>NC_138106.1:57665974-67665974 GCF_964146895.1 Miniopterus schreibersii | reverse complement strand
ACCACTGGTAGACATTAATAAAATACTTTTCAAATTAAACTGTCAGTTACATGTGGAAATTCATTTTCTTTGTAAATAAAATATACCTGTTATTCTTTCCATTTTCATGCAGGTGTTTTCAAATCTTGAAAACATGTGTTTATTGGGGATGCCCATCTGCCTATCCTTCTGTGATGCGTTTTCTGGCCACGGAGATCTAAATTCAACACCACCACTTCTCATTTCACAGCACTTCTATCCCAGTATTTACACATTGTACAATAAGTTGTCTATCTTGAAGCCAGTTTCTCTATGTAGCCTATGTCATACCTTCATATTCTGATAAAGTACATAATAAATGCATGTTAAAGAATAATAACATTAAAACTTTCTTGCTAATATGACTTTAGAGGTAAAAAAACCCAAAACCTCACATTTAAGCAGATCATAACACACTTCAAATTTATTCATTCATCCATTTAAATTAAGAATTTTATAACTATTTGTTTTGATTTCCATCATGAAATGTATATTTTATGTGCGTTTTCAGCTTTCTCAGCCATTGTGTGAGCCAAGAAGTTCACATTACAGTGTCAGCAATAGTGGGAAATCAGTTTTACACTGAATCATGCAAAGGCTGTTGTCAGCTTTAGCTCACATTCTATTTCACAGTAATGGAAACAGTCAACAACATTAAAGGGCACTTATTATGTTCACCTCCTCTTAATAATATTTAAAACTACTTGTTAATGGGAACTGTTGGAAGTTAAATATGTAAGATGTTTTCTAAATAGCTTAATTTTCACTTTGTCAGGACTTTATTTGCAAAGTGCATTTGAGGCTCTACCTTAGAATTTTCATCTAATATTTTTTGTTTACTATTGTAGTTTTTGGCTTGTATATTAAAACTTTAAAAGTGCAAGCATAGATTCCCTGAATGATTTTTTTGCTTTTTTTTTGTAATTTAGATGAACATATATATTCATATACATACAAATATATATACACATATACACACATATATACATACACAGTATATATACATATACTATAAACATACTATATGTACACACATACATATACTATATATAGTGTGTGTGTGTGTATATATATATATATACACACACACACACTATATATCCATTATATGTAACCATATTTTTCCTTACATACTGCTTAATTATGGCAAACTGAGCATGGTGAAGGTAATTGTATGAGAATGAATGGGATCAAGAGAAACCAGAGATCAGGCTCCGCTTACCCAGTTGTCTCTGTATAACCCAGACCAGGAACCAGAAAGTAATCAAGAGAGAAAACCCACAGAGGAGAGTTGATACCAAAATTAGCAGTTAATCAGAACCAGCAATGTTCCAAAATTACATAGATTTAATTCTCCTTCCTGTAATTTCCCAGACTGTTCATTGCCTCTTCTCTACTTTCCTTTCTACCTGTATCCCTCACCATTTTTTACATATTAAATTAACCATTATTCCTCATTAATTAATGTATTTTCTTTAATGTGGCCTTTCCTGATCTTTCAATTGTTATGTTTCTATAACCTTTAATATTTTAACTTTTTAATAAATATTTTAATATGTTGGATATTATTTTTATATAAAAAAGCAAGGACAAAATCCACTGTTTATAACCATACCCCTAGTGCCCAACACCATTTCTATTTCATGATAGGTACTTAAATGGGCGGATGAGTGCCTTTCCCACCGCACTGGAGGACCCAGAGGGTTCAGGCAACATGTCAAATATCTCATGACCAAATGTTTCATTATGTGGCCAAATATAAGAATGGAGATAGATTGCATGTAATATTGGAAGGCCAAATAACTTCCTTCATCATCAAAATCAGATATCAAAAACTGAACTGTAGTTCAGGAAGAAGGGAAAATCACAATAAGACAGTCTAGGCAGTGTGGATCAAGCAGCCCATGACAACTTGTAACTTCTTTTCTGCGTTTTGATTATATACAGCTATGGTGCTTGCTGTATATATGCATATATTCTTATTGGTGGTACACACATTTTACGCACTGATAAACGACCTAAAAGATTACCCAGAAGCTGACGTTTAAAAAAATACATTTGGGAATAATTAACTTGCTTAAAAATACCAACAAAATGAATTTCCTTCCAAGGGGTTAATAATTTAGCCCCTTGGAAATAAGATATTACTTGTTCCACATACTTATTTAGGCACATGCTCATATGACTAAATTCCAAAGTGGTTTAGGTCCATTAATCTCACAGTATGAATTTTAATAAAACATAAACCTTACTAGATAAGATGCAATTTTAGCAATTAGGATAATAAATTGTGTGCATGGGTATACCTATATTTTCTTGGAAATAAAAACACTAACTCAAAATAGTGTTTCATTAAGGAACTCAAAATTTAATTTTAATGTAGCTGTAGCTGTAATAGTGTAGTTCCTTTCCTAGAAAATGACTTCTCCTTTTTTGACCTTACAGAATCAAAACATTATTGAATCAGATCCCTGGCCAGGTAACTCAGTTGGTCAGAGTGTCATCTCCATATGCCAAGGTTGCAGGTTTGATTCCAGGTCAGGGCACATGAGAGAATCAAACAATGAATGCACAAATAAGTGGAACAACAAATCCATGTTTCTTTCTCCCTCTCTCTTGTTCTCTCTATCTCCCCCATCCTCTCTCCTTTTAAATGAATAAATATAAAAGTTAAAAAGATTATAGAATCATAACCTGAATAAAACACACTGCTAATAAAATTATGATTAAGAAACAATGTACAATTTTAAAGTATAAAGATAAACTTGGTCTAATAATATTCAATGAATCATATGAGAATTGATGGTTTTGTTTTGGGGTTTTCCCTCTGTGGCCTTGCAAATGAGAAAAATAATTTTTAGACATGTAGTGGTATATGCAAATGTATACTCTCTATTGTTTGCTTGTGAGAAGCAGATGGTGGTTCAGTTTAATTTTGTGATAGAATCAATCCTGGAGGGAAGACTTAGAGAGTTTAACAGATGGATAAAGAAAGAAATACTCTAGGTACAGAGAATAAACTAGAAAGGTAAATGGAAAGAAGCCCAGAAAACATAAATGATATAAACACACCAAGAAGATGCATAGACTACTATGTTCAATTGTTTGATGAGAATTTAAAGTGGATATGAGACAATATAGTCAGGCTTTAAAATGTGATAAAAATGTATTGAACCTGATGAAAGAAAAAACAATACAGTGAGTAAATGGGCCAGAAGAGATCATCTTAGCTAAAAAATAGGAAGCAGAGGCAAAATATCACTGCCAGTAAGTTTTTATCTTTGTTATATAATCAAAATAACCATATTGTTTTCTTATTCTAGAACCTAATAAATTTCCTAAAACAAAAATCTATGTAACCAATAATGGTTATTAAATAATACATGTCAGCCTATGCAGCTTTCATTCAAAGTCCTCAGCTTGATTTATATAGTTTCCCAGTAAAAGGGGGCAACTGTGGAAAATAAAAAATACTAATAAAAATATATAGATATGTGGCTTTTCAAACTAAACAGAGGGGAGACACAATATTTATAAACTGAATCTGAAATACTTTTTATCATGAGCTCCTTTTCAATAAAAAACTAAGAACTAAATGGTTTTAACCAACAACAAAACCCTATCCACTAAGTTTCAGATGTTCAGACTGTTGAATACTCCCATATGCTTTTTTTTTTTTTTCAAGCACAACCTAATAATTTGCCACCCCAGACACTGTACTGAAAATAAATAACAATAATGTTAAACTATCTACTTAGGTGAGAATAAGAAGTTCAGGAAATTGGGATAGGTTTGTATATGCTATGAGAATTGTGGTGTAAACTTAATTTTCCAAAATCGTCCTTTTATAGCTTTTTAAATGAAACCATAATTTTCATACAATACAAAGAAATGTTTAGTTTTATGAGTTAGACAATTGTATACACCTGTATAAGCACCACCAATAATTACATGTAGAAAACTTTTGATCACCCCAAAACATTCCCACAAGCCCCTCTTCAGTCATCTCTCTCTCTCTCAGTCAATTGCTATCTGATTGCTATAATTATTTATTAGTTTTGTCTGCTAAGTGAATAAATTGTCAGTATTTATGTGGGTGTGTGTTTCCTTTTGTTCAAAATACTGTGGTGTCACCCAGCCAGACGGGGTTCGATTCCCTGTCGGGGCACATACCCGGGTTGCAGGCTCGATCAATGACTCTCTCATCATTGATGTTTCTATCTCTCTCTCCCCCTCTCCTTTCCTCTCTCTGAAATCAATAAAGGTATATTAAAAAAACAAAATACTGTGGGTTTTTTTTAGGATTATCTATGGTGTTGAACTTATCAATAACTTGTTTTATACTTAAATAATATCCCCTATCATGGACCTATCACAATGTGTTTATTCTTTATCTCATGATTATTTGGGTGGTTTCCAGTTATATTTTCTCATAAACACATATTCATGGATATTTTTGTTACCTCTGTTTTTAATTTACGTGGCCAATACCTAGAAGAGTAATATCAGGGTCGTAAGCCAACATGCGTATTTAACAATTGTAACAGGCTTCCACCATGTGGTCATATAACTACTTTTCCACCCGCAAAGTATGAGTTCTAATTGTGTCAATTCATCCCAAAATGTGGTAATGTCAGTACTTTTGGTTTTAGTTATCTTGTGTATGAAATGGCCTTTTATTGTGGGTTTAGTCTGCATTTTCTTAATGAGTAATGATGTTGAACACATTTTCATGTTTTATTGGATATTTTTATATCTTTTTTGTGAGGTATCTGTTCATACTTTCACCAAGTTTCATTATTTTTCTTTATATTGTAGATTTATCGGAGTTTTATAGGAGTATTTTCATAGAAGTATTTATAGGAGTACTTTTAACAGTGCTAGTTCCTTGATATGTGTATTATAAATATTTTCTTTCAATCCATGATTTGTATAATAAATTTCTTAATGACTTTGGAGTAGCAAAAATGTTTTATTTGATTATGTAAAATTTATTTTTTATAAATTGGACTTACTTTGTACTGTTTAAGAAATTTCATGCAATGTTGTAAACAGTTTCATATGTTTTGTTATAACATTTGAGATTCTATCTTCTATAATTCAGCTTACCTATTTCAAATTCTTTTTACCATAGTCAGATGAGACAGGTGCCTTGCTAAAGTAAATAACTGAAAAACCTTCATTCAGATGTGAAATAGAACTAAATTAATGCATGAATCTAATAAATAAAGGATACTGGAGCAATATGTCTTCTTATTCAAAAGGGTATTAATTTTTGTGTTCAGGAAATTTTCACTTAACACAATCCATCACATTTTGCTTTAGAATGCATTTTTAATCACAATGAATTAAATGACTTCATTGCTTATGTAATAGAAAATTTTAATAATTACTGAAGCTAATTGGCATGCTCTATGCTCACTTAAATTTTTTTTTGGGGGGAAGAGTATGAAAAATAGCCTCTATAGTAGTTCTAAATTATATAAATGTCCAAATACTGGAATCACCACATAGTAATATATCTTTAGGCTACAAAACACCCAACATCATGAAAATGCCTCATAATAGGTTACCTCAGGCCAAAGGGAACATGTTATTCCATGTAAAGAAAACAGAATAAATATTAATCCTCAGAGATCCAGTTCAGGTAATGGTGGGGCAGTCTGTAATGGACTAATATTCAAGCAGCAATCATAAGCTTAAAAATACATATATTCACATGAATAGTTTTAAAGTCATGGTGGAGGGTGAAAGCTAGGAAAAACTTGGAGGTAATTTAACACTTGAAAAAGGAAACCATACTCATTGAGTTAGAATTTCCTTTAATTATTTTTTAATTAAATTAATTTGGGTGACATTGGTTAATAGAATGATATAGGCCTTAGCGAGTTTGGCCCAGTGGTTAGAATATTGACCCATGAAATGAAGAGTCTTGGGTTTGATTCTAGCCAAGGGCATGTACCTCGGCTTCAGGCTCAATCCCCTGCCCCGTCAGGTTGTGTGCAGGAGGCAATCAATCAATGCACATTTTTCTCCATTAATTTATGAAATTATCTATTTTTATAATTGACTCCGATATTTATTTTCTACCTTAGGTTATAATCCAGTGCTACTTCATTCACTTCACTGCTCAAATTGTTCCAGTTTTGGCCACTGGGGGCTCTTTCAGTTTGTTGCTTTGCCCCTCTCACATAACTCCTTTATTTATTTATTTATTTATTTATTTATTTATTTATTTATTTAGCATTTTCTTATGTTCTGCTACCACAAGATTACCCAGGCTCATTTTGTATACTCCCTGTCCCATCTCTAGAGTCAGCCATTTCTCCAAGGAGTTTTAATTTCATTGGAAATCAAGACCTGGGTGTTTTGTGTGCTCTTTTCTAGTGGGATGTTTCTTCTTGACCCTCTCAGCTATCAGAAAATGAAATTTATTCCTATAGTAACAAATGTATCTAAATCTATTATTAAATATTTCTATATCACAGACCTACTTCAAAAAACAAGAAAAACTTCTAATAGATTCTCTAACTCTGCAACTTAAAAACTTAGAGAACAGCAAGAAAAGCCCAAAGTAGAAGGGAGGAAATAATAAAGAGAGAGCAGAAATGAATGACATAGAGACTAAAAAAACAACACAAAAGATCAATGAAACCAAGAGTCAGAAAGTCTAAACAAGCCGATAACTGCTGCTGAAGTTGAAGCAGTAATCAAAGTGCTCCGAGCACACACAAGCCCTGGTCCAGATGGTTTCACAGGGGAGTTTTACCAAACATTCAAAGAAGAATCAATACCTACCCCCTCAAACTATTCCAAAATATCCAAGAGGAAGGAACACTTCCAAGCTCTTTTTACTAGACTAGCATTAGCCTAATTCCAAAACCAGATAAAGACACTACAAAGAAAGAGAATTACAGGCCAACATCCCTGATGAACATAGATACTAAAATACTCAACAAAATATTAGCAAATTGGATCCAGCAATATATTAAAAAGATCACACACCATGACCAAGTGAGATTTATTCCAGGGATGCAAGGCTGGTACGATATTCGCAAATCAATAAATGTGATACATCTAAACAAATTAAAAGATAAAAATCACGTGATCATATTAACAGACGCAGAAAAAGCATTTGATAAAAGCCAACACCCATTTTTGATAAAAACTCTCAGCAAAGTGAGAATAGAGGGATCATACGTCAACATAATAAAGGCCATATACGACAGACCTACAGCCAAGATCATACTCAATGGGCAAAAACTAAAACTATTTCCCCTAAGAACAGGAACAAGACAGGGGTGATCTCACTCATATGGAATGTAATAAACAAAATAAAATGATAAACAAAATAGATCCAGAGACATAGAAGCATGGAACAGATTGACAGCTGTCAGAGGGGGTGGGGGAGTGGGTGTGGAGAGATTAATCAAAGAGTTTATATGCATAACCTATGGACACAGACATTGGTATGGGGAGGGCCTCGGGGTGGATGTGAGGTGGAGGGGACCAACAGGGGAAAAAAGAGGGAATCTGTAATACTTTCAACAATAAAGATAAATTAAAAAAATATTTCTGTATCCCTCTTTCTATAACAATATTAAGTTCAGTATCAGTTCCTACTGATGTCCCTCAACTGTAATCCATTACCACATGAATCATTCTGGCCTTTTAGTCTTGCTTACCAGTAAACTCCTATTCAAATAGTAACCTGAATTTTAATATCCACCATACATTTAATTAATTGTTCAGTTCTAATACACATATATAGTTGTTTCTGAATTGACAACTCACTATCCAAGAAAATTTACTTTACCATCTACAGGACAGTGCTTATGTATAGTTTATTTCGCCTTTACCCCCCCAGTCTCCACTTATTTCCAAAATTACTTCAGTCAGCAATGCTTTCCTTTACCCTCTTTAGTAAAATCATTTCATACATTTGTGACATAATTAGATTCCTCTGTTAAAGTATGCCTCTTATCCTGGGATCTCTGAACTCCTTAAGTGATCATGTTTTATTTATATACTTTGAGGTTCACTCGGGCTGAAAAGATCTATTTTTTAGCCAGTGAATAGTGTAACACGTCTACCATTATATATAGTATTAGAGTCATTTCACCCATCAAAAATATTGACAGACTTAGTTTGTTTAACCCTCTCCTGTCCCCAAGCTCTTGGCAGTCGCTGACATTTTCTACTGTTTAGTTTTGGCTTTTCCAGAATGTCATATACATGGAATCACACATTACGTAACCTTTTCAAACTGTTGTCTTTCACTTAGCAGTGTACATTTTTTATCCATGGTTTTGTATGGTTTACTACCCTATTGATTTTTATCACCAAACAACACTCCATTGTGTGTGTGTGTGTGTGTGTGTGTATACACACACACCACATTTTGTTTATCTATTTGCCTATTGAAGGCCATCTTCTTCCAGTCTTTCACCTTTATGAATAAACCTGCCATAAGCATTTAAGAGGGTTAATATGCACTGGAATTAAGACATTGAAGCCTCACCCTTTCTTTTTCTCCATTTTATTTTCTCTGAAATTTTCACTTATTCCTGCATAGCCCCAAAGGACTCCTAACTTGTGTGTCCAAATTAGACTTGTATAGACTACTCCCTTGTGTATTTTTGTCCTTGTAAGACAAATGGGTAAACCTGGGATACACTGTTTGATAATTTAACATTACTTTTCTAAAGTAAAATTTATTGCTAAATTTCATCCACGTACATAGAAATGATACTGAATGCCTTCATCCAAATTATACAAAGACCCCTATATTTACTTTTATATCATGAGAGACTACTTCATGTTAAACTGACATATCTGTGGGATTTTTTACTCTTCGTATTTTTTACTGCTGGTTCTATTTTCCTGATGCAATATTATTTCCCTCAAAGTATTATTTATTTATAAAATACAATTATATTTATTTCACTCCCTATCAGCTGTGATCTTCTTTTTCTCTTCCTTCTGGACCAGCATCAAGCTACCATCTCATAACTAGATAAAGAACTTTTTACAGGATGGGAAGAAATCCCAGAAAATAATAATCCTTTTATTTTTCAAGAGTATTGGGATGATTACTATTATTAATTTTGTCATATAAAAGTTCTAATTGAAGAAATATCACTTAATCACTTATTTAAAATTAATATTTGATGTCCAGCATATGAAAATTACTGTAATCCATAAACTTTGATAGAACCATAACCCAGACTGACAAAAACTCCAAAAATGTGGGCAAAGCATAGGAGGTTCTATTTAATCAGAAAATGAAAGCACATGAACATAAATGTGTATATATATATATATATCTAATATATAATAATTAACATAAAATGTACACAATTTATATTGTTATATCAGTTACATATTATATAAAATATCATATGTATTTGATCACATATTGAAAGATTATCTCCAAAATATTTATGTGCCAATAGGTAAAGAATAAAATTACAACTGTATCTTTTGATTTCCTGTATATTTTTTCATTTTCATTACAAATGTATAATAATTTGGTTATCTAAGAAAAGTATGCTGGGTAATTTTTAAAATGTCATGTTTTGTGAACTATTTCTTATAAAAAATATATATGCATATATGCACAACCCAAGGACATGGACAATGGTGGGGAGAGGGACTGGGGAGGGGGAAGGACGGGGTGGAAAGGGTCATTGGGGAGAAAAAGGAACATCTGTAATATTTTAAACAAAATAAAATTAAAAAAAAATATAGAGAGAGAGATAGATAGATGATAGATTAGATAGATATAGATAGATATAGATGATAGATAGATAGATGATAGATAGATAGATAGATAGATAGATAGATAGATAGATAGATAGATAGATAGATGATAGATAGATAGATAGATAGATAGATAGATATAGATAGATGATAGATGATAGATAGATAGATAGATAGATAGATAGATAGATAGATAGATAGATAGATGATAGATAGATAGATGATAGATTAGATAGATATAGATAGATAGATAGGTGATAGATAGATGATAGATAGATAGATGATAGATAGATAGATAGATAGATAGATAGATAGATAGATAGATAGATAGATAGATGATAGATAGATGATGATAGATGATGATAGATGATAGATGATGATAGATAGATAGATGATAGATAGATGATAGATAGATAGATGATAGATGATAGATAGATAGATAGATAGATAGATAGATAGATAGATAGATGATAGATAGATAGATAGATAGATGATAGATAGATGATAGATAGATAGATAGATGATAGATAGATAGATAGATGATAGATAGATGATAGATAGATGATAGATAGATAGATAGATAGATAGATAGATAGATAGATAGATGATAGATAGATAGATAGATAGATGATAGATTAGATAGATATAGATAGATAGATAGGTGATAGATAGATGATAGATAGATAGATGATAGATAGATAGATAGATGATAGATAGATGATGATAGATGATGATAGATGATAGATGATAGATAGATAGATGATGATAGATAGATAGATAGATAGATAGATAGATAGATAGATAGATGATAGATAGATAGATAGATAGATAGATGATAGATAGATGATAGATAGATAGATAGATGATAGATAGATAGATGATAGATAGATAGATAGATAGATAGATAGATAGATAGATAGATAGATGATAGATAGATAGATAGATAGATAGATAGATAGATAGATAGATAGATAGATAGATAGATCTGACTTTCTTTTTGATTCCCACTTCCACTTTCCTGGTTTGTTTTATGTGGCAATTGTGAAAGCTGTTCTGAGTTATTTCTCTGCCTCCATCTCTTCTCCTTCTAACATGTTTTCACATATTTCCACGGGTTACATATAATATTCTTTTGGTCAGAAACTTTCAGTCACCATCTCATCTCTATTTGCCCATGTCCACATATCAGGGTAAAATTCAAACTTGAGAAATACTTGCATGTGCTACCTTTCCAATTATATATCCTGTCATCTGTAACACAAATCTTTTATGGCCAGAGGGTATGGCTTTTTTCATGTCAAGATATACTGTCTTCAAGTAATCCAGAAAACTTATAATTAAGCCAACCAAAATCACGTTTTCTTCTCTACAAAACATAAACATTTACTGCCTTTTATTATTTAACTGGTTGTATATCGATGCTATCTTCTTAGTAAAATCCTAAAACCTTAAGTTCTGAGAAAATGTAATATATTTGCTTTGTTCTATTGTGGAGTGTTTGGTGTTTAGCTGACACTTTTATACTTCTTAGCTACTGGAATTTGGTATTCCATAACACTATTTTTCAAAATGTAGATTCAGAAAAGATTCCGAGACTATACATATGCACCTTTGCTTAATATCGCAAATGTCAAATAAAGTCAAACGGTTGAATGATGATCGGTGATCACAACAGTTCATCCACCAGAGTTAGGCTGATTTTTCTCTTCATTGAAGGTATAATAGCAAAGGTTTTTGTAAGACATGAACAGATATGACAAAAATATCTGCTTAAAAAGAAACAGGTTTTATGACATTCTAAGTTTCTAAAATAGTAATTGCTGGAAATATATATTTTTAATGACATAGTTTCAACGAATTTTATCCAAATCCTTAAAGCAATTTCATGCCTGCAACACAGCATGTCTTCACCTTTGCTAAAGACAGGCCTGAATATTCTCCCCATAACTTGGCATGCTTGTTTCTTTGAATTTTTTCATTATTATTACAGTCTTTCTTTAAAACATTGGTGTTATTTTTAATATTCTGTCAAACATTGTTGATAGAGTCTTGATCACTCACAGAAAATAGTGATTTATGGAGGAAACTGAAATTTTGCTGAGTTTTTGAATAAAAGATTGTATAACTGTGTAGTGTCTGGTATAACACTTACTTTATTAGCAATCATTACAAATGTGGATTAGTTATATGCTAATGAGAGGAAATGTGTTGCTACTTGTTTCCTGTTTTTAAAATATATAGCAAAATGTACTTGAATTTGGCCTCTGCTTTAAATATGTCACACTCTTACAAAATCAGGCATTCATAGATAGCACTTTATGTTTGTTTCATATTAGCCACACTCTTGAATGTATACTTCCACATCCCTATGCTGCTTTTTAAAAAATTAAACGTATTTTTATTATCAGCTGGCAAGTTATTATAAGAGATTACATGCAGACCTTGCCTACTTCCTGTTGCCCTTCCTTGCTAGTTATCTTTTATACTCAAAATTTGAATCATTAATAAATTTTTTTTGCATAGAATATGGCTATCCTTAAAAGCAATGAAACTACATAATGTTTTAAGTTTAAAAATGATGATTAAAGGCATTACTGAAAATATTTTTCTTAAAATTAACCTATAAAGTATATCATCCCTTAGAAGAATAATTATTTTTGTCTTATGATAGTTTTAGATAAAACTGCTATAGGGACTACTATGTAAAGGGTAATTATATATATGAATGAACTTGGTTCCATTCCAAAGCGCAAATATAAAGAGTTCAAAATTATCTATCCAGTTCCTGAACTAATTTGAGGTACTCTGATTTCAATTTTAGTTATCACTATGATAGCTTTACTAAAGTATGTTTGTTGTTGTTGATTATTAATATAATCTATAAATACTAACATTGCTACAACTTAGTACAGTTTAAAAATGATTGTTCTGTGTTTAGGACAATCTTAGCAATACATTGATACTGTCATATTTACATTGGCCAAACTAAATATTTTGTCTTCTTTAAAAATGTAGACTACAGTCCCCCAAATCTGTTTGATGAAGGGTATTTTTTTCTGTTGTTAATCTTGAAGTTATCACTTATATTGGAACTACACTGTAACAGCAGAGAGAGCAGCTTAAAAATTATCTTTGTGAGTCAGAAAGCAGAAATTCTATGCATTTAAAAAATATCTTATTCCTGGTACAATAATAGGAAGCAGGAATTTAGCAGGGACTGTGTAAAAAAAGCAACACACATTATAAGATTTAAATATTTTAAAAATACAAAAGTAAGAAATTTTTGCCAAAGTATTGATTCTGTCTGAGAAATTAGTATGAGAAAGCAGCTTTTCATACTGATTCTGCTGCATGGAAACCATCATCTTAGCATTAAATAACATGGCAAAATTAGCCAGGATCTTGTCAAGACAAGAAAAATCAGTACAAAATAAGCAGAACTCAGGCCCATAATTTCATTCAAATAGGGGTTTTATAAATTTTGCTGAGAGTATGGAGCCCTCAAAAAAATTACACCCTATATACAGTGAGACATTACTTTCCTCTACAGAGAGTGTTTCTAATCAGGTTTATTCCACATGTGTAAGTTAGGAATTGATGTTCCTTTTGGTTGCAGAGAGAGAATATTAATCCAACATATCTTAAGCAAAAGTTGAAACTTATCCTCTCACATAATTGAAACATCTAAGACAAAAGTAATTTCAGAGGGAGATGGATACAGGGATTCAAACAGTGTCATCTGGGCTCCCTCTCTCCATCTTTCAGATGAACTCATCCCATGTAGCCAGCATCAGGACTACTGGCAACCTAACTTCACTTTTTTTTTTTCTTTTCCAAGTACTTTCATAATGTAGGCCTCTTCTTCCCTGAAATCTGTTAACGCCCCAGAGATAACTCTGGTTTGGTTAGTTTAGGCTACATTTTGTGCTCAAAGGGAAGGGAACTTTGATGATATGTTCTCCGTGTGATTCTGGCAGAAAAAAAAGATGAGAGGTTCCAGGTAAGCACCAAAATAGGCCAAACGTAACACACAGGAGCTGTTATAGACTTGACCTTCCTATTTCTCTGCCCATTGGTTACCACTTTCAGTAGGTTTTGATTAACACTGAGTAAATAAAAATTGCTTTTTCTTAATACAAATACTGCATAGTTTCTTTATCTTTCATATGACCACAAATCAAAGCAACAGTTCCTCTAGTCACAATTCAAGTTAATGATTGTGCATAAATCAGAACTGGGTAAATATAGATGCATTTTAAAAGCATATTTAAACCTTTGTCATTTCTCCTTTACCAAGTTTTATATTATTATAGAATTCTTGTAGCATTTTCTTTGTTTTTGTTTAAAACACATGAATTTTTCCATTTATTAGCTAATACTAAAATTTTTCATGTGTAGGGTATGAATTAATATGAACACCTCCCTGGGACTCATGCCCAATCAGTTAATAATTAAAGGCTCAACTGTGTAATCTTTGGGCAGGCATTTGCTAATATCACTTGGTAACATTTTTTTTTTTTCTTTCTTCCATGTTCTGTAGTATGTCCTACTTTCACTATACAGGCTTCTGATTTTTACTCCTCCAGAGATATATTTTTTTTAAAATGACACTATGAGAATGTGGAGTAGCTTTGTTTTCACCGTTTATCCAAACTTTTATATTTGGTGGTGCACTTACCAAAAGAATGTAGTACATAATTGTTTAAGAATTCTTTTGATGGACTACTACATCACTCAATAATTATATTTTTTAATATTCTCTAAACCTAATATTTTCTTAGTTATGTGTAGTTATTTGCAATTGAGAAAATGATTAAATCTATTAAAGCAAACCATATAGAGAAATAATTTTAAAGTAAACACTAAAGTCAGCCTATTATGGTGAAATCCAAATCTACACATTAGTGATAATGTAGCACATAAGTGCCATTATTGTTAACACTGCAGTTAATAGTTTAACCTATCATAACAATTTAGTTGATCCTGAGTAATTAAAAATAAGACTAGCCAACCAATTTCAAGTAAACTTGAAATAGGAGTTTCCAAAAGAATATTTTAATAATAAAATAATACCAACACTTACCTAAAACACCTACACATTTTAATAATACAATAATATCAACATGTCTATCTTCAGGATATTAAAAATATATGTTTAGGGTGTCTCATAAAAATCTAGAAAGATTGTATATATTTACAGTAGATTTTGACCATGTTTTTCTAGGAGATATTGCAAACTTCTTTTAAGATTGTCATTATCATGTTGTGACATCTGAGTGACTTTATTATGGAAAGTGAAATAAATATACCTTTAGTTGTCTGGAGTTGTATTTCCTCCTTTATCTTATAACAGCTCATAACTTTCAACATAAATGAAGTTAAATGACCTGTCCTTGTGATTTATACAAGATCTTGAAACATAGCTTTTATTTCTAAAAAAGAATTGTCTATCATTGTTTTTAATGGTTTCAATAGAGCAGAACTACAAAAGAGGGATAGATTCTAATCTATTGAAACTCTTAATACTTTATATTAAAATTGACCTAAATCTTTAATTGCACACACATTACCTCACTGCACTAGTATATTCTGAACTCCAATAAACCTAATGCTTTTCAAAATGTTATTTATACATGAATACACACATTGATGTGTGTATACATGAATAGGTATACACACAAAAATATTATCATAGAATAATTTCTAAATAAACTATAATCTCATGAAACCTTTAACATACAGTGATCAAACAATCTAGGTATGCATCCAAAGGAAGTAAGATCACTATCTGGAAGAAGTATCTGCACTCCCATGGTCCTGCAGCATCATTCAGGGACCAGGACGTGGAAACAACCTAAATGACTGATGAAGTCATAAGAAAAGTGTTTATATATATATAATATATATATATATGATGTTTATATGTTTATTAAAAAAGAAGGAAATCCTGCCATTCAACATAGATCAACCTGGAAGACATTACACCAAGTGAAATAAGCCAGACACAGGAAAAAATATATTCTGAGCTCATACTAACAGAGTACACAGTAGACGGCAATTACCCGAGGCTGAGGTGTGGAGAAAAAGGAGAGATGAAAAAGAGAGTAAAGTGGGGCCGCCAGGGCCTGAGAGAGGGGCTGGGGTCAAGAGAGTTACTGTTTAAAGGTACAAAAGTGTGGTTTTGCAAGATGGAAATAATTCTGTGGGAGAATGGTGATGGTTGTGCAACCATATAAATGTGTGTAATGCCCAAGAGAGTAAATTTTGTTAAGTGTATTTTACCACACTAAAACAAAATGTAAATATATATATTACTATATATACATAGGTACATACACACACATACACATATATATGTATATACATACATGCATATGTATATACATACATATACATATATATTTGTGTGTGTGTATATATAATATATATATATATTCAGCCTCTGATTTAAAAAGAAGATATAACAACATGGATGGACCTTGAGAGCACTAAGCTAAGTGGAATCAGTCAGTCAGAAAAAACTAAGAAGCCTATGTGGGATGTGGTTCTTACCCCACTCATATGTGGGGTATAGAACTGAAACTTGTGGACACAAACAGCAGTGTGGTGGTTGCCAGAGGGAAGGAGGGGTGAAGGGGCCCTAATATATGGTGACGGGAGAAGATATGACTTTGGATGGTGGACACAGAGCAACATACAGATCTTGTACCATAGAAACCCGCACCTGAAACCTATATGTTCATATTAACCATTGTCACCCCAATGACTTCAGTAAACTGTTAAAAAATAAATAAAAAGAAGATATGGGCAACTTCCTAAATTCCTTAGAATATTATAAATAAAAAATATGTTTAGGGAAAGATTATTCCTTTAAAATATAGTCTTGTTCCTAAAGGAAGTGCTCTATATACCTATTAGGCTTTTCCCCAGAAGAGTTAAAAAAAAGTTGACTAAATTTCAGAGTTTTATAAGTAGATTTTCTGTCACTGAAAGTAACTATTACCCAAGAATAAAACTGACATTTTAAAAATTATGATTGTCTTTCTTCCTCACAGCACAGTCTTTCTATTAGAGTGTAGTTATTACTGAAAATGGATGCTTCAAAGCATAAAGTCAGAGTAACATTTTACACCGCAGATTTATTTATTAATTTATTCACTATTACTCAGACACGATGCTATGAATTTACTGTTGTGCTGATGGAAATTCTTGCCATCTGGGTTACCTTTAGTGGCTAAAAAGGGATATGTAGACAACAGAGAGTGAAAATGGGAAGCAGTAGAAAATAGCTTCTGATTTTGCCTTTTAATCTTTCCTGTCACGCAGCACTGAATTATTAAAATAAATAAGAAAATGTCTATCTTTATTAAGTAGATAGCTCCTGGTACAAAGAGGTATAAAACAGTATTCAGTATATTCTGAATGTCTTAAAAAATAAACAGTGACATATAATCTGTGATATTTTACTTAAGGTAATTAAACACCAAAACTACAACTGCTACCACAAAAGGCTATCAAATACTGTACAGGAGAAGTTCCATGGTGTGGGGTAAATGAGAGAAAAGTTTCTAGTCCCACTCAAAGCAGATACTGACTCTTCTTTCTTAAGAAAAATTTTAATAAATATTCTGTCCTACAGCTTCCTGATACACTCTGATCTCATAGGGGCAACACAACACACAAACAAAAAATCAACCAACCTAAAGGAAGTTCAGGGTGGTGCACAAAGCTCAATGATAGGAATCATTGAGCATAATAAAAGCAAGCAGCAACTTTTCTAGAAATTAAGCATTAAATGTTGAGTACTGAAAGATTTTGAATAGGTATATTACCAAAGGAGAGATAACTGAAAACAGCTTAATCACTAGGATATGAACTTGTTCAACACAACAATTATTCTTACTGGTCAAAATAATTTTTTCCAGGACATGATTAATATTTATCATTAGTTCTTTAGTAAGAATAAACTAGAAAATGTCAGAATGAACCTTATTTTCTTTATCAGTGATTTTATTTACATATGTATTTAACAATGTATAGTATTTTCATTATAGAGCATGGATATGTTAATTTCTCCCGTTCCCCTTATTACACTCGAGTGTAATAAATGCAATCTATTTTGATTTGTTTTGGTATAAGTCATAATGTCTGATATAAGGCATGATAAGGCTGTTTGGATTTTAATGTCTGTGTTGATCAAATCTGATCTTCCCCATGGATCTTGCATTTGCAGGATATGAATTCCCATTTAATTAAAAACATTTTTTAGCATAATGAAAGCAAGCAGAAACTTTTCTAGAAATTGAGCTTTAAATGTTGAATACTTAAAGATTTTGAATAGGTGTTGCCAAAAGAGAGATATTTGAAAACAGCCTAAATCACTAAGATACGAACAGCAAAAGATAAAGGTCAAATGAGCGATATGTAATATATCTTATATATCATAGGTGACACTAAATATTGTAGCTAATGATATTTCCTATAACAATTGTTGTAGTCCACATACCAAATATATTCTTCCTCATAGGAGAAAAATAGTCAAAATAATTATTTCTAAAGACAAAATTTCAGTGTTGAGTGAATATAAGGCAAGATGAGATTAAAACCATGACTATGGCAGTCAACCTTGGAAATGTGCAAAGAGCCTAGATTTCAGATTTACTCATCACACACACAAACAAAAAAGTAACTATGTGAGGTGATAATATTTAATGAATTTGACTAGCAATCATTGCACTATGAATATATATATTAAATCACATTATATACCTTAAATACATATATTTTTATTAAACATATGAAACATTGCTACAGAAAAATTACCTAATTTCAGAAATAGATGGAGTTATCATTTTTAAGATAATTCTTTAATATGATTTTATATTTGGGAACAAAATAAACATTTAACATTAATTCTAAAGAAAATTCTGATTCCAATATTTTTTAAAAGGAAACCATTGAATGTGTAGGAGCATAATGAATAGGAGTAATTAGATGGCAAAATATTTTTTTCTCAGAGAATTGCTCATTTCCCCATTATATTATGCAATACATATTAAATCAAACATTACAATAGATTTAAAGATATATTAATTTCTATGAGATTTTTCACATCATAATTATAATTTAGCCATAAGATATAGTAAGAAGTTTGAATGAATACAAATATTTTAAGCATAAGCAGTTTTTATATTTTACATGTGAAAGATGAGTTTAGTCCCTGTGATATAATTTATTGTTAAAACAACAACAAACCATCATTTAAGTCAAAGGTGCAAATATACTATTACATCCTTAGTGTTTTACAAGAAATGAATAAATCTAAAATATAAAACTTGTATGTATTAACAATTTCTTTATAATACCTTTATATAAATAAAAATTATATCTCTTTTCTTCTGAATTATGTCCTTCTGCAATTAATATTTTTAGATGAAGCAAAGAGTAAAGGGCATCAATCCTTATTCTTGATAAATATTCCTGTGAACAACTCCAACTACTCATTCATCACTCAAAATATTCAAACATGTTTCCCTAATTTAACTTATTAATGGATTTTCAAAGGAAGAAATGAGCGGGAAGGAGGCTAGCAACGCACTTTAAAAATATTGCTTTCTGCCCAGCTGGGCGTGGCTCAATAGCTGAGAGTCGACCTAGGATCCAGGAGTTCAGGGTTCGATTCCTGATCAGGGCACATGCCTGGGCTGGGGGTTTGATCCCCAGTCGGGGGTGTGCAGGAGGCAGCCGATCAATGGCTCTCTCATCATTGATGTTTCTCTCTCTCACTCTCCCTCTCCCTTCCACTCTCTGAAATCAATAAAGATATATTTTAAAAATATATAATAATATATTTTAAAAATATAAAATAAAGATATATTTTAAAAATATATCTATATTGATTTCTGTGAATTGCAATCTTTATCCTTAGCAAGCACTCTTGTTACGCAACATTTTACTAATAGCAAACTTAGGCTTAAAAAATTCAAAATCTTGTCCAAGATCAAGTTATTAGATGTCCCAGCATAGTCTTATACCTTATGTTAAGTGATACCAAACAGTTATCCTTGACCACCATTGACATCTGGACTCCACTGAAAAATTCTGAATATAGAGATATACTTAAGAATAAGGCCTGTGACTAGTGACTAATGAAGAGACCGAAGAGGGAAACGTAAAGGACTGGAGGTTCCAGGCAAGAGAAACAACCTGAACAAAGGGAGGGGAAGAAAAATAACATCTGATGGTTTTGAGGGTCGCACTATAGAAAGGAGCTTGACTTTGTTTGTAGGTCGTTTGCTACCACCAAGGAGGGCTTTCAAAGGGGGAGATAACGTATTAATACAAAGCAGAGTCTAAAAGTCAGAACAGAGCTCTGAGTTGGAGGTAAACACTTAGAAAGAAGACCAGTGCAGTTTGATATAAATGCTAGTAATTTAAGGGAGAGCAGTCACAAGAATTTGCAAGAAATTACTTGCAATACACAGAGAAGGCAGAAGAGAAAAAAGACAATTACTAGCAGATTGCCTGTTTTGCTTTCTTATCAAGAATGCTTTTCCTCCTCCCCTTACATAATTTCTTCACTCTCCTCAAAACACAGGCTCCCTCTTTCTCTTATTTTTGAACTACAGGCCTTAACTCATTGGAAAGAAGGGAGGGAGGGGAGAGAAAAAAGTCATTAGTTCATAATCTGCTCATGTTCTGACATTTAAGACAGAAAACATTCATTCTGCTAAAAGGTATAGTCCCTCCTTTATCTACTGGTTTACAACCACGTAATATTCTTAGAAAGCTTTTGCCAAGTTGTCATCTTCCTACATACACAATCCTTTCCATCACCACTCATGTACGCTGCAGTATCTCATCTTAAAATAAATGTAAGAGTACACAAAGAGTTAAATATTCCTTGACAAAATATCCTGATTCATCTTTCTTAACATTTATTTTCTAATAGTTTTTGCTCTTGATTTTTTTTTTTCCAGATCATCCCTTCTACCTGGAATCACTTTCCTCATGCCTGATATATACTTCCCAATTTTCTCTGGTAAGGTCTATTGATAATAAACTCTATTATTGTTTGACTGAAAATACTTTTATTTTACACATATTCTTGAAAGGTAGGGACTCTGGATATAGAAATTTCCATTTATGCTTGAAGTTCAGGGACTCTGGATATAGATTTACAGGTGAATGGTTAATTTCTCTTAGCACACTGTAGATAATATTTTACTTTCTTCTGGCTTCCATGTTTGGGTTACTACATCTGCTTTTATTCCTAAAGCACTTCCCTTTGAAATTGTCTGCCTTTCCCCCTGTCTCTTTAGTACAGTGTTCTTTACTTTTACTATAATGTTTCCCAATACAAATTTCTTTTGGGTTCTTGGACCCAGGTATATGATGGAATTCAACAATTTGGTAAATTGTGAGCCATTTTCTCATTGAGTACATTTTTTTATATTTTCAATCACTCTGTTATTGCCTCCTGGAATTTTGATTAAACATGCTGTTACATTGCTTAATATTTTTTTCTTTTTTTTTTTACTTTTTGAGATACCTTTGGATCTTTCAGTTATCATTTCTCTTTTATCTCAGTTTTATCTATGATTCAATCTTTTTATTTATATTTTCACCCATTATTTCTGTATTATGGAAGATTTATTTATCTTTATACATTTAGTGCATGTTGGCTAAATTACAGCTTTGGCCTTTCATGAACAAATCTTAAACAATGTTTCTAGTTTGTTTTGGCAGATAAATACTATTAAAATATACTAGAAGCCTACTTCAAAACCCTGTCAGTTCCACTAATCTTAAGTAGACAAATATGATCCTTAAAATGTCTTTTCCTGCTCAGTTTGAATCTAACACAGCCAACTGCATAATTATTTTTCTCAGCCTCAAAAGGCCTCTGCTTGTGTCATTTTCAATTTAATGCACAGAAGTCACTGACATGTATCAGGACGTCACATCCACAAAGAGTAGAGCTCATCTCTTATTCCTGTTCCTTTGTCATGTTGAACAGTTCATGAGGTCAGCTGGCTTGTCCAAACTTATTTACCTGATAGACTATATGTGAATCAGATAAAGTTTAAAATAAATATTAAATTTCAGATAAAATACATCATTCTCTTCTCTAATGAAGAAATTAAAGTCACAAATACATACAAAAATCATCTTTCTTACACAATTTTCTTTGAGTTCCTTATAGTCTCATGCCAAGAACTTTAATGTGTTCCATTAAGGGATTCTTGTATCAAGCAAGAATAACTGAGTCCTAATTCACTCACTGTGCTTAGTCATTGGTAGCCTAGGAAAAGTGTGTCCTCATATGAACACACAGTAACTATAATGTGCCAAAGCCAGAGAGTGTCATTTAGTTATGCTTCCTATGGCAGGGTCTCTTGAAATAAGATCTGAGAGATGACTCTCCATGGTGGTTTTGTAGGTCAAGGAAATCCTCTCTAGAGAACTGACATCTGAGCAGTGTCCAGAATAATAAGGGATTAGTAATTGGCTAATCTTAACTGGTAATTTTCTCTCTTCAGTGTATCAAGAGCACTCATCAATGAACACCAAATTTTAAAGTCCTTATAATTATTTCCTCTGTATAACTCAAATGCCAAAATACTGAATCATGCTGTACATTCCTTGCCACATATATTCTTTCACAATTTACCACCTCTGCAGGGTACCATCTTTTTTCTTTCTTTTAATTTTTTAAATTTTTTTTTGTTTAAAATATTACAGATGTCCTTTTTCTCCCCAAAGATCCATTCCATCCCATCCCCTCCCCTTACCCATCCCCTCTCCCCACCATTGTTCGTGTCCTTGAGTTGTGCAAGCATCTGTATGCTGTAGCTCCAGGAACACCATTAACTCTGCTGCACTAGGAAAGCACCATCTCATAATGTAGTGTAGGGAAGAACAATGGATCCTGTGGTCATACACTCACCGCCTCACCTCTTCTGCCATAAAGTGACTTTAATAAGTTAAGGTGATGTTCCAGGATCCTATAAGTCAGATTTGCATTTGGCTTTGTTGCCCATAAAGGAAGTGATGTCCATCTTGCATCTATAGCTGCCTCCTGGCTTCTTCTATCACAAATCATATTATCCCCAATTATAATTGGGAGCCCAGTTCTATAATAATATCTCCTACACTTGACATCATTCTGCAGAGAATACCTACCATTGAGCTACATGATGACTTCTGTGTTTCCCTGACCTAGATTATCACTGTAGCCACTATAAATGCAGTTTAATACTAGACTTGTCCAAAAAAACACAGCAGGTGGTTTCTGTGTCTTACATTTCAGCATACCTACTTTTCTAAGATGTTGTTCCCTTCTTCCCTCTCTGCCTCCACTCTTCTCAGGCTTTGTTGTGTTTAATGTGGGCCATCGCTAAGTTTTTAGTTTCCAGGGGCCATCCCAGCAGTGTATCAGAACTGGCTCTAAGGATCCTTTCTATGGCATTAAATCCCAAGTCAGAGGAGAGTGTTCAGATATTGACAAAAATCATTATTCAGTTTTAAAGTACACACAGACACCTCACTCAGCAGCCATAAAATATCCACTCCCAGTTTGGTCATGCTGAGCCTAGACTATAGTTATTGGTCTGCTGGTGAGGAGAGAAAGAATTTTCCTGCCAATAAATTACATCCACTAAGACCCCTTTATAATGTTTAAGCAAAGGATTGCTATTAACTCATAACAAGGAGCCCCTAGGCATTCAAGGATTCCAGTGTATCTATGTTTATATGTCCATTTCAAATCTCTTAAATTCCTCCTTTACTCTCATAGTGTTGACTCTGAAGTTGGTGATGCTTCTAGGCTGAGAATTAAGTCTTCTCTGAATTCTACTTATATAGTGACACCCTAGGCCTGATGTTCAGGCCCCTTCACCCTCTAGCTGCTGGATATAGGGTTTCTTTAAAAACTGCCAACGAAACATTCTGACTTTCACAAATTTCTTTAAATTTTTGGTTAATGGATTTGAGACTCTCACATTCTCAGATTACTTTATTATTGGCACTTAGCAACAGCCATCTAATTCTACTGTCGTTATAGTTCTCTCTCTCCTATCTCTCAAACACCTGAGTCATTGCATTGCTAATACATTCTCTTTTTACAGCACCCTATTCCAGTGCATCCTAGATGACAGCTTAGCAATTACACTGCTAGAGAATCACAAGAACTAGCAATACTTCACTTGCAAACAGTGAAGAGATTCTCATTGCCATCCAGAATCAAATTCTCAGGGACTACCTCCTACAATGATTTCTGTACGCACTGTCTTAGGTTCAGGTATCTTAGAAGCCAAATCTAAGATAGAGATTTGTTTCAAATGGCTTACTGAAAAAAAGCTCTTGGGAGAAGGGATAAAAGTGATGCAATAAAGGTCAGGAGACAAATTTTAAGCAAAAATGTCATCTCAGCTTGAGACTAGGTTGTCAGACACCGTGTGAAATCTGTAGAACACAAACTGCACCAAAAAGTCAATGCTACCTGGCAAAGGTTACGTAGAATCCTTACACTAGTCAGTCACTGGCCAAGGTCTGCCCTCAAAACATGGGGGGGGGGGGCAGGAATAGAATTCCCGCTGAGATGGGTGCTATTTGACTGAGAGAAATTTTCTGGAGAGGTGGGCAGATAAAAGTTATTGTCTGCTAAGCACCAGCCTCAAAATAGCTGGGAGACAGATGCACCAGCTGGTGAAGGGGATCTGGAAAGACATACTCAGCCTCATCTACCAAAGTGAGCAGCACTAAATTTTAAGATCATTTTTGTGAAGAACAAAACTCAATTATTTCAAGCCCATGACACAATTAACAATAGTGTACCTTGTATATAGAGCTCAATTTTATTTAAATAAAAAGAAAGCAAGCAAAAAAAAGGGTAGATTCCCTAATGAAGACAGATTTCCTATGGACATGTAGGATAAAGCTGTGTTGAGTTTGTAGAGGGGAAGAGCATGATGACTTTTGGGGATTATGCGACAGAAAGCAATTCCACTTTTATTCTCAACATCTTATTGGTGAGTTACAAATTTCCCCCTAGGGAAAAAATGTGTTTCGTGATACATAACAGATACATATTCTAAAGCTAAAATTATGTATTTTATGTTGGATGTTCACTTAAATGACTATTTTATGGAAATCAACTAAAATGATAAATATTCATCAATATTCATTGACATTAGGGAATTTAAATGATGAAATGGAAGAGCCCCAAGAACTATCCTTAACAAAGAGATAGTCGCCACTGATCAATTACTTAGGTCTGAAGTCCAAAGAGTTGTAAATTTGTCATTATCTCAAGTAATATATACATGGTCTGCAGCTATAGAATAAGAAACGAGTTTAAAGAACATTGGTGGTGGTAATTCCAAACATGAACTACATTAAAGCAGGGCTGCTGTACGATTTGTTGTGGACA
The DNA here is from genome assembly GCF_964146895.1 of Miniopterus schreibersii. NCBI lineage: Eukaryota > Metazoa > Chordata > Mammalia > Chiroptera > Miniopteridae > Miniopterus > Miniopterus schreibersii. The sequence continues at coordinate 67,640,761 of NC_138106.1, read as the reverse complement.
AATGAGAAATTACTTTCTTGAATCCAAGTCACTTTAACCAAATCAGTGATCTGTAGATTGACTTAATGAGATATATTACTGCCAATCTACAAATTGCTTAATGAGATGCATTATTTTACCACTCATAGATTCAAGGAAGAATACATTTATTAAGACTAGATTCATGGAATAATTCATTCCTTGAGGCTTTAAATTATCTGCAATTGACCGCAATATTTCATAAGTTTTATGAATCTTTTTTTCTCAAGAATTGGTCTACTAAGTAAGGGATTGAAGACTTGTTTTAGTTATTGACCTTTATGAAGTAAAAATCATACCTAGAAGATACATGGGGGAGGAATTAAAAGAAAGTAAAATTTGAGTGGTAGCTCTGTGGAAATTTTTGTTTTTTTAATTTCCATTGTAGTTCTATATATAGGTGATAGAAGATAAAACAGAAGCACTTAATCAGGCTAAATTCAATGATAAATCATGAAAGAGAGAGAGAAAAAATAACAGCTAATAAACATCAATATCAAATATGTACCTGGAATAATTTTAAAAAGTGTAAAATTGTCAAAAGGAAAAACAGTAAATATAGTGGCAACTCTATCAAAGAACATAAAAATCCTGAGCTCTAATTAAGTAACAATATAATGGCTCAGTAACATATTCTGTACACTGGGGATGACTGTGACAAGAACGAGACCAGAAGTAAAATCGTTATTAAGCCAGGATGTTTAAATATGCCACATTAGCTCTCGATTCCTGCTATGATGCACAGAACAGCAGAACAGCACTTTTGTGATATTTCTGCAAAATCTGTGTAACTTGAATCTAACTAATCATGGGTGTACATCAGACAAACCTGAATCGAGGGACATTTTACAAAACTACTGGCCTGAAAGTCTACAAAATACCTGGCCAGTAATTTTCAAATATGTCAAGGTTTAGAAAGATTAAGAAAATCTCAGAAACTGTTCCAGATTAAATAAAACTAAAGAGATCTGACAACTAAAATCAATGTGTTATGCTAGATTGGATCCTGGACTAGAAATAAAAAATATTTAGCAAAAAAAAGGGATACTATTGGAACAATATGTGACATTTGAATAATGTCTCAGTGACTAGCATTGTATCGATGTTCCTCATTTTGATCATTGTAGGAAGAGGGGTTTCAACCTGTTCTCAAACAGCTGATGAAATAATAACATACATATATGTATAGAGAGAAAATGATAAAGGAAATGTGGTGAAATATTAACATCTGGGGAATCCTTATGATGTTCTTATAAAAGAAGTTCTTTGTATTTTTTTGCAAATTTCCTTTGTCTGAAATTATCTCAAAATGAAAGGTTTAAAAAAGAAGTAATCATAACAAATAGGACAAAAAAACTTACTTTAAATGCAAAGGGGTTTTTTTCTTTTTTTCTTTTCAGCTAAAATACTATAATTGTATAATAGTCTTAACCTAATAGTTTTTTTTTTAACTTTAATTGTGTAAAGCACTGATACCAGTACATGCAATAGCATAAGAATATAAAAAATAAATGGTGACATACAAAAGCAAAACCTGCCACAAAACACCAACATACTCACGCCAAATACTAATTTTATTCTATCCTTTCTTCCGTAGAAAATATAACTCTGCAAGCTAATATTTCAAATGCACGAATTTATATAAGCAGAGCTGCAGGTGCAGTCATGTTTGTTGGGGTTAAGCTTCTTGGCATTTTCCCATAACTAGTAGTAATTTAATATGATTGGGGAACTTAGGCCTCATTTTTAACTAACACCAATTTAGATAATTATATTGTATAGATAAATGCACTTTTTGGTTATGATATGATGAATCATCCATTTCACCTTCATTTCTATTCCTGAAATGTTTGAATTATGTCACTTTGTACAGTACAGATGTTTCTTTTTAGTTTCAGTTCAGTGGTGAATGAAGTGATTTGAGCAGTCCATCATGCATTGTGTTTCTGTCACACAGAGAAATTGCTATATGGCAAATTCATGAATTTCAGTTCTAAACCTTTAATATTTACGAACCTTCAAAACTTTCAACGCAATGCTAGATAACACATTGCTTTCTTTAATACTCCTTTCTCTATAGTCTGTTGAAGCACAAAAATATAAGTCAAACTACATTTTTATTCCACTGAGTTCTGATTATGATATATGATATCAATTTGTGTTATTACAATTGTACTCCTGGTATACAGGACTCAGTGCCTTTATTATTTAAAACAAGCTAAATATGGTAATTTAAAAAAGTTAAAATTATCACTGACTCAAATAGTATTAGGTTAGCAAAATATACCATGTGTTATAATTAAAAAGCATCTTACTAATATTATTTAAAATAACTGCAGTTCTAAAAATCATATATCAGATATTTCCCATATGTAGGGTCATAGGAACATATAACCCAAGTTCTGCCTCCCAGTCAGTGGAAAAGTGTCAGCCTGGCCAGTGGCCACAAGCAGCAGCTCAGACCCAAGTTTTTCCTATGTCCTTGAGGGATAACAAGCCTCTCACCAGACTGTTTGCCCTTGGTCTGCACGCAGGCCTTTCCCAGCACGGCTCCCTAATGCCCCCCCCCCCACTAGATAAGCCCCTGGCCTACCCTGGCCAAGAGCAGAAACTCACCCACTACAGGGTCTCCCCCAGATTTAAGTAATAATGGCTACATCTTTCCCCTCTGGTCCCCTGGGTGGTTTTTTCAGACAAGCAAAGAACAGCATGGTGTTCCTAGGATCGGAGCTCCTACAATCCACCATATAAGACAAGTAATTTCAGATAGAAAATAAGCCTGTAAAATTTGAAGTTGTTTGAAGAGTTTCTTCAGGAAAAATTTTTCTAAATGTCAAAGAATAAAGCTCATTCAGTTTATAATGAAGTTACATTGCTTAGAAATATTTTTAGGTGTAGTTTCTAATAAGTGTGTCATAATATAAATCCACCATAAATAATTTCTGCACCACCCTAAACATTCTGGAAGTCTTAAAATATTGTTTAATTCAGGTTCTCTGTGGTTATCGATTGGACTTTAGTTTTTCCATAGTCAGTGTTTATTATGTGGGAATTTTAAGATATACATGCTAATAGTAATTCAATCTGATTAAAGGTGAGAAAAATTATTTAACTATTAATGATTTAATAGGTAATAACTACTTAAGAAGCATCGAATAGAAAACTAAATACCTTAAAGTCCAAGTCATACAAAAATCTCAGATTCTCACTAGTTCTTATGTTGACCTAGTGGATATATCATCACAATAGCTGAGAAGTTCTAAATCTATTATAAACTAGCTATAGAAACAAATGAGCAATTTCAATCTTAGGATATCTGCTCCTGATCTTGAAAACAAAGTGGTTAGGCTCCATGAAACACAAAAGTCCTTCTATATAATAATAACCTCATTTTTTTTCTTTGTGAAAACAAAGAAACTTGGACTCTTCTTGTCAAAGAATTATTATCTATTATATTTTTTAGGTTTTTAATTTGTATTTGGTTTAAAAATATGTTTTTGGATTTATATATTTTTTATAATTGTAGCCTAGTATAAGAACTCAAAGTAACAATAGCCTTAATTTTGAAAATCAAATTTTCCGTGGAGCTGTATTCAAAATAGAAAAACTTTTAATCACAAAGGAAAACAAAATGTAATTACTTTGTGTTAGTTATTATAATCTCTTTTAGTATATTTGGTACTAGCATAGGGTCGTGGGACAAAACGGTAAGAGGTATAGTGTTTGGAAAGACCAATGGAGATTGAATATAAAGAAGTGAATTTAAGGGTAGGATTTGACAGTTATATCAAATAATGTATAATTCTCCTGGCCTCAACCAAGTCCCAGTTCCTCAGTTAGAAAAAGTTAAATAACTGCCTGATATTTCATCTATTAATATAGTGAGAATTCAATAAGCTAATACTGAAAAAAAATACATTTTAAATAGTGAATCACAATATAAATGTAAAATATTACATTTTCTCCTTGATAGCAAGTTTAGTTTATTCAGGCTTTAAATAACATTTGCTTTCCAGAAATATAGCTATTTGACCATATAAAACATGTATATCTGAAAATGCTTATTATAAATACTGCCCAAAGTTTTGCTACCATTTGATATCAAGTTTTCTGTGTTTGCTATCACTTGCCATCACGTGCTTTAGAATAATAGATGTAGTTGCTTTCTTTAGCTTAGTTTCATTTAAATTTTCACCTGGTGTCTATTTACAACATAAATTAGAATATTAGAAAAATATACCTCATGATCATGGCAAACCTTTGATAAAAATAAAGATTTGTATAACTTTCTTTATAGATTCATAAATATTAGAAAATTTACACTTTTCTCCAAAGTTTCATCTGAATTAAGGTGGGTGTTTCAACAGGCCAATTACGTTTGCAGGAAAAACCGGGCATGACCCTCAGCTGTCTTCTATTAAGCTGGCCTCAATTACCTTTGCTGCTCTTCAGTTTTCATTTCACATAGTCACTATCTTAAAGTTCTTTTCTTCCATTGGGTCTCTAAGTCTAGTGCTTGTCTATGTTGTTTTGTATCGTTATGTACACAGGAAATGTTCTGTAGCTGCTGCTCCCTGCTGTGACCACAGAGCTCCACAAGGCTAACTGAGATCGACGCCTCTTACCTGTTGCCCATGGATGCGGAGGAGCCATCCTTTTAAACTTAGGACATGCACCCAAGAAATTCTATAAAGCTACCCAACGGCCTGCACCAGTTCCCCCAGCCATTTCTTACCGCAGCCTTGCAGCTTTCCAAACATACGCAGGAGTTCCTCTGCTTCTGAAACTTTCCAGTCTCTCTGGAGATTAGGCCTCTGCTTCCCTTTAAAGGTTTAGGATGTTGGCGGAGCAGACATAAGCCCCCTTCTACGGGGACAACCAGTTCCTGCCTGCCCTTGACTCCCCCCTGAGCCCTCTCCCCCCCACCCAGGGAGCCTCTGTCCGGGGCCTGGAGTTCCCGCACATGGAAGGGCGCAGCCAGCTGAAATGTCATGTGTTTTAGGTCAGTGTCTCTGGACAGAAATATTTGTTTTTCACCTGCTTAAGTGAGTGTTTGAGGGAGTGCTCTGAGGACGGCGTGAGGAATAAGTGGAAACGCTAAGCAAGCAAGTCCCTTTGTCCCGGCTGAAGACTCGCTTCAGTCTGACAACAGACAAATTAGACAACAGAGTTTGTCCTACCTTGAAGCCAGGTCATTTGCTCTCTGGGTCCACGGTGAGGACAAGGTAGCTCCTTCCTAAGTGTCCGAGGAGAAGTGTGGAAAATCTCCGGAGAAGGCACAGCTGTGAATTGTTAGAAACCAACTTAAATAGAAGCTGGGGGAGTAGCGGCACCAACTCCTAAAGGGGCCCTGGGCATTCATTAAAGCACAGCTGAATATTATTACCCATTTCTTTACTGGAGTTTCCCCAAAGAAAGACCCTGAGATGCAAAAGTAGGTGCAGAAAATTTATTTGGGAGGTGATCTGAGAAAGCACTTTGAGGAAGAGTGTGAGACAAGGAAGGGAGAGAAGACAATAACATGTATTAATGTGCAGATTAGTGCCATGGGAAATGCGCTGGAGCTCTCTAATGATCCTGGGGAGCTAAACCCCCCAGCTCTGGGTTAGTCCCTGCCTGCTGCTAAACAACCTCTCAGTTCAAAAAAGCTCTCAGAAAGAGGAGCAGAAATATGCTTTTAAGATGGGAAGCTGTTGGTGTGCTGGGAAAAATCTATGATAATTACCCATAAATTGGAGTGGGCTGTGGAGCATTGCTGTGGTATCCCCGGTGTTGTCTCCTCTACTCAGGTCCCACATTTCATCCCGATGTGGAGATTCACTCTGTACTTGTACTTCCAGGTGAGAGTATCAACCTCTCAAAGATCTTAGATGGGAAAGACTATGAGGAAGCCTATTTCTAGAGCTGTACCTAGCCCCCAAACCATATTTTGTATTCATAATTTTTTTCCTCTGCTATTTTAAGTCCCATTTCTCTTGGCTAGCACTCTGCTTACTAGTTTAGGTACCTTGGCTGGTGAGGTGATTTAGGCTTTAATCCCTGTGGAATCTGATTTCCTGCTTACCCTGTTTTTATTGCTCTATGGTTACTTCACTTATCCAGTCACTGTTTTCACAAGGAATGAAAGTACAAGCAAATGACCCCAATAGTCCTTGGAGTTCCAGAGAGTCTTATCAATGCCCTGATTATGCAGCTGCAACCATAATATATCAAGTAAATAACTCTTCCATGATAGGAAATCCTTTCTTTGGCTTCTCACCTATCAGCATGAGGAGCTGACAGTGAAGAGACAAGAATCAGTGTTTTATGTTCTGAAGTCCTTGTTGAGTTCTCTGGTGAAAGCAGTCTGCCTCCGGGAAGCAGGTTCTCTAATTCCACAAACTCTAAAACTGCATAGATGAAAACCCAAGTTCCCCAAATGGATCAATGGAAATGGTGAAGAGAAGGGCATTCCTATCTCTCCTTTTTGGTTCCCAGGCTTGTGTATTTTAGTTATTGGAAACAAAGCAGATGCAGCATGAATAGCTGTTGGTTTAACATACATACCAGGGACCCCATCTCCAAATTGTATACTCATCAACATGATGCTTTTTCCGAGCCTTTAAAAGGCCACCTGTCAGGTGAGTCGGGTAAGGGCTGATAGGTCTCCGTGTCCCATCCATGACCCCAACTATCCTGCATGATGGTGACCTTATGTTTTCCCTTCACTGTGAAGTGATTCCCTTTGTCTGAGACTATGTTATGTGTGATCCCATGACCTCAAGTCCTCAGAGAGTATCATTGGCAAAAACAATGTAAACAGTCAAGGGAAATTCATTTCCAGAATGTATGACAATCTGAGTAAATGCACATTGTTTCTACTCAAGAAAGGAAGAGTCCAATATAATCAACTTGTCACCATGTGACTGGTTGATACTCTTGAAAGACGGTGATACACTGAGTGTTAAAGTTTCAGGAAAATGAATTCAAGATGGGCGTGAGGGTCACTGCATTCAAAGTAAAAAAAAACAACAAACAAACAAAAAAAGGGCCAGAATGATATGTATCAGCTGCTCTACATCTGTCCTCCAAGAGGGCCATGGTAACATTTGAGGTCTCCGGTAAAAAACCCTGAATCTAAAAATCCTCAAAACATCTGACTATTACCCTTTTGGCAAAGATTAGGGGGCAAAAATCTATACACACACACACACATTTGCCTCTGGGTTTAGAATAAGATCAATATTTGAACAGAATGAGGAATTGTGATTTTTCTATATTCTCATTTATTATAATATATTTCAGTTATTTCTTCTATAATTTTTATGAAGACACTCCATCTACAAAAAAAAGTATTATTTCTATTTAATAGTTTGTAATAGGATTTGCTAAAATACTACAAAATGATACTTTCTCTTCAAAACTTTTTGCAGTGTGCCAGTTGCATATTGACACATCACTGATAAAGAAGGCCTTGGGCTGTGGCCGTGTTCAACATTAGTAAAGAATGGCTGCTAAGCGGAGTGCAGTTCTTCTGTCCGGTCCATCAGGACAACCTTGAGCTCTCCAACCTAAAGCGGGGCTGCTCATTGGCAGCGTGTTTGCTTTCAGGCGGTTTTACTCCAGCGGCCTCGATGCACATGGTGAGAGCCTTGCACAGCGGAATGGGCATAACCATCGTGAAATTAAATTTAGAGTAACTAACTCATATACACAGAAATATTTACACATAATTAGCAAGACTGCCCAAGGGTGCTCTAAACATTACCGCCCCCCAAAGAAAAATAAATAAAAGGGAAAGAATATGACAAAAAGCATTTCTAAGGGCACAGCTTCCAGTTATAAATAAACCATTTCTCATGATGTAGTGTAGAGCAGGGGACTACAATTAATAAGCTTATGTTATATATTTCAAAGTTGCTAAGAGTGGATTTTATCAGTTTTCACCACAAACGCAAAAATAATTGTAACTGTGTCAGGTGATAGATGTCTAACCTTACTGTGGTAATCATTCAGCAATATTTAGATAAATCATTGCATTTTATACCTTAAACCTACACAATATTATATATCACTTTTATCTCAATAAACCTGAAAAAAATAGGTTAACATTAACTGTTAGATTGTATGAAAAAGTCATGTTTGTAAACAAATGACTAGAAAATTTTCTGTTTTGAACAATGATTTTATTTGATATCCAGAGCAGGTAGGAGACTCCTGGCTGGTAGGATGCTGTTAGCTGCTGAATACATGGCCAGTGGATCTAGTTTTCTTTCCTTCTTTCCCTCATTGGCATATGTGGCATATTTATTCTTTTTGAGCCAGTTGACCAAAAAAAAAAAAACAAAGCTTTTCTTATCACCAGATTTATGCCAACCTTGGCGATAAATCATTCCATTTTGAATACAGTTGTTTTGTTTTAAAGTGACAAGAAGATGAACAGCATAGCCAGTGTTACTCATGTTAGTTCTCACTCTGCTGTGGGGAGCGGGAGATGCTAAAAGAAGATAAGTCCTGACATATGACGGAAGCAAAGCAGCACAGAGACCCAGTTGGAATCCATTCAGTGTCTGGCTCACAACAGGCTGGAGAGTGGCAACTCTAAACAGAAAATAGTATGAGTTTCACAAAATGTTGGCAAGGCCAAGCAACCAGGACTGATCCTGGCAGTCTATGCCTAATTTAGAAATGGCATATGCTGATGTCCTTTTGCCAGCTCACACTTGACAGATGTCTTTTAACTAGGTCAGACAGAATATAAAAGACACAATTCATGCTTCTGCTAGACTCTGGCCTGCACTATCCAGTAGAAGGTCTGTTTTAGCAGCAGGCTTATTTCCAACTCTTACCCTGATATCCACCTATTGTCTTTTTTTGTGTATGTTATCAATTTTGTTATTGTTTTAAGGTTCCTCTTTTCCATGATGCAACACATTGATGGAATTTTTCAAATCACTTCTGTAACTTTAAAAATAGGTTTTAATTAAACCTTAAACCTCCCTTCTTTCTGCCCTTTTTTCCTTGTTTTACTTTCCGTGGTACTTTCTCTAGTGCTTATTATGTGATGGACATAGTGTTTGTTTGGAAATCACAGGTGAGCAATAAAATAGGATCTTGTCTTTGCAAAGTTTAAAGCCTACTATATCAGAAATAAAGGCAGTCAGGTCATTAAAATCAGGTTAAATCAATTCTATGATAAGGCAATTTAAAGCTACTATGAAGATATATAAGAGAATCACCCTCTGTATACATATGAAAGTTGTCCAGAGGAAGTGACTTCTTTTATGTCTGAATGATAAATAAAAGTTAGCCAGTGGATGTGGGAAGGAAGAGAGAATTCCAGGAAATAAAACCAACAAGCACAAAATATGGGGTCAAGAGAAAGCACCCTTCGATATAGGTTTTCAGAAATAAGAAATACCAAAGGTTGAGGCAAGACTATAATAGGCAGAGGTGAGACTTGGAACTCCTTATTAGTAATGCCAAAGCATGCATTCTTTTCCACTTGTGTGATGTCCTATTTAGGAATTTAGTTTGAGGGATGGTATGCAAACAATAAGTAGTGGTATCTGGCAGCATGGTGTTAGAGTCTTTAGTCTCAATTGCTTTTCTCTACTGCCCCTTAAACTTGCTTTACTCAGCTGAAATATAAATGAGAGTCTTAGTGGTACGTACTTCACAGGATTGTTTTTAAGATTACATTAGTAAATACATGGAGAGAACTAAAAATTGTGTTTGGTAAATAGTAAACATTAAATTAATGATCATTATTATTATTTATTATAAGACCATTAATCTGATTGTATTATGCAAAACACATCAAGAGTATATGAATGGGAAAAATTTTAAAAATTACTACAGTAGTCCAACAATAAATGATACTCAACTAAATTAACATGTAGGCAGAGGGAATGGATGGAAGCAGATAGATTTGAGAGGCAGAGTACAATACAGTGAATGGTATTCAGTGGCTGACTGAAAGTGAGGGTGAGGTGAAAGATATAGTTATGGATGACCAAGTTAACAGATGACATTTGAAGAAAATAACTACAGTGTCTAAATGTGACAAGGTTGATCATCTATAATATACAGGGACTTCTGATAACTAGCAGAAAAAAGACAGCAGAAAACCATAGCAAAACTGACAATATTAGGAACAGACAGTTTAAAAATGTGACATAGTGCGTCACACTATTATATTATCAAATTTCAGAAGGTTGGAAAAAGCCAACAGAAATGTGGAAAAGAGGAAACATTGTGCCTTGTCATTCAGAGTTTGAAATAAGATTTCTTTTTTCTTTTCTTTTTTAATTTTATTTTTGTTTAAAATATTTGAAATAAGATTTCTTGATCAAAATCATACTACAAAATTCTATTCCTAGGTATAGAACCCAGTAAAATTCTGAAACAGGCTGTGAAGGCTCATATAATGGGATGTTCATTATAACATTTAATAATGGATAGAAAATGAACCATAAATCAATCAATTGGATATTTATACTGATTGATTTCAATGCTGTATTTCAGTATTGTCCTCAATAATCGCATACGGCCTGACCCAGTTCCATACATACACATGGAAAATACGTATGAAGTCCTGATTGTTGCATGTGACTTCATTTCCTTTGTGTGGGATGAGCATATTGCTTTGCTACATTAAAGTCTAACTTGGTCTGTGATTTGTTGCTTTGGCCAAAGAAATGAGAGCAGAAGTGACAGTCTGCCAATTCTGAACAAACACAGCCATTTTGCTGTTTACCAGGTCTCTGGGGTTGAACCTTTCAATTGTATTTCAGAATGTGGAAGCTACATAGAGCAAAGCTACATAGAGCAAAGCTGAGGAGGTCCTCAGATTCTGGAGATCTGGACCAACGATGTAAGAACTGTGCATGTGTTGTTTCAAGCCCCTGGTGTCACTGTGATTACTGGTTATTGATAGCCTCTACTACTTGTAAATTCCTCAAGGTCAGAGAGCATTTTACTCATCTTAGTGTTTCTCATAAACAATAGTTTCTGGTTCCTAGTAGATGTTCAATGTATATTAAAAGAAGTAATATTATAACAGCATCAAGTTCAGTTTTTCAGTAATCTTCATCCTATGAAGGAGAAAACAAATATTCAATGACCTCCCTTCGCAGCATCTTCTGCATTATAGATTTTGTGAGTTGACTGTCTCACTCTCTTGGCTCTTCTATTGTACTTTTATTAGAGGAGGAATGGCAAATGCTTGGTTGGATATAGAGGTGTTTCTGGCCCACACCCACAGCAAACCGTTCATCAGTCCCACTACACTTACCTTCAAATTACAGAGGACTGAGGACAGTTTCAATTCAGTGTACCTGGCAGAAAGTTCCAGTGAATTAGATTTGGCATCTGATATTTGTATCCCTGGTCTAGGGAAGAAAATTACAGGCTTGGATTTGAGGATAACATTGCACTTACCTATCTCACTTCAACTTCTTGGATTTTGCATAATTACTTTGAAAGATTACTTAGAATTTCAATTAATTTTAACCTATTTTAAAATATATAATTTGAATTAGCTTTATTTTCAGTAAATTTTGTGACCTCTTTTGGTCCAAGTTTTATTTTAACTTTTAATGCCTCATTCTTTTCACACCTATGTACATCATTTTTGTGGGGGAAATGTTTGAAAACCAGTTTAAGTTATGGTAGAAAAATAAAAATTGGTGTTTTTAAAAAATGAATTAGTGATGATTATGCTAATGATATGTTTAGCTTCTGGCCCACATTTATATTATAATAAGTGTCTTAAAACTGAGGTTTATAAACATTCAAGATAAATTTATTTAAAATAAGATTTTTTTTAAATACAAAAGAAAGCAGGCACACACAAACGTTTTAAATCCTTAATTCAAACATTGTAGTTTTGCTTAGCATTTGGAGTATTTTTACTGTATCAGAAAACAGAAGGGCACTTCAGCGTTTTACTTGTACCATTGTAACTGAAAATGTGTTTGAGCATTCAGGTAGAACTCGAATACTATTTCAGGTTTGGTTAATGGAGAGGCTCACTCTAATCTGCCAATTTAATGAATAGAAAGTAAGAGGAATCAGAAGGAAAACAAGGTTGAGTCTTGCACCCAAAACCCTGATTATGATCTAAAATCAAAAGAATTTCAAAACTTCTTGAGATTTAAGAACTCTTGTTTATGCTAATTTTCCTAGGTCTTAGATTTCTTTAAAAACTCTTAAATGAATGTTCTAGAGGTATTTTGTGTTTTTTTCTTTAAATAACACCCTTTAAAAAAGTATGTTCATATCTTGCACGTATATATAGATTACCCTCATCCTACAATTATAGTTTCCTCTTCCAACAGTATTTCTGTAGTGACTACCCATTTCATTTCCATGTGAGTGTCAATTTCTTTCTAATGTATGTCAAAGTTCACATAATTCTATAGACATAAAAAAGATGTAATTAGACAGGAGGCTACACTTAAATGCTTGTGTTACCACTGCTATTAATTAATCAAAACAGATTATTTTGAATGCCTCCCTGTAACAAATGATGCCCAAGGAGACTATAAAAAAACAACTTTATTCTAAGAAAGCATATTTTGATTAGAAGTTAAATTTAAGGAAGTCATAATAAAGAAATCTTCAAGTTTATATTTGTATATTCTGTGGCCTCCTTACACATATATAGCAAATGTGCTATGTATATATATGTATATTATGTAAACATATTTTGTCAATCATATATTTTTTTATTATTTTTTTGTGTTTTATGATGCTTTGATATCTGAGGCCTTGTTGATCCTGGAGAGGCTACCTTTGAGAGGGTTAGCTAATTCCTGGACATAGCAAAGAACTCTCCTGGGAGCATGCCTTCCCTATGCAAACAAGCAATTTATAGCCCATACTAACCAACTACCTCCTTTATGGAACTCTAGCAGGTTAAGCCACTATCTCCTGCCCTACTCTCACCCCAGGGCCAGGTAGGTGACAGATAACACATGGCAGCCTCTACACTGGGCCCAATGAAATTCTTCAAAACTAGACAATTTTTTTTTAAGTTTGGAAAAAATAAAATGTATTTACTATAAAGTTAAATTATTTTGAAAGGGTTGTTTTTTAAATGATGACCTGGAAAACCTGCTCAGAACTTACAATAACTAAGAGCTATATGTCATTCGGTTTTCTGTGTGTTCTTTTTATTTTTCTTTCTTTTTTAAATTGAATTTATTGGGGTGACATTGGTTCACAAAATCATACAGGTTCCAAGTGTACAACTCAACAAAATATCTTCTGCATACTGCATTGTTTACAGAATGGAATACTACTTGGCCTTACACACACACACACACACACACACACAAAGGAAATCTAATATTTTGCAATAGCATGGATGAACCTGGACACTATAATGCTAAGTAAAATAAGCCTGTCAGAGAAAGACAAGTATCATATGATCTCACTTATATGTATAATAAAATGAAGAAAATAAACTGACAAGCAAAATAGAAACAGTGGCATGGATATATGGAAAACTAGGCAATTCTAACTCTGCTTACCCTGCCTTCCTTGACTTTCATGTGAAGATCACCATAAAGGCTCTTTGCACATGCTTTCCTGTTGCTCTTTCTGCATCCTGATTGATCCTGGTGCTTCCCCGCGTGGCCCTGCACATGTGTTGTTCCCTCTCTTCTTGGAAACTGTGTTAGAAACTATCTTTTCAATAGCAATTATCTCCTGACCTGTTGACTTTACCATACCTGGATAATAATAAATCCTACATTCTAAAGCATATGTATGTATATAGTTTGTGTACACCTGTATTCTGTGTGTATATATCATGCTAAGAGGGTGTTTATGGTACAATTTAACCATTGTATTACTCCTCTCTTTCATTAAACAAGAGCATCTTGTGTATGTTTAAGAAACAACTCAGTCTCACTAAATAAATTAATTCAATCATTTCGTTATTTTTGGCCCTCTAAAATACCATTAAAATACATTGAAAATGGTTTTGAATAGTTTGTGGTCTTTAAAAATTGTATGGCATCTTTTTGATGCAGGCTCATATATAGATAAACGACTAAAAATGTATATTACTCAGTAAAAATATAGTCCTCCCCCCTCCCCTGAAACTGTTTGTCAACCTTTCATAAAAATAACTTACCAATAAAAAGAAAGTAAATTGTTTTTAAACTCATTTTTCAAAAAAATTCACTGTGCTGCTAAGGGTTAAAATAAGAATTGAGGTCAATAATCAAGTTTTCATTGTATGTCTAAGTCTTTCCTAATAGAAAAATAAATTTAGAAGCTCTCGTGATTCTTTCAAGATCTAGCTATCTAAACTGATGTCTCCACTGGAACGTCAGAGAGGCGTAGGGGCCCTAACATGCCTTCCACTCAGCCTCCCTGCCAACCAGCTGGCGCTGCCACTCTCTCCGCTGCTCGGGGCAGAAACAGGGGAGCAATGCTTTTGCCCTTCATTCCCCCGCAATACCCACGCAGGTCTAAACTAGGTCTTCTTTACCAAAGTATACGTTAGAAAAATTATCACAGCTTTCTATGTCCTCTGCCGTTTTTGCATTTGTCTGGACTCAGCGTGAGTACAGAAAGTAAGAAAAATGAAAGCTTATTTTTCCGGGCTGGATGTGAGGGGAACAGAGAATGCTGCGGGTAATCGGAAGGAGGTGCCCAGCCTCCCTCTTTCTGAGCCAAATTCCCAAGGAGGCGAGGAGGAAGAGAGCATAGAAGGGGAAGGAGTTGCAGATCGAGGGGTTTCTTTCGTTGTCCCATTTGAAGGACACCTAGAACCACGGATTCCCAAGGTGCAGTCGGTGGCACCATGGGACGGAAACATGTTCAGTGATCAGGTGAGACATCTGGAGAGGGAGAGGCCGAGGACACTGCAGACGGCACACGAGTCGTCTTCTTTTTTTTAGCACATGACTCTTGCTCCAGCAATGCAAATCCCTCACTCTCGGTGTCGCAGGTCACAGGTCTCCCCTCTGTCCAGCTCCTCCTCGTGCTGACCTCAGGCAGGACAAAGCCGTTAAGTCTCCCTTGCATCTCTCTGAGTGCGTGTCAGACTTGTGTGGGCATTGTGGTGGGGATGAAGCCAAGAGCATTGCTCCCGTGTTTCTGCCCTGAGCAATGGGGAGGCTGGTCCTGCCAGCTGAGGGGCAGTGAGTTTGTTTTGACATTTGTTTCCTGCTCCAGCAATTTCATCCATTCTCAAGGAGGGGGAGCCATCTACGATTTCAAGATAGCCATGGACTTAGAGAGTCTAAAAAAAATGTCATCTTGTTAAAGAGAATTAAGGGAAAGCGAGGCGATCATTTCCGATTCTTTATCCCCTTAATGATATTTCGCATTTATATAACAGTAGAAACCTTTTTGGAAAATGGAGAGCATAGGAAAAAAAAAGGACATAAGGTCATAGGAATAGAAAAAAATGATGACATTGAAAACAATTAGAGGATCTGAGATTTAAAAGGGGCTAAACTGGAAATAATCTTTCCTGAAGGCACAATGCAATGCAAACAAGTGGAAGATTATAGGTTTGCAAAATTGTTATGTATTAATATAACTCAAATATTCTGATTTTTATCAGTCAAAATTTAAAAAGAGACCTTTAGGCTCTTAATTAATTTTTCTAGTTTTGTTTGTCTTTTCTAGCTTTGTTCTGTTTGTTTACTTTTTGCTTTGTTTTATTTAATATAGTTTAGAAACTGATTTTAAAGTTTATGAAATTTAGAAAGTTAATAGAAATTTTATAAAACTTAGAAATGTGAATATTTGCATTATCAATTTAACACAAATCTAATATTGGCTACCTTTATTTAAACTTTGATTGGCTGGCATTTTTAGAATATCCCATGGCCTGGGTCAATAATGCTAATAATAAAATAATCAGTGTTAAATTTGGGACCAAAATATTAATGAGAATAGAAATGGAGCCACTTTCACACAACAATATTATTTAATATATCAGTGAAAGGTGAATGAGAGAGATAACATTACACTAAAGTTTATTAAATCTATATTTTTTTCTTGCAGGTTGAAGAATATATAATCATTACATGCTGCTCAATTAGCAGTAATAGATTTACTGAAATAAGGAAGAACATTGTGAATTCTCCATATTATTTCTCAAATTATTGCAAATCAATATTCATAATAGTATATTAAGTTTAAGATAAATAAGATATTATGAAAAAATCTGTAAATTTGTGGAAAAACTAGATAAATGTGTGTGTGTGTACAATTGAGCTGCAATGATAGAATGTTATAAAAGGAGAGAAAAGTTCTATTATATACAAACCTGCCTATAGACTTGAATTATATATTAAATGCTATCTAAATAATATGATCAACCATGTGAGTCTCATCATCAACAAAACAGTAGAGCTTCATCAAAACAGTGCTTATTTCTTTTCTTTGTTTTACAGTGTAGTGGGAAAATGGCCAAATGTAGTTTTATCTAAAGGTTATGAGTTAAAAGGAAATTGAAAATGATGTGATTTTTTTTCCAATTTGAAGTTTATTTGAATGATACTAATTGCTAAAATATATTCTGTTGTCTGACATTTAAATGTAATGAAATATTCAAGAACTAATAAAATGTGCATTGATATCCCCTGACAAAGTTCAAAGCAGGGACTTTCCTTTGAGAAGTAAGATGAATGATAATTCATTATTGACATTTTATTTATAACTTTTCTTTCATTTGCTACTTAAAAATTGCTTTTAAAAAAGTATATTACTGAGTGGAATTATCAAGATTTGGAAGACATCTCAAGCATAAACTTGAAATAAAATATGTTTAATCAGTGAAAATAAGTATTATTATTTCTAAAATGATGATTTGGAAATTGTACACTGATTCAGTATTTAACACATTCAACAGTTTCTGTTTCACTTCTCTTTCCCTATTAATATAACAATGAGCAAAATATGTTATCTCATTAAACTACGTATAAAGGCCTCAACATTTTTGCCATTACCCCTGCATACACACATAAATTGCATGTTATAATACTTATGACATCCCATGTATAAGTTTGAAAAGCATTGGTCTAGAAGAAGGAAATAAATCCTTAATTCAATAAACATCTCACTGAAATAAAAATAATTATTTGAGGATCATAGGGTAAACAGTACACAGTACACTTCAATAATTTCAGTACACAGTTGTAACATATTCTGAGGTAAAATGATACCTTATTATGATGTAATTATAGATAAATTCCTCACTCTCCTAGGGAAGTTAAACAAATTATTAAATATTATCACATCTCTGAGCAAGAAACAGTTGCATGATGATCCTGTGGTATTTTTATTTAGGGAGAAAGAAATTTTAGGTTAAAAAATATATATATATACATAAAATAACTTTCTACTAACTGATTTTCCAAGATTTAACTAATCTAATATTATTGCAGTTGTTTTTTATTTGTTTTCATTCAAACTTTAAGTTAGATAGTAGAGAGAAATTTAAATGAAGATGTTTTTCACTTAGTTTGTTCTCTTTTTATTAATTCAACCTACATCTCCTGTAAGTTGCAGGGGGAATGTTCCTTAAGGTAAAAGAGCACAGTTTCTTCCCGCCTCTCTAAAATCCTTGACTCTACCATTTACTTAGCTGTCTAACTGTGCAAATTAATTTGCTTCTCTGAACAAATAGTTACTTCAATTCTTTCTTTATAGTTGAATATTATTATAATGATGAACTGACAAATGAAATCAGAGCATAACTGGGCACAGAAAAGCACTATGGGGCTGCTAATCTCATCACGTGTGGTCAGGATAAAATGATTTTTGTCCAACACAGAGATTCAGCATCCAGCAGAGCAGAACAGGCCTCCATACTTCATTGAATTTCTCTACCATGAGCCTCAGACTCTCCTTTCCCTATTATTGTGTCCGGGATTTCTGCTGTGACTTGAGTAAACTTTATATCAAGACTTGGATAAGAATGTGCATGTAATAATTGGAAAACTATATAAAGAAAAAATCTACTACTACAATAAATATTCCATGTCAGCATAAAATCACATAATATGTGGTTGATACACAATTACACATTTAAAAGTTTATTATTTACACAACCTCATTTCTAATAATCTCTGTTATCAATTACATCTGAAATTAAACTCCCATTAACCAATTAGGATACTTCTTTGTGCTGACATTTTGAACTTGACAAATGAACTAAACAAGCTAATCTTATACCATGAGTTTATTATGGAAATGATTAGCAAAAATATTGAGATGATGATTTTTTATTGATGGATGTCAATGAAATCTAAAATACATATATAATGAAACTTATAGAGAGGTTTAATGTTGACCAAGATAATGCCAAACAATTGCTTAATTAATTTATGTACCTTGGAAATTTGAACTTTATCTGTGGACGTGGTGAAGGACTCCCATATAATATTGATATATGGTCTCTGAAAAGTTTATATTTTAAGAACTTTTTTCCTTAAAATATCCAAGCATATTTTGCCTTTTCTCTGTATTAACTTTAAAAGTATTGGTGATCAATGTTAAAAATTATTTTCATAAGAAATTAATATTAATTAATAAATGCATAGATATATTTCCTTTGATAAGTTAGCTGGCAAATGAAAAATTTAAACTTTCAGCAAGGATAGAAAGACACATTTTTCAAATAAACTTAATTAAAAATAGAGATGATGGGATAAGTTTATATAGCCATTTAGAACATAGAAATGAACATTTTTTATCAGTGAAAAAAATGATCTATTATATTGGGCCACATTTTTAAATATTAAAATATGAGGTTAATGATTCTCTATTGCTCTTAGCAAGGCATATATAAAGAATTAAAGATATTCCAGAGAAGAGGTATAAGAATGACATGTACAAAACTGAAAGATGTCTATGCAGTTATAATTGGTGAATATAACTTCTCAGAGTGACTATATTAAACTTTTGAGATTTGATCAAAAGTTATTCTCTGTCTTCACAGAGAAGAGGAGAAGTGGAGACTGGCCTGAAGGGAAGTTCTTGTGATTAACTCTAGCATGATACAGTGTTTCTGAAATCAATTGTTACTATATCTGTGTGTTATTATAGACTCTTGTGTTGATATTAAACTATATATAATATTTCATAACAGTGTCATGGTTTATTAAATTATCCTGCAATGTTTTGTTACACATATTGTGAGGCTCTAGGCACTAAAATTATGAAGACAACTGAGAGATAGTCTTTGTTTGAGGAGCTAACAGCCTAGCGAGGAGCCATTTATGTGAAAAATTACAACATAAGGTGATAACAAGCTTTGAAATAGATATATTCCTAAGATGCAAAAATTGCCCAGAGAGAGCATCTCATTAGGTTAAGAGAAAAATCAAAGAATTCATAATGTCAGAATGACATTATATTTATGTCACAAAGCTTGAGAGAATTTAAGCCAGGCAAAGAGCAGACAGTAAATACTGCCATCAAAGACGAGAAGGGGCACACTGATTTCAAGAATTATAAACTCTGTCGTCCACTGTGACTAACATAGGATGGGGACCGAGACTGACAAGAGTTTAAGCTAAAGTGGTAAAAAAATCAAATCATGAAAGTAGTCTGATGTGTGAAAAAGAACTGATTATTACTCTGGGGATTTTAAGCAGTCAATAAAGGATTTTAACTAGTGAAGAGAATATTTCAAATTTGTGTTTTAGGAAAAAAATAAAATCCTTAAAAAAATTATTAACATTTCAAAATGGGTAAACATACCTTTTCTCTCTCCTACCCCTAATTTTATTAGCAAATATTTAAAAATAAAAAGATATTTCAGAATGAATAAATCTATTATCCCACCAGAAAAGTGACCAGATGTCATCAGGAACCATAGTTTTGAGTAATTCCTAAAGATGAGAGGCTTATGGAAATAGCATTGTATAGAAACAATTGGAAGAAGCTAGAGGAGAAACTGACTGCAGGTAGCTATGAGGGTGCTCCAGCTTACAATCAGCCTCGGGGAAGAGCTGGGAGAGCGCTTCATCACACTGAGGGAAGTTCCTAGGGAACTTCAAAACCAGGTAACACTTCATCCTGAGCCCCTGGTTGTTGAAAGTAGCAGGCAATACTAATATTATTATCCAGAACCTAGAGCTGTGAGTTGGATATAAAGTATGTAGAGGTGGTTTATTTCCACCACCCAGGTACTGACTCTCAAGAAATAAATAGCATTTTTCAACGTTCAGCATAGTACTTTTTCCACAATAGGTGAGACAGACTATTTTAAACAAACAGAAATTATATCAAATAAAAGATGAGAGATGATGTCAAATATAAATGAACACAGAATCATTGATACCTAATATTTAGAGAGAAAGCAAAACAGGGAGAAGCACAAAACTCAAGTGCAGAAGGTATGTTGAAACATTGCCCAATGCATTTTTATTCAAATTACTTTATTATTATTAATTATTATTATTTTGCCCTGAATTTCTCAAGCTACTTAGTGTTAGGTATATCTACTTCAGTTGGTGGGAAAAAATCACTGTTCAGTTTTTACTTTTAAAGTAATAAAAAACAAATAAACACAGGGAAACTATAAAAATTGTCTAAGGGGAAAAATAAACTAGTATATTTCAAAATGCCAAATAGTTGAGAATACAGAAAGCTTGTTTAGTTATACAGTAGTCATGCGGGGCATGCAGTAAAGAAAACTTGTGTCATATATGGGGTAAAGGTGCTATTTTGCTCAGCAAGGGGATAGGAGAATCTGAAGAAATTGTAAAAATTTAGGAATTTACTGATATATATGTAAAATTCAGAAAAGAAACCAAGGAATCCAACGCTCTAGAATCTTACAGACAAAGAAGGCCCTGTTGTGAAAATATAGAAAGCTGAGATATTTTGAGGGGGAATTTGAAACTTGAGGGAGACTATGCCTAATAGCCCACTTATCTGTGAGAACTGAATCCCTTCCCAGAAATCCCACAACAACACAAACTGGGCCAGAAAGAGCAGAAATTGTGGTGAGTCATGGTTCAGATGAGAGAAGGTTTAGATAGCACCTCCTGTCCTCCAAGCCGTGCACAAGATGTGTGATGTTGAAGGTCTACATAGGTAAATCACAGTATATAAATTTAAATTTCTCCTCAGACTTAAATTTGTTCACCCAATAATTTCTTTGGCAAATGACAGGTGACAGTAGCAGGGTTAAAGTTTCCAATTGTCTTAGAAATTCCTTCCCAAGAACTTTACAACTTGAAGTTAGGAAAATAACTCATTAGATACTCTTAGACTCAGTATTTCCTTTTGTAAAATGGAAACAATTGTAGAACTTGCCTAAGATGGTTATTCAAGATGGATAGAAATCTATTTCTCTCTCTTTTTCTCATCAATTAAAGAAAAAAACCTTTAAAAAATCATAAGATGTCCAGAAATGGCAAATTATTTATTATGGTAGCATTAAATACTTATGGTGAAAGAAATGGCACAGAAATTAGATATATTAAAAAGAAAATAAAAGGCTGTATTAGTCATGATAAGGAGTTTAAATCTTATTTTAAAATTTTGAAAGAATTTGCAATAGAAGTTTCTGTATTAGTAAGGACTCTCCAGAGGAACAGAACCAACGTATGTGTGTATGTATATCTATATCATATATGTATATAATATATGTGAGATCTCTCTCATATACACACATACATATGTGCGTGCATATGCATGTGAGAGAGAGAGAGAGAATTTGGCTCACACAGTTGTGGAGTCTGACAAGCTCAAAATTTTCAAGGCTGGCCAGCAGGCTGGAGAGTTGATGTCTCTGATGTGGAGAATACAGTGTGAAAGAGAAGTGGATCCATCTCAGAACTGGTTTAAAATAAATAAGCATAAATATTGAAGCTATTACAAAAAATTTACATTGTAGGCTACTGATATTTTACATCGTTGTTTTTTCGATTGCAGATGGGGTAATTGTGATGGGAAACAAAGTCTAAATTCAAAATAATGAAAGTATCGTCCATATACCATCAAGTACACCAAAGGGTTGTTAAATATAAGAGTTATATTAATTTGGGCTGAGTAAGTAATTATGCCAAACTTTTTCATTGTTAATGAATTATTATTAATGTTATTAATATTATTATTATTAATATTATTAATATTTTATTTATTTTATCCTGAGAAGACTTTGTGTCTTTGCCTAAAACAAATCAAACCACTTGCAGTGTGCAGATTTCAGCCAATATTCTTGCAGTTTCCAGAAAGAAGTTGTGGCAGAATTTAGAGTTCATTAGACAATTTTAAAATAGATTTATTAGCCCTGGCCAGTAGTTTCGGGTCTGGTTCCTGGTCAGGGCACATACCTAGGTTGTGGGTTCATCCCAGGTTGGGGCTCATACGGGAGGCAACAGATCAATGTTTCTCTTTTTCTTTCTCTCTCTCCCTTCCTCTCTCTAAAATCAATAAAACATATCCTTCAATGAGGATTAAAAATAATTATTAATTGTGTAGCCTATAAAATATCATCATGAGCATGAGGCTAGTAATAATTCCTTTTTTTGTCCACAACTTAAATCATATGAAGAAATTGTTAGCTTGAAAAAAATGTGCCAACCAATAAAATCAGAATAAAACATCAACAGTTAATGTTTAAAGGTGAAATTCAAGCATATAACAAAGGTTCTTCACACTAAATTTGTTAACAAAAACTTAACTCCTTCCACAATTTATAGAAGCATTAAAATATGGACTCACAGTCCATGAACTACACCCTGGGATTAATTTAGGCACTTCTAAATATGGATTAATTTTTTAGGCCTCCAGGGTTTCATCTGGTAAATTGCTGCTTCAATGTGCTAAATCGTTATATTACTAATTTGTGTCTTATGTTAACACTGAACTTTCAAGTATTAAAGATAAATATCGCCTAGGGCATTTTAAGCTGGAATAAGAAATAAAAGGCTAAGGGTGGGCAGAGGTTGGTGGACCCCTGCGAGCCAGGCAGGCTTTGCCGTTCCTTATAACTCACGCAGGTATGTTGTCAGACTTCCATGGAGGGGACCAGAAAGGTCTGCTTCGCTAGCACAAAGGAGACTCCCTTCCCACCCTACACTCGCCATTCTATGCTATGCAATCTGCTAACCACACGCCCTCGACGAAGTACTTGTCTTTGTAGATAATGTTGTCATCTTATTTTAATCTTTGATATCCAATATGTTTAAAATTTTTCTTTATTTTTCTGTAATTACATTATAACATTTTACATTAACATGTTCTGTACTTTAAATATTTTCTAAGCGATAGATCAATATTAGGGCAACTTTGAATAACTCTCCATCCCAGTCCCAATTATGCTTTGAAAATATATTCACTATCGTTCATTTAGTGCATATTCCTCCAAATCATCACTTATACCTTATAGTGCTTATCACATGCATGTATGGCTACAAAACATATTTTATATCCCCTAGGACACAGGTATTATTGGCGTATGTAGTGTGTATGAGTTTATACGAATGTGAATAAACTCTGATTTTTATTTATTTACAACAAAATTCCTAACCTTCATTTTTTGAACCTAGAAAAAGTTTTCTGAATATAAACTATAGTTCTTGTTTTGTTTTCCTATTACCTTATGTATGGACATTAGGATTAGTTGGATTCCCTTAAACACCACTTAAACAAACAAGAAGATGAGTATTATCTCATGTGACAAGAATTATAGAGGTTGTGTGTTTTCAAGGATGGGTAAACAAGGAATATTGTTACATCATTACATTCCAAAATTACTTTCCATACCTATACTCCATACCAAAGCCTTCCCCTCAATTTTGTACTTTCCCCTCAATTTTGTGGTAAACCTAAAACTACTCTAAAAAAAAAAGTCCTAAAAACATACACACAAAAAGAAATGAATTATAAAGCTATGGAAAGCCAAGGAAAAACCTTATATGAATATAGGTAACTGAAAGAAGTCAATCTGGAAAGGCTGCATATTGAGGGATTCCAACTATGTAACATTTTGGAAAAGGCAAACTATGAAGGCAGTAAAAATACCGTGGTAACCAGAGGTTCAAAGAGAGGGAGGAAGGGATGGATAGGTGGGGCACAGGGGATCTTTAAGGCAGTGAAACTATTCTGTGTGATATTGTAATTGTGGGACATGTCATTATACAGTTGTGAAAACTCATAGATGTACAACGCAAAGAGTGAAGCCTCATGCAAACTATGGACTTTGTGTGACATTAATGTGTCAAGGTAGGTTCATTAATCAGAGCAAACGTACCACTCTGGTGCAGGGTGCTTAGAGTTTGGGAGGCTGTGTGTGAGCTGGGGGCAAAGGTATAAGGCAACTCGCTGTAGTTCCTACTTATTTTTCTGTAAGCCTAAAACTGTTCTAAAAATTAAAGTATATTGATTTTAAAAAGGAGAACCTTATAGTAAATAGAAAGCACTGCTGAGAGCTGTGGTCTAAACAAAATACTTGGAGGATCTATATTTCTTGAAAGCATGGATTCAGAGAAACAATGGCATCATTATGAAAGAATTGCAACTAACAACTGCAAATAGAAATGTTTTCTTTTACTTTCTTAGCAGATAAAAATATAAAACATATACTTATTAATTTAAAAGAAACACATTGTGGTGATTGCCAGGGGAGGAATGTGGGGGAGGTGGAGGAGGGTATAGGGGGATGAATGGTGATGGATAGAGACTTGACTTTGAGTGGTCAACACACAATGCACTGTATAGGTGATATGCTGTAGAATTGTGCACCTAAAACCTGTATAATTTGGTTAACCAGTGTCACCCCAATAAATTCAGTTAAAAAAAGAAATACACCATATAGAAAGTGTAAAAAGAGGTTATTGTTTTCCATTTCTCTTATGACTATTTTTTATATAAGGGGAGGAAACATTGACTGAGCTCCAGTGAACTGTGATAGATAATTTAAAGAAAAAACATAAATAAGGATAAATATAATATTTAAAAAGTTAGAAAAATTGGAACCAATTGAATAAATACTATTTTAAGGAGTCTGTGATTATTTTTGTTGCATTTACCAACAAGAATATTGAGAAATTCTGAGTCTCCTAAAACTTAAAAGAAGGCATATATATTATGTTTTACAATAAAAATTTAAATAAGAATAGATAGGTATAAATGTGGATACAGATATAGATATTAACAAGATATAAATAGAGATATATACATAGATATAGAAATTGAGGGTAGATTAGCATAAGTGGAACCTTGAGAATAATTATAAAACATGAATCAAATTGCAGTCATCTAGACAACCATGGTAACTGGAGTGATCAGCGGCACTCTAAAGAGAATTTGCATTAATCCTAGTTAATATCCTCCCATGGTAGATAAAATGATCAGATGGGCAAAGGGAAGAAATAGAGGCAATATACATAGGTTTCTTTAGAACTTTTTGATTTTGTTACATGTGAAATCATCCTTGACAAGCTGCTGTGTCTGACTGTTGACCATTGTTAGTGGGTAGCAATCACTCTCATAGTTATCGATGTACGTGCCGCAGCTCTAAGGAATAACTAGATGAGGGAAATATTCAGAAGAGGATCCTCTTTAAAAGAAAAAAAAAATGGATTACAAATGAGCCTCAAAATTTGGGAGAGAAAATGATCTCTTTAAAAATTGGATAAAGTTCTACAGGGAGAAGTGGAAGATTATGTATATCAGAGAGAAATATATATGCAAATACAACATTCCCCCCCTTATCTGGGGGTGGGGGATACATTTCAAGACTCCTAGTGGATGGATGCCTGAAATGTGGCTATTACCAGACCCTATACATATTATATATTTTCTTATACACACATACCTACAATAAAGTTTAATTTATAAATTAGGCACAGGAAAAGATAAACAGCAATAATAATAGTAAACAGGACAATTATAACAACATTCCAAAATAAAGATTATGTAAATGTGACATTGTTATGTAAAATAAGTGTTCCTAGAACACAAGCACTGCAAGATAATAACTGAGAGCTACTCAGGGAGTAAGGGGCAGGGAGCATATACGGGGTGGAGATCTGGACAAAGGGACGATTCATACCCCAGGCATTACAATGCTGGACAGCTAGAGATTTATTATCCTACTCAGAACACTGTGTACTTTAAATCTTATGTATTGATTATTTCTGAAATTTTCCATTTAATTTTTTTAGACCATAGTTGAGTTCAGGTAACTGAAACTGAGGAAAGCAAAACCATGAATAAGGGAGGACTCCTGTTCAAGTGTGACTTTTGGGGAAAAGAAAATATATAGTAATTTTTTTAATAGTTGACAAATAACAAGAGTCAATCAATTGATTTAGTTAAAAAATAGACACAATAAAGATAAAATGTTTACTTAATCTTAAACACATGTTTATTGAAACCATTCATCAGTTCGCATGCTGAACAGAGCTAATTCACATAATTAGGCATTATGAAATCAATTTATAGATTTCTGAACTAATAGATATATTAGAACATCACTTATTCAATATTTTATTTAAAGTAACATATTGTTCACTGATATTTAAAAATATTTTAATAATTTTATAGCTATATTATGACACATAGTCTTAAAATAATGAAAACATACAATATTGCAAAGGGACTGCCTATAACTTTGCAAGATATGGCCTTACTTTCTTGATTTTTACTTAGTTTCAGTGATTTCTGTTGGGGTAAGATGTACATGGGTGTGTGTTTTCCTTGGTTCTCTCTGGACACGCCAACTGCACGTATTTAATCACACTGGGTAGTGGATCCTCTGAATAAATCTCCATTGGACAAGTAGATCATCCCAAATAAATCATCAGTGGGTGAGTAAAACAACTTTGTTCAAACACCCATGGAAAAAGAGCTCCTTCATCATAATCAGAGATAGATAACTGGGTCAACCTTGATTTACTGCCTCCAACCATGACTATGGCTTGCCTTACCTAAGATGTCCCATGATTTTGCAAACAGCACATATTTTAGAAATATGGAAGAGTTACTGCTTTAATATTGCCTTTGAAAGCCTATTTTCCACTGAAACAATAGTATCATGAATAAAATAAGTTCCTAAATTTTTTTCGGTTGCATAATTTAACAATGTGATATAAAGAGAACTTTGGAATTGTCAAAAACTGAGTCCAAATCTCAGTAACTCCAATTATTAATGTGGCCTTAATGAAATATTTCCTTCATCTGTAAAATTATAATAAGAATAGTCAGTCTTATAGGTATTTTGAGGAGAAAACAAGGTGCTCAATAAATGTAAATTTACAGTTTTTCACATATTTTAGAGTATCTTTGCAGCCTCTGGCACTGGAATGTTAAATAAGACATTCAACATACAATTCCTTTTTTTATGGGGTAGGAAAAAAGTAAATTAATCACAAAATACTCTGATAGTACAGCTATGAAAAAGGAGTAGTTTACACAAATAGAGAGGGTAGCTACACTGTAATCAATGGCATAACTTGCAAAAAATTTGACTTTCAAGATGATTTTTTAAGTTTAGAAGATATATTACATGGACAGTGCAGAGAAGGTAAAGAGTAGTAAGTGTCGGAGTATATACTCTGTGGACTGTAAATATATGTGTGTACATACATGTATATGCATATTTTATGTGTTGCAATAAATAAGCTCAGCAGATTTGGGCAGGAGTCAGATTATAAAAGGTCTCCTATGCCCTACTGAATACTATATATTTTGTCCTAAACAATGGATCTTCGATGATGGCTGTTATGAGGGGAATAATTTAATCATATTTGCATTTTAGGAAAAACACTGTGGTAGATAAGAGAGTGACTTAAAAGAAGTTATTTCAATTCTTATATACTACCATACAGGAGTATACATAATTCTTGTATACTGATAAAATATAGAGGAGAAGGGGTAAACCAGATAAGTGTGTTTGAGAGATTATATGTCAACATAGCATTTCTTTTATACACTCTCATTAGTATCTATTTTACTAAATGGCGGTTATGTATACACATATATTTGTATTCATATAGTTTGTACAGAAACAGTTGCTACTTTTATTAAACCTGAAAAAAAATTCACTTTTTAAATTTTTGTTCCACATAAATTATTGTCTGCAAACTGCACCGTCAAATGCACCTTGGCAAAATATTTCCTGCTTGTGCTAACACACTACATCAATTCAATAGCTCTCAGTCTTAGTCCTTGTAAAGATAATATAAAAGCAAAAAGAATAATAATGCTAAAAATGACCATTTATACCTGTGATAATTTTTGCTTAGAAAAAATATCAATGTATCTTTTTAAAGGTCAAGTATCTTTGCATGAGATATGATGTATAATTTCACTATTGAATTCATCATGCATTACTCTTGTAAAAACAAGCTTTCAACTTTTTTGGCAATCATATTAAGCTATTTATTATCCGCCTTTCTATTTCTTTATACTTTTAAAATTTCTTTTCATAGTCTTTTTATCATTATTTTTACTTGTTGGTTATATTGCTCATATATTATTCCTAAAAAGATGTTGGTTTGATTTAGCTGATTTTATTGTATTTTTTTCTTAGAGAAACAAAAAATTCTGATTTTCCTAGACAGTAAATTAGGAAGTTTGTGTTTTATGGAATAAACTAATTATTTTACTTTTTTTTGAGAAACTTAACTTCCATAGAAAGTATCCTTTAAGGCTTTTATTTTTGGTTACGTGTTTTGTTTCTGTCCATGTGGTATCTCAAGTAATTATTGTTGTATAAGCAGAATCAAACAAGCATATAATACCAATTCAAATAGGTATAGACAAAACTATATTTTCTACTTCTTTTGCTAAACTAAGAAGTTTCCTTCTAATGCTATTAAGTTCCTGGTCTAACAAAGTGAATTAGATTATGTGCTATTTACCTAGATTTTAAAACCTAAAATCGTTATATAAGTAGGAATGGGTCAGAGACACTTTAATAGCACATAACACACAGAATGAGTAACCTGGCTTGTTTCACTCCCAAGCTTAAAATATTATTTATTTTAAAGATGTACATATTGCTTTAGTTTCCCATTCTAGAGAACAATTTTAAGATACTTCTGAAATCCTGGGGACAGATTGAAATAATCAAAACATAGTGGCAAACATCAGATGGCCCTAGTAGCAAACTTCTGTTGATTATATATGAATATGCCTATTATTCTAAAGTTTAACTCGATTAGAAGACAAGCTATATATCACAATTATTTTCTGTTCCTGTGAAGACCAAGATACTTGTGTTGGGGAGAATTGGACAATTAATTGCAATGGAGCCTTTGGTATTATTTTATAATAGCTTTTTAAGGAGAGCGTGATGGCTTTAAACTGAGGTCCAACAAGCAAATTTTTCAGAATTCCTCTTCTGCATACTCTTTAGTACTTATGGGTTAAACAGATTGATCTTTTGATGTTGCATATAATATCCCAGTAATGCAACAACTTCAAAACTTTTTATAATGTATAATGATTTTCTCTAAGGGTAGGTTACATATACCCACCAAGTTCAAACACCCTCATTAGCAGTAAGGCAAAACAGACAGCAGGTTTGACAATTTATCTTCATTATTTTTTCAAAATAAAGTCAATTTCTAATTTCATATATGTGATGTCAATTTTTGTAAATTAGTCTGGTCACTACTCTTAGGTACATGATGTAAATTTATATTATATCATATTATATTATATTATTATATTTTATATTATATTATATTATTATATTAGTCATATTATATTATATCAAGTACACACACCTAACACTGCATAATGACTGAAAGCATGCAAATCGATAGATAATCAGAGGCCACCTTTTTGAAACTCTAGTTTCTTACAGAAGAACTAGAGCTGAACTTTGTTATGTGTAGTTGTTAGCTTAGATAGTGCTTCATAATCTGAATTCTAGTGTAAAAGAAAAAATATTTTCAAGTAGTTATGGATGGATCCAAACAAGAGCTAGGTAGAAATGTATTTGGGTTCCAGAATTTAGTTATGAGAACTCTGTCATCCCCACCCCCACCCTCTCCACACACACACATACTCACTGCTCTCTAAAATATAACCTTCTCACTTGTAGAGAATTAATTGCTTGCCCCCTGAATGCCAGGGTGTTTCCCTATCAAACAATTTATTGCACACAGTCATATACCTATAACTCATCCTTCTAGGTAGCAAGCCCTCAGAAGAATCTTCACTGATATAAAAAGGAGATTATTCCGTGTAATGTATGTTAGTTGCTAATGCAAAATGTTATCATATAGTTTATTATATTTCCCAAATTGAGGCCACATTGTCAATGGCCTAATGTGCTATAATATTTCTTGTAGTGATATAACTTACATTTCACACCCAACATTAGAGTCATTAATTTTTCATGTCTCTCTACTTGCTTTCCAGGTTAATGACAATTTGATGACACCTGAGTTTTGTTTCCCTTTCACGCTCATATACTATAGAAGCTTTCTCAGCAACTCTTTTTTTACTTTCTTCATTTTCTGTTAATTTTTTTTAGTTGCAGATGTTTTCTACATTTCCTGCCATTACCTTGAACTTTGCTGATGAAGTGTTTTATTTTCCTTAGAAAGTTTTACAGCGCCCTCTGACCAATCCTTCTGTATTTCTTCCCCTTTTTTTTCTCCTGTCAACACTCCATGCAAACCGTAAGCTACAACCCGACTAGTTTCATACACTTGCTCTTTCTCACCATTCATACAAAGCTGGCTCAACCAGCCCTGCCCTTAAACTGCTTATGAAACCACCTCTCTTATTTGTTTGAATGGTGCCCTTTGCCTATAATTGGGCATCTTGTATGCTTAGTATAGGCTCATTTTACAGAGTATGGTTTTCCAAGATTTATTTCAATCCATATTGTGCTATGAAGAGAGCAGGAAAACAAACCAGCAATAGCAACAATCTATATTAGTAGTTCTTAAGTCCTAGAATAGCATTACCATTAAAAAAAAAAGCATATTCTATTTTTTATTCATAGACATTCTAATTGAATAGGAGAGGTTGGAGACCAGGAAATATATTTTAACAACAATAAAACACAGTGTATTTTATCACAAATGGCCTGAGATAATGTAGTGATAGCTGCTTAATGGTTATAGTATCTGAGAGTACTTAGCTTTTTTCCTCCAGAAATTATATTCAGTGTATTTATTGAAATTATTCCTATCATGTGTGGTCTATGAGGGGACTGGGAAGACCATTTTTATGTTAGTGTCCAGGGAGTAAAATTAAGGTATAACATTGATGAATAAATTTAAGTTAATCTTTCATTCATAATTTAATCTTCATAAGATTTTTAGCATGTTAATTCTTTGAAAACATAAATATTTCTTCTGGGTATCTTCTGTGACATTGTCATCTTCTGTCTTCAAGCTAACAATGCACATGACTACCTGTCTCAGAGTGGTGTATGTTACTTTGATGGCCAGTCAAAAGAAATGTCATTTGGCCAAGGTCGGTGTAGGTTCGATTGGCGGTCAAGGGCATGTACCTGGGTTGTAGGTCCCGGCCCCGGCCCTGGTCAGGGCAAGTGTGGGAGGCTACCCATCTAGTGTCTCTCTCACATCAATGTTTCTCTCACTGCCTCTCTCTCTCTCTCTCTCCCCCTCCCTCCTCTCCACTCTCTCTAAAAATCAATGGAAAAAATATCCTCAGGTGAGGGTCAACAACAATCAAGTGTCACTTGGTGCTGGAGGGAAACCAACAAATGAGATGGTCCAAAAATACCTTCAGGATTTCTCTGAATATATCCCCAGGTTCTTTGTTCAAATCAAGAAGTTATTGGATAATTATCAAATGCAGTATCATGTTTTCAAGAAATCTCTCTCTCATTTATGATTTTCTGTTACTTTTTTTGATTATAAATATCCTCAATTATAGTAACAATATTCCACTTTTATTTTATGCATGTTATTCTAGGAAAACTTCCAGATAGACTATTAATTTCATGACAAAGAAAAATTCCCAATCCTGATACCTGTTAATATTATATAGGAGAAAACAAACTTTAAAGTTGAGGGAATAAACACTTTCATACCCACAACAGTATTGAACAGAGCAGTGATCAAGCAGCCACCTGCTCTGACTAGTGGGGAATTTAGTTTCTCTTTTATAATCCTTGCCTGTTGTGTATCAGGCGTTTACTAATGGCCAGCTTGCTCCTCTGTCACTGTATTGAGGTACTCTCTTCTGAAACTTAAAAACAACACAAGTATGGTTATTGATTGGTTAAAATGAACTTCCTGCTGGCACAGATGTAAATTGGGCATTGGAGAGAGGAAAAAAATTACTGAACTTCTCCCATGCACAGATATTGTGGCCAAAGAAAGGTCTCTACAGAAGCAAAAGTCCTGGTCTTGCACTCCGCTGAGCACTCCACTTTCAGATGGATCTGGACTTCCAAAGTTAGTGCCCCTCAGATGTATTTACATGGGGGAAATCTTTTACACGGGAAGATTCTGATGTTTCCCACATCGTGGACTCAGAAAAAACATGTGATTGCCCCATACATCCCAGGGTTGACTCACTGCT
The DNA here is from genome assembly GCF_964146895.1 of Miniopterus schreibersii. Taxonomy (NCBI): domain Eukaryota; kingdom Metazoa; phylum Chordata; class Mammalia; order Chiroptera; family Miniopteridae; genus Miniopterus; species Miniopterus schreibersii. The sequence goes on along the minus strand of NC_138106.1, from coordinate 67,608,247 downwards.
CATGTCTCTTTTACCATGAAATGATTTTCATTACAGCTGACTTCTTGTTCCTGGCCTGTATCTATGGCTTACTCTGGTCACTTGAAGATCAGAAAAGAGTAACCAGGAAGTCTCTAAAGGCTTTATCTTTCCCACTTCTCCTTGACTACTTATTCAACACAATCATACTATTTCATTTATTTATTTCCTTACTTACTTATTTTTAAATCCTCACCCAAGGATATATCTTTATTAATTTAAGAGAGAGAGGAAGGGAGAGAGAAAAACATAGATGTGAGAAATAAACATCGATCAGTTGCCTCCTGTAGGCTCTGACTGGGGATCAAACCCAAAACCTGGGTATGTGCCCAGACCAGGAATCAAGGCCACAGCCTTTTTGGTTTATGGGATGACACTCCAACCAACTGAGCCACCTGGCCAGGACATACTTTTTTTTTTCTTTTTTTTTTTCTGAAATAAAGAGAATGTTTTAAACCACAACTTACCTGACATATTGTTAAAGTGCATTTTCAGAATATATTTTACCCAACTTGCTATATATCTTCTATAGCATGACAAATTCCAAAATTATACTTTAAAAGCTATGATCCTGAGCAACATATGTACATACATTTGCAATTGTCCCCTATGCTCGTCACAACTTTGTATTGATTCCTCCAACCAATCACTGAAGGATTCTCATAAACCACCTTCCAAACACCTTTCTCTTTTGTTTCTTAGTTAGAATCCAGCATGATCTCTGTAACACAGAAATATGTTCTTTTTCTTTGTCTCACTCTTTTCTCTCAATTCTAGAATATCATTGTTATTCTAAAACTTGATTATTTCCTATTCAAAGCATTCCTTGATTCTGTCTTTACATCTTGTTTCAACCCTTATCATATCTTCCTCTGATCATTTTAACAGACACGCATATTCTAAAGTTTGCTCAAACTTGCTCCTTTTATTCTCTTATGTCCTTTCTTATCTACATCTAGAAAAAGCTTATTCGCCCTTCAGGGTCAAACTCAAATATTGTATCAGGTTGAAATAGTCTTCCTGTTCTGTACACCCAAGCAGAATAAAATATGCTTCCTTGTTTTTGTGGCTATAGAGCAATAGCTAATATTTATATAAGTGTCTGTGAGCTTCTTGAAAACAGGTAAGTTGTCTTTCCTTTTAATAACTATATCCTTGAAGGTCTAACAAATCCAAATAGAGTTCCAGGTTTTTTTTCATGCTATTATAATAGCATTAGGGCCAGAGGTACAAGAATGCCTAAATTCAACCTGCCAGTTAGATTTCTAAGGGACTCCAAAGGGAAGTCTACATATAAGAAGAAATCTTGCAATAAAAATAAAGTATCATTTAATTTGTGGCATTGAAAATTAACAGTATTTCTTTCTAATTTTGAAATATGGACTGGTAGATGACCTACACTCTGATTATAATCAGACTAAGAACTCTTACTCTCAAAAGTAAGAGGAACTCAGAAGAAGTGGACTTCGGGAGGCCTGGGCCCCTGTGAGAAGTGAAAGTTCTCCTTCTCCTGGTGTTAATGAAGGTGTGGCTTGGGTGATGCTTTTCATCAATATTAAGTACAGTGTAGAGATAAGCACATAGTAATGATTTCACAAACCCTATCAAAATCATAGATTATGAAACTTAAAATCATTCACAGTATCTAGCTTTTTTCCACTTAGTCCTTAAATTATTCCCATTAATGAGTAAAGCTTTTAGCTTTTCATGTCTTTGAAGGAATAATCAAGATACTTTAACTACGTGATATCTCATTGAAATACTGATGATTAGAGAACAGCTGTCAAAATGACATTTATAAATTTCTAAGTGAAGGCTACTTCTACACTGAAAGAAAAGTTTCCAGAATATTTTATATAAAATAAAGAACTAAAGTAGAAAAATCATTGATGCTTCTGTGAATATAACTCAGTATTCTGCGGGATAAATTTAGTATTTGAATAGATTCTTTTAATTTAAATAATACTTATGGATATTAACAAAAATGAAAATCAGAGAGACAAGAGTACATAGACCGAGAGCACTATGAGGAAAATCTATTATACTAATATTTTTTGTTTGTTTTATTCTGTAATCCTCACCCCTAGAATATTTTTTTCATTGCTTTTCAGAGAGAATGGAGGGGATAGAGGAGAGTTAGAAACATCTCTTGACTGGAATCGAACTGGAGACTCTTCAGTCCAAGGGCCAGTGCTCTAGCCACTGAGCCAAACCAGCTAGGGCCTGAAACAGCTTTTAAACATGACATTTGAATCCATTTTAGTTACTGTTATATTCCATTACTTTATATCTTATGAGATAAATAGCACTGAAGAAATAATTATGATGTCCTAATAAGCTGAGATCATCGAAGGGGTATGTATAATTAGCATGAAAAGTAAATATGAAAAGATAAGATTTGAAATTATATTTGATATGGTCCAGGCACCAGAATTCCTTGTTCCTCACTTTCTTCATGTTGATCTTAAAAGATTAAAAAAAAAAAGCTATTCTCTCTCTTAGAACAATTATGTTAATAAATGAAGCTACTTTTTGAGAAAATTCAGTTAAAAGAGTCCTAAATTTAAATATTATATGAAAATGAAACTTTTACTTGGTCATCAGACTTTTGAAAGCATCCATGGCAGTATTTCGAACTCATTACCTTAATATCAGCTAGCAGAAGAAAATGTTATTGAGAATGAACGCTTCTCTATTAACTTGCTATTTCTTTCAATGCCAAGTACAGGCATGCTTATACATTTCGCAGTCTCTTCCTAAAACAGTCCGTCTGGAGGCAAACATTGCAGTTTAATAGGCTGTGGCCTTGTAGCACTAAAATTCAAGTTGTGTATCACACTCAACTAGGCTCTGTGTAATTTGTCTTAGTCTTCCAACCTCAATTCTGAATATCTCCGCTCATTTTTCCAACTGTAACACTGGGCTTATTTCTGCTCCTCAAACACTCAGCATGCTCTCCCCTCAGGGTATTTTGAGTGTGCTGCTCTCAACACTTTGTATAGCTTGCTCCTTTATATCAGATGAGTTTTTGTTCAACTGTCACTTTCACAGAAAGGGCTTTACTGACATCACTATCTAAAGAATCTTTCTAAGCATCAAATCCTCAAGTCACTATCACATCTTCATTTTGTTTTCCTTTACACATTCAGAGCTTGGGAAAATACTAGATTTATTTATTCATTTAGTGGTTTAGTGTCTGAATTTCCCATAGAGTGGAAATACCATAAAGGCAGAGAATTATTATGGTCCCTGTCATCTCTCCAGTACCGAAACAAATTTTGGATTATCAAAATTTAACACACACACACACACACAAGGCTCTTTTATGGAAAAACATGTACTAATCTACATATGACAGAGAGAAGAAAAAGGCACAAAATTCCTTTTCTATAACTAAGATGTGAAGTGAGGAAATTGTATTGAGTAGAAGCTTTAGTCTCTCTCTAGGCAGTAACAGTGTGGTAGAAAACAAACAAACAAAAAATCAGAAAACAACTACACCTTGAAGCCACTGATAAAAAGAACAGCAGAAGACATCATTAAAAAATGATCCATCTCTCCAAGTTCCTGATTTTCAGGTCTTAGAAACAAAAATAAATGTGACTGTAAATTTATTTTACATTCTCAAAAATTGTTTTATACAATCCTTTTTAAAATAGAGGGCATTTCAGACTAATAATTCTTTTGGCATATAGACAAGGTTTGATGTAAAATAATTTTAAACAATAAACCAGTACTCCTACCTCCGAATAAGTGACCTCTGCATCATGATAGTATTACAATTTCTCAATAACAATCACAAAAATTATGTTTGGCAATTATGTGCCTACAACTTGTTCTAGCTACCAGCAACATGCTAATATGCCCACTTATCTGCAATTACAATCAGTCCTTTCTGATGTAAGGATGCAACAGGAGCTAATTGTTGTACTTCTTTTGTTTCAAAAGGTAGGTGAGGCTCCCCTGTGTGGCAGACCACTGGGACCAGGGCTTTTGTTTGCTGGGGGTTGTTTTATTGCTGCTTCGATTTTATCAGTTGTTATTAGCCAATTCAGGTTTTCTGATTCTTCCTGATTCAGTTTTACATGAACTCATATGTGGAATATAATGAACAAAATAAGCCAATGAACAAAATAGATCCAGAGACACAGAAACATGTAACAGACTGATGAATCTCAGAGGGAGGCAGGGTGGGGAGAGATTAATCAAAGAATTTATATGCATATATGCATAACCCATGGACACAGACAATAGTGTGGTGAAGGTCTGGGAGGTGCGAGCGAGGGGTGGAGGAGACCAGTGGGGGAACAAAAGGTGATATCTGTAATACTTTCAACAATAAAGATTTTTTATTTTTTTTTAAAAAGGTAGGTACAACCTTTAGGGCCCCAATTATCTGGAATCTATATGGCTTTTTTATGGTAAAACAAGACATTAGATTAAATATTTCAGAATTCAGTACTACCAAAAATAGTGCCTATCATTACAAATGTAGGAGCTTACTACCAGAAATGACTCTTTATTGACTATGATGCTGCAATAGGAGGGAATCTACTAGATATAAAAATAATGAGTAGTTATTGTAATTTTATTAAGCCAGACATTGTTTTATGTGTTTTGTATTCATTTACTTAGAATCAATTCAAAATAATTATAAATAAGTTATTTTCGTTATTTCAAGCTTACAGATGAGAAAATGAATAATTAAAGAAAATTTCCTGTGGTTACACTGATGGTAAGTAAAGGAGATAGAATTCATATCCAGGTAGCCTAATTCTAAATTTCATGAGATTGCATATGAGGTGTCAAACATACTATCAGCCCACAATGACAGTCAAAGGGCTTGGGATATTCCAAACTATCAACATAATCCTATAGGGAACTTTTTTTTTCTAAACTGGAAAATAGAATATATTTAAAAATATATAAACATATGTATATACGTGTGTCTGTATCTCTTTTTTCATTTCTCTTTATTTGGCTTCATGCTATAAAACTGCATACAGAGCCATGTAGAACATACCTAGCTTCTGGTTACTCAGAAATAATAGCTCTATTGTACTAAGTTTCTTTATCTTGACATGATGTTTTCATTTTGCCACTTTGGGATATGATGAATCAATCCCAACCATGTACCTTTGTTATACTGACTCATAAAACTTCAGTAGTGTGGCATAAATATGGTCCTCTTAGCTTTTGTGACATAAGGGCAAGAAAACAAATGTCTCAAGTCCAGCTCAATACACTACCAACTGTAATACTTCCTTTCAAGAATTTCTCATTTCTCAAGTGGGGGATGAAGTGTGGTAGAATAGACAGAGATTAGATTTGAGAAATATGAAAAGGCACAGTTGATGAATTATCTAATATAAATGAAGTCTTGAAAGACTGGATATAGATGACGAAATAAAGATGCGCACTGTATAATAAAACAATTTACTTAGATTTACCATATTTGTCAGGTAATATGGGAGATAGTTTCAAAAGGTAAGTTGGAAACAAACAAAAGTTAAGTTTAAGCATTTGTGTGTATTTGTATGTGAGTATATGTGTATATGTTTGTGTCTCTCTGTGTATTTTAAGGCACTTGTCTATATTGCTAATTATTCTGACAAAGACTTTTCTTCATTAATTGAGCTTGAGAAAAATAGAAATTCAATAGAATACTTGAGTCACACTTAGAATTGTTGGATTAGTTGATAAAATGCCATAATAATGTTTTAAAGATCTTTATATTGATATTTTATGTTTATCCAAGGAATAAAAAATGATATATCATTAATAACATTTTTCTGAAATAAAACACAATGGAAAATTTGCATAAAAGTCATCATGAGCAGATTTTAAGGAAAAAAAATATTCCAAGTAGCAGGAAAATTGATGTACTGCCATGGTATTAATATGTGTAAAAAATAGATTAAATAATCAATTTGATTTGTGACATTCTCTCACCAAAAATTCACCCTATGTTAATTTAAAAAAATGAAAGTAAGGTTACTGTGGTATTTTCAAATAATGAAGAGAAACATTAAGAAGAAAAGAGGGGGGGGAAAGTAAGCTACAAAATGCCATGGGGAATCACAAAGTTTGAAATTTCTTTTTAAAAAAATTCTGCTGTATGTGATTGGAGAGCATATTAAAATTTAGAGTTGTATAATGGTATATAATTAACTTGGTCATGGTGTCTTTAAGGCTCCTTTTGGTTGTGACAACTTTCAGACATATCTTGTTTTGATGACCTTGACAATTTTGGTGAGTCATGATAAGATATTTTGTAAAATGGCCCTTAATTGAGATTTTGGTTCTCATAATTATACTCGGGTTGTATCAGGAACATACTATCAACATGACTTATACTTTTCATATTGACTCTGATTGGATTCCTGAGATGGAGTTTGTTTGGTTTCTCTCTTTCTGTACTGCATTTTTAAAAGGAAGTCAATATGTATAGCTTACTGACTTAGTCCTTACAGTACTTAAGGAGTGAGAAGTTATAAATGTCATATAAATGAAATTATTCAGGATGGGTCCTTTTCAGACTAGCATCTTTTAAATAACATTAGGTGTGTAAAATTCATTAACGTTTTTGTGTGTCTTGATAGAACATGTCCTTTTAGAGACTAAGTAGCATCCCATTGTATGGATATATATAGTTTGTTTACCCATTCAAATAGTGGAAAATGATCCAAGATGGAGGTGGACTGAGTGGAAACTACACTGACACTCTCCTAGGACCAATCTGGATTTACAACTAAAACATAGAAAACCAATGGAAGATGAGCTGGAGAGCACCCTCATAACCAAGGAGGAAAAGTGGAGACCACACAGAGGGCTGGCCGGGCTCCCACAGGGAGCAGCTGAAGGTCCGGAGGGATATCTCAGCTGTGGGGGTTCCCACTGAGGACTCTGGGGCCTAAACCCCAGGCTGGGCTTCCCAGCCAAGAGCACCAGAACTGAGAAAGGTGCCCACATTACATCTCGCTGTGAAAAGCAGCTGGGTTTCTATCTGCCAGGGAGAGGCAGCTGGAACTGCAGGCACCCTCTTAAAGAGCCAACACACAAAGTTTCATGTGCAGCCACTCACCTTGGGCTCCAGCAGAGGGAGGACAGAGTGGACTGGAGCTGTGTGGGGAGAGTCTGGAGTTGTGGACTCTGGAGAGTGAGATCAAGGGACTCCCACCTGGATTCCTATGCTGTATTTCCCCAGACTGTGGAGGACATCGTTCTCTGGTGGATATTTTTTGGCTTTTGCCTGAGGGGGGAAGCAATTGCCCCACCATGCTGGAAAGCCTCCTGATGTGCCCAGAGGAGTTTCTACTGCCTGAGGCTCATTAAGACAATCAGATTAATCAGCCTGCAGGCAGAGGTGGACCTCAGAGTACTTTGAGTCTTTGCTTAATCTGTTTCAAGACTCATGCCTTGGAAAAGCAGGCTTTGGTGGGTATCTTGGTCCTGTCCAAATGGACCCAGCCCCAGCAGAGGAGACCTCAAGCCTAGGGTTGTTGATAGCTCCAAACAGGGTACTCAAGGCCAGTCACAAACTGCATCTGACATTGGCCTGTACCAGAGACCCCCCAAAAACACTGAGAGTCCTAGAAGATCTACATAATACTTAGAAATAAACCCAAAAATGTAGCCAAAATGGGGAGACCAAAAAATAAGCCCCAAATGAAAAAGCAAGAGAAGTTTCCAGAAAAGGAGCTAAGTGAAATGGAGATAAGCAATCTCAGATATAGAGTTCAGAATAGTGATTATAAGGATACTCAACAGCATGAAAAAAGACATGGAAACTATGAAAAATGACCAGTCAGAAATGAAGAATGACATAGCAGAAATAAAGAATACACTGGAAGGAATAAACAGCAGATTAGAGGAAGCTGAGGATGGATCAGTTAATTAGAAGACAAGGTAGGAAAAAAATCACTCAATCAGAGACCCAGAAAGAAAAAAAACAATTAAAAAACAGGAGGACAGTCTAAGAGAGCTGTGGTACAACATGAAATGTAACAATATTTGCATCACAGGAATGCCAGAGGAGGTCGAAAGTAAGCAAGGGTTAGAGAGCCTGTTTAATAAAGTAATGGCAGAAAACTTCCCTAACCTGGTCAAGGAAAAAGTCACACAAATTCTGGAGGCACAGAAAGTCCCAAGCAAGAAGGATTCCAAAGAGGCCCACACACAGACACATGGTAATTAAAATGCCAAGAATTCAAAACAAAGAGAGAATCTTAAAGAAAGCTAGAGAAAAGAAAGCTGTCACCTATAAAGGAACTTCCATAAGGCTGTCATCTGACTTCTCATCAGAGACTTTACAGGCCAAACGGGAATGGCATGAAGTATTCAAGGTAATGCAAAACAGGGATCTGAAACCAAGACTACTCTATCCAGCAAGATCATCATTCAAGATATGTGGTGAAATAAAGAGCTTCCCAAACAAAAAAAGGCTAAAGGAGTTTATCAGTACAAAACCAGCATTAAAGGAAATGTTAAAAGGACTGTTATAATTAGAAGTAGAAATAGAAAGCATGATAAATATAAGCATAAAGAAATAAAATGGCAGTAGATTAATATCTTTCAATAATAACCTTAAACGTAAATGGATTAAATGCCCCAATAAAAAGATATAGGGTGGCTGAATGGATAACAAAATATGTCCCAAATTTATGCTGTCTATAAGAGACTCACCTAAAAGCAAAAGGCTCTCACAGTATGAGAGTGAAGGGGTGGAAAAAATTTTCCATGCAAATGGAAATGAAAAAAAAAAGCTGGGGTAGCAATACTCATATCAAGCAAAATAGACTTCAATATAAAGACCATACGAGAGTTAAGAAAGGTCATTACATAATGCTAAAGGGATCAATCCAACAATAGAATATAACCCTGATAAACATGTGTGCACACAATATAGGAACACCTAAATTTATTTAAAAAAATTCTAGAGAACTTTAAGGGAGAGATTGACAACAATACAATCACACTAGGGGAATTTAACACTCAACTGACTTCACTGAAAAGCCCAGAGTAAGTAGAAGGAAGGAAATGGTAATCACCAGAGCAGAAATAAATGACATAGAGACTAAATAAAACATTACAAAATATTAATTAAACCCAGAGCTGGTTCTTTGAAAAGATAAACAAGATTGATCAACCTTTCGCCAGAATCATCAAGAAACAAAGAGAGAGGACCCAAATAAACAAAATCAGAAACAAGAGGTGAAATAACAACTGACCCAACAGAAATACAAAGGATCGTAAGAAAATACTATTAACAACCATATGCCACCAAGCTGGACATCCTGGGTGAAATGGACAAATTCCTAGAAAAATATAACCTTCCAAAACTCAATCAGGAAGAGTCAGAAAGCCTAAGTAGGCCCATAACTGCTGATGAAGTTGAAGCAGTAATCAAAGGGCTCCCAGCACTCAAAAGCCCTGGCCCAGATGGCTTCACAGGGGAATTTTACCAAACATTCAAAGAAGAATTAATACCTACCCACCTCAAACTATTTAAAAAAATCCAAGAGGAAGGAACACTTCCAAACTCTTTACTAGACTAGCATTAGCCTAATTTCCAAAACCAGATAAAGACACTACAAAGAAAGCGAATTTCAGGCCAATATCCCTGATGAGCATACATGCTAAAATCCTCAACAAATATTAGCAAATTGGATCCAGCAATATATTAAAAAGATCGTACACCATGACCAAGTGGGATTTATTCCAGGGATGCAAGGCTGGTACAATATTCACAAATCAATAAACGTGATACATCAAAGGAAAGCAGTAGTGTTATATTAGCATCAAAGTAGATTTTAGAGGAAAGAATAGTACCAGGATTAAGAAGGGCATTTTATAATGATTCAGTAAATATTGTATATATTTTTCATTATTTTCATTTAGGTGCATTTGTAATGTAAATTGAAAATCTTTATACTGTAGGCAGCATATAATTGGATCTTGTTCCTTTATAATCTAATCTGATAATTTTTCCTTTTTATTATAGCCTTTAGATTATTTACATTTATTATGATTATCAGTATGGTTGTGTTTAAAGCTCATATGTTGCCATTCATTTTCTATTTGTCCATCTGTTAACAGTTTCCTTTTCTTTATTTGTCATTATTTTCATTAATCGAATATATTTTATTGTCTTTAAATTTTTTGTTGATTTATTAACTGTAGCTATTTTGAAGGGCCTTATTTTTAAAAACAAATTTAGATTTACTGAATAATTATAGAGATAATAGAGTTCCCACATGACCTACACTTAGTTTATTCTATTATTTTCCTTTGAGACTTATTTGACCCATGGCATATTTAAAAGCACGTTGTGTAACTCCAGATATTTTGTGATTTTTCCAGCTATCTTTCTGTTATTGATTTTTAGTTTAATTCCATTGTGGTCTGAAAACATACTTTGTAAGATTTCTGTTCTTTTAAATTGGCTTAGGTGTGTTTTATGGCCCAGAATGGACTATCTTGGTGAATGTTCTATGTGAGCTTGAGAAGAATGTGCATTCTGCTGTCATTGGATAAAGCAGTCTATAAATGTCAATTAGGTCCAGGTGATTTATGATGCTGTTCAGGTCAACTGTACTCTCACTGATTTTCTGCCTGCTAGATCGATCATTTATATAAAAGGGGTTTTAAAGCCTCCAACTCTAATAGTGGATTTATTTATTTCTCCTGGCAAATATATCAGTTTTTGCTTCACATATTTTGGCACACTGAGGTTTGGTGTGTATATCCTAATGATTGTTATGTCTTATTAGAGGATTGGCCTCTTTACGGTATATAATGCCCCTCTTTATCCCTGAAAATTCCCCTTGTTCTGAATTTGCTTTAGCACAAGTTAATATAGCCACTCTAGAATTCTTTGGATTAGTGCTTGCATGAAATATCTCTTTTCATCCCTTTAATCTATGAGTGTCTTTACATATAAAGTGGATTTCTGCTAGACAACACCTTCTTTCTTCCTCTCTGAGTCTGCCACTTAATGATTGTATTTAAAACATCCACATTTAATGTAATTATTAATATAGCTGGATTAATATCTCTCTTCTCTGTAACTATTTTATATTTGTTGTACTTGTTCATTTTTTTTAAAAAATGCATCTTCCCCTTTCTGCCTTCTCTGGCTTTAGTTTAGTATTTTATATAATTCCATTCTCACTTCTCTTAGCACATCAACTATACTTCATTTTTATTATTTATTTTATTATTATTTTTAAATATATCTTTATTGATTTCAGAGAGAGGAAAGGAGAAGGAGAGAGAGATAGAAATATCAATGATGAGAGAGTCATTGATCGAGCCCACAACCTGGGCATGTGCCCTGACCGGGAATCGAACCCTGATCGCCTGGATCCTAGGTAGATGCTCAACCGCTGAGCCACGCCCGGCCGGGCTACTTCTTTATTTTTAAAAAATTGTTTCAGTGGCAGCTCTAGAGTGTTTAATATACATTTACAGGTAATCTAAATCTTCTTTCAAATAATACTATACTGCCTCAGGGATTATGCATTTACCTTATAAAAACTGTTCCATCCTTTATGACGTTCATTTATTTCACCTATATAATCACAAAATACATTACTATTATTATTTTGAACAGTTATCTATTATATTAATGAAGAATAAGAAACTATAAAATATTTTATCATAGTTTATTTTATTCCTTTTCCCACATAATAGGAGTGGCAAATCTGGGTAGTATATCTGAATATACACATTGACAAACTTTTTTCTAAAGAAGTTGTATCAATTTTCACACCCACGAGATCAGGTTGATTGCATACTCTACAATGTTCCAAAATTTTAGACTCTTTAACATTTACCGTTGAGTATAAAATGGTATTTCATTGTAATCTAGATTTTTATTTCCCTAATCACTAATGCGATTAAATATATCTTAACATGTTCATTGGTTATATATGTTTCCTCTTCTATTAAAAACTTTTCATTTATTTTCCTCATTTTTTTCTATTAACTTTTGCGCTTTGTTGGTTGTTTAAAAAAAAATCTAATACCCATTTTTTAGCAAGTGTTGTCATCTACCACTTGGTAACTTGTCTTTTCCCTTCTTGGTTATTGATGAACATAAACTCTTCATATAAATATGGCCAAAATAATCTCTTTTTTGTAGTTGATGCTACATAATTAGTACTAATCAAAGGTCAGAAAGATTTCCACCTATATTTCCTATTAAATTTTTTCACTTGTTTTTGATATTTAAGTTAATATAAATTTTGAATTAATTTCTTTCAATTCCATAAAATAAGGATCCAGCTTTATTTTATTTATTTTTTATTCTAAAAACAGAACAGTTTTTAGATGTAGATATTGAATAATCTCTAATTTTCTTATTAATTTTCCATACCCTAACAACTTCTAAATGTGTTTGGGTATATTTCAGGGTAACCTACTCTTTTTTAGATTAATTTGTCTTTCCCTGCGCCAGCATAAGTCTTTTTCAAATCTTATGATTTCATGCTATGCTCTAATATCTCCAAATGATAGTTTGTCCCTTACTCTTCTGTAAACGTAGTTTGTTGATTCTTAGTGATTTATCCTTTTAAATATATGAAAATCTGTACTGACTTTTATTGAAATGCTTTGAACCTATAGACCAGTTTGAAGAGTATTAACAACTTTAAAAATATAGTTTTTCCTTTTACATTCAAGTTGCTTGCATTTATTTAATATTTTTAATGGCTTTCGTTAAAGTGGTGTCATTTTAACCACAGAAATTTATACTTATTTTATATATTTGACATACTGTCCCACTACAAATGTTTTCTTTAAATATATATACTAATTTGTTTATAGTAATTGTATAAAAGTCAATGTGTTAAATATAGACAGTTTACCAGTTTTTAAAAATAAGGAAAATATAAATAACTGAAATACTTTCTAGAAATATTTTCTAGAACTGACTCAGGTCTGGATTTATTTAGCCTCATTAAATTTATCTCTATTTTAAATTATTTTTTACATTTACTAACTGCCTTTTTCCAGTTGGAATTTCAAGTCCATCCTTTCATTCCATTCTTCCATATTTATTGATATTATTATGCATCAGGCACTGTATTAGACATTAAGGAAATATAACATGTAAAGCACGAAGAATACCCACACTGAACGAATTTAAGGGAGGGGTAAAAAACGCAGATGCACATGCACAACAGCTGGAGTAATTATTAATTTCTGAAGAATATATTTGTCTCCAAATGATTATATGTTTTTTTTGTGTGTGTTTTTATTTCTGTTTGTAAATTAATGATTTTGATACTCTGCTCTTGTGAGCATAAAATTTCATGATTATTATATTATCCTGGAGGATTTTCCCTTCTGACAGCATTAAATGCCATGGGGGTTTTTGATTTATCAACTAATTTTTCTTTCACTTTACATTAACATTTCCAGTCTTTTAAAATATGTTAGTTACCAATGCCAATGTTTTAAAAAATGACTTTATTTTAAACTTTTCAAATTCATTTTAGCATGTCTTTCATGTAGAATTATTGTTATAGTTTTAACTGCCCCCCCAGAAAAATATGAGTTTTTGTTTTATCAAAATTTATTTTAACCTATTATCATAATTGGTTGATTTGAACTACGCTGCTATAATATTTTTTCTGTCCATATGCTTTATTTTTTGCTTCATTTATCAAATTTTATTTGTCAAATCTCTCATTTGGTAATTTAGATGTTCCACTCCGTTTTTTTCCCACCCAGCTCTAACCTTTAACAATATTTCAAATTTTATTTCCCTTTCCTTAAATTCTAAAGGCAATATTTTTAGTTTTTGTATTTCTCAGTCAATTAACAAATCTTTTCATTATTTTGCTGTATCAGGGTGTGGTTTTTTTAGAGCAATTTCTCCAATCTTACGTTTAAAACACCACCAGTACTTATTTCTGGAATATTCATCTTTTATTATTTATTCATTTAACTTTTTAAAATTCTTTATATTGCAGAGGTCTATTTTGGGGGCACCTTCGCAGGCCCTCTGTCTAGTGAAAGACCATTAGCAGCCTTAAAGTAAACTACAAGTTCTCTCTATAGGACTGATCACAGCAATTCTCAACATAGCATACGAAAAGAGCCTAAATGTTTAACTACACAATATAGGTAAAAAAAATATGTACATTTACGCAAATAATAGAATGCAAACTTTTAAATGATGATGTATGTCTATATGTTTTCTTTCACAAACCCGTAATTATATTAAATGCATGTGTCTATAGGGTCGTATAGTGCCTTTTGCAAATAATTTTCCAAGAAAACAAGAAGTATAGGAAGGTTTAATGAGAAATATTGGTATTGGTAACCTCATGGTAATATAAGGTCATTGAAATATTTATTTTTGATGCTCTATATTTTAATGTTTTTAACACATTATTGTGCTATCATTTTCATGACATAAAAAATAAATAAGTAAAAACCTTTAAACTGAAATAATGCATAGAATATTATTTTTCTTTGGTATGGTCATTTAATTACTTTGCCTTTATTTCTCAATTTCATATTCTCTTGCATGTATTTGAAAATAAGTGTTTTAGCTCCATATATTTAATTTTTTTCACTGTATATTTTTCTTCCTTCCAAAATGTGGTAGAAAGAATAATGTCCCCTGCTCCCCAAAGATGTCCCCACCCTTATCCTGGAACTGTAAATATATTAGGTTAGGTGGGAAAGGGGAATCAAAGTTGCAAAACAATGTTACTAATCGACTGGCCCTGACATGTGAGATTGCCCGGCCCTGTCCAAACGGGCGGAAGGAACAGAAGGTCCTTATGAGTGAGAGATGGCAGAGGGGGAACCAAAGAGGTGGCCGCACCACAGAATCTCGGGGTGAGGCCGTGGGCTTTGAAGGAGAAGTGGGCAGTGAGCTGAGGAATGCAAACAGCCCTGGAGGCTGGGAAGGACGAAGCCAGCTCTTCCCTGGGCCCCAGAAGGAATGCCGCCCTGACAACACTTTGATTTTTTAGCCTAGTGACACCCACTGGCGATTCTGACATCCAGGAAAACATGATCATAAATTTGTGTTGTTTTTAGACACTAAATATGTGGCAATTTATTACAAAGCCCCATGAAAACTAATACACAAAATTAGAAAATTTTATTTTATTATACATCAAAATAAATCTGTTTTCTTAGCCACTAAAGCAATTTAGGTTCTATCTTTATTACTAGATCAGTTGTACAACTTTCTAATATATAACTTACTTGTTTGTCTTTTTTCTACATTCTTTATTATGATCCATCTCGGTTCACTAGAATATGTCTTATAATAGATTTTTACTCTCATGATGATGACATTGTTGATGAAGTTGCTTTTCCTTAAATATCTCTCCGATGCTAGACACACAGTAGATATATTACACACATTTAATCTATGGCTCTACAAGAAAGTTTTGTTTTCCCAGTAAGAAAACATGCTTAGAGATTATTAGATATTTATAGCGATTTATAATATTCCTTATGCTATATATTTATACCTAAGAAAAGAGCAGAGTCAAGACTCAGAGACAAAATAATTATCAACACCCAAAGCCTGCTACTCTGAGCTTCTGCTTGGCCACGCTGCTCCCCTAACTCCAATGTTGTGATCCCTTAGATCATAAACTGCAAGCAGCATTCTAGGTGTCTGTTAGATGGCTTCTAGCTTACCCTGCTTAACTGAAGGGAGCCTTTATTTTTTTCTGGCTACTCATAAAAATATTTATTCTTGGAATTCTTAAAGGGTTCATTCTTTCCTTGTAAAAAGGGACTGAAAATCTATAACCCCCAGTGTGCTCTGTCTGTTCTGCATTTTGTGTTTTGTACCAGAGACTATGCCTAAAATCACATCCTCGGAGACAGTGTCTAAATGTCTACACTTATCCAATGTAGGCATGTTGGGTTTTTTTAATGGAAAGTAGAATGAAGAATTAATGTACAAAGCATAGCATTTCTAAAGAGTTCACTTTTTTTATGAGGTTCTATGTTAACTTTGGTTACTTTGGTCACTGTATAGAGTAGCCTCTTATTTACTTTCAAATTATTCTACACTCTTTTTCAGTGCCCTAACTTCATTTTCTTTAATATGAATTCCTCTGGGCATCTGACAGTATTATGTTTTTAGTTGAAAATGTCCATCTCTTTGTGTTGTTGTTTTTTTCTTAATATCTTAAAAGGAAGCAGGGAAAGGACTAATCATTATAATTTATATATTTGATTTTATTTCAGTGCCTCTATGTTAATAAAATATCATGATGATCATAACTCACCTCCTAGATGAAATCTACCATTGACAAGGCAAAATAGGCACTCTACTATTAGCTTTTCTTCTAAAAATTAGTTTTCATGTTTTTTAAAAAATGGCTATTCCCTTTAAAACATCAGCCTTGTGTGTGTGAAAATTTAATCATATATCTATTTACCTTACACACATAAAATTTATATATAAAACCAAAAAGTGAAAAATTATACATTATACCCATGGTGATTTCATTGGCCTCCCATAACTTGGAAGTTATAGCAGGAAACTGCTCAATTTATCATCTTTCTACATATATATTGGATTAATATTGGAAAAAAATTAATGTTAAGTTTACTATATTTTAATATAGAGTTTAGTATATTGGAAAGACAAATACCAAATAAAATAATTTTTAAAATATTTTGAATATTTAATGGCTATGGAATAACTTTGTGAAATCAAAATATATCAGTTTCCAAACATCAAACTAATAGTGTGTAGTAAAAATACTATTAAGTAATAAATAGAATAGAGAAAGTAACACTTCACTTAACAACTTAAGTAAATTTTCCAAATTTACTGTGCATTAAAATCAACTTGGAAAAACACTTTGCTGAGCTAAATAATGAATTTTAAATGTTTGTTTATATTATCTCATTTTATGTTTTTATAATCAAACACAAGTTCCTTAAAAACTTTATACCAGATTATCAAACACTAACTGCAGTGTTATAACTTTCATCAATTGAAATGTAGAGTTTTTTCCAGTTCTAAAAGAATGTGATTTCTTTATTTAGACATATACTACATTTTAAACTTTGTCTTTAATTGTGCTTTACATCTTTATTCTAATTAGCATTTACATCCAAAAATGAAATAAACATGTACAGATAAAACTCTCATTCGAAATATATGAAGTTTAACTAATGCTTGTCAAAAATAATGTCACCTCAATAAATTTAATTTTAAAAAAACCCATATTTTGTTTCAAGTTCTATTCTATTCAATTAGTTTTCAGCTGCTTGTGCTTAAAACACCCAGGTAAATCCGATACAGGGTTAAGTTGGCATAAGATTCCCCTAATGCGTTATTTTTCCTGATTAATTTCCCATTGCCCCTGAGCAAGCACCATGGGAGCTGCTTCTACTGAAGTCGCTCCCATTCCCTACCACATTATGCCTCTTTAAGTCTTCAGATGTTTTCAAAGACTTTCTCTCAACTGATATATTTATCTTCTCATATCGCAATATTATTTTCAATAACCACATCAAAAGGCTTCTTGTCACCTTGCGATTTACTCTCTGCGAGTCAGACACAGTCATTAACCACAGATAGAGCTGAAACAGAACTGGGCATCTCTTGTTTACTGTTAGAAAAATGTGAAGTCAGCTTCCCATTCACAGGAAAGAATTTAATGTTTGCAGATGTGTGATTAAAGTATTTGAGCACTTCTCTTTGGATGAATAGCTTCTCCAGCTATTCAATGATAGGTCAAAACACAACAAAATGGAAGCCCTGTTCCCCCACAAGGCATTCTAATGGTGCATATTTTGTTTAATTGTAAAGCTACTAAAATGAATTTACCAGAAAGTAAGTGAATAGTCTCAGTATGAAAATATATTTAGCGTTAGTTCCTTAGAAAACTAGACATTTAATGTAATATTTAGTTCCTTAGTATCAGAAAGACCTAGGCTACAATCACATTTCTATTATTTATTGTTTGACTTAAGCTTTGATTTTTTATTTCTTTAATTCAGTTATTTAACAGTTATTTGAGCATCTATGTACTGAGCAATTTATTTGGAGATTGTGATACACTTATTTAAAAATAAACCCTATCACTCTGGGGGTTGTGGCTCAATTGGTTGGAGTGTCGTCCCATACACCAAAAGGTAGTGGGTTTGAATCCGTCAGGGCACATACCCACGTTGTGGGTTCAACTCGGTCAGGGTGCATATGAAAGGCAATGAATTGATGTTTCTCTTTCTCTCTCTCTAAAATAAATAATAACTAACTAACTAACTAAATAAATAAATAAAAATAAATAAACCCTGTCTTCATGGAGCTACATTCTACTGGGGCAAATAAATATACAATAAACATAATAAATAGGTAAATTTTACAATATATAAACGCAAGATAAGTGCTAAAAAATAGCATGACAAAATAATTTGGAAATGTGGGAGTGTAATAACAGGTTGCAATTTTAAAATAATGCTTGAGAAAGTTTTCATTGAGAAGTGATAATGCTGTGGCTTTATCTCAGTTAACAGTGTTCCAGACTGGAAGGGGATGGGGGAGCCTGGGGTGGGGATAGGGGTGCTAGTGGAAAGATGCTGAGGCAAAGTGAATGCTCAGCACCTTCTAGAAAGAGAAAGGAGGAGTGAACCTGGCCAAAAATTAAGCAAAGGAGGAGGCGATGCAATTAGAGAAAAAGGTCTATGCCTTAAAGAGTGAGGTTTTTGGTCTGGTAGCACAGTTGGTTAGAGCATTGTCATGATACGTCAAGATTGTGGGTTCGATCCTCAGTCAGGGCACATACAAGAAGCAACCAATGAATGCATACATAAGTGGAATGACAAGCTGATGTTTTCCTCTCTGTCTCCCACCCTCTCTCTCTCTAAAAATAAATTTAAAAAAAGAGTGGGGTTTTTGAGTTTTGCTTTAGACAGGTTGTGTTGAATATTTAAATTTTAATACTTTTAGAAATAGTTGAACTTACAAGCAGCATATTATTTCAAATGTGGAATGTATAAATGCATGTGAGTACATTTGCAGACTTGTGCAGTCGAATATGTTTTGCTAACTACTCTCTTTTGCATATAAAAATAGAAAGTCTAGGACAATTTAAAAGACATTATATAGTATGTTAAGTATAATTTTAGTAATGACAATCTTAACTTGTTTAATATACAAAAATGATTTATCCACTCTTTCAACTAGCTATACCCACTAGAACCTAATGCTGATCATCAAATTTACATATTTGTAAAATAGCTGTCATTATTTGTAAGTCTTACTAAAAATTTTAGTGCTTTAATATATTCCCAAAGCTATTAACATAATTATTAATTAGACTGTTAAAAGGCTCTTTTATGCACAGAAAGATAAAAGAGAATTTCTTGAAGATATATTCTGTTTTGCCATTTTATAGTTCACATACTTTCAATTAAAAAAGATTAGAGTTAAATGGATATTCCAATTATGGAAATTGTATACTGTAATGAAGAAGTATATTAAGGAAAAAATGTATTACTGCAGTGACATTTCAATATAAATAGAAAAGTGGATAATGGGTTATTTTGGTGTGCTGCATGAAAAATATATAATTTCAGTGAAAGAGAAGAATTATGCTAACCCTTAACCACTATTTACAATATGGACACATGTGTAGCTTTATAAGGTCAAAAACTATTGAATTCCACCATAAAGTTACACTTTAATTTTGTAAAAATTAAAATACTTCTTTCAGAATTATTTCTCTCTCTTTCCCATCAAGAATTTTCCCATGACTCCATCCAGCTTCATGATATACAATGATCTTGAGACTCTGTTGGCTTTCAAATGACATTATCTTACCAGCTTAAAATGAGCCCACTGTCAGCGTGTTAGCAGGATGCTTCGGAGGTATCACTGGAACCAGAGATAACCTAGGGGAGAACTGAATGTTCTGAGTTTTTGGTAATTGCTGCAATTTTATTACCTCCAACACAGATATTAGTCAAAGACTAAGAAATGTCAACCTTTTGTCATTAATCCACATATTATCAACTTTAAGCTCTGAAAGTAGTATGATGATAAATCACAGAAGCCAAAATAGATCCCAATGAGGTTCAGTGCATTTGATTATTATAAAAAATAAGAGAAAAGATTATTTCATCTTTTCAGGTTTTATTACAATTTTAGGTAATGTCTATTTAAAGAAAAAACAAAGAGCTGACTTAGTTTTCAAGGCTACATAAGTCACAAATCCTGACCTATCCATTCATTTAAAATATTTTTAAAAGTTGTACTGAATTTCAGATCAATGAAACATTATGGCTGCTTGTAAGTATGTAATAGTCAAATAATATTTTAAAACGTCCGCACTGGCTAGGTGGCTCAGTTGTTTGGAGCATCATCTGGTAACCAAAAGGTTGCAGGTTAGATTCCTGGTCAGGGCACATACCTAAGTTGCAGGTTTGATCCCCTGTTGGGGCCAGTACAGGAGGCACCAACTGAAGTTTCTTTCTCACATCAATGTCTCTCTGTCTCTTCCTTCCTCTCTTTAAAAACAATAAACATATCCTCAGGTGAGGATTAAAGAAAAGAATGTTATAAAACCAAGAATTTTAAAATACTGTGCAAAATATCATACTAGCAAGATTTAGAAAACAATTTGGAAGCACAGAAAAGAACTTTAATTTTACATTCACCTTGAGAATGTTAAGTGGCAGGACAGTCTCTTAATAACATTAACAATTACAGTATCTGTGGATTAGCTAATGTCTGAATGTTATTAGATGGTCTTTTTTTTCCCACAACACTATCTTCAATTAATGTCTTTACCAAATGCATACTATGTGGGGTTCTCTAGTTAAACATCAAAAGCAATAAAACCAGTGCCCTGGCTGGGCAGCTCAGTTGGTTTGAGTGTCATCCCGATATGCCAAGGTTGTAGATTTGATTCCCAGTCAGAGATCAGTCAGGGCACCGTCAGGGCATATACAAGAATGAACTAATGAATGCATAAATAAGTGGAACAATAAATCAGTGTTTCTCTCTCTGTATCCCTTCCTCTCTCTCTCTAAAAAAAACAATTAAAAAAGCAAGATTAGCAAACGACTGATTGATACAAAACACCAATCCTTATGACTGGCCTGCTTATTGGCTAATAGGGGCAAGGTGGCCACAGGCTCAGGTTGGGTCTCCAGAAACTCACACTGATACAAAATTTACATGAAATGATGTAGACATTCTCCATTCCACAGTTGGAATTTGCTAGAAAAGTGGGGCTTCAGGAAGAGAAGGAAGCCGACGTACCATGGAGGTTAACTTGGACTCAGTAATGCAGGGAAGTTAGCTATTGGGAGTTCTGGAGAACAGAGTGGTCACCACACTTCAGAGTTGTCCCCATCAGAGCATAAAGGGGCTGGCACATTAATTCTGTCTCATCCTCTAGTTGTTAAGAGCTGAGGTAAAGTGGAGGAGAGGTATTACTGCCCAGGGATTTACACTCTTGGTGCTCATAGGTAAAACAGGTTCCAGTTGCTGAGGACAGTGCACCCGCTCAGACTCAGTGCTGGAGACGATATGGGGGAGTTCTGACAGTATCTGCAAATTTTCTAAATTTTGAAGTTTTTTAGTTTTCTTCAGAGATAAACTATGCTGATATTTTTTGTTACAATTACTATCATTAACAATTGTAAAGTGATTAGGGCTATATTTTTATTAAGTGTGTTTATATAATGTTTATCAAGTAATATTATTAATAAGTATTAGAAAATCTCAAAATCAGAGAAATACAACTCCCAATCCATAGAAGAACCATATGTTAGTCAAATAAATATCCCTTTCTTTTACTATATTTTTAGTAAAGCATAAGTTTATGACATGTATGCAATTCTGAATCACTTCTTAGTAGTTGTATGAAAGTAATTTTAAGTCTGTAATTAAAGTCTTTTATTAATTTTCATAAAAATTCATATTAAACATGAAAATCTTATAAATTACATCATGTTCAATGGTGAAACTTAAATTCTTTTGCCTAAGTTCGAAAAGTAGGGAAAAAATGTCTGGTATAATGTATTTTATTCTACCATTTGTACTGGAATTCCTAGGAAATAAAATAAGGCAATAAAAAGCATCATAAAGATTGGAACTGAAAAACACACAAAACTACCCATTGTTGGATGTCATAAGTGTAAACATAGGAAAATCTCAATAGTATAAAAATAAGTTATCAAAACTATGAAGCAATTTTAGCAAGGTCACAGGAGATAAAGTCAATATTAAAAATCAATTATATTTATATATTCCAACACAAAAGTACTAAACATTAAAAACTGTATATTTATAAGAACATTAAAGCAGGAAAAGTTAAAAGTGTAAGAACTCTACATTAAAAATTCAAAAATTGTTCAGAAATTTTAAAGAAAATATTTTAAAATTGAAAGGTGTATCATTTGCCTATATGAAAGATTCGAAGTTATCAAAAAATTACTTAATTCAAGGAAACCCCAATCAATCCACTTGTTTTTCTCAAAAACATTACCAAAAAAATTTAAAGTGTTCATTAAACCAACAAATTTGACATTATTAAATAATAGGATGATTCCTGCATGCATATGTCTTTAGTAACTCAGTCTTATTACTGATTTTTTTTTTAAACCTTTAAACTTACACTTGGAGTTCTTTTCTTTTCTTTCACAAGTAGTTTTCAGTTTTTAAACTTTATTTTGCCAAAAAGGCATAACTGTTGACAAGTGACAAATTGAAGTACATAGTACTGATTTTCCAGTTTCTGATTGTACAAGTGTAACATTCCATCACTGGATTTTCACTTTGTGTTTTTCAAAAAAGTTGTATTTAATCTTAATCTTCAATATTTGCAGTGTTCCACACAGATATATAAAATTAACAGAACATATATGATATACACAGATTATCCTTTAGTGTATGTAATATTGGAGATAAACAAATAATAACAAAACACTTTTTCTATTACCCAAGCAGCATGGTCCTCTTTTTAATAATCAGTCCTTTTACATCTGAAAAAAGAATATGTCTTTTAACCCATCATGACCCAGTACTTCACAGTGCTAGTAGTGAGGAGTAAGTACTTGCAGTTCTCTCTTGATTAAACCCATTTTCTACTGAATGTTCAGAGTGTCTCTTTGCCATTGCTTTCCATTGAATTCCCGAGTGAACCCAATTTATTTTTCATTTGAAAATCAGGCTTATACCTTAAATGCAATATCTCTGGGCATAATACATCATTATTTATATCAAAGTTACTTGCATTTTAATTCATGGAGTACAAGGAGGCCTTGCAAAAGAAGCTTTAATCTAGATTATTAACTCTCACTTTAAACACATATTTTTACTTTAATTTATTTCATATATTATGATATAACCTACTTCACAATTTTTATCTGCTGTATTCAGTTGTAATAACTTATACTATATTGCACATATTACAGTTTAATATGTTTGACTTATTTATTCACCCATTAAATCGTCACCACAATCAAGATATTGAACATATCAACAATTGAAACATGCCCTCATGGCTTTTTGAAATCCACCTTTCCAGTTGTACTTACTCTCACATTCCAAAAAACAACTGATCCGCTTGATGACACTGTAGATGAATCTGTTATTGGGTGTATGTATATGCTTAGAGTGATAAAAGAAATAAGCTATTAAGCCACAAAAAAACTTTTACAAACTAGAAATTCATATTGCTAAGTCAAAAAACCAGTCTGAAAGGGCTAAATACCCTATGATTCCAAATAGAAATGGCTTATTTAAGTACAATGTATTTGAGCATTTTCTAGATATCTTTCCATTGATTAAAAATTTAATTACAGCCTGGCCGGGCGTGGCTCAGCTGTTGAGTATCGACCTGGAATCCAGGGGATTGGGGTTCGATTTCCGGTCAGGGCACATGCCCGGGTTGCGGACTGCAGATGATCAATGACTCTCTCATCACTGATGTTTCTCTCTCTCCCCCCCTCCTTTCCTCTCTCTGAAATCAAAAGAGATGTTAAAAAAAAAAAAAAAAATTTAATTACACTGTGGTCAGATAAAACACTTTATATGTTTAGGGAGACAGGTTCAATGGTGGACTACAAAAGTCCCTATCATTAGAAAGTTACATGTAAATCTTATAAATGTCATGTGCCTTCCTAAGGTTTAGGAAACACGCACACTTATACATAATAATATATTCAGTATTGCAATAGCAGTAGTTTAAAATGTATTACAACTTGTGTAAAACATGATTTATAGCAAGAATATATATTACCTCAAAATGAAAATTATGGTAACTATGACTTCTCTAATTTTCTAGATTAATGTATATAATTTAGCATGCAATTTTGTTAAAATGTAGTGACAATGAAATAACTGAAGAATAGTATTTTATCAAATTCTTCATATTTCATATGACTAAAAACTTTTATTTAAATGGTAGATTTGACAATAAACAGATTTTCAAATCACTTTCTAAACTAGTTATAAAAGAAATATATGAATACAGTTAAATAGTCTAAATTTAGGGTATTAGGTTTGGACAAAGTTAACAAGGGCACAAAAAGTGACATAAGGTTGAGAAGAAATAATTGCAAGAAAACCTTTCTTACTAAAGATGTCTTCTAATCCTAAAGAAGAATAGCATATTTTCATTAACTAAATATATCTTAATAGGATAAACAGAATGCTTTTTCTTCTGTTAAAATGGTAATTTTCTTCCCTGGGCTCATTTTATCATGCTATGTTATGTTATAGAGATAATTTCCATGTGAAATCTAACTTAGAACTTGTACATGGTACTCAGTTTCTTAATCTTAAAGGAAACTCAAACATTAATCAATTTTATCAAATTCACCTTAGGTAGAAAAAAAGTGATTGAGTTTTAAATATTTCATTTTCATTACGTCTAATTAGTGCCAGGTAAATATACCTAGTGACATTAAAGGCTCTATTTACATATACACATACACACACACACATACATTAACTTAAATTGCTTCTCTAAACTTATTTAAACAAAGACATGAATAATTGGATCAACTCATTTAGAGTGCCATAAATACAAAGAACCAATATATTTACAAATTTATTTACCTTTCATCATGTTGTTACTAAACAAAGTTGGTGAATTCAATACCCATCACACCCACAAAAAAGCCACAATCAGAGGCAACAGGTTTTTGCAGAGAAAAAGATTTATTCATTCAGTTGCCAAATGAGGAGACCCAAGACAAGGCTCAGATCAGTCTCTACAAATAAAGACTTAGAACAAATGTAAAGAATAATGGTAAGGAGAAACTATAGCTATATATTAATTTCAATTTGGGAGTCTTGATTGAACAATCTTGGAATTAAGTCATCTAACATAAAAAAGTGGGAAAGGTGAGAGAAAGTATAGAGGAAGTCCAAGTTGGCAGAGTCTGATTGGGTAAAATATAGGTGCTCGGCCAAGTGCACTAGACAACACTGGTTTCTGAATATTGTCCCAAGAGAACCTGGTCTATGTATAAAGGCTCAGTTTTGAGGTTAATATTGGTTGGACACCCATGGGGTTAGTGGAGTTCATTTATTGGTTTTCTATGCCTGGGTAAGCCCCTAGGACCAGCCTGAGCTGGCCTGCTCTAGTGGTCTCCTGTGTGTTGTGAGGAAGCCTATTGTTATCTCCTGAAAGACCAAAAAAAAAAAAAAGGATATAAAAACAATTATTAGGGTTTGGTTTCAGTATTAGGGTCCAGTTTTAATATATAAAAATTTAGGTAGATCAAATTAGATGCTATCTACAAGCATCTCTTCTTTGAGGTGGCTAACCACTTACAAATGTTATTTTACACCTTTATTCTAATTTTAACAGTTTGAATCCCTCTTTGACTGAAAAACGTTATTCTGAAAAATATTTTTCTGTGTTCTAAATAAGTTTAATAGCTTTCTTATTTAATTAAACTTTTATAGCAGTCATACAAAATATAATCTATAGTTTTTGAAAAAGTGTCAATATAAAAATGTATCAAAGTCCAGAGAGTAAACTAATTGTTCAATCAAATAAGATTATTTTAAGACAATTTAATACAGGAATTAGATATGAAGGTGAAGACAGGATTTAGGAAAAGCAACAAGGGATAAGAGCACCCCAGGATTTAAACCTCCTGAAATCATTACCACCACTAAGGCTAAAAAGGGATGAGAAGGGAACAGTTACCTGAAACTGAAGAGATAATTATATAGACAGATCCCATGCTAAAGATTTTTCAATTTCTCTTGGCTGTGTAGAGTATTATCATTTATTTTCAAGTATTCATCTGCCCTTTATCATTTCACTAATTTTTATAGTGATTGGATGTAGTGTATAGGGATCACCTTGCCATTTTAAACCAGCAAGCCAGAAAAAATAAATTTCAAAGAAAAATTAAAGGTATCATTAAGAAACAATAAATCAATGGTGTTATATATAAAATTCATCATGATTACTACTATAATTATAGAGAAAATAGTTGAGCTAAGGAAGAATAGAATAAGATATTTCTATAGAAATACTGTTTCAAGTATGAGGATATTGCAAATTGATGAAATAACTGGATTTTGCTTTCTACTAATACTTTAAAAATAAAATAAACTTAGCAAATGCTGATAGATACTTTTACTATAGTAGTAGAGGAAAAATTAAGTTATTGTTGAACTTAACAACAAAAATATGTTTTTTTACAGATTACCTTTAACATTTTTTACATAGTATGTAGATACAGAAATAACTACCCACATCACCAGTATAATCACATTTTTTCTTACAAGTGGAATGAATTATGTTTCCTCCATTTCCCCATATCATATAAGTTGTAAATGCAAAAGCAAGAAGAAAAATTACAATTAAAATGATTAAAGTAAATATGTGCAGAGTGAATATTTATTCAGTTGAATCTGTAAGTTAGAACACTTTTTTTTTACATTTAAAATCTACTTGAGCCCTAGCCAGTTTTTCTCAGTGGTTAGAGCATTGGCCTGTGAAGTGGAAGATCTTGGGTTCAATTCCCATTCAAGGGCACATACCTCAGCTGCAGGTTCCCTGCCCCTGTTGGGGCTTCTGCTGAAGGCAAGCAGTCGATGTCTCACATCAATGTTTCTCTCTCTATCTATCTCTCTCTCTCTCCCTCCCTCCCTCCCTCCCTCCTCCTCCTTCCTTTCTACTCTCTCTTGAAATCCATGGAGAAAATGTCCTCTAGTGAGGATTTAAAAAAAAAAAAAATCGACTTGGATGGCTCAGTTAATGCTAAATCATTCGTTTATTCCACAACATTCATTGGTTGCTTATGCTGCATAAAGCACTAATTAGGATCCAGTATAAATAAAATAAAGTGTTCCCAACACTCTAAAGAAAATACAGATAATAAACCTATAAATGATTCTATTAAACATTGATAATTGTAATAAAAATGTAGGAAAATGAAAAAGATTATCACTGGATATCAGTTTCAAAGAATAAAGAGAAAGAAATTCTGAATCATGTAGCTCAGCTTTATTCCATCTCATGAGGAGTTGCACAGGCTTCCCCCTCCCTAAAGACAAGGGGATGGGGATTTGCAGCCCCCACCAGTCAGTCACTGCAACACTGAGCCCTGGAACACAGATCATCAGGAGTAACGGGGTGGGGGCATAACTTCCAAGCGCTTTCAGGTAAGGCGGCCTCATTTGCCCACGGAATAGCCTCTGCAAAACCTCAGTTGAGAACCACTAGTGTAAACACCCACAGCTGCTAGGGCATGTGTCTAATGAAATGTGATAAATAGAAGGTCAGAAAAATAAATTTTGAAGTAAAAAAAGATAGTATGAAGAAACAATAAAATAAATGTCACCATAATGATTTATCATAATAATTCCTATATTTATGAAGAAAATAATTGAACTAATGAAGAACAGAATTAGATGATCCTAGAAGAAACCCTTGTCCAGTGGGAGAACAAAGTAGGCTCAATGGAGAGACCACTTTTGATTTTTATCATATTATTATTATTAGACAATAATGAAGTATGTATTTATAAATCAGTAATTATTTTCTATGAGAACAAATATCTTTTCTGCAGGATGTAAATGGAAATAATACTATTGAATCATAAAGCATGTTTACAATAGTTCTCTAGAAACAAGTGATCCCTGAAAAGAATTGCCAAATGGTGATGCTAACCATCAATTCTTCCATTGTTTTAATTTAGATCTAAACAATTAGACCACAAACTAAGTTACATAATTATACTATACCATTATAGAAAAATGTCTTAACACTCTAACATATTTACAGTAAGTAGAATATTTATTCATCTTTTATAAAACTTATTAAATACATGATCCATTATATTGTTTAAAAACTTTTAAGTGGAAATACAGTATTCTTCTTTTGAGTACAGTGTCAAAAATAAAATATTTGTTTTCCTTAAAAATAAATGTGCTTATTAAAAATAAGAACAGCAGCTATATAACATTAATTTTACTTTTGCCATTGTTTGCTAGGAAACCCAGAGGAAATGAATACAGCAAAATATGTTTATTCTTGATTGCTAATAAAAACTATCTTTTAATGCAAACCTTCTCTTAAAGAATTCTTAAATTGTTTAAATTATTATATTAGCAAAAGAGCTTTTAAGTGCATTTAATGTGAATTTTCCACAATCTTATTTACAGGGACTGGAGTAGATATTATAAATAATGCCCCTTAAGTTACATTAGAACATTTCATTGTGAAATTCTGGAAATTATAAAGATAAAATGACAGTAAAAATTAAATTTCTATATATATCTCTGGTTTTAAATAAAGTCTAATGAGTATACATAATTCATCAAGCAAGTGCAATGATTGCTTTTTAATTATCAGAATTCAACATGTGGTATGTGATATGACTACAGTACAATTCAGGATCACAATAGTTCGACCCGTCATAATTTGTTGTTACAAAGAAATGTATTTGTTTAAGAAAATATATTTTCTTAAGTATGTCATTTCCAATATAAAATGCTATAATTTGGTAAGTATAAATTAGCCCATGTTTGCTTTTCATGTTTAAAAATATGGCTGCTCTGGACCTTTAAAATTTTCATTTACTGAAATATTAAAATTAAGAAAGAAAATATAAGTTGGTGAGAAAAGGTCAGAATCATAAGGTTTGTTGCAGGTTTCAGCTCCGTAGCAGTGATTTTGAATAGTTTGCTGTTTCTCAGAAGCCAATATTCTCATATGTAATAATTCAAAGAAATATGGAGTTAAATGAGCACTAGACATTTATGCTACATTGAATTTCTTTTATTTTACTTACTTTATATTGTCTATGCCTTTTTCACACAATAACTATTTTGCTTTCAAATGATTAAAGTATAAGTTTATGATGTCTAATTTAATGCTAATCATAAAGCATGGACTACTATAGAAAGAATGAAATGTAAATTTTTACAACTCTTGTACTGAACAAACTGTTTAGCAGTCTTCATTTTCCTTTAACATTTAAATTTTGTATTTGTAAAATAAGGACTGTAATAGACAAGAGTTCTTATTTAATCACAGCCTGCAAGTGCACAACTTTGTGGCCTATTTATACATTACTGTTAGGCCAGCAAACAGAAAAGCACACTGGGAGTGTGGAATGATGAATTGGGTTTGTACTTCAGGGGGGTAAACATAGGATCAAATTAAAGTGTCAAAATGATTAATATAATAGACTTAGTTTCAACCTGTCTGTTCTGATTTTTAAAAAATCTAATTTTATGGAAGGTTGCATGGTGGCAAAAGACACAAACAAACAATGGCAATATGTGATCTGAAAACAGTAGCTATAATTGTATTTCCAGGACTCTGAGTTAAAGCTGGATCCCATTCAGTATCTAGAAGTACAGAGGATTGGTTTTGACCATCAAGGATCTTTGGGGATTCTGGACACTGGGGCAGGGACAGCCTGGCAGGCATCTCTCCTCCTCCAGAGAATGAAATGGTAGCTTCCAGCACTAGTGTCCTGCCCACCAGAGCCAAGGTTTATCCAAAGTAAGGATGCCCTGTGCAGAGGAAACACTGTCCTTCAGTGAAACATTTTATTGTTCAGTGTGTATCCTTTAGAGTCATCTGATTCTACAGAAGCTCTGAGCTGTTCATTCCTTTGAGTTTTATATTTGTATGAGAATCACATTTTTTTCTTTTCTGGGAAATTTATCTTTTAATAGTTTTGAAAGTGCCACCTAGATTACTAGTAGTAAATTTATCTGACAAACCCACGGAAACATCATTTCCTCAGTGACGCATCTCTTTGGCTGCTTAAGCCAAGCAACATCTTTTCCAGCCTCCCATCCAAAGAGAAAACAGAATTTTGATGACTTCTTTTTTTTTTCTTCTTCTAATTTTTAGTTTCTTTCTCTACTGTTTTGTATTTTGTTTTTGTTTTGGTTCACTTATAACTGACACATTGTTTTGCACTGTCGGTGGCAGTGATTGAAGACTTGGTTTTATAGTCTGACAGGATAGTGAGCTCTGCTGGTTTGTTTTAGACATCTATTTTCTTTTGGGTGAAAAACCACAGAGAATGTTTCATTAGTCTCTGTTTCCTTGTATATTTTTCTGTTTTGAGATCATATCATTTAAGGATTTTATTTCCACCAGGATGAGAACAGCTATTTGTCAACTGGACATTTGATTTTTTAAAATGTTTTTCTGTTTACCATTGATACATGGCTTAGGTTGTAGAACTGAAGCTATAAACTCTGTATGGGCCTGTAATACTGTGTCTGGAAATCAGGAAGATCTTTCCCTCTCATTGTGCGAGTATGCCATGTTTCCATCTCTGGAAGGTATTAATAAATTAGATATCGTAGAGTCTCTTAAATTATGAGTACCATTCTCATTGGTTTATAGAGACAAATAAGCATATATACATATATACAGGGTGTTGCAAAAGTAGGTTTATAGTTATTCATATGAAAAAAATATAATAATTAATAATAATACAAGAATAAGGTCTGTTTCGCATACTCACAACTGTAAGCCTACTTTTGCCATATCCTATATGGGTGTTAATCGGTAAATAGGTCGGTAGGTAGGTAGGTAGATAGACAGACACTTTTGCTAAATTTCCCAGGAAATAATGACATTGGATATTTAATACTTTATGTGTGCTATACTTTAATATATAATATATAAGCATATGTATATATCATATATATTTACAGAAATTAAATAGTTTTAGAGAAAACTTTAAATGTCTTAGAAAAGTAAATTTAAAATTTAAACAGGATGTTCAGTCTTTTATTCATTCTTTCATATTCCTTCACATATTTGACACACATTTATTGTGTATCTATCCTGTACCATGACATATCAAGGTAAATGGGATTAAAGAGAATTAAAAGGATAGAGTCAAACCTGGTCCTAAGCAAAAATAACACGCGCTTAACAGAAATGTGATCAGTGCAGTGGATGACACAAAAATGAAGCTGAGGAGGACCTGGAGTCAGGCAAAAGAGAAAAAGAAGTGCTTGAGGACAATAGTAAGAATTTATTTGCATGATTTTTAAAAACAGCTATTTTGATTTACTTCTTATTGGCCTCCAGAAATATGACTGACATTGGCTTACATAGGAGTATACTGAACTTTCCAATATGGTAGCCATCAGATATATGTGGTTATTTAAATCTAAATTAATATTAATTAAAATTAAATAAAATTGAAAACTCAATCCCTCAGTTGTACTAGCCACATATCAAGTGTTCACGGGGACAAGTGGCAACTGGATATCACAGTGAGCAGTAAGGAGATAAAGATTTCCCATCACCACAGAAATTAATATTCAACAGTGCTTTTTATGTGAGAATAGTTT
The DNA here is from genome assembly GCF_964146895.1 of Miniopterus schreibersii. NCBI lineage: Eukaryota > Metazoa > Chordata > Mammalia > Chiroptera > Miniopteridae > Miniopterus > Miniopterus schreibersii. Next base: position 67,576,410 of record NC_138106.1, on the reverse strand, counting down.
TCTCTCTCTTAATATGTATATCTAGGAACATATTTTCATGTTTTATTTCACTTACTTTCCTTTCAATTTATTTATTTGCTTTTGGGGAAGAAAATTTAAGGAAGGCATGAATTTGAAAAATATATCAACTATTGTTTCTTACATGGTGTGTTTACATTGTCACTAATTCCTCTTTTTATTATTCTGACCTTTAAAGTGCCAATTAAGAAAAATGACTAGTTACGTTACATTTTCAAGTTTTAGTTTAAAGGGAATAACAATGGAAAGACTGTGTAATACTCTAATTTTCTCATCTGTTAGTATGCCCTCAGCATTTGTAAATGTCACCTATTCCTTTGAAAACACTGGCAAGTTGTATGGAGCAGTAGACAGTCTTGAAAAATTACAGAGCCTTTGGGGAGAACTTCTAATAAGCAACTTACAGGAGTTAATACATTACCATCTATTGTATTTCTTTTGTCATGAGTGATCCATTTGCTGCTTTCTCACAGATATCTAAACCTATGGGTAGAGCAAGCATATATTCCATTTATCTTATAAACTAACTCAATACTCATAAAGCTATTATCATTCTACACATCATGTGCCCTAAGGCTTCTAAAAAATATTAGTTATGCTAAGATCTTAAATGTATTTTTCTGAGTGTACTTTTCATAAAAATATTGTGCTTTTTCCTTTTAAGAAATCAATATATCTTATGAGATTACTTTTACATGTTGGTTAATAGAAAATTGATAGGTATCAGTTTTATTTAGGGCATTATTTTCAAAACCCTTTAAGTGACTGCTGAAACACTATTTGGTATCTATTGAAGAATAGAGTCTATTTGTGTAATTTGACAATGTTATAGTATTATATGGCAAACTGATAACCTTAACAAAAATCTAATTATTCATGTGAAACCAATAAAATGTTAAATTTTAGTATAGTCACTTAATCTTTACAACCAATTTCAAAAATTCATATACAGGAATCCTTTTTTTAAACACAATCAGTGATTCCTTAATATCCGTAGGTTATGCATATAAGCATATAAATTCTTTGATTAATCTCTCCCCCTGCCCCTCACTCCCCCACCCATGCTATCCCTCTGCGATCCTTCAGTCTGTTCCATGCTTGTATGTCTCTGGATCTATTTTGTTCATCAGCTTATTTTGTTTATTACATTCCACATGTGAGTGAGTATGCAGTATGTTAGATAGAGTGGGGTTGTTTTCAATTAATTACTTATTCACTAAATTATGACATAAATGCATGGAATACTGTGGAGAATGGAAACATTTATTCATCATTCTAGCAGATTCTCAGAGATATGCAAAATTTTGCAAAAACCGATACCAGCTTCTTCTGAAATAAAGATAAAGATGCACATTGGTATTTTTATTGTAGCTTTGGATTAAATATACAGACTTACCATAAGAGGAAAACATTTTGTAATAAAAGTCTACAGAGACCTATTTAATCTAATTGTAGATTTTCCTTGATTAAATCCCCCATTGCAGTTCACAAAAGGAGATAGTTGCTTTTCACAATGGCTAGGTGATTTGGTACCATTGAAATCAGCTTCCTATTTTCAGTGTAAGAAAAGTCTGAAGAAAACAGCCTTACAAGATATAATTAAACAATACCTTTGGGACTGCATATATAAATGGCTATAAGAAAGTTGGATTTGACACATAATCATACTAATATATATTTGCAATTATTTTCATAAACTTCACAAAGATGCTATCAAATGACCTTTCATGCTAGCATACACTGCTTGCAACATGGAGAATATTTCTGTTTGAAAATTTCTACTAGGTTACAATGATTTAAAGTTTTCACTTGTGAAGCTCATGGAAGGTGAAGCAATTATAAAACCTTTCTCCTTTAAAATAATATAACCTTCCAGCACCCATTTCTGATAAAAACTTTCAGCAAAGTGGGAATAGAGGGATCATACCTCAACATAATAAAGGCCATATACGACAGACCTACAGCCAACATCATACTCAATGGGCAAAAACTAAAACCATTTTCATTAAAGACCGGAACAAGACAGGGATGTCCACTTTCACCACTCTTATTCAACATAGTACTAGAAGTCCTCGCCATAGCCATCAGACAGGAAGAAAGCATAAAAGGTATCCAAATTGGAAAGGAGGAAGTAAAACTGTCATTATTTGCAGATGACATGATACTGTACATAGAAAACCCTAGAGACTCCATCAAAGCACTACTAGATTTGATAAACGAATTTAGCAAGGTAGCTGGATACAAAATCAACATTCGGAAATCAGTGGCATTCTTATACACCAACAATGAACTTTCAGAGAGAGAAACTAAAAAAGCAATACCATTTACCATTGCAACTAAAAAAATAAGATACCTTAGGAATAAACTTAACCAAGGAGGTAAAAGACCTATACTCAGAAAACTACGTGACACTGAAAAAAGAAATAGAGGAAGATTTAAACAAGTGGAAGAAGATACCATGCTCATGGATTGGAAGAATTAATATCATTAAAATGTCTATACTACCCAAAGCAATTTATAAATTTAATGCAATTCCTATGAAAATACCAACAGCATATTTCCCAGACCTAGAACAAGCATTTCGAAAATTTATGTGGAACCAAAAAAGACCCTGAATAGCTGCAGCCATCTTGAGAAAAAAGAACGGAGTGGGAGGGATCACTTACCAGACTTCAAACTGTATTACAAAGCCACTGTAATCAAAACAGCCTGGTATTGGTACAACAACAGGCATATAGATCAATGGAACAGAATCAAGACCCCAGAAATAGACCCACACCATTATGGTCAGTTAATATTTGACAAAGGAGGCAAGAGCATCCAATGGAGTAAAGACAGTCTCTTCAATAAGTGGTGCTGGGAAAATTGGACAGATACATGCAAAAGAATGAAACTAGACCACCAACTTTCACCATACACAAAAATAAACTCAAAATGGATAAAAGACTTAAATATAAGTCACGAAACTATAAAAATCCTGGAAGAAAAGTCACAGACATCCCATGCAGTGGACTTTTCACTGATACAACTCCTAAGGCAAGAGAAACAAAGGAAAAAATAAACATATGGGACTACATCAAACTAAAAAGCTTCTGCACAGCAAAAGAAAACAGCCTCAAAATACAAAGGAACCCCACAGTCTGGGAAAACATATTTGCCAAGGATGAATCTGATAAGGGGCTAATTTCCAAAGTGTACAAAGAACTCATAGCACTCAGCAAGAGGAAGGCAAACAATCCAATTAAGAAATGGGCAAAGGACCTGAATAGACACTTCTCCAAAGAGGACATACGGATGGCCAAGAGACACATGAGAAAATGCTCGACGTTGCTAATCATCAGAGAGATGCAAATTAAAACCACAATGAGGTATCACTTCACACCTGTCAGAATGGTGGCCATCAACGAATCAACAAACGACAAGTGCTGGCGAAGGTGTGGAGAAAGGGGAACCCTAGTACACTGCTGGTGGGAATGCAAACTGGTGCAGCCACTATGGAAAACAGTGTAGAGGTTCCTCAAAAAATTAGAAATGGAGCTGCTGTTTGACCCAGTGATTCCACTCCTAGGAATGTATCCTAAGAATCCTGAAACATTTATCAGAAAGAATATATGCACCCCAATGTTCACAGCAGCACAGTTTACAATAGCTAAGATCTGGAAACAGCCCAAGTGCCCATCAGTAGGTGAGTGGATTAAAAAGCTATGGGACATTTACACGGTGGAATACTACGCAGCTGTAAAGAAGAAGAAGCTCGTACCCTTTGGGACAGCATGGATGGTCCTGGAGAATATTATGCTGAGTGAAATAAGCCTGGCAGCGAAAGACAAACATCACATGATCTCGCTTATACGTGGAATCTAAAGAACTTAATAAACTGACGAGCAGAATAGATTCAATGACATGGAAGCATAGTTGAGACTGACGAAATGTGAGAGGGAAGGGGGAGAGGGGGTGGAGGGGGAGAGAGTAACCAAAGAATTTCTATGCATATATGCACAACCCAAGGACACGGACAATGGTGGGGAGAGGGTCTGGGAAGGGGGAAGGAATGGGGGGGAAAGGGTCATTGGGGAGAAAAAGGGACATCTGTAATACTTTAAATAAAAATTATAAAAAAATAAAAAATAATAATAATATAACGAGTTCTATAACAAAGAAAGAAATTAAGGGAATAACAAAGAAAACATAGTAGGAGCAAGTTATTTTACAGAAAACAAAATTACTTGCCTTTATTAAGAAGGCAAGCTATTTCAAAATTTAAAGCCAGGAAATGCTGTCTTCACATGAAGTCCTATTATGAACTTCAGCAAGTACTGGGGCAAGAATCTTAGGGTTGAACACCCTTGGCCCACAGTGGCTTCCTAGGTGGGTGGGGGAGGGCATTCTGTGTCACAGTTTGAAAACTTCTGATGTGAAACCTTTTAACTTTGACCCATACGTCTTTGCTCTCCTTACAAATGGGCACAAATCCCACTTACTGCTTAGGTTTTTGTGTTATTTTTTGTTTTTTTTTAATTTCTTTTCTCTCCCCCTTTTTCTGATTACTCCAGAGAAAAACATATATGGGATAAAAATAACAAAGAAAGCTATAAACCTGAGGAATCTTTCCCAAAGTCTTAGTATTGCTCCATTTTCTCAAATGCCTGACTTTATTATGAGATTTTAAAGTCTCCTCAGACTTCCTAGCTGATATTTTTCCTGAGGTGTAACTCAATAAACCACTCCTTCTCTTCTGATTCATCTTTTCTTGAAAACTGTGAAGACATCTACCACCACAGTAATCTCCCTTCGGATGATATAGTTTAGTCTAGCTCACAGATATTTTTTTCATTCCAGACACAGCTGGTTCCTTGGGGAACAATATTATTCATCCATTGTCTCTAATAGTCCTCAAGGAGGTCAGAATCCAGTGGAGAAGCAGGCATAGGAAAGGAAAATATCAAAACAGTTTGGTAAATAGTAAAATAATCTTCGCACATGTGAAAAAGGCCATAAGGGGGGAGTACATTTTAAAGTAAGTCGTTTGTGCCTGGGCAGCATGGCTCAGTGGTCGAGTGTTGACCCATGATCCAAGAGATCAGGGTTTGATTCATAGTCAGGGCACATGCTGGGGTTTTGGGCTCCATCCCTGGTAGGGGGTAAGCAGGAGGCAGCCAGCCAATCAGTGATTCTCTCTCATCATTGATGTTCTCTCTCTCCCTCTCCCTTCCTCTCTCTGAAATCAAGAAAAAGATATTAAAAATAAATAAATAAAGTGAGGCATTTGTATAATTCAGGCTCACCAGTCAGGGACTTTTTAGGACATATTACTTTGTGCTCTATGCCAATGGTTTAAATATTGAATTAAAACTTGCTCTCGATGTTGAATGGTGCTGTTGCAGCCTCCAATTTAAATTGTGATGTTTCAAATTAGAACCAGTAAAAAAGAAACCCTTAGGTTCTGAATTTATTTTAAAGTATATTATTTTAAAATATTTTTAATGATTTAACTGTTTTTTTAATTAGATAAATCAAATATACTTAATTTTAGTGAATAAGCATTTATTGAACACCTTGAACACATAATATATCCCAAATATTGTTCTTTATAGAAACCTTCATGTAAAATTTTGTAAGTAGATACAATTGATTATTTCCACCAAAATAATTTTTTCACTTTATTTAAATTTTATTACCAGTAGAAATATAGTAATAAATGTACCCCAATTCAATTATATTTGTATGAGTAACTTAGATTCACTCATGTTTCAAAGATATTTGCATTGCCTTTCATTATAATATATCTTTCCCTAAACTACATAATGTATCTAGATTAAAACAACCTGTAAATTTAAAAACTTACCTCCTTTTCGATAGATAATCTAAATAATTTAAAATTAATGCATCCATAATTCCTTCCTAAAGATTTCAAAGTGGCCAAATTACAAGTTAAAATTGCTAGATGGGAGTAAATATATATAACACAAAATTTACATTGTTTTGCTAATTCTTTTCTATTAATTAACAAATACAGTTACAAAACAGAAAAGGCCTAGGGGGCACCCTAGAGTTAGAAAAGTAAGAACCAGAGTTTGAAGGCCCAGCTTATAAAAATAATTTAGAATCATCTGTGCTTATTGTAAGGCATTTATTTGTGGCCATAAAATGTATATGCATATAAACAAAATAACATTATTTGCATATAAGCAAAATAATATCAATGATAGTATTGTTCTAAAGACCAAATTGCTACTTTGAAATCTTTTTTTATAGGTAACAATAGTGATTTTTGAAATGATAAAATAAGTCTGACCTAGCTAAATACCAAATAAAACAGTGTGGTTGAATTGGCCTGATTGGTCAAAATGAAAATAAAAAATTTATTTACAGAGTACTTGTTTGTAACAATTATGTTCTCACAGGGAAAAGAGACTCCAAACAAATAAAGATAAAATATTAAGCCAGGTACTGTGGGAGAGATGATTAGCGGCCCCCGGTAAGTTATGTTCCAACTTCCTAAGTAAGGAATCCTTGGCGGGAGGCAGCTCCCTGTCCAAATACTGTCTTCTCTCACCCCCTTTGCACACACACACGTGACCTTTGACTTGTTTTCGCCAATGAAATTGAACAGAAAATGTGTCATTTCTTGGCCAGCATTTTAAAGAGGCAGGTGAGGCTGTTGCTCAGGTTTTTGCCTTCTTGGTTTAAGATTCTTTATTCTGTAACCCTACCTTTTATTACTGCTGGTTGATATTTCTTTGGTTCCAATATATTGATATTTGTCAAATACATTTTATAATATTACTTTGAATTATGTTTTATATGACTCAGTAGAATATGATGTTCTAATAAAGTGCTTCTGTCTGTATATGTTTTTACTTCTGTTAGAAATGGCCCTCTTTCTTTTTACGCTTACCTTGTTTTTCTAAAAACTCCCGACCAATCCTTCAAAATTCAGCCTAATCGTGTTTTCTTCTGAGAACCCTGTAGGATTCTTTTTTCAGTTGTTGTTTTTTCTGGCCTAGCTTAGAAACTATAAATTTCCTTCTTATATAAAACTCCATAATAGAACATAAACACAAAGCTGTAATTAAATATCTGTCTATTCTTGAAAGCAGATTTAAACTGTCAAGTAAAAAAAACTATATCCAGATTTTTTTTTAACTTCAAGAATAGTGTCTGAAAAGTAGTAAACCCAGAAAAACTTTGTGTATCTAAGTTCAGATGAGATTTTTCGCTATTTTCTTTAAATTCCTTGGCCAATGCAAATGATCAGGTTTTTTTTTTACAATTATCCCATTACATAGCCAGAGCTCCAGTGAGCTTGTATTAGGCTAACAAGTATCTGGGAGAATAGTGAATTGAGGACCATTAGGAGAAATACATTTTATAGCTTCAAATAAAACCCATCTATTCTATCAGTAGCAGTTATGCTATCATTTTGATTCCGTAATGCAAGGTAAAATACAGAAAGAGCAAATGAATTTCAAAGTCATTTCATTTATCCGCTGTTATTTCTCTACTCCCCCCCCCCCCCCCCCCCCCCGGTAAGGTCTCTTCCCATACATTTGGTGAATGAATGAATAAAGGATTGGATAGCGAACAAAGTACTTTGGCAAATCTCATGAAGTTTATGGGCAGGAAGAGATGGAGCAGAAAGATTGACAGCCAAGTCCTAAAACAACAAGAATTTTATTTAATTTATTGTCGTGTTTCCATCCTTGTAAAGGCACAGGTAATTTTTAGGATATGAAGTGCTTGAAACTACAACCAAATGTCTAAATGATAACTAAATTAAAGAAGCTCTGAAGAGAGTAAGAGTAAATAAAAATATAAATATTTGCCAAAATACAAAAAACAAAGTGAAAAGTAGCAGATTTGTGAGAGAATATTTGTGATAGAGAGAAACATAGGAGATTGACTAATTCATGCATATAGAGATAGAAACATCTCAGTAGAAGGGTCATATCCAAAATAAATAACTTCCACAAGTTAATTAAAATCCAAATTTAAAAAAGTCAAAAAATAAATAAGCAAATTTTGGAGAGAACCCCAATTGTCAATTGAAGTTTTAAAACATGTAAAACCTAAGAAATAATCAAAGAGATGTACATTGAAGTAATGAGATAATTCATATCCATTACTCTAAACAAAAATAGAAAATTTCACCAATATAAAATTTCAGACTATATGTGGAGCATCATTGCTAATAAAAGTGAAAATAAATAAAGGGGAAAACACTTTGGGGAACAATTCGGTAATGTTTAATAATGTGAAATTTGAATCTATTCTGTAGCCCAGCAAGTGCTAGATATATATAGCTTAGGGAAACTCTACCATATGAATGTATGTATTGAAATATATTCCTAAATATTACCCAGAAAATTAATAAGCTAGAATTACATAGAACAATGTGAAAAAGATTTTTAAATACATAAATGTTACATGAAAATATGGGGCAAAAATGCATATATATGAGATTTCTATTTACAAAAAGCTTGTAAACATGCAAACATACCAATTTTTATTGTTATATATACATACATATATATATATGTGTGTGTGTGTATGTATATATATATATATATATATATATATATATATATATATATATATATATAAATTATGAAACCTTAATGGAAATGATAGACACCAAATTTAGACACCAAGAGTTATCTCTGGGATAATGGAAGGGAATGAGATCAATTAAGTGTAAACAAAAGAAACTTCAACTATATCTATAATGTTTTAGTTATTAAACTTCATTGTGAATAGAAGGGTTTATTATACTAATACCTATTCTTCTTTGTTAGCATGAAATATTTAATTTACGAATAATAGAACACTGATTTAGTAGCTCACGTGCAAAGTGAGCTGGGTTAGGGGATCTGAGAAGATAGTGAAAGCCCTGACAAAGAGAGGTAGAGGTGAATCAAAGAAAATCTGAGGAGCCCTAGTGGGTTTGGCTTAGTGGTTAGAGAGTCAGCCCACAGACTGTAAAGATCTCAGGTTCGATTCTGGTCAAGGGCACATACCTTGGTTGCAGGCTTGATCCCTGGCCCAGTTTGGGGAGCATTTGGAAGAGCATTTGGGGAGCATTTGGAATCCATGTGTCTCTTTCACATAATTGTTTCTCTCTCTTTCTCTCTCTCTCTCCCTTCCACTCTCTCTAAAAAGCACTGGGAAAAAAATCCTCTGGTGAAAATTAAAAAAGAAAAAAGAAAACCTATGTAGATTAATATAATGTCAATAACATAACATGAGTTTCTTTCTGATTGCTTTCTTTCTTACTGAATGGGTGCATATTCATATTAGCAAAAGCAGTGAACTAAAGGAGTAATTCACTTCATCTTCCCTCAGCTTGCTCTCTCTGCCCTTCTATTTTCCTCTCAATCCAGCTTTCTCTCTGTCGCTACACTTCTTCAGGTACAGAAGCAGGTGGACACCAGCAGATGCTCATCAATGGGACTAGATGAAAATTATGTGAAGCTGCAGTGCTTAAGTAAAACATAAGCATCCAGATAATCAGGAGAGGGCGGGGTATCCTTGATTCTTAATCTAACGAGGCACTAAGCAACCAAGAATTTGTTTGCTAAAAACATAAAACTAGATTAAAACAAAGAATCGTCTAAAATAGTGACAAAATTCATGAAATGTATTTTGGCATTTTTATTTAATATTGCTCTACATAAATATTTACTTTAATTTTTAATTATATTAAAATATCTCTATAAATAAATCATGCCTGTTGCTTAAAATGGTTAACTAGGTAATAGAAACAAACTAGGATATCACTGCCAACTAGTGGTAGTTAATCTTGATTGCCAATTCTTAACATCAGAATCTGTTAACATTGGGATTCACAGTCTTAAAATAAAATATCTTATTAACTACAGTATTATATTACCCTAATTCACAGGAAATATTTAAAAAATCAACACCTTTAAATTAATATTAGAATAACCATTGCTTTGTAATTTAAATTAATAGTATTTTAACTCAACCATTAACAAATAATCACTTGTAAAGCCAAACAACAACAACAACAAAAAAATTACCAAAGCAATACCATCTTATATTTAGAATATACCGGATTTCCAAATCAAACCCATTTATTGTGTAAACAACAAAGCCCAACATCGGAATTTCCCAGAATACCACCTTGCATCTCTGTGATTCCCACCATCTGGGTTCATAAAGTGTATGTAGTAGTTTTTCCTACTGACAAGGGCTGTGGTGAAAAGTGACTATGAATGCAAGGGGAGCATTTAGAACAGTGCTTGGCCTGAAGTAACTGCTAGCTATTTGTAAGAATTACTAATATATGTACTTTAGAATGCTTCTTATTTGTTGTTTTTTTTAATTTGTTATCATGGACAGAGACTATGTACATAATATACATGGGGCTTTATTTTATGTTCTCACAAGGTGAATTACTAAATACATTAGACATCAAGTTACATTATGAGTAGAATTCTAGAACACAAAGAATATGTATGAAAGATTACAAATAAATGTTCTTTGATCTTTTCCATTCCTTTTTCTAATATCACTTGCTAAGGGTGTGGGGTTTTTTTGCTTTATTTTAATTACTGGCTGATATTGAGTTCAGATGTGAGAGTTATATGAAGTTAATTTTAGACTATCTTGAGTCTTCTCTCTGAAGTTCATTACTATCCTATCTGGTCAGAAAAATTTTTGCTTTAGTGAAGAATCTCATAGTTACCTTTTGCCAAAAATACTTAGTGCCTTAGGTTATAATCCTTTCTGTGGAAAATATTGCCTTTTTCATTTGTAAAAGGGAATCTATTTTTAATACTTCTTTTAATTTTCACAGACTCTTGTTAAATTATAAATTACAGATGGAGATAGAGTTGCTAATCAACCTGCCATCCTCCAAGAAAGCTAGCAACAGATAACCAGTAATGTTAACTCTTTTCTGAAACAAAATTTGAACTTGTAGAACAAAAAGTTGTACTTATTTACACATTTGTTATCTATTTCCTATGTCAATTTTTTTGAGGTAAGTGATTGTGAATCATAAAAAAGAAAACAAAAACAAAAACCAAGCAGGACCTATCAGGTTAAAAATAACTAGCACTAATATAAAATTGGCAATATGTAACACTAAAAAACCCTTTGCTCCTTAATTTCCTAAAAGGTTGAAAAAAATGGTACATTTATTAACACACACATTAATTTCCTCATTCTAGCAGGATAGTATGAAATCAGTACTATTGTGGAAGTAACAGCTAAAACCTACACACTAAAAGGATCAAGATCTTAAAATGAAATAACTTAAGGAAAAGATCCTAGCGGCTTTCCTGAAAATCAGGGTTAATTGAAAATAGGTTATGCCTGACAGTCTGAAATTCCAAGGTAAATTATCAAACAAACAAATTAGCTGAACAGTTGGAATCAAGTTATCAAACTGGAGTTCTAAATGCAAGAGCTCGGAAAATGAGTGACAGTAGTTGAAACAGAGGAGGCTGTAATTAGTTTCATTAAGCAATTTTCACAAACTCCAGAAGTCAAAATTAGGCATTGAAAAAAGATTTTAGATTTACAGTCTTAAAATTTTTGTTCTCTGCACTTAGCTGAATGCTTAGCAGAGTAAATGCCTCCACTGTTGATTTTTAAGTAAACTAGAAAGACACATCTTCGGATCTAAAAGGAGAGTGCATCAGGCTGTTAAATGCCTCATTAATGTCTCTGATGGAAACAATTCAGTATTCAGCTCTGAGCTGCAAGTTCAGTTTTGCTCGTCTAACCCACTTGTTTTCCCAAAGAATACTGACTGCAGAGAGTGTCTGTTCGACCGCACGGCACACCTGCTTTCTAGTCAGGGCACTCTTCCCCACCAGTGAGACAGACTGACAGAATTCAGTAGGATCAAGGATCAGCATAGATTATCAGGCAGTTGTAAACAGCACGGGACCTCGAAGAACAGGAATACCAAATGCATGGTGACAGAAGGAGAGTAGACTTTTGATGGTGAGCGATCAATGCAAAATACAGGTGATGTACTATAGAATTGTACACCTAAAACATATAATATTATTATTCAATGTTACCTCAATAAATTTAATTTTAAAAATCCACTTTGAGATATATTCTATTTTTCTGATAAAAAAACCACAACAACACTTGATTGTTCCATTTAAAGGATTGTATATCAAGATTCACTTTCCTTGTGAAAACAAATATACGACATCCCTATGATAATATAAACTAAGAACTTTAGTACTGTTTTATTTTTACTTATTTATTTTTTAAATATATCTTTATTGATTCCAGAGAGCGGAAGGGAGAGAGAGAGATAGAAACATCAGTGATGAGAGAGTCATTGATCGGCTGCCTCCTGCACGCCCACAACTGGGGATCGAGCCCACAGCCCGGGCCTGTGCCCTGACCTGGCAACGAACCAAGATCGCCCGGATCCTAGGTCGATGCTCAACTACTGAGCCACGCCCGGCTGGGCTCAGTAATGTTTTACAAATGTGTTTTTATTATTGTGCTCAGTTCTTTAATTTTGGAAGCTGAATTGTGGGAAGAGTGTCTTCTCTACATTCTCTCTCAACATGAGGAGTGTCCCTCAGCATTATGCAGATATAGATGTCCTGTGATACAGTCATGCTTGCTCTGGCAAGATTCTTCACATTCTTTTTTGAACAGGTGTTTCCATGTTTCCAGTAGAAGACCAGCTAAGACAAAGGGAACTACAGAGAGACACAGGGACACATTCTTTTCATAGCATAGGACACAAAAACAAAACAAGCCAAAAAACAGTGCTATAATTCAAAACCAAAATGTACAGATGTTGAACTGTTTCTGCAGAAATTTGTTTCTTTCAGACCAAAGTGTGAGAGCAAAGCAGGATTCTCTCTAGTGTGGGGAGGGGTGTGTTCGAGGAGGGGAGATTCCCTGAATGAGTTGTTTTCATAATCCTTTGAAAGAGTAGTTTTCAATAACCTTTCTTTCTGAAAAGAGGGCCTGTTAAGGTGCAATCTTATGAAGAAACAAGCCTTAGGCTAAAGCAGGATTTTTTGAACTGCACTACTGACATTTTGGGGAGGGAGGCTGTCCTATGTGTTGTAGATTATTTAGCAGAATCCAAAACCTGTATCCACTAGATGCTGTTAACACCACCTCCAACAGGACAGACAGCTGAACAGGTCTCCAGGCATTGCTAAATGTCCCCTGGGGAGCAAGACTGCAAACTGTTGAAAACTAATGGGCAGGAAAGATCCAGAAATAGTTTCTTCTCTTTGTGTCTTTTGTTGTTATGGCCTGGACATGTTCATAGGCATCCTTGTGTGGAGGAAACTGGAATATGGATGCAGACAACTATATGGGAGGTCAGTGAGTGGACAATGAAATGGTTTTGAGTGTGTTGACTTGAGAAACATGAGCATAGGATGGCAGTTATGATTGTTACTCTATACTGTACTATTCTGGGTTTTCTCTGATCCATTATTGGTGGGAGTATAACACAGTACAACCTTTTATGACTACCCTATGACTGACTCAGCAATTCTAATCCTAGATATTTATCAAAAAATAAAAACTGTCCTCAAAAAGAAGTTACAAGAATGTTTATAACAGCTTTAACCTTAATAAACAAAAACTAGAGACATCCCAGCTGTTCATTGGAGAATGAACCAAGCAACATCAATATATTTATACAATGCTATACTATACTTAATTTCTTTGAGTGTAGGGTGAGAAGAATTAGGAGAAAAATATGCAATTGTTCCTCAACTAACTGTATAAGGAAATCAAAATACAAAAAGTAATTTGCATTTCAGCCTAATTCCAGAAGAATTTCTGGAATTTCTATAGTATAGAAATTATACTATACTATAATAAAAAAGAGGATCTACACACCATATGCATGAATCTTAAAAATCTGATGCTGAATAAAAGAAGCTTTATGCAGCAGAATAGATAGTGCATGCTTTTGTTCACATGAAATCCTAAAATAGGCAAAGCTAATGTGTGGTTGAAAAAAGTGAGAACAGTGGTTGTCTCAGGCATGAGGATTGACTGGAAAGGGGAACAAGGGAGATTTCTGGGGTGCTAGTAATGTATTTATCTCAATGGAGGTCAAGATTAGACATCAAATGGTACAGTTATTTCATGTGGGTTCCAAATAAGAAAAAGAGGCATGAGCAGATATTGATCTCTAATAACTGTATACACAGTGAAGTGTTTTGCAAGACATGTACTGATATTGTGAATTAAATTGCAACGCACCACAAAACAAATCTTGATAGATGAATGGATGGATAATAATGTGATAAATCATGTATAATAGAATATAATAGCAAAATATGGTGAGGTGGACTAGTTCATAGACTCATAGCTGGATGATCTCAGGCACATTACTTAATCCCACTGAGTCTCAGTTTACTACACTATTACACAAAGTCATCGTTTAAAAGAATTGTGAGCATTTGAGGTAAGGTGTGTGTGCATTTAGCACATTATTAATTAGTGAACCATGTGCTTTAATTGAATCTAAATCTCATCTCAGGGAGGTATATATTCTTGTCTTCCTTGTCTTCTGGAATTAGGCTGAAATGCAAATTACTTTTTGTATTTTGATTTCCTTATACAGTTAGTTGAGGAACAATTGCATATTTTTCTCCTAATTCTTCTCACCCTACACTCAAAGAAATTAAGGCCACGTCTCAGTTGACAGTTGTCTTTTTTTCTCCTTTGTCTTTCCCATTACTATTTCTAACCCCTCTTGACTTTCACAATTGAAGTTTCTTCTATCATTTGCCTTTCTCTTCTGGGAAATCCCCTTTCTTAACTGGGAATCCCTGGGATTGTGCTGACCAAGAAGTAGAACGTCTATATAAGGCTGAATTCTCTATTAACATAATTTTAATGATTTAAATGTCACTTCTAAAAAAAACTGTCAATCTAGGAATATTTGTGCTTAGCATAGACGTGATGGCATTGTGTGGTATGCCAAAGAGAGCAGTGCCCAGTTATCAGAGGCCTGTCTTGTTCTAATTACAGATCCTTAGAACAGTGTATGTTATGTACAATGTGACGCAAAAAATATCCTTTGAATAATGGAAAAAAAACAAAAAGTAACAAAAAGAAGTAGGAACACACTTTACAAGAAGTGTGTATGGTCCGTACAAATTTTTTTTCTTATGCTGCTGAGGTACACAAAATAGTCATGCCATGTTGTGAATAGAAAATGTTAGCATCATCATGATTGTCATTCCTCCAAATTACTGTGTGAGTTATCATATTTCCAATATACACAATAGGATCGAGGAGAAGTAGAAAAGTAATCAAGTTAATTAGAAAATCCTAATGGAAAAATAAAAATGAAAAAGACATCTCTGGGGGGGCGATATTAGAAAGAAGAGGTTGTAGATATCACATTATGAATTAAATCACAAATTCATGGTAGTATTTGCATATGGCACATGAAGGCACAGAAAAATCAATGAAAAAATAAAACTTTTGGATACAGTCTCAAATGCATTAAAACCTTATCAGCTTAAAAGTATTATATTAATGTCAGGAAAAGATACATAATTTGATACATTTGGGGAATCAAATGAATAGACGTGCAAAAATAGTAAAACTGTGTTTCTACAACAGACCTTATTTTAAAAATTTGAAGGAAGAGCCTGCCTGGCTTGGTTCAGTGGTTGAGCATCAACCTATGATCCAAGAGATGGTGGTTCGATTCCTGGTCAGGGCACATGCCCAGGATGTGGGTTTGATCCCCAGTGGGGGGCGTGCAGGAGGCAGCCGATCAATGACTCTCTCATCATTGATGTTTCTCTCTCTCCCTCTCCCTTCCTCTCTCTGAAATCAGTAAAGATATATTAAAAACATAACATGAATGAAGAAAATATTTCAAAGTAAAAAGTGAGTCAAAAACATTGGACAAAATAGAGATATTTCTTCTATATTCTCATTTTACACATAAATAATAAATAAATAAATGAATAAATAAATAAAAGACACATTGAAATCCCATTAAAACCTGAAAAATGTGACCACATAAAATGAAAACATTTTGGAAAACAAAACATCACAAAGTTAATATAAAAACAGTACAATGAGTAAATGATGTTTGAAACTTATAGACTAAAGGTTGTTATTCTTAATATATAAAAAATAAGAGAAAACTTTATGCAAGATAACTCAATTAGGACAAGGTTAATATCCTAATAGAAAAATGTTCCAAATGTATTAACAGATGTTTTGTAAGGAGAAAAGTACAGCTTTAAAATATCTGATTTTTTTTAACCTAAGGGAAAGGCAAATTAAAAATTTATTGAGATGAGAAAACAAGATGGCGGGTAGGTAGCAGCTGCACCCGCCGCCTCCCGCAACCGCATGAAAATCACAACTAAACTACAGAACCGCCGTCACTCAGGGCCTCCTGAGATCCGGCTGCACAGAAGCCCCACAACCAGGGACCTGAAGAAGCACTGAGAGGGGAGGAGGGGAGGAGACGCGGGCGAGTCGGGGCTGAATCCCGGAGACACAGCGGAGGCCCACACCTGGTGCCTCTGGGTAAACCCTGGAGGGAATCTCGGTGGTGGGGGTTTCCCAGAGGAGTGAGGGGTCCCAGCCCCACAGCAGGCCCCCAGCCCAGGGCTCCAGGGCCAGGAAGAGACGTCCCCACAACTCCGGGCTGTGAAACCAGCGGGGACTGTCCCTGAGGGTCGCGGAGGCTGCGGGAGCCCAGCAGCTCCTCCTAAAGGGCCCGGCCCGGACTCACTCGGACGCTCCCTCTGAGCCCAGTGCCGGGCAGCAGCCGGAAAGGACCCGGGACACTCGGGGAGGAACTAACCTGCCTGAGATCCGGGCGAGAGGTGGAGGGCGGCTTCCTCCCAGGCAGAAGGGCTGGCGGAGGCCATGGCTCCTGTGGCGAGTCCTCCCCGCACACAGCCGGCAGGCAGGCGCCATATTTGAGTCGCCAGCACCTGACTCTCACCTGTGGCCCCGCCCCGTGATTCCCGGAGGCCCCGCCCCTCCCCACCTGCAGCTCATCCAGGCCATTTCCAGGGGCTTTTCTGTGCAAGTGGCCCCTCAAGCCTCATACTTAGGACTTTCCTAAAATCTCTCAAACAAGCAGCAGCAGGCCCCATACGGCTTGATAAGCGGCCCCAGGCCTGGCACTAGCTGCAGCCTGCACTGGCTCATAGCGTGGCCTCTCCTGGGCACCTCCAAGCCCAGCACAAGTAGCAGCCAACTTCAGTTTGCTGTGTAGCTCATGCTGGGGGGCCCTGGGCAAGGCACTGGCACAGGCTGACTTTGCACCTCCCGGGAGGCCCCAGAGACAGTGCACCTGGTGGTCAGACTCCACCACGCTGGATTACAACCCTACCACATCCACAAGTGACACACTCAAGGG
Organism: Miniopterus schreibersii; assembly: GCF_964146895.1. Taxonomy (NCBI): domain Eukaryota; kingdom Metazoa; phylum Chordata; class Mammalia; order Chiroptera; family Miniopteridae; genus Miniopterus; species Miniopterus schreibersii. Next base: position 67,559,009 of record NC_138106.1, on the reverse strand, counting down.
GTGCACTTGGTGAACACCAAAGCCCCACTGAAGTAAATCCTGCTCCATAGGGGTATCTCCAGCACAGCAGTTCTCTGGCTGTAACTGCAGCTGGTCCTCACAGCCGATTGGCCTGGGGGTCAGTTCCTCCCAGTGACACCAACAGCAACCAAGGCTCAGCTACAACAGGACAGTGCACACAGCCCACACAGGGGAGCACCTAGAAGGCCCAGCTCAGGGGACTGGGGAGGCTGAGCCACTGGACCCTACAGGACACCTACTACACAAAACCTCTCTACAGACTCCAGGAGACATAGCAGCTCTACCTAATACATAGAAACAAACACCAGGAAGCAGCCAAAATGCTGAGGCAAAGAAACATGTCACAAAGGAAAGAACAGAAGAAATCTCTAGAAAAGGAACTAAATGAAATAGATCCAAGCAAGCTAACAGATACAGAGTTCAGAATAATGGTTATAAGGATGCTCAAGGATATTAGTAAGAGTATGATGAAAATTATTGAGAAAATCAATGACATAATAAAGGACCAATTTGAAATGAAGGCTACATGAACTGAAATGAAGAATAATTTACAGGGACTCAACAGTAGAGTAGAGGATGCAGAGAATCAATTCAGCAATTTGGAACATGAAGAAACAAAAAACACCCAACCAGAAGAGCAAAAAGAAAAAATAATCCAGAAATATGAAGAAAGAATAAAGAGCCTCTGGGACAACTTCAAGAGTCCCAACATTTGTATTATTGGGGTGCCAGAAGGAGAGGAAAGAGAGTAAGAAATTGAAAACCTATTTGAAAAATTAATTACAGAAAACTTCCCCTACCTGGGAAAGAAATAGACTTATAAGTCCAGGAAGCACAGAGGGTCCCAAACAAGAGGAACCCAAAGAGGCCCACAGCAAGACACATCATAATTAAAATGCCAAAGATTAAAGACAAAGAGAGAACCTTAAAAGGAGCAAAAGAAAAGCAATTAATTACTTACAAGGGAGCACCCATACGACTGTAAGTCAATTTCTCAACAGAAACTTTGCAGGCCAGAAGGGAGTGGCAAGAAATATTCAAAGTGATGAAAAACATGGAACTACAACCAAGATTGCTCTACCCAGCAAAGCAATCATTTAGACTTCAAGTTCAGATAAAGAGCTTCTCAGGGAAGGAAAAGCTAAAGGAGTTCATCACCACCAAATCCAGCACTACAGGAAATGTTGAAGGGTCTTCTTTAAGAAGAAGCTAATGAACAAAAGAATCTGATGAATTAAATAGATCCTGAGACATTGACACTTGCAACAGACAATCATATTTCAGAGGAAAGAGGGAAGGGGGGTGGAGGGTAGGAAGAGATTAACCAAAGAAGTTATATGCATATATGCATAACCCATGGACACAGACAATGACGGGGTGAAGGCCTGGGGAGGGGGTGGGAATGAAGTGGAGGGGGTCAATTGGCGAGAAAGAATGGAACACCTGTAATACTTTCAACAATAAAGGTAAATTTAAAAAAATTTATTGAAATGTATTTTCTTGTCTATTAGGTTGATGATCAAAAATAAATATTGCACTGTTGGCTATTGGGGCTATAAATTAATTAACTCTTTTAAGAACAATTTAACAATATTTTTCAAAATTAAAAATATATACACTCTTTGACACAGGAATTTTAATATTGCAGCATTGCTTTAAATATCAAATGTTTAGAAACCAAATCAGTTCTCATTAACAAATGTTGGTTATATAAACTATAGTCTAACAATAAAAGGAAAACCATACAGCTTCCAAAAAATGATGCAACTGTATATATACTGCTATGAAATTATCTTCAAAATACTGTAAGTGGGGGGAAAAAGATGCAAAACAGGGTATATTTTATGCTACTGTGTGTGTAAATGTTTTTGTTGATAGCTGAGCTCCTGCATTGCACCACTTCAGGACCATCACTGCATCATAATCCATGTGAATGTTATACTTGGGTTGACAGTGCTGCCACATGTCTCTATCCTGATATAACAGGTAGGATCCCTCTGGAAGGATATACAAAAAGTGGGATCAGAGGTTGCCTCTGGAAGGGAAATGATGTGGCTTGAGGAAGAAATGGGAGGGAGGTTTAATTTCTCTCAACACTTTGTTGAAAATTTTTAATTGTGTACTATGTACCCTAATGCCTATTCACAAAATAAGCAAAATAAATTTAAACAATTATTAATAAAGTACTACTATGGAAAATAACATTTTAGATAATAATGCCTAACTCTGCTTTAAGTAAAAGATTTTGTTTTACCACCACATTTCTCCCCATGGTTTAAAATTTTATTTTATTTTTTATTTTTATTGAATTTATTGGAGGGTCATTGGTTAATAAAATTATATATGTTTCAGGTGCACAATTCTATAATACATCGTCTGTATATTGTATTGTGTGTTCACCACCCAAAGTCAAGTCTCCTTCCGTCACCATTTATTCCCCCTTTACTGTCTCCTCCTTCCCCCCACCCCTCTTTTCTTCTGGTAATCACCCTACTGTTGTCTGTGTCTGTGAGTTTGGGGGTTTATTTTTGGTTTAATCCCTTCATCTTTTCACCCAGCCCCCCAACTCCCCTCCCTTCTGACAGCTGTCAGTTTGTTTTCTGTATCTATGAGTCTGTTTCTATTTTGTTTGTCTGTTTATTTTGTTCATTAGATTCCGCATATAAGTGAAATCATATATTTGTCTTTTGCTGACAGGTTTATTTCATTTAGCATAATACTCTCCAGGTCTATCCATGCTGTTGCAAAACATAAGATTTCCTTCTTTTTTTATAGCTGAATAGCATACCATTGTGTAAATGTCCCACAGCTCTTTTATCTACTCATCTACTGATGGACACTTGGGCTGTTTCCAGATCTTGTCTGTTGTAAATAATGCTGCAGTGAACATAGGGGTGCATATTAGTGTTTTGGGTTTCTTTGGATATATTCTCAGAAGTGGAAATTCTTTTTAGTTTGCTCTATTTGACCCTAGAGTTCCTTATTTATCCCTTCAACATAAACATGTTTGGGTCTTAATGTCTGAGAATAGTTCAACCTATATCTAGAATGTTGTGTCAGGGGTCACCATATTAGGTAAGCAATATTTCCTTCAAGTTTCACGAATGGTTATTTACAGTATTTGTAGTTTAATTTTAGGAAAGACATCTAGGAGAATTGCTAGTGTCCTCCATATGGGTCTCGCTTTGGATGCAATTTATTTTACTATACTGCTGACCTGAGAAGCCAGATTTGTTCTTAAAGCCATAATATATTTTCTCAAAAATTGCTATGACATTTATCTGCAGTCTAGTTTTTGAAGGTTGGTAGAAAAATCAGCTGTTAATAATTCTGAAACAAGTTGACTTCATTAGCACATTGAAAAACAATGTTCAATAACCTACAATCAACTCTGTGACTTAGAGGCTTGCTCCAATGCCATCATTCCACAAGGTGTCCTCCTCTGTCAAATGTATAGGCACATCCTGCAGTGATGCACTCACCAGAGCCAAGGTCACGGGCAGGAATAAACATTCTGTTTTCAAAAAGGTCTTTAGAGGATTAAGCACTACAGTGCAATATAAAATAATAAAATGTAAATCTGATCAATGTAAAGGTAAACATAATAAGGAGAAAAATTATCAAATATGAAATAAATATTTTTTGTAAATTTTAATCATATAACACCTGTGTTAGATAATTATGAAGGAGGTAGATAAATAAACATAGGTTCTTATTTTCTGAAAACATGTTTTTCAAGGATATTTTGAACTTTTTAATAAATTTATTAAAATTTATACTTCTTAGTGGGCATTGTGTTAATGATCATGTGAAATTCAATAGTATTCATAAGAGTTTAATTTTTAATTTCTCTAGGTAATAGATCAGAGTTTAATATATAGTTAAGTTGAATTAAAAATCATTTACTTGGCCAGCTTGGCTCACCGATTGAGCATCCACCTATAACCCAGGAGATCACAGTTCAATTCCAGGTCAGGGCACATGCCCAGTAGGGGGTGTGCAAGAGGCAGCTGATCAATGACTCTCTCATCATTGATATTTCTCTCTCTCTCTCTCTCTCTCTCTCTCTCTCTCCCTCTCCCTTCCTCTCTCTAAAATCAATAAAGATATACTTAAAAAAATCACTTATCTCTATTTCATATGAGATGTGATATACTTATATTTGTATATATGTAAGAGATCATGCAATAATTCCATTTATCTATATTGGTACCAATTTTTTCATGTATCTGTTTACTCAGTTATTACTGATTAGTGTGTGTGTGTGTGTGTGTTACATGAGATATTCATAAAGGAATGCCAGTGTTAGGAAATACAGAGAAAACTACTAGAGTTGTCTACCCATATCCTGTAACCATTTTTTTAATAATTTTTTTTAAAAATATATCTTTATTGATTTCAGAGAGAGGAAAGGAGAGGGAGAGAGAGAGATAGAAACATCAATGATGAGAGAGTCATTGATCGAGCCCACAGCCTGGGCATGTGCCCTGACCGGGAATCGAACCACAATCGCCTGGATCCCAGGTCGACGCTCAACCGTTGAGCCAAGTCCGGCCGGGCTCCTGTAACCATTTTTATATTGAGTTTCCATGGGGTGTCTAGTCTGTTACCTATTCATTAACTTCACTGATAGTGTTCTTCATTGAGCACAAATCTTTAATTTTGATGTTGTAAATCCATCATTTTTTTCCATTATGATTTGTTCATTATGTGATTTGCACATGAGGCTTTAAGTATGAAATTTTAGATATGATGATAGAAAATACTTGGAGAAAAGTTATTTTTACTAGAGAAAACAATATGGTAAATGCCTACAATGTAATACTCTGCTGCATTATGAAATAATTAATTGGCTGTACATAAAGCAACATGAATAGATATCACAGGCATACCTATGAGTAGTAAAATTAAGAAATGGGGAGATATTTAACATATTATAATTTATGTGAATTACATATACACCAAATCTTGATTTTTTTTTTTTTTTTTTTTACTTCAGGATACATGTATAACTAATGAGAACTGTATTAGAAGGACATGCATTTAAGGTACTAAAAAGAGTTTCCAGGGGAGTAAAGAAAATGGGAGTGTGAATAAAGTACAAAGTGAAAAATACTGAAAAAACACAACAGAATGTTCCCGCCTTAAACCAACTGATAATAATTTCGTGACATGACTCAAGGGGGAAAGACAATTGGTTACTGTAAAACTGGCCTCCTAGAAAATGAAACAGACAACAGAGTATGGCTCCAGTTTGGAGTTTAAACTTTAATAGAGTGAGTAAGAGACATATATTTCTTAGGCTGTACTTTATACCCCCATGATTATTTTGTAACTACCAATCTGTACTTCTTATAAAATATAGTCAATAACATTTTAATTCCTACGTGTGGTGCCAGTTGAGTACTGGAAATATCAGGGGGACACTTTGTAAAGAATATGGTTGTCTAACTGATATGCTGTTCAACTGAAACTATACAAAATACAAAATACAATAATACAGAATGTTAATTGTAATTGAAAAAAATATTTTTTTAAAAAAAGACATATATATGACAGGCTATTGGCTTTATGTAAAAGATTCTGAGTGCCATATGAAACCACACATATGTTTATTTATACCTTTTGTTGACCAATGCTTAATGAGTGCCCAGCACTCTCTAAGATTTGGCAGAGAATGGAATGGCCAAGGTCTCTGCTATAGTGAGACAGTGAAGAAAGAAATAACGAAATACTATACTACGTAGAAAATGCCACACTACACAGAGAATCGACAGTGTGACAGGAGAGAGTGATTGAGTAGTTTCTTTCCATTGGGTAATTAGGGAAGTTCTTTCAAAAGAGATGGCTTTAAGCTGATATTTCTGTGACAGGAGGGAACCAGTCATATAGAGACCTGGGAAAAATCACCGCAGGCAAATTTATTAGAAACTATCTTGGCACATTTGAAAACCTGAAAAAGTTTCAAAGCCTAGTGGAGCAAGAAAAGGAAAAGTAGTGAGTCCTGAGGGATAAAGAGGGAGCAGACATACAGGTTTCATTTGCCAGGCTAAGGGATCTTTATTTTAACCTAAGTGGGACTGAGAACTAGTCAAAGAGGAAAAGCAGGGGGGTGAGATGATCACCAGGCGTACGTTTGTAAAAGGTAATTAAAACTGTTGCACTGAGAATAGACTGTATTGAAAAAAAAAATGATAGTAAGGATATTAACAGAGAATATGACTAAACAGGACACATAATGCCTCGCCCAGCTTCCTGTCCCGCTTTTAGCCAGACTTCCTGGCAGTCCTATCTACTAGCTTTGACTGGTTTTTCATTTACAGGACCACATCTAATTTTGAGAAAGACCAAAAAATGTAATCTTTTACTTGAACAATTGTCATTCTTAAAAAAACAAGCAAAACATTGGGAATGTTGTAACCAAAGAAAGTGGAAAAAATAGATAACAGATAAGAAGCAATTAAGTAGAAGAAAAGGTAGTTTAGTTTGGGAAGTGTGGTTTTGAGGGTGTATGGATAAAGTTCTAATGCATGTTACCTGGGAAGCAGAACCCAACTTCATTGCTCAAATAGGAAGGGTGATTGTGTACACATTTAAATTAATCAATGATACTACTATCCTTTAACTTAGAGTCTTTAGCTCCAGCCTTTGCAGCAAAATGGTATTTTTCTAGAAAAATACCTGAGCAACACTACCATATAGCATGTTTTATTTCTAACTTGTTTCTCTTTTGCCATGTCCCAACTTAGCGTCTCACACCATAAAACAGGAAATAGGACCCAATCTGCTACTAAGTTACATAATATTTCTAAGAATAAAGCATGACCAGTTAGCAGGTAATAAATAAGTAAAGGTAATGTATTTGGACTCTGAAAAACTGAATTCCAAACCAGAGAGTCACCATATACCTGTAGGACCATCAAATTATACTTCACCTCTGAGCTTCCGTTACATCATTTCCATTACAGAATGTCCCTCAGGTATGTGCCTCTGAGGCTACGAAGGGTGACAGTAAGGAGGCAGCTACGAAAGAGAACCCTGAGAAGGCTGAATTCTAGGTCTGCCCAGTTCAAACTAGACAATTACACTTATACCTTTTTTTTGTGATTGAGTCAGTTGAAGTTTTTATTCCAATAAAAAAATTCAACAGCATGAAACAATTTCTAAGTCCCTTTGAGCTGTAACACTCGCTGATCCAAAGGCTTTTCAGCAGGAATTTATTTCGCCAAGCATGTGTTATAACTAAAAGAGGGGCATGTGGCCAGTAGTTTCCTCCACTTTGGGGCAGGTACTCAGTAACTACACAGACACAGAGAACAAAGCTAAAAGACAATGTAAGTAAAAAGCCCACATATAATTCCAATTTTGGAGGATTCTTTTTTTCCCCATACCTAATTTTATGTTTACTTCGAATACTGTTTGAGTTTAAAATATGTCATTTCTTTAGACATTCACAGGAATTTGAACATCACAAGTACTGATATTTTTATTTCAAAAAGCCACTGATTAACTTTATTATTAAAGAATACACCTAACTTCATATAAATTACATTTTCCTTAACGAACACTAAAACATATATGGTTCTGACAAACAAAGTCTGAGAAAATTATAAGAACTGTTAAGCATATTTACCTTTGATTTTAGAATCTTTCTTTTTGGCGTGAACTAAATTTGTAAATGGTGATAATCAGGTACAACAGCATATAGAATCTGTAAAAACTCTACGCAGGTTTTGAATACAGCTGGTACTCTTAAATTTAAATTTTTTTATGATGCAGTATAACATAACACCATCTAAATTCACACTTCAGGTAAAAAACAAGTTTGAGGAGTTTCAAGAGAATTAAGTATTACATATGCCAGATAACTCTTGGTATTACTTTTGACTTCTATTAAAGAAAACAAAAAATACTGGAGGAATTTTTTAATAGCCTTCCACATTCAACTATGCTTATTTAATTAGGATGAAGGTTCTTTACTGAAGAATAAAAATGGTTAAGCAAGACGTGCTTTATATATTAAAGAAAGAAAATGTTTAATTTTAACCTCATCACACTAATTCCAGAAGCATTAAAAAACTTCTATTGGGGCTGGTTCTTAGTATGATTTTAATATTTTATTAAGTACATAATTTGTGCAAAGTATTAGTTTAAATAATTTATATACATTACCTCCTTTAATACTCAAAACAACCATGCAATTCAATAACTTTATATATCTAAATGTGCCATTTATTTTGTTCATTAAGCCAGAAATTTCCAGTAAGACAATGCTCATATACCACTTTTTTAGTAACCAAAAATATACAAATATTGTAAGTAGATCTTTAAAAGGGTAAATGATTTTTAATGTTTGGAAAACTCCTAATAGCAAGTGTATTTTTTAGATTTTAAGCTTACATTTTAAATACTTTATTTAATATAATAATCACAAGAACATGGAAATAAATGCAGTACCATTATATACACTTTCCATGTAAATACCTTAGATTTAAGAATTCATGGCATGCCCACGTTTACACTAAGAATGACAGGTATTTCTTGAACAGGTCCTCTAACTCCATTTTCTCTACTAGTTCAACCATCATAACCTCTATAAATCATGGGAGAGATGTCTGTTTTCCTGAAGATATTCCATGAGGTACTCTTGGAAAATGATTCATATTTATTATCTACAATTTCTTCTTGGGAATATATTTTCTTTTCTTTTTTTTCGGTATTATTCTCTCAGTTAAGATAATATGTATCAAAGGACAAATGCATGCCACACTAAAAAAAACAAAAAGAAGTAAATTGCCATATCTTTTGAAAAAAATAAAATAAAATAGACATCTTAACTAAAAATTACCATAAAACATATTTAAAACATGTGCATATGTAGGTTAGTAAGTGAATATAACCATTTCTTTAAGTTTGTAACCACTGTTAGAAATTTCCCCTAAGCCAAATCTCTCAAATATGATTATATTTTATTTATCATGATATTTATATATTATTTATTATACTACATGCTTTAATATATATTAAACATGCTGATGTCAAAGACATATTTAGTTGGAAAATTGACTATTTTTATAATTATTACTTGCACTTTATTTTAAAAAATAGTTTTGAAAATTAAAATACACAGGTACTTAAAGAATTTTTTATAATATTGAGAACTTAAAGTAAAAATATTTTTAATGATCTAAATTCTAAACATAACTTAAGAATGTTTACTACTAAACCTGTAGTAAAATGAATATAAGTATTTGAAATATATAAACATTGCATATATTATTAATTTTAGATTGAGTTCATACTATTAATTTTCTATAAAAAATTTTCTGTTGCAGTTATTAATTGTAATAACTCAGTCATGCACCATGTAACCACTTGGATATGTTCTGAGAAATGAGTCCTTAGGTGATTTTATCATTGTCTAGACATCATAGAGCACACTTACACAAACAAAGATGGTACAGCCTGTTACACACCTAGGTTACATGGTGTAGCCTAATGCTCATACTTTACAAACCAGTACAGTGTGTTACATGAGGTTAAATCAAGCACAGGAGAAAATGATGCAATTAGGAGAACTATAAGCTATTATTGGTACAACACTGTTGTACAGAAAAAAAATTATTAGGAAGCGTGAACTGTAAAATAACAATAAAAAGTATAGTATAATATAATAAATATAAGGTAATTAACATATTCATTTATTATCATTCTCATGTATTATGTACTGTATAAAATCACATGTGCCATACTTTTATATGACTGGCAGCATAGTAAGTTGTTTACACCAGCATCACCACAAACACATGAGTGTGTGTTGAGCTACCATGTTACTTACCATGACTACAACTTCACAAGGTGATAGGAAGCTTTCAGCTTTATTATAATCTTATGGGTCTGCTGCTGACCAACATGTCCTTATGCAGCACAGTGACTTACTAATCACTGTTGTAGATGAAATAGTCAATTATTCATTATAATATATATTGGAAAGATTTTTGCATATACAGTCAATATATTTAGTCCCAAAAATGCTATTATAAATGCTAAAATATATATATTACGTGCCAAAATGAATCATCTAAAGTTTTTTCACTTTTAAAGATATCCTCTTGGGAGATAGGTTATCAGGGGCTTATACATTACCATGAATACCAACTGTGAGGCGCTTGACTATGTTATTAATATGTGGGCATTTATTTCTTCTCCAGAATGTAAGATTACATGAGATTATTTAAAATGTTCTATATTATCCTATGATTCCAAGAATGATTTCATTATGGAGGTCCACATAGAAGTCAAATTTACATTAACTAGTCACTGAAGAATAATTGGCTTTCATGAAGGGTGTCAAAACTTTGAATAGTTTAGCATTTACTAATCTAGATGCTCAATTACCCTGTTCTTTATGGTACATCACTAGAATCCATTGTCCTTACTAAAAGTTCATTTCAGTGTTTTATTGATATGTCATGAAAAAAGTTACCAAAATCTCTACTGAACTTCATAAACTATATAGGTCAATAGACAGATATGTAATGTTCATTTTCTTGGCATTCATATAAAAAAGTTTCATTGGTATAAAGAAATATTTTTTATAATATTACCTGGCAATTATTCTTTAGGATAAAAATATTATTTTAAAAGTTTCAGTAGGTATAAAAATCCTTAAATGCATCTGCAAAAACAAACTCACATAAGTGCTATTAATTTCCAGTTTTATGAAGTCTTTCTGCTATATCTTTGAATCTTATATTACCAAACTCTGTGATGATTTTAAGGTATTTCTGCACTACAAATAATTTTATATTTCCAATTTGTATAATTAACATTTATAGAGAATATAGGAATTTCAAAAAGTTTTCATAATTTCGAACAAAAAGTTCAAATGTTTCATTACGTGAAATAAATACTACTAAAATATTTTTATATTATCTTATTTCTGGCATTTATACAATACAATAAAAAAGATATAAGAGAAAACTGAATCATAAAATAATTTTTGGTTTGATTCCTATTTTAAATTTATCTGGGCCAAAATAACATCTTCTGGCAGTTTATAAAATATTTTTTAATTTGCTTCTAAATTACATATGTGGATATTTTAAGGTAAAAATCTATAGTGCTAAAATTAAACCTTATTTCAAAAACGTATAACCCAAAGGGTTTTAATATAATTTGTATGAAATTGGTTAAACTCACATGCTATATTTGTTTCATAGAGTTGAACTGACCACCTAAAAGATGGTAAGAACATTTTATTCTCATGTTATGCACAATTGAGTTAATTAGTAAGGATAATTTGTAGGTTACAGTTAGTAAAAAATGTAAGGTCTTTACCAATCAGAAAAAGGATTATATTCCCTTTTTGCTTCCAATATTTCTCAAAAAAAGGGGGAGGCGTTTTGTTAAATGTAGGTCCAAAATCAGAAATGATCTTGAAGAGGGCAGAAGGCAAGAGGATGTCTAAGAACAGACATCCTTATAGAACAAAAGGCTTAAACTGATAACAAAAACAAGGACATCAAAGAAAAGAATGCTCTAGACAAATATCTCTCATGAAGGTAGAAAGACAATCAACAAAATAGTAGCACATAGAATCCAGAAATATATAAAAAGAATATACATCACCACAAACTGGGTCAACCAAGGTTATTTCAACGTTCAAAAATCAATTCACTTAATTTACCATAATAAGAGACTAAGGAGAAAAACAATTTTCTCACAGATGCAGAACAAAATTTAGCATGTCTTTATTTTTCTATTCATGACAAAATGAACGCAAATCACAAAAAGATATAATGCTCCGTAATTTCCCCCTGTAATTTAGTACAAGAAAGATGTTTTCTTTTAGCACTCACATTCAACATCACACCAGAAGTCCTAGCCAGGGCAATAAGTCCAAACAACAACAAAAGGAAAAGAGTGGAATCAATGAAAACTGATGGGAAGAGAAAAGAACTGTATCACTGTTTCTATTTGCAGATAATATCATTGTATATCTTTTTTTCTTATTTTAATCGCAAAATACAAAACAAAAAAAAAAGATTTTAAAAGTAATAAGTGACCTTAGGAAGGTTGCAGGAAATATCATAATGCAAATACCAATTGTATTTCCAGATATGCCTGAACTAAAAGTCAATATGGAATCTGAATATGAAAAAAACATATAATTGTAATAGCAGTAACAAAAATCAGAAATTCTTAAGTCTAAATCTAAGAAGATATTTTCAAGTGCTTTACAATGAATATCATACAATACTCATGAAAGAAATTAAAGAGAACCTAAGTAAATGCAGAAACACACCTTTTTTATAAATTTCAAAGTCCAAAATTTTTAAGATATCACCCCCCTCATTTGATCTATAGATTCATCATATTCCCAAACAAAATGCCAGCAGAAATATTATAGATATTGACAAGCTCATCCTAAAATTTATATGGAAATGTAAATATACCAGAGTAGCCAAGTCAAAGGATGAATAAATTTGGAAAATTCACACTGCCTTGTTTCATGACTTAATAAAAAGCTATATTAATTAATAAACAGATATACACATAAACAAGTGAAGAATCCATAATAAAGAATCCAGTGATAGATGGCACACATACATTAAGGGACTTTTTAAAATATGTTTTTATGGATTTTTAGAGTGAGAGAGGGAAGAGAAACATCGATTGGCTGCCTCCTGCACGCCCTCCGGGGATTGAGCTGGGAACCCGGGCAGGTGCCCAGAACAGGAATCGAGCCCTGACCTCACGGTGCATGGGCTGAGCCACACTGGCCAGGGCATCAAGAAATTTTTGACAAAGACACAAAGTTAGGAGCATTTGGGTATCTACATGCAAAAAAGAATATTAAAAAGTCTTCATGCATATCCTGTGCCCTAAAGAAAAAAATTACTCAAAATAGATCAGTCCTAAATGTAAAGCATAAAATGAAAAACGTCTACTTAGAAACAAAGAAAAAAATCTATATTACAATGAGTTAAATACAAAGTTTTTAGATATAGCAGCAAAAGTACAAAAATATTCGCAAGCCACATAATTACCAAATAAGTGGTAATTATAATATATAAAAAATCTCAAAACTCAACCATAGAAAAGCAAATACCTCAATTAAAAATAAGCAAATGTTGGATAAACGTTTCACCAAACAAGATGTACAAATAGGAACTAACTTGTGAAAAGAAATAACTAATTTGCCACTAGGGATCTCTAATTAAAACTACAATGAGATACTATTACACACCTATCAGAAAAGAAATGCTGACTATATGAAGCGTTAGTGAGAGTGCAGATCATACTCTGCTAGTGAGAGTGCAAGTGAAAAGAGTCCCTTTGTAGAACAGTTTGGCAGTTTTTATGAAGTTATATAAACACTTACCATATACACCAGCAATCACACTTCCGTTATTTATGCCGAGAAGTAAAAAAACATGTTCACATTAAAACCTGTAGTAATGTTTATAGTGACATTATTCATAATCTGCACAAATACAAACAATGTAAATGTCCTTCATCCAGTGAATGCAGTATATCCGTATAATAAACTACCGCTCACAAATAAAAAGGAACTTACTGCACTCACGCAATAAGAGAGATGAATTTCAAATACTTTTTCCTAAGGAGGCAAGACTTGAAAGGCTATGACTATATGATTCCACTTATATGACATAAAAAATGCAAAACTGTAGAAATGAGAACAGGTTAATAATTGCCAGAGTTGGGGATAATTGGAAATGTTGACTATAAGAATTGGCAGAAGGAAATTTTTCAGGCATGAAACTGTTCTGTAACTTAATTTCAGTGATGAATATATGAGGGTGGGTACATGATCCTAAGCATGTATCAAAATGCACAAAATTGTACTCCATGATGAGTGAATTCTACTATATGTAAGTAAAAAACTGTCATAATAAAACATTCCTACAACTTTATAGGCTCAGCAGAAATCCCCCCGGTAAGCAAATTTGTAATCCGTCCCATGCTTGATTGAGAGTGGCTTCTTCTAAACTGATTACTCTCTCTCATAGGACTCAGTAAACTTTTCAAAATAAGCCAAACCAAAATTTGAATTTTCCCTAAATGATGCTTTCAGAAGTGCAGAAGATAATGGTTTGACCAAGCATTTTGTCAAAAATAAGTTAAAGCTTTCCTGCTTGCAATATCAAAATCTTTTATCTCAACCTCCCTATATTGATCATTAAACCAAGACCTCATTTTAAGTTATGATACCAAAAATTATATTTGCTTAATTAGTCTAGCTGAAAATAAACAGAAGATTTACTAGGATAAAAGTGATTTCATGGAGATGGACATTTATTTTTAACTCTCACAAAAACAAATTTATAGCACACAATAAAGGACTGACATATAGACAATATCTCCCATCAGAAATGAAATTTTCATCTTTTGATTCCACCACCCTTGATCCTCAAGTTCAAGGAATAATACTATATTTTGGACTACCAGTAATTATGCCCGATCCAAATTCTAGGCCAAAAAAGAGGGTAAAAGACCAAAGCAAACAAATGAAAGTATGGTGAATCAGCTAACTTTCAGAAGCACTCTTAGAAATCCCAAACAATGTGAATCTAAGCAGACAAAGTTTAGTTCCGTGGATATATTTAGCTGAAAGAGAGCTAGCAATAGCCTTTTAGATGGTTTTCTTAGCATGGCAAAATGATAATATAAATGGAAGAAAACCCCCAGGTTTCAGAACTCAGCAAACAGTTACATAATGATGTAGTCATCTAAGATAGGGTCACTGGGGACTCAGATGAGGGATTAAAATGGGACAATTTGATTTGTTCAGTTTTTAATGCATTTGAGAATTTCAAATGGAGGAGTTGAGCAGGCAGTTCTACAGAAGTCTGTAGCTAAGAAAAATCTGGCATCAAAATCATTTTTTTTTTTTTCATATTATGTTGTTGGCAATTGTAACAAAGATGAGGCAGATGGGGTGGAATGGGTCATTGGGGAGAAAAAGGGACATCTGTAATATTTTAAACAAAAATTAAAAAATAATAATGATAAAAAAAGAGAAAGAAAAAAAAAGAAAACAGTCTTCTGAACAATCCTATCTGACTGTATCTTCCTGCACCCTCACTTTTCGGCCCTCCAGCTGGCTGGAGCTTTCTCCTCTTAAACAAACAAAACAAGCACTTTATTCAAATATTCTCTCATACTCTCCTTTCTTATTGTTTAATCAGTTTGTTTTTGGAATGTGAGTTATCTCCAAATGAGATTTGATCAAAATTTAGCACCCAAACTTTTTTATACATGCAATTTACTCACCCTGGATTTTATTCCTTACACTATCATTCCCCTTCCTTCTCCCCAGTCCCCTACTCAGGAGTGAAGAACAATGGGAATCCCCAGCGTTTAGGAGTTGTGTCAGATAACTGTGTTTCTACTTTTCCAGGAAGGCATTAAATTTCACAAAAGTTCTCTTCAAAGTATGGAGCATCAGAAAGTGGAAATACTTGGTTAAAGAAAAAAAGCTAGACAGAGAGCTGAGACAGTTTCATAAATCTCCAGGTCAATGACTGTCCCAGAGAGGCAAAGATAAATATTTGAAATTTTTCAGATTTCCTGTAGTGAGTGAACGAAGGGTGGTGACATAGCCAGGAAACTCTCATGAATCTTGAGAATAAAATTAGGAAGATACAAGGGTTGATGATTGGATACCATGGCAGGACCACATCTAGTTCAAGGAGTGACACTGAAGATATGCTCAGCAGTAAAAACCAGAGAAGGCCCAGGATATCTCACTAGCTTAGCATCAAGTATAGCCAAAGACCACTTAGATAGTCTAGTTATGTAGCCTCTAAAAACCAGAAAAAAGTAGAACAAAGAAGGAAAATGTCAATTGCCAGTTTATAAGTAATGCTTATAAAAGCACTAGAGCTTTACCTAATGTTAACTATTCTTTTGTTCAGGTGAAATGGAGGCTCAATAAAGTAATTAAGTTGACATACCAAAAACAGTATTGCATTTTTCTACACCTATGTTATTAGGCTGATGAAAAATAATTCATGTCCTCCTGTTCGTTTTAAACTGTGTCAAAATCCTCACAGATTTGAAGTTTAAAATGTTTTAAAATGTTCAGCAGTGCAGAGAGTGTTGTTAGAAATAAGAAACTACAGTAAGTTGTCATAGAGATATATCCACTGGAATTTAAGAATGTGATCTAGGAAAATCAAGGGGGCTTCAGTCATTAAACCTTTTAATATAAGCTAAGAGTGAATGAAGGCTTTACATCCTGAAGAACTCAGCAATCCATATGACTTGATTTAGTAACTAAGGTTACTAAAAACCCTGCAATAAGATGTGCTTGCACTTTACTTCAGGGAATTAGAGATCTGGTCTTTTAAAAGATTGTTTGAAGCAAATGCTAACAGAAAGCTAAAGATGTGTGTGTAGTAGGAGTTATGCGCTGTGTGTTTATGTCGTATTAACATCCCAGAAGAAAATAGCTCTCAGTGATAAGAGGGTGACTCCTGTTCAGCTGCTTTGCCTGAATATTGCCCTAGGCCCAGAGGACAGGACCAAGGCCTGCTGAAAACGCCGCCCCACGCACGTGTCCTTCATGAAGTCCTGGGTCTGCTGGACTGCACCACCTGTGTCAGAGGCTCTGCGTGGAGAAGCCCTGCCTGGGGTAAGGGGAATAGAAGACGGACTTTCCTGAAGGTTCCAAGAAGGGGAGGACATTTCTAACTCAGGTAAAAACTCTAATTCCCTTTTCTTAGATTTTACCAGGGTAGGGGTACTAGCCACAGCACTTAAGACTCTGGACAGATATTGTGAGAATTTATTTTTATTATTGTTTTAGTAATGTTATGATTATCATTATTATATTACCTGTAGAAAGCACATATTCTTTGGAGTGAGCTATGCGGTAAAATATTGGACCCTCCCCCACCCCTATGATAATCCAAGTTGTCCAGTTCTGACTCAGATAGCAAGTCTTTCCGTGGACATGGAGTGTGAGCATGCCCACTTGGCAGAAAACGAAAGCCCCATTTCCAAATCTGCATTAACAGCAAGACAGCCATCTGCTCATGGATATCTTACCTGTTCAACTAGTTCAAAACATGAGAAAGTAACTGTTTCATTTATTCACTTTTAAAATTCCCACCCGTGCTTCGCCTATTGCGGACTCTTACAATAAATGACTGTGTGTGTTTGCATAGCGCTTCAAGCCAAGTCACGTTTGATAGTTAAAATGGATTTTTATAACTCAGCGTGATGTATCTTACGTGAACTGTGGAATTTGACAAACCCAGTTAACTTCAGCTCAGGGCCTACAGATAGGAGAAAATTAAATTTTACCAGATACAGGGCACTCACAATAAATAATCAATAGCAGCTGGCCTGGACTCAGAAAATGTTAGGAGACCCCATAGAGAAGCAAACAGACTGCACAGAGAAAAATTAACCTGCAATTGAAGAGCAGGTGGGAAAGGAGACAGCCGCAGATACAGCTGTGCATTTAAGACTCTCTCTGCTGGGACTCTGGCCTTCATTCTGTTTTGCCTCATTAGCCTAAACAGCGTCACTTTTCCAGCTCCTGCAGCTGCACATGAGCAGTCCTGACGCGGCTGCTCATGCTCCGTGCTTGCCTCAGGTTGCTTATCTATGATTAACAGGAATGTTGATTTTCGTAGTTCTGACTTCATGATGAAAGCCTGCCAACAGCATCGGTTAACTCACCCTTCTCCTTTGAGGGACCAATCCAGTCTTCTTCCTTTGACACAAATGTGTTAGAAAATTACAGAGAGAAACTTCAAAAAGACCAAATAAAAATGGGTACTTGCTGTGGGAAAGGTGAAGGTTTTTTCCTTACGCCCTCTCTCTCCGACTCAATTTTTTTACTAGTTCTGTTCATGATATATGCCCTTCTTTTTCCCTTGGTAGACATGGTTGGCAGTTGTCTCACTATATTTATAAACACTCCTATTGCGTTTGGCATGATATCCATCATGTTCCATCGCTCCTGTCCTGTCTCTTGTTTTACTGCTACCTATTGGTTTTTAGTGGGCACCTTGGGCCTTTCATGTGGGCAAAGGATTCTTAGCACACGGCTCACTCGAAAGGATAAATGCTCACTACAGAAAGAAAATAAGAATAATAACAACAAAGTTACGAGAATAAACAGTGTAAATATTCTTTTAGAAACTGAAGATGCTTTTAAAGCTATCCAAAGTCATTACCTCCCCCAGTTACATGGTTGCAATCACTTCCCCCTAAAATGTATTAAAAATTATAGCCTGCCCTGCTTCTTTGCATATCTAGCCTATGCCGTAAGCCTTTAAACGCACCTTTTATTGTCTCCACACTTGCCCTGATTGTTACCCCCAAATACAGGAATTGTCCACTAATTCTCTATGGTGCTGCACTCTAACAGGCTACAAAGAAATGCTGGTTTGCTCAGTGGTTAGAGCAACAGCCCTCAGGCTGATGGGTCTCCAGTTCGGTTCTGGCCAAGGGCATGTACCTGGGTCACAGGCTCAATTCCTGCCCCAGTCAGACCACAAGCGAGAGGCAACCAATCGATGTGTCTCTCTCTTTGTCTGTCTGTCTCTCTCTTCCTTCCACTCTGAGAAAAAAAGAAAAGAAAGAAATACAGTGTTACGCTTCAAATCATTGTGTACCAGGAAGTAACTCTCATCTTTACTCTGCGTCTCCATAAGACTCAGGCAAGTTCTTATGAGTTGAGTGATGGATACTGCGCTGTACTCAGAATAGTGGTATCTCTTTTATACTGAGGCATTGTTTTTGTGTATGTAAGTTAATATATAATATAATTATTCATCTATTGAAATGTGTCCATACCCAGAAGATTGTTTATCTCTCACCCCATGAGTCCCAATGAGTCAACTATCCTCAGTCATGCTAATGTGTGTCTGGACCTAGTTCAACATCAATCTGGTTTCCAACTATGAGAATTATAAATTTTCTTGATTTCCTTTTATAGGATATACATGTTTCTTTTCTTCCTGGGTGTCTGAGTGTCACTTTCTTAATATCCTGATTTCTTTCAGTTCTTTTCAATTTTGAAATATCTTTTCCCCAGAATTTTCATTTCTTTCTTTACCCACCTTATTACCTGTAGCACAATGGTCATCATGGGGAAAATATATAATTCTTATACTCAAAAAAATGACCAGAAACAAATTTTATCATAGTTTATGATTTAGTCTGGTATCTCTGGTTGGAGAGAGAGAATGGGAGAGAGAACCACCTTTGATGAGCTGATTGCTTGATTTCACATTATGTTTAGGCATGTATGTAAAGGAACAAAATGCAGAGTTCATCTCCCAACTGTGAGCAGGAGAAGACAAAGGAGAAGCCTTTGTCTATAGCAGCCTTTCCCCTATAGCCAAAGTTTGACCAAAGGGTGTGAATTCCCTCACATTTTACTTTCAAGTCTTCAATCAGCTGTTAAATGAGCCTGGGAATATCTTGTTCCCCAACTGCAATAGAGAAGTCTTGGCGTAAGAGCACAGAGCACTGTGGCAGGTAAGAGATGAAGCACTATTGTGTTGGGTCCACAAGCAACATGAAAAATCATCTTTTCAGCTGATGTTCCCCAAAACAAGGTGTAAGGTAGGAATTCTGGTCCAAGAGATTGATGGAGGATGTGCTCCTCAAGATAAACCTTTAATTCATGGAGTAGGGCAGGCTATAGAAGGAGAAAGAGATGAGAAATATTAAAGCCTCAACCTTGGACTGACCCACAGGAGAATATTCAACCCATAAGCACTGCAGGCTGCCTCCATCCCCTAGAGGCAAGAAAGTTAGACTTTTGAACCCATGCATCAGTCCATCCTTGGCAGTTGGCTATCCTGGGAAGGGGAGGGGAATAAGAAGTTCCGACCAAGTTGAGGTGATTCCTATCAGCTGAGAGCAGGAACCAGGAGAAGCCTTTAGAAGCCAATACTCAGAGCAGTTGGGAGACAGGTATATTGTCCCAGTAAATTGTACCTAGAAGTAAAGGCTCCTACTGCTTCCAACTCACAGCACAAACTGTTGGTAGGTATGTGTTATTGCGGGATTTTTTTAGGGTTCCTGTAGCCCAAAAAGCAGGGTAAGTACATGCATGTCAGGGAAAGCCTAAACCGATTCTTGGTCAATAATTAGTCTACAAGATTTCTTTTTTTCTTTTTTTTAATATATCTTTATTGATTTCAGAGAGAGGGAAGGAGAGGGAGAGAGAGAGAGAGAAACATCAATGATGAGAGAGTCATTGTTGAGCTGCAGCCCGCAACTGGGGCATGTGCCCTGGCTGGGCTTTTTTTTTAATTTTTTTTTTTAGCCAGTACTTTTAATTCATTCTCTCAGCTACTCCAAATGGTCAATACCTTCACATCCATAGTACCTCATTATGCAATCCCCTTTCAGCCTTTTCTCCATTAAGCACTTCATATTATAATCATTTAAGCTTCTCTTTCTTTCAAAATAGTCTCCCTTTATGTCTTTTTTACCTGGACCCAAATTTAACGATAGTTTTTTTAATGTATGGCTCAAATCAGTCAAACTTTTACCCTGTCTGTATCTCAATAGTTGCATTCACATTTTTAAAAATGTAAAATTATGAGGGGAGAAGGTTTGGGTCTGAGACCAGTCCAACAGCCCCAACACCACACTGTTTAGTTGGTGAGCCTGTACTTGAATGTGGTGGTTTTCCTAAATTTAAAACCCTTATTTCAGAGATTTAACCTTCTAAAAAAATGCATTCAGATCCTGATATCACATTCTTGACATTAAGAAATACATAATGTGTTTTACCAATTACTATTAACTTACATTGAGCACTGGTTTCCAAATACCAATATAAAATTTTCTATATGTAAAACCTTTGAAAGTAAACATTTTTCTATCTTCATGACAAAAGGTGGTTTTATAACTTGGAGCAAGGTAACTGCCAAAGTTAGGCTCCTACCCTCCCACAGAAACTAAGATGGGGTACTTTCTTCCTCAATGATTACATTTCAAAGAGATAGCTCCCAGGTCCTTGAGAAAGACATTTTTGGGTTGAAAACTGGCAAGAAGCTTTGCATCACAAAGGGGCAGAGAAAGATTTTACAATTATAAGTTTCTAAAGTGTACCTCTAAGAAAAGGGAGTTTAGGGGCCTAGAGGCAGTAAGAAGCCTGTCTAATATTTAGTCAAGGTGAAGGGAACCTTAAAGCTATTTTGGTTGGAATTCTCACTTTCTTCATAATTTTACTCAACTGCCATGTCACTTTTTATTTTTCCCTGGCCATTCTCCATTAAACAACTTTCCTGTGCTCCCAGCATTTCCTGTCTTCATTGCCTTGCTTTATTTTTCTTCCTGGAAATTTTCACCATCTGTAACATTGTATATCTACTGTGTGTCAACTATTTATTGCCACAGAATGCAGAATAACCTGTGGGCAACCTCTGTAGCCCATAATAAAGGGGGTGTAGAGAGCCATTATTTATTAGCCTCCCCACTAAATGCTGGTTATAAAGTGTTATTTTTTAAAAATATACCTTTATTGATTTCAGAGAGAGGAAAAGAGAGGGAGAGAGAGAGATAGAAACATCAGTGATGAGAGAGTCATTGATCAGCTGCCTCCTGCACACCCCCGACTGGGGATCGAGCCCACAATCCGGGCATGTGCCCTGACCGGGAATCAAACTTCGATCTCCTGGATTCTAGGTCAATGCTCAACCTCTGAGCCACGCCCAGCCAGACAGCCTGGATATTTTTTAAGTCCTTTCCCCTCAGCCCCATTTCAGCCTCTCCTTTACCTCAGGAAAATGTCTTTATTTAAGTCTTTGATTTCTCCTTCGGTCCCAATTGATCATTTTGTTTTGTTGTTTTCTTTTTTAAATTGATACCCCCCAAAAAATTTGCTTGGGCTACCTTGGTCCCCTATATATTTATCATATACTCTGTTTCCATCTTAAATCTCTCTTTCCTCTGCACTCTGGAGAAATTTTGCTAACCATCACTGCTTTAATTTTCTTTTTATTCATTTATTGATTTTAGAGAAAAAGAGGAAGAGAGAGAGAGAAACATCGATTTTTTGGCTCCACTTCTTTATGCATTCATTGGTTGCTTCTTATATGTGCCCTGACCGGGGACTGAACCTGAAAACTTGGCATATCAGTAAGATGTTCTAACCATCTGAGCTACCTAGCCAGGGCCTCACTGCTTTAATTTTCCACAGTGGTAATTCTTATCACTCTATTCATTTCTTTGTTGTTGTTGTTCCGTTAGTCCATTTCTGAAGTTTATTTTTTCCTTTGCTCTATTTTGAAAATTAGAGATGGTTTTCTTTATAGTGTAAACTATTCTTCCCAGACCACCCACGACATTATATAACTCCCTAATTAACATTTGCACTAGCAGGCTCTCTTCTCTTTCTTTGTCTTTTATATTTTTTATAAAATAAGTTCTATAAAAATTCAAGTAGACATTCATAGATGATGCTAGCAGCAATGGTAAAGAATTTTGTATCAGTTCATTAGGTTTTGGAAGAGGGAACTTTGTGATTCACCTTTACCTCACCGTTTTCAACAAGATTTCTTTAAACTCTTATTTATCCTCTAATCATTACACTTTTATGATTGCAAATTAAGTTTTATTACTGTCAAGCTCTCAATGACTTTTCATTTCTCGTTAACTGAATTAAATCCAACCCCCATAGTGTAATATGGCTACACTCCAATTTACAAACTCACGGCCTTCTAGTGCATATAACCACCACTCAACCACAGAGCCATTAACTTTTATCTAAAGATCATCCCAGAAGTTTATCCCCCACTGGTTTTTTTCAAATTATTACCCGGACCAGAAGCATACCACCCCCCATTCTCTACCTCCATTCGACTTTTAAAATCCTCAAACATTTATCTCAAATATACATCCTTTGGAAAATGTTTTCTGCTTCTTTCAGCTGGGTATCTCTGCTTGTCTTATAAGACTTTCTGTCCTATATCTTGCATTATGGTTTTATGTGAAATGTCATAGCCTCCCTACCATAGTAAGCTTTTCTTAGGGAGAACGATACATTTTGCCTGCTTTTAGACTCTCCCCATCTTCAGGAAGATTTTATAAAATCTACAAGATGATGATTTTTCATTAAATAATTGTGGAATGTAAACAAATATGTATATATTTGGTCTTCAAATATTGCAGTGATTTCCCAAGGTCTAATAAATAGAGAGAAATCATTAATAGAATATCACATGCCCTCCTATCCTCTTGCTTATAGTCAGGGTTCAACCATTATTTCCTTTTTTTAATTAATTTTTTTTATTTGCCCATTACCTAGTCTCTGGCTAAATCATGAAATTTAGTATTTCTAGAATACCTTGAACTTTCCCATTTCCATGTGTGTGCTCATGTGTTCTGCCCTAGTACATCTTTACAGTTGAAAAATGATCCCACTATGTAGTAATTGGATTAAGTCCCCTTTTATCACATATAGCTTTATATAATTTACCTCATCCATTAGTAATTATTTCTTTTCAATTTTATATGATCTTTCACTCATACGATATATCGAAGTCTAATTTGTACTACTATGAATTTAGGCTCTGTTCTTTAATTTTCACTTTATTATAAGCATTACAAGTAATAGAACTGAGTTTATTAACATATAAAGTCCTCCAGAAGATGGTTCATTGTTTGCATATATGAAAGACATCAGAAACATATTTTTGAAAATTATTTTGAATGTGGAAGAAATATGTGAATAAATGAAAAAGCAATGTTTTTTTAATAAAATATTTGAGTGTCAAAATTAATTTAAATATATTATTTTAATTAATTGCCTTCATTTCATTATTTATTTATTTTTTAATATATCTTTATTGATTTCAGAGAGAGGAAAGGGGAAGGAGAGAAAGAGAAAAATCAATGATGAGAGAGTCATTGATTGGCTGCCTCCTGCATGCTCCCTTCTGGGGATTGAGCCCAAAACCCAGGCATGTGCCCTGACTGGGAATCAAACTATGACCTCCTGGATCATAGGTCATTGCTCAATCGCTGAGCCATGCCGGCCGGGCAATTGACTATCATTTTACTTTATTTTATTTTATTATTTTATTTTATTGTTTTATTATTTTATTTTTGTCTCATGGCTATTTTAATTTCACAAACGGTCATATCTCTATAGACTCATACATTATATTCTTCATCCTTTTAGGGAGAGGAAATTTTAAATATTTGTAGTATGTTTCACCAGTCACTGTTGCTTTATAACTGCAAAGCTCTGCAATGTGGATAGAGAGCTCTAGTTCTTGTACCAGACATACCCAGTACATTCTTTTATTTTCAGTGCAAGTTTCTAATGCAGCCAGTTCCCATGGCACTGACATGGAAATAGTAGCTAAGAACATGCCTTCTGTTAATTATCCATGGGAAAAATTTTGTTAGGTTAAAACATGAATTGTTTTTATTGTTACTCTACCCTATTTTTAACCTTTTTATTTTTTAATACTAAAAAAATTAGCAGACTGAAACTTTCTATTGTGTTAAAGGAATGAAAGTTCTAACTATAGCCAAATAAGTGCAATCTTCAAGAGTGTTTCCTTACTCCAGCAGCCGTTAAAGGATAAAACCCTACCCGAGGAGGCGGAGAAAAATGATATATGTAGTTGCATATGTCCATCGCCATGACATAATGGAGTAATAATTACCAATGATTTCACTTCTATGCATATGTGTAGTTAATTCCCAATAATTTAATATAATGGTTGACTTCATTCTCAGTGTGACGAGCTGTGCAAACTGCTATTGGATGCGACTATTGTTTTGTACTTTTGTCATTGCTGTTGATCCGCAAAGCAAACCCTTCCTAAATAATAGCCCTATTCATCTTCGCCCGTTCAGAACATGAGTAATATGTGGTTTATAGTGTTGGAGACAGTTTTATGGACAGTTTTATAAAATATGTGAGAATCTTCACATGTGCTGTAGGTCATCCAGAAGAATTCTATCAACAAAACTACATCATAGAGACACCAATAAATGATAAGTCAAAGGAAGAAAGAATTGGAAGCAGACCAACTCTTTTTTTTTGCAACAAATCTTTCTAGTTTTGAGTATTTATTGTCACAAATAGAGAAACCTCCGACTAGTGATTAAGGGGTGACCAATTCAGAAAAGAGTAGCATAATGCAGAGAATTATTGTCCAAGTGCAGACATTCGAGGTCACCGTTTGGAATTTCTAAGGGGATTTATATAAAGAGAAAATTCAGGTTAGGTAAATTTGCCAAATTAACAAACCCCCCTTAAAATATGCTTAATGTTATACAGAAAATAAAAAAGCCTTAAAAGTTAAATGATAGGGAAAAGTTTTTATGAATAAAAGAAATGGTAAATAATTAGTGAGAAGAAAATAATAAATTGGAGAGGTCACCATCACTACACCAAGACTATTTACTCATGAGTCACACAGAACATAAGATTCTAAGATACACATGACCTCCTAAAACAAGCAAATAAATTAAAAACAACAACAACAACTTGGGGGGCTTGAAAAATAAATTATGTTCTCCACAGTACAAAAAAAAAAAAACACCCACACAACAGTTTAATAAAAAAAAAAAGTAAACTATAAAAGTTCTACAAAAGTAACGATATAAAGTGTTAAGTTTTTAGTATATTAATCTATTTAAAAAACAATTTTGAATTTGTTGTTCCTACTTTGAAAAAAAATGTGAATATGCAAAATGGTGGTCAAAAAGTTAACCAACTGTGAATATAATGTTACATGTAGTCAAATAATTTTAGAAGAAAAATTATAAAAACTATTTAAGAATGTTCTGGCAGAAATATTCCTAATTTGTAATGCAGATTTTTTTGATATGATTACTCTGGAGGGATGCTCCCAGTTGTTACTTTCTCTGGTCTATGAAGTCTTATAAAGATCTTGACTGTTACTATTTTCAATGTAGAAATATGAACTTGTGTTCTTTCAATACAGTGCTATTTTTGTTTTGGGGGAGGGGGGTTTCACCCACCAGAGAGCATCTAGTATATACAACAGCCACAAAAAAACAAGTCAGCATAATAACTCAACTGGACATCAGCCATCTGTCACTGACCACCCCAAGCTGGTACATGGGCCCACGAATGCAGTAGCTTTGGGTACCGGCTGGGGGCTGTCACTGACCCTAAGTGCCTAGTCACCAGCTCTGATTTAACTAACACTATTACTGTCTAATGTCTAACTTGCCGGCCACAGAGGTTAATGGCAAACTCCCAATTCAGTTTCTCAAAAAGATGCCATTTGCTGATAATTTAATTATATGGGATCCTTCTTTTCTCACTGAAAGGGGCAGGGATTCATTCTGACTGAAATTAACACATATTCTATCTATAAATTTGACTTTCTTTCCCAGATCTTCTGACAGTGCCACACTCTTGGAGCTTACAGAGTATTTGATCCACTGCCAAGAAATCGTGCATAACCTAACTACAGAGCAAGGAAACCACCTTTTAAAAGGAATGTGTGGTATTACATATATGATCATGGAGTCTACCTCTACACAGCTTCAGGAAGCTGCCAGTCTGTTAGGGAAATAGAGCCTTTTGAAGACATTGCTGTGGTACCAGGTTAGAGATGATTCCTTGATAGGATCAGTTGCCATTCTCAGCTGATGGCTACTGTGTGATGCTGTGTCCCCAGTAAGTAGAACACAAGGTCTGGTAACTAAGGGACTAAAGTGGGAGAGGCCTGCTACCACCACTCCTTGTAATGCATGGGGGGTTTTTTGCTTCCTATTTTTGCATTCTTGGCTGAGAAGATTTAAGGGTCCTGTGGGAAACCTCTTCCATGAAAAAAATCTCTTCCATGAGTGGCCAGAGCAAGAATTAAACTGTATGCTTTGCTGCCACCCAATTATCTAAACTCTTTGCACAGAGGGACCAACAAGCAAGGAAAGAAGATATCCCCCAGATTATTGACCCCGATCATCAGGAGGAAGTACAGTTGCTGCTACACAGCAGAGCAGACAGGAATAAGCTTGGTATGGGGCAGTGGTGTGCTCATCAGGCCAGTCATACATCTCTCTTCTAACTTCTTGTTCAGTTATGCAATATTGGTAGCTGTAAACCAGCCGTGTTGGAGTATTTCACTACAAATATCAGCTAAGGCTTTAAAGCAGGGCTTTTACTTTTTTTCCTGAGAGATAGTTGTTAAATATTTGCCAACACTTCATTCATCCAAGTGAGCTTCTGGGCCATCTCTTGTCACCCCCTTGACAAATTTTAGTTTCAAATCACTTAGTGCAGCATTCATAGCATGAGAATGGGCTGGTGATCAGGCACCACAGTGATGAGAGTCTGGGTCACGCCACAAGTAAGCCACTTAGGTCGGCGGACACCTCTGTTGTCTACTGATTCAGGTATGAGTCAGGGGAATTCAGATTTTATATTAGAGGAGGAAGGTAATGATTATGCTGAAACCAGCTATAGCAATGGAAACTGTCATTTTCCCCATAACTTTATTCTTTAAAATTTCTTCAGAAAGGAGACTGACTAAAATTCCTGATAATGCCTTCTGAGATGTCATGAAGTTATTATAATATACAAGTGGATTCAAGTGGTACAAAGTGTAGGCGATAGTGAGTATTGTCATGTTCCACCTAGATTTCCCACTGCTTTTTAATAAGTGGCTAAACTCATTTTTAAAAAATCAGTATTTACTTGTCTTTTAATATGTTACCTGGTAGTGAAACTAGAAGAGAAGGTACCTCTTCCTAAATTATCTTTAATTATTGAAGCTTTCTAATAGCTACAAAACTAACATAATTAGTAGAAAGACATTATTAGTTTGTTCATTTTCCTACACCTGACTTCTTCCTTGAAAACAGAACTGAAATCTGAAGCACAGCAGCAAACAAGTCATAAACTGTGATAAATTATGACCCTCACATCTGTTGCCATCCATATCTATACAGAATGAAGATGCCTAGGCCATGAGGGAATCCTCCTTTGAGAGCAAGAAAAGATTATTAGCTACTTTGTTTCTTTCATTGTAATTATTATTATCTTTTCATTGGAAAGTTAATTTAATCAGCCATATGTAGAAGGTTAAGAGATGGAATAAGCTGTCTGTCTTCCTTTTATCTCCTGGATAACTCAGAATCAATATCTATATACCCTTCTTACTGGATCCTCAGATCCAAACTGCCTGCCACAAGTTGCTCAAAATGACCTGACACATTATCTATCATAATAACAATAGTACAAAGGCACCATGCAATCATATAGCATGAAAACATATTATGAAATTAAGCTTATATTTATACCCCTTTCCCCACTTACATTGCCAAATGGTCTGCTCATATCTTCATCCTGAACCATATTTTTTTCTCTATTATTATATGATTTAATCAAAATACTGATTAATATTTTTAGAATGATGATTGTGGAACTAGTTGTCATTTTATCCAAGCAGCAAACAAACATGTAGGAAAGATGGAAAAGAAAGTCTTTGGCTCCTTAAAACTACTCTTCATTTATTGTCATGAGGAACAATTTTATAATTCCTAGCATTACCTCTGTTTATATTAATTTTGACTCCAACTTTTCCAAATAGCATAAATTTACTTACTATATGGCCATACTCTGTTGGTTGTGGAGGACCCAATAGGGAAGAGGCATTACAGTTTCTTTAAATAGTTTATAGTTAATAAAAAAATGTATGTAAAATATCATAAGGGTAGAACAATGTCAATGCATATCACTTATTATTTACTTTGTTCTACTTTTCTTAAGTATATTTCATATGTCATATCAATTTAATTTGAAAAAATAGAAATAATTTATATTTGAAGTAAATAGGGCTCACAGAAGTTAGGTAAATTCCTCATAGCAAAGTCAAATTTTGAATGAGATTCTATTAATATATCACTATGTTTACATATTTTCAGCATCTTACTTATGATTGAACAAGAAATGAGATAGTCTTGTAGCATATTATACTACAGAAGAAGCACAAGGAAGCAAACTGAACATTTGTATTGTTTGTAGCATTCTCCATACATTTACATATTACTCATTTAAAAAATCAGAATCAAGTCTTATTACAAACAGAAATCACTATTTAAATTTAAAAATATTCATCGAGGCATTACCAATTCCAAGGAACTTGGATTTTTTAAAAAAATGATATACTTTTTAATAGGGTGATGGAAATACAAATGATTTCTAATCTAGATATATATTAAAATATATGCAAAAGAATACAAACGAAAAGCATGGTACTTCAAAGAGTCTGTTAAAATAAGATGTAACAGGGTATATAATAATGTAGTTGTTCATACACTGAGGGTATCATAGGAGAATTGATGCAACGAGGCCACAAGGCGACTAGGGAAGAATTCACAAGGAGTATTGCTCATCTAACCTTTGATAAACAGGAGTTTGCCATTTAAACAAACACAGAGAGAAAATACCAGATGTAAAAATTATTTGGAGAGATGGTATTATAAGTCATCATTCAGTTGGTTTTCGAGACACTGAAAAATGCCCCTGGTAATGTAGTGGGACCATAATGAGTAAAGGGGTAGATTGATACAAAATAAAGATGAACTATTTCCCTAAGGTAACCTGTGACTTCCACTAGGAAATGCATGTCAGATTGGCTCCATCTTTTAACCCAAATAAATGGTAACTTGATGACATTTTAGGCTAGCAGTTTTGAGGCAGGTTAGTAAGAAGTTGGGAAAATTCCCTGGCAAGTAGAGTGAGAAAACTGAGACAAATGCTTGAACAAACAGCTGGAACACCTGAGCAATTAACAGCCAGCTAATAAATGACAAGACTCTATTCTCCATAACCAAAGACACCTAAGAGCAGGTGGTTTAAATCACCTTAGGGAGATAGATAACAATAACAACAACAACTAGAGCTGGACTAATCCAAGATAAAGGTGATACTAACCAGAAAATGACCCCAGGCCCCATTAAATGCCCATTTTAATACATCAGCCTCCTAAATGACACACCCAGGAATCTAATGAATATTCTGTTGAGATCCTCCCCTGGGACTCCCCTAAAATTCCCACCTATATAAATTAGATAAACCCTCAGGACAAAGAACACGGGCATGCCCTCTTCTTTGAGCTCACCACACACCTCTTTCCTCAGGGGTGTGCTTTGCCTCCCCTATCTTAGGCTCTAAGGGTCCTGAAGAGACTTGTACCCAGGGGAGAAATGCACAGCAGCAGCTCCTCCTAGGTTTACCCCCTGATCATGTCTCCAGGTCCCCTTCCTTTGCCTCACTGTCCCAAGCTTTAATAAACTTATTCTCACTTCCACCTGGACTCTGGTCTCCAAATTTTTGCTGGATGAGTCAAGAACCTGGAGTGCTCCTGACAGGTGAAAGATCGAGAACTGTTCCAGGGCAGCGCCAGCCCCCAGTGCAGAACTGGCCCAGTAAGAGTTTTCAAACTTCAGAGGTGAAGAGTCTTCCCTGATCTCCCTTGCATATTTAAGAATTTAGGTTTTATTTTCAGTACCTTAGGATCTAGTAAGGGACAGACACTGGGATCCTGGGGCTGCTCTAATTATAGTGCAGACTGAATCCTACCCTGAAAGATGACTTAACAAGTGACCTGAGACAAGGAACAACTCCACTTCCTGTGGGAAGGGATTGGGTCTTGGTGTCACTGATTGCAGAATGAACACAGGCCTCCTGACTCCCAGCCTGCTGACCTGGGGGCCTGAGTTGCCACTGAACTACTCATGCTCTCCTCTCCCCATTTAGTATTTCTTTCCTAGGCCTTAAATGCCGCCTCTACTTCTTCCCTCTGACTTGCCTGTATTGTTTCTTCTTTCTGATAGTCCTTCATGTAATTCCTGGAATTATAGCAAGGTAGTTTATTCCTTCCCACCTGTGATTTGGACTGCTCCATTTAACAACATACTCAGGTAAAAAATATATATATATATGGTCAAGGTTATTCTAATTCCAAGTTTATTACATTTCTACTATTAATATTCCAAACATATATTTGGTCCCTGAACCTTCTCCTTTTCCTTGAGATACCTCCCTTGCTTGTAAATAGGTGAGATAGCATATTCTTAGAAATAAGATATACACTTCATGTCAACTCTGGCATTGAAATTTGAGTTTTCACATCAACAGCCTGAGAGCATCTTCCGAACCTGCAGTGATGGCAGAAAGGTGTTTCTTAGATGGTCCGGCTCACTCCACCCCAGTAGAGGTTCAGACAGACATTCAGAAGCCAGAGGAGGGCACTGAGGTTACCCTGCTCTCCCGCTATGGCATGACCACTTACCAGCTATATGTGCAATGAGTATTTTACCTTTCGGAAGCTGTTTCTTCATTGATAAGATGGTCCCAATAATACTTTTATTCTTGTGAGTTGCAAAAATTCCTATGTTTAGAAATGTATTCAAAATTACATCCCTCACCCTTTTATCATTGTGTCAGTGCGAATTGAAGTCAAACACATAAGCCCCAGGCCATAACCGGGAAGTGGAGAGAGCCCAGAACTTCAGCAGAAGGTTGTACTAGAGGAAAAGTTAGCAAACAAGGAGTGTGAAGAGGGATTTCAGAGCATAAAGAGTAAATTTTCATAGCACACAACTTAAGGTAAAATATTTCTGACTGCAAAGAATATCTTTAAAGAGGCTCTCTTGTCCTAATTAATCAGAGCTTTCTGGGCAAGAAATAAAATATGTATTATGGGAGCCCTCACCTGGACCTCCTCCATTACCTTTGATGTTTCATATATTTAAACTTAACACTTATTGCTCCCTCTATCTTGCTAATCTGACCTCACCTCATCACAAAAATTGGAGGTAACATTTTCTTCTAGAACTTATCTTGGAATTTCCAAGTTGTATTTTGTGCCTGTCTCTTGAATCCTATTTTATTCTAAGCATTAGTCCATCATATTTCTAGCCACAGTATATTACAAACACCAATACATTAGTCAGCTCTTTTCACAGAAGGGACAATGTGTGCTCTTTGGCTTCTTAAGGCCCAGGAGAATGCTGGGCTGTACCTCATAGTAGGTTCTTTATAATACAAATGGAATTGAAATCAATTCTCTTAACCTTTTGACTACTTTAAAATTTGCAGCTATGTGTCTATAAGCCTTCAAATGCTAAGATCTTATTATTTGAATCTCTTCTACAATGCTAAACAAGTTGCAATTCTCAGATCTTCTATTCATTTTTCAGACTTTGATTCCTTTAAGTTAAATTCAAAGTAGAGACCAGACTTGAGAATTCCTTGACCAGACAAAACCATTTAAGTCATGTAAGCAAAACTAAATATAGTTTATTTCATGAACATAAGCAAAACTTAGGTTATTTCTTGTAAATGTGTATAATAATCATAAAATAAAGAATAAACCTAAGTCATCGTCTTAAAAATGGTCTGAGGGAATCACTTAACCAATCTCCTGCCATCTGGACACCCTCACTGTAATAATCAATCCTTGTGAAAGTTAAAACAACTCCCTCATTTTCACTTTATAAGCCATCCTGTAACTTTATGCCCAGAGCTTCATATCAGCTTTAAATTTGAAAGCTCCTAGTTCACAAACTATTCTTATATGCACAATAATCTCTTACTAATCCTTTTATTAATTTGGTTATTTAATTTGCTGTTTCTGAATTTTTGACACCTTTAATTGGAATATTCTTTCCCAAAGACTTTTGTCCAAGTTTTGCTTCTTTGCAGATTAAGCTCAGATCCTATATATAAAGGATCTATCTGCCAGAAATTCATATTGGCCCCTCCAATAAGAAACAATCTGTCCTCTTTTTCCATTGTCTTTCCCCTCCTCATTTCAATGTGCCAGCTCAATTCTAATCTTACAGTCCTAAAAGGAATCTACTTGATTTTTTAAACTGTGAGGCCACCAAAAGGGCACCAAGTTAAAAGTCAGATAAATTTGGATTGAGACTTAACCAAATCACATAATTATTATGAAATTCATTCTCCTTATAATGTAACTATATAAATATAGATCAAGATGTGTTATATGTGTCACATTATGTTTTTTATGTTGTTATATATAAATTACAAAAAAAAATTAAAATTTAAATAAGCTTATTTATTTGATGCTCTCTTAACAAGTGTGGGGACTGGAAACAATATTTAATAGAGTAAAAGGTAATATAAAAATCAAAATATATCTTCTGCTACTATAAAAAAATATGTAAGGCCATCTAGTCACTCCTTGTTCCAGAAGAATGGGTGATGTATTTGTTACAACACACAATCTAATCCAGTATGTATAGTCTATAAATTTCAAGCTAAGAGCATGTAAAAACTATATTGTAACAGAGGATTTATTAGTAAAATGGTCTTATTTTGTATCAGTTTTTGAGGGAGAGACTACACTTGCCATAATATCAGACTCTGATTATGATTGATAGAGCCCTCGCCTTGCTAAGTAATAACTTTATAGGAAGGAACCTGCTGTGCTATCCACTAGAATCTCAAGTACTTTCTTCACTTTCCATCTCATCCTCCCACTTTCATAGTTCAATCAAACCTACTTCCATGATCAGATATTCAGCTTCCCCTGTTTGTTTTAATATATATTCATAATCTATAAAATTCATACCACTCAAATTAATTGGAAATCTTTCAAAAGTCTACATTATTATTAATATAATTGTTAATAACTTTATTATCCTGATGTCTACTAGATATTACATGTTCCTATTCCTGTGTTATTACTGCTTTTTAATTCATACTTACAGGTTTTAATTAATCTGCAACTTCACTTGGAAAAATGAAGAGAATAGTGCTATTCTGTTACTCCTGAGACTCAAATATCTTTGACAAGATTATTCTGCTTTGAAAACATGTAGTTCAATGTCATAAATATCATGTCCTATAATATAATACTATACAGCACCAAGATCAAATCAATCACGTCAAATCAAGCTAGAAATTTTAAAATCATAACTAAATTTTGTGTATGTTATTATTTTTATTTTGATAATATGGTAAAGACTTAATTTTAAAGAAATTGAAGAAAATTCCTTTCTAAATTAGTGTAATCCCTGAATTGCAGATTTAAATACAGTATTAAATTTAAAATGCAGTTTTAATTGAATACTATCAATTTTATAGTGTGCATCTTGGAAGAATCTTACTTAGCAGAATCCCTTGGGGGAATTGTTTTACTGCTTAGGTAAGAACTATTTAAAATTAGCATTTCAATTATTTGACAGCAAATGGGAGCTTCAAAAGTTCTTTAAGGAGAGCTCTAAAACCCTTATTATCTTAAGAAGCTTAAAATAGTCTTTCACGTAATGTATATACTGTTCATGTGATTAACAAACCCTTTTTTTATAGAGATCATAGAGCTAAATATCAGCCTGCAACAAGGCTGAAGTACTGCAAATTATGAATTAGACCAATGCAACTTTTTTGTATTAAATTTATGGGGGTGACATTAGCTAATAGGATCATACAGGTTTTATATATGGATTTCTATGTTACAAGATCTGTATGTTGCACTGTGTGCCCACCACCCAAAGTCAAATCATCTTCTGTCACCTCCCCTGGGTATATACCTGAAAAACTAAAAAAAACATCTACTCGCAAAGATATATGCACTCCTAAGTTCATTGCATCATTATTCACAGTGGCCAACACATGGAGACAACCAAGGTGTCCTGTGACAGAGGATTGGATAAGAAAATGTGGCACAGAAACACAATGGAATACTACTCAGCCATAAGAATATACCGATGCAACTTTCGCAGACCTTACTGTCATTCTTCACTAAGCCCATGTGGAAATGCTCAATCTCATCACACTGAGTTATCCTGAGAGCGGTATGGGGTAAATGCAAGATTATTTCAAAATTACATATCTGCAATGTATTGCTTTAACATTCCTTTAATATTTGTATAATAAAATAAGAGATTTATACACATTGTTGAGTGGTATGCCTACAGTTCTAAAGTAAGGAAGAAAAAAGGAAAATAGTCATTTAGCAGAAAATTGACACAATAGGAAATCTAATGTTCTCTTTGAAATAAAAGCAAAGGCAAAATGCATATGTTTCAAATGAATCTATATAACTTTATGTTTATGTATTAGATTTCAAAGTTGTAATTCGTATTTTCAACATAACACAGTGGGAGAGTAATGTCATGAGAAAACAAGAACATCCCTTTAGAAACAAGCCATGCTTATTGACTCATATTTGCTGACCGACATACCAAATTTCTGTGATAATAAAAGCAAGGATGTCACTCTCCTGAAAGGGAACCTTAGATTGGTCTGATCTCAGCAGATTCATACAGCATGTAGAAGGGTGAGACTTTCTTATCCCAGGGTTTCCCCAAGTAGCTCTATTAACTAATTTATAGAACAGGTAAGACAATGAAAATACAGACCTAAAATAGTTATTAACTACCCAGAACTTAGAAAGTCAGCAGGGAAGTAACTTATTAGCAGAAGTAACAGGTCTTTGGATCTCCAGATTATCTTCAACTAGAGTACCTACCTATTATCTATATCTATCTATATCTATCTATCTATCATCTATCTATCTATCATCTATCTATCATCTATCTATCTATCATCTATCTATCTATCTATATCATCTATCATCTATCTATCTATCTATCATCTATCATCATCTATCATCTATCA
The DNA here is from genome assembly GCF_964146895.1 of Miniopterus schreibersii. Classification (NCBI taxonomy): domain Eukaryota; kingdom Metazoa; phylum Chordata; class Mammalia; order Chiroptera; family Miniopteridae; genus Miniopterus; species Miniopterus schreibersii. The sequence continues at coordinate 67,523,332 of NC_138106.1, read as the reverse complement.
TCTATCATCTATCATCTATCTATCTAATCTATCATCTATCTATATCTATCATCATCTATCATATATCTATATCTATCTATCATCTATCATCTATCTATCTACCAATCTATATAGCCAAACACCTCTTCTTTTGTTTCCTCTTTTGGCTTTTCCAGGTACCTGGTCAGTGCCAAAGCCTGGGTGAAATACATACCATCCAGCATTGTTTTATTGTGCTGGTTATTTTAATGCCCAATTTATACCTAAATACTTACTTCCTTGTATTACCAAGGTACTTCCTTAATAATAAAACCTAACTACTTATTTCTTAAATAGTATTTAAACCAGAACAGGGTAATATATTTTGCTAATTTTACTTCTCATTTTACACACTATCAGTTTTGGTATGATTATTGAATTTTGAGAGGTATCATTGGACTTTCATTTCATCTGAACCAGTACACTAATGTTCTGTGTTATTACCAGACGACTCTGTAATCTTTCTCACACAGAAGAGGCTGCTCTCATGATTAACCTAAACACTGGGCACTGTTCCATAGGATCTGGTTTTCTTCATATGAAATTTGCTAAAGTCTTTAAACTGTGTATGGTAAAAATTGAATTAATTACCTCTACACTTATAATTAAGTGTGTGACAGTTGATTGCAGCTCCTTCCTTCATGAGAAGGGCTCATAGGTGATGCTCCGTGACTTATATATTTAAGTAGATATGTTATGAATTAACTGTGATTGCACATTTTTTAAAAACCATAAATTCTATTAAATGAAAAGAGATATCTTAAAATTTAGATGCTTTTAAGTTGCAAATAGTACTAGTAGTGGTACCACTCCTTAGTTTGACAATTATGTAGGCATGTGTAACATGACACTTCCCAAATCAATAAAACCTTTATTTAAAGTAATGTCAAACCAAGTATATAAGAATACTTATAAATCTTTTTTTTTTTAATATATCTTTATTGATTTCAGAGAGAGGAAAGGGAAGGGAGAGAGAGAGCTAAAAACATCAATGATGAGAGAGTCATTGATCGGCTGCAGCCCGCAACCCGGGCATGCGCCCTGACCGGGAATCGAACCCTGATCGCCTGGATTCTAGGTCGAGGCTTAACCGCTGAGCCACGCCCGGCCGGGCAAGAATACTTATAAATCTTATGGACCTTTTCCATGACACCTAAAATATATTTGCACAAGTATCACAGAGTTGTAACGTATTTGGCATGTGTGAAATAATGCCATGATGGTATGGATGTAATATGTCATTGTCATGCCTATTTGAAAATAGACACCGATTTGCATAAGATGCACCATAAGCCTGCCGCATTCTAATTAGAAGGAAAGTGTTAGTACTTTCCCCCAAAAATTAGTTTCAGAAGTCTAAGACAATGAGATTTTAAGAAAAATCATAAAACTTTGTCAAATCAAACTTTGGTAAAATTCTTTTGAATTGAAATCTTCAATGACAATGGTTCAAATGGAAGAAACAAACCAACTACAACATCAACAAAAGTTAAGTTATAGGCAACACTTTTTTCTGTCTCGTTAGAGGATAGTAGGAGAGACACAGAAGAAATGCTAGTGTCAGGAGCAGTATCCTGACAGTCTGAGGTGAGGTGCCAACACTTCGTGGAAAGCAGTCAGTTAAGACTTAGAGTTTTATATCCAAACCAGATGTCCCCATACATCCAGCTATAGAAGAGAAAATTCAAGGAGATGGAAGATGTTGCCTGAGATTATACAATTAGGTAAACCAATTCTCATATTATTTCCATTCATCATTTTCCTTCCCAGTTTCAATTATCTTAGTTATGATTTTGTCCTATGGTGCCACAAATATATATCCTAGTTTAATAAAAAAATGTCAGTCAACTCTGCATTGCATGTCACATTTGATCCATAGAACAAACATAGTGCCCCATGGTTTAGAGAGGATATTAAGGATCCTGATGCCTTAGTTTGAGGTTGCACAAGGAAGTTGGACTAGGGAGGAGGGGAGCAGAAAGTAGCTTTGTGTAAGGGATTTTAAAAAATATATATCTATTGATTTCAGAGAGAAGAAGAGAGAGAGAGAGAGAGAGAGAGATGGAAATATCAGTGATGAGAGAGGCATTGATCGGCTGCCTCCCACATGCCCCACACTGGGGATCGAGCCTGCAACCTGGTCAGGGAATCAAACCTCTATGTCCTGGATCATAGGTCGATGCTCAACCTCTGAGCCCTGCTGGCCGGGTTGTGTAAGAGAATTTTTGAGTTAAGGAGATAGTTATAATGACAGTTGGCCTGGATTTTTAGCTTCCTAAATCTTTTGTACCATCTACAAAAACTAGTTTAACTTTGTTCATAAAGCATGACTAATTTAACTAGGAGTCAGAGATACTTCCAGATGAAAATTATGATGAACTTCAAATATAATCTGCTTCCTCCAGCGGCTGCACAGCTGCTGGTTATCACAGCTACCCCATGGTTACAGGTCATGGTTTCAGGGCTACCACAAAGCTGAGGGCATAGGTCAAGTTAAGACACCACAATTCCTGCTGTTCTTATTAGGTTCAATCATAATTTCCTGGAATAAATAAGTCTCAGGTTGCTGGAATGTTTTGCTTAATTTACAAAGTTTTATAAACATTAACTTTTCCATTTTTGCTAGCAATTTTTTGCCAGCTTCCCCCCCTCCCCCCCCCGCCCGCCTTCTATTATGGAGAAGTGAATTTACAAAGTCCTTACTCTCCATTCTGGAAGCCCTGTATCTATTTGTATTACTTTTGAAGATTCTATTGTATCTATAATTATTTTTAAATAAAAAGTTAAAAAAATACCAGATGATTCAAAGCACAAAGTCATTTTGGAAGCATAAGAGAGCTGCTGAAATATAACATATAAAATAAATATAAGTGAAGGTAGAGATTCAGAGATAAGTGGAACATTGCTTTTGCTTGAGAATATTTTCTAATCTAGTTGGAAATCAGCTGTAATTTTAATGATTTAATAAAATGTAAGTATAATAAATCAAATCCAAAGGGCTGACAAAATAGGGAGTCTAATCAGTAACTCCAGAGGGCCATACTTACAGTGTAAATGTAAATAATAATTATGTCCACCTCAACTACCCCTTTTCTTATTTTTTTTAAAGTTGTTTGTTTATTTTTAATATGTTTTTAGCCCTAGCTAGTTTTGCTCAGTGGTTAGAGCGTCCACACGGACTGAAGGGTCCAGGGTTTGATTCCAGCCAGGAACAAGTGCCTCAGTTGCAGGCTCAATCCCAAGCCCCATGCAGGGGGCAACTAATCAATGTGCCTCCCTCATATCGATGTCTCTCTCTCTCCCTCCCTTCCACTCTCTAAAAAGCAATGTAAAAATATCCTCAGGTAATGATTAAATAAATAAATAAATAAATAAATAAATAAATAAATAAATAATAAATAAATAAATAAAAAGTGTTTTTATTTATTTTAGAGAGACAGGAAGGGTGAGGGAGAAACATTGATTGGCTGCCTCCTGCATGTCCCCCACTGGGGATGGAACTGGCAACCCAGGCATGTGTCCTGACTGCAAATCGAGCAGGTGACCTCTCCCTGCATGGGATGGTGCTCAACCAGCTGAGCCACCCCGACCAAGGTTACTCTCTACTCTTAAACAAGGACAAGAAAATCTCCTGTGGTACAGAGCACAGGAAGAAAAACAACTGTGGCTGAGAGGTAACATGAGGAGCCATCCCTCAGTTGAATTCACAACCTATTTTAAATGTGCCCATAAACTATTTGATACTCCTTTATTTAAATGAGAACTTAATTTTTTCCCCCTTGACAATAGGCTGGATTTAGTGATTTCTAATACAGAGAATAAAGCAAAAGTGATAGTATGTGATGTCAAAGTCTAGGTAATAAAAGGTTCTTCTCCCTTCCCCCTCATTCCTAGATCGTTCTCTCCGGCGAGAGTTAAATTCTATGTTAAGATCAGCTCTGAAGAGAAGGACATGTGGAGGAGAAATGCAGTCTCTAGCCAACAGCCAAGTGAGTGAGCTTCTTGTAAGCAGATTCGCCAGCACCAGGCAAGCCCTCAGACATCTGTGGTCCCAGACAACATCTTCACTGCAAACTCACAAGAGATGCTAAGCCAGTATCACTCAGATACTATGCCCCCAGATTACTGACCTTCAGAAACATTGTGAGCCGCTACATTTTGTGGTAATTAATATTTAATATGCTACCCAAATTTCTAATACTTGGGACATAAAAAAAAAAAAAATCTCAAGTTGTGAATTTAATATGTCTCTATCCAATAGGCCTCGTTTCTTAATAATAAGAAGAAAAATTCTCTCTGGAGGAACGCATTTTCATTCTCACAGAATTCTTAAAGAATTCTCACAAATATTATTTTTAAAAGAAAATGAAGAATTAAATGTAAAATAGGTCTAAGCCACGAAGAAATAAGACACCTGAATTTAAAAGTTATGTAAAGTCGCAGAAACAGATGTGCAATGATTATTTTTACTGGAATTAACACAATATGGGAGCAGGAGAGACTGGAATACCTAAAGTAATGACAAAGCAAGTTTGAAAAAAAACAAATATACTGCAAAAATAAATAAATGTACTAACAGAAAAAAACACAAAGAGCAAATTAAAAGCAGACTAGACATGGCCAGAGAGATAGACAGTTGAATTCAAAAGTGGATCAGAAGGTTTTACAGTGCAGTATAGAGAAAAGAAAGAAAGAAAAATTGTATATTATGTGAGAGAGCAGTTAAGAGATATGGCGCATAGATTGAATTGAATCTATTCAAGATTGAATAAATGTTGTTGAATACAATATGTGTTTAAGGTATCTAAAGGCTGAATACATATTGCTGGGGGGGAAAAAAACTAAAAACTAATCTCCTGCCAACCCAGAAAACTTCTCTACAATAGAAGAAAAAGAAACATACTTTTTAATTGAATAAGCATTAAACAAAAATGTGATGCACACAATTTTGCTAGACGATTTGCTAAAGATTACAAAAACAGAAATAAATCTTATCCTTGTACATAGCCAATCAGATACAGCCCATGTCATACATGCTTTGGAGATAAGCCGTAAATTGTCCTCAAGTTCCAAGGCGGACACACATGAAGGAAGGACATTCAGAGAGCACATGGTCATCTATAAGCAAGGAGAGGGGCCTGGAACAGATTCTTCCCTCAGAGCTCTAGAAAGAAACAGTCCTGCAGACACTTTGATTTCAAACTTCTAGCTTCCAAATATATGAGACAATAAATTTCTATTGTTCAAGCCACCTAGTTAGTGGTACTGTGTTGCAGCAGCCCTAAAAATACTAATATAAAGGGTAAAATAAAGATATTTTCAGACAAATCTGTGGAATTTCCCACATGCAAACTCTCATTGAAAGAAAATCTGAATGATGGGTAAGGAAAGTGATCCAAGAAAGATTATCTGAGATGCAAAAAGGAACAGGCAAATAAAAAAGTAGCTAAAGGTATTCCCACATTAGCTTTCTGAACTCAAAATAACATCTCATGCACTTAAAAGACAATTAATTTAAATAGTATATGATATAAAGGGGGCTAAATGTAGTTAATGTGTTCAAAATTTCTTATAAAGTCGAAGGAAATATATAATGGTAAACTTTAGACTTTAAAAAACCAAATACCTAAATTGTGATCTTTAGATTAACCATAAAAAGAGTAATTAAACTGTTGTATATACCTAATAGGAGTGTTGAGTACAACAAACCAGTTAAGGGAAAGATGGAATGATAAAATTAATTAACAAGTACAAAATAACACAAGAAAAGAGAGAGAGAAAAATCAGCAATATCAGAACAAATAAAACGCACAAATAATGGTGATAGCATACATTCAAATATATCAGTGTTTATAGTAAATATAAATGAATAAAATGATCTATTGACAATGGTTTTGATATTTGCTCTTTTACAAAGCCCAACTATGTATTTTACATGAGACATATCTAAAGCATGTAGTTACAGAAATGCTGAAAAGAAATTGGAAAATATGCATTTCTTGACAAAGATAATTGCACCAAACAAGCTTATATAGTTATAATAATGCACACCAAATTTTTCTAGAAGCACATGCATTCTCAGACTAGAAGAGAGTTATTGGATAATGATTTTAATTTCCCAGAAGGAAGTATTTATTTTAAATGTGTAGGCAATTGATAATAAAGTCTCAAAATATATAAAGACAAATTTACATAAAGCAATTGTAATTATTGTTAACAAAGACTGTAGTTGATGCAAATTATTTTCCCTGTGCATATTATGTAAGTGGAGCATTCTCTGTAATTGCATGCTATAATTACTGCTTGGAGACTTTTTCAGTGCTCACTCTGAGACCTAAATCTCTTATTGATAATTAAATATATTAGTGTTGGACACCATCTGGGCGAGCCCCTCATTTTAAAAATGAAGGCCTTGAGATCCAAGGACATTAAAGAACAGTCTGTATAGCATTTAGTGAGAAAGCCAGAGATTAGTCTTCCCGCTTTGCATCCAAAGTTCTTGGCACTGGTTCGCAATGTCTGCAGTTATAATCATTTCAGCAACTAAAATAAATAAATAAATAAAAGAGGCAACATAACCCTTCATTCTCTTAAAATTATAATTTCAAAGTAATTATTTCCTTTTGGCTCCAAGGTCCAGGTGAATGTTCCTGCCCTGGATAGCTGCTCTCACGCAATAGCCTGCGTTGCCTTCTCCAGGCAGGCCCCGCATTTGGGATTGTGTGTGTGGCGCAGAGTCTGGTGGGAAAGGCTAACAAGGTGCTAACTGCGCCGTAAGTGATCTGTGACAAAGGAGTGGCACTTTGGGCAACAGCAGACTATCCCTGCTAGAAACATATCTGTAATGGCACCATTACTAATGGATCTTAGATTTAATTAAGGGTGCTAAAATATTTAAAAAATCAGTTTATTTTTCTCCTCAGGAGAGATGAAAATGCTTCTGTTTTAAAAGCGATATTATGAGAGAGAAATTTAATTAGAGAAATTTATTGTATGTACTTCATTTTTTTTAACATACAATACCTCAGATTAAACTTTATGTTTATCTGGGAATCCGTCCAAGTCACCTTATTTGGCAAATAAAAGATATAGTTGGACTAACATTTGGGTGGCTATGAGGAATGAACAACTGGACTAAGAAATGTAAAGTGTCTAATCGGTATTTTCACCTACTTATGCCTATATGTGTTAGGCGTGTTTATTATTTTTAAAAGTTGATGCGTAACCTGTTTCAGAATAATTAACAGAGAGACATAGAGATGGGTTCCCCAAAAAAACACACAAAAGTCGAGAACATGCTGCGTGTCACTGGACAGGTTTCCACCGCGGGTCTCCCCTCGTCCCCCATACAGTCCCACCTCCCTGGTTTATCTTTAGTACTTTGGAGAAATTTTATTTCCAGTGTCAGGGTTTGGGCCACGCTGCTCCCTCTGCCTAAAAAGTCCTATTACCCAGACAGTCCCTGGTTGACTCCTACTTATGCTTCCTTGTCAACATCAGAGCCGTGTCTTTAGAAATGTGCTTCCTAATAAACAGTCTAATTTAGTTCCCTTTATCAGTTAAGCCTCAGTCACAGGGAGAATTTTTTTAAAAAATAGATATTTTTAATTAGACATAGATTCATTAGAGAAAAATTTTAGACCGTCTAAAGGAGTAGGCACTCAGATAGATTACCAGCTAACACTCCCAGAACAAGAGCAGCTACTGCTCCGCCAGGACAGTCACGGCCTCGGCCACAGCCAGGAAGATAGGGAGTGGGAAGGCCATTACCAGAACTACTGGCTTCAAGAGTATACCCCTAAAACTGTGGCACCGGTGAGCAAAATTAACTTACAACCAACTGCCACAACCCCTCAACTCCTACAAAACGCGTGACTAGATTCTGGGATTATAACACCGGAAAAAAAAAAATCAACTTCTCTACAATTAAGCTTTATCGAACCAATGGCCCAAAAAGCTTCACTTTGCTTCAACATCTCATTTGGGAGCTTCTCATTTTTTTATAAATCTAGTTTGCATCCAAACCCTGCCTACAAGTTTTCTAGCCTTTGTAGAACAGAAGGCATTCCAGAGGATGCTTGAAATACAAGTTGGCGCCAACCATTATATCCACAACGGGCTCCTTTTATATTATTATTGCACGCTCCTCTTACATTGATTTTACTTGCTACTGTATACAATAGACTTTAATTGCTGCTTTGCTTTCTATTGTATTATCTGTCTGGTCCATTAATGTAAAGCTTCGTATAAACATTCACCAGTTTTATGTACTATTATTCAGGTACTGACCTACAGAAGGTCCGCAAAAAAATTTTGCTGAAGGAATTAATTGAAAGCATCTGGCCTCATTTCCAAGTGGGTTCAAAACTAAACTGATTCTGATTGATTTATTTTTCTTAGCATAATATTCTCAAGGTGCATCCATGTTGACACAAACGGCAATATTTCATCTTTTCTTATGACTGAATAGTATTTCATTCTGTACATGTACCACGTCTTGTTTATTCAATTGTCTATCCAAGGACAGTTTTGTCGTCTTCCTGTCTTGATCACCCTGAATAGGGATGCATACATCTTTGCAAATAAATGTTTTTGTGTTTTTCGGGTAGGTACCCAGAAGAGGGATTGCTGGGTCATATGGTAACTCTATTTTTAATTTTTAGAGTAACCTCCACACTGTTTTCCATAGTGGCTGTACCACTTTCCATTCCCATCAGCCGTGAATGAGGGTTCCCTTTTCCCCACAACCTCTCCAACACTTGCCATTACCTGTCTTGTTGATAACAGCCATCCTAACATGTATGGGGTGGTATCTCGTTGTAGTTTTGATTTGCATTTCCCTAATAGCTAGTAAAATTGAATGTCTTTTCATATATCTGAAAGCCATTGATAGGTCTTCTTGGGACAGGTGTCTGTTTAGGTCCTCTGCCCATTTTTTTAAACATTTTTTTCCTCACCTGAAGACATGTTTTTCATTCTTCTAGAAAGAAAGGAAGGGAGAGGGAGAGAAAGACAGAGAGAGAAACATTGATGTGAGAGATAAACAATTGGCTATCTCACACATGTACCTTGAACAGGGATTGAACATGCAACCCAGGTATATATCATATGTGCCATGACCAGGAATCAAATTCATGATGCTTCTGTGCATGGGAAGATGCTCCAACCACTGAACCACACCAGCCAAGGCCCGTCTGCCCATTTTTCACTTGGATTGTTTGTTTGGTGTTGAGTTGTATGAGTTTTTTTATGTATTTTGGTTATTAACACCCTGTCTGAGTTGTTGTTTGCAAATAATATCTCCCATTTGGTTGATTGCCTTTCTTTTTTGTTGTTGGTTTCTTTCATTGTGCAAAAGCTTCACAGAGACACAGACAGACAACTGTATGGTGGTTACCAGAGGGAAGGGTATGGGGGGATAGTAAAGGGTAAAGGGGGCTAAATATATGGTGATGAAAGATGATTTGACATGGGTGGTGGGCACACAATGCAATACACAGATCATGTATCATAGTAATGTACACCTGAAACCCATATGACCCTATTAACCAATGTCACCCCAATAAATTTATACATGCACTAAACTCATTCACTAATTTGTTAAACAAATATAGAAACTTCTCAACCTTTATAGGGCTTCACTGACTTATCCACAAATCAATCTAATACCAAGTCATGAATAACACCAATCCCCTTCTGTTCTATGTCAACCAGCTTATGTTATGTGTAAGGCCTAAACTTTTTGTCATGGGGCAAACAAAATCTTGCTCCATGTAGTATGCAAACAGCTAGCCCCTAAGGGGTTTGATACAACATATGTCAAATATGTCTCCTTTCTCACTCTCGGGTTGTTACTGCTCAGACACTCCTTATCCTGAGACACCATAGAGAGCATAGGACTCCAACCTCATTTCAGGCAGAACTGTATCCTGAGATTCACATACCACAGCCCCAGGGATACACAGGAATGGAATAAATTCTTTGAGTCATTGATTTCTCCTGCCATTCCTGGACCAAGGACAAGTCCAAGCTCAGTGCAGTAGAATTCATCCCACCATAACAAATTGGCCATGTTTTTTTTTCTTGAGACCCATCCCTATCAGTCTTTTCTTCAAGCCCTCAAAGGAATTTCCCATAGTGGAGTGTTTGTGTGTTGGTGTATGGTTTGTGAGAAGTGAGAGCTGGGGACTCATTAGCAAAGGACAACAGCAGCTAGGTACATCCTCTTACTTCTATCCAGACGGGAAACTGACTCAGCATCTGAAAACACTGGGCCAAAGATTCTCAGGCTCAGCTCATGCTGCTATCTCAGAGCTCCATCAAGGACAGATTTCTACCATTCAGGCTGGTGTCTTCTCCCTGGAATTCATTTCCAGATTTTCAGTGACATCTAAATTGTCTGCGAGAAGCAAAGCTGTGCTTCATGAAACACTTAGGGGCACTACCCAAATGGAGAATGTTGGCGGTGAGAGAGAAGATAGAGCATATTCTATCCTCAAAACACACTGTGGTTTAGAAGGAAGATGGAAGTTATTATTATTTATGAGGTCTCATCTCTATGAGAGCCTTATAGGAGACCCTTTATTAATGTTTATCTTCTGAAGTTAATGGCTCACTAAAACAAATCCCTATGCTATAGACATCATCCCTGCTAAAAAACCTTGATTGTGTATTTATGCCTCCCTTTTCCAGCATCATTAATCTTAATATCCCTCTAGTTCAGCTTCACTGCTGTCTTATATATTAATGCCCATGTAATGCTTTAAACATTGTTTTTATCATGTCACTCCCTTCCCAATACCCTTCAAAAGCTAATCCTTTCAACAGCTTCCATTTTTAAGGCCTTCTTTATTTTAATTCCCTCCTATTAACTCAACTATATTTTATCATTTCTCCCAAACATAGTCTCCACTTTATTAAAGTCAATGTTTACAGCAATTCAAACTGACTATATTCACACTACTTGGCAAATAATAGGCATTCAGAACATGGTTGGAAATTGGAGGTATGCAAGTTCATTCCTCTGCCATAAATTTAGCTTACTTCTCAGATCTGAACTGGCATTGTCTCATCCCTTAGGTTAGCAAAATCTTAGCTCTTTTTGTACCTAACTTTAAATTTATTTCCTTTATGAAGGCTTCTTTTAATATTCAAGTCTTAATTCATACCTTTTAATATTTTAGTAAATATTGGATATGACATACAATTTTTTATTAAGCTTTAGTTGTAGATAACAAAGACTCACTAACTGTTTCAAGCAGAAAGAAAGAAAGACATTTAATAAAAGAAAGTATGTGCTTCCTAAATTATTAGAACATAGGAAGAGCAGACTTTCCACTGTTTCAAAATCCAGGAATGATATGTCAGAAAATATAACTAAACTGGAAGGTTAGGGAAGCTGCTAGCTGCACCATAATAAAGGGGAAACCACTGTACATGTTGAGCAGCAGAAAACCTTAGCTGTAAAGTTGGCATGAGGAAGATCCTACCACAATTACTGGCTCTAGAATTGGACTCTATAAAATCCAAACAAAATTGAAGCCAGTATCTTAACACACAGGAACAATACAAAGACCTGGGCTAGTGCTTCCAAAGTGAAACCCAATGCTTCCATGATACTGCTTGCAAAAGTGCAGCATTTGACTCACTGTCAACTTCCAAAACCTGCATGAGTTCATCCATTGATGAGCTTTAATAACATTTGAAATGCTAATTGCAAAAAATTCTGAGGAATTAATTTTTTTTTTTAGTCTTCAGCCTAAGCAGTATTTCAAGAGAAGGGATGAATATTGGGCATCAATTCACTGTATTTTCCACAGCTGGATTTTATTTCATTACTTTGTTATTGTTTGATTCATGCTTATCATAGCTTCTCAAATATATAATTGCTTAATAAATGGCTAATTGGAATGGCATCATAGGAGAGAAATATGTGAAGTTAAAAAATATTGGTAAAGGCCTGGCGTGCAAGGGTAGGCCTGGGTGGAGGGGGGCAAAAGGAGGGGGACTAGGGAACATCTATAATACTGTGAAAACAAAAATATATATTTTAAAAATATTTGTTTCTGGTTATACATTTGTCTTTGGCCACACATATTTTGTTTGTTTGTTTAATCATGCAAGCAGTCACTTAGCTTTTTTAGGTCACATTTAATTTGAGAAGATTTTACAGACGATATCCTGTACCTTCTAATTTACTAGTTTATGATTCCTTAATTGACTAGACTATAACCTGTTCAAGTAGACAGACCATCTGCTTCATGGGAGTAAACTGTGTTTGAGTATTAATTGTGTGCTGTGTGTTTTACCTTAAAAGATGCTAGAGGACAGATTTGAGAGTCATACAACACTGGCTTTTTCTTTTTATCTGAAGAGTGATTGAAAGGACATACTTTTATTCCTTTTAATGATAGGTAGAGACTTGTCTTACTGCTGTTTGAAAGACTTTAACAAGTTCCATGGAGCACTCAATAAAAGCTGTGTCCTTAAATCCAATTCTACATGACTTAGAGACAGTCAATATCGTTCTGACTTTTCCCCAATACAAAATAACACTCTCTTGACTTGTTTTTTTAACAGTATGCTCCCAGCCATTGATCCCCCACTTAGGATGATGGATTTTCCCTATCTTTTGTTATCACTGGCAGCCAGTCCTTAAACAGATGGGACTCCCATCACTCCCCTTAGATGGTCTCCCTAAATAACTACCTGTCGCTGAGTGTAACTAGATTCGGAGAACAATGACTATATTATTGGACTAGAAGATAGTTTGGCTTGAGCTCTATAGTAATTCTAAGCATAAACTTCATAATTTATTAAAATAAGACTATATAGATTGAAATTCTGGGGACAAATTCGAACTAAATTTAATGAGAATCTGTGTGCCTTATCAGGAATTTCTATGTTACGCTGACCATGGTAGAATTACAGTGATTTCTCAGGATACTAAAGTTAGAATTGGACAGTTCTAACAAGCACTTATGAATTTCATCTAGGCAATGACATTTTCTATTAAGAGTTCATGTAGAAATAGTATAAAATTGTACTACCTGGTTTATTCTTACATAGGTGAAAGAGTATTGCTTTTTTCTTGCAGCCTTAATTCCTTCATTCTTGTCACACGTGGTAATAAACTATAAAAAGGTTTCTTTCTTTTCATGCAAGTAAGCAACAGAAAGTAACAGAATAAAAATAAGCATGTTATCCTGAAAAAATTTAATTAAAAAAATGCAGACTCTCAAAACAGACTAATAAAATTTGACTAAAAATGATACTTTAAAAAAGAAAAAGGAAGAAAATCTTTATATATTTATTAAGGATTTGAAAGAATTATAACAAAAACTTAATAAAAAATTATTTTCAATGTGCAGCCTTTTTCAAAAAAAATGAGAATGACTACAGCAAACACTGTTTCTTCTGTTCTTGGCTTATCTGTATGGTTATGGAAACTTATTCAAACCAGTTCTCTTCATTAAAACAGTGAGAAAAATGAGCATATCTACATAACTCACCATTTGCCTTCCTTTGGGCCAATTTCATCTTTGTGTTCCTACAGATTTTTTGAATTTTAACTTAATTTAAATTTAATATAGTTCTTCACATTCCTCTTAACCTAAAAACACACATGATTATTGAGCCAGGCAATTACAAAATAAAAACAAAACGCTGTATTACAGCATCTTTCTGGATTTCTGGAGTCCTAGGAATAATTTCCAGTGCAAAATGTTTGTGAATAGCCTTGGAATATTTCACACAGGAGTTTACTTCACACTGATAATCTTGCTTTAAAAAGCATTGTCCAATGGAAGTTTAATCTGAACATGTTATTTTAAAATTTCTTTGAATGTGTTATATCGAATCCAATATATTTAAAATATTTCTATATCAAAAGTAAAACATAAAAGTTTAAGTATCAAGTTTTTGAAATACATTTTTATTTTATATGTGTAGCTTATCTAATTCAAATGCCAAATTTTCATTGAAATAGTTGATCTGTATTTAGATTTCATAAATTTACACTTGAAAAAATAACTTTACATACCCAAGTTATTCCAAACATAATTGAAAGTTTGCAATAACTGGATCAATGCCAAAAAATCATTTTGCTTTAAATTTGTATCCACACAAAATGAATTAATCTTTTTTTAGAAAATTGTTTTGACTCTGAAACAAAAAAATATTAGTTTCAAAAATACTTCTTATTTAGTTAAATAAATTCACTGACTTTTTTATCACCTCAGTAGCATTAACATCAAATTCAAATTGATGTTTAATAAATGAAAATTAACTGTTTATCAATATCAGCAAATCATTCTAAATTTTTCTGAAAAGTAGTTTTGCAGCCTATTTACATAATAGTATAAATTACAATGAACGTATTCTGCATATTTGTTGATGTTAGGAAAATATTTGAGTCATTATTATAGAATTGTATTGTAAAAAAAAATTAATTTCTGCATATGTTTTGGTATCTACCTATGTAGGTTACAAATAAGAGTGTTTCCCACCCTGGAAGCTTCACATTACATCATTTAAATAAATTGTGATATTGGTGAGAAAGCATAAATCACTGAACCATATTTTGGTCCTAAATAATTTAATATTGTGAACTTTCCTCTAAGAAAAGCTTTAATTGGAAATTGCAGTAGAGTAAATCTGTGTGAAACTTGCCACTCAAACAACAATTATTAGCAATGAATACATGATCATTGAATTAATTGTTTATTTCTCTCAAAATTTCCACAAACCGGTGCTGATTATTTGCATGCATATACTAAGTGATTTTTAACAACTGAACAATATCTATGACACTTTTCACTAAGTTTGCTTTAGAAAACAGCACAAATATTTTCACTATGTTTCTAAGACTGGAATAAAGCAATAAGGAAACTTAGTTGCTTGTTTCAAAATTCCAGTAAATCTAGAATTTTATCTGACATAGCTGGGCTATAACCCATGATGACAAAAATTATTATTTTCATATCTAACAGATACTCTTTTTTGACATATGTTAAAGATTCAAATAAGTCTATGACACAAGTTCAATAACTTAGGCTACAACTTGACAGGATTTTTATATAAAATTGGAAATAAAACATAAATTATTAATTGAAAATTATTTAATCTCATCTCTTATTAAAAGTTAAAAATGCTTACATTTTTTTCATATCATTAACTAATTAGTTATTGATATTATTAGAAATTGTGTATCCTACAATTGTTTCATAGCTCAATTGAGGTCATTCACTTTTGTAAAATAACTTTTTCTGGTCTTTTCATCATAATTTTATGAAAAGTATTCAATAACTAAAATAATAATTTCTTTAATTATTTCTCCACCTAAAAGTATTATTTTAAATTTTATTCAGTGCTCATGCTGTTTTTATAGTTTGTCAAACTTAGGAGACACAATTCTGTTAAAAATTCATTTTAAAATTGTCTACAAGATATTTAGTTCTAAGTGACTAATTTTATCTATTCTTTTTTAAGTGGTGAGAGGAAACTTCTCATTAAATTCATTATATATTTGCTGAAAATGTCAGTTAACATTGTCTCTTTTATTTCATTTAATTTTAACCCAACTAATAAAATATATTTTTATTATGCTTACCACCACTAAGTAATGTAATTTCCATTAATCATTAAATTTGCAAATATCTTCTTCTAGTATCTTTTTGCTTTAATGCTGATTGTACTACTAGCTTCTGTATCCCTAGTCAATTCTGTATCAGAAGTAAAGCTTGTTTGAAATTTATTATTCTGACCATAATTTATTTAGATGAGAAGAATAACGACTCAATTGTAATTAAAATAAGTTTAAATACTTGCAAATAATTAGTACTGACAATTATAATGTTACAATGTAATAATTTACACTTGAATTCTATATAATCTTACTAACTAATGTCACCCCACTAAATTTAATTTTAAAATATTAATAAATAGCACACATCCCCAAAATAAAATACTATAAAATAAAATTTAAAACTTGAGGTACATTGTTGAAAATGAAGAAAAATAAGAACAATATTGCTTCATGTTGAAGAGTAAATAAATTAAGACATATTGAGGCTCAAGTATATGAATAACTCACATTTAACAGTGACTGATTTAATTGTTTAAAGATGTACAAAGCAATTTCCAGCTAAAGAAGTAGAGTCTGGTGAACAAAACTAACTGGCACTTTTAGTTTATTCTAGTGAGAACTTGGGTTTTGCATCAGAGGCTAGTGTTAAATTTCCAAGGCAAATAACTTGAAAAGCATTTATCAAAGATAATCACACATATTATAACGGTTTATGGTTTGAGCAAGCTAATAAAAATATAAAACATAAAAATACAATAGTAACAAAGTACTTGTTTTTAAAAGAATATCATAAAGAAAGACAATATGTAATGGTAACTAAAATATATTTACAAGGCAGATGATAGATAAATAACTATATAATAATATTGAGATTTCTTATAAATTGAGAAAGACAACATATAAAAAAACATAGAATTTTAATAGATAATTCACAGAATAGCAATCAAATTTGCAAAAGGAAATAAAAACTGCTGGAATAGAGTAGAAAAATATAAAATTAATATAATATGGTAAACTTTGTGCCTCTCTGATTCATAAAAACAATTTCAATATGCAAAATTTATAAAATCTATTGGTTTTGGAAATGGGGTGAAAAAGAAACTCTAGCACATTTGTTGTAGAAATATGAGTATTATATTCTTTTTGTTCTTTTATTCAAGAAATAATATTGAACACAATAAATCGTAGACAATCTCCTAAGCATTTTGGCTACATTGCTTAACAATAACAGAAAATGCCAGTTACTGTTCTGTCCACTTGGAATATGTTGCTGAACAGCAGCAAACCTTCTTGTGTAGCTTCCCTTCTAGTGTGTTTAACCTGGAAACTTCAATTCAAACTAAATAAGTAAGTGCATTTTGACACAGAAATTCCAAAGCTAGTATGGTAACTCATAAAAGTTAAAGCACGAATTATTAAAATTTAAACATTTTAGCATCTAATGTTATAATAGGTGTAAAAAAATCTAAAAACCAAGGGAATGTTTGGCCTTCAATGAAGGACTGGCTCAATTACACATATTCCAGAGAATATTCTGCTGTCATTAAAATAGGATCTAAGATCCATCTCCAATGACCTAGAGGAATTTCCAGGAATTTGTGAATAAAAAAATGTAACGTAATGTAAATAACACAAGCCTACTTTTGTAAAGCTGGAAAACTAGATATATATATGAATATATATGATATAAACCTTTACAGAGTTATATATTAATGAAGAAAATAGGGTGGATTCACCCTATTACTAAATATTCCTGGGAGCACAAGTCAAGAGAGTGATGAGAAGTAAACGGGAGCCCGGCCGGGCGTGGCTCAGCGGTTGAGCATCGACCTAGGATCCAGGAGCTCAGGGTTCGATTCCCTGTCAGGGCAAAGGCCCGGGTTTCAGGTTCGATCCCCAGTGTGGGGTTTGCAGGAGGAAGCCGATCAATGACTCTCTCATCATTGGTGTTCCTCTCTCTCTCTCTGACTCTCTTTCCCCTCTGTCTCTGAAATCAATAAAGATATACTTTTTTAAAAAAAGGTACATGGGAAAAAAGGAACTTCCAAAGTGTAAGTTTAAAATAGTTGTCATTTATGTGATATATGCAGGATTTTCTACATTACATTGGTGATCATAGCCACTATGTATATATTGTGAATTATTTCCTGGGATCATGTTAAATTCCACTCAATCTCTATTCTTTTTTATTTTTAAATTTTCTGTTAATCCTCACATGAGGATTTTTTTTTCTATTGTTTTTCAGAGAGAGTGGAAGGGAGGGAGGAGTAGGAGAGAGGGAAGAGAGAGAGAGAAAGATCAATGTGAGAGAGACACTTCGACCAGGGGCGGGGAGGGAACCCACAGCCCAGGGGCGTGTCCTTGACCAGGAATCAAACCTGCCACCCTTGGTGCACAGGCCAATGCTCTAACCACAGATAAATTCCACTCAGTCTTCACTGACGCTCCAGCTCCATCGTGGCATGCCATTAATATCCTCATTTAACAAGCGAAGAAATGAAGGTTAAAGCCTTTCATTCGCTTGTCCCAGTTCAAACAGCAATGGCTAGAAAGTTGTGGAGCTGCGAGTTGCTCCCAAACTGCCTGACTCATCTATTGTCTTTCTCAATGTTGTATCAATAATTCAAAATATAAGATACCTTGATGAATGCTAAAGGGAAAATGGCTTTGTGACAATAGTGAATGTAAATTATCGCTTCTTTCCTGAAAGCAAACCAAGTCTGTTTTTGAATTTAAATATATGTCTGTTCTGCAATTTTGTCTTAATTCCATTAATTGTTTGTAGCTGAGTATATATACGCAGAAAATTGTTTGTGATTGTTTATGTAAAATCAATGGACTTTGCATAACTAGTAAGAAAGCAAGATTTTTTTTAAAGTTTTGTTTGTGTTATTAATTTGATTCCACATTGATGCCAATTTAGAGGAGCAAGATACGCTCCCAGCCATGTTATTGCTTTTGACAGCAATTCACATTCCTCCCTTCAAGAAACTTAAAGGTTTGATTTTACATCACTGCCTCTGACTTTTAAAGTACACTTTTTTCCTACTCCATCTTGTACCCATGACAGTCTAGTGGCTTCAGCTTTTAAGCATTGCATTGCCCCAGGGAGGACTAGTCACACAAAGACTTTGCATTGAGTATGTGCTTTTGTTAGAGGGTGTCTTCGTGCTTCTCCTTGAATTGTGATGACAGAAAAATTAAGGCCGCTTGATTTATTAGCAAGTGTTTTATGTGAACTCTAGCTTGTAACTGAGAGATCACAAAATACATAAGTCCTGTCCTTGGGTATTTTGATTTTTTAAAAAATTCTTTAGAAATCTGTAAGTATTTACTTAGAAGAGTAGTATACAATTCTCATTTCTTTGACATTTTTCAGGAATAAAATAAATTTATATTTGTTTTTTATAGAAGACAGGTCTCTAATGAGATGAATTAAAAAGGTTAATTTCAACTACACTATTTGATAAACATTTTACTAGAAAGCAGAATTTATCAAAATAAGCTCTTTAAAAAATTCCTGAAGTTACCATAACAATAAAAGTATGCAAACCATAACTTTCAGGCACAGCTATCAATGGTAATTTTTCTAGATATCAATAAGGTAATCAGGTCTAAAGCAGTCAGTTTATGTCAAGGGAACTTGGATCAATAATTTCAAAAATATTTTTTAACACTTTCAAATTTTATTTTATTACACTAATAGGATTTTGAGAACATGTTAATTGGTTTGAGCTTTAGCTATAAGGTACATTAGATAACATATTAAAATATTATAATTTGTAGGTGCTTCCCCTGTGGAGGATCTGATTAAGTGTCTAAGTCATCAACAGCTATTCATACACTAGTTTGCTCTTACTTTAGTTACTGCTCCTTTGGAAAATCATGTGTCAAAAATAACTTTTAAAATTACTAAACATCTGAAAACTGGCTTCAAATTTTTCCATTTGTGAAAGAATAACAATTATATCTCCCTCTAATTGTTATGACAATATTCAAAATAGAATGAAATTGAGAGTAAAACACTGTCTGGTCCATAGATAGATAATAGCAAAAAGGTTGGCAAAGTATTATTATGGCTCCATTCTTACACAGAGTTATGCATTTTAAGGCAATACTGTTCATAGTTCAGGAATTACAGACTATATGTCAAGAAAATTATCTGTTCTTTCTAAAGAAGCCCATTTAGGTATGACTTAGCAACTCAGAGAATTCATTTAGTTATGTGAACTCAAGACCTCAATTTTCACAGGTAAATAGTGAAGCAGTTTGACTAATCTTCTAAAGCTAATCCACTTATATTTGACATGACAATGCTTGTTAGGAAACATTTCATGGGCAAAATTCTGCACAGCAGAGCTATTTGTGTTTTCCCTTCCAGTGAAATGTGAAACTAGTGATGTTAAATATCCCAAGACTGATTTTTTAGTAGAGAGAACAAATATATACACTTAATAGCACAATTATAAAGAATCAGTCTTAAAATCTGTTAGAGAACAGGATGCATTCTCATGTGTACCCAAAGGATAATCAAGAACTGCAGAATTAATTATCCTTTCTCTGTGAAACTCTCCCATGTGTAGAAGTACAAGAAAATTCTAATTAAACCTGTAAGGAGTTATTGGATGCAACTACATTAAAAGTGTTCGGGAAGGATGACCCCAAAAGAATTTTTTAGCTATGATGATTTCAACCGATAAACAGATAAAACAATTTTGTACTTTTCCATTTCTTTATTGTATATAATAGCGTATTTGGCAAAACCTTTGCTAACATGGTCATGTTTACATTGATATTACATGAAGCAAATGGCTTGGATTAAAGTGAAAATTTCTCTTTCATTCTCTACTGAAAACAACCCATCTGGCTTGAGAACTATGTCAATTTCAGATCGAAATATAAAAAAGAGAGCTTATAAAGTGCAAACTTTAAATATTTTAAAGTATATTAAAATCCTAGTTCTTTTTAAAAAAGTTAGATGGATGCAAAATATGTTTGAGAATTGACCTTTAAAATTAAGTGTGTAGTTTGTTTTTTAACTATTGTGCTTTTAAAATGGTTAAAAGTTACTTTTGAAAATATTGGTTATTCAATTCTCCATTAAAGAAATAACAATGCTGTATCTTCATATAAATATTTATCAAAACATTTTCAAATTTCATAAAATACTGTTAGTTTCATAGCCCAAACTACTCTCATAACGACTGTAGTGTAGAACATTTTTCAAAAAAGTAGTTGTAAATGAATAAATGTTTTAGGCTTTATTACTAAATCTAGATACACTCCATACCTTGCAACATATAGAAATGTGATTTTACATGTAGTCTAATAAAAAATGTAAAGAGGAAAGTATATGATTTTATAACGGGACTTTATAGCATTTTCAATAACATTATCTAACAGGCCATGCTACTATTTTAATATCTTTTTTCTCATACCATATTTGTTGAGATATGTATATTTTAAAACTTACAGTTGAATTTATAAACAAAAAAGAATCCTCATGATCAAATAAGTGTTTTTTTTTAAAAAAAAACATCAATGTCTCTGGGTTTCAGCTACATGTTAGATTAAAATAACACGAAGAAAATATTCTTATTTTATTTTATTACTATTATTTTTACTTAGAGCAGTTGTGCAATTTGGGGAAAGAGATACAGGATTGCTAGAAAGAAATTCATACTCATTTCATAATAGCCTGGGGGCAACCTGCAGCTACAAAGAGGTGCCTTGAGTCTGCAGCAGAGAAAAACAGAAGTCAAAGAGGAGCAATTAAAAGTTGACTTAGGTTGGTCCCAATACAGAAACAAGTTTCATTTAACTCTGAACCCTCATTAAAAAAATAATCTTAAAGAGAGTCTTATTCAAGCTTACTCTTTTTAAGAATAAAATTGTGCCATTGTTAGTTAAAGCAAATCAACAACAACAAAACCCCTTGCTTCTAAAATGCATATATTTAACAGAATTGAACGCGTCCCACCATCTCAGCTTGCCGTGTTCTAGTTTATTATTTTCAACTCCAAAGTACATATATGTGATTCTCCTCAACTGTCATGTGCCCAGGGATCCTTTTGCCATTATTTTGGGAAGATGCACACAGCCTGCAGCAAGCCCTGGGCGTGTGGGTGTTGGCAGTGGGACCAGAGTACCTTCTGCTCCCACAGCAGCTGGGGGGCAGCGAGGCCCTGGGCACGACCCCCGGCTCCTGAGCAGGGTGTTTGCAGACAAGGACACCCGCGGCCTGACAACTCGACTTGCTTCAGTCTCACACTCTGCACATTTTCTGCTCCCAACCCTGAGCCTCCGAAAGCTGAACTGAACGACTCTGTCTAACACAGCAAAGAAAATGACAAAATCTGACCTAAGTTTTTGCGTAAGAGCACATTCAAGGGTCATATTCTGTTAGCTATAGTGTATTTTCACTTCCTCGTTTTCCTGTATATAATATTTCAAAATGCTAACTGCAATGGAAACTCTCTTAATTCTTGGTCATAATACCAAGAAGGCTATTTTTCCTTTTGCTTATTTTATTTTTGTCAAATCTTTTTTTCTGTCCTCTTTGTCAAACTAATATTCAGCATTACACTAAACAAGAAAACATTATGACTAACAGGATCTTAGATAACTAAAAATCAAAGTTTACAGCCCTGGCCAGTTTGGCTCAGTGGCTGGAGCATCGGCCCTCTGACCGAAGAGTCCCAGGTTTGCTCCCAGCCAAGGGCACGTACCTTGGTTGCAGGCTCTATCCCTGGCCCTGGTCTGGGCCCATGGGGAAGGCAACCGACCAATCCTGTCTCTCTCACATCCATGTCTCTCTCTCTCCCTCTCTCTTTCTCTCTCCCACCCTCTCTGAAAGACAATGGAAAAAAAATATCGTCAGGTGAAAATAAAAAACCATAAAAACGACTGATCAGGCATCTGCCAATAATGCAGATTTACTCTGGATAATTTTGGCAGAAATAAAAGAAAACATAAAACTATCATGTGGGTACCATGATTGTCAGGATGGCTAGACAACCAAATTAGACTAAAAATAGACATCAATGAAGGCTGCCTATCATGGAACATACAGTCATGCCAGTCCTAGACTGGTTGTTAGGATGGGCATAGGATTTTCCACATACATTTTGCTGGTGCACAACTACACTCTTAATTCTGATGTCACCATTATGGGTCATTTTTAACTGTCTGGCACCAGGATGGCTTTCCCACTGTCCAGGCCCCACATCCCTAATCCAGGCAGGAGAGAGGAATGAGGACTTATATACTGTTGTCTCCCAACATTGAACTGCTGCTGCAACTTTGTCCATCAAAAGGTACAATCATTTTTCTCCCTTCTTGATATTGGTCTCAGTTGGACATACGTTATGAGAAAGAGATGGGTCATCATGAATGTGCCCAAGAACCAAAGGGATATACAGGCTGCAGTTCATTTAGTTCAGACATTTTATAAAGCAGGAGCACAGGAAAAAATGAAAAGGTATAATAATGGGGGGGGGGGAGATGAAGGTGAAGGAAAGCAAGAAAGAAATGCCAAGGGAAAATAAAGATGGAAACAGCTCTAATTTTACTGCTTAGTATAATTAAAATAGCCCACTACTCTCAAGAATAAATCATTTTGATATTATATTGGTTTAATATTTTTCTGGATTTAAAAAATTATCTAATTCTATTTTTTTACTTACTGAAACCTGATGGAAATATGTAAACCTCCTTTTGGATAAAAATTTACTAGAGTATTGATTGCTAATAGGAAAATTATGTGACAAGAAACAAAGTGCCATGGACAGAAGTAATTCAATAGCTTTGTCAGAGAAAGGACATTGAGTTAACCTATTTCATAATCTGATTAATATCACAGATTGCAATTTATTATCCCCATACCTAATCATTATGCTCTAGTTAAAGTCAGCTTTGAAACACTGAATTTTAATATTTGTTTTCTAATTAGGATGATCATTTTTAATTAACCTTCTTTAAGAGGCTTTTAAATAAAATACAGTTGCTGATACTCTCAGAAGTATGATTAATCAGAAAGATGTGAGCCTTTATAGCTTCCCTTTATATTCAGCTTTCCATATTACTCATAATGTTTCCTTCCTCTGTTGGACATTTTATAAATTCTGCCCACATACCCAAAACTGTAAGCAGGGAATAAAAGGCCTTTATCACTTCTTAGGGAGATCCTTTTCCAGTTAAACTGTT
This sequence comes from Miniopterus schreibersii, assembly GCF_964146895.1. Lineage (NCBI taxonomy): Eukaryota > Metazoa > Chordata > Mammalia > Chiroptera > Miniopteridae > Miniopterus > Miniopterus schreibersii. Next base: position 67,499,523 of record NC_138106.1, on the reverse strand, counting down.
CTTTGCAGCCAATCAATTTGTCAGATCAGAGGCCTATCTTTTGTGAGAGTTTCTCTGAACTAAAGCTGACAGGGTTAGGCCAGGGTCAGCTGTCTGATAAATCAACGGGAAAGACAACTTAAAGCACTAGAGAAGAGAGGGTTAGGGATTAGCACAGATGGCATTATCTGGGAGTTGACATTGATAAAAAACATATTTCTAAGCATTAGCTTGGAAGACTTAGAAAAAAACACAAAAACCTCTCTTATTCTGTGCCCTCTCAAATGACATTTAGCTTAATTAGAAAAGTTAGAAAAGAACAGGACTCATAAGCCATTTATCTACCAAGTGGCAAGATTAAAAAAAAAATTAAATCTTGATGGTCTTCAGTAAAGAAGCTTAACAAAGATTAAGAGTTATCAATCTTTGCTGTAAACTATCAAAACCAACTGACCTTAAGTTGTACAGAAGTGAGATGCTGTAACATGACAGCTGCTTTACTGAAGGTATATGTTCCAATATTAAGAAAATTTAGATATTTATTTACTTACAGTTGACAAATTTTATAATTAAAACATAGTAACCTTTTAAAAATATCAATGGCATTTTATTCCTATAAAATATGGCTCATAATTATATGTAAACTTATTTATTTTAGGTAGAAAATCTTGCTGTTTTTAAGTCTGATAAATTCTAATGTTGAAGTCAGTGAATTAAGGAAAATTGTGTTTCAAAATCAATCAATCAATCATAAAAGAGTTCTCAATTTATGAGTAATTTATATGCATGAGATAACATTTAATTCATCTTACTGATGGGCCATGTTGTCCCTAAATGACAATCATAATGGCTGAGAACACTGAGTCTTTTTCTAATAGTGAAATATCACAATCATTATATGTGGTCCAGATAGAGAGATAATGGTAAGCAGATCATCAGCCATCTAAATAATTGTCCAAAACATTACAAAGAAAAAAGAATATATTACTGCTGGGGGGCGGGGGGGGGCATCTAAAAAATAGTAAAGAATTTTTTTTTAATTAGTAAAGAGCCCCTTTATCTCTTCCACATTTATAAGACAAAAAAACCAATGGAAATTTTTTTCAATACTACAAAAAAGTTGAGAATGAAGGAAGCTAATTTGGCAAATAATGAATATTTATCTTCATAAATAAAAATTAATTTAAATGTTTATTTCACAGGCTCTGACTTAATTTGGCAAATTTTGGTTTTTGTATAAAATTGCATAAAAAGCATTCTATAATATTGTATAAACTTATAGTTACTACATGAGAAGGCAAGGCAATGCCATAAGAAAGGAAAAAAATAAAGTATAAATAAAGTAAAAGTAATATATATTTTAAAGTACTCTGTGAATGATAAAAAGCTTTATTATTTTTCCAGAATTTAAAATAAAAATTTGATAAGTGCAACAGAAATGTTTATGAGATTCAACTTGTCACAAGTGATTATTTTTAACAGAATATAAAAACTCTTACACACAAAAAAAAACTGTGTGTGTTCCTATTAGAACAGATAAATAAATTCAATAAAGTAACAGGATACAAAATAAATATACAGAAATCAGTTGCATTTTTTTACACCAATAGTGAACTATCAGAAAAGGGAACTAAGAAAGCAATCCTATTCACAATTATTCAAAAAGAATAAAATATCCAGGAATAAATTTACCCAAGGATGTAAAAGAATTGTATTAGGAAAATTATAAGACACTGAAGAAAGAAATCGAGGAAGATACAAATTAGTGGAAGTACATACCATGTTCATGGATAGGAAGAATTAACATCATTAAAATGTCCATGCTACCCAAAGCAATCCACAGGTTCAATACAATTTCTATCAAGATACATACGATGTATTTCACAGAACCAGAACAAATATTACAAAAATTTATATGGAACCACAAATGACCCAGAATAACAACAATGATCTTGAGAAATCTTGAGAAAGAAGAACAAGTTGGAGAAATCATGCTACCTAATATCAAACTGTACTACAAGGCCATAGTTATCAAAACAGCATGGTACTGGCTGCAGATATATAAATCAATGGAACAGAACAGAGAGCCCAGAAATAAACTCACACCTTTATAGTCAATTAATATTTGTACTATATTAATTGACCAAGTACTTTTTATTTATAGGTTTTGGTCTCTTTATTTTAAGGTAGGAAAAAGGCAGAAATATCCGAATTTTATAAGTAATGCTCAATTTAACATCATATTGAACTATGAGGAAATAGAAAGGATGTAATTCTCAATCAAAGCTATGCCTATTGTTATGCTTTCTTTTCGATCATACACTATGTATTCCCTTTGGCTCATGGCCATAAGATTTGTAAATATTCTGAGAAATCTCAAGGACACTTCTAAAAAGGAAGAAAAAATAGAATAAGAAAGAATACACTTGGAGGTTGTATGTGTGTGGCAGGTAGACACATTCTTCTAATACAGCTTTAGTAATGGCAGTCAGTAGCTATCTGTTACACATTCACTGTCAATCAGGATGATTGCCCAGCCTCCAAGCAGTGGGGTCATTGCACTCCTTGAGCATAAGACAAAAATATATGGAATAGCTATACCTAGTGTGGATTCTCCTCATATTGGCAGACTGATAAAAGGTAAAGAATGACAGAATGTTTTCTCTTCTACTTAATAGTACTGTGACTTTAGAAATTTAATTTTGGGCTTTTGTATTCTATATCTTTAAAATGTGTAAAACATTCAGCAGGATCTAGAAAGGGAGTTATACCTAATATGCCCAGTACATAGTATTGTGGTTATTTCTATTATATAACTGATGCGATAGAAATGTAACAAAATAAAAATCTATATCTTCATCTATATGAAAAAAGTTTGATGACTTTGCAGTATAAAATATTTTTGTTATTGACTTTGCTATAAATAAGTATGTGAAAAAAAAGTGAGTGCAAGTCCTAAGTCAGATTTCCTGTGTTGAAATCCTGTTCTAACACTTTCTAGCTGTTTTAAATTGGACAAGTTGTTTCATATAACTCAACTTCATTTTCTTGCACTTATAAAGCTCAGAAAATATCATCCAACACATTCATTTGTTGAGGAAATTAAATAAAATACTAGATGAAAAGCAAAGTAAGTACTTCATAAATATGAGCTACATTCATTTAAAAGCAGCAAAACATTTCAAAGCTTTGTTAGAGTTAGATTTAAATATTTGTTAAGCATGTTAACTACTTTCAGTGATGACTTATTCAGAAAAATTCTGGTTTACTGAAAGCATACAGGCATTTATCAAGTGCTTGATCTTCCAATCTTGCATTAATACTGTTGGAATGTGCCTAATTGGAAAAGATCACGATCCTTCTCAGAACCTAAAAGGTCACTTCTAGGTAGTATCATCTTAGCAGTTCTGAAATTCACCATTGAAAATGGGACACTAATCCAAAAGCCTTCTCCACAGAACCGGCCTACCAATCTAGGTGGATGTGGTATTTATGGCTTCTGACCAACCTGGCTACTGCCTCACCACACCTTTGGCCTCTGCTCAGGAATCCACTTCCTTGCTTCTGGTTTGTTGGCACTTGTACTTGATGGTACTTTGGTAATTTTCTCAACCAGAAAGCCTGCCTAGCAATTTTTCCAGTGCCTTTGCAAGTAGCCCAGACTCACTTTTCATTCTTAGGATTTACTAAGTAAGTAAATTATCTAGCTAACTTGAGCTTTCATATGACATCCAGCTAATGATTTATCTCCATACTCAAGTACTTCACCAGACTTGAGTTTGTATTTGGCTAAGTTTCTTTGTAAATACATTTCCCATTATGAAAGTAATAAGGGCTCAACAAAAATTAAAGGACAGATATTATACTTACTGATTAGTAGACATTTGTTTCTGTCCAAAATGTCCATAAAGACATTTGGTTTGGTCCATGAATCATTAAATAATTCATTTAACTTCATTAAAATTTTATTTATGTTATTTTTATTGTAATCCATGATGCATTTTTGATAGGACCAAATATCAAGGACCACTTGGCATGGACCAAATCTGCTCATGTGCATTTTGGACAGGACTAAATTTCAAGGACCTTTAATGTGGACCAAATGTTTCAGTGGATGTTTTGGACAGGATCAAATATCCTGCAAGGTACTTAACACAGTACATACATACATGCACAGTATATTAAGATAAGGAATTAATAAAAATATTAGCAATATAAATACCCCATACTTGAAAAAAACTATATGGATTTTGAAAAATTAAGGAATTATAATGGAATTCAAAATATATTTATAATTGTCACCAAAAACACAACATAAAATTTGAAAAATGTAGTTAAGACAAAAATTTAGGTAATATTGATTAGAGTGAATACATAACAAAACAAATATAATTTTTTCCACTAATTCTCTTGCATTGTCTTCTGTAGAGTTTACTGATATCCCCACATTGAAGACTGGTGATAGATTTAATTATATAAGGGCAGGGGGTGATGGTTGGGGCAGGGGTGATGGTAGGTGCAGGGGTGTAAACAGATCTGAGCACCTCAAAGAATGGGCTGTTCTGAACTCTTCTGCATTGTTTCACATCTTCTTGGGCTATTCTGATTAAGGCTTCATCTGATTCTAGTCTCAGTTTTAAAACAATATTGTGCAGGCTTTGTGCCATTTGGAGCTTACATGGATTGCCTCACTTCAAATATGTGGAATGTATCTCTTGCCCTCCCGTCTTTATAATTCCAGACAGGAGGATAGCTGCTGGAGCTCACTTGACATTCACATATTCTTAAACTGCTAACTAAGAACGATTAATCTCCCCAACACCTGCCCTGGGCAATCCTTAACCAGTAAGAGTTAGGAGCCAATAGGTAAATGGTTGTCTCTTTCACCACTGAGATGGATAATTCTGAAATGCATTTTATAAGGTTACTCAGACTTTCCCAGTAGGATTGAACTCCATTACCCACAGTGGTAGCCAACTTTATAATAATCTTTTATTGGCTTTTCCTAATTGCCTTTACCTCCTTTCTTATTTTACTCTCCCCTAATTATTCATGCCTACTGTCTGTCTTTGATTTCCAAATAAATCCCCTTCAGATGAGCCTTTGCTCTAAGCTCTGAATTTGTGGAACTCACACACAGTTTCTAGGAGAGGTCTATTTTGTCTAGCAATGTGCTAGCATTGCAATTATTCAGTTGTGAATAGAAACACTCTGTCTTTATTCTTAAGTATATTAATTGCATTTGATGTTGTCATTTAATTTTATTCAAGTTGTATAATGTATAAATAAAATAGTCACAATAATTATTTCAGTAAAAACATGATTTAGCTATATTTTATTTGTAAATTTATTTATAACCGTCTTTATATTTACACATTAAATTTTATTTCTATTTTTGTCTTCTTTAACCAGATCCTGTTTCCTAATAAGAGAAAAAATATATTTAATGATATTCTCTTCTATATTTTATTTTTTACCACACACCTTCAACAATCTCCTACCCTCTCACACAGGCTTTTGTTTTTCTTGTCTCTTGCCCCTTTAAATTTCTCTTTAATGTGTTTTCTCTTAAGCAAAACTCCAAACTAAGAATAATATCAGCCATGTCCATGGGAAATACACTACTAGAAGAGTCGAACTTTTCTTTGCTTTCTTTTGGAGAATGTCAAGCTAAACTTTACATTTACAAATACTTTCTACTTATAGCTATAAAACAAAATTAAAATTGATTTCTTCTTTTAGGCAGTAGTTAGAAATGTTGTATACGTACATTTCAAGTCCAAAATACTTCTTCTTATAGATTATACCAGGACTTTAATAGCTACCACAGCAAACACATTAAAAAAATTAGTCTTTCAAATGTTCACACACTTTGCTTTTAACCCAGATAGTGATATTATGTACAAAGGCCCCCAAATATTATGAGTTCAGTAAAACAAACTAGAAACATATTTCAGGGTGAAGAAGGCTTAGAAAACAAGTAGATTAACTCTTAGCTGTTATTATTAGCTTGTGAAGCTCCATACATAGAGTCTTACTGTATAAGAATTCCCTCTAGTTGGAAAGAGATTGACTGTTTCTTGTGTAGAAGGCTATCTCACTACTCACTCACTGGACAAATACCTATGCATCAGTCTCAACTCAAATGCAAAATGAAAAACCTTTTTTAACTTTTTCAGTAGTCTTAGTATTTTGTTTTATTTTTGTTTTGTACGTGTTTCTGTGGCAAATTACAAATAGTTTCATTATTTGTCATGAACCCCCATAGACGATGAATTCTAAAGCATCTGCGTCTTGTCTTTGCTTTGCACACCATGCTTCCTCGCTTCACATGCTCAGCATCTCTTGCTTAGAATACCACCAGTGTTTTCCTCTTTCCATGCCACCAGGACTATTTCTATAACACAAGTATATTTGGATCAATACCTGAATCATCACACTGTTTTAAAAGCCCTAATTTGGAAGTAAGAAATGTTAGAAGCAGCCAGAAGAACTGGACTAAATTATTTTCTCTTCCACTTAGAGGTTACAAAAGTTTGTTGCTCTAAGAGTTCTTTTCAAAACAAATGAAACAAAAATCTCCAAATGGAGCTATCTACCTTGTATGGTTTTCATGCAGATGAGCTAAAATGGCATTCATTAAGTGGTTGGCACAGTGTGTGGCACGTTTAGGCAGTGAAGCATAGCAAGTCTGGTTATTATATGTTGCCCCCTTCCACTTATAAGACCTGACTCTGTATCATACAGAGAAGGCCCTGGGGAGGTCGCCAGTCTCTCTGCCCAGGTTCATTTTCCAGCACCAGCTTTCACTTGCTATGTCCCACCAACTGTGCCTTAGACAGGGTGTCCCCTCAAAAATGTATACACACTTGAACAGCTGATAGCTCAAATTTTGAAAATGAAATGTATTTTAAGAAACACCGCCTTTATAATTATCCAAAATGTGTGTGTACATTTTTTTAGACACGCTATATATCGTTTCTTACACAAGTCGTGCTGCTAGATGTGTCCATTTTTTGTCAAATACATCACACGTACTGAAGGCATGGATTTTACAGAGCTCAGTCTAAATAATAGTTCATCAGTGAAGCTTTCCTTGAATATTTTCACATTCCATTATGGTTTATCTCTTTTATGTCTTTTTTTTTTTTTCCTTTTTGCTATTACTATGCCCTCTAAGTTCAAAAACTCAATTGAAACGTATTACTTCCTTCAGTAGTCTCTAATACTAGCAATAACATTTATGATTTATATTATTTGTCTTTTTTTGTAGAGAAAACAACAAAGAGAGTCATGGGAGCATACATATTATACAATGATTTTAAATTGGAAAACAACCCCTACTGGGGGGAAATGCCAAATTTTAAAGCAAAAGATATCCTTTTTTCATAATTTGTTTTAGCTTATTTTGTTCAAGCCCCTGAAAATAAAGAGTCTTTGAGTTGCTTGAAATTGAACAAGCTATTAGACCCTGGTGACATGGAAATTTGTCTGTGACAGTTACTTGACGGAACCGTAAAAGCATTTTTCCAGAGAAGGGAAACCTGAAACAGCTGGTATCTAGCCTCCCTGCCACCACATCTGACAGCATAAAGGACTTTATACAGTTTACATGGGGGGGGGGGGAACATGCCTGCAGGACCGTTTGTCAAATGCTTAAAAGCAAAATAAATTAAAGATGTGGGGTTGCAGTAATGTGTACTCATATAAACTGCTGCAATAAATGTTTCAAGAATTGCTGTTTATTTTCTCACACAACAGTAAAAATTAACCGAAGACCTAAGGGAAGGTTGACTGAGCAAAAAGGCAATTATTTGGCAAACAGAGCAAAAAGGATGATGAAATAGTTATGTGTGTCTTTTTGTGTTCGACAAGGCAAAGTCGGCCTTACTGTGTAAGCATCCTCAAGTTATTTGGAGAACCACTAAACAGCTGAATAGAGCAGCCCTGAAAAGCTACAGATGAATACAGCTCTATTCTCTAATTGTTGGGTCAAGAATATAAGATTTTTGGATTAGTCAATATCACATTTCTCATAAATTAGTTTCCATGAATTTATTAACAGGGATAAACTATAGCTACCTATTTTATTTACTTTGAAGTGAAGTGTATTTGGCATAAATGTTGGGGGAAAAGTACATTTGAGAATCATGGTCTACCAATCCAATCTAAATTAGCACAAGGATCTCAGAAGCATTAAGCTATCCTTGGCATACGTGGAATGCGCTGTTCAGATGCACCTTCAAAAAGGGACTAGCTGCCCAGCTGTGAGGAATGTGGTTAGCTGGGTCTTTGTCTCCTAAAATTCCACATCAATTTTGAAGCTGATACCATGTTGTTTTTGTGTCCTGCTCCAGCCAATGACTCATCAAGGTGTCAGGGATTGAGAGGCCACCCCTCACTGCCAATGAATGACGTATTAGCTATGACTAAGCTCTTTTTTGCTTACAGAACAGGCAACAATAAGGGCTCGGTTGCCCTTCTTGAGCAAACTTTCCATTTCCAGCCAACAACAGCAATTGGTGATATCACTTCATTAATTTGATATTAAATCACCATAATCTGACATTTTTAGGAGCCACAGTGGTGATTTAAGTGAGGGTAATATTGGGACAACCAACCTACATCATTTATGTAATTGGTTGACATCACTAATCTTTACACTTCCACCTAAGATGCAATATTGCTTCTCATTTACTATTTGAATGGGGTGATGCATATAATTCAGAGGTTTCTAATTGACCTTTTAACCATTAAACTTTTACTCCATAGGCAAGCAAAGTAATGTGATGATTATATCATCAGCTAAATGTATTCTAACAGATTAGGTACCCTGAAACTGGAGATGCAACCACAGAATGGTCCTGTGGACCCACTGAACCCGCTGTTAGACATATTTGGATTAGGACTTCGTTTTCTACCTGGTCTTCACATACTCCCATTCTAACAGGAAAACTAGGATGACAGTGTATTCATGATTCCTCTAAGGATCTGGTTAGTTCTCTGGTCATACAGAAGAGGTTTTGTTTTGTTTTGATTTGTACTGTTTTGTTTTCTATTGGGGTGACTATGGCCACAGGTACATGGGGGAAAATTGGAGGTATGGATACTGCAGTGTCTTTTATCAAAGGGTCTTTTATTCTATACAATTATGGTCTCCTATTTTAAGGAATTGGCTCAGATCTGAAAAATGAAAAGTTAATCACCATTTTACAATGCAGCCACTAACCACAGCCTTTTGTTCACCAGATCTTGGCCCTTTCTACTTACATAAGTCAAGCAAAACCCCCATTGGCATCACTTTCAATTGCCTTTGGAATACTACAGATTATCAGCCAGTGTCATAGACCTTTGTGGGCCAGTGCTTTTTATTTACTGTGACAACTACAGTGCTACCTATGAAGAGCATATCCACTTTGCTGTACTGGTAAGTGTTACCATGTGGCCTCTGCTCCTCTGAAATCCTATCACCACTCATTACACAAGAGACCTCACCTCCCTTAAAATCTCTTCTACTGTCAATCCTGATCTGCAGTGGATCTGTACCACTGTCTAAATTATTTTTCCTTTCCCATCTACCAGTAGGCCATGTTTTATTCCTTTAAAAAATGAATTGTCTTCATCCTTTAGAGAAACAGAGTCAGCAGGTAAGTTCATTTAAAACATGGCCCATGCCGATAAGACATCAGACGTCTAATAGGCAGTTGTACGTACAAATTTGGATTTCACACGAAAATACTAATCATTATTTCATACTCTTTTCTGACCAACCTACTCTAAAATTAAAATCCTGAGTGTAAGTTTCAGGCCAGTCTCTCTCTATTGTAGAAGTCTAGTTTTTCAAAATCTTCCATAGATGCCTCCAGTTTTCATCTCATGCCTTAAATTGGTAGCTGGCTAACTTGAGCCTACCATTCCTTATCTTCCATTCTTGGATAACACTAAATACAGTCAAACCTCGATTCCTGAATGTCTCCCATCTCAAACAATTCAGTTCTCAACTAAGTTGTTCCCAAGAAAATTTCTCAGTTGTCAAACAAAACTTCTGTTCTCCATCTTATAACACTTTCATGCTGATACCTGTATGATCAGTCACATGTCTCTCAGGAGACAAACAAAGGAGAGGATGTGCCAATATGAGTCAGTTTACCACTAACCCTTACGCTGTGAATATTTTCTTTTTTTTTTTTTTTTTTTTGCTTTCATTGCTGCTCCTTATTATTAAATACATACAGTAAGTCACCATGGGTCCTAAGAAGGTTAGTGATAGCAAAGTGAAAAGGAAAGTTGTGAGGACAACAATGGAGCTTAAAAATGAAATAAATGCAAAGTATGATAGAGTTCACATGTCTGATCTGGACACTGAGTGTGGCATGGTGAAATTGACAACTAGCACAATTTTAAAACATAAAGAGGCCGTCAAGAGTGCTGATGTTGCTAAGTATGCAAAAGTGCTCACAAAACACAATCACAGACAAAGAGACAAAAGAGAGAAGGAACCTCAGAAGAACAGCTTTTACTGTACATTTCATTTCCTTTTTGTCAAATGTTCAGTTACAGTCCATGTCTTTTTTGTTTTTAAAGTGTTTACTTATAGACTAAATAGTACATTAGACATGTACTGTATATAAAACAGGTTAAAACAGGGAGTTATTTGGGGATCTGTAATGGATTAATTCCATTTACATTATTTCTAATGGAAAAAATAATTTGGTTTTTGAAAAAATCGCTTCTCCAAGAGCCTTCCAGAATGAATTAAGTTTGAGAACCGAGGTTCCACTGAAAACTCTTTCATTATCCTTTAATTTACCACCATTGCTACATATCTCAAACCTAGAGCTACTGCATAAATGAATGTATCCCTATTCACTTGTATCCTATTCCAGTTCCTCTACCTGGAAAAAACCTTAATAAGTTTGATGCTGTAGCATGTTAAGTGTTATCATATTCCTTACTTACCAATAGCAATAATTTTCTTGTTTCCCTTTCAAAATCTTACTCTAGTAATCAGTTTTCTAGGACCACTTCTGATAATGGCTGTATTACTGTGAGGTCCTCAGGATGCTGACACTGAGATGAGAATCCAAGTGAATTTAGGTGAGTGGGAAAATGACCCAGGGAAAGAAGAAAGGCATGGTTTTGTTGTAAGCTAGTTACCACTTTAAACCACTAGAGATTATTTCCACTGCTTCTCTAGTACTTGTGTAAATACATACGAAGGGCGAGAGTGCTGGAATATTTAAGCACCCATTGTGTGAGTCAGTGTGGAGGGATGCTCCTAGAGGGCATTTTCCTGGAACACCCAAGGTATCGCACAGGAAGTGAGGTAAACAGCATGGAAAGCCACAGAGAGAAATGTGGGAGCTAGCATGGGAAGCTGAACTGGTGTACACTACAGCGGGAAGGAGCCAGGCACGAGAAAGGGGCTCTAACAACTTAAGCTACAAGGTGCTTTACATTGTATTTCCGTTAAACCAAACAAAAGTCCTTAAAGGTAAATACTTTCATAATCCAGATTTAGAAGAGTAAATTACATATATGTAGGTAAAATAGCATTCCCAGAATTAATTAGTGTGGTATGATTCAGAATCTGGAAGCTTCAGGCTAAATTTCTGAACTTAATCTCCATAGTCAGTGCCATTTCCATAGCTTTCATGGTGTGAAATATGTCTCTGGCTATCATAAATTAAAAATAAGTAGTATAGTGCTAGAGAGTAAATGTTAAACTGTATTCTTACTAAAGTGATCAGTTACCTTTTGAATAATGTATTTAACACCTAAAACCAATAGAATGATTTATTCTTAGTTGTTCTTTGAATATTCTAAAAAATCAGGCAACCAATATAAAAAAAATAAAATAAAAAACATTCATTACTATTCATCAACGCAGATAATTCTATTTATATTAAGACAAATCCTTCCAGAAGTATTGGAGTATTTAAAATATTTCAATGACAAAAATTGCTTTATTTTCACAATAATATTATGAAAGGATAATTCTTTTTTGGTTTAAAAATTCCACACTTCATTAAAAATATATCTGAAAGCAAATCAGTAATTCTGCCACTTTTAGTGTATGGCTCCCTAATGAACCAATCATGGATTGACAATGTTTTTGGCATCTTATATGGTTTAATAGAATACTTGTTTTTCCTAATCTGGATGTCCCTGATTTTAAAATACTCTGTATATTGTATCTGTGTATGTAATGTGCTTTTGCTGTCTGACTTAATGTTAGCTTGTTAACTAAAATGCCAATTTTTAAAAATGACAATTATAATTTTTTTCGAGCAATAATTTAATTATACTTGGTGAAGTGAAACATTGTTAATAACTAAAACCTTTTTAACTATTATTGTTAGTAGCCATGCTTCTTCGCCCATTAGTGCTTTTGCTCAAGGAGTGGTTTTCATTTTCATTAGCTCTGTTTCCATTTGCTGAATGAATATCTTGCTACCCTCAGCATTCAGCACCAATTTCCTCATAGCTCTGCTCCAATCTATATCTACCAATAAAAGGGAGAATTTTAAAATTTAACTTCTAAATGTATATAGACTAGCACATAAACCTTTTCTTATTCTTTTAATCAGAATACTTATTAGAAAAAAAATGCTGTTAATTTTTTAATCATGTTAATTTGCCACTGATTCAGAAGAGATTGGTCTTCTTTTTGCATTTTCCCAGCTGTCTTCCTTTTAACTAGTACTCAATGTATAGTTTTACACCCTTACTTAACTATACTCTTTGGCATTGCCTCTAAGAGTAAACAGGGTCAGTTGCTGTGGCTAAAAGAGTGGAATAATGGAGTTAGGTGGAACTTTTTTGATTAATCTGTATAAAATAGGTCTGTTTTGAATGTAGGACTTATTATTATTCAGGTACAACTGATAAAGATGATTCCCATTGACGATTCATACTTCTAAAGAGGAAGAGGTTACGCCACTGCACATAGAGCTGCACAAGAGAGCACCCACGTTAGATAGCAGGGGCAGGGAGAGGCAGAGAGTGTGGAATCATGGGGGGGCCTTTATCTTGGTTTCCATGGGAAGGAATGGGCAAGGCAGAGTCTAATCAGGATTAAGATTGTACCTCGTTGTCTGATACCTGGCCTTGGGATGATTTGGGCAGGAGAATAGTGGCCCTGAGTGCAAGAGCCCAATAAAGGAGGACATTCGAAGGTATGGGCTCTGTATTGTTCCGTGTGAATATGAAAGGTGTGCTCAGTGGAGAGCCACTTGCTGTACAGAGGAACTGGGATAACCCCTGGAGGTGCAGCTCCTCTCTGGTCAGAAAGGCCCCAGAAGCCAAAGCCTCAGCTACAGAAACTAGAACTGTGGTTACTAAAGGTCCACCTGTCTCAATATTTTCAGCATACAGTTAGCCAAATTCAAGAAGACACTTCCACACACTGTGTTAATTTTGAGTAAATGCTCATTATTTTTATGTTCATGTTTGTGCGTGTACATGCTTAAGTACCTGTGCAAGTGTGTGTGTGTGTTTTACACATCTGTGCTGCTGGATAAGGAAATTTGTTTTGGTGTTCAATATCAATGCTTACTTCATGTGCTTTTAATATTTTTCAATCCCTACTTTTATGTTAAAATCTTCAGAATTTGTAAATGCTTTAAATTCACTTGTAACTCAAGTACCCGCCTGTGTCCCAGTTTTTTCAATCTTCTTTACTTCCAGATTCTTAATAACTTATTCGAGAACCCATTTCCATTTTCTTCCTTCCTGATGTGAGGTCCTGAAGGCACCTGCTGCAAGGAGAAGGGAAGTTGCATCGCTTTAGTCTCCTTTCTCACCCGAATCCCACTTCTATTATATGTTGAATCCCTGCTCACTATTGCACCTTCCCTTGCTGTCCTGACTCTACTCTACTCTAACCTGAGTGGGGAACAGTTTTCTTTTCATTATCCCAAACATCCTTCAATTATTTCCTCTCAGAGAATCTTGTAATTTTTCTTCTGGTAACTGTTTTCTCAATTTTGTGACTGTGCAAAAACATAATTTTGTTATTTTTTTTTAAATGTCTCATTTACTAACTCTAAGGCCCACAGAGCAGAGGAACCTGTCCTATTCATTGCTGTATCCCCGATGCCTAATAGAGTGTGTGGCACTTGGAAGGACACTCTTAATAAATAAATAAATGAAGGTTTGTGAGCAGGAGGATGAGTGTGCTTATTGAACTGCTGTTGTAATAATGAAAGCTACTATTTACTGAGGATATAATGCATGCCAGGAAATATATTGCATTTTACATTCATAACGTATTTTAATTTCGACAACAACACCATGATTATTATACAAACTTGCAGGTAGAGTTCATACAGTGTTGCTCAGGAAGTGACCACACTGAAACTTGAACCATATTGGCAGACTCCTAAGCCAAAGTTCTTTATTTCCTCTTATTTTTAGTGTATATGTTTTATACAGCTACACACTGCAAGAAGTTGGATATTAAAGGTAATTTATACTCTCTACGACTGAAGAGTAAATGATATTTTGTATTTTCTACTGTTCTATTTTCTTCATGAAAAGTTCCCCAACATAAGCTGATCTCCCAGTCAACCTTCAAATGACCCTCACTAAGTCTGAAGTTATTTGTTATATGTATTTCTCATTCTACCTAAAATTCTCTCTGCAGTTTGTTAGTAGAATAAGCAGACAACAGATCCACCCCTTGGTTCTTTTATTTTCTTCAGACTCAGAAGAACGTGACTCTCTTCCTTACCCTTATGCTCTCATAGCTTTGGGAAAATGATAAATAGTTGATTTCCCCAGAAAGGTCAAGAACCACTGACAGAGATGAACTACATTGGATAACTTTGACCAATGTTTCAGTAAGGGTATTCCCCAAACAGCCATGCTGTCAAGCATATTATAATGTCCTCAAATTGATTTCAGACTTAAGGAACCTTGGATATCATCTGGGAAATGCTATAGTGAGGGGTTAATTGACATAGCTCCAAGGAAGATCTGGTCTTCAGACTTGTACTTTCTTTCCTGAATAATTTATAGCAATTATGTTTCAATTATTTTTCTTTGACCAACTTATTATGTTACCAGTAGTGGTGATTTTGGAGATTCTTATTTATTTTATTATTATATTAATGTATTTTATCTAAAAATATAATGAGATTTTGTTTTGATTTTTTTTGGTATTATTAGAGATTATTATCTTAATTTCAACTGGTGTCTCTTGAAAAGTTTTGGGTGGTGGAAACACTTGTCTCTTTAAAAAGTCCCTGTGATCTGTTAAATACTGATAAAGACCCTGAATAAAGAGTATTAATTTAATTTATTTTTATTTTATTTTATATTAATACTGATTTTCATTCAAGCTTGTCAATATGGTCTTGTGCTTATATTTGTATTATAAATATAAGCCACTTACTTTCTCAGCATTAATAGCCTATGTTGTCTTTTAAAACATTATTAGCATGGGTCATGTTGCTATTTAAAATGTACTAAATTTGATACTTAGAAATTTACTAAAATTACAAACATGTGATTCTTATGAAAATTGACTGTTCAGATAATACTAAAGTTTCCCTCAGCAGCTTCATGGCATAAATCATTCAAACCACTTGGCAGAGAATACTCTTCTTGCATAATTAGCTTAAATGGCCACATGTTACCAAATAGTGTATTTTTAACATCTGTGATTTTATTAAAAATTGTTATTTTTAGAACTACTATATATCCATCCAGTTTTGAGAAGTCATAATATTTTATAATACTATAGTAAAGCTAACCATTTCAGGAATAATTTACTAATATATGCTGTTATTAACAACATATTACTTTTATTAATGTTTCTTGTAACCTGCTTACTATACTTCCAGTAACTGTATAAAAAATATTATATATTTTTAAGCCAATACTTTTGAGAACTGTAGAGCCAGGAATTCTTAACAATTCAATATTTAGGTATTATCTTAATATTATGCATTTTCTCTGATAAAAATCTGGCATGTGCAAATATCTGGCATAATATAGGTACTAACCATGTTCTTTGGCTGCTACTCCATCTCTTCTTAAGATGAACCCATACAGAGCTAGGGCAAAAGTATTTTAACATGAACTGTAAATGTCTCTTTGATATGTTACAGATTAATCATGCCAAAGTGCCACATCGAGACCTTGTTTCAAAGCCCCCAAAAAGCTTCACAATGAGGAGAGAATAAAATTCTCACATTCCTATCATCTTATCTCCATAAGCGTTCCTCTCCGTGGATGGAAAATTGTAAATATCTCATGGTTACATACTATATTACCTTTTTCTTATCTTATTTTATATATTTTCATTCCTGTGTTTCATCCAATTATACATGGATCACTCCTGAGCATGTATTAGGTCACCTAAGAAAAACCTAAACACGTTCCACAAATTCCACACAACAAAAATAAAATTTCTCTGATCACAAGGTCGTGGACTATGTATTAATAACAAAAGAAAAAAAAAATTCTTCCTCTCTGAAATTTATGATGCCTTTACTACATGATTTCTCTGGGAACCACAAACTACAGACTGGAATTAAAGAATTTATAAAAATAATATAAAGAGAAAACTACATATCAGAATTGATTAGAAGCATTTATGAGAATGATATGGAAAATTCATAATGTTAATTTTAACAATTAAATTTTATAAATGTAATGGACAGATTAATTCAAATAGTTCTCTGCAAATAAATTTAAAAGCTAGACAAAATGACAATAATATTACCCCTTACAGATAACATATCAATGATAAGAATGAAATTATATCTTTAAAAAGGTGATTTATGTTAATCTCACCTTAACCAAATGATCGAATCTGCATTTGCTGATAATAGAAGTCATCTGACATTTATGTGGCCTTGGATGTGATGCAATGGAAAAACCCCTTGTTTAGAGTAGTCTTGCAAAACATAGTTTTGTGTATGTGTGTGTGTGTGTGTGTGTGTGTGTGTGCACGCGCGCATAGGTGCATATCCTGAATCCAATGATGAAAGAGTCAGATAAAGTTAAATACAATACCTTCTGTGAGGTAATTGGTCTAGACACACATATTGTCAATGTCATGAAAGATAATACCAAAAGAAAAAATATGCATACATTTGAGTATATACTGAACAATTACATATATATCAGTGTAAAATTTCTTGAGTGTGATCATGGTATTGTGGTAATGGAGGAATATATTCTAAGAATATAATGAAGAAATTAAATTTCACTCTCAAATTTTTCAGCAAGAAAAGAAAATGTAGATAAATAGAGACTAAATGTAGCAAAATCTAGAAAATTATTAACAATTTGTGAACCTCTGTGAAGGGTATAGAAGTATTTAATATACAACTTCTTCAACTTTTTGTTACAAAACTTCACAAAATAAAATGTTGAGAAAAACTGAAAAATAAATTTTCAACTATTGATATAATTTTTGTACTATGTTAAAGCATACAATATTTCTTAGAAACATAATTGTGATGTAATTTATAGATTTAATTGACCATAGTCTCCCTCTCTCTCTCTGTATGTGTATACCCCCCCCCCCCCACACACACACACTAGAATTTGAAATATGCAGCACTGTAGTCTTGGTTTACTTTCTCAGTCTCAAGAATATTGGTTGCTCCTGACTGAAGAGCAGAAAAACTGGTTGATTTTTCACCTTAATAAAGAATACCTATTAAATAAATAAAAAATAATAAAAAAAAAGTACTATCAAAAAGCTAAGCAACACGTCTAAAGGCAATTAACAGTGTCTGAGCTAGCAAGCTTCAAATATAACTAATGGCATAATCATCACTCTGAAAAGGAGGCGCGCTGTGCATTGTTTGGATGGAGGTCAATGAATATTGAGCAGCATTTGTATATTGTGACAACGTGCAGTCCTATCACTCGGCAGCTCATCAGAAGCACAAGGCATGGAGGGGTTCCCTGCTCCTGCTTTTTGTAGCTCTGGTCGCTATCAGTCCGTAGCAAGGCTAAGTGCTTCCCCACTCGCCTTCATTTCAGTTCCCAAGCGCCAGGCGCCGGTGCAGTTAGCAGCATGCCTTGACATTCACATGCAAAGATTGTAAAAGACTTCAGAGAAAGCTGATCTCCTATTAAGACTGGATTAAAGACAATGATTTTTGACGAATTGAACACATACCGCTTCTTGTTCTTTCTGGAACCCATTTTGCCTTTTTTAAGGGTTGATTTAGTAACCTCCTTATGCAAAAACTTCACATTCTAGACACCAAATTGTGTTAACATATGTTACGATACCTAAAATTCAAAATGTATGTTGTTTTTTTAGAATTATGAAACAACTAAAGGGCATTATAAATATTTAAGGCACTGTGATGTCCCTCATTGCATGCAAATTTCCTTTATTATGCAATAAACATTCTGCCTCGCTGATATTTTTCAGTGAATAAAAAGGAATTACCAGGAAGAAAGTACCAAATTCAGACAAGAGGTCAGTGAAGATGATGAGAAGCTTCCTTCCATCACGATACCTTAAATTACACTGGGAAATTTCCCAGGGATATATTATAAAATATATAGTTTCTGCTTATATAATGATGCTTTTAAATGTATTGAATGCTAGCAAATATGTAATTATAATACTCAGTAACATTCTTCTCATTACTATTTAGTAGCTTAGAGCTTTTTCTAATTATAAATTGTGCCTAATATTCAATGAAGAAGCCTAAGCATTGTAAGTATCCAACTACTAAAAAAAATACAAAAAACAAACAAACAAACAAAAACAATTTGATGGGACCTAACAGTAGCATTTCAAGATGAAGAAGCCAAAGTTCAAAATAAAAGAACAGCTGTCATTACTTGCTGCATTTGAAGATATTTGGCTAGAGGTGTATAAGAAGCATTGCCCAAATCATTCAGGGAAATTAAATGTCACTAAAAGATTTAGTGGTTCTGATTCAATGTGTTCCATTTTGATAGATCTGAGAACTGTGTGGATATATAAATATTGAGGCAGACTTAATGAAATACATCCAATATATTTGATATTTATGTGTGTGTGTGTGTATATATATACATATATATATATAGTTTCAAATAACTTGACTAGGTACATGTAACTTGTTCTAACAAGTACCCTATTAATAATGCTTAATTAAGTTACTCATAATTGTAGGATTCACTTATTATCATACTAGCATTTCCCAAGATATTGATTCAAAGTTTGCTTTACATTCAGCTACCTCTCTTCTCTTTCTTTCAAATTTTAATTGTTGTTTTTAGAGGGCAAGTAAATTAGCCAATTTGGTTATAAAATCCACTAGAGAGGGCTCTGTTCTTAGCTTCAGTTTTGACAGGTTTATGTGATCAATGACAGTAAAATATCTAGGATCTACATTCCTTTTCAACTGGGGGAAGAAAAAAAACACGTTTATGCTTTGCGTTCATGTGACACTTTGAAAGTACTAGCATATCTTTTGACTTAGTTGAAATCATTGCAGCGGCTTTGATTGTAGTTCCAAACTGAAATGCTGCAGTTTATACCTTGATAAATTATGAAGTCACTCTTTCTCCCATCTTTATTTTTGGTCTCCTTGCTAATCTTTTGTATTTATATTGTCAAATAAATGATTTCTGTTAAATGGATCATGAAAATAAATGTGAATGCATGTGTCCTAAGCCGTGTCTGTGACACACAGGAAAGGAAGGTCATTTCATTACACACCACCTTTTCATTCCCCCTCCTGCTTCACACCAAATGCTAAACAAATGCTGAATAAAGGAATGGATTAATGTTTTTGCTGATTTCCTGATCACTCCATTGAGAAGTGTCTTCTTTGCTTATGAATTCTTAAACTATTTTTAACACTTGCACTATTTTAATGTGTTGCTTGGTACTGATGTTAACTACATATTTTACTGTTGTTATCATTACTTTCATTATTACTATTATTACTGTTATTTTTCCTATTCTACAATGTAAGATCTCCAAGTAATCATCATTCAAAAATCACTTTAAAAATCACAGTTTATGTATTATGATGTGCATATAGAATAATAGAAACTAAGTTTAATAATATGCCATATTTCCTTATAGAATAATAAAGGATGGTATTTCTACTCTACTGGGCTCTTGAATCAACAAGTTTTGTTTAGGGGGAGCTCCCAGGAACAACTGACGGGGAATTGGAAAGTAAATCAGGAAAAAGAAAGAAGCCAAGGAAGGCTATGATATTAATATATTACTACTATGTCCAACTGTAGCTTGACCCTAATGTGGACATTTGTGAGACATGGATGAGATGCTTCAATATTATGCTACCCTGAAAAGGGAGAAAATTGACATATTTGCCCTCCAAATGTGGCATGCACTGGACTAGTAAAGTCCAAAGGGATATGGATTGAGTACCAAGAATACCGGCAATAATATCAAAGATTGGGGAACACCTCTTATTTTTTGAAATCAACAGAAGGTATAATGATTTAAAAAGAAGAGAGAAAAAGAAAAGCTGTGGTTCCAATGAAACGTCAACAAAAAAGATCTTAAAGTCCATAGCAGTAGATCCAACCTGCTTTATTTGCTAGATACATATTCAATTTAAAGAGTTAATGGTGATTAATAGCAGTTTTATTGTAATAACACTCCCATTCTGATCATTTTATATTTGCTTGTTTCTGCCGTTAGACAAATTCTATTAGAAATTTAATTAATTGAATATGAATTATTAAACATTTAATTTTAATATTTAAATTGGTTAATTTATTCTTAAAATTTGCTCCTTGCTGATAATGGATTAAAATAGAGAAAAAAGCTAATCACTTCTTTGAGGTTACATTGATTTTAGTATCTTTAAAATCACAAATTTATGTAATAACAATATTAAAATAGGGTCAATATGTTTCAATTGAATCTTTTATGGCTAATCTTATCATTTAAGTGATTTATTAAAAGTGATTTTTTTCACAAAGTCTAATTTTTATAATGGCTTTTTTGAATTTTTCTGTAAATAATTGTACACATTTTATTCTAAGCTCTCAATGAGTCTTTCATAATTAACAACATATGTATTTGAACAAATAAACAATAAAAAATAGACGAGTGAATGAGCTAGTCATTTTCATGGTCTTATAATTATTTATAAATATGCCTATTATAATCATATAACATATAACATTGTAATAATATTTTTATCTATCATCCACTTTTACTTGTCAGTGAGTCAACATCATTTATTATTATTCTTTGCAACCTCAGCATCAGAATTAGGTATAGGTTCCAAGCAGGTTATGGATAATTGTTGAATGATAGAAGAAATGAATAGGTAACTAAGAGCCAATTTACATCTATTCTTTTGCAAAAGGTACATTTTTCTTCCTTTTTATGGCAGAGTAGTATTCTGTTGTATAAATGTACCACAGCTTTTTTATCCACTCACCTGCTGATGGACAGTTGGGGTTTTAACAAACTTTACCTGTGCTTTTCATGCCACATAAACACAGCCTTATCCACAGCATTTCCTTGCAAATTTCATTTAAAGGTATTTTGCATCATTTATAGAAAGCAATTTCATAAATCAAAATAAAATATATACAGTGCAAAACTAACTGCAACACAGAAAATATTTACCATATACAGCACACTAAGGGATAAAAGCATGAAGGTGAATTTCCTCAATTAAAAAACTTTATCTTTAATAATCAAAGATTCTGAAAAGAGCATTGATACACCCAGAATTGGGTGGAAATACTGCATATCAGTGGTGTTGCTGCCAACCAGGCTGAGTTGGGGGGGTGGATGGATGGTGACTGGAGACCCCTGAGGAGCTCTCCAGCCTCACAGGGACCCGCAGTGCCGTATCTCCATGGGAACCAGTCTAACACTGGGATGGGGCCCTAGGAAGCCTTATGGGATCTCTGAGACATATTTCCCATTAAAAACAACCACAGGTGCCCTCCTCACCCAAAGCTACCACCCAGCTTCTCCTCATTATTAATTTCTTATCCAAATGGTTTAGATATTTTGGTTCTTAACTGGAGTGATTTAGTTAGTTAGTTAGTTAGTTGTTCTATTTTATTTATTTATTTTTATTTATTTTCCCACAGAGGACATTTGACAGGTCTGGAGACTTTTTGATTGTCCCATCTGATAGAGGGGTGCTACTGGTATATAGTAGGTAGAGACCAAGAATGCTCCTAAAAGTTTTACAATGCACAGCACAGTCCCTTTCCTCACCCTAACAAAGAGCTAGTGAGCCCAAAATGCCAATAGTGCCAAGGCTGAGAAGCCATGCTGTAGAGTAAATAATATCAAATTATTTATTACACTTGCCAAGTGTCTTATCCACCATGCAGCACCTTGGGCAAACAAAAGAAAACCAAAAGTCTCTGTTTAAAATAACCATCTATGCAAGAAGAATAAACCAATGCACAGAAAACAGTAATCACGCATTACAAACCAAATCATTATGTCGAATTAGTAAGGTAGACCTAGCCTGCAGTAACAGACACTCGGGCTCTGAGAGCCATAAAACAAATTACGTATTTTTTCTCCCTTAATCAGAAGCCTGAAAGAAGAAACTGCTGGTGGAGTTTCAGCCGCTCCACACTGCCATTTCCCTGTACCTTTGATTCCTGGACTTGAGATCGCTGCTGCTCTTCAGGTGGGAAGAATGATGAAAGAGGGAAAGGAAAAGCAGTTTGCTGGTGGTTGTAACAAAAGTCACCATTCATTTTATCAAGACAAACACTCTTTCCTAGAAACCTCCAGCCTGCTTCTGCTTACGTGTTAGTAGCCAGAGCGTATTGCAAGATAAAGGAGGCTGGGGAAGCAATTGCTCAGATTTTCAACCTCGACGATATAGAGAAAGTGAGGAAAATAGTTGAGACTGTTGAATTGATCACCAACAAGCTTCTGCTACAAATAGATATATTTGTGTCATAGTTTACAGTATAAACTGAGAGTATTGCTCTCAACTAAAAAAAGAAAGTCGATCTGAATTATATTCAGGTGGTTATACAAGATGCATGGTTTAAAGGGTAGAAGCAAGGCATCTTCCCACACAAGCACTGCACACCCACAGCTTTGCAAATTTGTAATCAGAAAACATTGTGGCGAGTCCTTAATCTAAAGCAAAAGGAAAGTGTGGAAATATAATGCATGTTGAAATGCTACATATTTTAAAGTCAGTCTTGTAATTAACTGGACAACCTACCTTTCAAGTAATGCTTGTATTTTTTCCTCATATACCACACAAATATGAATCTTTGAAAATAAAATTTAATTAATTGTAAACCGATCTCAATCTCTTGTCTTGTTGTTTCCTATAATTGGTATTAACTATGTATGCGAATCTATTGTGTAGCATATATTCTTAAAGAAAAAAATCAACACAAAAGTTTCTAGGGCAGCATATAGTCTCATCTAAGGCCCTTTCTTTGCTTATAAAAACCAACAAAATCTTATTCATTTTAATCATCTATTTTCTGTTTTCTGTATCTCAGGGGGAAAAAAATCACCTCTGGCATAGGTTTCTACTGGGTGGAAAAGCAGCTGTAATGACTCCAAAGAAAAATCTAAGAAGATTCAAAGGTCACGGCCACTGTTAGGAGCCTTGCTCTCAGCGTGGATTCTGTATATAAATCAAAGTTCCCTCGGAGGGCTCACACTACCAGGGCCTCCTCTGGTGTTGCTATGGGCTTTGTTGCTAGGGAATGCCCAGAAAAAAAATTTCCTGAAGGAATAGCTTTGGAATTTGTGCTGAATCATGGGCTGAGAGGAATAGTGATATTATTTAATACTTTCCAGGGGCTACCAATCCATGTTGCTTTCTCAGCTCAGTCAGATTTAAACAAAAAGAAAAAAAGAAAGTATTCATTACAAGAGAAGTCAATTTAAGGTGACCTCAGGTAAAAGATTTGTGTTTCATGTTGTTAAAACATTTTATACTTTTAGCACACTCAGTCCTTGGAAATTATATTGGGAAATAATGCTATTTTTAAAGATTGAAATATAATATTATTTCAAGAAGGCAGAAATTTTTTTATCACAACTGTATCCAAAAGATGCTAACATTAAGAAAACAAGTGAACTAATAAAGGAATAGCAGTAATTAGTAATCTTATAAAGAATTTAAGTAAAATTTGATTATAGATCCATCTTAGCTATCTTATAGAACTCTTCCATGTTCACACCATTATGTAAACACTTAGAAAAATAAATCACATTAAAAAAAAATGTGTGTACTCTGAGCCTACAAGTCTTTCAAATGAAACAAGGTTCTATTTCATGGTTTATGTTTCACCATGAAATTGTCCACTGTCTGTTCTTTCCTAGCACAAAAATAATCACAACCATAAGGGATCATCAATAATTGGTCACCTGATAAAAAGATTTCAAAGTAACAAAATATTTGGCAGTACTACAATATATTGTGAGTTGAGTACGACAACTCAGACTTTTTAAAATATAACATAACACTAGTATCTCAACTAATAATTCTTCGAATTTGATTATATTTAACAACATTTTCAATGTCTCATTTGAGTTTGCATAATAGTCACAAAACAACTTCATAGACGAAGATATTCTCATTAAAAAGCAATTCATCAGAGCCTCTGAATTTTATTGTAGTTTTTACAACCAGGAGAGTTTTAATTAACAAAACCATAACTTGAAAAGAGCACTAAAGCTTGCATTGCTGGAGAAATCAGTGGGTCCAATTTCCCCGACACTAGTAGGAGTGGGGTGGCTCTTGCAATATCTTAGAAAAATGAATTTTCTAAAATTCGAACAAGACAGTAAATGGTTGTTTACTGCTGTGGAATTATATTTCTCAGCTTATAAACTTCCATGGCCCTTAAACAGTCCTGGAAAATATGTAGCTGGGGCTTCAGCAGAGCCAAAAGTAGGGACAGTGTCCAGAGTTTTCGTTCCAAGGTGGAGCTGGGTCTGATATAGCATCAGGCTAGATTCAGTCCATCAGTCCATTGTGTGGGTCCCACATGGCTGTGAGCCAAGTGGGCGAATGCAGAGCATGCAAGCCCCACAAGCCAGGGGTCAGGCCAAGCAGCAAGAAGGGGGGCTCCTTTGTTTAGGAGTTTAAATATCAAATCTTCCCATGTTTGCAGTGCCACTTGTATTCTGGACACTGACTTGTTCCCAGGTGTGGCTGAGAGATAAGCATCTCCCCACATCACCCAGACCTTACTGTGCATACACATCTGAACTGCCTTGTGCAGTCCTTTCCCCCAGCAATCTGCAGGGAACAGACTTGAAGAATGTTAACTGCAGCTTCCTGGCAAAGCTGTGTAAATGGCATGCCTGTATTATCTAGTCTGCCCTTTACTCCTTTCCTGTTAATAATAACCAGGTTATTATAATGGCATCACTAGTTTTCCCATTTTCATCTTTACAAAAAAAAAATCAAAATGATATCTGAAAAACATAGCTATTTAGTATATATTTTATTAATATAGTTGAAAAACTAAGTGAAGATCATGGAGAAATCAAATCAGAGTAAATCTCACAACTGCCCAACTTTTAGTTTATGAATATAATTTTAAAATGACAAACATGCTAAGAATTGTAGTAATGTGAGAAATCTATGCTTCAGAACAGATTGAAAATTATTTAATATATGTTTATATATTGTAATATGATTGCCACTGTATTGATAAGTACCGTGTTATCAAGTCACATAATTGTCATTTCTTTCTAGAGGTTGCAATAATTAAGATGTAGTCTCTCAGAAAGTTCAATGATTTTACTCACTATAATGTGCATTAGATTTCTAGGACTTTTTATTAATTGCTGCACATTTGTAACAAACAACTATACTTCTATATTTTGATCTGTGATCTACTTGTAACTGATATTAGTTTATGGTGTGTGATGGTTATTTTTATGTGTGAATTTGAGTGGTCACGGGGAGCCCAGATTAAGCGTTACTGATGAGTGTGCTTGCGAGGGTGTTTCTGGATAAGAAGAGCATTTGAATGGATGGGCTCAGTAGATTGCTCTCCCCTATGTGGGCGAACATCACCCTATCACCCACAGAGGGGGTTCTTGCCCCTCTCAGGGGAGCAGGCAAAACAGATTCACAGAGGAGGTTTATTGGGAGCAAGGGAAAGGCTTAATACATCAAGAGAGCACACACCAGAACAGCGTGGCTCAGAGATCTGCTGCTGGGGTGTTGCTTACACAGAGCTGGGGTTCTTTGTTCTCCTGGTTCCTCTTTTGGATCCTTCTTTTGGTGGGCTTGCTTTGGCTTGTGCAGGCTTGATGGAGCTATATGCTCTAACATGCAATGCGTGTTTTATTAGCATCTTCAGTCTCCACCCAGGGATGTGTTTTTTTACTATTATAATGAGGGTAAGGCCATGCATTGGTCCTTTTGAGCCTCAGCCACCCCTATGTTAGGCTTGTGAGTAACAAGCAGGTCCTGGTGGCAGCTGATGCCCATTCTGTCTGCAGTTGATTGGGTGCAGGGTTTGAGGAGTAACAGAGGAAATTCCAGTCTTATTTAGGAGAGGTTCAGCCTATCTCAACCTTTTCCTTTGAGGGCCTCCATAGAAAAGAAGGCAAATGAATGGACCTGGGACATCTCAGCTCATCTCTTGCCCTCTTTAGGATTTACACAATTAGCCACCTTGGTTTTCAGGCCTTTTGAACTAGAACTGAATTGCACCATTGGCATCCCTTGGTCTCCAGTTATGGATGGCAGATTATGGGACTTTTCAGCTTCCATAATCTGAGTCATTTCCTCATGAAAAAAATCTCCTTTTATATCTAAAAAAAATAACTTGAATTTTATTGTTCTGTTTCTCAAAAGAACCCTAAGACATGGTGTGAGGTAGGAACTTTTCAACCTCTATTTCCCTCCATTGCCTCATGCTGAAAAGGTGGATGATAGTAATAATTATAAGGCTCTTATGAGACACTAATCAATTAATGTATTTAAACCACAATTAGGACTTCCTGTAATAATTGTTAAATGTGTTAGTAAGATTTGTTAAGAACATCATTCTCATCTGTTTTCTCACAATCTTGTCCCCAAGGTCTCGGAGATAGTCCTCAAAAATTTACATTACAAAAGCAGTTAATTATATATTTAATACATGGCATAATGTAGACTCACTTGTGTGTGTGTGTGTGTGTGTGTGTGTGTGTGTGTGTGTGTGTCCTCACCTGAGGACATTTTTTCAACTGATTTTTAGAGAGAGTGGAAGAGAGGGATGGAGGGAGGAGAGAGGGAGAGAAACATTGATGTGAGAGAGACACATCGATTGATTGCCTCTGGCACGGGGCCCCAACTGAGGTGGGGAATGGACCCAAAACCCAGGTACATGCCCTTGACTGGGAATCAAACCTGAGACCCTTAGGTGCTCTACCACTGAGCCACACAGGCCAGGGCTAGGCTCACTTTTAATCTACCCTATAAAATTGCATTTTTTTTTTCTGCCTGGGGAAACTTCAGCTTCCATTAATTAATTAATTTTTTTGATTATAATATCTTTGTATAGACCTAGTATTAATAAGATAATATTAATATTATTGAGGGATGGGTTGGCACATTACTTAAAGCTACCTAAAGGTGGTTTGGTTTTGGGTTGGTTTTTTTTTTCATAATATAGACTTTATTTAACAGTACAATTAATTTTTACTTATTTTCATTTCATGGTAATGAGCAACTAGGGATTGTTTGCAATGTAAATATTCTCTTCCCGTTTGCTGTAAAGAGACAGGGTGCTTACATATATGGATATATATGTGATTTCTGTTTTACTAGATCTCTACCTCCAGAAGCTAAGCTAGGTCCAAGAAACTCCATATAAGAACAGATGTGCTCTTGCTTTATTTTTTTTGCAATAAATGGTTTAGTGTTTCATCTAAGAAATCAACACTCGCCATAATGACTTTTTATCTGAAATAAAACAAAACAAACAAACCAAAAAACATTGTTACCACTAACTCCTCTTTCCATGACTTCTTATTTTAGACTTCTCCTGCATGCTTTCTACACTTTGCTTTATCTTGATATTTTGTTGTAGGAAACTACAACTATTTTGTTGTAGTAAAACTGAGTTTGGTTTTGTTCTTTTTGTGTTTGATTTCTAGGAAGGGAAGAGGAATTTTAACTTTAGGACCCAGTATTCAAACCAGAAATAAAAGAAAAATTATAATTATTAAATTTTGGTGACATGATTACATTTAAAGGTTTATCTTATAATAGGTACATCACTTTCCTATCAAATGCCATAATCTAAATATCAAAATTATTTCTGTATCTGAGTTTGCCATTCTAAAGGAGCCATAAGATATGAGCACACATTGTGTGACACCTGACATCACCTGCATGTTAGGAAGTATGTAGACATTGCATGAATGTAATTTGTTCCCCTTAACTTATATATTTATGAAATCAAGTGGAAGTGCAAAAGTAGCAAATTATACTTTAAAACGTCTGCCTGCTAAATTATGTACAGAGTAAGCACACCATAGATTTTGAGATTAAACTAATCAATTTCTGGAAGAGACCTTGCATAATTTTTATGAATTTCAACATCTTGTCTCACATGTTTATCAAAGGAATTATTCTTGCCTATGATCACCTAAGACTTTCAAAAATCCAGGGGAATTCTACATCTTTCTAAAATGAAAACTTTTCAAATTAATTCTGCTGCTGTCATAACTAGCTCGTTATTAATATTTACTAATAATAGGAAGAAAGCAAAGGGAATGCCAGACATTATAAGCATGGTCATCTGTCTATTCCCTGCAAATCCTTGGGAGAAGGGGTCCAACAAAGGGGAAGATGGGCCCATGTGCAGTGAAGTCAGGGTGACATAGGGAAGGTGCTTGCTTGTCCATCTAACCTGGGAACAAAAATTGTTGGCTAGGAGGGTGAACCCCAATGCAAGCCCATAAAAATTTGGGAATATATAATCCCCAAACAAAGGAATTCACTCTCTCTTGCTGCTTGCGTTACTGTTTCTTGCTTGCTCCATTACCTGCACTCATCGTGTGCCTCTATAGCCATGTGGCCCTAGAAGCCACATGGTCTATGGCCATGCTGTCCCCACACACAGTGGATTACAGCTGGGAACACAAGCTAACCTAGCTAGATGCTGTACTGGACTGGTCAAATACGGAGTAGACACTCTGGTCACTGGCTTTGATTCTAGCTCTGGGGAAGACAAAATTGGACTTTTTCCATGGTTGGATGGAGGGAGATGGGATCTTGGAAACTCAGGGTTTTAATTCCACTGAAATAAAGTTTTCTACAATAGCTCATTCTCCCATGGAGGCCTCTGGAAATTCGTATTCCTGTGGCACCCCAAGAAGCCCACTTCCACCAACACAGAGGATAACCCACTGGTAACAATTCTTCTGGCGATAATGGCATTGTAGTCTGATTTACCCAATTCTCTGAGGTTCCCTGTGTTGTAAATTTGTAATGCACTAGGTCTACACACAGTGTAAAAGTAGCTGGACCCCAAGTTTGACTATGATCTCTGTACCAAACAGTCTAGAGATCTTCAAATTTGGAAAGAGTGAAAAGGCAAACTAAAAAAAATATGTCCTATATCTCATAAGTACAAGTAAATTAAATGATGCTTAAGGCTGTTTAAACTGTGTAATATAATAATTGTTTAGCCATATCCTGAATTGGAATTGCTTTCTGAGAGTCTGAACATACCATTTTTCTGGATAAATGAGAGCCCTTTGGGATACATACTTGCCAACTGGGAGAAATTTGACCCTGAGTCCCTCAAGAAAAATTTGCCTAATCTTCTTTTGCAATATGGCTCTGCCCCAATATAAAGTGGGCAATGGAGAAGTTCAGTCAGCTAATGGCACCATTAATTTCAATACTATCCTGCAGTTAGTATTGACGGTCCCAGGGAAATAGATCGTGGTTGCATATATCCAAGCCTTCATAGCCCTCAAAGGCCACCCTAAGAGAAAGGAACTGTATTAGTAATAGAAGGTATAACGTATGGAGATACATTTTTGGAAGAAATAGGAAGCAAGTGCCTTGTTCTAAGGGTGGTTATTTCTGAATGGGTTAAAAAGAGGCAAACAAAGAGGGGCTAGGAAAGCTGTGGAAGGTTTGTGAAGAGAAACTGAGAGGAAAGTATATAGTTAAGCTGGATAATGAATTTAATTAAGTAAATGAATTTAAATGTCAAATGTAAGTTAATACAGAGTTTAAAACATTTTGGTAAATTATATATTTGTCTTTCTACCTGATTCTGCCAGAATTTGGAAACTCTTAATGGGTGAGTATTGTTGTTTTCATGGCAATATGTTTGTTTGCATGAATCCAATCGGAATCTGTTCTTATAATCAGATGTAATTAGAAACTGGGTTTATTAACCAATTCTTTGACTGGAATATCACATTTGAGAGAAACATACCTATACTTTGGGTGTCACCAGAAAGTTTTAAGGAATTAAGATTGACTTTGGAAGCCAGTCAAAGGCCCTTAGAGAAACAGTCTGGTACCTTGCTTGTTTACATGGCTCATGGCAGTCTTTCCAGGTAAGGAATGAAGGTTTCTTTCCTGGGAGATGGCAAATAAAGAACCACAAGACATTTTTGGGAACCTCAAGAACCACATAGAGCAACACCATGAATGACAGTATCGACTAATGACCTCGTGCCCTGGTACCAATCGATCAGTGGAGATCATGACGCTGAGGACACACCTGGAGAGCTGATAAATATTCTGTTGAGATTCTACTCTGAGGCCTCCAGAGAGAAGCCCTCAGGACAGAGGACCCAATGTGTTTCTCTCTATGGAGCACACCGCTCCTTTCCCCATCCCCTTCTCCCAGGCATATTTTCCTTGCCTATCTCTTTTTCCCAAGCTCTAAGGGCCCCTCTTTGCCTCTGTAACTTATTTCCTGAGCCCATTTCTTCTACGGCTCACTTCTTCTACCTCTGTGACTTTCTAAATAAATTTTCTCTTGTAGTTTAACTCTGAATTATTTCTTAGCCAGAACTCAAGTACTGAGGTTGCTGAACCAAGGTCTGCTCTTACGCCACCAGTATAACACCTGGTGATATTTTGACGCCAACAGTAACCATTGTAAAATACACATTGAATATCTCTATACAGAAAGCCTACACTCCAGGTAAAAGGACTTTGCCAGAGCATAACTGTAAAACTTATGGGTAGCTGGGGAAGGAAATTCCTCTCTTTTCTAGCTACCTCCAACTTTCTATGTCACCTAAAATAAGGAGGAAAAACAACAACAATAGTCAACAGAGATAAAAACTGCAAGGATTGGGATTGCTTCAGCCAGAGAAGGAAGCAGGGAATAGGAGGAAACACCAACTACACCAATAGAGGTGCACTGTGAATATCACAGCCTGGGGACATATACCCACTAGTAGTCTGAGGTTTAACCCGAAGATGTGAAATGCTCCTACTCTCCTACAACTTGTAGCCACGCCAATAGGATTACTGTGCAATAATCATGGATTGCAACTGAAGCACTGCAAGACACAAATTCTGAGTTTAATGTATCTTATTTATATCTTTTATATATTTTTCAGATACTTATCCCTGGTTTTCCATTCAAATCTTAGGATATGGTATAATACAAGTAGTTACTAAAGCAAGATTAAGAAGATGATTAGTGTAGGTGGTGAAGGCAGGTACAGTCTAATGTCAGGGTTAAATACGTTCAAAGTTTATAGTAATCTCCAGGCAGAGTAAAGATGTGTAGTTTATGAACATAATCATCATCACCATCATTATTAGTAGTTAACATATTGTCTGTCTGTCATCATATATTGTATATTGTATATTATATATCATATACATATACCATATGTCATATATCATATCATATATCATATATGATTATATATTGTGACAGCGTTTTAGTTACTAATCTTTCAACTTCAAATCCCCACTCTTCTGTACTCTTCTTTGTCAAGCTGCCACTGCATTTTTGCTTTGCCAGATGGCTCCCTGCTAGTCTCCTAAAGTAGGGCATTCTTAAAGGAGATGGCAGTTAGAGAAGGAAAGGGTTTTATCTCTTCTTTTTCTTGCTCTTTATGGGTTTACTGTGGGCTTCCTGACTCCTCGTGGTTCTTTCGAAGGTCACTCTAGCAGTGTTTTCTTAACATTCTTCATAGCAACTCCTTTTTGTGGCAGGAGGTGAATCCAATTTGCAGGTTTCCCAGCACCTACAGACACCTACATTGGACATCAGGGCAGATCAGCTGATGTTACCTCTTTTAAGGTCTATGCCCCAAACCAATGGGTCACCTCTCTGAGTTTAGAGACACCTCATCAAAGAAACAAAAAGAACTCTGTGGGGCCCCTCTGTAACTCCCTAAGTTTAATATGTCCCTCCATTTTCTATTTTTCTTTAGATCTAAGAGGGTACCTAATCCCTGCAATTGCCACCTCTACGATACCTTAATGTTCTCTTATTACCCTTGAAGTTACCTAGTTAACAAAATTATATCTAATAAACACTTTTTAAAAATATTAATTTCTCTCTGTTAGCATAACTGGTGTGCTTTTTCCCCACATAACTATTGTCACAGAGCACGTCTCAAGCTAGAGACTATAGAACTGAGAATTAAAGTTAGATTTAACTCACTCTCAAATTGAGTTCTCTCAACCATACACTACTGTTGCAAAATCGGGGAACCTAGACTGATGATATTTGGAAAGAAAGGCAACAAGCCATTTGACATTGTAAAAGTTTCTCTGTAGATGCCTGGATCTTAGCTACCAAACTGTGCTTCACTGGAGAGCAAAACAAGTTAAGAAAAAGACACTGAGAAACAGGTTCACAAAATGAACTAGTTAGAATCTCAACTGTAAGAATATGGTACTCAGGAATGATCATTAACATCTAATGATCATTTTTGTGGGTTTTGTATACGTCTGAAAATAGGGAGTTTTTTAGGCATATGCAAATGAAAATGAAGGAATGTGCCCTAAAATGCAGGGTTGGAGTAGATTAAATACCTGCAATTTAAGTTGGTATCACTGGGAAAGTCTAGAAGTGACACTGTGAATGCAAATTGAAGAGGGTGAAGAATCTCAAAATCAAAGAGGTTTTGAGAAGCGTTTTTCATGATGATAGTAACCCTATTGTAAAGCTGAAAGGTTACTTAAAAGTAGCTCATATAAACCAAATCTGTTTTATCCTTAATTTTATCTTTGGGTCACTTCTCATCTACAGAAAAGATAGCACTGCCATGAAAAAAATAAGTTAAATAAACACCATTCTTTCAGTGCACACAGACAGTATGTCTATTTCTAATAACTTAGTTTAATCAATAGTTTGTTAGTATCATTCTACATATAAGCCAGAGAATAGTCAAGAAGCCAATAGGAGACACTCAGTTCTTTCACACTGAGTGTCTGACAGCTAAATTAAAGAGATCTGGCCTGGCTGGTGTGGCTCAGCGGTTGAGCATTGACTATGATCCAGGAGATGAGGTTTGATTCCTGGTCAGGACATATGCACAGGTTGTGGGATCAATCCCCAGTAGGGGGCGTGCAGGAGGCAGCTGATCAATGATTCTTTCATCACTGAGAGAGTTTCTATCTCTCTCTCCCTCTCCTGTCCTCTCTCTGAAATCAATAAAGGTATATTTTTCAAAATAATTAATTAATTAATTAAAGAGATCTGAGGTCTTTTGAGGGTCTGTGACCAGCCACAGCTTTGGTGCTTTATCAGTACTTGCTGAATAAAATTAATTTTTCTCATTTATTTTCAGGCTTTGCTTTGCTGATGGCAAATGTAGTCATGACTACATTGGAAGATATGTATTGTACTCCACTTAGTGATCTAGTAATTTTTCAATGTTGGAGGCCATGTCTTTCTGATTTCAGAATCAACCACTGCTTAGCACAGAACTTTGCATATAGTCAGAATCAATGT
The DNA here is from genome assembly GCF_964146895.1 of Miniopterus schreibersii. Lineage (NCBI taxonomy): Eukaryota > Metazoa > Chordata > Mammalia > Chiroptera > Miniopteridae > Miniopterus > Miniopterus schreibersii. The sequence continues at coordinate 67,465,659 of NC_138106.1, read as the reverse complement.
ATATTAGTTGAAATTGTTTTGTTTGTTTGTTTGTTTTGGCCCTGTAATTGAGCTTGAAGGAATTAGTAAAATAATATGATTTACTAAAGTATATAATCTTGTGGAACAAAAGCATATTTTTAAAAAAAGTTGTGCTATACATTATGTGACCTATAATCCATTCATAGCAAATATTGACTAACAATACATTCTTAATCCTAGTCCTTGGGCACATACATTTAGCCTGTTATCATTAATGTATATACCACATTAAACTTAATACATGGACATATCTTTCCATATGTGACTCTTTACAAGTACATTTCAGTGTATCCTTGTACCTCAACTTAATTATGTACCTTGAGTTATAATTTGTAAATTAAAATCTCAGATTATATTTTGTAATATTTTCTATTTTAAAATGACCTTCCAATATTCATACATCATTGAAACATTGGAAACAATTTTAAAATTATAAATCTTATCACTTGAACTCTGTCAAAATTAGGAATGTTTTAGGCAGCAGAAGGATCACTTAAAGGGTTTAAAACACATTTGCTGCATGTGTTTTTTTAGTAATCTATTTGTATTTTTATCTTCTCAAAACATGATTATGCCTAATAAAAATAATGTATGCCTATTTATTTAACAGCACTAAGACTTCACCAGGATAAATGTTAATAATTGATGTGTTCCTTTCATACTTTTTCACACTGTACTTACTTCCATAAAAATGAAATCAGCTATACATCTTACTTTACAATTTTATTCTTTAAACTAAAATATAACTATTTTCCAGATCAATAGCTAGGGAACTAAGTCATCTGATTTTATTTTTCTTACTGATATGAAATTCTGTTTAGTAAATACCTTTAAAACTTCAACCTTATTACTTATGCTTTATATCTTTATGATAAATTCCTAGAAGGAAAATTTCTTAGTCAAAGTGTTTTAAAATGTAAAAGATACCACCAGGCTTCATTTCATAAAGACATCAATTCACATTCTACCAGAATTTCTGAGATATACTTATTAAAGTTATATTAATCTTAGCAACTTTATAAGATATTTATATTTTTAAGTCTTTTTACCATATTTGTACATCTTTTCCCATATTTTTTGCATTTTCTATTTCTTATGCTATGAATATTGTGAATATTCTGTTTATAATTTCCCCAATCTCGACTGGTTTTGTTATAATGGTTTTAACAACTTTCAGTATAAATTTAGATACAGACTACTCATGCAGTCATTCACGAACTCTATTTTATAAATCATCTTTGGGGATTAAAACAAAAATAATAACAGCCAACAGATAGTCAAAAAAGCCATAGACATTTGTTATTTGACTCGAACAATGTGTAAAACATTTATGAAGGCTTTTTTTCTTAATATGTCTTTATTGATTTTAGAGAGAGACAAAGGGAGAGGGTGAAAGAGATAGAAACATGGATGAGAGAAAAACATCAATCACCTGTCACTTCCCTTATTGGGGACTGAACTGGCAACCTGGGCATGTGCCCTGCCCAGCTACCTCTTGGTGCTTGAGACAATGCTCAACCAGCTGAGCCACACTGGCCAGGCACTCTGAAGGCTTTTAGATAAAGCATGCATTCATCAATTTGGCCAAGATGTGACATCCCAACCCCTCATGTTTTACACCTAGCCTAATTCACCCAATCCCAGGATCAACTCTTATATAAAAGTAAGGCTGAAAAGAATGGTAGAACTTGCACAAGTGGTTCAGAAAAGAGTGTGATTCCAAAGGAACCAATTTAGGAGTAGATGTAGCTTTTCAGAGTGATAATTTATTTATTGTCCCATCTATGAGTTATCAAAATATCTGTAACGTTTTCTTTGTGCTTTGAGAACTGGAATGTTTTAGGAAACATAAAAATGTACTTCATCATATGCAAAATATGCTAATAAAAATAGTGCTTTGTTTAATACCAAGTTAAAGGGAAAACACTTATGGGAAATTGAATATTTTACTTTATTCTTCTCCTGAATGTAACAAAAATTATATCATTGCATTTTTACAAATATAGAACTGCAGACATAAATATTTTTGTAAAGGACTACGGACTATGAACTTTCATTTTCTCTTGCTCTTATAAATAGCTACAAAACAGAAGGAAATAAATTGTTCCTTTCTTAATAGAGCCTCTTGCCTGTTCACAACAGATGTTTTTTTCTACAAATTAGTTTATAATTTCTTTCATAACTCAGACAGAATGGCCCTTCAATTTATATTCAGGAAATAGACATAATGCTGCATATAATTCTGGTAATTATATATCAAAACTGCACTTTGCTATAGGGAAACCTTGGCCATTCATCATTCAGTTTAGTGTTGGGGCAACTTGGTCTTCTGTTGCACCAGATGTGCAAAGCTCAGTCACAAACACAACAGAGTTGCCAAACTTCCACTGAGTGAGATGTAAATGAACAGTGTAAAAGATAATAACCAGACACCTAGCCAGCTAATTAAATAGAACTCATTTGGACTGCACACAATGACTGCAAAGATTCTGGGGGGCTGAGTTCGGGGCGGGGGGGGGTCAAAACAAATTTTTATACTACATAGCACTCCAATATACTTGTCCCTTAGTTTATAAAAAACAAATATGGTTAAAGTAAAGTATTCTTCTTTTCTAAAAATGGCTCATAATATTTGAATTTCATGGTACATCTTAGAGTTTGATCTTTGTGAGGCTACTAGTTTGTAATGAAAAAGAGATATGAAGATGAGGTAATATATTCTGTCCTGATAAATGTATACACCTATATGCCTCTTCCTGTATTTTTACGTGATTTTTTTCCCATATGAGTCAATGATATTTGTATGGAAGTAGCTCGTCAAGCAAGGCTGGAACTTTGTTGCATCAGATATTGTTGCAGAAGTAAGGAGGAAGTAAGCACAGACCCAGGTAGCTAAGACCTGGCTTGTAAACTTGAGGAGGTAAGAATCTAGGGCAGGTAACTGGCATGGCCAAACCAAAAACATTGTAAGGCCCTGGAGAATGGGTCTCATGTACAACAGGTAGGGAAGCCCCTTCAGGTTTTGACAAGTTGACAGATGCCTCATCTCACATGGTATCTGCAGAGTGAACCTACCATGTTAGTGCAGGATTGGGTTTTTAATTTTGAATCTAAATTCTAAAGGCTTAAGAAATACATGACACACATTTATTTGAAATTTGACATTTGGTCAATTGTTTACGCACACAAAGTGAAAAATAAAAACTGATGAAATTATCTTTGCAATAGATTTCCCTGAAAATGATGTACTGAAAAGTTACATAAAATCTTAAGCATTTTTAACAATTTTTTTGTAATACAAAAGCAAGATTTTTATATTCTCTCTATATAAATGTGTTTTATCTGATAAGGATCTTCCCCTGGTTTACAACATAGTGTTTGGGAAGCTTTTCAACACAAAATTCAAGGAAATATATAAAATTTTATTTAAATAGAGCTAGGCATTTTTTTTGAATCATTGTAAAAGGAAAAAATTAAACACTTTGATTTCCCACTTGTTACTTTTTGCTTTAGTTGCCTTTTTTTTTTTTTTTTTTTTTTTTCTTTTTTCTTTTTAACTTTGGTGTCATACCAAGAATTATTGCCAAGGCCATTGAATAGGAACTTTTCCTCTATGTTTTGTACTAAAAGTTTAAGGTTTCAAATCTTAAGTTTAATTCTTCAGTTCTTTTTGAGTCGATTTTTGTGTACGATGTAAGTTAAGGGTCCATATTCATTCTTTTGTATGTGGATATCCAGTTTTTCCAACACCGTTTATTGATGACACTATCCACTTTATGCTAGTAACTAGAGCTTCCATGACGTATTAAAGAGAATGGAGAATTAATTATTTAAGACTGTCACTTTTCTTTAAATAAATACAATTATGTGGATTAGGATTAATGGAAATAGTTGGAAATGATAATCAAATAATAGAAGAAAAATAAATACCAGAGCTTTGGAAAATATGAAACAATGTATATACGTTCAGAAGCTCCCACGACTGAGAAATAGTTGGCTTCACTCTGCCTCTTTCATCCTACCAGAGTTTTGCACATGTTGAAGACAGAAAAATATATGTAAAGAGAGTTTATCTTACAAACTAAAACTGAGATCTTTGCATTTCTGAAATAATGGACAACAGTTTCATGGGCTCTTCTAGGTATTTGATAAAAATCAGACCAGTTAAATCACAGTTTGAGAATTGAAAGATTATATAATTTATGTATAATCAATATCTGCCTCACAGAATGAAACATAATGAGAGAAATGCTTAACTTGGCAATTTAATTTCACATTAATTAAAATAAAAAGGTATTATAATGTGTTATTTTCTGATTTAAAATTTTATAACTATCACTAGATTTTTAAAACTTAAATTTTGGAGAATAATAGAAATGACTTCAGATCAAAGTGTTGTCTTTCTTCTTAAACTGCTCTCTATTAATCTGACCATGTAAGAAGCATGTCTACCTTTAAATGTCTCTGTAGTGATATTGTCTTGTTATAACCAGCTTTGTATTTATTTTACAGTAATTATACAAAAAATTTTCAAAATACACATTTTCCTTCAGGGACTATGGTTGTGGCAAACAATATTTGTATTTCTGTACTTCTAGTGAAATTAATCAAGATTCTGATATTGTAAGAAAAGCATGAGCAATGCAGGCGGCATATATAAAAATAAAACATACACATTCAACACTTTTTAAGATTTATATGCATTAATATAGATACTAGTAAATTTCCTCTTTTATCCTTTACATCACTGGCATTAATAGTTACATGTGCCTCTGTAGTTAATCAGAACTTAGTTTGAAATTTTGTGCTTCAGCAAGTTATTTAAACCCTATGAGCAACAATTTCCTCATCAAATGTAGACAAATACTACTTCCCATCACTTTAGGATTAAGTGTATGTACACACCAATATATACACATACATATAAGTATACAGTATATATATGTGTATATGTACATGTATACAGATGTATATATTGGTGTATTATATAACAGTATATATTCTGTAATAAATAGTGTATATAAGCACCAATACACAAGCACCACTATAGCTAGGTGCATGTATACATACATATGTTTATATGTACATGCATGTATTGGTGTATATTTACATTTAAAATATAGTAGTCTACTGTACATATAAAGTATAAATGCATAGCATGGGCAAAAGTAGGTTTACAGTTGTTCATATGAAAAATAATACAATAATAATACAAGAGTAAACTCTTTGGCTGGCAAGTCTCAGTGACAGTCACAGTTCAATTCCTGGTCAGGGCGCATGCCCAGGTTGCTGCCCTAGCCCCAGTCGGGGGTGTTCAGGAGGCAGCCCATCAATGATTCTCTTCCATCATTGATGTTTCTCTCTCTCTCTCTCCCTTCCTCTCTCTGAAGTCAATAAAAACATATTTTAAAAAAAGAAAAAAAAGAATAAACTTTGTGTTTTGTCTACTCACAACTGTAAACCTACTTTTGCCCCACCCTATATTCAGTATTGTATGTTTATATACGTATGTGTGCACATGTATATGGGTCAGTACTGTTATGTATACATCTATATAATATTGTTATTAACTCATAGCCATTTCTCAGGACTAGTGCCATTGTCGTTATCATCCTCAATCTCATTTGATTATTAGTAGACTTAATTTTATTTTAAATATACATATTTTAAATTGATTTCAGAGCGAGGAAGGGAGAGGGAGAGAGAAAGAAACATCTATGAAAGAGAAAATTATCAGTTGGCTGCCTCCTGCACACCCCCTTCTGGGGATCAAGCCTAAAACCTCAGCATGTGAATGGTGATCTGGTTCATGGGTTGACACTCAACCAGTAAGCTACACCAGTCAGACTAAACTTAATTTTAATTTCACCAAATTTAATTTCAAATTAAAATCAAGACCCATATTTACAACTTGTTCATTATATGACTTTATTTCCTGGTTTATCTGGGGTTTAGATTCTTTATCTACTCAACCATAATAATAAGCCCTAACAAACCCGTTATACGGTGGTGCTATGTGAACAATCGAAAGGGGGCAGACAAAATGATTTCTAAATACTGTATAAATATCTAAAATATGCTAAAATTACAATTTTACTGTAATTACAGAAATTCAAATTTAGAAGATATAAAAAATCTATTAGTCTATCCTAAAGCATTCCATAGTCTCATTTTTATTTATATTTATTGGAATATTAAGCAGTGACTATTTTAAAGCTACATAACCTAGAGATAATGTTCACTATATTCAATAATATCTTGTAATACTCAGAATTGTATATTACTTTGTTAAATAGCAGTTCATGGAACTTGACCTGATGATAGAACAATTATTTCTCTAACATACTCCTAGCTTGAGAAATAATATTTAAGTCACAAACATAATAAGAAATATACTATTTTCTATTATTCACTGAAAAAATCATGCATAATGGAACACCCCTTGGATGTGAAATTCTATTTATCAGTGTGCTTCAGTAAGACAGATTGCCTTTTTTAATCTCTTGCTTTTCAAAGAGCAGGTTAGAAAACTTTGTGTTAGCTTAAAAAAAAACCAGGAAATCATAAGGCAGCCTCTTTCTTAAGATATTAAGGACAGATATTTTACAGAAAGGGCTGAGGGAAAATATAAGTCATGCTTAAATATAAAAATAAAAAAGTATAAATAAAATATAAATAAAAGTATAATTTAGTGATATACTTTTATTTTCAAAATGTATCCCTTATAAATATTTCAACTTCACAGAAGCAGGTATCATGCCCATTCTCCAGTTAAGAAAACTGACATAAAGAAGGTCACATCAGTAAGCTGATGCTAAAATTTCGGACTCATAACGTCGAGCTCTGTTTCATCACAATCACTGTCAACAACATTCACAGAAGCTGTTGGTCATACTAAGAATAGTAGCAGGAGCACAGCAGTACTGCAATGCAATTCTAATTTAAATGCAGTGCACCAATTTAAAACCCTACATAGTTATATAACTCTGTCAAAAATTCAGAAACAGTAAAAATTAAAACCAGATCAGTTATATAGTATTGCGTAAGAGTTGACTGTGTAAATAGAGGCGGCTCGAGAATCGGGAGTCTTCAAATTCAAAACTGATAGGAAGTTCAGCTCAGAGGCAAAACATTGAAGAATGGCTTGTAAAGTGAAAAAAAGGAAGTTGTTTAACCTTTACAGTGATTGGTTATTACAATGGAGGTTTCCAGAAGGGACGGGCTTGGTTAAAAGTGATGATTTTGTACTATTTTTGGAAAATGACTTAAGTTTCTTTTATGATTATCAGAGGCATTTTCAAGAAATAACCTAAGTTTTGCTTACATTCACTAAATAAGTTCCATGGCTTAAATTATCTACTTGGGTGATTTTCAAACCTGGTCTCTATTTTATTTTAATACCTTTTATCCATTTGAATGGGATGTTACTTCAGATCTATCCTACAATTTGGGTCTCAGTTTTAAAGTTTCCCATTCACTAACAGTACATTTCCATTATAAAAATATTGGATGAAAATATTTGATTTGAAATTTAGAGGAAATTCAGAGATTAGAGCATAGAGAATTGTGTATTTTGCAACAGTGGTTTGAAGAGATATATTCATGGAGACAGGCACTGAGATTTTATCAAAGGTTATAAATTTCCATTTGAGTTATATGTGTAGCTTCCAGGTGCAGCAGAGGCCACTAATAAGAACCACTGGGGCAAGTCGAAAGAGGAAAATTGCAAGTTGCTCTTTAAGTATTTAAGTGTTAAATTTGGTGTTACAGCTACTGGGTAGTGTAGAAACCTTCTCACTGACTTATCCATTTGCCCAGTGGTTTCCACCAGTGATTTCCTTCCTATAGAAAGGCAACACTTGTATTAGAAAATCTGATAAGTATAATCTGAAGCTCCATTGAACAAGATGCTAATGACCAAATAATTGCTCTATAGTATTATAATTAAGTATGATGAGCCCTGATAAATGTCATTTATTAGTCTATCATGGCATTTAATTGCTCTAATACTGGACAGAATTTGAAAATAGAAGACAGTGAAAGGCAAACAGGTTGAATAATGCCTCTGTTTAAAAATGTACTTTAATAGCCCTGGCCCAGTGACTCAGTTGGTTGGCGTGTTGTCTGGTACAACAAAAGGTTGCAGGTTCAATTCCCGGTTAGCTCACATGCCTAGGTTGTGGGTTTGATCCGCCCCCTCCATTGGGGTAAGTTCAAGAGGCAATCAATCAATGTTCCTCTCTCACATCTGTTTCTCTCTCTCTAAACATATCCTCAGGTGAGAATTATAAAGAAAAGCATTTTAATAGGAAAACCATTAACATTCTCATCAAACAAATTAAATAGACAAGGGATTCTTTAAAGCTATAGACCCATAGTTATTGCTTGGGGTAGTAGTTATAGTATAACCCTGTTGTGAAAATAAAAGTACACTTCTGCTACAGAACACATTTGATAGCACATATAAAGGTCTGTGCTCACTTTTGTATGTGCTATAGTTTTAGGGAGAAGTAAACCACTTTCTAAAAATAAAGAAACTAACGTGAGAATATGAAATTACAAATGTTGAAGAAATGGGGATTATTTAAAAATTAGATGATAAATCTCGAAGGGTATATATCTTTTATCATCAGATAATTGATTTGTTGCCATGTAGAACTGAACTCATACTTGTTCTGTGTTTCTCTGGATGCTTTTTGTTCAAATTACAGTGCTGCTGTGACTATGTTATTTAGCCTGAGATGTACCAAGGTTACCATAAAGTTCATACACTGGAATTTTTAATTTCTTCTCCACAGTCAGTTCCAATGTTGATAACTTGCTTACTTCTCATTTCTCCTTAATGTAGACTAGAAGGCAAGTGTAGTTATCCAATATGTGGAGTCCTATCCCAAAACCCAAAACTGATAATTGGGGACTATCTCAACCATGAACAGAAGGTGAAAACACTACCTTTATGGCTGTCCAAACATTATCTGCCTGGATTATTCATTTCTAAGCCTCACTCACTTTTTGAGAAAGACTACTCAATTTTGTCTTATGTCTCCAATATGTAGACTATTAAGGAAGACTACTGTCTTCAAGAACATCGTAGGTTTACACAAAAATCTCCCCCCAATAGTTTTAAACATTTGCACTTATCTTGCCAATTATTTCATTTCTGGGCCCTGGTCCTAATACATGTCAACCCATAGTCTAGTGCTATGTCATCAAGTTGAATTGATGAATCTTCAGATACTACAAATAGTATGTTAAGTGTAAATATACATCAACATCTACATGTACATTTTACACTTTTTACACATATACAGATTGGGGCAAAAGTAGGTTTATAGTTGTAAGTATGCAAAACACAGAGTTTATTCTTGTATTGTTATTAATTATTGTATTATTTTTCATATGAACAACTGTAAACCTACTTTTGTCCCACCCTGCATTCTAAATGTTTATTTTGATTCTGATTTATAGGTCCATCACTGATATTCTCTTCATGACTGTTTTCATTTTCTGTATCTCTAGAACTAGTTATTACTCCTGTTTCCAATGTCACTCCATGGCTTTTTTTGAATTGGAAAATCCTTTGCTTGTCTTCCATTAGAAAATAAAGATTGATTGTTTTCATCAGTGTTGCTGCTTTGAATTTTTTAGAGCACAAAATATAAGCCTCATAAGAAAATCAAAATAAGTCTAAAAAAAAAAAGACTTGCTGAAAATAAAATATGTCTTGTGACATTCCTTTTCTAGTTCATTTTTGAAATTTTAATATGACCCTTTTAATTAAAATATGCAGTAATGTTGTCATAGGCAATTTTATGTTTTGGAAAGGAAAAATGAGTTTCTGTTGTTTAAAACTGAAGTTACTTTAGAAACCAAATACAATGTTAGTACTTTATATTTTGTTTAGAATTCAGGGTTTTCTCTACTGAGCTAAAATAAAAATAGAATTGATAAATCGGACTTATATAAATCAATATCAACTTAATTTAGTAATAAATTAATTTAGTAATAAATTAAATAATGAAGCGAATCAAGTGGCATAGATAAAGCAGAGAGGTCAGGTATTCTGGTTTTGGCTCCATAGGTCTTCTGGCCAAGAATAACAGAAGAATTTTCTAAAACAAGTGAGCAGGTTACATCACATGCAAAAAGGATTTTAGGTCATGACATATCTCCATTTTATGTTTAAGTAGTTTCATGTTACATAAAACTCTCCAGGATTCCATAGATTCTAAGTTTGTTTACCAAAAGCAATTGTAAACCAGGACTATCATGTCAAAAGCATCCCAGTTAAAGAATCTCCTTCTGGCCTAGCCGGGCTTGGCTCAGCAGTTGAGCATCGACCTAGGATCCAGGAGATCGGGGTTCGATTCCCGGTTAGGGCATATGCCCGGGTTGTGGGCTGCAGCCGATCAATGACTCTCTCATCATTGATGTTTCTATCTCTCTCTCCCTCTCCTTTCCTCTATCTGAAATAAATAAAGATATATTTAAAAAAAAAAAAAGAATCTCCTTCTAACAAATATCACGAGTTTGTATACTAGTCCATTATCATGATGCTTACAAAGAGTTGAGTCCTAATCACCTACCTACCTTTCATTCTCAGTGTGTTCATGCTAATGGATCTCAGGCCAGTTAATAATTCCTCTCTTCTATCTGAAATATTGAACTTTACCCTGAAAACTGTGAGTGCAGTGCACAGGCACATAGAATTACCAATTTTATAAACCCAGGTCACTCACCTTGTTTTGGTGGTGTTAGGACCATAGCTAAGCTTGCCACTAAAAAGGCTTTTTCTTTCATAGTGTTATTGTTTCATCAATATAATCTCTCAAATTTATCTCCAACAAGTGAGTTTTAAGGAGAACTCACAGGTCTTAACATATGGCTTTATAATTTTTAGTAATTTGTTATAAAATATCATTTATAAGCTATTCAGAAAAAAATATATTGATGTTAGATTTATAACAAAGGTAGAGTTCTCAATTACTAGAATCAGAAAACGTAAGGTAAGGTCTTAGGTTAATAAAATAAACTTATAAGAATTGAGGTTGAAAACAATTTAAAGAATTAATCTCCAAAACAGGAGTATGCTTACTGCACTTACTTGCTTTAAAACATAAAGCTTCTATAAGGATCTATTTTTTCTATTTAGGACACAGTAAGCATTGAATGAGTACCTTATGCCTAATTGACTAATTGCATAAACATATCTAAAGGAAAACATTTTATTATTCATAATAATTGCAGAATGAACTTATTTCCAACTTAATGGTATTATAACACATTGAAAGTCACAGAAAAGTATATTAGATAATACTTATAAATCTTAAAACGCAAGTGGGCTCAGAGTAGTATTAAATCTAAGGAACACAATTTTCAAAGAGTTAATGAAAAGATTCAGCTCTTTCATATTTCTGAACACACAAAAGATTTCTAGTTCATATAGTAGAGTAATACTTACAATTACCTTCCTTGATGTACCAATTTATTTGTAGCTATTCCTTAACAAATTTCCAATGTTTATCCCTAGATTTAGCCATAACTAATTTTCTTTATCTCTCAGTTATTTTTTTCTTCTTTTCGATGAAGACTTAACTTGGTCTCTTAATTCTAGGAAGCCAAAATCCTTATTCTTGAGAAACAGATGTGGTAAGAAATCCACTAGGCAAATAGAAAGTGCTACTTAGCTGATAGAGGGATGGGGGAAAGACAATTATACTAAAAATTCATATCCTAATACTTTTAATCCTGTCTCATCTGAAATATGCAATGTTAGAAAATCAATCACAAAAACAGAAACCAAAAAATTCTACATCTATCAAATAATTGAATGGTTAATGTAAAATCCTGAATCTTTTTAATAAGATGGTTATAGTTCAAAAATATTAACAGTATTGCACTAAAATTGAAAGTTTAATCTAAAAAATATTTTATTTTTATTAAACAAAAATTCATTTTTGTTGACATTTATTTTATATAAAAAGTTAATCTTGTATTATAGCAATATTTATATGAAATATATTTTAACAACCTTGAGCATGATCTGAGCAAAGTTCTTTGTTAGGTATTTAAATAAAATATAGTTCTTTGTTGAATATTTAAATAAAATGTCATTTTTCTATCATAAAAAAATAAAAATAGAATTAAAGGTTTAAGAAATATATTGCTTTAGATTTTATTTATCTATTAATAAAATCTTAAATCAATAAAAATTAAATTTAGATTCATTTACAGGAGTGAAACAGAATTATATAACTATCAAGCATTCTAGAAATTTCAGAAATTTTCTGTAATCATTATGACAATAATATTTATGAGTAAGAAATGTGGTGAATATTTCCAAATATGTAAAATACTTTGTGAAAAATTCCTTTAAAACCTTTAAATAATCTGTGTTGTTTTTTGACATACAAAGAGAAGATATATGCTACAGAAAGTTCTCAGTAACATTCGTATACTTTCCTTATGAAATCTCTTCTTATTTAACGAGGCTTTACAAAATAAGCTCATATGCTATAAGAGTTGGGAAATAGCAAAATCCCAGTTTTGTCCCTGTATATTATACTAACAATATATTTGAAATAGCACCATTCAATGTCTGTGCCTCTCAGTTTTATCTAACTTTTTAAAAAAATGATATTGATGAAACTGTAACTAACATTCCTTCCAGAACCATAATAATATAAATTTGGTTTACTTTGTTTTCTTTAATCTAAAGTTTTGTATTATATTTGTTATTTGATAGTTATTATTTATTGTCAGTAAATACCTTAAAATGTTTGGCAGTTGATACACAATCTTCTTATTGGAACTCAGTAAATATTGGCCAGATAAAAACTTTTTTATCATTAATATTAAAGGTGACAAAATATTGTTTTGTTTTGACAGTTTAAAGGGGCACTTTATTAATATTGAGGACCAGTATACACTTGGTCCTCTTGTCTACATATTTTCTAAATAGCTACTCTAGTGCTTTTGCTTCTGACCATATTATATTCTGGTTTTACACTGCCTTTATTTTTATTTATTTTTTAGAGAAACATCTCTTGCATAAATATAAAAACAGTAACTCAAATTCAATATATTCTCATCTGTGCTTTGGGTACAATACCTTTGGTAGGCTTCAAAATTGCAAATTCAAAAGAAATTTTCAGAACATACTACAAACAAACACATAATTCTCCTTATACATACTTTTAAGGTGATCTAAGGTGTTGAATATGATATACCTTAAATAAAAGCCATTTACAGCATTTTTCCCCTAATAGTTCTGAAGTATACACTTCTTTGTTGTCTTTTCAGCCTAGAGCTGATCCAATAAAAACTAGAGTTTGACTCAAAAAGGGTCTCAATAGGAATCTACCAACTGAATATACATTTGTCACTTTCTTATTACTGTATTGTGAGTTGCTTTCATGTTTTTTACTTAATATGAAGAAAGTTAATCCAAACAAAGGTAGAAAATATGTAAATAATACTTTATTTTTAAAAAGCAAACAAACTTGTTCTTTTATGAGAATGTCATTGTCAAACAAATCAAAAATAAATTTAATTTCCAAATAGAAAGGCTTTATTTTCCAAGAAGAATTTTTTACAACTTCAGCCCCTCTGCCTCTATCATTTTCTACTTGTGTCCTACACATGTCCTAATGAATTCAAATTCTCCCAACTCATCTGCAGCTAATCCTTATGAAGAATAATTCTTTCCTGATCCATTTAACATAGGTACTTTTTCCATATAGTGTGATAAAAGCCTGGGGCACAATGGGAACCCAGTGCAAGGGGGCAATGGGAAGAAAAGGGGGGGGGGCATCTGTAATACTCTTAACAATAAAGATAAAAAAAGAGAGCACCTTCTTAGACCAAAATGTGTGTTTATGTGTCTACAAAATCTTATGCAATTTTTCTGTGCATCACTTTATTCTCAAAAACTGTACAGCAAGCTTAATTATCTCAAGATTTTAAAGTAATACCGATCATAGAGGTTTAGTTTACATTGTTAGCAGTTAAGAAACAATCAGTCTGATTATTCTTGAGTAGACCTGTAAGGCAATTTTCAAAAGAAAAAAAATCTTCCCCCAAAAAGCTAATTATCACTAAAAAGAATTTAATTATTCCAGTTTTAAACTCCCAGTTCTGACAGAAATGAAAGTATTATTGAAAATATAAAAGAATAAATCATATTTTTCAACACAATGAAAAGAAAATTAAGAGATAGGCTTGTTTAGTGTCCCAGTCTGTACTAAAAATATGTTCCAATTCTTAGAGTTTTACTTTTTCTGATTTTATTCACTATTTATCAGGTAGCAAACAGCAATGCATTTTTGTCCTGGCAGAAATTTTCTTGACTGCTGCATGCTATTTTTATTTAAAGAAAAGAAAGGAAAAGCCAAAATCAAAACAGGCAAGTGGTAAAAAGTTGCAGGTACATTACTCAAGGGAGAAGAGTTTTAGTATTTATTAACAGCCTGAGCTTACCATTCATTACTATTTTTATGTCTTAAATGGACTTTGCAGTAAAAAAAAAAAAAAAAAAAAAGCCATCATAAATATGAAAAGATGTTATCCTTTTGAAATTCTAAAACTACAAAGAAAAATAATCTTTTAGAAAGATTAACCTGGTAGTGTGATTACTGTATAGATACATATTTTATACACTTTAAACAGAAGACATATTTTTATGTCCAATCATTTTCTAAGATAGTTTCCACAGTGATCAGCTTTCTTTGTTATTCTGTGGTAACAAACAAACTAAACATTTCTCTATCATTTTCCACGTTGGTCGTTGGATGGTTGCTGCTCTGCTGCATGTTTTTATTTCATTCCACAGTCCCCAGTGGAGAAGCAAACTCTATTGAGTTTTAGTCTTATGTCAGAGGGGAAAAAAGTCTGTAGAACAAAGAAATGACTTAAAAGGTAACCTCAGATGTGTACCTTCATTTTACTCTAATCTCATTGGTCAAAGAAAGTTTTACTAAAAAAAAAACATACACAAAAAACAAACCAAAAATGGGGCAATAAAGGATGACTATATTTCACAGGGATTGTCCATAAATAATGTAGAATAACAACAGAATCTACCACATTCAACCCATCAGTCACAGACATTCACTTCTTTCTTTTACATGCTAAATATACATTTCATTCTTTCTACAGAAGAACCAAAGAATCTCATCACACATGAAATTTACAGTGATGGAAGAGGGGTGCAATGATGACAATTAGTTCTCCTTTTCAAA
Source organism: Miniopterus schreibersii (assembly GCF_964146895.1). Classification (NCBI taxonomy): domain Eukaryota; kingdom Metazoa; phylum Chordata; class Mammalia; order Chiroptera; family Miniopteridae; genus Miniopterus; species Miniopterus schreibersii. Next base: position 67,450,399 of record NC_138106.1, on the reverse strand, counting down.
AAGGAATATAATGGGGGCACACACTATTTACTGGTCACGGTGATTTTGAAATCCTCTTGAGTCAGTTGTTGACAGTGAAAAATTTTCTGCTCCAAGGATTAAGAATGGTCTTTGATGTGATCGCAGTTCCACGTCCTGGGAGTAGATTCCCAATCTTATTTCTCCCATGGCTCTTTTGCTTCCCTCTTGGTAGTGCTTCTTTTTCTTTTTTTCTCTTTATTGTTGAAAGTATTACAGATGTTCCCTTTCCCCCTCAAATTGATCCCCTCTACCCGGCATCCATCCCTGCAGCTCACCCAGACCTTCTCCACACTTTCATTAACGTCTGTGGATTCATCTGAACATTTCATTGAACATTTTGAGAAAGATGTCTCAGATTGACCATTTTGCTTCAAGCTCATAGAAGATGGGTGTTCAAATGCCATTTAAGTCTTGAATAATCACATTTTTATGAAGTTTGGTAACACTTTTTGATTATAAAACTCAGACATTTATTTGACTCCTGTTTCAGTCCTATCAGATCCATGTGCCAATTGCAACATCTACAATTCATCTTTGAGGTGTATCTCTTTGTCACCATACTTACAGATACATTGAGGCTACAGGCTTTTAAAAAATGTAAATCCCCATGCCTTTAGGGCCTTTACCCAGAGCAATTTTGTCAAACAAAAACTTCCTATGCCATATGAACAATGATGTTACACACTTCTTCATTTAATCTGACTCTTTTCTTTGACTCTTTATCTCATATATTTGTTAATATTATCTTTTACTGGTAGGAGATTAGGATAGTTGCATTTTCCCATCTTGTAAATTCTGCAGTGTCTGGACATTCTGTTTCCTTTCCATTTGGTCAATTAACTGGTTATTTTTTCCTGGGCTCCTCTTCTTTCTGTAGTTCCCATCAAACTTCTCCATGGCATCGAGCTTACTACCAACATCATGTTTCCATTCTTCTTTTGGTGCCATCAAATTAATTAGTACATCATCTACCTTCCAAATGACCATAAGTGTTTTCTAAACCCAGGAAAACTGCTATTTTTCAGCCTCTAACATCATTCTTATTGTAACAGCAAATATTTTAGATTTTTTTATGGAGGCATTTTATTTCTATATATAAGTTTTTGAAATAAATTTGTTTAATTATGATAAAATAACATAATCTGCAAAATTTGCCTCCTTTTGAGTTAGTGTAATTCCTAATAAAGATGTGAACATTTTGTAAGAGGAAATAATTATAGAAGTTGCCCACTAAAGTGAAGAGGCAATTTTCAAATCTGTGACTGTGAAAAAATGAGCACCTCAATTCCATCTATAAATTGGTATTAATAGTTGATTATCTGTCCAATTTTCCCAACACTATTTATTGAAGAGACTGTCTTTACTCCATTGTATGCTCTTGCCTCCTTTGTCAAATATTTAGAGTAATGGCATAGGTCGATATGCAAAAAAAAAAAAAAAAATGAAACTAGACCACCAACTTACACTATACACAATAATAAACTCAAAGTGTATAAAAGACTTAAATGTAAGTCTTGAAACCATAAAAATCCTAGAAGAAACCATAAGCAGCAAAATCTCAAACATCTCTCCTAGCAATATGTTTACCAATACATCTGTTAGGACATGGGAAACAAAAGAAAAAAAAAGTAAATGGGACTACATCAAAATAAATGAACAAAAGCTTCTGCACAGCAAAAGAAACAATCAAGAAAATGAAAAGAAATCCCGCTGTATGGGGGAACATATTTGCCAATGTTACATCTGATAAGGGGTTAATTTCCAAAATACATAAATAACTCATACAATTTAACAAAAGGAAGACAATCTAGTTAAAAAATTGGCAAAGAACCTAAAAAGACTTTTCCAAATAGGACACACAGATGGCCAAGAGACACATGAAAAAATTCTGTCACTAATCATCAGAGAGATCAAATAAAAACAATGAGATATCACCTCACACCTGACAGAATGGCTACCATCAATAAATTGACAAGTGACAAGTGCTGGTGGGAATGTGGAGAAAAGGGAACTGTAGTACACTGCTGGTGGGAATGCAGACTGGTGCACCCACTATGGAAAACATGGAGTTTTCTCAAAAATTTGAAAATGGAACTGCCATTTGACCTAGTGATCACACTTCTAGGGATATATCCTAAGAATCCCAAAACACCAATCAGAAAGAATATATGTGCCCCTATGATCATAGCAGTACAATTTACAATAGCTAAGATCTGGAAATGGCCCAAGTACCCATCAGTAGATGAGTGGATAAAAAAGATGTAATGCATTTACACCATGGAATACTATGCGGCTGTAAAAAAGGAGGGGGCAGGAAGGGATTAACCAAAAAATGTATACATATGTATGCATAACCCATGGACACAGACAATAGTGAAGTGAAGGTCTGATAGGAGAGACAGAGGAGGGGAGGGGGTCAATGGGAGAAAAAGGGGGACATCTGTAATACTTTAAAAAATAAAGATAAACTTAAAAATAGTTGATTACCTGATTGAAAGGAAAAGATGGACTTTTAAAAGAAATTGCTGTAATGATACTTCAAATGTCTTTAAGTATTTCTATACAATATATAGCAGTTTCTTTGGACCTTACATAGATATAAAAGTCATCCTTTTTCTAAAAACAAAACAAAACATAACTCTACTAGAGAATATTAGCTCTATGTTTATTTATTTGTAAGTAATAAAATTATATGATAAGGCTATGACAACCCATGCTATTGCAACTGCTTTACAGGCTATAAATGATACTCATGTTTTATTTCTTCTACCACCAAGTGTAGATTCCACTGACCCTTGGCTAGCACTTCTGCTGATCATGGTGTATGATTCACTTTGAAGAAAACCCTCATGTCTCAGATGTCTGGTTCCAAACTCAGCATGCCCTTCCTGGGTCATGACTACAACACTTACTCTTTTACTTAAAATTTTTTCAAAGGATTATCAAAAATTTTGTGTGTGGTTACCTTGATATCAAATATATTCTTCCCTGTGTGCATTGAGTAATATCAGTCCTACTGTATACTAATTATCAAGGTCAATTTTCTAGGCAAAGATAAAAATGCTACTCTTGCTCTGGTCCCTCAGCACCTAGATCCTGATTGAACTGGATGGCATCATTGTCTGAAATTTAATTGTGCTTTTCCTGTGCCTTTTGGTGGAAGCATTTTCTAGGAGTTTAGGCTTCTAAATCCACAGTCCAGAGTTTCAGATCCAGGATCCAGTGTCATGCATACTTTCTTGGCTTCTAAATATATTTGTAAGCTAAGTCCTGTAACTGTTATGGTATAGTGCCTTTCCACTCTTACAGGACTATACACTCCTTTTGTTGGGCTAAATTAGGACTTAACCCTAATTATTCATTTGGTGTCCAAAAGGAAATGCAGGTGAAGATTTTGAAGAGAGAAGTTTTCTTGCAAAACAAGTCTCTGCATCATCTTCAACAAGTGGGAAGAACTGGAACTTGTTAGAGTGAAGTGGGCCATTTTGGTAACCAGATGGTTTAGGGAAACCTGGGAATTCATAATCTTTGAGTGCATCAATCCACATGCTCCCTTCCATACATCAGGGTCCTACTCTTTTTTAATCAGGGTCCTTGCTTTGGCATAACTGACCTATGAATTTGAGAGCCCAACTTCCTCTAAAGTCTATTATTCTTTTATTTATTTTTTTAATCCTCACTCCAGGATATTTTTTTTCCATTGCTTTTCAGAGAGAGTGAAAGGGAAAGAGAGAGCGAGAGATTGAAACATCATGTGAGAGAGACACATCGATTGGTTGCCTCCCACAGGGGCCCCGACCAGGGCTGGGGATCAAGCCTGCAACAGAGGTACGTGCCCTTGGCTGGAATCGAAGCCAGGACCCTTCAGTCCGAGGGTCAATGCTCTAACCACTGAACAAAACCAGCCAGGGCTAATTTATATTTCTTAGTCACAAATTAATTTGAGAACTTTTTCAAATTGTCATTGGCCATTTGGTTATCATCTTTAGCAGAGTGTCTTATTCAAGACTTTTTCTCACTTGCAACAGTATTGTCAGAGTTTTCATTATATATATTTCAATATTTCAGTAACACACATATAGAGGGTGTGTGTATGTGTTATTGAAATATTTTATCCTATTTAATGTCAATATGGTTGAATGTATAAATTTTTAAGAATTTGGTAAAAATGTTATGCTTTTTGTTTAAAAATATAATTTATCGTGAGAAAAATGCTCTCACATGTTTTCCTCTAAATGTTAACTTTTTAACACTTATATTTATATCTAGAATCTATCTGGAATTGATTTTTCTATACAGTGCGAGGTATGAAAAATCATTTTTAAAAAAATATGTTTTTATTGATCTTTTTTTAGAGAGAAAGGAAAAGAGAGTGAGAGATAATCATCGATGAGAGAGAAATATCAACATTGATTGGCTGCCTCTTGTGTGCCCCTTCCTGGGTCTGAGCCTGCATCTTGGGCACATGCCCTGATCTGGCCTGTGACTTCTTGGTGCATGGGTCAACACTCAACCACTGAGCCACACAAGCTCACTGAGAAAACATTTTTTCCCTAAGGATATTTTAACACAGAAACACTCATTGAAAAGATGAGTGGGCATTTTAAAAGGATGTGTTCATTTCCCTCAGTATTATAGGATACAAGGAAATGGATAACTTATCAACTTCTCAATATAATGTTTAAATGACTGTAGCAAAATTAAATAAAACTGAATACTAAATGTACTATCTAATATCTAAGGTACAGAATATAGAATTGCATATTTTACCACTGCATTAGCCAACCTCCCTCTGACAAAATAAGAAAATACACAAATATCTAAGAGTGGCTTTGATAAATTAGCATCAGTGTTAAAATGTCTTTATTTTTAATATTATTTCTAATATTATATATCTATGTTATGCTAGGACAACATATAAGCATTTAAAAAAAAATTGTAAATTTTACTGGATGCCTATTGAAAATGACATATAGAGTAAATATGTATTTTGAACACCTGCCTATCAGAATCTCAATAGTCTATAAGTCATGAAAAATTGATTAGCAATGAACTAATAAAGTAGTAAAACAAAGTGAGGCACTTCCCAATACACTATAACCTGTAAGCTATACATTACAACCTTTCTCCCACTCTCTCACCTATTTATACTTGCTTTTTATATACATTCTATAATGTGCTTATTTTACACAAAAGTTTATTTTATATTTCACATCATGAAAAGTAATGATCTGCATCATAAGTGTATGCTACTTAAGTTGATTTTATCTTAATTAAAACATTTACTAGCTTTCATATTGAGTATTGTGATCCTTAATTTTAAAATATTCTGAAATAATTTGAACAATAAAACTTACAGCACAGTAACTGATACTTAGCAAGCAATTAAATATATATTTATTTTGTGGATGTTTTAAGTAATGATAAAAACCTAAATATCTTAACCTAACCATTATATCTTGTTTGGGTGAATCACTTTGTGGTCTCATTGCAATTAGGACCTGGAGATCATGATGGCTCCTTCATGATCTACATGATGAGAAAAGAATGCCACTTTCTTGCAGCCTTATGAAACCTCTGCAAGAACTTTCCTTTACAATTGTTTGAGTTTAAAAGACTAGGGATTAAAGTGTCCCATGTGTTTGATTTTTAATATTAATTTTTATAGTTTTCATTAAGTTGCAATTCCAGTCTCTTATAAGTCACATTGACTTAAAGAAAATACAAATTTATTTAGTTCAAGTAAAAACTGACAAGGCCTACTCTAATAAATGCAGTGTAAATCTGAAATTTATATACATATATATGTATATATACACACATATATATACACACACACACATATGGACAGAGAGAGTTATTTTAAATATACATTAATATTTTGTAAGCATACATGTTGACTCAGGTCAAATGAGCTAATTTGACCATTTGTCTTAGTCACTGGAGCAGAGCTTTAAAAATAATTGCATAATGTTGAAAAGCTTGGAATACAGTTATACAAATATTCTATTTGATTTATATCTACCGATTGCATTTTCCAAATATGAAATTGTTAAATTTCCCAAGTAAGCCTTAATAATAATAGGGGAAATCTTTTATAGACATACAGGAACTAATCAACAAAAGCTCTCTTTTTAAATGTTCCTTCATGTTTTATTTCAATGAGAATATTCTCCAGATAAGTTTCTGGGACACTGAAACTCCAAAGCATTATCATTGTCACCACATTAGAATATGTAGACCTTCAGCAGATTCTTGACTAAATCCTGACCCATAGCCCTCAGCCAAGAGGTGTTCTGAAGACTTGTCCTCCTAAGTCTTTAAAGCATGCTAAAAAATCTTTCAGGATGATATAATGTGCACAGTGAGAATTTTTTAATAGATCGATTATTTTGTTTGTATGTATTAATAGTAATATAATCTAGATGTGACTGCTGTTTTCATTTTTTAAATTGTATTTCAAATCCAATATTTAAAAATTTAAATGATAAGATTTTAAAAACATGCAATATATATGAGAAAAAATATCTCAATGAGAAAAAATAAAAATGACAGGTAATACAGACTTTATCAGGAATATAAATGTTCAGCATTTTGCATAATTGTATTTTTTCAAAACATGGTCATAATCACACCTGACCTGAGTACTTGCTTAAAAAATGAACTTTAATGTTTTAATATGTTTTAAAATTATTATGGTACTATTATGAGGCTTTATGTCAAGATTACATTAAAAGTCAAGCAGACTTTTATTTAACACTTATATTGAGGTCTACTTTGTATTCATTATAGTGACTTTTTTACTTTTGAAGATGTTATAGAAGACATTAAAAATTGGCTTACTCAACTAGCATTCTCAACCTCTTTGGGTAAAACTTCCTCTATTGCAGGGAAGCTAAATATCACAATTTCTAGATTTTCTTTCAGTCTGGGATTCAAATCTATCTCAGATCTCTCCTAGCAAATCCAGATACACAGTACTTTTATTTTGATCTGTATTGTGTAGCAAGAGAAGCAGGAGGCATGGTGTCCATTGTATGGTTGGTTACATTTGGTACCAAAGCTGCCCCAATTCCAAAACCATCAATTATGCAACAGTTTTCTGGCTCAGTAGTTTTTTTATAAATTTTCCAATTTCATAACAGTGGCAAAGTCCCATGGTCCTGGGTGGTAAGAGGCACTTTGCTATTTGAATAGCTTCCAGTTTGTGGCAGAGTCATCAGCAACATTCGTAACTCAATTATATTACTGGGTATATGAAATTCTTTTCTTTCTTTTTTTAAAATATATCTTTATTGATTTCAGAGAGAGGAAGGGAGTGAGAGAGAGAGAGAGAGAGAAACATCAATGATGAGAGAGTCATTGATCAGCTGCCTCCTGCACGCCCCTGACTGGGGATCGAGCCCGCAACCCGGGCATGTGCCCCGACTGGGAATCAAACCCTGATCACCTGGATCCTAGGTTAACGCTCAACCACTGAGCCATGCCCGGCAGGGCTGAAATTATTTTCAAAAGATCAGTTTCTTGGTCTTCCAGATGACTGTAAACTTCCTATGTCCTTTAATATATCTCTTTTTGCTTAAACCAATTTAAATGTTGTATGCAATGAGAACTCTCAACATAACAGATAAAGAGGAGATAATTTTCAATCTAGATCTCTTCTTCCAAAAAGTGATAGAAAAGTATATCTGCACATTACATAAGATAATATGAATATGCAAATATTAAGAAACATTGAGCTTATATGTTAAGCAAAAGGTTGACAGGATCAGATAATGTGTTTTGGATACTAACCTCATCAGTGGGACTTACACAGCCCACTCACTGAGCATTGCAACAATCCCTTGAACCTGTTAATATTTTGATAGCACTTCATAATTTAGATTTCCCTATTTATTATGTTTGTGCTCTGTTTGGCCCACTAAGATGTAAGGTCCTGAGGCAGGTTTTTTTATTTCTTTGGCTCACTGCTAGTCCTAAAACAAAGAATCCATCCTCTTCACAATGTTGAATGTAATAATTATAGAAGGAAATCACAATTGCAGAAGAGAAAGAAGTGATACAGAACACTCTGTCAAAGTTCTTTGGGGACTCTAATTTATTATTAGGACTACAGTTACAAAAAGAGGGTTTTTTGGGTCTGTTTACGGTGAGCATCCTCCCACCCCAAATTAGAAAATAATAGGCCATATAAGCAGTGTGTTTACTAAGTCAATAATTGTTGCCCATCTCTGGTTCTCAGTGACCTTGACTGACTAGAACACATAGAATAATATCTAGAAATGCTATTCAAAGTCAAAACCAAGGATCAAAGGTATTTTAATGTAAAAGAAGCATATTACATAATTAATAGCAAAGTTTTAGTTAAGGAGCTATTTACATAGAGTTTACCTGTATCTTTGGATTATCTTGATTTTTAAAATCTTGCTTCAGAATACACCCTCACAGGAATTTTATATGATAACTTAAGTCATGTTAACCTATACTCTTAATTTATCCTGAGACGTTTTTTAGAAAATTGTGCTGAACATATTCAAAAGAAGGACAGCAACTGATCATGTGGCAATCTTTGAATTTTCTCTGCCAGATTATTGATAACAATATCTTGACTACATAAATTAAGCTGCTCTGAAGTCTCCAGATACTCCAGACATTTTGAAGAACTATTTTATCCAAAGACTTAATACAATTTATTTATCCAATCCACAAAAGAATGGAAATCCAGCCTTGTTTCCAGTCTCTAGGGATCTCAGAGGCTTAATTAAGGTTCTCCTTAGTTACTCTATTTTGATGTTATTCTTTCCCTGAATTCTTCATCTCACCTTTCTTGCTTTCTAGAATTGGCACAAATATTTTTATATTTGTAAATTAGTTAACAAATGTGAAACAAGCAGTGAGCCAGTCCCCTGGATTTTTATAAAACACTACCAGTGTCAGGAACTGTTTTCTTTTTCTTTCTTCAGCAAAACTTTAATAGAGGTTTATGTTAATGGAGGAAATGTAGCACAGAACAGTAAGCCCCTAACACATCATGTTTGAGTTTTTGGTTTTATTTTTTAAAAGTTTGATTGATTTTGGAGAGAGGAAAAGAGAGGGAAGAAGGAGAGAAACGTTGATGAGCGAGAAGCATCAGTTAGCTGCCTCCTACACACCCTTTACTGGCGATGGAGCTGGCAACCTGGGCATGTGCCCTGGTGGGGAATTGGACCAGCGACCGCTCAGTGCATGGGACTATGCTCAACCAACTGAGCCATGCCAGCCAAGGCCATGTTTCTGTTTTTGTACAAGTGCTTGGCTACTACTGAGCTCTCACACACAAAACACTTTACAAATGAAACTTGCCCTTCAGACAAAGTGTCTCCCTTTCTTGTTAGGCCTTCCAGACCTCTCCTCCTCCCTCTCCTTTTTCCACAGGAATGCAGACCTCCACCCTTTCTAGTGTTTCTCCCCTGAATTCAGAACTTTATTCATTTCATAGGGAAACTGGGAGACATGTAGCAAGAGGAAGAACAAGCGCTGGAGATAAGGCAGTCCCAGAGCCCAGATGAGCATGTCACTCAAAAGCAAATGCATTTTAAGCACAGATCAAGGGCAGGACCTATCTGAAGGAGACAGTTACCAAGCTAATCTTTTCCAGGGCTAATCTTTTCCAGGACAACGATAGAAAGAAGACCCTGGGAACTCACTAGTTTTAGATTTTTCCCCTACCCTCTAACCATATATAAGGGCTGACTTGAGATGAAATGCCAGAGTAGTCTTTTCAGGGTGTTGCACCTGCCACTCTCTCAGATTGCAGGTTGTCTGATTAATAAACGCACCACCAAGATTCAACCTCCTCTCTACCTATTTGACTCTGGTAGCAGTGGGCAGCCCGGACCCTTTGTTGTCTGGTATCATAAGAACAAAGTGGATTTTTTACAATTACATTTATATAATCCATAGTACCATCACTGTATGGTATCAACTTTAAGAAACACTTAAATAAAATTTTGAGATTAAATAAACAGCTTTCTGGAGCCTATATCATAACAGAAAAAAAGTATAAAAAACAAATAGAATTAAGTCCTTCAAAAGTCATTGTTGACCAAGAGTAAAATTAATTTAATCATAGAAATAGCAAAAAGGGTAACACTGTGTGGACTCCAGAATATCATTTAGAATGGAGTGTGTTCAAATATATTTATATATCTAATGCTCTAACACACACACAAAAATGGAGCGCTCACAATCGCTCAAAATTTAAGTTGCCCATTCCCTGTTTCGTCAAACAGAGTGTCAGAATTATGAAATGTATCCCTATAATATTTAGTCTCATTTTAAATCAGCAAAAACATTATCTGGATCTTCAAGGTTTAATTTCATATGCATTTTCCTGTGGAAACTGCTCTATTCATTGAGATACTGTGACACCAAATTATAAGCTCTCTGCAGCTGTCACTCTTTTCCCAGTATTCAGAAATATAAATGAAAACTGACATACCATTTATGTGACAATTCAGTGCTAGCAGTAATACTGGGCTTTGTTACATTATCAGTTTCAGGGAATATCTGAGTTAAAATAAAAATTAAAAAGCTTTTGTGTATTCAAATTAATAGTGATATTGATGATATTTTATTTTGCAATTGCAAAACCTAAAGCATTGTATGTGAAAATGAGTAATATATTAGGAGAACATTTTTTTCCAGTGACTGGAGCTCATGATAGTTATAATGTATACATTACATTCTAAATACCATTTAACTTTTACCTTCTTATGTTTGTTTAATGCCTAATAGCATGCAGAGTAGTTATGAAAACATTTTATTTGATTATCTAGGACACTCTTATGAATTTCATAGGATGTTGTGTATTTCCATTTTGCAAACTAAGAAACTGGCATTAAATAACTTCATCAGATTTTCCTGTCTAACAAGTGTTAATCCTAAAGCCACAATATAAAAACACATATGTCTTTTTGCTCTAATGTTCTCATTTTGTATTTCACTTCCTCTCTTCCTTCGTCATTTTGATTCCTACTTCATAAGTCTTTCATACAGATTTAAAATCACAGTTTCATTTTTATTTTAACATATAACAAAGCAACTTACAGGAAAGAAACAGGATAAATTTTAATATCACAATTTCTAGTAGCAGCCTGTAATTTTCTTTTATTGTGTTTATTACAACTTGCGTTCTTATTTCTTGAATACAAATTTCATAAATGCAAGAAACAATTCTGACAACAGGATCAACAATCTCTAGCAAAGTGTCTAGATCATAATAGGCATGTCATAAAAAATAAATTTATCAAAGGAGTACTTTGACAAATTAAATGAATATTCCCAAATAAAAAATCATAGATAATTCAAAATTGAATAGAATTTAACTTTTTCTTTGCTAATCAGTCCTTGCTATTAATATATCTGAATTAATATAGGAAAATATGTGATTTTTAAAGTAAAATTATTACATATAATTGAATTTAAAGATGAAATACAAATATTATCTGTGTGATGCTCTATTTCTAGAATCAAATGAAATGACATTTTATTTATTAAGAATTTTTTAACCTTTCAAATGAAATCTACATGCAATTTTAAAACATTCTAGATAAATTGTTTTTAGGGCACAACTGAGAAACAAGCAGGGTTTTTTCCAAAAAGAGGTGACACTTTGTTAGTATGATTATTTGACAATTCCTATTTTACCCTGAGTTTTAAGTGTTTAATAGAGGAAATGATAGATAAAATTTTATAATTGCATAAATTAGTATTTTATTAGGCTAAACAGAAATTTACATGCCTTTAACTGTGCAAATTATCTAGAATTATATTATGTTATTTGCAATAACTTGTAATATCTACAGAACACTTTGGGTTTTTATTTATAGTATCATATACATATTGCTTATTGTTATGTTATTAATCTATATGTATTTCAAGATGAGTAAAATTAAAATTTTTAAAAATGTCTTCCATTTTTCTGAATAAAATATATAAATTATGTCTGTTTTTATTATTTAAAAAGAAAAAAAAATGGTATTTTAGAATTGCTGTAAATAGGAGGACCCCATTCACATTTGTTATTTTATTTTATCTTCATATTATATACTAAAAATGAATTTCTTTTTTTTTATTACAATTTTCTAAGGTTTACACTGGTCTTTCTATTTAAATTTCTTTCACAGTTTCTTCCAGTCCTCAAAAATCCAATAAATTTACAGAAATGAAATGATCTGCTGGGAGTGGATCAAGAGACTTTAGAAGAAATATATAAACTGTGAGTACCATGGTTTCCTTTAAATCTTCCTGTTATTTAAAAGCTACAGGAGTAAAATAAAAATATTTTTAGTATTTTTTAAAAGAACTATTAAAGAAAAATATTGACTATTGCATGATTGATTTTGAAAGTTGAAAAATTAGGCATCAGTTGAGGTACAAAAGAAAAATGTTTACATTCACAGACTAATATGACAACTAAAGTAAGGTATTCATTCAAAACATTCACATAAATTTTACTAGATGTAATCCTCTTAAGTCAACCACAAATTAAAAAATACACTTTTAGAATTATATAATTTAATGATAATAATACTTGTCAAGGACAAATAAGCTACTTGACTAGAGAGTCACAGATCTGAATACTATATTCTAAATATGATCAAGAGAAAGAGATGGATAACTTGACTTTTTTATCAGAGAAAACTTTACAGATAGAATTATGTCTAAGATTTACACTTCTTTTTGCTGAAAGAACTAAAAACTGACAATAGATTAGAGTGGTTAATTTTTTTAATTTTTTTTTTTGAGAAGAGTAAGGACACATATTTATGTAGTTCCATTCTGCTCAATCAGATTGGTTTTCTCTAATTTCTTATTATATATTTGTGTAAATAGTTAACAACAAGTATATGTTTATATTCACAAAAGTTAATAGGCATCAGAATAGTGGCTGCCTTTGATGGGGGTTGTGGAAGAAATAAAGACTTGTCAGTGGCATAAAGAAGGCCTCCAAGGTGCTGGTAATTTCTTTAACTTGACGAGAGTAGTGGTTACATAGGTATGTCCATTTTGTAAAATTAGAACTAAGTGTATGCACAAGATTAGTGGGCCATATGACACACCTCATATATGTTACACCTCAACAACATTTCCCTGAAGAAGCTCGTGATCTTATTCTAAGCAAAGAAAATATTATAGTTATTGACATAAACTTGTAAAGGGGCATGAACTTTTCTGAAAAAGAAAAAAATTCAGATAAGAGCTCTGTAGAACATGGTGGATGATGGTAGCTGGGAATAACAGTTGTGGATTATCAAGGATAAACCAGGACAAGAGATTGAAACCTGATGATTGTGGGATGTGCTAAATAATTTTACTTTATCCGATTGGATTCGAGATTTTTTGAAAGCTTAAGACTATTTTGTCCAAGTTAAAGAAAGAAGCAATCTCATTTTTTTAAAAAAAAATTTCTACACTGAAGGACAAAGTTACTGAATAGATATGTGATCAATTCTAAGCATTTACTAATCATTTTCATTTTATTTTACAAAGTCAAATTTCCAGATGCCAATATTAAAGCTAAAGTCTTGATTAATGTTGATTGCAAAAGTTTAAAAGATTAAACTATTACTAGATGATAACAATACATTATTAAACTTAGAAATTTTAAAAGCTTGGAATCATTTTATCTTTATTATTTCTATCAACTACAATAATGTGTATATAAACTGTCAAAAATATATTTATTGATTGATTTTTATCCTCACCTGAGGATATGTTTCCATTGACTTTAGAGAGAGAAGGGGGAGAAAGAGAAACATCGATGTGAGAGAGAAACATCAATTGGTTGCCTCACTTATGCACCCCAACTGGGGATTGAACCCCCAACCTAGGTATGTGCCCTGACCAGTACTTGAACCCACAGCCTTTTTGTGCACTGGATGGCGCTCCAAAGAACTGAACCATCTGGCCAGGGCTCTTTCTTCCTTCCTTTTAAATGGTAATATATCATTCCGAGCAATCAACCTAAATAATGTCATTAAGTTTTCATAATAAAAGACTATGGATATTTCTTTTCTTAAAATAAAAATTAAATATAATGGGAAAAGTAAACTGCTGTGGTAGATATAGCTCTTCAGGGATTAGCATGACATCTGTCCATCATCACCAATGGAATCACTCTGGACTGAAGAGAGCTGTGTTCTAAATAACGCACTGTAGCCTTTCTCAATGCAAATGTTCTATCAAGCTAATCCTTGGGCAATCATGAGCGATTATATTTGACTTGAACATTTTATGCTTTTTACATGCTCATGAATTCACAGATCAATACAAATAGGGCTATTACACAAAACATAAAAAGCACTTAATGTGATAAGATAAATCTTCCCTGGATTTCTCAGTGTTACTGCAAAGTCCTGGACTCCTGAGCCATGAAAATTGATATGCTATGAAGGTAGAGACTGTTTGGTTTTACTTCCCCCAGAAACATTTGCTTTTTAGATGCCATGAGTATTAGCTCTGCAGCCATTTGTCCCCTTATTATCCCATCCAAAGGATAATAAACCTTCTTTTATGCCCCCAACAAATAAATGGTTGCTGTCCATGAGAAAACAATCAAGAAAACATAAATTATGAAATATTTATGATACCTCATATTCTAAAATAGCTCAATTGGCCTGTACTGTTTAAATATCTTAATGTAAAAAATATATATATAAAAAGGCTGTGTTCCTTCACATTAAAGGAAACTAAAAACATATGACTAATAAATGCAATATATGATTCAGGATTGGATCCAAGCCCATTTATTTAGTTATTATTTATTTTTATCTCTAAATGGATCTATTGGGACAACTTAACTTGATAAAACTTAACTATAGACTGTATTGTATCAACAGTAAATATCCTGAATTTAAAAATTTCACATTGGTTGCCTAAGAGAATGTTCTTAGGAGATAAAAACTGAACTATTTGTCATTTAAAAACTCATATCTGCAACTTACTCTCAAATAGTTTAGCGAAGTTCACAGTGCCAGAGCCTCCTTCCTGTCTCACTTTGTTAACGTGCCCTGTACTGGGTCAAAGGCATAACTTGACTCTTTTTGCTGTCCTCCCAGAGGTTCCTATTTTCATTTTTCAGAGTTAAGCTGTACTAGGACATGGCTAGCATACAAATGTTATGTGTGTTATTGGGTATTGTCTTTGAAATGACCCTAGACTCTGGAGGCCCAAACCCACACGATAGTGTTCTGACTTGAGTGAGAACTTAAGAGGTCAGGTATTAAATGGAGATTTTCCCCAAGTCATTTCACAGTGGGTCCAAGGAGGCATTGGAAACTTTATGTTTACTTCCCCAGCTCCAGAATATATAGAGGGGATAAATATAACTAGTCATTGGTAGATGTAACCTATGTTGATTGCTTAATCCATGGATTGAGATAATATTTTAAAACAACCAAGTGGAAGCCCTTACAAACTTTCCTCTCATCCTGTAAGGAGAGTGAGCAAAAATAAATAATACATAATCTGGAATATCCAAGAGATTAGTGTTGCCATTGAACACTCAAAAGTTATATGGGCGGTTCCTACCATATGTATGTGTTAGAGTAGGCAGCTAGAAAGATATGAGCTGGGAAAGGCAGTTGGGACTTTGAGGGAATACTGTGAGATGTGACAAACTGAAAATAAACAATGGAATGGCAGGCCCCTAGGTGAGGAGGAAAGATTCAGATGTGGTCTAACCCATAGCATAACACCTGGGTGAACGAGCCTTGTAGCTTCAAGAAACATTTTTTTGAGACATGAAGGAGGGGATGACTTGCTCCTTGCCGAGGGGAGTTCCAGCCTATGGGTTATAAATCCTATAAACTCCCCAAAATATTGGAGCACTTGGTTTTGTTCTGTTAGAGGCACTCTCACAGACACCAGAGAGGTGTTATTGAACAGCCCCCCACACCCCCAATCAGAGGGAGAGGGCTGTCCCCAACCTCGATTCTTGTCTTCTCATATAAATGAATTTATATGAGATCTCGATTGCATTGTGATTAAGCCAATTTACTGAAAATTAAAGCATGCACCTTTATTAAAGAAACAAGGCAAGCAAATCTATACATATGGCCTACGAAGTGCAGACAGGCACTCAGCTAATCTGAAGAACATGTTAGGTGGGGGTCTGAGGCATTTATACTCTCCCGTCTATAGGTTTCAGAATTCCTCTGCTGAATATTTTGGTACAGATTAATTCCCAAGGTCCCTTTTTACTTTGTTGGTCCCTTTTTACTTCCCAGAATTCATGAGAAGCACCTGGCAATTTTATCTTGCCAAACCTTGAGAAGGTTGGTTTTGCTGCATAGGGAGTAAAATTGCCTTTTTTCCCCCTTCCCCCTCCTTTTCTGCATTCTCTCCTGAGGGAGGCTTTTAACCATTTGCTCTCAAGTGTCCTTGGCTGGGGAAGATAATGGCTTGTTAAGCTGGCTGCAAACTGCCCACACTGTGTTTTCCTCCTGCTGTGGAATTTTCCTAGCTCCTTACTGCCCTGTAGCAGTTTCGGCTGCCTGAGTGGCCTGCTCAGGTTCTACCTGAGTGTATTTCTTTCCTACAAATAAATTCTCTGCTTTTGCTGGTTTGAATCCATTCCTACAAGCAAGACAAGAACTGGGTGTGCAGAGTGCTGTCTCTAGCCTGAGGCTACCTCCAGCCAGAGACCCCCTTGACCGGTACCTCTGATAGGCTAGTGCCAAAGCAAAATTCTGGAGAAAGATTATAGATGTATTACAAGCTCAGTCAGGATATGTTACTGATCATTAGGCAATACAAGTGAATTCCTGGATTTCTTATCAATTCTGGAAAAAGTTATAATTTCTTGTATTTGCCGTAAAGCTATTGACCTATCAAGTGCTTCCATTTCCAAACCTAACAATAAACATAAAAATCCAGCATATTGTTGGCCCCCATATTTGAAGTATTACCAAAATGCACAGTGTTATTATACTAACATGAGGCTTTTATCTAAAGGCAATCAGCAGAGTGCAGGGAAAGTAAGAGAATGTAGACAAGAAAGAAGCATTTCAGAAACATCTAAATAATTCAAACTCCTCACAGCTCTGCCTTTGTGCACAGCTGGGCTAAGTCTCTGACTTTAACCCCCCACAATGTTTGCCAGGAATATTGATTATGGGAAGGTTCCAAGGAGTTCTCAGTGGGAGACCTGCAGAATTCACCTTAGTCAATAATCAAGCTAGTTAGGTCCATTGCAAACCATTACTTTGTCTAGGTTGTTCATTCATTCACTCATTTATTCATTTGCTCAGCTTAAGCCTTACTGCATGAACATGGCAAATCTCAGTGTTCAATTGTACCTTCCTTTTCCTGCCCCTTCTAGACACTTTTCTAAAGCTGGCTCTTTCCTAATACAGAGCTGTATTTGATTTGCCAATGTATTATTTGGTCATATTTGCCCATATTTGATATATTTACATCACATTTAAATAACCATTTAATAATGATGATTCTCAAGTTTACATATAAATTTTCACTCTTTCTTCTGACTCCCAGGCTCTTATGTATTGTTGCTTACCGCCCACCTCCACTAAGCACTCAGCAGCCACTTAACACAGTATTTCCACATTAGTATTATCTCCACCTAAACTACCCTCCTTCTATGCCCCTGTTTAAGTGAATAGCACTGAAGCACACTTTGAAGTTCACATCCCCCATCCAAGCTACTAATCGCACTCCCAACTTCTCTGTTAGGCTGAGTTTCCTGGATGCCTTGTAATGTAGTGAGAGAGGGGCTAAGATGGGTTCTAATAACTTGGGAGTTTTTGTTTGTTTGTTTTGACATCAAGATCCAAAAAAGGACAGATGGGAAAAAGGCACTCTTCTACATAAAACTCTCTGAAAATTAGACATTCTTATAAAGGTACCCACCTTTCTTTTCACACACACAAAATTAATACATTCCACCAAATTTAAATACTTAATGGGAAAGGAAATATATTCAGGTTAAATATTAAGCTAAATGTGAGGAATTGATAAACTTGCCCAACTTTGGGTTTGTTTAATCCTCAGAGTTTCCAGTCTATCATGATATTTCTCTTAATGAAACATCTTGGAGTTAGTTGAGAGTAAAGCTTAACATTAATATATAAGATGAAATCCAGAATATAAAATAGAGATAGCGAGATAATAGAAATAAAAAATAAAGTCATTTTAAGATAAAGTATTTTTACATCCATATTATGAATATATTCAGTAATAAAAAGGGACAAGCTAGTATATATATAACAACATGGATGAATCTCATAAATATTATGCTAAGTAAAAAAGAGTCAAAAACAATACATATTCTGTATGATTCTGTTTTATAACTTTCTGGAGAATGAAAAAGTAAACAGAAATCAGACCAATGGTCGCAAAGGGGTCACGCTGGGTAAGAATACTGATTCTAAAGTGACATGGGGGAACTTTTGGAGGTGATAAAAATGTTCTATATTTGATTGCTGCAGTTGTATTTGTGAAAACTTATTACATTATATACCTAACAAGGGTAAATTTTGTTATTTGAAAATTTTACTTTAATGAACTCAAATAAACAAAACAGCAACAACAAGGAATTACATGTTCATTTTGGTGGTCCATTCTGTTAGCTAAGGAAGAAAAGTTTCTCAAATACTATTTAAATATGTGTGTATATATCTAAAATATAAAATATGTTTTATGTATTATATGCAAAGGAATTCAGTTTATATTTTTATCCAGATTTGACCCTATATATATTGTAGATCCCAAGTTCTCTTGATTATTACATTTTCAAGCCTCTACAGAATAATTGATAAGCTTTCCTGATTTAAAATCCTAATATCTCTTAAATATGACCATTTATTTATTTTCTTTCCTCACTGTGTCTATCTGTTTTAACCAGATCACCACCTTTCAACTAGCTTAGTTCAAATGTCTACTGACAGTTCTTTCTGTCTCCAGTATCTCTCATCTTCAATCTGTTCTACATACATGGCGTCAGAGTTTGATTTGCTAAATGTAAAATGTGTTAACGGAATCCCATTGCTTTTCTGTGAAGTCTGGATTCCATAAGAAGACCCTCATCATTTGAATTCTCTTTATCGTTCTTTCTTCCTTGAACACAACCTTTTAGCCAGATACAACTCTTGGCAGTTCCTAAAATATGATATATATTCTCTTTGACACAGACTTGACAAAGCTGAAACTTTTGAAGATGACTTTCTATGCCACAACTTATTTCCCTCTTTGCCCAACTAACTCTTACTCAGATTCTATATTTCACTTACGATGTCATCTTGTTATATAGGCAGTTAGACAGACATGAACAGAGCAAGGACAATGGGCCAGGTACAGAAACTCACCAGGGTAGAAAGCCCCAGATGCCTAGCAACAGGCAAAACTGGGAAAACAAGAACCTCAACCCCAGGGTAACTTACCTTCCCCTAACATATCACTGGTCATGCAGTTTGGACCCCTAACTTTTCATACTGTTAGTCATGAGGCTTAGAGCTCCCTGACCTTTCCTTCCCTAAAGATAACATCTATGCCTTGGTTGTATTTCAGGTCCAGGCCCAGAAAAGCAGAAAATCCAGAAAAGTGATGCCCTGGCTGCCTTAGCACCAGCAACACGACTAATAGGTGAGACTGAAAGAGCACACCTGGAAAGCTGATGAATGTTCAATTGAGACACTCTCCTGAGACCTCCCCTGAAACCTCCCCTAAGATTTCCACCTTCAAGAAAGAGATAAATATGCTCAGGACAAAGGACCCAATGCAGTAGCTTCCCACCAGAGTAGCACCCCAGTGCCATCTTTTTCCCCCTTCCCTCTGAGGGTACCCCACGAGACTTGCAACGAGGAGAGCAATGGACAGCGGCAGCTTGTCCCAGGCTTACCCCCTGAACCTGTCTCCAAGGCCGCCTTCTCTCCCTGACTTCACAGTGAGGCAACGCAGCCCAGCCTAGGCTCTCCTGTTGCTTCTTCTATCCTGAGCCCTTCCTTGTTTCACTTCCCTAAGTATATTTTTGATATGGTCAATAAATTCTTACTTTGCTACACTGTCTCTTTTTTTAATCCTCAACTGAGGATATTTTTTCTATTGCTTTTCATAGAGTGGAAGGAAGAGAGAGAGAGAGAAATATCGACATGACACAGACATATCGACTGGCTGCCTCCCGCTCTTACCCTGACTAGGGCAGAGCCTGCAACCAAGGTACGTGCCCTTGGTCAGAATCGAACACCAGGCCCATCAGCCCATGGGCCAGCACTCTAACCACTGAACCAAACTGGCTAAGGCAGCTACGCTGTCCATTGATTGAAATCTTTCCTTCGAGAAGATAAGAACCGTCATCTCCCAGGTAACAGCCTCTCTCAAATAAACTTTTCTGATGCTTCCCAAGTAGTTAGAAATACCTCTCTGTGCATATATAGCACCACTCTCCTTATTTCCACTCAAGCCTGTGTCATGCTATATTGTGACTATGTCTATGCTTGCACTGCAGCATAAATCTCATAAGGTCAGGGTCTATGTCTGTACTTTTTAATGCATGGCCTATATGAAAGGCTCAATAATTCTTAAATGAACTAATAAATAATTAATTATTTGAATTTTTCAGAGTTTGCACATTTCCATTTCAGCAACTAAGAAAGTATTATCTCTGCAGATACACCTGAGAAAAAAGTACTCTAAAATAATGATACTGATCATATAAAGAAATAACAAGATACACATCATAAAATACATTAGTGTAATGTACTCTTTCACTTATTAAATTTTTGAACTTTCAAACATGAATAATTTAAAAAAATAAAGTGTTTCTGGTTCAACAACGGATATTAAGGTACATTTACAAATGGCGTGGTCTTTTCGACATTTTTCCTGGGAAGTTTGCAGTAACTCAACCTCTTTAAGCACCACAACAATCGCTGAGACATAAAAGATTCCCTGGAGAAGGTATCTTGCTGTCAGTGATGTTTAGCTCTTGTCCTAATCCTTGCTAAACCAGTTATTCTAATTAACATTTCAAACAGACATCCCAAAGGATAGGCTCAAAGTACGATCTACTTTTCTTCAAAGGGAAAACCTTCTATTATCCCCCAAGAATAAACCTTTTATTTTCCTGGGCATCCCTTTAAAACTCTGCACTGACTTTTTTAAGAGTCAGAGACCTGAATCTGCAGCCTCACATATTGCATATGCAGTGCGATGTGGTTTAGAACAGCTGTTATCTAAGCTGATTAACAGGCCCAATTTAATTTCACCAAGAAAATGGTTTCAAACATATAACTTCACTGAATATTAAAATGCAATTGGTCTTTCCAATTACACAAAACCTATTTGATACTGTACAATCTAATAACAGATTTTTACTAATTAAATTTTTCAATATTTTTGCCATAATACAAATGCTAAAATAAAAATTGTGAAAACAGGTAATGCCAAGGTTATAAAATCACTGTTTAACCATCTCTTCTTTTTTTTTTTACTTACATATCAACAATTTGATAGATAAGTTAAAATACATTTGATCATTTGATGAAGCTCTCTCATGAACAATGCAAGCTTTCTTCTCTATAATAAGAATAGGCTCTAGAAGAGACATTAGGAAAACTAAAATATTTTTAAACATTTTGGACAAGAACACCATATATTATCATATAGTCAAAGATTAAAATTATGATATATGAAAAATGTTTCCATTATTAAATGAATATGAAATAATCACATAAAAATGTTAATGCATCTAGTTACTCGTGGGAGAGGAAGGATGGGTTGCATGGTTTACCCAGCAAGGGTAAAACTCAGCAGAAATATTTGTATAAGAGGAGCTAAAAATTTATAATCTCATGAGAATGGAATGTTAGCAACTTCTTTTGAAGTGGCTTTTTTTTCCTTTTATATTTACTTGTGTTGATCTTGAGAGCCTAATCTTCATCTATGCTACCGACTCAGCATCCTTATGTATATCAGTTTGAATTAAAAGAACATTTTTCCAGGAGCAATAAGGATATATTTGTGGTCAAGGCCACTGGTTATAATTACACAGAATTTTTTTTAAAAATCTTCTGTATAAGACTCTAATAATTACAGAGTGCTTTTCTATGCCTTGGCATAGTCAAGGTTCGTTTGATTAAAAGTTACAAACAAATTTTTCTATTCATATTTTTTGCAAAATAGAGAGTTCATTAACTATTGATCATCAGATTTTCAACGGCCGGAAAATGCAGGAAATGAGAGTGAGAGAGAACAAAGGAATAACCAATGATGTGCACACATAAGTCATTAGACACAGGGAAAATAAATTTGCCTGAAAGTCAACTATAAATCAAGACATAATAGGTAAAACCAGAGATATTTAGTCACCTACATGTGTAAAATAGATGTTATAATATCATATCTTCACTGTAAATAGAGTGAATCTATTATTATATTGATGACAAACATAAAGGTTACCTTAGTTTAGTTTTCAAACAACACAGTTTCAATCAAGGCAACCAGGCCAGGAATAAGTAATAACCAATCCCTTTATTATTTACACCACAACTATGAAGATGGATTCTTAGACTGCTCTTGATAGGGTGATATTTACTATCTAAATTTGTGGTTCAAAAGTTTATCATGTATTAGAATAATTTGGAGTGACTGTTAAAATGCAGGTTTCTAAGAGCATAGGCAGAGTTTCTGGTTCAGTCCTGATTCAATTCCTAATTCATTCTGACTTATCTGGATGAATAGAGTCTGAGAATTTTATTTTCTAGCAAGTCTACAGTTCTGATTTGAGACCCACTGGTCTAAACCATTTATTGGTCCCCATATTTTAATTTATCACCAAGCAACCTTGAAATTCCATGTAGCTTGTTTACAGTGAAAGGAAAAAAAGGTTTTAGGATGATATAATAATCTGGCTTTCTTGGTTAAATTTATGGTTTGACTTTAAAAACCAATTTACATTCTGGTTTCATATATCAGATATTGAGAGTTTTATTAGCTTGAGTCATCTACAAGATTATTCAAATATAGGATCTAAACAGATCCATATTTTTAGGCTGCATAATTACCTACTTAAGATATGAAGCCTTTGCCCGTGCTGGTGCGGCTCAGCGGGTAGAGTGTCAGCCCAAGCCCTGAAGGGTCTCTGGTTTGATTCCTGGTCAAGGGCCCACACCTGGGTTGCAGGTTCAATCTTGGCCCACATGGGGGCGTATATGGGAGGGAACCAGTCGATGTGTCTCTCTCACATTGATGTTTCTCTCTCTCCTCCCCGCATCCCTCCATTCCACTCGCTCTAAAAAAAAAAAATCAATGGAAAAAGTATCCTTGGGTGAGAATCAACGACAACAAAATATGAGGCCTTTTGCTGGCTTTGCCAAGTGGGAGCCCACACATTAAATCTCCAGCAGAATAACTTTAGTGTTTTCTAAGTAACATTTCTCTCCAAAAGATTGACAAGAAGAAAATAAAATGATTCTAATAAACCCACAAAATTATTAAAACTAACCACATTTCACATCTCACATTTTAGTGTCCTGGTTATTTCACAAACAGAACAACTGTCATAACATGCTTGTCAGTATCAAGTTTTCTTCACCCAGAAAAAAGGCAACAGATTCATTCTAAGGTATAGAAAATGTAGAATTTAAGTAATTATTTTTCTTATATTTTTGAAGTCAGAAATATAGTCGCTATGTTGATGAAATTATTTTATACATTTTTATATGGAATCTTGTTTAATTTTGTATATCATTAAGCGTTTAACTAAATTTTTTAAGCCTGGTGCAAGATACCACAAATATGAAGGCAAAGAGAAATGTTAAATATAGAAATAAAGTTAAAGATTTGAATCTTTAAACCTAAAATTATTTTCTTCAAAATACATTAGATTTAAATGCCTCATATAATATGATGAATTTTTGCTATTTAAAAAGAAATATCATTTTAAAATATATACATACATCTCAAGAAGATAAATTATATTTGGCAGTGACATTTGCTATACTGCACACACACACACACACACAAAGGCTTATGTTTTGAATTTAAAGCAATATTATGTTTTATGAAACATTCCTCCTCTTAAGCACTTAAAGATAACAAAATTGCTCCTATAAAATATATAGTTATATAAATATATATATAAAACAATGAAGTGATTACAAAAAATTTCTGTGTATTTTTATAAAACACATTCTTTTTTTAAACAAATGACTCTTTAAAACATTTATGAACAAACTGGGCACAGATTATTTTAGATAGTTGGATATAATTGCATCTCAATTCTCCTGCAATATATAACTTTACATATTATGAAAATATTTCAGTCAAATTAGACTATTGTTTACCCTCACCCTCAGTCCTTCCCCAAATCAAAGGTAGTATTGGCATTCATAAATTAACCCCAAATTCCTGATGTCTCTAAATTTATATTTATTGACTGGCCCTTTAAAATATTGATTTGCAGCTATGTTTTGTTTGATAAAGTGGTCATGTAGATTTGGCTTTAATAAGATCCTCCCAGAAATGTCAAGAATTAAACTTGCCTGCAGAGAATTTAAAAAAACAAAACAAAAATGTTCTAAAGAGTTTCCCATAAAAGCTCATCTCTAATCTACTTAATGTTAACTGACTAAATTATAGTCTTTTTAGGGCTCTACAAATGTTTTCAATTTTGTTTATGTTTGTTTATATACTCACTATTCGACTTAAATTGCCATTTTGGAAAATAATGTAATGTTTTTGCAATTTTAAAATATATCTGCTTTCAATTTCTGGAATGTAAAAACAATGATGAAAATAAAAATATTTAATTGCCTGGACTAAAAATACAGAAAAGAAGACAATGCATAGATTCTTAAGACAAACAGTAAAAGACCCAGCTTATGAAAAATGTTCTCACCTACATAGGTGAGATACCAAACATCAATATCCACCTACACTGGAAAATATGAATTTGGTACAGCTCTGCTCATAATGTAGTTTCTATGTGTTTTTTTTTAGACAGAATTTTTTTTTTTTTTTAAAGACACAAAGGAACAGGTATTTACAGGAACTAAAAGCAAGGAAAAACGTAAGACAAGTGTAGTCAACTAATCGAGTTTTGTTTTCCCTTGAAAGTTCTATATTTAATCTATGCTAAAATTCCTCAGGAGGTATTATTGAGGGATGAAATAAGCCAAGGACTATTTAATTTTACTATTAAGGTAAACAAACATAGACTGTGCATAATTCAATCTTACATTTAATGTTCTCTATAGGGAAACATAAAGGGTATATATTTTTTTCTACCTGTAGATTTTTAGAAATAAAAATAAAGCCAACTCAAAGAAAATGAAGAAATTCCTTTATGTAATCTAGTATTTTCAAAAGGCCCACCAGAAAATGTAAAGGTACATTACATTAATCTGTACCTTATCACTCAGGATTAAATAGTATTATATCATTTGAAGACATATACAAGTACGTATTTTGCTGTTTCTGATTTTTGGGCTAGTGTGGAGAAAACATAAAGGGTGTTTCTTTTTGTATTATTTATTCCAATGCCTTAATTGAGCAAATTGTAGATAATTGTATTTTAAAATGCAGTGGAACAAGAACAAGTAAACCTAATAAAATTTCATACACATTCTTATTTAATGAAATATATATTTAAACCCACAAAAGGACTTTGCAAAGCCTAAATGTAAAAATCCCCTATTAGAAGGAATACAATAACTTTCTCATGATTTTAAACACATACACTCACATACACACACACTTTCCCCAAGTTTCTTAACGATTTGAGTGAAACACTTTTTTTAAATTAACTTTCCAAATAATTTCTATTTAGTCTTAGGCTGGTCTGCTGCCATCCAAATTCACATTAGCTTAGGCTTAAAAACAGTTCCACTTCAGTCACAGAATAGTGCTTCTGGGGTTGCTTCCATCCCTACCACGTAAACCAGCTTTACGTTTAAAAGGATTGGGGGGGCCTTTCTTACATTTCAGCCATAATTACACGCTGAAGCTGCCAAGACTTTTGGAACCAATGTCAGTGACTGCATTCACCCTTCCTGCAAGATTTTTGGTAGCAATACTTATACTAGACAAAATACACTTAAAATAAAGGCTATAACAAGAGACAAAGAAGGACCCAGCAATTCCATTTTAGAAGAAATGCATTTCCCCTTGTTTATACATCCATATGGTTATTGCACCATTACTTGCAATCGCCAAGATATGAAAGCAACCTGAGTGTCAGCTGATGGATGAACAGACAGAGAAGAGGTGACGCAGAAACAAGATGGCGGGGAGGTAGCCGCTGCACCCGCCGCCTCCCGCAACCACATCAAAATCACAACTAAAATACAGAACCACCATCACTCAGAGCCTCCTGAGATCCGGCTGAACAGAAGCCCCACAACCAGGGAGCTGAAGAAGCACCAAGAGGGGAGGAGGGGCGGAGACGCGGGCGGATCGGGGCTGAATAGGAGACGCCTCAGGCCCACACCCAGTGCTGTGGGTTAAAGCCAGGAGGGAATCTAGGCAGCGGGGGTTTCCTGGAGGAGTGAGGGGTCCCAGCCCCACAGCAGGCCCCCAGCCCAGGGCTCCAGGGCGGGGAAGAGACGTCCCCACAACTCCGGGCTGTGAAACCAGCGGGGACTGTCCCTGAGGGTCGTGGAGGCTGCGGGAGCCCCAGCAGCTCCTCTAAAGGGCCCGGCACGGACTCACTCGGACGCTCCCTCTGAGCCCAGCGCCGGGCAGCAGCCTGAAAGGACCCGGGACACTCGGGGAGGAACTAACCTGCCTGAGATCCGGGCGAGAGGTGGAGGGGCGGCTTCCTCCCAGGCAGAAGGGCTGGCGGAGGCCACGGTTCCTGTGGCGAGTCCTCCTGGCACACAGCCGGCAGGCAGGCGCCATATTTGAATCCCCAGCACCTGACTCTCACCTGTGGCCCCGCCCCGTGATTCCCGGAGGCCCCGCCCCTCCCCACCTGCAGCTCATCCAGGCCATTTCCAGGGGCTTTTCTGTGCAAGTGGCCTCTGGAGCCTCATAACTTAGGACTTTCCTAAAATCTCTCAAACAAGCAGCAGCAGGCCCCATATGGCTTGATAAGCGGCCCCAGGCCTGGCACTAGTGGCAGCTGCACTAGCTCATAGCTTGGCCTCTCCTGGGCACCTCTAAGCCCAGCACAAGTAGCAGCTAACTGTGGTTTGCTATGTAGCTCATGCTGGGTGGCCCTGGGTAAGGCACTGGCACCGGCTGACTTTGCACCTCCCAGGAGGCCCCAGAGACAGTGCACCTGGTGGTCAGACTCGACCACGCTGGATTACAACCCTACCACATCCACGAGTGACACTCAAGGGGCACACTTGGTGAACACCAAAGCTCCACTGAAGTGAATCCTGCTCCATAGGGGTGTCTCCAGCACAGCAGCTCTCTGGCTGTAGTTGCAATTGGTCCTCACAGCTGATTGGCCTGGGGGTCAGTTCCTCCCAGGGACGCCAATAGCAACCAAGGCTCAACTACAACAGGACAGTGCACACAGCCCACACAGGGGAGCACCTAGAAGGCCCAGCTCAGGTGACTGGGGAGGCTGA
Organism: Miniopterus schreibersii; assembly: GCF_964146895.1. Taxonomy (NCBI): domain Eukaryota; kingdom Metazoa; phylum Chordata; class Mammalia; order Chiroptera; family Miniopteridae; genus Miniopterus; species Miniopterus schreibersii. Next base: position 67,422,800 of record NC_138106.1, on the reverse strand, counting down.
GCCACTGGACCCTACAGGACACCTACTACACAAAGCCACTCTACCAATTCCAGGAGACATAGCAGCTCTACCTAATACATAGACACAAACACCTGGAAGCAGCCAAAATATAGAGGCAAAGAAACATGTCACAAAGAAAAGAACAGAAGAAATCTCTAGAAGAGGAACTAAATGAAATAGATCCAAGCAAGCTAACAGATACAGAGTTCATAATTGTGTTTATAAGGATGCTCAAGCATATTACAAAAGCAACTGAGAAAATCAATGACATAATAAAGTATCAATTTGAAATGAAGGCTACACAAACTGAAATGAAGAATAATTTACAGGGAATCAACAGTAGAGGAGAGGATGCTGAGAATCAAATCAGCCGTTTGGAACATGAGGAAACAAAAAACACCCAACCAGAAAAGCAAAAAGAATCCAGAAATATGCAGATAGCATAAGGAGCCTCTGGGACAACTTCAAGGGGTCCAACATTCATATTATTGGGGTGCCAGAAGGGGAAGAAAGAGACCAAGAAAATGTATTTGAAAAAATGACAGAAAACTTCCCCTACCTGGGGAAAGAAATCAACTTACAAGTCCAGGAAGCACAGAGGGTCCCAAACAAGAGGAACCCAAAGAGGCCCACAGGAAGATACATCATAATTAAAATGCCAAAGGTTAAAGACAAAGAGAGAATCTTAAAAGCAGCAAGAGAAAAACAATTAGTTACCTACAAGGGAGCACCCATATGACTGTCAGCTGATTTCTCAACAGAAACCTTGCAGGCCAGAAGGGAGTGGCAAGAAATATTCAAAGTGATGAAAAACAAGGAACTACAACCAAGATTGCTCTGCCCAGCAAAGCTTTCATTTAGAATTGAAGGTCAGATAAAAAGCTTCACAGATAAGAAAAAGATAAAGGAGTTCATCACCACCAGACCAGCACTACAGGAAAGGTTCATCTTTTAGAAGAAGCTAATGAACAAAAGGATCTGATGAACTAAATAGATCCAGGGACATTGACGCATGCAACAGATGATCATATTTCAGAGGAAAGAGGGAAGGGGGGTGGAGGGTGGGAAGAGATTAACCAAAGAAGTTATATGCATATATGTATAACCCATGGACACAGTCAATAATGGGGCGAAGGCCTAGGGAGGGGATGGGAGCAAAGTTGAGGGGGTGTATTGGGGGGAAAAATGGGACACCTGTAATACTTTCAACAATAAAAATAAATTGAAAAAACAACAAAAAATGTGGTGCATATATACAATGGAATATGACTCAGCCATAAAAAGAATGAAGTCTTGCCATCTGCAACCACATGGATGGACCTAGAGAGTATTATGCTGAGTGAAATTATTCAGACAGAGGAAGACAAATGCCAAATGATTTCACTTATATGTGGAATCTAAAAAACCAAATAAGTGAAAAAGCAGAACAGAAACAGACACATAGATACAGAGAACATTTTGATGGCTGCTGGATGGAAGGGAGAATGTGTGATGGGTGAAAGAAGTGAAAGTATTAAGAAATACAAATTGGTAGTTACAGAATAGTCATGGAGATGTAAAGTACAACATAGGAAATATAGTCAGTAACATTGTTATAATTATATGGGCTGTCAAATGAATGCTAGATTTATTGCTATCACTTCATAAGTTATATAAATGTCTAATCACAGGGCTGTATACCTGAAACTAATATAATATTGTATGTCAACTGTAATTAAGTTTTTTTAATTAATAAAATAAAAATTAAGAACAATTATTGTCACCTTGATCCTGAATCTCAGATATCAATCTGATGAAAATGTCTGGAGAAAGATGTTATTGACAGGATCTGTTTCAACTTGAAAGTGATTCTACTAGACTTAACATTAGTAGTTCTCATTTCCAACAATTCTAGCCCTTTGAATCAATTCTCTTCATCTCAAGGTTTTGGGGGTTTGTGTGTGTGTGTTGTTCTGTTTTTATGTGATATTTACCCTATTAGGCCTCCCACTATGCCCAAGTTTGTCTAAAAGTTTAGAATCAAGTTAATATCTCTTATACACACAGATATACTTATATTTCAAGGAATCATCTATCTCAGACATTTTTAGTGCATCTGTTCAACCTAACTACCAGCCATTTTCAAGCTACCATATTATTCAAATAAGGTTTTAACTAATCACAATCTATCCATCTATACAAGGTAACTGCAATGTAAATGTTTAGTATCCAATCTGTTGCCTTGTTTATAATTGACATAAAATTGACATTAGGTGCTCCTACACTTCAGATATTGGCATAGAAAAATTTGATAGACATTTAATTATTTATAAGTGTACATTAATATCTGTACTATATGAAACACTTAAAAAGAAATAATGGGCAAGTAAGCAGAAACAGGAAGCTAATTTTATATTAAAACATGTTTACTGTTTCTTAATGGTCAAGCCATTATCAGCATCATGCTTGAGAGATATGGCATCTAGACCAAATTGTCTTTTATTTAAGATAATAGATGTTATGCATATTTTATTATGTTTATAGCAAATAATCTGTTGCTCTTTTGCAATGAGTAAAGCTCAGAATAACAGAAGTTAAGAGACAGAGAACACTTTTAACATTATTTGTTCAGTGCCATTATTTCATAGTTAAACTAGAATAAAATGATAGAATCAGACAAAATATTCATCTTTATAACTGCCATGTCCAGACTCCATCCACTAGTCAATGCTGTCTCCTTTATAGTGTAATTACTATCTACTATTTTCAGCAAAAAATAAGAATATTTATACTTTATTTATGTACTAAAATGACCATTGCTCTTAAAATCATAGAACTGAGCTCTAAATAATACTTTCATAATGCTTTCTTTATATTAGATGAGTTTAGAGTAAACAAAAGCACATTAATTTTTATTATTGCATGGCAAATTTCAAGATTGATTTATGTAAGAAAAATTAGCATTCTTATTATTGGCTATGTGATTATTGTTTAGATTTTTTAATGTGGTAAAATATTTCATTTATCTCATTGTTTTATTAGAATTCATATGTTCACAATTAATACTGTATATTCAATTAATAATACTTGGGGAAATTTTTGAAAATGTGGAATAATATGTTTTCAATTATAAATCAAGCTGGTTAGTTTGATAAGAAAATATAAAGGCTGGTATCACTAAGTTATGTATTGACTTAAAGTATGTAATAATATTCTTGTGGCCAACATTAATTAAGCCATTGACCTGAAAAATACCATCAAACAAAAGGAACTCCAAGAACATTTTTATTCATTTGTTATTTAACCACTCCCAAGTGTCTTTGGACTATTATATTTAAACTTGTATGCATTTCTTAAACATGACGTCTCCAAGTATACAGATCTGAAAATTAAAAGTAGAAATCATGCATTTCTCCTTGCTTCTTTTCTTTAAATCACTTTGTGAATGAACTGAAGAAAAATTGACCTTGAATGTTTAACAGCATAGTTTTAGGCTTTCCTAGAAGACCAAGCATTTTTCCAAGAAATGTGCTGAGCTCCAGTTGGTGCAAAGTGCCTTCTTTCAGGGTAAATAATCGAAAAGATAATTAAGAAATGGTATCCTGGAAAACAAAGTGTTTGTATTCCTCTAGGAGTAATCAACATTATCCTGCAATATAGTCTTCCTTTATGGACCTAATAAGGGAAACTGGTTTCTTTTACAGTCCAAATTCTCTGTTGGCTATACTGACCACAGAAGTAGACCAGGAAAGTTAATCATAATAATTATCTGTCCAATTATATCTACAAATTGCATACTATACCCACAATTAATCTCAGAAAATTAAAGTTTAAAGAAATTTTGTTTGTGGCAAAAATATTGACTGCATCATTGTAGAAGTTTAATGTATTTATTGCATTACTTTTTCAAAGAACAAATGTAGGATTCAATAATCTAAATTATCAAAATATAATTCCAACATGTTAATTTTATCAATAGATCTTTAAAGATGAGTTTTGGAAGTTAAATGCCTTATTCATTTCCACATTAGTATATGGATAATGGAATTCTAATTTAAGAGAATTACATTAAAATAAGTTAAGCACCATATATACATGATCAATGTATCCAGAAATGAAACATTTATTTAATTTGAAGGAAAATATTTTCACCTTAAAGATATTTAGAATCTATTAGAGCAAACTAATTTAGGCAATATACATTCAACTTCAGAGTTAATTAAAATTTACTTCCTTTATTATATTTGTTTTACTTACATTTTATATGTATGCATTTTACCACAAAAGCAAGTTGAATATTACTGTAATATATAAATGGTCGAATTCCAAGTACTAATATTCCAATATAGTTTCATTTAAATTTTAATACTTGCACACTTGAGGTCTGTTTTATATAATATATTGAGTAGCTACTAGTTATTATTCTCTAACCATTAATAAGTCCCTGTGCTCTTCACACTTTACCTTTATCACAAAGTTTTTTAACAAGTTATTATTTCATCTGAGAAATTGAGCCTCAGATTAAGTGACATTCAGCTAGTAACTGAAAGATTCCTGTGTTGATATCAGGTGTGTTTGAATACTGCATGCTCTCTCATTAGCATTATGAAAAAAATTGTTTTAGACAAGCACACTGGTGTTTCATGATTTTCAATAAAATAAAAAAAATTAAAAATATGGGAGTACAAACTTTTATATTATTAGTCAATAAACAAGATGGGTGTTTTGATACAGATAGATAGAAGAAAAACATTATTTCATGGTGCCTTCAGCATGTGAAATCCAGAGGAATGTTAATGAGGCGATGAGTTAAAAGGCCCGCGATCCCTGGGCAGTTTGCAGGCTTCTAAGAGGAGGCACATCCACTAAGACAACAGAACATTGTGGAGATTGGGTCAATTGTATGATAAATATGCATCAATCAATAGTTCCTTTATCATATCTAATTTATTTAAACATTTTGCAAAGATGTAATAAAAAACAGATCATCATCCAGAGCTCATCTAAGTTAGCAATGCAGCCTGTATTTGATGAACATCACGCAGACCCCACAACAAATAAATAAGCGTTTACAATAATGTTATTAAGACTCTTATTCAGCTTTTGTACTTGGCGTTCATACAGTAACAGAGCAAGGCTGGGAACTCAGCACACGCTGGTGGGCGAACCCACAGAAGAGCCTGGGATAAAGGTCACAATCACTGATTCATAGAAATTACACAACTGACACTAACTGATTCTCCTTAATAAAAATTGTGAAATAGATTAAAAATTGTAATCTATGTGGTTATTCCGCAGTCTCAATCCCTCACTTCTGCTCTCCCTTTCCCACTATTCCACCCTCACACCCCACTCCTCAGGCAAGTCTGCTTATAATTTTCAGGTCCTAGCATTACTCCACTTCTAACTCTAATCTTATCCATAACGCTAATAAGTCCATTAATGAACATCCCTCTACAAAATAATGTAATTTTAAAAGGAAATTCCAGAAAGGGAAAGCACTTGCTCATAATATGATTATAATATAATATGTTATATTATTAATACACTAATAATATATTATGTTATAATATTAATATGTAATAATATATATTAATATTATGTTGCTTATACTATTATTATAACATATTATATATATTATAACATAATTGGAATTTCATGTATAAAACAAAAAAATTTACAGGGGTCATTAAAAAGGCAAAATTATCTTCAAAGGCCTCCAAATTTGAAGTGTTATTTTTTTTTAGCATTTTTATATTACATTTTTTTCCCCTCTCTCTTTTGGAGCAACAAGATAGTGAAATTTAAAATGGTATTAAGATGAAATTTTGGAGAAGGGATAATAATATGTACATTTTAACTTGGAGTAACCATAGCCTTTAAAGTATAACAGTACTAAATAATGCACAAGGGGAGGTTTGGGTAGGAAAGATTGACAAAAGGAATCATAAACTAATGAGCCTGAGACAGTGAGACCAATTAGAAAGCTACTCAGAAAAACCAAAAATTATGATATCTCATGTATGCTCTGGGGAAGGGCTAGATCAAACTAATTTGAGAGATCTTATTAAAGCAGAATGTAAAAGGACTTGGAGATGCACTGAGAGGGAGGCAATGGTAATGTATGCCTCCAGGGCCTATCCAGTCTTCATTCATTACTATCTTTAATTCTCACACACTATGTACTCATTTTCTAACATGCACAACAATTACCATAAAGCTAGTGGCTTAAAATAATATGCTTGTATTATCTCGGTTTCTGTAAGTCAGATTCAGGCACAGCGTGCCTGTGTTCTCTGTGCCCAGTTTCACGAGGCAAAAATCAAGGTGTCATCTGGTAGGTGCTCTCATACTGAGTGAGGTTCAACCGAAAAAGGATCGGCTTCCAAGTTCCCTCAGGATGTGAGTTTTCCTTGTAGCTCTAAATTCCATGGCAGTTTTCTTCTTCAAGGTTATCAGGAGAATCTCCTGCCTAAGTGTGTAAAAGACAGATACGATACAACGTAATTGTGGAAGCGATTCTGCCATTGCTTTAAATACAGCATAACCTGATCAAGGGGTGACTGACCTGCCTTTGCCATATTCTACTGTCTAGAAGCAAGTTCCAAATTCCCCCACCCTTCAGGGGTGTCGGTCATTGGTGTTCATCTTAGAATTTTGCTCACTACAGAAGTTACATCACCCTTGAGAAGACAAACCCACATCGCCATCCCTAATAAAAAAAAAAAAGAAATAATTTCTAGTCAGTGTGTTCTGGGCTGAATTGTGTTATCTCCCATATTCACGTGTTGAAGTCTTAGCCCCCGGTTCTTCAGAATGTGGTTATATTTGGAGAAAGGGTCTTTAAAGACCTGATTAAGCTAAAATGATGTCATTAGGGTGAGCCTTAATCCAACATGACGGTGTTTTTGTAAAAAAGAGAAAATTTGGACACACATATATAGACAAAAGACTGTGTAAAGACACAGAGAAAAGACTGCCATCTACACACCAAATAGAGGCCTCAAAAGAAAGGAACCCTGACGACACTTTGATTTTGTACTTTTAGCCTGAAGATTTATGAGAAAATAAACTTCTGTTCTTTAACTCATTTAGTCTGTGGTACTTTGCTATACCTGCCCTAAAAAACTAACAGTCAGTTTCCAATATGTTGATTTTTGTCACAATTTATAGAAAGACATTCTAATTTTTTTAATATTTTTATTTTATTGATTTCAGAGGGAGGAAGGGAAAGGGAGATAGAGATAGAAACATCGAAGAGAAAGAAATTGATCAGCTGCCATGCTCAACCAAGTGGCCCAGCTTAATTCATTTTAATGTATTCACAATAGGACATCATAACTGACCTCCATAATTTGTTTAACTTTTTTTGGATGGAGGGATTAAAATATTTAGTAATATATAGTTTTACTATCTTTTATAACTTTTGTGATCATGTGGAGAGAACTGTATTTTTAGAGCCTTTTAGGAGACAAATGTGCAAAAAATTACTTAAAGTGAAGATGACTTGACTCATTAATTATTCATTGTACATATAGCGAGTGCTTAAATTACTAGACTTTTTGGTGTTTGGGATACATGGGTAACCACAACAGACAAAAGTTCCCATCACAATAGATATTACAATCTAGTGGGAAGAGAGAGACATAACTAAAACAAATCTGTAAATTATAAGTGTATGTTTAAAAGGTGATAATCACTTTGTGAAAGTTTTGAAAAATTAAAAATGAATAAGAGAATGTGAATCAGAAGTGTAGATTGAAGGGTTAGATGTTTTTAATGTGGACAGTCAGGGTATCTGAAAACAGACTTACAGAGGTCAAAGAAGTGACTTTCCACAATTTGCAGGAAAACAGACTCCTTGCAGAAGAAACAGGCAATACAAAGGCCCAGAGGCCAGGCATTCTTGGGAAGCAGCAAGAAGGTTCCTGTGGAGGAAGTAGAGTGCATGAGGGGGAGATTAATATTTTGAACAGAGGAGTGATATTTTGGTTATTGGACTGAGGCTAGATTGTAGGAAGGGAGCAAGAGCAGAAGCCAAGGGACCATTTAGGAGGCCATAGCAACGATCCAGGCGAGAGAGGGTGTTGGCTTGGAGAGCTGGAACTAGTGGAAGTGTTCGAAAGGAGTATAATTTGGATATATTTTGCAGCAATGAACAGTAAGATTTATTTTCTCCAAATTTATTCTACAAACATACTTGCAAAAGCGATTGAAGATATATGTAAAAATAAATGAACTTGATAATGTTTAGTAATAGAAAACTGGAAATAGCCTACCAAAAGACGTCTATATAAAAAAAATTGGCTAGATCAATAAAATAAAATCCAACAGTCATTAAAAAACAAGGTAGGGCACCCCTATGTTCATTGCAGCATTATTTACAATAGCCAAGATGTGGAAAGAGCCCAAATGTTCATCAGTAGATGAGTGGATTAAACACCTATGGTACATTTACACAGTGGAACAATACTCGGTCATAAAAAGGAAGAAAATTTTACCCTTTCCATCACCATGGGTGGACCCAGAGAACATTATGCCAAATGAAATAAGCCAGTCAGAGAAAGACAAATGCCATATGATTTCACTCACATGTGGAATTTAATGAACAAATTGAACTAACAGGCAAAATAGAGACAGACTCATAGGTAGAGAGCAGGCTGACAGCTGTGGTGTGAAGGTGTTGGGGGTGGTGGTGGAGGGATTGAGCAAAATAAGGGGGGAAAAACAACTCATGGGCACAGACATCAGAGTGGTGATTGCAGGGGGAGGGATGTGGGTAGAGGAGGAAGAGGGTAGAGGAGGGATAAATGGTGATAGAAAGAAAAAAAAGAAGATAGGTGCTAACATGAAAAGATGGGCAAGACCTCTTCATAAAAGAAAAATGCAAATTGTAGAATAAGTATACATTATGACTTGCTTAAAATTTGAAAAGACCTTATAAAAATATAGATTTTATATGGTTATAAATTTCTTAAACTAGTTAACATGATGGATTAAAATTAAATTTAGGAAATGGAAAAAGGATTTTGTTTTTTATTTCTATATCTTTTGCTACAATATGACTTTTATAAATTACGTGTTAATTTTCTACCAGTACGCGTTATTAAATGTACTATTTTTGAAGAAACATATTATACTTAAATTTTCTTCCAGTATGATAATTTTTGGCCTTACCTCACAAACACAACTTAAAATGGGAACCAAAAGAGCAACAATCTCCCCCAAAATGAGTACTAATTTTAGTGAACAAAAACATTAAGGAGTATCACATAAAACAAAAGTGTTTCTGTGCTACCACTGGAAAATACACAATGAAAATAATAATCCAGAGCAAAAGTGAATAAAGGCAATCAGTATTTGCTTTTGCTGGTCCATGACGTAAAGAACCGGGTACGCTACTGATGCAGGAAAAATTAATGGGCAAGACTTTCCAGACAGAGTGGGAGTGAGGCTCTTTTAATAGCTTTAGAAAACAGACTTTCTAAGATTTGCACTGGAGGATGGGGTGTGGTAGAAGATTTTATTGGCATGGAGTTACATTTCTTGGGTTCCACAGTTCCGTCCCTTAAAAGGTGCAGCGTTGGGGGAGCAGAGCCAGAAGCAAGGCCAGTGTCCAGAGCGTGGGCTCCAGGCCCAGCCGGGGAGGTTCAGCCGCCCAGCTATTAAAGTCCACTAGTCCCTGTGTCGGGTCCAGCATGGCCAGCGAGCAGCATGTGGGGAGGGGAGGGCAGCCCCTTGGGGCAGGAGTCCCAAGAGGGCCAGTGTATGAGAGACAGAGAGAGGGAGAGAGAACTTCTGTTGTTTGGAAGTTTAAATATTCAGGTTTTGCGCACTTGCAATGGCCAGGGCCATCCCAGCCACTGACTGACTTCCAGGCGTGATTGACGGGCAAGTATCTTCCCACGTCACTCAGGCCTTCCTGGGCATGTGTCCATCTGGTCTTCCTTTCCTGTTAAATAACCAGGTTATTACAATGACGTCACTACTGCGTGCAGTAAATATAGCACAGCTTTTGCTTTCACAGTTGTTCAGTCGTTGTCCATTAGAACTATCTAGAATAAATTTATTTTTAAAAATTAAGTATTTCCATCCATGTGGAGCTTCTAAACTGATTCTCGCTTTTCCATCAGTTCCCCCTATACAGTTTCTTATTTCTGGCTGGCAGTCCATATTTGCCTTTCCTTCTGAGTTCCAAGTTACTATTCTCTTGCCTCAAATAGATTGTCCAGAAAGTTCTGGAAGAAATCATTTCTCCCTAGAAATGTTCTCATTTCTAGGTGATTTCATAGAAATAAATAATTTCTGTTCCCCAGTTTTTGTTTATTTTTAAATTTCTATTATTAATCAGAATCTGTTGTGACTGGTTAGTGAACTATAGATGCTATTGTTTGCTTAGTTAGGCAGACACAAATTAAAATAAAGTCCATGAATGACACAATCTGTTTTTGGTTACTCCTTCAACAATAAACATTTTTTTAAATGCTATGAAGAAAATAAAAAGATAGTCAGTGATATTTTAATGTGATCAGTTTGATCTGTGTTTTAGTTTGTTAGTTGCTGTAAAAAGTACTACAAATTAGGTGGCTTAAATAACAAAATTTATTTTCTCATGTCTGGAGACTGAAGTGGGAGATCAGGGGTTGTGTAGATGGATTTCTTTTGGAGGCCGTGAGGGATGTATTTGTTTCAGGCCACTCTCCTTGGTTTGTGGGTAGCTGTAGTCTCCCTGTCTTTACATGGTCTTCTCTCTGTGTTTATGTCTAGATTTCCTTTCCTTAAAGAATACCCATCATGCTGGATTGCAGCTTAACCAATGACTTCGTTTTAACTTATTTACTTGTTGAAAGACCATATGTTCAAATAGAGTCACATTCTGAAGTACTGAAGATTAGGACTTCCACATACAAATTTGGGGGTGAATACAATTCAGCCCATAAATCCTGGGTTCTACCTTCAGCATCACAGTTGCTACCACAAAATAAAAATGACATGTTAAAGGGAAAGTTTGGAGTGATCTTAACAACTTTAAGCTAAGGCTGCAACGGAGGAAATACCTTTATCTGATGATCAGCCTTGTGATATCCAAATACACTCTAGCGATAAAGCCATGAAGCTAAAGCATTAGTCAATCAATTCAACTGTTAATATGCGCCATACACACGCTTTTCTAACCTCAGAAACTGTGTCCTCTCTTAGTATATACAGTATTTTAGGGACACCTTGTTCTTTAGGGATCAGGTGGATAAATAATATAACAGTAGAAAATGCTCAACAGTAGAGATGCTTTTTTTCTTCTACTTACATCCATTTACAATTATTTATTTTTTTATTCCTTCTATTCATACTTTGCCCCCCTTTCCAAAAAAGCCGCCATCGTTAATTCTTAGCCTACATGCATTTCCTACCAAGTATCTGACAATCTATCAAATTATCATTTTAAAGAAATTGTATATTCTCCTACAGTCTGTGTTCTTGCTCCTATTATGCACATTAATAGATACTGTGGAGATGAGTTGTATTAGTTTCCTATTGTTGCTGTAGCAAATTTTTATAAACTTGGTGAATGAAAATAACAAAAAATATTTTCTTACAGTTCTTGAAATCTGCAGTCCAAAATGGGTCTCACTGGGCTTAAATCAAGGTGTCAGCGGGACTGTGTTTCTCCTGTAGTTTAAAGGGGAGAATACTTGTCCTTGCCCTTCGTGGCCTCCAGGAGCTACTTGGTTCCCCTTCCTTCTCAAAGGCCTGTGGAGTCTGTCTCATACTGCATCACTCTCACATTGATTTTCCTTCCTCCCTCTTGGAAACACATGGGGCAAACTCAGATTATGCAGGAATATTTCCCCATCTCAGTCAGCTAATTAGCAACCTTACTTCTGTTTGTCACCTCAATTTTTCATTGTCATGGAATGTAACATATTCACAGGTTCTGGGGCTCTTTCTTCCTACTATAGCTGTGAACCAAGGACTGATTCCAGATTCTAAATAGGGACACATTAAACACTGTAAGTAAATAATAAGCACTTAATAATTAGGCACTATTATTATCATTATTATATTGTGAGCTGGACCAGCACAAGATAGTGGAGATTTGACAACGTGGCCAGAATTTAATGAAATGGTCAGAATGGAGGCCTCACCACTTTCATTCCAGCTACATGGCTGTGGAAAACGGGGGAAGCAGCATTTGGACAAGCTGATTCTGCTTGTAAGAAATCAAATTTGATCTGAATTTTTGAACAAATGCTTCACTGCGGACAAATATGTAAAACAGTAAATGCAAGCAGAATTTTCAAAGAGCAACTGCTAAATATAGGGTAGTTTTTGCACGAGGGAGCCCAGAAGGTCCCTTCCCAGATGCCACAGCAGTGCTGAGGAAGGAAGGCGCAGCAGCAGACTCGGTCGCTGTTCAGCATGATTTTCCCACCACTCCATAAACAGGGCTGGGTGCTCGACAGTGAGGAATACTGGGGCCTGGCTCTGCCAACCAGGGCTGGGGCCTGGATGACTATGGAGATCCTGAGGCACAACTTTGTATTTCTCAAGTCTGTGCTTATAGTTTGTAAATGAAAACGTATGCTTTTATCCATATGCTACAGTTCTGGGCTTTTGCTGGTTCTGCTACCATCCTGAATTATTCATGGAGTTTTGCCATGTATGAGTCTGTTCTCCAGAGAATGACAGTCTATATGATGTCTCTGATCATAAAATTCAACCAAGGACATAATTTTAGATATGTTTGCAAAAATAAATCTGTAAATGGTTTGCTTTATTTATACTTGTTTAAAGATATGGACATAATATAAAAGCCTCATTAAATTTATTTAAAAATCACTCAATTCCCTCCTATGTTATTTTTTTAATTCAGTATATTACTTTCATAGTACATAATGAAAAGTTTAATATATATAGATATAAAAGTGTAAAACCAATATAAGTTGAAAAGAACTGTTAAAAGTTATTACAAAGTGAGTAAAACTTTTTCACAGCATTTCTAAAACACTCTTTTTATCCTAGCAGTTGGTGATTTGTTGCCTATTCAAACAATTTTCAAAAATGATTCTATTTTTTGCTTGAAAAGTGTGAGAAATTCTAGCTCGAAAAGGTACTTGTCATGAAGTTACATACAAATGAAAATATAAGCTAAGAATAGCGATACCATCTGAACCATAATTACAGTGCTGTGCTAGAATCTGAATCCCAGTAACTTCCTAGAAATAATTATTTTTAAGCAATGAAAACTAGTTTTAATGCTTTAAACTTGCCTAAATTTTAAGGAATATTAAGGTGCCAACTCTTTTAAAGTTACTTTTCCTAAAGTTGTTTTATTTTAGAATTATGAGTAAGAGTTGATCCAAATTGAGTAACAATTTATAGGAGTAAACAGCCCAAGTGCCCATCAGAAGATGAGTGGATAAAAAAGCTGTGGCACATTTACATGATGGGATACTATGCAGCTGTAAAGAAGAAGGATCTCGTGCCCTTTGGGACAGAAATGGAGGGACCTGGAGAGTATTATGCTAAGTGAAATAAGCCAGGCAGAGAAAGACATGTACCACATGATCTCACTCATATGTGGAATATAATGAAAAAATTAAACTGATAAACAAAGTAGACCCATAGACATAGAAGCATGGAACAGACAGGAATTTCAGAGGGAGGCAGGGATGGGGGAGTGGGTGGTGAAAGACTACTCAAAGAATTTGTATGCACAAATGCATAACCCATGGATGCAGACAATAGTGGGGGGAAGGCCTGAGGGGAGATGTGAGGTGGAGGGGATTAATGGGGGAGAAAAAAGGGGATAACTCTAATACTTTCAACAATAAAGATAAATTTTTTTAAAAAGATCTCAAATTACACTGGTTTTTAAAATTAAATTTTACTTAACTTTGCTTAAATTTACAAAAAAAAAGTTAATTTTAAAGGCATCTGAAATGTTTACACTTCTAAACTTACCAATAACTTGGCTAGCTGGCAAGGCCTCTATTTTATAGATAGAAAATTTCTGCTATATTAAGGCTTAAATCCTTTTTCACTAACCAGATATCTACCTGATGAATAATTATTATCAATAATAACAAAATTAAGAATAGCTATCATATATTGAATATATAATAAATATATGTTTCAGACATTATACTAGGTACTTAAAATATATTGTCTAATTAAAATCTCATAATAATTATATGAAGTAATTATTTTGCTTTGAAAATTAGGAAACAAGTTCAGAAAGATTAAACATTACTTAACCTTACTCAGTTTTTATCTTTCAAAGATATTGTGGGGCTTTATATTAGGTTATGCAGTTTTAGGAAAGGTGGTCTGTGGCGGAGAGGTATGGCAAGAAGGAGAAAAACATCAGAATTTTGGTTTTAGATAGAAATGTCTTAAGAAAAGTCTCAACAAAAGATAACTTTATATTATAATTTAAAGTTTGGGATAAACACACCTAGTGCTAATTTTATAGAATCTAGCTCTCCAAATGCAGCTCAGTTACTGCTCTGTCTTCTGGCCCTTTATATTCGGATTGAACCACTGTCTTATGAGTTTTAAATGGGCAACATTGCTAGTTCCTGCTCTTTACCTAGTTGGATGTTTACAACTTTCTATAAACCAAGTCCAACTGATTATGTACCTTGATTTCTAGAGATCCTAGTCACACCAAAGAAGAGTGTTTGATAAAGCTAAATAAAACTTGGTCATTAGATATGAGCAACTGTAAGTTAACCATAAATTTAATCTTTCTGTTCATTTTTTTCAGAATGGAGTAGGTAATTAATAATAGTTGACATAAATATATACTCCTAGGAGCCCAAGCCAGTGTGGCTCAGTGGGAGAGCTTTGGTCCACGCACCAAAGGGTGATGGGCTGGATTCCCAGCGAAGGGCACCTACCTGGGTTGCAGGTTCATTCCTCGCCCCGGGGGCACTTGCAGGAGGCAACCAATTGATGTATCTCTTTCACATGAATGTTTCTCTCTCTCTCTTTCTCCCTCCCTCCCTTCCACTCTCTCTAAAAATCAATGGGAAAAAATATCCTTGGGTGAGGGTATATACACACACACACACACACACACACACACACACACACATATATATATACACACTTTCTTTTAAGTTAATTCCATCATATTGTCTTTTGTATATTAAAGTTTGTGAAACAAATTTCCTAATTTAATGCTTCCTACAATTATTGCATCATAATTCTTGCCCAATTCAAATTCAGATATTTTTATTTAATCGCTATCTTGAATTCTTGCATTTATTTTGGGAATAATTTCTTGTAATTTTCTTCATATCATTTAACTATTTTTTAACCTTATAAATGTATTTAGCATCCTATGATTGGTGCATGTTAATCATATTTCTTTCAGCAGTATCTTGGGTTTACCATGTGAAAGGCGAGCTACCCAGGTGGTGTTGAGTAATTAAAAACCTCAGCTAGCCAGGCCGGCGTGGCTCAAACGTTGAGCATGAACCTATGACCCAGGAGATAACAATTCAGTTGCCAGTCAGGGCACATGCCTGGTTGTGGGCTTGATCCCCAGCAGGGAGCATGCAGGAGGCAGCCAATCAATGACTCTCTCATCATTGATGTTCTTATCTCCATCTCCATCTCCCTTCCTCTCTCTGAACTCAATAAAAGACATATTTTTCTTTAAAAAATTACCACTCCATTAAAAAAAAAGCCTCAACTAGGGAGAATCATACAGCTTTTGCTCCTTTGTAAAAATGTTTAAATGAGTAACAATGCATCTTTTAATATTCAATTTAACTCAATATTTTATTCATTGTTACAATGAAATACTTATTATCTAATCACATGAAATATAATAAAAATTTGAATGTCTGCACTTTTTCATATACCAGGGATTCTCAACTTTAGCTGCACATTAGAATCACCTGCAGACCATTTAAAAATATTGATTGTCCTGCTCTTGTCCCAGAACCATAAATTCAAAACCTCTGGTGGTGGGGTCCAAGCATGAATATCTTTACAGTTGATTCTAAAAACATTGAGCTTTGAGAACTAGAAACTTTTTAAAATTAAATTTACATGAAATGGGGATTAGGGTTTTCTTTTAAGCTAGTTCCACCATATTGTCTTTTGTATATTAAACTTTGTGAAACAAATCTCTAAATAGTGTCTTATTTAGTTTTTCTGTCCTACATATTTGATGTGTATTCAAAATCTGTGGAAGACACATAAAATAACCTCTATTTCTCAGCAAAATAATAGTAAATTAGCAGTATCTTTTTTCTATATATTTAAAAGTATATTTGGTGTTTCATATAACCTCATAAAAATGGGAATACTGTTCACTGATATTGCAAAATACATAGTTAAATAGTTTAAATTATTACCCATTTTATATGATTATATTTGTGGTTTATATAGTGTCAATATAATCACAATATATCTAACATTCTTGGTTAATCTAATAGTGTGAAAAATACTTCCTTTTAATATATTAATGTAGTTTGGCTAATGATCTCAGGAGCTAGACTGTTTAAATGTCACATTCAACTATTTACTAGTGAAAATTTAGACAAGTTATTTAGCCAACAAATGGAGACATGTATTTTCAAAAGTAGCTTTGAGTACTACAAATTGTATAGGTCATTATAATAGTACTTGGCCCATTAAAAATGTTAAACAAATTTTGTTCTTGCTATTTCAAAATTAAGATTTATTAATATTAAAAGCACCAATAAAGTTTCTATGATCATCTTTGTCCCCTAGAAATACAACATATGGTATGAGAACCAAAACTTGAAGTAGGAATGGCCCTACTTACTATCACTCCATGGTCAATTCAGGAATCAGTACTTCCTATTTCTAGGATTTAAGATTATGTAGGCCTAGAAGTCCTATTGACAGAGGGATAATATTTTCACCAGGGGAAATAAAAGGAATTTCCTTAAACTTTAATCCATAACTACTGCCTTTTGCCTTGGACTCTGTGCCAAGAGACCAGCAGAAAAAGAAAGGAAATCTACTCATCTACTTACTGATGGGCACTTGGGCCATTTCCAGATCTTGGCTGTTGTAAATAACGCTTCTTATGACCATAGGGGTACATATATTCTTTGGAATTGGTGTTTCAGGATTCTTAGGATATAAAAGACCCCAAATAGCCTTAGCAATCTTGATAAAGAAGAACAAAGTTGAAGGTATCACAATGCCTGATATTACACTATAAGGCCATTGTAATCAAAACAGTTTGGCACTGCCCTAAGAACAGACATATAGATCAGTGGAACAGAGCAGAGAGCCCAGAAATAAACCCACACCTTTATGAGCCATTAATTTTTGACAAAGGAAGCAAGAGTATACAATGGAGTAAAGATATTCTCTTCAATAGATGGTGTTGGGAAAATTGGACAGGTACTTGCAAAAAAAAAGAGAGAGAGAGAGAAACTAGACCACCAACTTACACCATACACAAAATAAACTCAAAATGGATAAAATACTTAAATGTAAGTCACAAAATCATAAAAATCCTATAAGAAAACAGGGGCAGTAAAATCTCAGATATCTCTGGTAGCAATATTTTTGCTAATATATCTCCTAAGGCAAGGGAAACAAAAGAAAAAATAAACAAATAGGACTACATCAAACTAAAAAGCTTCTGCTCAGCAAAAGAAATCATCCACAAAATGAGAATGAAACCCACTGTAGGGAAGGACTCTCCATTCTTCAGAAAGAGGTGAAGTGGCTCTTATAAAATGAGGCAGAAAATAACACATTTGGCTTCTGGATGATCCAGTAGGGTCTCTCTCTTGGTGCTGTCTTCCTTAAATTTAAAATATGCAGCAGCCTGAACCTATGGAAAACCTGGTTACCAAGGACCACCAGAGAAGGAGACCACTCAGAGATGAAGGCCTGGGTTCCCCCATCACCTAAGTCACGTCACTCATGAGAGATTCTATTCAAAGGTGATGGCAATCTAGAAGAGGTCGTGGAGGAGGCAGGCCAGTTGTCGTGGCACAAACTGTATTTTTTAACTTCCTATTATAAGTTACTTCAGAAAATGAAAACTGCCAGAATCATGGACACCTAGGGTAAATTTATAGTTCAAGTAAACTCACTTTAAGGTATAACTGGATATAAATGATGAAAAGAGTAGACTGTCTTCTAACCACTTCTGGGACAAGCATGTGTGATTGGTGTCACCAGAGATAACAAAATGCAAGTGCTGCAGGGGCAAGTAGTCTCCCTATCAACCAGAGTGGTATTTTTTAAGAAGGTGCTAGGCAAGCAAAAACAACAGATGTCCACTGCAATGAAGGACAGGAATATTGCTGACAGAACCACAGTGAAATACCAGATGTCTAAAAATCCCATGATTAACTGAAATATCCTGGAATAAAAATGGAAAACATTAGCAAATAAATCTTAACCCCAAATTAAATTATTTAGGATAAAGAGCTATGACTATATTAAATTCTAAAATATTCATAGTATGTATGAAGAGGTTCCTAGAAAATTCAGGACCCTGCAACAAATTAATTCTAAGTATAACTGAGGGTTTTGCCATTTATTGGAGAAAACAGTTTACCAAATAAATATACCTTTTCAAAATGATTTTAAAGCAGAGAACTTAGAGTATCAGTAATATCTGTAAGTTTTGCGCAAGAAAATTTTATGATGTGTAAATTTATGGCTTTATAACTTTATGTGAAGGTATATGTAGCATTACAAGTGTTCCACATATACCCCATCAACCCCTGGCAACTTTTAAAAATTTACCCACTAACAATTCATTTGTCCAGCAAAGTGTCCCTAGACTTAATTTTTCATTCCTTTGGAAGTATGTTCATACTGCACTGTGTAGATTCCAAATTCATCAATTATAGCATTTTGGTGATTATTTAAGTCTCATAAATGTTTTTATGAAAGCACCATCATAAAGACATTAATTTAAATGAATGTAATTAGTATAATGTTTCAGATTCATTAAGCTTAATTTATTCAGTTATTCCTTTTGATATATCATTTTTACAAAAACTAGAACAAGCCCTTTAACTTGCAAAATAAATTTACCAATTGATTGTACTGAACTTCAGAAAACCTTAATGCATATTAATAAATTTAATTTTACTTCATTTGATTTATTTGTTCTTGCATAGATTAAGCTACCATATGTGTTTTGGAAACTAAATGTAAAAATGCTATGAAATGCAATTTACAAATGTAGTCATTCTTTGAAATCTGGAAATAGATATCTGCATACAATGTTATCATTGGATAATTAAGTATAACTTGCTCATTTTCTTTCAACATCATAAATGCTTCTATTGCAAAGGTTTATCTGATCCCTATAGGTATTTCATTAGGGAAGTGCTATCATCTGTGGATAAAAATGACAATAATTTTCAATGACTAAGAAGAAATTTGTGTCCAAAGGGCAATAGGATCCAAAGGCTAAATTAAAATCACCAACCTTATATTCCAAGAATTCTGTGAAGTATTCTTGTTAGTAACACAATATCAACAATGTGTTTATTATTGCTCCTTCTTTGAAGATGCATCAGGTAATATCAGGTGTATTAATTCACATTAGTGTCAAAAACAGAACTGCCATAGAGAATTCAGCAGTTACTTACAGCTCTCTTGCCTTTAGTCTGAGACTTTATAGTCAAAATACTGTGTTCAAGAGTTACTCAGATTAGTTTTTGGGGGTTTTTTGCAGTGTAGTTCTTTTGTCATTTGAAATTAGCTAAACTGATTTGCTTTTTTTTAATACCATTTCTTCTTGATTTTATTTTTTTGAGTTTGTGAAAAACTACGTTCTAAACCTTAAAACTAAGCAAAAATTTATACTTATAAATGTGTCATTTCCCCCTACATGCTGTACTATTCAACTACTCACCCTTTCCATTAATTTCAAACTACCCCTATTAAAAACTGACCTTTTATTGTCTGGTTTACTCGTCCTTTGTTGTTTTACACAAATGAAAAAATATATGTATGTTTTCTTACTTTTCTTTGAATAAAAAGCTAACATTCTGTAGATTCTCATTTGCACTCACTTCTTTTTATCTAACAATATATTCCAGATATTACCCCCTACAAGTTTATTTTATAAATAAATATTTCTACAATATGTGGATATATCATAGTTTCTTCAACCAATATCCTATACATGAGTCCTGAGTTTGTTTGCAAGGTCTTGTAATTACAATAATGCTGTGAATAATAATCTTGCAATATCTATTTTCATATTGTTGGAGGCTGTACCAGTCTACATGCCCACCAGCAAGAATGAGGGTTCTTTTTCCTCCACAACCTCTCCAGCACTTGTTATTACCTGCCTTGTTGATAATTGCCATTCTCACAGGTATGAAATGGTAGCTCACTGTAGTTTTGATCTGCATTTTCCTAATAGCTAGTGAAGTTGAGCATCTTTTCATACATCTGTTGGCCATTTTATGTCTTCTTGAGAGAAGTGTCGTATGACCCAACAACTCTTCTTCTGGGTATCTATTCAAAAAATTTAAAAATATTTATTCACAAAGATATGCACCCTTATGCTCAATGCAGCATTATTCATGGTGGCCAAGACAAGGAAACAACCAAAGTGTCCTTCCATAGGCTGGATGAAGAAGATGTAGTATGTACATGCAGTGGAACACTACTCAGTCTTAAGAAAGGATGCCATTTGCGACAACATGGATGGACCTTGAGAAGCTAAATAGGTCAGACAGAAAAGTCAAGAACCATATGATTTCTCTCATATGAGGGATATAAAACTGAGAGCAACAAACAAACAACAAAAAACAAAAATTCGTAGACAAAGACAACAACAGTATGATGTTAGCAAAGGGATGGGGGATGGGAGGATAGTAAAGGGTAAAGGGGGTCAAATACATGGTGGTGAAAGAGATTTGACTTTGGGTGGTGGGCACACAGTGCAATATACAGATTATGGATCATAGAACTGTGCACTTCAAACCTATATAACTTTATTAACTAAAGACACCCCAATTAATTTAAAAATACTATGCAGCTGTAAAGAAGGACCTTTTAGCCTGTAGCACAGCATGGAGGGAACTAGAGAGTATTATGCTAAGTGAAATGAGCCAGTCAGAGAAAGACAAGTACCACATGATCTCACTCATATGTGGAATATAATAAACAAAATAAACCGATGAACAAAGTGGATCCAGAGACATAGAAGCATGGAACAAGCTGAGGGATCTCAGAGGGAAGGCGGGGAGGGGGTTGTGGGTGGGGAGAGATTAATCAAAGAACTTATATGTTTATAAGTGTAACCCATGGACACAAACATTGGTATGGGGAAGGCCTGGGGGTGGGATGGATGTGCGGTGGAGGGGATAAAATAATAATGATAATAATAATAATAATAATAATAATAAAATAATAAAATAAAATAAAATAGGTTTTGTTGCTTTTAATGTTTCTGTTTAAATTCTATTTTTTTATTATTGTCAAAACAACGTTAGAGTTTGTTTCCAAATTTGAAAATACATTTGTCCATTCTTTTCTATTTAGCCTTCTAGATTTTTTTATAACAATGCATCATACAGTTGGATTTTGATTTGGTAGCTAAATTACTTTTTTCTCTTTTATAGGGCATGTAATATCCATTTGAGTTTATTGATATGAAAAATATGTTCAGTGCCAATTTTGTCATATTATTTTATGATATTATTAAGTATATTATAATATATCTTCTACATTTATCTATGCACCTTTTTTCACTTTTACTTACTGAAATTTCTTTTTGTATTTAGGATGGCTTAATTTTTTGTTCTAGAAATTACCTTTGTATGTGTATATATATTTAAATACACTATTTTTGGTTTTCTAATTTAATATTTTGAGAAAGTGATGAGAGATTTGGATATAATCAGCCACTTATAACTCTGCTATTCACAATTCTTAGCCAGAATGTATGTATGTATATGCACTTTTAAAATATAACATTACAGTTTTCTGATATTAAGTTCCAGATCATTAAGTTCCAGATCTCCATTTTTCCCCTTTTTTATTAAATTTATTGTGGTGACATTGGTTAGCATGATCATATAGATTTCAGGTGTCAGTTTCTATGTTACAAGATATGTCCATTTCACTGTGTGCCCCGCCACCCAAAGTCAAATCTTCTCCTTTCACCATATATAAGGACCCCCTTCGCTTCCCACCCCCTTCCCTCTGGCAGCCACCACACTGCTATTTGTGTCCATGAGTTTCAGTTTTATATCCCATTTTCTATAAAAATAGGTACGTTGAATTTATTTTACTATCTTTCTTTGGCCTAAAGTCTACCTTCTCTATTGTCTCCTTAACTCCTCCTCTTATATAAGTGTTTAGTGCAAAAGCTAGTAGGCTAGTAGGTTTTTTAATCCTACAAGAGAAATACAGAGAAGTTGAGGAGGCATATGTTGTTTCTTCTATTTTGGCTCTTCAGCTATTTCTTAAGCAGTAAACTCTCATCACCATCTGTGTGTGTGTGTATTTTAACTTTTATTAGTTTTGTCTTATATATACTAATATCTTTTCAACAGTCAGGTTTCTAAATTACCAAAGCAATAAAACTCAGCATCTATGTACACAAATCACACATGGAGCTCAGGCATGCATGAGAAAGAGAAACGGGTAATAAGAAGTGGAATCAAAGATTATTAAAATATAATTTTATGCCTGATTTGGTTAGAATTGGCCTGATTTCATTAGCGCTTCACATTAGCAGCTGCCAATTTAGTATAATTTGGACCGTAAATTATTGATGACAAAATATAATTAAATTTCTTACCAAGTTTAAGGATCTTTGCAGCTCCTTCGCTGTTATAAAGAGAAAGAAAAACCTTGTGGCATGTAGTCAAGGTTACTATGTATAAAAGGTATGCTCTACGATGACATTAGTCAAGATACAAAAGTTTTAATGACATAAAATGACATCTCTTCTACTCAAGAATTTTCCAGTATTTTTCAGTGTTTCCTTCTCCCCCCCCCCTTCCTTCTCTTCTGTTTCCATGCCTTCTTCTAGGTCTCCAGCGTCCTATTTACTGGGCTCCTACTATTCTGCCATGAACTGATGCCGTGTTCTGTCTAACATGGGCCACAAAACAAATAGCAGCAGCCTCAGAAGAATTTGATTTAAAAGAGTGGCACACTTGGAACAATTAGGTTCAATTCAAATTAATTTCTTTTCTCTTTGAACTATGAGAAGTATATATTTAACTGGATTGTCATAAAAGGAGAGAGTGAGGTGTCTCTTCAGCAAAATAATAAAGAAAAAATATGATGAAGTATATGTGGAATGCTTTAGATTAAGAAAGAAGAAAATGAAATTGGGATAAATATATAAAATAAAAGAATAAGAATAATTTAATTTTGAATTATGAAAATATTATAACTGCTTTAAAATTACTTAATATCTTTCAGTTATATTTTATATCCAAGGACACTGGCAATGAGAGTTTTCACTCAATGAACTCCTATGGGTTTAATTTAGTTAACATGGAGTGGGTGAAATTACTAATAAGGATTATAACATTTAGAAGAATGCAAGTCTTGTGATTAGAAAAATCACCCTTTTAGTTCTATAAGAGAGAAATGCCCAAGATGAGCGATGTTCCTTAAAGATAAAATTAAATCATAATTGCACTAGAAATAGGTCTATGAATCTTTAAAGAAATTGGAGACACTGATTCAAATATAGATTTATAAAACGATACACTGTCAGAACCAAGGGAAGCTTGAAAATCATGTACTCCGATCTCCACTTTTACATTTGAATAATACATAAATCCAAGGAAGGCTTGAAGAGATGAGGAGCCTAAGGTATGACTTTCCAAATGAAGGCTACTTGGTCTGCTGAAAGAAGTGGCAGGGGGCTTATGGTCAAAGCAGATGATAACATATGAGGGCCCCGGATATCCTTTAGTTGCTTAGGAACTTGGACAATTCTGGGTAGTTCAGCATGCAGTGGAGAGATTAATAAAAGAGAAGTTGGCAACTTAAAGCGATGTGAATGCCAGAAGCCAGAGACAGAAACAAGTCCTTCATGAGAACAGACCAAAAACCAATAATGCAGGGATTGAGCAGCTGCTATTGTCCTGAGTTTGAAACAAATGAGTTCCTGTTATCAAACGTAGCCAGACAAGGTCAATTTCCCTGGAAGTTGCACTCAAAATAATAGGCGTAGGCCAGAAGCCAATTTTCTACTTCTTGGTGCTCTTTCAGTACAATAAAACAGTATGCTTTTAAAGAGCCACTGTCCTGTCTGGGTTGGGGGAAGGCTTGTTTCTAATAGAGGACACAGTCTCTAAGTTGGACAGGATAAAAAACTGGCCAAAGGTCCAACAGCTAGCAAACAGCAGGCTTAGAACTAGAACCTGGATTTTCTAATTCCTGGGTTGCTCTGTATTTCACTGCCATTCTTTAATTTTAATGTTTTAGGAATAGAAGAATAAGACAATTTTTACACCTACTGCAGAGTATGATCCTAGGTAATAAAATCCAGATAACAAATATTTTCAAGTGAACAAATAAAAATACTGAAAACAAACCAACAAAAGGTACACAAATATGGTACAAAAGTTTAAATTGTCCGCTCCCGATAATAAAATCAGTATAGCCTTCTGATTCATCTTCCATAGTTTTCCATTTCAGATGGATCAGCATTTAAATGTTATAGAAATGAATCCATGTAACAACTAGAAAAAATATAGGATGTAGTTTATTGTCTTAGAATAGGGAAAGGTTTCTAACCATTATCACAAAACCTGAAAGCACAAAGGTAAAGCTTTTGCAATTTGCCTGCATAAAATTTTCTGTATAAGTGAAATACCATAATCAAAGTCAAAAGACAAAAAAGTAACTGTTTATGCAGTAAGTAGGGCAGGAAATAGGTCGTTTGTCTAATTAGCTCATAAAATAATGGGGGGGGTGATGATAGCTCATAAACAGGAAAAGAAAACCAGTTCTACTCAGAAAACATACAGAATGACAAAAAAAGAAAAATTCTCAATTTGGCAAGTATTGATCAGTTTGCTGGTGATAATTCTGTTTAGCACTTACTGTATTATGTACTTTGAAGAATGTTTTGAGATTGACACATTTACAATATTGAATCAGTAGATTTATCTAAAGCTATCTACAGAGTATGATTTGATTTCATAATTATTACTATTTTGCCAGTTATGCACTGTCTAAGGAATTTATACACTTGTCCTTTTGGCATATGGGTAATCTCACAGTGTTCAACAAATTCTAAATGACAAAAAGAAGTAATCATTACTTTCATCTAATGCTATAATATTTGGTATGACTACCTAAATTCTCCTGAACTTTACCTTCAGTTATAAGAACCCAGGTCCTTTCAGGAACTTGGGATCTCTGATTTGGGTAGTGTCTTAGTTGTTCTAGTAATGAAACATTTACTGCTTATTTTTTCAGATAATATCCTGCAGTCATTCTAACTCAAGCAGAGTTTTAAAAATGTTAATTAATATAAATTGTCATCATACTAGCAATTATTTCAGAAAGTTCAATTACTGAAAAAAACACCTCCTGGATTTTGGCCAATAGCACTAATACAAACTTTCCAAAATTTCCTCTAATGACTAAACTTATGCGGATTAAAAAAAAAAAGAATACTTACACTGAAAGTAAAGATCGGTGGAAAACACTCTTAGAATTTTAGGGAAGAAACGTTATTAAGACAGATGGAATTGCACTGAGAAAAATCTCCCTAAGGTTAAATTTATGGTAATCTTATGAATATAAAGGAAAACCCATTGTACCCTGCAACAAGAGAAATTGTATAACTGATATAGACACACATGAACTGTATCATCGGGAAAACTGGGCTACTATAGTTCCTTTTTATAACTTGCAAAATATTATGTGGAAGATTATTGGGTTTCCACACCTATCCACTCTTACCTAATAATCACCCAATAAAGAATAGAAAAAATTTCTACAAAAATAAAAATTAAAAAAAAAAGCAAAACAAAAACTGGGTAAGATGAAGGACAACTTGGTAAAACTGCAGTATCTAGAATGGTTATTCCCAAAGAAAATGGGGCAGAGGCAGCAGAAATTTTGAATAATTTTACATATTTGCAATTTACGTTTATCATATCCCATTTAATCATACATTAGGAGTTAGTCTATTTGGTTATTATAAAATGTTATCTTGGAGAATAGATTTGTACTAGGCCTAAAATTGCTAATATTGGGGCTTTTGAAAGTTTCGAAAGCTGCTCACAGCATCTTGAGATCCAGAGTCAACTTTAAAAAGGAAAGGTTTGTAGTGCACAAATGGAAAGTTTGTAGTTAAGGAAATTGGGTTGTCAAGTCCCTAATCACCCTCTAATCTGGAAATATCTTTTTTGAATCTCAGGTGAGGCGAAAACAACAAAACAAACTGGAACACAGAAAATGTATATTGAAAAGCTAGAGAGAAAAAAAATCAGGAAAAACACACTTCTAAAAATAATCTACGTTATATTGTCCAATTGATTTACTAAAGAAAAAAAAAACCCTCAATATATATATCACTGAAGCAATTATATTTTATTTTTAATAATCTTTCCAAATCTATAATTATCAAAGAATTTCTGGCTTTCAAAAGCACTAGACAGTGCAATATTAAAAATATACCAGTAACTCCCTTCCAATCTTTTTTTATAGGATGACTACACATTTCAAAAATTTAACTAACTTGAACTGGAAAAAAATGTAATTATTCCGGGTAAAAATAGTTGAAAGGTTAGATTTTACTTCTACTCTTACAGTATGATCTCAAGCTAAAAAATTTAGCATGCAGAGTCCGTTCATTAGGCTGAAAGTCTTCCCTCAAGAACCTGCAGAAGCCCAAAGTCAAGGGCATTGAGTTTTCACCAAATAACAAAGAATTTGTCTCAAAATTTGCATCCATTGAACCCTAAGAAGCATGGTTTGCCCTAGCTATGTAACTACTTACTGCTATCTACTTATTTGAGCATTACTACAGATTAGCAGTCTATTTGTTCTGCAAATAGAGTAAATAAAGGTGTTTTGAACTTCTTAGGTGAATCATAGAAAGAAGAAAATGTTTCCTCAGGAGAAACAGACTTGGGCTCAATGGTCAGGAAGGGGCTCCCTTTCATCCACTGAGGAGATACAAAATTTCTAGTCTGTTTATCATTCAGACAGATTTATTGACCAAGTTTAGATAAGTCAAGTTTTCCACATACTGAAGGGGGGTTGGGGGGAATATTTAGAAAGAAAAATAATAATTTTGTTTTTAAATATCCAGAAATTCCTTCTTGCTTATCAAAGAAAGGTGAAAATAAACTATATTGTTTTTCATTTTGCTGACCTAAATAATAAACATAATATGAGGTTTCTTATGTGATTCCCTTATTTGCAAATTTCAAAACTCACATTTGGCATAACGATGTCTGTCCAGTTAATAATATGTTTTGTTTTGTTTTGTTTTGTTTTGTTTTGTTTTGTTTTGTTTTGTTTTGTTTTACTAGAGACCACTCTCTTCAATTACATCTTATCTATAAAGACAGAGAGTTGCTTGACTTCCAATGCATCTAGATTTTAATAAGCAACTCTATTTTTCACCTTCCCCAGTGATTGAAACCAGGTTGTTTTTCATTAAGTTAAAACCAGGCAAAATCAATGTCTTAATTCTTTGCAGTTTGTTATCTTTCTAGACAGATGATCTTGTAGAACACAATGTGTCACAGTCACACACTAAACTTTAGATATTTAATCCCAGGAGATTTCCCATCATCAAAGTGTGGAAAGAACACTGGATCTCCTAGATAAAAAATAACTTCAAGAAATAAGAATTTACCTTTGTTGCCTGGCCAGGCGTGGCTCCGCGGTTGAGCGTCAACCAAGAATTCAGGCGATCACGGTTCGATTCCCGGTCAGGGCACAGGCCTGGGTTGCAGGCTAGATTCCCAATGACTCTCTCATCGTTGATGTTTCTGTCTGTCTCTCTCCTCCTCCTTTCCTCTGTCTGAAATCAATAAAGATATATTAAAAAAAAAAAGAATTCACCTTTGTCAGTTCTAAGATTCTAGTCTGCTTTGTGATGTACATAAAACTGCCTACATGTGACTATGTATGCTTTTTCATAATAATCAGCAAGGAGAAAATAGACTTTTAAACCACGCTTTTGTCAAAATAATCTCCATACATATATGTGTTCTGAACTCATTTCTTATTTTTCCCGTTTTTAATGATAAAAGTAAGAAGTGAGATGGGTGTCTACAAATGGAAACAGTCTTATTTCCCAAATAAACAAGTATTTCCATGTAAAGTTTCTTTTGTTAAGATTATGATAGATAAATACAGAGAAAGAGGGAATAAGTGTACTTCTTTCCCAAGAAAGATAAATTTTCTTATGACACATTAATTTTCAAGTTTTGACATTCAATTTATTTTCAACAATTGAGAGGTATAGCAAATCTAGATTTAAACATTTTGAGATGCAGATCAGATTAGGATCTACATAAATGTTATTCCTTTTAGCTATTACTGTTAATTGATGAAGATTACTAAAGTGTGTTTACTGAAAGTGTAGTCATAGTAATATAAACAAATTATTTGAAGCCAGCTTAGTGGCTTTCTCCTTCTGAAAATAATGTAGAAAAAAAGCAACACTTTAAGATAATAAATAGAACCATTAAGTAACAGGCTTTTGTTCAAATGATTTTATAATATTTTAAATATCAAAATTACAGATATTTACAATTAATATTGTTTAAGGAATAATAAAATGGATAGAAACAATGTAGTTTTATAATAATGTGTTATGCAATAGTATAATTAATTTCCATTCTTCATTATTTTTAATTAGTTTTTTCATTTACTACTTTAAAATTTTTTGTAACAGAAATGCAGTTAGGTTTTAGAGATTGGCCTGGAATTTAAGACTAACTTACCCTACCTTAATGCACATTCATAGTATATGTTTGATAGCAAAAGAATTCTTTGGACCATAAAACCATACATCTTGATACTCTGGTTACTATGTTATAGGCCAGTAATAATAAAACTGAAAGTTTGACTGATTCTCTCATATTTTAAATTTTTAAGCAAATAGATTTAGTAAACTTCATTCTTTGAAAAAATGTTATACTTTGCTACACTTATTTAGGTGTATTTATATAAGTTTCTTAAATACTATATAACTATTATCTTTACTAAATATTATGATAAAAACCTTTTGAAGGAAGGATAACTCATTAAATACTAATAAAATGCCTCATGGTTTAATTCCTTTTTTAAAGAAGATGGGCATAAATAAGCAGGTGAATGACATGAATAACCTCTTATGCAAATGTTGAGTTTTATTAAATGAAGTTGTTAATTAGTAGATGAGTGGATTAAAAATACTATGGTATCTTTACACAATGGAATACTACTTAACCTTAAAAGAGAAGGAAATCTTACCTTTTGCAACAACTTGGATAGACTGGGAGAGTATTGTGCTAAGTGAAATAAGCCAGTCAGAATAAGACAAGTACCATGTTATTTCACTTATATGTGGAATCTAATGAACAAAATAAACTAACAAACAAAATAGAAACAGGCTCATAGATACAGAGAACAGACTGACAGCTGTCAGAGGGGAAGGAAGTTGGAGGCTGGGTGAAAATGGTAGCGGGATTAAGCAAAAAAAACCCAAAAAGAGCACAAAACACCTCATCCTAGCTGGTTTGGTTCAGTGGTTAGAGCGTTGACCTATGAAATGAAGGGTCTGGTGTTTGATTCTGGCCGAGGGCATGTACCTCAGTTGCAGGCTGGATCCCAGACCCAGTGTGTGTGGGGGGGAGGGGGTCATGAGGGAGACAGCCAATTGATGTGTCTGTCTCACATCAATGTTTCTCTCTCCTTTTGCCTCTCTGAAAAACAATGGAAAAAACAAAAACAAAAACAAACAAACCAAAAAACCTCATAAATACAGACAATAGTATAGTGATTACAAGATGGGGGAGGTAGAAGAGGGTAAAGGGGGCATAAATGATGATGGGAGAGTTGGAAAGGTGAACACACAATACAAAATACAGATGATGTATTATATAATTGTGTACCTGAAACCTATATTAACCAATGTCACCCCAATAAATTCAATTTAAAAAATCCAAATTCTTCATTTGAAATTCTGTATCTCATATAAGAACGACATATATATGACTATAAATAAGATGGTATCAAATTCTAAATTCATCATAAGTTCTTAATAGAATAGTTTGATTTGTAAATTTAAATTATTGTTTGACATTTTTTATGTAGGCTTCTGGTTGTTGAATGGATAGATGTGTAAAAGATAGATGATAAATGATAAATCCATGTGGTTTTTTGTTTGTTTGTTTTAAATATATCTTTGTTGATTTCAGAGAGAGAAAGAGAGAAGGGGAGAGAGAGAGATAGAAACATCAATGATGAGAGGGTCATTGATTGACTGACTCCTGCACGCCCCCAACTGGGGATCGAACCCAAAACCCAGGCATGTGCCCTGACCGGGAATTGAACCCCGATCTCCTGGGTCCAAGGCCGATGCTCAACTGCTGAGCCACACCTGGCCGGGCTCCATGTTTTTGAGATAGGAAAAAACAGGAAAATAGAAGAGAGAAAAGAGAGAAGCAAATTATTTTTTAAAAATATACATAAATACACAAGATATTATGGGCTTTGCAACTGGGAAATAAACACAGGTTACCATAATTAACTGTATTACAATAAAAATAAAATTGTACAAGGAGATGAAAGTTATTTTAGGGGAGGACAATCATACAAAAAAATTGAAGAATCCTGTCCTTTACCATTGAGACATTCATCTATGTCTTCAGAAACTTGCCATCTTTAAATGAATCTACGTTTTAGAACCCATCTTATAATATAATATGTCTAGAGAAATAAGACATTATAATTAATATTTGCATATTATTTGAACAAGTATTGTCATTAAACCTGAAGAAGTATTTTTTACAATGTCCAGAAGAGTAATATATAATTTATGGTATTTTTTTCAATTCTTTATTTTACATATTTTTTCATTACTTAAATTACTGTATATATGTCCAACATAGCTTCTCCTTTCTAAAGTCATCAAAACAACTTCCAACATGTCATAAAATAATAGTTTTTCTTGTAATCTGATTTTCTTATTCTAATTTTCATAGTTAAAGGGAAAATCTTTCTAATAAAATCATAGTTGACATGCTATTTTCCAAATGTCATCAACTTTTTCTTTTTACATACATCTTTAATAGGTTTCCCCTTTTTCATACATATTTTACTGCAAAAATATCTGCCATCAATATTAAAATATGAGTTATCCTGTATTGTTATACACAGCTTTCTAAATGCTATTAAGTCCAATTCATTATGTAGTAGTTCAATGGCATAGACCATTCATTCATTTTTTAATACAAAATTTCTCCCTGATCAATGGCCTTTGAGTTATACTTACCCTTGTTTTGCCACTTTAATTTTGGAATATATAGACAAATAGGGTATATTTGTGTTATAATTTTTTTAGAAATTTTAGGAAATGTGTAATAATGAATACACAAGTGTTTGTAAAGCTAACAGGAAAGCAGACGTTGTGACTACAAGGACTGAAAATTGAAGACTTTCCTTAGGATTAGCACCACATATACAGCTAAAGAATAACTTGGCTTATTAGCACCAATAGAAATTCTTACTATTCATGTAATTATTTCATTTTCCTTACTCAGCAAATCCTTGCCTTCAAATCATGAACAGAACACCTTTGGGTTTCTTCCTGAATTAGTGCTTCCTGAATAGCTATTCTTTGATCTCACATAAAGACTTGATACCTCTCACTTTGGCTTTTTATTTTTAGGTTAACAGTATCCAGGGAACAACATATAGAATGTAATCAAGGATTAACTGCAGACTGAATCACAGCTGTCTGTTTAATTTACTATGGTTGGGTAATGTGCAATCATTATTGTGTTAGTGAAACACTCCTATATAATTGAACTTATTTATACAATTGACCCAATCTGTCTCATTTCAATATCATTGCATTTAATTTTTTAATTTTGAAAAACCATAAAAAATAACTCCTGTTAGAAAGTAAATTCCTTTTACAGATTCAGTACTATTTTAGAATTTCAGCTGACATCCATATTAATTAGAGCTATATAAAAACTTTAAAGAATAACCACAATTTTATTATAAAGAAAACTAATTTGTCTTATTTAAGGAAAAAAATGTGCACCTAGTACCATGCCAAGTTCAAGATTCTTTAGCCAGGAAGGAGAAAGCTGGGAGCAATGTTGCTCCCAACTCATATAAAGATGTTTTACTGTTCATTAAGCAGCCAGGCTGTGCCAGAGGATAAAATATAACATGAGTGTGGCCACTGTTCAGAGACAAATAAGTGCCACTCAGAGAAAAAAAAAAAATAGTGCATGATTGAAGTTTCTGAGAACAGACAACATGAACAAAAAGCTCAAGAGGGACA
Source organism: Miniopterus schreibersii (assembly GCF_964146895.1). Taxonomy (NCBI): domain Eukaryota; kingdom Metazoa; phylum Chordata; class Mammalia; order Chiroptera; family Miniopteridae; genus Miniopterus; species Miniopterus schreibersii. The sequence goes on along the minus strand of NC_138106.1, from coordinate 67,390,333 downwards.
AGGTTTACTTACATACAGTAAGAGGAGCGATTATGCACAAGATTCAGTCCCTCGCAATGCATAGGCCCTTCATTGCCAGTGGGTGTCTTCTGCAGCTAAGAACTGCACTTCCTGTAGCAGTGGAAGGACCTGACTCTCCCCATATGGGGTCTGAAATACAAAAAAAGCTGGAGGAGTGCCTAAGGGCCAGTGACATAATACTTGAGCAAACCAAAGAACAACACAGTCAGTCTGAAACAGAGAAAGGTATCCCACACTAGGGGATAAACTAGCTGTGATTGTTCTTTATCTCCCAATTAGAAAAACTCTAAGCTGAAATCCATTCTTATGTAGCTGGCAGGGTGTTCAATAGTCTGGCTTGACAGGCTTTCCCAACAGATATGGACCAAGATTAAATTTACAATTTTTTTCCAAACCCATTGGACACCTAAAATTGTAGAACCACCAAATGGACCAAAGAGGAAAGAGACTCTTCCAGCAGACAGAAAAGAAAAGTAAGCATGCACTCTCCTGGGGTAAACATACCTGATGTACCTAAGAAGAGTTCAGCAGAAGAGCTGGCATTTGATGAACATCAAGTGTGCTATAGGCCTGGCTCTTTCTCTATGAACCCCAAGGGGTGCTCACAGAAAAGAAATGGAAGAAGCTCTAGAAGTGCCTATAATGTTAGTCTGGATTAAAGGAACAGTTGTGCCTATGGTAGCAACAAACACTAGACCCAAATCTATTTCTTTTGATCTCGACTTTCTAACAGAAGTCTTTGATGGGTGTGGAAGGAGAGACAATAAGCATTCCTGTCTTTAAGATATTAATTAAAAAATCATCACAGTTGGGGAGGTTGTGAAAACATGGGAGAAGTAAAAGCTATTGTAGAAAGGATATGAATTTTAGCTTGAACCCTATAACCAGTGTCCTTGAATAGAGAAGGCATATGCCTGAGAAACAGCTAGGTACATGCCTAAGCCTGAGGAAACCAACACAACTGAGACTGTGCACCCAGTACCCCCATTTCCACACCAAGATAATAAACCCTGAATAACAAGTAGCACGAGGATGTTACTAGGAGAGTGAACAAAAAAGGGGGCTCTGTAATGAATCCAACACGTTCAATGACAGAAGGTAACCTCCCAGGGGGATCTGATCATAAATCCCTAACTGGGCAGGTCATGTGGGTAGTCTTGCTCAGGCCTATAAAAGGTTTATCTTTGTCTTAGGGAAGCCCTGTCCATTGTTTTTGAGCATCTAGGTAAACACACCTTTAAAATGCCAGAATTAATGCTCTTTTTCAGACCCCAGAGAGGTATAAGCATCCTCAAGGGAGCAGATAATCCTGATAACTATGCTGTAATCCGGTCAGAGAGACTTCCCTGCCTTGCTTTTTCCCACCTTCACGTAATTTTCCTGTGTTCCCTCCTTAATTCCAAGTATATAAAATGAACTGCAAAACAGACAGTCTCTGGAGCATTTAAGATCTTCCCTTCCAGCATGTTATGAGATTGGCTCAAATAAACTGAAACAAATTCATAAAAATTCTCTACAGGTTTGGGTGTTCTTATATCCACAGGAGGAACCAAGAGGAGAGGGGCATACAGAGAAAACCTCTCCCAGGTACAGGGAAGGAAAGACCTAACACTCAGCAGGAGCCGACGTTGCTCTGTTGAACCACCTCCTGTCCTAATTGCAAGTTCTTTCCTCAGGGCTTTGAAGTGTCCACATAAGAAACTTACATATTCTCTCCATATAGAGAGAATTTTATAAGAATTTATCTGAGCCAAACTGATGACAATTTCAGGAAAGCAAATTCTCAAATGCTCCAGAGAATGACAGTTTTGCAGCTCATTTTATATATTTGGAATTAAGGGGAGACCTGATTGCTTGAAAATGGGTAGGAACTGAAGTACAGGGTAGTTAACGAGATTATGTGCTCCCTTGTTGGTGGTTATGCCTCCTAGGGGTCTGAAAAAGGGGACTACTTTGGCATTTCAAAGGTTTGATAACCTAGAGCTCAAGAATAATGGCCCGGGCTTGCTTTAAGCGAATGATAAGCCCTTTACTAAAAAGTTGTGTGACTGGTACATGACTATCCAACCATGACTTGTCCAGTTAGAAATTCATGGTCAGATCACCCTGTAAACTTATTATGGATTAGATTTATTACAATGCCTCTTTCTTGTGCACAGAAGCCTGATTGGCAATGAAGTTTGCCATATCAATAACAAAATCAAACTCACCACAACTTCTAGGTGGATTAATTCAAATGCCTGCTCTAAAGGCCTACAGAACAAAAGAAATGTCCATTTCTAGGGAATGAATCTTTTGACCTCAGTATTACAGATTTATACAACATGTCTGGCTTTCAACCTCCAAAAACAAAAAAAAAACCACTATAAGTTATATGAAAATAAAAGAAAAAATATACTCGGATGATACAAAGTGATCATCAAAATCAGTCTCATGTGTGACAAGTATGTTAAACAGTCTCGAAAAAGTGGCAATAAGACACCAAATGCATTCATCCATTTCAAAAAATCTATATATTGGGCTTTATAACAATTAAACACATTTGTTTCTTGAAAGGCACTATTAAGAGAATAAAAAGGCAAGTCACAGACTGGGATATTATATTTTCCCATCTTTTTTTAAATATATCTTTATTGATTTCAGAGAGAGGAAAGGAGAGGGAGAGAGAGAGAGAGAAACATCAACGACAAGAGAGTCATTGATCAAGCCCACAACCCGGGCATGTGCCCTGACCGGAAATCGAACCCCGATCACCTAGGATCCTAGGTGGATGCTCAACTGCTGAGCCACGCCCGACTAGGCTCCCATCTTGTTTGTAACAAAGAACTTGTATCCAGAAATTTTTAAAAAATTCTTAAAACTCAACAATACACAAACAAAATAAAAAGTGGGCAAAATATTTAGACAGACAGTAGTCACTTTTACTAAAAAAAGATATACAGGTGACAAATAAGCTTATTAAAGCATTTTAAATTTAATTAATTATACAAAAATGAAATTTTAAGCCACAATGAATACCACTAAACACCTGTTAGAATGTTTAAAATCAGACAAAACTAGCAATAACAGGTACTGGGGAAAATGCAGCAATAACAGGTACTGGGGAAAATGCCGAGCAAATAAGACTCCCCTATAATGCTTTTGACAGTATAAAATGTTACAATCACTTTGGAAAACAATTTAGCAGTTTCTTATAAAGTTAAATATGTACATACCTGTGACTCAGTGATCCTGGTAGGTATCTATCTATCCTAGAGAAAAGAACACATATAGTCACACAAAAGCTTTATGACAATATTTATAACACTGTATTCATAATCACCAAAGTTGGAATCTATCTAGATATCCTCCAGTAAGTCAATAGATAAAAAAAATTGTGTTACCAACTCTTAATTCATGCAACAGCATGGATAATTTTGAATGCATTTTGCTAAATGGAAAGAGCCAAATCCACAGGCTTCACATTGCACGATTCCATTTATGTGACCCTTTGGAAAAGGGAAAACTGTGGGCTGGAAAACAGATCACTGGTTTCTTGGAATTGAAGAGACAGTTTAACTCTAAAGGGGTACCACGGGTAAAGAAATTGCTCTTCATAGAACTATGGTGTTAGACACATGACACACTTGTGAAGAACTAGAGTGGTACACAGCAAAAAGTGAATTTTATTGTATCTATTTTTTAGTAAAGTAGACATTTGGGGGGAAGATGGAAAGAAGATTGTGACCAATGGACCTAGATCGAATTGTATTATAAATGATAACACAACTACAGTGAAGGGAATAGGGAAGGAAAAAAGTGCTGACCTTAATATTTTTGGAAAAATATATTTTTACTGGATACTGTGAGGCTAAAGATAAAAACAACTATACACAAACATTTCATCTCTAGTGGGTAAGTTTGCTTTTCATAAATGTTTGGCTTACAAATTCTCAAACTACTTAGTTGGTATACTATTTTTGAACAACTATGTAAATATATAATAGATAATAAGAATTAGGTAAAGAAGTTACAAACAAGAGGAGAAAGTTAACATGAACCCTGTAGGGTTAGGTTGTAGTCGGTGATGTTGATACTGACTCACTTAAAAACATACATATATATAGAGAGAGATAAGTAAATTCTTATACATGAATGTGAATGCATTGAATTAGTATACATATATATTTTTTCTAACTTAATCCTTAGAGATGGGCTAGAAATGGTGACACCTCAGTATTAATGAGCACATTTAGCATCCAGATCCTGGTTTCCAAACACCATTCTCCAATTAAAAGAATCAGGGCACCTTTGAGAACTGGGTGATTCCAAGGGTGGGACAGGGAAAAATACGACAGGAATCTGGGGAATCTGGCAGTGCCAAAAATTCAGGAGGTACTTTAAAACAAAGCAACGGGATAGAGGCTTGTTAGCCTATTAAAAAGACAGAGGGGCCAATCTGAAAGGGTCTCCAAAGACCAGAATTGGGGCAACTGGATCAACTAAATAACAGTAGTATTATATAATAGCTCGATGAATGAAATACATATCTGAGTCTGTAATGATGCAAGTGAACAGTAGAATCAATACATGTGGAAGAAGTGACAACTCGTCCCTAAAATAGAATTTCAATGAATGAAGGATGTTAAAATTAGTGGATGGAAATTTAAGCAGAAATAGGATATACGCATAGACTCAAAATATCTCCACCCCCAAATATTTAGTAACTACAAAGGGGGAAATAGTTTATAATGAAGAATTTTAGGGGCCACCTCCTTAGACGATTATGGTTGACATCATAAATAACTTATGTCCACAACAGATACCCGCTTATATAATGCACCAAGAGGGACCACACCTCTGTTATATACTTCCCAATAACGAATAACCTCAATCTAAGCATGAGAAAACACCAAACGCACCCAAACTGAAGACATGCGACAAAATAACCTTCGAAGTGTCAGAGTAATGTAAGGCAAGGATAGCCTGGAGTGCTGTCGCAGACTGGAGGAAACTAAGGAGACCTAATTAAATGCAATGTGTAATCCTGTAGGGATCCAGGAGAAGAAAAACGATATTAGTGGAACGACTCACCCAAATAACTGCATTCTGAATACCTTCTAAACTTTAGTTAACAATATTGTATTAAGAACAAATTCTTCGTTTTGATGTATGGTTTACGATCACAGTTATATTAATATAAGAGAAACTGAGTAGAGGGTATTTGTAGAACTGCTGAACAGTTCTGATTCATATATATTATGAAGATTGGTGAAAAAGTCTGTGTTTGTGTGTGATTCTTAGTTTTACAATTGTGTAAGGATGGAGTGAATTCACTTGAAGAATACAATTTATATTTATTCAAATAATTTTTTAATGCTTAAAGAATAACAGAAAATCTTGTCTAAATTTTTGTACGTATTTTTATTTGTGATAATTATGAGCCTCAGAATGAGAATATGGACTAGCTGAAGGTTTCCCTAAATTCTAGAAGAGAGTAAAGGGATAGGAAAACATATAATATACAGATAGCATTCATACATATGTATTAATAATACATCTAATACTAATGCACAGGAGTACATATGGAGTTTTTGTTAGCTATGTGTTAGGATGGTTTACCTATGGCCTGTTTTGCTCAATAAGCTTTATTTAACATCTTCTGTCCAAGCATTGATGCAAGGAGGCCCATCTGCAAGCAAAGACAGGACCTGACCATTCTGCTTGACCAAGGCTGCACCCACAAAACATCCTGTTATCCTCCAAGACATCCTGTGACTCTGATAATTCTTCAATGCCAGCAGATGCCACACCGGCCTCGCACTGTACCCCGTCTCAAGCCCCTATAAAAAAAAGCCTAACTCCATTTTCGGGGCTGACACCACACTCGGCCTCAGCCCACTGTGAGAGGATGCTTCAATAAAATTCTCTAAAACCTCTCACAGCTTCTTGGCCTGGTTCCTCTCAGCGTCGGCACCGACCTAACACTATGCACCTGAGAATAATTAGTGTGCAGTGGAATAATGTTGACTCAGGGTAGGCACTGATATCAGGATTTCCAAAGGAGCTCACAGAAAATTATACCATGCAGTGAAGACCATAAACAGAGCAGTGCTGTGGGCTCTCTATTTGTTAAATTTGACAATTTGACACGTTATTATGTTAACATCTACACTAACAACAAATTTTTAAAAAAGAAAGAAAAACAAATGAACAAAAACCAAATTATTTCTATTTCTATCAAGTATTCTGAACTTTCGCTTTAATTAACACTGTTCAAGTCCCACAATCCCCAGCTACAGGTTTTGCTGACATCAGTTCACCTTATTATTCAGAGGCATTTCTACACATGTTAATTTGATTTTCTGAGTTGCATCTCATAATGCACTCAGACATGTCAGCCCAGGCATGCTCTGCTCTGCCTAATTCACACTGCACTCATTTGATAGCTTTGGGCTTTCAGCCTCATGACCATAATAACCTACCATGTGTAAATAAATGCCACATGATTCACACTCTGTTCTCTCTCATTGCTTAATTATCTAAATTCAATGAAAAGGGACAATGTGCTATATTAATTATATTAACATAATTAATATATTAATTTACTACAGAACATTTGGATGATCTTATTCTTTATGAACTGGTATTCACTGATATTTTGAAAATCCACAAATGAAATATTGTGATATTGCTTCATTATAAATATTGTTACAATGGAAATATCTGGCTAGATATGTATAAGCACTCTCATTAGAGATATAAATAGCTAGATGTCTAGATATGTATATCTGAATATAGAACTTAGTTATAGGTAGATAGAAATATATACATACATGTACTCACATACATAAAACAGAAGTATGTGTTATTTACATACATACAAATACATAATTAACTAATGAATTGTAGTTTTTCTGGATATATATGTGTATATGTGCCTTTGTGTGTATTCAAGCACAGGTATCTATCATCTATCTATCTCTCTACCTCTCTCTATATATTTATTTATATCTATTCTTTTATTTTGATTCTTTAAGTATTTATTTTACCTGTAGGTATTTATGTGTACAACTGAAACATTCTAGACAACCTTGATTGATATTTTCATTAAACCAATACAAGATAGAAGCTGGAAAATAATTATATATACAAATTGAATGTGGTTCATTTTTATATATTTAACATTGAATATGTTTATTCATTTAATATTTTGGAGTTATGACTATATAGATTGCAAAGGCAGTTTCTTTGGCAAACACAGACTTACCACGTTAAAAGGAAATTAAAAAAATTAAAACTTGATTCATTTCGAATTTATAAATATAAAGTAAATTGTAAAGATAAAAAAGGTTAAATCAAAATAAGTTTAATAAATTATAATGTCACCTATAAACTAATTTTATTTTAAATAAATAATGTACTTATTAAGATTAAGCATATTTCAACAAATGAAGAACTTTTTGGTTAGATTAGCAGATTATTATTAGTATAAAGATTAAAAGATACAAGATGGGTAGATAGATAGACACATGATAATCTATGAAACTCTTTGCAGATAAACCTTAATGACACTGTTGTAAAAGGTGACCTGGAAATGAAAACAACTGCGTGTACCTTAATATGCATACGCCTCTTATCACTTTCTTAATTTGTTATATTTGCATTCCATTTCTCCAAAGATGCCTTTCTCTTTGGAAGACTGCATTTTTGAAATTTACTGAATGGAGCTCTTCTCAATAATTGAAATTTCTTTGGGACTAAAACATATAAAACATAAATCTCCTTTCAGAGATTTTGTTATTTTGTTAAATACATGGAACCCATACTTTAATGAATATAGCTGATCTTTGCAAATTAAATTCTCCTTCAGTGAGATTAATAAAAGCCATTTAAACCCATTGAACCATCTGGGACTTTATTCATTTTCTAAGTTGAATTACATTAAAATGCATAATCATTTTAGTTTCTACCTTTTGGTATGATATAATTTTCTGAGATATAAAATTGGTGATTTATAGAAAATCTATTTTATAAATATTTGCTAGTTGGTATTTTGCCCAGCGGGGAATTCATAACTCCAGTCTTATCTGTAAAGACCAGCAATATGTGTTTTTGTGATCACAACTTGATTAAAGCTATTTAAACAGTACTAGGCTTTGGGCCCATGACCACCAACATATGTTTTGTCCCCAAAGACACTCCCTTCTCATTTTCACAACACTGTCCCTCACTTCCGCCTCTGGAGCGAGCTAGTCTCAGGTATCGCAGCCCGCCAGGCCCCAGGGCGAGCTTTAATACTGTACAGCCAGAAAGCAGGACTCTAAAGCTCTCTCCCCTAGTTGATCTCAGTCCTAAAAAATACATGCTTAGAGCACATCGAAATTGTACCCCCACCTGGTCCTTGGTTTTTGCTTTGATTCTCCTGTCATTTTGAATTTAATTCTTAGTACTACTTAACTGATTTTTTTTTTTTTTCTATAGTCTTCTTTCTGATTTCCTTAGATAAATACCTCTCAAGCCAGCCATGTCTGTCCGACTGACAGTTTCAGAAAAGTCACCATAGGTGATGCCCTTGGCCAACATAAACTAACCTGTCAAACGCCCCAATTTAGTTAGTCAGCCCCAACTATTCCTGTTACCACCTCCTACTCACTCAGTCTGCCCGGATTCCTTATTCCGTCCACTGAGAGCCATGACCCTGTGCTCACTTTCCCCCCAGCACAGGCCTAACTGCAGCCAGCACGTTCAATCTCCCCTCCTCCGCCTGCCACGGTTATTTTTGTCTTAAAGGCCAAGTTCAAATTACTTCCTCCTCTGTAACCCTCCAGACCACCAGTTGAGAATCAAGCTCTCTATTACTCTCCTTGGGACACGTGTAGAAAAGCCGTGGGGTCTGAAGGCAGAGGTAGAAAGCCCGAGTCCTCAACTGCAAAGTAAAATGCTCTCTAAATAGCTGCCTCAATTTACATTCACACCAGCGACACAGGCAAATGCCTATATCCTCACATTACTGTCAGTACTTGGAATTATCAAGATTCTTTTCTTTTTTTCTGCCCACTACGTGTAAAGTAATTACTCCTTTAAAATTTTTATTTTTCTGGCAGCAACTGCATTTGTTTCCTAGGGCTTCCGCAGCAAATAACCACAAGTTGGTGGCTTTAAAAAAAAACACCGCAGGAATTTATTCTTTCACAGTTCAGGAGGCTAAAAGTACAAAATCCAGGCGTTGGCAGGGCCCCACTCCCCCTGAATTCCCTAGTGGAGCATCTTTCCTTGCATCCTTCTGTTTCTGGTAGCCCAAGAATTTCGTAGTTTATCTCTCTGCCTCCTTCACATGGCCTTCTCTAGGGATGTGTGTTTTCCTCTTCTGAGGATGCTTGTCCCTGGGTTTAGGGGCCAACAGGATGATCCAAGATGATCGCATCTGCAGACCCTTTCATTTAATTACACCTGCAAAGACTCTTTTTCTTCCTAAGAAGGCAACATTCACAGGTTCCAAGGATTAGGGTATGAAAATGTCTTTGGGGAAGTCGCTGTTCAATGCATTTCAGCAAGAATTTGGGTTATCTTGTCAGTATTTTTAGTTTTAAAAAATTTTCTACTTATATCATGTGTACTTTTTCTTTTAGGGTGTCTTCTTTTTCCTGTTGATTTCCAACAGTTCCCTGTATAGGTTAGAAATTATATTTTGTTGGTTTTAATTTCTATCCACATCCAAGAATATGGTTATTGATTTTAGAGTGAGGAAGGGAGAGTGAGAGAGTGAGAGAGAGAGAGAGAAACATCTATTGGTTGCCTCCCACGGGGGCCCTGACCGGAAAATCGAACCCACAACCTTATCATTCAACTATTTATCAATTTAGTCATACATTTGTTTTTAAGGTTAATGATGAAAACTTAATACCGACCCTTCATGTAATACACACCCTTCAAGTATTCAGGATGCTGCTAAGCAGCAGATGAATTCCTTTAGAGAGAAAAAAAATGTTATATTGAATGAGAGCACATACATCTATAGAGAATTTTTATGCACAGTGACAAAATAATCAGCAAAGCATTTTGAAGAATCTTACAAAATTTTCCTTAACGTTACAACAGTGTGGCGACAGGTATGGGAGATTATTATGCATTTAATATATGCATCCAGATTATAAATATATATATAAAAAAAGAAACTTTGTTGTTTCACTGAGTTTACCTTTGCCTTTCTAAAACATATATTATGGTGCTATGATGAATTTTAGATAATGGTAATTTTCACTTTTTCTTAGAAGTATAAGTGGGAAAAATTAAATATTTGATGTTTTGTTAGAGACTCACAAGTAGCACATTTTAATTTAATAATGCTACATTTTTATAAATAATATTTTTATAAAACTAAAGTATACATTTTGACAATTAGAGAAAGTTTTAACATTAATTATTTAGTTTAGAAACAATGTAAACTGATTTATAGATACTATGGGTTACTTTTCTTAATTGTAAGGGAAATGAAATAGGTTGAAATCTGAAAAAGCGAAAAGTTTTTAAGAACTTTTTAAATTAAAGTTTTACTTCATTAAGTATCATCTAAACTTCTACATAGAAATACTTTTTAAAAACCATTAGATTTTTATTATCTGTTAGTAAAATATTCACAGTAACTCACCAAACAGTTTCTATCATAAATTTTAAAAGGCTATTTTCTAGATGTTAATATTGTAATTAGCAGAGCATATGTCTTAGTGATAATGAACTTACAATGTGATTTGTGAAGTGGACACTGAAAAGTAATTTAAGGCCTTAAAGTGATTTAAAAGTCATTTTCCTTTATTAGTTTGTAAGATTGAAATAATTTACTTTATATTTGGGTATTTCCTTTTTCATTTTATGTCATAAGCATTCATTCTTTTAATGGGAAATGCTGGTAATTATCATTTTGATCAATGGCCTTACAGGCACTTTTACTGAAAATAAAATAGCCACTGCTAATAATAGCTTTGTTGCCATTAATATATTTCATACCATGTTGTAATACAGTTGACACAATTACATTAGAATCATATAAAAATATTTATTCTTTCTAATACATTTAGAGCACATTGTCTTTTAGAAAAGTAGTTTATTTTAAAACTTACTCCCCTCCACAAGAATATACTAAATTAAAGGTCTACTTAAGTTTAATAAGTAGAATAAAAAACTAAAATGAAGAAATAAAATTTACTTAAAATATATAATTACAGGTTTTTTTCTATTTGTATTAAATTATTTTTCTAAAATAAATTTACTTATAATCCAAGGTTTATCATGACTGCAAATAAATTTGATTTTTGAACTGGCATCCAGTTGGGATTTCTTTTTATTTAATTAAACATTTCTATATATTTTGATTCAATTTAGAGCTTTAAAAGCTCATTTTGAAGCTAAAATACTTCAGGAATTTTTCAGTTCTCTTTTCTGATCTGTTAACTCAAAGTCAAGTGTTGAATATTGTTCACAGGGCTGTTTGTTTAAATGACAAACAAATGATCTTTAAAACGTTTGTCTCCATTGGACCTTCCATCTTCTATTTCCAGATCTATATAACTATTAGTTACTTAAATTCACAGTGGAGAATTAAATACATAAGAAAATACATCACATCCTGAACATAATCTCCTGTAAAATGCATAATTGTGTTTCAAGAAGAAATTCTGGACGATTTTTGAGGAGTCTTTTCTGAAGATTGACTGAGTTTAGCACCAGCCTTCAAACTTTTCCGTTGGCAGAATATGCATTTTATAGCCTATTATGGTTGCACTAGGTGAAATTATAATTTTGTCTATTTCTAAGTCAAGGTAAGTTTCTTAACATCTTTTTCCCTAGTCATAAAGAAGGTTTCAGCTACACTATAAACAAATTTCTCCTGCCATGATTTGTCCTCTCGCCTGCTTCTACATAACACTCCAGCAACTCAACAACTTTTTCCAAAGAGCTCCTTAAACTAAGATGAGCATTTTTTATTTTTTTATTCACTTGTTTCATAGCAGTTTTGTACTTCTTAGTTCAACTGTTTTGATTTGGCCTCATTGACTTGATTTGGTTATTGCCTAATCCAACGAAAGCCAGATTTCATTATCTGGGATCTGAAGGACACTGCTATCCCTTTAATTAACTAAGCCACATTTCCCAGAACATACAGACTTTGAACTCAGGTGTTTTTTTGTTTTTCTGGGTTTGTTTTTTTTTTCATATTAGTTCACTCATTGTTACCAGGAGAGATAAATCATCAGTTACTAATTCTGCAAATAGATGTGTTTATAAGTGATTTAATATTATAATGGCAAATCAACAGATAATATTAGTGAATTCAAATATAGAATAATATCTTCATCCTTGATATTAGGATCATCATGCTGGAAAAAAAAATCTCAATTATAAATACTACCTGTAATTTGGAAAGTTCTGAATAAAACATTTAAATTCAGAAGAAAAAGTAGAAGTTGTAATTTGAAGTTCTAATAACATTTTTATTTAAACATATTAAAAAATCCATATTCAGAAATTATTTAAGTGAGATTAGGAGAGAGATTTTGGCAGACAGACCTGATAGATCTTTATATCCTGGGGCTACTCAAAGACTCAGGGAGAAGAGATATTCCCAAAATTAATTACATGTCTGAAGAAGATAGATAAAGAAATGAAAAGTTTCAGAGTATTTTGACAGATTAATTTTATGTCCGTTGAATCTAAGAATAAAAAATAATTGGGCTTATATAAATGCAGTGTTGACTGAGAAATGATTTTGTAATATCTTGAGAAAGAAAGTGAATACTTATATAACTGCAGCATTGATCTCTCAAGTAAAAAAATATGAAAATCCATCTGTTTATAAAACCCTTTTATTAACTTGTATAAGGGTAGCAACAACAATCAACAAAAAATAAAATCATAGCAAACAACTACTGGATTATACCTTTGAAAACATAGAAAGGCAAGAGTAATTAGTTGCTTATACAATTTTGCACTTTTTTATGGCTAATATTCAAAGTTGTTAAATCCAAAACACTTGCACAAATATACCATCTCAATAGAAAACACATTTCCTGGCATTGCTAATACTATTTTATGGAAAATATTTTGAAAAACCAATCTTTAACTTGAACTATGCATGAACTGTATGGTGGAAATTTTACTTATAACATCTAAGGAAGAAAACAATTGAATATATATTTTATTAAGAAAGTAACATAAGCTAAATGTAAATTTAATTGTGGCTGTTCCCGCAATAAATAACACTATAAAGTAGCAAATGAACAAATCCATAGGCATGTTTGTTTTCCAAAAGCAATGTCATAGTATAACATAAAGCCTCACAACATAATGATTTCATTCAAACATATTCATCTAGCAACATTTACTGAGAAATAATAAGTGGAAATATTAACATATTATTTTGAAACATGTATATTACCTAGAAATATGCTTTTGATCTCTAGTTGATGTCAGAAAAAAAGCCCTCACTTTAGAAAAATAAGATATCCAGGTTAATATAATATTAAAAATTGAGAAATAATATAATTTTTAGTAAAATTCACTTAGTGAAATACCTAGATGCCTCCATTTAATATATACATATATGTGTATATGTATATATGCATATATATATAATTTTTATAATTTTCAGGTACTAAAGATTTATCATAAAGGAAGAAGCCTGACTTTCTCTTATGTTTTAGAGTCAGAAGTCATACCGATAGAGAGAGAGAAATATAGGAACAGAGAAAGAGAAAGGGAGAGAATGCTAATATTTCCTGATTATATTTTATTTCTGTCCTACAATTAATACTTGTCTAGTATTTTATTATAAATTATTAATATTATGCTCAAACTGTATCAGTCTGGTGACTGTAAAATACAGTGTTTACCAAGAAGAAAACAGGCAAAGCTGTCATTACTGTTAAAGATATGCACTTTAAAACACATGAGATGTACTTTAAATATAAAATATAAGTCAAAAATACAACAGTGGAAAATATGTGCTATGCAAACAATAAGCCTAAGAAGGTTGGAGTGGCTATATTAACATCTAATAACAGAGCTTCCAAATACATGAACCGCAAATTAAAAGGATTTCAGAATAAATGGGTAAATTCAAAAATCATAGTTAGAGATTTTCACATTCTCTTAGCAAGAAAAAAGGGAGGGGGCCCGGCTGGTGTGTCTCAGTGACTGAGTGTCGACCTGTGAACCAAGAGGTCCCAGGTTCGATTCCTGGTCCAGGCGTGTGCCCGGGTTGCGGGCTCCACCTCCAGTAGGGGGCGCGCAGGAGGCAGCAGACCAATGGTTCCCTCTCATGGGTGTTTTTATCTCTCTGTCCCTCTCTGGTCCTCTCTCTTTAAAATCAATAAAAACATATTTTTGTTTTTAAAAAAGGGGGAGAGTAAAGCTACAAAAGATATGAACAGCACTCTCAACCACTTTGAACTAATTTACATTTATAAGGCACCACAAACAACAGTTACAATAGCTACACTTTTCAAGTCCCACAGGTTGTTTATTCACCAAGATAGACTTTACCTGAGCCATAAAACAAGTTTAAAAAGTGAAATATTCTCTTACAACTTACCATAGGTAATTAAATTAGGAAATAAATGTGTAAGACATTTAGAAAAACCCCAAATATTTAAAAATTAAACAACCTATTTCTTAAAAAGTAAAAAAAAATAAAAGGATAAAACTAAGGAAATTAGACCATATTTGGAAAAAAATAATGAAAATATATCATGTACATAAGACAAACCTTGTATTTACATTAGATATTATGTGTGTTCCATATTACTATCTACTTGTCAGTTTAACTGTTAGGGCCTTAAACTTTCAGTCTTTATTCCTCTATGAAAACAAATAGGAAAATCTTTAACAGTTATGTCTTCGTTGTTCTTTCCAGCAGAAGTTGGGGGAGATGCTGACACAGTTTAAACTGGGCCCTCTTGTCATAGTGCCAGGAGGCAAGGCTGTGGGTAAGGCCCATGTCTGTAATAACGCGCAGCTCCTAAAGCTCAGTGGCTTACAGCAGGAAAGAACACTTTCTGACGTTGCAGGGCAGTTGCCGCAGGCTGGCTGCTGTGTCCCTCACATCTTCTCGTTCTGCGTCCAGGGCCAAAGAGAAGTTTCTTATTGAGACGTGCCACTTCTGTGGTAAAAGGAAAACAGCACAACCTGCCAAAATACACAATGTCGCTTTAAATACCTGCTTGAAGTTAACACACTGTCACTTTGCTCACACCCCTTGTCCCCCACTCCATCCTGCCCCACTTCAGAAATCTCCAATCTCAGTCTCAGAGGAAGAGCTGTTTTAACAGGTAAAAGTTAAGATACGTGGATGCACAGCAGCGGGCAAATATTCCTTTTCATATGGGATCATTCATCAAGATCCTTCACATATCAAAGCTACTGTGCAACAACTTTAATAAAATTATAGTAAAGTTACATTAGTTTCAGATGTAAGACACCTCCCGCTTACCGCTCCCACATCCTTGCAAAGCCAGGCATGGGAATATTCAGCTCCGCCACTGTTCGCATGGCCTTGCCAGTAAGAGCAGGTGTGAGCAGCCCCCCAGGGGACACTCATTGAGTTCCTGGCAGTAAAGCCAGCAGAGATTCCATTTCTGGACCCCACAAGTCTGAACCAATCGGAAGGAAAATTCTTGACAGAATACTACCCACAGGGCATTCCATCGACAAGCAGACTGAAACATACCCCCAGTCTTCCCATGAAAAAAGATTATTAGTCTTGGAGCTTCAAGCTGAAGCTCCACATATTTAGAGGTTCACCACACATCTAGAAGCTGCAGAGTGCTCCCAGGGAATGTAATCTGGGACACCATCTTTGTGCTCTCCCTTGGCCTCTCCAAAGCTCTCCAGTACCTCCCAAAGGAGAGCTCATTCACTGTCCTCCAAAGCCCCAACTGTTGCCAAGAAGATGCCTCCAGATCACCTTGGTTTGGAGGCCAATGGGGTTAACAACTGCAGTCTTACAACACTGTATATTTGCAAACCTTAAAAGCTGTAACTGAGGGTGTAGCTTCTAATCAGCTTGAGATCTTCCCTCTGGAACACTCAAAGGTCTTGACACACCTTCAAAAACTGGGATCTATAAAGAATAAATCAGGCTGCTCAGACAATCACAAATGTTGGAGAGACAACCAAGAGCTAGGGCAAGGTTAAATGACAAGGTTCATCCCCTACATAAGGCCACTTCTTCAAGACTGGGAGAGACAGCTGTTTTGCCTAATATATTGAAACAAACACAGAGATTCAAAAAATAAAATGAGGAAACAAAGGAATATGTCCCAAACCAAAGAACATTGATGAAAGAAATTGCACAAAACACAAACAAATGAAAAGATATTCCATGCTCACAGATTGAAAGAATTAATATTGTTGCCCGGCCGGGCGTGGCTCAGCGGTTGAGCATCGACCTGGGATCCAGGCAATCAGGGTTTGATTCCCAGTCAGGGCACATGCCCGGTTGTGGGCTTGATCGATGACTCTCTCATCATTGATGTTTCTGTCTCTCTCTCTCCCTCTCCTTTCCTCTTTCTGAAATCAATAAAGATATATTTAAAAAAAAAAAAAAAGAATATTGTTAAAATGTTCATAGTACCCAAAGCGATCGAAACATTCAATGTAGTCAGTAGCTGTCAAAATTCCAATGTCTTTTTTCTTCTTCACAGAAATAAAGCAAACCTAAAATTTTTATGGAACCACAAAAGGTCCCAAATAGCCAATACAATCATTAGAAAGAAGAGCAAAGCTGGAGGCATCCTGCTGACTGATTTCAAACCATATTACCAAGTGATAGTAATCAAAACCATATGATCTTGGCATAAAACAGACATACAGATCAATGGAACAGAACAGAGTCCAGAAATTAGCCACCCTTATATAGTCAATTAATTTATGAAAAGGAGGCAAGAATATGCATGGTAAAAGGACAGTCTCTTCCATAAATGGGGTTGAGAAAACTGGACAACCACATGCAAAAGAATGAAACCAGACCACGATTGTACGCCATACACAAAAATTAACTCAAAATGGGTTGTAAACTTGAATGTAAGACCTGAAGTCATAAAACTAGAAGAAAGCATAGGCAATAAGCTCCTTGACATCATTCCAGGTGATAAGCTTTTGAACATGACTCCCAAGGAGGGGCATCATAAGCAAAAATAAACATGAGACTACATCACACTAAAAGGCTTCTGCACAGTAAAGAAAACCACCAACACAATGAACAGGCAACCTTTTGAATATAAGAATCTTACAAATTATATATCTGATAAAGGGATAATATTAAATATATATACAGAATTCATACAAGACAATAAAAAACAACCTGATTAAAAACGAGCAAAGGATCTGAATAGACATTTTTTCCCCAAAGAAAATAGACAGATGGCCAACAGGCACATGAAAAGATGTTGAGCATCACAAATCATGAGGGAAATGCATGTCAAAACCACAATGAGATATCGCCTCCCACCTATCAGAATGGCTAGTATCAAAAAGACAAACAAACAAAAAAGTATTGGAGAGACTGTGGAGAAAAGGGAACTTTTGTGTATTGTTTGTGGGATTGTAAATTGCTGCACCCACTATGGAAAACAGTATGGAGGTTCCTCAAAAGTTTTAAATAGAATTACCATATGACTCAGCTATTCTTGTTCTGAGTATTTATCCAAAGAAAATAAAAACATGAATTAAAAATTATATATAAACCCTATGTTTATTGCAGCATTATTTACAATAGCCAAGATATGGAAAGAAGCTAAGTGCCAATTGATAGACAAATAAATATGAATTGAATGGATAAAGAAAATGTGATATATATATATATATATATATATATATATATATATATATATATATATATATATATACAGGATGCAATACCACTCAGCCATAAAAAAGAATTAAATTTTGCCATTAGTCACAATATAGATAGACCTTAAGGGTACTATACTAAGTGAAATAAATCAAACAGAGACAAATTCCTGAGTTCACTTATATGTGAAATCTGAAAAAAAACACACAAAACTCATGGATGCAGATGAAAATTTGTAGGAACTTTAATATCATAATTTGTGGCCCCACATTTGGATTTTTGCAGTTTGAAGCCAGAGACTGCTTTGCTCCTTGGATTTGGAAACTGCCTACAGAATGAAGACTCTTTCTGTGCTGTTTGATTTCTGTTGATAAGTAACCTAAAAGCCTTTGTTGGACAAGCCTGAACCGGAATAAGATGTGGACAATTGCCTCACCCCCTGTTCTTGTATCACAGTCCCACTTGCTCACCCCTGAGTCAACCAACCATAGAAAAGTCCAGTTGTCCCTGCCGATCAGAAAACAAAAGACATCAGTTTGCAGTCTTGTTTCTCCTGGCAGCCCATCTGTCTAGTTATCAGCACCTTTGAACTTTTGCCTTTAAAATCTTAACTATCACCTCCATTTGTAGGGTGACTTTGCTTCATACCTAGAACTATGTCCTATAGTTTGCAAATCATACATGAATAAAACTCTCTTTTAATTTCTTCCGGAGTTTTTTGTTAACACAAAGAACAAACTCGTAGTTGCCAGAGGAGAGGGGTTTGGAGGGTGGACAAAATGGGCGAAGAGAATTCGAGAGGTGCAAATTTCCAATTATAAGGGATGATGTACAGTGTGGAGCTATACTCAGTAACATTGTGCTGCATATTTGATAGTTGCTGGGAGAGTGGATCCTGAAGGTTCTCATCACAAGGAAAAATAGTTTGTAACTATGTATGGTGATGTAGTTACACTTGGGGTGATCATTTTGCAATGTACACAAATGTTGAATAATTATATTGTATACCCAAAAGTAATATAGTGTTACATATGTCAATTATACTTTAATAAAAAAAACAGATAGGTAAAATAAAACAAATGGTAATGTAATTTTACCACATTAATAAAATGGAATCTTTAATCATGCAAAAATGTAAGACTGTTTTGTGCATTCAATAGAAAGTGTAATTACTCGTGAACAGTTTGCCAACTCTACTTCCATTTCTGGGTGTTAGGATGGTTTACCATTTCTGGGTTTTAGGCTGGCCTGTTTTACTCAATAAGCTTTATTCAACATCTTCCATCCAACCATGCTTTTCTCCATAGTATGGGGACATTGACACAAACAAGCAAGCCCATCTGCCAGCAAAGATAGGACCCCACCATTCTGCTTGACCAAGGCTGCACCCACAAAACATTCTGTTATCCTCTGAGGCATCCTGTTATTCTGACAATTCTTCACGGCCGATGCAGCACCAACCCTGTATGGGACCCTACCTTAAGTCCTTATAAAAGAAAGCTTAGCTCCACTTTCGGGGCTGACACCATACTTTGGCCTCAGCCCACTGTGAGAGGATGCTTCAATAAAATGTTCTGAAACCTCTCACAGAGCTTCTTCGCCTGGTTCCTCTTGACATCTACCCAACACTGGGAAACTGGTGATGGGCATTGCCATGATAAAGACGAGCTGGAAATCAGTCCTTCAATTATCAAAATTTGAAATCAAGCTTTACAATATTTTGGTGCTACAGCAAACTGCTTTTGAGACATAATTTTGGCTTAGGAAAAATACAATAACAAAAACAAGGTGCAAAAACCAATGTCTATGTATTATGGAAATGGCTTTCCTACTAAACCATTGCCACACACTACACTTTTCCTGTCTTCCAATCATGGGTGTGGTCATTCTGAAATCCTAACATCTCTGTGAATGTAGTGCCCTTGATCCACTTAACCACTACTTATCTTGATCTCAGTTTTCCATTACCATTTTGGAACTACTGACAAAATAAATGCTGAATTATTACTTTTTTAAAAAAAGAAACACTAGCAAATAGAAACAGAGTTTCCATGTGACCTGATATAGGAGTTACCATGATCCTAGACAAATCTTGGTCAACATCAAGGAATATTCAAGTTCCCTACCTGAGAATAATTTTTATTTTTGTCTATGACTTATTATAGTTTCTGTGAATACTAGTTCAGTTTGTTTTGATTAAGCAATTACTATATGTCACTGTGCTAGACACAGGACATTAGAAGCTGATTGTCTCTTTGACCTCAAGGAAGTTACAGTCTATTGAGCATGTAAAGAAAAAAACACACAATACATGTGCTTTTCAAAGCATGAGGCAATAAAGTGAGAAAGGAGAAAGTAAATTTAATCCGTGCATTATTTTATGAGTACCTGCCATCATTTTTCAGAAAAATCTAGATTACCATGAGATAAGATTCAAGCTCTTTTTAGTTAGTTATAGTTAATTAAAAATATAGAACCATAAACTTTAAGTGTTATAGGAAATTTTAAGTCATTCTCTGGTTCACTGTCTTTTTACAAAAGAGAAAAATGGGGTAAAGATTGCGGTTACTGAACCTGAACAGGAACCTTGGTTCTCAGTAGATACCTGCTTCTTTGTCTGTATGTTGTTATTTTTTCCATTTATACTGTCATTTTTGCTTCTTTTCAGTTTTCCTTACTTCTCATAGTGATGTAGGAACTGTAATATAGATCTTACATGTGCTAGATATAGACTTTTTTTGTTTTTCTGTTTTCCTGTGTTTGCTCAAATGTGCTAAAATATGATAATACAATTAGGAACATTAACCCTTCAGTGTGTCACGAAACCATAGCCAGATAGAAAGAGTGGGTTTTTTTTGTCTAAAAACAAACAAAAAGTATTATCACATTCTACCTTCTGAAGAATTTATTGTTTGCTTGACAACTGAGTTCCTAATAGTCCTCCTTAAAAGTGCATTTGGCACCTCACTTGTTTTTTAATGGTTCTAAATTGTTCTTTAATTGCTGGAGCTTTGTTCTGGCCAATTCCAAAACGAACTTATGCTATGGAGTTCTTTTACTGTTATTTAAACGTGTTGGAGTAAATGAGGAAGAGTAACTTAAATAATTAGCTGTCTGTTCAACACCGGGAAGCTAACCTCAACAAAAGAAAGAGTCGGGTTATCTTCTCTTACAGAGGAGAAATGGAAAGAGAAGAAATAAAAAGAAAAATTTCAGTAGTTACAGAAAATTACAGCATTGCATTTTATGGCAAGAGAACTGAATGGCTGATTAAATAGAGAAATAGCTCTCCAAAATATCATGCTACATATTTTAATGTCTGATATTATAAACTTTGAAGCATTTCATTTGCATATGTATACACCGGGACTTATTCCTAATACTATTTTATTAGCTTTTGCCTGTAATTAAAAAGCATTACAAGCACCTACAATCAGCCCTGTGCAAGATACCTGTTTCGAGAGTATGTTCACTGTTATCACTGACCTGGTACAGAATAATAATACCCTTTATTTACCAATAGAAATTTTAAATTTATATTTTCCATGAGTTACTTCACTACTCATCTAGATGAGTTAATCTCTACAAACTATCATATCTACAGGACCCCTATGGTTTTCTACATGACACTAGAATTATTATGATAGGAAGGGAAATATTTGAAACAGTCACTGCTTTGTGTTCCTTCACGACATGTCCTATAAGCAGCCCCTTCTCTTTCAATATTTCATCAAGTGTGCAATTCTGATTGGGACAGTTACTTTTGATTATGTGGTTCAGACTTCAGGATTTCTAGAATTCCTTACTCTCACTCACTAAATGCGAAGAGAAGACCCAGGGATTTGGGCACTTAAAGCCACTTCGCACATATTCCAAGGTGAATTACTGCAGCTGTCATTGTCCAGATGCACCCACATTGCCTCCCCAGAGAAACAAAATTATTTTATCAGAAAGAGAAACAATAAATATTCAGCACTATATTATCCCTTTTAACATTAAACAAACATTTTTGAAAGTTCAGTGAAATTTGGAAAAGCTGAATTTTTTGATTTGCCAGGAAAAAAAAATCCCAAAGCAGACAGAATAGTTAGGAGATACCATAACAACAGGTGAGTAGAAAGCAGGGAAAAGTCAATTCATGTACCTAGTCCCCAGGGTATTCATACTATTGGGAAGTGCAGGGGAAAGAAGAATGGATTAGGGCCTCAAAGAACAGATCGAGAGTGGCTCACAGAGTGGACGGAGCAGCACCGACAGACACGGGTACTAGTCCCTGGGCCCCAGAGCAGCATGGCTCCTGAGCCCATGGGAGCGGGTCCTCTCCTTCTGTGAGACTGAACCTGCCTGTAGCCTGTGTTGAGATGACACATATTGTTTTACATGTCAAACCTGCTTTTACATCACAGAGTCCTTTCAACCAATGCTCTGCCCACCTGTATCCCTAGAACAGTGAAGCTGTGGGAAATATGTGGCAACCACTCTTTCCTCCTGCCAAATCTCTCATACGGATGTCTAGCACAGAGACTGGGGTTCTTAGAATCTGAAAGGGCTGTGGTCCTGTCACAAGCAATGCCTGTCACATGAAAGTGATGGACATGGTGTCAATCTTTCAATTACGCATACATGGTAAGTTTCCCACGGGGTCCCTGAGTTTAGAGCACAATTCAGAGCAATTTAAACAGTAGAAGAATCTTAATAAGTGACTAGTAAATGAATACAGAAAATAATTAATGCATGAAATAATCAATGCAAATAACATTCTGAAGGAAAATTTATGCCTTTGAAAATGCATATATGTATGTATATATTGACATACTTTTTCTGTTTTTCAATTTTATTTTTTCTTCATGAAGCTCCAAATTTTGTTGGTCTTCCTATATTAATTGCTTTCCTTATAAGAATCTCAAGTAAAAGAGAAAGGGGGGGGAAAGCTTTGATTTTTATTAGAGATCTCAAAAAGAAGAAAGATCATTAAAATCAATCTCTCCTGTCCTTTTGATAGTTCTCTTTGGTTTCTTACTTCTGATATTCAAAGACCTAAACACTTGTTTGTATCATCCGATATGTTTCTATTTTAGTCACAGTAGTTGGACCAAGGCTTTAGTTGAGTTCAACGGAATTGTGCAATGTTAATTTCCTAAATACATCAGAACAATGAAAAATAAACATCTATTACATAAAAGTTTCTTATTATATTCCCCAAATCCTTATATTCACCAGGATTTATTATTAATAGCTTTTAAAATGTATGTAGACTGCCCATAACTTAGCTGCAAGTCTGAGCAAGGCATATGTCATTTAGTTTTTTAGAAATTATGCAGTAATTTTTTTCTAATTCATGCTAGTCAAAACAAATTTTGATATATTTAGATAACTGCATTTTGCTATGTATATAAAATTTAATTTAAATATATGTATATATGTATAATTTAATTTGATCCTGCAAACTTACCATTTGGCATCCATCTTTTTGGTCCCTGTACAATTATGCTAACTGTCCCAGAGTCCCAGCACGGCTTCTGTCCCAAGGTTCCACTCCAATACAAATAGCTTAGAAGCTAATAACACTGGAAGATCAATTCTGAGCCCCAGTTCTGACCAAAAAGATTCTCTGCTAGTAAGAGATGAGATTTTGGTTGCCTTTCTAGGTGATAAATTATTTGATATGTAAATGCTGATCATGCCTACTCTTCCATCGGGATACCACGAAGGCCCCAGAGCCTCTAATATTCTGAAGTAAACTTTTATATAAAATATACATTGATTATAACTTTGGCTTATTTCTACTAAGATAGTATTTATGTAAAATTCAAATTATTAATATTGATTGAACAGCAGATATATAGCACATTCATATGTGTGGAATAATCAAAGTTTATATTCACTTTGCCTATAAAATACTGTTGAACTGTGTCCTTGATATTTTGTCCTTGGATTTTCAGACTCCATTGCCAGCCAAAGTAGCTTCGACATTGACAAAACACTGCTTTTCAGTCTATTTTGTTTACTATTCCTCCTGCTCTTTAAATTCTCAGAATGCTGGCATTTTCTTCCTTTTCTTATCATCTAAGTGTCTCATCAGGCAAACTTGGACTTAAGGATTCAAAAAACTCTTCTTGCAGGTATTGAAATCTGTAACTCCCGGTTCCTTCCTGAGCTGTGGAAGAGCACTTCAAAGAGACCCTTAGATATGTCTCCACTGTTAAAAGCCCATCAGCACCTAAGTTCACTTTCTGCAAAATGAACCTCCCTCCTCATTGAAAACCTGGAATTCTTACTGCAGGTAATGTGACAGGTGATGGTTACTTAGGCATCCAGAAGCCTGTGCTTCCGCAACACGACTGTATTTGTTATATTAAACCTGTGAGCCACGCAACGCTTCTGTTCTGTGAACACTCGTGTACTTTCACATTCATGCTTTTCTACAGCTCTGCTTGCTCTGCAAGATCCTGGAGGGCCTTGCTCAACATCCGGTCACCCAATTACAGGTGTCCATAAAATAAATGTCTCCTGTGTTTGTAGCGTAGTGTGATGAAAGTTATGTTTTGATTCATTCTGTGGTGTTTTATGAGTTCCTTTATGATTATTAGAAAACATAAAAATTAACTTGCTTTAAAATAAAAATAAATAAATTTCAAAGTTTCATCAATGGGGCATGGAATAAAGAATCATTACCTAATGACGATAAATATACTTTGCAAAGCTACATAGTTTCTCGTTGTCATCTCTTAAGACAGCTCAAATAGTTTTCTTTCCCTCTCTTACTAGAATGTATGATGCAGATTCAGAGTCTTTGCTGCATCATGATGATTATTTAATTCTAAATATTGCTATATATTATGACAAGTTAGTCTATCAAAAAAAAGTACTTTCCAATGTGTATTCTGGTTTTTTATATTGAAACATTATTATCTATTATTTGTTGATTACCAAGGCAATATATTTCCAATGTAGAAAATTAGAAGTTAGAGAAAGACACAACTTTGACAATTTAGTGATCACATATTCCACTTTCCTGAGATAAGCATTTCTTAACAATTGGTCTATACTTTTCCAACATTATGAATGTTATTGCAAAATTAAAATTATGTGCACATAATTAAGTAATGTCCATTTGTTTAAAATAAGATGAAGGTGATATGAATAAGTAAAAAGTCATTTTTATATATTTTAATATACTTTATCTACAATTATATCACAAGTCATAATACAATACAAGGAAAATAAGACATCAGTGTGAATAAAAGCACTAAAACCAATTTTTTGTGGGGTTTTTTTGTATGTATGGTGTTTGTATACTATGAATTTTTTAACCTTTCTTAATGTGCAGATATATTTCTCATCACCTGCCGAACAAGCAAGTTATCCCCTAAAGAAAGAAAAACACTCAACAAGCAAAAATAAAAATATAAGATTATGTAGGTAACTGTAAAAAAAATTAATATCCAAAACAAACCAAAAATGTCCTAAGTCAAATATTTTCTGGGTTTGGAGATCATAGTGTTGAATACACTTATGTTCGGGGAGACTGCCTACACCGTGAAAACTGGAAGGAAAGAGGTGCCATGGCTCTGAAGGGGCTAAGACTTGTTTGCAAAGATTTCATTTGAGAACTGGAGGAATCTTCACAGAAAAGTCCAAGATAGGCCTGCTGGTCCCAGGATCCAAAGACCTGGGTAGGACTAGCTGGGTAGGACTCAGATTTAGAGAGTAAATTCAGGATTTATGGTCACAGACAGGGAACCCATAGAATCAGTAATCATTTGGAGTTAGAAGAGAGACTGAGGAAGGCAGAGTCCAGTCACCCCTGTCCAGAAGGGAGGGAGCAAGGAAGATGAGGTGTCAGGTAGGCAGGGTTTAGATGCAGGCTTTTGGTTTTCCAGAAAGTGGGGAGACCTCTAGCGGTCACAATAGAACAGAAACTAAGGAGAGAACGTAATTGAGGGGTCTATAACGGGCAGAGGGAGCAGGAGAAAAGACTTGATTTTGGAAGTTAAAAGGGTTTGAGAACAGAACAGGGATTTTAGTTAGGCACATCTGAATTTTTATCCAGACACGTGGTGAATTTTGCCTACGACCTACCTTTAAAAGGTATAGAAAAAGTTACACGAGATAATATATTTAAAGTGCTCATTATAATTTTTGGAAGATTATAATAATATAATGAATATTCCTACTTTAAATCTTTCTTTTTTCCAACAAATGATCTAATGACCAATGCAAGACCACTGGGTCAGACTTTTGTTTGGGAAAAAAGAATTAGGAGGGAAAAAAAATGGTTCAATGAAAACCCCACAATCAGTAGCTGAGTTACTGAATTTACATTCAGGAAATACCATTTAGTTTTAAGAAATTGACTAGGTAACCAGGGCTCAAGGCAGAAAACACTAAAAAGGCAGGAGCTTTCATGAATCCATTTTAGAAAACTAGAGAATATAGAGATAATGCCCCTTGTATGTCCAGCTCCTTTGCTTACCTGAGGAGGCAGAAAAACCAAATGACTTTTCCAAGGTATAAAACCTAACAGTAAAAATTGTACTTATTGACTTGTAGCTCAAGTATTATGTGCAACATCTAAAGACAAATCCTTTATTTTCCTAGTTCTAAATTTGTATAAAAAACTAAAATTATGGATAAAACAGGAAAAAGTTAGGGTTTTTTTATTTGTTTGTTTGTTTGTTTGTTTGTTTTCTTTCACTGTAGGGAAGAACTGGGTTTTCCCCTACTGTGTGTTTCTTCCCTGTGAGTCTCTTTTCCTACTCACATAAAACACTTTACTTCAAGTCACCAAATATGTGAAGGTTTTCCCCCACACACAATTCTCTATGACACCAATTGGGTGTCCTATAATTTAACTCAAATATAACTCTATCTACCTGGAGATAGTGTCAGATCCCACAGGTTAAGGGCTCATTCCTACAAGACTGCCCTCCACCTCCCACTCCAGATGCCAGTTGCAAGCCCAGATTGTCACCTGAGCTTCCAATGAACCTGTCCTTAGGCCTGATTCATTTGCTAGAGCAGCTCACAGAGCTCAAAGAAATATTTTACCATTTATTATAAAAGAATATGATGAAGGACTCAGTTGAACATCCAGATGAAAGAGGTGAAAGGGTAAGGTGGTGGGAAGGGGCAGGAGTTTCCATGCTCTCCACGCCTCTATCAACTTGGAAGCTCTCTCCCTGAGCCCCACACTAACCGGATTGTTAAGGAGGCTCTGTCACATAGGCGTGATCGATCATTAACTCCATTTTCAGCCTTTATCTCTTCACAAGAGAATGGGAGGCAGGGATGAAAATTCCAAGCTTCTAATTATGTCTTGTTCTTTCTGGTGACCAGCCCCCATCCAGGAGCCACTCAGGAGCCCACCCAGAGTTGCCTTATTAGGACAAAAGACCCTCCTATCACCCAGTATTTACAAGGGTTTAAGGAGTTCTGCACCATGAACTGAGGACACAGACTCATGTATTTTTCTATTGTCTCACAGCTGACAATGTTATTCTGTGTACAGATTCAAAATTTTCTGATATTTTTGAGAAAATGTTTTAAGAAAAAATATACTGCAAATATTATTAAGAATAGTGTATGTAGTTCCCCGCACCTCACAATCAACTAATAAATGTGTATTAATCAGCCAAACAGACAAGGATTTATAAATAAAATAATAAATTAATGTGAATAGGTAATCTATTATAAGCTATTGCTATATTATCAAATAAATTATCTCACAATCTATTATAAATGCTGAAAGTGTGGAAATCAGTAAGTTACAATTAACATTGACATACATAAAGATAAAAGTGAAATTAAAGATTAAGAGAGCTGATAAGGTGTGTTATTTTTGAAGTTTAAAAGTAAAAAAAGGAACTGATTTTATCTTGGCAGATTCACTCAACTGCACATTTTCTTGGTATGACTAAACACACCAACTTCAGGAGAGTTAATTTACATAGACCATTTTCTTCCATTTCCTGGATTTCTCCTTGGTGATTTCTGCTTGGTCTGCAATCAGTTTCTTGGGTATGTGAGAAGACTCCATTGTGCAGTAACTTAAGATAGAATTTTAACCCCCTTATATCATAGGCCTGATACTATCAAGGACATCTTTTGCTTTTATCTACGTGATATCAATTAATCCTTCTGATTATAGAGCTAAAAATAATAATAAAAACTTTAAAATTAGAGATTGAGAAGACAAAAATTTCCATTACTTATATCTTCACATGCAGGCAAGTTCACTTTCATTTATTTTCTTATTGAAGTATGCGTGGTAAAGTTTCATGTCAAAGTTACGGCATATTTAATGGTGTGAACACAGATCTGGTCATTTCAGTTATATATGCATATATATCACATGTAACTACCTTTAAAATTATTTATTTTATCTTTCTATATTAGTAATTAAAATGTATTGATGCCATATAATATAATTACTACCAAATTTTTATTACTCTTAATTTCCAAATATACTTTCTATAATTTTCAGGGTTTGTATTTTACTGTAATGAAAACTAACATCCTCTCCTCTATATTTGAGCCATTGAAACACAAACACACTTGGCTCCAAAACCCAGGCAGAAAGAATTAAATCAATTTGAGATTTTACATGTGCTCTTTTTGTTCTTTCTATACTTAATGATACAGCCTTAAAAGTTTTGATTTCTTACAAAAACTCCAAAATTCGATTACTCAATTTATTTATTTATTTGTTTTACAGTTGTTTTAGATCAGATTCCCTGGAAACAGACTAAATCCAGAGTTGCATGCAGGTGACTTGGTAAGAAAGTGTGTATTTTTCTTTGTCTTTTACCCCTTCCTTTTCTCTTATTCTCTCCTCCTCCTTTTTGTTTTCTTCATTCTTCTCATGCTTTCATTTCTCCTTTTTTCTATACTAAATTATTAAACTACTGCTATTAGTACTACTACTACTGTCATCACTATAATCATCAAATAAGATTAATTTAACACTGAATGAAGAATCATCAGGTATTATTTATTTTTTAAAACATGTTTTTATTGGTGTGTTTTGTTTCGTTTGTTTGAGAGAGAGAGAGAGGAAGGGAGAGGGATAGAGAGAGAAACATTGATGAGAGAGAAACACTGATATGCTGCCTCCTGCACCTGCCCTACTGGGGATCGAACCTGCAACCCACGCGTGTGCCCTGACCTAGAACTGAACTGAACCTTGACCTCCTGTTTCATGGGTCAGTGTTTAACCACTGAGCCACACAGGCCGGGCTCATTAGGTATTATTTAAAAATATTCTCACTATACTTCACTTTCAGTTTTTGTTCTTAGAATATAGTTCATCAAAGGTGATTACTAGCCCGGCCGGGTGTGGCTCAGCGGTTGAGCGTTGACCTAGGATCCCAGGTGATTGGGGTTCGATTCCGGGTCAGGGCACATGCCCGGGTTGCAGGCTGCAGCCGATCAATGACTCTCTCATCATTGATGTTTTTCTCTCTCTCTCTCTCTCCCTTCCTCTCTCTGAAATCAATAAAGATATATTTAAAAAAAATGATTACTATTCGTTTCTAAAAATATTAAGAGCTATGATATAATTATTACTGATGTGGATATGTACTTATATACCTATGAAACCAAATCTTGGGATTGATAGAAGAAAGAAGCAGAAGGGAAATGTGGGTGCAGTCATCTTTAAAAGTATGTTTATTATGTTGAAGCAATCAGGTTTAAGAGATATAGGGGAGTTTGTTGTAGGCATGTCTCAACATAATTTAGTACAGAGATACAATTATATACACATGTCTACATTAAGGCAATGGCTTAAATGCTTTGAAAAATAAAATATTAAATAAATAAACACAAAAAAACAACAGGAAATCAATCAATATAAGGTGAAAGACATTGTTTTTTAAAAATATGAGTAAATGCACTGTCCACTTAAAGGTTTATATATGTTTTTGGTTGGTTGTAAATTGAGGGAAAACAAACTCAGATATTAAGTTTAATTGCTATGGGTTTAATTGGTTAGTTAAGATCAAGTCACATCCTACATTTATAAATTCTTCCTTTGCCTTTTATAATTAATTCATCTGGAGAATTTCACATGCATTTTTATAAATTCCAATAGAAGGAGAGATGTCAGGAAAGTTCTAAAAGCTTGGTTTTCTAAATGTGGCTGAGTGTTTTAATGTGATAAAAATGGTTGACAAAATAATTATGGAATTCATTTTATTTCTTTTAAAATACTTTGACATTGTTCTGTTGTTCTGTTATATAGCTATAAATTATCTGGTTGTAGTACTTTAATATGTTCATGGGCATTCTCAATCAATATTATAATGATACAGAAAAACTAACATGGTTGAGCTATGCAAAAATATGTATTTATTTTATATCTAGAAAATAAGTTGCTTATCTTCAGGTGCAATAAGCATGCATATAGTTAACTGACTGAATATGAAATAAGCAAATGGTTTAAAATAATTTGGGAAGTAAAGAAATTTGGCTGATTTACTTCTTTCCGAAGCCCTGGTTAGTTAGAATCCAAACAAAAGCTATGCTTTATTTCAACCTGGTATTGAAGTTGTGGTACAAAGATTTTCTTCACATTTTCAGGTGGACAATTTATTTTTCATGTGTGAGTGAGAAACACAACTTAAATACATTAGATAATGGACCCATGGCTAATTTTAAAATCAGATAATTGGGCTGCACTTATTTGTGCTGTAGACTGAACAAAGATGCAGCGCTTGGATGATTGATAGTGAAACAAAAGGCACAAGGATTTTTGGCAAGAATATCTGGCGGATGCAGTGGGCTTTTAACTATTATGCCATTAAAGTGAATTGGCTCTTCTTATTTTTCTATTTCATTTAAAACTTCAAAACAGTTTCAACAATAGTGAGAAAGCCATGTCAATTTCCAGTCTAAAAGGCCTAACCCAGCTGCCTTCTGAGCCATATTATAACATCTCCAAGGATAGAGAGGGCTTGTTATATAATTTGTGGCTATCCACAGACATAAATTAGATCCGTGTTTAATGATCCACATCTGCCCCACAAGTTGAGAGTGTTAGGGGTTTAATGACAATCATCCGATTTATTTTAAAAGAGTGAATAAAATGTATGCAGTAAAAGAAGAACTAGTATTATGTACCTGTTTATGCATTTCTGACTACAGGGAGGCCACATTTGTCCAGAAGAGGAAATCAAATTTCAGGGGCTCTAACAGTTAATAAAGGAAACCTAGCCAATTCTACAGTTTCAAACCTGAGAAGGCAAGCTTGTAAACTGGCTCCCTCACTCCCTCTGCCACTCTGGTGGCCGGAATATTACATTAAACACAGTAGTTACTCAATAAACACTGACTAAATATGTGATTGCGTGGAAGACTAAGATATGAACACAGAGAAGATGGAAGCACATATTTCTTGGTCAGATGGTGGTCTGGGAACTTTCTAGCTCCATTTAACCTAAACAAAATAATTTAAGCCTTTTTCTTTTTTTTTTTTTCATTTGTAATATGGGGTGAGGATGTGCTGGGAAGATTAATGACACAGACACAGAGCACTTAGCAGAGTAGTTACTTAGTAATAGTTCCTTTCCTCGTTATGGTCTCAATTTTTAAGAAATGAATTTTCATCTGTGTTAGTGTGCATTTGTAAGCATTTTGAAATCTCTTTATTACTAGGTAAATATATAGAATGCTCTAAAGTGCTCTGATACTATAAAATAGAATATGGAATGCTCTAAACACTTCAGGTTCGCTTTATTTTGAGGATTGTTTTCTTTTCTTAGTTTGCTTTCTATGATTTACTGAGAATTTTGAACATCTTCTGAAAGGAAATTCTTTATTTCCTAACATTTAAAGAGGGTATATATTGTGTCATAAATTCAAATATATTTCTGATTATTTAATTTTTAGAAAAGTAATTTCCTTGAGAATTTTTTCATTATTTTTGTACTAGCATTCATTTCTACCCAAGTTCCTATATAGAAAATAAAATAAATGTTCATTTTTGTTCTGGAATCAGTTGCAACCATGATTTTATCCCTAGTTTAATCTCAACATTATGTAATTGATTTTATGGGGAAAACAAGCATCTGTACAATTATAAATGGGATAATAAAAATACACATATTATCGAAAATACTTCTGGCATAATAAATAATGGACAGATCAACTGTGTGATTTTCTGTAGACTATAATAGCTTTAAAATAAAAACATCTATATATGGTTGACATCCTTTATTTTTTTTAATTAAACCATCATTTCTAGAAACAATGCATTTTCTAGTGTCTTAGCACTCTTGTAAAGTCTAGACAGATATTAAAAAATATCTATAAGGAAACTCACCCAGAGGGGGGGAAATGTACTATTGTAAAGAATTGGAAATCAAAAACAAACAAAAACAGGATCAGGCTTAGGAACGTGTCTTCATGAAAATATGTTTAAAATTTTAAATACAATTAGCTGAAGTAGTCCTTTTTAGGTCCAAAATCATTGCCTTATATAGAAAAGAAGAGGAGCCCGAACTACTTCCTGTGGGTGTCAGTGTCATGAAGCAGTGACCCTTATTAGCTATAACCTGAGATCTCCAGATTCATAAATGTGGTTTGTCAGTCAGGGGAAGGATTTCCTTAGGCAAAGGAGACAGAAGACACAGGAGACTGAAAATCATTTCCTCATGACCATATTTTGAAGCAGATAAAAGCACTTCCTCCTAGGAATGGGAAGTAGAAACTGCTTTGACTCGTTCCAGCCAGTAGTCATTCATTCCTTAAACCACGAATTCATTCAAAATACAGTTTTCAAGCACCATGGCTGATAAGCAGAGGAAGTTTAGTGCTAAGCAAGAGAAATACAGCCTTCCCCCCATGGGAGTTATGAAAGAGTGAAGATATAAAACAAATAATCACATTTAACAAAAGTTATTGCAAGTGTGCGATGTGTTTATAAGACATGTTTCAGATGCTGCGGAGTGCCCATTTGCAGAGTGGGATGCAGTTTCACGTGGGACACAGGGAAAGCCTCTAGGAGAAAGTCACATTTACGTTGATCTTGGGAGCAAGGAGAAGTTCTTCAGAGGACAGCATGGGCGTGATTAAAAATACTAAGGAAGGAAAGAGTTGGTAGGGCTTTTGGGTTTTGACTCTGTCTTTTCCCATATGTTGGAGGCAGAGTTTATCAAAATCATTCAGTTCATGGTGCATTGTTACGGCTGATCCTTCCCAAGCCCTCTCTTGTTTTATTGACATTCCTCAAACTGGATGCACGACTCCAAAAACGCCCGATTATATGCAGACATTCTGAAAGGTGTGATATCCCCTCTTTTGTTTATATATTTTAAAGTGTGCTTCAATATTTTATAAATGTATCTTCTCAATTTACATACATTATATTTTCTTTTACATTACATAAGCTAATACATCATTTTCTTACTTTTTTCCCACTTCCCAATTTATTTTCTGATCCATGTTGCTTTGCGAAATTGCGATCTGATAGTCTTCATTTCTACCTAGGGCTCAGGGGTATCCTCTAGACTTTGCTTTTCCTTCCCCCAGTGATACGCACATTGATTGTCTTTAACACCGTGATGAAGTTCTTTTCTCTCCCTAATTTTCTATGCTATGTAACACATTACCACAGACATTACAGCAGCGCAAGTTTATTCTCTGCAGTTTCTATAGGGCAGAAGTTGAGGCCTGCAAAGCTAGACCCCCTGCTCAGGCGCTCACTGGCTTGAAGTCAGATGTCGACCAGGGTTGCAGTTCTCACCTGGGACTCCACGTTCTTGTTCATCCTCACTAGTTGCTGGCAGAATTCATTTATTTTTGGTTTTAAGGCTGAAATGAACAATTTCTTGCTGGTGTCAACCAGCTAAAGTGACTCTCTCTGACTTTGTCTTCTGACCAACAGGAGAAAACCCCCTTCTTCTGTAGGGCTCATATGACTCAGGTAGGTCCACCTGAATTATCTTCCTATTTTAAAGTCAACTGTGCCAAATAACAATGTAATCAAACAGTAACTTCATCTAATTCACAGTTCTGAGGATTATGCTGGCATGTACAGGAAGGGGGTGAGAAATCTTGGGGACCATTTTTAGAATTCTGCCTATTTAAGGTGAGAATTCACTTGTATACACGACTAAGAAAGACATTGCAGGATCAAATGTTATATGAGTTCTAGATTTACTTAAGAGCTGTGTAACAGGTTTGAGGATGGCCATTGTGACCGGAGCACAGTTACCAAGCAGTAGATTATGAAAGATCAGGCTGGAGAGGAAGGCGGGAAACAAATTCCCTAGGATACTTCATGACTATATTAAAATTTTCAGTTAGTTAATTTTTTGAAAATTAGTGAAATTGAATTAATCTTAGTTCATCCTATAAATCATGCATTAATCATTTATTCTACCTTTAGAGTTTTGGTGAACACTAGAAAATATAGTGTTGATATTTTTTCTCCCTGGTGCCTATTCATTTCCTTACAATTTAATATTGATAGGTGCAATGAATGCCATCTGTCCCTAGCTTTTCTTTTCCTCTCTTATTTTTCTTTTGTCAGCAAACTCCTGAAAAAATAGAAAATAAGGACATTTTATTGACTGTACTAAAATTTATCAATTTCTTTTTTTACCTGATGAGCTATTTCTTTGTTCTTTTTGTGTCCTCATACCATTTTGCTAAGAGTGGTTGAAAAGGTGACTTAAAATATCTAGTTTTTAAGTGGACCTTATGTATAAATTTTGTTACAATATGGGGAGCGGCACCAGCAAGATATTAAGGATATGCTTAATTATATGATAATATCTAGTCTAGTAGAGTTCAATCATGATTTCATATTTGCATTTGTGTTTTGTATTGTCTTTTGTTTAAGACATGGGAAATAAGACAGATAGGTAGTTGAATTTGTAAACCATTTAGAGCAATATAACACAATTTATGTACAAGTTTCTAAACTTCTCATGAAGAACCAAAGGTAACATGGCCCATAAAAGTATATTTATTCAAATCGTATTGCAAAGAAATGTATTTTGTAGGTTTTAAATATACTTAAATAATTTTTGGTGTTTAAAAAAACACAAGGTTTTATTTGAGTGTATTAATACTCAGTCCCAAATTAATTTGTTTTCTGCTTGTCATGGTTTTACACATTAAAAAAATATTTGAAAAGAAACCTCCTCTTATCTCCATCCTGACCCCAGGTCCCATATTAGCTCTTCCTGTGGTCCTCATATGCTATTATGTCATCAGTTCGATGTTGAGCTAGGTGACTTATTAGCAGCATCTGTTTCACTGATGAATATATTGCTGCTCTGATATCAAGCTCCTTGTTTCTTAAGCACAACAACATAATAATCAGAAATTTTTATTTTTATTTTTCCCAGACATCTTATTTGAAAATTTCCAAACAAAAGGTATATCTGTTGATAAAAATACTGGGTAGGTGCCTGTTCAGGATCCAGCTGCATTGGAGAGACCTGAGCTGCCAGGTATTGGAGAAGCTGATTAAGACAAAAGCCAAAATAAAAATAACTGTCAAGTCTTTATTCACTTACTGCAATGATATAAGCAAAAGGCTAAACTGGAGATAGTGCCAACTCCATTCCCCCACCCCCTGCCATTTCATTTTTCCCATGGTATGGCTCTGGTCAAGGTCCAATTGGATCAGCATGACCAGGATATGAAGAGTCCCTCATTGCAGAGGGAACCCCAAACAAAGGCTCCTGAGGATTCATAAACCTGGGAGCCAGGGAAAGGGAGACGGGGAAAGGCCAGGAGTAGAAAACTAAGTACAGAGTCAGCATGCAGAAGTGCCTTTCAAATTCTCCCCTCTCCCTTAATGAAGCAGTAAATGCAGATATGCATAAGAGCAGGGCCAGCCAGAGGGACCTGAGTCCTAAGTGCAGTTCCCTGCAGAGATTACAGCTCACTGGCTGCACCAAACCTGGTTTGGAGAGGGCAGCTCCCTTCCCTGAAGCCTGCCATGTAAAGGCTTTGTGATCTCCTGAGGTGGGGCTGAGAAATAGCACATAGGTTTTTAGCCAGGAGTCAGACTTCTCTGGATCTTGGTACTACGATGCCCAGATTTCTAGGAGTCTTAATTCTTGACCAACTCTGGAATTTGCCAACTCACTGCTCCTAGTCACTGTTCCCCTGTACATGGTGTCTGCTGTTGCCAGGTTTCAGTGTCTGACACCACTCTTCTGATGAAATCTTTCTCTTTTCCTTACCATATACAAACAACTCTAATTTATTTTAAAGACATAAATCAATACATTGCTATATTTTAGCCTTATTTTAACACATAGAAACAGAAAAAGTATTTCACAAATATCTTTAAATCTAAAATATGAGCTCGTCTTCTTTTATGTTATTTAATACAAGGAACTGTGTTAAATGTGTTTGAATCAGTGAGAGTATTATATCAACAATGCTACATATATTATATAACAATTATATAACATAATATAAATTATATATCACAGTTATACAACACATATTAATAGATTAACATATATTATAATAATGCTCAATGTAACATGTTCTTTACATAATTTTTATGTAATTTCCTGACATCATGAAGCATTTAAAATATAAAGTTTTCTATTCAAATAGTTTGATCATAAATTTATCTTTATTAAGAGATTTTATGGAAAAAAAAATTCCCCAGTATAATGTACCATTACCTACTGGTAAACATTATAATAAAAATTAAATTGGAGAAGTTATAGTATCATTTTCCTTGGCCATTATCTTATTTCAAACCCCACTTATGGGGTTAATAACTAGTTAGAATATTTTTTTGAATGACAATTTCTTGTACTAGTCATTTGGAATTTGCTTTTTAGGTTTGTAAATATTTTATGAATGGCGGCCCCAGTGAGTCTGATTACAGTGGGCACTGAAGGCTAAGAGGAAGCAAGCCATGTCCTCCTGAATAAAATATACCCCCTTTTAAATATCACAAATGACATTATTTCAGTCCAGAAAATTGTGATCTTAGAGGAATGACGCTCAGCATAGCCTATGCGAAAGATTGAAAACTTTAGAAAGTATTTAAAGTAAAATCATATGAAAGTCTAAGTGAAGTTTTGGGGATGCCTTTGATTAATTTCAACCTTCTGGGAAAAAATACTTATTTTAAGATTTTTAAAATTTTCTTATCAATGAAATATTTTTAGTTAGAAATGGGAAATAAAAAACATATTTTAAGATAGTTGCAAAATATGAATTGAGAAGTGATATTTTGTATTAAGATAATAAAAGTGTATGTGTTAGGCTCCTTTCAAATGCCTGTATTCAGAGAATGAATACTATGAAAAGTTATTCTAATTCAGCATGTAGCTATCATTTAACCCTTTAATACTGGAATATCAGTACTTTCATGATTTTCTTACATAAATCCTGATTTTATGTTTTTCCTATCAATCATGATATATGATTGTTGATTAAAAGTGTTATCTAGGGCTATAATTATAATTTCAAAATCATGTTCCTAAACACTCTATTGTCCTTAAAGAGAGAGAAAGTTAGAGTCACACATAAGGAAGAATCTGGGATGAAGAAGCCAGGAGGGTGCTAAAAGCCACCAATGAAACATTATGTACTCTAATTGTTTTTGGCCTACAGAAATAAAGAGCCTTAGATTTGAATAATAGTTATGTATAATAGTATGCATTTCATAGTTTAGCTAATAGAAACAAAAGTACACTCAAATGATCCATCTAGATGTTACCAAAGACAACTTTCCTTACCTAAGTTGTCAATAAGCTCTTCAGACATGAGAGTGGCAAGAATTAACCTTTCGATGAGTCACACCCAGAAACGTGGTCACACTTACTTGCCTACTTAGATGAGCCCGGATAGGCCTAAGCAGGGTGATGCAGGCAGTCGGCTGTGGTTTAGGAGCTCATGCAGAATTACAAGATACCTCCATTTAAACAGTGAAAGTTTTCTCCATTAGAAAATTGCTTGTGCATTTTAAGTCAGATCTATATCCCTGGGAATTCTGAGCTGGAAAGTTTCATAATGATCCTCTAATCTCATGTCATTTTTTTTTTCACAGATGAAAAATTAGTATTTAAAGAGTTTTAAGACTTGTCAAAATTTATGCCTGATGATTCATCAAGTAGGTGTGATGGGATTTGTGCAGCTAATGAAGCTACAAAGAACTCCCAGAATATGGATTTTACCGATCTCTGTATATGAATCTTGCTATGATACAATATTGATCAAAATTTTAATATTGCATGGATTTTTATATCACCTCTTGAGGTTGTGATTAATAAAAATGTAAATGGATATTTTTTATTCTCTCGTTATTTTTTTCAACATTACCAGATATTAGCAAGGAGGCTAGAGGAAACAGTGAAATGAAGGGAGAAGGCTTGCTCTCCTGTCTTCCAGCATTTCGTATCCTCTGACCGGCTACAGGATGTTTGGCAGTTAATTCTGTGGCTTTGATCTGTAAAGGACAGGATTCGCAAAGGACAGTGATTAAAAGGATTCACTTAGGTAGGTTAGACCACACGACTTCTAAACTACTTCAAAACCATAGTTTCATTTCACCAATATATTTGTTTAACATTGATTTTTAAATAAAATATTTTCCTTTAATATGTCTAGTATAACCAACTCATGATTTTACTGTATTACTACACAATAATTGCTATTCTTTGTCAGACAGTTCACAGATGAGTCAAATTGCATCAAATAATTAACTATAGGCTTCTTACCTTTGTTTTTAAGTCTTTCTATTAATATATTTAAAAATATAAATATATAAGTATATAACTGTCTTTATAAGTATATATAAGTACACATATATAACTATATATGTATATATGTCTTTATAAGTATATATAAGTACACATATATAACTATATATGTATATATGTCTTTATTAATATATAATGTAAATATAGAAATCCATTTAATTGTACTTTTGGTTTGCTATATATTAATTAGCAGTAAACAGAACTTATACGCCTAGCACAAATGAGATTCCTAAAACAAAATTTACTTTTCTGATAAGAAAATTACTTCTTCTCTCCAGCAGGAATCTTCAAACTATGGAAGTAGTACATCTTACCTACTGGACATTCCATCACACTTAATGTTTCAAAAAAAGATTTACGTGAGATTTAATTGGACACTTATAGAGTGTTATTGCTAATTGAAAATGGTACTTGAAACATTTAATTTTAAGGACTGCTGATTTTTCTGTTTAAAAATCTCTGTGTAGACATAAGATCATGTTATAAAATGTCTTATGCTTCCAACATCAAGCTATTCCTCAGTTAAATAGGAGCACCTATATAACTATAGTGGCTTGCTATTAAAATTCATATTTCCATCTTTATTTGAGAAAATTATTTTTAAACATTTAATTTACAACTCCTAAGAACTTCAAGTTGCATTGTAGTATTGTCTAGCTGAATATTTTATATTTAGACTAATAAGTAAGAGGCAATTCAATAGTACTATTATCTCTAGTTTACAGAACCAACAAATAATTCAGTACAAAGAACTTTTAATGGGGTTGAGGAGTAGAATATTCTCTTTCAGGATCTGTTATAACAAGTAATCAGGGGCAAGGAAAATAATTCTTTTAAGTCTACAAAGAGTTACAAAGTATGGTCTGCAGTGCAAATTCAGCCTGTTGCCTGTGTTTGTGTGACCTGAGAATTTAAAAAGATTTTGACAATTTTAAAATGCAGTAAAAAAAAAAATTTTTTTAAACACTATGTGAGAGAAACAGTATATGGTCTACAAAAGCTAAAATATTTACTCTATGGTCCTTTACAGAAAATATTTGCTGACTCCTGAGCTGGTGTGTGGGTTCAAGGTCAGGCTCCTTACCAAGTGTTTGTTTTTGGATGAGTCACTGAGAACTCTTTGAGTGCCAGTTTCATCACCTGTGAAATGTGGGCAGTAATTGCTCCTACCTCATAGGGTCATTGTGAAGACCTATGGATTTCATTTGTACGTGTCTGCAAATGTAGAAGAAGTGGATAAATATTGGCCCTTGATAAATGTTTGGTGGCAATATAATCTACAAAATAAGACATTTGAGCCTTAATGACAGCAATAGAAATCTTCTTATTTTACAGAAACATTAACTTTTCAGATATTGATGACATGCTTAAACAACATAGGGTAAAAGTATAAATAAAATTAATGAAAGTAAATTAACTTTACATGTGTGTATAGAACACACACATATCCATACAGACATACACTTTTTACAGAAAAAATTTAGACATACAATTAAATTGCCTCACATCAAGAAATTTTTAATTGTGAAAGATGAAATATAAAGCTATAAGTATTTGCTATACACCACATATTTCAAAATCTCCTTTTTCTTAATGGTAAAATATTTCCCTGCCCCACTGAGGTTAGATACACCTATGGCTTTCTTCAGTTCATAAAATGTGAGCAACCATGATGTGATTCTTCCTGGGAGAAGCTTTAGGAACCAGACATGAATTGCCATGTTTTTTCTTTCTCTTTCCAGTAATCCAACTTGTGGCTATTCATTCCTACAGCCCAGAAAATGGAGCTGGGAGACCACAAAGCCAATCTAACCAAAATGCAAAGGACATATATAGTGAGGAAGAAAGAACCCTTTGTGGTGTTATCATATCATCTTCTCATCAAATACAACTCAATACTCCTTAGAGAGATTCACATATCAAGGTAATATCACGTCTCTACTCAATATCTCTGGCTCAATAAATCATTTTGTTATGGATTAAAGGGTTTGCTGTAAAATAACTTTCATACTAATCTTTAAAAGACTGTCTATAGGTTAACTTGAAACTTAGAATATTTAAACTTAAAGAATGTTTGTTTTAGAGTGAACATTAATAAATAAAATTTTTGCCTTCATAGTTTAGTTAAATTGCTAGTTATATTTGTTCTATTATTTTTGTCATAGGAACCAAAAAAAGAATCAGA
The DNA here is from genome assembly GCF_964146895.1 of Miniopterus schreibersii. Taxonomy (NCBI): domain Eukaryota; kingdom Metazoa; phylum Chordata; class Mammalia; order Chiroptera; family Miniopteridae; genus Miniopterus; species Miniopterus schreibersii. The sequence continues at coordinate 67,349,550 of NC_138106.1, read as the reverse complement.
AAATAGACATTTAGAATAGATGAAACAGGAAAGAGTTGTGTAGTGATTTTGGAATTATTTAATGTAACAAAAGAAAGGAAATGAAAGAATGACTAGAATTTAAATGTTAGGGAAAGAAAAATAAGCATATGTGAAAATATACTGTCCTGCTAATGTATTTGAAGTAAAGTTTTTTCTAAAAAGTAGTGAATGAAAAAATTACATATTTAAAAAGAGCAATTTAAGATATTTTATATAAAACAAAAAAAATTAGTTGATTTTTATTTAAACAAAGGGAAATAAGAGAGTTGATAGGTGTAGTAAGATCATAAGTGATAATATAAAACCCTCTTATGTTTTTAATTTTTGTCTTGTTGAGATTTTGACCAACTTCTCCTACATATATATATACATATATATCTTCATTGATTTCAGAGAGAGGAAGGGAGAGGGAGAGAGATAGAAGCATCAATGATGAGAGAGTCATTGATCGGCTGCCTCCTGCACGCCCCCCACTGGGGATCGAGCCCCAAACCCGGGCATGTGCCCTGACCGGGAATCGAACCGCAATCTCCTGGATCCTAGGTCGATGCTCAACCGCTGAGCCACGCCGGCCGGGCTGACTTCCATTTTCTTCACCAATGAAAACAGATATACAATGTATTTTTAGTGTTCCCACTATGCAAAAGTTTGGACTGTTATGATAAATTTGCTATTTCTCTAGGTTTGGGGGTTCTTTAACTAAAAATATCCTCTATTGTAAATCAAATTAAAGATTTTATTTCATTTTGGTTGTTGATATCAGCTTTTCATACTTGAGAAAGTGACACAGTACATGAATGTTTTCCCTGATATACATCCCACTAATTAGTTTATTTTAAAATATTTATAATGAAAATTGCTCATTATGCTCTAGTCCTATTTTTTCGTTACATGTCTTCCTCCTCTGCCATGTCATCTTCCTTTTTGGGGAAGTGGGAGAGGTGAAAAGTGAAAAAGAAAAAACTGGGAATGATCCAAGGTAACAAGAACCTCAGAAATGATATGTAGCATGAAAAAAATCATTAAAGTTTTCACTAAGCAGGATAATTCAACATTTCATTAAATAATCCCCTGAGGAACCATGAGACCATAGAAAAGCATGTTATTATAAATACTGTGACAGTGTTTTGTCTTGTATTCATTTTGATCCACTGAGAAATAGTTATTTTTTGTGTTTAGAGTTGTGAGACATTGGTGAGTTTGGGTCAATTCAAAAAAACAATGAGGACCCTGGCCAGGCGTGGCTCAGCGATTAAGCATCGATCTAGGATCCAGGCGATTGGGGTTTGATTCCCGGTCAGGGCACATGCCCGGGTTGCGGGCTCGATCCCCAGTCGGGGGCCTGCAGGAGGCAGCCGATCAATGACTCTCTCATCATTGATGTTTCTATCTATCTCTCTCCCCCTCCTTTTCTATCTCTGAAATCAATAAAGATATATTAAAACAAAACAAAATAAAAAAAAAAACAATGAAGAATATAACTTAGACTCTGCAGAAGCAGCTTGCAGCAATATGCTGGGCTGTGAAAACACACACTCATGCACAGTTAATTAAGCCATTGGATAATAGATCTGCTGTGTTCAGGTAAGTAAATAAGCTATTCATTTAAAATATTTATTAGACCTCCTTTGTTTTTATTCACATTCAAGGATTTCAAAGAAAATGACAATGTTAATGTTTTCTCTAAAGGATCTTCTATTATGACTTATTGTAGTGCTCTATTTTACTCATCTGTTTATGATAATGATGATGCTGGTTTCTCTAAGGGTAATAAAATGAAATTATATTCTCATTCCCTCGTGATAATTCTTTTTTTCTAGTCTGCAACATTCAGACTTGAGAAAATGAAATTCTGTGCTTATTTTTATATGGTGACAACTAGCATAGTCATTTTAATGTAATCACATTATTTACCATCTGTTCTTTGTTTAGCCCAAATTGATTTTCTATATAGTTCATTTGGACACTTGAGACAAATAAGCTATTTATTTGCGTCAGTTTAATATCTTAGCTACTAGAATATTAAAAGGAAATATTTTTCACAGGGCAATGTATTTCAAATGGCCTCTTGTGCAATATATTTTTGAATTATTTCAGTTTGTTTTATAGTTGCTAAAAAGAGGAATTATGTATATGTTTTATTATTTTTACAGCCTTGTATCATAATGAAAGTGACCATTCATAGTTTTAAAATAAATACTTTTTTTTGAGGGAGGGTAAACTAAGAAAAAAAAGATTACTCTCTATAGTTATTTTGTGATGGCTGGAAACTGTTTCATATCACATAAAGCGTTTCCCAAGTGGTTAATTCTATCATTCCATAAATTTAATTTGACAAAATTATAAAAATGGCTTCATTGTTTCTATATTGGACTAAATTTAATATAATATAGTATTATATATAATACATTGTTTATTTGCTAGTGTTGTGCCCCTTGGCTAAAGGCCACTAGGACTGCATATTTAGTCAAATAGAGCTTGGTTTACTCTCTGCAACAAGAGAGATTTCACACCATGGGATGCACAAAGGAATTTCAGTGAGAGTCTTTCATGCTGGTTTTAAAGAAATTAAGCCTCTGCTAGGTGATTTTGGAAATGGTTCAAGAAAGCCCTGTGTTTTTCTGAATTGGGTGCTTTCAGAAAGTAAAGAATAATTCTATAATTGGGAATCTTAATATTCTTCCCTGAATGGGAGAAATGGAGCTGGGTTAAAGCTTTAATTGATTAAGAAGTAATCATCAAATTGGCTGGGAAAAGAAGTTGTTTGGTCCTATCTGTGGTTTGCAGAAGGTTCTTGTTTTGTGTGGGAATAGACATGCTCATAGAACAATCTTTTTCCTCACTTGATGCTCTGTGAAAATGTTCATGCTCAACAGTAGAGCACCAGGACCTAGCTGTTAGCGCCAGACCACCTGGCAGCTATCAGGTTGACTGTTTTTCCACTTTCTTTTATGTATGTTACTATGATAATTGTTATGGACTGAATGTTTATGTCCCTCCAAATTCGTACATTGAAGCACTGGCTCCCAATGTGATGGTATAAGATTGTGGGGCCTTTGGAGGTAAGCAGGCTTAGAAAAGGTAATCCCATGAGGGCAGTGTCCCCTTAATGGGATTAGTCTCCTTACAAGAAGAAAACAAACCAGACTCCTTCCTCCCTTTTAAACTGGTGAAGATAAAGAAGCCACCTACAAGCTGGGAAGAGGGTTCTCACCGACAGTGGGTCTCCTGGCATCTGGAACTTGGCCTTCCCAGACTCTAGCACTGTGAGAAATAAATGTCTGTTGTTTAAGCCACTCAGTCTATGATATTTTGCTATAGTAGCCTGAACTAAGACAGTAATCAAATGTTTAATTCTTACATGTTAAATTATTATACAAATGTATGATCAAGATATAACATTACGATTTATGTTGACCTTTTGTATATTAGATTGATATTATTAATTAATAACACCATTAATTAGTTATCCATTTGGGATATTACTTGGTGTCACATGAACATTGATGTGGTGTTACAAGGAGGGATCAATTTTCATCTATAATCAACACATACTATTACTCTTTCAGCCAAAAAATATTTAAAAAATCACTCCCAGTCCCCCCCCACACACAGGAGAATATGGGTTTAAGAGAGGACAGAGAATGAAGAACATATAGGAATAAAGTCTACAGGTTAATGGAACAGAGCTACAGAGTCACGGTCATTTTAATTAAGTAGGGTACCAAATGTAAAAAAAAAACATAAGGGAAAGTAAATCCTGTACAAATAAGTTGTTAAGTATTCTGTAATTTAATGCTATCCTAGGTGTTTAAGCAAAGACACAGCATAGTTTCGATTAAGGGCCTCCGATAATGAGCGAATGCCATAGTTCTAATGATTAGGGCAAGAATGAACCAGGCAACTTTGTTTAAGGGTTGTCACTAGGTCTCTACTGAGCCAAATAGAGATTTCTATCAGAACCAGATATATATTTATAATTCCTTAAATACAAAATTTAATTTCTCACTACACCAATGTTTTCAGTCAGCCAGAAAAAGACAAATACTCTACTTATATGTGAAATCCAAAAAGTGTGGTTGCCAAAGGCACGGGGTAGAGAAGAAATCAGATGAGTATGGTCAAAAGAGGTACAAACTTCCAGTTATAAATGAAATGTACTGATAATGAGTTCCCTTTAGATTTTTTTTGATATTTCACTATGACTGAGACTCAAATATTTTTTGAATAATATTTTTTTCAATGATTAGGTTTATTGACAACAATAATATAATTATATTAACATAATGACAGAATTCTGAAGCTAAAACTACTGGTTATGAATCATCATATAAATAATTTGGTAGTTATTCAAAACAATCTGATTGAAGTAGTATTAGATATTATTTACTTAACCTCTTAAACCTGACATTCAGAATTTATTGGTTTTGTATTAACACAAGGTTTAAAATAGCCATTTGAATGTGTGTGTATTATTATTTTTCTTTTTTTTCTCCATGTACAATTTTAGTATGAGTGTTACCTAATTCACTGTCCATTAGATTCTAAAAACATATGTTTCAAAGAAAAAACAAGCTAATAAAAACAACGAATAATGACAACAAATAAAAGGCTACATATTTTAAAATCTTTGGAAATAATTGTAATTCAATAATACACAATCTGGTTTGTGGGATGCTTTAGAATATCTATACATCCATAATGCGCATGAATATTGTAGGTTCTTAGAATAGCTTTTATATAAAGTTATATTTTGTATTGCTTTACTTAAGGCCCAGATTATATGATGTGCTTCATTTCAGAAAGCAGGGACACTATTGTTAATTCAAGTCCATAAAGGAAACATTTGTTAACACAGTCATGGAATGGTTAAATAAAAAACCCATGGACTCAGACTATAGTGCAGTGAAGGCCTCAGGAGGGGGAGGAAGGGGGAAAGAGAGGGTCATTGGGGGGAAAGGGGGACATTTGTAATACATTCAACAATAAAGATAAGTTTTAAAAAATAAATAAATAAATCCACTGTAGTCAGTGGATCTAAGGTGAATTCTTATTTTTCTTCTTGCCTGTGTCTGATCTTGAGATTAGACTTTAGTTCTTTTGGTCTCAGGTTTGTCATTTTAAAAATGAAAAGGTGTGATTACATTAATTCAATTCATCTAGCTTTAAAAGCTAAATATAAATATGAAAATAGAAGGCCTAATATATATATATATATATATATTTATATTTATATGTTCCCTAATAATATTATGGAAAGATTTAAATTCATTCTCAAAGTGAAAAATATCCAACTAAACACTATCTAGAAATGAGAAATCAGAGTAGAGTACTCTAGATTAAATATTTTTACACTATAAATAGGTTCTCATTGTTTTTAAAACAGGATCCAAGTTTATGTTATTTTCTGACCACAATTTCTGTCAGAGAAAATGTAAAGAGGGATGGTTATTTGTCCATTGGAATTTTTTCCATAGAGTATTATTTCTTTTTCTGCATGAATAGCTGGCCTTAAGATTCATTCATATGTAAGATGTCCCCAAAAATGTATGCACACACTTTGAATAATTATAAAGGCAGTGTTTATTAAAATACATTTCATTTTCAAAATTGCACTATCAGCCTTGAAAGTGTGTATAGCCCGGCCGGGCGTGGTTCAGTGGTTGAGCATCGACCTAGGGTCCAGGAGATCAGGGTTCGATTCCCGGTCAGCGCACATGCCTGTCTTGCAGGCTAAGCAGCCATCAATGACTCATCATTGATGTTTCTATCTCTCTTTCTCCCCTTCCTTTCCTCTCTCTGAAATCAATAAAGATATGCTTTAAAAAAAAAAAAAAAAGTGTGTATAAATTTTTGGAGGGGCACCCGGCAGTTGCAACAATGTCCTGAAGACCTTTTTTAAATCACTTTTTATAGACAATTTGCAATATAGATATTGTAGGCTAACCTACCTTGTTGGGCCATCCAATTTCCTTCTTTCCAATTACTTTCATTGAGTCAAATAAGACAGCAGAATATAATGCAGCAATTAAGCAAATAGCAAAGAAACTGATGTAGTATTTAAAAATCTATTCAGATGTTGTATTACTAAAATAGAAATCAGTTTATTATGTGGAGTTTTAAAGAAAATTGCAAAACTCGTCCAATTTATATTCATTTGTAAAAGCCAAATGATTGTCCCTAGTAAGCAAACATACAGTACAATCAACACATAAAAAGCAGTGGTTATCAAAATTCACTCTTTATATTAATAGAAAGCAAGCAGATATCTCGAACATAAATTAACAAAAGAAAATAAATAGCATGTTTTCAATTAGAAATTAGTAGTACATCTTATATGTAGATTTGTAAAACAGGATTTTCCCCTCAGTGTATATCTGTGTGTAAAAAACTCACACAATGAGAAAATCATATATTAAAGATCTTTTAAAATGTAATGAATTAAAAAATATGGGATTTTATTTAAGAAAATATTATCAAAACCTAATGACATAGTTTATTTGATGGGAAAGAATTTTTAATGTGCATCCTTGACTCTTAGCCTGTATCTGTAAAACACAAAAATTCATCATTTAGCTGATCAATCACTAATTAAACCAGTAAAACACAATTTTAATCCTTCATATGTATTTAATCTTTAATAAGATTTTATAAGGCCTGAGAATATTAAATATTTGAATACAGTGACTATAATTTAATGGATTATAGATATTAATATGAACTATAACAGACTATAAAAAATTTACATCAGAGAAAATATACTATTTCATTTGATAATGTTAGAAAATATAATTGGATAAATTATGCATTAGAACCTTATTATTTTGATTTGAAGTAAAATCATTTGTTAATTTAAGAAAAATTATATGTCTTATTTACAAAGGCAAGTATGAGCTCCATAAATCAAAATTTTCCTCATAGAATATAAGCTCTGCAAGCCGTTCTTTGCCTGGCCTAGTCAGTCAGAGCTTGCCAAGAGCCTTAGCAATGCCGATGAATACTTCCAGTGTGGGTTCCCCCCAGAGTCTTGCTCCTTCAGTTCTGTTTCACTTTTTTTCTGTTCTAATTAAACCACCTTTCAATTAGCTAACTTAACACCTCTTTGCAGTTGGGTGATTCGGTGAAAGCCAAACCTTCCAAAGAAATACTTTTTTTTAGTTGGTAGAGAAAGAGAATGATAAAGCTTTTAATTTAATATATTTTTCTTTCATTCTCATTGCAGTTTCCCTTGAGTAGACATATATCAATTTGCCAGTGGGTGAGGAGGGAAAGCAGTGTAGCATAATTTTTAATTTTGATCTTAAGATCTCTCTCTTCTCCTTGGATGATTACACTCTGACTCCATCTAGTTCCAGTCTGCTTTATTCCCATGGTTAATAGCTTATCTTAGTCTTTGCATGTGAACATGCTAATCATTAGAGAAATTCTGCTTGCAGCTTGAGTTTTACAAAAGGTGCCTTTCCCAAGGATGTAAGGCAAGTGGGTATTGTTTAACCTCTTGAACAGACTCACATCAACTAGAGTCAACAGATTAAGAATAAAACAATCCTCTCTGACCCCTGCTGGCACCCAGATGTCTGCAGTCATCGGTCAATTTCAAACCCCTCCCATTTTCCCCTTCCCTTAATGTAACAGAAACCTGAATTCTGTCCTTTCGCAAGATGGTTATTTAGGATGCTAGTCCACCATCTTCTTGGCTTGCTGGCTTTCTGAATAAAGTCACTTTCCTTGCCCCAACACCTGTCACTGGCCTCATGGCTGTCATGCAACAACTGGTATGAGCTTAGACTCGATTACAGTACTTTCACCCTTTTGGTGCTGTTATCCACATCAGCCTATCTTTCTGTGCCTATTAGTGTCCCTTTATCGAACTTGAAACTTGAGAAAAGAAAATTACTGAGGAGACGTGAGGTCTTAGGTCTTAATTATCTTTCCTTCTAGGTTTCTGGCTCTCGTAAAATGAATAAGAACCACTAGATCTTAACCCAGAACAACTTCACATTGGAATCTGCTGTTGCATTTCTGAGTTACCTGATCTGGGATGGTTAGCATTATTTTTAAAATCTCCCAGAACAACCACTTATCATTATTATTTAAAGCTCCCCAAAACAACTGCATCAAAGACTTCATTGTTGTTACTAAAGAGAACTTGATATTACCTTGAACCATGATATTTCTCAGCCATCTGGGGGTGAACACCATAATATCCCCTTTTGTTGCAGTCTTCAGACTACCAGAGAATATGGGATTGAGCAATCACATTCGTCTAACTGTTGACACAGTCCGCTATGCCCGAAGCCAATTAAATGTTACAGACACCAGCTTGAGACCAAGGCCAGCTCTGGCCACATCTCTGTTATTCAGTTTTCTCTGTACACTAGCAGCTTTACCCAGGAGTTTGTTGAAGATGCAGAATCTCAGTCCCCACCTCAGACCTACTCAACTAAAATCTGCATTTTTAACAAGATCCCCAAGTGATTCATATGGACATTAAAGTTTGAGAAGCACTACTCTAGAGATCATCTTGATCGTGGCTGGGGAAATTAATTCTTGGAACTCACTGGGACTTCATTGTCAGAGTCCACTTAACAGCATATTGCATCATTTCTGGCTCCCTGAATTTACACTTGTGTTTAGGATCTGGACCACAGAAATATATCTAGAGTCATTCCTCTAGAAAAGCTGCCACTCTCTCATTGTCACGTCTGGTCAACCTCCCTAAGAGAGAATCCACAGGTGCTGCTTATGGTGGTTTGAGCCCTCGGGTCCATCAACTGCTCTCCCAAGAACTTGATTGTGACTCTTTCTGACATTCTAAGTCCTCTATTTGGGAATGGACTTTAGAGATACTTCTTCCAGTATGAATACATATGTAAAATATTTTTCACTTTCACATGGATGTGTGATTATGAATTTTAGTAGTGAAGAGCAAACAGTGAAAGTCCACTTTGCCATAAGCTCTTTGTAGGGCAGTGTGTCTGTTTTATTCACAAATGAAAGTTTTTTGTTGTTTAAAGTTTAAGTACTCCCTACAGTTTGGATCATTATATACTGGCTTAGAAGCCAGCATTTTTCTGCCTCTGAGAATGTCAGTTTCTGTACTGTGTCAGTGACATGCTCTAATTTACTATTAATTTTTCAAGTTTCCAACCTTTCAATCAAATTCAAAGCTTATCTTACCGTAAGTCCCACAGCAGTATTTGTGTCCCCCAAATTAACCCACCTCTACTCGAGTAAGAGTTTATTGCATATTTGATTTTAATCTTCATTATTTCTAAAGATTTATTTAATGTTTTAGAAAATTGGGTTTCTGTATAGGTTTGTTTAAAAATATAATCCAACTGGTAGTTTTGCAAGAAAGTGGTTAACCCTATACAAGTTTAATTCTTTTCTTACTTGTTCTGATTGCAAATGTAGGAGTTTCCTAATATTTATGAAATTAAAAGCTAAGAAAGTTTTAAATGCTTTAATGCAGCACAATTTACATACAGAAAAAAACTTAAATCCTATTTTGATACTTAACAAAAACTCATCCTTATGAAATGATGGGTCAGATTACCAGAAAATGTGTCAGGGAAGAAGAATAAAGAGATTTACATTTATTTATTAATTTTTCTATTATACAGAAAAATTCCTGGGTGATGTGCATAAACATGTCACTTGCACCTTTTACCAATCTTGATAGAGGTATTATCATTACAATTTTATAAATAAGAAGAGTGTATCTGGTTTAATTTTCACTGCTACTGAGCTTTTTAGTCACCCAAGTTTGTTTAATACTAAAAGAAAGCCCTGAATGTATTCTTTCATTCACTCACTGATTCATGGAAAAAATGTTTAAGTGGTTACTACATGCCAGTCATAGGATTAGCTAGGCAGGTGGTTCATTTTCTAGAGGATTCAATCAAAAAATAATATTTTGTCTTTAAGTGATTTCATTTGTTATACTTTATTTCTTTTGGGTTGGACCCCTTCGGGAGTGAGGAAGAGATGGCCTGGTTTCTTTCAGACTGGAGGAGGTATTTCAAGTACTGCCTGAAGAAGTTCTCTATAACCATTGGAACACACAAATTGCTTTGGGAATGTGGTTGATAGGTGAAGGCCCTTTACTTGGATATGAAAAGATTTCTTTTAAAACTTCATATTATGCTGTAATGTTTTCAAAGCAAAATGCTGACATAAAGACTCTTTTCCATTACTCAAGTTCTGTTTCCTCTAGGATGTTTCTGCAGTATAAGCAGCCCCAGTGGTTTTATTTAAAACTGATAATGTAATAAAATGCACATCATATTCTCAATTTGAGCTCACTTTGTAATATTGCATTTAAACTGTTTCAGATTTAGGATATGAATCTTGACAGTTTAGGAATATTTCAGTTGTTCTGGGTTCATCTTATGAAAAACAGAATCAATGATTGTAATATACCTCCTTTTTTTCCTAATGAGTATTTATGAATAATCTGTAAGAAAGTTTGTTCTGCCTCTCTGGCGTGGCTGAGCGGTTGAGCATTGACCTAGGATCCAGGTGATCAGGGTTCGATTCCCGGTCAGGGCACATGCCCAGGCTGTGGGCTCAATCCTTAGTAGGGGGCGTGCAGGAGGCAGACAATCAATAACTGTCATCATTAATGTTTCTATCTCTCTCTCCCTCTCCCTTCCTCTTTCTGAAATCCATAAAAATATATTAAGAAAAAAGAAAGAAAGTTTGTTCCAAGGCTTTTCTTGTCACCTCCCTACTCAGTTGTAATTTTTCCTATTTTCTCAGAGCAGGAATATTCATGCTTTAGTCACATTTTACTCAAAGTCATGCTTTGTCAAATCAATATAGAAATTGCAGTATCACAGTTCTTTTCAGAATGACTTAGCAAGTCAAAATACACCTTGTATATGTAATATATATAAATGCACACATATGTATTTACATATACTATATATAAAACATGACAAATGTGGTTCCATTAAGAAAATTAACAATGTTTAAAAAGTAAAGTGAATATCCAAGTACTTTAGATATGACCATGATAACAGAAATTACTATTATGACTTGACATGCTAATTCTTTGATATTATAAGTAAAACTTAAGTGCATATTCCTCTTAAGATTTGAAACTTATTAAAGAAGTCCATATTTTCTCTTATTTGCATAATATATAACATACACTAAGTGCTCAGTAAATAAGTTTGAATTAATAGCTTCCTTAAATTGCAGGTTAATGTCTATTGAATTATTTTTCAAACTCTACCTTTACAACCCCTGAGCTTCTTCAAATCTGGTAACCATCCTCCCTTCCTTTTGCAATCCATGCCAATAGGTCACATTTAGATTAGTATTACTCACAACTGCAGCACAGTTTTTGAAAAACAAATTACAAAAAATACAACATAGATAATAACTTTCTTTAGTACTGAGACCTAAAAGGTGTTCAGCAATCCCTAATTAACTCCTCCCAGTCCTTTCACCAGTCATTCCAAATACTTACCAATTCCCTTTAACACCTTTCCCATCCCCTCCTCAACTATAATCGTTTAATTTTGCCATCTACCTAACCAAGAACATGAAAACTATTAATAAAATATCCTTTAATTTCTACACCACTCCTTAGAACTTAATACATCTACAATAATGTCACCTGCCTTAATTAACATATCATTAAAAGGGGAAGCTGTCCTCCTGTCTGCTCATCCCTAGTCTATATTTGCTGTCCATGCCCTCCAACCACTTTAGTGACATGGCTTCATAAGCCACCTTTTATCTCGCTTTTTCAATTTCTGTTGAAAGAAAAGTCCTGGTGAGTCTACCTTTCAAATTAATTCTTGACCTTACATGAAAGTGTCTTTATACATAAAGTCAGTATCTTGGTTCAGAACCTTACTGTTTCTTATCTGAGATACTGTGTTGAATGTCTTGCTGGATCTTTATATCAATTCATCCAAGAAACTTTCCTCATCCTATCCTTATATCACTTCACTTAGAATGATTCTAAAATGCATAAAAAACTCTAACCCTAGTAAACCGATCTCCCTAGCTTACAATTCCTCCACACATCTATATTCCCGTTCTACAGACCCACAGTATAAATTCCAGAGCTATGAGGCGCACACGATTGTCTCTTACTATCCTTGGCCCCTCATCCTTGGTCCCTACAGTGCGTCTCTTCCACATTAGCTTCATCTGACTGACTCCAAAATGCAGCTTCTCTTCTCCACACTGCCATCTAGTCTTCAGGTCCTGCCTTGACTCTACAATTTGATTTTGAGGCCAACTCTCTGGGTTCCCATGCCACTTGTGGGTATCTTTAGCAGAGCACTTATGAATATGTCGCCTGCTTTCTCTACTAGTGCTAGCCCCTAATGAATAGAAAACTTTATATATCCAGGGTCTTGTAGAGTATCTGACTCATTTAAGTGCTCTTTAACTATGTATTGAATGATAAATAAATAAATAAATAAATAAATAAATAAATAAATATTCTCTGTAATGTGATAATTCAATTACAGTTATTTTCCCCATAGTGCACAGATCTAAAAGTCATCATTTTCCAAAATCAGAGGTGTGGTGAAGAGGGGGTTACAACGGTACAATAGATTTTAAAAAGTCTAAAAACAACAACAAGACAAACTCTCTATTTAAGCAAAGCTTTGGTTGGTTTTTTACTTCATCAGTGCTTTTATGTTAGCATTTAGTTCCTAAAAAACACAAAACATTGTAAACGCAAATTTCTTTAAAAGGTAATAAATAGGAATAACTCTTTTTTTAAATCCTCACCCAAGAATATGTTTATTGATTTAAGAGAGAGAGAAAGGAGAGGGAGAGAGAGGGACATTGATGTGAGAAACACCCATTGGCTGCCTCCCGTAGGTGCCCTGTAACCTTTTTGGTGCACAGGACGACTCTCCAACTGAGTGATCAGGCCGGGGCAGTAGGAATAACTCTTTACAAACCCATCTCCCTTTTCATTTTCAAGATTTGCCCCCATTAAAATGAATCTATCTATAATTCTGTTACAAACAATATCTAACAATAAAGTATGCAATACGTCACATGTACTTTGGGGGGAGGGACTGGTCTTGAATTAACACATTATTTTGAGATACATCATTTCAAATTGTCAAATTAGACCATATTTTGTCTTCCCTCACACCTCCTACATCTTCTGTACTTAGAACACTCAATGAATGTACCCATGACGCTGAAACTAGAAGAGAGACACAGGAGGTATGTCTACGAAATAAATTCTATAACATAAATATTTTTCAAAACCAGAATTGCCTTCATTTGAAATTGGTTCTCTATAGAAATTTCCACCTTTTAATGATAGAATATAAAAGAAATAAGAAAAAAAATGTAATGGTAACATGATTTACTGCGTAGTACTTTTTCTCATCTTGTAAGAAAGATTTTCTGTTACCTCAAAATTGTATTTATTCAAATACAAATAATAAATCCCATCATCCACATTATTAAAACACTTTCATATTAGACTAAAATGACTCTTTCAATACTAAGCTCATGTTCTCAAGTAAAATTGTAACAATGGACAACCAAGCATTAAATAGACATTAGTGTAAGGGCATAAAAGAATGGTTTATAGATGCAAATTCAAATGTAATGTAATTATGGTCTTATTTAACTAACCATTAGAATGACTTATATTTTAGTAAAAATGGATACAGAGAAAGTAATGTTTAAGATTTATATCCCTCTTGAGCTCTGAGAAATGTGGCTTGCTTTTTTATTAAAGCATTTCATAAATGTTGAATCTAGCTCTAGATATTTTGCATTTTTCTTCAAGTAATTTAAAGGTAGATTTTTTCAAAAACTGTTTTGTTTCTTTGTCCACTAACAACTCTCTTCTAAGGATTTTAAGTGCAAATATTAGTTATTATTACTCTAACATTTCCCTGATCAAATATAAAAACAACTTCTATTACTCATCACAGCTATATTAAGGGTACACACACAAAACAAAGAATGTGAAAGCTTACTGATTGCTCTGGGAAATAGAACACACTCAGAAGTTTCACTGCATCTTTGGAACATAAAATATCACTTCCTCATTCTTGTAAGTTAATCCATACAGATATCTTGGACACCTTGAGAGTTCAAAGTTAGCATAGACTTGTGTCCATGAATGGGTGTTCAGTTTTACAAAATCTATGTTAGTTTTAAAGAGAACAAGTTGCATGACAACCCCCCCACCCCAAAGCCCTTATAAATAATTAAACTTTTTATGTGTGATAGCATGTTAAATATGTCATTTCTTCTGCTTTTCTCCAGGTCTGAATTTTACTATCAGGATCTTTATTCTTAATACTATTCCAATGCCAATAAAGATTGGTCTGGAGTTGGGCCATCTCATAGATGATGCTGTGAGTGGCATCTCCTGAAGTAATGAATTGCATAATCTGCACAGCCCCATGTTAGGGCCTCTATGATAAGACATAGGCTAACATTTCATAATTTTCTATTTTTATTGAACATGCTGAAATTATGGAAAACATATATGGCCTTAAAAATTTCTAACTGGCCTTCACAAAGATTTAAAAGCTGGATGACAATACAAGGCATTTTGTTAAGTGTTCTTTTAGGTTGTGCTTAACTAGGAAGTACTAGAAAAGTATACTCAAAATTCCAAATACCAAAAGACAAACATCAGAAGTTTCCCCATTTTAATATATGTAACTTTTAAGTTTTAATAACTGAATATTTTAGGGCCAGCAAGTTGTTATAGTAAAACACTAATGAGTAGTTTTGGAACACAAAATGATATTTTAATAATTAACAAAGCTCATTATAATATTTGTGTGAATAGGTACACTTTGCAACATGCTGCCAGTAATATTTTCTATGATTCCATGAGTCAGACAGATGCCTATTTTTTCTTTTAACTGACTTATGAGACATGGCTACTAGGAAGAGACTCCTGATACTGACAGCCAGGATTAAACATCACTTTAATTATTTCCCATTATTGCATTTCTTAAACAGGAAACAAAATTAAATGTAACAAGTCATTTTTTTTTTTTTTGTCATAAGAATGAGTATCTTCGTGAGACTCTTATTTCCAGTTAACTTCTGCATGGCTTCACTTTTTTTTTTTTTTTTTAAATGTTTTATTGATTTTAGAGACAGAGAGAGAGAGGAAGAGAGAGAGAGAAACATTGACCAAAGATCGTACCCAAAACCTGAGTATGTACCCTGACTGGGAACTAAACCAGCAACCTTTAGGTGCACAGGATGACACTCAGCCACCTGAGACACCCTGGCCAGGGCATGGCTTTACTGTCTTATAGGGCTTCCTGCTCAACTCTCGCCTAGTTTCAAAGTTTTCCTATTTCTTTCTTATCAGCTAATGTCCACACTTCTTTTATTCCAGTGATTAAGTAGGTTCAAATTAAATCGTATTTGTACCTTTTTTTCAATTTAGAGTACAAGATCTTTATAATGTATATTTATTTATATACACAGTCTTCTGAGTGTAGTAAATGAGAGATTATGTAGTTCTGTGTTTAAAAGCTCCAGCTCCAGAATAAAGATATAAATTCTTGCTTGGGTTCTTCTCTGGGATATAACTGAACAACTTAACTTCTCTAATGCCTCGGTTTCTTTAAATGTTAATTGATATTGACCATTTTAATACTAATTTTGTGAAGAATAAATGAAATTGCAAATTCCTCACCTCAAGGCATGGTAGAAAGTGGTTACACGACTCAGTCGTCTTATTCATGCCTGTTGACTAATTAATATCTGAGGGTACCTTAATATTAGTATTAGTATATTAGTATATTAGTAATATTAGTATTATTACTAATATTAGTAACATATTCTGTGACATATTATTAGTATATGTTACTAATATTAGTAACATATATTAATATTAGTAACATATTCTGTGACATATTTATAAATTCAAAATTTTTAAATGTGTAAGACGTATAAAACGGAGGTGACCAGGAAATAATGGAAAGTTGTGTCAGCTATATTTCAGAGCTCCTACTGCTCTTTACAAGATAAACAGAGAGGAACGGCATGGCTGCTCCTCTTGGGAGAAGTGCTCTGCTTTCATTAAAGCTGGCTAACACTTCGAGAGCGTAGATTTATGGAGTTCATGCCATTTATATGAGAGGGGGACAGGTCCATTTGGCATAAATCAATTCAGTCAGTCACCTTTGCTGATTGACTCATTATAAATATCACCACAAGCCAAAGGTACATGGCAGAGAATAAATGAAAACCATTGATGAGAGCAGGAATGAAATAAAGAAACTGATTCAAAAAGTTGCACGGATGGACCTGGAGAGGATTATGCTACATGAAATAAGCCAGCTAGAGAAAGACAAGTATCACATTATTTCACTTCTATGTGGAATCTAATGAACAAAATAAACTGATGAACAAAATAGGTCCAGAGGCATGGAAGCATGGAGCAGACTGACAGCTCAGTGGGGAAGGTGGACGGAGAGGATGGGAAGAGATTAACCAAAGAACTTACATGCATATATGCATAACCCATGGACACAGACCACAGTGTGGGGAAGGCCAGGCTGGGGAATGGGGAATATCTGTAATACTGACAACAACCAATAAAAATATATATAAACAAACAAAAACCCAAACCAAAAAGCATTCTATTCCTAAATGTTTATAAATTCATCTAAAAGTGTGATCAGAAAATATCAAGGTAATGAAATGTTTTACATTACAGATTTTCATTTCATGATAGGGATCTTCAGTCAATGATAACATTGCCCTTTTGGAGTGTAACTTCCATCATTCTTGTGACTCAGCCATTTCTCAATAATTAATCCTGAGGTATAGCAAAGAAAAATCCACAAATGTAACACCTTTGGCACTCATCTACTGCCAGCTGTACAAGTTTTTGTTGTTTTCCATGAAATGCCATTTTTACTTGAAAGAATGAGTGATAAACAATTTTTATTTCAGTCTTGAGTATTTGGCAGATTTTTTTTTTCTTTTTCTGAAAAATGAAGGAAATAAACCTGTTGCTTAAAAAAGTGATAGCATTTGTTGTCAATGATAAACTTATAGCTTTCAAGTAAAGATTAGCTCTTCGAAAAACTTGCATACAACATCATTATCCTAACAGCCAATACTTAAAGACTTGAGATTGTTCATGATTTCTTTTAAAAATGATTTTTGATACTATATCACAGAATATGTAATAGGTGGAAGATGTATATAACTCAATGAAGCAGTACTTTCTGAAAGACCATTGCATAGTATTGTTGCTGGAGAAATCAGTGGGTCCAATTTCCCCAACAGGGTGGGAGTGGGGCAGCTCCTGCGATATTTTCAGAAAATGAATTTTCTAAGACTCCCACAGGAGAGTGAATGGTTTTTAAGGGCATGGAATTGTATTTCTTAGGTTATAAAGTGCCATGTTCCTTAACTCAATCCTGAAAAAAGTGTGGCTGTGGCTCCAGTAGAGCCAAAAGTAGAGCCAGTGTCCAACGTGTCTATTCCATAGTGGAAGTGGGTCCAATGTAGCATCAGGCTAGGTTTAGTCCATCAGTTCATTGTGTGGGTCCCACATAGCTGTGGGCCATGTAGGTGAATGCAGGGCACTGTGCCCCCTACAAAAGGAGTCAAGTGCAAGCAGCAATAGAGAGAGGGGTTTCCTTTGTTTAGGAGCTTAAATATAAAATCTTCTGGTTCTTGCAGTGGCCACGCCTACTCTGGCCACTGACTTGTTCCTCAGTGTGGCAGACAGATAAGCATCTTCCCAAGTCACTCAGACCTTACTGGGCATGTGTTTATTGTCCAGTCCCTTCCCCCAGTGATCTGTGGGGAACAAATTTGGAGAATGTTAACTGCAGCTTCCTGGCAAGGCTGTAAATGGCATGCCCATATTATCTAGTCTTTCCCTTATTCCTTTCCTGTTATTTAATAACCAGATTATTAATGGTATTAATATTATAAAATAATGCATTGATAAATGATCTGCTCAAAGTTAAAACAGACCAACATATGTTAGTGTAACAAGGAATCAAAATTTTATTCATGTGGTTTCAGATAAGCCATCATAACTGACCTTAAAAAATTTACCATTTACTATGTTTTTGTGTAGTACTAAAAAGTATCTACAACTATACGAGAAGACTTCAAATACACTTTCCTTTTCCAACTATACATCTGTGTGATGTTGAATTTGCTCTTTGTATTTCAACCAATTAACATATTGCAATAGATTGAATGCAGAAGGAAACATGCAAATCTATTTTCTGTTAAGCCATATCTTAAAGAAATAAAGAAGTACAAACCAATGTCACTTTTCTCATTTTTGTTTTGTTTTAGTAAAAGAACTTATTTTTTTTAAATAATAGTGTTTCCATGTAGCCAGTTCACCTTTATTTTTGAGTAAATGATTAAATACTTTTAAATTCTCATTTTTAATTTCCAATATGTTAAATGTTAGTATACATAACTTATATAAACTAAATCGCTTTGGGGTTTTCAGTAATTTTGAGACTATAAAGGGCTCTTGAGACCAAAACACTTGACAACCATTATGCTAGAGAGATCAATGGGGGAAAGAGTCTGATGCTTTGAAATTTGGCAAGATTCGGTGTTTTACATTGAGGGGTCAGTTGGAGAGGGTGAAGGGTGTTATTCCAGTTAGTAGAGGGAATAATAAATAAAAATAGTTTTATATAACAACCCAGAGTTTAAGACTCAGCAAAGTTCATATTATCAATAGCGTGAACATTTATATTCTGGTTTGCCTGAGATAGTCCAAGTTTATGTCTGTTGTTTTGCAGTGTTTATAATTCGTCTCTACACTCTCAAGAATGACTGACTTTAAATGATAAAGTATATGGTGTTTTTAGGTGTTTTAATGTTTACTAAAAGGACCCTGTAAAATATATTTCTATTTCAGTGCAGATAAGTTGCCTGGTGATGCTAGAGACCTGTTCCTACCAGGATTTAGAATACTATTTCTAATTTTTGAATCAGGTGTAGGATTAAGCTACTTAGAATTAATTTTTTTATTGTAACCTTGCTCTTGATATTAAAGGTACTTTTTAGCTATAAAATTATACAAATTATTTATCATTTATTCTCTTCTTATCCTTCACTTTATAAAAACTTTTTAAATGCAATTTTGATAAATACTCTGGCTTAAAATCAAACAGCATGGAATCAATCTAAATTTTAATCATTAATCATCAGAGTGATCAAGGATGGGATAT
Organism: Miniopterus schreibersii; assembly: GCF_964146895.1. Lineage (NCBI taxonomy): Eukaryota > Metazoa > Chordata > Mammalia > Chiroptera > Miniopteridae > Miniopterus > Miniopterus schreibersii. Next base: position 67,330,318 of record NC_138106.1, on the reverse strand, counting down.
TTATTTTCCTTAACAATAACTGTCTCATAGGATCATTGTAAGATTAAATGATGGTAGCTAAAGTTTGTGATATCTATGAATGTCAGGAATTATATTTAGGTAGAATGATAAAGGCTAAGAAAGTTTTACATTATTTTGTACCACTTTTTAAATGTGTTAAATTAAAATTTAAAGGCATGTCATTCAGATGAAAATTTGTTTCTATCTACTGCAAAGCAAGAGTGTGGGTGGCAGTGTGCTAACATATTTAATGGGAAAAAGATGATGAGCATCTGTGAATGTCTGTGATAAAAATATGCAAAGAAAGCAGAGTGATTTAATTCAGACCTAAATCTACCAATTTTAATTCACAGAGAGCACAACACTAAAGGCAATCAGTTAATGAGAGCATTCAGAGAAGTAATATTTTTAGTGGTAGCTTGCCTTGAAGAGACATTCTATCTAAAATTGTTGAAGGGTATAATGGCTTGACACATGGCTAGGTCAACATGCGGCAATTTTAAACAGAGTAGACTAGAGTGGAATTATGATCAATTTTAACACATAGGAAATATCTATGTTCTGCTTTAAATGACCTTATTTTAACCAAGTAGAAAAGAAATTAGAAGACCTAGCTGGGTAGTTCAGTTGGTTAGAATGTCAATGGGATACACCAAGCCAAGGTTGCGGGTTCGATCCCTGATCAGGGTGTTACCGGAAAGGAGACATGGCCCTGAGCAGGTGTACCTAGGGCTGGCAGGTAGTATGTGGGTTCTTGACTTCAGGCAGGAAAATTTTCACAACACAAGTCCAGATAACTATGAGGGAACATTTATTAAAGTTGGGAACAATCAAACAAGAAAGGGCTTAGCATAGATGAAGCAACGGGAAAGCCTAGGCTGGGCTGCCCTAGCTCTCTGGGAAGTCAGAGAAAAGGGGCTTTGTGAGCAGGTTCAGGGGACTATCATGCAACAAGCTGTCGCTGCCCATTGCTCCTTAGGTTGCAAGTCTCGGGGAGTCCCTAGAGTTTAGAAGATGCATGCCTGTGGGGAAAAAGTGAGGGAAGAAGAGGGGAAAGGGAATGGTGGGGACTGCTTCCCAGAGGGAGAGCACACACTGGGTTCTTTGTCTTGAGGCTTTATCTCTTTCTCACAGTGGGTAATCTTAGGGAAGGTCACAAGGGAGGGTTTTAGCAGAATATTCATTAGTTTTCTAGGTGCATTCCTCCAGGGTCATGGTCTCCACCAATTGATCAATGTCAGGGCAGGGAGTTGTTAGTCATTGCAGCTGGTCCTGCTGTCACTCACCTGGTTTTGCTGCTTTTCTGGGTCTGGAGCTGAAATACAACTGAGTCTTAGATATTATTTCTAGGGGGGTGACTTTCTGTACCTGCTGTAAATTATTCTGTCAGTTTGTTCAGCTATCTGCCTCAGTTTCCCTATTCCGCTTGTCCTGGCTTACTGGACTGTCTCAAGAACACATACAGGAACCAACCAAAGAAGGAATTAATAAGTGGAACAACAAATCAATGTATCTCTCTCTCTCTCTTCCTCTCTCTCTCTAAAAATCAATCTATCAATACAAGAATTTAAAAAAAAAAAAAAATGGTAGGAGAATTACAGGTATTCCAAGATGTCCTGTTAAGGACCTGAGAGCAAGGATTCATTAAGAGTACTTTCTGAGCCCAGAAGCTATTGTGGAGCATCTTCCATGCTTTAAAGGGAACAGGACCCATGCTTTCTTGACTGGCCAATGTGACCCTGGAATCTAAGTCTAAGGTCAGATTATGGCCTAAATTTTTAAATATTGGGCTGAATTTCCTCAAAAATTAATATAGTTCAAGGATAAGGGTACATGGGACACCTATGATAGGAATAAACTTGTGAACCTGGTAATGTAAAGGGCATCAAAACAAATGCCTGCTTATTTATTTATGACCTACATAACTGAATTGTACAAATCTTAAAGTTAGGTATTCTACTTTATACTTCTTTTATGCTTCCTTTACCCAGATAAGGGTAAAATCATAGAAGAGGAGTTTACTGAATATTTGATTGTGTAGATAACAAAATCTTTCAAGTTGATTTATACTTGGAACAATATTAAAAAGTCTTGCCTTGACCAGTGTGGTTCAGTTGGTTGGAGCATCATCCTGTACACAAAAAGGTCGCAGGTTCTGTTCCCCATTGGGGCACATACCTAGGTTGTGAGCCCTGCTTGGGGCATGTACCAGAAGCAACCGATCAATGTTTCTCTCACATCCATGTCTCTCTCTCTCTGTTCCTCTCAATAAGCACGTCTTGAGGTTAGGATTTAAAAAAAAAAAAAAAAAAGGCTTAGATTTTTAAGACCAATATATTTAACTAAACATATACATGGAATGATCAAATTAAAAATATTATCATATATATTAGCCACACAACCTCTTATTTATCAATTTTTTATTAGTCTTTGCATGACTGTTAGAATATGCCAGAAACATAAACAAGAATAAAATGTGTATATCAGTATTATTATTTGTCAAGATATTTACTCAGAGAAGTAACTGAGTAGGTCCAGCCTATCAGCTCCCATAAAAGGTTGGGAAATTCATGTTTAATTATAACATCTCCACCCTGTTGCCCAACAGAATGAACATTATGACTCACTCATCCTTTAATTCAGTAACTATTTAAAAAGAATGCAGCCATTTTTCCTGAATTCTAATAAAATACTGAGTAATTATCCAGAATGTTTAATGCTAAAAAGCAAGATCTTATCACTACATAATTTTTAATTGAAATTACCGAGGAGCTGACTACCAGACTTTTATCATATTTACTTTTATAAAGTTATGGATAAAGGTACTTACCAAAAGAAAGAAAGAAGAAAAAAATGGCACAGAGAAAAAGAAGCTCGGAGGGAGGGAGAACAAAAATCAAATTATGTAATAAAAATTACTTAAATCTTTAGGGTTAGAGCCAGGGCTAGGGTAAAAAAATAAAAGAAAAACAAGTAAAACATTCTTAAATATTTTTATATTAATAATATATATATTATAAACACTAATATTTAATATACAGATTAGTTAGTTCTAAGGGGAAACATTATATTACATTTTATTTGCCTAAGTTACTGAATATTAAAAAATGTTTTTATTTATGTAAACAAATAAAATAAAACTCATTTTCATTCCCTTGTTTAAATCTGATTGAGGAATATGCCATAGCAGATGAAATATCAAATATTGCGCTAATTATTTAAACATGAATTAAACAGAAAGCAACATACATAATCCCATTACTGAATCACAAAATTTAATCTTTTTTTAATCCTCACAGGAGGATATTTTTTCCGTTGCTTTTCAGGGAATGTGAAAGGGGGAGAGAGAGAGAGAGAGAGACATTGATGTGGGAGACACTCATAGATCAGTTGCCTCCCGTATTTGTCCTGACTGGGGATTAAACCTGAAACCTAGGTTTGTGTCCCAACTGGGATCTGAACCTGAGACTCCATCCGAGTGCTTGCGGCAATGCTCCACCCAACCAACTGAGCCACACCAGCCAGGGCAAAAGTAATTTTAAAACATTTTCTCAAATATTCAAAATATGTATGTCACTAGTTATATCCTATAAAAATCAATTTTCTCTGAAGTGAGCTCTCACAGAATATCATTCATAGTTGTTAACTTTATACATGATCATAATAAATCTTTTTTTTTTATGCATTTTTGCAATCCAGAGCAAATTAGAAGTAGCACCGATGAAGGAATAAGTATAGCTGGTACTGATCAATAAGCACATTAAAGGTAATAATAAATTGCTCCCTCCATGTGTCTGCCTTGTAATTATTTCTCTCATGACAGTTATCTCATTTGCTTACCTACTTGTCCTCTGCATTAGACTGTGAATTCCTTCATATAAGAGTATATCTTATACATTTTTCTCATTTTATATGTAGCGCTTAGCCAGATCCCTGTCAAATTGTGTTCAATATATTTTATTTGAGTAAGTTTTAAATAAATATGCACATTTAAGATGTTAACTGCTAATAGAAAAATCATCCATAATGGCAAATTAACAAATTGCAGAGTTCTTAAAAGCACATTATGCTGTAGAGGTTATAATAACCAGACATAAAGACAAAGAATAGAGGTCTTGTGTCTTTGGTTGTCTGTAGTGTTATAGCTGTGCTATTACTTTATGTGTATAAAGTGAGCTGCTGTTGGTAAGTGGTACAAATGGTCTGCACAGAGACAAGGTGATCTGCCTGACCCAACGAAAGCTACCTTATAAGAGCTGCTGACAAATGGGTCTGCTGGTAATATATTTCATTGGAACTAAAGGACCTTGGAAAGCTGATCCAAGAGACAGACAGGACAGGAGTTTCTTCCTTCCGTCACTGAAATTCCTTGTGTTCATATCCTTATGCCTTAGCTATTTTCTAGATATTTTTACTTATTTATCATTTTTTTAAAAATTACAAACAAGTACGTGTCATATTTGTATGACCTACTTCCTCTTTTTGAATATATGAGTGAGAACAACAGCATTAGCAATATTTCATCTGGCTCTCTCCGTGTTAAAAATACCCTTGTTGTAGGCTGGGTTCTTTAGAGGAGACACAGAGTTGGCATTTGGTGTGCAGGGTATTTTTAGGGATCAACACATAAGAAAGGCATAGAGAAGAAGTAGAATTAGGGAGTAGAAACTGAATTGTAATGTGGGCTCATAAAATACTCATTGGCCAAAACCACCCAGAGAGTAAGTATCATATATAAAGTAGCTAATTTGAGATGAAGTGGCCAGGGGTTTTAGACCCTGCCCTGATCAGTTATTGAATATGGGCCATTTTGAGGAGGAATTGGCCTCAAGTAAGGTGACTTTCAATACTTAAGGCAAACCCAGGAGGAGCTTACTGCTTGAGCAACAAGTCTTTCCTGGAAGGGAAATCTGGCTATACATCTCTTCATCTACAAGAGCCGTGCACAGAGGGAGAAATATAAGTCTGATGTGAGAAACTTATTCTTGCCAGAGAAACATTCTTTTTCTTCTGAAACAAGATACACACACAGATTGAATGGATTAAGTCATTCATTTCTGAGTGCAACACTGGTAGATACGACATTGTAAGCAACCGCCTCCAGTTATATACTAACATGGCCAAATAACACCATAGTTTTCCATAGCTATTTTCTTTCAAACAAGAGTAAGCTAATGAGATCTACTAATTAGTGTATGTTTTAATTTTTTATAAAAGTGCAAATGTGAAATTCAGCTCTAACTATGGCAATTGTTACAAAAGTCAGATATAGTACAGTAATTATCTTGCAACCTCAGGTTTTTCCAGCTCTTCAGAGATTTTTGATGATGTTTCACTTTATAATATTAGAAAAAGTTAATGAATATTATAGCTGCAGGTGTTAGGAAATTACTACTGCAGTTAGAATTGGGTATATTAGGTAAACTAATTTGCTTTTTTATAATCAAATGAAAATGCTGTTAATTCACAAGAAAATGCAACTATATAAAATCAATAATGATTACCTTAAAAAATAAAACTTCCATGATTTGATACAAAGAAAGAGGAAAGAGAAAGAAAGGAAAGAAAGAAGAAAAAGAAGAAAGAAAGAAAGAAAGAAAGAAAGAAAGAAAGAAAGGAAGGAAGGAAGGAAGGAAGGAAGGAAGGAAGGAAGGAAGGAAGGAAGGAAGGAAGGAAGGAAGGAAGGAAGGAAGGAAGGAAGGAAGGAAGGAAGGAAGGAAGAAGAAAGGGAGGGAGGGAGGGAGAGAGGGAGGGAGGGAGGGAGGGAGGGAGGGAGGGAGGGAGGGAGGAAGGAAGAAAGAAGATAGATTTTGATAAGAAAATAAAATATTTCAGCTAGGAGGCAAAATATAATACATGTTAAGTAAATTTTTCACCTTGATCACTGAAAAACACTTAAATAGTATAATATATATACAGTATTTATCTATATTTATTAAAAAATTAAACTCAAGCTTTTAACTTCGTAGTCATTTACATGACTTTGGATGGGGTATAGCTCATCGTAGGGAGCTAGATGCTACTTGATGTAAAGCAGACCGCGCTGGCAGGGCACACTGGCTGGCATCCATTCTGACTGCCCGTTGCTCTCTATATGGAACATCACCTGACTTACAGAATTTAGTAAAAATGTGCTGATAGTCTGCCATACTGACAGCTTGAAATAAGGAATTCTGAATTGTCACAGCATACATTGATCATACACACAAACTATAAAACTCAAATCAAGATTTCTAGTATCAACCCCTCCGGACATTAACATGTCCTATTGTTAGGCAGCAAGTTAGACGTGAGCGGCTGGGCTGGGCCTGTCCTGGGGTCCTGACAGGGGTTGAACCAACGCTGGCTTCAGACTGCGGCTCATGGGGGGCCCAGCAGCCAGCAGGCAGGTTCAGGACCAGCCGTTCCCAGCACTGGCTCAGAGGAAAACGACATGATCTCAGTGAGGCCTCACTGAGCCCTGGGCCAATTATAATAAAATTTGCACTGAGGTTTGAACCCCCACCCCACCCCAGTGGGTTTTTCTGTATGTATTATGGGAAAGGGCATGCCCAGAAGAAATACAGTTATATAACACTTTTCTGTCAGTCATCCCTGAATGCAAATGAAAGTCTCCACCCAGAAAATCCCTCATTTAAACCACATAACCAGAGGTTCGGGACCATTGTCTCTCTCAACTGGCCCACTCCTCACTTGGAGCGTATTTTCAATAAATCCCACTTTGCTTTACTTTCATTTTCATCGACCTTAAATTTTTTCGGCGTTGACAAGAAGAACCGAGGTCACAGCCAGTAACCCCAATAGGTAACAGTACAGATTAAGCCGTAGTATTCATCCTGCTATTATTGCAGTAATAAGTATTACTGTTCTTTTGCTGTTGTTTGTTTGTTTGTTGTTTTTCTGTTATTAATGAGAGAGTATGAGAGAGAGAACATACAACTTTTGTTGGTGGTGGGTAATTTATAATCTACTCTGATGGAGATGGCAATAACAAATAAATATATAGACAGTTATTCGATTTTTCATCAGTCTCCTTAGTATGCCATACATTGCTGTCATATTAATATTAATAAATATAGATTAAATATCACTTCTAGGTAAATGCATTAAAATGGTTTTATGGGATAGAGAATAAAATCTGAGCTTCTTAATTTTATGTAAATTTATAAAATTATTTGGTATAAATCAGATTCTCATGTATCAACAAATGGAATAAATAGTTCATTTTTCCCAGAATATAATATATGCTTTCCTGCCTTTTTGTCTTTTCCATGCGATTTATTTTATGTGCATTTAACTGTTCCAACATTGAGTTTCTCTTTACTCTTCCAACCTTAATTATTCTTCCAGAGCCAGCAGAAATGTTACTTATTTTATGAAGATTTGCTGATCTCTCAGTTGATAATATTTTCTTACAACTTTAAACATCCAACCCATTTGTACTCTTGTACTGTCTACACTAAATATGTTTTGTGAGTCATCTTTCTTACAGAATATAAACTCCATATTGGCATGAACAACATATTTTCAAATTTTGTTTCCCACATAGCAACAGCACACTGCCCACTGTGAGCCCTTAATAGATATTTATTAGAGGAATATGTCTATTATCCACAAGCACTGAATAACTGTTGTGATATATGACCTGAAATTTAAACTCATATTCACTTATATACAGTGTTATATGATATTTGATGTAAACTAACCATTAATTATATATTTCTTGGAAAAGACAGAGCTAATATGTACATCTGCCTATATACTGCATCTGTAATAGACATATTATCTTTAGACCTAACAGTCACAGTATCCTTAAATATTCTTATATTTATGGTTCTTTACAACATAGTAATGCAATTAACAGGTCACAAATATCCATAACCCAAATAATACAATGTACATAAATAACAAAAAGAACAGTATCTTGAAATCATTACATTTAAAATATTTTGGGCATTGAAATATGAAACTAAAAATGGCCTAGTCCCTGAGTACCTGGAATAAAAGATCATTGATAAAGGAATATATGTTTTCATAAGGTAAACATTTTGTAAATGAACAAGCAAAAAATAATGAGAATGAATTAATGACTATATTCATTTAGAACCTAATTGTTTTCAGAATTGTTTTAACCCAAAATCCACTTAAAAATTAAAACAGTACCATAAACTTTTGGGGGGAGTTTACATAGTTTGAAATCTGCAAATCTTTGAGAGGGAATTATAATATATACATCTGTATATACATGTATATACATACATAAATATATGGTGTCTGTATATATTTACCTCCTTTATGGTAAAATATATTATGTATAACTTCTTCATCATAAGAAATACTTGATTATAATAATTGTGAACTAAAAAAATTAAAAGATTTGTGAGCAATGTCCAGAAAGTTGAAAAAACATGCATACTAATAAACAACACAAACTGTATTAAGATAGCTTTTTCTATATCTGAAAATCCAGAGACATTTTCTAAACTAAAATTCATGTTCATTATTAATATTATGATTTACAGAACTCATTTATTTCCCAGGCCCCCAGGTACATGTAGTACAAGAACACCAATTTAATTAAGATAACTTTTGAAATTCAAAAGCCAAGTTGGTCCCTTTTACATTAGTAAGTTCTTATTAAATAGATGCTATATATCAATTTCGAAAGGTTTACAAGGACAGAATTGTAAATGAACTGTTAATAACTTGGCCTGGGGTGAAAAGCTTGTCTTCAGGTGTTTCCTGACACTCTCATGCAGAAAGTTTCTTCTCTGAGGTGAGATGTATCAGAGGTTTAACAGTCTATAGAAAAACTGCCCAGCCACAGTCATTGATAACAGAGGAGAAAATTTCATTATCTAGCATTGAATACATTGTTTATATACCCCCTTGGGTTTTAGCTGCAAAATATCTCATTTCAGATATAATTTATTGCAAATGGGTGTTTAGAAGATGAATTAGTACTCATTAAAGTCTTTGAAATTCAAGAGTTAGGTTTTCAAAAAAATAGTTATAGAACATTTAGGGAATATGAACTTGGGTTAATATAATTCATATTATGCTAATGGGATTCTTACTAGGTAAATTTTATATTAACAAACTGAGCCACCTTGGCCAGGGTCACATTCATAATTTCTAAAACTTCTGTCCTTCCCTATTTATCATGGTGTTTAGGTCATCACTCTAACTGGCATATGTGACAATTGAAATCTGCAGCTGTTTCATCAGTCCCAGACATAAGAAATGACTCTAGACCCTAGGAATGAGTTTCTCTCTCTCTCTCTCTCTCTCAGACAGATGATGATAGATGATAGATAGATGACAGATGATAGATGATAGATATAGATGATAGATGATGATAGGTGATAGATATAGATAGCTGATAGAGATAGATGATAGATAGATAGATGATAGATGATGATGATAGATAGATAGATGATAGATAGATAGATGATAGATAGATAGATAGATAGATGATGATAGATGATAGATAGATAGATAGATAGATAGATAGATAGATAGATAGATAGATGATAGATAGATGATAGATAGATAGATGATAGATGATGATAGATAGATAGATAGATAGATGATAGATAGATGATAGATAGATGATAGATGATAGATAGATAGATGATAGAGAGATGATAGATGATAGATAGATGATAGATAGATAGATAGATAGATAGATAGATAGATAGATAGATAGATAGATAGATGATAGATAGATGATGATAGATAGATAGATGATAGATAGATGATAGATAGATGATAGATAGATAGATAGATAGATAGATAGATAGATAGATAGATAGATAGATATAGATAGATAGATGATAGATAGATGATGATAGATAGGTGATAGATGATAGATAGATAGATAGATAGATAGATAGATAGATAGATAGATAGATAGATAGATGATAGATAGATAGATAGATAGATGATAGATAGATAGATAGATAGATAGATAGATAGATAGATAGATGATAGATAGATAGATAGATAGATGATAGATAGATAGATAGATAGATGATAGATAGATGATAGATGATAGATAGATGATAGATAGATAGATAGATAGATAGATAGATGATAGATAGATAGATAGATAGATAGATAGATAGATAGATAGATAGATAGATAGATAGATAGATAGATAGATGATAGATAGGTGATAGATAGATAGCAGTATTCTGAAATATTTTTTTAAAAACTTCCTCAATCATATTGGGGTAAATTTCTACAACTGTGGAATTCAAATTTCAAGTTTGTTCTTTATACTAAGCAGAGGATGGGAGTAATTGAGGTTTAAAACTACACACCTTTCAAAATTCTTTTTTATTAAATCACTGGCCAACCTTGAAGAGGTTACTAGGTTTTCTGATTCCACTTTGCTCCACCTGTGAAGTGGAAATAATAATATGATTTGTTAAGGGAGTTTCTCTTTTCCAAGCAAGCCTCTATTTGTAGGCACACCTCCTCACCCTTTATAATTTTGTTACGACTGTATAACTGGTTCATGGATGATGAGCATCTTGTTAAATAGATGCTCAGCATAATCCATGATGAGCAACTTGTTAAATAGAAACTCAGCAAATAGATGCTCAGCAGAGTAATAGAGGCTCTACGATGGTGCTGTAGCGCCAGGGAGAGGGCAGTGCTCCTCTATGAAATCCTGAAGCTGAAGATCAAAGCAAGCCAAGCGGGATCATGGAACGCAGTGGCCCTAAAGAATCGCTTAGACCTGAGTTAAACTTTATGTGAATAGGGGATAGATGCTTGTTTGCAGAGCCATGAGATTATGCAACTATTTTTTTCTGTTACAGGAGTTAGCCTATATTGACTAAAAAGTTATCGTATTTTTAAAATGTATTCTATATCATCTAAATCTAGTTTAAATATTTACCTTGACTTCTTGAATTCTAATGGAATACATATTTTCCTGTTCAAAAATAGAATTGCAAATATAAGTAGAAGATAATAAATTAGAATTTAGTCAAGGCCTGTCTACTTCATGAACAAGAAAACTGATGTTTATATGGACAGAAATTTTTGAAACTTGGCAAAAAAGCAAGCTACAGCCTAAGATAAATTTTATATCTCTTGGGAAGAGAGAAAGATAGAAAGAGGGGGGTGGGGGGTAGGAGGAGACAGAATAATAACATAAATAATGTCTTAAAAGGCTATTTTTATAAATTGGATCATGTCAGAATTTCTCCATGTATTTCTGACATTTATAAGCTTTTCATTGTCTTCACAATGGTGTAAAAACAATGAAATGAAATAAAGAACTGATTGTTATAAATGGAAATGGGATGTATTTTTAGTCACAAATATTAGAAATGTATGTTCATGATCATAAAGATACATTTCCATTGTATAATTAGCAGTGAATTACTATTGATTTGCATACTAAAATAGAGAAAGAATAAAATAATCAAATGAATAAAAGCAAAGTCTGGCATATTTCACATATGTTACTGACAGCACACTAAACAATATTATATAAAATATTAATACTCTAATATATCTGTGTAGCCTATTTTTGTTGTGAAAATGTAAATTGAATTACATATGTAACATAAGTTTTTGAAATGTTAAATTGACTAACTAGAATGCTCATTAAAATGAAAACTTAAAATGAGTTAGAAGACATTTAAAACTCTTTATCATCATTTTTTTAAATTAGGTCTTAAATGCTAACGATTGAGAAGCTTGGGATCAGAGGTGAAAGAGCTATTGTTGTTAACCTCGATTAAGGTTGAAAAATTCACTGGGGTCAGGAATAAAAGTTCTGTGTATCTTTCTGAGTAACTAATTATTGTCAATATCATCATAAATATTTTTTAACTTAAATAGGATGTGAGTTTATCATTTCACATAGAAAAAGGGCATTTGTAATTTTAAAAAGTGAGATTCCTTATGGAACAACTGGTTTAATGTCAAGGAATGTTAGAGAAAATTCAAATGTTTTTATTAGAATAATTGAAGTTAAGATTATTCTTATTAATGTTGACAATTATGTCTATAACCTGAAAATGATGGCATTAAATATGTCATTAGTGACTTTTGCTAAGCACCTTCCATCTTGTGCTTCTCTGTTGAACTTTATTCTCAGAAAAGTCCTCTATATATGGATTCTTACCAAGTTGATCAAAAACTGATAGTTATATCTCACAGAAAGAAATAAGCAAAAGGAATTTTCTTTCAAGAAATCCAAGACCAGGGAAGAAATTGCTTCCTTAAAGGTAATTGTTACAAAGCAGCCTAGATTTTTCCAAATTTAACTTAGGTATGAAAACAAGCATTGTTCTGGACCTACACAAAAATAGCCTAGGCCAAAATGAAAATCCAGTGTCTTGTAAAACTACTCTTCTATTTTTAAAATTATTTTCCTAGAAATATAACTGTTTATTTGTATTTAGTCAATTTAAAAATGTGCTACTATATCTGTAAGTCTCATCATTAGTTTCATTGAAAATTAGATAACTGGAAAGGACCACATCTAACTGTAAAAAAAAGGGTAGTCAGAAAATTTTACACAGCTAAATCTTAATTTTTTTAAATATATCTTTATTGATTTCAGAGAGAGGAAAGGAGAGGGAGAGAGAGAGACAGAAACATCAATGATGAGAGAGTCACTGATCGGCTGTCTCCTGCACGCCCCTGACTGAGGATCGAGCCCGCAACCCGGGCATGTGCCCGGACCGGGAATCGAACCCCGATCGCCTGGATCCTAGGCCGATGCTCCACCTCTGAGCCACGCCTGGCCAGGCAGCTAATTCTTTACTACCATCCAGTAAAATATAAAAATTGTCTTTAATTTCCAAAATTAAAGGAATAAATAGAAATTTGATTTTAATGAGACCTTTATTTCTTACATTTAGTTGTCACTTGAATTTAAAAATATGTATTTTCACTTTTAAATAACTGACTTTCTAATTTTTAGATTCTTCAGCCAGAAAAGGGCTTTTCCATTTTGAAGTAGTAAATATATTAGTGAATTACATTCGTAGTTTTCATCAGACAGATGTACATGTATACTTCTTGTTTCAAGACAATTGTATTGGTTTGCTTGGATTGGTCTAAGAAAGTATCCCAAACTGGGCAGCTTCAACAGAAATGCATCGCCTCACAGTTCTGGACACTGAGAAGTCAGAGATCAGGGTGTTGATGGGGCTGGCTCCTTCTGAGGGCTGCGAGGGACAATCTGTTCCATGGCTCTCTGGTGATATGCTGGCAATCTTCGACACCCCTTGGCTTGTAAATGTCTCACTGATGTATGGCTTTATGTCACATGGCAGCCTCCTTGTGTGCATGTCTCTCCACGTCCAAATCTTCCCCCCTTTCATAGGGACACAGTCATAGTGAATTAAGACTCACTATAATGGCCTTATCTTAACTTGATCACTTACAAAGACCCTATTTCCAAATAATGTCATATTCACAGTTATTGGGGTAGACTTCACTTCTTTTGGGGGGACACCAATTTACCCATAACAATATTAAAAATTACTAATAAAGCCATTATGAGCATTATAGAGCTGTGGCCTTAGCACTGACCACATTTGTACGTTAGAAGGCAAAAATTGTTTCCTTGTAAAATAAGGAATCAGACAGTGCGGGGTGACTTAAAGTCAGTGGGAGAAAAAGTGGGGAATAGGGTTGCTGCTGTCTTTCTACCTGTCTCATCTCAACCTCCATAAACCCGTGTTTGCTTACAGATGAAACGCAGATATTTAGAACACCTGCCTTATTGTGTTACTGTGAAATATTAAATGCATTAAACATGCAGTTTATAGCAATATGCCTGGGATATAATAAAGGATTTATAATTGTAATAATAATAATATAGCAATAATAATAATTAGTAAATAATAAAAAGCATGGTACCTTGAGTACCAAATTTAAGATGTTTAAGTCGTTCTATATAAGTGATGAGTGTGAGTGGCATATTTCACGAAGACATCATAGTAAAAGAGATTAGAGAATTGATCGCATTGATATTTACTAAAACCCATACGAACCCAGGATAAGCCTCTCTACTTGGTTTTTCTCACAGGCTCTGCTTTTCTTTTAAGTGCAGCAACCTATGAATCAGCCTTACAAGTTAACAAGGCTTTCTGATAAGCCACTGAGGGCATATTCCTCCTGAAATACTAGCTCATATATGCAGCTAGTTTATTTGGATTGCATAAATTCTTTGGTCTAATTGGATAAAGGATGAAATATACTCAAAATGAGAAGGAAAATGATTTTTTACACATCAAAGAACAAAATTCAATATGATACTCAATATAACGTTGAAACCAATTTTACTGATAATTTGAAAGAATATTGAATGCACTATAGGTGAAGAGGAGATTAATCCATCAGTTCTTTATCAGAGGGATATTATCTTTCCATTCATTTTAATTTATATCTTTTATTCAGGCATATTATCTAATTAGTTAACAATTAAACTCTGGTCCATGTTCTTTAAAGTGCCATAAAAAAAGTGTAAATAATTCAAGTTTAGTTGTAAAATTGTAATAGGCCAAGGTAGATTTTAAATTTGAAATTCAATTTCAACCTGGTCACAGACTATAATAGAGAACATAATGGAAGAGGTACACCCCCAGGGATGTTTTATTATTTACCATGGAGGGTAAATGGCACACTGCACACCATCAGGGTAAGCAACTCACAGAAACAATTATGGGCATGAGAGTCATTCATTAGAGTGCGTGTTTGACTTGCATTGAAGGGTGACAGTTTGGGCCACTCTGTGGCATTTTATTTATTTATTTTTCTATCCACCAAGGTCACTCCAAACGTTCACTGTTTTCAAGTGACTTGTTTGTATATAATTTAGGCACTTCACTAAAAATTCCTGTCCCTCCTGCCTTTCCTTTGTAACATCCCGCACGTGTAAGTTCTTTACCACGCTGCAGTCAAGTTCAGTGACCCAGGCCTGGGTCGAAGCCGCCTCCTCAAAGCTTGAAAAGACGCGATAGGAAGTTGGAGTGTCTGTGAAGAGGACCACAGGGCTCATTCTTACTGCCTCTGCACACGCTCATATGGTATGGAGACTGGTATTTCTATATTCTAAAGCTGCTTATACTTTGAGAGGAAACAGTACTAGAACACATTAAGAGACTAACATACATAACTATAGTTTATATTTCATTATTTAAAAGTAAAAATAAACTTTTTCAGAAGTTGTGATGTTTAGAGTATCCAAATTGGCAATGTGTGTGTGTTTTTTTAAATCACTCTATATAGAAAACCAAAGTAATAATTAGCAGAATGCTTATAAAGTATGGATATAAAGCAAGAAGAAATGACTACTTTGGAGAAATATTTCACCCAGGCAATTATGAAACTGTTTAAAGTAGTTCCATCTCCTTCTTGAGAACACAATGCCTCTTTAGCCTGGATTTTGCTGACTAACTAGCTCACTTCTGCCTTTTGAGCCTTCCATTCTCTGTCATTCACCTGGACAATTTCTTTTAATTAGATATTAATTTTTGAATCAGGGTTTAATAGGATAAATTAAATTTCCCCATGTGATGTTATAATCATATTCTAATTGTGCTTCTTTGATATGAAAATTAGGTCACTTTGATTCGAGTTTTGGAAATACAAGACTTTCAAATGCCCTTTACTTAGCCAGTTGGATGGCTAACCACATTGTGGGTGGATTTAAAAGTTTAAAACTCTGAAGTCATCCATCCTCTAAAACAGCGATTTTCAACCAGTGTGCTGCAAGAATTTTTAAAACATGCAATAACTCACTAGACTGTCAAATATTAGGAAAAAAAGACTACAGCCAACACAGCAATAGCTGTCCAGTGTGAGTGAATTAAAATTATACTTAGTTTTTCTGTCAGATTGGCAAAAAATATATTTTTTGTTGTGCAGTAGAATTTTAGTAATAAATTTATGTATGCAACGAGATGAAAAACTTTGAAAATTGTTGCTCTAAAATTATGAAAATATTTGTCCGTGGGACCCCAGATTCAGTGCAAAATGTATAAGAATTCCAAAACCTTAAACATAATAAAAATTTCAATGTGTCCTAGGATATATATATATACACAAAAGCCCATCAAAAAACTAAGACAAAAGTAAAAGAAAATAAGATTTTTACAGTTCAAGGCAATATAATTTCTGTGATTGTCACAGAGCCAAAAGATCGGCAGTTCATAATGAGTGACAAACTGAATAAACATGATTTTCACTTTAAAATCATTTCATAATGGAAATTCAGATTCAATCATTTTCTGATTAAGAAGAGAGAAGTCACCCAGAAAGTATATCCAATGATTGGGAAATGATTATAAATTTGGGGGATATTACAAATTGAATTTATAAATTGCTAGATCTACCAAAGACTTTACAACAGATTAATAAACGTAAATTCTTACTATATTAGATGAAAGCAACAGCTAAAACATGTTAATTTAAAACCATCTTTTTCATCAATCTTCGAGCACTTCCTTAATATATGGAACAAAAATATATCCCACACTTATCAGGTACTTTCCTTTTTAAAAAAATTAAAGTTGAACATCAAAATAATCTCATTTTTATTTCAAATATCAGGTTACTAGTCCTTTGTTACATAGTATATCTCATGCCAATGCACATATCCAAATATACATACTGTAATATTTAAGAAAAATCATGTTGCAATAAATATTGTGTGTGCTTATAGAACACACCAGAAAACAATGTAAAGTAGAAGTTTGTTTTAAGGTATAATTATAACTAATATAATCAATTAGAGGGAACATTCTACTTCAGAGAAAACCAAGGGAAATATCTTGTCATGGTATACTTTATCATTTATAAATAATGACAAATATAGCTTTAGCTGATGTTTTAGAAAATTATATTCTTCAATTAAATTTCTCAAAGTTTAAATCAAGATTTTCTCCCCTTTTTCTGCATATATAACCTAAAATATGTAAGAAATAGCAATATAAATGTATGAATATGTAAAACATGGAAACATATCTATAACATAGATATATCTACATGCTATATTTAACACATAGAATAGTAGATTGACTTATATACTTCCATTTCCCCACCTGTAATCCCGATGCATCAATTTGCTATATTAAGTAAACTGTGGATTACAAACTATAAAGCCCACTATTTTTAAGTGGCAAGGATGATAAAGGAAACTTAAAAATAGATGCAGAGCAGAAATAATCTGTCTTAATTTGGTACATCAGATATTAAGTAGGATTAATAAGCTATTAGCTTTTGCATTTATTATAATGCTCTGACATTTCATCTATCACTTTTGAGTTTCATCAGGAAGGTGAAAACAGCACATCTCCCTCAATTTATCTTGTGATGCATTATAAGATGGCAAGCTGCAATTTTGTTCATTAACTTATAAAAGAGTTAAAATTTCTGTAAATAGAAATGGTAATGAATGTTCAAGATCATCTACCATGCTGAAATGAAGCCGCACTCCAATAGCTGCTCCACCTCCAGGTATCAGTGAAGCTTTGATGTTTTATAAGAAAAAATATTTGATTAAAAACTTTTTATGAAAGTATCTTGTTCTCATGTTAGGGCATACCTGTTAATTGACGTGCACCATGCCCATTATAAAATAAAAATGAGTAGAATTTGATGAAAGTACACTTTGTGTTTAATCTTTTATTTCGCTTACCTCAAACTTAAAAAATAAATTACTGGATTCAGAAATAACAGAGGAGACTAAAAACAGAAAGACACTAGCTTCTGTTTGTGATAAACTTTTCCAACTTTTTCTTTTTAATTAATCATCAAATATGTATTAAGCTTTTATGATGTGCTAAGACAGAACCTGATAGTATGCTTACTTGTCTACTAAAGAAGTATAATGTGTGGTATGGAATCCGAGAGTGACCAGATGTGGGTGGCAATGTAGGTAAAGTGGTAAGGACAGGTCACACTGGAGCAGAAACCTTACTGGAATGAGGGGTTCGCATGAGACCACCTACCACCAGAGTCTTCTGAGCAGTGGGAACAGCACGACCTTGGGGCAGGATCATAAGGGACACATTTAATGACCCGCAAAAAAGCCAACAGTGAAAGGGGTGGGAAATAATTTGATTAAAGTGACTGCGCCTTATTAACACACACACACAAATTCCTATTAGATTTTAGTCAGAATTACTCTTTTTGTGTGTGTGTAAACGTAAGACCATCCAAACTGGTAAAAATATTATGAGTTTATTAGTTCCATTGAGCCAAACTGAGGGCACCCCTGGAAGCAGGAGCTCAACAGACTGAGAAGAAGGCTTCCCAGAATGACAGTTTCTTTCCTAAATTTGAAATTAAGGAGGAACCGTAAGGAAGATTACATGAAAGTGGGAGAAAGCAAGGCAGGGAAATCTTTACCATTAGATTACAGGATAGTTAGCAAGAGTATGTGCTCTCTTGAGGGTGTTTATGCTAACCAGGGGCCTGAAAAGAGGCATTTCAAAAGTGTATTAACCTAGATGCAAAAAGCAATGCACAGGGCTTGCTTGAGGCAAAGATAATCTTTTAGGAGGGAAATTATAGGCCCAAGGCAGGACCGTCCCTGCAAGGTTACTTTCAGTTCAGTTTATTACAGAGCCCCCTTTTCATCACATTTATATCAAATACTTTTCAATGGCAAAGCTAGTTTGGAATGAATAGGACTGCAGATAAAATATCCAAAAAGGAGATTGTTGTAAAACTGCTTAACACACAAAACTTACTCATTCAGTGATTCTAGTGTTAAAGTAAGAAAATATTCAAACCTGTGAAGGGTTTTCGTGTGAGATTATTTGAGCCAAACTGCCCACATATGCCAGGGAGTCAAAACCTCAATGGACTGAGATACAGTAATGCTCTGAAGAAGGGCAGTTCTGCGCCCTGCTTTGCAGGTCCCCATCAAGGGAGGAGACGCCAGTGGGTTACAGAAATTCATTGCTGATGGATTAGGGAGGTGGGAGGAAGCAAAGCGGGGAAACCTCTGGGATTGGATAGAAAGTAAAATGATAGACACACACTTCTTATACATAGGTGGCTGCAAGGTAGTTAACATTCAACAGTCAACAAGATAACAGCAACAATGAGAGGATTCCCGGTCTCTGCCCACGTCTGTGAGGGCCCCGTAAAAGGGGAAATTACTTTGTTTTGCAAAGGCGAGTTACTCAGGTATGTTATCTCAGATGCAAAAGACAACCCACAGGCTTAGTTAAGCTGAAAATTAACTTTTGTTAGGGAAAAATACTGCCTCAGGACATGCTACCAACCATAAACTGCTTATGTGTAAAAAGTTTTAATTTCAGGCCGTGGTTATTTTGGGTCTCTGAGTTTGCAAGGCCCCCACTCAGGCCTGCCCTGAGCTTTTCAGGTTTAGTATGTGGCCCCTTTTCATCCGCACTAGTAAGCCTTGCAGTTAATCTAATGGACAAAAATCAAAGCTAAGAGTGAGAGAAAATCCGTAAGAAATAAATTTGCTTCATTCTTGAACTAGTACACTGTGAAATCCTCACTGCGTGAATTTTTGGGGGTTTTATAAAATTATAAAAGGTCCAGGGCAAATCATCACACTGTCCTCCTTAAAACCCTTCAGGGTCTCCCCTTGCTGGAATTCTCCTTCCCCCAATTCCCCAATCTCATCTCACAGGCTCTAACACCATTTTACAAATGTGTTCAAAATGCTAAGCTCAAATATATATAAAGTGTCAGTGTCCTCAATAAAAAAAATGATTATCTGGAACACACCTGCAGTTTGAATAAAGTTGGGTCTGTTTACTTGTAATGAGGGTGAATGTACACCAGGGGAAATAAGCAGCTTCTCAGTAAGAAAGGCTTTGCTTATATAGCAATTGTTTTATAAGGGGATTCTTCTGAGGATTTAAGGAAGCGGGGTTTTGCCCTAAATTGGATAGTATAAGGAAGTGCAGATAATACTGATACTCGGAAATCCGGATGGGGTTGGGGCTGCCTGTCGCTGTATCCAATTCAACGGAGGCAGGGTTGAATCATGTAAGGTGTTTATTGGGAAGGCCGGACGACCATGAAGACAGGGAGCATCCAAGACCTGTCTTAAGGAGTGGCCTGAGGGATAGGGTTATATAGGGAAATGGGGTAAACTGAGGCTGGGAATGGAATGCAGTTATTGTGCAGCCCCGGAGGTCCACAGGCATCAGCTATTGTTCTTGGTCACCTGGCAATGTCTCCATGAGATGACATCTTACATTGTCCACCACTGCGTCACCTCCTTAATTGCTTTGTAAGGAATCAAGGGGAGTGTACGGGCATAAAGGCCTAGGAAAAAGAAACTTAAATCCCTGCTCACATGAGTATATGCCTTCTATAATTTGTAAGTGATATAATTATATTTCAGCTTAATTCAGGTGCTCAATCTTTGGACATTATAAGTGTCCCTATCAATATTAGGGTTTGGTATCTTAATATTTCTTACCTAGAAGGTAGGAAGAACAATGCGAGGCTAAAGTTGTCATTGACAAGTAAGCAGCAGTAATTTATATCAGCTGTATAGTGAAATATTTGGTTATTTTGGTAATTTGAACAATGTTCTTGCTTTCTCTAAATCTGTACATGAGTAGGTTGTGGTCTTGCTTTGTCTTGATCTGTTGAGTTTCAGAAGAGTCTTGTCTGATGTTGATGTTCAATTGTTTATGAAGAGCACCATGGTGTATCTGTGACAGTCTTACTGGTTCTTCTCAACACCAACACCTTACTGATAGTGGAAAGCCAGCTCCTGCATCTCTTAGGGATTGTGCTTCTATTCCTTTAACATACTTGCCGGGTTTGGGAAGTAAAATTTGTCTGGTTTCATGAAATCCCTCAACATCGCTTTCATGTTTTCTAAATGGACTATTGAAGATCCCTATAAAATGTTACGAAGGAAACATTGAGAGAGACATCTTGGCCAGGAGATTTCAATGGAAACAGTTTTTTAACTATGGATTTATTTTTCAATTGATATTGAGAAATCAGATTTTATATTACTTTTTTCAGTTTACAAAAGTCATTCATTTCTAGAAATTTGTCTTTTTCTGCTAATTTATTTAATTATTGGAAAAATTGTTTCAAATATACTGCTGTATTTATTATATATTTCTTATGCTTGTTGATGTTTTCTTTTTATATTTGATATTATTATGTTTTAGAGATTTTTTTTAATTGGAGAGAGACAGAGAGAGAGAGAATGAGTGAAACATCAATGCTAGAGTGAAACCTGGATGGGCGGCTGCCTCCTGCGCACCCCTAATGGAGATCAAGATCAAAACCTAGGCTTGTGCCCTGCTGGTAGATGGGGCAAGGCCCAAGCAACTCAGCCACACCAGCCAGAGCAATATTATTTTATTCTTGCTTTTTTCCACATTTTTTCTAACCATTCTGTTATATGATCAATGTTTTCAGTCTTTTTAAACAATTTAATTTGTCTTTGTCGTTTCTTCATGATACATTTGTTTTCTGTTCCATTATTTCCTTCCTCTAAGTTCAATGGGTATAATTTCCAGAGTTTTTTGTTTGTTTGTTTTCTTGAAATAAATATATAGAAAATTTTTCACATGTTCTTTTGTATCTTATGCATTAGGGGTATATATTTTTCTTTCAGTTTACCACAAGTTTTGATATTTTTAAAAATAATTTCACTTAAAGTAGTTTATAATAGCCACTGGATTTTCTTCTTTACTTTTGAATTATTTAAAAGTCTATTTTTATAAATTTCAAGCATTTGGAGATTGTTCATTTACCATGTTATAAACTTATGGTTTAATTTCTCTGTTGTTGTGGACCATTCTATAAATAACTTTTTCTTGAGGCCTCAGATTTGTCAAACTTTATCATCAATTTCGTGATCACGTAAACATGAAAAAATGGTGTATTTATTTTTGTGAATTGTAGTATTTTATATATGTCAAATAAAGTTTGTTAGTTGTGTTCTTTAGAACTTCTATAACATTGCTGATTTTTTGTGTGTTTGTTCTACATTCTAGGTATGATGTGGATTTTTTTCTACTTTTAATTTTATTGATTTGTTTCTTCAATATTTGATGACTAATAAACTACATGCAGATTTGAAAATATAATATTTTTCTGGTTGATTGATTATTTTGCTATGAAGTGGTCTCCTCTCTGACATGCCACCAGGTGGTTTCTATCTCTAGAAATGTATTGTGCCTTAAAGTCTACTTTACCAACTTTTCTGCAGGTAATGATTTAATGAAATGCATTCCCCCATTCTTTTATTTTTAGTCATCATTTGTCTTTATTTTTAAGATGTGCATCTTTTAAGCAGCATATGTTTCTTTTAAACCAATCTGAGAATCTTGAATTTATAATCGTTTTTAGTCCATTTACATTTAAAGCAATGACAGATATGTTTGGGATTTATATTTACTCGTTTGACATTTCATTTTATTTGTATCACCTATTCTATGTTTCATTTTGTTTTTCCTCTTGATTATTTTATTAATCAAATGTATAGTTATTACCAAATTATCAAATCATGTTTGAATAATTAAAATCTAATACATAATAGATTATTGTTAATAGAGTATAACTATGGTCATTAACAATTGCTTTACTTTTCTTATGCACATGGCACCCAGCACATCTAGCTGTGAGTTTGGCCTATCCTGTGACTTACCTTGACTATACAATATGGCAGAAGTGACACTGTGCACCTTCAGGTCTAGCTCTCAAGAGTACTGTGAGATTATACTTTCTTCTCCTTGGAACCATAACACTGACAACGCCAAATACAAGAAAGAACCAACATGTTATTTATTTTTACCAAATACTTTTAATTAAAATATAATATATAATGAACAAAAGCAATTATTAATATGATGTAATATTTGTACAAGAAAAAATGTTCGTAATGCTTTATAAGCAACAGGAGCTCTCATTCATTGCTGGTGAAAATGCAAAATGGTAGTCATTTAAGAAGATGATTTGGCGGTTTCTTATAAAACTAAACATACTCTAATCATTTGCTCCACCAATCATGCTTCTTGGTGTTTACCAGGGGTTGGGGAAAGGGAGGGGTAAATAGGCAGAGCATAGAGGATTTTTAGGTCAGTGAAATACTCTATGTAGTACTATAATGATGGATAAATGTCATTATACACTTGTTCCAATCCATAGAATATGCATTACCAAGAGTGAATCTTAACATAAACCATGTGCTTTGGGTGATTATGATACATCAATGCAGGTTCATCAATTGTAGCAAATGTCCCACTATAGCGAGTGATCTTGATGATAGGGGAGACTATGTATATGTAGGGGGAAGGGTTATATGGGAAATATCTTTAACTTCCTCTCAGTTTTGCTCTGAAATGTTCTTTAAAAACAAGAAAGTGTTAAAAAGTTATAATGCCTACTCTAGGACAAAAAGGCTGAAAATGTGTAGGGGTCCTTTTATTGGTACAGTAATTAACATAGTCCAAATGTAGAATAAATTCCTAAAAAAGCAGAGGAATCTAGTTCCCTAAAAACTTTTAATCAAACACTGGAAGGACATCTGTCTGGACTATTTAAAATGGATCCTATGTTCTGGGAAGAGTAGAACAACATCAACAAAATCTTCAGGCACAAACAAAACTTCTCAATATTGAATTATCCCTATATAATGAATGATTACTATAGTTCTTTGAGTTATATATAGTTTTTAATTTTGTCTGAAAGAGGCTAGTGAGTAAATAAGGAACCATCCCAAAATGCAGAATTATTTTTAACTGTGACATTTTCATTAATCTATGCTATAAATTAAGCAAAGATAAGGTATAATGAATTTTACACTGCATGATAAAGCACCTGGATTCAGGATCAAATTCATTAAGTTAAACTAATAATTTAACGACTGCTCATGTAACTTCTAAAGAAAAAAACAAATAGGATTTATAATTTTAAAAGCGCACAATTTCAAAGCAAGAATGTATCTTAATATGTTAAGATTTTCTTTATAATAGTTCTGAATCATTCTTACATACATTTTTCACATAACACTGTACTTATAATGGTTAGATTTTTTTATTCAATCTGTTCTTTCTTATATTGTTACCATATATTTTAATTACAATATAATATATTATGAACAGTATCAATCATGATTATTAAGTAACTTTTTTAAATTTATGCTTTATATTTAGGAAAGTAGAAAATTTTAACTCATAACTTTGGGTCACTGAAAAAGATAGAGTGATCTGACACCATCAGAGAACTCTGAATCTTCAAGTCAAAACTAATAATATTATGGAGAGATTTGGTCTTACTTTCATCAAATAGTTAATTTTTAAGATAGGAGATAGTAACTAATGGATTTTTAAGTAATTTTTTTTTGTTTAGGTCTAGAAAATATTTATTTATTTATTCATTTATTTATTTACTTATTTATTTATGCTTTGTTTTGAAAATAGTATATATTTTTAACATGCCCAATACATATTTACGGATTTTTTTTAAAAATCTCCAATCCAGTTAATAATGAATGCTGGGAAAATCATGTGTTATACTTGGGGTCATTATCAAGTCTTTTTTTTAAAAAATCTGTATTTTATTCTAATATCACTGTGCTTTGGCCCAAGTTTGAAAGTTTAATCATTTGAGATATTGACTATATTCCTGAGATAAGACACTTGAACTAAGTTATTTAGAATCCTATTACATGTATCAATTTTTCAGGTCACAGACTGGTGTAAAACACAATTTTATTTTTCTTTCTGCCTTTTTCTAGTTTTCTCTCTTGAACTCCAGTCCTTTTTAGTTGGATATTTAAATGAGTCACGTTCAAAAAAAGTTAACCTGATTTCATTGATTACTAAGTCATCTCAAGGTTATAACTTAATCATATTCAGGTACAAAGCTTGCTCAGGTTTTCTACTTTTCTCCCTTCCTTCATGTGTATATACATATGCACACACACAACACATATATATATTTCCTTTCTCTGCAAATAATTTTGAACACCTCCTAATGTTTTAGATACTGGAATTACAACTGTTAACAAGACAGTTGATGATATTATTTTAATAAAATATATTATTTGAGAAAGGAGGGAAAAAATCAAATAAGTAAGCAGATGAATAATTAAGGCAATCACAGCTTCTTGTTAGTGACTTAATTTAGGGGCCATTGACAGCAATGGCCAAAAATGTAGCAAATTTTCTAACTTTTTACTGTTAACTAGAATGTAGAAAGAAACAAAGATTAGGCTAAGGACCAGAACCTAATCACAAGCACAACCACATATTCTCAGCAATTGAGAATTAAGTCTCAGCAACTGAGACTTCCCTCTAGTTTACAATCAATATAGCAGATTGACATGAGTGATCTTTAAAAATGAAATTCAGACTATGTCATCCTATTATCTTTTTTTAAAAATCTTACTACTCCCTTAGTCATTCTGCTCTCAGGTCTCTGTCCTCACAATTTCTTCAACAGACCTTCAACAATAGCTCTGGCCCAAGGTCTTTGCACTAGCTAATCCTTGCACTTGAGATTGTGTTTTCTCAAACATCCTCTGAGTTGCTCCCCATATTTCTCATGTATTGGCTCAAATGTTAATTATGCAGCCAGACTTTTCTTGGAAGACCCTATCTATAATTATATCATAGTATGTTATCACTCAGAATGAATGGAATTCCTACCTCTTCTCCCTTTATTTTTCTTCATCTCACATATCACTATTCTATATACCAAAATTTGG
The DNA here is from genome assembly GCF_964146895.1 of Miniopterus schreibersii. Classification (NCBI taxonomy): domain Eukaryota; kingdom Metazoa; phylum Chordata; class Mammalia; order Chiroptera; family Miniopteridae; genus Miniopterus; species Miniopterus schreibersii. The sequence continues at coordinate 67,304,604 of NC_138106.1, read as the reverse complement.
TTATTTATCCAGTTTTGCGTATATCTACCATGCTGAAAAGTAAGTTTTATGAGGGGAGGGGTTTTGTGTGCTAGAACTCTAGTACCTAGAAAATTGCTCATCATATAATTGGTGTTAATTACTTAGTGAGTAGATGGGTAAGTGAATGAAAAGTAAATAAACAGAGAGGAACAGGATAGTGGGTCTTGACTAACTGGGACACAACACTGCAGGTGGAAAAGGCATTCGCTGTGTTCCTTAGACATGAGGGAACTGCTGTTGGAAATACAGACTTTGCCAGGTGGGTACAAAGTGCAATATACAGAGGATGCATTATAGAACTGCACACCTGAAACATATAATATTATTCACCAAAGTTATCCCAATACATTTAATTAAATAAAAAAATACAAAGCTCGAATGCAAGGGAACAATTGGGGTTGGAATATTTTACCCTATAAGTAGTGCCTAAACTAATTGGTAATTAGCAATTGATGCAGTGTAGGAAAATTTACTTCAAAAAATTCGAAATGCATGCATGATTCCTTAACTCCTGAGCACTTTATTTAAAATAAATTTATGTAGAATAGGAGTTTGAGTCAGATTCCATGTCAAATCCCCTTCAAATCTACAAGTTTGTAACTCCAACAAAGACTAATCTACAACCTGGCACTGAGGCAGATCTAATCTCTTAGAGATACTTTGAATTCTTATTATTGACAATATTTGGAAAATATTTTCTTGGACCTTTATAAAATCTACAATTTTATAGATGTGAGGTAATAAGAGGAAATTCCAATAGTAGATATTTTATCTGTCAAATTCACTAATTTAAAAATGAATATAAAACCAGAGTAACCATTTTTTCAAAAAAAAAGATGCAGCCTCTAAAAAAGTAGTTTTGCCTTTTCTAAGAAATTCCTTAGAGTTAGAGGTTGCAGAGCCTATATGATTATGGGTTCATTTTCTACAGTGTTTATTAATAAAGGCACGTTCACTAAGCAGATTAGCATTTTCCCTGGCCAGGAGACAATGTTTTACTTTAAAAATCAACTACAAAACCATCTTCAGGATGCTGACGTATGTTAAAGTTTCCTAACTGGTTTTACTAAATCTCATATCTCTTGCATTCCCCTCAAAATACAGCCTGGTCAACTCTGCCTCACTCTGCCTCATGTGCTTGACTGGCTGAAGCCGGCCAGCCTACTGTGGACACCGCAGCCAGCGCTGCAGGCGCAGGCCTGGCGGAGAGAAGGGGCCAGTCTTCCTCAGTTGTGCAACTTACTCATCCAGTCCTCAGAGCAATTTAGCCTTCTGGCTTTGCTTCAACGAATTCTTTACTATTTCATTTGTGATTGTATTAAATGTATTTCTTCCCTAGACACTCGATAAAGTGCTGCGATAATTTTCATAATACTGTGAATAACCATTTCCAAGTATAACTAAAAGGACCTAAAATCAGCATCATTATGGGATTCCTATTTCAGATTTCTTTACCAGAAGCATACAGAACTATCATTCTAAAGCTTGAAGTGTTGAGTGTTTTATATTTTTAAAAATACTATCAATAATTTTGAAAACTAGATTTTTTCATGTCTTGTATATATAATTAGATCCCAAATAACTCAGACAAATATCATTTCCATAACATTGCTGACACTAAGTAAGCTATTCAGCCTTTTTTTTTTTCTATTATGAGAAACAGATGGAACCAGTAGATTTTATACAATGAAACATCATTGCAAAATGGAGCATGTTTATCAAGCTAAGAACATGAACATGAGTGTATTCATAATACTAATTGTGGATAAAATGTGGGAGCCTTGAGGGTCCAAAGTCTTTCCCAGACAGCCATATAATTATTTGAAACAAAATCATGTTTGTTCTATATATTTGCACTTACTGCTGATACTTGATGTTTCAGGTTTTTCTACACAGACTTAGCTTTTTGTCTTGTGTTCATTTTGTTATTTTGAGGGTAAATGTAGAATTATAGTTCACTCCTAAATTACCAAAATTTCACCATTATTAGTAGTTTTTTCCCAGTTGCTCAGCTCTTGATTTATATTTCCATAATTTATTTATGATGCTTATCAATACTATAACTTTAATGGGTGATACATTAAGATAACAGAAATATTGGGAATAAATACTGGGAAACAAATTATTTTTTGCTTGTAAAAAAGTAAATTACTAAAAATTATTATAACTTTGTTGTAAATTCATAGTTTTTATTGTTATTCAGAATAAAATTTATTTTTCCATTCTATTTCAAGTTGGTTATTGTAAGTACAGGATTAAAATATTGATTCCTGTGTATTTTCCATGCATCTAGCCACTTTATCAAATTCCTTTACTTATTCTAGTAGATTTTTTAAAGTCTCTTGAAATTTTTATATAATTTTTATTTCATTAACATGTACAGGTATTTTATTTGTTATTATGTAATTTTATTATCTAAATACTCTGGAATTCATTTTAATATTGAACTTCAATTTCAATATTTAAAAAATGGTAAGTGTACATGACAATGCTTATTTCAATCTTGAAAATTATTTCAGAATTTCTATGTAATTATGCTTGCTGTTGATATTGCAAATAGTATTTATCATGTTTTCCTTTTCTGCTTTAATTGAATTTTTACTTTTTATTAGAATGCTTTTAAAATTATTCAAATTCTACTTTAGCAAATTCTATATTAAAAATCATAATTTTTATTTACTGTGTTGATATAATAACGTTTCCTTCTAAGTTTCCTAATATTGAAACATTTTTCTGTTTTTGCATTGTTACAAAACCATGCTTGATCATATAATAATGTTCTTCTTATAACTTTTATGAACATCTAATTGTGCTGGAAAGCTCATATTATAGTAGTTTTTCTCAGTGGGGAAATTAGTAAATAAGCTGATTTTTTAAAGAATTAAGGAGACACTGTAATTTGTTTAGTTCAAGCAGAAAGTTGCAATCATTTTCTAAAATGCCTTCACAACACAGATGGTTGAGTAAATGGTCCAACCCAACTCTATGATTCTACATTGAAGCTCTGCCTTCATGGTGATCTTTCTATAGGCATAGACATCTGAATGGGAATACACCCACCTATCGCTTTCTAGTGAAGTTTAAGTTGAGTATTTACATACTGAAATACATTATTATTAATCAATTACCTGTATTCCTTATATTTCAGTGGGTATAGTATATTGATTTTTAGAATGCGTAGAGAAGGTTTATTAATTAATGAGTTTTATTCTAAAACAGTAAAAGGAGCGTTAAATAGTCAAAAGTGGCTGATAAATACTTTGGGGAATGAAAGGGTTGAATACACCTACACTATCATACATATATGCGAGTCACACATTTGTGACTTTTTATGGTTTTGGAATTAATTTTATTACAATTTATAACATTAATTGGGGAAAGTTTTCATTTTTGTATGCTCTGAAAGCATTTACATAATTTGGGGGAAAGTCTTCTTCATAAGTTAGCCTTTTTTCAGTGTAAATCAATGTTGTCCTGGTGTCTTCCTTTCAGTAAGTAACCTTAATTCCTTTTCCAGTCTCTTTCGTGCTTTATGGATGTTGAAGTTTCTGCTTCTTTTGGGGTTAATTTTAGTGATTTATATTTTTCTTATAAATAATTTATCTCTAGATTTTTAAAGATGTGCCCTGATAATTGCATGCAGTATTTTTTATAATCTTTTTAATGTCAGTAATATCAACAGTTTTATTTAATTTCTCTTTAGTAATCCTACTTATCTTTTATCTCTTGCATTAATGTTTAAATAAATACTTTCTAAGTAATTTATCTTATTGAAACATTATATCCAAAGTAATGTACAAGAGAAACACTTTAGAAAATGGAAATTTCTAGAATGTTACAAAAATGGTTTTATAACTAGAAAGTCTAGTGACAGGCTACTTAAATTTATTTACATTCTTTTGTTCAGCAGTTAATCATTTTCTTTTCATTGACGTTCCACGGAACTTTTGATGTCATATTTCTAGATCTCAAGGGAAACATGTTGAGATAATAAAAACTCACACTCAAAAGAAACTGACCACAGGCTCTTTTGTTTGGGTGCTTTGAGCTTCTCCTTTGTTCCTGTTCCTCAAAGGCACAGGATAGATTTTTGTGTGTGTGCATCTGTGTGTTTGCGTGCGTGTTTCTTAACTCAGACACTACTTCTTATTACTCAAAATGCTGGCTGGCATTGAAATTCAATAACCATCTGTTATGAGATGATTTAAGCTGCAAAATACAAAGTGCTTGATTCAAGGTCCACATATTTTATCCCATTTAACTTCACAATCTGTTTTCTATTACTATATTCAGAAATTCAGATTAAAGGAGGTAAGTTCTTTTTAATAATCTTGTAATTAGATTTAAATCTATCTTCAATAACATGGTCTCATTAAAATGGAACATGATTTTAACTTCATATTTTTTTACTTTTGTCAACATAACTAGTACCTCACACATGGGTCCTTGCAATCAATCAGATTCAATACAATGGTATAATTGAACATAAATCACCATTATATTTGTTTAAAAACTGGTTCAATACATTAGAAACTAATAGAATTCTCCATGATGGGTCTTCTGGGTGATATTTCAAATATTGAAAAGATAATTGCATTGAATGAACTTAGACAGTTTTAAAGGCCAAGTAAATTAAATGTATTTTCACTTGGGACATCAATCTGAAATAGTTGTTCATAAACAAATTAAGTCTCCAGAAGAAATTTTCCAGCTAGGATTTGCAACGAAGTAATATTATTCTATATTTTGTAGTTCTCTTTTTGGAAATAACCTTATTAAGTTTGGGGTTAGAATACCATACTTAAAATAATAAAACATAATTACATCTAAGTGAAAGAAAGAAAATGACTATTAAAGTATTCTAATGCCCTTGTATTTTCAGAAACATTAATAAACATATAGATAAATGTTTAACTTTGTTAACTTAAGATTATAGGTTAACATCTCAAAGATGTGCACTATGAAAACAAAAATAAATAATCTATCTTTCAGATCAGTGGAAGGAAAATGCAGTGGAACAATAAAACATCATTCAATTTAAAAAGGCAATAAGTGGGGGGGGTACAGCAGGAGTAAAAATTTTTTTTTAGTTATGTTGGTAGATGTGTATTCATATATATATATGCATAGTAATAAGATATTTAAATAAAATAAGTTACCTTTGGAAAAGTAGATTTTGTCAGATTAGATAAAAAATGACCCTAATCCAGTCATATAATGTTTATAAAAAATACTCATAATATATTAATAAAGAATGAAGTTAAAGGGAGACTTTATAGCAATTAGATGGGCTGATCTAGGAGTGGAAACCGTCTTTACAGAACTGTCTGGTAAACATTTGAAGTTTTGTGGGTTAACAACTTCTCTATTAACAACTTCTCGACTCTGCCTTTGCAGCGTGAGAGCAGGCACAGGCGATACCTAAAAAAGTGTGTCCCAATAATTCTTTACACAAGGAAGCAGACCATGGGCCACATTATATGACTTGAACAAGCCTTATTATCAGGACAACTGAATTGCTGGATGAAAAAGAATGTTGAGCAGCGACAGAAATGTGAAGTTATAAAGCACCAGCTCCTGAAATTAATAGAAATAAGGAATCCTGGGCATAAATAAATGTTAACATAAGCTTTGTGTTTGAGAATCTCTGAAAAGCAGCCCCCTGAAAAACTGATCAATTGTTTTGCTTCAGTTCACCTCCTTTCTCCCAAAGAAAGGTTTCTATAGTCCTCGTTATATACCACCAACTTCATATCCTCTTCTTAAAATATTCCAAGCACATTTTATGCTTCTCGTTATGAAGATTCTCCCCTTGTCAAAGGTGCAAATGATTTTATTCCTGCAAAATGCAAAGTCCATTCTGTTATAACCTGACTTCTTATTTCAGCAGTATTGGACCTTGGGGTTCAGTTGCTGCCCCCTCCACGCACACACATCCCCCCGCTGTTGTTCGCTGCATCTTTCTCACGGTAATGATCTTCACCCCTCTGCCAACCAGCCACTCCAGCCAAAACTTAGGAGATGCTTCTGGTTCTTCTGGTTTCTCACACACACACCTGGATCAGTTAGGCCTGATTCATTTATCATAGGCTTGTTGTACATACGAGGCTGTCAATAAATATTTACGCAGCCCTCATTATGGCAGCACTCCTTAGGGTAATCAGGCAGCTTGCAGGCCTGCAATTTGATTACATTGGATCACTTTCATAAAAGAGACGGTATTATTTAAACATAACCTTACCCTGGGTGCAGATTTATCTTCCCTATATGGAATGCTTCTCGGGAAACTGCCATCATTTACATACAGAATGGCTCCTTCACTTTTGTACCATTCCACACTGATAAAGTAATTCCACAAACAAAGCGTGGCAAAGGGCCTGTGCTCATGGGATTCACTGATCTTACCATGCAGCCCATCTTGTAGTAGACGCTTTGATGAAATAGTGGACTGGCCTTTAGAAATTCCAGGGCTAACATCCCTAGCCTCCTGTGAACAAGTAAACAACTTAAGGGACAATAGAGGGGTCATTTTTGGCCCATTTATATAACAACTCCTGCCTGAGCTTCCAGCCGGTTGGCTTGTCCTGCAGTTTAGACCTGCCAACTCCCACAATCACATTACATTTGCTACATATGTGTGTGTATGTGCTCTTAAATGACTTCTAAGACTTGTATCTTATTAACCATCCTGACTTTAATTACATATAATAATCTCTCTTGATCCCTTGTGCAAACACAGTGGCCTCTTTCTTGCAACTTGAGGACATGCCAGGCCTGCACTTACCTCAGGATTTTGCACTTGCTGTTCCTTCTGCTAGTCATGCTCTTCCGACCTGTATGGCTAACACCCTCACTTTCTTCAGATCTTCCTTCAGGGCTTACTCAAAGTTTGCCTTCTCGTAAAGCCTTCTTTGAACACACCACCAAACCCCAATGTCTTTCCTTGTTTTATATCTTTTTCATTAGTGCTTATATTATTTAATTACCATAAATTTTCCTAATTTATCTCAGTTACAATACAAGTAGGCATTTTTCCTCCTTTGTTATTTTCCATTTCCCAGAGCCTTGAAAGGTACCTGATAACAGGAGTTGATAAAAAATATTAATTCAATTACCCATTTTTACAGATCCCTGCTATGTACATATTGAGGATACAAATGGTTGGATTCATCCAGAGTTAGTGATTTATAGGCAATTGTAACCTAAGGAGAGGGAATTAAGGGAGATGAGGTTAGTTGCATGGAAATTATTAAGACAGGAAATCATGGGATCTGTATTGAATAAGGAGTGTGTATGCAGGGAAAGTTGATGGATAGAATGTCATAAAATTGAATTTATATGAAATCTTTGAATTTTATATATGAGAAAAACCAAGATCCACAGTTTTACTATCTCACTAAGGGTTATACATTTAATTAGGGACATGGTGAAAAACTGACTTCTGTATCCTGACTTCTACGACCTAATCTTAAATTGTTCAATGTCTCATTTTTCCCATGCTCATTCACCCATATAAATACAGGAGAGAGAGACAGGGAGAACAAATGAGAAAGAAAGTCATTCAGAATTTTATTCCTAAAAGTTAATAAGAAAACCAAATTATATTGCTATCATGTGAACTTGAAATAGCAATAGATGCTTTTATGTTAACTTTTAAGTTAGCATCAGCTCTTGGGGGATAACATCCATATGCTTTTATTTATTTTAGATCACAAGACCAAGAATGTGGTATTAAAGTTACATAAAAGCAAGCGAATTGCAGAGTTTTTATTTCTTTTTGCTCACTTAGGCAGATGCAATGTGATGTGTATGCTTCACCTTTACTGAGCTCTATATATTCTATATGTAATGAAATTTTCTTAGTAAAGAAAATAAAACTGCACTGTTTTGGAGACAGAAGATTAAATTGTTACCTTTTTCCCAGCTTGTTTTGTTAAGGACATTTTGCATCTTTTGCTTTGACTTTAAACCAGTTCATGTACTCTAAAAGTAGTATGAGAAAATAATAGTTTGACACATAAGTTCTTCTAAGTTTGACAGGTTTTTCTCAATAAAAGTATTGGACTATTGCTATAATATTGGCTCTTGTGTTTTCTCTTACACTGTATATCAACATGAAATATTGCTTATTTAAGTGTCAGTTCAGTGTCCTAAACTTCCTTAATAAACCTTATGAACCCCAATGACTTGTAATAACTCAATCTCCAAAACACCAATGGCTCTATTGTGCACTGAAAGAGTTAACGTCATCTTAACTCAGTTACTGACTTCTAGAGAGTGACTTATAGGGTCTATTAACTACAATGAGATTACAAATGAACAAAGGGAATTGGCCTGCCTTGTTTGAAATATATCCTAATCTGTTTCATTCAAGTACAAAGCATGAAATAGATTTGTACATAATTTATAGAATCCAAATAATTTGCATTGAGTCAATAGTTATTGAGTACCTACTATGTGAGGCACTTAGATAGTCACTTTGGAAAATACAGCTGTGTACAACACACTGTCACTCTCTTAGATGATTTACACTTTGGACACTTTTAATAATGTGTATAAGACAACATTAATTCAAATGGAAAGGAAGGTAAAAAGGAACTGCCAAGCATCTTGGTGAATACAAGAAAATATAATACAGTTAAGTGCCCTGAAAATGTTATGGTATATTTATAATTATTTAATTATGCTATATTTATAATTATAATTATTCAGAATTGTTTAAGTTTGCGCTGAATTAAAGTATTAAACTATATACTTACTAATATAAGTAATATAGGTAATTTAATAAAGTTTTAATAAAATTTTATTTTCTCTCAAATTATATGAATAGTGAATAAACATTAAGTGAATTTATAACTATTAATATATATTAATATTTTAGTGCAATTTTCAAAACATTCCAACTGCATAGATTCCAATACCCTAAAGAAACAGCATAGCAGTTAGTGATTGTTCATTACATTTTTTAAACTGAACTTTTATCATGATAGTGCATCTCCAAATAAATTATCTTTCCACTCTATATTTCTAAAAGAATGTTCCTTATTTAAATTTTTATTCTTTTGGTTGCAGTTGCAAAAGAAATTGTGCTTTCATTTCTTTTTCTGAAGTTTTGTTGTTAGTATACAGGAAAGCAGTGGATTTTTATACCTTGATTTTGCAGCCAGTATGGGAAGCAGTCTGGTGATTCCTCAAAAATTTAAGAATAGAGCTATCATATCACCCAGCAACCCCTCTCCTGGATATGTACCCCCAAAACTCAAAAACATTTTGGTAGTTTCAGTGTCCTGGCCACCGTGAATGCTGCTGCAAAGAACATAGGGGTGCACACATCTTTGAGATGTTTTCAAGTTTCTCAGGTAGATATTGAAAAGAGGGGTTGCTGGGTCATAAGGTAACTCTATTCTTAATTTTTTGAGAAACTTCCATACTGTTTTCCATAGTGGCTGTACCAGTTTATATTCCCAAGAGCAGGGAATCAAGGGCCCTTTTTCTACACAGTCCATCCACCACATTATTATTTGCCTTGTTGACAACAGCCATTCTAACAGATATGAGGTGGTATCTCATTGTGGTTTTGATATGCATTTCTTTAATAGCTAGTAAAGTTGAACAATTTCTCATATATGTTGGCCATTTGTAAGTCTTCTTGGGAGAAGTGTCTAGTCAAGACATCTGCCCATTTTTTAATTGGCTTGTTTGTTTGGTGTTGAGTTGTTTGAGTTCTTTTATATTTTGGATATTAAACCCTTGTCAGAGCTCTTGTTGACAAATACCTTCTCCCATTTGGTTGGTTGCCTTTTCATTTTTGTGGCAGTTTATTTTGCTGTGCAGAAGCTTTTTAGTGGGATATAATGTCATTCATTTATTTTTGCCTTTGGGTCAAATTCATAAAATCTTCTCTAAGACCAAGGTTCATAAGTTTAGTACCTATGTTTTCTGTCATGTCATTTATTCTATCAAGTCTTATATTTAGGTCTTTGACCCATTTTGAATTAATTTTTGTATATGGGGACAAGCTGTAGTCTAATTTCATTGTTTTGCATGTGGCTTTTCATTTTTTGCAGCACCATTTATTGAAGAGGCTTTCTTTTCTCCATGGTATGGTTTCAGCTCCTTTGTTGAAATTTTTTACCCATGTACAAATGGTTTTATTTCTGGGCTTTCAATTTTGTTCCTTTGGTCTGTGTGGCTGTTTTTCTGCCAATACCATGCTGCTTCGATTATAGTTACTCTGTACTATAATTTGAAGTCAGGTAGTGTGATACCTCTGGCTTACTTCTTTTTTTCTGGATTTCTTTGGTTATTCGGGGTCTTTTGTGGTTCCATCGAAATCTGATAATTTTAATTGTTGTTGTTTTTTAAGTTCATTGATATTTTGCTGGGGATTGCATTAAACCTGTGTATTGCTTTGGGTATATGGCCATTTTAACTATGTTGATTCTTCCAATCCATGAACACCGAATATCTTCCCATTTAACTGTGCCTTTTTTCAATCTCTTTTAATAATGTTTTGTAATTTTCAGTATATAGGTTCTTCACATCCTTCATTAAGTATCTTCCTAGGTATTTTATTCTTTTTGTTGCAATTGCAAAATATTTGTGTTTATTTTCCATTTTTTTTCTGAAGTTTCATTGTTTGTATATAGGAATACAGTAGAATTTTGTGCACTGCAACTTTTTTATCCTGTAACTTTACTGCATTTGTTTATTGTTTCTAATAGTTTTTTTAGTGACGTATTTAAGGTTTTCTATATAAAGAATCATGTCATCTGAAAATATTACACTTCTTTTTCTTCATCCTTGACTTGTTTCTGATCTTAGAGGAAAAGCTTTCAGTTTTTCACCTTTAAGTGCAATATTAGGTGATGGTTTATCATATATATGGCTTTGATTATATTGAGGTACTTTCTCTAAATATTTTATTGAGGGTTTTAATCATAAATGAATGTTGTTTCTTACCAAATTCTTTTCTGCATCTATTCATAAGATCATAATTTTTATCTTTTATTTGTTAATGTGGTGTATTACATTGACTGACTTATGAATGTTGAACCATCCTTGTGCCCCTGGAATGAACCCCACTGGAACGTGATGCATTATTTTTTAATGTATTGCTGTGCTTAATTTGCTAGTGTTTTGTTTTGAATTTTTTATCTCTATTCCTCAGAGATATTGGTTTGTAGTTTTCTTTTTTTGTGTTATCCTTGCCAGGTTTTGGTATCATGGTTATGTTGGCCTCATAAAATACGTTAGAAAGCATTGTCTCTTCTTCAGTTTTTCGGAAGAGTTTGAGTAGGACAGTATCAAATCTTTGAATGTTTGGTAGAATTCACGAGTGAAGCCATCTGTTCCTGGACAAATGAGAACACAACTTAACAAAACTTCTGGGATGCAGTGAAAGCAATAACGAAAGGGAAGTTCATATCATTACAGGCTAATCTCAAGAAACCAGAAAAATCTCAAGTAAACAGGCTAACGGTATATTTTAAAGAACTAGAAAAGGAAAAGAGCAACCCAAAATCAGCAGAAGAGAGGGTATAATAATAATTATAGGGGAATTGAACAAATTAGAGAACAAAAAGACTATACAAAAAATTAACACAACAAAGAACTGTTTCTTTAAAAAAATTAATAAAATTTACAAACCCCTGATTAGACTCACTAAGGAAAAAAAAGAGAAAAGACTCAGATAAACAACATCAGAGGTGAAAGAAGAGAAATTATCAAAGAAATCACAGAAATGCAAAGGATCGTGCTAGAACACTACGAACTCAATTATTTTATAATCCAGTTGTGTTCAGGAAAGTAGCGTTACAGATAGCAACAAAAACAAAGGTAACGTCTTCTGTACATCTACCGAGTTTTACAGAAATAGTTAATATTTTATTTATCTTCATTATTAAATTTGTTTATTCTAGGACTTATGTGGTTTGACTTTTGTACAAAAGAAGTTTCCTTTTTACCCATGACAATTGTTAAAATTTTCAATTTGCACTCATTAGTTTTAATTTTTCTCAGGAAATCCCTCTCTCACTATTGTTATGGTTTTTTTCTCCTTGCAGAATATTCAGTACAGGTACTCAGGAATTATTCTTTATCCCCTATCTACATCATCCTCTCTTATTTTCCTCTTCGTGCTTTATCAGTTTGTTCTGGGAGGGCTTTAATTTTCTGGCTTAATCCAGCCTCCACTGCGCACTTAGTTCGCACAGCATCTGTCATTTCCTTGCTGCATTTTTACTGCCTGTTTGTCTTCCTTTTGATCTTACTCTTTCTGTTTTGCTTAGAAATGAACACTTACTTTTATGTAGCTCAAAATATACCTTTCTCACATCAAAGGTCAGAACTGGCCCCACACAATTTGCTATTAATAAGTTTCCTAAGTTTACCTTTTCCAGATCATCTGTGTCACAGGGGGAGGCCCCTTCCTCCCAGGGCCCCGCTTCCAGACCCTCCTGCAGCTGCTCAGGGCCACAGCCGGTCCCAGCTCCCTGCGCGTCCCCCCAGAGCCGGCCTGGACAGCTCGCCAGAGCTGGGCACTGTTTTGTGAACTAATTGGACACTTTATCTGTGTTTTATCCCCCCCAATTTTATGGATATGTTCTCACCAATATTCTAAAACTGTTGCATTTATGTATATTTTGTCTTTGTAAGTTTAAACATATCTTTATTTTCATCTTATTTCGCAGTTTGATTCAATAAATATATAGGCTGAAATAGGGTTTTTCTCCAAATTTGAAAAGTAGGATGGGAGGAAAAAGAATCCTCCCCAGACACTTAATGTATATTTTTAAAAAATATTGTGTATACAAAGACAGGAACACAAAAGCTTTCAAAGTGAGACTTTTTTAAAATCACAGAGAATGAGAATCACAAGGCAATGAAATAGTCCACTAAGTTAACTGTGAGCCCTGAAACATTCTCATAACCCAAGAGCAAAATGCACCGCTCACTGAGTGCTGAGGGTAGAGGCGTCATTGTCACCCAGTCCTAAGGGGAAGCATGCACGCTCCATCTTCGTATGCAATTTTAAGTCAGATTGATGCTTCAGTTTCCAAACACTGCCCACGTTATTCCACAGCTGACTCTATAAGGAGCCCCACACGACATTAAGATCTAACAGTAATTTTATGTAAATCCTCTCCAAACCTCTTGGCTTTATATAGTTTCTCTCTGTAATTTACTGATCCAATTGAACATTCTAAATTCTTCCTCTCGTCATGTCTCCTGACCTTGACTTGGATAACCATAACTATCCTACCGAAAAGTTATTTTAAGGCCGAATGCTTTCATTGGCTCTGACACATTTATTGGTCTTTCTCAAGCCAGTTTAATTCCCTTTAACATATTTCAAATAGCTGGCAGATAAGTATTTGATTCAGAAAACAAAACAAATGGTAACCAATAAATTTGTATGACATCTAAGTAAGGATATGAGATTAAAGAAAGGCAAGGTTCCTAAAATATAGTGTCTACATTTAGCCCAAATTTCAAAAATTCCTTCAGTAATTTGTTTTTACATCTGTGTTGTTCTTATTCTTTGATATTTATCTTCTTTTTACCTAAAGTAGGAGTAGATATACTGGCTAAAAATTTAACAAAGCCACTTCTGTCAAATGGCCAGTCACTCTAATAATCTGCTTTTGACTAAACTTTTTAAAAGGTTTTTTTCTAATTACAATGGTTTACACATTGTAATTTTGTGTGCAAAGTATAAACAAGAAGACATTGTTGAATAAATTTCTTATAAGTTTTCATTAATTTTACAAATAATTTTAGGCCTTCCCCTCTCTGAAAGGTTTGATGTACAGCAATCCAAAAGGAGTATACATTTAAAAATAATTTATAATATTTTATAAACAGAAAATATGTTACTTAGTGGAAATATTAACCTGAAATCCTGTAATTCAGTCACAGCTTATTCACAAATCCCTCCCTTCTTTCCCAATAATTTTTTTTCTCTCTCTTCAACTCCTTGACTTTATTCACAAACTAGTCAATTACATCTTTTATCACAAACCTAGAAAACTTAATTTAGAATGCTTTATATAACAACATTAAAGTTCCTCAGCCTTCAGTCTGTAACTTACAATTATCTGCCTATTCAGGAAGCATTAACTAACCTCAAATTCAAAGACATATACATCATACCTGATTGTCACTCCATCAGATTACATTTTTGAATATAGAACCTTAATTTTTGTTGACAGGACTAAATTGAAATTTAATGTGTAGCTGTACCCGAAATACATTTAAATGTAAATTTACTTTTTCAATGATAAAATTTTAGAACTTAGCTCTAGAATGTGAATCTAATCAAGGTTTGTACACACAATTTCCTGTTCAAAACAATCAACAAATTTAGCAAGCATTGCAATGTCATCAAGTTATAAACATCCCTAATCCTATGTCTATACGGTAAAAACTTCACACAAAGTAAACTTTGAATGAAGAAAACACTATAAAGAGAAACAAGTGAGTATATGATGCATGTGTTCTGGAGGAAAAAACATTGATTAACTAGGGATGTGTATAATATCAACTCTCAAAATATATTAGGCTACCATCAAAAATCTGTAGCAATTTAAAGAAAAAAATGTCTTGCATTAGTAAGGACATTTTACAAAAATATTAATTTTGGTGTTTGGAAATATCCAAAAAAAATGAGCTTAGATCTCAATAATGATTATCTACTTAATAAATTCTCTGATAATTTGTCATTTAAATTTCAACATACAAATCAAATTAATTCAAAATTATAAACTATAAGAGAAAATATAACTAGTCAATAAGTTTCTATCCAGCTGGGTGTGGCTCAGAGGCTGAGAATCCACCTGGGATCCAGGAGATCGAGGCTCAATTCCTGGTCAGGGCGCATTCCCCGGGTTGTGGGCTCCATCCCCAGCAGGGGGCGTGCAGGAGGCAGCTGATCAATGACTCTCTCATCATTGATGTTTCTATCTCTCTCTCTCCCTCTCCTTTCCTCTCTCTGAAATCAATAAAGATATATTTTTTAAAAAGTAATAAGTTTTCATATCACTTCCAGCAGATTACTCTATACAAATTTAGAAATAAAATATTGAACATATTACAGTTTTGTCTTTGGAAAATCAGTATATAAATTACTTGGAAAGAAAACTCATATCTCATTTGTTAATTTCAAGTTTACATTGAAATTGCACACTGCATATTTACCTTAATTTAATATAGAATCTCAATTTTTATTTGTTTAGAATCAAAATAATCATCTATTTATTCAATTAAATAAAAATAAACACCAAAGAAACTACAAATCTCATTTTTTGATGTCAAAATGACCTCTCGCAAAATACTCAAACAAGTAACTTCTATGACAAAGATAATTTACACTACTTTATTAAAATATTTGAGAGTTACACTAACTATTCCAGTTTTGTACATTCTATCTAGTATAAAATAGAAAAAATATCTCTACTAGTGTTAATTAATTTAATACACTTTTTTTAGAATTAAAATTTAAACTTAGCACATAAGATTTGTCAGAAAAGCTCCAGAAAATGATTATTTAAAAAACCCTAAGTACCTCTTATCAAAAACTTACCTTTATCCACGAGATCTCACACAAACATTTATCAATGATTATGGTCAAACTATAAACACAATAATCAATCAATTTTGAATCACCTTAGAAGAAAGATGTGTTCAACAGGTGTATTGCTTTTGAGAACTAATTTGTTTTTTACTTTTGATGAAATCAAATATCACGTACATGAAGTCAAATTTTGCCTGAGGAAACTTATCCCTCAGTGGTATAAGGAAACTATCTTCCTCAAGGTTTGTTTTTTTAAATGTTTGCTAGATGTCAAAATTCAGATGAACTTAATGTAATATCTTTGACTGTGTCTTCTCTTAAAATTTCATAAAGAACCTTTGAAGAAATAATCAAAACAATTGAATGCAAAATACTCTAGGTGAATATCCACAAAAATTGAAAAGAGCTCTTCCAACTACAGCACAAAATACATCAAAGTTAAAAACTAAAATACTTTCTAAAAATAGTAGCACTACTGAGAGCTGAACACATGGGGAGTATGTTGGGGATTGTATCTTCAAAAATACATATTAATTCACTTTGGAGAACTTAATTAAAAAGTGGCTTCAGGGACACATTTCTGAAACTCTTAGAAGAGTTGAATGTGGGATGAAAGTGATGTAAGCCTCTAAACTGGAAGCTGTCACAAACGCATTGAAATAAATTTATCAGAAAAAGCAAGTTGTTGGTTTTAATATTAGCCTTAATTGAAAATTATAATAATTCATTTAATGACATCAGTTTTTAGTGAAACAGCTCTCTATGGAAAACTGTAACAGAGTTTAAAGGAGAGAAGCAATATGAGTTGATATATCTCATATTAATTATTAATTTCCCATTCTTCAGAACAACCAGGTAGGATAAATGATGGGTGAATGTTAACTGACCATGCCCTACACCTGGCCACCTGGTTTGTTTTGGTCTGAGGAATATTATCAAACAGGATGCAAGCAGAGCCTTCAAAAGAGCTCATATATTGGAATTTACTCTTCCTTTTATTTCCATAAAATCATCATCTAAAGAAATCTGGCCTAGCTGTGTAACATGTGGGATCGCGTGGACCAAACAATAGCTGTCAAGCCCTATGTCAACCACCCTCAGCCAAGTCATTATGCGACAGCAGCCTCATGAGTCTGGATCCTAACCCAAATTGCTGACCCACAGAATGATGAGACTCCAAATTTGGAGAGATTTGTTATGCAACAATAGATTACTCAAATATAAATATAAAAGCAAAGCCAGAATATAAAGAGAAGTTAATTATTCTTAAAATTATATAAATTTCTATATACCAAACATCAAAAATAAAATTGAAAAGTACATTTCTGTAAAATAAGGTTATTTTTAAAGGAAATTTGCTAAATCAGTTAATATCAAAAGAATTTTTAAAAATCATTAACAGAGATAATGCAGTGACCCCAAAGGCATGATAAATAATGTACAAAAAATGAAATGTAGTCAAGCAAGTGTGTTTATTTGTCCTTAAGATAAAAAAACATTTACAGTAAGTTACATGTTAACATTTTGAAAATATTAAAAAATAAATTATAATATTAGGAGAGATGGCAATCTTATACACAATTTTTGGGAGCTCACATTGCTATAGCTTTTGGAAAATTAATTTTCCGGTGAGTATACAGAACATTAAAAATTCAAACTCTATGAGAAATAATTTCTTTTTGAATTACTAACCCCAAAGTAATAAATTTTAAAAATTATCTATATGTAAATCTTCTTCACATTGGTATAGAGACTGCAATCTGGAAGCAAAACATTGTTTCTACAGTAAAGGAGTGAGAGTAATTATATCATATCCATATGACACTAAATAGAACTAAGATGGTAAGTGGTGACGGTGAATATTACCTAAATTGGTTTCTCTACTTCTTTTCTTGACTTTCAAAGCCATTTCTCCCCCTGGATCTATTAAATACTTTATCCTTATATATGAGTCATATATTCTAGTTTATTTGCATATCTCATTTTGTTGTTATTGAAAACTTCACATTTTAAAAAATATGTGACAACTCTGGAAATAAGATTCTTTCCCTTCCCTACATTTGTGGTTGTTGCTATTGTTGTTTGTTCTTTTATTTTAGTGACTTTTCTGAACTAATACTTGTAGTTTGTATTTTTTGTCCTGTGTCTCAACTCAGGTTACTGGTCAGCTAATGGTTGAACAAAAACTCTCTAAATGAGATCATCTTTCTTTGCTTTTAATATATTTTACCAGCAGAAGCCAATATTTTTTTAAGATTTCAGACGATTTCCTCTGCGTTACGTCCCAAGATGGCAGGTATGGAGCACAACTGTCCTGGCCACTATTACCTCTGCAGCCTTGAAAAGAACTGGATTGCTAAAAAGAGTAATGAACCAATAGCCAAAAACTGTGCCTCTCAAGAATCAGGCCTCAGACCCAGAGAAGAAATATGCAGCTGGGGCTAAAATGCCACCAGTTAGAGGCTCTGAACATTGGCAACCCCGGTGTATGTGCCTCAGGAGCCCCAGCAGCCAGCTTCCCAGAACTCACCACTGGACATTGTAGATACCGCAGGGATACCAGTGACCAGCTCAGGCTACTTGTTTCTTTCTCAAAACCCACCCAAATGCATCGAAAATAGTTCTTTGCAAAGAAAATCATAGCACTTACTTCTCAATTTAGGTTCTCTCTAATTGCTTTCCACTATACATAGCCAAAATCTCTACCAAAATTTAAGAGACCCCCATGAACAATTTTCAAGTGCCTCTTATTCCACCTGCTAATCCCTCCTCATTCATGATGGCCCCCTAATTCTCTTTAATAATACTTTTTTTTCATTTTATTCTGTATTGGTTTCAGGTGTACAGTGTAGTGGTTAGACAATCATATACTTTACATAGTGTTCCTCTTGATATCTCCAGCACCCCAGCTGGTGACAACATAGTTATCACAATATTATTGACTATATTCCCTATGCTTTACTTACATCCCCTGCCTATTTTGTTAACTACTAACTTATTAACTCTTCTTAAAACAAGAAAGACAGTGCCTTTCTTAGTGCATTCCCACTTGTCACTCGGTAAGCCCAATGTCCTGCTGTGTTTCACAATGTGTAGAGGGTCCTTCTGAGTGGTTAGTTACATGCTCTCAAGGAACCCTGGATGACTGACTTCAAGCACATATAGGTTTTTTTGCAAGAAACTTATTTTTAATATTCTTTACAAATTAATTTAATAAATAGACACTTCCAGTGCCAATATATTAATAGTCCTAATATTCATAGTTCCAATTTGCATGTACACAATGAAAATTTTTTAAACTTCTTCATAAATTTCATTGAATTAGGAAAGTTTTAAAGTGATATCAAGCTCTCTCCTTGTAATTAAAGCTTTCCAATTACTTGTGACACCTAAAGGCATAGAAAATAAGTAAAGTTATTCTTTTCTTGTAATAGAATATTAATATTGAAGATACAGTTTATTATCATCTCCCCCCCCCCAAGATTTATTTCCAATGGCTTTTTCTTTTTTCCCTCTTTCATACTCCACCCCATTTTGTTTCCAGTTTAAATAATATAGTCATCAATTTGTTTTTCACTTAACTAGCTTATCTATTATAGAGTATGTAAGGTTATTAAAGCAGAACAGCTTTTACTTTATTACTAAATCATTTGAGTCTAGTCCAAGTAATAACTCAATGATTGTTGAATAATGAATTTGACAACATTTATTGGAAAACTACATATTGGAAATATTATTTGTTGATCTAAGTGATTTTACTTGCATACTTATTTTCCATATATTTATAGCTATGTTTAAGAAAATACTATAATCTTACATTGAAAAAACTGTGATAAACCATGACCGTCTACTCAAAATTGTTTTACCAAAATATTAAATGCAATGTTGTTTTGTACATAGAAAACAGTATGTTATAATTTGCATAAATGTTAGAAATTCTAAAAATATAAGCCCATGGGATGAGATCCGTAGAGACACAGAACTGAAGTAACCACAAGCTAACAGATGTTCTCAAGAAGCCTGTTGTGATCGTTAGAGTTGGTTCTACTCTCAGCATCTCTAGTTATTAGAAATCAGTTAGCAGTAGTATCTACTATAATATCTTAGTAAAGTAAAAATTATGCACAAAAGGAAAGAAGTAGAACAAAATATAATGGTTGTAGTGAGATGTAATTATAAAGATTTTTGAAAAATTGCCTTTATTGTTGAAAGTATTACAGATGTCAGCTTCCCCCCCCCCCACATTGACCCCCTTCTCCCCACTCCCACCCCTCCCCAGGCCTTTTCTGCACTATTGTCTCTGTCCATGGGTTATGCATATATGCATATAAGTTCTTTGGTTAATCTCTCCCCCTCTCACCTTCCCTCTGAGAATCGTCAGTCTGTTGCATGTTTCCAAGTCTCTGGATCTATTTTGTCTGTCAGTTTATTTTGTTTATTATATTCCACATATGAGTGAGATCATGTGATACTTGTCTCTCTTTGACTAGCTTATTTTGCTTAGCATAATGCTCTCCAGGTCAGTCCACATCATCTCAAAGGGTAAGAGATCCTTATTTTTTAACAGCTGCATAGTATTTTATTGTGTAAATATACCACAGTTTTTTATCAACTCATCTAAAAAAATAAAGATGTTTTATATTTCACTCTATATTTTGTATTTTAAGATGTTCATCTTTTATAATAATTTATTATTTAGAAAATACTTTTTAAGCGATGTTATGTTTTAACTATTTAAATGACCTAAGCAGAGAAAGGACCCTTGAACGTTGCCAATTCAACAATGTCAATGGTGAACTATGTTTATCAACGCACTCCATCATTATATGGTATACATGCTCCCAGTAAATGCCAGGAGAATACACAAATTGAAGCCATTCGTCCTGTAATGTGTGACTCTTTAGCTGAAGTAGTATTATTCTCATAAACTAGATGTCACTTTCTATATCCTGATCAAAGAAGCTAAAGAAAAATTAAGGATGCAATGAGTCTTTTGTTGCACTATGACAAGTGTAGAAAATTGGCAAATAAAATTATAGTTGACACTATATAGAATATGGATAGTTAACATTAAAAGAAAAAAGTTGTCTTTTATTTAACTGGTAAATAAAACCATAGTTAAATTATATAGAATATTATAAACAAGGATTGTTAATACTACATAGAATGTAGATAATATCATAGAAATAAAAAGACTGTTCTATATTACAAGAATCTGCGAGAGACCTATCAAAGGTAAAATTTAATTTCATTAAAAATGTACAACAAATGATTCATTTGTCTTGAAATTTTAGCCACTTTTGGCCTACAATAATATAGCTTTGGTAATATCATTAGTAAATATAAAATGGAAATTTAAATATTTTTAAAGAGTATTAAAAGATGAAACTTCTAATATATGATCCCACTCTCTTTCTTATCAAATATTTTTTATTGTTGCTCACGACTGCATAGAAAACAAATGCAAGGTAAAATAAGTTTTCATTTTAATAGCACAGAATTTAAATGATTATGCACAGATTTATTCTACAGATTTATGTATTAAAGAAAAACACTTTTGAATGAGCCAAAAGTTACTAAACAATAGTTAATTCTCCCTTCATTTGAAGTGACTTTTTGTTTGTACTCCCAATAGCCTAAAATTGATTACCCTCCATTCAATTGTATTTCAAGTTTGAAAACTACTTTAAATTCCACTTTCGTATTGATGAAGGAGGAAACTAAATTCTCCTGCCATTTACTTATCTGTTGAGCTTTGAAAATGTACATAAAATGGAAAATGCATAGATTTATTGAGTTCCTTTTTAATACTATATCAATAATGACTGTAACTTACTTGTTATTAGCCAGAATAGAAAGTTCTTGATCAGTCTAACTTACATAAAAAATACAATTAATTAAATATAGCTCTTTGTTCTAAGGGGCGTCTACATATAATTCCACAGAAACCAGAAACTTAAATGCTATCCTTTATCAAAGGATAAGTGATATAAGCCAGAGAAAGACAAATGCTGCATGATCTCACTTATATGTAAAACATAAGAAACAAAAAGTTAAACTCAGAAACAGAAAGTAGAATAGTGATTGCCAGAGTCTGGTTGGGTGATGGGAAAAATAGCGAGAGGTTATAAAAAGAAATAAACTTTCAGTTATAAGATGAATAAGGTCTGAGTCTCTAATATATAACATGATAACATTTCATTATATAATTAAAGTTTGCTAAGAAAGTAGAACTTAAATGTCTTCACCCAAAAAGGTAAATATGTGAGGTGATGGATGTGTTAATTAACTTGATGGGGGGAGGGGAATCCTGTCACAAAGCATGTATATATCAAATCATCACAATGAACACCTTAACTGTTCCAATTTTATTTGTTCATTAAGCCTCAGTAAAAATATATACATAAACATATAGATAACATGTTGTATAGAGGAAGAGATGAACAGACTTTTTGGACACCTTTTGACAATCCAATATGGAATCACTGTCAGCAATGACTGTTATGTCAAGTAGCACTATGCCCAAGACAGTGGTAATGGGATATAACCGAACACCTTTGAGGGGGGGGCCCTGGATGCCCAAAACCACAAGTCTGGACACTCGGAAAAGAACTCCACCTGGACACCAAAATGAGTGAGACTACACTTTGACCATTCAACGCTGGAACTTGGTTGTAACCATGGCTCAAGCCTGGAGTTCAACAGGACTTCTGTTCCACCTGATGCCTGGGGCCACTGTAGCTGCCTGGCTTGAGACTGAAGATCCCCTGCACCAGGGAGGCAACCAGTGACCAGGACATCTCTCAGGACACTTGCTCTGCTTGCTTCTATCACTTAAGAGTCCCCTCTCCATGTGTAACTTGCATGTAATATTATTGGAGAGGTCTGCCCTAAAAAACTTAGCATTATGGAAAGACACAAACGTGTGAGTGGCTCCTTTCTGGGAAGCTCCTTTGCTTATGACACATGTATAAATACGTACAAAGTAAATATATTTTATATATGTATTTGGAGACCATATAACATAGTAATTAAGATGAGAGTATCTACAATACTCTAAAATAAGACCAGAGTTAAGAAGCAGGGTACCTAAAATATTGCTATTTAGAAGAGTTATAGCACTCAAGTTGAATTACTAGCACCATGACTATTTGAATTCTGAGTCTGCCGCTTCCAAGTTTTGTAATCTGAGCATATAGCTTAACCTCAGTGTATTTTTTCAGATATAAAAGGAGGATGGTAACAATGCCCATATTATAGGGTAATTTTGAGGAATTATGAATTAGTAGAAGTGAAATGACTAGAACCAATAATGACAAGTGGTAGCTCAATGTTATCTGCTTTTTATATTACTATTCTAACTTACAGAACAGATTTTTTTTAATGCAAGTAAAAATACCTTTGATTTTACAAAAACGTGGAGTACATGAAAGCCAAATGAAGGATTTGCAGCCAGACATAATGATCCCATTACATGTCTTAAAATTTTACCCCCTAAAAATGTGACCCTCTAGATTTGAAATCTCTTAAGTTTTATATATCCTCTAATAACATGCCATGGACAAAACAACCTAAGGAATTATCAGCTAACCCTTTAAGGGAAGAACTGAACAACTGCCAGAAACCCATCACTTGCACTAGAGGGTGGGTCAAGGTTTCCTAATATCATATAGTTTTTCAAGTGAATCTGCAATTTTTCAAAGTATCAACACCCCAAATTTATATTGGCTTCTATTCCAGTCATCATTAGTGACAGATCCATAGGCACCATTACACTGTCAGTGCTGAATAACTGTTCGCCAAACAATACTTTCATTAATTATCTGGCATCATTTGGCCACAGAATTCCTGACACAGATTTCTTAGACAACGTATGAGTTTGCATTTGAGCAAAGAAATGATGAATGGGGATGTTGGTAACTAATATAGTATCTAAATCTCACAATTTACTTTGCTTCTTTTAATGTAATCATACTTTAGGCATTGTGAAGCCCCTTTCTATTGCTGAAGTACAAGAGAGGACATTTAATTTAATCAAATGCCTAGGTATTTCACTGTGTGGATTAACTCATTTTGATCATGCCAGTTATCCCTGGAGAAGCCAGTTCTCTGGATATGTACTTAAAAAAAACACCTAGATGCTTTGAAAACTTTATACTTTTCATCTGTTTTTCATGCTAAGTTCACAATATTTTTTATTGAACTTAATTTTTTGCAATAAGCACATACTTTTAGACTATAAATACCTTTCTGGAATCAAAACCTTAAGTAACAAGTAGTAGTAGGCTGAGTTGCAGAAGCAGAAAATGAACATAGAGCAATTAAAGCATTAACATAAGCTGTGGGTAAGGAGCTGTACATGTTCAAGTTGAATTACGTGTATCATGACTTACACTGGAGGCTAAATCCAGACTGGTAATATATTCCCTGACACTGGAAAGAGGCTTTAGTTCTTAAGAAAATCAAGCAAATGCAAAAAATTGAGGGAACTAATCAGAAAAGCAAAAGAGGTATTTCACTTCTAGAAGTTTGTTAAGAAATTAATACAAAGAAAATAATTAAAAGGATTTTATAAAAATTAGCAAATGTGAAGGACATGTCTGTTTGGTTTTTCTTAACCAGGAGGAATGCTATTACAATCATCTTTGCAAATCCTTCCTTTCCTTTCATTTGAAACAAATTTAGACAATGACTCTCTCTTCCCTTCTTACCCTACCAGTCATACTGTTTCAGACACTTTTACAGATGGGATATTAGTATAACTCTCAGATATGTTTGTGTATGAAATATATTAAGAATTATTCACTAAGAGGTAAAATTTGGACACAAACCCTATGTGTAGTAATAAATGTCATTTAAATTTTAAAAATTATTAAGATACTATTAAATTTCAATTTGATAATTACCTCTGAAAATGTTTGAATGAAAAATAAAATTTTCATATAGCACCAGTATGTATATGCATGGGTCATGTCTGTTTCTTAATATAAAAGGCAAATAAAACATTTTCAAAGTAGAAGAATTTATAAAGTAAAATTTTTTTTAACGTATCTTTATTGATTTCAGAGAGAGGAAGGGAGACGGAGAGAGAGACAGAAACATCAATGATGAGAGAGTCATTGATCGGCTGCGTCCTGCACGCCCCCCACTGGGGATGGAGCCCGCAACCCGGGCCTGTGCCCTGACGGGAATCGATCCGCGATCTCCTAGATCCTAGGTCTACGCTCAACCGCTGAGCCACACCCAGAGGGGCAAAATTTTCAATTGACATTTGAAAATACAATCTGTTAACAGGTAATGTTAGTGCCAATACAAATAAATAACTATGCTTTGATATTTAAATCACTGATAATCCTCACTATGATTGGTTACTCACTTTTTCCCTTTTACACAGCTCATCCTATGGACATTATAAACACAATCAAATTGCTCTTTTCTCATGCTTTCATCCTATGGGCACAGCCACTAAGAATCTCAGCCATCATCCTCGCCACCATGTTTATGTCTCCTTAAAAGGATATTATAAAAGGGTCATGTTTGTTTGTAAAAAAGTTTATTACTAGTATAGACTGAATTCTGTCATCTTCAAACTTATACATTAAATCTCTAACCTCCAATAAGTCTACAGTGTAAAATAAGGACTTTAGGTGTGACCAGTGTGGCTCAGCTGTTTGAAGTTTTGTCCCACGCACTAAAGGGTCACGGGTTCGATTGCCAGTCAGGGCACATACCCAGGTTTGGGGTTCTGTCCCTGGTCAGGGCATATGCTGGGGACAACAGATCAATGCTTCTTTTTCAAGTTCATGTTTCTTTCTCTTTCTCCCTCTCCCTTCCTCTCTCTCTAAAATCAATAAAAATAAGGTAAGATAAGATAGGGGCTCTAAGGAGGTACTTAAAGTTAGATGAGGTCCTAAGTGTGGGGCTCTAACATGACTGGGGTCTTTGTAAGAAGAGGGAGAGGCCCCGGAGATCTCTCTTCCCACCTGGACAGAGAGGTCGTGTGGACTCGGCGGGAAGGAGTCGGTCACCTACAGACAGAGACAGACCACATGAGAAAGAGACCAAGCTGCTGGCACCTTGAGGCTGGACCACGAGCTTCCAGAACCTGAGGAAAGAAATTTCTGCTGACATGCTTCGAAAAGTGTCCAAGCACACCTGATACCAGTAGGGGAGCGATGGGTTTCAAAGGAAGCAGGGATTATTGACTATTGATTCACCCCACGTACTCCTTCCATATTTAAAACATACTGGCATTGTTTTTCTAAGCAATATTATATTCTGGGTCCCAGCACTACTTTTATTTTTAATTATACAGTAATTGGGACTAAACTACTTAACCTGCTTCTGAGATGTGAATGACAGTAGAGGTAACCCCACTGCACCATCATCTTCGGACACAGTTCTCTCAAAGTAGCTACTGTCCTTTGATTAGATGCTGAATCTTCTTTAGCACATTCTTGTCTTCTGGTTTTCATGTGATGAGTGATGCCGCTCTTGGCACTCAATGGTAAATAGTGAGAATATTGGTAAATAATGGCAACGTTTGTACAAGTTACATGTTCACCAACAACTTTGTTGGACAACGGAAATTTAGCTTTTAGATTCTGAATAAATAAAATTTCTCTGTGTCAGTTCACTGATAACAAGTGGCTCACTGCAAAATAGCAGGGCGAGTAATCAATAAACATCACCGGCGCACACACACACACACAAATCTGCACACCTGATAGCTGCACTAAGTGGTCACAAAAGAACAGAGCGGAATACTTCTATCAAACTTACCACAGGCCAGAAGGAGTTTGCTGTCTCTAGTCTCTGTGGAGTGCACTTTGTTTTACCTGTGAGATCTGCGCATGCTGTGCTGCAGGAGGTGGCAGTTGTGGTGTATCAGAAAAGGGTCAGAAAGCTGGATTTTCTGTTGGTCTTCTTGTTTTAATCACCTGTTAAAGTGAGAGCTTCATGTCCCTGCACATGCCTTCCATACATTAGGAAGATCGTGACAGAATCTAGAAGCAAAAATAAAGGTTTATGTAACCCACTCTGATTTATACTAAGGCAACCCTTAATAGTAATAATAGCAGTAATAATCATAATAATAATTGAAATAGTAATAATGAAACTGAGGGTCCTTATGATTTTGATTAAATTTACTTTTAAATGCTTGCTCTAGAAATCATATCCCTCTCTCTACACATAACCCCTCAGAGACCCAGCCTTTCCCCCAGGTAACAAGAATCCCCAAAGCCGCAGAAGACAGTAGCCCAGACCTGACTGAGTTACATGGCCTGAACCTCTGACAGGCTCAAGATAACATCTTGACCTAAGTTTTGTTATAACTCTTGAGTCCTAAAGGGAATGACAGAGGGATGTGGGAAAAGTCGTCAGAATTATCCCAGGGAACTGAAGAAATGATTCATTATCTTCACCTCACCTCCACCCAGTTCCCAGCAAATCCTTACATCTCAAACCCATGGCCATTTGCCCTATATAATATAGAATCCACACACCATCAATGATTTGGGGCTTTTTGGGCATAAGCTCCTTTTTATTGGCCAATTTAATATTAAACTATTTTTTTCTTTCTATATTGCAAACTCCTGTTCATGCATTTCTTTGGGCCAGTGTGCACAGGCAGGCAAACTCAAAGCAAAATATTGGAGTTCCAGTAACAGATCATTAAAAATGCAAAGTCTGTTAAATGTTGGGACCTGGGAAGACAAGGCTAGACAGGCACTGCCCTGGACAACTGGAAAAATACAAGCATCTTATCAATAAATGACACTGTATTTTTTCCTAACTGGAAATGGATCCTTTACATAGATATTTAATAATTTTAATAGGTTATTTCTTAGTGTATATCATCCTAAATTGATTTTTCCCGAAAAGTACTTTGTTATTTCAAGTGTTTCTGAAACATATTTAAATAAAAAATTCTTTTATCACCTACTTAAATATTTGATCTCTTTTATTAAAAAATGTTTCTTTTTTGGGAAACATAGTTGTAGGGGTATTGGATCAACTATATATGAACATACATTTTTAACATGTTTTTAATTCTGTTCATTACTCTTCCATCATGCTGTTATTTTTAGATTTTTCTTACTGTTTTACCAGTACTTATTTTTCTTATATCCCAGCAACATTTTTCTTTATTTTGTAATATTTTACTTATTCCTTCTACATCTTCCTTCTACTCTGATAAGATGTGTCATCACATCTTTCTTTCTCTATATTAAAATTTCTCTATATTAAAATTTTAAATGTGAAAAATAAATTAACTATTTTCATTGACTCAGTAGCAATATTTGGAGAGGGGTAAGTTTGGTTTCTTAGCAGATTCCTTTCTGTTAATTCTCCATTTTTTCTCTATTTTTACACTTATTTTTTTTGGTTTCTATTTAATTGCTCATCTTTGATTTAGAGTAAGTTTATTTTATAAGTGAACACACAGAATACTGTTCAAGGCTATATAACTAACTATTCTTCCAAACTCACTTTATTTGAATTTGTTTAACTGTTACATCTCCAGATCAAATGGAGAAGAAGTTATAAGTTTTTCACAGTGGAAGGTTTCCTCTGTGCACAAGGCCACCAAGAATGGTTAATTTATGCAAAGGTGGCTTGATAAATGTGTGTTTCTATCTGGATCTAGGGAAGCACCTGCTCTTAGCCTTGACATTCCATTTTTGCCGTTACAAATAAGGGATCTGGGCTTTGCATCCGTGTGTATACCATTTAGCTTTGACAGGTAGTTTTCTGGCTCTTTTTATGATCTGAAGTTGTGCAATTATCTTTTAGCTCATACTTTTGACATCTCTGTTTGATTTTCACTGCTTTCTGAAACTTTTAAAATGTCTATTTTGTATTTATGTTTTTCCTTCCAGTTTTCCAAAATATAGTTTGTACTTTTGTTTTTCATTCTCCCAATATTTTCCATTTAGATTTTTGGAGGAGGTAATCAAGAGGACCCGACTGCTGGTTGTCCCCACAGTAGGAGCCATTTCCAAGGACATAGCCTTGACAAAGCAATGTGTTACTGAGACCACCTGGGCAGTATACATTACCGAACCCAGTTAAAGCCGCTACTAAGATTTTAAGGTTTGAAGGGCATGTGCAGAAATGTACATCTTATGGCCTCCCAAGACAAGCCTCATTAACAAGGTTCCTTGCATATTAAAACTGTCACCTGCTATCTGGAGTGGTCTGCCTTTTCGGGTCTCTCCCTGCCCTTCGTGTATGGGGCTGGTGTGAGATTCCCCCTGGGAATTCCAAAGGGGGTTTCAAACAGACATGTACTCATAAACAAAAGGAAAATATTGGCATGAGTCCACAATCATGTCTTCAATTTTTTTGTTTCTTAACCAAATATCTTTTAAAAATTTAAAACAAAAATCCTTGTATTCTTAGAGGCTGTTGATAATTAGTGCTTCTTACATTAGAAAAATTGGCACCGGAGGTTCTGAGGAAAGTGTTGAGGTAAGACATATTTGACACTTGCTCTCTCTTTCATGTCTATCGTTTTCTCAGTTTTTAATGCTATGGGCCTTATGACAAAGAGATTTAATCCAATTCCCAGTTAAATTGATATAGATTAAAATTAAAATGCTGACACATTATGCATATTGCAATCTTTAATAGGCAAGCTCTCTAATATTGAATGTATATTAAATTCACAGAAGCATCAATCAAGAATTTTATTATGAAATTCTACCCAACTTCTATATATCTGACATTAGATATTTAATGATACTCAATCAATATTTAAATCCATTTTTAAAAAGTACAACCAATCTTTGGAAAGATCAGAATTGCCCTTAGCTGCACCTACCCACTGATAAACTAAATCTTCACATAAGTTTTCATTTTAGCTGGCTGTTAACGGATGCATAATTAGCTACACCACACACAGGAAAATCCACACTGCAGTTTGAGGGGCCTCACCACTGGTAATTGAGACATGTCTCATATTGATCCAGGAAGTACTTCGGCTTATCATTTAACATTTTTGGCTTGATAGAACAAAATAAGCATTTAATACACTGTTCACCTACACAGAGAACCATGCTACTTCAATTGCACTGAAGTTGATTGAGTCCAATTTAAGGGAAATTAGTCATTTAAAAGGTTGGGCCTCACACTTCTCTAATTCCATGCTGGTTAAATGGTCACAGCTCCTATGTGGATGAGAATCTCAACTGAAGTAGACATGAAAATTGTGGTTAAAAGGGGTCAGTTTTTTACATATATCCAATTAAATAATCCAAAATTAAACTCAGCTACTTTTCAAAATATTCAGATTTGTTTTGGCTGTTGACACATTTTTACTTTTATTATTATTCTTAACCATAAAGACAAAACACCTGTGATTTATTTCCATCAAAGAATGCATATCTTTGATTCATTTTCAGTCTTTATATAACTCAGCTCTTAGATTTGGTATGAAGTTTTTTTTAAAGCAGAGAAGTCATGTGACTTTTTGTTGTATAGATGATTTCTTAATTATAAAGATCTTACTTTATTGATGACTTCATCATCAAATTACCCAAGACCAATATATGTTTCAAAGTATCACTCATAACCCATAAATCTTAAAAATGAGTAAGTATTACAGAATGAAATAGATCTAGGTAAATCAAGTTGTCCAAAGTCATACAGGAATTAGGTAACAGAATTAGATTTTAGCTTTCTTCATTGTCCTTTTTGTTAAAATATTAAATATATAGCATACTATTATAAAACAGAACAGTCTATTTCTCTTTACTTCTTTCATATGTGTAAAAACCAAATATACCCACATACACATATATGCAGGCACAACTCTCATAATATTAGTAATCATTTCGTATATTCATTAAAATTATATATATCATCCAGTTTATGTTTTAATGACAAAAATGGATACATACTTCAATTTAATTGATGACATATTGTGTGTTGCACTATAAAAATATTGATAGTCAGTAAAATTCTTGAACATAAAATTTTTCCTTACAAGGTATAACACATTTGAAGTATTTTAAAAATTATTTCTGAAGAAACATGAAGGTTTTTATATTTCTGTAGCTTTGAATGACATTTGAGGCTGATTTGACTAATTAGATATTAGTTAGTCTTTATGGTGTTACGTAGCTCATAAAAATGCTTATTGAAAGAAGACTGACTCTGATCTGAATGATTTTATATAATAAATATTAAGATATTTCTTTAGGCTACTGCCCCATTTATAGGCTATATTCAAATCCATTGTACCTTAAGTTCAAAATTAGCACAGCCTTCTAAATGTTCAGAAAACTATTCTTTAAAGTTGTTTAATTCACCATTTCAATCCAAAGACTGAATTTTTTGAAATCCTTTCAATATAAGATAGATATTTAAATTCAGATTTGCTGTCCTTTTCTTTACAAACATGAAGAAACTGTGAAAGAAATTCAGGTGTGGGCATAAAACATAACTATAAAAATAAATAAACATTTGAGCTTCATAAAAAATATTGACATATTTTAAGTTGTTTCCACAGCAACTTTATTTGAATGTTTTTTCCAGGAAAAATAGGGGCATTCAAATAACAAAAATTACAAAATAGAAATAAATGGAAGAGCTGAACAAAAAATGTGTTTTCTATCCCAGCATATTCTTATTATTATAGAAATTTTAAAAATGCAAACTTCACAAAAAGAATAAATATTCCATGCCTGTTTTATTGCTTTCTTTATTTACAAGAAAACAATTTTCTAAAACAGTACATTGGTTTTAAGAAATAAAGACACTATTCTGAAAGGAAAAAAAAGTTCTTTTATAAAGATTTTTTTGTGATTCAATATGAACAGAGAAAAGCTAGAAAATGTCTTAAAGTAGAAAGTCAAAATGGAAGCATTCTTCTAAACTGATTTTGTCTCATTTCTCCTTTGCATGTTTTATAATTAACCATCGAGAAACAGCTTTTAAAAAATGTTTTAACAACACAGGCAGATAAAAGTGCACATTGAACCATTTTCTCTCTTTCCCGTCTAAGTCCAAAGACTTTACCACCTCAAATTTTCAATGATTATCTCAATTTAATTTGAATAATTTTCATAAGACTATATAATAAAGTGCACAGAAACCTATTTAAGTGAGTATTTGATGTAATAAAGAGTTTTTAAGAGAGCAACAATCACTATGCATCACCTTACAAAAGGTCTGTGGGTAATGAATCATTCTTAAAAAGAACACATTACCCAATGGTCAGTTGTTATTTAAATGTATTATAACTTACAACATGTAGCATATTATGAATATAAGTTGCAAGCAGTGAACTATACTCATACTAATTACCTTAATTTGTTTGCATTTGTCATCAGAGTTCTTAGCCATATGATGCAATATGACAATTGGAAGGCTAATGATATAAGTCCCAATGCATTTTGTCATAAAAACATATCACTAACAAAGGGAATGTCACTGTTAAGAGAATAAAAGGACAAACGATAGTAAATATCTGCAAATCATACATCTCATAAAGGACTAGCATCTAGAATATATAAAAAAACTATACAACTCTATTAACAAGAAAACAGACAACCCAGAAAATAAATAAACTGGAGAAAGCTTTGAACATACACTTCACCAAAAGAAATGAATTTTTGGTACATGTCACAACGTGGGTGTATCTCAAAATAACTATGATGCATAAAAAAAAGCAGACAAAAAAGGTTACTTATTATATGATTCCATTTGTATTCAACTCTTGAAAATACAAACTAATTTATTTTGCCAGAATTCAATAGGTGGTTTTTCAAGGAAAGGGGTATTACAAAGAAGCACAAAGAAACTTTTGGGGATGGAGGGATATGCACAGTGTCTTGATTGTGGTCATAATTTCATGGATATATAACTAGTCAAAATTCATCAAATTGAACAATGTAACTACTTATTGTTTTATTGTATGTAAATTACCTATCAATGAACATGTAAAATGTTTAGAAAAATACTAATTTAATTTTCAATAATTATTTTCTTTGTTGAAATTTTCAGAACTTATGAAATATGTCTTGGAAATGATGACTGAAATAAGGTCCAAAAGTATTTTAAGTGTAAGCCTTTTTAGAGTTAATATATATCAATATGAAGAGAAAATGATTTTGTAAACACTTTTGAAGTTGTTTTTCACTCATGAAATATTTCACAGTGGTAAGCATCCTTGGAATATACTTTGGAAAACACTACATAGTAAAGATACCAAAAGTTGCTAGTTAGCTCATAGTGCTATATAGTAGCTAAGATGTACACCAAGAGATGACCAAATCTGTACCAAAGATACCGGATCCCATTTGATAGTGTAGTGGAAAAAGAATGCTTGGCCTGACTAGAGATCGCATTTTTAGCTTACTTTGAATCTAGCGGAGTCATGTAGTTTCTTCAGTTGCAACAGGATTATTGACTTGCCACGGACCACTCTATATTAAATAAATAGTTGTTTCCTCTTTGCCCCTTTTTTAAGCAATACCATGTAATCATTATAATGTAAATAATAACAGCTAACATTTATTAAGCACTTACCATATGCAATTTCTGTCATTTTTAAGTTATTTTCCCTGGATATCATAGACAAGGTTGGCATTTATTTATTTTCTAGTTTTATTAATAAATATTTGGCATGCATTAGTATGCATTAGTATGATGGTTTGATTTACATATTTTGTAAAATGTTTACCACAGTAGATTTAGTTATCATCTGTCATTTCATATAGATGGAAAAAAATAAAAGAAAAAATAAAAGAACTCTTGTAATGAGCATACTAATCACTTAAGAATGTTCCTACGTATCATACAGCAGTGTTGGTTATAGTCATCATGTTACATTATATAACCTTAGTACTTGTTTATTTTATAACTGGAAGTCTGTACCCTCCACTTTTCATTAACCACAAGTCTGAGTCTGATCTCTTTTTCTATGAGTTTGAGATTTTTTGGTTTTTGTTTTTGTTCTTTCAGATTCCACTTATAAGTGAGATCATACAGTAATTGTCTCTGTCTGATTTATTTCACTTAGCATACTACATAATGACATTAAGTTCCACACATTGCAAATGGTAGGATTTCCCATTTTTGATGGCTGTATAATAGTCCATTGTATAAATATATAACAAAACTTCTTTATTCATTTATCTAACAATGGTTGTTTTCATGTCTTGGTTATTGTAAATCATGCTGCTATAAACACAAGGGTACAGATATTTTTTCAAGTTAGTGTTTTTTATCCTTTGGAAATATTCTCAGAAGTGGAATTAATAGGTCATATGGCAGTTCTATTTTTTTTTTTTTTTTTAGGATTCTCTATATTGTTTTATATAATGGCTCTACCAATTTACAATCTCACCAAGAGTGCAAAAGATTCAATGAAAAGATGAGAAATATTTAATTGAACATGTAGATAGAAGAAATGTAAATAGTTTATCCAAAGTTTAAATAAAAAGATAAAATTACTCAGAAATATCTAATTTGATATAGCAGATTGCTAATGTAATATCCCCCCAAGATGTGTTATTCCCTTTATTTATGATAATGATGAATTGTCTGGCCACCTGGCTCAAGACTACTGTTGGTTTTCTTGTACGTAACATTGTGTGGCCCTTTGACTAAGATCTAATAAATAGAACATAAAGGGGACTAATCATTTAACTTTTTTGATCACTTGTTTAAATTGAAATTGCCTGCCTTAGACTTTCACTCTGTCTTCCTATAGACTGAACTGCCAACATGATGGTGATCCCTCATCAACCATGCAACAGAAAAACACTACCCACCCCAACTCGAGCATGAATGATCATATGGAGCAGAGCTTCCACACTAGCCATGGCCAACCACCTCCTAACTCCTATGTGAGAGTGAAGGAAAACTGTGTC
Organism: Miniopterus schreibersii; assembly: GCF_964146895.1. Lineage (NCBI taxonomy): Eukaryota > Metazoa > Chordata > Mammalia > Chiroptera > Miniopteridae > Miniopterus > Miniopterus schreibersii. The sequence goes on along the minus strand of NC_138106.1, from coordinate 67,270,125 downwards.
TATAGTCTAAAGACTATAGCCTATAGTCTAAAATGCACAAGGGTAACTGTACAGAAAGGTGTTTCCATTAACAAAGATAGGTAATGGTAAAAGTAAAGAAGGTAATGTGTGATAAGAGGAGGGGTAAAGAAATGGAACCCGCACCTCATTTCTGAAAATTAGATTTTAAGTACGGGCAAAAAAATTAAGTAAAATAGTTAACCAGATGATTTATGAGAATGAGATAATTATGGAAAAAATAGGAAACATGGTAACATACAAATGAGGAAGCCAAATTCAATAAGCACTAGTTCTATGCTTACCCACACAATTTCTTTTAAAATTTAATAAATTGTATTGAGACTAAATTACAAGTAAAAAGAAAAATTGTAATCTCTGTTTTTTATATAATTAAAAACATATTAATCATATATTATTTTCAGTCTTTTGTTCATTGGTTTCTTTAATCTTTTTTTAAAAATATATATTTATTGATTTCAGAGAGAGGAAGGGAGAAGGAAAGAAAGAGATAGAAACATCAATGATGAGAGTCATTGATCGGCTGCCACCTGATCTAGCCCACAACCCGGGCATGTGCCCTGATTGGGAATCAAGCCACGATCTCCTGGATCCTAGGTAGACGCTCAACCACTGAGCCATGCCTGGCAGAGCTCTTTGGTCTTCTTGAACCCAAAGGGGAGTTTTTGAAATGCCTTGGCCTTATGATGATTGCATTTTCAAAACATATAAATATTTTATTATAAATGAGAAATAAAGAATTTTTCTTTTTATATTCATGATAATTGATTAATATTATTTTATTTTTATTTGCCATTAAAGTATAATAAAAGTACTAGAAATATTAATTATTCTATATTAAGACTTTGCAAGTATATATTTTTTTCTTAATATATCTTTATTGATTTCAGAGAGAGAAAGGGAGAGAGAGAGAGAGAAACATCAATAATGAGGGAGAGTCATTGATTGGCAGCCTCCTGCATGGGAATCAAGCCCTCAACCCCAGCATGTGCTCTGACTGGGAATCGAACTGCTATCTTCTGGATTCTAGGCTGATGCTCAACTGCTGAGCCATGCCAGGCTGGGCAGTATTTATCTCTTTGTTCTATAAATATATTTGAAAATATGAACTTTTCTGAAAGATCATCTTATAAAATATGTGCCAAATTTATGCTATTATAAAATGGGTCTTACTACAAAATAGGCAAAAATAATACTTTTCCCAACAAATATTTAAGAATTGTTCAATTTTTGTTACTAAAAAGCCATTTAGAAATTAAAGACACCAATGTCTTCCAATAGTGTTGATGAACAGGATGAATTACCTGAGAATCATTCCAAGGGCCTGAAAGATGAAGCTGTTTTAAAAATAAACTACAGGACAAAAGTTTTATCATTTTTATTTAAATAAAACTGCAGTTTAAATATTGGAAAACACTGTGCAAAATATATAATAAATGTTATACATAGCTAATATCAAACATATTGGTCATATTGATGTAAATGGATTAGAAAAGTGAAAAAAAATTAACTGAATACCTTGAGGTAATAATTCTTTTTATTCATTACATGCTCTTGGTGGTGGAAAAAAAATCACTCTCACTTTTTATCAACGCTAAATAATTCAGTTATGAGAATACAATTTTTTAAGGATTCACCCAATTAAGTATGCCTGGAGGGAATACTAGAGCAGTGCTGTAATAGGGACAGCTTTTCTTGGGAGAATGCAGCTTTTAGGGGTGAGATCCTTATAGGTGACTTTTGCCTAATGTATTGGACCCCCACTCCTCTAGGAAATAGCTATGGAAACCCCAAGAGAAAAAGAAAGAAAAAGTGGCATCATTATAGAGGTCAATGGCAGAATGGGATTCTAGCATTTTTGAAAAATATGTCAACTGATTTAAAAAAAAAAAAAAAGCAAATTTCCCCAAGCCTCCTACATTTTTTCTCAACCTTTCCCAACACCTTAGCATTTATACTATAGAAATGATAACGTTTATAACTGAAAGGAACCTAACAGGTCATATCATATTGATTTGCTTTTTTAAATTATGTTGCCTTGAGTTACAAAAATGCAAATAATATTTACCATAAATTGTTTACAGAATTTAGTTGTACCTTTTTTTAAAAAAAATATGTCTTTATTGATTTCAGAGAGAGGAAAGAAGAGGGAAAGAGAGAGAGAAACATCAATGATGAGAGAGTCATTGATTGGCTGCCTCCTGCCCCCCCTGGGGATCGAGCCCGCAACCCGGGCATGTGCCCTGACTGGGAATCGAAGTCCTGGGTCGACGTTCAATCGCTGAGCCACACAGGCTGAGCTAGTTGTACCTTTAGTTAATTAGAACTTGTATATGATGAAATACTACAGATGAAGAAATTAGCTGGGAGTTGTGTATAATAGTATTATCTAGGAAGTAAAAATCTTCCACAACAAGAATATAATTTTAAGGAGAGATATTGAGCAATATACATTTTTAGTACTTCTTGCTAAAGAATGAGTGTGAGAAAAATTGAACAAATAATATAAATTAAAATAAAATTTAGTACATCTAAAACAATGAGTAAAGAAATCATACAATATAAGGTACAAAGAATTTAAGTACTTTAATGTTAAGAGTATATGTTTACAAAGTACTTAGTATAGTACTACTAATAGTTCATTATCAAGGAGAAAGATGACCTAGTTGACATCAATCTCTTTCAAAGCTGTTCAGTTTTTCACAAATCATACAGCTAAAAATAAAAATTTAGGAAATCTGTATTTATGGCATAGATTATGATGGTTTCACAGGCGTGTACATATCTTCAAACTCATCAAGTTTTATATATGAAATATGTACAGATTTTTTATGTTAATCATAGTCTCAAAAAATGTTTTAAAATTTATCTTTATTGTTGAAAATATTACCGATGACCCCTTTTTCTCCCCATTGACCCCTTCTACCCAGAACCCTCCTGCCCCCCACCCCACCCCAGGCCTTCACTGCGCTATTGTTTGTATCCGTGGGTTATGGATATAGGCATATAAGTTCTTTGGTTAATCTCTTCCCACCCACCCACTCCTGCCTTCCTTCTAAGATTTATCAGTCTGTTCCATGTTTCTGTGTCTCTGGACTTATTTGTTCATTCATTTATTTTGTTCTTTAGATTCCACATTTGAGTGAGATTATGAAACCATAAAAATCCTAGAGGAAAACAGGCAGCAAAATCTCAGACATCTCTTGTAGCAATATGTTTGCTGGTACATCTCCTAGGGCAAGAGAAACAATGTAGAAAATAAACAAATGGGACTGCATCAAAATAAAAAGCTTCTGCACAGCAAAGGAAACCATCAACAAAATGAAAAGGGAGCCCACTGTATGGGAGAACATATTTGCCAATGACACAGCTGACAAGGTACATTTGTTGTTTTTTAACCTGGCAATAGTTGAAGCAGTTAAACCTTCCAGGCACATATATCACATCATTACTTTATTTATTAATAAAAGATTGTTTAGAATCATAAAAAAGGAAATTGTATTTAAAACTTGATATAAATACTTTCCTCTATATAACCCAGTTCTTGAACAGTTTTAGTGTCCTGGAAATTATGAAACACCATTTCTACATGTATCAATTATTTATCAAGTATTTATCTTAACAAACTGAAGTTTCAACAAAATAGTGAGCAAAGCATCTGGTAAATGTTATTTTAAACAAATGGTACATCTTGACAAAAAAACCTCATTGAGGTATCAGATTAATGTTGCTACTTTAAATTTAGTTTTATTTCAATTCTCAGGATTTTCCTAATTTGCTCCTTTGGAAAGTTATAACGTTTAACAACACAGAAAAAAAAATGAATGTTTATAAAACATAAAATCAACATTAAAGTGCTTTTATAAACATTACACTAAAAGTAGTATATTAAAATATAAATATAGTAAAATCCACAAATATATTCTAAGAAAATATTGGATATAGATAAATCAAAAGTTATTGCTGAGGATAAATCTTAGTACTGCTACTTTATATAAAAGTATGATAAAAAATATCACTTCATTTTTATTAATAACAAGTAAATTGTAGTACAGCAATATCGGTACCAGATTTTTGCTTAAGTAAGTATTGATTATTGAAATGTATTTTCATTACCTCACTAGAATAGTTTATAGTTCTAGTCATGTAATTCTTTCAAGGATTTAATTATTCTATATTTTTATAGTAAAAATCTAAAAATTATTATTATTGCATATATTTGGTTAGATATCAATGCTACTGGAAAAGTCATGAAACACAGTCAGTAGTAAAAACAATTGCATGTAACATTACCACACAGTCTTAACAATTGTCAATTGTGACACTTGTCATACATACACATATACACACGCATGCTTATTTTAAATTGTTCATTCTTTGCATTTTATCTTTTAGTGGGATTTCTCTGTTAAGCATAATGTCACAAATATGATCATACTTATAAATATACCCACACAGTGTCATTTTAATGATTTTTTAATAACAGTAAAATTTAGTCAACAAATTCTATTCTCTATCCTTAAATTCTTTTTTTTTTTCACTATTATTAAAAAGTAATAGTACCACAGCTAAACCATGACTGTTGACATTTATTGCTGTTTCCCCAGGATGTTAATATTAAGCAAGGATTGCAGTTGATAGGTAGAATTAGGCTATTTTTATGGTGTGTGCATGTGTATATATGAGAGAAAGAAAGAGAGAGAGAGAAATTCACAGAGACAGGGACAGGGAGAAACATTGTTTTATTTGGGTCAAACATTATCTAAAATATTTTTTTATCATTTTATTGTATTAAATAGGGCTAAGAGAGCGATCATTAAGTTTCTAAAAATATAATTTTTCTTTAAAAAGTTTTGATTTGTGGGAAGACAGAATACAGATTATTTAAAATAGATTTTGTGCATTTGTGTTTTGGCAGCTTTTCAAAATTTATTCTGTGTTGGAATTGTTTTTTCTGAAACATTGACTTGTGCCTATAGAAGCTGTCTTTGTAAAAAAATGCATTAAAATGTACTGACTTTGCAGGCTTATGAGTAATTATAGGATTAGTGGTAGTAACTATGTTAAAACAAAGAATTGATATTTGTTATGCTTCTTACATGAGACATTCTGGTCCATTTTCCGTATCTTAATAAATGTATGATTCTACACTATTGCACATTAAAAGGAAAAGTGACACTTTTGCAGGTTAATCCTGTTGGCTAAAAATCTTGTAATGGGTTACACTGTTATGTAAGTGTTGTGTTTATTTATAATTATTATTCTGTAGTTAGAGTTTTTTTTATTATACCTTAGAAATTAAGCTTTATATTTTTCCTTCTATAGTTATGCACCACATAACCACATGGACCGCATATATTGTGGTGTTCTCATAAGATTATAGTAAAGCTGAAAAATTCCCATCACCTAGTGAACTTGAAGCAGTGGTAACATGATAGCCCAATGCATTACTCAATGATTGCAGTGATGTTGGTATAAACAAATCGACTGTGCTCCCAGCCATATAAAAGTATAGTGCATAAAATGACATATAGCACATAGTACTTGATAAAGACAATAAATGACTGTTAGTGATTTATGTATTTACTGTACTATATTTCTATTTATTATTTTAGAGTGTATTCTTTTTCCTTATTAAAATAAGTTTGCTGTAAAACATTGTGATGCATTACACTGGAAGCAGCCTCATACATATTATTCAAGAGACAGATTTACCATGTCTCTTGTAGCATAACTTTCTCTTGTGCTTGATATAATCTGTTGTTTTGGTCCATCATGGCCCCTAAACATACAAAATCCACTGTTAATGTAGCCACTAAGAAGCCAGATGGAGCGATTGGCCTGTAAACAAAATTAAAATTGATTAAGGATTATGAAGGCAGTAAATCAGTAATAGTTATTGCTCACCATTCAGGCACATCCCATTCCATCATAGCTACAATCATGAAGACCAAGAACAAAGTAATGGAAGCTGTTAAAGGATCTGCTTCATTGAAGGCAACAAGACTAACAAAAATTTGAAAAAAAGCCTATATCAGGCCTGGAAAAACTTCTAATTATTCTGGATTGAAGACCAGGGACAAAAGTGTATTCCTACCAGTGCCATGATGATCATACCAAAGCAAATGTTTGTTTGTAATGTTGAAAGAAAAGGCTGGACTTGACCATGATGTTGAATTTACTGCAGCTTTGAGTGATTTAAACAATTCAAGAATTGTTAGTTATTACATTATGTGACCAATAAATGGCAAGCCTATGAGTGTGGATGTGAAGGAAGCTGAAGAATTTTTAGAGATTCTAGATATGCTGATTATGGAGGGATATTTCTTGCCAGAGCAAATATTCAATATGGGTGAAACCTCCCAATTTTGGAAACAGTTGACTGAAAGGACTTTCACCCATAAGGAGGCCAGCTCAATGCCAGGTTTCAAGGCTTTTAAGGACAGGATAACAGTCTTGCTTGTAGACAATGTTGAAATTTAAATATTGAAACCCTTTCTGATCTGTCTCGGTGAGAACACCAGGGCCTTCAAGCACATCGATAAGCACACACTGCCAGTCACCAGGAGCACTAAGACATCATGAATGACCCAACTCCTCTCCCAAGAGGCTGTCCTGAGTTGATATGCCAGTGAAATGGAGAAGTACTGTTTAGAAAATAACATACTTTTAAAGATTTTTCATATTGTTGATAATTCTCCTTAAAATCCTCCTTTTATTGGTGATTTTTAGCCCAATATCTAAATAGTGTTTTTCCCTCCAAACACCACCTCTTTGATCCAACGAATGGATCAAGGAGTTAACAGCAGCTGTTAAGGCCTCCTACCCGAGGAGAACCTTTGTCTAGGCTATCACTGCAACTGGGAAAAACACTGAGAAGACACCCATGTGATTCTGGAAGGATTACGATATCTATGACAGCCTCAAGAACCTTGCTTGGGATTGGAGTGATGTCCCCACAGAGTACAAATGGCATTCAAGAGGTTTGTCCATGACTTCAAAGGATTCCCTGAAACTGAGGAGGCTGCAGACATCAGCAACGCTGTGGCTGGGATGCAAACGACTTTAACCTGGGTGTAGGTGAAGACAGCATCGAATAGTTCCTTCCGATGGTCCCTGATGAACTGAGTAGCAAAGAGTTGTTGGAACTGGAACAGGAATACAGAGCTAAAGAGTAGAGAAGAGGGAAGGAAACCATAGCCAGGAGAAGAAAAAGAAGAACCCTCAAAACATGCACAGTGAAAGGTTTAGCAGATGCCTTTTGAGGCCTTGACCAAAATCCTTAAAACGTTTTAAAACATGGACCTCAACACTGAAAAGTATTCATTGATAGAGAAGAATGTTCATGGTGCATTATCTGCTTACAAGCAAATCTATGATGAAAAAATGAAACCATCAAGGACATATTTCTGAAAAGAGTGAGACCTCCTCAAGGAGCTTCAGGCAGGCCCTTCAGGAGGTGGTCCCGAAGAAGGCATTGCTAGCTTAGGAAATGACAGCTCCATGCACAATACTGTCCTTGAAGACATTTCAGTGCGACAAGATGTAGAGGTGGAAGAGAGTGATACTGATGACCCTGACCCTGTGTAGGCTTAGGCTAATGTGTGTGTTTGTGTCTCAGTTTTTAACAACATTTTTAAAAGTATAAAAATTTTAAAAAATAGGAAAAAAGCTTATAAAACAAAAATGTAAGTTATAGCAAGCTAAAGTTAATTTGTTATTAAAGAAAAATCTTTAAAAAATAAATTTAGTGTAGCTTAAGCATACACTAAATGTTTATAAATTCTGCGGTAACAGAATATCCTTGGCTTTCACATTCGCTCACCACTTACCCACTGACTCAAGCAGAGTAACTTCTAGTCCTACAAGCGCCATTCATGGTAAGTGCCCTAAACAGGCGTGCCATTATTTATCTTGCACACTGTGTTTTTACTGCACCTTTCCTATGTTTAGGTATGTTTAGATACACAAATACTTACCATTGTATTACGGTCACCTGCAGCATTTAGTACAGTAACATGCCGAACAGGTTTGTAGCATAGGAACAATAGGTTATACCATGTAGGTTAGGTGTGTAGTAGGCTATACAACCTAGGTTTGTGTAAAGGCACTCTAGCAGCATTTTATCCGATTATTCATTATTTATTTGAATGCTATGGAAAAGCTACTATGTTTCAAATACTAGAGTAGGACCATGGACATTAGGTGAAAGGAGAGGTAGAAAATTAAACTTGTTTTGTGCTTCCAGCTTGAGTAAATACACACGGACACACACACTCAATGCCAATATGAGATGTTCACTACCATGAAGAAATTAGCCTTTCCACCTACCTCTAAGGATAGTCCATTGATTGGCAAATCAACCAACTAGGACTGTTTTCAGCAGTAACCATTTTTTTCAGTAACAGTGTTCCTAGACATTTTTGAGCTATAGATGTAAAAGGAAGAACCATGAAATTTTATGAAGCAGAAAGAGCACTAAATCATTCGTAAGGAGAGCTGAAGTCAATCCAGCTGTGTGCCATATGAGTTTTATGATATTGGCCTCAATTCATGCATTTTTGGCAATAATTAAACTAACATATTAAATAGAAAAACTAATATCTCTGTAGTTATGATGATATAATGCATGTGAAGTTTTAAAATTTTATCTTGTTTTATGCAAATATTATAATTTAAATGTTTCTGTGTTTTTGTATAGATACATCTTAAATCTTGTGGGGGTTTTTTGCAATGCCATTTTTTCTGTTCAATAAATAAGAATAATGACTATTAAAATTCATAATAATAATAGTTAAAAGCTATCGTCACACTATCTAGCCACGAAAGTCTTACAAATTTAAAAAAGATAATTCTTATAAATCCATAGAGATATGATGCAATTGAAAATATTTTTTGGTGATTCATTCACTAAATGTTCTTATCAATTAAATTGATCACTCATTGCCTAAATGGCAGAAATCGCCATTTAATTTTTAATTGATATTTATTATTTAAATATGATATAAAGTAGAACTTGCTATATGTTCAAAATAGTTCTTACAAAACATTACCAGTATTCATTTATATTTCTATATCCGGGTGCTATTCTACATGTTGCAAAAAACTTATCTAAAGTTACTCGTCAGACAGGTCATACTAATCTTAAATGAACTGAAGACACACCTACTTCCAAATAATTCAATAGGAAATTCTGCCTGATTATAATTATACATAAAATGTTTGAGTTAATGCTATAATGTAAATACAGAACTGTACAATATATTTAAAAACAAACGAAGTGACAAAGTAGCAGTTTAAGATCTGAAACTCAAAGAAAATGCTACTAAAAATTTTGCTACATGTCCCCCAGAGATTGCATCAAAATCCAAAAAGATTTTATTTTCTTTCTTCTTTCCAAAGCCCACTACACACCATTATTCTAATACCATATGTCTATATTTTGTAAACATTTTTATTTTATTTTAACATATAAAAAATATACATCCACTCTTGAACATTCCATCTGTCCTGGACCAAATTCATTTTTAAATTGATTTTCAAATAATGTAAGCATCAACTTCCAAAACCTAGAATGCATTTATTGTCATATTATGGTGGTAGGGAGATAAAAATTTGTTTCTGCAAGTTCTAATTGCTCTAACTAGGTAATATTTTGTTTTACTAAGTAATTTTGTTGACTCAATATAGATTAATTCAAGCCAACTGCTAAGTATTTCATTTTGACTTCTAAATAAAAAAGGTAAATACGTTTTATTAAAATATTCCATAAATCAATAAGAAAACCCAAAACATGTGAGAAAAATTAGCAATATGAAAACATAAGTCAGGCAAAAATATTTGACCTTTGTTAGCTAGTGAAATGAAAATAATCCATATGTATATTGCTAATTTCTGTTATAAATGTATACATCTACATATGTAAACACACACATAAAGAATATTTATCATTGTACATACATAATTAGTCGCAATATATGAAAAATACTTTTTATATTTCATAACTTAAATTATAAGGCAAAATACTGGTAATTTAACAATTTAGCTCTTATTATGTCTCTCTTTTTCAGTAATTTTTCTTCCCCTCAAATCCTAAATGCTTGAATATTTCCGCAACTATATCTAACAACACAGCAATAGGCTCTTGAGTGTCGTCTTCTTTAATAAAACAAAGTTAAGTGGAAAATGTTCGTGGTCCTGAAGTGTGAAGCAGTAAGGACTACATCTTCTTAGTCACAGTATCATTTATATTTGGTAAACTCCATGCCAAAGTTGAGGCAGCTATAAAAGCCTAAGCCTTTCCTTTTTTTAATATGCCTTTATTGATTTCAGAGAGGAAGGGAGAGGGAGAGAGAGAGAAACATCAATGATGAGAGTCATTGATCGGCTGCCTCCTGCACGCCCCCGACTAGGGATTGGGCCCAAAGCCCGGGGATGTGCCCTCACCATGATCTCCTGGATCCTAGGTCGATGCTCAACTGCTGAGCCACGTTGGTCAGGCTGAGCCTTCCCTTTGATTAAGCAAAAACACAGTGATTGCAAAAAGGTTACTATTCCTCACAATAATTTTTAACAATAGTATCTGTCTTTTGGATGATAAGATACACAGATCTCAGAAACTTCCCAACAAAATTTTTTCACATTTAATGCCCATGTTCTGACAATTTAATAAATTGTTAAAGACTCTGGTTTAAAACCTGAATAAAATATAAGATAAAACATACATAATTATGCTTCTTTCTGAAATCATTTAAATTCCCATGCCATGAGTTAAAAGTTCATTTTTAACTCATGAATATATGTCAGCTTCTCAGAGAATACTTATGATTAAATTCATACTTTAAAAATCTAGTAGTATATATAAGCTAAAATTTTGACATTATTTATTTCCTATCACATGTTTCTTTTGGGTTAAAAGAACATTTATCTTACCAGAAAGGTAGGAAAAAGTACAGGAGAAAATTCCATTTTTTCTAAACATGTCATTTTCTGTTGTTTCAAAATGCTTATATTGTACACTTAGCAAAGTGTACAAGAAACAATTTGCTACCTATCCAGAAGTCAGACTTAAAATTTAGTCTAATAAATTTAGTCAGACTCTAAACTTATCCATTTCTAAGTAACCTGAAAATATATATGAATAATTTAATCCCATAACTATTACAACGGAGCATCTAACAATTATTTAAAGCTTGTAGTACTCCTATTTTAAAATAAATTCGGTCACTGTCCCTAAACTCCCTCTGTTTAAATTCATCTGGCTTGAACAAAAGAGAGTAACTTTTTAAGAAAGATTTTATTATAGGAAGGGCGAATAGGTAGCTTACAGAGAATTTTTAAGGCAGTGAAAGTGCTCTGTACGATGCCATAATGATGGATACATGTTGTTATACATTTGTCCAGACCCATGGAAAATACAGCGCTACCCAGAGTAACCCCTAGTGTAAGCCACGCACTCAGAGTGATCGTGTCACGTCGAGGCAGGTGGGGGAGGCTGCGCTTTGGGGGGATGCTGATAATGGGGGAGGCTGTGCATGTGTGGGAACAGGGGCTATAGGCGAAACCTCTGCAACTTCCTCTCGACTTTGCTATGAACATAAAACCGCTCTAAAAGAATAGTCATTTAAAAAAATCAAAACAATCCATATGTAGTAATAACAGAAATAAATCTCAAGGGAAAATTTGCAAAATAATAGTAGTTGTGCCCTGGCCAGTGTGTCTTGGTCGGAGCATAGGCCCATGCGCTGAAGGGTCACGGGTTTGGTCCCCGGTCAGGGTGTGTATGGGAGGCAACCACTTGATGTTTCTCTCTCACATCTCTCTTTCTCTCTCTTTCTCCCTTCCTCTCTCTCTAAAATGAATGAAAAAAAAATACCCACAAGTAAGGATTAAAAATACATATATACATATATATATTTTAGTAGTTGTATATGGAAACAGATTATGGAACATATAAAAAAAAAAAATATATATATATATATATATACATGTGTGTTAATAATATATGCATTAACATGTGTTTGTGTATATATATGTATATTTGTGTATAATTTTCACATTTTATGATAAAAATGGCTAAGATAAATGTTCTTTCTAGAAAGAAAATCACTAATGTTATTTTGAAACAAAATAAATCTCTATAGCCAGTTACCTACCATAACAAACTGTAATAAATAAAATATATATAACCAAAGTCAAAAGCTTAAGATAGTTGATAATTATACAGTGAGTAAAGATAAATTACTCCACAAAAAAAGATTTTACTATAATGGGTAATTCCAGTTACTGAAAGTTTATCTCTGTCTTCTCATATATTAGAATGTATAGGAGTGTCAGATCTTCATGCTAGGCTGTGGTGTCAAAAAGTTCACATTATTTGTTATAGTGAGACATTTATTCACTACCCACAGTATATTTGTTAGGTTTCTATATACAGTTAGTAAATATTTTTGTCAATATTTAAAATTTGTATTTCAAAACATTTTCTCTTTGATCTTGAAATACTTTTTCAAAGAATTGTTTCAATTGCAATGACTGATTAAACCTCAATATTAAGACAACTCAAATATATGCACTCATCATTTGAGGTATTGGTGTCTTGGTCATTTAAAAAGTAGTGAGAGCCCTAGCCGGTTTGGCTCAGTGGTTAGAGTGTCTGCCCGCAGACCCAAGCGTCGCAGGTTTGATTCTGGCCAAGGGCACAAACCACAGTTGCAGGGTTGGCCCTGGTGGGGGCTCAAGCAGGAGGCAACCACTTGATCTCTCTCACATCGATGTGAAAAAATAAAATATATTTTTTTAAAAGTAATAATAACACTTCATTATTTCATACTTTCTTTGTTGCTTAGGTTTTATAAATTTGTGAAATCATGAACATAAACACATTCTCATATGCACCATCTCATTTTCTAATGAAGACACAAAAAGAGCTGCAATACTATAAGCTCACTAATGCCTTGTATTGACACTTATGTACACAGATCACTAGATAATTACTAACTATACTGTGGCACTATCATAATTATAAATTCCTGAAATATCTCCAATTATTCTGAATACAGTTAAGTAAAATCCTTGTTAATTAGCATAGCCAGATGTAGAACTATGTGAGTGGTGGATTCTAGTGGGTTCCAAGACTTGAAGTCTTATTAGATCAAGATTTCTTGCAAATGAAATACCCCTAAATGTCCTTCTGGCTAAAGCCCGTGGTATATATTGCACCAGAACACTAGAGAATAGACTCTATCTCTGAAATGAAACAAATGCCCTTCCATAGGAATGGAGAGAACACACTAGGACTTAGACTCCCGTAGCAGACGTAATGTCCACATTGTCTGGTCTTTTCCTCTAAGTGCAGAATAGCATGTTTAAATTGTCAGCCTGCTCCTTCCAGTGTGTCAATTTGGTAAATGTGAAAGCTTTTTAAAGAGAGATACCTATCAAAAAGTCCCCAATATCTATTTGTTAATACAGAGAAAAATGCTTATTAATGATTTATTAATCCATTTCCTTAAGAGAATTTTAGAAGCATCATTGAAATGAGCATCATGGAAGTAATTTATTCATATGTTTAAATTAGTTTTCTCTTAGGAAGAATTTAAATTGCTTTGAATATATCAAAGTCATTCCTTGGTATATACAATTATCAATATTTTAAAATTCTATGTAAATGGACATCATGGTCCTTTTTAAAAAGCATTGCTGTTCTAAAAGCAACATTTGCGAGCTATCCCCGAGATTACTATGCATTGAAAAAAATCAGGACTATTTACAATTCAAAATAATATCTTTTCAAGAAATCTTAATGACCTCCTTATAAAAATTATAGGTCTTTATGAGATAATTAAATCTTTGTTTTGCACTACATTATTATGTCTTTGCATTACTGGGGAAATTATGTTCTAATGTGCAATAATTTTTAGTTTTCCCTGGTTCAAAGGCATTTTGTAATTATTAAGAAAAGGGAAAAGGTAAAGTTTGGCATCTGTTGAAGAAATTTAATCAGGAATATAGGCTAAAAGGAATTAAATGATATTAGTTGTCAAAAGCAAATGAAAGAATTTTAAAGTGATATCAATAAAATATTAAAGGATCTTCTTATTAAACCTATATACACTATTAGTATTAGTTCTTTATTTAGAGCTTATAATCTCATGCAGAAAAAAAAGATAGGACACTATAGTCATGTTTAAACTACTGAAGAAATAAAAAAAGTTAGAGACAAAGCACTAAAGACCCTGGAACTCTGAATTGCATCTCTTCATCTCTGGTTTTGTTCATGGGATTTTCATTCTTGATATGGGCATATAAAATTCTTTTGGATAGACCCTCTTACTGACAACACCTATAAACTCTGGGCAAAATATACACCAAAAAAGCTACTATAAGGCACAGGAAAACATGAAAAATCATATATCTAATAGAAGGCAGTAAGCCTTTTTTTTCTTTTTCTTTTTTAAACATATCTTTATTGATTTCAGAGAGAGGAAAGGAGGGAGAGAGAGAGAGATAGAAACATCAATGATGAGAGAGTCATTGATCAGCTGCCTAGCCCGCAACCCGGGCATGTGCCCTGACCGTGAATCAAACCTCGATTTTCTGGATCCTAGGTCGATGCTCAACCGCTGAGCCACGCCCGGCCGGGCGAAGGTAGTAAGCCTTTAAAAGGAAATGGTCTTGGGTTGCATTGGGTTTAAAGTTTTTAGCCTGAGGGAAGGCACTGACAACACATGGTAGCTAGAACTCTGATATAAAACACATAGTTTTTATGTATTCAAGAAACAGTGGACAGAGTTTTGGGAAACCACAGCCAATAAAAATAGAAAAGAGCACAAGAACAGTGAAAGTCAGAGCAACACTGTCCATTTTTTGTTTATAAACTCTACGTGAATATCTGGATAACTCCCTAAACATGCAAGTGCAGGACAGACAGAATCCAAGCATGTCAGCTAAGAAGAAAGAACAGAGATTTTAGATGCTATCAAAGAGACAGAGTTGATACTTTGAATCTAACAGAGGTAAAAGTTTTCTAAAATAACATAATCAAAAAAATGTTCAAAATCTAAAATCACTACCACATAACATTCACAATGTCCAGCATACAATCAATAATTACTCTTCAAAGGAAGAAACATGAAATTGTGACACAATCTCAGGAGGAAATTCAATTAACTGAGACTGGTTCCCAAATAATACAGATCTTGTAATTAGCTTACAAGAATTTTAAAATACTTCTTATAACTAGGCTCAATAAAGTAATAAAAATATGTTTATGATAAGTGAAAATATAATAAATATCAACAGAGAAATGGAAACTGGAAAAGAAACAAATAGAAATTTTGGAACTAAAAATATTATCTAAAATACAGTTTTTAAATGATCAGTTATAATAAAAATGGTTCCCTAAATGCTGTATAACAGCTCACCCATCATAGAAGTGAAGCTGTGTTGTATTGCATTCAGTCTCCCATGATATTCACAAATGTGCTAAAGTTCGATGCAACACCAATAGCACGTGCACTTGCCATTGGAGCTTAGTCAACAAGTCCTTTAAAATGAAGAACTTTATTCCTGGCGAGGGCACATGCCGGGGTTTCAGGCTCCATCCCCAACACGGGGAGTGCAGGAGGCAGCTGATGGATATTTCACTCTCACATCAATGTTTCTCTCTCTATCTCTTTCCTTTTCTCTCTTTCTAAAAAATCAATGAAAACATTTTTTTAAAAATATGAAGACTTTATTGTGAATAATAGAAAATAAAGAGTTGTTTGTTCTGGAAGACTTCAAAACTAAGTATATATATAAAATACATATACTATATAAAGCTGAATATATATATTATATAAAATTATGTATATATATATATACATATATTACTCAGCTTTAATATGTCCAGCTTTATTTGATATTCTGTATTGATTCTAAATGGAAACATTTATTTAGAGCCACCCTTTTGCCTCTGAAATTGTACTAGCTTGGTTAAATATTGGATAATTTTAATAATCAAACTCTTTGAAAAATTGATTTTTATTTTCAGGGGATAGAGAAAGGACCCTAAAATTTTCAACACTTATGTCATCAGACAGCTCTTTTGTAATATGGCCTTTATGAAGGCATTCATATGAAAATGAGGACCAGGCTATTTTTTCTAAAAAGCTTCTGTACAGCAAAAGAAACAATTAAACATTGTCATCCATATTGGGTAAGGGGGTAATATGCAAAATATAGGAACAACCCATAAAACTCAATAACAAAAAAAGCCAATGAAAATTAGACAGTGGAATTAAATAGACGTTTTCCAAAGAAGACATCCAAATGGCCACCAGGTACATGAAAAGATGCTCAATAGCACTAACCACCAAGAAAATGCCAAACAAAACCACAAGGAGATGTCACCTCACACCTGTTACAATGGCTGTCACTAAGATAACAAATGTTGGTAAGAATGCAGAGAGAGGTAAGGGAGCCTTTGTGCACTGTTGGTGAGAGTGTAAATTGGTTCAGCCACTATGGAAAACAGTATGGAAGTTCCTCAAAAATTAAATTACAACTGACTACCACACAATCCAGCAATTCTCATTGCTTTTTATCCTCAAATACTGTGTAGGAAAAGCCCTAAAGTTATACCAACTTCTAATGTTAATTTCCTCTTATCACCTCTTCCCCCTGAAAGTGAGTGGAATCTGTGGTTTATTTCTAACCAGGTGACAATGGCTAAGGTGATGGAAGGACACTCCCATGATTATGCTAAATATGTAAATATCTGTATTAGTAGTAAATTGACTGTATTATAGATTTTCTCCCTTGTCAGTTTTGTAGAAGCAATTTGCTTTGTCATTAGGGGGCCTAGAGAGAGGCCATATGGCCAAAAAGACCACATGGTGTTCTCAGGTTGCTGAGGGTGTCTTCTAGGTGCTGAGGGCAGTCTGCAGCCAAAATTCAGCAAGAAACTAGTATCCTAAGTCCTATAGCTACAAGAAAATTCATCCTCCCAGCAACTCAAGTGAGCTTGGAAGCAGTTCCTTTCCTAGTCAAGCATCTAGATGAAAGGCTAGCGTCTTGGTTGCCATCTTCAGAAACCCTGAACAGAAGACCGAGGCAAATCATGCCCAGACTCCCCCCTCACAGAAACTGTGAGACAATAAATGTATTGGCTTAAGGCGCCATTTGTGGTCATTGGTAAGACAGAAATAAATAGAAAACTAATACAAATGCTCTTTCTCACACATTTATATTATTCAGTCTTTCCTCTAGTATTTTTTTATTCTATGCATTTTACTCTTCTTTTCTACATGCTTGTCTAAGCAAATTTAAATTTCCCTGGATTTACATCAGGCATTTCAATGAAATATTTTATTTGCATTAAATGTATTTCTTAAAGATATTGATGAATGATTTCCATGCTTCTCGAATAATTTTACCGACATGGTAGCACAGCATGCCTTCCTGTTTCAGTGCCACCTCCCCTCACCTGTGGATGTAGCTAACTTTCTGCTCTGCTGATCAGACCTCTGGAGTAATTGAATTTTCTGCTTTGGTGAGTAAGCGAAGTAAACGTAACCTCTCCTTCTCAGACAAGCTTAAGAAAAGCAGCATTCCTGATGGAACATAATCAAAAGTTCAACTATTATGCAGGCGGGTGGGAAAGTAACTACATTTTCAGATTTATTCATTCTGTTTATGTCACCTTTCATAACAAGTCATTACAAAAAGTGGCAATGGAAGAAATGACTCTTGAATATACATCTTTTTATATCTTGTGTTAAAATCTACCTAAAATAATTGGCACCTCAAAAGTTTGTCACTTTTTTAAATCAAACAGTGATTATTGTCAAAGTTTTTTCCTTATTTTTTTTTTCATTTAGAAAATACAGCACATAAAAACTAATATGAATTCTTTATGTAGGCACATGAAGTGATCTAGAAAACATGACCAGGACACAGTTATCACCCTAAGAAAGGTTATAGACTAAGAGAAAAGCCACAACAAAATGATGCCAAATCTGTAGCAAAAGTAGAAGCCTCAAAGAAGCTAGGGACAAAATTTTCATAGATTAAAACTAAATCTAATTATGGATAAAATCATGCTATAAAACATAATAGCAATAAAAATTCTGTCAGAGAAACAAAAATAAACTGTAAATAATTATTTAAAAAAGTGTTTTGAGTTTAAGAACCATTGTGCCTACTTTCAAAAATAATATGTTAAGATATATACGGCAATGGCACCATGTGCATCATAAAACCTTAATAGTGAGTGTATATGAATGTGTTTTAATTTCAGGTTTATGATATACAACTGTTGAATTTTTTAAAAAATAATCAAAAATTTTGGCTGACAATAATAATTTAAATTATTTTTACTAAATTGCCAAAACATAATTTAAAAGATTACCTTGGTATCATAAAGAGGCATACATAGTTGATATTTTCTCTATAGTAACAAAATATCAGTATTATCTATCAATACCCAAGGTTCATTTTAACTGACAAAAAGCTCCTATTACTAATTCACAATTATCTCATCCAACTTTATATATGCTCATTAATTAAAATTAAGTTGCTCACTTGGTGATCTTTGTTTCCAGAATGGTTTACTAGAATCGTGATTTATTTTTATTTTTAACTAACATTTGGTATACTATTTTAAAAGTTACTTTAACTCATTTTTATGAGAGCACAAATTTCCATCCCTTTAGGCTTCTCAGTTTTAGGACTATGACATGGTTGTATTAAATTATGAAAGCTTCCTTAATTATAAACTATTGTGTTATTTAGTACTTATTTTCTGAAAAAGAATTGTTGTCCACCACTTTCCAACACATGTACATATTCTGCACATATGTCTTTTAATATTTGGTGATTTTTTCACCCTTTTTCTGAAGTGCCTGGATGAGTGTGCTTGTGTGCATGTAGATAACAATGAAATTTGGACCTTGAGAAGTTAAAATATTTAAATATTTTGATCCTTATTATGTTTAATACTAATGAGAGGGATAATTTTTTGCAGATACATAAAACAATTATTCTTTAATGCTTATCATGCATAGTAAATGAAAACAAAGAAATCAAAAGTAATCTGTATTTTTAAACTCTATTTAAATAAAACATATATGTATATGTTTTAATAAAACACACAGGGAAAAATGTTTGGCTAGTTATATATCAAAATATTATTAATGGCTACCTCTGAGTGATATGAATTTTTTATTATTATTGACACTATTACATATGTCTCCCACCCCATCCCCCCTTTGCCCCACCACCAACCAGCCCCCTCCTTGGGCTTAACCACACTATTGTCTGTGTACATGGGCTATGCCTGTATGTTCTTCAGCTAATCATTTCACTTTTTTTACCCAGTCCCCACACCCCTCTACCCTCTGAGATCTGCCAATCTGTTCCATGTATCTATGTCTCTGGTTTTATTTTGTTAGTTTATTTTGTTCATTGGATTCCACATACATTTGAGATCATAGGGTATTTCTCTGACTGACTTATTTCACTTAGCTGGGCATGCTAGTTCTTAATTTACAGGGGTTTTTTATTATAGCCATTCTAATGAATATGAAATAGTATCTCACTGTTATTAAGATTTATATTTCTCTGATAGCTAATAATACTTAGCATTTTTATGTACTTACTGACCATTTGCATATCTTCTTTGGATAAATGTTTATTCAGACCCTTGGCCTATTTGCTAATCATTTGACTTGTCAGGTAATTAATAAGTTATGTAACATTTTATAACAGATTTCTTGAAATATCTTTCACATACCATGAAAATTATTCTTTGAAAGGAAATTTCAGTATATTCACAGAGATATGCAACTATCACCATTATTTAACTTTAGGACACTCTCATCACTCCCAAAAGAAACACTGTACACGTTAGTGGTCATTTCCCATTGTACACTTCACCCAAGTATGTTCCTTAATTTCCACATATTTGTGTCTTATAGATGTCTGTAGGTTCTAGTTGTTTTATGGCATTGTTCAAGTCTCCTAATTTCTTGTTGATCTAGAAAGTATTGAAAGTGGAGTATTGAATTTCCAAGTATTGCAGAGAGAATTTAGTTGGATTATGTGTGTGCGTTTTTCTTTTATTTGGCTAATCAATGTGTTTTGATTGGAGTGTTTAATTCATTTACATTTCTTGTATTTACTGACAAGATAGAATTTAGATCTGCTGCTTTTCTATTTGTTTTCTATATGTCTGTCTTAGCTCAGTCTGCTATAACAAAAATGCCATCGACTGAGTGGCTTATAAACAACAGAAATTTCTTTCTCAAGGTCTGGAGGTTGGAAGTCCAAGATCAGTGTGCCAGCATAATTGAGTTCTTGTGAAGTCCCTCTTCTGGACCACTGATATCTCATTGCATTTGTACATGTTGGAGAGCTGAGAGAGGAAGCAAGCTACTTTGTGACTCTTATAAGGGTTCCACTCCCATGATCTGATCTAATCCTAATTACCTCCCAAAGGTCCCAGTTCTTAATATCATAACATGAAGGGGTAAGATGTCAATATATGAATTTTAGAAGGACACAAACATTTTATCCATAACAATATCTTTATGTCTGTCTTTCTCCTTAAGATATCATTACTGTATCTTTCCATGTTAAATATTTATTTGCATGCCCTTTTAATCCCCTTGTGTGTATGTGTGTGTATCTTAACAGAACCAAGACACAAACAGATATTTCTAAACAGTAGAACAAGGCCTCAAGGAATCTGGAAAGCACTCAGGCTGGATCCAGGACTCTACAGTCCCTTTTATATTACCAGTTTTGGGATGACATGACCTGTAGTAGCTATTTTTTATCTGTCCCATCATTTAATGTACAATGCACAAGGGAAGATACATTTTAAAGGGACTCTACTCAGGGAGCTATACTAGAGAAGGTTCATCTGCACTAGTAGATAGTAGATGGGAATTTTGATGGAGGTGATAATTATACTTTCAATGTGAGATGGTTTTGAATTATAATGAAAGAGGGAGAACCAAAAGTAGCATACCAGCCCTTGCCAGTTTGGCTCAATGGTCAGAGCATTGGCCCATGGAGTAAAAGGTCCTGGGTTTGATTCCAACTAAGGACAAGTTCCTCAGTTGCAGACTCATTCCTCAGTCCTGGTTGGGGCACAAGCTGGAGGCAACCAATTGATGTGTCTCTCTCACATCAATGTCTCTCTCTCTCTTTTCCACTGTCTCCGAAAGGCAATGGAAAAAAATATCCTCAGGTGAGGATTAAAAAAAATAGCATGCCAACATATATTTCATCACATAACATCTTCCTACAATATGATGTTGACACTCTTCCATCAAAAGAGGTGATGCAGGTGCCCTCACCTTGAACTTTGGTGGACTTTTGTAATGACCTTGAGAAATAAAATGTGGCAGGCAAGACACTAAGTGATTTACAAATAAAGATCATAAACCATGATGTGGCTTCCACCTCATTATCTCTCTAGGTTGTTCTGTAGTGGCAGAAAAATAGCGCCAGGTGTTAGCCTCGGCTCAGCAACCTCAGTTCTTGAGTTCTGGCTAAGAGACGAATTCAGAGCCAAGACTCCAATTATAAGAGAAAGTGTATTGAGAAAGTCACAGAGGTAGAAGAAGTGAGCCTTAGTAAAAATGGGAACAAGTTACAGAAAAAAAAGAGGGAAAAAAAAGGTCCCTTGGAGCTTAGGGGAGAGAAAGAGAGAGAGATACGAGCCTTGAAAGATGAAAGAGGGAGGAGAGGTTTGGTCATGCTTCAGGGAGAGAGATAGAGACAGAGAGACAGAGATCTCTGGGGAAAGAAGAAAAAAAGGGTGGAGAAAGGTCCAAACATGTTCCATAGAGAGTCAGACTGGGTCCTCCAGCCTGAGGGCTTTTATCTGAGGTCTCAGGAGAGGATCTCAATGGAATATTCATCAGCTTTCCCCATGTGTCTCCTCAGAGTGGTGGTCTCAGCTGATTGGTCAGCACCAGGAGAGAGAGTCATTAGCCATTGCAGCTGGTGCTGATGTCACCCACAGTGTGACTTCTTTGGTTTTGGATGTCATCTCCAGGGGTTAATGCTTAAGGGAGTGGTCATGCAAGGGCTTGTAGTTTTTCCTGTAGTTCTGCCCTTGCGACTTCTGCACTTAGTCCATGGTTCCTGCTCTGCTCATGGCTATCTAACTCCCTATTATGCTTCAATCTGAGTGTCCCACTGTTAGGAAAGGGATTTTCAGTGCAATTGATAGTATTTTACTTAAATATCTTCAAATTTAGCCACCATGTGATGTAGCACCTCTCATTTCAGGAACACCAAACCTTGCCTTGTAGTAGTGGAAAGGATGCAATTTTTCAATGATTGGCAGGGATTCATTTATAGAATCTTTTGGGGAAAACACATTAGGTATCAACAAAAGGATGAGTACAAAATGTTGGAGGGGATAGAGCCAAGAAAATTCCTTTGATTTTCAACATGATCTTTTGTTTTCCATTCAAAGTTGTTCTCCTGAGAAATTTTTTCTAGATAAGTTTGATTAATGTAGTTATTAGAAACATTTGCAACTGATGTAAAAGTAATTTATTATTTAATCCAACTGATGATTATTGAATCCCTTATAAACATTCTCTGATCCTCAAGTGAAAGCTCGTGATTTCACAAGTAGATATATATGCATGTGGAGGAAATTGAATATAATATTTGAAATCAGTACTCTACTGTCGGTATGAGAGCATTTCTTTTTCTTGTCCATGAAATAGGAGCCACTTTATCCTTGAGATATCTATAATTACCATAAATTTTATAAAACTATTCTAAGTACTTGAAATGATATTTTATTTAAAATACTTCTATTATTCTAGAACTAATGCATGGCTGTTCACATTTATACTTAGAGCTCTATAGAGTAGAATGATTAAACTACCTATTTCAGATGTCTATTATACTTTTGCTTATCTGAAACATACTAATCAATCATGGCAAACTTTTCCACTGAGCCTTAAAGAGGCTCCACATACTTCTCAACACACCACTCTGGGCAATTGTTATCAAACTATCCAAATTAGTACTGTAAATTAAATATATTTCTCCATCCCTAGGCTAGAGCTACAAATTCACAGTAATAGCTAATCTCCTGATTTGACAATCCAGACACAGAGTATGTTCAGAAATGGAATCAGAAAGCAAATTTGGTAACCTGTTTACTTCCTAGCATGAATGATTCAATACACAGATTGTTCAAATTTGGGGAATATAATTCCATCATTTTTTTGTTATAAATTCTCTTCTTCTAGTGGGATTGTCATGTCTTGCCCCTTCGGAAGTTGGTCATGCACATATGACTTGATTTGCCAGTGAAATGTAAGCACAAGCAGTGTATATCCCTGAGCAAGTAACCTCCCTCCGCTTCCCCACACACACAGTCACACACTCTCCCATCAGTCTTCGATTATTTGTTGAGATGAAGCCTCCATCCGCTTGAGTCTAGGGTGACTACCATGAAATCTCCTCCTGTCACTGTATCTTGAGAGGAGCAGAAGAGAAACAAAAACGTACTGTTTTACCCCATTGAGGCTGGAGACCGTTTGTTAAGGATAGTAAGTCCACAACAAGTCTACCATAACTACTTCAGTAACTGGTGACTAGAAGTTAGTTGCTGCCATTAAAAGCAATTACAATGTTTATAACTAAGACTTGTCTTTGACATAGGTGGCTCGTGAGCAACTGTAGGAGAATGGAAAGGTGGCACTTCAGAACACCAGGTGGAAAAACTCTTCAAGTGTCATCTTTGAGGATTAACATATGTTTTGATATTCTTTTGAATCAGTATATTCTACTTCCACCCAGGGAAAGTAAGATAAGAAACAGCCACACGCAGGGATAATGAATTGATAACTCCTTATAAAATACTTAAGTCAATCAAACCACAATTTTTACCATGCTTTTCTGGAATATATCACACCACACTGTGTAGGTTCTATTTTATTTTTTATATTTAATAAACATTCTACAGTTTATGGAATTAAAATTCCACTGTTTTTAAGATTATAAAGTAATGTCTCTCTACATATCAGTTATTTTTCTTTAACTGCTTGAAATATTTCTGTGACTTCGAAACTATTTTTGACATGAAAAATTAATCAATAGTATCTGTAACTACAATAGCAGAGAGGATTAAGTGTGAAGATAGCATTCGGGAAGGTAGCTGATCTCATTTTATTAACAGAATCGTGATTGATGTAATGAAACAGAATTTGCATCATTCATGTTAAGTCAGTAGATTCCAAACCCTGGATCCTGATCTGTGTTAGCACAGTGTGTGGGGTTGCAGCCTTTAAATGAAATGGTAGTTACTATTTCATGACCTTTGTGTGGGTCCATATTCTGTGGATGGGGAACGATGTTGAAAGTGAGGAGACCTGAGCAATGTGAAAAGTTCTACTAAGGGCTTATTTTGTTTTTGGCTATTGGATATTGATGTTGATATTTCAAGTATAGATATCATTACTATCATACTATACCTTAAAATCTACTCTCTTAGCTATATTTCAAAGTGATTTCAATAAATATAGATTACATGAAATAATTTAATCTTTAATTATGATGCCAAACAAATGCTTGTGTTCAACCTTTCTTGTTTGTTTATATTAAATATTAAAAAAATAGATTAGCTTATAATGAGTTCACTATTATTTTTATGCCAAATCTCATATTTTAATGAGTTAAGAACCAATATTTATTATCACATGCAAAACAATCTGAAATTATTTGAAAGTTAGTTAAGAGGATACTGAGTACCATGGCAATCTTTCTTCCCTGGATAATTTCTGTTCCCTTACAAGATTGATACTTCAGAAATGTCAATTTGACCATGTTTATTACCTTTACATAAAATACAAGCTCTTTTCTTAATGGGCTTTTGCATATGAGACAGCTGCCTTCTCTCAGACCTCCCTTGATGCTAACACACAGACACACATGCCCATGCTATGGTCTAATCATATGTGACCTCTTTGGTCCAAACTCACTGAGCTGTTTATATTTTTTCCCTATATTCATGCATTTTCCCATGCTTTTCGCTCTGAAATACTCTCTCCCCCAGTTTTTGTCTTCTCGTTTTTGAGATTTGGGCTTAATTTCCATTTAAAATATGATGGTATGTTAAGTATCTGTGAGGTGTTTCTATTTATTAAATAATGAATAGCAAGATGTGTAATTTCCTACAGGTTACTTCTGTGACAGTCATAGGAAGTATAATAGAAAAAGCATTTCAAAACTAGATAGAAAAATATATTTAAATGCCTCTTTAAACTTTTAGATTACAAAATCTGGGCAAATTTCTTAACTTGTCTGAAAATCTACAACCTCATTAGTAAATGCTAAGTTATAAAAGAGAAAATTAGTAAAAATTAAAATAAAATTGTATTTGAAATTGATAAATATGCATTTATCATTTTCAAATATATTAATTAAACTATTGCAACACTATTTCTTCTACTAGTCTGAACATTCACAGAACTTAAAGAATACATTTTATAAACCAGTTGGAACATAAATGCCTTAATAATGGAAATAAGTGATATAACTGGAAGCACAAAAATTGATTTTAATAATAAATAATTTTATCCAGCACACAATTTCTAAATGCACTCAAATTATTAGCGGGAATTTTATTCCAGTGATAAAAATGTCTATACCTCTTTTTCTTTTGGAGCAAAGGATATTTATTTATTTACTAATCTTAATGTAAACTAACATTTCATATTACTAATAATCTAAAGTGTTCTATGTATTGTATATGAGAACTTACTCTGTACTCTGTAAAAGAATCACTTATGGCTCCACTGGAATACTATGGTTCATAAACACATTCTTTTTCTATGTATTTAGGGGGAAAAAGAACCCACACTATTTTTATAAAGGTGTTAACTCAAATAAACCTCAAGTTGCAATTTTTGGAGTACCAGTCACTTCTTAAATTAACATCATAATACAGTGAACAATTCTAAATACAGTAATGTATTCAGTGAATTCATTTTTATTTAATTCATACACAGCATAAATCCTAAGATGTGAGTTCTATTTACAAGAAACACAAATAATGACTAATTTGTGATTATTGATAACCAAGTCATTTGGTTAAATGTGGCCTATGTAGTGCTCATTTATATTATACACAAAAGGTAATTTATAGTCAAAAGTATAATTTATTTTTCAGCAGTGTTTTAATTCCATTAAACTAAATTTAAAAGAACTCTCTCTTTGAAAAGATTTTATAATCTAAAAACTTCTTTTGAACAATCAAACAACAATAAGGAAGAACTTTCTTGGAAAATGTCCAAAGAGCTTGTTGACATAAACACCAAGGAGATAAATATTATATACTATATAATTTATTTCAGTGAATACCTGATTGTAATATATGCCAAATGTTCCTGCCAACTTGCAGTATTTCAGGCCTTGAGGATGCTAATTATTTGTATTTGTGTTTTTTATATAATAGAAGCTATAATTTTTATTCAGTTGCATAGCTAGGAAACAAGAATTTTCATACCAACCTGTATAATTATGATTCACACACACACACAAAATCTTTTATCCACAGGTACTAATAATATCTTTTTGAGGACAGTCTCACACCTTAAAATGTTGTCTTGAATTTTTAGAATAACTTATTTGTCATGGATAGTCAAAACTGAGACTTTAACCGGTTTAATATTGCACTAGTGATACCAGGAAAATAGTACAGCAGGTAAAGTGGCATTTCCCAAGAGTATGCTAAAAATATAACCAGTACAGTAGATAAGACTAATGATCCATCCAATCCAGTATTCTCTATTTTATAGACACTAAAGGTATTTTAATTGTTTTATGAGCTCTAAGCTAAATGATATTCCATGAGTATCTGCTATGGTAACAATCTCTCTATCTCATAAGGCAGGACTTATGTACATTAATGGCAATCATATGTCCAGAATGGATGACAAATTCATTTATTCAAGGAGGATCTTTTCATTCAGAGACTTTCCCTGCCTAATAAGATTTAATTTTGTGAGGACCCATTTCTAGCCATTAATGTTGTGTTTAAGCCAATGGTTTTCTTTAAACATTTTCTTCAAGTTACTACTATTTATTAGACATTTATAACTTTCATTATTTGCCATTTTATTACAATAATTATATTTTGTTAAAAGTCTCCAACAGTTTACATCTGTCCATTAAATGTCTCTTTTAGGAGGCCTTCAAGACATTTTTTCCTGGTAGTTTCATTCTAATGAAATGTACATTTTTCTCTATTTTGAACATGATTGACTATAAAATGAACTATTACTCAAACTTTAAAATAATGCTGTTTTTGAGAAGTAAGTTTAAAGTGACAAGGTCCAGCCAGAAACACAGGAATAGGTAAATAAAGAGATATTTTGATGATAGCCAGGTGATAGCTAGGTAGATATGTTACCTGGGAGATGAGGAGAAGTCAGTTCTTGTCTTATTGAAGGAAAGATTTCAATCAAGATACAAAATGCTTCAAAGCAAGAATGAATTTATTGACCAAAGCAAAAATATACTTAGGACTGTGAAACAAGGAAGGGCAAAGAAGAGTAACAGGAGAGCCCAGGCTGGGCTACCTTGGCTCACTGGGAAGTCAGAGAGAAGGGGGCCTCAGAGACAGGATTAGGAGGTTAGCCCAAGAGGAGTTGCTGCTGCACATTGCTCCCCTGGTTGCAAGTCTCATGGGGTCCCCTTGGAGGGAAGAAGGGGGATGGAGATGGCGAGGGCGTGCTCCCCTGTAGGGGAGAGTGCACTGGGTCCTTTGTCTTCAGAGTATTTATCTGTTTCTTGCAGGTGGAAATCTTAGAATAGTCATCAGCTTCTCAGATGTGCTCTTTCAGGTTCGTGGTCTTCACTGATTGGTCGGTGCCAGGGCAGGCAGTCATTAGTCAATGTAGCTGGTCCTGAGGCAGCCACAGAGCCAGTTGTCTGGTTTTGCTGCTTATCTGGGCCTGGGGCTGAACTATAACTGTGGCCTAGATGTTATCTTTAGGAAGGAAAATTCAGGGGCTCTAAACTGCAAGACTAATGATATGAAAAGACAGGGGTCCAAACTGCATGACCAGTGATATGCTGGGGGATGATAGGTTACCCTGGAGGTGAGGTTCTTGTTTTCCCAGTTTTGCCCCTTGCTAGGCATCTGGGGCTTTCTGCCCTGGTGAGTTTCCGTACCTGGCCCATCACCCTTGCTCTGCTCATGTCTGTCTGTTTATAACAGATAGTAGATAGATGATAGATGATAGATGATATAGATAGATGATAGATTAGATAGATAGATAGATAGATGATAGATGATAGATAGATAGATAGATAGATAGATAGATAGATAGATAGATAGATAGATGATAGATAGATAGATAGATAGATAGATAGATAGATAGATAGATGATAGATGACGATAGATAGATATAGATAGATGATAGATAGATAGATAGATAGATGATAGATAGATAGATGATAGATAGATAGATAGATAGATAGATAGATAGATAGATAGATAGATGATAGATAGATAGATAGATAGATAGATGATAGATAGATAGATAGATGATAGATAGATAGATGATAGATAGATGATAGATAGATAGATAGATAGATAGATAGATAGATAGATAGATAGATAGATAGATAGATAGATAGATAGATAGATGATAGATGATGATAGATAGATAGATAGATAGATAGATAGATAGATAGATAGATGATAGATAGATAGATGATAGATAGATAGATAGATAGATAGATAGATAGATAGATAGATAGATATAGATAGATAGATAGATAGATGATGATAGATGATAGATGATAGATAGATAGATAGATAGATAGATAGATAGATAGATAGATAGATGATAGATAGATAGATGATAGATAGATGATAGATGATAGATGATAGATAGATAGATAGATAGATAGATAGATA
This sequence comes from Miniopterus schreibersii, assembly GCF_964146895.1. NCBI lineage: Eukaryota > Metazoa > Chordata > Mammalia > Chiroptera > Miniopteridae > Miniopterus > Miniopterus schreibersii. Next base: position 67,241,156 of record NC_138106.1, on the reverse strand, counting down.
GATAGATAGATAGATAGATAGATGATAGATGATAGATAGATAGATAGATAGATAGATAGATAGATAGATAGATAGATGATAGATAGATGATAGATAGATGATAGACAGATTAGATAGATAGATAGATAGATAGATAGATAGATAGATAGATAGATGATAGATAGATAGATAATAGAAAAAAAGAAAAAAGGGAAGAGAGGAAGGAAGGAAGGAAGGAAGGAAGGAAGGAAGGAAGGAAGGAAGGAAGGAAGGAAGGAAGGAAGGAAGGAAGGAAAAAAGGAAGGAAGGAGATAAAATTCACCATGAAATAAATTTTAATTGTGTTCAGGTAATGGATAATGAAATATGATAATTCTGCTTTTGTTTTTACCTTGATATGTTCTCAAATTGAGTATCATCAACATTTTTATAATTTTTAATTTAAAATTAATGCTACAAAAAAGACTACTTTTAGATATTAGTGCAAAAATTTAAAAGAACATGGCACATAAGCATGATTCACATAGTTAAATTTTATTAAAAATAAATTTAAAAATTGCTAATGTCCAACATTGAAAGAAATAAACTGAAACACTTTTTATGTTGGAGTGTTGAGAAAAATAAACTAAAACCATTAACTTATCTAGTGTATAACAATTACTGTTCATAAAAGGTTCTCTTTCTGCAAAGGGAGTAACCAAATAACTTTTTAGAGATTTTTTTCCTAAGAGAAATCTGGTGAATCTAGGGCTCAGACATCCAGATGTTAAGATAAATCCATTAGGAAGTACTGCATGATCATCACTACAAATAAACTCCTTCGAACCTCAGCTTTCTAATTTAAAAAATGAAGAAATTGGAGCATATGACTAAGGTTCTTACCAGCACCAGCTATCTCATCAGCATCCACTCTGAACATTCTATGCTTTTTGCATCCTGAAAATATCTCCAAGTAACATTTTACAAAGAATAAAAAAGTCTACACAGTACTGTGAAAACTGATGTGCTCTAAAGACAATTACAATATTTCACCCCTTAGAAACTGTGTACTTTGACTAAAACAAACAATAAATTTAATGAAACAGTATCAGTATTCATGCTGTGGTAACACCTGATGATGCTACATCGGCCGGGAGAATGACGAACATGACACATGAGTCTAATCTTCGATTTAATGTTAAATATTCAGTTTAAGTCTTTAAATCAGGTCAGAGACAACAATTTATGCACACCCATGTCTCTCTGTTCTGTCCATCATTATCTCTCCAACTTAATGTTTGCCATCCAGCATTTAATTGAATTTCTAAAAGGGACTAATTAATCACCAGATAGGTTTTAACCAGGTTTTCAGGTTTAAACTCATTTCTGCCGAATCTACTTGAAAGCAAAGATTATACCTGACTGGAAAATGAACTATGCTGTTATCTCATTAGAGTATTATGCAGGAAGAGTCATTCTCTTGAAACAGCACGAGTTCCTGTGAACACATGCTCATGATTAATATGAAGTTCTGTTTAGCATGGAAACTGTAAATAACACATTAGTACTCCCTTCCTCATAAAATATTCTGATTTTAATGTTTAGGATTAAAGAATATTTTATTTCAGGAGATTGCATTTTTATTAAAGTGCATTGTTTTGATATAATTAAGATTTGGGGGGTAGCTGATTGTGGGGAGAGGAACCTGTGTCCTGGTTTCTAAATATAGAAGTAAGAATATAATATAAATAGAATGAATTGGCCAATTCTTTCCCTTAGGCCATCTAGCTGTAGTTACCTTGCATCTGTGTCTGCAAAGCCTGGAGAGGAGGTTTCGCCTTCCTTATGCTTTTCCAAATGAACTCTGGAGGCGAGCTGCGGGCCTCAAGGCAGTGATATTTATTAGTTCAGAAATCACATATAGAATTTTTAAGCATATTCTATCCGTCTTCTTGAACGTATTTATCAAAAAGAAGCACAGAGGGGATTTTGTTTGAATGTGAAAAGTGAATGTGAAAATTTGCAATTTTTGCTTTGGACTCTTCTAATTAATGATTTATACCCAATATAGCCAACTTAGCACATACACATTTTTCAAAAAAATTTACAGCATGACCAACAGCCAAATTTGATTATTTTTTTAACATTTTATTAAATGCTTTATCAATATTTTTTATGACTTATTCTGGAAATTTATTTGTTCATTTATAAAAATACTCTTATTCTGTTGGTGACACTTTGCTGCCTGTTTATCATAATGTACCATAAACATGCCCAGTTCCTAAAACATTTTCTGCAAGATGAGTTTAGTGTCTGCAAAACATTCCATGAAAGCAATATTTACATTTTTACTTAAAGATTTCTGCCATATTTTTAAATATTCAGAAATTTCTATTTACTCACTATTAAAAATAACTTTAATATTTTGGGTAAGTTAATTAATATGACTGTGTCAAAGGACGTATACACACTTGAAGATTTTGATATGTATTTGCATTTATCCTTAGAACATATTTTCGTCTCACATTGGCATTTGATTTTATACTTTCAATTTGTAGGGGGCATCTATGTCATGGAGTGTGTAATAATACTGTACCTACTTCTAAGAGCTTCAGTATCTCCTGTTTCCCAATCAAATGACTGTCCAAAGGCCAGCATATTCTCAAGAATTAACATTAATTGGATGAATGATCTCTAGTATAAATCATAATCCCCAGTGTTCATCTTAGAGTTAGCTCTGAAAGAAAATGGCTAATTAAAATGATTTCTTTAGGCAGACTCTGGAATAGTAAAAAAGTCTGAACAAAGAAGTTATTCCACCTCCGGGGAAATAAATTCACAAGTGAGTCCCACGTAAAACCATTATTCAAAAATATATGGTACTAACTTACAGTATGAATGTCCAAAGAAAAAAGTGCAAGTTGAAAGGAAAAAAAAGTTAATGATGAAAATATGAGTAAATTTATATGAAAATTTAATAAAACATTAGTAAGTAGTGTTTCTGGAGGTTGGGAGAATGTGAAACTAAAACACAAAATAATAATAGAGGTAAAATGCTCTGCATATTCTTTCCCAGAATAGGATAGTGGCATGGATTGAATTTGGAGATTGTTAAATAAATACTTTAAATTTATTTAACCACTAAAAAATAGCAGGAATAGTACATAGTGCTTGCTGCAAGTTCCCAGGCCTCAGCGTGGCTCGGTCTTCCTCTGTAGTGATGTTTTCGCTGACGTGTCCCCTGACCGTCCTATGTCCCTCAGTCACTACTCACCTCTGTGGTCTTAGCGCCTCTGTTCCTTCCCTAGCACTTGCCACCCCCTGAACTTACCCACATATTCAATGGGTCCTTTAGTTTGTCTCCTTCTGGACTGTTGGCTCCACCACAAGGCTGACCTTGACGTTCTCATTTTTCTTCCTATTCTCAGAAGGTTTAATGCTTCAGGGCAAACAAAATGCTCAAGTAGGCTTGCTGGTTGAGTCCAAGAATGCGCACGTGGTTAAACAATTTTCTCTTTCATCATATTAATTCTTTGCTTTTCCTCTCTGGTTTCTGGATCCCCCCTCCTCCCTCAAATTTGCCTTTTATGATACAGAATCAGAACTCAGCAGTGGTAATTTGGTTGAAGTCTTTTTTTCGTTTTTATGTTTGCAATCACATTTCTTTTTCTTTATTTGTATTGCAAAGTCTCTCGGTTGACTATTTTAAATTTAATTTTGAATTTTGACCATCAACAGTATCACAAAATTAATTCTCCCCCTTTCAATTTTATTGAATACTAGGAATAAATCTTGCAAAGAATTATTTTCCAAATATTTTGAATGATTTATTAATATTTCAAACTTGGATTTTCATAGAATTAGTAATGTTTTGGGGGCTGATGTTTCGTGGAGCCCTTTTTCCCCCTTTCTTAATGTAGTACACATATAATTTTATACATTAAATGTAACTGTAACATTCAGGTATTTTTTTAATTATGGTAATTTCTCACATTAATAGTTATACCTAAAATTGTGATTTGATATGAAAGAAACACACTATTATCATACTCTAAGGCAGGACAAATTTATTGATATTAATAGACATTCATATTCAGAAAACACTGAATACTACTTTTCTTTCAGATTAAACAAATTTTACCTTTTGCAAAATTAAGCATGCACTTTGAGAGGAAGTGATAAACAACAAAAAGAACCACTGAATTTTAATGATTTCACATTTTAAAAATTGTTTAATAATCTTTTAAAATGGTTTTAAAGGATAAATTTGCTTATTTTCATTTAAAGAAAACCAAAAATATTGTGATAGACAAGTTTTCTAGCTATTCTGCAACCTTTGAACATTCTAGTCATATACGGAAATTTTAAGTTTTATAAATCTCTGCTCTAAATGCAGAAACTAGAATTTTTTTACATCATATTTTCCCACTCATTTTCAGCCAGAATGCTAGTATGTTAGGTGAGCCCCATTGATATGATGAATTCATGAAAGGCATCCATGACAAAAAAGGGCCAACATGAAACTAATTTTGCTTATAAAGCTGACAACACAGGTATCTGACATCAGGGAGATGCTGCGCTTGCAAAGTCCTGTTCTCACTGGAAGGGTGCAAATAGTGAAGAGCAAGTCATTTTTTCCTGATGTTCCATGGGGCTGAAGCAGTAATTAAAATTTCCTAAAGCCATTGATATTCAAGATTTTGGACATTATTCTAAGAAATTTAACCCATAACTTGGTTCTCTTGCTTTCATAATCCTCTGAGATACCCAATAAGGTGTTTCTCCTTCTTAATTAGTGTCTGATTTTTTCCTCTTGCATCTATACACAAACACCTAAAAAATTATGTGCCCTCATTTTCCATGTGCTTCTCTATTTTGGAATAATTTTTTCTGACAATTATGTCTTATGAGTTCCTAATTTTATTAATGGTTACTATTATTATTTCATAAATGCTTTGAGAATACGAAATTCACATTCTTACTTGCTTCTGGTATTACTTAAGAGTGGCAGAGCAAAGGTGCCATAACTATATTCCTAATGCAAAGTGAAAAAGGGAGATAAATATGAACATAATGATTGAAAACTATTTTCAGGAGTATCATCTACAAACAGCTAATTTGAGAGAGAATGGAGGCAATAATAACAAGGTGAAAAGATGCTCCTAGTCATTATTAATATCACATTTTTCTGTTTATATGTTCCTCTGTTACCCAGTCAAATATTAATCCATGAAGACATGTCATATATATATCACATTTGTATAGCATTATGCTGGGTACATTGTAATCACTTCAACGTTTGTTACGTAAATGAAAACAAATATGTTCTAGACCCTTCTTCAGAGTGCTTAATCGTAGGCACTTCTCTAATCCCAATGAACCACTTATTTAAAGTGCCAGGTGTTTCCAGATCTGCAAACCTCTGGAACACAACCGTTTATGGCACGATCGTCTGAGAGGTGCTTTCAGGGCTCGCTCTGAGCAACTGTTGGCCACAGTAATTGCTTTGTGAAATAGCACAGAACCAGTTTATTTTAAATGCGCAAGCCCCAGCACTTTACTCTTCTCCTGGAGTATTGTAAGATAACAAAGAGATTTTTGAAGGCCTGAGAAAAATCCAAAAATAACAACAACAACAGAGTGGGGGGAAAATTTTTAAAGAAACTTTTCAAATAAATAAAACAAAAGAATGTCAAAACATCTTCCTATTATAACCAGATCAAAAGCGATCTAAGTTGGATTATAATATTATAAAATCTTAAATAAACTGAGATTTTATAGTTAAACTGGTAGTTTTATTTAAGTAAAATTACATTAATAAAGGAAAGCATGGGAGATTTATACTTTTTGTAGAGTACAAATTGTAATCTAAAGCATGAACAGTGGGATTCAGTCCCATTAACAGGGCATTGGAATGTTATTCTCTGATTCTGAGCAAGAACAATTCCCTTTATTTATTTCTTTAGTGAAGGACAATTGACATACAATATTGCATTAGTTTTAGGTGCACAACATAGCGTATCACCATTTGCATGCATTGCGAAATGATCACCATAATGACTCTAGTTATTGTCTATCATCATACAAAATCAATGCGCTATTCCTCACTGAATTCCTCCTGCTGTACTCGATATGCCCACGCCTTACTCATTTTATGGCTGGAAGTTTGTACCTTTTGACCCCCTTCACCCACTTTGCCCACAGGCTCAAGGCTCTGTCACCTCTCCTCCGCAACCGCCAAAGTGCTCTCTGTATCTGTGAGTGTGGCTTTGTTTTGTTTAGTATTCTAGATCCCATGTGTAAGTGAAATCATGCAGTGTTTGTATCTCTGTCTGACTTATTTCATTTTGCATGATGCCTCCAGGTCCATCCATATTGTCGTAGATGCAAGACTTCACTGTCATTTATGGCTGGGAAATACATCTTCATGCATCCATCTATCGATACACAAAGGGTTTTCCCCCATACACTGCTTATTGTAAACGACGCTGCAGTGAACACAAGGAGGCACATCTCTTTCCCGACTAGTGTTTTTCTTTTCTTTGGTGAGACAGCTGGCGGTGGAGCTGGTGCAGCAGACGGCAGTCCTAGTTTTAATTTTCTGAGTGGCCTCCGAGCCGCTGTCTGCAGTGGCCTCACCAGCTTACATTCCCCCCGACGGCGATGGGGGCTGGCTCTTTGCCACACCCTCACCAGCACTTCTTTTCTTTTTTTATTAAATTTATTGGGTCACATCAGTTAAGATGATTATATAGGTTTCAAATGGACATTTCTATGATGCATGATCTTCATAGTGCGTTGTGTGCCCGCCACTCAGAGTCACAGGTAGGCTCCCCTTTACCCTTCACTGTACCCCGCCCCTCCCTCTGGGAACCACCGCACTCTCATCGGGGCCTATGAGTGATTGTTGTTTGTTCATTTGCTGCTTTCAGTTTTTTTATCCCACATATGAGTGGAACCATATGGTTCCTAGCTTTTTCTGACCGTCTTATTTTGCTTAATATGATATTCTCCAGATCCATTCGTGCTGAGGCAAAGGGCAGCACTTCACCTTCCTTATGGCCGAGTGGCGTTCCATCCTGTACATGTCCCACCCCTTTATCCAAACATCTACCGGAGGGCTCTTTGCTTATTTCCATGTCTTGGCCGCCAAGAATAATGCTTCAGTGAACATAGGGGTGCATATACCTTTGCAAATAAACGTTTTCAAGTTTTTTGGGTAGATACCCAGAAGAGGGGTTACTGGGCCTTATGGTAGCTGTATTCTTAATTTTTTGAGGAACCTCCATACTGTTTTCCAAGGTGGCTGCCCCAGTCTGCATCCCACCAGCAGTGAAGGGGGGCTCCCTCTTCTCCACACCCTCCCAGCACTTGGCGTTGCTTGTCTTGTTGATCACAGCTGCTCCGACAATAGCCATTCTGAAGGTGGGAGATGAAATCTCATTGTGCTCTTGATTTGCATTTCCCTCATGATCAGGGATGCTGAACATCTCCTCTGCCTGTGGCCATTTATATGTCTTCTTTGAAAATATGTCTGTTCAGATCCTCTGCTTATTTTTAAATCAGATTGTTTTTTGCTATTGAGTTGTAGGAATTTTTATATATTTTGTGTATTAAACTCTTATCAGACATATGATTTGCAAATATTTTCTCCCATTCAGTATGTTGCCTTTTGTTTTTCTGATGGTCCCCTTTGCCATGCAGAAGCTTTTATTTTAATATCGTACAATTTGTGTTTTACTTTTGTTGTCCTAGCCTTTGGAGTCAGATCCAAAAATACGTTTTTGAGACTAATGTAAATCTTCAACCCAATTTGAGTTAATTTTTTTATACAGTGTAAAGCAGTGGTCCAGTTTTGTTTTTTTGTGTGTGGCTGTCCCATTTTTCCAGCATCATTTATTGGAAAGGCCATATTTTTCCCATTGTATGTTTTGCCTTTTTGTCATAAATGAATTGACCACATATCTCTGGGTTCATTTCTGGGTTCTTTATTCTGTTCCATAGATCAATGTGTCTGCTTTTATACCAATATTATACTGTTTTGTTTACCATAGCTTTTTAGTAGAGATTGAAAATCAGGAGGCATGATATCTCTGGCTTTGCTTTTCTTTCTCAAAATTGCTTTGCCTATTTGGGGCCTTTTGTGGGTCAATATAAATTGCCAAAATATGGAATTTTGATAGCGATTGCTTTGAATTTGCAGATTGCTTTGGGTAGTATGTACATTTAAAAATATTAATTTTTCCAATCCATGAGCACAGACTATATTTTCATTTATTTGTTTCTTCAATTTCTCTCATCAATATCTTATCGATTTCAGTGTACAGGTCTTTCACTTCTTGGGTTAGATTTATTACTAGGAATTTTATTTTTTAATATAGTTGTAAATGGAATTGCTTTCTTAATTTCTTTCTGAGTGTTCATTATAAGTGTATAAAAACACAACAAATTTTGTATATAGATTTTATATCTTGCAAGTTTACTAAATTTATTTATTAGTTTTAACAATTTTTTGGTGGAGTCCATAAGGTTTCCTCTATGTAGCATCATGTCCTCTGCAAATAGTAACAGTGTTATTTTTTCTTTTGCAATTTGAATGCCTTTTGTTTCTTTTTCTTGCCTAATTCCAGTGAGTAGGTCTTCTAATACTATGCTGACTAAAAGTGGTGGGAAGGAGTATCCTTGCCGTGTTCCTCACCTTAGAGAAAAGGCTTTCGACTTTTACTATTGGATAAGATGTTAGTTTGTCATGTAAGCATTTATTATGTTGAGGTACATTCCCTCTGTACCTACTATGTGAGAGTTTTTATCATAATGGAAGTTACCAATGCACATCAGTTCAGAGCATACAAAGATTGATGAAAGCAGCAGAAGAGATATAATAACTGGTTAAGCAACGTTTCTTTTTGCTTTTTGCCAACAACAATCTTTGCCTTTTATCCCCCAGCCTTTTCAATAGTTTTTAATGTATTTTCTTTTGTACTATATTTGTAATAATCATGTACACAAACTTAAAAATATTTTTTATTTTATGGTAACAGGGCAGCTATTTTTTCAAAAATGTTTTCATGCATAATATTCATCAAATATCATCATCTGTTTAATTCTTCTACTTGCAGTCAATATTTAAGTTGTTTACTTATCATAAAATCTTAAATGAACTTCATAAAATCTTTAGCATGTTTAGGATCATTTCTTCAGTTTGATTTCCAGGTGTAAAATTATTATACTAAATATATGCAGGATTGTAAAAGGTGTATAAGGTTAAATTGCTTTCATCCAGAAAACAAAGTAAAGATGTCCTAAACTTGAAACCAAACTAACATTTAGTCATATCATGAATGTCTTCCTTAGGAAACTTTTCTACCTACCCCGATTAATCTGAATGCTACATATCATGTATTGATTATTTTGGCTTTATACAATTATTATCTGTCCCCCAAACTTGCCTCATCTCAAAAGTACGGTTTATTAATGATATGAAAGAGAAATTTTTTAAAAATTGGCATTTATGATATATATTTTGTTTACCAATCTCTAATCCTCATAAGAACCCTGAAGAATGGGTATAGTTGTACTTCATTGTACAGAACATACTAATCATGGTCAGTGAGCTTAAAGCTGCTGTTTAAAATAACAACACTGTTGGCAAATGCCAAAACTGGGATTTGTATCCAGCTACACGTGAACTAACTTTACCTCCTCTCAATTATAACACATTATCTTTTCTTCAAGGCCCAGCTTCTTGATAAATCTTACCAATGGATCTCTCACATTCTTCAATTTCTTTTTCTTACATAAGTAAAAGTAAGACTTTTCATGTTAATCATAATTCACATACCATTTATATGTAGAGATAAGTGCAATTCTAAAACTTGTGTTGGGTTTAAAACTTAGCTCCTTGACTAAATAGCTCTGTGACAGTTGGCAAGTCATTTGAATCTGTTGTGCCACAGTTTATCTAAAAATTGTGATGATATCTACCTCACAGCGTTGTTATGAGAATTAAACTGTTAATAGATACAAACTGTTTGAAACAATACCAGATATATAAGCGTTTGCTATCATAATTATCGTGAGTTTTTAAGTTACTTCCACCGTTTTAGTTGCAGCATTTAGACCCACTTCCTTAGCTTCAAGCACTTTGCCGCCCTCTACAAAACAAACACAGTCACTCCCCTTTTTCACAGGGAATTCACTAGTAAGTTGAAAAATACAGTAACTGCCTGGCCGAGTGTGGCTCAGCGGTTGAGCGTCGACCTGGGATCCAAGCAATCGGGGTTCAATTCCCAGTCAGGGCAATGCCTGGGTTGTGGGCTCGATCAATGACTGTCTCATCATTGATGTTTCTGTCTCTCTCTCTCCCTCTCCTTTCCTCTCTCTGAAATCAATAAAGATATTTAAAAGTAAATAAAAAAATAAATAAAAAATAAATACAGTAACAATTTAATCTTTGGGAAAAGTGTAAAACACTATTCGTAGATATTCTCCTCATTCTTAAAAATCAGTTTCTCCCCTTTTGAGGACTGAGAGTGGGTCAACTAAGCAGCCATCCTGTTGAAAATTGGGCCCTGGACTTTAAAAACATCAGGAATTCCAGAAAAAGAATAGACGGTAGAACACCTGAGACTGCTGTCCTGGAAGGCATCTCAAATATAGATTTGAAGCCACAGAAAAAGATAGTAACTGTAAAATATTTATTAATCAAAGATAGGTGGCAGGTTCATCTATTAAAATAGACACAAGAATAAAACATGTCAGTTCTAAAAGACAGTTCTTGAAAAGACTCTCTAACACAGGGCCAGCATCTGCACCAGTCTTGTGAAAGCAGAGTTTTCAAAATGGAAAACGTAGTTCCTAGAACTGAACTACTGGTAAGGTAGCCAGTTAGATATAATGTGGGAGAAAACTACTGTTTTCATTAAAAAACCTATATTTTACTTGTATAGATGAGCTCACAATGGACGAGAAATTATTAGGGACCAAAAATGAAGAGGAAACTGAAAGGCAAGTGGTGGTGCCCTGAGCGCGCCCGGAGCGGGGAGCCCATGCTGCGCGGGCAGGAACCGGTGCCCACGCAGGGCTCAGAGCGCAACCAGCCCCCTGGACAAACTGAAGGGCCTGCTCTAAAAACTCCTTACAGAGCAGCAATTCCCTCTTGAACGGAGCCAGCAGACAATATAGTACACCCTGAACAGCTGATACTAAGGTGATCAATCCCCAAGAGTTTTGTTTTTGAAATCTGAAGTCAGTAAATAAAACTAAAACACTTCCATCTTGGCAATAGTGACAAGCACTTTTTGGAGGAATAGGCTCTATTGTAAACTCTAAGTGTCTCGTGATTAACATCTATAAAACACAGGTTTACATTGAATACAATGGCCAATTAGTATATGAATGGGCATTCAGACAAGGGAGGAGAGCAGGAGAAAAAAGGAAAGGTCTGAAGAAAACTTACCTCAGGGAAAATGCATTTTAGATTTTAGAGGATATTTATCATTCATTCTAATGTGTTTTTAATGAGACACTCCATTTCAGAAATAAAATTTCTGTACGACCACCACATAAAATTTAATATACAGTGTGAATTGCTCACTATTCTATGGGGCTCACCTAAAACTTCAGTCTGGCTCAGTGGATCTCAGCCTTCTTGGAATTAAAGCTTTTTTTGTTTTGTTTTGTAACAAATACTCTTTACTAATTCAAAGATAATATAATCTATAATATACATTTAAAAATATATCTGTGTATATGTGAATGCACCTGTACATGCATATAATGCTCTATATTGTATAATTAAAAAAAGAAAATTAATTTTAGTAAAATCATATATAGCTTATCATGTAACTGCTGCATTAAATTATTAGTGAAAAGATAATGACAGGTGCATAACCTATGCGTGGGATCACCTTGAAAGTATAAATCCAAATGTAGATTGATACTGGTATATTATATCAGTAACTCAGATAAAAAAGATATATGCCACTGGTTATGTTTTTGAAACTACAAACATCTCTTGGTAAATCCAAACACAAGAAATACAGACTTCCTTAGTTTTTATTAAGATGGTTGTTGCTTTCAGTAAAATTTTATTACACCATATTAACATCTATAAAATGGGGCTAGTTCTAGTTCCAAATGCATTCTTAATTTCAGTTCCAGATGAGCTGCCGGGAACCTACCATTGACTTAATGAGAACCACACCAGTTACTGCCGCAAATAATCTCCATTCCTCATATAAAACAACTTATCAAATGCTCACTTGGTATTTACAGAGAACTGTTGGAGAACCACCAGTCTAGAAATAGATTTAGATGATTATTTCAACAAGTGATCAAATATGTACCTGATAATTTCACTTCTTTTTACTTGGAATTTTTTTCTAAAACTGAAGAAAACTTTACGATGAATATTGGATTATAGCCCTCTTGCTCTCCTATTTTGTTGTGAAATACTTTTTGATTTGTTACAAAGCCAAACATTAAGACATTGTAGGCAGAAAACATTAAAAATTGTAATCATAACAAAATTCAAGTTACTGAAAACTATCGAAAGGTAAGATCATGGTTACTATTAACCAAGATGACAGAACTCCTGGCCAAATAGCTCTTGAAAGTGTCTGTCAAAATGTCACTTATTAAAACGTAATGTTTTCATGGAAGTCTGGTATATCTTTATCTCAATCACTTTAGATGAAATAAGCAGACAAATGCGATATGAATTAATCATTGTGTTTCACAAATGACTTCATATAATAAAAACAATCTATTTTTCATACTGAATCAGCTTATACTTATTTTTAAATATTTTTTGTTTACCAAATAGTAGTTCAAATGAAAATCTCCTTGATGGTTCTTGCCAGCAATAGGCATGTTTCAAATAACTATTACTTGCTTTAAAATATCATCTACAGAAGAATATGTTTGTTATTTAAGTAACAGCTTTATAGTTTAAAATCCACCAAAGCTAAAACACACAGTTCAATAATTCAGTCAACCAAACAGTTTCCTAGAAGTTGAAAATGTAACTGCAAAGAAATCACTTAGCTCCTGCTATTGAAGTTTATAGTCTAGTGGAAGATAGAGAAATAGAAATTAAGATTCTTGTAATAGGATGTTTTATTCTTTGTCTCATCAAAAGCTAGCACTAAAATCACATTGGTGTAATCTACGTCATCGATTCCATGGATGAAGAGAGACTGTTGGAGTCCAAGCAGGCTTTCGAGAAGGTGGTGATGAGTGAGGCTCTGGACGGCGCCCCAGCCGGGTGCTGGCCACCAAGCAGGGTGGCGAGACTTGCCTTCCATCCCAGACACCAAGACTGCATTCAGCGACTGCCCCTCCAAGCAGGCGGGCGGACTGCCGGGCCCAGGCCTGCTCAGCTCTTAGGGCGAAGGGGTGCGAAGGGCATTGAACGATGGTGAAGTGCGTCGTGCCGAATGTGCACCGGCACCGCGGCAGAGGGACATCAGGCAGGTGCAGCTGGGGCGCACACAGCTGGTGAGAGCCAGAGGAACACACCTTTCAGCTGGAGTCACAGATCCTGGGGCTGGGGGCTGGCTTTGCCTTTGGATTTTTTATTTGCTCTGTTTTTTTCTCCAAGGCAAACTTTTCTCTGTGTCCTGAAAAGTGTAGGCACCCATAGGCTTCTGCCAGGGGAGTGGGGGCAGCAGGGCCTGCAGCTACCTCAGGCCTGCACCCCACTTGAGGCCCGGGTTTTCAGCTCTGTAGCTGTCCTTTGGATCTGTCACCCAGCAGGCTTGCCTGCCTGCCTAGGGTGGGGCTTCAGGGCAACCTGGTTGGAGGTGGGGTTTTCCAGAGGCACAGCATGCCCATGGAGGATGCTGGTGGGGCCCTGGCAGTCTTCCGCCACCTCTGGTCATGGATGTGGGCTGATGTCATCTTGAAGGAGGCCTAGCCTACAGTCCCGAAGGCCAGCAGGGCCCTGGGTTCATGGCAAGACTTGATCTGACTGGAAAGCCATGTGTTCACTCCTCCATACCATTGGCCCAACATCAGCGAGGTGGGAAATGTTGGAAGTGGGAGTCCCCCTAAACACACCTGCCACCCACCTGGACAACCATGGTTGCCAGCTCAGGGGCACATCAGTGGGGGGTGGTTGGCCTGGGCATGGGGGTGTTGGGAAGGCGGGCTGGGTCCCCATGTTCCCCTGTTGGTGGTGAGCTGGACCTGTGTTCCCAGCTGAGGGTGAAGGGTGGGGTTCCCTTCCAGGCCTGCGCCCAGCAGCAGAGGCCCTCCAAGCAAGGCTGGTCTTGAGGACTCTCCTCACACGGCCCCTGTGGGAGCTGGTGACACCCAGTAGCCCTGGCCATGGGTGTGTGTACAAAAAATAAAGGTGGTTTGAGTGGAAAAAAAAAAAAAAAAAAAAAGTAATGCAGCATTGGATACTTTTTGTAAAAGTCAGAATAAAATACATTTTTGGTAGTACAGAATAAAACATTTTATACAAGTGACTTCAACCCTTTTAGAAATGTCATAAGTAGATTAATATTTTTGATACATGTAAATGACCAATCCCTAACTGTCAATTCAATTTAATCATTCATTCATGAAAAGCTATTAATTTTACAGTATGTTTAATAATTGTGCAAGGCAGTATACCCATGAAGAAAATAATATGTGTGATCATATGGAAATTTCACAGTTGAGTATATGCAAATAGTTTTGTGAAGTTTTACAGGAATGGATGTGGAAACTGGAGAGAAATGAGAGGGGCAAATGAGATCTTGATCATAATATATTCTGTGTGTCATTTTGGTAGTTGGAAATTTATCCTGAACATGCTAAAGGGAATTGAGAAATTTTAATTAAAAAAATGACTTGATCAAATTTTATGTTAAAAATATAACTATTAGCCTGGCTGGGCGTAGCTCACCGGTTGAGCATTGACCTAGGATCCAGGAGAGATCGCAGTTTGATTCCCGATCGGGGGCACATGCCTGGGTTGTGGGCTCGATCCCTAGTAGGGGGCTTGCAGGAGGCAGCCGATCAATGACTCTCTCATCATTGATGTTTCTATCTCTCTCTCCCTCTCCCTTCCTCTTTCTGAAATCAATAAAATAATATATATATAACTATTAGCACTATGGAAAAGAGAGAAGATGGAGGAGAATGGATGTAGGGGGAAAAAAACATGTTTTTTCATGTAGATAATTTTAGGGAATGGAGACAAACTACTCAGAACCAACAAGAGGAAAAGAGGAAGACACTTGTAATAGAACCAATACAGCAGCATCTAAACTCTGTCCCCTGCGGTTTCCAGGAATTAGAGCTACTGTTCATCCACAATGTAAACATGACTATTCATTGGTTTTAATCACCATGCATATATTGAATTCTAAGATGCTATAAATTATACTGAATGATGATTTTGTATTGCTATTTAAGAAAAATAAATTGCTCGCTTAATTATTACATAGTGCTAAGTTGCCATTGATTGTGGAAGGATTCCAATATCACAGATAATAAAATAAGGGAAAATGTGCACCTTAGGATTGATAAAATATGTGTTGTTTTTTCCCCATTTCATAATATTAGTTCAGGTCATCTCAAAAAATATTTTGCTTTCATAAAGCTCATTTGAAAAAACACACACACATTTGGAATTGATAAAGGATGTTACATGTGTGGGGAGATCCATGGAATTTTCAGGACCAAAATGTGCAGGGCAGGCCTCTTGGAAGGAGAGCTGGAGCACAACCCTTCCCTCTGATTGCTCCAGACACTGGAGAAGCAGAGCTGGTCCTGCCAGCTATTACCATCTCTGTCTCTACTAACTTCTGTTTCTCACTTAAAACATGTTTGTCCCCTTATCTTTCCACATCTTCTAATTTTGCCCAATAATTTTCACAGTGAGGCCATACCCTTGTTTCTATGGGCCACGGTGGCTTTTATATAGTCCTCTCTCAAAATTGCTTGTTGAATAAATTAATGACTTGTGATTCTTAGAGATTTTCCATAAACAATGAACCTCACTTAACTTAAGCAAACATTCAAACTCAGAAGTTTTAAATTTTCTCAGGATGCCTCTGTAAACTCAAATGTCAGCCTGTGGAGGAGACTGTTTCTGCTGCCAGGCCTGAGAGCTCGACCCGGGCAGGAGCTGAGATTGCTCCCCGGGGGCCCCTCCCCGGGGGCTGGCTTTCCTTCTGGCATGAGCAGTGCCCGTCCCGTGCCCCGTGTCCCGCGGTGGGCTGTTGTCCTGACCTGATCAGGCATGTGAGGCCTTTCCCTGTGCCTGGAATTGCCATGTTCCAGGCCCCGTCCGCTTTGCCTGGCTCTGAGCTCCTGGACACCTGCCAGGCGGTCAGAGGACATCGGCTGCGCCTGGCAGCTGCCCGGGACGTGCCTCCCCTGCGAGCTGTCCTTCAGCAGCCTGTCAGCCGCCAGGCTCGAGTGGCCAGCTTCTTCCTCCGTCTTTCTCTGCCCTCTGCTTATGGAGGGGGAGCTGTTCAGTCTCGGAGCTTTTCCCTGGGTCTGCGGGCACTAACATAACCATTTCAAATTCTTTGTGGAATAAAGTAAAAGTAAGAAGAGATAAAAAGTGCAGAATCTAAATTGTAAACCTCAAAATACAATAGTTGCTCTCACCTTACTGTCTTTTTCAAATATAATATAGTAGGAATCACAAATTGTAAGGATTTTTTATAGGGTAAGTATACTTAGCGGGAAATGATGAGACCATATGACAAGTGACTTTTTGGAGAAACCAAAGAGAGTGCAATACAATTCTCAAGGTGTTTTTTTTTTATTATTATAATGATCTGGGAGAACAAGGTTGTTAGTAGCATAAACAATAAAGATTCCAGGAATTAATATCTAAATTATTTCCAAGCAAGTAATTCTTCCAGCTTTAAGGCAATACACATTTACGAAATTAAATCATTCAGATCCGCTATTCAAGCTCTGCAAATTATTCTGACTTTTGCAAAGTTGCCTTTTAAGTTTCTTTCTCTGGTTAGCCAATATATTGCTTCCCCAACCACAGTTTCCTGACAATTAGCCCAGTATTTACAGTTATGTGTTCAAACTCATCTGTAATTATAGGAATTTTCAGAGTGGAAAACATACTGATTTCATTCTCACATCTGTGAAAAGACCTAGGTTTTCATATTAATTTATTTTCATGATATCTCATTTCAAACTGGACCCCACAGTATATTTTACTTTTACTTTGAGCAGCAAAATAGACCGCTGATGAAAGAGGATTCATCCAATTACTATGAGCAAAGTAGCTTTAACTTCCTTTAGATATCTGCTAGCAAGATATAAAATGACACTTCCCGGACACATCAGTAGCACAATAGGGTCTTTATTGATTTTCATATCATGTTCCTCAGTCTGAGATGGCTCTCTTGAGGACTCCACTTCCCAGCAGGAAAAAATTGCCTTTTCTACGTTTGAATTCTCCGGTCTATTAATGCATCCCTAGCTGGAGACAGTGTCATTTTAGTTCTATTTCTTTGTAGTTGATGTGTCTACACCTTGCTATTGTAGTGCCCTAATGGATCCTAGGGTTGTAGGTCAAAGTATGAAAACAAAAAATGAAATTGCTTAGCCTGTGAATCAATAAAAAAGACTCTTAACACTTTTTCTAAGTATAAAATGTGTAACCAATGAAGTGTGATAAGTGCATTCAACCTTGTACTAAAACTATAAATAGAATATTTCTCACAGCCATTTATGTACAAAAATGAAGATAAATGGTTACTATTATTGCTCAATGTGTAATATCTAGATCGAGAAGAGCAACCTAAAAGCATTTGTTTTGTTGACTAAATGTCCTATTATAATTTTTTGTTATCTCAAAATGACATTGGATACCCCAGTATCATTCTCCTTAAGTTATCTAATTTAATTTAAAAACCTGTGAAATAACAGCATCAAGGGGAACTATCTTCATCATTTAAATTGACTTCCCTTGCCCTTGCTGGGGTGGCTCAGTTGACTGAGTGTAGTCCCATGCACTGAGAGGTGGCAGGTTCAATTCCTGGTCAGAGCACATGCCCGGTTTGGGGTTCAATCCCCAGCAGGCAATCAGTCAGTGTTTCTCATCATTGTTTCTCCCTCTCTTCCTCCCCCTTCTGCTCTCTCAGAAATTAATAAAAACATATTAAAATAAATAAAATAAGTTGGCCTCCCTAAAATTCTCTTTGATGGTTTTAGTGATTGCTGTACAATAAATAAATTTCACTTTAAAATTAATTGATATAAAATATAGAGAGTAAAAGTAGCACTATATTACTTGAAAGAGATCAAAATGTTTTACTTTTGTCTTCAATTTACTTTTGAAAATTAAAATTTTTACAGCTTTTGACATTTTATTATCTAATTTTTTTATAAATCAATTTATCACGCTATCTAGAAATGACCCACGGATTATTACTAAATGGATAACTATGCCTAATATTTCAGGAACATCTATTTTTTTTCCAGCCAATTCAAGTTCCATCATAACCTTTTATAGAATATTTATTAAAATATATATTCAGAATTTTATTTCTGTTCTTTCCATTTCTAGTCTATTTTTACTAAATCTGAACTAGTTGCCTTAGTCAAAATATAAGATTAGAGATAAATTCCCTTGTAATGTGAAATAAATCTTCCTTTTCCATGTTTTCTTTAAGAAGTTTTCCATTGTTCTTTACAACAATAACTCATATTACCTTTTAATATCCTGAATCTTCATTGACCACCATAACAGACTTGCTTAATGGAATGGTAATAAATATTATAAAGTCTTACCTGATTGTTTCATTGATTGTATGCCAGCCATCCAAAGCCCATGAGATGTTATAGATAACTTTACAAGTTAGTGATCCAAAGCAATAGCTTTTAATATCATGATTTTTCTTATCAACTGCTAGTTAATTATTTCATTTTCACAGCTATTTTATAACAATGTTTAGGGAATTGACTTTTTTTTTTTTTTTTTTGCTAAAATAGGTTATATAGAACTGTATCTGGAACATAAGTGTCTGATTATGATAAATCTACATTAGAAAACATCACTTAGATGGCTAGAATAAATTTTTAATACCACTCTTCTAACTGTGAAACTTATAGGAAGAGCCCTGCTGGGCATGGCTCAGTGGTTGAGCATCGACCTAGGATCCAGGAGATCGGGGTTCAATTTCTGGTCAGGGCACATGCCCGGGTTGTGGGCTCGATCAATGACTGTCTCTTCATTGATGTTTCTATCTCTCTCTCTCTCTCCCTCTCCTTTCCTCTCTCTGAAATCAATAAAGATATATTTTTTAAAAAATAAACTTATAGGAAGAAAGTATATTTGAGAACCTCAAGAAAAGTAAACAAATAAAAAGACACTTTTTTTTCATTAATGGAACATATGGATAAGATATTATTCCATTAGAAATTCATTTTTCCCCTACAGAAAATATGTAAAATGTAAAATAACTTGATTGGCTACTAAAACTATTCATCACCAATAAGACAGAGATGTGAGGACTGTATTTGAAGACCCAGAAAAGAGTCATAGAGCTTTAGAGCAACCTGCAACAAATCAAATAAATAACAAATTTCCCTGACTTATATCCATGGAGAAATGACCATGTATCAAGATGTGACCCCAACCACAATAACTGTAGAAGAAAAGAACACAGAATTAGAGCACTCATTATCCAAATCATTACTGGCCAGGGCCTAATAAATAAGCTAAGAATTCTGTGATAACTTTCAGCACTAATACTACTTGGCCTTTTTAGGAGACATGTAAAGTAAAGACACCATCATGGTTCAAAATATGAGTCTTATTCACTTTGACAGGCACCAATGATCATATAGAGTAAAAAAATTAAAAATTACTTTTTAAGTAAGTGATTTCAGTCTGATTTTTCTCCCTAAAAAGCATTCACAAAATAAGACCACCAGTCAACCGTAATCATTACAATATTGGCTACAACCATTATTTTAATTGAACCATGTATCAATAACTTCTGTCAATAATGTATCCTCCAATATTATCTACATTGAGAAGACTTTCTTCATTACAATAATGCAATCTCAAGCATTTACTCATTTCTCCTTTGATTATAAGTTACTTTTTAATTATGGTAAAGTAAAATTTGAAATCTGTGGATAAACATACACATCAAAGTGTTAGATACAACACTTCAAACTTTCCGTGCATTCTCAAAGGCAACCCAAAGTCTCTAGGACAGGTATATAAATGTTATCATTAGCTTCAGAAAAAATATGAGGGAAGAAATTGGTTACTTTAATTGCTTTCCAAATATAAACTTTTCAAAATAGTGAGGATCAAATTTTGGGCAAGAAATCTAAAGTTTTCTCTTTTTTTAAGTAGCTACGGAAAATTAATGCAAAGGCTGTGTAGCTGCTCTATCAAAATGCTAATAGTGCCAAATGACCCGAAACAGTGACCTCGAACCCTGACCAGTTGGGCAAAATCCACAGAGCAATGAATGTGCTTCATATCTGTGCTTTGTCATGCAGAGTATAAATTTCCAAATACTATAAGACATGTTTCTCTTTGAAAAGTGACCCTAGAACACAAAAGGAAAACATTGTTGATGACATAGATAAGAGAAAGTGAAGAATTCTGAAATAGTAAAGATACTTATTAAGAAAAGAGTCTTTAATATATAGAGGAGGATTTGAGGACAACTAAGATCACATCTTTAACTTAAACATTTATACACTACACTTTTTATCAAAAATCATTATATCATGTTATTCTTTATAGCAATTTATCTGGAAGACTTCAGAATATGAGGTTATTTGCAAGTTTAAAATTTTTGAAAAGATGAATTTACTTATTTAATTGAATGTGATAATGATTATCAGATAGTTGTCTCTCTTTTACATTGTTAGCCACAGTTAATTGTTAGCTTTGTTGAGGTATAATTGGCAAATAAAAATGTTATATGCTTAAGATGTATGAATTAGCAAAACCTACAAAATTGTTATATTTTATATTGGATGAGCATACACCTTTCATATTTTTGTTTTAGCAAAAATTTAAGCTTTAAATATATATACATCAATAAAGCTAATTACTATAAAGGAAAAAAGATTTAAATAGTGTGATAGTCTAGACCCAAAGTACAAGCTATTATTTTTTTACAAATTAAATTAAATGCAACTTTATGATCTTATTGTAAATCTCTACATAAGGAGTTTGAGATCTGTGATGTGTATGAATGTTTGTATGTATAATGCACTCTCTTAGATCATAAAATTGTCCTGGGTAACTGGTTGATAACAACAAAGTACCTGCCTCAGGAAAGTACAACCAGCGGTTCTGTTTTCCTACAGTACAATGTCAGGGTTATTTGCAAATAGCTGCCCAATGGAAAAGGCTTGTCTCTTAAATCTCCTTGGCACTGACAAAGGATTGCATCTAGGGATGAGAAAGTGTGGGTGCTTTTGTTTGCTTGCTTGTTTTTTCATTTTGTATCTTTCTTGATAGCCCTAAGAAAAGATGTGGTCATACTGGTCAAAAATGGAATAAAATGGGGGTGGGGGACCATTGTTATTTGCAATTCTAATTGCTACTTTCTAAAAGTGTACTGAAAAACACACTGTATGAGAACATTCTTTCTGTTCTGTTAGTAATCCTTTTACCTAACATGAGAAGCATGCTTGAGCGCACACACACACACACACACACACACACACACACAGATACATAGTTTGTTTTTCATTAGTGTGAATCAGAGATAAGTTATATTTGGGTGGCTTTGATTCTTTCCCTATAAAAATGTAAAATACTCGGCCCTGATTTTTGTTTTAATCTACATAGACCGTAAAGGAAATAATCCAATAAATAACAAGCCTCTGCATCTTATGTAACAGCCTCAAGGTAGAAAGATCAATTAGGTAGTTTCCCACTTAATTAGAAATAGACCTAGATGGGTGATAGCACCTTTACATGCAGATAATACAGGCATCACACGGGTGCTACGTTCTTTTTGTTAGATAATGACATGAAACCCAAATCAACCCTGGTAATTTTTTTCTGAAAAATTATGCCAAATAATTAAAAATAGGCACATATATTGGCTAAATCACACTCCAAAATGAATCATTAAATCTGTCACAAGAACTGTTTCAGTCTCATTAACTATCATTCTTAATCTATCCAATGAATTGTGGTAAATTAAGTGCTGGAATTTACACTTACTTATCCTTGTGGAATGTAATCTATTATTTGAGTTTATCCTGCCTCATGTTTGAGGACAGTTTTTGGTTGCTGTGGTTTGGTTTTTTGCTTGCTTCCTATTTTCTCTTTTACTTATCCCATCACACAACATGTCCGCACCTATCCTGGATGCATCTGTTCTGTACCATCTGTGTCTTATTGCCATGTAGCCTATGCCTTTGCGCAAGTCATTAATATAAATATTGAACAAGCCCATCCCCAGGACATATGGTTAGAGACTTTCACCATAGTAGATACTGAATCCAAACATCTAAACTTTAGCTACAGTAGCTCAACAAGAGATGAAGCCATGAAATCATATTATCACACAATGCACAGTTTGTTTGTTTTTTAATTTTTTTCAAACATACACATCACCATCACCACACACACAAAGAGGAACTAGCTTTCATAATCCAAGTCCCATTTTCCAAAAGTGCTGTCTGTAGTACAGCTTGGAGAGACAATTTGAAACGCCACATGAAGAATTTATCTTTGTGGTTATATAAAACCTCTCGCTCTGAGGCTCGTGGGTGAGGAGGGAAGGGAATTCACTGCTTCATGAAGAGTGGAGAGAGACTAATCAATAAAAATTTAATTGGACAAAGAACCCTCTATTACTATCCTGAAACAGGACTTACTGTATCTGTAGAGACAGATCCCAGAAACTAAAGCTACTAGTTGCAGACGATGACAATGATAAGTTGGCCCCAGGGTATGTTATAAAGTGTCTTGTGAGCTAACATAAAGCACTCTAGCTTTGCCATCAGCATCGTTAGAATCTACATATTTTAGGTAAAGCAATGAGACTTATATTATAGAAGTATGGTTTTCTCTCCGCTATAGAGAATATAATTATAGGACAATAAGGCCTAACTATGGTGCCCAAAGCCTGCCTCAGTGACTCAAGGATAGAATGATTATGACCTGTAATTAGAGTCTGTGTCAATGGGAGAAGGAATAAAATTAGAGAATTATTTGCAAGATAGACAAGATAGGACTTAGCGGTTGATAGGTAAGGAAAAGTGGTCAAGATAATGAAGATTTCAGACCGTCGTAAATGAAGGAATGATAATACCATTTACTAAGAGAGGTAACATTGAGAGAACTGAAATATTACAAGATAAAGAGAGGACGATGGGGCTGGAGGCACTGAAACCATAAATGTCGCTTATCCTTTGCTCCTAGAGTCATTGCTTCCTCCACTGCCTGGAGAGATGAGTTCCCTCTTGCCAGTAGACCCTGTAGTGGCCTCCCCTGAAATAGCCACCTGGCAAGGAACTGCTGTGAACATGCATGCTGAGTTCTACGGTGGCTCTTCTACTGGTCAGTCAAAATCCTACCATCAAACTCTTTGTCCTGAATTCAGTGGGCAGGATGCACTTCTGAGTGTTCTGTCTTTAAGCTCTACTGCCTTGGAAGCTCTTGGAGGGATTTCAACAGATGACATTTTAAATAGTTTTATATATCATGCTTCATTGCTCTCCTTGGGAGCCTTGGTCGGCTACAAAATACTTTCCATAGCCACAAGGAAATATTTTGTTTAATTTTAATTTACATCTTCATAGTTCACACCATTTTTAGCCATACTTGATATTTAGAGCAGAAACAAGTCGATGCAGTGTTAGATTTCTCATCTGTACCTAAAAGTTTGTTTTAATATAAAAATCCATTCTTATTACTTACACTGAAATGTGATGGCTTAACTTTTATTTTTCCTCTAGTAAATATCCAGTGTTTTTATTTTTCTAGTTTCCATTACCATTCGAATAAATTGGATATAGACTACCAATGATAGTTACTAACTAACATTTATATATTTGTGGGGTTTTTATATGTATCAAAGTTTAAAAATATTCTTTTACTTTTACTCACATATTAAACACTTTATCTTACCCTATTTATTATAGCCCTGATATGTAAGGCAATAACCACTCACTATATTATTTTCTTCTCTCTGCACCATTAACTTATCAGTCCTTCATTCTAATACTAGAAAGCCTATTTCTAGGCTAGAGTCCAAAAGAGAATATATATGTATGCTGAAAGGAATTCCACTTGAATCATGTAAATAGTTAAATAACTTACAGTTAACTTTATTTGAATACTCTGAGAATAGTAGGAAATCACATGATTAACTTGAAAAGAAAGAAATAAAATTTGAGAAGGTATCAAGAAGTAGTGTTCATTGTCCAAGTATAACCATAAAGTACGAATTGATTGGTTAATAATATTCATGCAAATTGATTTATTTCATATCAAACTTACCACTGTTTTAAGTTACTATGCTTCATTCCTAGTTAACTATTCCTATTTTAATCTCTGATTATATGCAACATTCAAAGCACTCATCAGGACATTGTAAAAATAATCTTTGAAAATAATAAAAATTATTTTTGTTTTCTTTAAATTTTTGAACATTTTAAAAATCTATATGCACGTCAAAGCAAGGATGTTCTTTAAAAAAGATGTTCTTTTCCTCTACATTTTAGAGAAAAATGTAGGAGAGCATTGTGGGTCACTGTAACAAAAAATTGGTGTTGCAAATTTTGAAAAATTGACATTTGCTTTTCCAGGGCTTTCGAGTTCTACCTCCACACCAATTCTCCTGACTCAGGGGCTCAATGTCAGTCCTTGATTGTGTTTTCAGGTTTTTGCAAATCAACAAACTGAGTTCACTTTTCAACAGTCAAAATAGACTTTTGTCATGTTTGCTTTCGATTTTCTATGGTTCCCTGCCCACTTAATCAAGCAAGTAGGGGAATTACTGGCAATGCAATAGGGGCCAAGACAAGCTGCCGTGACCTAGCAAGAATCATGTCACATGTAATTAGCATAATTTATAAGGATCACTCCATGCTCACTGGTGGTGTTGCTGCACACCAATTGGACTGAGCTAGAATGTTAAAGTAAATATTTGCATGCGACCCAAAGCTGTTGAGAATTTTCACTTCAGCTAGAGCCCCCTTCTTATGAAATATTCAGTACATGAGATGTCTCCAGTGGTGCAGAGTGGTGGGTTTTCTCTCTGATTTGATTAGTAGCGATGATTCTTTCATGAGCTGTGAATGTCCTTCTAGATTAGCATCATCCAGGTTCTTTGGTCTTGTCACGGAAGAGAACTAGGAATACTGTTGCTTCTGAATGTGTATAAGGCATGTCTTTAATAGTCTATGAATTGTTTCAAAATAATATTTTAAATATTATTCAAATAAGATTAAATACAGTCCATTCTAACTGATAATGTGTTACCACAAATCTGAAACCTAATGATGTTATTAGAAGCACATAGAAACTCAAGACTTAGAAGTGATAGAAATTATGGCATTGGTATGGTTCTATTTAATGGTTGGATGATTATTAAATATGTTAAACAGTTATGTAAAAAATATAAAATTTTATTTCATTATAATTTATGGGTTGTACTGGTGTATTCTTGGTAATTTAAGGATTATCATCTAAAGTAATCCTGAAATTAAAAAGAACAAACCTGTTAATGGAAATCACAAGTAGTCTAAATAAAATGTCTAGAATCAATACAAAATAAACTATATTTTTATTATAAGAAGAAACCATTAAGTAATATGACTGAGTCGTATCCCATAGCATATGTGCACCATATCTTCTTTATCCAATCCTCTCTATAAGGGCCCTTTGATGGTCTCCATGTCTTGGCCACCGCGAATAATGCTGTAGTGAACACAGAGGTGCATATATTTTTGCAAAGAAATGTTTTCAAACTTTTTGGGTAGATATTACTCAGCCATAAGAAAAGATGAAATACTTCCATTTACCACAACGTGGGTGGACCTTGAGAATATTATGCTAAGTGAAATAAGTAAGAACCATATGATTTTACTCATATGCGGAATATAAAATTAAAACTCAAAGGCACAAACAACAGTATTGTGGTTCCCAGAGAGAAGGGGGTGAGGGAGTAGTAAGATGTAAATGGGGCCAAATATATGGTGATGGAAGATTATTTGACTTTGGGTGGTGGGCACATAATGTAATATAGAGATCATGTATCATGGAAATGTACACTTAAAACCTATATGCTCTTATTAACCAATGTCATTCCAATAAATTTAACTTACAAAAAGGATTAGAATTTTTTTAAAATGCAAAAGGAACCATTAAATCCTATATAGGTATGCATGTGTATACATACATAACAAAAATATGTATATAAATGTATAAATCATAAATGTATATACATTTCTAAATTACATAAATATATTTTCAATAGTGTAGAAAACACAAGTATATGCAGCATTAATGTATCAAATACTTTTATTTTCTGATATGTTTGTGCTTCCACATCTCTGCTTCTCTCATCTCCAAATAAAGAAAATGTATTTATTTAACGGGAGAAGACTCTCACTAAATTTAAGATTTATATTTTTGAATATTTTATTCAATTTGTATTTTATGCATTTTTACTTATAAAGCAAAAAATTACCAGAACTGAGAGTACTTATGAAATAAAAAACATATTCGGTTGTTTAAATGAATTGTTCACATGACCCCAATTATGTATTTAATAAATTCCTCTCAGTTGAAAGAATGTTTCCCCTTAGCAGTGTCAACAGGCTAGTTGCACCTGTTACGTATGTTTGTTTTCTATTACTGCCCTAACAAATTACCACGAACTTAAGTCCATGGAGACGTGGCTGCTTTCTCTGCACCATATCACAGACGGAAATCAAGGTAGGAGAGCCAGGGCTCTCTTCAGGAGCCTCGGGGAGAACCCACTTCCCGGCTTATTCAGTTTGTGGCAGAATTCAGCTCCCTGCAGCTTTAGTACTGAGGTCTCCTTTCTAGCCAGGATCACAGTCAGCTTCAGGGTTTTCCCGATTTAGGAACCTGGTCATCTTCAAGGCCAGTGACAGGGGCAAGTCAAGTGCCTCTCACCCTCCAAGCCTCTCTGAAACCTCCCTCTGTCTCATCTCCCACCCCCAAGCCTAAGAAAATTCTCTGCTTTCAAAAGAAAGCATGGGGTTAGGTTGTGCCCACTTGAAAAGTCCAAGATAAATTCTCTATTTTAAGGTCCAAGACCTTAGTTCATCTGCAACACCCCTTTTGTCATGTAATGTAAAGAATTCACAAGATCTAGGAATTAGGGCATAGTTACATTTGGGGGGAGGAACATTCTTCCTACCGTAGTAAAACAGTATGAAGATTTATTTTACATATGTGTTTGTAGTGACTTCTTAGTAAATATTGAAAAAACTAGCTCTTTGATTGGAGAAAACAATTTATTATTTGCAATGTTTGCCTGTTTCTGTGATGTAAATATTTCCAACATAGCAGATTTTAAGCTACTGACATGGATTTCAGCTCACAAAATTCTGAAAATTTAATCCAGCTCTCATGAGCTATCAGCCATCTTCGCAACACCATTGATCACAGAATTTATAAAACAAAATTCTGAATTCTAATAGCAAAATGGTGATCACAGTAATAATGGTAGTAAAATGGTGATGGTGTTGATGACACACATTCTTTTATATATGTCAAAATGCAATCAAATAAAAAGAAAATGCATTCTCATATTTATCTTTTTAATGCTTGCACAAATATATACTCTAGCTAAAAATGATTGAAAGTAATAACATAAAATATTTATTTCTAGCTAAATTTGTGGTTGAAGAGATTATCTCTACTTTATGTAATGATTATACTGTCTCTACTATCTATTATGAATAATTGTTTAGTACCAATAGAGATGCAGCTATGAACTGAAAAATAATCATACATACAGCACATTTTACAATAAAATAGTTCAAGTTTTCCATTACATTACTATTGGAATAGCTTTATATGGTGACGGATGGTAGCTAGAATTACCATAGGAATCATTTTAATAGATGTATCAAATCACTGTGATATAAAACTGAAATAGGATATTTTATATCAATTATACATCAATAAAAAATTAAGTGATAAAAAAATAAATACAATGAAAATTACACAACATGTAGTAACATACCAGACCTGTTCGTTTTTAAGATTTAACATTTCAGGGTCATTTGATAATTACCTAAACAGGTCAGTGAGTGGGCTCCTGATTGAATATGGTAATAATCTGAATGAGAATTACCAAGTTTCCTTATCTACAGCCTGAGTGATAAGTTTTCCTGTAATGACAGCCCCATTTCACAGTGTGGTGAACCAATGGCCAGAGTTGTTCTAAATATCCCGGAATCAGCCCGGCCAGCATGGCTCAGTGGTTGAGCATTGACATAGGATCCGGGAGATCAGGGTTCGATTCCTGGTCAGGGCACATGCCCGGGTTTTGGGCTCGATCCCCAGTCGGGGGCGTGCAGGAGGCAGCCCACCAATGACTCTCTCTCATCACTGATGTTTCTATGTCTCTCTTTTTCTCCCTTTCTCTCTCTGAAATCAATAAAAACATATTTAAAAAATAAAAATAAATAAATATCCTGGAATCAGCTTTCATATCACATATATGCTATAAAAGTTATATCAATATTTTCAAGGAAATATAGCAGGGTTTTATAAAGCACTGGTCCTGGAACTGTTTGATCTTGTTGTTTTTGTTGGGAATTTTACTTCTAGTTACTTTTAGTATAATTAGTAAGTTAAAAATATTATTTTTTTTCAACATTTAAAAATTTCTAATGAACTATGTAGAGTGAATCAAAATAAGCAAGAGTGATTCAAATGTGTATTTTATTGATAAAGGAACAAAACTGTAACTTGTTTACACAGTTGTCTTTTATTTTAAAACACCACCTGTGGAAGATTTGGTGGTTAATAGATTAATCTCAATAGATTAAAAGATATTTTCAAGTCTGTCATATACCAGCCGTTTTCAGTTGTACTGCCAGTATTTTTGTTTTGTTGATTTTTTTTCTCTAATGAACACATACAACTATTAACAGTAATGTGAGATAAATTCATCAGGCCACAGTTGATTTCAATCATAAACTTATCATTCCTTCAAATTATTTTTGTTTGAATGATCTAAATAAACGCTTTAAAGAACGTACTTTTTGCCCAATTGATTTGATTTCTGATAAATGGTTATTTTGTCATTCTAAAGTGATAAAAAGTAAGAATACTATGAAAGACAAAATCAACATTTTTACATATGGCAAATTCTAGTGTGCATATCATGAAGAAATTAAACTTCTAGGATCATTTTTTCTTTAAACGTTACAGTGCACATGCCTAAGACTAATCAGTCAAATTCTCCTGGGGTGCGATTCCACTGGAGAGAGAGGGCTGACAATTTGGGAGGGCACATTAGCGTGGTGGAGTTAATGCAGCATTCCTGTGTGCTTAACGCACGCCCAGGGAGTCATTTTAGCTCTGGGAGAATTGACTCATTATATCCTAACATGAATTAAGTGACATTTCAATTGATTTATTTTATCTTAACTATTTCCATGACTGATATTGCAGATGCATCCGTAGGAGTGAAAATAGCTACGCTTCTTTCTCACACTAACTTGAAATTTTTACATTTATTGAAAAGGTTCTATTTCGTTTTAGTTGTCGGATCCACAGTTTGCTAGATTTCTTCACAGGCTCTCCTTTGGCACTTTCTTTTTTTTCTCTCCATGTGCTGGTTCCAGTATTGGCTTCTGAGCACCGGGTCACCTGAGGGAACGGCTGGCAAAGACAGAGCAGCGGACTAGATGGAGCGCCATCGGGGCAGCTCACAGGCCAGCCAAGCCCATCGCGGTGCCGCGGCGCTTTATTAGCAAGAGGCCTGTGGCTCCCACCAGACTCCAGCCCTTCCCCACAGCATGCCCTTAGATGAAATCCGTAATGTGATTTTGGTAGGAAAAACTAAGAATCCTTAACATACATTAATATGAAATATAGTTGCAACCCAATTGTGTTTTGGTGAAAGTATTTAAATATTTTCAGATTTTCTGATAGGATAGAAAATGTTTGAATGTGACAAACTTTAACATACTGAATATGGCTATTTTGTCTCACAACACACCCATGAAAGAAACATTAGTTTTCATAGCTGAAGTAGAAAGAGTCATGGAATAAAAAGGTAGTTTGATATTTGTAAAGGCAAATATTAAGAATAATGGTGACAACATCTAATATTTATAGAGCACTTCTATAAGGCAGACTCAATGTTGGGTGCCTATCATATATAATGTAGGCTTGATGACAGCACTGCAAGGTAATATATTATTGTTAGTTTCCTAGGGGTGTTGTACAAATTAGCCCAAATTGGTGACTTAAAGCAATAGGAAGTTTTTGTCTCACAGCTCTGGAGGCGACACATGCAGAATCAAGGTGTCTTCATGGCCGTGCTCCCTCTGAATCTTACAAGTGAGGTTTCTACTTGTCTCTTCCGAGCTTCTGGTAGTCTGCTGGCAATTCTTGGTGCTTCTTAGCACGCGGCTGAGCAATTTCATCCCTGCTTCTATTGTCCCGTGGCATCCTCCCTCTGTGCCTTTGTCTTCACAAGATGTTTTCCCCTTATTGGAATGTCAATCATGCTGGGCTAGGAAACCTCCCTACTCCGTTATGACGTCATCTGAACTAATTACACCTGCAATGACACTATTTACAAGTAAGGTCACTTTCTGGTGTATTGGGGGTTAGAACTTACCTTTTTCGGTGATGCAATTCAACTTTTAACTGGTATTTAATTTACTCCAGAAAATTTATTTTCTAAATGGATAAACTGAAGTTTCAAATGGTTAAGTTCTCCAAAATATTAGACCAAGTTTTCAAATCCTGGCATTTTGTCAGTAAAATGTATGTGTTATCTCTCCGCCAGACACTGATTAAAGTCATAGCCCTAAAAACCATTAATTTTCTGAAGAAATTCACAGTACAGATTTAATAATCCTTTCATGGTGAAAGCCAGAGAAATTATTGATGACTGAGAGCAAAAGAGAGTACATAGTACATTGAGAAATAAGAGTCCAGGCAGACAAAGTGTGAAAAGCAATCTGTCATGACACTGTGGTGTGTAGAATGGTTTCCCACATGGGTAGCCAAGACTAGGACACCCAAAAAATAAGACTGGAAATGATGTGGCTTTCAGTGTGTGGCTGAGATATAACGACTTCCTTATGGATTAGGATAGAGTAGGAAGAGGATGGAGAAGATAAGATCTGAAACAAGAGGATTGAAAGAAAGAAAATAAAGTTTTGAAAATAATATGTAAAAATATAATAATTATGAGCTCAGATTAGTGGACCCAGGAGGTCCGGGAGTAGTGCAGCAAGTAGAAGATAAAGCAGAAAGCTAATCTTTACTATGTAAATGCAAAACTCTAGAAACAAATCACATTTTCAAAAGAACAGCAATAATTATGCAATAACACAGGAATGTATACTGTATTTTGGTAGTGCAGTAGGTTTCTTGCAAGTACCAATAGTCTAGTGAGTTCCTGTTCTCAAAGTATGCAGATCAGTTTTGGAATATTGTAGGTTATACTATGCATTAGTCCAAGCAAAGCTACCAAACTTATTTTGGTGTCTAGAAGGAGGAACGGCATGTTGTTTCTAGTAATTAATAGGTAGAATACTTGCTACATTCCTTATTGTGAAGTTGTTGATGGTTTAAATTGAATCAGTATCTTTAACAGTCACAAATATGTTTAAAAATAATGTTTAAAATGATTTGTATTATTTGATCATGTTTATGTTAAATTTTCTGAAATATTTAGCTGATGTCCTGGATTATGAAACAGATTCCCATACTTGTTAAGTAGAAATGTTAAACTGCAGAAAAGTCAAGTAACCACCTAGTAATGGTGTTAAGATACTGGCAGGAATGAGCCAGGATTGACAATAAAATCATTCATCACCAGGCTTCTGATACCTCCTGATAGTGTATTATCTCTAATTTGTAACTAACTTTGTCCAGGTATTCTTAACCGTTGTTTCTGGATTTATATTTGCATATAAATGTGGTTTTTAAATATTTTAGCTTCACTCCAAATTCTGTTTTGCATTTCCTAACAATGAAGTAGACAGAATGGAAATATGCACTCAAAAAAACATACACCAAAAAAAACAAAAAAACAACCCTGTTACCATTCAAGTGAATTTCTGATACATTTTCACTCACCATCCCTACCCTTTATCAACTCTTCTGCTCCTCTAGGTTCGAAATTCTCTACTATTAGCTAACTGAAAGCTGCAACCACAGTCATTGTGATTCTGCATCTCAGCGCAGAAAGATAGCTATATTGAAAGCCATAGAAAATAAGTTTTTTCTTTATTCTCAAATGCATGGATGACATCTTAATGTGTTTTCAGTGTTTAGTGAGGTAATTCAATAAGTTGCTGCTATTCAAACACATTTACTACTAGCTGGGCCCTATTTATATCTCATGAAATCATCCATATTCATGTCCATTTAAGATACATGTTATCACGAGGCCAGAAAAAAGATGTAGAATTTCTTAAATATTGTGACAAATAATACTCACTGTAATCTTGCCTTATAGTAATGCAGAGATTATTATTGATGGGTGAAAATACCCAACAAATATTACCACAGCTGATATTGCATCTAAGACAAAGAGTTGAGTGCCTAGCACAGTGACGAAATTTAGACTGCATGTGAAGGTGACAGACAGGTAGTACAAAATTAAAAATTCAAAGTAAAAATTAGTTTTGGAATTGCCATGCATAATTTAATGAAGAAAAAGAACATAAAATACCATCTGATAATTGAATAAGGATAATTGCTTCCAGACACCATAGAGAAATTCTATTCATGGGTAAAAAAGGGAATGATAGCGTTTAGATTTACCTTCTACATAGAACAAACAAAGGAAGTCCCTGAAAACATATACACATAAAAATATGGTTCTACTGGTATTGGACATCAGGCAGCAAGCCCAGTGATTCATGAGAAAATAATAAATAAATAAATAAATAAATAAATAAATAAATAAATAAATAAATAAATAAAACCACTATATTTCTCTGTATTACTTCCTGAAGAGAGTTTCCCAATCATCTGCCAGGAGGACATACCAGGCAGAGGGATGGAGCTGGAAGTCTAGGAAGAACATGACAGCTGAAGTACACAGAAATTAAAGAGAAATAGATTACAAGTAAATGGATGGAAAAAAATGTACCATGGTAGCCCTAACCACAAGAGAGCTGGAAAGATTGATATCAGAGCAAAGAATATGAGTAAAAATAATCATTATTTTAAAAACATTCAATTTTTAAAAAAATATATTTTTTAAAAGGGGACACCTGTAATATTTTCAACAATAAAGTTAAAGAAACTTAAATAAATAAAAAATAAAATAAAATATGTTTTTATTAATTTTTAGAGAAATTTTGAGTTAAAATCAGGATAGAAAATTCAAGAGAAGCAGCATTACTGGAGGTAGCAGAAAATATTTAATTATGTGTTCAATAAAATAATTTTACAGTAATAAATGTGTTTTTTGCTAAAAACAGAGCTTTAAAATACAAGATGCAATAAAATATCCATTTGGAAAAAAGTGAGTTTCAACTCTGAACTCACTTTATTCAAAAACTAACTCATAACAACATTAAAGCTTAAATTTTAAAACTTAGAAAGAGAACATGAAAGAAAATCAGAGCTTATAAAATAAATAAATTAATTTGAAAATAAATGTAAGCAATAAAGCCTAATATATTAATATATAATATAATACTCGTAGTTTTTGAATACATGTAATATAAATATAATATACTTGTAATAAAATACATTATATGTATATTTTATAATATAAATATAAATAATTATTAGTGACTTAACTCTCAATGTTAAGATAAGTCAATTAAATGGGCAATACATTTCAAAAATTTACAAAAGAAGATATTCAAATGGTTAAAATATACATAAAAATTCTTAACAACTCTAAGCACCACAAAAATAAAAATTACATCTACGTGAGATACTAACATATACCCATTAGAAATACTAAGATTTTAAAAGAGCTGAAAATGCAAATGTCGATCAGTATGTGAAGCAACTGGAAATCACACATTGTTAATGAGAATGAAAACGGCACAACCATTTTGGAAAACAGTTTGGTGGGTTTGATAAAGTTAATTACCCACTTTCATTGTTATATATCATTATATACTTATACTTTCAGGTGTTTATTTTTTAGGTCTTTAAGGAAGTGAAATGAAACATATTTCTCCAAGAAGACTTGCAAATGAATGTGTATAGTAACTGAATTTGTAGCAGCCCAAACTGCAAAATTCCAAATAACCAAGAGTAGGTAATGGAAAAACTAACTGTGGAATGAGGAATGGCATACTGATGGAACAACACCAGGAACTAATTGTGTGTGTGTGCATATATATGTGTGTGTGTGTGTGTGTGTGTGTGTGTGTATACACACACATATACATATATATATAACAGAAAGTAAAACATAGACTATATCATTCTACTTTTATAAAATTATAGAAAAAGCAAAACAAATGCATAAAGAAAATAGCACTTTGTAGTCTTGATTTACTAGGTGTGGGTGTGATTGAGAGCAAAGGGAAACAAGATATTTGTGATTATGAACATGTTATATACCTTGAATGAGGTGATGGTTGTGTGATATGTCACATCTTTATCAAAATGTATATTTAAGATGAATGAATTTTATTATGGATATATTATATAGCAACACATTTAAATTATATTAAAAATTTGAAGACAAAGGAGCCAAAAAAATGCAATGGAGAAAAGAAAGCCTCTTCAATAAATGTTGCTGGGAAAATTGAAAAGCCATGTGCAACAGAATGAAAACTGCTGTTTGACCCAAAAATACAAAAATTAACTCAAAATGGATCAAAGACCTAAATATGAGATCAGAAAAAATAAATTACATAGAAGAAAACATAGGTACTGAACTTACAGTCCTAGGGTGTGCATATATGTAATAAATTCCAGCAAAAATATAAGGATTTTGGTAAAAATTTAGTAAATTTCAGACAAAAAATATTAGTACATTAGATTGACATTGTATTGGGAAATGGCATGTCACAATAAAGGTATAAGTCATTAATTTTTCTGTATGCATTTGATATTATTTTACCATTTATTAAATAATTAACTTTAAAATGTGTACTACTCATAAGAAACATAGTAAGAATAATTTTGGAGATCAATTTTGAACATCTTCAACAAGAGATTTTGATGAAATCCTTTGAAGTGACAGCTCAGTAGAAACAAAATAATGAAAATTTTCAACTTAATTATGCAATAATGCATAGCTATGTAGTTATGTGATAGTAACAATGCAATAAAATTTCCTAATTGGAAATACACAACCATATCAATATTTTGTAGGTTGTAAAATTTTACATTAACAGAAAATATATTACATGCTCTTTAGTATTTTTCATTTATTAAATCATTCCTAGATGCTAGATAAAATTTTGAATACATTTACTAATCATTCAAATTGTAATTCAGTTTAAAATATTGAATATGTAAAAACAAAGGTATAATATTTATTAAGTAATCTATATGAGTGTAAAATACAAAATTTTAGGAACAGAGAAATCTTATAGTACATTTAAAGACAACTATAAACATAATGAAAGCAACAGTGTAACTATGATTACATTCCAAATGAACTGTAAATCGACAGCTGGTAGTACATTTAATTAGACAAGTCTATCATATAAATTTTATTTGCTCATTAGCTTTACCCTTAAATGCTAAACTACCTCATTTAAGACCAACAGGGCAAATCTGTTTATAGGCAATTATTGAACTTATTGACTCCAGTAAATATTGAGTGTCTTGATTTTTATTGTCAGTTACTTGTAATTTTTTAAAAATATGTCATTTGGATGATATGTTTTCTCCAGCTGAGTTATTATTTCTTCTGTGTTCAGCTCTTTCATGGTTTCCCTAAAACTAAAACCACCTTGTTGAATTATACTTAATAGAAAACCCTTGCAATAAGTTCAGTAAAAGTTAATATCCAGTTATCACACCCTATCTATTTTATTTTGAAAAATGAGGCAGATACAAATTTATGAACTCCCCCCTTTTTAATTCTGTTTAGTGAGTTGTGTTTATTTTACTTATTGTAAGGGACTCCAAGTAACCTGCTTGTGTTACCTTCTTAACTTTAAAAGTACATTGATTCAATGACATGGAAGCATAGATGAGACTGACGAATGTCAGAGGGATGGAGGAGGGCGGGTGGGTGGAGGGGGAGAGAGTAACCAAAGAATTTATATGCAGATATGCACAACCCAAGGACATGGACAATGGTGGGGAGAGGGACTGGGGAGGGGGAAGGGATGGGGTGGAACGGGCCATTGGGGAGAAAAAGGGACATCTGTAATATTTTAAACAAAAATAAAATTAAAAAATATATATTAAATAAATAAATAAATAAAAAGAAAAAAGAAAAATAAATAAATAAAAGTATATTGTCAATCTAACTGTTCTACAGTCATAGCTAGCTGACAATACTCTACCACGCATTCCTTAAAATTTGTATGTTGCTGAATTCAGAATTGTCTTGAATTATGTCTGATATATTAAGTCATTTTGTAATATATCACTTTTTTTCCTGATAGCAGCAGCTTTCTGTTGGAAAATTGCTCTTACAGTTATATGCCACTTTTTTCCTTAACAAGTTGATTGCTAGTTTAATTAAGACACATATTCCTCCTTGAGGATTTCTTTGAGTAGACCTTCATGTCTCTATGTGAATTTCTTATTTCTTTTTATTTCTATAATACTGTAGCCAGATTTTGACATGGGAGGTTATCACTAACACTGTCAATTTGTAAATAACTTCATTATTATCCAAATCATATTACTTAACAGTTTTTTTTCTCTTGTGACCCTGAGTTTCTACATGTATTTGGGGTATAATTAGATACCTTCCATCCCAACTTGACCCCTACTATCAAGTTGTGAGACAATTTTATTCTTCTGTTTTTGTTTTTTCCCTCAAAACTTTAGTTTTTTGGAGCTGTGTTAGGTTTATAACAAAATTAAGAGGAAGATGCAAAAACTTCCCATATATTCCCTGCCAACACACATGTGTAGCCTCCCTCACTATCAACATTAATCACCAGAAGGCACATTCTTTACCAAGGACAAAGCTACATTGACACACATAATCACCAAAGTCCATAGTGTACCTTAGGGTTCATTCTCAGTGTTTTGTACGTTCTAAGTTTTGTACAAATATATAACAGCATATATCCATCATTATAAAATCATATGAAGTATTTTCACTGATTTAAAAATCCTTTGTGCTCCACCTAGTCATGCCTCTCCTCCATCCACTCCTGGTAACAACTGACCTTTTTACTGTCTGTAGTTTTGCCTTTTCCAGAATGTTGTATAGTTGGCTTTACATAATATGTAGGCTTTTCAGATTGGCTTCTTTCACTTAGTAATATGCATTTAAGTTCCTTCTGTGTCTTTTCATGGCTTGATAGCTCACTCTTTTTAACCCTGAATAATATTCC
Organism: Miniopterus schreibersii; assembly: GCF_964146895.1. Taxonomy (NCBI): domain Eukaryota; kingdom Metazoa; phylum Chordata; class Mammalia; order Chiroptera; family Miniopteridae; genus Miniopterus; species Miniopterus schreibersii. The sequence continues at coordinate 67,203,542 of NC_138106.1, read as the reverse complement.
ATTGCGTGAATTTACCAAAGATTGTTTATCCATTACCCTACTAAAGGACATCTTGGTTGCGTTATGGTAAAAGTCTGTTTAGTTTTGTAAGAAACTGCCAAACTGTCTTCCAAAGCAGCTGCACCATTCTGCATCCCCACCCGCAATGTATGTGAGTTCCTATTACTCCACAACCGCACCAGCATTTTGTGTTGTGAGTGTTCTGGATTTGGGACCTTCTAAGAGGTGAGCAGTGATATTATCATCTTAATCTGTATTTCCCTGATGACACAAGATGTGGAGCTTATTTGATGAGGCACCTATTAAGGTCTTTGGCTCATTTTTTAAAATAGGGTTGTTTGTTATCTATTGTTGTGTTTCAAGAGTTCTTTGTCTATGTTGGATAAATAATCCTTTATCAGATGTTCTTTTCAAATATTTTCTCCAAGCCTTTGACTTGCCCTCTTATTCACTTAATATTATTTATAAAGTGCTGACAAAGTGGCCAATTCATGGAAACAAGCAAAGCGCTTGCCACTCCATAGATGACAGGATACAGAAGACCTGGTTCATATGTACAATGGAATACTACTCAGCCGTAAGACAGGATGCCATTTGCGACACCATGGGTGGGTCTTGAGAGTATCATGCTAAGCAAAATAAGTCAGATGGAAAAAGTCAAGAACCATATAATTTCATCTATATGTAGGATATAAAGCTGAAAGCAACAAATGAACAAAGAAGACAAACAAACAAAAACTCCTAGACACAAACAGAGGGAAGGAGGCTGGGGTGTAGTGAAGGGAAGAGGGGGTGAGCGTATGGTGGCAGAAGGAGATCTGACTTTGGGTGCTGGGCACACAGTGCAATACATAGATGATGTATCGTAGAACTGGACACTTGCAATCTGTATAATTTTATTAACCAATGTCACCCCAATAAATTTAATAACAAAGAAAAAGATTATCATCGATTAGGATTGTTGATATATTTAGGAGTAATTATGATTTATACAGGGAGAAACACAACTAACCAAAAACAAATAAAAGATAAGTGAATGAAGTTATATGGCCAACTTCAAACATTAGAAAACTTTTTAAATGTCTGTGACAAGAACTCTAACAAATCTTATATAGCAAGGTGAACTATATCCTTTGAATTAATAACTACAATATAAAAATATAAAGTCAGTAGAATTAAACATAAAACGAAGCATAATTGAAAAACCATATATGTATACATAAATTTTTAAAACTTAACTGATGAAACAAAAAGAATACTTGAGTAAATGGAAAAATGTTAAGAAACACTGGGATATTTTATTTTCCCCTTTGGAAAAAATGTCAGTTCTCCTGAAATCAATTTTCAAAATTAGCTTAGTACTACTAATTCCCAACTGTATTTTTAACTTCATTTTTAAATTATTTTTAGACTCAAAAGAAATGCCAAAAAGAGAACAGAGTTTATTTGTATCCTTTATCTACCTTTCCACAATCATATCTTTAAAAAGTTACATGTCTGAACCAGGAATCTGCATGTCTCAAACTATTTAAAAAACTAAACACCTTTTTCCGATTTTACCAGGTCTATTTGCACTCTTTATTTCTCAATAGTTATATGAAATTTCATCCCATGTATAAATTCATGTAACCGCCACGGTCAGAGCAGAGAAGCGTTCGATAATCAGGCTCCCTTTTGCGGCTCTCCAATATTCACCTCCCTCCCCCTTTGTGCTCTCTGCCCAACACTAATCTGTCCTCTATTACTACAATTTTGTCAGATTGGAAAAGTTACATAATAGGAACAGAACAATATGTAACCTTTTCCGATTGGCATTTTTGCTTAAAATGACGCCCTTGAGATTCACAAAATTGTTGTGTGAGTCGATGTTTCGCTCCTCCTTGTTGAGCTCTGTTCCGTTGCCTGGATATAGCACAGGCCGCCTATTCAGCTGTTAAAAATTCATATTTAAAAAACAAAAGTTGGGCTATTAGAATAACACTTCTATGAACATTTGTGAACAGATTTTGGTTAAACACGGGTTCTTATTTCCCTAAGATAAATACCTAGAGTGTAATTGCTGGGTAGATGGCATTTCTTTGATGTTACAAGAAACTGCCAAACTGTTTCGAGAGTGACTGCGGCACTTTGCATTCCCGCCGTCGCTGCGTGAGACGCAGCCAGCCCACATCTTCATCACGTTCAGTATTCGATGCCATATTTTTGAGATGTGTCTGTGTTGCTTTAATTTCATGTGTTTAATGCTTCTAACCACATGCCATAGTGTTCTACGGTAGCCTCTATTATATTTTACTTCTTTGTTTTCAAAAGGTGGTTTCTTTAACTCCTCCCTGCTCCTAATTACTACAAAATTAGACATGCTCTGTAAAATATGTACAGGCAAATTTGACTAGATATAACTAGTAATGAGATCACAGAATATGTGTAATGTTAATAATGCCAGATATTTTTCCAAAGAGCTGTACCTGTGTACTTCACCAAGAAAGAGTTCTTATTTCCTATCTCCTAACCAAAACCTTTCTTGCCTAATTTTTAACTTGCTAATTCTTATAAATTAGCATTTCTATGTTATTTTAATTTGAACGTCTCTGACTGCTGGTTAGTTTGACCATCTCTTTATTATAATTTCTTGAACTTCAGGTTCCTCTATGTGAATTGTGCTTCCTTATGCTTGACTGTGTTTCTTCTTCTGGGGTTTGTATTTTCTTAGAGTTCTTGGAATAGTCTGACTATAACGCCTGGCCTATTTTAGAAAGTGCAAGTATTTTCTTCTAGTATGTATGTCTCCTTTCTACAATTTCTTTCATTTCAACCAAATTCCTTGGTTTACATGTAATAAATCCATTACTTTTTTTACAGCAAAACAGTAAGAACACTTTGGATATTGTTCAGTAAGTTTTTCTGTAATTTAACTACAAAACATTCTTTCTGTCTGCATAATTGGTCTTATCTAAAAGGAATATAATTAGTAAATGAGAATTATTTTGTGGAGGAAACAAGTCCTTTTGGTCCTATAAACTCTAGCTTTCAGAGAATTCAAAAATATTGTCATGCCCATTTAAAAAGATTTTGACACTTCTACTTTATTATTCTTTTTTCATTCTTAATCATTTTTATAGAAACATGAAAATTAAAATATTTTTACTCGTATTTTTATGTCTAATTTTAAAGTATGAAATAGCAATCTTGAAACTTTATATCACATATATCATATTGTGAAAAGGTGAACTGATAGCAACAGGAAAAAAAGTTATTTCTTTCTTTTCAGCAAATAACCTTCCCCTATAAAGATTCTGACCCAACTTGAAACACTGCATGGTATTTTGTGTTGGAAAGTTGCAAATTAAAATACAATATTACCACTCACTTCTCTCCAAAAGGGGCTTCATAATCACTAGTAATACTTAGATTATACACACAGAAAGGAAAATAAAAAGGTAGAGGGGTAAATAAAGCAAGACTTTTATTTTTTTTATTTTAAAAATATGGCGGGGAAAAAGTTTTCCCTAAGCAGAGCTTTTAATAACAGAGAAAATGGTGTCAAGGTTGGAATAAGCTTGAGTATTTGAAAAAACAAACAAAAATCTAAGATTTCTGTTCTGGGCTAGAGTAAACAGGGGATGTTAAAATAAAATAAAATGGAGATCAGATGGAAGATTCCTAAACCAGACGAAAACACATAATAAAACTTAATCTACATTATTTCATAAACTTAAGCAAAACTTAACTTAGGTTATTTCTTGCAAATGCCTCTGGTAATCATAAATGAAACTCAAGTTGAAATCTTAACTCCCAGTGCCTCAGAATGTGACTGTATTTGAAGATAGGGTCTATCAAGATGTAATTAAGTTAAAGTGAAGTCATTAGGGTAGACTCTAATCCAATATGACTGGCATCCTTAGAAGAAGAGAAAGTTAGGACACAGACACTCTTAGAAAGCGAATACCGTGTGAACATGACCGTGTGAACATGAAGATGGCCACCCTCAAGCCAAGGGAAGGGGCCTCTGAAGAAACCAACCCTACTGACATCTAAATCTCAGACGTCTAGACTCCAGAACTTGGAGAAATTGATGAACAGTGTTTAAGCCACTGAGCCTGTTACAGAGCTCCTAGCAAATTAGTACTATGGCTAAGGGTTTTCCTACTTAATTCTAAGTGTGAGAGTCAATCATGGAAGAGCTTTCAACAACAGAGTGTCATAATCTATCTGATTTATATTATTTGAGGAACATTCTGGTCACTGTACAATTCATTTCTCTAAAATGGTAGAGGGGAGAAACCTTAGAGAAAGCTTTTCACAGATTAGCAGGATATATACACATTTGTGTGTTTGTGTGTGTGTATATTTGAAGTAGTTAACACCTGTACATAAATTTTAGGTGCATATGTAAGCACAGCATTTCATGGTATGTGTTTACTTTGGTAGATTTGTTATAACTCGCAATTAGCAACAAAATTACAATTTTATTTTTCTTAAGGGCTTGTTATTAATATTGTACTTCATAGATAAATCTGGATAGTTAGCTTGCTGACCACATTATATTGATGCCCTACTAGTGATAAATCATTTAAAAAATTTTTTTTTATTTTTGTTTTTTGGTAAACATCTTTGCTCTATCTCAAAGACAAAGAAAAGAGCACACTTTTATGAATATATGTATATATACATATATATATGAAATGCAAATTGAAAAATCAAGTTGTTAATCTGTAAAAGGAGACCCACATGTAGAGAGTTTAATATACTGAAAAATGAACAGCTCTGGGAACAAAGTGACGCATCACTTAATTGTTTTGTAATATGAAGTAAATAAATTAGTAAGTCCATTTCTATGAATCTGTTTATTAATAGAACCTATTAGAAATGTTGAATTGGTGACGAAGACAGTAATTTAAAGGTAATCAAACTAAAGCCATGGCAACTATTATAGCAATTAAAATACTAGATATAAATTGATTGCTTAGTTAACCAAAATCCCAGATATAAATAACAACTCTCCTTTTCAAATGAAATATTCCATTTTAAAGCGCATTATTCGCATCTGATTTAATTTACAAAATTATATCAAATTGGAATGTGTAGTCAGTGAACAGCATTCCTCATAAAGATAAAACATATGTTACCAGGAGCAGTTGTCTGAAAAAGCTTCATTATTCAGCTCAAAAAAGTTGAAGCTGTAATCATTAAACATATGTCAAAGACACAAAGGCATAACAGCTCCAGTGTGAGGGAGAATTAAGATGGGAGAGTGGAATATAAAAGATTGTAATAGGCACAAAGAGAACTGGATATCTAATTATAATCATGTTTTATTATCAGGCATTCAAGATTCTCTTCATATCATTTAATTAGAACAAATGAGTAATAGCCAGAAGCACTTTACAAAGGGCTACTTAAAACAATGTTTTACAGGAGAGCTGATGATTTATTCAAGTTGCATTTCCGGCTTCCACCCAGAAACTGATTACGGTGCTGTTTTCCCCATTAGACTTGCTAATGTATACAGAGGGAAGGGCCAGCGGGTCCTCTGAAAGCCAACACTGACGTGGAGATTGAGGTGCTGGTGTTTATTAGGGCTCAACATCTGCGACAAGAAGAGAGAAGCAGAAGGGAGAAACAAGTCATATTGCAGCGCAGGTCGGACAGAGCCTCGGACAGCTTGGGGAAGGTCTCGAGAGAGTGCCAGCTCTCGGGGTTTACCTGATGGACCAGAGGCCAAGCCTTCCACCCCTGCCTTGCTTGGTCACTGGAAGTAGGCTTCCCTGAGAGACTGTAACTTCATCCAGTGCCAGGCTCTGCAGCTGGGAAGACTCTGAAGCAGTTGCTGGCTGGAGGCAGCCTGCTGACCTCACTCCTCAGAGCTGGGCCACAAGCCTTTCCTGAAGTTGGATCTTGGGTCGTACATCTACTTCTTTCCACCACTTGTGATAGCTGGACCCACTTCTCCACATATATCTGTGGAGCAACCCCTTCAGAATTCCTTTGAGCATTTGTTCCTGATGGGAGAGATAGCAGGTGGATGTTAGAGGGATGAGCCTCAGCCCTTGCCAACGGCAGTTGATCTTGGTATTGCAGTTGCTACCCATTGTCACCATCCTTCACTGTTTATTTGGCCTCAAACTCTTCCTCTTTTGGTCTTGATGGCTCACCCATTGGTGTGACCCACAATCTCATCCCAAGGTGCTTGAACCCTTGGTCACCATGACCTATTTAAGATGCTATCCATTCATTTACTTCTGGGTTGAACATGGTTCTATTAATCATTTCCATAACTCTCTGTGAGTCACGACCCCTGCTAATTGAACCTTGGTGGTTATTATAATAATTACAATCCCTTGGTTTCTGGCAGTTAGTGCTGTAATCTGATTTTTAATATTTTGAGGTTTTATAATCCTCGTTTCTATTACAGCCTCTCCTATTGTCAGCCTTGGCTTTGCAGAAGAAAGCCACCACATAATTAGAGATGTTGGTGCCTCTTTCACCAGCACATTCATGATAAACTCATGAAAGGGTGTGTTTGTGGTCTGGTCTTAGAACATGGTCTCTGGTGGGTCTTCCAACCATATATATAGTACTCTTACTCCAGGACACTGACATTCCAGAGTCTTCTAATCCTTCTGCCATTGTTTTCTTCGAAATTTCTAGCATTTCAACTTCATTTAACATGGAACATTGCTTTTTTCCATGTTTAAGGTACCCACTATATTAATGACTTTGCTGCAGCTACTTGATCTGTGGCAGGTAACACACAAAGTCCATATACCCTTCTCAATAGCCATCTGATACTTCATTATGTAAGTCTCATTTTAGGAATAAGTAATCATACTAATAACATTATATATATATATATATATATATGTATATATATAAAATATGGGAGAACATCTTAATTAAAATAGAATGCATTATACATATATTTCATGTGTATTAAGTGTGGGTATGTGTGTGTACTATTTGTGTGTACATGCATATATCTGTGTGGGTAGATAGATGGAGAGATAGAGAAGAAAAGCCCCTCCAAAAAATAATTCAGTTGATGTAAACTTCCACACACTAATTTCAAGAGTAAAACAATAAAATATATGTCTAGCAGCAGGCATTTGATTTATATTGTTATTTTTCTTTTCTTAAAATAAACTGTTCTATTAAGCAAACAGAGTTCTTCTGTTATAAAAGAGGTACAGGATATTTATTTGCCTGTGAACGTGTGGATCGAGAGAGCAATGAATAGAAACTATTGCTATCTATTTAGTCACCAGTATTTTAAGTCAAATTCCTGTGTGCTAAAATGATAAAGTGTCTGGCACATAAGAAATCCATCATATAAATATAGTTTTGATACAAGTTGGAGCAGGGAAATTATTATGGTGTTGTAAGAAATATTACTATCCGGTAGAATGAGGATGCAAAATAAAACTACAAAGCAATAAAATACAAATACGTAAGGATATTCTTACTATACTTTTCAAGAGATGATGCTGAAAACAAATCTCAGTGCTAAAAAGTAAATCCTGGTTTGAGGGTCTGGAGTCATAAGAGCTCGGATGGCTTCCAAATTCTTAAAAAGGATAAGGGCTTTCATTAATAAGAAAAATATTGGCTTTAATAATTTCATACCCTTTGACATGAGACAAATTTTTATTCAAATTACAAATGTGCATTTTTCTGATTGCTATTGCTGCAAAGTAAACTACCCAAAATTAGTAGCATAAAAGAACAGTTTGATTAGTATCAAAAATTCAGCTGATCAAGAACTTAAACATAATATAGCAGGAACGATTTGTATCTTTTGCATAATGTTAGTGGCCTCAGATGGGACCACTCGATGACTGAGGTTGACTCGGACAGCTGAGGATGTCTAAAAATGCTAGGGGCTGGAACAGTTGAGGACAAGGGCTTCGATTCCCAGATGAACTCTTCTCTTGCATATCTACCTCTGGGTTGATGAGACTCAGAAGGTGGAGTATGTGGACTCTCCTGTGGCTTGGTGTTTTCTGCACAATGACTAGGTTCCAGGAAGGCGCTTTCTAGGAGAGTGATAATTCTAGAAGCAGCAGGAAGAAGATACATGGTCTATTCTGACCTTGCTTTGGATGGAAATTATCATAAATTCTGCCATACTCGATTACCTACAACATTCACAATCTTGTCCAGATTGAAAAGGAGAGGACATAGAATCCACCTTGCACAAGATGAATGTCAAAGTGTTTGTGCCGTTTTTTTAAAAAAACTGCCACATGCAGAACTAAGATAATAGGAGTTTATTTTTGTGATTTTAAGAATTAGTCCAGATGAATAAAAGGTAAGTTGGCCCAGCCAGAGTGGCTCAGTAGTTGAGCATCGACCCATGAACCACAAGGTCACTGGTTCGATTCCCGATCAGGGCACATGCCCTGGTGTCAGGCTCCATCTCCTCTCCCCAGGCCTTCACCACACTATTATGTGTGTCCATGGGTTAAATTCTTTGGTTAATCTCTCACCACCCACCCAGCCCCGCCTTCCTTCTGAGATTCGTCAGTCTGTTCCAGGCTTCAATGTCACTGATTCTAGGAATACGTCCTAAGAATCTTGAAACACCAATCAGAAAGAAGTTATGCACCCCTATGTTCATAGCTGCACTAGTGCTCATCAGTAGATGAGGGGATAAAAAAGCTGTGGCACATTTACACCATGGAATACTACGCAGCTGTAAAAAGAAGGATCTCTCTCTTACCCTTTGGGACAGCATGGATGGACCTGAAGAATATTATGCTATGTGAAAGAAGCCAGGCAGAGAAAGACAAACATCACATGATCTCACTTATATGTGGAATCTAAAGAACATAATATACTGATGAACAAAATAGATTCAGTGACATTGAATAATTATCATTTTCATTTGAGAAAAAATTCTGGGAGATAGATGAAAAACAAAGGCAAATCTTTCTATATACTCCAATACAAATTTAATTATTTCATGGCTTCAAATATCACTTCAAATATGAACAGCATGGCTTTGTTACTTAACTAAAGTCAAATAAAATAGAGCTTTCAGTATTTTGATATTCAAATTATTCTGTTAAGTTCCTATCAAATAATACCATGACATTAGAAAAGTATTAGAAATTATCAATAGCAAAATATGTCAGTTCTACCCATAAAAAGATTGTGTTTGCATAATATTACAACAATGTAATTTCAACTCTATGATGTTTAGTTTTAAATAGTCTTATTGAAAGCAGCCATTCTGTATCAAAGATGAGGTAAAACCCAATCACTTCTCCAGAATCATATTAATATTGCCAGATATCTGAATCCCATCTTACAAAGATACAGGGCAACAGAAGGGATATTCATGAGTTATGGTTGAATTCTGTGATTAATGAATGTTTAACCTTGAGGTATTTTTTTAACTTACAAAGATTTCAAGAGTTTGAATTAGAAATTTTCAGTTGTCCCATAAACACCCTCCCTCATATTATACATGCATACACACCTTACAGAGTAGAATAGCAGCTCATGAGAAGCAAAAATAAACTATTTCATAAAATAAAATTTTACCTTTTTGCATTTCAGAATCATAATGTTTGAAATATTTATTCTCCTACATTTGGGCCACTTTATACTTTCAGAGATGATTTTTCACCCATGGCTTAATCTTATCCAATGATGAAAAATCATTAATCAACTAAAAAGGAAAAAAAGGGGGGGAAAGGATCCTAAAAGGTGCTTTCAGTTCTTTCTCTATTAAATAGAAAAAGCAGGATTCATGTGAAAAGAATTTAACAAAAATTCTGTAATGAATCTATTAATTATGCAAAGATATATTCAGAACATAGTTTGAAAGCAATGGGCTAAGGCAATGAAACAGTAACAGTTGTAAATAATAAAGATATATGGTTGTTATTTTGTTGTGTACTGGGCACAATAAAACCTCAGAGTTGCATTAAACATCCTCAAAATTGATATTGATCCAACACAAAAGGTTTTGAATCTCTACCAATTCCAACAGTCTATACATTATTTTTGGTTACGGAGGCAAGAACACTTTGTCAAATCCCTTACAGACCCAGCATTCCTGTTACCTGAGTTCAAGTTAGTAGAGTGCAGAGTTTCTCATTTTGTTTTATCTCTGGTCCTTAACACAAAAACTGACCCAATAGGCATTTAATCAATATGTACTGTAACATTTTTCTTAAGAAATAAATCTTCTCGGTCTCATAGTTCAGCCAAAAAATGTTGATTTAGCATAAAATATAGCCATCTAAATTCAATTCTTTGTAATAATGTCTGTCTCTAGATTAGTGAAAATAAATATTTTAAAGCATGCTTTAAAATAGGATATCAAATATTCATATATATAATAGGCATTTAAAAAGCCATCATATTGGCATACATCTAATATCCATATGAATGTGCACAAGTGATTTATTATATAACTATATTAAAAATGGGTCCATAGAAAATTACCCCAAATAAAAACCTAGTTACAAATAAGGAAACATAAAGTAGAATTCCAATTTTATATGTTCATATTATAAAATTAGAGTTAAATTAGTATTCACAATAAAAGCATGCTTCAATTATTATAGCATAAATATATTATGAAAAATAAAAACTTGTTCTAATGCTTACTTTTGTTCTTATTACACTATGTTAGAAGTTATTTTTATCTTTAAAGCTGTTTATATATGAAATAGTAAAATAATCTCAAAAATGTTTTGAAAGTCAAAACAAGACTGATAATCAATAATTCAAAAGATAATAAAAGGATAGTAACTTGAAATAAATGTTGTTGCTATTAACAAAAGAATTAAAATTCAAATTATTTTCATAAGACTATATTAGACATAAATATATACTATAGATTTTAATAATTTGAATATATCCTATTGCTAATATGATCCAATTTTAAGGAAAATTATGGAAGAAAAAGAGAGAGAAGAAAGAAAGAAAGAAAGAAAGAAAGAAAGAAAGAAAGAAAGAAAGAAAGAAAGAGAGAGAGAGAGAGAGAGAGAGAGAGAGAGAGAGAGAGAGAGAAAGAAAGAAAGAAAGAAAGAAAGAAAGAAAGAAAGAAAGAAAGAAAGAAAGAAAGAAAGAAAGAAAGAAAGAAAGAAAGAAAATAAATAAGAATAAATAGAAAAAACAACAACAAAGCTTTGAAAAAATATGTAAATTATGTGATACATTTCTTCTACCTGAATACATGTTTATGTTACTATTACACGTGCAAACCTCAGCAACATTGCAAATTCTGTCCCAGGCAACTGCAATAAAGTGAATGTTTCAACGAAAGCAAGTGACATGAATCCTCGGGTGTCCAGGGCATGCAAAGGTGATGTGTGCCCCGCCGGCGTGGTTCAGTAGCCGGGCACCCCCCGGGCAGGGCGCATGCCGGGCTGCAGGCTGGGCTCCCAGCAGGGCTGGCGGGGGCGGCCCGTTGATGTTCCGCTCTCACATGGATGTTTTTCTCTCTCCCTCCCTTGCCCTTCCTCTCTCTCTAAAAATCAATACATTATTCTTTAAAAAAAGAGTTGTGTTTACACTATACTTTAGTCTATTAAGTGTGCAATGGCATCCTGTCTAAAAAACAATGTACATACCTTAATTTTAAAATGCCTGTTGCTAAAAAATGCTAACAATCGTCTGAGCCTTCAGCAAATGGTAATCTTTTTGCTGGTGGGGTTCTTGCTTAGTAACATCAAAAGTCACTGATCACAGTTCACTATAACAAATAGAATAATAATGAATAAGTTTGAGATATTGCAAAAATTACCAAAATGTGACACAGAGACACCGAGGGAGCTAAGGCTGTTGGAAAAATGGCGCCATTAGTATTGCTTGTCACAGGGTTGCCACAAATACACATTTGTAAAAACTGCAGCATCTGCAAGACACAGTGCAATCAAGCGTGGTATGCCTGTAATTTAAATAATATACTGATTTACTGTGGTCTAAATATGTTTTTGAGTTTGTTTTTTGTTTCAGAAAGTTTTTCATGTGGCTCTATTTAAATTTCTCTGTGCGCTTTATTATATTTTATTCGAGTTATTTCTAGTCTATTCTAACAGAATATAAAGAGCTGCCTGCTGTTTGTTGTTGCTGGTGCTGCTGTTGTGCTTTTGTTTTTTCTTTGGCTATTTTTTAGTTCCTGTCCATGTGAGTCGTGGCCATCCGTTAGATGTTAGGAGATGGGGAGAACCATCTGATGAAGTTCCCAGTCCGCATGTCTGAGCGCTACAAGGACGTTTCTCTGCTGAACAGACTCCCATTGGCACTCACAGTCCTGGGGGTGGACAGGGCTAAGTACATCTCTTGGATCCGCTTATTGATGAAAGCATTCTGTTCCAGCTCCTCTTCTGTACCCTGACTACACAGAGCCTGAGGCCTCGTGAGTCTCACATGTTTGAACATCGCTTGGCTTTTCTCTTCAGCACAGGAGATGCAGATGATGGTTAGATGGGGACTGAGAATGGAGAGCCATAGAGATGGACACCTTTTACCATTTACTCCTACTCTCTCCTATCTAGAAACTACTCTTGGTGGGTTAATATTAAATATTGCTTATCATTTGTACTGATTTTCTTGTAGGCATAGAAAGTTAATTCTATTCCCCACATTTTAATAAAACATCTGTTTAAAAAGGTATTTAGCCCGGCCAGATGTGGTTCAGCGGTTGAACATGGACATACGATCCAGGAGATTGTGGTTCGATTCCCGGTCAGGGCACATGCCCGGGTTGTGGGCTTGATCCCCAGCAGGGGGCATGCAGGAGGCAGCAGATCAGTGACTCTCATCATTGATGTTTCTCTCTCTCTCTCTCTCTCTCTCCCTCTCCCTTCCTCTCTCTGAAATCAATAAAGACATTGAAAAAAAAAAAAAAAAGGTATTTAAAAATAAGTAGTGGAATTAAAAAAATGAATTAAAAGCATGTATTTATCCACAAAGCCTAAATCTACATGGGATAGGTATAAACATAAATAATTTTATAAGATACAGATGGCAAGCATTAAATGGAAATAAATTTTCAGAGACACAGAGGAGTGTGTGTGTATGTGTATGCGCATGTGTGTGTATAAAGATATATATTTACAACTGGGGAGTCTAGAATAGTTTTCGGTGGAAAGATGGTCTTCACTCTATGGTATGCATATTAGGACGACAAGGACATCAATATGTGTAGAGTGTGGGCCAGGTTCAATTAAAGAAACTTCCATTCCAAGGAAACAACTATTCAATAGTATAGGGAATTAGGGAAAATACATGATAAATAATAATAAATAGTTCCATGAGAATGAATTTTAGAATATCTGCAGAAGAATGGGAGTTGATTAGCCTTCAAGTACCTGAGTCAAATCTGGAAGGGAGTGGGAATTTATCCAACATCACATATCAAGAAGTTAACAGATTATTTGCATGCATAAAATCAATTTATCTCTCACTCCATCTGAAGGAGATCTCTGGTATTATTATTTCCATGTTGTTTAAAAGTAAACTGAGGGTCTAATTAACTTGGCTAAGGTCAAATTGCTGGTATGAATTCAAGTAACTGCAAAGTCTGCCAGGTCATTTTAAGGAGTTAAATATGTAACATAAGTTAATTGTTTCCCTCATTTCAGAATGCACTAAAATATTATGATATAATAAAAAATTGGAACTCTATGTACATCACCAGGGACATCTTCAAAGCCATAAGATAAGTCATTAAGCGCACACGTCGAATGCCTTCAGATGATTGTTTTGTCATTGGGTACATAGCAGCAGTATGGTGACAGCCAGAGGGGGAGGAAGGTGGGGGGGAGGCTTGAGGGGGGATAAAGGGGAACAGAGCTGAAAGGGGCGACTCTGGGTGCTGAGCGCGCGATGCGGTGTGCAGGCGATGTTTTATTGAGTTGTAAACTTGAAATCTGTATGGCTTTATTAACCAATGTCACCCCAGTAAATTCAATAAAAAGTTCCCAGCACAGTATACATAATAGGTATTTTTAAATACAGTATCATTATTTTTCTGGGGAACAAAGTGGAAATATATAGGACTGTAAACCTCTACTAATTAACTAATTACCTCTCTTATTTATGTAGGCCCAATGTAGCTAAATGATTCAGAGAATTATAGGTATCCTATTTCATAAATTTCTGTTAGAGAGTTTATTCCACAGAAATAATTTCAAATAAATATCCCAGTACTTTAAATTTTTGTTGAAACTACCTAATAGCACATAATATGAACAATCCATTTACATCATGCTGATTTATAATAAAAGTCTCTTGAGATAACAGCATTTATAACTAACTATACAGAAAGTTACAGTGTTTGGGGGCATGCTGTGTAATGTTATACTAATTAAAATTGTACTTTAATTTTATCCCAGTGAGATCAGTGCATTTTAATAGGAGGAAAAATCACACCATACACAAAGCTATTTTTAGCCAATTTCCAGCTTTTCTATTTCTACCTTAGAAGGCATTGTAATTTTATGTCATCTCTGAAAAGAGAAAGGAAACATACTTTTTGCAAGTTGTCAGGTTTTCCCCCAAATTTCCATAGTTTTGAAAAATTTTAGAAGGCTATAGGTCATATTCAACAGCATCTTTATCTAAAACACTTCCTCATAATGGTAACAGTGCAGACAGAATGAAGATTTTAAAAACGAATTTAAGAAGCAATTTGTTAAAATAAGATTAGTCATTATTTATCCAGATTACTAGTAGTTATAAGTGAATGGTATTTACATTATCACATTATGATAGTTTATAAAATTCTAAATATGAGATATTTTTTACTTGACTTTTCCTATCATCAAAAGCTTTTATAATTATTATACTATAATAGGTTCTTTTATTTCCATTTTTAAGATTATATAACTGGTAAGAGTCTGCATCTCTCAGAATGAATAACCCAGAATTGTTTCAACTACTTTTGATTGTTTTCTTAAACACTTTATACACTCAAAATTATTTGCTATAAATACTATATAATATTAAATATAGTTCCAATATCTGGTTCTCTCCACATTTATGTATTTTCAATTTATATGAGTCCTAGTTCTTTATTAGAAGTTTAATTTTACAGTGCTAGATAAAAATATGTAAATCGTTTTCTTAACCTCCTTGGAGCCTTCTTTCTCTGAAAAAAAGAAAAGATTCACTAGCATATTGGATTTGCAGAATCTCAGTAGTCACTGGACTTCATGTAAGGGTTGTCCTTAACCACTTACATTTTCAACAAAGCAGAATTTACTGTTCCCTCACTGTGGCCAAAGAATGACACTGTGCTGTTAAATTATAACCAAGTATTACTGTCAGAGCTCCATAAATGTGCAGTTAAGTGTAATAGGCTAACCACATAGAAAAAAATTCAGTGATGGCCTTATTTATAAATATATTTAAATTGTGACTCAGAAGACGTGTCTGAAAAGTCTCATTATAAAGAAAAAAATGCTGTTTTAAGTTGAATGGAGATGGAACGGGTAGTGAGTTAAACAAAACTACAGTTCTGGAGAAGCTGGTGCATGTTCTCTGTAGATTTCTCCACTTGCAGGAGGAAGAATGAAAACAAGCTTAGGAAGGGGCAGAGCAGCTAAATGCATTTTGGACAAGTGCACACTGGACCTGGAATACGCCCCACGGAGAAACAAAACTCCAAGTGCACTTGAATAAATTTAATAAAATTTAAAAAAAAATTTAAGGAAACATATACTTAAAATTCGTTTTTTTTAAATCAAGAAAGTTCCATCTGTACTTGTGATTGTTTGATGTCAGGATTATCACAGACCAATTGAGATTTAAAAGGCAGAAATACTAAAGGCTTCGTTGCAGTAAGGATGGCTGAGAATAGCCTGAACACTGGTTGGAGATTTGATTTCCAAAATACTATGAGAACAGAGGTGTGGGGCTTGGTGAGGAACAGAAATCTAGGCCCACTCTTAGGTAACACCTCAAAACTACCGATCCTGTAGTGTCCTGATGACTGACTATTAAGACCCAATTTAAGAGGTGCAATACATGACCTGGTGACCAAGCCTGGCGTGTAGGAGCTGGATACTCTCAACCGAGTTGCTCTCGGTAATAAATCAATCAAGTCTATTGAGTGGCAAATACAAATACACCAGAGCTCTACCTTACATTTTCGCACAGGTCCTCAGTTTCTTTGGCAGTCACTAGGATAAGTGTCCACATAAATAACCCAGATCGGAATGTCAAAATCAAACTATTTGAATCATACTTAACCTTACTTATACCTGTTAAAAAGTGTGATTTTTTTATCCTGCCTTCACAGAGCAACTGAAACACACTAAAAAATATAAATTCTCAAAGATTAAATGTTTATTGTAAAAAAAAAATATTCTAAATCCCTTTTTAGGGGCTCACATGATTATGGCTGACCCACCGGTAGTAATTTCCTTTAGATTAACTGAAAGTCAACTGATAAGGGAACATGATCACCTCTGCAAAATACTTTTTGCCTCTTAATAACCAAATCATGGATGTGACATCCCATTATATTCACTATTTCCATACAGATTCAAAGAGAGGGAATTATTACAGTGCACGTACATCCAAGGGCAGGAATCTTGAAAGCAGCTTTAGTGTTACACACACCACAAGGAGAATTATTAAATATGGGCCACTTAGATTAGTAATAGATTGTTTCCTAGTATATTAGGATACATTCAGAAAATAGCACCATGAACAGATGGAGAAATTTAAATTAAGAAACTAGTTTCAAGCGTATTGGCAGAGATGACAAAGTAAAAAGTGAGGCAAATATAACATGAAGCTGTTATGAACTTTCGGGTGGATGGGCAGAGGGGAGCACAGGACCAGAGCACAGTACAGCGTTTCAGTACCAAGCCCCGCTGTGCAGAGGCATCAGGCAGGAGCTGGCACTGTGAAGGAGGCATCTGGCTGGAGCTGAAGCTAAGGGCTCTCAAGAAAGTGTAGAAACTTGGATCATCACGGAAGGCTGCACAGCATTATTCAGGGTCTTCAGAGGGAGAGGAGGGAAAGTCCTCTGGTCTCTCTTCCTCTTCCCCAAAAATTGTCCCCAATGATTTTTGAGCCCATGTGGAAGTCATTCCACTACCTGAGAGTGCAGACCAGGGCAATGGAAGCAGGGAACCAGAACAGACAGACAATACACTAGTCTTGGGTTAGATATAGGTCTTGAGTTAAATATATTCTAGCTGAGATTATGCAAAAGGAGGGAGAGGAATGTGGACAATATTTTTTAATGGTGAATGATTTTATTAGATATTAAAGTATTAAATATATATTTATATTAATTTAACTAATTCATGTTTTATTATCTTTATTTAATTATATTTTCTGTCTCACAACAAATCACATCCATATTATGTTTCTCTTTAATACGATTTCCAAATCAGAAGTCTTCTAGAGACCAAAGAGAATTAATATGGTTTGGGATACATGATATTTTATAATTACAAAGTTTTAAGGTTTTTCAATTATAAATAAAATGCATAAGAGCTTTATTTTGTTACTAGAAGGGTTATGACTTGTCAGAATTTGATTCATAGAAAAGTAAAATTTTGCATTACTCTGTTGGGGATTGGGCAAGTGACCTGCCATAAATCCAAATTGTTCATTATAAGAAAGAAAACATTTTGCTATATTGTATAACAAAAAACAGTTGATTTAGCCTTAAATCAGACAATTCCCTCCCAAAGAATATTCTTTTTGTTGATGGAATGCACAGTTTAGTCCAAATAAATATCTACCACCTATATTGAAACAAATTTACCCCGTTCTTGAAATGAACCAAATGAAAGATTTACATGGTTCCTATGCTTCTTGACTAAATTTTTAGATTAAAGAAATGTATCTGCTATAAATAGAGCAAAGTATTGATAAGCTTTAGGCAAATAGATAGCTAGATATTGGTGTGTGATACCAAAGTCAATGCAGTTCAATATTGTTAGACAGACATGAGCAGAGCAAGGACAATGGGCCAGGTACGGAAACTCACCAGGCCAGAAAGCCCCAGATGCCTAGCAAGGGGCAAAACTGGGAAAACAAAAACCTTGTCCCCAAGGTAACCTCCCCTCCCCTAGCATATAGCTGATCCTGCCGTTTAGGACCCCACCCCAACCCCCACTGAGCATTTTCTTCCTGAAGATAACTTCTAGGCCTCAGGCGTATTTTAGCTCCACGCCCAGAAAAGCAGCAAAACCAAACAATTGCCATGGCTGCCCAAGGACCAGCTACGCTAATGACCTTTTGTCCGGGCACCGTAGTCTCAGTGGAGACCAGGACCCTGAAAGAGCACACCTGGAAAGCTGATGAATATTCTATTGAGACCCTCCCCTGAGACCTCCCCTAAGATTTCCACCTGCAAGAAAGAGATAAATACACTCAAGACAAAGGGCCTGGTGCACACTCTCCCTCCCCTCCACTAGGGGAACACACCTGTGCCATCTCCTTCTCCCATCTTCCCTCCAAGGGGACCCCACAAGACTTGCAACCAGGGGAGCAATGGGCAGCAGCAGCTAACCCTAGGCTTACCCCCAGATCCTGTCTCCAAGGCCCCTTTTCTCTACTTCTCAGTGAGCCAGAGCAGCCCAGCCTGGGCTCTCCTGTTCTTCTATGCGCCTTCCTTGTTTCACCATCCTAAGTATATTTTTGCTGCCATCATGGACCCAATACCCTTTGACTCAGTGCTGTGTAACCCTTCCCCTTGGATATCCCCATCTTCCATCTCCTTTTCTGTAAATAAATTCAATTTTTCTTTATCCAAGATCTAAAATGGCTATTTAGCACCACCAACGTTAACCCTTCAAATATCAGTTTGTTTCTTAACAGCCTCTAATAAAGGGGATTTGTTTTATTAATTTATCTTTAATAACCATAAAATTATATTATAAATCAACACTTTTTTAAAAATATATTTTTTTATTGATTTCAGAAAGAGGAAGGGAGAGGGAGAGAGAGAGAAAAAATGAGAGAGAAAAAATGAGAGAGAGTAATTGATCTGCTGTCTCCTGCACGCCCCCTGCTGGGGATCGAGCCTGCAACCTGGCCATGTGCCTTGACTGGGAATCCAGCCTCCATCTCCTGGATCATAGGTGATGCTCAACCACTGAGCCAAGCTGGCAGGGCATAGAGCAATACATTTTAATAATAAGGTAAAGACTATTCTAATGTTTCATGATACCTATAGCATATTGAATTTTTTTTTTCTATTTACTTGTAGCTACTATGATACAGTTCAATTAAATCATTAGATAATTAATATTATAACCAGGTAAAAACACATCATTAAACACAGAAAGCCCGTAGACACAAATTAACATCTAAAAACTATTATCTCAATCTAAGTATGCCTTTATATTTCATGCAGGTTATGTCAAATAGATAACTTGTCAATGTTCAAATTAGAATGTGTCTATGCAAACCATACATGAATATATATAGAATTTCCTATTTAAAGTGAATTTTCAAATTCATTGTTTGAAACTCAATGAGCTGGTATAGATAATGTTCTAAATGCTGAATGAGTTCCACTATTAAACACTTTTTCATTTCTTTTGCCCCATTTTATCTTGGTTTTAAAAATAAGTAAAATTTTAAAATTGAAATTATAAAACTATCACTGAAATGTAGTAATTATAACAAAGACTAAACTATCTTGATGTGACATTTTGTTTATAATTGCTGGCATTCATGTAAAAGCATTTTTAACTTGATAAGAATTCAGGGTTTTTTTTAAACTCTCAAAGAAATTCACAACAAAAACCTTATTAGAAGTTGGTGGAATTAACAGTATATCATTACAATTTTATTTAAAATTGAGGTTTCTCTTTTCTCCATGTGATATATGAAATATATTAATGTATTAATACATCCACTTTTTAAAACAATCATTCAAAAGATTTTTTTAACATGCAGGAGGAGGGTAAAGAGATACATACTCATTAAAGAAAATCACTAAAGAAAATTAAAGTTCAGAATTGGAGAAATTCTACATCCATGATACATTGGTGAGGAAGAGGCAACGTGAAGTCTTAGTTTCTACTTTAGATACTGGAATGCTCTGTAGGAGCAGGAGAACCTAGTTATCACACAAAAGATACACCAGTGAGGGTGTCAGGATGTTGGAATTCCTGGGATAAAAACTTATATGCATAGCCCATGGGAAAACAAGAGTGTGGGGAAGGCCTGGGGAGGGGCAGGAGCAGGGCGGAGAGGGTCAAGGGGAAAAAAGGGGACATCTGTAAAACTTTCAACAATAAAGATTAAAAAAATAAAAATAATAGTTTTAAAAGGGGAAAATATAAAGCTGCCTTCTCTGGGATACATATGGAATATTATTCATTTACGTACTTATAATTCTGGGAGGGTCTGTAAGTGGGTAACTTATTAATATTGTAGCACAAATGACTCTTGAAATATCATCTCCTGAATCTAATTCATAATAAAGAATCATAGCTTCCACACTGTAAACATAATTATTTCTAGCTAGATTTATTTTAGAAAATAACACTTGGAGTGGCAAAATGCCCAGGGCTAACATTGCAATTTTATAACTCTGATACTAATTAATACTGTAATACCAAATTAAATAAAGCTAAAATCATTTCTTAGAAAGCAACATTTCATACTCAGAAATTTATTGCAGCTAATATCACTTTGTAATGACTTAGAATTTGAAATTAGCCTGAGTACTTTTCATAATAATAAATGCATTTGCACTCTAATTAAATGAGGTTTAGACCCTTGCTGAGAATCACCATTATTTCTTATACAACTGGGTTCTTTGAAGCCAAGGCCTGCTCCAACACTAATTTTTTTATTTTATTTTGTTCAGCATAGAAGTTAATTTGGATCATTAATTTTATTTATGTACTCAGTGTATAACTTAATATACTCCATATACTCTTACATTGATATTGGCTGAAATATTAGATCAACCCCAGGAGAATTTGTTCCTTCAACTATCCACATCTCTATCTGAGATTGTTTATTTTCCCCATTTAACTTTTAGATAGTTCATTTTGTCTACTCTTTTATAGTCAATTATGTATTGAATTTTAGGCACACCTCAGATTGGAATATTGAATAAGCTGAAATGCATTATGCACAAGTAAAACAAAGTACAGAAAAAACAGCGAGCATTACATACATATTGGTGGTGTTGCATAAGAAGTAATTTTTGAAGCTGTAAAACTGAATTATTAAATAGATTTGCTATCAGATTAGTGTATAGACATGGAATTTTTAGAAGTTTTTGTTTGTTTTTGAGGGGGTTGTAATTTTTCTTTTTTTTTATTCCTATTCCCCTCCCCCACCCCTACCCCCACCCCACCCCAAAACCATCACTTGTTCTCTGAATCTCTTGGTCTGTTTCTGTTTTGTTTACTCATTTGTTTTGTTTTGTTTACATGCCACAAATTAGTGAAATCACATGGTATTTGTGTTTCTCTAACTTACTTCACTTAGCATAATGC
This sequence comes from Miniopterus schreibersii, assembly GCF_964146895.1. Taxonomy (NCBI): domain Eukaryota; kingdom Metazoa; phylum Chordata; class Mammalia; order Chiroptera; family Miniopteridae; genus Miniopterus; species Miniopterus schreibersii. The sequence goes on along the minus strand of NC_138106.1, from coordinate 67,182,093 downwards.
CTTCTAGGTCTGTCTGTGCTGTCACAAATGGCAAGATTTCACGTTTTTCTTAAAAATGTATTTGCAACTTTTTGCAGATACCATGGCTTGGCTACCTCAACACTTATTCTAATTTCCTTTGAAGTGCCTTCTTGACAGCATATGTAGAAAAACTAAAATCTGCATTTCCACAATCTTTTGAAAAAGCTAGTTTTCCAGAGATGATTTAGGGTTAGCCAATCAGATGTAGCTGTATGAGACTGGAAATCAAAACCTAGATAAATAGAGAGAAACATTCAAATGAGCAGGTCATATACAAATGTTGGCAACACACAGATGACTTAAATGAATCCCTATGTATATACATAACCATAATACCTCCAATCAAGCAAATTTTTCAGTAAAACTAGAGGGAAGAATAGATAAAATTAATATACTTTGAAAGAACTTATGTGTTCAAGCTTATGTATTCAAGAAAAGGAGATATTTCATCGATAATCAGTATGCAGAAAGCAAAAGAGAAAAAAGGTCTAATAGAAATTCTAACTCATAATCTTGGTTATGCTGAAAGAGAAAAAAAATAAAAACAAGTATCACAGATATTTTAAAATGTATCCTTCACATCTGGAAAGCCATCATCTTCAGAGGTAAATTGATTTTTCACTAAACCAAACAACCAGGTGAATCTGTCGCTGACCGTGAGTCCACTAGCAATGCCTTCAAAGTGCTGCTCCACAGCCGTAACACCAGCGCTTTCTGTCAGTCTATTATACTGAACTTACACTCTTTAATTACAACTGTAATACATTTTAAAGAAAAATGCCTTTAAGAAGCATCATTTGTCTCTGTTGTGACCTTTTGTGCTGTCAGGTGGCACCATCAGGCAGGAACAGTCGATCCTTCAGTTCTCCTCATGTTATCGTTCATGCCAAGTCTTTCAAATGCAAGGATTGCACTGGCGTTATGCATCGTAAGGCAAGATTTATGCTGTAAGCCAGTTCCAAATTTTATATGAGCATTTTGACATTTCTTATTTGCCTAAAATATATGGGTAAATATTTCTCTTTCAATAATATACTGTGCATTAACCTACGTAACATATAATCTGCAAAACAACTTTGAGAGATGTATGCTGTCATTTTTCCCCATTTATCTTGGATCCTTGCCAATTTTATATAATAAAAATGAGATGGAGGTGGAATTCTGTTTTTATACCCATTCTTGGAAGTTGTTCAAATTGCAATTTATGAGCACTAAGTAAAATTATTTACCCTTATATTTTTTTAAAATATGTGCAAATTTAGAAAGGAGAAGACTTTCTGTTCAAGAAACATGAGTATGTGGTTAACTTCCCATGTTGTTGGCAGAAAAGAATATAGAACTTCAGTTTTTTAATGACATTAACATTCCTTTGAACATCTTTGACTAATCCACAGAATCCCCTTGATCTTCAGTCTTTTTATTTCTCAGCCCTGTTTTCATTCAGTCTAATGATGCCTTGTTGACATGATTTAAAAAATATTTTGCTGTATGTTGTTCTGTACCTCAGCAAATAGATAACTGGTTTATACTTTACATATAAAGTATGTATACTTTATGTAAACAGTCTAAACTTATAGACAAGCAAGGCAGACTGTCATAGTGGCTAAGAGCATGGGCTCTGAACTCTACCATTTGCCAGCAGTGTGACCTTGGGAAATGACTGACTTGCCCTTTGCCTCAGTATCTTCATTTATATAACAGGGTTTATAATAACGCCTTCCTCATGGTTCTTGTGAGTGTTATTATAAAACAATGGGAAACTTCTGGCAGGTTGTAAGTTCTCAGTAAATGTTAATTAATGTTGTTATTATTGTGGGGCCTCGGCTGCAGTGAGTAAACAAACTTAGGTCAAGGAAACCACTAGTTCTGAATTATACACAGTCAATCGGCCCTTTTTGACATACTGGTTGGGTGGTTAGGCAGCCAGGAAAGAAGATTCCCCTCCCATGTCCATATTCTTACGCAGCTGAGGCATCTAATCATTCAATCTCACCGAAGTGATTAGAAGCAGACTCCCAATTATCTTTGACTGGGTAGAGGTAAACTTTATCCATTAAGCTACCATGCTCTAGATTACATCCCCGGAACTCATTTATCTTATTACTGGGAGGTTGTACCTGTTGACCACCTGCACCCATTTCACCCATCCTTGGCTCTGGCAACATCAGTCTATTTTCTATTTCTATGAGTTTGTGTTCTTAGATTCCATATACAAACGAGATCATACCGCATTGTCTTTCTTTGTCCTTTAAGCTCTTAAAAGTTCTTTGAATTGCTCTTGCCAAGGGACTCTTTTTTCCCAATTATATATGCTGCTTTTAAGATTAGTATTTGGAAATATTATATATGTAAACAGAATAACTAATTTCATATAACTCGGTTGGAAAGATGCAAATTCACAAAAAACAAAACCACTAAAAGCCCTATTTTAGACCTTAATTTTAGTTCATCCAAAACCTAGTATATAATATCAGTAATTTAATAATGCTTTTCTATTATTACAACTCATTTGACAACATACTGTGAATGCTATTACTGCTAAAGCTACTGAAAAAAAATCTTGTATTTTCCACTGTTAGAAGAGGAAAACCAGAAGAGGAAAGTAACAGCTTAAGACTCAAAATGGTTAATTTAAAGCGTTCATGTAAATTTTTAAAACACTAATTATCCACTTCATAAAATCCCTAAAGACTCAAAAGTTCTGTCTAAGAAGTTGTGATATTAAGACAAATGCTCCCTCGTTGAACCTGATTGTCCCTCGTCGTAAGTCAGGTGTTCAGAGGCTGCCTCTACTCATTCATACCAGCAAGTGCAATTAGTGCACTGAAGTAGTGACTTAACACTATCTTGGGAACCTGTAACATCTGATGCAGTTTCCAAAGGTCAGTAATTTCCAAATAGGCAGTATTTTACTATTTAATAAGTATTGCTTCAATAGACTAGATAATATCTTGATGGCCAAAAGCAGCTAATGCTCCTTCTAAAATATTGGGGTGAGTAGGAATTGAGCAACATTGTTTTCCACCAAGTCATAATAGAAATATGGATATACACTACTACCATAACCATAGTAACAAGGATATAAAATTCTCTGAAATAGATTTTAAATTCATTTTATATGAACTAAAAGTATGATAACATAAAAATTCTAGCAGCTTTAGGAATAGATAAAGACATGTTTTTGGCTAATTTAAAATACAATCAAACTTACATCTTATTGTAAGGATGAAGTTATAAATTCAAGTTCAAGGAATTTATAATTTCTCAATTCACCCTGTTTCTCATTTCTGCATTATTTAATATATGCTTTTTAGTTTTTACTAGTTAGAAACAATTTAAAATTACAGTGTCAGAAGCTATTTTACTATAGTTTTGAATATTCATACTAGGGTCTAATAATGTATGTCAGTTACATGATTACATTATTAGTAAAATAATTATTAGAAGTAAAACCATGATTTACATTAATAGTTGTAATAATTATATATTTTTTAAAAAATATATCTTTATTGACTTCAGAGAGAGGAAGGGAGAGGGAGAGAGAGAGATAGAAACATCAATGATGAGAGAGTCGTCATTGATCGGCTGCCTCCTGCACGTCCCTTACTAGGGATCAAGCCTGCAACCTGGACATGTGCCCTGACTAGGAATTGAACCATGATCTCCTGGATCGTAGGCCTATGCTCATCTGCTGAGCCATGCCCAGCTGGGCATAATTATATAATTTTTAAGTAAAATAACTTTACGAATAGTTTCTATAACTCAAATGTAATTAAACTTGAGACAAGGGACTAATGCTCAAGTTCTTCCAGTCTCCTTGGCTAATTCCTGCAACAACATCTCAGGTGTGCACACAAATAACTACTAGCCTTCTTTAGCACCCTCCTTACACCAAGACCTTCAATTTGTTTGTAAACATAGTCATGATTTATTTGAACTATAAAGTCCTACTGTTACCAACATATTTAATACTCTTCATTCTTTTATCCCTTGAAATGCCTCTCCCATAGCTCTCCCAATCATTGTTATTCAAATTAAATTCTAAAATATTTAAGAGAATTAAATATACAGATAAATATAGACATGGGTGTCAGTCTTTGGGGAATGAGTACTTAGCGTGTATGTATGACTACTTCAAAAGCTGTCTATGAAGTGTTTGGGATCCCAAAGCAAGATATTTTTGTTAATATTGATTCTTTTAATATTATCTTTCAACATTTTCCCAAAGGGTCTTAACTTCTCACCACTAGCTCCTTCTCATGGGTAGCATTACCAGTGGTTCAATGGCAATAACAAAAAGTAATATATACTAGAGAAAGACTCTAAAAGAGATTATTTTACACCAATGATTTTACAATAAATGTGGACAAGAGGTAGGTTATATTTTAGACATTCAATCAGAAGGTATGGACTCTCTCCCAGCCAAAAAAAATGTTTATGGACTTATAAACTCTGATTCATAAACTATTTCAAATGTTTTATTAAAGCCAAAACCCAGATATGAATTTTTTATCGGCTCTCCCACTTTGGTTTAACAAATCTGCCCTACTCTAATCATACCTTCAGTCTAACATCAAATTTGATTGAAAAAAAGGTTGGCTACATATTTCAAATTATTCAAAAAAAGAGATCATTTTCAATCTTTAATTACAGTAACAATAGTTTACGACTTTATGTCTTGCATCTTGTAACAATGTCTAGAATAAAATAGAAATTCAACCAATATTTTCTGAGTGACTAGAAGATGACTAACTGGGTGAACTATTTGATAACATCAAACTTCTTGAAGAATAAAATAATATTTTCTTTTATATTTACCTTGTTTCTTTTGCATGGTTATATAAAAGTAGATAAACTTATTATCACATGTAAACTTCCTGGCTTGAAGGAAGGAGTGGAGAGTAAATAATAGTTGACATGTTTATAAAAAAAAAAATTCATAAAACTGGGTTCATTTTGCTGCCTATAAATAAACATCAGGATACTTGGCTAAACATTTTTTTTCAAAATAATGACAGAAAACTTCCCTAACTTGGTGAAGGAAAAAGAGAAGTTCGGGAAGCACAGAGAGTCCCAATCAAGATGAACCAAAAGAGACCTACACAAACACACATTATAATTAAAATGGCAAAGGTTGAAAACAAAGAGAGAATCTTAAAGGCAGCAAGAAAGAAACAGTTACCTAAAAGGAAGTTCTGATAAGGCTGTCAGCTGAGTTTTCAACACAAGCACTTCAGGCCAGATGGGATTGACTTGAAGTATTCAAAGTAATGAAAAGCAAGGCTATCATTTAAAATTGAATATGAAGTAAAGAGCTTCCCTGGAGAAGGGAGAGAAAAAAAAAAAAACCAAGGCTAAAGGAGTTCGTTATTACCAAACCAGCACTGCAAGAAATGTTAAAGGGACTACTTTAAAAAGAAGAAATAAAGAGAGAGAACATAAGTATAAAGAAAAACATGGCAATAAATAAGTACTTATCAATAATAACCTTAAATATGAATGGATTAAATGCTCCAATCCAAATGCAACAGAGTGATGAATTTCAGCCAGAAGGAGTGGGCAGAAGAGATGAACCAAATAACTTATATTCATATATGCATTACCCATGGACAGATAAATAGTGCAATGAAGGCCTGGGAAGCGGCAGGAGTAGGAGGAGGGGGTCAATGGGTGACAAAAGGTGCATGTTTGTTATATTTTCAATAATAAAGAAATATTTAAAAATAAATTTAAAAAATTATTTAAAAGACATAAGGTAGCTGAATGAATAAGACATGACCCATATATACACTATCTACAAGAGACCCACCTTAGAACAAAAGATTTACATAGACTGAAAGTGAAGGGATGGAAAATATATTCCATGCAAATGGAAATGACAAACGAGCTGGGGTAGCAACACTTATATCTGACAAAACAGACTTCAAAACAAAGGCCATAACAAGAGACAAAGAAGCTCACTACATAATACTAAAGGGATCGATCCAGCAAGGACATAATCCTTGTAAACATATGCCCCCAATATAGGAGCACCTAAATATATTTTAATAACTCCTGGTGGACTTCAAAAGAGAGAAGGGCAGCATTAGAGTCATATTAGGGGACTTTAACACCCCACTATCATCACAGTAAAGATATTCCAGACAAAAAAACAACAAGAAAATAGCTACCTTAAACAACACACTGGATCAGATGGATTTAATTGATATTGACAGGACATTTCATCTCAAAGCAGCAGAATATACATACTTGTTTAGACCACATGGAACATTCTGAAAGATAGACAACTTGTTAGGACACAAAATAACTCGTAACAAATTCAAGAAGATTGAAAGCATACGAAGCATCTTCTCAGATCACAATGACATGAAACTAGAAATAAACTACAAAAAACCCCCACAAAAACAACAACAACAAACAAACAACAACAAAAAAAACAACCTCAAATACACTCAAAACATTGAGGCTAAATAGCTTGTTATTAAATAATGAATGGGTAACCAAGGAGATCAAGGAAGAAATAAAAAAATTACCTAGAATTAAAAGAAAATGAACACTCAACAACCCCAAATCCGGGACACAGTGAAAGCAATCCTTGAGAGAAAAATTTATAGCACTACAGACTCACTCAAGAAACAAGAAATATCTCAAATAAACAATCTAACCCTACACCTAAAAGAACTAGAAAAAGAACAACAAGAAAAGCCCAGAGTAAGCAGAAGGAAGGAAGTAATAAAGAGTATAAATAAATGACATGGAATCTAAAAAAAAAAAAAAAATACAAACAGCCAATGAAACCAAGAGTTAGTCCTTTGCAAAGATCGATGAACCTTTAGCCAGACTCACCAAGAAACAAAGAGAGGGGACCCAAATCTATAAAATTAGAAATGAAAGAGGTGAAGTAACAACTGAGATCACAGAAAAACAAGATTATAAGAAAGCCCTATGAACAACTATTTGCCAACAAATTGAGCAACCTGAACTAAATGAACAAATTCCTATAAACATACAACTTTCCAAAACTGAATCAGGAAGAATCATAAACTTTTAATCTTAAGAATACAACTAATGAAATTGATGCAGTAATCACAAAACTCCCAGCAAACCAAAGACCAGGACCATACGGTTTCACAGGCAAATTTTACCAGACATTAGAACTAACACTTATCCCTCAAACTACTCAAAAAAATGAAAGAGGGAGGAAAGACTTCCAAACTCTTTTTATCAGGACAGTATTACTCCAATTTCAAAACCAGATAAAGACACTATAAAGAAAGAAAATTATAGGTCAATATCCCCGATTAATATAGATGCTAAAATCCTCAACAAAATATTAGCAAAATAGACCCAGAATTTTATTTAAAAGATCATACACCATGACCAAGTGGAATTTATTCTGGGAGTGCAAGACTGGTACAATATCCACAAATCAATAGATATGATACATCACGTAAATTAAATGAAAAATAAAATTACATGATCATATCAATATATACAGAAAAAGCATTTGAAAAAGTCCAGCACCCATTTATGATAAAAGCTTTCAGCAAGGTGGAATTAGAGGGATCATACCTCTACATAATAAAAGCCATATAGGAAAAACCTACAACCAATATCATACTCATTGCATAAAAACTTAAAGTGTTTCCCTTAAGATCAGGAACAAGACAGGGATGTCCTCTTTCACCACTCTGATTCACCATAGTACTGGAAGTCCTAGCCACAGCAATCAGACAAGAAGAAATAAAAGACATCCAAATTGGAAAGGAGGAAGCTTTTATGATATTCATGATATTTTCATATTCACAGCTGACATGATGTTGTTCATAGAAAACCATAAAGACTCCATGAAAACAATACCGGATCTAATAAATGAATTCAGCAAAGTAGCTGGATACAAAATTAATATACAGAAATCAGTGGTGTTTTTATACACCAATAACAAACTCTTGGAAAAAGAAACTAAGAAAGCAATCCCATTTACTCTTTCAACAATAACAACAAAAAAGTAAGGTACCTAGGAATCAACTTCACCAAGGATGTAAAAGATCTGTACTTGGAAAACTACAGGATATAGAAGAAATAGAGGAAGATACACACAAGTGGAAGCATATACCATGTTCATAGATTGGAAGAACTGACGTCATTAAAATGACCATATTACCCAAAGCAATCTATAGATTAAATGCAATTTCCATTAAAATACCAGTGGTATATGTCACTGATCTAGAAACAAATATATTCTAAAAATTTATATGGAACCAAAAAGACCCTGAAAAACCTCAGCAATCTTGAGAAAGAAGAACAAAGTTGGAGGGATCATAATACTGGACATCAAACTATATTACAAAGCCACTGTAATCAAAGCAGCCTGGTACCGACACAAAAACAGGCATATAGAGCAGTGGAACAGAACAGAGAGGCCAGAAGTCAACCCACACCTTTATGATCAACTAATATTTGACAAAAGAGTCAGTAGTATACAATGTAGTAAAAGCAGTCTCATCAATAAATGGTGTTGGGAAAATTGGACAGGTACAAGCAAAAAATGCAACTAGACCACCAACATACACCATACACAAGAATGAATTCAAAAGGGATAAAACCATGAAAATTCTAGAAGAGACCATAGGCTGTAAAATCTCAGACATCTCTCAGAACAATATTTTTGCTGATATGTCTCTGATGGCAAGGGAAACCGGATAAAAAATAAATAAATGGGACTACATCAAACTAAAAAGTGTGTGCACAGCAAAAGAAACCATCAACAATACAAAAAGGGAACACACTATGAGAGAACATATTCACCAATGCTTCATCTGATAAGGGTTTAATATACAAAATATATAAAGTACTTATACAACTCAACACTGGGAAGACAAATAATCCAATTTAAAAATGGGCAAAGACACTTCTCTAAAAAGGACATACAGATGGCCAATGTTCAAGTCACTAATCATCTGGGAGATGCAAATTAAAACCACAATGAGGTATCACCTCACACCTGTCAGAATGGCTGCCACCACCAAGTCAACAAACAAGTGCTGGCGAGGGTGTGGAGAAAGGGAGCCCTAGTACACTGCTGGTGGGAATGCAGACTGGGGCAGCCACTGTGGGAAACAGTATGATGTTTCCTCAAAAAAATTAAAAATGGAACTGCCTTATGACTTAGTGATCCCACTTTTGGTAATACAGCCTAAGAATCCCAAAACACCAATCAGAAAGGATCTATGAACTCCTATGTTCATAGCAGCACAATTTACAATAGTTAAGATCTGGAAACAGCCCCAGTGCCCATCAGTAGGTGAGTGGATAAAAAAGCTGTGGGACATTTACACCATGGAATACTATGCAGCTAAAAAAAAGGGGGGGATCTCTTATCCTTTGGGACAGTATGGATGGACCTGGAGAGTATTATGCTTATAGAAGTAAGCCCGTCAGAGACAGACAGGTATCACATGATTCTTTATATGCAGAATCTAATGAACTAAACTGATGAACAAAATAGAACCGGAGGCACGGATACATGGAACAGACTGATAAAAGTCAAAGGGGAGGGATTTGTGAGGACTCCATAAAGGAAGGTGAAGGGATTAGCTAAAGAACATACATGCACAGCCCATTGACACAGACAATAGTGTGGCAAGGGCCAAGGGAGGAAGTGGCAGGATCTGGGTGGAGGTGGGCAAAGCGGGGTAATTGGGGGACATCTGCAATAGCGTCAAAAATTTTAAAAAATAAATTTAAATGTTTTTCTTCCAATATATTCATATCAAAAGTGTATTAGTAGCAGAAACATGATATTTTACCACTGTGGTATGATATCTTACCACTTCCAGCTTTAAAGTATAAAAGAGTTGCCAAATTCTCAGAATTATATGAACCCTAATGCATATATTTTTAATGTAAGTATTATTGACGCACTTCCAAGGGGCTGTCAACAGCCTTAAGCTAAGCTATATTTTTCTCTATTGCAGAATTGGATACCACGAAAAAAAGCTGTTTGGATTGAAAGATAGGGTTTCTGTGCATGTGTGTATGATTGTGCAATTCAATTCTGCATCTAAAATGCTACGTGAAATGTGTAGGTAGTGTATACTTCAAAGCTTATAGTTCCAAGGGTGCTTTTGGTAGTATTAAAACTTGTAGCATATCTTCTGCATGTAAACTTTCAAAATAAATGGGCTGCCTTATCAACCTTAAAACAGAAGCTGAACAGTTTCCTGTTATCCACTCAGGTAATGAACCTAAACAATTGGTAGTCCTCCCCTGAGGAGAACTGGGTTTGTATCTTGGCCTGTTTCTTCTTTAAACTTTAAAATATATTAGCTTCCATGAAGCAATATGAGCATCTAACATATTCATAAATGAAACCTCCAGCACAGCCTCTTAATGGCAAATAAGCAGCCATAACATATTGTAAATTCTCCCTCTGAAATCACAGAGAAGAAACTCAATATACCCACCAATGACCCTTATCAAATAGCAACTTTGTAGAATGCTCTTTGCCTTCATAGTCTCTCTGGAGGTTACTAACTCTAATGGGAAAGCAATGTACCATTGGCTATTATTCTTAACAGCAGTGAAAGTTGAGAAAAGATCCATCTAATATTCCTGTGTTCTCATTGCAGAGTATGAGATCCCAGGGGAACTATCTTTACTTCCCTTTGAAAGTTAATGGTAGTTTTTGGTATTTCTTTATAGAAGAGGCTTAGATCCCTGCTCCTAGGCCTATTATGAATCTTAAACCATCAGTGTGAATGACAGTTCGTGAATGATAGTTCACTGAGGTTTTTTTCCTAGTGTGACTCTCACAATATTCTTTTGAAATGACAAGACAGATTTCACACTGTTTCTGAAATACCATGTCTGTTAAAATGAATAACATTATATTAAGAAGAGGGAAAGGAGGAGTTTTAGTAAACAATGTTTTGGTAATTGCAGATAATAAACATTAAGCTTTTTTTTTTTTGCCTCCCATGAGGCAAATAATTAATGAGGCACTGTGTGCAATGGCAAATAAGAGACCTGACTTTTGGACTAAACCCCAAAGGATTTAGTTTTCTTATATAATGACAAGTCTGAGGTAGGCAGTTTGTGACAGTGATTTAGATGCTCACACATATCAGGATTGGGATCTTAGATATCCTCAGGGTCCTTTGTTCTCATAGTGTCAAAATAACTGCTACTGTTCCAGCCATCACATCCTATTCTGACAAGAAGGAAAATGATAAAGACAAAAGGCTAAGCTGACTCTTTAAGGAACTTTTCCTTAATCTTCATACCAAAACTTTCTGTTGTATTTCCTTAGTTACCTTAATCTGTAATAGACTTGCCACTGTTCACCTGAGCACATCACTACCACACAAAAGGCAGTTTTGTTAATAAGGAAGAAAAATAGACTGGATAGTGGATAAGCACCTACAATTCTCTCACAAATGGACAACTTTTTAAATTTACTAGATTGGAAGACATGGAGCTAAAATAAATTTCTATTTTGACTACTTATAATGATAATGATTATTGATAATATTTCTTAAATATTAGCTGCATGAAATTAGATAATTTTCGCATTGTAGAAATTATCTCATTTACTCTTTGTAACAATCCTGGGAATTAGGTACGTTGCAGATACAGAGCTTGGTATTACTGACTCAGAGAGTCCTATGGGATACATTTTATTTTACTTAATAAAATAATATTTAATTTTAAACTAAGGATTCCTGTAAGTTGTATCACTAAAAGTTCTAAGGACAAACTCCATTTCATTGTTTTCTTTCTAGTCATAGAAACAAATTAAAACAGATCATGAGCCCATTCCTGTCTGTGTCTTTGAGCTAATGTCACAAATTTTACTCTAGTACAAGTCTCCAGCATAACATTTTTTGGATGTGGGCATGTTTCTCTATGTTTTAAATAATAAAGAACATTCCTCACTCTCATCTATATTCTTTAGGATGTCCCTACATTGGTCACCCTGTAACTTTTATGTACAGAGAAACTTCCCTGTTGGTACTGATGTACATTGTATATTGGCTGCTCAAATGTGATTCATGGTAATTAAATTGTTTTTATGTTTCTACAACAAATACTTTTCACCTTTAAAAATTCTTTAATATTAGGTTAATCATATATTTATTTGTTTATTATGTATCCCTCAAAAATTTTTTTAAACATAAGTTTAATAATATAGTAAAAATTTCTAAAATATATTTGAAATTTAAAATTGGAATTAAAAGTTAAATTAAATTTTAAAAAACTTAAGTTTATATTGCCATGACAAAAATTGAAGCAAGTGAGTCTCAAATAAAAGAAATACAATAATTCATCAGGAGGAAGAATGTTTTCAAAAGCTGCTTTAGCCAACATTTAAAGATTTTTTTCTTATATATTTTTATGAAAGAAATGGAAAAACATTATGGGCAAGACTTCAACAATGATTTGACTGGAGACATGGGTATAGACTCAAAGCAAATTGCATTATTGTGAAATGTTCCATATGTCAAGACCATGAATAGTGTACCTTTGTTTGAACAGTGCATCATATTTGTGACTGAAGAACATAATTGCCATTAAAACCCCTACAAGCTGCCATGGCGTGTGTGGCTCAGTTGGTTGGAGTGTTGTCCTGTACACTGAATGTTCTTGGGTTCGATTCCCATCAAGGGCACATACCGAGGTTTCATGTTTCTCTCTTTCTCTCCCTCTCTCTCTAAAATCAATTTTTTAAAGAAGTGTCCTCAGGTGAGGTTTAAAAAAAAAACAAAAACACCTTACAAACTACTGAGAGTTAATATACTGACTTATAATGCTAACTTAGATTGATACTTTTAACCTTTTAAAGTTGTATTACATTTTTATAAGTAGTTCTCTTTTCATAACTTATGATAAAGAAATTTTAATTAAACTATATATTGATATGGAGGTGAAAACTTCTACAACTAAGTTTTTTCCTTCACTGAAAGAAGAGGTTCCTTTAATGACATTATTCTGTCATGTAGATTGTCTTTCCTAAACGTGTGATTTAAATCCCAGGGAGGGATGGTAATACTCTATTATGTGAGGTGAGGAGAACTCCTATCTATTTGAATATTGTTATTTTATTTTTGTTATGTATAAGCAGGTTGATCTACAAATATCACAGCATCATCAAGCACAGTTTGTAGCTAAAATATGGATTTTTATTATTATTGTGCATCTATAGTCAATGTTATATCTATGTGTGCAGTGTTTTCTCAGAATGTATATACTCTTCTAAGAGAGTGATTTATAAGATGACATATACACACTTCAAAAAAAATTCTTATCATGCATTAAATATATAGTAAAATATTATATTTTTCAAAGTACTTTGAAAATAAATTGTAAGTAAACATTATTAAATAGGAAAGGATGCATGGCTAGGCATCAGGCTAGGCCTATTATCTTTTATTTTAGAAGCTTATAACTGGTTTCATATTGTCTCAGTATATAATGAATTCTGACAGGTATTCTTAAAGTTATATGACATAAGAATTGCCTAAACTTTGTACTGTTATCCTCCATATATTGCTTCCTGAACAGTTTGGGATTTGGGGTTGTTTTTTTTCTGTTTGTATGTATTAAGGCTACCCATAGTCTGTGAATTGAGAAACTGGTATGCAAAGTATTTCAAAGTACATGTCATTTTTATGTATTATGACCCTTAAAATCCATTTATCTTCCATGTCTTTGGGATCCTCTATCAAATGTGGATATTACCTTCTCACTTATAGGCAGAGTTGAGTTAACTAAATAAATTTATAATAAAATAATCCATTCATTTTCCATTCAACAATTTATTAAGCACTAATATTGAACCTTATATATGCTAGTCAGTGTAATGTGTGTATATACAGAATTTTTTCAATGCCACGTTAAACCTTATGCACACACAGCAATCTATAAAACAACAAAAAATGTTACAAATAAATAAACCAAACAAATTTTCTGAGAACACAAATTAGATACATAACTATATACTTAAATTCATGAAATTTTTAAAGAAAATTTCCCAGTGTTTCCTTTAGCTGAATATGTTTATAATTATTATGTGATTTTTTTAATTTAACTTGTTATCTGGATTCAAGAGTACATCAGATGATAGGCATTTTCAAGGGCCTGGGTATCTGGCATCTAAGGCTCAATGATCTATTTTATCTGGCTGCTAGAGTCACCATGAAGATTCAAGAAAATGACAGCTGATACCTTGACAGTGAGGAAGGAGTGAAGACTAAAGAGGAATATAGACACAAGGTTGAAAAAATAACATTTCTGTTGGCAATTTAGTGTAGCAATAAATGTCACATTTAAACATAATAATAGCTCCAAAGAGTAAACGCATACTCAGGGCTGGACTGAAACATGTGGGGTAGTTGAGGGACCAATTGCGTAGCTCCCGATTCAAGTTATATTTTTTCAATGTATCTATAATATTTATATAATGGCAGCAAAAAATGTTTGACTTATATTTTAAATAAATATTTCTTATGATATTTGTATGTGATTTATTAATAATTTTATTTTACTTTTATTTGTTTTTGCCCAGTAACTATGTGAGAAGCATTTCTTAACCTGTTTAAAATTTAGATAACAAAGCATACCATTCCCTGTAACAAACACTATATCTATCTATCTATCAATCTATCTATCATCTATCTATCATCATCTATCTATCATCTATCACCTATCTATCTATCTATCTATCTATCTATCTATCTATCTATCTATCTATCTATCATCTATCTATCATCTATCTATCTATCATCTATCATCTATCTATCTATCTATCTATCTATCTATCTATCTATCTATCTATCTATCATCTATCATCTATCTATCTATCATCTATCTATCTATCATCACCTATCTATGTATCTATCTATCTAATCTATCTATCATCTATCTATCATCTATCTATATACACACACACACATATATAAAATTTGGTTTTAAATTGAATTGTGTTCATATGATGACTACTTATTATCAATTATTCTCATATTTATTAGTCTTACCTATGTGCTCACAATTATGCTATCAAAATAAAGTCAATAATTTTTTGCCACATGTGAATTTTTTTTTCTTTTTGGTATACTGTCTGAATCTGTATGAATGTGGTCAATGTACATTCAACCCTTTATATAGAAGTTTCTGGGTCCAAACCTCAGTTAAGGGGCACCATAGATCCAATTATTTACAAAAGCATTTTAGCATTCCTATTTTTTAAATATGTTTCTATTGATTTGAGAGAGAGAGAGGGAGGGAGGGAGGGAGGGAGAGAAACATCGATCTGCTGCCTCCTGCACGCCCCCTAGCGGGCATGTACCCTTGACCAGGAATGGAACCCGCCACCTTTCGGTGGGCAGACTGAGGCTCTAACCACTGAACCACACCGGCCGGGGTTAGTGACGCTCTTTATATTTATAGATGCAAACAATTATGACTGCTGATAGTTCAGGGGTTTTGGTTTTGGTTTTCAGTCTCCTTTTTTCTTATCTTCACTTTCCCTTTATACTTTTTAAATCTGAAACTCCTTTCTCTTTCTTTGCTTTGCCATCCCAAAGGAAGAAAACAAGAGTCTTAAAGATAAAGCATTTTCAAGATTGCATGTCATCTTCTATGGGAACTTTTTCCCATTGAAAACAACACTTTAAGGGTATTTAAAAATATAGCAGAACAATGCACAGAAATGTTAAATTCCCTGACAAAAAGGGACACTTAGAAGGATGCTGTCTGATAAACACTGAACTGATAAAATCTGGGGGTAGCATCAGAAAAACTAAGCTGATATATTCGACCTGTATATTTGGAACGTTAATTAGGTAACAGAAGCATGCCAGTGTACTAAAACCTTTGCAATAAAGTTATGGTTTTTCTTTTAAGCAATCATTTTTATAATGGCTTCGTTGCGTTTTATTTTGTGTGTACTTAAGCACTTCTGGTCTTGTATTTCTGCCGGGGACTCAGTTATGCTGGCAGCGTTGTGAATTCCTTTGTGTTTTTAAGCAGACATTTGCTTATACATGGGAATGACTATCTGACCATGATGTCAGGAGCCTTCTGTCTCCCAACTTACTCTCAGTTCCAGGAAGTGCTTTAATCAAGTCTTTCTTAAGGATAAATGTTAATGCATATTTTCTCTTTTTGTACTAGTTAATTTGTCTACATTAAAAGGCCATTTGTTTTAATTTTCTATGACAAATAGTAAAGTTGATCTTTAGAAATTACGTATTTTTACCAGAATACAACAACAATAACAAAAATTAAATGCCCAATGCCCACTAACTAGTGTTCAGTTGCTCTGGAGCCTTTAGATACAAGATATTCTCTGGAAGATGCACATAGTTGCACAGATAATGCAGCTCCTGAGAAGCAATCCCGTGTCTGCCTGTGGAGAGTAGAGGGCAGTGTTAACATGGACCTTCACCAGACCCGAGTTGGCATTTTTGTTGTTGTTCTCACCGAGGACTGATTTTTAGAGGGGAGGGGAGGGGAGGGGAGGGGAGGGGAGGGGAGGGGAGGGGAGGGGAGGGGAGGGGAGGGGAGGGGAGGGGAGGGGAGGGGAGGGGAGGGGAGGGGAGGGGAGGGGAGGGGAGGGGAGGGGAGGGGAGGGGAGGGGAGGGGAGGGGAGGGGAGAGAGAGAGAGAGACGCCTATGTGAGGAAGACACACTGATGGGCTGCCTCCTGCACATGCCCCAAACCTGCAATCCAGGTACGTGCACTTGATGGGGAATTGAACATGAGACCCTTTGTCTTGCTGGTCGGTGCTCTAACCACTGAGCCACAAACTCTGGCCAGGGCTGAGTTGGCTTCTTTAAAGTTGGTGTTGAATAATAAAGGCATTGGGAAATTCCCAACATTGAGTAATTATAAAACTTTTGGAAAACAATATATATATATATCTTTATATAAATATATATATATATATGTGTGTGTGTGTATATATAAACAACACACCTCTCAGTTGTTAACCTTTTACCCTGTTTCTTGCAGTATGTTTTATGATCAGTATTTTTTTCACATTAGGGATATTGTTCACATGTCTAGCAATCATTGGTTGTTCATAAATATTTAGCAGTAGAATGCCAACACTTAATTAGAATGACAGAGGCTAAGGACAAGATTTTTCAACTGTTAGAAATTTGCTGTTAGGCATTTCGGCATAGAGATAGCCTGAAAAAAAACCCCTCAAATTTGAGAATTTCAGGAAGCTTTTTATTCTGTGTAAGGAAGATGACAATTTGCTAGTGTCCTCTGCATAGCACATAAAAGGTGATTAGAAATCCATTATTCCATATACAAATTTAAGATAAACATCAGTTCTGTATCTACTCTTTCTCTGCTCCATCAGGCCTTCCAGAATATTGAGCCCTCACTGTGGGTGGGTCTGGGAGGGCACCTGGGAAGGGGAATTCACCTTCTGGTTCATTGTTTCCCTGTCTAGATTCATTGCTTATTACTACTATTGCAGAAACCACTTTATTTCAAGAACTTCTAAACATCTTTTGTCTGCTACTAATCCCTCTCTAGTTTCATTTTTTTGTGGGGGTATCTGGAGTTATGTATTATTTCTACTCATACATTTCTATTAGCAATGTCTCAAAATGAACAAGAAATGAACATGTTGATCTATACCAGTTTAAATTTATTTCTTAAATGTATTTCCTAAGTAATTAATAAATGTGATGCCCAAAGGAAGATTATCAAAAGTATAAGGCCTCTATTCCCTGTGAGTTTATAATCTAAAGAAGAAAAATGTATCAGCCCAGAGTGAAATACCTGAACTCCAACCCAGATCACAGAGCAAACCGACTGCTCCTCGCGTTCCCCTGCGTGTCCCGGGCACCTTCCTGCCCACAGCACAGAGGAACCACCGCCTCGTTAGCCCCGGTTGTTGAAAACATTCCAAGTTTCCGGAGGTAGAATCAGCTTCCATCTCCTCAGAATCTCTCCCTGGACACATTTACATTTCAGATCAGCCCATGCTGCGACATCAGCCATTCTGCTCACCTGCTCTGTCTCCTAAAATCCTGTTGGTATCTCCTGTCCAATGATGCCAATGCCTCCTCTAGTGTTCTTTTCTCTTGGTTTATATTTTTACACCCCTGCTTTCAATTTGTGGCTTGGGGAATTTGAGGATGAGGTAGAAATAAAGATAATTTTAACTGGAAGTCTATGTTTTTTAACTATGGAAAATCCAATAAGCATGTCTGTTTAGTGGATTCAGATGGGCCAGTTTTGACCTTTGTACGAGGCTACTTCCCTGTATTTAAGCTTTCTTCCTCTTGCAAATTTATATTATTTAGAAATAAGCTTGGATTTAATTAAAAGTATAAACTATGTCTACAATACATTATGTATAGCCTGTTTCTCCAAGCCTAGAAAATTTGAGAATTTTATAGTTATAAACAAAAAACACATATGTGCTTAGTTTTTATATAAACACATATCTATAACATATAGATGCTTATTACAGTAAGAGTATTATTTAGTATAATGGTATTACTTAATATAATTATTAAGGTATTACTTTAGTTATAAAATAGGCAATTACTTATTTGCATTTTTATACATTTCTTCAACCTCGTTATTATTTTCAAAAAATAGTGCCAGTTTGACCAAATATTACACCATTTTTTCTTGAAAAAAACTGTAATAGCAAAAGTAATTATCAACAGATCATATTAAAATAAAGAGACCACAGAATAAAAGTATGTAACTATACATTGACTATATGGATTTTAGGACGTTTATAATTAATTCCTTAATGATGTCTATTCATCTCAGTACACCACGGCTGTATTTTTCCATTTTCTGGCTGATTTAGAAGACTTCAGGAGTTGTTCTTGCTTTCTTCTCAGGCCACTGCACCTTAGCTTGCCAAGAAAAGCACCTCCTTCCTCCTGCATTTCCAGCCGCTGTCCCGCATGCTCATGATCGGAACTGCGGTGCTTTCCTCTTGCAGGAGGAGGCCAATGTCAGTTCAGGAGCAGCCGCCGCCTTGTCCGCTCTTGATCAGGTTTCACAATTTAAAACAAGGAGGAGGTATGCTATTTTGGTTTTTGTTCTTGTTGTAGCAGTTTAGGGTTAATTTTCATCTTCTACGACTTTGCTTGCTAATAAAAAACATCGTATTTTTCTATTGACATCTATTTTTACCCAGAAATATTCTACATTTACTTTTTTCTCATAGTCCAACTGCCAAAACTCAAATTACCACTTTTTTTCCAGTTTAATTACTTCAGAAATAACCATAGTTAGTTTTCTTGACTCAAATAAATAATTGAATACTAACACAAAATATTTTGAAATTATTCAAAGTGAATCATACTAATTAGAAACATAAATATTTGTTCTAACATGTCTCCATAATTTGAATGATTTTAATAATAAATTACAAATTTCATATCCAATAAAGATACACATTTCTGGAAACTTTTTGTTTAATTTAATGAATGACATTATGCTGTTGGTATCTGAGAGGGGAAAAAAAGCCTATCATTTGCCAATCAAAATCTAATTTTTCTTAATGATATTCCTGCTACTTTTCCAAATCATGCAACAAGTATTTATATTCTTGAAATATGATATATTTATTTCAGATGTTAAATATAGCAGTAAATAAAAAATATGCTTGCTCTCAAGGAGCTCTTATTCTAGTGTCATATAATATGAATTTAGTGCTTTAATTTGAAATAACGTAAGTATCAGATATTGTTATTACCTGTGTGTCTATGTCAAACAATTTTGTATGTATCCATGAAGGGTTATGGCGAATCACTAATATTCACTAGTTATATGTTAAAAATAAAGTGACTGAAATTTAACAGAGTATATTAGATTTAAATTTTACATTTAAATCAGATCTAATACAAGCAGGTCAACTATAAAAATATATTGATTACCTAACAAAAATAAAAGTTTTGCTACTATTTCACTGCTAAAGATGGTTTTGACAAAGTAAAACAGAAGAAAAATTCTTTCACCGTGAAGAACTCATCACTGATTTTTTTTTTGTCAGCCATTTTAGTGCAGGTTTTTCCCAAACCTCCACAAAGCAATCACTGATATCAAAAGGATTCCCTATGACGCCAAAAGTCAGCCACGAAACATATGGCTTTTCCATGTAAATATGTAATTAACATTTTTTCCCTAAAGCATCGAGGAAAAACATAGCAGTAGTTACTCTGTATTTTAGACATTTATAAATTCCAGAACATTTTAAGGAAATGCAACTGACAAATTATGCATCTTTTAGTAGGTCTTTTCATGTTCTAGTTATTTCGATTATGAAGGAAAACACTTCTTTGTGAGAGCTTCCTAAGTACTCGGAAATATATAAATATATTGCAATAACAAAGATAAGTCCATATGCTATGAATTGGCAACACCTGTTTCACGTTCATCCTATGGGATAAGGGAGGAACAGAAACTGGAACACTCTGATTAATATTAAAATTCTGAGAAGCAAGATAGTGGCATGATCATTCTACAAGCATCACCATGTTTGTGGTAATATTACACATAATGGCAGAATGACATGATACTATGCTCTCACATTACAATTATCTGAAAATTATAAAACTCTAATCAGTCTAATTAACAATAGTGTGTATAGTAACGCAGCCTCAATTTCTTTGAGCTATTTTATACATTTAGCCAGATGTCCCGAAACATTGTACATTCAATCTTAGCAAGAGCATATGTTTAAAACATAACATCAGACAATATTTTTTTTAAAACCTAAAATAGATTCCAGTTAGGGTCTTTATCATATAAGGTAATAGGTAAGCTGTATACCTAATGAAACAATTAGAAAGTGTAGAAAATTACATATTATGCTTTTTTTAATGAAGGTGCTTTGTTCTATAGTCTCAATACAATTCACATCTGCCTCGTGGTACCTATAAAGCTGCATTAGTGATAAAGGGCACAGGACTTCAAACCAGATGCCAGGAATCATATTCCAGGTTTACAATTAAATAGTTGTGTGACCTTGGGCAAGTAACTTAAATATTCTATGCCAAAGCTTAATCATCAACTCTACATATGATTGGAGATTTATCACTTAAGTGCCCATAGTTACATCTGGTACAGTGTGAATGTTCAATTCATATTAGCCATGATACTTCAAGCTGTAGAGGATGTGGGTTATATAAGAACTAAAAAGATGATATCTTAGCTAGATTTTATGAACTCAGATAATAAATATCTTCAGTTGTAGATTTGGGGTTTTTGTAAGACAACTAGTAGTCATAAATATTTTAGCTTATGCAAATGTTATAATTTGAATTAATGTTAGGAAAGAGAATTCAGTGGATTTATAAGGACACTTTGGATTAAAACATTTAAAAAAGAATTATAACTAGAAATCAGAAATTTGATTATCAAATTAACTCAAGGCAATGGCAATAAAACTTGCTTTAGGAAGAAGAGATGGACTAGAAAGGCAGGCCAGCGGTTGGTTATCCATGAGAATAAATAGAATTTCATAACTAAACATGAATTTAAAAAAACAGACAAATAAGAGGACCTCAAGATTTAGTAATCAGAAAAACAGTAGCACATTAACATAGTTAGGAAATGCATAAAATATTAAACTAGATTAAGTGAAAATAAATCATGATTAAAGTTAAAATGTTGGCTCCTCTCATTTTCTTGATTATATACTACCTATTGGCTGTCCAAATACATATTAAACACTTTAAAATATAAACTAGAGAGAGAAAACATGGAGAAAAGCAAGTCAAGAAATTAAAACAATGAACTTAAATATTTTAAAAGGTAAATGTGGAGAAAATAGCATTGCATATGATACTTAAAACTTATGATTGAATACCTTATTTTTTTACTTTAACTATTTTTTACTGAATTTATTGGAGTAACACTGGTTAACAAAATTATATAGACTTCAGATGTATAATTCTAAAATACATCATCTGTATATTGTATTTTGTGTTCACCACCCCAAGTCAAGTCTCATTCGGTCCCCTAAGGATATTTTTTCTATTGCTTTTCAGAAAGAGTGGAAGGGAGAGAGAGAGAAACATCGATGTGAGAGAGACACATCTAGCCCGCAACCTCCAGGCCAGGACCCTTCAGTCCGCAGGCTGGCGCTCTAACCAGTGAGCAAACCGGCCAGGGCTCCTTCTGTCACCACTTATTTCCTCTTTACCCTCTCCAACCTCCCGTCACCCCCTCTTTCCCTCTGGTAATCATCATACTGTTGTTTATCTATGAGTTTGGGGGGGCTTTGCTTAATCAGCCAATTCTTTGTGTCTATGAATGTGTTTCTATTTTGTCTGTCAGTTTATTTGTCCATTAGATTCCACATATAAGTGAAATCCTGAGATATCGCCTCACACCCATCAGAATGGCTTTCATCAGTAAATCAACAAACAACAGTGTTGGTGAGAAAGTGGAAAAAGGGACCCCTCCTGCACTGTTGGTGGGAATGCAGACGGGTGCAGCCACTGCGGAAAACAGTACAGAGTTTCCTAAAAAAATAAAATAAAAAATGAAACTTCCTTATGAACCAAGGATTCTATTTCTGGGAATATACCCAAAGAAACCTAAAACATTAATTTGAAAGAATACATGCACCCCCTACGTTCACTCCAGTGTTATTTACAGTATCCAAGATCTGGAAGCAGCCTAAGTTTTCATCAGCAGATGAGTGGGGAAAAGACTGTGGCCACGTAGGCCAGGGAAGGCTATTCGGTGGTCAAAAAGGACAGCTTACCTTTGCTGCACCTTGGGTGGACCTGGAGCGCGTTATGCTAAGTGACATAAGCCAAAGATCATTATACAAATTTTTTAAATGGCTAAAATAATTCCATAAAATAAGCCTTATGAGTAGAAAAGCAGCAAGAGAAAGAGAAGATACCTGGAAAAGAGAATACAACACTGAAGACAGGGCAACTTACAACACGTGGTAGCAGATGGCAGGGGCGAGAGGCTGGACAGGCCCGGTGGAGAAACCCTCCCGCCGCAGGGCACGGGCAGGCCAGGGAGTGAGAGGGGAGAGAGCTGGGTGACCGGGCACCCGGGGGCGTCTGTGCTTCACGGTGCTCCGCTTGTGTGGGTGTGGGTGTTAAATTTTCTAATCTAAAGGATTTATTGATCCTACAAATGGCTTCACATAAAATTTGAGTTACCTTACAAAAATAAAATTCAGGCACCAAAGCTCTATTAAGCTAAAGTGTACTCTGAAACAAATGGAAGAGATAAATGTGCTGGGAGGATATTTTACCAGAAGACCCAGCGTAAATTCAGCAGGAGGCTTTGCTCTAATATTTCTACAAGATAAGGGAAGAGGGAAATACATTACAGTACAAAATGCGAACTGCCGAATAAAAGGGCATTCTAATTTTTCAAAGGGAAATATTTATTTCTTGCATTAATAGCTCAGAGTAATTCACTACATTAATTGTTCCATAAGAAACTTTGAACAAGATGGCTTTAATGAAATTCAGTATCATCATCATAAATAAAAATTACCTTGTGAAAAACAAAGTTTTCTCTTCCAAATATAATAAGTACCTTACTGAGTTCATACCGAGAGCCAAATAGTTCAAGTCATAGCCATTCAGTTGGTGGCTAGACTATTGGAACATTGATTTTCAAGATTTTATTTTTATGAAGCCTTGCTTTGATAGAGGATTCAAGAAAGAAGCTTATGTGAGTGTGTCTTGCAAAATCAGAGGAGATGGACAGAGGCAGTAGAATTTTCCTCTATCTCGGCCCCAACATTATTTTTATGGTGTTAAGGTTTTCCATGTTCTTACACATTCTGTATCCACTTCATCAATTTATATTTATAGTTTAAGACATGCATTTCTAGTGTGTTTTTAATTTATTTAGCTCATTTCTTATAAGTGTTGCTTTATTAAAGGGGTTCCTATGCTACTTGATGTATAGATATACATATTATATCTTCATTATGAATTGACTTTAGCTTGAAAAAGTTCCCTTCATTTTTAAGTTCAATACTTTTCTATATTAATTTTTCTTTAATTCCAAGATTTCTGCATCTGCTTTATTATTTTGTTCATTTACCTGATATATCTTTGTACATTTCTCTATTTTTTTTTAAATAAATACACACTGATTTATTTATAGGGATAATAAGCTGGTTTCTTTGGGGATAATTTCAAGAGGAGATGCATTTTTACTAATTTGTGATGTCCTTCCCTGACAGGCAGGGCAGCAAGTTCTAGGATAAACTAAAATGATCCTTTATTTTTAGACTTTTAAAATTACGTTCTTTTAGGTCTCTCTTGTATAACATGCAGTTGTGTTCTTTAGCTTTATGGTTGTTTGGGGGTGCATTCTCATCACTTGAGTATACTGGTATTTTATATTTTTTAAAATAAGACATATAAGCATCTTTGATTTTCTTCTGTTTATATAGTGGACTGAGAGAGATTTGCAGAATTCCTAATTAACAGCATCATCTTCTGTTAGCACAGCAAATTCCAGTTTCTTCAGTGGATGTGTTTGCTCGTTGGCTTGTTTTGGTTGAGGGGGAAGGAGTTGTGTGTTTTTCAATGTTTTCATTCTTTTTTGTTCTAGTATTACCATAAGTTTTTCCATTTTGTTTATTTTATTGTCAGAGGCAGCTTAATTGCTTTTCATTTTTTTTAAAATTAAATTTATTGGGGTAACACTGGTTAATATGATCATAAAGGTTTCAGGTGTGAGTTTCTATGTTACAAGATCTGTATATTGCACTGTGTGTCCACCACCCAAAGTCAAATCTTCTCCCAACACCATATATCAGGACCCACTTCACCCTCTTCCCTCTGGCAACCACCACACTGCTGTTTGTGTCCACAAATTTCAGTTTTATACCCCACATATGAATGAAACCATATGGTTCTTAGCTTTTTCTGACTGACTTAGTTCACTTAGCATAATACTCTCCCGGTCCATCCCTGTTGTTGCAGCCGGCAGTATTCACCCTTTCTCATGGCTGAGTAGTATTCCATCGTGTGCTTGTACCACTCTGCGACCCTAGAAAGAATGTCTTTTGAAGACTGCGACTTCAAATCATAAGTACTTTTAATAAGATGAGGGGAATCTCTTAACAATATATACGCACATTAATTCACCACATTGTACACTTTAAATATCCTACAATTTCATATGCCTCAATAAAGCTGAAATAAATAAATAAATTAATAATAAATAAATAAATAAATAAATAAAATCATAGGAACCTTTAAGCCATTGATCTACCAGGTAACTTGTATGTGTTTTTATCCTTAGAGGAAATTTATCTTGCTGAAGGTAGGTTTTAAGTTACTGAAGGTAATTTTTAATTATTAAAATCAAATTCCCTTTTTACTTTTAAATGTGGTTATTGATGTTAGAATTAATTATATCTGGAATTATATTTCTTTTGGACAACACTGATGTAGGCACTTGATACCATTTAGGTGGTGATGTTTTTTGTTTTTTTTCTTTTGTTAGAAATTTACAAATTTGGCATTTATGGTACTACTTTATGTTTACTTTTGTGTTCTGGTAGACAGTTCTGAGTAAATTATACATTTTTATATTATTGGGCATAATAAATTAGTACAAACCAAAGTATGCAATCTAAAAAGTATCATGCAAATACTTAGAAATACATTGTTTTAAATTAACTCTCTTCTGTTGACAAAATTGAACAATTAATTATGGCTTTTTATAACCTGAAAACAAATTTTAAATGTACCGATTATCAATAACATATGATTATGTAAAAATATTTTTTAATTTTTGAAATAAGTATAAAGAGAAGAGTGTTACTAGTATTTTTCTGAATACTGTCAAACCACTTGAAGCCATTTGTACAGAACCCAAAAGTTTTTTCTTCTGAGAACATCTTGATAAATATCACACTTTCAATATAGTCTTACAGTGTACCATTTAAATATCGAAGTAAAAATTACAGAATTATTTAAGACTAAAAATATGCCTTGATCTAAGAGAAATACTTATACATTTTTTCACTGTGTAACAAATAACTAAATTTACCAACTTAATAGCAATAAAGTCTTGGGGGTAGGGGGTCAAGGGGGAAAAAAAGGGGACATCTGTAATACTTTCAACAATAAAGGTAAATTTAAAAAATAGAATAAAATAATAAATAGCAATAAAGTCAATTATCTTTCCTGACAGCACAGCAATTGCTTGAAATGTTGATGATAAAACAAAAATTCAGATTCATTTTCCACTATGAGAGTCAGCTTATGAAAAATAACACATGCAACATTTTATGCTATTTTAATCTCTGGGTACTCCTTAGAATCAAATTAAAGAACTGAAAATTTAGTATCATTTAAATCCTGAGAAACATTCATTTGATATGTAAATTAGATAGGGAAATATAGAAGTAGGAATAGAGTTTCACACTCTAACTGAACTCCCTGAAGCCCTTAGCTATTTCAATTTTATTGAAGATTTCATCAATTGCCTACTAACCCTAATAATAAGGAACCTAATGATCCTTCAGAATGTAATTTCTTAGTGACTTTTTTCTAGTTTTATGTCTCCCTACTGTACCCTTTATAAATTTAAATTCATTTGGTTGATTTTTGTACAGCAATTGTATTATTAATTTTAAATAAATGAAACCTTGTGAGCCACATAGGCTGTTGAGTTTTTTCCTTCCATTTTACAGAATGGTCAATGATATATATACACACACACACACACACACACACACACACACACACACACATATATACACACACATACATACATATATATGTGTGTATATATATGTTTTAAATCAGTTGAAGGTATTTTTTCTCTTTATTTGCATAAAGGTTCAATATCAAACTTTAGCATAGATGAAAATGAAATCTAAATTTTGTGTTTATAAAGGTATATTTTGACTATTTAGAGATGTTTTAATAGCAGAGCATACCAACAAGCAAGCTTCTAATAAAAACAAGTTTTTGACTACCAACAAAATGTAGAAAATTAGAGTTAAAAACACTAGCCTCTAAATAGATAGATAGATACATAGACAGATAGATGATAGACAGATAGACAGATACATACATAGATAGAAAACATATACACCAGTATCCTTATGGTAATATCAGAACAATCTAATTATAGATTATAAGTGAGAAATGTTAGAGATTCTAACACTTGCTATTTTCTAGTGACTAAAATTTTCATTTTTTTATTAGACAAATTTTAACTCCTTTGGGTGAGAAAATGTCTCTCTTTCCTCTGAGTTTGTTTTTCTTGAATAATGGAAATTTAAATGTCTCCTAAGTTGCCAGTTTATTAAATTGTATACTAAAGTATATTTATTTTGTATTAACTTATACTGTCAAAAAGTCCATAATCTTTTCTGCTATTGACTCCCCACATGTCAGCAATGATTTACTTCTTTGAACTGTGTTGACTAGGGAAAATCCCCAAACAAAAAATAATCTGAGCTTTTCATCCTTTTATGTTAAGTGATTCAATAACGGAACACTGTCATCAGTGATTTTTCTGGAAAAAAATGTCTGTAAAATGATTTCTGAAAAGTCAATAATAGGTGTTTTAGTCATTAAACAGATTTAGCTGTGGTGACAGTCATGGCAGGAGGGAGGGTGTAAAAAGAGAATATTCTTGTTTCTCACCAGCTCTATTCAAACCTCTAGATAACTAAAAAGACATAGCTTTGTGAGTTTCCAGAAATTTCTCATTTCTTCCATCCATTCACAAAAAGATCCCTAAACTTTTACTCCTCTAATGCCTCTCCTTTCTTCTATTCTGCCCTTTTCTGTAAGCATTCTATATATCTTGCATTTAAAGGCCTTTGCAATCACTTTACACTGTGGTTATGAAATGGGGCGCTAACTTTGATGTCATACTCAAACTTGCAGAAAAATACGTAACTCCTTTATTCTCTATAGATGAATCATACTGGCTTTCTGCTCCCACCATGCTTGCTATCTTAGATTAATTCTGAATTCTCAGTCAAAACAATCTCTTCCAAGTTAGTCACAGTTAGGCAAGTTTTTGGCCTCATTATACCTCTTCCTTCAATATTACTCTTCTAAGTAGTTTCTGGGTATATGGAAAAGTAGGTCAGTAATGGTTTCATATGATCTTTGGTTATTAACAAGATGTGGATTTTAGTTCTCTGAATCCTTGAGAGTCTTTCCTAAGCCTTTTTGGAGGAGTAGCGTGTGTGTGTGTGTGTGCATGTTTTGTTTTCTCTCTGGTCAGTGCTGTTTCCTTTCCTGGATTAATTGAATCAATCATGCTTAGATCCAGAGACTGTTCTTGAAGCTCGCCTATATTCTCCATCTGTCCTCTCTCTACCATTTCACATTTGTGGCAGCATCACTTTGCCACTTGCCATGGAAATACCCATGGCAGGCTTTCTGGATATCTATTCATTGCCTCCAGATAGCTTATAGAAACTCCTGAATACTTTCCATATTACAGTAGTCCCCCTTATCTGCAGAGAATGTGTCCCAAGACCCCAGTGGATGCCTGAATATATATATGTGTGTGTGTGTATGTGTGTGTGTGTATATATATATATATATATGTATATATATATATATATATAAAATAATGTATATATAATAATAATGTGCGTGTGTGTGTGTGTGTGTATATATATATATATATATATTAAAATAATGGTTTTTTATAGATATATACACTTCACAGCTTCTCTCTGTCAATCCAACTTGCCAGCGTCACTGCTCTTGAGCTTTGGGACCATAGTTAAGTAAAATAAGGGCTACCTGAACACAAGCACTGATATTGGGACAGTTGACTGAAAATCAATGACTGCTAAGTGACTAATGGGTGGGCGGCATCCACAGTGTGAAAGCCCTGGACAAAGGGATCACTCACATCCCCGGCAGAATGGAGCAGGATGGCATGAGATTTCATCATGCTACTCAGAAAGGAACTTTTTATTTAACATTTTTTGGGCCATAGTTGACGATGAGTAACTGAAATTGCGAAAAGCAAAACCTCAGATAAGGGGGCACTGCTCTATTTGGGAGCGAGGAGGCTTCAAAGAACACTCAGTCCTTCTCGTCCTTCTGGCAATGCTGCCTTGGCCTGTGCAGGGACTTACACAGGATCGCCGTTGCCTCTGGTTTCCTACCAGTACTCATTGGAAGTGCATGTGTTTATCCTTTGTTCCTTTAGAAGACACTGTCTTTTGAGAGTTTTCTGCACCACAGGGATGTTAAACCTTTCTCTGGCCTTGGGTTGTGAGGAATGCTTTCCAGCTTATGGTTTGTCTTTCCAGCTTTCTGCATTTTTCTCACTTTTGTTTTGGGTACAGAGCCAGCTGTTGCCTGACTGGCTTCTGGCACAACTGCTGGACATGGCACAACCACTGTAGGTGGATATCCCACCACGTCTGCCCCTGCGTTGGGCTCCTCGGGATGTGCAAGAGGTATTGAAGCAGGAGCTGGCTTTGCCTCCTGAGATGGTGCTGGAGTTGCAAGAGGAGAAAAGATCACCCCATGCCTGCATTCACTGGTGTCCCCCAAAGACAGAACACAGCCACAGCCCAGGACCTATCACAGGATGCCCTCCCCTGCCACCAGTCCAGCAGGTGGGCGGTCTGAGGCTGGTCTTTGCTCCTGGCCAGCTTCTGGGTGTGCTCCATGTGTGTCTGGCACCATACCCTCCTCATAAGCTTACATGCACCTCCACCCCCCATCCCACCCATACCTCCCTTACTTTCTTACCTTTGGGCTCTGACTCCTTAGGTTCTAGGTCATCTGGCCTGGTTTGTTTAACATGAGCATGGTGCTCCATGTTGAAGTGAGAAATCGTGAGCTGCCTGGGGAAACTGGGTGACTTCAGGGAAGGAGTCTTCCAGCCATCATAGCCCCTGGTTCCTCAGACCTCCAGGTGGCCACACTCACTTCAGGCCTGCTCTGGCTCTCAGTAGTGTGGCTCACCTGCCCCTCATTGGTGGAGATGAGGTAGGTGTTTTTGTCAGCCAGTTGCTATGTCTTGACATCCTGGGTTGAACTCTACAATGACAGTGACCAGCAACCAATCACACGGCCTCAAGCCCTGCCCAGCCCTTGTCATTGCCATTTCTGCCCACTGAAACTTGTTACTTCTAGTTCTCACCATGAAAAGGGTCACAGGCGTCTGGGCTGAGTTTGGACCCAGCGGCGACCGCAGTGGAACATACTATCACGACTGGCGTTTTGGAGGCCATGGCCTAGGGACATTGGCATACAGCAAGAAAACATCTTATCAGTGCAAATGTTTCTAGCCAAGTGAGCTAATTAGGGGCAGTTTTAGAATGTGGCTGCCTGGCTACCAGGGTTCCAAATTCTGTTGGGCTCTATAGTCAGGAAGAGAGGTCACTGCTTTTATTTGAGTAGGAGAGCCAGGCTGTGACTTCATTTCTTTTTTGTTTTGTTCTTAATTGAATTGATTAGGGGACATTGGTTCACAAAATCACACAGGTTTCAAGTGTACAACTCCATAAAACATCATCTGCACACTGCATCATGTGCCCAGTGTTCCAAGCAAAATTATTTTCTGTCCCCATTCTCCCCTCTGTTGCCCACTCCACCTAGCCTCCACCCTCTATTATGATCAGAGAAGATGCTTGATATGATTTCAATCTTCTGAAACACATTGAAACTTGTTTTGTGTCCTAACATATGGTCTATCCTAGATAATGTTCCAGGTGAGCTTGAAAAGAATGTATATTCTGCTGCTTTGGGGTGAAATACTCTGAAGATATCAATTAAATCCATCTGACCTAGCATGTCATTTGAGGCCAGAATTTCCTTGTTGATTTTGTCTGGAAGATCTATCCATTGATGTCAATGGGATGTTAAAATTCCCTCCTGTGACTGTATTACTGTCAATCTCTCCCTTTATGTCCATCACTATTTGCTTTGTATATTTAGGTGCTGCTGTGTTGGAAGCATAAATGTTTACCAGAATCATATCTGTCATTGGATTGTTCCTTCTATCATTATGCAGTGTCCCTCTTTGTCCTTACTATAACCTTTGTTTGAGAGTCTATTTGGTCAGATATAAGTTTTGTTGCTCTGCTTTATTTTCCCCCCATCTGCATGAAATGTTTTCCACCCCTTTACTTTCATTCTGCATATATCTTTCATTCTGAGGTGGGTCTCTTATTGACAGCATATATATGAGTCTTGTTTTCTTATCCATTCAACTACCTTATGTCTTTTGATTGGAAAATTTAAGGCATTTGCATTTGAAGTGATTATAGACGGGTATGCACTTGCTGTAATTTTATTCTTTTTCCACTGCTTGCTTTCTTTCTTCTTTCTTTCTTTCTTTCTTTCTTTCTTTCTTTCTTTCTTTCTTTCTTTCTTTCTTTCTTTCTTTCTTTCTTTCTTTTTCTTTCTTCTTCTTTCCCTCTCCTCTCCTCCATCTTTCCTCCTCGTCCTCCTCCTCTTCCTCTTTCTTCTTCTAGAAGTCCCTTCAATATTTCTAATAATATTGGTTTGGTGGTGATGCACTCCTTTATCTTTTCCTTGTCTGGGAATCTCTTTATTTTTCCTTCAATTTTAAATGATGGCCTTGCTGGGTAAAGTAGTCTTGGTTGTAAATACTTGCTTTTCATCACTTTGAATATTTCATGCCAGTACCATCTGGCCTGAAATGTTCCTGTTGAGAAATCATCTGATAGCCTTATGGGAGCTCCCTTGTAAGTATGTAACTGCTTTTTTCTTGCTGCTTTTAAGATTCTCTTTCTCTAACCTTTGCTGTTTTAATTATGATGTGTCTTGGTGTGGGCCTCTGTGGGTTCATCTTGTTTGGGATTCTCTGCACTTCCTAGGCTTGTGTATCTTTCTCCTTTACCAGGGTAAGGATGTTTTTTGTCATTATTTCTTCAGATCACTTGTTATCTCTCTTCTTCTGGTGTCCATAGGATGTGGACGAGTTATGTTTCATGTTGTCCCAAAGGTCCCTTAAACTACCTTCTTTCTTTTCATTCTTTTTTCTTTTTGCTGCTCTGATTGGGTGTGTTTTATTCCTACCTCATCTTCCAAATCACTGATTCAATCCTCTGCTTCATACAACCTACTTTTTATTCCTTCCAGTGTTTTCTTGATGCCAGATATGGTACTCTTCATTTCTGACTGGTTATTTTTCATGGTTTTCATGTCATTTTTTATGCTTTTGTAGTTCTCATTAAGTTTCTTGAGCATACTTATAACCATTACTTTGAACTCTGTATCTGATAAATTGCTTGCCTCCATTTCATTTAGTTCTTTTTCTGGAGACTCCTCCTCTTCTTTCATTTGGAGCCTAATTCTTTGCCTTTCCATTTTGGCTATCTCTTTGTGCGTGTTTCTATGTATTAGACAGAACTGCTATGACTCCCAGACTTCATGGGGTGGCCTTATGTAGTAGATGTCCTGTGGGACCCAGTGGTGCACTCTCCTTGATCTACTGAGCTGGGTGCTCTAGGAATGTCCCTCATGTGGTTATGTGGGCCCTCCTGTTCTAATTGGATCTTGACTACTGCTGGCACATTTTTTAGGTGGGATTGACCCACAGGCTGGCTAACTGTGAGGCTCAACCTTGACCAGGGTGTGCAAACTGCTGTACAGGTGCTATCTCGAGGTGGCTTTTTCTGCCAATCCTTGGTTATAAGACTCCACTTCAGATAGTCTTTAATTGTTAATTCAGGTTAATTGTTCCTCAATGTAGCTGTATTTCCTGTTTGGTTCTGGGAAGAGGTGAGAACAAAATCCACCTACTCCATTGCCTTTGTTTGCTCCTTTGTTGGTTTCGGTATTTTATCCCACATATGAGTGAAATCATATGGTTCTTAACTTCTCCTGTCTGACTTATTTTGCTTAGCATGTTATTTTCAAGATCCACCCATGCTGTCACAAATGACAGTATTTCATCTTTTATTATGGCTGAGTAGTATTCCACTGTATATATGAAAAACATCTCTATCCGATCATCTATCAAAGGACACTTCAGTTGTTTCTATGTCTTGGCCTCCATAAATAATGCTGCAATGAACATAGAGGTGCATGTATAATTGCAAAGAAATGTTTTAAATTTGGGGGTAGATGCCCAGAAGAGGGGTTTCTGGGTCATGTGACTTTATTTTTAATTTTTGAAGAGCCTCCATACTCTTTTCCATGGTGGTTATGCCAATTTACATTTCTTTATCCTTCTGATACTGATATCCTTACCTTTATTCCTCCCTCTCCAAATTGTTTCTGGTAGAGTTTCTGGTTCCTCTTACCTACTTTTTAAGGAATATCTTATTTAAACAAAATGGGAAAATGATATCACTGAAAAGTCTATTAATCTGGCACGAAGATTGATAGGTTCTTTGAATCCTTATTTACTGAAAAAAATACCTCTTAGTATAAAAGCAAGAAAGAACAAGGCAAGGAAAATATACATAGAATCACACAATGAATATAATGATATATATCACAATTGCAGTATGATAAAGAGATTAGTCTTTATTCTGTAAGTAAGAAATGGCTCTTTGTTGTAGGTTGTATAATATCCCTACACCAAAAAGATGCCCTAAATATGTCACCTTACATGGCAAAAGGACTTTGCAGACAGGTGTCATTGATTAAAGATATCAAGATGGGAAAATTATCTAAGATTATTGGGGTGGGCCTAATGTGATAACAAGAGTCATTATAAGCCCTGGCCAGTGTGATTCAGTTGGTTGGAGCATCATCCCATACACTGAAATGTGGTGGGTTTGATTTCCAGTCAGGGCACATACCCAGGTTGAAGGTTCAATCCCCGGTTGGGGCACGTTTGAAAGGCAACCAATCAATGCTTCTCTCTCACATCAATGTTTCTCTCTCTCTCCCTCCAAAAATAACGATCAATTCATTTTCAGGTATTCATAAGATATTGTAGTTGAAGATGGTGCTTGAGCATTATGAAAATTCATCCAAGGTTTCTCTGTATTTTCCAAGTCAGCCTGTACTCTCTATAAATGCCAAAGCAATGATCCTCTGATTATACTTGTCTTCTTTGGCAAGAGAGACAATGTCAAGAATCCCAAAAAGCTCATAAAAATTTATAAGATTACAAGATAAATATTTACTGTATACCCATCTAGACCATGGAGACATAGAAATAGATTTATTCTTTAATGCTCAGATGAGTGCACAATGCCATCCTAGCTACTACCCAAATGTGTATAAATCTTATTTTAATGCATAATCAATAACAAGGGCTATTATAAAAATAAATCTACATATTTTAAAAAGGAAATATAAATAATAATTCCTTTTTGTTTTTGTTTGTTTGTTTTTTAAAATAAGTTTATTCCTCTTTTTTAATCCTCACCTGAGGACATGCTTAGAGAGAAGAAAGGAGAGAGAGAAACATCAGTGTGACAGAGGAACATCCATCAGTTGCCTTCCACACGAGCCCTGATTGGGGAAGAAAACTGAAACCCAGGTATGTACCCTGACTGGGACTCAAACCATCAACCTTTCAGTGCACAGGACCATGTTTAACTAACAGAGCCACTCTAGCCAGGCTAAATAATAATTCTTTACCTAGCTAATGTCTTTTTCCAATAGTAGAGTTTATGTATAAACACATGAAATATAAATCAGTATTTTATATTATTTGCAAATGAAAATGTGAGTATGCCCAAACTAACCCAAATATCTGAATTTATATTGTTCATATTAAATCTCAAGATCAATTTTGTCTCTGTCATGTTAGTCAAAACACTAACATTTATTACATTCTCAGTGATTACCTCAGGATTTCTTTTGATTACTCATCATACAATAACCATATACTGTAGACTGTTTTCTATCAGAAACCTTAACATCAATGCATATAATAGAGCTTTATTTTCAAATTGTTTTAAAAACAATACGTAAAAAAATGGCATGATAAGCATAATGTAGGCAAAGGTCTTTGCAAAGTGAAAAATATTTTTTAAATAAATATGTTTACTAATTTTAGAAGAGATACATAAGCATTATCAATTTATTAACTTCCTCTATTGTTTCCTTTTATGAAACTGCTCAGCAATCCTCAATGGAGCTCATTGTAGCTATCTACTAAAATTATCTAAAAAGAGATAGGGCCCTGGCTGGTTTGGCTCAGTGGTTAGTGTGTTGGCCTTTGGACTGAAGGGTCCAGGGTTTGATTCTGGTCAAGGGCATGGACCTCGGTTGTAGGATTCATCCCCGGCCCAGCCAGGGCATGTACAGGAGGCAACCAATTGATGTGTCTCTCTCACATCAATGTTTCTCTCTCTCTGTCTCCCTACTTCCCTTCTACTCTTTCTAAAAAATTCAATGGAAAAAATATCCCAGGTGAGGATTAACTAACTAACTAACTAAATAAATAAATAAATAAATATAAATAAATAGAGGGAACAAATAATACACCAAAAATTGCACTGAAAACTTCCCTTTAAATATTATCAGATTTAATTTTTATTGAATATTCGTTTCTCATACCAGTATTCATTAAAAAAACCATCATTCTAACATTTGTTTTAAAATACTAAAAATAAATTTGGATAAATTATAACAAGCTTTAATTTTTTTTCTTGTTGTCCTATATCCTTTCTTACCCGCCTCCTCCAATAATGGCCTTCAGTATTTTCATGACAGTTCCCCTCCCGCCCCGCACCCCAGGAAGAACAACAAACCAAAGTACCTACAGAAAAGAAATGTCATTAGATCTTTAAATAAATTTTAGAAACACAACAGGACATCTAAATTTTAAAAGCTGAGTTTTAATTGGAACATAAGTTTATAGGTTGTTCCTCAGTCTAAGCTTCTAGTGCCAAGATTCAATTAGTAAAAGGAACTGGATAGCAAGTCTAGCTCAAAATCTAATTGATTAGGGCATGTGTGATAGAAGCACAAGACTGCGTCTGCCCAGGGAAATTATTGTTATAAGGCTAGGACTTAGGGAGCCAGAAAGAAAGCAGTAGGGATGTGTAGGTATAGACCAGATCAAGGGAGTTGAACTTGGAGAAATTTATTCAAGAATAGGAGAGGTATTGAGCAAGACTTTAGGCTTAAAAGAAGAGTCAGCTTTTCCAACACAGAAGAAATTTTTTAAAAATTTTGTGGGAGATCACTGTGGTGAGTTAGGAAAAAAACAAGACACAATGCTAGTATGGGGTCCCTCCCACCTCACCTTCTTAGATCAAGTCCCTAAATGGGCTGCTTTTCCTAATGAGGTACAAAAACATGTATTTCAATATTAGCAAATTGACCACAATTTTCTAGATATAAAAAAAAATGTACTGTGACCAAATAAAGTTTATACAAAGTATTTTAAAAATCAAGTAATGTAATGCACCAAATTATTAATGTAAAGCCCCCAAAAGACATCTTGAATGAACAAGACATGGGGAACTTTTCTTAACTGGCAAACCACATAACTGGATTTAACCTAGGTCCCTTACAAACATGTGTAGCCACCATACCTTCCTATGTCAGTACTTTTACATATGGCACAGAGATTGAATGATATCACTTTACAGCCACTGTTACTTGGAGTTATTTATGGTATATGCAGCCAAAATTAATACTAACACAGATAGAGGAATCATTATTTCTGACATCACTATTTTTTTATTTGAATTTTATACCAATGAATTTTTAAAATAATTTTACTTATATTACTTTATAATATAAAAATATGTACTTAAAAATAACTATGCACTAAAATTAAAATTATTTTTACAAATAAAAGTTTTTGCAAGTCAATGGCCAAATATCAATATACCAATGGAAAAGTTACATAATAGGTTGTTTCAAAAAATTTCAAGGCATATAGAAAGTACGAAAATATCATTTTAAAATACTAGTATTTAAAACAAGATATAGCCCTGGCTGGTGTGGCTCAGCGGTTAGATTGTTGGCCTGCATACCAAAGGGTCTCAGGTTTGATTCCTGATCAAGGGGCACATAGCTGGGTTTCAGGTTTGATCCCTGGACCCAGTCAGGGCTCATGCAGAAAGCAACCAATTGATGTCTCTTGCTCACATCGATGTTTCCTTCTCTCTCTCTCTTTTGTTTTTTTTTTTCTCTCTCTCCCCTTTCCTCCCACCTTTACAATCTCTCTAAAATCAACAGATAAAATATCCTCAGGTAAGGATTAACAAAAATAAAATTAAAATAAAAAACCCCAAGTGATATAAGCCAATTATATCTCAATAACACTGATAGAGAAAAGAAATAAAACTAGAAAAAAATGAAATGAAGTAGCTCATAAACACCATATTTTGGAAGTGATCTCCATCACTGGTAATTAGAATGTGAACAGTACAATGTTTCTGAAGGAGACTTTGGTAATATATATTGAAATCACTCAACTATGCGTAATATTTGGACCAGCAATTCAAGTTCCATAATTTGTATTTTATATTTCTATAACTAAAAATTTTCTCTTTCATTTGGTGTTGCAAGTTCTCCTGGCATGTGTATTATACAAGTGTAACTCAAGGGCTCATGTTTCCTTCATTCATAATCCAAGAATTTATCACAATGCTTTTCTTTTGGATGACTCAGCTAACCTTCCATTATTAATGGCAATACTTGCTTCTACCACTCTATCAGATCTGTTTTGTGCTTGTTCAGATGTGTATAAATTTCTCATCACAACTGAACAAACACAACCTCTTTACCTTTCCTGTCATATTTGCTTTTCATAACAGTAACTCTGACCAATGAAACATATATCAGATTTAGAAGAATCAATTAGGAGTTACGGAGACAATGAAATCCCAAACAATAAGCATATTTTCTTAACTCTTTCACCTCCATCTCTCTGCCATACTTGGAAAATAGTGAGTATACAGAATGCGACAAGTTGGTTACATATACCTGACTTTCACTGGAGCCAATCTGTCCCACGTTACTTCACCTGAGACACAGCCAGAGAAGCACAGAGTCTGAGCCTTTCACTCACTGGAGGCTGAACCCCAATGTTTCCTCCTCCACAGAGTGGCTCAGCCATCGCTTTCTGAAGGGCTCCAGAAGCCTGGTGCAAACAGGCAGCGATACACTCTTCTGTTTGTACACACTCCTCATATCTGTGACATTTTTAAAGACTTCATTTCTCAGGATTGAAGTTAAATGTCCATAGTGTATTTGTGTGCTCTTTATTGGTAAACTGTAAGTTCTAAAGCACATCATAAAGTGGGCTGTTTGTTCCATAAACTTAAGGACTTTAAAACTACTCAAATAGAAATATGAAGAAAACTATTTGTTCATATTAAAGATATTAAGTATTACCTTTTTACAATAATAGCATTTAAAACCATTGATTGTGTTTCTCTACATAAAAAATGGATAGAATTATTGTTTAATAAAGTTGTACGCTAAGGAAACCATTCTTGTTTACATACATAAATATTTCCATTCATTGTGAAAGCATGTACTATATGCTTTCAATTTAATATCCCACATATTAGATAGGAAAACAGACCCAGAATATCACTGCATTATCTATATTGCCCTATTTGCTAATCAATCAATTGAAAGTGTTTCCTTGCCCGGCCGGGCGTGGCTCAGCGGTTGAGCATCGACCTAGGATCCAGGTGATCAGGGTTCGATTCCCGGTCAGGGCACATGCCCGGGTTGCGGGCTGCAGCCGATCAATGACTCTCCTCTCATCATTGATGTTTCTATCTCTCTCTCCCTCCCTCTCCCTTCCTCTCTCTGAAATCAATAAAGATATATTTTTTTAAAAAAGAAAGTGTTTTCTTAAAAAAAACTAAAAAAAAAAAACTAGTGAAAATATACCCCTTTTTTCCAAGATCGAGAGCTTGATGTTCTACTTACACTAATCAACTTCTTTAATAAAAATAATTTTATTATCATTTAAAGTTATTTAAATGATAATAAATAAAAGTACTATGTGTTTTAACTCTGGCAGAATATAAAATGAGTAAATAATGTGGTTTCAATATTGCTATTGTATCTGATGCTTAAGAAAATAACATCCTATGTTAAAAGTATACAGCCTCAAATGACAGTGAGGTATCACCTCACCTCTGTCAGAATGGCTACCATGAACAAATCAACAAAGGAAAATTGCTGGCGAGGATGTGGCAAAAAAGGAACCCTAGTACACTGCTGGTGGGAATACAAACTGGTACAGACACGACAGAAAACAGTATGGAGTTTCCTCAAAAAATTAAATATGGAACTGCCATTTGACCCAGTGATCCCACTTCTAAGAATATATTCTAAGAATCCTGAAACACCAATCAGAAAGAATATATGAACTCCTTTGTTCACAGCAGCGCAATTTACAATAGCTAAGATCTGGAAACAGCCCAAGTGCCCATCAGTACATGAGTGGATAAAAAAGGTGTGGGACATTCATACCATGGAATACTACACAGCTATAAAAAAGAAGGATCTCTTATTCTTTGGGACAGCATGGATGGACCTGGAGAGTATTATGTTAAGCAAAATAAGGCAGG
The DNA here is from genome assembly GCF_964146895.1 of Miniopterus schreibersii. Taxonomy (NCBI): domain Eukaryota; kingdom Metazoa; phylum Chordata; class Mammalia; order Chiroptera; family Miniopteridae; genus Miniopterus; species Miniopterus schreibersii. The sequence goes on along the minus strand of NC_138106.1, from coordinate 67,142,593 downwards.
CAGAGAAAGACAATTAGCATATGATCTCATGTATATGTGGAATCTAATGAACAAAATAAACGGATGAACAAAATAGATCCAGAGACATGGAAGCTTGGAACAAAGGAATCTCAGAGGGAAGGCAGGGATGGGCGGGTGGGTAGGAAGAGATTAACCAAAGAACTTATATGTATGTATGTTTAACCTATGGACACAGAAAATAGTGTGGAGAAAGCCTGGAGTGGGAGGCAGGGGTGACTTGGAGGGGTCAATGGGGTAATAAAAGGGGACATTTGTAATACTTTCAATAATAAAGATAAATTAAAAAATGAAAGTATACAGCCTCATCTATCTTAGGTTTCCACACGCTGTGGATACAGACCTGTCGCTCTTCTTGATGCAGCACCGACAACAATCCTGTGCCATCGAATGAGGGCAACCTGACGCAGTCAGAATGTCCAGTCTCCCCACAATCACACATTCTTTCCTTGAAACTCTGCCAGGAAGTGTTTCCTCTGAGAACTATGCTCAAACTTTTCATTACAGAGCTCAATACCACTTAAATTCATAGCATTTTAGACACTCGCATTTGCACTGAACTTGAAAGATTAGAGTTGAATTCATATGGGGGTTGTCTCAGTCTCACAAAGAAATTATAAACATTTTTTTGGTCTTCAAAATTAAATGCTCTGTGGATAGAGACCATTGGTTTCGTATCAACTTTGATTTAGCTTCTTTATTTCTTCTGGGAAGCTGTGCTTTTGTGGGATGTGATGAATAACTGAGTAAAAGGCAAGACAGGGCTCACTTGCTTAGGGCTCAGTTGATGAGGAAAATAATGTGTCTGAGTGTATGTGTGTGTGCACAAGTGTGTGTGAGTGCACATGTGAGTGTGCACGCATATGTGTGTGGAGGTGAATGTGTGCGTCTATCTATATACCTGCCTTCCTGTAGAAATTGATTTGCTCACTATATTATTAGATAATGACATATTATATTTAATCTCCTCTTTGAAATAACATGAGTGCATTCAGCAACACTATTGGACTATACTTAAACTCTCCTTAAAAAAAACAGAAGTAACTAAAGTGTTTAATAGGTTTTCATCTTCCCTGAAAATTCTAGCTGAAAATGACTATTAAGAAGTTCTTTCTTTAAAAAGCTTCTTTTATGATTATTCAGCATTGCAGAAGAAAATCTAAAAACTCTCTCTATATTCAAAAGGAATTACCTAGCCAGTTTTTTTGCCTTAGATTCCAGAGCAAAATTACAAATCAAGGTTCAGCACATTTTTTTTTTCTATAAAAGGACAGGTAGAAAATATTTTGAGGCTTTGTGAGTCAGAGGTCTCTGTTGCCATTATAGCATGAAAACAATGCCTGTGTTCCAATAAAACTTTATTTACAAAATAGGAGGTAAGCTGTATATGGCCTATTGGTTCTAGTTTGTCAACATCGTCTTACAATATGGATATATGGAAATGATGAAGTTTAAGGTGTGAAATCTAAATATTCTCCAACAATAATAGACTAAAGTAAGCATGCATAATAAACCTATTCTTATTGATAATTATGTATATTCACATGAATGTCTATTAATCTGAAAATGACTCAGTTATAAATCATTACTATTTCTGACATTTATTAAAAATTACTATTCATAAAAATATTTCTATTTCATTTTTTAGAAAAGATAAATGGGGAAAAATTATGAGGTTGATATAAAGGCAAGTCTTAGTTCCCACATTTTTTAGATTTGTTAGTTTTTCTACTTAAATATTATACTTTGCCCAAAATACTAAAATAAAATTCTTCAGTGAGGTAGTTTCTTTACATATATAGTATGTTTCTTTCTAAAAATGAAAGAGATGCCCAACCGGGCATGGCTCAGAGGTTGAGCGTCAACCTAGGATCCAGGAGATTGGGGTTCGATTCCCGGTCAGGGCACATGCTCGGGTTGCGGGCTGCAGCCGATCAATGACTCTCTCATCATTGATGTTTCTCTTTCTCTCCTTCTCCCTTCCTCTCTCTGAAATCAATAATATATATATATATAAAAGAAAACTATAAACATGAAAGAGGTGATATATAGGTCACCTAACATAAAGGGGATATAGCTCAATGTGATATGAATTTATCTCAGAATATAACGTTTAAAACTGGCTGTGTTTTTTAACCTCTATAAACAAAGGGTGGGATTTTTAAAGAAAAATAAATGGACATAGGTATGAACACACATAATTTGACACTGTTTACATATACTCACTCTCCACTTCGCCCTCCTACTAAGTGACTCCCAGGGCTTCCAACAATTTTGTAAGCACCTGATATTTTATTAAATTACTCCCTGCCATTAATATCAAGAGTGGTTTAAATCTCTAGCAGTGAACCCTGACCTTTGTTGACCTTTTTTATGCCATCGTAATGTATTTTCAAATCTATAACCTGTGATAAAATAAAAAGAAACTCATGTCAACAGATATCGTAACAAGACTCAACCTGGTTGGGGAAAGAGCGAATATTGATTTGGTTGGATGTTGAATGCAGGTTTTAACAAAGCCCTACAAGGTGAGATAAATGTAAAACGACGTGGCTGAAGAACAGCCTTCATAGGAGGTCAGCTTTCAAGCCTTTCTCAAAGGACTGCCATTAGACAGCTGGGCCAGACAAGGCAGGAGAGATCAGACTTGAGGTGTTTCCACTGAAACAACCTAATTGTACTGGAGGACTTCAAGGAAGCCAGAGTTAAGTTAGCAAGGAAGTGCTACACTGGGCACTAGGGTATTGGAATCAGTAAATAAATGACGTATTTCTGATTTAAGAACTTTATCTAACAAGGGCCTTTGTTTGTGGTTACTTTCATGTGCAAATAACTAGACATTCACAGATCAAAAAGCTAAAATGTTTCCAAGGGAACTTGAATCAATGTCTGGCCTACAAATTTTAATCCTTCAAGCAAATCTTCAAGGATCCCAAGGCTACAGCAAAAGCAGTAGACTCCAAACCTGTGCAGAAAATCCTTTAAGATGTTCACCAGCAAACAAAAGTTTTTCTGATAATTTTGGAAAGAAGATATTTTACAAAATCTTGCTGGTATTCACTGGAGTTTAAGAAAATTAATTTCAACAAACACTAACTTCAAACTACATTAAGCACTCTGTTAGATACTAGGGTATATAAAGGTGTGTGTCAGTGTGTATATAGGGTTTATAAAAGTGTGTTTGTGTGTGTGTGCATTTGTATGTGTTTGTGTGTCTGTGTATCCTGTATGGATGTGTGTGTGTGTACCCTAAAACTACTCCAATTCAATATAATGAAAAAATGTTTAGAAAAGTGACATTCTGGATCCTGTTTCATCAAAAGAGAAAAATAATTAAGGGCCCCTCCACTACCTGCCCGAGTTATACTCACACAGAATTTTGGAGAATGATGATGCTACAGGCCTCTCTCAGGGACACTCTGAATCAGAGGGAGGGCTGCCCCCTCCTTCATTCTTGTCATGCTCGTAAAAATGAAATCTAACGGGTGACTCCAGATATTTGTGTTGTGTTAAAGTGAATTTATCAGAAAAGTAATTTATTAAGAAAGTAAAACATGCACATTTACTAAAGGAGCAAGGCGAGCAAATCTATAATCAGACATAAGGCACACGGATGGGCTCTCGGCTAATCTGAAGAGTGAGTGGGGTGGGGGGATCCTGCCTTATATATTATTCTGTCTATAGATTTTAAAATTCCTCTGCTGAATATCTCGGTACAGATTACTTTTTAAGGTCCCCCTTTTACTTTGCTGTGGCTTTCCCAGAATTTGTGAGAAGCACCTGGCAATTTTATCTTCCCAAGCCCTGAGACTGCTGGCTTCTCTGTTTATTGAGTGCAAAATACAACTGCTCCCCCCCCCCCCCCCACCATGTATTCTTCTTTAAACATTTGCTCTCAAGTGTCCTTGGCTGGGGAAGATACAGGGTCTATAATTTACAATCTGGCTGCAAACTGCCCACACTGTTGGGCCTTGTTTTAACTTTCCTGTCTCAGTTTCCCTATTCCTCTTGTCCTGGCATTTTCCTAGCTTTTCCCTGCCCTGTAACAATGAGACTTCTAAAAATCTCAGCTTCTGAATCCATACGCTTGCTGTTCTTATTTAAGATTTTCTTTCATCTATATTATTAAAGATAACTCCTCTCTAACCATCATATTTCAGTCTTCCAACTTGTTTTTATATCATTTTAAAATCAACTTTATAGAATTAAAATTTATATTCAATAAAATGTAACCATTTGGAATATACAGTTGTATGAATTTTGCTAAGAGTATATGCACTGGAAATTACCACAAGCATGATACAGACCATTTTTACCATCTTAAAAAGTTCCCTATTGACGTTTTGCAATGAATGTCATCTTTCAACTCTCAAAGCAGGCAGTTATTAAATTATATTCTATCACTATGGTTTACTTTGTCTCTTCTATAATATCATATAAATGATTTATACAGAAAATACTCATTTACATTCAGGTTTGTTTCATTCACTATAATGTTTTAGAGATCTATCCCAGTTGTTGTATATATTGATATTGTGTTTAGTGTATTGCAGTTTAATACAATTAGTTTTCTATTTTGTCTTGATAGAAATACAGGTTGTTTCCAGTTTCAGGCTACTATGAATAAAGTTATCATAAATATGATCTGTGTTCAAATCATTTTGAGACCTAGCAACACTAGACAATGTTTCAGCACTACTTTTGGGGGCCATTAAAAATCAAATCACCAACAAAAAACAAAATATGTGACATTAAACAGAAGGTAAAACAGAAGGTACAGTATGAGAGCTGACTGAAACAACTGGGATAGTGCTGGCCAGACCACCTGATGGGATTAGTACCTTTATAAGAAGAGATTTAAGAGAGTTTGTTTACTTTCCCTCCACCCACAAGAAAAGTCAAGTAAGGACACAGCCAGCAAGAAGGAAGCTGTAACTCAGAGAGAAAGCTGTCACCAGACTCTGACCTCTGCTGGGACCTTGACCCTGGGATTCCAGTCTCCAGAATTGTGGGAAATAAATGCCTGTGTTTAAACTGCCCAGTATATGATACTTGTCATGGCAACTGAAGCTGACAAATACATGCATGTTGGGTAACATAAATTTTTGCTGCTCTGTATATATCCGTGAATAACATAAAAGTGCTGCAAGTGTGATTTTGGAATTACATATAAATTTTAGTGAGAGTGAGTAGGTAAATTAGTAAATATGGAATCCATGAATAATGAGGACTGTGTGTGTACGTATGTTATGTATTAGACTCTTATATGTGGGATTGAATTACTAGTCATATTGTAAATATATGTTTATTTTTAATAAACTGTCAAACTGTTTTCATTTTATACTTCAATCATAAAAGTATGAGTGTTCTATTTGCTCTGAATGCTCACATACAATGGTATTGCCAGTCTTTTTTTACTTTTGCTATTAAAGTATGTGTGGTTATCTTATAATAAATTTTTAAACAAATTTATTGCTGAATGATACATGGAAAACTGCACATGTTTAAAGTATATTATGACTCTGAGAAACCAACTTTATTGAAGCATTTCAAATAATGAAATGCATTCATTTTTAGTGTACAGATGAGTGAGTCTTAGTAAGTGCATAACCCCGTGAAGCCACTGCCATTGAAATATAGGAAATTTCCATCACCCTCAGCAATATTAGCCTTTGCTCATTAGTCTCCCCTCTCCATCTATCAGGTCATGATCTCTATGCTTCTTTTGGAAATATTATGGTATCTTCAGAAGGTTTTGTTTGTTTGTTCGTTTTTAATTTTAGCTTTTAAGTTTAGAACTATGTGCCATTCCACGGTAAGTTTTGTCTTGTTGTGAGGTTAAGGTCATGATTCATTTTCTTCCATATGGATAGCTCTTGTTCATGCACCATCTACTGAAATAACTACCTTTTTTCCTTAGGACCTTATCAACACTCAGTTGTGTGGGTATATTTCTTGACCCGGATTCTTTTCCTTCGGTTCATTTGTCTACCATTACACCAATACCACAAGGTCTTGAATATTAAATGTTATAGTAAGATTGAAATCAAGTAATGTAAGTGAGACTCACATTTGTGTTGGAAGTGATAAATTCTAAGTCAAAATTCTATGGTTTCATTAATTAATTCAACTAACAATTATGGAAAGCTTACTTTGGATCAGCTATTTTGCTCTGTGCTGAGAATGAAAACAAAGAAAGTTTCTCAAGAACTTACAGTCTGAAAGTAATATAAACTAGAAGCTATTAAAATAAAAATGTATACCAAATATCACAAAAACAGAAAATGTAGGAATTATATTTATCTGCAGAAGGCAGAAATGACTTATAAGAAAAGTCACACCCATAGCGGGATTATACATTCTCTTCCTATCACACAATTCAAAGGCACAAAATTGTAATGCACTTGTTCAATTTGCTGAATAATAAACTCTGGTGCAAGAACAACACAGAGAAAACATATTTGTTTCAATATTTCAAACAAGGTGGTGATAGGTATAATTTAATTAAATCGTGGGTCAATGGAGAATGATGAATACATTTTAAAGACATTCAAGTTGTAAAAATTAATAAAAGTCAATGCCCCATTGGGCATGCATGGAGCAATGGTGAAGGAGAGTAGTTGTCAAAGAAGTATAAATGGGATGACTTAAAGAACTGGGCTGTCATAAAAGTGTATTATAATATGAGAAAGAAGAGTTCAAGTAGGTGATAGTTTAAACCATCATACAGTTGAGGGTCATATAGGTATTTATGGAAAGGCCATTAGGTCATTAAGCATTTGGGAAAGATAAGCAGCCTTTAAATACCACTGATGCATTCCTAATCTCATATTCCAGAAGCTATCTCATTAAACAAGTGAACTGGATCATAAATGTATTGTGTCCATATTAAAATCACTATCTTTAAAAGGCTTATGTGAACATTTAGATAGAGAGTACTTCACAATTCTATCAATGATATTTTATTATTTAATTTGAATGCATTTTTACAGTTAACTTGTTCATGAACATTTTCTGAGATGCAGTCTTCGTCAAAATTGATTTAATTATAAAAGTCACATAAAAGTGGAAAACAGTTTCATGGTTGTTCACAACATCCTCTACCCCAAGGTCAAATTATTCATTAGTTATGGTTATTATTTCAAGGATATAGTCAAGTAATTGCTGAAACACATGCATGAATAAAGACTAACTTTAAATCCTTTTAGTCCTTTGAAAGCACCTATGTGTCCCATATTTATGAAGAGTTGAAATACTCTTTTAGTAAAACAGGTATATAATTCAGGATCTTTGATTTATTTGTTTTTCTACACACCTGTTCCTCAGAGAATATAAAAATCACTTAATAAACAACATTGGGTATCTTTGGTTTTGGTACCTTCTGGTAACATGGAGTATGATTTATTTGCCCTAAGCCTGTTCTGAATACTGAGCAAAGATATAAAATGGTAACGGTAATTAAACAATGATCTCTCCAGTTGTGTTTAACTGTGTAATTGAACCAATTCAAATCATCAGTATGATATAACTGTGTTCTTCCACTGTTTCCACATTCTCCACCCTCAACATTCTAACTCACCATTAGATGGGTCTTATTAATAATAAAAATAGCAAATGTTTATTGAAAATTAATGATGTGCCATGTATTCTGTTCATCCTTTGCATTTAATTAACTCGTGACTCTCCCAACTGGGCTGTTCCATCTCTGGAGGCACAGAAACAATTCTAAAGAATGTGTGTCTTGCATAACTTTAAAGGATTCAATTCCAGGTATACAATTTTCAAATGTAATAGTTCCTAAAACTAATATTTCTTTAAACATTTGTGTTTGTGATTATGGCTCTATCTTCTTTTCTCTTTAGCAATAGTCTTTATCTATATGAAGAAAAAAAAGGGGGCAGATTTTGTCACTGATCCTTAATTCTTCAATGGTTTACAAACAGAGCATTTCAAAATACTGGTGTTTATACTAAGAATGAGTATATGAATAGCTAACAACTGGTTAAAATACATTATTAAAGCAGTTGTGCATTTATTATTTTCAATAAGTTTTGATGGGGATCTAAAAATTGTCAGCTAATAGGTTATTAAAATAATAATAGAGCTATGGAAAAGACATCTCTTTTACCACACACAGGAAAAGTTAGATACTCAACAAAATCATGACTTTTCTTTGACCCTTTAGAAAGTTAAAGTCATAGAAAGCAATCTGTCCTGAAACTGAAATGAATAGTATCTTCTCAAAGATAGATGGGATGCAAGCTCTTACTCATCTGGGGCAGAGCACTGGAGAAACTGACCATTAACACTGGTAAGAAAAATGCAGTTAAAATCGATAACAAATCACTAAAGGCTAAATACAGGTAGAATGGGAGAATAGAAACCCTGAGAGCCATAGACAAAAGGGAAATCCATACACACTCACAGGCTCTTCTCCACAAACCTCACCACTTGTTCACAAGAAAATTGGGTGCATAAGAGAGAGAAATCTTCCCTCTCTGTACAGTCCTGGAAGAGCAGAGCATCAGCCCCTAGGAGTAAAGATGAAAAGGCTCTACCCCATATTCTTCACCCCTTACTATAGGGCCTTAAACCACTAGGCAGAAAACTGTCACCCTAAATGCAGAGGGGTAAGATCTATTGCAAGAGAAAAAAACCAGAACACTTCTACTCCTTGGAAAGAAGCAAAAACCCTCTTTGGACCAGATAATTGGAGGGATCCACACACTGTACAAGTGCAGGATAAATTAGAAAAACCAGTTGTCAAGACACAGAGACACAGGCTCTGAATATAATTTAGGCTGAATGAAAACAGAAAATACTCTGGTCTGCTCATCCTACACCAAAATGCCTAGCAAACACCAGGAAACATACAACAGCAGTCTACCACTAATGGCAAGGAAAGGAAATAAAGGGAGAATCTAAAAGCAAGCTCTTACAGAAAGACATAAAGCAAAAAATAAAATGAGAAAATTAAGCAAAACGCTCAACCAGCTGTTAAGCAAAGCACAAGGTAAAGTCAGAAAATTTAAAGCTAGTAGGTAACTAAGTATAATTACAGAAACAACCAAATACATAATAAGAAAATGTCTCCATCTAAAAGTCACTTAGTGGTTGAGTCCCAATACCCTAGATATCTAGGATAGCAAATGATCCATTACAAGGAAGTAGAACCTAGAGAAGCTGTGTGGCTCTTAAAGGGAAAGTGGATCAAGTTCAATAGTTGGTTTGGCTATGTGCTTTAACCAGTGCATGAATAATTGTGGCCAGCTAGTGGACTCAAATAAAAAATGACTCTGGAAGCAAATATGATATTAAGATTAGGAGATTTATAAATAAAAAGATTTAAAATTTCCTTATACCAGTCTTTTAAAGGAAAGAAAATAAAATAAATAATAAAGAATGCAGATTAAAGCACAAAATCTGTGATCTTGTCCCAAGGACTTTGGGTGGAGGTTGTCTTCTTCTGAGGACCATCTTCTATCAAAGGATGGGGGTAACATCCTCTCAACTTGGGTTCTAGAAGTAGGGTCAATTTTCCAGTACTCTGAGTATTATTTATGTTGAGAGAGAAATCCAACACAAATTCTTTTAGATTTCATCACTATTCTATTGCTGTCAATACCTGATAGAGCCCTGGCCTATGTAACTCAGTTGATTGGAGCATCATCCTGTACAACAAAGGGTCACAGGTTTGATTCCTGGTCATGGCACATATCCAGTCTGTGGGTTCAATCCCCCATTGGGGTGCATATGGAAGACAACCGATCGATGTTTCTCTCTCACATGCCCCCCCTTCCTTCCTCCCTCTCTTTTCCTCTCTCTTTAAAATCAATAAAAACATATCCTCAGGTGAGGATTATATCTGAGAATTATTTCCATTAGTGTGTCAAAACTTTCATTCTCTGATGTTTCGTCCAACAGATCAGATCTGGGTTTTAGGTCACTCAAGGACTGCTTAGGAGAAAGTTGAAAGAAGACTACCAGTATATGTTGAAAAAAAAATCAGGATGTATTGAATGAATCCCCTATAATAATCGGCCACGTGTGCTTGTCATACAGATTCAGAGTTGATATAGCCATACTCATAGGCCAGTCTGTCACTAACTCATAGGGGAGGAGTTAAAGAACCTAAGAATTGGATCTCATTGTCATTAAATCACTGACAAAAGCATATTAAACTAGAAATTAATAATAGAAAGATATTTAAAAGGGCCATATGTTTGAAAATTAAGCAACATATACCTAAGTAACTCATTGGTCAAACAGGAAATAAAAAGAAATATTACACTTAAATTACATAAAAATTAAAGTGCAATATATTAAAATTTGTGGTGCATATTAAATGATAGTACTAAATGCTTAATTTGAAGAGAGACTTCATACCATTCATCTACGCTTCATTTAAAAATATAGAAAAAGAGAAGAGCAAATTAAAACAAAAACAAGCAGAAGAAAAGAAATGCTAAAGAACAATTTGTTAATAAAATTGCAAACCAAAATGACCAAAATAAATATAATAATGGAATCATTAAAACCAAAAAAATGCCTTTAAAATATCACTAAAATTGATAAAATTCTTACCATAGTGAATAAAAACATACACAAATTACAGAATAGCCATTTATTTAAAAGACATCATTTATTTAATAGACTATCTTTATCCCATTTTATGTTCTTGCCTCCTTTGTAGAATGTTAAATTGAGCATAAAAGCGTGGGTTTATATTTAAGCTCTCTGTTCTGTTCCATTGATCTGTGTGTCTTTTTTTTATGCCTGTACCATGCTATTTTGATTACTATGGCTTTGTAGTATTGCTTGATATGAGGCAGCGTTATTCCTCCAACTTTGATTTTCTTTCTCAAGATTGCTGTGACTATTCAGGATCATTAGTGGTTTCATATAAATTTTTGATATATTTGTTCTAATTGTGTGAAATATGCCATTAGTATCTTGATAGGAATTGTGTTGAATCTATAAATTGCTTTAGTATGGGCATTTTAATGATGTTAATTCTTCCTATCCATGAACATGGTATATGCTTCCACATATTTGTATCTTCTTCAATTTCTTTCTTCAGTGTCATAATTTTCCAAGTACAGAACTTTTACATCCTTTCTTAAGTTTATTCCTAGTGCCCTAGCCAGTTTTTCTCAGTGGTTAGAGCATTGGCCTGCAGACTGAAGGGTACTGGGTTAGATTCCAGCCAAAGGCACATATCTCTGTTGTAGGCTCAATCCTAGCCCTTGTTGGAGTTCTTGCAGTAGGCAACCAATAGATGTCTCTCTCTTTCCCTTCCACTCTCTCTGAAAAGCAATGGGGAAAATATGCTCAGGTGAGGATTAAAAAAAAAAAAAAATTATTCCTAGTTATTTTACTTTTTGATGCAATTATAAATGGGATTGTTTTCTTAGTATCCCTTACTGATAGTGCATTATTAGTGTATAAAAATGCAAATGATTTCTGGATATTTACTTTATTCTGCAAATTTACTGAATTTATCAGTTCTAATGTTTGTTTGTTTTTATGGAATCTTTAGGTTTCTCTATATACAGTATCATATCATCTGCATATAATGACAGTTTTACCTCTCTTTTCCAATTGGATGTCTTTTATTTCTTCTTCTTGTCTGACTGCTGTGGCTAGGACTTCCAGTACTATGTTGAATAAGCGTGGTAAAAGCAGATATCCCTGTGTTGTTCCTGATCTTAAGGGAAATACTTTTAGTTTTTGCCCATTGAATATGATGTTGGCTGTGAGTCTGTCACATATGGCCTTTATCTTATTGAAGTATGTTCCCTCCATTCCCACTTTGCTGAGAGTTTTTATCATAAATGGGTACTGGACTTTTTCAAATGCTTTTTCTCTGTCTACTGATATGATCATGTGATTTTTATCTTTTGTTTTGTTTATGTGATGTATCACATTTAATGATTTGCAAATATTGTAATCAGCCTTGCATCCCCTATAATAAATTACACTTGGTATGCTATATGATTTTTTTAATGTATTGCTGGATCCAATTTGCTGATATTTTGTTGAGGATTTTAGAGCTTCTGGCGGTACTTGAGTTGCATGAGGTAGTTTCTTAGTGAGTCAGGAAGTAAAATCATGTGGTGTTTGCTAGATCAAGATTCAAACACAGTACCACTGCTGAGTTTTAGGCCACTCAGAAAATGTCCCAGCTAGGTACCCTCAGAACCTTTGTATTGGGCTGGAGTCTCAGGAAGTCATGAGGGAGAGACCAGCAAAGTTTATCAGGCCCAAACATACCAGGGCTTTGCACTGGTCAGACATGTGAAGGAAAATGGCCTTGATTCTAGATCCACACAAGTCAGTGTGTCTAAGATTCTGCCAGGAGGCTGAGCTCAACAGGGTGAGGTGTCACAGGTGTCTGGGCATGGGCATACCTAGAACCCATAGGGTGGGACTAAAAAGTCTCTAGTGAGAGGAAGACACCAGTCATGTTCATGGGAAAGTGAGAGGAATGGCCCCCATCCCAAAGCCACACCACTTAGTCACTGACACCACTTGTGTCTGCCCAGACCTCTATAGCCCAGCCCAGACAGCTGACTCATCAGCAGGGCATGAACTCTGCAGACTAGGGTGACAGGAAGTCCAGAGGGTGGGCTATTGCTTTTCATCAAGCTGATGCCATATAAAGGGGAACACTCTACCCAAGAAAGATGGCATCTGTGATGTGAGAGAATGACTCAGAACAGGAGTCCTAGAGGCTGTCCCCTCAGCTCTCTCCCCAAAGCCACAAACCCAAGTCTCTCCTCACAAAACTTCAGTTCACTCTGCCCTCCTTCTGCCAGAGTACAGAGTGAATGCCTGTGAACAATATTTTGTAAGTTGGCCCTTTTGGAAGACACCTGTGTCTCTAGCAGACCATCGTCTCTCCCTGGCAGATAGAATCTCTGCTGATTTTCACAGCCACATATTATGTGGGCACCTCTTTCCAGCTCTGGTGCTCTGGGCTGGAGAGCCTAGTGTGTGGCTGAAATTCCATGCTCCTCAGGGGAAATCTGTGCAGCTGAGATATACCTCTGTAACCTCAGCTACTGCCCATGGGAGCGGGACCAGACCTTTAGGCATCTCAGCACTTCCTAACAGTCTTAATGTGACGACTTCTATAAATCCTGGTTAGAAGACTTCTATTCAGCTGGTCTTCAGTTGGTTTTCAGGTTTTTTGTTCTATATTTTAGCTGCAATTCCAGAATGGCCCTGGGAGGAGGTAAGTGGAATATCCATCTAGTTTGCTGCCATCCTGGATGTCTCCTAAAATATTTTTGAGAAAACTTAATAATATCAAAGTGTGCAAGGTTAATATGCAAAAATTAATTATATTTTACTCTTGAACAATGACTGAAAATTAAAGATTTTAGTATATTACTTTCAGAACAATGAAATATTTATATCAATCAAGATATGTACGAGGATATGTATGCTGAAATCTACAACACACTGATGAAAGAAATCAAAGGAAACCTAAATAAATAGAGATATGCAGAATGATTTTAGATTGGAAGTCTCTATGGTGTGAAGATATCAATATCGCTAATCTTAACTATGGATATATTGCAAGCCCTATAAAAATGAAAGGCTGGATTTGTTTTTATAGAAACAATAATTCCTTCAAAAGGAACTAGAAGAACCAAAAATAAATTGAAAAAGAATAAAGTTGTAAGGCTTACACTGCATGATTTCATGATCTAATATAAAGTATCGTAGACAAGGCAGTATGTATTGGCAAAATGATAGACTCATAGATCAATAAAACAGAATAAAGAATATAGAAATAAATACATACTTATGCTCAATAGATTTTTAACAGTTTTGCCAAATGCTAGCAAGGATGTGGAGTATCTAAAACTCTCATACATTGCAAATGGAAATGCAAAATAATATGGCCATTTTAGAAAAAAATTGAATGTTAATTATAAATACCCAGCTAACATATGACCCAGCAGTTTCTCTTCTAAATATTAAACAAGTGAAATAAAACTTTATGATACACAAAAACCTGTATGAGAATGTTAATAGGAGATTTAGTAATAATTGCCAAAAACTGAAAACATACCAAGTGTCATTCAACTGGTTAACGAATAGTCCGTTAAGGTACATGCATAACATGGGGTTACCTAATAAGAGAAACAACAAACTTCCGATACATACAACATAATTGAATCTCAAATTTATTATGCTAGATGACAGAGAACAGACTAAAAATGGCTGTATATGGTATGATCTATTTGTATGACATTTAGAAATGGGCAAAACTTCACATAAAGAAACAGGTCAGTGCATGTTCTATATCTTGCAATGCTGGTTACATGACAGTATATGTTTTTTGAAACAAAGAATGGTACACTAAAACCAGTGAAATTTTATAATTTGTACATTATACCTCAATCAAAAATGTAAAATAATAACATTCGTTGATAAACTAATATGCAATTTTGGCAAAAGTTTTGGAAAGAATTAAAAAGATTTTTAATGTTACTATAATGAAATCCCTTTCATTTCCATCTATTTACTTATTTGAGCATTTCCTAGTGCTTACAATATAAAAATGAAATTTAGCAATAACATTTTTCCTAAATCTCATTCCATCTTAAAAATAAGCATATATAATTAATATAATATATAATTATAATATAGCAATATTAAAATAAGATGTTATATACTGATATGCAAAATGTATACAATATATAATGTAGAAGATATATGTTGAACATAGTATTTATCATACTACACTCTTAATATATAATATGTATAAATATTAATACTATGATTTGTCACTATATCATTAGAAAATTGTGCTATCATGATAGTTGAAAATATTTTATTTAACATTAGAATAAAATTTTATTGAACAAGCAAAATTCAAGAACAAGTTCAATTTTTGGTGTTTTGCATTTAAAGTAAAAGAGAGCAAAACGAAATTAAAACAGAAGCCGATAATTCGATCATTATTACTTAAGTTGGCAGTGGGCAACACTAGGATGAATCCAGTTTGATGTAACACTAAACCAATGTTCTTATGTTTTACTTTGATATTTTGACATAGCATTCACAATGAATCTATACAGGAAACATATAAATTAAGGTGTTTTTGGTTTGTGGAGCAACAAGTTTTTATCAGGTATATACTTTACATTATCTTTCAATGAACCTTATGTAAAATGTCCTTCATTGCTAATTGTTTTCTGAGTTGACCTGGATAAAAAACTTGCCTATCTAAGTCAATGTGTTGCCTCTATTTGGCTTCCTTTTTTTTTTAAAGCATACAACTAAAGTTATATAGCTTCTCATTGTCATTTTTGTCTTTTCTGGTATAAAGTTTGAAATAAAACATAAGGATATGTTGTTAAAGACTGCTTCAACTTGAGTTGCAAATGTTCCTCCATGTGCAGATGTTTAATATGCACTGTGTGTCTTTTTGTGTGTGAAAGCTTTACAAGAAACATATATAGTGTTATTTATATTTCTTATACAATAGATTTTAATTATCAGAATGCTCTAAAAGGCATTCTTTTATATTTTAAACAGTAAGTAAATCTCAAAATCATTTTTCAATGTTTTTCTTCATTAAATTACCTTCTTACTTATCCATGTTACTTGGTCACTCTTATGGTGAAGTTTAATTACAGACCACCTCAAACTATTTTAGGAGTAATAGAAAACAAATAAATAAAAAAGATCTTGTAGTCCTTAAGCTATAATTGCAATTTGAAGCCTTGAAAGTGAGTACAGAAACGAAAATACTTTGTTTTTCAACATTATTTTGTTTTGTTGTAAATATGATATACAGATCATAACATGCTATTAAAACAAGCTGAAAGGAAATCTGTTTGTTCATATGAAATTTGAATTTCAGAAACAGACTACTAGCTGAATGTTGGAAGTTGATATGAAACAAATGTGGAAAGGTCTCTCTAAATGTCAAACCTATTCTTTTCAAACTAAAATTAGATTAATTTAGCTCATTAATAAACTGATGACATCTTGCACAGCAACAATTTGTATAAAATATTCAAGACTGTAGTGTGCAAAGAAGTAGAAACAGTTTTCCGTCTTTTAAATGTGTATCATTAGTATTATATGTTAATTGCCTCTTATATACTTGCTTGAATAATAAAAAGTCCCAAAGGCAATAAATTAATTTCTTTAAGGTTACATATCCCTAAATATAAACTTTGACCAAAATGACTATTAACAAAAGAAAAATTAATTTGGGGGAGAATTTTAGATATCTTGTTTTGATTCTAATTTTGGAATGAATCTATAATTAGCACTTTTCCCATACTCAAAAACATTTTAAATTAATTTGCTTTTATTTCCATACTGCATTATAAAAAGCATGCAAAGTAAAACTGTGAACATTAGTTAAATGCAACATGGCCTGTTTCACCATTTGTACAGTGTTACCAAAAATTACATGTCACAGTTGTTTTAATATGAAAGCTGAAAGATTTTGACATAAACCTTATGCAAAACATCCCTAAGACTTTATATAATTTTACTACTTTAATTAATTTTTATAAAATATAATTGATATTTCAGACATTTCTCCCCAAGTTTATTATTTTTTAGAATCATGTCCCAATATAACTGACAGTTTTTAATAAGATACAATTTTTATGTCTTCCTTACTCAACATAAAACTTGATTATTTCAAAAGCAGATGATTTTTCTATGCAAAGCTTTTATAGAATGTAGCTAATCTCCAGGATAAAATAATGGCAATAGAATCAGAAAGTAAGAAAGTGACTTAAAGGTCATCCAGAACACCTCAGAGATGCCGAGGACTTTACAGGCTTTATCCCTCAAGTGAAATCAATCTCTAATGATCCACACACTTGTGCACTGTTGATAGGAAACAATCATTCCTATCTCTACTTGGCAAGTGAGTATCCTGCCTTTTCTGCTTTCATCATTCTAAAAAAAAAAAAAAAAAAAAAGTACATAATCAACTATATATCTGAGACTGTAACTTTCATCATAGTTCTTATTTCAAATACTTACATTCATAGCAAATAACTGTCATATACTACAATTATAAATTTTCCTACAGAGTTCTACCTGAATTTGGTTTTATTATTTTCCTGTTTTATATGCAACCTAAATACCTGTCAAAGGCCACCTCCACTTAATATGTCTAGAAAGGGAGGAGGTCCCAAATGTCTCCATCTACTAGTCAGTTTTTGAAACTTCCTGTCCTCTACAAGAGGTCACTGATGACTCTGATGTTGATTATGGCGTAGACACAGGAACTAGAGGCCTATAAGGCTCCATGTCACTACTCAGGCAAGAGCCCACTAAGGTTGGAGAAGATACTTAGAACAGCCCATACCTCCTTTTATGACTACACTTCTTACTTCCATGAGCATATAAACTTATTCAGGTGTTCAGACTTCATATATAACACTTAGCTCACAGATAAAAAAGAATTAACATTATGTATAAAATGTGAGATATCATTGGAAAAAAAGTTAAGTGTCCACCCCACCCTCATAATTTAAGTAAACACTCCCAAAAAATAAAACCTCAAAAAGCTGTCATATTAGGCCACTCTGTGGATCCTAACCTTGTATACTGACCCTAAGGTCTACAAGTATCTGAAGAAGCACATTTTTCTTTAACCTCAGTGTGAGTTTCAATACCTATGAGAGTTGTTCATGATCTTGAATCCATCACCTGGAAACATGGAAAGTAATTATTCTCTAAAACATTGATCCAAAGTTTCCAGAGGGGGAAAAAATGTGGTCTCTGAAACAGATATAGCTAAAAACTGTTGGGAGAGTGAGGGGGAATGAAGGGGACTTTGGTATTGCATATTTAGCAGAAGAGTTCCAACTGTGCCATATGGTCCACAGTGGGCATATGGTAAGGGAAATTCCAAGATTTATTTCCTTTGGACTCTTTCCACCAGGCTGATCTGTAGCTACATTTCTTTATTTTTTATTTTTCAGCAGGATAACTTCACATACACACACACACACACACACACACACACACACACACACTTGTGCAGACACTCATGGATGCCTCAGAAATATTACAGTTTAAACTATAATGAAGATAAATGTTTTTATAAATGAATTATAACCAGCTTGATTGAAGCATTTCATATAATGAAATGCATCCATTTTTTGTGTACAGATGAATGAGTCTTAATAAGTGCATAACCCAATGAAGCCTCTACTGTTGAGATATCAGATACTGTTATGTACTGCAACTAGATGTCTATGGATTAGTGTTAAGGATTCCAACAATTATACAAAAACTTAGTATTTCTCTCTATTCATTCAAGTCTTGATTCATAAAATAGAGTCATTATTAAAAATATAGCTACCTGTTTAATTTTAAGAGTACAGGTTGATGTTTTAGATGTCTCTTTTCTCGTAGGAATACTAAGGAATTATGGTAACTAAATAGATAAATTATAATATTTTCTTAATTTGTTTGTTAAATTATTACCTCATTTATCAAAAAATATTTGTTGATTCTAACACAATGGTTAAGTATATAAGCTTTGCATTGAGATAGCATAGATTTATTTTTCTCCCACTTACTATTCTGGTTCAGTTTCCATGACACAGTGGGAGCAGAGTAGGGGAAGGCTTGTATTGCTACTGGAAACACATGTATAACTAGATAACTGCATGTCCCATATGTATAGCTTATCAGTGAGCATTTGATTACAGAAATAGAATTATGAATTATGAGAAATGATATAACATAGAGAGTTGACTACAGAGGTTTGACCTTACAAATGTCTGGCCTTGCATTTACATATTTTTTAACTGATTTGAGAGAAGGGAAGGAGAGAGAGAGGGAGAGAGAGAAACTAAAACATCAGTGTGAGAGAGAAGCATAGATGGATTGCCTCCTGCACGTGTGCCAATCAGGGATTGAACCTGCAACCTGAATTGAACCTGCAAGCTGGGTGTGCCCTGACCAGGAATCAAATCACCACCTTTTGGTGTATGGGAGGACGCTCCAAGCAAATGAGCCACACCGGCCAGAGCTGGCCTTACATACACAGATTACACACAGTCATTGTTCTTCATCGGGTGCTGGAACTGAGGTCAGCAGAGCAAAAGACGATGAAGGAAAGGTGACTGCAAAGTGGAGAAGAGAAAGGGCAAATGGAACATGCAAGGAGGAGCTGGAACCTGTGTCAGTCCCTCCTTGCCTACCAGCCCCAATCCTCAGGTTTCAGGCAACCTGCTTTCATCACAGAGATATGCACCTGTACCAGGATCAAAGAAAATGAAGGAAGAGATGCAGCATGACAAGGAGAAGCTCAGATCCTTGCTACTGCTGCCCCAGAGTTGCAGACTTTGGCTTAGGACTTGGAAAAGCTATAGGAATAAATCCACTGGGACCTGGGAGAGCTGTAACATG
Source organism: Miniopterus schreibersii (assembly GCF_964146895.1). NCBI lineage: Eukaryota > Metazoa > Chordata > Mammalia > Chiroptera > Miniopteridae > Miniopterus > Miniopterus schreibersii. The sequence goes on along the minus strand of NC_138106.1, from coordinate 67,123,159 downwards.
AGGCGCTGAAACCCACAACCAAGTGGATAAGCAGATCGGTGACAAGGTGCATGAGCTATAACAGCACACAGCACCCTGCACCACACTTGCGAGCATAAGAGTATGGCCATCCTCCACACTACAACTGATGCACAAAATATCTACTGTGGCCCATCTTACCCTGGAGCTATGCAGCTAAGGTTATTTCTGGAAAATGTAGCTCTAGTTAACTAACACATTTCAAATCCACTACAGCCCGCCCTATATCAACATGTCATCTATATACTCATTTTTAAAAGCATACTTAACTATTTTTTAAAAAATGTTATGAGTTTATTTGAACCAAACTGACGACATGCCAGGAAGCAAGATCTCAAATGTCTCAGAGAATGACAGTTCTGCAGTTTCTTTTATACATTTGAAATTAAGGAGGGAATGCAAGAACAAATGCATGACGACGGCAGAAAGCAAAGTACAGGATCATTAACAATATTATGGCATCCTCCAGGGTGGTTACTCCTCCAAAGTATCTAAAAATGAGGTTTACTCTGGCATTTCAAATGTGTGTTAACCTGGTGCACAGGAACGACGGACAGGGCCTGCTTAAGGCAGAGATAACCGTTTTTATAGGCTTGAAGTGAGATTATTCACCATGACCTGCCCGGCTAGGAGTTTATGATCCGATCACCTGTGAGGTTACTTACAGTCAGATTTATTATAGAGCCTCTTTTTCATCCACATGTCTGCGTCTAAATTTATTCTTCTTTTAAGAACACCAATCATATTGGATTAATGGCCTCCTTTTAACTTGATTACCTTTGTAAAGACCCTATCTCCAAACTTAAAGGTAACGTTCTGAAGTCTTGGGGTTTCAACATAGGAATTGGGAAGGGGCACACAGTTCAACCTCTAACAATCCATTTTCTTCTTAGTTTCTGCGAGAATACACTACATTTATTAAATAAATGTGGTCATTCCTAAAAAAATTTTATCAGACACCTTGAGGATCTAATGAAAGCAGTGGGCCTCTCCCCATGCACCAGGAAAACACATATATCAAACAAATTTACTATTATTCCAATCAAATTTATGTTCCAATCCAATTTACTATTATTCCAGAAAAGTCTTAGCTATACAAAGGGTGATATTGTAGCATTTCACTTTACACTGTTATTATTACTTGAGAAATAACAATTTTACAAATAATTTTGAGCAATCTGTTGTTTAAATAAAATGCAAACGAGTCATTGAGAAGTAATTGTTATATAACACCCGACAAAGGGTCGCTTTGGGAAACATCGGTCAATTTCTTAATCCTGTTGGTTTTGTGGCACTGTGATCAGTTCATTCAGGGTTGATTACAAGAAAGGTAACTATGGAGACACATACATTTTTATTTGTACTTTAAGCATGATTATAATGCTTTTATTTGCATACCAACAACAGGAATCATGCTTTACTTCTGCCTGATTATTTGTAGCACATACTCTTTTAAGGCACTATTATTTTTAAATTTATTTATTTAAAAATTTTTCAAGTACAGTTTCCTTTCAGTATGATTTTATATTGGTTTCAGGTGTACAGCATAGTGGTTAGACAATCATATACTTTACAGAGTGCACCCTCCACCCGACATTTCCAGTACTCACCTGGCACCATGCATAGTCATTGCAATATTATTGACTATATTCCCTATGCTGTACTTTACATGCCCATGACTATTCTGTAACTACCAATTTTTACTTAATCCCTTCACCTCTTTCACCCAGAACCCCCTTCCCCTCTGGCAATCACCTGTCCAGTCTCTGTATCTATCAGTCTAAAACATACTTAACTTCTAAATAAAGACAACAATGAAATCACACTCCCAGATAACATCGATACAGCTATCTGTAACATACCAAAATATAAGGTAACTTTACCCCCAAAAGAACTTCCAAAACTCCTTTATACATCCTCAGTGATGCTTATTAACCCAGTCTCTCAAGGGTTTGCCACACAGGCTGGTGTTGCAACTGAGTTTTTAAGAAGTCATTTCATGGCTGAAAATGAAGCTGGGTCAGCAAAAATACAAGATGCGCTTGGAGCGTCTTGCAGTATGAAAAAGAGAGAAAGTGCTAACAATGCAAAAGGGTGAGGGCATGTCAAAGGGACCCAGGAGCTAGCACAGAAGGGCTCCCGAGGGCCAGAGCTATAATCATTTAAACAACAAAATGAAGAATGCAGTTCTAGATTATAACCCAGAGTATAACATAAATATGAATGAGTTCATACTGTTATAAATAAATGGTTAAATGAGTAAATAAATAAATATAGGTGGAGAACAGCAATTCTTGTTTACAGAAGAATTACAAAAAAATATGTAAATATTCTCTCCTCCAGAAGGTAAATCTTATCTCCATGAACCCCTTTAGGGTGGGCTAGATACAAGCTAGAGTCTACGAAAGGAAAAATAGTAACTTTACAGTAGGGAAATCTGGCAAGCACTCCCTTAATCATACGATCATATTTAACATTACCAGTGATGTCATTTGGATATCATGTGTCCCTGTAACAAAGGCATTCTTTACTAAAACCCATAACTCCAGTCTAATCACGTTAAGAACACCAGACAAACACAAATTGAGAGAAATTCTACAAATTAAGTGACGACCACTCTTTATGAGTGCCAAGGTCATGAAACTTAGGAAAACTGAGAAACTGTCATAGATTAGAGAAGGTTAAGGAGACATGACAACTAAGTGCAGTGTGGTATCTTGTGTTGGATACTGGAAAAGAAAAAGAAAAAAAGAAAGGAAAAACTAATGATAAAGTCAGGAGTTCAGTTCATTGTAATGTACCAAAATTAGTGTTTTAGTTTTGAAAAATGTACCATAGTAAGGTAACATCATAACATTACCTGAGTGTTATATTTACTAAACCAAAACTGGGTGAGGGATATATGCAAATTCTCTGTACTACTTTTGCAACTTTTCTATAAATCTAATATGTTCCCAATAAAAAGCTAATTTTAAAAAGTAGCCATTGTGTGGTTCTAGTAGGCAGCTAATTCACAGTGATAGGAAGCATGGTAAAACCAGCGAAACCCATAAGCAGGAGCCCATTGCCACAGTTTTTCTCAGTAACATGAATTCTCTGGTGAGAAGTAACACTGTGTGGAATATTATGATTGTAAGACATCTAGAGATCCATCGGTTGTGGTTTGGACAGGAGCACTGAATGTAAAGAAGGAAAATCCATATCACATAAGGACCTATTCCACTAGGATGGAAGTGTTCATATGTAATTAGTTTGCCACCAGATTATACCACAGTTGTGCCATATTGAGAATTGTTGGTCTCTACTGTTGACAGGTTGGACAGTCAGTAGTCGTTCTAAGAAGATAAGCCTGAACGATTAGAAGTCCATGCTGTTGAACCCATGTTCATCCTCTTTTTCTATTGCAGTGACAATATCATTCATCAGCTTATTGAGCACAGACATGGTTGGCTGGGGAAGAAAGCATACTGATATCTACAGAATGAGTCATCCTACACATGAGATTAAGATCCTCATCTATTGAGATTTGTCTTTGATGAATATCCACATAAGACACAAATATCTGCATACTCTGTGCCCTTTGAAAAATTCCATCCACATACCCTTTTCCCCAATTTTCTAATTATGTCCCTTCTGCATACCTGATCGTTCAGCCAAGCCATAGCCACTATATATCAGTCAAGTGTAAATCTATACTTTTGCTCATCTTACCTTCCATGGAAAATAGACAACAACTTATACTAGTTGATATTCTACCCACTGAAAGGATTTTGCTCTAGCAGGGCCACCTCAGTGCCTTCTATAGTGCTTTAGCTGTCCACTCTCATATGTTACTGATCAATCATTCAGAACCATTCCTTCTCATGAATCTACAGAGGCAGTTGAGAGATAATAGGTAATGTGGCAGGAATATAAATCATTGGCTACTGGTCGACATGCTCAGACATCTTGTGCCTTCAACCCTTGCTTGAACCAAACACATATATGTAACACCCATTTGATGATGCAGTGCTAAGGGCCTACTGAACACTGTGGTTTGGTGTATTAGACAAAATGCAGTTCATGATGGACATCTTAGATTGCATGTTAAGATGGGCATCCAAAATCAAGCATCTACTCAAGATTCAGAAAAGTTACCTCACAGCAAGAATTCCTCATGGTGGCCTTTGACCATATACTTTTAGAAAGATAGAATTTCAGTATCAGTAAAAGTTATTGTGCTAAATATGTAATATGCTTGATTGAAAATATAACACCGTACTGAACAATATTAAGACCTGAATAAAGGAAATGATATATATTGAACATGGAAAGGCAGACTAAGTTTTAAAGATGACGATTACCTCACAGCAATCTAAAAATACAATGCAAATCTAACATTAAGTACTATAGAGTTTTGTTTGTTTTGTACATTGAACGTGGCAACACTGGTCTCTAATTTAAGTGAAAAAATTTAAAACTAAGAAAAAATAGTATAATTTTGAAGATATTTCCCTGTTTGTAGGACTTGCACTACTAGATATCAAGATTAATGTATACCTATAGTAATGAATATAATATGTTATCGTGAAGATTAGAACAGGACAGAGACTACAAAACTATAACTGGGCCTTGATAGTTCAATGGTGTATGATGTTGCCTTGCAGACGTGTGGTTGATTCTGTATCAGTTATTAACCTATATGGAAAAATTAAATTGGACTTCTACTGTGAATCATGCCCTAAAATTATGACCAAATATATTAAAGTTCATGTGTACGAGCAAAACTCTAAAATGTTTGAAAGAAAACATCTGGTAAGTGCATAGGAATGCATTTTTAATAACATATAAAAGTACAAATTCTTAAGAGAAAGATTAATGTGTATAATTTCATGAATTTAAAACACCTATTCTTCTAGCCAGTACTGAAGTGAAACATAAAGACACCAAATGACAGAGTATACTCACCATGCACAAATCCCGATTAATGACATGTTATCTGAATTGGTATTATTCAATGAACTGAGTTGTGAACACTTAGATGGATACTCATTATGTTATTTTTGCACATTTGTGTATCACAAATATTTCTAAAATGCATTTAATACATTAGAGCAATATATTGGCTCTTAGTTTATCATAGTGTTTTCCTTCAAATTTTTCCAAATGTTTTTTCATAAATTGTAATAGATTATATCAAGGTTATTTTAGACATCTATTAAGAAGGTCATCTGAATTTCTTAAATCTGTCTTAAAGATGTGAAATAGTATATCAATACATTGGTTAATTTTATACTTTTTGAATTCCTAAAATACTCTATTTATAGTAAAAAAATAATTTTTAATGCAGTTTACTACAGCTTTCTATTTCAGTTAGGGTTTTTATATAATAAACACGAACCAAATATTTTCTACATCTGATGTTTTCTAGCACCAGAGAAATCCTGTATTTCTAAAATATACTTAGGAGCTTTTTCTTTTTTTGTGTGTGATTTAGAAAATAATACAGCATTGGATATCTATGAACCTTGTAATCTGAAATAATACACTATTATTCTCTCATTATTGTTTTCTCCTTTTTAAATTCAATTTAGAAATAAACTTTTTCTTCCCAGGGATCCGTTTTATGCTATACAATTTTGAGTGATATATATGATCGACTTTGTAAACTATAATGCTTGATTCGGGCCCAGTAATACTGATTTCATACTTCTGGCCTCCAGAACTGTGAGACAATAAATTTATTTTGTTTTAAACCAATTTTGTAGTAATTGGTTATGGCAGTCATAGGAGACTAACACACTATTACAATTATTACCATGTCAGGTTACAGGAAACATTCCACTTAAAATATATCTTTGATAGAGAAACATAAGATACAGTAATAAATATACCACTGATAATTCAACATGATAATAAAATTTATAAGACAAAAAATGTTACTTTTCTTTTAACTAAAATATCCTAAGTGGCAGTGATATTATTCAGGTTTCTGCGGGTTACATATGTGGAATTAGAGAAGATGCAGTATATTCAGTTTGTAGGCCATATTTAGCAGCACGGACAGGAATGGAAACATTCCGAATTCATCAAGGTAATCTTTCCTGAGTAGCTCAGTCACAGTCTCAGAATCCTTCTTGACACGGCTTGTAAAAATCCATTATCAAGTGATAAGAGGCAGTACATGTATAAAATCAATGTACTATATTAAGCAAAAATTTTGAAAGGAGAAAACAGAAGAAAGTAGAGTTGCTGTACTTTTCTGATTAGAGTTTTTACTTCAATTTTATTCTCACTTCACAACACTTACATTACTGCTCTTATGTCTAGAAAACAAACCAAATGCTCTGTGTATCACATACATATATGAACTGTGAGCCCGATATCTACAGTAGTTGTATAATACTGAATGTTGAGTTTTTGTTTGTCTTGTCAAAAACTTATAAACACAGACAACAATATGGTTGTTACCAAAGGAAAGTAGGGGTGGAAAGGGGTAAAGGGAGTCAAATATATGGCGACGGAATGAGAATTGACATTGGGTGATAAACACAGTGCAATATACAGATAGTATATTTTAAAATTGTACACTTGAAACCTATATGTTATTAACCAATGTCAGCCTAATAAATTTAAAGTAAATAAATTAAAAATGAATGAATGAATTAATGAATTTAAAAAATTCAATATTGAACTAAGGAAGAACTTTATACATCTGAATTTTAAAATCTGATACATTTTGTCCCATTTGGTTATAACGTGACACAGTGGTTAAGAGTATGAATTCTGGAGATAGTGTCTCTCCATTTATATTACTCTCTGCTGCTTACTAATTATGTCTCAATTTTCTCAAAATTTATTGTGACACTTAATACGTGTAAAGAACTTATTGCTGAAAACATAAGAAGTGTTCAGTAACTTTTATTGGTCTTTTGGTGATTCTAGGAAAAGTAATGTTTTAATGTCCAGAATTCTCAGTTGTATTGGTCATTGTAGTACAGAGCAAAGGCATGTTGTGGTTGCTTCCAAGAGTTTGAGAGGCAGGAAGGGACTGAAACAGCAAGTCTACTTGGTCATGGCATATCCTTTTTCTAAATTGTTTGATTTGTTAATATTTTAAAAGACTATTATGGTGATAATCAGGCAATTACTGGTCTGCAATTTTATTTTGTAATTGTCAGATTTTTCTGTTAAGGTTATGCTAGCTTTATAATAGAGTAGGAAAATATTTCCTCGTTTTCTACTTGTACAAAAAAAAAATGAAGTAAGATTAATGCCATTTCTTACTTGAATGTTTGATGGAATTAATTAGTGAAAGCCTCTGGGCCTGAATTTTTCTTTTGGAAAGATTTTTTAACAATAAATTAAATTTATTTAACAGATATAAATCTATGCAGGTTTTATTGGCTTACGTAACTTTTTGTAAATTATATTTTTAACAAATTTAAACATATTGCCTAAGTTGTTAAATTGTTGGCATAAAGTTGCTTACAGTATTCTCTGATCATTACTTTAACGTTCGTGGGATCTTTGCTGACAATCTCTTTATTTTATTCCTGCTATTGTTGGTTCATGTTCTCTTTTTTCACAAGGTTAAGGGGAGAGATTGTCAAGTTTGTTGATATTTTCGAAGAACCAGGTGTTGTTTTTTATTTTCAGTCTTTTATTTATTCATTGGTTTCTGGTATTATCTTTATTATTTTCTTCTGTTTTTGTATTAGTTTTTTTCTTTTATTATATCTCAAAATGGAATCTTATGTCCTAACTCTAATTTTCTCTAAGCCCTGTTTTAGCTGCATCCTAACGTATTTTCCTATAATTACACTCTCATATCAGATCCTTCTTTTATAGTTTCACAATGAAATTATATATATATAACTTTGTATTTTATGAAATCTGTCACGTCTGCTTCCCTTCCCGCCTTTCATAGGAAACTTATTGTTCTTTTGCCTGATTGACCCTGTCTTGCTCAATTTGGATTCTATTTTCTACAGTGTCTCCATAGTGTGGAGTTTTGTCTTGCCAAGATATTGAGTTGTGTTAGAGCGTTTATAAGGTTCAAACTGCTCCAGCACTTTTATTCATGAAAATAACTTTGTCTACTTTTCACTGCTCTTTCAGGCTGGCCCAACATGTTTTCCAGTAACTAGAAATTTCAGCAGAAGCCAAGTTTAGTTCCTTGTGCTGAAACAATAGAAGTGTAGCTGCCAGTGTTTTGTCCCCACTCACTTGTATTTATGGGTATGTAGGGAAGTTCTGGCACCAAGTTTTGCTAAAGATATTGGCTAAGGGCCTTTAGTTTTACTATCCTAGTGACTCTGTGATGGGAGGATTTGGGGAGATAAAAGGGAGCCATAACTATGGCCATGTGATCACTATCTTCTCAAAACTCTCTCTTCTTGAAACTATTTTTACCCCCATTTTACATAAATAACTTTTATACATCTATGAATTATTTTATAAATTATGTTATAATCTATGGATATTTAAATAGATGTGTATTTTAATAAGCATAGGGCAAAATATAATTATTCTAATGGGTAGTCACTTTATAAGAGATCAGTTTTTAATCTTCCCTAGGATCTAAGGCACATATTTAATAAACTAATTACATTTCAGCTTCTTTGGAAAGTAAAATTTATATGTCAGCTGTAGAAAATGTCTACATTGTGAGCTTGATAGGATTTTCAGGGCGTTTTCTAGGTAAACCATAACATTGATTTGGTAATGAATATATAGCCCAGGATAATTTCTGAAACTAATACCTACACATTTCAATTCAGAAAATCAGTTGAGTCGGTAACAATGCAAAATAAATATACTGTGAAAACAAAATGGCTCTTAACTGCCTTTAGGGTTTTACATGTTTTGCTAAATTGAAATTTTATACACTAAGAATAACTCTGATAGCTCTATAGCTTCGTAATCCCATGCTTTTCTGATAACTTCCTTTCTAGAATAGAAAAAACATGAGAAGCTAATTGCTTAAACCCTGAAAAATGCTTTTCTTTGAACTCAATGAAGCACAAAGATAAATAGTGTATTACTAAAGGGAATTTAGCTCTGTTTATGACTGCTTGTAGTGTGAAATTGGTTGTTTGTGATCTCTAAAAACTTGCTTTCTTTTCAAAACACCGTATGCTAGTTGTGAATACAGAGAAAGATGGGAATGTAAGAAGAATTCAGATAAAGCGACATTCCTTTACTTAACTTTTGAATGGTTCTCTTTCAATTTTTGGTGTTGTGCATTTTATGAAAACCATAACTGATGGCTTCTCAAATAATGGGGTACACTAGTGTATTTACAGCATGTCCTTTTATGCCATTCTTTCATTTATTATTCACAATAGTCATTCTATTTAATATGTGTTTATTGTAATACAAGTTTTGTTTTGTTTTCTTTTTTCGGTTATATTTTTTTAATTAAATTTTCAAATAAGAATATGTAGAATTTCTTTGAAATCAGTATTTGAGTTTATCACAGCTCTCTAACCTCTAAACTTAGTTCTTGAAATAGTTTATAGCTTAAAATATATTTCCATATGGTTATAATTTTTTAAAAACCCACAAAATATGTTTAACAAATAGTACAAAATATATATGTGACTAAAATATATTTTGAAGTATTTATTTCAGTATAAAACAAGAGTGATCTTAACCTCATTATAAGTCAAGGAGCATCTGTACATGTTCTTCATCCAAGACACCATGGATACAAAAAGTTAATAAACACCAACTTCCCTAACGATGGGAGAGCCCTCTGCTTTGCAATGTGGATTCCAGTTTGAGAGGGTTGCTCTAATTCTCTTTGTTCTACCATCCCACCAAAAGCTTTTTATTCTTCAGAAGAATAGAGGCACTGCCCCTTCCATAAGCTGCCTTACATAGTGAGGGCCCAAAATCTCTTATAGAGTTGCCTGTGAATCTCTTTTCCTGACTGTAACATGTAGCAGGCCACTGCCTTTCACATGCAGAGGATGTGTCCAGGTTGAGGGGCCCTCTCTCAGCTTTCCTACTTCCAGTCTCTGGTCCACTATCTTTGTGCACTTGTTAAAGGTCCATACAAAGTGTTGGCTGGTGGCTAGTGAAGCATTCTGTGGCTGAGGTTCCTACAGATTTTAACCTTTCATGCAGGCCAGTGGAGGCTAGTTAAATATGATTAAATTATGGCTAGGTTCTCCTTAATCCCATCTACAGTATGTTCCTCCTTTCCCCACTACTCCATCAAGAATGAAGGCAGAGGTGGATCACTTTTCTCTTAGAAATGACAACTTACATTCTGGAATTTAGTTTATTTAAGTTTCTTTGCCTGTACAGTGATCTGATAGGATTAAAAATGTATGCTGTTTCTTATCTATCCATTTTTGTGTAGTGTGCAGAGTGGGAGAAGAAATCTCTTGTAAGTTTCTATATCCTAATTGAAAGTTCTAGTTTGGTAGCTTTGTCTTTAACAAAATGAGCTGGAATTTGTACACAAAATTTATGATTTGATTTCATGGACTAGAAAACAGCCAAGGGAGGCTTGGAAGTGCATTCTCTAGTGGGGTGGTCATGTGCCCAGCTGAAACTTAGCAGTCTTAATATTTTTAAAAAGAAGGAAATTGGGAATCTGTTCCACAGATGCTTAAGAATAATTTGATTTAGGTCCTTGCTCTCACAGGAGCTTTATTTTTTTAAAAACTTTCCAAAAAGACCAAAATGAGCAGATGACATTGACAGTTTCCTGAGTAGTATGAGGATTTTGCCCCAAAGACACTGGTAACCAGCAGAATCTCTAAGCTGCACATTGTTGTAGCTTCATCATTACTCCTACCCACAGAAGGGCCACTGTTTCATTATGTCTCTCTCAAAGAAGAGATGAGTAACTTTTTATTCAACTTCTATTCTCATTCTGTCTTTTAAAGATGTCCTTATTATCATAAAAGTAAAGTGATTAAAGAGGTCAAGGGTTGCTTCTATGTAGAAGGCTGGCTCCTTCTTTCTTTTCTTCCATTCTTTCCAAGACACTTTCAAGGATTACAAACATGTTATTTTTCTATGACTGCCATAGTAAAATACCATACACTGGGTGTGGCTTAAACAACAAAAATTTATTTCTGGAGGCTAAAAGTCCAAGATCAAGGTGCCAGGAGAGTTGGTTTCCCCTGAGGCCTCTCTCCTGGGCTTACAGAGAACCACCTTCTTGCTGAGTCTTCACATAGCCATCCTCTGGGCACATATACCTCCAGCATCTCTCCATGAACTCTAATTTCCACTTCCTACAAGGATATCAATCAGCTTCAATTTGGATTTACCCTAGAGATCTCATTTTAGCTTAATTACCTATTTCAAAGGCTCTATTTCTCAACACATCATATTTTCAAGTATTGCGGGGAGGGCTTCAACATATGTATTTTGGGGGATACAATTTAGCCATAATAACACACTAACATAATTTAAAATGTCCTTTCTAATAATGCTAAATTTTTAATGATTAACAATAATAATTAAAGCTAGAGTTAGATCATCTAACATTTTTCTAAGCTTTTTAATATTAATTTCAACAAAAGTTAGATTTAAGGAAATGCATTTAGGATTAAGATGACTTTCATTAAATATTTCATGATTATAGTATACACTTTCTCCTTGGTGACCTTCTGATATTGCAAATTAAGATCTTAGACACTGAGGATAAAAATGTAGGCTATTATAAATCAGAAGTCAAATAATCCCTACAGCTTTATATTTTATTTCATTCTGGGCATTCTATAATTTCACGAAATGTCACATTATTTATAAAAAATTAGACAAATAAGTTTTGTAAAAATGTACTCCATTGAAATATTTATTCACTGTTACAGATTTTATAATACCTGAATATTTACTTTGAATCTCAAAAAAGGAAGTATTCTTATGACAACATTTTCCTATAATAGAGAGCAGTGGGGGTAGGGAAAGTCCTTCAGAATTTGTCTTAGCTCAGGCTTTAAACAAACTAGGAAAAGACATTATCTAAACACATTAATGAAATCAGCATTAACTATAAGTAAAATCAAAAGGGTAATGTTAACAGAGAAAGCAGTTATTTTATGAATGTCAGCTAGATTTTTCTCTGGATATTACAATGCATAAAAGAGATTGAAAGTTTTCTTTTCATAAAGTTAAGGTTTTCTAACAAGGCATAATGTTCTTGAAAAAACTCTTGGTGCTTCATTTGTTCCTCATAGAAATGTAACAAATAAAATTATATGTAATTATTTTATTCATTTATTATTTAGGTATAATGGATATATAACATTATATCAGTTTCATAAGTACAATATGATTCAATATTTGTATATATCGCAAAGTGGCCACTAAAATAAGTCTAATTAATATTCATCACATACATGGTTACAAATTTTTTATCTTCTAATGAGAATGTTTAAGATTTAATAACACCTCTTTTACTTGTATAACTTGTATTTATTTGATATTCATATATCATCTTACTTGGTTTTCATAAAATGATAAAGTGAAGAGAGTAGGCATTATCATTCACATTTTAAAATGACAAAAAATGAAATTCAGTAAAAGATCTCAAAAAACACAATGGGCTAGCTTAAATGGGAGAGCGAGGGTTTGGAATTCAGATGAAGAACAATTATTTTATCAAGATGTCACTTTGTCTAAATAAATCTAGGGGACCCACATGTACAGTACAGCTAACCTGATCAAAAAGCATTGAAAGGTGTCCATAGTATCTAAAATTGCATACATAATAAACAGAAAACATCATAGGATATACTTCAGTCTTCACAGTTGTATAATATATTTTTAACATGGAGATACTGTATCTTTAATGATAGTTCACGTGGATGTTAATATTATATATTAAGTTGTAATTAAAAATGCATATGTAATTTGAAATTTAAGTCTACCTTCATGGGTATGACATATTTGTAAAAGAATAAGCTTCTATTTATTAATTGTAATCCCAACACATCATTTTATGTCTAATTATCATCACCTCTTCACTAACTAGCTAAATTCTAATGTTTGACAAAAAAATTATATGACTCATTCACAGAACTCGGTTTCTTGTTCCCCATATAATACATATTTGCTAGTTTATTATTTATATTGGAAAACCTATATTGAACAGCTTTATTTTTGTTTTATAAATTATTTTCCAATTTATGTGTAAATGAACTTTTCAAAATCAATACATAAATACTGGAGAACATATATAATAATATATAGTTACAGGCTTAGAAATGGGGCAAGTATAGTGCATCCACTTATGCAAGTCATCAATCTGAATTGCATTTCCCATTGCAATAATTCGTTATATTGACATTCAGAAAGAGCCATTCAGATGTCAACTTCTCTTAAATTCAGAAGCTGAATAACCCCTGAAAGATGTGACAGAAGTGGGTAAAAGAAAAAAACAACCAAACAGGTATACAAATAACAGTCAGTCAGGTAGCCTACAATTATTGGGAAAAATCTAGGTCACTGAATAAGTACCTTTCCTTTAGGGATGCTGAGCAGTATTTAGATTTATTAGTGGTTATCACAAATGACAATGATAAGAAATACATTACCTAAGGAGCACATTAATTTTCACTAATCGATTTGGACTAATATATTAAATAAATTTTGATTAAGATATAAATTAAAGAAAAATGACTTAAATTGACTATCTTGAATAAAGTTGTCAAGCCTAATAAACATTCAAAATAACAACTGTAAATAAGGAAAGCAAACTAATTATAGAATTGAGTATAAGCCTATTTATTATGCTGACTGTTAGAGAAAAACATTTAATTAAGAATAAACAGATGTAGATGTGGAAACTCAGCAAACCCACTGGGACCTCAAGGTTCAGTCATCACTACACTGGCAACTAGTCCAAGGCATGGTTCATTTTTACCAAAGCAGTTTTCTTGTTAAATAGTGACTTCTTTAGTCTTTTTTAATGGCAATTTGAAACACCAGGATTAAACTTCTTCCACTAAGTAATAAAGCCGATAAACCAGTTATTTTATCAGTAAATGTAAGCTATGGAGATTTCTTCACACACAATCCAAATGTGTAGAGTTTCGATGTCTGTAGAAATGAATGATACATTTTGATTTTAAAAGATCAAGAAGCCCCAGGAGTTAAGCAAGTCTGGTAGAAATTCAGGGGATACATGCTATGGAAGAGCTAGGTTTACCTTAACTAATCAGATCAATGCATTTATACATGTTACCATACTATGACACTGAGGAATACAATTTAACTTGAAATCAGAATTAAGAAAAGTAGAACCAAGCTGGATTTTGAATCTGAAGTATATACCTTGTTCATTTTTTCCCTTTAAAAGAAGAAAATTAAAAAGTTATATTTTACCTTAAAGAAATTATTAGATTGGGAAAAAAATCACTCATTGAAGGAGAGCAATTTTCCCTGAACAGAGGACTGTGCTCTGCCCTCTCCAGGGATCTGATCGGGGGTGTGTGTGTGTGTGTGTGTGTGTGTGTGTGTGTGTGTGTAAAGAAATTATTAGATTGGGAAAAAAATCACTCATTGAAGGAGAGCAATTTTCCCTGAACAGAGGACTGTGCTCTGCCCTCTCCAGGGATCTGATCGGGTGTGTGTGTGTGTGTGTGTGTGTGTGTGTGTGTGTGTGTAAAGAAATTATTAGATTGGGAAAAAAATCACTCATTGAAGGAGAGCAATTTTCCCTGAACAGAGGACTGTGCTCTGCCCTCTCCAGGGATCTGATCGGGGGTGTGTGTGTGTGTGTGTGTGTGTGTGTGTGTGTGTGTGTGTGTGTGTGTGTGTGTGTGTGTTTCCGCACGCAGGTGTAGGGGATAAAGAGGGAAAGGGGGGGAGAGAGAGGAGAGAGAGAATGAGAATGAGAAAAATATTTATTTTAAGGTGGCTCATGCATTTATGGAGACTGTGAAATCACAATGTACAGGATGGTTATTAAGCTGGAGACAAAAAAGAAAGCCAGTGCTGCATTTATTATTATTATTATTATTATTATTATTATTATTTATTGTTGACACTATTACAGATGTCCCCCACACCCAGCTCATTTACCCACTTCCAATGCTGCATTTCAAGACTGAAGGCCATATGCTGGCAGAAGTCCTTTTCGGGGGGATACTTGGTTTTGTTCTATAAAGGTTTTCAATGGCTTGGTTGAGATTTACACACATTACGAAGGGTAACCTGCTTTACTCAAAGTCCACAGGTTTAAATGTTAATCTCATCCAAAAAACACCTTACAGAAACATCCAGAATAATGTTTAATTAAATATCTAGGCAAAGTGTCCCAGCCAAGTTAACAGGTAAAATTAACCATCACACTTATCTTACTCACCCTTAACTTTCAGAATCATAGCTACTTATATGCACATGAGAGTTTGATCTATTATTTAGCAGGTTTAGGATATAATTAAGAGTTACTCTTCTAAGGAAATGTATTTTATGTCAAGCCCCCAAGCATGTAAAAGTAGAAAATTAAAAGTGATGCCCCAATATTTGCAGTCCTATATACACAACAGGAAGGGAAGTTACTCAGGACAATCCTGGACATTTTATTTTTCTGTGGGTCACACACTGACTTCCATTTGTCTTCACTCTAGTCTGTAGGATGGGTTGGGAAGATAAAGCAATGTGCCTCCATTTATACTCAAATTTCTTAAAGAGTTAGGTATTTATTTTGTTTTCTCTACATCTTAATATTCTTTCCATAATGCATTATTTTTCCCCTTAAACTCATATTTTCCTTAGCAAAATATTATGAGCAAGTCCTGTCTTCTCTTAGTTATTATTTATATATTTATTTATTTTTAACTCATCTTTATTGTTGAAAGTATTACAATTGCCCGTTTTACCCCCCATTGATCCCCTCCACCCAGCATCCACCCTTGTGCCCCCCAGGCCTTCTCTACACTATTGTTTGTGTCCATGGGTTATGCATACAGGCATCTAAATTCTTTGATTCATCTCTCCACTCCCACTCCCCACCCCTGACTTCCCTCTGAAATTCGGTTGCTCAGTGGCTCTATATCTCTGTATCTATTTTGTTCATCACTTTATTTTAATTTATCTTTATTGTTGAAAGCATTACAGATGTCCTTTCTCCCCCATGATTCCCTGCACCCCGCACAGCCCCCCCCCCCAGGCCTTCACCACACTATCATCTGTGTCCATGGGTTATGCATCTAAGTTCTTTGGGTAACTTCTTCCCTCCTCCTCTCCCCTTCCCTCTAATTTCTAAAGGCTGAAGTGCCTCAGAGGTCAACCATGGGCCTCCTCTTCTCACGCACCACTTCCTTCATAAGGAATCTCATTTATTGCCATGATTTTAAATTTCATCTACAGGGTAATTCTAACATGTGTAGAGCCAGAGTTATCTTTGCATCTGTGCTTCATACCTACAAAGACTAGGACATACTCGACGTCACCACTCGGCGGTCTCATGAACACCTCACACTTAGCATGTGCAATTTTAAAAAGGCTTCCCCTCCAGCCTCCCACTGCTCATACAGGTGCTCCATACACCGGTCCCTGAGGCATTTCCGAGGTGCCTCTTCTCCTCTCCTCTCCTTCATCATCCACAATGAAAGCAACACCAACTCTTCCAAGTTCCTATATCAGCTCCCTATTGGGACAATAACAAATTACCCAGAACTTAATGGCTTAAACAAAACAATTCATTCCATTACAGTTCTGAAGGCCAGAGTCTAAAATCAAGGTCTTGGAGGCCACCTAGTCTGAAATCAAGGTGTTCACAGGGCTGTGTTTTTCATAGGAGACTTCCTTTCCCTGCCTCTTCCAGCTTTGAGAGGCTGCCCCCCTTCTTTGGCGTGTGGCCCCTCCTTGCATCTTCAAGGGCAGCAGTGTAACATTTAAAATCTCTCTCTTCTCTCTCTCTCTCTCTCTCTCTCTCTCTCTCTCTCTCTCTCTCTCTCTCCCCCTCACTCACTCTCTTTCTGCTCTTATTATCACATCCCCTCTTTCTCTGATTCACCTGCCTCTCTCTTTTCCTTACAAGGACCCTCATGATTATGTTGGGCCACTCAGAATCCTAGATAATTTCCCCATCTCAAGATCCTCAATTTAATCACATCCACAAAGTCTCATTTACTGTGTAAACTATGACGTTAACAGGTTTCAGGAATTAGGATGCAGACATCTTATAGGGCCATTATTTGAGCTACCACTGTGCCCATCCAAAACATTCCTTTAATCTCTCCTATTCTTTCCTTCTTTCTTACTCTTTCCAAGATACCATCCCCACTTTCTTCAATGACCTCCTAACTGATTTCTGATTACCATTACACACTCTTCCGATCCATTTCCCACATGGTGACCACAATTGATCTCATTAAAGAAAAATATGATCATATTCCCTGCTTAAAACATTTTAACAGCTTGCAATTGCATTTAGGATAAATTTCGTCATCTTTAATGTGGTCTTGCATAATCTGACTCCTGCATAAAATCTCACGCTTCATGTAATGCTCCTGCTCACTTAATCACTACTCAACAGCTACTTGCTTTCCCATTTAGCCAAACCTGATATATATCTTTGCAGATGCTTTTTCTCTGCAATACTTTTCCCTAGTTCTTTATAATGTAATATGGTAGCAGATGGTCTATATTATAAAATAATATAAAATTGCAAGGTCTATGTTATTCAAGGGATTTATGTATAAATAAAACTCGAACTATGTAGTACTTTGAAAAGAGCCCCAAGTGTTTTCAATATTTCTTCTTTATGTTCATGAATTTCAATGCAAATATAAACCTTCTAGAACAGTACTTTGTCCTCTGCCTTAATAGATGAGCAGTTCATCTGCACCACCCCTCACTTTCTGTCTTATATGGTGCTAGGAATTAATTCTCCTGATTCCTTTGCCATCTACCTTCCATCTCTATTCAGCCAATGGGAGGTTCTGGTGGATGATTAGAGGGCCTGAGGAAGGAAGAAGCTGGGGTATTCTTCTCACTCCCTGCATTTGGATAGCGTATTTGGCAGAGACTGAGCCTCCTCCATGGCTCTAGTTTCTGATGTTCGGCACCTCCATCACAGTCCTAGCTTCTGCCAGCCAGGTTTCCAGCTTCAGTTGTGTGGCCGCAGCTCCTGATCTCCGCTAACACTGCATGTTCCCTTTGCTCCTCTAGCCATAGGGATGAAGATAGATTCCTAACCAATTGTGTAAGTCAAGTTCTCCAGAGTAACAAAACCAACAGGATGCATAAATACATATCTAATGATATATATACATAAGGATATCTGGAAGCCTTATGACAGTGATTAGAAGACTCATCCAGGACTCTGATAAGAAGGCTCTTTGTATATAAAATTGTATAGTAAAACCTGGTAATTCATAATGATCACACAAAATAAATTTACTTGGAAATATCACCTTCCAGGCTTAAGTTTCCAGATTAATTTCTTTCTTTTAAATTTTATTATTGTTTAAAATATTACAGATGTCCCTTTTTCTCCCCAATGACCTGTTCCACCCCGTTCCTTCCCCCTCCCCAGTCCCTCTCCCCACCATTGTCCATGTATTTAAGTCCAGATGGACAGCAAAACAGTTGCAGTTCCATAACTACCTTCTCCTTATATGAAAGGTTTAAACACTCCTCAGGTATGAAAGTCTTATGCTAGAAATCCAGAATTAAATCTAAGACCAAATCTATCAATATCTGAAAAGAAATTATTTGCTCCTTGCTCAATTACAAGGTTATTGAAAATACATTTATTATATTTTGGTTATTTAGGTAATTTTAGAAACTCCAGGAAAACTTTTTATAAAATAGCTTATGAAAGACTAACATGTAATTGAAACATCTATTTTTCTGACAAATGAATGCAATTATTTGATATTTGGAAATCTGATGATTAACTAAATGTATTAATATGAATCAGATCTTTTCATTTCTTGATTAATGAGAAGTTTTTATTAAGCTTTTACTTTCTTATTGTTTTGAGGGCCATTTTCCCAAGCACATCACCTAAGGTTTATTTGAATATTTGCCATCTTGCCTTCCTCTCCAGATTCATGCTATTCTTCTTAAAATCAAATCTTAGCAAAGAGCATGCGTTACTCCACAATTCCCACATAACGAGTACTCACTTCCAGTGATCTCTACCTTAGGAAATAATTCTTCCCATTCTATGCAATCTGTTTCCTTGTCAACTTTTGCAAAGCCTTTATCTCCTTACCCAGTTTAGGGTAAGAGGTCTTGGTGAGACATGCAGTAAGCAGGCTCCCCCCCCCCGCACCCTTTCCTGCAGGACACCTAACACCTGCTGACTACACCATGCTCAAATGTTAACCGGAATTGCTGCAATAAAAAGTGAAAATTAGTAAAAGAGAGTCTTCTTGCACTCCCAAAGAAAATCAAGGTTCATATGGACCAAAGGGATAAACTGAGTTCTAAATAAGGAAGAAAGTTGTGTATGTATTGGGCGGGGGACGATGTACGTTCAAATACATAGAGTTAAGGTATAACTGACAACCAGATACATAAGTATATACCCTTCTCCCAGCACCAAAATAACTAAGTGGCATTTAACCGGGAATTATTTCATTTTTGTACATAATCTAAAAATTGTTATGTAACCATTCACTTTCTTTAAAATATCACTATTATGAGTCAACCATTGATTGGGGTGCTGGAAGCCAATTTAAAAATTCACTGTTGATACATGTTATCAATTTGCCTTTCAAATGTGTTTTAAAATGTAGAGATGATTTTGGGTTTGGTGATGACTTTTTAGATACTACATCAAAAGCCCAAACCATGAAAGAAATAATTAAGTTGGGCTTCATTAAAGTCAATAGCTTCTACTTTGTGAAAGACATTGTCAAGAGAGTAAGAAGACAAAACACAGAATGGGAGAGAATTTTCAAAAGACATATCTGATAAAAAAAAGGTTTACCCAAAATATAAACTATTAAAATCAACAATAATTAAATGAAAACCCTGATCTTAAAAAAAAAAAATGGGCAAAAGATCTGAACAGACACACCTGACCAAAGATAGACAGATGGCAAGTAAGCAAATAAAAAGATGCTCAACATCATATGTCATTAGGGAATGGCAAGATAAAACAACACTTAAGATACTACTACACACCAATAGAAAGGCCAGAAGCTGAAACATCACAACCCCAAGTGATAAGAAGAATATGGAACAACAGGAACTCACATGCATTGCTGGTGGGAAAGCCACTATGGAAGACAGTTAAGCAGTTTCTTACAAAATAAAGCATATTTTACCATATGACCTAGCAATCAGGCTGGCTCCTTGGTATTTATTCAAGTGAGTCAGAAACATGTAGACACAAAAACCTGCACAGGGATGTTTACAGTAGCTTTATTCATAATTGCCAAAAACTTGAAAGTGACCAATATATCCTTCAATAAGTGAATGCATAAACAAACTGTAGTATATACAGAGAATGAAATATTATTCAGTGTTAAAAAAATGAAATATCAACACGTGAAAAGATATGGAGTCACCTTAAATATTATCAAGGGAAGGAAACCATATGATTCCAACTATATGACTTTCTGGAAAAGGCAAAACTATGGAGACAGTAAAAAGGCCAGGGGTTTCCAGGGCTGAGAAAGAGGTAGGCATAAATAGGTGGGACCCAGAGGACTTTCAGGGCAGTGAAAATACTCTGTGTGATATTCCAGAATAGTATAAAGGTAGATACAGGTTGTTATAAGCATGGCAGAACCCACAGAATGTACAACACAAAGAGTGAATGAACCCCAGTGTAAACCCCAGTGTCACCCCAGTGTAGACTTTGGGTGACAATGATTTGTCAGTGTAGGTCATCAGTGTGACAAATGTACCACTCCTGTGTGGAATGTTGCTAGTGGGAGAAACTCTGAATATGTGAGGTCAGAAGGTTATATGACAACTCTGTAATTTCTGCTTAATTTTGCTGTGAGCCTAAAACTGTTGTAAAAATAAAAGTCTACTAAAGATTAGATCCAAACTAAGTAAATTACTTTTACCAGATACCTAATTTCTAATGTGATTTTCCTTCAAATACATGGACTCTTGTTAAAAAGTCACAATCACTAAAGTATTCAATATGTGATTTCTGCTGAACCAAATGGTTTATATGTTGATAAAATATAAATGCCTTTTACCCCACTCCATGAGAGAATTATTGTCCAAAATAACTATTAAAAATAATACCATGAGTCAAACATTTTAATTTTGATAAAGAGGAACATAGGAACATGTTATTTATTGATTGGCTCCGTTTTCATGGATTGATGGGAGATTGTGTTGTGTTTTTTTCTATATTAAGACATCTATTCCTATTTTGTGTGGAGTAGGTCTATTTTCATAATTTTCCCCTGGAATATGGTTACCATTTATTACCCATACACTTCTACTATATCTGTATTTATTGTTATTGGCCAATTAAGACAACATAAAGTATAACTTATTTTGCCTTTCTTTTCCATGAATGATTTTTACTTTCTATCATTTCCTCCTCTCCATTATTTTTATAATTTTAGTTTTCCTTTAATCTGAATAAACAAGTAAACATATTCACGTTGTTCTCCAAAGCTATTTTTTGCTCTCTCTCTCTCCCTCCTCTCTCTCTCCTGCTCTTTTGCTCTCTCTCTCCCTTTTCTTCTTTCTTTATTTTTAACTGTCAGTTTCCTATGGTAATGGCCTAAGTACTTCTGTGTCTTCTGACCAAACAGGAAAATTACAAAGCATTGTATTTAGAGGACTCTAGTGAAACAGATGGGTCCCTGCCCAATCACGCTGTGTTAATCCAATCGGTTAACAAGCCCTGTGCACTCTATTAGCTTTTCATGGAAACATAAACAAAAGTATGAAGACAAGGATAATTAACTGTTTGCAGAACAGTTCTAATATAAAAGAAAGAACAAAACAACCAAGTAGAAGTAATGGTAATCTAACTAAATAGAGCTAAGAGAAAGGAAAATAACATAAGTAAATATATAAGTACACATAAGATCAGTGATGTTCTAATAAAGCAACATACAGAGACTCAAAAAGAGTTCTTAGAAATTAAAAACAGGCAGCAAAAGTTAAAATTAATAGAATTAGGACTTTCATTTCCAAAAAGAAGGAGCTGCCATGCTTATGCCTGTTCTGCCCTCTAAGTACAAATAACAATTCTGGATATTACATGTAAGACAAATATATAAGACACTGACAGATGGGAAGAATGCAGCAGCCAGCTAGGACTCTTATGACTCAAGAAACAAAGTGAAAAAAGAAAGTAGAAACACAGAATTGAGCACAAACTTAAAAAAAAGCCAATGGACCTGAGAAGAGGCAGCACAGCTTAGGAAGACAGAAAACTTTCAGGAATAACTATTTTAACTAGCTGAACACCATAGAAGGGAGACTCTGTCCCTCAACTCTTATCTGTGCCACCAAAGAACAAGGAGGCACACGAGACTTGCTGGTTTGCCAGACTATAACAAGGAGCCCCCATCCCCCCACCTCTAGGTGGGGTGTCAGTCAATGTGGGTAGAGATCTGGGACTTTCATCCCCAATGGGTTCTAACAAGCCCCTGAGGTACCAGTAGAGATCATGTGGGGAACTTGGATTTCCACCTACATTAGGCAGTAAGGAGGAGTACTTTCCTCTCCCCCTGGCATCATGTCACAGGGGCCTGTAGAAGGCCTCGTCACCATTATCTAGGAGTAAGGACACTCCCTCCTCCACAATTTCCACCAGTGGAAGGAGGTTATGTGGGGAGCTGTAATGAGGCACTCCTACCCTTCCCAGGCAGGAGCTGTCAGAGGTCTAGCTGTGACCCAGAATCCCACTGAGGAATCATGAGAAGTCCCCCTCCCAAGGTACCAAGGGAGGCCAAGTAGGCAAACTTAATACCTACCCCCACTTGGCAGTAATGAGGTGGTGGCCCCTGACAAAGAGGTGTCAGAGGAAGCCAACTAAATCAGAAAGCTTAAATATGATCCAGAGTCTCATAATACCCAATGTCCAGATTTCAATTAAAAATTAATTTTCATACCAAGAATCAGAAAGATCTCAAACTATATAAAAAAATACAATCAATTATGTATAAACACTAAGATAACAACAAGATTAGAACTATCTGACCAAGTTTTTAAAGCAGCTATCATAAAAATGATTCAATAAGCAATTCTGAACCTGCTTGAAATAAGTGAGAAAACAGAAAGTCTCAGCAAGGAAAGAGATGATATAAAAAAAGAACCAAATAAAAAGAAAAGAACTGAACAATAGAATAAACTAAAAAACCTTAAAAGATGGATTCAATGGCAGAATGGAAAGGACAGAATAAATAATAAGTAAATTGTAAACTACAACAAAGGAAATTACCCAATCTGAACAATGAAGATAAAATACAGGAACAAATGCACAGAGAGACAGGGATCTGAGGAACTGTAACAAGAGAGCTAACATTCGCTTCATTGGAATGACAGAAAGAGAGCAGGAAGAGGGCAGGGTTCGAAAATTCCTGAATAAATCATGGCTGAAAACTTCCTAACTTTGGAAAGAAATATAAACCTACAGATTCAAGAAGTGAGCAAACCTTAAACAGGTTAAACAAAAGAAATCCACAATAGCTCAAGACACATGACAGTTAAACTTCCAGAAACTAAAATACAAAATTAGGACGCCGCAAAATACAACCCTATAGAATGCTAGCAACTCAAACAACAGCAGATTCCTCGTCAGAAACATGAGTAAGGTATTATGAAAGACAGAAAAAGTAAACAGCACAACATCTTTCAAGTGCTGAAAGAGAAAAACCCACTAATGGATGTTGCAGAAAGGGAGAACAAAGACTAGGAGATAGTTTTTCAAATAAATAATAGAGAAAGTTTACAGTGTAAAAGGAAATATATGAAATTTTAAAAGCTCTGAGTAGCTCAGAATAATTCTTCCACACACACAAAAAAGAGAAAAGCTTTTTTTTAATAATTAGACATTAGAAGGGTATGGAGTTTCAACACCTATTTTCAGCATCTGTGTCTAAAAAAAAGCAGTTGTGCTTTATTAAATGTTTTGTAATAAACAAAAAATTAAGTTTAACCACATAGGAATAATAAACTCACTCTGAAATTAGCCCACTTAAAATTGCAATTTGTAAAGACCATTAACCTAAAATATAATTGAGTGTAAATATTTTATAATTTCTTTATAAATATGAAAAGTATTGCAAATAAGCAATGTTATCTTGTACTCTGTAAACAATTGGGTGTTTGCTTATTTGTCAGAAATAGTGTAAATTTGAATATTAAAAAGGAGATAAGTATGGTAAAAATTACTATAACATTTATCTTTGGCAAATAAAAGAATTAAATGTTATTAAAATTAGATGGAGAATCAATTGTTACACAGTTATTAGAAAAAAAACAGAAATTACCAGCTGGAGTTAAATGTTATGTCCCAAGAAAACAAAAAAAGTATGATGGTTGAATTTAGTTTGTTCTGACTTTGTAATTCATCACAGAGCCAAAATTAATGGAGAAAATTTAAGACTACACTGAAGCCCAAAACGAATGCTTAGTGTGAGAGGAACTAAAGGTAGTTGATGATTAACACAACAAACCTCAGCCAAGAAGCATAGACTAGATGTGTAGGTGTAAATAACATGGCAGTACATTAACATTTCTCTATTTTACATTTGCTTTCACAATGAGATTATTGGATACAGTACATTAATTTTGCAGAAAAATAATGCATACATTTAATGAGAGAATAGCTCTGAACATAACTTTTATTTAAAATTGTTTAAATAACATAGCAAAATTAATAGAGAATTTCCTTACTATGCTATTATCTATTTTTCTATTCTTTTTGCTGATTTTTTCCATTCAAGAATACCTGGTGTTGCCCTGGCCAGTGTTGCCCAGTGGTTAGAGAGTTGGCCCACACACAGAAGGTTCGAAGG
This sequence comes from Miniopterus schreibersii, assembly GCF_964146895.1. Lineage (NCBI taxonomy): Eukaryota > Metazoa > Chordata > Mammalia > Chiroptera > Miniopteridae > Miniopterus > Miniopterus schreibersii. The sequence continues at coordinate 67,098,224 of NC_138106.1, read as the reverse complement.
TTTGATTCCCAGTCAAGGGCACTGTATCTGCGTTGCAGGTTAAATCCCCGGCCCTGGTCGGGGCACATGTAGGAGATAACCTATCAATGTGTATCTCCTCTCTCACATAGATGTTTCTCTCTCTCACACACATACCCCACTCCCTCCCTTCCACTCTCTAAAAATCAATGGAAAAAATATCCTCTGGTCAGGATTAACAAACAAAACAAAACAAACAAAAAAAAGTTAATTAAAAAAAAAAGAATACCTGGTATTGCTTCAACACACACACACACACACACACACACACACACAATAGATTAATTTATTGAACAGTGTAATTGCTACATTTTCATTCCATTTCCTCTTTTTTTTTTTTTTCAGTGGAGCAAACAGTACTAAAAGAAATCAGTATTTAATGATTAAAAAATAAATAGTAGCGTATGTTTAAAATGGAGTGACCTGGAAATATTGATTCTGGTTGTAAAAGAAAAAGGGAGTTGTAACGCACTTATTATGCCACTCCTGCAATATGCAAAAGAATATACCCCATGCTTTCTTGTTTCAAAGTTTTTTTTATGTATTTTTCCATGTCATGGTCAAGGAGATTGGTATAGCTGAGGGCAGGAGAGATTTAAGTTTGAAACCACACTGCACAGCCTACAAATCAAGCTTGCCTGGGCAAGAGGATCTAAGGCCTTCCTATGAAGGAATTCACCTGGACAAAAAAAGTAAGTAGAGTCTCACAAATCTGATTCACAGTCATTATGTAAAAGTTGGAGAGAATGGTGATTCTAAATAGAAAGTGTTCACTGTCCCCAAGACTGTCCTCTCGATAAATTCTCCTGGGCTTATACTTCAGTGACTATGTAAAATATTCATATAAAAGGAAATAAAAGGAGAGGAATAACAAAGACTTAGCACATTAGTGTTGAGGCATCAGTACTATTGGTGTTAAAGTATCCACCTGCCTGTGAAAGGCATCTTCTAAACTCAGACATTGCCATCTTCCACATCAAGTGGAAACAGCTGCATTACTACCTTAAAATTATATTTGTGGCCCTGCTGCCATGTTATCACATTACAGCATGAATAAATTATTATGCCCCCAATGGCTTGAAACACAAGACAGAAAAAAAGTGACAGATAAAATATGGCAGGTAGGAAAACTACATCATGAAGCACAGGGGAGGCACAGCCACAAGTTCCTAGGGACAATTTGTATTATCTACTAACTGATATGTCCTGGAAACAAGGGTGTCACTGTCTTAACAGAGGCGTAGGGTGGTGAGAAGTTTGAGAGGCCTAGACCCCACTGTCATGACTTACTACTCTTTCCACTAGAGAGGTATTCTCAAGATATGTTACCTGGTTCATTTAATGGGAGCAATCAATTAAGAACTTTGCTTTGAAAAAATAATGTTTTCTTCTTCAGCAGCCAACAAAAAGCATGTCTATGCTACCCTAAATGTACTCAAATATCAGAAAATAACAGAAATCATACAGTGGTCAAGCTAACCACAGAGGGGCCTTAGCACAAACAAAATCACATCTAAATGAGTCTATCATAATGATATTTTCATAGTTTAGGCTACCCAGTCAAGAAGTGCTCTTATTTTTATTTTATTTTATTATTTATTTATTTATTTATTTATTTATTTATTTATTTATTTATTTATTTGTATTTTTTTTGAGGATGACAACAAATTGTGCGAGGCCAGCCAAGTTTTAGAATCCTGGGGATATAATCACAAAATAAAACAGAGCTTATAACAGAGCATATACAGGAGCATTTCCAATAATCTCCTCATTTTAAACACCTGTGCTAAGAAATTTCAAAATCTGTTTAGTAGTGCACAGATATAAACCCTGAAATGTTTCATTGATTTTCAAAATCTTTAAATTATGATTATCATCTCTGTTTTGTTAACACAAGAAATGACCATGTGTTGTGACCCTGACCTTTTAAGAATAAAACTGGCATCTGTCCTGCTTACCCCCAATTTAGCGTGTACAAACAGCACAGTTTACTTTTAGTTAAATAACCCACTCAGTGTCTATTTAGCAATTATAGGTATTTTCTTAAATAGCTTTCTAAATGACTAATGCTGGACAGATAAAGACAAGAAAATGTTGAACTGCACATATTCATGTCATTTTACCTTAACTAAATTATTGAACATGTAAGTTTTAACATAAAAGTTTTAAGGTCTCTGCCACTCACATTGTTGTTTGTATTAATTCATACTTATTTCCTTTATATTACTCACATTTTTGTTTGTGTTAAGTCATACTTATTTCCTTTATATTATGTTGTTGAAATAACAAAATAGCTGTGACAATCAAAGCATTAATTCATTTTCTTCCAAAATAAATTCACAGAGTTTTAAAGTTATATGAAAAGAATTGTTCTTCATTTACATATAGAATTTATGTGATGAAAACACATGTATTAGTTTTACTGGCATAAATATGCACATTGGGAAGAAATAAATTAGCAAGTACTTCTGGAACAACTTTATAGATTGTAGACTATTTCATGTACAAAATGTTGATCTTCTTACTCATATCACAATTTGCAAGATGAGAAATTTTGCTCTTTAATCTCCAAGATCAAATGCAGTAAAATCACAAAGAAACTTGTGCAGCATTGGCAAAAACTTTATCATTTTAGGTAAATATATCTGGATAAAATTCATTAGAAATTTGAATTATGTTGTGGTGGTAGTTGTTTTTCCTTTATTCTCTAACAAAACAACTTTTTATTCTTGATCATATTATGCCTAATGTTTTAAATGCCAAACTAAGTTTAAATGAACCACATCAAAACAAAATGGCATTAGTTTGAATTGTGACCCTAAGGAAATGCCCTTAAAATGTGATTTTTGGAGCTTCCCCTCATTAGTTTAATGAGTGCTACAGCACACTGTCTCCATTGACTCTTTTCATAAATAACTCTTGCCCAGCTTAATCCCCCTTCTTGAACTACCCTTCAAAATTTTGCAGGTAGTTAGTGACTTTAACTCCTTTTTCTGTCATTGATGATTAGTACATACTGTTGAGTTTAGCCAGTTAAGCAATGATATATCTTCATGAATCACTCATTTCAACCAGAGCATACACTAAAGGATAACCTTGTTTATTATATACTTCATTATACCACAAATTAATCTGTTAATTTTTTAAGTTTTGAGGTTTCCCTTATATAGTAAAAAGATAACTATTAGTATGTTTATGATTTTATATTTTAAGGAGTATAGACAAAGCAATTTCTATGATTAATAAAGAACTTCATTCTCATCTCTTTCAATTTATCAGTAACTCTTATTAAGAAAATATACTGCTTTTTTTATCATGTCTAAATTCAATGTATGACACATGGTGTTTAGAAAAAATGTGAAAATTTTCACACAATGCAGATATTCTTTAAAAAATCTAAAGGTCCTTGGAATGAAGCTTTGAATTTTTGAAAGCAATGACCATTTAAAATTTACTGTTACTAATTTGATCAATAAGATTATAACCAAAACTTTAAGTACTTTTATTTTATGGAAACTGAGTATATAATAAAAAAGAGTACTGACTGGCAACAGATTTCAGAAGGCACGTAAGACATAAGTAGGGAATATCAAGTTGGAATACCATAATGACAAGAATAGTTTGAATACTGATGGACAATAAAATATATTTAGCTAGAGCCTGGTAGGCAAGGGCCGAAATGGTAGGTACTAGAGAGACAGGAGAGGTGAATCTTGGTTGCGATAAGTACTTTAGTTTTTTCTGTTAATTCAATGAGAATTCATTAAACTAGACATTGACATGAACTGACTTACATTTTACTAATAATTTAGGGATATTTAAATGTAAACATTTTCCCTCTAATTCAAAATACTTTATTTTTAGAAACAATTATTCTGGGAAATGACCCATAGGCTTCACAAAACTTCGAGAAACGTTAAGACTGCCTAGGTGAATTGGGAATTTGGAGAAAGAGCAAACATGGAAAGAGCAAAACAAAACTAAACTAAAAAATTACTATAGTACATCAGAACTGAGATAATAGTGTGGTCTATGATGGTGGCACTAGACTTAGATATAAATGGATATATTTAAAATAGAAAGGAGAGCCCTGGCTGGTTTGATTCAGTGGTTAGAGCATCAGCCTGTGGACTGAAGGGTCACAGGTCCCATTCCAGTCAAGGGGCAAGTACTTCGGCTACAGGCCCAATCTTGCCCTGGTCGGGGTGCACGAGGGAGGAAACCAATCAGTCTGTCTCTCTCACGTGGATGTTTCTCTCTGTCTCTCCCCTCCCTCCCTTCCACTCCCTCTAAAAATATCAATGGAAAAAAATATCCTTGGGTGAGGGTTAACAAAAAACAATTAATTATTTAATTAAATTAAATAAAGGAGAATTAATGCCAAAGGACCTGCTAGTGGGTTGGATGCTGAGATGAGAAAATCAGGTATGACTTGTAGACTTTGTTGAGGGCAGTCTTTTGTTTTGTGGTCACACTTACGAGGAGTTCTTTCCATACATTACAAGTCCTTCTTAAAATTAACTCAGTGTTAGAAAAAAGAGTTTTTTCTAACTATTTCTTTAAAAATAGAACAGAGGGAATATAAGTTTTGGTGAACAGATAATTTATTTTATTTCTCCGTATTCTAAAATGATCAGAACTAGAACAACGTGATCCGATACGATGATACTCAGATTCTGATTGCTATCTGTGGCTGGTTCATTCCAATGGAATTTTCATATCAGAATTAGCACATCTGAGTTAGTTAGAAAACAAACATATCTATATAAAATTTTGTAAGTCTGTTGTTTTGGTTACATGTTCAATTATTTTACACTTGGCATCCAGCAATCACTTAAAAATTTACATTTACCATTAGGTTATTATTTTTTTATTTTTTCCAATTAGGGATAAATACAGGTGCCAACAGGTATTTAATTTTAAGTGAGAAATCACAAGGGAGAAATGAGAGCAACTAGTTGGAAAAGGGGTAGAAGTCAATTATAAAGTGTTAACGCATTTAAGCAGAGGGGACACAGAGGGAAAATTAAAGGCCAAAATCAGAGATGAGAAAGGAAATGCAAGGAGATTTTTAAAGACCATAGGAATGGGCAGTTAGCAGCAACCAGATTTCTCTCACACACGAAAAGGTGTCGACTGTAATGATGATGAGCTGAAATGACAGGTGTGACAGGCACAAAACAGTAATGGAGACACTTACAGTGGTATATTACAGCTGTAGGCAAAATTTTGAAGTAGGCCAAGTTTGTTTTCAGTGCCCTCTCACCTCCCTTCCAGCATCCCTGGATCCAACTTGGAGAACTCAGTGTCCTTACCCTGACCTCTTGATGTCTGTCTATGCTTTTCCTGCCCTGGTGTTCATGCAACTCAGCAATTTTTGGTCAGCCCTACCTAACTACTAAAGTAAATTTCCCTAGCCTGTATTACATTCATTCAGGCCCTGACCCCTTCATAATCAACTCATTTAGGAATGTACACACATTTGTTGCTAATGGCTAAATGTGTTAAAAACCTCAGTGTCATATTTGTATCTCTTCACGTATCCAGTGACAAAATAACTAGTCTTACAAAATGATGATTAGAGCAGGAAATGGGGACAGAATGTCAATCTAGCAGGTGAAATTAACTGTAGCAGTTTGGGTTTTTGAGAATGTAGAAATTACATCAGGCAGATGTTTGCTGAGTATACATAAACATAATAGTGGCCAGTAAAATATCATCATACTCCACTGTGTGCCTGCCCAGCTAAGAATAGTTGAGGAAAGAGTGTAATTTATAACTTCTACTTTTTGGATAGATAGTCTGTCAGTGGTGAGGTGAATTATATGAGAAACATAGTAAGAAAAAGTTTTAGTAGAAATTTTCTTAGAAAAATAATACAAGTATGTGTAGCAATTTTAAGAAAAGGTTCACTTATACTAATTCAAATGTATCATTTTAGTAAAAAAATCATTTCACACTGAAACTGTTCATTTAATGACATGGTAAATATACCAAGCAAGCAAAATTCCAAATTTGTTTTTTTCAAACAATTACATCTGTATCATAATAAACCAGCTCTGAGATGCATGCATATAATTGAATGAATAAATTAAAATTGAATGTTGATGCTTTACAGAATAACACTTGCTAACAAATACTGCAAATCCTATTAATGCATAAATCAAAAGATGATTTAACCATATCTTTAAAAATGCACTGTATATGTAATCCAATATAGTATTAAAGAAAGAAATGTTATTTAAATAACTAAAATTTTCATTAACCACGGCAAAATAAAATAAATATAAATAAAATATTTGATAAACCATAATGAAAAACTCAACATAGGCATTATATGAATAAGTCATGTACTTATCAGTAGAATTCTTATTTTTAAATTCTAATAATTTAGTTTTGAAATTGAATTTCCCAATTCCTTGAATTCCTTATTATTTCACCAATTTTACAAAATATAAAGCTATAGCACATACTTTGTCCCACTGTTTTGGAAACTATTTCTTACCAAATTTAACTTATTCATAAAAGCATTTACATAGGTCTTGGTGATTTATTCAAGTGTGTCTTTTATAATTTGGAAAGAAGATAAAATACTTAATGTACTGTGTGATCCAAATAAGGATATTTCCAAGCATAGAGTTAAAGGTGTCGCCTAGTTTCTTCTTGATACTTACAGTAAAATGCAAGAAAATTCAAAAAATAAAAATTTTAAAAAAGAATTGTTGAACTTAAGAAAGCAACAATCTTCTGGAGTTGAAAATTACCAGCCTCTCCAGGTGGCAAGACAGTTTAGAGTTAAGTAGTGTCTTATGGAATAAAACAATTCCAAAGCATAGCCAGGAAAACACAATTGTATTTGTTTCCTATTGATGCTATAACATATTACCATAAACATAGAGACTTAAACAATACAAATGTAGTTTCTTACAGTTTGGAGGTCAGAAGTCCATTCTTTATTTTTTAAAATATGCTTTTATTGATTTCAGAGAGGGGAAGGGAGAGGGAGAGACAGAAACATCAACGATGATACCTGTATGCCCCCTACTGGGGATCGAGCCTGAAACCCGGGCATGTGCCCTGACACGGAACCTAACTGTGACCTCCTGGTTCATAGGTCGATGCTCAATCACTGAGCCATGTCAGCTGGGCCAGAAGTCCTGGGTCTTATAGGTCTAAAACTAAGATGTCACCACAGCACATTTCTTCTGAAGGAGTTAAGGGAGAACCTGTTCTTTGCCTTTTAGAGGATCTAGAGCTGTCCACAGTCTTTGGCTCATGACTATATCATTCTGACCTCTGCTTATGTTATCACATTCCCTTCTGTGACTCTGTCTCTCCTGGGCATGTATAAGGACCCTTGTAATTACATTTGGCCCACCCAGATAACCCAGAATAAACTTTCCATCTCAAGAGCTTTTACTTAGTCACATCTGCAAAGTCCCTTTGCCATGTAAAGTAACATATTTACAGATATTAGGGAATAAGGCAAGAACATTTTTTCAGGTTATTATTTTGTGGTCTATTATCAAACCAAAACAGTCTCATAATGGAACCAAGGATGTGACAATAAAATTCCTTGCTAAAACCTCAGACATATGTAGAACAGTGCCTCAGAGAACTGATATGCCAAATAATAGCTTCTAAGAATACAATACAGTATTATTAAGAAGCCTAAGGAAAAACACATGTGGAAAAATATTTATCTCAAAGCAGTTTGTAGGTGTGGTTTTTTGTCTAGTGAATTTAACACAGTAACATTCATTCATAGGAGATCCAAAAAGTTTTAAGAGAATTGCAATAAACTGCCTGCTTGAACTGACAGTGACAATAAGAGAGCAAGATGAAAAAAGCTGTATCAACAATACACAAAGGATTCCTTTTCTCTACGTCCTTGTCAACATTGAATATATCTTTTTTCTTCATAACAATCATTCTAACAGGTCTGAAGTGATATCTCATTGTGGTTTTGGTTTGCATTTCTCTGATGCTTACTGATGCTGAGCATCTTTTTATGTACCTGTTGACCATTTGGGTGTCTTCTTTCGAAAAATGTATATTCACTTCCTCTGCCCATTTTTTAATCCAATTATTGGAAGGTGTTTTTTTTAATTGAGTTATATGAGTTATTCATATATTTTTTATATTAACCACTTATCCAATATATACTTAGCAAATATTTTTCCCATTTTGTTGGTTGCCTTTTCATTTTGTTGATTGTTTCTTTTGCTATGCAAAAGCTTTTTAGTTTGATGTAGTCCCACTTGTTGACTTTTGCTTTTGTTGCTTGTATTTGTGGTGTATTGTGTGTGTGTGTGTGTGTGTGTATGTGTGTGTGTGTCATACCCAACAAATTATTATCAAGACCAATGTCAAGAAGACTCTTCTCTATGTTTTCCTCTAGGAGGTTTACAAACAACATGGAAATTTCTCAAAAAAATTAAAATAGAACTACGATATTACCCAGTGATGCCACTTCTGTGTGTATATATACAAGGTGTCCCAAAAATCTATATACACATTTTAACAGCTGATAGCTCAACTTTGAAAAGAAAATGTATTTTAATAAACACTGCCTTTATAATTACTAAAAGTGTGTGTATACATTTTCTGGGACACATATGGTATCCCAAAACATTTCCATTGGCTATATGAAAATGGAATATCAAAAAGATATCTCCACTCTCATGCTTACTGTAGCATATTCACTATAGCCAAATGGCTATATCAAACTAAGTACCTGTCAATGGATGAGTGGATAAAGAAGATGTGTTACACACATACACACACACATACACACACACAACCAAAATGGAATATTGTTAGCAGTGAGAAAGAAAGAAATCCTGCCATTTGCAACAACATGGATGGACCTTGAGGGCATTATGCTAAGTATGATAATTATTTGACGTGACGGATGTGTTAGCTAATACTATGATGATCATATTGCAATATATAAATTTAACAAATCAACACACTATACACTTTAAACAATGTTATATGCCAATTCTATCTCAATTTTTAAAAAGAAAAGAGGAAATAAAAAAAGTCCATTAGACACCAAAAATTCTGTAGGAACTAATTAGGCTAAAGAAAGCCACTTGGCAAACATGGGCTATATTTCATGAAAAAGAAATTAAGGTCCAAAGGCCACAGTATATCATTCTCAGACTTTAAGCCCTAATCCATGAACTGGTGATATATGCCACTCTGGATTTCAGAAACTATAAATTTCAGAATTACATTATGGAACAGTGACTACTGTGCATTTTTTTATTTTCTCCCTTTATGAATAAGAAGGTCCATATTAATAATTCTATGCCTATTCCATTACTGTATATTGGGTTTGCAAATTTGAGAATGGAAATGGAGCAAATAACTGTGGCTTTACGTCACAGGTTCTCCAATGAAGAGGACCTGCATTCTAGGCACCATACCTGAGATGTTGTAGCCACACTTAACCCTGATTTCAAAGATAAAATCCTGTATTGGGACTGACATTGAAAATTGATGAGAATTTGCAGAGCCTTTAGAGAGAAGAGGAAGATTTTCCATAAGGGGGTAGGCATGAAGGCATGAATTATTGAAAAATGGATTGGGCTGACCATTCTTCAAGATCACCTCCAGTGATTCTCATCCTATATTTACAAGCTTTTGTAGTTTTCTCCCATACTGAACAGGGCTAATTTGTAGACCTATTAGAGTTCATGAACATGACGCTATGTGACTTCTGAGGCAAGGTCCAAACAGACATTAAAATTTCTGCCTTCATGAACTGTGTTATATGCTCTGGGAGAAGCCATCCAACATGCTATATGGGAATCGAAACAATCCTGTACAGAAACCACTTGTAGAGAAAGTAGGACCTCTCACCAACAATCAACACCAATTTACCAGCGCAGTATATGCATAAACACTGAAGTAGACCTTCCAGCCCCAGTCAACTCTTCAGAAGACTTCAACTCTGGTTAATGTTTGTTAACAACAGACCCAACCCAATTGAAGAAATACCAAGCCAAAATGCTTCAAACCCTCAGAAAGTATGAGGGATAATAATTTTTATCATTATCTTAAGTCACTGGTTTTGGGATAATTTGTTATACAGCTATAAATAACTGATACATGCAGTTTTGTATATGTACAAAGATGAAAAAATATAATTTTATTTTTCATTATGGTTTCACCAAGTTGTTCCTGGACATGAACACAAGTAAGCAATTCTGTCCTATTCCCTACAAAAAAGAAATATAACTCATACAAAAAACTATTATATATGACAGAACAATTTTCTGACTTCAGCAGTCCCACCTCAAAAAGCCCCCTATTTCAAACATATAAGGAGATGTGATGGCAAGTTTCAATTGCTTGCTTTACACAAAGCTTCAATTTCAGAAAACATTCATTTCTGATATGTACCCAACTTTAGTTCTATTTTCTCTATCCAAATAAAATATAACAAGTCTAATAACCATATTATCCAACATGTGACTCAATGAATGTTCCCTTTAGCCAAGGGAAAATTAGTCTCCACTAATTCTGTAGTTAACTGTGCATGAATTCATCAGGTATCTATGAAAAGAAAAAAGAAGGAAAAAAACAGAAATAAGAAAGCCACTCAGTTGCAAACATGGGCTGTAATTCTGGAAAAAGGAAAAATTACTCAGAGGCCAGATACAAGTACCATAGTGTATCAATCCCAGACTTTCAGCCCTAAACAAGGAGCTGGCATTTTCAAAATTCTGTTTTCAGAAAACTTTCCTCTCTTATCCTTTTCATTGCTGAAGTATGCCTAAAATGAACTATACTTTCCTACATAAGAAACCTGAGCTTATCGTATTTTTTTATACCTAATAGATGCTTCGCTGATGATATTAGTTAGAAAACTACAACTTCCATTATTTTCAATTTTATTCATTGAGTATGTCAAGGAGAAATTGAGGCAACAAAAGTGTTGCTGGAATGATCTGGGATTCATGAGATTTCATTAGACATCAGATTTCAGAAACATTCCTATTATTTGCTCCAAGATATAACATTTTTTAAACATTCATAACATGTTTATATTATTTGCTTTGTAGGCAAATGCCTGGAATTAGAATGAGTACAATGAATTTCAATTTTCCAAAGCAGGATTTTAAAGGCAGTGGTGGAATTTACATGAAAATGAATTTCTATTGCTTGCATATTGCACAAATGTCTATAAAATATGCTAATTAAGGAGACTTGCAAGACAACAAACTACGAATAATGTCAATTATCCTATCTTTATGGAGGTTCAATTCTCTCACATAAAATGAAGAAAAAGTAGAATTTTCTCCTGTAGTTACTATGAAAGTTAAAGAAACCAATGTTTATAGTCTAATGTCTATAGTAGAATTTAAAATATGAAAGGTAAAACCAGTTAGTTGGGTCTACAGAGGCCTTGTTTCCATTAGTAAATATTTCACAGCTCAAAGTTTTGTCCTACATCTTTTAGACACAGGCTTTTCTCACAAACTAAGAATATTTCTTTTCTTTAGGCATGGAGTTCCTTTTTAAAATATATTCTAGATTGATTTATAAATCATGTGCCAAATTATCCACATTCAAGAATTACCAAGTTACAAGTTTAAAGGAAATCTGGACAGAAGTCTTCCAGCTAGAAATTTTTCTCTTTGTAGTTATCTTACATTGGCAGCTAATTTGCAAACAAAAAATGTGTTTAGGGAGAACATAATCTGAATCAATGGAGAGAGTAAAATAATCTGAAATTTTAATATAATCTGGTTTACAAATTCTGAGGCATCGATCTGGAAAATCAGAATACATTTGCCACAGCAAGTAAAAAATTCAAGTTCTTGGTCCAGGGCACAAAATTCTTGGCATACATTTTGTATTTATAAATTTGACCTTCCATTTTTTTGTGATCATTGACCACAAAGTTGAAATCATCTTGTGTAGCCAATGCTGTTGTATCTAGAATCAGAATTATTGGGAGACAAACAACTAATATAATTTAATTTTTAAATCTCTAAATATTGATCAATATTTTCCTGACAATCTTTCAGAGATGAAGCCTGGATATACTTTGATATTTTGTGTGTGTGCATATGTGTGTGTGTGTGTGTGTGTGTGTGTGTGTGTAATATGGTAGCTTTTGCACGGGTGTATGTTGGTTACCCTTTCTCTTACTGACACTCAAAATATAATGCATAATTCTCTTGTCACTAATTTTGTCTAGGTTCAGAAAGCACTTATGGCAATAGCTACCCAGGTAATTTATCAAATCAGTATGTTGTCTTTTTTATTATAAGTTTGATTATTGCTTTTTTTTCTTTATGCCAATAAGCTAATATTATAAGTTTGTATCACTGTTTTTATCTTCAATGCCAGCCATCTCATTCTTAGATGGCTGTGTTACTGGCCTTACACTTGTTATTCTAGGGGACCTTCTTAAAATGCCCTGAGAATCACTGTTGCAATTTTCCTCAATGAATGGATCATCATTTTGCTATTATATTTTCAATTTTAGTTTATGCACTTTCATTTGAGTGTTTATATCTCGATAGGATGCTATGAATCTTTGGTCTGCTGTCATTCTTCTGGATGTTGCTTTATGATCTCTCACATTCATTTCATAAAGTTGATATTTTCTTGTCGCTTATTAAGAACATAAATCTAATCTCTCTAAATATTTTTCCTTTATTTGATTAATTTGGGCAGCTTTTTGTACAAGTTATTAATATAGTACTTTTTTTCTCTATTTTTCAAAATATATACCAGATTTTGGACTTTTATATTTTCTCTGCTTACTTATCTTTGATAAAACATATGTCCAAAAAGTCCCATTGTTTGCCAAGAAAGGAAATATGGGACTACTTATTTGCTATTGCCACCACTCACCTCGGTGCTCTGAAATCTACAGCCATTAATACAGCCATTACTCTATAGCCTTAATATAAAGTCTGACTCCTTAACACTTTTACATAGGACAACTCCCTAGATTTGGATGCTATTGCTTCACTATGGCCTGCCTTTTAGATATTTCAATTTGAAAATATATCATAGCCTTATGGTTCATTCTGATTTTGCTTTTCATGTGTTAGAGATATAACTTACAGGTGAAAACCATGGCCTACAGTCCCTACTCAGCAGTCTGACAGATGGAATCTGAGTGAGGAAGTCTCAGAAATATTTTGGAAAGATAAAAACTGATAAAAATGAAAAGTATAATTTGTTTCTAGTTGCTCAGGGTTTATAGTTGGTAAAATAAAGCATCTCTAAATCAGAAAGCAGTAAGCTGTTGGGCGGCTTGAGCCTTTTAAACTACTACCAGGCAAACAATGCTTCCCTAATAAATGCAGTGTAACATCCACAAATAGCCAATTATGTTTCTTGATATACCTCCACAATTGTTTTTCCCTAATAAAAAATATCTGATTTTAGAAATAGTTTGGTTATAAATCTTATTTTTTAATAGTCGTATGATTTTCAGTTGTGTTTTATTTTCTCTCCCAACTAAAAATTTTATTGGAATATTAAAAAGAACATAAAGGAATCATAAAAATAGTTGCAATCTACTAAGCTTCATTTTCTGAAAATTTCACTGACTATATCTTTTGTGTTATTTGATTAAGCCAATTTCTTTAACTTATGTCAATGGAGAAAATTTTACTGGTATTAACTTTCTAAAAATTAGGCAGGACCATAATATAGACTGATTATTATATATTTTTATTTTTTAATTTTTAATCTTCACCTGAGGACATGCTTAGAGGGAGGAAAGGAGAGAAAGGGAGAGAGAGAAACATTGATGTGAGAGAGAAACACCAATCAGTTGCCTTCCATATGCTCCCTGACTGGGGATCAAACCAGCAACCAGGTAAGTGCCCTGACCGGGAATTAGACTGGCAACCTTTTGGTGCACAAGTCAATGCTCAACCAACTGAGCCACTCCCACTGGGCTATTATATATTTTTAAATAGTTAATTTAGTAAAAAACATTTAAGGAAGGCTCAAAATTTAAAAGCTCTACTTCAGCAAAGCTTATACCAGAGATATTTATTTCCCTAGGAAAAAAATGCATAAGTAATGAGCCAACTACAAAGTTTCTTTAAAAAGCTACACCTAAGTTTCCATGTAAAAAAAAATATATTGGGAATCACATATACAATAAAGAGAATATGAAAGAGAAGAAGGAAGAGAAACAATAGAATAAGAATAAAAAAGAAAAGAAACATAAATGAAATAATAATTTTAAAAAGTAATAATAATGAATAAAACAAAACAGAATAGAAAAAGAAAAATGGGAAAAGAAACAAAAATAAAATAACTTAAAAATAAAAATAATAAGAAAAGAGAAAAGATAATAGAATAAAAGGAAAGAGAAATAGAGATATGAAAGAAAAAAAAAGAAAGAAAAAATTGTCTTTGGATCTGCTATACATGGAGTTGGCAGGTTTTGCTCCAATGTTGTTGAATCTGGCCCCGGGCCTCCCAGGAGGTCCTTGGTGCAAGCCAGTGTAAGTCACTGTCCCTGCCAGGCCCTGGGCAACTCTCTCTCTTCCTCTGGGTAAAGGGTGGCTGCCTGGGCCCGTGGCAGAGACGAGGTCTAGGGGCAGCAGAGGTAGGGTAGGGAGTCAGCCTTGTCACCTACCTCCTCTGAAAAAAAACATTATTCATAAATTTTGAAAGGCAGCAATGAGTTTGACTCACTGTTTTGTTTACTGATGTATCCCCACAGAACAGAAATGTGCTCAATGAATATTTAATGAGGTGATGATTTTTCAGACTACATGGACTGTACGACTAAGCTATTCTCATTGACAGTGGTACACAAAGTGTGGTTTGGTGACTGATGGATGACTCTAAGTTTCTTTTGCAGAGACCCAAAGTGGAAATTATTTTCATAATAAGGTATTTGCTTTTTTACTGTGCTAACTTGTGCACTGATGGTTCAAAAGCAATGGTGGGTGAAAGTTATGGCAATGTCACCAAACTGTACTCATAATCACTGTATTCCTCACAGTCATGTAGTCACAGGAAAATAAACGTGAGTTTCACTTTTCAGATGTCCTTGATGAAACAGTAACATCATTAATTTTATTAATTTAGATACCAAGTACATCTTTTAAAAGATTCTCTATGGTGAATTTGGAAGCATGCATAAAATACATAAACTTTTCTTGTAATACTATTGTTCTTGAAATGACTGACAAACTGCCTATTTGAATTTGCATATTTTGGGAAATAGTATATTAAATTATGACAACACTGAAATGTGTCAAAAAATAATAAAAAATAATATGGTGTATGCTAAAGATGAAATTTTAGGTAAATCATTTTGAAGGCTATTTGTAAATATATTTGTAGAAGTATAAATTTGGAAACAATTTAATATCCACAATAGGAGTCTGCTTCTGAAAATTATGGAATATTAAGACAATTAAAAAATATATATCCTTGCAGAATGAATATGTATTTATATGCTCCTTGGTAGAGAAAAAAATCATATAAATATTTCTTTACAAATGCAGATTATGGAACAGAGTGTGTTGTGATTCCAAGAGTATATCTAGATAAAATAATGGAAAAATATCTGAAAGAATTACACAAAATGATTGGAGTCCAACCTTGTATGTTTAGATTTAAGATGATGTTTTTTCATTCTCTTTTTCTTTGTGTTTTTTGTAAGTTTCTTTATCTTTATTGTTGAAAATATTACAATGTCCCCTTTTTACTCCCATTGATCCCTTCCACCCGACATCCATCCCACCCCCAGGCCTTCCCCAGGCCTTTGTGTTTTTCTTATCTGTATTTCCTGATTTATTTATTTATTTTTAAGAATTTTATTTTATTTATTTATTTTTAAAAATATATCTTTATTGATTTCAGAGAGAGGAAAGGAGAGGGAGAGAGAGATAGAAACATCAATGATGAGACAGTCACTGATCGGCTGCCTCCTGCACGCCCCCGACTGCGGATCAAGCCCGGCCTGATTTATTTTCAATGTAATGAATATATCTTGGCTAATAATTATTTAAGTTGAACAGATGAGTAAATACTCAAACAATTTCAGACACTTGTCTCCTCAATCTTATTAATCTTAGCCAGCTAAAGAGAGGATGCGGCAACACAAATTTTGGAGATTTTTTTGGTAGATCTTGATGTACTCATTGAAAGCCTTAATTTGACTCTGCTCATTGGGATTCATTTCAATCAGATGATTAGCTAATGCCTTAATTGGCAAAAAAAAAATCTTCATTTTCTAGGAAAATTGTCACCAAATATATTAGTGAATAAAGGAATGGCACTCATCAAGACATCAACTAGGAAGAGTTTTCTGAATGCTTAGTAGGTATTCATTACTTTGCCATGAAAACACTATTTTTTCTGAAATCTGAGAGGAGGCACTCCCTAAGGTTGCTAAAAATTACTTTTGTTGCTAAGGGTTTGGCAGAATACAATATGAAAAGATGTCAAACTACTATTTCTCCCTGATAAGCATTCTGTTTTAGAGGTATTATGACCTACAATGATTATTTTCCCCAAGTTGCACATTAGCATGCATTACATAATTTCTTTCAATTTTTAAAATAATCTATATGACATTAGGTGTAGTTTAGGAAAATACATTACTCTGCAGAATAACCATAATGTTAAAGCGACATTTATCCTGATATATTGTCTCCTTTTCCTTAGATGATATCAGCTATGTTCTGAAAACAGAGATAAGGCATCCATTCAGTCAACCATATAAATAACTATAAAGAAAAAATACAAGATTTACAAAAGTATATAAT
Organism: Miniopterus schreibersii; assembly: GCF_964146895.1. NCBI lineage: Eukaryota > Metazoa > Chordata > Mammalia > Chiroptera > Miniopteridae > Miniopterus > Miniopterus schreibersii. Next base: position 67,081,428 of record NC_138106.1, on the reverse strand, counting down.
TATCTAGTTAAATGCAGTTTGCTTTTTCAGGGCCACTACGCACACTCAGATGACATGTGATTTAGACACATAACTGAAAGTTTAATTGATATACTTCTGGTTATGAATTTGCACAGCCTGTCAAGGAATGGGGAACCATGTTGCTGCTGAGATACTATGCTGAAAGGGATTATAGTTCTCAAACCAAATGAGAAGTATGTTCGGACAATGGACAGCACGATTGAAACTGAGATGGCCCCATCACTATATTTACATCCAACCATCCAACTCTGGGTATCCCAATACAATTATCCAACCCCTTACATATATTTTTTTTCAATAGGGCTGGAATCATTTTGAAAAATGTAAGTGGGAAGAGGAGAAACCCTAAAAACTCTCCTTTGTCATTTATTTCTTTAAAAAACACAGTCAGTGTGGAGTGTTTAAAATTACAATATCTGCTTTTGCTTTCAGTTTAGAAGCTGTGCACCTGTGACGACTGTGATCTAGTTTGGGCAATTATGAGCTGGCTTGAGTCAGAAAGGTTAAGACAGATAAATATATTTTTGCAGCAAGTAGTCTTTTCCTAGCAAGCGGCAAGAAAAAGGTGGAATGACAAATAAAATGTTCATGATTATGTGAACTATAACCCTTCACAGTCTGAAACTATGATGACAGGCTTTCATATCCTGAGGGCTTGTCTCACTCAGGGAGGAAGTAGTGAGCAGACAGGTCAGAATTAGAATTCAGCTAATTAGGTGACAACCATTAGACTAATTAGGGAGCATATCTCGAGGGCAAGGGATATAGAAATGGGAATAAAGGAAAGGTGATTTTTTTTATTTTAAGGTAAATTTATCACATAAAAATACATTCTCAAGAAAAATAAGACTATAAAATCCAGTGTAGATGCAAAAACAATGTTTTAAGAGATTGAGTCCTTTTAAATAGCAATGCTAACCATTGGAACATTTTCAAATAGTAAGGAATACATGGTACAAGTAGACTGGATATAAAAAAAGATTTTAAAAAACCATTTCCTAACAGTGAAGTCATGACAGGCAATATACTGTAGAGGAAAGTGCAAAATCTGAATGTTAAGAAATAAGTATACCATTATTCTAGGCTGTGCCACTAACTTATTCTGGATATTTAGCCCAGAATTTTATCTTTCTGAGTCTCAAATTCCTCCTCTACACCATAGGGTGGTGGGAATAGGTAACTTCATCACCTCTGAGATTATTTTCTTTATGGATGCCTGTTTTTGTCATTAAAATAAGGACACTTTTTTCTCTAATTAAGCTACTATTAAGATCACTTTTGAATTCTTTAGATAACAGTACTTTTCAAGTTGAGTAGTTATAAAATACAACTCAGTGTTAATATAGTATAATCTTTAAGTTTTGTTGAATAAAGTTACAGCATAAGAAGAAAATTAAAGATCAATATAGCCCTGAAAACAAGCATATTTTGCCCAAGGCTACTGTAATATCTCTCTAAACTTTTAAATTTTTTTCAGATCCTACCTCTTCCAAGTAATATAGATAGTAAGTTGTATATTTTGTGTTTAAATTTTTCATAATCATAAAAATGGAAGAGTATGACTAAAAAATAGGTCACAATCTATGTGTACTTGGTACGTCACATATCTATATGTCATATTAAAAAAGAGTTGGACAATTGTATCAGGACATAGAAGCTTTCTTCTAAATTTCATAGTTTATCAAAAACCTTTAAAAATAGATTAAAGAGTAACCAACTTCTAATAACCAATAGATTATTGAAGAGTAACCACGCTTTTAAGAGTATCTAACACATTTAATTAATGATAGTCTACTCCAAAATATTTTCTAAACAAACTTACTTATCATATGCTTTTTCATAAAATGTAAAAATTATCACAGGTGTAAAGATTATTATATATTCCAACTAATGACGTTTTACTGTTACATTTAAAGCCCAATTAGTCAATTCAAATACAAGTTTCTTGCAAATATTTCCAATGTTATCTGAAGATTCTTAATTTCTATGCATATATGTGTGTGTGTGTGTGTGTGTGTGTGTGTGTAATTTTTTTTTTAGTAGAAGCAGAAGCTAACTCATTACACTTGAAGGATACCTTAACATTACATATGAGACAGTTTTGCATCATTTTTAAGAGTTCAGTCTCTGGCATCAGATTGCTGAGTTAAGCCTCAGCTCTACTATTTAGAACCACTGTACATGATCTTAGGTTAATTATATAATCTCTCTGCCTTAGTTTCCTCCAAATAAAGTACCACATATCAGGTGGTTTAGAACAACAGAAACTTATCATCTCACCATTTTGGAGACTAGAAATCAAAATCGAGGAGGAGTCAACAGGGCCTCCCTCTGAATGTACTAGGGAAGGATCTGTCACAGGCCTCTCTGGTAGCTTCTTGCGGTCACTTGTGTTGTGGCAGACAACTCCAATCATCACATGGCTTTCACCCTGTGTGTGTGTATGTCTCTTCACATGCCTATTTTCTTTCATTTTTATGAGGACACCACTCATACTGAACGAAGAGCCAATCCTACTCCAGAATGACCTCATCGAAACTTGTCTAATTATATTAGCAACCTTTTTCCAAATAAGGTCATACTCTGAAGTATGGAGGGTTAGGACTTCAACCTATAAATCTGAAGGAGGCACAATTCAACCCAAAACAAACACATGGAGATATTGTAATCATAAAATAGTGATACGTAAATCCATATAGTTACACAGGAGAACAATGGCCCATGGAAAGCTCCCAAACACGAAAATGCACACAGGTCTCTATGTCCCACAGCGAATCAGAATCAAAGGTTACGGCATCCAAGCAATAAGTTGTAAGAGAAAAGCACATTTCCCTTAATCTCTATGAAAATCATCCTAAAATGTATCCCTGCTATTTCTTTTACCTACAGTACACCTCTTGCTGTCTTCCTGCCTTTACTCTCATCTATAGGGAGTTTCTTATACAAAAAGCGCACTGAGAGTAATTTTTTAAAAACCTAAGTCATATCATTACCATTCCACTACTTAAACTCATGTAATAGTTTCCTTTCACACTAAGGAAAAAAATCAGGTTTTCTGTCATGTTCTACGGGCCCTTCATGAATGATCCTTACATTGCACCAAGTTCATCTCAGATTTTTACTGAAAGCATAGTGAAGGATTCCAAGATGTTTGTGGACTGAATGGAAGCTACACTGACACTTCCAGGACCAAACTGGAATTACAACTAAACTATAGAAAAACCATTCTGAATAATCAACTGCAACTGAAGATGAGCTGGAGAGCACCCTCATATCCAAGGAGGAAAAGTGGAGACCACATAGAGACTGGTAGGAAGTGCGGAGGTGCAAGAGGGCTGGCTGGGCTCCCACAGGCAGCAGCTGAAAGTCCGGAGGGATATCTCAGCTGCGGGGGGTTCCCACTGAGGACTCTGGGGCCTAACCCCCAGGCTGGGCTTCCCAGCCAAGAGCACCAGAACTGAGAAAAATACCAACATAATATCTGCCTGTGAAAAACAGCCAGGTTTCTGTCTGCCAAGGAGAGGGCTGGAAATGCGGGCACCCTCTTAAAGAGCCAACACACAAAGTTTTGTGTGCAGCCACTCGCCTTGGGCTCCAGCAGAGGGAAAGCAGAGTGGACTGGAGCTGTGTGAGGGGAATCCAGGGGGGCTGGCTGGGGGAATAGATCTCAGAGGGCACCAATTTGGACCCAGTGCTGAGTCATTTTCCTATATGGCAGAGGACATCTTTCTCAGGCCGACATTTACCTTCCCAGCAGCTTTTGCCTGAGGGGAAGCAATTGCCCTACCCTGCTAGGAAACCTCTGACTCCACCCTGTGGAGTTTCTACAGCCTGAGGCTCCTTAAGAGACTGAATAAGTTTCTGAGTGCTTTGAGTCTTTGCCTGATTTGCTTCTGGACCCAGGTCTTGGAATAGCAGACCTTGGTGCACATCTTGGTCCTGTCCACAGGCACCCAGCCCCAGCAGAGGAAACCAGGAGCTGTGGAGTGTGGAAAACTTCAAACGGTACTCAAGGCCAGGCACAAACAGCGTCTGACATTGGCCTGCACCAGAGACCATCCAAAAGACTGGGAGTCCTAGCAGATCTACCTATTACATGGAAAAATCCAAACAGGCAGCCAAAATGGGAAGACAAAAAAAATAAGCCCCAAATGAAAGAACAAAAGAATTCTCCAGAAGAAGAGAAAAATGAAACGGAGATAAGCAACCTATCAGACACAGAGTTCAGAATACTGATCATAAGGATCCTCAACAGCATGAAAATAGATATAGAAACTATGAAGGAAATTAAGAATGACATAGTAGAAATAAAAATCATTGGAAGGAATGAACAGCAGATTCCTCAGACTGTTCCATGCTTCTGTGTCTCTGGAACAGACTGAGGAATCTCAGAGGAAAGACTGTGGGTGGGTGCAGAGAGATTAACATAAGAATTTATATGCATATATGCATAACCCATGGACACAGACAATAGTGGGGTGAAGGCCTGGGGGAGGGATGGAGGGGGAGGTGCACAAGGTGGAGGGGGTCAATGGGGGAAAAAGGGGGACATTTATAATACTTTCAACAGTAAAGATAAGTTAAATAAATAAATAAATAAATAATAAAATAAAACAAAATAAAAGAACAGCTAATTAACCTGTGACTAAAAAATGCTCTTGTTAATACAAGGATTTCTCAGTTGCAACTTTGTTCACAATATTTTTACTCCAGTCTCTGCATGATAGACTTTTCGAATCATATTTCAGCTCAAACGTGCAATCTAATAAACACTGTTCTTAGAGTCATAGTATTAGCAATAGACGACACTTATTCACCCTTATTGTCACTCTAGTAGCTTTACGTGCTTTTTTTAAATTCAGTACAACACTATACATTCAATTCTTTTATTGTCTCCATTTTACCAATGATGAAACTGAGGTTTCATTAGACTATTAATTTAACCAAGTTCTATGGTATATACCCTGTACTCAAACCCAGTTTTTTCTGAAGCAAAGCTAATATTGTATTAATAATGACTGCTGGATATTCGCTTCCACTTACAAGAAGGAAGTTACTTTGGCATTGACTCAATAAAGAAGATTCTAGAGATCCTGAAAATCTGGTAGTGTAGGAGTAGACAGTTTTATATACTTCAGTAATTTTAAAGTAGTCTATTTAAAAGAATGGAATAACATCCATAATTATAATCCTCAAGCATCAGGATAAGGGTAATTCTTTCTATGAAGACATAAAAAAGTACAATCAATTTTAGAAAACTGCCTATGTTAAAATAAATGCTAAACTTGGTGCTTAAAGGAAAATGTTTTAGATATTTGATAGTTACTCCATTCCTTGATTTTGTCAGTTTACCATCAAACTTGCTTTCTTAACTGCATTTCCCTCTAAAGTAAATCAGTCAAGTGGCCTATCTCAGATGACAGCATTTAGTGAAAATATGAATGTCAGGAAGAGAAAATCCAGATCCATATTCTACCCTGTAATTGAAAGTAAAGCACATTTTTTTCAAGTCATAAATATGTAATTAACATTTGATTCTATTTATTGTTTATAAAAGAATACACATCAATACAGCAATTTGTCTGGCAGTATATAATAAGGGTAGATAACTAATTATCGTTAATATAGACATAGAATTTTAAAACACTAATTAACGCCAGTGTGTAAGAAACATAATGAAGGACATATTCTCTGTTAATGAGGAAAGAGCTTACCTCAAGACTTTACTTTCACACCTTATGCTGTTGAGTTCCTAGAGTCAGAACTTAATCCATAGTATGCAATTTTAACCACACTGAGGATCTTTCAAATTTGTAGCCAGAACCATATTGATAAAACTGGTTTACTTTCTATAAACCTAGCTTCAAAATTTCAAAGAAATCTAAGACAAGGAAAGATGCATTAACATTTGTTTTCCTTCTAATAAAATTATATTAGTTTTATTTGAGAACTTGTCTTATCCTTGAGAGTATTCATGATTAAAGCATATTTTATTTTGCAACATTGCAAAGTAATGTCAAAATACGGCTCTTTCTAAGGAATATAATCATTAGAAGGATGTTTGGCCCTATTGAAATTTCCTGGTAACTTTCCTACAGTCTTGGTTTTTCAGAAATATATATATATATATTTCTTTTTCTTATTATTGCTCTTTGGAAGTTCTTGGAAAAGCTACAAAGCTCGTGTCTTGTGAAATAAGTTCTGACAATGTAAAGCTAGATCTAAACCAATTCAGATTTCTATTGTTATTGGCTCAGCTGAAACAGTAATATCCTGGGTTTTCGATTGAAAGAATAGGCTTTATGAATATATTTATGATCAGAAATTCTACTTTAAATTTTGTTTTCTCTTGGTCCTTTCTCAGCAATCTTATTGTAATAGTGAAGCAGTGACCTTTATTTAGATTAAACTTGTCAGGGCATTGAAGCTTGAGAGAATTTTACAATCTTTGAAAATGGGATTACTTCATTTTTATTGAAAAGCCCCACAGGCAAATCATGGAAGACAAATAAAATTTTGTAAATGATTTCATTGATGGGTTTTTAATGACCAAGTTTGAAGGAAGTTAATCAGCATATCTTCTCAGTTTGTGAAAGTCCGAGGGGAAGGGCAGAACAAGAGACAGCCCATAGAAGATAGTGCAGCTTCCAGTTCTAGTGTCAAAATGAGAAATAAAGTCTTTCCCTTAACGGCACACAACACCCTCCGTACAGATATAAGTAGACAAGAGGTGGGTTATAAAGTAAAATGAGTTCTGAGATGTCTTGTATACTCCATAATTTCCTCACCAGTCCTGGAAGACTTATAAGAACTGGTACAGAACACTTGGGTGGACAGTCATACCTACACTTTGCAAAATGAAATTTATTTTCTATATTTCCCTGCTTGATGGGGACTAGGAAAGTATAACTAAGTAAAACTAATGCATAGTATCAAAGTTTTTATAGATAAATGGCATAGGAATACTTTCCGAACTGGATGCTGCCAGTTGGAAAAAAAGGAATATTCAGGTCTTTTTAGAATTGCCTTTGCTGAAAATTTTGTAGGAAATAACCATGGATTAATCAGATTTAAACATTTCAAACAGGCAGCAGAATACTATTACCTCTCATAGACGTTTCAATGAAAAATATTATATAATAACCCACCTATTCGGAACTAGAGTGCAGCTTCCTTCGACATTCATCCCTACCTATGCATGGAATTTAAGGAGAGGAATTTAGCTTCATAATTATATTTAGTATGTTCTGTAATTAAAATTAATCATTTTTTCTTCTAACAGCAATTGATGGCAGATGAGCTCTAATTAGAACGCAGTGGTTTTCAGGAGACTACTTTAGAGTATGGATATTATAGTAGCAGGTACAAATTTTATTGAATACTGTTGTGTGATATTGGCTACCTTAGGCAAACAATCAACTTCAGTAAGTGAAAAATCATTCATAGTTTTCTGTCAATGTCTTTGTTATCAATGTTTAGTTTAGGAAAAAAGGCAAAGGTCTAGCTTGTTGTCAAGAGGTCATTTTGTTTTCTGGGCAAATCACTTAACCTCTTTACAGTCAAAAATTCTTCTTTATAAATTGCAAGGGTTGTCCAGTTGAACTGTACAGCTGTGCCTGTTGCTAAAGATTCAAATATAAATCAGATTTTCTCCTGATGCTGTTCATACACTGGGGAAAGGCAGAGATGTAACTAACAGTTGCAGCCCAGGGTGTGGTCTAAGCTGAAAAAGATAAGCAGAGTTGTGAAAGCAAACCGGAAGAGGATTTCCAATTTTGAAAGCTTGTACTTTACAATAAAAAAGCTATCAAAAAACAATGACAGTTAAATGAGCTCTTAAATGGTGGGCATGACTTGAACTTGTAGAAAGGAAGTGAAACGTGATCCAAAAGGGCATTGTGAGTTACAGCTGAAGTGTTGCTGAATATACAAAGCTCTGATTTTGTACTGAGCCAGTGGCAGTCAAGGAACTATATAACTGAATCTCTGAAGCCTAGACATGATGCCTCATTGGAATAATTTAATAAATTGTAATTAAACCAGAGTATGTATTATAGCTGCAATTTTAGTTTTTAATAAAACGGGTGGGGAACCTATTTTCTGCCAAGGGCCATTTGTATATTTATAACATCATTCACGGGCCATGCAAAATTATCAACTTAAAAATTAGCTATGAAAAAAGCTTCTTGATTTATTGAATTTTGAGTCCAGCCTGTGGTTGCCTTGGAAGGGCCAGACCAAATGATTTCGAGGGCTGCATATGGCCTGCGGGCTGGACATTCCCCACCCCTGAACTAAAAACAGAAATATATAAACATAAATCAAATACTGTATTTTAAGGCTTTCTTGTTTCAATAGTTTCTAACAAGTGTTATAAGTATATTCTTTCCAGCATCACCAGCTCCAATAACAAATTTAAATGTAAATAATTAACATGGTGAAAGGCTTTAGTCTGATGTGGAGAAAATGATAGAACATAGAAACATTGGTGCTAGTGCAGCAATATTGATTAAAAATATTTTCAAGTTTTACCTTTTTAGAAATACTGATAGAGCATTATCCCAACTATCGTGGTGCTCTGGTGTATGGTCTCAGAGGCACCGATTTTTTCTTTGGATGGAAAAATGTGAATTGGATGGGAAGAGCCAAGTTATGCTCATCAGAATTACATTCTCAAGGCCAGGAAGGCAAGCATTCTGATTCTAATTATTGTATGTATTTCTTCATCTTCATATAGTGCCTTCCATGTTAAGTGTATTTTTGAAATAATCTTTGATGAAAAAATGAATGGATTTCCTTGAGGATAATACCTGCTTTTACCTGTTCAAATTGAGCATGCCCTGTTCTGTGCCTGTATGAAAAGGGTGATATATATTTGGCAAGAGAAGCCTCATAAGACCATAAGAATCTAAACTCAAGCCCAAAGACAGGACGTTTACTGCAGTTGGTCAGGAGAGATAAAACACCAGAAAGGACAGCTGTTGCAGAAAATAGTCTTCAAAATAGCAGGTAAGCCAGAATATGATAACCTTCTTGATGGAGGCCATAAAAGTCAAGAAAGCACCCTCTAGTTCCAACCAGGGCAGGGGGACCTATCAACGACTTCAGAAAGGTAAAATTGGCAAGTGTTTGGTGCCCTGCGCAGATTTATTCAGCAAAACTCAGAAAATAAAATAGTGAATAAAAAAGAAGAGAATTATTATGTGCTTATGTCATAGTTTTAGGACTGATCATTACAAGTTAGAGATAGAGGGACAAAACACTGTCTGGTACACATGTCAGCAAGTGATTAATTCAGTTGCGGACCTGGAAGTGAATATTTCATCCAAAAACAGAGTAATTAAAAATCAGGACAATTAAAAATTGAGTCAGGACAAAGAAACAAATCTCCACCTTAACCTCTCCATTAAGCCAGGCATTCTAGTAATCTGCCTCTATTTTTATATTCATTTATTTATTACACATGTGTGGCCATGTGTATATGCATATATATACCATTAATACAAATATAGAAGAAAACTGATAAGTGCAATAATTTTGTGACATATACACACACATACACTTGCAAACACACATGGCCAAGCTTCTCACAACCAAGAAAATACTGATTTTTTTCACATCTCCTGGCTTCACTGTTTGTCATTCAGTAAACGTATTATTGTGATTTGCAATTGTCTATGTGCCTTTTCTCTCTCGGTTAGAAAACTGTTAGTTCCTTGGGTATCACATAATCTTAATCACCTCCGCTTCCCAAGCACCTTGCTTATTTCTTTAGGAAGAGTGAGTTCTGGCAAATTTTTATTGTTGCTAAACTTGGTCAAAATGCAGAATACGAAAAGGACTTCCCTGTAGCATTAGCTTCCTAGGGCTGAGTGTAACAAAGTAAAAATAAACTAATTGAGTTAAAACACAGAATTTTATTATCTCTGGAGGCTAGAAGTCTAAAATCAGGATGTCAGCAGGGCCATGCTCCCTCTGAAGGGCCTAAGAAAGAATCTGTCTTTGCCTCATCCAGCTTCTGGTGGCCCCAGGCTTTCCTTGGTTTGCGGCAGCGTAACTCCAATCTCTGCCTCCATCTTCACGTGGCCTTATGCCTGCGTCTGTGTCCTCTCCTCTTCTGGTAAGCACACCAGTCACTGAATTTAAAGTCTCTCTAAATTCAGATGATTTAATTTTCAGATCCTTAAGCAGTTATATCTATAAAGTCTCTATTTCCAAATAAGGTCACACTCTGAAGTTTCAGGTGGACACAATTCAAACCATTACCTATAAATTGGACATTCCTATAAGAAAGTCAATGAGTGCATTCTTTCTCCATCCAACAAATATTTACTGAGCTTACTATGAATCAAGTGAAGGAAAATACCAGTGAACCAAATAGACAAGGTACTGTTTACTTTTTATTGGGGTGTGGAGGAAACATTGCAAATTAGATGATAGATAGATGATAGATAGATAGATGATAGATAGATAGATAGATAGATAGATAGATAGATAGATGATAGATAGATAGATAGATAGATAGATAGATAGATAGATAGATGATAGATGATAGATAGATAGATGATAGATAGATATAGATAAATGAATAGATAGAAGACAGATACAAGAATGGATACATAAATATGACTATATACAAATAGAAGTGGAGCTAGAGACAGAGAGGTAAGGAGTATAATAAAGAAAAATAGGGCAAGAAGAGAGTGAAAGTTGTTACATCATTAAGGTTCTACTTCTATGACTTATATTAGCAAAGTCTATTTAAACTGTTAAGTCATATTTTGAATATGTGTCTATTTAACCTAGTAGCATTCTAATTTAAATGCTCCTCAAATTGAATCCTTCTCATTCTCAGAGGACACTTTTGTACAAGTTATGGTAGATACTGTATAGAGTTATAATTTTTAATATTTATTTTTGAAAAAGGAAAGATATCACCATGCTATTTTTACTCTCCTCCATGAAAACAGATAGATACAAAATTTTAAAAGAAAAAATTTAATTAAAAAAAAGCTGTGGTACATTTATACACAATGAAATACTACTCGGCCCTCAAAAAGGAGGAAAACTCATCTTTTGTGACAGAGTGGATGGACCTGGAGAGCATTACGCTAAGTGAAATAAGCAAGTCAGAGAAAGACAAATGCCATATGAATTCACTTATATGTGGAATCTAGTGAACAAATTAAACTGATGAATAAAATAGAAACAGAGGCACGGATACATGGAACAGATTGACAGCTGTCAGAGGGGAGGAGGATTGGGGGGCTGCGTGAAAAAGGTGAAGGAATTAAGCAAAAAACAAACAAAAGAGGCAGACAAGAGTATGGTGATTGCCAAGAGGAAGGGGGTTGAGGTGAAGAAGGCAACGCAGGGGTAAACGGCGGAAGAAGGGGCTTGATTTGGGGTGATGAACACACAACGCAGTATGCAGGAAATGTGTTACAGAGCTGTACACTTGAAACCTGAATTTTATTAACCAATGTCATCCGGATAAATTAAAAAGAGAAATATAATTCAAAAAGAAAAGAGTCACTGACTAAGTATACTAGACGAGAATCACAGATTTGTCTTTTAATAACTACATGATGTTGAGATTGTTTCCTCACTTAAAAATGAGGACAGAAATCATCCTTCAATAGATAGTTGTGACAATTAAACAAGATAGTACATGTGAGGTGGTAACCTAGCAAATTATCTGGAACATACTAGGCTTGAAACAAATATTAATTGATTCTTTAATTACTGTTCCTACTAATATCCATAATAAAAAGGTGGTATAATCTTTGCTATCATCATATAACTATAGACAGTTTGATTGTAATTGAGTTGAATTTATGGCCATACTTCAGTCTGCAATAAAAGTTTTTATTAAGAAAAACTGAAAAAAAATAAGAAATACAGGATTATTGTTAAAGGGTACTTTTCAGTCCCCCCCTTTTTAATTACTTTAACCTATTGAAATCAAATCTTCCCTTTAACTATCTAATAGTATTCCCCTTCAAATTAAACATATTGCAAGGTAAATTATTTTAATGCAGTAGACATAGTTTTGTCATACTTCCAGGAAATTAATCCACCATACAAATGTCACGTGTTATCTCCTCTGATAAGTTTCAAGAAAATGGATATTGAATAGCACCCTTGCTAGTGCCCCCATGCTGATAAGTAGTTTATGAATAATATGGGTAAACAGAATAGGCGCTGCATTAATCTGAAGCTGGGGATGATGTCATTCTGCCCTAAAAACTATGTCAGTCTTTTGGATTGAAAACCTGCTATTGATCAAGAGTGCGTATTTCTCTCCCACTTCATCTGCTTTTATTCTAATCAAAGTGATGCCAATCCTTTTGTTTTTAATTCAAGTCTAGGTATTTCTCTACTTACTGTCAAGATATTTAGATTTAGAAGTATCTGTTCCTTTTGACAGAACAAACCAGCAAGAGTGCTTTCTTTAGTTTGTCATGCAGTTTTAATAATTCTCTTCTTGAATTTAGAGTTTTCTTGAAATGGGCTGAAATCTAAAAATATTTCTGCAGAAGCAGATTTACCAGACATCTTAATTATTATGTTTCCCAGGAAAGGAAATGACAGGCTGTGTAAGGGAAGCTGACATGTCTCCCTGCAGCTATGTGCTTTTTATACTGGAACTTTAGGCTATTCTAAATTACCGAGGCCTGAGACTGGCGTGAGCACAAAGCCTCAGATATAAACCAGCTGCCACATAATGAAGCTGGTGTTAACTCCTTGTGATTTTCCCTTTTTGCCTTATGGTACGCTACCCAAATATGATACTTTTAGGACCATACAGATTTCTAAGTGGGCAGTAAAAATATTTATCTTGTTCTCTTTTTTTTCTTGAACACTGTTGTTTATTGTTCACTGTGGGAATCATTCCTAAGGATCAAATTGAACATGAAGTTGGAGCAAGCTGGAGGTGAAGAGGTTAGACTCCTCGGAGTGCTGGAGGTTGGCAGTTATTCTGTTGGGCTGATGCTCTTGACAACTATTGTTTGATTTGAGTCCCTGCCTACTCTGCTCAATGCCCTGTTTCCACATCAGGAAAGGAACTTGATCTTTGCACCTGCTGCCTCCTTGTTAGAGGGGAGGGGAGAAGCTCTTGGAGATCTTTGACTTAAGCAGCTGACACAACAGCACTGCACAGTAAATTGAACAGAGCAACCATGTTAAACTGTTTCCTGTTGGGAAGGTATTTTGAATTGTAGTGCCATGCTCTTTTAGCTTGTTTCCCGAATTTGGGGCACTCTACTGGGTATTATTCCATTGTTAAAATCCTCAGCCACGTCTAAGTACCGCAGCTAACAACTGTGTTGTTTTCCATTGCACATTTAAATTTGCTCTTTTTAAACTAAGAATTTGCTTCTTGTGTTTTTTTATTGATTTATAAAAACTCTACACATTGAAAAATCATAATAATTTGCTGAATATAGAAAATATTTACCTAAATGATGTTTGCCTTTTAACTTGATAATTCTGTGTTTTTACTACTCAGAAATATTTACTCTTAATACAGTTCTATCAATCATTAAAAAAAAAAAAAAAAAGAGCCCAGCCAGGTGTGGCTCAGCAGTTGAGCAGCGACCTAGTAGATCCAGTAGATCACGGTTCGATTCCCGGTCAGGGAACATGCCCGGGTTGCAGGCTTGATCCCCAGTTGGGGATGTGTAGGAGGCAGTCAGTCAATGACGACTCTCATCATTGATGTTTCTATCTCTCTCTCTCCCTCTCCCTTCCTCTCTCTGAAAGCAATACAGATATATTTAACAAAAATAAATAAATAAAAAGAAAGTAATTAGTAAAATTGTCATTCTCCAAATATGAGGGAGTATCAAATGGGCCTACTTAACTTTGCGTTATTAAATCTCTAGAATTATGTGATTGATATATTCCATTTATAATATGAAAATAATGCCATGAATTTTTTATAGACAGTTATTTATAAAATGTTTATTGTCTACGAAGAGGAAACACTAGGATATTATAAATGTTAAAATGCTCTGGAAGTATCAGAAAATGGACTAAGTCTTGTTTTGGATCTAACACTTTCTTTTTATATTACCTTGGATATGGTTGACTGTCTGTTTTTCATCAAAAAGAAATAAAAAAACCCATAAAACAAACAAATAAAAAATCCAGACTTAGTAATGCCCTGCCAACTTCATAGTATAGTTGAAAAAACCAAATGACAGTGAAAATGTGACAGTGGCTGAAACACTGCACAGTGCTATAAAAATGTACATTTTTATCACCATTTCAGGGGATTTCTTTTATTGTTACAAATCGCTTGTTCTCTTCTGGGAACACAAATCAGCGAACAGTGTTGAATAAAATAATGAGTGGTGTGATTTTGGGAATGAGTGCCAACTTGATAAATCTAGTGGAAAAGAAGCACCTTCATTCACAATAGAGCATCCTGTCAGTCTCCCCTTACAAGTAAAATCCAGTGAAATCCATCAGGATACTGACAGAGCTGTTATTAGGAACTCCTGCCTATAGACAGCTGAGCCTGATTGATGAGTTTATAAAAGTCCAGCCTCTATGCTGCTTCTTTATGAGTTATTCCAGAACATTTGCCAAAGATTCTTATATTCTATAGGTGGTTTATCTTAGCATAAACCTCAGATATATGGAATGTCATTTTCAAATAAGATCATTAACAAAAGTTATACCTATATGATTTTATAATAAGAATATTCTTCTCTTGCATCCAGGTTACTTTATTTCATTATGCAGCAATTTTGGTTTTGTACCCAAGAGAGATGATTTCAAGTGTTATCATCAATGATTTAGCCACTTACTAGAATTAATTAAATATTCTTATTGCTAATTATAATACAGGTAATAAATAACCTTGGATTATAAAAATTAGAAAATTTTATTATGTAATACTATTTAAAGTATTTTAATTGAAAGATAATAGAACATATCCAATATAAATATTTGTATCCCTTTTTGATAAAATGAAATATTAAAATATCAATTACCAGATAAGTTGCAAGTCATGAAATTATATATCAATTTTAAAATGTAACCATTCACTCTTGCCATAACTCACTTGTAGCAGAGTTACAAGTCCCCTTTTCTGAGCCAGTGTACCCATTTCCCAGCTCTTGTGAGTACTGATGTCTAATGGCTCATAGATTTCCCCTTTAGGAAAACTGCCCTTAGCAAATAGTAGCTGCTTCACCTGAGAGGTCAGCACACTCAGAGGAAGCCCACAGCCAAGGACTGACTAAAACAGGGTCACAAAATTCTGGTCCACTCGCCTTAAGATGGGATCAACTTTGTGTTGCAACTCATAAAATTTAGACTCCAGCTGAGACCACATTTTTGTGCAGGTCGCCTAGGTCTCCAATGCTTTATTCTCCTTTCTTTATGTAAACCTTTTTTCCTAAGAGCATAACCTTGGTAAATCTTGCTCCCAAATCTTTGTAACAGTCTCAGCTTCTAGGTAAGTCAATATAAGACAGTTGGGCCCAAGAATGGCTCTAAGAAGCAGATTTTAAGGATTCTGGAGTTTGATCACCCACCAGCTAGCAAACAATGAGAGTGTCACATCTCCATAGTATAGTATTGATGCTTCTTAACATCCTATAGAACGTAATTGCTAATATTTTAACCTGCACTGAAATGAGGGAATGGAGTGAAATGGACCCCCTTATCTCTGACATGAGAGGTAGAGGGTAAATAATAATTATAAGGACTGGTTAATTAGGTGCCTATTATTGAGTACTAGTGATGTTTCGAAGAGAGAAAATGACCAGTTTAAGAAATCAGATATCAATTTAAAGAAAAGTATAAGAGCCAAAGGGCCTCTGTGAACGCATATGAAATAACTTTGATAGAGTGTAGCCTGAAGGCTGCCAGACCATAGGTCAAGGTCAGGACCCAATCCTAAGAGTAGAGGGAATTCAGAAAATGCTGAAATCGGGGCTTTCTTGGGATTAGAATTTCTGGGTAGATGCTCTTGAGATTTTCCTGATCTTTTTAGGGTATAGAAATGGCTAAATCTTTATCATTAAAAACAAACAAACAAACAAAAAAGCACTCTACCCTTCTTGAAGATTATTGTAAGGCTTTAAATGGACAAGTGTCTTGCCAAATACCCACTCAGGATCTGCTCTCACCTGTTCTCCTGGCCAACAAACCAGTCACTAGTATGGCTTGACTGGGGAAGAGCTGGTGCTGTATACAAGGAGAGATATTATAAACGCTACGAGCTACAGGTTCTGGCTAATAAGTACCAACAGGAGCCAGGAGCATATGCCTGAGTGGATTATGAGGCATCTGGAACAAGGGTGGAATAATATAAAACTGGATATGTGAGAGTTTATTAACCTTCTTCTGTGCCAGAGGATTTAACAAACTGGCAAGATCCCCCAAATTCAAATTCCTAGAATACCATGCTTTGGTTTCTGAGAAAGTCACCCACACTTCATTACCTACAATTTTAATCCATAAAACCCTATACACTTTAGAATTAGGTCTCTGCTTTGATCCTCAAGTTTAATATGCCGTCTCTGTGACTTGTTTTGCCTTATGCACACCTGCTACATTCCTAAATCAGCAGTGTTCTGGTCTGTACACCTCTCTTCTATTAGCAAGAATGCTGGTTTTAATGTGGTAAAATGAATGCATTGTTTATATTTATGAGCCGGGCATTCTAATATCATCCCATGTAGGCTGCCAGTGGTCTGATGTCCACAGTTTCTATAAGGTTCCCCAGTTTGCTTTTGAACCTGTTTAACAGATCCCATGAGAACAGGGACCACTGCTGACGTTATTTCTCCCATGTGATCTTTTCATTCCCCTTTACTGGAGAATTACCATCCCTCATTGTTCTACTGAGACTGTGCCTTCTCTAAATCATTTGGATATTAATTATAAACAATATTGTTAGGAGAAATTTCATTTTGTTCAGGCGATAACAAAAGCTCTCTAAATAAAGGCTCAGCAAATATCAGGAGCTTGAAGAGTTACTCATGGTTTTTAATCTAGTTAATACTCCATTTCATCCCTCTGCATGGTATGCCCAGAACAAGTACCTGAAGCGAATACATAAGAAATGGTATTAGCCCGGTCAGGCGTGGCTCAGCGGTTGAGCATCGACTTAGGATCCAGGCAATTGGGGTTCGATTCCTGATCAGGGCACATGCCCGGGTTGCGGGCTCCATCCCCAGTAGGGGGTGTGCAGGAGGCAGCCGATCAATGACTCTCTCACCATTGATGTTTCTATCTCTCTCTCCCCCTCTCCTTTCCTCTCTCTGAAATCAATAAAGATATATTTTTTTTAAAAAAGAAAGGGTATTAAAACTGTGATATGAAAACCTATGGGTCTGTGCCATGGACAGACTGATAATAGGGCTTATTATGAAATATAAACTAATTATTCTCTATTTTTCAATGTTTTATTGAATATATTCAATATTATATAATGGAAATAACTCAATATCTATAGATAAAAATTATATTTAGAAACAGATTCAATTATTAACTCATGATTGGTTCATATAAAATATGAAAAGGTGAGTAAACACTTCACAATTTTCTGTAATACCTAATTATTCCTTTTTGTACATGTGTAGATGTCTATGTTTTCACTGAAGCCGAACCATTTTCAGTTTTCTTTTTTGCTAGTTAAATCAAGAGTTGCTTCTAAAAACTACAGTTAAATGGCACTATATTTTAACCTATTCCCTGATGTTTTAGAAACCTTTACTATTGGTCACTTTAGGCAGTTATCTGTCTGTTCTACCCAATCAGTAGGCTCTGGATTAAATGGCTTAAAAAGATGTAAAAGAAGATGAGAAACCATAAAGGCAACACTTTTTTACTCTACATTGTTCATGTGTCCAGCCCAATTATTTTTATAGATGTTTCCAACTGTTGAATTTTTTATTAGACAAATATGACTTACTTAAAAATTATAAATTACTGAGAAAATTATTAGTGATCCAGTAAACACAATGACTTTTATTTCATATGCGGGAAAATATATTAAGTAAGAACTTGATTAAGCAATTGTAAGGTGAATTTCGCCTCCTTATTTTGGGAATATGGTATTGTTAAATCTTTTGGTTCAGCAGTTTTTATATTAGACTCATTCATCATTTCATCACTACAAGTTTAGTCTTCATCAATAAGTGACTGAATATAGTTTCTCTAAAACAGTACTGAATTCTAATACTTTGGTTTACAAAATCTATGTAGGAATAAGTAGGGAAAGTTTTTTTAAAGGGAAAACTTTTATATGAAAAATAACACATAAAAAGTACACAAATAGTAAAAGTACATACACATAAATTATGACAAAATTAAGACAGCCAGTTAACTCTCAAACACGATAGAAAATAGACCTTTACATATATCTCAGAAGCTTCTCCTATAATTACTCCAATTACCTCCCTCCTCCCTCTTCAGAGTTTAATCATATTCTGACTTCTAACATCAGAGATGTGTTTTATATGCTTTTGAATTTTATATAAATAAAATTATTTGTGTCTGGGTACTTTCACTCAAAAATTTGGGAGGCTGAGCCATATTTTGTACGTAGTAGTTTGTTCATGTTTATTGCTGTATCATATCCTATTTATTATAAAACAATACATTTATCCATTCTTCTGTAGATAAACATATGGATGGTTTCATTTTGGCTATTACAAAAGTGTACTACTATGAACATTCTTGTACATGATTTTAGTAGGCATTATTCTCATGGATATACATGGAAGTACAGAGAATTTCGGGGGGAAAAAACAACATACAAAGTTAAAATACATAAATCTATTGCGTTTCTTCATACCAACAACAAAAAACTGAATAATGAATATTTTTAAAAATCCACTTACTATAGCATCAAAGCCAAAGTAATTATGAATTGCTTTTTTAAGATGTACAAGATCTGAACTGAACTACAAAATATTACTGAAGAAAATTAAAGAACTAGAAGACGGAGGTATGTACATGTTCATCAACTAGAAAATTCAATATTGTTAAGCCATCAGTTCTCTGTAAATTTCTGTATCTATTAAAAGCACTTCCAAAATAATCTCAGTACAGCCTTTTCTTGGGGGAAATTCATATTTTAATAAAAAATGTATAGAAATGCAAAGAACATAGAATATAAATAGTATTCTTGAAAAAGAATAAGTTTTGATCTCTTACATGCCTGACTTTAAGACATGATACAGAGCCACCATAATCAAGGCAGCTGGTATTTGTGGTATAGAATAACAGAGAGAAGGGAATAATGCAGAAAAAGAGTTTCAGAAAATTGCCTATGATTCCTTTGAGTTTACTCATCATTGAATCTGAAGTGCTAATTCATTGGTTAAAAGTCCTCAAGACCAGTCAAAGAACTACCCCAAACTGTAAACTGAGTTTATTTTACAGCTCACACCTGTGAAACATTTGTGATCCCACCAACTAAAGTAAATAAACTCCATTGACAACTCAGAACATTCAGTAGAGATGCCTAAAAGATCAAGCATAATAGAAACCCTGGATTAAATGCTACTCTAATTCTGCTTTACAAAATTTGGGTTAATAGTCCCAAAAGAGTCAACTGAATATGCAAGTAACATGCATACTTTCTAAAATGAACTTCAACACTCTTTACAGTGGGATTTTTAAAAAATCCAGATACCAGAAAACTAACATTTACAATGTCAGGATGCAATTGAGTAATAATTACTAGATGTGTAGAGAAATGAGAAAACATGGCCCATAACCAGGAGAATATCAACCATTAGAAACAAATTCAATAATGGCAGAGCTGATAGAATTTGTAGACAAGGACTTTTAAGCAGCTATTATACCACAAAATTTTAAAGAAAAAAAGGACTTAATGTGGGAGAAATAAAAGATAGAAATGGAATCATATAGTTTTACATCTGAAAAATATAAACTTTCAAATTAAAAAAATAAGATTATTGGGTGACTTAAGTGCAGACTACATATTACAGAATAAAAGATCAGTAACCATGAAGACACCACTAGAAACTATATGGAAACAGAGAGAAAAAGACACACAAAAATCAGTATGACCTGTGGGACAATATTAAGCTACCTAGCATGCATATAATTGGGAAGGATATGTTGATTAAAAATATATATATTTTGAAAAACTCTCACAAGTTTTCCATATTTGAGAAAAATCTTAGATAAACACATCCAAGAATGTCAACAAAACCCAAGCAGGACAAATAAACAAACAAGAACTGCACTAGAGCACATCAAAATTCTATTGCTGAGCACCAGTGATAACAAAAAATCTGAAAAGCAACCCCAGTAAGAGACATATTCTGTACAGAGAGCAAAAAATTAAACAAACCCCAGAATCTGTATCAGAAATGAAAGAGACATGAAAAATATAAACCACCATTAAATTACCAAAGGACAAATGATAAGGTGAAACTAAAATGCAATATCCAGCAAAAACACCTTTCAAAATTGAAAAGGAAAAAAAGATTATTTCAGAAAAACGAAAGCTTAGAGAATTCATCAAAGGTAGATGTTGAATTACAGTAAGTTAAAAACATTTTTTTTGATTATAAGAAAATGAGAGAACTTTGGCTTCACCTTTGAGAAAAACAACTTGGAAGTTGTTACCGCCATCCTTACAAGAAGAAAACAATGAACAAAGTGAAAATAAACATTACTTGAATTCATTAAAGAACTGGATTTGCAAGAGATATCACCGCTCTGAAATCAGAAGAGACAGGAAAATGCAGAGAATCACAACCGAGATCAGAAACAGAAGCCTCTAGAGCTATAAACTGATAGGAGCAGTTAAATGGTAATTTTGATGAATTACCTACCAGAGGCATGAGACTGAGAAAATCATGGAGACCAGTCAGGGAATCTAGATTTTCATGGGTTTTACCTCCAAGTACCTCCCAGGAGAAAGAGCCCCTCATGGCTGTGGCAGGGGGAGGTGAATGTTTACTGTTTACGCTAATAAACAAAATATAAGTTCTTTTTCTTTGTATAGCCGAGGAGCATAAACAAGAGTCTCGTACATGTTTTAAGACAGTCAACTTCCAGTATGTGCAAAGGGGAGAAAATAATTTCATAAGCTTCCTGTACATTTTAGATACAATTTTAGTATACATTCTTCAAATTTTTATGTTTTTCTCTGTTAATCTTGTGCAATTTAAACAAAATGGTTTTCTCCCAAATATGTCTTCAGTGAATCATCACTTCAAATGCTTTATTGTAATAAACAATGGAATTACTTAAAAGCATAAAGAAGAAATGTTTAGGATTTCTGGTTTTTATTTTCTCTTTACCCCTAATGGCTTTGGAATTCAAATACATTCAAAGTACATTAAAATAACCTTTTAGAAAAAAATCATAGAGTAAGTCTTTCTTCCTCTGAACACATAATGTTTATAAAATAGCACTACCTGTTTTATTTTGTGTTCCAAAACTACAGGGGATTTTAAGTAAGCCCTAAGGTTAGCATTCTATAAGTGCCAATATGGAAGAAGAATAGCACAGTTTCCTTTCTACAAATATTTTAGTGTATTTCTTGTATTTTAAAATTATGGACTTGCTATAAGTACACTTTGCACATGCCACAAAATTAGCTGTTTTAGTCCCTAGCTGTTTTTTCTCAGTGGTTAGAGCATGGGCCAGCAGACTGAAGAGTCCCCAGTTCGATTCTGGCCAAGGCCATGTGCCCCGATTGTAGGCTCTGTCCAGTCAGGGCATGTGCAGGAGGCAACCAGTTGACATGTCTCTCTCACATTAATGTTTTCTCTCTCTCTCTCTCCTCCTCCTCCTCCTCCTACTCTCTCTGAAAAAGCAATGGAAAAAGTATCCTTGGGTGAGGATTTTTAAAAAAATGAGCTGTTTTATGAGTATGGGCTTTTTAAGAAAGATTCATCTTACCGTGTAAAAGAAATTTCTATTTTCAAATGAGGTCTTTTATTTTAGAGATAACACATGCATTCTGGAAAATATTCAATGCTATATATTGTAGTATGTATATGGAATATCTGTATACAGGTACTCTACATATACATATTTAAAAAATCAAAGAAGATGTATAATCAGTTGTGCGTACTCCAGACATTATGAAAATATGAGGAAAATAAAAATTCTTGTGAATGTATAATTTAATAAATTATTTTGAACATGCATCAATGTTTTATTTCCATAAATGCAGAGTCATTTTCCAGGGTTAAATTATGTTTTAAAAGAAAAAGTGTTCTTTATTTTATTGCCAAAATGGCATTAAGATCTGGCACTCCCGCTTATAGAGTTCAGCCATGCACAATAACAGGAAACAACAACAAAGCAAGATTCTCTCCAAAGTATTTAACATATAGGCTTTATAGAATAAGTACTGCATTTTGCTCCTTTCTTGATAAAGACTCTTAGAAAGGCATTCATAACACAGAAAATTTGGAGAGGGGGAGGGAGTAGGACAGAATACAGGATTTTGTTGAGAATTAATAATTCAATTTATGACTTGCCTAACCTATTTGAACAAAGGCCTACAATTATAATTGCAAAGCCTGATTTTCAAAAGGGTACCAATCGAAAAACATGCCATACATTCTATGACGGCATAAAGATTATACAGTAGCAAATTATGCCACCTTGTTGGTTTAAAATATCTTAATATTTGATATAAATATTTGTTTCTAGAATGACACAAAACAGTAAAAAAATCAATAAATAAAAATGTTAGTCTTTGTTTAGAAACTCTCCAACAACCATCTGTCTACTGTACGACACATGGTTATGTTTATCGCCTCTGTTCTAGAGCTTCCCCATGTATGCTTTTCCAAACCAGGATGGCAGAAAAATAAAACTGCTTCCTGGCTGGCTTTACTTACAGCCTCAATTTGACTGAAATTATTTTGCTGCCTTCTTTAAGATTAGAAAAAATATATATCAATTTATCTAAACTCATTGAAATTTTTATTCTTTCATTAAAACATGTTAGTGGTAGTTTAGGATATTTTAATACCACACTTGGAGAACCACAGAAGACAACATTCAAACAAAAAGTGTAAACAAGACAACTTCAAAACTTATAGAGAACAAATTGAATTAAATTTATAAAAAGAACACATAAAAATTTGGTTACATTAATATGAAATTTGCTATTTAAAAATTAACTATTTTAAAGTTGAATTGCTAATACTCATTCCCTGAAACAGTATACTGGCTCTTCATTTTCATCACCCTCCATTTACATTAAAAAGGCTTGCAAAAATCAAAACTGAAAGAACTCTCCTCTTTTTCTTACTTTTTTGTATTGTAATCATACATATAGGTATAGAACCCTAAAAGATTTATATTTCAAAAATGAATGTTAAAACTTCAAGTAGAAAAAGACAATACTGTTACAGTAGGCAACCAGTAGGGTATTAACAAAAGAGAAGGGAGCAAAACTGGCTAAGCCTGATTAAATCAGAAAGCTACGGCTTCGCCAACACCCCCTACTTCCCCCCACCCAAGGAAATAGCCATATCCTCTGCCAAAGGGACATTAATCCCTGAGCAGGCAGGAAAGACCATCTTTTCCATTTCCCCAGGGGAACAATCAGCCCATTACTGGGGGAGGGGGTAAACAGTAGAGGAAATTTACTTTGCCAGGTGCATGTGCAGTAGAAACCAAGGTGGCAAGGGGTGGCTGGGGGGGAGAGCATGTTTCTACTAAGGGCACGCAGCAGATCCACTAAGTAGAAGCCAGATGATGGTGCAGACCTTCACGGCATGTGCAGTATGAGCTAAAATGGCAACCACAGTGGAAGGTGTCTAGCCTGGAATAATCTGGGGAAAGGATCAGGTAGGATAAGGGCACAAAACCTCGAACGATCCAGGAAGGGGACTGGATACGCGGAGGCACCAGCACAGTCTTGGGAAGATTCTGGAAAATGACTGGATAGTTTGAAAGAAAGCCTGTTTTCCCCCAAACCCAAGGAAATATAATCAAAGCTTAACAAATGTCCAAGGCGGGCATGTGCTCTGTCCTTTCATCAGGTGCATGGGGTGGGCAGGAACAGAGACTAAGCTAGACTACTGGAGCCTCAGATGCCCCGCTAATGGCACAGCAGGTGTGGGTCTTAGTGCTCTTCCTGGGCTTGGTGGGGACAAGTGTGGGCCTGTGGCCCCAGAGGCTAGACTTCTTCCAGAGTGAGACGGAACTGAGCCACCTGGTCATGGATGAGACATCAAGCATAATGTAATTAGGGGTAGTCCTTTGTTTTTGTTCCAATAAATCTTGCCACGACACCTCAAATTCCCCTATGCATGTATCCTTGAAATGGGCTTCCTGTGATACCACTGAAGAACCCTATTTCCTACAGCAACAATACTACTATAATTATTTGACAGAACAATATTGCCTTTCTGACCAAGCACCATGCCCAAATGTCAGCTGTAGCAACCTAGGCGAATCTATGGCCCTTCCTCTTTGAAAACAAGCTTAGTATAGGTGGAGCCCTCAGGCATTCATCCCCAAAGCAACAATGTGAATTGAACTACTATTAATCTGATCCACTTCCACTGTTCCCTTAGTAAATGGCTCTTCCCTCCATCAAAACCATGCAAATTTCTGCTGACATTTAGTATAATCTTGATTGTATGGACTAGCTCTATCAAAATTA
The DNA here is from genome assembly GCF_964146895.1 of Miniopterus schreibersii. Taxonomy (NCBI): domain Eukaryota; kingdom Metazoa; phylum Chordata; class Mammalia; order Chiroptera; family Miniopteridae; genus Miniopterus; species Miniopterus schreibersii. Next base: position 67,056,761 of record NC_138106.1, on the reverse strand, counting down.
GAATTAGATTTGACTTCTAGTTTCAAAAACCCAGAATAACAGTGTCTTTAAAAAACTTAGAAATGTATTTAACTCTTATATTTATGTGGCACTCTAGAGTCTTCATGTAAAATTTGTATTGTCAGGTATCTAGGCTCCTTCTGACTTGCCTCTAATGCATGGCCTCTTTGCCCACCTAGTTCAAAAAGGCTTTTCCAGTTCTAGCTTTTACATTAGCATTCCAGACAAAAGGAAGAATAAATTAAGGAGACAGGATAGAACCCATCACTTTAAAGACATATTACAGAGTTGGCACACACCACCTCTGTTTATATCCAAATGGACTGAACAGAACCACAACTATGTATAAAGGAAGATAAGAGATATAGTCTTTATTTTAGATGGCCAAGTACCAAGATAAAAATTGAGGATCATACTATAGCTATTTCTCAGCTATTCTTTTCCAGTTATTTATCAATTGAATAAAGCTCACCCGCTTTAAAATTACAGAGCACAGTAATTCTTGTTCTTACTCTCAAAAAACAAAAAAATTTCTGGTGACTGGTTAAAATGAGGACACCTTAGATGGTTATTAAATTATTGGATTACATTTTTGAGTCCTTGAGTTTCCTGAAAATGCATCTCTATTTTTGCCTTGTAGATTTTGCTGTCAAAATTCTGATACCAACCTGATTTTCTCTCCTTTGCAAATTAATAAAACTTTTCACCTTGACAACCCTAGAATTAAGCCTTTACCTTTAATTCTCAAAAATGTTGCCTATATATCTTGAGGCAGACCATCCCAAGATAAATTTCCAGGTACGAGGAGGACCATTTCAAAAACAGATTCAGATACTGTTTCTAGAAATGTTTCTTATATTTTATCTTGAAAATTAGCTTTTTCCCATTTTTTGGTTTACTGTTTCCCAGACTCTAAGATATCTATGTTGGGTTTTCTTACATCATCACCATCTTCTTATGTCATCACTCTGTTAACTATATATTTTTTATCTTTTTAAATAAATTTTTATTGATTACAGAGAGAGGAAGGGAGAGGGAAAGCTAGAAACATCAATGATGAGGGAGAGTCATTGATCAGCTGCCTCCTGCACACCCTCTGCTGGGGACCAAGCCCGAAACCCAGACATGTGCCCTGATGGGGAATAGAACCATGATCTCCTGGATCTACTAGGTCCATGGTCAACCGCTGAGCCATGCCCTCTGGGCTTGACTGTATTTATTCATCTCCTAAATTCTCCTATTGGATTTGGATACATTGAAATTTAGTACTGTGTTCAATTTTAAATGATTTTGTCTTTTTTATTTATTTCTGCTTTTTTTTTAATTTGAGGTTTTGTTTTTCTTTTTTAAAGTTTAAATCTTAAGGATATTTAATTCAGATTTCAAAATTGTGACAGTTTTCCTCTGTTTTGAATTATTTTCTTATAATATATTTATAAAATATTTTGATTCTTATTGTCTAAATTTTGCCAAAACAGTTTGACCTATGAATGTGGGTGGAAATAATCAATACGACCTTCTGGTTTGGCTTTTAAAATTCTTTGGGTTCGTCCTTTCTTTCTTCCCTCTCATGATCATCAGCCAGATTCAGATAATTTATCTGAGACTCCAAAACCCTAGGAGATGGTGAAACCTCCAGGTTAAAGGCCTGGAGTGAATATATGGGAGAGAACATCCTTCTACTTCCCTACTTCCTTCTCACCTTTTGACTGAGTTACAAAAGAGCAGTAAACCTGACTCCAAACCTGAATCCAGTTGTCTTTCATTCTCTTCCTCTCCTCATTACTTTTTTTTTTAATTTAACAAACACAAACACAGTGTTTAGTATGCCCTGGTAGATACTTTAAAAGCACAAGTATTAGCTAATACTAAGGCATATTTATGTTAAGTATATATCACATAGCTGAGGAGTGTTGGGACCGGACAGAGAGTTTGGTTACATTTTTTTGCTTTTCAATATTATAATACATTGCCTCTCATGGGACCATTTTCTTATGTGCTTTTCTTTATATAATTTCATTATATTTTATATAAATATATCTGCAGTAACAAGAATTTAATTTTATATTGTTAATATTCATCCAAAATTAGACTGTTTTAATATTAATTTTAAAATGTGAGATGCTTCAGTCTATGGTAATAACTCATTTCCATCTTTTATTCAAGTGTTAATTGACTAAGGTCTTTCATTTATCAACTTATTATTTAGTATAATTTTAATATGATGCATAATGTGCATTTGAACAATGGTGTTAACTAATGAGGAATAATTTTGAGAGAGCCGAATCATAACCACTAGACCTCCAGGGGGGAGGGGAGGAATTTTGATCCATACAAAGTAAAATTATAATATTTTTGGAACATTACATAACAAAGGTCAAAGACAATGTCACTGAAATAAGTTATATGGTGTTAAAATATTAATTCTCAGTATAAAATCTTCATCTCTGCAGTTCTTTTTCATGAAGGAAAGCAATTACATTTTTATATTTTAGTAATTTTAATGAGGCTTTTATTAAATTTTATTTTATTTTGTAGTCACAGAAAAAAACAAACAGGCAATATAAAAGGCCTTAAAACACCCAGCTATTGGACTTAGAGGACAAAAACTTTAAAACATCTATTATAAGTACTTTCAGAGAAGTAAAAGAAGCCATGTTTAAAGAATTAAAGGAAAGTTTAATGACAATGCCTTATCAAAGAGAGACTATCAATAAAGAGATAGAAAATATATAGAAAGAGAAGACCAAAAGGAAATTTTGGATTTGCAAAGCATAATCATCAAAATTTACAACACAGAGACAATCACAAAAAACTAAAGCCAAATTAGAAAAAAGGTTGAAATTCTAGGTTCAGAAAACTTTGGCCCAACAACTTTGAGTAATAGTCTGACGCATATTTGGAATGGGATGAATATATTTGAGATACATGGGGCAGATGCATTGTTCTGTAGAAGCTTCTTTCAATGTACAGAAAGTAAGTTGGTTGTTTTTTTTAATCCTTACCCAAAGATATGTTTTTATTGGTTTTCAGAGAAAGAGGGAGGAGATCAAACCCACAACCTAGGTATGTGCCCTGACTGGGAATTGCACCAGCAACCTTTTGGTGCACGGGACAACACTCCAACGAACTGAACCACCGGACCAGGGCAGAAAGGAAGTTGTGTTTTGTTTGTGTGTTTGTTCATGGATACATGCATATGTGCATTGATTTGTTGTATGTGCATAAAAAAAGAGAGAAACAGAAATGAGCAAAGTGCAAAAATGAATTGGAATGGATTTTCAGACTACACTTTAACTGTATAGGTCTAAATATATTAAAGAAATTGAATTGATATTGATAAACTTCCATATAAGATAACACTGGGCTCAGATGGTTTCAGTGATGAATTCTACCAAATATTTTGAAAAGTAATGATACCAATTCTCACAATCCCTCCAGAAAATAGTAGCAGAGACAACATTTCCAACACATTCTCAGAGGGCAGCATAACTCTAACACCAAGCCAGATAAAGACATTATAAGAAAGAAAAAGTAGTCCGGCTGGCGTGGCTCAGCAGTTGAGCATCGACCTATGATCCAGGAGATCGCAGTTCAATCCCAAGTCAGGGGCATGCAGGAGGCAGTCGATCAATGACGACTGTCTCATCATTGATGTTCCTATCTCTCTATCTCCCTCTCCCTTCCTCTCTCTGAAATCAATAAAGATATATTTTTTAAAAAAGAAAGAAAAACTAAAGCCAATATCTCTCATGAACCCAGATGCAAAACTCTACAGAAAAAATATTAACAAATCACATTCAGCAATGTATAAAAAGGATTGTATACCACAAAATATAAAATTTATTCAACATAGGGATGGCTGATTCAACATTCAAAAGTAAATTACTATAACCCACTACACCAAAAACTAAAGAAGAAAAATCATAAGTGCACAGCAACTAATGCAGGAAAAAATACTTGAAAATATCTAGTGCCCATTCATGTTAAAAACTCAGAGGACTAGAGGGGAACTTCCACAACTTGATAAAGAACATCTGCAATAAATCTAGGGTAACATCATATTTAATGATGAGAAACTAGGCACTTTCCCTTTAAGATCTGAAACATGGCAAGAATTTCCCTTTTTACCATCCTATTCACCATTGTATCGGAAGTCCTCGCTATTGTAGTAAGGCAAGAGAAGAATATAAAATATATAGATTTGAAAGGAAGAAATAAAACTATTTTGTTTTCACATGACAAAATTGTCTATGTAGAAAACCCCAAAGAATCAGTGACAAAACTCCTGAAACGTACAAGTGACTAGAGCAAAGTCACAGTATACAAGGACAATGTACAAATGTCAACTGCATTCCTATATATCACCAGTAAAAACTGGATTTTGAAATTAAAAAGAAAAACTGATTTACAAGAAACCCTAAAATAAAATTTTTAAAGATAAATAAAACATACACAGTATCTATATGGAGGGAATTACAAAACTTTGATGAAAGGATTCAAAGTAGATCTAAGTAAATGGAGAAAACTTCCATGACCATGGATTGTAGGACACAATATTGTTTAAGGCTATAATTCTTGTCAATTTAGTATATTCAATACAATCCCAATCCAAATCCAAGCAAAGCATTTTATAAATATTGAAAAAGTTATTCTAAAATATATATGGGAAGGCAAAAGACCCAGAATACCCAATGTACTACTAAAAAATAATGTTGAAAAACTGAGATTATATGACTTCTAGACCTATGATAAGGTTATGGTAATCCACACAGTTTAGTATTGGTGAAAGGCTAAACACACAGGTTGACAGAACAGATAACCCAGAAATAGAACCATATAAATATAGTCAACTGCTCTTTGACAAAATAAACAGGCAATTCAATGGAGAAAAGATACACCTTTCAACAAATGATGCTGGAACGTGAAGGGCAAAAAAGGAAACCAAACACAGTTCTTACATCTATCACGAAATTAACTCAAAATGGACCAAAGACATTAAATATAAGATGCAAAATATATTTTTCTTGAAGTAACATAAGAGAAAAGTAAGTGGCCTTGTTTTTGGCAATCAGTTTTTAGATGCAATATCAAAAGCATAATTCATTTTTAAAAATTGATAAGTTGAACTGAATTAAAAGTAAAAACTTCTGCTTTGCCAAGTCACTGTTAAGAGAATAAAAAGACAAGCCAAACAGTGGGAGGAAATGTTTGTAAAATATATCTCCCATAAATGTTTGTAAAACTCATCTCCCATGAAAAGTACTCTTAAAACTCAATGGTAAGAAAACAAACAATTCAATTACTTAAATGGGCAAAATAGCTGAACAGATGCCTCAAAGAGCAATATATACCTAATGAAAAATAAGTATTTAAAAAAACATTCAACATTATTTGTCAATGAGAAACAGCAAATAAAAACAATGTGATTCTACTACATATCTATTATAATGTCTAAAATTCAAAAACAAACCAAAAAAAAGTGATAATATCAAATTTGTGAGGATATGGCACCACAGTAACTCTCATTCATTGCTGGTTAAAATACAAAATGGCACAGTCAGTTTGAAAAACAATTTTACAGTTTCTCAAAAAGTTAAGCAAAATCTTACCATACAATCAAGCAATAAGCCTTCTAGGTATCTAACCAATTGAGTTGAAAACCTATTTCACACAAACCTGAATGTGAATATTTATAACAACATTATTAATAACTGTCAAAACACAACCAAGTTGTTCTTTAATAAGTTAATGGATAAATAAAGTATTATATATCCATAATTTAATTTGAGGTATAAATCTGGAATCATGGAATTTTATTCAGCGACGAAAAGAAATGAGATATTGCTCAAGGCCTCAGGCTTCTGGTCAAGATGGCAGAGTAGGTAAATGTGCTTCTCACATCCTCCCATAACCACATCAAAAATACAACTGAACTACAGAACAATCATCATTCAGAACCACCTAAATTCTAGCTGAACATACATCCCACAACTAAGGATATAAAGAAGCCATATTGAGACTGGTCGGAGGGGTAGAGACACAGAATGAGTTGGTCCCACAGGGCAGAAAAAAATCAGGAGGGGTCCGGCTGGTGTGGCTCAGAGGTTGAGCATCGACCTAAGATCCAGGAGATTGAGGTTCAGTTCCCAGTCAGGGCACTTGCCTGGGTTGCAGGCTTGATCCCCAGCTCTGGGCGTGCAGGAGGCAGCCAATCAATGACTCTCTCATCACTGATGTTTCTATCTCTCTTTCCCTCTCCCCTCCTCTTTCTGAAATTAAAAAAAAAAAAAAAAATCTGGAGGGACATCAAGGATGCAGAGGTCCCCTCTGAGTAGCCAGGGGTCCCACCCCCACACCAGGCTCCCTATCCCAAGGTTCAAGTGCTAGGAGGAAAAGTCCCCATAAATTCTGGCTGTGAAAACCTGCAGGAATTGTGGCTGAGTGAGACAAAGGGCTGCTGGAGTCCCCAGCAGTACCTCTTAAAAAGTTCACACATGGACTTACTTCAACTCAGTCACTCTGAGTTCCAGCACTGGGCCAGTAGCTTTATGGCACCAGGGACATACAAGGAAGAACTGAAGTGTCTGGCATCAGGATGGCAGCTGGAGGGACAGCTTTCTCCCAGACAAAAGTGCTGGCAGAGCCTATGGTTCCTTTTCTGAGCCTTCCCCCCCCCCCCCGCCAGAGCCTGCAAGTGAGTGCCATATTTGAGTCTCCATTAACCTGGCTCACACTGATAGCCCTGCCTTGGTGACTCCCTGAAACACTGCCCCACCAACTTGAGGGCCAATCCAAGCAGCTTCAGAGGCTTTTCCACATGAATGGCCTATCTTGGCTCATGCTTCAACTTCCTAAAATTTTTTAAACAAGCAGCATCTGGCCTCTGTATGCCCCATACCTCTCACTAAGTGGCCCCAGGCCCAGTACTAGTGGAAGTCAGCCTTGGTTTGCAGCCTCGCCTCACCTGGGCACTTCCAAGCCCAGCACAAGTAGCAGCTATCTGCAGATCACTTTGTAGCTCATGCCAGGTGACCCCAGGGAGAACACAGCAAGTGGCTGACCTTGGCCTCCACCTACAGAGTTGCCCTAGAGCCAGCACACCAGGTGGACAGCTTCAGACCACAATGAAGCACTGTTGAACCACCTCCACAGATTCAGCAACCTTGCTGAAGTAATTCTTGCCCATGAGGTAGGCCCCTGCACAGCTGATCCTCCATAGTGGTTGGAGCAAATCAGTAGGCTTTGGGATAAATCCCTCCAATTGACATGCCAACAGCAATCAAGGTTCAACTACAACAGGAGGTTGTACACAGCCCACATGGGGTGGGGGTTCTACCGGGAGTGCCCAGCTTTGGTGAACAGAGAGGCTGTGACACTCGACCCTACAGGACACCTACTACATTAAGTCACTCTACTAAGCCTGAGAGACATAGCAGCTCTAACTAATACACAGAAACAAATGCAGGGAGGCTGCCAAAATGAGGAGACAAAGAAACATGTCCCAAATGAAAAGAACTGACATAACTCCAGCAAAATAACTAAACAAAGTGGAGAAAAGAAATCTATTAGATGAGTTCAAAACATTGGTTATAAGGACGCTCAATGAACTTAGAGGAAGAGTAGATGAATGAACTTAGAGAGAACTTCAACAGCATAAAAAAAAAATGGAGACCACAAAAAATAATTAGCCATATACTAACTGAAATGAAGAATAAACTAGAGTAGACGAAGCAGAAAATCAAAACAGCAATTTGGAATATAAGGAAACATAAAGCATCCAATCAGAGCAGCAATAAGAAAAAAGAATCCAAAATAATTAGAACAATATAAGGAGACTCTGGGGCAACTTCAAGCTTACCAACATTTGCATCATGGGAGTACCAATAGGAGAAGAGAGAGAACAAGGAATTAAAAACCTATTTTAAAAAATAATGATGGAAAACTTCCCTAACCTAGTGAAGGAAATAGACATACAAGTGCAGAAAGTGTAGAGTCCCCAACAAGATGAACCTAAAGCACTCACACCAAGATACATCATAATTAAAATGCAGAAGGTTAAAGACAAAGAGAGAATCTTAAAATCATCAGAGAAAAGTAGTTAGTGACTTACAAGGGAGCTCCCATAAGACCGTCAGCTGATTTCTCAACAGAACTTTGTAGGCCAGAGGGATTAGCAAGAAATATTCAAAGCGATGAAAAGCAAGGGCCTACAATCAAGATTACTCTACCCAGCAAAGCTGTCATTTAGAATTGAAGGACATATAAAGAACTTCACAAACAAGAAAATGCTAAAGGAGTTCATCACCACCAAAACAGTATTACATGAAATGTTTAAAGGCTCTTCTGTAAGAAGAAGAAAAGAAAAAAAAAAGATAAAAAGTATGAACAATAAAATGGTAATAATACATATCTATCAATAATTTAAACTAAAGAACAAAATAAACATGTAGAACAGAAACAGATTCACAGATATAGAGAACATTTTGATGGCTGCCAGATGGGAAGGTGTTGGGGGTTGTGTGAAAAAGGTGAAGGAATTAACAACTACTAATTGATAGTAACAGAATAGTCATGGGGATGTAAAGTACAGAATAGAGAATATAGTCAATTATTATTCTAATAACGGTGTCTGTACAGTGTCAAATGGGTATGAGATTTATCTGGATGATCACTTAGCAAGTTATATAATGTCTAATCACTGGAATATACACCTTAAATTAATATAATATTGTATGTCAACTGTAATTGAAAAATAAAAAATGATTTAACAATTTAAAAAATAATAAACAAACACACACACAAAAAATGAGCTATCAAGTCATGAAGACCATGTATGAATCTTAAATGCAATTTGCTAACTGAAAAAAGCCAGCCATAAAAGACACTGATTATGATTCAAATTATGTTAATTTATGGAAAAGACAAAACTATAGATAGAGTTAAAAATAAATCAGTGGTTCCCAGGACTGGGAACGGGAGAAGGGGAAGTTGAAGAGGTGAAATACTGTAATGGGGAATGCATGTCATTACGCAATTGCCAAAGCCCATGGAGCTTTACAGTATAAACAACGAACCTTAATATATGGAATTATGTGAAAAGTCTAGGGATCCACGAATGGGATGCAGAATGTGACACAATGATCTAAGTGTATTACATATGTATGTAAAACCTCACTGGGGTGGTTGTTGGGGGAGGCAGGGCATTTGCTGACCTAAGTAACTTTAGAAACTAGTGGAGAGTGGAAGAGTAAAAGAAAAAGGAACTGTAAATAAGAACTGTACTCAACAGATGGTCCCAACTAACTATGGTTCTACTTACAATTCTCCTATTTTATGATGGTGTGAAAGATATACGAATTCAGTAGAAACTGCACTTCGAATTTGAATTTTGATCTTTCCCTGGGCTATCGACAAGCGATACCATACTCTCTTGTGATACTGAGCAGCAACAGTGAGCCAGAGCTCCCAGTTAGTCTCAACAGTTAGAACAAGAGTCAACAACTGATACTCTACAGTGTATTGTGCTGCCAGGAATTTTTAGACACTGTGCTTTGTATTTTTGCATCCCATCATGTCTTCCAAATGTCCATCTGTGTCTCCTGCTCCTGGTGAGAAGTAGCAGAGGAAGGCAATTACAAATTATCCTTGACTTAAGATGGAGTTACATCTCAATAATGTAAGTGTCCTGAGCACTCTTAAGGTAAACTAGGCTAAGCTATGATGTTTAGTAGGTTAGCTGTATTAAATGCATTTTCGACTTACACACTTTCAATTTACAATGGATTTATCAGGACACAACCCCATTGTAAGTCAAGGAGCGTTTGTAAGTTGATAAAGTTTTTCCCACAGGGAAGCAATTCTTACAGTACTACAGATGCAGATTGGAACTGAACAAATAAGTAAATGAATGGTGGGTGGAGGGAGCCAGGTTCTTACTGTAGAAGTGGAAGTACATAAATAAGCAAGAGGAAGCTGGAACAATCCACATGGTAGTAAATTATAGATGTAGCCATCAGTACGAACTCATTTCTAGCTTATTATAGATGCAGATGGCTACAGAAATATTTATAGGTAGGTGTATATGCACGTTAGTATATATATACATTTCCTTATTCTGTCAGTTCAGCTAAAGCAACAACATACCAGTAGCAGAGTACACCAAGTACCACTATCTTTGTTTCTAATGTTCTTCTGTAGAAGATACTACAGTCCTTGGAAAAATGGCAGATCTAAGATGAGCAGGAAATATACATGATGAGATTAAAGCATCTTGTTGAGTCAGAGAATAAGAAAGTAGTCAAAAGATAAACATACATAACCTGTATTGATGGGGTGTGAAAAAGACACAGAAGTCAACAGAAATAATGGCCAAAGGTGGAACAAGTTAAGAAACAAAATAAAGTAATATTTAACTATACCCCAAAGTATAAAACAAATATCCATAATTCCATAATGAACTGATATATATAAATAACTGAATAAAAAATAAATGGGATAGAAAAGATAAATTTCCCATGCAGAATAATTCCAAATAATTTATGAAAACTAAATGTAATACAGTATACTGAATGGTGTCATAGAACAGAAAGAGAAGAATTAGGTAAAAACTAAAGTAATCTGAATAAAGTATCAAATATGATTAATGATATTATCCCAAAATTGGTTCATTAATTGTAACAAATATACTATATTAATGCAAAAAAGTTAATAGGGAAAACTATGTGTGAGATATATGAGAACTCTGTACTGTCTTCTGAATTTTTCTGTAAATCTAAAACTGTCCTCAAATGTGTCTGTTTAAAATAAAGAAAATGATGGAAAAAGATACCATGCAAACGTTAATTTTTTAAAAGCAGGGATGGTTATATTATCACATAAAGCATAAATTGAATTTATTTTGGACAGCTACAGTTGTGAATAAAACTCAAGAAATTATAAACATAAGGACACTGCAATTTTAGTTTCACACTATTCACTAGAATTTCTTTTATATATAAAATCTTGAAATCAACAAATTACCTCTATAACATGTTGCTACATTATGTTGAAATTCTAAAGGTTAGACTCCAAGATGAAATGTTCTTTTCCCCATGTATTCTTTCTTTTATATTCTTGTAAATTTGCTAAGAAAAATGCCTGAGGCTCACTCATTCAGAGAAAAGGTGAAATATCGAGAATTTGGAGCAAAATCGGTTATTACATGTGAAAGTAAAAAATAAGTCTCCATCTGCAACAAGATATTTCTTGTACTCAAAACTGAAGAAAAAAGGAATTATCTGAATGTAGAAGCCATGGAAAATGATAAAAACAAAATTTAAAAGAAAAAACCCTTTTAGCCTATTAATACAAAATTACCATACTTCTCACATTAAATATTACTGTGTAAAGGTTATTTCTACAACAAGACAAGAGCTAATTCCAATCATCATGATATTGTAACTTTATTATACATTTCCTTTTATAAATTACTAGAAAATATTTTAATTTTATTTTGTCTAATTTTTTAAAAGGTCTTTATTCCATAAAAAATTATATCATATTTCTACTTCAATAAGTAGAAATAAAATAACTTCTGAATAATTTGCTAGATTTAATACAGGGTTAGGCAAAACGAGGTTTACAGTTATGAGTATGCGCAACATTATATATTCTTGTATTAATTATTAGTTATTTTGTAATTTTCCATGTGAACAACTGTAAACCTACTTTTGCCCCACCCTTATTTCCATCAATAAGGAAAATATGTTTTAAAAAATCAGTATCAATATGGCCAAATTTAAATCAACACAAACTGTGCATTCATTTCATTCAAAATATTAGGTATCATGAATCATTAATACTTGATCAATGTAAAACTCAGTTTCCTTAAATACACATCCTTTTTACATTAACTTTTAGTTTATTCCCCTTAATATTTAGGAAATTAGGATAAAAGCAGCTAGCAACATACGTGGGGATAAGAATTAGTCTGACGTATAAAATGTATGTTGCTCACAGTTTTAGAAATATATCATATTCACATTTTTGAGGTTTTTAAAAATTTCTGCTACCTATAACTATGGAAACACTGGCTACTTAAAAATGACGTACATAAAATATCTTTAAAAACAAATTGAAAATTTATAAGAAACTCAATGTCCAGCCCTACTTCGTCCATCTTCAAGCAGGAAAGTAAACATGAAATTATAAGAGCCTAATTTATTTGCATAAACGTAAAAAGCATAAATGAGAGGAACAGGAGTCCTACTGTACCCCTTAATCTTCAAGCTCACAGAACTGGTCTGACCCAGATTATCTACAATTCATGTCCATTCCCATTTCCTCCCATCATTTTCCAGTGAAAAAGCAATGATCCACCTCACCCATCCCAATCCTACCCAAAGTCAGCCAGCCACCACTGACTCCTATTTCATTTCTTTGCATTATGAGCAGTCTTGCTTAATAGAATGCCATTAACATGAGGAGGAAACTCATGAAAGACTCTGCTTTGGTTGAACCTAACATTTCACATTACAAACTGCAACTATATTCTTAAGTCTTCTCACCCATGAACTCTCAACTGTATAAACACACTGCAGCCTCCCATCCACCTACTCTCAGATTTTCATTTATTCCCCCTATCAACCCTGGTTTCCCTAAATTCAATGACTTAATGAACAGATACATGACATTTATTTTATAGTAACATAAAAAGGACAACAAAATAAACTAGAAATATGAATACCTATCTGGAGAGATATCATAAAAATCCACTGGGAGGCAGAAAGGCTAAAAAGTAATTAAAAATCATTCAGTAAGATATTTCAAAGGTGGAAACATACATTTCCAACAAATTAACATGGGTGGAATACATTGTGATCCTTATCAAAATTCACTTTGTTTATTTTCTTGTTTTGTTTAGCTTACTTTCACTTTTGTTATTGTTTTTCTAAATTTTGAAAATAATGAATTAGTATAAATTTTATCTAGTAAAATAAACATTTGTAAATATCCAAGAAAATGCTTTTTTAAATGTTTAAAAGGGGTATACTATATTAGATACTAAAAGTATTATAAAATTACAATAATTAAGCAAAAGGTTAAGAATGACTTGAGGCAGGGTTTTAAAGGTGCTCAAACTATATCTTATGCCATCAGGAATCGATTCATTCTCTCTCTCACTCTTGCTCTCCCTCTCTCTCTTCCCAAAGTCTCCGTATTCAGCCAGTTTTCAATTCATACTTTCAAGATAGATGCTGTAGTATAATATCCTTTATTCTTCCTTACATAAAGTCAGTTGGAAAATCACAAGGATTTCTTTCCCAGGATATTTAGCAAAAAAAATTTAGCAAAATATTGCTTTTTTTAATCGAATGGCAATACTGAAACCAATCAATGTACTAAATGACTGAAGCCTGGTTCATTTGCTCTATAGATACAGTTTGAAGGCAGATTATTGCCTAAAATAATTTTTATCTCTACAAATAATACATGTCTAGCTTTAAAATTCACACATTCTAATTTTCAAGTTTAATTTTATTATTTAACTATTAAATAATAAAAAGGCTGCATTTCTTTTACAGAGAAAATGTAGAACTATGTGATGTAATGCAGGAAGAAATGGGATACAAAATGAAGGTAAATATATTTGTTTGAACTAAAGGAAAGGGACTTTTCTTTCTATTAACAATAAAACAATGGATAAATATAAAGAAGAGTTGGTGGTTGGAAGCAGAACAAGTATTTGCCTAATGGCCTACTCAGAAAGAAAGATTACATAATGGAAGTAAAGAGAAAATAATGAGAAAAAGCTTGAAGAAAGAGTGAAAGGTAGTGAGAAACTAGGTCAACAGAAGATGGAATTGACAGTCCTCTTGAAACTAGAGAACAAAAATTTTAGTTGCACCTAGGCACACAGTTACATTGTTTTATCTAAAGTAATTTAATGTTACTACTTGGACTGGACATACAGTATACCTCTATGATTGAGGTTTAATAAACAGCTGAAAAAATGGAATTGAGTAAAATGGCAAGAGATTAACTGATGTCAGAGATGATGTAATCTAGGCTGGATAGAAAAGAAAAAGAAGTCTGAAGTGAAATAACACACAGAAAAGGAACTGGAGATCTTGATGAAACTGAAAATGGCTATTGATATTGAGAGAGTAATAGAATAGCAAAAATAGGAGGCTATTTTTCAAAGAATGAAAGACAGGTTTCAGAGCTGAGAAAATTTCAGGAAATAAAATCTGGACTGTGACCATGGGAATGAGGTTGCTAGAATGACATCTGAATAAAGATCATTCGAATTTAACTGGAATTCATGAAAGTTTTCTTATGTCTTTTCTAGGCTAGTCCAAGTTTAACCAATGTTGTAATAAAATGGTTCTATGACTGATGGTCAGACAATTTGATCTAGCCCTAGATTCCTCACACTCTGTGTGATCAGGAAATGTAGAAGTAATTGTTGATGACACAGGATCCCCAACCAGTGTTTCAAGTCTCATTCAGGTGTGTAATAAAACTCACCCACTCATTTTTTAAATTGCATTAAGGACCTCTCTTTGTCAGCCACTGTTATATACAGGAGGGATATAACAGCAATACGATGTGGTCTCTGTTTTAAATAACAAAGTGTATTATTACATGTATTATTACGGAAGACAGGAGAAACAGACAGATAGAGATGGAAGGCTTGAACCTAGGAAAGGGATCACAGAGGAGACCCCCTTTCTCTAAAGTAAATGGAGACAAAGAGAGGGAAAATTATTATTTTTTTTATTCCAGAGGAATCTTTTAAAGATGGGTTTTAAAACTAAATTAAACCCATAATCCTCTTAATAAAAAAAAAAAAATAGTTTGACTATCTGAAGCTATCTCAATCAGGAAAATTACTGGAACTGTTTTTGATTAATATCATGTTCAAATGATTATTAACAAGGAGAAATGTGGCGCACTACTATAAACATTTTAAATATTAAATTGAATGTATTCTCATAGTCTAACAAATAAGGAAAATTATGAGATTAAATCTAGGAACATAAATTTAACTCAAACTTAAATGCTCTTATATGCTATAAAACTAGCATAATAATCCATATAATTCAAGGGCATATATGTATACTCTTTATTTGCAATACTTTCCATCTAATATGTTATTCACAGGATAGAAAAATATTTTTCAAGTTATCCCAGTCAAGAAATCATGAATACTTTAATATTCAATTTCTAACTTCACATGTATTAAGACTTTAAAATCAACTAGTATTCAATTTATTCATACTTTGCATTTACCAGGGTTCATGTCTGTAAATCAGTATCTCTTTATGACACTAGGATAACGAATTGTGCCCACTCTGTTTGCTGCTAAGATCTAGGCATTTCTGCATGTGTTCTTATTAACTTCTAGGAAAGTTCTATTTATACAGAGGGCATAGGGTAGGAGGAGACAGACACAACAGACTTGACTTAATATCAAGCCTTAGTCTTCTGCGTTAGAGAGAAATGTTGTGTATAATACAATAACTATCATACAGATGTAATATTTGGCTTAGCCCTCAATGGATTTCTCTCTCAAACCTGTGGCAGGCAGACAACAGAAATGAAGAGGTGAAAAATATTACGTACTGAACTCTTTAACCTTTGGTTATACACAGAACTTTTTTGAGGTCTTTTTAATACCACATTTAAAAAAAAGAAAAAATAAGTTACCTATATATCTTTCAAGATAAGCTAGGCTATACTATGCAACAGATAAACACAGAAATCAGTCTGATGTGATTTGGGGATATCTTTCTCCAATTTACAGCTAGAACATTTGGATCACATGCTCTCCTAGGTCACAATGTTAGAGAAGAAAAGCCTGAGGATGGCCCACTAGCTCTTGACTGTCTTGGCGCAAAAGCAGTCTATGTCCCCTCCACTCATAATTCAATCCCACAACTCAGTCACCACGTCTCACCTAACTGCAGGGGAAACTGGGAAATCAAGAGTTTCTATGAGCAATGGCGGGGGGGGGGGGGGGAAGAAAATAAAATAAAAAATAAAATAAAATAAAATAAAATAGGATTTGGTGAAACCTAGGCTCACACGAACCTGTCACTGATGCAGATTAATGTCTATTTTCAGCATTAGTTGTTCAGGGTGTGAGCAGTGTTTTCCCAGCGGGTGTTGGGCACTAGGTTAGCAAGTATTTCTGGGGCAGTGGGAGAGCTTAAAGTACAAAGCTGAGCACCACTGGAGTAACAGCTGAGTTCTTCTGGAACAGTAGGGACAGGAGGAAGGCAGACCGGCCTACTCAATAGAAGCTGAGCGGCCCATCAGAGAAAAACATGCCTGGACTGTGGACTGCTAACCAGCACATGTAGACTTATTAATGAAAATATGTTGGTGAGGAATGGAGAAAACTAAGGTTACACATGTTTTAGGTTTCCCTCAATTTCTACCTTAATTCAATTTTTAAGTGGCCCTACTTTTAACTTTCAGTTTGGTCCAATCAAAATAAAATTATTGGCATCCTGAAGTTTTTATTGGTGAACTTAAGGTGAATCAGATTTAAGCATTTCATCTTTGAGTTTCTAGCTTGAAATGCTTTTGTTTTATTCTACCCTATTGTGTTCTGTAAATATTTGTTGCTTCTTTTTATGTGCAAAACATTACTAAAGGCAATGAAGGAAACAGAAAGTTAAATAAATGTTTCTTCACCCAAGGAGTATTCAGACAAACAGAATGGTAAGTTTACAAATAATTATGGAACAAAATATCGATAGGTGCAATAGCTGTGGTATAAAATGACATGGGAAATGAACAAAAGGGAACACTTCAGTTTGGAACCTAAAAATATACACACATATAACTTCTCTTTAAATATCCATCTCAATAATTTTCATGAATTTAAACATATACTTTGTAGGAATTAACAAACCAATTACTGATCTCTCTCAAACCCCAGATTATAATTTCCAACTGCCTGTTGAACACATCTAATATTACCTTTCTCCCTCCTCCTAACTGCTCGGCACCACTGTTTTTTTTCAGTCAAACTGGCTTAGAATCAATCTGTTATTGTTAATTTTTTGTTATGTATCATTTTCTATAGTCCATCAGTTGAAATTCACTTTCCCTGTTAACAATGTATGTCATCAGAGTTGGGAATTATCCCCCTGCTATAGCTTATTGTAAAATTATTACTTTCTGTGCACTATAGTTCCCCTCTTAATGTCCTTCTCTTGATGCATCTTACAACACCGCATTCAGCCACCAGCTCAGCCTTTCAATGCTCTGTCCTGTCTTACCCAAACGGAATGTTAAATGATTCAGAATCTATTTGGTTTATAACTCTTTATCCTATCCAGTATTATACTATCCAGTATACTGTTTTTACTTGCTTGTTTTATTATTATCCTCACCAGATATTTATCTGCTTGAAGGCAGGAAACAATAATACCCTGCACTTGTTAGGTACTTAATACACATTTTGAGCTGAAATGAATTATCTAAACTACACAACTTAAAACTGAAAGAGGAAATGTGATGCCTCCAGCAAGAGATACCAAAATACATTTTAAATAGTCTCTTCAATATTCTATAGTATATAATTCAAACAATAATTAGAGAATTAATGGTATCAGCTGTATATTTCCAATTTTTAAGTATTTCTCATTGATAATACTCTGCAATCATGTAATTTGCTAGAATGATAATAGTCTTGGTTTCCAGACAAAAAGAGAAATTTTTCTACTTAGGTCCAATAGCTTCTTCCAGCCACACCACATATAGAAGTTTTAGAAAGACGGTGTTCCTATTTACCACTTTGTAAAAAAGAAATGTTGTAATATTATTAACTCTAGGACAGCTTGCCAAGTCCCGCTAGATGTTGCAAAAAAAAGGTCAATTTATTTATACATTATTTTATGCTCCAGTATTAGTAATAGATTAAGGGGAAGCTATATTTAAGAAAAAAAAATAGACCTTTTAAAGATCTCGAGTGGAAGTACTGCCAAGGAAAAATTTATGAGATCATAGAACTCTAGTAAAAATGTCAACTCGTCTGTTTCAGTGTTTTATACATTGGTTAGTAGTTGTGCCAGGAAATCTTTTCACAATAAAAAAGAATAAATTATGCCACCACTGCCCACAGAGAATGCCTTCCTTTCTTGGTGCACTGTGGCTTCAGTTCACTCCTGGAGCCTGCATCTGTCACAACAGTTTATGATTAGTAGAGAAGTATATTTTGAGTATTTCATGGAGGAGTAATTGGTTTATCATTCAGAGTACAGATCATATATCAAGGGAAAATGTCTAATACTAGAAATGATAAAATTATGATTGTATGATGTTATATATTGCTTTTTTTGGCAGAAAATAGGTTCATTCATTAAAGAAAGAGACTTCATTCTCTCAACATATTTAAAATGTTATGAGATTATTATAATATAAAACATTAAAACCTAAATAACCAAGGCTTTTAGTTTATAAAAATACAAAATCTGGGAAAAATGCCTTTTGTCTGGGACCATGATCTTAAATACTTTAAGACACTACAATTAAAGAATGTTATCACTGATAGTTTAAATATACATAAAAATTCACTATTTAGTCAGTCTTACAATAGCCATTTTAGGTAAAATGATGAGATAGACCAAATAGGAAATAACTGGTACCTGAAAGCGAGATGAGATTATGGAAGATAGCATATGAAGCTGAAAGTCAGCCACAGGTAGAAATCTACACTGTCAGGTACTCTTATCAGAAGCAATGGACATGACCCCAAAATAAAAACTGGCATCAAGGAGATCTACATGGGACCCATTCATTCTTTAATATGTATACAAATATTTATTAACTACTAGGTGCACTTCACTTCTCAAGGTAGTAGGAAAAGAATAGTAAATAAAACAAAAATATTTTATTATAGAGCTTACATGGCAAGTGAACAGAATGCAAACAAATATAAATATATAATATCTGGCAATAATAATCTTATAAAGGAACAGAATTGGCTAAGGGAATACCTAACAGAGCCAGGTCTATGAATCGGGAATGCTGGAGGAGATGGAAGACTAGAAGAGAAAGCAGGTTGGTTGCTTCCTGTTCCTAATAGTGGGGGCTTAGCAATGGCTTTTCATCCTGGCGGTAACAGCTGAGACCAGCAGCAGCAGTTGATCCCAGGCTGATGTCTTTCCAACAGTCAAGAAAGAGTCTCATTGGGTCCCCTTAGAGACGACAGTACCAACAGCCAGCATATTCTACACAGTCTGATCCCCATATGCCCTCCCCTAACTTCAGAACACTAGGACCAGCCAAGTAATGTCCTCTCTTTATAAGTCTGAATTCCAGCTTCATGATGTCCTCCTCCAAACTTTTTAAATTTAATTTATGGGGGTGGCATTGTTTTAATATGATCATATAGGTTTCAGATGTGGGTTACAAGATCTGTATATTGCATGGTGTGCCCACCACCCAAAGTCAAATCATCTTTCATCACCAAACTTTTGGTTTTTAATAATTTCAACCTTTTCTTTAGTTCCACAAGCCTTAGGAGGGGTAGCTACTTTCTGAAATAACTACTTCCATTGTCCCTTTTTTCCTTTTGCTCAGTTCTTTAATATCTACTTAACAATTTTTTCATAGTTTAGTCTCCGAGTTAAAAATAACACATTAGTTTGGTCTTCTAACCAGACCCTCACTGACACAGTTCTAAAATACAAACATATCATTCCTTTTTCTCCTCTCTCTGTGTATGTGTGTGCATGCACGCAAACATACACATCCACTCACACAAATTTGCTTCTTTCAGTGCTCTCTATTTCAGCTTACATCATCAAAAATTCAGCTATGTAAGACAGAAATCAAATTGTTCTTGAAAACTTAATCCCCTGACCCCATATCAAATATCTCACTAAAATTTAGTTAAGTTTTTCTTAAATGTCTCTGAAACTCATCCCATAATCTTTTCCACCACCACCTTACTAATATATGCCCCAACACACTGTCCTTCAGTTGGTCCACCATAATGAGGACCTAATTAGATATTTCTATCTATTGTGTGTCTCCTGCACTCCCCATAAAAAAGGCAAAAGATAAAAACAGACTAATATCAC
Source organism: Miniopterus schreibersii (assembly GCF_964146895.1). NCBI lineage: Eukaryota > Metazoa > Chordata > Mammalia > Chiroptera > Miniopteridae > Miniopterus > Miniopterus schreibersii. The sequence continues at coordinate 67,036,677 of NC_138106.1, read as the reverse complement.
CAAATATTGGCAAGGGTGTGGAGCAATCAGAATTCTCATACATCATTGGTGGAATTATAAATTGTCAAACCATGATTGAAAAAAGCCTGACAGGTTCTCTTAAACCTTTCTTTTAAATGATAATTAAAGCAAAACTAAACACTTCAGGTGTTCATCAGCAGGAAAATAGCTAAACAACTGTAATATATTCATACGATGGAATATTATCAGGAATACAAAAGAACAAATAAGCACTGGTACATGCAACAAACAAGATAAATATCAAAAAATATTATGCCAAATACTTTACAAAAACTGTACTTGCACATGAATAGACAAGCAGATCAATGGACTAGAATAAAGGTCCAGAAATAGATGCAAGCACATATAGAAATTTATCAAGTATTATATGATAAAGGTGGCATTTCAAATTAATAAGGCAAAGAAAGACATTTTAATAAATGGTGCAGGGACAACTGGTTAGTCATTTGGAAAAAGATAAAATTAAATCCATACTTCACCACCATACTCAGGAATTTAATTCCAAATGGATCATCAATTTAAATGCAAAAAAAATGAAGAGAGAGAGGAACCATACAAATACTAGAAGAAAACATATATGAATTCTTTCTTAATTTTGGTGTCAGAAAAAAACTTTAATTGTATTTCAAAAGCCAGAGACAATCAACTATTGATTACTTAGAAATGGGAACAGATATTACGGCCAAAAAATTTCCACAAAGTCAAAAGACTACTGATGAACTAGAAAGTATATATTCCAAACATAATATACTAAAAATGAAGCGTTAATATTCCTATTATGTAAACAACTCATAAATTAGAGATGCAGGACCAAAAACTCAATATAAAATTTTTAAAAAGACACAAAAACAATTCAAATTAAAAGTATAAAGTAACCCTTTAATTATGTGTAAATATATTTATCATTATTATTACAGAAATATGAATTAAAACCTCATTAAGATAACATTTCTCATTTATCAGGTTGGTGAAAATGAAAAAGAATGACACCACATTCTGAAGGCAAGGCTGTGGGACACCTGACACACTCACACACTGCTGTGGGGAAGGCAAGTGCTAGAACCCTTCTGGAGAGAAGTTTCCAGTAAATTAACACCATTACACGTACGCTTACCTTTTGATCCAGAATTCCCTCCTCTAAAGATTTACTATAATTATACGCACCTCCAACAAGAAAGAAAAAAAACACTTATGCACAAGGCCATTCATTGCAAGATTATTTATAATTGCAAAATTTTAGAAGAAATAAAAATGTCCAAACCTTGAAGAAAGGCTGAATAAGCTGTAAAACCTAACTAGGTGAAGCATTATGCATCTGTAAAAATATTGAGGATCTCTATGTGCAAATATGCAGTGATATCCAGGGTATATTGTTAAATAAAAAAGCAAAGTGTACATTCCTGTGTATAATAGTCTAGCTTTCAGGTAAGAAAGAAGGGAGAAATTAAAAATGCATTTGTATCTGCTCAAAAAAAAGAAGGAAAAAAAATGAAGAAGAAGAAATTAATCAAACTGATTACCTGGGGTGTGAGTGGAAATTGGGTAGAAAAATTGGAGAATGCAAATGGAATTGGGTTATCTTTTCCTGACTTAAGCAGAAGTAATTAATAATCATACTTTTCTATACAAAAGATAAAACCAAACTATTAACGAAAAGTGCTTTCTCTATTCATGTTAATATGATCACATATTCCAAACTCTGTAAAATTGTTCATTATTTATCTTCTCTACCTTACATAAATCCTTTTATGTCCATTGGACATTACTAAGGCACTTCAGAAAAAATAATTTCATTTATTTTTTTAATTGAATTTATTGTGACATTGGTTAATAAAATTATATAGGTTTCAGGTATGCAATTTTGTTTCTCTTGCCAGAGGAGACATAGAAAACATATGCTATGAGAAATGTTTAAGATCTTACTTCCTATTTTTTCTTCTAGAATTTTTATCGTTTCAAGTATAAAATTTAAGTCTTTAACCCATCTTGAGTTTATTCTTGTGTATGGTGGAAGAAGGTAGTCTAGTTTCATTTTTTTGCACACATCTGTCCAATTTTCCCAACATCACTTATTATCCCATTGTACGTTTTTGCTTCCTTTGTCAAATATTAATTGACCATTAAGGTGTTGGTTTATTTCTGGGCTCTCTGTTTTGTTCCATTAATCTATGTCTTTTTTTATTCTAGATGATGCTGTTTTGATTACTATAATATTGTAGTATAGTTTGATACCAGGTAGCATGATTCCTCCACCTTTTCTATTCTTTCTCAAGATTGCAATGGCTATTGAGGGTCTTTTGTGATTCCAGATAAATGTTTGGAATATTTTTACTACTTCTGTGAAAAAATTTGATCGTAATTTATAGTAATTGTGTTGAATCTATAGATTGCTTAGGGTAGTATGGACATTTTAATGATGTTATTTCTTCCTATCCATGAACATGGTATATGCTTCCATTTATTTGTATCTTCTTCAATTTCTTTCTTCAGTGTCTTATAATTTTCCAAGTACAGCTCTTTTACATCATCCTTGGTTAGATTTATTCCTAGCTATTTTTTTATTCCATTGTAAATGGAAGTGTTTTCTTAGTTTCCCTTTCTGATAGTTCATTACTGGTATATAAAAATGCAACTGATTTCTGAAATTTTATATCCTGCTGCTTTACTGAATTCATTTATCACCTCTAGTGGCTTTTGGTGGAATCCTTAGGGTTCTTTATATACAGTATCATGTCACCTGTAAATAATGAGTTTTATTTCTTCCTTTCCAATTTGGATGCCTTTTATTTCTTCTTCTTATCTGATTGCTGTAGCTAGGACTTCAGGTACTAGGTTAAGTAAAAGGGATGAAAATGGACATCCCTGTCTTCTTCCTGATCTTAAGGGAAACACAGTTTTGCCCATCGAGTATGATGTTGGTTGTGGGTTTGTCATATGTGTTCTTTATTATGTAGAAGTATGTCCCCTCTATTCCAACTCTGCTGAGAGATTTTATCATTAACAGGTGCTGGGATATTCCAAGTGTCTTTTTCTGCATCTATTGATTTGATCATATGTTTTCTATTTTCATTTCGCTTATGTGATATAGCACAATTATTGGTTTGTGGGTATTGCACCAATATTGCAAACCCAGAATAAATCCCATTTGATCATGGTGTATGATTTTTTTTTAATGTCTGTATTGATTTCAGAGAGAGGAAGGGAGAAGGAGAGAGAGAAACATCAATGATGAGAGAGATTCATTGATCGGCTGCCTCCTGCATACCCCCTGCTGGGGATAGAGCATGAAACCCGGCATGTGTCCTGACCAGGAATTGAAATGAGACCTCCTGGATCATAGGTCGATGCTCAACTACTGAACTACACTGGCCAGGTGGTGTATGATCTTTTTAATGTATTTCTAGATCCAGTTTGCCAATATTTTGTTGAGGATTTTAGCATCTTTGTTCAAGGACATTGGCCTATAATTTTCTTTCTTTGTAGTGTCCTTATCTAATTTTGAAATAAGGATAATGCTGGTCTTGTAACGATCTTAGGAGTCATCCTTCCTCTTAAATTTTTGAAATAATTTGAGAAGGGTAGATGTTAGTTTTTGAATATTTGGTAAAATTCATCTGCAAAGCCATCCAATCCAGGACATTAGTTTGTTAGGAGATTTTTGTTTTTTTATTACTGTCTCAATTTAACTAGTTGTAATCTGTCTGTCTAGATTATCTGATTCTTAATATATACATATATCTTTACATATATATTTATAAAATATATAGTTTTTAAAAAATCTATAGTTATTTTGGCCCCAAAAAATAATTTAATTGAAAACATGGCAATTAAGAAAATTCTTAGATATTAAAGCCAACATTAACTGTATTTAATACAGTTTTTAAAAGAGCATAGGACTGAATGTTTATTAAAGATAACTTTCAAAGATGTTTAAATTTGATTTTCTATTTAGTCAAATTTTTTAAAATCATTTTTTTGTGAAAGAAGATTCAATTGTAGAAGATAAGAGTTTGCATACATATTTATTTCATAAATAATTTCATTCTCAGGTCAACAATGAATGCTACTTTGAAAGAATATATCCATTCTTAGTAAGTCATCTTACTTTAAATGCATTCTTTAAGGCCATGTTCTGAAGTGCTTCTTCAAGTATTTTGACTTGATTTTAAATTCACTGCTCCTTTAGTAGCTGAACAGTCATTTGACAACAGATTACTTTTATGGTCATTTCATTTCCAACTAAGCCTTACACATCTGTTTTACTCATAAATTATAACTTCAAATTAATCATAACTCTGAATTAGACCATAAAAGAATAATATTATGACTTAAATGTATCAGTATGATCTTTGTTCAATGCAACATGGCTTTATAAGACTTTCCCAGGTTTATGATGTAAATTATGAAATATATTCTCTTTATTTCAAAATCAGCTTCATCATAAAATGATTCTATGTGTATTACATATTTGTGACCATCCAGACATCAATGTACGATTATATTTGAGACCAAATTTGTTAAAAGTGAACTATTAAAAAATACAGTAAAATGAACCATTCCACAATCTTTCCTTTTAGCAATATCATAAAAACTGGATAATCACATCACCAAAGGAAAAACAAGTAATTGAGATGACAATGATACTTTAACCAAGACTTCAGTCTTCAATGACACTTACACAAATTGAATTGTGCTAAAATTTAATTTGTAATGTAATGATTACTGAGAAAGGAGTACTTAATTTAGGCCATGTTAATTGACTACAGAATTTTTCAGTAACCAACTGAATAAATGAGTGATAAAGAGTGTAGTACATATGTTTTTATGTATAAAGCTGCTTCTACAAAATTCTAAGTGTATATACTTCCAAGTACTTGCTGCTTCCTGGAAGGAGTTTAATCAAATATTATATCATAAACCACTTAAACAACATGAAACAAAGTTTTTCATTATTTAGTCTTCATTATTTAGCATTCAGCCATCTGTTCAATTAGAATTCCATTCACATATACACTAGGTGTTTTCCTCACAAGTTTAAAGTTAGTAACATGTCACTTCATATTTCAGTTAGTATAGCAAACCATGCAGCATATTGAAATGTACTAAAATTTAAAACAAAACTGTTTCAAATCTAAGAATAATATGTGACCTATGATATGATAAGGAGGTCGACTGCATTTTAAGTATCAAGCAAACTTACCTAAATAATTGTGTGTGTGTGTGTGTGTGTGTGTGTGTGTGTGTGTGTGTGATATGTGTGAGAGTGCTGATCAATATTTTCAAAATGTTTTGAAAAGTTAAGTTCTATGAATAATTTTGTTGATGGATGCACATTACAGACTTTATCCTGAAATTTATCTCTTTTTTATAAAATGGAAAACAGCAACTTTATGTACATATCAGTTTAGAAATATAGGAATAGAAGCATAATTAAAATCATCATTTCTGAAACATAGAAACTCTGAAACTTCTAATATTATTCACCATTCAAAGTTGTCATCCACTCCAGAATATCTCCAACAAATGTTTAACAAGCCTGTTTATGAACTACATTGATAAGGAACCTCATCTTTCTAGCCAGGGCATGATTGTATAAGCTTGAATTTTTTAAACCACTGATATAAAATTATTACTTGCACACCTTTTTCATACAACATGTAAATTCATGTCAAATTGAGTGAATTTTTCTTTATTATAAAAGTGGTGAATATATTTAATATGATGGTCATTATTCAGAATCCAAATAAATATGACAGGCACATACACGTATTAAAAAAAAGATACAGTCACTCACAGTTACAAAATATTGAGCAATGAAACCTAACAAAAGGTATTAAAAGTGTCATCCTTATTTTACATAAAAATGTAGCCTCTGAGGTATAAATATTTAGATATTGTTTTAGATGGCATTATGTCTCCCTCAAAATTCATATGCTGAAGCTTTAACCCTAACCCCCAGTACCTCAGAATGTTACCAAGACAGGGCCTTTAAAAAGGTGATTAATTTAAAAGGAAGCCTTTAGGGTTGGCCTTAACCCAATCCAATTGGTATCCTTATAGAAGAGGCAATTTGAACACACGGAGAGACAACAGGAATACCTGCGTACTGAGAAAAGCAAATAGCACCTTCCACATCCAAGGTGTTCAAGTCAACTGCAGGACGAAACCTGAATCTCTAATTTTCAGTATTCTGAGGTAGGATTTATGAAATGGATCAACATAAATTCATTGTCATAGGTCAAATTTAGAAAGGATTTAAAATAAATAAAAGCCCAGCCGGGCGTGGCTCAGCGGTTGAGCGCAGACCTGGGATCCAGGCGATCGGGGTTCGATTGCTGGTCGGGGCACAGGCCCGGGTTGCGGGCTCGATCAGTGACTCTCTCATCATTGATGTTTCTGTCTCTCTCTCTCTCTCTCTCCTTTCCTCTCTCTGAGGTCAGTGAAGATATATTTAAAAAAATAAATAAATAAAATAAAATAAATAAAAAATGAAAAAAATAATTAAACTGGTTATAAATATTTGATAATATTTTATTTTTCAATTACAGTTGATATATAATATTGTATTAGTTTCAGGGGTACAACATAGTGGTTAGACATTTATATACCTTATAAAAGTAGTCACCCTGATAAGTCTAGTACCCTTCTCACACCATACATAGTTAATTTTAAAAATTTGTACACTATACAAAAGTAAAGCTAGATGATCACCTAGCAACATACTTTGAGCTAATCTCCAAGCAGAGTTGGAAAACTCAGCTGGATAACAGTGTTGACTCCTAACAACATTGTGTTTTGGATATCCTCATACCCTCTATAATTTATGTATTCATAATTTGACACATAATTACTGAGGACATACTGTGTGCAAAGCATATTTCTAGGCCTTGGGCAATAGAGCAGTGACTAAAACAGGAAAACCTGGTGCCCTAACACATCCCATAGTCTGGTGGGAGTGATGGCTCCTAACCAAGCCGATGCTTGTTACTAAGTGATTGAGCATAATGAAGAGCGGAGGGTGAGGGTGTAACAGGTGCGCTAGATCTTTAAAGGGCAGCTTTACGTGCTGAAATATCTCCTCCCAAAATGCACATGCTGGAGTCTTGCTCCCCATTGCCTCAGAATGTAATTGTATTAGGATATGGGGTCTTTACAGAGACAGTTAATTTGGAAAGAGGAAGTGAGGGTAGGCTCTAATCCAATAGGACTGGTATCCTTATAAGAAGAGTAAATTCAGACAGACACATGCAGAGGGAAGATGATGTGAACGCACAGGGGAAGATGGCCATCTGAAAGTCACGGAGGAAGGCCTCAGAAAAACGATACTGCCAACATCTTGCTCTCACACTTCTAGCCTCCAGAACTGTGAGAACATAAATTTCTGTTGTTTAAACCTCTTAACCTGTGATTCTTTGTTATAGCAGCGCTAGAAAACTAATACAGATGATCTGGGAAGAGCTCTCTGGGAAGTTAATTTTAGCAGAAAATAGCAAAATTTAATGGCTTTAAGACAGTACAACGAGACATCTTTGTAACTGAAATAAATTGAGCAAAACAGAAAAGGAGGGGAAAATTAGAGCAGAGATGAAGGCAGAGGGCAAATAACATTTTTCCTGCAAGACAGTTTGTCAGAGTAAATAATAAAGAAGAAATATTTATTACCCAAAATTTTTCTGTCTTCTCTTAAAAACACTAATCTGAAACACAAAATTCAACAATTGAAACTCATCTTCCAGAATTTCTAAACTCTGAAATCTCATTACAACCAGTGCTGTAGAGGTTATGTTATCAGTGGAGTAGAGTTCTTGGGGTGCCATCAGGAAAAGAATTTCCTGAGGTCCCCATGGGAGGATGGGGTTTCTGGAAAGCTTTATTGATGATGTAACATTAAGGGCAGTCTCCTCCAAGGCCCCATTTCTGTCCATCTTGCCATGGAAGAAGTCCAACCTTGTCTTCAGCCAGAATTAAAGCCACTGCCCAGAATTTCTGTTCCATATTAAAATCCAGTCAAGCACCTGGCTAGTTAAACTTATGTTTCCAGCTACAGTCCATTGCATGTGGGGTCTGCATGGTCATGGTCCATGCAGCTGCTTAAGGCCACATGAGTATGGAGAGAGTACACAAGTGCACAGGTGAGTACAGGTCACAGAACAAGCAAGATCAAGGAGAAGGGGAAAAGGAGAGTGGGAACTCTTTGTCTGGGGTTTTAACTTTCCAAGATTTTGTGCGCTTCTGATGGGGTCCACCTCCTAGCCAATCCATTATTCCCTAGGCTAGACTGAGAGGCAAGTGCCTCCCTACAACATCCACACTTCACTGCACATGCACCCATCTCCCCCTTTGTTCGATCGCTTTCCCTAGTGATCTGCAGGGAATGGACTGGTGGTTCCCTGGGGAGCATGGAGCTGTAGTTTCGTGGTGAAGCTGCCCAGATGACCATGCTTACAGTGTCTGGCCTCCCATTTGCTTTCTTCCTTTTTTAATATTAATTAGCTAATTACGATGGTAACAGTTGAAGTAAAATAAACTCTCCTATTGTTAAAAATTGATCAGCAATATCTGTTCAAATTTCAAAAAGCAAATATTCATTGAAAGCAGTCACATCTTTATGACTCGTCTATAAAAATAAATACACAAGTACTGAGGAATACAAGTAAAATGATATTTATTATGCCACTGGTTACAAGAGAAAATATTGGAAAATATTTGACTAAAAATAGAGCACTGAAGAATACAAAGTTTAGAGGAACACAAATTGGCGAAATATCCAACAGAAAGAATCCATGGTGACAAATAATTTGTGTTTTCTCCCTCCTCGGAGTAAAATTTTTTATCTCCTACTGTGTATGATATGTAATAAACTGGAATGTGGCCTGTTATAGTCTTCAAACAAATTTTGCTACATAATTTTATTTCTTCATGATGATAACACTGAGAATTAGATATTATCCCCATTTAAAAAAAAATACACAAGCAATATAAGATTGAAAATGGTAAAATCACTAATTCTAAAACCAGTTTCATATTAGAAACTCACAAGGAGCTTTAAAAACACCAGTTTCCACATTCCATGCTAGACAATTAAATGAGAATAGGGAGCAGAAGGGGGGGAGGATGCCTCTAATGTTTCAATAATTTTAGAACCATTAGAGTAAGTGACTTGATTAAAAGGCTGAGGTTGCATCAAGTAGATTCAAGAATGAAATGCTTACAACTGAAGTGGACGAATGATTTGCCACCCCAACATGTGCCTTTTAGGATATTTATTTTACTCTGGTTAATAAGAAACAAAAAACTGTGAAAGAACTTTTGACTCTCCCCCTTCCAGCCTAAAGGAGCTCAGATTTCAAAACCTGCTTCAGGAAAGGAAGCCTGGCATATTCACCTTAGCACATATCTAGCAAAACCTGTCTCCTTCTGTGTCCCACTGTTTCTAGATGGACCCAGCAATAATTTGTTAACCACATGTCTGCTCTTTCAGCTACCTGTAAATTGCTTACTTTCCTTCTGAAACCCCACACCCCTGCCCCACTGCCCCACTGCCCCTTTGTTTAGAATGGCATATAAGCCTCAACTGCACCAATGTGTTGTGGGTCTCATATCTAATAAGCTCTGCCCCCTCACATGTACATCCAAAATAAATCTTGGACATTTTCTCTACTTAACTTGTCTCTGTTAACTATTAACCCAGCTAGAAGAACTCAGAATGTGGGAGAAAATTATTTTTTAAACCACCATACATCAGTGTTACCGGAGAAAAATGTGTCTTGTCTCCCTGGCTGCTAGTGGGAGTGGGGTCCATGTGATATCCCAAGAAAAGGAATTTTCTGAGATTCTCATGGGAGGATTTGATACGGTAGAAAGCTTTGGTTCCATGGAATTATATCCCTGGTTTCTCAACGTCCCATTTCCCTTAGTCCAGTCATAGAAGAAGTATAGCTGGAATTTCAGTAGGTCTAAAATCAGAGCCAGTGTCCAGAATTTCCATTCCATATGGCAGCCGGGTCCAGCACAGCACCAGGCTAGCTGCAGTCCTTTAGCCCATTGTGAGTGGGGGTCCGCATGGCCATGGGCCACAGGGGAGAATGCCAGGAAACCAGTCGCGAGCCATGAGCCGAGTGTGCTAAGAAGAACCAAGAGAGCTAACTTCTTTGTTCAGGGGATTAAGTATCACAAATCTTCATGCCCTTGCAGTGGTCATGCCCGTTCTGGGAAATGACCTCTGTTCCCAGGTGTGACTGACAAGCAAGTACCTTCACTATGTTGTCCCAACTTTACTGGACAGTCTTCTAGCTTCCCTTTGTTGGACCCCTCCCCCAGTGTTTTGCAGGGAACATGCCTATAATGTCTGTCTTCTCCTGTTATTAATAAGTAGTTTACAATGGCTAACTCTGATACCATTATAATAACCTGGTTATTAATAAGAGGAAAGGAGCAAAGGGGAGACTAGATAATATGGGATGCCATTTATACAGCTTTGCCAGGAAGCTGCGGTTAACATTCTCCAAGTCTGTTCCTTGAAGATTGCTGGGGGAAACAGACACACACCCAGCAAGGTCTGGTTGATGTGGGGAGTCAGTCACACCTAGGAGTGAGTCAGTGGCCAGAATAGGTGTGGCCACTGCAAGGACACGAAATCTGAGATACTTAACTCCTGAACAAAGAAAGTTCGCTCTCTTGGCTCTTGCTTTCTTGTTCTCTTGGCCCTCTTGCTCTCTTGGGACTCCTGTTACAGTGGGTATGGTCCCCTGCATTCACCCACATGGCTCATGGCCACGTGGGTCCCACACAATAGACTAATAGACTAAATCTAGCCTGATGATACATCTGACTCAACTGCACCAAGGAATAGAAACTTTGAACACTAGCTCTGCTTCTGGCCCTGCTGAATCCCCAGTTGCACCTTTTCTAGGACTGATTTAAGGGAAATGGGACTTTTAAAACTGAGGGATATAACGCTATGCAAATAAAAACTGCTCATTCTTCCATGCTAGTCTTATAAAATTCTTTTTCTCAAGATATCACAAGTACCCCACTCCTGCTAGCGACAGAGAAATTCCACCTATCCAATTCTCTGGCAACAACTCCAATATCAAAGGAAGAAAATAAATTTCTTTTATGCCAGAAATGAAGTGGACATTCAAAGACAAAGCAGTAAACAAAATGCCACAGAGACACTGAAGAGTTTCAGTCTTATATAGAACCAGTGGGCTGCAAGGACTTTGGTTCTGACCACCACGTGAAGACAGAAGACATGTACTTGGGTCTGGGTGAATGATGGAGCTGGAATTAACAGCTACACACGAAGACAGAACTATGAATGGGCTGTGTGCTTTCAATGCCTTCTTAGCCATATTATTAGATATCTTAAGCTTCTATTTCTCTTGCCAGTAGCACCAATTAAGAATGGTGAATGTGCCCGGCCAGGGGTGGCTGAGCAGTTGAGCATCAACCTAGGATCTAGGAGATCGCAGTTCCATTCCCAGGTCAGGGCACATGCCCAGGTTGGGGGCTCCGTCCCCAGTCGGGGGCGCAGGAGGCAAGTGATCAAAGAGGACTCCCATCATTGACGTTTATCTTTCTATCTCCCTCTCCCTTCCTCTCTCTGGAATCAATAAAGATGTATTTAAAAAAACAAAAAAGAATGGTAAATGTAATTTACACTTCCTTATTAACTTTCACATATTAATACTAATTGAATGCACTGCTGGAAATTAACACTTCACAAGGGCTTTCTTTTGTCAAGGACATTTCTGAACCATTGTGCACACATTTTGATTGAGAGTGACTAATAAACATTATCAAAGTCAAAAATCGACTGATGCTTCTGGTTTTATGTTCTATTTCCAAAAGTTTTTTGAAAAAGAAAAACCACAAAGCATTGCATTAGAATTTAGTGTGTCTTTTCAAAAGTTATGACTGCTGAGTATTTCAAATCAAGTTATGATACAAAAATTTTTAAGTCATCTGGTTTAAGATGAGCAAGAAGCCCATTACAGATCTACACTTAACACAGCGAATACAGATCATCCGGAATCCCTCAAGAAAAACCACAATTACAACACAGTCCTGTGATGATTCTCAGCTTCATAAATAATATCCCCAAATCTAAGGATGCAATAAATGCCGTCGAACTTTAGAACCTGGCTTTCTTTTTCCTATAAAATGCTATTTCTAAGATGTCTTTGGATGAAATATCTTATTATTAATGTATAATAAATTATTTTAAATATGCAAAGCACAAAAAGAAAAATAGAATCATTAGCACATTAAAGAATTTTAAATATTCTTTTCTCAGTGAAATACTGATACTACTAATGGATCCCAAATTTTATCTGTGGTCCACATTTTTTGTGAATGTGTAGTTTCCTATTTTAACTCTGTGCAAAAACCCTAAAGTTCTATTATAAATAGTGAGTTCTGTTCAGGGAGCATCCATTTGTAAAGGAGGCTAGAGGGCAGAAGGGAGCTATCTATTCATTCAAAAATATTAACAGAATTCTGTGTGCTAGCACACTCTGATAGGCACATGGGTTCCATGGAGAAATGAAAAAAAAAAAATAAACCATTCAGGAATTTCTTCCTTGAAGCAGGTAATATATTGCATATATCTAAGTTTCTCAGTATCACTTACAAGGAGCTGGGTGCCATCATTAAAAACCAAATTCTTGAATAATTTCAATACTTTGAAAGCTTTGAATATAGATCTTTACTACAGTTTTCACTGAAAGAGTAGATTTTACAAGGTTCATTACCTATCAAATGTTCCTAAAAATATTTTTTTTAATCTTTCTCTTTCCAATGTTTCTTATAGCAACTTAGAGAAACTACAGAAATTGGTATTTCTCTTATACCAGTACAGTTCAGTAACTGCCACATAGTTACAGATCCAGCCCTCCTTCCTCTTCCTTCCTGGTATGTACATTCAAAACCTGACAAACATTACAAATATTACCTGCTGTGTACAGCTCTCGGGGAAATACAGATTTCATTCTACTCTACTCTACTCTACTCTACTCTACTCTACTCTACTCTACTCTAGAATAAAACATCTCTACTACCATCATAATATTCACATTAACCACAAGGGCTGGGAAATAAAATTATCTGAATAATAAACATTTATTTGGTGACCCTGGATGGGGCAGTTAGCATGCTGAATGCTAATATGCTCTATACAGCAAACATGAGATCCTGTAGCCTCCTATGTTTATGATTGGCCTCTGCTTATTTATTAATAGTCAACTCCACAATTCTATGTATTCCTAGGTGAAGAAGAAACCTGTTTTGATGCACTCACTGTACTCTGGCTTCTAAATCCTACTAAGCAAGCTGAAGCATAGCCCCAGGACTCCATTTACTCTGAGTAGGACAGCTATCACCTGGCTCCTTTCCCACAGCAGCAGAAGTGAACAGGGGCATGAGAGGTCTGCTTTTACCTGTCAACCTCTTTCCTTTCCTCCCCTGAACGAACAATCACTGTTTGGGCCTCATATCCACCACTCATTTTGTGCTCATGGGGACTTTTCTCTTTATGCCCATTATAGTCAGTGGCCTTAAAGGGTCCATACAGCTTTGACTATCAATCTCACTTCTTTCAAACTTCTCCCCTTTCACTCATCCTTCTGTAACTCACAATCTTTCATCACCAGAATCACTTCCAGTCCCATCTTCTTTGATACCTTTATTCTACTTGCTCTTAACCAAGAACTGGCTCTGTCATATGAACCCCGGGGACCCTATCAAGTCAAATTATCTTGAAAGAATGGTCATATTTGTACCTCATTACTGTGTCCAAATAATTTCCCTCCCTCCTTCCCATAATTCAAATTTCAAATTACTTGTCAAAATGCTTAATTCAGTCCTAATATTTAGTGATATAAAAATATATACATAGATGACCCACCCAATTCTCTAGAACTCTTCCAAGAATATCACTGTCTTTTATAAAAAAATAATACATCTCAAAAACCTAGAAGAGTGCCTGGTGAATATTAGAGACTCAATAAATTTTTGTTAAATAATAAAAAAATGAGTCTCAGTACAAATTTGATTCAAGAAAAAAGGAAAAGATTAATGCAAATATTTCCTATTCAATGTGTTTGATATACATGAGGTAAGATGTATCCCTTATAAATGCCCAGGGCCTAGTAGACAAATTCTTCTCAAGAACCTAAGGAGATGTGATGACTGAATATACTGTAAGATCTGGGATGGGATCCTAGAATGGAAAAAAGGTATTAGGTAAAACCAGGAAAATCTGAGTCAAGGATGAACTTCACTCCATTATTTAAATATTATTAAAAATAATATATACTAGTTCATTAACTGTGACAGATGTACCAGGCTAATACAAAATGTTAATAATATGAGAAACTCAATATGGGGTACATGGGAGCTCTCTGTACTATCTTTGCAAATTTTCTATAAAGCTGTAACTACTGTAAAATTAAAAGTATAATAAATTATTTTCAATTAAATTATGTACCTATTAACATTGTCATTCTTTTAAGGATCGTCTACTCCAAACTTGGTACAGTATCCAGAGTTCAAATAACAATGACTTAGAATATGCTTTCCAATAGAACTTCCTGAAATGAGGTAAATGTCCTAACTCTGTACTATCTAATTTGGTAGCCAGTAGCCAGATGTGACTAGTAAGCATTTGAAAGATGGCCAATATGACTGACAAAATTAATTTTTAATTATGTTTAATTTTTATTAACATGAAAGTAAATTGTCACATATAGATAGCTATTGCATTTGAATGGTGCAGATGTAATCAATTTTACATTGGTCGCAGAAGTTTTGAAATTATTATGATTTATTTTTTTCTACTGAGAAATTTATTGTTTTGACTGTTTTACCTTACAAAGGGCTTATTTTCCTTTAAGAATACAAATATATCATAGATGCACATTTACCTTAAGTTATTAACTCTTATGTAAAAATAGCCTAACACAGAAAATGATATCACTTATTTCTGAATTGGTATCAAAGTGTGAAAATTATTCTGTATTCTAGTGTTACATACCTAATCAATATAGTTGACAAGAAAAAAGAAAAGTCATATAAATATTAAATTGTGTTTTCAGTTATCAAGAGGAAAACACAAGGATTTATTAATATATGCAGAGGTATTTAATATTGCCAGATCTCAATAGGTAGATAACACAGTTCAAAAAGATTAGTGATAAACAGAGTGATTGTTTGCAGAAAGCAGTTTCAAATGATAAAAAAGACATACCTGAAGTTAGAGAACCCACATCTTTATTAGGGGGAAGAGAGACAGAAATGGAGAGGCAAAATTCCTCTAAAATATATAAGATAGGAAGATATTATAAAATAAAAAAATACAAGAGTGAAATGTGAGGACTACACAATGTAGTTACCTCATAATAGGAACATATGTAGTGTTTTCAATGGCTATGATTTTCACTGCAGTACTAACTAATTTAGGGTGATTTGTTAAAAAGTTAGCAGCATTTTCCTAGATATAACAAATTTTGGAAGAGTGATTATTCTTTTTATTTCCCTTCTAATGTATACTTAAATTTTTATTAGCCCATACTGGAAAATAGACAAAATCTAAGCACTATCAATGGTGCATTCTATGGTTGAATCTATATTGAGCAAAGGTTATTATTATAGTCAAACAAGTCAGATCATCACTTTTTTTCCTGTGGCATTTGAATAAATGGTCCCTGAAGAATAGTTCTTGAGTGAATTTTATTAAAGATTAGTTTTATAGTGATTTTCACTGCAAGATCTCTCTAGTGTTTGCTCTTTTGACATCTTTCCCTGTCTGAAATTTTGAAGAAAAACCTAATATATTCTCAGTTCAGAATATCATAACTTTCTAACCCTCTCCTGTGGTTACAACACATCAGTCACTTAAGGTCAGCATTATGAACATAATTGAAAATATGAGATGTGAACGTTGATGTGAACTAAATATAAAAATACATCAAAAACAAAATAGGTGTATTCATCTCCTAGGAAAGTAAATTTTTATTAAAAATTATCTACAGAGATACTAGTATATTTTTTCTCCCTTTAAGAAATCAGTATTTTTAAAATTATTTTTCCTTATATGTATTATTTGTGGATGTCCTACCATTTAGATCAAAAAATTTTTAGGTATTTTTACCTTGGAATAAACCTAACTTTATGAATTAATGTTTTTGTCATTAGTTTCAATCAAATGAATATATCTAAATAAGAATCGCTCTTGCTATAAAGTTATAATGAGTCTCTTAAACCAGATATTTTACAATAAGTGTAAGCATAATTTAAGCACACATTTTGCTTGTTATTATTGATAACTTTTCAATCAGAATCCAGCATAAGTCAATCCAGCAACTATTAATCCAATAAAGGTTAAAGTTTATGTATTCAATACATTTTTGCTCTAATTCAAATTACAGCACTCAAGATGACAGAATAAAGTGAGGCTAAATACAGTAATTATGTTTCCATCTCTACTTATTTGAATTGACATTTAATGTGACTAATCATAAAAGTAAAACATGTCAATAATCACATTAAAATTAAAAGAAGTAAGCAACATGCAAATTATTTCATCCTAAGATAAAAACCAAATTTATTACATTTTTACTACCAACCTTGCCATCACTTATGAACTCAAATGATGCTTTTCTTTGACTAAGAAATTGGTTCAAAATTGGTCAAGTTACATCTACTCCATAGCTCATAAATTCCAACTTTCATTATTCCATATTAGGATTGTTTAGAGGAGTTTGCTAGAATTATCTCCACAGATTGCCAGAGACATTGAAATCTTGAGATATTAAAGGTATTTTTAAACCAATGTAGGTACTGACCACAGAAAAGGGAGACAAGCTTTAGATATAGAGGAGGGCTCTAGAGCTGCCTGGAATTAATTCTTTCATTGTTGGATACGGGGGCAGTTCTTTGACAGGGGTCACATGGCTTGGAGTTAACACTGAAACACTTCAATATTTTAACAAGAATATAGCTGAGCAAGTGTGTACCACTCAAGAATTTAATTATAGCCTTCTTTCCTTCCGTCAGAAAATACTGTTAAAGAGGTAAGAGAATAAAAGTTTCCCAAGCCCTTAGTATTATATTATGAGAGTAAACCAGTGAATTGTAATAATTTATAGCACTACTGTAGGTCAAAGATGAAATGGAATTGACTGACTTCTGATAGAGAAATGAAGATAAAAGGTAACACCATATGTCAATCACCCGCAAGTGAGATACTGACTTCATTATAATGGTCATTTCAAAGACAGCAATCTAAGAGACCACCTTATTTATTATTTATTTATTTACTTATTTATTTTTGTTAACCCTCACCCAAGGATATTTTTTCCGTTGATTTTTAGAGAGAGTGGAAGGGAGGAAGGGAGGGAGGGAGAGAGAGAGAGAGAGAGAAACATTAATGTGAGAGAGACACATCTATTGGTTGCCTCCCAAAGAGAATTTGATTTTCACGAAGATCCTAGATCTTACATCTCCATGATTAACAAAGAAGTTTTTTTTTTTTATCACACCCCACAAACTGCAGTATTTTCTGGAATTAGGGAAACTCTTATGACTTAAAAAATCATCTTTCCACTAATGTTTGCCTAACCTTTAAATTTATGACCCCTATTTATAATATTCTTCACTCTTGGTTCCTATTTTACTCCATGTGCCTGATGTAAACTCACCACTCCTGAACTGATGTACTTCATTGATCTTATCAAAAGTCCAAAAAAAAGTTAACTTTACCCTGTCTTAATGTCTCTAAAATATTGCTTAATCACCAAACCCCGAAAGTTTGAAGCTAGCTGTAAGTTTCAAGGCAGGCCCCTTGACACTATTATATAGTGTCCCAACACTTTGAATAATTATAAAGTGTTTAAAATACATTTCATTTTCAAAATTGAGCCATAGGTTGCTAAAGTGTATATATATTTGGGGGACGCCTTGTACATATATTTATTTACTTATTTACTGAACTTATTGAGGTGACATTGGTTAATAAAATTACATAGGTTTCAGGTATACAATCCTATAATACATAATCTGTATATTGTATTGTGTGTTCACCACCCCAAATCAAATCTCCTTCCATCATCATTTATCCCCCCTATACCTTCTTCTACCTCTCCCCAGCCCCCTTTCCTCTGGTAATCACCATACTGTCTGTGAATATGAGGTTTTTTGTTTGTTTGTTTTTTGTGTAATCTCTTCACCTCTTTTACCCAGGCGCAACTTCCCTCCCCTCTGACAGCTGTCAGTCCCTTCTCTGTATCTATGAGTCTGTTTTTAATTTGTTTATTAGTTGTTGGGGTTTTTTTGTCATTGGATTCCAAGTCATTCAACTGTATTCTCAAAGAAAAATAACAAACTTCTTTATAAAACAACAGATAATCAACTATTAAAAACAAAACAAAACAAGAAAAACTACCTCTCAGTTCTCAGCCTGTATCATTTTTTTCATAAAACCAACCACGTCTTTCTTTGCTAAATCTCTCATCCCTTTGCTTCTGTTACACGATCACTCTCCCACCCCCTACTCCTCTCCCTCTCTTCTCCCTTAATTTTTTGACTCTCTTCTTCACAACTTTTAATAGCTTCTTTTCCTCTGCTTGACATCAAGTTGTAAATGTTCTGCTAAACTGTGTCTTTCATTGACAATCTCTTCAACAACTGAGCTTCATTTACTTACTTTGACTATTACGGTCACTAATCTAAGTCCCAATATTAAACTTAACCTTGAACTGATCGATGATCATTGCAATAACTTACTAGGCTTATCAACCTAAATACCTTACATTTAAACTCAAATTACCCAAGTTAAATTCTTGGCACTTCCAGGTACAATGGCAGATGGAGCAGACATGAGTAATACTATCACTCACACATACATCAATCAGTCACACCACACATTCATATACCCTACATATACACATTCCAATTACGTAAATCATATAAATTAGTTTAAAAACTTTTTAAAAATACATGGTTGCCCTAGCTGGTTTGGCTCAGTAGTTAGAGCATCAGCCTGCAGACTGAAGGGTCTCAGGTTTGATTCCAGTCAAGGGCACATACCTTGGTTTCAGGCTGGGTAGTTGGGGCTCCTGAGGGAGGCAACCAGTGTGACTCTCTCACATTGATGTTTCTCTCTCTCTCTCACTCTCTCCTTTCACTCTCTCTGAAAAGTAATGGAAAAAATATCCTCAGGTGAGAATTTAAAAAAAAGAGACGAACCTGAGTAATTCTATTACATCTCTGAATATCTTCAGGCATCAGCCTAACATCTTAGTACCAAAGGCAGCACCTCAGGTAGTCAGGGAATTCAGGCCAAAGCACACATTTAAAAACCTGAGCCAATAATGGTTCACAGAGTTCAAAGAAAGAACAGGATACATTAAAAAAAAAAAAATTGAACGTTATTACAGAAAACAAAATATATATATAATAAAATGTATAGGTTACACACTAAAAAAGAGACACAGTGACAGAATTACAAAATAGTAACTAACCATAAAGAAAGAAGTACAGAGATATGAAGAAATGAAAAACAGATGAGAAACTCTGGAAGGCAGACATATAATTAACTAATAGAACTTTCAAAAGAAAAAAAAAAAAACAGGGGGGGGGAGAATGAAGGAAAGTAAATGTTTGAAGAAATAATAATAGTATTTTCCAGAAATGAAAAGTACATGATTTTCAGATTTAAAAAACACTGATATTCAAAAGAGGATTTAAAAAATTTACTTAAGGGTTGACTCAAAACTGGTCAAGTTACATCTACTCCATAGCTCACATATCTTTTTTTAAGGAAAAGATATTTTTCTTTAAAAAGAAAAAATAAACAAGAAAATTTTCAAATTTAATGCCATTAATGGTCAAATTCTTCAGAGCATTACTAAATACTGCATAAACACAACAATTAGATGTAGTGAGTCTCTCAGGGCAGGCACTGTGCACATGGTGAAGCTCTTTGTGGTGTCAGAAGAATAAACTCACATCCCTGCCCCACCGTTTACCAAACCAGGTAACATGAGAACATCACTTAGAGTTGTTTATGGAAGTGCCATGCTTCACCTGGTTTTACGCAGTCCTCTCCTTCTCTGAAAATAGGCTATTGGAGTTGACCATTAGGTGAACTGCAAGGAAGCAGTTTTTCAAAAGAAGTAAGAACGAATCATAAAAGACAGTCCAGGAATTGAAGACTGGTATTGCGAGCAGGGAGGCTCTCCTTCAAAATGTTCTGTAGCAGAGAAAGGCAACTAAGAATTTAACCAGGCAGGAAGCCAAGAATAATGAAAGTTTGATTTACTCTTATTTTTAAAATGAGGGTAGTTGAAATATAGAGGAGGGGAAAGTAATGGTTTATGAGAAAGAAGGTGATGAAGGGGTAAGTGGACGGCACAGATGTCGTACCTTTGCAACAACGAGAGAAGTGCTGGATGTGGAAAATACAAAGAAAGGAAGTAAAGATGAGGAGAAATCTGCACATACATACATATAAATATATGTACACATATACACACCTACATTTAATGCAGGAAGTGAATATATGGCTGAGAGTCAGATTCTTGGAGATATATGAGGCTTGAAGAGCAGGATAGGAAGTGCCAGCATAATTGATGGCCTAAACAAAATTGCAAAACATAACTTTTTGATAAACATTTTTTAGTTAAAAAAATGTAGCTAATAAGCTTCATCAGATTTGCTTTTTAAAATAACTTTATACTCGTGTATATTAGTCTTCTGCCAAATACCATATACACTGTATCATCACAGAAGCAAACTAAGTCAAAAATGGCAGATTATATTAGCATAGATATTATGTCAAATATGTTTCACTATACTCTAATTCTTTGAAAATTTATAATGTATGTATGAATTATGTTTTAATTCTGAATAACCAAACTAATTCCAATTTACTATTCATGTGAACAAGAGTTTACTGTGCATTAAAATGCATAACTCGTCTGATTCAATAGTCTACGAAATGTCAATTATTTTCAGAACAAGCTTGAGGAATTCAGAATTGCCTCAAGGATTTTATAATTGTAGACATACTCTGGGAAATGTACTTGCAAATTCCAAGTTTAAATTGTTCATGTTTTTGAGATTCAGAGTGATTCACCTAGAGAGTAAAAATGAGTGGGTTGTTTTCAAGAATTAGATCCGATACTTGTAATACAGCCTAAAGGCAAATAATTTCATCCTAATGCTTATAAACTCACAACATGAGTTTCCTGCCTATCATGTCCTTTCTCATATTGTTTTGCAAATGGGATTTTTTATACATAACCTATATGTCATAGCATTATTCGTTGTCTGTGCCCATAATAAAATATTCTATAATTATCCAATAAATCTGTTCTAGAATATTTACTGACTTTCCTAACCTCTTAATCTAGAAAATCCATTACGTCAGTATAGTGTAAGCTATGTATATAGAACAGCATATAGAATTGGTCAAATAGATTACTTTTTATCACATATTCTTATTTGAGAACTAAGAAATTAGGAATCCTTTGCAGTTAGTTTTGTCTAACTTCCAGGAAAATTGCAAATTTCCCCTTGGTTATCTCTGAGGCATATAACCTATTATTCTGAAAATAAAGTTGTGAAGATGTTGAATTAAAGTCCCAGTTCCTTTAATACGACGGCTAAGCCTTTTGGGTATCAGGATATTTCTCTTGCTATGGCTGCTACTGGAAAATGTTTTAAAGGAAACACATTTTGAGAATGTATATGTATCTGAGCAGCAGTATCTCAGAAATGGAATGTGTTCCGCTAGAGAAATATGTCAGGAACATGCTTCTTCCAAACTGTTCTCTTTGACTATATGGAGTAGAGGTTTCCTCACCAAAATATTGGCTTTCTCTAATCTAAACAATCAGAATGGTCTACGTTTTTGCTCACTTGAATGGCACAGAGGCTTGAAAAGAAAAAGTGAATTCATATCAGAAGTTGACTGAGAAAAACGCCTCAGCAGTTGTCCTAAACAAACATTCCAAGCAAAGTCCCACAATATTCTATTAATTGTTATAAAAATAGTTGCCCTCTCTCTGTCTTAAATAATGAAAAGACTAGTGGGATATAGCCTAAGCATTTGAACAGAAATATCTTCTCAGCTGATATGGCAGGAGACTAGGGCAGGAAACTAGGGATTTTTAATGGTGCAGCCCAGAACTCTGCTTCAATATGTCTACACTATTCTCCTGTTTAGTAAAGACAAGACAGATAAGAACACTTCCTTACAATCTTATATCACTAAGACTATTTTCTGCCATGTGAGCACATTTTATATCCATTTAAAAATCATGTAAATGTAACCTTAAAAACCTTATATATTATCATAAAATAGGCAAAGTATCATATTATGAACAGTTACTAGGTTCCAGAATCAGCAGACATACATCCTGTTTGTTTTTTTTATAATTATATAACTATCTTCAGTTTCCTTACTAGTAAATTGCAACATTCAAATAAAATAAGATATAAATGAATGTTTAAGTTGATACAATATGTTAGTCACAGCTATTACAACAAGGTTTACATATTATCCAATTTTATATAGTCAAATTGCTTAATTTGATGAAAAACATTTTTTAATTTATAACAATATGCAAATGTCTCTATTTGAATGACAAGAACCTTTAAGAAGGTAAGGAGTTAATCCTGTACTGTAACTTAATTTGCTGTAACTTTAATTTGGAGCTAAGCAGATGGCTAGAAAATACATGTGTCTGTGTATATTAAGACATTTTCCTTTATCAAAGTCCCCTACTTATTTTTACTTAATTATTTTTAGGCAGAAAATTTTAAATACATTGTAAAACTTCTAACACCTTTATATGCATTTTCTAAAACATTAATGTTTGGTAGAGTCAGTAATTGAACCGATAGTTCCTTCTTTCCAATTATTCAATTGCAGATCTAGTGTACTTAAATCAAGGTCTACTACTGAAAGAGAAGAGAAACATGAAGGAATTTTTCTGGATAATTTAGTCCCAGAAGAATTTGACTGCATATATGATAGTGTGTCCTATCTTTTCTCCATCATCTCTGTCCTCCCTAATTCACTTAGAAGTGTCTACATATAACATAACCCTGTGACTACAGCAATAGCCACTCTTAAAATAACTCTTTAAACAGGTTTCAAAAGGCAGCCTCATACACACCAACCTTGCAGTTTGTAACTTAAGTGTCCTCCCTAAAACTAAGCCAGCAAGTTAGCTGTGACTCCAAAGCTGCTGAGTGGCTACAATTTACCTCACAGCACCCTGTGGATTTGGGTCCAGCCACATCCATATGTGCTCATTCAGTGAGTGCTAGTCTCTAGTTCAGCATCCTAATTGCTGAATTCCACACTCCCTTTATCACATCACTCATTCTTGTGAATTATAATTATATATTGCTCCCCCACCCTCTTGTCAACCTGTTTATTCTGCCCAGTATTTCAATCACCCTCCAAATATTAGGCTAATGTTTGCCAATTAGTTCCCACTACACTTGCTCTCTCAATTCCTCAGTTTTGTCTTGGTTTCACCACTTTTGCCTCTAAATCTGTTTTTATCAAATGGATCCATCAGAACTCACTTTCTCTCCACATGTTTTTTGTTTTGTTTTTTTCTTTTTTCTTTTTTAATATATCTCCATTGATTTCAGAGAGAGGAAAGGAGAGGGAGAGAGAGAGAGATAGAAACATCAATGATGAGAGAGTCATTGATCGAGCCTGCAACCTGGGCATATGACCTGACCAGGAATCGAACCCTGATCACCTGGATCCTAGGTCGATGCTCAACCGCTGAGCCACGCCCGGCCGGGCACTGTCTCTCCACATGTTGCTCCCAGTGATGATCAACTAGACTTGAGTCTGCTGTGCGCTACCTCAGGTTGTTCATCCCAACTCCAGAGACAGCTCTTTCTTCTCTGTATCTTAGGCTGTCAATCTCATCTCCTTATGTCTGTCCTACTGCTACAGGATTTTCTCTTCTCTCTTAACTATTGCTTCTGATGACTCACCATAGCTGTGCCACCTTCTTTTGCTTTAGCTTCAAGAAAAATTCTATCTGATTTGTAATTTACATTTGCATTTTATTTTGATTTGCACATATATTGTGATTAAGCCTTTACTTAATATTTTTAATTATTTTCCTGAAGAGCATACACTAACAATAAAATATCTATTCTAAAAAACTAATGTAACCCAATCTCACACACTAATGTAAAAGGTAACCCTCTTTAACACAGCTAGATTCATGGACATGGAATCAGGGAAGTCACATAACGCCCCACGATGAGAGAGTATTCTTTGCTTGGTTTAATGAACTACTGTCATCATATTGAAATTCTTAATAATTTCATGTTTGAACTTGTGTGGGTTTTTGTTTGTTTGTTTTAACATGTTTTTATTGGTTTTTAGAGAGGAAGGGAGAGGGATAGAGAGAGAAAAACATCATCAATCGGCTGCCTCCTGCACGCCCCTACGGGGGATTGAGCCCAAAGCCCAGGTATGTGCTGGGACTGGCAATTGAACTGTGACTGCTTGGTTCCTGGGTTGACGCTCAACCACTGAGCCACACCAGGCTGGGCTTGACATGAATCCAATGAGACAATGCAGCATGCACATGAGTGGAGAAGTTCCCTGCAGTCTGCATGTTCATTGTTCTTTGTCACCCTGGTCCCATACAGTATTTGAGGTCCTCATAGCACAGAATTCCACTGGACCTGTGACGCATGGGGAATCAGTCAGACTCCAAGCAAGTACAAGACAACCTTGCTTTGCCCTATTAATGAGAAAGCAGAGGCAATGCCAACCCAGAGAGGCCACCCTTTTCATTAGTACCAGAATTTGCTTAAATATAGAAAAGCAATGGCATGTTAAGGAACACAAATACCAAAGGAATCCTTTCATGTACTTTGTTTCTTGTGTTATTTCTCTGTATTAGACAACCACTTATGATGAAAATGATCGCACAGAAAGAAAGGGAAAGATATGGCAACTCTGTAGTTTCTTTTCCTTTCAGTCCTTCTTTAGTTACCAGAAGCTAAAGGTAGACTTTTTTTTTTAGTATAATCTGTGTATATCAAAAGTGAAATAAAAACAATTCAGCTAGTTTTGTGCAGCATTCCCTCTATTCTGATAAGGATACAATGCAGAGGCATATACAAGGTAAAAAATACAAACTGTGTAATTTCAGTAACTTAATGAGTTCAATGCTCTATACTTGCATTAAAAACTGGCATGGATCTCTCAGTTACGTGGCTGGCCCTCATCCTTCATAACGAATTTGAATGCACTATTCAGCCTGTAGCTAATTAATCTTCCTGGACTTTTAGTGGTCACAACGTATTGATTAGAAGAGTAAATTTACCTCATTTCTTCTCTAGGGATGTCCATGGTTGACAAAAATATACTTGTGGTTTCTACCCTCTCTTCTCTTTTTTTATCTCCTCCCCTCCTCTCCAGTAAAGCACTATATAAAACTTAGCAGTGTTTCTTCTTGATCAATGAGATGTCTCACCTTTCTAACAACATTTTCTATAGCAGACTCTGTCCCCCAGGGTCTTAAACACATTAATGCTTCTATTCTGCTATTTTTCTTCATTTAGTGCCTCATCCTGAGAGAGCACAAGAAGACAAGCATATTGTTTATCAAGGAGTGGAATCACTGTTGTTATACACAGGCCATGCTCACTCTCTGTACCCTTCCTATACTCAGTGGGATAAAGTAAAAAGTACCCAAAAGTAAAAAGTACCCTAATATATGCTTTTCTGCTGTTTCTCCCCCAAGTGTTTATTGCTACATTTTCCTCTAGCTATATGAATAACCTTACGGCTACCTTCAGGGGTATGGTAAAAATTAGGCTCTAGAATGAACTTCTTATGTGGTGTCCTCGACTTCACCTTTCTGGTCCTGGGAAGGGCCGCACAATTTAAGTCTTGTCCTTGGAATACAACTTTCAAAATAAAATTAATTTGCCCCACTTTTCTCCATTTTAGTTTCAGCAGTTGACATGACAGTTGGTAGATCTTTTGAAAGTTTTTTGAAGATATATTATCTGCTATCTGCAGGTTATCTGTATTTGCATTTATATTAGAAGACCTTTGAAACATCTGCTTAAAACTTAAACATGTTAAATATTATGCATATATAAAATGAAAAAATAAAATATGAAAAAGTAAAATCTTCTCAAAGCATCCTACAACATAATTTATTATCCAAGAAATAAAATTAGTATATTCTATGTTTCTCAGTTATATTAAATTAAAATTTAATCTTAACAAACTGATATTCAATTTATATAAATATAAATTCATATTAAATTTTATATTTAATTTCTATTAAATCTAAAAATGTAGTGTTATCTCTAAAGACATAGTGAAATAAACTTTTATAATCTTTTATAATTCAAAAAGTAGAAAAATATACTGGTGTGTAAAGCAAAATAGTACAATTGATATCTTCTCAGAATGTATGAATTTTGGGGCACATAATTTTAATATTCAATTTCTATAACAGCATAAAAGATAGCATAGAGTGAGAGGGTGTAAGAGCAGATTCTAGACAACCCACCTGTCTGGGTTGTAATCCAAGCCCTCCCACTTACAGTGCAGTATGAACTAAGCAAAGTACTTGATTTTCTGCCTGAGCTTCCTCAGAATATGAGGGCACTAGAAATGACTATCAGAGGTATGTTATAATTATTTCCTAAGTTAACATTTGTGAACTACTTAGAGCAATTACAGGTATATAATAATGGCTAGGTGT
Source organism: Miniopterus schreibersii (assembly GCF_964146895.1). Lineage (NCBI taxonomy): Eukaryota > Metazoa > Chordata > Mammalia > Chiroptera > Miniopteridae > Miniopterus > Miniopterus schreibersii. The sequence goes on along the minus strand of NC_138106.1, from coordinate 67,009,879 downwards.
ATTTGGGTATATAAAATTTGAGATTAATATACCTAAGTTATTAATACTATTTATAATGCCTAAATTTAAAATCACAAATCAGGGAATAGAAATGACTCCAAAAACTGGAAAGCCTACAAGAAAATAGTATCCAGATACTGTTTCTAATGATGACAAAATTTTATATTTATAAACTTATGGCATTAAAAAGTGTTCTGTAAAATTTTAGCTACTGTCTAAATGTACAATTTAGGATGCAACATAGGTGAATTAACTATGCTTTGGTAGACCATAAAAAGGTAAATTCGAGTTCAAATAAATTACCTAAAAATGTGTAAGAGAATCAGAATGACAAAAATGCCTCTAGGAAGTTAGCCAAGCCACGAGTCATAAGGTTCACACACATTGCACATAATGACATAAAATATAAACCAGACCAATCTTGACTTACCACTAATTTTTTCACCTAATTATGCTCACTACAAAAAATTTTGAGCTATCATAATCAAGCATTGATCCAGTCTATATAATACTCATATATGTACTCATTTCCACCGCAGAATATACCGCTTTAAGATATATGTTTCAGAACTTTGAGTTTACACACTATGAAATTAATACAGCTGAAATAAACATTATCTTGTCACTTTCATACTAGAACCTGAAATTGAGTGGGGTTGAGGTCACCAGGAAGAGAGCAAGGATAAATGAAATCAAGTTGAAGCATGTTCTTGTTTGCCATTTCTGAAATCAAGGTAAATCAGAGCCCTTTACATTCAACACTGGCTACAACTCTGTCTAGCAATAGCTGAAGATAAGCTCATCAGTTCTGGAAACTGAGATCAAAGGCATATTCTACAAAGCCACATAAAATCAAATACGATCTGATTTTGTTTGGTTTTCTTTTCATTTTTATGCACAAGTTAACTATTTAAACCTACAATTGAAATGAATGGATCCATTTTAGAACAAATAACACTGTATACCTGAGTAGAATTAAGATAAATTGAATATATATAGTTGTAAAATTTTAGTAGAAAAATTAGATGGTGAATTGAATGAATTTCTTCCACTGCTCAAGTCCTAGCATGTAGACGTTCACTGTGTATTTTGAACCCCAGGCATGCTGAATAATTTTTAAAACCTGACTTAAAATTTTATGTCTTTATTCTTTTATTTAAGTTATTCCAGGATATCTTCTGTCTAAAATGCAAATTAAACTTAATTCAAATGTTGTTTCGCGTCTGAAGTGATGACTGATCCGGGCCCCAAAATGAATTATTCTCCAGGTTGTACTGCCTTTTCAGTTCTTCCCCCCATAAAGCTTTTGTCCTGTGTAACAAGGCCTTTTCTATCACAGAGGGAAGAATTTATTCTTCAATCTGTAAACTTATACAAGGAAAGTAAGGGTCCTAAATATATTCTAAGTTTTTCTTCCATACTTTAGAACTTTTACAATCTAGGTTTTAGTAGTTATTGAAGTTGAGATCTCATTTTCATTTTTATCTAAATGGGAATGAATTTCACTAACTTCACTAAGTAAGTGTTCCGGTATTCCCCTCCGTTTGAAAGCCACCTTCACCATGCACTCCATGCTCAACCACTCAACGTGTTTATTTCTTGATTTTCCATAATGTTGCACTGCTTAATTTGTCCTTCAGTTCCAATATTATATTATTTCTCATTGCTATACTTTAAAAAAAAGTTTTGATAGCTGGGACAAGTTTAAGCTTTATGCATCTCCCATTGACAGACACACTGGTTATTTCCACGTATCAACTATTGTGCATAATGCCTCAAGGATACAGATATCTCTTTGAGATAGCGATTTACTTTCCTTCAGAAGTGAGATTAGTGGGTCCTATGGTAGACCTATTTTTAATTTTTTGAGGGACCTCCATACTGTGGCCCATAGTGGCAGTGCCCTTGATCCTGCCACCAACAGTGCACTAGGTTTCCCTATTATCTACATCCTCCCTCACGGACATTTGTTATTGCCTGTCTTTTTTATAATAGCCACCCTGTGAGGTGTGATGTGACATCTCATTGTGGTTTTGATTTACATTCCTATGATGATTAGTGATGTTGGACTTGATGGCCATCTGAATGTCTTCTTTTAGAAAATAGAAAATGTCTATTTGGAACCTCTGCCCGTTTTTAATTGGATTATTTTATTTATTTATTTTGCCCTTGAGTTGTAAGAGTTCCGTATGTATTTTGGCTATTAACCCCTTATCTGATACATGGTTTTGGAGTACTTTTTCCCATTTCACAGGTTGTCTTTTCATTTTATTTAGGCAAACGCACTGATTTTGCTTTCTCAGCTAGAATGTTAGTACAAAGTTCAGGGTTTGTGCTGGGGCTATAACCAGATGGGCACTCCAGATAAAGCAATTTGGGAAAATTTTAATATGTGTGAAATTTGGAACACACAGTATCATGATGCTATGAAATGACGCAAGTAGTCAGCAACCAAGAGAAGAATATTCAAAGAAAGTAAATCTCTCGCCCAGCCGGCATGGCTCAGCGGTTGAGCATCAATCTAGGATCCAGGAGATCAAGGTTCGATTCTAGGTCAGGGCACATACATGCCCAGGCTGTGGGCTCAAACTCCAGTAGGGGTTGTCCCTCTCCCTCTCCCTTCCTCTCTCTGAAATCAATAAAAATATAAAGAAAAAAAAAAAAGAAGGTAAATCTCTCTTATCACATAATACCAAAAATGGGCTTTCCCCCCCCCCATCTATAAACTTCTCCTACAAAACAAAAATTTTAGTTCTTTCTTTTTTTAAAGTTAATCGTAGAAATCTAAAATGTACAAAAATATCTTAAGCGCATTAAAATGATATGTATAAGATCTTCACAATACAATCTCCCCAAATCGTGGTTTTACTCAGTTGATTTTTCCAAGTTTCTCCTTCTTTGCCTTGGCAAATTCTTTGTAAAGTTGTCACCATAGCTCACCCCTCATCCTCATTTTTGAGTAGTCATCTCCTATACTAACTCTGAGTTTGGGAATATGATTGCTTTGGGCAACGAAACTTTAGCAAACTTAATATAAGTAGAAACTTAAAAGTTCTTATCCATTGGGACTCGCTCTGTCTTAAAGTTGTTTGAACGTAGCTACCATGTGAAATGCAGACACACCAAAAAAGTTCACTGAGGAGCCACATCCAAGAAATCTCTTCTGTATCTGGACTTGATTTAAATGATGAAATCATGAGATTCAACTTTTGAAGGAGGGCGAGTATATCTTCCAAGCAAAAGAGTATAAATTAGTCTAGCAGCTAGAGAGTTAAATGACACAAATTTTTTGCCAGATGGCCATAATAATCCCCCATCTTGCATCTATGTCCTTGGGCTTTTCCTCTCAGACTCGGATTGGCTATGACTTGCTTTGGCTGTGACTTGCTTTGGCCAAGGCAGCATATGAAATACAGTACAAGGAGAAACTTGAAAAGTGTTTGTTGTTCCAGCTTTTCTTCTTTGAAATGGAATCACCACATGGAGTAAGTTAAAGCAATCATAAGGCACATGAGTGAGTGTCACCCAGGATTAACAAACCCTTAGTCTACCCAGCGGCTAACTATATCTGAATGATTAAACTAGGCAAGGCCAGCAGAGGCATAATGCATCTAAGCTGAGGCCAAATTCCCAAACCAAAGAATCAGGAGCTGATAAATGAGTATTGGTTAGGCCATTAAATTTTAGGATATTCTGTTACATAACAAAGGCTAACTGATTTAACTCAAACCCTATACTCCACCTTGGCTAATCCACATTGTGACCTGAACAATAACTGCAATCAGAGAATAGGTTTCTATCTTTTGGGGGGGGGGGGGTGAGGCGGGGATCTGCATACAGCATAGTCTCTATTTTTTCAGACTTATTCATGTAAAACTATTTTAATAATAAATATTTTATAGATAAGTGGGGAATACATATTTTCTAATATTACTTTTTACTCACATTAATTATCAATGCTTTGCATTTTCCTTTCAGTTAATGTTAATTGAAAAAACATACTGAGAAAATGTATGACGGTTTACCATGAAGTCAATGCCAGTGTTATTTCTCCAGTAGCTAATAAGCAACCACTTCTGGCTTCCACACATCTATTAGGTTTTTCAAGAAAACAACCATATTGCACGGCCAGGCGTGACTCAGTGGTTGAGCGTCGACCTAGGATCCAGGCGATCGGGGTTCGATTCCCAGTCAGGGCACATGCCCAGGTCGTGGGCTCGATCAATGACTCTCTCATCATTGATGTTTCTGTCTCTCTCTCTCCCTCTCCTTTCCTCTCTCTGAAATCAATAAAGATATATTTAAAATAAAAGAAAAAGAAAATAACCATATCAACTCCAGAATCATGATATGATTTTGAACTATTACTAGTCACTAATATTTCTTCATATATGAATACATGTATAAGTATTTCAACTCATGATTAAACACGTCAATTCATAATAAATTAGATTGTAGCATTTGTAACTTTGCTGCTTTTTAAAATAAAAGTGATTTCCTGATCCAAATACTTTCAATCATTTCAACTGCAGAAGCAAATATTTATAAAGCCAGCTGTGCAATGAATCTCAGAGCCCTAATAGTATACAAAAACTCCACAGATCCCACTATCTTCATGTCAGATATGGAAAGAAGTGCTGGGAGATCCAAGAAGGAATATCAAATAGGAAGCTTAATAAATACATGAGAACTCTGGACCCCAATTCCAACTTCTCAACCATTAATTAACAGTAAAGAAGAGGCGGCAACAAGTATGGAGTGGGCAAAGAAGCAAATCCAGTTCTGTAACTCTAAGTATACTGTCACTTAATACAAAGGAGTTGAAAGAGTGGTGGCTTAGGATCCTCAGATCTAGGCTTAGTGACAGAAAAGTGCCTTCAAAATTTTCTTAGGGGCTCTTTTTAGTTGGAAAAAGCATCATCCATGGTTTCAAAGTACACACTTGTCTCTTAATCATTCTTCTTGTCTACAATACCCTCCATCTAGTCCATTGTCTTAAGGGTTGTTTTCCTGAAACATTTGTCTAATCAAGCAACTCTCATGCTTCAAAATCACCCCTATTTCCCCACTATCCACATCATGATGAGAACACTGCCCTTACCATGGTGAGGAGTCAGCTCTTGTTATAAAACTGTGAGTTTTCAGTCCCAAACATAGGCAATTACAAATGCTTCAAGAAAAAAGCATCCTGTTCCCCCTCAGCCACAGACACACGCACTCACTCACACACTCACAGTCTCATACACACATACACACAGCAGACTTGGTACACAGCCAAAGCATTGCAGTTTCTAAAGGGCACTGAGTTGTTGTCAAGGACTCCCATACCCCTGGCTGGTCATGTCTTCTGCTAATTTGAGGTGCTTTCATTCCTAGATCTCTTTATCTAAGGCCTTAGGCCAAGGTCCCATTTCTGGCACCTCTGAGAAAGCCTTCTCATGCGGAGAGAGAAACCTTGAAGACACTTCCCCCACTCTGACTCAATACCCAGTACTTTTCCACTCCCAGTACTTCCCCACTCACTCTTCCCCTAGCTTTAGGTTCATAAAACTGCCAGTCTTAAGTTGGGGCTTGTCAACAGTGAGAGGATCTCATCCATGTCTGCTCTGATCCTCATGACTTTTGACCAGTGCACCTTTCCATGGGAAAAAATGAAACAGAGTCCACGCTTTCTCTGGGTTTAGCTTCTTGCTTATACCATTTTTTGCATGTTGTTTTAATTCTTTAACCAGCTACTCAGACAGATGACAGCTCAGCTCTCTGGCTCCTACCTCAACGGAGCTCCAGACATATGAAGCCTTGTCAGAACTTGTCAAAGTTTGCTCCAATGTATTTTCAGGGCATCTTTTCCCTCTACAACTTCCCCCATACCTCAGATTCAGCCACACTATACCTGCATCAGTTTCCAAATTTATTCTTTCTTACCCAGTAGTTTGGAACAGTTCTTTGTGTAGAACCTTCCCTTTCTCCCTGCCACTAAATAACAGAAAAATAACTAATATTACTAAGGAACAACTGAGACATTACTTCCTCTCTAAAGTTCTGTACATCTTACTTATATGGGATTACCTTTATGCTCCCCTGAAATAATAAGAGCTTTACCACAGTTTTATACATACCAGGTTATATTGCAAATTTTTTTCACGATTTAAAACTTATGAATTATTTCTGGAATTTTCTATTTAATATTTTTGCACTGTGGTTAACTGAGAGTAACTGAAACTGGGAAAGTAAAACCAAGGATAATGGGGAAAAATTACTGTATTTTAAATTGGTTCTGCAATAGTTAATGATAAAACATGGCAATCCAATGCAAACATGATTTTATTGTAAATCTTAGTATTTTAGCCATAATGAAAATATTGTTCATGTTAATATCTATCATTTCTAGACACACACACTTTACCTAAAAGTGTGGTCAGGTACCTCTGCAGATAAGAACAGCATTTGGGACAATGCAACACTGTCTCAGCTGCTCTTCCTCCCCCTCCCCCATCCTTTAGTTTTGTGGGTCTTTTTTGAAATAATATTAATTTTCTATTACAGTTGATATATAATATTAGTTTCAGGTGTACACCTCAGTGATTAGACATTTATATAACTTACAAAGTGATAGCCCTAATACATCTAGTACCCATCTGACCCCATACATAATTATTACAATATTATTGACTATATTCTTTATGCTTAATTTACATCTCCATGACTATTCTGCAATTACTAATTTGTATTTCTCTCTCTTTTTACACCCTCACCCAAGGACGTGTTTTTATTGATTTTAGAGAGAGGAGAAGAGAGAGAGAGAGAAACATGGATGTGAGGGTGAAACATTGATCGGTTGCTTCCTGCATGACCAGGAATCAAACCCACAACCTCAGTATGTACGCTGACTGGGAATCGAACCCATTTTGACCCAGCCCTGGAGCTCAGAGCAAGTGAGTCCTAATAAGTCCACACGCAGGCCTTTAAAGGGGAACGCCTGACACTCCAGCAGCCCTCCATCGCACTAAGCCACAATCTCTGACGGTCTTCAGAGCCAGAATTTATGGGAACTTCTCTCCCTAGCACTGAAACCCTGTGTTGGAGGTCCTGAAGTGGGGCTGGGACCACTTGTTTCTCAGGGAGCACTTCCACAGCCCAGATATTGCTCCTGATTTTTAACCACCACATGTGGGACCGGTCGGTCCATTCAGCATCTCCCCCCTCCTACCCATCTCAACCTGAATTCTTCTGTATATAAAAGGTGTTTGTTTAATTAAAAAAACACCTTATATTCCTAATAAAGATTCTTATATTTTTATCATAAAAGTGAATTAAAGGTTCTGTTTAGTAATGTGTTGAACAGAAAGATGATAGGAGTAGGAAGGAACTCTTGATTAATTGCTTAAAACATTTTTGCGAAGCATATCTAAACTTGCATTTATCTTTGCTCAAAGATTTTATATAAAATTATAGTTCTGACATTCCTATGAATTGATGTAATTGAAAAGCTACACAATGAAAAACTTCCTCTACACTCTAAGAATTTCTGTAATAAATGTAATACCCACTGGAAAAGGTTGAGTTTTACACATTAATGTTATGAATATTGTTTAAATAAAGCATGGTATTAAAAAAAGCTTAGTCTTTGAAAGAACAGTGCTTTTCTTACTTTGTGGATAAAATAATCAAAATTGTAATTTTTTTATTCTCAAAAATACAAAGTAATATTTAAAAACTTTTGCTTTTATGCAAAGCCAAGAATTATGTAAGAAAGAAAATGTAATCAACTCTACTTTAATTTTTGCTTTTAAATAAAAGAAATATGGACAGGGATCTTTTTAAAATAATTCCTCCAGAAACAAACCACTGTCACACTTTTTCCTTATGTCAAACTCTATTCCTTTGATTCTTGGTCTCAAACTCCCTAATTTTTTTTCTTTCATTTTAAGATTTTCATGTATCATAATTTTTTAACCTTATCTTAATTCCTTTCTTTCCTCACTCTTCTGTTTTGCTTTATTTATTCCACTTCCCTCTCCTGTATTAAGCATATAGGTGGTGCCTTTTTGAAAACTGTAAGAAAATCAGATCCTATTGTTCTCTTGAATAATTTTTAAAAAAATTACTGAGTTTTTGTTACCTTTATTTAGTAAAAAAAGGAGCTTCTTTTGAACATTTAACGGAATAGATTTAATAGCTATACAAAAATATGTTTTTCCCAAAATCTTGATCTGATCTTAAAATAATTTATTCTGATGATTGCTGTTCAGCATTGTAGTTATCATAATTAAAGATTAAAAACTGGCAGAAGTTTAGAGAAAAAAGTAAATATATCAACTTCATACATAAGAAAACTGTTTTTCACATCTAATGTCATTTAGAATAATTCATTTTCTCTAAATTGGATTGTCCTAACTTAATCATCACTCTGTCAAAAAAAAATTACAGGATATTTAAGTTTCCACAAATAGTTTTAAATTTGCATGCTTATATTTATAAACAGAGATTCAAACTCTATATTTTGAATTGCACTGAAAGCATAGAAACATATCTAAGTTAACAAATTACATCATTCACACCAGAACTATAAGAAAAACTCTGACTCATTACAGTGCTGTTTTATAACCTTTAATCAAATTAGTAATTCTTCCCTCAGTTTAGATCTATCTACAAATAAACATCAAAATAATTGTAAAGAAAATAACTTCAGGCTTGACAGTATGAGTGAAACTGGTGAAAACTAAAAAAGATACAACCACTTGAAGCCTCTGGTCCTAAGGGTGATCAAAAATTAAGAAATATCTATATAAAAGAGCTATAACAATCTGTTAAAAAAGAAATGACTTTGTGGTATTTGAACCAAGAGCCCTCCCTTTCACCCTTCTCCCAACCCAGTGAGGTGAAGACTACACTCTAGACTGCTGCAGCCAAGAACACAGGGAGAGGTCCTCTATCCCTGGCACCTAGATGGACAGCTTTCTTCCACAGAGAAGCAGAATATTAGCATTTCTCATCTGCTCTCATCTATCTGTTACTGCAGCTAAGTCCTGGGGGAGTGCAGTTTTAACCACATAGAAACTTCATTTCTTTACAATGACCTTTTCTCCTTTCTTTCCTTTTCATTCAAACTGGCCTCAGCCAGCACCCTGACTCATCTGCCTCCTCCTTTGCACATCCACTGCCTTCATTGTGAAGCCCTGAGGACAATGAGATTTGGTCAGCATTTTAGGAACAAACCCTCGGGTCTGTTGACTCACCAGACAGTTTCTGTCAAACTACAGATAACATTTAGGCCTCAGTTGTGTTTCAGCTCCTGGCCCAGAAAAGAGGTAAAACCAGATGAAGCGATGCCATGGCTGGCATAGGGATAAGAGGCATTGATCAGCTACCCCAGACCCTAGCACTGACCAATCAGTAGAGACCACAACCACAATCCTAACTTTCTTAGTCATCATGATTAATAATTTCCCCAATATATAACCCATCCCCTGGAAGCCATCAGGGAGCCATGTCTTTGAGTATTAGCTCTCCTGTCTCTGAGGCGGGCCACTTGCTAAAAATAAACCCTTATATTCTTTGTTGCAAACTCCTGTTCATGTCTTATTGGGCTTTGATGGGTGCAGACAAACGCACCCCTTTAGTTTGGTAATACAGATGCAAGGTAGGACACTTGTGGAACAGAGGTTCTGCTTTGTGTGTGGAGCTGCTGAGAATACTGGAGTCCTAATCACCCTTGTTCTAGCTTCTAAAATTGTTGTTTTAAGTCAAGAGAGGACTCAGGGCTCTGCTCCCTCCAAGCCCATTGCTCAGCTACTAGAGCAGGGGTGTCACTCAGACAAGAAGCCTGCCATTGTTCCCATTCTAGCTACTGAGCTCTGGCTCAAGATTTACTCTTGAGCGGAGAAGCAGACCAAAAAACATAAAAACTCCTAATCTCTTCCCAAAGAAACTGACTTCATTTGTAAAAGAGTGAAGAAGTTCAAGCATAAAGGTACTCTTAAGAACAGTGGGGTCATTAGTCAATACAGCGGGTCCTGATGCTAGACTTGGCATCGCTCCATCTGACTTTGCTGCTTCTCAGGACCTGGAACTGAGGCCTAGACATCACCTCCAGGGGTTAATACTTAAGGGAGTGGTTGTGCAAGGGCTTATAGTCTTGCCCATTGCTAGGCACCCGGGCTCTCCCCACTTGTGACCCTCTGTACCTGGAATATCGTTCCTGTTCTGCTCATGCCTATCTAACTACCTAGGAGAGTTACAGAATAGTCACAGGGATGTAAAGGACAACATAGGGAATATAGTCAGTAAGATTGTAGTAACTATACTGAGTATCAGATGGGTACTAGATTTATCAGGATGATCACTTTACTAAGTTACATAAGTTTACTAAGTTATATAAGTTATATAAGTTATATAAAGCCTAATCACTGGTTGTACACTTGAAACTAATATAATATTGTGTATTAACTGTAAATGAAAAATTTAAAAAAATATTTAAAGTTAAAAAAAGAAGAAATGTCTTAAAAAATATAAAATGGTTTTTAAAAAATTTTAAGTGAAGACATTTTGGGAGCTTGAATTAAACATCTAGATTGTGCTAATTCACTCTTCGCTTCACTCCATAAACGTAGCCTAATCCAAACAACTGGCAGAAATGCAGGAGGCCACTTTTTGTATTGTAAAAGCTATTATTCATTTTTAAAAGATACAATTTGTACATCACTGCAGGCAAAGAAAATACATTAGTGATATTTGAATAAGCACTAGATCAATATGCTCTAAATGAAGCATTTTAGGATTTCTTTTGAGTATTTTATTATCACCAAAGCAATTATAAAATATGCCAGGGGCTTCTAAGAAGTTGTGCTTATATTCATGTTGATCAGTTTCTCTAGAAGAGAAGCATATATCTAATTATTTTGTATATAAAACTATTAAGAAAAAGAAACAGTATTTTTGTGCTCACTTTGGCAGCACATATACTGAAGTTGGAATGACAAAGAGAACATTAGCATGGCCCCTGACCCAAATTCAAGAAGAGTTCCATATTTAAAAAATAAAAAGAAACTACTTTGAATGAATATACTTTATATTGATAATGCTGATATTATTTTGTTATTATCTATATAATAATGTCTTGCTATTACCTCTAAGATATATATGAAAATATATATTATTTATATTGCATATATATGAAAATTTGTGAAAAAAGTGAAATCCTCAAGGAAGAGGATTTCCTCTTCTTTGGAATCCTCATGGAAGTGAACTAGAGCTTAGTTTCATAGAAATTGGTGGAATCGTAATTCTGTTTCTATGAAATACCAAATGCTTATAGAAATCGTTTTAATTTTGGTAGAACCAAAGATAGTTTTAATATTTGATAGTTCCTGAGAACGGTGTACCAGATAGCAATGCTTGTAAATAAAAGTAACAGGGATTTAAATAAGGTGGGGTGGGACACTTTTCTCACATAAAAAGAAATTTAAGCCTGGCCGGGCGTGGCTCAGCAGTTGAGCATCGACCTAGCATCCAGGAGATAGGGGTTCGATTCCCAGTCAGGGCACATGCCCAGGTTGAAGGCTCGATCCCCAGCAGGGGGCATGCAGGAGGCAGTCGATCAATGATGACTCTCTCATCACTGATGTTTCTGTCTCTCTCTCTTCCTCTCCCTCTCAGAAATCAACAAAGAATTAAAAAAAAAAAAAAAAAAAAAGAAATTTGAAGGTAGGTTGTTACAAGCATTCCTGCAGCCTCTTAACAATATTATCAAGACTCTGTGTTTTTCTTTCTTCTCCAGTATCTTTTTCCCCACCATGGTTGCAAGAAGACTTCAGATCCTAGTAAGATAACTGATGGAGACATTCAGAAGCAGGAATGGGGTGGAGTCAGAAACAATTGAGACTTTTACTTAATTTACCAAAGGGAGTAAGGAAAATATTTGTAACACTCTCAAGCTGACTTCCCCTTACATTTTCATCTAATTTGCCAGAAATGGAACCATGGACAACCTTAGCTGCAACTTTGATGGGAATATATTCAGTTTTATGTTTTTTCCTTAATATTTCAAGATTAGCAACTGAGAAAGATGTTAGGAATAGCTAGCTCTTGGATAATCTAACCAATAATATCTAGCAAAAGTACTATGAAACAAGAAACTATTGAGACACATATGTGTGTGCGTGTGTGTGTGTGTATGGAGTAAATTTTAAATATTCCAGCATATGAGATAGTCTTTGGGTACAATCTTCCCACAACTAATTTATGTATGAAACTTCCTTTTGAGTTATCATTTTTTCCAATTATTTAAATAATTTTGTTGCTACAAAAGAAGTAAAATCTGAATCTGGTGCTAGTCTACAAAAAAAATGTGACTTAAATTCTTTTCTATTATAAGATTGTTTCCAAAAAATAATTCCAATTACTATCCTTAACAAAAAGTTTCCGCTACCAACTCAAAGACTATAATTAAATTTTGGTCTGTTCACATAAGTCCGATTTTCTTATTCCAAGAATATTTGGACTTTTCCACCTTTTTGAACTCAAGCATAATAAGGGAAGGAGAATTCTTCCCAGGCCCAGTGAAGTGGGGCTTGCCCATGTTAGTTTTTACCAATGGAAAGTGAGTGGAAGTGATGGATTCCACACCTGATCAGAAGTTCTAAGAGTCACTGAATAATCTTGCTTATTTCTATTTTCATTTCTCTGGATAAATATATGAAAGCCAAATTAGTTTATATACTTAATATTTATACCAGCAGAAAACTTTTACGTTAACTTTCTAAATAAGCAAATAAGCAAATACTTAAAAATATATGCGATTTTTATAAACAGTCTCTATCACCTGACTACACTGTGCTCTGTGGGAAGGCAGCCCCATCCAGTTGAACTCTGGGGAAATATATCTAGGTGTTTTGTACAGACAGAAAACACAAGATCACTTGCGAACAAGACAGCAAAGCCATCCCCTCCAGCTCCTTTTCTGATGCATTTGCTCAACTTGGGCAGAGACTCTTTAAGTTCTGTGGGGAGAAGTGATGGTAAATCATTGAGCTCAGAGGCTGCAATGTTTAAGATGGTAATTTTGGGGTAGTGTTATAGACTATTTCTGCAGCCCATTCTCATGGGCCTAAATTAAATCTTGCTCCAACTGGTAGCTCCACTTCACCAGGGCCATGAAGAAGACAGTGAGCTGAGTAATTCTAGAATGTAGTAAATTTTATTAAATTCAAAAGCATCATGATCCTAATTGAGGCACTGACAGAAATCCTAAGCTCAAAGATGCTTTACAATGAATTACCCAGTGGTCTTTAAAAGCAGGCTAATTAGAGGCAGGGGCCTTTATCAGATGATTTCATAAATAACTAAATATTTTGAAATATTTTGGTTTAATAAAGTCTATACCTTCAAATTAGCTCACATTTTCAATGCTTAATTCTATGTAATTTAAGAATATTCAGAATGATGGGCTTCTAAATTATTATAAAGTATTACTTTATTACTTGAGAATACATTTATATACTTCTCAGTAAAATATATTTAAATTTTTCTTAGGCAGTTTTATTATGTTGACAAATACTAAGATTAATCTATATATACTATGATATTAAAAATAGTTGTGAACATTTAAAAAATAAATCTAAATATTTATAAGAACACTGAAAGGAAAAAGGACAACCAAAAGACCTAAAGCAGCAATAACAACAGAACCTTTTGTTTATGAATTAATGATGCATGTAAAACGCTCAATTCAACTATGTTTATTTGACCAAGATATGCTGTGTAAAATCTTGGCTAACTAAAACTAAGTTTGTATAACAAGTATACTTATATAAAAGTAAAATAAAAGTGATCTACATCATTACGGAAATCATATGTATGAGGAAGAAATAGCCAGTATTGTTTTTCTATTACAAGGACATTTTCTTCTCAAGCTGTTCAGTCACAATAAATTTGAATATATATAAAGCTACATAGTTCCTTTAAAGTGATGCCTTTTATTTCATAAGAAAGTAGTTGTCTGTGAGGTTCAGTAAAACTTCAAGAATGTTGATCAATGTAATGGTCTTATTTACCACTTGCCTGCTTTGTTTTTCATTTACATTTAAATGTGCAACATCTTACACTCATCCCTGAATTCTTGCTGAATTAGATAATTTTGCCATTGGAAGCATGATGATGGTCATAAAAGTAACTATTATAGCAAATGTCTAACCTTAGAATTATGTTTAATGAGATGCTTCTGGTTTGTTTCAATCCTTTATTTGCCTTAGGAAATGGGATTTTGGGGGAGTTATGATGGGTTGTAAATTTTATTCTGAAAAATTCTTTGCTCCCATTTATTCTAAAACTTGTGTAGAGAATAGTATGTTAAGATTAAGAATATAACATGAGTTTGGGGAAGAGAGAAAGATCATAACAGGACTCATTTGTATAATGTATGAAAGTTTGACTAAATAAAAAACTAATTATAATATATTCATCTTCTAATGAGTAAATTTAATACTTTACAATAGCAACTGATCACCTGTGCATATTGTAAATCAGTTAGAACCATAAATCCAGTAACTCAGAGGTGCTGATTGATTTTACTTACTGATAGGTTTGTAGTCTGACTGTTATCTAGTTAGTCACCGATTCACTAGTCAAGTAAAAAAACTTTATGTGATGCAAAGGTTTTATTACTTAAAACTTGAAAATATAAAATAAAATAAAATTGTTGCCTTATTAGGAAAAGTAACAGAACAAAATGATGTAAAAATAATGAATGCACTTAGAATACCTCATATACTCTTCAATGTTATTATCGCTTAAAGGGTGTCCGGAAGCTTGGTTATTTTTTTCAAATCACTTTCATTTGAGTGTAGTTCTTAAGGCATGAGACTGAATTATGTCTAAAACAAAACTAAAAGCCAACTTGTGTATCTATACAGTATACTAAGTTAGTAGTGTTTTTCATTTTGTTTTGTTTTTCCTCATGAAACTAAGGTATTTGCCTTAGTTACAGGCAGGCTGATGATTTCAGCGATAGATGCAATTGCACCACACATCTGTTTCATCCCTTACCTCTGGTATCAAAAATGTAATCCTCTTGCCAAAGGACACCAACCTAGATGCAGTTCTCTATTTTAACAAAGTGAAATAAAATTGCTAACTGTTATTTATTTCAGAGCTTTTCTCTGATTTTGTTTTCATATGCAAAGGAACAGAGGTTTGAAAGTGTATGGCACTTTCTTGGCCTGACTCTTCACCCCTTCCTCATGAATACAACGGCTATGGCCTCGTCTTAGCAGTAGATACTCTCCATTCCTTGATTATGGGACCTATTTAACTTGCTTTGACTAATGATATATGGGCTGAAACAACAGTGTTGAGGGGTTAGCAGGCATCGTATATTTTTAACCTCTATTTTCTCTACCCTCAAGGTTCTTCTGGTTGGTCTAATAATCAAATAGATATGAGACAGATTAGCAAGAGAAAATAACCAAATTTAATACATACATATGTATGGAAACCCCACATACATGGGAGAGTCAGAGACCCCACAGGCATGAGAGGTTCAGAGACACAAAGGGAACATAAGACATCCTAAGCTAGGGATGAGGTGATGCACCCTGGGGGCTTCAAAGGGTCACTGCAGGCTAACAAGCAGAACAGACATTTAGGAAATAGACCTTCCCCTGTAGATAGGTCAGAAGAAGTTATCTTTGATAATGTCTTATTGTAGGAGAGGCTTCTAATTCAAGTTCTTCTAGGTAAAGAAAAGGGAAGAAGTATCTCTTGAGCCTGAGGCTAAAATTGACTTTAGTTCAAAGTAATCTGTATACTACTGAGGAACATCTTGTGGTAGCCTATTATGAACCCCCACACTTTCGATCTCTCCGTGAGAGCAGTATCACTTGGCTGCCTATTGGTTGAAAAAAGATGGAGACATGTGGAACAGACCCAGAGCTGAAAATTTTGCATCCTAGAGTAGGTTAACACACAAATTCATATGTGAGAAATAAATATTTATAGTTTATAGATTACTAAAGTGTCAGGTTTTATTTTATGCAACAAAACCATATTACAGCACAGGTAACATTGGAAAACAGTTCAGGAAAAAAAAAAAACACTTACAGAAGGGCCTTTGAATGGCCATAACAAGGTGTTTATGCCTCATTTTTCAGGCAATGGAAGATTTTTAAAGCAATGTAACTAATCTAATCTTAAAAGATTATACTAACAAAGTACTAGTACCTAATTAAAGAGGATAGAGGCTAGGGACAAATTTTGGAAGTGATGCTGTTGAAAGTACTCAGTAAGAGAGTTTGAGATGATGAACTGAATGAAGCATAAGGAGAGACAAGTTTAAAGAAATATATGGAGATTTCACAGGAAAAAGTAAATTAATGGGTGTGGTGAGAAGAGGAAACAGCTGCCCATTCAGTAATACGGTTGCTGCATTTTTGGTTTTGGTTGATGTTCTAAAGCAATCGGGGGTTAGGTAGACAGCCAGGTACCAAACCTTTTACTAAATCAAAGAAGTATTTAGAAAATCAGTAGCTATTAGAAGGTAGAAAGATAGTAGTATAATTAGATCATCTGATCCTCAAGTGGAGGGATTTTTAAATAAAGAAGTAAAATTGATTGGAATGTGTTATAAGGGGCCAGAAGAATCTTTTAAATATATTTTCTTCAAGACATGAGAACATAGGGAAGAATCCTCCATTTCTACAGGGTAGTGAGAGCTTCAAATAAGATAAAAAGGTAGAGAGCATAATAACCTAGGAAAAGTTTAAGTGTGTTGAGATACTTTTTGACAACTTAATATATTTATTAAAGGTTTAAGTGAAAGAATGAGACACTAATTGAGAAGATGGATGATAGTCTATAGCAGTGGTTCTCAACCAGGTTGATTTGGCCATCCATGGGACATCTGGCAATGTCTGGAGGCATTTTTGTTTGTCACAGCTGGGGGCAAAGTATAGGGGACATGCTACTGGCAAGTAGTGAGTAGAGGCCAGGATGCTGGTAAACATTAAACAATGTACAGGGCATTCCCCCACCACAAAGAATTATCTGTCCCAAAAGCGCAATACTGTTTAAAATGAGAAACCCTAATGTGGAAATTAGTCTGGAGCTGTGGATGAAAATCAGGACAAGAAGTGATATGAGAGACTAAAGCAAAAAGAGAATGGAATTAAAGCTTCAAAAAGCTGTTGTTCTTTTTGGCCCTTGTTTGTCTCACTTTAAATTCTAATTTATATGGTTTTCTGAAGCACATGAAAACCTCTGATGCACATGAAAGCCTATGTGTTTTAAGTTTTTAATAAATACTTTAAAAAGAATAATGTTTTCATCCTGAAGGAGAATGTACATAACTCCTCACTCCATAAGTGTGGGCTTCATTCCAAAAAAATATAGTGTAGCCCTGGCCTGTGTGGCTCAGTTGGTTGAGGATTCTCCCATGCACTGAGAAGGCTTTGGTTTGATTCCTGGTCAGGGTACATGCCCAAGTGGCAGAGTCCATCCCCAATAGGGGGCATGCAGGAAGCAGCTGATTGATATTTCTCTCTCTCTCCCTCACCCTTCCACTCTCTCTCAAATCAATTTTGAAAAAACATTCAAAAATACAGTATAGAAAGAAGAAAAATAGAGTAACTTCACCGTGGAGAAACCTGACAAACACCACTTCAACTGGGTGATCAAGATCAAAATGAACAGTGATAAATCATGTTAATAATATATATCATTGATATAATGTAATAAAAATGACACTTTATCTCTGTGCTCGTCCTTCTAAAATTCATAACTCCAGTCTAATCATGGGAACATCAGGCAAATTCCAATGAAGGGCATCTTACAATATACCTGCCTGATACTCCCCAAAACTTAAAAGTTGTCAAAAAACAGGAAAGTCAGAGAAATTATCACAGCCAAGAGGAGTCTGAGGAGACATGACAACTCAATGCAGTCTGGTAACCAGAATGAAATCCTGGAACAAAAAGAATATTAGATAACAATGAAGAAAATCTGAATAAACTATGGATTTGTTAATGTAAGAAATATTCAAGCCTGTGAAGAAATTTTGTGAGTTTGAGGCAAACTGTGGACAGATGTGGGGAAGCAGAACCTCAGCTGATTGAGATAATGCTCTGGAGAATGGCAGTTTTGCACCTTGTTTTATACATTACAATTAAAAGAGAAGACTTAAGTGGGTTACATGAAATTCATTGGGAGAAAGCAAAGCAAGGACACCTGTGGGACTGGATAAAAAGTAAAATGATAGACTCACACTTCTTTTACTTAGGTGGGTGTAGGATACTTAAGTCAACAATTAACTAACAATGAGGGGATTTGTGGTCTCTGCAGAGTGTTGCCTGTGCTCTGAGGGATCCGGAAAAAGGAAAATTACTTTGACATTTCAATGCAATGTTACTGTAGATGCAAAAAGACAACAGACAGACTCAGTTAAGGTAAAGGTTGACCTCTCTCAGGGAAGATACTGGCCGAGGACAAGACTACCCACCACAGACTGCTCTTTTGTTAAAAAAAAGTTTTAATTTCAGACCATCCTTTGAGGTTACTTTAAGACTCTGAGTTTGTAAGGCTGCCACACAGGCCTTCCCTGAGCTAGTTAGGTTAACATGTCGCTCCTTTTCATCCACAGATTTTAGCCAGCAATATTAATATACCAATATTTCTTCGTTAATTATAACAAATATACCTCAATGTTATATATAACATTGTCATTTTAGACAATATAAATATCCTCTTTCCATCATCTATCTATTAACTTTTCCATGATTTTCATAACATAACTTTATTAAATAAAAATTTGGAAATTTTTAATTAATTAATTTTGGCTTATGGTTTCAATTGTTTTTTAGAAATTTACTGTATAATATATATATGAAAATCAATAGTCTTTTCAATAAATGATATTAAGAAAAATGGAACTCCATATGGAAAAATATGAACCTCATATCTTACACAAAAGTTAAATTAAAGTGGATTATTTACCTAAATGTAAAATGCAAAACTATAAGACTTCAAGAATATATAGGAGAAAAATAGGTGTAACCTGTTTGGTTATGAGTTTTTAGATAGAGTACAAAATACACAATCTATGAAAGAAAAAATTGGTAAGTTGAAATTTATTAAAATTAAAAACACTTTGTGAAAGAAAGAGAATAAAAAGACAAGCTACAGACTAGGAGAAATGTTTGAAAACCATATATCTGAAAAAAATTGTATCTAGAATATACAAGGAACCCTTTAAAAGCAACAATAAATACAATCTATTAAAATTTGGGAAAAAGATATGAATAGATATCCATCAAAGAAACTGTACAGGTGGCAAATAAACATATGAAAAGATGCTCAACATCATTTGTCATTAGGGAAATTAAAACAACAATGGCATACCACCATAAACCTATTAGAACAGCTAAAACCCAGAAACTGACAATAACCATTGTGGATGAGAATTCTAAGCAACAGAAAGTATCATTCATTGTTGGTGAACATGCAAATGGTCCTCAGCCACTTTGGAAGACAGTCTGTCGGAGTTTATAAACCTAAACAATCTTATCAGATGACCCCACAATGGCACTCCTAGGTAATGACATAACTGATTGAAAACTTATGTATACAATAAGACCTGCATGTGAATGCAGCTTTACTCATAATCACCAAAATCTGTAAGCCACCAAGATGTCTTTCAATGGGTCAACTGATAAACAAAGTTGGTACATTCAAAGAGCGGACTACTATTCATCAGTAAAAAAGAATTAGCTATCAATTCCTGCAACATCATTAATGATTCTTAAATTCATATTGCTAAGGGAAAGATACCAGTCTTAAAAGGCTACATGCTGTTTGATTCCATTTATATAACATTCTGGGGGAAAAACCAAAATTATGGAGACAATAAAATGATCACTGTGAGGGCTGTGAGGTGGTAGTGGTGAGGGGGTTAAAGCACAGTGTCTCTTAGGGTGGTGAAAGTATTCTGTATGATACTGTAATTTTGGAGACATGACACTATGCATTTGTCAAAACCCATAGGACTTCATGGCACAGGGAGTAAACCTAATATTTTTAAAAATCCTTTAGGTGGTTGGTGAATCCCAGAACAACCACAGGAACTCATCTCATGCTTCATTTTAGTCCATATCCCTATATCCCTAGGAATAAAAGCTATTTTTCCATCTGTGTCATTTTCCTTCTGTCTAAAGAACTTTCCCTAACAGTTCTTGAAGGGCAGATCTGACCATGATGAATTATTTCAGTTTTGTAGCCTGGTTGAGGCCATTCATTTTCCTAGATGTGCCCAAGTGGAGGAGTGAGTTAGAGGACTACCATGAACCCTTTCTTTCCTTCTAAGGCAAATATGGATTTTAGTCTTGGAATATAAAATACAATCACAGAGAATAATTGAACAGTAAGGTTGCCAGTTTGACCATATGTTGTAAATTTAAATACACACCTTATAAGCCCCACTTTCGCTCTAGAAATACATGTAGACAAGGAGATACGCACAAGAGTATTACATCCTCATTGTTTGTAAATATCAAAATTATATATATAAATAAGACAAGTAAAAGCTTAATAAAAATTGTTTATCAAAAGGACTATAGTAAATATATATTTACATATAATACAACTTAATACTATATCATAGACAAAGCAAATGAATTGGAGTTATATGTATAAACATGAATAAATCTCACAAACATATTATGCTAACAGCAAGTTGAAGAAAAAAATGCAGTCATTATATCTTATTTATATAAAAATAAGCAATTTTACAGTCTGCTTAGGGATCTGAACATATGTAGATAAATACAAAGATATGCATATGAATTCCAAACACCAAATCTGTGATCTTAGCCATCTCTGGGTAGGAGAAAAGGAAATGTGTTCAGAAAGAGTAATAGGGGCTAAAACATGTTTGAAAATTGTATTACTAAGAAAAGTAATGGGCACATTTTTCTGGATTATAAATAATCTATACTTAAACTTAAAAAGTAATTACCATAAACTAAAAGAATAAAAACTTTTTCTGTGAGGGGGCACAATTGTTGAATGGCAGACACTATGATAGTTTCTATTAAATTATAAATTGTATGGAAAACAAAATCCTATACTTGTGTAGTTTAAAACAATAAAGGAGTTTATAATCCACTGAGGAATTCACAAAAGTAAAGAAATACAGAATATATGACAGAGTACAGATTATTACAGTTTCAAATTGAGGGCTATTTTTATCTAACTGGATGGATTAAGGAAATCAAAAGTGACAGCAAAAGCCTGTGTTGGAAACTTACTTATACATTACTGGTCAAAAAATGCAGACACTATGAAAAAAATTAAAATAAACTGAATGGAACATAAATAATTGCTTTAGTTAGAGCTAGATATGGATTTCATCAATTCCTCAGTGAAAGTTCTTTTTAATTTGATTACATCCTTAGTACCTTGTCTCAATGTTATGTTACCAAATAAAAAAAAATTATAAGTATTTTTTGAATTTTTCAATTACAGTTTACATTTAATATTATGGTAATTTCAGGTTGACAGCATAGTGGTTAAACATTTATATAACTTACAAAGTGGTCCTCCTGGTAAGTCTAGTACCCATCTGGCACTATACAAAGTTATTACAATATTATTAACTATATTCCCTACGCTGTTCTTCACATACCCATACAAACAGAAAATTATACACTCTTCTCTACCTACTATGAAGAACCAATCATTCTCAACTCATTTTTTAAAAATCTTTACAAATTTTTAATTTAAGCAATCTATCCCTATATTATAGTTAGAACAGATCTTAACTAATAAATTATAACTGACAACTGAAGTTATGATACTGGTGCCTACAGTGGGCAGACCAAGTAACCAAGTACGTGTTGATGCTTAAAGCAGCATTTTCCAAATAGTAATGAGTGCCACTCCAGCTGGTACTAATTATTCAAATTTTCAAAAAAGTTTTGATCACACACATTTAAGAAACTTGGGTTAAATAAATTTAGAAAGGCTTCATGTCCATTATGAATTCTCAAAGCCTTTTATATGCTAATATGCCTTATGAATTATTGGGTAGAGTATACATTATCAAAAGTATCTGTGCTTTCCAAACTCATTTGATAATGGAAACTTTATTTTTATTAACTCCCTATTATCTGAATTTTGTCTTAACAAAGCTTGCTTGTAAATGGGCATAGACATGCATAGACATGCCAAAATTCTAAAAATTTAAGAAATTATAAAGTAATTGACCTTTATAGCCATTTTGATATTTATGTAAAATGTTGTATTTCAGCTTTCACAAAATCTAAAAACAACAGCTTTCACTCAGTCTAACATATTTTAAAGAAATAAAACATTATCTCTTTCAACCAACTGAAATATTGCCATTATTTCTCTGGCCTAAGTTTAATTGGAATTTACAGAGAAATAAGATAAGGTATGAAGAACTTTCCACCAACTAGAACAAGGGAATAGGGCACATTAAAAAAGAATTATCTGTCCCCAGACCTTTTTCAAACAGCAGGTGAATGGTTCTTTCTAAAATATATAAAGAATATTCTTTCATTAGGCAACCCCCAGAGTACATTCAATCTTTTGGTATCCATAGGTGACAAGAGGTCATAAAAAAAATTGGATATCCACTTTCCTAATAGGTCTCTAAGTCAGGAAATGATTGGAAGCCATTAAACCAGATGATTGTTAAGTCTTTTATCAGCTTGAATGTTTCTACAAAAACTTACTTCAGTTTTTGCACTATAGTAATAACATAAAACTTACATAGCCATAGGCTTTATGTTGCTTTAAATGTATTCAAATCCTAGACATAGCTATTTTACTGTCACACAGAAGGATATCAAACATGACTAAATCATTCATTCTGAAGTTGCATAAGTATAAGAAATGCTTAGGTCTTCATAACAGATTCAGGAGGCTTTTACATAATTTTTGAAAAATGTGTTTAAGTTTCTGGAAAGATAATTGACTACCTCCATCATAGCAGCATATCTCATTTAGATGAGATGAGCTGAGCTAGAGTGTAGCATTGTTTAAAATTACCCTGGAGTGAAAGAGCTCTTGCAATGAAACAATGCTATCGGTTTTGAGAACTAACTTTAAATATTGGTATAGTCGTTCAGATAAATGAAGCAAGAAAAAGAAAAAACACAGTTATGGAAATAGTAGGAAAGGGAATATCTAATGATTTATGATAAGTCAGTGTAATATAATGAATTTTAGTATTATGAATAGAATTATGAATGAAGTTAAAAATAACAACAGAATTCTTTGGTATTCTTTCATTTATAATTTTTTTTAAATATAAATAACTGTTACCTAGAGCTGGGCTTTTACATTAACATTCTTACTTAAAAGAGGTAGACTTACTAACATGTCCATCACAGTTTTATAGCAGTAAGTCACTGAAAAGATGCAGTATAATTGTAGCTGTTATTCACAGTTTTAACCAACATCATGTCTACTCTCTAGAGATGATTACAGAAATGATTTTCTTTTTCCATACATCTAATTAGCCTGAGTGCAGTGGCCCAAAAACTGCTAGACTATCCTGGTTTTTCTGTCTGAAGAACGTAATAATAAATTGTGGATAAAAGAAAGTACTGTGGATAAAGGGGAAATGGAGAAAACAAGATATAAGCCACACAAGTGGTCCACATAGAGACTGAGAAGGAAAAAAATCTAATACAATAAGCACCTATTCTGTTGAAAAGAGTAGTGGGCTGAGGATCAGGAAACCAGCTCTGGGTAATCCTTTCTGGTTAATCTCTTGAAGACTCACTTTTCACAATTTTAAAATTAGAGTGAGAGGAATCAAACAAATAAATTTTAAAGTATTTTCCTGTTTTAAAGTTCTAGATTCTGTGTTCAAATTATAGAGGTCTTTGTGTGTGCATTTGTGTGTGTTTTCTCTTGCTAAAATATTTTGAGAATTAAATATACTTAGGGTATTAAGGATTCTGCATTCAATTCCCATGTGCAGAGGGTTTTTTCTCCTCACACCAAACAGTTCTCAGATACCAACCGAATGTCTGACAATTCAACCCAAATTCAGACACTACCTGGAGATAACATCAGATCCCACTGGTTAAAGCCTCAATCCTGCAAGACTGCTATCCATCCCCAACCATACCGCCCCCCCCCCCCCCACACACACACACACACTCTCCCTCTCTCTCTTCAAATGCCAATCACAAGTTCAGGTGACTACCTGTACTTCTGACCTACCGCATGCAGACTGGAGGTTCAATTAATTTGCTAGAGTGACTCCGGGAACTCAGAGAAACATTTTACTTACTAGATTACCAGTGTATCAAAGGATGTAACTCAGGGACAGTCAGATGTAAGAAATGCAGAGAGCCAAGTAATGGGAAAAGAGCTCAGAGTTCCCATACTCTCTCCTAGTGAGTCACTCTCCTAGCATCTCCTTTTGCTTTTGACCTAATCAGAACAGGGAGATATAGCAAATCTCCTGCAAAGGAATTTTCTCTTCAATCAACCTAGATTCCTTTCATGTTTTAATAAAGTAGACTTCTATGCCTTACTTTTAAAATCTTTGTTACAATAGTCATTCTCTTACTTTAGATTTCATTCAAATGAATGTCATAAGCAAAATATGATATTCCCTTACGCTATGCTCACTGTTATGATCTATCTTAACTTTGAAAAGAAACTTTCAAACCTTAATGCAGACAATACTGCAGTGAATATCACTGATTATATTTGTGCAACAATAATAAAAGAAACTATTTCAAGAGGGCTTACATAAAAGCATCAGGAGAATGCCAATGTATAGCAAATCACAAGCATAAAAACAAACACTGTGCTGTACCTGATCTGCTCCATAAGGCAATGTAGGCTAGGAAAACATTGTATGGACACATCTACCTCACAACAGTAATTAACTGGGCAACTAGGTAACCTGGACATATTAGTTACACAATGAAAAATACATCAACTGAATACTTTCTCTGATAAAACAATGGGACCTTTTATAATTTGGAAGTGTTATCTAATTATAGATCTTAAATGTCAAATCTTTAAGAAGTATAATTTGAAATGATCTTATTTTAGCTATTTTCCTACCAACTTTACCAAGTCTACTTTTTCAGATGCCTTATGTTAAAAAACACCTTATCTATAATGCTGTGAAATATATAAGCATAATGATTTTTAGAGATAACCATGTGAAAATTAATAAATTAATAAATTGATACTTGTAATTGAAAAAGAAAAAAATGAACTCTGAAAGGATGCTTTGTTTAAGCATTTTAACTAATTGAATGAGTAAGCGTAAAATATGATTATACACACGCATTTGTATAATATTAATAACAAATAAAATTATTTTATACTATTAACAAAAATTCAATCTTGAATATAACATTCAGTTTAAACTATGCCTTAATCACTATTTTCATTTAAAAAATAAAAATGAATGAGGCTGGCATTTTGATATGTTTATTAATAAAAACAATAATGTAACTTGATCAATGAATGATTCAGTTACATGTAGGCATTGCTACAATTTTTAAAAGATACTAAATGCCATTTCAAATTCAATCTAAAAGTATATGTAAACTTTGGATGACTCACTGTATAGGTATTTTGTCATAACTGCTTTTGAAACACCGATGTCCAAATGTTTCTGCAGACTAGGCATTAGATTTACATAGACCCAGCTGCACTTTTGTTCTTTGGTCCCTTTGAAGGAAGAATTCTATTTTAGAGTAATATTAAATTATAATACCAGGCTACATGCCTCAGCAGAATATAAATTAAAAAAAAAAAAAAAAAAAAAAGCACTGACTTCTGGTTTTGGCTCTGACAAGTAAAGACCTTGGAATTTGTCACTCCTCTCTCAAAACAAGCAAAAGCTGAACAAACTGAAAATCAATGACTTTAATTAGACTTATCTCTGACAATTCACGTCACAAGATAAAGCCCAACCCGAAATCTGTAAAGAAAGGCAAAAACAGACTCAGCCTACATTAGCTTACCAGAATCAGAAGCCACTAGAGATATAAATTGGTAGAAACACTTAGATAATATTGACAAATTGCTACAGGCGAAGTGTACACTAGTGTGAGAATGAGAAATTTCTGGGTTTCATAGTCTTAGGATTCCCCCACATTTTCATAGTTGTAATGCCCAGGATACCAACCAGGTTCTCATGATGAAGAGACAAAAAATACTCTTGTGTTTCTGGCAAGGATGGGGAAAGAAAAACATTTTTATATATGCCTAGTATTCTCCCTAACAAAGGACTACCCAGCAAAAGAAAAACTTTACCAGAGACTGATATCACATGGGTGAAGGGAAATTACCCAACTACAGCCCTTCTAACTTTTCACCTAAGGGAGAAAAGGAAAAAGCTGAGAAACACTTGTGAGATCACAAACCAGGGACCCAGACCCACTAAAAGAAGGAGACAAACACAGGAGTCCAGAATGCGCCTCCTCCTCTTACATCTCACCACTACAGGGTTGTAGTATAGCAACACTGTTATATGGCTTAAAGGGCCACAAAGACTGTCAAAGAAGGAGTGTTTAGGGAAACTCAAAACCCACAGAGACAACTTAAAAAACAAAGCAAAACAAAAAACAAGGGCACTAGAGGAAATGGAAGCTTAAAGCCTCTGAAGCTTAAAGCTAAAGCAAAGATTAAACACAGCCCCACATCTAGAAAGATTAACATAAAACCTTACACTAAATGTCTTTTACCTCAGTTCCTATTACCTGATATATTATGCTTGGCTTTCATCAAAAAAACCTACTAGTACGCCTCGGGGGGGAAAAGGTACAGTCTAAACAAAGAAAAAAAGATCTAAATCAAATTTAGGTAAAATGAAAATATTGGATCTATAAAACCAGGAGTTTAAATAACTATGACTCACAGGCTAAAGGCTGTAGTAGAAAAAGTAGACAACTCGCAAGAACAGATAGGGAATGGAAGCTGAGAAATGGAAGCCCAAAGAATTAAAAGACATACCAGAAATCAAAAACCTTGTGATAAAAATGAAGAATTCTTTTGATGAACTCACCAGGGAAGCATCAGTGAGCTTTAAGATGGGTGCATAGAAACCTCACAAAATGAAATGTAAATTCACTAATTGTGGAACAATTTTGAATGTGTAATTACATGTTATTGTAATACTAGAAGGAAAAGAGACAACAGAGCTGAAGAAATATTTGAAAAACTAATGAAGGAAAATTTTCCGAAGTTATTTTTAATCACCAAACCACAAAACAAGAAAATAGTTCAGAGAACACCAAACAGGATACATACCAAAAATCTAAACATAGGTGTTTTGTATTGGAATTGTACAAAACCAAAGACAAGAAAAAATCTTTTAAGCAACCAGAGAAATAAAACATCTGACCTATAGAGGAGTAAGAATGACATCCACTTCTTATTAGAAACCACACAAGCAAAGAGATTCTGACGTGAAATATTTAAAGCGTTGAAAGATAAAAAACCACCAACCTGGAATTCTTTATGCAGTCATAGTATCGTTCCAAAGAAAAGAGGGCCCATGTGACTCAGTTGGTTGAGCGTCATCCCATGTACGGAAAAGTCAAGGGTTCAATTCCTGGTCAGGGCATGTGTACAGATTGTGGGCTCTATTCCCAGTGGAGGGAGGGGGGGTGCAGGAGGCAGCCAACAGATGTTTCTCTCTCGAATCTATGTTTCTCTCTCTTTCTCCCTCTCCCTATCTCTCTAAAATCAATAAATACATTTAAAAAAAAACACAAAAAAACAGAAAAGAGGAAAAGCAATACTTTCTCAGACAAATAAAAACAGGCAATTATCACCAGTAGATCTCTGTGTAAGAAATGCTAAATAAAGAAAAGAAAAGAAAAAACAACCACCTCACAAGGAGTGTCAAAATATGTCAGGCTAAAACCATGAAGAGGAATAGACAAATCCATCGTTACAGTTAAAAATGTAAACTTTCCTCTTCCAGTAATTGATAGATCGATTAGGCAGAAAATGACTAAGCATACACTTGGTAGAACTGTACCATGTACCAACTAGACCTAATTAAATTTTGTAGACTGTTTCATCCAAAAAAGCTGATTAAATGTTACTCTCAAGTTTATGTGGAGCATTCACTCCTAAAGAGCACATTTGGGACCATACAACTTCTCTCACAAATGAAAAAAAATGAAATCTTACGAAGTGTTTTCTTAGATCCTAGTGGAATTAAACTAGAAATCAATAACAGAAAGATTGCTGGAATTCCCCCAAATATTTGGAGATAAATAAAACACTGCTAAATAACATACTGATTAAAGAAATCTCATGGGAAATTTAAAATGTATTTTTAATAAGTTGAAAATGAAAATTTATCATAATTTATGAAATGTGGTGAGTGCAGTGGTTATAGGGAAATTTATAGCATTAAATGTATATATTAGAAATGAAGAAAAATATAAAGTAAATAACCATAATATCTGCCTTAGGAAACTAGGTAAAGAAAAGCCTAAAGAAATCACACAAAAAATAAAAACAAAAGCAGAGATCAATAAAATTGAAATCAAGAAAAAAATAGAGAAAAATCAATAAAATCATTGAAAAGACAAATAAAATTAACAAATCTTTAGCTAATCTAACCAATAAAAAATACAAAAGGTACCAAAGGAAAACATGCAGAACTGACACAGTATAAATCTAAAATGACCAAATTTACCTGGAACTGAACAAAATTAGATATTTTCTATAAAAAAATGGTCACATTTTTACGTACTTGAAATTTGCAGCCTGTGATTTTGAATCTAGGACACTAAATAGTTACTATTCTTATTAATTGTCATGTCAGAGATTCAACAAAGCTTTTCTTACAGGAGGAAAAGCACAGATTTGTAGAATGATCTTATTTAGATACAACAACATGGTTATTAAGAAATTTTCCTTCACATTGAAAAATTAATCATCTCATTAATCTGTCAGCTTCCTATGAATTCTGACATGATAGAAGACTATGGAAAAGCAGTGAAAAGGACTGTGTATCATGAAAACAATTTAACATCACATTTAGCACTGTGATTAAGTAATAGCACTGATTGGTCCCTGGAGTAACATACACCCATAGATTAAGTGTCAAGACTGAAAAACTGCACTTTAGATCACGGCCTTGCTAACCTAAGAAGGCTTATACCACAAAATAGCCACAGCTTCTGATATGCTAAAATTAGTTAACTTGAAAAGTTCTGTGGTTAGAGTTCATTTATTTAAATTATTTCATATTTCCCTTCATGTAAATCATTCAATAACTAGAAAAATCTAATAAAATGAAAAAAATCTAAGATAATACATAAACTATTTAAATAAATTCTACCTTTAATTATCTCATCTGGCTAAGGATATTATATAAGCTATAAGTACTATATCTGATTTCTGTGTTAATGATTTGTGAACTAAGACAAATATATTATCAGTAGAGAAGTTTGAAGCAGAAATGTCTTCTAGAGAATATATAGTGATAATGCATTTAAAAAGTTCACTGCTCAGACTTGAACCCCACTAACTAATAGTGAGGGAAATAATATGCTGATTCAAGGACAGAATAACTAGTATCACATCAAACAATATCACAAAGACTATTTCCTCGTCACCCCGTACAGTCTAGACAATCTTTTCTAACAACAAATTACCCTCAACAATGTATGTCTATAGCCAGCTTCCATTTGGCCTTGATTTGTGACCCAGTAGGGAGTCTGGCCCATGTGTAATGGGAATATGAAGTTTTCCAAACCTTCCCTGACATTTCCTTATGTCTCTCAATTCCTGGTTCCCTGCTGTGCTGACTGAATTTGCTATTCATTTCCTCATTTCATATCAAAATCTCATCAGAATTACTAACATCACTCAGAGGCTACACCTCTCAGAACACAAAGGACCATATCTATTCAGTCACTTTTCACTTGCGATTTTAGCCACTCCATGATTTTAAAACAGAGTTGGACTTTCTATATTTTGTGTGATTACTCAATATAGGTTAATTTTTTCTGTTCTTGGTACTGTTCCCACATTACCCTAAACTATTCAATTCACAAATAGACATAATTTTATAATTCATAAAAACATAAGTACTTAATTTTATTAATTTTTAGAGGCTTTTAGTTGTTTTGAAAAAAGCAAATGCTTTAAACAATAAAGGGTGTTCACTGTTTTTTCTAACAAAAAAAAAACAGGTTTAGGCACAGTTTGACCTGAGATCTACCTTAAATTCTCTGTGATAATTCCTAATCGGAATTTAGTATTATGGCAAGATGAGAGGTATTAGTCTAACTGACTTAGACCAATAAGGACCCAACTCTGAAGCTGAAGATGGGGATGACTCTGCCCATTTATTTAGCTAATTTATTAGGGTCAGGTAGAATGTTGGGGTCTACATAGCATCTGTACATACCTCAGAAACCTATGAAGGTGTTAAGCTATTCAGAATTCTAGGAAAATACACTGGCCTTTAGAAATGTCTGAGCTATTATAAAACCAGTCCATTTTCTCCCCCAAAAAGAGACAACACAAAGTTTCCAATACCTGTGTCTGTATGCGCAAGCCCAAATTCCCCAGGGATATTCCATTTTCTTTGCCAGGCCTTCTTCAGGAGCCTCTTTTATGGCCTAGTGATATATGGTTAAACCAAGACTTCTCTTCCTATAACATTTTAACTATTCCATGGTAATAATTACATGACTAATGACTCACCTTTGGAAACGAGAAGGATTGACTAGGATATATATAGGATTCATTGGTCATAGCACATATCATAACTAGACTCTTCCCTGGCAGTGTAATGAATTATTTGGTCAGTAACCCTGGCAGCTTCTAGTTTTGCTGTCTGGAAGAATAGCTCTTGTTCACTGTCCTACATGTCCATACCTGGAACAGGCATAGCCACGATGTCTTTCTGGGAACTGGATCAATTTCACAGTACTCTTATTAGAAGAGTTCTGTAACCCAAAGGATTAAATAAGCAACCAGCTTGAAGATACTTTCACAATGCAGTCTGCTGTAGTAGACCAAATCACTTTCCCCTCTCTTAATCCTTCCTTTATCCATGCCCTTTGTCATATGACTCTGGCCCTCCCGCATGAAGCAGCATATATCCTTTGCCTTACTAGTTTGGTACAGTCATTTGACTCATTTGGCCAATGGACATGATTCAGACAGGGGACTGAAATGTGCATGTCTATTTGAGCTTGCTTTCTGGTGCTTCTGCCACCATCATGAGGTCATATCCCAGAGGTCCACTGTCCACAGAGGTATAGCCACAACAGAAACCAATGGTTTGGAGATAACCCAGCTGGGCCTAGTTTACATCTACAGGGATGTGAGTGAGAAATAAAGCCTTTTGTATTGTATACCACTGAGTTAAGGAGTGTATTTTTACAAAGCATTGTTAAGAATATAGATGACAGTGACAAAATTGGTACAGTACTGTCACACCAAAATTTTCAAATATGTAGCATTGTCTTTGGGGCCAGTAGGGGGAAAAGCAATGGTTATAGAAGACTGAAAATGTAGATAAAGAAAAAAACTTTTAAAAGATAATGGAAAAATTGACAATGAGCAGGGCTGAACCCATGGAGTGAGACTTTTCATCTTGAAGTAGTGTGGTATGAGTTTGGTCAAACTCAGAGCACCAGTGTTGATAGCAGCAACATAAAAGATAAGAGGCAGAACATGCCTATAACCATCTCTAGAATAATTCTCTAGGGCTGGTGGCTGTGGACACATCCACTAAGTATTTACTAAAGTATTCCAGTAATGGACATTTTAGTGACATTTCATGGCACTCATACAGCTAAAATACAAAGCTTACAATACTTACCTGGTACAATTTATAAATACAATTTATAAATACAATTAGGCAGTTGAGAAGCTTGGCAGCCGGTAAGATCAATTTAAGAAAGACAGTTTTTCTAAGAAATGCTTTTAATCATTAAAAAGATGTACAACTTCATAAATGTAGACTGCTTATCTAAATCATCTGAACATTTTACAAGAGAGTATGGTTATCCTAAATATAAAATAGTCTTCACACTACTTGTTTACCTTCTCTTGTTACAGTAACTGGGAATGTATCTTATTTTATGAGAACAAGCATCATATCTGTACCAACACCATGAAATAATCTTGAATTGATCCCTGCATTGAGTTTATGTTTTTCATTCTGTGTAATTGAAAGAAATTTAACAATCATAACCCATGTTTACATTTTACATCCAATAGAATTCACATAGAAATGTTGAATATTTTGCATTTTTATTAGCGCTCAGAATCTGGATCACAAATATTAGTTTTATAGTGAGTCTGGCAAATCTTATTACAGTTTCTGTAGTAGGAATATCTTAAACATAAGATAAGTGGGTTTAACAGATACTATTCTGAAAATATTATAAAATACTTAACAATATAAGAAATATTTTCATAATCTGAAAAGAATGACTTATTTTGATTTAAGCACAGATATAGTCATTCAACTTCTGTCAAGCATTTCCATACTTTCTGGCCTAGAAAGTCCAAGTGCCTATTATATTTTTCTTGCCCCAGCCTTGGAATTAATTAGTCCTTAAAGAATTTGTGGCTCCTTTTATTAAAGAATGTTGTTTAAAACCAAGCTCTGGGTGCATTTATTAAATATACCTGTCTTCTTTTTCAATACCCAAATGTTCTTCAAGATGGTGCGACATAAATAAGTGAATCTTGAGTTTTCCTCAATCTCACTTAGACTGTTTTGAGAACTAAGTGGAACCTTTACTTCAGGTGGAACAAAATTTGGAAAAATGTAGAGGCAGAGATAAAGAGAAAGCACAAAGGCACAATTTTGCTTTACACTCTTTTATTATGATTTTGGTGGTCTGTAATAACTCCCATTTGTGGACATGGTCTGATAAAAATCTATTTCAAACCTTTTTGAAAGTAGGTATGGTTAAATAATGTATTTAAATTTAATTATAGTGCACTTAAAAATGAAAAGATTTCAACAATTTTAATTTTTTGAAGTAACATGATTTATAGTTTTATAAATAGTCATTAAATATATTGGAATATTCTATAAAATGTTAATAAGATTAAAAATATCCTAAAATGTTCATTGCTTTAAAAAATTATATTTTTATCTCTTATTATACAACATAATATGTAATACACACACAGACACACAGAGTGGAAGCATGAGAGAGAAATACCATATATTTAATTCATCTCAAATCACTACAGTTTGTATGTTTGTGTTTTCAAATGAGCAAGCTAATCAGAATAAGTTCATAACAAAATGTATGAATCTGTTTTACTCCAATGGTCTAGGGCTGGGTGAAAAGATACCTGAAACCTTAATATAAATATGCTCCAAATAATTCCTAAGACATATTTATACTAAAGATTTGTTGTTTATATGAAATTCAAATTTAAGGAGGTGTTCTGTATTTTATGTAATAGCCCTATCCTAGTAGGACAGGACTGAATCAGACTTAGTAAGTTATTAAGAAAATACGGTGACACTTCATGCACACCTAAGCATGGAGTAAGAGTCCAAGGTCCTACACAACCATGGGACTTAATCAAATTCTAATGAATACATACATGGATATTCACTTATCTTTTAGTGATGTGAACTCATAAGTACATTAAAATTTCAACATGGCTTCCAACAAAGCTTACTATGACCCAAGAAGCATGGGGAAGCCTCCCTGAAAAGCTGCTATTCCTGCTGATATGCTTTGTAGTACTGGTGCTGTGGTCAGGAACAATTATGGAAGGCTGTTTCAGTTGCATACAGAATCATTATCCTACTCTCTGTCCCTGTCTTCTGTACACAGAGGGACTCAGGGTTTCACAGTAGGAAGAGTTTCAGAATTAGAAAGCCCTTTTTCATTGGCTATCCAAACTGAAATTTAGGAAAAGAATGAACAAAATCAGGTTCATGTTCTTAATTTGTGCATGTGTGAATTGTTTTTGAATTCCTACTAGAATCATATAAAGAGAGAGACAAAAATAGAATTATGTACCGTTTCAGAAAGAGAGAGAACAGCTAAAATGGCATAGAGAATACTGGTAGTAAGTAGTAAAAGTTCTAGAATTGGGTACTTCTTAGAGGACAACAAAAATTTGCTATCTTTTGTATTTATCCGTCAGTTATATTTTGCCAGTAGAGACTGTATTACAGTACAAATGGAAAACTATTATTAAGTGCATGCATTTGCCGCCCTAGTTTATGAAAGATCATCAGTGTTTTCAAATTGTGCATAAAAGTAAAAGTAAATTATTTAGCCAAATTATGTCAGGAAATAGGGAGAAAAATAAAAGCATAATTATGCTTTATTTAATATATTCTCCAAGGTAAGCATAGTAATTTGTTTCACTACTTGTAATACATAGGGGTATTTCTAATAGCTTTTCTTCCAGATATTTATCTGTCAATCTCCAACTCATTAACACTACTTATTAATATTTTATTTGGAAGCAAAAATCTTAATTTGTAATATACTGTAAACTTGATATTAGTATCTATACATTTTTTAAAATATAGGCAGTCTCACTGTACATAATTGTACAGTGACATAAAAATGACTTTACTAGCTAAACTGTACAAAGTAATCTTACTAAAATGAAAGAAATTATAATTTCCATGACCTTTAAAAATATTTGTCAAAACATTAAAAACTAACTCTCAAGTATGTTTAAAGAAAAAAAAAATATATATATAGCTAATATTTTGTACACTGTACTTTCTTCTTTAGACATTTATACATTATACATTAAAACAATTCTTAACATTTAGAAACATTAAGAACTAAAGTGACTTATTTCTTTGTATAAAACATGTCAATAGTTTGACTAGTGCTTGCTTTCTTATCGTACTATATGGAGTAAGTGTCTTTCCTATGCCTTGTCATACTGACGTCAGGTGGCCCATGGGGATGCCAAGGGAGGCCTCAACCCAGTAGTCCAGGTTCTTGTCACCACACAAGAAAGAATTCAGGTTCAAAACAGAAAGACTGAGCAAAGCATAGCAGGTTTATTTAAGTAATCACACAAGAAGGAAGTGAGGACAAACTCAGAGAGCAAGTCGCCCCTACGGGGTCTGGGCGGAGGTTCTTATCAGCTATGGGTAAGGGGAGGGAACGGGGGTGGTTCCTAGTCTTTGGTTGTGATGGTGGTGAGTGCAGACCGTCCCAGTCCTTCCTCCCTGGATGGTGGCTCTTTTTTGGTTTTCTTGAAACTGTCATAGTGATATGGAGGGCAGAATGGCTTCAAAGCCTTGGTGTAGGGCAACATGGTTGCCAACTTTGGCTGAGACCAGATTTTGTTTGTCTCAACTGTTTCTTACCCCAGAAAATTGGGGGGACAGGTGTCTAGCCACAAGTTACATGTATAGTGTTCTAGCCTAGAAGGGGAGAGAAGAGGTAGAGCCCAGGGCCTCTGTTCCCTATGCTAGCTTTCCTGCCTCAACACTCGCAAGTTTTGATCAGCTTCCAACCTTATATCCTTTCTATTTATAAAGTCATGAACTATCTCCAAAGTTTCTTTAATGTGAAGTTTGTTGCCAACATCAATGCCTGATATCTTCCTCCATTTTATCACAACTACTTTTCTCATTTACATGGATAAATGTGCCTTTACTAAGTGCCTCTACAGTCTCTAAAGCTATTCTAGAATTCTGTTTACCCAAGATTTCAATTTTATTTCCAGCATTATCACTTTTTGTTTCCTTGCTTCATTTTCATCTTTGTTGGACAATTCCCTGTTTTGATTATCCATCTTTATAAAATGTCACCTGAGTTTATCAGGGGAAACAAAGAAGCAACATTGCTTAGCTTTGCTTTCTGTATATGAACTGGATAACAAACACACAGCGACCAATCACTGACAGACCTTGGAAGAAATGACATGATTGGTCACTGATCATCATGTGCATCTATTATTTACAGAGCTCTGTGGACTGATGAGGTAGCAGCCAAGTTTATGCTTTATGTGATTACTCAGTTAATATACCGTAGTAACTGAAATTTGAACTGTGTTTTTAGGGGGCTGGGGTTAGTTAACTAAACCGTGGTGAATGAAATTTGTTCATGTCGAAATTGCAAAGCTAGAACTGTTTGTATTTACTGCAACCAGAACTAGGCTGGATGTTAAATTTAATCAGCAGAAAGCTTCCCTCATTGACCGACCAGGTGACTCAGCAGGGTTAACAACAAAAGGCTAACTTATAAATAAATGAGCAAACAAAATTGGAACAGACTCATAGACACGGGCTGAACAGACTGATGGTTGTCAGAGAGGAGGGGTTGGAGGACTGAGTAAAAAAGGTGAAGGGATTAAGATGTACAAACTGGTAGTTACAAAATAGTCATGGAGATATAAAGTACAACATAGGGAATATAGTCAAGGATATTGTAATAACCATGCACGGTGCAGATGGGTACTAGATTTATCAGGAGAATTACTTTGTAAAATATGATTGTAGAACCACTATGCCGTATACCTGCAATTAATACAAAAAGAAGGCTAATTTACAGAGCACTTAGCTTGTGCCATAAGCCTCAAAAGAACCTGCAAACATGTACCAGTACCCAAACAAATGTAGAATATAAGTAAAAATATCATGCTTATCATGTAAATCCATATAGCTTCAAGACCAGTGCCCTAGTTGCCCCAACCATATGGACACACATAATCCAATCTTACATACAAATTCTGGAGTTCTCACTACTTCTTAGCCTCTATATCATATGCCTCCACCAGTGAGAGAGCTCAGTACAGAACAAATAATTTTATAGAGACCAGCATTCAACTGAAACTTTGAGCTCATTAGTCTCCCAATAAATAATAGCTATGAACAGTGCTTCTGCCTTATCTCCACAAAACTTGGTCTATGATTCTGTCAGTTTATATCTATTATTTTTGTGATTATCTATAAATATAGAACTTGGGACATTATCTAATCCCATCACACCATATTGGACTTTTGGTCCATAGAGCTCACATCTATTCCTTTAACTCAGAATCCTTCCTTATCTAATCACTTCATTATCTGCCACATGGGTTCTCTCTTCTAAATACCAAGGAATTCCCCCAAATTGTACGTAAATATTAGGTTCACTTTATATACAACCATAGTTATGTAAATTTCTTCTATTCATTTTCCTTCCATGGAGAAAAGAATAAACAACTTGAGAAAATGAAAAATTATATATACTAAATATACATATATATGTATATAAGTTAATTTATAAATATATAAATATTTTCATATATGTAGTGTATCTAATGTATATTAAGTATAAATATGATATATTTTATTTATAAACATATATAAAATTGTGTATGTGCTGAGAATTAACAAAGCTTTAGAAAGGCTGAAAGAAAATTTTTAGCAAAGAAAAGTTTTAATAGAAGAGAGATAAAAGACATCATTCACCCAAACTACACGTCCTTTACATGTTTTTTATTTTTCTATAAAACAAGAAAATTTTTGTTTGTTTTGAGACAGATACTAAAACTTTGTGGGTATGATCCTCAGGAGGAAAAAAAAACACACCCTAAAAAACTTATTCTCAGTAGTCAGGAGCTAATGTTAAATTCTTTAAACTGACATTACCAGAGTTCAAAGATTGTTGTAAATGTCAGCAATCAAATCTACAAAGGATGTCTCTGAGGATGGGATTAGGCAGCAAACACATCCTGAAGTCAACTGTTAACCTCAAATATCATTCTATACTCCAGCAAAACATCAAGGAGATTAGAATCAAGGAAAAAACACACACTAATTGGTCCTTCCTAACAAAGGTCCGCCACAAATAGTAATTTAGACCTTCTATGAATACCCAGAAGAACTTATTCTCTGCCTGTGCAGCAATCTTCAGCTACAGACCCTTAGGAGACACTGCTTCACTTTGTGTGGCTGAGGAGGATCCACATGAAAGTGCAAAAGATTAGCAAAGACAGGCATTACGACGTGGAGTTGGGAAAGAAGCAACCAGGGCTGACCCAAGAGGCGAGAATCAGCAAGTGCATCACTTCCAGGCTCAGAGCACACTGAGCAGTCCTATCTCAGTAACAGTCAGATGGGCACAAGCACATTTTAGAACCAAGTGAGTCACCTGGAGGGAAGAATTCCCAGGGAATACGCTGAGCCACAGAAACACGCCATAAAGAAGCAAAACTTCTCACCAAAGCTTGAACATTCAGCAACAAGACAGCGAGTGTTAGTCCCCGAGCATGTACTTTTCCATGTGCAGAGGCCTGCGATTCACACTCTTTATCTTCTCTTCTCTCAAATTAAAAGCAAAACATAACCTACACATACAAGCACGCTGTGCTTACCAAATGCTTTATTAACACTCTGACCTTGAGCAGGGAGGTTTTTGGTTTTCAAAGGCAAAGCCTCTGTGAACTCGGAGGCTCTGAGGGGGACGCTGAATCTGAAAACGACTGCTTCCTAACAGTCCTAGGTTTTAGGAGTTTAATACGGCCAAAACAGTGTATTTGGCGACAGCGAAGTTTTCATTTCACTCGGGTGGTATGGATCTTTATTCTTCCTTCACTCTTCTACTCAAAAGGCATTTATTACTGACCTAAAATGTGGCAAGAGCTTTATTTTCTATTGATTAGGAATAAAAATATAAAGCAGAGTCCCTACCTTTAAGAGCTTCTATTCCAGGGGATCGGGAGTGATAAAGGGAGACGCAAGTAGAAAATTCCACGATCAGCTCTGAGCATATTAAAAACGCGAACTTAAAAGGCTCCAAGCTGGCCAGGGAAGTGCGCATGCGCAGATTTTCCGCCAAGCAGGAGAGCGGGGCCGGCGCGGGGCCTTGTGGGAGGAACTGAGGGAGAAAAATGGCGGACCCGGCGAGGGAAGAGGTCAGCCGGCGGCTCCAGCCCCCAAGGTGAAGGTTCTTACCGAGAAGATGGAAATGACTGCCGTCCTGTCAAGAGAGAAAGGATGTCCTCTTTAACGCAATTCCCACGTTCACAGTCAGTATCAAAAAGCCATGTGTTTATGCCGTCAGCCGTCTGCGAGCCGTCTGCAGGCAGGTCTGACGCAGAACCAGAGGAAGGGAGCGGTGCGTTCCGGTGAGGCCGCCGACCCGGGCCCACGGCCGGGCACCCAGCGCAGGTCTGCCACGCCAGAAGCCCAAGGGGCGGCAGCACCAGCAGGATCAGTGTCCCAGCGGGTTGCAGGGGAACCGCGACATCTCCCAGCAACGCCAAACGGAGAAGTCCGAGGAGGAAGAGCCCCAGACAAAATGAGTCTAGCGATACTTCTGAGGAGGACCGATGTGAGGAAAAAGTGCAAGTGGCACAGCAAGCGTTTGTGTTTGGGCAGAACTCTAAGGACAGAATTAAGGTACTAAACGGGAATCCCGAAGCAGCTGACGTGGAGGATGCCAGACAGCGCCAGTGGAGGCCAGCCGTTTCCTTCGGTTGGATCAGCCGTTTCCTTCGATTTAGACAACTCGACCGGTAAGGTAGTGCCCAGGCTGCCGGGGCCGCTTGCAACATTTTTGTATTTGGCCAGAACCGGAGCGAGCGCGTATTGGGCCCCCTGCATTAAAGGAGGTCACTTCAGATGCCAACAGGGAAAACTCGGCTGTCACGCCCGGGCCTGAGTCCTAGTCCCGCGAGGCTACCTCCCAGAGAGAGTCCCGGGTCCAATCAGCTGCCGCCTGCACCCCGGCAACCTCACAAAGCGTTTGCTGGAAAAAGTGGAGGTCGTCACCCGCGAGGAGGCAGAGAGCAACGTGTTTCAGATCCAGTGTCGGCTGTTCGTCTTTGACAAGACCTCGCAGTCAGGGTGGAGAGAGGCCAGGGGCTGCTCACGCCCAACAATAAGGCATCAACTGACCAGTGGGCGTTACAGCCCCAACTGGTGATGCAAACCCGGCGTAGCCTGCGGCTGATCCTCAACACCAAGCCGTGGGCCCAGATGCAGATTCGCAAGACCAGTGAGAAGGGCATTTGCATCGCAGCCGTGGATACCGAGGACCAGGACATGAAGGTCTTTCTGATATGTGCTATATGTGCGGCCCTGCCCCACCGCATCCTGGCCCTGTGCAGCCGCGTGGAGCAGGAACAGGAGGCCAGAACACCTGCCCCAAGCCAGGTGCAGCCCCATTGAATGAGGATGACAGTCACGATGACAACGAGGAGGCAGCACTGACGGCGAAGGGGACATAGCAGCAGGAGCTGGCCCCCCGGGAGCCTGCTGCTTTGTCCTCTGTCCACCCATCCGCCCGCCCCTCACCGGCAGCCTGGAGTGGAGGAGTTGGGGAACCACACTCCCCGCTGGGTTGGCTGCAGTCCTGGTTCTCACTGCCTGTTAAGAAGCCGACTCAGGAACTGCCCAAAAGTGGTTTGGGACACAAGACCTCATCATATTGATGAGTAAAACAAAAAGAACATTTCTTCCCTCCCCGCTTTGAATTAAAATGGCACCTTAAGACTTGTCACAGCTTCTCACTGGGACTGGGACGCCTGGTTTCTGCACCCTTCTCATGCCACCGCCATGCCCGTGAGTTCCTGCCACCTTTCCAGGCTACCAGGTGTGTCCCTTTGAGTGTAAGCACTTGCCCTGCTGGATGTTCTGCTAACTACTATCTTTATCTCCTGTTTCCCACCTTCTGATTTGGGGGGTATAGTTTTAGATTCCCCCTACCCCCAAAATTTGTTTTTGGTTTCACATATTAAGTCGCTGCTGTGTGTTGAGCAGGGGCGTCTCCTGAGTCCTGGGTCTCGCTATGGTAATGGCTTGTGTGTTGGGGCCTTACTGGGGAGGTGGGGTGCTAGGAGGGCTGTTGGAGGGCAGGCCCCCCAGTTGTTATCCACCCCGGGTTCCTCCAGGCTATCACAGGTGTTGAGGGGTAGGCCTGATGCCTGGTGAGAGCTTATCTAGAAAAGGGTCACTGGATCTTGGAGGGTTCCCATCCCACTCCCCTCCTGCTTGTCCTTGTCACATGGGGCACACATCATCAGGCACCCCGGGCACACACCTACTTCCTGCTGTTGGCCATTCCTTGCCCAGCCCTGGACATCACCACCCTCAAGGCCATCCAGGGCCAGGGGTCTCCATGACAGGCAGAGGGGGTCCCTAGCAGGGCCTTTGAGGAGGGCAGGGGACTGGTTCCAGATAATAGGCCACCACACCAATACTGGCAGCAGGCACTGGAGCAGGCCCCATGCCCCCACCCCTACCCCCTAATGAGGATCAAAAGCCCATATGGGCACTGCATGCCTTCCAGAAAGGTCCCTGTACACAGGCCTCTGAGGGATTTCAGAAGAAATTTCCCACCCTCATAGGCAGGGAGATAGTGTGGTCTCCGAAACTGTGCAGCCCACACCTTGGGTGGACTATAGGCAGCCGAGCCTGAGCCATAGAAACACGCCCCCTCTACCCTCCCCACCCCAGCAGATCTAGTCACACTTCTCCAATTTACATTTTAGTTATTAGTGACAAGTAAAACCAGATAATGCCCATGTGTTTTGGAGCATTTATGTAAGATTGTGTAATGAAATGTATTTGGGGAACTACAATTAAGACTTTTAACTAAAAAAATAAAATAAAATATGGACTTGATCACTTTTTGCCTTTCCAGATAAGTAATTACAGAAGTTGGCAAATATTCCTAGCCCCACACCAGCAAAAAAATTTTGCAAATGATGTCAATTGGGACATAACATTATTAGATGTGGGGCTAATAAGAGATAGTGTT
This sequence comes from Miniopterus schreibersii, assembly GCF_964146895.1. Lineage (NCBI taxonomy): Eukaryota > Metazoa > Chordata > Mammalia > Chiroptera > Miniopteridae > Miniopterus > Miniopterus schreibersii. Next base: position 66,968,138 of record NC_138106.1, on the reverse strand, counting down.
CAAAATGTTGATTCTACAAAATAGTCTGGGGTAGATTTAATGTTCGTGATAGCAGTATATGATAATGATATTATATAATATCAGGGGTGGCATCCATCATTGTATTTATATTTAAGTTTAGTTTTTATTTACTATATATATTTATATAATTATATTTATATGTACATTTATATGTGTTATATTACATAATGTATTTGATTTATATATTTTGTGGTCAACTTATGTAGTGAATGCAATTTTTCCAATGTTGTATAGAGAGCAGAAATTTTTTGTTTTATTCTTTGCTATATTTCTAATGCCAGAGCAATGCTTGCAACATAATAGATGCTCAATAGTATTTATTGACTATCATGTCATGTAACAGCAGGAGTAGGACTATATTATCAGATTTTTCTTACCCTCTACCTCACAATGATATAGTCAGAGAAATGCATTAATGAAGGGTAAAATTAGAATTAATGTCTTTAATTTGATGCTGTTTATTTTATTAGCCTATAGGTAATTATCATGTCTCTAGTAGCCATGTGGGTTACAAACATGAAAGGAAATACACTATTTTGTGGAGAGATTAAAATTTTGCCATGTCAGTATTGCTTGATAATGAGGGTTACCCATTACAGATGTGTCTTCTGCAAGGAAGGACATGTGCATAATATTGTGATGCATTTAATAACACTAAAACACAAAGACACATTATTCAAATATCTATCAATCTTCTGATTAAATCAAAGGTAATGTCAGTATGCTCTTATTATGTCTTCCACACCTTACTTACACTTTTACGGAAGAAAAAGCAAGTTTTGTTATTACAACCTTTGTTTAATTTAAATTTATTTTGCATAAATATATTCTATTATAATAAGTTTATGATATATAATATAATATATTCTATAATATAATATTCTATTATAAGTTTATGATATATATATCATATATAATAATATGATAATGTTTTTTAAAATAATACAAAGTTTTAAAAACTATGTTTATGTCTTAAAAAGTCAGTTGATTTAGTCACAACTAAACAGTCTGACATGAAATACTTGGACATGGTTAAAATTGTAAAGGTGATATTAAAAAGACTGAAATTTTGAAAATACCAGTTAAAGTCCAAGGATATAAAATTGGTTCATTATTTGTCATGAAGCATAATTGGGGTATCAGTACTAGAGGTGGCCTAACATTAGGATCAAGATCTTCATAATGGTATACAAAGACCGCAAAGAGATTGTCTTAGAAGGAATTTCTAATTCCTCTTTCTCAGCCTCTGCAGCTCACAGTGCTTGCCCAAGTAACACACTTAGTACCTTCGCCTTTCTTAAGATTGGTTCATCCCGATTGCGCCTGCCCAGTCTGACTTATAAGTCTGGCCGTTTGATTGTCACCTGGTTTACATCCTTTTTCAATCTGACCCTGTGACTAATACCATAATTTTTCTACAGCTTTGTACTATCTTGAATTAATTTTCTCCAAGGCTGATACAGGTCCTGTTTCCCAGTACTTCATTCTCCCCAGTGGAGTGTTTGACCCTACTTCTATGAAGTTGCAACTCACGGAGATACATACTGTTTTGTTATATAATTCTACATAGAAATGGATTTACCCTGACAATAATGGAGTATAAGTATCACTCCAAGTATAAGTATCACTGGAAAAGGCACCTTTCAAAGCCATGTGCCTAATTACTTTCCATTATTTTGTGTTCTTTTTCCATAAGAGAGCTGGCAAAATTATATAAGCTTTAGGTCCCATAAAATGTGGGTTGATGTCAGCTTCAACTACAGCAATAAGAATAATTCAGGCATATTAGGAAAATAGTGAAACATTAGTAAAGAAACGATGGATACAATTATAGCTGGGACAGAATGAAGCCACCTACTCTCACAGCTTATTTTCTATTTTCTAAAATAACGTGATTTTATTATTCTAGTCCCTTCATTAGCATAACATTACTATTCCAGAAGACCTTTACCCAGGCATATAAATATATTGTTTATTAGAGGAACTTCATGAAAGACCCATCAACTTTTCAATATAAAGCATTAACAGTGCATGTCCTATGACTGAATCCTTAGCCCCCAAATCTTTGCTCTGCTATTTCTACCAATCTTAGAGTGTTAAATCCTGATTCTTACTCAGTTCTAACCAATCCCTCTTCACCTCCACATTAAAATACCTGCATTAAATCAAGCTGCAAGTCATCAATAAAATTTAATGTTGCTAACCACTCCCCCCCATGAGACATTTGCAAAACTCCTGTTGAGATGGTCTTCTCCCTTACCATGGTAAGCAATAACTCAGATCCGTCTTAGGAATAGATTGTGTTGGTGATATTTGGGGATACAGCACACAACAGTTTACAAGCCCCTTTATTTATCTACCTGAAGAGAATGATTTTGACTGTAAACATTTCTAAATTATGACCAAACCGAATAGTTAAGAGTATTTAATTTGCTAAAAGATGAACAGATAAGTACAGCCTGGTGATATCCATAGTTACCTTTATTAATTTTTCAACATCCTTTGGATGGATGTTGGATATAAATCAGAATTTTAACATTTAAACAATCTGATTTTTCTATAATTTTTCAATTTCTTCTAAAAGTATGTAAATATTTATGTAAAAATATGTAAAATTGTAAAAGTCAAAGCTTTAAAAAGTAACATCTGGTTTTTTATAGGAAACAAATGGAGCAGAGTGAATTTTTGGAATTGATTAAATGTTTTATATGTAAGAATTCTTTTTCTTTCATTTGATTTCAAGTAAGAGTCTTAAACCACCAAGTTTTAATTTCAGAGATAGGGGAAATATAAGGTCAAGTAAAGAATGTTCTGGTCCCCATTTTCAATTTATTCAATTTAGTTTCTAAATATATGTGATTCCCTCTTATTTTCTATATCTGCAAAATTGGAACAAAAAAACAGGAGGGGCAAGGGCTCAAGTCTGCATAAAAGAAAGAGGAGACAGCATGACAACATGACAAAAATAATTACTGACTATTTGAAAATATTCACTCATTTTCATTGCCTCAGAGACAAAGGAGAAACCCTTCGCCGTTTTCATTTTTGCAGCTCCACTATCCTGCTTCTTTCTCTTTCCATTCCTATTGATCCTGATGTTCATTTAAACCAATTTCATTTTTGTAACAATATGTGTGATACTGACATGAGGAAATAAGAAAGAGGAATAAAAATCAAGGACCCATAGTCTATAAGTAGGGATACTGTGATGCCTGTGACAGTAATAAGCTTGATAATAGCTCATAATTTGCTTTCGAGATTGGACATAATATATTGCTAGAGATAGAAAGAAAATAAAGATAAAGGGTGTGGATAAATCTGTTAGATGAAAATGAGGGATGTGAAGAACCACAGGCCAGGTCAAGAAATACATCCGGAATCTTCTACAAGGTTAAATCTTTATGATTTAACCATTTACTTTTCACCTTTCTTGAAAAAAGAAATGTAATCTTTGTTTAAAGAAACTTTTGGTATTAAAAATTCCAAAATAAACCAAACCAAAATAAACAAGTCTGCATAACAAAAAAGAAAAAAGAAAAAAATTATAGAGAGAAATAATTTTTCTAGATTTTTTCAGAAAAATAAAAAAATGAGTTAGGCATGCATTAAGTGTCTATACCTTTATATAAATATGCTAATATTATATAGTAAAAACGGGCAATGTGAAACACCAACTGTGATATAAATAGAAAAGATATTTCTGCTGCTACGATAATATTTTTTCTGCAGCTTGAATTAGTCCTACGTCTGCTTCTGTCTGTCTTGATAGTCTGTTTTAGATCGTAAATTCTCAGAGGTCAGGATCTTTGGTCTCGAGTTCTTTGAATTCTCCGTCAGTTTAATATGTAAACTAGAATTATGAAAATCTGTGACAATTGCCTGAGCTAAGATACTCATTTTCACTTAAGAGATACTCATTCCACAATTTGCTCTTACAGAAGGCTATTCCCCCAAATCCACATATTTTTATTTATAAAACTTCCATGTATGCTTCACTCTGAGTTAGACATTTTGAATTCCAAAGTTACTTCTTTACCTCTTGTTACTGCTAAAATTAACACTTATTAGCATGATTTCCAGTCCAATATAAGAGGACAAAGCGTTTTTTCACAAGTTGGTTTCTTATAGAAGTGTTCTGTAAGTCATATTCCAAATGCTTAACCTCCCCCGTCCTCCCCCCCCCCTCCGGGTCATTGCATGACATTTTACCCTGCTCTTTACCCTAATAAGAAAAAAAAAAGCCTGGTTCACAGGTGACAAAAATAACAAATTTACATTTGTCAGATGTCTCAGCAGAAAATATAATTCATAATTGTTTAAGTACTTTTTCCTCATAATATTTACTTATCTCCCGGAATTGTGTGTCACATCAATATTTCCCCCCTTCATGAAAGTCAGGCAACGGATGAATATGCCCCTACTAACATTTGGAGGAGGAAATATAACTCATTTTGAAAATCATCTGGGTGGCAGCCTTCCTGTTTTCAAGAGTATTGGAGTCACTGGGATCTGAGATTCTGAATTTGTGTTTCAATTTACAGTTAGAGCACCATTCATCTCTTGATTCTACTATGGAAGCCAGATATCAGATCACAGAAAGCCATGAAGTAATGCTAAAAGAAGAAATATCTCTATGCTTCAGGTCTGCAAAGGCCAACAGAAACTGAGACTATATATTTACTGATAAGTAAAGTTATTACTGCTCAAACAAAGTCCTTTTGATTGAAAAACAGCATTTCTCTATTGTTTGACAGGCTTGGAATTGTTACTTTGCTTTTAAGAAATCCATAAAAGGGGGAAAATTAGTCCCAGTGTCCTGGAACAAAGGAGATAATCAAGTGAAAAACCTCTCTAGGGTTCACACAAATGTTTTCATTTACATAAATCAGCATCATTCTATCAACTCATTTGGCAAGGATCAATTTGAGGATAACTCTTTTGCTAAATATCCAAAGAATCACTTAGGATGACATTTTTACCTTGGATTTTCTATCACACCTCAAAGTTATGCAAAAAGAGAAGAAATCCCGTCGTCGATTTGTCCAGCCACAACCCACGTGAAATTATTTCACATCTTAGGAAGGGACCCAAGTTATGAATTCACCGCTGGTACATATAGCACCCTGGATGACTTCAATACCTCCTGCCTTGGAGCAGATGAATGTTCATCAGAGGGGCAAGCGGTAGGATGTTAGCCTTTGTTAGTTACCTCAGCCAGGTGCCTCTGAGCTATTAACAAATTACACAACCATATGTGATAGCTGCGGGCCCAATCAGCAGCTTTGCGCCTCACCTGTCCTGATGGAATTATTGCTCTGTGAGTTTGTTCTGGGTTCATCATAGCACAGGGTTGTGGAACACTTATCTTTATTAATTAGGTACAGAATACATGTTCTGTATTTCTAATTAGACAAGCTTTAAATGTCATGGCAAGGTCTTTTTTTTTTTTTTAATCCTCACCTGAGGACACGCTTAGAGAGAGGAGGTGAGAGAGAGAAACATCAATGTGGAAGAAAAACATTGATTGGTTGCCTTCTGCACATGCCCTGACTGGGGATTGAACTCCACAACTCAGGTGTGTGCCCTGACAGGGAATCAAACTGGCAACCTTTTGGTGCACCAGAAGGCTCCCAACCAACTGAGTCACACCAGCATGGGTAAGCAATATACTTCTTGAGTGTTCATCTTTCTTGTCCTTAGGAACACTATCGTCTATTAGATATTGCCATAGGTCTCTTAGCTATTGTCAAGGCCTTACAGCCCATTTTGCAATTATGTTCACCTTGACACCGTGTTAAATGCTACCCCCCACCTCTGCTATATTCTATAAGCCTATAACCCACAATGACTATGGAGTGATTGGCTCTTGGCTCTATAGCAGCATTTTCTGTTACCAACCTGGGACTACAAAGGAAATACATCACTGCACTACTAAATGATTCAAGTAACCCCCCGCCATTCACATTTTCTGTATCATTTTAGTCAGGGGAATGTTCTCTGGGCCTGCTCAGGAAATGTAGTCAAATGGCATATTCTTTGGTCTTATATAATAAATCACTTCTAACAAGTCTACCTTTTTGAACATTTTGAGTTTCTCCTCAATATACTACCAAGGAAATTCTAGTAATTCCTCCTACTCAACTATAAGCTGCCTTTTTTTTTCCAATTTAAATTTCCAGTTGTCCATTTTCAACAGCATATAAACAGATAACATCTTTTTTTGCCCAAGTTATGGGAGAGCACTTTCATTTAAAAAATCTCTCACTTATCCAGCTGTATGTTCTTCCCTCTCTGGTCCAATATCTATAAGTTATATTCCCAAATATGTTATGTATATATTAGCCAGCTGCAGTAGCTCTTTCATTGAACAATGTCTTTCAGCAGCAAGGATAGTACCTCTCTCTGTAGGCTTTACAAAGATTTAACTTAGTCATCATACTGGAAGAAATGAAGATAGTTGGAAAGCAACACAGGGATCACAAGCATCATCATGTAGGGTATTTTCTTCATGCGAAGCCTTTGCTTTATCTCCAATCAAGGAGTAGCAGATATTCTCTAATAGCCAGGCTTGTGGTCCTGTGCCTTAAGACGCATTCAGTACTTCAACTCACCTCTCTTGTTTATGCCCCAGGTACTATTGGTCCCACAGGAATTAGACACACATGAAACAGACCTGAACCCAATTCACGACTTAGAGCTGAGCTAGACAAGCCTAGATCAGATGAGTTGCAAACAAATCACAAACCAATGTATGTAAAATGAAATGATGATTATTCATATCCCCTGAGTTTGGGAATGGCTTTGCCAGGCACCAATATTATTATGAGTTGCCTGTTACAGAATAATATTCACTTCAAAAACTGTGCCATTAAATTAACATATACCATTTCATATTTTCTCCCAGGAGTCTGATGATCTTATTTAATGTTTTATCAACTAACGTGTCTTTAAATCTTGAAAACAGCAACCATATTCATTGTTACATTCTTGTAACATAAAAATTAATTTTCATCTAGCATATATTACAAAGGAGAGAGAGTTCAATAACCATTTTTCCTAACTTGTTTTGGATTCTAACCAATTAACTAACCAATCAAACATTAATAAGTAAATAAAAGAATGAATGAACAATTGAATAGAATTTAAGTGAACTTCAATTTTCTACAGACTTATGTTTAAATGTTTATTCTAAAGCTACCTAGTTTTGTTCATTTTAGCAGACTATGTAAGTTACTGAGATATAATTTTCCAACTGTAAAACAGGAATAATCAAATGGACTTCCAAAGAGCTGGTGTAAAAATATGAGTTATATGTGAATTTGCATATCACATTATATATTGTAGGATCTGGAAGACAATAGTCACTCAGTCAATGTTTTTTCCCCTTTTTCTATTCCTCCTATCACTATATTTTTAAAAAGAATAACCCTGAACAGTAATATCTGTATTATGACTATCTCTACAAATTTTTTTCAATGAGAAGAGGGAGAAAATACCTAATCATTTTGATACCTAGCTTAATTTTTGTTCAACTTGTCCAGATATAATTTTGGTATAATTATGCTGGCTTGTCTTATATGTATTAAAAATATGGGAAATCAAGATTCTTAGGAAACTTATAAGGAAACCATAATGCCAACAGGACAGTCATTCTAGAAATACACATAGAATATATATATCGAAGTTCTGAGTTTTAGTTTTCTGGTACTTTAGTCTGTGAAATATTCATCTTGAGTGTTTTAAAATATATTTTTAGTAAACAATGGGTATAAAATTGAGATGGAAACTTTACCCAGGAATCTAAAAACACATTTTAAAAAGTGGTTATACATTAATTTCACTTTTTTAGGTGTTTAAAATAAACTTAAAATACAAGGAAAATGCAGGGATAGATAGTTGCTGTTTTTCCCTGATATCTGCTTCTCTCCTCTCCTACTACTGATATTCTCATTTCCTACTGACAAGTTCACTCTTAGGTTCTCAGCCACCAGGTTTGAAAGATTGCCCAGCGAGGAGTGGACGTAAGGTCCCTGAGTGGCTTCAGCCTCAGCAGATCATGCTTCTAATGCACCAAGGAGACCCTTAACGGGTGCTTCTAGAAGAGAAAAACTCCTTCTTATGAGGAAATAGACTCTCACTACATGGAAAAGGGGATATAGCCCTGGAGTGTCCCTTTTTGATGCCAGGAAAAGAAAAAGTCTATCTGAAAATGGAACTAACCAGAGAAAACAAAGCCAAGAACTAAAGAGACACTGAACCTTCGTCACATCTTTTGAGCCTGAATCCAGGCTTACCTGAGGTCAGAGGCCTCTCTGGACTTTTAAGTTATCTGAGCCTGTAAATCTGAGTCTTGTATTCTGCAGCTTGTCACATAAAGCATAATAACTGATAAAACAAGGAATGACTTACAGTAGTGCCCCCTATCCACAGTTTCAGTTAACTGTGGTCAACTGTGGTCTTAAAATATTAAATGAAAAATTCCAGAAATAAACAATTCATAAGTTTTAAATTGCTCTTCATTCTGAGTAGCATGATGAAATCTCATGCCTCCCTTTTGAGAGGTGAATCATTCCTTTGTCCAGAGCAACCCTGCTATGTATACTACGGGCCCCATTCCTGTTTAGTCTCTTGGTAACTGTCTCAGTTATCAGATTAACTGTCACAGTATCACAGCATTTGTTTTCAAGGAACTTTTATTTTACTTTAATCCCCCAAATGCAAGAGTAGCAATTCTGACAATCCAAATGTGCCAAAGAAAGGGTGTAAAGTGCTTCCTTTAAGTGATTACAGTACAATAGGTGAGAAAGAGAGAGGGGAGAGAGATCACATTCAATTACAGGCAACACATTTAAAATCTACTTGTGAATTTACATATTCAACAATTATTAAACTACACATTATTTTGTAACAGTTACAATATCTATGATGTTATTTAAATTAAGAGAATAAAAATTTTTCTAGAAAAATATTTTTAATTTTCAACATCCACACTCAAAGAAAAACATATTTTTACTATTGGAATTTTCTGGAATAGACAACTATAACACAATTTTTTAATTTGTTTTTAAAAATAGAATTAATGCATGGTCTCAGTTTATCTCTAGAACAGGACCGATATTTGACTTTAGAAACAACTTTTCTTTCATCAACAGACATGTGGCTCCAAAACTAGATTAATTCCTTTGAGTTTAGAAAGAGTTAAAGCAAAAATAAGAATGCTGACTTTATACATAGGTGTTTATTGTTACTTGGAAATGACAGGAGGGTATATAAAACAGAATATTTATTCTTATATTGAAAGGAATGGAGTACTCGAAATTTCCCAGAAAGATGGAGGCTTGAGATTGACATGAATAAACAATCTTTCCTCATAATTTCTTCTGTAACATAAAACAAGAGTCAGAGCAAGAAAGCTAATAAAACAGGAAGAGTTTTAATAACTGCATACACACATACACATATAAATATATGCAAGTGTCAGAAAATTCAACATTTAAAAAAATCTTTAATGAAAATATTGGTGTTAGCAAAACTGTGGAAGAAATAGAACTCTCATGTATTCCTGATAGGAATGTGAATTGTTATAACCATTATGAAAAATTGTCAGCATCTACTAAAAGAAGTCTATTCTTTGACTTAGTAATTACATGCCTATGTTTGCACCCAACAGAAATGCATACGTATGATCACTGAAAAACAAGCTCCAGTATGCTCAGAGCATTGCTATAAATAATAGCTTCCAACAGAAACTACCCAAAGGCTTATCAGCAGCAAAACCAGTAAGTAAATTGTGTAGTCCCACATCAGAATCCAGAATATCAATACAAGTAAATAAACCGTAAGTACACATGATGATATTAATATATTTCACAAATAAATTATTGAGCTAAAAAATCCAGATTAAAAAGATCATATACATTCCATTTATATAAAATTTTAAAATGGCAAAACTAATCTACACTGTTAGACTGTAGAACAGTGGTTACCCTTGGATGTTACTGACTGACTGAAAGGAAGCATGAAAGGAGCTTCTAGGATAATGGTAATGTTTTATTTCTTGACTTAGGTTTGAGTTACAGAAGTTTGTTCAGATTGTGAAAATTTATTATGACTTTTCAAAAATTATTTTTTAAACTCCTTAGCAAAAGAGTGTTGATTCACAAACTGGACCCATTACATGGAGGGCAAGGAGAGACCAAAGAAAGAGGCAGATCACTTCAGATTGGTAGGTGGCAGTTTTCATAAACAAGGGAACTTAACATAAGAGGCATGTCTTGGGCATCTGGAAGACAAATAGATCACTACACCACCCACCAGAATCTTAAAAGTTTATATGAAGCCCTTAACTGGGTTCAGTAATGTATACCATCCAGATAGTCCCAACACCACCTTACTCCCTCAGGGCTGCATCCTTGAAAATGGCTTTGTTGGTGGGAACGGAGGGCAGATCATACATTCCAAGGACAGGGGAGGGAGTTAAGAGACTCTGATTGCACAGATCCAGCGTAGAGGTCAACCAGAGGTTTTTCTCCATGACCTCCCCCAACAAAGAAACATTTATTGTCTCACATAATTGAAAACTTCAGATGTAACACAGGCCTCAGACAACCTATTTCTCAGGTACACAAAGTGAGTCCATTTCTCAACTCTGATTTCTCATCTGTATTTACTTATAAGGCAATGTATGGTGTGAAGAAAACTTCCAGCCATTCTAGATGTTTCCTTTCAAGTATAAACCCAATAGAGAAACTATTTCTCATTTAATAAATGGCTTTTGCCTAAACAGACTGTACTCAGCTGTGTAACCATTCTTTGAGCCAACCAGGAGAGCTACCAGGAGTAGAGAGTACTGATGACTATGGTTTCAGTCACACACCCTTCCTCCCATGAAGGGTGATGTGGGGTCTTTTCCTTCCAAACTACTTAGACTAAAAAATGGGAAAAAGTGATTTTCTATTTATAAAAAAAAAATGAACAAACAAAATACACTTTCTTACTAGAAATAGAATGAATGGATGTGCACTGGAGGTCAAGATAACCCTCAAACAACATAGAGCAGTTTAGTTTGACTTTGAGAGCTAGATCAAAGCATCAATATTCTGAGTGTCTTAAGGGGAAGGTTTCATCTACACTGCAACTTATCTTGAGTGAGGTGCTTAAAGAACCTGGAGGATCATGAATATAGCTGCTTGGAGGACTGATATGTTGCCAAGTCCTGTGGACATTGATGTATGCTAGCCGGGATGATTATTGCCTATGATGTCACTGTATTTGAAAACATGAGCAAGCAAAGAAAACAGCAAGAAAATAAAAAAAAAAAACAGAGGTGGAAATGAACAGCATCTCACAAGAAGTGGAACTAATTGAAATGTCAGATGAGACAAATACAGTAATGAGATCTGTCAAGGACATCAAATATAAAACACTTTATGAAAGAACAAAAACAAAAATAGATTTTCAATTTAAAATTCTCAATAGTTGAACTTTTTAGTTTTTAGTTTAAAAAGAAGTTATGGTTGAAAGTTAAATTGACTAAAAAGATCTAATGAAAAAAATACAAAATATGTAGAAAGAGGTTCCTCAAAAAATTAAAAAATGGAGCTGCCTTTTGACCCAGTGATCTCACTCCTAGGAATATATATATCCTAAGAACCCTGAAACACTAATCAGAAAGAATATATGTATCCCTATGTTCTTAGCAGGGCAATTTACAATAGCTAAGATCTGGAAACAGCCCAAGCGCCCGTCAGTAGGTGAGTAGATAAAAAAGCTGTGGGACATTTACACCATGGGATACTATGCAGCTGTAAAGAAGAAGGATCTCGTACCCTTTGGGACAATATGGATGGACCTGGAGAAAATTATGCTAAGTGAAATAAGCCAGTTAGAGAAAGACAAATATCACATGATCTCGCTTATATGTGGGATCTAAAGAACTTAAACTGATGAACAGAATAGATTCAATGACATGGAAGCATAGATGAGACTGACAAACCTCAGAGGAATGGAGGAGGGCGGGTGGGTGGAGGGGGAGAGAGTAACCAAAGAATTTATATGCATATATGCACAACCCAAGGACACTGACAATGGTGGGGAGAGGGCCTGGGGAGGGGGATGGGACAGGGTGGAAAGGGTCATTGGGGAGAAAAAGGGACATCTGTAATATTTTAAGCAAAAATAAAACAAAAAAGAGTATAAATAATGGAAATCACTAATGAAAACAAGAGTTAGTGAGGGCATAGACAAGAGAATTTTCATGTGTATAAAAAGTGTCCTGCAATTAAAAAAATGAGAAGTTATAGAGGAGAAGTAATATTTAAATAAATCAAGAAATTTTCTTTTATTTGAAGAAAGATTTGTGCCTGAAGATTGACAAGGCTCCCTAGATCCTGGGGAGGATTAATAAAAAAGGTCATTTACTAGACTTATCCCAGTGAAAATTTTCAATTCCAACAGTAAATATAAGATCTTATAAGCTTCTGAAGAGCAAGTAACTTTTAAAGAAAAGATAATCTGACTTATAGATCATACTCACTTATAATATTAAAATTTAGCAATCAAAGAAATATAATCTCCTGAGACCAAAGGAGTTAGATTCAAGATAGTATTCACCTGTCAGGGAAAAGGAATGACATTTTCAGATATAAATGGATTCTGAGTATATATCCCCCATGTGTTCAAGGAAAAAAATTATGAAAATAAAGTAACGAAATGACAATTAAATCAGAACTAAGATATTGTAAAAAATGAGGATTATATTGGGGAAAAGAGTGGTAAGTAATGACTTACAATTTGCATAATTACTGTAAATGGAAAATGTCATTATGATTGAGAAACTGTAATAGTGCTATAAAATAAGGGTCATAAAAGAAATGAGACAAACTGTGAGGTAAACCCTAAAACTTGATTTCAGCAAAATCCAGGACCTTGAAGCCATAGGAAATGAATAAAAGCATTCTAATTGTACTCAAATCTAGAATAATACACAGCAGAAACAGTAACTACCCAGTACCCATTTTATTTTTCTTCCTAGTACTAGAAATTGAATCTTATTCATAGCAACCATGTATCCAAATAAAAACATGCCGTTTCCCACCAGGCCTTGCAGGTGGAAGAGCCATGTGAGCAGGGCCAGGTGATAGATACAGGCGGGGCCTTCGGCCTGATGGCTGGAAGGGTGCTGAACGGCTGCCGGCTGGGATGCAGTGTGTGCCTACTTGGCCCTCTTTCTTCCCCCATTTATGCTCGGAACATGAATTTAATGGCTAAAGGCCTTGAGACAGTACAGTAAGATAAATGGAAAAGAAAGAAAAGTTAAACCAAAAGTAGGAAGACAAAATTAGGAAAATTAATGGAAATCGCTAATGAAAAAATGAGTGAGGGCATAGACACTCATGTTAATGCTTAAAGGTTACGCATTAATCTTTAATGCTTCAAATAATGAAATGGGGGAAAAGAAGGATAATGAAGTATAGATTTTTAAAATTACTAATATGAGAGACTAATACATGTCATTTGCAATAAAATAAACTAAAATCTACATGAAATGCATTATTTACATGCAATGTGCAACTTAATAAAATTGGCCAAAGAGTAGAAATCATTAACATACAATAGAAGAAATTATAAAAGTGGTTAAATATTTTAAAATAACATCAATATAGTGTTTTACAACTAGTTTATTGTAGTATTTTAAGTAGTTAAAAAGGGGTACAGAGTAATGTTGGATAAACTGTAGTGTATTCATACTTTAAATCTGATCTCATCAATTGAGAGAAATTTAAGTCATTTTATTTAATAATTACATAATATTTCAGATGTGTATTATGTGAGTAAAGTAGCCTGTATTACTGTATTATGGAATTATGAATTAATTTTCTTCATTTTGTTTACTAATATCAAATGGCAATACTGTGCTTAATAATAGCTATATTGGTTTTCATGAGACAGTGAGTATGAAAGATTGACAAGCGACCTGGGGGAAAAATAGGGATGTAAAGGAAACATACTTCCGAGGCTATTGTATTAATTTTTTGTTGTTGTTTTATCTTCACCTGATGATGTTTTTTCCATGCTTATCAGAGAGAAACACATGGATGTGAGAGAGACATCGATTGGTCGCGACCCTCACTCAACTCAACGGGGTCCAGGGATCGAGCCTGCCACCGAGGTACGTGCCCTTGACCAGAACTGAACCCGAGACCCTGCAGCCCGCAGGCCCACGCTCCCGCCACTGAGCAAACCGGCTAGCGCTGCACTTACTCTATCTCCATTCTCCATTCCTGTCCCACACTCCTTTATCTGATTTTAATGTCCTTTCTCTATTTAACTATCTTCTCGAAAGTATAAACTAGGAAAAAATTATTGAAAAAATTAGGCACACAATAGTAAGGTTGTTTTAATTTTTCCCTTTTTGACTACATTGAGAAAGTAAAGCACACATACACACACACAACTTTGATTTTACAGAAAGCATGTAAGTAAGCACAAACATTTTTGCATTTTAAAATGTCCTTTAGCCAAGCAATCTCCTTTGTATCACTTCGCTTTATTTTTAACAACTTAGCCTTTACCATTCAGTTATCTCTCATGCAATGCCATGTTCTTCCTTCAAGCTTTCCTGAACCTTCCAAGTACATAATCACTTTTTCTATAAATTCCCAGAGAAAGTTATTACACCTTATCTAAGGTTTTTTGTGTTTTTTTTACTACATACTTGAAATTCAAAGTATTGTTTTGTACAGCAGTTTAGTCTCTACCCCTTTGCTGAATACATTCCCTTAGTCCCTGTAGATTCACTCTTCAACCTTGTCTACCCTGAGCTCTGCCCTGAAGGCTGTCCCATCAATGAGCTGCATAACGGGGAGCCCTGAAGAGTTTATTTTGACATTACAGTGCTTTCAAAATCACAAAGTAAGGCAGAGCTACTTAAAAAAATTTAAAGGGCTTAAACAATAGGTCTTATACAAATTATTGAACTATTGCTTCTTAATACATTACTTTTAATGACTTAAAATTAAGTTCAAAATATAGTAATTCTTAATAGTACACAATATACCAATTACTGTGAAATAGTCTTTAGAAGCGAGATGAATTAATGCAAAACAATAGTTTTTATTCTTCATAAAATGCTGAAATTCTAAATCTAAGCATCATTACCTGGAATTTTTATTTTAATGCCGTTTCCTGTTAGAATCCTTACTGATGCTTCTGAAAGACACTTCTGATAATACAAGTCCCTCTAGTGGCATCTGATGTGAAATTTGTAATATAAATAATGTTACCATTCTTTTTACTGCTTAGAGATACATTAGGGCATTTAAACATTTATTAATAAAATTGATATTTAGAAATGATGGTACCATCAGTCATTTACTTGTTGCAATATTTATTCATTCTAATATATAATACATATTTATTCTTTGTGTTGAATTAATTTTAAAGTTGATAAATAAGAAGATCACATTTTCCAACTCAAAAGGGGCAGTTTGATATGAGGCAGGAAGACTATAATTCTTGACAGATAGTCTGTGCTCGATGTTTTATCCACTAATTCATTTAATTTAATAAACAATGAGCTTATACAATATATTTTATCATTTCTGCTTTAAGAAAAATAAAACAAAACTCAGAAAATAGTATCATGTATATAATTCGTGACAAAATACAGGGTTCAAACACGCTTATCTAAGGTTTTTTGTGGTTTTTTTTACTACACACTTCTACTTAAAATAAAGCTGTATAAAATGAAGAGGAAGACTGACATGTAACCAGAAAAATGTGACAGCTCATTCTAAGCTGACAAGTAGAAGGGCAACACTAAGCTGCAAGGGGGTGAACAGGTCAAACAGAAGTTTCTAAATCTCTAGAATTCTAATGTAGTTAAATTGGTGCTCTCATGCTCTTCCACATTTCTCTTTTTAAATAGATAATGTCTTAGTGAAAGATAAATTAGTAAATGTCTCGCTTCCTTTTTAAATAAAGTTTTAAATTGGACCATGTAGCTTATTGTATTTCTGATGGTTATTCACATTCAGATTTCTGTTGAAATTATGTAAGGGGTACTCTATAGTATGCTGATAAGTAATATCAGTCCACGTCAGGAGAGAAAATAAGATACACAACAATAGGGCATTTCTTATCGGAATCTTTTTTTTAGTCAAAAAGACATCACAAAGAAGTATAGTTGTATAGGAGATGGGGAAAGCCCACTTTGGGATCCTCACCCCATTTTTCTAGGAAAAAAAACACACACCTAAATATTAAAATGTTGATGATTCTACTTTATTTTTATTTTAATTAAGGTGTAATCTCTGAATTATAATCATGCTATTATTTTAGTACTCATGTTTATAGATCTGATTAATATTTTAATATGATGTGCTTATAAAAGCAAATCTAATATTTGCCCATTGCTAACTGTTTCTAGCATGCCCCAAATCTGGCACTTCTTTCAGGTAAAAAAAAAAAAAAACTCTAGTATTTCCATATTATTACCCAATTAAGTCTACCTTTATGATACTAGTTCTTTCTCTGTCCTGGGGATAAAATCTCAACAACAACAACCCCTGCTATTCACATTCTCAATCCCGGGGAGAGATCTGATGTACATTATCTCTGGATGTGACAGATGTTTAAAGCTGACTTTCCCCCTTGAGGGCATTTTCATGGGCATGGAGAATGTAGGCCATAGAGATCCTACATTATTGGGGACCTTTCCCTTAAATTGTCCTTGATGTGATGTGTATCTTTTCTAGCTGTTTGCAGATAATTCCTACCTTCTTCTCTGGACTTTAAATATTACAACTCCAACCTTTTTCAGCAGTCATCTCTCAGACCATCCAGGTAGCCATTTTAGACATGATATAAGACAACATCATGGTGCTTCTTTCACTGTTAGCCATAAAAAAAGAATGAAATATTGCCATTTACAAGCACATGGATGGACCTAGAAAGTATTATGTTAAGTGAAATAAGAGGGACAGATATCTCATGTTCATGGATCAGAAGTCTTAACATGTCAAAACTGCAATACTCTCCAAAAGATGGCAATATTCAATTAAATGTAAGAATAAAAGAAGACATTAATGCAGAAATACAAAGGATTATAAGGATAGTAATATGAGTTACCATATACCATCCAATTAGATAACAGATGAAATAGGCATATTCCTAAAAAGACCCAAATTATGGAAACTAACTCAAGAATAAATAGACCTATAACAAGTAAATAGATTGAATGAGCAACTTAAAAACTCCCACAAGGCAAGCCCAAGCACTCTGGCTTCACTGGTGTATTCTACCAAACTTTTAAAAAAGAATTAATAACAATTAAAAAAAAAACAGAAGTGAGAACATTTTTCAACTCGTGCTATGAGTATTTCCTTGACCCCTAAGTCAGGCAAAGACATCACAAGAAAAGAAAACTATAAGCCAGTATCTCTTATGAATATAGATGCAGAACTCCTCAACAAAATATTTGCAAATGCAATCTAGCAAAATAGAGGAAGGATTGCACATCATGACTAGGAATACCGGGTTGGTCTAAAATCTGAAAATCAATTGATCTATCCACAGTTCTAATAGAGGACAAAGGGCACATGGTCATTGCAATAGACACAGGAAAAGTTTTTGAAGAAATGCATCACCGTTTCATGATACGAACACTCAGCAAACCAGGGGTGGAAGGGAACTTCCTCAACTTGACATAGGACTTGATATAGGCATTTCCAAAAAATCCACTACTACGTCATACTAATGTTGAAATATTGAATGTTTTATCCGTGAGATCAGGAGCCAAACAAGGACATTAGCTTCCCCCTTCCATTTACTGTTACACTATAGGTTCTGACAAGGGCAATCAAGCCAGAAAATGAAAGCAAAAGCATCCAGATTTGAAATATAATAGTATTTCAAACTATTTGCAAACTATCTCTATTTGCAAATTACATGATATCATATATAAAAATCCTACCAACTCCAACGCAAAACTATTAGAATTAATAAACAAGTTCAGTGAGATTGTAGGCTACAATATCAATGTACAAGAGTCAATTGTATTTCTATACACTAGCAATGATAATCCTAAAATACAGTTAAGAAAAAAATTTCATTTACAATAGTATAAAAAATAAAATCTGTAGGAATAAATTTAACAAATGAAGTAAAAACTTATACTCTAAATGATACAAAATGTTGTTGAAAGAAATTAAAGATATCTAATTATATTGAAAGGTATCTTGTGTTCATGGATCAGAAGTATGAATATATTAAACCTGAAATACTCCCCAAGTTGATTTATATATTCATGGAAATTCTTATCAAAATTCTAGCTGGTGTTTTTGTATGCAGAGAGCAAGAAGCTAATCCTAAAATTCAAGTGAAAATGCAAATAAATCAGAATAGACAAAACGAATCTTGAAAAAAATAAAGTTGGAAGACTTACTTCACAATTTCAAAACTTAAAACAAAACTACAGTACAAGAAAACAATGTTGTACTGGCATAAGGATAGGCATATAGAATAAAGTCGAGAGTCTAGAAATAAATCTTCATGTCTCAGTCAACTGAGTGTGCCAAAACAATTCAAAGAGGGAAAGAACATCTCTTCTACAAATGGCACTAGAAAACTGTATAATTTATATTCAAAAGAATAAAATTGGATCCTTTGGACACACCGTATATAAAACTTAATTCAAAATGAATCATAGACCTAAGTGTAACAGCTACCACTATGAAACTCTTATAAGAAAACATAGGAGTAAATATTCATAAACTTGAATTAAGCAAAGCCTAACATCAAAATCACACCAAAATCACAAATGACAAAAGGAAACTAGATACATTTAACTTTATCAAAATTAAAAACTTTTTTTTTTGCTTCAAAGCATATTATTAAGATGGTGATAAGAAAACTACCCAGCCCAGTCGGGCGTGGCTCAGCGGTTGAGCGTTGACCTAGGATCCAGGCGATCAGGGTTTGATTCCCGGTCAGGGCACATGCCCGGGTTGCGGGCTGCGGCCGATCAATGACTCTCTCATCATTGATGTTTCTATCGCTCTCTCTCCCTCTCCCTTCCTCTCTCTGAAATCAATAAAGATATAAAAAATAATAATAAAATAAAAATAAAAATGTTAAAAAAAAACTACCCAATGGAAGACAAGTTTTGCAAATTATATCTGAGAAGGGGCGTGTACCCAGAATATATAAAGAACTCTTACAAGAATGAAAAATGAGTAGCTTAATTTTGAAATGGGCTAAAAATCTAAGCAGAGGTTTCTCCAAAGATGACATACAAATGGCCAATAAGCACATAAAAAGATGTTTAACATCTTTAGCTATCAGGAAAATGAAAATCAAAACCACAGTGAAATATCTCTTCACACCCACTGAGATGGCTGTAATATATATGACAGATAATAGCAGGTGTTGGCAAGGATGTGGGGAAATTGGAACCCTCAGACACTGCAACCACTTTGGAAGTAAAATGGTGCAACCACTTTGGAAAACATATCGGCAGTTCCTCAATAGGTTAAACATAGAGTTACCATATGAAAACATACTTCCACACAAACATGCACACACGTTCTTAGTAGCATTATTTCTAATATTCTTTTTTGAAATATACATTTTTATTGAATTTTAGAGAGACGAAAGGAGAGGAATAAAGAGAGAGAAACATTGATGAGAGAGAAAACATTGATCGGCCGCCTCCTGCACGCCCCTCACCAGGGATTGAGCCTGCAACCCGAGCATGTGCCCGACAGGGAATGGAACTGGTGACCTCCTGGTTCATGGGTCGACACTCAACCACGAGCCACACCGGCTGGGCTATTTCTAATGTTCTAAAAGTGGAAACATCCCACATGTCCACCCACTGATGAATTAATATATAACGTGGTAAATCTGTACTACAGATTATTTGCCAACAAAAAGGAATGAAGTACTCATATATACATGGATAAGCCTTGAAAACATTATGTTAAGTGAAAGAAAGTCACAGAAGACTACATTTTGTACAATTCCATCTATATAAAATGTCCAGAATAGGCAAATCTCTAGAGACAAAGTAGAGTATCTGTTCCCTAGCGCTTAAGGAAGGAAATGGGGAGAAAATGGGAAGTAATTCTAATGAGTATGGAGTTTAATTTGGGGGGGATAAAAATGTTCTAAAATTGTGGTGATAGTTGCAGAACTCGGAGTATATACTAAAAACTATTGAATTGTACAATTTAAATGGTTGAATTGTATGGTATGCAAATTACATTTTCATAAAACTAAGAAAAATAAATAGAAATATATTTACAGCAAAAAGTTATCTGAGCAGTGGGAGAAAAAAGTAAAATTAAGATTACATTTCAACAGGTAAGCTTTTTTAGCATATTGTTTATATTTATAATGTCTTTAATTACAGTTTCATTGTTTTATTATTTTACTTTTAAATCATATTATTGGCAAATACAGGAGACTTAATTTTGACAATAAAACAGAATGTAAATTTTGTCATACTTGAAAATGTAAAATAACTGTGTAGATAACAGAGAATGGGGGATCGAAGAGGGAGTGATATAAGGTGAAAGAAAAGGGAAAAGATCAAGATCTATTTTCTAGTTGATGGAATAATAAATAGTAACCTAAGTACATTAGTTAAGTATATCATGAGATATATTCAACAGAGAAACAAAATACTGATATAATTATGTTTGGGGATCAGGAAAACAAAGGATGGGAGGGAGAAGAGGGGAAATAAATGCACAGTAGAAATGAAAGGAGTTATAAGACATCTTTCAAAGCAAGGACAGAATAGCAAAGTTACAAGTTACAAAAAACATATAGTTCAGAGATGTGGAATTAGGCAACAGAGGAACAAGAAGAGAAACAAAAATCAGCTATGTCTGATAAAAGATGGGAAGTAGGGGAGGGCGAAATATGTTAGTTTTCTATTATAACCTCTTGATATAGTTTAAATTTTGTAACTAAAGAGTATTATGGTGTAATTTTTAAAAAATGAGATTCTTAAAATTGCTCCAGCCTAACATTTTCTTCAAAATAGTGCCAAGGAACTAGATTTATGGAGTTTAAAAAAGTACAACTCTTGATAAATGATAGATAAATGGATAGATAGATACTGTCTTTATTAAAGTTAAAGGGGAAAATTACATGTATATAATTTTAAATTTTGACCCCAACCATGTAATATATATATGTATGTATATTTACATATATGTACACACACACACACATATATATATAACTTTCTTTACAGCAACCTGAATATATTTTCAATATGGAAGGACTTAGGAATTGTACGATTCAACTACTTTTCTTATAAAGGTTTAGGGTACAAAGATCTGATATATGGATGTTCACCATAATGTTATTGTTAAATAAAACTTAAACAAAAATTATCCAAATATACTTTTAAAAAGCAAAGGGTTAAAGAAATGATTATATACTCATACCTTAAAATACTTAGAAATCACTAAATGTGTTAATTACCAATATTTGTTGACCTGAATACAGGCCACCTTATACTAAACGAAGAAAATTCAAGCCCTAAAATATACTCTGATCTTTGAAATAAAAATCACAAGAAATATTACATAAACAAACTAACCCAGGGACAGCCCTTGACTCTCCGAAATAACCAGAATTTCACAATGTATTTTATTTTATTTCATAGTAAAAAATATATCTTAAATGCTTGAGAAACTTGCAAATTTCCTTTTTTACCACTCATCCATCCAAACTGGTCCTGCTCTGCTCACTGCTTTGGGAACAGATATGACATTAAAATAGAAATGAGTCTATTTTTGGCTTTGTGTTTCTTTATCTCATGGAGAAAATGTATTCCCTGAGGTCCTGCATTAGAGACTTGGGCTACCATGTAATGAATAATAGGAGTAAGACGTGTTATATTTCTTCTTTCTCTCACTTTTTCAGAAAAATTATTCCTTTAAAATGTGGTGGAAAAGATCAGAGGAAAATGACAAGCTCCTAAAAAGCAAGTGGGGTCTTGAAAAGAGACAATTTTTGCACAGTTTTCCAGGCTTAGTAATAGAGGTTAGAGGATGCAAAGTGTAAAGTCCCTCAGATTGGCTTAGCAGTTGCAAAGGCAAAGGAAGCCTGCACCCAGGAGCACTGCTACTGCCTGTCATCTTCACATTGACTTGAAAGAGCCATAGCTTGAGGAAAACCTGATGCCTTTCTGTATAGGAACAGGTACCCCTTCCTGCACCAGGCAGAAACTTGGACAAGTGGGCTGCCCAGGACGTCAGCCTCCACCCACGCTTTTGGCCGCGCAGTTTGGGGCAGTGCAAAAGCTATGCAAAGCGACCACGTCTGTCGCCAGGTAGGGAACTAGAATGCTGGAAGGGCTCCCCTGAGAGAACGGAGGTATGGGACGCACCTCAGACATCTTCCTAGAGCTTTCCATGTCCCAAATGGACCTGAAGTAGCAGAAGGAGTCCCATGCACCCAGAAGTAACATGGACATGGTTCAGAGAGCCACCGTACACATAGGTCCTTCAGGAAGACAATAAGGAGCGGATTAGCTAAAACCCGAATGGAGAGATAGTTGAGGAAAATACAAGGTGAAAACGGTATCAGCAGTGGCTGATGCGAATAGGCACACTGACACTTGATGTCCCTAACCCCAACACTGAAATGCGATGTCCCTAACACCACTACAACAAAATATTTTTACAAATAGAGCCATAACCCTGAAAAAGGAGTGTGGGGAATCCCTTAAATAAATAATGAGATGATGTTTCTTACGAAATAGAAGCCTGAAATTAAAATTAAGTTGAGTTTGCCCTGGCTAGTGTTGCTCAGTTGGTTGGGTATCATCCTGTGCATGGAAGGGTTGCTGGTTCGATTCCTGGCCAGGGCACATGCCCAGGTTGCAGGCTCAATCTCCGGTGAGGGGTGTGCAGGAGGCAGCCAGTCAATGTCTCGCTCTCACATCGATGTTTCCCTGTTCCTCTCCCTCCTTTTCTCTCTAAAAAAATCAATAAAAATATAAAAAAATAAAATTAAGTTGAATTATAAGAAAATGCTATTTTTTTGCACTCAAGTTTGTGTAATAAGATGCATATTTGCTAACTTAAAATAATATATCATAGCTACCTTTAATAGCCAGGTCCTGACTAGAATTCTAGAAGCCTTTTGAAAATTACTCTGCTTAACTTACACTTCTTCTTCCCAACGAAGAAATATCTGAGGTACTGAGATATATTTGAGCATAATATCGGAGACTGTTTTATATATTTTTATAAAGGTAAACAAGATAGCACTAGAATTGACTCAGGTGATCGTTGAGGGGGAAAAACTAACTGAATAATTTGATAGACCTTAACTTTATCCTTGAGTATTTTTAATTTTATTGATGATATTTTAACTATCCAGACTCCAAAATTTATAGGACCATTCTATTCAACTTTCATTTGATTATCCAGACAATGGCAAATGCTTACACCTCTCAATGGAAATTGAAGAACTAATATTATTGGCAGTGTCCACTTTCCTAACTCACTGGAGCTTATTTAAAAACCTTCCTCTGGCATCTCAGCCTGTCGATGCTCACTACCTGATCCAAACATCACCATTTGTGAATTATCAGCATTTTCTTCAATTAACCCTTTTTCAAATGCACCATAAAGACTCCATATTTTCTTCTACTCTAGGAGCCAATATTGTAAATCATGATCTTTATGAGTTATGACTCTGTAATATTAATAAGAAATCACCACGGGACCACACAACCTAAAGATTCAAAAGCAAAAATATTGCATTTTATGAACCTGAGGGGATTATTTTATTATTTTTTTACCTTACTTGCCAACACAAACTCCTTTCCTGGGATGCAACCCAATGGTGAACCCAGAGTAAAATATCTGACCATTTAAACTTCATTCATGCTTTTGCAAGCGCTGTCTACAATAACTAGGGTTTTATAATATGAACTTTTCTATGTGTAAAATTTAGTATCTTATTTGTAGTCAACCTTTGGGCAATCAGGAATAACAGTAAAGACAATTATACTGATTTCTGTTATTAAGAGTCAAATTCTGAAATATTTGCTTTAAGTAACAAGAATATATTCTTCCCAAGCCTGAAGAAACTTGCTGACAAGCCTGCCTGGTTATGTATTCTATACCCACGACATAGAAGAGGGCTGTTTACTCCACTAATGAGCACAAAAAGCCAGCAGATGTCTAGAACCAATTTGGCAGCTCCTAAGCTTTATATCCGTATTCCAAGAATCCATTAGCTAAAAATAATTTATAGAAACTGAAATGTCAGAATTCTACCAATGCCATATCCATAGGAGATCTAGAATTGGAAGATCACATTGCTATATGATATTTCTCACCTAAAAGCAGCTGAGAGAATTGGGTAAACACATCTGAAATATTCACATAGCATCATCAATGTCATAGTTAAGCTTAAAGTTTGTCAGCATTCTTAAACTTAAAATATTAAATAATTTCACATGTGTAGCCCTTTCGGTGACTAGAGATGGGAGAACCAGAGAGGAAAGGTTGCAGCTTATATTTTTGTAGATCTTATTTTAATTAGTTTTTTATGGAAGTCAGTTTACAAAGCTGTGGCCAATTGACCCGTACTCTTAATTTTCTGCTTCTGACCCAAATTTATCTTAATCTACTACTTGTTTAAGTGTTTGGGATATTTAAAACTACTTTCTGGGGAAACACTCTGCCTCAAGAACCCTTTTGATCCAACCTTATAACAGGACAGGTCTCCATTTGACAGATAATATATGTCAGACTCTTAAATTAACATGGTAAGATGTTAACTCTACCACCTGAATATTATTGTGAGTCATACTTACAGTCAGTAATGTAAAATATGGCACCCTAATCACTACTGTCAATTATAATATTAGACTGAGTGAAAATTGGTACTTATAAACCAACATGAAATATTTGTAACTGGGAAAATATTATTTAAGGGGCACTAGTTTTTTCTTTGTATTGTGCTAGGATCTTTGTAAATATATTCTCAGGCCAAGGCAAAGCTGCTTACCTGACTATATTATTAGTGTTATACAGACATACCTTTTCTAAATTATAACTTAATTATATGGTTTGGGTGCCTTTTATTTGATAATACAAGGAATATTCACTCAAAAATTCCTTCAGTACCTCTTTATTCTACAAAAAAACCCCCTTATTATCAGCATATTGAATGCCCTGTATACTGTGTAGGGGCTGGGGGCAAAAATCAGGGTCAGATGCTCCTATGAAATTTTAGCTTATACAAATGGACACACAAATTATAAAAATGTATAAATATACAAGTTGCTACATGCATGGGTTGCCATATATCTGTGGTGCTATGAAAGTACAGAGATGGCTCACTTAACATTGCAACTGAATACAGTTTCAATTATGTTATCCAATATCCCTGAGAGGTGGGATCATGTTTATTTCTCCTAGAAGTCAATGAAGAGAAGTATGTTTATCTCCAAAGAGAAATTATATGCTTTCTTATATTGTATTGTGAGAACTAGATAGCCTGGGGTAATTTGCCTTTTCATTTTGACTTTAGTTCATGCAGTAACTAACATATACTAAGTGCCTGGTAAATGTTTTTTATCTTTTCCAAATTAGCTTTTGATGTTTACTTGTAAGGGCCTTGTTTTACATGTTTTTTGAATTGCATAATTTTACAGCAGCAGGGGTTAGAAAGATAATCTTTTTTAATCCCCTAAAGTTTCAAAGGGATTAATTTAGGCCTCAAGATTGTAAGTAAACTAACCAAGATTACATATCTAGTTACTTGCAGAATTTAGATTAGAAACTAGGTGACCTGAATCCTACTATTTTGCTTTAGTTATGTTATCTTTCCAAATGATGAACTAGAAATCGATGGCGACAGATCAGAAAGTGAGGGATGGGAGAAGAAAGATAAAAAAACAAAGGAAAGAGAAAAAAAGGAGAGAAATTTGAAGAGTTTAAAATTTAGTTTTTTCAATATTTAGATATAAAATTTTAAAGATTGCAACAGTTAAAAACCTCACCATAAGGTGAAATATTATTCTCTTGCCCATTTTTTTGATAAAACAACCTTGAACTCACATATAATGTTTATAATGCAGCAGAACATGTATCTTTCTTCAGGGAAATGTATTTTAAGGTGTAAATGTGAACAAATTTATTTTTCCAGACACTTGAAAAATAATGAGAATTACTCTTGCTATTTTTCCTAAAATCGATTAGTGTTTTAAGACCTAAATGCTAACAGCTCAGGCCTCCATACTAACAACCTTACTAACATTCAGCCCAGTATGGGCTCTTAATTCATGAGGAGAAATAATTTATTAATGAATATAATTTTGTTTCTTTCTAAAATATTTATAAACTGAAAAACACGTTTGTGTGTTTGTGCCTGTGTGATTTGTAAAATTAGGAAAAGAGCACTTGTCTGCTTACAATTCATAAGGCTAAACCTGCCATGTATCTAATGTTTGTTTGACCAAAAGAAAAAAAGAGCTCAATTTTATATATTTGTTAGTGCTTGGAGGAAAAAAAAAATGCTTATTGAGATTTGTTTCCGTTTTCTATTGCTGCATAACTAACTAACTGCCAAAAACTCATGATTTGGAACAATTTATTATTACCTTTGAATTTGGTGAAACAACAATTTTAATTATGGCTATTGCCCATTATTACCTGTGGTCCCATGGGCTGATTGAACTCAAGCAGGCAGTTTTTTCTCAGGGTCTTTCTTGCAGCTGGGGCTGGAATCTTCTGACAGATCAACCAAGATGGCTCATTCACATGACTAGCAGTTGATGCTATTAGCTGGGAGCCAAACTGGGGCTGTCAACCAGCACACCTACCGTGGTCTCTCCCTGTGCTCAGGTTTCTTACAGTATGGGAGGCCATGATCCAAGAGGCAGGTTCCCAAGCCTTCCAAGAGGCCCATGCAGAAGCTGAAATGCTTCTCATGGCCTAGCCTCACATGTTCCAGGTAACCACTTGCACTGGATTCTAATAGTTCAAACAAGTTATCACACCCAGTCTAGATTCATGCGAATGAGGAATTAACTCTACCTTTGGATGTGAGGAAGTAACTGTTAGCACCCATCTTTGCATATTATGTACCAAAAGAAGTCTCACCAGTATCCTCACACAAATGAAAACTCACCTGCTGATTGCATGGAATGGGTCGCAGGGGATACATCTCACCAAAACATTCTTCAATAAGTGATTTTGAATCTGTTCAAGTGTATAAGTTTGTGATTTAGATTCATCCTCACTCACAAGTTTTGCTGTAAAAAACCTGTAAATATGAATTTACCCTTTAAATTTTAAAAATAAATTATTATGTGCTGTTTACTTTTCCTTCAAAGAACCTCAACACTGCTTTCTTTATACAATGGAAATGAAATCAATCATTTTCTTTGTCATTATATTTTTCTTAACTACTTTTGCATTTTCACTATTGACCACTACTGACCAGTTATTTCAATTACAAGACTGTTAAGACACTTATTAGTGGACCTAAAACTATGAATAAAAAAGCTAAATTAACCATATATTCTATACACACAGATATTAAAAACAGAATGATGAACATTCTGTTTTGCACATGTTTTTTATTTATCATATTCTGCTAATTTTATCTGAATGCTTTCTCTGGTATAAAGCCAGAAATAACATAAAGTACAATTGTGTTGTATATCTCATAGAGCTTTTGTTATATTAGTATTTTAAGAACAACTCCATCATATTTTACACAGCTCCCCACCAAGCAGTAATATTTTCAGTCATATCAATACTTCCTTAGCTTAGCTATCTTAAAGATCTGCCATTCACATAAAGTATTTATCTTTCAAATATTGGTGGAAAATCACAATAACTTATGGTTTACATTATTTGGGTCCAAGGGCCTTATCAGTTATTATTAAGAGCAGTGTAAGTCTCCCTACAAGAACATATTTTTTGATAAGCAATCCTATTAGAATTCTCCTTCAGCAACATGCCTACCATTTCACACATCCACAAATATTCTCACTGGTTCATGTTAATATCTTCGCTCTTTGCTAATTACCAACTAATTTATCTACCCTTAAAATGCAAATTAACACTGCAATTACTATTAATTTATGGGATTATTTATTTAATATTTTGTCTTATTTTATTTGTATGATATTGATAGAGATTTTTTTTCTTTCTGTTAAATCCAAAGCAGTCTTACAAATGCCAAACTACTCACCTCAGCAGTCAGGAAGTTTCATTTTGCAACCCAGTTAAGTGAATCCCCAGAAGTGATAACTTTTAGATTGCTTTGGATAAGCTTCTGATACTTCTGTTGTTGCCAAGTTATCACCTGAGAAATACTGTTCCGGTTCTTCAACAGGGTAATGCCACACCTGTGTACCCATAACTCTCCATCGAAAGTGTCAGGGACATATCAAGTTTCATTCCATATTTCCTAAATCAACTCTGGTATAAAATGATATCTTGAATACATGTGAACCAGTTATCA
The DNA here is from genome assembly GCF_964146895.1 of Miniopterus schreibersii. Taxonomy (NCBI): domain Eukaryota; kingdom Metazoa; phylum Chordata; class Mammalia; order Chiroptera; family Miniopteridae; genus Miniopterus; species Miniopterus schreibersii. The sequence goes on along the minus strand of NC_138106.1, from coordinate 66,939,599 downwards.
CCAGGAATGCTACTCTTGTCCTACAAGGCATTACCTAGTCTGAAAGGATATGGTGAGGTAAGGATTTCAACAGAAAGCCAGCGGGATGAGAGGAGAAATCCCATTTCTGAAAAAGAGGTTACAACAACTTGGATCAGAAATGGTTGGCAAGTCTGGTGCTCAATATTCTCTACTAGTCCGACTCTGGGTATTTCTTTGTCTGGGATTGAGGTTAATCTGGGGATGCTTGTTTTCTGCCCTTATTACTAGTAAAGAATAAAAGCAATTTCACGGCAGTATTAGAAGCAGGCCATTAACTAATAGAAATAGGGATTTCTGGAAGACAGATAGAAGGGCAGGAAAAAAGTAAGCCAGATTAAAACTGGTCTATTAAACATATGAGTTGTAGGCTATCACCTAAATGAAAATCTATTTGTATTTCCTCTTGTCCCTTTATATTATTTTCAGTGAGGAAGGACATTTTCCTTAGCACCAGACAAATTTGGACGTACCACATGAGTATTCTGTTTTAGACAATGAATAGTCACTGAGCCTCATAATCATAGGCTCAATTTAGAATGCAGAATATCCATCAAAATACAAATTAAACATGAATTAATTCAAGAGTATGATTTCTTAAAATATTTCCCTCCTCCTCCAACTCTTACTCCTACATTAAACCCTGAAGGCGGAGGCCCGGCCGGGCATGGCTCAGCGGTTGAGCTTCGACCTAGGATCCGGGAGACGGTGGTTCGATTCCCGGTCAGGGCACGTGCCCGGGTTGTGGGCTCAGATCCCCAGTCGGGGGCGTGCAGGAGGCAGCTGATCAATGACTCTCTCATCACTGATGTTTCTATCTCTCTCTCCCTCTCCCTTCCTCTTTCTGAAATCACTAAAGACATATTAAACAAACAAACAAACCACCCTGAAGGAGGATAGCTGCTTTTAGCTACAACGATATAGTTCATCTCAACTCTCTCTTCATAGCCAAGGCTTTCCACTCTAGCTGTGGTTTGGTCTACAAGGAAAGAGCCAAGATTTAAGGGGAAATGAGAACTTTTACTTGGATTGGGTAGCTTCTCTTTTACACTGACTTTGTGTTCCTTTCTCATGAGATGATACTGTAAATTTTTCAGATATTTTCTCCTCTGATGATCTTTCTCATGCAGTTCCTTGAACTGAGAAAATGCATCTCTGTTCCAGTTGGATTCCAATGGCTCATTCCATATTCCCTACAAACCTAGTGTTTATCTCCTGTTTTTTTAAAGAATTTTTTTTTTTTTTTAGAGAAGGATTGGGTTCACAACAAAGTTCATGGGAATGTACAAAGATTTTCCATGTACTCCTGCCCCCAAACATGCATAGCCTCCCTCATTATCAGAGTTCCTCACCAGCCTGTACCTGTTACAACTGATGGGCCTACATTTATGCATCATGATTTTCCAAAGTCCACAGTTCACATTAGGGATCACCCTTGGTGTTATTATACATTCTAAGTTTGGACAAATGTGTAATGGCGAGTGTTCATCGTTATAGTATTATACAGGGTATTTCCACTGCTCCAAACTTCACCGTGCCCACCTTTTCGTCCTTTCCTGCTTCCCAATCCCTAACATTGATCTTGTTATTTTTATTTTATTTTTATTTACTTATTTATTTATTTTTAACCCTCACCTGAGGATATTTTTTCCATTGTTTTTCAGAGAGAGTGGAAGGGAGGGGGAGAGAGAGAAACATCGACGTGTTCCTCCCACACCCCTCCCCACCCCCCCAGGACAGAAACCTAGCCTGCAACCAAGGTATGTGCCCTTGGCTGGAACTGAACCCGGGACCCTTCAGCCCGAGGGCTGATGCTCTAACTACTGAGCCAAACCAGCTAGGGCAGGCGATTGATCTTTTTATTATCTTTGTTTTGCCTTTTCCAGGAGGTCATATATTTGGAATCATATAGCATGCACTCTTTTCAGATTGGCTTCTTTTACTTAATAATATGCATTTGAGCTTCACCTATGTCTTTTTTCTCCTTTTAAAGAAGTTTTATTAACACTTATTGGGGCGACATTGGTTAATAAGATTATATGTTTTAAGCATACAATTCTATAACACATTATCTGTATATTGCATTGTGTGTTTACCATCCAAAGTCAAGTCTCCTTCTGTCACCGTATATTGAGCCCTTTCACTGTTCTAGCTCATCCCACTCCCCTTCCCCTGGTAACCGCCATACAGTTGTCTGTGTCTATGAGTTTTTTGTTTGTTTGTCCTATTGGTTCATTTGCTGCTTTCTGTTTTATATCCCACATCTGAGTGAAATCTTATGTCTTATTTCATTTCCTTTTAATATTAATGAATAACATTCCATTGTCTGGATGTACCACAGTTTATCCACTAATCTACTTGAGGAAACCTTGGTTGCTTCCTAGTTTTGGCAAATATGAATAAAGCTGCTATAAACATCTGTGTGCAGGTTTTTGTGTAGACATACGTTTTCAACTCCTTTGAGTAAATACCAAGGAGCATGATTGATGGATGATATGGAATGAGGGAAGGTTAAGACACTTGAAATAAAATATACTAAAACAATATAGTAATTACGTTAGAGTACAATCAAAGGGTATTATCTTCTTTTCAATTTTCCACATATTCCATGATATTGTTATATTACTTTTAAAATTTAAAAGAGTAACTTAAAAATAAAAATATGTTCTAAATTTGTAGCAAAACATATCAATTGTCCCAAATGTCTTTTAGATTTCTGGCATGAACATGTTACCATTTTCATAATGGCAAGGGAGTAAAATACTCATAGGTACATCCTTCTTGAATTTTCCCTTTTTAAAAAAAATACTCCTCAGTTATGCATAGTATATTTGTGAAAAAGTCTTTATACTCACACACAGAATTTTAGCATTTCGTATAATCCTCCTCTTCTCTCTGGCTGAAGATCTAGGAACTTTTCCCACGAGGACTTGAGTCCCTTATTTTTGGTACTGTCTTAAGCACACTGAATGCAGATTACTTAGTCCCTGCTTAGTTGATAAATACATGATAAACTCAAATCTGGCTTTGGGAACAATAGTTATTTCAGTAAGAAACTTGGTGCTGAGCCACAAAAAACATAATAATATAGATAGTGAACGTTTTGCTAACTCTTATACAGCATATGACTAATTTAATTTTTTAACTTTTATAAAAATAGAGGCTATACTCTAATTCTTAAATTACCAACTTTGTTATGTCTCTATGTATAGTTTAAGAATATAGAATAATAAACAAGGAATTTTTAATTATTCAGAATGATCTGAGCTGTTTTTCTTGAAGACGAATGAGGGCAGAGTCTAGGTATGATTTTAAGAATACAGAAAATGACTTTCCCTTCTGAAAATACGTATTGTAGTTCAGAAGCCAGAAACATTGTTTCAAAGTCTTCTTCAATCGCTCAATTCATGGTTTAATAGGCTTATTGTTAAAAATGTAAATTCTTTATCTGAAGAGTTAGGCACTTGAGCCATTTCTAGTCACTAACAATATCCAAATTATCAGGAAGTCCTATACTATCTACTTTCAAAATACATGGAAAGTCCATCCATGGCTCCCTCTCTATCCCTACCCAAAGAAAAACCACTATTATCTCACTCCAGAATTACTGCCCTAAACTCATATTTCTTCTGTCTGCTTATAATTTTGCCTGCATTACAAAGAGCAGACAGAGCCCTTTTCAAAATGTAAGAATCATTGCCCTGCCTCTTAGTAGCATGCAACCTATATGTTTTAGTATCACCATTTGTAAAAATGGGTACAAAAGAGTACCTACCTCATAGGGCTGTGAATATATATTTTAAAATTAATTTTATTGTTGAGAGTGTTACAGATGTCCCCCACTTCCCCCCTTTGCCACCCTCCACCTGGCTGCCTCCCCACTCCAGATCTTCACCTGCCTATTATCTGTGTCCATGGGTTATGCATATATGCATATAAGTTCTTAGATCAATCTCTTCCTACCCTCCCTCCCACCTTCCCTCTGAGATCTGTCAGTCTGTTCCATGCTTCCATGCCTATGGTCCTATTTTGTCCATCAGTTTATTTTGTTCATTAGATTCCATATATAAATGAGATTGTGTAATATATCCTAAGGATCCTGAAACACTAGTCAGAAAGAATCTATGCACCTCTATGTTCATAGCAGCGCAATTTACAATAGCTAAGGTCTGGAAACAGCCCAAGTGTCTATCAGTAGATGAGTGGATAAAAAAGCTGTTGCACATTTATACCATGGAATACTATGCAGCTGTAAAAAAGGAATATTTTACCCTTTGAGACAGCAGGGATGGACCTGGAGATTATTATGCTGAGTGAAATAAGTCAGTCAGAGAAAGATAAATATCATATGATCTCAGTTATATATGGAATCTATTGTGAATATTAAATTACTTAGCTTGTATAATGCATTTAGAAACAGTGTGAGACACATGATGAGCACTTATTACATAAGTGCTGTTTTGTCTGTTTTGTTCATCGTTTTAATACTCAGTGCCCCACACACAGTGCAAAACATAATAGCTGAATTAACTTGTTAGTAACATTAGGAGACAGGTGCTATTCAAGAGGAAGATTTTAAGAAAAAAGTGAAAAAGTAACCCGCAGGAGTCACAAATGTGTAAATGTTGGGGCATGAGAACAAAGCATGAGGTCATTTGTAAACTGAATCACAGCTGGGAAGAAGATTCACTAAAAATATTCCAGGACTTGAGCATAATTTCATAGAATTAGATAAATTTTACCTAAATAGATAACACAGATAGTATATGCAAACTATATATGTGTACACTTGTGTATATTTGGGTCAGTTTTCAGTGATTATAAGAGAGGTAGCATAGCAATTAATGGCCAGCTTTTGGTCCGGACTGCCTGGGTTTTGGTCCCTGTTTTATCACCTGCTGGCTGGGTTACTGTTGACAAGTTCTATGCTTCAGCTTTCTAATTTATAAAATCAGAATAATAATTGCAACTACTTCAGAATGTTGAGAATTGAATTCCTACTTGTAATTAGTACTTGTAATTATTATCTGAAATTAATATTGTACTTGGAACAGTGTCTGGCACATAGTAAATACTATAGAACTGCTTGCTAAATAATATAAAAATTAATACTTTTTACTTCATCATATTTCAAGATTTGTTTAAGAGATTATGACATTTTTATTGTATTTTTTTTCTTTCTTTTTTTAACTTTGGTACTTATGACAATTAAAGTTATAGAAGGAAACCATGAAGAGACAAAATTTAGGATGAAATAAATGAAACAGTATTGAACAGATTCTCTGTTTTTCCTGGGGACCCTCATATTTATTTATTTATTATTTTTAAAAAATATATCTTTATTGATTTCAGAGAGAGGAAGGAAGAGGGAGAGAGAGATAGAAACATCAATGATGAGAGAGTCATTGGTTGAGCCGGCAACCCGGGCCTGTGCCCTGACCGGGAATCGAACCCCGATCGCCTGGATCCTAGGTCGATGCTCAACCGCTGAGCCACGCCGGCCAGGCGGGATGCTCATATTTTAAAAATCTACTATCATAAAAACGGGATCCTGATAGTGTATTTAGAAAGTCAGAAAGGAAAACAAAACAAAACAACAAAGACAAACATTAGTATCTAAATGAAAGACTCCTCTGTTTCTTTAGCAAGTCGCTGGATGAGTGTTAGTTGAGGGAACTTCACTACCTTTCCTGAGCCCCTCCGTTTACTAATTTTGTGGGACCCGGAGCAGCAGAACAGACACAGTGGGCACGCAGGGTTGACGGCAGTCCCCGAACCATCTTTAGAATTGTAGCATCAAAGGTTAGGCACCTTAGGCAAGTAATGCTGTTCAGAACGGAAATTATTTTTTAATAATGTTATGAGTTTCTATCAGTGACTACTATTAATATCTTCCAACCGACTCAATGTAATATGCAAAAGACACATCACATCAGACTAGCTCTGAAGACAGTGTAAACACATGTAGTGGCAGAGTTATTGTTCCAAGAGAGCTGCTTTTTTGTTTGTGATAAGCATTACTGTGTGCAACTGAATTTCTATAGTAAGTATAAACTCTTTTAGTAGAGTTGTACTGTGTGCACTGGATGTTTACATGGTTTTCAAGTCCCTTTTTTATTTCCCCCAATTATCAATGTGGAAGTAATGAAAATAAAACTATATACACATATATAAAATACCGTACTATCCATTGTGGTAGGCACTGCCACATATGGCTATTTAATTTTAAATTTATTAAATTTAATGGAAACTGAAAACTCAGTCCTTCGGTTGTACTAGAAGTATTCAAATACACAAAAGCTGCATGTGGATGTGCTAGTGGCTACTGTATTGGACAGCACAGATATAGAACATCCATACCATTGCAGTAAGTCCTATCAGGCATTAGTTTTATTAGCATTAATATATAGCATTTGTTTTGGATAAATCACATATAACCTTAATACTTTATTTGAAAGTTGCACGTATTTTCAACAAACAAGACATTTTTCTTTTTCCTTTGAATAAAAATACTCACAAACAAGCATGAAACTTATATGTATACATATAAACACTACATTTCTTAAATATTTTAATCCTTGGTGAAAAGTAAGTCAGAAGCAATAAATCAGGAATAGCAGTTGACTATATTAATACTAATCTAAGTCAATCAAGTATTTGTTTGCATTTTTCATTTATTTGGAAAATTTTATTTTCACCAAAAAATATCAAGGATATCAAAGATATTACAATTGAATTCCAAATACTGTGAATGTAAGTATACTTCTAATACCATAAGTGGAATTTATCAGTGAAACACTAAAGGACTTTCACAAAAGGGGTCTATAGTGGGATTTAGTTCCCTGAGTAATAAAAAGCCATTTTCATAACAGCTCAGAATAGGCACAACATATACATAAATATATATTATTCACATATAAGAAATTATAGTTTTAATGACTCAAGTATTTATTGATCTTTAATAAACAGAAAAGGGACAACTACATACTATTTTTACAGTTTAAATGTATAAGTATTAAATTATCCTTTATGAAAAGTTAATAAAGGTGGTAAATTTGACCAAAAAGACAAATATAATTAGTATTTAAACACAATTATTTAGCACATATTTTTGTAGAGGTGTAAAGGAAACATTCTCTGACTTTTAAAAACTTTTTAAGGTCCTTGGGATGGTTGGATATGAGAGTCAAACTTAGTCAACAATATTAAAAACCATATGCTAATTTTAAATGATTGGTTTAACTGAGTTATATAGAATTTTAATCACCCAATAATTATAAGATGACATTGAGAAATGTTTATGTTCCATGAAATAATTTTAACAACCTTAGTTAAGAAATACATTGTGATTAAAATGATATAGAACCCCTGACATAAAAGGCAAATATTAGGCATAATAAGTTTTTATAGGGTTGTTATAGGTCACTTGGAAATATAATGAGATGTCACTCAAGATTTGTTCTTTTATTTTTTATCAAGTTTAATATACACAAAAAAATATAGAACTTAAAAAATGCAAACATGATTCTTGATTTTGAACTAAATTCAAATATTAAAAAATATTTTTATAAAAAACTTGACCCACAAAATCCAGCTTAAGAGATACATTAAGGAATCAATCACTTCTCTTCTTCTAACACCTTAATCTATTTCTAATTTGATTGTAGTAAAAGAATATATTTTGCATTATTTGTATCAAAATAATTAAAATGTTGACAGTGGTTATTAATATGGATGTTATTAATAAATTTAATATTTAACTATTTGACATACCCAAGTATTTTTATCACAAAACCCATTTTTTACTGAAGCAGGGCATAAGGTGTCTGAATGCAGGTATAATACAAGACAAAATACTAAGTCTATTTTGGTACACTAATTTGATACTTGAATAGAAATTAATAGCAGTATTCCTGTTACCATGTTATCTTATTTGTTGTGATGGAAATAATCATGCATACTTTAATATAGAAAGAGTTTTTTTAAAGGTAGTTTTACCTCTACAATTAGTTGTTTACTGCTTGAATTTTAGAACATGTGCGTGATTATTGTTACAACTGAATGAAAACAAAATTGTTTTAACAGAGCTGATCATTCTGGGGCACGAAAGATAAACTGAATAATATATCACTAGTAAAATTAAAATAAATTTAAATGTATCATTTAAAATATTCTCCACATAATTTAGCTAAATTTACTTTTTGTGGATAATTGATGCCACACAGACTATTAAATAAATTTTATTTAAAAAATTCAAGTTAGTTTAATTGAGTTGAATTATTTGGCGATTGTGCATAACCTTTAATATTGTATTTGATGTTAGTATAAGTTCATGCACTAGTTTTCAGAGGATGAATCAATCCAAACGAAGAGTAAGTTTAACTCAAGCAGATGTAGTAACTATAGATATCCATGTCTAAGAGGGAAGAGGTATGACTCCTTTCCTCTTTCATAACTAATTTGGAACTTCACTAGGGGAAATTATAGAATGATTTGTGTTGGAATAATTCACTTCTTTGCCCTTCAATATAATACAAACTCTTGATGATTAGAAACTAAATATGATAATCTTTGTACCTTGTCCATAATGCTCAGCACAAATGCACATGAAAATCTCACTTGATAAATGGTTACTGAATTAGAAAAGTACTAGCAAGGATGTTGTCATTGAATTACAAACACATAAACACGTATATATTATTTATATAAGTGATATGTATATGAGACGTATACATATATTTTTATTTTACCATAAAATATCATACACACAAGAACAAAATGAAGTATCATCGCAGATAACACCACAGTTCATTTTATGTAGTCTCAAGTTGATTTTTTTCTGAGGTTTTTAAGATTCAATATGCTACCAATAAGGTAAAATACCCAGCACTGTTTTGAATTTTCTATTTATCAAAAATATTAACTACATCTTAATATCAAAGAAAACATTCTAATTAAATATGTGTTTCCCCTGATTACATATTTTCTTAAAACAAAGGGCCTCAAATTTACCTCATTTAAATTTGTGGATTTTTTTAAACTTTAGCTGTCCACATGCTATTTAGTTGTCCACAGACCACTTAATCTTTCAATTGATTAATATATTAAAGTTAATGGTATGGCAACTATAGTATTGTTTGCAGCATATCTCTAAATTTTATATTAACAAAAAGACTCAGATGACTTTATCTATTCAAATTACTAAACTAATATTTTAAGACCTGATGTTCTGACACACTTCAGGATTAACATTGTTTTTATTTATGTTGCTTCCACCTTGACCGTTAGACAATAAAATTACAGATATAAATGGAATAACTTACTCTTCTATCAGAATAAAACACTTAAGACTTTCTCAAGCTTTAAAACATGCTGACTATTAAACATTATACTAATCCTTTTTTTCCTCAAAGGAATTAATTGCAGGTTAAGTCTCTCCTTCTTTCATCATGTTAAAAAGCAAATAGTATTTGTGAATACTATTATTTCTACCATAAATGAAAGTTCAGACTAATTTTAGTGTCAGATGTTCTATTTAATAAAAATGTGATCAGTCTTACCTGAATCCAGACCAATGATCTGAAAGAACACAAAAGAACTGTCAACAGTATAGTATTGAAAAATGAGACATGAATGCTTTTCTGAATATGGGTGTGATTTAAACAGACAAGTGCAGATAAATCTATATGAATATCGCATCTGGTTCACTGAGTGGCTTATAATTTTTAAACTGTCACAGGTCAGCAGATACATCAACACTGCTAGAAAACAAAAAAGAAAGTACATTTCTGTTAAATACAGTTGCTTCAGCTCACATAAGACAACCATGACAATATTTTAAAAAGTTAGTTTTAAAAACAAAATTTTTTACTCATATAACCATTAGCTCTTCTCTGAATGAAGAGAATCTAGCATATAAAAAGAGCTCAACAAATATTTTAGAATGAATACACATATGCATGTTGTATATGTGTGTGTATATAAATACATATTTACATGTATATAACCCATGACACAAATAGTCAAATGGTTATGGTAATTCTTTTTACAATTATGTTTTGAAATTGATAATCATGTCAAACCCATGAAATCACCTTATAGCCAAAGTTTATGATAATTATATTTCAATTCATCTCCTCTAAGTTTTACTTGAAGACATTGTCTTCTAGGCAATGCAACAGACAATATCTAAACATATGAAATATGTTTATTTTAATATTGAGAAAAATGTTGTAATTTTTTTTTTTTTTTTTTTTTTTGCTTAAAAATCCAAACCAGAATGTGACAATCAATTATTTGACTGGGTAAAAGTAATATATTATACCATAGTTGACTCTGACTTATTTAAACAAGCAAAAATTGTGAATTTAGGTGAATTGTAGGCCGAGGTGAGGATAGGAATCCAATGTAATCAAGATGTTTTTGTTACTCTGAAGTAAATAATAGATTACATTTCACGTATTGTGCCATGATTTGTAATTAAGTGTAATTCCTAGAAATGAACCGTAGCTTGTATTTTCCCTCCCTCCCTCCCTGTATTATAACCATTTCCTTCTAGCCTAATTTAAAAAGAAGCTTCCTGGTGTTCCGTTTATATTGCATTCTCTAAAATGTTATGCTCAAGCAAAGTATCAGAATTTAACATTTTGATATTAAATATTTTTACTCTAGTAATTTTTTTCATTTAAAAATCTCCTTGCAAGTCTAGTTAATTGAAAAATCAGAATTTTAGAAATAGATTAACATGGTTTACATTTTGAACATAACAGTATTATACATTCCTTCAGTTTCTCAGAATATAGTATACTTTAGGCATTTATAAGGAGAGTGTTCTTTGGATATAATTTTTCTCTTAGTGAGTTATCATTTAAGTCTATAAAACTATTCACTATAAGTCAACAGTTAAATTTTGAAACAACTATAAAAAGGTCATGGAAATATATTCTTTGATAGTAAAGTACATAAAAAGATTATTTTGAATCAAAACATCAGCATAATGAATCATTGAACACTTCCAAGAAAATTATTTATTTAGACATTCAATTTAGATTACATTTTAGCCCTTTAATTTTACAGTTTGTTCACTTTAAGTTCAGTTTGCAAATGCCCCTGTGGTCAGTCAATATCAGTGAGAATGGTAAAATCAGCAGCAAAAGCAGATTTTACTTCTTTAAGTACCAACACATAAACCCCATACTTGGTTATCTTTTCGGAAGTGATTTGCGCACATTTAAATCGGCGCGGACACCTTCGGAGGCGGCGTCCGCCAATCAGAAACCTTCCTCCCGGGCAGGAATCCGGGCCGGCACGTTTCTCCGCGCGCAGCCGCAGGAGACGCGGGCTTCCTGGGCGTCTCTTTGCGGCCAGTTGACTACAACGCGGTAACTGAAACCCTCAACTGAAGTATGTCGCGCACACGCCCAAGGCCGCAAAACCTTGAAGGGGAGGGTCCTTTTCCAAAACGCTCTAAGAGCCGAAGGCTCCTGACCCCTCCATTTACTATCCCCCCGACTCCTGCCCCTGGGCCATTTCCCTCTCGCCCCTCTGCCCTTGGTAATACAGCTACTTTCTCTTCTCGGTTCACTTTTCTCCACTGCCATACTTTAAAAAAAAAACACCAAAACATTCTTATGAGTTTTGAAGGGGGCCTAAGTCCCTTCAAGAAGGAAAACGAGGGCGATGAGAGCGAATAAAGTCCCGGAGAACTCCCCACCCTAGCAACAGGGGTCCTCCGCGCGCAAGAACGCACGAGGCGTAGGGCGAGCGCGTTCCCCCTGCGCTCGGGCTCCTGGCGCCACGAACGGTCTCCACCTGCGCGCGGTGGAGGCGTTTTTGTTGTCGACTAACCCCCTCTAGCGCCGAACTGGCAGCATCGAGCCGCGGCGGCCGGGCCAGCCGAGCCGGGCTGGGCGCAGCTCCCCAGCGCTCGGGGCTCCGGCCCTGCCCTCGTGCCCGCCGCGGCCGCGGGGCGACGGCGTGAGGACCACGGATGCCAAGCCCCCTTCCTATCAGCCCTGCGTGCTGCCGCGGCCCTGGCACGGGCACCTTGAGGTTCCACCAAGTGGACAGCGCAGCGGCTCCTGACCGACCCCTGCGAGCGCTGGGACGGAGCGGGGGCCCGAGAGGGAGGCTCACGCGCGACAGCGGTCAGTCCGCCGCGCTCTCGGCGCCGCCGTGGACGTGGCCACGCGCGCTCGGCCCTTGGGCTGCTCCGAGCGCGCGATCCGAAGCTGCCACGCCGTGGGCGCTCGGGCCCCTGAATCCCAGCGCCCACAGCGGCGACAATGCTAGTGACCTCCACCGCGAAGTCATCCCCGCGCGGCGACGCGAAGACCTCGGCGAAGCCGGGCGCCAGGCACCCGACCGCGTCCAGCCTGACGTGACTCCCCCGCCGCTGGCTCCCCCCCTCTGCCTCCCTAGGATTCGGGGCTGCGGAGGAGGCCACGGAGCCGAGGCGCTCGCGCCGGGGGGCAAGTTTGGGCGACCGGCGCTGGGGATCGGTCCGGCTGGTCCTCCGCCACCAAGCTCGCCCTGCACAGGGACGGAGACAGAGAGAGACAGAGACAGAGACAGCCCGCCCACAGCGCTCAGCCCCTCCGGCGGCGGAGAGGTGAAGTCTGGGGGAGGCGGCGTCGGGAGCCCGCTAGCCTGAAGCGCGGGGCGCAGCTGCCGAGATATGGGGAGCAAAGTGCTTGGGGGACTAGGTGCTGCTTCAGAAACGTCGGTGAAGCGGCTGCCAAGGCCCAGGTGCGGCGCAGACGCGGCCGAGTTGGAAGTGTCCGGGGTGCGAGCCGCTGCCGTCGCCACAGCAGCGAGGGGCTGAGGGCGCAGCTCCCCGGCTGGCTCGGGCCCCCCGCGGCCGCACGTCCCTCGCTCGGCTCGCCCCGCACAGGCCCGAGGAAAGTTCCCGCGGCCCCCGCGCGGGCTGCGGGCCGCCGCGCCTCCCCCCCGCGGCTCCGCGAGCGCACGCCCGGCCCGGAGAGGCGCGCGGGCCGCTGCCCCGGCGGTCCCGCCCCCGTCCCCGCCGCGAGGCGCCCGCCCCCGCCCCCCGCTCCCCGCCCCCGAACCACAGCCCGAGCTCGCTCCTGCGCGCGCGCTCCCAGGCCCGAGCGAACAGTCCTCGCGCGAGCGGGACGCGGCGGTGGATGCGATTCCGCTCGCCGCCGGCCGCCGGGAGCTCCCTGGCGCCGCGGGCAGCGCCCGCCCCCGACGCGGCTGCGCCCGCCCCCGGGCAGCCTGGACCCTCGTGCCCTGCGCTCGGGGCCTCGCGCGGGGGGCGCCCCGGGACACCCCCTGCGGGCCGGGTGGAGGAGGAAGCGGAGGAGGAAGAAGACGTGGACCCGGCCCTCTGCCCTGCACGGAGCACCTGGCCGCGCGGCTGCCGCTTCTCTCTAAGGGGGAGCCGCGGCGAGCGGGGGACAGCCATGGGGGGCTGCGAAGTCCGCGAATTTCTCTTGCAATTAGGTTTCTTCTTGCCTCTGCTGACAGTTTGGCCGGGAGACTGCAGTCACGTCTCGAGCAACCAAGGTAGGGGCCGGGGCGGAGGGGCGGGGGGCGGAGGGGCGGGAGCTCGCGGACCCCGCGCCCTGGCGGCCGGCGCGCGGGTCGCCTCGCGCAGGTAACTTCTTCCCGGGATAGGCTGCTCTTGGCTCGCGCCCCGAGGGCTCCAAGAGGTGCCCCTCACCAGAGCTCCCTGTCCACCTTGCCTGGCACCCGCGACCTGACCAGCTGCGGTCCCTGCAGCCTCCAAATGTCTTTAAAGGGACGCGTGAGCCTCAGGCGCAGCCGGGTGCCCCGCTGGCGGCCGCGGGCTGCTCCGGGCGGCGCGGTCTCCGCGGGAGGCCGGTCTCCCCGGCGCGGGCTTCCCGGAGACTCGCGCTCTGGCGCCCGCCCCCCTGGGTAGCGCGCAGGGGCTCGCGCGGCTTCGGGGAAGCGCAGCGCGGCCGCTCCGCCGGTGACCGGTAACCGCGCCTCTGCCCCGGCGCCCCGCCGCCCTCGCGCCTCCGCGGCCGGCCCCTTGCCCCGTGCGGACCGCGTGTGACGGACTCGGTGGAAACCATGCCCAGACCAGACACCCGCAGATCCGTGTCTGCGGTTTCCCGTTTCTCGTGAGCCAGGAGATGGAGGGAGATAAAGCAAACGATAGGTGTGAACATCCAAGTTGTGAACACGCGTCCCCACATCCAGCCTCGGCGGCTCGCCCGGGAGGAAGACTGTTTCCCTGGGTAACGTGGACAGTGTGTGGCGAGCGGGAGTCAGGCTCACAGAATGGAAAGCACTTAGAGTTTCTGAAAAATTCTCTCTCTTCGTCTGCTCAAACAGTCTTTATGAGACATAGCTCATTGGATCTGCTATGATTTTTTTTTTTAAAGAGCTATAAAAATATCACCTGCATAATCTAAAGACCCTCTTAGGCTCAGCAGCGAACAGCCATAAAAGTTTTCCAGCGTGTACCTGGCTGGATGCGCTCATGGGCAGTGTGAGGCCCACGGATATGTCACCGGTGAGGCCACACGTTTCTAAAGACTTCAGTTATAAAACTTGAATTATTTAACACACAAGGCCTCGGAGTAATTTGCAGATATAAAAATGGAGGTCAGATGATATAAGAGGGTGCACACTTTTGCGGGGGTGAGAAGGTTGGGAGAGAAGGCAAGTGAAACAACACAGCTTTCTTTTTTTCATAAGCATAGATGACCATTTAATTTTATTTAGACAGATCCAGAATCAATAGTTGATTGTTCTCATTTATACAGTTCATATTTTTGGCATGTTTTCCTAAACATTTCCGTTTTTGTTTTTCTGTTTTTTACCTGCCGGGTTGCAGTCACAAATGCATATGTAAATTTGGAAATCAGGCACAGCGTTGGTGACTTTGAAGATGTATCACATGATAAGTGCCTCCTGTAGTGCCATGCTCTCCTGTGGCTTGTGGTGGTGTGTACCTTCAGGCACATCCCCTCGTGTGGTTTTAAAGGCTATTGGCACTCAATAGCGAAGGGATGGTAACTGAATCCACCTGTGCAAATATAGATTGTTAAAAATAATGTAATTATTTACCTGGTCTTTTTATATTTTAAGGAGAGAAAAATAACTTTTAATAATTGGAAAATCAGACATTTCGGTTGTACTCTATGTTAGTATGTAGGGCTACTAAAAAAGATGTATACTTTGAGAGTCAAGTTTATTAGAAGTATTTAAAAGTTATTTCCATGCAGTGGTTTCCCTCAGTCAACATTTATTTATTCATTAAATGCCTGCGAGACACCAGTAACCACCCTAGGCTCTTAAAGATACTAACGTAAATAAGATACATATCTGAATCCGCACATGACTAACGTGCCATTCTACCAAAATATGTCAGGTGTTAAAGCATGACCGTTCAGATAATTATGTTAAATTAAAGGCATAGAAGAGTTACTTGTTAACCTCTTGCAGTCATTTTTATTTGTTCATCTATTATAAGGACTTTCCTATACTTTTAAAAGACATTGCACCTACAATGTTTACCAAATATATATAATTTTTGTGTGTTTTTATCAATTAGCTCAACTTCATGTTAATAAATGAGTATTACTCAGTTTAGCCATCAGTTTAATGATCAGGATCATTAAAGACAGTCTACTAAAACTCTTAATTTGAATTTCTGTTAATATACTAAAAATGCAGGCTATGCATAAGATTACACTTGGATAAAATAGTACCTAAAGGCGAAGTTGGGTGAAATTTAGTGGAGTTTCTCAAAAGTGTAGATTAAAGAGAACGTATGCTCAGAGTTTTTCATCAGACGTAAGTGGTTGCTTATAAAATGCTTTTACATCCTAAGTCACAGTGATTAGAAAGTATGCCTTATAATACCTTGGAATAACTTTCAAATACTGAAGTGATTATACTAATAGTTAATAAAATCTCAAACTTCAAAATGTTATTCTTATGAACACTTTGGGCGTATTTTCTTAATTTGTGGTTTCATAGATAGCATAAATCAAAGTACAGCTTACCAATTTTTAAACATTGAAAAAATGGGACATTACAGAATTACAGTATGTATATAATGTAGAAAGATTGATGTAAAATATAAGTTAGATTTCTAATACACATAATAAATATCAGTGATATGATTAATAGTCAATTTCAAGGAAATGGTGTTCATTTTCCTAGTAAATTTTCATCTTCAGAGCTAATGGAATCATGTTTTATGTTTAAAATTTGTTATTTTATGAAGGGTAAAATTTAATTTTTATATTACTTGCTTTCTGATTAAGGATATTAACAAAATAAAATTTTTAATGTTATCTGTTTTTACCAAATTATATGAAATTCTTCATGATTAAGATGAATGGATTCACTCTCTTCCCCCCACCCTAGTTTTCCATACTTAGACTGGGTAAGATAATGATAATGGCAACAAAGTGAACTATCTTATTTTTAACTGGGTGCTTAACATGGTGCTAAGAGTAACTTGACTATAGGAAGCAATCTTTCCTCTTGCCTTGGCTGTGAAGCCGTGCACTATAAAGATGAAATAAATCAATTTGACTCTGTCTTCCTATTACCCAACCTCCTTGAATTGATCAGAAACTAGTGTTGCTTCCTAGATCACTCTGTTTAGTAGTGAAAGGTGAAAGCATAATCTGTATTCATACTACTATTATTCTAATAATTCTCCCTGTATTTAAGGTCTCAGGTTTTTGGTGTTTGTTTTTTTAAAATATATCTTTATTGATTTCAGAGACAGGAATGGAGAGGGAGAGAGACAGACAGAAACATCAATGATGAGAGTGTCATTAATCGGCTGCCTCCTGCACACCCCCAACTGGGGATGGAGCCCAAAATCCAGGCATGTGCCCTGACCGGGAATCGAACCCCGATCTCCTGGATCCTAGGTTGATGCTCAACGGCTGAGCCAATCCCGGCCGGGCAAGGTCTCAGTGTTTATTTAGGTGTTGGCAATTTTTATTTTAAAATAACACATTTTGTCTTCTAATATGTATAAACTTTCATCTGTGCTACTGACACTTAGGTCACTCTAAATCACAGTCTTGTTGCGTATGTAAGTAACTACGTATATCAGTTATAGTGGTTAGAAGCCACCAGGGGTCCATTTACTCAAAGATTACTCTGACTTAGCAAATAGTACTGTATAGCCTGAAAGAGTTGATGCATCTCTCAGGGTGTGGCTTATTTTCCAAAAATCATCAATCAGATACTCAGTAATTCATTAAATCAAAATATGGCTTGGATCAAGAATGTAGTGAGCTTATTTTACTACCAAGATTGTGTGAATTTCCCCCCCCCCCCCCCCCGGGAATTCGGTGACCAGTGAAGCAAGCAAAAACAGTAGTCTGACTTGTTAGTTTCATTGAATTTATTACTTTGTATGAATTGAGTGTAAAATTCACTAAGTTGCATGCGAATATAAGTGAACATACCTGAACAGAAAAATACCTGCTTAATAAAATTTGTAGTCTAAAATTAAACTGCTATAAGTATTGTTCACAAATTACAAAACTGGATATTGTTCTTATAGTAAGTGAAAGGGAGGAATTGAAATCTTTTTTTGAGAAAGTTCAAGAGTGACCTTTACTGAAAATATTTTAAAAAATGTTTAATAAGGGAAACTGGATGATTTACAAAGAATATTTCTAAAAGAATTTCACTTAGATAAAATTCATTTCCGGGATAAACTATTCATAGTTGTAAAGGTACAGAAGATTTTAATCACATGCCTTCATATGATTAAAAACAACCTGGAATGTAATTTTATTATACATTTACAAATTAAAATAAATAATTGTGTAATTCTTTGTTTTGATTAGTATTTGAAGTAGAAAGATAAATGTCATTAATATGCATTGATCATATAAGTGTTGTTTTCTCTGGGTTTGGGATAAGACTCTATCTAAAAACTTCTTGCAAAAATGTTATACATTGTTCTTTAAGGATCTCTTCTTCAAAGGAGAAGTAACACGAGTAAAGCATTTTTATTTGGATTTTCCTAAGAGGGAAAATATATATCTAATGGTACAAGACAAAATTAATGTTTAAATTACATATTTTTACTGTTTTTATATTGTGAAACTTTTCTATAAAGAACTCATGTTACTTTTATGTTAAAAAGTTAAACATGAAGAAATATATTAGAGTAGAAATTTTTGTTTCTTCACTGATCATTGCAAGTATAAACTACTGAAGTACAAAAGGCATCATAGATTTCTTGTATTTCCATCTACCAATCCTCTTTCCCTATCACAGGCATCATCTCTCAGTCATGCTCTTTCTCTCTTCACACACACGAATACTTCGAACTGTGTACTCCATTTGTCCCAAATGGCAAAAGACTAGGTCCTGTTTCACACTGTCTATCAAGCAAACCCCTATGGTAATTTTAAGCAATTTTCATTTTAAGCACATTATGGCTAGTGAGTAAAGAGATTGGAAGATGGCAAGAGTAGAATTAGGAGTCTATTGAGATTGTTTAGGAGAGAGGTTATGGTGGCTTGGCCTGGATTAGTGGAGATGTAGAGATAATAGATTTGAGATATATTTTGGAGGTTTATGGGACTACCTTATCCTTACAGAGAAATAAATGTAGATATTTAACATTTAAATCATTTTTTTCTCTTGGGGCCCAAATACGTTTTTCAGTGCTCCCCACAAAAATGAACTTGCTATATAATTATTGGTAATAAATAGGGCATAAAAGGAGTGGGGTGAGTTGTCCATTTTCCACTTTATGTAGCTCAGACCCTGATTTAAAATATAGTCTTCATATACAGTTCTGCTATTTTAAACTGTTGTACAAAATGTACACTCATTGGATCAAAAAATGCAATTTTTTAATGCATTTCTCACTTGGTAATGTTCCCTCTATAGTTAGATATTTTTCAGAATGGATAATGGCATAAGTGAGTGGGGACATCTTCACAATGCAATATAGCAATATAACAGAGCCTAGTTTTTAGCTAACAAGGAGTAATATTTGGAAGTTTGGCTCATGCACCAGTTTTATTCATCTCTATTACGGTCAGATTACTGTTATTAAAAACAAAAAATCTAGGTGATACTAGATATAAAATAGGTGTGTTTTCAGATATTTTTCATTAGTCTTCTTTCCTCTCTGCATTTGTTTAAATGAAAAGAAACAAAGGTTCAGAAAGCATGTAAGAGACCAAGAAAATGAGATTTGGGGATATATGATGTTTTGGTAACCAGGACAAAGGAAGAAACCATTAGGTTTTCCACTAAGTAATAGTAAATTGCATGTAATTTAAAAAATTTCCCTGACCAGTTAATTATTCATTACTTTGAGTTGTCTTTAATAGTACTATAGGAATGCAATTATTAAATATATAGAACAACAGTCATATATACTTAGTGTATATTTAGAAAATTCATACTCTGGAGATGCTTCCTTTAAACATTTCCAAATATTCTTAAATATATATTCAAACATAGTAAATCTTACAGTCTGGTGCTTAGAATGTTCTGGAAAAATACTACTTGTATTGTTATTTCCTTTGATAAAAATTATGACTTCTTATGGGTATACAATTTTAGTTTTCAATAACAAATATTCTTAAACTGAATGAAGCCATTCATTCTTTTAATAGATATTTATTGAAGGCCTACTGTTTTAAAGGAAGTGTATTGACCATACGTAAGGGTTCAAGGAGAACTTTCCTTCCCAGAATATATGATCCAGTGAAGAGTTTCCAGTCTCCTTCCAGATCTGACAGGAAAATTTTGTTTTCTTAAAATTAGATTTAAAATCAATGAGAAAAAGTTAAAAAACACATTCTAAAAATATGATAATATATAACAGTACTGGTGATCAGCCCTCATAAAGTATTTAGGTACCATTTCTTTGAAGGTAATATCTATTATTTCATTACATTTTATCTCAGAGTAAAAATAAGGCCCTCAGCAATCACATATTAAGCATCTTCCTTGTGTTTGCTTGGTTCTTAGGCTACAACAATGATTATCTTACAGTCTCTGTTCTTTAGAAATTGACCCTGCTCTGTTGATGTTATATATCTTTGAGTGGTTGATGTTTACTCTTTAATTTCTTGATTTTTATAAGATGATCAATTTTATAGTAAATTAGACTATGTGGAAGAGAAGGAGTAAAGAAACATTATCAACCTTTTTATGTGTTTTATTTGTAAAATTGATTTGTCTAATGTTTACAGATGGGCATACATTCTATTTAATTACATGAACAGAAAACATAAATATGCATTTTAAAAACATTCATGTGTAGAAATAAATATTTCACATAGGTAATGGCATTCCGTGGACTGACATGTGGAGTGAACTTTTGTTTAAAGAATATTAGATTGGCTTATTTTGGTTTTTTTAAGGTGTGTTAATTATTAAAAAGAGTAATTCATATTGAAAGTGCAAATTTCCAGTTTCAAATACTAGCAAATGTATACCTTTTAATTGAGCTTTGCAGTGAGAATTTTGATGAAAGTGTGTATTTTCAGTACATGTCCTGAAAAATACATTCAGCTACTTTCCTAAGATACTGTTGAGTTATCTGGCCATTGGCCTGTTTGATGACCCGTACTTGGTGGATATGATTGAAAACTCATAGCTTTTCCTTCTATTTTATTTCATACCTTCAGGTGTTAAAGTCATGTTCACTTTATTTTTAGAGTTATTTTTTCCCTTTTAATTAAATGTATTGAGGTGACATTAGTTAATAAGATTATATAGGTTTCAACTGTACATTTCAATGATACATGATCTGTATATTGCATCATGTGCCCACCATCCAGTCAGATCATTTCTATCACCATATAGTTGACCCTTTACTACCCCCACAACCCCTTTCCCTCTGGTGATCACTATACTGCTGTTTGCGTCTATGAGTTTTGTTTGTCTTTCTTGTTTGTTCATTTGTTGCTTTCAGGTTTATAG
This sequence comes from Miniopterus schreibersii, assembly GCF_964146895.1. Taxonomy (NCBI): domain Eukaryota; kingdom Metazoa; phylum Chordata; class Mammalia; order Chiroptera; family Miniopteridae; genus Miniopterus; species Miniopterus schreibersii. The sequence continues at coordinate 66,918,653 of NC_138106.1, read as the reverse complement.
CCAACATATGAGTGAAATAATATGGTTTTCAACTTTTTCTGTCTCACTTATTTATTATGTATGATATTCGCAAGGTCCCTCCGTGTTGTTGCAAATGGCAGTATTTCATCTTTTCTCATAGTTGAGTAGTATTCCGTTGTGTACATGTACCACATCTTCTTTATACAGTCATCTGTCAAAGGATGCTTCAGTTGTTTCCATGTCCCGGCCACCATGAATAATGCTGCAGCTAACATAAAAATGCATCTGTCTTTATGAATAAATGTTTTAAAATTTTTTGGTAGGTACCCAGGAGAGGTGTTGCTGGATCATATGGTAACTCTATTCTTAATTTTTTGAGGAACCTTCCTACTGTTTTCCCTAATGGCTGTATACCAGTTTACATTCCCACCAGCAGTATGAGAGGGTTCCTTTTTTTGTACAACCTCTCCAACATTTGTTATTGCTTGTCTTGTTGATAATAGCCATTCCAACAGTTGTGACATGGCTTATATCATTTTAGTTTGATTCCTATTTCCCTAATAGCTAGTGAAGTTGAGCATCTTTTCATATATCTGTTGGCGATTTGTAAATCTTCTTGGGAGATGGCTGTTCAGGTCCTCTGCCCACTTTTTAATTGGATTGTTTGTTTGTTTGGTGTTGAGTTGTATGAGTTCTTTGTATATTTTGGTTATTAACCCCCTCTTGGAGCTGTTGTTTGCAAATATCTTCTCCCATTTGGTCAGTTGCCTTTTTGTGTTGTGCAGAAGCTTTTTAGTTTGTTATAGTTCCATTCATTTATTTTTGTGTTTACTTCCCTTGCTTTTGGGGTCAAATTCATAAGATCCTCTCTAAGACTAAGGTCCATAAGTTTAGTACCTGTGTTGTCTTCCATGTAATTCATTGTATCAGGTCTTATATTTGGGTATTTGATCCATTTTGTGTTAATTTTTGTATATGGGACAAACAGCAGTCTAGTTTCAATTCTTTTGCATGTGGCTTTCCAGTTTTCCCATCACCATTTATTGGAGAGTCTTTATTTTCTCCATTGTATGTTTTAGGCTCCTTTGTTGAAAATTATTTGCCCATGTACATGTGGTTTTATTTCTGGGCTTTCAGTTCTGTTCCATTGGTCTTTCTCATGCTTGCTTTTTGATCATAGGAGGTACAAAATAACATATCCTTAGAAACTCCATGTTTAGGAAGTAGAAATAGTTAAGCAATTATTTTCATTATCTCTGTAGGTATCTGGAACAGATAAAAAGTAAGCACTAATGTAAATATATACATAATTTGTTCATTTATTTAATTAATTTACTAATAAATAATTATTCTTTCAGGTTGGCTGTACTATATTATGATACTTATATTTTGTGGAACAAGAGCATTGCAAAGAAAAACATGTTGTTAGATAGACATAGCATGCACTCTCCAGGATAAGGAAACGCACTTACCCACTATTTTAAAAAAAAATCAATAATGTATGGACATTTGCCTACCTGTGATGATTATAATAGGTATATTTGAAGCAACTTAATAAAGAGAAATATTTTATATACTAGGAAATAAAAAGCCATTATATTAATACGTATTCCAAGTAAGAATTATCTAAATTGAAGTGATTACCCCCAAATTTGAATTGTATCTTAATATCACCTTAATTTTTATTTTTAGTGGCAGAAATTTTTTCTTATGTTGCTATAAGATGCTGTTTTAATATTCCTAAAGATACCAGAAATTAAGTGTATAATAAGTGAATTTAGGTAGAGGTCAATGTACTTTATTCTAAAAATTGTTATCTCAGACAACTGAAGTTTATTTTTAAATATGAGATAACTATAAACATACCAAAATGAAAGAAAAATAGGGATAGAAACAAAAGCTGAATTATGGTACTATTTTAAAAATGAGTCTATGTGCCTGGATGAGCATGGCTCAGTGGGTGAGCATAAACCTCAGATCCAGGAGATCGCAGTTCAGTTCCGGGCACATGCCTGGGTTGCGGGCTCGAACCCCAGCTGGGGGCATGCAGGAGGCAGCTGATCAAGGATGCTCTCATCACTGATGTTTCTCTCTCTCTCTCCTTCTCCCTTTCTCTTTCTGAAATCAGTAAAGATTATATGTGTAAAAAAAAATGAGTCTATTTGGTTAAGGAATCTCTTTTGTTATGTTTGTCTAGCAGTATTGTGGGTAGATCCCTTAGTCTCTGCAGGTATAGAAGTGTCCACTCACGACAAACAATCTTAGCACAAACTTAAAAAAAAAAAGGCACACCAAAAATTTCCTTCCATTGTCCCTCTGGATTTAGAGTATACTCATATAATAGTTATCTGATTTAGTGAATACAAGTGAAAATAATTAGTAGTTGCCATTAAGTGTAACGAGAAATAGCTGAGCAAACAAGTAGAGTGCATTGAACAAAATCATAAGAGTTTTATCAATTTCTAAAAAAAAAGAATTAAAATCTGTACTTGGTCCACTGGTAAACAGTATCATGCCTGAATGAAAAAAAAAAAAGCATGTAATAGCCAGGAAAATTTTAGAATACTAGGACATTTAATGAGGAAAGTTCATTATTATATGCTCAATTTAATGAAGGAGCAATCAGAAAGAGATCTCAGTTTTTAATCAGAAAAAGAAACACAAAATTTCAGAAGTGCATGTTACTGGTATAGCATATTGCTTAGCATGGTTTAAAGTAAAAATTAAGATGCTCCAATTTTACTCAGTGTTATTTTCATGACACTATATTAGGGCAAGAATATACCTATTGTGTAATAACTTACTCTCTTGGAGTGTTATAGTATAATAACTTCATTTTATAGATTAGAAAAGCTATAGATCATCCAGGTTATTAAAACAACCATTTGGTAGTTTGTTTAAAAAATTACATGTGTAAGTGCCTTTGTAACATTCACTATTTTATGGCCAGAAATCTATATATGTATGCATTGTGTTTTAGATTATTCAAGAGCCCTATTACCCAGTAAAATAATTAAAATTTAAGAATTTATTTTAAAGGTTAGTATTCTGAAGGTTTAATATCCTTGTTAAAACTAAGTGACTTTGTTTTTTCCTTAAAAATGTTACTGAATGTTAAAATCAGATTAAATTTGTTAGCCTTTTTTTATTAGAAAGTTCTCATATTTTTATTGCAATGTAGCTATAGTTACCTTTGGGTTTTTTTGTTTGTTCATTTTTATTTTTATCATTTAGATATAAACACTTTATTTCTTAATTTATATGGTTTATTCATGTAATTTCCTAGAATTCTCAAGTTTCTTAAATCGTAAATGTATATTCACCCAATTTTTATATGAAATCTATTAATATCTACTATGTTTTTTTCATTGTGCTTGGCACAGGAAATACAAAGACAGGCCACCGCCTGGAATTTCTGAGAGCTTTAGATTTAACTAATGAGGCTGTTTATATGTCAGTGAATAATTAAGCATTATTTTATATATCGAAGCAATATGGATTTAGCTGTTACATAGATAAATTCATATCTATGAACTATTGCTTACAGAGATGAAAATATAAAAGTACTATTCTCAAGGACCTATGAATTGATATATGGAGACACTGAGAATAAATATTCATTCAATATATTCAATATATGATTTGGTGTGATTGCTAGAAATCAAATAAGATTTTCCCCTCTACCCCACCCCACTCCTGACCTTAGGACAATGTTATGAAATAGAAGAGATACAGTTGACAGTTAAACACTACCAATATAGAAAAAGTAAAATGAAGGGAAATAATATAAAATTTTGCAAACAAATAAGCATGAGTTACACATGAGAAATGAAAATGAATCTCACATTTATCAGGATACATCATGGATATATCAAAATAATAAAATAATTAAAATGAATGAGTCTTGCAGAGGCCTCAATTTTTAAGTTACTTTAGTTATTCTGCACTGAAAGATTAAAACTTATTCTGCATATAAATAAAAATAATTATCCAACTGAAAAATATCTTAGCTTGAGCACAACACTTTTAAATAAGTGGTATTACTTGGCTTTTTCATTAAAATTTTTATCATATTCTTTAAGAAATAGTATTTCTAATGATGATGGTTGCTTTTAAAAATATAACAACACACAGTCTAAAATTTAATGGATTAAATGTTTTGCCTACTGATGTTTACCTATAGTTGAAGGTAAAATTGGCAATATCTGTGTGGTTTACATTATACATTAGCTTAAAGGTTAAAAATGTTTTTATAGCCCTAGCTGGTTTGGCTCAGTGGTTAGTGTTGGCCCTCAGACCGAAGGGCTCTGGGTTTGATTCCTGCCCAGGGTACATGCCTCAGTTGCAGGCTCGATCCCCTGCCCCGGTCTGGGAGAGTACAGGAGGCAACCAATTGATGTGCCTCTCTCACATTGGTTTCTCTCTCCCTCTCTCTCTCTCCGTCCTTCCCTCTCACTCTTTCTGAAAAGTAATGGAAAAAATATCCTCAGGTGAGAATTAAAAAAAAGATTTCTATAGTTTCCTTGTCATCTTCTAACATGTTAATTTCTTGTTTATTGCGATTCTCTCTGTCTTAAATCTATTAAATATTTGTTCTTAGCAGTGTTTGATAACTCTGAAATTGCTGGTATTCTTTAATATTTATCTTGGTAAATTACTATTTGATAGATCCTGTATTTTATGCTTGAGAATTGTGCTTGTAGAAGCACAGACAGACAGAAATTGCTGCCAGAATTTGGTATTTTTAAACACAGAAAAATCAGATTATCCATGACTAGCTGTTGACATTTAAATTTGTACATTTAGAATGTCACAAAGCACTGAAAACTATTAATTTAGTTTCTAAAATACAGTAATATTCTCATTTTCAAATCCATCATTTTATGGCCCTCCTTCTTTCTCTGATATAAATATGTTTTTTAAAAAAATTAATTGAAATAATTACAGGTCTTTTGAAAAACTGGACTTTAAATGGTTAATTAATTGAAAAAAATTACAGCTCTGCCAGTTAACCTAATAGATTGCTCATCTCTTTGCCTGCCTCTAGGTTTGTTGTTGTTATTGTCATTATTATAACATCCTAGTGCAGGTATTCTTTCTAATTTATGAAAATATATATAAGATATATTAATGTATTGATATATTTCTCTTTTAATCACTATGTAATACCTAGAATATGGTTATTTATTGCTATGTGATAAAATAATTTTAATTCCATGCCAGACTGTTTATATATATGTCTTTAAAGTATTTTCTTCCACAGCAGATGATTTACCTAGGCTGCCAGAATCTGTTGTTGCCACACCTTACTAGATTGGTGATGTTTTCTGAGGTTTTATATTTGAATTATGAAAGGTTATGATTTTATATACACCCCACTGCAGACACATGACACTTACGATATGAATCCTGTTCTTCAAATGCACCACTTGCTTGGTTGGAAGTTCTGCTTCTGATTTGGCACCAGATCTAGGAAGTTTATATGGTACCTACAAAACTAAAGGAAAAAAACACTAATTTTCTCACTAACATATTTGTCATGATATATTTATTGTCCAAGCCAAGAGTATCTAGTTCAGTGCAGTTGCTTTCAAATTCTGGCTTTAATGTTTGCCCTTAATTCTATTCCAGTGCAAAAGTAGGGAATATGTCATGTGAATTGGACATTTTTAATTTATATCTTAAGTTGGAAAGATTATGATTTTTGCTTTTCTTATAACATAAGTTCTTTATATACTGCTTACATGTGTCATGTTAATTCAAGTGTTTTCCCCAAGTTGTCTTTTAATATATTACTGTTTGGATATCACAATTGACTTCAGCCTCCACATTTTTGCACTTGTCATTTCTCCTCCCTCTTGAGATTTACTTCTGAAGATTCATGCTCATACACACATTGATGAATAGGCAGTTGGGAAATAAAATGTCCCCAATCACTCCAATACTACTATACTAATGATAAACTCCCTACCAAAGGTCAGTTGTGGAATTGCAATAAATAGAACTTATTCTGAAGTGGGGTTTATTATCTTCCAATATAAATATATCATCCCGATCACTTGCCTATTATTTATATGAATAAGAATGGCCGATGCATACCTAGTTATAGGTAGATGAGAGCAGGAGAGAAAGATAGGCTCAAACATAGGAATGTTTACTATTTGGTCAGGAGCCCACACGAGAGCAGGTGCATGTTGCTTTATTGCAAGTGTGACGTTTTCTTGAATCCTTGCACCATACACAATCTTACAAAATTGTCTGGCTCTGAAAAACTTCTCCCTGGGTGGAAAAAGCTAGAAAGCAGTTGAAAGGGGGTTAAGAATTTGAGTAAGAAGTAAGGCTGAATCTCTGTGAGAGCAAGGATGATTCCTTCTCCAGCTATCATTTCTCAGCACTTAATATTTTTGGAGGAATTATAATTTTATGAAATGATGTCTGTTGATCTTTTCCTCAGCTTATTTTCTTAGTTTTTTATGTGTAGAGAATCTTTGCACATCCTATTTAACTGTATTTTCTAGATATGTTATGGCCTCAGATTAATATAACATGCCTCAGAGGACACTATGACAGCAAATATTTCTTTTGAAGATGTAAAATATTCTAGAAAGCAATTAAGAAGAATGTTGAAAAATACTCATGCACTTGAATCCATTAATTCCACTTTTGTGAATTTAAACTCTGGAAATGAATTGATAAAGACAGGCCAAGATTTATGTATAGGAATTTTCATCTGAGCCTTATTTTTAAAACTGAAGATTGAAATAAAAGTAAATGCTCCTAAATAGAAAGTCTTTTTAGAAAGATAACTACCGTTATTTGGAAAAGTTTCTCTCTTTTTTTATTCTATTTTGATATATCTTTATTGATTTCAGAGAGAGGAGAGAAGAGGGAGAGAGAGAGAGAAACACCAGTGATGAGAGAGCCGTTATTGATCAGCTGCCTCCTGCACGCCCCCGACTGGGGATCGAGCCCGCAACCTGGGCATGTGCCCCGACCAGGATCTGACTACAGTCTCTTGGATCATAGGTTGCTGCTCAACCGCTGAGCCACGCCCGGCCAGGCTAGATATGTTTCTTGAATGAGGTCATGCATGTGGCATCAACAGGAGTCCCAAATTTCTCTGTTACCAGAGAGTGGAAAAACTTGTTTTGCTACTGAGAGAGAAATCAGAGAGGTGTTAGGAGAACAAGGAAAGAAGGCTTGCAAGAGGCGGAGTCTGATGGAGATTCTGGGATTATTTTAGGGTAGCCAAGAGGATGGTTTAGAAATGATGGTGACTGTTCTGTTTTGAGCTGTTTGTACTACTGAAGTGTTAACCTCCACCCCACCCACCATTGTCACCTCCAAAATTTATCAAACTCTGTTATACTCCAAAAGAATAAGAACATAGAAAAGGGGAGTAAAAATTATCTGAGGAAGGAAAACCAGTTAGACCACCCCCACCTCCCACAAGAAAATTCATGCAGGTATCAGTTTAGCTATTAGGTAAGTAGGGTTTTGCAGAGACTCCCCTCTTAGCGTCATAGGCCATTCAGAACAGCAGCTGGGTCAGGAATTCTGTTGTCATCTGGTCCTAAAATGAGTTCCCAATCTTCAGAGGAGGTAACATGGATCTACCTAACATGACAATATTCCCACACATAATTTACAGAGGGCAAAGAATTGACAAGAAAAAGCAGCATAGTCACCTATGTGTGTGCTTTTTCATATCAGGAAACACAGGTCAAATGTACAGGGGATTTTAGAGGTGCAAAAAGGAAAGTGGTAACTTTAACACTCTTACATGTGCTTGAAACACGCTTGTTCCACCTTCATTTACATAAATGCGTAAAATGGCTTGGCCAGCTTTGCTTCTGAAAATGAGCCCTAGAAATTATTAGTTTGGCCATAATTTCCAGCCAAAGGGATAAATGGGGGATTATCTTAGCAAAAGTGAAGGAATAGGGCTCTGTCTACCTTTATCTGCCCTTTTTTTGTGGATAATAAACACTATCTTATGCCCCAACGCCTCTACATAGCTCTGTCATACTGAGCTTTCCAACACATTTTGCAGTGACAGCCCCCAGTCCTTGACTCCCTTTGCTGCTTGATATCATTTGAGATCTGACTTAACATTCTCCCTGATTTTCAGCAACCAGAAGTTTAATTTTGATCATGTGCTATCATTGGCAGATGAATCTCTAGTAAGGGTATAATTTGAATGACAACATTTTCTCTACAAACTGGTTGGAGTCACCAGGGTCAGAAATAGATCCTAAGGCCATGTCATAAACAAAACCTCAGACTCAGATTTTATTTATTGGTTGTGTTTTGGTGGTTGGAAGCCATCCCAGCCCAACTCCATAATGGCTGTAAAAGAAAGCACACTGTGGCATGCAGACCACTTTATCTTAGGCTAATATGTGCAATCTGTTTATCAAGAATACTTTTGCTTAAAAGTCTTAATAGTTCTTTTTAAAAAATTTGATTGGATCATTGCTTTCACTTTTGGCAAACTTATAAGAAGGGAAAATAAGCCCACATAATACAGAAAGGAAGTAATACAGTGAAATACAATTATCTCCTTTTAGTCCAGGCAGTTTATTTCCTGTCAGTAACCTGCTCTCAAGCACTGTATGATGCTCCCTTCCTGATAAAATTATACTAGAAATAGCTGAATTAGGAGTCTACATTTTTTAGAAATACTCAAAGGAAAAGAGGTGGTGCCATTTGCTTGCTCTCCTGTTCTTGGAAAGTACTGACAATTTTTAAACATTTTGGTATTCAACAATTAATGTGTGTTTCTTCTGAGAACTGAGTATATGGCAGTACACGGTCCTATAAGAGCTGTCTTCCAGTCTCACGGGGAAATAGAGGTAGCATCTGCTGCTTGTTTTCTTTTCCTTCTCAACATTCAGATTTAAGGATTAAAGTTCTGTGTTAAATACTTATGATTGTAATACATAGGAAATGGAATATATTTGAAATACATTTTGTAAAGCTTGCATTATTGAATTTTGTTTAAAGCTTTTAAAAATAGCTTACTTGGCTATTACTGTAGCTCTTAATACATTTCTACCCTGATCTAGTACTTACTATATATCTACACATACACATACACACATACATAACATACATACACACACACAGAATCTGAAACACTATGCTATTTGCTGTATAAACTCGAGTTTCTTTTTACTAGTGTGCAGTGATTTACATAATTTCAAATATCTCATTTCAGTGCTATAATTAAAAGAACTATAAATTTCAAGTGTGAGTACATTTTAATTTTTTCTACTGTATTTCAGGTCATATTGCTTTAAATATTCCAAATATAACAGTTTGAGCCTGTAGTTGTTGGGAAAATCAGTTCTAATTGTAGTTCAAAATAAGTGGATCGCATTTTTGTGCTTAAAAAGGAAAAACTTGAACATGTTTTACATTCAGCAGTCTTTCCCATTAATGCATATAAAAATGTATCTCTATTGATGGAGGATTTGACATACTAGGAAAAAATAAAGAAAAATGTGGTTTTCAACTGTGTATATTAACTTAATTTTACTACTTTAACTTTTTTATGCCACATCTCTAAGGTGAGTAAAAAGCACAAATTACTGCCCTTATGTTACTAATGGAGTTTATAGAGACATTAAGTTACTTGGCAAAGCTGATAGGACAAATTAGTCACCACAGAGGAAAAACAAAACAGGTCGTAGGCCTGTTAAATCAGTGTATTTTCTAAATGGGAAAGAAAATTTCAAGCACCACCTAGACTATTAAAAGTTCAAAGATATTAAATTTAATATCTTGAAACACAGTGTGTTTCCTTATAAGTAATGATAATCTGTTTTAAAAGAATAGAATAATTATTTGGAAAAAAATCTTTATAAAGAAGAATTTGTTTCCTGGACTGTACAACTGTACTTTATTAGAAGTTAATACTCATGACTTTACTATTACCATTGTAATAGTAAGTACTATTGTCATTTTTACTCTCACATTCTTTTTATATATAATTTTTGAGACTGTAAGTCTCTTTATTATGTGCTTTTGCTTCTCTGTTTATCATCTGTTTGTTGAAGAATTTATCCTAATATGTTTCAACTTTGTTAAGCACTGTGAAAGCAGCCTTGATTAATGAGCAATAATGATAATTTACGTAACTAATGAGAGGTTGTACAGTTTGAGTCTTCAGCCCCTGACCCTTCTCCATGTGGGCTCCTTTTAATTTTCCCTCAATTCCAATCTAGCATAGCAACTATCAAGTCTTAGTGTCTATAAGAATTTCTGCAGATCTTTTTAAATCATAGTTTGGTTAGTCCTACTACCAATGAGTTGCATATAGTGTTTGAGAGAGAGTGTTCAGAACTGTTCACTTTATTTTTGTGTGTCTATGAGGTGTTTTTTGTTTTTTTCCTCAATCCCTTTATCTTTTTCACCCAGTCCTCAAAACCCCTTCCCTTCTGACAACTGTCAGTCTGTTTTATGTATATATGAGTCCACAGTTAACTGAAATCATATGGTATTTGTCTTTCTCTGACTGGCTTATTTCAGGTCCATCCACACTGTCACAAAAGGTAAAATTTCCTTCTTTTTTTATGGACAAGTAGTATTCTGTTGTGTAGATGTACCCCAGCTATTTTATCCACTCATCTACTGATGGGCACTTGAGCTGCTTCCAAATCTCGGATATTGTATATAATGCTGCAATGAACAAAGGGGTGCATATATTCTTTGGACTTAGTGTTTTGCTTTTCTTCGGATATATTCCTTAGAACTGTTCACTTTAAAGTAGCACTCTACCTAATTTAGATGACTAAAGAGATACCCATCTGTATCCATTCTGTTTCTTTCTTTATAAGCAGTAGGAATTAAAACTAGCTAAAATAAGCAGAAAATAAATTTATAAGAGATAGGAATCTGGGCAGCACTTGGAATCTAGGCATCAGGAATTAACCATGAGTCTCATTGGGCTGAATTTATTTCAGCCCTTTTCTTCTTGTAATTGTATTACTCAGCTAAAAGTCTCATTCATGCAAGAGTGAGTCTGATTAGCCTAGATTGGGCCATGAACCCCTGCATCATAGAAAGAGTAGGACCTCTTTATTGACAGCCTTTCTTTATGTCATCACTATGTGGGGCAAGTAATTCCTTAAAAATGCTATCACTAAAGCAGTGGTAATAGATGGCCAAAAGCCAGAATGTCTAATTACGATCATGTAATGTAGTCATCTAAATGACTTATTTTAGAATTTTAGCCCTTACCCTAAAAACTCAATTACTAAGTGAATATGACTTTGTCTAATTAGAGTTTATATCATTTGCCAGTCCAGCCCAGGGGATTTAGGCATCACTTTGCTACCACCCTCAATAGAGTATTAGCAATTTAGGAGGCATGTTATAATAGTATCATGAAGCCAGTCTCCCAAAAGGACAGCGTATATTGGCTTTTACCCAAGTACAATTTTGAACGTTCCTTGTTATGATAAAACTCTTACCTTGCAATGTAGAAGACAAGGAAAAGTATACATGGCCTGTAAACTTTTCTTTATAAGAAATTTGACTTACAGTAAATGGCTTATTCTATGTCCAAAATTTCAGTACATGTAAAATATTCTGGTCATTCCCATTTGTCTGTTTAACATGAGAACATTTATAACCCAAAATACTGCCCAATATTGATCTAACTTCCATACACAATTATTATGCCGTTAAAAATAAAGTGATTCCTAAACTATAGAACACAACTGATATGCTTCTAAGCCTTATATTTTTAAAATATTCAGTAACATTTAAGGACTTGGATTATAAGGTTGCCAATGTTTCTTCTTAAAATAATTACTTGTCTGTGTTTCATTTCCCAGAAATTGCTGCCCAAATGCAGTGGCATAAACTCTTGAGTTTTTGAGAGCTTACTTTTGCTGGACACCATCCTAAGTACTTCAGTGGTATATTCAATTATGTAATCCCCACAACAACTTCTAAAGTAAATATTGCCATTACCATCTCCATTTTATACTTGAGGAAATCAGGACATGAAATAGGTTAAGTAACTTAACTACGCTAATGTCCTAGTACAATGTTAAAGGGTATTAATTACAAAGTGTCATGGGTAAGATTATGTTCCCCTAAAATTCATGTTTGAGTCCTAATGCTCAGTACCTCAGAACATGACATTTTTTGGAAATAGAGTAATTGCTGACATAATTTGTTAAGATGAGGTCATACTGCAGTACATTGGGCTACTAATTCAGTACATCTGGTGTCCTGATAAAAAGGGGAAATTTGAACATAGACATGCAGACAGGGAGGATGCTATGTGAAGATGAAGGCAGATATTTGAGTTATGCATTTACAAGCCAAGGAACACCGTAGATTTCCAACACACCACTGGATTCTCCCTCACGGATCTCAAAAGGAACATCTAGGTCTCAGACTTCCAGCCCTCAGAACTGTAAGACAGTAAATACCTGTTGTTCTAAGCCACTTAGTTTGGTACCTTGTTATGGCAGCCCTAGGAAACTAAAACATAGAGTAAGGATTAGGATGTAGGCTTTATGGCTCCAAAGCATTCTTAGCACACTGTGGTGTCTCCCTAAAGGTAAGAGTTTTGAATAAATACATCGTCCCTTACGATGTGAAAGAGATCTAGGCCAAAAAAGCTAATCCAGGCTAAGAGAGCTAATAACATTTTTCTGAAGCTTGAAGTACCTCTTTGCAAGGATGTTGTATGAGAAAGGAGCCTAAAGTACTACTTTCCTTCAAAACTGACAACAAAAGAGAAACAGGAAACTGTGACTATAGTTGGATAAAAACATGATCTGAGAATTTAACCATAAATTATAAATTTGTATAAATTAAGTTTATTTAAATATAAAAAATGTGTCTCTCTTAATAAATCTCTAGAGAAAGAAAAAATCTTATGGAGGATCTCTGCTACTCCTGTTTGATGACTTAAAAATATCTCAGTTTTCATAGAATGTAACTTTTACATAAACCCCAGCTTTGAATACTAGTGAATTAAACAGAAAAAAAAATGTAGGAGAAAAATAGGATTTTTATTACACAAAGACCGTAATGGAGAAATTCTGCATGGCCTTCTGCCTATGGCTTTTTCTAATTAAAACAGGCAGCTGTGGAATAAAGGAAGAATCATGCATATCCTAGGTTTTTTTCTGTTCACAAATAAATGCAATGAAAGATGAAATGAGAAGGGAGAGTTAGAAGTAAGTAGGAAATCCTTAGAAAGTATATTGATACCTCAGTTTTGACATATTAGAAGCAATAATTAAAAGCTCAAAATATCAGTTGCTCTGAACTGCCAAGAATGGAAAGGTAAAAGCCAACTTCCCTTAACTTTTTTTTCTTCTAACTCTAGCAAGTGATTAAAGATAAATTAAAGGGAGCCTTTCGCTTGGATTCAGTAGAGGAAATGATAATTTATAGAGCAGAGATAGCTTACTATTAAAGTTTTGTCAGTAAGGTGCTTGATTTGTATCTCCTTATATTTCTTTAATCTTTACCCTGTTCAGAGCTGCATAATCAAATAGGCCTGGGACTGAATCCCAGCCATATGCCTATTAACAATGAGTTTTTGAGAAAATGACTTAATATATTGGCCTTTTTTTAATCATCTATAAAATAGCAAAAATAGCACCTCTTTAGTTTTGAGAATTTAGAGATAGAATATATGCAGAGGTACCTGGCCATACAACAATAATATAAAAACATTAATTATATTTAAGGACTAAATGCATTATTTCATTTAGTCCCCACATCTGAACTAGGAAGTGGGTCATATTATTTATTCCAGTTCAGCAGCTAAAGAAACTGAGAGAGAGTTTGAGGAATTTGTTCAAGAGCACAATCTTGTAGGTTATGTAGATTTTGGAATCAAACCTAGACCTCTACTTTTGAGTAGCAGAAACAACATTCACTGAATATATGACTAGTGGCCCTGTATTATGGATAAAAATATGAGTAAACTTAGTTCTTTATGAATTTACTGTCTAATAAGTGGGCAGCAATAACTGTTGTAGGTGTGGTGATAGAAATATGTACAGTTACCAGAGACTTCAAAGGAAGAGGTAGTCATATATACATTCATGCATCAGGAAAGACTTTATATAGGAAGTGAAACTTGAGCTGAGTGTTGAAATATTGTAGCTATTCATCAGGTGACTGGTGATTACAAATCATTCCAGACAGAGGGAGTAATAAATATAAGGACATGAAGATCACATATGATAGCATTTGGAGAAGGGTAGATAGTTAAGAGGTAGAGGCTATCAGGAGGAGTGAGGCAGGAATGAAGGAAGAAAAATAGACAGGGGTCAGAACATGAAGAGCCTTGAATGCCATGCTAAGTGGTTTGTAGTTTATCATGAGAATCTAGAGGTTCTTAACCTGGCTGCACATAAAAATCATATTGAGAGTTTTGAAAAAAATATTCATACTTGGGTTCAACCCAGTTCTACCTTTATAAACACATTCTTAAAGAATTTAGAACATCTTTCCCAGCCATTCTGGCTCAGTTGGTTGAGTGTCTGTCATACCATGCACCAAGGGGATGCTGGTTCTATTCCCTGTCAGGTCTCACGCCCAGGTTGTGGGCTCAATCCTCAGTAGGGGGCATGCAGGAGGCAGCTGATTGATGTTTCTCTTTCATCGATGTCTATATCTCTCTCCCTCTTCCTTCTCCTCTCTCTAAAATCAGTAAAGGCATTTTTTGTAAAGAAGAATTTAGTATGATGTCAGAGCAATGGCGGTGTGAGAGATACCCTTGGCCTCTCCCCCTCAAATTTTAAAAAGTTAACCAACTATAATTCAACAAAGAATTATCTACTCAATACAGAGGCATGCCTGAGAGGCCCACACATTGAAACATCTAAAGGTGGCCAACCTGGAAAAAAAAAGAATTTAGAACATCTTATTCTTGTTGAGGTTCTATTAGGCATGTAGTAGGCCCTCAATAAATATTGGCTGATGTTAGAAGTTAGGATTTTTTAGCTATTACAACCACTCCAAAATTATTTTTAGTTATTTTTGTGAGTTAAATGAACAGAACATTTTATTTTCATTATTGAAAACTTATATAAGGATGTTTTATAATATAAAACATATTAAGTTAATGATGACCTAGTAGCTATCAACTTGATATGCTAGTTATTTATTGATGATTTACTGGTAAATAGCCAAAGGGAGCCTTATTTTGTAAGCAGCACATTCACATATCCCTTCCTTACCCAATTTTGTTAACATTAATATAAGGCAAATTGACTGCATTTTTTCATAGTATTCAAGCTGATAGTCTAGTTATTTCTCTATTTCAACTTCTAATACAGAATAAGTATATTAACTATGTTTTTTAAATGATACTACTTGCTGATTTAAAGCTTTTCATTAGTGCTTCAAAGGCAGAAAAGAATGAAATTAATAATAAAGTTTGACCTGGGAATAAAAAAAAAAGAAAGACCATTTAGTTCCAAATATAAGGATCTCGTAACTCTCTTCTTGGTTCTAAGAACAAGTAAAAAGCTGAACTGATGAAAAATTGATTCTTTTGTAAGAGAAGGGACAGACAGACAAATATAAGAAGTCACTGCTTCCCAAAGCAGAGACTCAAAAGGGATTCAGTTGCTTTGTAATCATGTCCAGCTATCAACAAGAATATCACAAGGTATACCAAAAGACAAAAATCACAATTTGAAGATCAAGCATTAGAACCAGACATGGCAGTGATGTTGAAATGATCAGAACAGCAATTTAAACCAACTTTGATTACTATGCCAAGTGCTGTAATAGATTAGTTAGATAGCATGCAAGAAGAGACGAGCAATGTAAGCAGAGAGATGGAAATCCTAAGAATGAAACCAAAAGAAATTCTAGAGATAAAAAACACTGTAACAGAAATAAAGAATAGCTTTGATGGAATTATTATTAGAGTGGGTATGGATGAAGAAAGAATCTCTGAGCTAGAGTATATATCAGTAGAATCCTCAAAAAACAAAACATACTGGAAGAAGAAGAAAAATAAAAGAATATTCAAGGACTGTGGAACATCTTCAGAAGGTACAACAAGCACATCATGGGAATAACAGAAGGAAAAGAGAGAAAGGAGCAGAAGGAATATTTGATACAATGTTATTTGAGAATTTCCCTGAAATGTCAGACACCAAACCACAGACCTAGGAAGTTCAAAGAACGCCAAACAGGATGAATGCCAAATAACAACAACACTTAGGCATATTTTTAAACTACAGAAAATCAAAGGAAAAGATCTTTAAAGAAACCAGATTAAAAAAAAACACCATCCCTGGAGGAGCAAAGATAATTATATTTGTCTTCTCAGAACCATGTAAGCAAGACGAGAGCGGAGTGAAATATTTATAAAGTGTTGAGAGAAAAACACCAACCCAGAATCCTGTACCCTGTTGAAGTTTTTCTACAGAGGTGAAGATATTCTCACACAAACAAAAAATAAGGGAATGTTGGCAGTAGACCTGCCTTCCAAGAACTTTTAAAAGAATTTCTTTGGAGAGAAGGAAAATACTTTGTCATAAACTTGGATCTGTATAAAGTAAAGAAAAGCAAAGAAGGAATAAGTGAAGGTAAAATAAAAACTTTATTTTTTGTATACTTCATTGATGTAACAGCTAACAGTTTTTTTTCAAAATACATATAAATAAAATGAATGACAGCAATGTTAAAAAGGGGTAGAAGAGGAAGCAGGGTTTTTTTGTTGTTGTTATTATGAGGCAGTCTACCTACAAAGAGGTATAATTTATTTGCAAGTGGACTTGCATTAGTTGTAAATGGATATTGACTCAAAAGGAACCACTAAAATACGTTTAAAAAACACACAAAACAAACCCAAACATATGCTATTAATGGAGAGAAAATACATTGATATAAAAGCTTAATTCAAATGACAAAAACAGAAAAAGAGTGAGGGCAAAGAGGAATAAAGAACAAGGGCAACAAACAAAAAACAAAAATGTTAGATGTTAATCCATTTATACCAATAATCACATTGAATATCAGTAACCTAAATGAGCAAACTAAAAGATGGAGAAAAATATATCATCCTCATGCGAAGCAAAAGTACGTGAGTAACTAGATTAATTTCAGACAGGGAAGACTTCACACAGCAAGGATATTTCTTAGGGATAAAGAAGGACTGACATAATAATGAAGGGATCAGTTCTCTAAGAAACATAACAGTATAAGACCTGTGACCATAAAACTAGAAGAAGGTAAAGGGGATAAGCTTTTTGACATCAGCCTTGGCAATGATTTTTTAGATTTGACACCAAAAGCAAAGGAAACAAAAGCAAATATAAACAAATATTACATTGAAATAAAAAGTTTCTGTGTAGAAAGAAAACCATCAGCAAAATAAGCAACCTATGCAACAGGGAAAAATATTTGCAAGTCATTTATCTGATAAGGGGTTAATATTCTGAATATATAACAAACTCGATAGCAAAAAAACAAGCCAATTTTAAAAAATGGTCAAAGAAACTGAATAAACGTTTTTCCAAAGAAGGCATACAAATGGCCAACAGATACATAGATACTCTGCATTACTAATCACCAGGATAATGCAAATGAAACCAAAATGAGCTATTGCCTCATTTTTTTATTGTTAGAATGGCTGTAATAAAAAAGACAAGAGATAAGTGTTGGCAAGAGTGTGGAGAAAAGGGAACCCTTATTCAGTGTTTGTGGGAAAGTCCATTGGTGCAGCCACTATGGAAAACAGAGGTTGCTCAAAAAATTAAAAATGGAATAGTCATTGATCCACCAATCCCACTCCTGAGTAAATATACAAAGGAAATGAGTACATGATATCAAAAAGATATCTGTATTCCACCTTCACTGCATTATTATTTACGGTAGCCAAGATGTGGAAACAACCTACGTATTTATCAACAGATGAACAAAGATGTGAGATACAGACACACACACACTGGAATATTACCCAGCCTCGAGAAAGAAGGAAATCCTGTCATTTGCAACAACATGGATGCACCTTGAGGGCATCATGCTAAGTAAATAAGCCAGACAGAGAGAGAAAATACTGCATTGTATCACTTACATATGGGATCTAAACAAAAAGTCAAACTTATGGAAGCAGAGTGAAGAAAAAGCTTTGCCAGGTCTGGGGTGGGGTGGGGTAAACAGGAAGGTTGATAAGAGGGTACACATTTTTAGCTGTAAGGTGAATTAGATCTGAGGAGCTAATGGACAACGTGGTGACTATAGTGAATAACATGGAATTGTGTTATTGAATTTTACAAAGAGAGTAGAACTTAGATGCTCTCACACACAAAGATAAATATGGGAGGTTATGGGTATGCTAATTAAGTAGATGAGAGGAATCGTTTCACAGTGTATACATATATCATCACAATTTATATATATTACAATTTTATTTGTTAGTCATACCTCAATAAAGCTCATAAAAGAAAGAAAAATTTTAAAATTAAGAGAGAAACTGAAGGCAGAGTAATTGACCTATGTCACAAATTATGTGTTGACCTTATAATAGACCCAATGATAAATTACCTTCATGCAAGTATTACACTTTTGCCTCTATATTTTCAAATATATGATTTACTTATATATTATTTCTGTTAGGTATTTTTTCTATAATATAAAATTACTAATTCGGGAAAGGCTTATAGTTTTATTGCAAATGTTTTCTCAATGAATTAAAGTGTTTTTATTCAATTTTTACATTTTAATATTAAAATATGATAACATTTTATATATTTACTTCCAAGTGATACATTTTAAAAATATTTTAAGTGGACTTTTTATATATTTTAATCATAGAAAGATGTCAATAACTGATGTTTTGATTTCTTAACAGAGTTCTATAGTTGTCTTGTTTTACTTATATTTGTTTTTGTTTATTTATTTGGGTAATTGGGTTATAAGAATTTAGAGGTAGATAGAAAGCCCTCTGGCTTCTATTACTAGCAAAACTCTTTAATTTTTAGTGAAATGAGACCAAAATATATTAAATGACTTGTCCACAGTCACTTAGTAATTATTGGCAAAATGAATACTAGAACCTCTACAACACACAAACTATAAAATACAAAATTGATTTTCATTGATTTTCCTAACAAGTGTTATGGGATAAACCTTATCATTTCTAAATGGAAATAAACAACTTCAAGACTGAAAATTGTACAAAAAATATTGTCAAGAATTTCACAGTATTAAGGGGAAATAAGTGTTGATGACAATTCTCACATTACTTGTGTAAAATCTCTCCCAAGATCTATATGATGAAGGTAAATTCTATAGGAAGAAGCTCTGAAATATCTAGAGACTGTATAATTTAAAAACAATTTTTTTTTTTTTTTACTATTTAGGCTATGCAGCACTTAACAAGTAGCTTTAATCTCTTTTTCCATAAACAGGACAGTCATATATTCCCTTTCTCATTCCCTCAAATTGCAAACTTTTCTCAATCCTGGTTCTGGTTCATAAATAACTACCAGGCAAAACCATTTAGGCAAGTAATAGTTAACCCAAATTTTGCTAATTTATTGAAATCATGGTAAAACATGTAAAAAAGCTTAAGGGAGTAAAAACCCCTTTCCCAGGCACCGCACAGACTTAGTTAGTTTGGCTGGCTGACATTGGTCTTTTTGTGACATTGGGCAAATATTTCAGTCTTTCTGAGCAACAATTTCCTCCTTGGTAAAATGCTGATAATCCTTGAAGTTTCTATTTTACAGGGTTGTTGCAACAGAATATTGTTTGTCAAAATGTTTTGAAAATTGCTGAGTGTCGCACAATTGCATTATTTCGTTGCTGTTTCTCAATAATGCTGGAATACCTTTAAACATTGTTGATCAAGTCATTTAATCATTCTTTCCACATTTAACGAGCAAACATTAATTGAATTCCAGAAACTGTGATTCATGTTTACATGAAAAAGATGAACCATCCCCCCTCCCATTAAAATGGCGAACCATCCTACCTTTCTCTCTAGTCAAGAAGAAAAACAGTGGGAGAGGGAAGGGCAGGCAGTCCAGTTGCGTTTAGGTATTGTTGTGATCATGCCTGTGCTCACCTCAGCTGGGCTGCAGCGTATGTCAGTGTGCCTTGGCCTGTGCTGCCAAGGTGGATATTCTAGTCCTGAGTTATCAAATTGAAACAGGGCCAAAGGGGAAAGGAAGTCTACTGTTGTGCATAGATGATACATACTTAATTTTATCAACCATGGGAGGTAGGTACTATTACTGTGCCTTTATATATATATATGTGTGTGTGTACGTAAAAAGGAAACTGAGATAGAGAGGTTAAGTAATTTACCCAAGACCACTCAAGACCATAAAAAGAAAACAGCAATGTGCGAGGGCATCTAGAATGGGCAATATAAGATGGGGAGGCAAGAGGAATTCGGAGACAGCAGTGACTTTTCATAATAGTTGTTAACCATCAAATAGAAATGTGTCCTGCATTCTCAAGCTGTAATCCAGAGACAGATGGCAATAGCTTCTCTAAGAAGCTCAGATTTCTTAAGCACAGAATGGAGAAATATTAAACTAGTAATTATAATCCCATGTGATAAATTATCTACTAGGAATATGCACAAGATTTCCTGGGGGATGAGAAAGGGTGGTGCGACTTACTCTGCACGGCGGAATCAATAAAGGCTTTTCACAGAAGATAATGCTTGTGCTGTCTTTTTGTGTGTGTGGTAAAATATAGATACCATAAAACTGACTATATTAACCATTTATGAGTGTACAGTTAGTGGTATTAAGGACATTCATATTGTTGTGCAACCATCACCACCATCTACATTTGGAACTCTTAATCTTGCAAAATTGAAACTCTGTACCTATTAAGCAGTAATTCCCCGCACCTACTCCCAGCAGGGCTTGAAAATCACCATGCTTTCTGTCCTTCCTCCCTCCTTCCCTTCCTCCCTTCTTTTTTTTTAAGTCTCCCCTCTTTTCCCTCTTCCCCATCCTTTGGTAACTGCAGTTCTAATCTCTTCTTACTAGGAATTTAACCACCGCCACTCCCCACCCACGCATGTAAGTGAGAACGTGCAATATTTGTCTTTCTTGGTCTGGCTTATTTCACTTAGCATAATGCCTCCTAGGTTCGTTCATGTCGTTGTAAATGAAAGGGCTTTCTTCTTTTTTAAGGCTGAATATTATTCCATTTGGTTGGTATAAATAAACCAACCAACCAGTATCTTCTTTATCCATTCATCCATTGATGGACATTTACATTGTTTTCATATCTTGGCCGTTTTGAATAATGCTGCATGACCAAGGGAGTACCAATATCTCTTTGAGGTAGTAATTTTATTTCCTTGCAGTATATATCCAGGTTGAGATTACTGCATCATATGGTAATTCTGTTTTTAAATTTTTTTAAATATGTTTTTTTATTAATTTCAGAGAGAGGAAAGGAGAAGGAGAGAAATTAAAACATCAATGATGAGAGAGAATCATTGATTGGCTGCATCCTGCACACCTCCTACTGGGGATTGAGCCCGCAACCTGGGCATGTGCCCTGACTGGGAATAGAACCATGACCTCCTGGTTCATAGGTCGGCACTCAACCACTGAGCCACACCAGCTAGACTGTTTTAAAATTTTTTATGAACCCCCATACTGTTTTCTATAATGACTGTACCAACTTACATTCCCACCCGAAGATTGCTTTTTCTCCACGTTATAACAATAGTTTTGACTTTTTTATAATTGCCATTCTAACACGTCTGAAGTGATATGGCCATTTTTAAAAAACATACTTTTATTGATTTTTTTTTAGAGAGGAAGGGAGAGAGAGAGAGAAGGAGAATCATTGATGTGAGAGCAGAACATCCATCAGCTGCCTCCTGTATACCCCCTACCAGGGATGGAGCCCATAACCTGGGCATGTGCCCTGACTGGGAATCAAACCACCAACCTTTCGGTGCGTGAGATGATGCCCAACCAACTGAGCCACACCAGCCAGGGCAATATTGGCATTTTGATTTGCATTTATTGGTGATTGGTGATATTGGGTATCTTTTGATATGCCTACTGGACATCTGTATATTTTGCCTGTTTTTAAAATTGGATTATTTGATTATTTCACTATTGAGTTATAAGAGCTCCTTCTATATTTTCGGTATTAACCCCATATTGGATAAGTGGTTTGCAAATCATTCCTCCTATTCCACAGGTTGCCTTTCATTTTGTTGATGGTGTCTTTGCTGTGCAGAAGCTTTTTGGTTTGCTTTGGTTTCACTTGTTTATTTTTGCTTTTGTTGCATGTGCTTTAGGTGTATACCCAAAAAATCATCACTAAGACCAATATCAAGGAGCTTTTCCCTTATGATCTCTTTTAGGAATTTTAAGGTTTTAAGTCTTACCTTGAAGTGTTTAATCTTTGAATGTTTTTTTTGTGTGTGTGTGGCATAAGATAAGGGTCCAATTTTATTCTTTTGCATGTGGATATTTAGGTTTTCCAGTGCCATGTACTGAAGAGACTGTCTTTTCCCCATTGTGTATTCCTGTCAAAAATCAGTTTTCTCTATATGCGTGGGTTTATTTGCAGGTTCTCTATTCTGACCATTGATCTATGTACCTGTTTTTAGGCACAGAGTCTTGATTGACATTATTTATGATGTGGGAGAGTCAGCACCGAAGGGCTTTTCCAAAAGATTAAAGAGACAATTCCAAGACACAGAGAAAGAGCTTTACATTTCTGTGAAAGAGCAACTAATTAGTAGCTGCCTTTGGGCAGGGGGCAGTGCAGAAGGAAGTACAGTAGAGGAGAAATTGAAAAAATGAGGTGATCCTAAACTGTTTCAGGTCAGCGTGTTTCAATAATATTTTACTTTGGTACCCTTTCCACTATGATATAACATCTTTATATCTTTAAATATTAGATCATTTAATTATTTTTGATGTACTATGACAACTTTGGATAAAGACAGTTTATTTTGGTTATACTATTAAAAGTATAATAAAATTAATTTAAAATTAAATGAAAATAGGCAGAATTTCATCTTTTTATTTGATAATACATTTAAATTAATTATTTAAGAAATAATTATGATTTTTCTACAATTAAAAAGTGTATTTTAATATACCAATTAAAATGAATCTAATTGATATGGCAGAAAAATCTCTTAATATTTTGATACTTGAAATTTATCAAATTTGCACTAAAATTCTCAGTGGTTCATTTTTATAATGTTCACATTCTAGCTCTAAATGATGAAATAAAAGGACGTCAAACTGCAGTTTCACGCATTTATCTGCAAATAACACATTTTGTGTGTTGAAAGCCTCCTCCAAATAAATGAGTAATTATATACAGTCTTATCATATTTTACCTTTTTAATGTAATTCTGCACCAGTATTTTTCATTGTTTCTACTTTAATTGGTGATCATTTAT
This sequence comes from Miniopterus schreibersii, assembly GCF_964146895.1. Lineage (NCBI taxonomy): Eukaryota > Metazoa > Chordata > Mammalia > Chiroptera > Miniopteridae > Miniopterus > Miniopterus schreibersii. The sequence goes on along the minus strand of NC_138106.1, from coordinate 66,895,279 downwards.
GGGTAGGTATTTAGTACTATGTGATTTAGAATGAGCAATTTCATGTAGTTTGTGGAGCCTGTTAGGCTGATTGAGTGTTCGCTTTATCTCCATGAACTACCATTAGTTTGTATCCCTATGGCTTCTAAAAGGGAACAATATGAATATTTTTATCTATTGATTAAAAAAATATATTTTCTGGAAAGCCCAAATTAAAAGTTTTCATTTGTACATTTAAAACTTAGTATCAGGGACCCAAGGGTTTTAGAAGACACTAGTTAGGAAATATAAGAGATGAGAAACCCTTAATTGATTTTAAGAAATAAGTATAGGGCCAGGCCAGTGTGTCTCAGTTGGGTGAGCATCATTCCTTGCACCAAGAGGTTGCTGGTTTGATTCCCAGTCAGGACACATGCCTGGGTTTTCGGCTCAGTTCCCAGTAGGGGGCATGCAGGAGGCAGCCAGTCAGTGTTACTCTCTCATCTATGTTTCTATCTATCTCTCCCTCTCTCTTCCTCTCTCTCTCAAAAATCAATAAAAACTATTTTAAAAAAGAAAGAAAGAAGTATAGGATCCAAGAACGTGGCAGAGTAGATGGAAGCTACACCCACCTCCTGCCAGGCCCAAACTGGAATTGCTTCCAGTTGAACTGCTTCCAGTTCAAACTGGATTGCTGAAGTAGAGCTTCCATCCAAGACCACAGTGTAGTCTAAATATAGAGCAATCAGTCTGAATAGCCAACTGAAGACTAGCTAGAGAGATGACTTATAATCAAGGATTTACAGACGAAAGCAAATTGAGACTGGTAGAAAGGGTGGGAAGGCAGAAAGGGCTGTCCCCACTCACACAGGTGGTAGCTGAGGTTACAGAGGGATATCTCAGCTGCAGAGGCTCCCTCTGAGAAGAGTGAGCTCTCAACCCCAAGCCAGGCTCCCCAGCCCAGAGCACCCGAGCCAGGAAGAGGCGCCCACATAACATTTGGCTGTGAAAATCAGAAAGTATTCTGCCTGCCAGGGAGAGATGGGGGTCTGCTAGAGACACAATCAACCTCCTAAAGGACTGACTCACAAAATCAAATCCGCAGCCACTCACCTTGGGCTCTGGCAGAGGGAGGGCAGAGTGGACTACAGTTGTGTGAGCAGAGGACAAGGAGAGTAGAATTGATGGCGGAGTAGAGGGACTAATGGGGACATGAATTGCTCCCTGGTTGACTTGTAGGTTGTGTATGGGATAGCAGTTTTGATTTCTCTTCTTAGCTCAAACTTCAGCCTTCTTTAGGCATGAAGGTAGGATTCTGGGAAGGGCAGTATTCAAAATAAAGGAGATACTGAATCCTGATTACTGGATAATGTCTTGGGGTGAGATAGAAATCAGAATTTGTTAAAATTGGGTCATTAGAGTGACTGTTTAGAGGAAATAAGGGAGTTGTAATTGGCCTCATTGTAGCAATTGAGTTAACAAATACTGAATTTGAAAAAAAATTGTTTTGTTTCAAAGTTTTAAGGAAACCTATGAGAATTATAAAAGTAAAAAGCAAAAAGTATGGTAAATTAATACCATTTGTAAAGTAGTTCCTGCTGTTTTCTAAGCATGGAGTAGTAGTCCATTTCCTAGCCACCTTTGGGTTGGGTGAGGCCATGTGGCAAGTTCTGTCTAATGGGTTTAGATCAGAAGTGATATGTATGTTACATTTAGTACTAGAGTAACACTCTCTAGAGGCTTTTTCCCCTCCCCCATGGTGACCAGCATCAGTCTGGTTGGTGGCTTCTCATTCAGCCTTGGTTTCTGAGTTATTACCAGGAGTAGAGCTTCCATCCAAGACCACAGTGTAGCCCATTGAACTTTTAGAGTTTATTTTCTATAACATGCCCAGCCTATTTTGATATACCTAACAGTATATATTGGCAAACCTTTTTATCTAATGCGGGGTAAAAGTATCCTGTGTTAATCTGCATTTCTTTGAGGAAGGTTTAATTTCGATGCTGGCAGCAGTGCCACGAGAACACCGAAGCTGCTGCCTTCGCCACCACCACTGCCACAATTAATTGTGCCTGTGCTTCTTGCCATCGCTCACCCAGGATCAGAAGTCCCGGGCTGCAACTTCCCACTGAGCACTTGTAGGTTGTGGCGCCTATAATACAGCTGCCAAGGAGCCAGCTATCTGCCCATTAAGATCCTCTTCTGAGAGGCAGCCTCCCACCGACCCTGAGGTTTCCCAAAAAGATGTGATTCAGGCAAGGGCCCTACTCCAGGTTGGAGGTCAGAGGCACGAAAATGTCATATCTGAACATCTTAATCCCGGCATGAGTGAACCAGAAGTGCTGTCAGTCTCTGAGGAGCTTTATCCCAGGCCCAGGCGTGAATTAGGTTTACACCAGCGAACAGCAAGATCGTGACCACTAAACTGAGCATAGGTGTTAGGTGCCCTTTTCCTGGTCTTTTATATTCTGGTGATCGGTGTGGGAGAACACAAGGGTTAGAGCTGTATTTCATGATCAGGAAACTAAAAAAGTAATGTAGCTCCTCTACAGGTGATTATATCAGAAACATTAGAGTTCCTGCAACGTATCACTGCCCTCCCTTACCTCTGAGTATTTCTTTAGCACTACATTTTAACTGTAATCTTATAAACAGGCTTCTATTTTTATCTTATTCTTTTAAACACTGTAGGTTTCAACTTTATGCTAACATTCCCTCAGTGATTAATTCATTACATATGGCAATGGGTATTAAGACGTTTACAGGTTTATTGTACCTTAAGCGGTTTTACTTTCTGTCTTACAAAATCTTTAATTTTGTTTAAGACATAGCCTTTCTAATGTCTTACGCTCTTTCACTATAAGCAGAGGTACTTCCCCAGGAAATAAAACCAACAGCATCACTTTCTCCAGGTTGCAATGTTCTATCTTAAACACATTATTTACTTAATATTTCGAGTCAAGAGTCAAGGGGGGTTTGTTTTGCATGGGATGGCTATTTACTCTTGATATATACATATATATATTGTGAACTTTGCTTTTTTATTTATATTTTATAAGATATTTTTTACATATAGATGCTTTTTAAGAATCTACTTTGGCGTTTCTCCCAGCTAAGGTTTTCAGTTCAGCATCTTTAAAATTTGATGCAGTCAGAAAATTTAAGGTGACCATATGTATTAGAACCCCAATTGAAAACACACACAAATAAATGTGCTTTCATCACAGCAGAGTTCATGCTCAGTTTCCATTAAGCATCTCCATATAGGTGTAGGATTTCCTTTGTGCAAGTCGATACACATCCTCTGTCATTTTCAACCTTGTGTCAGTAGAGCTGTCAGCACTCAGGATTGTCCCTGCTCTCGTATTTTTGTTAACCTAAAATTTTGTTATATATAAATGCAGTGTTGAGAGATTGAATTGGACAAAATATTTTGATCAAACTGTTACCATTATTCCACCTACCTGAGATTTGTTTTTTTGTTTGTTTGTTTTAAATCTTGCAGGAATAAAGATTCAGGGCTTATTTATTTTAGCTAGAAATGAGTATTAATGAAAATATTTTGAGACTTGATGGTGAAAAAGTATGAGAAGACATGAATAGCTGTATGATGTATGTTGTTTGAAACATGTTCATGTAAATAATGCTCTTCAACTATAGATATGGAATATTTATAGAATTTTTTTCTTTCTTTTTTTTGAAAGACTCTTTTTTAAATCAACCATTTGAAATATACATTTACTATCCAAAGTACCCCTGGAGCACTAGAACCTTCAGGAAGAGTAAAAATTGGTACTGACCATATCACTGAAATATTTTTAGAGTGAGAATGGCCTCTTTATGGGCACAGAAAGAGCTTATGTTCCCCCACACTGGGAGGAAGATTCTCTTTGAACTGCATAGTTGTTTGTTGTGAGGACTGTCCTTTGCATTGTAGGTTGCTTAGCACTATCCCTGGCACTCTCTTACCAGTTGTGACAACCAAAAGTGTCTTCAGATTCTGTTAAATATATAGGAAATATATAGAACTCTTTAGCAAAATCAGATTTAGGCTAGGTAGGAAGACAAGGCTGTTTGTCAATTTTGTGAGGCAATTCTATGCATGAGGGGGCAGTGAACAGGTAGAAAGAGTATTAATGAAGTTGGATTTTAGCTTGTAGGAATCATGAACTTCTTGTCCTAACAAGGGAAATTTGGATGTTAGTGTTAAGAATATAGGGATTGTATTAGAATGATTGATAAGGGATGCTTATGAGTATAATTATCACTTGGATTGACAGCCAGGCAAAAATTGAGCCTATATTGAGAGCTATATTGAGGGCATACAAGTTATTACTTTGATAATACCCTGGAACAGCCTTTTTTTACATGACACCCTGATGAAGATGTTTATGATGTTAGCAATAACAATACTTAAAAATAATAAGAAATGTTCTTTCTTTTATTTTCCACTTCTCTAATTTATACTTTGTGTTTGTTTTTTTAAGAAACCAGTATTGCTAAATAGATGTGCTTTTTTTGAATATATTTCTATTTATATAAAATGCACAAAGTATATTGGAACCATATGATTCTTTCCCAGTAAATCTTTCTTCACTAAACCCAGACCCATTTGAGTTCCACAGGCAGGTACATTTCACTTAGGCTAGAGGGTCAGAGGTAGTCATGACTGAGTAGAAAAGTTTCAGCAGTTTTTAACACAGCACCACAGATTCTGGTATTAGTTTAATTTTATATATTCACCCTAATCTCTAGCCTTCTCTGTCTTTTTCCTAAGACCAAACTGTGATTTGGCCTAGTGATGAAAGCTCTGTGTTTGAGTCCTTACTTGTATCTATAAACTTGATCCTCAAACAGTGTTCATACTCTGCCCTGAATATCTATAGTTAAACTTACCCTGACTGACCCTGTGACTAGATAAAAAAATGTATGTCATGCATTACTCCTTTGCCCTTTTCAGTTATTCATATTTAAATTGAGACCAGCATCTGGATATATGCTACTCTCTATAATCAAGCTCTGACATTTTACTGTTTTTACTTCCCAAAGATAAAGGTCTTGCTGTATCTGTTTTATCTTATAGATTTCAAATATAATGAAGCATTTATGAGATTATACAAATTGAGTTTACATAGGTATAATAAAAACTGTATCTAGAAGAAAATTTAGAATAATTGGAAAATAATTTTTACTTGAAGGGTTAAACCTTTTTTTTAAAGAATATAGTGATTTTGAGTGATCCTAAGTTATATAAAGTCTGAATTCTTACAGTACTAAAAACCAATTTGCTGTTATTGGTTCACTTTTTTTAAGGTTAAATTTTTGGAATATCTGAGTTGTGTTAGCCAGTTCAGAGTTGTGGCACAGTTTTTATCAAAGAGCAGTCAAATTGTTATGAAATGTGAAAGTGCCACATTATCCGCTGAAGAATAAATAAAAATGAGTAATTTCTCTCAGCATTTGTGGGATGTATCTGATAATTGTAACAGAACTTGACCTATGAAAGAGTGAGAGACAAGTATAAGATAGTACTTAGGAGAGAGGTAGAAAATGTGAGAAAGATCAGGACAGGTAGATACATGGAGCTGACTGATACATCTCAGAGGAGGCGAGGGAAGGGAAGAGATTAACCAAAGAGCTTACGTGCATATATGCATAGCCCGTGGACCCAGACAGTAGTGTACTGAAGGCCTGGGTGGGGCAGGGTCTTGGAGGAGGGGGGCTAGGGGGATGTTGGGGGACATTTGTAATACTACAATTTTTAAAAAAAGACAGTAACAAAGGAGGAATACCAGCAGAAATAAAAAGTCAACCAAGATCGTTCTAGCATGCATAATTCTATTCCAAGGGATGCTGATTCCCAATTCGTCCAGTAATGTGAGACCAAATAATTTAAGAGTATATAAATCATAGACTAGTTAAGGCTACCGTTGAACAAGTATAGATAAAATGAAATATAATGTACGTTCCATGGAGGTACACTTGTCATGCCCACGATTGTCTCCCCAGCACTTGACACAGAAACTAGTACAAAAACAAGACAAATATTTTTGAATTAATGAACAAAATTTTTAAAATGATGAATGGATGATTTTAAGAATATAGCTTTTGTGATAAAAAAATAATTTCCAGATTTTAATGGATTTTTCCTCTTTAGATAGTATAATTAAATGGCAGTATGTAAAAAATGTAAGTTATATTTCTCCAAATATAATCAATCTGCAAGAATTCAAAGTGGGAGCTTAAAGAAGGCATTAATTTGGTGAGCAGTTGTGTTAGGGTTAATCTTATGTTGTGCCCAGTTAACTTTCATTCAGCAGACTAGCTCATGTGCTATAATACAGAGACTTACTATCTGGCTGGAAATGAAAATAAAACCCTCACATCTGTAACTTTGATGATGCCTTTCTACTCATGGTCCAAATGTCTGGTTATTGGTTTCAATAGATTACTGAAGATTTTCTTTCTTATGTCCCTGTTTTGCCTGTCTTAACTTCCCAATAGCAATCAGTGAATTTCTAATCTTTACCCACAATGAAAAATAATGTATTAATTATCTCATTACTTGATTCAAGTTAGTAGGAATGGGGAACTTAGCACATATCTGTATATCCTTAACTGGTTATAGGTTAAGGAATATGTGTGTGTAAGGGGTAATATTCTACACACTGAGTTCTGTAGCATCTTATCTGTTCTTCTGGTTCTGAACTGGCTCTCTTTTGCAGTGCCAGTTCTAGCATATATTGTGAATTGCAGGGACAGTTAGCTAAACTAGTCATAGGCAGTGATGATGTATTTGAATGTCTTTTTGAAATGTGAGTGATAAAATCCTAGTATTTCCTAATATTTGAGAGTAAAATTATAGTCAGAAAGGTATAGGTCAGTGGGTACTTGAAGACAAAATCCTAGAGCTTACATCTGTTGAACAGTGTTTCTCAAATTGTGACTCCAGTAGGTTAATTTTTTAAAAATTGAAAAATAAAGCAAAAGGGAATAAAAATATAAAATTGTATCAGAGGCAAGTCTTGTTTTATGAAACTTTACTTCATTTCTATATTTACTGGTTCCTAATGTTAACTGTAAGTTGAAAGCTATTGAGAGAGCAGTGATTCTCAAAATACAGTGACTAGAGAATTTTGTGAGGAGGGGGAGGGAGAGAGGTAGGGAGGCAGGGAAAGAAAGAAAGAAAAGGAAGGATGCTATTGCCTGTCTCTACCATATGAGATTCTGAGCCAGTAAAGCTGAGGTGAGGCCCAGGAATATTCTATATTAACAAACATTCCAGATGACTCTAATGCAGGTGGTCTTTGTCTCATTTTGAAAATCAATACTCTTGTGAAAATGGAAGAGAGAGACTATGAGCCTAAAGCTTTCTTCTGTGGAAGTAAAGGAAGATACTGTCTATTCTAATTGTTATACTAAACCAAATATTTCAGAGGAAATGAAATATAATTAAATCATTGGATAATTTTGTACATTTGGTACAAAACTCAGTAATTAAATTTAATTCAACTGGATTTTCCAGTTAGTTCAACCAAAAAATGAAGTCAGAAAAAACTGAGAAAGGACATTTTATTGGATATGATATACCAAGTTTCTTTCTAAATTTATCTCACTCACACATCCTTGGTCCCATCTACCTGTCCTGTTTCTTCTTCATCGCCAGTGTGCCATCCCTACCCTGCATTACTCTGATGTCCTGGTAATCCTCAAACTCACCTTGTCCTCTCACCTCTCCACATTTCATGCCATTCCTACTGCTTGGAATACTCTCATTCTGTTGGTCTGCAAGAAGACTTCTAGTCATCACTTATGGCTGAGCCAAAATATGATTTCTTATAGACCCTTCCTTAATTTACGCCTGAAAACAGATGCTCTTACTCTAGTGCCCCACTGAAATTTGTGATACTTCACAAACAGTAATGCTCTTACTTTACCACAGTGTATGTATTTTTGTATTTCTTTGTGTAAGTTTCCTTCCACAGACTCTACATTCCTTGAAGGTCAGAACTCTATATTGTAATCCATACACTCCTCCCAAAGATTAAATATTGTTTAAAAAGCAATAATTGAATGGGATTGCAAAATGAAAATCAACAGGTGAGGAATTTAAAATAGCTAAATACATATAACTCTCCAGTTAGCAAATGGTTGAAAATGTCAATAAAAATGAAGTACACAAACATACATAGTACACCTTTGGTAGCTGCAAAATACTGAGAAGAGCACATTAAAGAGGGAGGGATTTCAGGTTCTGTTGTTATAAATTCAGTATTCCAAAGAAATAGATAATAAAAGAAATTAGTACTTTTTATCAGATTGTGTCAAAAGAAGTTACTAGAGCAGAGTTGAAGACCAGCATAGCCAAAATGATAATCCTGAAATCCCAATCATATGGGGAAGAAAAAAAGAGGAAAAAGGAGAAAAAGACTACTGAAATGAAATCATAAGTACTTACATACTTAAGCAGAAATGTCAATGGGAGCCTAGTAGGGGACATTTTATGTATATATAAAATAAAGTATTTTTGAAGTAGTCTTGGGAATATTCTTTGATTATTTTTATATACACACATACAACTATATAATTATATATAAACTTATATAAATAATTATAAATATATATAGAGATATATAGATATATATTCTGAAAGAATACACTCAAATGTAGGGGAGAAATTACCTATGAACAAGTTCTTGTTCAGAATAAAATAAGTCAGTGCTCTTAACAAAGAAAATAGTCAATGTATTATGGCCACTGTAGTTGGAGAACTGCTAAGAAAAGGGACATTAGAGGGTATTGAAAAGCATTTAAAAGGAGCTATAAAAGAGGCTACATCTTTGAAGTTAAGTATAGAGTTCCTACTGGTTTGATACTTTCATCTTGAAGTGGCCAGAATGATACCTTTTATAGAGCCCTTATTTGGTTGGGTTTTCCTATAAATTCAAATTTTTAATAGTTATTTTTATTAGAGACAAGATATATTGAAACCTCAAAAAGTAAGTTAGAATATTAATAAATCTCCATTCCTAGTATTGCTCTGGGACATAGTTATAAATTTTGATAACATGACTTTGTGCCTTAAGGGAGTAAATTGTGAATATAGAAAAGTATGGAAGTCGCTATGGAGTAGAGAGTTCACATTATTACTGAGGCAAAGGTCCCCTCTTTTCTAAGCAGGGGAGCCAAATTGATAATAATCAGCAAGATGTAGGTTACTTTAAGTGTGGGATCAATGACAGTGATCTCATATACCACCTGGAATAAGGGCAATGATAAGTGATATAGTGTATCATGTAAAATCTTTAAAAATAGGGTGCCTGAGAATATTTAGGAAACTGATGCAAACTTGTGAAACTGAATGACATAAACAATTTTGAATTCATCCTATCCAGAAGATTAAACTTCAATGAACACCCTCTTCATATCAACACCTTTGTTGATAACTGGAATTTCTGTGTGTGTTTTCTAGAAGATCAATACTTCAGTTGCTTCAGATCAACTCCAAAATGTCACATATTATAATGAAATGCTCCTACCATACCATGATAAGTGATGATGAAACCAAGCTAAAACATTTGGTCAATTTAAAAAGAAAGACAACTTGCAAGTCTGTATTTATTCGCTAAGCCTCTCTTTATTCTTGTTCCTCTTGAAGGGGGTGTTTTCTCCACTATTCCCTAATACAACAAACATTCTGAGCAAATCTCAAGTGACCAGCGTTTTGTTTCCATGTCCCTAGAGAATCTTGACATTCATTTCTCAAGCCTTTTTTCTAAGCACTCCTGCCCAGAGCTTCAGGACACACTGAATTTATTTCACATTCTTAAAAACATCACACTCTTTGAGCCTTCTCACAAACTAATATTCTCTCATCTTGGTGACTACTGACTCACCCTTGGTCTCAGTTTACATGACATTTCTTGTTGGACGTCTCTTCCGATATCTTTTTCACAACAGTGGGGAAGTGTCATGTTTAATGAGCCTCCTTAGACTAATGCATGTTCCATAGCCAAAAAGCAAAACTTTACCGTAACTAACCATTTATCTCCTAGAGGACACTAAGTTTCACGAGTTTAGGGACCTTCGTCAGCTTGTTTACCAACTTTTTTCTAGTACCTAGCAAAATGACCTATCAGAAGGCTATTGTAAGAGTCCAAATGAGAAATAATGGTAACCTTGGCATAAAAAATTCTCCCAATTGGTTAAGGCCACAGTGAACTCTCCCTTCTCTAAATATACTTAATATGTCCAGCCAAATTTTGCTTTTTACTGAATACTTACCATATGTCTGATCATATTATTTATAGATAACTTCATATTATAGATAAGAAATATGGGACCCAGAATATTAGAAGACTTACTAAAGATCACTAAGGTAATTAGTGTTAACACTAACTAGGCATAGTGCTTTTCCTATTATACCATAAAATTTAATTTCCATAGCTAGCATTCATGCTTCCAGAGGGCACCGAGATATGTACCCCTCCTGTAACTAGGTGACATAGTTGTTAAGGGCATGTCTGATTACATTAAGTGATGACTGTATTGAAATTTTATTTATATTTGTTTATTCATTTAGTTTATGTTATGCATATTTTTATTTGATTTTTATTTTCTGCCATTCTCCCTTCAAAACAGTCTCTGTGAGCTAGTTTTAACATCCTCCAATGAAATCTCAGGCAGGTAATGTTATTTTGCCATGACTTTTTAGTCACAGCATTTTACATTGCAAACATTTTTAATATTTAGTTCAAGAAAATAACCAAAACTCAAAAATTCAAACAACTCTGCACTTCTCCATCAACTTGATTTTGCTCAAAGCCTGGAAGCTTACAGTAGGGAAGAGGCATATGTTTAGGTTCTCTTCATAATCCCCCATTCACTGACTGCTGTTTCGGACTCAGCAGCATCAAGCACAGCGATTAAGCCGAGAGGAGGACAGTTTGTCGCGGCTGGTTCAGTCTTGATCTGGCTTGGGCAGCACTCTCTCTAAAGGATTCCAGGACAGCTCCTCTCATGATGGCCCACATTTAGAATATGGACATACACACATCTGACCCCTAGGCACTGCTTTATGGAGTTCCCTCCTGGCACAGCCCTCTCTCTGCCTCTGCTCTCCAACGCCAGGCCACCTAGTCACAGACTGTCCTATCATCCTTATGCATCCTTATGCGCATTTAACCTTTGAGTTGGCCCTTTACTATCTCCTGCACTAAAGTATCCCTTCTCCAACCCAAAATGCAATTCTTTCCAATCTCCCCAAATTTAATCACTTATATTAGTTGAAACTGGTCATCTCTTATGGTGGAAAGATAGGTTTTTAAAAAACTTTTAACTATGAGCTGCAGAGGAAATAGTATAGTAATTCACTTTAGGATACGTAGATATTGGCATATATCTATCTCTATCTCTATCTCTATATGTATATCTATATCTATATCTATCTATATATGTACAGTTCTTGGCTTTGAAACTTCAGCTTAATTTACAAGTCTCATTTTCAAATTCTATATTATAATAATTTTCACACTTGTTGAATGACTCCTGTGTGTCAAACACAGCCCAGCATGTTCTACATGCATTACCTTATTTGCTATTTATTTCAAACTTTTTAAAAAGTCCCTATTGCTACTTACACTTTATAAGTTAAGGAAGCAAAATCCCGAAGAGGTAAAGAAACAAACATACTCCAGAAAGCAAAGCTTATAATAAGAGGCATGATCATTTGAATTTAATATCAGCTTGTCCTGCTTTACAACCAAAGTACCCAAGCACTATGCAGGGCTTTTCTGGTCTTGCAAAGGAGAACAGGAGGGTTTAAGAGAGAGGAAAATAGAGCAGTCTAAAGTGCAAGAAGAATGAAAGAGATAAAGTTATTTCTAATACGTGAGATTTTAGAGGAATCCTGCTCTTTCTTTTTCATTTAAAGGATTCAACAAACAGCTATAAAAAATTAACGCAGCAAGACATAAAAGTTTACACAATTTTATATGGCTCTTTTCCTTACATAAAACAAAAAACCAATTACCTTAATGTTTGTTTTGAATTGTAGAAATAAAAAATCATGAAACTTGATTTTAAATTTAATTGATTTTATAAGGAGTCCTACTTCACTGCCTAATCTCCCACAGTGTGAAATGGATAAATACCCAGTCAGAGTCAAACACATACCTATTGAGCACAAAATATTTAAGCTGGCACTTTTTAAGCATTTACCTGTGAATTTTATAATACGTCATACCTAATCTAAGCAACTGGACCAAGCTAATGAAAAAATCTTATGACAGAAGGCTATTGACATTTGTATTTGGTCTGCAATTTCTGAATTAATCATGCTGGGAAGCTAAACTTCATGTCATATTTACTTCATGTCTTATTTACAGCTTTGAAGGCTGTTCAAGAAGACAGCTCTAACTTTGATAAGCATATATTTTCCCCTAGAAAATATCCATTTCTTTAAATTCTTCTGGAAAAAGCTGTTACTATTTGTTTTGTAGACCAGAAAGCAAAATTACAGTATGTCACTCATGAATGTCTAGACCCCAACATTTTCATATGTGTCTAAATTGGATTAATAAACTTGGAAAATTTTGTAAGAAATAAAAGAATAAATCTATTCAGATGACCTAAGAACAAGGAAAACAAATGCAATTTAGCCTGACATAAAAGATGTCTAATTTCTAAAATGACCAATTTACTCCATCTCAAGTAATTCTTAAACATTAAAAAAAAATAATTTAGTATTATAGGGCATGATACAGTGTGCCAATCAAAGTTTCAAATAAAACTTTTAAAATATGAAATTTTAAATATTTTTATGACAATGTGGTTATTAATAGTTTTCAAAAATGTTTATTTTAATATATTTTTGCTTTTCAGAGAGAGTGGAAGGGGGAGAGAGAGAAAAATCGATGGGAGAGAGATGCATCAGTTGCTTGCCTCTTGCATGAGCTGGGGAATGGAGCCTGCAACTGAGGTATGTGCCCTTGGTTGGAATCAAACCCAAGACCCAATGCTCTAACCACTGAGCCAAACTGGCTGAGGCAGGAGAAAACTATTAACATTAAGATAAGTTGCTCAGAAACTGTTTGCATGATGACTAAATGTGATATCCTGGAATAGGAAAAGGCCATTGAGTAAAAACTAAAGAAATATGAATAAAGTTAATAATCATAAGTCAAAAAAGAAATCAGTTGTTTTAAGTGTTTTAAATTCTTCTTATTCTTGGGCAATAAAAATAAGATCTGCCATGTGTTTTTTTCTATAAAGAACAACCTAAGACAGAGACAATCTGGCCAACCAAATGTGAACCAAATGCCCAGAAGTTTAGATTTCTTTCCAAAATTATGTGGCATGGTCAGCAAATGTTATTCTGTGTCCTTATTTGAAACTATGAAATCAACTCAGTAATTGGGATTTATTTTACTCACATGTAAGAATCCTTCTTGGAAAAAATATACTCTATTTTGTCATTAAAGAGTGTATGCATAGAACCAATTTTCTTTAAAAGAAAAAATTAGGCCTTTCAGAATTTAGCCAATAACAGGTTATAACTATGGAACCTATAATATGCCTTGTAAATAGTATTTGAACTGGCAATACATTTCATCAAGTAGAAAACATTTTGTTGTTTCAGCATTATTCAAAGTTAAGAGCTTTAAAATGGGTGGATAAAACTCTTTATTCCTTAAATAGAAATAGATCTAGCCCAGCCCAGCGTAGCTCAGCGGTTGAACATCAACCTAGGATCCAGGAGATCGATTCCCAGTCGGGGCACAGGCCCGGGTTGTGGGCTCAATCCCCAGTCGGGGGCGTGCAGGAGGCAGCTGATCAATGACTCTCTCATCATTGATGTTTCTATCTCTCTCCCTCGCCCTTCCTCTCTCTGAAGTCAATAAAGTTATATTAAAAAAAGAAAAGAAATAGATCTAGAGGGTTTAATAAAGTAAAACAGGGTTACTCCTTTCCAGTAACAGTACTTTCCAAGAAATCTTTGATCTATAATTTGGTCTCTTGAATGTGTTTACCTACAAGGAGGAAGATTCCCTGGGGAGACAAATCATCAGTGAATAAATTGTCCTTTTTGTTCATGAATTAGACTCTTGTATTCCTGATAAGCAAAAATTGGTGTCCTGAAATATGATTCCTTCTCCTTGGAGAGATAAAAACTGAGCTTCTCAGCCATGAAAGCTCAGGGTGGACTTTGGAGCCTGATGACTTCATCAAAAGGGTTTGTCAACATTTTACATTTCTTAACATAATCCATGTCTTGGGTAATCAATAAACTAAAACTGATCAATGTCTTAATGTAAGCCCGCATTTGCTTTCTTATGCTTAATTACACCTGAGAAACATGTGTTGGATAAAATATTCTTCATTTGCCTAAATGACAAAATGTCATTATCGTTTCTGTTGCATTGACTTTATTGCACAAGATCCTGGTGATAAACACTTTGATAACAGCACTTAATGACTTGTCTTCCCTACAGGGTGATGATGATAATGCCTTTTTTTTTGTTTGTTTGTTTTCTTTTATTTTTTTTCTGCCAGCAATGAAGCTTCCATCTGTCATTCTTTTCTCTATACTGAAGCCATGCTGCTCTTGGCATGGGTCACCTTTGTAAATGTTTCATTTATGAACCATTCTTCCTCCCAACTCCTCTGCAGTTCAGAAATATGCCACAAAAGATCAGCTGTCTTGCAGTTCATGCGCCTCTAAACCTGGCATGGTATTTGTTCTGTCATTACCTCTAGTTTCCAGTAGGAAGTTGTCCTATGTAATTCTCATGACTGTTTATCAAATAATTATGCTAAAAGCTATTTAATGTGTAAATGATACAACTGGTTGCCTTAATATTTTATTTGTCTTCACACTTTTTCTTCCCATTTCTGTCTTTAAAAACTACTGTAGTTCCACAGGCAATACTACTTACCAAAATCTTTACTACGATTCAACTGAGTGATTCAGAAGACAACACACATTTTTTATATTTTAGACAGTCAAGGATGTTGAAATTATGGTACAAGGGTTAGGAAATTACATTTTTATTTAAAATATTCTTTTTGTAGCACCTCCTCAGAATGTATATTATTGTATGCACAGATTATCAAGTTTCATGACCTGACAACTATGTTTTATAGGCAGCTGACTGTGAAATCTAAGTGCTCATGAACAGTTTAATTGCTTTACAGAAGTCTTTAATATTGGCAATTTGAATCTACCTTCTTTTAGAGACTAAAGGAGCTAGAGTATGGTTAATATTTCTGGAGTCAGTTGGTGGGAATGTAAGAAAAATACAGCATTGTCCTTCAATCCCTCTTGAATACTCTTTAGTGGATCAATTAATGAGAGCAACTCAAAGGGCAAAGAAGATAAAATCATCACCCATCATACAATAAGCAAACTTTCATTTGTTGTTCTTATTATTACAGACGAAGGCATGCTTCTGTGGAAAAATGGTTAATCAGGCCAGAGACTGTGGAGAGCCAGGTTGGGGTAATTACAAAGATTTAGAGAATTACTTGATTTCGGGCAGAGTAACTCCAAACAACTGGTAGAATAAGAATTATGACTTAGCCAAGTTTATACAAACACATAATATTAGAACGATGCAAAAAACAAAAACAGGTATTAAATAGAAGAAGATATAATCTAAAACAGGGAGTAATTTCTTGGTACATAATAAAAGTTGGAGTTTTACAAAGTATTTTTCAGTATATTTCTGTGAAGAATTGCTTATGTGGTGTGATTTTAGGTATGCTAGGAAAGAATCCCAAGTCATTGTCACCTGAAGGGTGCTATAATTCAGATTTAACTTGGATAAATAAATAATGACATTGAAGCATGCAACAGACTGATGTATTTCAGAGGGAAGGAGGGGGTGGGAAAAGATTAACCAAAGAATTTATATGCATCTGTGCATAACCCATGGACACAGACCATAGTTGGGTGACGGCCTGGGAGGGGGTGGAAGCCTGGGGGAAGGGAGCAGTGGGGATACAAAGGGGACATGTGTAATACTTTCAACAATGAAGATAAACAAATACATAAATGATGCCAGAGGGAATAAGGAGAGATGAGTATTCATAAGCGCATTTGTGTGCTACTTTAGCTGCGTTTTCCGGATTTGACGGGTGCTTTCAGTGGGGCAGCAGGTGAGACGGGATAAGTTGAACACTGCACTGTTAGCCGTGAGGATAGGTGCACAGAGTTTAGGTTGACAGCAGGTAGCCGAGGGCGTTCCTTGCTGAAAGAGTTGGGGCCAGGGTGGACTCCAAAAGGTATAGAAAATGTTTGTCTTCTCACAGTCTGTTCCGTGTTCAAAACAAATGCCTACTTTGATTTTATTTTTTCTGAAAACCACTTTGTTCCTTAACCACATATGAGAGGTCATATGTGAATAGGCTTTTGACCTCTGCATTACAAACCAAGCACAATGGCTATTTAAATTTCATCCAGTGCCTGCCTTCTCACTAAGTCTGCACTGCTTTTTCAAAAGCTGGTTAAGAATGTGTTTTTGCCAAGGCATGAGTTTCTTGCAATGGCTCCTTTCCATTCACTCCGTTCAGTTACTCATTTTATTCAGTAAACACACACACACACACACACACATACACACATACTCCTTGACCTTGAGGAGCTAGCTCATACTATGTTGGTAGAACTAATTTTTAAATTAAAGTAATAATGATTGTAACTTGATTTGGCCATAATTTCAATGGACAAAAGGAGAAAATTGTCCTTTCAAAGTTAATATGTTTTATTTCAAAATTATGACAAGGCAGTTAAGGTTTTTACTTGATAATTTTTTATTTTTGATGACTAAAACTTAGATTAGAAAAAGTGCTTACTTCTGATGTTTACCTCAACTTTATTTTTATCTCCCACTCTAAGTGAAATGCTCTATCTCTCATGATAAATTTAGCAGAAATTTCTTGAATTTGGGGTTATTTTGGAGAGGATCCTTCAGGTATAAAATTATTGTTTCCCTTTCTGTTGACTACTAGGATGCACTTACAATCTATTCATCCCTTGGCACTTCTATAGAAACTAAGATAAGTGGTCCAATTACTGACAGTTTCCATGCTGATGTTGATGTGCTGTTGGATGCCTGCCCTTTTGGAACAGCAATTTAATTCCACACAGTCTACTAAAGAGCTGCAGCCTTTCTTCATCTGAAGCCTCCAAACAAGGGCATTTTAATGTTTTGCTATTTTTACATGCTTGAATAAACTATGGTGTGTGGATTGACACAGAAATCCTAACAGTGGGAGTGAAGAAATTGTAGACGTTTTATTTTATAAGCTTTCTATACCCTGCAATAGCTAGTATAGTCTTAAATATATCAGATTCAATAAAGCTTATTAAAATATGTCATAAAAGGCCTTAATGTAAAACCAAGTAACATTGTTGTAACTCTATATGTCCATAATGAAAGGTGAAAACTATTTTCATTATGTCCTCGTAAGTGTAATGGGAAAACAACAGCATTGTAGGGGGAAAATTTTTTCATTCAATTTTCAAGTAAAAAACTCTTACTTATATGATTTTTTTTAGATTCTAGTAAAAGTCATTTTTTTTCCCTCCTCAGTGCAAATCCACTATTCTTTCTTTTTAAAGTAAGGATTTTAATAATTTTTAGACTGTTCTATTATGTAGAAATGTTTTTTATTTATTTTATCGCTAAGAGTATTGCAGATGCCCCCCATCCCCCCCTTGCCCTCCTCCACCCATCTCCCCCACCCACCCCCAGGCCTTCACCTGTCTGTGGCCTTTGTCCGTGGGCTATGCATATGTGCGTACACTGAGATGGCCATTGTATTATAGATAAGACTTTCAAATAAGTAGTCATAATATCTTTTACCAGAGCCATAAAAAATGATTTAAGTGAATTTAAAACCTTGAGTTTCAGAATATCCCCGTACGCCCCCAAATGGGAAAGTGTCCAAAACCCATGAGATTAAATGAGAAATATAAGAAAGGAAAAAACTAGAACAGCAAGAAGTGTCTCTGATGCTGTGGAAGCAATGGAGAGGACATTTGGGTTAAATGGGTGTATGTAATGCCCCGGCCAGTGGGCTCAGGGGTTGGAGCATCACCCCATGCATCGAAAGGTCTCAGGTTTGATTCCCTGTCAGGGCACATACCCAGTTGGGGGTTCAATCCAGAGGCAACTGATCCATGTTTCTCTGTCACATCAAAGTTGTTGTTGTTGTTTTTCTCTCTCTCCCTCTCTCTGTAAAATAAATAAAACCATAACCTCAGGTGAGGATTAAATGGGATATATGTAATAAATATTGTCGAGTTTCTGTGAGACATAAGAAAATCACATTTATTAAATGTGATTATAAGACTAGCAAATTTAAGACTAAAGCCAAATAGACTTTTTCACCTGTTTAAACTCTGTGCAACTGAAACAAATGGAAATAATACAGGTCCTAAATGAGCTATGTAGTTTATTTATAGATCAAAGTGTTGAAGATGTCACAATAGAAGAATTAGGTATTACTTAGGAACATGACAAATTTTCTTTCCTCTTTTTTTAAACCGTGTAACAACAATTCTGAGTGGAAAGCAGGACTGGGAGGTGACTCACTGATAAGTCTTAATGACCTTGCTCAGGTCACTAGCATTTATAGTGAACCTGTGATCCACACCTGGGTTCTCCTTAGGTCTCTGTTTTAAGGCCTTATGTCTGACTGCAGGCTTTAGAAATGATTTTGAGGCTGAATTAAATAAAGCTGTGTTAAGCAGGAGACCCATACAGAAGTTCTTAGAGCAAATTAGGAAGGTATGGAATTGAGGATGAACATTACTAGTTTTAATCAGCTATTAACCATTCAGTATCTGGATGAGGTTTTCAGTGGCAGTTCTTAATGGTATATCTTACCTTCTAAATAGCAGACTTGATTGAATTATTTGCCCTTTTTCCCTATTTGAGGTGATAGTGAAGGTAAATAATTTCTGGTTATTATAGCTTATTTTTCCATTGGAACTAAAAAAGAGTGATATGTGTTCCAGAAGAGACAGAGGCAGAGGTTTGAACATGCTTTCTGAAAAGTGTATTTTCTAGTAGAGTAGAAAGCTGAAGAGCATGAGTTCAGAAGTTCTAGACTTGATTTAATTATCTAATTTTGAGAAAGCTATTTAACATCAATATGTTTATATTACATTATCTTTCAAATAGGATTTCCCATCTCTCGTGTGGTAGAAATATAAGTTATGAACAATGCCTATATTAAAAATAAGCAACAACAAAGCAAAGTGCCATAAGTACACCTAATGAACAAATACTGATCTCAGTTTTTCGATAAAAGTAGTTTTGTTATTTTTAAGAAGTGAGCTTTTTTGGAAAATGTCGCCTTGAAAATAATACCACTACACAAACGGATATACCATGGATAAACATAATCCTGCATTTATTTAAAGCAATATATGTTTTATTTTTTAGGAATTAAACATTGATTCTGACTGTATGTCTGGGTAGATACTGCATCATGCTCTACAGATCTAGAAGTAAGACTTTAATTTTTGTTGATCAAAAATATGCAATTATAGCAAAAGTAGATTAGTTAATGTAGTAACCTGAATGTCAGGATCTAAACAGGATGGCGTTCAAATAGACTCTTGTTAAATGTAGATATATACACCCACACAAACACATGTACTACTGCCTTTATGTGTTTTTTGACTTACCAAACTCTTTATTTATTATGACATGAATAAATACATTTTCATGTGTTCTCTTTAAATAAATTACAGGTGTTAATCTTACTACATTTAAAACCATGCCATTAAATTAAAAATTAAAAAGTATTGACTTTTACTGAAGTGAATGTCATTACATTATAATGTTTTTTTCCTCCTTTGGTTTATAGTCTTTTTGCACTGGAGTAGGGACTAGATAACTTTTGTTTAAAACCAGCAGGAGGAGCTCTCACCTTGCTGGGTTTAATGCAATTAGTGTTCCTGAAAAACCTGTATTTGTGGGGGTTTTATATATGAGACAAAAGATAAAATTTAAACATTTATCACGTGTAATGGTATTAAAGATTTCAAAAACCCTCAGTTTTTTATTTTATATAAATGTATAATTCACTTGTTTGGAATATAAATTTGAAACTTTACTGTTTTTATACATTTTTAAAAGGTATAATTGCAGTTTAATGAGGAAAATAAAGCAATTATGTATATTTTGTTTCTTGAAGCAACTAAGAAACAGAAAAATTCTTCCTAAGGATCTACAGTGTTGTAGTTATTTACATATTTTCTTTGTGTTTGTTTTGAAATGAATATACTTTACAGTTTACAAGTTATAAATATTGAGAACCAAATAGCCTAAATATGTTTTAGGAAAAATAATCTCAATTAATCAGATTAATTTGCCATAAATTCTATATGCAGTTTACAAAAAAATAAATCTCTGTTGGTAGACTTCAATTCATATTTTGGATTTTTGAACACTCTACTTCATAAAACCCCTTAAATGGTATGATTTGTAGAGTGTAATGATAAATTTTCCATAGAAACCATTAATGTGAAAACTAGGATAAAAACTTATGAAAATTCGGAATTAGATAAAGAAATAATGATGGTTCTCTGCATCCACAAAAATAAAAAAAGAAAACAAATGACTAAGTTTTATATTCAAATTTAAAAAGGTAGGAAAAAAACAACACTTAAGAAAAAGTTTAGGTTTAAATGGTAAGAATCCAAATCTATTACTTAATGATCTCCAGAAAAATTATTTAACCTCACCTGAGACTCAGTTCTCTCATCTGTAAATTGAGTATTTAAAAAAATAAAACAAAACATATAGGATAATGTGGATATTACTGAAGAAAAAAATATAGAAAGCCCTTTCTATATTGATTGTGATTAGTATCATCATTATTTTACTAGCCTGTTAGGGAAATAATGATTTATTTCAAATATATAAATGTTCTAGATGACTAACATTAACTTTTTAAGTCTCCCAAAGTAGATAATGGTATGACATACTTCTGAATTCTTTTTAATAGACTATGCCAAAAGTAAAAATAACTTTTACTTGATAATGAGATAAGCTTTTAGTTTTGAATATTTATTATAATTTCAGCTTTTTTCTCTAATATTTCGGTTATTTTTGTTATAGTGAAGGGAAACCAGATGTCATAAAATACTTTGTGTATTTGTGGGGTTTTTTTTGTATATTTGTGTATTCGTACGTGTTGTATGTGTACATATATGATATGTTTATATATTACCCTTACTGTACTCTGTTCCTTCCAGACTTATTAGAATTGTTGTTGACATGAAGTAGCTGAAACTATAAAGAAAGCCTTTGAAAAACTCTAGCCCCTTGTGTTTGCCATCATCTTTTTGTGATGGAGGTTAGCAATCGTTGAAAACCATTAGCTAAACATGTTGATTCATTAGGAGTAGAAAACGGTGTAAACTGATTTGGTTATTTCTTCTTCATTAATTAACTGAAATATTTCATTAACAGAAATGTCCCTTCTTTAACAATTTTGTTATTCAGAAGTAATTCATATGAAAAAAGCAAGATAAGTGTTTTATTCTTTTCAGGTTATTTACAGCATTTTTTAAAAATAATGGCTTCCTAGGATGCTGCGAAAGTTATCAGAAAGTATATTTTATCATTATGAATGCATGGATTTAAGCATATTTGAAATATTTTAATCCTTTAGAGTCATTAACCTTGTTTATGATCAAGTTCTTTTTGGCCAGTTGAAGCCTATGCAAGTTGGTTCCTGACTCCTTTTTACACAATAGCCTTCCTGTTCCTTGGTATAAGGACCATGAAACACCACCAATGAAGTAATCTCATGAAATATAAAAATAAATGGAACCTGAATCATATCAAGCCACTAAATATATCTAGTAATTTAAAGAAAGTAGAGGAAATGGGGAAGCACTTTTCAATGATATCTCATGATTAGGAAAATCTGGAAGGTGTGACAAAACAACCTTGTTTTATTTAGTAAATTTGATATCAAGTAGTGAAAAAGAAAATTGGGTGGTCACTTAGGAAAGCACCTATTAAAACAATGAGATCCTGCCGCACACCCGTTAGAATGC
Organism: Miniopterus schreibersii; assembly: GCF_964146895.1. NCBI lineage: Eukaryota > Metazoa > Chordata > Mammalia > Chiroptera > Miniopteridae > Miniopterus > Miniopterus schreibersii. Next base: position 66,873,237 of record NC_138106.1, on the reverse strand, counting down.
CTCAAACACTCGACGATCACCGGGCCCTGCTGAGGACATTGAGCAGCAGGAAAATCCTATGTAAAACTTCACAGCCATTTTGGATTATGACACTTTAAAAAAAAAAAAAAAAGTAAGCATTTCTTGTGTAATGCAGTAATTTATATTTACCGTAGAGAACTGAAAGCATCCCATAAGAATCTGTAAATGAAGTGTTATGGTGGTGTTATCTATAATGCCCCAACTGAAAATAGCCCACATGTCCATCAACTAGGTAATTCCATGCAGTAGAATACCTTTCAGCAATAAAAAGGAACTTCTTATTGATACATACAGCAACATAGATGAATCTCAAATGTGTTATGCTAACATGAAAGAACAAGTTCCACTGGTTACCTGCTGTATGATTTCATTCATTTGACATTTTGGGCAAGGCAGAACCATTGAGACAGAAATCAGATGAGTGGTTGCCAGGGGCTAGGTGGGCAAGGGATTCACTATAAAGAATCACAGGTGAGCCCGGCCGGGCGTGGCTCAGTGGTTGAGCATCAACCTAGGATCCAGGCGATCGAAGTTCGATTCCCGGTCAGGGCACAGGCCCCAGTTTCCGGCTCAATCCCCAGTCGGGGGCGTGCAGGAGGCAGCCGATCAATAACTCTCTCATCATTGATGTTTCTGTCTCTCTCCCTCTCCCTTCCACTCTCTGAAATCAATAAAGATATATTTTTTTTAAAAATCACAAGGGCAATTTTGGAGGTGATGGAACATTCTATAGCTTGATTGTAAAGTGGGTTATATGGATGTAGGGGCTTGTCACAGTTCATAGCAATATACATTTAAAATGGTGAATTTTATTGTAAGGACATCATGCCTCAGTAAATCTAACTAAATAAAAGATCATAGGGAAGCTATTGATTAAAAAAACACTTAAAAAGAAATGTTTACTCACTGTAATGGATAGTACTTATTAGATATTGATTTTCTGTTAAAAGAAGTTGAGACAATAGGAATATTAAACACTGACTAGATATTTGATGACATCAAGGAATTACTATTTATATTAATAAGTTATTGTAATTAAAAGGAATCTTTACGGTAGAAATACACACTGAAATTTTTACAGATGAAATGATATAATTATTGGAATTTTCTTCAAAGAAATCTTGCAGTGGGAGAACATGAAATAAGATTTACCATAACCTGGTAATTATTGAAGCTGAGTGATGACTGCATGAGGGTCGAATGTACTGTTTTCTCTACATGTTAAAATATGTTTGAGAATTTTCCACAATAAAAATTAAGGAATTATAGCTCAGTTTTATAAATGTTTGGTGAATAGATTTTAACAGTACTGAAAGAATATTCTTCAATGAGTAGAGTTTATCCCAGAAATTTAAACATGGTTTCATATTTAAAAATCAATCAGATGTATCACAGTGATTCGAATAAAAAAACCTACAGAATAATTACAATGGACACTAAACAGCAGAGCCAAATAACAAACTCCTAATAGCACTTTTAAACTTCAAATAAAAAAAAAATAAAAACTACAATACCACTTCTTAACTAGATGAAGACTTAAAGTCATGATAAGATAACAAAGCATTGTTTCTCAAGGGCCTACTGATGTCTGGGGGAATTGGAATATGTTCTAATTGTTTGTTTACATATCTGCCTTTGCCACCAGATATGAGTTACTTTTGGTCAGGAAAATGACTGGTGGTTTTTATTTTTGTTTTTGCTTCCCTTAGTAAGTATATTATCTGGCACATACAATAACAGTGTAATCTATGCTTTAAAGATTCTGGATTTATTCATAATGAATTGTTTTCATACTTTGCAAATAATATATAAGGGCATTTAATAACACAGAAAGAAGGTAGAGAAGCCTGCTTTAATACAATTTTTTTCTTTAATGTTGTATAAAAAGACCATATGTGAAAGGTGGGGAGCAAAGGTGGTTATTTTATCAATTTTAGAAGACAGCTATTAAAAATGACTTTGTTATTAAATTACGTTTCATTTAGTATTGTTAAACACAAATTACATATTTTAAAATTTACTTATAACCACCTCATGCATGTTATCATTACTTATTATTGTTACATATTAATACTTAATATATACAAATAATTTAAAGTAAGTAATGCAACTTACTAAAGCTAATGAAATTAATAATAGTAAGGGTAGTTGACATTAATGATTTAAATAACTGATGTATTTTTCGTCAATTGAGATATTTATGCAAGTATTTATTTATTTAATTCCAGTTGTGTTGCTTGATACTACAACTGTGCTGGGAGAGCTAGGATGGAAAACATATCCATTAAATGGGGTAAGTTTGAATATCTTCTTGTTAGATGTTTGGGATCTGTTATAATAAAAAGGAATGGTGAATTTTTGGCTCTTTGTAATATCCATTTTAGCATATAACTTAAATCCCATCGAAAAGATTAAATTACAGCTAGAAGTGGTGATCAGTGGGAATAATATGTAAAACATCTTTGCTTTCTTCTAAATAACTGCTCTTTAATACAGTGTTTATACAGAGTAATATTTGAATATCTCATAAATATTTTCTTCAGAAACAAATTTCTATGTGTATGTTTAAGATACTTTTCTGTATATATGTTATTTGGTAACCTCAGTGAGTATTTGTACATAAACAAATTTGAGCTGACCATAACATAAGTGGATTTTCCAGATATTAACAATTTGGTTTTTATTAGAAACTATGAGCCCACTAAAGTAGTATGTGTTTTTTGAAGTTGGCAAAAATATACATTATGATTAGGTTTTTTTATCTGGTAGTAGTAACTTTTGAAAGGCATATAAGGATGTATAATTTACAAAGTACAATTTTTCAGGGACTGACATTATTTTAGCTATGGTTGTACTTGACTTTTTATGTTTCAATATATTTTGCATTATTTTCACATTGAAATATGTTTCTACTTTATTTCAAGCTAAAATAAAAGGGTGGTTTGTGAAGCTTTTTACTTTGTTTTTGTCTGTTTAAGAAACATCTTTAATAATGGAGGTAGTCAACTGTTTTCAGATACAGTTGGGTTAGCTTTTCTTCCTTTTTTTAGCAATTGTATTTTTCTCATTTATCACATTCTTGATAATTTTACATTGCTACTTCCATTACACCTACAAATTTAAATCTGAAAGGAGAAATTGACCCAAAGAGGTTTTAATTTTTTAGAATCGTTCAAATATTGCTGCTTAAATTTGACTTTTATATCAACAGCTATTTATTAATATGTGTATTTTCATCTAAAAATTTCTGTGAAGAGAGTTAAATCTTCCTGTTTTTGATCAACAGGATGTTTTTTATTTGTTTTATAGACTGGTTTTATTTTTTTCTGAAAATATCTGAGAGCTTTATCAAATCATTTATGAGAAATATATCTTTTAAATTAAGATTATGCTTCAACCTTCATTATCTTCTCTCCATTAAAATGACTAAACATAAGTATTTGTTGCATGTATCAAGTATGTCACATTTATCAGTTACTTTCAAGAAGTAAATGAAACTTTTTTCCTAGAAAACTTCTAAAATAATACATCTCTGTATAAGTTCTTATACAGAGTAACTTATAAAAACTTACAAATAATTAATGTAGAAGGCAAACTTTTCTATTTTCTGAAATAAAGACAAAAGAAATATTAGAGATCCTGCTATCACTGCCCTCCTGTAGTCATAGCCAGAGAACCATGTGAGAATCGGAGTCAGCCCCCTGTTTCAGGGAGTGTGTTTGGCTTGATTAGGCTGCATTTCTGAGCAAACTGGCAACCGGGACACACGAGGATTTACAGTTAAAAATAAACTTACTATCATTCTTGTGATGATTTTAACATAGGTATTATGAAATGGAGAAATTGTTACTACTGCTGGTTCACAAGTTACAGAGAGAGAGGGCAGACTTGTCTTAAAAGTGACTCTATAGTTTTCTATTTGCGAGACACGGCACTAGGAATTTTACATTTTATTTTCACAGTGGCCCTATAGTGAATGATGGACTCTAATTCAAAATAAGTTAGTTCTTACTCCGAAGCCTGTGTCTTTATCATGGCACTGCTGACAGAGAGGAACGTTGGAAATTCCAAATAAGGCCAGATACTTACGTGTCATGTTTGCATAACTGATTTAGATTTCTTTTCTCCCCCTGACATGTAAACTGCTAGACTGAGGTGTGCATTTTGAACACCAGCCTAAGATTAGCAAGAGGAAAGAGAGAAAGAAGAGCAGAAGGAGACCGCAGGAGAAAAGAAATACGATAGAAGGAGGAGGGAAAGATGATTAAAGTTTATTGAGCATTTACCATATGCTAGGCTTTGTTCAAAACGTGTTACTCACATCAGTCATATAAATCAAATACAATTTTTCCCCTATTGAAAGAAGTGCGAGTTAAGACTCAGATACATTAAATGACTTTTACAAGGTTACGGTGCTAGGATGTAGTACAGCAGAAATTCTCAGCCAAACGTATCCTAATCTTGACACTTACGGGTGGTCATTTCACAGCTAGGTGCTTTTTATTTCTTCTACAATTGTACCATATAAAGATAAAGGCCAATGACCAGGTAGACTACAGAGGGGAAAAAGTAACACGGAGATTTAGATGTTCAGCATAAGTGGAATACTCAGGGACCTTGGAATGTCACTCTTGGAATCATAGGCTGTATTACTTTTAGATTATCCCCCAAATAATAATACATAAATGGCAAGTGGCAGCAGTAGGGATACTTGAAAATACGAACCCTGGAACATACTTTCAAATAGATAGATCACATAAGTAAGTTTTAAACAAAATATATATCCCCGACCAGTGTGGCCCAGTGGTTGGAGCATAGGCCCAAGGACCAAAGGGTCTCGGGTTTGATTCCTGGTCAAGGGCATGTGTCTGGGTTGCAGGTTTGATCCCTGGCCCTGGCCGGGGTGTGTGCAGAAGGCAACCAATTGATCTCTCTCCCCCCCTCCCTCCCTCCCTCCCACTCTCTAAAAATCAATGAAGAAAATACCCTTGGGGGAGGATTAACCAAACAAACAAAAAAGAAAATATACAACTTAATTTTTATTTTATTTTAATGAAAATAGATTACTGACCACAATGGAGTTTTACTTAATGCTATTTATAGGTTAAAACAAGGGTGGAAGTAGTCAGTGAGGATGAAGAACTTTGAAAAAAATGCTGCTAAGTATTGCAATAATGCAAACCATCTGGTTAATCAGTACTGCTTAAATAATTTAGAATCTATGGAAACTTTATCAGAACAAACATCTAAACCAGCACTTATTTCTGAATATTAAAGTTGTAATTATATCTATTTAAAATGGTATATTTTCCAGGTTCTCAGGTTTATTGAGCCATGCTAATTTGAATGCCAATTTTAACTAACGTTGCCTTTTTTTCAGACACTAATTCAGTTGCTTTTACAAATATGTCATGGGTAGAAAAGAAAACTTTATGATGTATTTGTCAATTTCATGGTATAAAGTATATTTGGTATCTCTCTGGATAAATTATTTCCTAGTAACATTTTAATTGATGAAATTTTCTTTTTATAAAGATGGTTTTGAAATTATATAATGTACTATATAAAATCTAAGTCATTTAATAAATGACTTCATGGTTCTTTTTTTTTTTTTTTTTTTTACTTAAAATAGCCATTTCACCATTAGTATCATGCTGATATAGTTACAGGACTAGGCGTTCACTGTGTGCCTGTGAACAAAACCCTTAATGGTTACTTGAGTAGGAGGTGAGCAAATATAGAACATACTTGAATACTCTTGAGCAAATGACTGTTTAGACTTGCAAACAGGAGAAGAAAATTATTTATTTTCTGAAATGCTTACTTGAAAACTTATTTGTGTCAACTTTTACATATACTTTCTTTTAATTAATGTCTGGAGTTCAATTTAACAAATATCTATTTTATACTAATTGTGCCAGGTGTACTTTTAGAGGGCTTAAGACAGTTTTCATCTGCCCTAAAAGAGTCTTGAGTATAGAGGTAATTCTACACAGTCCTAAGTCCAAAGAAAGTGTCTTCAGGTCGTTTTGAATAATGTTTTGTGAAAGAATAATTAAGGAATGGATTAATCCTGATCAGGGAAAAATGGTAGTAGGATGTAACATATCAGCTTTTTGGCAAAGTGAATGGCTTGAGAAAAAGCACATAATTTTTAAATGTGTGCATTAAGTTTTAGGAGTAATGAGAATCATTTGTGTGGCTGGAGTGGAGGGATGTGGAGTGAAATAGGACTGTGATCATAGGCTAAGTCATATTGTGGAAGACTTGGAATTTACATGTCTTAATTGATCTACATAGTGTATATCTCAGTGCCAGTAAGTAAAAGTAAACACTTTCTGGATTCACTTAAACAAACAAACAAAAATTATTGAAGTATTTTTTGTTTAAGGCAATAATGTAGACCCTTAGAAATGAAAGATGCCTTGGAAATTTGGAAGGAAAGGATGTTGAATATATAGAGGGTGTAATATTACAGTCATGTGTCACTAAATGATGGGGATATGTTCTGAAAAATGCATAGTTAAGCAGTTTCATCCTTGTGTGAACATCACAGAGGACACTTACACAAACATAGATATTATAGCCTACTACACACCTAGGCTATATTGCATAGCCTATTGCTTCTAGGCTACAAACCTGTACACCATGTTACTGTACTGAATACTGTAGGTAGTTGTAGCACCATGGTAAGTAGTATTTGTATATGTAAACAGATCTAACAGAAAAGATACAGTGAAAATACAATATAAAAGATAAAAATGGAATACCTGTATAAAGCACTTACCATGAGTGGAGCTTCCAGGCCTGGAAGCTGGTCTGGAAGGGTCAGTGATGAGAGTCCAGTGAGTGTGAAGGCCTACACTACTGTAGACTTTATAAACACTGTCCCACCTGCCCTCCCCCTGCTTCCTTTCAACAGGGTCAGAAATAGGACATTGTAGCTGTCAGTATTGCTCCGTGAACAGGGATATGGGCTGGATGATTGGAAATATCGAGGAGACACTGGCTGAGTAAGGCATAGATCACCATAATGACTGTTGGGAGAGAGTGAAAGGTGGTCTGAGGATTAGCAGAAATAAGAAATCAAGATGGAGAGATAAAGGAATATAGGTGATTGTCATGGCAATGTGGTTTTGGCTACTGCGCGTTGGAGCATTGGTTGGATTAGGAAACCTTAGTGGTATTCATTAAAATAGAGGTTATATAAAAACATTAAAAAAAAGTTTCACATCGAGAAGGTATAAAACTGACCCAATATTTTGACTTTAGAAATTTGTTTTTGATTCTATTGACGCATCTGGCACAAAGGGCTCTCTCTGGCATTGAACTGATAGAAGACACAAAACTTGTCTGTGCTTTACATCCTCACAACCTGAAAATATTTCCAAAGTACAGGGACAGGCCGGCTTCACACAATCACAGGAAGCTTTTACTAAAGTGGTGCTTAATACTGGTTAAGGTAGTTCCTAGGAACCTGTGTCCTTGTAAACAGTCTTAGGTCCTTCACAAAGAATTTCCAGCAATGTCCTCTGAAGACCATCAGGCTAGGTCTGGGAGGCTGTAGCGCCTCTGAATATGTAGTGATGGGGGAAAAGGCTCCTCTGTGCTGGAACAGGTCGTTGACTGACTGATTGGGATGTAATCCATGCACTCACAACTGAGCTGCTGTGAGTGAGAGGGAATCTACTGTCAAGACCCACAGATATTGCTCTTGTCAGAGAAAATAAATTCCTCCTAAACCACATATCCTTCTTTTTCTTACAGAAAATTCAGCTCCATTGTATTCTTATGAGACCACTGTCATATATATGTGGTCCATTGTTGACCAAAATATTGTCATGTGGTATATGACTATATTGATATACTGAGAACTGAGTGGAATTGAATAATTATATTTGTATTGTGGTTGAAGCCCGGTTTTAGAAAAGAACATCTGAGAATTTGGACCATAATTCTTAAACTGTGTTCTTACTGTCTGTAATGTCAAGAATTATATGTCTACATAATTCAAAGCTCTTAAGAACTTTATTCTGTAAGTGTCCCTTCCATCCTTTATTTGTCAACATACTACATTAAGAATAAAATTATGATGATCTAGCAGAGTAGCTGAGAGTTCCCTGGTAATCAATGAAAGAATGCTGCATGAATAAAATTTTTGCATAGCACTGTGGAAGTTATAAGTGCATACTGAAGAAGTATTTTCACAAACATTAAGTACCGGCATATGCCCTGGATTTTTTATTTGCTATGAATAACTAATAACTGGTTAATACTAAATCTTACTCTGCAGAAAAGTGAAGGACCTATTTCAATTTTGAAAATCTCCTGGGAAATAGACAGCTTAGTTTTTAAGACGTTATGCCAGTCTAATGCTAATGAGAAAAAAAGAAACATGAAATGTACTACTCATGCAGTAACTTTGTACAAAGGAAGAAACTTAAAAATATATCTGAGTTTATTATTGTAGTCTGCAAATGTATGAAAGAAAATTATATAAATTTTCTTGAAACTTTAACTTTCATGTTTACTCTTTTCCTTTTGATATTTTAATTTATTCTATTTATTTTTAGCCAGTATATAACATTGTAAATGAAAGAGAAAAATACACTTATAATAAGAGGGCCTGTAGTTAAATGCTATATTAAAAACTCTTAATACCCGTTATAGATCAGGCCCATTCAATGCCACATAGCAGCGGGCATGTCATATTGGGGCATCTTGGCTGAATATTAACTCTGACTAATAAAAGCTAACTGCTAATAATCAGAAAAATGAAAGATTTTATAATATAAAAAAGATTTCGTGATTAAAAATTTATATTGTTTCCTTTGAGCGTTAGTAATTATATTTGATACTTCTAACAATGTAATAGCAGTGTAGCTTTTTAATTTTGATACTGTAATTGAAAAGAAAAGTGACCTGCTTGAGTAGCCACATACTTGTGATTAAAGGTACTTAACCTGAATAAAACCTGACCATTAAAACATAGCATTTCATAATAATAATTCCATAAGATATTATTTGATTTATACCTAAAATTACATGTACTTAAAATTGACAGAAAGAACATGATTTTTAAGAACTCCATCAACTTTCCTGAAAGATTTTCACCATTTGTTTTTATTCATAGCAATATTTTTAGCAAGAAAATGAAAAATTTGCTTGTCTCAGATTTTTTTCTCACTCTTCACATTTGGCAGCTTATAGGTGGTTAAGTTTTAAAAGCTCATTTTTAATGCATACACAGTAGATCAGATCTTTGCTATAAAGTCATAGTGGACATAGCTGTCGGCATGCCAATATTCAAAATCAAACTTTCTTTTCAACAGTGAAGTACACTTTAATAAAAAATTAAGAGAAAACAATGTTAGTAGCAAAAAAGTGTTAATGGATATTAATTGCATTTTTTATTAAGCATGACCATTAGAGTTGGGAAAACTTTGTGTTCCTCTGATGCCAGGTGTTGGTTTTAAATAGCATGTTATATGTACATCCCGCACACTGTGACTGAGATGATCGTTATGGTTTGAATAGTGCAACATCATACTAGATGTGTGATTTTATCTGTTTAACATAGTGAATTAGAATTAGGAAATTTACCCTGAGATATTTAGGAAAATAAGGATATAAGTCATTCATGTATAAATAAAAGCTGTAAGTGTATTTTGTATACATAAGTACTAATTATTTAAATATTAAAATGTAAAAAATGTTATACTAATTACTAAGTTAATGATTTTTATAATAAAAATTTAATAATTATAGAAGAGGCCTGTATTAGATATAAACTGAATAGAAAGATACTTTATTCCATAAATCAGAGATTATCACTTTCCAGTATTATTGTTCTGAAGCTGAAAAATCAAAATAGAATGTATTTATGATGGACACAATGGAATATTAATTTCTATTATTGTGTTATAATTTCTACATTTCATATCGTGACCACGCAGAACCCTATTTTCTTTAATCTGGACGTTTATTTTTATTTTTTTCTTTTGTCTCAAACTGGCCTCACCTAGCACCCTGACTCACTCACCTCCCTCTCCCCTGCTTAATCATTAACCCTCAGGACATTGAGGTCCTGGTCAGCATCCAGTAGTCTTAGAAACAGGGTCCTGGCTCTATTGACTATTGAGACAGAGTTTTCAGTCAAACTAAACATAATATCTTGGCCTCAGTTGTGGCTTAGCTCCAGACCCAGGAAAGCGGAATGATCCCACAGAAGAAATCCTTGTGAAATTGGACAGAACAACTCTATGGCGGACGTCAGGACCAGATGCAATAATCGATTACTCCATACCCTAGCACCAGCCAATCAGTAGAGACCACAATCCTAACTCTGTCAGTCACTATGATTAATGATTTTCCCCCTAAATATTCCATCCCCTGGATAATCTCTGATAATGGAATAAAGAAATGGATAAAGAAAGTGATAATCTCTGATTTATGGAATAAAGTATCTTTCTATTCAGTTTATATCTAATACAGGCCTCTTCTATAATTATTAAATTTTTATTATAAAAATCATTAACTTAGTAATTAGTATAACATTTTTTACATCAGGGAGTCACATCTTCGAGCATGAGCTACCTGTGCCTCGGCATGGCTCCATCTCCGGCCATGGCACTATCTCCTATTAAATCCTTACTTTCTTGGCTGCAAACTCCTGTTAGTGTCTTGTTGGGCTTTGATGAGTGCAGGCAAGCAAACCCCTACAGTCACTAACAATATAGTAAGAATAATTTATCCTAATTGCAGACTTCTGTATTGCATTTAATTCATTTTATAATACATTGAAATTCAAAACTATATGTATGTGCTTGAATTCTGAAAATACAAACTTTAGTGATAACTTCTGTTAAAATGCATTTGTAGTTATTTTCAAAACTGATTTTCTGAAGAGCTGAAGTTGGGTATTTCTCTCCCCCTACATGGAAGGCTAGAGCCAGAGCCAGCTGGAGCTGGGTATTTTCCCTCCCTCAAGTAGATTAGGTTCTGATAAAACCCCAGCAAGATAGGCTCTGTCAGATAAAATAGTTTCTCCTGAAGTCAGTCCTTTTTAAGAACAAAATGCTCTGGCATATTTCAAAGTGGTGTGTTTTTTTTTTAATATTTTCAGCTGTCCTAGACATTATATAGTGGGCTGAAACATTGCTTAAACAGTTTCATGAATTATGATTTTACTTAATTTCCCTTACTCTCCTGTTTTGATGCACTTAACTCTGGATTTTTTGCTTTCTCTTCACTTCAATCGCTGTCAGTGGCAGTTGGCTGTATTTTCAAGTCCATTTCATCTGAAGAATTAATCAAGCTCTTATGCTGTGCTTTACATGACATTATTGTCATTATTCTTCACAAATCAATAAAGGGAGACTTCAGAGCTTCCCTGTGGTGTGCAGGTTGAGTAGTAGACCACGACGCTCCAGGTGCCCTTGGAAATTTGGTTCCACATATATGCCTTGGCTTCACAGGAGCCCTAATGTAAATTTCCGCCTCAGAATATTCAAGTTCTGAATGTGTCATGGATCTGCAGAACGAATCGTGCGAAAGCATTTTAAGTGCTTTTTCATTTAATCCTAATAATATCTACTTGATGTAAATATTATTAACACCATTTTATAGATTAAGAAAACTAAACCTGAAAAAAGTTACATAACCTGCCCAAGTTTGTGGTGACCTTACCCAAAGGAATTGGTACTAAAACCAGGGTCATCTCAATCCCAAAGCCAGCTTTTTAGCCATTCCGTGTACCTATAACCATGGCTTGATTTTCAACATTGTGACTGATGTGGTGAGAATGTAAAGTAGCCTATAAGGTTGTTCAAATGCCGTTTTAATGTAAGTTATAATGTTGTTAGAATGACAGATTTTGTGTAAAAATCACGTAGTTATTGAAAAGTGCCGAAAATGTTAATTCATCTTTGAAGACTAAAGGATATCCCACACCAAGGACAGTTAATTATTAAGCGCTGTTGTTTAGTCAGTGGCATAAGAATATTTGGTACATGTTTAGATTGTTTTGATATTTTTTTCTATTAGAAAATAAATATTCCTTTACTGTATTTCTTCTGGATTTATTTCTTTGTGCCTCAATTTTAATAGCTATGTCTTTATACATGTCTGTTATTGACTACAAGCTAATTAAGTGTAAAATATGGAGTAGTCCAATCAAAAAATACCCTTGTAGCAATAAGTGTATTAGAAATGTTAGAGTGCTTGTCATTCTGACACCATCTACTAAGTAAACTGAGCAAGAAGCTTTGTTGAAGGATATCTGTTAGGGTTAGTGCCACAGTGCCCTACTCCCTAAATCGTATTTTATTGGGGCAGAGGTGGACAGCTGGTGATACGTTATCCAGTTCACTGTCTCAACTGATACCTGCTGCCTCTCACGTATGATTTCCATACATGGCTAATCCAGTCAGGCTCCTCTTTAGGAATCCAGTATTCCTAAATTAAGAGCCGAGGAAAAGTAGTTATTAGATACCTTTGCCATAAAGAGACACTGAAAGACACATATAAAAGGATTAGAGCAGAGGGGTCTGTGAAAACCCAAAGTCATGTGCAAGTAAAAGTTTTAAGCAGGAAAAAAAAAAAAAACAGCCTTTAAAGGGCAACCAGTTAGTAGTAGGAAGAAAGGCTGGCCCACACTGAGAAAAAGCTATCAGAAAAGGAAAGATTGGGATAGCCATCTTACTTCTAGAGCTTACGAGGCTCTTACTATAGCTGAACCTCCAGATCCAGTTCTTAGGTATTTTTAAAACGAATTCACTTTAATTGAGCTGCCAAATTGTAAAGGCAGATTGTAAACATTATCATCATCATCATCATCATCATAACAATGATGCAGATTGTAAACCTGATGCTGATGATGATGACGGTGATGATGATAATGGCAGATCATAAACCTCCCAATAATGAATATGATGATGATGATGATAGAAAAAAAATAAGAGAAGGCAGTGAAACCCTGGTACAGCTTTGAGGCACACCAGGAAATACAAAAAGCCGTGGAAGGTAAAATTTTCTTAAGGAAAACATAGCAACATGAACCATCAGAGCTACAGGCCTTCTATCAATTCACACGTTGGTAAGTGACCTCCCCTGCGTGCCGGCAGGGTAGGAAAACAGGTGAATGAATTGCATAGTTTATTAGAATCCATACATTTTAAAATATTTAATAATTTAATACAGGAGCAACTGTGATTTGTGGCAATTCTCTCTCCACTATCTCAGAGCATTCCTTCCCATGTAGAATTCTCTGCTAAATAAATAAATAAATTGCCGCCTTATTCTTCACCAATTGAAACAACACATATTAGATAATAATGAAGTTAATTCTATAGTGAGGAAAAGTAAGAGAAAAGCAGGTAACAATGATTAAGGAAATCAGAGGTGAAGAATGAACTGATATCTGTGAATATGTAATTAGTTTCATATTCTCTGAGCAGCTGAGAACTGTGTATGCAGTTAATTTTTCCAGTATCTCTGTTGTTCTTTAATTGTATAATCTTGAGGGTGTCTTCTCACAAGCACATATTTTTTAAAGGTATGGGTTTCCTTAAGCCAGTTACTCTTGATTTACATAATATAGTCTTTTCTTTGGTCTCTTTATTTTTTTAGTTACTTATGAAGGTTTAAACTTCCATTCTCCTATTTCCAGGAGAAGCTTCCAGTTTTTTTTCGTTTACTTTAAATAACTCCTATATTATATAATCTAAGATTTTGGTTTTATCAGAAAGTTCTAATTGTTTTAACAAGAATCATTCAATATACTTATAATGAAAGAGCCTACATCAAAACCCAAACAAGTATATACAAATGCTGAATTATCTTATGAAACCATAAGGGAATATTAGTAAAACACTTAACTAGATGAAACATCATAGACCAGATATTTTTATAAATTTAATTGTTTGGATTTTAATTGATTCACTAACTCTTATGTCACATGACCAATCACCAATTCCCATCAATTCTACTTTCTAAAGCTTTTTCAAATCAGTCTCTGTCACCATTGCATCAGTTTGGCACCTCATCATTTCTTCTCCAAATTACCAAGATTATGTTTTACATTATCCACAGATTTAATAAAAGCTGTCTGAATAGCTAAATAGATGTACAAATAAATTATTTTAGATATTGGTTAGAGGCTGTAGTTTGGAACTCTCATTGGGGCTGCAATAGTTTGGCATTAACTTTGGGCAGAATCAGCTGTGGAAAATAGGCTAAATGGTTGTGAAAATTGAACTGTGCTCTTATTTAACATTGGTCTTAAGTACAGGTAGAAAAGTTTATCCATTTACTCTCCTTATTGCATTTTAGACAATCCAGTTCATTTTCTCATTATCAATTTTCTCACCAAAATTTAAGTTGAAAGGTGGTTGGGAAAGATATTTACCTACGAAATAAAAAGGCTATAAAAGAGTTTATAAGCTATTTAAGCAACACCAATCAAGACATAATACACTTTCATAGAATTAATGACCAGGGGAGAACAGTTGATGATCTGAATCACATCTGGGAAATATTAACCCCAGATGGTTATTAATCCTGCATCATGTTGTTATGATGAGAATAAAAAATAGAACATATGGGTTTTTAATGGTTGATAGATGGACTGCAAATTTTAGAGAATTTATTCCAACCAGTCAAGCTTTCAAAAAGCATAGGTCAAGATTAAATGTTAAATAGGTTTTTGTACTCTGTAGTCCATGAAATTAGTGTTTTGAACTAATGTGCCATAGTAAGCAAAATAGGTTCTTCAAAGGTTTTGACTGTTTTATTTTAGCAAACAAACCTGTTGTGCTAATAAATGTAATACTTAACTTAGTCTTCATCTTCCCTAAAATTAGTTGCAATGTATACCAAAATATTTCAATGTAAGTTAAAAAAAGTATTTCAAATAAAAGCATGAAACTGGGATTTTAAAAAATACACACACACACACACGTATTTTATCCTTTGAATGATCATGCATCCTGCATACCACATTTAGAGGGTAGAATTTAATCTGCATTGTTGATTTAGATAGCTCCATTTAATAATGTTTATTTAATCAAATCATATGCTAGCCTTAGATGCAGTGCTTTCTGATGCACCTTTAGAAGGAATTTCTTCCTGGTTTCTTTTGAGGGTTGTTCTAAGAAATAACCACATTATAAATCTTACAGTTTAAGAAATAGATACAGCAAATACCTTACAGTTATTTTTATTCTTTCTATTTATAATACTATATTTGTTGTTTGGATGATCATAAGTCTAGCTTGCCTATAACAGACCCGTTTTATTTCTGTTGTCCTAGGATAATTATTAATTGTGCCCTTTCCATTTTTAAAAGTGTCCTTGTTTGTATGATAAATTGTGTAGTTACTCTGATATTTCAGGCAATATTAACTGTATTACAAATAAACTCCAAATGTATACTTTAAACACAAAAGAATATTATTCTCACTCTTGTAATAGTCTAAAGTGAGTATTCCCATCGTTTAGGAGTTCCTCCTCTCCAGGGAGCAGATAATCCTTTTTAAAAGTTCAGAAGGTGGAACCCTGGCTGGGTTGCTCAGTTGGTTAGAGTGTCATCCGGATAGGCCAAGGTTGCAGGTTCGATCTCCAGTCAGAGCACATACAAGAATCAACAATGAATGCATAAATAAGTGGAACAACAAATCTCTCTCTCAAAATAAATAAATAAAATTTCAGAAGTGGGACACAGTACTTCTCCACATATTTTGTTGGTTGTTACAACCCAGCTACGTTACTACACTTAACTACAAGGGAGGCAGAAAATGTAAGTTAGCCTGGGAAGAAGAGGAAATGGATTTTAGCTGAATCGACTAAACTACTAGCTGTCACTCAATAGTCATTCTCCTCATTTTCTCTCATTAATGGCACCGTGACTTGGAGGCAGCAATGTGTCCATCTAAAAAATCTGACAGTTCCTAGTGTATTTTGCAGGTAGTTGTGACAAAACACTATGTTCTAGCCAATGAGATGAAAATGGTGATGTTTTGTGTTATTTCCAGGAATGCTGCTTAAAATGACCTCTTTCAACCAGAGGTCAAACCTTTTGGCTGCCACACTGCCCTTTTGCTGTCTAGAATGCAGATATGTTGCCTAGGACTTCAGGAGCCATATTGAACCCTAAGGTGAATTTGAAGATGAGGTCACATGCTAAGAAGATAGAGATACCTGCTGCACAGTCATTAAAATTATATTTATACTATAGACCTAAATAACACTGGAAGATTATACTATATAATATTGAGTGAAATAAAGAGCAAAGCATTTCTGATCTTATTTTTTAAATGTTTATGCTGGAACAAACAAACAGACATGAAAGGAAGTAAAACTACTTATTAAGAATATCTTTCTCCCCTGGCCGGGCATGGCTCAGCGGTTGAGCATCGGCCTAGGATCCAGGAGATCGAGGTTTGATTCCCTGTCAGGGCACATGCCTGGGTTGCGGGCTCGATCAATGACTGTCACATCATTGATGTTTCTATCTCTCTCTCTCCCTCTCCTTTCCTCTCTCTGAAATCAATAAAGATATGTTTTTTTAAAAAAAGAATATCTTTAGGTCATGAGACTATGGGTGATTTGGTTTTCTGTTCATATTTCTATTTTGTCAAAATTCTCTGCAATACATATATATTTATTTCATTATTATATCATTCCAATAGTGGTTTCTCTTTTACAAAATATTGTACTATGGTTTCCAGTGGTTCTTTAATATTTGAAATCTCTACGTGCCCAATTATAATCACTTAATGAAAAGTAGGAATAAAATTTAAATGGTGAAAAACATGAAAATAAACATTCACAGATATTGTCTGCCTTGTTGCTAATTTATGCTCAGGATCTAATTTTAATTTCTAGCTCAGAGTAGTCAACAAATATTAAGTGAGAAATTGAATAACTCACTAAAATGATTCATTATTTTTTGAATAAGTGTGTTATAGAAAAATGTACTTCATAAATTTTCACTTACATAACACTTAATATATCATTAGCATTGTGCTTAATTTAATTCTGACATATTATTTATTTTCTGATCTAAGGTCTTATAGAATTATGCTTTTATTATTTCACTGAAAATCTAAAAAAGCAGATAAATTTTACACATGAAAACTATGAACATTGCACTTAAAGTATGCTCTGTATATTTCCTTATTTCATTAAAGTTTCATTTCCAGCATTTTGCCTTTGTTTGTAAATGGAATAGGGATAAAAAACAAGGAACATAATCCTGGATACAAAGTCAATATACAAAAATCAATTTTATTTCTGTATACTATTAACAAATAAAAAATTTTAAAGTTTTTTTTTAATTTATTAAGAGAGGTAGGGAGGGAGAGACAAAGACAGAGACAGAGATTTTTTCCACTTACTTATTGGTTGATTCTTGTATGTGCCCTGACCAGGGATCCAACCTGCAACGTTGGCCCATTGGGATGGGGCGACACTCTGACCAATTGACCTATCCGGCCAGGGCCTTAAAAGTATTTTTAGTGACATCAAAAATCACAAATACTTAGAGACAAAATAAAACTAAGGAAAAATGTAAAGGACCACTTTGTATTGGAAACAACAAATAGTCTTTAGAAAAAATAAAGATTTATAGAAATGGAAAGTATACATATTCGTGGATTGGACAAATTACTATTATATAATAATGAATTCTCTCAAAATACCTTATAGATTCAATAAATTCAATACAAAAAATACCTCATTTAGTGTTTTTTGTCTCTCAAATAAGAAGTGTGATGAAATTAACATAAAATTAATAATTTTAAAGGGAACCAGAGACTTTTAGTACATTCACAATGTTGGCAACCACCACTTTTATCTAATTCCAAAACGTTTCATCACCCCAAAAGGAAAGCCCATACCCATTAAGCAGTTCCTCCTCTTTCTCTCTTCCCACCAGCTCCTGGTAGTGAGCAATCTGCTTTCTGTCTGCATGGATTTACCTGTTCTGGATATTTCACTTAAGTGAAGTCATACAATGTGTGACCTTTTTTGTCTGGCTTTTCTCATTTAGCATATTTCAGAGTTTTACCTATTTTTACCTATGTTGTAGCATATACCATTACTTTACTCCTTTTTATGGGTGAATAATATTCCATTGTATTTACCTACCATTCAGGCAATGATGGACATTCAGACTTTTTTCACTTCATTGTTAATAGTGCTACTGTGCATATGCATGTATTTTTTTTGAGCACCTGTTTGCCATTCTTTTGGGTGTATACTTAATAATGGAGTTGCTAGGTCATGTGGTAATTCTGTGTCTAGCTTTGTGTAGAACTGCCCAGCTGTTTTCTTTCCCACAGTGGCTGAGGCCTTTTACATTCGCACCAGCACTGTATGAGGGTTCTGACCCCTCCACATCCTCACCAGCACTTCTTATTCTCTATTTGGTTTTCTTTCCTGTGTGCATATGGAAATGGAGAAGCCAATTCTAAAATTTTGTGCAAATTCAAAGAATACAAAGAAATCTGGAAAAACAATATATTGAGGCATTGCACCACAAAAGTATGTCTAAGCTACAGTAATTAACGCAGTATGATATTGGTGCAAGGTTAGGCAAAGTGACCAATAGGACAGGCTAGAGAATATAACAGTACACCCACCATGTGTTACATCACCTGGTTTACAACAAGGTGACAGCGCAGTAATATAAGTATTGTTTGCAATAAACAGTTTTAGGGTCAATTGGTTATGGAAAAAATGTGTGTCTTTATCCTTTGCACCAGCCACTGGTGGTTTGAGGGGTTCTTGGGAGGGGCTTCAGCGGAGGCCTAAGCAGCCGCCCGCCGTGTCCTGCTGGGGCCACCTGGGAGGGGCTGCAAAGTGCTCTGCAGTTGGTAGCTGCTGGTGCTTGGCTTGGAGACCCTGAGATAGACTGCGCTGCAAAGTAAGGACGGCTGCCACTAGTGCCAGGCTGGGGTCAGGTAGAAAAGAGCACAGGAAGGCATGCCAAGGCCAGATGCTACTTCTTTTGGATTTGTGGGCCTTTTAGATGTTTTGGGGAAGTCTGTAGCTCTGGCCGCTTGAGAGTAACAGCTGCTGAAAAAGGTCCCGGCCTGTGCTCGAGTTGGGTTGGGTGGGTTCTCAGGGAATCGCCAGCTCAGAGCAAGTGAGTCATCAGCAAGTAAATCTGTGCGAGGGCCCTTTGAGAGAAACGCCTGGGACTCAGCAGCCCTCCCTCTCACCTGGACGGAATCCCTGCTGATTTTCACAGTCAGATGTCAGGGGCACTTCTTTTCCTGGCACTGGTGCCCTGGGCTGGGGGCCTGGTGTGGGGCTGGGACCCATCACTCCGCAGAGACAACTCTTGCAGCCCAGATATCCCTTCCGATTCTTAACCATCACGTGTGGGTGTGGGACCAGCCCGTTTCACATCTGCGCCCCCCCCACCTGCCTCCACGGGGCTTCTAGGGGTCCTGTTCTAGGGGTCCTGTTCAGCTAGTCTTTGGGTGATTCTCAAGGGTGGTGGTTCTATGGTTTGTAGCTTAGATGTAGTTGTGGGAGGAGGGGAGCAGAGCATCTACCCACACTGCCATGTTGACCGGAATTTTCCTGGCAAGCTCCCCAAGAATTGACTTGATTTGAGGACTTATGTTTTTCCTCCTGAAGAAAAATCCACAGCTGTTATCTCCTCATGTATTGTTTCTTCCATCGTAAGACAAGTATTGGAATGTTTCCATCTGTTCCCTGTATTTCATAGCAGCTCTTTCATCATTTTAAATTCTTTCCTGCCTTGTAGAGTAAATCAGGATAAATTATCAGGGATACATTCCAATGTATATTTCCATATATTAGTCATTTTTGTGCCAGTCTTGCGTTTTGCCTATGTCTTTATTACCTACCAATTAAAACATGTGTGAGTCTATTCATATATATATGTGTGTGTGTGTGTTTTTTATGTGTATATTTCTGGTGGCTTCTCTTTGCTCTCCTCTCCTTGTACTTCATATTCTGTTTTGCCTTCCCCCATTTTTATTTTACTATTTTATAATGGAAGTCATTCTATCATTTATATAATTGACATCTTAAATACATTTATAAATCTTTTCAGGCTGTATTGTGAAATTATTTTCATCCATATTTACTTTGTCACTATTGATTTTATTGGCTCACTTCCCTAGGATTCGATTTCTTTAGTTTGGCTCAATTCGTTGCTGCTAAACTAGGCCTGCAGATAGCTCAGAACCATCTTTGCTGGTTCTCAGCTTCCGTTCCTGTGTTGAAGCGGATGCTGACCTGGTGTGAGAAGTCAGCCTTCAGGCAGAAAGCCTGGCTGCTGGCTTCGGTCTCATGCAATGATTTTAGTTATTGACACCGCCTGAAGATTTAAGACTGCTGGCACCTATGCTTGCTTTCAGACCAAGGTCTCAGCAGGTCTGTGGCTTCGGCCATTTTCATTGCTTTGCGTTTATGTTCTTTTTTTCTTCCAAGGAGCTCTTGTCTTGTTTTCATCCTGGCTGTGTAATTTTGATTTTGATTTTATTTTTAATTTTACATTTTATTTGTCGTTTCTCTATGTTGAACAGAGGAGGGCTATCAAAGCAAGGGATTATAACATCATCTTGGCCAGAAATTCAACATCACATAAATTAACACTGCTGACTTGCCTGTTGGATAAAGAACCTTTTATATACCTGTTAGTTTTTGTAATTTTTTTCATTTATCTATTAAGGTTCAATTGTTTTTAAGTCCAAACCACCTATTTAAAATTTTAGAACCAGCCCTTTTAAAAAAGCATTAAAGATTATATTTTTTTAAAAGTATGAACAATTCTTTTGCCCTTTATGTGTTAATCAATAAAAAACTACCACAAAATTAAAATAGCTGTTTCCCCCAGTATCATTCATAACATTTCAGGGGAAAAGTCATATACAAGTAGTTGTTACAGTTTTATTATAATAAAAAAGTATGATTTTTATAAATATATTTTATTGCCATTGCCTGCTAAATTCTCTCCAAATACCAATACATTGGTAACAAGGTTTTTGAACAAAAACCAGTTGGCATTCCATGACAATTACCTGTTTTATTTCATGTGTTTTATACTAGGCTTCAAGTACACACACACACACACACACACACACCACACACACACACCACACACACACACACACACACACACTGTCTGTCCCTGTTTATTGAACAACTTTCTTCTTACAGCAGCCATTTATTAATTATCTAATTTGCTTTCAGGTAGATCTTGGTAGGTGCTAGCACCAGACCACCCTGGATAAAGGCAGAGGGCAAGCTCTCCTTCGCTCTGGTTCTTCAGGTTTACACCTAGGAGGCAGAGAGCATGTTACTCGAACATAAATGCCTCTTTACTCATTGTCAGCCCTGGGTGCCTCTTCTGTTCAGAGGCTTACTCTGTGTTCACAAATGCAGTCTGCGCCCGGTGTCCTCAAATTATGTGTCTCTACAGCCTATCCCTTCTATAAAATAAATGTGTATTTTGTCCCTGAGCAGATGTTAAAAAATATAATCAGAAATTCTAACGTGGCCACTTATATAGAGAGAGCAGCAGAATAAAGGGGAGGGATACTAACTAAAATTAAAGTGTCCTTTGAGTAAGAATCTTTCCAAATGGATTCCAAAATTCGTAAATATTTTGTGAATGTGTTGATTGACAGTGTAAATGATAACAGTGGAGACCTTCACAACAAATTTTGGAGCCTGGGTATGCGTGACGGAAGCCGTGGCATGGGGGAGTGAAGCAGGCCTCATTGGCGCGCTGGCTAATGCCGTCATTTGTGCTACACAGTTATTGGGCAAAGTGTTTTATCCCTCAATACATAATTTTTAATCCTAAAAATTTAAGACATCAAACCTAAAAATGAATAAAAAGGAAAAGTATTGATTTTATAATGTTTTACATTACTTAGGTTTTAAGAAATCAGTGTTGTTGCAGTTACCTGTTTTGAAATAAATATTGCTAAAGAAGGAAACCCTCCATTGAAACTAATGATGCTGAATTGAAATTTAACTCTTAACGACAAGGACACTGCCTAAAAACAAAGTATGGCTTTACATGCTATCATTTTATGTTTATTACCCAAACTATTTTTAATATTGAAACAATGATCTCTGCCTACATGTGTTTTAATATTTGTAATGTGACTTAAATATTGTTATTGGGAGTCGTGCTAAGAATAAGACACAGATTTCTATTGAAGTGGAGGAAACATAGCTTATAGAATAAATCTGTCATAACATGAACAATAGAGAAGGATAGTTTAATAACTTCAGCAGTACTTTCTGGGCTTCATTTTCTTGCTCTCACAACCACACATCTCCTTTTGGTAGTCAGGGGAATCACTCAGCAGTGCAAAGGATTCTTCTATTCCCAGTGTTCTCCTGCTCATCAGTTACTTAAATAATATGTACAACCAATGAATCTTTATGTGTACATCTAAGAAATGTAATTTGTACGTAATTTCAGTAACCAATTATGACTTGCTGAAAGTACAACCTAATCAGGAATTATTATATATAATATTATACATTATGTCATGTATTAGATTCCCAGGGCTGCAGTGCAGCAGCAAATCTTCACTAACTGCTTATCTTAAAACAACATGAATTCTCTCACAGTTTTGGAGACAAGAGGTCTGAAATTAAGGTATTGGCAATGCCATGTTCCTCTGAAGAATCTTGAAAATAATACTTCCTTGCTTCTCCCAAGCTTCTGGTGTTTGCCAGCAATCCTTGGAATCCTTGGATTGTAGCTTTATCATTCTACTTTCTGCCTCTATCTTTACATGACTATATTTTCTTAGCATGTTTCTCTCTTTGCTTGGGCTTTCTTACAAGGGCTCCATTAATTGCATTTAGGGTCTATCCTAATCCATTATGACTTTATCTTAACTTGGTTATATCTGCAAAGACTGTTTCAAAATGAGGTCACATTTGCTGGTTCTAGATGAACATGAAGTTTGGGAAACTGTTCAACTTACTATATGTCAGCATATTAATTTTCATAGTGATATAAAAGGTACACTCCTGATTTAAAGTAGAGCAAGTTACATTTAAATATGTAGACTGATTCAATGGAAGTCATTACTTTTGTTCAATGTCTGTATCTTTCTCTGAGGTTAACATCTGACATTCTGAGTAAACTCATTCTCATCAAGGAGTTGTTGGAAAGTTAAGGAGAGTTAAACACATAAGCATTAGTAAAAGATATTTGGTTATGTGCTGGTAGAATAATTGCTCCATGTCTTATATATTTTGGTCTTTCATTATAAACAATTCTTTTGTCATAGATGATGCTGTCTTTAGTGAAATCAGAAAAAAAGTGTTAAATATAACAGAATAATGGAAACAAAGGTATTTGGGAAATTTGCAGATATTATTCTAATTTTAGGAAATAATCTTAATTTAAGGGTTCTAACAACCCTTAAATAAATCTTGAAATGTTTCTAAAATGATAGAAGCATATAATCATTTTTTATTAATTCTTGGTGGTCTATGGATGCCTCCCCCACTGTCAGGCTTTGGTCTGCTTTGTACTATGAATCAATGGCAGTTACAATAAATCATTATCCAAACTTGTTCCTTTTTGAAAATGAAGTGAACACTATTAATAATTATCCTGGGATAATGGGCATAAACAGGCATTTAATTCTGCTAGCTATTATCTCTCTACTGATCTTTTTATTCGTAATTGGAATAATTGAGCCTCTCAACATAGCAAAATGTAATGATTAGACATAGCTCCTCTAAGTCATGCTTAATATGTCACAGTTATTGTACTAAGACGGAGGATGGTACTAATTCAGTGAGATGACTGTGCAAATTGGTGTTATCTGTTTTGCATAATCCCACAGAGGAGAGAAACTACATACACAGTTTCAAAGAAAATATAAAAGTTACTGTCTGCTTAAAATTTCACGTGACGAATTAAATAGTATTCTTATGCACATGTCTTTTTTCATCCCAGATGCTTGGGTTACTACAAATGAAATAAAAATATTGAATGCCATCAGAATATCATTGAAAATATTCTGAAAGGAAACTTAATTTTTTAAAGAAAAAAACTTACATTAATCTTGACGATAGGTTTTTTTGTTTGTTTGTTTTTTTGGCAAAGAACCAGAATTTCCTTTTTAGGTTCTTCAATTTAAAATAACTTCCAATTCAGTTGTGCAAGTTCATTGGTCGAGTCTCATTTATAATAGAGGCTATGTGGAAGGATATATGTTTCAGAGATAATATTCTCAGTGTTCACAAGAAAAAGCAAAAAAACATGATAAGAAAATGCAAAACCAATCAAAACAGGACAGACGAAGAGGACAGTGAGCATAGGAAGATGGGGGTGAGGGAGGAAAGAGAGGGGCTTTGAGGAGCAGACTGTGGCTGTGGTAACAAGCACGGAGAGAGATGTCCAGCTTGGGACGTTCCCTTGTTATGTGCAGAAGGCCACTGAAGGAGCAGCCTTCCAGGAGGGTGTGACCGCGGGAGGGGACCCCGCCCGCGCCAGTGCCGCTAAGCGTCCTATTCATCTTCGTCAGCCATGGCCCCGCAAAGGCCGATTTCAAAGATGTGCTTATTACGGGGATGACGGCACGAGGCATTTGAAATAGCAAGTGATTGATGGCATCATTACGGAGTCCTGTAGCTATTATGCAAAACCTATAATATTTGTGTAAACAAAATGGGGGGGAAAAAACCCTGGAATACCCATGGGTTACCACATTGTGAACATTTTACCCAAAAGGCATTAATGTAACAGGCCACAGGTTGCAGATCAGCTGGCTGACTGGCTCACTCGGAAGTGGTAAACAGTAGTGATTCTAACTACACATTTTGCTGGGAATAGGAAAGAACTGATGTCATTTCTGTTGCATCAATTGTGACATTTGATGCCTAGAGCCTGAATGTTAGGAGAAGCTAAAACTTACAGAGAGTGAGGCCTTCTGTAAGACAAGACAGTTTTTATTAGCACATGAACTCCATCAGCCAGGAGATTCTGAAGTTCTCCGCAATAAGCACCTTAGATGAACCTGAGTATATTCATGGGAGCTGCAGCAGGCTTAAATATTTGAGTTTGGTGCTCTGGCCAGGTAGCTCAGTTTCTTAGAGCATCATCCCAATATGACAAGGTTGTGGGTTCGATCTCTGGTCAGGGTGCATACCAGAAGCATCCAATGAATGAATAAATGAATGCAACAATAAATTAATGTTTTTCTCTCTCTCTCTAAAGATCAATTAAAAATTTTTAAAAATATAAAAATATATATTTGAGTATGCTCATAAGGAAACAGTACATATACTGGCTGTCAATGAAGGGAAAAAAACATATGTGCAGATGTATATATGGTTAAATAAATTTAAAAAAAAACTAATTGACTATATGTGTAACACAGTCTCCTTTTTTAACTTAAAAATAAAACCTTCAAAAATTATTGGCACTATATATGTATGCACAATATACATACAATCATATGTATATTATAGAAAAATAATGGAAAAAATATTTGGTGTGTGACTTCCAATTGATTATACTGTGGTAACCCAATAATCTTCCTGGATTCAGGATTGGGTTGAGAGAACTCTGGGAGAAGATGACCTTTATTTATTTATTTTTATTTTATATCCTTTTATTAAAAAAATAGTAGAATTATAGATGATATTCATATTCATTTTTATCTTTTTAAAATAATGAAGGAAAATGCCTGGACTTCTAAAAAGGAATGAAATTATTAAAATTTTGGGTGTCATAACAGAATAAAAATAAAAGTACATGATTTATAACTTAAATTTCCCCTGAAGGAATGACAGCCTTCCTGTGTTGCCAAATGGATTGGAATGGTGTCTTGGTCCTTAGGGGAAAAGGGTAGAGGGGAGTGTATTTCAAAATTCCTGTTGCCAAGCACAAAAGGAAGATACAGGCTTCATTTTATAGCTAAGAGACTACAAATATAATTATGATTTTTATGAGTTTTCAACTGACCACTGGCCACCTTCCAACAAATCATAGAAATAGTTGTGTTATAAACTATTTGGATATGTAAGGATATGTAATCATTTACACTAATTATGCATTAATGTATCAGTTCTGCCAAACATCTATTAATATGCAAGTTACATAGAACCAAAAAAAAGGTTGGACATTGTAATGAAAAGTATTTTTTTATCTATTGTACTTACAAGTAAATTACACGGAGTTAAGGACATCACTATGGTTACTACAGAGAGTCAGATGATTCTGCCAGTGTCACAAAAGTTATTGCTCATTTAATACATTAGAGTATTATAGTGGCAATAAGAAAGACAATGAAAAGATGGGAAAAGACCATGGAAAGGGCTAGGGCACTGAGCATTTTGTGAGACTGCTGCATTGGGAAGGATGGGCACACTTGCTGTTAAATTGAGCAGATATTTAGCAAAAAGTTATTTTTAAAAGCAATGGTTCCATTGTGTCTAGTAGGAGAACAAGAACCTCCCTCCATAATCCAAACAGAGGAATTAAAATAGGAAATTGTTTACAATGTGTTAAAAGGACTGGAGGGGTAAAAGGTGGGAGTAAATATACATAAAGACCTGCTGGAAACTACTGCTGCCCCTAGGCTGGAGGGGCCAAAGGAAGGTGATTACCCAGAGCCCCAGGTGGACTGCTGCTGAGGCCACTTCTGCTGTTGAAACTACTGACTCCCATTTTTCAGCAAGCCCGGAGTCACCCACCTGCTGAGGCTGCAGGAGTCTCGGAGCCCACAGTGGGCTGAAGCTCGCGGCCTAATTGATGACATTGCTGGAGCCCACATCCTTGCTGCTGCATCGCCTGCAGCCAGTCAGTGAGACTGTGCTGAGGCTGCTCAATGCCCCACCTCTGCTGCCAGAGCCCCAAGCAGGACAGGCGAACAAAACTGCCTTTTCTCCTCCTGCTCTTAGTCTCCCACCAGCGTCTCTCATCTACAGGACCCAACTGGAAGTTAGGCGGCAATGGATTCAGGGACACTGCTGCTACATGTGCTAAGTGTATTCTTTCAATCAACAAGTATATGTTGAGCATCTGCTATGTGCTAGATATATTTTAAGCGCTGAAGACTCAAAAGTGAACAGAACAGACACAGCTTCTGCCTCTTTGGTGGTTACATTTTAGCAGAGAGGGGAAAAAATAATTACATGTGTATGTTACTGTAATGTAAAGTGGTGGTAAGCGCTAAGAAGAAATAAAGTAATGACAGAAGAGTGACAGACTGATGGGGAAATGGCGACGGAATTAGGAGAGATTTCACTGATAAAAGTAATATTTGAGCAAAAATATAAAATAGTAAAATGATGGTGACTCATGGGTATTAGAGGGCAGAGTGCTCTTGGGAGAAGTATCACTTAGTACAAAGCCTTTCAAGCTGGGACGATTGCCGAGTATGAGGAAAAACGTGGGGCCAGCATAGATAAGTGCAAAGGGACAAGACTGGTAGGAATTGAGTACAAAGAGAGATCATCTCCCTTCCTCCTGCATTAATAGCAATTAGCTCATTTCACTTAATCTGTGGAACCCTCTTTGAGATACTCTGTTCAAAAGGCACAGCGGAAATTTGTAGGTACCTGTCAGTCTTCCGGCACTGACAATACTTCTAAATTTGATGCGCAAGATGATATGCATGGAGCTCCTGCCAAATAAAATTAGCTCTCAAAGACATGAAAACTATAATATTTTACTTGTCAAATTAAAATTGTAAACAGACAATAACACTGACAAAAGGACATTAAAATTAGTGTTCTCATGATGATAGCACTGTACACACGGAGAAGCAAGTACATAGCACCAACTTCAAAGCCAACACCATTGTTTCCTAGTATTACCATTTATGAGAATCTTGCCCAGGGGATGCAAAAGTCATGTGGCATGTGCAGTTAATTGCCTAGTTTTCAAACATTTCTAAGAGAACAAAGAAAAATGGTTTTACAATTTAAAGTACATTAATTGAAAATATTCATGATACTGCCTGGCCGGGCATGGCTCAACGGTTGAGCGTCGACCTAGGATCCAGGCGATCAGGGTTCGATTCCTGGTCAGGGCACGTGCCCGGGTTGTGGCCTCGATCAATGACTCTCTCATCATTGATGTTTCTATCTCTCTCCCTCTCCTTTCCTCTATCTGAAATTAATAAAGATATATTTTTAAAAAAAGAAAAGAAAAGAAAATATTCATGATACTGCAAATAGAGTTTCACTAAATCATAGGTGTTTTATAGTGACTTGGGTTTATAAGAAACTCCAAGGTCTTAAGATCTTTCCTGTTTTGTGAATAATTTTGTAGAAATATTTTATTTTAAAATTCTTTGTAAATTATTTTAAATAGGATGTAGAATGTTCTTTCTGTGTTTGACTTTTTTGCTGTAATTTTAATGTGTTAGTCTGAGCATCCCATCAGTGAATCCATGACACTTGACTTAATTACCCAGCATCCTGAATTCATCTAGTAAAGTGTGAAAATACAGATTAAAACAAAACCATATGGAATATTAATATATCTTTCTACAAATAAAATAAATACAAAATTAAATTAAAAGTTATTAATGTTGTTTAAACAAAACTAAGTATTTTACAATTAAAATGGTAAATTTTAGATTCTAGAATGGTAAATACACCTGAATTGAAATATCTCATGTGTTTTGTCACTTGTAGGAAAACTTGTAGAAAAAGCTTGTAGCATGTGGGAAAGTAGAGTATTATTTATTCTCATCGGGTTTTTCTGACAATTATAGGAATCGCCAAGGGTGACAATCTCTACAAATGACTGAGAAGGGAAATTGGTTTTAGTTTACCATCTGTGGATATTTAAATATAGTAAATTTTTAGGCTCTTAAGAGCAATGAATTTTACCTACACTGCAGTACCTCATATTTTAAGATTTTTAAATTGGAATACCTTTATTATTACATACCTAACCTATGTAGGAATGTGTATGTGCATGCATATGTGTGTACACACATGCACAAATATATATATATAGGGTGTCTCAAGAAAATGTATATACACACTTTGAATAATCATAAAGGCGATGTTTATTAAAATGCATTGCATTTTTAAAATTGAGCTATCAGCTGTTAAAGCGTGAATACATTATTTTGGGGATACCCCGTATATTAGTAGTTCAAAACTCAAAATTACATCTTATAAAATCTAACTATGATAGGTCTTCTGAGTACAGATCATATTAAAAAAATCGAGAAACCCAGTGAATTACCAAGAATATTTTTTTCTTTCTTTTTTCTTTTTTAAAAACACCCAATAATCCAGATTTCATTTACCAAAAAATTGCTAAGTATAGCTGCAAGAGAGGTGGCAGGCAGATAACTTCCATTCCCCCTACTATTTTTTTCTCTCTTTCTCTTTTTGTTTTTACTTTTATTTTCGCAGATCCTGCAGTCTCAGATTTCCACTGTATTCTGACACCAACACTGTATGTGGAGTGGGTCAAATGCCACCACCTTGGTAAGTTTCACTTCAGCCCAGGCCTTGTCTTCCCTGGTTTTCTGTTCCTTTCCTCTTGGACACTCTTCCTCACGCACTGACACCCGCTCCATGGGTGCAGAGGCATTAAGACCCTCTGATCTCACTTATTTACCCCCTGAGCATCTTGAACACTCAGCCAGTAAGGGATCTTTTATCACAGCTGTTCGAGACATGCCATGGGCCCTTGTGCCCTGTCATATCTTTCTTTCACACATCTTTGTGTCTCTACCGTTGTCTACAGTTTCCAGTTACATTATCTGATCTTTTCCTTAATTTTCTGTGTTGCTTCTTGTGGTCCAGAGAATACATAGCAGCAGCAAAAGTGGCCTAGGACAATTACTGAGTTAGGTAAGGAGTTTCCAGGATACCTTTTCTTCTAGAAAGTTTCGAGTATGGAAATTGTGCCAAATTTGGGTCGCTGGAAGTGTGTAGGAGAAACTAGGACACGGGGAAGAATGGAGATGTAAGAAAGGACGTAAGGTTCTGCGGGGGAAGATTATTAGGTCTAGGTTTGCAAGATACTGAGGTTCCAGATGAATGATCCTTGGAATCCTGGTGGAAGTGTAGGTAGTGAAGGGGAAGGGAAATAGAGCTATTAATGGACAAAAGTAGTCCCCTGTTTTGCATTTATAAAAGATGACTTTTTGCCACTTGTCATTCATTCTCTTGATGAAATAAATTAAAAGATCCAATCTATAAAATAATGTGCTTGCCTTTGATTTCTGTTATATATTATTCATTAAAATGTGTTTAGCACTTCCTGGAAAATTTTACTATAGATATCTTGAATGCAAATATTTTAAGTTTGACCGTTTAGATATTTTACCTTATTTCCTTATTAATATTTATTATGCACCTGTTATAGTCAAAGAACTATCTTATAGGTATTATTTATTATATACCCTACTTTAAAAATGTTTGCTTTTATTTCTGTGTGTTTTTTCAATTATTCATTATGATGAAGGAAAAGTTAAAAGTAAAATTTATTAGTTTCTAGTGTCTTACAACTATTTCTAGACCTTTACCTATTATTGATAACAAGGGGAAAATTATTTTGATTATTTATTTTCTGTTGTTTTATAATTGCCTATTTTCTCATCTGTTGTTTGCATTGATAGTGCCTCTTTTGTATGCATCTTTTGTTTCATTGATACTCTTAATTTTAGTATATTTAATAGTCATTAAAGATGTCAGGTTCCAGAGAAGATACAGGGATACTTCATGTTTCTACTTTCTGAAATTAATGATTATTTTATTATTGATTTTAAGATATCCAGTAGTCTCTCCCCAAAGTAACACATTTAGTGCAATGTAACAAAATAATTTACAAGGTATCTTGAGATAAGCAACCTTAGGAAAATGTCAAAGTTCAGTACCATTCAAACAAACAGGTTATGTTTTTTTTTCTTTCTCTTTTGAGTCCATATTACATGTTTATGTAGAATTCCATTCAAAAAGCCAAGTTAGCCTTATTATTTAATTAATTAACCATATTCCTATTTTTTTCTATCAATACAGGAATACAACTGGATAACCACAGAATTTTGCAAAATGTTTCGGCTGTTTCATTAGAGAATTGCCATATCTTATCACCAATGATAGGGAATGGCAAAACGAAATACTGACTTGTATAGCTTTTTTGATTGAATTTTATATTGCATATTCCTCATATTTTTTTACACCTGCATAGCTTATTATTCTTATCTGAGGCCAGTTGGTAGGGTAAAATTCTATTTCTTCATTCTTTCTATTAAGATTTTATCAATTTTATTTTATATCCCGAGATAATATCTATTGTTTATGGAGCAAGTCAATGAAGTGCAATGGGATCTAGGGGCAACTGGGTGGGAGGGTTGGTTAGTTATGAGAGGGTTACTATAAAGGAGAAGAAGTGTTGAGTTCTTTAGAAAATTTTACAAAAAAAGGAGGTTTTTTTCCTATTATTATTGTAAACTGTTGATAACTTTGAAAGCAAAAGCGATTTGAGTTTATTTGGAGGCACTGTGAAATGAAAGGATCATCTTAATCTGGTTTTAAGGCTATGGCTTTGTTGATGTTAATCACTATGAGCCAGAAGTGGAGTTTCAGAGATTTGTAAAGTTATCGAAGCAGTTGGGAAAGATAAAGAACCGGCGCCAAAGATTTCGTTTGCTTTATATTGAGTCAGTCAGTGAGCAATCTCATCTTTAAGATTTTAGCAATAGACACAGAGGTATAGACAGACTTTTGGTGGCACACATGATATTTTTTATATTTGTTCAGCTGGTGGTTTTGTTTTGTCCTTATATTAAAAAAATAAAATAGTTTGGAGAGGTTTTTCAGGATAGAGCTAAGTGACATACTAACTTCCCAAAGAAGTTTTTAAATTAAGGTAACTTCTGTAGGTGAGAATTATTTGGGCACACCTCTCAGATAATTAAGAGGAAAAAACAATAATTTATTTTAATGTCTTCTAGTCCACAAGATTCATAATCTTCGAATTGGTATTTAAAATTAAATAGCAGTGAAAACTGTGGCATAAATAAAAGATAATATGAATTTTGTTTCACAAATACCGTTCAAGACTTGTTCGATTTTTATTCTGCCCTGCTATCGCCCTCTCGCTGGCATTTAAGAATGCCTACCATCCATATAGGAGATGTTAAACTGACTATCATAGATGTATAGTAGTAATAAAAGTAACAATGTGTTTCTGGTTTCACTTAATAAAGTTATTTATACTTTAATTTTTTCCAGAAGGATATGAGACAACTGATCATAACACTGTTATTTCTGTGTATATTAATTTAGAACTTTGAAACTAAAGATGGGATAACTTTAATATATTTGAAACATTACATCTTAAGAAGCCTTCACAGTGCCTTTTATGTTGAAGGTGCTCGTATATGTTTTTTTGTATAAATGAATAAATGAAGTTGAAAGACATGGCAGATTTCAGTGACCTGCATAACTCAACAGTTATGTGATGTGAGTAACTGGAATATCATGGCCTAAAACCTCAGTTTACCTAATGGGCAACTCTGGATGGGAGTCGTGAATGTTGATTCTGCTGCTGAATTTGTGCTTGACCTTAAACAATGTCCTGTGTGTCCCTGGGCATATATTTCTTCATTCCTACAATGTGAGGGTTGGTCTAGATATAATCTAAGCTTCCTTCCTTCCATCTCGTGTGTGTGAATAGGCTATTGATGCTTACACACTCCTATCTATAGCTTGTTCATTTCTGAGCATGACCAATTCACCTCCGGATAATTCTAAATGTCTGTAAAGTTGTTCTTATACTGAGCTCAGACCTGTCTTCCTAAGTTTTGCGTTGGTCATAAATGTGCGAAGTGTGCCCTCAGTATATTCATAGAAATTATTGATGAAAGTGGCATATAGGACAGGACAGGGCATTGTGTTAGGGTTACATTTTTTAACAACAAAAAATTTTATTAATCCATTTCAAAATCAGTACCATTTGGATATAGCCATTCAATTAGTAGTAAGTAATCAATTAATTGTTCCTGTGGTTCAACCGATATTTCTCCATTTGTGCACAGAAAGACATCACAGTAAATTGACAGTTCCCTTGCAAAGTCCCGATCCGTTCTGATGGCTGCCTTTTCTAGGACGGGAGGGAAGAAAAAGGAAGGGGGGAGGGAGGAGAGAGAGAAGGAAAGGCAGAAGGGAAGAGGGGAGGAAGGACGGAAGGAAGGAATTCATTTACGTGGGTAAGAATTTCTCCATGTGCTGAAACATTTCTACCAAATGTGCTGTAGCCGTCATGTTGAAAACAATCCTTCCTTGACAGTAGGCCGTGTCTCATGCCTTCGCCCTCTTGATAGTGTGCAGCCAGTGTCCATTACTTTGGCTCACCTTCTTTTCCCACTGAAACTGCTTTTATCAGCTCTTAAATCATTAACTTCATGTTGCCGAGTATTTGGGCCTGTTCCCATTTTACTCATCTCAGGAAGATCTGACAGAGCTGATGGCTGCCCTATGCCTCTAGTTTGTAAATACTATCTTCCCTTGACTTCCAGGTTTTTGTATGCCATGTATTTTCCTTCTGCTTTATTAGGGTTTTTCTCTGTCAATGATGATGGGTGATCCCAGCTAGTCAATGGCTTAAATAACATTAATTTAGCAGTGTTTAATCTTTCTCCAATGTTCCTTCTGAGCACCAGGCTTTTGTATCTAACTCTCTCTGACATCACCACTTCGATTCCTAACTCTAACCTGAAAGCACTGTCCAACAAGGAATTATTGATTCCTCTCACCCACCACAGCCAAAACAAAACAAAGCGAAACCCTATTCCCGCCTTTTCCCAGTCTCCATGGATTGGAGCCGTAATCTCCCTAACTGCTCAGGCAACAATCTTAGGAGTCAGCTTTGATTCCTCTCAACCATTAAAATACAGATTCTGTTTAAACACTTAACTAACAGTCTTCACCACTACCATCTTAGTCCTGGCCTAGCAGTAGCCTGATAATTGGTCCCTTCTTTCTAATTCTTGCCTGGTTCTCTCCACAGCAGGTACAGTGATCCTTTAAAATTACACTGTATCACTGTTTTTGCTCAAAAGCTCCAATAGCATCTTTTCACTCTTAGAGCAAAATTCAAAGGACTTGATATACCCTGCAAGCATCCACATGACCAGGCCTGGCCTGCCTCTCCAGCCCCATCGTCTCCCACTCCCTTTGTTCATTTTACTCCAGCCATCTTCTTGGATCTCCTTGAGCTTGCCTTTAAATTCATTCTTTTCTCTGCCTTAAATGTTCCCTGCTCAGGTTTTCAGGTGGCTCCTTCCTGCATCATTCAGCCCTTTGCGCAAATGTCGCTCAAGCTGTCTAAAATAATCTTCTGAATTCATCATTCTTTACCTTTTACCCTCTCTTCTTTCCTCCCTAGCACTTATTTATTGTCCATTTCCCCAGAACAATGTAAGTGTCTTGAAGTCTATCTTGTTTACCACTCTATGTAGAATTCCTGGCCCATATAATTATTCTTGATTGAAAAAACGTCATTTTTCTTTTAAACGATATCTCATTTCCATTGCGCTTATAATTTGCTGTGCTTTGGAGTGGCTTATGAATTGTCTTACTTTGATATATTTGCTTAAACCACAATAATGACAGTTTCAACCTTTTTTCCTGAAAATCAAGCTGTATTTTGAGGAGGAATGCTAATGGCTGTTATATTAAAATATTAGCCTTATACAGATTCCACACACATGGTTAGAAATGCTATTTATTTAGCTGCAATTTTAAAAGTTTTCTATTAAATTTAATAAGTGTCTTTTGTAATTATAAAAATTTAAATATCATTACCTTGATTGAGATGATGGTTCCGTGGGTATATGCATATGTCCAAACTCATCATATTGCATACATTAAATATATGCAGTCCTTTGTATGTCAGTTATACCTCAGTAAAGCTGTTTAAAAAAAGTAAATAAAAATTTAAATTTAAAATTAAAATATCAAGAATGAGTTAAATATTTTATTTAAACCTCATATTTTGGGATTATAGGTCAGAAAGTGGATGCTATTTGTATTCGTTCAAGTTAAATTTTTTTATTCGAAGACTAAAACCCCATCTTATTCAAGTTAATCTCACTTTAATGAAAAAATATGGTCATTTTTTAAATGTTGGGGGCCTTAACTTCTTAAGAACACTTATTTCAATAGAAAAATCATGGCTATATGTAATAAAATATGAAAAATGCACACCACCTTTAAGATCGCAGTTATCTCTGAGCATACCCATGGAATAGGGCAGAGGATATGACCTTTTGTGGTTATTTGTAAAATATTACTTTTTGAAGTAAAAGATATGGAATTAATAAAATCAAAGTTTAACATTTGTTCAAAGTCGGTGCTGCGGAAATCTTGTCTGTTTTATATTATTACTTATTACTTTTGATATGTTTTAACTATTTTTAATAAAAATCTAAACAACCGACTATAAGAAAATTATAGTGTCTTTTAAATGAATTTATAGCCTGGTGATGGTTGGCTCTATGTATAACTTGAGTAAGTTTGCTGTTAAAGCTAATACTTTTTAAAGAATTTTATCTACCTGTTTCAATTTATAGGTTTAAATGCCTTTTTCACATTTTTGACATTATATTTTCTAAAAGTTATTTGTTTTCTACCTCCTATTAGCTGTCCTCTACTGACTATAGGATGTCTCAGTTTAGATGCCTAAGAACTGGAACACAAGAGATTTAAAACAGAAAGAAGCCATCTTAAATAAAGTTAAATAATTTTGGACAGAAATGGAACATAGCAAATGAAATACACTTTAAAAAACTATGATTTATGTTCCAAAGTTTCCATTTTTTTAAGCTGATCATTACTGTCAATGGTGTCAGTCTTCTGTCTCTTTTTAAGGTTTTCATTTTTGACCCCCTTCAGTCAGTCATTAAATATACATAACATAACCATGCATAATGCCGTAAGCATAGTCTAAAATTCGTTTGCCCTAATAGATGATCCCTTCATGTCAAAGTGCATAGAATCACTAATGAGCCTTCTGAGTAAGTCAGGAACCAATTGCCAATCAATAATGAAAACAACAGATGTGTCCTCATGAAATGTGTAGCCTCGGAGAAAAGAGAAACACGTCAACAGGAAATTTCAATATTTTGAGATAAGTGTGTTGATATAAAAAAATACTGGTGACTATAAAAGAGGAAAGAAGTTACCCAGATCGTAGTGGTTAGAAAAAGCTCAGAAACAGCATCGAATGGGAGACTGAAGGTTGGGGGAGATTTAGCCAAACAAAAAGCGGGAAGGTGGAAGTTCTCCAGACATCATCCCAAGTCCTGGAGCAACAAGAGCAGAATGACTGGAAAGAAAACACGGCTGGCCAGGCGAGCAGCATGGTTCCCAAGAGGGAAAGCAGTGTGGGATGGAACTGGAAGCGGACCCAGGAGCAGCTTCGAAAGCCCTGTGTGTTACACATCACAGAATCTGAATTTCCCTGTGCGTTACACGTCACAGAATCTGAATTTCCCTGTGCGTTACACGTCACAGAATCTGGATTTCCCTGTGCGTTACACGTCACAGAATCTGGATTTTACCCTAAGGGGGAAACAGTCCAGTTCACACTTCAGGAGGATCCTCGGGCTGCAGGCCCTGCTCCATAGTACTATGCATTGTTCAAGTCAAGGTTTTATTAGGGGAGAAAGCCTTACCTCCCCAAACTTGCTCACATGCCCCCTTTTTAAATTGATTATTTAGAGAGAGAGAGAGGAAGGGAGAGGAGGGAAAAAACACATCGTTGTGAGAGCAGGACATCCCTCAGCTGCCTCCCACAGGCCCCACCGAGGGTCAAGCCTGAAGCCAGGGCAGCGCCCGGCCAGGACTAGAGCTGCAGCCCGCGGGCTCGGGACGCCCCCGACCCCGACCCTCGGAGCGCGCTCGTCGGGCATGTGCTCTGTCAGCGCCTGGTGCTTTCCCTGCAGAGTACATTATCATTATAATAAAATAAGAAGTTGTGAGATTTCGTTAGGTGTCTGATTCTGCTCCTGGTTCATAATCTCTGTTAGGAGGGACCAAACTGCGGTTTATTGCTGTATCCTCAGCGCCTGTCCCAGTCAGCGCCTCTTCTATAGCAGTAGGTGCTCTGTGAGTAGGAATTAAATGGATAATCTGTAGGGGTCTCAGTGCTATGAATGAGATAGTTTTCAAGATTAATGATTTAGCTAAAGATAACTAAAAATAAGTATTGATTTTAACTCTATTTTTGTCATTCTTATTTCCTCGAATTCATTTAACAAACTATTGTTGAAGGCCTTCTTGTGCCAAGTATTGTGATAGAAACTCAGGAAGGTAAGTGATAGGGTGTGTGAATAATAAATATTTTAAAAACGAATGGCTAGAGTTCAAGCAAGGGGTATTGTAAAGGTACACCCAGTGATATTAAATATACAGCTAAAGATACAGATTTCTTCCTCGTATCACAATTACAAAAAAGTTTTATCTTTTATGGATTTTTTTGTATTCCTGAAGCTGCACGTCAGCTTTCACATAATTGTTTATGCCAGCATAGAAAGAATTGCCTGAATAAAACTTCTTTAAAATATAATTACAGCCCGGCTGGGCGTGGCTCAGTGTTTGAGCGTCGACCTAGGATCCAGGCGATCAGGGTTCGATTCCCGGTCAGGGCACATGCCCGGGGTGCGGGCTCGATCAATGGCTGTCTCATCATTGATGTTTCTATCTCTCCCTCTCCTTTCCTCTCTTTGAAATCAATGAAGATATATTAATATATATATAATTACATATATAATTATATATATATATAATTACAAACAGGCTGTTAGTAATTTGTTAAAGGTAAAACACTGGCCTGAAGGATCAGGAGATACTGATGAATTGAAAAGAGCTATCTTTATGTTTTTCTTAAAAATCTAGTTAATTTTCTTGATCAGTGATAAGTGAGTGCTTCTCTACTTAGGAAAGTGTTATCTAAAAATACAATGCCGGCTTTTTTTTTTTAGCTGGAAAAGTGAATATGACTTTAGATACTGTTAGTAATAATGTTTTTAAAAAGTCATTTTACTTATGAACATCAGCCACAGATGTACTGATAAAAGTACCTGAATTTGAAGGGATCTGTTTAGGATTTTGGATTCCAAAGCAAATATTACACTGAAAAGTTCCTGACAAAATTAATTTCAGCTCTTAAAGTCAGCTCTTAAAGTTTGTAGTTTTAAAAGAACAGCAGTTCCAGAGAGCTCAACTCAGTTAAAGGGATGCCTCATATGAAGGAATTACTTCCTTATCTTTGATAGAATTAAATGGCAACGTAAGAGAGTTTAGTAGAGAAACTCCTGTCAAAGGACGTAAGGTATTATTCAGCAAGAAAAGAAAGTGGAAAGAATCTCCTTGTTTGCAAGGGGCATATGAAGATTTGTGCATATCCTAAAGTTACCTAGTTTGATTTGTCCCACCTTTTCTTTTATTGAAATAGAAATTAAAAGTATGTTGAAGAAAGTCATCTAAATTTTTTTTGTCTGATTGTAAGATAAAAAGAAATTTTATACAAATTAGTGAAACGACATTGGTGTCAAGAAAAAACAAACCTGTAAGATAGATCATTGAATCAATTATTTTTTGTCAGTACTATTTAAATATCAAGTATGGGAACTATAGACTGAATCTAAAAGTTTGTAAAATCATGGGCATATCAAGGCATGCACTTTTTAAAAACTAAAAGCACTATAAAGACTAAGATATGTCTTCTTTAAAGGGAAATATGGGGAAAGGAAGTTAAATTATGGCAGCTAACGCTTAAAATTTAATGTAAGGAAAATGTCACATATATTCAAATAATTGTGTCTTTATCTTGTTTTAAAATTGTGCATTTCTTTATGTGTTGTTTATATTTTAATGACAATATGAGGAGTCTTTTTTATAAGTGGTACATAAAAGTAATTTAGGTTAATCCAATTCATCTATACTTGAAGAAAATCATTGCTCCCTAAGTGGGAGATGTAGAATTGCTGGCTTAATGCATAGGCATGGTTAAATTGTGATAGTTTGGCTAAAATGGCAAGTGACAAGGGCAATTAATTCTAGAAACACCTGCTACTAAAAGTGGTGTGCTTCTAACTACGTATATTTTGAAATTTAATTTTCACAAAAATTTTGTCATTTATTCTCATTTTATAGATAAGGAAACTGAAACTTATAAAGCATAATAAAATATTTTCCATAATACCAGCATTTCTCTTTCAGGGAGCCAATATTTAAATAAAGACATGTCTCACTCCAATACATGTTCTTCCCTTTTTACCGCCATAGCCCCCTCACATGATGATAATGGTAGTCATGGCAGCAGCAACAGTAATAATAATAGTGACAGCACACTCTTTAAAAAATGTTCCAGGCACTCTCCTCAGCACTTTATATACATTAATTTTACTTAACTGGAAAAGAGCCCTCTGAAATAATAATTGTTTTGTCCTAGTTTTACAGAGGAGAAAAAGAATTTGGAAAACAGGAGAAACCACTAATTGTACGAATGTGTACTGGTTTGTGTGATTCTAGAGATGCAAATGGAGAAATGCAGACCTTTAATAAATTAAAATTGTATAGATGCTCTGTGTTTCAGTGTGGTTTTAATGTATGTCATTTTTTAAATAATTAATTATTTAAATGCTATTCATTGAGTCCTGGAAAGGTTATGAAGCATTTAAATCGTAAAGAAAGAGAAGGCAGAGAGCAGACCTTCTGTATTTTGGAATGGGTAAAAACTGATGTGGACAGATTTGAACTTCTTGGTTCCAGGGTTACCTAAGAGGTATAGCTAAATCTACCTTTTGACTTAGAAGCCTGAGAACAGAGCCTTGGGGAACTGATCCACACTGGTTGTCTATAGACAGGTTTCTAATCAGAGATAGAAATTGTGATGTTAATTATTGTAAAGGAGAAAGGAATATAAGCCTAATGGATAAATCTCATAATTGTAAATGCGGGGAGTAACTGGAATCCTCTTTTAGGCTTTTACTTTTTTTATATATCATCTTTACTACTTTGGTAATAGTAACATAGGAGCATTGTTGCCAATACTTGAGAGAGTAATAAAGATTTTAAGGTACTTACTGAAGGTCAGAGGGAAAAAAGAAGTATGTAGGAGTCATGAAGGAACCACAGGGAGAAAGCAGGGCATATGTTTGGAAGGACGGGAGAGAGATGGCTCCCGTGCAGAATGAGTGATGAGCCAGAGATTGAAAGAGCTGCCCTCCAATGGGAGGAACCAAGTTGGGTTTAATACAGCAGGGTGTGCAGAGGGCTGTCCTTTAGATTGAAGGACATGAATTGCTACCTGAGAAAACCACTGTTGTTGTTATATGTCTCCAGGGGATCAATTGCTTCAAAATACCAGGCAATCAAGAAATACAAGAAGCCCCCCAAACTGTAAAGATCCAGTTTGAGTAACTTAAAAGAGATTTGCAAAATGAGAAATCATTGTGTCTTATTAGTTGACTTGTGTTGTCTTATGCTTAGTAATCTTCAAAAGTGTGGAAGTTTGGTATTTATGAACCACTGCGATATTTTTTACATTGCAACCCAGTACACAGACAAAGCTCTTTTTAGAAAATCATGAAAACAATACTTACCCAATTTTCTATCTTACTTTTTTCTAGTCTCCTCTCCCCTCTCCCTACCTCCCTCACCCTTTCTCTCTCCTTTCTTCTACCCTCCTCCCCCCATTTCCAGTCATTACCCACTAAATTACTTTGATGACCCCATCAGGCTTGAGACTGGCAGTGAACAGAGATTGGAGCACAACATGATATGATCTATAGATAAGTAGATAAATTTACACATATGCTAGAGGTTAAAATAGGTTTTGAAAGAAAAAAGTAACTAATGCTATCCTTCTCCAACTGGATGAAATTACATTTTAAATTTACAGATTAAATTTTTATAGTCTGATGTTATTAAAACATGAAGAAGTATGCTTTTAAATCATTAACATTAAGATTTCAAGAGTTGTGCTATAATAACTTACAAGAAGTACTATTAGTGATAGTTAATTTACAAAGGAATTGCCTGATGACTAGAATTCCTTCATAGTGTGGAGCTCTTTCGGTGATGGAGAGCAGTGTGCAGAGCAGCAGAGAGATGAGTCAAAATAAAGTTAAAATCCTGTTGCATGCAATTTTATACTTCAGGATTTTACTTTATAATGCTTTTTGAAAATGGGTTTTACTATTTTAAGTAATTTATAGTTGACTTTACTGTTCTATTAAGGAAAATAAATATGTTTCATATTTCAAGCATGGTTTTGACATGTGTATAAAACATGATGGAAGATATCACACCATTTTTCAGAAATATCAGATGTTTGAGATATATTTATGCAATCTAGAAATAATTTACTCAAAACATGTGCCAGCAACCCTTTTCAAAGAGATTTTGAAACAGAGCATTTTGTACTGGCTCCGTCAAGAAGGTTAATGCTTACGGGGGGTGGGGGTGAGGGTGCCTGTAATTCTTTCAGCAGTAAAGATAAATTTAAAAAAGAAAAAGATTAACGTTTGAATTAATAAACCAGGTGACAAGTCATCAGACCATGCGATTATACTTGTCCCCTATTATGAAAAAATGTTTATGGATGTAAAACTTTTAAATTGCTTATAGTATCACTGAGATATTATTCAGTTTGTGGTAGGGAAAGTAGAAGTAAATGCTTTTGAAATCTTAAAAAATAATTGACTTTTATCGAGTATTTTAATCATAAATTGTCTTGATTTTATGAAATGGTGCTTTCAGAATTATTTATAATTTTTCAGAGATCATTCACCTCAATTTATTTTACCAGCCTTTGTTCTAATTGCATAGCCAGTAATATTTCTTATTTGTTCTTTAAAAAAAGTTTTTGATTCCAGCTTATAACAAATGATGACTAAAAGGCTGCTGTGATTTGAAGCGTAATATAAGTCTTGATTCATTACTTTAGTTCACATTCTTCATACTTAAGTGTCTGACTAAGTTTCTATGGGGGCAGAGGTTTCTTTTTTATAATACTACATCATAAATTAATGTGTCCTGAATTAATTTTTAAAGTAAATCAAATAAATAAATGAGGAAATATAACTTTAATAAAGTATCCATGTTATAATTTTTAATATAAGCAGGCAAATTTTATAGTTAACATAAAGCTAATTCTGTTTTCTCTCTTTCATTATACTACATTACTCATAAATAAAATATGGGCCACAATAGAATATAGCCATTTATAATAAGTGTGTAATTGAAACAATTCCTACTCTTTACATGGTTTAAGGATATGTTGTATTTTTTTAACATTACTATCAACAGTAAATAATTAGATAATATATTAGAATACTACTCTGCAAACCAGGGAGAATATGAAATATCATGAACTTCAAAATTAAAGTATTTTGGGGGGAATGACAAAACTCATGGGTTCAGGTTTGAGAGCAAGGCTCAAATTTACACATCTTTTCATAAAATACAGCGTAAGAGAAGCCTGAGGAAGAATGCAGTTAAAGTTTGCGACAGGGTAATAGATGCCATAGAAATCCATAATAATATGTTAATATCATCTACAAAGTAATGTTGTCTCTTACTTTAAAATGACTCATTTAGGCACATCATGTAATTTAGCTTTAGGGAAATTTTTTAATATATGTGCCTATTTCAATAAGAAAATATCATTTTTCAGTCTACTGAGGCAGGGATTATAATTGGCTGTAACTACTTTTAGGTATCGGGGGCTACTTAATGGTTCATAAATGTAAAAGTCAATGCCTTTGGTCAAAGTAAAAATGTGTGTCCATCTCTAATAAGACTTTTCTTAATATTTCTTTATTTGACAAATCACTCTGCCGCAAGCTCTTTGTGCGAGTAAGAATAGTAGGGTATTTCTTTTCATTTTTCATACTGTTTTATCCAAGTATAATCATAGATGAAAAAGAGTGTATATAAAATCATAGTACATTTCTGAGTGTAGGTAAGTATGTAATTTGTGAAGTTTTTCTATAACAGTTTCCCAGTTATTTGATTCATATAATCATTAAAAATAATTTTCTAAGTAATAGCATATATGAAAGCTAAGAGCATAAAACTTCTTGGAAATAAAAACAATAGGAGAATACATACAAGTAGGCAAAGATTTCTTAAAGACTACTCAAAATACTTCTATAACAAATTAAGTTAAGGAAACAAGGAAAAGACAAAAGAAGCCTATTTTATCTTTTGCTTCTGATCACGATAAATGGTTGGTGGAGGAAAATATTTTAAAAATTTACCAAAACAGTTTAAATATATGTGAATTATCTTTTTTAATGACGTGTCTTCCAACAACAAAGAGGTTTACATTAAAATTGTAAAATTAAACCTAATTAGTTGATGGAAAAAGTGATTAAGTGATGAAAACTATAAGGAATTTAAGGGTATAATTTTCATCTACCTATCAGATAAATTAGAAAAATCTCCTTCATTACATTACAGTGTAGAGAAAGTAGAAGAAAATATTGAACAAAATAAAATCATGCCTTTACTTACTTAATTCACATTATATTAAGTGAATGCCTATTTAGTGCCAAAGATCTGCCCTTCAGGAGTTCTTAAAGCTAGTGTCAAACTTCTCTTGGTCAATTAAGTTCTATTTACAAAAAACAAATAAACCCACAAACATTTTTATTTAAACTACCCTTGTGTTAATATGTAGACATTTCCTTTGCAATGAATTCTTTAAGGAGGACTTACTGTATATTTTTTATGATAGTGTGTGTCTGTAATATATTTTAATATATATGAATTTTACATTGTACACATATGTATGTGTATATTTGTAGGTTTTCAGGAAGACTACTCCTAATTTTTAAAAAAAGTAAAATTAGAGCCATAAAATGGCTTCAAATTAAATAAAATTTTTTATTCTCTACAATGAAAACTTATATAATTAAAACTTACAGATATTGTAAAATAAAATAATTTGTTCCAGTTTTGAGTAGAATTTAAGATACTACTTTTTTGTATAGCCTTTTAAGAGGAATAAAGTTTTATTTAATCCAAAATTTTATGGATTACAAAAGGACATTAACTTTAAGCCATTCTATGCCCAGAACATTTTAAGGTCATTAACTGTATAAGAAAAAGAAGTTAATTCTAATACAGATATTTAAGGATATTATTGTCTTTGTTTATACAAATTATGTTTTACTTTAAGACAAAGATTACATATATAACTTTATCTAGAAAAATGGGAAAATATACATAATAAAAGCTCCCTGGTGACAGCACTGTGTGATTTTTTCTTCATGATTAGCACTACAATGGGAACGGGTTACCTTCTAAAATTGATTAAAATCATGTGATGATTAGAAATCAGTAAGCACTTTTTTTAAAAACATCATACATAAATAGCTGGAGAAACATATTAGTTAATTCCAAAATTATTTTACATGCTTACTTTTTATATTTATTCTGATTTTGCTTTTAAAAAATACATATATGCTTGGTTAGTTTTTTAAAACAAATATTCAGAAAATTAAATTTATTATCTTTAAAATCATGCATTT
Organism: Miniopterus schreibersii; assembly: GCF_964146895.1. Lineage (NCBI taxonomy): Eukaryota > Metazoa > Chordata > Mammalia > Chiroptera > Miniopteridae > Miniopterus > Miniopterus schreibersii. Next base: position 66,828,664 of record NC_138106.1, on the reverse strand, counting down.
TTATGATGATCGTGTTTCTCCTAACATAGCTTGTTAAAATATTTATGATTGTCATGACTTAACAATGGCTAATTTCTCCAGGCCTTCATTGAGCTCTTCAATGAGAATAACTAAGGAATAATCAGTAATTTCCAACGATGCTTTTGCAGTTCACCAGGAGGTGATAACTTTTAATGCATTATGTGTATATTTGTGATAGCATAGAGGCCAAGTGGATGGGGTTTCTACCGACCAAGATTGTGAAAATTTAATCAAAAAGACTGATTGAAGTTGATTGAAACATATTAAGTGCATTAAAATCATCAGTCTTCCTTGATGAGAGAAAGAGAGGACGGGGAGGGGAGAGAGGAGGAGAGGGGGGAGCGGCATTTAATGAGAGCTCTGCCAAATCCTTACTCTGAAAATTTGTAACGAAATAAAGGAATTAAGCATTTACGCTCCTTTTCCGATAGGAATTCTGTATCTGGGTAATGAGATGATCTCAGTTCATGAGGGTCAGCTTTACATTTCAGAAAAATGCCTCCTATAGAAAGAAGGAATGATAGAATTAAAAAATCATCATTTTCCAAAAGTTAATGGAATGTTTAATTCAGAAAATATTGTCAAAGGGTGTTAAAATAACTAGTTGAAATATGTGAGGGAAATAACTTTTTTAATTTAGAAAATAGAGACATAACCAAATGCGAGATAGAGACCTGAACTAGATATGTAGGAATTTGAAAATAGACTAGATTTTTAGATAGCATTTTTACTAGGCATGGTAATGGTATTATAGTTAGTAGGAAGCAGTATTTTTCAAAGATGCTGACTGAAGTACTTACAATTAAAATGTTATGATATCTGAAATTTACATCAAATAATTAAAATGATAAAATATATAATATATTCATAATTAAATTGAAATGATGCAACTCATCGAACTTTATTTCCTGTATCCTTTACTGTTTTGGGGGGAAAATTACAAAATAAAATATTGAATGCACATAAATTGTTCAGCCTACCATTTGTATTTTTTTTTTACTTTATCTAAAGCCAATAAGAGAACTACTTTTATAGTATTTAACATATTTTATATTAGTTAAATCATCTGAATTAGAAATAATGAAAAATTGATGAATCTTCAATAGAATTAATATTCAATATTTAGAAAGAAATTAAATTCCCTTAGTACATATGTCTTCTAGTAATGAATATTTAATTATTGGAGTTGTAAGTTTTAAAAATTGCAGACCTTTCTTTGTTATTCATCTATTGATAAATTTCTTCAGTTTAAATTGTTTTGTATTTTTCGATTGCACACTTTGCCAGACAAATATCTATATAGCAGATAGTCTAGCTTATTAGGTTTTCCCTAGCTCTGCTCACTTTCCAAGTTTCTCGAGATGAAATTAGTTATAACAGAGTTCTGTAATTCTAGTTTCACTGGCGCCTTGCAAGAAGTGGGAAAACGGGAAAGATTCGGGATCAAGCCGCAGATCATTATGAAAAGTCGAAGCAGTTTGTGACATGAAAGGTGTTTGGGAGGGAAGAAGTTAGTACGAAATTACAGGGACACAGAGTAATTTACGACTATAAATTTGGAATTGAAATGGAAGGAGAGTTCAATATGTGAAACCGCTGCCAGTGGGTTGAGCACCCAAGGAAGAGAGCACAGGTACTTGTTGGCACCTGGCACTGCCATTGAACTACTGGGGCGACCCTGTCGGACCGTAGGAAGCAACCCGGTAGCAGTAGCCTTATAAGAAATGGCCTACTGCTATAGTGTTTTATGATCAAATATTTTCTAGCAGTTGATGAAAAAGGGTCTGAGATGAGTTGAAGTGATGTAGTATTTTAATGTACAGGACAAACAAGTTTAACTTTTCTTACGTCAAAATTCTAGTACTTACTAAAATTTTTAGGACTCAGTGTATTAGGGCATTTTCCTTTTCCACACATCCCACCTCAGCGCGCACTCACACACACTCACACACACACACGCACGCACAATCTTGACTGGTAGTTTGGTTTTCGTGAAGCAGTTAGTACAGTTTATACAAGTGATTTTCAAGAAAGAAGCCTCGCGCCCTGGCCGGGTTGGCTCAGTGGTTAGAGCGTCAGCCTGTGAACTGAAGAGCCTCAGGTTCGATTCCCGGCCAAGGGCACGGCCCCGCTCGCACAAGCGACGTGCTTCTCTCGCATTGATGTTTCTCTCTCCCACCCATCAACTCTTTCTTAAAAAGTAATGGGGGAAATATCCTTGGGTAAGGATTGACAAAACAACAAAGAAAAGGAGCTTTTCCAAAAAAGTGTCTACAGCCGACCAACCACATGAACTCCATAAGGATCTACAATGTGTTTTCTTCGATAACCTTAAAAATAAATTTTATTTACATCCAAATAATCTGCAATATTGTAAGACTTTTGGTACCAGTCAGGGCTAGAAGTGAGTTGTATAAGGGCAGAGATTTGTACATACTTTGCTCACAACTATTTAAAAAATGACTTGGCAAATAGTGAGGATGTAATTAATAATTACACTTTTATGGCCCCATATAACAATATGCTAGACCAAAGCTAGTAATCTTTTTAAAAATTAATGTGAAATCTTACAGTAACATTGCTTGAAATAATGCAAATACAGATATTACACATTTGAAAATAACTCCCATTTATACAGCAAGCTCACCCTCATTTTCTTAAAAACCTGACAACAGTGCAACCCATATTTTACTCAGTTATTTTTGAAATTTAGCATATAGCATTAATATTGGGTTTTATTATATTAGCCAATTTAATAGACTAAAAATGTTCTGATTTGCAATACCCTGCTTGCTAATTAGCCATTGGAATTTACCATTGGTATCTCTTTTTCATAAACTGTCTAATCATGCCTTTTACGAGCTCTTAGGCCTTTACTTTTTAACTGTTTCCAATATGTATCTTTGAACTGCAATACTTCATACAATTTTAATGGTGATTATCTAAATATTTCATTCTAAGAGATTCCATATCTTCATTCTAGCCTGACACATCAGGGAAAAAATGCAGTATCTACCACTAGAAGTACTTTAAGGACTACATTTTTAATTTGGTGCCTTACTTTCAAATATTTCAAATCTCTGATATTTTCCAGATTGTAATGCTCTTGAAAATTCATCACAAACAACTTTTTGCAACAACTTTGCTACTTTTATAACCATTTATCAAATAATTCATTTATTAGTTTTCAATTTGGTCTATAACAAACAAATGATATCTGTAATTAAAATCAATCAAGTTCAGAACTTTAAAAAGAAGCATTAATTTTTTTTATTTATCCTTTCAATTTGCTGAACTTCCTCAATCTGTGGATTTCTGTCATGAAATTTAGAAATTTTTTGTCATCATTTTAAAAAATAAGATTTCTTTCCCAATCTCTCTCTCCTCTCTGTTTGGGACTCTGAAAATATGTATGCAAAGCATTTTCATACTGGCCCTCAGGTCATGGAGATTCTCTTCTTTTTTTTCTTCAATCTTTTTGTTCCCCCCTCTGTGTAATTTGATGTGGATGATTTCTATTAAATTCTGTTTCAGGTTCACTGGTCCCTTTTTTTGTTCTGTCCAATATGTTATTAATCTCATACAATGGATTTTTCATTTTAGATATTGCATTGTTTAATTCCACATTTTCTTCTTGGTTTCTTTGTTTTGTTTTGCAGTTTTCATATTTCTCCTGGATTATTTTTATATCTTTGTTCATTATAGTCATCTTTTCTTGCAGATTCTTTTAACAGATTTATCGTAATTGTTTTTAAGTCTACTCCAGTAATTTCAACATCTGGTTTGTAAGTTTGTTTCAGTTGACAGTTTTTTGTCTTGATACTAGGTCACATTTTTCTGTTTCTTCACATGCTTTGTAAATTTTTATTGTATACTGGATATTATGGATAATATATTTTAGAGACTTTGGATATTTTAATTTTCCTCTAAAATTTTTTGAGTTTTCTTCTGGTGGGTAGTTAATTTACTCTCAGATCACATTGATTTTTTTCTTTTTCTTTGGAGGCTTGGTTTTAGCTGTGTTGGGTCTATTTAAGGCTATTGTGGTTTTGTACTTAGTTGTAGAGACAGTCCCTTATTCTGGAGACAAGCTCTTTATTTCTAAGGCATGACTTTTCTGGTGTTTCAATGGAAAGCCAGAGTGTTTACAAAACCTCTCTATTTATTTGTTGGGACTTGAACTGCAAACTTCTGTCTCTTGGAGTGGGCAGCTACTAAAATATCTACTAAGTTCCCTCAGGCTTCCAGCTGTTTTCCTCTGGGCTGCTTTTGTCTTGTCCAGAACAAGAGCAGTTTGAGTGAGCTAATGTTTGAGGAGTTTGTTTATGCAACTTCTGGATTCCCCCTTTTCTGGCTCCCCACAACTGCACGCCCACCCCCAATTTCTAGCTGCTCTGAAAGCCCAAAAGTTCAACCTCTATATTAACTAATAAAATAGCAGAGTTTTGCTTGAGCTCTTTTTTCCCACCTTCCAGCCACCTCCCTGCTCTGCTGTTATAATCCAAGGGGTGCCCTCAGTGTAGATGGGGTGCCTGAAACTCTACCAGTGTGATACTTTTCTTTTAAGTGTCGTCTTTAGTTTCTGCCTCCCTTAAGTCTCTTTCAGTGTCTTCATCACCCCCTTCCACCAGAGTTTATTATTATTAGCAGGAGACTCAGTCCAACATAAGCTACTCTACCATTATCAGAAGCTAAAAATATCCCAGTTAGTTTTTCTCAACAGTCTCTTTAAAAGATGGAAATCTAATAATAATATTTAAAACCTTAGAGCTGTGAAATGTTATTTATCTTTTCAGATTTATTTTGTGACCCCGTGAGGCTGTGTTTCCAAGGTATTCCCCACCCCTGTTGCCATCATGTCCTGGCTACGTGTTATTTCAGCTTCTGTCAATATTATATGTAGATATTATTATTTAGATCTTTAATTTCTTTTCTGCATAATTCTGAACATCTTTAATATAATGCCATTCAACCAAATGAAATTTAATCTTAGGATTTTTTTTGCTTTATTAGGTCAGAAAAGCATTTAGCTTACCAGGAGTGCACTGGAGTATCAGTCTAGGAGAGAACGTCCAGAGCAGGAAAGGCCAAGCGTCCCAGGGTCATTGCTGCGCCCTAGTAGCAGATTCCCAGTAGGGACGAGAGGAGGGGGTGGATTAGTGTCCTTTCATCTCAGATTTAAGGACCTGCCTACCTTTGGTTACACCTGAAAGCCTCTCAAAACCAGCAATCACTTGGATCATCTCCGACCCCTGCCCATTCCTAAACTTAGAATATGTATGCTGAGTTGGATTTGGAAATTTTGCTGAGAGACTCCCAGTATTTGCAATGGCAACTCAGCGGAAAACACTAAAATTTTTCTACCATGATCTTTTCCCATTGCCACATGCTGTGTTTTTCACCGCAGGCCAATGCTATCTAAAGTGTCCACGGGAGAGAGGTGTCCCACGATGAGTTTCACCAAAAATGGGGCCACAGAGAGCTTACCGCTCCTGGTAGGCTTTCCTCAGTTAGAACGAAATTTTAAAGACTGAAGTATTTTTCAATTGTAAGAATAGGTAATGCAACACTAGTACCCACACCACTTAAATTTTATTATTTCAGGTTTTCCAATCTCTCTCCCAAGGAAGAATCCTTTCGGTTAGATGTGTCCCCCCTTTCTTCCTGCCGCTGACTCCGTAGGCCGCTGGTGACTCGGGTGCCCGCAGGCCCTCCGTGCCCTGGTGGCCTGGCCGGCTGTCCCCTTGATTCCCCATTGCCCTGGAAGCTGGCGAAGCGGGCACCGCGAGCTTTAAAGCCAGCTCCTAACCGGCTAATCCTATTACTCTTTATTTTACTCCGTAATGGAGTCTGTAAGGAAGGGTGTTCATGAGCCGGCCATCACTCTCTTCATTGTATTCATCTTAATACTTGAGTATCCAATATGCTTAGAAAATTTGATCTTTTTTCCTTTAAACTTAAGTTTATACTCTATTTCTTATAAGATACTGCCTTTATTTTTTTCTTTTTAAATTTGTTTTTATTGTTGAAAGTATTACAGACATCCCCTCCCCGCCATTAACGCCCTCCAGCCACTCCCACCCCCTCCCCAGGCCTTCCCTGCACTATTGTCTGTCCATGAGTTAGGCACGTAAGCATACAAGTTCAGTGGTTAATCTCTTCCTCCCTCCCTCTCCTCTGAAATACGTCAGTCTGTTGCGTGCTTCAGTGTCTCTGGATCTTTTTTGTAAGTTCATTTTGTTCATTAGACTCCACATATAAGTGAGATCATGTGATACTTGTCTTTCTCTGACTGACTTATTTCACTCAGCATAATATTCTCCAGGTCCCTCCATGCTGTCTCAAAGGGTAAGAGTTCCTTCTTTTTCACAGCTGCATAGTATTCCATAGTGTAAATGCACCACAATTTTTAATCCATTCCTCTACTGATGGGCACTTGGACTGTTTCGAGATCTTAGCTGTTATAAATTGTGCTGCTGTGAACATAGGGGTGCATATATTCTTTCTTATTGGTGTTTCTGGCTTCTTAGGATATATTCCTAGAAGTGGGATCACTGGGTCAAATGGCAGTTCCATTTTAAATTTGACTGGCACAACCACTATGGAAAACACTGTGGAGTTTCCTCTAAATAAATAAATAAATAAATAACAAAAAAATTTAAAAAGATACTGCCTTTAAATGCCTAAAATAATTTGATATTTAAAATGTTTCTAATGTCAAGTGCACATGTGTATCGTCGATCTAATCTTCTGATACACTCTTTAAAAGAGAAAGAAATTTGCCATTGTTCTGCAGTTACAGCTACTGTGGCTTGGGAACTCTATATTTAATTACTGAATCATGGACAAGAAAGTTGTCACTAATTTCACCTGTATAATATGCTGGGTTTACCTGTCATAACTTTGAAAAGGTTTCTCTTGGATTGTGCTTTTGTTCAGCAACAATCTTTTCCCTGCTTTTTTTTTCTTTTTTTTTCTTTCAAAATCTGCTCTTTGCAGTCCTTTGAATTCTCCTTGGTTGCATAAAGGGGCCATCTATTGGCCAGAAATGTATGGAAATCAGACTAATTTTATAGTTATTTTATGTCTTAACTTTAACACCTTCAAATTTAAAAGATGTATTTAAACATTAATCCTTTATTGTGAACTCTTGTGAACTCTTTCATAGATAAATTGGAAGGGTTTTATTTGCTTAAGTTACGCCTGGTTTTTAAGACACCCCCACTTATACCTTGTATACTTTTTGTCTCAGCCAGTTGTCTGTGGGCATATTTTCAATTTAGTAGGTTTTCTGATTGTCCAGTTTTAAATGATTTTCTTTAAGTATCTGCAACATCATATTAGTGAACACCTTCACCTTAGAATTTTCTTTTGTTAAATCATAGGCTTTTCCCCCACAATAGTGTATTGTTCATGTTAAAATAAGTTATTAATAGAATTTCCCTTTCAAAATGTGAACTATCCTGTTTTAATGAGTTTTATTCACAGGGGAAACAAATTTGCAGATATTTAAGCCACAAAGAAGGTTGTTTGTAAATATAATACTTCACTTAAACCTACTAGACTGTTTTGATTTTCAACTTAAATATTATCAGTGTTCATGGAGCCAGCATAGTTCCTGCCAAATATTCCTTCCTTGCAACTTTAGTCTTCATTTTTGCTGTTATAGTTTATTTTTAAAGATAAATTTTAATTTCATCTTATTATGCCGTTAACATTAAAGAAATTACATTAACACATTTGGGTTTTCTAGTTTTAGTTGCAAATTATCATTTTCATAAGTGATCATTTGTTTTTTAGAACTGTTTTTCCAGCATACCTTATTATTTTTTAACTGTGGCTTTGAAATAACAAAACACAGATTTCTAGAATAATTAGATAAAGTATATCAAGCAGAAATAGATATTTCAACTGACTTTGTGTTTTGTTAAGCAGACTACATATTGAGTAACTAAAATTTTACTGGATGTATAACTGTGTCATAGCCATATGGTAATTGGGTATAGGAATATGTATAAAAATTTATAGTATTATTTTTAAATGTTTTCAAATATTAGTGAAGTTTAGATAACATTACGAGTTCAATAATGAACAACTAGGTAGGCAAATAAATTGAAATGAATATTAACAAATTAAGTACTTAAAAGAATCACATAATTCAATTGTCTTTTTCCTAAAGGACCATCAATCCTCAATATGAGAATATGTGTTAGAAAAGTCATTTACATATAATAGCCCTAAATATTATCTTTGCTCCTAACATTATAAAACTTAGTCTTTTCAGTACTTGTTTTTATGTACTAGCATCATAAGGAGTAGTGATACTGTTTATAACTTATATCCACTTCAAATTGTAGTACAAGTGTTCAAATAATATTGGCTCTCTAATGTCTACCCAGGCCTGTGCAAGTTTAAATAATTCAGTAACACTGAGAGCACTTAGATTAGTGGTTACTGTTTTAGCAACCTCTCTAAGTATTTGTTACTATGCTTGTTTTCATTAACCTGAAAGTATACTCATATTACAACATTTTATGGATTTAGAAAACTACCAATAAATTATCAGTAGTTTTACTACATGTCATATAGTCAATATTGAGAGGAAATCAAGTCAAAATATATTTTCTACATTGTAACTAATTATACTGATAATTTGAATAAATTAAGGAAGATAAATATTTGCCAATAAACAATCATCTTTTTAGTTTCAAAGTTAGAAATGAAATTAGTGATATTTTCATTTTTGGTAAACATACATTTATATATAACTATTACATATGACATGTATATGTAAAACAATTCTATGTAGTACACATGGCAAGAATTCTTATTTATCCTTATTAAACAACACATTTCATATTTTATAGACTGTATAAGAGCATATAATATTTAAATACTTTGCATATTCAGCTTATAAAGTAAGCACATTAAAAGTCCTAGAGAGTTCCAAAGTGTCATATTTCATTTTGTATAAAAGACATCATTGAAAATAATGCAGTTTTCCTCAGAAATCATTTTCACACATGTATAGTTCTAAGGATGCTTCTGATCTGACTCACACATGTATATTTTCAAACATAGCCTGATCTGAGTTCATATAACTGTATTTATTTTGAGGATATTGTTAATTTTACAAGGGAGGCCTCATTAGTGAAAATGAGTAGGTAATGTCATATCATATAACACCTTCACCCTGCAACGTTGCTAAAACAGAATGGAAAAAAAAACCTCCTAAGGAAAATTTGATATAGCTTTCCTATGCTTTTCCAGACCTATTTTCAACACTGCTAAAAGGGGGGAAAATTCGAGAAGGCACTGAAGAGACCGCCTCACCAGACCCTGATGTTACTTCTCCTCTGGATGTACATGCTGCAGCTCCATAGGAGCCAGGTTGGAAAAGTTTCTAGGAAAACAACATATTCATTAATAGCATATATTTTTAAGCAGAAAGATTCTTTTTCTTTTGCAGTTGTTTTTTTAGGCCCCAGAGTTAAGTAGTTTTAAAAATCCATAGTTTTACTTTGAATTTAACATTTGTTTCTTAATTGTTTTTTTTTTTTTTAAATATATCAATGACAAGCTCCAAATATTTTGGGGCTTCCCCTCAAATATTTTTGAAATGTAATGGCTTTAAAGCATGCAAATTTAGCTGATTAAAATGTCATGGTTTTATATTATACAAACTTAAAAATATCAAGCTATTATTAATAATTATAATGACAGTGTGAAGTTAAATTACTGTAAAAAACTTTATCAACTTTTCCAAGCACTTCTGTGTATACTACAGAAGTGGCAGTAGGTAGTTTCTATAATGCTCTTTTTTTTATACTTCAAACTCAATATAGACATATAATTGATCTTGATTTTAAGTGAAAGTTTAAAATAATAAGTGTTTATATAATGTCAATTCTTTATACCTGGGAAGACTGGAGATACAGGTCAGTGAGTTAGCAAAATGACCTTAAAATGACATATTTTTCTTTCAAACTGATCTCAAAACTTAAATTTCAGGTTTTGTATATTTTGAAAACATAATGAAGCTCCACTCAGAATATTGAAATGCATTGCCATAAAGAAGGGTAATAGTAATTCTATGAATAGAGGTTGCACATAATAATTATAAGTAATGTATTTTTTAAAAAACACAGTTGAGACTTAAAGATATAAATGCCTAGCAATAATTGAAGTATATAAACATGAAGAACTAAAAAATAATTTAATTTTTACTTAGGAACATAATTTAAGAACTAATGAATGAATTTTATTTTTAAAGAAAAGTTCTAAAAAATGCAATAGGTAATATACCCCAGGTAGTTTTCATTCTGAAATAATAGGTACACAAAAAGTAGGATTTATCTTTGTATGTATGTAAGAGCTAATGTAGAAATAGTATATGTGTCTACATGTCAGCTTAAAGTGTGGTATGTCTACAGATTAGGACATCTCTCTGTTCATAATTCTCTTGCTAACTTTTCAAAAGAGAAATACACAGTAATCTATACTAGATTTATAGCTTTTGATACATTTGCCTTTCATTTTATTATTGTTTCAAGGAGTATGTTTTGTTGTTGTTCTTTCCTTAGCACTAAATTGTGAACTACATGAGACAAGTGATTATATCTCAATATACCATTTATGTTTCTGTCTCCTATGAGACAGAAAATTAATAAATTAATTTTCAAATAGTAATTACTTAGAAAGATTGCTGATAGAACTAAATGAACAAAGTCAGCATAAAAATAAATACTTGGCCAGAAATGGGTTTTATTGACTTGATTGAAAATAGGCTGTTGGTTCCAACATTTTGTATTAATTCAAAAGCACTTATAATTTTATCGGCCTGGAAACTGTAAAGCAACTTTGACTACTCTCTTTCCTTATTAGTCTAAGACAGCAATTTTCAACCTTTTTCATCTCATGGCGCACATAAACGAATTCCTAAAATTCTGTGGCACACCAAAAAATATATTGTTTGCCCATCTGACAAAAAAAAATAGACATAATTTTGATTCATTCACACCGGACCACTATTGTGTTGGCTGTGTCACTTTTTCCCTTGCCAGTCTAGGGGAAGGAGGCCAGTGCCCTGCCTAAGCGGCCGGGGTCGCGTGTTTCACACAGTCCGGAGGCGCGGCCGGGCGCCGGGGCCGCAGCAGGGCCTTTGAAAATCGTGGTCAGGACCGTGCTGATCTGGGCAGAACCAGAATGGCGGGCCAAATTGCACTGTAAATCTTAAACTTTTTCTTTTCGTGCTGTATTGAGTAAGTACTCAATGGGATTAAATGTCTAGCCTCGTTTACAGATCCAGTAAATAACAGCGGAGTGTTCAGTTCCTATGAGACAGGCGCGGCCGCCCTGCTTCCCGGACGGCACAGTGCAGTGGAGCCGGAGGGGAGGCGACCGCTTCCAAGGAGAAAACGGAGCAGGGAGCGAAAGCTTTGACAGGTTGAGAGAGAGGGGAAAACTTCATAACCTGGTAATTAGTAAGGAATTAATGTGTTTAAACATATTTTTATCAGTGAAGAAGAAAGGGTCATAAATAGATTAGCTTCATGAGTTCGTAGAGACAGGTGAAGATAAGTAATGACTCTACACATACCCGCTGCCAGTAAATTAAGCAAATCTCAACAGAGGCTGTAAGAAAGGATTATAGTCCCTTAGAAGCAGCCCGGGGACTAGAAATAATTTAGTTCAAACCTCTAACCTTGTCTCATAATAGAGATTACATTTATATCCACGTGTGTGTATATACGTGTATATATATATAAATATATGTATATATACACACAAGTAGATGTTTATATATATGTTTATGTGTGTCTATGTGTATACACACACACACACACACACACACAGTTTTACAATTTATAGGTGAAAGATGTACCAGCAACTTAATTTTTAGTTTCTTCTCCAGAAAATATATCTATTAAATAAAAATAAAGGAGATAAAGTGAATTTACAATTTTGGAAATTATCAATGAAATATAACAAAGATGAATTATGCAATTTATGATATATATTCTTTGATATTAATAGTGCTATTCTAATGCAACATCAGTTGTATTATATACATCAGCATATAAATTGCTGCAATATGTTTATCCCTTTCTAGCTACTATACATTTCTCTATAAAATTTCTTGAAAAAATCATTTATGTTGTCTCCATCACGTCTTCACGAAAGAGCTGTCTGTGTTCCATCTTCTCTCACAAAACCATTCTCCTTAGGCTTCGGCCAACTGCTCTATGTATACAACTAAAGTCAAGATCACCTTGCATTATCAGAATAACACCTTGTCAGTGTAACACATTGTCAAAGTCACAAGTCAATTTTCAGCTTTCACCTTACTTGATTTATTAGCAGCATTTATCACATGTAATATCTACCGCTTTTTTGAAACAGTCATATCCCTTGGCTTCCATGACATTAATTTGTTTCTTGTCTTAACTTTTCCTATTTCCTTGGCTGATTTCTCCTCTAGGGATCAATACTTTGACTCATAGTTATTGCCATTTGGTCTTGATCAGTCTCAAGGCTTCAAATATGTTAATGAACCTCAAATTGATATTTCAACTTGGACTTCTCTACTCCGATTTGTATGTCCAGAATTGTACCTGTTCAACATAGATGTCTGTCAGGCATCTTATATAAGATATCTAAATCTGAACTCATCTACTCACCTCAACCTATTCCTTTAATAGTTATCGTGTTTTACAAAAGGAAAATTCTAGCATTCCAGCAACTCCAGACAAAAATTTGGAGTTATACTTGACTTCAGCTTTTCTCAAATTTTATAATTGATTCAACAGCAAATTTATGTGGCTTTACCTTAAATATATATTCAGAATTTGATCACCTTTTAACATCATTACTGCAAGCACTCTGGTCCACGATACCATCATTTTCCCCTGGATTCATAAAATAGACTTCTAAGTAGATTTTCTGATTTTGTACTTACTGTCCCCCAAATATTCTATATGCCTTTATAGACCTGTGCTGTTCAGTACAGAGCCACAGAGGTGATGGGTTTCCTGAAAAGGAGGAATAGTTTTCACTTATTCTGTGTTTTCTGAATTGTTTACCAGGGCAAATTGAATGAGTGGCTGACTCATATAGGACCAAGGCTAATAAAGGTTATTTAAGCCATATATTGATTGGAATAATGATAGGTTCCAAGCTTATTCTAATAAAAGTAGCATATATTCCTAGTCTGAAAAAATAAAAATATAGACCTGTATGACTTTGGTCAGAACACTTACCAATTCCATATTCAGTTTCCTCATCTGTAAAATAACTGAAATAATATCACTTATCTTTCTAGACTGTTTTGAGAGTTAAGAAAAAATAAGTGGAAAGCATTTAGTGCAGCATAAAAATGTAATTATGGATTTATTTCTATAATTAAAAGGTGAATAATATATAGATCTATAATGACTGATGAAATTGACAAATTGAAGTTGAGAACTTTAAATATATATATTAAAGGCCTAAGTGAAGGAAGGCAAATTTGCAGTCATTAAAACCATTATTGTTCTAATACACAGGAAATAATATCAGCCACCAAAATGTATGTGGAAAAGAGGAAATACGGAAAAACTGTAATAAATCAATATTTTTTCTCTGTAAAATTCTTTATGGGATTTAAAAAACAGAAATCTGTACATGTTTTGTATTATTTTTCCTAATCATTTTAAAATAAGTACAAGGGTAAAAATTGTGATTTTTATTTGCACTTTGGTAAAGTGTACTTTCCACATCTCTTATAATAGACATACTCGTTTAAAAATTTAACTATTTTAAAGATTAGTTGTTTTCGTATATACTTTGTGTGCTTTGTATGTCCTGTAATTCATCAAGGAAACATTATTATTGCTCGTCAGCTACAGCATAAAAGAAACAAATTCTCTTTCACTACTCAGTCTATATCCTGTTACAGTTCATGTCTAACCCTAATGTAATTTTCGATATTTTAGGATATACTTTAAAACTTATTGATCAGTACATTCTTTATGCTATAGGAAGATGTTGCAAATCTTATTGATGTTACTTTGTTTTTCTGAAAGTTAGAAGACATATTCGATATTTTAAACTCAATCAATTTTTTTAAAAAAGTCAAGTACTTAAAATGTAATTACATTTTAATACAATTTAATTACCTAAAGATTTTATATTATAATATAAATTCATGGTAGAAGGAAAGTATTAATATCTTGTTAGTGATCTTTTCTTTAGTTTCCCACATGCCTCCTTATACCACAAATTTGAGGGATTTATAGCTGTATACCAGATCCAAGACAGATGGGAATCTAGCCAGGTTTTAATTGAATGAAACAACTATACCTAAATGTCGAGATGGCTTACTGGGTAATAATTAACCAGGGTTGATACACCAGGGAATTGGAGCTAGGTATAAAAGCTTCAGGGTCCCCAGAGCTGATGGGTTCCCTGAAATGAGACTGTCTTCCCCTACCCTGCAGGCCTCTTTTGACTGTATTCCAAGTTCTGGGTGAGTGGGACATTTAGAAGCCATGCCTCGGAGTCTTCTGCTAGCTGTTTATTGCCTGTTCCTCTGTATGGCATTTTGGTGTGTGCCCTTACCCCTTCATAACACTAAATAAATGTGGTATTAGATGAAGCCTTGGGGTGAGATTACTGTGTCTGTTACACTTAATTGTTAATTCAAAATAAAGAACACTGCTGCTTATTTATAGGTACATATCGGATCTAAGAAAATGCAAATCTGACCAGCTTACTGATTCATAAAGAATGAGTTATAGGTGGTTTTTTTACTTCTTTTAAATTTAATTCTAATACAGAATTTAATTAAAATTATTCAACTGAAAATGATAGCATAAATCAAAGGTAGCTACTGGTAGTAAAATGTATAAAATATATGGAAAGGCAGTTTAGCAGCAAATATCAAGCAGCATTATTTACAATACCTAAGATCTGGAAACAGCCCAAGTGCCCATCAGTAGCTGAGTGGATAAAAAAGCTGTGGGACATTTACACCACGGAATACTATGCAGCTATAAAAAAGAAGGATCTCTTACCCTTTGGGACAGCATGGAGGGACCTGGAGAGTATTGTGCTAAGCAAAATAAGCCAGTCAGATAAAGACAAGTAGCACATGGTCTCACACATATGTGGAATCTAATCAACAAAATAAACTGAAAAACAAAATAGAGCCAGAGACATGGAAGCATGGAACAGACTGAGGATTCTAGGGGGCAGAGAGGGTGGGTAGGGAGTGGTTAACCAAAGAACTTATCTGCCTGTATGCATAACCCATGGACACACACAGTAGTGTGCTGAAGGCCTGGGGGTGGGGGGTGGGAATGGGGAGGAGGGAGATATCTGTAATACTTTCAACGGTAAAGATAAATTAAAATAAAATAATAATAATAATAATACAAAGAAAGGCAGTTTGATGTAGCTGATGAGAAGGTGGATGGACTGTGGGTTCAAATCTCTGCTCCATTATTTATTAGTTGTGTAACTTTGGGCACGTTATCTAACCACTCTATGCCTTGTTTTCTTTATTTATAAAATTAGGTTAATAATTAATGACTCCATGGGATTTTTTTTGAGAATTAAATAAGATATTTTATGATATATAATGTTAGCTGTTAGTATATGAAATTAAACATCTTTAACTAATAGGGATTGCAAGAAAATGATATAGGATTAAAAGAGGTAACAATTTTTTAATGATAAAAAACATCAAAAGGGGAGGAGAGGGGCATTGGGGAACTTATTTAATTCCTGAAATATTTGACTTAATGCAAATACAATTTTAAATTGTAATTTTTCTTTCTCTCTCTGCTTTTAAGTGCCAGTGTTTTCACTATTTTCCATTTTTCTCTACTGCTTAAATTTAACTCTTTTGGGACAACTCATCTATTGCTACCATAATTATACAGAACTGCATACTTATCAAATTATGTTCTACAATGCAGAAATTTTATCTGAGCACCAGCACCATAATCCAAGTTAACTACTGGAAATTCAAGTCTTAATATTAAATGCTTTATGTCTATAAATTCAACAGTTTTAACATTAACTCTTTATTCTTGACCTCCCCTAAAATATATCCTTTCCATTCGTCTTCTAACTGATGAAGTTCTACTCAGGCAGACCTCAGTTTTAAAACCTTTAGTGACTTGCAGTTATCTAAAGTTACAGTGTTTAGCAGACTTTTTGGGTTCTTGGAAACCTATTGTGTGCCTCCCTTTCCAATTTTATATCACTTCTTACCATCAGCCTTGTTTTCCAGCCACGGTGGACATCTTAGTGCCCTGTAAGTCTAATTTCTTCTGTGCTTCTCTCTACCTACTAGGGATTCTCTAACTTTTCTATATCTTGCTCTGGCCAAACTTCGTAATTGAGATTTTGATGTCATTTCTGACCTGTGAAGCCTAGAACCTCTTGGGCCATAGTCAGTTACTGTTCACCCTGTGTGATCCCCTGTGCTCAGTACTGGTGTTACCCTTATTGCCCTTGCTATTCTGAGTTGTCGTTCTCTCCCCCATGAAGGTGCAGTTCTGTGAAGCCAATGACTGTGTCTTTTACTCAGTTGTAATATATTAATTCATGGAAAAATGACTGTGGTAATTGGATTTTTAAAATTGAAACAACTCAACAATAGAAGTTGAACAGAAGCAACTAATCATTATTCATGGGAGACCATCTTCCAAAGATACTCTTACTCCTTGATAACTATTTGTCAACTCTAAAACCTCCTGATTCTCTGAAATCGTTTTTGAACGTTAATGTCTTTTGTATATACCCAAGTTTAACTTTATTTGCTTTTTATTACTTTATATTGCTATACACATTACCACTCTCCTTGGTGATATATTTATTTTTTACCAACGTCTGTGATGTTTAGCTAGTTTTATTGTTAAATGTTGAAATATTTGTATTGAAATTAGTGATTTAAGAGAGGTGGTGATGCCTAATTGTAATTTTCTATAATTTAGGCCAAATGTATTTTTTCTTCTTTCAGTGTTCCTTGATTATGAAGCATATTTTAGTGTTGACTTCTTGGCCTTTCCTTTTATTTAATTAAGAACTGATATTTAGTGTTGGCAGCGATATTATGGTAGTGAAACAAATTTATTTTTTATTTTTTAATTGCTTATTGTTTCACATCTCATTTTCAAGATAAAATTAACTGAGAAATTTTCTAGTAGAAGGGGAATTTTTTCCGACATGGTCAATATTTGTCTGACAACCAGATAATACTCCTATAACACCTACTATTTATCCTGCATTATTTTTTACCTATCACTTGAATTAACTCCTTGTTCTGATATACTTTATCTCATATTTGGGACATAAAGGAATCAAATTGTGCACCTTTTAGTTTTATCATCTTTTATTTTAATGAAGATTAACTTATTTGATAAATCAATAGTATTTACAAACTATTCCTTACTAACTAGTCAGTAATTAATACCTCCTAGTAAAAAGCCACAAAATTTTTTGCTGAGAGTATTAAAGTATTTAAGAAATAATCCCTGACATCAAGAATATTATGACATAATAGATTATACACTCTATAGATCATTATCATAATTTTATTTTAACATATCTTATTTTACAGCTTATCAAATATTTTCATTTATGGAGATATAACATCTTCATATCAGTTCTGTAAAGTCTTATGTTCTTTATTATATAGGTATAGATCTAAGATTAGATAAGTTTAAATAGCTAATGTAAATTTGTTCAAATTAAAGTGCTGAAACCACCGGTTAAAAATCACATACTGTAATTAAAATTTCCAGGTTATATTATGCAGCTCGTTCCTTTTTTACAAAGACAGAAAACAATGCACTTAGTACATTATAAATGCAAGCTTGATATCATAGTCCATGTACTTCAGAAAAAGAAGAGATCTCTATGATCTGGGGTGGTCATGAAAAGGGGCACGGTCTCTGGGGAGGAAGAAACATAAGAGAAGATGACTTACTGTTTCCCAGCAACCTAGGGGCCTGGTTTACTTGACTCAAGCTAAGAGCAGAGAAGGTGGTTAGGCCTGATCCTAACAGCCAAGGTTCTTGGACAACTTAATCCTTTCTCAGCACCCAAACTGGATACTTGCTTCGTTGCTTCATACTGTACCAGGGAGTTGTCCTCATCACTTAGCAACCCCCATCCATCCATCCATCCATCCATCCATCCATCCATCCATCCATCCATCCATCCAGAGGAGGGAGTGAGCTAGTTGTGGTCTGAGACTTCTGTCGAATGACTGAAAGGCAGCACTGAACACATTGACTAGCATGTGATAGATATGTTTTCTGAACTTGCTTTCTATTAATTAGTGTCAGGGTCAGTATTTGAATTCAGGATTTTCTGGATATCTCATAGCCCATTCTTTCACCATACACCATGTACTTATGTTTACATGCTTTGTTGTATGCCAATAAAATATTTTATTGTGTTTTCTAAATAAGAAATTGCATTTGGAAATTCAATTTAATATTTATATAATTGAAAAACAAAATATAAGATTTATATTTTCAACTCTTAATTCACTGTTGAGAAGTTGTATCGGGAAATTCGTTTGATGTTAATATTATTGAAAATTATGTCAATTATCAGAACTACATTTAATTCTAATTTAAAGATTAATCATACATGTCATCATTTTTCCTTCCTTCCAGTGATGAGGCAATTTTAAAATTGCTTTAGAAGTGCCAAAATTATATAATCTCAATGCCAAAAGTCCATGAAGTAAAATGTGAAAGTTTGCAGCTCCCTCTTTCATAGACTTAACTGCTATTAAAACTTGCTATCTATGTTGCAAGATTTTTAAAAAAATTAAAATGATCTATTTCTACACATTTTTATGGTTATTTTTTTCCTTGACCTAACATGGGCAGCTTTCTATATCAGCACATGCTGATCTCATATTTGCCGTCCCCTCCTTCCCTGATATCCTCTGTCCTCTTATCCCCCGCATCCAAATCATTAGCAAGCTCTAGCAGGTCAACCTTAAACTACATCGAGAATCATTACGTTTGCTGCTGCTCTACAAATCCAGGCTCTGTCTCCTCTCCCCGGGACTGTTAAATAGCATCTTCACTGATGTCCCTTCCTCACTTGCCTCCTGAAGCCCATTATGCACACAGCAAACAAGATGACCCACTTAATGTAAGTCAGAGCTTGTCATTTCTCCAGATAAAACCTTAGAGTGGTTTGAAATCTAAGAAGAATCCAGAATCCTCACTCTGGCCTGCCGGAACATTGGCGATCTTGCCTCTCAGCTACCTCTTTGAACTCATTTCTTAACCGCTCCCACCCTTGCACACTGAACTGGAGTCACCTTGGCCCCTTGCCGTTTCCCAAATAAGCCCTGCTTGCTCCCAACTCCCGCCCTTTGATCTCCCTTCTCTTGCGTGAATGCTCTCCCGTTTTCTTCTTGGCTTGCTCCTTCAGGTGTGTTTGAACTATCGCCACAGCAGAGAAGCGCTCCCTGTTAACCTGCTGTGAAAGAACAGCCCCCTCATTCACTCACAGCTCCCTTACCACACCTCACTTCATTTTCCTCTTCGTACTTTTCACCATTCATATTGTTTTTATTTTTATATGTTTCTTTTAAATTTATTTTTTAAATAAGCTATCACCTAATAAGCATTCCATGAAAACAGAAACTTTGTGTTATGTATTCACTGATATATAAAATACTTTCTGGCACATAACAGGTTCTTCTTAATAAATATTTATTGAATGAATTATTGAATGATTTGAATGATTAATGAGCTATATTAATAGCTGTAATATATTCTAAATATAGATCAACCATAACTAATCTATTGACCTATTATAAATATTTCATCTGCCTCTAATTATTCACTATCAGAAATACTACTTGGTGAACATTCCTGTGATGTGTTTCCGTAGAACATATTTCTAACACAGTCACGTGCCACATAATGACATTGCAGTCAATGACCACACGGCATAGATGACAGTGTTGGAGCTGAATTTTCTGCAAGAAATGGAATGAAATGTGGTTCAGTAGGAATTTCTTTTTTCTCTGGTGAGAGAATACCTGTGGGACTTAGCAATAGATTCCCTCTCACTCACAGCAGCTCAGTTGTGAGTGCAGGATTACATCCCAGTCAGTCAGCCACGGACCTGTTTCAGCACAGAAAAGCCTGTCCCCCCGTCACTACGTATTCAGAGGGTGCTGCAGCCTCCCAGACCTCGCTTGATGGTCTTTAGAGGGCGTTGCTATAATTTCTTTATTGAAGACCTAGGACCCTGTATGAGGTCACAGGTCCACAGGAACTACCTTAACCAGTATTAAGTACCACTGCCAGTTTAGTAAAAGCTTTCAATGGTAATGTGAAGCCAGCCTCCCCCTCTACTTTGGAAATATTTTTAGGTTGTAATGATATTAAACATAGATAAGTTGTATTTCTTTCATCAATGCAATGCCAGAGAGAACACTTTGTGCCAGATGGGTCAATAGAACCAAAAACAATTTTCTGAAGTCAAAATAGTGAGTCCTCAGTTTTACACCCTCTTCACGTTGCACCCTCTTTTTATTAATGAATACTACAAGGTCTCCTAATCTGACCACTGCTCCAACATGCAGCAGCCAAAACCACATTGCCATGACAATCATCTATATTCCTTTATCTCTCCATCTTGATTTCTTATTTCTGCTAATCCTCAGACCACCTTTCACTCCCTCCTGACAGTCATTATGGTGATCTATGCCTTACTCAGCCAGTGTCTCCTCGATATTTCCAGTCACCCAGCCCATATCCCTGTTCATGGAGCAATACTGACAGCTACAGCGTCCTATTTCTGACCCTGTCAGAAGGGGGGGGCAGTATTTATAAAGTCTACAGTAGTGTAGGCCTTTACAATCACTGGACTCTCATCACTGACCCTTTCAGACCAGCTTCCAGGCCTGGAAGCTCCACTCATGGTCAAGTGCCCTATACAGTATTCCATTTTTATCTTTTATACCATATTTTTACCGTATCTTTTCTATGCTAGATGTATTTAGATATACAAATACTTATTATTTTGTTACAGTTGCCCACAGTGTTCAGTACAGTAACAGGCTGTACAAGTTTGCAGCCTAGGAGCAATAGGCTATCCCATATAGCAAGGTGTATAGTAGGCTATACCATTTAAGTTTGTCCAAGTGCACTCTGATGTTTGCACAATGACAAATTGCCTAACAGCATTTCTGAGAACATCTCTCTGTCATTAAGTGACACATGATTGTAGTGAACATATCAAAGGTTTAAAATTTTTAATTTGAAGGGTCCCTTCAAAAAGATGGGTCATACATACGTATCTTTCCTCTATTGAGTGTTTTTATCCTTGGGTATGCTATATCTCTTATATTTATTCAGATTTCCGTGTTTTGATGTGTATTATTTTTATTTGTGAATAGACTTGATATTTCATTCTGTTCATGTTTTTTTCAGTATCTATGCAAGAAATATTTAAGATATTTAGTAATGTGTATTTTCCAAGGAGGCAGAAGGAAACAAGGTTTGACCTATGAAGAACTTGTGCTAACATTGTGGAATTAGGATTGGCTCTGTTCAATACTTGAATCAGCATTCCTAGACTTTCTTAAAACTCATATTTGATAAATTTCAAGATTAATGTCAAAACGGAATGTATGATCCAAAAAAAGATATGATGATGCATCCAGAAGAAGGCAGAAATTTTAAAAATATGACTGAGGTCATTACTTTTTGTTCAGTAATCTTTATTTAAACCTTTACAGAAGGAATTCAGTAATTTATAATGAACAACACTCATTTTATTATCCATGTCAGTAAAGCTAGTATTACCCATCTTCTCACATGTTATGCTAATGATTTTTCAGATGAATGCATTTCCGTTAAAAAATAGGAGTCACTTGAAAAGTGTTGCAAGTAGGGACAAATGCAAACTGTGCTTTGTGTGTTATGAAAAAAGGCCTTGAAGAAATCAGCTGAAGAATAATGTGCTGGTAGCTCTGAGAGATAAAATGTGTAAAACATATGTCTTTTTCATAGTTGCATGAATCAGTGCTCAGTAGTAAATGGAGTACACATGCCCTCTGCATTCCTGAGCAAATGCTTCTGCAGGTCAGTGTCAAAAGGCTGCTAAATGGAAAAGTGTTCCATGCTGTAAAAAGAGCATAAAAGTAAATGTTAGAGCATTATTCAATACAGGTGAATCTCTTTACAAGCGTCTTTCTAAGCCTTCCGAGGAAGTAACAATTCATACACATAGAGAAGTGGCTTAGAGATGGGTAATTAGGAGAAATGTCTTCCTTTGCACCCTTCCCTCTCCCAGAAGGTTATTGAGAAACTGCTAATAAAGAGGCACATGGGTGATAGTAACAACCCTGATGAGTTCATCAGAAAGTCTAGGCCTATCCAGATAACTATGACCCATTGAATTGACCGGGCTGCTGCTAACCCAGCATAAATCAAATGCATATAAATAATGCACTTTCCCCAAAGCTAGAAAACAACTGTCAGGTTTTTGAGGTTCTGGGAGGGCATCTAATAGACTCTGTTGACATTTCCACTCCCTCCACTTGAATGTTACGACTTTGGAATGAAAAGAATGTATGTGAAGTGAAAGCAGGTTACAGACCTTAGAATTCCACAAAGAGGGCTTCCGACAAGATAGAAGATGCATTTTACAAAGACTTGAACGCATAAATGTGGCAGTAGAATTGTCCCTGTGATCAGGAAGGCATTAAAATAAAATTTAATAAAAAGATTAAAAGTTATTCCGATGATTCCACAAACCCAGTACAGGAGAGAAAATAGAAAATTTGAATCATAGTGATGAGAAGAATAAAAATAAAAATAATGGATTTGACTTCAAGTATATTGAACAAAGCAGGAATCATGTTCAGAGTGATTTGGAAAATAAGTGACTATTCACAAGGAGCCATGGAAAGGAATGTGGGCAACAGTCATGCAGTTGCATTGGTGGGTCAAACTGAAGGCCCAGACTAGAGGGAGGTCTGGGAAGCAGAGGAGTATGTGGAGAATAGAAAAAGGGGAAATAGTGTTGACAATATTGGATGGCTAAGACTGTTACCATATTACACACACAGGTTCTCAATTTAATTTTGAAAATTTGAACCAAATAAAGATACAAAATGGGGCCTCTGACCTCTGGAAATCTCTTCCTGCATGCACACTCGTGCTTTACTTACTTCTAATGAAACTCTCCTATTGCACAATGCAAAGAATATGCAATTAGGAATATATCAGAAACTCGTAACTGAGAAGAATAATAGAAGTTATTCAATTTAAGTCACTTGTTAATTCCTGTCAACATAGTACTGAGTGATGGGAAAATAATGGAATACTTAGGAGTAAATAACCAAGTTACTTCGCAGTTCTCATTAGTTAAGTAAAATAAAGGGGCTGGAAAAAGTAATTTAGTTCTGTTTGTTTTTATTTAACTTAAAGAGACTTCTAATGATGTATATACATGGGACCCACCCCCCACCCCCAAACTGAACTATTAGACCGCAAGGAGAGAAAAATGTAATAAAGTTATGCCTCGTAGCAAGAGTCTAGATCAAGTCTCTGAAGGCTCAGCGGCGGGAGTTTACAGGCCTCTACCTGTAAACTCATGTTCTTCAGTATGTGACTTACTCATTGAGTACTGGACTTTCTCCATGGTGTGCTCTCACGTTCCTTTAACATTTTGGTTTTCAGTTCTGCTATTTGCTAGTTCTTTGACTTTAGAGTATGTGATTCAACTTTGTAAGACTCAGTCTCCTTACATTAGAAATGTGGATAATAATATTACCTGTCTCGTAGGATTTTTGTGAGGACTGAAGGTGATATCACATGTAAAGGTTAACACAATGGTTCTACTCATTCAGTAAATACCGTAATAATATTGATCCATACTTTAATAATATTGGTAATGACATTTATTGAATGATTTAAATCTTCTTGTACTGGCATTTTGCATGGCATTCTTACTATATATGTTTGTTGGAGGGAGAGATGGACGACAGTGGACCATTAACATGAAATACACATTTGTTATTTCTGTTGCTAAAATTCATAGTCTCCATATATTGCTGAGGCTCTCCCAATAATTGTCTTACTTACATTTTTAAAGGGTCACTTTTGCTCCACTGTGGTTATTAAGTGGATCATGAGGGGCCAGGAGTGAAAGTAGGGAAACTGGTCAGATGGCCATTGCAACCGTACCAGTAAGAGACGAACTAAGTTGTTGGCAAGAGAGATGGAGAAAAATTGACATACGTTGGATATGTTTGGAAAGTAAAGATGAATGTGTCTAGCTGTTGAATTGTGTGTCAGATATCAGTGGGACAATAACTGATTACTCCTAGCCTTTTGCCTAGACTACCTGGTAGATTTATTAACATTGGCAAGACTGGCAGAGAAGCAGAAGGTTGGAAGGATAGAATCAAGAGTTCTAGTGTAACCACGTTTTCTGATTGATGCCAGTTCGACATCTAATAGATCAAAAAGGCTGCTGTATGTATGAGTTTGGAGTTCAGTGGAGAGGACAGGACCCTAGATGTAAATTTGGAAAATGTTGGCATGAAAATGATATTTAAAGTCATCAGACTGATTGAGATGATGTAGCAGGAGAATGTAGATCTAACAAAGTAGTTGGAATAAGTCAGGATTTTATTTTCTCCCAGTATCTAATCCCTTCATAAGTGAAAGTCCACATTGCTCTCATGGTCTTACATCACTCTGCATAATAAACTTTCAGATTTAGTTCATTTAGAACCAAATGCTAACTGGTTCTCCAACCTATACCCCACCCTAAACCCCATGTTTCTTAATTCAGATTTCTTAAAAGAAATATCTAATTGGCCTACATCAGTCTAATAGTTCCTGACCATTAAGTTAGGGGCTAACCTCCCTTCACTAACCTGGATAACTTTCCTCTAGGTTAGGAACCAATATTTTCAATAATCACTGCATATTAGATATTATGCTACACATTGCACGTGTGTTATCATTAAATCATTGAAATAAACTATGAGATTGGTACTTTTAATATATTTCATTGATGAATAATTGAGGATCAAAATAAATCTTTCAGATCACATAGCTCTTAAATTATGGAGTTGGAATTTGAAAACAAGCCTATGTACCCCCAAAATATAAATTGACAAAGAAAGAGTTATAAGGACTTAAACCCTGAGCTCCTTGTAGCCCTGTTTACCTATATGTGAAAAGACTTCACGTACTGTAAGGCAGACAAAAGCTACTAAAACACTAGAGAATAGGACTGACACTTCTAACAGCATTTAAATTTTAGAATCTATTCTTCCCAGAGACAAGCTCTTTCCCCTTATTTTCTGACATACTTTTCTGAGATACAGTTCAACCTTTTTCTTTGAGATTGTTCAGCTTGAAGCTGGACCATTTTAAATAACACAGACAAAGATGATCTACAACAAAGGATGAATATTATTATTTAACATTTATTAATATATCATTTAGTTAATAAAGATATAATTTACATATTATAAAATTCAGTGACATTTAAAGTGTACAACTTAGTGATTTGGGTGTATTCACAGAGTCGTGCAACACTCACCACAAAGTTTAGGACATACTAAAAACCCTGTTCCCACGTAGCAATCCTTCCCCACCCTCCTCTCACCTCACCCCTCCCCTTCCAGCACTAGGCAAACATTAATCTCTTCTCTATCTCTCTAGATATGCATATTCCAGACATTTCATATAAGTGGAATCACAATATGTGTGGTATTTTGTGACTAGCTTCTTTTACTTAACATAAGATTTTCCAGTTTCATCTATTTTGCAGTGTGGATTTATTTTATTCATTTAGCATTTACTTACTGCTTTTTATTGTCAAATGCTATTTACTTATACGAATATACAGCATTTAACTATCCAATCATCCTCTGGTGGATATTTAGGATGTTTCCATTTTGGACTAGTGTAATAATGCTGCTATGAATTTTCATTTACAAGTTTTTGTGTGGAAGTATACTTTTATTTTTCTTGAGTATGTGCTGAGGAATAGAATTTCTGAGTCACAGGTGACTATGTTTTACATTTTGAAAAACTGCCAGACTATTTTCTTTTTTTTTAAATATATCTTTATTGATTTCAGAGAGAGGAAAGGAGAGGGAGAGAGAGAGAGATAGAAACATCAATGATGAGAGAGCCATTGATCAAGCCTGAGACCCGGGTATGTGCCCTGACCGGGAATTGAACCCCGATCGCCTGGATCCTCGGCCTACGCTCAACCGCTGAGCCACACCCGGCTGGGCGCTAGACTATTTTCTGAAGTGGCTGTGCCACTTTGCATTTTCACCAGCAATGTATGAAAGTTTCAGTTTCTATGTGTTTTCACCAACATTGATTGTTGTCTGTCAGTTTATTTATAGCCATCCTAGTGGGTGCAGAGTGGTTTTTCATTTTGGTTTTGATTTGTGTTTCCCTAATGGTTAATGATTTGAGAGCTTTTTGTGTGTTTATTAGCCATTTGTCTATTTTCTTTGGAGAATTTTCTATTCAATCCTTTGCCCATTTTTTATATTAGTTTATTTGTCTTTTTGTTTCTAGTTGGAAGAGTTCTTTACACTGTATACAAGTCCCTTATCAGATATATGATTTACAAATAGTTTCCCCCATTCTTTGGGTTGTTACTTTCTTCATGATATTATTTTCAGCACAAAAGTTGGCGGTGGTGGTTTTTAATTTTGAAGTCCAAGTAATCTATTTTTTTTTCTTTCTGTAGCTTGTTCCTTCCGTTTCATATCTAGGAAACCAGTGACTAGTTCAAAGTCACAAAGGTATACTCCTATGTTTTCTTTAAAGATATTTATAGCTTTAGTTCTGACATTTAACTCTACGAAGAGTGAAAGAAAGGGATCCAAATTCATTCTTTTGTACGTAGGTTTACAGTTGTCCTGAATATTATGTTTTACTCAGTATTGCTCATGAAATGGTGGTGGGGGGGGGGGGGAGGCTCTACTTCAGGAGATTAAGGAAGCTTTATTTAATCTGTGGCATTTGGTAATTTTCTGAAGTGTGAAAAGAATTTGGATGGGTCAAGAAGTACTAGGGAAGGCAGTCATAGGGAAAAGTAGAAAAGAGAAAGGAGCAGAATGTTAAAATAATCATTTCATTTTGACTATAGCATGGTTTGCAGAGCACCTGGAATCTAAACATAAACAGAGATTTAGAAAATGGTTCAAGTGCAAGAAATGCCCTTGGGAGGGGCCTCAGAATCATTACCCCCCTACCCCCTCACCCCCCAAGGCAGCTGCGCTTTTGTATTTGTAAACCAGTTCTCTAAAGTCCTTTGGTTAAGGACAGTTTTGAATTGTGTGTTAATTCCTCAGAGTTTGTGGCCTCCTCTGGCCTTACAGTTACCTTCCTCAAAGGGATTGGCCTGCATTAGAGTTGATGGGCTTGGGGGATGAAACCAGTGCAGTGCAGAAAGTGGTCTAGGTTAATGACTTCATTGACAGAGCTGACTAGCTTTGATGTCATCTGGTCTTAAAAATTCATTGGTTTCTCACCTATCTCATTTC
Source organism: Miniopterus schreibersii (assembly GCF_964146895.1). NCBI lineage: Eukaryota > Metazoa > Chordata > Mammalia > Chiroptera > Miniopteridae > Miniopterus > Miniopterus schreibersii. The sequence continues at coordinate 66,801,072 of NC_138106.1, read as the reverse complement.
TGGGTACATCATGACCTGTTGTACCCAGAAATAACATACATCCTTGTGTGTCATTCAATCTTGACTGCCTATTTTGACATTTAGAACAATTACAACTACCTTCCCTCTTATAGTTGAGCCTTGCCATCTGGCCTCTGCTATGCCAAAATGCCATCATTCCTGTTGAAACTGGTGAACCATTTTCATAAGCAGACCCCAACTCTACTTCCAAATCTGGTCTTTGAAGGACAACCAGTTTTTAGGGTGAGGCTGTTTTCATTAACACAGTCCTTTTTGATTTTGTGAGGAGTTTGTTTTCAAGCCCATCCCAGGGAGGTGGATTCTTTAGTGTTATTTAATGAATCCAGCCTAGCATGCTCATCTCTATCAACCAACTCTCTTTTATCTGGCCTTGTATTCAGTAGTCTTGAGAAAATGATTTCACAACTTCTGCCTGTACTTTATTAGTCTGGGCCTACAGTTCTTTTGATCAATAATCTCTTTCCTCCCAAGGAAGAGAGAGTATTTCTCCACTTGGGTTGTATTGAAAATTAACTATAGTTGTTGGCTTATAAGCCTTGAAGGAGGTGGAGAGGGAGATCTTGAAGAGAACAGGCTTCGTCTTACTTAGATATCTACCTGAGGTGAGAACACCGCATATCCTTTAAGCAAAGGGAGGTTATTTTCCTCTAACAAGGGCACCTGAGCCATTTCTGCAGGCCCAGAGGTATATGGAAATCTGGGGATTCAAGTTCTCAAATATATCCATTTGTCTGTATTCTAGGTCTTAATTCCTTCCCCATCCATGCCTGACTTTAACGTAAGAGACACAATTAGTCTGTGAATTCATCTTTCTTTGCAGTTTGGTTCCTTGCATAGTCATGTCCTGAGCTTGGTTTGCATCACTACTGCCTTTTGGCTGCAGGAGACTAATGTTTCTATAAATGCTATTCTTTATTCTTTAAAAAACCTTTCATTTCACACCATGCCCTGCGTTGGGTATTGGCTGAGTTGAGCATGTCATTTTTCTCTCTTCAGTGCATTGATGGCATTTAACAGAAGCCATTATCCTAATAATTACCTTTCCTCCTACAGTGTAAATCTCTCAAATCCTTGAGATATTACATAAACCAATGCAACCCATTTACTTTATGATATCCAAGTTCACCATAGGTAAAAAGGTTAATAATTGTGATACTTAAGAATGCCAGGGGTTATCACTATCCCACCTACTGCCAGCGGTGGAGTCCTCATTGCCATTTGGCCAGTGAGTAATCAGTTACTGGGATAATTGCTTCCAAGCATCATTTTTTGTAGCGTCTTAGTTGCAGTTCCTTCGTAAGCTGATGCTGAAATGAGAATTCGAGTTCAGGCAGTTTGTTCGGGAGGTGCAGAGAGCTTGGCTCCAAGAAGAGAAGTGATACAGAAAAAGGGTGGCCGCAGTAAAGGGCGCTTTCTTTATTAGGCTAGTTAATACCGTGGGTAATTGGAGCCGAATTCCACTGGAACAGTCAGGGAAATGGCATAAAACATAGGCTGCACACACTAAATTCATGAGTTGTTTTTCCGTGGAGGGCTTTTCCCCAGGGGTGTTAATTACTCAGCACTGCTGACCTGGTGTCTACACAGACAGTAAAGCCTTCTGCAGTCTGGGGAATAAAAAACCAGGTCCCACGCACAGTGTTGATTTTAGAGCATCCTGAAAGGCGGGAGGAAATGGCAGAGCTCTGACAACAACGGATAGGGGAAGTGAAATTAAAGTTGATTACCGTCAGACCATGGAAGGCATTGAATGCCATTCAAGGAAGTCAGTGTTTAGACTTGATTACCTTTTGCACAAGAGAGTTACACTACATTGGTGTATAGGCCACGTTGGGGAACAGAGACTGAATCGGGGAGTGCATTGAAGGGGGAATGTGACATGATGACCTTCCTCCTATTTCCAGTTCTAATCAGGACCCATACCCGCTTCGAAATACTGAAGCTACTTTTGGAAGGCTTCACCAAGTAGGATAGCATGTTAAGCTTACTTCAGCAGTAACATGCCAAATTAAAAGAGATTCCATTCTCAAAAGAATTGGGAGCTTCGAATGCAGGCAAGCATTCCCAAGGTTACTTTCTGTATTCCATTTTGAAGATTCGCAGATATTTTTTACCTTCACCTTTAAATATCTTGCTTTAGCGAAAGCAGATTAGCCTCGTTCTGGCACAAGGAGCTTGATGTAGGGGGACAGCATGGTTCCTGCCTGCATTTCCTTGTCTGCTGCACTTGTTCCGTCACCTACATGTGCCCTTTGAATTCCACTTAGTAATTTGTCATTCCCAGTAGTGGTTTGTGAAAGACAGGAACAAAAATTGGGTATGTAAGAAAAAACATTGAGAAAGGAGGAAGCACTGAGGAGCACTTTTAGGAGTAAACCGAAATCCACTTAGAAATAGAAGAGCAAAAACCAAGAGAAAATGTTTTCAGACCTTCATGCTAATCTAGTAATAGCTGCATTAATTTGTTATCTCTCTATATAAACATCAATAGGCAGACTCAAATTAGGATAACTCAGGTCTCTGCTCACTCACGCTAACTTTAATCCCCTGTGAACCCCATCTATTTCTGGGATTTATACTAAAAAACTCTCTCCTGTCCAACTTCCCAATGTTGAGGATTTGCTTACTGAGTCTACTGTAGGTTGGCTTTTCTCTATCTTTGCAGGGAATTCTCCACCAGCATTCACAGCATATTGCAACAAATCCAGTGAAGAGACTTCTGTAGGGTGCAGCAGATTGCCAGACATGCTTGGGTATTTGTGTGTCCCCAGTGAAGACGATTTAAGTTGATTTTTTTTAAAATCTCATTTGTCATTAAATAGAGTTCTTTCGGTTTTCTCCTACTTGTTACATAAAAGTGACAAGATATGCTGATATATGAAGTGGTGAGAAAAAATATTATGGCTTAAACTGTTACCTCTTTTACATATGATTATATAAAGTGAAAAACAACCTTTGTGGTAATTATATATACAAACCTCTAGTATTGGGTAAAATACAGTCATATCCCCAAGATGTCACAGCCCTGTCCCCCAGTTTGCCAGGATCAGAAGGAATCATCCTTTTAATGTAGCTCTCTCCCAGATTTCCAAAATTGTAGGATAGTTTATTCATGTATAAGAAGTGAGATCTAGTTAGTCTCACCACTTCCCAGAAGAGAGATGCTTCTTCAGGCGGGGAGAGCCAGTCGTAGCTACCTCTAAATCCCAGCCACTTACTTCAGTGCCACGGTATTATCATGAGTCTATGTGAGTACTCTCTTGCTTTGTTTATTTATTTAATCCTACTTTCTACTCCCTCTTCTTTCACCCTAGATAACTGCTCTGTTGTATTTCAGGTGAAAACCTTTGCTTTGTATAAGCTCTTGGACACTGTAAATTCCCTTGTGAATACGTTGTTCTAGTTTTCATAAATGATATTGTACCGTAGATCTAACTTTAATCCTCACTATATTTTCATCAGCCCAGTGTTTTAAGGCCTGTCTTTGTTTCTGGGGGTATATTTACCCCTTCAATACTAACTTCTGTGAATATCTGATGATAATATTACATGCAAGATCATCAGATATGCTTCCATTTATTCAGAGCTTCTTTTGAGATCCTAACAGGAAGGCCAGCTGGCAAAGCAAAGCTGTGGTTCACAAACTGCATCCCTACACTCATATGTGGATATGAAGCAGAGTAGAGAAACATGCCTCTGAAGCTGAGAGACAACGTAGTGATGGCTCAGATGAGCATTAACTATTTTTAAAAAGTTTCTTAGAATCTATTTTATTGCACTGTACTAAGGATTTGGGGCATTTACATTTGTGCTCCCAAGTTAGTCTGAGCCATGAGTTTGTTGTTGTTGCTATTACTTTTCATAGGGAAGCGATTTGTTGTTTTTTGGGAGGTAATAAATAAGATGTTTTATTTTTACTTTCAGAGTGTATGAATTTTCTAGAGTTAATTAGGAAGACTTTAGTCTGTGCTTGGTAATTCCATTTTTTTTAAAAAAAGAATTTTATGTTTACATATGAAATACAGATTCTATTCCCGTATATGTGTAAAATTATGGAAATTATAAAAATTTATAAATTATGAAGAAGAAAAATTCACTGATAAGCCCTTCTTTCAGAAATAACCACTGTTATTTTAGTTTCTTAAGATATTTTTCTCCAGCTCTGTGTGTGTACATCTATACTTTCTCTGTGAATATATATGTTCATATATATACATACATATGTTACTATTATTATGTAAGACACAGGTCATAATATATGCATGTTTTTGAAGATGGGAAATATAGTTAACTCATTGTTTGTAATTCCATTTTTTCACCTAATCTATTATGGATATTTTCTAAGCCATTAAGTGCTTTTCTTTAATATTTTAAAAATTGTTGATTACAGTTGACGTTCAATATTATATTAGTTTCAGGTGTACAGTATCGTGGTTAGAAATTTAAATAACTTATAAAGTGATTCCCCCAATAATTCTAGCACCATCCTGAACCATACATAGTTATTAGATTATTATTGACTCTATTCCCTGTGCTGTACTTTACTTCGTCATGACTATTTTGTAACTACCAACTTGTACTTCTTAATCTCTTCACCTTTTTCACCCAGCCCCCCAACCCCTCCCATCTAGCAACCGTCAGTATGTTTTCTGTTTCTATGAGTATCTTTCTGTTTTGTTAGTTTATTCTGTTCTTTAGATTCCACATATAAATGAAATTATATGTCATTTTTCTTTTTTCCCTCTGACTTATTTCAGAATACTTATTAGCATAATACTCTCTAGCTTCACCCATGTTGTTACAGATGGTAAGACTTCGTTCTTCTTTAGGGCTGGGTAATATTCCATTGCGTCTGTGTATTGCCTCTTTATTCTGCTTAGATTTCTTCTGCATCTTGGCTATTGTAAATAATGTTGTAATGAACATAGGGATGCATATATCTTTTCAGATTAGTCTTTTGCATTTCTTTGGATAAATGCCCAGAGGTGGGACTGTTGGGTCATAGGGGAGTTCTAGTTTAATTTTTTAAACTAGAGGACCCACCGCGCTGTCACCGTGGCCGCCCCAGTTTGCAGTCCGCCCACGTGGCAGACCGGTTCCCTTTCCCCGCATTCTCATCAACACTGCTCTTCGTGGGTTTGCTGATGGTGCCATTTGACAGGTGACAGGCGGTGAGGCCGCATTGTTTCTATTTGCACTTCTCTGATAATTAGTAACATTGAACATTTTTTCATATGTCTATTGTCCATCCCTATGTCCTCTTTGGCGAAATGTTTACTTAGGTTCTCTGCTGTTTCTTAATCGGATTGTTCGCCTTTTTTATGTTAAATTGTATGAGCTCCTTCTATGTTTTGGATATCAATTTTTGGTGAATATCAGCTGTATCATTGGCGAATATCTTCTCCCATTAAGTAGGTTTTCTTTTCATTTTGTTGATGGTTTCCTTTGCTGTGCAAAACTTGTAGATTAATGTAACCCCATTTGTTTATTTTTTTCATTTGTTTCTTTTGCTCGAGGATGCAAATCCAAGAATATATTCCTGAGAGCAAAGTCAAACAGTTTACTGCCTATGTTTTCTTCTAGGATTTTTATGGTTTCAGGTCTTACACTTAAGTATCTAATCCATTTTGAGTTTATTCTTGTATATGGTGTAAGAAAATGGTCTAGTTTCATTTTTAGCATGTATCTATTCAGTTTTCCAAACATCATTTATTGGAAGGACTGTCTTTACCCCATTGTATGTTCTTGCCTCCTTTGTCACATATAATTGACCATGTAGGTGTGGATTTATTTCTTGGCTTTTTATTCTTTCCCACTGATCTTTGTTTTTTTATGCCATAAATGTTCATTTTAAAATTATTTTTAATTACTTGATTGCATTCTATCACGCTGCTATATTCCCAAAATTTTAAACCTTATGATAAAATTCTAGAGGTGGAATTACTAGATTGGTGGCTACTTAGAGTTCTTAAATGTATTGCCACACTTTTTATGATTGGTGACCATCATATGCCAATATTTTTTCTAGGAAGTCCTTGTACTCTTCACTCTTTTATTATTATTTTCTTTTAGTTGTTACTCTTATAAGCAACATTCAAATGTGTAACAGTTGCTTTTTTTTGTGCAGGTGTGTATGTTTTAATTATTGGAAGATACTTTGGCTAGGCAATTTTTTTTTATTTTTGTATTCAAGTTTGGAAATAGAAGTCAGAATGGGACTAAACAATCTAAATAGGAAAAAATGAATTTTATGTGCGTGAAGAAAATTTAGAATGAGGAGAGTAGAGCCACATCTAATATGTAGGTTGTAGTTGGCTTATGTTTATTATAAAATCTGGGAGTCTTCATCTTTGAAAAATGGATATTTAACAATAATTCTTTGGTAACTGACATGTACATTTTGTCTTCTGTCAGGAGCTGTTATATACCTTCTATTTATATTCTTACATTTTTTTTCTTCTCCCCTTATGACTCATTTTTCTTGAAATGTTTTGTATATTCTACTTTACATTTCTACTTTCTCACATATGTAATATATTCATTGACTTGTTTCTATTAATTTACAAACTATTGTACTTTGCTTAAATTATCTCTCTAAATATTGACTATTTTTAATAAATGTTAGAACCTTTAAGTATGTTAGGTGATACTGACTTTGAGTGCAAGCTTCTTAATTGTAGGAACCATATCTATTTATGTATATGTAGCACTTACCTTAACTCCATGTCCTTTTAATTTTTAGCTATTTGGGAGATGTGCAATATTTTGCCTATTGGATTTATAAATTGTAAACTTTTATAGAAAAAATATAAGCAAACACATATACAAAAACATGTTTTCCATTTATTTTTATAGTATCTTCATATAAAAATATTTCACAAATATGTATTTATAACACCCTCATATTCTTCTATCTCTTAAGAATAGCAGATTAATCAGAGGTACACATGATAATTAATATCTAATCATTTTTGTCTGTTACAAAGCACCTAACTATAAAAGTTTAAGTTCATTTGTTCTGTATAATATCCTTTAGAGCTGAAAGATTTATGTTGTTAACAAGACCTAAAAAAATCTATGTGATGCATCATAATGTTTTTTATTACTATGCTAACAGCAATTTTAGCTTATTTTCCTGTGGAATATAATATGTAATATTCAGGGATAGTTGTCATCTGTTGCTTGAAATTTGCAAGGAGAATGGTTGTTAAGCACTGTTATTTAGTTAGCTTGCAATTATTTTTTTCATAAGAAAAGATTAAACTTTTTCTAAAGGTTGTTAGAAATAACAAGGTAAGTTTATTACACTGTCTGGCTTTGGCACAGTATGAATTGTGTCAGATTCTATTTAAAGGCATACTGTTCTTTTAAAGTCTAACAGAAGGAAGCATCTAATAGATCTAAACTATACTCTAGGTGATTAATAGTTTGTGAAATTAGAAATGGGGCGTGTATAGGGAAAAGTTCTCAACTTGTCAGCAGGATCAAACTTCCCCTCTAACTACTACTAATCTGATATTCTAGCATAATTTTTATTAATTGGAAATCAGTACCGCAGTTATTTGATAAGAATAGTGCCTGTGTTTTTACAATTTTCCTGCTGCTGTGTTTTAGAATCTTTAAATACAAATATGCCACACAAAATTATTGTAAACTATAGTAATTTTATTCAAGTCAGGCATTTGTATATATCACATGTAATTTATACCTCTATGTCAATTAATGCAGACAAAATTTACTAGCCATTGGAGTTGATGATTATTAGATATATTTTCACATGTAGGATTCTGATGGCAAGCAAGCTTTGACCTACCAGGAACCATTTTTATGGAACTATAGTCCTGGGCAGAGTTAGAATTTTAATTGAATTGCAAAGGTCTAATGTATTTTGAAAAACCAAGTCAAAATAGATATCCTTGTGAAGTGTTAAACAACATTTTTTTTTAATCCTTACCTGAGGATACTTTTTCCATTGATTTTTATTTATTTTATTTTTTTAGAGAGTGGAGGAGAGGAAGGAGGGGGAGAGAGAGAGAAACATTGATGTGAGAGAGTCACACTGATTGGTTGCCTCCCTCACATGTACCAACTGGGGCCTGGGATCAAGCCTGCAACAGAGGTATGTGGCCTTGGCTGGAATTGAACCCATGATCCTTTGGACCGCGGGCTGACGCTCTAACCACTGAGCAAAACCAGCCAGGGCTAATCAACATTAATGAGCCAGATGTAAACTAAGAATCATCTTCTTACCTTGAAAGAATCTCTACAAATTCATTTTATTCATTTTACACATTACATGTCTATAACAAGAAAGCAGTCTTCTCTGGATTTCTGCATTAAGATTGTGCTTCTGCTCACATCTGCACTCCACCAAACCTTTTCTTATCGTAGGCACCATAAATCTTCTTTATCAAGTCCATTAGATGGGGACTGCCTTTATTTTACTGGATCTTTCAGTAGCAGTTGATATACTTAAATACTTTCTTCTTCAATAATCTCTTTTGTAATGTGTGTAGAACATCACACTCTTGGGGGTTTCTTCTCCCAATTTGCATTAACATGTACAGTTCAAATATTCATTATTTCATACTTTATGCTTATAAGACTTACAATTCATCATTTAATATACTTAAATATTATACCTTTCAGTTAAAGTATAAAAGGCTGTAGACTTTATTAGTCATTGAAGCAAAGACAGATGATCTGACTGGATCAGTAAGTGGTTTTTTTTATATTAAAGTTCTCTATTAAAAGATGCCTTCTAGGCCTTCTGGGTATTATATCAACTGCCCAGTTCACTCTTTCTCCTGATGCAGACACATTTCATAATACCATTTTCCTCTCCTTCTTCTTCCTCCATCCTGAAAGCACGCGCACGCACACACACACACACACACACACACACACACAGAGAGAGAGAGAGAGAGAGAGAGAGAGAGAGAGAGAGAGAGAGAGAGGGAGAGAGAGAGAGAGAACCTCTCATTTCTAAACCTGAGTCTTTCTCCTAACTTAAAATGTTCATTAGCACAGTGCTGACTGATTCATCTGATATTTGCAGGCTTCAGTTAAGTCATCTGATAAATCTATGTTCAGCTAAGTTATTATTAAACCTCTAAAATAAGATGATTAGTTTAGGACATTGCTCAAAGTTTATATCTTTCTCGATAATGCAGGGTGTTTAGAATCCTTATTTAATAAGAAGTGGTAAGTCTCCCATTAGTGGAAGCATTTAGAATTGTTTTAGTTAGAATTCAAACCTTCTATTATTCATTTGTATATTCAACAAATATTAAGAACTTACTGATACAATAGTGAATAAAACAAAGTCCCTGCCCTCATGGAGATTCCCAGCGTCTTAAATGTATTTCAGTTCAAAGCCTCCATATGAGCCAATAGGACTTTTCTGCCAATTGTGGTGCTGGTTCCTCTGCATGTTCTTTGCAAACTCAAGTAAGTTGTTATGGGTGGAAAGCCTGAATGTCCTTCTCTATTGCTAGTGGGAGTGGGGTTCTTGGAGTACTGTTGGAATAAGCATTTCTGGAGGCCCCCACGGGAGGATGAGATGGGGTAGAAAGCTTTATTTGCATGGAATTACGTCCCTTGGTTTCCAAAGTCCCATTTCCCTTAATCCAGTCCTGGAAAATGTGCAGCTGGGGATTCAATAGAGCTAGAAGCAAAGCCAGTGTCCAGAGTTTCTGTTCCATGGCGGAGCTGGGTCCGGTTTAGCATTAGGCTAGCTGCAGTCCATAGTCCATTTTATGTGGGGTCCACATGGCTCTGAGCTGTGGGCGAATGCAGGAGCGTGAGAGCCCCGCAAGCCAAGACAGCAAGCTCGTCCAAGAGGCAAGAGAGCAAGCCAGCAAGAGAGCAAATGCCTTTGTTTAGGAGCTTAAGTATTTTATTTCATTTCCCTCAGAAAATTAAATATGGAACTGCCATTTGACCCAGTGATCCCACTTCTAGGGATATATCCTAAGAAACTAGAAACACCGATCAGAAAGAACTTACGCACCCCTATGTTCGTAGTAGAGCAATTCACAATAGCTAAGATCTAGAAACAGCCCGAGTGCCTATCAGATGAGTGGATAAAAAAGCTGTGGGACATTTACATCATGGAGTACTACGCAGCTGTAAAAAAGAAGGATCTCTTACCCTTTGGGACAGCATGGAGGGAACTGGAGAGTATTATGCTAAGCAAAATAAGCCAGTCGGAGAAAGACATGTACCACATGATCTCACTCCTATGTGGAATGTAATAAAGAAAATAAACAGATGAACAAAATAGATCCAGAGTCTTAGAAGCATGGAACAGGCTGAGGGATCTCAGAGGGAAAGAAGGAGTGTGTGTGTGGGGGGGGGGGGAGATTAATCAAAGAATTTATATGCATATATGCATAACCCCTGGACACAGACACTGGTCTGGGGAAGGCCTGGGGGTGGGGTGGATTCAGGGTAGAGGAGTCAATGGGAGAGGAAAAAAGGGACATTTGTAATACTTTCGACAATAAAGATAAATTTAAAAATTTTTAAAAAGCAAGAAACTTAGAACTTCAACAGCATAAAAACACAGAAACCATAAAAATAAAAATACAAAAGGAGCTTAAGTATTTTAAATCTTCTGGTGCTTGCTGCAGTGGCCACACCTGCTCTGGCCAATAACCTGTTCCCAGGTGTGACTGACAGGTACCTTCCGTAGGCCACCCAGACGTCACTGGGCATGCAAACTGCAGCTGCCTGGCGAAGCTGCACCATTGGCATGCCCATAATATTTGGCCTTCCCTTTATTTAATAACTGGGTTAATTACAACCATATCAACGTTAATTCCCTCCTTTAAGTAAGTTTCCTCATCCATAAAACAAGGCTAATGTGCTTTAGTCTCTCTACTGAACAGCAATGAAATTAAATATGGTTGTGAGGTTATTTTTATACACAGTATTTATGAAGTACTGTGGCACCGAGCATGGTATTCATGTATTGTCAGACATACGACAGGATAAAGGTAGTTACCACGTATGTATTGTAGAGATCCTACTCAAAGATGATATTTGCAGCATCTTTTTGACTGAAAATCTCAACTTTTTATATAAATTAAGGATTTTAGACATTCAGAGGATAGACTCTATATAAGAATTTTTAATCCTCATGAATATATTGTGAGAAGTTTTTAATCAGAAAATTCATTCCTTCTTAAAAGAAACTATTATTTTTCTATAATACTTTGATATTTTTACTAGGATGGATGCACCTAAAGTAATAAATGTATTTATAAAATTTACTTAGTTTAGCAGTGTCTTCCAGACATGCCACTGAGTTCATACTTTTTTAAATGAATCTCTGTAGTGCTAGTAAAAAAGTAGTATGTTTGCCCAAAGTGAAATAGAAATGTATCTGCACGTGACGCATTTCACTTGTTTTATTCTTCAAAACTAGTTATCATTTAAATGTAGAGCCTTCACTTTTCTTCTGCAAAAACGGGTTGATGTTATTAACTACATGCCTAGCGGCAGAATTCAGGGTGCTGAGTTTCTAAGTTTACGTCAGTATGTGGACTCAAAGTGAGTAGTTAAGTGGTTCTGAGGAAAATACCTCTTTAGAATAAGAAGGCCACTGTAACAAGCTTTCCTTTGGTAGAGAATATTAGAAACTTATGATTTAAAAATTAATCCACTGTAGTGTCACATAATGAGATCGTGTACGGTCAATAACCTTATTTGGATTCTGGAAGGTAAGATGTAGAATGTTTGGAACAGATCGGATATGTGCCATTTTACCAAACGAAGACTTGTTTTCATTCTCAGCTATACCATTTTTTTCATTCTAAAAATGAAGTTGAAGGTTTTTCCTCCTTGCCTGCCTCCCTTTCTTAATTTAAATTTAGTTTATGGTGAGGAATAATTAGACACTGCCACATACTGCAAAGCACTTGGTAGCAAGTTATACAGGGAACTTGATGAGGATTATTACTTATGTGTTTATATGATTTTGTTGTTTCTTTGTTTTATTTTAATCTATCTTGAGATTATATTTTACTTTTGGAAAAAAATCCCTAATAATAGGCTCTCATTGCTTTATTAACTAAGCATCTACCAATATATCACTAGCTAATTTAACAAGGCATTTTGTCTTTTGGATTCTTTCACTTAAATGATCTTTTGTTATAGTCTACTTTTTTTGCATATTTCCCCTTTATCTATTTATCATAACCACATTTTGAAGAAATGAATCAAGAAAAATATTTTTGCCCCCTATTTATTTTGCTTTTATGTATGTTTTATTTATTATTTTTATTTTATTTTATTTATTTTTTATTTTATTTTAAATATACCTTTATTGATTTCAGAGAGAGGAAAGGAGAGGGAGAGTTAGAAACATCAATGATGAGAGAGTCATTGATCGGCTGCCTCCTGCACGCCCCCGACTGGGGATCGAGCCCGCAACCCGGGCATGTGCCCTGACTGGGAATCAAACCTCGATCTTCTCTATCCTAGGTCAATGCTCAACTGCTGAGCCACGCCCGGCCAGGCTATCTTGCTTTTAAGTTATAGCTGGGATCTGTTACAAATAGAGGCAGAAATAAATTTGAGACTTAACTAACTTCACTATTATAGTGCATAGCAGTGTTGTGCATGATATTTTAAAAGGCAGACAGAAAAGGGAAGAGAGGAAAGCAATTCCACATACATATAAATAAGTACTTACGCATTTAAGAAGCACAGGGAAAAGTAAAAACCAAAATATTTTTCTATAGCTGTTTCACTCTTCAATGTTATTAGAGTATTTCCTTCCCTAGTCCCTAATATCAGCATATTTAACATTGATTTTTAATGATTTTTTTTTCTTAAATTAGACTGGCTTTGGAGCCGCTTAGGGTCCTAAGGTATCTAAGATGTGATTTTTTACTCTCCCTTTCCTCTCTAGAGATGAGTATGTAGTATGAAGGTAATTGCTCTCTTTTTTGCTACAGGTTTTTTTTAAGGTATGGCCCAAATTTGCATAAGTTATCAAAATGTATCACTACCATTTGAAATTACAATTAGCTTTCCATCAGCCCTTTCTACATTGAGAAATAGCCTGTCTTTTATTTTAAAAATTCTAAATTTGTTTTTGAAATAAATGTTTATATTTGCATTGAATTCTAAAGATTTTCAAAGCAAAGAAGGTATAACTTTGAAAAATATATGGTAGAAACTTGGATGTTTGGGTCAGTTTACCAGCATATTATCTGAATATTCTTGACTAGAAAGACTATTGCTTTTTTTTGTTCTTTGAGTAAAGAAAGCGATCTGATTCCACAATGACTGCCAGTTGCTTTAGGACTTAATTGCCTTGTTCTAACTTTTTATGCCCCAAAGGAATTCAGCTGTTTGCCCTAATTTATGCTATGGAAAGGAAAAAACCCTCACTGTGTGTGGGTGGGGATGGGTTTTTAGAGAACCCTTAGGCATAAATGGATTAAGTACTGTTCAGAGCTCTTTATATTTCCTATCACTTCTAACAAACATTTACATTAAATGGGACTGCCCAAGAGATCCATTAGCGGAGAAATGTTCTTGGGTGCTGTAAAGCATTAAGCTGTAAGCACACACTTTGGCAACTTCAGTCCTGTGCCAAGTGTTTTACAGCCGGTAAAAGTTCCTGCCCTTCTTTAAGACAAGAACACACATAAACATGAAATATTTAGATTTATGTAAACCTTGTAATTGATGAAATAAGCAAATCTGTCACTAATTCTACTGTTAAAATAGTTGGTCAATTCTATCAGCTACTTGCTTTTACGTAATAGGAACTGAACCTGAAATATTCCAACTCTTCTATTTCATGTTGTTTATTTGACTTTTTTATATTTTCATATAAGACTTAAATACTAACATGTATAAAACAATTCACTGTTACGTAATGTAGAAAATAACCCAGTAAAGCAAAACTCAAATTATATATGTATTAAAAAAGAAACTGTGGCATATTAAAAATTTTAGGAGTTTACTGAGCCAACATCAATTCCAATCAAGCAGCATCAAACGAAAGCAATAGGGTCACTGTGCAGACAGGCGCTGAGGAAGGGATTTATAGAGCAGCAACAAAATTATTTCATTGGCTATTGCTTAAGCAGTTGCTTAATTTGAGACAGTCTAGTTGGCTATTGTGACCAGTTGTCCTTAGGTTTTGATTTCTTAACCTTGAGACATTTACAGGAATTTGCTATAGAGCAGGTTTCAGTTTGCTTACACAGGCTCCCCAGGCCTTAGAGCCACCTCAGCCTAATGGTGTCCTTACTTAATGCTGCTGCAGACTAGAATATTTTGCAGACCGTATGTGTTCTTAAGGCTTGAATGAGTAGGATAGAGAGCTTCTTCTGTCCTATGGTTATTTTCTGAGTCCTTTTCAAGGAGTGTATACATAAATTACATGTGATGAATAGAAAAGCTTCGTCACTTGGGGTGTGTTGCTTAATGAAAGCTTTTGGTTAAACAAGAATCAGTTGTTTTCCAAACGATTGCCAGGAAGAACGTCTCATGACCCATATGGGGGTATTTGTTCTAAGAATGTAAATGCTGGATATGGTTCTTGGGGTCATCTCTAGTTGCCTGACTTGGCCCTGTAATGATTTAGGACAGGGGAAATACTGGCTTGATGAGTTAAGAGAAGATTGTGGTTGGGGCTATAGACTCAGGATTGGTTGGTTTGCGTATGAAAGGTATTCTCCAGGCCCAGAGCCCTGTGCTGTCTCTATGAACTGGCTAGTCCTGGAAGGTGCAGTCTGTCCCAGGCCATGAAAACATACAAAACACAGAAAATAAAGTTAGAAGGCCTGGTCCATACCTCACCAGGCAATTACTTTAATTCCTAGGTATTAGGGTGTTTTTTTAATCAGGAATGTGAAACAGAAATTATCTGTCTTTAGTTGGGCTGATGAGGATCAGAGGAGTTAACATTTGTTAAAAAGCTTTGACAAGTATAAATTCAGTATATAAATAGTTGGCCTCAGGAATCATTACATCTAAGGTGCCCTTGAAGTTTCTTAAAGAAAGAACCCTTTGCTGTATACCTAATGTTTACTTAACCAAGACTTCTCATTAAGCAGGAAAACTTTTCCATCCTTCAGTTTGTAATTCATCTATCTTCTCCTTGATTCAAAGAAAGGGCTTATAAAATGACCATGAGACAAAGAAAGCTTTCTATTCTACTCATCCCGGCCGTAAGAACAGATATAGTTTGCAAGGAATTCTTTTCTGCAGAGCACATATGATTTATTTTTTATTTACTGTGTTCTTTTCTACATTAGGTATACTGGTAAATTTTTTATATGTTGGTATACTATTTTAATACCTACATAAAGAGAGTGTGTGTGTGTGTGTGTGTGTGTGTGTGTGTGTGTGTGTGTAAATAAGCCTGAGGAGTAGAGAATTTGGGGTTTAGGGCCTATTATGTAACAGCATGCAGCTGACTGAGTTGACCGACTTAATAGCAGAATTAATGACTGGTTTGATACATATTTCCATCGTGTGATTTCTACAATTACCAGGTTTATATACATAGAAATATTTCCCAGCTGAGAATAAATTATGTAGTTGTTTGTTTTAAATAGGGACAAAAACTTTAACTCGCTGAATATATGTATGTTGTACAGGGCTAAAAGGGCCCCAAAGTGTATGTATATAAGTTAGTGTTACACATTAATTCTGTTTACTCTTCTCCCTGGGCTTATTGAATCTTATCACCCTTTAAGGTTCAAGCCCCTCTCCTTTGGCCAGACCTCCAAAACAATCCCAGTTCATGAGCATTGCTATCCTTTGAACGCTCACTAAGGCCCATGATACGCTAGGATGAAAAGTATTTAGATGGGCAATTTTATGTGAATATGAGTTTATTGGATCACCCTGACAAACAATGGACATGTATTCAGAATTCTTTTCACAGAAACTCACTGTTACTTCTGGAAAATACTCTGAATTTCAAGCAAGTAACTTGCAAATGAAAATTCTATATACAGATCATTTTTAAGTTTGCTTGGTGGATAATGTAAATCCTTTATTTGTGGAAATTTATGGTAAATAATTGAAAGTACTTAGTGTCATAATGGTTTTGTAGATTGAAGAAAGTAGCCACTCTATTAGCGACTATACTAATTAAAACTCAACTAGCCATGATTAACTGACTCTATATAGCCAATTAAAATGAGAAACTACAAGTAGAATGCATTAAATAATTTTATTATAAATCACTAAAGTATAATATCAAGAAATTGAACACTTATTCACTATAAAAAATAGTTTATCATTTCCACTAAACTTTAATAGAAATGAGAAACTATGATGATTAGCCTGTTTCCCCAAGCTGGCTATAAAGTTACCAGAATGATTTTTTTATTGAAAATTACAACTATATATGAATAAAATACAATTACAATATAAATTTATATGATAGAATTAGTCAATATTCTATGTATAAATATTGACAATAACAACTTGAAAGCACTCAAAGATTTTTATTAAAATTTTAAAAGGATAAATAACGTTTTCTCTTTTAATCAGTAGCAGAATGCTTTTATGTTAACCCACAGAAGTAAAATATCCCACTGATCCAGCTCAGAATAAAAGCCAGTGCTTAAAAGTTTATAAAGGCTATTTTTTTGTTGCTCTTTCTTTGCTTCTCTGTTCTTATTACCTATTGTGCTTCCAGTGCCCACTCATTCTATTCCTAAAATATGCCTGTACATTCCTGCCTCAGGGTATTTGTACTGTTTTCTCTCCTGAAAGCTCACTATCTCATGTCCAAGACATTGGTCAAGTGTCACTACCTCAATAAGGCCTTTTCTGGACACCCTATTTAAAACTGCAACTTTCGTCTCCACCTCCCTGCCTTATTTTTTCTCATTGTACTTTCTACAATATTATGCAAATTATTAATTTACTATTTTTATTTTTATTGTCTCTCCTCACTTTAAGTAAGATCCATAAAGGAAGGGAGCTTTTGTTTAGCTAGTTCATTGCTGTGTTTCCAGTGTCCAGAACAGTGCCTGATAAATATTTCTTGAATAAATCTAAGGCTTATCTATGTCTATTGTCTATCCAAATAAACATGTAAATATTTAATTGAATAATGGTAAATATACCTCAATTTGTGGCAAATGGATATGAGGACAGATGGGTAACCAGAATGCATTTGTTATTGGTCTAGTTATTTGATCAGATATGACATTTTACATTCCTATAGTGTACTAGGAATTATTTAAAGTGCTTTGCATATATTAACTAATCTATGCTTTACAAAACCCTATGCAACTGGGTACATTTTGCATTTAAGAAAACCAGAGTTTAAATTTAGTAGCCCTTGGTCATGCAACTAATATATAGGAAGTTAAGATTTACCAGGACGGCTGGTATGTCCAAAACCCACACTCCTTACCAAAGGACCATGGGTAAAATTCTGCTGCATAGTTGCTTTGACTAGTTTTATTTGTATCCTTTTTATTTATTTATTTTCTTTTGCAAAATTAGAAAATTTGAGAAGCAGTAATTTCTGTTTAACCTCTGTAGTTTTACAAACATTTAATTATTATTATTATTTTTTGCAGTGGGATGCCATTACTGAAATGGATGAACATAACAGGCCCATTCACACGTACCAGGTATGCAATGTAATGGAACCAAACCAAAACAATTGGCTTCGTACCAACTGGATCTCCCGAGATGCAGCTCAGAAGATTTATGTGGAAATGAAGTTCACACTGAGGGATTGTAACAGCATCCCATGGGTCTTGGGGACTTGCAAAGAAACATTTAATCTGTATTATGTGGAATCAGATGAGTCCCATGGAATTAAATTCAAGCCAAGCCAGTATACAAAGATCGATACAATTGCTGCTGATGAAAGTTTTACCCAGATGGATTTGGGTGACCGTATCCTCAAACTCAACACTGAAATCCGTGAGGTGGGGCCTATAGAAAGGAAGGGCTTTTATCTGGCTTTTCAAGACATTGGGGCTTGCATTGCCCTGGTCTCCGTCCGTGTTTTCTACAAAAAGTGCCCCTTCACTGTTCGTAATCTGGCCATGTTTCCTGACACCATCCCAAGGGTTGACTCTTCCTCTCTGGTTGAAGTAAGGGGTGCTTGTGTGAAGAGTGCAGAAGAGCGCGACACTCCTAAACTATACTGTGGAGCTGATGGAGATTGGCTGGTTCCTCTTGGAAGGTGCATCTGCAGTACAGGATATGAAGAAATCGAGGGTTCTTGCCATGGTAAGAAATATTCAAGTAATTTATTATACATTTAAATGAGAGTTTTTAAAGGTAAGTACTGTACCTTTCACATTGCTATGATAATATAATACCTATAGTTTTCAAGATGAAATGATTTTTTTCTTCATGTGAATTATTTTATGAGGAGTTAATATAATAAATATATACATTTAAAAATTTTACATATCCCTGCTAAAGATAATCTATATGAATTGTGTTTGGATTTAGGACTCATAATCAGAACACAAATATAGAAATACAACTATTGCTTGGTAAATAGTAGCGAAGTAGAGATATTTCCCTCTCGGTCGTAAATTATTTATAGGTTTGTTTTCCATAGCACTGTATTGAATTTGTTGACTTCTTTCATTGATTCTGTATTCATACTCATTAAAACATTGAGACTAAATAAAGAAAACACTTTTATATACATAAGGAGTAATATGTGTGAATATTTAAAGATTTTATATATTTATAAAACACTTGGGTTTTGAAAAGTTCACTAGAGCCCCCAATGATGATTATGTTGGTCATTTGAAAAAATTAATATTTGCATAAAAATCTGCAGTATATTTTTAAGATGCATGAGCTACTTTCCTCCATTATTTAAAAATTTAAATATATTTCACTGAAGCTTATCAATATAGATTGAATTCAAAATTTTTATTCACTCATAACAAAGACTTAGAATGGAACAAAAATAATTCACAAATGATCCTTTGGGGGGACTCTATAAAATATTTCACATTGAAAAATATTCTAAAGAAAAATTCATATATATGAGTAATTATTCACTGAGATTAAGAAGACTTGTAAGAGCTTGGAATAAACATACTAGATATACGATCCATGTAGTTTTACCATGTTTTAAAGTAGGAGAAGCTAGGCATTAATTGGTAAAAATAGTTTTTAAAATACTTAGAGAATAGTTTTATAATTTAATGATTTATATGATTAGCTATTATTAAACATTTGTATTTTTTCATGGTGTTGACTACAGAATTACAGGTACTGACAACCACTGGTGGCTAGATCATTTTTACATAATATGTTTGTTCTGTGAAATTATATTCATATATATACACATATATATATTAAAATTCCTTCTACTGTTTGGCAAAGTCAATTTTGAACAAATGATAATTATTATCAGCTTATCTAGAGCTTCTACTAGACTCATCAGTTTTTATGGCTTGTTACCTGGATTATAATTTATTTGAGTGCAGAAACATGAGTGGGTACAGTGTGTGTTCTTGATGTTTTGTTTCATATTGCACTTGTATCTTTTGATAACACTTTTTATCATTGACTCTATTGACATCTATCAACAAGTTATCTCCCAACCAAATCTCTGAATTACATATAATGTAAATGGCAGATTAATTGGAATTTATAGAAATAAACCATACCTTAAGTAGTAGTGTGACACCATATATATATATGTGTGTGTGTGTGTGTGTGTGTGTATAGTGGCACTATATATATGTATGATTTTCTTTTCTTTTAGTTTGCTCTGTTAGAACAATTAATTTAAGTTATTAATATCTATGAATATCTGCTATCTGTTAATCACCTTGGTATTTGGTAGAGATAAATATAAAGTATATGTTTCAGTTATCTATTGCTATTAACACAAAACAGCCCAACACTGATTAGTATAACACCACAGTGATCGATGACTTCTCAAGACTCAGCAGGGCGGTTCTGCTTAATGTCAGTTAAACAGAGGTCACTCATGCAGCTGTTTCCAGCTGGGAGCTTGACTGGAGTAGGCATGTTCAAGATGACCTCTCATCCTCTATGGTCTTTCTCTAGATGGCCTCTCTAGATTTTTAAATCTAGTCCAAGCCTTTTTACAGTGCAGTGATGGGACTACACAAGGGGTGAATACCTGGTAGAATGTTTATAGTGAGCTACCAGTCTGATAGTATACCACAGTTCACTCTCTAGTCTCTCAAGGTTAATGTTTCTACTTTACGCACAAATACCCACGGCCTTCTCTCCTGCTTTTTCAATATTTTTTCTGGCTGCATAGTGTCTCTTTCTTTTTCCTTTCTCTGTAATGGAATTTTATTCATCCTTCAAAGTCTAGCACAAATGTCATGTGTGTGGGTCTTCACGAAGGTAATCCCTCTTTCCCGTGTACTATAATCTATACTAATTTGATTTATGTGTCTGTTTCACCAGGGCGGTCAGATCAAAGAATTGTATTTTAAAATCTTGTGTGTAATGAAAGGTAAGAAATTTATTGGTGTGAATGATCATAAGGCTCTGATGACTAGGCTCTACTGAGTAAAGATAAGACAATATTGATATACCTATGGCATGCTCAGTTTCTTCTCATTCCTTGAAATAAGAATGTTTTCTTCAGGGAGGGGTATAGTGTTTTAGATCTAGAGAGCCTTAGAAGATATTTTTACCTCTCATTTTATGCATCTGAATGCTAAGTTACTGAGGACAGACTGTTATTCCCTGGGGCCACTTAGTAACTAATACTAAGCCTAGATTTTTCTCAACCTGGCCTTTGTGCGGCGTGTTCCTTCATTGCTTGCCTTCCACACGTCCCTTCCTTCTCCCCTTCCTCACTTCCTCCTTTCTTTCTCTTTCCCTTAATTTCCTCTTTGCAGGCATCCATGCCCTTACCTTGATGCTTTCCTGTCTGCCAAACAGTGCAGAGGAACCCTAAGTTCTGGTCATTAATTAGGCCCTTTGTCCTACTTTCATTTTATGGAGCCTGATATGGGCACTAGCAGAACAGTATCTACACATCCACTCTGAAATGCAGGCTACTAAGAATGATGGAAAAATAGATAGATTTATCTGTAAATTTGCTGTTAGAAATGATAAACAGAATAAAATTACAATGAGGTTTTAGGGATTTTCATAATTTATTTGAATGGATTTGATAATCTTGGTCTGCTATGTAACCCAAACACAATAAGCTGTTTTAAAATAGAATAATAAATCTATATTTACCCAAACTATCAATATCAAATTAATGATGAGTATTTATTTGTATCTAAATAATTTATTATATTTTACCCAAAATATTGTATTACTGAATGTTTGAACATGTGATTCCTTTCTCTGTAATGTTATTAAGAAATATCCAGATCCAAATTTTTTTTTAAATTTTATTATTGTTTAAAATATCAGATCCAAATTTTAGAAGCACAAAGAGGGAGGCACTCTTATCTTTGCTATAAATCAGGTTTAATTAGACATAAACATCATATTAAGCAGATATGGTAAAATTTAAAACCAAGCACAGTAATTTAGATTATTCTATTATACATAATAAGCAGTATTTTATTCTTGGCTCAAATCTCAATTTGTTTTTCATAACTATTTTTATTTTATTTCATAGGTTTATAATTAAAACTATCATGCTTAGGCATATTGATGTTACAGACTTAATTTTTAATTGTCTTAATTTATTTCACTAAGGGTTTGAATTAAAAAATAACACTGATTCATAAAGCATTAATTTACCTCAAATAGTCTTTCACTTCATATATCTAAACATATTTTAACACTATGGGAGAAATAATTGGAAATAATTAACATGCAATATTGAATGCAGTTTTGTTCATTTGTGATTATTGAAGTGACATATGAATCCCTAATAAAGCCCTCTTGGATCATAATTTAGAATAAATCTCATTAAGGTAGTGGCATTTGTACTTAGAGATATTAGTTAGGATTTGGGATTTTAGACTTGAGCTCTATCTATCTATCTAGAGATATATATATCAAGGACACATTCCTTAAGCCTTTAAGTATCATGATATAATTTAACAAAATAACATTTGGTTATGGAAATTAAAGTCCTGAAACATTGAGAATTTTTTTAAATGTTCCTTTTTCTAGACAAGTTTTTATTTATTTATGTTTTCTTCTAGTGCTACTTTAAAATTCAGGAGGAAAGGGTGGTGGCAATTCGTGGGCCACTGCAGTATTGTTCAGACAGATGAATGAGGTATTCAGGGCCTTTAGTGACATAGCTATTGATTTGATCTCCTGAAGAGTGGTGTTAAGCTTTCATGGTTTTGTCTTCTGTTGCAGTTCAGGAGCCTTTATGCTTTGTGTTTATGATCTTCTGTCTAATCATTTATCAGAGACGATTGTGGAAGCAGAGAGCATTAAGAAATTTTGAGACACCACAATTTGATGGTGTTAAATAAGGGGTTTGAGAATATGATGAAAAGCTGAAAGGTGAAACTGGGATCAGTCAAAAAGGGCAGACTTATTGGTTCAAATAGTATTTTCACTTTCTGAAGGTTTTCACAAACTAAATATGAACCCTTACAATATAACTTTCATTTCCAAATAAAGCTGCTTTTTCATGAAGCAATTCTAGACTTTCACTCAGCTTGAGAAGAACATGAAACCAAGAGGCTTGGAGGGAGAATCTAAAAATGGAAGGTATTATTTCCAAGCAAAACAGAGTAAAGTTAAATAATTATATTATTTTTGTCAGAATTTTAAAAATAGGTTAAAACATACACTGGTTTGAAATGATTATTTTTAGTCAATTACTTTAACTGAATTATAACTTCTATTTTTGTTCCTACTCTCTGCTGACTTGAAAGTTATAAATCATATTTCTATATAGGCTATACCTATTTTTTAAATCCTTTCTTAACACATATATTTATAAGAGGAAATAAAATTATTCAGCATCTCTATTTTCTTTCCAAACAGCACACCATGCCACCCATGCAAAATTGCTACCTTTCCTGTGAATATTGTCTAGAATTTAATTTTACCTTATAAAGGACCCAAATTAATAGGCTTATAAAGTCAACACATAGATACACCAAGATATAGTAATAGTTTTTATATTTGGTAGTTTTTATCATTGTCTCATTTCTTCTGGGTTCAATATTTCATTTGCTTAAGTATATGCTTTCGTAGATCTTCAGCAAGGTTCTATAAGTGTTTTAAGCTCTTTATTTGGCATGTATCTAAAACTACTTTTACTTTTCCTTCCCTCTTCAATGGTTGTTTATTTGATATAGTACACTAGGTAACTATTATTTTCCTCAACACCCTGAAAATATTATTTCTCTATTCATAAAAATCTTTTGTTAATAATATTCTGCTGACAATCTAATGTAATTACTTGGGAGATTACCTATAGGTTCCATATGTTGGGTACTCAGTTACATTATGATGTAACTGGCATGGGCTACTTTTTTCCTGCTTTGCATTCTGTGTTTTCAACCTGAGAAAGTGTGTTTCTGTGTGTGTGTGTGTGTGTGTGTGTGTGTGGTGACTTTTTTCTGTTTTCTATTTCTACAATGCCTATTAGATATTTGTTGGAGAACTTCAATATTATCCTCTTTGTCTCTCATATTTTTTAATATTTCAACCTGAGCACAAAATTTCACGTTATGAATTTTCAATTTGAGTACACCTAGGTAACAATTTACCTCCTCCACTGAGTTATTTTATCTTCACTAGTTTTGGGGGGTTTTTCACTTCTCACTTGTCAGTGTTTTATTTCTACCTACTTTGTTTTGGAATTTCTTTTTCTCTTTTAGGGATATTATTTTATTCTTTGTGAATTTAAAAGTCACATTCATATTAATTTAGAAATTGGGTCTAACTTAATCTCCTGGGTGACATCAGCATCATGGCGAGTGAATCAATCCCTTTATCTCTCCCTTTTAAGTTACAACCAAGAGGACATCCCTAGCTCAATATAGGATCTTCTGCATAACACATCAGAACACCTGAAAGATCCATACATCTGTACATGTGAAGGTGGGTGGATTAGACCTCATGGAGGTGGTGGAACCAGAAGAGCAGAGGCAGTAGAGCCAGTGACCAGAGGCTCTAGGAACTATGGTGTCACTGGGAGCCAGAGAACTCAGGATCCGGGGCAATGTCCCAGGCAGGGGCTTCAGGAACCATGGCTACACTGGAGACTCAGCAGCAGCAGCTGTGTCTGTGATAGGAGGCTCCAGGAACTACAATGATACACAATACTGGGATTTCCAGGAACAGTGGTGGCATCCATGACCCAATGACATCAACGGCAGCAAAACACCAGCAACTTCAGACGTACAAGCTGTGACAGGGGTGCCTGGTAAAGGCAGTGATGGTTGTGATCTAACTGAAAGAATTCAAAATAGGTGTCATGAAGAAACTCAGCCAGCTACAAGAAAATTCATAAATACAGTTCAGTGAGCTCAGGAATAAAATTAGTGAACAGAAGAATTACTGTACCAAAGAAATTGTAACTCTAAAAAGGAACCAAACAGAAATTCTGGAGCTGAAGAACTCAGTAAATGAGATGAAGAATAAATACATTAGAAAGCTTTAGAAATAGAGCAGACCACATGGAAGAGAGAATTAGTGAGTTTGAAGATAGAAAATTAGAAATGATTTAGGTGGAAATGAAGATAGAACTAAGATATAAAAAAAGTGAAGAAACTCTATAAGAATTATTTAACTCCATTAGGAAATACAAAATAAGGATAATGGGTAGCCCCGAAGATGAAGAGCAGGAGATGGGAGCAGAGAACTTATTTAAAGAAATAATAGCTGATAACTTCCCAAATCTGGGGAAAGAGCTGGATATCCAAGTCCAGAAAGCTAACAAAGCACCTGTCTATCTCAACACAAAAAGTCTTTCTCCAAGGCAAGTATTGTATTAAAATTGTCAAAAGTCAATGATAAAGAAAGAATTTTAAAGGCAGGCAGAGAAAGAAAGACAGTAACCTTCAAAAGTACTCCAATCAGACTATCAGAATATTTCTCAGCAGAAACTCTATAGGCAAGGAGTTAGAATGACATATTCAAAATATTGAAAGATAAAAAGTCACCAGCCAAGAATAGACTATCCAGCAAAGAAATGTGATAAGTACACATTATCAGAAAATTATAAAGCTACTTCAGATTGAGGTGTTAAAGCCTGAAGTTTAGTATAAAGGTTGAAGGGGGAGGGAGGAATAAAACTAACTATGGCTACTTAAATTTGGTAACAAACACACAACATAAAAGGGAACAATTTGTGAAAATAAAAACAAAAATAAAAGGGGAGGAAGAAAAGAATGAACCTATGTAGTCAAGTGAAGACAAGACACTGTCAGCCGGGAAAGGAGTAGCCATTTTATACAAACCACATGGTAAACACAAAGCAAGAGTCCAGGACAGAAACATGAAACATAAAAAAGAATAAAAGTGAGAAAAATATCATAGAAAACCATCAAACTAAAATGGCAGAAAGAGAAGGGGGAGGAAATAATGGAGATACAGAGCAATCAGGAAACAAAAGCGGAAATGTCAGTAAGCTCTCATATATCAGTAATTATTCTAAATGTAAATGGAATGAACTCGGGAATCAAAAGGCACAGAGTGGCTGGATGGATAAAAAAAACAAGACCCAACTATATGCTTCCTGCAGGAGATTCATCACAGCTCTAAAGACAAACGTAGGCTCAAAGTAAGGGGTAGATGATTATATTCCAAGCAAACAGTAGCCAAAAGAAAGCAGGTGAAGCCATATTTATATGAGACAAAACAGACTTTAAGCCAAAAAGGCAAGACACAGATGGACACTATATAATGATAAAGGCTACAGTCCGTCAAGACGATAGAACATTTATCAATATTATGTACCCAACATAGGAACACTAGGAACACCAAAATCTATGAAGCAACTATTAACAGCTCTAAAGGGAGAAATTGACAGCAGCACAATAATAGTAGGGGACTTTAACACCCCACTTACATCAGTGAATAGATCATCCAGGTGGGAAGTCAACAAGGAAACAGCGGCCTTAAATGACATATTAAACCATATGAACCTAATGAATATACGCAGAACATTTAATCCAAAGGCAACAAAATACACATTCTTCTCAAGTACATAGGGGACATTTTCAAGGTTAGATTCTGTGTTGGTACACAAAACAAGTTTCAATAAATTTAACAAGATTGAAATCATATCAAGCAACTTTTCTAAGCACAGTAGTATGTAATTACAACACACGCCACACAAGTACAAAGTATCATAAAACGATCACTACTGACAGCTGTTCACCCACCGACAGATTAGAAAACTTAAAGGAAATGGATAAACACTTAGAATCATACAACCTTCCAAGACTGAATCGTGAAGAAATGGAAAATATGAATAGACCGATCACTAGTAAGGAGGTTGAAAGAGTAATCAAAAACCTTCCAAAAACCCAGGACCAGAGGGCTTCACTGCTGAATTCTACCAAGTATTTAAAGAAGATATCTACCTTTCTTAAAATCTTCCCAAAAAAATTGAAAGGAGGGAATGCTTCCTAATTAATTTTACGAGGCCAGTGTTACCCTGATATCAACACAAGACAAGAACAACACAGAAAAAGAAAATTACAGGCCAATATCTCTGATGAACATAAATGCAAAAATTCTCAACAAAATATTGGCAAACTGAATACAATAATGTATTAAAAGGATCATACACCATGGTCAAGCTGTATTTATTCCAGGGATGCAAAGATGGTTCAACATCCACAAATCAATCAGTGTAATACTCTGTATTAACACCATGAAGGATAAAACTTGCATGATCGTCTCAATAGATGCAGAGAAACATTTGACAGTATTCAGTATCCATTTATGATCTCAATGAGTGTAGAAGGAAAGTGTCTCAACATAATAAAGGACAAATATGACAAACCCACAGCTAGTATCAGATTTTCTGGTGAAAAACTGAAAACCTTTTCTCTAAGATCAGGAACAAAATAGGATGCCCACTTTCACCACTGTTATTTAGCATAGCATGGGAAGTCCTCGCTAAAGCAATCAAGCAAGAAATAGAAATAAAAAACATCCAAATTGGGAAGGAAGAAGTAAAACTGTTGCTATTTGCAGATAATGTTATTTTATATATAGTAAACTTGAAAGATTCCTACAAAAATTATTTGGAATAATAAACAAATACAGTTAAGTTGCAGGGTACAAAATCAATATACAAAAACCTGTTGATTTTGTGTGCACTAAAATGAAAAATCAGGAAGAGAGAGATTAAGGTAACAATACTATTTACAATTGTGACAAAAAAGAATAAAACACCCAGGAATAGCCCTAGCCAGTTTGACTCAGTGGTTAGAGCATCAGACTGAGGACTAAAGAGTCCGGGTTCAATTCTAACCAAGAAACGTACCTCAGTTGCAGGCTCAATCCCCAGCCTTGGTCGTGGCATGTGCAGGAGGCAACCAATCAATGTGACTCTCTCACATCGATGTTTCTTTCTCTCTCTCTCTCTCCCTTCCACTCTCTGAAAATCAATGGAAAAAGTATCCTCCGATGAGGATTAAAATAAATAAAATTAAAATAAAACAAAATAAAATAATAAAATAAAATTAAAAATACCTAGGGATATATTTAACTGAAGATCTGTACTCTAAAAAACATTACACATTGTTGAAAGAAATTGAAGACACGAAGAAATGGAAAAATATTCCATGCTCATGGACTGGAAGACGTAACATTGTTAAAAGGTCCATACTACCCAAGGCAATTCAATCCCTATCAAAATACCAATGGCATTTTTCACAGATATAGAAAAAAAAATTTCTAAATTTTTATGGGACTGCAAATGGCCAAATCAGTCTTGAAGAAAAAGACCAAAGCCAGAGGTATCACACATCCTTATTTCAAAATATACTACAAAGCTATAGTAAACAAAACAGTATGGTATAGCTAGAAAAAAGACACATGGATCAATGGAACAGAATCAATATCCCAGATATAAAGTCACACACATATGAACAACTAATTGACAACAGAGGAGCCAAGAATATACAAAGGAGAAAGGGAAGTCTCTTCAGTATGTCACGTTTGGAAAAATGGACAGACACGTGCAAAAGAATAATGCTAGACCACTATGTTACATCACACACAAAAATTAACTCAAAAGGGATTAAAAACTTGAATGTAATACCTGAAATCATAAAGTACATAGAAGAAAACATAGGCAGTAAGCTCGTTGACATCAGCCATAGAGATATTTTTGTGGATTTGAGTCCAGTGGCAAGGAAACAAAAGCAAAATAATTTTGTGTATTTGACCCCAATGACAAGAAAACAAAAGCAAATGTAAACAAATGGGACTGCATCAAACTAAAAAATTTTTGCACAGCAAAGCAAACCATCAACAAAATGAAAAGGCAACCTACCAAATGGGAAAATATATTTATTTGCATTTCTTATATCCAGTGAGGAGTTAATATCCAAAATATATAACGAAATTATTAAACACAACAACCAGAAACAACCCAATTAAAAAATGGGCAGAGAATCTGAATACACATTAATGTAAGAGAAAACAGACACATTAAAAGATGTTCAACATCACTAAATGTTAGGGAAATGAAAATCAAAACCACAATAAGATACCACCTTACACCTCTCAGCACATATGCTTTTTAACCAACCCAGAATGGCTATTATCAAAAAGACAAGAGACAAGTGTTGGAAAGGATGTGGAGATATAGGAATCTTGTGCGCTCTTAGTGAGAATGCGAATTGGTGCAGCCACTATGGAAACCATTATGGAGATTTCTCAGAAAATTAAGAATGGAACTACCATATGATCCAGCTATTTCACATCTGGGTATTTATCCAAAGACTACAAAAACACGACTTCAAAAAAATATATATGCGCTTCTGTGTTTATTGCAGCATTATTTACAATAGCCAAGACATGGAAACAACCTAAGTGTCTATTGATGGATGAATGAATAAAAGAAAATGTGCTATATGTAGAACACTCACATAGCGGAATACTACTCAGACATAAAAAGGTGACATTTGCGATGACATGGATGGGACTTGAGGGTTTTCTGCTAAGTGAAATGTCAGCTGTAAAAAGACAAATAGTATATGATTTTATTCACATGTGGAATATAACACAAAATGTAAGAGAAAACAAATTAACAAACAAAAAACCAAAACCAAAAACAAATCACAGAGGCAGACAACAGATTGGGAGTTACCAACAGAAAGGGGATAGGGTGAGAGTAAAATAGGTAAATTGTATGATGACAGATGGAAACTAGACTTTTGGTGGTGAGCATACAGATTTTGAATTATAATTTCATACCTGAAATAAAATAAAAACAGAATAAAATAATCTACTGATGTTAGTGTTTTAGCTATATTGAAGCCATTAGTGTTGATTGTGTACTTTGGAATTGTACTTGCAAGCTAACTTGTTTTCTAATTCTTTTTTTTTTTTTTAATTTGGAGATTACATTGGTATTCCTGGTTGACAGGATTTCCAGGGATTGAGGAATTCAGATTTCTTGCATTTAGTGAACCAACCATGTCTTAGAGACTTTGTAGTTTTGTGTGTGCAGCTCAGAGATTGTAAAGGGAGTTGGAGA
This sequence comes from Miniopterus schreibersii, assembly GCF_964146895.1. Taxonomy (NCBI): domain Eukaryota; kingdom Metazoa; phylum Chordata; class Mammalia; order Chiroptera; family Miniopteridae; genus Miniopterus; species Miniopterus schreibersii. The sequence continues at coordinate 66,771,419 of NC_138106.1, read as the reverse complement.
AGGCATTGATGCTTTTTAACCAACCCAGATCTTAAGAGACATCATTTTCTCTCACATACCAGCAACAAGAACTGGTTATATGACCACATCTAGCTGCAGATAGAGGTGGGTTGTTGTTAGATGTTGTTCATGGCTCAGTAGTCACTTTCCAATGACAATTCTCTATCCTGGAAGAGGGAGCCCAAATTTTTGTAGATATTTGGTTATTTATGAATAATATTTTACCAAGAATGATACTGCTGTATAATATAATGAGGCCAGTCTCCTGTTATAATTTTTATGTATCACCTGCCTCTTGATTGTTAGGTTAATCCCACATATTTTAGATTTTTGGTTTGGGTATATCCATGCACACACACACACACACACACACACACACACACATTTGAAATAGGGTAATACTTAAAAGCTGAGAAGACAAAATTTTAAATTCTAGAGCCTTAACATGTCAAAGTTCATTTTTCATTTACCTTATAGTCCAAGGCATTCCTGGTTGTTGAGGACTTTCCTTTATGCAGAGGAAAATTAAGAAAAAATTACAGAATATTAATTACACATTTTCCACCTGTAGCCCCACTATCACCTATGGCCTTGTAGTCATCGTATTCAAGGAGAGGAAGAAGGGGAGCATGGAGAGTGCTCTCCTTCTTAAAAGTCTTAGCATAGAAGTGAAATACAAGTTTTACCCACAGTCATCACACTTGTAAAAATTATTTAATCCATAGAGTAAAAGCTTTTTAGTGTAAACTTTAATATATAAAGACATTAAGCTGTACCCCGTATAAATAATCAGGATTTTTTTGATCAGTTGATTAGTAGCATCAGTGTTCCATCAGACCAAATATAAACTGAACTAATAATGCTAAATGAAACATTCAAAGAAGAGTTATTTCTGTAAATCCAAACTCTATTCTTTTTCCATAGAAATAAACAGGAATAAACTATTTTGAAGGGGGTGTGATTATTTCTATGTAGTATCCACAAATAGCAAAAGAGAACTTTCAGGATAAATCTTCCACTTGGATGGAATGCAGTACATTGAAGATAAAATGGCAAAATTTTACCAGAGAAGAAAACAATCTCATTTTTATTTTATATAAATACAATATAATAAGAAAAGATTGTTTTAATAAATCTATACATAATTCAGATTAAATCTTATTCTAGATGTTATAACAACTATAATTAGTAAGGTTAATCTATATACATCTTAAAATTCTGAGATAATTTCATGTTATAAGGCTTTTATTATATATCCAGAGCTAGCATTGAAACTACGGAGGTGTAACTGAGTATGCACACCCATACGAACAGAAATGAAATAATTTTCATTTTTAGTATTTCACATATTTAACCTCTAAGGAGGTATATTTCAAAGGGCAACATAGTTCTAGGAAAACAGGCATCAAAGGTAAAACTTGATATAGAGAAAGGAGTGGATGACACAGGAGAGAAGAATTTCTGATATAAATACACGTTAACATGTTTACTTTGGTTTAAGATATCTTATTTTTTGTGAGAAAGACATTCTTGATTTTATTTATAATAACAATTACTGGGAGGTCATGATAAACTTAAATACACATTACAATGATATTGGGGGACATTCTTAATGTTTTTGAGTACTTTGAGATAATGACGTAAAAATTAAAGAAGTTACTGGTGTCCTCAATTATGCATATGGCCTTTTAAAGAAGTAGTTTCTTTTCTGTACTTGAATTTTTTCTCTTTCAGCATATAATACTAAATAATAAAAATTTAGTATCATAAATAGTTCCCCATCATGATTCTGTATCAAAAATAAACTTTGATAACCAGTTACTATTTTCAGTCTGAACTTAGGATGAACAGTTTTTAGAATGAGTTCCAATAAATACGGAATATAGTGTTACTGAAAATGGTAGTCTCGGTTATACAGGGAGCTGTAGAGGGGTGATAAATTTACAGAGATGAAGATTTCCAGTTGCCAGTTGCTCTATACAGGGACTATCACCGTATAAAGAAGCATCAGGACCAAAATTGATGGGAACTTTGGGAGCAAAAACAACAAGCTCTGCTTTATCTTTAACAGTGGAGAACGAAAAGGCATGATTTATTCCCATTATTTGACAGTATCAAAAGTGACTGCTATAAAAAGTCGTGAAAATCTCTTGAAAGATGCAAACCCTGTTCTGTTGGACAGAGATAAACAACCGTTGTCTTTGAGAGAATTCTTTATATAGGATCACTGCTTTTTTTTTGGTCTTTTTCTTAAGATGACAAATATCCTCATTTCTTTGTTTTCTTACTATTCTTGTTTTAAAGCTAACTCTATTCAGGATAGGTTATTTTTCACCCTACCACAGTGAAAAATCCTATATTCTTTATCTCTGTGTTGACCAATTAAATATTTTTAATAAAATTAACTAAAAATTTTAATTGATAAAACTTTGAAGTGACAATAATGTGAGAGCTTTTCTGAATACTCTATATTAATTTACTAATTGCATTATGACTAAGAGCATATTCTTCTTAAAGCCTAATTATAGATGGGTATATTCACATGTAATTATAGATTGCTAAATGTGAACAAATTTGCCATGCATATGAAATACTATACTTATGTAATTTTCTGAATTATAAAATAAATAGCAAACATTACTTAGATAAATGTTTTTATTCATGATGACTGCTAAAAATTTTTTTCAAAATTTCTCTGGCATATATTGAGTTGATGATAAAATTCCTATATATACCTATTGGTAAGATGTTATAATAATATATTTCCTTAGGTGACCCATATTTTATTCAGTGAGATAAAGTTATTTGATCTTGATGGATTATTTTAATGTTGAATTATATATTTTTGTTAAATGTGTTAAAAATGGAATGAGTAAATGCTATAAAATGCAATGATTCACAAATTTGTTTTGGGTGATGTAAAGAAGACTGGAATAATTATATATATTTCACTGTGTTCTTGGATGAGAAGTTTAAATATTTGGGAGATATAAATGTTAGTTTAATGTTGTAAACAAATCACATTCAGAATTCTTATTGTACTTGCCACTTTGAACTTAGCAAAAACGATAGTAAATTTTATATGAATAAATAGAATGAGATATAGAAGATTATTTGAAAAAAACACAGTAAGGGAGAGCAATAATCTGGAAGATATTAAAATATATTTAAAGGAAATTATTTAAAACATGTAGAATAGCCCAGCCAGGCATGGCTCAGTGGTTCAGCATCAACTTGGGATCCAGATCATGGTTTGATTCCCGTCAGGGCTCATGCCTGGGCTGTGGGCTCAGTCCCCAGTCGGGGGTGTGCAGGAGGCAGCCGATCAATGACTCTCTCATCATTGATGTTTCAATCTCTCTTTCCCTCTCCTTCCTCTTTCTGAAATCAATAAAGATATATTTAAAAAAACAAACAATCATTCAGAATGTACTTCCAAAGAGAAATTTTTATCAGTGTTACCAAGTAGAAAGGGAAAAAACAGACTAACTTACATGAAATAGTGTAACCTATGGTAAAATAGTGATTGAGATTGGGGAGGGGGGAGCAATAGTGATTTGGGTGTAGAGCTAGCACTACCACCTATCACTAAGCCCCAGAGGAATTATCTTCATTATTGAAAGTATCTTTCTTTAGAAAGTGGGTAATGGGCCTTCATGGTAGTTTAGTTTAGGGATCTCTTTGGGCCAAGAAAAGCACCATAGAGAATTTCCTGTTGCAATAAAATGAAGCCTAATAGCAAAGTTATAACAAAAAATTTCTGACCTGTAGGATACAAATTAAGATTTCCATGGAAAATTATAATTATAATGAAATAATATTTTTGAAGGAAAATACTAAATAATTCTAAAATATTTAAGGATGAGACTTTATAGGAAGGGACAATGATCTTTGAACCATATGTATTGGTGATGTGTACACAATTTAATTATTTGACTGCTCAATGGAAAAGATATCATTTAATTCTTATACCTACTAATGAAATTTGGAAGAAAGTCTGACATTGCATGTGAACTGTCTCTGTAAATGAATATTACTTTTCAAAGGGCTTATGATCAAAGGATGTAAGAATTCCTAAAGGAGATAGCAGTACTTTTTTGAGAGCATTTCTCACAGTGTGATAACAATTAATTTTATTTATTTACTGTCTGATGACCATGGACTAGTAGTAGTATTTCATGAGAAATGTCTTAATTTTGCTATGACAGCTTGCCTGTTTTCCCAGATGGCCACTTTCAAATTTGTCTTATATATTCATGAGGAGGATGAAAGTGTTAATTCTAATTAAAATGATGCCCAGTTCATTAGTAGGTAAAATAAAGCCTCCAAGGATAAGTAAATTAAACTGAAGATTGTTGACGAAAGTTTTATTATTGAAGAAGAAAGTAACTACCACATCATTGACTTTTTTGGTCAACATTTCACTCCTTTTTCATAGAAAATTATGAGTTAAAGTTGAGTTAAAAAAGACAATAACATTACACATAATAAGTATTGTAGAAAGGCTCACATATTGTAAGAAAAGTAAGGATAACATGTTAAACTGGAAAAATTAGTGCAAAGGTAAAAACTTAAAATGATTTTTTTATAGCTCTATGAGTAAACAGGGTCTAAAAAACAACAGTGAAACGTATACCCTACATGCTTTTCCAAAAGATCTAAGATGACTTGAATTGCAAGTAATTCCATTTCTTAATACAGGACGACCTTCAAGATCTTTCTGGACCATTGCTTTTTTTCTGTTTGTTTTTGTCTGGACCATCTTAAATGCCAAAATAAAGATGGTGTTCAAGTAAAAGGATGTGGCCAGGTGGCTCATATGGTTGGAGCATCTTCCCATATGTCAAAAAGGTTGCAGGTTCGAGCCCGGACAGGACATGTATGGGAGGCAGCCGATTGATGTTTCTCTCTCACATCGCTGTTTCTCTGTCTCTCTCCCTTCCTCTCTCTTTAAAAACCAATGAAAGCATATCCTTTGGTAAGGATTTAAAAAAAAAAGCGTAGGTCTGGCTGGTGTTGGTTAGGCATCCTCCCGCGCACTGAGATGTTGCTGGTTCAACTCCCAGTCAGGGCACGTGTCCCAGTTGTGGGCTGGATCCCGGGTAGGGGGCATGCAGGAGGCAGCGGATCCATGTTTTGTTCTCATATCAATGTCTCTCTCTCTCTAAAAAAAAAAAACGAAAAAAAGAAAAGAAAAAAAAGAAAAGTCAATAAAAAAAATCTTTAAAAAACAACAATGTGTAAGTATTGTTGTAAGGGGAAAAGTCATTAAGGCTGTTTCTAGTTGTAACAATTATAATATCAAAAGGAAAAATACAGATAATTAATTAAAATAAGATATGTTCGTGAAAGACTGAGCATACATAACACTCAAAGGGATACGTTGATATGGAACTTTCAGAATGGAAGGGGCCAGGGAGAGGGGTGGACACCGCTGGAAGGACAGTGCTGGAGAGCATGGCCCCACATCCAGAAGGTGCAGCTGCCCCAGGAGCTCAAGTGGCTCGCAGGCACCGAGAGCATTCCCGGTTGGTTTGGCTCATGGAAACAGGTGATTTTTTAAAATTAGAAACTGGAACTTTTCAGAGAGGAGATCTGTCAGAAGTGACATTTTTTAATTAAGGGAAAAAATGTAAAGAAATTCAATGTAAAAGCATTCAATTTCAGAATGACCTCGGGAATTGTCTTTTCTTCGGAATATTTGTACCCCTTGAATATCTTGCAATTTGTCTATTATTCTCTCCCCCCAAAATAACACCTTGATTAATCTTAAAATACAAAAGGAAAATCCCAAAGTGTTAAATGAAATAAACACTGAAGATTAGTGTCTTATTAAAGTAGCTTATTACAGGTATCGGTTGTCTAAGAAGTTTCCTGACCATGGTTGTTCACATAAGAAAGACAATGAATTGATAGAAGATAATGTGGATCCACCAAGAAAAAGGAAGTATGATAGTAATGAATTAGGATTCAATTCAGTTTGTACTGTAAAATTGTATGACAGCATTTTCTCATTTTGTGTATATAGAAAGTCACTTAAATGACAGTTCTTAATTATTGCTGCTGGTCGAATAATTATTTCTGCCATTTTATTTGCTTGCTACACTACTGCTTATATTTGATTATATAATACACTGTTTTTATATTCAGATTGTCACTTATATAGAAATCAAATTGTGTAAGCCACTCATTATGATGTCAGACAGTTAATGCATCCTCCAACAATAAAATCAACACTTTTTATTTTAATTGAGAAATATAAATTTTTGGCAATTTGGGTCCAAAGCCATTTCTTTGAGAATTAATATTTTTAACATAATCTATACTTAAAATTTTTCCCCATGCTGTTAAATATATTAATTTTAGAACTACTTTGTTTTGATCAGTTGAAACAATTAGTCTTTCATTTTTTTAGATGCATATAAAATATATTGCCATTAAGAATTACTTGAGTTTTCACAGAAATAAACTCTTTATAGAGATTATTACCTTATTAATAAGAAAAGCCAAATTTCAGAAAAGAAGTAAACTGGATATAAAATGTTCTAATAAGGAAGAGTTATTTATTTACATTATAAAGGCTTTGTTTACTTTAAAATAAAATGTGTAAAGTTCTGTTAAAAAGCTAGAGATAACTGTAATAAGACACTTATAACAGCTTTATGAGTTATAATGACATACAATAAACTGTATTTTAAAGGGTGCAATTTGCTAAGTTTTGCTCTTTACATATGACCATGAAGCCATCAGCTTAATCAAGATAATGAACATATTTATCATATCAAATATTGCCTCATGCACCTTTGTAATTTCTCTCTTCTTGTCCTTCCTGTAACCAATCACGATGGCTCTATACATTAGTCTCTATATTTTAGTTGACATTTTCTAGAATTTTATATTACATAGATAATACAGTATGTACTCTTTTGCCTGACTTCTTTAATTCAGCATAATTATTTTGACATTTATCCAGGCACTTGCATTCATTACTTTTTTACTGAGTATTAGAACATTGTTTGGATATACCTCAAGTTGTTTATCCATTCACTTGTTAATAGACATTTTCATCATTAACAGACATTTTGATCATTTCCTGTTGTTGGCTATTACAAAATTTCTAAGAACATTTATGTACAATTCTTTAATTGGCCATATGCATTTCTTTTTCTCAGTAAGTACTGTGAATGGAATTGCTAGGTCATATGATGGATGTATACTTACATTTTAAAGAAAATGTCAAATTGTTTTCCAAAGAAGTTGATCCATTTTACATTTTCACTGGTGGTAGTTTCAGCAGCCCCGCATCCCCACCAACACTTTATATGGTCATTCTTTTTTATTTTAAACATTCTGAAGCTGTGTAGTGGTGTCTCATTGTGGTTGTAATTCTTATTTTCCCAGGGCTTAGTGATACTGAGTGTCTTTTCATATGCTTGTCATCGTTGGTGAAGTGTCTCTTTAAATCTTTTTGCCCATTGGGCTGTTTGTTTACATATGATTGGGACTGGAGAGTCCTTTATACATTCTCAAAACAAATTCTTTATCAAATATGTGATTTGAACACGTTTCCCCTCATTCTGTGTCTTGTCTTTTCATTCTCTTATCAGGATATTTCAAACAGAAGTTCCTACGATGAAGTACAATTTACTGGTTATTTTTTAATGGGTCTACTAGTTCTTCTTTTCTTAACCCAAAAATCACAAGGCTTTTTCCTGTGCTTTGTTCTAGAAGTTTTATAACTTTAGGTTTTATATTTAGGTCTAGGATTTATTGCAAGTAAAAGTTTTATAAATGGTAGGAAGTATGTATAGAATTATATTTTTTTGTCTATTTTTAGATTATTTTATTCCTTTGATCTATTTGTCTATTTTTATACAACATCTTGATTAATGTAACGGAATAATAGATCTTAAGTCAGGAAGTGAAAGTCGTCTTTGTTGTTCTTTTTCAACATCGTGTTGGTTACCATAGGTCTTTTGTATTTTCATAAGAATTTTAGGATCAATTTGTCAATTCCTACCAAAAAAAAAAAGTTGACTTGGATTTTGATTGGGATTGGGTTAAATCTATAAAATAATTTGGGAAGAAATTACATCCTAGCAATATTAAGTCTTCTGATTCATGAGCACGTTTTATCTCTCCATGTATCTTCTTAATTTCTCCCAGCAGTATTTCTTCAGTTTTTAATATATAACTATCCCAAATATTTTGGAAGATTTATCCCAAAGTATTTTATATTTTGATACTATAGTAAATATTGTTTTGTTAATTTTGATTTCCAACTATTTGTTCCTAATATAGAGAAATACTAATAATTTTTGTATATATATCTTACATCTTTCAACTTTCCTAAACTCATTCATTTTGAAAGTCTTCATATGGTCCCTAGACATTTTTAATTCCTACTTTAATGTCATCTATGAATAAGAAAAGTTTTCTTCCTTTCCAAATTGGACATTTTTTTAAATTTCCTTGTTTCATTGTCTAGATCCTCCAGCACAAAGTTGAATAGAAGTAGTGAGAACAGATATTCGTGCCTTGTTCCTGATCTTAGAGTAGAAGCATTCAGTGTTTTACCCTTAAATATGATGTTAGTTGCATTCCTGGGATAAACTCCCTCTTTGTCATAATTTAATATCCTTTATAAATATAGTTGCATTTATTTCCATAAAAATTTTAGAAGACTTTTTTCATTTATGAAACTTATTCACTTGATATACCTCTTTATGGTTTTTGTATCATAGTAATACTGAGCTCATAGAATGCATTGGATTTGATGTCCCACTTTTCAGTATTTTGGAAGTTTTGTTCAGAATAGGTATACTTATTTTTTAAATGTTTGATTGAATTCACTAGTGAAGCCATTTGTTCCTGAACATTGGATTATTTCCTTACATGTTTGTGCTGATCATCACTCAACTAAGCACTCAAGGGACCCCCCAATGTTTTTTCCATTAATCAATCTCCTCTTGGGGTTTGGGTAGATATAGATGTAGATAGATATAGAATGTATATGTATATGTACATTTTTATTTTTCCTAATAAGCGTGTTTATTTATCATAACTATGAACTTGTTTCAACCTGTGTAATTAGAGAAGAGTGAAAAATGTGTGATATTTGAATATAGGTGTGACAAATTGAATTATTGGCCCCAATTCTTCACTCTTTGCTGTATTCAAGCTCTTTCCTTTTAACTTTATAGTTCTTCCCGTTAAAGGGCACGTGTTTTTCCAGGCTCCTTGATTCTGGCCTCAGCTATAAGATTTTTATTTTTGCCATTAGAATAAGAGCCTAAATTACTATTGCCAGTTCTGAGCCTGTGTATCAAGAGGCCTAGCTTGGTTTTTGTTTGTTCTCTTGCACTTCTGCCAGTAGCATCAGAAGAGCTTTACTAGTATTTGCTGGAGCAAACTGAGCCCAGACTGTAATGAGGAGCTGAGCCCAGACTATAATGAGGAGCCGAGCCCAGACAGATCCACAGGTTGAAGCAGGGTCACCTTGCCAAGTCGAGGCTAGATCAGATTTCCCCAGCAAAATCCTAAAATAAATACTAGGAGATGAAAAATATAGATATATCTGAATATGCTTGCAATAGTAAGATATGAATAATACATACAAAAATCTAACAGATCTGGTCATTATATCAAAATGACAGGATGATATACCATGTAACCCTGGCCAAGCTAGAAAAATATATTATTTCTAGGACAGTCCAGTTTACAAGAACCTGAAATGGGCCTGCACACACCCAAGTCTGTTGGAACATGGATAAAGGGTCAAGAAAATGCAGGATGGCAAGACAAAGCAATAACTATCAATGATAACAAGGATAGAAACTTAATAATTATATTATCATGATCATCCATAAGGGTCCTAAGGTGAGAAATGCAAATTCTGTTATCTAGGCTCATGCATTAAAAGCTCTGTGGGATACACGGGAGAGGTTTCACAAATAGAGATTAACACTGGCCCAATACAGTAATTTCCTGTAGCCCTGTGGGTAAAAAGTTACTTGCAGTACAGAATTCAATGAAAGTGTTAAGACCTCTTTTAGGGCTTGTTTTTAAGAAGTTGTCTTTATTTAATTGAATATCATCTTTATATGAGTTTGTCAACAATGCTTTCCTTCATTTTAATGAATCACAAGTTGTAAAACAAACAAACAAAACAAAACAAACAAAACCTATAGTATAATCTAAATCTTATGGTCCCTGCTTGGCTGTTAGAATGAGGACACTTGCAGGCAATAGGGGCAGAGTGAAGTAACTGACACTTGTTTTCTTCATTCATTCATCAGCAAGTTCCATAGACCCTACCCCAAAATCTGTCCCCTCCTCTTGACCAACCTCATAGATTAAGTCTGTACTGGAGTAGCCTAATATTTCCACATTTGAATTTCAACAATCCGTTTTCCTCAGAGCAGCTGATCTTGTCTTTTCTTTTCCCTTGGCTTCACGTTGTCTTTAAAATAAAATTTCAATTCCTGGTTGTGGCCCAATAGGCCTGCCCTGCCCCATGATCTAGCTCTTGCCTGCCTCTGCAACTTCATCTCCTACATTTACCACACTTCATACGGACTGAACTCCTACTCGCATCACATTAGCTTTTAGAACTCTCCAAGCTGCTTCCTTCTTTAGGGCCTTTGCATTAGTAGTTTCCTCTGTCTTAAATACCTTTTCATCCATATTAGTCTGCAAGGGCTGCCATAACAAAATACCACAGATTGAGTGGCTTAAACAACAGAAGTTTATTCTCTCACAGTTCTAGAGGCTTAAAGTCCAAGATCAAGGTGTGAGCAGTTGGTGTTTGGTTTCTGGAGATCTCCCTTCCTGACTTTCCGGCGGCCACCTTCTTGCTGTGTCTCATAGGGCCTTTCCTCTGTGCACACACGCTTCTGGTGCCTCTTCCTCTTCTTATAAGGACACCAGTACTATTGAATAAGACCCCATCCTTATGATCTCATTTAACCTTGGTAACCTCCTTAAAGGCCCTATCTCCAAACTCAGTCACATTGGGGTTCACCTATGAATTCTGGGTGACACAATTCAGTCTATAACACACCCTCCCTCTCCTACCACTTATATCATCACCTGGCCGATGCCTTTTCACTTTTCAGGTCTTATTTTCAGCATCACTTCTTCAGAGCATTCTTCCTTAACTATGGTTTATTCCTAGTATAATGTAACTCTAAAGGACTAGAGATGTATCTCATTCTGTTCACTTATCACCAAGATCATTATAACCAGAATTGTGCTTGGCACATATGAGGCATTGAAAAAACATTTCATGAATAAATGCATTCTTACAGTGCTCGGGTTTATGGGCCATGGTTATTTCTGGGTGTACCACACACTTTAACAACATATCTCTTACGCCATTTGTCAGAGGTATATGTATACACCTGAGCTTCGTGATCCATGGCGTTATCCAGAAAGATAGACAACAATGTTATCCTAAGTATACCACTGAATAGAGTAACTGGCTAATTGAGGAGTTACAACCTGTTGTTATTTAAAAATTGTTTCCACCCAATAATTGCCCCAGCTGCTTTATAATGGCACTTCTCCCCTTTTTCTCAATTGGAAACAATTTTCATGACTTTTTTTTCTTGGACAGATGCCATAACCTTTTAGCCACTTGGGTTATTAGTTTATTCTATTATTGATTTTAAAATGTCAATATCAGATTACACTCAAAGCTTTTCTACACTTGCTAACAGCTCTTGTACGTCAAGAGTACTGGGGTGTGGGAGGGCTTCCAGACAACTCTTGTCTCTCCCACTCTCCCACTTCTAGGTGCCAGCTGTGATGTGACAAGAGAGGACAAATGTCTCCCTATGGACTCAATGAGATTGAAGTCTTCTTTTTATTGGTTGTTGCTGCTACTCAGGCTGACACTCACTCCAGATGTCCACTGCCTGGCTGGCCTCCCAATGCCTGTGCTCCTCCTGTGTGGTATCTGCGTGCTCTCCCCTGAGAGTTATGTCACTGGTATCCCATTTCTTGAGTCACTGAAGAGGCAGATCAAGATTCACCTTTATTTCTCTCATCCCTTTATTCTTCATTAAAACTCAAAAAAGATAGCCGTTAGGGTGCCTTTTGCTTGTGGTCACTTGCTTCAGTGGGTATTAGAAGATTAGTTGAAGCCCAGGAGTCTTATTCATGTGCATCTGTCCCAAGGAAAGTTCACATTCTTGCTTCATCAAAGAGCAGGACATCTTACTCACCCGACCTACTCACCTCCGCACCACGTCCCTCTGTTTTGGTCACTATTTTCATGGCTGGGAAGCATTAAATGATTCATTTATCTAATGTCTCACCAATTTTTTAGAAGAGAGACTATATCTGATTTAATGAATTAGAGGGGACATTTTGGTAACCTTAAATTGGAGGGGTTCTTTGACCACCTCACTTCATATTACCCTGAAAAAACAGTCTCTCTCATTACTCATTATTGTTGAGATGACTGAGGGCGTTGAAAATGATGAATTCTACTGAACCATTCCTTGAGTTCGCTGGCACTAGCCATTAAAGTTTATATATCAGGAGTATGGACTCCTAGCAGTTATTGAATTCAACTTGGGTCTTTGTTGAAATTTTTGGTTGTGGAAAAATTCCCATTCAACATTAAGTTGCAGTAGCATTTACAGCATAATGTGCTTTATAGCATATTTCTTATATAAATAGAGATTATGAAAAATTTTCTACTTTCTCCGTTTTTATTTTTATTTTACTTGTCATTTGTCATTCATACTCTCCTTTTGTAAGACTACATTATGTAAATTTGCATATCAAAGTCCTGATACAAATATTAATATACTTTTCCCAGATTTTAAATTTATAACTTACATATTAAGTATTTTAAATGGCCCTGGCTGGTGTGGCTTAGTTGGTTGGAGCATTGTCTCATGGACCAAAGGGTTGCGGGATTCATTCCAGGTCAGGGCTAATACCCAGGTTGCAGGTTCGATCCCCGGTCAGGGCATTTGTGGGAGGCAACCAATCGATGTTTCTCTTTCTCTCTTTCCCTCTCCCTTCCCCTCTCTCTAAAAACCAATAAAAAATAAATAAATAAGTAAATAATATATTAAATGTTTTTATATACACTATAATTTTGGTTTGCCTTTACATCTATTTTTTTCAAATTTGAATTTCTTTCTCATAGGGATTCCTCCCAACCAGAATGCTATTAAGATTTCAAGGACTTTTTTTCTTATATTACTTACTTTTATCTTTATGATTTGCCTTTTAGAATCTGTTTTTTGCTCTGGTCCAGTGGCTCAGTTGGTTGAGGCATCAACCCATACACCAAAGAGGTTAGATGTTCTGTTCCCTGCCAGCGCTCATGCCTAGGTTGTGGGTTCCATCCCTGTCAGGGCTCCTAGTTTAGACGATCAATCGATCTTTCTCTCTTAGATCAATGTTTTCTCTTTCTGTCTCCCTTTATATATATCTCCATATCCTCTGGTGAAGATTTTTTTTTAAGTTTGTTTTTCATGTTCTGATTTTACTACTGTATATATGTACTAGGTGAAATATTAGATATAATATAAACAAGACTAAAAGCTATTGTGAGAAAAAATACATTTTTCAGTCTTGTGTTGTATAATTTTTATAAGTAAAATCTTAGGGCTCTTAACTGTTTTATAATGTTCATTTTAAAATTAGTATCTATTTCTATTTATTTAGATAAAAATCCTCAAATAAAGAACTATCTCATTTCCCCTGCTAAGGACTTGTAAAATTCAGTTATTCATAAAGACAAATATCAGCCTGAGTAAAGAATAATCTGTAAGATTAGCAGAATGAATCTGTTGCACCATTTACACTTTATACTCTGAAATTGATTCTTGATGCCTTTTAATGGAGGCAATATTTTGCATTTGAGGATATTACAGTGGGTCAAAGATTATACCACTTTCTCCCTCCTTCTCTCTCTCTCTCTCTGTTAGAGGAATTTTCTTATGAGAATGCCTAGTGGTTTAGTTCATTTCTTATTCTTGTAGACAGAAATTTGCATATCAAAGTCCTGATACAAATAAGCATACTCTGTGGTATTATGATACTCTGCTATTCTTGTTCTACTGAGACCTAGTGTAGGAAAATGCAGTATATTGGAGAAGACAGCCTAATTTTTCAAATATATACCAGTTTCTTTCAAATGGCAGAATACACAAATTTTTTTCATATGTTTAAATTATTACTGTTTCAGAACTGTTAGAGCCAAAATAAAGTATTGATTCCAGTCGTGGGAAGAGGTGGGAAGGGGTGATTATCAGATCTCTACTACAGCTTGCTTTGATGTCATATAAAGAATGTTGTCATTTTTATAACTCTAAATTCTAAGTATTATGCATAAATCAGTTTTTGAGCTTTAGAATTAACACATATATCCTGACTTTTTTTCCTAATTGATCTGAAAGAAATTCTAAAAATAAGCATTTTAGATTCCCAAACGTGAAGAGTAAACAAAGCGTGAAATGAACACATGAATGTTTGTTCATTTTCTTTTGAGGGTCTGAAACTTAGAATGTAAAGCACATAAGAAAATCTAGCCCAGATTTTCAAAATTCAAGAAATTCACCGGACTCATTTAACTCTCCTCTTAGTTAGCCAAGAGTTGCTTTCAAAGATATCACCACACTGAATAAGACACAGTCTCTGCCAGCAAAGAGATAACATTCGCAAAGCTACTCACTAATTGCTTCTATCTATTCTTCCCATTTTAGTGTTAGATTATTTTAAGTGACTCTTGATTCTGATTTAATTTAAAAAATTATCTTAAAAAAAAGAAAAGAAACCACTATTTAATGTCAAGCTTTCTGGTCTCTGAAATCACTGGAAAATTGATTTTTTTTAGATATATATAACAATAAGTCTTTGTAAGGAGTTGGTTCTGATTTAATTGGAAATGCCGCCTCCATAGGCATAAGTGTAAGAGGAGGCATGTAGTTGAGTGATGAGGCAGGCAGGCTCTGGAGTCAGGGCTGAGTTCAAAGCTCAGTTCTGTCGCCCACAGAGTAAGCTCTCGACCATCACCAAATGGGAAAAAGCAGTACCTGTGTCATAAGGCGTTTGTGAGGATTTAATGCGATCACGTACAAGAAGATTTAGCACAGCGCCTCTGACCTTATGAGCAGTCACTACGTTAGCTGTTATTCTTATGCAGAATGCCAAGAAATACTTTTAATAAAAAGTAACATAAAATCCTAGCAGGGAAGTGCGTGAGAGAGAGAGACTGAATGAGTGAATGAGTTGGAACTAAGGAGAGAGTTGATTTAAAAAAAGAGAGACTGATACTAGTGGTTTGAAACTGGGCAGAGAAACTTTATATCTGCTTCCTACAAGTGAAGGTGTTGATGCTGCTTGGAGAGTACTGGTCTCGGTAGAATTTTAGCTATCTTTAGTCTGTTAAGAATTGGCTTGAATGAATATTAACAGGCTAATGAAACCTCTGACTGAAAATAAGGGAACTCAGTTGCTTGTTTAATGTACCAAAACCCAACCTTGTAAAGCTTTATAATGATCTCAGTTCCTCTTAAAACTATGAGGAAATCGCTTCTGTCCCAGATGTAGACTGCCTTTAAAGAAAGTATTTTTATTAACATCCCTTTGTGGCCATAACTACTATTCTGTGGTTTGAGTAAAAATACCTTGCTGATAACCCATTTATGTTTCTAATAGTTCTTAATCAAGAATGATATGCAGCACAGACATTTCTACACCCTGGTCCCCAAAGTGCAATTAGGTATCTACAATTCCCACTATTACTGTCAGTGGCCAAGGTTTCTTTGTTATAACCTAGCATTTTAAACCTGTTTAGCATCACTTCAGAATTCTGATACATTTTATTTCTGTATTTCAAAAGTGGAAAATAAAGAAAGAATTTAGAGAGGGTACAGAGGGTAAGGGTAACAATGCTCCATCACTCCACCCAGGAATGAGTGAAGGAACTGGTTTGTTTTGTATAGAGAGGAGGAAACTGAAGACTGGTTTCGTAATTAGCTATATATAGAGGACAGAACTAAAATGCAGCTTTTATTTCCTGGGTGGATTTGTGGACCTTCTCTAACCATTTTAAACAACATTCTCATAGTTTGCAAAATGAAAATCATCCCCTCCCTTATGAGGGTTAAAGGAGATGATACAGATTAAATGTGGAATATAGTGCCTGGTAATAACAGAAGCTCAATAAAAAGTATTTCTCTCTTTGTGTCCTTTATAGATGGTGCGGTCACCGTGAATATCAAAACAGGAAAAGGTGGTTGTGATTACCTGTAACACTCAGGCGTTATCTGTGCCGCAGTACTTACCGTGGCATTCTCTCTCGCGCTTTCTCTTGCCCTCTCGCTCTCTCTCAGAAGAAAAACTGAAAAGTGATTTTTTCCTGCAACAACTACAATGGTTTTCACAATTAAAAGTTAATTTAAAAAGACTTTAAAAAGTCATGATAATTTTTCCACTTGATTAAAACTGAAAATTTCTTATTTTAAGTTTGTGAAAAAGGGGCTGTAACTGAAAGCGCTGTAAGTTAAATATAATTTCTTATATAATAAACACAACCAATTAATAAAATAATTATGTTCTTATGGATCATAACTAAATATAAACTTTGTCATTTGATAATTTTGTTCAATTATTGAAATGACAAAAGTTTTTTTGCTTCAGTCTGAGCATTTACCTCAGAGTCAATATAGGTCATTTATTTTCCTTTTAATGCGTAGTATAGACTCAAAAATATTTAAAAATAAGAAGTAGCCCGGCCGGGCGTGGCTCAGCGGTTGAGCGTTGACCTAGGATCCAGGCGATCAGGGTTCGATTCCCGTCAGGGCACAGGCCCGGGTTTCGGGCTCCATCCCCTGTCGGGGGCCTGCAGGGGGCAGCCGATCAATGATTCTCTCATCATTGATGTTTCTCTCTCTCCCTCTCCCTTCCTCTCTCTGAAATCAATAAGAATATATTTTTAAAAAGTAAATAAATAAAATATTGACGTTTTATAAAGTGCAAACAAAACCAAGGATTAGAAAATTGATTTTGTTCTTCTATATCACAATTGCAGTTATACTTCCTACAAAATAACAACACAACCATAGTAGGAGTGGTGCTTCACTTCTGTACTTAATGTGGATGGAAGAATGACTAAATATTTACTTTCAAATATTGAATTTCCGAGCCCTGGTCGGTGTGGCTCAGAGGCTAAAGCATTGGCCTGCCCGCTGAAGGGTCGCAGGTTTGATTCCTGGTCATTGGCACGTACCTGGGTTACAGGTTCCATCCCCAGAGTTTTGGGAGGCGGCCAATTGATGTGTCTCACATCGATGTTTCCCCCTCCCTCCCTCCCTCCCTCCCTTCTACTGTATCAAAAATATCTATGGAAAAAATCCTCAGGTGAGAATTAGCAACCACAATACATATTTAAGCAAAATATGCTAGAATAATTTTCTATAAAACTTTAAAATTTCATTCTTATGGCTTATAATTTAGCATTTAGTAATATTAAGAGGAAGAAGTAACATAATCATATATTATTTTTTAAAAATTAAAATTTCATGTGATATCTTTAATAATAGTTTATTTTAATAATGGCTTTTAAAAATGATTTGAAAGTAAATGAGAAAACGGCTCAAAGTAATTTATATGAGATAAATACTGATACTAAATTCTCAAAAATCATCATGCTGATTGAAAGAAGTTGGAACAGAGTACACACTGAAGCACGGAAGAATGCACATTGAGTGATATATCAATCTTTAGAAAATTTAAACTATTCTAACAGACCAACTGAGTCTGGGAGAGATGGTTTCCAAAGAAGCACAGGCACTAGGGTGATGGTAATATTTTGTAACTCTATCATGGTGGTGGTTTCATCAGAATTCGCCAAATTGTACACTTCAGTTGGATGTGGTTCATTTTACAGGAATTATATCTCATTAAAATTGATTTTTGAAAGAAAGAACAAGGACAGTAGTTCACTTTACTGGTCTCAAAGTAAAGAAATGTAAGAAAATATGGAGGCACAATTTTTTTTTAACCAATGGATAAAACAACAAAAAATCCCATAATGTATCATTTAAATCTAGTAAATGTTAATGACTGGGGCAGTATTAAATGGTAAGACTTTTGGATAAGCAATTTGTTAATACACTTCCAGGTCATTAAAAATGTCCCTACCTTTGGACACATCAATTTCACTACCGTGAAACTGTCAATGGGATAATCCAGAAAGATAAGTAACATACAAAAATATCTACTTTTCAAAGTAGGTTATTTAGTAGTTTTGAATCTTAGTCCAGATATTCAGCTGTGCAATAAGTATTTCATGTTCTCTTTTCCTTGAATCAATCTAAATATATTCTTAAACCACCTTCCACCAAAGAGGCAGGGATTCGACCTGAGTCGCCGTCCCTGCCTTCGCCCGGTTGTGCCGTGTTGGCTGCTGGAACCTGACTCAGTACCTGTGAATCCGGTGCCTGTCGAATGATCTCCCGCTCGTCTGCGCCGGACTGTATCGCAGGCCGTACCACTCTGTGCAGGGCCACCTTCGGAGAGAGAATGAGGCGCCCTCTGCTCGGCACCCTAAGTAGCCACCCCTTTGATGTCTTGTCATCACTCAGCGCCGTGGAACAGAGCTTATATCCCCAGTTCCTCTGTAACCCTTTCATTCTCTGACACTTTTCCTGCCTCTCCTTACCCCTCATGTTCTCCTGACCTCCCTTCCTCGTTCAGAGCATTTAATATAATCACTTCATGAGTTTAACAACTTCTTAGAACCTGTGTGCAGAGATGTGTGTAGTGCCTAATTATTACCTCATGATTTACTGTGATAAATTTATTTTAGTGAAGCATTTGTAAGCAAACTAAGTATCTAATAGTCAAGGAATGAGTTAGAAAAGTATCCACTGAATGAAATATCATGTTTATGCTAAAATTTAAGGACTAGAAGAAGAATCTATAATTGTATAAACTGTAAGACTTTATAAGAATTATGTGTATTTGTTATGATGAGGATATTATGAGAGTTTTCTTATCTTTTTAAATTATGGAATTGGGGTGTGTGTGAATGTGTGTTTGTGTGTGTGTGATTAATTTATCGAGAAAAGGACACGTGACTTTTTTAACGTAAAAATGGTGATGTGGCCAGTTCAAAACCAAAGAGCTAGAAACTGCTGATGAACAGTAGTTACTCGTTGTCCCTGTTATGAAAGTTATGCAGGGTAGAAGAAGGGACTGAAAAGCTTTGAAGAAAATTTAAGGCATTCTTAGGAATGTGGCAATGGCAGTGCCTTCACCAAGGAACATGGAAAATCCTGAGCAAGAAGTGTGAGGAGGCAGCTGGAGACAGTCTTTTCAGAAAGTGTACTGTGAACTGACTTTAGGAGGTGACAATTTAATATTTATTATATGCACTGTTTTATTGAAGCTGAATATTTAATCACAGTGATTGTATTTGAAGTGTTCTAAGTGCGCACTGATGTTAATCAAAACACTCTAAATAAAAGAAAACTTGCAGATAATTATATGGACATAATTGAATCCAGGAAAAACTGCAACACTTAATTTTAATCATACAGATGAAACAGTAGTCAGTCTGTCACCACAAATAAGCAATGAAATAACACCCTGAATTGATCACTACATATATGATGGATCTTTAAGAAAATTCTAGAAGTGATGCTGAAAACAAATTATTTAAAGATCACTGGTAAGCAAACAAAAAGTTCTCATTTTATCTGAAAGAAGTAGTAGCCATATGATGGTGCTTGGCTGAATAAGGTATCGTAATGCTGAATATATTCTATAGAAAATTGAGCATACTCTTAACCTAATAAGTAGATTAAAAGATGGTGTGGAATGTCAATTCAGACCAAAAATAAAAACCAAAAAACTCGTAATTCCTGAAATGGGAGACAAATGAAAAAAAACCCAAGTTTATTATTATGAAAATGGCATTGAGGTTCAATAAGACTGCATTAGAAAAGAGCCCCAAATCAAAGCTGCATAGTTCCAAGAATTCAAAAAAAATGCTGCTATGCCCAGTCATATTTTAAAAATAATGATATCTAAAATAATTTTTAAAAATACATGTATCTATTATGGTTTTATAAATCAAATGATTTTCTAAGAATTATGAACTAAAAATTAAAATAAACTCTATATTGGATTTCAGGTGATTTACCTTAATTGTTGTCTAATTCATTTTTAAACTTACTATTGACCACAATTCTGCCTTTCTGTATCACACAATAAGATTGTATTCTAAGCCTACAGTCTAATCCCTCTATATTGGCAAAAACAAAACACTTCCTTGATAAGTTTTAATTTGAACATTTTTTTCTCAACTGACATAAACAAATTGCTCTAATTGTTAAAAATTAAAATATAATCTATTTCTGAATTATAATTTATGTTTGCATTAAAAAAACCCGTCTGATCCTAGTGATGAGTTTTGCACTTTCTGACCTCCAATGAAATGTTAATGTGAACAGATGTAAACCCTGCCTCTGTTCCTTAGGGAGAGTTTTACAGTCTTTTATAATCAGTGCCATGGCAGGCCACTATCACAACTTAGGGATTTTCATAGGCTTAATATGTGAACATTTTTTATCCATGAAAACACCATTTAGTGTAATGTGAATGGCTTATCCAATTTTCTAAATAGAAGTTTCAGTTTCTGTTAGGATCTCTTTTAATTTCTGCTTAGCTAATGTGTTCTTTCGAAGGCTTTATCCCTTGCTTGAAGTCATGTCCAGCAATAAATTATTGTTCAAAACATTTAGAATTCAGTCGTACCTGAGCAGATGGCTTTTTTGGCTTCTCCTTTACCTAATTGCTTAAAATCTTCCAGATTTAGCTATTATTTTTAGTAGATTACCTACACAAGTTATTTTCAAAGTAGAACAAGCAATCTACTAAATAGAACCTGCACGCACACACACAAATAGTATTGATTTTAGGTTCCAAATTGAATTGTTTATGGAACTACAGTAAATTAAACAGTTAGATGAAGAGGTCTGCTTGTTCTTCTCTTTGAACTTTTCTGGGACGTGAGGGCAACTAAAGTTCCTCAAAATGCAGTTTGAAAACCCTTAACCATTGTTGTCCTGTGTGAATGTTAAAAATGATTTTGATAGAAAAAAATTATAGCTATATTTCCACATGCATTTATATTTTCAGAATATAATGCCAGACTCCTGAGAATCAATTAAGAGTAAATGTAAACAGTATTCTCTCTTTTTAGTACCTTGTTCCTGGTTTTGCTCTCAATTAAGATTTAGAGTGTCTACGAAATCTGTTTAGAAACCAGAAAAATAATATTTTTGTGGGTTTTTTTAATTATTAAATTTCTTGGATAATGTTGGTTAATATTATATGTTTCAGGTGTACAAGATTTAGAGTGTTTACAGAATCCCTTTAGAAACAATAGAAATAAAATCTTTAGGATAATCCCTGTAGGTCTAAAGCAGCCCAGTTTTCCCTGGAACAAGAACACAAACAGTCCAGCAATTTTCAGTTATTTTGGCTTATCCTCCCTAGGTTGTTTCTTCCCAAGCTTTCTTTTATTTTCTTTTTTCTTAGGCTAGAGCAAGTACCTTACCTTTTCAGCAATTCAAGTGTCTCAGCAGGATGCTTTGCAGATAAAATTTCTCTTTGGTGTAGAACACACAGTTGAGAAGTGAGCCCTGGAGGTACATAGCTTGTATAGCCACTAGGACTTTTTAGATGTTGCCCTTTTACCATCCTTCTTTCTTAGTAATCTCCCCAAGAGTATTTTGAAACAGTGCTATGCCTCTTCTAGTATTCGAAGAATTACTTCTTCCTTGACTCTTACTTAATATTTCATTCATGTATCTAGAAATCTTGTGATAACAGCCCTTAAGGTTCCATTTAAAAAAGAAATGGATTCACTTAAAGTAATGGATTGTGTCTTAATGATTAAAAAAAAATCTTCTCTACAGTTCTCTTGGGAATTTAGCCTTCAAAATTAGAGGAATTGTGTAGCATATTTCATATTCCAAAATATTTCTTTAAACATTTTTAACTTCCTTCCTGTAAAGATGGATGTGTCTGCCTTGTTGTCAGAGATTTCTAGTTTTAGAGTTGCATCTGTCATTATCTTCTTTAGTCCCTTGTTCTGTATCTGAATCTTTCTTCATTTGCTATAACAAAATATATGATGGTGCTTTGATTGAATCCTTACTGTATTTCAGTAATTAGTGTGGTTTGAAGAATGAAGTGTGAATTATATTATTAAATTTTAATTATTTTCTAAGATATTTTTGCTCTATTTCTCTCATAAGATTTTTGTCCTACTAAGAGAATGATTTTGTTACATATAGAATTTGATAAAACAGTTCATTTTGCCAGTGACATTCATTAGTAACACAGACTCTAGTACCAGGCTGATGAAGTCCAAATACACCACTTCCTGGTTTATGACCTTGAGTAAGACAAAAATCCTGCTGCTTACCTTTTCATCTATTTTACAGGAGTAATAATAGTATCTATCCCATCAGGCTGTAGGTAATATTAAATATGAAAATGCCTTCAGAGATTTCAGCATGATCATAGACACGTAGGAAACACCAAACAAATGCTAGATAGTATTATCTTTATTATTAATATGATGGTTCTCTTCATGACAAGAAGAATAGATACCTTTATTTAAAACCTGAGTCATGAATGTTTTTACATTTTAATCTTTCTCATAATTTCCTTGACTAATTTAAAAAGATGCCATTGGCAAGTAAGTCACTGTTTCTGTCCCCCAGCTTAGAGTTTCTTTGTTTCTGAAGGATCCCTTTGTATATATAAAGCGGGGTTTAATGGAGAAAAGACTTGGTTTTAGAGTTTTAGTCCTGGGTTCCAATTTGGGCAGCAACCTGTGCTGAAATACTCTGTTAAATTAATCATTTAACTTTCACATGTAATTTCATCATCATAAAATAGGGTTAATAATCTTACTAAATGATTATTTAAATGTAACAGTGTATGTAATGGCCCGTATTCCATTTACTGAGCAAGGGCACCCATCCCTCAACTAAGCGTTGGCTGCTAATGGCTCACAGCTGCCCCCTTCTCCAAAAATTGCCCTTGGCTGGGAGCTGCCTGGTCAGGGGAGCTGTGTCCCCTGCTAGCCTGTGGAGAAGCCCACAGCCATGGATGGATTGGCATGAAGTTTCTAAAGGCCAGGCTTTTTGCCTTAGTATGAGAAAAACTCTGGTTGAATTCATGCTCCATGGTTCCAG
This sequence comes from Miniopterus schreibersii, assembly GCF_964146895.1. Classification (NCBI taxonomy): domain Eukaryota; kingdom Metazoa; phylum Chordata; class Mammalia; order Chiroptera; family Miniopteridae; genus Miniopterus; species Miniopterus schreibersii. The sequence goes on along the minus strand of NC_138106.1, from coordinate 66,748,173 downwards.
CTAAACCCAGATTCTGAGCCTGCATCTTTGTGTAGCTTCTTTCACTGCCCTATCCTGATTTTTTCACATCCTTTGAAAAGAAATTCACAGTGTGTCACATGTGCCTGAATCCTTGTCTTGGGCCTTGTTTCTGTAAAACAGACCTAACCAAATATATGTGAAATGCTTTGCAATAATGTCATGGTAAGCAGTTTTGTTTTGTTTTTGTTAAGATAGCATAATAGACTGTCAGGAGGTTTTAAAGAATACCTTCAATAAGGAGATTTATTTAAAGGGCAAAACATTTAAGTTTGTTCATAAAAAAATTAAAACTAAAATAGAATTAAAAACTGTATTTAAACAGACTAAATGGTGGATTTCTTAACATCACTTATTAAAGCACCTATTACATGCCAGATCCGTGATAGTTAACTGAAAACAAAATGATAATTAAGACAGACACGGTCCTTATCTTCAAAGACCTTGTATTTCCGTGAAGTAGTTAAACACACAACCTTTCTCTCTCACACACACACACACGAAAATTGCAGTAACTCATGAAACTTTCTGTGAAGTTTCACACCGTGAAATGGAGAGTAAGTACAGATCTAAACGCAGAGCAGTCGGGAAAGACTTTTTTTGATCTGGTGCCAGTTTGCCTGAAACCTGAAGAAGACAAAGGGGAAGGTGAAAGGGCAAAGGGCGGAGGGGAGAGCGTGGGGGGAGCAGCCTTTCCACGGGGCGCCTGGCGTTCGCAGAGGGCGTTGAGCTCCCTGAGCCACGCAACCGGGCGGGGAGGCCCAGGGGGAAAGGGAAGAGCGGGTGAGACCACAGGGATTACATGCCGCGCTACAGAGTCCGCACTTGGCTCTTCATGTAGTCACAGGAGGCCACTGAAGGGTTCAGTGGTGAGGGCTGGGGAGGGACAGGGCTTGGTAAGAGCGTAGTGGGTGATAAAGGGCGAGACAGGAGGCAGGGAGGCCGGGGAAGCTGGAGGAGAGACCCTGTTGGACAGGACAGGACAAGGGGAGTGGCAGAAAAAGATGTATTTCTGAAATAGTATTTGCAGATGAGTGAATGTAACAGTTCAGGAGGTGGGAAGTAGAGTCTGCAGGTAGGCTGGATGTTAGGCAAGAGGAGAACGTGGAAGAAGCCAAGGCTATGATGCCCGCTTAATTGCGGGCGTGGTAAACATGACACTGGCGTGAGGCATTGAAATGGAGATAGAGTTTTACGTGACGGTCCAGATGCTCTGGACGCGCGTATCTGAAGGTCAGCAACATGGAGATGGTCTTCAGAGCTTTGGAACGGATGTGCTCAGTCAGGGAGACGACGGAGAAAGACTGAAAAAGACTGTGTCGAACGCTGCGAATCAAATGAGACAGTGAGTGAATGTCCACTGGCATTTGCAACTTACAGGGCTCAGTGAGATGGCCTTCGAGTGAAAATGCGGGAGCGGCAGAGGCTCAGGTTGGAGTAGATCGAAGAATAAGTGGGCGTTGAGGAGTAAAGATGACATCAATAGAAAAATTAGGGAAAAGAGAAATAATTAGTTGAAATGGGTTAGGAGCACCATGGAAACTTTTTCTTTTTAACTAAAAGTATATTATGGGAGTGTATATATATATTTTTGCTTGATTTCAAAAATTTATTAATTTTGAGCATTTTTAGTTTTTAGTTTCAAATATCCTGAAGAAACAAGATGGTTTTAAAATGGACGTTAATGTAAAATGTTACAAGCAGCCGATAGTAAAGAGTTAAGAGAAAAAGTGGCAGCTGCTTGCTCCAAGTTTACAGCTTTTGATCCTGGCTGTTTTGTTGCAGCCAGGGGACATTTTGAAGTAAGCTGTTAGGCGTTAAGTCCTTTTACTATAATTGGAGACTGTGCAAATTACAGCCTCAGAGTGAGGCCTTGTAACCTTTACTCTACTAAGTTCAATAAAACTGCAGAAGATGATGAAAAGGAAACATGACTCAGAGAAGAGAAAAAGAACAGAACAACCCAAGGCTTGATCTAGCAGCCAGTTGTTTGAGACACACTGCAGACTCCAGTGGGAAGGAAGGTAGTTAAATGAGAACCACATGTGCTGCAAATAATGATGCTGCTGAGGATAATGCTATTTATTACAAATATATGCATCTGTGAGCACTGAATTCTTGATGTCCATTTGGAAATGGGGATTTAAGCATTCCCAGCTCTGATTGCCTTTATTTTTAATATTTTTCAGATACTATCCATTTGGATCTCAATTCTCAAAAAGTATAGGGAGATACTAATTAAAATATGTTCATCATACAGATGAGCTAATATTATACAGTGGAAGTCCTGATAAGGACTTTTAATTAATATTCTAAATATGGATCGTATTTCATAACATAAAACAACTTTATTATGTCTGAGATTTTATATCAAAATAGGTTGTTAAAGTAAAAAACAAACAAAAGATAATAGATCATGATTAAGGCATGCAAGCCAGTATCAATTTATCATGGCCTTTGCTCTTAGGGATGGAAAAGCTTATTATGAATTCTTCATGTTTTGGGAACTTGAACTCTTTGGAGTGTTTTCAATATTATTATTTCAACTCTCTTTCTCTGATCATTCCTAATTGATTTTAACTTAGCTATCACGATTGGGGATTCTTCTTCTCTCTGGAGATTCCAGAAATAAAATAATTTAAGTCTTTGGCTCTGTCAAATCATTCAGAGATCATTTATTTTATAATCAGTAACACCAGAGAAGTTTTGCAGTTGTTTACCATGGAGTGGGAAGCTTAAATTAACCATTTATTCTGAGTCTTACCTGTATTTTATGTATGCCTATGGATTCAAAACCTTATATATCATTGGTAAATATTCTGTACCTGCGATGTTTAGACTTTAATGCTGACACTTTTGAAATGAATATAACACCGAAGGACCTGTTTACTCAAGAATGCTAATAACCGGTATTCAGATAACTTTCTCATTTTCTTTCCCTCCCCATCTAATTACTTCTTGTTCCTAGTTTTGCTTGTTCATAAAAGGTTGAGATGAATTAGCATGCATCTTTATTTTATTTTATTATTTTATTTTATTTTATTATTTTCTCTGTACCAAGAATTCTTAGGTAAAAGCACCCAAATGCATGACCCCAAATGGGCTGACTTTTTCATTGCTCCCATGCATTCCTACAGAATTATATCCACACTTTTTTTATTGTCATAATTGCCACTAACTACTTGAAATCAAAAACCTTCCCTGGTTTTTGCCAATCCTTGTCTCTCCGATTTGATGTCTGGAGGTTGCAAATGGAACTGAGAATTTTGAATCTATTGGACATTACTCCTGGAAGCCCTGGCTCTTCCCTCCTGTTGGTGTATTAGTAATGGTGTGATGTGAATTGTATCATCCAGGCGTGTAACACACTGTCTGTAACCCAGATGCAAACCTCTAGGAAAGGATGCCCTTTTCCTCGGCAGCCTGTTTTCAATCTGCACATTCTTATCTGACTCTCCATGTCTCCGAACTTTCTGTTGGGCTGGAAAACCAGTGCTAGGTATCTGCCTCCCCATAGATCCATCCTTGGCTCCAGCCATTGGAGAACTCCCCTGCTTTCAAGCCGGCAAGGTTACTCGGCAGGAGGGACTGTGGATTTTTTAAATCTCGGACTGAACTCTGACTAGAAAAGCATGCGCTTGCCGACATCCAAATACATGCAGTAAGATCAGACGTACTGCCTTGTGTATAATCAGATCAAACTAAAATCTTGACAACCCCTCACCACTCACATCCTCTATAGCAGCAGCTGGGGCCTGTTGTGAGGACTTGGCCTATCCGTGTAGCTCCCTCCCGGCTTGATCTCAGCAGGTGAGGCCGCAGAGCAGAGGGTCGGAGGCAAAAGGCGGCTGTGATAGCAGAGCGGCCGAGGGAAGCAACTTCCTGCCGCAGTCACTGCCTCGCGTGAGTACGGCTGTGGTCTGGTGTGTCATCCGTTTTTGGCTAATCGTATAACTCTTTTTAGGTAGAGCAGACTAGACTTTTATTCTTTGTTATTTTTTTTTTTTATGTATTTATTGGTTTGTTTATTTTTTAATTGAGTTTATTGGGGTGACGTTGGTTAAGACAAGATAGTTCAGCCTTGGTCATATGTTAGGACCAGAGAGAGGTATAATATTTCAGCTGCACAGACGGGCCAGCTCACTCTCCTTTGGCAGGGACAGCCAGCCAGCTGTGTACACCTAAACCAGGGCTGCCTGCTTTCTCCTTTTGGAACTTTGTCCAGCCATAGGTCCCTCAGGGGTATCCTAATCCTCTGAGCAGGAATATACGCTTGTAAAACATAAGTGGGTCACTCTGTGTATCGGGAACCCTGGGAGACCTTTCCAAGAGCAGAGACACTCTCAGCAAACACTGAGAGACCTAGCTGACCTTGTACCAGGAGCTCCAGTGTGACAAGGCTCCTTCCAGCCTTGCACCTTTAGTTTTGACTCTTTTGATTTCCTCAGTGTCCATTGCTTTTTCCAATGTCCAGTTAAGATAAACATCTAAAATATAGCTAGTATAAAACCTAATATCTTTGTTATAAGGTTTTTAGAGATGTTTCCAAGATTTTTTAAAAATCCTAGAACATGAAGAAAATAAATCTGTTCAGCACCCTGGAGCCAACATGCCTGTTAGTTGCTAGAGGTGATTGTCCTAAGGGCTGCCCCAGGCCCTACCCAAAGCCTTGGTGGCTGCAGGAATCAGTATCCACACTGGTTGGAAATCCCTGGTTTATATACAATACTCAGTTCCTTAGCATGACATTTATGATTTTTCAGAGGCCATACCCTTACATCACCTCTCCCTATTTCTCCAAGGCATCCTACTCTACAGGCCACATATAGTCTGTATACATTCAATATAGTTTTAAGCTCCCAAACATTTGCAGATGTTACTTTTGATGCATGGACTGCCTGCCCAGTCTTTCTTGAGCTGGCAAAGTCCAAAGTATCTTTAGGAATTCAGCAAAATATTCATAACCTATCTTTTATAGAAAGATTTAGTTATTCCTTCTGTGTTTCCTTAGGATTTTTCTCATATTACAATCTTAAAATATTTCACATTGAACATAATTATTACTTTTTTAATCAACCACTCTGAGAAAGAAAATGAAATTAACTTTTGATTAATCAACTTTCATATGCCAAGTATGGTGCTTTGTGCTTTTACAAACGTGATTAAGTTTAATCCTCTAAATTATGAAGGTTAGTTGTCTCAAAATCATTTTTGCATGAGGGGGGGAAAAAAGATATTTGCAATCATTTTACAGTTTTCCTAAGGTGAAATATCTTTAGATGTTCTTAGACTTCACTGACAATGTCCTTCTCACTAGCACAGTTCTATATAACCCAACCTAACATGAAGATACCTATTAAAATGCTCAAGGAAGGAAGGAAGGGAGGGAGGGAGGGAGGGAGTCAAACAAACTACAAAACCACTGAACTGAAATCGCTGGGTTTCTTTCTGATACACAAACATAATTGGCTGTTGACTTTCAAATAATTGTTGAACTATAACTTAGAGTTTAGGGATAGAGTAAATATAATGAAAAAGTTGAATAAACTACAGAAAGTTTGCTTGTCCCAACTTTTTTTTTTTTTTAATTAAAGTGTATGTGTTAAGGTAAACACCAAGAACTAATGAAAATATAAATTAGTAAGCCTTTATAAATTATTGACAAAAGGATGTTTTCCATGTGGATAAGCTTATAAAAGAATACTTTATTGAGAAGACTTTTATCCAATCTGAAATATATGTAGTTATGAATATATATCAATGTGTAATATTGTATGAATGGCTTTTAATTTATCCCATAGCTAAATTTGAATGCAAATGTTTCGGTAAATTATGCTATTTTTAAGATTTAGTACAGTATCTAAAGTGATATCTAAAACATCATGTAGTGAAGATGAAATTCAGTAATTTATAGTTTAAAAATGTAGATTCTCTTTCTCAAATGTCCCATTTTTTAATAAAATACCTGATACTGATATTTCATACCCTTTTAGAATTCAATCAAGATTGTTTCCCTGGCAGATGGCTACATGCAAAGCTAATTACAATATGATTAAGAAGGGTAGGAATGAAAATGATGAATTATTATAAATAGGATAGAGCAAAAATCACATAGTCAACACTTATCTGACATTGTCTTTTTATGAAGGGTGTGAAGCACTAATCTGCTTTAACCATGTTGTTTTTCTTCTCAGTAAAAAGAAAGGCAGTCAAGCACTCAAAATAATATTATCAGAAGTAACACAGAAAGCTATAGGTAAATCTTTAGCCTGAAATTCTAAAATGCCAGTTTCATTGTTTTCTGATTAAAAAGGAACACATAAGCATTTGGGGAGATTTTATGAATAAAGATTACCAAAAACAATTGCCCATAGTCCCATTACAGAAGATAATATACTTTCAACAGTCATATATATTTTTTGAATAGTTGTAATGGCAAAATGGCCATGTTTGTCAATAAAATTTGGCACTCCCTTTCTTGAAACCAGGTGGACAGAGATGCAGACATGTGGGTATTTGTAGTGGTGGAAGTTTGTGGACAGTCTCTTTTGGTTGACTTCATTTGCACAGTATACTAAGAAGCAAGGTAACTATCTGAGAGTGATGGGAGGCAGTGATGTTAGACACAGGGAAACAGTGTGAAACAGACATCCAGGAGTCTGCAAATAAATAGACTAGGGAAGCACAGTGTGATTTCTGGGAAGCATTAAACTCTTGAAAAAACATAAAAATTTCTATTTTACGCAAATTCCTCCATTATTAGAAAAGGATTATTCTTAACTTAAAAAGCTAATAAAACCTTACTACCAAGTCTACACAATGGTAGTATAAAAAAAAAAAATCAAGCAAATTTCACATTTGAACAAAGACATCACAGTCTTAAAGAAAATAGACTTAACACAACAATGTGTAAAAGCTAATTCTCATGACCCAGTTGGTTTTATCTCAGATATTCTGGGATATTTTAATGTAAAATCTTTTAATGTAATTCATTGCCTTAGCAGCTTAAAGGAGAATTATGATCATCTCAGTAGATTCAGGAAAAGCCTTTGATAAGATTCGGTATCTATTCATGATAAAGACCGTTGGTATAAAAGTAATATGTTGGAATGTTCTTAACACAATAAAAGATTTTAAAATCAAAAACAAATTTTATTGTGAAACTTTAGATGAACCGAGGGACTTGACAAGATACTCACTGTCATTTTGTTCAGCATTTTAAAACGATAGAAAATAAGAATGGAAATGAAAAAATAAGATTGCTGTTATTCAGAGATGTTATCTGTATGAAAATCCAAGATAATAGATCTTAATATAAGATATAAATATAGAAGATATAAATATAAAAGACATAAATCAATGAGGCTCAGCAGTATCATTGAACACAATCAGTTTACAAAGCTGGTAGTATTTCTACCTACTAAAAGGAAACAATTAGAAATTATAATTAAAAGGAAGATTCCATCTATGTCATCGAAAACTATAGAGGTCCTAGGAAAAGATAAAACAAGACCTGCAAAAATTCTAGAAAATAATTATAAAACTTTATTGAAGGTCAAGAAATAAAACCCAAGTAGATAAATGTTCTATATTCATTAATGAGAACCTTCAGTTATCAAAATATATAAATGTATACCATGAATGTTGACAAAATGGTATACAATTTATCTGAATGAATAATTCAGTTCAAAATTTTTACTTAAAGTTTAACTTGCTTGATCTTGTTTAAGAAATCCATATGTGCCCTATCACCATAGATGCTCTGTATGTTCTTTTAAAGGTTTGATAGATTTTCATATGAAATTTCTATCAATCTGGAGGAAACTTAATATGAAAATCCATCTTAAACAAGGATTTCTTAAACAAGATCCATCAAAATAAACTGTAACTAAAAGTACTGAACATGTTAATCTAATCAATATATAAAATTCTTTAAGAATATAAGAAAGAATTAAAAAGGTGAAAAGACTATCCACATTCTGACTGAAGGAATTTATAGCTCACATCATGTGCCTAAAGTCTATTGGAAAACTTTGACAAGTTATTTTTAAAAATAAATAAGCAGTGCAATGTGCTAGAATCTAATTAATATTTGTAAAATAGTAGGATAGGTTATTAAATAATTACCTTGCATAACTTCAGTTAGAAGGAAAGAAGTAGTGATCACTGGGAATATAAGTTCACTAGAAGCAAGGCTTATCAAGGTAAATGAATTTTCCCTCTGAAGGAATTAGTGAAGAAATGCTGTAGTGGATGTCAATATCAGCAAGACATTTAGCTGTCATTCGCAATAGCCTTGCAGACAAATGAAGAAATATTCACGCTCCAGGACTATTGACTAACGGATAAATGTCTACTTTAATGGCATTGTCTAATGTATGTTACACAACTCCTCGTAGAAATATCATGTTTTAGCTTGGTCAATACAGTTGATAAAGATGTGTTTTTCATAAAATCAAAAAGAATAAAAATATGGAACGTATAAATAATTCAATAAAACAAACATAATGCTGTCAAAGGTGAGAATTTATTTTGACAATCTAGATCAGCGATTGTCAACCTGTGTGCCCCAAGAATTTTTAAAACATGCCGTACCTGACTGTTAAGTCAGGGCCACTGACCTCTGTTACCTTAGATTGTCAAATAAAAATAAATGACAACAGCGAACACAGCAATTGCTGTCTGGTGTGAATGAATCAAAATTATACCTATTTTTTGGCAGATCAAAAAAATATATAATATACTTTTTGTTGCGCTGCAGGATTTTAGTATTCAGTGTATGTGTGCCATGAAATGAAACGAATCGCTGATGTAGATAAAGAGGTTATAAATTAGTAGGAAAGTTAAGCCAAGCAGATTTCGTTGTGCTGCGGCCGAATCTGTTGAGAGGAGAGAATTATTTGGGGCTGGGAGAAGAAAGCACTAAGAATGTAGCACCTGAGCAGCGGCTTGACTGCAAGGTAAGGTCTCGTGCCGGGGCTGGAGTGGGGCTGTTGCTGATGGAAGAAACTGCATGTGAGCAAAGGCATAGAGGGGAGAACTTGTGAGACATTCACAGATGGCTTGAATCTGACATCTAGGGATCGAATTCAAAGAATCTTGATGCTGTGTTGTGTAGTTAGGGCATTATTTGTTAAACAGTGGCACTGAAGGTGAATTGAACATAAAGTTTATTCTTGCAGCAGGATGTAGGATGTACTGGGTTAGTGAGAGACCTTGTGAGGAAGACAAGAATTGCCGTAAAATGTAATGTGATTTCGAGCTGTGACATCAGTGATGGATGAGATTGATGGGAGAAAAGCTGTAGGGGTCAAGTCATTAGAACTCTAATATTTGTTCACGGGGAATTCATTCATCTGACAAATATTTATTGATTGGCAGGCACTGAAGGAAAAACAGTGTACGAAATCAGGCAAAAATCCCTACTCCCAAAGAGCTTGTTTCTGGTGAGGAAAGACAGGTAATGAACAGAAACAAAAAAAGCAAATATTATAGTAAGTTATAAAACAAATGCTCTAAGGAGACACAAAGCAGTGAACAGGGAATAGAAGTGTGGCAGGGGCAGGGGAGTGTACAATTTAATATAAAGTGATCAGGAAAGGCCTCACTGTATTTGCGATATTTGAGTGAAGACATGAAGGAGGTGAGGGACCCAGCTCTAGGGGTATCTTGAAGGCAATTTTCCCAGGTAGAATGGCCAGAAAAATGCCCTGAGGCAGAAGTATGTTGAAAGAAACATGGGGCTGGTGGAGCTGGGAGAATTGAGTGAATGGGATTGGAAATCAGGGAAGCACTGGAGAGCTTTGGCTTTTAGTCAGTGGGAGATAGGACTCATTGGGTCGCTTTGGTTAGAGAAGTGTCATGATCTGTCTTGTATGTTAACAGGATCACTCTGGCTACTGTGCTGAAAATAGATTGAAGGGAATAAATTAGAAGTCAGGAGACCATTTAGGAGGTTACTAGAATAAGCACCTGGGAGCAGTGAAACATTATCCTGGCAATTTAAGTTGGAGAAAGTATGGCTGTTAATAGGTGGATCCAATAGAGCAATTAGGAAGATTATCAGATTTGTTGTAAAGATAATGATTCTGGTGTTGGGTCAGGCTGAATTTAAGTGCAGATAGTGCTTTCAAGTGGATTTATTAATCTAGATTTAGAAGTCATCTGTGCACAGAGCTTATTAGTTAGTATGGAAATTATTTGGAAAATATGCTTAGTAAAAAACCGAAATTTTAGAGAAATTAAAGGAGGAGCATTAGGGGTAACTAAGAATAAGTATCTTTAAGTCATTTGAAAACTGTCAGAAAACAAGTCAGATATTTTCTTCTGCTAACCCCTGTCTCCCTGACAAGTGACCTAGGGCTCAAGACTCAGCCTAGGTCAGGTTTGAGTCAGAGCACTACTGAGAGGTTTGGATGTGAAGCCTTCGAATAAGTGTTAAATCCACATGCAATCAGGAAGAGAGAGACTCTGGATACAAAAGTGAGTATCATGTCCAAAAGATTGTAATTAGCAATAGCGTTTGAAGCAAAAGGGGAAATGCAAACATGCCAGAACTAATTCACCTGTCATTTGGTAGCTGGACTCAGTGACTTATCTGCTCTTGGGCTATCTGTGACTTGGGCAGGGATGTGTGTCAGAGGTTAGAAGACATAGTAGTAAGCCTAAAGAGTATAAAATCCAAAATATGTGGGTTATTGCAAAATGTCAGTGTATACCAGGAAGCCTATGTTTCCTAAAAATTGAGTGTGTTGCTTTGAGAAAAATTAAAATTAAACTAAAATGGAGGTCCCGTGTCAGAGATTTTTTTTTTAAAGTGGAAATTCGAGCAGGCATAAGGAAATAGAGTTAACAATATCTCTATTATTCTCTAATTCCAACAGTATGTGACTATGAGACTGGTACTTGTTATTTTGAACACAAAGATTGTATGTGATAGCTGCTGCTTTGTATAATTCTTCCTTTATTTATTTGTCTATTTACAATTCTCGTAGTCTTAGACGGGAGAAACCAAAAGATTGTTGCTCATTTGTTGTGCACTCCAGGTGCAGAGAACTTTACCAGGAAGGCATCAGAATCCTATATTTCAGCCGGACCTTTTAGGAGTAAAGTAGATAGACTAAAAAATGTGATCCACAGCATAACCTTGGAATTCACTCAATAAATTTATGTACTAATCTAGAACTTGAATTTATTTAGCACTGGTATGAAGAATCCTTTTGAATGAGGTTTCTATTGATTGAAAATATGGATCTTGTCAAAAAGAATAAGTTTATCCAGGAAACACTTCCTATGATACTATTTCAGACAGGCTTGTCAGAAGCCTTAGAGAATTGAGGGAATTGAGAATGACAACACCCTACTGGAGACAATCTGGGAAATAATTAATAAGCTATGTATCACTCATTCATTTATTACTAAATAGCCTGAATAAGTTTATTTCTACTGACAAAATATCTTAAAAACGACCACTAGGACATGTAGAGTTTGAAAAGTGTCGCTAGAGAGCTGCCTTTTTTTCTCTAATAAATTGAACAAAAATGCTTATTAAATATGTTCTTTAAAGAGCTGCAGTATGCATGTTTACGTGTGGCCCAGGTTTTCTGGTGCTTCAGGCCTGGCACCTGCCCTCCAGGAATTACTATTTTATAGAAAAGGTAAAAAATGTACATAATAATTATAATATAAGGCACCATATGCTATGCTTCATATGAGTGACATACAGTGTTATAGGAAGTCTGATATGCATGTCATCTACATCAGAATAACCTAGAATACCTTTTAAAAATAAAGATCCATTGGCCTTGTTCAATCTAAAGTCATAAAACCAAAAACTCTGGGATGAGATTTAGGAACCTGTATTTTTTTAAAGCTCACTGAATATTAGATATGGCACCCCCAAATATTATATGTGTTAGCATACTTATCAAATATTGGAGGAAGTTCACTTCCAATTATTCTGAATCCAGTGAAGTTCCCTGATCCAGGTAGTGATTCTCAGCCTTGGCCTCACAGTGGAGTTATTGAAAGCTTTACTGATGCTTAGGTCTCACCCCCGGAGTCTGATGTTCCAGACTGCAGCCTGGGTTTCGGGGTTACCCAGCCAACATAGATGATCTGTTCCAAATGTTACAGCCTATTTATAGAGCCATTCATGATCTCAGACATTTTCTACTCCATCCACTAGCCATACTGAACTACTTGCAGACTCCAAAATGATATGATGATGATAATGAAAATAGTGACCATCAGCATTTATTTTGTTATTATTTATTTTGTTATTGTGTGCCAAGTATTAATTTGTTTAATCCTCGTGAAAAGCCTATGAGGTAAAATGCTGTTAATTATTCCCATTTTACAGATGAGAGACAGAGTTAAAGTGACTTGCCTAAGGCCACAATGCTAGTAAATGACAAAATTGGGTTTTGAACCCAAGGAGCCTGGCTCTGTAGTCCATTTTTTTAATATTTGCTCACACATGTGTACCCCAGCCACAAGCTCTCTCATATCATTGAACTATGTACTATGTATTTACACTGCCTTGAAAAACCTTCCTTCGACCTCTTACATGATAAATGTTTGCCATGTTCGATTCATAGCTCAAATGTCACCTTCTATAAAACGTTTTCCCTACCTTCCTGCCCTGAGAACTGATATTCCTGTTGTAGCAGTGCTCAAAGACTTTAATGTTTTTTTTAATTTTTGCTGTGTCCACACTACTGTGAATGATCCCTGAGGGAACAGAGTGTGTCCTATAAATGTTTTTGTAGTTGCCTTAGCAATGTCTGGAATATAATAACTACTCAATACTTCTTGACTAAGTAAATAATTAAATGGAGGAATACATAGTGAATGTATAGAAAAGCAAAAGTGCATTTTAGTTTCATATAAATTAATTTATTAAGAGGCAAAGCCAAAAATGTTTCAGAAGCCATTATAAAGCTGCTTGAAGTTTGGATAGTCATGGAGTTTGGATTTCATTTGATTAGAGATAGTGGGGGATTATTGAAGATTTTAAGTAAGGAAATCACATGATCCATCTTGTTTCCACTAAGAGGACTTAAGTAAACCCAGAGGGACCACCTGAGAATACTGTAAACAAGTCTTAACATTTCAAGTCACCCTGGATACAATTTTATCTCTATCCAAGGATACCTACCTCCATCTAACCAAAGACTCACTGTGACTTGTGGTGGGGGGTGGAAGTGAGTAAAATATGAGGAATGAAGGAATGGTGCTAAGCCCTACTCAAGGGGTGTGGTAGGGCCATCAAGTATAAAAGGAGTTGCGAGGGCAGCAGTCAGGAAGGTGGGGCACAATTTGCAAGAGAAAGAAGAGTAATTCAGAACAAAAGCTGGGAAAACTGTCCAGGAAGAAGGTCTGCTTTAGCTGAGGCTGGGGTAAAGACAAGGGGGGAGCCTGGAGGTTTTGGAGTGGGAACCTGTGCCGGTACTAAGGTAGAACTAATGAGTGAGTCAGAATTGGACTTAAAGGAGAGGGTAGGGGTTAGTTTCTTTATCACAGTAGGCACTTCATAAATGACTACTAAATTGACTAAACTAAAACTGATAGGGAAGTGAAGCAGCGTCAATATCCAGAGACAGACCTACAGAGAAAGGCTGCGCAAGAGTGAACCCGTCCCAAGCAGCCGAGGCTCAGGGTCCTAGCAGCAGTCAGCCTCAATACTGAGCTGTTATTTCCTAGACAGCTTACATATGTTCATCTCCATATGTTATTTCATGAAGACCCCTTACACTAATCCGGCAATGTAGGCTAGTGAGGCAGACATTGTGCCTTCCTTTTTACATTTTTCATAATAGAGAATCATAACTTCTCTCCAGAGGGACATTTAGAATTACCATGTACCTAACAAAGATTACGTTTCAGGGTCCTTCATTCTCATGGGTCCTTTCCCAAGCCCTGGTGTCTCTATCATAAAGGATGCCTCAAATGTTATGATTTCAGGACCAATAAAACCTTGGTTTGCCCTTGTGTTACACTTAACCCAGATGGAACTGGCTGGGGCTGAAACTTCAAATCCAGTGTTCTTCCTGTTACACCTTGCTGGCCACTGGCTGCCTTTTCTAACTTTTATGGTTAGGAGATAATCAGTTCCTATGGGGCTCACCCTACAGATGAGATGAGAACATTCTAGACAACCAGCAGATGAAAAAAAGCATGTAGACAGGAAAGCACCATTTGACAGCCCCCAAATCAGATTAACTAAACTATCTGAATCCCTGAAAAGAGGCACTGCTCAAGGCCTACAAATTTAATATTGAATGGCTAAAACCAGGCTTCCCAATGCCCTCTGTTATTCAAAAACACGTAATTGCTCTAAGGCTACTGAAAGTAAATATTAGTACAGAGAAAAGAATGTTAGCTTACAAAAAGCAGCATTTCTATTCCCTTTAAAACAATTTAATAAGTGCATCATTACAGAATGGCATAAAATATGACAAAATAATCTCTAAACAGATTAAAGTAACTTAAATAAGCCTAAGTAAGGGGAAGAATAAAAATGTTCATTGTACAAGTAGTTATATCATTATATACAAATGAGAGTAAAATATTTGCATCTTATTTTGAAAAACATCTTGAATGTAACAATTATCAACAGTATGAAAAAATCCTATTTTGCTTCCAAAAGGAATTGTTCTCAGAAAAATGAAAATCCTTTTCTTATTATTTTATTTAGCCTATTTTATATGACAAATTTTCATTTTAGTTTCTTTGTTATTTGCTCAAGATGGATATTTTAGTTTCCATAAAAATCTATTCACATGTCTGTGCATGTATATGTCTGTGTGCTTTTGTGTGTATTTAAGTTTCCAGCTTTCACTGTAACTGAGTAGTTATTGTGGGCATTTTTCCTTTTCTTTCTTTCTTTCTTTTTTTTTAAATAAACCTTTCCAAGGATAAGAGACCTTTGACTTCTCTTCCTGTTGACCTTCTGCCATTTTCCATTTTCGTTCCTTCTAAAAGAAATTCCCCGGTTTGGGAAATAATGAGGACGATTCTGTTTAGCTATGATTTTGAAAAACTAAATCTAAATTATGTATACTTACATGCTTCTAAGTAGTTGCATGGGAAATAGGCCAACACATTTAATTTACTTTCCTCCTATAAAATGTTGCAAGCTAACTCTTAAAAAGCACTAAACCAGAGATATAATCTAGGGTAACCTTCATCAGAATGACCTGGATTGCTTATTAAAAATAAAAGTTCCACTCTGGCTGGTGTGCTCAGTGGTTAGAGCATTGGCCACACACCAAAGCGCCTTGGGTTTGATTCCCTGTCCAGGGCTCTAACTGGGTTGCAGATCTGATCCCCCACCCGGGTTGGGCAGGCGCGGGAGGAAACTAATCCACGTGTCTCTCTCACACCAGTTTCTTCCCCCGCCCCTTCCTCCCTTCCACTCTTTCTCAAAATCAATGGAAGAAATATCCTTAGGTGAGGATTGACAGACAAAAAAATACAAGCCCCGCCCTGGCCCATGTCCTCAGTGGTTAGAGCGATGTCTCATGCACCAAAGGGTTGCAGGTCGATTCCCCATCAGGGCTCATACCCCAGGTTTCAAGTTTGATCCCTGGTTGGAGCATGTGCTGGAGGCAACTGATCTCTGTTTCTCTCTCACATTGATGTTTCTCTCTCTCTCTCCTTCTACCCTCCCCTCTCTCTAGAATCAATGAAAAGCATATCCTCGGTGAGGATTTTTTTTAAAAACCCAAAATAAACAAAAAACAAGTTCCTGTGTCCTAGCCAAAACCTACTGAACCTGAACCTCTGAGGATGTAGACTGAGGATATACATTTTAAACAAATTCCCCAAGTGATTCTTAGTCACATTAAAGTTTTAGAAGTAAGGTAGTATATAGCCTACTTCATTTAAGTCTTAGGACTGTTGCAAATGTATTATGACGTAGTTGCTAAGAATAAAAGGATATTCTTCATCCATAGAGAAAATTTGGGGAATCTTAGCTTTAAAACCTCTGCTAATTAAGATTCATGAGTAGAAATGGTTTGTTTATAGAAGGACTTTTGCCTGGATCATTAATTTTTAGAACGGTTTAAAATCTTTCAGGAATTAGATTCATCTGGAAATACACAGGGTTTGCCAACTGACACTCAAATGAACAGCTGAGAGCTTGAGTGCGGTAAGAGACATTAAGAAAACAGAATGAGTTGTTCGATAAAATGTAATGTTGGGGAAAAACTGTCCTCCAGGCGTCTATTTCCTTATAAAACACTTGAAAATGTTTTTTTTTCCTAATAACAAATCATATATGCAGTTTTTTAAGACTATAATTATAGTAAATAGCATTCTCCTACTTTTCCTTTAGGGCTCATTTGATTGCTTTATTTTTAAATAAAAATAATATATTTCCTAAGAGTTGACAATAATAAAAACTGTAGCACTTAAAAGTATAGTAAAGGTTAGAAATAGAGCATCCCAGGAAACTCAGTTCTGCATTTTTAACTTTGGGAAAGTTTTGATATGACATAATAAAGTATGGTACTTTAATTTGAAAATGTAATTTCCTCTGCAGTGTAAAGCCTATTCTTAAAATATAATTTTCCTAGTATTATTAACACTTACTTTTACAAAAGACATTTAATATTATTGTAATTAGAATACCACTCTTACAGTAAGTCAATTATTTAGAGAAAATCAAATCAGTACTTAACACAAATACCTGGAAATGTTATTTATCTCACGATGACTGGTGTCATCCCTGAAGTAAACAATGCAGTATCCCAAAACTACCTTAAATCTATTTTAGGTACTGTATAATCCAACGTGCCTGGAATAGTCACAATTTACACCTGTTATCCCAGCCTAGATAGTAGTGGTGCCCATTTCACTACTAGTTAACCTGATTTAGATATCAAATTATCCTAAATTTGTTATCTTTTAAATTAGGCATTCCTTTGTACTAATAGGTAAATCCCCTTCTCCCACTTAAACATTTTCACAAACCCGTTTTTTGATGTTTTCACAAACTTTTTTGGGAGGTAGAATGATTTATTTTCCTGTTACAGGAAAGTCATGAGTGACTTGTGAGGTATGTTTTTGCGCTATGAAGGACATCTATTAGAAAACTCCACACACTTGAAGGTTCCTCTGCAGGTGGTAACATTTATGGCTGGACAGTCTCTGCAGGCACCAGATTCCCTGTCGTATCCACCTGCACACATTTACACGTGCATGCAGACACAGGACACTCCGCATGGTCCCTGAACCAACTAAGCCTATGTCCAGCATTCCCACCGTGCCTGCAATTGTGACACCATGTAAACCGGTTGTTAAATTGAGCTAATTTTTTGTCCTTGCTCAAGTCTGCATTTTGATCTGATTTGAATCCTCCAGGACGCTTGAAACGGGTGTTCCCATATTAATAAGACAAAGTGCACATCGAGGAAGGGGGTTTTGACAGCTGAGGCAACGTGTGACTTTCAATTTCGTTGGTGAGCCACTGACACCACACTGGCTAAAACCTCGGCCCTGATGAGGCACAGGCGAACAACTGTAGGAGCGAGACCAACTCTTCCCTCACTACCCCATAACAGGTGGAAGTACTGCCACAACAGAGGAGAGGAAGGGTCCTCCCGTTTGAACTTCTCCCCCAATTTGGAGATGTCTGTGCTCGCAAGTCTCATTACTTCATGTTGGTTCCTGCCTCCTGGGTTGTGCGCCTTCCCAGAAGTGGGAAAATGTCTAAGCAGATCTGTGGTGCTGCTATTTTGGTAAGAGGAGAATTGCTTGCACCTGGACCCAGCCGCCTTGGAGCCCCGTATCGACAGTGCAAACGGGTATAAAAGCAGTGGAAGTATGTTAGAACAGAGGTTGAGTACTTAGCCTATGGAGTTAAACAGACCTGGGTTTGGACCCCGGGATCCTCATTTACTTGCTCTGTGATCTTGGACAACTCATTCGAGCTCCCTAAACTTCAGGTTGTCTGTAAAATGGAGTTATGAAAAGTCCTTCCTTCCTTTCCTCGTGTATCGTGAGGCTTGATTGAGTGAAGACATTTCTCACCAGGCATTACACGTGGTGCCTGTTATGTTGATGGCTACAACCACCACAACTACTGCTATTGATACTCTTGCTTCTTTTATTTATATATTTTTAACTTTTTAAATTTATCTTTATTGTTGAAAGTATTACAGATATTCTCCCCTTTTTTCCTCATTGATCCCCTCCACCCTGCATTCCCCCCCAGGCCTTCACCACACTATTGTCTGTGTCCATGGGTTATGCATATATGCATAGAAGTTCTTTAGTTAATCTCTCCCCACCCACTCCCCCACCCCCACCTTCCCACTGAGATTCATCAGTCTTTTCCACACTTCTATGTCTCTGGATCTGTTTTGTTCCTCAGTCTGTTTTGTTTATTAGATTCCACATTAGAGTGAGATCATGTAAATCTGAATCAGGAAGAATCAGAAAACCTGAATAGACTAATAACAACTGATGAAATCTAAGCAGCAATAAAACAACTCCCAGCAAACAAAAGCCCTGGTCCAGATGGCTTCACAGGGGAGCTTTCTAATTCTTTAAGTTGTAGGCTTAGTTTACTAAAAGTGTTTCTTGCTTTTTGAGGTAAGCCTATAGTGCTAGGAACTTCCCTCTTAGGACTGCTTTTGCTGTGTCCCATAGATTTTGAGTTGTTGTGTGTTCATTTTCATTTGTTTCCGGGAAGGTTTTGATTTCTTTCTTGATCTCTTTGGTAACCCATTCATTGTTTAATAACATGCTATTTAGCCTCCATGTATTTGAATGTTTGGGGGTATTTTTACTGTAGTTGATTTCTAATTTCATGTCCTTGTGATCTGAGATGCTTAATATGATTTCAGTCTTCTTGAACTTACAGAGACTTGTTTTGTATCCTAACATGTGGTCTATCTTTGAGAATGACCCATGTACACTTGAGAGGAATGTATATTCTGCAGCTTTGGGGTGAAATGTTCTGTAATTATCAATTAAATCCATCTGATCTAGTGTGTCATTTAGAGTCATTGTTTCTGTGTTGACTTTTTGTCTGGAAGATCTATCCAGTGAAGTCAGTGAGGTGTTGAAGTCCATAACTATGACTGTATTGCTGTTGATCTCTCAAAGTCCTTAAGGTTATTATTGATAGGTCCTTATTTATTGCCATTTTAATTCTTTATGCCTATGTTTCTCTCTCTATTTCTTGTTATTATTATACCAGTCCCTTTAACATTTCGTGAAATGCTGGTTTGGTGGTGATAAATTCCTTTAGCCTTTTTTTTCGGTCCGGGAAGCTCTTTATTTCACCACCTATTTTGAATGATAACCTTGCTGGATAGAGTAGTCTTGGTTTCAGATCCTTGTTTTGCATTATCTTGAATACTTCATGCCATTCCCTTCTGGCCTGTAGAGTTTCTGATGAGAAGTCAGATGACAGCCTTATGGGAGCTCCTTTGTAGGCAACAGATTGCTTTTCTCTAGCTTCGCTTTAAGATTCTCTCTTTGTCTTAGATTCTTGGCATTTTAATTCTGATGTGTCTGGGCGTGCACCTCTTTGGGTTCTTCTTGCCTGGGACTCTCTGTGCCTCCTGAACTTGTGTGACTTTTTCCTTGACCAGGTTAGGGAAGTTTTCTACCATTAGTTCATCAAATAGGTTCTCTAACCCCTGCTTGCTTTCAACCTCTTCTGGCACTCCTATAATATGAATATTGTTACTTTTCATGCTGTCCCACAGCTCCCTTAGACTGTCCTCCTGTTTTTTAATTGTTTTTTGTTTTTGGATCTCTGATTGAGTGGTTTTTTATACCTGTCTTCTAATTCACTGATCCGATCCTCAGCTTCCTCTAACCTGCTTTTCATGTCTTCCAATGTATTCTTTATTTGTGTTATGTCATTCTTCATTTATAACTGGTCATTTTTCATAGTTTCCATATCTTGGCATGTACCTGGTTGCAGGTTCGATCCCTGGCCCTGGTCAGGGCTCATGTGAGAGGCAACCAATTGATGTGTCTGTCTCTCTCACATCAGTGTTTCTCTCTCTCTCTTCCTCTCTCTCTCCCCACCCTTCCTGCTTTCCTTCTACTCTAAAAATCAATGGAAAGTATCCTCAGGTGAGGATTAACAACACCACCAACAAAAAAACAAATTACAGGACCAAGCACCAGGAAAGTCATTAATACTAATAAAAGCACATATCTCAATTATCAGATAGTAATTCTTTTTGATAAAAGGGAAATACCCCTAATGTGTTGATAAGAGTAGGATACCCTTGACCACTGTTTATAACTACACTAGATATTAACTTTCTCTTCAGCTTCAGGCATGAAAGAACTTCTTGTCTTATTTCTTAGAATGGAAGGGATAATTGAATACTCTTGTAATGCTGTCTTAATTTAGAGTCTGATCCTTTATCATTGGTAGCACTAATGTTTCTGTCTTTGTACAAAATGCAAGATAAATTATCTAGTTTTATTCTGTTCTTGTGATTATTATATGTTGTACTCTCATTTTTTCCTAATGATACTGACTTTTCTATGGATTTTCTATTTTAACTTAAACAATATTTTTATCACATTTTTAGTTGTAAGACAATTAGAATGATTGAGAGTATTAAAATGCATTGCAGCAGAAAAATTGGTAATGATTTTAATGGTTATTTTAAAATTCATAATCTGTATCTGTTCTTAACAACATTACTAACACCTTCGAATGTATCAAGGTATATATGTTTAAAAATAGTACATATGAATATGAACTCACATATGCCTTTTATTTGGAACATAAAGTAGTATAAAGTAATTAAGAGTATAATTGTAATTAAGTAGTATAATCTAATTACCAAGACCTTTTTGTCATTCTTTTAAATATAAGGATTCAAATGATCAAGAAATAATTTTTGAAGTCCTTAATTAAATCAATAGCTTAACTTTTCTTATATAAAAAAATAGACAAATCATGTAGTGAACTTCTCCTTATTCATCTTGAGCCTGCAACTAGACTTTTAAAAAATCATTTAAAGATCTGTGGATCAATTCTACTGATTTAAAGAATGAACTAATAGAGGTAGCTTGTCTTAGTGACTACATCAATAACGTCAGTAACATTGTTTTTATATTTTCATATTTGAAATGATTTATCAAAAACACAGAAGCCTCAGGATAATGCTAGAAAGAAAATGTCTTTCTGATAGCAAATGAAATCTAACCTCAGGAGCTTGACTTTTCATTCTAAAACTGGGGCGATCTGGGGTGAGAGGAGGAGGAATTGTCTCTGCCCAAACAGTGGAGTCTTTTGATCAAACACTAAGAATAGGAGATAAAGAAAAAAACAAGCCTGAAGTACATATACAGAAGTGAGGCAAATGGGGAGTAAGGGCACTATTGTTTTCATGGCTGTAGGAGCAAGAAAAGGGATCCCAGAAGAGAAGCGAGCAACTAAACACTCCTGTGTATCTGATTTTCAGTCACTGAACCCTATACCTGAGAATCCATTTTTTTCTCTCAAATGACTTCTTTTTATAATGATAGCCTATGTGAAGTAAAACCAGCCATCTCAGAGGAAAACAGATTTCTTTCTTTTGCATTCCATATACTTTCAATTGAAGCAAACCTCAGACACTGTAAGACAATCGCCTCTTTTGGAGAAGATAATCATTTTAGGGTTTCATAAGTGTAAAAGTGTAACACATATTGCTATTTCTGTGAGATGTTTTACTAGTATAGGATGTTAGTCATTAAAATGAATAAGTTATTTCAAATACTTCCTCATCAAGAGTGTTTTTATGTAGGGGCATAGGAAGATCTCCCTGTTCAACTACATGCCTTCCTGAAAACTATAAAATTAGGTCATCATAAATTGGCACATATTTTCACTTTAACAGTTTGGTCATTGAGAGTTGTGTTTTTGATAAGTAATTTAGCACCAGATTTATTATACATGTAACTAAAAATAATTAATAGAATAGATTAGGTAAATATTCATAATTGAAATTTATTTCTCAAGCACCATAAGACAAATGTGTTCACTATGTAGTAAAAATAAGAGCTAATGTTTATTAAACACTTCCTGTGTTCAAAACATTAAATCTATTACTTTAAGTATATCATCAAATCATCTATTGGATGTTATCCTCTTATTAAAGACAAGAAAGCTGAGATAAAATAATCAATATGGAATCAATAGTAATACCTAAATTAATTATCCTTATTAAGCACATTGTTACATTCTCTGGCTTATAATTTAAGGAAGCTAATGCATTATGGAGTATATATATATATATACAGAATATAAAGTAATTTCATCATTTCATCAAATGAACATTCATATTATTATAAGGAATTACATTTAATAAAATTTATGCTGGCCTTTTAGAATTAAGTAAAGCCATTTTGTGAATGATTTCAATAACCTAAACATTAGAAGAAAAAGTCCAGTGAATTCTTTCTTTTGTTCATAAATTTTCTCCTAACAAAGGATTACACATTCAAAATGATTAGTTAATTAATATCCTGCATTATTAAAGAAAGTCAGTTAACAGCCCAAAAAAACCACACTGGTAAACTCAGGAATAGAAACCCTGGAACTGAGAAGCAGATAACAGTGGTTTGGGTGGATAAGAGATTCCAATGGAAAGAAGACTTGCAGAATCTTGGTAATACACAAATCAGTGAAGAAGTCACAGCTAAGGCTTTCTTCTAGGACCCAAACACCAAGAAATGAGGTGACAGGAATTGGATGTGGAGTGCGTATTCCATAACAGGTAGAGGTGTACCCTGGAGGTATACAGGAGTTAGATATTAAATGGTTCTAGTGTCAATTCCAATGTGTGTGTGCGGGGGTTTTCCACACCACCAAGCAATTCTTGGACACCACTTCTGCCATCCTACAGTTCAAGCCTATTCTGACACTGCCTACCCAGAGATAATGTCAGATTTCACAGGTTAAGGTCTCAGTCCTGCAAGACTGCTGTCCCACAACCCCTTCAGACAGGTTGTCCAACTGTGCTTCTGACTGAGAGGCTATAGATTGGAGGTTTCAATCTATAAACCCAAAGACCCCCTCCTTGGGTTTGATCAATTTGTAAAAGCATCTCACAGAACTCAGAGAAACATTTTACTTACGAGATTACTGGTTTATAATGAAAGGATACAGAAACAGTTCAATGGAGGATGCACTGGGCAAGGTACTGGACAAGGCCAAAGAACTTCCATGCCTTCTGTAGGTGTGTCACTCTCCCCAAATCTCCAGGTGTTCACCAATCTGGAAACTCTTTGAACCCAGTCTTTTCAGATTTTTATGAAGGCTTCATTACATAGGCACGATTGATTAAATCATTGGCCATTGGTGATTGAACTCAATTTCTAGTCCCTGTCGCCTCTCTGGAGGTTATTGTGTCACTGAAAGTTCCAACCCTCTAATTACATGGTTTGCCCCACTGGTAACCAGCCCCATCCTTAGATGTTTTCTAAAAGCTACCTCATTAACATACAGAAGACACTTGTGTTGCCCTCATCACTTAGGAAATTCCAAGGGTTTTAGGAGCTCTGTGCCAAAAACAAGATGAAGACCAATATATATTTATTATAAATCATAATATTGTAGATGTGGATCAGGAATTGGACAGGAATGAGAGTTATGTAATTTCCCCTTTCAGCAATAGGACTAAAATCAGAATGTAGTCGAGAAACAGATGCAGAGTGGGGAAAAGGAACAACATTGAACTGGAGAGCCAAAGGAAAGTGGCACTGTCACCGTAAATAGTCATATTCAAGTATTCAAAAAGCAGAGTCCCATAATTTTGTTGCTAGAGAAAATGGGCTCTTCCAAAGTCGTGAGAGAATAATTTCAAAGACTGATGTGGGAGAAATTTAAGTGTAGTGGCAAGATTTATTGGAGTGAAAAGAAATAATATGTCCTTAGGGTTGTAGAGAGCTGGTAGATGTAGCAGCAGCTGCCCTGAGGTTTTTGCTAATCCTCCATGTATTTTCTTGGTTTCTGGAACAAGCCTTCTGTCTTTCAAACTATTCAGCCTCTTTTGTGGGGTTTCCCAGGGCTGTGCTGGGTATTCCCCCTAGCCAGTCATTTTTCTGGACTTCCTTAGTTTCATACCCTTATCCAATCAGATCCTTTTCCCAGGCTAGACTCTTCCCTTTATGGCTGCCATTTGTCTCCTACTAGGTATACCTCAAAGTTCTGTTTCATTCATTATCTGGCTTCTACTGCACATGTGCCCAGCAAAGGAATTTCCCCTTTACTGTTTATCCACCCCCCACCCCCCTTGTAATCTGGGTGAATGGGCTGGTTGTTCCCCTAGGGACTTTGGAAAGACAGTCTTCCCTGCCTGCTTGGAACCCCTTTGACAGAGGATATGGCTGTCCCCTGGGGTGTCTGTGAAGCTGTAGCTTCCAGACTTAATCAGGTGTAGCCAGTTTAGCTCCCTTCTCTTTTGTTAGTACCTAACTAGCTACCTACTAGTAACACTTTGCGCTCAGAAGTAACTTCCTCTTGTTCTTTATCTCAAAGAAACCCTAAGCAACTCAACAAGCTGCAGGGAAGGGTCAGTTCTGTGTTTCTGGAAGCTGATAGATTTGGAAAGCATGACCAGAGAACCATATATGGTCAGTATAAAATGGAAATGATACCACCAGTATGTGTTTATGGTAAGGGGAGGTGGGGAAAGAAACCTGGGGAAAGATGAGAAGGTAAAAGGAAATAACTGCCAGTAAAGCATCATTAATAAATGTTTCTCAACTGGATAACTGAACAAATCACTTAAAATTTTGCTAAGATGGTCTTGATAAAATTGGACAGAAAAGTTTCTATTTTTCTCAGTGCCATTCAGAGATAATGATATCTTCATTAATCTCATTTAAGTCTTGAGTGCTTCTTATAACAGCAAGTAATGCTGGCCAAGGGTTTTCCTAATTATTTTTAAAATTACATATCAGTTGTACACATACCCCCCACCCTCTTCTCAGAGTTGCTATAATCACTACTCTCAGGAAAGCTCCAAGCACTTCACAGCTCCGTTTCCTCCAGCCACATTTGTTTGCCAAGATTGTTACTTCAGGATTCATCCTTTAATGACTGTTCTTTTTCCAGAAAGCAAATAAATGGAAAGGAGAAAAGGCTTAAGTCTTCCATTTTTTTTCACTGTTTACTGCTAAACCTATTCAAAATGTATGTACTCACAATTTAGGTAAAGCATATTTGAGTTTGAAAAATTTATTGCCAATCGAAAATATATATCTGGTGTGAAAATTATTGCTTTGAGCTGTGAGTGTCAAAATTCTTTGAACTAATGGGCCTTTACAGGGAGTGCATTATACAGAATAGTTTAAAATATGCAAACAATGCACAAGGTGATTTTTAGAGCTCTAAAATTATTCTAAGCCAGAACAAAATTTTCCTGATCTTTAAAAGATTTAGCTGTTAAATTTTTTTTTTTTTTTTTAAATCTTTATTGATTTCAGAGAGAGGAAGGGAGAGGGAGAGAAAGAGATAGAAACATCAATGATGAGAGAGTCATTGACTGGCTGCCTCCTGCACACCCCCAATTGGGGATCAAGCCTGCAATGTGGGCATGTGCCCTCACCAGGAATCGAACCTTGATCTCCTGGATCCTAGGTTGATTCTCAACCGCTGAGCCATGCCCGGCTGGGCTAGCTGTTAATTTTTAAATGCTGAACATAGTTGACATTTCTAATTGAATTGTTACTGAAATAATCACATCAAATTCCTTGGTTAAATGTTCAAAGTAGAGCCCATGAAATATGCATGTTACCAAATCAAAGCAAAGGGAGATTCTTCTGTATACTTATTTTTATTATGATAAATGTTAGGTGCCTTTTATTTAGAAATAAAATAACCTCTTAAGATAAGATATGCTTACTCTTCTAAGAAAATTTGAGTGTGTGGAACTCAAGGGGTTTATGCAATGTCTATTTTATAGTTAACTTGTTAGGTATCTGCTGTTTGTAAGTAAGTAAATTTAAAAACTTATAAAACTCAGTTTCTGATGTTGAGCTAATTAGCTTCTGATGGTGAATATTGGGAAAATACACTATTTCAAGGTGATGCTACATATCAGTAATATGTCCCAAGACCAAAGTTCTCAGTGCGGTATGTGTACTTTTGTTGTCCTATTAAATGAGTTTACATGTTACATGGATGAACATTTTATATTTTATTTCATTTTTAATTTTGTATGCTTGCCTTCCAGTCTATTCAAAGAATATAGTACTAGTTGTTTAGTTTTTGATAACTGTATAAAGTTTACTTTTTAAATAAATCTAAATTTTCTAAAGGAACTTTAAAAAAATTATGTAAATAATAATACATGTGGAACACAGATATTAACCACAAAATGATTCTCTAATAATTGATGATTAAGAACAACTCTAAAAACTCTCATGATAGACGTTTAATAAATATTTGTTGAATGATGATTAGTGAATGAGGAAAGTGTCGTTTTAGAACTTTATACTTCTAATAGAATTGTTGCCTTGTTATCGATGTTGTTGGCTCTCGGTTCTTGAGTTTGGCAAAATCAGAATTCAGAGCCAAGAACTCTAGTGCAAGAAGTTTATTTAGCATGCAAAGTGAAAGTGAGGATTCAAGTGGGCTGGTCAGAGAGCTGCCTTGGCCTTTTCGAAAGAAAGTCACAGAGGCAGAAGAAGTGAGCCAGCTGGGCTGTGTGGACTCAGGAAACAAGTTACAGAGGCAAAAGCAAGGCCCTTGAAGACAGGTTCAGGGGGTTAGCCTGGGACGAGCTACCACTGCTCACTGTTCCCCTGTTTGCAAGTCTCCTGGGGACCCTTAGAGCTTGGGACAGAGAAAGCAAAGATAAATGCCTGAAGATGGAAGGCCTGGATGTGCTCTAGAGAGACTGTGTACACTGGGTCCTTTGTGTCAAGGGTTTTTATCTGATTTCTAAAGGCAATAATTTTAAGGGAGGTCTTAGGGAAGGTTCTCAATAGAATATTCATTAGCTTTCCAGGTGTGTTTTTTAATATGCTGATTCATCAAAATGAGCATATAGGGTCAAGGGTCATGGTCTCTACTATTTGGTCAGTGCTAGGGTAGGGGATCATTGGTCATTGCATCTGGTTCTGATGCTAGCCATGGTGTCACTTTGCTTTTGCTGCTTTTCTGAGCATGGAGCTGAAACACATCTGAGCCTAGATGTTATCTCTAGTTTGACCAAAACTCTCTCTGGTCAACAGACTGTCTTGGTTCCTAAGCTTATTTGATACTGATCAGAACCTCATTGTCCTGAGGGCTTAATGCTTAAGGGAATGGACGTGCAAGAGAGAAGGAGGCAGGTGAGTCAGGGTGCTGGACAAGGCCAGTTTGAAGTAGTTATCTGTCTCAGTTTCCCCATTCCACTTACTAAGGAATTTTCCTGGCCTCTTGCTATCCTGCCTCAGAATCAAGGAGGGAATACATCTTATGAATTTATTTTTCCAGTTAACTCTTTGTAATTTGTTTCATAGAGTGTTTCTCCACCTACCATATGTCCAGTGTAGTAACATCTACGCCATTTGTTCTGTTGGGAGATCTTCTTTATATAACCTACACAGAAGAAAGAGTTAGAAAACATAACATTTACAGAGTAATCTCAAAAGAGCAAATTTCTGTAATGAAAACTAGATGAGGGATTTCTCAACATATTAATTAAATGTTCTTTTTAATATATTTGAATATGTATAAAATATATATGTCAGTTATAAAACAGACAATATGTACTGAGATTTCTAGGTCTTAGTTATCTTAAGGAACAGAAAGATTTCATAAAATATTTCCAGGAGAGTGTTACAGAAGACATAGTAGTGTTCCAAATGGGGTGAATTTCTGTTGATAAGACCCAAGAGAAGTACATAGGTTTATCTAATCAAAACAGATGTCTATAGCTACCACCTTTATCTACATTTTTCAGTAAACTGCCTCTTTGGGGCCTTCTTAGCACATCAAACACCCAGTCAACAATTTAGGGACTATAGAGATTTCAGAATCTAGATTACATACACGTATTTGTTTTCATTTTTTGTTTTAATGAAGCTAATTCAGAAGTCAAATTTTTATGTGTCTGAGCCCTAAATGTCTCCCGAAGTATACCCAAATCAGTTCAGTGGCAGGTGGGAGTCAGCCAGGAATTAAAAAGAAAAAGCCATCACCAGATAATGCAAACTGATCTGAAAGGGTAGACAATATGGAACAGAGATAGTGAGCAATTTAATAGGCCAAGAGGGAAAATTTGCCTTTGTTTTCTGTACCAGCATCTCTCAGAATGGTGTTTAGCAATATGCAGTTCTCCAAACTGAACACTTTTTTCATCTTCATAGTACATCTTCCATTTTGGATTTTTAAATTTTTTTTTCCGTGAGTACTATCAGTAAGTAATAGTACATTTTAAATGTGTATTCCGTCACCCCTTATCCACAGTTTTGCTTTCTGCAGTCAGTCAACCATGGTTCGAAAATATTACATGGAAAATTCCAGAAATGAACAATTCATAAGTTTTAAATTGTGTGCCTTTCTGGTTAGAGTAATGAAATCTCCCACTTTCCCTCTCCAGTATGTGAGTCATCCCTTTGGCCACTATATCCATGCTGTATGAACCACCTGTCCCTTAGTAGCTATCTTGGTTATCAGATCTGTTATCAGAGAGAGAGAAAAGAGAGACTGAGACAGAGAGAACTCATTCATATAACTTGTATTACAGTATATTATTGTAATCTATTTATTATTACTTGTCATTGTTAATCTCTACTGTTCCTAATTTATAAGTTAAACATTATCATAGGTATATATGTATAGGAAAAAGCATAGTATATAAAAGTTTGGTGTTATACTAGTTTCTAACATCCACTGGGGATCTTAGGATCTATGCCTCATAGATAAGGGGAAACTACTGTGTTATTTAGTTTCCATCTGACCTAGGCAAAAATCTGAAGAGCATGCTTTTTATATCATAAATTTATATTATATAATCTTTGAGTATTAAATTTGTTTAAATATTTATTCAGTATTTGGCATATACTAGGTTGTGTTGTGTCAAGAATACAAATATGAATTAGATGCAATCCATGATGTAAGCAGCTTCAAATTCAGGAGGGGGAAAGGAATGTTTTCATTGTGTTTTCATTTGAAAGTGAGAGATATAAAGATTGTAGTTAATAAATGATAGCTGGAGATTTGGGCATGATGCTAAAAAGAGAAGTGTGTAAACAAAGTACAAAGTTTGAAGTCAGTAAGTTCTAGGTAATTGTTGGAGAAATGATGAAGACTTGAGATTGTTCAGGAAATATATACAGAAGGGAGGCAATGGCGGGAGAGAAAAGAGAGCCAAAGAAAGAATATAAGAAAACCCAGGTCCAGCACGTAAGCAAATCAAGAGCAGATGGTAGGTAGTAGGACACTATGAGAGCAGAGGTTTTAAGAAGCAGAGAGGATCCAGCATTCCCAATTCTTGCTGAGAGTACACTGAGCACTGAGACTAAGCCATTGGCAACTTAGGCCAAATAAATTAGCCTTTGAGACAACCGTTTACACAGAGAGGGGAATGGGTTGTGAGAGTGGAAAGTTTGTTTTCTGAAATGTGTCAAAAAAGTGGAGCTGGCTCAATAGGGAGTCACAGCTAAAAAGAAGTTTGTTTAATGATGGAAAGACTGTGCTCAAGTATTTATGAGTGATGGACAAAAGCCAATGAAAAAAAAGCAAATTAAACCCCAAAGGTGAAAGGACTCAGCAAGGTGCAGAAGAGGGTCGGGACAGGGCCTGAGCGCCAGGGGAGGTGTTCAGCGTGAAAGGAGGGTTGTGCGCCTCACACAGGAGGTGCGTCAAAGGTGTGATGTTGTGGGTAACTTGGGAGCCAAAGCTGGGAAAGCTGAGAGGTCTGTGGTGTGTGGGAAGCAGGGCGATGCTGAGAGGCTTACAGAAGGGAGCTGGCGCTGGGAAAGGGAGCTGTGAGGAGAGCACACTCCACCAGCTGGAGACGAGCGAACGCCTTTCCCAGAAGCACCTGCGACGCGGGCCTGTGCAGTCACGGTCCACAGTACGTAAATGCCTCAACATAAAGGAATCAGAGTCTTCAGGAGTGTGTGTGCGTGCACACGTATATTTACACATGCATATACCTATGTGTATAAGAACATGTACACACATGTGTGTATATATTATGTGTATATAATATATAGTGTGTATAGATAATATGTGGAGAGACAGACATACTCTTTGCTGAAGCTCTAAGGCATGTATTTTCATGTAGTTTCAAGTCAGAAAAAGTGGGAGCTTTTCTGAAGTTAGGAGAATTTAATTCTAGAAACTTTGCCACCTTGCTTAGAAAGGAGCTCGACGTAGTCATTAGGAAATGATCTATTTAAGGATTTCCTCAAATGGCATATATACGGCACTCTAATGATGTCGCCTACAACATCTGTAAACACAGTAAAGTGTTTCTGGCAAATTAAGCATCTATTTTGAATTAAATATATGACAATATCAAAAATGAGTTTAAAAACATGCTTTTAAAGCAGTTACGAATATGGTTATTATGGTTATTATGAAATATTATAGTTCAACATGTAATAAAATAATAGGAAAAAGTAGAGAAAAGAAAGTGCACAGTAATAATGTGTTTTCTCTGTGGTCTGACAACAGTGATGATGATGTCTTTAAGGAGTGTGACCTCCTGTTCTCCAGCTTCCCTGTGGCTCTTTCAGGTGTGGTCTTGCTCTTGCTCTTTTCTCTCCCTGGAATGTTCTGCCGCAGGCGTGGCCTATGAGAAACAGTCATTCTTGTCTCAGACCACGTCAGGAAAACCTTCTTGGTTGTCTGATCTAAAAGAGTTTCCCCGCCATCCAGTACTTTATCGTATTCCTGGGTTTTCTTCAGAGATTTTCGCCTGTTTGCTTTTTATCATTAACCAAGATCATCTTTGCCATTCATTCGCTTGTGTATTACTGTGTACATTCCTTGACTATCATATAATTTTAGGAGAGCCTAGACATAGTACTGTATAAATATCGCTCAATTAATGATTGAGAAAAATTAAATGACATGTATTCTGTATTTTATAGTTGGCAATGTATTTGGCTAATGCATTTTTTTTTTTTTAAATCGGAGGTGCTGTGTCAGGGAAGAAGGGTTGGAATTGGGAGAATTAGAGAAGGGAGGTTGTGGGGTCTACCAATAGCACATGTATTCTCTGCACCAGAGGAACTCAACCTTGACCTCTGGATATACTGGTTTGTTCACAACACTCGTGAGGCACAGTAAAAGTGATATAGTGCCAATAATAAATTATTGGGGTTCATGAATATTTTTAATAAAATATTGGGGAACTAATAGCATTACATCTGTAATGTCACTCATGTTTTCCTGTGAGGGAGAAGAGGCATTATAAAGAACTGGTATAGTGTCAGTAACTATTTCTCAGGGCATGTTAATATGGTGATGATTTTGTAGTGTTTTTGCCCTAAATGTTTTTGGCATTTTGAAAATAACTTGTATACATCCCTGGGAGTGTTTTGTGGATTCTAGGAGTATCGTGCATGTGTGTCAAAGTAGAAAATAGTTCGAGAACTGCTCAGATTTAACCTTTGTTTTGGGGAAAGAGGTGTCTGGGTAGCTATCATTTTGTTGAGGAGAGAGATGACCAAAGTGCTTTTGTATCCATGTGCCTTATCAGTGCCTCATACGCTCAGTGTGATCTTAAAATTGTCTTTCAAATGATAGATTAATTAAATACATAAGTGATACAATTTAACTAGCATAATAAGACCCTATGAGATGTTGTGTCAATCGATAGAGTTAACTTCGGTGGTTTAGGTTTTTAAAGGGTGATTATTTTCCCCAAAGCACCCCATCATTAATTTAGGTATCTCCACTAGAAAAATTGGATTAAATTTACTCTTTGTCATTGATTCTAACAAGCTGGGGAGAATTTCATGAGTGTATATTGTGGTTTTTAACAACCTTAGGCCATTCTCTCCAAACTTCACATGTCTACCACTATTCCTTCTTCACCTTGCTACCCTTTTCGCTCTCTACCATGTCTTCTCCTATGATAAAAATAATGGAAGTAAACAATGTTATTTATAGGAGTTTGTCCCTTTCCTCTGGTTTTTAGGAACTGTTATGAGTCATATTGTGTCCACGATAAAGATTGTAAAATCCTAATCCCAAGTACTTGTGAACGTGACCTTATTTGGAAATAGTGTCTTTGCAAATGATCAAGTTAAGTTGAGGTCATTAGGGTGGGCCTTAATGTAATATGACACATGTCCTTGTAAAAAAAGAGATTTGGACACAGAGACAGACACTCATAGATGGAAGACAATGTGAAGACACAGGGAGAACACTATCTATAAGCCAAGGAACGAGAAGGGAGGCATGGAACAGATTCTCCTTCTGAGCCCTCGGAAGGAACCATTCCTACAGACACCTATATGTTGAACTTCTGGTCTCTGGAACTGTGAGACAATATATTTCTGTTATTTAAGCTATTCAGTTTGTGGTACTTTGTTATAGAAAACCGACAAAGGAACAGAAACTAATTGAGAATCATGGGTTAATAATAATAACTGATTGGAATAATTTAAAAGTATTCAAATATTAAGTTATTAAGACTACAAACAGAAAAGTATATCTTTATTAATTATAAAGTAATTTACAAATACTTTATTTTTATATAAATTACTGTAGACAGTGCTGAAAAGAATTTCAGAAAATATAATTTACCCACTGCAAGTGGCAACTTATTGCCTGAATGTCAGCTGTTATCAAGCACTTCTTAATCTAACTTTATATTTCCCTGTTTGGCATGGAACCAGTCAGCACTTAAATCAACCATGAATTTTTTTCTAGGTTCAGAAGTCAACTGCAATGTATGTTTTGTTCACAGCATATGGGTCTTCCATCCAGGCTTCAGATTAACTTTGACATCAAATGCTCTATAACTGCTTGCAGCATAGTGGAGCAAAGTGCCCTCTTCTATTTAGCCTGTCTTCTGTCATCTCTTTTATGAGGAGAGACTGCTTTCTCTCTTATATATGGCACTCCACACCACATGTGGCTTAGATTTACAATCAAAATGAGAAACTATAGATCTATAATATCACATCTGCTGTATGAGATTGCTTTTTCTTTTTTTTCTCAATCAGGACAGAGAATCCTTAGCAGCCAAATTGTATATATTTTTTTTATCAAACTTATTCCCTCTACTCCATGTTTCTTTATTACCAGTGCCATATGAATGAAAATAATTTATATATTGAAAATGCTATAACCTCCCCCTAATATTTCCATAATCTGGTTTCTTTTGAATAGCGCCTTTTCTTTTTCTTTCCTGAACATTAAAATGACTGTTAAATAAAAGAAGTTTAAAGAAAAGAATATACAGTTATTTTCTCAGATAGAGCCTATACCAAACTTCTCTTCCACTCAATCTGGAATTTCTAACCAGTAGAATGATTCCTTCACTTGTAGGCAAATACTACTTGGAGATCCAAGAACAAGTGACTGTCCGGAAGGCCCAAAATTAACTTATTCAGTCCTGTTATTGAGACCTGAACCAAGAATAAATATAATGTGAGGGAAGTGCTATAGACTGAATGTGTCTCTTCAAAATTCATATGTGAAAGGTCTAATCCCAAATGTGGTGACATTCTGAGATAGGACCTTTGGAAAGTAATTAGTTCATGAGGGTGGATCCCTCATGAATGGGATTAGTGCTCTTACTAGGAGAGATGATCTCTGTCTCTCTCTACTATGTGGGCTGGCCCTCTGTAAACCAGGAGGAGGGCCCTCACCAAGAACCCAACCACGCTGGCCTCTTAATTTCAGATTTTCAGCCTCTAGAACTGCGAGAGAGAAACATTTGTTGTTTAAGCTGCTCAGTCTGATGTCTTCTATGAGAACAGCCTAAACTATGACAGCAAGGGAACCAAGAAAGACAGTAACCTCTTCTCATTCCTAAAAAGAAACTTCAGAGATTTTGCTACCCAAGCAATTGTGTTTTAAGAACATTTATACAATTGTTAGAAAGTTTGTATACAAAATTTACTTTGCACGGGGGATGCTACGTCTAGTAATTTCTGTTACTGTCTTAGCAATCAGTTAAACTTTTCAAAAGTCAATTTTCAAAAGCATTGTTAATCAATTCAGAAGGGTATATTGTAAAACAAAAAGTTTCTCTCCCATCTTCCTATGACCCTAAGCCTCTCTCACAGAGGTAAACATCGCTAAAATTTTTTTTAATATCCTTTGGGAAATAGTTTGTGCACATAAGTGTATATGTGAAAGGTTATTGCTATTTATAATCCATTTATGGGTAAATATATTTGTCTTCCCTATGTTAGTAGTGTAAATTATTGTTTTAAAATAAAATGTATGCCAGATTCAAAAAAAAAAAGGAATATCAATGTCTCACTATTGGGTTAATTTACATTTATTTGAATTCTAGCAGAATTGTATATTTTCAACATGTTTATTGGCCATTTATATTTTTATTTACGAGTTACTTCTTCCTGCCCTTTATCATGTATTATTGATTAAAGTTTTTTATTGACATTTGAAAAAATACATGCTATTTTTATGCAAATTGAAGTATACTATAAATATATAAATTTTAAACTTGGATCCCTTTTCATATATGTACAATATATACACCATGTTGCATTTTATGAGGGTGCCATCATTTTTCTTGCCAGACGCCCTCTTGGTGGATATTTATATTGTTTTTATTTATTTATTCACTTATGTATTTAATTATTTTGGTCTGCTGCAAATAAAAAAAAAATCACACTTGAATTTTGAACTTATTTGATTACATGTGTAGA
Organism: Miniopterus schreibersii; assembly: GCF_964146895.1. Lineage (NCBI taxonomy): Eukaryota > Metazoa > Chordata > Mammalia > Chiroptera > Miniopteridae > Miniopterus > Miniopterus schreibersii. The sequence goes on along the minus strand of NC_138106.1, from coordinate 66,713,322 downwards.
ATGTTAATAATATTGAAATAGGCATGTCAGTGGGCACATAGGCTCATGCATTTCATATTTTGATAGATATTTTCAGTTTGCTCTTAAAATTTTGACAGCAATTTACACTTCCAACAGCAGTATCAGAGAGTGCTTGTTTTCCCATACCTAAACCACCCTTACTACTAAATATTTTATTTTTAGATAATTTGTTAATTTTTATATATTGATTTCAGAGAGAGGAAGGGAGAGGGAGAGAGAGAGATAGAAACATCAATGATGAGAAAGTCATTGATTGGCTGCAGCCCGCAACCCGGGCATGTGCTCTGACTGGGAATCGAACCCCGATCGCCTGGATCCCGGGTCGATGCTCAACCTCTGAGCCATGCCCGGCTGGGCGATAATTTGTTAATTTTAAATGGAAGTGTAATTAGCAATGTTTTCATCTTGAAATGTAGGAATAAGATTGTTCTTGAGATATTTTTGGTTCCTTTTTTTTTGTTATTAATTTAAATGAACAAAGACTCTCAAACTCCTTATATGAATAATTAACCTGATAGAGTCACAGGATTTATTTTATATTTATGCACAGAGGGAAAAAAAGAAAATCCCCAAACTTTTATATTTTCTTGTACCCTTAAGGAAACAGAGATAAATATATTTACTGGAATCAACAAGTAATGGGAAAAAATAAAGCAGAGTTGCAAACTTACAGAAATTGTTCTTTACATTTCACAACTCAGGCCTTATTCTCTGAATCTGGCTCTCTTAAAAGGCTCCTCAGTTCAAATAAAATTCCCAAGCCCTGTTTAGTGACTGATTACAGAATAAGGTTGCACATTCTCCTACATATCTCCAAACGGATTGAGGAGCACAGTTAGCACTTTTGGGATTGTTCTCTATAAACCGTTTTATCAGAACGTGTTTTATGATGGAGGGCAGTGCCTGCTTTTCTGTAGCTGTAGGGAGAGAAGGAACATTTTTTTCTTCATTTTCTGGTATTTTTCTCTACTTATTAACACAGCCTGCAGCTTTAAGGCAAAACATGGGAATTATGTTAGTGAAGAGAGGGGGAAATGAAAGCACTTCTTAGAGGTTTAAATTATATATAATCAAAAAGGGCAAAAGAGAATTTTAACATGTGGTGTATGATACATGTGATGTTTTCTATCTATGTTGTTTTTGTCTATTTGAATTTTTTGCTCATTTAAGAAATAAAGATAATATTCATATTGATTTGTATGTTAGGTATTTTGCAATAATCGTATGTTCAGTACATTTCATGGTTTGAGTAATTACATGGAAATACTTACAGCATTTTAAAGTTCTATGAATAGTATCAGTTTACCATTAAAATATTTTAAGATCAAAGAAACATGATTGTTTCAAAATATTCTACTTTGAAATGATGTTAAATTACAATTTATAACTGGCTCCTGAACTTAGCATAATATGACCAAATAAATCACAATATTATAAAGAAATGTTTATTTCACCAAAAAATAATTTACACAAGTGATATGTATTGTTAGAACATGAAAACTTAATTTTATATTTAAATATCATTCCACAAACTCAACTTTAGGAAATATAGTCTTTTACTTGTCAACTCTCCCTTTTGCTCTCAGAAATGTATAGAATTACAGAACTTCAACAAACTGAGCCATAAAATTTGTATCAAACTTGAAGTAATGCTGCTATAAATATAAAGTGACATAGCATATGGCCAGCGTGTCCATGCACAGTGATGCTCTGATAAAATAGCTGTATGTGACCTTAAGCAAATTACTTTGAGTGTCCTGAAGAGTATCCAGTGCTCTGTGGTCTGTGCTTTTTATGAGTCAGACATCACAGTAGCTTGTTTACAGCCTAATATAATACATTTCACAGATTTCCATTTCATTTATAGATCATAAGGATGTTATCAAAAATAATTTGCTATACAAACTCAGATAAGATAGAGTAATAATGTAAGTTAAATGTTACCGTATGATTGGAGTTGTTTCTGCTTCATTTACACTTTATTATTTATTGTAGGCCTCAGAAACAAAACTGAGCTTCGATTTGATTTTGATTTTTACTTCTTAAATTACTTTTCACTTTTTTTAGTTAGCTAGACATGAGTATATTTCTCTCATATCAATAAAATAAATGCAGAAGTTCTGTTCTCTCTTTGAAGTTGGTGAGATAAAATTTCCTTTTGAGAGCTATTTGTTTATATTGTAATTATATTACATTGTAAATTAAAATTATTTTAACAGTCTCTGGAGATTATTAGATTAATGCAAAATCAGTTTGTAGTAACTATCTTAAAATCTTGAGCTGTGATATTATCTTCATGCTAAAGTTTACAACTTTTGTGTGTAACTAAGGGATCATATCCTTTAGTATTTAAATTCAACTATAATTTAAATATGTGCCAAGCAAGCATTCCTCAAATTATAGTTTGCCTGTATTGTACTTACTAAAAATTGATTTTAAAATTCATTGATTTTTTAAAAATATATATTTAATTTTAAAGAAACATAACTGTTAAATATATTTATATGTAGTATATCAAGTATTTAATGTCATTTTACAATAATTAATGTTATAATTGTCCTGCTTTCTCCAATGATACATTTAGAATATGGAAAGGATAATAAGTGTCATGGGCTTACCAAGAAACAAATGTAAATATACACACATACACATAAACATACATTTATATATACAGATATACATCTATAAACATATATACATTGGTAGTTACTTAACATTCATTGGTTATATTTTGCTATTTAATATTTCAAATATTCTAAAGTTTTAGATATCCACTTAATTCTTCAAGAAATTTATACCATGGAAAAAAGTCAAAAGATGTTTTCTTATAAATTCTTATAAAGAATGTTTATTATTCTTATAAATACAATTTAAGAAATTATTAATTTTTATATCTAAAGAATATACACACCTATAATTTAGGGCTTTTAAAAAATATTTCAGTATTAGCCTGTTATCAAATTGTATATTATTAAAATTATTTTTGGAGAAATTAAATACTATGGGATTATTAGTGGAGAAATAGGAATCATGGCTTTGGGAAGCCCTGTAAAACATGTTGAATATTGTCCAATAGAGAAAAAGACTTACGTTTTGTTTTCCTGTGGGAATGTCACAAAGGAGCCTTGTCTTCTACCAGGCACTGCCCTTCCCAAAGAAAAATTTTGGTTCTTTTTAGGAATGCCTAACCTGTGGGAAGAAAAAGACCTGGATGGCTTAAAAGAGAAAGAATTAGGCGGGTTCTAGGTGAGGTGGGTTCTTGGAGACTGAGGACAGTGGTGTAGCAGATCCTGTGTATGGAGTCTCCTCCGTTCTCCCACACTGCAGCAAGCACTAAGGAATGGACTAATCTCTACTAGTAGAAGGAAGTTGGAGGAAATATTTCTGATGGGGATGTATTTCCAAAGACTGAGCTTTAAGTTTGGTAGCTTGGAAATAACAGCAAAGTTTCCATGGACTAAATTTAGCATGATGGGGAATTGGGCTTGATGATCAGATCAGAGACTTGGATGGCGAGAATCGCATTTGAACTGAAAAGACATCTTTTTTCCCAAGCTTCCTGGACTGTGTAAGAAGCCAGAGACACATTATGACCTTAACAAAGGGTAAAAGGCCCTGCCAGTGAGGCAGGTGGCTATGCAGAGCCAATTTAATTGATTTAAAAAATAGGAAACTAAAATGTTTAAGCTATTCTTCACCTGAGTAATGTGGAAGAAATTTCTGCTCACTGCAAGGGTCTGCTTATTAAAGTGGAATGTGTCAGCTACTTCCTCAGTTAAAGCTGCAGCTCAGATCACAGCAGTGAGTAGCCAGTCACCTCTGTTCATTCCCTCAGACCGAGGAGGAGTTTTAACTGGGGAGCTATCAGAGACTGTGCTGGCGCAGTCTTACTATTATTCAGTCTCATCACTATCAGCATAGCTTTTATTGATTGAGTGCTGACGAATCCAAAGAAACTGAAAATGTTTGTGACCTAATTTCCCATAAAACATTTTCAGTTGAGGAAACATATTCAGAGGTGTTGAGTCCCTTGCTAAGGCCACAGAGTTAATAAGTGGAAGCCCTGGGATTTGAGTTGGAGTTTATGAGATTCTGAAGTTCATACTGGAATTCCAGTCGCTGGAATTTCCTGGACAATTGATCTGACCAGCTTTTGTGGCAAATACTGAGCAAGTATGCTCCATGTGAGGTCAGTAGGCCTCCTGGGACTCTCTGTTCTTCGCTGGCCTGCCTGACCTGTCTGTCAGGTCCCTGGAGAAACATGCCTGAGCTCCAGCCGCATTACTGGTGTGTGATTCCGTGTTTCTCCCGTTTCTCCACTGGGTGACACAGGTTTCCTGGAACACACCTTGTATTTCGTGTTTGGTCCTCTCTACGCCGCTTCACCTCCAGCTTCCTCCGCTCCTGCTCTGTGGGGTATCCCCCACTTAGGCCTGGATGCCTGCCCGGGAGAGCGCTGGGTGTGCCTCATCCCTTTCTCGCTTTGATTGTCAGTCCCTAATGTCTCCTCCAAGGGTCAGTTTCCCTGGGTTCCCCCAGATGCTAAACACCAGCTCATTTCACCAGGCTCGGCCTGCTCAGCATTGCTTAGGAAAAGGGTCCTCGGTAAAAGCAGCACCTACCTGTGATACTCCCTCCAGACACTAAGAAAGTTTAGGGAAATGATTTCTGTGGTTTAGCGCAGCTTCTTCTGAAGGGCACATTCAGTATTTTATAACCACTCAGGCACTGAATAGATAGGATAAGAGCAGAGTCCTTAGAACCCTCTTCTATGGCAGGTTCTTTGACAGATTTTGGAGAGGTTAGGACGCCCCCGTCCTAACCAGGATAGAGAGCAGTGTGGTAGAGTGGTCACTCGGGAAGTTTGGTAACCAGGTATTTACCATTTGGTAGAGACTTTAACAACCTGTAACATTGTATTAGTGGGTACTAACTGAATATAAGCTCTGACTCTTATGTGTCTGAAAAGGAAGCAATTTTAAAATGATTACTGAAAATTGGTTAATAAATATCAAACCTGTTAATGAGATACTGAATTTTGTATGCTCTCATAGTCCACTTTTCTAACTGTTGATGAAGTAACTTAAGTTTTACAAATTAAAATAGTACCTGAGTCAGTGGTCTATGGGCTTACTTTTCTCTAATGATTTTTATCCAGTGACGTTTCTAATGATGGGATGTCAACAATCTGAAACTTATGCAAAATAAATTTTCCCTTTGGTGTTCCCTGTAAAATGGGGAGAATTCTAGAGTCTCAGAAGTCTGTACATAGTCTAGAGTGTACTTCTGTACATTGTTTTCAAAGGCAGTTACCCAAACATTGAAATCAAAACTATCCAGACCTATTCCATGGATCTGTTGGTAGCTTTGAACCCTATAATATGTAAATGGTAATAGAAATCTGTCATTATTCACAGGCTGCACAGCAGGGCCAGCTTTAACCTCAGGACTCCCTAGAAGTGGAAAAGTGACCTTTACAGAGCATTTAGTAAACCCATCAAACTAGAACCACCTAGAAAGTTCAGCAATTCCTAAGTTTTATGTCCTATCTAGTTTCAAAAACTGATTTGGTTAAGTGGTTAGAGTGTTGGCCCACAGACTGAAGGGTCCCAGGTTCGATTCTGGCCAAGGGCACATACCTCGGTTTCAGGCTCAGTCCCTGGCCCTGGCTGTGTGCTAGAGGCAACCAATCTATGTGTCTCTCTCACATCTCTCCTTCTCCCACTGTCTCTCTTTCTTCCACTCTCTCTGAAAAAACAATGGAAAAAATAACCTCAGATTAGGATTAAAAAAAAAAAAAAAAGAAAAACCTGATCTAAAACCGATGCAATGTGGGTTTAATTGAAAATAAGCAGGAAGGTTATTTTCACCACTTCCTGAGTGAGAAACAGAGCAATATAAATTATATTGAAATTTTGCGTGTTTAATTGCTGAGTAGAGTACGGCAATTGATAATTAAAGTACTAATTATTTAATGTAATTATATTTAATTATTGTAATTGCTATTCATATCTTACATCCTAATAGAAAGACATCAAGGGACTTTTTCACAAAATTTTTCCCTTGTGCTAAAAAAAAATCAGGAATTTATCTTTGTTTATTTGAAATAAGCTATTTGCTATTTCATTTATTTGACAGTGAAATAAGTTACTAATTCTTTTGCCTTTTGGTTGCAATTTTTTACCAGGATATTTTACATTAAATGCCATGAAACACTTATAAATAAATAAAAAATTTAAGGTAGAAATAGTGTAATTTTTTTTGCATGGAATTATGGATTTGAACATTGTATATATTTTCTTGTAGATCACACTATAAATTCACATCTTTTTTTTCTCCTGTCGGGCATTACAGTATATTGAAAGGGCTGGTTAGACATTGTAATTTTCTTTTACTCTCAATTTATAATGTGTGACAATATATTCAAGTCAGTAAGAATGTAAATTACAGCACATATACGATTTGAAAATCAAGAAATGGAAGAGAAAAGGCAATCTAAAAGACAAATTCTAATTTATTATCTCTGATGACCTGAGTTTAATTTGTTTACATTTCACATGGGAAGCATCTCTTTGATATATTACATATAAAGCTGAAATACTGTGTTTCAGCTTAGATAATGGGGTCATTACCTCAATTTTAGACATTCTGTGCCTGAAATTGGGATGTATGATGGATGCATTGACTAAACAAAAATACCACAGGTAAAAAATATTTCTAGAAACTTAAGAGACTTGAGATTTATTTTTTAAATCACTTCCTTAGAAAGTATGGGTAATAGAACACAGAGAAATTACAAAGATTATACTTTTAGAATCAAGAAAAATGTAAATTTATATGTTATAGAGAATAAAAGAGTTAGATGTTTGTAACACCTGGCTATAGCCACTAATAACTATACTAATCTCTAACATTTATAGTGTATTTGGCAGGTGCAGCCATTTGCCAAAACTTTATGCATATTATTATATTTAATCTTCACAGCAGCTCTTTGATTAAAATATTACTTTTCTTCCATTTTACTGGCACAATAGACACAAACAACACTTTCCCCCCAAAAATGAGCCATGTGGTTTTCTATTTGGACTAATTTTCAGACAGTAGAGTGATTTGCAAAATAGATTTCCGTTTAATGTTCCCTACAAAAGGTGGAAAGTAGTCTCAGAAGTTTTTTCTTTTTCCACTCTGTACGTGGTTTCCAAAAGGAGCTAACTCATGGCAACCAACAATGTTAAGACCTGTTCTACTATGAATCAGAATATCAGTAACCATAAAATCAGATACAAATCTATGGAAACCTATGTACACTGGATTATGTATTTAGGATGGGTCCAGTCAGAGCCAATGTTACCGTAAGAATCTAAGCAAATTAAACAATGTGAAGAAAGAGTGCAACGGTTGGTGTTTTATTGCAGAAGAACTCCATACAGAGCTTTACGAACGTGGGCTCTGTATCCAAGAGAGAAAAGTTGAGAGTAAGAGTCACCATTTAATCACTTTATGTCCTTGGGAAATATACTCAATCTCTTTAACCTTCAATTTTTTATTCTAAGATGAGGCTAATATCTATGTTAAAGAATTATTGTGAAGATTAAAGGAAAGGAATGACCATATTCTGCTCAGTGTGGACCCACTGCGCTCATTGCATGTTAGCTGTTTATTATTATATCAATGTTTTCATTGTATGGGATATATTACTGGCTTTGTCAAGATGGCTCTCAACCTAGTTGTCTTAGCATCATTTGTGGTGCTGTAGCGGGGAAAAAAAGTAAACCTTTAAAAAGATAAATAAGTGCCAGGTTCCATCTCTATAGCTACTGAGTTAATGGTGTAGTTTGCTTGGGAGACAAAAAGGCTCAGTTGATTCTGATGGGTTGAGAACCACTATAACAGGGAATTTGGTGTTCAGGAATATTCTCAGTTTAAAAGGTTTTTCTTTTAATAAATGGAACATTTTCCCTGGAAAGACATAACTTTGATTTTACAAATCCTTACCATCTTTACTTCGTTTACCTTAGCAGTGTGTGTGTTAACCCAGATCTTATTGTGCTGAGTGATGGGGATGTCATTGCTGAAATGGGAGCGGTGACAGCAATTAAGTTTAGAGAGTAAATATCAATATTCAAGTGGAGATCATGGTTTCAGTTCCATCAGTATGGATAGTATTCCCTAACCTCCAAACACTCAGCCTCTATAAATTGTCTTGGAGGACAAGGCTTCGACCTAGGCAAAAATGATGTGTGTGAGTCTCTCCTTGAATACAGATTTTGGGGTCTGTTTTTTTTACCCACTGAATTTGGTGGACGAAAGTATGTCTACAGAGTTGTCTGAGTCAATTTATTCAGCATGTCTATTATTGTCATCATCATCATCATTATTACTTTGATGAGTTGCTAATGTTCTCTTCTCTGGCTGTCTAAAAAGCTGGTTCCTAATGCTGTTGCTGCTCTGTTCAGTTTGAAGCGTGACTCCTCAATGGAAGAAACCATATTGTAGTATTTAGCAATTCTACTCGGACATGCCTACGAACATCAGGAGGACATAAAAGGGCCAGTGTGGGTCTTGGAATCGAATGAATTTAAGTTCTTTGCCTGTTACATCACTAACTGGCTCTATTAGTTAGAGTTATACTGTGGCAAAGTAAATAAATAAATATATCCCCAAATGTCCGTGGCTTAACACTATAGAAATGTAATGCAGCTGTCTTCCACAGAGTGACTCAGGGAACTAATGCCCTGCCATCTCCTAACTCCAGTCTTCCTGTAGCACCTCAGAGACTTCCTTCTCCATTTGGAGGAGGGGGTAAGAGAACATGGAGAAAGACTACTCTTAGGTATCTTGACCCGTAAGAGACAAAATCACCTTTATTCAGCAGCAAGAGTCAACCAGCAGCCCTATCTACATAAAAAGGGGGGCTGAGAAATATAACCCCTGGTTGAATAGTTACTTCTCAGCTGCAACTCTACATGTTGAAAAAGAGAGTACAAATTATTGGTGGGTATCTAGCTCTCTTACCAAACTAACTGTGTCACTTTTAAAAACTGAATTTCTATCATTCTGATGCCTGATTGGAAAAAGGGAATAATACCCCTGAAATACAGGTAATGAAGATGAAATTAGATAATGTACATAAAGTATTTGACATATGGTCAGGCATAAAATGAATTCTCAATATACGGTGCATGCTATAATTATCATAACCATGTGCCTTGTACTCCATATACAGAAGATGAACACTCCTTCCTCTCTTTAGTAAGGTGATGTTTTCTATTCCATTTATTATGAATGGTAATCTGTCAAATTACACCTACTTGTATATGCTCCTATTTTATGAACATCCTTTCCTACAGGAGTAGTAACATCAAATGCTTTCATTTTATGACTGGGGCTCTGTCAGGAAAAAACAGCTACTTTTCTGGGTTTGAAAATATCCGTTTTTTGGTTCACTGGCTTCATTAGCTTCAGACAAGGCATGAGGAGTTTCCTCTGTGCTTGCATAAGTCATGGTTAGATCACCCTTCCTGCTGCTGACTCTTGCTGCGTTAGAAAACCTATCCCAGTTAGAATATGAATGCTGTGCAGCATCAAACTGGTTTGGCCTTTTAGTAAAGTTTCTTTCATTCTATGTTTTAAAATATATTGTTCCTATTAATGGTGTGCTATATTATTATGTTATATTCATCTTTGTATTAGTAAACTTCTTAGCATTTTTTGTATGCATATTCTAAAATGCTAGAGCAAGTTCTCAGATAATTTCTATTAGAATTTAGTCAATAAACATTGCCAAAATATTAGAGAAAAGAGCCAGTGACTTGAATAGAGTTGAATATTCTTATCAAGTTATAAAAAGTAAATAAGTTTTAATGGCTTTTCATTTTAATTATAGTTCCTGTCATAAAAACTATTTTCTCAGTTTTTTAAATGGAAGAACAGCAAGCAACAATTTAATGTCAATTGTCCCAGTCTCTCAAAGATTGCACAGTTTAACTTCAAATCAAAGTTTAAAAATATTAGTGCCAGGCAGCTATTTATCTTGAGTTATTAACATTTTCAGTTATTAAAATCTGGTTACTTCTTTTATCTTTCAATGATTGAAATATAAATAAGAAATAGAGGAAAATGTCAAGTGTTTCTCATTCTGATTAGTAGTATAATTGTAAAATTCTTTTAGTCTCACCACGTAAATTGTTTTTTAGCCTGCACATTTTAAAAGGCTTCAAGATTTTCATGGGAAAGAATTTTAGGAAAAATATTTGGGAAAACAGGAAAAGAAGACTGTAAATCTAAGGTACTGAAACATTAAGAATAAAGAATGTGGCCCGGCTGGGCGTGGCTCAACAATTGAGCATCCAAGAGATCGAGGTTCGATTCCCGGTCAGGGCACATACCTGGGTTGCGGGCCCCACCCCAGTCAGGGGCATGCAGGAGGCAGCCAGTCAATGATGACTCATCATTGATGTTTCTATTTCGCTCCCTCTCCCTTCCTCTCTCTGAAATCAATAAAGATATATTTAAAAAATAATAATAAAGAATGTGACCCTCATTAAATAAATGTGATATAATATAAGGGATAAATGACTTTCAGTAAAGAAACCTGATTTCTAGGTTTGACTCTTTCTACTAACCAGGTGTGTGAGTTCTTGAGTAAGAAATCTATAATTTAGGAGTCTCAGTTTTTTTATCTTTAAAATAGGGACAAAAATGATTCCCATTCCCTATGATTAGTATATGATTTAAAAATTGAATAAAATAAGAGAATGGGCTGCCATTAAAATCAATAAATACCCAGAAAAAAATACCACTCTCTCTTTTAAAAAAAAATTAAAAGTGTTTTTATTGATTTCAGAGAGGGGGAGAGAGAGAAACATCAATGATGAGAGTCATTGATCAGCTGCCTCCTGCACGCCCCCCACTGTGGATCAAGTCCAAAACCCAGGCGTGCACCCTGATTGGGAATCAGACCATCACCTCCTGGTTCATGGGTCGACGCTCAACCACTGAGCACGCTGGCCAGCAGCATTCTCTTTTTAATCAAAAACATTTTCTTTCCCTAATGGAAGAATTTTTAATGTGGGGGTGGAGGAATCCATCCTGCTCTCTATAGTAGTGGTTCCCTGCCACAACCTTCCTTTATAAAATTATGTGGCCAGGCTGATAGTCTTTCCCATTATTCCAACTCCCAGTAGACTAATGAAATGCCTGGTTTTTAGCTGAGCTCATTGCAACTTAAAATGTAACTATGTACATTCCCTAGCCTCCTTTTCAGCTGTGTGGCCATGTGAGAATGTGTAGGAAAGTGTTGTCTGTAGCTCCTGGGATATAGCTTTTGAGCAGTGCCCTTCAAACTTTATAGTGTATCAGCATCAATTGAAGGGCTTGCTAAAAACAAACAGCTGGCCCTGGCCAGTGTGGCTCAGTTGGTTGGAGCGTCCTCCCCCCATTCACCGATGTGGTGGGTTCGATTCCCCAGCAGGGTGCATACCCTAAGTTTCTGGTTCTATCCCTAATCGGAGCTCGTAAAGGAATCAACCAATCGATGTTTCTCTCTCACATGGATGTTTTTCTCTCTCTTTCCTTCCTTCCCTCCCTTTCTTTCTCCCTCCCTCCTCCTTTCTCTTTCTAAAATCAATAAAATAAACAAAAAATAAACAGTTGGGTGCCATCCCAGGGTTACAGATTCAGTGAGTCTAGAGAGGGGCTTGAGAATTTGCATTTCTAACAAGTTCCTAGGTGATGCTGATGCTGCTAGTCCTAGGGCCACAGTTAGAAACTCTGCCTGCTTGTCTTTCCTTCTGCCCCTTGGCCTGGAATGTGAATGTGATGGCTAGTGCTACATCTGAGCCGTAAGCTGGAAGCTGCATCCAGGAACTCAGAAAAGAAAGCTGAAAGCCTGCTTGCAGGAAACTGCAGAGGTACTATACCAGCTATGAGCTGCCTACATCTGTATTTTTCTGTGAGAGAGAAATAAACTTCAAAATTGTGTTAGACCTGTTAATTTTCTATCCAACTAAACCAAGCCTAATTATTAGTAATAAAATATATTAGATAGAATTGAGGCACCCCCCCTTTCTTACCCCTAGTTTCTGACAGTGGTCTACAACCCAAACACCTGTGCACATGAGGGAAATTTAAGCTTGATACCTGGTCAACAACTGAGGACTGAGGACCTAACATGAAATTCATGATATAGTGATTAAGACATTTCTGAGCTGGAGTGATGGGTATTGTTCTAATTTCTGTTATTTCTAACTTTGGCGTAATGAAGTGATTTTATATGTATCTGATGATATGAAGGAAAATGTACTTGCAAAATGTATATTTGTATGGATATATTTAACCTCAGGAGATATAAATATATCCTATACTTGAGTATTGAGGGGTTTTGGGAGTTTTTTTGTTTTGATTTTTATTGTTGTAAATATTACAGATGTCCCCTTTTTTCTCCATTGACCCCTTCCACCCTGCACCCAATCCCCACTACAGGCCTATACCACACTATTGTCTGTATCCAAGGGTTATGCATATATGCAAATAAATTCTTTGGTTAATCTTTCTCCACCCACACACCCCCACCTTCCCTCTGAACTTCATCAGTCTGTTCCATGCTTCTGTGTCACTAAATCTATTTTGTTCCATCAGATTATTAGGTTCTTTAGATTCCACATATAAGTGAGATCATGTGATATTTGTCTTTTTCTGCCTGGCTTATTTCGCTTAGCATAATATTCTTCAGGTCCGTCCATGCTGTCCCAGTGGGTACGAGATCCTTCTTTACAGCTGCATAGTATTCCATGGTGTAAATGTGCCACAGCTTTTTTATCCACTCATCTACTGATGGGCACTTGGGCTGTTTCTAAATCTTAGCTATTGTGAATTGCGCTGCTATGAACATAGGGGTGCATATATTCTTTCTGATTAGTGCTTCAGGATTCTTAGGATATATTCCTAGAAGTGGTATCACTGGGTCAAAAGGCAGTTTCATTTTTAATTGTTTGAGGAATCTGCATACTGTTTTCCATAGTGGCTGCACCAGTCTGCATTCCTACCAGCAGTGTACCAGGGTTTCCCTTTCTCCAAATCCTCACCAACATGTGTCATTTGTTGATTTGTTGATGGTAGACATTCTTACAGGTGTGAAGTGATACCTCATTGTGGTTTTAATTTGCATCTCTCTGATGATTAGCTATGTTGAGCATTTTTCATATGTCTCTTGGCCATCTGTATGTCCTCTTTGGAAAAGCGTCTATTCATGTCCTTTGGCCTTTTTTTAATTGGATTATTTATCTTCCTCTAGTTAAGTTGTATGAGTTCTTTGTGCACTTTGGAAATTCTCCCTTTATCAGAGATATCCTTGGCAAATATGTTCTTCCATACCTCGGGGTTCCTTTGTATTTTGAGGCTGTTTTCTTTTGCTGTGCAGACTTTTTTTAATTTGATGTAGTCCCATTTATTTATTTTTTCTTTTGTTTCTCTTGCCCTAGGAGATGTATTGGTGAAAATTTTGCTATGTGAGATGTCTGTGACTTTACTGCCTATGTTTTCTTCCAGGATTTTTATGGTTTCACTACTTACATTTAAGTCTGTTAACCATTTTGAGTTTATTTTTGTGTACGGAGTAAGTTGGCGGTCTAGTTTCATTTTTTTGCATGTACCTGTCGAGTTTTCCCAACACTATTTATTGAAGAGACTGTCTTTACTCCATTGTATGTTCTTGCTTCCTTTGTCAAATATTAACTGACCATAATGGCGTGGGTCGATTTCTGGGGTCTCTGTTCTGTTCCATTGATCTATATGCCTTTTGTTGTACCAATACGAGGCTGTTTTGATTACAGTGGCTGTGTAGTATAGTTTGATATCAAGCAGAGTGATCCCTGTTCTTCTTTTTCAGGATGGCTGAGACTGTTCGGCTTCTTTTTTGGTTCCATATAAATTTTTGGAATATTTGCTCTAGCTCTGTAAAATATGCTGTTGGTGTTTTAATAGGAATTGCATTGAATCTATAGATTGTTTTGGGTAGTATGGACATTTTAATGATATTAATTCTTCTGACCCATGAACATGGTATATTCCTCCACCCGTTTATATCTTCCTCTATTTTTGAGTTTTTTTATAGTGTTTGATGTCTAGTTTCATGCCATTGTGATCTGAGAAGATGCTTGGTATGGTTTCAGTCTTCTTGAACTTGAAGAGACTTGTTTTGTGCCCTGACATGTGGTCTATTTTTGAGAATGTTCCACGTGCACTTGAGAAGAATGTGTATTCTGTTGCTTTGGGATGAAATGTTCTGTAATGTCAATCAAGTCCATTAGTTCTAGTGTGTCATTTAAGATCTGTGTTTCTCTGTTGATTTTTTGTCTTGATGATCTGTCCAATGCTGACAGTGGGATGTTAAAGTCCCCTACTATGATTGTGTTGCTACTGACTTACCCCTTAAAGTCCACCAAGAAAATTTTTATATATTTAGGTGCTCCTATATTGGGTGCAAATATATTTATAGGAGTTATTTTCTCCTGTTGGATTGATCCCTTTAGTATTATGTAATGACCTTCTTTGTCTCTTGTTATGGTCTTTATTTTGAAGTCTATTTTGTCAGAAATAAGTATTGCCACTCCAGCTTTTTTTCATTTCCGTTTGTGTCGAATATTCTTTCCCATCTCTTCACTTTCAGCCTGTGTGAATCTTTTGCTCTCAGGTGGGTCTCTTGTAGACAGCATATATATAGGTCATATTTTTTCATCCATTCAGCTACCCTATGTTTTTTGATTGTAGTATTTATTCTGTTTGTATGTAAGGTTGTTATTGATATATACTTATTTAATGTCATTTTTTCCCTTTATGCTGATGTACCTTTCTCTCAATATTTCTCCTTAAATTTAGCAGTCCTTTTAGCATTTCTTGCAATGCTGGTTTGGTGGTACTGAACTCCTTTAGCCTTCTTTTGTCTGGGAAGCTCTTTATTTCACCTTCAATTTTAAACGATAGCCTTACTGGAAAAAGCAGTCTTGGTTGCAAGTTCTTGCTTTTCATTACTTTGAGAAGTTCATGCCAATCCCTTCTGGCCTGAAGTGTTTCTGTTGAGAAATTCGCTATCAGTGTTTTGTGGGTTCCCTTGTACGTCACTGTTTGCAATCCTTAATATTCTCTCTTTGTCCTTAATATTTGCCATTTTAATTATGATGTGTCTTGGAGTAGGTCTCTTTGGGTTCCGCTTGCTTGGAACCCTCTGTGATTCCTGAACTTTCTCCCTGGCCAGCATAGGGAAGTTTTCTGTTATTTATTCGACCAGGTTCTCTATTCCTTGCTGACTTTCCTCCCCCTCCAGCACCCCTATGATGTGAATGTTGTTTCACTTCATCTTGTCCCAAAGTTCCCTTAAACTGTCCCCATGCTTTTTAAATTTTTTTTAGTTTTTGCTGCTCTGATTGAGAGTTTTTTTCTACCTTATCTTCTAATTCACTTATTCTATCCTTTGCGTCACCGAGCCTGCTTTTAATTCCTTCTAGCTTATTCTTATTATCAGATACAGTATTCTTTCCTGGTTCTCATTTATCATATCCATATCTTGTTTCATGCTTTCACCAAGTTCCTGTGCCTTCCCATTAAGTGTCTTATGGTTCTCATTAATTTCCTTGAGCATCTTTTTAACCATTACTCTGAACTCTATTTCTGATAACATCCTTACTTCCATCTCTTCAAGGTCTTTTTCAGGTGATTTTTCCCTTTTTTAGTTTGGGGGTTGTTTCTTTGTTGCCCCATTTTAGTGACTCATAGTGTTTGTATCTGTATATTAGATATATTTGCTGTCTCCGTGTCTTGTGGGGTGGGATTTTGTAGTGTATGTCCAGTGGAGCCCAGAGGTGTGTTTCCTTATACTTCTGAGCTGTTTTCTCTAGGGATGTCCCTTTTGTGGGTGTTCCTTTTATGGGTTCTTGGTCTCTCCTGTTGTGATTGGGTCTAGATTGTTGTTGACCCATTCATGGGAGGACTCTCCACTCAGGCTGGCTAACTGTGAGGTTCAGCCACAACCATATCGTGTGAGCTGTTGTACAGGTGCTGACAGGGCAAAACAAAACACAACCAAACTGCCAGGAAACAAACAGGAACTTACAAAATATCCTGATAATCACAATGAAAACAACCCAAGAGAAGGTAGAATTGGGAGAGTGAAGCGAGAACACAAATACTAAAGCAATAAAGAAAGAAAATAATATATTGCTAATAATAAAAATAAAATAAAAGTATTAAATAGAGAAGCTACTGGGAGAAAAAAGGAGCAGAGGAAAGATTCTGAAAGGAAAGAAGGGTGAGCAAAAAAACAAGATTAGAGAGTAGGAATAGGAAAATAGTTGAGAAAAAAAAAAGATAAACATAAACAAAAAGACAGGAAGACAGAGAATAAAAGAGGAGAGAAAGAAAAAAGAAGAAAAGAGAAAAAAAGAAAGTTTTGCCAATGGAACAAAAAGTGAGAGCGGTAAGGGCAGGGAAGGAGGGTAATGAGAGAGAAGGAAGAAGCATTAGAGTAAAGCAATGAACTTACTATTTATAATGATAATATCCCAGCATTAAAGCAGAGAATATCAAGAAAATCTTGATGATAGAACAAAAAACAAAACAAAACAAAAAAACAAGCAAAGCAGGACAAAACAAATCCTAAAAAAATTAATTAAAAATTTAAAACAATTAAAAATTCTTTAAATTTCTTTCTTTTCCCTTTTTTCTAAAAAACAAAAAAGTCAATCAGGTGAGTTTCTTCTAGGCAGTTTATGTTGTCTGAGGCTCACTCTGTTGAATGCTGACTTTGGGTCTCCTGGGAGGTAGTTGTGTGAGAGCCAATGTCAGGCGTTGTCTAGGTTTGGCTCTGGTGTCCTTAGGTAGTTGGCTGGTCTGAGGCTCTCTGTGGACCAACTCCACCTGTCAACTATTTTGCAACCTTGTAGTTGCCTGGTCTTACTCCAGAGTCTTCTGAAGAGAGTCTTTCGGGTGCAGGGTGGCTAGTGTAGCTCAGGATATTGCTCCCCTTAGAGGTGTCGCTGTCAGGCACTCACTATGGGGAAGTTAGTCTCTGCTTCAAAGCCAGCTCCTCTGTCCCTACCCTGTCCTCTGATTCTAGTTCCCCATACAATGGCCCGTTGCAGGTTCAGATTGGATTCAGACTGCTGCCTTTTCTGTATGGGCCGTGTCAGCGGCCTGGGCTCAGTGGGTTTGATCAAAAGAGACTCCAGTGAGCACACTGCCTGCCCAGCCCCCAGCAGGGGTTTTAAGCTTTTCCTCCAGTTCCCAAACAGTAGTCCCTGAGAGTCTTATTCTTGTCCTGCGAGCTGCTGTCCCTTCCCCCTCAGATCTGTGCCCTGTGGGGTATCTGGGGCTTCAGTGAGCTGTGCCAGACCTTTGCCTGTTGGGAGCGGTGCTCCTAGCCTGCGGGAGAGGTGGGCGTGCCCCTCTTTCCCAGTTCTGTTTGGCTGATCTCACAGGGCGCTGAGTTCACACTCTCCACAATGCAACACAAGTCCCTGCTTTTGCTGGTTCACTTCCCCAGTGCAAGCCAAGAGGGGGGACACCGTTCAGCAATCAAAATCTCAAAAAAGCACAAAGCAACGAACAGGCAGAGAACCCACCCTGTGAGGACCGGGCACCCCCACACCTCAGAACCAAGTAGGATGGGGTCACAAAGTCATCCCCATACACGTCCCCTGCACAGCTGGTCTCAGTAAAGCTGGGGCAGTTCCTTGTGCACTATCCTGTCTCTCTTTAGAGCAGGTCAGAAATCCCCAATTCACCCCACCGGCAGTTCCAGCTCCCCTCTCTGGCTGTGGGGGGACTCTCTTCCCCTTCCCCGTGCCACACAGTTCACATGCTTTCTGGGGTTCTACACAGTGCATTACAGGAAAGCAGAGGGTCCCTGTATGTGGCTGCCCAGTGCAGCCCTCTGGCCCCTTTCTAATCGGAAGCCACACACTATGGGACAGCCTTTCCTGTGGTCAGCACCCAGGGTGAAAGTCTCCTGTCCTGGCTGCCACCATTAGCAGCATTGTTTCACTGGGAAGGTGAGGTTCCCCTCCTCACAGGCACACTGTTCCCCTAGGTCCCTCTGCCCTCTTGCACGGCCTCTCCTTCCCCTCTCCTCCACTCTGGGTGTGAGATCCCCGCTTTTGGAGGCCGGTCCACCCTCCCAAGGGGAGGGAGCTTTGCAGCCTCTAACCCTCAGGCCTTGGAGCCCAGCACTGGCGTCAGAAGGGCCTCCCTCTTTCTATGCCCCCCCTTGCCAGACTCTATGATGTTTCTTCAGTGCTCCTTACTCAAAATGTCCAATCAGGTATATTCCTCTTGCTTTTCCAAGCTGACTAAGCAGTATTTTAGCTGTAAGTCCAGTTCATGGCTGGAAGCAAGGGCAATCTGCTTCTTGTCAGAGTGCCACCATCTTCCTCCCCCATTGAGTATTGAGTTTTTATAGCAAAACTATATTCAGAGTAATTTAAAAGTGTTATTGTGTCTGTATTAGCACACATATATAAGCGTGTTAATGTATATACATATATACATATTTTAAATCTATGAGTATTTTATAGCAGTAAATAAATATGTTCAAGAGTAATGAATAATAATGAGATTTACTGACTCATTAAGTGTTGAGAGGGCTTGGCCTTCACCTCATGCCTTACGATCTTTCTAAACCACTGAATATCACTGAAAAGAAGAATATAACCTGCCGTGGGATATGCTGACCAAGGCATTTAAATTCTCAGTGGGACATAAGAATGCTCAGTATATTTAGGTACTTTTTACAGAAAGCTAAAATCATTGGTGAACTCTAGCTTTTTTTACTCAATTCTTAATTTTTTTAAAGTTTGAATAATCAGGGGTTTTTAATAATAAAAATGTCAATTTTAACTGAAAATTGAAAACTGGAGGTTAGTATTTAATTTTATATAAGGAATATAGAATAAGATTTTGCTTTTCTATATAAATGTAGACCTTTACTGAGAAAAACAAACAAGTCAAATAAAGCCTTTATCATTTATTAACCAACTTTTAAAATCATAAGTAAATCAAGGTTAGGTTCCCACATCTCTTAATGTTTTTCTTCATTGTCGGAATCATTTAAATGAAATTCAAATTCCAACAGAAAAAATCCAATTTTCAGACATTTCAATCTTTCTTATTAAAGCAGTTATATTTTTATATTATGAGAAAAAATAAAATATAGCTTAAGAAGCTACAAGAATTTTTAAAAATATAAGTATTAAATATTTAAAGTTATATATGTGTTCCATAAATAATATTAGGCAATTTATAAAAATAACATAAATAAATTATAAAAGAGAAAAATATATAAAAACAAAGTTATAAAGAAAAGTACAAGCTTTTAAAAAGTGATATAAAGAATAATGTAAATGACTGAACCGTCAAGATTGGCGTCATTGCTATGGTTTGTTTTGTTACATAATTATCATTACTTTTATTCTGAAGGAAGGAAATACATCCTTAGGTAAAGAAGTCAGTAAGGTGAGAAAAGGTAACATATTTTGTTATAAATCTACAAATGAAAGGGGTTATCTGGAACACCTTGGAAGCTACATCATAATTTATAACAGTATAATCTATCAGGAAAATAGAGAAATAATTGTTATGCTGTTCTGTCCACCATTGATAAATGTGTTTTCTTCTGTTTGGTGATTGCTAACAAATTGGTGTCTTCTGCTGTCAGCATTACTGTCAGAGTGCAGTTTTATTAAATTCTCATTAACATAATGATAAAATTAACATTAAGAAAACACGTTCACTAAGAATTTATGAGATTCTGTGCAATTAAGCATGTAGCAATATGGACAGAAATGTTGCAGAAGGCTGTGTAATAAAAAAAATATTTTAAAAAGTCTGTAGAGGTAGTCAGTGACCTGAGACTCTAAACTGTTGATTGCTAGCTTGTTGATATGTTAATGTGAAGTAATTATTCCAGTGAATTGAAGCTGAAAGTCAACATGTATATTCATTAATTTAGTTTAAGCTTTCTTATTGTTAATCACAGTTAGGGTATCTATTTTCAGCAAACTGATCCACAGCTTTCCAATCATGCTCTGCCAACCATAAAATATAAACATTCTTTCTGATCAACTTTGTA
Organism: Miniopterus schreibersii; assembly: GCF_964146895.1. NCBI lineage: Eukaryota > Metazoa > Chordata > Mammalia > Chiroptera > Miniopteridae > Miniopterus > Miniopterus schreibersii. The sequence goes on along the minus strand of NC_138106.1, from coordinate 66,693,182 downwards.
ATTTCTAACTAGGGAATGCTTTTATTATCATTTAAAAATGTTAAACACTTGTTTGTCTTTAACATTAAAAACTGATTTTTAGCACAACTCTGTTTAATATTGCATATAATTTGTGTTTTGATAGTCACAGAAATTTTTATCAGCATGCTTAGTAAAGCACCAGCTATATGTTTGTATGTTTTGCTAATTAGTGTATTTTTTCAGAAACAATACTGTGTGTTCATCTAATCCCCCCTTTTTTTTCTTCTTTGCTGCCCATCTGGATGAAATTTCCTAGCATCCCTTGTTGCTGTGTGGGGTCATGTGACTTAGTTCTGGACACTAAGGAGATTAAAATGAAATATACCATTTCTAGACCTGGCCCATTAAATGACCTGCAGTATTATCTGCGAAGCTCGCTCTCATCTTTCTTCTCACATCCTAATGATGAAAAGCCAGTGGAGAACTCCAAGGCCCCTAGGGTATAGAGAAGCAGAGATGGAAATAGCCTAGATCCTTGAGTGAACTTACTGAGCAGAGTCCCTCTACTGATTACATTAAACTGTGAAGTGAGAAATAAACCTGGATTAAACCATTTAAATTTGGAGGATCTCTAGTACAGCTGCTGGTCCACTTTAACTAAGATATCAGAGATTAGCAAAATATTAGAAATTGGAGAAAATTAAGAACAAAGGAATCCCTTACGGTGTATATGCATATATTTGTAGGTGGCAAGTTAAAATTCACTATAGGATGAAAGTTTATGGGAACACTATCATATTGGTCAAATCAACTGTACTATGAATACAGTAAGAACTGGCAAAACAAAAATTATATAGAAGGCATTTTTTACTTCTAAATTTAATCTCCTGTCTCTAGTCATAACAGAATAAAATATACAAACAGACAGTCATCTAGTGATCAGTACCACAGTGGAGCATAGCATTCTCTAAGCAATTTTGGTGAATACAAGTAGGAGTAAACAGATTTTTTTTTTTTTTGGTATGAGATACTCTAGATTTCTTTCTGATTATCACCCAGACAAATAACAAAGAGAAATAATAATGACATCATTCCTTAGGTGCTTCCCAGGTGCCAAGGTACTAGGGGACCCTATTATATACATTATCCTATTAAATGCCCACAAACACATTTTAGTGATGGGAAGGAAACAAGGTCAGAGAGTCTCGCTAACTTGCCCAGATCACATAGCTCTTGAGTGATAATGCTGAGATTTACCCTAAGCACAACCCATTCCAGAGACAGCAAATGTTCAATGAAGTTAGTAAGAAAGAACCAGGAAGTTTACTGAAATAAACAGACAGATATTCCAGATATTTTACCTTTATTGCAAGAAATTTTGGATAATTACTCTTAACATTCTCAAAGTGATATGCCAGATATTACTTATTATTTTCCACTTTTCTGTTTGCATTGAAATATCCATATATTTTAGAAATTATTACTAAAATTCTCTCTCCTTATTCTATGATTTTGTCAGCTTCCAAATATAACTGCTACTTCTAAGTACATTTTTTTCTAAGTAAGATACTGAGTTAATAGCACATGTTTGCCTGTCTGATTACCTTTGGAATCTGTAAGTAGATTTATTTTGCTAAAACAACACATTACTTTTCTCTTCAAAACTTCACACATGCACATGAATTTAGTGTATTTAAAACGGCAGCATTACATAAAGTAAGGAAAAGGTAAAATTTTTAGTAAATGGCTAGAGATTACTAGGTAGCCACCTAAAAAATGAAGTTCTATTTGCATATCACACCTTACACTAGGGAAAATTTCAGATGCAATAAATAGTAAAATAAAAGTAAATAAATTTTTAAAAATAAGTTGCAAAAGGAATATAAGAAATCAAGGAAAAACTTTATTTTTCAGTAATCTCAGATTGTGGAAGCCTTTCTGAAATTGACATAATACCCAGAAGCTATAAACAAAAGATAAATTTGATGACATGTAAATTTTTAAAAATCTGTAAAGTGTAAAACCATTATAAGCAAAGAAAAGCACAAAACTGGAAGAATATCTAAAGATTATTTCATAAACAAAGACCAATTTCCCAAATGCACACAGTTCCTATAAATCAATAAGAAAAATATTAGGAACCCAATAGAAAAATAGGCAGAAAATCTGAATAGATAACTCGGAAAATTAAGTACAATCTGCTATTAAAGACAGAAAGTGATACACAAAATTATTCATAATCAGGTAAATCTGTAAGTGAAATCTATATTTAAATATATTTTTACCTATTATTTTGGGAGGAAACAAAGCATTTGATAACATCCTGGGTACGCAAGATGCAGAGAAACTGCTACCATCCTGTATTGATAGTGGGGGTTCAAAGTAGTGTAGCTTTAATGAGGCCTATTTTGCAATATATTCTGAAACAAGAAGTAAATACTTTTATATACAGCAATTTCACTCCCAGGAAATTATTCCATGTCTATACTTATGCTGATATGAAATAGCACATGCACAAAGTTATTAATTGCAGCATTGCTTATGACACCCATTCCCTTTCATAATCAAGTCATCTTGGATGACTGTCTCTTTATATGTTTGCTCTGCACAGCTTTCCTCATTTGATTCCTTTGTTCAAAACTGTGTTGTTTTCCTGTTGCCTTCTGAATCAAATCTATATGTCTCTACTTTTATTAAAAGACCTTTCATAAGCTTTGCCTATTTTCTCTCCCTTGCTTTCATAAGGATAGTTCTTTGTAATTGGCTGAACCCCATGTCTGCTTCCTATTCAAATTGTTCTAACTCTTGTTTGCATGCTCTTTTCATTCTGTTTTTATTCTGGAATGCACATTTCTGATTTTAATAAGTCCATTTTTTGCCTGTGCCTTCCATGAGGATTTCCTTGATTCTGACAGGTTAGGTAAATAGAGCATATATTACATTATTTATTACTTAACAAATGTTATCTTTTGGTATTCCTCAATGGCTTTTCTCTATTTTCCCCCCTCAAATAGATTGTAAGTTTTTTCAGCCAAAGTATCTCATTTGGTTGCTAGAAGGTCATTCCTTTTAAAGGGAAATTATGCATTGTATATTTTAAACATTATACTTTAAAGCTTTTATTCTCGGATTTTCAAATAAAACTACATGATACTTTTCTAAGCGCCAGAATTGTTATTGTACATAAGAGACCTAAGTTTCTCTCACTATGTTTAGCCTCATTTACAGCATAGCAGGATACCTTTTCTTGTCTCCAGAACCTTTGTAATCCTAGCTGGTACTTTCCACATCATGCAGTGCAAACCTAAGTAAACTGCATGCTAGGTAAAAGCTGCCGTGGTGTTACCCACCGCGGGAAGTAGTGGGGAAGGAGTTCTGGGAACAGTGGAGAGCTCAGTAGGAAAAGAACACATGAAAACAATATGCTGGTTATTATCAATAGTTAAACCAACTGGATAGCAAGTGTTCCCATTTAAAATCAATCAATGGATGCTAAAATAGCTTGGTCAGCATGAACCATTGATATTTGCAGATTTTGTTCATTCTAATTCTGGTTTGGGATTAGATAGTAAATGATGTCGAAGGGGCTTAAGGAAATGGCACAACTTCTGTTGCATTTGCAAACCCTATATGCCTATTTCTTCAAAATATGGCCACATCGCCAAGAAAGGAAGACAATATACGTAGGAAAAGAACACAAATCTTGGCTCAAAATACCCATGTAATGCTTCATTGTATGGCATTATGGAATCATGAGATCTAAGAGTTAAAGGGGATATATTTCTTTTTTTTTCTTTTTTTTTTTTTTAAATACATCTTTATTGATTTCAGAGACAGGAAAGGAGAGGGGGAAAGAGAGAGATAGAAACATCAATGATTAGAGAGTCATTGATCGGCTGCAGCGCACAACCCGGGCATGTGCCCTGACCGGGAATCGAACCCTGATCGCCTGGATCCTAGGTCGACACTTAACCACTGAGCCACCCCCGGCCGGGCAAGGGGATATTTTCAATAAGCTTACCTTCCCACTCCATTTACCTCTGGCAGAAGTTATTGCTTGAGATGATACAGGCAGAGAATTGACCATCCTATAAGGTAGGCTATCCTATTTTTGAATAGTTTTGCTGTGCAATCTGTATTCTCCAAGCTATCCCAAGAATGAGTGGACAGGTAAACATTAAAAAAACTAATGAATTTCTGGTGCTATTTGTACCTGATTTGGGACCTTGACTTTTACAAATACTCCTATTTATTTCTGGAAATTTCCAAGGGTTAACCTGAATGACAGTCTATTTTAGTGTCTGAAATATTGCAGTCATCATTCTCCTTTCTTGCTCTGGCTTCTAGTGTTGATGTCCAAGGCTCTGGTAGACACCAAATATAGGATCCATTCCAGTGGCAATTACGGTATTCCCAGGACCGAGAATAGGGCAACTAGAGTGGCAGATGACAGACTATACTCATAACTACCTTTTTGTCTCATTGTGTTTTGTACACTCCTTTGTAACTATTGATTTACTGTCAAGCTTTTCCTATGAGAGTATAAGATGATTGAGAGCAAGAAGTATGATTTATTTTATTTAGATTGTATTTGTTGAACGAAAGAGTGATTCTAAGATTCCATCTTCAACCAAAATTATGCAATAATCACTTTTATTTGAGTGTGTTCTTTTCCCAGGGAAGGCTGCCTGATCAAACATATAAATGGACCTCTTGCAGTCTGGATCCTTATAGATTTGCATAGCTCAAATTTAGGATAATGGCTGTTTAGGCGTAAGGTAGAATCTGGGCTAGGTTTATAGTTAGTTTTGGTATAAAATGAAACTATCTCCCATGTGTCTAGTTCAGCTCAGTGGAGCAAAACAGAATAAAACTACCTTTGCAGGGAAAGGAGAGCAGCGTTAGGACTGCTCTCCTGAACACTTCATACAGTTTCCTGAAGACTTTTAAGTAAAATTTTAAAGAGAGTTGGAAAAATAGTTGTCAGTAACTCCTTTAGTTGCAGTGAAAAAGTGGAGATGCTGAGATATTACTCTTTCAGCCTTTACAAAGTACAATTTTGGGGTTTCTTTGTGTGCTAAAGAAGGAATCTGGGAACAAACTCATGAGATGCAGAGACCATGGAGATGGGTATGTCAAGACGATGTATAGCATTCATTTATTCAGAATATTTATTGAGTAAGGGCAAGGCACTGTGACAAATGCTAACAGCAGAAAACTGGATGGACAAATGCTCCTGACGTTGTGAACCTTTTGGCAGAGTGGAGGACAGACAAAATGTTGTAATTATTCAAATCACGTAATGATAGTCGCGACAAGCACTGAAGTGATCATATATGCTAGCCTGACAATTTCAACCAAAATAATCATTGGCACTGAAAAGACTGGAGTATAGGGGAGGCATCATGTTGAGAAACATATGTTAAACCAATAGATAAAAATAAAATTCTAGGAGGTATTAAGGAACACTGAAATTTTCTCTATTATATTTCTTCTAAGGGAAGTGAGGGGCTAAAGTAACTTTTTGTTTTAATCTTTACCTACAGGAGACAAATAGATGACATATTCATTGCATTTTAAGTTAATATCATCCAGTGAAAAAAGATAAAATTATCTTCATAAAGTGACTAAGATATTTGCAGGTGGTGTGGGTGATGGGCACAGATCACTAAGACCTGATAATGGTAGTGCCTCCATGTTTCGTTTGCCACTATACAGTGCTCATTCAGGAGAAATGTCAGATGACCACCCACGGTTACACAGCTAAACGGTAGAAATGAAACTCAGCTCCATTCGATTGTTGTGTCTGATTCACTTTCTATTAAAAAACTATTGTCCACAGTAAGCAATATTGTTCCAGATTTCACAAATTATTTTCACTGGTGTTGATTTAATTTAGAAGCCCAGAAATGTTAGATCACCAATGTAAGCCCTTCATTTTACAGAAGAGGAAACTGGAATTCAGAGAGTTGTGACTTGGTCATATTTTTATCATAGGAATATTCACTTTGGTCATAAGATTGGACCAGAGTTGTCTTAATTTGCAAGAAGCACTGCAAAATATATGATTATTACATATATTTATATTTAAATAATTTATATGCTAGTGCAAAGCAATATATTTCCTAGAAATTTTCTTATTGGAGATACTTAGAAAAAGGTTTGGAGAGAGCTTTACATATGAAAATGATACCACCTAGTGAGCTTCTGCAACTTTTTGTGAAAATTCCCCAAATTCAGCCAGGCATTAAAGCTATGAATTATACACCTAGAGGTTTTCATCATGTAAAGAGAGTTAGAGGTTATGTTCAGCAGCAAAAATAATTAATTTACAAATGTGGAATTTTCATGTGAAAAATTTAATTTTTATTCATGAATTTCTTTTTTGCATGGTATATATGCTTTGAATTGAGTTTTTAAGATTGATTATTGTGGTGTTCATTTGTTGTGAGTGAATTTTCTTTAAATTGTATTTGACATGTACCTAGTTAAGTACTTGTTTTCAGCTTTTAACATAATAAGCAATATGTGCTATCAAAGCTTCAATTTTCCTGCCAAGCAAAGAGTGACAGCTGTGTGGCAATATGTAATGCATATTTTCATCTACAGATAAATTGGAAGGAAGGAAAAACGGCTTCTGGGTGGGCAGGTCACCATCATTTAAATGAATCGTTAAAATTATATTTTTCCCTAGAAACAAAAATGTAATTGCCTTTCTGGTTAGATGCACACTGAAAGGCCTTATTTATATTGTTGTAACATATTTTCTCTCAATTTACAATTTTCCCAAGATCCTTTGGATTTTTTTTCATTTTTGTCACTTTTCTCCATTCAAGCAATATGCACTTACTTCTTAGTAAAGCTCCATGATATTTGCATAAATATATCTCTGAAGGACAGAACTGCTCAGTGCATAGCACTGTAAGTGAGACTTGACTCTTCCGCGTGCGTCTGATTGACAAGCAAGGGAACTGAAGCTCTAAGCAGACTGCCACGTAAAGAAGGTTCTCATGCTCACCTTAGTCTGGGAAAGGTTAGGCCCAGGTTCAGTATTTTAAATGTGCTATATTTTGACTCATTTTCAAAGTAAAATAAGAAATATCATTAATTATTACCGTCTTATAATTTTACGTTTTATCACTAATTGTAATACAATTGTCCATGTCTAAGAAGGCATAAGAGTGCATTAACTCTATTTCTAATTTATGTTTTAGTGCTGCTGCCTGAAACTTGAAATCCTCTCGCCGATATTTCACTTTACGATATGTGGTTTGTAAATGTCTGATATTCATTATGGTTTTCACAAATAGCAAACAAGTGCAGATTTTATCTCTATGTTTTCCTTTTCTCAAGTTCCTTGCATACAACTGATTATTTTGGTATTTTATGTACTGGCATGTCTTTATTTTGAAACTTCCAAAAGGTTAGCCTGGGATAAAAATTTATGCGAAAGCTGTTGCTTACTAAAACGGCACAACTAGCCCTGGCGGTTTTGCTCAGTGGTTAGAGCATCGGCCCTTGGACTGAAGGGTCTCGGGTTCAATTCCAGTCAAGGGCATGTACCTTGGTTGCAGGCTCGACCCCCCGGCCCCAGTCAGGGCGCCTTCGGGAGGCAGCCAATTGATGTGTCTCTCTCACGTGGATGTTTGTCTCTCTCTCCCCAACCTTCCACTCCTCTGAGAAGCAATGGAAAAAATATCCTCGGGCAAGGATTAAAAAAATAAATAAATGAAAAATTTTAAATGGCACATCTCTTCAGTTCTTTGATACTCTGAGTAAATTTGATTCTGCTCTGAACTTGCATGATGTCATTTGCAATTAAAAGAGTATTAGAGAAACAAGTCTGTTATCTCTGCTGATTACGTCTACAATATTTAGGCCTATTAGTCTAATCACATTTGGGGACACTAGTCAGATTTGGGGACTTTAAAAAGAGGGAGAAAGGCTAAGTCCCATTTCTCCAGAGTTCATTTAGGGTTTGAGAATTTTATTGATTCAAAGGTGATAATACTATCTGTCCCCTAAATGCATAATGAAGTTAACTTTGTATGTGGACCTTAGTAAACATAATCTTTCTGGCTGAAAAAATATACCATGGAGGGTTTTCTTCTAGCCTCAGCTGACACTTTTTAGTATGCATACTGGACTTTTTTTTTTCTGCCCAAGCAATATTTCATAGGTCTTTGTTCAGAGGATCCAGGTATGGATCTGCATCTTCTTATATAAGAAGGGCTTCTGAGTGCATGCCCCTTTCCGTTGTTTTCCTTGTCTTGACATTTTCATTATAGAGTTAATACCAGTTTTCCCCCCAGTCATCATTATCGATAACTGACAGCACAGCATCCATATCCATATTTTCTTAATGATTCCCATGAGAACCAGTGTTTTTCTCTCTTGTCAGTCATGTTTGTGAACCTCCGAGTTCAACACCTGACTTTTCTAGCTCACGGGTCTTAGAATTCTAGCACACTTGACTTGCTTTCAGTTATTCCAAAAACAGCTATCACTGGGAGTCTTCACTGTGTGTCAGGCCCTTGTTTCAACTGCTTCTGCTTCCCTCAGGCTCAGCAGTGTTTTTTAGGTAGGGATTGTCTGGAATGGTTATATTTCTAAGTTACTGCACTCTGAGAACTACCTGTATGATCATCGTTTTTATTTTTATTGATCCTTTGTTAGCTCAGACTCCTTGGGACAGAACCTGAAGCACCATTTGCATTCAGAACATTCCCTGGGGTTTCCTCTAGAGAATGCCACCTGTGAGAGAGTGAAGGCGGTGTGACTGGGCAGAGGCAGAAGTAGAACCGAGATATAGTTGCAAGAGAGGCTTCATCTACCCCACAGATTGCCCTGGAACTTAAATGGCCATTCAGAGTTGTTCCTAATTGAGGCAAGAGGATCCCCGTGGGCCTCCTCACTAACAATTCATCAGTGTGAGCAGCTACCCTTTTCTTGAGGATGGTTCCCGGGAGGCACTCAGCTGTGTTCCAATAGCAGCCAACACTCTTTGCAGCTGACAGCTGACATAATGAAGGCCTCAGTCCACAAAAGGGATCTCGGTGGCATCCTGTAGTACCTACAAAGGACATATGTCCTAGCACTTGTCCTTTCCACACAGAAGTAATACCAGTCAGCCCCTCTCTCTCTCCTTTCTCTCCCTCCCTCCCTTACCTTCCCTCCCCCCCGACCCTTTTAGTATTTCATCTGTATTTCTGTTGTGACATTTGTTTCATTTACCTTTTATTTTACTTTTTTAAATGTGTATGAGTTAGATTTGTAACTACAAGGTATGGGTACTTTAAAGGTAAAGGTTGTTCTAATTGTATTTCTTACTGCCATGTACAAAGAGTTAAATCTTTTAAAAAATAGCTAGTGTAAAAAAATGCCCCATACACTTGTTTTTCATAGCTCACCTATAAAGAAAATTAAAACAAAGACTGTGTTCTATGCATGTCTAAAGTCACGAGAGAGAAGATAATAGAGTTCATCACTTTTTATTTCATTTCTAGATTAAGTCTAGACATTCTCTGCCCTAAAAGACTGCAGAAATATTCCTGGTTTAGCTTGGGGTGTGCTGGGACAGGTGGGCAGTTCCTGATCACCGCGAGGAGGAAGTGATTACTACTCATGGCATTTGCTGCTATTAGGCTGTTCATTCAGAATATAAAAGTAAAACAGATGTAGCAAAAGCAGCATTATCCCAGAGGAGCTCCGTGATGAACTAGGCCCCTTCTTCTCCAGACCTCCAAGCAGACATCGTATAAACCTGAACCACATCTAGAAAAACATGACACATCAACCACTCTTAATAACAAATGACTATTTTATAATTTGGTATGGACAGTTTCTTATTTTTAAAGATTTTTAATTCCACCAGCAAATACAACTGAATTCAATATGCATTGGAACTGCTGGATTAGTTTTAAATGTCTCTTCTTATTGTTATATCACAACAAAATCTTATCACCTATACGAGCATCTGCTTAGGTCATCATCAGTACTCTTTCATTCTTTCACAATTTCAGACTTTTCCTTTGATGGTTCTAGGTTTGGTATAATTTTATTTTCAAATTGTCTCTTCAGTAAATATGAGTAAATGATATTCACTAGGCTCCTATATCTTCCCATTTAAGATATGTTTAGTATTCTTACTAATAACTATAGCTTATTATAATTTCCTTCATTGATTAAAACCATATGAAAAGAAAAAAAACCTTTTTTAGCTGTGACTCCATTCATTCATTCAAAAACCATTTTGGAGCTCCTAGGGGATTCAAAGATGAAAAGGAATTTTTCTCTCAAAATCCTCACAAGTGTGGTGAAAGATAATTATATATGAGCTGATCTGATACAGTTGCATAAATGCTCTCTGGCACTGTGAACAAAGCCATTGGGAGCACTGAAAACAGATCTAATTCTTTATAGAAGATTTGGTGGAAATAAAGTGAATGAAGTAAGTCATATGTGAGCCGATCCTTGACAGATAAGCCTGCGTTCTGCTCGGCATCATGAGCGTGCAGGGAAAATACTTCCACTGCAACCGGGAAATAGGCTCTATGGCAGGTAGTGGAACGTGGCAAGGACACCAAAATTAAAGTCAGATCGTAAAGCGCGTTAAAACAGCTTTACCTTGTAGTGAATGGATTTCTGTGTGTGTTGATTTTGTGAAAGGGAATGACAATCATATCTTCATTTCAGGACAGAAGTTTTGGTTTTATGTATAGGACAGAATATCAGTAGAAGCCTAAATGGGATGCAATTTATATAATTCAGGGATGAAATCGTTGACAAATGAAGACAAGGAAAACTATCAAAGATATTTATTGCCAGATGGATAAAGAGGGTGCAGGAGAGGAGAGACAGAATTACTGGAGTTTCTAGCTTCAATGACTGAAGAGTGGTGAGGTTTGCAGGAGGAGCTGTAAGGTTTGCAGGAGAAGGAGCTGAGAGTGGCAGGAAATATTAATTTTAAAATGGTGTCATCTTCTATGACTGGCACAACCAAAAGAAGCTGGAAATCTGCCTCTGTAACTCATCCTCATGAGTATGTAGGCTGCAGTGAAATCATTGAAATCAATGAGAATGCTGAGAGACACACGAAGGGGGGAAGATCATGAGAGAGAATGAACAGAGAGAAAAGGAGCTGAGGGCTCACCACACTCTTTGTGGGCACCTGTCTGTCCGTTTATGTAGAAATTATTGTATATGTTTATATAACATTTTGCGCTAAGAACTCTTTAATTTTGTTTTAGGATGTGGGAGTTAACTCTATTTTGGGGGCACTGCCATTATATTTTATCTAAATGTATCAAATAACTGCATGTAAAAGGCGCTTTTAAACAGAATCACCCTATTACCTCACTCCCTAGAAAAGAACCACATACCTAATTGTCTAGTTTTAAAAGATGATCAGTTATATAAAGAGTTTGTTTTTTGGCCCAAAGGTGGGCCAGCCCTGGAACTTTTCTTCTTCATTTCCTTTCATACCAAAGAAGTGAGATCATATAGAGAGAAAGGGAAAAAACCAGGAGGCAAATTATGTGCATGTATTTAATTTTAAAATGCTAGCTAACTTCAAATATTTTAGATTAGAGGATCATGCTCTTTAAATAAAGGTTGCAAGCTTGACTATGGTCTTTTGCAGTCAACTACACATCTAAATCTCACAAGATTTCATATGCTAGAAATTATTTTGATCACAAGAAGAAACCAAGTGTTAGAAGAACGGTATAACATGATTATTTTGTTAAAAAAGATACCAAAATATATTCCCTACATTTGGTAGTTACTTCATATAAATGAACTATGTATTATTTAATGCTACATTCATTTCCTTTAGTGTCTGGCACAATGTTAGAACATAGGAATGTCTCCTTAAAAATTTCCAGTCGCCCTGGCCAGTGTTGCTCAGTTGGTTGGGCGTCGTCTTGTGCACCAAAAGGTTGTCGGTTCCATTCCCGGTCAGGCACATGCGCGGTTTGCAGGTTTGAACCCTGGTAGGGGGTGTGTAGGAGACAGGCGATTGATGTTTTGCTCTCTCATCGATGTTTCTCTCTCCCTCTCCCTTCTTCTTTCTCTAAAAATCAATATTTTTTTTTAATTTCCAGTAAAAGGAGTATTACATATTTTTAAACTCCATTTTGATCTTCAAATACTGTTTCAAATAATCAGTATGCTTAGAATTCAAAGTCATTAATTTGTATAAACCCATTGAATAATTATACTGGCTTAAGATTTAATTTTAAGTTACTGGTTTAGAGCCATTTTATATACAAAGATTATTTCAAATTCTTCTGGTTCTTTTGAACCTATTTCAGAGCCCCGCCCACCTCTGATTCGGAATTCTGTACACCTCAGTGTGCATGTTGCTAAGACATGCATTGGAGTGCCGTTTACCTTCTTTCTCAGACTTAAGCTTCTTGCTTTAGTTCTGGAATCCTTGCAATTACAAATATTGTAGAATCAGAAGTTATTTTAGTTGAAAAATACCTTAAAAACTACCTAGTTCAATCACCTGCCTATTGTGTGCAGTATATTTAATAAACATTCATTCCGCCTGGGCTAAACCTCCCAGAGACTGGCAATTCCCTGTCTTTTGATGCATCTCAATATAATGATCTTGTCTAACCCAAAGCTTCTCTTGCCTAGTCTTAACACATTAGTTCCTCTTCTCTTTTGAGGGGGAAGTGGCTTTCAGTTTTTCTCCGACACACTCATTTTAGTTTGAATACCTGGTTCCGTTTGTATAGTGTAAAACCCATATGTTTTAGGTCACACAAACATAGCTTAATACATTATTTCCAAGCTTTAGTACCTATGATCTTAGGAAAATTGCTTAACGTCTCTAACATTCAGTTTTCTCTACTGTAAAATAGTATTAGAAACAAATGTCTCATAGAGGTTGTGTAAGAATTAAATTTTTAAATGTCTAAAATATTTCCTTATAACACTCTAGCAATTTAATACATTTTCATTTTCTAGCCTTACTTCCTATGGTTACTGGTGGATCATTACTATCACCTCAAGTATTGTAGACACTACTAAGTAATACAAAGATTGTATTAGCTTTTGGGCAGTCTCATTGGGCTATCTACTCACAAGAAGCTGTCAAGGAAAATTGTAAGTCATTTTTGTACATGAACTTCTAGTTTTCATATCACCATCATATACGTACCATTTTTTCTCTTTTTTTACGTTATCAGTGGTAGAATACTTCATGTTAGAATCTTCCTATGGCTCCAACTTCTTGAGCAAACTTTTGAAATTCTATTCAGTGTGTCGGCTAGATACCCAATTTGTCTTATGAATTCGATAATTACACCCACTTCACTCTTGCACCCACTTTCAGTCTCTTACCTTACCTGTACCCAACACATTTCTCTAGCTGCACGTTGCCTACAAAGTTATCATGAGGGGAAAAACTAGCAAATTCCTTGCTAAAATACATAAAATGACTTTACCTGTTCATTTGCCTGGGCACAGGTCAGTCAGGGCCATCAGTTAGTGGGCTAGTGATAGGTGGCAGTGTCTCCAAGAAGACCAGGCAGGAGCAGGCGCAATAAAAAGCTGAGTCAGATCGTAGTCTTTATGAAGTACCCAAAATTAAAACCACAGAAACAATGTACCAACTTCACAGCTAAAATCCAGAGAGAAATCCAATAGCTGCAAGGACATGAAAAGAAATGGGAGAAGACTGGGAGAAAAATAGGAGGATTCTGAGTGACATTTCTGAATGGAGAAAGGGAAGTATCTTTGCTTTGCCTTAATGAATGAAGTTGTTTGAACTTGTGAAAAGGGAAGCAACTGAGTGAACCTATATGCATAGTTTCCCATATTTTTATATTACTTTAGTTACTGACCCTACCTTTAAGTAGCAGGGGAGACTGTTTAATCTGTTAAATGATGTTTTTTTGTAAACCCATGTTGATTCCTTGTTTTGCCACCGTTCCTCTGCAGAATCTCTTAACCATAGAAACCTTGCTCAAAGTCAGAGGCTCAGGTAGCAACAGAGGCTCTACAACTGTCTTCCCAAGAGGTTGGCTCCGGTTAGCAGCAAGATTTAATTTTTACTGAAAGGATTATACTAGGGTAGTCCAGGACAGGAGATAAAGGAGACTTTTGCTGCCAGTGCCCCATTTCTTTACTTTCCCTAGAGCAGAGTGATCTGTTCCAGCTCTAAAATAATGCCCTACAGATACACTGAAGGACATCAAATCATCAGCCTACTCTGCTTTTCATGCTTACTGGCGTGCTTAGGTGTACTGGTCTGGCCTGCACATATGTTAAATATTTTCTATGCATTTTCATGAAGTTTACAACCACTTAATGCTTATAGGTATTGCTTTATATTTCCTCATTAATTATTTATTCAATGAGAAAATATCATGTGGCCAGAAACTAGCCTTGTTGGCAGAAATGTCTTCAATAGCAAGTGGAATAATTAGCATGTTTCATAATATAAGACTTAGGTTATAACTACAAATTATTATAAAATACACATGAAGTCATGATGTCTCATTTAAAAACAAAAACAGTGAGTGGAAACTTCACCTTAGTTCTCTCTTATTCAAATTATTCCCAATTGCTTCTCTGATGTCACCAAGCTTTGCGCTTGCAGGAAGAATCAGCTTGAATTTTGTGTCTCTATACTTAACAGTATCATCTCTCTGAAACAAAATTATAAAATAAAATGCCCATGGCCTTCAACTGAATTTACACATTTAAAGAAAATCAGATTGTTTTAATGGATTTTAGAATTGTTTGCTGTTATACATCATGTTTGTTTAGTAAGTATGGAAATCTATTGATTTTATGTGTTTCAATTTTTCTACTGAATGTGTGAATCTTTCATAAAACAAAATATATTTCAGTGGGAAGAAAGAAAATAGTACAAATATCTTAGGCTTACAAAATTCTCCTGGAAACATAGAAATGGAGTGATTCATTATCAGCTTGAATACAGCATTTCATTACTAGATACCTAGCAGTAATAAAAAGCTGAAAGATTGTTTCATCCAGGTCAAAGATATGTTTTCTTCACCAATCGCCTTAAAAGCCATTTATAAAAAGTGTTAACTTTATGAAATTCTTCATATACAAGTCTGTGAAAGTGGAAAGTTCATAATAAAATTATATTATTAAAATATAAGTTTATATTAAGTATATATATATATAAAGTACATATATGCAATATATTGATAAAGTAAATTCTGCTATTTGTAAAAATAAAAGGGATGATGATATTTGATGTTGTATTTGAAAAAACACTTTATTTACATTTTTTGTATACAGACAATTGTTCTTATCTATATGTAGATTTTTTTCCAGAATATTTTTCTTTTATCTGATTTAGAAATAACTATTGCCTGCGCTACTTTTAAGATCGATATCAAAAAGTATGCTAATATATATGATTATCATTTTATTATTTATGCAATGGCAAATTAAAATACTAAGGTACAAATTCACAACATTTTTGTTAAATTAAAAATGTAAAATAATAGCATATGTAGCTGGTACCATTAGTTGTGCTAATATTTGGGTTGCAGTGGAAACACTCTTGTCTTTAAAAATTTAGTAATACATTTAAAAATTCACATGGGCTATCACAATATATACATAGCTAATTAGTAATGTATATAACACCCTAGCTTCTCATCTTCTTTTTTTTCCTTGCGTAATAGTATTGCAAGAAAGGAGCTCATCTGCCAGAAGCAGCATTTGGATGTTGACTATGTAATGCTCAGGCTTATTGCCATCAACGCCTCTCCTTCCCTTAAATTTAGCAACACATGAGGTGTAGGCTAATCCAATAAGATACCTCCTTGAAAAATTTAAATTAGGAACATAGTCATTAAAAAGTTAACCCATGTAGAACTGGGACAACCACTTTCAGGCATGTGCACAATTGTAATCCTCAAAGAGAATCAGAAGGATAAGTTGGACATGTGGAGAGAAAGGGTCAGTAGACCCTGGTGGCCTAAAGCAATAGTGTACTGAAGATAGTTTATGCCATTTCACAGGAACCAATTGCTAAATTTTGGAGACTTTTTGGAGGCAGGTTGACTTCAATTGATAGTTTGAAATCTGCCATGGTGGTGCATTTATACCATGGAACCTGGGAAACACCCCAAATCAGAGTTTCCCTGTCCCTGAAAGAGCCACATACACTGCCAGAGAAAGAGACACCAAGAGAGTAGTTCCCTAGATTGCTGACAAGTTCCTAGCTCTGTATTCTGGCTTTTTCTCTGTGAAATGCTTCCATAGCCTTCTAATAAACTCCACATTTATGTTATATTCAATGAGCACACACCACCCCCCACCAAATCTCCACACATACATCTTGACCAAGATAGCCTTAGAAAGGGAGCATCACAAATAATTAACTAATAGCCATAATTCTAATCAATACAAATGGAAGATGAGGAAACTAAGAATGGTAATTCATCATATTCATGAGAAATGTCTTAATGTTTTATTTGTACATATGGAAGCCTCCATACTTCTTCATTGATCTCTTATAGTTTAGATTCAGTCCTAACTAACATTGAATGACAATTTGTTGGCACCATGGTGAGATGTTTTTCATATGCATTTCATTGTTAATCTGATCATCACCAAGAAGAAATTTGAGGATGGAGGAATAAAGAGAATAAATATAGTATCTTAAGAGAGATTTTTTATTAAGAACTCTGTGTTTTTTTAATACAGAGCTGTGACCAGTTTTTACCATCACAGGCATAAGGAGAAGTTGGATTTGATTAGTCAGAGAGTCAACCTGATTTTAAAAAAGAAAAGAAAAAGAGAAAGAAAGAAACAGAAAAATGCTAACCTGGATTTCCTTTCTGGATTTTCCCTAGCCTTGCTTTCACAATGCTTCCTCTAATGACTTTTAGAGCAAGGTTAATAAATAGCTTGTCAAATATTTCCTTTAAAAGACTCATTCTTGGATATCATTCTAAGGGGAGGCCCCCACTCTCCCTTCTCCCTGTTTCATTCTGTTGCAGCTGAGCTTCTTCTGTATATAGATAAAATGCAAAATTCTATGGCACTGGGGCCATTCTATTGATCTTGGCAAGATATATGGAACATTATGTATTTAATCCTAGGAGTCACTAAAGCCCAGCAACCACAGCAGGTCCTCCTTCAGCCCGTCTTTATTGACCTCAGAAATTTTAAGGTTAGGTATCAAATGTCAGTTAGCAAGGGGCCTGAACAGTTCCAGATCTATCTTTTGACTTGCTGGAAGCATCTTTACTGAAATACAGTGACTGACCCACTTTTTAAGACTTTACAAATCTTAATTGGGAGCAGCTTGATCCCCTAAGTGCCAAAGGAAGGATTTTATCTCATTAGAAGCAGTCCAGATGTATTACTTAGAGAAATGCGGGATGTGGTAAAGGATGGGCCTTTGGGCTATCAGGTTTAAAGATGGAAGAACCAATGTCTTGCTTGTTTTGTATTTATTTAGTAAAATGCCACCAGAAGAGACCATTATTTTCCTCCTTGGACTTAATGTCTAATGATGTTTTAGGGCAAGGGTTAACCTTTAACTGAGAAAATATTTAGTTTGGATATATATTGAAACATGCTTCTATTGATTGCTTCTGGCTCACTGCATGAAATACAGAGCCTATGTGGATTCCTATGGAGGAAGCTAACTCAAGGCTATTGTTTTTTCAGTTACACTAGTATGAAATTGAAGTGCTCTACTAACCATATAAATAAGTAGAAATATTTCTAGAAAATTTAACATTACACCTGTTATCACTGTATATATATTCGTTAACTTTTCCCACTAATGCAAGAATATAGGCAGATATTCATTGGAAGGCAACAGAGAGCTGTATAATTTGTCTTCCAGCTTGCAACGATTTTAAATAGGTTATTTTTTGGTATCTTAATTATTTTAAATTTAAAATAGATACCAGGTTATTCTTTCCTTCCCCCAAGAGGAAATTTTTTTAAATGACCCTAATAATTATGTGGTGTTAAGAAACAAAATTCAACTGAGTAAATTTAAAGATCAAATTGGCTTTATTTAATGATTCATGAATTGGGCAGCATCCCATCTAGCAAATATAAAGGAGCTGCAGATAAAGGAGAGGTTTTTAAAGGCAGAAGAAGGGTGGGACAAGGAAGTCCTAAACCAAACAAAGGGTTATTTTAGGCAAAGCCATCTTCCTTGGGGGGAAGGGAGCGGTATTGAAAGGGTTCTGTCAAGAGGATCACCTCGGTAGTGCTGGTCTGGAAATCGAAAATTGGTTTGAGATTACATTCCTGTTCCCAGATCTTGGCTACTGTAAATAACACTACTATGAAATCGGGGTGCATATATTCTTTCTGATTCATATTTCTGGGCTCTTAGAATATATTCCCAGAAGTGGGATCGCTGGGTCAAAATGCAGCTCCATTTTTAATTTTTTGAGGAAGCTCCACACTGTTTTCCACAGTGGCTGCACCCGGCTGCATTGCCACCAGCAGTGCTGGAGGGTCCCCTTTCTCCACATTCTAGTGGATGCATGGAACAGACTGACAGCTGTCAGAGGGGATAGGAGTGGAGGGGGGGCTGGGTGGAGGTGGGCAAAGGGGAGAAAATGGGGACCTCTGTAATAGTGTCAGCAATCAAAATAAAGTTAGAAAGAAAAGAAAAGAAACTTCACTAAAGTATAGAATGTGTAAAAAGAAGATTACATTCCTGAGAAAGTTCCAGACTACAGTTAGTTTAGGTATTAAGACTAGGATTGTGAGATGGGTTTGGCACAAGTGACTCCACTTGGGGCCTGTTATATTTAACAGTAGAAACACAAATAACTGATTAAAGTGAAATAAATTAATTCAGACAGTATTATTTAAATACTTAAAGTGGTTAAGTTTTAGTTATTAATGAAATCACAGATTGCTGATCAAACAGCCTATGAGGTAGTCTCTCTCTCTCTCTTTTTCATGCGCGCACACACACACACACACACACACCCCTCTTTCACTGAATTTCAAACCCAGTTATCAGTGCTTTCAGATTGTTTTAGAGTATTCGTTTCATTTATAGTAAGGACATAAGAAAAGGCTATTGATGTAGTTCATCTTTGTAGAAGACTAAAAAAAGGCTTTTGAGTTACATGTCCCACTGTGCTTTGGTTTAGTGAATGGATTACAAAATGCAATTTATTTGAGATCAGAGGGCAGGCAGGCTTGCATCCTAAGGCTGTGATTATGTGACAAAAGCCTATCTTGGTGCAGGTATGAGATTTCTTACTACTTTAGAGGACAGTTTTTTTTAGCTCTCACAGTATGTCTGGTCTCTTAAACTTTTGAAAAGGCACTGCCGTTTTTTTCCTTTGACCCAGGCTTGAGATGTATTGATTTAGTCCTGGTGGTCACCTAAGTTATTACTCCCACCTGATTCTAATAGCCAGTAGTTATAGTTCTGTTGTCTCTGAATCTACATCACAGCACTGGCTGCCTAGAGCACAGCCCAGGAATGTTAATTCCAGGTATGAGGATTCAGCCAGCATTCCCTAAGTACAGAAGAAAACAAAAATTTTCCTAGTTTTCTGAACAGCTGTTTCAGTCTGAAAACAAACAAAATAAAAATATCAAATTAATTCAAGATTGCTTTATTTTTGGCATTTAGCACAAGTGACATCACAACTCCACAAAACTACCTTCAAATAATTACATAAAGAAACATAGTAAGGCCCTGGCTGCTGTGGCTCAGTTGGCTGGAAGCGTCATCCCGAAAACTGAAGAGTCACAGTTGGGGCCCGTACAGGAGGCAACTGATCAATGCCTCTCTCTCAAAACAGTAAGCAGATCTTCTGGTGATGATTAAAAAAAGAGAGACATAGGAAGACATAATTTATTACCACATCACAACTAAACAGCTTTCTCCTGGGAATTTAGATGTTGTTAAAGAAAAAAATATTTATGCCACTGATTCAAGATGGTAAGTCAGACTTTATTCAAGGGGACTATTGTGATAATCACAATTGAGGCTCAACTACAAGTATAACAAAGAAAAGTAGAAACTGATAGCCCAGGAGTAGGCTTGGGGGTTCTGTGTATGAACATTACAAAGAGGAATCACCAGGGGAGGATTCTGGCTAAACCGACCTTGTTACAAAACAGAAAGAGTTCATCCACCAGGCACTAGCAGAGCCAAACACTAAACACTGAGAATTGCAGTGGGAAAAGATTGACTATTACATTATAGATGGTGCTACCCAGGAGAACAGGAAGCTAATGCGCAAAAGCCCAAACTCCTCGATGGCACATAGGTTACAGATTATATAGGGCAAAGTTTCAAGACACTGCGGGTTAGGGGTTTGGGGTTGTGCTGGGAGCTGATTGGGCAGAAGTGAGGTAAGGGTAATGAATTATCTCTTCAGGTCTTGAGGACAGCTCTGAGGTCCTTTCCACCATCCCTCTGTCCCATCTCATGGGAAAGTAGCCAGGGGGTCATTCCAACTTAAGGCTCAGGAACTGAAACATAACTAAGGTCAAGATGTTATGTTTAGCCTGCCAGAGGTCCAGGCAGTGTGACCATTAGTCAGGTCCGGGCTGCTGTCTACTGCTGACTTGGGGGCTGCTGATTATCCAGGGGAAAGGCTGGGTCTTTGAGGGGTATATATAAAGATATGATTTCTAGAGCTAGGATTTAAAACTAAATTTAGTCAAAGTCACAAAGACCCTTGGTTTCAACCTACCAAGATTCTTGTGAGGCAGGCCAAATGGATCAGACTTCACCTGGGGATGGTGGCGGCTAAGGAACACACCAGATGCCAAAGATGATCAGATATTGAGGGTGGCAGACTCTGGTTAAACTCACTTAGCAGGATGCTTGCTAAAATTGAACAATGCAGAGATGACCAAGGGAGCCCAAAAGTCAGGACCTAGTTGAGAAGAGAGTTCGGAGAAGCCTGAATAGAGTTTGGTAAAGTGGACAGTCTTTGTCAATATACCACACCAAAAGATGGCAGATTCTTCAAATTACACTGAAATGATTGCTACCAAGTTGTACAAGTGTTACATCTGCTTTGCTTTGTACTCTGCACTAAATAAAGAACAGTGGAAATTGAGAGCCCTCACTTTTGTAAAAAAGTATTTGAAGCAATATAGGATAACCAAATTTAATCCATCAGAACTGAAACTAGTTTATAAATTCAATCAGTTGATGTTTACATTTAAATTCACAAATGTGTGCTTTGCTTTTCAGATATGTATAAAGTTAAATATACAGAAGTCTCTATTGTATGGATGTAATAGTAGTGTGCGTGTGATTTTTAAAATATAAATGAAAGTAGTGACATAAACCTAGGTTTATATAGGAATGGATAGATAGACGAATGAGAGAAGAAAGATAATACATACTTGTGAATATCCTCAAAGAACTGCATGAAAAATATAAACAGATCAAGCTTACTTAGAGTATTTCAGTATTAGTTTATTGAAAATCAGTAAGCGCATAAAGAATAGAATGGACCAATGGGAGGAGGTACACTAAAAACCAACAAAATGCTTAGATCTAATTGGAAAACAAGGAAAAATCAACTAAAACAATAAGTATAAAATAATAATATGGAAAAGTACCAATCCGTAATTATCTTGATAAGAGAGAGCTAACATTCTGTACATTAACCTGCCTCTATGCCGCTGTTTGTTGGGTTATACTACTTGATAGTTTATTGGATGTAGAAAAAGTCTAAACCCCAAACACTGAAAAACGAATATTTTTATGTAGATATTTTTACATTTCCCTTTCTTCTGCCACCAGAATGTTTATGTTTATGTCCCTATTGGAATCACCTAGCTACAATCCTTCGGCAATCACTTCCGAAGTGTGTATTGTGTGGGAAGGGACAGTGGTAAAGGACGTGTCGATTATGTGCAGCAAAACTCTACTGGAATTTCGAAGTCTGTTGTTTGATCAAAGTAAATATCACTTGGTGTTATCAGAGTGGACTTTATTAATGAAATTATTTCTCCTTTTCTTGGGTGGTGGTGGTAGTGGCTGGCGACGCGTGTAAACCGTGGCTCGCTCCTGAACCAGCCTTTGTTTCGTGCGTGGGGCCGGGCATGTGTCTGCAGCGTTCCGGCCTTCCTGCATGCTCTCAGTCCCTCCAGGCTTTGCTTTTCTTCTTCGTTTGTTCTGTACTTACCATCTGTCGAACCAGATTCGCAATTCTTATGCATATGGATAGTTATATCGAACTTTCTTTTATTGTAAGTTAGTTTGGCCATAATTCAGATACAATTTTTATAAAATCCTAACTTTTTGGTTTTATCGACATCTGCATACCTGATTAAACAGGTATTTCTAATAGACTCACATTTTCGGACTCTGTCTTGAATGCCATTTTTGTCATCTTTCTATACCAGTTCAAATATACCCATTACCTTAAACAGACTTTACAATATGACTTACAAAATTTTCATTTATACATATTAATCATTTTCTTTTTATATATCATTTCAGTTTGACAAATTCTTTAGCTATTCTCACGTTAATATGTATATTAATTCATCTGACATTAGGGGAACATTAAGAAGTATAGATATAAATTATGCTATGGCTACATAATATTTCTAATAAAACTATGTCTATTCTAGTCAATGTGTGCTTTCCTAGTTCTGACTACTAAAGTGAAAAGTATTTCATTTATCCTTCCTGTGGTTTTCTCTGCTTATAGCTAAACTGTTTTTTGGTGTGTTTTTTCCCTAGTGAAACAGGATAAACATTTTTAGAGGATATATTTCTGCAGAAGTTTGTCATATGATTTTATTGTAACCATTCATATGCCACTTAATTTGCACAGTGATCTTTAATCACTCAGTAGTTAATTCTATCATTTTATGGGAAAAATCAATAGTGCAGTTGATTTACACCTGCAAACACCATGATACTGCAATGGCAGATTAAAATTACCACAGCAGAGGAGCAAAGGAACTAGTAGTTAGAAAAGGAATATTATGCAAATTAATTCCCAAATGTGTGCTTTGCTTTTTAGATATGTATAAAGTTAAATATACAGAAGTCTCTATTGTATGAATGTAATAGTAGTGTGTGTTATTTTAAACTATAAATGAAAGTAGTAACATAAACCTAGGTTTATATAGGAATGGATGGATAGATTAATGAAAGAAGAAAGATAATACACATTTGTGAATATCCCAAAAGAACTGGATGAAAAATAGAAATAGATCAAGTTTACTTAGAATATTTCTTAGTCGTAATAATAATTAAGTTGAACTAGCGCAATCTTAAATATGAAATAATTGTAATATGAAATAATCTGGTGCCAGATTCCATAGTAAAATGATAAATAAAGATGAAGTATTGGAAAAATCTGTGAATCTTCATTAGATGTATTTTTTGTGTAATATTTAACACAGAAATCTAGTCCCTTCTTCCAAGAGAAGACAGTTACGTACACATAACCTCATTCGCAAATGGAAAGCTCACAGTGACCTAACCAGATGCCTGGTGTATTAACTAGGAAACCTGCTAGGATATTGGAGCAAACAGGCAGTGGATCAGAAAAGCTCTCACTTCAGTCAAGGCGCATGAAGTAGTGAATATTCTCTTCTTAGTGTGCTGTCCTGGACTGTGGCTGTCTGCTTACACATTGGTAAACAGACTGTGTGTCAGCAAATCCGCCTCTGATGGTTTCAACTATAATCTAAATGACTTGCCATGTTCAAACTAAATGGGTATATTTTCCACCAAAAATTAAAAAAAAAAAAAAGATCAGGCAAATTTAAGTATTCAAAGCTATAAGTTATAATACACCAAGACAACGTAATATTATCCATGTGTGAAACAGGTGTGAATGCTATTGTACTACTCAAAGAAGCTAGACCTCAAATTATTAGTTTGATAATAATGAAAGCAATATATATTTTTAATTAGGTTTAGAGGTCACTAAATAATCACAGCCATTGTATTACAGAGCACTCCTTATCCATTTATGACTCAGGGACTGTTTCCAGGTTTTGAGATACACATCATATATCAGACAGCACTTTCCACGGGAGGTACTTAGGATTTATTTAAGTGCTGCATATCAGATGCTATCTTTAAAGATCCCTTCAGGTTTTGATTACTGGATTTTAGGGAAATCCCAAGTAATGGGAGATGGGAAACTGTTAAATGATTCTCTCAGCCTATTGTCTTTCTTAATGTCTTATTCTATCCCTGTATTAAGAAGTCCTATATTTGGCAGGATAGATGGTTTTGTTCGTGGTGATATTTAATGAGTTACTGGCCTCTTTTCTTACTCAAGGATTAAGTAAGAAAAACTTACTTTTTTTCACCTGATTATTTTCCTGCCTGAAATGGCATAAGGAAAAATTATCCTCTAAAATCACAGCATACCTTGCAGGACTTAGCACTACAATCCCTAAGATGTTAGTTTATCAGGTGCTTTACTCTTAACCAGTTGAAGAAACAAAGCTAAGCAAAGGGACAGTTATAAAATATGGGACATCACCTGGAGAGTGTGGGACTGAGTGGAACACAGTCATGTAGAGAAGTAGGTAAATGAATACCCAAAGTAAATTTACAGAGAGAGATTAATGTATACTTTCTCCCAGAGCTAAGCTTGCTAAATTCAGTAGATATAAAATAATAAAATAGATAAAATGTTATTTGCCTGTGGGGATATTACTCTCTGACCACTTAATGCAACAGTTTTCCCTCTTGTTATAGCATAACAGCATTTTTAAATTATATATGCATATACAGTATTAAAATAGAATATTAGGTAAGTCCATAAATAGTGATAGGATGGTAATAGAAGATAACTGGTGTTCTTAGGTTTTCCAATGATTGGTAAAGGTTGAGATTTCTCTTGAAAGATAGTGGACATAGACTGTAGAGGCATGATATCCAGTAAAAGTGAGCAGCTACTGTGATTGAAATAGTGAGGTGGGTAAAGGAGGAAAGTGATTTATGTTGGGACTGGAATGCTGGATTAAGCCACATAAATTTGGTGCAGTCAACATTTGACAAACTTGTTCAAATCCTAAGTGACAAATTTCTTCCAGATATTTAGAAAAACAAATGCTGGAAATATTTATTGGAAGAATAAATTGGTATCAGTTATTTATGACTAGATTTTTCAAATGTTATTTGCTTATATCTGCTTTTCTTCTGCTTTCCTTGAAAAAAATTACCAGAATCCTCATCAAATACCTATAAGAAACAAGTGCAATTAACAAGCACATTGAGAATGACTGTGAAGGCTCTATAAATGCTTATACTGTAGTGTTAGGAGAGAGTTAAAATTATCAGGAAATATCCCTGTGTCTAATGCTAATTCTCAAACATAAGTCATCCTGTGTTTTGTAAGATATGTCTGAATATCCAGAGTAGGAAGTCGGAAACTAAACTCATGATGTTTTCTATTCTTGAAATGTCACAATGGTGTTCCTTTTATGGAACTTGTATTAAAATTTTAATATTAATAATTGATGTTTTAACAGTACACATTCATACCATGTGAATGACTATACCACCCAGGAAACCAAAGAGGTCAAAATGTCTTCTCTAATAATGAGTTTAATTTGTTTCCAAGAGGGAATTCTGAATTTTATCCTTTTAAGCATATCAATATAATTCAACCTGTTAATGGCACAGTAGATTAATGATACTGAGTGTGGCATGTAAAATTCTATTAGTGGCTCAGAGGGTGATTTTAGAAAAGTACCCTTACATTTAAAGTAAGGAAAATTGCTTTTGTCTTTATTTTCATGGAATGAAAAAAAAGAGCCCACATAAATATAACACACTGAAGAAAATGCAGAATCAGTTACCAGTTAGAAACAAATGAAGAGTGCCCTAGCCGGTTTTGCCCAGTGGTTAGAGCATCAGCCTGTGGACTGAAGGGTCCAGGGTTCGATTCCCAGTCAAGGGCACATACCTCGGTTGCTGGCTTGATCTTCAGCCCCAGTTGCGGTGCATATGAGAAGCAACCAATGTGTCTCTCACATCGATGTTTCTCTCTCTCTCTCTCTCTCTCTCTGAAAGGAATGGAAAAAATATCCTCAGGTGAGGATTAGAAAACAAAAATAAATGAAGGGTGATTTGATGTAAGATTTATATTTTGTGTGGATTATATATAATTACTCAAATGAAGTTCTCCCTCTGGATAAGGTGTTTTATCAACATGAGGAAACAGCAGCTTTTTCAGTACACTATCTCCAAAGAAATATATTTAGACTATTTCTTTGATTTTTTTTTTCCAGATAGAATTGTTTTTGAAACTTGAATGAGCAACTAATTAATGGTTTCCTAACTCTAGATAAATGTTAGAATCATATAGGGAGTGTTTAAAAAATACTGATATCTATGTTGCACACCTGAGAGATTCTGAGGTAATTGATTTGTGGTGATTCTTTTGAGTATAGACAGAGTTGTGAAGAAATGAGAGAAATCAGATATCATCCACTTTGAAATAAGAGAAAGTATTTCCAAGATCTTAATATTGGGTTGGATTTCAGAGCATTTAACCAAGTGAAATTGTCTATCATAAAAATGATTCTCCTAGTAACTTTAATGCTTACGTTTTATGTTAAAAATTTAAGAACTAATAAATGCATCCCAAGTTAAGAAACCAGTTGCTGCATTATAACAAAAATGCATTAATAGCATGCAAAAGTCAAATAAAATTTTCAAATTTACTGATTTTTCCATGTATTCAAGTAAATAAAAAGAAATCAAGTAGTAGACTACAACCAGGATACATGAGGAAAGATATTTCAAATACTAGTATTGAATAAATAATTATGGCCCATTTATTTGAACTTAGAAATATGTATCTTAAAGACTTTTCATCATAACTGAGCACAAATATCAAAAATTTAAATATTAGATTTATTATTTTATAAAATGCCAATTTTAAATGTTTAACCACATTTAACGGAAAAAAATTATTGACATGTTTACTGACTTTTCATGGAACTTAGCATTACAACACTTGAGATAAAAACAAGTATGTCAGTCTTTACGGCTTTTAACTTATGTTACCAAAATACAAATAACTAATTCATTTTAATCTTATATGGATGACGCTTGGTTTGTTCAAAGATACATTTTTGAACTGTATACAGAATAAAATGAAAAGAAATGGGAAAAATAAATCTGTATTTTTTTGTGGATTTCATAAGAAATTGAGTGTAAAATCAGTACAGTACTTCTGCTATTTCCCCAAAGTCAGCAGAGAGTGAAAGCAGGAAAACAATAACCAGGTGACACTTGAACACTTGAAGGGACAGTTGAGGTATTCTGTCTAGCATGCAGGGGGAGATGACATGGTCACACAATGTGGACTTTAAAAGAACTCTGCTTTTTTAGAAAGGAGTAAGCTGTAAGTAGTTGAGAAAAATTACTTAATCTATTCAAGCCTATAAATTTCAGATCCAGTTGACCTTTCTAATCCTACAGACCTAAATGTTGCTGACTGTACCCAGCACCTAGCTCCTGTCATTTCTCTTTGAACCGTCTCCATCTAAAAATTTGAAAAACCATTTCTATTATAAAATGTTTTACTGACACACAAATAAGACGTTGAAAATAGATACTAATTACTAAAAATATGTAGGAGAAAGTCAACCCAAACTTTAATTTCAATTTATTTATTTACTTTATTGTTAACATCATTACAGATGTCCCCATCCCCGCTACCCTTTGCCCACTTCCACGCAGCCACTGCCACCCCTTCTCTCTGGCTATCACCACACTGTTGTCTGTGTCTACCTGGAGATTATTATGCTCCCACAGGTAGCGGCTGAAGGTCCTGAGGGATATCTGTGGGGGGTTCCCACTGAGGACTTTGGGACCTAAACCCTAACCTGGGCTTCCCAGCCAAGAGCACCAGAACTGAGAAAGGTGCCCACATAACATCTGGCTGTGAAAAGCAGACAGGTTTCTGTCTGCTGGGGAGAGATGGATGAAAATGCGGGCACCCTCTTAAAGAGCCAACACAAAAAGTTTTGTGTATAGGCACTCACCTTGGGCTCCAGCAGAGGGAAGGCAGAGTGGACTGGAGCAGTGTGAAGAGAATCTAGGGGTGCTGGCATTGGAATAGACCTCAGAGGGCAGCCATCAGGATCTCTGTGCTGAGTCATTCCTCCATACTGCAGAGTACATCTTTCTCAGGCAGACATTTACCTTCCAAGCCGCCTTTGCCTAGGGGGAAAAGCAGTTGCCCCACCCTGCTTGAAAACCTCTCAGGACACCCTGTGGAGTTTCTACAGCCTGAGGCTCATTAAGAAACTGAATAACAGCTTCTGGGTGGTTTGAGTCTTTGCCTGATTTGCTTCTGGACCCAGGGCTTCGAAAAGCAGAACTTGGTGCACATCATGGTCCTGTCCAAACACACCAAGCCCCCACAGAGGGAACCACAAGTTGTGGAGTGTGAAAAACTTCAAACAGGATACTCAAGGCCAGTCACAAACAGCGTCTGACATTGGCCTGCACCAGAGACCCTCCAAAAAAACTGAGAGTCCTAGCAGATCTACCCAATACATAGAAACAAATCCAAACAGGCGGCCAAAATGGGGAGACAAAAAAACAAGCCCCAAATGAGAGAACAAAAGAATTCTCCAGAAGAAGAGCAAAATGAAATGGAGATAAGCAATCTGTCAGATATAAAGTTCAGAATACTGATGATAAAGATGCTCAACAACAGAAGAATAAAAACAGAAACTATGAAGGAAATTAAGAATGACATAGTAGAAATAAAAATTTAAAAGGGCATTGGAAGGAATTAACAGCAAATTAGCTGAAGCTGAGGGTTGGATCAGCAAATTGGAAGATAGGGTAGAAAAAAAATCACTCAATCCGAGAACCAAAAAGAAAAAACAATTAATAAACAGGAGGACAGTCTAAGGGAGCTGTGGGACAGCATGAAACGTAACGATATTCCCATCATTGGAGTGCCAGAAGAGGTCAAAAGTAAGCAAGGGTTTGAGAACCTGTTTGAAGAAATAATGGCAGAAAACTTTCCTAACCTGGTGAAGGAAAAAGCCATACAAGTTCAGGAGGCACAGAGAGTTCCAAGCAAGAAGAATCCAAAGAGGCTCACACTCAGATATATCATATTTAAAATGCCAAGAATTCAAGACAAAGAGAGAATCTTAAAGGCAGCAAGAGAAAACCAATCTGTTACCTACAAAGGAGCACCCATAAGGCTGTCAGCTGACTTCGCATCAGAAACTCTACAGCCCAGAAGGGAATACCATGAAGTATTCAAGGTAATGCAAAACAAGGATCTGAAACCAAGACTACTCTATCCAGCAAGACTATCATTCAAAATAGATGGTGAAATAAAGAGCTTCCCAGACAAAAAAAGGCTAAAGGAGTTTATCACCACCAAACCAGCATTGCAGGAAATGTTAAAGGGACTGCTGTAATTACAAGTAGAAATAGAATGAGAAACATAGGCATAAAGAAATATAATGGCAAAAGATTAGTCCTATCAAGAATAACCTTAAATATAAATGGATTAAAAACTCTAATCAAAGGACATAAGGTAGCTGAATGGATAAGAAAACAAGTCTCAAATATATGCCATTTATAGGAGACCCGCCTCATAACCAAAGACTCACAAAATCTGAAGAAAAAAAGAACAACTACTTCTGGAGGACTTTAAAGGGGAGATCGACAGCAATGTAGTCACAGTAGGGGACTTTAACATCCCACTGACTTTATTGAATAGATCTTCTAGACAAAAAATCAACAAGGAAACTGATTCTAAATGACACACTAGATCAGGTGGATTTCACTGACATTTATAGAACATTTCACCCCAAAGCTGCAGAGTATGCATTCTACTCAAGTGCACATGGGACATTCTCAAATGTAGACCACATGTTAGGACACAAATCAAGTCTCTACAAATTCAAGAAGATTGAAATCATATCAAGCATCTTCTTGGAAATTTATACCATGGAATACTATGCAGCTGTAGAAACGAAGGATCCCTTACCCTTTGAGACAGCATGGTAGGTCCTGGAGAGTATTATGCTCAGCGAAATAAGCCAGCCAGAGAAAGACAAGTGTCACATGATTCCACTCATATGTGGAATCTAATGAACAAAATAGATCCAGAGGCATGGAACAGACTGACCAATCTCAGAGGGAAGGTAAAGATAGGGAGTGGGGGTGGGGAGAGATTAACCTAAGAATTTATATGCATAACCCGTGGACACAGACAATAGTGTGGTGAAGGCCTGGGGGACGGGGTGCAGGGTGCACGGGATTAATGGGAAAAAAGGGGACATTTGTATTACTTTCAACAATAAAGATTAAAAAAACACACCTTAAAAAGCCTAAGTGCACATGCACACCAGCAAACTGAAACTATAACAAGAAGCTGTGAGCAGTAAGCGTTAAATTGTGGTTTTTTGCCCAGCCTGTGTGGCTCAAAGGTTAGAGCATCCACCCATGCACTGGGGGGTCTCGAGTTCCATTCTCAGTCAAGGGCACATACCTGGGTTGCAGGTTTGATCCCTGGCCCTGGTCAGGGTATATGCAGGAGGCAACCAATTGATGTTATCTCTCATATTAAGGTTTCTCTCTCTTTCCCTCCCCCTACTCTCTCTCTCTCTCCCTCCTCCCTTCCATACTCTCAAAAAAAATCAATGGCAAAAATATCCTCCGGTGAGGGTTACAAAAAGGGGGGTGGAGGTATTGTCCTGAGACCAAAGCTAATGTCAAAGATGCATCATGTAGGCAAAACCTTAGATTCCTAACAAGATAGCAGGTCTGCACATATAATTTTTATACTAAAACAGGAACCCTCAAAGGGGAATAAAGTGATCTCAGTTTGATAGTATTCCCTAAAGAATATTTTGTGCATTTCTTTCTAGGAAAGCATTCCTAGTATGCCTTTAGGATTCCCACAAGTCACGTCCAATGAAATGTGAGCTCCTATACTAAAGGTACTCAACATTCATGGAAGTAAGTATAATTCAGCAGAAACAAAAATCAAATCTAGATATACAGTGACTTACATATTAAAATATCTAAAGAACTAAAAGATAACTGTATTTTTAAAGCAAGATAGAGACTGCCAAAATGAGATAATATAAAAACTTTTAAAATAAAAATTAAGTGAAATAAAAACTTGACAGGTTAAACAGCAGCAAAAAAGATGAGTTCAAAGTGAGATGGGAGATAAATTTGAATAAATTTCTCAGAATACAACACAGACAGATAAGTAGTTGAAAAATACAAAAACATATGAAGTAGAATGAGAAGTCATACTATATATAGTGTTCCAGAAGTAGAGAGTAGAGTAATTAAAAATATTTAAAGGCATAAAGGACTAAGTATTTTCCATAATTGATAAGAGAATCAAATCAACAGATTCAGGAAGCTCAATATATAGTAAGTGTAATAAGTATACATACCAACACACTGAGATGAAATTTCATACCAAAGAGAGAAGATGTTAAAAACATCCAGAGAGGAACAGGACATATCACCTATGAAGGAATGACTATTGATGGATACTAAACTTCCCAAAACTTTGACACAAGCTAGACATACATAAAATGTTATATTGAAAGTGCTAAGAGAAAATAACCATCAAGTCAGTATTAATCATCCAGCAAAACTACTTTAAAGTATCATGGTTAAATAAAGATGTTTTCATATGAAAAAAATATTGGTTTTAACTCCAATATGTTTTCACTAATAGAATTTATGATGGTGTGTTTTTCCAAAAGAAGATAAATCATATTGGAAAGAAGGATACCCAAAAAGAAAATAACATAAGAATATCTAAGTCTCAATTTTATTCATGATTATACGTGATAAAATACCATTAAAAGAATTTTTTTTAACCCTCACCTGAGGATGTTTATTGATTTTTTTTTTTTTTTTTTTTAGAGAGAGAGGAAGGGAGAGAGAGACAGAGGGAAACATTGATGTGAGAGAGGAATATTGATCGACTGCCTCCCATACATGCCCAGACTGGGGATCAAACCTGTCACCTACATATGTGCTCTGACCAGGAACCAAACCCGCAAACTTTTGGTTCACCAGACAATACTCCAACCAATTGAGCCTCCTGGCCAGTGCAAGAATTTCTATGTAATATGGATAGAATTACCTCTGGAATGTAAAGATTAACATTATAATTAATAAATATTAAGTATCTTTAATATTTAAAAAAATAAAATTTAAAACCTAAAAATAACTCGTAAAAGAAATTCAAAATTTTATATATTATAATACATAAATCACAATTATAAATTCAATGTGGAGACAGGTGACAGCAACTCCCCACTTTTCAAATTATTTGGAAGGCAACAACTTAAAACGTGTTCCTCATTGCCTTTTAACAGGGTCAGATAGCTCCTGCACCGAGTTCTCTTTGGGCCTTGGATTCTCCCATTTCTTTGTCTTTTCTGCCCTCTCATTGCTTATTCTACACCATTGAGTTAGCTTTTACTTGCCGAGAACTTACAGGCTGGAGTCAGATAGCGTGGATTCAAATCTGGCTCTAACTTGTGAACTCAGACAACCTAGTCTTCTTTATTTCAGTTTACACATCTCTAGAATGGAGATAGTCATGGAGCCTACAACATTGAAGTTGAGAATTGAGGTAACAGATGCTAATGCTCAGAACAGCGCCTGGAATATGACAAGTACTTAGTATTGTTTTCTTTATAAAACATCATGTAATATTTTGATGCCTTTAATACGTAGAAATCAATTTAGTAAAACATTTATAGAACTATATTGATATTTATTGCTAAAAGGAATTCAATCATTTGCCAAGTGCCAGTAGTAGAATAGCTCTAGAAATTGATGTCACTTACTGTCTTTTTTCAGTTACATCTCCATAAGTAATAATGGTATAAAAAAACTATCTACATCCCTGTTTTAACACTTAATGATAATCAGATACTAACTTTCTTAAAAATATGACATAGCTATAAAATCAACTTTAAAATGCTGAGTAAAGTAGGTTGCGGTTTGCACCATAATCACGTCCTCATACGGTGATGTGCGATCGAGCAGAGGGAGCAGGTCTGCATTGTGTTTGGTGTGAGTCTAACGCACCTCCTGGAAAGAGTCCCGCTCGTACAGCTACCTCAAAGCCTGCAAAATATCAGGCAGAGAAAAAGCTCATCTTTGAACAGTATGTATTCACCAAAAGTGATATGATCAAGCAGCATTATAATATAAACATACTATCGCGGTTCTCCATGGTTAAGTTGTTTCCTTTACTCTGTGTGACAGCAGGGTGTCCTTTGCTAGTATTCCCACCAGCGGTGTTAGAGAACTTCCTATTTTTTATCAAAAGGGTGGGCCTCGGGGTCGCATTTTTGCTTTCATTTTAAATTTTCTAACCAATAATGAGTTTAAGTATCTTCTCTTTTTTGGAATTGTTTTTTTTCTATGTCTTTTATTAACATACTTTATAGGTTTAAAATTATTTATATGGAAAAAGTTTAAAGTCATCTAGGTTGATAAGGCTTATAAGAAAAGAAACGAGTCCCTGTGCACGCCCACCTTGTTTCTTACCCTGCTACCAACTGCAATCAGTTTTCTCTCTATTTGTTTTCAGATTTGAATCTGCATATATCTAAATAAAATGCATATATTGCAGTCTCAGTTCTGGACATTATCTGTTATGGTAGATTAACATTTTTAACCAACTTTCTTCCTTCACATATGTTGCTAAATCCATATTCCATGTTTATGTTACG
Organism: Miniopterus schreibersii; assembly: GCF_964146895.1. NCBI lineage: Eukaryota > Metazoa > Chordata > Mammalia > Chiroptera > Miniopteridae > Miniopterus > Miniopterus schreibersii. The sequence continues at coordinate 66,659,501 of NC_138106.1, read as the reverse complement.
ATGCCATGAGTGTTGTTCACTGCTAGGCCATATCATTTTAGGCCATATAACATACAAGGAAATAAAAATTTCTTTCCACCTACAGTTTTTATCCTGGAACTAATAATATCCTCATGTCTTTTTTAGTGTGCTTAACTTTTTTTAAATGTGAAGTAAGTTTACCTTGCTATCTTATGCTCTATATCTTGATTAAAATTTTCATACAGTTAAATAGCTCATCTCTGTCTTTTTTCCATCTACTTTTCTCAGGGTGGGCCCCATTTTCTTTTTGCTTTAGTTCTTCCTTTTTTTCCTTTTTATTGAATTTATTGAAGGGACACTGGTTAACAAAATTATATAGGTTTCAGGTGTACAATTCTATAATACAGCGTCTGTACACTGTATTGTGTGTTCACCACCCCAAGTCAAGTCTCCATTTATCACCATTTATCCCCCTTTACTCTCTTCCACCTCCCGCCTACCCCCTACCCCTGGCAATCACTATACTGCTGTCCTTGTTCATGAGTTTTTTCTTTCTTTTTTTCCTTTTTTGCTTAATCCCTCCACCCCCTCCCCCAGCCTGTATGCCCCCAACTGTCAGCCTGCTCTCTAAGTATGAGTCTGTCTCTGTTTTGCTTGTTAGTTAATTTTGTTCATGAGATTCCACATACGAATGAAAGCATATGGTACTTTTTATTCTCTGGCTGGCTTATTTCCTTTAGCATAATGCTTTCCAGGTCCATCCATGCTGTCCCAATAGGTAAGATTTTCTTCTTTTTGATGGCCTAGTAGTATTCCATTGTATACATATACTACAGCTTTTATATCTGCTAATCTACTGATGGACACTCGGGCTGCTTCCGAAACTTGGCTATTGTAAAAAACACTGAAATAAATATATATTCTTTTGAATTAGTTTTTCATGTTTCTTCAGATAAATTCCCAGAAGTGGAATTGCTGAGTCATAAGGCAGTTTCATTTTTAACTTTCTGAGGTAACTCCATACTGCTTTCCACAGTGGCTGCACCAGTCTGCATTCCCACCAATAGTGCAAAAGGGTTTCCTTTTCTACACATCCTCTCCAACACTTGTTGTTTGTTGATTTATTGATGATAGTCAATCTGACAGGCTTGAGGTGATATCATGTTGTGATTTTAATTTGCGTCTCTCTGATGATTAGAGATGTTGGCATCGTTTCATATGTTTCTTGGCCATCTCTATGTCCTCTTTGGAGAAGTGTCTATTCAGGTCCTTTCCCCATTTTTTACTTGGATTGTTCGGTTATTTTGGTGTTGAGTTTTATAATTCTTTATAAATTTTGGAGATTAAGCCCTTCTCAGATGTATCATTGGCAAATATGTTCTCCCATTCAGTGGACGGCCTTTTCATTTTGTTGATGGTTTCCTATGTTGTGCAAAAACTTTTTAGTTTGTTATAGTCTCATTTGTTTACTTTTTCTTTTGTTTCTCTTGCCCAAAGAGATACATCAAAAAAAGTATTAGTGAAAGAAATGTCTGAGATTTTTACTTCCTATGTTTTCTTGTAGAATTTTTATCTTTTCAAGTCTAACATTTAAGTCTTTAATTCATTGTGAGTTAATTCTTGTGTATGGTGTAAGAAGGTGGTCTGGTTTCATTTTTTTGTGTACGTATCTGTCCAATATTCTCAACACCATTTCTTGAAAAGACTATCTATACCCCATTGTATGTTTTTTTCTCCTTTGTCAAAAATTAATTGACTATAAAGGTGTGGATTTATTTCTGGGCTCTCTGTTCTGTTCCAGTGATCAATCTGCCTGTTTTTATTCCAGTACCATGCTATTTTGATTACTGTGGCCTAATAATATAATTTGATAGCAGGTAGCATGATTCCTCCAACTTTGATCTTCTTTCTCAAGATCACTTGCTATTCAAGGTCTTTTGTGGTTCCATATAAATGTTTGGAATATTTGTTCTAGTTCTGTGAAATACGCCATTGGTATCTTGATAGAAATTTCATTGACTCTGTAGGTCGCTTTGGGTAGTATAGACATTTTATTTTATTTTATTTTATTTTGTTTTATTTTATTATTTTATTTTATTTTTTTATTTTATTTTATTATTTTATTTTATTTTATTTTTATTTTATTTTTATTTTATTTTATTTTATTTTATTTTATTTTATTTTATTTATTTTAAATTTTAAAATTTCTTTTCCAGGAAGTCAAATCATTTATTTTTTAATTTTATTTTTTTAAATTTATCTTTATTGTTGAAAGTATTACAGATGTCCACTTTTGTCTTTTTTTTTTTTTTTAATATATCTTTATTGATTTCAGAGAGAGGAAAGGAGAGGGAGAGAGAGAGATAGAAACATCAATGATGAGAGAGTCATTGATTGAGCCCACAACCCAGGCATGTGCCCTGACCGGGAATCGAACCCTGATCGCCTGGATCCTAGGTCGATGCTCAACCGCTGAGCCACGCCTCGCCAGGCCAGATGTCCACTTTTAATCCCCATTGATCCCTTCCACACCACACTCATCCCACCCCCAGGCCTTCCCTATACCAAAGTCTGTGTCCATGGGTTATGCATATAAGCATATGTTCTTTGATTAATCTAATCTCTCCCCACCCATTGCCCCACCCCCACCTTCCCTCTGTGATCCTTCAGCCTGTTTCATGCTTCTCTGTCTGGATCTATTTCGTTCACCGGTTTATTTTGTTTATTATATTCCACATATGAGTGAGATCATGTGATACTTGTCTTTCTCTGACTGGCTTATTTTGCTTAGCTTAATGCTCTCCAGGTCCATCCATATTGTCCCAAAGTGTACAAGATCCTTCTTCTTTACAGCTGCATAGTATTCCATGATGTAAATGTTCCACAGCTTTTTTATCCACTCATCTATTAATGGGCACTTGGGCTGTTTCCAGATCTTAGCTATTATAAATAGTGCTGCTATGAACATAGGGGTGCATAAGTTCTTTCTGATTCGTGTTTCAGGGTTCTCAGAATATATTCCTAGAAATGTCATCACTGGGTCAAATGGAACCTCCATTTTTAATTTTTTGAGGAAACTCTTAGTATGGACATTTTAATGATGTTAATTCTTCCTATCCATGAACACGGTATATGCTTCCACGTACTTGTATTTTCTTCAGTTTCTTTCTTTAGTGTCTTATAATTTTCTGAATACAGATCTTTTACATCCTTGGTCTAATTTATTCCTGGGTATTTTATTCTTTTTGAAGCAATTATGAATGGGATTGTTTTCTTAGTTTCCTTTTCTGGTAGTTAATTATTGGCGTATAAAAATGCAACTTATTTCTGGATATTTATTTTGTATTCTACCTTTTTTTTTTCTGCTACCTTATTGAATTAATTTAGCAGGTCTAATACTTTTTTGGTTGAATCATTAGGGTACTCTATATACAGTATCATGTCATCTGCAAATAATGACAGTTTTCTTCCTCCTTTCCAATCTGGATGTCTTTTATTTCTTCTTCTTGTCTGGTTTCTGTGGCTAGGACTTCCAGTACTGTGTTGAATAAGAGTGGTGAAAGTGGACATCCCTGTCTTGTTCCCATTCTTAAGGAAAATACTTGTAGTTTTTGCCTGAGTGTGATGTCGGCTATAGGTATGTCTTATATGGCCTTTATTACATTGGGGTATGCTCCTTCTGTTCCCACTTTGCTGAGAGTTTTTATCATAAATGGGTGCTGTATTTCATCAAATGCTTTTTCTGCATCTATTGATATGATCATGTGATTTTTGTCCTTCATTTTTTTTATGTGATGTATCGCATTTATTGATCTGCGGATATTGTACCAGCCTTGCATCCCTGGAATAAACCCCTCTAAATCATGGTGTATGATCTTTTTAATGTATTTCTGGATCCAGTTTGCTAATATTTTGTTGAGGATTTTAGAATCTATTTTCATCAGGGATATTGATCTATAATTTTCTTTCTTTGTAGTGTCTTTATATAGTTTTGGAATTAGGATAATTCTGGACTTATAAAAAGAGCTTGGAAATGTTACTTCCTCTTGTACTTTCAGATTTGATTTTCTCCTTGATTTAGATAGGTTTTATTTTTCAACTGTTTAAACAGGAATGTTTTTATTGCATAACGTAGTTATTTAGACTTTTTGGTTGCCTGTTTTCCTTATATATGGGGTTCTCTTACCTATTTTTATTTCTCTTTATTTTCTTCATTTTACTCTTAAGATAGTACATTTAGCTTTAGGGAATGACAACAGTAAAGAAAAAAATTTATTACACTATGCTAATGTTCTTTTTTGTGATTTTATTACCACTTGTTCTTATTTTTACAAAGGGAATTTTTTAAAAATTCATTACAATTGGAAAAATTTGGCAATTCCTAATCGGTCATGAAACTCTACTATTGGTCTGGTTTGTGTCAAAGAGCATTTACTGAAGGATTTTTTTAAATGTGAAGATTGTTTTTTGTCATTGAAATAAATCCAGCTATGTGATTTTATATTTTTACAAAGCAGCTCAAGGGTGCAATGTCATTTAAAAGAATAGGAAAATGCATTATATAATGAGTTGAGCCCTTTGTAGCAATTTCAGGAATGTGTTGGTTGTAAAATTCTTTTTATCTGCTTTTACCAAATGAAAAGATTTCCAGTATGATTGAAGCATTGCTATAGAGTACACAAGAGAACATAGAGTTAAAATGGTGAAGTCTCAAAAAATTACCTTGTATTAGTTTTTACATAAGTTTTATTTTCAAAGAACAAAACTTTTTATTAAAATTAATTAACAAACTATTTCAAGCCAGTATCACTTCTTGGAAACATTGAGGTCCACAATTTTTAAAATTAAAGTATAATTGACATCCACAATTATATAATATTTTAGGCATATAAAATAGTTATTTGACATTTGTATATATTGTGAAACAATCAGCACAAGTCTAGTTACTATCTGTCACCATACAGAGTTAATACAATATTATTGACTATTCCCCATGCTGTATATTACATCCCTATGATGCATGTATTTTATAACTGGACTTTTGTACCTCTTGATCCCCTTCATTTATTTTGCCCCTCTCCCTCCACCCCACAAACCCTCCTCTGCTCTGACAACCACCAGTGTGTTCTCTGTCCATATTTGTTTTGCTTGTTTTTATTTTTTATTTTTAGATTTCATAACTAAGTAAAATCATGTGATTTTCGTCTTTCTCTGTCTGACTTATTTTACTTAGCATAACACCCTCAAGGCCCATCCATGTTGTCACAGTGGCAAGATTTTTTCATTTTTGCTGAATAGTATTCCGGGGTGTGTGTGTGTGTGTGTGTGTGTGTGTATTATAACTTCTTTATCCACTCACCCATCAATGGACATTTGTATTACATTTATATCTCAGCTATGGTAAATAATGCTGCAGTGAACATATAGGGTGTGTATATCTTTTCAAATTAGTGTTTTTGTTTTCTTCAGATGTGTACCCAGGGGCAGAATTGCTGGATCCTATGGTAGTTCTATTTTTTAATTTTTTTGAGAGATTTTTATCCTGTTTTTTATATTGGCTGTACTAATTTATATTTCAACAGCAGTGCATGAATGTTCCCTTTTTTTCTATAACTTTGCTAACACTTGTTTGTTTACTTTTTGATAATCCCAATTCTGACAGGTGTGAGGTGATATCTCATTATGGGAGTCACCCTTTCTGGGGTGGGATTTTTAGCACCCCAGTGTCTCTGCCTCTTTAGTCATCTCTATGTGGCCCTCTCACATCTCTATGTGGCCCTTTTATCTTTTGTTGTGGAGGTTCTGTTCATCTAGTTTTCAGGACTTTTTTGGAGGAAATTATTCTATATGTAGCTGTAAATGGTTTTGTCTGTGGGAGAAGGTGAGTTCAGGATCTTTCTGTGCCCTCATGTTGAACTGCCTTTGATGGTGGTCCACACATTTATTACTGGTAATGTCTGTCCTTGAGAAATGAAGACGTTACCTGATATACTTATGGTGAGAATGAGATACCAAGATTCTTGATTTAGGTCAACAGCCATTCTCTCTGATTACTTCCTGAGAAGGTTTCTAGAAGCACAGGGAAAAGAGCCCAGGCAGAACCTGCTGAGGTGTCCCTGAGTTGAGGGGGTAGAGCCATGTGTCCAGGGATGTCATGGTAGCTAGATTTTGCAGAATAGAATACCAGAAAGGAGAGAGCTACACAGAGAGAAATTTCATTTTTGCCACAAGCTTTTTAAAGATTTTTTTCAAACTTCATTTTATTTTTTCCATCACGATTTATCCCTCTATGCTCTCTTATACCTCCACACCCCACCCCCGCACCCCAGCAGTCACCACACTGGTTATCATATATCAGCAAACTGATCCCAAAACATTTAGTTTAAAATATAATGTTTAGTATATTCTTTGATTGCTCCTTTAAAATTAAACCATTATAGACATCCTATGAAAAATTATTTTAGAATAATGTACCTATATTAACTGACCTGTCTATAACTTTGGCAATGTTGGTTAGTCTCTGCTTTTTGACCCTCTGTTCTTGAATATTGAACCTCCATTGTGGTTTCTGTGATAAAATTTTCTTGGTTTTACTCTACTCTTGTTTGCCATTCTTCCTTAGTACCCTTTGCCTGGCTGGCCTGTGCATTAAATGTGGGTGTTTTCTGAGAGTTCCAACAACAGCCTCTTTTTTCCCCCTCATTCTATATGCTGCTGGAGGATATCATCTAGTTTTATTATTCCTAATACTATCTATATGGTAATGTCTCCCACACTCTATCCCCAGCCCATCTCTCTCCTTAGCTTCATTTTCAATAATCACCAGCCTACTGGGCATCTCCACATTATATCCTCAAACTCAGACATCTTAAACCCAATCAGTTCAAAACTGAAATATTTTCACATCTCCCTACGCCCTCACTCCTTGCCTTTTATATTCCCTATCGTAGGCAGCTCACACCAGTAGTCACTGTATCAACTAAGTAGAAATTCAAAAGTGATACCTTCTATTCTCTTAATGTCTTATTTTCCATATTCAATTTCATTTATGTCCTACAGATTTTACCTTTCTTTAAAAACTTCCTCCATCCCTAGTTCATAATGCATTATTTTGTCTTGATTATACTAACAGTTTTCTACTTATTTCCTGCCTCTAATTTCTTTTCCCTCTGGTTCATTCTCCACACTGTTGACAGAATATTTTTTCTAAAATGTAAAGAAATTTAAAAAGTAAATAAAAAGAAAAACATTTGTAATATGTGGAGTGATTTAAATTGTTCTTTTAATGAAAATAATTCAGTATATTTAAAAATACAAATCTTATTTTTGTGCTCTTATTTATTTATTTATTTAAAATATATTTTTATTGATTTTAGAGAGAGAGGAAGGGAGAGGAAGAGAGAGAAAAATATTGATGTGAGAAACATTGATTGGCTGCCTCCTGCCCGCCCCCTACTGGAGATCGAGCCTGCAACACGGGTGTGTGGCCTGATCTGAATCAAACCAGCACCTTTTCCATGCACAGGACAGTGTTCAACCAACTGACCCACTCTGGCTGGACTTTTGTGCTCTTATTAAAAATCAGTAGAGGAAATAGTCCTCTCTTAACTTTTCTTCCTCATTTCAGTTAAATCCAAAAGTCATTTCAAAGCATGCTAGCATCATAGGCTCCAGCCACACTAAGGAAGCACTGGCTTCCTTTGCCCGAATCTCCTTTTGCTCATTTCTTCCTCTAGTGAAACCCAACTCATTCTAAAACACTGAACTTTGGATATTACCTCTTCTGCCTGAGCAGATATTTTTTTACATCCTTTCTGATAGAGTGAAGCGCAGATAATATTTATAACGATAACAAGATATACTTGAACACATTCAGTTTTTTCCAGTCATGGATATCTGCCTTTTGGGGCAATATGGTCTAGAAGTGACTCTAACATTAACTCCCTCCCACGCAGCCCACCAAGTTCTCTATGACAATTTCCTGTTTACTTGACTTTTCCCCTTTCTTTACGATGTTCTCTCTGAGGAAAGAAGTTGTACCTTTTATTTCTACGTTTCCCCAAAGCACAATGCTAGGCTCAACGTAAACATTCAGTAACTGCTTATAGACTTAATGAATGAATCTCATTCTGATTACTTGTTTTGTTATAAAGTTCTATGACTAGTAGAGAAATTTTACCAAGTCTTTCTGGAAGTGCGGCTTCTTCCTTTTTAGTAATGAACGAAAGAACGAACAAATGGTTTTAATTAAGTGATTAGTTATGCAACAATTGCACAAAGACAAAACTATATAAACATTCATCAAATTGATAGGATTAAAAAGTAAGCGTGCAAGTCCAGACTGGGAACATTGTACAGGGTATCTGACCAGTACCCTAATACTGTCAAGGTCGTGAAAATCAAGGAAAGACTATCACACTGTCAGAGACCAGGGCACATGACAACCAAATGCAATGTGGTCCCTGAGATTGGGTCCTGGAAAACTGGTGGAATCCAAATAAATCTATAATTTAGTTAATAGTAAGATGTTAATGTCAGTTTCTTAGTTTTGACAAATGTACTATGGTAATATAAGACGTTAACAATGTAGGAAACCAGGTGAGGGGTATATGAGAATTAATTCTTTGTTTTAATTTTGCAACTTATCTGTAAATCTAAAGTTATTCCCCCCAAAATGCAATTATTTTAAAAAGTGCAATTACAATTTAACAAATAACTTAATTGTTAACATAACACAATATACAGTTTTTTTCTATATAGTATGTACACTCAGAAAACACTTGCAATAAAAAGCATACTTTGAATTTTAAAAATGCAAGTCTTTTAAAAAATTCAATGGAAAGCTATAATGTTCAAATACAATTTTTTTTATGATATGCTACTTGCTATAAGATTGATTTTGAATTAAGGTGATTTAAATGCTTTCATGATCACATACTACAGTGTTAATTACCTGTTTTATATAAAAATTTTAGAATAGTTTTTATGTTTCTGTCAAAATTTTTGTGTAAAACTCTGATCTTGAAATCAATATCAATTTACGCTGACTTTTGTATACCTGAATATTAGGAATGATTTTTAATTTTTATATTTTAAAAATTGCTCACAGCAAAATATGTTTGAGCAATTGGTCTTTTCATCTATTACAAAAATGAGCCATTCCATTTTCTGACATCAGGGGACATATTTGAGGGGTGGGCGAGCATACATTTGTTTTTCCCTTTTATTAATGTTTTGCTGTAGGGCAAATGTCACTGTAGCCACTCTTTTTCTTTATTTTTTACCCCTCTTGATGAAAACTCATATAGGGAAATTCTGCACATGGGTTTCTTTGATGATTCTTTTTATTTTTATCTCCTGCTGTGACTTTGACAGCCAGACTGGCAGAGACAGAAATTTTAAAAAAAAGCCTGAAAGAAACATTATAGCCTCATGCTGTGAATTTAGAAGATGACAGGGGTTTTTTTGGCATACTTCCTCTGACCCAAGACTGAAAGAAGAACTGTCACCAGGTTACAGTGCTAAGAGGGAGTAATGAGAACATATTTTCTCACGCCAGCGACCCGGAGGACTTTGATGCATGTGGCTCACCCAAGTCAGTCTGAAACTCTGAGGCTAAAAATTGATTTGGTTGGTTCCAAAACCACATTACTAGGAAAGAGGCTTGGCAGTCCTGTGTGTACAGGTTTCACAGGTAGCCATGTAATAAGCAGTTATTAATGATAATGGCACATAAATTTCCCTTTCACACCATTGTACCAGCAAGAATCTATAATCAGTCAGTCTGTCTGTCTCTACTGTAGCTGTGTACTCTAAAAAGAAAGATGAAATCAGTGTGATGGATTTGACCTTCTTATTTTTTTGTAGAAAGGTGTCTCCAGTGCTATGTTAGGCAGCTGGGATTACAGTTCCAATAATGAGGATCCTTAGGGCTATGCAATAGTTAATAATATTTTTAATTAGGAAACTCAAGAATTGCCTTTGTAAAGACTTAAAAGTGTGAAATTCCTTAGCTTTACCATAAATCTTGAGAAATATGTAAGAGTAAAATTACTTTAAATAGAAATGGGGAAGAATTAGCTTGTGATGGTTATAAAATAGTAAAATTTGTTATAATTTTAAATACATACTACTTTTAGGTACGGTATGCCTAATTTCAAAAGTGGTTAGTCCATTAAAATGATATATATGTCAATGGAAGGTAGTCAATCTTGTTAAATTTTTTAGGAAAGTTTAAAAATGTATTTGTAAAACAGATTCTAGAATTTCATAAAATTACATAACATGTTCATATATATATATGTATATATTTAAGTGTATATGATAAAAATAAAATGAAATGTTGTCCTTTAGATACTAAAATATGCAAAACAAAATTTTGAAATTGCAAAAATGTATGTTCCACAAAAATGATAAAGTATCTCTTGGATATAATCTTTTTAGAGTTGGAGAGAACACAGTCTACACAAGATCACTCTCACTTCTAAAATCAGTTGCAAGCCTAGAGATTCCCCAAACCATCCTCAGATTTAAAAATTTGCTAGAACAATTCACAGAATTCATTGAAAGCGGCTATACTCACAGTCACAGTTTATTACAGCTGAATGATGCAAATTAAAATCCGACAAAAGGAGAGGGCATGGTAGAGTCCGGGAGAGTTCCAAACACGGAGCTTCTACTTGTCCTCTCCCATGGGGCAAGACAGTGTTACAAGCCCTGGATCAATGTGTTAACAATACGCACAGACAAAGCCTGATGTCCAGTTTTAATGGGGGCTCCATCATATAGGCATGAGAGATTTTCCACGCGATTGATCTCAGTCTCCACCCCACAGGACATCAGCTGATACCAGGGGACTCATCCTAAATTATCACATTGTTGGTGTGGCATAGAACCTCCACCCTAAATTACATGGTAACCCTCTGGTTGGCCTAAGGCTCCCAAGCAAAGATACTCTTGTGGAGCCTGACATTATAAGGGTTTAGAGATGACCTTTAGGAACTGAGGGCAAAGGCTAGATTTCATTTTGGGTAATGCTAAATTCTTTACCAAAGCACCTAATAAGTGTGGGGCTATGTTGCTTCTGCCTTACTTTTTAAAAAGGTCAGTTATATCTAAAATTATTTATAAAATAAACATAAGAAAAAAAGTCATTACTATATACACAGCTCAGAACAAAGTATATTAGTATACATTAGTATGTTCACAGAATTGATTCACCCTTTTTCTTACTACATAAGTTATTCCAGTTCATGGACATGTATTAGATTTTGTCAAGATGATAGAAACTCTCCTTACAGAGTTCTATGAATTTAACTCCCATCTTTTTAAAAAAAGTACAGAAATGTTAAATTCTGACGTAATTTATTCTGGTAAGAAGTGAACGTTTCCCTCCTAGGTTATGACTAACTTTGGTATAGAAGCAATAAAGAAATTATCTTTTCTACTAGTGTTGAGAAAAAGTAATATAACAAGAAATAGTCTCCTGCTCTAGTTAAAAATTTGATCTGTGGGTCAAATAAAAGCATAGAAACCTTCATGAATACAGTTCTGATTTGTATAGACTTTTCACTACCGCCTCCTAAACCTGGCCTTCGCTGTTGGATGGCAGTTCTCTGTGGGTTTCTCGTGTGTTTGCACATCCTGTCAGCTGCCTTTGTTTGGACTATCTTTTCAGAGATGTTTGTATAGTTAATCATTTGGATGAAAGAGATAGTCTCTCTCTCTCTCTAGCAAAGATCAGGTTTACTGTCCAGTATAATAAAGTTAATGTTTTATTCCGGGGCAAAGTTTTGGTGCCCTTACTGCCTCATATAAAAGAGTCAGCTTACTCTTCTGGCATGCAGCCCGCTGAGATGCGTATGTCACTTACCTTTGTGGGAACTGGGGTTTAGGAAACCAACACAAATGCTGATATCCAGTTACCCATGTAGATGTAATTAATACAGTCTTTTTTCTCTGATCCAAAAGTCTTTTGTCTTCTGCCAGTGTCCATGAAATTGTGGTAGACTAATATGTAAGCTTGCAAATAGGATAAAACTCAACCCCTTCAGAGTTTTTGACATTTCCTCTAATGTCATAAAAAGTGTTTCCTTTTGGTCTCCCCTCCTCCAATTTCTGACCTCTTTAATTCATCATAATATACCACCATAGGATCATTCTCTCTAAAGTTCACCTCATGCCTTCCTGTTCCTTATTGGTTAAAGTAGTACAAGCTTTAATTCACTAACTCATTCATCTATCTAAATTTTAAAGGATTCACTACCGCTAGTTTGATGGACAAGCTAGTCATGCAGCTGGCCCCATAAGCTTAAGGACTCATGCAATTCTTTAAAATGGAACCCTCCAGTATTGGCCTAATGTACTCCCTTTCTTATTTTACACTATAATCTTCAAAGAACCTATGCTCCAGCAACCTGGACTGAGTCCCAAAATAGGTCCTATGGTTATCAAACCCATTTCTATACCTAAAATACTGTGCTTCTGGATCCCCACCTGTTATCAACCAGTCTATGCTCCATAGCCCTTTTTAAATTACAATTTCTCTATAATTTTTTTTATTTTGAAGTCCACTTAAAAGTGATTTATTTCACTTGTCTCCTTTCAAATAACATTCACTTATACTGTAGTCATTAGATCCATTCCTTTATCTTGTACCAGATGACAGCTGCTTATGGAAATGTAAAATATCCTGTATATCTTTTATGTCATACAGTGCCTTATGCTTAGTAGGTGCTCAATAAAATTGGAATGAGTAAAAGATTGACTATAGATATGGGAAGTACCCAAAGCCTCCCAAGCCAAGCCAAAAATTTTCTTTAACCACCATCATCTGCCAGTCAAATGCAATTGATAGGTTGGCTTTCTTCCTTCGGACCTGGCCACTTGAGCACCAGCACACACAAAGCATAAAGCTTTCTAGTCTGAGTTTAGCACTGCCTGGGCCTTATTGGCCTCATTTTTAAGAAATAAATATTGTAATTAGGTTTTGTGCCTTACTGAGAAGCTTCAGAGCTCCTGACAAGTAATAAATAACCTGAAACAAATACAAAAAATCATTACATGAAAAGTTTTATGCTAAAAACGAGATAATTAATTTTCATTTTAATCAATATAACTGTGGCTTTTTAATTAAAATTACTATAATTTACATTCATATTATTTTAATCAACATTAAGTTTTCATAATATAATTATATAACAATATTATATGAACACATTTAGTGTTTTTAATAATAATTATTGAATGCTTACTAAGTGTCAGGAATTATGTTAAGCGCTTTACATATAGTAACTACAACAGATAGATTCTACACTATTTCAATCAGTAATGTGACAAGAGAAAATAAAGCCTAGAGATATTAAGTAACTTGCCTGGGGACAAAAGTAATCTTGAGCAATAATGATTGAAAAACAAGATATCCAAAATCAGTCTGTACTTGAGGATTATGCTCCTGTATAAAGGCTGTGTTTTACTAAGTGTAATCTTGACAAGAGAGGCCGAGAGGAGTTATACTAATAGTGTTTAGGGTTGTTTCTCCCAAGCTTTTTAAAATCAGGGAAGGAAAACTATAATAGAGTTTGTATTAGCAGGTGGAGATAAAATTTAATATTGCAACAGCTCTCCAAATGTCTTTATCATTTTATAATAAAAATGAATTATGTAAAATAGTTGGTTATAGTAAAGTCAACTCCCAAAATAATAAACTAATTCATTCATTTATTCTTGAAGAACAACATATATGAAATATTTTAATAAGTAATTTTGAGTACTTGAACAGAAAGTCTAAAATATTCTAGAACTAACATTAAAAATGTATAGATGAGCAAAATTAAGATATTGTTGTTGTCTCTAGTTTTAACTAAGGAAAGACAATCTATGTTGGACAACATATAAAATAGACTTTTCATTTTACCTTGACCAGTGATTCAGTATTTACTCAATACCTGTTCTCCTTTACTTCACTTTGGCTACACCACTAATGATTTCTCAAAGCTAATAACGACCAGAATGGTTTTAATGATTATTTCTTTTCCGCCTGTATAATTACTTCATTGCCCATTTCTGTCCCTCTACAATTATAAGGCAATAAGAAGGGAAGCTGACTCAATGTCTTTTTCTCCTCAGGTGAGACAGGGGGAGAGCATACTGGGACTGAGATCCAAAACAGCATTTTTTCACTGTCTCCTATGAAATCTCTTCTATTAATGCTTCACCTGCCTTGTATTATGTAATGCTACCAAGATGTTTAGATACTGTACCAGTAAAAGGAGTACATTGTCACCTAATGATCTGAGAGTCTAAATAGGCACAGATATCAGTCACCTCTGTTAAATACATAGGAAAATTTGAAATTAATGAACTCTAGGATACAAAGAGAAGGATTTAATTTAATTAATATAGTGTATAGCTGTAACACTACCAGTTTGATAGCTATTTTAAATATCCATTACATACACCTTTTCCCATAAAGAGTCAATGCATCTAATTTCTGATAAGATCAGAATCAACATGTAGCTTTCATATATTATAGTTTTTCTTCATTGTACTTGACAGGTATTAAATAACTGATCAGAAATATAATTTTGAACAATAAAATTATGATTGCATGAATAGTTTAACCACAAAAATAATATAATTTGTCTCTTCCATTTCACTCAATATAATAAAATTACTCCTTGTCATCATTCAACCTTGTATTTTCAAAATGGTTACTATTAATATTAAAGCAAAGTGGTACCTTTAAAAAATATTCTGAACACAACATGAATCACTTTCAAAAAGATTGTAAAATGTACATTTTTAAATAAGTTACCTAGATAGCACCCAACTTTTAAGAATAATTGGTATTTGATGAACGTTTGCTGAATACAAATCTCAGTAATATAGTTCAAAGGGTGGGGCAGGAACATAACTGTCTACAAAGAGTTGGTTTATTTTTTCTTAAAATTTCTGGGAAGAATTGATATATAATAAAATTCTAGTGATTTTTATTTATATCTAAATTTTGAGTATTTCTGCCTTGTAGAATATTGTATAGACTCAACTCTGGACCTAGAAGTCATGCTGCTCATGACCAAGATTAAATTTCTCCTTCTGTCTGCACCAGGAATTCCAATATGATCAATTCTGATAAACACTGATAGTCCCCAAAAATGTTTGCAAACTTAACCTAGTGAATTTTAGTATGGTATCTCAGAAAGTTATACCACTATTTTTTTTTCCTAATAGGATTTATAAAATTACTCTAAACACGGAATGAAAATTATGTTAAACGGTAATCTAAACGTATTTACTTTAATTATCAAACACATAAAAAGACTGAAATATAATTGGAATATTTTATTGTGAATATATTAAAAGTATAATGGCTGTATTCTTTTACAGAAGCTATGTTTCTTTGTAGAAGAGTAATATACATTTGAACAGGGATTAGTTTTCAATTTATGATATTCATTATATTATTAAATTGATCAAGGTGCAGTTAAAACAAAATATACCAATATATCAAAAAATTATTTAAGCTTTGATGGAAACTATCAGGACACTGATACATCTGAATTATCACACTGGGAAAATATGTTTATCCCTTTTCTCTAAAAAATAAAAATGGAGTTTTATTTTTTATTTTCTTCTTCTATGTAAATTAATTTGTGCCTTTAAAATTACTTATTCCTTGTTAGGTAAACCTATAACATTTATAGTAATGCATTGATTACTATTATGCACCTGTTTGATCAGATTTTATGAAAATCAACTCACTCTATTTTTTTGAAAAGGCTGGCTACACCTTTAAGAACAGTTTCTATTGGGGGGCCTTTTGCTGGCAACCCAAGAGACATAATGTTGACACCACATGCAAGGAAACATGCCAGAGCCATCTGAATTAGTCCAGCAATTGAACTGAAATATGCATTATTTATTCACATCATTAGACCACATGTGAATATGTAAATTAGATGGCTATACGGGGAAACCAATCTAGTACTATATAGGATATCATTAAAATAGGGAATATACTTTGTTGCACTGTTCTACATCTTCTCTAGAGAATTTCAGCACTTTGAGACTCCAATATTATGCTTAATTTTTTTACAGTAGCTGAAGGAAAATTAGAAGATTAAATTTTTCTAACCTTAGAAATAGAATAAGATTTAAGTAAAAATTTTCCTTAAAATGTCAAGAAAGGCGGTATTGAGAAAGAAAACTCCAACTTCTAATGTTGCTCTGCATTAATGCTACTATCAGACTCTCCTTTTTTTTTTTTTTTTGTTATAGTTGAAGAATTTAAACTAAAACCTAAAAGACCTGGGTGGGATTTGTTTCTCTCCTCAGTATGCTGTAGAGAATCTTCTAGAAGTCATTTCATTTATTTTAAGACCCATTTTACTCACTGTAAAGGGCACATAATAGTGCCCTTTCCAAATAACTGGGTGATTATAAATAAACTTCATAAAAAGTATGAAAAATGCTGAATTTAAAAATACTGTTGCTGCCCTAACAAAGTATCACAAGCTTAGAAGCTTAAAACAACACAAATTTTTATTTCATAGTCTTTTCATGTCAGATATCCAGGTTGATTTTACTGGTTTTTCAGCTCTGGGTTTTATGAGGCTGAAACCACAGTGTTGTCTGGCTTGAGTTTTATTGGAAAACTCTGAGCTTTGAAATTCATTCATGTTACTGACAGGGTCCAATTCCTTATGGTTGCAGGACTGAGGTCCCATTAAGTGGCCAAGTGTCAGCTGGCAGCCACCCTTAATTCCTAGGGGACTCTCAGGTCCTTGTGTGTGGGTCCTTGCATCTCATAGCCAACAGTACCATGTCATATCCTGCCCATTCCGGGGTGCTCTCTGACTACCCCTTCTGCCACCTTTCTCTTCTACCTTTTCTACTTCAGCTTCTCTTCTGCTTCCAATTGGAGAAAGTCTCCTGCTTCTAAGGGTTTGTGTGATTGGATCAGGCCCATCCAGATGGATGGATAATCCAGTACATTTTCCTTGTCTTAAGGCCCATAACCTTAGTTATATCTGCAAAGTTCCTTATACCATATAAGGTAACATAGTCACAGGTTCCAAGGATTAGGTCATCTTTGGGATACCATTATTCTGCCATACTATAATACAAATGTGAAGCTATTTTATTAGCTCTGTGACTAAAAATAGGAGAATGAGCTTGTGAAATTTAAATAATATAGATCAGAGTCAAGGAAGTATTAATGTTAAGACTGAAGTAACTAAATTTTTTCTAATTGGACATGAGTTTGATAAAAATTCTGATCAGAATGCTGGAGGAAGGACGACTTGTGGGGTAAATGGCCGCAGCTGAAACAGCTCTGTGCTGAAGACTAATTCTTAACATCTTAGCTACAAATAAATATACAGTTGACCAACATGGGTTTGAACTGCCCAGGTCCATTTTTATGCAGGTTTTTAAAAAATACTTTCAGTGCTTGGCTAGGAATCAGTGGGTGCAGGGAGACAGACTATAATTAAGATTTGGCGGAGTCAAAACTTATATTCGGATTTTTGACTGTATAGGGAGTTGGCACCCCTAACTCATGTATTGTTCAAGGGTCAGCTGTACTTAACAGAAGTTCCCTCCGAAATGTAACTGGATAAAATCAATGTTAAGTAAGCAGATGAATGTGAACATATCATCTATTGTTGGTAATTATTTACTTTGATGAACAGAGCTATTTATCCCAATGTAAAACAACCTTGATTAGTGTGTGAACAAAGATTTTAGAACAGAGTGTCAAAGGTATAATGAAATGGAATATTAATAAAAGTTATTTATTAGCAAATGTATGTCACGGTAAAACTGTATATATGCACTTATGACATAGGCAAGTTTGCTTCTATATAGTTTTTAGTTACTCTGGCATTAACATAAATGCTTTATTTTTGATATTTTAAGTTATGTGATAGAGAAGAGGTCATCTGCCCTTCTTACAATTTAAAGACATTGCTTATTTTACTCTTACCTGTTTTTAATGTTAGTTTAATACTTTTCTATTTGATGAAGGAACTAAGTTCGACCATTGACATGTTGGTATTCCAGTGTTAAAACACAGTCTTTTTCTCATACACACATTTGAAATGCAATTTTTGCAGGGGTTAAAGGTGAAGAACTTATCTAAATGAAAAATTGTAAGGAAATTAATAACCATGTGCTTAATACTTAGTGTAACAACTCCTAGAGTTACCACTATTCTTGTGTAAGAAGTACAGTTTTATATTGAGGAGAAGTACAGTTTATTTTTAATGTATAAAATGTCATGTTGTTGCAATGGATCTGAATGACTCAGCATCCATGATGTACCCTTCCAATTTATAGAGAAAATGTTAAGGTTTAGAGTGTTCAGTAAGTTCTGCAGTCTTATTTAGTGTAACTTTATATTGTCACAAATATATCACCCTAAACATGAGGAAATTACTAAAGTTTGTGAATGTTGGGAAATTATAAACTTAATTTTTTTTTTGCAGATAATATATATTTTAATCACTATGGGTAGGTATAGAGTGAATTTCCAGAGGTTGTTTCTATGGTTGTTGTTTTGCTTTCTTTTGGTATAATTTTCTAAAATTGTCCATGTATACTTTAAATACCATTTTATTGAGCAATATGTACTAATATTCAACTATGTATTTCAATCCCTAAGTTTCCTAAGTCCATGCTTCTATTAATACCTTCTGTATTAATCAGGGTTCTCTAAGCAAACAGCGCCAATAGGATACATTGGCTCAGGTGTTATAGATTAGATAGACAGATGATGATAGATAGATGATTGATAGATAGATGATGATAGATAGATAAATAGATAGATGATAGATGATAGATAGATAGATAGATAGATAGATAGATAGATAGATAGATGATAGATAGATAGATAGATAGATAGATAGATAGATAGATAGATGATGATAGATAGATAGATGATAGATAGATAGATAGATAGATAGATAGATAGATAGATAGATAGATAGATAGATAGATAGATAGATGATAGATAGATAGATAGATAGATAGATAGATAGATAGATAGATAGGAATTGGTTTGTGTGCTTATGGATCCTGAGAAGTCCCAAGATCTGTAGTCAGCAAGCTTGAGATGTAGAAGAGCCAATGATACAGTGTCTGAGTTCCAAGGCCTGAGAACCATGAGTGCTGATTATGGTGTAAGTCCAGCCTGAAAGCCAAAGGGCTTAAGACCCAAGAAGAGCCAGTGTTTCAGTCTGAGTCCAAAAGCCATAAAAGACCAATGCCCCATTTCAAGTAGCTAGGGAGGAGGAGTTACTTAACCTTTTTGTTCTATTCAGTCTTCAATTGATTGGATAAGGCCCATCCATGTTAGGGAGGACCATCTGTTTTACTCAGTCTACTGATTCAAATCTTAACTTATCCAGAAAGGCCCTCACAGACACACCCAGAAAAATGTTGGGCTAAATGACAGGGCACCTCATGGCCCAGGCAAGTTGAAACAAAATTAACCATCATAATCCCATCCCTTGTCAATTTGGCACACGTAAGTAGTTCCTTAAACTGTATTTAATCTTCAAATAAAGATAATACCAGGTCACAGTTTCATCTAACATCTTGCATACATCCAAAAACACACTTCTCCTTCCCTAGAATAGAAGGTAAAGTCTTGAGTGATATTTACTCTTCTCCCTGATATCCTATATCTTAAATATGATGATGTAAAGGTCAAGATATCTTATGAAACACGGTAAGAGAATAAGAGAGAAGAAAACAAAGATATTTGTTATACACAAATACATATTTGTAACAAAATAATGAAGAAATACTCATGGCAATTACAGTCCTTATTTCTATAACCTGCCACATAGTGATAGCTGCTATTTTAAACTACTTTCTTCCACTACCCATTCTGTATTCCCTTTGCCTTCAGCAAGTGCCTCAACTGGTCATGGTACTTTACTTGGTAGAATGGTCCAAACCTTCCTTCTGGGCCATTAGTAGTCCTGCCTGAATTGAGTTATTGTAGTTTTCCATTGCTGTTCATCACAAAGCACGATAATTCTAAGAGACACACTAAAGGATTTCCTGTGTCACTCTTCCCTCCATTGTGAAACAGTGTCCAACTTCTCCTTGGTAGTCAGAATCAGTCACGCAGCCTGAACAGTAATTCCCTTTTTTGTCTATTGATTCAGAGTCATGAGGAACCCAAAGTGGCTGGGCCGTTGTCTTAATTTTCAATTCAATGGAATCATTATTTTGTCTTCAGGTGGAAGCATTCCTCACCCTGGAACTAAGACCTCTAGGCCAGCAGAGCATCAGGTTGTGTGAACAAAAAACAAGCATTTTGCTAGTGAGTCACTAAGGGTAACAGAGAGTGACACCACTCTCATTTCCATTCTTTGATCCTGGACTTATGAGTTCTGGCTATGGGAGAAATAGCACCATATATTGGATGCTGAACCATAGCATATACACTGTACTGGAGAATCTTGCCTTAGCCCTACAAGGTATTGCCATCTAGCTAGCACTGTAACTGAATTTCCAAAAGAATATTCCACTGTTCTGTCAATCCAGCTGCTTCAAATTGTGGGGAATGTGGTAAGACCAGTAAGTTCCATGAGAAATGAATTATTGCCACACTTATTTTGCTGTGAAATTAGTTCTTTGATCAGAAACAATGCTTTGTGGAATGCTATGATGATGGATAAAGCATTCTGTAAGTTCACAGATGGTACTTTTGGCAGACTCATTGTGTTCAGAGAAGGCTAATCCATATCCAGAGTGTCTATTCCAGTAAGGACAAAATGCTGCCCCTTCTATAATGGGAGCTGTCCAGTGTAATCAACCTGCTACCAGGTTAGTGGCTGATCACCTCAGGGAATAATGTCATAACTCAGTATTGGTCCTTGCAAATTGGGCACTCAGCAGTGATGCTAGTCAGTATGGCCTTGGTGAATGGAAGTCTATGTTGCTGAGCTCATGCATAACCTTCCTCTCTGCCACCACGACCGCCTTGTTTATAAGACAATGACACGGGTGGCTGGGGAAAGAGGTTGACTGGTATACACAGAATGGATAATCCTATTCCCTTGATTTTTAAACCCTTCTTTGCTGAGGTCACCTTTTGGTATGTGTTCACACGGGATGCAAATATCTTCACTCCTCCTGACCCCCGACTAGAGAGGTCTATCGACATAACCTCTTCCCAGATTTCCTTAGCACCAGTTTTCCAATATATACCTTCCAAGTTCCTGACTGTCCAGCCAAAGCATTGGCCAGAGCCTGTGAATCACACATTTGGCCATTTCTCCTTCCAAGCAAAATGAAAAAACAGGTACACTGCGTGAAGTTCTGCCCAATGGCAATGTCCTTCAAGACTGTAGCCTTTAGGGGTGTCCTAGAAAGAGTCTGTAGAACTGCAGCTGCCCACTTTTGGGTGGTAACTGTATATTGTGTAAAAACATCTGAAAACCAGGCTTGAGTCTTCCTTTCCTCTGTCAGCTGATTGTAGGCAGCTCTCCATTGGGCCATAGCTGTAGGCTGAGAGAGAAGGTAGTGCACCAGGAGTGGAAAACATTGGCATTTGGATCACTTATTCAGGTAACTTAATTGTACATTTAGGGCCTGGCCACATGCTCTTGTGCACGCCCAAATACATGGCTTGGTGTGTCAGATAACACCCAGTTCTTGATGGGCAGCTCAGATCACATAGTGGCACGGTGGTCCATGGTTAAGCATTCAGTCTGTAATAAGGCCTAGTCCAAGAGCTGTTTCTCAAAAGGGGAGTATTCTAGAGGATGGCAGGACTTTGCTCCCAAATCCTAAGGGCCCGAATTGAAGCCTGTCAGAGGCTTCAAAAAGCATCCTTCTCTGCCACCAACTCTTCAAGCACCATTGAAATGTGGCCCAAGTGGCAGAGCAATTTGCACAGTAGCCTGGACCTGTGCCTTTTCTTGTACTGAGCTCTACTCAGAACTAGCAGTTTTGGGGTTATTTGGTAAATGGGCTGGAGTAACACACCCAAATGAGGAATATGTTGCCTCTAAAACCAGAAAAGTCCACTAGATAGTCTGCCCTTTTTTTTTTCAGTTGTAGGTAGGATCAGATGCAAGAATTTACCCTTCACCTTAGAAAGAAGTCTCTCAACTTGGCCCACAACAGCTCCCTAGAAATGTCACTGAGGTTGAAGTCCCCTGAACTTCATCACATTTATTTCCGATCCTCTGATAACCAGATGCCTTACCAATAAGTCTAGAGTAGTTGCTACATCTTGCTCACTAGGCCCAATCAGCATAATGTCATCAATGAAATGAACCAGCGTGATATCTTGTGAAAGGAAAACTATCAGGATTACTGAAAACTAAATAATGATGGTGTTTTACTGGACTTTCCAACTGCAAGATAACTAGCTGCTTCTATGGTCTTTTTTGACAGAGATGGACAAAAAGGGCATTTGGCATACCAGGTACTAGGGGATGTACTAATTTGCTCTGGCAATGAAACTACATCTGGTATAGCAGCTGCAAGTGGAATTATCACCTGGTTAAACTTATGCTAATTCACTGTCATTCTCTGAGATCCATCTGTCTTCTTTGCAGGCTAAATAGGAGAATTGGATGGGTATGTGGTAGGAATCAAGACCCCTGAGTCTTTCAAGTCCTTAATTGTGGTACTAATCTCTGCAATACCTTCAGGAACACAGTATTACTTTTGATTTACTATTTTTCTAGGTGGAGGCAGTTCTAGTGGCTTCCACTTGACCTTTCTCTCCATAATAGTCCTCATTCCACAGGTCAGATAACCAAGGTAGGTATTCGGCCAGCTGTTAAATATGTCTTTTCCAACTATGGAACAGAACTGGAGAATTAATCACAGAATGGGTTTAGGCACCGACTGGGTCCTCTGAGAGATGAACCTGAGCAATGATCACCTGACCTTCATAACCTATTCTGATGGGTGACCCACAGTGATGTTTTGCATCACTTAGAATTAATTTCAATTCATCCCCAATGTCCAGCAGTCATCGAGAGATCTGATTATTTCCATTTCCCCAATGTGCAGTTACTCTGATAAAAGGTTATAGATCCCTTGGGAAAGGGAAAGGTCAGGGAGAAAGATTAACAATATAAATTTTTGGCAGTGAACCAAGGTCCTTTCCCAAGGGCATCTGTCCTACCCTTCATTCAAGGGCTTCTGGGTCAGTAAGTGGCTCAAGGTTGAGAATTGATTAACAGGCTATGACTCTGGTTTTTTATTATGGTCAGGCTAGACTTTTTTTCATTTGACGGAGAACTTTTTTTTAAAATCTTCACCCAAGGTTGTTTTCATTGATTGCAGAGGGAGAGAAAGGGAGAGGGAGGGAGGGGGAGAGAGAGAGAGAGAGAAGCATCGATGTGAGAAACATTGATCAGTTGCCTCCCATACACGCCCCAATCAGGGATCCAACAGCAACCTGAGTATGTGCCCTCACCAGGAATCTAACCCATGACCCTTTGGTGCACTTGATGACATTCTAATCAACTGAGCCACACCAGCAAGGACAGTAACTTTTTGCTTATATGGATCAAGAAAGAATTTAGTAGGCTTCCTATCTGTTTCCCTTCTAGAAACACCACGATTAGCTAGCCAACACCATAGACCTGTGTGAATCACAGCTTTGACTCCGCTATGCATTATGGTAACTACTCCCACCTTGCCTTGGGGGTTGAGTGCCACCGCTTGGCCCATACCACCATGCAATCCAATCACTTCCATTGCATTTACGTTTCCTACTCCAGTGACTGCAGTCCTCACTGTAAGGTTTGGCCTACAGAACAGAGAGATCATAGAATGTTTCAAAGGTGTTGGGCTCCCCTCGGCATATATTTCTTGTAGTCATGATGAAGAGGTATGTCTTCCAGACTCTCCTGGTGTGGGTCAGTAAGTCTTAAATGACAAATCTACTTCAACATTCTGGTATCTGGATACTAAGCCCTTGAATCCCTTCCTCTGCCTTAGATCAAGGCAAGTCCGGCATTTATAGCATGCTCACTGTGGCCATCTGTTGGTCCATGTTTCAGTTAGCCAATCAAACAAACTTAGAGCCCTGTGTAACTTCCCAAGCTGTAACATTAAATTCACAATCTCTGCTTGGTAAGTCAAACTCTTAATATCCATTCCTACACATGTTCCCCAGATTTCTGTCTGTATCAATTAGAAAATTCAAGAAGTTCTTTTTGAGTGAAGCATAGCTCCTCATCAGTCACACTTTGTACCTCATATTTAGGGGTCTTCTGGGATTTGAGTAGAATTACAGGTCTAGAAACAAAGAGGGGGGGTGAAGGTGGGTCCCGAGGAGCCAGCTTTGTCCTGTACAGCAACTACCTATGGAGAGGCTATTATAGTTTTCTCCGGCAATACAGGGTTAATCCCTTCAAATAGCAGTGGAGAGGATACTCCCAATGGGGGCGGGGAGGCCTTTTTCACTGCAAATAGGACTCATCAGAATATAGAGGCTCCATGTCCCCAGCTTCCTCCTGATCTTCTCAAGCAATGCCCTTACTTAACAGTAAACACCCATCAAGGCTAGGAGTTTCACTTGCACTGTAATTCAGCCAGTCACAGGATGAGATTCTGCATTTGATTTTCAGCAACCTCAGCCCTGCAGGCAGAGGAGATAGTCTCTACAGGAACACCCAGAAGCTTTCAGGTCATTTACATGGCACTTGAGTTGGGAATTTGAATCCCGGAGGTCATCCCTTTTTCCCCCAATTTGTTTGGCAACAATAGGAGCAGCTTACCAATATCATTATATTGTTGGTTTGCCCAAAATGTTCCAAGTATCATAAACCACTAGATCCTTGTTTCTTAGTGGTTGATCAAGAGTATCTAACGGAGATATTTTGTATCTTCATTGCTAGATAGTGCCATAGGCAATCAATGCTCTTTTTACTGCTGCAAATAGAGTAATTGACATCTTTACATCTAATAAAATCATCTTTTGTGCCTATCTGTACCCACAGATGGCCATTTTAGACATAAATTTGGGCATTAGTAGTGGTTCAAATAACTAGTGCTTCTTATAGATCTCATTTTAGGAACTATACATTTTATGGTAATTCAAGCTGGTCATTTTATTTTTTTTGTTTTCTTGATAAACAACATATCATACAGTTTAATCCAAATTTTGAATGTAATATAATAACCAACATCTGAGGCCTCTTATATGGTGAGCCAAGTTCCATATAGTTGAAATGCCAGGCTGTTGCTTCCCAAGGCTCCCTTTCACTAGGGCATGGCATGATGTAGTTTTACAAATAAGAGGGGCCAGCAAAAACTATCAGTATTCTTTCTGCTGATAAGTACTGGCAACGATGGCAGCTACATTTGATTTCCAGAAAGAGCAGAAGCAGCAATTTTATTGGCAGCATCCAATGACCTGTGTTGGTGATTCATTTTGGTTCATTTCACACTGTGGCATCTAGTGACCGTATCTAGTTGGAAGGTTGGAAGAGGTTCTGTGCCATCGTTTTGGATATAGCATCTGAATCCAGTTCTCTAACATTCCCAAAGATTGTGTGAGCTACCCAATACTTTTTTAATGAACTACTATTCTGCCTCTATTAAACAAATTCTGTCACAGCAGTAAGGCCGTTCTCCACACATTAATAGAAATTATGTAAAAAAATATATGTAAATATTATTGTTGACTGTTGTTTTGGGCAATTTTATTTCTTATATGTTCTATGCAGACTCAGATTTCTTTAAGTTTAAACTACATTTCTTATGTTTTATTTTTTTCTCCTCTGCTACTTTTTAGTGTTATTATTTCCTTTAACATTACAAAACAAGTACTAGCTTGGTTTAAATATTATTTAAAATTGAGAACTGGAAATACTGAGCATTTGGCATTATTTCAGGATATATTATATTCATATGGCATATGTGGTTCCTAGCAGTCAGATGCTATTGTTGGAGACCATCTTTTCTTTATGATTAAGTAATTAACTCTATCCTACTTTCTCTCCTCTCACAACCAATTAGTTGTCAGATCCTGTTGGCTCTACTTTTATGATGCCACTCACAAAACTTTATTCCTATTACAGCTATCTTATTCAAGGCTTAACTCTTTCTGGAACTTTTATTTAATGAATCTTTCTTTCTTTAGTCACTTCTGCCTCCAATCCACTCTGGGGCCAATTTAATCTTGTAAGAGCAGAACTCTTAGCAATAATCTTTATTTCTCACCACTGCCAGCTAAGCGGAATATGAAATCTGCGGTTTAGCATGTAAGACCCTGCACACTCTGGCCTCAGGTCAGCTTCTCAAACACATTGGTTACTGCTGACCTAAAGACAGGGTGTCCCCCCCAAAATGCACACACACTTTAAAAGCTGATAGCTCAGTTTTGAAAGTGAAATGCATTTTAATAAACACTGCCTTTGTAATTATTCAAAGTGTGTGTATGCATGTTGGGGGACACCCTATATACAGAACTAGAGCAAAACTGGCCTTTTTATTCTTAATTAAACGGTGCCTTTACTTTTGCATTTGTATGTCTTTGCCTGTTCTGTTTTCACCGGCTGTGCTCCTCATTCCTAACCAGTAGCCTTTCCTGTAGATACCCTGACTTCACCAAGGCATCCATACACCAGCATATCCTCAATGTCTCTTGATTCCCCAGCTAAACATAAACTTCCTGTTTTCTAAAATCTCACAAGAGTTTGCCTAAATCCCTATTTCAGGGATTTACAGTGTATAATATTTCCAACATCAAGTTACATATATTTTTA
This sequence comes from Miniopterus schreibersii, assembly GCF_964146895.1. Taxonomy (NCBI): domain Eukaryota; kingdom Metazoa; phylum Chordata; class Mammalia; order Chiroptera; family Miniopteridae; genus Miniopterus; species Miniopterus schreibersii. Next base: position 66,632,784 of record NC_138106.1, on the reverse strand, counting down.
TAAATTATCCCCAATGGTGTATCTTCTGCAGCATAGACATATATATATATATATATATATATATATATATATAGCTTTAAATTTACAAGCATTTAGAATAAGCATTTCTTAGATTTAATTCATTGATTATAGGTGTTTGGTTGGTTGCAGGTTGCATAATGATCACAGGGCAGTGGAAATCAGAGTAAACAAATTCACAATGTCTGGCCCTAAGGAGGAATGGAAAAATGTTTGAGGCTAGTAATGAGCAGAGAAGAGTCAGGGTGTGTGGACTGAAGTGGAAAGACTTGAAGCGATTGCTGCTGCCTGGGATCATGATGATTCTGCCAGTTAAGTTTTCTGCAGAAGGGAACGATGCTTTCACTAGCATCAATGAGCACAACTGTGTGGAAGAAATTATCTAGAAAGTAGTAGTAAAGAGCCTCATATTGGAAGTTGAAATGGTATTATCTTTTGCTGATTAATGATTTCTTTGAAAGTGTATTTTAAGTATTCGGTAAGAATTGCAATGTTTCTTTCCCTATACAAAGCAAGTTTGCATTGCAGTCTGACAAATAACTTTGGTTTCAATTTAAAAGACAAGCAGATGAGTAGCTTTCTGCACACCTATGAAAATATGAAAAGTTATCTCTTCTATTTAGATTAAGCTTGCCTTCTAAGGGACCTCTATGTTTCTTTAATATTGAATTTGGGTGATTATAGGAAGCAATTACTCTCCCAAAGGAAGTTTTAAATTTAATGGAATAAGCATTTAGTAATACCATCTGTTGTTGTTATGTGCAAATATATAAGTGCTGCTGTGAAGGACACTAGGTGTGTGGCTCTTAGTCCCGAGTACTTACACAGTCTAAACAATGTGTTACTTTATATAATGCCTTTATAGTTTTAAAGATGCCTGATAATTAGCAAAACATCTATGCTTTCACCCTTTGTAGTTATAACAGAAAAGCTGAAAACAAGTAATTTTTTCTTTTAACTAAGAGACAAACTTGTGATTGGTTTCTGTGGGTGGAAAGAAAACCCTACCTGTGAACTTATATATCTTGAGAAGATAGGTTATTACATGGATTGGAAAGTCAAATTAGAATAGAAATTAAAAGTGTTCTCTGATGATAAAAAATTCCATATTTGTTTCAATTTGGCAGATATTTTAAAATAATTGTCTTAAAGAATTTTTGAAGAACATTGAATTAGAATGCAGTGTTAGGGTTGCTGTGCATGGTTGTTCATGCTGCAGACTGATAATTCCATGGGCCTCTGTACCTTAGAACAGGCTCTGTAAGCTTGCAGTAATGAATGGCTCCTAAATCAGAATGGATTGTCATAAAAAAATATTTTTCTTTGTTCATGCTATATGACCACTGCTGATCTCCTGCTCCTCTGCTGCAAGTCACCTTCAAGCCAGGTCCTAGGCTGGAGATAGACCTCCTATTATGAAGCTTTGGTAGTGGTGAAAGCAGGGAGAGGAAGAGTAGTGAAGCACGTCCATGCTCCTAAAGCTTCCACCTATAAATAAGAGGAACTTCTGCTGATATTTTATGGAACAAAGTAATTCAAATGATTACAATTCACCAAGGTATGGATGTATAATCCTCTCACGAGATAGGACAGGGAGTACAGTCTACCAGAGAACAGTAATACAACCTACCAGAAGCACAATTCAGATGAATGAATAATGCGGCTTGTATGTTTTCTATTTCACTTAGACAGAATCTTTATGTTTGGAATCTTCCTATACATTCTTAATTTCTGTAAAAACTCTATGTTGAGGTATGAATATTCATATTTTTTTTAAATTTTATTTAAAAGTAATCCATTTCCAAATTAACTAGAGAATTGATTTAAACAGGTCATTAACTTTTAAGTTCAAAACTCAATATTAATAATAAACCTAGCCAGCTGATGACTGTCTGTGCTTTAAGTTATAAGGTGTCATAAATTATTACTTTTATTATCTTTTATGTTATCATATTTTAAAGGATAAATAGTGTTCCTTGAGGTGTTTTTAGTGTAGAACAGCTTAATTTATCCACACCATATTAGTAGATAATCTGTTTAAAAAAACAACTGGCTGGTATGGCTCAGTTGGTTGGAGTGTCATCCATGCACTGAAGGGTCGTGGGTTTGATTCCTGGTCAGAGCACATGCGACCAATCGATGTTTCTCTTTCATATCGATGTTTCTCTCTTATATCGATGTTTCTCTCTCTCTTTCTCCCTTCCCCTTCCTGTCTCTCTAGAATCAATGAAAAACATATCCTTGGGTGAGAATTAAAAAATAACAATAATAATAAAAAATAAAACAAACAGTAAAATTTTTCAATAATTCTAATGGCTAGTAAGTTTGAAATCTTCATAAATTAATATCTATCTTCTGAAAGAGATAGCTCGGAACTTTCATTATTATTTCTATAGCATCAATTTTAATATTATGAAGCTTTAATTACTTATTATATTACTACACAAATTGAGATTTTAGACTTTATCCCTCTCCTTGATTTCAGAAATGGCAGTATTTAAATAATAGTTGAAGGTTATAATATAATTCCATTTCAGATGGATTTAGTCATGAGAATCCACTTTAGATTTCTTTTTAATGTACTGTATAAAGCCTATAAATTCCATCTTTTTCACATAATGGCATATAGCTTAAAGTAATTAATTCTGTTTATATTGTTACTGGCAGGATTGCAAATATCAATTGGTATGAAGTCATTGTAAAGTAATTATCATATTCTCTCTACTGTGACTCAAAATGCGTTTGTAAATTCTGACAGCCGCCTTGTTCTCATCAAAGAGAGGGACAGAATTAGCGAATCAGAACCCTGCTGTCCTTTACTCTAAAGCACTCCTTCCTTCTCATACGCATGGAGCGGCATCTTACACTGGTGCTAGCTGATCATATGTAGCAACACTTAGGTGCCAGATGGAGCGCTGCCTTAGATTCTCGAAGTATGTCCAACACAGTCAGGTCCTCCTCAACCACCGAAACGGGTCATTGTTTCTTTATTTTAGCTCAGAATGGAGCTGTTTGCTGGTGTTTCGTGGCCAGCGTGGGCTGCCCACCTTCAAGCACTCTGCTCACGCTCAGTGTGGAATGACATCTGCTGATTCTAGATGTGCGAGAGCCGTGGTAGATTAGGTGGATCCAATCAGACACGCGGACGCCCCAGCAGATTCTCTTCTGTTGCATGTTCAGTGTAGAACACACATTCTTTCAGTGCAATGGCTGGTAAAATTACCGTCGGTATTGACATAATATGCCTTTTTCTCTTTGCCTACCCTCTGTCCCTCTACTCGCTTTCTCTATCTGGTGTAAATATCCTTAGTATCGTGTATGGATGATGTGATTCCACTGTGTGCTTCTTTAGATGCTTACGATGGCCTCCCTCCCTCATTCTCTGACACACCTTCCCATTTCATTTGCCGTGTATAGAATCACTGTCACATTAAAGTAAGGGCGCAGATACATAAGATGCTAGTGCTTCATAAATTGCAGCCCTGTATATATTAATTCTCTTCTTCCCTCCTTCCATCATTTAACCTCAACATAGACCTTTAATTTGAGTAAATAAATTGGCCTTCCTATACTAAAAACAAAGTTTGTAGAGAATTTAACCCTATATGTATTTAACTAAAATAGATTTTTATATGCAGTGCAGAATGTAGGCATGAACAAGTAGGCTGTAAAAGAGCCAAAGCAGAAGAAAAGTGCAGGTGTTATGTGCACTTACAGAATACCCTCAGCAACTTCAGTAATACATCAGAGAGTCCTATGTGTTAGGGGGTTGGGAAGGGGAACAGTTTCATAGCTGAAGGCAATGAGCAAGTGAAAATTGTTACCGTTAATGCAACCGCGTTCTAGACTGTGAGGCCTCCCTTATGAAACTTCTTTTAAAACCTCAGGTATAATCTGCATGAATGAGCCCTTATTGGAGCTGTAATCATGCATAAAGCAGCTAACACAAAGGCTTGTGCTGAAAAGAGAGTAGGAGAGATGGGACCAGGTCAGAGAGAAAGTAAGAGAAAGCAATTCCAAGGAATGACATGTAGGCACTCTTGCATATTGCTGATTGGAGGGCCCGAGAGCCCCTTGCTTTTATCTTCTTGAAAACAATTCAGTAAGCGGCAAAAATATAAATAAATAAATAAATAAATCACTATTAGTCGATAAACTAATCAGGAGAGAATTCTGTCTTACCTAGAGGAAGAGATAGTAGAAAATAGGAGGTTAGTATCAACTGCAGGTTTATGAGAAATGGAAGGCAATTCATATCACATGGTATGGAGACCAAAAATGTTAAGTATGTGTTTCTTGGATGGATGAATGAATGAATGAATGCTAAAAAGTTAAGTACAAGCATTTATTCCAAAGGTGTAGAAACCTAATGAATGAAAGGTGAGAGAAGTAGCTAAAGCCTGATTTTTTTTGTCAGTTGTGGAAGAAATAGGTAGAAGATTGATGTGTAGGAACGTGATACCAGGGGGTCAAATTTGGAAGAGAAAACAGTGGGCAGAAATGCAGTCAGCCATTTATAAGGAGTAGGAACTAATGGAAGTAGGAACAGTAGGAATGGAGTGAAAGACAAGCATGCAAAAGATATTACAAAGATACAGCTGATGGTCTTGGAACTGGTTTGACATGGTGTGTGGGTGAGTTTGGAGCCAAACTAATGCCAAGATCCAAGCATTAGTGACTGTGAGAATGGTCGCTCTATTACCAGAACCGCGCGGGAGGATCAGAGTTAGCAAGACAGGCATGTATGTGTCTAGTGAGGAGAGGGAAGAACCACCAGCTCAATTCAGGGCATAATGAGTTTACCTCCCATAAAGCAAGATGGTCAGGAGATCATTTGTAATAAGGCCGTGCAATCTGCAGGAGGCCGAAACCATGGAAATCACCAAGAAGTGCCTCTGCAGGAGAAACAGCACAGGCACAAGAAGAAACCTCGGGGAACGATAGATTAAAATAAAACAAAGGAGCGGTGACAGGAGCAGTCTGTACTATCATATGAGTCAAAGCAGAACTATTAAGAAGGAAGGGAAATCAGCATTGCCCAAATCAATGTTGAAGTGGGGAACTGAGACAGACATTTGGTAACTTGTTTATGGAAACCTTTAAGAATGTGATTTTAGTGAAATGGTAGGTCCAGAACCCAGATCACAATGGGCTACGGAGGTGGCGGGTCGTGGCATGAGCATGGCACACACAGACTGCTCCTTTTAGAGTCTGCTGTAGGACGGTGGCTTACAGAGTAGTGCGCTAAATAGGATATAAGTTTCAAGAAATGTGAAATATGCAGGAGCAGGAACTGTATCTTAGCTAGCTATTTCCTCTCTCCTGTAGAGCGTTGTACGATTTGGGGCACAGAGAAGTCTCTTAACAAATAATTATTGAATTAATGAATAAATGAGCAAGATGACCAACTGGAAAGCTATTTACTTTCCTGTCCAGATTCCTGAGACCCTCATCTTTGCAAGTATTTCGGGGATAGAGAGCTTAAGCAGCACTGTTTGCACTCCCCTGACTGCTGCTTATAACAGAGGGAACACCAAGTGCTGAGACACAATTCTAAGCTAATAAAAATCATTCATATTGTTGGACACAATCCCAAATAGTTTTTTTTATTGGACTGAATTAGATTCATTTCTAAGTGTTGCTTCTGACCCATGAATATTTATCACTGTAGGTCTGTGTGCAACTGCTTTGGTCATAACATTCCAAAAGTGTCTTGTCCTAAAATAAAGGAATCGCTCTAAAACTTAGAGATGCACTTACTGTTGTGCTAGCAATAGCTCAGCTGGCTTCCTCTGAATAATAGCATCATCAATCTACTGCCCTATTGCTCAAATGACCAGTTACATAGCACAACCAAACTATCGTAGTTTTAGAGATCAAGAATATTTACATTTTTATTGAGAAAATAGCATGCTATTCATGGCTTTGACCTTGGGTAACTGGTGATCTGAAAAGTGATTCATGGTCAGCAACAACAAAATGATTTCATAAGCTGACAGATTTCCATAGAATATGATTTAATATTGTCTAACTTGCTATATATTGCCATTTTCTATCACTTTTCATGCCATATACTGTATAAATATATTGAGCATGTTTTAAAGAGGTTTTGACTAGATCAAGACTTAAATTTTGAGACGTTAAATAACCTACTACTGGTAATGAATGTACATATAATATGTCATAAACGGCTTCTGCAATGTATTAAAACTTAAATGTCAAAAGTAGCATGGTAGTATATTGAGGAAAAAATTTGGAATTTATATTCAGTCTTTTAAAACATTAATTTTCAAACAAACATGAGCATATTAGTTTGGTAAGGCTGCTATAATAAAGTACCACAGACTGGGTGGTTTAAAACAGAAATTTATTTAATCACAGTTCTGGAGGCTGGAAGTCCAAATCAAGGTGTCTTGCAGATGACTGCCTCCTCACTGTGTCTCACATGGCCTTTCTTCTGTGCTCATCCTTGGCATCTCTATACGTCCCAATCTCCTATTGTAAAGACAGCAATCAGACTGGATTAGAGCCCACTCTTAGGGCCTAATTTTAACTTAATTGCCTCTTTAAAGTTCCTATCTCCAAATATAGTTACATTCTGAGATATTAGGAGTTAAGGCTTCAACATATGGATTTTGGGAGAACACAGTTCGAAAGCAATGAACTAAAGTGTTGGTAGAAATTTCTGTTCATACAAAAAATTCCCCACGATTCAAACAAATGTGGAAAATATTATGAAATAAATATGTATCTAGTAAATTCATTGTGAACAATAAACAAAGAAGCCACTACATTGTAGTGAATTAAGGGCTAGACTTTTAACCATATTATTTGGAGTCTAGTCTCAAAATATGCAAGGATATCAGAGAGTGATTCTGAACTATCAATAGTAGACACACAGTGGTTGACTCTTCCTAAAAAGGCAAATAAGAAAGCTAGATTTGGGGCATGGACACCAAATCTGTTTAAGCAATCCGAAGCTTTCTCTCTTGAGTGTCACTTCCATTTGGATGGATTCATTGCACAGTGGCTATCCAGGGACAGGCACAGCCAGACAATTAGAACTCATCTTTTTTTTTTTTTCTTTTTTTTTAAATATATCTTTATTGATTTCAGAGAGAGGAAAGGAGAGGGAGAGAGAGATAGAAACATCAAAAATAAGAGAGTCGTTGGTCAAGCCCGCAACCGGGCATGTGCCCTGACCGGGAATCGAACCCTGATCACCTGGATCCCAGGTCGATGCTCAACCGCTGAGCCACGCCCGGCCGGGCAGAACTCATCTTCTTTTAATTGAAGCTTTGAATGGGACTGAGGCAACCAAGGGTTGTTGAAGATGTGTCATGCAGGAAGTCATACCTCAGAGAAAAGGTACACAAATCTCTGCTACAAAGATCCCTAAGGAGGTGCTCTGGCCTCTGTACTTTTGGTTGGGCTGTTCCACTGATATTTCAAAAATATTACACTCTACATTTTTATATTTCATTTTACTACTTGGACTTATATTGTCTACAACCAAATAATATTAATGTATGTTTCTCATACGTTCTCATTAAATAATAGTTTAAAATTTTTCTGAGACAAATAATTGTTCCCCACTGAAATTTCCTCCTAATACTGACTTTTACCCCCCAAAGTTATCATTATAAGTTTACATTATAGACTTGCTTATCTAAAAGGGAACAGTATTGAAAATAAATTTAAGAAATACACAGAATTAACAATTTTATATTGATAATTTTAATAAATGTATTACCAATTGGCTATTTAGAATTTATACTTTTTTCATTGTTTGCATATCAGGTTTTTTCTACTGGAACATGAGCAGTATTTGCTGTAATGGAATTAATGAATTTGAGCTTACTGTAACTTAGTCTTGACAGGAATATCAATAAATCAATCTAGCTTCAACCAGTCATGATGATTTTGTGCAAAAGAAAGTGGCTCCAGGAACTCCATTGCAGAAGAAAATAGCTTTAAGAGAGTTAACATTTTTTTCATTGGTATTTCAAAACTATATGATTTATCATGTATTTTTATATAAAAAAAGACTGTAGATCTAATTCAGTATGTTTTAAATAAGGAAGTTTGATGTGAGTGATAAACATAAGGCCACAACTTTTATTTTGCTGAAACATGGGTGGCTGCTGGGACCCTATAGCCACAGGTAATAAAGATAAACATTTATAACAAAAATGTTTAAACATAGCTAGTTTTTCCCTTAGTTTCTTGTGAAGGAAGAATACATAGATGTTGAATCTATTTTATTTTTTTTCTTCACTTTGGTTTTACATTGTCTTCAACATTATTTGAAAATGTTTATCTTATTTTTTAGGCTCAGCTGAAAGAGAGTGTTCATCTCTTTTCATTGTTTAGCTTAGCTTCACTTGATAACATTTTGCACTTGAAATTCATAAAGGACTTTCACATATATCTCTCTAATTTTTATGTGACCTAAGTAGTATGTTACCCTCATTTTCAGAAGAAGTTATAACTGAATAGAGTCAATGGAGTTTTCCAAATATCATTGTACTCTTCAACTATGGTTTAAGTAAAAATCAAATAAAATTCCATAACCTTGGAAAAATGTTAAATATCATAAGTAATCAAATAAATACAAATTAAAACAATTATACAAACTTAAATTAAGAATTATTAATATAAAAATTTTAATACTCAAGATAGTAATTGGCAAGAAAACCATTCCTTTCGTATAAAACTGTAATACCTTTTTGCTAGCAATTTAGCAATATATTAAACAGTGATAATTGCTTACCATTACTCAACAGTCCCATTAGAAATTTATCCTAAAAAAATAATTCTGAATGAGCATTAGGTGTTTTCCAACAAAATTATCTTTTCATTAAAACTATAAAGAAAATAGAAACCACTTAAAATGTAATAAGAGGATAGGCTAATTAAATTACTGTATATCATATATTTAAAGTGCTATATATACATTAAAATGATTATGTAGAAATCTACCTAACACACAAAGATGTTCATATTTTATTAAATGAAAATTATGGTTTATAATAGAGTATATACATGCATATATGTTCACAAACAAAATTAATTTACTGTGTATGCATAGAAAAATGCTTCAAGGATATACATCTTAATATTAGCAGAAAATGTTTTCTTCAGTCTTATTGAGTACAATTTTTTCTTATCTATACTCATTACATTTTCTGCAGTGAACATGAATCTCCTTTGTTATTACAACCACAAAATTTAATTATTTCACTTCTGTATAAATAGATAGTTTTATTTACCACTTTTATTTGAATGCTTTGAAAAGTGATGAGTTAGTGACTACAGAACATTTCTGAATTCCTAGAACTGGAATAAAAGTCTTAACAGCAGTAATTAGTACAACTTCATTTACAATTAGAGCATTGTAATAGATAAGTCAAAAATGAGATTACACTATACTATTGCCCAGCTGCATTTTATGTCTGACTATATTTTATGAGTTAAAACAGAATAGTATCATAACCCTATTTTAAAGATTGTCAGCTGTATATTTTGAGTCTAAAGCAAAGGGTTATCTCATAAAAGTTATTTATATCCTTTATGAATTCATGTAAAAGCAGGTAGGCTTTTCTAGATAAAATTTTAATTCCTCAATGTTTATATTCTTTGATTAAATTGAAAGTAATGCCTAGTATTATAACATTACAATATTAAGTATTAAAAATATAGAGGATTTTAAAGATGTCAGTTGTTAGTGTTGATTGTGTGTGTGTGTGTGTGCGCGCGCCCACACAGGCAAGGACATGTGTGATTTCCTGGCCGTAACTTCTGGGAAGATCCTGCCATGCCAGCATTGTAAATGTATTGGTACTCCAAATCTTTTTCATTAAATTAACCAATTGATATCTGAGGCGATCGATGGGTTCTGCAGCAGCTGACATGCTTTCAGTGCAGCTAAATAGCAGGATTTGCTCAGTTCTATGTGACAGTTTTGACTGAATCAACTCTTTTCCTCAGAATAATATAATGGCACAACTATTTAAAGATTTTTAAAAGTATCATTAAAATATGTTATATAGATAATATAGTTTTATATAGAGAACTATAAAAATATATACCTGAAATAATGTTCTGAATCATTATTTTGGAATAGGAGATGTTTGTCTTTGCCATGGTATGTATTTCATTTTACAAACTACTGCTAAAACCCCTTTTTAAAACATCTTAAGATTAAGATTATCATTCTCATAAAAAGAAGAGGTTACCAAGATTTTTATTAAAATTTGGGTATTTGATATAACATTATATTAGTCTTAGGTGTACAACATAATGATTCGATATTTGTGTATATTGCAAAATGATCACAGTAAATTTAGTTAGCATCTGTCACCATACATTGTTACAAAAACTTTTTTTCATGTGATGATCACTCTCAAGTTTAACTCTCTTATCAAGGTTTATTTTAAAGCAATAGCAATTAATGCAACATGGAATGTTTTAAAAAATAAGGGAATCATCTTTGTTTCTTAGGTTCTGCACTCTGGAAATAACTTCCCACTCTGCTATTTCCATGGCCCGTAGCTTTACCCTCTGCTAGGTCTTTCTGATCCCAAGATGCCCATTCACCGTATCTGCTAGCAGGTACTTGACAATATATTCTTCCTTGGGAGCTAAGCAGACCTGTCAGCCTGCTTCCTGTGTGCAGAATTTTGGGCCCGATGGTTCGTTTTAAGGTTTTAACTCTTGTTATTTAAACTAGTGGCTTTCATGGTAGTACAGCTCTCAACATAACTTCTAGTACCTACGTCTTATTATCAGGCTTCCTGGGAAAAGCCATGCCCTTTGATATTTTCCTTGAGCCATTTTGTCTAACTAAAATGACTTACTGTGTGCCAAATTAATCAACTCACAGGTTTTAATAAAGTGTGTGCTAACCTTGCCCTTGAGTTAGTTTTATCAGCCTTTGCCACTCAAAACATTTCCCTTGGATGAAGGTGAGAAACAGCTGTTTCTTTCAATCCTACAAGACAAGAATCTTCAGGACTCTTTATTCACTTTCATTGCTCTTTGCAAAACAACCATTTTGTGTGTGTGTGTGTTTGTGTTTGTCAAATACAGACAATAGCATTTAAGGTACACTAGTAATATTCAATTTCCCAATGTTTTCATCTAAAATTGCAAGTTGTTTTGGTATGTTATCAGTTTACCAAGTGCTTCACTACTGTATAATATGGTTTTCCCTCTCTAGCTCAATAACTATTCCCTAGCCTGGTCTAAGAGACAATACTACATATTTTAGGGGTTTTGTTCTTGTTATAGCAACACGTGATTGTTCTCATAGCTAATTTACGTAATGTGTTATAACTTAACTAGGTTATGTTATGATAGCCAGTGATCCCAAATCTCAATGGTGGCTTAAAACAACAAAGTTTTACCTCTTGTTTACATTATACTTTAGCTGTGGGGCTTAGCCCTATGGCTCCTCTTCACTCATGCTGCAAGATCAGCTTTTGGGATTTGTTGTTCTGAGGCACACACAAAAGATAAATGATAGAATGATGTGATTGTTCTTGAAGCTTCTAATTAGAAATGGCATATATGATTTTTGTCCCCATTACACTGACAAGACGCAGGATAAAGCATAATGTCAATGGGATGGTGCAGTCCTCTTACAGCAAGGGCAGTAAATGATTAGAAAAAATCAGACACTCTTATTCAGTCTCCCTGGATAAATAGAACGCAAATTAAAACAAGAGTGAGATTCATTTTGTTGTTGAACCAACTCTCAAAATTCAGGTCCCGGTGTCTGATGTGCAGAGAAACTCAGACACTTGCAGACAAAAAGGTTTATTTGGTTTGGCCAAAGCGAGATGAGGGAGAGCGAGATCTTTCAAATTCATCTTCCCCAAAGGGGCCAAGAGCTTTTACAAAACTGTAGAGTAGGGGAGGGAGAGTTTCGGGAAACCGAGGGAGAATGCTGTGTTTCTTCAGGCACAGATAACATTGTGCAACCAGACTTCTGGGCATCTGAAGCTGGTCACAACTGTCTCAAAGGCATTTATTTCTTCTGTAAAGCAAACATAAATTCTCCTTGTGACCCTGAAGTTATGTTCTCCTGCTTGAGAACAAAAACAAAACAACCACCTCATTTTCCCACAGACCCTATTAGGCTCCCTTCACTCTCCAAATAGCCAACTGCCACTGGATTCTTGTTTAAGGGTCAGCATCTGAACCGACCCAAATTAAGGTAACATTGTTGCCTTTTTGTTCTTCCTCAGCTGCTTAGAAAAGTTTACAAAGGACTTGATTGCTGCCCAAAGTGCAGTGAGGGAACTCTCCAGTTACAATGCACCTTGAAGGTGACCTGGTGTCTGAAAACAGTGCTGGAGCCCTAAGGACCCATACAAAAAAATATCTCCTCTGGCTTTCCGTTCCCTCGGTGCTGTCATTTATATGTGACATACCTCTGAGTCTGGATTCAGCTTAGCTGTTAGTTTTCATCTGCTTGCTATTTTAACTTTCAGCTTCTGAATTCTCCCCCAAATAACTAAAGAGCACTGTGCCCCTGGCTCCACTGCTGCCAAGTCTGCCCAGGAGATGACATAAATAGGCCTCTGGATTGCTCAGCAGCGTCATAGAGGACCTAAGGGGATAGGTGAAAGAGTGAGCCCTTCGCTTTGGCCCTTTTAATCCCTGAGAGTTTCCTTGGTTGAAGGAATCAAAGCCAAAGCTTACGTTGGGATAAAAACGAAAGTTAATAGAAAGGAGATTATCTTACTGTTACTTCTTTCCTTTGCCCAATGATTGAAATAACAAAGCCACTTACAGTGAAAGGTCATTTAAGCAAAGTCTTAACAAAGAAAGTGCCAGTGTTTGAACATGTTTATTTAAGAGTGAAATCAAAATCAGGGAAACAAAATAGTCTTTACTGGCCTGAAAGCTGATATGTATGTGTATGTAATTTTCTTCTACCTGGATGGTGACTGTGATTGAGAAGGGTCTGGAATCTGTGCAGCCAGCTCTCCCCGCTTCCCCTCTTCCCAGGTGACCCAGCAAGTTTATCGCTCTTGTTTCACAAAAGACTTCGCTTAGTCACAGGCGGTTGCCCAGAGCTCCCGGGCCGAGCAGAGCACCCAGAGCCCTGAGGCTCCAGTGCTGTCGGGACAGAGATCTCCCAGACATGGACAGAGTCAGAGACAGAGGGGAGAACTCTCCCAGCTCCTGCTCTGCCTTAGCCAGTGCTGGGCATCTTGTCTAACAGAATAACAGAATAATGAATTTGGTTTTGATTATTTTTAAAGCCTTGATGAGCGATGGCTGGAGGCTTTGACTGTCTTTTCATAGACATGAGGGGAATGAGAGTTAAATTAAGCAAGACAAATTATCTGGGTATTATTATTTTTAATTTTCCCCATAAATATAAGAATGGGCTTATGGGAAACACACATGTCACAGCCTGGTACTTGCCAATCCTTGTTGGAGGTTAGAATAGCCTTGGAAACATTGTGGGCACCCCCCGCTATCACCCCAATGATCCTGGTTTACTTAGCCTGGGGTATATCTGGGGCATCAGTAATTTTCAAAGGTCTTTAGTTGGGGTTACATTTAGAGCAAGACAATTTGAGTTCTAACCCTGGCTTTGCCAATATAAGCGGTCTTAACCTCTGTGGAATTATATTGCTTCTTTAAACAACTAATGTTTAATTTCAGATACTGATACATACTTCATAATGTAGAAATATAAATATAAATCTAATCATTATCCCTGACCTCAGGAATTAATTGGCTAACGTGGAGGGCTGGAGATGATCATAAATTAACTTGAGATTAATTGGTACAAATAATGAAAAATAATGACATCAAGCAATTGCTTTTTAAATTTAAAAAAAAAAATCTCAATCTCAGGAAACTGGTAAACTGGTTTGAGCTCAGCCTCAAATAGGATATTCTAGGTAAAAGAGCAGCATTTGCAGAGACTCTGGAGAGGGCAGAGCATGTTTGGGAAACAAGTTGTTTTGGAGGCTATGTTGATTGATACCATCGGCAGGAAGTTATGAAAACTTCCCAGGACCAGACTGTAAAGGGTCTTAAACACCAAACACTCATTCGGGTATAAGAGAAATAATGGAAATATGATAGCAGTGTCAAAAATGTTGTGTTGTATGCACCCCTATGTTCATAGCAGCCCAGTTTACAATAGCTAAGATCTGGAAACAGCCCAAGTGCCCATCAGTAGATGAGTGGATAAAAAAGCTGTGGGACATTCACACCATGGAATACTATGCAGCTGTAAAGAAGAAGAATCTTGTACCCTTTGGGACAGCATGGAGGGACCTGGAGAGTGTTATGCTAAGTGAAATAAGCCAGGCAGAGAAAGGCAAACATCACATGATCTTGCTTATATGTGGAATCTAACGAACATGATAAACTGATGAACAAAACAGATTCAGTGACATAGAAGCATGGAACAGACTGACGAATCTCAGAAGGAAGGCGGGAGTGGGGGGGTGGGGAGAGATTAACCAAAGAATTTATATGCACATATGCATAACCCTTGGACTCAGACAATAGTGTGGGGAAAGCCTGGGGTGGGGAGTGCGGTGGGGGCGGGGAGTGATCAATAGGGAAAATGGGGATATCTGTAATACTTTCAATAATAAAGATAATTTTTTTTAAATGTTGTGTTTTACATTTTGAGCAGTGTTTTCCAATTGCCCTTTAGGCTCCTACCTGGGTTAATTCTACAGAGAGGTTTTAATTAGCAAAACCAGGAATCAAACTCAAATATGAAAGCTGAATTCATGAGGTCTTAAACATCACACCATATTGCCTCAGGCTTCTCATGTATATTGTAACGAGATAAATCGTTCCTATCTTATACACTGGCTGTGAATGATTGAATGAGATAGTGCACATACGATGTTTCTCCATGCCTGATACATACTAAGTGCTTGGTAAATTATACATTTCTGTCCTATGGTGCTTTCAGTCTGGTAGACTCTATGCCTGTGTTCCCTCCAGCAATGCAAGGATGCGCACTCAGCATTTTTACCTGTAATGTTTAGTTACACACTGACTGACAGTCTCCATTACTCAGATTCTTAATATAATTTCTCAGTCCTCTCATCCAATTTAAATCAATAGATATTTACTGAAAGCTTAGGTAGTGCTCAGCAGACCATGTAGGAGGCCCTATGTTAAGTGTAAGGGGATACAAAAATGAATATGGCATGCTCTCTGCACTCCACGAGTCTGCAATCCAATGGTGGAAATATAGTCATAAATATCTAATCCCAAGTTCAGTATGGACATAGCCTTGATTGCCTGCAGGAGGCATATGTAGGGAAGATGTTAAAATCTTATAGTTCTGTACAGTTTGTTTTTTAATTAGGCCCAAGTATATTGGCTGATTTAAGTTGAAACATTTGGCAAAAAGCCTAAGGTACTCTGGTTCAGAAATTAAACATGAATTATAATCAAATTTATCTTAGGAAGTAGAGGGAAACATGTCTAATTGCTCAGTTTGTGATTTTTTATCTTTTTAATAACCGAACAAACAAAAACTAATTTATCAATCAGACAGTTATACTGCATTTCAACATGAGTGTGTCCAAAAATATCAAGATATATTTTATAGAATTCGGTAAATGAAACTTTTATTTCCTCCCATAAATTATCAAGCAGTAACCCTTGTCAGTTCTCTACAGTCTCAACTCAAATCACTGAAGTAGTTTACTTATTAAACGCATCTATAAAAATGACAACACTGACAAATTGTCCCAGGGAGTCTTTTGATTAGCATTGGTTCTGTTTGTTTCTTCCATCTTAAATGTTTTATTAAGCATTTAGATTCTTTTTCATAGATACAGTCGATACTGGAAAATTGAAAGTTTCCTGAAGCCTGAAACCTATGAATAGTTGCTACAGAAACTTAAATTATTAATTGGGGTAGTTTTATCTTCCATACTGTTTATGCAAGTCACCTAATTCACATTAGCTTATCTCCTGGGGAAAATAAAACATGCAACCATTGGGGTATTATTTATCATTAAAGAAAAGTAAACATATCTAAAAATATTATTACTTAATCAAGAAA
Source organism: Miniopterus schreibersii (assembly GCF_964146895.1). Lineage (NCBI taxonomy): Eukaryota > Metazoa > Chordata > Mammalia > Chiroptera > Miniopteridae > Miniopterus > Miniopterus schreibersii. The sequence goes on along the minus strand of NC_138106.1, from coordinate 66,616,697 downwards.
TACACTTGAAAGGAAACCCCCTAGGAAGCAAATATGAAGCTCCTTTCAGTCATTTCATAACCTCTTCTTTTTAGTTAAAGGAGCAGAATTATATCTTTTTTATACAACACTAAGTTTTGTAATTAGTCTCTTTGCACCCTTCATCACACTGCACAGCCTCAGTGTTCTCATCTGGAAGGCAATAATACATATGGAGTAAAGCTAAATTTGGCTTCCAATCTTAATTAAGAAAGTACTGTTACGTACAGCAACACATAGCCCTGACATTTCCCAATACTCAGTTCCCAGTGAAGACATAAATTCCCCACTGCCTGAATCGATACCGGTACACAGACACATAAGGATCAGAATCTCCATCGCCAGCTCATAATTTCCGATTGCTCACTATTTATTGGCGAGGTACTCTAACGAGGCCCTCTAATAGGTGCACACATAACCAGCATGCTGACAGTGTTGCTTTTACATCTCAAGGAGATGGCAGAGTCACGGAGAAACCTGCATTTTATGAAGTAGGGAAAATTACTGAAAGGCTAGACGTATATGAATATTACCCATCAGATATGACTCACCTATATTCTTTATACAAGAAACTTCTTCATGATACTCAAAAAATAGGCTCTCTTTCTGCGAAGAAAGACCTATTTATTGTAGAACTAAGAGAGAACTGCTGAAATTGATTGAGAAACCTATGAAGACATTTGAGGGTGAAGCTCTGGTAGGAGTATCCTGAGGGTGTGTTGGAGAAAGAATATTAAGGAATATATCTTCTCTAGTGAAGAGTGATAACAATTTATGGATCATTCAGCTGGAAGATAGTTGAACCATTATAGACCATAAGAGTCATAATCACTCAATCAACAGATACTTACTGAGTAAACTCCTATTGCCAAGTTGTGTTCTAGGCACAAGGGTAAGTCATAAACGAGAACGATATTTTCTGTTCTCAAGAATAGCAATAAAAAGTAAACTAATAAATGAACAAATTAAATTCAAATTGTAGTAATATTGTGTAGAAAATAGGAACATGCAATGTGATAGAGAGAGACTGGTTAGAGGATCAGTCCTAAAGCACAAATTTGGTATATTCTAGACAGAGCAAGGCCTGTCTGACTGAAACACATTGGGGGTGGAAGAGAGGGATTCAAGAGGTAGACAGGGGCAAGATCTGTCCTTTAGGCTATGTAAGGAATTTGGATTTTATTCAAAATGTAATTCTAGCAATTAGAGGGTTTAAGCAGGAAAGTAAAGATACTTTGCTCTAGAGTCTCCACCCCTAAAGGCCGCCTTGCATTTTCCAAAGATCGCTCTGACTATAGCGTAATGTGGTGGGTGCAAAGCAGAAAGAGCCATTGGAATAATTAAGGCAAAAATACGATGGTGAAGTGGACTTGGTGTGTTAGCAGTGGAGAGGGAGATAGAAGGACAAATTTAGCATTTATTTCAGAGTTAGAGCAACAGGAACTGATACACTGATTTGCCTGCTGGAGGCAGAGTTAGGAAACCATGTAAGACTTTCGATGTTTATACAGATTGTTTGTAATGGTAGAGAAGTTGCCACGAAACAAAGCGTCCTACCCAATTTTGAACAAAATTATTGTGTCTCTGCTCCAGAAATACTATAGGTGACTCTGATTATGATACTTCAAGGAGAAGGAAAGAGATTAAAGACAGGCCTAGAGAAAGCTAATGAAATGTTTAAGGGTAGAGATGTGTGGAATGATTGTGATGTGGAGGAAAAACGCCAGCCCAGGGAGTCAGAAGGCTTGAGCTCTAAGTCCAGCTCTGTTCCCATCCCAAGGCGTGATTCTGAGGAACGAGCTTTATCTTTCTAAAGTTCTATCTCCTCCTTTGTAAAACGGGTGCTGTGGAAGATAATCTTTAGAGTCACTAATAGCTTACACATTTCATAAGCCTTTTTAGTCTTTTACTTTGGAAAACTCATGGGTGACAAATGCATGATAAAAGTGTCTACAACTGTGTGTTCTAAATAGTTTACCCCACACAAATTATAGATATTTTAAACCTCGGAAAGAGTCTAGCACTCTGAAAAGAGTAAATTTTATTTATGTGAAAGGCAACACTTTTATTTAAGAAATAGTGAAATTATTAAATATCTGCCTTATCCATTTTCCAAGTAATACTCAATTTTTTACATGTTAGGCTCCAAAAATATAAAGATCTTTTACATGATCAGATAAAATTATGTATAAGGGAATTATTATATAGCACTTACCATGTGCCAAATTCTAAGTGCTTTAGAAATACAAACTCAATTCTCAAGATACCCTTACAGGATAAGTGCTGTTTTTATAACTATCACATAGATGAGAAAATGAGACAGAGAAATTAACTAACTTTTCTAAGGTCACAAAGTTAATAAGTGAATAAGTCGAGATTTTAATGCAGAGTATCTGGCACTAGGGTCTCTGCCCCTAAATACTACATTATATCTAAGGTGGATAAAGAAAGTCCTGTATTCTTTCTTTGAGAATTTAACAGAGAAGCAGTTTCTGGATTTCTGTGATAAATGGTTCCCCCTCACCCTGAGGAAATGAAACTCAAATTCCATAGAAAGGAATTGTGAAGAAATAAAGGAGAATTTATGAACCAGAGACTTATGCATTCAGCAGAGATGATTGAATAAACTGAGTATACAATGTATGTTTGTTGAGTGAATCTGTGCTAGAATAGATTTCGAGTGGGTTCACTTACAACAGGCAGGTTTTCCCTACTAATCTTTAAGATGAGTTCATTAGAAGGGGGTGGGAGGGGGCACTAGAAAAGATCAACCAAAGAACTTATGTGCATGTGTGCATAGCCCATGAACACAGACAATAATGTGGTGAAGGCCTGGGGGCCGGGTAGGGGCTGAGTGGAAGGGGGAAAATAGGGAACATCTATAATACTATCAATAATTTTTTTTAAAAGTGAGTTGATTAGAGTGGTTTAGAAGAAATGATATTCCCAAAGAATGACAGAAGAGGGGGAGCAATGTTTGTTGGATATGTTGTAGAGCTATCTACTGGACTTGTATTTTCTTAAAAGCACATGTGAAAAATGGGCAATGATACATATGTAACTTTGTCATAAATCTTAGACTTAATTCAATCAACAAATCAGGTAACCACAAAATTAAATTCACTTGTCTCAAACAAGAACTTTTATTGCACTGAGTTGGAAGATGTGGAAAGACTTTTTTCTCCTGGGTTATCTTCTGCCACAAAGCAAACCTAATGCATTATTTTTAAAATTTGCTTTCATTTGGTTTGTTTACTGTGAGGGAACATAAAGTTAAAAATATCAAGTATGAATATTTGGATAAAATCAGACATTGCAAAACAAACATAATTTTGTTAAATTCTAAAGTGCTTTTTGGTTATGTAAGAGAGACTGTTTTTATTAACTATAGTTACAGCATTAAACCATGCATTCTAAATTCAATTTACTGTGAAATGGCAATTTATTTATGTCACATACGGTCATGTGCCTTTTAATGACAGGGATACCTCCCAAGATATGTGTCCTTAGGCAATGTTGATGCTCAAACGTCATAGAGTGCACTTACACAATCCTAGATGGTCCAGCCTACTGCACACTTGGCTATATGGTATAAGCTATCGCTCCTAGGCTACAGATGTGTACAGCATGTTACAGTGCAAAACAACACAACATTAAATCAAGCACAAGAGAAAATGAGGCGGTCAAGGGACACAGTAACCATGAGATGTAGGAGGCTGTTGCCAGTGTAACATGCATACTGTTTTACTGCCAACTTTTTTTATAAGTAGAAAGATAAATAATAATAAAAAGTATAGTATAGCCCGGCCGGGCGTGGCTCAGCGGTTGAGCGTCGACCTAGGATCCAGGCGATCGGGGTTCAATTCCCGGTCAGGGCACATGCCCGGGTTGCAGGCTTGATCAATGACTCTCTCATCATTGATGTTTCTCTCTCTCTCTCCCTCTCCTTTCCTCTCTCTGAAATCAATAAAGATATATTTATTAAAAAAAAAAAGTATATATAGTAAATATAAACTGGTACCATAGTCATTTATTATTACCAGCCATTATATACTGAACATAACTGTATGTGCTGTACTTTTATGCGATGCGATTGGCAGCGCAGTACATTTGTTTCCACCAGCATCACAAACCGTAAGTGATACATCGCAGTGTGATGCAGGACCACTAAGACTTATATAAGCGATAGGAATTTTTCAGCTTTGTTATAATCTTATGGGACCACTGTCATATAGTGTATGCAGTTTGTTGCCCAAAATGTCGTTTGTTAGGTGGAACATGACTGTATTTGGTTAACCATTACTGCTGTTTGCCTGACTAGTTTGGGTACAGGAGAATTTCTTCCTTGGCCTTGTGAATTTTTGTGGGTAGGCTGACATTAAAACTTATGAATTTATCCTTTATCCCTTGCTTATAATGAGCTAGGTACCAGCTGAAAGCATTACATAAATTATATTGTACATCATCCCAATAGATAGATCTGTTCTCAGCTCCACTTAACAGATAATTAAATTCAGACTAGCAGGGTTTAAATAACTTACCTAAGGCAATGTATTTCAACCAGTTGGATTTGATTATAAGATTTGTGTCAAAAGCCCAAATCCTATTCATAAAAATACAGCCAACAGCATTGACTTAAATATATTAAATATATTTAGTAAGTATGTTTAAACTACACTTAATCTATACCTTGTTCTTTGCCTATACTGTTTTTAAATCATTTATCTTCACAATGTTACTTTCACCTCTTTTCACCACTACCGCCCTCATTTAGTTATTAAATATTTCTTTTTAGGATCAATGCCTTGCTCTTCTAGCTGATCTTTTGGCTTCTTTATCTCATATTCTTCAGTTAATTTGGTACACTGTCAGAAGACTCCAGTTTAAATAAACTTGCATTTCTTTGTTCAAACATTTCTGTATTCTTTAGTATAAATACTATAAAATTTTTTAAGCTGTCTTATAAGACTCTTGATAACCATCCCCCTTTAACTACTTTATATCTCTCTTCTTTACACTGTCAACTTTTTATTTTATCCAACTTGATTTCCTCTCTGTGTTTAGGAACTTGTGATACTCGTTTTCATTTCAACATCTTTTTTTTAATTATTATTATTTCTAATTACCCATAGAAAAAATTAAGTTAAAATACCATCTCTAGGCCTATTTTGGCTACTCCATCCCATATTAATATATTTCTGCTTGAAACTCCAAGCATTTATTATCTGTGCCACTCATGAGGTATTTAATCACATAGTGTCTAATATCATATAACCTGAGGTGTATTCTCATTACCTCTTCAGGGACTGGGTCTTACATGATCTGTACTCCTGATCTCCCTATTATATTTTGAGTGAATAATAACTGTAGTCAATTATATACTTACCAAAGTTGTAAGTGTATTCTTACTTGAAAATACTCAAAGGTTGTTTTAAATACAGTAGCAGCTCTACAACTTTTGCAATAGCACCATTATTTTTATATTAATACTTCACTTTGTAAAGATGCAACAAAAATTACATATGTATTCAAATTACAATATGCAGTCAAACATGAGAGCTGAATGTATTCGTCAATATGGAAATTTGAGACAAAAGTTCTAAAATTTCTGGCTTCAAAATAAAAGTGTGTATTACAATGTAGGATTAATTTTCTAAATAGTCAATGCTTGGATATGATATTTCTTTGGTAAAAGATGTAGGAAAATGTTATGTTAATTCCAGGTGTCTTTTGCAAGTGTTTTTGCCCCCTTAGAAGCTGTATCAGAATATTTATAACTTAGTAATACTTACTAAATATAAAAATTTTGGTTTTTCAAGTCAAAGAATATCAAAGACCACTAATTCATTTTTTTTCACTTAACATATATTTATTGAGGACCTGATATGTACTAAGTACTGTATTAAAGGGTAAGAATTTTAACACAGAGATATTTGTTTCTCACAAGTGCTCACACCCTATTGTGGTCATGGAATCAGACCACTGCAGAACAATCAAATACCTGCTGTATTGGAGGTGTGTACAATGGGCAGTTGGAACAGAGAGGGAAGACAAACTATTTGGTGTATGTTGATAATACAATTGTTTTGATCTGATAGTACATTTCATTTTAATATCTAGGGTATATTCTAATTAAAGAAATCTGATATACAAATGTTTAAAATAGATTATAAATAGAGGTCTGCTAAGAATTGCTCCATTGTGTTTAAAATATTTGCACAATACATATAAAATGTTTGCACAAGAAGATCTATACAAAAATTTCACAAAATTTTATATGTAGACAGCTTCTGATTAATAGGATTTATAGACCTATAATAGAATGGCTACCTCTGTGGTTCCAGGTTTTTCAATAAAAACAGTTATTATGGGTCCATGATATGCTGTAACTGGTTTTACAGAAGAACTCCTACATGCCATGAAAATTGGATTATCTGAGCACTAGCTTACAGGTGATCTGAGTGTAAAATAGTCATTGGGAAATTCAGGCTCAGGCCAACAGCATTAATGTATGGAATGGCTCTCTATGTGTGGAACTAGATATGAGCCAAATCAAGAAACTATATTCTGATCGGACACATCACATCTATAAAACCTGCATAACCCTTCTGCTGATCACACAGCCATATAGAGCTATTACAAGCAATGCATTGAATGTTCTGAATCTTGAGTGTCTGCTATTGCTCATACAGTATTTCATCCTGAATGTGCCCTTGTGATCCATGAGAATCCCAAATCTAAGCCATGCTGGCTCAGTGTAGTTATTGTACTTACACTGGATAGAAGATGTTGTTTCAGTTTACGTTAGTATTTCTAGAACATCCCAATGAAATGTAAACCAAGGTTTTGGAAAATCATTTAAAAATATTCATAGAAAGATAGTAAATAAACTACTGTTTAGTAACATCATTACTTGTTATTCAACATACAAACATTAATTGTGATACTGAAAACAAAGTAAAACTCAAAATATCATAATATTCAAGCACTATAGTTTAGCTGTAAAATAGAGGGCTCTTTATGGTACAAATACATAGGAAACACCCATTCACACTTCAACTAATGATATAAGTAATGATTTCAAGCTTCTATGGAAAAGAGGAAGAGACATACCGGAATACTTACTTCTGGGGAAGATAGATTCAATGAAAAGTTTAGAACATTTAAGTCATAGTGTAGTATTTTATCTTATAATTTTTAAGAAAAGCAGATGGTAACTATTTTGCTAAGCTTTATTCATATATATATATACACACACACATATATATAAAAGAATATATATATACATGTATATGTATGTGTGCATGTTTGTATATATACATATATATTCATATAATGACAAGGTGTTGGTCTAAAGAATCAGAGAGACCTGGCTTCAAATCCTGGCTTATTCATATATCATCTCTGTGACCTTGGACAACTGTTAGAGCTTTTGTCTCCTCATTTGTGAAATGAGGATATTAATATTTATATGATTGATTTTGTAAGACTCAAAACAGTGTTTGAAAAACACTGATTTTTAGTAGACAATAAATTGTTATTATATCAATTATCAATATGCTTAGTAACTTTGTGAAAAGAAACTATATGCTTTCTTGTTAGTAAAAATTTTATATATATAATTCAATGATTTTACATTAGTTTTCTGCACTATTTAGCTACAGAAATGCCACAAATAGATGACAGCAGGACATTCACAACTGTCAGATTGAAGAATGGATTGTGAATTTGTTGCTAAGCCAGTAGAAGATATGGTTGTCAAACTTTACTGAGGTGTCAGAGTACATGAGACTTTGAACAGTGATGAGAAAATGTAAAAATCATGCATGTAAACCATTGTTTTATGAGTCTGTTCTTCAATTCTAGTTTGAAAGATAAAATGGCTTGCTTACTTTTTCCATGAAGTGAGGTGGTCACATAAACCATTTTTTATGAAATAAAAGTTGTGAGATACTTTTTTATTTCTAATGGTCTGAATAAAGCTATATTTGGTTTGCTTTTTTACAAAAAAGAAAAGTGTCTGAGAGAACATAAAAGCATTAGTTAAAACCATATCTGTCAATTAAATCCAACAAAAGGGTGCTTTTTATTATGACAGGTATTTATAATCTAAATACCATCACCAATTGTCCTTTAAAATTGTGGTGCAGTCCTCATCGCTCTAGGTGACAAAGTAGGCATGCTGTTCCAAAAACAATGAATGGACTCTGTGATGAGAAGTCAGATTATGGATTAGAATGAACACAGCCTTAACTTTTGGCCCTCCCACATGTGACTTCGAGCAAGTGTTGTAGGTACTCAGTGCTAAGAAAATGCCCCCCAAATTTAATGACTTAGAAAAACAATTTATTTTGCTTACTAATCTGTAGTTTTGGCCAGGACAGCTCATCTGGTTCATTTAGCCTCAGCTGGGGTGGCTCTACTGGGGCCTGAAGTATCTCTCTACATTCCAGGTAGTTTACTCACCTGGTGGCAGGCGGTGCTGGCTATCAGCTGGGAGCTCAGCCAGGCCTGGGCCACGGGCCTAAATTCTCCACGTGAGCCTCTCCACGGCTGTTTGGCCTTCCTTTGGGCATGGTGGCTAGCTTTTGAAAGTTAGCCTAGGGAGTCATATGGACTCACTGTAATCACAAGTACACCCAGATTCAAGAGGAGGGAACATAAACCTGAATTCTTTATGGAAGGAGTATCCATGAGGCATTGTTAGAATCATATGTAGGGTGGGAGATATTGTTTAAGGCCTTCTTGGAAAACACAATCTGCCATACATAGCAAGTCACTTAATATTGCTTAATTTTAATTTCCATCTAAACAGTATTCTAAGCACCCTTCTGGTCATTTTACACATGTGAATTAATTCATCAAATCCTCACAGTAACTTCTCAGTTAGGTGCTATGATTTATCCCCATTTTACAGATGAGTAAAATGATGCACAGAAAAATAAGTTGCCTCAAGTGAGTTAGTAAAACACAGAAACAGAACTAAAAGTCATGTAATCTAGTTCCAAAGACCATATTCTTTACTATTCTTTGTAGCTAATTTTTATAAGAATAACTAAAAAAATTGTATACAAGGTGCTTTGCAGTTTCAGGCCCATTCTTGTTGCTCCCTGTTTAGAAATGGCTTTGCTTTTGCTATTATTACTAATGTATCTTACAGGACATTACTGGCTGTTTTCTCTATGGAGCTGGTTTTACTTACTCATAAAAATAAGTTTACTCTGGCTTAAGGCGTACGCAGAAAAGGAATATTGAAAGAAAAAGTTAGAAACTGTCGTTACAGTATATCTAGAAGAAATAGTGGGTGGGAATAAGTATCTCTGGTTAAAGGATAAAAGTTAAATAGCATCTTAATTTAGTGTAGCTGAAAATATGACAGGCTCAACAACCACACTTTTAAAAAATCAGTGCTAAATATCAAGGAAGTAGTAGTAATGGAGGCTAATTTCGGTTAACTAAAATATACGTGAAATTAAACACAAGTCACATGAAAAGATGAATGTTGGAACACTTAAAATATGATCTGTATTTATAGAAACAATATGGTTAGCTTTTCATGTTGTGCAAGTATTATCACCAGACTATATTCAAAGTGGTAATAAAAATAAAAATGGGTCGAATCTTACAAACTGCTGATAGAAACCTTTTTGCCTCCTTACCTTCTCTTCACCCCAGAATGGAAGCACTGGCCCTACCCTAACACGAGGCGCAGCTTTAGAGCTCCCACTGCGCGCCACCAACCCGACCACCAGCGTATTTCTGACTTTATCTTCCAAGTAACGCCCTGCCCTTGCCCCTTGAATGAATGTGCTCTTTCCAGATTATAAATTTGAAAATTTTAATATAAATATAAATTTTCAAATTTACAAATGAGAAAAGATGGTGGAAGTTAAACATAAGCCTATTATATCCACTTGGTGCTTGTTAATGGCAACTTAGCTTGGTTTGCCCGTATGTATCTGTTTATAATAGTAAACGTGTGACATAGTGAAAAACCAAAACTTCTTTACCTAACCCAAACTTTAAAACTTCGCCGTTAACCTGAGACCCGGGCGGTAGTCTTCTCACCGCCTTTGGCATATTAAATGGGGTGAGGCCGCCCGTGTGCCGTCTGGAAGTCAGCTCGGGGTTCAGCGGCGTGCGGGCTTCTTCCCCAGGCTGCCCGCCCCGCGCTCCCGCAGCGCGGCCAGGCCCTGCGACTCTTCAGTGCCCCGTGCTGGGAAGGTCGGCTGGGGCTCTATACGACAGGCTCAGCTCTGCTCTGCACTCCTGCAGCTGGCTCTGCAGGGAGGGCCAAGGGACAGGGGGACAGTCAGAACAAATCACATTTTCAGTGAAGGGAGAGGAAGTCTTCCCTCCTAAAGAATTCCGGCTCTTGTTGGCTCCCACGTTGGCCACCGCGGCCACCACCCTTGGGGGACTGAGGCTGGGCGTGAGAGAGCAGAGGGAAGCAGGAGAGACAGTGAAGAAGGATGTCCACTGTCTTCCTATTAGCGGGGCCATGTGCCACTTCCAGAGCCAAGGTGAGCGGGCTTGTCCCAGAGCTCGGGCCCTGACCTGGTGCCACTTTCAGTCGGTTCCAAGCTACAGCCCAAGCATGCAGGGGAGGGGCAGGGAGGGGAGGAAGAGGAGGGTGGTAGACCTATCACCAGCCTGGTAATACTTCATCCTTCATTCTTCTCCAGTATCCCTGCTTCCACTTACTTTCTGAGTCTTCAGATATCTGCTGGGAGTATTGTGCCCAGAGTTTATAGATAAGCCAGAGAAAGAGTGTGCTTATTCCATGCTTTAAAGAACCAAAGCTCCTTCTTCTGAATCTTTGGGATGAAAGCCATGTAGCCAACACTATGTTTTTGTAGGTCTGATGGTTTTTCTGTTTGCTTATTTAAGAGAAAGTCCACTTTAAACATGTCTTTAGTGGCCATGAGAAATTAGAATTAGTAGCAAGTCATTTTATATACATTATCTCATGAGAACTTTATAGTAACACCCCCCCCCCCAAAGGAAGGTTAGGATGAATATATTGAAGCATGACTCACAATTTATTATCAGTAGACTTATATTTTTTCTTGAGATTTTCTTTGGGTGGTTATTAATAGGTTATTCTGAGGACACAAAATATTTATGTTTATTTAACCTTCAGGGGTTTTTTTCTTTTATTTTTATTTTTCAATTATCTAATCTTTCCTGCCTTCCCTACTTACATGACAGCAAAATTTAATTTTTATAATTGCAGAACAGAAACTAGGAAAACAATAATGATACTTCCTAGTCTAATTTATTACACTTTGTGAATTCTAATGTTTTGAGAAATGATGTAGACCACATATTTTACTGATAAGTCATTCAAGTTTTCTGAACTTACAGACTATTGAACATCAATGAAGGAAAGACAGTCAATTATAATAATATCACTTCTTGTCACAGAAGACACAGTTCGATATTTCATCAAATAATGAGAATGATTTGAGCATTTCATCATTGAATGATTTCATCATTTTATCAAATGATGAGAACAGCATGATATGCCAGCTAGGATTTCTCATGATCCTTTGTCTTAAAGTTTTCTGATAATAAAAATAAACCTAAAAATATTGCTGGGAATATATAGCCAAACCATTCAAATTTTAAAATAAAGTATATATATAATAGGTCATACATTTCTTGATTTTGTCTTAGAGACGTGTGTGTGTGTGTGTGTGTGTGTGTGTGTACTTTCCAACTGTATTTCAATCAATACTCAATATCTGAAGATAATGAAATTTCAAACATCTATATGGGAAATTGTATTGCAAAGTATGTATTTAATTAGTTTTAGTGGTATTTCAATAACTATACTCATATTGCGTGTACCTTTATTACATGCCTTTCTACAAAAATTACCTTTATAATATATACCTTTTATTATTATTTAAGCAATCATATTAACATCTTTTTGAAATAGAAAACTGTTTTAACTTAGATTATTTATTATGTAATTTTATGAGAATATATATATATATTGCATTTTATAAATCCACTATTACCATATTACATTGTATTTATTCTTTTAGCATTCTTGCTACTTTTATCAATTGGTGCATGGCAACATAAAATGAAGTTTTACAAATACTTTATAACTTAATACTTATTTGTAATTTGATTTTTTTCCTACTGAATATACTCAGTCCAATTATATGATTAGAAATTTAGGAAAATGTAAACTCTGTGTTAAATGTAGTTGGTTAAACATATCCATTTACTTTCATTACCTCAGAACACTTCACCAAAAGGAGTAAGGGGCTATAGAAGGTTTACACTATCAAGGACAAAGAAAGAGGTGGAGGGAGAAGAAAATACATCAGGTGAGGAAGGTCAACATGTCACCAAAATTGTGGAAAATGAAAATCAAATGGAGGAGTGATAACTCACTTAACAATGGTCCTTGGTATGACCACCTTTGGGGAGAGAAGCTGCTTTCCTTTTGTGCTCTTCAGTTTTGTATATGCCAAGGGGAATTGCTAGGTAAGAAGATATGTCTGTCTATGTTCATCTGTAGTAGACACTGCCAAGCAGTTCTCCAAAGTGGCAGCACCAATTTAAACTTCTCCAGCAACGTATGAGACTGCCTATTGCCCCATGTCCTCAAAGTTAGTTTTGTGTGTCTTTTTCACCTCAGGCATTCTGGTAGATGGTAATAGTGTTGCACTGTACTTGGCAATAAGTTTTTTTGGGGTTTTTTTTTTAATATAGTTTTATTGATTTCAGAGAGAGATAGAAACATCAATGATGAGAGAGTCATTGATCGGCTGCCTCCTGCACGCCCCCTGCTGGGGATCGAGCCCGCAACCCGGGCCTGTGCCCTGCCCGGGAATCCAACCAAGATTTCCTGGATCCTAGGTCAATGCTCAACCTCTGAACCATGCTGGCCAGGCTAGAATGTTTTAGACTTTGTCTTTAAGAAACCATATGTAGTAGATAGGAGCTGTACATTATAAGAGGGAGTGAAACATGAAGATAATTAGAAAAATAAGAATTCAAGGTGACTAAAGCAGTCTAGTTTTTACTTGCGACCAAGATGTAGTAACATCTGCTGCCTGAAATAAAATCGGTGGAAAATATATGAAAAAATAATTTTTTAAGACATAAAACATCAGTAATGTAGGGCAGAGATCACAGAGAGATGGTAAATAAAGGAGGAGAGCCCTATAGTTGTCCTAGTTTAGTGTCTTGAGAGATTCCAGGCCATGCTGCAGCGAGGAGGGACCCTGACAGAACCCAATAGACTCCTTTCCTGGAATGGGAAGACAGATACGAGACCAGGGTGGGAAACCTTTTTTCTGCCAAGGACCATTTGGATATTTATAACATCATTTGTGGGTCATACAAAATTATCAACTTAAAAATTAGCTATGAAAAAACCTCCTAGATTTATTGAATTTCGAGTCCCGCCTGCGCTTGCTTTGGCAGGACCAGACCAAATGATTTTGTGGGCTGTATAAGGCCTGCAGGCCGGACATTCCCCACCCCTCACATAGTCAAGACAGAGTATGAAAAAGCAGCGTGCTTCTCTGAAATAGAACTCCAGAGAGCTGCAGAGATTCTCTGTGAGTGTTCACCTGAGTTTTGCTAATAAGCAGATAAACCAACAAAGGAGATAAAATGAGATTACTGAAAGCATGCAGTTATTCCAAAAGAAGGAAGAAAATAGAACAAAGAACAGATGGGAAAATGGAAAAGAAATAGCAAGAAAGACTTAAACCTAACCATATCAGTAGTCATATTAAATGTAAATAGTCTAAGCATGCAAACTTAAAGGCAGGGGTTGTCAGTTTAGAGTAAAAAAAGACAAGACCTAGGTACATATAGGAAACATATTTTAAATATAAAAAATTAAAGCAGGTAAAAATAAAGGAGCACCAAAAAAACTTTTAGGGTTAACGGCTATGTTCACTATCTTAATTGTGGTAAAGATTTTGCAGTTGTATACATATGTCAAAACTTATCAGTGGAAGGTGAATTTGGAAAAATAGGTGTGACCTCCACTGTGAAGGACTTTAATTGCTAAACTGAGTTTGGTCTTTATTCTAGAGACAAGGTATTAGCACATTTTTCTATAAAGGGCCAGATAGCATATATTTAAGGCTTTGCAAGCCAGTAGTCAAAATCAAAGATATCATATACCTAGATCATGACTGGGGAGTAGATTTGAGCCGAAGCTGGCAGACCTGAGATAATTGCAGTACTACAAGATGTGTGGATTTACATAATAAAGCTGTAGAATTATAGATGGAAACTAAAAAATAGAATCACTATAGATCTTCTTGATCCATGCATCTGTTGATGGACACTTAGGTTGCTTCCATATCTTGGCTATTGAGAATAAACATGGGAGTGCAAATATCTTGTTGATATCCTGTTTTCATTTCATTTGGCTACATACATAGAAGTGGGATTGCTGGATCATATGTAGTTATATTTTTAATTTTCTGAGGAACCTCTGTATATTTTGTATAGCGGCTGCACCAATTTACATCCCCAGCGACTGTGCACGAGGGTTCCTTTTTCCTCCCATCCTCACCAACACTTGCTGTCTCTTGTCTTCTTGATGATCACCATTCAACAGGTGGGAGGTGATGTTATGGTTTCGATTCACGTTTCCCTGATGATTAGGATGGTGAGCATCTTTTCATGTACGTGTTGTTCACCTGTATGTCTTTTTTAGAGAAATTTCTGTTCACTTTCTCTGCCATTTTTAATTAAATTATTTGGGGTTTTGTTGTTGTTATGATTATTAAGTCACATGAGTTCTTTATTCATTTTGGATATTAACTCCTTATCAGATGTACGGTTTGCAAGTATATTCTCCCTTTCCATTGGTTGCCTTTGCTTTTTGGGGGAAGGGAGGTTGTTTCTTTGCTGAGCAGAAGCTTTTTAATTTGATGTAGTCCCACTTGTTTATTTTTACTCTTGTTGCTTGTGCTTTTGTTGTCATATTTTTAAAAAATTATTGCCAAGATGAATGTCAAAGAGCTTTCCCCTTATCTTTTCTTTTAGGAGTTTCACAGGTTTAGGTCTTATGTTTAAGTCTTAAAACTCAGGTGAGCACTCACAGAGAACCTCTACATTTCAAGTTGATTTTTGTGAGTGGAGTAAGGTAGGGGATTCAATTTCATTTTTCTATACAGAGTTATCCAGGTTTCCCAGTACCATTTATTGAAGAGATTATCCTTCCCACCTGGTTATTCTTGGCTCCCTTGTCAAATACTAGTTGAGTATTCATGTAAGAGTTTATTTCTGGGTTCTCCATTCTACTCTAGTAGTCGACATGTCTAACTTTTTTATTTTCTATAACTTTGTGTAGTATAGCTTAAAATCAAGAAATGTGATGCCTCCAGCTTTATTCTTCTTTCTGGTGATTGTTTTGGCTATTTTAAATCTTGTGTTTCCATACAAATTTTAGGATTTCCCCCCCCCTATTTCTGTAAAAAATGCCATTGGAATTTTGCTAGGGATTGCATTGAATCTATAGATTGCTTTGGGTAATATGAACAGTTTAACAATATTAATTCTTCAAGTCCATGAACACAGGATACCTTTCCATTTGTTTGTTACCTTTTCAATTTTTTCATCAAAATCGTACAGTTTCCATTGTATTGATCTTTCACTTCCTTGGTTAAATTTATCCCTAATTACTTTCTTGCTTTTGATGCTAGGCATTGGATTGTTTTCTTGTTGTTTTGTTTTATTGATCTTAGAGTGAAAGAGAGGGAGGGAGGGAGGGAGGGAGGGAGGGAGGGAGGGAGGGAGGGAGGGAGGGAGGGAGGGAGGGAGGGAGGGAGGGAGGGAGGGAGGGAAACATTAATGTGAGAGAGAAACATCGATAGACTGTCTCCCACACGTGCCCCAACCGGGGATTGAACCTGTAACCTGGGTATGTGCCCTGACCGGGAATTGAACCTGCCACCTTCTGGTGTTTGAATCAACGCTCCAGCCAAATGAGCCATGCTGGCCAGGGCCGAGATTGTTTTCTTTACATTTTTATGAACAAAATCAATATAAAACTGATAGAAAAATATGTATAATAAAAAATGACAAATATAACATTAATATTGCTAATAAACTGCTCTTATGAATTAATAGAAAAGACAGGCAATCAATAGAAAAAGATGAAAGGCTGTAAAAGGCAGTTTATACACAACTGTAACCAAATGGCCAATGAAAATATGAAAAAATATGCAACATTAGTAGCAATCAGGCAACTTCAATTAAACTAATAATGGTATTTAATTTCACATATTGTTAAAAGATTAAAGAAGGATTAATATTGATTACAGTGTAGTTGGATGAAAGGTTAGGGTACTCTCTTACATTATTGTGACTTTTTAGAAATATTTAGGAGTGCAGCATGGAAATATGTGTTAAAACAAATAATAAACATACCCTGACCCAGAGCTCCTACTCTTGGGAACTGAAATATAAATGTCATTACAAAGATGTTTATTTCAGCATAGTTTAGAAAGTATTTCTCTCAACTGGGAGATTGTTGTTAGAAATACTACACGCATATTACAAAGATATAATTGGTAATTGAGAAAAATAGCCTAAAGTTTATTGATATTATTTGTATTGTAGAATTAACAATAATAAATCCTTCTGAATATATATATATATATACACACACACATATATATGCAGCAGTGTGTTGGCAGTTTAGGAAAGTGATATTTGAAGAGGAAAAGAGAAAGGACAGGTGAAAATAAGTCAAATTTTTAAATGGCATTTTAAAATAAATGTTTATACAAACATAATACATGTTATGTCTCATTTATATAAACATAAATGTCTTTAATGTATAAATAAAAAGACACTAAAAAAATCATTGTAGAAATGAAGATTTCCCTTGAAGTCCTATATATGTATAGGTTTTTCTAAAAGAAAATGGTATAAACCACCGAATCAGATAATCGTTAGCATTCCAATTGTATTTTTTGCAGTATTGACAAATGTTGGAAAAATATTCTTGTCTTGGGTGGTTTGTTTTTTGGAAATGAAACTTATATACCCTAGAAACAGAGACATACGGAAGAAGAAGAGAAAGAAGAAGGAATATGCAAGAAAGCAGTTTAAAAGTTCTCAAGACATAGGTACTGATATCCCATTTTTAATAAAAATGCAAGGAAAACATAAACCCACTAACTGAAAAGGTGTAAGGTGTATAGAATAAGCATTTCACTCACAGCTCTAGTAACCTCATATTAGATGTTAGTGAATTAATCATTTATTCATACACATTCAATTTTTTCAAGCATTTATAAAAACTAAATACATACTTGAAATATGCTAAGCATTATGGGTATAATATATTGGGGGTTTTGGGTTTTTTTTTTAATGTATCTTTATTGATTTCAGAGAGAGGAAGGAAGAGGGGGAGAGAGAGAGAAACATCAATGATGAGAGAGTCATTGATCGGCTGCCTCCTGCACGCCCCCGACTGGGGATGGAGCCCGCAACCCGGGCATGTGCCCTGACCGGGAATCGAACCCCGGTCACCTGGATCCTAGGTCCACGCTCAACCGCTGAGCCACGCCCAGCCGGGCTAATATATTGTTTATATATTAAAATGATAATTTGGAGTTATTGGGTTAAAATATATTATTAATTTTACCTGTTTCTTTTTAGTTTTTAATGTGGCTACTACAGTATCTATATGGCTCATTTTATATTACTGTTGGACAGAGCAGGTTTAGAAGATTACTCTGTCCTCAGAATATACTAAAGTGTGCAAAAATGGATGCTGAGAGATCAATTATCAGGCTGTTCTCAAGAACAGTTTGACTATCACTGAGCTGTTCTAAAGTATTTTAAGAGATGTCTTAAGCATTTTAAGAGGATTCTGAAAGGAATTGATAAATTAGCTGAAAACTCTTTAGATAAAAATTATTTAACTTCTTGTTTTAGTTACCAAAGAAAATAAATAAAAGATAACAATGTTTTGCTCCACAAAATTAAGTTGTAAGCAGCTACCTCATATGCTAAACAGTGTTTATGGATGAGACTTGAATGGCTGATAACAGAAAGAAAACAAAATGTTTATAGCTTTTGTCTATGTGTCTAATAGGTTTTATATCTGTACTTATAATAAACTTTTATTTTTTTATTTTTCTAGTTTTACTGAGAAATAACTCACATACATTACTGTATAAGTTTTAAGGTGTATAGCATGATGGTTTTATTTGCATATATTGTGAAATGGTTACCTCAAGAGGTTTAGTTAACATCCAACATCTCATACAGATACAATTAAAAAAATTCTTTTGTAAGTACTCTCAGGATCTACTCTCTCAACAACTTTCCTGTAGGTCATATTAGCAGTGTTAGCTATTCATCATGCTGTCATCCCTAGTAATTATTTATTTTATAACTGGAAGTTTGTACCTTTTGATCTCCATCTTCCAATATTCCTTCACTCCACCCTTCCTTCTGGTAACCACAAATCTGATCTCTTTTTCTGTGAATTTAGTGTTTATTGTTTGTTTTTTAGATTCTACATATAAGTTAGATCAAACAGTATTTGTCTCCACTGAGCTTTTACTGTAGTCCTATAGCATACATATTCCTAATAAATTTATTTTTTTAAATGGTCTTTTTCAAAAAGTGACTTAAAGGACCTTTATGATATTTAAATTATATTTAAAATAGCATTGGAACACACGGATGCAAGCTCCCCTTTTCAATTTGCATATTCTCTATAAATTGGTATATTATATTTATAAATGCTGTAATAAATATGTTATTTAAATTTATAGTTGGCTTCGACATTTTAAATTATTTAGCAAAGTGTTACAAATGTATACTATAAAATATAGTTATTTTGAACTACATAATTAAGTAGAAAATAATTTTACTGATAATATGTATATAAACTGGATTTATTGAATAGCTAGTGATACATTGTCTTACAACTACCACATAAGATTACATTAAGAAATTAAATATTTACTAAAGAATATTTTATTTATGAAAATGTTAGTGGGGTAACTGTATAGTATTTATGTACTCTACATTTTGACAGGTTTAGAGAATTTTTTTCTTTTTCTTTTATTTAAAGACATTTTTAAGTCAACCCATAGCTTCGGGTGATTCTAATGTGCAGCCAGAATTAAGATCCAGTGTTGCAGACTGGAGCTTCTCAAATCCAGTGTGCATGCTGCTGGCTGGGAATCCCGAGTGGCTGCAGAGTCTGAGGCCGCGGCCTGCAGGCCCCGAGGCTGCGTGGAGAGCAGGAGGTGCTGCTGCTGCTGGTCCAGGGAGCGGACTTTGAGTGCTGAGGTCTGTCCAAGACAAGAGTCCCTTGAAATACCAAAATGATTAGCAAGCAGATAGAAGCTCTTTGCCCAGTTTCTCTCGTGGAAAGGGCTGCTTATTGTATTTTTATTTTTTAAACCTCTGAGTGCGCAAGAAAAATAACTGCCAGTAGAGCTCTAGGTCCTTCGTGCCTGTTCCAGAGGGAGCAGCCTGGGGTGGGAAGAAAGGATGGGGCTCCCAAACTCTGGAAAAAGCTTCCCTTATTCCCCTTCCCCCTACCCCCACCTTTGCTCTGTTTAATGTTACATATTCGGGGTTATTTTGCTGTTCCTGTTCTGTGCTGTCCCTGCCGCCCCCTCTCCCTTCCCTGCTCCCCCACCCCAACACCACCACCTGCTGACCCCGCCCAGCCTGAGCTTGGCTAGGGGCAGCTGGCTCCCACCAGCGACTGCAGCCTGACCTCCTGCCCGGGTGACTGCATCCACAGTGGGGCAGGCCTGGCCAGGCACAAAGATGACACCTGCACTGCAGGGCTCGCAAGGCCTCAGCCAGAGGGGCAACCTCCTGCCTAGAGAAATATTTTGATGATAGTGTTTTTAATGATTAGTTGTAATAGTGTTAATTAACTTATCAAGTTATAGAAGAGACTGTTATTTATGTACCACTCACAGTTCCATAGATTCTGAATAACCAACCATTTAATAGTAATTTTACTGTACAGAATTGACTAATTAATTTTCTTGAATTATTAGATCATTTATAAGGAGCATTTTTATAAAAGCAAACATAAACTATCAAAAAGAACACAGTTATAACATGTGTGTGTGTTTGTGTTCATGCCTGGTGCATAGTATACTTCTAGTATCAATAGAATTGCATTCATTTAGATTTGTACAAATATTCATCAACAGATGTACCTAAACAAAGATAGTTATTTATTTGGACTTACTTAGGTTGGAATTAAATTTACTTCAAAACATTCAAGGGCCCTGACCAGGTAGTTCAGTTGGCTAGAGCATTGTCCTGATATGCCAAGGTTTCAGGTTTGATCCTGGGTCAGGGCACATACAAAAAGGAATCAGTGAATGCATAAATAAGTGGAGCAACAAATCAGTGTCTCTCTCTTTCTCTCCCCCCTTCCTCTCTCTTTCTAATATCAATCAATAAATAAAAAATTAAAAAACACACACACATTAAATGGCAATTATTTTTTCTGTCCTAAATGCATAAGCAGAAGTCTTATGCATAGATTTATTATTGTTAAATTAGGATTTTTTGTATATTTTTAAATAGAGTATTTTGTGAAAATATATTGAATTTTTAAGTGGTTTGTTAAAACATGTGTTAAGATAATATATGTCACTGGAAGATTACTTTAATTTTGTATAATAGTGTTAATTTAGAAAGTGGCCAGCAGTGGTTTTTTAAGATCAGAAACAACTAAGCTCTGTACCATTCTTGACCCTGGATGCACACCTAGCATAGGATCCTATTTTCTGGGTCTTCCATTCCTGTAAAAATTTATACCGAAAATGACAATATGGATTTAAGCAAAGAGAAAATGAGGTTCCATAAAACTTTTCATCATATAACTTCACTCATTGACATTTTATGTTCATGATTTTTTTGTGAAAATTTAGTCATTTGCATTCCATTTTCATGATTTCTGCCATACATATATAGCACATATACCTTATTTCCTTAATATTTATCTACCCACTTGTTAACTGATTTAAAATTTTAAAGTAAATGTATTTCAGTATAATAAATAGAAAAGTTATGTGAACAAAAAACCATCACTGCCGATTCAACCTGGACAGGATTCCCAGATTTGGGGTTCAGTGAATGGGGAGACTTTAATCAATCAGAACGAATCAGTTGTGAAACAGTGCGGCTGTGAAACGGGTTATCTGTTTAACCGCATGGATGTGGAACAGTTTGGGCGAGGTGGCCCAGGCAAGGAGGCTCCGGGGCCCCAGCGGCCACGTCACAGCTCCGCTCCAGCGGGACAGCTCCGCTCCAGTGCTACGGCTTCTGCCGATGGAAACGGACAGCGCGCTGCGAGAGACGGAGGGACGACTGGCTGAGAGAGACCTCACCACACCTGGCCCCTGATTGGCCCATTTCTATGCAAATAAGGACTCCAAGTCCTCACAGCTCACTGGGACCGAACTGCAGCATCCTGATTGGTCAGAATGAAGCCGCCTGATTGGTCGGGGAAGTGCAAATGCGGCGGTAGCTGCAGCCCTCTAGTTGGAGGGGGAAGTCGCAACCTGATTGGTAGGATTCTGATCCCAGGCGCGCTCTCGGAAACAGCGTCCTTGGCGGGCGGGCGGGAGCGCAGCGCCGCGGGCGTGCGGTTTACCCTGCGGCTCGTCACTGCGCGTGAGAGGCCTCTGAACAGTGGCCCCTGGACTCTGGTTATAGATTTGGGCTTGATTAACCATAAGGCATCCTTCTTGACAGGTATGTTTTCTCGGGGTCAACAATTGTTTGCCCTAATAAATAAAAATGATTAAAAATAAAGCAATGTGGTTATCAAACTGTAGCTGAATCTTGCTTGCTAAGGTCTGTCAGTGTAAGGCCAGCTCTCATTTTGTTAAAAAAAAAATTGTTTTAGCCCTTAAGAAAGGTATTAAAGATTCCCAAGCACCACACTGGGACTTTCTCCTTGAGTGCTCCGAAGGACTGAGGAAGAAATGGAACATAAAGACATTTTGAACAGTGTGAGTCAATGTTACTTCACGCCGTCTCTCAGACTACACAAAATGATTGCCTTTTCGGCTGGTTTTGGACATCCCCACACTTTGATAAGCATTGCCATTGTGTGTGTGTGTGTGTGTGTGTGTGTGTTTCAGGTATGCTTCTAAAAAGTAGCTCCCATGAGTAAAATGTGAAGTCACTGTTGTATTACTAATTTTGAATAATTTAATTCATTAATATTAACGTATATTGACTTCTCTGTGTACGTGTGACACTGAACTCTGATGTGCAAAGTGTGTTTAAATTAAAATATGTTATACAGGTGCAAATAAAGGCACTCTAGCAATAATAACCCAAAACAATGTTTTTTTCTATTTTTGCAGCTTGTAGACCAGGATTCTATAAAGCATTTGCTGGGAACACAAAATGCTCTAAATGCCCTCCACATAGTTTAACCTACATGGAAGCAACTTCTGTCTGTCAGTGTGAAAAGGGTTACTTCCGAGCTGAAAAAGACCCACCTTCCATGGCATGTACCAGTAAGTCTATATATTTTGCATTTGGAAATCTTATTTCAGACCCCTTTGGTTTCTTTATTCTAATTTTTCTTTAAATGTAGATATACAAAATCCTATACCATCAATGTTATTTGTCTTTGATAATAGTCCAGGAAAAATTTCTCTTTGTTCTCAGCAGTTTTCAACTGTTTGTAAAGTGTGTGTTTACTCCTCAAAATTCACATTGATCTTTGACATGCAAATACTAAACACTGGTTTGAAGACTTGCACATTTTCCCTAACCATAATCTATAGGAAATTAAAGTAGTTTAAGGCTACCTAAGAATCTATAAGCAAAGCTTTTCTCCTTTGCTCGAACCCTTGACCATTTTTTAGGCACTTAAAGTAAGACTATCAAGTTTACAATGTGAGGAAACCCCTTCCCTATGAAACAATAGCCATTGTGCTATTGTTATGTGGAAAAGTTTTGGGTTTTCTCTGACATTTTTCTTTAAAGAAAGATATTTTTGAGTTTGTTTACATTTCATTTCTCTCCAATTTTGGGGTTGGAACCAATAGAATATTAAATCTAAATGTTAAGGTCACTTTAATGCATGCACAAAGAATTTTAAAGTATTTGTATTCTCTTATTATTAAAGTATTGTGAAATACCTGTACATTTTAAAAATAAAAGTGAATATATTAATGCATTGCTAGGCTATGCAAAAGTAAAATGTCACCTCTTAGATAGTTATAAAAATCTTGTTAAATACATGAATAAGATATTATAGTGAAATTTTGCCCATCTTTTTGATGAATTGGTGCCCAAATATTGCTTATCTTATATAATTCCTTAGAGGCAAAAATAGATTGAGATTATGTAGTGTCCCATATTCCTTGGGGACAATGGAGATGTCCCATTTTTTTTAAAGGGATGCAGTTTTTGAATTTGTCTGCATTACTACAGACTTTAACATAAAATATTTTTTGAACACACTCAGTAAAAATGCAACACATTCATTAGTAGATGTAATTTTTGCTTTTGGGTTGTAAATGCTGGGACACTATTTTATTCAGAAATTTGTAGCCTGGGAAATTACTACCTAGATATTTTTTTTCCCTAAGAAAATATTTTAAGTTTATAAATAGGAAAAGGAAAATTCTGAATATAATTTCTCAGCTGATGTGGAAATAGTTTTGAACAGGAAGAGCTTGAGATTACTACACACAGGTAATCTTTCTTGCACAGTTGCTGTATATCATATTGTGGACAAAACACTCCAGCTTAGGTAGATGGTGGAGTTTCATATGGCTACGGTACTGCCAGGCAAGTATCCCTCAAATCCCGTATCAGAAACTGAATGGCGCTTCCTAAGAGAATGATAGAGGAGAATATCTTTCTTTTATTTTCTTAGGTCATAAACAGACAGTTGACAAGTTAAAGGAATACATTGGGTCTTATCACTATAACCCTTTAGTGAGGTAGCAGCATAGGTAGTTGACAAGGCTTATAGTTGTTTGGAAGGAGACACTAGTTAAGGAAATAAATATGGGATACAACAAGTTCTGTGAACTAGTTAGTCATTGTTGAATCAGATATGTCTACTTACCAGGTTAATGTTTTATGTTTCTTAGATTTTCTTTCTTTTTAAAAAAAATTTATTTTTTTTATGCTTGGTATTATAAATTGTGTTTTTAAAATGCTTTCCTGCCTTAGTTATACTAAGTACAATTCAAAAAAAGTTTAATTCTGGTCATTGTTGGACAGTGCTTTAGACAGGGAACAGCATTCTATGTTGCTATCAGGGATTAAGAGAGAGAACCCCCAAAGAAAGCTGAAAGCTTTTGTCAGGTCTCCCAGGCTCCCCTCTCAAGGCTTCTCCCTACTACTTCCTTGAGGACTTCTTTGCCTTGTTTTAGCAAAGACTTAGCACAGTATGTCAGTAATTTATTATCTTTTAGAGTCAAATTATCTGAGCATAAATCTTGGTTTTGGTGCTTACTAGGTATGTAACCTTGGACAAATTATTTAACCTCTGGTAGCCTCATTGCACCATTTGTGGAGATAATAACAGTACTTATCTCATTCTTTTGTGATGATGATTAAATAAGTTAATATTTGAAAAGTGCTAAGAAGAACACCTAGTATGTAGCACATACTAGGTGCTACACAAATGTTTGTTTAATACAAAGAGCTGTTCTCATACAACTCATTTTGAAATAATTTTTGATAAGTTAGTATTTAAATATTTTATGTTGATACTATTATCCTGGGCTCACAGCTTCCGTCACCTGCATTCCTACAAACTGAAAAAATAGTGTACTGAATTTTAAGGCACTTTTACAAAATACGTAATGTCCTGTACCTCTTTACCTATCTGATGTCAGTAAAATTTTTGAATTACACTCTAGTTAGATGAGAGATCCTTGCAATTATTACAGTATATTCAGGAAAAGCAAGGACCATAACTCCAAAGCATCATAGCTCGATAGTCCATTAGGTTATTGGCAAAGGAAAATGACAAGTCAGGAGGTCATTGAACAATTAGACAATTAGACCCTGGCCCTCCTTAAGAGGTAAGTTTACTAAGGTAAGTTTACCAGGGTAAGTTTACCAAGACATAGAACTTTTATAGCCGTGAATCAAACAAGTAGTCAACCTTTCCTGTCTTTCATTAACCACAAATAATAGTCAAATTTTAATAGCTGCAAGCTCCCTTAACTTCTAGATCATATATCTATGAATTAGCTATTCTTTAATGACTTTATTCCAATAGTGTATTATCTAAAGGTCAGAATTTGGGTCAGGTGAACAGTCGATCCCATCACTTTCTAGAGTTTTTGTCAGTGTAAGCATTTGAAACTGCTTTCAGAGACTCTTTCAGGGATTTAAAAGGAGACATTTTGCCTGGCCAGGCATGGCTCAGTGGTTGAGCATCGGCCTAGGATCCAGGAGATAGTGGTTTGATTCCCAGTCAGGGCACATACCCAGGTTGCGGGCTCGATCCCCAGTCGGGCGCATGCAGGAGGCAGCCAATCAATGACTCTCTCATCATTGATGTTTTTCTCTCTCTCCCTCTCCTTTCCTCTCTCTGAAATCAGTAAAGATATATTTTTTTAAAAAAGGAGGCATTTTTTCTCTTAGAATCAGGGGCAGAGAGATTTTGAATATATGACTTTAAAAGAAAATAAAGGAGTAAAATATTGGAAAGGACTAACCAGGACTTTGGCCGATAAATGGCATAGTAAGGAAAGAGTTCATATATGTATTGTGCATGATTATATAAATGATATGATTTTAAGGACTCCAAGAAGTCATTCCTGCCTCTTAGTGTGATCAATAACCCTTAAATTTCTGGTTCAACAATGCATGTGATTTCACCGTTAATAGTTCTAATGAACAAAATAAACAAACAAACAAAATAAAAACAGACTCATAGATACAGAGAACAGACTAACATTTGTCAGAGGGGAATGGGGCTGGGGGGCTGGGTGAAAAAGGTCAAGGGATTAAGCAATACAAATTGGTACTCTGTAAAGTACATGATTTTCTAACCACTTTGCTATACATTTGTAACTAATACAGAATAATATTGAATGTAAACTGTAATTGAAAAAATAAATGTGTGTATAAACATATATATATATATATAAATTTTTATAGAGTTTTATAGCCCTGGCCAGTGTAGCTCAATTGGTTGGAACGTTGTCCCCTACACCAAGGGATGGCAGGTTTGATTCCCGGTCAAGGCACATACGAGGTCCCTGGTTGAGGCACAGTCAGAACATGTGCGAGAGGCAACAGACGGATGTTTCTCTCTCACATCAATGTTTCTTACTCTCTCACTTGCTTTTGAAACATATAACATGCATAATTTATTTAAATAGATGTTTTTTGTTAATATTGTATTCTTTCAGAGCAGTTTTAGATTGACAGCAAAATTAGGAGACAGTATAGAGATTTCCCACCTACCTTCCTACCTCAGAGGTGCATAGCCTTCCTCCTTGTCAACATCCTCCGTCAGAATGATATGTTGGCTACAATTGATGGACCCACATTACACACCACAATCACTCAAAGTCCATGGTTTACATTAGGGGTCACTCTTGGTTTGTACATTCTATGGATTTAATGTATAACGACATGTATCCCTCATATATTATCATACAGAGTATTTTCACTGCCACAAAATCTGTGCCCTGCCTATTCTTCCTTCCGTCCCACCAACCCTTGGCAACCACTTATCTTTTTACTGTCTCACTTTTGCCTCTCTGAATACCATATAGTTGGAATAATATAGTACGTAGCCTTTTTAGTAATATTTATTTAAGATTTTTCCATGTTTTTGCTATGGCTGGATAGGTTATTTGTTTTTTAGTGCTGAATAAGTTTCCATTGTCTGGATGTAGCACAGTTCATATATCCATTTTCCTACTGAAGGACAGCTTGGCTGCTATCCAGCTTTGGCAGTTATGAATAAGCTGCTAAACATGAATGTGTAGGTTTTTGGGTGGACATAAGCTTTCGACTCCTTTGAGTAAATATCAAGAAGTATGACTGCTGGATCATATGGTAAGAGTATGTTTAGTTTTGTGAGAAACCACTAAATTACTATTTTTCATTCCCGCCAACAATGAATGAGAGTTCCTGTGACCCCACATCCTTGCCAACATTTGGTGTTGTCAGTGTCATGGATTTTGTCTATCTCTAATAGGTGCATAGTGGTATATCGTTGTTTTAATTTGCATTTCCCTGATGATATGCGACGTGGAGTGTCTTTTCATATGCTTATTTTCCATCTATATATCATTTTTGGTGAGGTATCTACATAAAGATTTTTAGGTGTTTCAGATGGCTATAGTAGGAAAAAAAAAGTCCCATATTCAGAGCTATTCCCTTGAACAGTTGTGTTGTTGTGATGGGGTAATCTGATCCTTGAACCTACTGGCCTGGCTATTATTTTTAATTTCCTCTTTTGACATTTTGTTTTCACTAACTTCCTGCTCACAGCCTCTAAGTATACTCAAACTCCTATCATTAAAAAAATGCTCCCAGTCCAGTATTTTTTCTCCTCCACGAAAACACCTTGGAAAAGGAGTCTTCATTGGCTGTGGCTACTTCTTCACGTTTAATTTAGTTTTTATTCTACTGCATTCATATTTTTGCTCTTCACTCTACTGCAATCAGATTTTTCTCCCACTACTTTAAGTAAACTATATAAGAAAAATTAACCAATGATCATATTTGCTATTTTGCATTAGAAACACTTTTGTCCTGTTATGACATTTAATTTTTCTGATTACTCCCTTTTTCTTGAAGCCATCTGTTCCCTTTCAGTCTAAGACATTGCAATCTTCCCATTCACCCTCTTAGTTTTCTCACCATTGTGTTTGTCACTATTGCTGGGTTCTTTTCTTTTGCTCACCCATTAAATGTTAATTTTTCTCACATTCCTTTCTTTACCTTTTTGTCTTTTCACATATTCTCTGCCTCATGGTTTCAAACAGCACCTGTAAATAGATGATGCCTATATTTTATTATTATCCCAGTCTTCTCTCCTAAGGCCCAAAATGTTCTGTACCTGACAACCTATTTGTCCTATGGAAACCTGTGTGTATGTCCCGCCTTCTACCATATCACACTCCCCTTGGTTATTAAACTCATGGACTTCCAAGATGTTGAGCGTGTTCTCATTCTTAGCACCAGAACTTTCTTCTACTTGAAATGCCCTATAGGTCTGCCTAGGGCTATCTTCTTTTTGCCTTTCAGGCTCAAATATCAGTTCTTAGGACAGGCATTTCCTCACCAGCCATTCAAAAATAGGATCCCTCCCAGTTACTCTTTGAAAATATCAGATTTATTTGCATAATTGCTTCCTTGTTTATTGTCATTCAACCCATACTAGATCCAAAGGTCCATGGGATCATGGATATTCTTTCTTTACTGTATCTCTTATACTAATAATAGTACCTTGCAGATACTAGGCACTAAATAAATATTTGATGAAAAAGTAAACTAATAATTTCAAGCTCAACCTGCAAAAGGCAATTTTATTTCTTTCTACCCCAATGTGCTCATATACCCCAGCTTGTTTTCTTATCCAGGTGAATCTTTACCTCGCCATCCAAGCCAGAAAGTTTAGATTCATAAATCTTCCCCAACCTCAGCATGTTCAAGTGGTCACGATCATATCAATTCTACCTCTTAGCATTTCTTCAATTCATTCCTTCCTGTCAGTTCCTGGCCCTATCCTTTTAGTGAAGGCCCGCCCTTCAACTATCCCTTGGATTAATTTAATAATAACTCAGCAAGCCCCCTTCCTTTTCTTTCATCCCTCAAAATATTCCAAACTATTAGAAAATATTATTGCTAAACCAAAACAAAACCTTGATCATATTTCCATTTCTTCTACCTAAAGTCTTTCAAAACCCAAAATTATAAGAGTTAATTCAAGGACATACAAAGTCCAGCTCTGGCCTGTCTCTCCCTCTCCAACTGTAACTATATTAGAGTCTCTCAAACGGTCCTAATACACAGTTGTACCAGCAGGATACTTCAAAGTTTGGGTCTTCTTGATTTTTAAAAAATTCATTGTGTCTTTTTTGCATAAACTACAAAATATATAATTATGAATGAAAATTTTAAAATGAAATACTGAAATGTTTTCTGTATTTCTTAATCTACTTTACCAACTCTTAACTTTATTTCTCAGGTGACTCATTAATGTATGGTCCATGCTTTAAAGTATGAGCTGTGGGGGACACTCCACAATATCAAGTCTGAGTCAGTTAAGGCTAAGTACAGGAGACCCTACTGCCTGCCAAGTCTGTTACCAAAATAACTGTCTAAGGCTTTTCCAGGCCAGAAGGGAAATTGATCACTGAGGTTGAAGAA
Source organism: Miniopterus schreibersii (assembly GCF_964146895.1). Taxonomy (NCBI): domain Eukaryota; kingdom Metazoa; phylum Chordata; class Mammalia; order Chiroptera; family Miniopteridae; genus Miniopterus; species Miniopterus schreibersii. Next base: position 66,587,297 of record NC_138106.1, on the reverse strand, counting down.
ACAAAGGAAAATAAGACTTACTAAGAAAGTGCTTGTCAAGCAGGAAAGGCAGAAAGCATGGAAAGGTCAAGAGAAATGAAATGAGGGTCTGCATATATATATATGGATGCGTGAAAAGTTAGATAAAATATCATTCCACACTCATAGCATTTGTACTTTGATGTTTCTCATGTGTTTAAATCAGTAGGATTTTTTTAAAGCTACTCAACAGATTCTGGAAGATTAATAGATTCAACAAACATTTGTGTTACCTGTTTAGAAAAATTTAAAACATAAAATGTAAGTTATATATGTAGATAATTCTAATGCACATCAGAGTTTCTTTTTTATTGTTCATTTAAATACGCAGTCAAGTACCTTGTGCGTAAACCAGTATTTTCAAACTTCAAACTTTATTCTTAACACAAGACAAATATCATGTCTCTGTCTCTTTGTATTTGACATACAATAACAGTGATTGGGATAAAAGTGCAAAAGTTGGATTTACTTTTGCTCTAAGGCTAACATTGTAAAACATGGCTTCCTGATTGCTGGAATAATTGGCCACCTGAGAAAGTCATTATTCTGTCACTCTTATTTTGAGTTAGAACAAATAATGTGCTGGTATGCAGCAGGAGAGATGCTCTTCATTTCTGCTGCCCTTCTCCGGAATGCCCCTCCTGGGTGGGTGCAGGATGCTCACATCCAGGTACCCCTGCTCTCTTTGCTATATCTTCTTTTCCCCCCATCTCTTAGTGATTTTTCCCCCATCTCTCCTAAGCGCGTTTTGTTTTTCCATCTCACAACTGAAATACAAAAGGGCAACTGATTGGTTAGGTGGCTCATTGCAAACCCAGTGTAGCAACCACAATTTTACAAAGGCCAAAATAGAAGTTGTAAAGATGGATTTTATTACTTCTAGCAGGCTGTGCTATATTCTTGACTTGTCTTTTTATAGAAAATAACTCTAAATATTCACTCCATGTACTGCAATGGTATATTTTTAAAATTAAAATGACCTTTCCATTACAGAATAGATACCTGTATGTAATGAATCCTAGTTTCCCCAATACAGATCACTCATGTAAAATATCACTTGAGGTTCATGAAGTTTCCTAAGCACAAATACTTTAATTTTTATTTCAGCGGAGGTTCTTATACCAAATCACCTGGGAGAGGTTCCTCTATAGGAAGAGAATATTAAATAGTCCTTCTGCTGATTCTGAGAATGGAGTTACCACTTGCTTCCAGGGTGAATCTCTCCCTGCCCTCTCCTGTTGGCACTCAGAGAGCATTGTCCCACTCACTGTCATTGACTTATACACAGTAGACCATTTACAAATAAGCACCCATATCTGGAAAGAGAGTGTTCACAATTATCCCCACAATGTTACACATTTTGAGAAAGGTTTATTTATTTGCTTTCATTTAGTCACTTATTGTTTTGCTTTTTCCTCCCAAATCATGGCCATGCTTAGACTCTTCATATTTCTCTTTTCTCTTCCTAATGCATGATTATTAACTTGAACAGAAATTGCTGTATGTAGGTGTGCATGATTTCTCTTGTTTCATGATGTTATGGAAATTGGATCATTTTAAACTGAGAAGACACAAGGCCAGCCTTCTCATTATTTCATTTGTATTTTAGTGTGCTTTAATCATACCTGTGGTTTTGCCTTTTAACTCCTGATCTGCACAGCTACAATACATTTCTGTTGTTCTTACAATTAGTTATTCTATGGGTTTGGTGTTCTTTTCTGCATTGATGAGAATGGTTGATAACTGTTTTTTGGACTTTTCCAAAGGTAAAGTTATACCCATTCTCTCAATAGCATAGACATTTGGGGCCAAAATATTTACTTTTAAAGTTTTCGAGTGTCCACAGAACAGCATTTTAAAAAGTTTTTATTCCTTCCCAATGGATAGAGATGGGTGACTACCCATGTGGTTATGAGTCATTAGTTAATCTCAAATGTGACCATATAAATATTTCCTGTCACTTCTCAAGTCATGTGGATCAGGCTCTTGCAAAGATTATAACCTTGAACTCTGATCTCCAATATTTGTTAAATGTTGCCCTATGTAAAACATAATTCTTGAAAGATTGCACAAAATCATGCAGTTTGTTCATCCCCTTCGTTAAAGCACATGTTGCCTTTGGATCAAGCTGGACCACAGTAGACTTGTATACACAAATACAGATATGTCAGTGTAATATGTACATTTGGTAAGCATCAGTTCCCTCTTCTATAAAATAGGGATACTAATAACTACCTTATGGGTTTATTGTATAATTGAATGAAATAAATCATGTGAAATATTAAGTACACTTCTTAGGGGAGGAAAGTGCTTAAAAATGTTGAATGTATTTCTGAATGCATATCTATCAGGTATAAAAGTGGTCAGTTCTGCCTGAGGACAGAGGGTGTCCCAAAGGGGTAACACCTAAATAGAGCCATGAAGGAGTAGGAGTTTTCCAGAAAGCAAAAGGAGGTAAAGAAACAGCATGTGCAAAGGCATTGAGGGTGCAGCAAAGGGAGTGCGAGGCTAAGGGATGGGCCTGGTTATGAAGACATTTGTAGATAAGGTTGAGTTTAGGTTTTATTCTGAAGTAAATGGTATTTGGTCTATTGGGTTTATTTTTTTAATTTTTCTTTTCTTTAACTATGACTTTTATTTAGAACAGAGACCCTAAAAAGATTTACCAGTCATCATTTACAGTACTATGAAAACATTAATGGGAAACAAAGTCTTCATTTTAGACATCAGTTTAGTGACTGAAGAACGTGCAGAACATTGAGAAAATGAGAACAAGTAGAATAGAAAGAATCCGAAGCACACGCACTGCTGCTATATTTTTGAGCATATTTATCTTAGAGATTTAATTTTCACTTGCTCTTCTACATATGAAATTATTTTAAATGCTCTAAAATAATATTGTTAAAAGAAATATTTTGTAACAAGGCAATAAATTGCTCGCTAATTTGCATGTCTTCAAAATTTGTATTGGACAATGCTTTCTAAACAAAGCACTATAAAACACTCTGTATTTACTAGACCTCCTCTGTCTCTAGGTTGAATGCAGTGTGGTAGAGCTAAAAAAGAAAAGAATCTAAACATAAAAATCCTAGCTATTATCCTACCCCTACTGCACTGCCTGACCTTGACCTAATTATAGCACTTATCCGGGCCTCATTTCCTTATCTGAATTAATTGTGATTTGGTTTCTTTCTCCCCCATGGTGAGGTTGAAGCCCCAGTTTTGTGATTACTTGTCATCCATTTCCAAATATACAAACATTTTATGAACAAAATTTATCAATAGAGCACAAATTGGTTTAGAGGAGGCGAATATAAAATTCTGTTTACAGATGCTGCTATTAAATATATTCTTCAAAAATTATATGGAAAGGACATTAGATTAGCAATATGGATATTGATAAAAGTTAAATTAATGGGGGTAATACAAAGGATGAGACGACTGTTAGAGTTTTAAATTACATTTATATGCAAATCTGACAATATATTTTTAGTACATTATTACAGTCCAGCAATGTACTTTTTCATTTATTCCTATGTATTTGTTTTTCTTTAGTGAATTCTACAATTTACTCATTTGCAAAAGCATTTACCTAAATATTTCTAGATGGTTCAATGTTTTTTATTGTTCTCTCTGACATATATTAACATAGAACTATTTTCCTCTCATTTGTAAACTCATAGATATGAAAAAATTTGCTTTTTATTAGGAAACTGTACTACTACCTTCTTGGTAGTCATTAAATTAACAAACACATTTAAATTATTGCCAGGTGGTAACTTAAGAACTGGTAAAATTCGGCTTAATAGGTGAAAGCCTTTCATGACTTGATGTCCTCAGTTATTTGGATCAAATTTTCATTTGGATCAATTTTTTTTTTTTTTAATATATCTTTATTGATTTCAGAGAGAGGAAAGGAGAGAGAGAGAGAGAGAGAGAAACATCAATGATGAGAGAGTCATTGATCAAGCCCACAACCCGGGCATGTGCCCTGACCGGGAATCGAACCCCAATCGCCTGGATCCCAGGTCGGCGCTCAACCACTGAGCCACGCCCGGCTGGGCAGATTTTTATTGTTTTTAAGGTTAAAAAAATGCATCTGCAAAACCACAGTTAGCTATAGAGTTAATGGGCAAATAGTCACTCTCCAGTCAATGTGAAAAAAGCCCTGTTTGTTTATGAGTTAATATATTTCTATAATTACAAACGTGAAATATGTATCTACAGCAGTTGATGTAGTAACTGAAATATGACGCTTAAGTTTATATCCCTCTGTGTCAGCCTTTGTTTAAGGGTGTTCTGCCGAATGCTAAGGTTTCTCCAGATGCTTCTTGGAAAATGAGGCTCTAAGTGAAGCAAATTGTTTTACATTTGTTTCATTATCAATCTGCCAGAAGAATCTTAATTTGAGCCCTGAGCTCATTTTTATGTGTAACATCTCATGGGACTAAAGACGTTGCACAGGATATATTTTGGGAAATACCCATTCTATTTAAAAACACTTTACATGGAAAAATTTTAAATGAAAGCAAAACAGAATCGTAGTCCACCTGCCCTCTGCTGCTGTAGAAGGAAGGTGGGGCCTGAGGCCAAGGGCTTTTCTGGGAACAGAGGAGACAGCACTGCCACAGTCTTCTCATCGCTTTCCTAGTAGAGCTCTATTCCTTTTTTCCTTTCTAAAAATATATACATTTTTATTGATTTCAGAGAAAGGAAGGGAGAGGGAGAGAGATAAAAACATCAATGATGAGAGAAATCATCAATCAGCTGCCTCCTGCACACCCCCTACTGGGGATCGAGCCCACAACCCAGGCACATGCCCTGACCGGGAATCGAACCTTGACCTCCAGGTTCATGAGCCGATGCTCAACCGCTGAGTCACACCAGCCAGGCTATTCCTTAAAAGAATAAAGGGAAATCCAGATTGAAGCAAAAAATTAATTAATTTAAAAAGGAAGAAGATTGAAAATATATTTTCTAGTTACTAGTAGAAATAAAATTGCAGTTTTTATGTAAGGTTTATTATATGATGAGCTTGGAAAACAGCTATTTGCAAATCAGAATAATTGCCCTTTTCCTGTGAAGTCATTCTGGACGGTGAAGTGTGGAGATTGCTTTTCTTCTATGTAGATTACTTGGTTTGTTTTAAAGAAGAAACATCAACATAAGGAAATCCCTGAGAATTTTCAATACAGATGTCACCAAAAGGGTTATTGTGCCGACGGTATTTCTCCTCCCAAAGTGTCATGTAATCTTTGTGTAACTTGTAAATGATAACAAAGCAATCAGGCCACATTCATAAAAGCCCAGTGACACATAATTTAGTTGAATCTGAGAATGAGAATTAATTGTCTCTCTTTGTTCCAAGTTCTAAATCTTAGTAAATGATTCACTGTGTGTCATTACAGCTTAATATTTGCATGAAATCACAGTTTAACTGGCATAATTTAACAGCAATTAAAAAGCTATTTAATCGTCATGCAAATTGATATGAGAGCCCTTGAGTAAGAAGGGTGTCTGCCTTTTTTTTTAAAGTATCTCCAAGAGGACAGTTACATACTTGCAGACACCCATAACACAATTGATAACATTTTTCATATTTGTGGAAATATAAGTGAATATTAATTCATGTTTTCCATTATAAATAAGACAATAGAGCAATATGAACGTGCCATTCTGTGGGAAGACATTATAGTAATGAACGTATATCTTTATTCCCCAGGCATAAGTCTAGGTTGGAGGTAAATGCTACACTTGTCCCTGTGCTCTAGTTTATAATCCCGGCCATATCTTCCTTTCTGAAGGCAGACATTCCTGTGTTTAGTGAATGAATGACTGTAATCCAAAAGGAGCATATATCAAAACTTGAATTTCTTTCCAAGGAGAGAGTGTTGCAGAAAAATTCCTTCCTACCTTCTAAGCAAATTTTCGTAATAGCAGAAATTTTAAAAATTGGTACAGATTTCTTAAAAATAAGCCTTCTGAAAATGAGCAGAAATGTTATTTCATTATTTATTTGTTCAGTGAGTTATTTTTCAAAATATATATTATAAGCGTAATCTCACAAAAAAGAATTCTTTGGTATTTCACATATAACACAGTGCAGTGTCTGGCATCTAGTAGACTTTCAGTTAATATTTGTTCAATAAATTACATGATACTGAAGTCTGAAGGTCTCAGATAAGAGTAAAAGATTATTGACAGAATTTTAAGAGAAGGATTTAAGTATGGAAAAAACAGAACACTAAAGGAACATGCTCTTGCACTCCTTGAGACCAACTTGTTTTTTGCAGTCTTGATGACAAATAAGAAGATCATGTGGGTCTCTTTGTGAGCTTATAAGAAGACACTTACCGGTGCTTAGTAAAGTTAGTCTCAGTAAAAGTCTAGTCACCGTATCTTATGTGCCTTTTATGTCTTCCATATAATGCTTTTATCCCATGACGTTGACAAGGCCCTAATAAAAACCTTTCTCCTGCCTCCAGTTCCCCTTGCTCTTCCTATTCTTCCAAATTCTCTTTTCACCCTAAATTTATGGTCATTTATTTTCAACCTGTGAGAAACAGATACTTAGAGATTGTCAAAGGTAATAAATGGTCATTTTATCTACACACCAAGCATAGTATGAAGACTGAATACGTGAACATATATGTATTGTTATAACATATATATGTGTATTATTTCTTCTTCAAATTTTAAAAATGGTGAAGTAAGTATTAAGATATAATTAAAATCATAACATAATTTATAATAATGTTTGGTTATTATATATTTTCAGTCACCAAATATTTAAACAGTATAATTATCATGTCTTTTGGAGATCTGCAGCTTTTGATATTAAATATTGAAATTCATATACCAAAAAATTAGATTATAGACTATCTTCACCCCTAAAGACTGCTTTCTTACTAGACTTATTTAAATGTTATTAATCATACGTTCTTTATGTTCCCATCCAAAGAAAGAGCTTGGACTATTATGAAAGACCAACAAGTGTTTATTGATGAAGTGTTCAAGTTAGCCCTGTAATTCATGGTCCTATACATATATATTTGTTTTTAATTGCTTTTCTCTAGGGCCCCCTTCAGCTCCTAGGAATGTGGTTTTTAACATCAATGAAACGGCCCTTATTTTGGAATGGAGTCCACCAAGTGACACAGGAGGGAGAAAAGACCTCACATACAGTGTAATCTGTAAGAAATGTGGCCTAGACACCAGCCAGTGTGAGGACTGTGGTGGAGGACTCCGCTTCGTCCCAAGACACACTGGCCTGATCAACAATTCCGTGATAGTTCTTGACTTTGTGTCTCACGTGAACTACACCTTTGAAATAGAAGCCATGAACGGAGTATCTGAGCTGAGTTTTTCTCCCAAGCCATTCACAGCTATTACAGTGACCACAGATCAAGACGGTAAGTTCCACCCCGTTCTCTCAAAAAGGACCCATAATTCCCTTTTGATGCATAATATCCTTGGTGGATCGATATTCACTAAGGTGCAATCCTATATTCTGTGCACTACAGAGGTGATATTCTGGTTGTTGTTTCTTATTGTTTCCTAAGGTTCAGAAAGATATTTTTGTTATTACTTTTTAGTAGTATGCTGAATTAGATACAATGCTTCTCTCTGTTGTCTAAGCATTTATGTTTCTTTATATAATTCTACATAATCCAATATATCTTAATGAGTAAGTTCATACTACTTACTAATGAATGTTAGACATAAATGAAACGTTGTTAAATGAATTGAAATTGTTGCCCCACTACACTGCTGTCCCTTTTCCATATCAAACAAAGCAAATTGTAAGAATTCTTTAATTATAATTCATACCTATATTGTGAAAATATTTTTAGCCAACATACTTAATCATGATCCTCTGTGAAAAGAAATAGCAAAAAAATCCAGGAATATGTCCAAATGCTATTGTTTAGGTGCAGTTTGTAAAAAGTAGTTAAACTGTCTTTTTTTAAAAATCCAATTGCTTTCAGTTAAGTGTTCCTTTTATAATGCTATAGATTTTTACTGCAATGTAGTTAGGCACAAATACACCTATGATTTTTTTATAAGCATATATTCTCTTTAATTCTTCCCTAATGACTTATTGCAGAGCACAATACAGGAAAAGCTTCAGAGCTTTTAAAAACTCCCTTTGAGAAGCATTCATAAATCATGTGGATACACAAATGATTGTCTTATGGAAGAAAGTGTTGTATATGAACACACACATATATATATAACATATTTATAAGGATAAAACTATTTTTATACACTGCATTTGTTTGCTGGGTCTGCTATAACAAATGCCACAGACTAGGTGACTTGAACACAGAAATTTATTTTCTCACAATTCTGGAGGCTAGAAGTCCAAGATCAAGGTATCATCAGGGTTGAATTTATTCCGAAGCCTCTCTCCTTGGCTTGTAGATAGCTGTTTCCTCTGTTTTTTCCCATGGTCTTTGCTCTGTGTGTGTCTGTATCCTAATCTCTTCTTCTTATAAGGTTATTGTCATATTGGATAAGACCCCACCCATATGACTTCATTTTACCTTCATGACCTCTTTAAAGACCCTGTCCCCAAATACAGTCATATTCTGAGATGCTAAGGTTAGGACTTCAGCATATAAATTTTGGGAGGATGCAGTTCATTCAACCCCTAACAGACACTTAGAGCAGCATATGATGATATTTTTAAATAAAAATATATCGAAAGTGTCGGAACACAACTAAGCAATAGAAAGGAACAAACTAGTGATACAAGCTCTTGGATTAACTTTGAGGGCACTGTGGTGAGTGTAAAAGTCAATCTCAAAAGTCGTCATAGTGCATGATTCACTTGTATAACATTCTCGAAATAACACAATTAAAGGTAAGGAGAACTGATTAGTGGTGGCCAGGGTCTAGGGATTAGGGGTAGAGAGATGGGTTGTGAATAGGTAGCAGGAGGGAGCCTTGTGGTAGTGATATAGTAATATAGTTGACTCTTAATTGCAGTGGCAGTTACCTGCAGATACAGGAGCCCTGGGGATTTTACCAAGGTCAGTTTCCTGGGTTAGATGTTGTACTAAAGTTACGCAGGTAGTTGACATTGGGAAAGATTGGGTAAAGGATGTATGGCACCTCCCTCACTATACTTTTTTGGCAAATTTCTGTGAATCTATAATTATTGGAAAAGAAAAAGTTAAAAACATTGCTAAACCTGTAAACTGTGCAGGAAGAAAACTTTAATATTCTACTAAAGCATGTTTGAAATGGTTGTGACTATTTTATTCAAAATATTATACATAAGTTCACTTTGCAGATATCTTCAGACATGCATCTGCCCTAGCCTGTGTGGCTCAGTTGGTTGGGCGTCATCCCGGGCACTGAGGGTCTGCCTGTTCGATTCCCCGTCAGAGCACGTTCCCAGGTTGCGGGCACGCTCCCTGGTAGGGAGTGTGCAGGAGGCAGGCGATCAGTGTGCTGCTCTCAAATCTGTTTCTCTCTCCCTTCCTCTCTCTCTCAAAATCAACAAAAAATCTTAAAAAAAAGAAAAGAAGAAATGTACCTAATAAATAAAGCAAAGACTAATAGTATTACACAATCACCATTTTTGTATTTACTATGCAATCCCCCCTTTATTTAACAAATAGCTCTACATCATAATATTTGCTTTAAGTTTGTTCAGAATGGAATTCTTAATTTTTCTTTTTTTTCTTCTTCCCCATCAATGAAATCTTGTCAAATATACTTTAAGGATAGAACAGATTAAGGCCTTCTGTTTCTCTTTGCTTTAGCAGATTATTTCTAAGGCTTTTTTGCTGCTCCCTAATCAAAAAATACATCCCAGTATAACCATTCTTAACTACAGGGTATAAATAATTGTGTTAGAGTAAAAACAATACATCTCTTTAAATAAAATACATATTAATATGCTTCATAATTTCATGCATACATACAGCAGCCTTTCATTCTAGGATTAGAAGAAAGATTATTTCATCTACTTTTTTAGTTAGCAGAAGGATGAAATATAAATTGTTTCTCACTTTAAAAATTTAGGAAATTCATTAAAAGTGTATTGGTGTAAGTGTAAAAGGGTACTGGAATAAGATGTAGTATCCATATATTGAGACTATACATTTTGGAAGGATGATATTATTAAGCAGTCTTCCCTAATAAGTGTATCTTTGTTGAAGAATGTTAAGAAACAATTATTGCTAATTTAATTTAACTTTTTTCAGATACAGTTAGTAATAAAAAAATTAACATGTATTTAAATTTTATTTGGAAAATATGTAAAGGTCCTAAACTGAACTCAAATATTACCACATATATACTTAAAATATTATGACCTGCCTTATGTACATGAGTGACTATCTCCATGTCATAATTTTTAGACACACCAAGAAGCCCCTCTCTCCTTGTGCCTAAAGTTCTGATATTAGAGAATCACATCTTTAAAAGTACAGATACTTCAGGCAAGGGTGGCATTATGAAGTAATTCACCTGTGGATGTATCATTTACTCTTTTTATATCAAAAGGGGTCAGATTCTAGTGTTGGGTAAAAAGAATAACTTATAGAAACTGGAGTGTCCAAGAACCAAACTTCAGCTGCCATCATTGTAGCCAATATTTAAAAAGATAGTACTTTTACTGCTGCAGGGCAAGGGAGGAATTTCTGACCATTTCACCTGGTAGTCTTGGAAATTCTCTTTGAAGTGCCTGAGAGGCACTTTTCCAAAGCTATCTGATAACACATTGCAATTTGATTGGACTGGAGGGACTACAGTAAATGATTTGTTTCATTATGTGTAGGTTACATATTATTGTTTTTATACTAAAACATAAAAGCAATATGTGCTATTCACAAACCTTTAATTTATTCAACATATGAACAATGGCGAGTGAGCCCTTATAAACCTTACCCGCTGGTGGGGAGGTAGATAATACACAGTAACTTGACAACTGTGTAATTAGTGCTGTGGTTAAGTCCCACAAAGTAGAGCAGCTCAGGATGCTCTAACAGCGTGTATCCCCCAGGTCTGCAGGCTAAGGGCTGCTCTTCCTGAGGAAACAGCGTTTAAATGAAGCTCTGTTCTGAGAGATGACTAGAATGTGACTAGGCAAAATGATGCTGGGAGGAGGGAGAGAATTCTGAGTAGAAGGACCCAAGAAAAGGTTGAGCAGCTGAGGGATGAGGCACTGATGACTAATATATCAAGAGCACCTACGTAGCTGGTCTTTTTCAGAGGTACAGAAGGATTTGAGGAAGAAACTGGAGATGTAACCTAAACTTCGGAGAAATGAGTGGGTGTCTTCAAATTAGCCAAGACAAGTTAGAGAATCAGCATCTATCAGAAAATTCTGTTATATTAGGGCTACAAGTAGGGAAAAGAAAATCAGCAGAATAATACTGTTCATGAGGTGACACTTGTATGAATAAGGAAATAAAATATTAGAGACCAAAAGGCGTAGACAGTTGTATTAATTATGCTTTCACTGCTTCACATATGCACAGTGTGGAGCATGAGGATAAAGAGGGAGTTTGTACTGAATTGCCTTTTCTTTTATGTAATCTTTTCTCATATTTAAGAAGTATTAGGACAACTACATTAAACAACCTTCACTTAATTGTTTGCTCTCTGTTTACAGTTAAACAAATGTAAAAAAAATTTTCCCCCCCAAATCACTTACAACCACTTAGCTGTAGTTATGGGAAACATTCCTTGATTATTCTGATTCTAGTTGGATAAATAAGATTAGAGATTTAAGACTATGACTCTCATAATTAGAAATCTTTGCAATAAACCTTAATTAACTGACTTCTATAACCCCAAGAGCTATATTTGTAACCTATTTTCATAGTTTATTTAAATAATCTTTAAAGGTGTTTCATTTAGAGAGCAAAACAAGAAAGCAACTCATAGAAAATATTTGGTTTTAATCTTCAGTTCATGATGGGAAAACTAAGGTGTGTACTTCAGTAAAAGCAATTGCCCTGGTCAGAGGCAGTACAGAAAAATGTTAATCATGGAGAATCAACCTGAAACAAATTGTGTTTGTAGATATTCTGACATGTGCAAAAACCTTTAGAAACCATGTTCAAAGTGAAAGACTTTCTAAATTACAAACCAGTTCTGCTGATATTTGCTAAAGGGTCTTTAAAGCAATTATTGTCAGAAGCAAGTTGTCCAGTTCATTGGCTTCTTAAAATATATGTTCAGTGCTCTTACCTGTGCCATTGGGTGACTGTTCTGTATAGGCCTTGCCTTGGGCTCATCTGTTGATTACACATTTCATATACTTGCTCATGAATTAATTGAACTGACATTGAAAATAGATTTAAATCAACAAAGTTATTCATATATTTACAAATTTGAGATGTGTATGTAATTTACAGTTCACTACCTTTAGGAAATATAGTCTATTTCAATTGCCAACATTTTGTACATTGCTGGAGTAGGTAATTAGGGACACTCTAAACATTCATTCATCTTTATATCTGTACTTTAATGTATTTCATGTCTGAATCTCTCTCACAGTTCTCACTGTGTTTTCAAAATTTTTGACAGCAATTATTCTGTTTTCTAAAATCTGTACGTCTACTCAGAGTAAACAAAAAAAATAGTATAAAAGTTTTGAAATGCTTACCAAAGTACACTGAATACAAGCCAGTGGCATAATAAGTTGAAAAAGGCAACAACCATAATTTAAAGTAACAGATATGCTGTACTATTTGTATTTTTCATAGCTCTTAAACATAAGAAAATTACATATTTTAAAATTACTGGCACCTTACATTGAAGGGTAAAATTTTCCTGTCTCCTCGGGTAAAGTGTTTCTCTTCTGAAAGGTACACTGAATGTTTCATTTATGGAAGATAATTGAAATGTCAATCTAGTTAATCATAACTAAATAACTCTATGGTCCATCCCAATATTAAATTGTAATAGAGTCTGCATGATAGTAAGCTTTGTTTTTACTCCTGAGAAACATTAAATTACTTCCAAGTCGGGTATGGTTTGTGGCATGCATCTATTGAAGAAATGAATGACATAGAAGAGTTCCCTAGACCTTAGCAGTTAATTCCCTTAGGTTTCAGTGTCTCAGCTCTTGGTCAAGTACAGAAATTAAACTGCTCCCAGTCAGCTATGTCCACATGTTTCTCCCTCCCTGCACTGTAATCATATTTTGTAATAGTTTGCTTTCTTAATCAATATGTAAGCTTCTTGTAAAAAGAATGATGTATTATTTGACTAAGAATATCCTCAGCCTACATTGTCTGTAACTTGATATATCTCTGTTGATTGCATTAACAGAAATTGGAGATGGTTTAAGTTAATTTTTATTCATTCATTCATTCATTCGTTCAAAAATATTTATTGAATATTTACTATCTGGAATTTTTCTATGTGCTAGGGTTATAGCAATAAAGAAGAAACAAATAAATGGTTAACAGTGTCCCTGCCTTCATGGACATTATATTTTAATGTTGAATAATGATATATCTCATGAAGAAGAATTAAGCAAAAAAATAAATACATAAACAAGACTTGGAAGTAATGGGGAGATGGGCATTTTTACATAGGAAAACCAAAAACACCTCTCTTGATAATATAATAATTGAGCAGATCATAAATGAAAGAGAAAACTCTGTGAATGTATAAAAGAAGACTACTCCAGGCAGTGGGAATAAAAAGAGAAGAGCCTTAAATTTAACAAGGAATTTTTGTCTAGAAAGTAACGGGAAAATATTATTGCATATGTATTCTTTAGCATGTATTAAGTTTCATGCTCACTAAATCCTCTGATACTATACTTACAGAATTTGCAACAAAGGTTTTAATCAACACTAAGCCATTCTTTAATAGCAATCATATCTTTTTTTGTTGATCATACATTGTTAGAGAGAAATTTGTTTAATCCTAAACTTGATTTTAAACAGTTGGCCTTTTGTCATCAGCTGTTTCTCTGAGGAATTCTCATTTGCACATTTTGCAGGAAAGGTGACTATTTTCTTTAGTATAAAACAATATGATTTTATTGTTCTTTTGATGGCTCTACTTCAAAATCAACAATTTTAATAAAAAATAGTAATAGAGATGACTTATTAGATATGTTAAATCCTGTAAAAATAAATCTGGTTAGCAGTGAAAATAAGTATAAATGATCATATTTTGTATGATCCATATCACAGAATGTAAGACTCTACTTCATAGTTAGACAAATGTCTAGCAAATTGTTTGCCTATTTTCATTGTTGTTCTTTGTTTTGAAAATGGAAGCCACTTTAATTTTGTTAACTAAATTCTTCCTACAAAACAATTTGACTGATTGGGATAACTGACTCATATGTGGTTACTATTAAATACTAGGGTTTTAAAAAATATTCTCTAAAAGCCTCTTTTACTTTAAATTAAATACTAGTAAGAGTTGAAATCACAATGTGTAAGAATAAAACTAAAAGATTTTCAATGTTGACAGCTTATTCTGATCATTATTAAAATGTGAAATGTCTTCAAACTGAAAAAACTGTAATTTATATAGATTGAAACTAATTGCTGACCTTTTAATTGGACAGATTCCATTTCGCATCTTTAGATTAAGTAGCTCTTTTTTCCTTCCATGTATTCCTCAGCACTTTTCTGTTTGGTTTGGATTCTTAAACAGTGAGTTCCAGCTACATAATTTGTGATGCCCAGTGAACAATGAAACTGCAGAAACCTTTGTTCAAAAAGCAGGAAAAAAGGGCCATGAAAGGTACTAAAATCTAAAGCTTTTTCCTTCCACAATTTCTCTCTCAAGTTGTCATTATGCTTTTTAATTGCCATTTAACATCCTTCTAAGTGAAGAAAAACTAAATTTCAAATTATTAGCATAAACTTTACCATCCATCTTTATATTGTTTAATGCTACTTTTAAATGTAAATATACGAGCATTTAATTCATACTTGGAGTCATGGAAATCACACAATTAGTTTTCTGTAGTCCCACCTCCACCCCATTCCCAGCCCCCAAGGGTGTCTCAAGAAAACCAGAGCAGGTAAGTGTAAGCCAGACCCGGAGGGTGGAAAGAGGAAGAAAGGGTGCCCTGCAGGCACTGAGCCAGCCAGAAAGCACTCTCTCTGCACTGGGATGCTTATAGGAAGGATGGAGATATCCCAGGGCTCCAGGGCCTTCCAAACCCGCAGTGGAAGGGAGGACTCCAAGGGTCTTTAAACCTCCTAACCAGGAACTATTGGCTACTTGCATGTGGTGGGCAAGAAGCTTGTCCTCCTAAATGTGGCCTCTGCAGAACAGAAATAGCAAACACACACACACACACACACACGCACACACACACACACACCCACACACACCTCTACACTCCTCAGGGCTTACCTAGCTCCTCCCTGTGCACATGTTCAGAGCCCCACTGGAGACAAGAGACAGCCCAGGAATGTAATCCTCGGTCCTCAGAGGTCAGCCCAGTCACCTTCCGCAGGTGGAGGGTGGCAGCCATCAAGGAGTGGAGCAGGGATTGCAAGACTGTTTGGTGGAGAGCAGGAAAGCTCCCAGGAAGACACACCCCAGGAATGTGGGGAGGCTGCCAGAGGCTGGACCTTGCTTAGATCTGTGGCTTTAAGCTCCTAGTGTATGCTTCACTGTCCCATCAGACTTCACTTACAAAACATGAGCTTAAAGATAAAATTATTACAAATTTCAAGATGGCAGTAGGTGAGCATTTAACCCTAAGCAAGGTCAGGGAGGTGTGTAATTGCCAAGTCACACACTCATCAAGCCAGTTATGAAGACATTTTATGAAATAGTAATGTCATTGTTTTTCCCATTTATTTCTATGTCTTAGTCAGCAAATAGATATAATCTGTGACCAAGATGTGCCAAGTACTGTGCTGTATGCCACGTATTGAAAATAAAATGCATGGTTGAGTGAGACGTGGTGCTTACTGTGGAGCAGCCAACAGTCATGCATTCTGTAAGACTTAGAAGTGAGAGCTTGCCTAATTAAACAAGACTAAATTAAATATGATATAATTCAATATTCACATTCAAGAACTGAGTGCCTGGTATGTTACTTACTACACAAGTCCTTGAAATACATATAAAGTAATAAATGATTAAATAGTGATATGATAGGCAGTGAGTGTTGATATTTAATTTATCTAGTTTTATGAAAGAGACCCTAGTTGTCTGACCACACACTTATTCTGTTAAGCAGTGAGCAAAGTTTTTAGTAATTAAAGACTAAAAACAAAAAAGTGAACTGTAGTTCCCTAATTTGCCTAATACTAGCTTAATTATTTTGATATCCCAATAGATCTTTGGGTAGATTTCATAGCTATTGATACCTTTGTGTTCTGCTAAATATTGTTGTACTGAGTCACTTTCAATGTAATTATTTGACTTTTCCTCAAATTATGGCATGACTCATTAAATAATTTGTGTCCATTCTTTTAAATTGTGGTCCATATTACATATCTCTTAAGTAATCTTTCATAAACATGTAAAGAATTTATCAAGGATGATAAATATATCTATATGAGTCAAAATGTACTTTTCATTCCCTTTCATTTTGTCTTTAAAAACTTATTTTACTCTTCTGCTGAATCACTAAATGTCTTAAGATATGTGCTACATTTTATTTTAAAGGCTTGTGCGAATGGATGAATGGATTCCCTCTCTTTCTGACATCCTATTTCAATGCTGCTTTATATAAATAGTGGATAGTTGGCTGTTTTCTGTCTATGAATTTAATTATATTTGCATAAGTTTATTTGCAAGTTATGTCCTATCTCATAATTTGCCATTTTAAAGTTTTTTATTGCTTTTCATAAAGATAAATGTGTTGGTCAATTGTAGATATGACTTGCACATTCAGATTTCTAGAAATAGGGAATAGGTTCCTATAAATGTTTAATGTGCTGCATATTTTTGAGTATTTAAAATGTTCAACTGCTGTTTTAATTTATTTTTGAAAACGTGAGATACTATAAGCAGAACAATTAAACACTATTTGAAATTCTACTTAATTTATACTTAAATTTAAACTATAACTGACATGCAAAATTATTTCCTAAAAAAAAATTATTTTCAACCATCTGAATGTTATTAACTGAACTGCTGCCAACTTGTGTTAGTTTTACACTTATAATGTGTTAATTTTCAGATGCCTTAAAGGATCTCAAAAGAATATAAACTTTAGCTATGAGACATTAGGCAGGATGCACATATAAATGTTATAAATAACATGAAATGAATAAATATATTTTTATGTTATAAATAAATGTTATTTTTATCCCAATTCAAAGGTATATGTGAAAGATTTCCCATCCTCTTGCACCTTTTTAAATGACCTTTTTAGGATGGCCTTTCATGTATTTCACCTACAATACTCCTATTGCCTGTGGAAATGTTAGCCTATTTAAGAAGAAAATGGAAAAATTAAATTGTAGTTTAGGAAATGGAAGGTCACCGTTCTTTGAATCATCACTCTTAATGGATGGATAGACCATCAGTAGAACATTCCAGTTACATTATTCTTATTTATTTCATTTCCAATTTGTAAGTTTTATCAGCCACAACCCAACTTCTTCAACTGTTCACCAATTTTATATTTCTAGTAGTCTGAAGAAGTTTTATGCATTCATGGTCATAAATCTTAAAAGAGCCATAGGAGTGACATACCAGATTAAGGTTCTTCTCAAGAAGTACCCCTTGAATACATTTCAGGGTAATCTGAGAGCCTCTCAGTTCTCTTAAATGGCTGCAATGGCAATAGTGGGCTCCAGAGAAGACTCCTCTTTAAAAGGAGAATGAGAGTCATTGAATCAAGAAAGTTTTTCAAAATCTGAATGCTTCCACCATCCCTTCTGGTACAGTAATGATGCCTCCAAGGAGCATTCCTGCAAGAACAAAAGAAAAAAAAACTACCCTATTGTGCAGTTACTGGTGATGAAAAAACATTTTTAAATTCACTTTTACATCTCAAACTCTTAACTTTTGCAACTCAGATCCTCAAAATAAGGAAGTGTTTGTTTTGTAAAAAAGATTAATTTTTATAAATAATTTTTGTAGAATCCACTTAATGAAATACCATGTTAAAATATTACACAATGCTTGAAGCTTCTTTTTTTAAATTTATCTTTATTGTTGGAAGTTTACAGATATACCCTTTTTTCCCCCCATCGATCCCCTCCACCCCGCATCCACCCCCCCCCCAGGCCTTCACCACACTATTATCTGTGCCCATGGGTTATGCATATATGCATAGAAGTTCTTTGATTAATCTCCCCACCCACTCCCCCACCCCCACCTTCTCCCTGAGATTCCTCAGTCTGTTCTATGCTTCTGTGTCTCTGGATCTGTTTTGTTCCTCAGTCTATTTTGTTTATTAGATTCCACATATGAGTGAGATCATATAAAACTGAATCAGGCAGAATCAGAAAACCTGAATAGACTAATAACAACTGATGAAATCGAAGCAACGATTAAAAAAAGTCCCAGCAAACAAAAGCCCTAGTCCTGAAGGCTTCACAGGGGAGCTTTCTAATTCTTTAAGTTGTAGGATTAGATAGTTTATTAAAAATTTTTCTTGCTTTTTGAGGTAGGCCTGTAGTGCTATGAACTTCCCTCTCAGGACTGCTTTCACTGTGTCCCATAGATTTTGGGTTGTTGTGTGTTCATTTTCATTTGTTTCCAGGAAGTTTTTGAGTTCTTTCTTGATCTTATTGGTAACCCATTCATTGTTTAATAACATGCTATTTAGCCTCCATGTGTTTGAATGTTTTTGAGTGTTCACTGTAGTTGATTTCTAATTTCATGCCCTTGTGTTCTGAGATGCTTGATATGATTTCAATCTTCTTGAACTTGTAGAGACTTGTTTTGTGTCCTAACATATGGTCTGTCTTTGAATGACCCATGTGCACTTGAAAGGAATGTATATTCTGCCGCTTTGGGGTGAAATGTTCTGTAATTATCAATTAAATCCATCTGATCTAGCATGCCATTTAGAGTCACTGTTTCTGTGTTGAATTTTTGTCTGGAAGATCTATCCAGTGAAGTTAGTGGGGTGTTAAAGTCCACGACTATGACCTTATTGCTGTTGATCTCTCCCTTAAAGTCCTTAAGGTTATTATTATTGATAGGTCCTTATTTATTGCCATTTTAATTCTTTATGCCTATATTTTTCTCTCACTATTTCTTCTTATTATTATACCAGTCCCTTTAACATTTCCTGCAATGCTGGTTTGATGGTGATAAATTCCTTTAGCCTTTTTTTGTCTGGGGAGGCCTTTATTTCACCATCTATTTTGAATGATAACCGTGCTGGATAGAGTAGTCTTGGTTTCAGATCCTTGTTCTGCATTACCTTGAATACTTCATGCCATTCCCTTCTGGCCTGTGGAGTTTTTGTGAGAAGTCAGCTGACAGCCTTAGGTAACAGCTTGTAGGTAACAGCTTGCTTTTCTCTTGCTGTCTTTAAGATTCTCTCTTTGTCTTGAATTTTTGGCATTTTAATTATGTTGTGTCTGGGTGTGGCCCTCTTTGGGTTCTTCTTGCTTGGGGCTCTTTTCTGCCTCCTGAACTTGTCTGGCTTTTTCCTTGACCAGGTTAAGAAGTTTTCTGCCATTATTTTTTCAAACAAATTCTCTATTCCTTGCTTATTCCTTCCTATGATGTGAATATTGTTACATTTCATGTTGTCCCACAGCTCCCTCAAACTGTCCTCCTGTTTTTTAATTGTTTTTCCTTTTTAGATTTCTGACTGAGTGATTATTTCTGCCCTGTTTTCTGATTCACTGATCTGATCCTCAGCTTTCTCTAATCTGCTGTTTATTCCTTCCAATGTATTCTTTATTTCTGCTATGTCATTCCTCATTTCTGACTCATCATTTTTCATACTTTCTATATCTTTTCTCATGCTGTTGACCATCCTTACAGTCAGTATTCTGAACTTTGTATCTAATAGATTACTTATCTCCATTTCATTTAGCTCTTTTTCTGGAAACTTCTCTTGTTCTTTCATTCCCGGCTTGTTTTATTATCTCCCCATTTTGACTTCCTATTAGGGTCATCTTTATGTATTAGGTGGATCTGCTAGGACTCTCAGTCTTTTTGGAGGATCTCTGGTGCAGGCCAATGTCAGACGCTGTTTGTGACTGGCCTTGTGTACCCCGTTTGGATCTATCAACAACCCAGGCTTGTGGTTCCCTCTGATGGGCTGGCTTGTTTCCTCTGCTGGGAATGGGTGCCTTTGGACAGGACCAAGATGTACACCAAAGTCTGCTTTTCCAAGGCCCCGGTCCAGAAGCAGATCAGGCAAAGTCTCAAAGCTCCCAGAGGTCTACTTCTGCCTGCAAGCTGATTGATCTTAGTCTCTTAATGAGCCTCAGGCTGTAGACCACAGCAAGGTTTAAACTCCACAGGATGAGGCAAGAGGTTTTCCAGTGGGTGGGGCAATTGCTTCCCCCCAGCAAAAGTTGCCTGGCTGACAAAGGTCTGCCTGAGAAAGGTGTCCTCTGCAGTATGAAAGAATGACTCCGCACAAGAATACTGTTGGCCACCCTCTGAGCTCTGTCTCCAGAGCCTGAAACCCCAGATTTTTCTCATTCCGCTCTAGTCCACTCTGCCCTCTCTCTGCCGGAGCCCGAGGCGAGTAGCTGCACACTAAACTTTGTACATTGGCCCTTGAAGAGGGTGCCTGCCTTTCCAGCCGTCTTTCCCTGGCAGACAGAAACCCAGCTGCTTTTCAGAGCCAGATGTCACGTGGGCACCTTTCTCAGTTCTGGTGCTCTTGGCTGGGAAGCCCAGGCTGGGTTGTAGGCCCCAGAGTCCTCAGTGGAACCCCCCACAGCTAGGCTATCCCTCCGGACCTTCAGCTGCTGCCTGTGGGAGCCCAGCCAGCCCTCTTGTGCCTCTGCACTTCCTACCAGTCTCTATGCAGTCTCCACATTTCTTCCTTGGCTATGAGGGTGCTGTCCAGCACTTCTCTAGTTGCAGTTGATTATTCAGGATGGTTTTTCTCTGTTTAGTTGCAATTCCAATTTGGTCCTAGGAGAGTGTCAGTGTAGCTTCCACTCAAACCGTCACCATCTTGGAATCCTCCCTAAGCTTTTTTAATATGATTAAACCGAACTGAAACCAGCCATACTAAAAGCATATAAAACAGTTCAATATATTCAAATAATTGGCACTTTAAATGTAGCATACTTTAAACTTATTTATGTCAAATTTAAACAAAATATAATGGGAAAAAGGCTTAAAGATCTTTCTTGCCAGATAGTATTTGCTTAAATTTTGGTTTAATAAAACTACTTATAAGAATAGTCTTTAGTAAATATCATGCACAAAATTTACTGATACTTGAAAAGTAAATGTTAGATATAGCTAACCTATGGGAAAATAATTAATTTCCCTTTTAGAAATAAAAAATAAATTGTTACTATAACATTTCTTTTTATTCTAATCTTCTCAATATAAAAGAACCCATAATGGTCGATGAAATACAGATAGTAACCAAATTGCGTTAGTTTTTTGATAGACTCTTTTATGATACCTCCTTGATATATCCTCTTCATTCATGAAGAATTAAAGTTTTAATGGCGTTTCAAGGCAGAAATCCTCATTCTTGTACTATGATCTAGAACTAAATTATCTTTCAATTGCCCTCTACAAGTGTTCCATCTTTTTCCATTTCTCTAATTAATTCCAGTTTCATTCTCTACTTCCATAAATCCTGCCCCAACCCCCTGGTGGCTCACAGCCAGAGAAGGGAATGAAGTCACATACCTGTGGTTTTTAATCTTATTCTAGCTTGTGAAGGTGTCAGAAGCCCCATAGGCAGAGTATGGGAAGAATCACCGTTTACTTGACAAAAATTTGGCCAATAAGGACTTGATTCTGTAGGAAAACAGTAATTTAGAGTCAAAGGAGGCTATAATTATTGTTGCCTATTTATTAGATAGCTAAGAAGAATAAATATGCTTAGGGTTTAAAACAACCAAACCAATAGATTCTGCACTGCCTAAAGTTAACTTGAAAACATGGCAAACAGATGGTATCACTATACTGTATTTTGCATAAAAAGCCCTTTATTTTCAAATTCTCACTTTTTAAGAACTAATTGCTTTTCTTATGATTTCATTTCTTCACTCAAATTTTGCTTAATTTTCTGTGTAAAAGTTTTCTTAGACAGTGTGGCAGGAGGTTTCCATAATACTTTCCAACAATTCAGTGCATTTTGTATGTCATCTGTTTTTGTATATTTAAAATGTCATCTGTTGCTAGGATAATGAAGGTGTTACATAAATGCAAATGTAGTGCTGCTCCATTTGGATACGACATTTAAAAATGGATTCTCATCCAAGAATATCCCCTTAAAACATAAAAAGTATATTAAATCAAAATCAACTAATGAATATTTAACTCACATTTCAGGAATTTGTTTTTCCAAGGTAAAGATAAAAATAGTTTCTGATCAAAGGAATAGAAGAAATAGCCTTCAAAAAAGTTCTTAATAGGCCAAGAGATTTAATATAGGATAAAAATACATCTAAAATCCATGGGGAAAGTATACATCATTGAATAAAATTTGTTGAGAAAAAATCATTATTTAAAATATTTCAAGTTATCCTTAACTAAGAAAATACCTTAAAACAAATTCCAAGTGATTAAACAGATAGATGTTAAAGGTAAAATTTTAATTAGAAGTAAATATAAATACATAACTAAATAGTGAATGGAGAAACATAAAAAAATAAATTGCAAAGCAAAATACAGCTGAGTTTAATAGAGATTTCATACATCAAAGTTATTCTAAGTAAGATGAAAATAAGTGGTAAGTTATATGGTAATATGTATCTAGTACACTAAAATCATCACTCTCTTTGAGTTCACTACTATATATTAATATCTGAGAAAGGTAGGACATCGAGAAAAACTATATGTGTGTATAAACATGCATTATTTATAATAAGGAAATGTGTAAATGTCCTAAATGACCTAAAAATAAATAGCAAGTAATATGTATTATGTCTGTAAGACAAACTGTTAAGCTTAATGAATGAAATTAATGCTACCAATATTGTAAGTGCCGTAGGATTGGAAACTCTTTATACATAATCACCCAATTATATAAACAATTGTTGTGTACATATAGTCATAAGAAAACGAATAGCAGAAATTTCAAATGTTGACACATTTATGTGTGGTGGATTATGGTGGATTATTTCTCTAAAGTGACTCGCAGGTCCTTCATGATCTGGCCCCCATTATCATTTTATAGCTTTTTTTCTCCGTCACCGTGCTTACCATGTTCTGCATTTCAATTGTATGTTAGTTGTTTTTTCTATTGGATTTTTTCCCCCTAAATTTATTTGGTTAATAAAATTATATAGGTTTCAGGTAGACAATTCTATAGTATGTATATTGTGTTGTATGTTTACTACCCCAAGTCAAGTCTTGTTCCATCTATTGGATTTTTGATAAATGTTTATATCCCAAGGCCAAATATCCAAACATAGCACCTTTCACATAAAATTTATGCATTAAATATTTACTAGATAAATGTGTGAATTAAGTGTGTGGCTATACATACATATATACATATCCCCTCCACACACACACACTCACACACACTCACACACACACACATGCATATGCGAACATCTGCCAAACTCAAAGTGAACCTTTTAAAAAGCTTTAAAGCCATGATACTTTTGTCTCTTAGTAGTAAAGTGCTCACTTAGAACAGCAACAGTGAGCACTCTATTTATAGACCCATCCTCCTGTAATAGACCTGCAGAAGGCATAGTGTTCAGTTGTATAAACCTTAGCAGGAATGCCCTGAAAATGTACAGGAGAGATTATTGCCTATTTAGTTTTATGGATCTCTAGGGCCCAAATTTCATATCCTGCGTACGTAATTTAGTCTGCTATTTACCATCTGCGTGGCCATGAATTTATAGCTTATAATGCCATTCTTTTTTTTTTTTTTCTCTTGAAATATCCAGTAGTTTAGTCATATGTACAGACAGAAAACAGCTGGTCCAAATCTGATCAACTCTGAGTTCTGGTCCCTAAACTGCTGCTATCCAGCTATGTAAATTCAGGCAAATTATTTAATCTTTCTGCTGGACTGCAAGTTCTTCATTTGCAAAATGAGTAGATTACACTGGATAACATGATGAGCATTCTAATATTCAGTAATTGCATTAATATGAACATTCTATGCACACAGTCTTTTCATATTTAAAACAGTTTTTTTAGAATTCCAAAGACTTCCTCTAATAAAAATAAGAAAATAACAGTTTAGAGATATGAGATAGTCTTTTGACACCTCCATTACCAATGTCACCCCAATAAATTCAATGAAAAAGACATCTCCCCCTAAAATTTATTGTAACTTTCCATGCATACAGAAACTACTTTAGGCCATACATAGTAATATTTTGAGGTATTTTTGAAAGTTTGCCTTGGTGACCTCAAGTTGTGCAGTTGTTTTCAGAGGGTAAAGCAGAAGAATCTCAGTAATATTTCCTCCCATATTGAAGTCCATATCTTTTTATTTTCAGAAAGAAAAAAATTAAAAATGTATTACATTAAAAATCTAATGATATAAAATAGAAAAAATTTTCATTGAGCAAAACAATAAGAATGTCTTTTTTTCACACTCAGCTCTCTGTCGCTTTCAAACTTACTTCTTTTTTTTTTTTTTTGGTTTATCACTTGTTTTGATTCTATGTTTATTTCCCAAGGTTGTACCTAAGTCACTTTCTTCAAAGTGATTTGGGTTCGTTATTTATTCCATCACTTAATTTCATTTTGTAATGAATTCCAAATATAATTTGGTCTTTCAACAATAGCATTTAAACTCTATGAGATCTGGACTTTTTCACTATATTTTATTGGTTGGTTCACTTTATCTACACAGCCTTGAACAGTATTAGGTATAAAGTAGCTGCTCAGTAAATAATTATTTAATACATGAATGAACAAGCATTTATTAAGACATAATGTGTGATCAGTACTATGTTTCACCAGAGTACAGGTAAGAAAAGAAGCAGCTAGCATGGCTTGCTCAAAGGCTTTACTTACTCTAATTGGGGCGACAAAGTTAGGCTTTAAAGTGACTAGCAAAGAATAAAAGGAAGCATATTTCTAAGCTAAGTGCTTATAACTGAGCTGGAATCCTTCCTGGAGGAGCTTGACCCTAAAGGAAGAAGAGCATTTGGATTGGCCAGACAAGCAGTGTTGAGCCCTGAGATTATGAAGCCATTCAGCAGGAACAAATGTTCACAATCTGTGTCTGGCGGGGTTGTAGAAAAGCCTAATTCTTCATGTATGTATCTGAAGAAATCTTCACCGAATCAAGATTTACTCCAGTCAGTCTTTGGTAAGAAATTTACAGAATCATACTCATTGAGTTTAGGAAATAATTTTGCATGCAATAGTATGGACTAGGTCTTAGTAAGAATATTACAGTCTGCTTCCTCAAATAGGAGCAATACTGGATACAGAGATTTGAATATCAAAGAAGAAATTTGCCAGAGAGAGAAGCCTACTATTGGAGGGGGATTTCTTTTAAGGAAGCAGGCTTAGCGAAAATAAATTCCATCTGGTAGCACATTTACATGACACTGTTACAAGATGCATAGTTTTGATAGTGATTTATAAACAGCCATTAGAGTGGCGCACTGGCCTTCCCACAGCAACAGCTCTGAGCACTAAGCACTTTTTGGTCAAGCCTCTAGGATTCAACTGCAGGGTGTTCAGTTTTTAAAACGGTTTTTCATCGATCTGAGCTGTTGAGTTCTTAACTGTAGCTTATTTTCACTTTGATTTTGAAATCCATAAATGCCAGTCACAGCATTTAGGAACTAAAATCATTGGCACAGGAATTTAAATGAAGAGCGATAAATCAAGGCTGCCCATGGCTACTGCCCCAGCCAGATGCAAACACCACGACCACCGTTTTTAATAGCCTTTGCGTGCCTAATTTCAAATTAAGCGTGACAAATTAAGCAGGAAGTTAATTACTATCTGGAAACAAATAGTCTGTTGTTGACTGGAAAGGGCATCACAAAGCTGTGTTTTACCTTAACAGAATACCCTGAGGAAATATTAGAAAATAAAGAGGTACAAATAATGATTAGTTCAGGTGTAAAAAAAATAAAATAAAGGAGGGGGGAGTGGTATTATGATTCTGGTTAGATGAGTCCAGGTACATGGAAGGGGTCTTTCTCTGAGCATAGCTTTACTAGCCTAAAACCAGGCAGCGAATCCCCAGATGCCGCAGAATCTTGGTACCTACGTGGGGGTGCAGGAGGGGCAGGCTGGGGTACGTTTACCTCTACCCCTGCTGCCCGCAAATTAGAATGTCTGCCCACACCTCACATAGCTCAAAGGAACTTTAAGTGAATGTGACCTTAAAAGCTTAAAGATGCTATAAATCACACAATTGTTAACTAGTCTTCCCTTTATTTTTCTGTACCTGCTCTTCATGGCCCTTGTTGTCTTTAGACATTTATTGGACAGCAGCTTCTTTAAGTGACTTCCTGCTTGACAATGATTTTTCATAGTGTTTGAGGACATGCTTCAAGAACGAATATGTTTTTTGGAGTTTAAGTGGATTTTAGTATGATATAATTCAAAGTTCCTTTAACGTGATAGTTACAAATTGCTTACTGTGCCAGACACTGTTCCTAGCACTTATATTAAATCATAAAATAAATCAACCCAATAAGGCATTATTATAAATGTTTCCCAGAGGAGGAAACTGACACACACAGAGACTAAGCAAAATGTCAGTATCGCCAGTGACGACAGGACGAACCAGAATTTGTGCAAGGCAGTCTGGCACCATTAGGACATACCGCCTTTTGGAACCTGGGCCTGGAGAGAGCAGCAGTAGTTCTAAAACTCTAGTTATTTAGTCCCAAATTATTCACACCGGTCTTTTTGCTTCCCTACCTATGTATTGAAAATTGAGAACATACCCTTATTGGAAGATAAAGATTAAACACAAAGATTAAGATACCTCTTTTAGTAGTAATATGGTGAGCCACCAGACTAAATTTATAGACTCTGGGGTGGCGTTTGAGCTATCCTTGAAGTTCACGAGCTTTGCCAGCCTCTCACCACAATATCTTGCCTAAATAGAAGACTGTAAATCAAAGGACAGTTTTGAAACTCAAAATTATCCTCTCCCCTTAAAAAGTAAATGTCCATATGTCTTTCAAGATACTTGATCTTATTCTTGAAATAAGTATTTTTGCTATTTGTTAATACCAATTTGACATATTTTATAAAGTTCAGAGAAAGAAGCAAAATTAAAAGATGTGTTTTATAAAGAAATGGTTCAAATTTAAAATGCATATATTCTCTGATATACATTTACACATATGTGTATTTTGTCAATTCCAAAAGGAACATATTTAATAAAACTCCACCCACTCCACCTAGCCATGCTTGCTAGTCTTTTGGATGCTGCCCTGAGACCCAGGCACATTCCTGCCTTATGGCCTCTCCTTTTTGTTACTTCCTTCAGATCTTTGTTGAACTAGCACTTTGTCACAAAAAACTTCCATGGCCACTTTATTTAAAACTCTAATTTTTCATGTCCACCACTCCTAACTAGCGCCATTCTCTGCCTTCCTTTTGTTATAACACTTATCACCATTTCCCATTTTACTCAAAAGTTTTCTGTCTCCCACCAACTTTAATGTGAATTCCATGTAAGCAAAAGCTTCTCTCATGTTTATTTGCTGTATTTCCAACACCTAGAAAAGAACCTGGCTCATACGAGGCACCCAGGACATGTTTACTGAGTGGATGGATGGCTTGAAAGTTATCATTTCATGATAATTTATTAACCACTTTCTAACTGGTCTACATATATCGATAAATTAGAATTGATATAAAATTCGATAGCAAAACTAATATTTACGGTTCAGCTATCTCTTTTATTTTGACATTTTAACTCTAATCAATTATTAAAATACTCTGCATAATCAGCATTTTGTTTTTAAAGCCAATTTTAACTGCTGAGCAGAATCAATTTATATTTAATCATGACCATACCTCCACTGTGAGCATGGCTTATAGGTTTGTTTCTGGGGAAATATAAAACATGTCAAAATTATTTTAAAGAACAAATGTTTAAAGGTGTTGTCACAGCCAATCTAAAGGATTTCTACTTTGTAAGTAGAAATAAGTCCAATTCATTACTGTATTCTCAAGGTCTAGTACAGTGCCTAGCAACTAGGGGATATTAGTAAATATTTATTGAATAAAGGAATACATGATTAAATAAAGGAATGCACTTTTAAGTTAAACTGTCATAATACTTTACTAAATGTCTTCTACTTAAAGGGGATATGTATACCAAGGCAAATAAGGTTTGTAAAGCACACATTCAGAGTACAACTACACTTCTTTATTTTTAATAACTAAAACATATAAAGATATAAAACAATTGTATACTTAGGAAGTAATTTCAATAAGGAAGTTGACTAAAGTTATTTATTAATATGTTTATAAAAGATATAGAACAAAAATATCTTTAAGTTACAGAATTTTTGCATGATTACATCAAAGTTGTTTTCCATTTTTTGGTTATAAAGTTATAACTTTTGGTATAATTGTGACACACAAAGTTAAAAGAAGGAAAATATAAGATGGCGTGTGTGTTGCTAGAGCGAGAATATAATCTGGTAGACAGACGTAAGACTGAAGGTCTAGAAATCCTGCTTCTCATTATGATTCTGGACACAAATTTGAGTAAGATGCAATATCATTGTAGTTTTCTGTACCAAAAGTTTTCCATGACATATAAACAGGACAGTTTTCAATATTCCAAATTAAAAATCTACATACATAGATTCCAGATCCAGTCACATATCCCCCTATAATCTAACATTTTTTCTGTAAAGGGCCAGATAGTAAATATTTTCAGCTGTATGGGCCATATACTCTCTGTCAGACTACTCGGCTCTGTCCTTGTAACAGGAAAGCAGCCCTAGATAACACATAAATGAAAGATCATGGCTGTGTGCTAATAAAACTTTATTTATAAAAACTGGTATTAGAGTGGATTCTACCCATGTGCCATAGCTATCAACCCCTGCCCTAAATGATAAAGTTTTATGTTCTTAGATAAAGTAATTAGATGCTTTTGCTTAATATACCTATAACTTAAAATCTAAAAAAAGGAAAAGGAAAGATTCCCCAAAGGACTAGGACAGTTTTTCATGTAGAAATAAACATTTTGAAGTAGGTAGCTGGTAGTTTTATTTAAGAAAAAATTTAAAGGGGCATAAAGAAGGGTATTTAAGGCTTTCATCTTTATAAAATAGTATGAGACATTGATAATATGAACTAGTGCAAAAATGAAAACATGATCAGTTTTTATGGAAATGCATACACATAGTTAAAATAATGTGAATTATTGGAGAATATTATGCTAAGTAAAGGAAGCCAGTCAGAGAACAACAAGTATCACATGGTCTCACTCACATATGGAATCTAATGAACAAAATAAACTAATGAACAAAATAGATCCAGAGACATAGAATCATGGAACAGTTTACTGAATTTCAGAGGGAAGGCAAGAGTGGAGGGGGGGGAGATTAATCAAAGAACTTATATGAATAAATGCATAACCCATGGATGTAGACAATAGTGTGGTGAAGGCCTGGAGGGGGGAAGGAGGTGGGTTCTGGATAGAGGGGATCGGGGGGAGGGGGGACATCTGTAATACTTTCAACAGTAAAGATAAAATTTTTTAAAGAAAAATAAATGAAAGGGGAAAAAAAACAAATTTTAGTATTACCCAAAAATATCCTCTCAACTAGCATAGGAAATGATCGCATTTTAAATTTCTTCAGTTCCTCCAATTTCAGGATTCATTTGAAGATGAGCAAAATAAAACTAAAAATAATTTAATGGAGATAAGTAAAATGCTAAAATTTTGTGTTAACAGGAATCACTTCAACGTGAGTATTATTTACAGAAGTTCCATGTTTTTTTAAAAATAAAACTGGGCTTTTGTGGAGATTTCACTATCACTAACAAATGCAACTTATTCCAGCTGTTTAGCTTCAGTTTATTTCTCGCTTTAAAACTTCTAAAATCAGTACAAGAGCTACTGGCAAAAGCCTGGGTCAACTGCTACAATATGAGAGGACTATAACATTGAACTGATTCAAGCCATCAAGATAGAAAGACTGGCCTTTATCCATATAACATTTTTCTTAACCTTGTCTTGATGAACTAACTACACAAACCCTTAGAAAACTAGTCAGAATGAACTTAAAATGTCATACAAATATAATACAAAGAAGAGGAAGGATTACAATTTTGATATTTGGTATTTTTTTTTTAAGTAGGCCTGTACATAAGTCTTTCACCAGAGATTTCCATGAGATGATTTACATATGAAGTCACTCATGGAAAGGTCAGTTTATACTTCACCCTCTGTTAGAAATAAGTAGGAATGAGTAGGTGTTGTCATGAAATAGACCCAGAGGCAGAATGGAGGGATCTGTAGCTCGTGTATTAAAACTACAGCAGTTTGCTATTTTAATGCTGAAAGATGAGTTTACTCAGCTTGTTGTGAAAATTAGATCTCTACATTTTTGTTGTCCTATCTGTTCGCTTACTCAAGTGGTGGATATGAGTTTCTGTGCCTGTGAACATCCCGTTGACTTGAAAAAGTGTTAAATAGGAAACAATTCCACAGGTCGATGTAAACAAATGCAGGGTTTGCCCTCTTTTTTTTTTATTATTATTTTTTCTATAGGCTCTGTATCGGTGGGAGTTGCTTTATGCTTTTCTGAACACAGATGAGTGGTCCTCTGATCTGAGACACGTGTGCCCACTAAAATAGAGAGCCATAGTCCAATTTAGATTTGCCCACGTGCTGCCCGACAGAGTCCAGCGCCTACTAGAATAATAATTTAAGATCAATGGAAAGGAAGGAAGGAAATAACACAAAAATATCACTCACCACATCTTTCCTGAAACACAGTAAGCGTCATGTAACAGACCCTCAGATTAACATTGGTTGACTGGACTAAATTGGTGAATGAGTAGATGCGAAAGAATAAACTTGCACTTATATTTACTTTGTCTTCTCATTTCACGTTTTAAATTAGAAGTTTTCTTACTTTGGCTCAGGCAGTTTTTTTCTTTTTTCCTCTCTTGACCCAAGTGGAAGAAGATAAAGATATTTAAGTCTAAAAAGTTGCGAAACGTGATCACAGTGAGGTAAGGTTAAGGTGGGGAAATTCTAGGCCCAAGAAACAGTAGTGTAAGTGTTCCTTTTTCCTTTTATAAGCAGGACAGACATTCAGAGCTGTCCTGGTTTTCTTAGCAACAGAGAGGTTCCTGGAGAATTATGTCTGAAAGTGGAGAGAAGAAAGATGAGTGAATAATTCTACCAATCAGGAATGCATTTGGCTAAAAGAAGCACAAAATCTGATTGTTTTCCTTAAACAAAAAAGAATCTGTTTTTCTCAGATAACAAGAGCAGAGGTAGAGTCTTGCTGGAGGTGGTGAAGCTACTCAGTGATCATTCATAGCTTCAGGATCTGTCGGTTTTTCTGCTCCGTCGTACACGGAGTGTTGGTTTCTTCCCTCCTGGTTACAGCTGTCCATCCGGGCAGGATATCTGTGTTCAAGGCAGAGAAAAGTGTGTACAAGAAAATGGCAATAATAGCCCTGTCTGTCTCTTTTTATTGGGAAAGAAAAGGCTTTTAGCAAACCATAACCAACAAATTTCTCCTTATATTTCATTAGTCAGAACTTGGCCCCATAGCTACTCCTAACTGAAAGGCAGGCTGGAAAAGTCAAGTTTCGTGCATTTCATTTCCTATAGGAGAAAACTGCATCCAAGACCACGCTTGAAAATGGGTGTTGAGTTAGGACAACCTATAGTGTCTGGCACAGTAATCTTTAGCAAGTTTGTTCATTGGACTATATAATAGAGTCTGAGAAAAATCACCAATATGAACATTTAAATGTTACAAACAGTATTTAGATCTTAATTCTATTTCTAAGTTGGTAGAAGGCAGATGGAAGGCTAAACACTAAAACTTTTAGAAGTGGTTATTTTGGGCTGTGGGATGTATTTTAAAAATAGTTTACAATAAGTTTTTATTTTGTTATAAGAATGAAGAACAGATTTTTCTAGGATAATGATGATAAATCAGTAAGTTGTCTATATTTTATGTTTTTTAAGTAGATAGTTCTACTTTGTAAAATATTTGCAACTTATTAAACCGTACTGTGTGATTAGTACTAAACACTATCAAATGGTAAAGTATAGGTAACAAAAGCATAAAGTATGGTTGCCTGCCTCAAATAACTACTCTGGCTGGGGAGATCTTTACATGTTTTTAAATCTGAAATACGCAGTTGAATTAATCCATACATTGTTGTGCCCTGGTGATAATAAATCTTTTTCAAATTCACAAAAGACAAGGAATAACTATTTGAACTTGCTTTGTATGTTTTTGGATAGAAATTCACTTTAGGTAGAATTTACCTCTGCGTCACATTGGGAAGCCATGTTATTTTTATTGTACTTTAAACTTGTGAGACTAATTATTTCCTCCTCATAACCATGTTTCAAACTAGGGTCCATGGAATTAAAAGTGTTCTTGCACCCTCTCTCTCTCTCGTGTATCTATTATACATAAATGTGTTACTCATATCATACTTAAATGTTCACATAAAAACATTAAATAATTTTGAAGGACATATAGGCAAGTTTTGTCTCATCAAAATATAGTAAATATTTAGTAATCCAAAAAGCAATAGAAAAAATTTTGGAAGCAAAGATCAGGTGTTACACACACACACACATATACACACATACGCATGATTTAAATTCTCAATGTATCTAAAATAACAAACTAAAAGCACTAAAATCACAATTTTAAAAAGAAATCAAAGTTACTTATAACTTACTAAAACAATTATATTAGTAAAAGAATGCAAAAATTAGAAGTGGGAACTTTTACCTTTCAAATTAGTAGTGATTGAAAAATATATAATATTTGATTCTGGTTGAGGGTATTGCAAAATAAAACATTCATATACTGTTGGTGAGTTTAAATGCATTTAAGCTGTTCAAAAGGCATGTTAACAGTATTTATTAAGGTGCTTTAAATATTTACACCCTTTGCCCGGCCAGGCATGGCTCAGCGGTTGAGCATCGACTTAGAATCCAGGAGATCGGGGTGCGATTCCCGGTCAGGGCACATGCCCGGGTTGCGGGCTTGATCCCCAGTCAGGAGCGTGCAGGGGGCAGCCGATCAGTGACTCTCTCATCATTGATGTTTCTCTCTCTCTCACTCTCTTTCTCTGAAATCAATAAAAAAAGATATATATTAAAAAAATGTTTATACCCTTTGACCCAGTAATTTTATTACTAATTAAAAATCACAGAAGGGCCCATCCAGTGTGGCTCAGTAGTTGACCCCCAGCCTATGAACCAGAAGGTCACGGTTCAATTCCCGGTCAGGGCACATGCCCCAGTGGCAGGTTGAGGGTTCGGACCACTGTTGGGGGCATGCAGGAGGCAGCCAATCAATGACTCTCTCATCATCAAAGTTTCTAACTCTCTCTCCCTCTCCCTTCCTCTCTCTGAAATCAATAAAAACATATTTTTTAAAAACTTTTAAATAAAAAATAAAATAAATAAAAATCAGAAAAGGTAGAAAAATAAATTTAAAAATAAATATCTAATAAAAACAGTATTGTTTAATAAATTATGAACACTTTTGAAATAAATTGTTATGTAATATACAAGAGGAAAAATTTCCCCTTTTTCCCTTCAGCTGGTCTACTGATTAAATTGAAATACTACAGGAGAAAAACCAATTTAAATTTAATTTTGTATGTATGGGAGCCCCATAAAAATATAACTCAAAGAAGTGAACAAAGCAGGAAGTTTTTATATCTATTATGCAAAGAAACAATAAATTTGTTAAGAATTGACAAGACAAAGGGGTTTATCCTTGGGATAGTAAATTGGTAAAGAAGTAACAAGGTTTGTTTATGCAGCCTTCAGCCCTAAATTTCTTGTCTCTGATGATAAGGGTGCCTTCTACCCTCCTGGTACAGTGAGGATGACTTTCACGTGGACTGTTTATCTCCTGCTTTCAGGGGTGACAAAAGAGGGTCAGAATGTCCTCTTGCACTGTCTGTTTCTTAAGTACCTTTAATTCAAAATAATAATATGCCAAATAATAATATGGCATGTTTTAGTGTGGCATATTCTGTCTCCTTTCACAACAAAGTCAAAGTTTACCAAATATAGAAACCAAATATATTTGTATAATTGTATTTTTCACACATCTTGGTAGATAAATGAAGCAAAGTATACAAGAAAGAAATGACATAAGAAAGAAGGAAATCTTACCATTTTCGACAGCATGGATAGACCTGGAGAATATTATGCTAAGTGAAATCAGTCAGTCAGAGAAAGACAAATGCCATGTGATTTCACTTACATGTGGAATCTAAACAAAAAAATAAACAGACAAAATTGAAACCAGCTCATAGATACAGAGAACAGACTGATGGTGGCCAGAGGGGAGGGGATTAGGGGACTGAGTGAAAGGTGAAAGGATTAAGTACAGATTGGTAGTTACAAAGTAGTCACAGGGATATAAAGTACAACATAGGAAATATAGTCAATAATATTGTAATAATTATGTAGGGTGCCAGGTGGGCACTGGAATTATCATGGGAAACACTTGTGAAGTATATGATTGTCTACTCACTATGCTATATACCTTAAACTAATATAAAATAATATTGAATGTAAACTGTAATTGAAAAGCTAATTTAAAAAAAATAAATGACAGATATTTATTCATGTGGTTCAAATGATAGTGGAAACTAAATAAGGATATTACTTTACAAGTTATCTGGCAATTAAATTATTTTTATAATATAATTTGGTTTTTTATTATTTTTGTAAATGTATTTTATAATTAAAACACTCAGCTTATAGATCCTTAAATTCACTGCTAATTTCACAACCTAGTATGACATGTACATAGAATATACTTTATTATTTTTTGACAGTTTGTTTTGATTGCCTAAGTCATTGTTAATAGGAGTATAATTTTTAGAAAAGGCTAAAAATAATGATAGAATTTAGAAGTGTCAATAATTAAAATGACTCCACATTTAGAGAAAGCAAAACTACTTTAAAAATAGTTTGAAAAATAATGAAAAGATTTTGCAAAAGCCTTTCTTCCTATTGACACTCCTACAAATGCTACCAATACTGTTTCTACCTCTCTAGCTCTAGAATATAAAAAAGGAGCCCAAGAATATGTTGATAAAAAATCTCCTTCAGGGATTTACTTTCATCATTTTTTTTCTCTTATAGGTTAAGAAATCTTTTTATTCACCCAAGACTTCTTTCTGTGCTTAAAGCATGTTAACACAAAAATTAATATGTGTGTTCTTGACTTGCTATAGGGTATATTATTGCATTTGTAGTTTTTCATGCTAAAAGAAAATGTATTTCCTCTTTTTAAGCAATTCAGATTTGCCTTAGACAACATAATTTTCTGAGCAACTCCATTCTGCCTTTATGACGGATACGCATTCAAAGTTTCATAGCTTAACTGAATTAGGTTATCTTACTTCAGCCAAAACACGGCAGAAATGCAACAAGACTGACTGCCTTTCTTCAGTTTTCCTAATTATTTGAATGCAGTAGCAGAGTTGCCAAGTTTTGACAGTCTTCACAATACTCTCCAGTGCAAAGCCTATAAAGAATGTCTCCAGTGCAGACTCAGAATGGCTTTTTTTAAACTCACTCATTGACAAGTGCACAATATTACAAACATATACAGTAATTATCATTGCACCACAGAGAGCCTATAGGTCATTCCCTGAATTCCCAGAGTCAAAAAATAGTCTATTGCTAATGGTTTAATTTCCCCAAGCCTCCCAGTGCCTAAGTACAGGGGCCATTGAGGATTCAAAAGACATATATAGCCCTTCTAGAGCACATCTCACATTTGGGAATTCAGCCACTCATTACCCTCCTCACTTGTGACAGAGTGTAATGGCCAGATGAAGGGTGATCAAGAACTAAATTGACCAATATAATTTACATTCAAACTGGGACATTTTTGCAATAAAAGAGGAAGCTATTTATAATTACATCAGTACCCCAGGCATTAACATAGATTGTCTCAGGAAAAGCTAGATGTATATAGTTTGATATGCTGATAGAATGAATGAGCTTTTGTGTGGACACATTTCTAAATGTGCAACCATTCTCATCAAATCTGTGACTTCTCCCCTGTGTGTATTATAATACATAAATATTATTTCATACTAAATATTTTTACTGAATTTTTATCTGCTTTATGTTTTAAATTCCTTCAAAGGTTTTTTTCCTTTTTAAAATTTATTTTTCAATTATAGTAGACATACAATATTACATGAGTTTCAGGTATACAACATAGTGATTAGACATTTATCTTACAAAGGGATCACCAGGATAAGTCTAGTACCCATCTAGTACCATATGTAGTTATTAAAATATTATTGACTATATCCCCTATGCTGTACTTTACATCTCATTGACTATTGTTATAACTTGCAGTTTGTACTTCTAAACCCCTTTCATCTCTTTTCACCCATACCTTCATCCCTCCCCCATCTGGCAATCATTAATTTGTTCTCTGTATCAATGAGTTTCTTTCTGTTTTGTTTGTTCATCTATTTTTGTGTTTTATATTTCACACATAAGTGAAATCATTTCTGTTTTGTTTGTTCATCTATTTTTGTGTTTTATATTTCACACATAAGTGAAATCATATGGTATTTCTTTCTCCGTGTGACTTTTTTTACTTAGCACAATATCCTCTAGGTCCATCCATGTTGTTACAAATGGCAAGGTTGTATTCATTTTTATGTCTGAGTAATGTCCCACTGTATATATACATATTCCACCTCTTCTTTATTCATCATCTATTGATGGACACTGAGAATGCTTCCATATCTTGGCTATTGTAAATAATACTGCAATAAATATAGGTGTGCATGCCTCTTTTCAAATTAGTATTTTCAGTTTCTTTGGATAAATACCCAGAGCTGAATTGCTGGATCATATGTAGTTCTATTTTTAATTTTTTTGTGGGAACTTCACTGTTTTCTGTAGTGGCTGCACCAATTTACAATCCCACCAACAGTACATGAGGGTTCTTTTTCTCCAAATCTTCTACAACACTTGTTATTTGTTGATTTATTGATGTTAGCCATTCTGAAAGATGTGTGGCGATATCTCATTGTGGTTTTGGCTAGTGTTTCCCTGATGATGAGTGATGCTGACCATCTTTTCATGTGCGTGTTGGCCAGTTGAATGTCCTCTTTGGAGAAATGTCTATTCAGGTCCTCTACCCATTTTTAATTGGAATTTTTGCCTGCCTTTTGTCTTTAAATTTTTTCAAAGTTTTTTAAAGATAGAAAAGTCCTATGGAGTAACTCTTATAATTTATACAATATTTAATTTTTTATACAATTTAAGCCATAATTAATGTCATGTACATTTTCAATTTTTCATCAGTAACAGAAAATCAGTAGCCTCTTCTTAAAGGGTGTTCAATAAGCATTAATTGCTTTACCTGTCTTATTTTGATTTCTAATAAATTTCGTTAAAGCAAATATAGTGAAAATTAAAATCAAAGTTTAGTCCCAATGGATGCTAGTTTTTTATTGTATTAAATATTATCTCTTTTGTTTGAAAGAATAACACTACTTTGAATTTAGGACTAGTGATTTTATGCTACAACATTAGACATAAAGCTGTGTCCAAGACAAAAGGTGACCCTTTAATTGATAATTTAGCGTATATAGGTAATTCTATAATTTTTACAAAAGAAGATGCCTGAAAATATGTTTTAAAGTTTATATTGAACTCAAATTTAACTTTAAAGTTAATAAAGGGATTTCCCGAGAGCTACATATTATAAAATATTAAACTATTTTTTATAGATGTGATTTCCTTGAGCCCACTCATATCAGGCAACCATCCATACTGGTGGGTGAAATTGCCGAAAGGATAGTCAGGCAGCCAAGTTTCCAATCTTCAAATAGAGGATTCCGGCACTCACTAAGTTCATGGGGTATGGGTGGAAAGAGGTCTATGTATTTTTACTACCAGAAGGGCCTCCACATGATTTTCTGAGTATTCTCACTTACCTACCTATCAGCACCCAGGACACTCAGCCACTGTCTAAAAATGCTAAATTAGGATGGATGGTTGGGGAAGAAAGGCAAAGGATTGAGGAATGGGCGCCCACTAGAGGTCTTGCAATCATAGATTTGCCAGGGCCTACTGTCAGAGACTCCTGATGAGAGAAAATGTGGGTTGGAGAGTTGGGGAAAAGCAACAGAGAATCCTTAGCATGCAAGTATATGGATGATGTTTTATTATACAGTATTAACAGCCACTAACACCTACAATCAGACCAAAAAATACTCCTCTCATTTACCTTGGTGACCCCCCAGTCTTTGGCCCCAGCAGCATTCATGGAGTCACTAGGAATTAGGTATCAAAATACAAAGAAAGTCAAATTTGGCTCAATCATGCTTTGTTTCCAGTGCTTAGTAGGTATTCTAAGAAATGGGAACTATGAATCACTACAAGGTTGTGTTTCTTTCTAATCCTAGGAAATATTCCAATCACTAATTAAACGGTTTGAGAACAGAAATATTAAGATAAGCACACTTTAATAGTTTGTTGTTCATTTTCCATGAACATGTGATCAATAAGCCATTTTTGTTCCTTGATGGGGAAATCTGAGTGATTCTAAAATGGTTGAATTTTAATACACTATTATAATCTATATTGCATCTACAAACTTATTAGTCGATCTTTTTCGGATATTTTAGAATGTTTCTTATATTGTCAGGTAAGAAAAGGGCCAGAACGTCTGTCTATTCCTGGTTTTGTCATTACCTTCAATATAGCCTAAAAATACTTGGTTGGACAGAGATATGTGTTATTGTTAATCTATTGATATTGTTTACAATTTATTAATAGTTTTGCTACTGTGAATGTTAGAAAAATATTTTTTAAAAACGTATGAAGTATTATTGAGTCGTACACTTGAAACTTGTGTGGTTTTATGAATCTATGTTACCCCAATAAGTTCGATTTTAAAAATATTATTAGAACTCCCCTACCAAAAGTATGCTAAATTATGAAAAGAATATATCACTCTAACAAATATGACTAAGAAAAAAAACAAAGAACCATTATAAGCACCTTTTGAGTGCTATCAGATTGCTCAAGTGTGGAGAGTAGGGAGGCCTATAAAGCAGAGTGGGTCAGAGCAGGGGAAGTACAAATTACAATCATACAATCAGGTGAGGCTTAAGTGAAACAAAAGAGCACGTTACAAGAAAGTCCAAATCTAGTTACACAATATATCATAGGAAGCCAAGCAGAGAGTAAATGAAAACTAGCTACTATCAAGGTGGAGTCAAGGATGGAAGGTAACAAACTGTAAATGTTTAACGTTGGTTTTTACTGAAAACATGAGTGACATTTTCACTCCCAAATTTTCTTTAGAAGAAGAAAGGTCAGAGATATTAGATGAAACACTATCTAGCTTATAGGTGCTGTTAATCCTGTTAAAGTATAGAAATAACCACAAACAAATTATATTTATTGAAAACTCCAGAGCATTTTGAAATAAAGATGAAGTAGCTTAACTGCTGATTTTCTTTATCTGTAAAATAAGGGTTGACAACAGGGTTCCTTGAAGAATTGTTGTGAAGTTTAAATGCAATGACATAAAAAAATTTCAGAGCAGTTCCTGGCATGTTATAAGTGCTCTAATAACATTATTGTTTTTGTTATTTAGCAAACCAAAGGAATCTTAAATACACACACACACACAGGATTAGCGAGTAAACAAATGTTGAAATACAATAAACGTAAGACTCACTGATCTCTTAATCACAGCCTTTACTCTGCCATCTGCAGAACCTTTCTGAAAGCACTTCATTGGGGGTGGAGTGAGCCTTTACCCTTTATTTATTTATAAAATCCAGACACTGAACTAGATCATCCCTACTGTGTCTCCTAGCACATGTGTGATTTTTAGGATCTTATGCATCAGTAATGTTAACATTTTTATAGAGTTTAGTTCTATCATATATACATATTCTTAAATAATTGTAATATGTATATTTTCCTCATGTATCTCTTCATAAGTGTGAATTTCATACATCGTACAAACATGAAGGCAAGTTCTAATACTAAAAAATTGCTGGGAATCACTCTCTAAGGTGTAATCTTGAGTTACATTTCTAAAACTCTTTGATAATTAGCTATGAGTACCTTAAACATGTTCTACAAGCTTAATAATTGGACTCTGTTTCCCTGTTTCAACCAATAAACTTAACAGATGATATAGTCCAGATCTGGCAATTACTGCTCTGAATACTAGAGAACGGTTGTCTTTCATCAGTATATCTTTACATAATTCAGGCACTTGGCAATTTCTGTACTATTTTAAAATTTAGTAAACCTTTTTATCAGGGTTTTCTGTAAACAAAAGTAATTGACTTTGATTAACTTAAGTTTCCAAAGGGATCTCACAGAAATTTTAAAAGAAAATTGAACTATAGATTTAGGAAAGTGTGTGAGTTAAAGCACCCTCAGCTCTAGGAAACTTGGTGTTCTTCAGAGCCTTATTGTTGAGATGACTCAGGCCCAACCATTTTTGTTCTTTGTCAATACTACCGGAGTTCAAATAAACAAAATTAAGCCCTGCCATTCCTATAATGTGCCCCATACTTCTCTTTGGCAGTGGAGGGGAAGGCATTTAGCAAACTGCTCCATGAATACCATACACAGTCAGGGAAAAGGTCTCCTAGGAAAAAGGAGATGGGTGACAAAAGTCAGGTGTTATCATGTAACTCTAGGGAGGTGTCATTAAAAACAGGAAGAGTTTTGTTTTCAGTTCGTAAAGCTGCAATCTAAATCACAGTCATTAATTCAAAAAGTGTGTGTGTGCGTGTGTTTGTGTTTTAAGGTCACTGCTTTATTAGAATTATCCATTTAAATACAATTAACTTACAACTTCTCTTGTGGAAAAGGAAGCATGTATGCCAAACAGAAGGATGGGTCTGATTTTAATTTACATTATTTTTATTTGTATTTGTATTTGTATTTCTATGAGTAAATTTAGACGATTTTTCACATTGCTAAAGAAAAGCATATTATCAGTCTCCTTAATCAAGTGTGCCTATTGCGCCGATCAATCTCTAGCTCTGATTCCAGTCGTTTTCACTCCACACTATAGAATATACATAGACTATCCAAAAAGAAGCCTGAAGGGACTCAGAGCTTAAGGCAAATGAAGTAAATTGAGGTTGTAATAACAACATTATCAACATCACTATTATGAGTTAGATTTACTCAGTGCATCAGTGGGCCAGGTACTGTTCTAAACGCTTAACCTGTATTAAGACATGGAATCTTTACAACCTTCTTGAATGTAGTAACATTTCTCGTGATTTCACAGGTGAAAAAATTGTGGCACAAAGGAGTTCTTAAGTAACTTGTATTGTGGACAGGAAGCCAATGTAAGGTCAGAACATGGAGAGACAGAATGGTCTCCTATAGACAAAGGTGCCAGACAGGGTGCATTTTATCTCCCCATTTGTTTAATCTGTATGCAGAGCAAATCATGAAAAACTGGGCTAGACTTAGAGGAAGGAGGAGCAAAAACTGGTGGAAAAAATATCAATAACGTAAGGCATACAGATAACGGCTCCTTACAAAAGTGAAATAGAGCGCTAAAGCAGGACTGCATTTGAATATCACGAAGACAACAATCATGACTAGAGAAGAAATACACAGCTTTAACGTAGACAGTGAAAATATTAAAATTGTGAAGTATTTTGCTTGCCTCGGTTCATATAAATGCAAATGGAGACTGCAGCCAAGAAATCAAGAGAAGGCTGATGCTCAGGAGGGCAGCCAGGGAAGAATTAGGAAAGATCCCCAAGAGCAAAATGACTCATTAGAGACCAAGGCTAAGACCATCCACAGCCTCATATTCCCAAATACTATGTATGGACGTGAAAGTTGACAGTGAAGAAGGCTAATAGGGGGAAAACCTATTCCTTTGAAATAGGGTGTGGAGGAGAGCTCTTCAGATCCGCTGGACCACCAGAGAGGTGAACAAGTGTGTCCTCGAGCAAATTAAGCCTGAAACACAGCTGGAGGTAAAAACCACACTACTGTAGATGTCCTACTTTGGGCGTATCATGAGAAGGCAGGGTTCTTTGGAAAAGACAGTAACGCTGGGTAAAACAGAAGGCAGCAGGAACAGAAGACCAAATGTGGGATGGATTGATTCTATGAAAGAAGCCTTAGGCTTGAGTCTACAGGGGCTGAGCAGGGCTGTTGAGGACAGGACTCTGTGGGCACCACTCATCCATGGGGTTGCCGGGAGTCGGAGCCAGCTCAGCGGCATGTATCATACTCAAGGGTTCTGGCAAGATCCAGGTGGTACACTCAATGGGAGTTGGTTAAAAAGAATTTAATGAAGGGACTGTTTATGAAGAGATAGTCCAGGTTAGTGGAGGGGCAGGGATGAGGCGGTCTGAGGCACTCGCATGGCAGGGAACTATTGCCTTTGGGAGCCTGAAGGAGGAAGGGGAAGAGCTCTGCTCTGCAGACTGCAACTATAGCAAGGGAGTTGTAACCATGGAGACGCA
This sequence comes from Miniopterus schreibersii, assembly GCF_964146895.1. Taxonomy (NCBI): domain Eukaryota; kingdom Metazoa; phylum Chordata; class Mammalia; order Chiroptera; family Miniopteridae; genus Miniopterus; species Miniopterus schreibersii. The sequence goes on along the minus strand of NC_138106.1, from coordinate 66,544,526 downwards.
GCCACTGAAAGTAACCGAAGGGCCAAGAATGGAGCAAAGATGAACAAATACAGGTATCTTTAACTGACTCTCCTCTTGCCCCCTACCTATGTTTTCCATAGGTCAGACTCACCAGAAATCCAGAAGTAACTCAGCTAGTGTGGTTCACATGGGTCAGCTTTCTGGGGCATCGAACAGGGCATGGATGGGTGAAGAAAGGGTACGGGGAAACCAGCCTAACAAGCACATCTTAGTTATGTGACCTGGATCACATAGCTGGTGAGCATGGAAGCTGGGCTTAAGTTCATGTTCTGAGAAACTGTCTGCCAGGGCATTCCCATAAGGACCCTTATGACAGTTCACATATAAAAGGATCCCATCAACTCCCACTTTCTAGTAAATGGCCAGCCACAGAAAGCCCTCACCTCTAACACAGAACAGTCTTTCCTCATCTGAAATATTCTCAGACTTGCTCTTTCATACCCTTGAAGCCAAAGACTACTGAATGTACTTACCTACCAAAGAAAAGACTACTTCCAAAAATCCCTCTGTAATAGAACGCTTGCCAGTACGAGGCTGTCTCTGGAGTTCCTCCTTTATTCCACAGCACTTATTCTCTCTTCTGACACCTTTAGGAGCCTCGTTGAAATCCAGCAAATAGGTTCACTTGCTGAAAGTTTATGAATAAATAGCCTGTGTGTAGCTCCAACTTAGTTTTTTGCCTTTGACAATGTTTACTACCTTATACTGCTTTTTCCGAATAGCACTACTACACAACTAATAATTAGGAAGAACAAAGAACAGAAATATGCACAGGTACATGCTGTACCTTCCAATTATGGCATTAATTTGAACATGAAAATAAATAAGATGAGTAATAGATGATTACCTATTGAACACAGTAAAAATTGTGGAATCTGTACTGACAATAAAGTAAACAAACAAGCAAGTAAGTAAGTAAAGAAAATAAGGGGAACAGGAAACTCATACAGCATAATGCCTTCTACGAAGGACTTAGAAAATCATTATTTTGCAATTATAATAGCAAAAGTATATCCAGGCTTGAATTATCAGTGAATAAAATCTGGGGGATAGGAGTGATTTGATGGGGAACAAGGTACTTACTTATTCACAAAGAAGATTTCCTCAAATTAGTTATTAATTAAAAATGGAAAAATTGAAACTATAAAGTGGATAAAACAACTGTACCTCAACAAAGTGATTAAAATTGTATCACCAATCAAGGATAAATTGTGTGCCTTGGGATGTGAGAATTCATAATTGCTTTTTAATGTTGAGATTTTAATATCACTTATGTTTTATTTCAAACAGAAATACATAACCTAGACGCATAACCTGAGGGAGTGATCAAGTAAAAATTGAGAGCATTAAACTCAAAAAGCTAGAAAAAAAGAACAAGAAATATACATAAGCAAGGAATTAAATAGGACAAAAAACAAATAATACATTTGAAAACTGAAGAAACTGATGTGTATAAATCAATTCTATGACAGATTATTCCTTATTATTGACTTGGAATGTGAATTTTCAAGTTAATAGCCAATAATATTAAAGAGAAAAAAAGCATACCTGTAGGTCAGTCTACGGTTTGTAAAAAACTGACAAATCAAATTAATTTAAAAATATTTTAGTCCTATCTTATACATTACTATTTTAAATATAAGATTTAAATATAAGATTTAAATATAAGATTTAAAATAGCCTGTATTTTTTTTATTTTGTGGACATTAAGACAAATAGGAAAAATATCTCATAAATTATGACAAATGTTCATTGAATAATTATGCCAATCTTTATTTTACGTTTGCTTTTGCTTTTTAAAATTAACGCTGAATTGTGAATAAATTGCCAAAGGAAATGATACAATGTAGTTTTCTCAAAAAGCCTATTATATGTTCAGAATGGTTTAGCAATCCAAGCTTCACGTATTTAAAAATAGTAATTAAAATTATTAAGTAATAACATCTGAACACACTGTGATAAATAATTTTTTTCGAGACTAAGAATAACTTCTAAAAATGACAAAGCATCAGGTTTCAATCTAAGCAATCAACTAGAGACACAAAATAAAGCAAATTTAGTTGTCTCTAAGATTATATTCCAAACTATAATCTTTACTTAGAAATGTAATAAATTCCAGTATCTCATAATTCTATTCTTCTAATCTTAAAACAATATATTCTTTCAAGGGCTGTTTTATACTTTTCTGTCGCTCATTGCATAACTCAGTGACTAGCATTCAACAGACGACGTGTGAGTGAATGAATAAATCCTTAAAACTGCAGATCCTTACAATTTTTTTTTTTTAAATATATCTTTATTGATTTCAGAGAAAGGAAAGGAGAGGGAGAGAGAGGTAGAAACATCAATGATAAGAGAGTCATTGATTGAGCCCACAACCCGGCCATGTGCCTGACCAGGAATTGAACCCCGATTGCCTGGATCCCAGGTCGATGCTCAACTGCTAAGCCACGCCCGGCCGGGCGATCCTTACAATTTTTAAAGAAATCTATTTCATATTTAGTCTTCATGACATTGTACACCTACTTTGCATAAAAGTAGAGTCAATACTTTGTCCCCAAATATATATTTAATCCTTATTTTCTTACTAGCTTCTAAAATCTGTGTCCTTTTGTTCCTTTTGAATAAAAAAATCTTTGCAAGTTTACTTGAAAAATTTAACCCCTTTTGCAGGGAGAAAGTCCTGTTAATTTAAGAACAGTCAGAGCTCTCCTTTCTCTTGTAATCTTTAATCTTCTGAAAACATCTCCCTTTAAACGTTTACAGATTTTTTCTTTTCTCTACCCACAAGTTCTATTTTGCATCTCCTCTCCCATTTTCTTTTGTTTATAAGTTTTAATTATGTGCTCCAGTTAATCCCTCTGTTCCTTTGCTGAATGAGCTTTTCTAAAAACATCTTCCAAATATGTGACTGTGGATTCCGTACTCGAAGGGGGCACTCATTTCCGAAGTGCAGGGTCAGCCCTATGGAGCAGAAGTACTAAATGACAAGACATGAAAAATAGTGGACTCTCCCAGATTTCACTCTGTTGTTATGATAGTGACTCAATACAGTTGTTACGAAATTGGGAGAAGCAGTTCCCCAAGGGCATTTCTTTCTCCACCCCATGAATACAGATATACCAAATCCTTAATTTGCTTACCAGAGCAGTAATTAGAGTGCTTGGTATACATTAATTATATAATTGCCATCTTTTATTCTGACATGGTTATGGTTTAAGTGCTTAGCATTTAAATGGTATTAGGTGAAGTCTAGGGGAATTTTTAACTATGTATCTCTTAAAAACTTGTCTGACCTGTTAGGATGTTACCATCTGGTAAACCACTGCTGGTAGGCATTGATCTGGCCACACAGTTGAAATTTAAAACACAAAACAAAATTCATCTTTTAAAGATAAACTTCTGAGACATAAATGATAGTTAAAGATCTTTGTTTTGTCAAATATTTAGTTAGAGAAAAACACGACTATAGTTAGGACATTGGATATGTAGGATATTTTGTTCAGGATGTTGGTGGTGTTTTTTCTTGGTTGTGCCATTATTTATAACAATAATAAATAATAAATATAACTAAACGTTCATTATACACATAAAATACCTTACACATTTACAAGACCAGATAAAGTGAAAATTAGGTATGACTAGATTTCAATCAGCAAACTTTAATAGTGATAGTTCCAAAAAGTAAAAACAAATTCTTAGGGATACCCCTTAAGAAGGATCTAGCAAGTATAATAAACAATGTCATTAGGTAAGTTGTAATCTTACTTTAAAATAGAATTCTTATTAATAAATTATGAATTATTAAGAAAAATCTGCAAAAGTAAGAGATAAACTTGTTTTCAAGTTTATCACTCAAATTACTCAACTAAGTGAACCTGTTTCATTGATCTAAAATGTAACCACTAAACAATATATTACAATTGTTACATGTTCTAAAAATATTCCAAAAATAGATGTACATATATACTTATATATGGAATAAAATATATTCCAAATATATATATACATTTAATTTTGTTAAATATACTTGAAAAAACAACTTTTCTGCCTAATATTTGTAATCACTCTAATCAACACTAATAGTAAAAACTAAATTTTCCTTCTTCTAAAGTTGAGTTTTACTTTTCATATCAATTATTTAAGTGAATGTTTTTTCTAGTTATGAATTTAAAAATGAAAATGCTTTTTTAAAATTGTAATTGTATAAAATAAAGGGAGTTTAAAAGCAAGAGTCCACATAATACTACTATGAAGTCACCACGGGAATGTAGCGAACAGTAGTAAAGTTCGCTTTTTGTGTCCATATGCTGAGAGGGATTAACTATAAGGCGGCGCTACAACAGCATCTCAGTGTATTTATATTTCAACATTCTTGTTGATATATAAGCAATTATTTTAAAGGAGTTTAAAGACAACTGTATTCTATTTTTATTCCTTTCTCAAATGACTGGACAGATTTTGTATTTATCTTAATTCTAGATTTGCCTAATCTGATAGCTCAGGGTTGTACCAAAGCATTTTATTTCCATTCCTGTCCCCCGAATTTGCCCTAGTAATGAGAGTTTCAAACAGAGAGACAGGCTTTGCTTCAGTTTTATGGCTAATTTCCATAAGGCACAACAAGGTTAAGACTCCCACACATCAATCTTAGTGCGGCTATGACAGCGCTTTTTCTTGAGCATAAGCATTAGATAACAATTATCACAATACCAAAAGAATCACAGCATTTCGTTTCATTCTTAGTTGCTTGTTTCTAGGATATGGGAAGCACTAGTAAATAATTATAATGTGAAGGTTCCTCCCTCACTTGATAATTCCTTTTGAAAATGAATTGTACTCTTAGGTCCCTCTTTAAATAACTTTCTTAACCTTGACACACATCTGAATTGCCTATAATGTACTAGGAATGCATGATTCAATCCTAGTTACCAAATACATAAAATAAAAGCAAATATTCTGTTAATCACAGATAACATAAAGATTATTTAATTAGCGTTTATTATTTACTAGTAACTAACCATTATTCACAACAATCTACACATATATATTGAAATAGTTTAGGATTGATTTGCTTCAATGCACTCTCTTCACCAAAGTTCAAAAAAATACACGTATAACCATTAATTTTTTTTCTGAATGTCAGGAAAGAAAAAAATAATGCATGTACCCCAACTAAATATATAAAACCTAGGGATTTGAATTTTAAATTCTCACTTTATTGCAGGCTTCCTGATTAACTTGGGGAAATCACTCACTGCATTTTTTTCTACTGTTTTCTGATTTTGAAATGGTTATGTTCATTTCTTTAACATGCATTTTTAAAACACTGCCAACTGATGATCTTATAAAAATTTTCTCAATGCTTACAGAACAGAATGTTTTTTGGAACAAAAGTTTACAGAATTTGGTTTTATTATTAACAAAAAAACTTACTACATATACCACCAAACTTCATTTTCTCTTAAAATCCTCATAACTGTCATTTGACTGGATTGTTTTTCAGTCCTAATCAGAGTGCGTGTATCTGAGTGCCTGTGTTTGTGTTTTAGATCCCATATTTTTCTATTCAAGGAATATGCAGCTATATGCAAGCATATTCTTTTATTTGGGTAAGCTGTCCCTTTCAAAACTCATGAAAAAACAACCACCACCACCACCTACTATTTTGGAGCCAGATGCCCCAAGGGTTGAAAAGCATTATTTTGCCTAGAACCAGCACAAAAGAGAAATAAATGAAGAAAGCTTAGTTAATTTTTAAGTTGGAAGATCTTTTCATATTAAAAAGCATCCTAGGATGCCTGAAGCCACCCTTTGTAAAGAGTAGGTATTTTTCACAGTGTTTATTTTTATCTGAAAGAAAGTTTTAAGAGCACTGACTGTCCATCAGCATTGCTTTCACCACTAGACCCCAGAACCAGAAACCTAGGATTCATCTTTAACTCCTTTTATTTATTCTTGCTACCTACAACCCATCAGTCTCCACCTCTTAATAACTGTCACAGTGGCACAGTGCACTTAGGTACAATCTCATACATGCCATTGTGATTCTTTTGAGTTAACAAACTATTGTAATCATCATAACTCCATGTCTTTTTCCATATGAACAATGGTAAACCTACTTTTGTCCACCCCTGTATATTTATAGGCACTGCAATAAATTATTATATTTTATTTTAAAGTTATTAGTATTTTAAAGAAGAAAACATAATGGTTTTATATTTATCCATGTATTTAAATTTTGCAGAGCTCTGGATTCTTTTCTAAAGATCTAGGTTTCATGTGGGATTATTTCCCTTCAGCTCGAGGTGCTTCCTTGAACAGTTCTTAGAGGGCACGTCTGTTGCTGACAAACTCTCTTAGCCTTATTTCATCTGAAAATGTTTCACTTCACCTTCATTTGAAAAAGACAATTTCCTAGTTATATAATTCTATGACTTTTTCCCTTTCAATACTTTGAATATATTATTCTATTTTTTACATATCGTACCTTCGCTATTTTCTGATATAACCGTCATTATTGGGTCTGTTGTTGTAGGTGATATGTTGGCTCCTCTAGGTAGTTTCTGCTTATCATTGGCTTCCAACAATTTGGCTAAGATTATGCTTAGTTATAGGATCCTGCTAAGGATTTATGAACTTCTTGGATTTGTGGATTAAAATTGTCATAAATTTTGAAAAATTTTTTACTATTGTCTCTGATATTTCTTCTGCCCAATTCTCTCGCTTTTCTCTTGCTTGGCTTCAGTTACACGTTATGCTAGAGTAGATCATACTGTTCCAGTATGTGTTGTGTTCAGTGTTGTGTTCTGAATCATTATTGTCATCTTCACTGTGTGCTGAGGTTTTGGTAATTTCTATGATCTGTCTTTAATTTCACAATCCTTTCTTTTCTTCAACCTACAGATTCAATAAATCTTCATTTTATATATTATATTTTTAGTTCTAGAATTTTCACTTGGCTCTCTCCCTCCTTCCCTCCCTCTCTCTTTCTCATTTTCATCTAAATAGTTTTACCTGTATTACTCATTTTCTTTCTAATTTTTTTACATATTTTTATTAGCTCTTTGTAAACATTTGTCTGAGAACTTGAATGTCTGAAACACCTGTGACTTGCTTATATTAATTTTTTTCTCTTGATTTATTGGTTACTTTCCCTGCTTTCCATGTCTTGTCATTTTCAATTGCATGCAAAACATTATCTTTCCAATTTATTCTTGAATGAACTCTTTTTTTGTGTGTGTCTGGCAACCAGTGTGAGGGGCTAATTCGTTGATCTTTTTAATAATTAAACTAGATGGGGACTTAGTTACATTTTTAGTTAATTTTAGTCCATCTATGGTTTCGTAAGTTTTGAAGTGGATTTTGGCATCTGAGCACTGCAAGACTAGGAAACCTGTCTTTGTTTTCAAGCTCTATTCTCATCTTCTTATATTGTCATTTACTTAGCAAAAAGTTCCATGGGACAATTGACAAGCAAAAAGGTCTAACTTGGTTTATAAGGCTCTCCAAAATTCTACTATAAGCCATGCCAGCTATATGTGGTTGTCAAAAGTTTGCCTGTTTTCTCTATTGGAAAACAGTCTTTTGATTGTCAAAAAAAAAGTTTCTTTGTCTGTGGCAAGCTTGTTTTTCCACTGATCATGAGAACTAGCTAAGTTACCCTTGGGATAGAAATGGCCCCTGGTTCTTAGTCATCTTGAAAGGGCTTGTTTCCCTTTGGAATTTAGTTTATTTGGACTATTTTGTGCCCTACCAAACTTCAATGACCTTAAGTACACATATTAAAATTGTGATTTTATCTTGTGTTTTCTCATTATTACAGTGAAAGTGATAGCCTTTTATGACTTTCTATATCTAACTAGTAGTGGAAGATCTTATAATATGCTTTCAAAAACATGATGTGATATGATTCAGAGTGGCATTGTTTCTCTTTATTTTCAAAACATTTTGTACTTTACGTGAACGCTCCTTCTTGTTTTCCGAGTCATCATCTACATTGTGATTTCAAGTTCTTCTATTTCAACACCTGAAATAACCAACTCCAGGTCTCTAGTTGAATGTAAGGCCTTGCTAACCATTCTCATGTCCTGCTGAATGGTATTGTTTATTTAGAATTTCCCCCATGCAAAGTTAAATAAAAGGGTATCTAAAACCTTATGCACACACAGTTTCATGAACTTCTCTTCTTTTACCCTTTTAATATTCATCTTTATAATATCCCAAATACACTGTATGATGTACAGTGGAAACTCCCAATTTAATGTATATTTGTACCTGATGACATTCCTTTTTGATACTTAATAGTTTGTTTTCTCTAATTCTGAGTCACTTAAGCAGTACAAGAACAATAAAAATATAGTAACTGGTCTTATAGCATCATTTCTACTTTTATGTAACCAGGAGTGTACGTAGAAACAGGAGAATGTTAGAATTCACTAATAGAGAGCAATTAGATAGTGAATCTTGATTCTCTAGAAATTATGGTGAGTATGAGAACTAATGACTCATGTTTTCCCTGTGGATCTTTAATTCATGCTGAGTTGTGCTGCTTGCTTCAGTATACAAAAGCCGAATAGCTGAGACCGCCTGCATGCACTGCAAATCTCCATGCTGAGTCACAAGCTGAAATATGAGTTAAAGATTGCTTATTTTTTATAAGTAAGATAGTAATAAATCTAAAGTGTTTGTTAAAAGTTGGAGAGAAGGAAGAAACTGAGTAGAAGAAAGAAATTAAGTAGACATTAGGTTAGTGTTAGAAGTAGGAGGGAAAACAAAAGTTAACTTAGAAGATGGTTAAAACTAGGAGATGAAAGGTTGATGTGACAAGCTTGGAACCCTAGCCCAGACTTACTGGCATGCACTGGTAACCAGTATCACATCTGCACACAACAAACCTTTAAGTCAATCACTAATTGCCTCTTTATCAAGAGCTATTTCATTGGATGCTTAAAGAAAATTATCTCATATATCCAAAGCATCCTATTATGACTAAAATAATCATTTTGAAAGACAAAAAAGTTGTAACATTTGGATGCATACCTACCACAAAAGAAATAGATAAACTCGAGTGGATCAAACTAATTGTATTCTTCCAAGGAGGAAACAATTCTCTCTGTAGGAGATTGCAGATACAACAGATCGACTATAATTCCAATGATCTCTTATAGATGTTATGAATGAAACCTATAGATTCAGATTAGATTTTTTTTTTAAATAATATATGTTGCCCTCTAAGCAACTGACACCAAGATATAGCACAACATCCATTTCCACTTCATTTTTTGCTGACCATTAAGTAGGAGTCAGAGGATGGAAAATTTATGTAAACAAAGTAAAGATCAGGAAAAAAATAGGCACAACCACTTGCCTATGGAATTTATTAATTGCTTGGCATTAATAATTGCTATGACATTATAACATAAGAAACAGCTACATACTTAAATTTTTTGCCCTTCCCAAATGAAATCACTTTCATATATCTTCACTGGTCTCCGTAAATACATATAAAGAAGTGTGGTCCACTGTGTCCAAAAACTTGTCTATAAAAAAAAAGGATAATAGACAAAGGGCAGAAGTAGAATAAAAAAAGGTGCAATATAGGAGATAAAAAACTTAGATATCATATAATGAACTTTATTTGTATGTAATATTTCTTAAAAGTGACTTTGAAAATGAGGGGGGTAACAGTGAAATTTTATTATTGGTATAATGTCATATGCATACAGTGGTTTAGAGCATTAAAAAGTTTTAGCAGGTATTATATCATTTAATCCTTTTAACAACCCTATTAAATATTTGTCACTCCCATTTCACAGATTAGAAAGCTTGAGGTTCATACACTGAAAAGTGCCAGAGCCAGTATTGATCCCAGGCCTTTCTAGTTCACATCCTATGTTCTTTCCATCATCATTTGTATCTTCTGTAAGTCTGTATAAAATTTTAAAGCAAGCTACAATCATAATGCTATTCCATGAGGCTATATTTCACTAAACTTAGACTTACTAGAACTGGTTCTACGTTAAGAATCCTTATGGAAATTTCCTTGCTTAAATATATTGCTAATTGGTTGTATATAATTAATCATTTTCATGTATCTTTTAGAATTCTAAGTTACTGGTTCATATTCTATAATTGCTGTAAAATTATTTAATATTACAATGACTAAGTTTTATTGAATACACTTTCCTACAGATACGGAAAAATATTAAGCAGTCTTTCTAGCTATTTTACATAAACCAAAAAGACAGATGAAGACTTACATAATAATTGAGCCAAAATCATTATTTGTTTTCTGAATTAAAAGGAAATTAATATTGACAAGTTTCATTCCCTAACATTAAAAACATGTTAAAGTAAAAACACCCTCTGATCAGATGCACTTGTATGCATTATGCCCCCAGCCTCCTGAGCACGAATCAAGAAGAAATAAACAAGTGGTGTGGTAGCTAGAAGGAAAAACTTACAAGTAAAGTGTCTTTCCAGAAACTGTTGCATTTTCTAAAGTGCCATGTGCTATATATTCTGATGGCCCTTTAAAAGTGTAGTGTTATAATCTAAACCCTGATGCTATAAAACATATTTTATCATCCAGATTCAGGTATATATATATTGGAATAGCCTTGTAAATTTATGTCACTTATCTTTAGATTCATATTTCTTTACCCATATTAGAACATTTCACATTTTTCAGCTAGAATATCAACTCTACTATGGAACCAACTTTTTTCTTAGTTTAATTCCACAAGTAGCATTATATTAAGAATTGGAGAAGATAGGAAAGTGGGAATTACTCAAATGTTTGGGAGGTTTTCAATAAGACTAATTGGATTGAAAATGTTTACAATTTAAAAAACCCAACAGATTCTTAATGGATGCCAAAAGACAATAGCCCAGATGTTGTTGTTATTTATTTGTGTGATCCTGGATATTACAGTACACTTTCCAGCCCTCAGTTGTTTTTATTTATAAAATGAAAGAAATATACTAAATAAACTCTAAAAAGACTGTTTTTTGCCTCCAGATTTTAACTACATGACTCATTAATATTTTTAACTAATTTAACATAACACAAAGTTGTAATACCTTAAAAATCAATGCATATGTAAGTTGTAAAAGAGAATAGTACTTAGCGGTGACTTCTTAGGACAGGGAGAGTCTGTCTTCCATGAAAGACCAACAAAATCCCTAAAGCTATTTGTTAGAATTCCTGGAGCTGACCGGTTTTGATTATAAGAAATACCCCATATTTTGCTCTCCTGTGTAATGCGATCACATGGATGTTTTAATATACTACAAAAAATGTATTTACTGTTAATTCCATGATAATTATATTAATCACAATAGAGTAATAAAATTTTCCTGCAAGTTATTTTAAGGTTAATAGTTATTTTTCTTAGAGCCACCCCTTTGATTGAACTCATACTACATTCTTTTACAAATTCATAACTTTGGGCTCCTTTTTATACTTATCATATTGGAGGGTTTTTTTATTAACTAATTTCTGCCCTCGATAAAACTAAGTTCCTAATAATCCTAGCTATTCCTAATGTACAGTGTCTGACATTCATCTGAAGAATCCTTCAGGACAAGCAGCAGCAAGTGGTGGTTGTGGGAGATGAGATTACTAGGCATAGAAACCACTTCATCTGTGATGATTCCTAGAGCTGCTTGGAGATGGTCCTGCCCATTGCAAGAGGAGGAGAGGAGAGACAAGGTACAAGGCAATACAGAACCCCAAGAAGCAACACACGTAGAAACTGGAAAAGAACTGTTGGTTATAATGTAAATAGGAAGGATCACATTTGGTTTGCCAGTGAGACTTGAATTCAAGACTTGTAAAAAGTTCTGAAAATTATCTCCTCTTATATCTTGACTCTCTTGCATTTAACGTTTTTAAAATCCTATTTCATAAAAATGGATTGGTATCCCAGAGTCATCAGAAGTTTTCAAGTGATTCATTGCTTGTGCAAATACCTAAACAACCCCTAAAATCATGGTATAATTAGTAGCTTCACATTTTGTATTTTCGGTTTAAAAGTTTTAATTGTATCATTTAATTTTACTCTTTAAATGCAAGAGAGTCAAGAGCCAGAGTTCTAGGTATCAGTATATGCATACATAATTGAGAGTTTTGAATCATCAGGAGCTAAGATCTGTTTAAGGGAAATACATAAATCTATACAAAATCACAGGCTTCAACTGAAGCAAGATAATACCATCATGGGGCATTACAATGTTGAAGTCCTGAATAGTTTTAAAACTCAAAATGGAGAGACGACAAATATAAAAGGACAGGGACATGGAATTGAAAGGGCTTTAACTAACTAGAAGGAACTATTATTCCATTTCATTGATGAGGAAAATTAATCTTAGACTGTATGAAGGACTCACTTAAAATTAGTAATTTAGAGTCAGAGATCCAATCACATAACTGAGCTCTCCTAAACCTTAATTCATTTGAAAATAAAATATTCTCTGACACCCCAATTCTAGTTGGAACTCAGCTCTGGTGCCCATCCATCCAAAACTAAATGATTGAACGTTGGTGTTAGTCTATTCCTTTATATTTAGATTAGAGTTCTTAACAGAGAAGTTCTCTTACAGTGTCAGTCGCATATTTATCATTACAGAGACCTCTTAGTGTGTAACTTACCTAACTTTTGGTTCAATTTAAACCACTCATCTAGTTGTATCCTTTTTGAAAAAAGAGAATTCTTTCTTCAAAATAAAACACCAGTTAAAAGGCAATTTTAAATTTAAATGAAATTCTATATTATACATTATAAACTATAAAAAATAACTTCTAATTTTCATTATTTAACCATTTGAGTATTCTAGACCCTTTCAGCATTTCCATGATACTTTTCTTCCTTTCAAATATGGAATAATATATATATACATATATATATATAAAATTTCCCTTTTTAAAAACAAGAAAAGAATTTATTTTATATATAAAGTCTATAATTTTTTCTTAATATTATCCTAGTATTTCTATATCCTGTTTCAGTTTAAAGACAAACTATTAGGTAAATTTAAATGATATCATTAAACTTTTAAACAGACAATACAAAATGTGACTCCACCAGTTATGTCATGGTTTTAGGGATTGTTTGCACAAGTAATGAATTACTTGAAAACTTCTGATGACTCTGGGATATCAATCCACTTTTATGAAATCTCAGTTTAAAAACTTTCTAAAATCAAGAATAAATGATCTGCTTAGTCCCTCCCACCCGTCTCCTTTTCTATTTCTTCTCCTCTCTCATCAACGTTTTATTTCAAAACAGGCATGGGTTTATAATCTCACTAAACACTCTCAGAAAATAAAATGTTATCTTGTTTTAGGCCATAGGATATAGGAACATTTAGTGTGACACAGTAAGTTTCATTAGTAAACTAAATCTCTAGATTATCCAGGAATGGGGCATTTTTAATGATTTCAATACTCCATCACACCCTGCAATGATACAAAGAGGTGCATTAAAGCAAAAACATAGAGGTAGATTTTGGATTTGCAGGGGGTTTTTTCTTTCTCTGTTGTAAAACCTTAACACATTTTTACAAAATAGAAAGCAAATCATGAAGAAATGTAATGTGGCATCTGAAATCCACTAAATTACTAATCTTCCATTGGCCCATTTATTCTGTATTCTCTGGAATGAAGTAAAGGCTTGAATTTTTTCCTTAAAGGCAATAAGCAAAATGATAGCTGGAAAGAAACGTGTTATCTCACTTCCCATCCTTTTTCAAAAACTCAGTAAGAAAAGGTCTCTTCACCCAAAACTTGTATTGTTTTCAAATGCATAGCTCCCCTCCCTTCCTTCCACCCCCCAAGTACATAAGCTTGTGGGAAGTTTCAAGAGGATCCAGCACAGTCTGTGATTCTGTGGGCGGCACATAGCCCAGAACTAAAGGGAGAGAAGTGACACTCCTTTGGACCCAAGGGCTGCTTCTCCTTTTCTGGACTTAGAAACCTAACATATTTCTGACCTTGAAGGGGCAGCTTATTTACTACATCCTTGTGTGTTCTCAGGGAGAAAAGAAAAAAAAAGTATGAATTTAATTATATCCTTGTCAAGAGGTAATTCCATCTCAAAAAATTAATTTTCAGTGCTTTGGAGTTATTGCACATTAAAAAATATTGCCACACAAAAAACATGGGTGGCCTGTCACAAACATTACAGACCTATTGACCTTACATAGCTTCATCTGCACAACTATTGATTTTTCTCTGTCTTTATTTTGACATTTCATATGATTTCATCTAAGATTCATCACTGTGGAAATGTCAGATTTAAGGGTGTGCTTTTATTGTTTGGAGAGAGCAATCTTAGAAATGGTTTACTACTTATCTGTTTGAGGCAGTAGGCTGGATTCATCAATGTTGAAATGATTCAACATCAAGTTATCACACTTATTTTGCCAGAGGTTTCCAGATTGCTATTTTTTCCCTTCTGAGAAGTGAATTGGGTCATCACTTTGGGTTTTAGATGTCAATAATTTCTTAACTGGGCTTTAAAACACTAAACCCATGAATACTTTTAATTTGAGGACTTCCTTGGGTATGATTAACACAACTGTTAATTCAATACAGTTTATGTTGGGAAAGCGATGGGACACTAATACATTTCTAAATACCAATTACTTAGGACACAGTAAGAAATCAATATTTTAATGCAATTTTATCATATAAGTGTTTTGTCTTGTCCAAATTTTTAAACTAGATTCTTCATATTGTGTACCCTCAACCCCATGGGATATAAATGGAGTTTTAAAGACCTTGCCTGGGGTCTGTGACCATAATATGTGAAAATATGTGTCTCTCTTTTGCTTGGCTAGCTTTTGTAAAATCATATTTGCAGTGTGTTAAAAAATAAACTGAGGACTTCAATTGAACAGTGAATAATTTATGTATAAATAGATTGACTTTTGTTAGTATAAAAATAGGAGGAAGAGTCAACAAATTATTTGTGTTACTACAGACTAGTTCCAAACCAGTCAACATCACGTAAAAATCAAATATCCAGGCAGAACCAGCTACATAATTTGCAAGGCTCAGTGCAAAATGAAAATGTGGAGGCCTTTGTTCAAAATTATTAAAAATTTCAACAACAGCAAACATTAAACTAAGTGCGAGCCCCTTGTAAGTATTGGACCGACTGCACAGGTTGCACGCCCATGAAGTCAGCCCTGTCTCCAGGGCCTGTCCATGAAAATTTAACTTTCTAATTCCACTTGCTAATGAAGAACTCAGTCTCTTTACACGGCCCTTTTCCTTTCTAAAGAAAGCAAGCTCAAACTGCGATAATCTATATACACACCAAAATACCATTAGCTAACTAAAATTAAGAAAAAAGTGAAAGTATGCAAAATCTCCTTTTGCTTGACTATTTTTTTAAGGTCTCTGAATGAGAGAAGTGTTTTAAATGTACTGCTAGCAAAACTAAAAATAAAATAAAACAAAAGTACCTTGTACTTAATCATTTTGATGCTAACATTTCCTGTTTGTGGGAGGCAAATCCAGGAGCTTCAAGCATCTCTCCATCTGTAAGCAGATTTGCAGAGAAATGCAGTGTTAATGAAAGTGGCAGTACACACAAGGTGACCTTTAGAAATTACCCACTATTCTCAAAATGACACTGCTTTCCACAACAAATAAGGAACTATTATCTGGGTTTCATGTTCTCAGCCACTTGCTATCAAAGCAGTAATAATTGATTTGAAAGGATAGAAAGCATTACAATATGACGATATCTTATTTATTAATGAAACATATTTCTGTTGGCCAGAAAGAAATGTTAATAGAAGAGATCTTATGCTATAAAATACATTGGGAGACTTATTCCATATGATTCTCGAATTATGAGTGTTTGCAGTGATTTAAAAGCAACTCACTGTACTAAACTGCAATTACATTTTTAGTGACATGTTTTTTTTCTTTTAATTGAATGTAAAAGCTAAGTTTTTTAAATCTTTAATGTTTTAATTATGGTATTTGATTCAGTGAAGAACAGTTCTAATGAGACCTGGCCTACATAATGACATTGCTCAGTGTATTGTTTAACCAGGTTGTCTTTCAATCCCAGCATTTACAACTTTCTTTTACATATTCAAAGCAGGTGATGTTATGCTAGCATGTGTATTAATGTTAATTGAAGTTATTCAGGTGGATGACAAAGAAAATTAGACCCCTCAGGGTATCATCTTCCTTTGTGGTTTTTTTTTTTAAACAGCTTTCAAGAAAAGGGTATATAAATTTGGACAAAATACTCTACTCCACATGCCATTTAGATTTTCTAAACATTTGATCATGAATATCTCTGACAAGATATACTTCTTATAAAAAGAGTTCAAACAATGAAATGAGTTTATAAAACATTGTACATAAATTCAGAAATGTAATTTTGACTATGAAATTATAAGGAAAACATTTTAATAAGTTCATTAATTTTGTTGATAAAAGTTTTATTCTGACAAAAGAAGAAAATGCAAGGTAGGGAAAAGGTACATGCATGTATGAAATGAAAAAATAATTAAATCTATAGTTTAAAACTCTTATTAACAAACTGATGTGAGTTATGTTTAAAATAAAGTGTATATACTTGAGAATGAGGGATGGAGGAAAGTCAGGAGGAAAAAATGCATTGATTTAATGTGTCAAATGGTCATTTTTATATACATCAATACCAAGATCTGTTTCTAACTCATGAGACTTTATTTTAAAAATATGTCCATGGAACTTGTGCTATGCTTAAAATCTTTTGTACTCTGTGGAAAAGAAAACTCTAGAAATCTGTCATCCAAAGCAAATACTTAATTTTATATTAAATCCACACATTAAAAAATACTTTAAGAAGAGGTCCGATAAAATTGCAAAATGTAAATGGTATCTGTTGACTTTGAGCAGAATAAAACTAAAAGAAAAGAAAATTCTGTCTTTCCCCAGCAGTATCATAGGGAGAAAGACATAGAGTTTCAAAACACAAGAGAAAATACAGAGAGCAATATTTTAACTGAAATGTTCAAAGCTGAATAGAACTGAGAAAGTGTAGCAGCTGAAAAATAATTTGCTATCTGCTAATCTAAGAATTATGAACTTTTTAAAATATATCTTTATTGGCTTCAGAGAGAGGAAGGGAGAGAGAGACAGAAACATCAATGAATTGAACCCTAGTCTCCTGGATCTTAGGTCAATGCTCAACCGCTGAGCCATGCCCTGCCAGGCTAAATTTTTTATTTTATTACATCTAACTGAAATTTTAAGCTCTCAGAAAAATCCTATTTTCTCAACTGTGGTTATTAAAATTTTTGGTGTATGTGTTTTAAGTTGCAAAGCATTCTCCATTACTCCAGAAATTCAAGAGATAGGGATGACTGAAATATAAGAGATTCAAGCAGTGTGAAACTAAGTTGTATAAAATATACGTATGTATTGCATGTACCTTATACTGTATGAGAAAGACTGTTACCGATTTGAGCTGAAAGTGAAATATGAAATCTCTGATGAGATTTCTAAGAAATATGATTTGCCTCATTGCAGGTCTTCTGAAATTAAACATGAAAAATGTCTTAATTTGCATTAAAATGGCCTGACCAAGCCACTAGTGCTGTGTATCAATGTTTTATGAATTCAAACAAGGACTCATACCATAATGTCCCTATTACAGAGCAGCTTCTCAGTGGCGGGTGGAGAGTTCAGTCTCCCAAACACTGCGAACAACGCTCTTGCCATTGAGGATGTCAGACTTTGTTTTACCCGAGAGTTACTATATTCAGAATAATTTATCACTCTTAGAGAATTCCAGATGGCACAATGGACATATTGTGATCTAGAAATATTCACATGAAATTTCCTTCAGCTATAACTGTGTCCAATAACTGAGTTTTATTTACTGTACAGACAGGAAAAGGCAACTGCTGCTAGTAGCTTTTTACAGAATTGTATGCAATATTTAGAGTGCTCTGTCTTTGACACTGTAAATCAGCTCGCCCTTCTTCTTATTTCCAGCCTATCGCTTTAAACAATATAACTTTCATTTTTATCCTGAGTAAATGTTTCTAGCTAGCTCAGTAGTGACCATCAAGGGGAAAAAAGAATTAATCAGGAAAATAATGTAACCAAGATGTGAAAATTACTCCATCTGCAGAGATTTAACTGCCCACAACCCATTTCTGAGAAAAAGTGAATTAAGGAGACTCCCTTAGAAACCACTTAGAACTTAAGAAGCATAAACTTTTATAACTTCAGGTAATACGCTCTTTAAAGAAGTTTCAGTTTTTTCGTCGTTAGTCAAGCATTTGGAAGCACACACATCAGGACACAGAAAAACCTTTTCCACAGCAAAGGACAAAGTAATTTTAAACAAACTGTTGAACTGCTGTAATTGTGGTAGGAAGTACTGAAAATCTGATGAGATTTCTAAGAAGTATGATTTGCCTCATTGCAGGTCTTCTGAAATTAAACGTGAGAAATGTCTTAATTTGCATTAAAATGGCCTGACCAAGCCACTAGTGCTCCTTAGCACAATGTTGTGTATCAATGTTTTATGAATTCAAACAAGGACTTATACCAATAATGTCCTTATTACAGAGCAGCTTCTCGGTGGCCGGTGGAGAGTTCAGTCTCCCAAACACAGAGAGCAGCGCTCTTGCCATCGAGGACGTCAGACTTTGTTTCATCAGGAAGGTTGAGCCTAGGATGCTCCTTGTTGTCACTTTTAAATTCAGCTACATTTTTAAAGAACCAGCAAAGTTTTCTGCTAGAAGTAATAAGCAGTAAATTACATTATAAAATATAGGAATACTTTATAATGCAACTGGTCCTCATCTGTTTTATATATTTACTAACTGTAAGTTTGCATATTAAGTTTTCTTAAGTGCAATTTTTCTATACCGTCCTAGGAAAATAATTCAGCAATTGCCTTTTTAGAAAAGCACTTTAAGGTTCACTTTGCATATATTCACTTAAGTAAAGGTTCTGTTTTTAGTAAAAGATATTTTTTTGTTTTGAGGACATGAAAATACACATGAATTACTTTAAATCTGCATGCAGTATGTCTTAGTGTAAACAGAGAAGGAAGGAAATGATGAATAAGAGGATTTCCAAGTTTATTTTTAAAATATTTATAAGTTCATTGAATAACAACAGTGAGTTCATTACATGCTAACATAAATAACATCTTTATGAAAGCCTAAATATATTCTCCAAAACAAAACAATATTTCCTGAGAAGAGTAGTCTTGGTTTATATTTTTAATTGATATTTTTAGTGAAACGATTGTAGATTCAAATGCTGTTGTAAGAAATAACAGAGTGAGATCCTGTACACTTCTTACAGACTTTGTCCAATTTCTTACTCAGTGGAAACATTTTGCAAAACTATATAGTACAATATCACAACTAAGACACTGGCATTGAAATAACGTACCAGTTTTATAATTTTATTCAGCTTTCCCCACTTTTAACTGTCCTCTTTGGGGAGTGTATGTGTATATGTTAAGTTATATAAAATTTTATCGCCTGTGTAGGTTTGTTTATCTATGAGGTGGTTTTATTTTGTGTGTTTTGTTTGTGTTGCCTTTTGTTTTACATCCCAAATCTAAGTGAAATCGTACGGTTCTGTTCTTTTCCATCTACTTCTTCGCTTAGCACAATGCTCTGAAAATCCAGCCGCGTGGTTGCCGAGGGCAGCACTTGGCCTTTGCTGTGGCTGAGCGGGCTTCGGGGGGTGCATGGGCCACAGCAGTATTCAGTTGTCCCCCGAGATGTCAACTATGGCTACCACCACGAGGGCCCCACTGCTGCCCTCCACATCCCCTTTCTTTGACAAACATTAATTTCTCTTCCATTTCTAAAATTGTGTTGTTTAAAAAAACATAGCAGTGAAAAAGATTTTAAATATATATTATATAACTGGAATCATACAGTACGTAGCCTTCTGAGACTGGCTCTCCCACTCAGCGTAGTTCACCCTGGAGATTCATCCAAGTCGTATCAATACTATATTCCTTTTTCTTACCGAGAAGGGTTACGTGGTATATGTATCTCAGTTTGTTTAACCATTCACCTGTTGAAGAACATCTTGGGTGATCCATTTTTTAGCTATTACACATAAAACTGCCAAGTACATTCATGCATAGGTTTCTGTGTGAACATGAGTTTTCAATTCTCTGGGATAAATGCCCGGAGTGAAGTTGTGGGGCCCTATGGTAACTGCACATTTAGGTGCACAGAAACTGCCAAACTGATTTTTAGAGTGCCCGTACCATTTGACTTTCTCACAAGCAAAATATGAGGGATCCAGTGTTTCTGCGCCTTGTGTCTGAGTTCACCCCTATTTTTTATTTTAGCCACTATGTTACATGTGCACCTATGTATCACTGTAGTTTAAATGTTTATTTTCCTAGCGGTTCATAATGTTGCACGTTGTTTCATGCGCCTATTTGCCATCTGCATGCCCTCTTTAGTGAGATGTCTCTTGATGTCCTTTTCCCGCTTTCTGTTTTGATTGCTTTTTTTACTGTTGAGTTTTGAAAGTTCTTTATATATTCTAAATACTACTCCTTTAGCAGACATGTAGTCTGCAAATATTTTCTGCCAATCTGTAGCTTGTCTTTTTATCTACGTGACATGGGCTTTCACAGAGTAAATGGTTTTAATTTCTTTGAGGTCTAATTTATCAGTTTTCCTTTTCTGGGTCATACTTTGGTGTCAAGTCTGAGAATTAATTGCTGAGCCCTCTCCCCTAAATGTGTGCTTCGATGCTTTTTTCCTAAAATTTTTATGTTTTACATTTTACATAAAATTTACAATCTACATAAATTTACATGTAGATTGTAATTCACTTTGAGTTGGTATTAGGTTTATGTTGAGTTTCACTTATTATTATTATTATTTATTATTATTATTATTGCCTATGGATGTCCACCTGTTCCAGTGTCATTTTTTCTAAAGGCTATATACTTCCTCCATTGAATTGCTTTTCAGCCTCATCAAAAATAACTTGATCATATTTACATGGTTCTATTTCTGGATCCCCTATTCTGTTTTATGGATTTATATATCTATATGTTCTCCAATACTACACACAGTCTTAATGACGTTAGCTATAGATTAAGCCTTAATATCAGAGTTTCTACTCTCCTTATTCTTCTTTGTCAAGACTATTTTAGCTCTTCTAGAGTCAGTATCTTTCCATATGAATATTTAAAAAAATTTGTCTATGTCTACAAAAAGAGTTTTCTGGGGTTTTGATAGGAATTGCATGAATCCTATAGATTAATTTAGGGAGAATTGGTATTTTTACCATGCTTGGTCTTCCTGTCCATGAACAGTATAGCTCAAATAAGACCATTTATTTTGGTCTTATTTGATTTGTTTTTTCAACACTCTCTGATTTTTAACATTCAAATCTTAGATTTGTACTGTTAAATACATATGTTGCTATTTTATTTGGAACAATTATAAATGGTATTGAGTTTTTAATTTGGTTTTCACACTTATTGTTAATATATAGATATGTAATTGATTTTTATGTGTTGATGTTGTAACCTGCAATCTCGATGAACTCACTAATTAGTTATAGAGGGGTTTTTTGGGTAATTTTTCGGGGGGTTTTCTCTGAGGACAATCATGTCATCTGAAACCAGAAATAGTTGTATTTCTTCCTTTCCACTCTGTATGCTTTTTGTCTCTTTTTTGTTACCTTACTGCAGTGGCAAGAATGTCCACTACTGTGGTGGTGAGAGTAGACATCCTTGCTTTGTCTCTGACTTAGGTGAAAACATTTTTTTTCACCTTTAAGCATAATGTTACCTACATGGTTTCATATATGACCCTTATCATGTAGAGGTAAATACACTCGATTCCTATCTTGCTGTTTTTATCATGAGTGGGTATTGGTTTGGGAAAATGCTTTTTTGTCAGTTGTTTGATCAGATGGTTTTTATTCTTTAGCCTGTTGATGTAATGGATTACTTTCATTGTTTTTCAAATGTTTAACCAGTCTTACATACGTAGAATAAATCACACTTGGTCATGGTCTATAATTACTTTTATACATTTGCTGATATGTTGAACATTTTTGCATTTAAGTTCATGAGAGATACTGGGTTTTGTTTTTATGTGTGTGTTTTTATAGTTTTGGTATTAGGGTAACTGGTCTTAAAAAAATGAGTTGGGATGTGTTCCCTCCTCTTCTGGAAGGAGAGATTTTTCTGAAAGAGATTGTGTAAAATTATTGTTAGTTATTTAATTTTTCATAGAACTCCTCAGTGAAACCATCTGGGCCTGGACAGTTCTCTTAGGGATATTTTCATTTATGAATTCAACCATTTTAATGGTTAAAGGGCTATTCAGATTGTCCGCTTCATCCTGGTTGATTTTGGGAATTTGTCATCATTGAAAAATTGGCCCCTTTTTCTAAGCTGTCAAATTTATAATTTTATTTTTTTCTTCAAAGAACCAAATTTTTGCTGAACTGTTTTTCTCTATTGTTTTTCTGTTTTCATTTTAATTGATTTCTGCTTTATCTTTCTATTTCCTTCTTGTTTTGTGTTTATTTTACTCTCGTAGTTTCTTAAGGTGAAAACTTAAAATATTTTTTGAAATCTTTACTCATTTATAACTATTTTAGTGCTATACTCTAACTATATCACTTCTGTAGCTGCATCCAAATATTTTGACATGTGTTTTTGTTTCCATTCAGTTGTGCATTTATCTTGATTTTCTTTGAGACTTTCTCTTTGACCCATAGATTATTTAGCAGCGTGTTATTTAATTTCCATGTATTTTGAGATTTTTTTTGTTGTCCTTACTTTATAAATTTCTTGTTTGATTTCAATATGGCTATCAAACACACTCTATGTGATTTCAGTTCTTTTAAATTTGTAGGAGTCTATTTTACGGCCAATGGTAATAGTTTGTCTCTTTGAATGATCTATGGAATGTATTAGTCAGCTTGGAGTACTAAAACGAAATACCATAAATGAGTGGCTTAAACAACAGATATTTATTTCTCACAGTTCTGGAAGCTAGGAAGCTTAAAATCAAGGTGCCAACAGATTCAGTTCTTGGTCAAGGTCCTCTTTCTGCCTTCTCGATGCTGTATCTTCACATGAGGAAAGGAGGAGGAAGGGAGGGAGGGAGAGAGAGAGAGAGAGAGAAAGTTCTCTGATCTTTTCTTATAAGGGTAATAATCACATCATGAGGACCTTATCCTCATGACCCCATCTACACCTAACTACCTCCCAAAGACCTTATCTCCAAATACCGCCACATTGACAGTTAGGCCTTCAACACATGAAAATGTCGGGGGAACACAGTTCAGGCCACAGCAAAGTGCTTGAATAAGGAGTATCCTGCTGTTGTTGATGCAGTTCTGTATATCTCCAAGTTTTGTTTTGAATCATTAATACATATGACGGAAAATGGCAGAACTAAGAAATGTGCCTTACATTTTATCCTTGTTGGACTTACATCCTATGTTTAATATATGACTTGTGTATGCCTATATAAATTATTTTATTCTAACAGACGTCAGACAGGCTACTGCATTCTTTCTTTGGGGGGGGGGGGCGGAATTTTTATTTCTTCTGTTTATTCTTTCAAAGTACTTACAAAAGCTTTATTTTAGTATTTATTACAGAAGAAAGAGATCCAGGAATTATAATTCAATTGCATTTTTCTTGTCTAAGAGAGTTCAGTGTCTCAGAGACCTTTTACCATATGATCTACATGGAATGATAACCATTTATAGGCAGGGAAATTAATGCACAAAGGATAAGCATATTCCCCATTGCCACGTAGTCAGGCAGCAAAGCCCACATGTGTAGCTCAGGTCTAGGAAATAGGCTGGTGCTTATTGTGCGTGGATTATCTAAGACTCAACTAAGTTCAACAGTTATTAAAAGGATACCAGCACCATAGGAAGAATGGAAGTAGTCAAAACAGAAATTTAACAAGATTTCTCATTAGACAGCATTCTTTCCTTATCTTATGTAATACTTTAAAACTGCCAGAATAGCTCAACATTTAAGAAACTTTTGTAAAACACAAAGAGAGCCCCTTATTGTGGATGTTTTAAATTGCAGATTGATGGCTGTTACTGGCCTTGCAGAGGGTGAAATAGGCAAATTGTGATGCTCTTCTTTTACCTGCAGGTGACGAGCCTCATCCCTGACTTATAAAGCAAATTTGCAATTTATTCAAAGCCACTGCTCGTTTCAAAGGAAGACTTTTAAATAGTAAATGACGTGTTCAGAGACCTACATGACCTTAATTTTTTTTTCCATTAGTCCCAGACACTCATTATTTTTAGGGTGCTAAACTTTAATTGGCCTGACCCATTTATTAAGTCATTCTGTTTCTCAGTCATTCTCATTTTTTTACCCACCCCCCTACACATATTTCACAAGGCTAAAAGAATAAAAAGAAATTAAGTGAATTCTACTTTTACTACGTCAGGGTTTATCTAGGAGATATTTCCAAAAAATACAGCCCAAAGGAGATATAACAAAACAGCATTTATCGCCACAAACACATTATTGGCATTTGTTCAACATTTGTGCTATAATTTTTTTCCATCTGTGGTAGAAAGGGGTGAAATTAACTTTCAGGAATGCTCCATATTTGCTACTCTTGGACTACAATTGGGAAAAGGAGTCTGTCAGCCCTGAAAGCTATACCAGTTTCACTCAAAAAAGCATGAGAAACACAACATTCAAAAAAGTGAGTTTTATCAAAAGAAAATAAAATTGATAGGCTTAGTTAATAAACCTATATGCACATCACAGTTAATACCATGAGAATTTATCTAGTCACTCTTAGAGGGTTTAGTTGCTCATGTCTGAATATACTACTCTGCTTGGGATAGCTCAACCATCTAAGAACTAAAAGGACCCAATGAATTGAATAAAGGATAGCGGGGTCAGACTGAAAGAGGAGTCAAGGATCACTCACAGATATTTGGCTTAAGCAACTGAGTGGGTGGATGATGTAGCCATTTTGTGAGAAAGGAAAGACTGACAGAGGAATGGTTTTATTTTGGCAATACTACATTTGAAATACCTCTCAGATTTCCAGGTGAAGGTGGATGAATGTATGAGTTTGGAGCTCAATGGAAACACCAGAACCATGGTAGTGTGAGGAAATCTCAGATAATAGTTGAGGCTTTTTTATTTTTTTATCCCACAAAGTAGTCTATTAGTCTTTAAAAGTCTATCCCCTAGGACCCTCTGCCTACATACCCTGCCACATTATACAATTCTACATCTTTATCTAAGATTGGATCTATTGCCAGTCAGAACTAAACCTGGGTCATAAGTACAATTTCTGATTACAGTAGCTGTGTAATTAAAGCTTGATGAATGAAGCCATGCGCTATTTCTTTTTCTGTCACAAATCTGATATTTTTGTGCCTGATGTGAACTGCTTAACACCTGTGGTGTCTCTGAAATGTTTACCCTAACCTCTCCCTGAGTTAACTACCCAGATCACGTGACTAAATTTTTGCTTATTGTGTACCAATATAGCCCTTACCTGAACACCAGTCCTGTTCACCTGTGGCCTTGCCCTGAGGACAATAGATTTCCATTCCAACTCAAGTGAATCATTCTCTGAATCTCAGAAACTAATATGCTGCCAACCCCATTATAGCTGGCTCCAAGTATCATCACAACCTAGAAACTCTAGAAGACTTGCAAATACCTGAGATTTTTGTCATCTGTCCAGGCTGTAACTTTATCATGTTACTTTGGAAACTAGTTTAAGATCAGGGTGTTAGCTTTATTACTCAGCCCCTGAAGTCCACTATAGTCAATATTATTTTGATGCAAGTGACAGAAATGCAAAAAAAAAGGTTACATGGCACTTAATGGAAAGGCATTAAAACATTTCACATAATCAAAAACCTTCCCATAAGAAATGAGTCTTCTCTGGGTATCTTAGGAAGTGGAACCAGGAACTAAGTTGCCACTAAGATTGACTCTCGATCTCTGGTTCTCTCATCTTTCTCTACCCATTCTCTACTATTGCATACAGGCCCTTTCTGAGAAGTTGGAAACATGGCTGTCTGCCAATGTAGACCTTCGTCATCTCTGCTTAATAATCTCAGAGACAGGAGAGGATTTACCTCTCACTGTCCTCAGTGAATTAACAATCTGTGATTGACCTGACTTGGGTAACATATCCACTCCTAAACCATCCACATAATCAGGAGAATAGAGTAATATGGTGGGCAGTCTTACCAGAATCACATAGAGGAAGCTAGAGTGTGCTAGCATAGGAGGAATGGGAGCAGATTCAAACAGTGGGAACCTCTCTTAAGTCCCAGCATGCTTCCTCTCTGGAACCCCCTGCAGGGACCAACACACAGATCATCAAAGATTGCGTTAGCCCGATGTTCATCCTGACCCCTCAGCCTCCGTTTCTTCTTCACTCCTTCCTGTTCTCTCCTTTAAGGTCCTTTTTACCTTATCCTGGAGAGAAAAGAATAGTATCTGAGCATCGCCTCTGTCATGTAATATTTCACCCTGGCAATATGTTGAAATATTTAACAATACAGGCTTTGGGGCTGATCTGAGTTTATATCCTGATTCTGCCACTTATTCTCTTGATGACCTCAGACAAGTTACCTTATATCTCTGTTAAAAAGGATCCCAATACCAACCTTAGAATAATTGCTAGGATCAAAAGATATAGGAAGGGTCTCTGGCCAAGTAGCTCAGTTGGTTGGACCATTGTCTCATACACCAAAAGGTTGTGGGTTCGGTTCCAGTCAGGGCACATACCTAGGTTTTGGATTCGAACTGGTCAGGGTGCATGAAGGAGACAACCAAATGATGTTTCTCTCGCTCTCGCTCACTCTCCCTTCCTCTCCCTCTAAAATCAATAAAAATATATCCTCAGGTGAGAATTAAAAAAAAAAAAAAAAAAAAGAACCCGACAGTGTGGCTTAGTCGGGTGAATGCCGTCCCTTGCACCAGTAGGTCACTGGTTCAATTCCTGGTCAGGACACATGCCCAGGTTGTGGGCTCAGTCCCCAGTAGGGGACATGCAGGAGGCAGCCCAATCAATGTTTCTCTCTCATCTATGTTTCTAACTCTGTCTCCCTCTCCCCTCCTCTCTCTGAAATTAGTAAAAACATATTTCTTTAAAGATATTAGAAGGGCTCTGGCCAGGTGTCTCAGTTGGTTGGAGCATCATCCCATACACCAAAAGGTGGTGGGTTTGATTCTTGGTCAGGGTACATACCTGAGTTGCAGGTTTGGTCCCCAGTAGGGGTGTGTAGGGGAGGCAACCAATTGATGTTTCTCACGTCAGTGTTTCTCTCTCTGTTCCTCCCTCTCTAAAAATTAATACAAACATGTCCTTGGGTGAGGATTCAGAAAGTAAATAAAAGATATAAGAACTGCTTTTTATAGGGCCTAGGACCAAATCAAACATGTATTGCTATGGGCCCAGGCCACAAAACAGTAAAAGAACCAATACATAATGCAGAGGCAAATAGCAGCTCTCAGCTTGCCCCGGGCACACCAGGGCTCATGAGCCTGGCCGGCAGAAGTGGCTCACATCCTGAGCTGAACAGCAAGGACAGTGAGGTGGGCAGGCTGCCTTCACTGATGCCACGAAGGACATACGACAGCATGGAGCTCTGGTAGCTCCCATTGAGTTCTTCAAGAACCAAACCTCTTCTGTGCCAAGAAGGCACAGGCTGGGCTGGAGCCTGCTGGCTTGTCACAGGGCGTAGGACCTGTGTGAAATAGTGATAACCTAAATATTTTTTTCCAAATTAAATTTTAAAATAGATTAAAAAGTTATGAGATGGATATTTATACTCTATTAAGGGTAAGTGCTACCAAAGATAAGACTTATTCCAAACAGTGTAGTATGGAGTCTTTAGGTTAAATATTGAGGTGTTTTTCTGTGGTAAAAATTGTTGTTCAGGCAGTTCCTGACCAAAAGGCTTGGTGCATATATAGATGGTCTCTGTGGCTCCTGTACGACCATTCCCACCCACAGCTGGAGTCATTACTGTCACCATGATTGGAGCTCTGTCAGTTGAGATATAAGCAGATAGGAGTCCAACTAAGTGACAAGCTAGATGGGTGGGGAGAGGTCTGTTTGGTTTCTGCAGAAGTTTGTGACATCAAAGACTCAGATTCTTTCTCGCCACCTGATATCCTCAGCCTGTCAGCTTTTGCCCTCAGGCTTGTTCTTTCATAAACTCAAGATAACTATGGAAGCTCCAGTCAGCACCTTTTCACATAGCCATGTCCAAAGCCTGCAAAGAGAAAGTGGACGTTTCCCTCATGTATTAGGGCTGCCATAACAAAATAGCACAGACAGGATGACTGCAACAACAGATACTTATTTTCTCACAGTTCTGGAGGTTAGAAGTCTATGATCAAAGCACCAGTAAATTCGGTTTCTGGTGAGAGCTGTTCCTAGCTTGTAGACAACCACCTTCTCACTGCCTTCTCACATGGCATTTCCTTTATGCTAGTGTGAAGAGTTTGGTGTCTTCTTATAAGGACACTCGCCCTATTGGATTAAGACCCTGCCTTTATGACCTTATTAACCTTTATGACCTCATTATAGACTCTATTTACAAATACTATCATATTGGGGTATGGTTTTATATTAAATGGAGGGGTGCACAATTTAGTCCGTAACATCTTACTCATGTTCCTTTTAAAGTGTGAGGAAAGCCCGGCCAGGCATGGTTCAGCAGTTGAGCGTTGACCTAGGATCCAAGAGATTGGGGTTTGATTCACGGTCAAGGCACCATATCTGGGTTGCGGGTTCAATCCCCAGTCGGGGTGTGCAGGAGGCAACTGATCAATGACTGTCTTTCATCATCAGTGTTTCTATTTCTCTCTCTCTCCCTTCCTCTCTCTGAAATCAATAAAAAAAATATATATATAATATATATATAAAAAATATATATATATATATTTTTTTAAGTGTGAGGAAAATCTTTCCCAGAAACCTTAAGTTAACTTCTCCTCAATTAAACATCCACTGGTAAGGGAAATAAAATTACCGAGACTGTTTACCTGACAGGCAGAGTGGGCCCAGCCTCCCCTTAAGTACCTGAACACCCAAGGAGTGAATAAAATCTGACTTTGTTAGCAAAGAAGAGGGTGAAAATGCCTGTGCAGAGGTAACCAACAGCATTGAGTACAGTGTCTGTTATAAAAGCAATTTGGAACTTTAAGAGGTTTTGGTGCATTTAAAATTTAAGAGAAAAAGGGGCCTGAGCAAAGAGAAAACAGCTTCGAAGAGCTGGATCAACAACTGTGCTCTCAGACAAAAAGATTACTATTTTCTCTCTCATTGCCTGATTTTTATTTTTTAATATATCTTTATTGATTTTAGAGAAAGAAAGGGAGAGGGAGAGAGAGATAGAAACATCAGTGATGGGCAGGTCATTGATTGGCTGCCTCCTGCATGTCCCCCACTGGAGATTGAGCCCACAACCCAGGCATGTGCCCTGGCCGGGAATTGAACCACAATCTCCTGGATCATAGGTCGATGCTCAACCACTGAGCCACGCCAGCCAGGCTCATTGCCTGATTTTAATAAATATTAAATTTAATATATATGTAAAATTAATTTATATATATTTTTTATTGCTTTGACTTGCATTAATGACAGCAATTGAAAATTAATTTTTAAGACATATATTCTTTTCTCCAAAGTATCTCACTGTTCCATACCTTCATATTTCCCTATATACATTGCTGAGAAAAAAATTCACTAAGAATTGGAGATTTCCTTTCAAGGACAGAGTGAGACAGTAGGCAATTGTAAAGAATGAAACACTGTAGGACAAAAAATATAGACATACATAGAGGACACATGTTGGAGCTAAGAGTTTTGTGAGCTGGAGGGATTGTTACTGGTGAGACAAGTAGACCTCAGTTCTTGTCTTCTTAAAGGAAAGAGTTCAAGAGACAAAGGGTAGAAAATTAAGCAAGAATTTATTAACCACAGCAAAAATATACTTAGGACGGTGAAACAAGGAAAGATATAGAAAAAGCAACAGGAGAGCCCAGGCTGGTCTGCTCTGGATCACTGGGAAGTCAGGGAAAAGAGGGCCTTGCAGACAGCTTTAGGGGCTAGCCTGGGACAAGCTGCCGCTGCCCATTGCTCCCCTGGTTGCAGATCTCCTAGGGTCCCTTGGAGTTTAGGAAATATGTACCTGTGGGGGAAGAAGAGGGAGAAGGAAATGGCAGGGGCTCATGCTCCCTGGAGGGAGAGCATGCTGGGACCTTCATTTTCAGGGCGTTTAGGGGAGGTCTTAGGGGTGGATCAATAGAATATTCATCAGCTTTATGCCCCTGTACCAAAATGAGATTTATTCTCTTAATTTGTCTGTCCTTAGGTGTGGTCGACAAACGGCACTAATTGTATTTCTGTTACCTGTCTCCCTGAGTAGGGTGCTTTAAGCTATTTACCCTCTGGTTGGGGAGGAGAAATGCAAACCATTTACTCTCAAGTGCCCTTGGTTTAGGGAAGATAGGATTTACTAGGTGGCTATAAACTGCTGTTTAACTGCCTTAGTTTCCCTTTTCTGCTTGTCCTGGGAGATTTCCCCAGCTTCTTATTATCCTATAACAGGATGAGCAACAGGAAATAAAAGACATAAATAAAAGAAAAATGGTTGCAAATGTAACTGTGGCTCTTTCCAAAAAATTGGCTATAATTAACTTTAGGCAAAAAGCAGAGAAGTCTCTTTTTCTTTGTCCTACTTCCTAATCCATATAGCCCTGTGTTCGCAGAATCAGAACTCAGAGCATATGTAGTTTATGTGTGATTTTTAAAATAAATCTTACATCTGATACCTATTTTTAAAACTGAGGTATAATTTACCTATTTTATAGTTCGATAAGTCTTGACAAATGTATACAATTGTGTAACTGTGGTAGGCAGTTAGACAGACATGAGCAGAGCAAGGACTATGGGCCAGGTACAGAAGGTCACCAGGGCGGAAAGCCCCAGGGGCCTAGCAAAGGACAATTGTAGGGTGGGACCTCATCCCCAGGGTAACCTTTCCTCCCCTAACATATCTGTGATCATTCATTTTGGACCCCCTGACCTTTCCTCCCTAGAGATAACATTTAGGCCTCAGTTGTATTTCAGCTCCAGGCCCAGAAAAGCAGCAAAACCAGACAAGGGACACCAAGGCTGCCCTCAGGAACAGCTGTATTGCCCTGGCGCTGAGCAGTCAATTAGTGGAGACCCTGACTCCTAAAGGGAACATCTGAAAAGCTGATGAATATTCTATTAAGATCTTCCCCTGGGGCCTTCCCTAAAAGCTCCACCCTTAAAACCCTTAGGGCAGAAGGCCCAGAGCACTCTACCTCCCTGGAGCATGCCCGTACCTTCCTCTTCCCCACCCCACCCCCAGGCATGTCACCTTTACCTTCCTCCGTCCCAAGCTCCTAAGGCCCTTCCTTTACCTTTACTTGTTTCCTAAGCCCATTTCTTCTAGGAATTACTTTTTCTATCTCTGTGATTTTCAAAGTAAATGTTCTCGTACAGTTTGAGTCTTCGCTCTGAATTCTTTCCTAGCCAAAACCAAAGTATCAAGGTTGCTGAACCCGAACCCCCAGGTCTGGTGTGACCTCACTGGTCTAACACCTGGTGCCATTCCCACCACCTACGACATAACCACTGCCACAACCAAGATACAAAACATTGCTATGAACTTAAACAAGTTTCCTCATGCCCCTTTGCAGTCAATATTCCACCCATAACCCAACTCTGGCCACCAATGTTTTGATTTCTGTCTCTATGGTGTTGCCTTTTCCAGAATGTCATTCAAGTGGAGTCATACAGTGTGTAGCCTCTTAAGTCTGGCTATAATGCCTTTGAGATTCATCTATGTTGTTACATGTAGTAGTAGTTTGTTTGTTCTTATTGTTGAGTAGTATTCCATTGAATGAAATTTCTACAATTTGCCTTCTCTCCAGTTATTGGACACTTGGGTTTCCCCCCAATATTGGGTTATTTTTAATAATATTATTAATAGTATGAAAAGTATTATAATAAAACACTCAAATACAGTGTTTGTGCACAAGTTCTCAGTTCACTTGGGTAATACCTATAAGTGGAATTCCTGGGTCATATGGTAAATGTTTCTTTACCTTTAAAAGAAATTTCCAGATTATTTTACAGAGTGGCTTTATCATTTTGCATTCTTATCAGCAGCCTATGGAAGTTCCAGTTTCTTCATGTCATTGTCAACACTTGTCATTGTTTACCTTTTTTATTTTAAATATTCTAACAGGGGTTTAATGATATCTCCTTATGGTTTTAGTTTTTATTCCTTAATGGTTTGAACAATGTTATATAGACCTTGGAAAGATTATCATGGGTTCTGAGAGAGGGAGAGAAGGAGAGAGGAAAGGAAGGTTGGAAGGGGAAGGAGAGGAGAGAAGAAGAGGGAGAGGAAAGGGAGGAAGGAGAAAGAAAAGGATTGGATTTTGCCTGCCAAATGGTAAATTTGGAGTAAATGTTTGAAACCTAAGCAGGGTTATAAATTCTGGATTATTTACTACAGGGAAGTTAAAAAGCTAGGGAAAGAAAGGAGAAATGGACATGTTTGTTATCAATTGATACTAAGTATTGTCTTAGATAAGATAAAAATATTTCAGGTAAGAACTATGTTTGTTTTGTTCATTATTACATCTCCAGTGCCTATTATAGAGTACAAAAAATTTAATAAATGAATTTGATAAATAAATTCATACAGTGAACATTTTGAGTTTTTATTTTGGGTTCAGGAGGAAACAATGTACCCATTCACACAATAATTCTGACAAGGGTAATACAGTATATGAAACTTACTCAGAGGTACCAATGGAAATGAATTTGAGGCTGCCTCTACTAAATTCCCATTCCAGAAGCAGGTATTTGGAGGGGAAAATGGCCATTGTTAAATAAGTCAAGCTTATAGATACTAGAGTAATAATTCTTAGAGAAAGTACAATTGTTAGCTACTGCCTTTGACAGTGGTGGTGTTATTGGTGAAAGTGGGGTATCCCTTTCCCCACTGAGTACTGGGGGGGATGGGGGGCTTATGATATCTTGAGAGGAAAAACATTCCAAAAGTCTCACAGGAGGATGAGTGATTTTTATCTGCATGGAATTATATCCCTGAGTTTCCAAAGTCCCGTTTCCCTTAATCCAGTCCTGGAATAAGTATAACTGGGCTTCAGTAGAGCTAGAAGCAAAGCCAGTGCCTAGAGTTTCCTTTTCATATTGCAGCTGGGTCCAGTTCAGCATCAGGCTAGTTGCCATCTATTAGTCCATTGTGTGTGGAGGGAATGCGGGGGAGCCAAGAGAGCACACCCCCTGCAACAAGAGTCCCAAGAGCACAAGGAGTGCAAGAGAAACCAAGAGAGCAAACTCCTTTGTTCAAGGACTTAAGTATCCCAAATTTCACACCCTTGCATTGGCCATGCCCATTTTGGCCAATGACCTCTGTTCCCAAGTGTGACTGACAGCAAGCACCTTTGCGAGTCCCCCCAACTTTACTGGGCATGCTTCTGTCATACCCCCTGTCCAGTCCCTTCCCCCAGTGATCTGCAGGGAATAGACCAGTGGCTCCCTGGGAGTGTAATGCTTTAGCTTCCTGGTGAAGCTGCCTAAATGACATGCCTTTAACATTTGGCCTTACCCTTTACTCCTTTCCTGTTATTAATACCTAGGTTCATTACGATGGTATCATTGTGACAACTTCTTTCCTAAAACTTTACATGCTTTTTTGAAGTATATAATAGAAGTATACAATTCAAACCTATATGATCCTATTAACCAATGTCACCCCAATAAATTTAAATAAATAAAAAGAAAGAAAGGAGGGAGGGAGGGAGGGAGGGAGGGAGGGAGGGAGGGAGGGAGGGAGGGAGGGAGGGAGGGAGGGAGGAAAATACTCTTCCATAACATTCAGTATTTCGGAAATGAATTTCTATGTCAAGCACATTTTTCACACTTCAGAATTGAATTAAAAATTAAGTCTTTGTGGGAGCCATATGTCATAGGAAAATATTTTCAATTAGGGAAGAATCAACTTACAAACATCTACAGGTAATTAGTCTATGGTCTTATCTGATTTTCTAAAATGTTATAGTACCAACAAGACTGCTGGTTTTTGCTTAATACACTGATAAACATTTCAAACTTAATTTTGGGGCAATGATATTTTTCTGTTTACATATGAAAGAAAATTACTGTATATACATTCTTCCTGTGCTAATATTAAAGAGTAAAACAGTGTAAAATGGCAATGTAGAATAGAATAGTACGTGATTCCTTATAATGCACAGAATGCCACAGGCCAAGTATTGCTTCCAAAATTCTACATTCATCCTTGAAAAATATAACTCTGATAATAAAGATTACCCTGCTGTTGTACTGCAAATTCAGTTGACTGTGATATCCACATGCTCACTCTGGTCTAATCATTTGATTTTATAAATTATTTTCTCTTATCTAACTTCAAAGTTTAAGACCAAGTGAATGTGCATGTGTATTAAAACTTGGCAGAAATAAATACCAGGTCTTTCTAGATTTGATCTTATTTTCTTCCAACATTTAAAGACAAGCTTGATTCCACATGTGAAGTAGAGTGGACTTTTTTCTTATGTACTAACTTTTTCAGGTCACTTGAGAAACGTTATTAAACTTGAGAAGGTAATTTATCATTATCATACTCAAAAAGCATTTATTAAGCAACTAATTGTGCATAACAGAGGTACGTGAGCACAAAGGTAGTTACATAAATGAAATTTATGAAATGAAATAAATACAGGAAAATAAAAGATTGAGATAAAATATTAAATATATTAATATCAGAAAGGTATTTCACCATGTACCAATCTAAGATATATTCATTAAGTTTATCATAAAGTAGGGACAGTCTAGGAGCATATACAATTCAGATGAGACTCAAATGAGTAAACACAGGTGTTTTTTCTTTGATACATAAGGAAGTAGTATTTATGGAAATGATAGAGAGGACCTGGCAGTCCTTTTCAGGTTTAGTTTTAGTGGTAATAAAATTTTACTAATTGGACAATTATCAGAAATAATTAAAATACCTTAACAAATGAGTTAAACATTTCAGTAGCTTTTTTAATTATTATTGATTGTTTAGAGAGGGAGGAAGGGAGAGGGATAGAGAGATAGAAACATCAATCGGCTGCTCCCTGCACGCCCCTTACTGGGGATCGAGCCTGCAACCTGGGCATGTGCTCTAATGAGCAATTGAACCAGGAACCTCTTGGTTCATGGGTGGAAGCTCAACCACTGAGGTGCACCAGCCGGGCTTCAGTAGCTTTTTCTGGTACTTTCCTAATTCTAGTGCTTTTATACTGCCTATAAAAGAAGTTTATATATTCTAGCATTTATTTAGTACTTATCTGAGTATTGAAACATTTTCCACTAATGCTTCATGGAGTCTTAAAATTGATCTTGGTATAAGTTTTCATGCATTATTAAAATCCCCCTTCAATTTATTTTATATCAAACTTCCATTTTACTCTTATAAAAGTGAGGAATGTTATCCTTAGAGTTGTCTTTGATCAGGAATTTAATTTTTGAAAGCTTCAAAGGTCCATTATATGAAATGACAATCAAAGTTCAGGTCCACAGAAAAGCTTTTGCATGAAGCTAATTTCAAGTGTGTAAGTAATGCTTCGACTGTTGTAATCTCCAGTGTCTGTAAGAAAGGCGCAAACCTTTAGAGAATATGATTGAGTCAAGCTGACAATATGCTGGGAAGCAAGACCCCAGATGCTCCAGAAAATGACAGTTTTGCCGTTCCTTTTATACATAAATAGGAAAATTATAAGAAGGTGGGAGAAAATAAGTCAGGGAAATCTCTAAGACTGGATTACAGGATAGTTAACAAGATTATGTGCTCCCTTGAGGGTGGTTACAGCTCCCAGGGGTTTGTAAAAGAGAATGGATTACTCTTGGCA
This sequence comes from Miniopterus schreibersii, assembly GCF_964146895.1. Classification (NCBI taxonomy): domain Eukaryota; kingdom Metazoa; phylum Chordata; class Mammalia; order Chiroptera; family Miniopteridae; genus Miniopterus; species Miniopterus schreibersii. Next base: position 66,508,509 of record NC_138106.1, on the reverse strand, counting down.
CGTTCAAGGTGTGTTAACCTAGATGCACAGAACAATGCACAGGGCTTCTTAAGGCAAAAATAAACCTTTTATAGGCCTGGGGCATAACAATCCACCATGACCTGCCCAGTTAGGAATTTATGATCCCATCACCCTGTGAGGTTTCTTTCAGTCACTGAGTTTGTGGGATTTATCTAAGAGCCCCTTTCTTTGTTCACATCAGATATACTTATTTTTCCCCTCAGGTTAGTGTACCTCCCCTCACAAATGCCATTGCCAGCATTATCAACTAGTATTTGAGGCAGAAAGGTAGAGCACTATGCAAAACAACGGTGAGTCAGTATATATAATACATAGCTTCCCCAGGTGTCCAGTTTTTACACATGCATTCCCTTGTGGCTTCAGAGTTTCGTTAAAGGAATGAGTCACGGAGAGAAAACAGAATTATGGCAGACGCAATTGCTTGCCCACCACAGCCCATTCTTTTTCTTCTTACCATCATCAATGCAGTTTTGTGAAGGGAGAAATGTGCCCACCCCCAAGGGGAGGTGTTATTTTTGCCTAAATTAGTGCTTTCAATGAGACTTTTGAAGCGGAAAGTCTTCATTGAACACAGCTTTCTGCAGACAGCATTATGTTTACTATTTTCAGCTTTCACAACTCAAGTTCAGCTTAATGTCCCAGACACAGTGACAATTAAAAAACCCTCAAGGGTCTATGAATACCCCTTAGGGAGTAGTAGCACTCCTAGCTAAGAAACAATCTAAATTAATCACAGTAATCCTGTCCTCCTTTGTCAGTTTTTGTCTAAGAGCAGCCATGTGACATAGTTCTCATTGCCTTCATGTCAATGTCATTCTTTGGGCTGCTTTTAGGAAAATTTTCACTTCTTGACAAAGGATATAAGCATTGAGGAAAGAACTTTACCTTGTCAATTGCACTCTTACAGCTTTGGGTGCTACTAAGAGAAGATGGGATAACTGGGGTGTTAGCAGCAGTTGTGTTGCTCTGAAGCAAAAGGGCTGATTAAAAAAGTCTTCCCAGTGAGAATGTGGAAGCAAAAGGATAAAAAGCCCCAGGCCCCCGAAGACATCATTGACGGAAACAAGCTGGGAAGATGTGTCCAGGCTTTTATTGTTTATGGCAAAATTAGGCAAGTTATCAGTTACTGCAGATTAGCAAAATGCAGAACAATTTAAAAGACCTATCCAATTCATTTGTTATATTAAATTTTTTTCTTACATACTTGATTTTTAGATTATTTTACAAATAAAAGCATAGCTCAGAAGTGTTGTAGCTTTAGTTCTAGACCGTTGCAATAAAGCAAAGATTGCAGTGTTTGAGTTGCACAAAATCTTTGGTTTCCCGGTGCACTATACTATAGTCTATTAAGTGTGCAATAGCACTATGTCTAAAAAAACAATGTGCATGCCTTAATTAAAAAATACTGTATTGCCAAAAAATGCCAATCATCATCTGAGCCTTCAGCATGTCAGTGGAGGCCAGCGGAGGATCTTGCCTCGATTTTTATGGCTTCTGATTGATCAGGGTGGCAGTTGCTAAAAATTTGGGGTGCCTGTGGCAATTTCATAAAATAAGACAACAATGAAGTTTGCCACATCAACTGACTCTTCCTTTATACAAATTCTCTGTCAATGCGGTGCTGTTTGATAGCCTTTACCCACTTTAGAATGTCTTTCAAAATTGGAGTCAGTCCTCTCAAAATGTGCCACTGCTTTATCAACTAAGTTTATGTAATATTCTAAATCTTTTGTTGTCATTTCAACAATCTTCACAGCATCTTCACTAGACGTGGATTCCATCTCTAGAAACCACTTCCTTTGTTCATTCATAAGAAGCAATTCCTCATCTGTTAGTTTTAAAATGAGATTCCAGCAATTCAATCACATCTTCATACTCCACTTCTGATTCTGATTCCCTTGCTATTTTTATCACACCTTCAGTTACTTCCTCCACTGAAGTCTTGGACCCCTCAAAGCGATTCATGAGGCTAGAATCAGCTTCTTCCAAACTCGTGTTAATCTTGATATGTTGGCCTCTTCCCGTGAATCATGACTGTTCTTAATGGCATCTGTAATGGTGAATACTTTTAGAAGGTTTTCTTTTTCTAAAAAATTAATTTAATTGTTTTTATTTTATTTTCATAGAGAAGGTTTTCAATTGCCTTGTTCAGATTCATCAGAAGAATCACTACCTATGGCATTGATTGCCTTTTGTAATGTTTCTTGAATAATTAGACTTGAAAGTTAAAATGACTCAATTCACGAGCTATCGAGTGGATGTTGTGTTAGCAGGTATGAAAACAACATTAATCTCATTGTACATCTTCATCAGAGCTCTTGGGTCACCAGGCGCATTGTCAATGAGCAGTAATATTTTGAAAGGAATCTTTTTTCTGAGCAGTTGGTCTCAACAGTAGGCTTAAAATATTCAGTAAAGCATGTTGTAAACAGACATGCTGTTATCAGGATTTGCTCTTCCATTTATAGAGCACAGGCAGAGCAGATGTAGCATAATTCTTAAGGTCCTTAGGATTTGGGGAATGGTAAATGAGCATTAGTTTTAATTTAAAGTCACCAGTGCATTAGCCTCTAACCAGAAAAGTCAGCCTGTCCTTTGATGCTGTGAAGCCAGGCATTGACTTCTTTCTTGCTATGAACGTCTTAGATGGCATCTTCTTCCAATAGAAGGCTGTTTCATCTACATTGAACATCTGTTGTCTAGTGTAGCCACTTTTATTAATTATCTTGGCTAGACCTGGATAACTTGCTGCACCTTCTAAATCAGGACTCGCTGCTTCACCTGCACTTCTATGTGATAAACATGGCTTCTTTCCTTAAGCTTCATCAACCGACCTCTGCTAGCTTCAGACTTTTTTTCTGCAGCTTCCTCACCTCTCTCAGCCTTCACAGGACTGAAGAGAGTTAGGGCCTTGCTCTGGATTAGACTTTAGCTTAAGGGAATGTTGTGGCTGGTTTGATCTTCTATCCAGACCACTGAAACTTGCTCCATATCATGATAAGGCTGTTTTGCTTTATTGTTTGTGTGTTCACTGGAGGAGCACTTTTAATTTCCTTCAAGAATTTCTGCTTTGTATTCACAACTTGGATGACTTTCTGCAAAAGGCCTAGCTTTCAGCTTATCTTGGCTTTCCACACTCCTTCCTCAGTAAGCCTCATCATTTAGCTTTTGAGTTAAAGTGAGAGGTTCACAACTTCTCCTTTCACAACACTTAAAGGTCATTTTAGGGTTACTAATTGGTCTAATTTCAATATTGCTGTGTCTCAGGGAGTGGTGAGGCCGAAGGAGATGAAGAGAGATGGGGAAGCAGCCAGTCGGAGGAGTAATCAGAACACACATTTATTGATTAAGTTCACCATTTTATATGGGAATGGTTCATTGCACCCGGAAACAAATACAGTAGTAACATCAAAGATCACTGACTGCAGATAACCATAACAAATAGAATAAGGAAATTTTTTTAAATATTGTGAGAATTACCAATATGACACAGAGACACAAGGTGAGAAAATGCAATTAGAAAAATAGCACGGATAGATTTGCTCAGCTCAGGGTTGCCACAGACCTTCAATTTGTAAAAACGTAATATTTGCCGAAGCTCAGTAAAGCAAAGTGTGATAAATAAAATGTGGTATATGTAGTGACCCTAAGAAAAGTATTGTAGAAAGACCACAATCAAAAGAAGTAAATTGAAACTATTTATTTTAATGTTTTATGAAAATAATATCTTTGTATACAGTGGTTATACCTAAAAGGGCACCTTAGAAGAGACTTCATCATACATCTAGTTCAATACCCATCATTTGCTTAATTTTTTATTATAAAAGCCTCTTCAACTAGTATAGCTTCAGCCTGAACACTTCCATGATATAGTAATAACCTCCAAGCCATCCCCTTTCATTTTTGGACACTTGTCATTAGAAAATGTGCCTCGGTCTATTCCAAATCAAGCTCCCTATTGCTTCCCCTACATTCGTTCCATGCTTAAAGCCCTATAGAAAAACATCTAATCTCTCCATTCTTGCTGACAGGTTCTAATTAGGCACGCTTAACAACAGGAAGGCAGTCATAACCTGTGGGATGAAACCAATGTCAGAGAAATCCAACGTGGTGCATATAGACCTTGCTAAGTGACCTTGTACATCTCCTGCTAAGCCTGTTTGTTCTTCAGCTCACCATCCATTCATTGTCCTTTTATTACCATTAAACCTGCCATCCTCAGGCTCTATAAATGAATAACACACTTCATAGTTTATAGTTATTTAACGGGGACAAAAAAAAATGTGGCAGAAGTCCATCCTTCTGTTCATGCCATAGTGCAATTTGTCGATTGAAGGATGTTAGTTGATACAGTGGAAATGGGCCGAAAAACTCATTTGGCATGCCAACATAGCTCTTATACAATGATTTTAATTTTAAAAATAGACTGTGGCCAGAGGTGACCTAGATCAGGATATTTAATGCTTATGAAATAGCAACTAAACATATCATCAAACAAATTCTAAATCCCGACCAATGTCCATGTGGTTTCCAGCTAAAAGATTCTATTCTTTGTTATGCTTTTGTTTCTTACGTTAGAAAATTATTAGCAATCCCAGAGAGTTTATATTATAACTCTTATCAATTTGAGAGAAAAATTGAAATCTTGTTTTATTGTATGTAAATTTTTGGAAAGATGTACATTGAGGGAAATTAGTAATAAAAACAAAACTGTTAAAAACATTTTTTCCCATTTCTTAAATGACTTGGTTTTGAATGATTAATAGGAGCAACCTACTCTAAAGAGTATAAAGTTCAAAATAGAAATGGATCTTAATTTGAAATAATTGATATACCTATTTTGGGATTAGAAAATAACTCAATATCATTAGAAGATGATTCTATATGATACAAGTTGGCTTAGTTTTTGCTGAAAAGAATGTTAACCTGTAAGTGGTAGAAGGAAACTCTGTTTTTGTTCATGATGTCTGTGTGTTGGAGCTATGGGGTGCAGGACAATGGAATATGGGAGTAAATGTTTACCAATATAGTGTAACTATTATCTCTGATATTTGTTTATATTTATAATTAAAAGCATATCATCACATTTCAAAAAATATTTAGTGATAAACATGTCCCCCATTATTGCTGAAACTTGTAGCATAAGTCATGAAAACAAGATTGACAAGAAGAAATTATATAAACCAGTACAAAGGTCTGGAATTCTGTGCTAGACTTAAGCTTTCAATGATGAGAAGCCCATTGGCCCACTGGACTAAGCAGGTCAATTTAATTTCTCTAAAGTGTTTAATACACCACAATTTTGTATAGTGCCTATCTTATTCAATAGTTTACACATTTATGAGAATGGTTATTTTTTTAAATAACACTCTGTGTTTATTGAATGAAGAGATGAATGAATGAATGGATCAGTGAATGAATGAGAAAAAAATGTGCATTAATAATGTGGATTTTAAATTAATAATAAGAGCACTGCCTTTCTTTAATACCTGAGTAGCTTCTATTTAACCAGTCGTTCTATAGATACCAACTATAAACTCCAGATAAAAGATTTTTCTAAGCCCAGCCAGGCGAGGCTCAGCGGTTGAACATGGACCTAGGATCCAGGAGATGGCAGTTTGATTCCCCGGCAGGGCACATGCCCAGGTTTTGGGCTCGATCCCCAACAGGGGGTGTGCAGGAGGCAGCTGATCAATGACTCTCTCATCATTGATGTTTCTCTCTCTCTCTCCCTCTCCCTTCCTCTCCCTGAAATCAATAAAGATATATTTAAATATATATATATATTTAAAAACACTATCTGAAGCCTCTGCAGATCTACTGTAAGGAGGCAGACACTAGGGAAGGTTGACACCAGGGGAAAGAGTACTGCACAAGACAAATTTCCATCTTTACTGTTTCTGGTTGGGATCATTTCTAGCCTATTGCCATGCTGGGTATCTAAACTGGGAGAGAAACCCCCCATCGTACTAGCAGAACCAGAGCAAGTATAGCAGCTGGAAATAACCAGAAAAGAGAACACCATGCAGGGGAAACCCTAAATTCTGTGTTTAAACTCCACCCTAATTTCTGGCTGATCCCCAAACTGCATATATCTGGAGCACATACCAAATAGCCATGCTAAGGCTAAAAGAACTGTGCTGAGATTTCAAATGATACCCACCACAAAGGAGAGCATTTTCAGTATGAATTCAACCAAGTTTTCTACTTCCAGAAAAGTAATATAACAGAACACAGAGTCTTACAATGTGTCATCCACAATGCCCAGGATACAATTCAAAATTACTTAATGTAAGAATAGCTCAATGTAACTCAAACTCAAAGGAAAATGCAAATAATGAATACATGCCAAATTACTCAGATTTTGAAATTAACAGATAATCATTTTAAAGCTATTATTATAACTATGTTCAAGGATGTAAAGAAAGCCCAATAGAAATTATAGGGCAGAAAAATATTATGTATGAATTGAATAATTTACTGAATGGGGCTTATTAGTAGATTGGAAATGGCAGAAGAGTTAGTGAACTTGAAAATAGATTAATACATGTTATTCCAATCTAAAGAAGAAAGATAAAATTAAAAGATTTAAAAAAAAAAAAAAAAGAACTGGTGCCTCAGGATTCATGGGACAGTATCAAAAGTACATTTGCATCTTGGGAATAAAAGAAAAAGAAAGTGAGACAAAAAAAATAAATGAAAAAACAAAGGCAAAAAATTCCCCAAATTTGATGAAAAACCCGAATTTAAAGGTTCACGATGGTCCACAAACCTCAAGCAGAATAAGCACAAAGAAATTCAAATCTTATCCAACTATGTAAAAAAGAAAAAAAGGAAAATTTTGGAATCACAGGAGAAAATAGGTCATGTGTCTGGCTACAAAACATGGATCAATACAGATAAGTGGATTGAAATAATGTAGCAGATATTCTCTGACTAAAATTAGACTAAATTAGAAATTGATAACAATAGAACACTTAGGGGGGAAAAACTATGTGGAAATTATAAAACACATTTTAAATAATCCAAAGAAAAATTATCAAGAGAATTAAAAAATATTTGGAATTGAATAATTAAACAGATCAAACCAAAATTTGTGGGATACAACTAAAGCAGTGCTTAGAGGGAAATATGGAATTTTAAATGCTTATAGTATAGCCCTGGCAGGGTAGCTCAGTTGGTTAGAGCTCCATCCCCATCCAGCAAGGTTGTGGGTTTGAGCCCAGATCAGGACACATACAAGAATCAACCAATGAATGTATAAATAAGTGGAACAACAAACTGATGTTTTTCTCTCTCTCTCTCTCTCTCTCTCATCAATCAATAAATAAAAAGGTTTTTTAAAAAAGTAAGTGCTTATAGTATAAAAGACGAAGTGTCTAAATCAATAACTTAAAGTTAAGAAGCTAGGAAAAGATCAAAATAAAGCCAATGCAAGTACAAAAAAGGAACAATAAACATGAGAGCACAAGTATGAAACAGAAAACAGGCACATGATACAGAAAGTTAACAAAGCAAAGCTGGTTCTTTGAAAAAGCGTACGAAATTGATGCACGACTAGCTAGGCAGAGAGCAAGAGTGAGAGAAGACACAAATTACCCAGATCACGAATGGAAGGGGTGTTGTCACTTACTGATCTGATAGGCACTAAACAGTTAATAACAAGGTAATATTATGAACAGTGTTATGCCAGTACCATTCAGCAACTTAATCGAAACGGAGCAGTATGTGAGAAATTGGGCAATTAACAGAGGACTGGCTATGCAAACATCAAAGAGTCAGGGTAGGGTAAAACGGGCGGTAGCAGTAGCCGGGCACCGCATCTCAATGCCCGTCACTCGCTTTCATCTCGTCAAGGTGTTTACCCTCTCACGTGGTCACAAGAAGAGTAGCGAGTATAGTACAGTAAGATATTTTGAGAGAGAGAGACCACATTCACATAACCTTCATTACAGCATATTAATTGTTTTATTTTATTAGTTGTTGATAATCTCTTGTAGGAAAGCACATCATATATATAGGGTTCTGCATTAACTGGTTTTTTAAATTTTTTCAAATATTGTCAGTGAAGATGGTCAGACATTTTGCAACACATTCAGAAAAGCGTGTGGTTGTGTGTGTGTGTGTGTGTGTGTATTGTTTGTATTTGTGTGTGATTGGAAGGCAGGATGACGTCCTGTGGCTTTGTTTCACATTGTGAATGTAATAAGATCCTGACCACATGAATTTTGCTCTGCCTTACCTCAACTGCATTTGGTTTATGTAACTTGAGAAAGTAAAATTTATTTAGAAGATAATGTGTGTCCCTCTAAATGAGATCAGGGGAATCCCCAATAGAGGACATAATCTCAGATGGCATAATTTATAGGATAGGAGAAAAGTAATTAAATAAGCAAACAAAAACATTTAGTTTGCTTGTCCATTTTTACTGTCTCCCCCTTAGCTGTAACCCTTAGCTGGTGACCACACTAAAATGCTTCTATATAAGCTTATTTGTAAGGCTCTATTAGCTCAATAAAACTCACTGAGGAAAGAGTCTCTGTAGGAGACATTACCCAGCTCCCGTCTGTCAATAAGATGTGCCCTTTTGGGTGGTTTTCCCAATGCTGCAATTGTGATGCACCGTGCTGAGCCTTCCATCCAATGGGGAGCAAGGCTTGCTTTGTCGTCGTTATGTATCAAGTGGGAGCCTCATTCTTTTTTGTGTGAACAGCACAAAAATTTCATAGGTATGCATCATTTTTTGGCACAGACCAGGCAGCCTCCCTCATTAACGTGCACACCTACAGTTGCTGTAACTATCAGTAAGAAGAGATGTTAAATAAATGGCTTTGTTTTTTCACCTGCTAGGTTCTAATAGCATCCCCAAAGTAATCTTGGTCTAACAGCTTGAGTCTTTTGCAAAAGCGATCAAGTGATCAATTCTTTTTAACAGTAAGGGGTAAACTTCAGAGCTGTGCAGAGTGCCAGGTGCAGAAACAGTTGCCATGAATAGCAGCAGAAATTTAGTATGAGTGATGTAATTTAACTTGGGTACCCACGAACAGATTTTCTTTTAAGTTGTTACACTGTGTCTGAAAGAAATGCTGCAGTGGGCCTAAAGGAAATCAGGCAGTTAATCTAAAAGCATGTTTTTTTTATTCATAAAATACTTCTTAAACATCTAAGATTCCCCAGGGTATTGGTTGCATGTAATGTACAGTTTGGTTAAGGAGAGAAATAAATACATGCAAATATGATTTAAGTACAATTTGAAAGGAAATGATACAATAGATTACTTCAATGTGCAATGACAGCAAACACCTTGGAGATTTAGGAGTGTCTTCTTTTCACAGAAATTAATGGTTTTGAATAACTTACGATTGAATTTGATAGAGATTGATGCATTCAATTTTATTATTCAGTATTGCCAATCAGCATATCTATTTTTGAACATGCCCACATGTATTTTTAAATAATTTCTTTAAACCATGTACCTATGATAAACCACAATACATTCATTATAGCTTGAAAGCCTTTGTTATTACAAATAAAACCCTTTACGTGCAGCATTGGTAATTAAAACTCAGAAAATGAAAAAGTTAAGGTTTTTATAATATCTAATTATCATTTCACATTCAATATTTATTTACATATTTTTAGGCCAAATAGTAATTTAAGAATGTGATTTGTATATTATGTTTATGAGCTAATGAGACAAGATTTCACTTTTACTATTTCTGATTTTTTCCTTTAGTTTTGTAATCTAAATATATTTTGTTAATTTCATTTAAAAGAGTTGTATCTAGGCATTGAAAACAATGTGGGTGTATCCTGTTTCATGCTATTTTCTGAAAAATACAGCAACAAGAACCCTATGGGTTAATTGAATCCACAGTCAAGCATTCACACATTAATTAACTTGAAGGGAAGTCTATTGACGTATGCAAATTTCCAAGTCAAGGTGTCAATTTCATTTTTTATTTTAATCAGATTGTCCAATCTGTGAAGGTGCTTATGGTCCTGGTTAATAAGATAGAAGGACATGTGGAAGTCCATTAAAATTGCTGTAATTTTTCTGAAAAAAACAAACAAAAAAACCCTTATGTTTAAATTTGAAGTAATTTAATTATTTACTTCTAGGGTTCAAGGAAAATTCACTGCGGTAATAATTTGTAGATTTTGCTTTTTGAGCAAGTATAATTTATTTAGTATAGGAAGTAATTTGGAGGCGTTAATCCTAAAGTTAATCCTCTACAAACAACAACAGTACTTAAACTGGTGCCAGGTTTTTTAGTAGAAGATATCAAAAGCAATAAATGTCTCATATTGCCCCTGAACCATATATTTTAAAAGTCTCTGATGCTACAAAGACAAAAATAAATTATTTCTTTAGGTATCCAAACTTAAGTTTTCTCCGAAAATTATAACATTTTAAGCATCAAATTGAAGTATTGGTATATGGGACAACCATTGGCCTAGAAATCAGAAATAGGTTAAAACTTAACCTCAAGGCTCTTTTAGCATGAAATTCTACAATCTACAGTGAGCATACAAACTTCTTTTTTTTTTTTTTTTAATTTTAAATTTCTTCAATTTACTTTTTTTTTAAAAGCTCTGGATTAGCTATGCGAACAGTGTGGCAGTTTTCTAAAGATTAGAATTACTTTATGATGCAGCAATTCCACTTCTAAATATATAGGCAAAAGAATTGAAAGCAGGGACTCAAACAGATATTTATACATCAGTGTTCATAGCTGCATTATTTACAATAGCCAAAAGATGGAAGCGACCAAAGTACCTACCAACAGATAACGGATAAACAAAATGTGATATATATATTTACAATAGAATATTATTCAGCCCTAAAATGGAAAAAATTCTGACACATGCTACAACATCAATGAACCTTGAGGACATTATGCTAAGTGAAATAAGCCAGTGACAAAAGGACAAATACTGAACGATTCCACTTATATAAGGGACCTAGGGCTGTCAAATTCATAGAAAGGTAGTAGAATGGTGGTGGCCAGGGGCTGGGGAGAGAAGAAGTGGGAAGTTACTATTTAATGAGTAAATAGCTTCAGTTTGAGAAGGTGAAAGGTTCTAGAGATGAATGGTGGTGATGGCTGCAGCACCACGTGAATGTACTTAATGTCACTGAACTTTACATTTAAAAATGGTTTACACAGTGACCCATTTAAAAATGGTTAAAACAAAGTCCTGAATTAATGGAAATTTTTGGAGAAATTATGAGGAAGATTATGAAGGGATCAAATATCCAGCATTATTCTTTTGAGGGGGCGGGGAGGTTTGTGTTTTAGTATGATAGACCCTGGTTAATGTTACCTTAATCAATTTTTTGAAGTTTTAGTCTGTTTTCTTTCACAGTTGGCCTAAACTACAGTGTTCGCCCCATTCTGTTATAAATATTTTAGGGGAGGTATCAAGAAGGCACGGTGAATGAGCTGTGGAAAAGAATAGGACACAGGACTATTTTTCCTGTGATTGAGCCCCCTGTATTTATGCCATTAGTAGCAAAATTTCAAAAAACCGAATCTTCATGATTAGGATCATGTTTTAAAGTAATATGCAGAACAGTTACTAAAAACAATTTATTACTATGCAACTCTGGAGCCTGAAATTTATAGAATATTAATTTATACCAGCAAATGATAATTATTTTAATTATTTGCCCTTAGCAAAAATCAAAAGTCACTGATTTCTCAAAAGAAGAGAGAAAGAAAAGAAAGAAGAGAGAGAGAGAGAGAGAAAAGAAAAGAGAAAGAAGAAAGAAAAGAAAGAGAAAGAAAAAGGAGAGGCCCTTTTAAATAATGTATAATTTATTTTGGAATTTGTTTGGTGATCACTTTTGAAATAAATTGGCCTGATTTTTTTGAAAACCACTTCAAAAGATTAATGAAGCACAAATTGAAGACTAACTTGGGATGTCCATCTTAAACTATCATGAACAACTTTTCTAATCCAAGAAAACACCTTCTCTCGGGTTGACGTAGGCTTTAAACAGAAGGTGAAGGTGACATGTTAGGTTTCAAAGGGCTCCACTAAATACACAGAAAAAAAGAAAATTATATCTTAGCAAACCAAGATATTCTTGATATGTAGAATGTATTCATGGAAAATAAAAGGTTTAGATACTGTATATCCATTTTACAATAATTTGAAAGGCAAACAACTTTCTTAAATTTTGTGTTAAAAATCATAAAATATCAGCACTTTATATCAACAAATATTTGTCAAGCAGTTATTATTTACCAAGCAGTTAGCTAGTTCCAGGGATACAAATCTGCACAAGCTAGACACTGTCTAAATACCATTGAAGGACATAGGCCGTTCAGTGTATTATGTTCAGGGCACTACAAGAGCCTGTGAGACAGAAGGGGAACCTAATCCATCTTTGTAAGGTCCACGAATTTTTTCAGAAGAGTGAAATCAAAAACATAAACCTTTTAAGGAATAGATGAGGGCTTACATAAAAACTAATAAAGGTAGGGAGGTGATAAAGGTATTAAGGAACAGAAAAGAGATAACTGCTTTAAAATCCATAATTTAAGTCACATGTCCAGGGTGGGGTGGAAGTAGGTTTACAGTTGTGAATACAGGAAACAGTTTGCTCCTGTATTACTATTTATTAATTATTGTATTATTTTCTATATGAACAACTGTAAACCTACTTTCGCCCCACCCTGTATATAACCAAAACTTGTTTAGTATTTATTTAGAACCGCTACAATATGATAATTGAGTTTATTAGAGACATTTTGTTTTAAATATGTTTTTATTGATTTCAGAGAGAGGAAAGGAGAGGGGGAGAGAGAGAGAGAAGCATCAATGATGAGAGTCACTGATCGGCTGCCTCCTGCACGCCCCCGACTGGGGATCGAGCCCGCAACCCGGGCATGTGCCCTGACCGGGAATCGAACCCTGACCTCCCGGATGCTCAACCACTGAGTCACGCCGGCTGGGCACTTAGAGACATTTGAAAGACATTTCTTTATTTCAGCAATTTTCAACTGTTGTGCCACAAGAATTTTTTTAAACATGCAGCACCTGACTATTTAGTCAGGAGCACTGACCTCTTTTCCCTTAGCTGGTCAAATACAAAAATAACGGCAGCCAACACAATAGCCATCTGGTGTGTATGAATCAAAATTATACCTATGTTTTTTGTGAGATTGAAAAAAGTTATATTTTTTGGTGTACCTCAGAATTTTAATAGTTACTTTTTGTGTGCCATCAGATGAAGAAGGTTGAAAATCTCTGCTTTATTTGAAATATATTCCAAAGCAATTGAAGTCTTTGCTGTAGGTGAACCTCAGGTTCTATAGTGTTCTATTTTATTTCTTCTAAACACTACTGTAGCCACCATTAGCAAACATTTAAAATATTGTGATAGAAAATATGAAGACATTTCAGTAGATTATATTTCTCACTCCTCTACTTCTAGGAGTGGACACAAGCTCCCTCCTTAGAGCTCCGTGGTTTTCATAGAAAGAATCCATGGCCGAATTGAAATAAAAGGCTGTTTGGGGTTTGTCTGGTTTGGGTTTTGGTGTGCCCCTACTCCCAGTCAATCTGTTCTGTTTTAATCATCCTTAGGTGAGGGGTTTAACTTTGTTTTGTTTTTCAAAAACTATGCTTTGTAATGCAAAAAAGAATCTTACTCTCTGTGAGGAGTCAGATTCATTTATTCAATAGAATAAAACTCTCATTTGCTATAATCTGGATTCAAAACCTACCTTTACACCATCAACATTTCTCCCTCAAAACAGTTATGGAAGATACTGAAATTTCAGCAGGCTCTTTCTAAACTGGCCTGAGAAGATTCAGCATGTGGTGCTGTTTGGCTAATACTGAAAGGCCACATTGAGTAGAACCTCCACACTGTGGTTTATTGATTTTCTCTGCATTTCTATCTAAATCTAGGCATTTCCGTTTTCCTGGTCTTAGTATTCTAGGCAGTTTCTTTTCTCACATGCCAATATATTAGATGGAGCATTTTTATTAACTAGTTAATTCAAAAAATATTTGTTCAGCACCTACTGTGTACCAGGCAGTAGTTGTGGTGCTCACATCAATGCACTGAATAAATGCTGTTGGCAACAGTTTAAAATTTTCCAGTTATTGGATACTTAAAGAGCCCTCTTTTAAAATTAAGCATTAGATTGAATCACTTAGCTGACTAATGAAGAGGGCACTGTGGTTATATGCACATGTATGAAAATGGTATTTCTGAGTAGGTTTATCGTTAGTAGAGTAATCTCTGACTGGAATTAATAGCCCGCCGTCATAGAAACACCTTTGTTTCCCTTCTCACTACTCTGTGGTGATAAGCAATTATTGGACATGATAGTGAGCAAAACCAACAAAAAGTGTATGTTGGAAAAAGTAGATAATAGATCATCATTATGTGATTATGCAAAATACGGAGAGCATTATATTGTAAGTCAGAAAACTTGTGTCATGTGCTACCCCTCACCAATGACCTTAAACCCCTACAGTTCGTTGAACTTCATTCCTGCTGGTGTGAAAAGAGCAAACACTTACCAAGTACCGCACACTATGTAGTATTCTGGGTGCTTTGAATGTATGATTCATTGAATTCTCACAACACCCCAGAAGAAGACATTGGCACTAATTCCCTTTTCACAAATGAAAAAATGGTGGTACATAAATTAAAAACTTGTCCAAAGTCACATAACTGATTAACCCAGGATCCGTGCTCTCTACCTGGGAGTGCTTTTATGTTGCCACATCTGAGATAATAAAAATGAAAGAGCTTTGTAATCTACTGTGTTACATACACTGAAGCATAGAAATATTATTATTAAAGTGTGAATGATTAATACATATCCTGTTTTTTGTTGTTTTGTGTGTGTGTGAACTCATCTTTAAAGTAAATAGAATTAGTTTACCTTCCAAGTCAGCTAAAGTACTGACGTGCGCAGAATTGTCCCCCTAAGAAACTATATGGGAGAGCTGTAAGGAGGGTGAGATCCTGGTATTTATTTCCCTGGCTCCCTTCCTGCAGGGCTGTTTCTGGCAAGCCGTGATCCTGGCTGGCTGGCAGGTGACTGCTCCTTTCTAGGCAGCTCCTTTATAACTCTTTCCTTTAGCTTTTTTCTGGTTAACTGCCACTCTTTTCCATTAGACACAAAGATTGGAAGGGGTGAAATGTGAAAGGAAAAATATCAGGAGTTTTTCATTAGTTTAGCTAAGACATAAAGGTGGCTTGGACTGGTGTGGTGGCAGTGGAGATGAGAGAAGTGAATAGAGTCTAGATATATTTTGAAAGTAGAGGTAACAGGACTTGCTGACTATGGTTTGCATATGTGGGGTCAAGGAAAATGGTGGAGTCATGGTTGACTCTCAGGTTTTCAGCTGTAGCAACTGACTAAATGTTTCCAGTTACTGATGTGAGAAGGACTGAGGACCATTGGATAAAGGCCAACCGGCCTAGGTGGCTGGCATCATCTTCTTGCCTTAAGTGTGATATGATTCTTATCTTGGCTTCCATTTCGTGTTCCTTGTTTTATACGATCCATGAGTCCTACTGATTGATACAGTGATACTTTTTATGGCTGTTATTTAATTTCTATGTCTTTATATCATTTATATACTAATAATCAGTATGTGCCCTTCCTATATTTTATAGGTTGTAAATAATATCTGGAGTTACAGCTCCACTTATGTACCATCTTTGGAGTATTTACTTTTATTTTCAGGCTGCTAATAAATAACAAGCTACCAGGTGAAAAAAAAATCCAATTTTTCAGTATTCTGTTTTCTCCATAAGGATGGTAGATTTATGAAAGTACTGAACCATATGTAACATTTAGTCCCCACAGTGCCTAACCATAAGAAACAAATAACTGTTGATTTGGAATTGACAACAAAGCATTAGAGTGATCCTTTCCCCCACCCCATTTCCCTCTCCACCACCTCCCGTTTCATCCATATGGCATTTGCAGCTGGCATGGTAGGGAGCTCCAACCAGTTTGAGGTTTGGAACTTATAATTTGCTACTTATGATAACTGACTGGTGCACAAACAGAGACTTTAGTGCTTCTAATTATGAAGAAGGTTTGATTCTGCCAAGGAATACTTTCCATCTCAAAATTCTCACATTTCCTGAACATTAACACAAGACTATTACTAATTGTTTTTATTCATTCATTTATCCATTCATCATATAAGAATGCTATGTGCCAGTCTTACGAATGTAAATATGAATGAGAAAATTCCTAACCCCAAACAGTTCATAGTATAACAGGAAAAAAGTATAGTCCCAACATATTTATCGGATACTTTTTTCTCTCACCCTCTTATAAATAGTGTTGCTATATTATGGATGTATACAGCAAGTTAGCTGTACTTTATAATTTGCATACCACATAAAGTGAAAGCATATATTTGGGGTTCTTGTTAGACAATATTTATTAAATGCTAATTAATATCATGGTATTAGTTTAAATGCTATGGAATCTAAATGAGAAGAGGAAATCTATAGTGGCTATTATATGTTAAAGGGCTATTATATGTTAAACCCTTTAATATATATTATTTTATTACCTTTAACATGACAGTTTTTCTAACTCCATACAGGATGACAAATGAATATTTTCTAGCACTTACTCTGTGCTAAGCACTGTGCTTTGTGTATTAAAAAATGTTATCTGATTTATATCTTTGAAGCAATATTGTGAGGCAGCAATTCCAGTCACCATTTTTCAGAGAAGAATCTGAAGTTCAGAGAGTTTGATTAAGTTGTGGAAGATTATGCAGCTAATGAGAGATGGAGCTGGGATGTAAGGCAGTCATCTGATTTATTTCTTCTCTTAGGTACTAGAGAATTCAATTCCTTCTTTTCTGGGGATCATGAGTAAGGGTGGAGAGGAAGAGCCTGTTCCTGTCAACAGCTGAATTCTACTGTAGTTAAATATGTTTAATCCATGCAAGAAGATCCACAATTATTTGAAGGATCTATGGTTAATAAAATTATATAGGTATCAGGTATACAGTTCTATAATACATCATCTGTATATTGTACTGTGTGTTCACCACCCCAAGTCAAGTCTCCTTCTGTTACCATTTATCCCCCTTTTACCCTCTTCTATCTCCCCCACCCCCCTTTTCCTCTGGTAATTGCCATACTTTTGTCTGTGTCTATGAGATTTTTTTTTTTTTTCTCAATACCTTCACCTTTATGGCCCAGCCTGGCAACCCCCTCCCCAACACTCCCCGCCCCAACAGCTGTCAGCCTGCTCTCTATCTGAGTCTGTCTCTATTTTGCTCATATGGTACCTGTCTTTCTCTGGCTGGCTTATTTCACTTAGCATAATACTCTCCAAGTCCATCCATGCTGTCACAGAGGGTAAGATTTCCTTCTTTTTTTATGGCCAAGTAATATTACTCTGTTATATAAATGTTCCACAGCTTTTTTTATCCACTCATCTAACTAATGGACACTTGGGCTGCTTCCAAATTTTGGCTATTGTAAATAATGCTGCAATGAACATAGGGGAGCATATATTCTTTCAAATTAGTGTTTCTGGTTTCTTTGGATATATTGCCAGAAGTAGAATTGCTGGGTTATAAGTCAGTTCCATTTTTAATTTTTTAAGATCTCTCCATACTGCTTTCCACAGTGGCTGCACCAGTCTGCATTTCCAGCAGCAGTGTACTAGGGTTCCTTTTCTCCACACCCTCACCAACACTTGTCGTTTGTTGATTTATTGATGATAGCCATTCTGACAAGCATGAAGTGATATCTCATTGTGGTTTTAATTTCCATTTCTCTGATGATTAGTGAGCATCTTTTCATATGTCTATTGGCCATCTGTATGTCGTCTTTGGAGAAGTGTCTATTCAAACTATACTACAAGGCCATAGTAATCAAAACAGCATGGTACTGGCATAAAGACAGACATATAGATCAGTGGAACAGAATAGAGAGCCCAGAAATAAACCCACAACTTTATGGTCAATTAATATTTGACAAAGGAGGCAAAAATATACAATGGGGTAAAGACAGTCTATTCAATAAATGGTGTTGGGAAAATTGGACGGATACATACAAAAAAATGAAGCTAGATTACTTCCTTACACCATACACAAAAATAAACTTAAAATGGATTAAAAACTTAAAATGTTGGATTCGAACCATAAAAATCCTAGAAGAACACATAGGCAATAAAATCTCAGACATTTCTCATAGCAGTATTTTTTCTGATATATTGCCTAGGGCAAGAGAAAAAAAAGAGCAACAAACAATGGGGCTACACTAAACTAACAAGTTTTTGCACAGCAAAGAAAACCATCAATAAAATGAAAAGGCAGCTCACTGAATGGGAGAACATATTTGCCAATGATACATCCGATAAGGGGTTAACATTGAAAATTTATACAGAACTGGTGATATTACTCTTTTCTGATGAGACAAGTGGTTGAAAAATTTTTAAGTTCCCGGCTACTGTGATCACATCTATTTTTTTGTTAATAAGAAAAGTAAGTTGTTTTAAAAGATAAGGTAAAAATAGAATATTATTTCACAAGTCATTTATTTTTGAAGCAAAAAAATTGATCCAAGAATGACTTGTTATTTGAATTCATCAGCTGCAAAGTCAGTAAGTATTCAACCTTTTAGAAAGTAGAATCAGTAATAAGAAACACTGCTTTTGAGATATTATAATGTGATTTGAAAGGCAGAGATGATCAGTTTTAAAAGAAAATGCTGCTTGATTCTGAACTTATCTTTTATTGCTCTCTAGCTTTATATCACTAAGACTTCCTATGTTGTGGTCAATTTTAAAAGCCGTACAGCTATGTCATTTCATACTCTGGATAACAAACTTTATATTCTCTAAAAAAAATTATTTTGCCTGTTTTTATCCCCAAATAAATCAGTTGTTTCTACAGTGTAAAATTATCCAAAAAAAAATTCATATGAAGCATTTGTTGGATACCTAATTTCTAAAACAAAAGAAAATTCTTTTTTTTTAAGGGTGTTGTTTTACTGTTAGAGCCTTGGCTTTTGATTTTCACTAGAAATAAAACTTTTTAAAACCTTTTAAGAGACCCAAATATGTTCCCCAATTTTATTTTCCTTACTGAAGTAATAGCTATTTAAACTTCTGTTTCTCTCAATACTTCCTATATTCTAGGCTCATTTTATACTTTAAAGGACTAAAGTAAAAGTTAAGATAAAATTCCAAATTTCGTATACCTCCCACTCTTATTTCCAAATTAATTCCTACTTCCAGCTTCCCAGATTCACAAGTGCTGTCTTACTTCCCCAGTCATCCAGACTCAAGACCTTTTCTCTCCTATGCATTTTCCTCTTTCACCTTTTTTTTAAAAATTTATCTTTATTGTTGAAAGCACTCAGGTATCCCATTTTTCCCCCCCAATTGACCCCCTCTCCCTCTTTCCCACCTCCTCCCTAGGCCTTCACTCCATCATTGCCCATGTCCATGGGTTATGCATATGTGCGTATAACTTCTTTGGTTAATCTCCCACCCTCCACCCCTTTCCCTCTTCCCTCTGAAATATGATCATCCATTGCATGCGTCAATGTCTCTGGATCCATTTAGTTTGTCAGATTCTTTTGTTCATTTGCTTCTTCTTAAAGATGACCCTTCAACATTTCACTTAATAATGGTCTGGTGGTGATGAACTCCTTTAGTTTTCCTTGTCTGAGAAGCTCTTTATCTGACCTTCATGGTCAGATAGCTTTGCTGGGTAGAGCAGTCTTGGTGGCTCTAAATGATTGCTTTGCTGGGTAGAGCAATCTTGGTTGTAGTTCCATGTTTTTCATCACTTTGAATATTTCTTGCCACTCCCTTCTGGCCTGCAAGGTTTCTGCTGAGAAATCAGCTGACAGTTGTATGGGGGCTCCCTTGTAGGTAACTAACTGCTTTTCTGTTGCCGCTTTTAAGATTCTCTCTTTGTCTTTAACCTTTGGCAGTTTAATTATGATGTGTCTTGCTGTGGGCCTCTTTGGGTTCCTCTTGTTTGGGACTCTCTGTGCTTCCTGGACTTGTAAGTCTTTTTCTTTCCCCAGGTAGGGGAAATTTTCGGTAATTATTTTTTCAAATAGTTTTTCAATTTCTTGCTCTCTCTCTTCTCCTTCTGGCACCCCAATAATACAAATGTTGGGCCTCTTAAAGATGTCCCAGAGGCTGCTTATACTACCTTCAAATTTCCAGATTCTTTTTTCTTTTTGCTCTTCTAGTTGGGTGTTTTTTGTTTCCTCATGTTCCAAATTGCTGATTTGATTCTCAGTGTCCTCTGTTGACTCCCTGTAAATTATTCATTTCAGTTCATGTAGCCTTCATTTCAAATTGGTACTTTATTATCTTATTGATTTTCTCAGTTATTTCCCTGATAGTCTGCTTAAACATCCTTATAAACAAAATTCTGAACTCAGTGTCTGTTAGCTTGCTTGGATCTATTTCATTTAGTTCCTCTTCTAGAGATTTCTTCTGTCCTTTCCTTTGTGACATGTTTCTTTGCCTCCATATTTTGGCTGATTCCAGGTATTTGTTTCTATGTATTAGGTAGAGCTGCTATGTCTCCTGGAATTGGTAGAGTGGCTTTGTGTAGTAGGTGTCCTGTAGGGTCCAGTGGCTCAGCCTCCCCAGTCACCTGAGCTGGGCCTTCTAGGTGCTCCCCTGTGTGGGCTGTGTGCACTGTCCTGTTGTAGTTGAGCCTTGGTTGCTGTTGGCGTCACTGGGAGGAACTGACCCCTGGCCAATCACCTGTGATAACCAGCTGCAACTACAGCCAAAGAGCTGCTGTGCTGGAGACACCCCTATGAAGCAGTATTTACTTCAGAGGGGCTTTGGTGTTCACCAAGTACACCCCTTGAGTGTGTCACTCATGGATGTGGTAGGGTTGTAATCCAGCGTGGTCGAGTCTGACCACCAGGTGCACTGTCTCTGAGGCCTCCTGGGAGGTGCAAAGTCAGCCTGTGCCTGTGCCTTGCCCAGGGCCACCCAGCATGAGCTCCACAGCAAACCGTAGTTGGCTGCTACTTGTGCTGGGCTTGGAGGTGTCCAGGAGAGGCCAAGCTATGAACCAATGCAGGCTGCCGCTAGTGCCAGGCCTGGGGCTGCTTATCAAGCCGTATGCTGCTGCTGCTTTGAGAGATTTTAGGAAAGTCCTAAGCATGAGGCTCGAGAGGCCACTTGCACAGAAAAGCCCCTGGAAATGGCCTGGATGAGCTGCAGGTGGGGAGGGGCGGGGCCTCCGGGAATCACGGGGCGGGGCCAAAGGTGTGAGTCATGTGCTGGCGATTCAAATATGGCGCCTGCCTGCCGGCTGTGTGCAGGTAGGATTTGCCAAAGGAGCCATGGCCTCTGCCAGCCCTTCTGCCTGGGAGGAAGCCGCCCGTCCACCTCTCGCCCGGATCTCAGGCAGGTTAGTTCCTCCTGAGTGTCCCAGGTCCTTTCAGGCTGCTGCCCGGCGCTGGGCTCAGAGGGAGCGTCCGAGTGAGTCCGTGCGGGGCCCTTTAGAGGAGCTGCTGAGGCTCCCGCAGCCTCCGCGACCCTCAGCAACAGTCGCAGCTGGTTTCACAGCCCAGAGTTGTGAGGACGTCTCTTCCCGGCCCTGGAGCCCTGGGCTGGGGCCTGCTGTGGGGCTGGTCCCCTCACTCCTCCGGGAAAACTCTCGGTTTTTTCCCCGGGTTTAAACTGCGGCACCGGGTATAGGCCCGCGGTGAGTCTCTGATTCAGCCCCAATCCGCCCGCGTCTCCGCCCCTCCTACAGGTCTCGATGCTCCTTCAGCTCCCTGGTTGTGGGGCTTCTGTGCAGCCAGGTCTCAGGAGGCTCTGAGTGACGGTGGTTCTGTATTTTAGTTGTAATTTTGATGTGGTTGTGGGAGGCGGCGGGTGCAGCTGCTACCTACCCGCCATCTTGTTTCTCCCTGCCTCTTTCATCTTTAAGATCCTCACTCTTACCTAGCAATCAGGAATCAGTTACCAAATTAACCATCGTTTTTTGGTATCTCTTATTACCACTCTTGCCCACGCCCTCATTGCCTCAAGCCTGGATTACTGTAAGTCTTCTAAATGTTCTCTTTGATGCTGTTCTTCCTTCGCCTTGACAATATGCCTAGATCCACTGCTTTTTTCCTACACTTTTCACTACTGAATTTAAATATTTACCCTGTTCTCTAATGATATTTATAACTTCTTATTTTCTGGCTTTTGAAACTTTGCAACACTTCTTATAAGACCTAATTCTTTTATAGGACAGATATTTATTGAACATCTACTGTGTTAAGCTCTTGCAGGCACTGGGTACACAATAGTAAATCAGGCAAAACAATTTTTTTACCGTACCACCCTTTTTAGTCGATTTTTTCTCTTTCTCCACAAATTAAAAGGCATCTTTTATCCCCACCTAACAAAACCTGACTGTTCATGAGGTTTGGAAAACAGTTACTATGCTTTCTAGACACACTGGTCATGCAGTTCTATAGGCCTTTATTTTTCTTATTGCATGATAAACAGAGGGTATTTTTGAAAAAATATTTGTTTTAATCATTAAACTACCTCCTCCAACTTTTGTTGCTTCTGATTTAAGTTTAGTCTCTTTCACATCACAGAAAATACCAGGGAGAAGAATGCAGTGAATTCCATAATTATTAGTGTGTTAAACTATGTAGCTAAATGGTAACTTTACCACATTCTATTCCCATCAACTCCTGGGTAAGGAAGAGAAAGAAGAGGGGACTGAGGTGGCAAAAACTATTAAGTAAAATTTTCTGAATATACATTTTCTTCTCCCTTTTATTAATGTAAGCCACAAAACAAATTAATCAGTTTTCCCTAACTTTAACTATGGAGAATTAAGGACATTGTTTATTTTAAGAAAAGATGATTTGATGCATATTCTAGATAATATTTTTTTGCTTAATTTCCTGAGAAAATTTAAGTATAATGTTAATAAATGAATTGTTTTAACTATTTGAACCCTTACTACAGATATAAAATTAATGCTTGAAAAAATTAATAATGGAATACTACTCAGCAGCTAAAAGGAATGAACTACTAATACATGCACCAACGTGGATGAATCCCCATTTACTATGCTGAAAGAAAGAATCCATACAAGGAAAGATTACATATCGTATGATTCATTTATATAAATTATAAGAAATGCAAACTAACCTATAGTGAGATAAAGCTGATCAATAGCTGTCTGGGGACAATAGTGGAGAAGGAATGGATTCCAAATGTGCAAGAGGACTCTTTTGCTGATAATAAAAATGTTCAGTGCCTCCACTGCAGTGATGGCTTCACAGGTGTATATATCTGCCAAAACAGCAAATTGTGCAATTTAAATACATACAGTTAATTAAATATAACGTATACTTCAATAAAGTAAGAGGAAAAAATTTGAATAACGGAGGTACCAAGATAAATGCAATCCAGTTTTCCCCTACCAAAGTACTCATTTTAATAAAACAAAAGTATAGAATTACTTTAGAAAGGTAAATTCACCAAAAGTAGAAATATTCAAAATAAAATTGCAGGCTTCTGATTGGAAGGTCATCTGGCTAGTAGAACTAGTTGGTCTGGTGTTCGTTTCTCTTTTAACTGTCCATGAGGCACATATAAAAGCAAAATGAAAAAGCAGGACTATACCAGGTGTCTAGACAGTGAGAAACAATAGCATGTCGGCAGAATCTGAAAGGATTCTCTCAGTCTCTAAGGCAGAAAGAACTGGATTGAATAATTATCATTGGTTTACTTTACTGAAAGGAAAGGGAGCTTTCAGCTTTTTCCACTCACTGTCTTTAATCCACTCTGCCAATCTGTGTCTTTTTTTAATCTCTGTCTTTTATTTGCTGCATAGATCATTCTCATTCAAAACAATTATTAGTACAATTGGATTAATATCTACCATATTTGTTACTGTTTTATATTTACTGTTACATATATCTTCCATTCTTTTGTTGTTTGCTTTTGCCTTTTGTGGTTTCAATTAGCATTTTATATAATTCCATTCTCCTTCTTTTTTTGGCATATTTGTTATACTTCTTTTTTATAACTTAT
This sequence comes from Miniopterus schreibersii, assembly GCF_964146895.1. Taxonomy (NCBI): domain Eukaryota; kingdom Metazoa; phylum Chordata; class Mammalia; order Chiroptera; family Miniopteridae; genus Miniopterus; species Miniopterus schreibersii. The sequence continues at coordinate 66,484,426 of NC_138106.1, read as the reverse complement.
TTTTTTAGTGGTTGTCCTAGAGTTTGCACTCTACATTACAGCTAATCCAAGTCCATTTTCAAATAACGTTGTAGCACTTCATGGGTAGTGTCAGTACCTTAGAATAACAAAATCTTAATTCCTCCCTTTCATCTCTTATATCATTGTTATCATTCATTTCTCTTATATATAAGCATACATAAGCATATATGTGATATCTACACAAGCATATATATACATATACATAAGATGTATACATAAATTTATTTAAGCATACATAATTGAATACTTTGTTACTATTATTTTGAACAAACTGTACTGTTAGATCAATTAAGAATAAGAAAAATAAAAGTTTTTATTTAGCCTTCTATTAGTTTTTCTTCAATATTCTTCCTTTATGTAGTTATGAGTTTCTGACCTATGCTATTTCCCTTCTCTCTAAACAACTTCTTGTAACATTTGTTGTAACACAGGTCTGGCAACAAACTTCCAAAATTTTTGTTTGTCTGATCAAGTCATCACTTCTTCACTTTTGAGAGAAACTTTTGCAGGGTACAGAATTCTTGGTTGGTGGGTTTTATTCTCTAAACACTTTAAATATTTCAGACCACTCCCTTCCTGCTTGCATGGTTTCTGAGGAAAAAAAATCAGACATAATTCTTATCTTTGTTCATCTATAGGTAAGGCATTTCTTTTTTCTGGCTTTTGAAATTTTTTTGTTTGCTTTTGATTTTCCGTAGTTTGAAAATGACATACCTTGGTGTCATTTTGGAGGCATTTATATTGCTTGGTGTTCTCTGAGCTTCCTGGATCTGTGGTTTGGTGGCTGACATTAATTTGGGGAAATTCTCAGTCCTTATTGTTTCAGATATTTCTTCTGTTCCTTTCTCTCTTTCTTCTTCTGGTATTCTCAGTAAGCATATGTTATACTTTTTGTAATTTTCCACACTTCTTAGATATTTGAGTGATTTTTTTTCTAGTCTTCGTTCTATTTTCTTTTTGGTTTTCAAGGTTTCGATTGACACATTCTCTAGCTCAGAATTTTTGTTTTTTCTCAGCTGTGTTCAGTTTACTTCTAAAGCCCATCAAAGGCATTCATTATGTCTGTTACAATGTTTTTTCTCTCTCATATTTACTTTAGATTCTTAGGATTTCCAGTTCTCTGCTTACATTGCCCATCTGTTCTTGCATGCTATCTATCTATCCAGTAAAGCCATTAACATACTAATCATAGCTGTTTTAAAGTCCTAGTCTGATCATTTCAATATCCCCACCATGTCTGATTCTGATGCTTGCTTTATCTTTTTAAATTGTGTTTTTTTCCTTTGGGCATGTCTTGTGATTTTTTTATTAATAGCTAGACATGTTGTATTAGGTAAATGGAACTGTTGTAAATAAGCCTTTAGAAATGTGTTGATGAGGTATGAAAAAAGGGCAAGCATTTTATAGTCCTGTGATTAGGTCTCAGTCTTTTAGGGAGGCTATGCTTCTGGACTGTGAACTTCACATTGACATTGTTTCTCAGGTGTTTTTTCCCCCCCACTCAAGTAGAGCATGAGGAGTAGAGTGGGCTAGAATTATGTATTTCCCTTCCCCAGGCCAGTTAGGCTCTATAATACACTAGCAGGTTAGTTTCCTCTGAGGGAAGGCTTTGTTAAGAAAAGAATGCCCTTGGATATTTCAAAATGGTTTTCCTCCTACTCCTGCCTGAATGTGAGGGCATTTTTCCCCCACTATTTAATATGAGAACCTGGTCAAGCTCCTAGAGGTAAAACTCACAAAGTATGGTAAAACCCCCCTGGAGTTTTTAACTCTCAGAGTTGTCTGCAATGAGCCTCCAGCAATTTGTCAATTACAGTTCATGTTTTCCTTTCCTGGAACTGGTTCCAGTAGTGATTTCCACTCATAAGTTTCTCCAATTCTCAGGCAGAGGATTCCTGTGTGACCTCACCTCTTTCATGGATCCAAGAAGAGGTGTTGAATTTTTAGTCTGTTCAGATTTCTACTTGTTATTTGGATGGAGTGGTGACTTCCAGGCTCCTTACATGTAGAACCAGGTCCACTGTCTTCATTTTGATTCAGAAATGTAAGCTCTGAACCAGAACTTTGGATAATTGCTTCTGCACTAGTAGATGCTTTTTTTTTGAGACAGTGAGACTTCTTTCCAGCACTATTACTGTCTACAATCATGGATGGATTTATACTCATCAAAAAAATCAGGAAGTAAGGGGAACAATGCTAAGAAATGATGAACTATACTGGAGGTGGGTTTGGGGAAATAAGAATATAAGTAACAGTTTGTGATATAGATTCCATATTATCAGGCTGCCAGACTCAAGTAATGAGGATAGGAGAATATTTAATAGAATTACATTTGGTAAAAACCATCTAGAATCTGAAAATTCAGGCACATATGCCTGTTGTCAAGCTCTGGGTCTAAGTATATGATACCTGGCTCCACATGGACAAAAGTAGAGAAACAAGAATGATCCCCCTGTACTATGTTGCCAAAGTGCAGACTGGAGGGATTTCTTTCATTTGAAAGATAATTAACAGCAACAACAAAAGCCACCATGTGACCAGTTGAAAACACTTCAGAACCAAGGAAGAGAACATAATATAAACAATTAGGAGAAAGTTTGAACTTCTGAAAAAATCTTTTTTACTGTAAAAAGTAGAAACATAATGATTTTCAAAAGGATGTGTTTTGGTCTCATAGAGGAAGAATGCATAAAGTGGAAAGAAGTTGGATATGAAATGAGAGCTAGGCACTAATTAGAATTATCAGAAAAACAATATGTGATTTAAAAAATAATAATTTTGTGCTCACAAATTAGGGAGAGTCACAGTCTACCTGAAGGACATACATGGACCTTCTTAGCTATTGATGGTGTTGATGGGGAAATATTGTGACACAGACTTTTATGCTCAGATAAGAAGTACTTCTTATATGAAGAAAATGAAGAGCCTAAGATATTCAATGGCTACCCATGTACTTTTATAGGAAAAAGTATTCATGATACATTTTAGCTATGAAGTGAATCAAATATAAAAACTCAAATGGGCTAGTCACAGAATATTTTTTAAAGTGTAACTTGCCTAGGAATTTATTAAAAATAAATAATTCAAATTTATTTACATAGCAAAATACCCATCTTAGTAATATTGTCATAGTGAAAATTTTTAAATTTTCTTTTTAAATGAACTGTCTGAAATCTCCCATCATTAAAGCAACATCTTCATAATTTATTGCAATTTCAGAGATTACTACCTACAGTGTGTTTTATTTTGACATAATTTTATTTTATTCATGATTATAAAGGCAACCTCCTCTTCATAAAGATACTTTTTCTCTTCAGTCTAGTCAGTTGCCCTTTCAAGACTATGGCATTTTTTTCCTGACCTTTACTAATTATTTTAAACTATGTTGGCTTAATATGACAGGAATTCTAATAATTTTCAAGGCTTTCCAATTCTCCTATAATACAAATATTTTAGTTAGCTTATATTTTCCAAATCAAAATAAATAAAACAAAACAAATTTTCTAATGGAAATATACCTGAAAGTGTTTGAGGTAAATGAAATAAACACCAAAAATGTTTTCCCTCAAAATATAGCTATTATATAAAGAGTCTGGAAAGATTAATTAGCATAATAATGAAATTAATAGGCTATTTCTTTATTACTGATGCCTATTATATCCTACATACTGAGCTAGTCACTTTGTAGATATTAACTCTCTAAAGTCCCACAACAACCCTATTAGGTAGATGCTATCAGTATTCCCAGCTTATCAATGAGAAAATGAGGTATAGAAAAAAATAAGTGAATTCCCAAGAATTAATTAAGCTGCTGAGCCAGAATTCAATGTCCAGGAAATCTAACTCCAGATTTGACTTTTTAAAGTCCTACATTATACACCCCTATTAATAAGGCCACATCACACTGATGGAAAATGAATGTTAAATGGAGAAAGTTAAAGAGGCAGTCATCTGACTTTCACTTGATTCCTGTATCTCACTCATGAGAACAGTCATATGAATACTCAGAAACATTTTCTGATGTTCAGCAACTGAGAATATTAGTAGATTTAGTGGTTTTGCTGATGTGTATATTTTTATATGCAAATTCAATATTTTATTAAGACTTAGAAATGTTAGACGTATTCTGGAACATCAAATAATCATGCCTTATTAAATTAAACTTTAGTTTGTTGTGAGCTGTGGTTATTTTTTGGTCGACCAATTTAAGATCCCTACACCATTTGGGACCCAAGAGACTGCTTAGCACTAAGCCTAAACATTGGAAGCATTTATAAAGACATTTGGTTTATCTCTCAGATAAAGAAAATTAAGTCACTCATTGTTTTATTGTTATTTTTCCAGTAGACTGTCAGATTTCTATTAGAACAAAAAATATGTGCTTACAAATAAAGTAGATTCTGATTTTACGTAATATAAATGTCTACAATGTTAACTATTTAGAAATGTATGTTTTACATGATCTACTATATGGATGATGAGAATATTGTAAATGAAAGTCTGATAAGCATATTAGCAAACGATTTAAATTACAGTAACTGATTCTGACATCCTTAGTAAATGCCAAGAACCATAGCTTTTCCAGCAGGTTCATGGAAATGTTCAGATAAAATATTCATGAATTCTCTACCAAAAGAAAAGCTTTTTATAGTCTTGTTTGACAGAGAATGACCTTTGCTTCAATAAGCTCCCATCTTTGCTCTAACTTAGTGTTTAGATGCCCTGCTTAGATGAATAAAACATACCATTTTTTTCTTTGTGTTTTCTAGTATATGTGATAATTAATAGAAAGAAAGACTTTGAAGTTTTAAATGTAGTAAATGGGTTTAAAATGAAAGGCATTAAGAAATCTTTGAAGATCAATTTCCCAGCAGGAAATTTGTCAAAGCAATTAGGATCCACTCTGACTTGGGCAAACACAGTAGTGCTCAATTGATGTGCTCTTTCGAATAACTAAAGCACTTTTAACTTTAGTGATCTGCACTAGTCATATGGTCAACCACCTGATGGTTCGTACAAAGATGGATCAATGGTTCAGTTATGTATACACACAAAAAAAACTTTATGAAGACAAAATCAGTCAAATACACTACAGTTGCTAATATGACAACAAAACAAACAGGGAACCATGAATTGGGTAATTTTCAACCAAATATACTATAGATTCAATCTAGGTCAATTTTATTATTTGTTCTTCTACCTTTAGTTCTTGTATTTCTTGAGAAGAAAGATGGTATTATTGCTACTGAGGTGTATTCAGAAAAGAATAGCAGTTAAGGTAAACAGAAAACCATCTATTCATATCCTGAAGATCTGAAAATGTGCTAAAACAGCCCTCTGTCCCACCACACCCTTTTAGCAAATAAAGTATCATCTGACACAAAGGAAAGTGCCACATTAATTTTTTAGTCATAGGACACCATTGATGCATTTAATCAGTAATATACTTACTGACCTAACCCAGTGGTAGTAGTGTATTCTATGGTATTGAAAGATTAATTAGGACCTCAGTATGTAGAGGTAGGGAATAAAGTGTGGAGTAATTAGTATTTCTTATATCCACCTCTGTATGTAAAGTCATGTGAAGATTTAATTTTAATAGAGACACTTACGTAACATGTTCCCAGACAAGGAATAATTGTGTCTCTGTTGTGGAAATTATATATATAGATAGATATAGATGATATAGATATAGATATAGATATAGATATAGATATAGATATAGATATAGATATAGATATAGATAGATAGATAGATAGATAGATAGATAGATAGATAGATAGATAGATAGATATAGATAGATATAGATATATAGATATATAGATATCTTCTGCCAAAACTCTCTGACATATACTGGACACTCCAGAAACATTGGAAGAAGGGCATTATCCATATTTGTTAACAACTTCTTAAAGAATTAAAACAAGTAAAATGCCAGATTTATAGTATTGAAATGGTTCATTGAAAACACATGCCCTTAAAATTATCTAGCATATTGGCATGATTTCTAGCCTAGGGTTTTCAATTAATCAAGTACCAGTTGGTGACATGAGATTTATGTATGTTTACTGATCTGGAGAAATCCAAAAAAGTGTATTTGTTTGAATAAATGTTTGAATTTCCTGGACTTATCTTCTAGATCAGCAGTCCTCAAAGGATTTCAACAGAGTCCTATGACAAATTTTCAAAAAAGTGGTTCCTTGACCAATTAAGTTATGGAAATGTGCACATTATGTACCTTCTTCAGTACAGGTGGTCCCTGACTTAATGGTTTGACAAGATTTTTTAACTTTATGATAATGCAAAAGCAATATGCGTTCAGTAGAAACTATACTTCAAATTTTGAATTTTGATCTTTTCCTGGGCTAGCGATATGCAACTAAAGGCTACCAAGACAAATATACACAAATTAATATATACATAGTAAAAAAAAAAAAAAAATCTGTCAATTGAAATAGATCTCTCAAGGCAAAGCAGAAGACCATGATAAGAATTACAGTAAATCACATAGTTCTAAAATTATTGGGGACATTAGTGTATACATTCAGAATGACACTCAACATATTTAAAATTTTATGGCATAGGAATTAACCACATGGAAGAGTGCTGGCTGTAAACCATAGATAGGTCCAGAGAGAGTGTGTCAGCTAAATGTCAGCATTACAACATGAGCTCTTTCTATTTCCTTGTTTTTCTATCACTATTCTTACACTTTCCTAATGTAATTTGAATATTCAGAAATTGTATGTTCCTGAATTCCAATATTTAGGGTTTTTTTAAAATTAACATTACCTTTTATGCATTTTTCACATATACTGTATAATTAATTATAAGTTTATGCTAAGAAAACAAATACTACTTGGTTACATAAACTCACCTTGCAAATGTGTAGATTAAACTTATTGAGTTTTATCCTTATACCTTTTTCCCTAGAAAGAGAATTTAAGGGAAAAAAACACAAAATTATTCAGCACAACATCTTACACTTTAAATGAAGTATAACAGTGTGGCAAAGATTTGCATTATGCATTATGAATAATAATTCTTAGATTATTTTAGTTTTAAAAAACCTATGTAATCCTATTAACTCCTGCAATAAATATGGAGCAATGCCATTTGGCTTGTTTAAAAGTAGTCCCAAAACTCAGAGAGAAAAAGTATAACCTACGCATTGAATGCCTTTGAAGCTACTGTGAGAACATGTAGAAATTACGAACTAGCAGCCAATACGAGGAAACACAAGCTCTTTCTCTGCGTGTAGTCAGTGATTTGTAAACAACAATTACTAACAAGAGAAATGAGAGGAAAGCACAGGGCCCAGCCAGGTGTTATTTTACGACGGTGATTTACTCTGCTGTTTGATCAATAATGAGAACAAAATCACCCACATCCTCAGGAAGCCGTGACTGGTGCAGGGCAGCTGTGGGAGCACCTGGCCACTTGTCCTCTGCAAAGACAGCCTCCATCGAGGAAGAATCAAGATTCATTCCTCTTGGCTTAACTAGAAACAGTGCCAATGAACCTGCTGCTGCATTTCATTATTTCTTTAAAGAATGAACACAAGCAGTTTTCCAGCTCCATTTCTGGTGAATTGTCAGGAATACACTTGCATCCTCCTGAATCAGTGTGGCAGGATCAACACTCTCTGGAGTGGCCAGCAATAGGACTCTCCCTTGCTGTACTTTCAGGAAACATACACAAAATTGTGACTACAGCTTTTGCTACCAAAAAGTAATAGAGAAAAAACCCTAAAATGCAACTTTTTTTTTTTTAGTTTTATTGATTTCTAGAGAGAAGAAGGGAGAGAGAGAGAAACATCAGTCGGCTGCCTCCTGCATGCCCCCCACCGGGAATTGAACCAGCAAACCCTTCAGCACACAGGACTATGCCCAACCAACTGAGCCACATCAGCCAGGCCTAAAACACAGCCTTTAAAATATTTTACACCTGGATTATATAGAAAACATACAATCTTAGGGTTATATCCTGCAAACTCTGTTGAATCCAGCAGACTTTTACTGATGAAGAGATGTTACACTGTGGCTAGGGAAAGCGAGAGCACAGCTTATGGGGTGGAGCAGATGCGGGAATGAAGAAATGGATTTAGAATTAATGAAAAGGAGAATTGGGAGCACTCTCACTCAATAATCAAATAACTCAGAATATTTTTTGTTTTGCTTTTATTTCTCAATCCAAATACTTTTTAAATGAGACAGTTAAGTAATGGAAATATTGAAAATTCAAGAAACTAACCCAAGATGGATTTTAATAATATACACTTAAGTTATAGCATCATGTCCATTTTCATCAGTACCATATGCTCAAACTCTTATCATTTGGCAATCATCTTTCCTTATTTCATGATTTATTATTATTATATCATTAAATTATATATTATTATTTTCTTACATTACTTCTACTCTCATAAAATGATGGTCATGTACATGGAGTGTATGAATCAATTGGACAGTGCTCATATAGTGCCATAAATGATTTACCAAACAAAATCATGGAGAGCAGGACAACTGTCTGATAAGCCTTGTAATAAGATTTAAACAAGTTTTGAATTAAAGATATTCACATTAAAGTTTCCTAATGTATTTGTGTGGCACTGTACTAGGTTCTATGGGAGGTGCAGATCCCAAAATGTGCCACAGTCACTGGGGTACAGCCTGTCAGTGCTAGTCTTAGTCTGAAATGTGCCTTTCACCTCTTAAATGTAAATCCTTTCCAGTCTGGCCCCATTTTTTAAATGAGAATAACTGTACCTACAAAGTTACAGTGTATATTAGGTGATTTAATGCATGTTAAAGAGTGTGGGAAGTTGAAAAGTTAAGTACAATATCTTATTAATTATCCTATTAAAAAATAATTTGAAGAGCTTAAGACAAAGATAGTCAATTGCTAGATGTCATGAGAAATAGACAATGAATGTTTTAGGAATTCAGACATCAAAATAAATTCCATCTGAAGTGATCAAAGAAGTCTTAAGCTAGTTCGGGTTCTATCTTAAGGGGGAAAAATGGTAATTGCTGCTATTTATCTTATATTATGAATGGAAGTACTTAAATGTGAATCTCTCTTCTGTAACCCCCAAGGTTATTCATGGGTTATTTCACAGCCCCAAATGTGACTGAAATTTTCTTGTCTGTTTATCCTCCCTAGGGGCGCAACAGTACAGAAAAAGATTTTTTTTCCTTCTTGAGACATCCAATAAGCAAATCCATAATACTTAAAAGACTAATTTTTGTAAAGCTTCTTGGTTTTAAATACTATTGAATTTAATGGTCTTTCAGCTGCCTTTATCTGCAATTTTGTATCATCACAGAAATTCAAGGATGACAAAAATACAGGGCAAGACTAAGATTTAGTGATTCTTCCATGTGCCATATGTATTACTTTATGGTCATAGCTTATAAATAAATTCATATGTAGGTTTAACTTGTTAGAATTAATTAACATTTTGAATTACATGTTTTGAAATTGAAACAAATTTCAAAATATCACTTGAGCTAAGTTAGTTCGTCTCTTTGAAATAAACTCGAATTCCTTTAAAAATTATGGATAATATAATCATTTGTTAATGTAATTTAAAATCACTAACTATTGGACAATTATTAGGTTTATTTATGTTTTATTTTTGTTAGATCTAGTTTTACTAGGCTAGCATGGTAGCATAATGTACATAATTAGATAGATGATAGATGATGATGATGATGATAGATAGATAGATATAGATGATAGATAGATAGATGATAGAGATAGATAGATAGATAGATGATAGATAGATAGATAGATAGATAGATGATAGATAGATAGATAGATAGATAGATAGATAGATAGATAGATAGATAGATAGATAGATAACCCACACCCACAGTTTAGTTTTATTCAGAGCAAAGAAAATCAAAACTTAATATGACACAAGAAGAAATTTAGCCATAAGTTTGGAATCTGTACTCAAACTACACATGCAAAGGGGACAGTATTCTGCTCATACAATTGATTTGCTGCCACATTTGTCTACTGTTTGTCTAATATTTTTAAATTTATTTAAATTGTTGACACTGTTACAGATGTCTCCCATTTTCTCACCCTTTACCCCACTCCACCCAGCCTTTGCCACATTATTGTCTGAGTCTATGGGCTATGCTGTATGCATATATATTCTTTGGTTAATCTCTTCCAGTACCTCCCAGCTCCCTCCCCTCTGAGATATGTCACTCTGTTCCATGTCTCCATGCCTGTGGTCCAATATTGTTTGTCATTTTATTTTGTTCATTAGATTACACATATAAGTGAGATCATGTGATATTTGCCTTTCTCTGACTGGCTTATTTTGCTTAGCATAATCTTCTCCAGGTACATTCATGCTGTCTCAAAGGGTAAGAGTTCCTTCTTTTTTACAGCCACATAGTATTCCATTGTATAAATGCACCACAGCTTTTTTTATCCACTCATCTACTGATGGGCACTTGGGCTGTTTCCAGATCTTAGCTATTATAAATAATGCCTCTATGGACCTAGGGGTGCATATATTCATTCTGATTGGTGTTTCAGGCTTCTTAGACTATATGCCCAGAAGTGGGATTGCTGGGTCAAACAGAGTTCCATTTTTAATTTTTTGAGTTAACTCCATACTGTTTTCCACAGTGGGTGCACTAGTCTGCATTCCCACCAACAGTGCACAAGGGTTCCTTTTTCTCCACACCCTCGCCAGCACTTGTTATTTGTTGATTTATTCTGACAGGTGTAAGGTGATACCTCATTGTGGTTTTAATTTGCATCTCTCTGATGATCAGTGACATTGAGCATTTTTTTCATATGTTTATTGGCCATCTGTATGTGCTCTTTGGGGAAGTGTCTATTGAGGTTCTTGTACCATTTTTTTAATTGGATTGTTTGTCTTCCTGGTGTTGAGTTGTGTAAGTTCTTTATATATTTTAGATATTAATCCCTTATCAGATGTATCACTGGCAAATATGTTCTCCCATACAGTGGGTTCCCTTTTTGTGTTGTTGATAATTTCTTTTGCAGTGCAGAAGCTTTTTAGATAGATATAGTTCCATTTGTTTATATTTTCTTTTGTTTCCCTTTCCCTAGGAGATGTATTGGCAAAAATACTGCTACATAAGATGTTTGAAATTTTACTGCAGATGTTCTTTTTTAGGATTTTTATGGCTCCACAACTTACATTTAAGTCTTTTATCTATTTTGAGTTTATTCTTGTATATGGTGTAAGTTGGTGGTCTAGTTTCATTTTTTCACATGTATCTGTCCAATTTTCCCAACACCATTTATTGAAGAGACTTTATTTACTCCATTGTCAAATATTAATTGTCCATAAAGATTCGAGTTGATTTCTGGGCTCTCTGTTCTGTTCCATTGACCTGTATGCCCATTCCTGTGCCAGTATCACGCTGTTTTGATTACAGTGTCTTTGTAGTATAGTTTTATATCCAGTACTGTGATTCCTCCAGCTTTGTTCTTTTTTTCAAGATTGCTAAGGCTATTCAGGTCTTTTATAAATTTTTGGAATATTTGTTCTAGATCTGTGAAATACATCATTGGCATTTTAATAGGAATTTCATTGAATGTATAGATTGCTTTGGATAGTATGGACATTTTAATGATGTTAATTCTTCCAATCCAGGAACATGATATATGCTTCCACTTGTTTATATCTTCCTCTGTTTAATTTTTGCAATGTCCTATAGTTTTCCCTGTATAGGTCTACTACCTCCTTGGTTAAGTTTATAACTAGGTACTTTATTTTTTGTTGTTGCAATGGTAAATAGGATTGTTTTTTCAGTTTCTCTGTCTGATAGTTCATTATTGCTATATAAAAATACCATGGATTTCTGCATATTAATTGTGTATCCTGCTACTCTGTTAAATTCATTTACTAGATTCTAGTAGTTTTTTGGTGGAGTCTTTAGGGTTTTCTATGTGCAGTGTCACATCATCTGTGAATAATGACAGTTTTACTTCCTCCTTTGCAATTTAGATGCCTTATATTTTCTCTTCTTGTCTGATTACTGTAGCTAGGACTTAAAGTATTATGTTGAATAAGGGTGGTGAAAGCGGACATCCCTGTCTTATTCCTGATCTTAAGGGAAAAGCTTTTTGTTTTTTCTCATTGAATATGATGTTGGCTGTAAGTTTTTCATATATGGCTTTTATTATGTTGAGGTATGATAACTCTATTCCCACTTTGCTGAAAGTTTTTATCATATATGAGTGGTGGATTTTGTCTAATGATTTTTCTGCATCTAATTTTTTTCAATTTTAAATTCATTTATTTTGTATTTGATTACTGTGTACCACATTCTAAAGCTCATGGTCATATGAGAAATAAGTATGTTTTTTTCTGCATCTCTTGATGTGATCGTTTGATTTGTATCATCATTTTGTTTATGCGATGTACCACATTTATTGATTTGCAAATATTGTACCAACTTGCATCCCCAGAATAAGTTCCACTTGGTATGATCTTTTTAATGTATTGCTAAATACGATTTGCTAATATTTTGTTCAGGATTTTCGCTCTATGTTCGTCAGGGATACTGGTCTATAATGTTCTTTCTTTGTAATGCCTTTTTTTGATTTTGGAATTAGAATAACGCTTGCCTCATAAAGAGAGCTTTGTAGTCTACCCTCCTCTTGAATTTTTTTGAATAGTTTCTGAGATTTTGGTGACTAGTGTGTTAAATTCCTAGAAAATACTGGCACAACATATTTTTTAACTGCAACTTGACAGGTAATAATAAGGTCAGCAGAATCTCAGACTGGTCTAATTTGAGGGTACTTTCCTCCCCTTATATTTGAAAGAAACTGTACTATATAGCATCTGTCACATAAACTGTTTCTCAAATCCCTCTGGAATGATTTAATCACCAGTAGAGGTGTACTGAAAACAGCAGCCTAGAGACAAGCTTAACAGTGAGCACATTAAATCAGCCAGTCATAAAACTAATAAAATAGAAATCAAAAAGGCACAGATTATGCTGAAAAGAGCTTTAAAGATAATGCTTCAGGTCTTACTCTATAATTAAATGCTGACAGTGCTGTGTCATTTTCACTCATCATTAATAAAGCGATTTTTCACTCTGGCCTCCACAAGTAGAGTTTTCTGTGCAAATATTTCCACATATTTTTCACTAATGTCTTGTTCAGCTACCTGCTTGCCTCATATTGGCATGGCAGAAAAGGAGAGTGAGCAAGCTTTGTGTTACCCGATGTTAATATTGCATTGGGAGAGACACTGGAAATTCAAAGCTAAAGGCTTTTCAAAAAATAGAATAACATTAGCTCTAAGGAAAGACTGAAAAAAATTAATCCTGTATCACCTATAACTTAATCAGAAAGAGAAAAATCCTTTTTTTCCCTAATAAGAAAGGCAGAAAAGAAAAAATCTGATAGATTGTAGATTTAATAAAAAAAATCTGTGAGAGCAGGATATTTAAAATATTTTTTTAAACAAAAGGAATGAATACTTTTTAAAAGTAATAAATACATTAAATGAATCATGTAATTAAATAGGTGTTTTTATTGCTGCTTTAAAAACTTATTTTTTTAAAACTTACCCACTTTCCCTGCTGAGCCATAAATGTATTCATAATTAAAGTATTTAAAGATAAATCAGTTGAACTGTTGTAAATTTCCTATTGCTACTATGGCAAATTACCACAAACTTGTCTCGAAACAACATGTTTATTACCTTGCAGTTCTGGATGTCAAAAGACCAAAATCAGTCTTACAGGACTAAAATAAAGGTGACAGGAGGGCTTCTTCCTTCCAGAAGCTCCGGGGGAAATCTTCCCTTTTCCAGCCTCTGCACTCCTTGGCTCACAGCCTTCTCTTCAGTAGACAGGTTTCCTCCTGCCTCCCTCTTTTCAGTACACCTGTGATTACATTGGGTCCACCTGGAGAATCCAGGTTAATCTGCCCATCTGAAAATCCTTAATTTAAAAATTGCCAAATCCCTTTTACCATAGAAGAACATTCACAGGCTCTGGGGATTACAGTGTGTACATGTTGGTGGCCATTGTCCACACTACCATGGCCATCACGGGGCTGAACATACCACAGTCTTATTCTCAGGTATAAAAAGAGGCAGAAATTACAAAGAAATAAAGCACCAATTCTGTATTTAAGTGTCACACATATATATTTCAAATTCAGAACCAGGTTTCAACCACATGGGAATAATAATTATATTACAATTATCTCTGATTATAGGGAAAAAAAACAAAGGAAAGGCACATGCGGCAGACATTTTAGGATATGTTATACTATCCAAAGCACAATATATTTAACAAACATGTCCAAAAACAAGGCACAGATCACAAATAGTTTAAAGTATACCCTTGGGTTTCAAAATGTCAATTCACATAAATAACACATTTACAAAATTTCACAGTAAAATTATGTTACTGATTATGGCATGTCTCCTTTTTAACATCTGTGGACTGCAACATTGCTCCAGGTTCTTGCTTTTCAGTTATACCTGTTGGTTCATTATCAAAGAAAAGGGGAAAATCACGCAGTCTTAAAAGTCTGTTCTGGTTTGTCCATCCTGGTCCATATCATTTATTTATTACATTAGTGTTCTTCTTTGACGTTTCATCACGTTGTCGATTGTATTTCCCCTAAAACCACACACACACACACACACACACACACACACACACACACACCCCACCCCCCACCCCTTTCTGGACAGAGGCATGGAGTAAAAAGAAAGGAAAAGAATAAAAAAAGACAGGGAAAAGCACTAAAAAAGACAGACGAGAGGAAGGAAGGAGCAGGAAGACCCGAGGAAAGGAAGGAAGGAGAAGAAAGGATGGGTGAGCAAAGTGGGGGCGCTCGTCCCCTTTACGCCGCGAGGCAGAACTAGGAATGCGGTGGGAGCTGCCGGAGGAGACGGTCATGTCCTAGGTCATGTCCTAGGAGGGCTTCCTAACAGGAGCGATTTGAAAAAGGGAGGGGCGACCCTGGGAAGCAGGCTCTCCGCTGCAGCTGCTCAAGGGAGACGGGGTGGTCGGCTCCCGGCGACGTGGCCAGGGATGTTCTGCGTGGCTGAAAAATCTATTAAATGGCTTATAAGGTTTACCTTAATACTGAGACTCTACTGCTTAACATTCACGATTCAAGTTTGCATTGTCACAGAAACCTGTGCGCGTGTCCTCTCATTCTGCCCCTTCAGTTTCTCTCTTTCTTACCCAAACACACACGTCCCCACACGCGTACATACACCCAGTGTATAATCCGTGCCATGCCCTTGTGCTCAGTAGAGGATGGAGTATTAGCAATGTTTGATGGACCTTTAGGACGATACACACCTCATGACCCATATGATAAGTCTTGATGACAGTCTCAAAATAAGACATATATGTAATAAGCCCAAGTGATTTGAATGTGTTATTGTTTGATATTAAGAACATAAAAAATATTCAAAGGCAAGAGGACATTTGTGACATTGCCTCATTCTTTGCTTCTAGTTTTGAACACATTTTAATTTTGTACATATTACAACTCTAAATACAATTAATTTTAAGAGGAAATGCAGTAAGTATGTTAATTTTCCACTTTTTTCTTGACATTTTGAGTTAATATCACAATTCGCCTTCACATCTCATCACTAAACTATTGCTGGCTCCTCTAAGCTTTAGTTCCTCACCTTTAAAATGGAGACAGTCTCATGGATTAATGAGCAAAATAACAGAATAATTTAATATTTCTCTGGGTGTCTTCACATAAGCATAAGAAAATAATGATTGTCTAGGTGTGCATAAGATCTCTTTTGTTAACTAATTCTGTTACATGCTTTTCTTTTCACTTTTTATTATGTAGTTTTTGGTAAACTATTTGAGATTCAGAAAATGTAGTAGTCAGAAAGGTTTGCTTTAAAACCCTTTTAAAGAATGTGGCAATCTATTCAACAATCATTTATTTTGAAGGTCAAAGCTAAGATTTTGAAGGCCTGAGAAAGGATGTATATAAGAAATATAACTCTACTGAAAACCACACTGAATACATAATCTGTGCAGGAAACATTGCTCGAGTCTTCACGTCTTCCAGTAGCCTCTGATCTGATAGACTCCAGAAGATATTATTTCCTTGCCTATTTCTTTCTTTCTCTCACTTTTTAGAATCCTAAGTAATTACCAGTGGTTGTCCTTCTGTGTTCTAAAATTTGTTTTTTCTTATGTGGAAGAATATATGTATTTTCTTCTTTGTATTTATTGGGTACTACAGTGTTGTGACAATATCCAAATTCAGATGTTACATAAACTTGGGTTATGAAGAAAACAAATTTATTAAATATAATCAAAACAAATGCTTGAGGTTTTATATATTGAAGCCTTGTTTTAAAATGAGATTTTGTATAATGTTAGCCTTCTTTGAAAATAGAAAAGGCAGCCTTTGGGGTATATATTGACCTATAAGTTGTTTCCCACACCCTCTGCTTTAACTCAATAACTATTTAAAATGCATGCCTAGTGCGTATTGATACAGCTCTTTTCAAAAGCAATATGCTAATACAAAGTATGGCTCACAAAACCCAAATTAATTGAAGCTATTTTTTTCTGTAAGATATTTAACAACATCAAAAATTTGTCCTAAAATGTGAAAACACTAATAGGACAATATTGGAAACTTCAACATCCAATATTAAAGGAAAGATAAAATATCAACACAATTTAATATTTTAGCTATTAAAGTAATAATTATGGAGACTATCAAAATATGAACTGGGATTTGCAAGATATAGTTAAAAATAGAATTATATAAATTATGTATGTTTTACAGCTATGTCAAATATGGATATTTACTTATGAAAAAAAGTGCAAAAGTAAAGATATTTTTTAGAGTTTGCATATTTTTTTTTTAATATATCTTTATTGATTTCAGAGAGAGGAAAGGAGAGGGAGAGAGAGATATAGAGACATCAATGATGAGAGAGTCATTGATCGAGCCCGCAACCTGGGCATGTGCCCTGACTGGGAATCAAACCCTGATCGCCTGGGTCCCAGGTCGACGCTCAACCACTGAGCCATGCCCGGCTGGGCTAGAGTTTACGTATTTCTTGGACCCTTAAATCTATGTATACCTTCCTAGTTAGATAATAGATTTTCTTTTTTCTATTTTATAGACATATAGGAGAGCACTCAGAAAACTTAGGTGATGTGGCTATACAACTAATTGACCACTGGAGAATTGGAAATAGAAAAGATAGTACCTATATTTGAATCAATAATTATCCTAATATGCTGCTGCTATAATGGAATTTCTTATATGTTTTGCAAGGATTAAATCATTTGACATTGAGTGCCAAATAATTATGAGGCAAAATGTGATACACTGGTAATATTGCTTTATGTTATTGTACATTAAATTGAAAATTAACAATTACATTGTATACGTATGCAAAGGACATTTTCAAAAAGTATGATGAATTGATGTACTTAAATCAACTTATAATTTGTATAATTCACGTGAGAGTTTTAATTTTTTCATAAAGCACCATTTAATAGAGCATTACACTATAATTCAAAATCATTAATGCAGTTTCCAACAGGAATAAATTTATTAATGGTAGCTTATTTGTACTGAATGTGACTCAATTAAATAGTGAATTATCTGAGCGCTTTTTAAAATTTACCAGATTATCCATATCTATTTTATCTTATATCGCAAACTTCTCTGTTTCTTAGCAATTTCTATAATTATTGCTCACGTTTAAGAATATGTTTTAGTCCAACAATAATGCCTTTACTGAACATCTGGAAAGAGTTTTAAATATAGTTTTTGAAGTATTCATTTCCTTAGGAGAGCCAAACATCATTCTCACATTTACAAAAACACCTGTCCTTCAGATACAAAGGAAGCATTCAGACATAAAACACTGAACTTAATACTTGAGTTTTTCTTAGAAATTTAAAGTATATTAATCATAATCATAGAGAATAAATTTTTTTCAAATCCTGTTCTCACCTGTGATTGGTACATTTAAATAGATTTCTGAAAATGAATTAGAACAATATCATGAGTTCATAAATTATATTTCTGATTTGAGTTTACCACGGTAAGGTTTTCACATACTTTTTTAAAATATATGATTTTATTGACACTATTACAGATGTCCCCCATTTACCACTCCCTTCCACCCAGTCCCTCCACCACCACCTCCAGGCCTTCACCACACTATTGTCTGTTTCCAGAAACTATGCGTCTAAATATATGAGTTCTTTGGTTTATTTCTTCTTGTCCCTGCCCCCTCATCACCCCCACCCGAGATATGTCAGTCTGTTCCATGCCTCTATACCTCGGGAGTTATTTTGTTAGTCAATTTATATTCATTAGATTCCACAAATAAGTGAGATCATGTGGTATTTGTCTTTCTCTGACTGGCTTATTTCACTTAGCATAATAAACTCCAGGTCTGTCCATGCTGTCTCAAAGGGTAAGAGATCCTTTATTTATTTATTTAATTTATTTTTTTAAGAGATCCTTTTTTTAAAACTGCATAGTACTCCATTGTGTAAATGCACCACAGCTTTTTTATCTATTCATCTACTGATGGGCACTTAGACTGTTTCCAAATCTTAGCTATTGTAAATAACACCGCTAAAAATATAGGGGTGCGTATATTCTTTCTAATTGGTATTCGGGGGTTTTAGGATATATTCCCAGAAGTGGGATCACTGGGTCAAATGGAGGTTCCATTTTAAATTTTTTGAGGAATCTCCATACTGTTTTCCATAGTGGCTACACCAATCTGCATTCCCAGCAACAGTGTACAAGAGAGTTCCCTTTTCTCCACACCCTCGCCAGCACTTGTTTGTTGATTTGTTGATGGAGCCATTCTGACAGGTGTGAGGTGATATCTTATTGTCATTTTAATTTGCACTTCTCTGGTGATTAGTGTTGTAGAGAATTTTTTCATATGTCTCTTGGCCATCAGTATGTCCTCTTTGGAGAAGTGTCTATTGAGGTCCTTTGCCCATTTTTTAAATTGAATTGTTTGTCTTTTGTTGAGTTGTATACGTTCTTTATATACTTTGTAGATTAACCCCTTATCATATGAATCATTGGCAAGTATGTTCTCCTCTACAGTGTGTTCCTTTTTCATTTTGTTGATGATTTCTTTTGCTGTGCAGAAGCTTTCTAGTTTTATGTAGTACCATTTGTTTATTTTTTTTTTTTCCTTTGTTTCTCTTGCCCTAGGAGATGTATCAGTGAAAATTCTGCTATGTGAGATGTCTGAGATTTTACTATTTTCTTCTAAGATTTTTATGGTTTCATGACTTTCATTTAAGTCTTTTATCTATTTTGAATTTATTCTTGTGTATAGTGTAAGTTAGTGGTCTAGTTTCATCTTTTTGCCTGTGCTTATCCAGTTTTCCCAACACCGTTTGTTAAAGAGACTGTCTTTACTCCATCGTATGTTCTTGCCTCCTTCATGAAATATTAATTCACCATAACGGTTTGGGCCAATTTCTGGGGGTCTCTGTTCTGTTCCATTGGTTTATATGCCTGTTCTTATGCCAGTACTAGGCTGTTCTGATTACAATGGCTTTGTAGTATAGTTTGATATTTGGTATTGTGATCCCTCCAACTTTGTTCTTCTTTCTCAAGATTGCTGCAGCTATTCAGGGTCTTTTTTTGGTTCCATACACATTTTTTAACTATTTGCTCTAGATCTGTGAAATACATCATTGGTATTTTAATAGGAATTGCATTGAATCTATAGATTGCTTTGGGTAGAATGGACATTTTAATGCTGTTAATTCTTCCAATCCAGGAACATGATATATGCTTCCACAGGTCTTTTACCTCCTTGGTTAAGTTTATTCATTGGTATATTATTTTGTTGTTGTTGCAGTGGTAAATGGGATTATTTTTTAGTTTCTCTTTCTGAGAGTTCATTATTGGTGTATAAAATGCCATTGATTTCTGGATATTGATTTTGCATCCTGCCACTTTGCCAAATTCATTTATTAAATCTAGTAGTTTCTTGGTGGAGTCTTTAGGGTTTTCTATGTACAATATCATGTTATCTGGTAATAATGACATTTTTACTTCCTCCTTTCCAATTTGGATGCCTTTTATATTTTCTTCTTGCCTGATCGCTGTGGCTAGGACTTCCAGTACTATGTTGAATAAGAGTGATGAAAGTGTACACCCCTGTCTTGTTCCTGATCTTAAGGAAAACACTTTTAGATTTTGCCCATTGAGTGTAATGTTGGCTGTGGGTTTGTCATATATGGCCTTTACTATGTTGAGATATGACCCCTCTATTCCTACTCTGCTGAGAGTTTTTATCAAAAATGCGTGCTGGATTTTGTCAAATTATTTTTCTGTGTCTATTGATGTAATCGTGATTTTATCCTTCGTTTTGTTTTTTACATACTTTATTGAACAGACACCTGTATTTCCTTTCTAGGGGAAAAGGCAAATCCTAGTTCTCAATAACCCCAACATAATTACTCATTTGTTTTATTCCCTAATATATACCCATAGGTTCAGAATTACAATAACAATACTACCATCAACAATATCCTTAGTAAAAAATTTAATAATTTTTGCAGGTTTTTAAAAAATCTTTAAAATATAACCCATTGAGATGTATGTTAAAGTTACTGTGTTTTAAAGTCATTATAAGTAGTTCCTCTTGGAGTCTATGCCTCCAACTCAATATACAGGTTTCTTTTATTTTTCTTCTAATTTTTCAAAATTGCTTTTTTAAATGTTAATTTGACTTCTAATGTTTTAAAATATTTATAAGATTCCAAAATAAATCTTCAAGGGAAGGTATATTTTGAGATGTTTAGCTTTTAACCCTGTAGTGTCCATCCTATTTCCTCTCATCTCCTAGGGGTAACCATTGTTATTATTTTTTATTCATAGGTTTCTCCTTATATTGTATCTTATACATTTTCTCTGCCTTAGTTTTTTCACTTAAAATATATATCCCGAAATAACTCCACTGTAGTACTTATAGACAGTCACAATTCCTTTTTACAACAACATAAATTCTCTGGTGAATATAGCATAGTTTTCAGCCAGTCCTGTATTGATGGACATTTAAACTGTTTCCAGTTGTCACAAACAATTCTCAGTGAGTAGTCTCGTAAAGATCTCACTTTATATTTGTGATGTATCTGTGGAATAAATTCCAAAAAGCCAATATATAAATGAACATACAATTGGCCTTAAGTTGTTGAATTTTCTTTTATAAGAGCTTTATTATTTTGCATTCCCACCAACAATGCATTTAGGTTTTTTTTCACCACAGCCTTTCATCAGAGGCTGGTGTCAGATTTTTGGCTTTTTGCCATTTTGATAGATGAGGAGTGGTATCTCAGTGTATTTAATTTGTATTACTCTTTTTATGAGTTTTAATATCTATGTAAAAAAACTACTATTTTAAAAATTTTTAAAACTTAAAATGAGAAACATTTTTTATAGAAACAAATTTATGATGTGTATATTTTAGGTAAATTTTGAATGTTTAACACAAGATTGCTTTTGGCTGAAATTAGATTGTTAAAACAATGTTACATAGAGGGGAAAAATCATGATTCTGAAAATAAACTTCAGAAGTCAAATATTTCAATTTTATTCAAATGCAACAGAAACCATGCAAAAGAAATAATTCTTACAATGATAAGCAATAATTTACTGTAGTTAAGAACTTTGTGATACAAACTTTTAGAAAGTACTAAGACTTCATAAAGCTCTAAGTGTTGAAGAGAAAGAAAAGCGTATAAATGATCTTGTAATTGCAGAGGATTTCTCTATAGAAAATTTAGATTTGATAAAATATAGCAGCCAAGTGTAACATACTTCATGTCAAAACCAAAGCCAGTTTAAAGAAAAATGTCCTCCTATAACAAAATCAAAGATGATGACTTCTGCCTCTTATTCTTGGACTATATAAAATTTTCCAATATTCCCTAGTAGTATTTCTAAATACATTTTAATTATTTATTTAGGCTGGATAAAATAGATCCTAAGGCTACCTTGTTAATCTGACACCTGTACTTGATGTCCTTCTCTGCAAGAATTATGTATTTTTGGAAGACAAATATTAAAGAAAGGATTATGGAATATAATTCCTGCCAATTAATTCTTAGTTATTTTCTTTCATTTCAGCACCTTCCCTGATAGGTATGGTAAGGAAGGACTGGGCATCCCAAAATAGCATTGCCCTATCATGGCAAGCACCTGCTTTTCCCAATGGAGCCATACTGGACTACGAGATCAAGTACTATGAGAAAGTAGGTCTTATCTGGAGCTTCCTAAAAAGTTTCATATACATATATATGCATATATGTATATACTGAGCATGTTATTATACTATATTATCTTACTTTAAAATCTGTTCTTCTTTGGTACATACCTCCTATGTCTTTGAATACTCTCTAATTTACTATTGTGGGTATAAATTCTTAATTAATTTGTCTTGTTTTATGTCATTAAAGTAGAAGATACAAGATATTTATCTCCGCCATGACTTACTCTAGGGAATTATACAATAGACTAAGAAGCAGTAACTCCTGCAACTTAACAGTTTTATTGACATATTTTTTCTAAATACACTTGGGAAGAAATGGTAAAATGGAATTACTATAAACTAAAAAGAGTTTGTGTAGGTCATATTCTTTGCCAATGAATTTAAACTTCTGGAGTCCACTATAATTTGGAAAGGATGATTTAAGGGATAAATGGTAATACCTGATTATTTAAAAATTTTTCTTTACATTTGGTCAGCTGTTTTATTTTATAAGAAACTAGTTCAAGATAAATCTGGTCAATCAACTGGTAAACTTAATTTCCATTTTTGTCATTTAAAATTTTTCTCAATTACTATATTTTCATGAATTATATATTTACTTTATTGTTTTCACACTCTTTCTTTAGCTCCCCCCTCCACCATTCCTCACCATTATGATAGTGTTCCTATAGCAGATCACATGGTCACTTTTGATAGTTTCATTGTGCTAATACTACTCTGGAATATTGATAAAGGGAACATTAAATTAAAAAATTAAATGTACTAATTGCATGTAATATGCAGTGCTATTCTACAATAAGCAAGAACTTCTTACATTTCTTTAACTTACTAGAAGCAAAGAAACATCATAAATGAATTTAGGTCCCCTCTGAAGAAACACAGGGCAAGAAGAGAAACAAACGTGGTTTTCTATTCTATTGCTTCTGAACAAATGTAAGTTTGAAAAAGGGAGAGGTAACTCAGTAGCATGGCTGTATCCGTTTTGACACTCTAGTGATTTCAGCATTATGTAGTCAATGAAAACTGTCACTATCATTAATTCACATGGATAAATTCATAGTCTAAGACAGGAGGAATTTACTGAGTTTAAATTGGATTATAGATTCTGCACATTAGCCAGGCCAGCATGTGTTTAGAAATCTTGTTAGGCTATCCTTTAAAATGTTGCAACCTATAGGATGCTGTCACAAGAACACACAGTATTCTGTTCCCTAATTTAATAGATCTTCATGTAATTCATAAATTATGACCATTTAAAGAGCAATGCACACACACATATAAGCAACTTTCAGAATGAAAATATTTCTTTGTGTTTTATAAAGGTTGTATCTCATACACAGCAAATCACTCTTATTTTATAATCCTTTCTACATCATGTTTGGAGATGATGATAACTTACAATATTTCCAGATTCCATAGAAAAGGAACCACATTCATCCAATCAGAATTTTAGAAATCAGCAAGATCTGAAAGATGGCAATTGACATAATAGTCATATTTTCATTATGGAATAAATAATATTCTGAAGGAGTTTATTTTGTAAGAACATGGCAATGATCTAATGCTAAAAAATTAAACATGGAGTTGGAAGTCAAAGATTTCTAATTTATTCCTGACTCTGACTCTTGTTATGTTTATGGACAAGAAAAAGTCAATTAATCTCCCTATGTCTCAGACTTTATATTTACAAAATGGAAATGAAGATATCAACCCTTCTAGTAGATTGTAAAAGTTAATTATAAACAGACCTGAAGATGAAAAGCACTCTAAATCAGTATTAAATACTATTTAAGTGAGCATTAGGGAAATATTAGTGTATAATATAATATAAAATCAGAACACAGTAGTATGGGAATGGTGTACAAACTAAATAAAAATATTATATTTTTATACATAAATACATAATGTATAGGCAACCAATCAAAGATGTTGGAATATAAACCTTTCAGAGAGAACATAAAATAATGGACAGCATTACAACTTTTCCCAGCTATGACTTCAAAGTCTAACTATACATTTTACATATCTGCATTTATAACATGGTTTCTCCTTCCAAGAAAATATTTTATAAAGATTATAACTAGGGCAAATTATAATAGCACTCTTAAAGATAATTACCTTTATTAGGAACCTAAATATTGTTCAGTAAGAAAATCAAGGCACAAGTATACAGGGGGGGCCAAAAGTACATTTACAGTTGTTTGTATGGAAAATAATACAATGATTAATAAATTATAATATAAGAATAAACTCTGTGTTTCACACACTCACGACTGTAAACCTGCTTTTGCCCCACCCTGTATATGCAAATGATCCCATTTTTGGAACACAAATATGCCTCTATACATGTATATTTGCATGTGATTATATGAGCATAGAGAATTATAGAATGGAATAGGGTGTACGCCACATGCTCTTTCAGGTATTGCTTATTGGGGTAGAATGGGGTGCAGAATGAAGGTGAGGTAAGGAAGAGAAAGGGAGGTAGCAGTATAGATAAATGGGAATGAATGAATCTAAATAGCTTCGGTAGTTGTCTTAGATGGTGTAACCCAAAAACAGTGCCTGAAACAGGAATTTGCATACAAAGGATTAAGAAGACTCCCAGGAGAACTGGTGAGAGAATGGAGGAAGGAGGGACTATGAAGAAAGATGCCAGCCAAAGTCAGAGTGACTAAGGGGAGCTCTGTCTAAACTACGCCTCAGAGCCCCTACTATAGAAACAAGGAAGCTGAGCTTCCATACTCTGATTCCAGTATATCATTGGTGACAGGCCTTAATGGAGATGTACATTTGGTATGTAGAAGAAAATCATAGGCACTTCTGGTCCTCTGTAATAACTCATGTAGTCCAAATTTAGGTATCTAAAGGAGGTGACAGTTACAAGCCTTTAAAAGCAAAACTCATAGAATCTGGGGGATGGGAGCCAGAATAAGTAGAGATGACCTAAGGGAGTCTGGTGGTCCACCAGCTATCAGCTAAGATACCTCAGTGTTCAGAGAGCTATGAGAGAACCTTAATTCTCAGCTGGTTATAATATTAATATTCTACTAAGTTTTTATTTTTTTACTTTATCTTTGTTGTTGAAAGTATTACACATGTCCCCTTTTCCTCCCCTTTGATGCCCTCCACCTCGCATCCACCCCACCCCTTGGCCTTCACCGCACTATTGTCTGTGTCCATGGGTTATGCATTTATGCATATAAATTCTTTGATTACTCTCTCCCCACCCACTCCCCCAACCCCCACCTTCCCTCTGAGATCCCTCAGTCTGATCCATTCTTCTATGTCTCTGGATCCGTTTTGTTCATCACTTTGTTTTGTTCATTATATTCCACATATGAGTGAGATCATGTTTTCAGTATTGGTGCCTCAGTCTTTATGTTATTTGAACCTCCCATTTCCTTTTATTCAAAGTTACGCTGTATTGCTAATAAGTAATCTATGAACAATCAATATTTACACCATTCTCTGAGGAATTTATGCTGTTCCATCCAGTTCCCATTGTGTTAAGAACATTCGGTAAATTGGGAAATAAGTTCACTTGTTTAGAATGTAAAGTGTCTATAAATATCTGAGGTCAAAAAAACATACTATTATTACCAGTGACTTTTGCTCAGAGAATATGTAATATTAGAAGAAGACACTGACCTGGGAGTTCAAAAATTTGAGTTTGACTCTAACCTTAACTTTCTTAGTCCTGATTTATCTTCGATAAAATAAGGGTCCAGTGCCCGGCCAGCGTGGCTCAGCAGTTGAGCATTAACCTGTGACCCAGGAGATGGAGGTTTGATTCCTAGTCAGGGCACGTGCCTAGGTTTCGGGCTCAATCCCCAGTGGGGGGCATGCAGGAGGCAGCTGATCAATGACTCTCATCATTGATATTTCTGTCTCTCTCCCTCTCCCTTCCTTTCTCTGAAATCAATAAAGACATATTAAAAATAATAATAAGGGTCCAGAAAGATAAACTCTTACATTTCTAGGTATTTCCAAATGCTAATATGTTTGTGTCTATACAGTCATACATATGTTATCCCATCTCTCAAATAACTATATATATGTATATATATACACACACATATATATGTATATATTAATCCTCACCAGAGGATATTTTTTCATTGCTTTTCAGGGAAAGTGGAAGGGGGAGAGAGAGAGAGAGAAACGTCAATGTGAGAGAGACATGTTGATTGGTTGCCTCCCACATGTGCCTCAACTGAGACTGGGCATCGAGACCGCAACCGAGGTATACGTGCCCTTGGCCAGAACCGAACCAGGGACTCTTCTGTCCATGGGCCAGTACTCTAACTGCTGAGCGAAACTGGCTAGGGCTCAAATAACTATATTTTTTCACTTTTGTCTACTGAAATTAAATACATAAACACATATTTAAAAAAATACTTTACCATAGGGAACAGTGCTCTTCACATCATAATTATGTATAAAAGTTAAGACCCTGTTGGCATTGTCGAGGGTGTGTGTGTGTAAGGTGGGTATAGAGAAAAAACATACTGCTTTTGGTCATAACTAATTAGATATTCTCCATTCAATTCATTATACTTCCCCAATATTTAGATACTTTTTTCATACTCAAAAATTGTTTCATATTTTTAAAACTCAAATTAATATAGTCTGAATATGAAAAGGTACTAAAATAACAAAGAAAGCCAAGTAAAAGTTACCAAAACAATTTCTATTTCATATTTACACGCTAACTGCGTAAACAGATCCTACCTGTAATGAGGATACTGTTTAAAAACTGAAAACAATTTAGGTGATACAAACAAACTTCGTTTAATTCTTCATGAAGCAGCCAGCCTCCTTGTGGAGAACTGCAAAATGGGGCAGAGGGCAGGAAGCTCTCATAGGATCAACAACAAAGAACAAGGGAGAGGAAAAGAGGAAACACCTGGCGGGCGAGCCACCTAGTCAGCCCTGTTTGGGGTGGGAAGCGGCAGGAGAGCACAGAGCCCACAGGCGTTGTGGCGGTCGGGACTGGTGGACTGGATATATACTGGGGCTTTGGTCACGTGGAGCAATGACAGGGCCATGAAAGTCATCTAGGATCGGTGTGCTGACATGGCACCCAGGTAGGAGGGCTCCATCTTGGGCTTTGAAAGTTATTTCAGCAGAGCTAAGACATGCTCTCAACCCTCCGTCTCCACCTTCAAAATGTTGCGAGCCCTAGTACAGTTACAATACAGTGGCGCCTCGGTTTTCAAACGTCTCCGTTGACAAACATTTCGGTTGACTAACCCCATAAACCCGGAAGGAAATGCTCCAGTTTTCGAACTCGCCCCGGAAATGGAACATACCACCCGGCTTCCACCAAGGGCAAGACCCTGAGGCCCAGCCGTGGGCTGTGGAGCCCTCAGTTTTCCAGCGTTTCAGGACTCGAGTGGTCCCCCAGGACAGATGACATTCGAAACCCGAGGCACCCTGTATATCAAAAACCCCACTGAGTGTCCCAGTCTCCCCTTATCTCTACCCTTCCGTGCTCTTTACCCTTTGTGTTCACATTCTTAATTTTCACACTCCATTTTTTCTCTCTCTGCCCATGGCACCCTGTCTCTTGCTTCTCTGCTCTTTTGTTATACTTATGAAATTGGCCTTAATGAGAGTCATTGTTGTGTGTATCTGACTCCTTCCCTATTTTATGAGCTCTGAGACTGGAGATCATTTTTTGCTCTTTGTCACCCACCCTGCAGTCAGTGCCTAATACAGCTGTTTGCTTCTGAGCACATTGGAGAGAAATTAGTCAAGTCCTCTTTTTGTTAAGAGCTCATTCGCAGGAAATTGAGAAGAGTCACCAGCCACTGTGAAGTGACTCCTCCTAGAAACTAAAAAAAAGAAAGAAAGCCTCCAAGACTTCCTCTTCCTACCTGTTCCTAAGAAAGGCAGACACAGATATCCACCAGCTGAGAGAATGTTCTGAGAATAACGAGAATGGGGCCCGGCCGGGCGTGGCTCAGCAGTCGAGCATCAACCTAGGATCCAGGCAATCGGGGTTCGATTCCTGGCCAGGGCACATGCCCAGGCTGTGGGCTCGATCCCCAGTCGGGGGTGTGCAGGAGGCAGCTGATCAATGACTCTTTCATCATTGATGTTTCTCTCTCTCTCCCTCTCCTTTCCTCTCTCTGAAATCAATAAAGATATATTTAAAAAATAATAATAACTAGAATGGAAACTCGTGAGGGTCGTGAGGGCAGCAGTTTCATGTGGCCTTCACACCCCCAGTGCTCAGAACGACGCATAGCTAAGAATTCACAGACAGTGGCCAATCATATGCCAGGTACTTCTTAAAGTGTTTCACATTGATTAAATAATTCCATCCTAATAATCCTTTGAGGTAAATATTATCCCTCTTCCATTTAACAGATGAGGAAACTAAGGAAGCTAAGAAACTTTGCCAAAATCACACAGCCAGTAAGTGCTCGTTAACACCGGCCTTGGTACTTACATCACCATCGGACTTCTCAGAAAAGTCAGTGCTTTCTGCTGATGCAGATTTTCTAGGTTCCCTGAGGCCAAACACTTCATTACTCTCTAATGCCCATTTTACATCTGTAAAATGTCAGCAGTAAAACATACCTATCTCACTAGGGTGTTGTGCAGCTCCACTAATTACCAACTGGTCGCTCATTTTGAGACATGAATCCCCCACAACACTTCATTACTCTTGTCTCCAGTATTTAAAAACGCCGTGACTGGTAAGGTTTTTTCCTTAAAGTTCTCTTGTTAATTCTCATCACAGTCAGCAGTTTTTAGATTTTATACAAAACTCATCATGAGAAGGGAAGCCTTCTTATATCCAGGTGGTCGATAATCATCTGTGTAAAATACGGAATTAATGTAATCTGCTATTGTTTCACCTAGTCCACCAATTACAGAATAAGGTATCCGCGAGTTTTATATAACTATTTTTCATGTTATGAGAACAGTGTATTGTTAAAAATGATGAGGAGATTCATGGGAAGCTTTTCATTATGGGAAGTGTTCTCATCACTCAGGAATGACTTAAAGTAGCCTCTTTTGAGGGAAGGTTGAATCCGTGGTGTCCTTTGTGAAAGCCACATACTTCTCAGTGTCAAGCATCGCACAATAAGTCTCTTTCTTCCTTCGCTCCTGTCTTATTCTACTGTCTCAAGGTAGATTTTCCCCAGATAACAATTCAACGATATCAGTCACTTTTCTAAAGATATATAGCCCATAAATCTGCATCTTTATTTGATTAAAAATATATGAAACAGTTACTGTAAAAATAATCAACTGAAGAAAGAAAAAACATACTTCCTTATAAAATGGTCAAGATCCAGTCATTTTATTTTGTTGTTCAGTCTTCCCTGGAATCCCCTCAGA
Source organism: Miniopterus schreibersii (assembly GCF_964146895.1). NCBI lineage: Eukaryota > Metazoa > Chordata > Mammalia > Chiroptera > Miniopteridae > Miniopterus > Miniopterus schreibersii. The sequence goes on along the minus strand of NC_138106.1, from coordinate 66,454,740 downwards.
TACCAAAACCCTCAGATACAAAACCTTCCGATGCTGAAGTCCCTTATATGAGATGGTGTAGTATTTGCCCAAACTATGTACAACCTCCCTTATACTTTCAATTATCTCTAGATTACCTATAACACCTAATATAATGTAAATGCTATGCAAATAGTTATTATACTGTATTGTTTAGGGAGTAATGACAAGAAAATAATTCTGTACATATTCAGTTCAGACACAACATTCATAGGCCTAAGGACACAGTACATGCCAGCAACAGTGTAACTTTTTTTTCAAATAGTTTTGATCTTTGGTTGGTTGAATCTGAGGATACAGAACCCACAGATATTTCCTTCATATGTTAGCCCAAGGGAAGAAGAGAATTTTCTCTTCACTTCCAGGAATGCTATTCTTACTCCCATCTACTATTTAGGTACAGAAATATATCACCTTCATTCATCCCCAGAACCCTCCTTCCCCGATTACTATCTAACCATCTTAATAAGCTGCATCTGTAGATGTTACATCATTTGAATGATATTAGAAATTAATATATTCATCTGAATCAAAATATAGTCAATAAAAGAACACGTCTGTTTTAGACATAATTGAGTGTAAATTCCTGAGCTGGTAAAATTTCGTGTTCTTTTTTTTCTTTTCTGTTCTTTTCATAATTCTTATTTGTTGCAGTGTCAAACACAGAGAAATTGAATATGAACATTTGGTACTAATTAAAACAATATTATCTGATAGAAAATGGGCAGCAAAGGGATTTACTGATACAGATACTCATGCCGATTCCCACATTGTGCAGCAGACACCACTGTGCAGAAGCCTGTCCGGTTCGTGCACCCGGGGCGTCCTCCCGGGGCCTGGGGCCGGTGCGGGCACTGCATTGGCAACAGCATCTGTGTGGATGCGGTGTGGATTGAATGTAGCAAAACGGAAAGAAATTAGGAAGACATTTCCTTTGTCTCATCAAGCATAGAGTCTGCATGAAAATTACAGTTATTGAGTAGCTACCGTGTGTGTCCTGTTTCATAAGAGTTAAACTGTCTTTTGTTTGATTTTAAAACGGATTTTTTAAATTATAGAAGCTGGATGTCAGAGATTTGCTGCATCTAAAAAAGGAAAAAAATAAAGTTGGTAGAGCTAAGTACTCTAATTCATTCAAAGCTTTAGAATATACCCAAATTTATAGAATAAAAGGAAGGTTATAAACATAATGAGTATCAAAAGTTCACGTTCTGGTTTTTGAGAACAATAAAACAGTATCGTCTTCCCCGTGTGCAAGTGGCCTAGGATTCTATTGGTGGTTCACAGTCCCCAGAAGTGCACTTGCAGCCCTGATGTTCTGCGCAATACTGCACGTGGATCGCACTTTCACCTGCTATATTTCAATCAGCCATGAATTCCACATTTTAATTCCATTTCACATCCTAAGGTCATAATCAGCTGCTTTCATATCCCTGGTCAGACTTTTCTTCAGTTGCTTCCTCACCACTTCCCTGACTTCTATGTTTTTATCTCTTTTTTGATGCAGTTAGAATAAACTAAGTTGTTTTCCAATCCTGAAACTCCATGATTACAGAAACTTAATGTTTTCCTTATATCTCATCTTGCTATGCAAAGTGATAGGAAACAATCAAGTAAGAGAAATGAAGGAATGGTAGATTTGATGTTTCTAATGAAAATAGGAAATGTTAAAAAAATTACAGAAAATACCTAAAAACCCCTCAAGATGAAAGAGTAATTTAATTTCTTCAATAATCTTGAAATCTGTATACTCTACAACCGAGTTGTGCATTTCTAAGGAAAGAGAAAAATATAAGGTTATTTTGAAGTGATTAGTTACATCAATTTTTCACTTCCTATTAAAATTATCATTTGGAGGTAGACATAATTTGGTATAATATATGGCTTAGAGTAGAGGCTATAGAACCCACGATATCAAGTTACCAGGAGATCACAGCATTCCTTTAAGTAGAGGGAGGTGGTGGGAAGGAATACTGGAAACCATTCTAGGAAAAGTATTTGGAATAATGCCCACCAAGAATCAGTGTAGTCAGGGAGTATGCAAAATTAGTATTTTTCTGTTATATTTCCATTTCTTCAGAAAATTTCTTCTGGGAAGCACCAAGGACATAAATTCAAACTTCCTGTAAATTTCTGATCTAATTTGGTGAAAATCAGAGAGACAAAAATCCCAGGCATCAATTATTCAAATATAACATTGCGGTGGCTTCAGACTGCATTGTCGGCCTTCAAAGAACTATTCTTCCACTAATGGAAAGTGTGAATATAATGTTGCTACTTTTATTTACAAGTCAGACATCTAACTTGCTATCTTTAAATGATGTTAGAGTAAATACTTACTATGTAATGCCTGTAGGTAAATCTTGCCAGATTTTTTCGTATAAATTTCAAGCTAAACGCTGCAACTAGATTATGTTTTCTAACCCTGAGCAAGTTTTCTCTTGATCACGGGCCCTATTAAAGTGTTGACTGAGTCATACTCCTCAGGGAGAAATATAAGATTTTCTCATTTCAAATGCAGTTAAAAACACAACCACATGTTTGCCTGTTTTAAACAATTACCATTTGGGGCTAGAAATACAAACATAATTAGCAATTCATAAATTTAGTTTTTCTCTTCTGATACTGTACTGTTACTCTCTTTCATCTGGCACTTAACAGGACAAGCTATAAATTGAACGAAGATGCATTTATTTCTTCTGAGGATCTTTAAGCCTGTCATTGTATGAAAAATCATGTGAAGCTATCTTAAGAGATTTCTAATAAAAGATGAGGTGGCTGTTTACAGAATGCATTTTGGGGGCTCCATTTTCTTCCAGGGACTTATTAGGAGATGCTAATAAAGGAAATGTGGACCATATAGAGAGTATGGCAGAGTAGCAACTTTTTTCTACAGCCAATCAGGAATTTGGTGGGGTTTCCTTTTTGGAAATAGTTCACCCCAATAAATACTTTTGTGAAAGGTGTGTATGTGTTTTTAAACGGTTTCTATTAGGTTCAGATTTTAATTAGACTCTGTAGACTCAAAATATTATAATATTATAAAGAAAACTCAATCTTTTAATAAAAATTTCCCCTTAAGAAATATGAGAGCTATTCTGTGCCTTTGCTGCCTGACTTGATTTGCAGGTTTCTTTTACAAGCAGAGGGATGTGTGACTTATCCAGAGTTAGGAAACCTGCCTTTTTGGAGCAGTACGACCCTTACTTACTGCAAGGCCAAGATTTGATTTTGTTGAAAAAAATTGAACAAGTAAAAATGAGTTGGAAGCTAAAATGTTTGCACATTTCTAATTCTTGACACTACTTTTGCAGTTTTGAATGAAGGTAGGGAACAAAATCTTGGTGCTGATACCTAAATATGATTATGAAAAAACACCTAAAAACTAACATTTACTGAGTGCACTTTGCCTGTATTAACTCATTCTAAGGCAAGTTAATTAGCTGATAGCTACTTGAGAGATACCTACCTATTCATGATTACCAACTTTACCTTCCAGCTGGCAACTTAACAAGAAACAGTAATAAAAACATACTTAGATATTGATTAAACATTAAAAATGACTAGACTATTCTTATTTCATTTTTCTTCTGTTTCTTATTTAATTTTTGTGGCTCATTATCAGTTCACTATTTTACACATAAGAAAAAAGCACTGTAATTTAGAAATCATAAAGCAATTGTAATAAAACTAATAGTCCTGCTATCATCTCTGTTTCTAACTCGTTGTAGACCATAGACAAGCCTTTAAACCTCTTTGCTTCAATTTTCATCAACCAAATTGAAAATGACCTTATTATATTGTTTTTAAACTCCTTTTCAGCTCCTTGAGAATCAAGGAACTAATGCTCTATCTAGTCACAGTGGATTTTGATGGACCTGGGTTAGAATTCAGGCTTTAACACTATTCAGATGAGTGGCCGTAGACAACTAGTTATATTCTTATTTTCCTCATCTGTTAGGAGAGAAATAATAACTGCATAAGCTGTTATGAGGAAAAGATTAAGTGAGGTTTCTAAATGTAAATCATTCGATACATATAACCTACTAAAATCGATATTAGTTTTAATATTGGTACCAGTTTTGGTTTTCATATGTCCCCACAGTGCAGATCCTCTAAATTTTGTTACCCAAACAGAACTGCATTTTATCCAAACTGTAAGCATGATCACCAGAAGAATTATTCTGTTCCATAGATGATACAATAAGTCAAACAGGTGTGAAGATAGTAACTAATATGTAAACTACAGAATAGAACCAGTTCCTACATTTTAAAACTACCATCCACATCAATATTAACTAATTGATACCATCCCATGATATTATTTATTTTATGGTCACTGAAGAAGTTTTAATATAAGTATGTGATAATATTCTAATTTGGAAATCACAGTTGATTTCTTAAAATACGAATTTCATAGTTTATGAACTAAAACATTTGACATTAAGAGACCAATTATATATAAATGTTCAGTAGTATGGTCATAAACATGCAAAAATTATTTCATTATTATTGGACTTTCTAAGTACATATTAGATATGTTTATGATAAAACAGGCACTATTTTCTTTGATAGAGGATTCTCACTCCTCTATTTAGGACAAGTTTTTTACATATAAGAACAGTTCATGAAGCATGATGTTCTACTTATTTTGGCAGATTTATTATTTTATTAGTTGGAGTAAATTACTCTAATGTGCCCACCTTTCCATGTCTTCCTTCATGGTTTTTGTTTCCTCTTTGAATTTCTTTATACTTCTTAAAAGCCAGAGTAGATTATGCAGAGGATCTATAATAGCCAAACATTCCCTTTCTCTCATTTACCATTTTTGCAAATAACAGTCTTCTCTTTTCCAGCTATTGGTCTTTCACAAAATAGAGATCTATGGAAAAATAGCAGTGCTGTGGTAAATAATTAACCTAATCATTTACAAAGAAATTTCCCAAACTGAAAGCATGAGAACTCTCTTAGAATTCTAGAATTTAAAAATACAAATGGTCATTAGAGCAATTTAATCTCTGTGCTATGTTTTAGGAAACTAGACATAGATTATTTATGGCTTGTGTGATATTGGCCTTAACATGCAATATAGGTGTCCTGAATGCAAGGCCATTTCTCTTCTGATATGCAGTGTTGCCTCTTCTTAGAAAGCACTACCATTTGGAAAATGTTATTTAATAGACTAACCTTATAGGAAAAGATACTGATCTATAGATATACTGTATTTGTTTTTCATTGTTGCATAATGAGTTACCCCAAGATTTGACAGCTTAAAAAATGAATATGCATTATCTCACAAAGTATCTGAGAATCAGGAATCCAGGGGTAGCTCAGCTGCATGGTTTTAGCTCAAGGTCACCGTGGGGTTGCAGTCAAGCTATTGGGGAATCTTGTTTCAAGCCCACTCACATGACTATTGGCAGGAAGCTTCAGCTACTCATCACCTGCTCCTGATCACAGGCAGTGTCTTTTATATTCTAATCTTAGAAGTTGCTATCCCTTCTGTCATGTTCTATTGGTCACATAGACCAACCCTGGTGTGTTATGGGAGGGGATCGTGTAACAGTGTAATTACTAGAAGGGGTGAGGATCATTAGGGTCAATCTCGGAAGGTGACCACAATATCACAGTTCTTAGAATAATCTTTGGTACTTCAGTTTGACTTCAACGGAAAAACTATCTGTGAATAAATCCTATATGCCTGTTCTAAAATGCCTGTGGTTTTGTAAAAATACTCTAGATAGTTCAGTGACACAGCCAATTCATTTTTTAGAATTTCTCTGGAAAATGGACTATGTTGTCCAAAATTTAACATGCAAACCTTAACTTTATACACATAACATCTCTTTTTTTCCAAATAACTCAGTCCTGTCATTTGAATAGCCCTTAGAATTGTTTTTATGTCTCTAAAATAAAAGTAAATTTAAAAACACCAGCATATTTCACAGATCTAGAAAAAACACTTCAAAAATTTATCTGGAACCAAAAAACACCACAAATAGCCCCAGTAATCTTGAGAAAGAAGAACAAAGTTGGAGGGATCACAATACTAGATATCAAGTTATACTACAAAGCCACTGTAATCAAAACAGCCTGGTACTTGCACAAGAACAGACATAGAGATCAGTGGAACAGAGCAGAGAACCCAGAAATTGATCCATGCCATTATGGTCAATTAATATTTGACAAAAGAGGAAACAACATACAGTGGAGTAAAGACAGTCTTTTTAATAAATGGTGTTGAAAAAATTGGACAGATATATGCAAAAAAATGAAAGTACACCATACACAAAAGTAAATTAAAAATGGATAAAAGACTTAAATGTAAGGCCTGAAACCATAAAAATCTTAGAGGAAAACATAGGCAGTAAAATCTCAAACATCTGTCATAGCAGTATGTTTGCTGATACATCTCCTAGGACAAGAGAAACTAAGGAGAAAATAAACAAGTGGGACTGCATCAAAATAAAAAGCTTCTACACAGCAAAAGAAACCATCAACAAAACGAAAAGGGAGCCCACTGTATGGGAGAACATATTTGCCAATGACACATCGGATAAAGGGTTAATATCCAAAATATATAAGGAACTCATACAACTTAACAAAAGGAAGACAAACAGTCCAATTAAAAAATGGTCAATTGCCCGGCCGGGCGTGGCTCAGCGGTTGAGCGTCGACCTAGGATCCAGGAGATCGGGGTTCGATTCCCGGTCAGGGCACATGCCCTGATTGCAGGCTCATAGCCGATCAATGACTCTCTCATCATTGATGTTTCTATCCCTCCCTCTCCTTCTCCCTTTCTCTCTCTGAAATCAATAAAGATATATTAAAAAAAAAAAAAAAAATGGTCAATGGACCTAAATAGATACTTCTCCAAAGAGGACACACAGATGGCCAAGAGACATATGAAAAAATGTTCAATGTTGCTAATCATCAGAGAGATGCAAATTAAAACCACAATGAGGTATCACCTCACACCTGTCAGAATGGCTCCATCAACAAGTCAACAAATGACAAGTGCTGGCGAGGGTGTGGGGAAAGGGGACCCTAGTGCACTGCTGGTGGGAATGCAGACTGGGGCAGCCACTGTGGAAAGCAGTATGGAGGTTCCTCAAAGATTAAAAATTGACCTGCCATTTGACCCAGTGATCCCACTTCTAGGAATATTTCCTAAGGAGCCCCAAACACCAGTCACAAAGAACTTACGCACCTCTATGTTCATAGCAGCACAATTCACAATAGCTAAGATCTGGAAACAGCCTAAATGCCCATCAGTAGATGAGTGGATAAAAAAGCTGTGGCACATTTACACCATGGAGAACTATGCAGCTGTGAAGAGGAAGGACCTTTATGCCTTTGGCACAGCATGGAGGGAACTGGAGAGTATTATGCTAAGTGAAATGAGCCAGTCAGAGAAGGACAAGTACCACATGATCTCACTCATATGTGGAATGTAATAAAATAAACTGATGAACAAAGTGGATCCATAGACATAGAAGCTTGGAACAAACTGAGGGATCTCAGAGGGAAGGCGGGGAGGGGGTGTGGGTGGGGAGAGATTAATCAGGGAACTTGTATGTTTATGGGCACAGCCCATGGACATGGACATTGGTGTGGGGAGGTCCTGGGGGTGGGATGGATGTGGGGTGGAGGGATCAGTACAGTTAAAAGGGGGAAATTTAAATATAAAAAATTTTAAAAAATTAAAAAAAAAAAAAGATGTGTACTCTATCATGCCCTAAGTAGGATTATAAGACATTGAAATGGTCTGGCTTGCCCAGCTGGGTGTGGCTCAGCGGTTGAGCATCAACCTAGGATCTAGGAGATTGGGGTTCAATTCCCGTTCGGGCCACATGCCCGGGTTGTGGGCTGCAGCCGATCAATGACTCTCTCATCATTGATGTTTCTCTCTCTCTTTCTCCCTCCCCTTTTCTCTCTCTGAAATCAATAAAGGTATATTTTTAAAAAAAAAGAAAGAAAGAAAGAAATGGTCTAGCTTAAATTAAAGACATGGTGTTTTACAAAAAAATATAATTTTTGGAGGGGCATGATGGGTGGGCCCGTGATCTTTGTCCTGTGTAATAAAGTAATTGGAAAAAGCAAAAAAGACCCCAACAAAACAAAACAACCCCACCACATTTGCAACTACGCAATCCCATGCATACTTTTTGTTATGAAGGTTAAACAGAAAAATGTACACCTTTGGCCTTATATTCAGCTATAACCAAGGATTTATGTTGCTCTGACTCTTGCAAGACCTTAAAAAATTTTGATAGTTAAAGTAGACCAGATCCCATGAGAGCACGATTCCTTGGCTGTACAAAAGATTAAAGCTACCTTTGGAAACGGCAGAAATCTTCTCTCCCTACATAATCACTCCTACACAGTAAAGATACACACGAAAGTAGTTAATAATAGTTAATATTGTGTAAATAAGTAAGATCGTTAAAAATAAAATATTTGAACTTTTTTCCAAACCGACATTCGTTACAGTATCAAAAACAAGTACTGCTGTGCCACACAGCTGTATAAAAAAATCACTGGAAGATTAATAGATCAACTCATAGTACGGAAAATTTCTCCAAAAATGTAGCATGAATTCCTGCGCCCGTGCTCGTGTGTGTGTGTGTGTGTGTGTGTAGAAAATTAAATCAAAAGAGGCCATTTTCCAAGAAATATGTATCTGGGTTTGTATTACCTAATATATTCAAATAAATATCTTAATAAAGGCATGGCTAAAACCCGAGGCATTTTCCTGCTTCAGCCAATCCTCTGCATTCTGCTATTTGGCTCATCTTTTCTAATTGTTCATAAGTACCTCTCTTTAAAAAGAAATTTCTTTGAGGAAGGAAATTTAGAAAGATACTTAACATCCTCAAGAAACGCATCAGACCTTTCAAATTTAGAAAAAAAATATAATTACTGCAAAAGTGGTCTGGGAGTTAAACTGTTGCAGCAAAACTCTCTTCGCTTATTCCCGCATAGTAAGCGAAGTGTAGGAAACGGCTTCATTTCCCGGCTCTGTTATTATTACCCTGATTCCCCAGGGGGAGGCTTAAGTGTCTTAGATTCTCAAGTGAGGGGGAAAAACTAAGTCTGTACTCTGCTTCAAATAAGTAGAAATAATTATGAGGCTTCTCTGACCAGTATAATTTTTGCCTTGGAGAGTAAAGCAAGGCTCCTCGCAACAGCCATTATTAATGACACTGATATAATTACTATTTGAAAAGAGGAAATCTGCCCAGAAAAATCAATTATAAACCACCAAATGTTCCTTGGACTTTTCAGATAGGTTCTATGCCTATTGTCCCTCATGACCTCTCCATTAAGAGACTGGTTGGCTGTCCTGCTAATGGTTGCCTTCATTTATTTAGAGGGGATTTCTAAGCTTTTGTGTGTCATATTAAAATGGCCTGAAGAGCATTTCCTTATTGTCTTTATCTCAGAACAGAAGGGTCACTCTGGGAAAAACAGAATAATCCAGGTGGCTTTGCTCTAAAAAGGTAACTCAGAATTCTCTCCAGTTAGCACTGTTTGCCATGCAAACCCTGATGCTCGGAACACAGAGCAAACCATGGGTGATGATGTCACTGTCTCTGAAAAGTTACGGGGGAAAAGTTAAGATTGTCATTAGCAGTAGTTGTCTAAGCCAAGCTAACTGGGTTTGAGGATCTGCATTTATCAGCTCCTTTGTTTCTAATTTATCCCGTGGTACTTCTCTTAACATTAGTGGATGTGTACCATTATAATCATCCAATATTAATTAGGCTCCAGATGTGAGTGGTGTTTTGTAATTCTGTCTTAATCTGTTCTTTTGACACCTTGAAGCTCATAAAATTTTGTAGAAGAAAATACAGCTGAAGGCAAAATTTGAAAGGAAAACAAACTGTATGAAAGGGTATAAATTATCCCAGGCGACAATACATTTTGAGGTTAGGATATGAATTTGTAAAAGGGCCAAAACAAACTTAAACTGGTTTTGTGTAATGGTCACCAACTTGTCTATAAATGTGTGTGTGTATAATTTATGTTTTAAAATTAGATTTGTTGGGGTGACACTGGTTAATAAGATTACATAGATTTTAAGTATACATTTCTATGGTACATGATCTGTATATATTTTATATGTGTGTGTGTGTATATATATATATATATATATATATATATATATATATACACATATATAAAATCTCCTACCAAGTTTTTGACAGTCTGTTGACAGGAAGTATTTTTCTTGGTTTTATTGGAGGCACTTATTAAGTAAGTGGTCTTTGAATTGAATGAATGACATCTGGGGCTTATAGGAAATCCATTTAAGGATTTCTTTGTAGCACATCACAAAATGGACATTTCAAACACATTCATGTACAGTCTCTGATTTCTATCCCTTTGTTAAATAAGATGATTAGAAACAAGGTGTCTGCAAACCATTTTCTTAAACCCCTTGAAAAAAATTACTCCAATAATTGAAATTCAATAATATGGAACAGTTAGTCCATAAAAATTTGCAATGCTCAAATCAGTGCTTCTCTTCTTCTCCCCCACCCCAGTCAGCTGTTAAAAAAAAAAAGGCCCAGCCGGGTGTGGCTCAGCGGTTGAGCGTGGACCTACGATTCAGGAGACCCCAGTTCAATTCCTGGTCCGGGAAGAAACTAAAGTATATTAAATACCCATTATATGCCAGGATCTGAGCTACGCAGTTTTGCTACCTGTCTGACAGCAAATCTAGAATTCTTTTTTTATCATCATGCTCTTCCCTAAAAATTAAATCCAAGATTTTTTTGCCATTTAAAGTTACATTAGAATTTGGAGTTGAATGAATTTCTGTAATAAAAATCCTTTATAGATAGGACTTTTTAAAATGTATCTTTATTGTTGAAAGTATTACAGATGTGCCCATTTTTTCCCTATCGACCTCTTCTACCTGCACCCACCCCCCGCCCCAGGCCTCCGCCACACTGTCTATGTCCATGGGTTATGCATATAAGCATATAAATTCTTTGATTAATCTCTCCCCACCCACTCCCCCATCCCCACCTTCCCTCTGAGATCCTTCAGTCTGTTCCATGCTTCTGTGTCTCTGGATCTACTTTGTTCATCAGTTTATTTTGTTCTTTAGATTCCACATACGAGTGAGACCATGGGATACTTGTCTTTCTCTGCCTGAGTTAGTTTGCTTAGCATAATACTCTCCAGGTTCCTCCATGCTGGCTCAAAGGGTAAGCAATCCGTTTTTACAGCTGCATAATATTCTGTGGTTTAAATGTACCACAGCTTTTTTATCCAAGGACTTTAAATAATTAAAGAGATAAAATATTTTCATTTTGGCTTAGGTACTAACCCATGATGGGGATATATTTAATATTAACCACTGTGGCAAAATAGGAAGACAAGAGCATTCCAGGCAAAGCGAATACTTGTGTGAAAACCCAAGACAGAAAGGAAGTTCAAGGAAGAGGCAGTTTCGCTTGAATATATAGTAAGGGAGAAAGAGTAGACGAGACTGAAATGGTCTGCAGAAGAAAGCCAAGCTTACCGTCCCTCCCTCCTTCCCTCTCACCCACCCACCCTTCTTTTTTCTCCTCACTCAACAAATAGCTAATGAGCATTGACACGTATGCTGTTTAGTACTGCAGATTCATTTTGAGGATAATATTTAAAAATTTAAATAGCATATTTGGTTAAAAATATACTATTTTGGTACATTTGGTGAAGAATGCTTAGGATATGATTAACTTTAATTTAAAAAAATTTTGCCCTTCATGATTATAGAACATTTTCATGACTTTCATTAATACTATTTAAATTTGAATTACTTTTACCCAATTCATCATTCAGGAAACTGATCAATTTTATACCTCCTATTCACTGATTTTCCTTTTTAAATGCTCAAATCAAGATAGATGTTTACAAATATATTTCTTTAAAATGTTTGCAATCATAATAATACTACATTTGATTCCTAAATTTATTTCCCAAAATATTTAGTTTGAAATGAATCTAAAACAAAATATTACATTACTTCAAAATAGAAACATTTCAGATAATGTATGTTCATGATCAAGTGTATACTTAAAATAATTATAATCCCCATACATCTCTCACTGGAATTTTCTTTTCTTTTAAACATACATGGTAATTACTAAGTAAAAAAGATTTTCCAGGGACAAGTTTCTGCCGACGTTTCTGTGACCATGCTTGTTTCCCATGCCAGATTGTGAGTCTTCTTGTGATTCATCTTTGTACCTCCAGCAACTAGCGCTTTGCTGGACATAGTATAATAATTAACTAAAAATTGAGAAATAAGTGATTGTATAAATGAATGATTTGGTGCTCCTAAACTTCCACTTTATTTCTCATGTATTTTTTTATTGAAAAAAAAAGTGCTACGTCAGGTAGTCTAGGTAAAAGTTGGCTAATTAGCTTTCAGAATGATGCCAGAGTAGGTATTCCGAAAGGCTCTTCTTCTGCAGAAATAAATAGGTATGGATAAGTCACATTCTTGATGGTAATTTTGGCCTCACAAAAGCTAAGGGAGAATTCAACCCACTCTTCCCTGTAAATAACAACAACAACAAATCTGTACGTAAAGGAGAAACACCTCTGATGCCCCTGCCTGTCTAGTACAGTGGGCTCTCTCTGAGAGTGGATTTCTCAATACTCTGGAAGCAGCATTGTAAAGATCAGAGCATTGGGCAACCAGCTAGTAAGGGGAACTGATCCTGGGACTCCAGTGCAGAGTTGAGGTGCTCAAGAAAAACTAAAGTGACCCCATTTCAACAGCAATCTCTGGCTATTTACAGACGAACCAGTAAATCCTCTCTGGAGAAAAGCTTTCAAAATTTAGGAGTCAAAGACACCACAGATTAAGATCAGACGATAATATCACAATCAAAGAACACCAAGCACAGGAAAAAGCAGGACATAAATGAGTCAGCAGAAACAATCAGCAACAGATTTAGAATCTCAAAGACTGCATATATTAAAGAATCATACATAGAACAGTTATATGTAATGTTTAAAATAATAACAAATGCAATCACGAAAGTGGGGAGACTAGAACTAAAATGAAACAATGCCATTGTTATAAGGAAAAAACCAATGGATTAAAGAGTCATATATTCTACACACACACACACACACATATGTACACATATGATAAATAATAATAAAAGGCATTTAGTAAACTTGAAAATGTATCTGAAAATATTGCCCAGAATTTCCTCACAAAGAGACAAGAAAAGGGAAAATATAAAAGAGGAATAAAGAAATGTGGAAGATATAATAACAAAATCTAACATAAACTGAGCTGGATTCTACAAAAGGAAAAAAAAGGAAGGGAGAGTATGCAATACTTACATGAAAAATGGCGATGAATTTTCTAGCACCAATGAATTCACAAAATATAACATATCCAAAATAGGAAAAACAAGAACTTATGTCTAGAAATTTATAGTAGAATTGCAGAATATAAAAGAGACAGAGAAAGGGGACAATTTTATAGTTAGACACATAGAATAGATCATTGACAAAGGAATGACAATTAGAATTAAAGGACTCCTTAGCACAACAGAAGGCACTAGCAGAATTACTAAGTAAAAAAGATTTGCAGGGACAAGTTCCTGCAGACCATTCTGTGACCATGCTTGTCTCCCATGCCAGATTGTGAGTCATCTTCTGCTGCATCTTTGTACCTCCAGCAACTAGCACTTTGCTGGACATAGTGTAATAATTAAGTAAAAATTGAGAAAAAAGTGATTGTATAAATGAATGATTTGGTGCTCCTAAACTTCCACTTTATTTCTCATGTATTTTTATTGAAAAAAAAGTGCTGCGTCAGGTAGGCTAGGTAAAAGTTGTATCTGAAAATATTGCCCAGAAGAGTGCCCTTCTGCATGCAGGATTAAACACTATTTCGTTCAAATTTTTGATAACAAACATTTGTCAACCCCAAATCCTCTACAAGCAAGGGTAAGATAAAAACTTTTAAATTTAAAAAAAGAGTTTGTCACCAAAAGACCCATAATAAATGAACCCCTAAAAGGAGAGCCTTCAGTAAGAAGGAAAATAATTACAAAAGAACAGTATATGAAGCAAGAAATGAATAAATTAAATAGTAAATTTGTTCATAAATCTAAATAAACATTACCTCTATAAAATATTTCAGAAAGTGAACTCAATGGATAAAAATTAGCATCTATGGTTCAAAAAATAAGTCATAAAGGAAATTAAATTATTTCTAATTGAATGATAATGAAAATGTTATATAGCAAAAAGCATGCCATGTAGTATGAGCAGTTCATATGATAATGTATAAGTTTCCATATTATAAAATAATAAATTCCAAAAATTAATGAACTAAATATCCTTCTTATGAATTTAACAGAAGAAAAAAAGAATTAACCCAGGGATAGTAGAAGAAAGGAAATAATTACAAGAGCAGAATTTGGAAAATAGAAAACAAAGATATAACTGAGAAGATGAACAAAATTGAAAGTTGAAAAGTCAATCAATTATATCAAACTTTAGATAGACTGATCAAAATAAAAGAAACAAGAAACTAAAAATTAATGAGAATACATGTAGAAATCGAAAATGTGAGTTTGCCAAGGTCAATTTTATGCACTTAAATGTGAAACTTCACATGAACTAAGTAAAAGTTTCATAGTATATTATTAACTAAATATAACAGAAGTAGATAACTTGAATAGTTCTTTAAATAGTTGTTTAATAGTTATAATAGTTATTTAACTGATATTTGAATCAATGAATAAAAATTGTCCTAAAATTAAGAGGTTATGCAGTTTTAGAAGTCATTTTACCAAACTTTCAAGGAACACATTATTTCGAATATATGCAAACACTTTCTGAGAACTGAAAAAAAGAGGAAATTCTCTGAAATGCATTCTATATGGCCACAATAACCTCCTAACTGAAATAGAACAGCAGAATAAATAATACCTATAGTCAAATCTCACTCAGAAACATTGATACAAAATCCTAAATTAGACATTAGCTAACTATTGCAGCAGATTATAAGAAAACAAACAAAAAAATGACTAAATTAGATTTCTTTCAGGAATGCATGGGGGTTTTAACAGTAGTTAATTTATAACTGAAATTTACCATGTTAGCAGATTAGAGGAGAAAGCTCTCATAGGTGTAGAAAAGGCATTTGATATCTAACACTGATTAATATAATTTTTAGAAAACTAGAAACATAAGATTACTTCCTTACAGCAATTAAAATCAAGTAAATATCCTTCTTAGTGAAGAAATACAAAACTAAATCTCCTAAAAACAGGAACTACATGACTGTTTTCATTGCTTCTCCTAATATTGTAGAACCTAGTCATTTCAATTGGATTAAAACAAAATAATAAAATGAAATTTTATGAGTTGTAAAAAGAAAATATACATTATCCCAGATGGTCTGAGTCCATTTATAGAAATTCTCAACAAATTTACATGCTAGTTTTTTTAAATAATAAGATTAGAGCAAGGTGGCTGGCTATAAAAATTCAGTTGCATTTCTGCACACACGCAGCAAACAGAAAATACAATTTGCAAAGAAAATACATTTACAATAGCAACATAATCTGTAAGTATTTGGAAATAAATCAAAATATCTTTCAATATATGCAAAAGAATTTTAAAACTCTATAGAAAGACATTTTAAAAGTCTGAAATAAATGGAGAATTCACATTCATGAATAAGAGAGACTATTATAGAGAGATTGTTTCTCCCCCAAATTATATGTAGACTCAATGCAATTCTAATAAAAGTTCTAGCAGGTCTTTTTGTAGAAATTGACAAACTTATTCTAAAATTGATATGACAACCCTCTTCCCTCTGGCAACCACCACGCTGCTGTCTGTGTCCACAAATTTCAGTTTTATACCCCACATATGAGGGAAATCGTATGATTCTTAGCTTGTTTCTGACTCATTCATTTCGCTTAGCATAATATTCTCAAGGTCTACCCACATTGTCGCAAATGGCAGTGTTTCATCTTTTCTTATGGCTGAGGAGTATTCCATCGTGTACATGTCCCACATCTTCTGTATCCAGTCCTCTATCAGAGGACATGCTGGTTGTCTCCATGCCTTGGCCGCTATGAATAATACTGCAATGAACAGAGGGATGCATATATCTTTGTGAATCCATGTTTTCGAGTTTTTCGGGTAGATACCCAAGAGAGGGATGATTGTTGGGTCGTATGGTAGCTCTATCCTTAGTTGTCTGAGGAACCAAACTGTTTCCACAGTGGCTGTACCAGTTGCATCCCACCAGCAGTGAATGAGGGTTCCCTTTCCTCCACAACCTCGCCAGCACTTCTTGTTGCTTGTCTTGTCTCTAATGGACAGTATTCTCTCAAATGCCTGGCAAAGACTTTCAGAATTGCCTTGTCATCTGAGGGTACTTTCTACCCAATTCTTTTTCTTCACTTCTCTTTTCAAAGAGTCAGACCTGTATTGTGCGTTGTGGTCCAAACACTCTCCTTGCCTACTTCATCTCTTTCCCATTTTATCTGCACAGATATTTCCCTCCATAAATATCTTCACCTTCAGCATCATTTTGGAATCTACTCCCCAGAAGACCCAAGCTTACACAATCATCAAGTTGTTTTCCCCCCCATAACAACATATTCCTTGGAAAACTCTCTGAGAAATGCTGTTTTAAGCCAAAGTTTATTGCTACCAATTGAGGAAATTATAAAAACATAAATGTTTACTTATTTGTTTTAGTTCATTCATACTTTTATACAGGGAAAATATTATAAAATGCTGTATGTATCCCTTTTCCTCTGAATCCTTTGTTCTTTACTTTTAGAATGAGGGCTATGGAAAAATAACCCTCAGTGCCAAAGTAAATGGCTATAATATTTTTTAAATAACTTTGCCATTCTGTTTACCACTTTTTTATTTCACTGAAGCATGAATTGAAGCAAGGGCTCTAAGGAAGGAAAAAAGTAAATATGTTTTGACATAATTTATTGTTTTAAATGTTATAGTTTTATATATAATCAAGTAATTCCTTATAACAATTTTAATGCAAACTGATGAAAAAATCTACAAAGTAGTTATTGCTTACTGGGCATCACAAAATATTCTATGCCTCACAATTAACATACAGCCAAAAACATTTTTAACAGCCTCATTCTTTTTAAATTTAAAGAAAATTTTAAGTAATTTAATGAGTGTGGCATCTTTGGAAGAAAATAGTCCAATAAACTAATAAAACCAAGGTCTCTCTGACTTTGAATCACATAACAAGAAGTAACCTCATGGGTATCAAATCACAAATAATTTTTCCAAGGTGAGCAAATAAAATGTCAACAACATATAAAATATCTTAGGAATTCATTCATTCATTCACTCATTCATTCATGCATTGAAATAGGCTTATTAAACTCTAAGATACCTATGCTAAGTAATATAGATTTTTGTGGAATTAGCCTCAAATCTTGGAGCTTGCAAAAATAATCTACCTTAGAACTCATTTTCAAGGTAGAAAATGTTCTCTACTTAAGAGAAGAACATATTTGGTTTCAAAATTATGATTTGATTTTTATTCAGAGTAATTAAATAATTCTTTTAAATGGGCATATTCAAGTCAAGATGACTAAATTCATTACTTTAATGAGATGAAGTTTAAATGAACCTCTCTTCATAAAGCATTCATATTGGATAGTTTTTAAAATGCATTTGTCTTAATGGCTTCAAAATGTCCTTCCTCGGTACTCTTGTAGTGGAGGCTGAGTTAACAGCCTATTATTGTGTACTCCTTACTGAGCTGTTAATAGCTTTACAGTCTTTCAAAGAATACACCTGCTGCTCATAAAAACATTTATTTTGCTACAGAATTTGGCTGTGTTTTAATATCACGTATTTGCAGTGACCTTGTAGAATCCATACCAGTCTGACATTTTTAGAGGAAATAAACAAGAATCTATTTACTTGGGTATATCTATGGAAAATTAGAAAATAATTTGATTACTATAAGGGTTCTAATATTTCAAAAGTTGTTTCTCTTTAATAGTTTAACTTTCTTGGTAATTTTTTACACTATTTGTGTTTAGATTTTTGTTCCTGAAATTCTGTTTTCTCAATTTACACATGTTGAAAAATACATGTTTATAATCGTGTGTGTGTGTGTGTGTGTGTATTAGAACTGATGACACAAATAATATTAGAAATCTCAGCACTTCCACAGAACAATTGAAAAAGTAAAACTGTTAGAATTAATTTAGATTGTCTTTAAACCTTTAACAATAGAAAATCATACATCTATAATGAGAAAATGTAAAGTTCTAGTGAGGAAGTATTCTGCAGTTCTTCATAGTTGAGTGGAATATAAATTAATTGTTTTTGGCTAAGTTTCAGTTGGCAAAGGAAAATTGCTCCCAGAACCTGTGTTTGATCCTTCTGTTTCACACAAGGACATTTAAAGACAGCAAGCAGTGCAGTCATTACTTCCACATGCCCCTTGATTCTTGTGACTTCATGTGTAAATCACAGCAGATGGATGGATGAAATACTTCTGTCCTATCTAACTTAGTTGTACTGGAATGTTTATAGCTATTACAGCTGCTGTTATCAACAACTCCATGGTAATTTTCCTCCTATTTAGTGAATTACACATCCTAACATTTTTATCTTAGCATATTTAAAAGACCACCATATAGTTCTTCTGAACACTTAATTCAATTGCTGATTAGTTCAATCAGCTATCAATAAAGATATTTTATTAATGTCATCTGCAATATGGCAGACAGACAGAGGTAGCTGATAGGAGTACAGTCTGTCTTAGCTCCAGAAACATGCCACATGCGAGGATTATTAAAAACAACTATTTTTAACCCCAGAATGGTCCCATTGCACCTGTGAAGGCTACATTAACAACTAGTTAACTGTTCACGCCCACAGTACAAGTAACTGGTTGAAGAACAAGTAACTGACCCTAAAGGAGGTTCTGTCATCTAAAGAAACCTCTAGATATTGGTGTTATTCTCATATGTAGGTCTCAACTGCACA
Organism: Miniopterus schreibersii; assembly: GCF_964146895.1. NCBI lineage: Eukaryota > Metazoa > Chordata > Mammalia > Chiroptera > Miniopteridae > Miniopterus > Miniopterus schreibersii. Next base: position 66,435,684 of record NC_138106.1, on the reverse strand, counting down.
GCTAATCATCTAAGGCTTCAGACGCCTGGGCATTTGGCTGATTTACCCTTTAATTTTCTTGACATGGAATTAAAAGAGGAAAGTTCCTGTGGTTCTGGGTGATTAATTTACTACATAACCAATTTAATTATAAATTATATAGTGTAATTATTTAATTAATGATGCAATTCCCATCCACTGACTCAGAATATAGTTTATTATTAAAATATTACGTCTTACTCTGACATATGCCTCCACAAACTACACAACAATAATCATTTTATCTCACATTTGAGGAGAATATTCTAGTTTAGAAATCACTTTCATATGCATTCATATTCGATCCATCACAATAATACTGGGAGGTGGATGGAGCTGAGGATTTTATGTTCATTTTTTACTTGAGGAGGCTGTGGCTCAGTAATGTTCAGACAAGCTTAAATTCACCTGTCTTGTGAGTTACGGAAGACAGCCTTGTTTCTTCAAATTCCAATCCAGTGCTTTAATTAATAAGGTCACTCAGTTTATCAGTAGATATAGAAGATCCCGTTGAAACTATATCATAATTTAAAACCTCGAAAAGTTCTTAGTTTTTGGATCAGCAGCAAAGATATCCTAAACACACAATGATGGAAAAATTGAAATGAAAGTTAAAATAAAGGAAAATAGTTTATCTCATTCTTTCTAATTTGTCTTCATTGAAGAACTTAGATAATAATTTAATCACTGTTATAGAAGAAATAACCATTTCATTCTTCTTAATGAGCCTCTTTTCTTACATTGTAAAAAGAGGAGGCGAATAGGTTTCTTGATATCAGTGGTATTTGATAAGTACTCAAAATCCCATGAAATATAGCAAAATATAAATGTGTTTAAATCTTTGTCAGACTAAGTACTTTGAATTTCAGAGTTTCTTATACTGTAATTAAAATTGTGGATTATTTATATACTATAGAATCTACATTAACTTTTTTATATTTGTGTCTTTATGTAATAAAAGGGGAGTATAAAAATCTAACAATACATAAATTTCTAAGTGATATGTAACTGTATTGCATGCATATTTGGTATTAGAAGCTACATACTGTAATAAATAACAGTTCAGAATCCAGAGCTAAACTCCTTAGATTCAAATCCCAGCTCTACCACTAACTTTTTGGGTGACCTTGGGCAACTTACTTGACGTCTCTATACCTGTTTTGTCACCTTTAAGACTTACTTTATAATGTAGCCTTGAGGAATTTTCTGGGTATTGGGAGCACTTATAGAGCCTGCAACATAGTAAGTACTATCAAAGTGTTAACAGTAAAAAAATGTTAACCATTATGTTCCATTAATACTTTCAAATCACTTGTTTTGACTAATTTAACCTGCCACATCAAGCTAAAAAAAAGTCAAAATCCTTCGAAATATCAGATAATTAGAATGTTTAAGTTGATTAAGTTTTATATGTTAAGACAGAATCTTCAAAATTCTATCAGCCAATCTAGTGACAAAAAATGGGATCAATTAACTATCCCATATTAGACTGGGGACTATGAATTGCAGATTAATGTTCAACCTATTTATTTCAGTTTCCTATGACTACATAACAAACTACCCCTCAAAATGTAGTGGCTTAAAAATAATGATTTATAAGTATTACATCTCATAAGTTTATGGGTCAGGTATTTGAACCAAACACAGCAGGGGCAGCTCACTTCTGTTCCACAATTTCTGGGGAGGGAGCAGAGCCCAACTTTTCAATGAGAAGTGTAAAAGAATTTACAACCATGTTTAATTTTCCATTCTACTTCATTTTAGACCTGTAAAATACTACATTATTTGCTTTGCTTCTGATTTTTACTAAATTAAAGATAACTATTTCTCAGTACTGGGCCAAAGCAAATTTATTATTTTTGAATATGTATATAATTCTAAAATTTCAGTCTATTTAAATAATTGTATCTGGAAAATAAGGTAAAAATAGTAAATTTCTAAAAAGCAAAGCAAAAGAAAAGAAAGAGAAATGTAAACTTTCTGTTGTCACAAATGGCAATATTTCATCTTTTTTGTGGCTGAGTAGTATTCTATTGTGAATATTCACAATATATATATCACATCTTTTTATTCAATCATCCATAAAAGTACACTCAGGTTGTTTCCATGTCTTGGCTATTGCAAACAATGCTGAATGAACATAGGGGTGCATATATCTTTATGCATATATATTTTCAGAATTTTTCAGGTAAACATTCAGAAGAGGGATTGACAGGTCATATGGTAGCTCTTTTTTTTTAATATATTTTTTTTATTAATTCAGAGAGAGGAAGGGAGAGGGAGAGAGAGAAACATCAATGATGAGAGTCATTAATCAGCTGCCTCCTGCACGCCCCCGACTGGGAATCGAGCCTGCAACCCGGGCTTGTGTCCTGACTGGAAATCAAACCGTGATCTCCTGGATCATAGGTTGATGCTCAACCACTGAACCATGCAGGCTGGTCTGGTAGATCTATTCTTAATTCTTTGAGTAACCTCCATACTGTTTTCCGTAGTGGTTGTACCAACAGTGCACAAGGGTTCCCTTTTCTCCACATCCTTACCAACACATTTTGTTTGTTGATTTGTTTGTTTGTTTGATAGCCTTTCTGACAGGTGTGAGGTGATATCTCATTGTGGTTTAAATTGGCATTTCCCTGATAATTAGTGATGTTGGGCATCTTTTCATACGTCTATTGGTCATGTGGAGAAATGTCTATTCAGTTCCTCTGCTCATTTTTTATCGGAATTTTTGTTTTCTTGGTGTTAAGTTGTATGAGTTCCCTATATATTTTGGATATTAACCTTTTATCAGATGTATCATTAGTGAACATCTTCTCCTATTCAGTAGGTTGTCTTGATTTTGTTGATGGCTGGCTTCCTTCACTGCACAAAAACTCTTTGGTTTGATGTAGTTCCGTATGTTTATTTTTTTCCCTTGTCCCTTTTGCCTGAAAAAACATACCAATTAAAGAAATATTACTAAAAGCAATATCAGAGAGTTCACTGCCTATGTCTTCTTCTAGGAGTTTTATGGTTTGGGTTTTACATTTAAGCCCCAAATTTAATCAGTTTTAAGTTTGGTCTTGTTTATGGTATAAGTGATCCAATTTGATACTTTTGCATGTGTCTGTCCAGTTTTCCAAACACCATTTACTGAAAAGACTGCCTTTACCCCATTGTATGTTCTTGCCTTCTTTGTCATAGATTAATTGACCATATAGATGTGGATTTATTTCTGGACTCTCTATTCTGTTCCATGATCTATGCTGTTTTGATTACTATAGCCTTGTAGTATGGTTTGATATCAGGTAGCATGATACCTGCATCTTTGTTCTTTCTCAAGATTGCTTTGGCTATTGGGGTCTTTTGTGGTTCCATATAAATTTTAGGATTATTTGTTCTAGTTCTGTAAAAAATGCCTTTGGTATTTTGATAGGGATTACATGGAATCTGTAGATTGGTGTGGGTATTTTGGACATTTTAACAATATTCTTCCTATCCATGAACACTGTATATGCTCCCACTTATTTGTATCTTCTTCCATTTATTTCTTCAATATCTTACAGTTTTCCAAACACAGGTCTTTTACTTCCTTGGTTAAATTTATTTGTGGGCACTTTACTTTTCTGATGCAATTGTAAATGGGATTATTTATTTATTTCTCTTTATGATAGTTCATTATTTGTATATGAAAATACAACCAATTTTATGAATATTAATTTTGTATCCTGATATTTTACTGAATTCATTTGTCAGTTCTAATAGTTTTTAGTAAAGTCTTAAGGGTTGTTTACATATAGCATCATGCTGCAAATAGCAGTTTTACTTCTTCCTTTCCAATTTGGATGCCTTTTATTTACTTTTTGTTTGATTGCTGTGGCTAGCACTTTCAATACAATGCTGACTAAAAGCAGTGAAAGCAGGTATCTTTGTCTCAAAGATATCCTTGTTCCTAGTCTTAAGAAAAATGCTTTTAGCTTTTCCCAGTTGAGTATGATGTTAGCTATGAGTTTGTCATATATGGCCTTTATTATATTGAGGTACCTTCCCTCTATTCCCATATTGCTGAGAGTTTTATCATAAATGGATGCTAGATTTTGTCAAGTGCTTTTTCTGCATCTATAGATATGATCAAATGATTTTTATACTTTTGTTTATGTGGTGTATCACATTAATTGATTTGTGGGTATTGAACCAACCTTGTATCCCAGGAATAAATCCTATTTGATTATAGTGTATGATCTTTTTAATGTATTGCTGAATTTGGTCTGCTAATATTTTGTTGAGGATTTTTGCATTTATATTCATCAGTGATATTTGCCTATAATTTTTTTTTTTTTTTTGGTAGCGTCTTTGTCTGGTTCTGGAATCAGGATTTTGCTAGCCTCGTAAAATAAGCCTGGGAGCCATTCCTCCTCTTCAATTTTTTGGAATATTATGGAAGAATGTATTAATTTTTCTTTGAATGTTTGATAAAATTTAGCTGTGAAGCCATGTAGTCCAGGATATTTGTTTGTTGGGAGTTTTTGATTACTGATTCTATTTTGTTAGTATTGTCTGTTCAGAGAACAGACCTCTTCTCTGGGGTAGGATTACCTTTTCTTTTACCCTAAATTTAATTAGTACTTTATCACAGATAAATTTATTTCTTTCTAACTTTATTTCAAAACTAGCTTATGTTTATGAGTAAGTAAATAATAAATAGCCACAGTATGAAAATGAGAAAGATTAAAGTGATATTTCTGGAAAATGAGCTTGCTTTGCCTTGAATTCCTCTACTTTCATGTAACACTGTTTATTGTCACTTATGTATTTAAAAGTTTCTTTGGTTTCAAATACCCACATTGAACTAGAAGAACCTCATGCGTGTGTGTGTTGTGCACGCACGCACACGCACCCGTGGTCTGTGGAAAACTGTCAGTTACTGCAGTCTCTTTATTTTTATTATATTACTTATTTTCTTTCAATGATGAAGATATTCCTCAGTTTCTAGTCACAGTATCTTGATAAACCTATATTTTATTATAAATGTTGAAACACTCATTTCATGTACATTTAAATACTATATTACCAGTCCTCTGAGGACATTCAAAGTCAATGACTGAATTAGATTATTGACTGAAAATATTTAGTTATTCAGAGCATAATAGGATGCTTCTCAAGTGAAGATGATATCACTTATAACGAAGGTTTAAAATCTCTCTTTTGGGGAGGTGGGTCTATGTGTCTTGAAACTTAAACCGTGCACTGTAGCTTTACATGTTAATCTTAATGAATCTAGTTCTTTTGATTTTGAAGAAAACAAATATATCTATCATAAAGTAGATGTGGGTCACAATTAAGACTCATAGACAAATTTTAAAAATATTAAAGTTCCACCATGGTAACAAAATACATTTATTTGTTTTTTGTGTGGTTTTTTTTTAAATATCTCTTTATTGATTTCAGAGAGAGGAAAGGAGAGGGAGAGAGAGATAGAAACATCAATGATGAGAGAGTCATTGATCAGCTGCAGCCCGCAACCTGGGCATGTGCCCTGGCGGGGAATCGAACACCGATCTCCTGGATCCTAGGTCAACTGCTGAGCTATGCCCTGCCGGGCACAAAATACATTTAAATGGGAAAGATAAAAAATAAATCTTCAGAAAGTGTGTGTGTTTTTCTGTTCTGAATGAAGCTAAGGAATTCTCTCATCCTTGTATACTGAAATACATTTCTGCTTCCTTTTCAATGCAAGAAGCAGCTCTTACATCACCATGTTTTGTGGCCAATTTGGACAAATGTAAGACTCTACTTGATATTCACAAATTGTACTGTTTTTCAGTGAAGACTTTTCTACAAAACATTTTCTCATATTCTACTGGCATTCTCACTTTAGTGAAATTCTACCCATCTTACCTTTCTTGTTAGTCATTTTAGTGTAATTTAATTTCTTAATCTATATTCCAGAGTTAGGTAGAGTTCATCAAAGCACCATGCACTGTTGCCTTTCCAGTTTATGCCACTTCGTTCAGCCCTTTGTTCTGATGATTTAACTTTGAAAATGTTTAGTTGAGCCCGGCCGGGCGTGGCTCAGCGGTTGAGCGTCGACCTAGCATCCAGGCGATCAGGGTTCGATTCCTGGTCAGGGCACATGCCTGGGTTGCGGGCTGCAGCTGATCAATGACTCTCTCATCATTGATGTTTCTCTCTCTCTCTCCCTCTCCTCTCCTCTCTATGAAATCAATAAAGATATATTTTTTTTAAAAAAATGTTTAGTTGATATTTGGAATGCTCTTTATATTTGAAGACATCCACATAGGTGTATAGATATTTCCAGAGAGACATAGTGTGTCATTTCTTAGTGGCATTTATGGCTAACTTATCCTAATTTTTGTCATAAAAATTGTTCTAACTAGCCTTTATGTAGTTATATTACTTGACTTAAACTACTAACGTCAGCAGGAATTTGCAAAATTTTCTAAAAACGTTAAGTTTAAATTTTGTGTAATCCTGAAATTTTTGTAAGGATTATAATCTTTTTTTCATTTTCCCCCTTTTAGATAAAATAATTTACCCATCCTCAATATTCTGATAAATAGGAATTCCTTAAATGTTTCATTCTCTGCTGTGTACATTTTCTCCTTTTCAGTCTGTATGTTGTTACTGCTGTTACCAAATTTATAATTCTTATAAATTATTTTTAAAAAAACTTTAAAAATGAATGACAAGTTTAAAGTGGTTTTCTATGATATACTTTTAAGAAAATCTCTAAGAAATTTTGGGATGGAAGTACATTCTTCAGGGACAGACATCAGGCTTTAAACATTTAATTTTTGCTTGAACACCACTATAAATATAGAGCAATAAAACCCATAAGAAAAATCTATATCCCATCTATACCAAGGTAGGTTACACAAAAACAGATGGGAAAGTAAAAGCTGAATAAATATTAAGATATACACTTTAAAAGATATTTCAGCACAAATATGAGGCTTTTCTTAAGCATTCTGTCTTGTAAAATATTTTCTGGCAAGTAAACTCTTGGCTGTTCTCCACAATGTTCCTAAGCAAACAAGCCAGCGATACAGACATAATATTATTGCATTTTGATCACAGAAGTAGTAAAAGCTAGCAAAACAGTTTTTCTCACCTCTCATTTGAATTGTCATTAATAGTGCAAACTAATTTTAAATTGCTAAAACAATATATATAATTTAAAAACTAAACTTATAGAGCAATTAATTTGTTAATTTCTTTATTTAATCACTTGGCTAGTACATTATGAGAGCCTACAGTGTGCCACCCTGCATTAAGCAGTGGGAATATAGAGGTTAACAGGCAAGCAAGTGACATACATTTTTTATATGTTTTTATTGATTTCTGAGAAAGGAAGGGAGAGGGGGAGAGAGAAATAGTAACATCAATGATGAGAGAGAGAATCATCAATGGGCTGCCTCCTGCACGCCCCCTACTGGGGATGAAGCCCGATACCTGGGCATGTGCCCTGACCAGGAATTCACCCGTGACCTCCTGATTCATGGGTCTGTGCTCAACCACTGAACCACATAGGCCAGGCAACATACAACATTTTTTTAAAGACTTCTCATAGCATCTGCAGTATTACTTAACGTGCAAACCTATCATTGCCCTGGATTAAATGCACCACCTATTGAGAATGGCTCCTCAAAGAAATATGCTCTTACACATCTGCTGAAGCCTGTAAAGTGTTTTACACATTATTTTGCTTTTTTCTTACAACAAGCCTGCCCCTTTGAGATGGTGTAGCCTTCTCAGTTCCCATAGATGAAAATTAGGATTCCATTGATCTTATCCTAGCATCAGTCTTTTCTAAAGGTCACACTGTATTAATTTAGTCATTTTCCCTAACACTAAATTTACCCACTATTTCAAGCAGTTAATTATCTACATCTATGGCAACTGTTTTCTGAAAATCAATTATGAATGCTTAATTCCAGATCAATATTCTTCTACCATCCGGTGTACCTTGGTGCCATCTCCTATTCTTGCTCAACATTTAATATTCGAGGAATGCATTTTATTTTCATTTTGGGTGAAACAAGGTATACATCAGAAGGAATGTAAGAAAAAATCATGAATGCATTTCCAAGTGATTTAGGGTTATCTCCTACTTTGGATTACTGGGGATAATCAAGGGTTGATTGTAGTAAATTATAGCCATGGTATACTAAATGGCACTTCTCCACAAGTGCAGTCAGAAAGTCTTGCACTTAGAATGTGTACTTGTACATTTTTCTCACTTATGCATAATTTGACATTTTTTCATAAGAGTAGTCAATATTTACCTAAGAAAAATATTTCTGAGCATCTCACCCAATAGGTTACAACAACCCAGCTTCTTAACCCCTTCTCTCGCCAAATTAGACACTCCATTTGTGTACTTGAATGTAAAAAAGAATGCAACTCTCTTGGTTACCAGCAATAGAAGCAACCCTGAGGATTATTAAATGATGCAGAACATAGAATCCAAGGCAGAGCAGAATGTCCCAGCTTCAGGAAAGCAACAACCAGAAGAGATTAGGTTCTTCAACCTCAGTGCAGTTTCTCCTTCTGAATCTCTTCATTGTGGATTTGGTCTCATTGGAGAAGAAATCTGTAATTACTGAAACTTGCTTTTCTCCCTGGGCAATCAGCTTTGTTGGGAAGTTTTCCTCTAATGGTGCTGTTAACTTAGATCTGGACGCAGGGGACTCTGTGTGAGCTGGAAGCCTTCCCCATCTGTGCTCCTACATTGGAGAAGCAGGTTTATTAGCCCAGCTCCTGATGACATGTCACCCGAGCTGCACTAGATATTCCCTATGTTAATGATCTAAGTATTCCTTTGTGGATATCAATCAATAGACATTTATTCAACACTGACTATGCATCCAACAAGAGTCATTTATGTCCACTTTTAATATTGTATTGTTTTCACAGGAATCTATAGTTTACTGTCTCCTAGCCAGTAAAACAAGAGCTTTATCATTGGCTTACATAGGACATTGCTTTAAAAAAAATGATTGTGGTAGTAGAGTGCTAATTTTTAATAGTACTTTTCCCTATTCCTGATCATTTCAACTTGGTATGACTTAAAAGGATAAAGAAAAATCCAACAGTCCTTTAATTGTCCTCTTAGTACTGTTCTGTGAATAAAGCCATTCAGGGTACCTTTGTACATCAAAAATTCTAGAAGAAATTCCTAGACCTCATCAGGCAAATTCCATTCCCAGCCCCAAACAAGAATATATGTTCCATGAAAGACTGGGTGAGTTATAAGCCCACTGTGTTTTCTAGAATCTGTCCATATGACATAATATCAAAAGAGAATAAAAATAAATAAAAGCAGAATCCTTGGATATGTTAACCATAGTAGAAAATAATTTTATCTTTGTAACAACAAGTTAAAATCCTTGATGTTGAGAATTGTTTCTGCCATTGAGGAGCTATTTATATAAAAATATTTTAATGCCATCAAATCATTACTCTCTGGTTCACAGGCTATCTTAAATGTAAAGTTATTTCTTAGTGATTACAACACAAAGTATGAAATAAATAACATTGACACAAAGTCTAATGTATTTGCCTATTTGCACTGGACATACCTTCCTAAATTAGGTAATAATGAAAAAGCACAACTTGAGTGGAAGCCACTGATTAGCTTTGTGACTTGTTTTGGTAAATTACATATTCTTTCTGGACCAGTTTCATCACATGCTCAGTGAAAATAAAAATATTTCCAGTTCTTTTTGCTTCACAAGATTATTATGAGTATTATATAAAGAATGGTTGCCAATGTATCTTTAGATATATATGTCTGTAGGAAAAAAACAGAGTACAACATAATTTTTAACCACATGTATAATCCAATTAATTTAAAATTTAAAATATAAAACAAAGTGGTAACACATTATAGAAATTCAGCTGGACCCAAAGACTTTAAGAGAAAGCAAACCAGCTAAAAGATGACTGCTATGCAGACCTACTGAATCTACTTCTATACTTTGGAATAGTAAACCCAAGAGAGTGAGATAAGGAATGATGAAAATAAGTCACAGCAGAGGAGGGGGGACTTGTGTTTCTCACATGAAAACATAGAATTTAATTGCTTAGGTAGAAATTTTGTGATTGCATAAGCAAAATCTACTAGAGCGCCCTAGAATCTTACACATAGTGAACATTCAGTGAATAAATAAATAAATGTGTGGAATAAAAAAATTTTCTCTATGAGTAAATCAAAGCCTTGAAGGTGACTTAGCAAGGTACATATAGAACTAGAACCAAGATCAGGACCAGGATAGAATTCCAACCCAGAATTCTCTCCACGCTGCCTTCTTTTGTTACATGCCTCTTGTTGCAGAAAGAAACAGCCGTAAGAACTGGGCACCTGAGCCTTTCTTTTCATTGTTACAATTTCAGGTTGAATGCTTACAGGGCCCAGAGCATTTCTTTTAGTTACTAGGACGAGCTGACACTTACAGAGATAAAGCTAGGTTCAGAATTTTAGGTAAAAGAAAAGTTCAATGTGACAGTAAGGTTAGACTCCCAGAAAAGCCTTGATTTCTATCAGTTGGGAAGGAGCAGTGAAATTAAGCCGCAAGATCTGCCCACAGGAAGAGAACTGTAAGAAAAGGTGAACATCTCTAGACAGCAATACGTAGGCCATGTGTCTCCTGTTTGGCAATGCCCAGTGTTCATAATGTTTGCTTCGGAACTATTTTTTAAAATATATTTGATACAAATATATAAAATAGGAATTGTATATGCATTTATGTTAGGAAACAATATAGATAACAATATATTAAAGTGCATTGTTACTAAATGTTTTTCCCCCCCCCCCGCAACCAGTGCTATTATCTGTGTTTATCCAAGGAGAGGCAATACAAGCTGTTTCACTTTCAGCGAACAAGCATTAATGCAGAAGGCCACCAGTGCTCTCAGCAGTGAGCACCCACTGTTCTATCCCAATCTAGTGTGCTTTGAACTCATGAGGTTATGCCTTTGGAGCTTCATCTTATGCCACTTATTTACTGCCCGACCACCTGTCTCGACCCCTAAACCTGTTCAAATAATAATCCTGTATCTGCCACAAAATTAAAAATCAGAGACTTTTGGAAATTAATAAATCCTTAGAAATGACTGCTAATATATCATATAAAAACTTAATGGAATGTAAGTTGTGTAGTACTTTGAAATTTGTAGACTTAAATTACATATTTGAAAAAGCATACAGTTGACCCTTGAACAATGTCGGGGTTTGAGGTGCTGACTCTTGGACATTTGAAAATTCATGTACTATGTATTTTGACTCTCCAAAACTTAATTATAGTCAATTCTTGGTATCCACTAGGAACTGGTTCCAGGACCCCATAGATACCAAAATCTGCAGTTGCTCAGGTCCCATATATAAAATGCTATAGAACAATGCATTCTGGCCCTAGCCTGTTTTGCTCAGTGGTTAGAGCATCGACCCTCAGACTGAAGGGTCCTGGGTTCGATTCTGGCCAAGGGCACGTACCTAAGTTGCAGGCTCCATCCCTGGCCCTACTCGGGGCTCGTGTGGCAAAGTGGAAAATGTCCGTGCCATTCAACTAGCAATTCCATTACGGCGCAAGCTCCAGAAAGACTCACGCCCTGTTCTGGGTTCAGCCCGATGAATGAGGCGATCTCGCGGCTCTGGCAAAGCACCGGCTCTACCTGGTGACAGCTGCACTGGACTGGAGTTGATGTGTCAGCAGCAAGGCAATTAGCCAAAGTTCTGGGGCAGGAGTGCCTGTTCTTGTCATGGGTAAATGCCAGTTTGCTTTCCCCAGAGCCTGGAAACACCAGGAGAGAGGGCTGCTGCACATGGGAGGAGGAACTTCGTTCCTGCTGCTTTCTGGGACCCCTCCTCCGCTCGCTCAGAGGTGGCAAGACGCAAGACACGCTACTGGGATTTAGGCTGGGGAGCCACGTAGGCACGCTTCCTACCTGAGGATTTTTATTCCAGGGAAGTAGCTACCGATGCACTTTTGTATCTAACAGTAGAAATGTGAAAATGCCGTTTGCAAAAGGTGTCCTTTATTCCCTGTAACTTTACTGAGTAGGAAATTACTATTCAGCTGTTTTGGTGAAGCACAAAGATATAGCAGATCATTATTATGGGGCCATTCCAAGAGCAAATTTTTGAATTTGTATCTTCTCTTATTGAGGATAAGACTAAATTCTTTCTTCAGGGCTTTAAAATTCTCTCAGTCATCACTTCATATTGTGAAACAGCACTCAGAATACACCGGAACTCATGTTGCAGAGAATTCTGTGAAAGGTGGAATATTCTCTTCTGGTATGTGAGACTGAAAAATCCAAAAGGTTTGCAAATTTCTACCAGAAACAACATCATCTCTTCTATTAGTACACATTTTCCCCCTACAATATGGGTGTTGAACCCCTAATTATAAAGGCCTTGATCTTAGAAAGCTCCTTCTGTAAGCCCTTAGCAGGTGATTATTGCCATCAGTGTTTTCATAGGTTTTATTTCCTTGGATTTTATGATAGGTGGATATTCATTTACTTTCTAATCTCAAAACTGCCTAGAGGTAAACATAAGTTGAAGTTTGTCTGTGTTGTCTTTTTTATTTAAAATTTGCTGTTATTAACTCATATTTTCTTTGTACTTCATGTTTAATAAACGGTCCTATCATTGGGGGAACAGATGCAAATTCAGTTCCTCAGCTAGACACAAAATAACAATGTAGCATATAAAATTCTGACAAATAAGGCCATAAAGTTTTTAAATGATCTTTAAGATAAGAATTTTTTTCTCTCAAAAGTAGCTTAAGGGAAATAATTTTTATAGTTCTAAATCTTAAAGCATCACAAGCAGATAAATGCAGTTTGATACATTCTACATATGTGTAGATTTTTATAACTTCATTTGTTTGTTTGGAAGATCTTCTGAACAAGAGATTTTCAGGCAAAGACTAAATCTTGATGGGCATATTATAGATAGAATTTAAGCATTAAATGAGTGAGTCAGTCAATGACCTCAAAAGTCACTTCCATCTCTGAGAGTCTCTATCTCTAGATTTATCATAAAAATAGTGGCTAATTAACTTAAGGACCTTGTGGCCTAATTTGACCTATGAATTTAGAAGAGTTGTTCATACAAATACTGTTTTTTTCAGCTACCCTATTAAAATATAAAAATATATATATCAGAAAGTTACTGAACAATAACACTACAAAAACAGTATTAAGTTGAATTTGTCCCCACCAGCAGCATATTGTTCGGTCACTTACATGCACAGGTAAACTGAAATACCCTGTTCTGAGGTCGGGCCACTTAAAACCCCTGACAGACTGGGTCGCTCAGTCCCGTTAGTGGGAGAGGTAGTTGGGCAGCCAAGCCTCCAGGCCCGCCTCTGATTCCCAAGGCCTGGTAAGTCTCTCACACCTTTCTGCGTCTTCGATGCTCCTTCATGGCCACACTATTTTTAAATCGACCTCACAGTCACTATGTAACTTGTACATCTTTAAAACTAAACTGTGGTACCTGGGACAGGAGTCAAGTTGCTCTCACATTTAATCGTTTCATGTTTTCAGTGGACTTAACCTGAGTTGCTTCCACTGGGGAATCACTGAGTTTTGGAACCAAGCAGTTGATTCAGGATAAAAGATTTCGAACTTTAAAAGCCAATTAGTTTATGTTTCCTTTCACCCACAGGCCTACCCACGGATAGCGCCGGCATTCTGGCACTGCCTGCGGGTAGAAGTGAGGAGCAGGCACTTGACTCCTCCACCCTTGCTCCGTGCTCGCTGCTGCTGGGTCTGATGGGATGTGCCCCTTGCCCGCAGGGCGCAGCTGCCATTCTGTGTAAACGTGCTCTCGCACCACCACCCCTCAGAGTTGGATCAGAAATCCAAATCACGGAGAACACAGTGCAGTTTATATACAACGGGTCATCTTTATTAAAAAATCTCCAAGCCAACACCATATCATATGCATCCTAGTGATAAATAGCTAAATGATAAATTGTGGAAAACCATGCTTACACCTCCTTTTAATCGATACTTTTGATATTCTGGGCATAATTCCCTGGCTTAACTTTGGAATGTCTCTAGGAAAAAGTAGAATAACTCTGCTTCGTTTCTGTTTTCTTCTTTTCTGTCCCCAGGAGCATGAGCAGCTCACCTATTCCTCCACGAGGTCCAAGGCCCCCAGTGTCATCATCACCGGTCTCAAGCCAGCCACCAAGTACATATTTCACATCCGAGTGAGGACTACAACTGGATACAGTGGCTACAGTCAGAAGTTCGAATTTGAAACAGGAGATGAAAGTAAGTTTCAAAGTATATTAAAGTAAGATGTTAATTTAGTATCGTTCCAATACTTGAAAATCTAATGTCTTGATGGTTAAAAATCTGATGTCCTAAATTTTTAATAGTCTTATCAAGCAAGATTGTGTTCATGCCAGTGGTCATACGGTCATATCGGTTAATGTTTTAGTGTTATCCTTACATACTTACATACATGATGCAAGGAATGCCTTTACATTTGGGCCAGTTGTAATGTGGCCCAAATGTGTCTCTTTATGCAGAATTCATCACTTACCCTGTAACACAGAGTCTCAGTGGGTGGTGCTAACCTAATTGTTCACCGGTGTGGCACCATAATATGATATGAAAGAAAACTTGGTAGAGAAGAAAGCCATGAGCAAATGACTTTAGCGGTTAGTTCAAAATTATGCAACTTTGGCTTCTTATCTCAGTTACATCAACAAAAACAGTGGTCAGGAGACAGGCTCCACTGGAATGCACATTATAAGTTTATATATAGGTGCATGGGTTTAATTAGAAACTCAAATTAACTCCATAGCTTCAACACATTGCAAACCAAAATGGGAGATGAAAGGACTAAGGTATTTCAACATCATGTAACATAAGCTTCGAAACGCCTTAGTCATTCTGAATCCAGCTCTACCACTGAATTCTTTTTTGGCTTTCAAAGTCGTCTTTGTTAGGATAATATAGGTGGCTCTTGCAGTGTTCCTGATTAGAAAAATGTCTTAATATCTAATCATAATGAAATTATATTCCCATCATTGACAAAATACCTATATTCATATAAGAATTCAAGAATAGAAAATTTATTATAAAACTCTTTATGAATAATGGCAATAATAGCTATCATTTATTGAGCCTCTGAAAATACCAGAAATGATGTGAAGTATTTACATGTATTATCTCATTTAAACTTTTCAACATTCAATGAGACACATATTATTTTTCTAAGTTTACTTGTGAGAAAACAAAAGCCTAGAGAAGGTGAACCATTTGTTTAGATTGATGCAGCTGGCAAGAAGCTAAGCTGAAATTTGAGGGCCGTGGTCTGTACTCTTAACTGCTCCATTATCCTGTAAAGTCCTTTCATTCGAATTATTAATAATGCTCATGATAAGACCACTAAATAGGCCACAGTTTTTCTCTAGTTTGTCACTCTTTCAAAATGAAGCTACTTGAGTTTCAAATTCTGTGACAGAACGAGTGTTTTGTTTTTTATTTTTATACTGATGAACAATATTGATCCATAAGAAATTCTTTGGTACAACTATATCTAATGAAAAAGTGAAAAGGCACTGACATATTTAATTAAGAAGGAACACAGCATAGGGAGAGAGAATAAATAAATGAATAAAAAGAATGCTTATAACCTGGATGTTTTATATCAGTGATAATTATTTATAATCCTGCTGGAGATAATTTTTTTTAAGCTAGAGATAAAATTATTGGAATGAAATTATAATTATCACAAGCATAACTCCATAATCAAACCCAATATTAAAAAATACACAAAGAAGTGTTCCTGCTGTGTCCTATTGACTATTTTTTTCCCTGACCACATGTCAAGACTTAGGCTAGGTGCAGAGCAAGGATGCAACTCCAGGCCAGTTTGCTCCGGAGAAGTTTCATCATGGTCCTATCACAGCTGTATTTATTGCCTCCCGGCAACTCAGTTCTCTGACTTTATTTCACATATGAAGAAATTCACCAAACTGCTTAAAAGTATGACATTTTGATTATTTCATTGAGTTAGAAATGCATTCCCAGCCCCGGCCAGGGTGGCCCAGTGGTTAGAGGGTCAGCCTGTGCACCGGAGGGTCTCAGGTTCAATTCCTGGTCAAGGGCATGTCCCTGGGTTGCAGGTCCGATCCCTGCCCCCTGTCAGGGCGCGTGTGGGAGGCAACCATTTGATGTGTCTCTGTTACGCTGATGTTTCCCTCTCTCCCCCTCTCTCTCTTCACTCCTTTTCCCCATCCCTTCCATTCTTTCTAAAATCAATGGAAAAAAATATCCTCACCCCTCAGATCATGATTAAAAAAAAGAAAAGAAACGCACTCCCAGACTCAGGGGGCTACATCTAAATAAGGCACCTGTGTTCATCTGGGACTTCTAGACATGGCAGTCTCATCTAATAAGAAAACAATAAGTTCTGATCTACATATCAAAAATGTATTTTGGTTTCAACTCTAAACTTCAACGCATGCTTTCAGATGTTATGTAAAAGAAAAGCACCTTGAAATTCCTTAGCAGAAAAGTCCCATCCTCACCAATGACCCAGTGCAATATTTATTCTTTTGGCAAAAAATGTAGAGGACACTTAATATGCGCCATACTCTGAGGTTCTGTGGATAAAAATAATAATAAGAGCTGTTGCCTTCGCGTGATTTATAGTCTAGATTTGCGGGAGGGAAATGAAAATGTAAATGAAAAATGTAATATTGGATGACATGTACGATCATAAAGATATGTAAAAGGTGCTGTGAGAGCATAGAGAAGAGGCCCTAGTTCAGCACGAATGGTTCATGAGAGATTTCAGGAGGATGAGAATTGGGGGCCCATTCATGAAAGGGGAGTAGCAAAGAAATAGCAAAAGCACTGAGTCCTGAGACAGCAGGAAAAATTAAAGAAGAACAAATCATTTGGTGTGGTTACAATGAGAGACATGGAAGGGAAACGGTGGGAGCTAAAGGTGGATGAAGGGGCTCTTCTGGCCGTGTGAAGGGCACGGGGTCCCCCGAAGACTGAGGAGCCGCAGGAGGTCAATCAGGGAGTAACATGACCAGTAACAGGTGTAAGACTCTGCTGAGCAATTGACACAAATGATCATTTTAATTCTCACAAGATTATATCTATTTTTAGAAACTTAAGTAGCTTTACCAAAATATGATAACCAATCAGTGGAGGTGCCGGATTAGACCCTTAGAACCATCTGATAATGTGAGCAGTGGACAGCAAAGGCAATGTTCTGAATTACTGATTTGTAAACGCCAGGAAAGTGACTTTTATTAGACCCTCGAAGAGACAAAGTGTCTGAGAAGTATCTGAAAACTGTTTGTCTAAACCTGGAGTTTGAGAACATAGAATGGCTCCCAAGTCAATTTATAGCCTAAGGCAAAGTCATTTAAAGGATCACTTTTTATCTGGTTAGCTTTAAATTGCATTTTCAGAGCATGCTGTTTATATCCAGAAGAGAATTTCGATGAATAATGCCATAGTAGGATATGGATAGGTTTACTATAAATTCAGGAATATAATGATATGAATCCCAATCTACAACATCAGTCTTTTTCTCTTCAAACCCTCGGAGCTCATCTTTAAATTTTTATGGCTTTTGTTTCTCAAGTAGTGCCTGCCTATTGTAACATCAACTTTATTATTTCATTATCTCGTGTGTATTCTGTTTACTTAACTAACTATATATATATGCATAGAGAGGGGTGTGAGTTGGGGAGGAGAGATTAGGTACACTCTCATTTAATGGCCTGGTTCAAATTTTTTAAATTAAGCAAAATGAAGTAGTTTACAATTTCATTCTCTTAGCTGTACCTATTTTATTTGTTTCAACTTTTAGTTTGCTCATAACAAGTAAGACAATAATATAAAATATGAATTAATTTCTTTTCACGTTTATAATGTTCTTAGTCACTTGTGCTCTACAAACATAGTGACATTGAAGGAACAACCATGGTGACCTCTCTTGCTCTTCCAGACCAGTGGTTGGGGTTTTTTACAGAATCAGAATATGCTAGTGGAAACTGGCTAACAAATGGAAAGGTTACTAATTATGACTGCGAGCATTATTAAAAGAGCCACTTTAACACTATTGGTTTCCTTTCTCCCTAAGTCTGTAGAACAGCCTCATTTCATAAGTATATATGGAGATAGACATAGGTAGATAGATGCATAGGTAGGTAGGTAGGTAGGTAGGTAGGTAGGTAGGTAGATAATAGATGATGATAGGTAGTTGATGATAGATAGATGATAGATAGATGATAGATGATGATAGATAGATAGATAGATAGATAGATAGATAGATAGATAGATAGATGATAGATAGATGATAGATATTTACTCATATACATTCACAAAATACTTTCTTTTTATATTTTAATGCTGATATTTCATATATCCACTAATCTCTCAGTGGATTGAGTGTATAGCTAAATATTATGTCCACTAACATCATTCCTTAAATGCTAATTATGTACTGGTCTTTTTATTAGGTACTGTAATCAATTTCCTCACTTTCACAGAATAAATTTTTCAGGATTACAGTAAACTACAGAATCAGTAATAAGAAAATAAGAATATATAAATATTCTATGTGGCTCTTCTTGAAAGATGGATGGAAGATAGGTGGTAGTTAGCAGTTGTCTAATATAAGAATTTTCTCAAAATTAAAATAAAATTCATATTATGCCACAAAGCATCAAACACACACATACATATATACATATTAAATACAGGCCTATATGGATGAAACAACAAGAAATTTTAATGGCCTCATATTTGTTATTTCTGTTCTTATTTTCTGGAGAAAATGTGATTCTTTTCAATGGAGAAAAGATAATAAAGTTTAAAAGTTACCTACATAACCAATTATATCCATATCCTTATAAAGTGATTAAATTTTTAATAATCTATTGAAATTGCACTCCACATTTTTAAAAATGTAATGCAAACAATTTAAAGATAAGGAAGTCAGACATTTTTTCTTACTTAAAATACCACCAGATTTATCTAATATTCAAGTGTATTTTAGAATAAAAGAAAATAATTTTATGTGTGTATTTTTAAAACCAAAAGAAAATATATCCTGTTAGATTACTGCCAACTTTAACATTTTACTTAAATACTGGAAAAGAGCTTGTGAAGCTTTCAAAAGAGTTGAATATATGGCTTAAAACCAATTTTTTAAAAGAAAACTGAAATTTTACACATAATTAACAATTTACCTCTTCCATTGCCTATCCAAATGATCCTGGAGAAATACATTGCCAACATATAAACAGTGCAATTTTTTTCTCTGAAAAGATTAATTATACCTTAAAATTTAGCAACATGTAAATTTAGGTTTTCACCTGAAGGTTACATAAAGCATTTGTCAGCACAAAAACCACATCTGTCAATGTTTTAAAATGTATTTTTTACCAAAAGTAGTAACTATGGACTAGATTGATACCATGTAAAATAAATAACCACACAAAAATCATCATGGTCAACATTAAGTAACCAAACTGTACATTACTGAATCATAGTACAGTGGCGCCTCGGTTTTCGAACGTCCCTGCTGACGAACATTTCGGTTGACGAACACTGTAAACCCTCAAGTCAATGCTTCGGCTTTCGAACCCTCCTGGGAAGTGGAACCTGCCACCCGGCTTCCGCTGAGGGCAAGATCCTGAGGCCCAGCTGTCTGCTGTGGATCCCTCGGTTTCCCAACGTTTCAGAGCTCAAATGGTCTCCAGAAGAGATCGCATTCGAAACCCGAGGGACCACTGTATTTCAAAATAGAATCGTATGCCATGTCTTGCACATTTATGCCAAAAAAACTTATTTAGATACAAATGAATGCATTTAATCATGTAATGATTTTGAAAACATTTATAATATTTAGCTATTTTTACTATGGTTTCATATTTAAGCAATTTGATTTATTTAAACAATTTATAGTTTGGAAATGATCCTGAAGATGAAGGAGCAAAATTGTCTCTGCATTTTCTATTTCCTAATCTATTCTTTATGTCTCTATTTAACTGGTATATTTATATTCCACTTTGTACACTTAAAAACCCCAAGTCATTGGGTATTTTCTGCTGAATAAAATGTGAATTTCTCAACAAATATTCAAGTCTCCCTTCGGTCTAATCCAAATTGGCATCGTTCCTGTCCTAGTTCTCTCTAGTTATCATATACTCTGGGAAAATGTGTGGACGCTTTTATGCAAAAAATTTTCCTAATCTTTACTTCTAAGCTGCTTTTATGGCTTCCAACTGGTACATTCAGAAACCCATCACATCACAGACATTTAATCCAGCTTATACGCTGTCCCTCCTGAAGTATTCCTGATCAGTCCAGCAAGAGATCATTCCTCTTGCCAGGCCCGAGTGGCTCAAGGGTTGACCGCTGACCTGTGAACCAGGAGGCCGCGGTTCGAGGGCACATGGCCAGGTTGCAGGCTGTGCCCGAGGACACTGATCAGTGACTCTCTCTCACCATGGATGTTTCTGCTTCTCTCTCTTCCTTCCTCTCTCTGAAATCAATAAAAACATAAAATTTTTTTTAAAAAGAGATCATTACTCTTCCCTCAGACTTTCTGTAGTGTTTTATTATGCAAGGGCTTTATTCTTTACTAAATTGTTAGCTCTTTGAGGTCAGGAGCTACAGCCTACTTATCTTTGTGTCTCAAAAGATTTCTTGCACATTCATAGTTTTCAATATGCATTTAATCAAATAAATGAAGAACATTTATTTGAACCTTTTCAAAAGGCTAAAATATAAAGAAATAGCATGTTGCCTACAAGTGTAAAAAGAAAGATTAAAATATTTTTATTTGCCACAGATAAGTACTGTTGCTTGCTTTGTTTTGGGCAACAAGCTGTAACTGGCTTGAGTTATGTAGAAACATGATGTATGCAATTTTAATTGCAAATTAATTGTTAATTCTAAAATTGGGGGCCATTTTAGGTAGAGTTTAATTACATTTTTGTTGTTGTTTAACATATTTTTCTCCTTAAACTTCTTTTTAAAAAATCTCTCTTATGTTTGATCCAGCCCATTGGTTGAAATACAATCTGTACTGCTTCACTTACTTAGGATGAAATTAGCTACATCATTATTAACAGCAGTCAGAAGTTTTGGAATAATTATTAATGGTGAAGCATGAAGCAGAAAGAGAACCAGGTGACCCTGGTGGAGTAATAAAAAAGTTAATTAATCAAGCAGGAGGCAGATTTCATATTTATGAGTCTACCTAGAAGAGGAAGAATTCTAGAACATAAGAATTTAATCTGAAATAATCTCCAATCAATAGCACACTTTCGATGTTGGCAGCCATAGCCATCTAAATGCAAACATCAGTAGGAAAGAAGAATTTCCTAGCAGTTAGGTTGTTTGAATATAAATTAGCCTACCTTGTGAGGTAATGAAGGACCCTCATAATAAGAATTTGTGCTGACGTGAGGTGGATACTTATTCAGCATGTCATAAGGAAAATCTCTGCTTTTGTTTAGGAGTTTGTGGTAGAAGTATATAACTAATAACGTCAAGATTTCATAATAACAGATAACATTTATTAAGTTCTAATTATGATTCAAGCACTGTTCTGTTCTTTATATGGCTACTAGGGCACTTAACCTCTGAAGTGGGTACTGTTAGCATGTCCATTCTATGGATCAGAAAACTGAAGCACAGAGAAGTTTCGTAACTTACCAGTTTCCCACAGCTTGTAAGTGTTGAAATGGGGATATCATAGCTTCAGGCCCTTTTCATACTAATGCTCAGAACCAGGACTGAGTTCCCTTTCTACTCATTCATTGTTTTTACTTTTGTTGTTCAGCTTGGTCATTACTTCTAATTTTCTCCATGATTATTTTTTATTCTTACCTCCAGTTTTTTACTCTCCCTTAACAAATTATATTTCTTCTTAAAATAATGGGTGTTAAAATAATGGGTAACAGATTTTCAGAAGACCATAATTATTTATAAATCACCATGCATTATGTTCAGAAAACTATGTGTGTTTTAACTCAGATTTCTGGATTAATGCACATACAGAAGACCAACTATGACACTCTAAAGGGGCAAAATAATGCAGTTAGTCTGGTTACCTTACATGTGCAGGGACTTGATGAAGAGTAACTATTTGCATAGAAAATGGAAGTCTCTTTTTTTGTGCATTGACATAAAAGACATTTTACTTCAGTTTTGCCTGAATCAAATAAAGATTTAAATTATGGGAACCAGGTTTATGTATTGTAAGACACAATGAAGGCCTTCATATGAAAAATATTAAAGACCATAACTTTGCTCAATGGTAAAAAATCATTAACTATTAACAGGTATTTAGACTTGTAAAATGTGAACATCAATGTGCAGTGTTGTAATTTGGCTCATATCTAAAAGGGAACTAACAAACAGCAGTGGATCTATTTCTTAAAACAGAATATAGGTTTATTTTATGTCAGTAGTGTACAGCAACACATACAATAATATGATTTCTTTGGGATATAAGCCATTATCCCTTGGTTGGAAGATTTTTTGAAATCAGGAACCATTTCTTACTCGTTTTCAATCTCCTACATTGCTTTGCATGTGCCTGACAAATGGAGGCATTAAATAAATATCAGTGAATTAATGTCTTCCAGTAAATATTCAATAAATGTACATCTGTTGTTTCAAACAAATTACATGTATTTTATTATTCTACCTATATATTTTCATTACCTTGCTTTTATTTGTTTATTTTGGGCACATATTAATAACAACTGAATGCTGAATGCTGGTCAAAGGGTACAAAGATTCAGTTATGCAGAATGAATAAATTCTGGAGATCTAATATACAGCGTGGGCACTATAGTTAACACTGTATTGTATGCTTGAAATTTGCTAAGAGTAGACCTCAGTGTTCTCAACACACTTACACACACACACACACACACAATAACTATGTGGGGTGATGGATATGTTAATTAGTTTGATTGTGGTAATCATTTTACAATGTATACTTTGATCAAAACATCATGCTGTACAACATAAATATATATAATTATTATTTGTCAATTATACCTCAATAAGGCTGGAGGAAAAAAGCAAAGAAAAATAATACATGTTCTCTGTCTTCAAGAAATTCACCACTAAACCACACTAGAGACTCTCATAATAATCCTTTATTTATGTCATTCTCAAAGTCTAATTTTAAATTGACTTGATTTGAGATGAGATGGATTTTTTTCTATCAGGCATCATATAAATTGCCTGAAATTTTCTGTCAAGCTGTTTGACTTTACAACCTTGAATTCTTCTAGAGAGCAAAACTGTTTCTCAGACATTTCAAATTGCTCCAAATTTAGTGAAAAATATATTAGTGCTTGAGGATTAGAGAGAGCCATTCTCAAGATGACACAAATCAGCTTAATTGACTTATAATTTAAAGTGGCTTTTTTAATATCATATTTTAATTGTCAGAAAAGCATCAAAGTCAAGGTAGAAAACCTAACCTCAATATAATCGTATGGAGCCTTTCCGTAACTGCTGTTGATTCTTAACTATGCTTAACCTCTCACCTTCATCTGTTGCATGATCATGTACTAAGCTCAAGACAGGATTAGGAGTATTGTGTGGTCAGTAGTTACTTCTGAAACAGTATCTTAAAGCATTAGGGGAGTTCCAGCTAGCTGCAGAGTGGTGCTGGTGGAGATACATAGATTCTTATAAGAAAAGGGTAGAAACACATGGTGCTGGTATGAGATTGTCCTTTGAGAAGGTACAGACTGCCAGGATGACACATCAAGGGTCTTGGTTCCTCTGATAGCTTTATTTCATATTTCTCAATTGAATTCTATCCACATGGCAATCCATGATTTTTCAGAGCTGAAAATTTTGAGAGTTTGATGAAAGAGTTGTCAAAATTCCCAAGTTAGGTGAAAAGTATTTTATATAAAACATATAAATAGTAAATATTATCTGCTTATGTAAAACATACAGTTTGAATTTTTTATTTCAACAATACAGTATGAAATAGAAATTAATTTATCTAATATGACACCTTTAAAATTGGTATTAACCCAGTGCAAGGTGTCTGATTTTGCTGTATCTCATTGTGACGTCACAATACTGAATGGACAAATGTTTATAAAATATATCCAGCCAGCTCTACCAAGACCTGTGTGGAGAACTAAGAAGCAGAAGAATTAAGTTGCATTAAACTTTACTTTTTTAAGAGAAACAGTAGTTCAGTGAATTTAAGTTGAGTAACAAGAATTCTTGGCAAGATAGCAGGAGTCCTTTAAAAGATTTAGCTGTGTGTGCACAAACCAGAGCATGATATGCGTGAGCACATTACTGTACTATAAAGACAGGCAAAGTTGCAGAATATGGCAACCTTACCACCAGATATAAAATAGCTGATTCACACAAACTGAATTTTATATCCTTCATGCTTTTGAAAAACTGAGCATCCTTTAAAAAATACCCTTGCGCTACAGTTATTTTTAAAATAAGTACTTATCTTATATTTGCTGGATACAAAACCAAAGAAGACTAAATGTTTTTTTCAGCATCAATTTTAGCATTTCTGTAAACAGTAAACATTGCAACATTACTTAATGAAGTTAAAATACATTTGTTTACATATATCCATACATATACATAATACATATATCCTGTATTCATACACGCTTCCTATTCTCATTCCGAGATGACGAAATGAAAATGGCAATGTTTTCAATATTGTTGCATAAGTTGTTATCCTTGAGAGTTGACAGGGTTTATTTCCAAATTTGATGTGAAGTTTGTTCCGAAATTTGACATAACGAGAGAGAAAATGAAGGGCACTTGGGAGGAAGCAGCAAAAGTGAAAGCAAGCAGAAGAATGTTTAAGTGTTTAATTTACTTAATCCTTAACTCAATCAAAAATATTAATGGATGGGCCAGATATAGAGGCAGGCACTGGGGATTCACAGATGGAAAGGATACACTTATTTCCTGCTTTCACAATAGTTAATGAGAGGTTCAGAAAACTAAATAAGATTACAGTAAAGGGTTATGTTTGATGTTTCGGGGAATACAGGGAGAAAAACCCAAACAAACTAGCATCGAGGAAAGCTTTTAAAAAGAAGTGATGTATTAAAAGAGACTTTAAAGTTAAATAAAAGTTGGCCATGAGAATCATGGGGACGGAGAGTGAGGTGGGGAGTGGGGTAAGAGTATTGGAGAGCTTTTGTCCCCTCCTGTGTGCATGTGTGAAGGTGCAGAGATGAAAGAGAGTATGGAACTTTCTAGTAACTGAAGGAATTCCAATAAGGCTAGATCCATGGTTCTCAAAATGTGGGCCCTGCACCAGAACCATCAGCAACACATTAGAAATGCAAATTTTCAGGCCCAACCCCAGACCTACTAAATCTGGGGTGGAACCCAGCATTCTGTTTGCATAAGCCCTCCAAGGACCTGATGCCCACTGTGGTTAGGGAACCAGCAGCTTCATCCAAGAGGACTAGGGCAGGTAGGGGTAAGGAGTGATGGGGTGATGATCTTGGTACAGGTAATATAAGATAAAGAGCTGGAGTCACAGGCAGGGGCCATGCCGTGCTGACCTTTGTCTTGCTACTGAGGCTAAACCCACCCACCCACCCCCTCTCTCTCTCTTTGTTTTTTTACTGTTTTATCTTCTTTCAGTTATCTGTAGTTTTGGAGACAGGCAAGCAGTCAGTGAGTTTCCCATAACTGACTGCTCTGGAACCATCTAATTATTTCCTCACCTTCATTTTATTCACACTAAAAATAAAACCTTCCAAATATCTTTTTCATTGTCACGCCTATTGCTGTCATAACTTCCAAATTCCCTAGAGACAGTTTTGGCCTTAAGGATTCACCTACTGAAGGTGCTGGAACCTTGGGAATTATTAAATTCTAACACATGCTTGATCTCTGCCAGCATGTAAGCCTGCATATTTCTCCTTGACAGTTCATATTTGGTCTCTGGCCTTCCAAGACTGTGAAAAAAATCCTGCTCACAGAGCCTCCTGAGAAAACTGGAGGTGAGCCATCCCATGCCAAACCCTCAACAAGAATTGCTCAGTTTCAGAAGTCCTCGAAATTAAGTTATCTGAGAAACTTCATGAATCTAGGTATCATAGAGGTAAAGGTGATATGTTAGCAAAGCAAACTTAGACACCAAGATGACTATACCACACAAAGAGGTCACAGACTCATCTCAGGCTAGGTTGTAGATAGATGTCTGTTCTAACTGGCAAAGGCAAAACGATACATTCAGTTAGGTGATTCAATTGGCATGTTGGCTTAAGAGGATTCTTCACTCTATTAATTTGTCCTCAATAAAATAAAGGGAATGTGCTAAATGATCTTCCCTTGCTCTAAAAATGGGACACTTCCTAGTGAAGCAATTAAGGACTTGGGCCAGACCAAGCTCTGCCACTCCCTATGTAGTAAGACCTAAGGAAAGCAATTTAGTCTGTCTAGGTTTTGGTATCCTCATCAGAAAACTAGAAATTTATTCATTTGTGTGTTCACTGATTCATTCAACAAATATGTTTGAGAATCTACTCTGTACTAAGTGCTGTTCCACATGCTATGGATATAGCAGAAATAGACAAAGACCCTTCATATTCTAGAGAATACATTCTAGAGAGGAGAGAGGGGAGAAACAATAAGTAAAATATTTAGAATGTCAGGTGATACAGATGGTATGTTACCTAGATCTTCCCTTCAGGACCCAGGTATTTATTCTCTTCACTAGTGGGAGTGCTGCCTGCTGAAGGCTCATAGATTAATTCTTTTCCAGACATTGCTTGGTCAAAAAAAAAGCTGCATGCCTCAGAGTCATTCCCTCTCCCCAGGGGCTAGGCAGAATCCAAGACTGCTCAATGTGAGGTACAAAGATTAGTCCTATTGTTCAATTCAGGGCACCTCGAAGGGGCAGTCTCAGCTCAGAACTCCCTGATGTCTGCTGAGGGTTTGTAGCTATCATATCATAGTTCAACTGCTCCACTTTTTCATTTCTGCTTCTCTCACTCCCCCACATGTCCATGCTGAGGTCACTCCTAGACAGACCTGCTGCATGCAAACCTCCCTTGCAGAATCTGCATCCCTGAAGCCCCATCTAAGACAGGTGATGAGAGGTGCTCTGGAGAAGTGTGAAGCTGAGGAGGAGAGGGAGTGCCCACCTCCTAATGTGGCCATTAAACATTAACTAGTACTATAATCCTAATTATTACTGTGAGGTAGGCAGCTGGCAAAACCTGCATGGAGGAGGGCCTTAAACTGGGCTTTGAAGAAAAGGAAGAATATAACTAAGCAGAGAGAACAAGAAAATTTTTTACGATAGCAATTGATTCATGCAATTCACTTTGGCAGATGCTCCGCAGATAAATAGACAGCTAAAGAGAACTAGTGAAGAAGAATTTTGGTTAAAAACTGAAGCTTTTGACTTAACCCTGGATTTAGACCTTGACTCCATCACTTCCTAGGTATCAGACTTTGGACAAGTCTCATGTTGTTAGATCTCAGAAATGTTGATTATTGATACTGATATTATTGGTATTTATTTTCAACCCTAAAATTCCATTATACAACTTCAATTTAAAAAAAAAAAACAACAACACAAAATAATATTCCTTATTGTCTTCTTGCATGTAGAGACCCTACTATAGCAGTCAAGTCATTCCCTGATTCTGTACTTTGACATTTATCCTTCATGCCCATAAGCTCACCCTGGAGACTAGTTGGCTAGTCTTGGTGTTAGTTTTTGTTTAATTTTTATAGGTGATATATAAGGATGAGTGGGATTCTCCAAAAAGAGTTGGCCTCCCGAGGCTTAAGCACTGGAGAACTGGATTCAGCCAAGGAAGTTCCACACTTGAACTTCTGAGACACCAGATCTTAACCAGCACAGTAGGCAAGTCAGGGAACCTCCATCAGCTCCATTACAGCATCATTTTGTGAACCCAGAGCCACTGTCCCCCCTGTTTCTATGGTAACCAAATTATTTATGGGTTGGGCCACTTTTCTTTTAAATACTTAAATCGACAAAGATCTCAGTGCCAACAGACAATATAGCAGAGCAGTTACAAACTCAAACACTGGAACTAGACTGTCTGTACTGAAATTCTGGTTCTGCCACTCCTGTCCGCATAGCCATGGCAAGTTAATTAACCTCTCTGAGCCTCAGTTTCTCCATCTCCGAAGTAGAGATAATCCGACTATCCCACATGACTGTCGGGAAGATTTCAAAGTGAATACCTGGGAAGTGTCTAGAATTCCGGACGGCACGTGTAAGCGCTCTGAGAAGAGTGTGATTACAGCAACCCCCTTCTGAGGGAGACGCCTCCACAGCCCGTATGCTGTTTGCCGGAGCCGGTGCTGTGAATCAGCGGCCTCTCATCTCCGTAAAGGAGGGACAAAAAAATTTAAAAGGCAGAGGAAGGATGTAATTCTGGCTAGAAAACCCCCTTACGGTACCTTCTTTGGAATCCTCTTCAGTTTTCAAGTAAAAATGACAAGACTTATGTTTACGTACCCCACTATAAATTTTTTTTAAATTCAGTAAATAACTATCTCACCGATTTGCACAGGAATAAGCAGTCCAAAGAAAAACCCAGCTTGGCTGTACATTGACAATTCTATTTTGGCTCAGAGTAGGTATTAGTTATGCTATTCTATAAGTAATATTCCCAGACTATCTTGTTTGAGGAAGGACTTTACTTTTTCAAATTAGGGGGTAGATACAGTTTTGAGATTATTTAAACTTTTATAAAATTACATTTTTACCATGCATAATGCCTGGAAGAGGGCTACTCTATTCTTTTACAAATTAATCCAAGTTTCTTAGCAAAGGGAGGGAGGGAGGGAGGGGGGAGGAGGGAAAAAGCACCAAGTGGGAGCATACCAAAAAGATTTGGGGTTATCTAATTGCCTTAGGAGTACATTCTTTTTTCTCTCATGTTCTGAACTGCAGCTCAAAATTCCTTTAGAATCATTCTAAACCTTTGAGAGCTAATTCTTAGAGACTCATATTCATTAGAGACTCATTTCTCACTGTATTTATCCATTTTAGGAGCTTCATGCACCTTTTCATAACTAGCTAGCTGTCTTTTTGTCTTTTTCTCTCTCTCTTCCTGATTAAATTACCTCTAGGATGATAGATTTGAAATTGTATTAAACAAAAACATGCAGTTAAGATATCCAATTAACACACTTTTTTAAAGTTATGTACCTTTAGATACATTTAAAAAAAAAAAAAAAAGGCCCAGCCGGGCATGGCTCAGTGGTTGAGCATCGACCTGGGATCCAGGCGATCGGGGTTCGATTCCTGGTCAGGGCACATGCCCGGGTTTAGGGCTCGATCAATGACTCTCTCATCACTGATGTTTCTCTCTCTCTCTCTTTCCCTCTCCCTTTCTCTCTCTGAAAATCAACGAAGACATTTAAAAACAAACAAACAAACAAAACTTCTGTACATGAGACTGTCTATATCACCATTTTCCCCCAATGCTTTTACACTTAGGATGGGGCAGATGGGGGGTGGAGGGGATCAGTGGGCAGGAAAAGGGGGGACATCTGTAATACTTTCAACAATAAAGATTAATTTTTTTAAAAAAAGATGGAGAGAGAAATACTTTACTAGGAAAAAAGGTAGAGGGAGTAAAAAAGAAATTGATGGGGTAATTCTACCTTTGCATTGATCACTGGCCTCTAGAGGTCTCCAAGGCTCCAGGACTTGAATACATATGGAGAGATGGAGCATCTCACTTGGTCCATGACTGAGAACATAGCTAAGGAAATCACATATGCACCCTTCCCATAGCTTATACTGGAGAAATTGGGAGATCAGGACAGGTGAAGAATGGCAAAGCTCAATTTGGAAAATAACAATTAGAAAAATACTTTTTGTCAATCTACAGAAGAAAGCAATATAGAAAAACTCACTTGAAGCTACATAGATATACCTCATTTGCCAGAAAAAAAGAAAGTAATACATGAATTAGTCAATCTAGTAAGTATATAGAATTTAGAAATTTATGTGTTTTGTTTTTGTTGTTGTTATTGTTTTCGTTAATACTCACCCAAGAATTTTTTTCCATTGATTTTTTTTAGAGAGAGTGGGAGGAAAGGAGGGACAGAGGGAAGGGGAGAGAGAGAGAGACAGAAACATCAGTGTAAGAGAAACACATTGACCGGTTGCCTCCCACACCCATCCAGCTGGGGCAGGGATCCTGCAACTCAGGTATGTGAGCTTGACCAGGAATCAAACCTGCAACCCCTTGGTCCATGGGCCGACGCTCTAACCACTCAGCCAAACTGGCCAGGGCAAAAAACTTATGTATTTTTAAAAGGAATATAAGAGACATCTATTACATTTTGTTAATCATCCAAAATTATTTAATCAAAAATTTTGTTTAATAAAACACACCAAACATATATATAACTAATCTAAGTCATTAATGTCACACACTAGAATTAAAGTATTACAAGTATTGTCAAATTTCATGTTCTAGGAAGAAAGCTGAATGTTTTAAGCAGTAAGTAGCATGACTTTTTCTATCTGTATGGGATGCTTTCTCAGAAAGCTTGACTAACTAGATGGATGTTGACTTTTACTTGCATTTCTATTTTTCCTAAAAACTCTTTGAGGCAGCTTAAAACACATATACAAAATGTTTAATAAGTTAGCACTAGAAGTAGAAAATTGACCCATAAAAACAAGAGGGAGCCCTGGCCAGTGTGGCTCAATTGATTGGGCATCATCTCATACACCAAAGGGTTGCTGGTTCAGTTCCAGTGAGGACACATGCCTGGGTAGAGGGCTTCATCCCCAGTAGGGGGGATGGTGGGGGAGGCAGCCAATCAATGTTTCACTCCCACATCAATGTTTCTCTCTATCTCCCTCTCCCTTCCTCTCTCTCTAAATATCAATTTTAAAAATCTTAAAAAAGATCAGAGGGAGAAGAGTGTCATTTGATAATTATTACCAGAGATGCAGCACATGTGCGCCATCCCTGCCTCTGGGCCTTCTGTCAGCAGCCAGAGGGTGAAGAAGTGATCAGGCCCTCATCATATGAAGCACAAAGGCTGTAGGAAAGATAGGGGGCATTGAGGGTAACAGCCACAGGTAGAGTTTTTCGACAAATGCATAAATTTGTTTGTTTCATATGGTATTTTCTGACCACAGCTTTTGATAGAAGCAGACACAAGGTAAAATGTCGCTGATTGAAGATGATCTTTCCATGCTGGGAGGGAGAAAGGAAGGTTACTTAGTACATCACATGCATAAAGACTTTAGAAGAGAAAAATATAGGAAGTGAATAAAAAGAATCACCCTTCAAATTTCTTCTCTAAATATTTTGTCCTTTGGTCAGGAACTGAAAATTAGAATACTCTAAGTCCCTTTAATTGCAGGTATCAAATATATCATGAGCTAAGTTAAACAAAAGGAGATACAAGAACTTCCCAGGACTGCAGTGGAAATGTGTAATAAACCTAGGCTTCAAAAAGGACTGAAATAAGAAACTGGAAGGCTCTCAAAATGAAAGGCAGCCAATCTTTTTCTTGATCAACACAGCCATTCATTTCTGTTTCTCTAAAAACTAGTTTTACCTGGATCTATGTCCATTTAGAAAAAGATACCTACCTGCCCCATAGCTTGAAAGTTCACATGTCCCCTTCATTTCATCCATGTACCAAAACCTTCAAACCGACTGTGAATCTTTATCCCAGATTCCTGAGGGACTGTGGTTGGCCTAATTTGAGTCAGTTCGCCATCCCTGATCCAACTCTTAGGACTGGGACCCAGAGAAGAGAGAACAGTCTTCCAAGGCCCTACCCTGAGGGCGGAGACAGTTTCAGAGGTAGGACTAATGAGATATCCTAGAAGATGCTTACTCAGAATTTTGAGTTTAGTCTTAAATAAGACTTAGAATGTGAATTCTGTATTTTCACATTGGCAGATGATGCAAATGCTTTAAAAATAAGGTAAAGAGATACAGAAATCTACTATTGAAGCCAAGACGCCCAAACAATATTTTTGCCCATACAAAAATAAAACCTCCCCATATTTGCGCTGAAATAGGCTGGAGGCAAAGCAAAAATTGTCCTTAGGAAGCAGATTTGTATCTGCTCCCGCAATTAGGCATACTCTAGATGAAAGTGCTGAGTTCCACACCACAGGATACAGTGAGGAGAAAAAAAAAAGGTGATTGTGGCCTGGACAATTTCCGAGCAGGTGTTCCAAATCATCAAAAAGACGCCCGAGGAGTAATGCTCCCATGGAAAAAGTTATATTAAGCTGCAGAGTTCTACAACATGCTTTCCAGGATGAGCTATGGAAAAGTATACTTGCACAAAATGGAATAGGTTGTCTTGTTTTGTAGAGTTTTGATCAATTGCCTTTTGTCTCTGAGAAAATGATTTTAGTTTTGATAAAGCTGATAGCGCACAGCTCTTTCTGGCTGCAGTAGGATGCAGAATTATTTGTGCCCAGAAATCAATTCTGGTTGTTGGAAATTAAACCCAATCATCAGCATAGAAGGAGAGGCTTATTGTTCTCTCAAGATGGCACATACCCAGTTTGTCTATAATCAGCATCATATTGTAAAGGATATTAGTTTAAAAGATGAATAAATAAAACACCGCTGTTTTATATTACACAAAATAGGGAGTGGGTATGTCAGGAAGTTTTTCCCTTTGAGTTCATTTTTAGAGGGGCATTTACTCCAACATTTTCAGAATCATAATACTAAGCCTCACTTTTGAGTCAAAACTTAGTGAGAGATCAACATGCAAAACAATCTTATTTTCTTGAAAATAATAGTGGTAAGTAGTGGGATAATACTGTTCCTAAAACACTCTTGAGATAGAAAACACCCAGCTTGAGCGACATAACAAGCAATGAGACATTATTAGTACCTAGTTTGGAAATATTAAGACCCACTTACCCTTCTTTCCCTCATACTAGGATATTAATGTGGATAAATACAGTCAAATCCTTTCTTCCCTGGTTCATCGTACTAAATAATACTCTCAGTATCAAATGCCAGAACCCCAGCTGGCTTAATGAAAAGTGGGACTTGATTGCTGTGTGTGAACTGCAAAGTCGTGAATAGCGTGAGATTCAGGTCAAATCCAGGCTCTGAACCATGTTCTCAACACTCTCCTGTCTGTTCTGCTTTCTTCTTTGTTGAATTGACCTTCAGACCCTCAGGTTCTTGCCACATGTTTACAAGAGTTTATATCTCCAATAAAAATTGAAATTCTGAGTAAACTCACATCTACTCTACTCCTGAACCTGCTAACTTGAGAAAAACCACTGGCATGCTGACTGACTGATGTCACGTTAAATTTTCATGATTCTCCCCTTACCTCTCAATCCTACTTCCTATTCTGCCTATTGATCTGTGTCTCAGACATCGAAAAGTACATAGAAACAACTGCTGAAGATGTTGTGCTGTTTTGTGTCTCCATATTTGTGGTGTTTCTTCCAACCAGAATGTCCCAATACCTACTCACAACCTTAGTGACTTGCAGATTAGTTCTAATCATTCCAGATTTAGCTTAATAATCACCTCCTTCATTTCTTCCTATGGAGGTTATCCCATATCACCTTACACATACCTCCATTTTAGAAACAATTTTACTCTAGTACAATTAAAGCTTACTTATCTATCTCCTCACTAAAGAGAAACTACAATGAGGACAGGAAGCCAAGCTTTAGTTTTCTTTGTCTCCCCAATCCCTGTGTAACAGCATACAGCATATTCTAAATAATTAATATTTTTGTTATTTTTGAATGACTAATAAGTTGATGAATGAGAATTTCCTCAAGAACTTTTCTAGAACTTTTTCTAAATAATCAATGTGTGTATTGTTATCAGGATTATTTTCTTTAAACATTTTTTCTATGAAAAATAGATTCTAAATAAATCTTTGAGTTTCTAAGCCTTACGAAATTTGTGATCTCTAATGGTAATACATTTAATCACAAGCTCTTTACCTCAAATCATTCTAATGGTTATATTAAGAAGCTGTATCACCTCAGTGCATATATATGTCTACCAATGTGCAAATGCCCACTATTAATATGGTACATGTTGAATAGTATTTGAATTTGAGCATCATTGGTTCCCGATCAATGATCCAGGGAATTTGTGAAATTTGTAAGAAAATTATTCTACACTGGATCTTTAAAAAAAGGATGGGATATGTATGTATATGTGAAAACATAAGTTCAATTGCAAAAAAAAAAAATGTTATCGAAGACCTCTCTATCTCAGCTGCCAGTAACAATATGAAATACAGACAATTACAAATATTTGACATTTAAAATGTTAACAGTAGTTCCAGGTGTTTGAATGCCTCCGCCTCTTTCCCTTGTTCTTTGTTGTGTGTCACAGGAAGCCTGCCTGTAGCGAGGCATCTTAACTGTTTATTCGGGCACACAGGAATCTCACTTTAAAAAAGGCAGGAAGTGTTTCATCTCGCTGCTCTACTTGCCTGTGCTTCTGCCTCTCCATCAGGGTGTACCAAACTTACATTTTCCAATTATAGCTGTATCATTTGGCATTTTTATTTGACAAGTAAATTAAGGTCATCAAGAAGAATGAATCTTGAAACCTTGTGTGTCCCAAGGTAGCCACAGTGTGATGTGCCATGTTGCATTGTTTCTGGAGAAGTGGCAGGACAGCTGTAAAATCACTTTCGGAAAAGGCGTAATCCCAGCCTAGGGTCCCTACTTCAGCAGAAATGATCCATGAGGTTTGTCTTCATCCATCTGAGAACTCAGTAACTGGCTTACTTGAGTAGAACAGCGAATTTCATACCCCCCTCCTCTGCCCTTGCCAATCTTAGAGGCATTTTCCCTGTTCATAGATGGCATCACATGTTGAAGAAAAGTAAAAGAAAAATGTTAATACAATACCATGCTGTTTAGTCTTATGGGGCCTTCTGTCTTAAAATTCCTTGATATTTATTAGCTGGAAATGATATAATCTTGTTTATTTTTACTGATTAATATGATTATGAATAATGCATATTTATAAAAAAATTTTTAAATACAATACCATGCCAATTTCTCTTCCTTTAAATATCTACTCCTTCAAAGCTTAGGCAGGGAGATATAAATAAAAATTTTAACTCACGCTATTTTCTATTAATTTATTTCTGAACATATTAAATGCCAAAATACAAATGTGTAAGGATCATCTTTGTAGCTAGGACAATTTTAAGCATTAATATTACCAAATATTGCCATTGCTCCATTGCATTCCACATAATGGAAGTTATCATCTAGCTGAATTGAAATGTATGTAGTAAGATGATCATCTGAACTAAAAAAATAGCTGTGGTGATAGGGTAAAATGGGGTTGAATCTAAGAAATACTTAAAATTTAAGAATGACGGGGTTGATGATGAACCTGAAGGCAAAGCCGAGAATTGTGTGAGGACTGTGTCTGAGCATTCAGGCCTGGACATCCCTAAGAATGGTGTGCCCGCTGCAGTGGGATGACTTTTACCCTCTAGACGATGGGGGAGACTCTGAATATGTCTATTTATTATTTCAAAGAAAAATTATTTGGCCACACAATGTGGGATGGATTGGGAAGAGACACTGTGGAAAGGCAATCTAATAGAAAATTATAAAACTAGCCTATTCGCATGAGGCTGATTCCTAAAATGAAGCTGTGCCCATGGTAATGACAAGATAATATAAGACATGATAAAGATTTGACTCTGGAGGTGAAGTTGTAGGGAAGGGTAAAACCAGTGAAGATCTCACTTTTCAAGCCTGGGTAGCCAAGAGAATAACATAATCTACAAAATCGCAAGATTATGTTCATCTAGGAGCAGTATTTCCTCAGCTTTCACTCGTATCTCACACTCTTTTGTCTGCATTACCATACTTAGTGTTGAGATTTTACAGACTGGTTAGTCTTCATTATATATTGCTATGTCTTTCTATATGTGCCTCATTTCATAGGGTAACATCATTCCTGATTACAATAGATGACCTAAGAGGGGGATTTCTTTTCCTGAAAAAAAAAAAGCATGCTAAAGATTTCCTGTATTGGTTGTCAAATACCTTAAGGTTAATTTAATTTATTGGGCACTGTCATTCCATTACTTTGTTGAGATTTCTGCTGTGCTTTAAAAAATCATTTTGGTGAAATGATGAGATAATATCCCTTGACTTTTTTACATTTCATCAAAATTTGGGAGTCATAAATAAAACATGTGCATATGAAGCAAATATACGCCATTTATTCACTGAACAGCATTTTGAGAAATGTCTGCTGCCTTATTCTGACTCCCCACCAAAAAAAAAAAAAAAAGTAACTGCTGCCTTCCATTACTTTAAAAAGATGTTCATAACAGAAAAGAGCTAACTTTAAAAAACGATTCCACAGAAAATGACACAGAATACAAATGACAGATTTTACTTTGAAATGTAAATATAAACTAGAATAATCTTGATTACAGAGAGACAAAAATCTTATGCTTCCATAGAAGAAAACTCTTTGGTTAAAAATAGCCACAATGTTTTCACTCATACTTTCCTGGAGGCATGGAATCTATTTTTTATCTTTTTTTAAAGTATTTGGAATCCAAGTAAAGAACTTCACTTTTTTTTCCTTTTAAATAGAAATAACTAAAGTAAACCTCACTTAATGTCATCCTGGCCTGGCCGGGCGTGGCTCAGCGGTTGAGCATCGACCTAGGATTCAGGATTCAGATCAAGGTTCAATTCCCAGCCAGGGCACATGCCCAGGTTGTGGGCTCTGATCCCCAGTTGGGGGCGTGCAGGAGGCAGCAGATCAATGACAACTCTCTCTCTCCCTCTCCGTTCCTCTCTGAAATCAATAAGGATATATAAAAATAAAAATAAAAATAATGTTATGCTAATGTATGCCAAGCATTTGCTAGGTACAAAGTCTTTGTTCAGTAACAGTTTTGAACTCTTTTTGGAAATTGCTTCCTCTTACAGAAGTGTGCTTCTTTCCAAATCCATACAATGAAATATATCATTGTAATATATTTATATTTCTCTAATACTACAACTTTATTCCATTAAACAAAGGGACATTTTCTTTTTAAATATGTTTTTATTGATTTCAGAGAGAGAAAGGGAGAGGGAGAGATAGAAACATCAATGATGAGAGAGTCAGATTGGCTGCCTCCTCGCGCGCACACACACCCCACCCCAACCCAGCATGCGCCCTGACCAAGAATCGAACTGTGACCTCCTGGTTCGTAGGTCAACACTCAAACACTGAGCCATGCTGGCAAGGTAGAAGGGGACATTTTCAATCAACCAGTCACAAATACATTTCTTTTCTTTTTTTTTTTCTTTTTTTTTTTTTAAATATCTTTATTGATTTCAGAGAGAGGAAAGGAGAAGGAGAGAGAGATAGAAACATCAACGATGAGAGAGTCATTGATCAGAGGCAGCCCTCAACCCGGGCATGTGCCCTGACCAGGAATCAAACCCCGATCGCCTGGATCCTAGGTCAATGCTCAACCGCTGAGCCACACCCGGCCGGGCACAAATACATTTCTTAATATGGATTTCATTGTGTTCCTTTTTTTCAAAGGTTTGCTCTCTGTGGAGTAACTTAATGTGAGTAAATTATAGTATACATTTTCTCCTACAAAACTAATTAGAAATAATCTCCTCAGGATTAAAAAATGAATAGGTGGTGCTAACAGAAAAGTTTCCATCACAGAGGAATTTGTACTGTACTTCCATTTCGTAGATAATTTTATGGTTTATTTGTCTAAATGTCTGTTTAAATTAATCAAGTCTTTGAGGCCTCTAACCAAGGAACAACTCTTCCCTCGTCTTCCTCCTTCCAACACATTGTATTTCCAAATTCCCAGTGTGCTGACTCACTGCCGGGGGCTGTGTATTCTCTTCCAGAGCACCCCAAAATTTCCCTTTTGCGACAGTTCTTACACTTGTATTATTTGTTCGCTGTCCGTCTTCCCCAGGGAACTGTAAACCAGGAGAGCAGCAGCTGTCTTCATTCATCATCCTCGTATCCCCAGTGTCCGTCTCGGTGCCTGCCATGTCGTGGGTGCTCAGTAAAGAGCTGTTGAAGGAACTAAAAAGTTCTTAACCTTAGATTCACATTTCTAAGCTTAATCTGCTCAATTTGATTAAATGTAGAAATCTGTACTTTCTAGTAGCCCCTGCCTTCTGGGAAGCATTATCTTCAAGCATACAGAATAATTGGATTCTTCTGATTAAAATTATGTTGGGTAAACTGCCTTCACATACATAGTATAGTTACCTCCAGGGTAAGTCTTCTATTCATATCAAGGGGAAAGAAAGGATACAGATTGCCCACAGGTTAACCTGAGCCTTTCTTACCAGAATCATCCAATGTAAACAATTACTCAATCCACTTACTCATGTGTCAGGCCCTATGGCTTGAATATTATGTTAGTTTCTTAGGGCTACTATAACAAATTACCACACACTTCATGGCTTAAAATGACAATTTTTTTTTTTTCCATTTCATCAAAATTTGGGAGTCATAAATAAAACATGTGCATATGAAGAAAATTTATACCATCTATTCACTGAGGGACATTTTGAGAAATACTTTATTCTCACAGTTTTGGAGGCCAGAAGCACACTCTCTCCTGAAGCTCTAGGAAAGGATCCTTCCTTGTTTCTTCCAGCTGCTGGTGGCTCCAGGCATTGCTTGAGTTGTAGCTGCATAACTCCAGTCTCTGCCTCTGTCTTCACATGGACTTCTCCTCTTTCTCTTCTCTTCTTCTGTCCCTTATAGAACACTTGTTGTTGTATTTTGGCCCACCCAGTTAATGCAGGATGATTGATATTCTTAATTACATTGGGAGAGGGGTGATGGAGATGCCATTATTTTACTTACTACAGATACTATAGGGAATAAAGTCCCTAATAAAAAAGATAGATTACAAAAATAGCAATTTCCTAAAAACATGATCGAAATTTATTGGTAGAAATAGTACAAGGGTCTGTGGGAATACATGGCTTGAGGACCTAACCAAATCCAAGCAACCAGAAAAAAAGCTTCACAAATGATGCAATGTTCAGTAGGAAGACTGAATAGGAATTCACCATGAGAGCAAATTGGGCACATTCAAGGAACTGGAAGAATTCAGCATGGTTAGAGAATGATAAGAGATGAACCTGGAGATATATACTAGAGCCATTTGTGTAGAGCCTTATTAACAAAGTGAAGGACTTTGGACTTTATCATGAGATAAAGACAGAGCTCTGTGACTGATCAACACCAGTACAATAAGAACGCAGAAATTATCCATCAGGACCGAGAGCTGCAGCAGGTCCTGAGTGTCCCTCTTATTTCTACATGGCAAACCTTATTCTTTTCACTGTTTGATTGTAGCTTAATGTACAGCACTTTTTCAGGACATTTGGTCCTGCCCAAAACATCCACAGAGATATTTGGTTCATGCCAAAAGGCCCTTGAAATTCGGTCCTATCAAAAATGCTCATGAGTGTATTTGATACATGCGAAGTGGTCCTTGATATTTAGTCCTGTTGAAAACAACCACTCTTAAAATGTGAATTACAACAAAAATAACGTAAACAAAATTTTAACAAGTTAAATGTATTATTTTATGAATCATGGACAAATGTCTCCATGTACATTTTGGACAAGACCAAACATGACCAGATATTGAGGACCTTTTAGCATGGGCCAACTGTCTCAGGTGACATTTTGAACAGAACCAAATATCAAGTAGCAAATCTGTAACACAGTATCATAGTAAAATTGCTCTGAAAGATTGTGATAAGGATATTTAATTCAACAATCTCATTTCACAGGCATAAAATCAAGGTCAAGCAAGGCTATGATTGTTCTGGGACATACAAAAGAGCTGGATCTAGCCAATTGTTGTGTTAGTGAAAATGGCCCCTATAACATACTGTCAATAGTATGGGCTGGGAGCCTGACGAAGCATGGTTGGGATGCCGGCTTTCCTGTATACAGGAAGTATGACCTTAGGCAAGTAATATACATAACCACTTAAACCAGGATCGATAATAGAACCTACCCATTAAGACGATTGTGCAGATAAATTGGATAATGGATTTGAAGCACTAAGCATAGTGCTAGAGGATAGTTTGCTATTAAATAAATAGTGGCTGTTGATGATGATGATAATGTTTTCATGATCATCTCAGCCTATCATTTATAGCTTTTTACTCCCAGTATATTAGTGCATCACATCATACACTCAAATTTTCAAATGACATTTACATATATATGTTATTCTCTACAAAGGAGATTAGGATTTAGGATTCCTAGTGCAGAGGGTTAAGAAATTAGATAGGACTATGCACTTTTCCTTGTCACAACTTTATATTCTGTTACCT
This sequence comes from Miniopterus schreibersii, assembly GCF_964146895.1. Classification (NCBI taxonomy): domain Eukaryota; kingdom Metazoa; phylum Chordata; class Mammalia; order Chiroptera; family Miniopteridae; genus Miniopterus; species Miniopterus schreibersii. Next base: position 66,395,252 of record NC_138106.1, on the reverse strand, counting down.
AATAAAAATTTTAATTAAAGCAAAGTTCATAAATATGTAATCACAAGAGTAGAAAAGAAGATATATTAGTAAAATGGGCAGTTTACCAAACTATTATTTAAATAAAACAACACGATTTTTCATAAGAGGCAATATGATTTTCAAAAGGCACCCAATTACATAATCTCCTCCATCTGAACTTTGAATACATGGTCTCAATAAATTACTTGCTATCTGGCTCCATGAAAATATATGCTCCAGGTTTAAAACTCTTGAACTATATTACGTATTTTACAAATACAGCAGTTGATAAGTAAATAATGTTTTCTTTTTAAATGCCATTTTATCTTCAAAAGGTTAATGTTGTTTTCTATGATATCTGTTTCTTACAATTGTTATTCAATAATTTTTAATAAGAAAATGTGACCTTTTAAAGCATACATTAATTCCCATGATATCAATGCTAGTTTGAAGATTAGGAAATTCAGTCAGAACCTAATAAAAATCTTTCATACATTATATACTGGATAAGATGCAACCATTTCACTTGTCTCTGTACAGATTGAAAACTCAATATTCAAATAAATTGCCTGAAAATATCTTGATTAAATCATAGTGACTAAAATCTAATTCCAACGTTTAATACATTTCTTACTGAAAACTAAACATAAATGACTATTGTTTTTATTTACATATAGGTTTCTTAAGAGGAATCTTAAGTGCTGTAACTGGTTTTTTACTGACTCAATAACAACATTTAAGGTTCAGATATTCTCTAGTAGAGATGCCATTTTTATGAGGAAGTTGTTCTGTTAATTGTTCTTGGGATATAAATTTGCATGTGATATACTGCGTACTTGATTCTCAGAGAGCTTTTCTGTTGAAGCCTTAAAGTACTCAAGTTTAATAAATTAATATGGTAGAGAATTAAGTAGTTTGCTTGTCAAATATATTCTTTCTTCGATTCAATTTGCTACTTATAACTGATTAGATTAGTGGATTTTTATAGTGATCAAAATAAAAATCAAGCTTTATTCAAGTTAAAGGATATTAAAAGGACTGATTGATTTAATATTTTGGAATATTGATAATTAACTGAATTATTATTGTGAGTTATAGCATAGGAAGGAAAAATGAAACAATTATCTAGAAGCCTGAATTCTGGTGGTAATCATATGTGAGCTTGGGCAAGTTCTTTAACTTCTCTGGGCTTCAGTTTTCTTATCACTGTTATTAAGCAGTTGCCCGTATCCTATCCCATAAAAATTATATCCAATTAAAATTTCAGTAGTACAAAGGAGAAGTGCTAATGAACTAATTGAACTAATATATTTTTAAAGGTTTCTAAAAGGCAGCCCATGCAGTTTTAAGAAATGATTTTGTCAGAGACAGGTAATATGTTGTTGCCTTATGTTATCTAGTCTTTTCATCAGTAAAGGAAGCTTTTAAATATCATTTTCTTAATTACTGCCAGATATCTGAGTACCAACTATTTATACCCTTGTGCTGTGAATTTATAACTTTAAACTTGAATTAAGCACTACTAAATATAAAAAGTCATTTTTTTTTTAATCTGAGAAAAATATTTCTCCTTCACTTTTTAAATTAAATTTATTGGGGTGACATTAGTTAATAATATTATATAGGTTTCATGTATATAAGATGGTCATTCTTAAAATGAATTATACAATAGTTTTTCCACCTTGTAGAAAAAGACAACCAAACAGTGTGTGAAGCCCGGTTTGTTGGCAAAGTGTTTAAGGAAATAAATTAGCGCTTATAGAAACAAAACACTTTAGCCCATCTGCTGATTTGATTTTGCAGCACATACTCAATCTTAGGCGGTGCAGTGCCCTGGCCGAGAGGCCGCGTCGCTTGAGCACCGCCCAGGCACCGAGAAGCCCCGGGCTCAGTGCTTGCTCAGGGCCAGGCCGGGTCCCCAGTAGGGGGCTGCAGGAGGCAGCCCATCCAGGACGTTTCTCTCTCCCTCTCCCTTCCTCCCTCTCTAAACTCAATAAAAACATTAAAAAAAAAAAAAAGAGGTGTGGTATTAAGAATCCCTCTACTTTATTAGTGTTTTTGTAAAAAAGAAGAAAGGGGTAGGCTGTGGGTTATGACCTTAATCTTCAGCCCTTCTTTGGGGTTTGCAGCCTGTGTGCCCAATAAAGGGCAAATATGATGGGGGTTTGGCATCCATTAGCACATTTTCTAGCATACACCAGTTGTGAAGTAATTTTGGTAATGAAATGTCCCCAGGAAATGTTCGCCTTGTGTCTGTTTCAGCTTCCGACATGGCGGTGGAGCAGGGCCAGATTCTCGTGATAGCCACCGCGGCCGTTGGGGGATTCACTCTCCTGGTCATTCTCACTCTGTTCTTCTTAATCACCGGCAGGTAACTGGCATCTACCAGGGTATTCCCAAGATTTGCGAATAACGGTTTTTTAACACTACACTGCGTATTCAAATGCTTTTAAGCGTAACAAAGCCCACCCGAGAGAAAAAGGGATCGGGTCCATTCTGCTCCGAGAGGGGACGTTGTGGGAGGAGACCATGGCTAGTTCTCTGTATCCACAGGCCTCGGAATGTGAGGCAGCCAGAGAGGTGATAGAAACACTTTGAAAGCTGTGAATGATGAAGTTCTACTTAATAAGTTAATTCTGAGTTTTCCCTTCACTACAAATTATACCATAAAGGGTTTAGAGAAAATTTATCAGAGAAATTGAACAATTTATATGAAAGTTCTTTATAAACTTAGTTACAGAAATATGTCATTTTTAATCCATTAAATATTGAAGGAATCTATATTGGAATTATATGAATTGGTTTTATAAATCCAATATTTCCTAACTTTAGAGCAATATGGATGAAAATTTAAAGTAACAATACATTTAACATAGCAGAAGACCCAGATCTGAATCCTGACTAGCTGACTAACTTCACCTATCTAAACCTTAGATTTCATGTATACGATCTTCATTCACATCTCTGTACTGCTGCTAGGTACTGACAATACAGAAATGTGAGTGAAGATAATATGTATGAAAGTATTTAAAAGAATAAGTGTTACTCCTTATTGAACCCTTGATATTAGCCCAGATTTTTGTCAGAAATTGTGAATATCTTCAGATCATCATATTTTCATTCCTTCTAGGAATACCTGGAGAATTTCCTAATAGTCTGAAACACACTCATCCTGAAAACTGCCAATGATTTAAAACTACAATAAGAATTTCAGTCCAATCGTACATGTCCATGCTGACTCCAGCTAAAGTACACCATCTCTACTGGAAAACCCCAATATTTAATAATGAGCCAAAATAACAAATAACTCCTTTCACGGCCAGTATTTCAGTGAACTAGAAACAACCCCTGTGTTACTCATTTTTAAAACTCTACTTATATACATAATTTATGGAAATTTATTGAAAATGACAGAGGATATGCATATGTGAAAAATTGTTATCTATACTTTTGACAGCAAATGAAAGTTTCAGATCTATAAACTGACAGTACTTAGAAGGCACTTATCCAGTGTAGGTTCCTGACAAAATATAACTGCTACCTGTTAAGAGTGTATCTGATTTAATTGTCACAAACCTACTTTTACAGAATTTATCAAGGAACAAAGAAACACATTAATATTCCAAGGTGGTTAAATTGAAATGGTGACTTCTTTAGGAAATTAACTGTAAAAGGGGCACATTTACCCTATGTTTACTTAAAAATTTAATGTGTATAAACAGGCATAGTATTACTCTTATAATTAACAGTGTCTTGTAATCTCCTGCTTTGGGGGCTGATTAGCTGATAGGAGAATGCTAACAACAATAAGAAAAATTATATACATATGAAAGAAAGCAGGAAATAATGATAAACTCACCCAATAAAAAGTACTAGTTTGGGCATGCCATGGCACCACCATCAGATATTGTTGGCCATCACTCTCCTGTTTCTCTCTCCCTTAACACTAGAGCTAACTAACCTCTGACAACCTCTCGCCATCATCAGCTTTAATACAATCGTCTTTTATAGTGGGCAGAAAACAAAGTTTGGTGTCTCTAAACCAACCAACTATTAGGTAGAAAACAAAATATTCAATACTATAGCCTACAAATACCAAACATGACCTACAAAATTCTTAATGACTAGCAGAGGACAACTGGCTATTTAAAGAAAAAACAAAACCCTCCACATCCTGGTGGAGATCTGAGTTTGTTTGCTTTAAAAAAAAAAAAAAAAAGGTAAGATTTTTTTTCCCCCTGATCCTATCTAGTACTTTTTTGCAAGAAGAGGGATTGGAAGACAACAATGCCTAGGACAGGAAAAAAAGATGCCAGAGGTTAATGTGGCAAGTCTGGAAAAAGGAAGGAAAGAAGAGAATGAAAGCATTTTAGTGCATGTAAAGTCACTGTGACAATTTGGTTGGGTTAAAAAAATTAAAATGCCAACATTTTGGGGGTAGCTACATGTTTAGTAAACTTTATTAGAAAAATGTTAAGTAGAAGAATAAACACTGCTATATTTTCATTGCCATTTATAACATACGCCCTGCCCATGCATTTGAATTTGGCGGCATTGATATCTTGATACTACTCTATCATGAGTTGCACGTAACTTAAAGATAATCAGTTTGGAGCCTAGAAAGATTATTTAACTATTAAAGTTCCATGAAGTCCTACAAGGCGATCTTAATTCCAACTATATAAGTTATATTATGTTAACTAGATTATAATAATTTATATGTGATGGTTCATTTGATTCAGAAAGACTATTTTTTTAGTTGAAAGTTTTTTTGGAGAAGCTTGGGGTACTTTCTTAAGTATAATTTTATTTAAACAGCAATGTCATTTTTCCCCAATTTAAAAAGAAATGACTCTAATTTCATAATGGAAATTGATTTAAATGACCTTTTTAATAGTAATTCCATATATGGCAAACTTGGATGTAATTCTTAAGTTAAATTCGTATGTATTTGTAGAACAGAGGTTAAGTCCTTATTTTCTCATAGAATACAGTATTTCTGCAAATGATATAAATAGCACATATACAATGATATAAACAGCAAATACCCATGTAGAAAAGCATTTCATTAAAATATCAGAAAGTATTTCCTTGGCATGAAAGCAGACTTATAGAACAGTGGGACAGAATAGAGAGCCCAGAAATAAACCTATGTGTATATGGTCAATTGTTATATGACAAAGGAGGCAAAAACCTATGATGGGGTAAAGACAGTCTATTGAATAAATGGTGTTGGGAAAATTGGACAGATACATGCAAAAAAATGAAAGACCACCTTCTTAAATCATATATAAGAATAAACTCAAAATGGATTAAAGATTTAAGTGCAAGACTCAATACCATAAAAATCCTAGAATAAAACGTAAGGAGTAAAATCTCAGACATTTCTCATAGCAATATTTTTTCTGATATATCGCCCCAGGCAAGGGAAACGAAAGAAAAAATGAAAAAATCGGACAGCAAAAGAAGCATTAAGCAAAATGAAAAGACAACCCACTGAATGGGAGAACACATTCACCAATGATACAACTGATGAAGGGCTAATATCCAAAATTTATAAAGCATTCATGCAACTCAATACCAAAAACAATCCAATTAAAAAATGGGCAAAGGACCTAAATAGACACTTTTCCAAAGAGGACATAAAGATGGCCAAGAGATGAAAAGACGCTCGAAGTTGCTAATCATCAGAAAAATGCAAATTAAAACCCCAATGAGATTATCACCTCACACCTGTCAGATTGACTATCATCAGTAAATCAACAAACAAGTGCTGGTGAGGGTGTGGAGAAAGGGAACCCTTGTGCACTGTTGGTGGGAATGCAGACTGGGGCAGCCACTGTGGAAACAGTATGGAGATTCCTCAAAAAATTAAAAATGGAACTCTGTTTGACCCAGTGATTCCACTTCTGGGGATATATCTAAAGGAACCCAAAACACTGATTTGAAAGGATACATGCACCCCTATGTTCATTGCCGCGTTATTTACAATAGCCAAGCTATGAAGGCGAGCCAAGTGCCCATCAAAAGCTGTGATACACTTAGGTAATAGAATACTACTTGACCATTAAAAAGATAGAAATCTTACCATTTGAGAAAGCATGGATGAACCTAGGGGTTATGATAAGTGAAATAAGTCAGTCAGAGAAAAATAAATACCACATGATTTCTCTTACATGTGGAATCTAAAGAATATAAATCAACAAACAAAACAGAAGCAGACTCCTGGATACAGAGAACAGACTGATGGTTGCCAGAGGGGAGGGGGACTTGGGGGCTGGGTGCAGAGATGAAGGGATTGAGAAGTATAGATTGGAAATTACCACACAGTCATGGGAATGTAAGTACACATAGGAAATATAGCCATTAATATTGTAATAACTACCGTGCCTTTTGGTTACTGGAAATATCGGGGAAAGTATATGGTTGGCTAACCACTATGCTGTACAACTGAAACTAATACAAAATAATATTGAATGTAAACTGTAATTGAAAATTTTTTAAAATAAAAAAAATTAAAGAAAAGAAAGTATCACCTTAACACATAATAGGACAAACTTAAAAGAAGACATTACAGTCATTGTAGGTTACATATGTTTGGCCTAATAAACTTGCGAGAAGGACTGAAATGCTATCTTTTCCTGAAGCAGAATTTGAATACTACTTAAAAAGAGAATTTAATGATAAAGAAAAAATGTGTACTAAATTATTTTTAGCGTTCCATTTTCATGCTTGCCAATTTATATGACATCAGAAATTGCTTTAACATTCTACATGCTGGGGAAAACAATTTCAATTGCATAAGATAGAAATAACTCATTTTGAAATCTCTCTTAAGCACTTTGGTAGAGAAGCATTCGTTGGAGATTCTTCTATGAAAACTGTAAGACATTTCTGAATAAATACTGAATTTGCCATGGGATTTGAAGCAAAATTCATACTTAAAGAACAAATTGTGTGCCACAGATGTATTCTGTTTAACCATTTAGAATTAGCAACTTGATGAACTGTCAGATCATATGGCTGTTGATGAATTTATTCATGTTGAAGAAGTCATGGGAGATAAACACCTGCTTCTGTTCTTCAGAGCATGATTATCCCGAGAGAGAACAGACATGCTGCTACCAAATTTCTGACGTTAAAAAAAAATCATACCATTTAGCAGAAGATAGTTGTCTACATTTCTGAGATTCTGACTCAAAACCATTTTTTCATTTGACTTTTCATTTGTTGCACTAACTCTAGCTATTAGAAGTCATATAAGGAAGGACATGATAGTTATTGCTGATTATAAAATATTTTTCTAAGATTCCTATCATTTGGATCAATCAGCCCACTTGAGAGTGTTATTTTCTTATCTGGGGCTGATTTTGATGCATACAAAAAACTTTCTGTAGAGTATTTTAACATGTTATAAAGATGTTCTTAAAAGTGGTCTTTATGGTAAGGACTTTGCCCATGAGTGGTGTGTATTTTAATTGGCTTTGGTTCTCATCTAGCATAATTTGAAAAATTAGATTCTGTTTACTTTTTTTTAAAGGTGCCAGTGGTACATTAAGGCGAAAATGAAGTCAGAAGAGAAGAGAAGAAACCACCTACAGAATGGGCACTGTAAGTAGTGGAGACTCTCTTCCATTGTTTTGTGCTGTTCCAGCAATTCAAGAGTTCCTTGTAAACCTGGATCGGTGAGTTAAGAAAGCCAAAAAATTTACTTCCAACCTTTCAGCATTAAAACTTTTCATCTGGTTTCCAGGTTTGTTGGTTGGAAGTGCACCTGCTTCTCATTAGATGATATTGCTGTTTTTCTAATTCTGCTTGCTGAAAAGCAAGACAGGCCGAATATGCTAAAAAGAAGACTGATTATATCTAGCTATTTACCACTCAAAATGTCTCCAATGTGTGAGTTGGTTTTATGTAGTGGAGCAGTGGCCACAGAAATATTATGGAATCCTTATTCCTTCTCGTAAGAACTGTCATTTAAACATACAACAAATCAATGTACAGTTTATTAACACTAAAGAAGAAAATCAGCTCCGTTACTCTGAGAATATGTATGAAATCCTTGAGCTGACTACAAGGTTATATCCATTTGAAGGATCTCTTCCCAAGCAAGCTGTAATTACCACTATAGTTGGTTTGATAGTTGCCACCCTCTCCTCCCCAACGCCTACTTCACCTCCATCTCCAAATGGCAAACTACTTTGTCAAGGCAGTTCCTCTGTAGTGAGACACTGAATTAACAAGAAAGGGATGTTCTCTAATTAACCGCAGTGTAGAGATAATATGTGAGGCGAGTTGTTTAACTATTTAAGCTCATCTTCTACTTCAAATTGAGCCAAATGAATAAGGGACTTTTAAAACTATGTCACCATCCAGGGGAGGGAAGGGATTTAAGTGAGGAAATTACAAACTAGAGGGATGATTTAGGGCTATTTCTAAGGCTCACATGATTTCTCTGAGTGGTCTAAGGACCATGTGCATTGCAATATTCCACTCTCACTCACCTAAATTCTGATTCAGAAGGTCCAAGGTAGGGCCAAGACATGCATTTTCAGCAAGCTCTCCCAGGTTGTTCTTTTGTACAATAAGTTTGAGGCTCCCTGCCCTGGCAGGGAAGGGAGAGCTGAGACAGCCGATACCAGGCATGGAACGAGCTGGAAACGCTTTAAACAGATGCAGAAACATGGATCCAAACACCTGGACAGATAACTTATGCTGAGCAACCTTAAGATTCACTGGGGGGCCTTTAGAACTGAAATGCAGAAGAAAGAAATGTTCCTGAGGTATTTATTATCTGTTTTCCAACTAGCAGTTTAGCATAAACTAAACCAGATGGGCCCAGCAAGAAACAGCGAAAATAACCCGAGTTAGCCAAGGAGGCAGAAGAAAGATAAACCAATGTTTTAAAAGACCAGAGATAAGTTAAATGAGTAACCAATTAAAATCAGTACTAAATTGAGTTTTTTCCCCATACGACATATATTGTATGTACGAGAAAAACGTGATATTAACTAATCAGTTTATTCCTTAGAAATATGTATCATCTTGAATAATCGAATAGTTGAATCGTTAAAACACGTATTTGTTAATAAATAATACCTGCTTTCTGTGCCGAAAGCAGTATCAGTCCGATACCACTGGCCATCTAGTAGAAGCCACTGAACTTGAGTTTATAGTATTCAAACTGAAGTCAGAGCTCCTACTAAATTACAAAACTGTCATTCAGGATATATAAGAAATACAGATTATCCATTCTCCTTTTCTCCCACCTGAACTTTGGGAAATCAAGAAAAGCATAGTAGCCCTGGCGGGTATACAGCTCAGTTGGTTGGAGCATCATTCCGTACCCCAAACGGTAGCGGGTTTGACTCCTGGGCAGGTCACACACCCAGGTTGCAGGTTGGATCCCTGGCAGGGGTGCATCCAGAAGGCAACTGATCAATGCTCCTCTCTCTATCTCTCCCCCCCTCCCTTGTTCTCCCCCTTTCCTCTCTCTAAAAAAAAAAATCAATAATTTTTTTTTTAAAGCATAGCATTTCAGAATATTGTCAGGTCTAAGTATACCTAGAAATACGCTTCACTACTGCTGTTTTGAGAAGTACTAAATGTCTCATGGGTGCACATCCAGTACTAGAAGACAGCAGGCAAAAAAGGAATAAAAGAAATCAGCAGGCATGGAAGAACTCATGAAGCAAATTATTGCTAACAACGTTCATTTCATTACCTTTTCTAAACTCACTTAATTATCTGTTTGCTTACTTCTGAGATTTTTTCTTGAAAGAGCATGTTTCTAAGGAGACCTAGACGACACTTATGTGTTGCATGGCTTTCAAAATCTAAGCCACAAAACCAAGTATCATCCACTATCCCACAAATTTCCATAGATCATTTCATCCCTACTAATTCATATTCAATAATAATTTATATTCAATATTATATCTATGCAAAGGCCAAACATTTTGCTGTGTGCTTATTACCTATAAAACCATACCTAAGGTATTTGGAAGTATACAGAGATGTATAAGAGAGGATCTCCTCTCCTCCAGGAGCTAGAAATCTAACATGGAAAACAGCCCAAGGAGCAAAACGGAGGAGTAACCACAGGCAGTCTGTGATCTCTGCTGACACTGAAGAAGTTGCAGATGTATATGTAATGACATATTCAAGTTTTCCCAACCATCCCTGTCTTAACTGCCTGTGGGCAGTGAGCACTCCGTCCCCACCAGAAAAGTAGCCAGTGACCAGATCTGTGCCTGGGATTCCTATCCTTCCCTCCCGATTGACAGGGGGTCCTTTTCAGGATCATGTGCTTTCTGGCCATGGAAGCAACTACAGGAACACAGAAAAGGGCTATTATTGGTTGTCATCTTCTGACACTGTGCCTTGGGGTCTGTTCTTTACTGCCTAAGAGTATCTGGAAGCGGGGAGACCCCAGGACTGGGGCATAAGTTCAGGAAAATCCAGTGCCTTAGAGTACAAAGAGTCTAGGATGGACACAACAGGCTTGCTTGTTTGGGGGACAAGAGGTGGGTGGGAGAAGGCTCATGCCTCATTTCCCCCGTGCCCTGAGCTGGATCAGATGTGAAAGGTATGGGTTGTCAGTGGTAAGTGAGCTGATTAAACATTTTACAGAAATATAATTAAAAATGTGCTTTCTGGAACCTGTCAGCTCACTTTCTATTAAACCACCAGGTCATTTTACATTAGCAGCCAATAAAATTTTTATTCTAAGTACTCAAAGCTTTCATGGAGTGGGGGAGGATGGGGGGGAGGGGCAGAAAGAGAAAAAGAAATTTAAGTAATTAACAAGAATGAATATTTCAATAAGTGACTCCTCATTTTAAATATTCACAAGATGTGTAATTACTAAAAATATCTTTTAAACTAAAACACTCTTTTATTCTGTTTCAGTACGCTTCCCAGGAATTAAAACTTACATAGATCCAGATACATATGAAGATCCATCCCTAGCAGTCCATGAATTTGCCAAGGAGATTGATCCCTCAAGAATTCGCATTGAGAGAGTCATTGGGGCAGGTAAACATAAAGTCTACACTTTTGAAGATATAATTCCCTAATAGTTTAACTGGTTTATCAATATAATATTTTAAATCTTAGCAGTTTTAGTCATTGAAAATTTTTAAGAAATGAGAATTAAAGTTGTTATTTTTTTTTTAAGTATTTTAAGCGCCTTAATTCAGTTTCCAAACAATGAGAAAATTCAGAAAAGTTACTTTTAACATCTGTACTCTTCCTTCAGTATGGAGATAAATTACAATAAAACTAGAGTAATTCGGGAATTTATTTTTAAAAATGTAACTTCAGGAGTTTGTCACAGGTTATTATAGATTTACTCAAACCCCAACATCTATAGACATATACTATAATTACTACTAATATTGATGACCTTGAGGCTCTGCAAGATCCAGAAGCGTTCTGAGAATCATTAAGGGTAAAATTAGGATCAATATAGTTATACATTATTTTAATGTAAGTAATTTTCCCTATGTAGAATTTTCAAACACTCAGACCACTATATTATTAAGCTATTCTGGATAAGTACAAATTTATTGTGAATCAGCTTTCAAGAATTTATTCTGTACATTACTTAGAGCACAGGCTAAGTCAATGTAATAAAGAGACCCCAGATTATTCATTCCTCTTTGAAGTCCTTGACACAAGGTGAATAATCCATGCTGGCCCAGGAGCTTTCATTCAGATCTTGAAAGGACCCGAGTTCCTTCTGTTCTTTGCTCTGCCTTCCCCTAGTGTATGTATCATCTCTGAATGGTCAAAGCTGGCTCACTAGCACCTCTCTTCCAGCCTGTGAAAAGATGGAAAGAGTTGTCTCTTTGGCTTTATTTTTAAGGCAATTACCTGGAAATTGCAAATATGTCTGTTCACATCTTAATGGTCCAAATACAGTAATGTGGACACACTTAAGTGCAAGAGAGTTTGGAAATATAATCTGTGACCAGCAACCATGCATGCAGCTAAAGGGGGGAGAAGGAATTAATTACTAAAGAGGGAGGAGAAACTGGATCCTGAAGGAGGGTATTGGTCTCCTCTAGATGCTGGATATCTGTGCAATACTTTGGACAGAGCAGAATATAGCAAAGCGTGGTCATTCCAGCCAGGTAGCATAGCTATGCAAAGGCCAAAATTATTCCTTATGCCTTTCAAAGCTTTTCTTCACCTGAAGGACCACCTAAATAATTAGCTGGGACCAGTGCAAAATGAAAATGTAGAGTTCCTTGTTAAAAAGTGATTAATGCCTGGCCAGTGTGGCCCAGTGGTTGATCACTGACCCATGAACCAGAGGTCACAGTTCAAATCCCAGTCAAGGCACATGCCCGGGTTGCAGGCTGGATCCCCAGTAGGGGAAGTGCAGGAGGCAACCAATCAATGACACTTATCATTGAGGTTTCTATCTCTCTCTTCCTCTCTCTGAAATCAATAAAAAAAAAAAAAAAAAGTGATTAAGAATTTTAAGCCCTAGCCAGCTTTGCTCAGTGGTTAGAGCATCAGTCTGAGGACTAAAGGTTCCTGGGTTCGATACTAGGCAAGGACACATACCTCGATGGCAGACTCAATCTCAGGCCCCATGGCCACGTGTGGAAGGCAACCAATTGATGTGTCTTCTCACATTCGAAGTTTCTCTCTCTCTCACTGTCTCTGAAAAGCAATGGAAAAAATATCCTCAGGTGAGAATTTAAAAAAATTTTTTTAAAGTGGTTAAGAATCTTAAGATAGCAACAAGAGCATTAAATAAATGGCAGGGCCCTTCTAAGCTCAAGGCTCTGCATGACGACTCCCATTGAACTGACTCTGTTTCCCAGGTACACAAAGAACTAGCACAGTCTCAAGAATTCCAGGGACAAGTGTAGAGAGTCCCTTGTGTCACTTGATTCCCTATGCACAGTGGATCATCTCATCTCTTATATAGCCAGGTCTCCCTCCGAAAGCTGACACAAGGGTCCTGTACATTTAATCCTAGTGCTTGCAGTCAAAAAGAGGCTGTCAAATCAGAAAGATTAAGAGCCTGGAATGTAGCCAGAGTCTCTGTCCATTTCTACTGAGCATAAAGAACATCAATAGGCAATAAAGGCATAATTGAAAAGAGTAATTGCATTATATTCATTTAGTTTGGTGGTTCGTTTTCTTGAGATAGCAGAAGAAGAGAGGAAGAAATGAAGTCGAATAACTCCGTCACACCGTGTCTGGCTTTCTTCTCTGACATGTTCTTTTATGCTGCAGTGTTCCATACTCTCATAGGTACAGCAGAGCATCTTCTCTCATAGCCCTCTGTGCAGAAATTAAACACCACTGTCTGAAATCATATTAAAAGATAAAATCAAATATCTAAAGTGTAAACAAAGAAATTAAATTTTACTTCAGATTCAGGGTTTTTCCAGATCAAATATAGATTTTCCCCTGAAAAAAATGTGTAACAGACACTACCAAAGTAAACAATAAGTATTAATGGGACTGTTTTAATATCGTAGTTCCCCTGCTTCATCTAAACTCTGGTAAATTATAATGGGATTCCTCTCATTTGCCAAAGACAACATCTAAACCATGTAGTCAATCCTACATCAGTGTCTCCTTTTTATATTTATTCATCTTTGACTATTTCAACTTTCAGATAATATGATAGGCACCCTTTTACTGTTCATCTTCAGGAAAATCATAAAAGTAAAAATGTTTTATGAAACAAAATTGTTATAACTTTCCTCTTTGTGCTCCTGACCAGTACTACTCCGTTAATTAAATTCATTAGGTCATACTGGTCAAGTGGCTCAGTTGATGGAAGCATCATCCTGTACACCAAAAGGTTGAGGGTTTGATTTCTGAGCAGGGCACATACCCAGGTTGAAGGTTCGATCCCTGCTCTGGAAGCATACCAGAAGCAACCGATCAATGTTTCTCTCTCACCTCTCACATTGATGTTCCTCTCTCTCTCTCTTCCCCTTCCTCTCTCTCTAAAAAATAAACAAAACATATTATATCCTCAATGAGGATTAAAAACAATTTTTTTTAAATGTATTAAGTTGCGTTTCTAAAACTCTAATTGCATGTGAAAAAAAGTTCATGAATGTGTGAACTTTTCCTACAGCAGCAGTGTGGAAAAGCATTGTTCAGTCAAACTAAATTAATAGAGTTATGTAACATCTATGACATAGTTGCACAACTGGTTATTTGCCCAATTTTTTACTGTAAATACTTTCCTCAAGTTGTCTCATATCCTTTATTATTTCCCCCCACCTATTCGATTGTGTCTTCTTAGACTCCATTTCATCATCATCTGTAGGTGTTAGGTATTCCCCTGGGAAGTGTAAATTAAGGGACTTAAGTGGCTGTATAGGAGCTGGGCAGAGGTGGGGTAGAGTGGGGGACATGGGAGAACGAAACAAGATACCAGGTCTTAATAACTGTTAGGTAAAAGATAGTCAGGTCTGATAAAGGCAATGAGAGTAGCAATAGACTCACAATTCATTGCTGAGGGAAAATCTGCAAGACCTGCATGATTTTTAACAAAGAAATAGGTGAGAATGTTTTCCAGGTTTCTAGTTGGGAGATGCAATGTGTGTTTATTAAATATTCCTTAAACGACTTATTAAAAAATGAACCCAAAAGAAACCACATTAAAATTTTAAGAAAGGAAAGAGCATGAAAAATTATAGCACACCTAACCCATAACACTTATTACCATGTCCACTGAAAATGTTTATTAGTTGGCCAATGTCTACTTATAAGAGGCACTGTGCCAATTATTTTTTTCATATTGAGTCATTATGCTCATCAAAGACATGTGTGCTCAACCTGTCTTCCACACACAGTCTCTGTCCTGGGATTCTCAACTTTATAACTATCCAAATATTATGCGGCAAATCCTTAGAAAATTTAATTTGTCCTATATCTAGGCTATATACATATGTATTCTTAAAGTTTTTTATCTTTCACTATAAATTTTATTGTTTTTTAAAATGAGTTTTCTAGGATACTTTTTTTCTTTTTTTGTATATCGCTACTCTATTTAATAGTGGCAGATTATCTTTGCTCATCAATACAGGCCTGAATTTCCATGAAAATGCACATTTCCATTTGAATGAAGTGAGCAGCCCTGTTGCATAGGAGACTAACCAGATCATTTATCTCCTTTGACTTTTTGTATCATAAAATGAAATACTGTGGCCAGAGGACTAAAAAACAGAAATTCCCAAGCTAAAAGAGCCAATTCAGATTAGGGTAGAATTATTATTTTATACATATCTTGAGATAATGAGGAAACTGGTAAACTGAATTTTAATCCTGAGCTGGAAAAGGTCATTGAAAGGCTGTCCCTTTTTCAGGGCAGTCCTGAACTTAGACCATTATAAGAAAAACCTACCAGCAGAGTATCTGTAATTTGGAAACATTATTCCATTGAAAAAATCATTTTTGTGTCTCTAAGCCCATAGGGCACCCTTCTTATTTTTGACCTTCCCTCTTTCCCTAGTCTCGGTGGAAATGCATAAAATCTCCCCGTCATTCATTCTATCCCTTTATCTATACAAAACTCATTATTGCCTCCACTATCAGCCTTATCTCCTCCTAGCTTAGTGTCACCGTATTTTTTCTCTCCCTAGAATAGCCCTGGAAGTTTTAACTGTTCGTTTCTCAGCAGTCATCTGCAGGTAACAGAAAGTCAAAAGGACAACAGAAAGGGTATAAAAGTGAGTGTCAAACCAGTGATTTATTCAGCCTAATATTTGGTTCTGGTATTGTCATCTTGTTTGAGGTCATAGTTGCCCGTTATGGTATATAAGGCAAACTATTTACTTTGTGTACCTCTCCTACTTCCCCTGTCATCCCCCAGCCAGCCTCTTATCTCTGCTCTAGAATCTATTATTTTTAAGTTATTTTTAAAACTCTCTTATTCTCTTTATTATTTGTGTTCCTCATCTGTAGCAGTATTTTTATACAATATGACAATAAGAAATGTAGGCAGTATGCCAGATGTGGTTTCACAATTTACTTTTTACAAGAAGAAAATTGTGTTTATGGATCATTTCCTCTATATTTAGATGAGATGATTTTATCAGATGCAGGTTTTCTCTTTGTCTTGCAACTTAAAGGATTTATGGTAGAGGCCAGATTAATTTTATTTTCTATTCTTAGAAACTCTTTTGTCCTATTAATAGACTAACAATAACATCAACAACAGATTCTGGCAAGATCTTTCTGCCTTTCACCGCAGAATTTCACAGGTTTCTAAATTAAATGATGTAATGAAAGATGGGCTTTATCCATTCCCCATGGATACAAATTAAAAAGACACAGACTGAAGTCAGACAGACCCCAACTTGTATCACAGTCTTGGTACTCATTCACTCTCTGACCTTCACAAATTTTGTAATCTTTCAGAAATTTGATTTGCTCATTTTATAATTAATTCATAATAATAATAGTTATCTTGCATAATTAATGCAAGAATTGGCAATGGCACATATTGATGAGTAATTTAGGAATGATATCTATGTTTTTCAGAGCTAGTTTAAAATTACTGATTAAAATGAAGTTTCAATTTTGTCAGTTATAATACTTGTTTAAGAAAGAAATAAATATATGGTTATCAACAAAAAAACAATATGGAGTGTAAGTTAAAGTACAACAAAATTAAAGTAATATAAAATCAAATGCATAATATGTACAAAATATAACTAAGCTAGAAGAATAAATTTATAGAGGACAGATGTGAATTATAGTAGTTTATATTAATAATTTGCTTGATAAATTAAACTCAAATTATAGAACTTATTGTATACCTTACATTTACATAGTGAAATATAGAATCCTACAGAAAAGATTACATTGAGAGTTTATTTTGTATTGAGTTTTTATAGCAGGCAAGATAATCTTGAAGAGTTTTTTGAACTCTTACAGAAAATTTCCAATTTACAAAAAACATTAATTTTTCAAAAATTTTCCTTTGGCCTTTTTCTTTAATTTGTGTATTGCTAAAATAGTTGGTGTAATAAAGGATACTTATTTTCAAAAAAGTACTCCAAGGAGTTAGGGGAAGACTGGATATAGCTTATATAGAAAGAAAAATAATGATACATCCTCTTAAGGCTAACAGTCAAAAGAGGGGGGAAAAGATCCACATACCAACAGCAACAATGTAAGGAATTTTTATTCCTTACATTACTATAGTATATTAGTCACCTCTTGCTACATAACAAATTAGCCTTAAACTTAAAAGCAAGAACATTTACTATCTCAGTTTCTGTGGGTCAGAAATTCAGGCATGGTTTAGCTCCTGCAGGGTTCCTCACAAGATTGCAATTAAGGTGTCAGTGAGGGCTGGAGGGCTGAGTTCTCATCTGAAGGCTCAATTAGGCAAGAATCTACTTCCAAGCTCATTTATATGGCTGCTGTCACGATATAGTTCATTGAGGTTGTTGTAGTGAATGTCTTAATTCCTCACTGCTGGTTGGCTGGAGAACACTCAGATTCTTGTCACATGGGCCTCTCTAACATGGTAGCTTATTTCATTAAATCCAGCAAGAGTGTCTGCTAGCAAGATTGAAATCATAATCTGTTGTAATCTAATCATGAAAGTGACATCACATCACCTTTTCCATATTCTATTGGCTGTAAGAATATTAAGTTCAGACTGCACTGAAGAGGAGGCGGTCACACAATGGCATGAATGCAAAGATGCAGGGACCATTGCAGGCCATCTTAGAAGTCTGCCTACCACATATAGTAATTTTCTAAATTTGAGTTCATTTGGAGTTTTAAGGTTAATATGAATATAATAAAGATGGTAGGCTCTTATTTAAAACAAAATTTGGGGGATAAGATAAAAACTGTATACAATTCTGAATTTCTCTTTTGTAAAGAAGTAAAAGGTTGTTTATGCTCTATGATTATTTAATAATACCACACACTCATTAATGGTGCCTGAGAGGCCATGTGCATTCTACACTGGTGAACAGTAAGATGTGAATTAAGTCCATAAATCTGATTATATGATCTGAGTATCTCATATTATAGTTAGTCTAGCATGAGGTAATTAGTTGATTGCTCCCAGGTGGCACTTGTGTTCTCAGTCTAATTGTCTATTTATTTAACTAATGGCTTTTGTCTTTGTAGCCATTTTGGCTTATCCATTGCTATATAACCAATCATCCCAAAACTAAATGGCTTCAAATAATAATCATTTTCTTTACTTATAATTCTGTGGGTCAACAATTTGGGCTAGGCTCAGCTGGAGCTTTGAGTTTTGTCTTCCAGTCTCACCTGGGGTCACTCCTGTGAATGGTGGCTCAACTGAACAGTGTTGCTGTGAGGTGGTTGGTCTAGGCCAGGGGGTGGGGGGCGGAGTCTGATCAAGGATAACTCATCTCTGCTCCATCTTTCCTCTTCTCCAACAGGCTAGACATGGCAGTCTCAAGGCACTGTTCTAAGCAGATGGGAGAAAGAGTTGTATAGCCTCTTTAAGCCTTGGCTCTGAACTCCTATGATGTAATTCTGATATTTTATCTTGTTCAAAGAAGTCTCAAGGCCAATCAGATCTAACAAGGTGGAGAAATAGCTTCTGCCCCTTGATGAGAGGAGCAACAAAGCCCAGGAGCACATATACAAAGATGGGAGGAATTTGTGGTCATATTTTACAACTTTCTTTTGTAAAAAACAAATTGAATCATTACTTTTCAAGCCTGCTCTGGATAACAGAGTATTAATTTATTTGCAATTTTGTCTCTAAATTCATTTTTGCTTTGCACTTCTAATGAATAACATTCATGTTTTGCTTATTTAACAACTACTAGGTAATCTGCCTTGCGTTACATACTACATGGTGTACAAGTAAAGGGGCTCAGGCTCAAGACAGAAGCTAAGGAAAGTATAATATATAAGGTTCAAAAAAGAAGTAGAAAGGAGATAGAAAGACAGGTAGAAGGAAGAAGCATTATAAGTGAACAAAGCATACATATAAATTGTTATTGAAATTTAGAGAATCTAGAGCTCTAGAGATCACTGCACACTAGGTGATCCGATTGCATCATAGAAATGTCATTTGAAAGCTAAGGGATGCCAAGATGAGGAAAACACAGTTTAGACAGAGGAAGAGAGAAGTGGTAAAATAAGAGGTGTGGAGATTGTGGAAAGGAATTTTGGACAATTTCAGGAGATTTTATAGTTCCATGACACTGGCTGTTTTTTATATCTAATTTTTCTTCAAAGTCTAGGCTTTTCCTTTTTCTTTATGTGAATATAGCTCTAGCTTTGCTTCTTGGCTATTAGTAATGTTTAGTGTCTTTTTAGTTTGGGGAATTTTTAGTTTTTAATGACATGCAAACTTTAAAATAATTAAAGAAAAGAAGAATGAATTTTGCTTTTACTAGGCAAGTAATTAAAATTAAAATTAAAATTAAATACTTTTCCCACTTCATGGTTGTTGTGAGAAGCAAATGAGATAAAGTAGGTGTAACTGACCATCCAGCCTTTATCAGAACACCACCAGTGAAAATGTTCACTACCTTACCAGGCAGCCCATTCCCTTGAGAACAGTTCCAGTAAATTGAGAATCTTTGCGAGCAAAAATGTGCTTCCATGTAACACTGGATATAACCTTATACCACTACCCACTAGTGCTTGTTCTGCGAAATTGAACTTATACAGAGCAAACCCAATCCTTCTTCTACACTACACCATGACCCTTCAATATTTGAAGACAACATGTGAACCTCATAAATCTTTCTTTTCAAGTCTAAATTGCTAAACCTTTCAACCATTTTCATCTGACATGATTTCTGGATACTTCATCATTCTGATAACATTCCTCTGGAAAACTAGAGGTTTTCTCTAAGTCTTTTCAGAATTGAACCCAATATTCCAAATCTGTTCTAATCAATGCAGAAAACACAAGGCTAGCACCTTTCCTGCTGTGCCTCAATTAATGCAGCCTGGGTTTGCATTTGCTTTTTGAACGGCTGCCACACACTGTTGGCATAGAGAATACACCAGTTTATCTAGCGTGGTCTTTCTCAGATGAGTTGCTATTAAGCCAGGCCTATTTCTTTACTTGTCCAATTGACTTTATTTTGCTAAGTACAAGGCTATATTTTATTTATACACCCAAACTATATATCTATATAAACCATATATATATTCTATATCTAGCTATTCAAATATTTTCTCATATTCCCATTTAATAAAAATTTTATCAAGTTTCTATAGGTGAATTTTCTCAAACTTTCCATTTCCTTCTCCATCTCAATTAGATCAGCCAGTACAGTTATCATCTGAATCATCCCTGAGTTATTCTGCCTTGCAAGTCAGTTATGTGTCTTTATCATAACTGAGCTCAGAGCTCTCTGTACGGCATTTATTTAGAACACTCTTTCATTTTCTCCTTCATTGGAATAATTATGTTTGCATTGTTTAAAATCTATTTTTTTATGATCTCACTTTTTAAATTAAATGTATTGGGGTGACATTGGTTAATAAAATTATATAGGTTTCAAGTATACAATTCAATAATACATCATCTGAATATTGCATTCTGTTTTTATGAGCCAAAGTCAAATCTCTTTTTGTCACCATATATTTGACCCCCTCTACCCTTTGCTACCTCCCCCCCCCTTTCCCTCTGGTAGCCACTGCACTGTTGTCTGTGTCTATGAGTTTTTGTTTGTGTGTCTCGTTTGTTCATTTGTATTTTATAGACGCCTATCCCTTATCTATAGAATCTCTGATCATGAAATTGTACTCAACCCATGTACCTTTTTTTAAACCAGCACCCTAAAGTTTAATATAAATTATGGCCGGGACTTTTTTCCTAGGCTGTTAGGTATCATTAAATGAAGATGGTCATTTTTTCCCCCAAGTTTCCACCCCCTTACACTTCATAGGTCTTTTTTCAGAATTAGGTCCAAATAACAGTTTCTGTTGATTCTTTTGAAAGATGGAAACAGTAGCAAGGCAAGTACTTATGATCTTTTATAGCTTCTCATTTGTGGCTTTCATGGTGAAGTAAATATACTCACAGGTGGGAAGGTGTGTTATGTAAGGATTGTGTAGAGCTTGAAGCACATGGACTTTCCATGTGGTCTAATGCAGTTCCTTGTTGAATGGAAACTTCTGTTCCTACAAGAATCTTTTCTATGATTCCCTCTTTTGCTTCATCCTATCAGGAAAGGCAGTCTGTCTTTGATTTTAAAAGTAGGCAAGAGTTATTGTTTCCATGCTTGATATAATCTTTAGATGTGTTGTCTCTTTCAGTCCTCAGAACACTAAGAATCACAAGAATCACATATGTCCAGCCCTAGCCGGGTAGCTCTGTTGGTTAGAGCATCATCCCCATATGCCAAGGTTGTGGGTTCAATCCCTGGTCAGGGCCCATATAAGAATCAACCAATGAATGCATAAATAAGTGGAACAACAAATCTCTCTCTCTCTAAATTAATTAATTAATTAATTAATTAATTAATTAAAAATTTAAATAAATTTAATTAAATAAAAGAATCACATATGTTCATTTTCTAGCCAAGGAAACTAAGACATAGGTTAAAGTACTTGGTCAAAGTGACTAATAATAATAAATAATTATTATTATTATCACTTATTAAAATGCTGATTAGCTTGTAAAGCCAAATTCAACCCGAGTAGTCTGAGTTCAGAGCCATAATCTTTATTACAAATGACCTTTATTTGTATACTTTATTACAAATTAATACTTTATTACAAATAACCTTTTATATTTGTGAATTTATTCTTTATACATAAAAGTATCTTCTTCTGGCACTTGTGCAATTGCTATTTCTTAAACCATCTTTCCTTACCATGGTCTCCACCTATTTTAGGTGAATCTGGCTGCGTTTCTTCTTGCTTTCATTCTGGCCATTCGTCAGTCTATCTTTTAGTCATTCCCCAGCTTTATGATGTAAAGACTACATCCTAGTTGCTGATCTGTTTCAGTGATTTGTAATAGAGTGGATTGTCACTACCTAACTCTAAGTGTATTGATCCACAAAAAATCCAAGTGCCTTAGCAGACCAACATTAATTTGGACATTGACTGTTGTCATGAGGTCATTCTTTAGGGTGAGATTTTAAATTCCCATCATCGGAAGCATGGTTCACATGTTCTTATATGCCACATCAGTCCAGCAGCAAATCCTGTCAGCTCTGCCTTCAAAATACATCCCAGCATCCAACCAATTTTTACCACTTCACAGCTACAACTCTGCCCTAGCCATCAACATCTCTCCTGGCCTCCTTTCTCCCACCTTTGTGCCTCTGTGATACACTCTCCACCCGAAGCACGAGAAGATTTCCTGAAATGTAAACCAGAGTGTATCCCTCTATGTTCAAAACCCTCTGATCACTTCATGACTCATCCAAAGTAAAAGCCTGTCCACCTACCTAGCTACCTCTTCAGCTTCATCTCGCACAACCTCTCCCTTGCTCACTGCTCTTTGGAAACAATGGCTTCCTTGTTATTCTTCAAACATGCCTCATGCGCTCCCATCTCAAGACGTTTGTACCCGATGCTCCAGCTGAATGCAGAGCTTCAGTAACACCATGGCTCTTAGCTTCAGTAGCACCATGGCTCCTTTCTTACCCCCCCACTTCCTCCAACCTCTAGGATGATGTTACCTTATCAAAATCAGGAGAGTAGCAACCTTCCTCTCACACTCCTTGCCCCCCTTACCCTATTTTTTCTCTGCATCAGTTATAACCAACGGAAATATATTTGTTCTGTTCATTTTTCTTACCATCTGTCTTCTTTGTTTCTCACAGTCTCTGTGGCACCCTCAGCCCTTTAAACAACACTCAGCATGTAAATGGATATAGAATTCATAGTTTATAAAAATAATGAGACTACATATTCATTCATTAAATGACTTTTGTCTTTAAAAGACTTATAGCCTAGTGTAAAATTAAGGTGAGGGAAGTGAGCTAGTATTTCACCTTGTACATCCCCAAGGTTAAGGGTCGTGATAGAGGCATAAGGACACATCGGCCACTAGGAGAATAGCGTTAAATTGAGGGATCGAGGAAGGGCAGCCTAGGAGGTGGCTTAATCCTGAAGGGATTGAAGAGTAACTGAAGAATGTTAGGAGAATTACATAGATTTGTGATTAAAATGATCACTCTGCTGTCTTGTGGAGGAAGGAGTGCCATAAGCAATGACTGGCAGTAGAGAAACCAGTAAGATGTAGGGATTCATGAGACCAAGGCATACAAACAAGTCTCAGTTTCTGACCAGAATGACTGAGATAAAGAACTTGGGAATATTTAGGGGAATGACATGTTGCGGTCTATGTGGGAAAATCCAGTAGCTTTCAAGCCAAGAATGGAAATCTGGCTATTTTGTCATTGTTTTTGTCTTTTGCTTGTGAATATAATCAGAATCCTCAATTTTACAGAGTTTTCAGTCCTAAGTACATTTAGATGTTATGGCAATGACCTCTACAAAAGGGTGAAAATCACTGTGTTCTTGATACGTTTCATAATATCTTTTTACCCCATTATCTATACTTCCTATGAAGACAAGAAATAACAGACATTATAAAGAGATTAGTTGCAGAGTAGAGTCATGCCCCAAGAGAAGCATATCCACAAAATACAGTGCTCATTTTCGACATATGCATGACCAGGACAGTAAGAGAAAAGTGAGAAGTGAATTTGCCTTGCTCCACAAAGATGTAAGCGAAGTTCAGGTTTGCTCAGCTCCTTGTTGGGTAGGGAGTGGTCCAGTTACTGCAGAATCCAATACCTGGTTCAGCACAGAAAAATGAAGAGGTAAGGGAAAAGAGTTAAATTTTATTTTTTTTAAAGTAAATTTAAAGAAAGAATAAATGTAGTGTTGTCTTACATTTGATGTATTAGCCTGTTAAGGTTCACTTGTTGATTGATGGAGCAAATGCCTGTAGCCTGGGAGAGCAGGGCAGGCACCTTTTACTCTAGTTTAATAGCACGTTCCACAAAAGCACTGGTCAAAAAGAGAATGCCAGATTTCTGCCACGGTTATAAATACTTCTTTATTTCTTCCGCCTTTTAAAAATTTTAATTTTTAAAATCAGAGTGACTTGCACCTAGCGAAAATTTTTAAAATAGAAGGGCTTGTAATGGAAGGCACAAGCCTACCACTCTCCCCTCGACTCCTCATCTAACGCTGAGTCCTATTCATTTGTGACAATACTTTTTAACTGATTTTCTTTTCAAATTTCAACGGTTACTTCCATATCCATTTCAACATTAGACATTATCTATTGACTTCCTGTTATCACAGATAAAAATTTAGCTCTCCAATAATACCCACCTCTCCTCTCAGTATAGCTGTTACCTTTGTAACTGCTGTTACCTTTATATCCTTAAATATTATACTTAGGTCTCTATATATTATTCCAACAAGTATAGACATTTTTTATACTTACAATCAAATTGGAAATGTAAAAACAGCTTATTTTCAAAGTGCTATACTGATGTTTGTAAAAATATTTCTACTGTTTCTGCTAAGATTTCTAATACGGGAGCTTCTAGAAGGGTAGGCATCATTTTTTGCCAAGCTAGGGAAAGAGAAAGGCTTAGCCTTTCTTGACCTGACTGGTGAATTGGATAGGTCCTTTTCAGTGATGTCACCTTCTCCTTAATGAGTTTGCTCTTCTGATGTCCTATTGGTAATATTGCTGGAAATTCATGGCTGAGTTTTTCTAGAGCAGCGTTTGGCAAACTATGGCCCACAGATCAAATTACCTATTTTATTGGGACACGTCCATACCCATTTGTCTACTTATAGTCTGTAGCTGCTCTTGTGCAGAAACTGCTAGATTAATTGTTGCAACACAGTCGGAATTTTCCACAAACCTAAAATATTTATTATCTGGCCCTTGGCAGAAAAAGCTTGCCAGCCCTGCTCTGGCTGCTTCAGTACATCCAGACGGCCACGTGGGCAGCTGCTTTCTGGGCTCTGCTCCCCTGCTGCCATGTGGACTGGTGCACGGGGCTCATCCTCTCTCCTGGTCACTTAACTAATTTGAAGCCATTATTTCCTGTATCCTATGAT
This sequence comes from Miniopterus schreibersii, assembly GCF_964146895.1. Lineage (NCBI taxonomy): Eukaryota > Metazoa > Chordata > Mammalia > Chiroptera > Miniopteridae > Miniopterus > Miniopterus schreibersii. The sequence continues at coordinate 66,370,190 of NC_138106.1, read as the reverse complement.
CTCCCTCTCTCTCGATACCATTTTCATTTTGTTGGAACAAATTCTCTACTGACTTTCTTACTAAGAGTGGAAAGTTCACAGAGTAATTTTCTGGATTCTTTTATATCTGAAAATGTCTTTTTAATAAATAAAATAAATAGGGCCTAGAATTGTAAGTTAAAAATATTTTTGCCTCTGAATTTTAAAGGTAGTACTCTACTGTCTTTTAACAGACAGCACTCCTGCTCACCAGTGAAATACCTGGAGGATTCTACCCTGGAATTGCATGTTAATGTGCTGCACACACAGAGGCTTTTTCAATCTGGAAATGTTTGCTCTTCCTCACTCTGGAAATATTTGCTCTTTGAAAATCTTTAGTATTATTTCTGTGTAGTTTTCTTCACCTGAGTTCTTTTTACCCTCTCTGGGATTCCTATTAGTTGCTTATGGAACCCCCTGGATTGAGTTTTCACCATCTTCAACATTAAACTCATATATATGTTGTTTGGGTTTGTTCTTTGTAAATGCAGATTTGTTTTATTTCATAGCAGATTTCCTCAACTATATCTACATATGTTCCAAGACTTTTATTGATTATTGTTTTCTGCTATCATTTTAGTTTTCAGATAGCTCTCTAATTTTCTTATTCTTTATTTCTTTTAGCATCCAGATTTTTCTTGATAGATTAACTATCTTGTCACACAGCATTGCTGTTTATTTTAGTTTCCCTCTTTCTGTTTTATTTCTTTTGCCCCTCTTTCCTATTGGGGATTCTTCTCACGTGCCTGATGGTCCTTGGCTTTTCATTCATATTCACACGTGAGGCACTGACTGGAGGCTCTGAGTGAGAATGTGGGAATGTCTGCATCAGCATCACTTTGGGTGGTGAGGGTCTGTTTTATTGGAGATAGTCAAATATCAGTATGGGTTGTGAATTTTCCCTGGGAACATATATTTTCTTTCTAGATAAGAATCTTCTGATATTTTATAGGAATTACTAGTCAACTCTTTCTTGTGAAACTTTTAAACTGTACTCTTGCTCTTTTAGGGGCCCATGTCTCACTTCTGCCCTTTGCTATAATGGGTGCATCTAAGCCAGGAGTCCATTGATGTTTTCAGCTCATGAATTTCTCTCCTTTCAACAAAAGTAACCTCTTCTCTCCCTTTTTATGCCCAACTACACCCATTAAACTCCCCAGTCACCACCTTTAAAAAATGTGCTGAACTGTCATCCGCTGAAGTCCCATCTCTCGTCCTTTGTCCTTAAGGGTTTACACCTAATGTTTTCCTTTTTATTATTAGAGGGCCTCAGAGAGTGAAAAAAGGTTATGCTACCACCTTTAACCAAAGCCAGGGCTACTATGTCTTCAATGGTCTACAAAATGAGACAAGCCCAGGAGATCCTCAAAAATGAATATACTCTTCTAATATCTTCTAATATGTATTGATTTCTGACTCTCTCCCTTATTTTTAACCACAAACCCTTTCCATGTCATTTTTCACAATATGAAATAAAACTACAAGAATTGTTTCCTATGTATCTTCCTAGATGAACTAAATCAATTACTAATCCATATTATTCAAAATATTTTACTTTGCTTACTTTGCATTAAATAAAGCAAAAGTGGGTGCTGGGTCAGGAAATAGTCTGATCTGTTTTTATCTCAAAATATCAGCTAGTGTGTGGAAATACCAGTTTTCTAATTTCTCTGTATTTCTGGACTAAATGCAATATATTTGACTCTTCAGTTGTGGATTTTTTTTTACTGTTATTCTTTTCTAATCAAAAAGAAACATAGCATCCATGACAACTGACATGCAGCTTTCATTTCTTCCACTAACATGAACATGAACACTGTCATATTTTCCCTGATTCATAACTTTCTCTTCAGTGAAACCCAAACAATCATCTGACCTCCAATTATTTAAAAAAAAAAACGACAACAAAAAATATTTAGCATCTCTCTCTGCTCTCCTTGTAGTTTTATATGCCTGCACAAAATGCTTTTTAAAAGTTCCTGAAAATCCTACTGTTTATTAATCTCAATTTCAGAGTTATAGGATATATATTCACATTATTACAAATGCATTTTTCTTCGTTGCTGTCTTCCATTGGCCTACTGAGTTTTTAAAAATGCCATGCTTTTTAATCTACTCATCTACTGATGGGCGCTTGGGTTGCGTCCAAATCTTAGCTACCGTAAATAATGCTGCAGTGAACACACAGGTGCATATGTTCTTTAAATTAGTGTTTTGGGTTTCTTTGGAAATATACTCAGAATTAGAATCACTGGGTCATAAGGCAGTTCCATTTTTAATTTTTTGAGGAACCTTTATACTGCTTAACCCATGGATTATTTTTAATGTGAATAAATAACTCATGGGTTCTTTTAATGTAAACTAGAAAATCCCTAGAACTAAATCATAATGATAAAACTACATCTTAAAACTTATGAGGTACAGCTGGTGCAGTACTTTATAGGTGAATATATGGTCTTAAATTCCCTACTTTAGAAACAAAGACCTGCTAAAAATTAGTGAGTTAAGCATCCAACTTATTTTTTAAAAAGAGAAATAGAATAAACAGAATAATCACAAATAATGTACAAGGAGGGAAAGAGTAAATAAAATATTAAAGCCAGTAAAATAGAAAACAAAAATTAAAGGTTGTTTTTTAATTTATATTTAAAAATTTTTTTACCACATGTAGAATGTAAAAAAACAAGGGAAAGAGACATGTTAGAAGTCAAATTACTAGTCAGTGAGTAAACACTACTCTTCCCTCCCCCTCCATATACATAACAGTACTTTTCTTGTGTTTCTGGTTTTTTAGTCTTTTACTGCTCACCCCACCCCTCCCTTTGGCAGCCATCCGCTTGTTCTCTACATCTATGGGTCTGTTTCTGTTTTTGTTTACTTTATTCATTTATTTTGGGGTTTTTAGATTCCACATATAAGTGAGATTATTCAATATTTGTCTTCTTCTGACTTATTTTACTTGACATAGTACCCTCTAGGTCCATCCATGTTGTCACAAATGGGAAGATTTCATTCTTATATATTGCTGAACAATAGTACATTGGATTAAGGAAATAAGCACTGGGCTTTTTTTTTAGGTTCAATGTATCATTGAACAAAAATTGTTTGATCACTTCTTTCAGCTTTGTTTCAAATTGTTCAGCTAGTGCAGTGGAGTGAAACCATAACAAATTTTAAATTGTAAAAATGTTGCTCTATAATGCTTAGAGTAATAACTCATGTGATATTTGATGGTAAAAGCTTTTTAAAAAAATAATAAAGAAATGGTATTGATTTCAAAGCTCTTTAAAAAAAGGATTTGTTATCCCTGGCTGGTGTGGCTCAGTTGGTTGAGTGTAGTCCCGAGCACCATGAGGTCACCAGTTCAATTCTGGGTCGGGGCACATGCCCAGGTCGTGGGTTTGATCCCCAGTAGAGGGTGTGCAGGAGGCAGCTGATTGATGTTTCTCTCTCTCATGTTTCTCTCTTGCCCTCTCCCTTCCTCTCTCTCTAAAAATCAATAAAAAATATATTAATATAACTAAATAAAAAGGGATTTATTCAAATAAATGATGTTATATGTAAGAGCATGGAAACTGCATATGCCTTAATAGTAAGTGAATATAAAAGGGTCTTAAGTACATACAGAAAAATACTATGTAGTATGATTACAATTTTATGAATAAAAAATATAAACTTTATGCTTAGGAACTAGATTAGAAAGATAGACACCAAATGAGGTTGTATTCCAGTTATTTAGCCTATGAGTGATTTCTTCTCTTTTTTTCAAGTTTTGCTGTAGTAAATTTTCTTATTTTAATATCACTGAATTTAGGTTACTTTTTATAATTGACAGCATCCACAGTTTCATTGGCAGCAGTATTTTCTTCCTAGGAATACATATAATAATGGTTTATATTGCAATCTAGGACTCAGTGAAAAACAATATTTTTGGATAAATAAAATAATGCATAAATTTTTTAAAAAGATAACATATGATGAATGTCTTCTGAAAGACAAAATTAACTGAATAAAATTTTACCTAAAACAATGTTTACGTTAATGGAAATAGTACTTTAACATGAAAGCAAAGTGTTTAATGTTGATTTTATTAGAACATCTGCCTGTTATTATCCTTGGAGACTATATAAAATCAAATTAAAGCGCCTACAGTTCTGAATTATGGTTTAATTTAAAGAGTTGGTAGTGATTTTCTGTGCATATTTTCTTTAAGATAAAATGATCTAATATTATAATTTTATTTATAAACCTTTAGTATATTAAAATTATAGAGAGTCTTTATTGCTATTAAAGATTTGTATAATATCATCTTTAATAGTAATTCTTGACACTCATTTGCTTTTTTCATCAAAATAATTATGTACCTATCTATGTATTTTCAGAAAGATGCTTTTTCTTTCATTTTTGAAAACATTATGACCACTACAGCTGACAGTCCACTAAGCTTCTCTTAGTCATGCTTGTCTAAACACAAGCCCTCCTCTTCGAATGCTGATCATTTTTATTGCCTGACTGAATTCCCAAATGTTTTATTTGTGCTACTGCAGGAATTCACACATACTGGGTAAATGATATTCTCCCATGGTTGCCCTCTCAAATAACACTTGGAAAATGTTTACTGGATATTTTCACATAGAGAGTTAAATGCTGATGAAAGCTGTCTATCATGAGGAATTCTGCCCAGCCATGCATTCGGTAAATGTTAGTTACCCGTGGTGTTCACTGTGATAGGCACAGGATTAAAACTGAGACAAAATTCCTGTGCTCAAAATTTTCACAATGTAGTGGAAGAGATAAATGAACAGAAACTCTCAACTAATAGGAGAAGTGCTGTTCATAGAACACTGTGAAGAGGCACACTGGAGGGTAGTAAGAATTTACACTTAAAAGGAGAACATCACCCAGCCTATAGTGGAAACTAATGTTTCAGAACTCACCCTGTCCCAAGCCCTGTGTTAAGAGCCGTTGTGTACTATTACAAATTAGCGGCTTTAAAACACACACACACAACAAATGAGTTGTTTTACAGTTCTGGAAGTCAGAAGGCCAAGCTCAGTCTCAGTGAGTTAAAGTCAGGGTGTTGACAGTACGGATTCATTCTGGGCACTTCCAGGAAGGTTCTCTTTCCTTTGAATTTTCCAGCTTCTAAAGGCTGCCTGCGTTCCTTGGCTTATGTTCCCTTTACCATATTCAAATCTCTCTCTCTCTCCTACCTGCGTTGCCATCATCCCATTGCCTTCTCTGGCTGTCTTGCCTCCCTTTTATAAGAACCTTGTAATTTCATTGGGCCCACCTGGATCATCCATGGCACTCATATGTCAAGATCATTAACTCAATACATCTAAAAAGTCCCTTTGCTGTACAGGCACACCTCATTTTATTGCATTTCACTTTATTGCACTTCACAGGTGTTGTGTGTTTTTAAAAACTGAAGGCAAGACGCCCCCACTAGCAAAAAGATTGCAACTTGCTTTATTGTGATACTTGCTTTATTACAGTAGTTTGGACCCGAACTGGCAATATCTCCAAGATATGCCCATATAAGTTGTAATATTCACAGATTTTGTGCATTAGAATGTGGACATCTTTAGAGAGTCAATATTCAACCAACCAAAGCTACTAAATGAATTAAGGAATGGAGATGGGAAAGTGGGTTTTAAGAGATTCGATGGACTGAATTGTGCCCCTCCCCACAAAATTCACATGTAACAACTTTAACCCCCAATGTGAGTATATTTGGAAATAGGGCCTTTGGGTTTTAATTAAAGCAAAATGAGGTCATAAGTACGGAGTCCTAGCCTGATAGGATGAGTGTCTTTATATGAAGAGGAGGGGAGGCCTCTCTCTCCCTCCCTGACCAAGGAAAGGCTGTGTGAGGACACAGTGAGAAGGTGGCTGTCTTCAAGCCAGGAGGAGAGCTCTCACCAGGAACTGAATCAGCTGGCACCTTGATCTTGAACTTCCCAGCCTCCAGAACTGTGAGCAATTAAATTTCCCTTGTTTAAGGCACCCAGTCAATGGTATTTTTTCACAGCAATCCAAGCCAACTAGTACAGAAGGTGGTAAGTCTGGAGTTTAAGAGACAAGTTTGAACTTTGTGTGTAGATTTGGAACTTAAGAGCCTAAAGACAGTTAAGTAGTTGGTGGTAGTGAAAGACATTACCCCAAGATAGTATGTATACTGAAAAGGGAATATAGCTGAGCAAAGAACCATATATTTCTAGTAACACTGTTATCCGGTACAGAATGCTCAATGGCCTGATTGTGGGAGGAGAGACTGGCAGATGATTGAACTCGTCCTAGGAGTCATTTGGGGGATAGGGGGTGGAAGGTGAGGGGAGCACAGGGGCATTGACCAAGAGCAAGTAGAAGTTCCTGTAACAGTAATAGGAGCTGTCAGAGGCAGGGCTAGGTACTTTTCTTCCTGTATCTCTGCAAAACTGATAATTATGTTTTATAGGCAAGGAAACTGAGATGCAAAGACATTGAGTAAGTTTCCCTGGGTCAGAGAGATTTTTTAATTAGATTTTATTTCTAATGTGATTCTTCTGATGGCAGAGAAGAAAATCAATTTTGACAGAGCATCAAGCAGAATTTTGAAATGCAAATATTTTTTAGTCTAAAGAGGAGCTCTTTCAATATGCCTTGAGGCAAGAGAGCAGGTGGTCTGAGAGGCCATCTGGTAGAGGCTGATACTCTGAATTTTAAAAATGTTCTAGAGGTAGAAGTACCAGTGAGTTTTGAAAAGTCAAAATATTACAAATAAGACTATTCAATAAGGAAGTAATATACTGGACTTTGTGATATAAGATATAGAGGGAAATTTAACTCCTTGAGGACAGTCTTGCATATGGGAACATGTTCTAGCAGAAGAGAGTAAAAACTTGCTCCCCAAAAAAGAAGAGGCTGTTTAATGTTTGGAATGGCTGTTTAATGGGGAAAATGTGACTAATATGTTACTTAACTCACTCATTGAAGAAATCCTTACCCATCTCTTCATACGGATGTTAAAAAACTCATTGTCAGCTCTTAAAGAAATCCTGCTTCCTATCCTAGACTTTAAGAAACTAGAAATAAAGTATAAATTACATATTAAACATATCCTCTGGTATCAGGATATTTTTAAATGACTCAGTGGTTACATGAAACTTCTCTAAGACTCAAAAAGCTTTGCAAATATTTATACATTAATCTTTATCTCTTAAGAAATAGATGGGTGGTAGGTATTTAACCCACCCATGATGATACCAAAGCAGGGAAAAGTACTGTGACTTCCTCTAATGCCACAAAACTAAACAGTGGTGAAGCCAGAATTAGAAGCCCTGACCTCTAAGAACCTGTCCTCTCTCAGGCCTTAGTCTGTTTTTCCTCCTGACAAGCCCTGTTAAACATTAGAAATCTCGCACCGTGTTGAATCTTTCTGTGAAGTTCAATCAGAAGCATTCAAATATCATTTCAAAAGATGTGAGATTGTAAGTGCTCTGAAAAACACTGTCCTCTTTCATTCGTGGAAGGTATGCTGTGTATTAGGAAGAAATCAGACAGAATTAGTCATAAGGATTCTGGTATTTCATCCTTGAATGACAGACAGAGAATAAAATCGGGGTGGGTGACCCTCCTGATCACCTTAATGGTAATGGAATTTACCTTAAGACCTCAAAAGACAAATACATCCCTCTAGCACTGAATTAAAAGTCTTAAGTTTTTCACCTTTGTCTCTTGTTTTTTAACTTTTTCTTTGCTTGATACTTAAATTTTTTTTCTTGTTGCCTTTACACCCAGGAAGGAAAGCAGGTTGTGCATAGTTAACTTTTTTTAAAAAAAAAACTGAATATGGAAGATGTTGACGCATCTCCTAACTGCTCACGAGGAAAGGAAAGCAAGTGAGACTGCAAATAAAAACAAGTTGGCATGTTGGAAAACTCCCCAACCTGTACCTCTGCTCTCGGATATCCCAACTTCAGGTTTAGGGTTGTTGGTTTTCCCCCTCACTCATTCCTTTCATTCATACAACAGATGTTAAACAGTTGTTTTTGTGTATTAGGCACTGTGGCTACAACATAAAATAAAGATCCTCAAGGCCCATGCCTAATGGCTTAGATCAACGATTTTCAACTTTTCTCATCTCACGGCACATGTAAATTGCTAAAATTCTGCAGCACACCAAAAAATATACTTTTTGCCAACCTGACAAAATAAAAATTTTTATTCATTCACACTGGATGGGCGGCTGTTGTTGTGCTGTCTGTTGTCATTTTTTTATTTGACAATCTAAGGGAAAAGAGGCCAGTGCCCCTGACTAAACAATCAGGTATTGCGTGTTTTAAAATTTCTTGCTGCACGCAGATTGAAAATCGCTGACTTAGATTGTGGTTAACAGGACAGGGTCAGAGGAGGTGTTGAAATGGATCGATAATTAATAAGTGAGTAAATGAATTTCAAAGATAATTTCAAATGGTCCAAGTGCTAAAAAGCAAAAGTAACGAGACAAGAATAAACTCTGCTTCGCATACTCACCACAGTTGTATTAATTATTATTGCAGGTATTCGAAAGTGGAGACAATTGTAAACCTACTTTTGCCCCACCCTGTATGTTATGCTCACACTCTCAAGCCAAAGATCCCGGGAACACACTGTAGTTAAAACAGTTGGGTCCAGCCAGGAAGTCCCACAGAATGGGGAGTGATGGTGTGTCAGTAAGAGGGTCTAGATGAAAGCTGTTACAGGATCTGGGCCTTGGCTGGGTGCTTTGGGAGGGGTCTGCTCCTCATTAAATGCCGTTAGAAAGCGGAGGCAGTTCTGCGACTGCGAATCTGTTTTCAGTGCCTCCTGCGCACCCTGTGGTTAAGGGAGGGATTCTCACCTTAGGGCTATGGGGTGGATGAGTGCCCAGCACCCTACATTAGACAGGGGAGACGGACAGATATTTGTTAACTGCGTATCCTGGCAGCGAGGGCGAGGGGGACACCACACGCCCCCACACAGGGCGCACAGGGGTTGCGCTGGGGAACCGAGTGAGCACCAGGAGCTGGGGAAGGCAGCTCACCAAGGGGTGAGGCAGCCCTTGTCCCCTGGGAGCATGCGATTGGCTTGCTTGAGTCACTGCCCAGGCCGGCAGGAAAGTGGAACGTGCTCCTCGGGAAAAGGAGGAGCTGTGCCTGACCCCTTGGGCCAGGAGGCTGGCCTGGCAGAGGACCTTCCCTGTGGGAGCAGAGCGGGGAGGGGAAGCTGTGGTGAGGCCATTTGAGGCCCTCTCGGTTCCCCCAGATATGAAAGCGGCACAGAATACTGGCCCTGAATTTTAGACTTTAACCACGGTATCTTAACTAATCATACCTAGAAGAAGGGGGCACAAAACCAAGGGTGAGGGAGGTTATCATTGGTAAGAGGGAGCAGTGGTTTATTTTAGCCAAGAGAGGAGGGGGCGTTTCGTATTTGGGGCACTGTGGCCTTGCCTTTGTGCTTGGGCAGTGGTCTCATTTTATCGTGGTCTCCGAGTCACCTTGCCAAGGTTGGTCCGATGTCTGGTGGGAGAGCTCGGCCAGCGTCTGACCGTAGAGCTGCTATTTTTTCTTTCTCGTTTGGAAGGACCTGGTGGTAGTGAGAGAGAAATCAGATGGGCTGATCAGAGAAAGTTCGCTGAAGGTGAGACCTCACATCTTAGCCTTTGCTGCTAATAAGAAGCCATCCACATAGAGCGCTAAGGAGGGTGGAGACGAGGGAGAGAGAAGGGAACCTGTGCAGGAGGGCAACCGCCTGAAGAAAGGAGACTCCTCACGGCGCCTGGCAGGCATGTTTAAAACAGCCATCAAGAGCCAGGCTCTTTGCGTCGGGGACTCTCAAGGGGCTGGAGGTGGCGGAAAAGCAGAATTTTGGAACACGGGGAGGAATATTGTGGAAAGCCTCCAGAGGACCATGATGTGACAGTTCCTCCAAGACGACTGTCCCTCACTGCCTCCACCGGCCTCCCACACTTTTAGTTTGATTATATAGGCTTTATGTGGAAAATCCAATGCTAGTTGATATTTTAATATGACTCTACATATTATACGATGGGATTGCTTGTCCAGAAACGTTTTACCACCATCCAGGGAGATAGACGGGGTTGGCGGCCAGTGAATGGGCTGTCAGTGGCAGAAGGTCAATTATCCTAGATATAATTTTCTTTGCTCACTTGAAACTAGATAGACTGTAGTTATTTTTCCCCCCAGACTGTCTAATATCCAACATATTCGAGCTAGGTCTCCATTTTTATTTTATCGTGAAAGGTTTTTAATATATGGTTTTATCATTCCATCCACCTGTGCATATGCAGTTGACATGTTTGAACGCTACAGGGTAGTTGGTTTAAAGACACCGTTGTTACCAGTTGGAAATTTACCATACTAAAACACGAAAATAGGAACAATGATAAACATCTCAGACAGCAGAGAATGGTGGTTATAAGCCAGAACTGTGGAGCCAGACTGTCGGGGTTCAAATTACAGCTCTACCACTTTCTAGTCATGGCACTGTGAACAAGTTACTTAGCTCATATGCCTCAGTTTCCTCATCTGTGAAGTGGGGATAATAATGTTACCTACCTCAAAGATGTGTTGTTGAGATTAAATATATATATTTAGTTTTTAGACCTCATTCATGATAGGCACTCTATAAGCGCTTTACCTTTGTTAATAGTGATGGTGGCAAGGTATTAGAAAGAAAAAAAAAGTTAACACCACATTCCTATAGTCAGTGATAAACTAACCAGTATATGTAAATGTTAACTGACCTTATTGAGGAATTATCTTATGGTAATATACAGGGCTCCCCTCTTGCTACAGCACAGTCATATAATGGATCAGTCTTTGACACCATCTGAAAGTATACATTTAATCTAAAATATTTTTTCCTCTCTGCCTGATATGTCTGATACTTCCAGGCCTATACCGGATAGGGGCTTTTAATGCATTCTATGATTGAATTTTTTGGACTTTGCCTTAAGAATGCACTACAAGTCTCAGATCTTTAATTGGGGCAGCCAGACTTAGCGTCACTGAAATAAATGTGATAACAACTTGATCATGAAAAGCTTGACATAAAGAAATCACCTGCCTGGTGTTAATAAGATACATGAATTTCAGACAACAGAAAACCAAAGAAAATTACCACTCTGCCTGTCTTGATGAAATACCAACAGAGCTCTCTATTTATTTCACTATACTTAACAGTTTATTTGAATTACTATGAAATGTTATCAGAAAATCAATTGGATTATGGGGTCCTAGCAGGTGAAGAGTTTTAAAATACTGCTGAATCTTTATATGTACTAACAGATTTATTAAGGCAATATAAAAGAAAAAGAGTAGAAAAATATTTGTTTTGTTCTAGATATTTATTACAACAAACCAGAGTGATCTCAGAAGAAATTTCAAGTATCTTAGTAAACCTGGATGTATTGGACATTAACTTCAACATATGCACATTTCTTTTCTCTCAAGGTTCAGAGGCTTAATAGAAAATTTTGAAAATTTATATCAATTGCCATTTTTTATGCCCAAGAGAAAATCTTTTAAAAATTGAAAACATTATTACAAATAAAGCTGCAAGACCAGCCAGGTGGCTCAGTTGGTTGAGTATAGTCTCATACACCAAAAAGGTTTCGAGTTTGATCTCCAGTCAGGGCAAGTGCAGGAGGCAACCAATCGACATTTTTCGCCCACATCGATGTTTCCCTCCCCCCGCCCCATAAAATCTATAAAAAATATCCTTGAGTGAAGATTAAAAACAAAACAAAACTGAAACACCAAGGCTTCTTTTCCTTTGAACGTAAGAACATTTAACCCATAACAGATTGAAAGTACCATTAAGTTAAAAAAGATTATTCTGGTTTTGATGTTAAATGATGCAAAATTTGTAAAACACCAATATCATATGCACTGAACTTAGGGACACATTCTATCTAGTCAGTGTTTTTTGTTTGCTTGTTTGTTTAATATATATAGAATAAACTCTCTTGTTAGACTGCTATTTCTTTTTTTCTTTATTTTTTCAATGTTTCTTTATCTTTATTGTTGAGACCATTACAGATGTCCCCCTTTTAACCCCACTGATCCCCTCCACTCCACATCCATCCCACCCCCAGGCTCTCCCCATACCAATGTCCACGTCCATGGGCCATGCCCATAAATATGTAAGTTCTTTGATTAATCTCTCCCCACCCACACCCCCCTCCCCACCTTCCCTCTGAGATCCCTCAGTTTGTTCCAAGCTTCTATGTCTATGGATCCACTTTGTTCATCAGTTTATTTTGTTTATTATATTCCACATATAAGTGAGATCATGTGGTACTTGTCCTTCTCCGACTGGCTCATTTCACTTAGCATAATACTCTCCAGTTCCCTCCATGCTGTGCCAAAGGCTAAAAGGTCCTTCTTCTTTACAACTGCATAGTTCTCCATGGTGTAAATGTGCCACAGCTTTTTATCCACTCATCTACTGATGGCACTTGGGCTGTTTCCAGATCTTAGCTATTGTGAATTGCGCTGCTATGAACATAGGGGTGCATAAGTTCTTTGTGATTGGTGTTTGGGGTTCCTTAGGATATATTCCTAGAAGTGGGATCACTGGGTCAAATGGCAGGTCAATTTTTAATCTTTGAGGAACCTCCATACTGTTTCCACAGTGGCTGCCCCAGTCTGCATTCCCACCAGCGGTGCACTAGGGAGCCCCTTTCCCCACACCCTCGCCAGCACCTGTAGTTTGTTGACTTGTTGATGGAGCCATTCTGACAGGGGTGAGATGATACCTCATTGTGGTTTTAATTTGCATCTCTCTGGTGATTAGCAACATTGAGCATTTTTTCATATGTCTCTTAGCCATCTGTGTGTCCTCTTTGGAGAAGTGTCTATTTAGGTCCTTTGCCCATTTTTTAATTGGATTATTTGTCTTCCTTTTGTTAAGTTGTATGAGTTCCTTATATATTTTGGATATTAACCCTTTATCCGATGTGTCATTGGCAAATATGTTCTCCCATACAGTGGGCTCCCTTTTCGTTTTGTTGATGGTTTCTTTTGCTGTGTAGAAGCTTTTTATTTTGATGCAGTTCCATTTGTTTATTTTCTCCTAAGTTTCTCTTGCCCTAGGAGATGTATCAGCAAACATATTGCTATGACAGATGTCTGAGATTTTATTGCCTATGCTTTCCTCTAGGATTTTTATGGTTTCATGCCTTACATTTAAGTCTTTTATCCATTTTTAATTTACTTTTGTGTATGATGTAAGTTGGTGATCCAGTTTCATTTTTTTGCATGTATCTGTCCAATTTTTCTAACACCATTTATTGATGGGTGTGTTTATACATAATTTGGTAAGCAAAGCATTGTCCTGTTTCCTTCCTAGCTTTTTTTTTTATGCTTAATGATCCCTGTTGGGGCACATTCAGGAGGCAGCCAGTTGATGTCTCTCTCTCTCTCTCTCTCTCCCCCCCCTAAAATCAATAAACATATCCTCAGATGAGGATTATATATATATTATATATATATTATATATATACAACTACACTAAAAGTTAATTTTCATGTATAGCCAACCTTTAGTTGACTTCCGTGAAATGGTCCAGGGAAATTTGGATAATTGGAATTGATAGTACTGCAAAAATTTAATTTGATCTTCTACACTTCAGCTTACATTGCATCAGACTATTGGTCAGATCTGCCTGCTAGCAAGTCAACTGAAGATGTGTTAATGTTCATCCCTTGCACCCTTCCAAAGACTTGTATAACATAAAGCACATGTATAGCACTTTACAGTTGATAAGCACTTTCACATGTATTACCACTATTGATCTTTCCAATATCTTTATAGGGAAGGGACATTATAGAATTATGGAAGGTTTTATTATTATCATCACTTTATATATGAATAATTTGGGGGTCAAGCATCATGCTTTTAAGTAAATGCAGGTAATCTGCCCAGGATAAATTGTCTTAAATTTCAAGCTTTATTGAATTTATTGTGTTGTGCTGAGAAAGCCTCAGTCTTTTCCACAATAACTCTTCTAGTCAGCCTTATATCCTTTATGTCCACATAATTTCTTTTTACTACTTCGAATCTTTAAATCTTTGACGTCATTTCCCTCACTCCCTTCATAACCCCTGTCTGCAGTGTAGCTGCTTTTCTTGAAATTCCAAATCATCCTCATCATTCAAGGTCCAGCAAAACTTCCACCTCTCCTGGGAAGTCTTCCAGCTCTCACCATTCTTATATAATATAGCATTTTCAGGGATCAGTTCTTATATTCTTAAATTGTTTCATTTATGTTTATCAGATTCTCCTACTAGATTATAAACTCCTGAGAGCAGAGACCAAGTTTTATACTTCTTTGAAATTCACAGCACCCTAGCACTGGATATATATGTAATAAATTCATGATAAGTATTTGGCTATTATTTAACCTGTCCAATGGAGCCATTGCTGAACTTACTGTATTTGTATTACAAACATGTGACTTATAATTTACCCTGTGTAATGACTTATTATAGTTGAGTTTAGTATGGTTTTTTCAATATGTTCATATTGACCCTATGAACAAATTGACCCTAGCATTGATTTCTAATGGCAGTGAAGCCCAGGCATATGGCCTGTGGGATCAATTCAACTACGTATGCCTGATGAATTCCGGAATAGAGCAAACATTTGACCCATATATCAGTATTGAGAACAGGAACAGGAAATGTTATGCAGTGATTGCTTTTCCATAGAATTACATTAGCATCGCCCATTGAGCTATTCATAATTTCTCAGCAGATCAGGGGATATCTATCAATGGTAGTTCCCGTGGCACAACATATGAAAATGCATTCTGCTATTCATTATAAATGATGCTGACCAAGCACACTGTCATTACAGACTTAATATTTTAAGAAAGAAATATCCATGTGGAAACAACACACTTGAGAGTCATTACATTAAAAAACAGAAAGTTGGGACTACATGACGACTCAGTTCTTCTGGAATGTAAGTATTCTGTTTAAACAAATAAATACTTTTGTTCATATTTTAAGGAGAATTTGGAGAAGTCTGTAGTGGGCGTTTGAAGACACCAGGGAAGAGAGAGATTCCAGTTGCCATCAAAACTTTGAAAGGTGGCCACATGGATCGGCAAAGAAGAGATTTTCTCAGAGAAGCTAGTATCATGGGTCAGTTTGACCACCCAAATATCATTCGACTAGAAGGAGTTGTCACAAAAAGTAAGTACTGATTTCCTTCATTACTGCTTTTATATATTTATCTCAGTTCTTTTTATTTATGTTTTTAAAAAGCTTAATAGTAATACTGCAGCCATTAAGGGGATAATTTTATTCCAATATCATCTGATATCGCCTGCAGAGTCTTGATATTATGACAGTATCAGAGTTTGCACTGGTCACCAAAGAGCTTTGAAATGGCATTTATTACCTGTAAATCATTTGCTAATTTAACTTGAAGTAATGAATCAAGAGGAAAGGGTTATATTTTTTTCTCTGATTTCTATAAGCTATTCACTTTTTCTAAAACTGTCTAAATTTCAGTATTACTAGAAGAAACAGTTTAAATATTTTGGGTCACTGAGGTAAAATACTTCCGTTTGGAAATAAATTGCATATACAAATAGGAAATGCTTTATCTGAAATAAAACATTTAAACAGAAAGTTCTGTGTGGAACCCATCTACATAAATACCATTAGGACTAAATTATTTTAATTTATATAAAATGAAAATAGAGTTACAATTTCTGAAATAAAAATCCTGTTTTCAATAGAAATACTGGGATAAAAGCCATGCCTTTGAAAAGAAGTTTCTTAAAAATCCACAATTAATCACATTTCTAAGAAGTAGATGGGTATATAGTCACTTTTATTTGAATGCTGACAGCGCATAAAGCCTAAGTGTGTTTCTCCTTATTTTATTCACTAATGAATTATAATATAGAAAACCCAATACAGAATGGCATTTTAAAAAATGGATAAAAACAATTTAAATCTTTGAGAGGCACTGTTCTTTTATAAAACTGAAATTTCCTTGAAAATCATTTATATAAAATTTTAATTTTATGTCATACTTGGAAGCAGAAAAGTGTAAAAAGTTTCTAACTCTATAATTGACTATGTCTGAAAGTCAAGTTCTTCTCACAAGGCATCGCCCAACATGCTGCCCTAGGGAGAGCAGAAGATTCCTGACAGCTGAGATAGTTTGGAGGCCTCAGAAGAGTGCCTTTGATGACAGCTGTTGCAGTGGGCTGCTCCTTTAGTAGCCTCAGTGGGCCTTCCAGTATTCATGCCCTGCGGTGTTCCCTCCCAGACTGACTCGGATTGTCCATGTGCCTAGCCTTGGCCAATGACTAGCAATGGTACCATTGAGAGCATCTCGCATGTCTGCACGTTGGAGCTTTTCCTCTTTCAGAACTCCTTCCTATGACCCAGGGTTCAATGCTAAGCAAAGCCAATCCATATGGAGAGGATACAAACAGTACTGCAAAGAGGGGGATACTGAGGCTCTCCATTTGGCAGCTCTAGCTGAGCTCCCAGCAGTTGGTCAGCACTGAATGCCACCCTGTGATGAACCATCTCAGACATTGCACCCCTCCCCTCCACCACCACCACATGCTGCAGCTGCAGTTGACATCTTGTGGGAGCAAAGAATCACCCCACTCAGTTCAGCCTACCCATAAAATCATGAGAGATAATAAAATGGTTATTGTTTAAAGCCACAGAATTCTGAGTAGTTTTTTACACAACCATAGCTAACCAAAGAGATGGACCCTGGTTAGAACGCTGCTCTCACCACTCAGCTGGCGCAGATTAGGGTACATTATCTAACACCTCTATCTTTTACTTCCACATCTCTAAAGTAGGGCCAAAGTAACTTCTGCTCCATAGGAATGCTTCTCACGATTCCATTTGTAAATGTGTAAAACGTTTAGCACAGTGTGTGGCTCACAGTAAGCCACATTAAGTGGTAACCATTATTGGTGCTCTGTGCAGGCACCTGACACGTAGAGGTTGCCATTTCATTCTCACAGCAACTCTTCTGAGTATCAGTACCCACTGAATCTCAGACAGTCTAAGTAACCTTCCCAAGGACCCCTAACTCCCAGTAAGTAGCGTGACTAGTGTTCAAACTGAGGTCTGTCAGACTCTAAAACCCATGGTTTTTTTGTTTATTGTTTGTTTTTGCTGTATCACAGTGAATAAATTATAGTTTTACACTTTAATCATCTTATCTGAATTAAATAAATAATAATCTGGTATTACTTTTTAAACATATTACTTTTTTAAATAAGGAAAATATTTAGATGAGTAAAATAAATGACCTCTAAAATGTAAAATTTGGGACAATTTAGCTATGCCACAATACTTAGAAAAGATTATAATCTGAAAGAGAAGAAATAACATGTTGATCACTTCTTTTATAGTTTCTGACTTCCTTGTTATTATTACAACATGAGCATTTCAAGTTATTCCTTTTGTTTTACATCTCTCTGGAAGGAGAAAGATAAATTTAAAGTTGGGTTATGAATCTTTGCAAAACATTTAAAATAACAATTTAAGTATGATATTGAATTCCTCTTATGTGTATTTATGCATGAAATATCTGGAAATAAGTGTCCAACAATAAATTCACAGGCTGAAAAGTATCAGAAATTTATTTTCTCCCTTTTGATAAATCACATTATGTGACTTATTCATATATTCCTGTGTGTTTTATTTACATGTTATAAAAACATGAAAGTATATGAATAGGAAAAAGATTTATTATCCCTATGAAGTAGTAGGAATTATTTATTCTAAATCAACTGAATGGGTTTAATAAGATAGTCTATGGCACTTGTCTGCCAGTGTAAAATACTCAGTTTATCTCACATAAACATCTAAACGCCAACACAGTGATTACTTTACATCTCTAACAGTCTTGTCTAAAAACGGGACCAGCAACTTCAATGCAGTCAAATTTATATGGTCCCAAAGTCAAGGTCCTTGTTTCACTTCAAGAAAAAGAAAAAGAGAAGGTTGAAGGGATAAAAGAAAGGATCATTGAGAAAGGATAGATTCAATATGCTTTGAGTGGCAATGGCAATAACCATTATAGTTTTGATATGAAGGCCGAGCCCCTTGTAAGAGTGTTGTGGTGCTGCTGCGATGGGTGGTGGAGATAGCGAAAGGAGTAATTCCCGTAGAGAGAAGTGGGCAATTTATACTATTATCTTCTTGACTCCAGTGCTATGGGATTTTTAGGAGAAAGGCAATAAATAAATGAATGCCTCATTCCCATAAATACATGGTAATTATTCCAAGATTGCCCATAAGTAGCTAAGAGATAGCTAGCAATTAATGCTCCCTAAGCACTGCCATATTGCATAGAAGGTAATACTGGCAAAGACAAACATGTAATATAGGTTGATACGGTCATGTGAGTAGAGTGTCCTGGGGTTCTGAGAAATTAGTGCACAGACTCTCTGTTGAAATTAATGCAAAATTATGGATCAAAATCTTCATCAGATCCTTTTATAAGTTCTTAATATGCATATGTTTCATCTTATTGTTAGGTTTTATCTCTGAGAGACACATGTTACAAAGTTCTTAGGAACACTTTTACTCTTTCACATGTGTGCATGTAAATACTTTTATTTTAAATCTGAAAGTTAAATGAATAAAAACTGTATTATATAAAAAGTGTATCTGATAAAAGTTAAACCTATTTATTTGATACACATCTCAATTTCATTAACCTGTTAAGATACAACTGATATAAAAAGAGATTAAAAAGAGATTAATCGAGCTAAACTTTATGCTTAGCACATACTTTTTCTCCAAGAACAAATAGAAACCATCAGTTAGAGAACAGACTTATAGTCATTAGTAGCATGGATAGCAGCAATTTGTAACAGGTAATGTATACACCGGTCTCATGAACTACATAGCCAAAAGAGAAAGTGCTAACCTTCTCTAAAAATATAAGAATTGTGGTTACATTAAGAAATACCGTTCAGACACCTCACTCCAGGAGACGGGGCCATGCAGTTTGAAATGATGATGGAAGAACCGAAAGGAGAGGTAATGATGTTCCTAAATCCCAGTTAAGTAGGTCACCACTAAATGTAGATATACTGACTCAAATAAATTGTAAATCCATTAAGAAGGAACAGAAGCCAATCAGGATAGCAAACAAATTGCGAAACATAACATCTTTTCATCATGGAACATTCCTAAAGACTCCGTGGGATAATACAGAAAGTGTAACAGAAAGTGCTAGGCCTGCTCAAACCCTTTTAAAATATCCCAAAACTTCATGGGTCCTTTACAGACAATTTTGATGTCATGTGGAATCAAAGTCAGGGAGTCAGTTCACACCAGTTAAATACTATGTACATTAAAGGCACAAGAACAGCCTCTCTGGTCCCAAAATTGCACTCTATTTGTCAAGTAACACATTCCCCCACCAATGTGACGCCCGCCTCCCCACCTGGTTGTAACATCCTGCTATCAGCCACAAGGACTGGACAAGTCACTCAGCACCTTTAGGCCTCAGTTTTTCCTTCCGCACAAAGGATTGAAAATTGCAGATTGGACTAGAAAACAATAAAGACCAAATGTAGCTCTAATATTTTTGTATTTCATTCCTTTTGCCAAAGAAGAGAATCAAGATGTTAGTGAGAAAAATTTGTGCCATTGATAACATCACCCCACCTCCAACTTAACTTCAGGTTCCTATCAGTGGTCTAAGAATAAGACGGAGAGGTTCAGGAAGGAACAAAAGGTGTCTTCAGTGAAGTTTTTATTCTAACAATTCATAACGTAGAAAAGGTTAGATAAAATGTTTCTCTAAGCTTTATCAAGGTTTGAATATAAAGACTATACATTGCAGGGGGTAAAATATGCTGCAAAACAGATTGTGATGGGAGAAATTAGATGGTTGCTTTCTTGTGGAACTCAGCTACCCTGCTAGTTAAGGTAGGTTAAGAGTTTTCTTTTGTTCGCTTTTCCAAGTAACAGTTACTGAGCACCGCCAGGTGTTAGATACTGTCGCCGATTAAAACCTAGAGATAGACACAGAAAAGAAGACCCCAGTGTTCTCGAGAAGCTCATTTGTTGCAGACAGTCCACTGGGAACCTAAGTTAGTAGGCCAGTACTTCCCAGTATGGTGCGGCTTGTGCTACTTTGGATACAATTATTCATTAATTTATTCATTTATTCACTCGGCGAATGTTTATTGGCTGCCCACTCTTCTAGTCACTTGTAATTAAGTAATAAAAAAGACAGAGCTGCTACCTACTGGAGAGAAAAAAAGAAATGTAAATACGGGGTGGGCAAAAGTAGGTTTATAGTTGTGAGTATGTGAAACAGAGTTTATTCTTGTATTATTATTTATTAATTATTGTATTATGGATTTCTATTACAACTGTAAACCTACTTTTGCCCCACCCCGTGTAGATGTATTATCTTAGGTAGAGAGGAGAAAAACCTAAGCGAAGTGGAGGCGTGAGCCGCGCCAAGCTTGGCTGGGAGAGCTCCCGGCAGAGGCAACAAGGTCTAAACCCTGGTGCTGAGAAAGAAGCTGGCGTGTTAGGGGAGCACCCAGAACAGCTGAAGCAAGGTGATAACAGGACAGAGTACATGCTGAGAGAAAAAACTAGAGGCAGCAAAAAGCAGTAAGGAAGGTAGTGTGGTAACCCAAGTGAAAAATATTAATGATGAAACGGATTAAGATATAAAGAGGGAGTATATTTAAGAGATATTTGAGGTTAGACTGAGAGACTTTAGTGACCGTTTATGGGGATAGTTAGATGACTTCCAAGTTTCTGGTTTACATAAGTAGGGAAATGGAGAGGAAATTCCGGAGAAATAACAGATTTGGAGGGGAAATGATGAATTCTGAATTGGACATGATAAGTTGGATGCACCCGGGACATTTAAGACTTCAGGAAGCCTCTGGAGCCCGGGTGGCCATCTGGGCTGCAGGCAC
The DNA here is from genome assembly GCF_964146895.1 of Miniopterus schreibersii. Lineage (NCBI taxonomy): Eukaryota > Metazoa > Chordata > Mammalia > Chiroptera > Miniopteridae > Miniopterus > Miniopterus schreibersii. The sequence goes on along the minus strand of NC_138106.1, from coordinate 66,349,190 downwards.
AAACTGAGGAAAGCTCCACAGATGAGAACCGCTGGGCAGCTGAAGCCGTAGGGAGGACGGGCTACCCTGAAGGTTGAGAAGTAACTTCAGCAGCAGCAGGCAGACAGAAAACGACAGACGGCACAACCTGAGAGAGAGAGAGCAGATTTCTGAGAACGAGGGACAGGTCAATAGAATAAAATGACCTGAGAAGCCAAGTAGGGTAAGGACTGAGAGGCACCTGGTTCCTGCAGCCCATACAGTGCAGGACGGAGGCCAGGCTGCGTGGACCGCAGAGCCAGTGAGGCGTGTGCACACTGCAGCCAGGCAGATGGGTTTAAAAAACAAATTAGATCGGGTTGACTTCTTACTTAAGTTCCAAATGCTTAGCATTCTTTAAGTTATTCATTAGTTCAAGTCTTACCTCTTACGTCCCTAACTGCTCTGTGCCAGGCGCCTTTGGAAGCATTAGGCGTTTGGCACCGAGTAAGAAAGCTAGAACGTCCGCCCTCAGGAGTTGGGTGCCTGCGTCTACCTCCTCTGGTTTTATTCTCTTGAATTCTAGATTGCATTCATACTAAATCAAAATCACCTCGGAACTTACACTCACTTCTCTCCTTTGTCTCTCCCTATTCAAAATCCTTGCAGAGCTGGAAGAAAATGCACCGTAGATAACTATGCTACGAAAAGGCTGCTGGTACCTAGAAGGCCTCGCTGCCTCTGGACGCACCAGCTTCCCTTTCACCAGTGATGTCAGAGACCAGAGCGTTTGCTGAGATGATGGGTGGGGGCTTGGGGTAGCTCCTGATAAAAGTGTGAAAGAAAACTGATGGGGAAAGGTTAGAAAGATTGTGAGCATCTCTGAGAACCCAAGAGAACCTGGAGATCGTGGCAGAAGTTGCCACCCCGCAAAGCACTGTTGATAAATGAGGGAAAGAGCAATAGCATGAGATTGAGAAGAGATTCAGCCCAAGGGAAGAGGAAGGATGAGACGCAGTGCAAAGAGAAGGCGTCATGATCTTGTATATTCTCCCTCTCTTCCTGCCATCCTTGCTATTTACTAATTTCCTGTTACTGAAAATAGTGATGAATTACTCTTGTGCAATTTCTAGAGTCTCAGTGGATTCTCGGGATATTTATGACAAAGCATTTGCCACTGGGCATTTTAATTGTATACATATTGATAAATGAAAAGTGAGCAAAGCGTGACTAACACACGGTCACAGGATGACATAGTCTGGTTGGCCCCGTGTATCACACTCGGTTCAAGTAACACCGGCTAATTGGGATCACCAGCTTATTTTCTTTCTGCCAGTGTGCTTCTCTCTTTACAAGAGGGAACACACTCTGTAGTCAGGAAGAATTTATTCTTGTCCCCTCAGTGTTTAGGTATCTGGGTTTCTCAAGGTCATTCAGTCTAATCACCTCCCTAGATCTTCCTACTATCTTCTTCCTGTGATTCTCTCCATTCCTTAAACAGGCCTGATAATTATTGGGTAGAGAGTAATAAGTAGCAGGTTAAAAAATTCTAGTAACAAGCTGTTCGGTGTGAAGATAACACTGTCAACTGTAAAAACTAGGAGAGAAAGGGGAATATAGTTACAATTTTATGCACACACAATATTGCCTTTTAATAACTCTAAAACTGAATAGAGCCATCTAGAGGGTGAAATCTTACTCATTGTCAAAAATAAAAATTCCTTCCAAATCGTTCATGGTGCAATTCATTCTGGTAAAGAGTTTGATGGCTCTGAATTTGAGAGGAGCAATAGAGAATCTTATATTATAGACATGAATCTGTATCTATTCGGTCAGAATGAGAGCTATCCTGCCAGGCTGCAAGGTAAAGCAATCACTTAGCCACTATCAGGAACTTTAATCCTGGTTCCTGGTGGTCTTATTAGGCTTGGATAAAGACAGCAGAAGTCATAATCACTGAAAATGACTGTCCCCCCCATCGCTGCCCTTGTGCATGGATTTCTAATAGAAAGAACCCGTAAAACTAATGAATGGAAATACAGCAAGCTCCTTATTTATCCCATGATTAATATTTTAATATTTATTTTATTGCTGTTAGAATATGTTACTGTGACTGTTCTTAAATTTTCATTTTGATATAATTTCAGACTTAGAGGAAAGTAGTGGAAATAATATAGTTCCCATGTAAATTTCACTCATTCTTCCTTGACATCAGTATTTTACATAACCGAAGGACTATTATGAAAGCCAAGAACTAAACGTCAGTGCGGTGCCATGCCTACTTTTCCACTAATACCTTTTTTGTGTCCAACAGTCCTGTCTAGGGTCCCACCTTCCATTCAGTTATCACATCTCCTTAGTATCCTCCAATCTGGGAAAATTCTTCACTCTTTCCTTGTCTTTCATGACCTTGACACTTTTCAAGAATACTAGTCAGTTATTTTGTAGAATGTCCCTCTTTTGAGGTGTGTCTTTTGTTTTTCCACGATTTGATTTGTGGTCATGCATTTTGGGCAGGAATATCAGAAAAGGTGTGTTTCTCCTCAGTGCATTCCATCAGGGGGAACATGATGGCCACACGCCTTATTCCTGCTAGATTACTCCATTGTAAAGTTACTCTTCCCCTTTTGTATTTAATATATATTTTGGGGTTGACTATGCAAATATCCTGTTTGTCCTCAAATTTTAACTGCTAATTTTATTCATAACAGACCTTGCCTGTAACAATTATTACTATTATATTCTAACGGCGATCATTCTGTTCACCTTTTTCTATATTTATTAATCAGAGTACTTCTTTAAGGAAGAGCTATATTTCAGAATATTCTATGGATGGACTTATACAATGCGCAGCCTTTTGAGTGTAGCCTGTTACCCTTAACGGAACAACTTGAGATTCGTGCATGTTTGTTATTGTTGAGTAGTAGTCCTTTGTAGGGATGCCCCACAGTTTGGTTCTGCATTCAGTCGTTGAAGGACATCAGGGTTGTTTTCAATTTGGATGATTATTAATAAAACCTCTATGAAGGTTTTATTACTGTGATTAATAAAAGTGATTGCTTTAATAAAACCTCTATTCATGTTAGGTTTTGGCATGAACATACATTTGCATTTATCTTGCGTAATTGCCTAGCTGTGGGATGTCTGGATCATATGGTAAATGTATGTTTCTGTAAGAAACTGCCAAACTGTTTTTTAAACTGGATGTATAGTCTTGCGTTCCCACTAGTGATTGTGAGAGCTGCATTTGCTCTACGTCATCTGTACCTGATATTGTCATTTTAAAAATATGTCAGCCATTCCAGTGAATTTATACTGGAATCTCATTATTTTAACTTGCATTTCCCTAATGTGTGTTGATTTTGACTATCTTTTCATATGCTTATTTACTATCCATATTTCTTCTTTGGTGAAACGTGTCTTCAGATTTTCATCCATTTTTCTTTTATTAGGTTTTTTTCCTCAATGTTAAGTTTGAAAAGTTTTTAAAATATATTTTCTGGATACGATTCTTTGTCAGAAATGTGATCTATAGATACTTTCCTTTTATGGATGGTGCTTCTTGGTGTGGCATCCAAAAACTGTTTCCTTAACCCAAGGTCACAAAGATTTTCTCTTCTACTGTCCTCTAGAACTATTATAGTTTTATACTTTACCTATAGATCGATGATCCAGTTTGAGCTAATTTTTACATGAATTATGAGGTATGGTCCAAGGTTCATTTTTATTTTTTGCATATAGATCATTTTACCACCATTTATTGAATTGTTTATTAATATAAAACTGGGGAGGGGTGTCCTCATTTTTAAGTTCCCATCTTTGTTTAAAATCCATCGGTGGCTTTCCTTCACCAACAGAACGAAATTCATGCTGCTGAATAGAGAAGCTCGAGGTTCCATATGCTCACAGCATACCTTCTGCCTCCTCTTCTGGCTTATATTCTACTAACTGTGAATCATTAGTAATTTCCCCAAACATGCCAGACTGCTTCTCACTTCACATATTGGATCATATGTGGCACTGTTCTTGGAAAACCCTCCCTCTCCCCTTTCCCCATCACCCTTAACTCCACTCATAAGGGGTGACTGAGTTTATATGAAACAGTCTTTCTTAATCCCTCTACTGGGTTAGATACCGATATTGCACTTAACCTGTTGTGCTATGATTACTGTACATGGTGCAAAAGCCCGCTGTTTTCGTAGTCCTTACCCCATAACATTAGGACCTCAGCACCCCTTTTCAGTGCCCCTGTTTTTTCCCAGGACAGTCCCACCAGTGTGTGAGCTGAAGCAATGCAGCATCTAAACTGTCTTCTACCCCTGTTGGGGTCCCCTCTCCCCTACCCACTGCCTGCCATAGCCCTTGTGGAGACTCCTCCAGCCCAGCCACTGCCCATCAATAGAACAAAAACTATCCTGTCACTTATGCATTTATATGAGGACAATTTTGCTGAGTCCTACACTAAGCGAAGTAAGGAGACAGGCTTTCCCTATCCACTTGGTGCCTCGGTTTTTCATTTAGTTACCAAAGCTGCGCTCATGGACTCAGGGCAGCCAGAATCTCTCTGGAACAGTTTCATTTGTTTTATGATGGTTCTTAATTTTCTGATCATAAAGGGCTAAATTCAGCGGGCTGGTCACCCCATTTTCTCCACTTAATCTTAGATTAATTTTCTCTTCTGCTCTAGCTTCACCTCACTGTTCCCTTAATCTCCCCAGTCCCAATATATTTAAATCTATTCGCTTTTAAATCGAGAAGGATATCTTGCATTATATTGCTGTGGGAGTTTGGCGAGGTTATCATCTGTTGAGAACTGTTTATTTTATTCATTGTGGTACCTAGCGTGGTGCTGAGCATGTATTGAGCGTATGTTCATATGTATAAAGGAAAATGGCAACAAAAGGAAGGAAAAGGGGAAGGGAATGAAGTAAAGAAAGGACCTCATTTTCAAGGACTTCAAGCTCAGCTCTAAACATGAACATTCTCTTAAGTCAGTGACAGTCATATGAAATTGGCAGCTTTCTCATAATCGTGTTTCTCTGCACTTTTGCCGTTTCTCCTTCCTCGGAAGAACAACCGTAGTTAGCTGTTCTTTTCCCTCTGAAATTTTAACTGTCTACATCACATTATAATTATTTAGGTACGTACGTCTCTTTTTCTGTTATAGATAAGAATCAACTTGAAAACAGCACCACCACTGGCCCTGGCTGGGGTGACTCAATCGGTTGAGTGGGTCGCATGCACTCAGAGGTCACGGGTTCGATTCCCTATCAGGGCACATGCCCGGGTTGCAGGCTCGATCCCCAATCGGGGGCGTGCAGGAGGCAGCCGATCCACATTTCTCTCTCTCTCTCTCCCCCTCCCTCTTTTTCTCTCTTTAAAATTAATAAAAACATACGTAAAGAAAAAGAAAATAGGACCACAGCTAACTCATCTCCATATATACCCCCACATTACCTCATCCGTATCTCGTGTTATGCACCAAATCCCAGCTTTGAAACGGATAAAGAAATATATTATTGTGTTTTGTAGGCCTGATAAATAAAAGTACACACACCTTCATCCTCTGGCGATTGAGATACAGCAGCCGCATGATGTGAATTTACTGACATTTGTATTATGTTACATCAATTACTGGGAGTGGATTTTATTCATTTTTCCACTCATCACAAATGTCAACCAAGACATCAGTGATTTTCTTTCTTTCAGATGCAATGGTTGTTTCAGGATTCTTAGCCCTGAAAATAATGCATTGACCTTTCCCCTAAACATTAATGGCATGATTCTCTTGAAAGAAGCTCAGTTTTCACTTTGGTATGGCCATATATTCTATGGGACATGCTATTGGGACTGGTACAGCAACCCACAAATGCAAAAAGCTATGGGACCTCTGTGACGTTGTCACTATTTCATATACTGAATCCCTAGAGTATTTTATTACATTGAAACGAAAGTATTAAAAAAAGGCCTTCCATTAGTTACTTTCTGTGATTTAATTTCTTTCATATAAATTATATTTTATTTTAGGAAGCTCAAGGATATTCCCTGGGGAAAACAGTTCAGGATAGGAAGTACACTGAAGGCTGCTGTTGAAACTTGGGGGGGAGGGGAGCTATGGGGAAGAAACGGGGTGAGCCTAATGGGATTTCTTAGTTTCTTCCCCAAAATGGAGAAACTAGTTCTTTGTTAAAAAGAATTTATAATTAATAAAATTACTTCTTACATGTTAGCTAAATAAATTCATTAAAATTAAAACTAAAACAAAGATTTCCCTTATGTCAACTCTCATGTTTACGTTTTCCTACCAGAATGGCCATGGAGTCAATTGGTGACGGACTTAAAACATACTCCCACTAACTACCTCCAAGAGGAAAATATGGGAGACTTGTTATCAAATGAGGAAAGTTTTCATCGTACAGCATGTAAAGTTTAAAATTGCTATTTTTTTATAAGATGAAGCAAAGGAAACTGTTCCTATAACTAAAATACTGGTACCAGTCCTTAGGTATATTTCCCAGTTTTAGCTACAGGGAAGTTCTTAGTTGCTAAGGAGACCCACCCTTCAGTCTAATTATAGGGCGTGCCTTCTTACTAATTAAGAAATTGAGAGCTGGACCAGAAGACTGAAAGGAAAAAGGATTGTTAGGGAAGCCGGTAGGAATGAATGGACAAACCCCTTTCTAAGTCAAACTTGAATCCCTTCAGTGGTTTATGAAGAACCTAGTTGTAAATTTAATAGAATGAGGGGTATATTTTGCTTGTTAAATATGTCTCTGTCACAATAGGAAAAAAACAAAACACTTTTTAAAAGATACTATATTATTTAGAGACATTATGAGAAAAGCCACACTACAGTTTAGAGTCTTGACAAGTCAATCATGTAAAGACAAAATAAACACACTTCAAACATTAATCTCAGCATGTAGCATTAGAGGTAGGTAGTGTAATAAATACTAGTTTAGTAGTTTCTAAATTTTGTCCCAAAATACCTCTTCATTGATGTAGACATAATAAAATAACGATTATCAAGGTATAAATTCAGTATGCTCTGATTTTAAAAAGCTGTCGCTTCTTTTTGTGTGTTTTCTTAATGTCTCATAGCCTTTGTCTTCCCCAAACTGAACCTTGTCCTACAAAACTTTGCTCACAATGGACATGCTAAATACAGTTAAAAGAACACATTAGAGAACCTGTTGAAGTCTACTTTGTGACCCTCTAATACCTTGAATTCTTTGAAAACAAATCCAATTGCCTCATAAACTGCTCTCTCTACTTTTATACTCGCACAACCCTTTCTTCACACTTAGCTAGGGTGATTGTTGTAAAAATTGCACTTAGGGGAGAGAAAAAAATTCAGTCTTTACTTTGGCCTACAAGGTGGTTAATGATCTGGATCCTATTTCCTTCTCAGATGTTATCTTCTACTCCTTTCCCCTCCTGACCCACCATGCTCCAGACCAAACCACCATGTGTCTTCAACACACCACACTCGGAGCTGCCCCAGGGCTCCCGTGTGTCCTCACTTACTGCCCTGACCTCAAACATCCTCGTGAGACTGGCTTCTGAACAGTGAACACCCTGCCTACATCCAAAGCAGCCCTCCGTACACCTTTGTTCTGTTTTCTTCTCCCCTTGGATATATAGTTCTGTGAAATCATGGAGGCTCAGGCTCTTCTGCACTGAGGAAAGTTCCAGCATATTCAGGAGTAAGCACTTAACAGGTTGCTTTATAAAAGAATAAACCATTTTAACAGTGATATCATAAAAACACTACCATCCTAGCATTTCTGAAATTTCCAGTTTTACTCATGCCTTTATTTTGACACATTACCAACTATTAAAAATAAAATATTAAAATATTACATTTTTGTTTTTGATTTTTTGTTTGTTTTTAACCCTTACCTGAGGATATTTTTTCCATTGCTTTTCAGAGCAGTGGAAGGGGTGGGGGAAGAGAGAGAGACAGAGAGAGAGAGAGAAAGAGAAATATCGATGTGAGACTCGTCCATTGGTTGCCTCCTGCACGCACCCCGACCAGGGCTGGGGGGATCAAGGCTGCAACTGAGGTACCTGCCCTTGGTCAGAATCCAACCCAGGACCCTTCAGTCCACAGGCTGATGCTCCAACCGCTGAGCCAAAGCAGCCAGGGCTGAAGTTTAAATTTTAAAATAAAATGTAAACTGGAACAGGACTATGTGTTTCTGTAATATATTGTTACAGCACCCCAAATTGGGTATGAGAGGATTCTTACCTTATTATAATTATTTATAAGTCGAATATATAGTTAATCTAAATACTTGGGAATTGGGATTATGTACTAAATAATGGAATTATCAAACACTACATATGTTAAGAATTATATAGTGAAGTCCTTCGAGTTTAGGTGAATTAGGCTGTTTGCAAATTAGTTAATGAAATAAACCTTAAAGAAAACTTAAAGCAAGACATTTTTTTAAAGTAAGTTAAATTTTACAAAGCAAGTTTATTGGAAAGCAAAGTGGATTTTTTAATTAAATGGATTCTTCCAAATAACAATAGTTTTTTAGTTCAATAAAATTATTTTCTAAACCAAGTTTTTTATTTGGGAGAGAATACACCAAGAATATTATTTTTTAATAGTGTTTATCTTTGGGTTAGAGCTTTGGAATAATTTTCTTTGTTTTTATCTTTGTACTTTTGCATGTTGTCTGTGTTTCCTATAGTAAATAAACATTGTGTTGGAATTTTGATTATACCCTAAAATGACACTTTTCTTTATATTAGCTTGAACATCCTTATTAAATTGCCACTTTTGTAGGTCAAAACTTGTTGAATATTAGGAATTTCATATGTTTCTACCTATGAGGTTTCATTTCTAATAAACTCAATTTTAGGTGCATTGGCCAACTAACAAGTAGAATCTTATGTGTATGCATATTTTTTTTGTAACTGAACCCTTGAAACAATTGAGGGAAACATTTTACCAAATAAAATAATAAATTAACTAGTGACATAAACCCAAGTCATTCTAATTTAAGGAAAAACAAAAGTAATTTATTGGGTCACATACCTGAAATGTCCAATAGTAATCCAAGAAGAGCAAGATGCAGGGGCTTAAATGACTGTAAAATCATCCCCTCCCCCTGCTAAAAAAAAAAAAAGGCCTCTACTTTTCTCTGCATGCTCTCTTTAGCTTCCTTTTTAGGCAGATTCTTTCCGCTTGTTGGGAAAATGGTTTGATGCAGACGTGATGACTAGGTTGTCCCTAGTAGGGCCACATGCCCATCTTTGACGTAATTGTATCACAGTGAATGGGATGGTCTAGCCAGACTATACCTCATACCAATCCACTCTGGAAGGCAAGACTGACAAGGACAGCTTGGAATCAGCAAGGGGCATTCCCCAAAATGAAAAACAACAAAGAAGTAGTTGATGGCCACCAAACAGGTTTTTTTTTAAATTTTCTCAGAAAGTAATTTGTTTGATTTTTGTTTTTGTTTTAGTTTTTGTTTTTGATAGTTACAAACATAACTATGTTTGTATGTGTAATCTACATATGACAATAATATACACAATAAAATTTTCAGGGTGAATAATAAAAGAACAAACTGGAAAGAAAGTCAGATATTTTAGGAAAAGAGATATATATATTGTTAACAGCAATAACTTAGTGTAGCTATGATTGAGCTGTTCATTAACTACAATTTATGTTTTCTTTCAATAGCTACTTATAAAGGAGTTAAGAAAATTAATAGATAGACTTTTTTCTTTTTATATTTATATTTGAACAAAACCAAAACTATAAAGTGAAAATAAATCATAAAATTTATGATTTAAAAAGTATTGTTAAATGTAAAATGTGACTGTCATTCTGCCACCCAGTCCCATGCCCTAGAGTTAACCCCTGAATTAAATGTATATAAATTCATCTAAATCTGTGCCAGTCTGTATATTGTTAACTGGAATCATGCTATCCAAGTTAGTTGTAATTTGTTTCTTAATTAGCAATTATGTTATTTAGGATTAGGTTTGACTATGAGTAACTGAAAGCTAGAATATGGTGGCCTAAACTAAGATGGAAATTTAATCCTCAGTGAAAGTTGTGCTGAGAACAGCTGCAAGAGAGGCTGGGAATTATAGTTCTTGTCTTGATGATCATGTTAACTGAATAGAATAATAAATTATTATTTGACATTAATTATTATTTAAAGTACATAATTAATTATGTATTTTTCTGATGTTTTGACACCTGGGCCTTGCTAAGTCTGGAAAGACTACCTCTCCCACCTTCCACTACCTCCCACCCCCACAGGGCTAGCCAATTCCTAGAGCTAGTAGAGGACTCACCTGCAAGTGGGTCTTTTATATGCAAACCAACCAATCTAAATCCCAATTCCCCACCTCCTTAATTGAGTACTCACATCCCAACCTATTATTCCTCTAATGGTAGACTTTCAGGGCTTCTGAGTAAACAGTATAGAAGGTTCACAAAATAGATTATTCCATATCAAGTAAAATAAAACAAACTATTAATATCACTAACACTTCACAATACATATAACCAGTATCACCAGTATCTCCAGTATTACACAATACACATAACCATTAATAAGAGCAAGAAGAAAACTGGAGTTAACTTTTTACATTGCTCTCAAAATTCCACTGAAATGATAACAATGCACAAAGCGGGATAAATCTTAACGAATCAAGACTAATGGGAAGGATTTTTAAAGATTTTGATGAACATGTGGAAATGGAACAAGAGAATAGTTTTGAATAGGTACATGAATCAGAAAGGTGGGGTATACAGCTCAAAAAATCCCCAGGAAAATATGTCAGGAGCCATTTTTAAGAACAAAGAGGTGCTGAGTTGGCAAAGAGAGTGGAGATGGGAAGGCACTCAGAAATCAGGGCGACTGCAGAAATTCTACCAAACCTCTGTTGCTCTATCTACCACACCCTGTTTCCACATTGCCTCGTATTCAGAGCCTCTGGAAGTGGTAGCATACACCCCCGGGCCACGGGAGACAGGCTTTCTAAAGAAGGAAAGCAAGGTAGCTGAAGAGCAGCAGAGCTCCCAATGTGGGTGCTGCCACCCCGAGTAAAGCTTCCTGACGTTTGCATGGGGCCAGGCGTGGCAGCCTGGTCTGCTCAGTGTTGATTAGTGCGTCCTGGGCCTAAACCTGCCGGGTGACAGCTTCGTCAGCTTTCTCGGAGGAACAGCCAGGTGTGCCAGAATTTGAGAAAAACCAGGGGTTCAAAAGAGAAGCAACAATAGGTGAAAGTGCAAATGGTGACCATAAAAATTATTCAGGAAACAGGAGAGAACCTTTTTCTAAATAGTCTATTTAATGTTCTCAGAGAGAGTGGAAAAGATGTTGCATTTATAAAATAAAGACAAGCTGCCACTGAAAAAGATAATCCAGCAAATTATCTGGTGTGAGGATCCAAAGCAGAGAATTGTTTAGACATGCAAGGAATAAGAGACTCTCTTGTTCTGAAATCATAATTGAAATTTTAAAAAAACAACAACACATGAAATAGAGTTGGATTCCAAAAAATAGTGGCACATGAACACAAAGAAAGAAATCCCATGAGGATAGCTACGCAGAATGCCTTGAGAACAATTACACTACATTAGAAGAGTAGTCCTAAATCGCCAAAAAAATATCTTTAAATGTAAGAATGGTATGGGTTTTGTGCAACAGTGTGATTGTGGCATTAGAGTATCTTAGTCACAAGTGACTAGCTACTAGTCACGTGCCTTCTAGCATTTAAATTTAAATTAACTATAAATAAATTGTAAAATTTGTTCCCTTGGTCACACAAGCCACATTTCCAGTGCTCAGTAGCCACATTTAGCTAGTGGCTCTAGATTGGACAGCACAGATTTGGAATATTTTCATCATCACTGAAAATACTGTTGAACAGCTTTGATCATGGTGATATGATGAGCATATCATTCATTTTTCAGCAGCTAGCCATTATCATTTGAGAAAATACCCATTGAGAAACTTCTTTTTGAAGAAGAGAAAAGACTGAGACTATAGCATTCATAACAAGATAACAAGTTTATATTTTAAAACCATCACTTTAGCTGTTTTGGTGTCAAATTAATTATAGAAATGCAAGTGCAGAAGCAAAATTTATCTAAAAACATCAGAAAAAGTACATGTATTCATAAGAAAGTTCCCTGGTTCATATATGAAGCAAACTGAAACGTGGAATGATCTATCCAATAAATAGAGTTTAACAATTAAGCTTTAATTTAATTTAACCTTGAGGTCTGCAACAATCTCCTTCAAAGTACACGCTTAGCGATAGAATTGTACTTCCTTCTCTACAAATGAATCGCAATAGTGGACTTTGCTAAGAATAATATTTATGTAAGCACACTATTATAAAGCTTATTTATTTGTATGAAATGTTTAGAATCAATCTATATGCAAAGAATGAAACAAAATCATATTAATAGTTATAGTTACAAGATTATGCAAACTTAAAAGTAATTGTATAGCTGACAATTCAGAAGATGGAGGCTAATGTAGGGACATGAAATTTTTCATCTCACATACATAGTGAAATATTGATGAAACAATTAATAATAGAAATTTAAGTGATATCTAAAAGCATTGAGTTAATTAGGGGAAAAACTAAAAACAACTAGCAGTAACTAACAAAACTCAGGAAGTCAATATCTTCCTAGGAAGTCATTGATTTTGTTTAAATAAGATAAATCAAGAAAACTAGTAAAAGCATATTACTTATAATTACTGTAATCCTTAAAAGAACAAATAAAAAATATATAAAACATAGTTACCTCTGAGGAGCAAGAGGGTTATAAGAACTGGTAAATGTTTTGGTACTTGTTTAATACCATTTTAAAGTATTTATATTTTAACTGCATTGTGCTAAAAATAATGATAATATTATATTACTATATTATAATGTAAAATATTATACTTAATTTTTTCTCACCAAAAATTAAAATGCATTGGCAAAATTGCTGACTTTAGATGGTGTGCACTATGTATTACTGTAACCACAACATACATTAAAAATAGCATTTCATAAACTTGGGCCATAGGATTGGTTCAGCTACAATAAAAGCAAACTTTTTTTATTTTATTAAATTTAATGGGGTGACATTGGTTAATAAAATTATAAAGATTTCAAGTGTACAATTCTATAATACATCATCTGTATATTGCATTGTGTGTTCTTTTCAAATTGTTCTCAGCACCTCCAGGCCCAGGACCCTGCATGGTTGACATTTAAAGAAAGAGTGAATAGATAAAAATTGCAAATCATATTGAGTATTAAAAACCATGATACATAGGTCATGACAAAAATCGCCATCCAACATTTTCTTTTCCCAAAAGGTAAATAATTCATACATAATGGATGGTGTACAAGGAAAAAAAGGAAGAAGAGAATAGTAACGTTTTGTTGGATTGATCAATATAGAGATTTACTATTAAATGTGCAAAGATCTCTGAGGCTAATGTCAAATCTGAAAAAGTTGTCGGCAGCTATTATACCCTTCAAGAGCAATTGCACATAATCAGAGGTCATAAGAGAATGAAAGCTTAGGCATGTTCCAAGTAAATGTCTGGCATATACAGCACCTTAGAGGCACAAAAAAACCTGAAAAATATCATTCCCAATGTCAGAAAAGAAGGTAGAAGTGAGGATAGAGGTGACTCTCATCAGCACAGAGATGATATTTACAATATCCAGTCCATATGCCAAGGGAGCAGTCGTTTACAGAGAGTAATAAAGACCAGAAGTGAGCCTAAGGGGTCTCCTGCCAAAATTCATTTTAAAAAATTAGACGTCATTTCACATGCACATAAAAAAATCAATTGAATAAATATCAAAAGGAGTCAGCAGTCAAGAATAGCCCCTTGAAGCTCTCTGTATTAACCAGATGCCACAACCCATAAAGCACATTAAAAATATTCAAGGGAATGAGCTTAAGGAAAATAATTGAGTAATTGTGCATTTGTAGTAATATTATGAGTCTTGTTATTGCAGATGATCATTATAATCTATAATTACAGCTTTTGAAGAGAGAGAATTCTCTGTTGGAATAACTATGTGTATGATTTACAAATTCTAAAGGGAAAGTTTTTAAATTCTTCTTTCTAAATTATGCCTCCAACAAATCAGTCAGTAAGCTCTGTGTAACTATATATCAGAATATACTTGACTAGATTAGATATTGATGAAATAAAATATCATAATTCATAAATTATGAATACAAGTACATATATCCCCACATATTTATTAAAATTTTTAAACTTTCAAGTTCTTGCCACTGGAAGACCTCATAAAGAAAGGAAGAGTCCTTATGGAATTTACAAAGTATATACTGGAAGAGTGTCCTATACTAAACCTATCAAACCCCCTCAATTTCTTTTTTATAATCATTTTTTTATTTTCAAGTACAGTTGACATACATTATTATATTAGTTTCAGCTGTACATTCCAGGGATGAGACATTACATACCTTAATAAGTGATCATCCCAATAAATCTCACACCCACCTGGCACCATACATAGTTAGGAGAATATTATTGGCTATATTCCCTATGCTGTACTTTATATCCCCACGACTGTTCTGAAACAATCAATTTGTACTTCTTCATCCCTTCACCTTTTTTACCCATCCCCCAGCACCCCTCCCATCTGGCAACTGTCAGAACGTTTTCTGTGTATATGATTCTGTTTATTTTGTTTTTTAGATTCCATTATTGATAGATATGTATTTATTGCCATTTTATTGCTCATATTTTTGATCCCCTCCTCCTTCTTACAGAAGACCCTTTAAATTTCATGTAACATTGGTCTGGTGGTGATGAACTCCTTTACCTTTTTCTTGTCTGGGGAGCTCTTTATCTATCCTTGGATTCCACATGATAGCTTTCCTGGGCAGAGTAATATTGGTTGTACGTTCTTGCTTTTCAACTCTTTGAATATTTCTTGCTACTCCCTTCTGGCCTGCAAGGTTTCTGTTGAGATATCAGCTGAGTCTTGTATCAGGAGCTCCCTTGTAGGTAACTCGCTGCTTTTCTCTTGCTGCTTTTAAGATTTTTTTCTTTGCCTTTAACCTTTTGCATTTTAATTATAATGTGTCTTGGTGTGTTCATCTTGTTTGGGAATGTGTTTCATGGACTTATATGTCTATTTCATTCACCAAGTTAGGGAAGTTTTCTGTCATTATTTGCTCAAATAGATTTTCAATGTCTTGCTCTCTCTCCTCCTTCCATAATACCTATGAGCAAATGTTGGTACACTTGAAGTTGTCACAGACGGTCCTTACACTTTCCTCATTTTTTGGATTCTTTTTTATTTTTGCTGTTCTTACTGTTTTTTTCTCCCTTATAGTCCAAATCGATAATTTGATTCTCTGCTTCATCTACTCTACTGTTGAGTCCCTGTAAATTATTCTTCATTTTAATTAGTGTATCCTTCATTTCTGACTGGTTCTTTTTTTATGCTGTTGGTCTTACTAAGTTCATTGAGCACCCTTATGACCAGTGTTTTGAATTCTATATCTAGTAGATTGCTTGTCTCCAATTTGTTTAGTTGTTTTAATGGAGTTTTGTTCTGTTCTTTTATTTGGACCATGTTTCTTTGCCTCCTCATTTTGGGAGCAGCCTCCCTGTGTTTGTTTCTAATTAGGTAGAGCTGATATGTCTCCCAGGCTTGGTACAGTGGCCTTATGTAGTAGGTGTCCTGTAGGGTCCAGTGGCACAGCCTCCTGATCACCCAAGTTGAGTACTTGAGATGTGCCCCCTCCCCGCCCATGTGGACTGTGTACACCCTTCTCTCGTAGTTGAGCCTTGATTGCTGTTGGCACCTCAGTGGGAGAGATTTACCCTCAGGCCAGTCAGCTGCAAGAACTGACTGTAACCACTAACCACGGACTACCATGTAGAATCAGCTGTGCAGGGCCCATGCCACAGAGCAGGACTTACTTCAGAGGGGCTCTGGTGCCCACTGAGTCCACCCATAGAGTGTGGAGGTGGTTGGGTGGTGGTCCTTCAATGTGGTCTGAAGCTGTCCACTGGATGTGCTGGCTGTGGGCCTCCCAGGAGGTGTAGTCCAACGTCAGCCACCTCCTCTGTTCTGTCCATGGCCACCTGGCATAAGCTACAAAGTGATCTGCAGATAAATGCCACTTGTGCTGGGCTTGGAGGTGCCTAGGAGGGACCAAGCTGTGAACCAAGGCTGGCTGCCACTAGTGCCAGGCCTGGGGCCACTTAGTGAAGGTACAGGGCTTGCTGAGTCCAGATGCTGCTTGCTTGGGCAAATTTAAGAAAATCTGAAGCATGAGCCAAGACAAGCTGTTTATATGGAAAAGGCACTGGAAACAGCTTGAGTGGGCCCAAATGGGTGAGGCAGGGCCTCAGGGAATCACCAGGGCAGAGCAAACCGTGTGAGCCAGGTTAATGGAGTCTCAGATATGGCACCCACCTGCCAGCTCTGTGGGGGGAGGGCTCATCAAAGGAACAGTGGCCTCTGCCAGCACTTCTCTCTGGGAGAAAGCTGCCCCTCCAATTCTCTCCCTGATGCCAAACAAGTTTCTCCCCTATGTCTCTGGTGCCTTTCAAGCTGCGGCCCCTGCACTGGAGCTCAGAGTGGGGAGTGAGTCCCAGCAAGTCCTTTAAGAGGACTTGGGGCCCTTTAAGAGGAACTGCCTAGGACTCTGACTCCATCTCACTCAGCCACAATCCCCACTGGTTTTTACAGCCAGAAGTTATGGGGACTTCTTTTTCTGGCACTGGAATCCTGGGCTGGAGGACCTGAGGTGGGGCTGGAACCCCTTGCTCCTCAGGAGGGACCTCCACAGCCAAGAAATCCCTCCCGAGTTTTTATCTGCCACACAAGGCTGTGGTACCAGCCCATTCTGAGTCTCCACCCCTCCTACCAGTATCAGTGTGGCTTCTTCTTTAACCCCAAAGTTATAGGACTTCCATTCAGCTAGATATCAGGTGGTTCTGAATGATGGTGGTTCTGTAATTTAGTTGTCATTTTGATGAGGTTGTGAGAAGAGGGAGTATCATGTTTACTTATGCTGACATCTTAGCCAGAAGTCCTAATCTTGCCCTCAGTTTCAATAAGAAACTGGAGACTATAAAAAAATGATTCTGCTAAAGATCATACACTTAATATCACTAAAGCTAGGAGCATTGTTTTGAAATCCAATTTTGAACATGATTACTTGAAGTAAATTTATTACATTGATTATCCAGGTTTATTTGCAAAATGTATTTGTCAGGGCATCTTTGGTGAGCAGTTATAGATATCCAAATCACATTATCTTAATTAATCCAAAGAGAATGTATTGACCTTTGTAACTAGAAATCCAGGATATTTACCTGCCAGTATGGGTGGATCTAAGATTTTATAAAAGGGAGGTGGGGAGTAAGTCTCTTGGCTATGCTTTCTTTATTCTGTAATGGCCTCACTCTCAGAGTGAGCTCTTACTATATGGCAGCCCATATATCTTGAGATGAGCCCCCACTACCTACTTCAATTCCAATGAGTAATAGCCTTTATTCCCTAATAGTTTTAACAGAGGCTTGGAATTGAGCTTCACTAGCCTTACATGCCATAGGCTCACCTCTGGAGCTCGACAGGGCTATAGGGGTAGATTTAGTCCCCACAACTACCAAACAGAAACCACATGAAATGAGAGAAGGGAAAGGTGGTTTTTAAGGAAAATGAATGTGCTCTTCTAAGACTGAAGGAAAATGGATTGCAGATAAGCAAAAGCAGGAGATGTCCACTATTTTCAGTTGGGTTCATGTTTTTTTCTTAAGATGACACCACATCTGGCACATTTAATTGTAGTGTTGTAGAAGGAGCATTGGGAATGGAGGCAGGGAGATCTAATTGTTTGACCAAAGTATATTTATCAGTGTAATTCTATGAATGATTTGATGAAGGAAAAAGAACTTGGGCCCTGGCTGGGTTCTTAGTTGGCTGGAGCATCATCCCATGCGCCAAAAGGTTGTGGGTTTGATTCACGGTCAGAGCATATACCTAGGTGTGGTTTCAGTCCCCAGCTGGGATGGCAACAGACCAATATTTCTCTCACATTGATGTTTCTCTCTCTCTCTTCCCCTTCCCCTCTCTCTAAAAATCAATAAAAACATATCCTCAGGTGAGGATTTAAAAAAAAGGAACTTGGTAAGTGAAGGCTTATGTTTGAAAAATAAATCCAGGCCTGCTTTATTACACAACTTCAGAGGACTTCTTTCACACAGAAGACAATAGCAGAAACCCAGCAATGTTATCTATAAAATGGGACTAATCATACTTTTATCACATAGTGCTATGAATACTTAATATGACGTGTGTAAGTGTCCAGTGTGTGGGTTAAATTGCATCCCCCAAAAAGATACATTGATGTCCACCCCCCACCCCCAGTACCTCAGAATGTGACCTTATTTGGAAATAGAGTGGTCACAGATGCAATTAGTTAAGATGGAGTCACAATGGAGTAGGTTGGGCCTTAATTTAATAAGCCTGGTGTCATAAGAAGAGAGACACACAGGGAGGAGAATGCCATGTGACAACAGAGACTCATAGGGAGAAAACAGCCATATGAAGATGGAAGCAGAGGTCAGAGTGAGATAGGGGCAATTCAAGGAGCACCAGCTATTGCCAGAGCACCACCTTAGCCTCTAGAGGCTGAGAGAGAGGCATGGACCCAGATTCTCCCTCAGAGCTCACAGGAGCAATCAACACTGCCAGGACCCTGAGTTCAGGCTTCCAGCACCCAGAGCTACCAGAGAGTAAATTTCTGTTGTTTTAAGCCACCCAGTTTGTGGTACTTTATTATAGCATCTCTAGGAAACTAACAGCCAAACTGGAATCAGCCATGGAGAGTTAAATTTGGAAATATTTTAATTTTTTTTTAAATACTGTATTACATATTTTAAGTCTACTGATATTTCAAAAATTAGGATATTCAACAACTGTTGGATTCATATTGGTCATCTCATTGTATCTCTTTATAATGCTTGCTGCTTTTGCCTGCTCCTGTCTAGAAAGTCTCTCTTGTCGAACTCCATACCTTTCTCTCCCAGCTCTCCTCCTGTTCCTCTGACTGGCTATTTTCTCTGTTTTTTATGTCCTACTTTTCCTCTGGCCTTCAGTTTTGGTGGAGCCCAATGTTTGTCCTTCAACTCTCTTCTCTATTTACTGAAGGCATCAATGACCACTCATGGATTACCAAATTCATAGTTACAGCCCAACATCACTCTTGGGAGCTCCAAATATGCAGGGGCTGGTTGCTCTCCTCCATTTAGATATCAAATGCACAGCACAAACAGAGTATGTCCAAAATGGAAACCAGACATTTCCCCCAAATATGCTTCTCCCCCAGCATAAACTCAGGAGTTATTACTCCATGTCTCTTCCGACACTTCGCATCTAACCAGGAACCAAGCTCTCTCATGTCTGCCTTCTTCATTCTCATTTCTGCCTCCCACTTTCATCTCCATTACAGACTGATTTAAATCTCTCATCACTTTTTCCTGAATTAAAGAGAATCATATAACTTGTGTCCCTGCCAACATTTTTGCCTTCCTCCAATTCATCCTACCACTGCTGCAGGAGTGATCTTTATAAAATGCAAAACAATAAACCACTCTGCTGTTTAAAAACCTTCAAGTTTTCCCACAGATTGATGGAGAGAATCTAAATTGTTTGGCAGAATGTTCAAGCCCCCATTGATCTGGCACTTGGCTCCTCTCTGGGTTCGTTTTTGCTCATCGCTGCGCTTCCGCAGTTTCTATTCAACCATGTAAAATAAAGCCCCAGAGCGCAGCAGGCTCCCCAGGGCAGCTCCTTCTGCAGGGAAAGCTTCCTTCCCCTTCTTCCCCTTCCCCTTCCCCTTCCCCTTCCCCTTCCCCTTCCCCTTCCCCTTCCCCTTCCCCAGTGGCAAACTCTTTTCCTCTTTAGATTCAAATCAAGGCTTCCCTCCTCCATATAGAATTGTGCCTTTCTTTTTGTCCCTGCTCAAATATATTATATTATTCATTTTTATTTTTATTCCTTTTATTTCCTACTCACATATCTTGCATAGCACCTGAAACACAGTGTTGCCCATATTATTTTATACACCTTTGTGTCCCCAAGTACTTCATGAGGACAGGGATTCTCCATGATGTATCTCAACATATAGCACATAATAAGTGATCAGTAAATGTCTGCTAAACTAATGAACAAAATAAGAAAATAAAGCCATAAATGGATGAACAAACATAAGAGTAAATATTGAATGAGCCCAGCAGTTTCCCAATGAAGTATTTCACTTGAGTAAATAAATGCTTGATGCTGTAGACATTGGCAATAGTTAAAAGCACAGACTCTAGAGTCAAGTTGATTGGATTCTCTCCTTGGTCACTTATTGACTTGGGGCAAGTTACTTCATTTCTCTGAAAAACTTGGGATGTAATAGCTCTTCAATGGGTTGTTAGGAATATTAACTGAATATATGTATTATGAAGATTAAATAGTAATATAGTAAATGTTATACTTAATTTTATTTAAAAATCTTTTAGTGACATAAGATCAGAGGCAAGACTTTTAATTGGAAAGAATTCTATTTTTTTTCTGTCTGTGTATATTGAAAACTCTTAAATTATTATAAACAGGGTTTCTGTAGCTCTCAGCACTTCCCAATATACACACATAAATACACCCATTCATTGAAAATAACAAAGTTCTTTCTTTCCTGGTGCTTGTTGAGCAAATGTTTGCTGTGATCAGTCTTTACTCCCTAATGGCTTTTCTCTTTCTCTGTGCTGGGATGCAGGACCAGAAAGGAATGATATAAGTCATCAAGGCTTTTGTTGAGTCAAAAAGCCCTGTGGAATTAGACACGGAAAAAAAAAATCCCTTTAATGTGCAGAATTTATTGGCAGTGTTACTGGACTGCACTACCAATTTTTATCTTACCCCAGCTGCCAACAGCAGTTTTATGGTTTAAGTCCATAAGTAGAATAAAAAATTAAGTATAATAAAATAAATGTGTGATACAAATATAAATGTGAGGGATCCATAGATGTGATTGGTTAGGAAAACTTTATAGAGAAAAAAAGCCATGAATTGGGAGCTAAAGGATACGTGGGACAGGACCAGGAAAGGGGGTGACATGGAGAGTGCTCCCGGTGGGCGAAGCAGCACCAGTAAAAGTACAAGAGAAGAGCATCCCTGTTCCTTGAGGTGGGCCTGCCTCACCTGCCTTACGCGTTAGGTTTACATGGGGAGGAATCAGGGTATAAACCATTAGACCATCCTACGGAAAGCCTTCAATGCTAAACCATGATATTTTAACCCTACCCAAAATGTAATAGAAAGATTTTAAGGTCTGAAAGTTTGTGAAGATTAAGAAGTTTTGAAGAATACAAAGATGGCAGTTCTTCCGGAAGGGGAGAGCGTACAAAATTGCTGGAATAAGCTAGAGGTTGCAGTCAGGCCCCACCTCAAGGAAACAATCTCCTTCCACTAGCGATTGTAGAGTCTAGAAGCCAGGATATGGCAGCAGAGAAACCATCTTCAGATTCTGTTAAGAGCAGAAGGATCAGCAAGAGGAAAGTCAGGCTAAAATAGTTGACATAGAGCCAGGGGGGAAAAAGTTTGAACCCAAAAGCCTAAACTCAGGGATAGAGTCTGGGATGGACAAAGTTGGGCAGGCAGAGCCCAGGACAGATTGTCACCAACATAAACGTATCATAGTAAAAAGTTGTCAGTTGGGGACAGCAACCTCACTTGTTATAAAATATTGCTGCCAGGGTGGCCTGGGAACTCAATAAATCCTAACAGGGAAAGAGTAGCAGCACAGGGACCAATTATTGCCGTAGTCAAAATTAAGGATGGTAAGGGCCAGAGGTAAGATGGTAGAAATGGGATTTTAGGGGTTGACACAAAGAAAATTTATAAGAAAAACACTCCTTTTTTAAAAAAAGTTCTAACCTGAGAAAAACCTTCCCTTGAAACCATTGCATATATCGGGTAATTTCTCCAAAATATAAGTGCTAATTGATAGATTCCGAAGGTGACTTGGAAGCTGAATTCTCGTACTTTTACAAAAGTCACCCTCTCAGTGACCTGGCTATTGCATTATCATCTCAAATGCCATTTTTTCCTTATTATTTTATTAATGATATAACCTTCAAAGGACAAAAGTTACATGTAAGTCATAAATCTTATTTCCTTAAGACCTAAAGAAAGTCAACCTTGAAACTCATGATAAAACCTTTTTCTCTATTTTACACCACACAACAGACACACGTTAAACCCCAATTTTCTGTTATTCTGATTCCCTAATGAATTTGATATTCAAATATCTCTTTATTAAGATCGAACATTAAGAACCTACAAAGAAGTGAATTCTCAGTTCACAGAAGACTAATTTCCAAGCCCTGGCAGTATTTATAAGCATCAAGGTCAACGTAAAATGTAGAAGGTCAATGCAACGTGCTTGCAAACAAGCTCTGGAGTCAGAACCACCATTGCCATGTATAGCACACTAGTAGTTTTCCTCGTATCCCTACTGCCACTTTCTGTTCCTAAAACTGTAAGGTTATTTTGACCCAGTTTTACATTTCCCCTCAGTCAGCATTTTATGCATACTTATATGCAAGCTACCCTTTTTAATCTTGGCAATTTATCTAAAGGAGAAACTTTCTTGGACCAGAAATCTATATGGTCCTGATTAATGACTGTGTCACCTTAAACACTAATTCCTTAGTTGCTCCTTTTTTCTGTTTTTTGATTTTGTTTTATGTTGCTATTTTAACATGCTTATTGGGTTATATGGCAGCCATGGTAATAGAAGACCTTAGCCAGGTAACAGAATATAATCATAATAAAGGATACTTCACATAGTCCTTAGCCTTCTGGTTCCCAGGCTTTAAGTCTTATGTATGAGATATTTTTTATTTTTGGATTCTTATGTGATGTTGTATAGCTGGCTCAGAAGAGACAAGTTTTCCTGATGTGATATCTTTCTCATTTGCCTGTTGTAGGCCTACTATGTGCCAGATACTATGCAATACATTTTTCAAATCTAGTTTTACCAATCCTAATAAACACTACAGAACTAATTATTATTTTTCCTATTTCACAAATAAGGAGATTCTTGCAAAGATGTTAAGTAAGCTGTTCAATATCACCCAGTTTGTAGGCAGCAAAGTCAGGATGCGATCCATGGCTGTCTGACTCCAAAGCTCATGTTCCTTTATGTTAGGTGAAATCTACCTTGTGTCTCCATCTTCATAAGAAAATCCATATAGGTTATATTGCACCACTATGTGTATGATACTGCCAGCTTAATTATAAGGTGAGAAAGGTTGAGTTTCTTAATAAATAATAATAACTATTTTTTAATATTTTTTTTATTTTTCAATTACAGTTGACATACAATATTATATTTGTTTCAGGTGTGTACAACATAGTTATTAAACATTTATGTAACTTACAAAGTGATCACCCCATAAGTCTAGTACCCATCTGACACCATACATAGTTATTATGATATTATTGACTGTATTCCCTATGCTGTACTCTACATCCCAGTTACTGTTTTTATAATTGGCAATTTGCACATCTTAATCCCTTCCTCTTTTTCACCCATCCCTCCAACCCCCATCCCCTGGGCAACCATCAAAATGTTCTCTGTATCTATGAGTTTTTTTCTGTTTTGGTTGGTTGGTTGGTTGGTTGGTTGGTTGGTTGGTTGGTTGGTTGGTTTTTTAGATTCTACATATAAGTGAAATCATATGGTATTTGTCTTTCTCTGTCTGACATTTCTTACTGCAACTTTTCAGTAACAACTGTGTCTATGTTGAATAACTGTGCCTCTCAAGGACTTGTTTTGGAAATTGTTGCACTATTTAAAAAGTAGAGAGTACCAATGAGATTCTTAATCTTTTTCTTACTTGCGTACAAGGAATTCAGTATGCCTTCCAAGGCCCAAAACAAGCAAGAGAAACTTAAAGGAATAAATATAAAACAGTGTGCTTTTTTCTTATATTAAGTAGAGTAAGGCTGCGATACTGGTCATCTGAAAAACACTAATGGATTTCAGTTGACCACAGGTTCAATAATAGATAGCAGTGTGATGTCGCTATTATAAAAAAACCAACTACATCTTAGGTTCCACTGATGTAAAAAAAGGACCTTTTTTAAGGGGTGAAAGACTCCTTTTATAGTCTACATCTGGTGATCAGTTCCAGATGACACATTTTGAAGATAATTGACAAAGGATTTTTCTTCCAAAAGTAGGGTAACCAGGATGGTGAGATTTTAAAACAAAGTGTCTGATAGATCAAGATACTACCCACACTGTATATTCCACAGTCAAAAATATAAGGAAAAAATGGAAGCAAAAATAATAGGTCTCTATAGGTATCATTTGTGTTGTCACATGCAGCTGTTCAGACTAATAAATGGAAGTGGCATAAAGGCAAATTTTGTGTTGATTTTGTATTAATTAGGAAAGCCTAGCAATAAATATAACTGACACACAGAGCATAGTCACAGAAATGCAAATAAAATAGTAAAAGAATCTCCAGATGTTTAGGCTCTTCTCAATTCTAAGATGCCTTGCCTGAAAAATAGCCATGATATTTTTCTTTCATTTTATTTATTAACCTATCATGTATTGTGTTCCAAGCCACTTTTACCCATCTTAATTTAAGCAACTTAGAAGAAAGCATTTATTTAATTACTTTGAGAAAGAATTATGCATTCCTCTTGGAGAAATCCATATTTCGTTACCCAATAGAGGAATGCTTTTAATAATCTATAGTAAAGGTTGAACTGATAGAGTCATTCAAATAACAAACATATATTGAGCAGCTAATAGGATGCTAATACAAATAAGGCTCAGTCTCTACTCCCAAGGAGTATGTATGTCCAGCAGAAGTGACAGAAGAGTAGAGGATTAATACCTGGGCACAATGATATGTGACAGACTAGAGAAGGAGGTTTCGAGTGAGCATGGTGGATCTATATAAACAAGATTGGGAATAAAAGAAAATCCTCTAAAGGAAGTAACACTTAAGCAGAGTCTTGAAGAATAGGTAGGAGTCAATCAACTTGGTTATAAAGATGAGGAAAGGATATATTATTAGCACAAACAGCATGTAAAACGATGCTACGGAAGTGTGAAACAGGTTAACAGGTTTACAAACCTACAAGCCTTTTCTTTTTCTGGGAGCAAGAGATGTATTAAACCAATTTTGGTAGATGTGGCCAGAGAGATTGACAAGTTGAAAAGTAACTAATAGAAAAACAGTACTATTCATTAACAAAGGATTAATATGGAAATTATATGATAAATTCCTACAGATCTTTTTTTTTTTAAATCCCATGATATAAAATGGGGCAAAAAGTATGGACAGCCAGTTTGCAAAAAAAAAATATATATATATGATGGTAGGTAAAAATCAGAAAATATATTCAATTTCACTAATATCCAGTAATATACAAATTAAAACAAAAATTAAATTACTTTTTACTTATATAACTAGTAAAAATTGAAGCAATTGATATCAGTGCTGGGGAGGGGAGAGGGAAATAAGAACATACTTGTCCTTCACTATTGGTAGGAGCATAAATTGACGCAGACTTCTGGTGGACTATGTGGAAGTCTATCCTATTTCAAAATGAACGTATTGTTTAAATGTGAAGCTCTATAACTGTGTAACTAGGTATATACACAGTACCCTAAATTGTCACAGGAAGAAAATGGTTAGATAAGTGATGTATTTGCAGAGTGAGTATTATGATGCAATTCAAGTTTAAACATGAAAAAGTAAGTTCAGAAAAAGATATATTGTATAATCTCATTTATTTTAAATATTTACTAAACAAAACTATCTATATATATATATAAACTTACATGGCATACAAAAACATCTGAGAAGACACACGTCAAAACGATAGAAGTAAGGGGCTGGGATTCGATGAATGATGAAAGAGAACTTTCATTGTTCTAAATTGTTCAAATTTTAATAAGAATATATTTTTATATTACAGCATAATTTAAATTGTAAGCGTTATTCTCAAATCCGTGGGGAGCCATTGAAAGGGCTTATAAAGGGAAATCACGTAAATGCATTCACATCTTGGTAATAGCCTTCTGCCAGCTGAATACCAGGGTATTGGAGAGAAGTTAAACTGGAGGTAAGGAAGTCAGTTAAAGTGATGGCATTCTGTTTAGAGAAAAAGTTATCATTTGGGGGGGGCGGGGAGGATTAGGGGCTGGGTGAGAAAGACGAAGGGATTGAGAAGTACAAACTGGTAGTTACAAAGTAGGCCCTGGGATGTAAAGTACAGCATAGAGAATATAGTCAATAATATTGTAATAACTATGTAGGGTGCCAGGTGAGTACTAGACTTACCGGGGGATCACTTTGTAAGTTATATAAGAATGTCTAACCACTATGCTGTGCACCTGAAACTAATATAATATTGAGGGCCAACTGTAACTGAAAAATAAAGATATGGCAATAATCCAGAGTAGAAAGTAATAGTGGACTTAAATAAGGTTGCACAATTGCAGTGAAGAGGGAAAGGAGATGACTAAGAAAAATATTACTATGTAGAATGCATAGGACACCACCTCTTGGGATAGGAGGGTGATTGTGAGAAAGAATTCTAAATGCCTCGTGCTTCAGAAGGGGGAAAGGGTAGACATGGTCATACTTCCTCCATTTAGGGACATTTCCCCTTATACTCATTGGTCAGAACTTAATCCCATAGCTTCATCTGGAAGCATAAGAAAGCCAGAGAATATAGTCTTCATTCTGGCCAGCATGTGCCCACTCAAAGTCAGGGCTTCTGAAAGTGGAAGAAGGGAAGAGATATTTATGGGCCACTGTCAGTCTCTGCCACCATGAGGTCAGATCGTGACTAGAGATTTAGGACCTTCCTACATCACCAAGTATGAACTGAGGTTGTTCCTTTAGGATACCCAGCATGTGCTGTAAGCATGTTAGTCTCCAAACGCTGTTTCAAATGGGATATTTTCAGATAATGGCGATTATGCTTAAGTTTTTTCATAAAATACACATTATAAGTCAAAGAAAAAAATCTCAGGAAAATAATGTGTTTCCTTCAAGACTGAATGTTTGAAAAAGCCTTATGCATTTATACATTTATTATATGAAATCGTGCTAAAAGTTTGGTAAATCAATACTTCATAAACACACCCACACATACACATATCAACCCACAAATTTATCTTTATGCAACCACTTTTCTTTGATCTATATATGTCATTTACCATAAAAAAAAAAACTTTTGTCTCATCTTTATTGTTTATTTCTTGACAAGCTATTCCACTATCCAGTATTTATCTTTGCCAGCACTTCTTTTCTATAAATAAAGTTAGCTAGATTATGGCTACGTCTATGCCTGAACGCAAACTTTCTGGGACTCTCTCCAGACTCATAGTTCGTGATTACAGTTAAGCAAGGATATTGTGACTTGTTTTTTCCTTTCTTGAAGATACTTCATTTCCTTAGGTCCCTGCCATTCAGTGCTGTGAAAATGTGATTTGAAGTTTAAATAGGGTTTTCTAATTAGGCCATGCTCGTTGATATTTTTCCAACCCTGTACCCAGGCTACCTTGGAGTTATATACACACAATTAAAGAACATCCAATTTGAGATCCATATGCCTTTGAGTATGAATGGGTCACTCTCAGTGATTGCGTTTGATCCAACTGCTCATTCAGCTGAAGTGAATTAAGTTTTCCAGGGCACCCGGGTGCCATTTAGTAAATTACCTCATCCAGCACACTAAATGTGCCTCACATGGGTGAATAGCTTTCTTCCAGGGAGTAGTTTCGTCACCTCAGTTCTCCACTGGCCCAACCTCGTTGATGCTAAAGGGTGATTCACATGACACAGTACTTACCCACAGCCTCAGACAAGAAGACTGCACAATGATCTGCTCCATTTAAGAGCACACATGCCAGTATTTAAAGGATAAAAGAGAGAACTATTTTGTTTGGATTTTTTATAAATCAAATATAGGCAAAAGTGCATTATTGCTCCCTAAACTCTGAAACTGTAAAATTTTGGTGGTAAATTCACCACCATATAGTAAAATTATTTGGCCCCTTAAAAATATCAATAAACAACACTGGCCAGTGTGGCTCAGTTGTTTGGGAGTCATCTGGTGCACCTAAAGGTTGCCAGTTCAGTTCCCAGTCAGGGCACATGCCCGACTTGTGGGCTTATCCTTGGTACGGGGCATGCAGGAGGCAACCGTTCTATGTTCTGCTCTCACATCGATGTTTCTCTCTCCCTCTCCCTTCTTGTCTCTCTAAAAATCAAAAACTATTCTTTAATATATATATATATATATGTCAATAAACAGGCATCTTTCTCTTAAACTAGTAAACATCTACAGAGATGAGTGTGCTTAGATAGCAATAAATTTCAATGTAAGTTATTTTTCACGTGCAAATATAAATGTTCTTTTAATTTTAATGCAACTCTGTTCTTCTCATAGATATTAACTCCAGACATTTATGGGTTCCTCTTCTGAAAACTAACATCCGGAGCATAAAATACTTTTCTGTGGTGCATTCATTTGTTAAATAATGCTTTGAAAGTGGCTGGGTGCCCAAAGAGCCCACGCAGAAATAAAATGCACTCAGACTGCTTCCAAATGTTTTCCCCTCCACATATGTCATGTCAGGAGCTGCTGTTTCTCTTACACTGTCACTACATCCAAGAATCTATAATCATTCACCACCACTAGCAGAACATTTTAGCAAACTACCCAAATTTACATCCAAGCCAATACTTAAAATGTAATAAAAAGCATGTATGTTAAGTGAACCAGTAATCTAACGATACAAGAGCCCAAAATTGTCTTAGAACTAGCTCTGAAGAATACATTAATAGCGTTTTCAACAGTGAATAACACCTGCTAGCTCCCTTTTTCTCTTTGTAAAATCCATGAGTTTCCTTCCACAATTTTCATGGAACAGGAGGTACTTGGGTCCTGTTTTGAACCCCGTCTAATGGCCTGCCAGGCAGCTAATGGTAAACAGTAGTGAAGTGGTGGCTCAGCAAGGGGCCAGAAGGTTGTCAATGGAGGTATTATTTCACATATTCTCCACAGGCCCAGTTCATGTCGCTCAAGAGCAATAAAATCAGGCTTCTTAGAGTCTGTTTCCATTTTCTCCCTTATTATCAGGAATGAGTGTTACCTCAGATTAACACCAGAAAGTTAAACTAATATAGGCCTGAAGGGTATCAAGCTTAAAAAAGAAAGTAATAGCTTCAATAAAAAATTAAAAGAAACAGTAAACTGGATAATGCCTGACTCTTTTCAAGCCCATTACACACTTACGATTTTACTTGAAAATAGAGCCCAACACACTGTTATTAGTTTGCTTTAGGCCAGCAATTTTCAACCTTTTTCATCTCATAGCACATAAACTAATTACTAAAATTCTGCAGCACACCAAAAAATATATTTTTTGCTGACCTGACCAAAAATAAGTATAATTTTGATTCATTCACATCAGACAACTATTGTTGTGTTGGCTGTTGTCATTTTTTTCTGACCATCTAAGGGAAAAGACGTCAGTGCCCCTTACTAAATAGTCAGGTATTGCATGTTTTAAAAATTCTTGCAGCACACTAGTTGACAGTTGCTGCTTTAGGCCAAGGCTGGATTTGCTGGATCATATCTAGGAGAGTGAACCCACAGAGAATTAATTCTGAGTTAGTGCTCCCCTCACAGAATATCACCTCTATTCTGTGCCTCCCTTTCCCCTTGGACTTAAATGGTTCAGATTGCTCTGCCCTCAAGATCTTCTTAAATATGTAAATGATGCAAAACCGAAAAAAAATGGAGAGGATATGTGCGGAGGTCTTGTGTCTGGCTGTTAGTGTTCATCTATCTGTTAAAGAACATGAGCTAGTGAGAGTAGCTTTTTATGCCCCAGTATTATGACTCTAATGATATTTTGACTAACTTGCTAAACCAGTTGCATGAACCTTGTCATTTCACCTCAGAAGCTGCTATCAGAACCATCAATAACGTTGTCATGAGTAAGGAAGGCACAGACAGGCTTTACAGTTCCTGTTTTTAAAAGTTACCTTCACATTTGACCCCCATAAGCAACCTACCATGCCAAGGTCTGTTGGAAATATAAAAATGAGAAACTTGTCAAGGAACTTACTACACGACTTGTCAAGAACAGAATTATACTACAAGGGAAGTGTGTTATAAGTGCAGGAGGAGGAGCCAAGTAAGGTTGGTAGTGACTTTCTGCCAGTGTTTATTATCTAAACACTGTCTTGAATCTTTGTACTCAGAACAGACTATTGCCACGTTACCAAATGGAAACTGAGGCTCAGGGAGGTGAAGTGACTTGTACACAGTCATTCAGGACACTTGGGTTTAGCAGAGTTTGAAGCAGGATCCCGCTGACTCCAGCGCCCGTGAGCCGCCGCTGGCAGCCCCGCCGCCCGCTGAGGAAGCGCGGGTGAGGCAAGATCATCCCGGGAGCGGCAGGACGGAAGGCCCCTGGCAGGGTGGCACTTGGCGGGCACTTAGAGTGGGCCGGGCTCAGGCGAGCCATTCTCACTTTGGGCTGGAAAGGAGGAACGACACATTCGAATAACAGTGAATATTCTATTATGTTTGGAGTAAAAGTGAAAAATTTTGAAATCATTCTTATACCTTGGGTTTGTGCTCAGCAGTGCGGGAGATTTTGAAAATGTTTAACTGAGGAGTGGCCTGATCTGAACAAGAAGGACTCAGGGAGGTGTCC
Organism: Miniopterus schreibersii; assembly: GCF_964146895.1. NCBI lineage: Eukaryota > Metazoa > Chordata > Mammalia > Chiroptera > Miniopteridae > Miniopterus > Miniopterus schreibersii. The sequence continues at coordinate 66,318,421 of NC_138106.1, read as the reverse complement.
CCTTAACTGTTTCCAGCATGCGTGGTTACAGGCGGGGACATGGAAGGAAATCTCACACACCTCCCTCAAGCAAGAAGTGGTACCGGGAAGAATGGGGGTGTGTTTGCCACCGCTGCCATCATGGTGCCACCCCAGTCATACATTTATGGTGTCAGAACTGAGGTGAAGTCACTAGGGTCTTGATTAGTTTTGTTCTCTGTTTGCTACTCTCGGTTATTTTCAAGACTAATTATGTTCCCAAATTATTTTCAAGACCAATCAAATTTCAAACTGGTAATTACTAAACCAGATTATCCTGCCATCTAGTCTCTACCACATGGATGCCAAATGAGTACCATTCTGACCTGAAAAAGCGAACAGAACTTGGAAAGCAATTGAAATATCTTAGCCTTAAATGAAAAATGCTTGGTATGCATTAACACATTTGTTTGTCTGTGGCCCTGCCAAGGTTGTTGTCAGTATCTGGAAATGAAACTAAATCCAGAACATTCTCTTTCATACTTTGTATAAGAGGCAGCAGCGATGCGATGTACCTGACAGCAGTAGCCACGCTGGCAACAAATGGCCGGACTGGTCCATGGGCAGCCTTGCCAGATCACAAACGATCAGGGGCAGACTGTCTCATGCCCACCTCCTCAAGTGAGCTGAAGGAACAAACCTCCCTTAAATAATGTGATGGATAAACCCACGGTTCATAAATATTAAATAAATAGCACACTTTGGCTGTGGAGCTGAATAGATCGAGCTCAGAAACACATTGATAAATGCCGCTTAACAGCTCCTTAGCTGACTCCTTGGCACCTGAGGTGTAAAAGCATTTTTTATGGAACATATGGCTTAAAAGTCTGGCCTCAGAAAGAAGAGGCTGGGTAGGAATCCACTGACCAAGGCGCTGTGTGGTGGCTTAGTTGGGATGGCATGCTTTTCAAGTTTAGTTCACACCTGTACCGCTTCTTACATAAAAAAAAAAGTCTAGAATTTCAGAAATTTTAGAATTTTAGTCTGTCCCTGGTTCCTAAACTGGCTCTTTATAAGCATTTAAAGTAGAAAGTCGTAAATCTCATTGAACTTTATAATTATACAGTTTTGAGAATAGGGTATTTATATTATTAAAATATACATGGTTGTTATGTTCTAACTCTGCAAAAACTCAGTCTAAAGTCAAACTGCCTTTTAACTATTCATATGAAGATAATTTTAATTCAACTCAGTAAATATTACATTGATATTTACTGGGATAGCTGTGTAGAGAAGACGTGCGTCGCTCATCTCTGCTTGTAAGGGATCACAACCTAGTGGGGAAGACACGCGTGTGAGCCAGAAGTCACCAGCTGGCAGCCCACAGGCTGAGGTCAGCTAAGAGGTGTTGTATTTTATTTCTACACTGTTCTTTTAAAACATTTGAATTCATTGTCCTTAGTCAGAACATTTATCCTTTAGTTTGACTTAATGCCTTTGTCACCAATCTGATGTACTTATTTATTGCACCTGATGGGCCCCTACAGGTTTTTGAGTTTGGTATCACAAAATTGTAAATAAATATACACTACCTATGATAGTGTTCTACCGTTATTATAGCTGCTAAGATTATCCAGGAGCACAGAGGAGGGAATAGCAAGTTCTCCCAGGTATGCCGGGCATGTTTAGACAGAGGCCAGAGACCAGAGGGCCTTCCAGGCAGGAGAAATATCATGGAGGCTTGGAGGCATGAAATGGTAGGTCAAGTTTAGAAAGTTAAGATGGGGAAGGAGGGGCAATATTTATTCCTCACTTATTGAACACTACTGTCAGCCACTGATAACACGCTTCCTATATGATCCACAATAATATGTGATATGTATAGTAGTAACTCCATTTTTTAAATAAAAAACTGAGTGTCAGAATAGGTAAATAAATTATCCAAGATTAATGAGCCAGTGGATGGTAGAGTCTGAATTCAAAGTTCTGCCTGGCCTTAAGCCCAGGCATTTTCACTGTTAACCCTGATGGATGTATTAGCAGATTGCCAATTTTCTCAGGACACTTTTTTTGGTAGTTAAGATTCCAAGTCCCACTGAATCTAAAGATAGGTAAGACCACTGGACATAGCCCACACTGGGAGAAATAGAGGTTGAATTCAATGCAGCAAATGAAATAAAAATTATGTGTAAAAAAAATTCTAGAGCTAAAAGGAAATTTAGGGAAGTTCTAGTCCAAGTTCATCATTTCACAGGTGAGGAAACTCAGACATTTGAAATAGTTGCTTTAAAAATGTCAAAGAGCCTCTATTTTAAATATAAATTCAAATATATTTTTCGATAAATGTTTTATTCTTAATCAGTTTCAAAATATTTTAATTCTCTTTGTTAATGCTCTGGTTTTAAAAAATAATTTAGAACAACCATAATTTTATTATGCCTCTACAAGTTTAAAAATAACTCAGGCAAAGCTGAAAATTTCTTTTTAGCACTGAGAAATAACTCATAAAATGTATCCATGAAACTGTTCTTTTTACTTCAATACTTTTATTACAACCTACTGAACAACAACAGGATAAGAAATCTATAAAATTCATATTGCAGTGACCTGAAGGATCAAAAAAAAATCAAAATCAAAACAGTGATGGTACCATGATCTTTCTTTGTGTTTGGTGCTTGAAGAATGTGCCTTGAGATTAGCTGTGCCGGTAGTTAAGGAGGAAAATACTAATTTAATTGTAGGCATATTTTAATTTATAAGAATTTAGGAAATGAACAAAATTATGTAACTGCATCTTTGGCTTAGACTGGTTAGAATCATTTCCTGAAAATGATAGTGTCGTATCAAAAATTGTTTGATTTCCTATTTTTGTACTGGAAATGCATATCGTGGGACCAGGTTAAAAAAAATAGGTGCTTAATAAATATTTACTGAATAAATGAAAATGTCCATGAATGACTAAAAGGATAAATGAGTTATTCATGAGTAGAATAGTCTCTTTCACATTCCAAGCCTAATAGAAAATTAGCTGTCTTCTAGTCATTAGAAAGTGGCTATTGGTCTAGGAAGCATTTGAACACGCAGAGCACTTCCTTAGATCCTACTGAAATACTTGGTTAAGGAGCAATTTGGCACCTTTCATTTAATCATTTATTTACTCACTTATTCAACTTGCATTTATTGAAACCCTACTCTGGGCATGTTCTGACCAAGTTAGAAGAGACCATGTTAGGCTTCCAGCTGGCCCACCTCATCTACCACAATGGGGCAGGAGTGGCTTAGTTTCTCCTAGACTGCCAGGCTATTATGTCAAGAGGCCCAAAGGGAGGTCTCCATGGAGTAAAACGTGCATTCTCCCAATGCCTTACATGAAAATGGCTCTTCTTACTGTTGTTGGTCTTCCTCTCTGGTGATGTAGCTGTTAGAGTCTGAGGCTTCATCCGCCAGCATAGAAAACTAGGAAGCATATGCTCAAACAAATATAATGGGATTATGGTTTTCTTCCCTCAGTGGAGGAACAAATATAGAAGAGAGAGACACCAAGGAGAGAAAACATGAGATACACAGGAATGGAGGGAAACACACAGTCTGACAAAGAAAGGACAAGTGAAATTAATAGGTAGATAGATCAACTGGTAGAGAAAGAGATGGAAAGGTAGAAAATCTTTGAAGGTTCAGAAATGAACATTCCTGGGGGGAAACAGCCCTTGGCATAGCATTTGGTTTAACAGACTGTTTTCATTGAACTTTGAAGTTACTCATACTGTAGCTCAGAAGTACCACTATTAACCTAAACCACACAGTTATGGAGTGGCTACTATGTACCAGTTACAGAACTCAATGTGGATACTTAAGAATGAAGAAAGGATCTCCCCACTGAATGCATACGTGCTCAATTCTCAGCTTTTCAAATTTTTGGCCATGCCCCCATAGTAAACATTTTGAGCCAAACTCTCTACTATATAAATACTAATTTTTTATGTCATATATATCTTCTGTCTTACTGTACTATATTTTTGTACTTATTATAAAACACAAATATAAAATACAAGTAATTAAATTAAAATATTTTGAATATTAGTTTTATGTATTAGTGCAAAATGTATTAATATAGTGTCTGATTGTAAGTTCAGTTTGTTTCAATACTTGACTTCAAATAATATATACACCACACACAGGCATAATATGCATGAAATGCTACATATGTAGGGCCTGGTTAGTTATGATATTAGTGTAAATCCATATTTTTTAATACTGTTCACAATTACTTTTTGTGATCTCTTTTTAGATCAGACTAGATCATCCTCGCACTTCATATTGTAGTTGACAAAGAACTCATTATAGGAGTTGAAGACATGGAATTTCCATATTTTATGTGCTTGCTTGGGCCTTTATTACAAATTTTCTAATTATATCCACTACATAAGGAACAACATGGTCTTCTAGAATCACTGCCTTGTGTCAGACGAAATCAAGGCTCTGTCCTAAATGTTCAAGCCCTTGAAATAAATTTACTTCATGAATACTTTGGCATCTTTCTCACCATTTTATTGTTTAAGCACATGGTCTACAATATTCTTTGATCACACACCTCTAACAGTAAAAATTTTGCACACCCTCCACGGAAGTATTATGAGTATTATAATTTATTTAATATACATGTGTGCATGTATTTTAAGTTTTCAATTCTAAATTGTTTGTCTTTAATTAAGCCTGTGTATTCTGTGTCCTCATGTAGATCAAAATGAGTATCTGCAAAAATACAACCTAATGGGAACAACAGGAAAGAGTCATATCTTGAAAGTTCATATTATAGGGATATTGCTCTTATTAAACTTTTTTGCATCATAATTAAATTATTGATATGGCATCTTCAAAGAAGGGATTTCTTCTGTTAGGGATTTGTGTGCTTACACGAGGGGGATAGTTCTGCATTAGAAAATCTGATCAATCTTTATCTCAATTTTTCACCTAAATAGGTGGAGTTTTTTAAATTACCACTATTTAATAATATTATCTTATACTTATGATCTTTTACTTTCATTTAATTCTCACAAAGAGTCCCATGCGGTAGGGTCAGTTGTTATTTTCATTTTATAGATGAGGAAATTGAGGCACAAGGTCACAGTTTGTCTTCTTTACACAAATCCTTAATATCTAATTTCCAGTGTAAAGTTATTTCAGGGAGATTGCTGCAATATCAAATTTAAAATGGAATTTTGTTTCATTAAGTTTAAGTGTTAAATATATTTTATTATAATTCTTTGAAAACTGGTTACAGGCCAGATTATTTTCAGGTAATCTAAGTAATCAATATCCTCCACTAATTGGTCAAGCCAGATGTGAGAGGACGGCCCATATCAATTTCTGCTTTTTTCACATGGTGGTCTCTTGATATGACCTATTGACTAGCAATTTTTTTTAATATATTCTTTACTCTTGTACAATGTTTCTCAGTAGGTGCTACTAGCATTTTGAGAGAGAATTCTCCTTTGTGCAAGTGGTATACCACTTTTTGCAATGCCTTTAGCATCCATCCTGACCCTTACCCACTGAACAGCAGTAATATCTTTCCCCACTCACAATCTGTAATGCTCCCGAAGGGGCATGAGAGCCACTGAGCTAATGAAAGACAGACAAATCACTGACCCATGCAGCCAGTGACTTGCATCAACTTACCTTACACCACTAGTTAATAGTGTCTGTTGTCCATCTGATATCTGTAACTTTGAAATTTTATCATAGTAGGATTGCCAGATTTAGCAAATAAAAATTCAGGATACCCAGTTATCTGGGAACTCTATATTAAAAACAATGCAATTAATGTCACATTCTGGTCTCTCTTTAACCCACCAACTCAGAATCAGTAGCAAACTGGAAACTCAAGTATTTGAGATTTAGAAAAATTTGTTAAGTGACACATCTTATATTTCAAGCTTGTAATGGCTAAAGGAATACTCTCATCACATAAAAATCTAATTTATATTAGCAAACAATTACTCTACTGAATGTAACTAAAAACAAAATACTCATGAAAATTTACATTTCTCCTGCTATAGATATTAGACATTGTATATTCTTCAGCTACAGTATAATTACTTAAGAAAAAAACCAAAGAGAGTCAGCAACTTAAGCAATAGGGCAAACCAGACTCAAATTATTTCATATCCAGTCTGAAAAGGTTCATGAACTTAATTTCTTGTGGAATAAGAGATAAGGGAATTATAACAAAGAATAATTTCAGTTTTCCTGACTGAATTGTGAAAACTCGGCGCTGTAGTGTTTCATACAATCTCTATTGACATGACTGACCTTGAGAAAAATGATAAGGCATTATTATCACATAACATGATATCTCAACTGAATATGTACTCATGTGCACTAGTCTTTCTGTTTCTTTGTTTGTTTGTTTTAGATATTTTTTAAAAAGTGACAGTTCCTTAAGGAAGATAGGCCACAATGAATGAAAGATCTTTTAACCCATAGTAAAGAAACATAGCAAAACTATTATGAATGATGCAGCGAGTTTTTTTCTGAAAATGAAAGCTGCTATTAAATATGACAGGCTGTCACAACTAAAAAAAAACAAGTCAGCAATGTAATCATAGCAATAGCATTATATTTGTATTTAGTTTCTTTCAAGGAGTTAAAATAATGGAAATCTTTTCTAAGTTAACAGTTTAGAATAATGTTGGCAAAAATAGCAAAAACTCAGATTTAAAAAATCTCTAAATGTGAAGCATATTAGCATTATTTAGAGTCCCTGCTCTCCATGCTTTTGTTTTTCTCCAAATTTCCTTTAAGATAATTACATTTATATCCCTTTTGGTTTCCTGTGCATGATTATATTATTCTTTTTCTTTGTGATTTAGTATTTTTAACCAGGCTTCCTATTACTTGGCTTCAATAAATCCATAATCAGCTAAAATTGGATTATTTTTGCTTTTCACAGCCTCTAATAAAACCTGGATTTCCTGTAATTATTCTCCCTGTTGTAAAATCACCATTTCTTTTGTGACTTTAAATAAGGACGCTGTATAAATGTGTGATACAATTATCTCCACCTGGTGCTCAGTGAAGTTCCTTCATTATGAGCATTTTCCCAGACAGTGACGAAGCGTTGCACATGGACACGTATTAACTTTGTGCTCAGTGATAAATATCCCATCAGTAACAAAGGAGAAATTCGTTTCCCTATTGGTGGAAAGTTAACCCGGAGCAATTTCTTGCCTGCTGCTTGGCACCTTGGCCGCACCTCTTAACGTTCAAGGGGCTCCAGCCCTGCTGTACAATTTTACTAAAAACCCAGTGAAATCAACCCCAAAACCAGTTTATTCACAGCACATGATTTTCTTTCAGTGGTTTCTTTTTTTAAAGAAATATATCTTTTCTTGATTTCAGAGAGAGGAAGGGAGAGAAAGAGTTGAAACATCAGTGATGAGAGAGTCATTGATCAGCTGCCTCCTACTCACCCCCGACTGGGGATCGAGCCCGCAACCCGGGCCTGTGCCCTGACCGGGAACCAAACCGCGATCTCCTGGATCCTAGGTCGGTGCTCAAGCACTGAGCCACGCCCAGCCGGGTTTTCAGTGGTTTCTTTAACCCAGTGTACAGTGCATAGTACTCACCCATTAAAACATACTTGGTAACTTTGCTCTTTCCTAAAAATATCTAAGAAACGCTAGCCTTTTTTTAGTAACAAGTTTCTTCATAGAAGCAAGATATACAGAGCATGGTATATTAGGTCCCTTTAATATTGGTCAAAGTTCAAAGAAGCCTCAAATTTTAACTTATTTTAGGTGAAAAATGTGTGTCAAGAAACAGAGTGAAGGCTCTTAAAAACAAAGGACTTGCTAAATCTGAGTGTGGGAGGAGAGATCGTAGGTCTCTACATATGAAAACTGCTGGACCTGGTGGTGTTTCGTAGGCCCAAATGAGATGCATTTCTCACAACAACCAGGGTAACTGGTGTTTAGGGTATTATTTTGATTTAAACTTAGATATACCATATCTTACCAGTGCTCCCCATGCACTGGTACTGCATATATATTAAATTTTATTCCAAATGACTTTAGCAGCTTTAAGGTCACTGAAACACCAAAATAATAAGCCCTCTACGATTCCAAAGTGCAGGGTTTCTCATTCATATTCAGACCAGAGCAATCTCCCAAACAGGAAGTGGCTCCTTATTTATCGTGGAAATAAATATAGTTCCACTATAGTGGAAACTTTGTGTCCTGGGAGTCTGTCAGTGACCTGATAGCACTTCCTCTCTACAACAGGCCTCAATTTGCTGGTCTATAAGATGAGAATTTTTTGACCAGATGATCTCTAAAGTCCTACTTTGCTCTGACATTCCTTTATTCTATGATTCATTATATAATTTTATGGGTAAATTTCCAAGTAGTTGACCTTTTTTTCTCTTCATAATTGCCTTCTTATAAATGGAAAAGCATATGGGTTCTACCTTTGCAAACTCTGATGTCTTGTCTGAAATAGAAAAGTGTAGCATATTAAGAGTGGTATATGTTGTTTTTCTTCCCACTCTTTCAAAAACGTGTAATTACTGTAAAGTACAAAAGTTTTCCTCATTTGAAACACTGATTCTAACAAACCTGAAGTAAAGCACTGTTCCTTCTGGTGCAGCACAGACCTCAGACACTATTGTGACTATTTCTGCATGTCTGTAAATCACGTGGACATGAATTCTGCAAACAGACAATGTCAATACCATGCATTTATATCCCCTTTGTCAAATGTAGGTTTGGAGACTTTATCTTAGCATTCTGATGCTTCTAAACACTTCTTAATTGTAACTAGTTAAAGTAGTTTTCTTTTTAAAGAACTAGGTTGATTTTTTAAATTTATGAATAAGAATATTTTCCATTCCTTTGAATTTCATAGCTTCCTCGTATGGTTTGATGTCTTTGTTGATTATAGGTTTTATTCCACTTAAATGATCAACAACTTTTCCACAAAGAAGACTTTGATTAATGTCAATTTTTTAATCTCTTAAAAGGATCCTTCCCGGCCATTGGGATGGAGACGTTCTGCCCCAGCTTCCTGAGGGCAGGGTTTTTAAGTAGCATCCAGGCTCCGAATCCAGTGCCAGGGGGAGGATCGCTGCCCCCCAGGATTCCTGCTGGTAGGTATTTCAGGTGAAATTTTCTGTCGCCATATGCAACAGTAGGACTGTGGTCACACTTGATAGGTCCACCATACAAAAATAAGTATTTCTAAAGAACATTGTTGAAAGAAATGCAAGTGACTATCATAAATGCACGAACCACATTTATGATACCCAATGCTGGGAAAATGGTATAAAGGAAGCGGAAGGGAGGGCTGTAACCGGAGCGCCCAGTTAGCAGAGTGCCGCCTCTTCTTTAGGGGAAATTTTTACGTAAATAAAAACTACAGCTTCAGCTCCCAAATGTGTAACTCTAGAATAAAACAAGGATGGACTTACTCTGCTTTGCCATTTGGAATAGGCTAGAAAAGAGAATTAAATACTGACTGTTATTAACAGAAAAAGTAATTCCATACCTGGTGAGTTTATAGAGATTTAACTAAAATTCCATTTCACTAAAGAAAAACAATTTGAGGAAAAGCCAGAAAGTTAACAAAATTGAAATTTTTGAGAAAGAAAATTAATGTGCACTTCTGCCTACAAATAACAAGCTGATCAAAGCCATATTCTATCAATGAGAGAAACAAACTATTGGATATTGAACATTTTAAAATGCAGTTTTAAAGTTTAGTAAATCAAAGTTTAGTGTGGATTATCCATTATTATAATCGCAAACTGTGTTTCCTCTGTCATTTTGTAAAATATCCAGCTGCCTTCTTCCCTTGTTCCTGAAGGATGCAATCCACCTTTATATTTTATATGTGTCTTAACAAAATAGCATTAGGATGTTGATTCTTGGAGTTTTTTAATCATAATTCTTGTCTTTTTATCATAATTAATAATTATGCTACAAATTATGATGATGACCATATGTATTCAAGAGGCTGGCCCAGCCAGCAATATACTGGGAACATTTTAAAAGACTGGGAAATCCAACAAAAACAAAATCCCAACATGCATATTTCTTGCATTTCTTAGCAAAATTATACCAACAAAGCCCAAGATTATTATATTGCCATTTTTCTTTTGCCTTTTAATTACACTTGCCTACTTAATTAAAACATACAAAGACTAACAAGCTATAAACATGCTCTGATGTCTTTTGGTTTTATCACTGGATATTTACTGATGTGGTTGGATACTTTGTGACCAGAAATGCCATACTGATAGAGTAAGAACCAAAAAAATTATGTGAATTCAAAATTAGCATTTTAGTTCTGATGAGCGTGCCACCTTTTTCTCTCCCTAAAAACAAAAAGGCTATCAGTTGCACAGGAATGTTCTTGTTGTTGTTGCAAATATAGAAATGTAACTTTCATAAATATTCTTAGTATCTCAGTGATTGGAATTAGGAGATGAAGTAATAATTTGTATTTTAATGGCTTAATTCTTAACTCAATGACAGCTCTTGGTGGATATAGGTATGTTTGGCAGAAATGACATAACAAAGTTCAGTAGTGACTTAAATTATCCAACATCACTGATGAAAAGTAAATAAATAACCCTTGTATAGCCAGTGAGGATGACAGAAGCAAGACGAGGTTTCTGTAGCACATACACAGAACCAACTTTCCAGAGAGGAGCCTAAGAGAACGATCTAGCATTTCTGTTCTTTTAGGCTTTAAGCCAAATTTGCCTCTAGCTTTCATAGGAGAGAAAACTCAGTTCAGTTTTTCATGACTTAAATATAAATCAGGTGTAACAAAATTGCTTCATAAAAAGTTTATAGATCTAAACTTGTTTCTGTTCCCTCAAACAAATTTGCTCAACTCACTTCTCCTAGCTTCTGTAACTCTGATAAGTGATCCTTGTACACTGTCTCTGCTACTTTCCAGCAGTGGCTGCTGTGATTTCCAAGGTAATTTCCTTCCTCTTCCATTTAACTATAGCTTATTTCCCAAGAATTTTCATTATAATTTTGTGTAAAGAAGAATGAAGCTGCTATCATTAGTTTTTATTGTTTCATTTAAAAAAAAAAACAAAAAAAAACTAAAGTATCTCTTTGCCACACAATAGCTGAACTGATGACCCTTGAAGTCCCTATGCGGGCAGGGAGCAGTTCCTCCCTTGACCTAAACCATGGCACTGTAAAAGGTTGGCCAAGGGTTGATGTCCTCTGGGCAGTAATTAATTTGCTTTCTACCAATTGACAGCACTTTGAGGGTCCGTGAAGACTTGCTGTGTCCTTCAAAGAATCACAAAACCTGTCCTGATGATGATGCCAATTAAGTTTCTCAGTCACTTATGTTAATCAGATTTAAATGAGATACATGTCTTCTATAAACTCGTTTCTTTGCATTCATGTCACACTGTGCTACCAAGGAGCGCTATTTTACAGCACTTAACTTATTTTTACATTAACTTCAATAATAGAATTATTGAATCATGAGACCCAGAAAGCAGACAAGTCTGAAATTAGTATTTATGTAACAATTGTCAGTTATCTACGTTGTTTACATTTGCCCCTCTATATCCAAGGGTTTCCCATCCATGAATTCAACTAACCACAGATGGAAAGTATTCAAGAAAAAAAATCTCAGAAAGTTCCAAAAAGCAAAACTTGAATTTGTCACACACCAACCACTATGCTGAATTCGTGCAAATGAAGTTATGTGCAGGCCTAGCCTGCTGTAGCCCATGTGGTATATATAGGTTAGATACAAATGCAACCCATTTTATATCAGGGACTTGAGCATCCTTGGATTTTGGTATCCTGGCTGGGGGGGGACTAGAATTAATCCAGTGTGTATACCAAGGGATGGCTGTTTATAAACTTTCTCATTTCTAGAAAGGTCTAGTAAAGGTTTATTAATCTTAGTTTCAAACACCAGGAAGTAACTGGCTGAAAGTTGAATAGCAAGTATATTCATATATTTAATGCAGTGTCTTCCATATAGTAGTCACCCAATGAAGTATGAAAATCACAGGAGAGAAAAAGAGAGGAGAGCGAAGGTAGGAAGAGAGGGGAGAAGAGAGGAGAGAAGACAAGGAGATGGGGAAAGAAAGGAGTTAGAATGACATAACCGAATTTATATTCTTTAATATCAAAGCCTTTCCCATTGTGTTCCTTCCTATTCAAATTCCACTCCTTGAAAAGAATGGATGTGCCTATTCCAAACATGTTATTGGGCATGTACTCTAAAATGATAATAAGCTTGCTCTCTTTGCTATATCTAGTTATTTTTTTAAATTTAATTCGGTAGTCAAAGAGTACTTGGAAGTGGGATAGAACATTTTACACAGGGTCTTAGACTAGTAGCTCACCTTATGACAGACTGCCTCTACCAGAGCCTTTTATATTATTGAGGGTTTCACGTGCTTAACATACATAAATGAAAGCATGGTAATGAAGTCATAGAGAAATAAAACTATGCAGTGACAATAATGGAGTAACATGGAGGTTTCACGGATTTGGTTTTCTCTGTTACTTCACAATAACCGTCTGACATCAAGTGGTATCTTAAATTTATGTAAAATCCAAATATCACTATGTGTCTTAAAAACAAAACTTACTTATAAAATGTAAAGGAGTATTTATTATCTGATGATTACTTAGAAAATAATACCCCAGGTTGAGTAGGATTTGGATCAACACAATTCTAGCTTGCATTTTTCTGTCAGTTGTCTGTCACTTGCAGGAGACTGGAAAATAATGTTTTTCACTAATGAAGTAACTCATACATATATATAGATAGATTAGATTCTAGGCCAAACCAAAATGTATGCCTTAAACTAACAAGCTTTGCCGATTGTAAGTGAAGCCTATGAAAGAGGAAATGATGAAAACACGCCGCATGTGGGATTTAGAAATGGATAGATGCTGGAAAAAGAAAGTCCATGTCGAAGGTCTCCCTAAGGCTTCCTTTGTGGTTAATCTTGGAGACTCTAGTTACTGAGGAAACACCACGTCAGTCTGCCTGCCTGTGCTCTAAATACAGGGCGATACATATGACTCCCCTTTTGACGTTTTTCCCGGAGCTGCTTCTCGTTGCACGACGTGTTAGGTGACTGTCAGCACCTGAGATGCAGCAGGATGGAGCCAGTGGTTGTCTTCCCCTCATTGACTCCTGTGCCTCTGAATCAAATCACAGCAGGAATGTGAACACGTGGGGCTCAAAAACGAGATTGTCATCATTAATAACGAAGTTTAGTATCATTTCTTTCTTTACCCTTTGGAAAGAGATTTGGATGAGCCGTCAACTCGAATAGCCAGACCCTCTCATACCATCATCCCTGTGCCCTGCCTGGCAGCCTTAGGAAGGGAGTCCGCAGTCCACTTCGCTATAAACCAGTAGCAGATCCATCCTAATCCATCCTAATCCATTTCTACAGCAAAGGTCCCCAGTGCTGAGCCAGTACTAAAATGCCTTCAAAGTCCATTAACAACGATTAGCAATACTTCCTTTTTTACAGTTCATGTGAAATCCCATCTCTGTGGAGTCAGAGCAAGTATTGCATGCGTTCTTCTTGAGTCAAGGAAAAGTTTTTATTCGGAAGGCATATCATTTAGATGTTAGAAATAAGCTGGGAATGACAAATAGGGTTGGAGCTGCAGAGAATCTAGGATCTCGTGACTGTGGTATTATCAGGTTTCGATGCAGAAAAGCAGTCACACGAATATGTAAGACTAGGTGGCAGACTTCGGAGGAATGTACAATGAGTTAAGGAAAATTGGCATGGACTCGGTATGTCGAGGGAAATCAACAGTGGAAAAGTGTATACCTTTTAAATACAATCAAGTACAGAAAAATCGAGGCAAACCATTTTATTTCTTCATATGTTCAGGCATTCTAGAGAAAGTAACCTTGTGTTGGGTTCACAATTTGACATTTCAAAATTAGTCACTTTTGACAAGACAATTTCTGGTGACTGTAGCTCTGCTGAGGAGGGTTATTCTTTTTATATTTTTTGTAGTATTTATGACAATTTACCTATTTTATCTTTGACAAAATGTTGTTCCAATAAATATACATAAAAGATAAGAGACAGTGGTTTACTTTTTTTAGTAAGAAATCTTCAGGGGGAACACAATCTTCTTTGATTGAAAGGTATATGTTTTGCACATTTCTGCAGTTGAGAATGTTGCCAATTGCCCGAATGAGGTGAATGTGAATGAGTGAGTGTTTGCATGTACCTACTTAAAGCAGAAGCTAACTGTAAAAGGAATAGGAAAACTGGATTAAACTTGCAAAGTAAAATCCTCAGTAAGTGACTCAAAATGTAAACTGTGGTAAAAAGAAATACCTTCATCTGGATTCCTAACTCCTGATTTCCTAATTCCTTGTCATTTGTGTGGTGTCAAGACCCAATAGGTCCTTCAGTACCCACCGGCCACTTATCCCCTAGAGAACTCTCCTTTTCGAAAGTTTGTGCAGCCACAGGCTTCAGAAGGAAACCCTGAAGAACTGCAATGACTAGAAACTAGATTGGGGACCTGGGGCAGGACTGGGCAGGAGACCAAGATTGTTCTATTTCAGGACTCAGCAGAGACTAGAGAAGAGAGGGCCACCGATGCTGACAAAGAGAACACACCAGCCAACAGAAGCACAAGGAAGGTGACAGGAGTGTATTTAGTCATACACCCATAAGCCACCCCTTTAAAATATTTGCAACACTGTTAGTTACAGGTTAGACAGTCATTTAAGAACACATCGGAGGGTATATTGATAGCTTCTAAAACCAGCACAAGAGGGGCTAGCCAGGTCGTGTCAAGGTTGCACTCAATCTCTATGGCTTAAAGTCAGTGAGTTTATAGTCCAGAAAGATTATACAGCATCCTTTGGTTCTTTGCCTTACTTGAGGAGAAATACAAAGGTTAGAAAATGACTTAAGACAACTTGAAGATACCACTTGGAGTAAGAAAAATCAGGATGGGAACATCTACAGAATTGAAGGTATAATTTGAACCTTCAAATAACATTCAGTTCATAAAAATTGTATTGCAGAGTTTTATGAGTTTAAGCACTCCTCTGGACAGATGGCCCTGATGTTGGAGTACAGGTCATGAAGTCAGATTCCTTACGGATTATGCTTTCTTTCTTGGCCAAAAATAACATAGACTCTTCCCCTGAGAAAATGGATATGAAAAAAGACATGAAAAATCTTAAAAGAGTCTTTGAGTAACCTCCCAATTTTTACTAGTTCTTTTTGGTTCTCTATCACCAGATTCTTTAAGCAGTTTGGCCTCTGACCTCAGCCGTGACTTCTTATTGGCATAAATGCTTCTTTTCTCTTATTGTCATATGACTCTTTTCTAAATGTTTGCATAGAAACAGGAGGTTTCTGGAACCCTGAAATCCATAATTGAAGACTCTGAAGTTCTTAAAAAGTCAATGTTCTACATATAAAATTATATTTAACTGACATAGTGAGAAGCAGCATCTTTATGTAAGGCCAAGAGTGCATTAAAAAGAAAAAGTATACAGAGCTACAGGATGCATTTGATATCAAAGTCTGGAACATTTACAAAGAGAATTTCTTTTTTTTTTTTTTTTACTGCCAAAAAGACATGAAAAATCTTAAAAGAGCCTTTGAGTGATCTCCCAATGTTTTCTAGCTCTTTTTACTTCTCTATTTTCAGATTCTTTAAATAGTTTTAGCCTTTGACCTTAGTTATGCCTTCTTACTAGTACAAGTGCTTCTTTTATCTTACTATCATTTGAATAAGCTTGAATCTTAAAAATCTGGATCTTATGTATATAATTCCTTAAATTCTCAGTTGAGAACATAACCTATCCCCTAGAGTTCTTCTTGCTTTATCATAAATTGTGCCATCTATTTTGGTCCTATTCAAAGAAACTACCAATGCTTTCAAAAGATTCACCCAAGAATGTTTTTCTCACAAAAAAAATATTCTGAAAAGCTTTACACGGCTTGCTAAATTAGCTGGGTTTCCACGTGAATCAGTGTTTAATCTTTGTGTCATTGGGTTTTCACTTTAATTGGAAACATGACAAGAAACAGCTGCTCCAATGCCTCTTCCCCTTCGGAGAACCACACTGATTCCCACAGGGCAGCACTCGTGCCCTTGCGAGCCGCTGGGCCACTTAAGAACATGCGTAAGGTGGGGCTAGACCAGCCCTGCTACAGAAGGCGTCTCATCTCAGCATTCATTCTTTTACTTTATAGGACAAAGCACAGTGGAAGTTGCCCTGTGGCACAATGTTGGCTTTTCATAGTTCTGTTCACAGAGGTATTACAGGGAGTGTATTTAGCAAAATTGAATTAAAAAATAAAAATTAAACCTCTTTCAAGAGTTGCAGAAAACATTTAAAAATAACATTTTCCATGGAAGGAAAAAAAGGAAAATGGTTAGTAGTTTAATTTATGTCATATATATAATTTATGTAACAAATGTTTTCTTCGTTATAATTAAAGTCTCGCCATAAATAACCCCTGTCGTTAATGTACATTCAATATATCCTGTCTAGAGTTTTTTATTTTTAAATTTTCTTTTGATTAGTGAATGATACAAAACACCTAAAAGTTGAATATTTTATCATTTCTGTAACTATAAGACACTTTTTTAAAAATTTATCTTTATTGTTGAAAGTATTACAGAATTCCCCCTTGCTTTTCCTGCACTGATCCCCTCCACCACCACCCCCCTCCCCCACCCCCTGCACACCCCCAGGCCTTCTCCACACTATTGTCTGTGTCCGTGGGACCATAAGACACTTTTTTTTTTTAATCCTCACCGGGAGATATTTTTTCCATTGCTTTTCAGAGTGAGTGGAAGGGAGAGAGAGAGAGGGAGAGAGAGAGAGAAACATTGATGTGAGAGACACATCAGTTGGTTGCTTCCCACACTCGCCCCAACCCCAACGGGGGCCAGGGATCCAGCCTGAAACCAAAGTACGTGCCCTTAACTGGGAATCAAATCCGAGACCCTTTGGTCCCTGGGCCAATGCTCTAACCACTGAGGCACTGGCCAGGGCCATAAGACACTTTTGAAGCTAAAAGCACAGAGCATTTGAAACACTTTTGGAAAGTGATGATACTTTTACTTTCTCCAAAGGTTTCAGAACTCTTCTTAAATATTCAGGATGTGGGCCTTGGCCAGGTGGCTCAGTTGGTTAGAGCTGTGTCCTGGGACAACAAGCTTGCGGGTTTGAGACTGATCAGGGCACATACAACAACCAACCAATGAATGCACAGATTGATGTTTCTCTCTCTCTCTCTGAAAATTAATTTTTTTTAAAAATTAGGATATTTTAATAGTTTTTCTAGTGTCTTTTCCAGAGGTTTTACAGAAACATATCACATACTACTTCTGAATGTTCTCATGTGTGCCTTTTACAACTGAAATTTCAACTGGTAAATTCTGTCCTTTTAATCCATATATAAATATTAAGAAAATTTAAAATAAATTGATTTGTAAAGGAAACTTAAAATCATTATCATAAGCTGATGCTGAGAGATGGGGGAAGCAAATTTCCTTAGCACATATTTCCTGTTTATGGAGAATACTATAGGGTTTTATGGATCTTTAAGATCCTAGAACTTCCCAAGGACAAAACATATCTGGGAGCAGCACCATGCCCAGTCCATAATGCCTTTCCAGGATGCATTTTTAAGTTGAGGCAGTGAGATGTAGGGTAATACTTCATGTTCTCCAGATTACTAATGGAGACCCAAGCATTACTTGGGGGATAGCAAGTTGGCCAAGCACTCAGACTCAAGCCAGAGCGCCTGGGTTCAAGCCCCCGCTCTGCCCACTGCCCACTGTGTGTCTGGACAAGTTGTTTGAACGCTCAGTACATCGGCAATCTTATCTGTTAAATTGAACTAGTAATTATACTCACCACGGGGTGGTATGAGAACTAAATGAGTTAGAACCGAGCCTAGCACATTGAAGAACTTGGTTTTTTAAAGTCAGTTATTATTACGCCTATGCTGATTTAAATGTTTCTATTTTTAAATTATCTACACAAAAGGTTTTCACAGGAAGAAATCAGGAACAAAGGCAGCCTAAAATTATTTATTTGACACAAGTTTAACTTGGTTTTGAACTTAGATATGGTATAGTTTTTCAAGTCCTGAGAAGTCTCTGATGTGTTTTGTTCACTATCACCTAATGGTGATTAAACTATCGATTATTACATATAAATCAATTATATCTTCTATAATAATTGGGAAGCAAAAAGTCATAAATCAAATAATTTTAAAATGTTTTTAATTTTATCATTATCATTTTATTACTTTTATAAATATAGATGTAATACAAAATCAAGAAAGACATTTTTTAAAATGCGTATGTTATTTAGAATTTTGCAGTGTGGTTAGTGTCTTATAGTCAAGACACATTCTAACAGGAGTCATCTTTGGCAATGACTGTCTTTGTCAGTGAGACACTTCTAATTAAGAAGAAATCTTTAGCCCAGATGGTATTTTCAGTAGAAAGAAAGACAGTACTGAGTATTACTGCAGCAGTGGATGCAGAGGGTATGCCACTGCTGTCTGGAACTGGCAGGAAAATTGCTTTTCTTTACCCTCACACCTTCTATTTGCTCTAGAACAAATCTAGATTAAGAAGCGCTAGCGCTTTCATAAAGCAGATCACTCCTCTCAATTCCTGCTCAGCTGTTTTATCACCAAATAAAATAATTTATTCTTCAGCATTTCTCCAAGGACATTGGAATAACCTCTAAATTTAAAAAAGCAAAATAAATTAAGAGAATCAAGTCAACATAGTTATACAGATTTAGGGGCTTCCAATAGCTCTAAGGTTAAATCAATTCCAGATTCACCACAAGACCTGTTGTTACAGGAACAAATCTGTACATGGAGTACAGCATAGCTTGTTAGAAATAAGAATCTACTTCCTCTAAATGCTATTCCTAAAAAACTATGTATTATGTTATTTATAGTAATAAAATATGCATTTTGATTATTTTACTCTAGGAGAAACCATCTTGTTCATTAAAGCAACTTCAAACCTGTTGATTTCAGGTTTTGGGATTTAAAATGACCTTTAAGAGCATCAGGAAAGCTCCTAAACATATTGACCTTAGTCATTTTTAGTAATGAACCTTTTTAACTCTGAAAGCAACTTTCTAGTTTAGGATAAACATCTGTCTAGTCATGAAATATAAACAATATTCCCATGTATCCATTCATTCTTTAGGCTGCTATTGGGTGATTTACAATTTAGTATCAGGAAGTATTCCCTGTATTTTAAATACATCCCATTTCATTTCATCTCATACCTCAGGCAATGAAGGAGGTGTTAATTCACCTCATGTTATTATGTAATAACATGCAATATTACCAGTATACAAAGCAGGACTATATAGCCTACAAATGGGGAGACTGAGGCAGTGAGACGATAATTATGTAAGTTCACTGGCCCGAAGTGAAAAAGTCTTCCATAGCTTCCCATCTCACTCTAATCCCACAACTTCTAACCCCACTCTGCTGAGCACACAAGGAATAAGGTGGCCGGCCACCCCAATTTGTCTGGGACGTGAGAATTGCAGTGCTAAAACCTGGGATTTACTGTATCGTATAAAATATAACTAGCAGTCACTTTTACTTTGCTATAGGATATAAAAGAAAGTTCATGTCCATACCATACTACGGTACAGCATAGAAATGATCCATTTTTAGAAACTATCTTTTGCTGCAGAGTAAACAAATATAATAAAAAGAGGGAAGCAGATAATTATGCACACAAGGGAAAGAAAGTGAACGTACAAACACTTTTGAGTGCCAACTACTGCCAGACACTTCACTAACCGCATGCTTTCTCACTAAGCCTTTGAAAATCATACGTATCTTCATTTTATAGATGCAGAAACTGAGGGAGCTAAAAGAGCTGGCCCAGATCATGCATCTAATAGGTATCAGAGCTGAAATTTTAATTCTGCTTTTTCTCCAAAACCACCTATTTTACAATGCAAATAATTTCGGATATATTCATTTGTCACTCAGTTACTTCAGCACCTCTTTCTTGGTCTAGAATTATCCTTAGAGAACACCTTTATGTGTGTGTTTCTTCTGCATTTCATTCAAAAGAATATAATTGAGTACCTACTCTTGGGACTAGTTCTTGTGCTCAATAGTGAACTTACCAAGAATTAGGCCCAAGTCCGACCCCAACTGCATTTCAGAGTGGGAGGCAGACACCCACCTAGTTAACCTTAACACCACGCCACAAGCTTCATAAAATCGTGTGGTTAAGATGTAAAGGAAGGAGAAAGTAAACAGTTGAGTGTTTGCAAATGGGCAAGTGTTCGTGGGAGAATTGGTGATGGAGGTGGTATTGAAGCTGCGCTCTTTTTTTAAAGTGTGTGATCTTACCAGGTGGAGACGGTGAGGAGGCGGCACATAAAGCCATGCTTAGGGAATCATGAGTTACCTAGAGAACTGGAAAAACAGGAGTTAGGGGAACTGGGGGACATGAAAGATGACACTAGAAGCAAAGATAAAGGAGAGATTGTGAAGGAACCTAATTGCCAAGCCCTTGACTTTGATCCTGCAACAAACAATACAATAAATAAAACTGTCTTTAAAGGAGGGTGGGACATTAACCCTCTAAAAATAAGCTGTTTTCTTATTTTTATCTCTCTTTCCACCATGCACTGTATGAGAGCAGGGATTTTGTATTGATTGAGGATGTTTCTCCAGAAACCAGAAATGATACATAGTAGGTAGGCATTCAAAAATATAATATTTGATATATCACTGAATGTTCAAAATAATCGTCGTACAAGCATTAGCAAGAAAAACTAGTAAATGATTTTTGCAATAAGTTAAGCACACACACAAAAAATGTCAGAATCAGGGCAGTGATGATTTTCTATGGAATCAGCACAACTTAACTTCTGGACTAACAGGAGTTTACTAAAGTGAGAAGTTCAATATTACAATAGGGTTTCAAACTTGGGTAACTAGATGGATGGTAATGTTTTAATCAAAACAGGAATATGGGAGGAAAAGAAACTTCTGGAGAAATATTAAAAGTTTGCACTGAACTCACTGAGGATAAGGCTTGTTTGGGACATGATCTGATAATCACCAGGCAATAGTATAAGAGAAAACAATTTCCCAGTTTTAGCACTTATCTTGTGAATAAAAGTAATTGTCTAATATATTACAATGTTCAAATATACATCACATATATCTTTTGAATGCCTTAGAGGAGTAAGAAAATCATTTCATTTATTATCAAATCCATCTGAGATTATAATTTTCTCTCTCTACGGCAGAAACGGGAGGTAGAAATAGATCAAATAACTGGCTTTAAAAGTACTGAACTGCAACCAGGGGGCAGGGAACACGGGCAACCTGTCAATCCAAGATACGAATGCAAATTTTATTATCTGGTAGACAAAATGTAGACATGATATAATGTTAAATAAACTAGAATTGATTTAAATCTGAAATAGAGTTTTGGGATTGTTGAGTTTTGTTTTGATTCTTTACATTACTGACTGCACATTAGAAATTGCCAAACTGATACAGAACACTACGTTCAGCACAAACTCATTACTTCTATGAAAATGTTAAATCTCTATAATCCCCTTCTTTCATAAATCATCACTGAAGCAAAAAAGAAAAAAATATTTCACTTGGAAAGTATTTTCCCCTAGATTTAAAGAATGCCTTTCTTTTGTTTTCTGTAACAATAGCACAAGTATAGTCTCTTCATCACATGGTTTCTTAACACCACCTACAATTCATCTTAAGTATTAGGAAGCCGCCAATTTGAAAATATTTATTAGTCAATAGTTCATAAAAGTTCCAATTAAAACAATTGGTCTTCACAACAGAAAAAAATGACATGGGATCTTACGATCCACTGTGTTCAGATATCAATACGTGATTTGTTGCAGGACCTCAGTTCCAATGCAGTTTAAAATATCTGTAACCTTTTCTGGGCTATTTATGAAGAAACACCAAGGAAATTCACTTTTTGTGTGACTTGTAGAAATATTTTTGAAAATCTCTTAAATCAAACTGATGAGGCTTCAAAAAAGGATCTGTGGATTTGGAGACTTGACTGATTCAAGAATCTGGAGTCTGTCCATTGATTTCAGTACAATGCAAATATCAAGTTAATTCAGTGATGCTAGGCACTTGGAGTAAGTGGTTAAAATTGTAAAAAAAAAAAAAGGAAATAAAGTGAAATATTTTGAAAATGTAAAATGAGGATTAATCACCTCCAAATACATTTTCCAAGAGCAATAGTGCAATATATAACTTTTACATATTAAAAAATAAGACACAAGAAGCACTGCTACCGATGACTTCTCTCACCTAATCAGGAATTTGAAGAGTACTGTCGTAACTTCCTTAATTTCCCTTCGACTTACCTGTTTTCTTGACTATAAAATGTAATCATGAACTGTGAAGTTGCTTGCAACCTTCGTAGTGTATCTAACTTCCCTATGGAAAACCACTGGGAAACACCAGCAATGTTCTAAAAAACAGCGCCTTAGTTCAATGACAGCTGCTCTGGTTGATGCTATTGGACAAAATACAAAGATAGGGAGTTCAGGTGTGAAACTTCTAATTCGTAAGAAACCTAGGGAGTCTCCGTCCGACTCTTTATTATCTTTAACGAGAAGATTAAACTGGTCACTGATGAATTTTAGGGTTGCATCAAGTATCTCCCTAGGAGTTATTAGAGAGAACTACTTTCAAAGTACTTTGTATTCATGTAGATCAGGGTCTTGCTGAAAGGCCTCAGGCTGCTCTCGGGACCCATGGAACTGCTGAGGAACTCAGCGTGTTTCCCTGAAGCACCTGCTCCGCCCGGCCACACGGAGCGGCCCTGAGACCCGGGACCAGGGCCCCAAGCCAGCTATGGGAGGATGAAGGACAGCAGCCTGGCACGAAGCAGACAAAGGTGTGATGGGAATGCGACTGCGGGAGGCGTCCCTGTGGGACACTCAAGGAGCAGGCGCACTCTCCATTCGGGGAGCTGTGCCCCCGGGGAGCTTGGTAGGGAGAGAGCGAGTTGGGGGTTCTCCTGGCAGGGGACCCCCGACAGGGACGGCAGAGAGAGACAGGAATGAACAAGTGCAGGCGAGAATGACAGTGATGGCTCAGGAAGCGACAAGGCTGGCTGGGAGCGAGGAGAGTGGGCTTAGCAGGGCCTCAGGGCAGAGCTGTGCTCTGTGAGGAGCGCCCGAGAGGCCCCAGGCCCAGAGGGAGGCGCGGGCTCCGAGGCGGCGGCCTGGCACCACCGCTTACCCGCTGCTCGGCTCGGGCAAGGCGCTCAACGTGCTACCCTCCACCTCCTCGTCTGTGTAACAGGGATATGGATAGTATGTATCAGTGTAAGTGAAGGGCTGGCAAGCTCTTTCTATTCTAGTAAGGCTGACATTCCTAAGGAGATGATAAATATTTGTAAAGTAACATGTTTAAAAAATTAAATGTGTTTCAGTAGCAGCAGTGGTCAAGGTAGATTGAAAAGTTGTGACTCCGGGCAGAAGAACCCAGGTAGTCATTGTAGTAACTCAGCATTTTCCCTCAACATGCATACTCCTTTATACATCAAACTGGAATATTGGTCACAGAATTTTTATATTTAAGTATTAAGATGACCTTTTATTTTTCCCTACCTTGCTAACCAAGTGTTTGCATCAGGCTCCTAATCTCTTGAGTTCTTTGAAACCAATGGCCAAATAAAAGATTTCATAACAAACTTTCAGATTTAAAACCTGATTTTCTGGGTCACTGCCTGCAATAGTGCTGACAGTTCCTTTGACCTCAATATTTTCTGATAAAGTTCTTTATCTGTATGTGGGTGAAATTAATGGCTTTAAGGAACATTATAGAGATCCAACAAAATGGATGTCTTCTTTGGGTTCTCATTCTATGCATGATAAATTGGAAACTTTATTATTACATTTAACCTTTAGCACATCTTTCTTTAAAATATAGATTCAACTGTAAAAATCTAGCATTTGCTGACATTGTACTAATTTGTTACCGTCACCCTTTCTAACCCACAAGCCTTTGACTTCATAAAAGGGGCATGAATTACAACATGAGACCTAATATTTCCATGATCGGTACACATAATTTCTTCCCAGATCTTTGTACTCATGAGGAAAGACTCTGGGCACAGTGCAGATGAAATTGCTAAAAATTCCAACGAGAAGCAAGAAATATAGAAGTAAAAAGGAAATATGTCGTACATGTTTGTTTCAGATAAATAACATTCTCCCTTCATCTGAAATGAGTTTATCTTTTAAACTTGGGAAATTGAGCAGAACAAATAGATTCTTTCCTTTGAAACAAACCAAAGTTACTTATGTCAAATATGTTTCCTAAAAGAGGTATTAGGAACTGTAACAATTGCAAATAGATATGATAAAAAAGAAATGATGTTCAGTTTCTGATTTTAGCTTCTGCACTAGACTATGAAATCAGAGTTACTTATGTTTCATATGCGGCCTTCATTGTTCCGTTGATCTAATCTGTGTCCAATAAAGAGTTGATCAAGAATTATTACAGATCCCACCAACTTGGTAGCATTCATCAATCTACTGACATTTTTCTACTTAAAAGCCCTTAAAAGCAGACTATGACCGATGGTGTATCATTTCTTAGAGAGAATTTATGAATTTCTCTTTTCTGCTTTGCCTGAGGAATATTTCGGAAATGCTCAGTCCGATGTGATTCAGCCGTAATTACTGCACCAGTCTGGAAGTTGTTCCACTACTGGCAAAGCAGCTACAGTAAATGTTTAAACCCTGACTTCAGCTTCTTTTAAGGAAAAGCTCAGGACAGAAAGAACATCATCTAAACAAACCAGCGATCGCGGGGCTCTAGAAAAGGAAGTGCTTAATTCCTTTGTAATTTGTGTTCTTTTTATGAACTCAAAAGAAATAATGCTATAAAGAAATGGAGAGATATCTATGTATAGTATGAGTACTTTCACAGAAGCACGCTGGAAAGTGAAATTCCTATCAATAAAAAACAAATAATTTAGCTGCCACAGCTGGAAATCTCTAACTGCAGCTCCTGTTTCTGTAATTGCTCTAATCCTGTGTGTTCCCTTGCTCTGTTTGCAGGCCGACCAGTTATGATTGTGGTGGAATATATGGAGAATGGATCCCTAGACTCCTTTTTGCGGGTGAGGTATTTTTTTTCTGATGGCATTTAAGTAAGCTATTCTGAGTTCTAGATTTAAATCATTTATCATCAATTAATTGTTGCATCATGTGACTCATGGATTTTTCTGTGAAGAACAGCAGCATTTTCTCTAGGGTGCATTTCTCTGATACTGTGATATATTAGAGTGTTACTAAGGGGGCGGCATATACATGTAATAATATAATTGATTTCTCTTATAAATTCACTTGCCATGTTAATATACATATATTTGAAATAATGTTATAAAGAAAGAGATTAAATGAAACTCAGTTACTTCACACAGCCATTCATTTTGCTTTATCACATTTAACTACTTAATGCTGAACCCCTTAAATTGATGTATATTGATCAATAATGAATTGAATTGATATCAGAAAACTGGTTTAATCAACTTTGTCCCTCTCAATTTCATTTGGACAACTATTCAGAAAGCAAAATGAAAAGAAATAAGAGAACAGCAGAGATTAGTTCTAGTACAAAAAAAATTTTAAGTACTCTTTTAAAGTAACTGTTCCTTAACAGTATGGTATGTAAAAAAATCGCAGGTTCCATTCCTGGTCAAAGAGACGTAGGTGGGCTGCATGGTACATCCCCTCCCCAGTCAGGGGGTGTGCAGGAGGCAAGCAAGCGGTGTGTCTCTCATATTCATGTTTCTCTCTTTCTCTCTTTCCCTCCCTCCCTTCTACTCTCTCTAAAAATCAATGGGGGAAAAATATCCTCATGTGAGGATTAACAACAACAAAAATTGTTTGTTTTATCTATATGCATACCTCAGAGGTATTGTGGATTCGGTTCCAGATCATCACAATAAAGCATATATCGCAATAAAGGAAATCACACGAAATTTTTTTGTTTCTGAGTGCATATAAAAGTTATGTTTACACTATACTGCAGTCTATTTAGTAGGCAATATATGTTTATAAAAACAATGTACATGCCTTCAGAGTCATAATCTTTTTGCTGGTAGAAGGACTTGCCCCGATGTTGATGGCTGCTGACTGGTCAGGGTGGTGGTTTCTGTAGGTTGGGATGACTGTGGCAGTTTCTTAAAATAACACAGCAATAAAGTCTGTCACATCGATTGACTCTTCCTTTCACAAATGATTTCTCTGTAGCGTACAATGCTGTTTGATAGCATTTTACCCACAGTAGAACTTCTTTCAAAACTGGAGTCAGTCCTCTCAAACCCTGCCACTGCTTCACCAACTAAGTTTATGTACTATTTTAAATCCTTTGTTGTCATTTCAACAATCTTCACAGAACCTTCACCTGGAGTAGATTCCATCTCAAGAAACCACCTTCTTTGCTCATCCATAAAGAGGAACTCCTCATGCATTTATAAAAGTTTTATCATGAGATTCCAGCAATCCAGTCACATCTTCCGTCTCCACTTCTGATTCTAGTTCCCTTGCTGTTCCCTTGCTGTTTCCACCACATCTGCAGTAACTGTCTCTGCTGAAGTCTTGAACCCCTCAAAGTCATCCACGAGGGTTGTAATAAACTTCTTCCGAATCCCTATTAATGTTGATATTTCGATGTCTTCCCATGAATCATGAGTGATCTTAATGGCACCTGGAATGGTGAGTCCTTTCCAGAAGGTTTTCAATTGACTTTTCCCATATATATCATAGTAATCACTAGCTATGGCAGCTATAGCCATATGAAATGTGTTTCTTAAATAATAAGACTTGAAACCCACAATGACTTTTTGAACCATGAGTGGTTCAAACTACAGAATGGATGTTGTGTTAGCAGGCATGAAAACAACATTAATCTCATTATACATCTTCATCAGAGCTCTTGGGTGATCCTGTATATTGTCAATGAACAGTAATATTTTAAATGAGATCTTTTTTTTCTGAGCAGCAGGTCTCCACAGTGGGCTTAAAATATTCAGTAAGCCATGTTGTAAACAGATGTGCTCTCTTCCAGGCTTTGCTGTTCCATTTATAAAGCACAGTCAGGGTGGATTTAGCATAATTAATGCTAAATCTACCGTCTTAAGGACCGTAGGGTTTGTGGCATGGCAAATGAGCGCTGGCTTCAACTTGAAGTGGCCAGCGCATCAGCCCCTACAAGAGAGTCAGCCTGTCCTTCGATGCTGTGAAGACAGGCATGGCTTCTCTCTAGCTATGAAAGTTGTAGAAGGCCATCTGTTGTCTAGTGTGGCACCTTCATTAAGCATCTTGGCTAGATTGTCTCCATAACCTGCAGACTCGCTGCCTCAGTACTCCCTGCTTCACCTGCGCTTACATGTTGTGGAGACAGCTTCTTTCCTTAAACCTCATGAACCGTCCTCTGCTAGCTTCAAACTTACCTTCTGTGGCTCCCTCGCCTCTCTCAGCCTTCGGAGAACTGAAGACAGTCAGAGCCTTGCCCGGGGTTAGGCTTTGGTTAAGGGACTGCTGTGGCTGCTTTGGTCTTTCGCCCAGCCCACTAGCACGTCTCCATGTCAGCAGTAAGGCCGTTTCGCTTTCTCCTTATTGGTGTGTTCACCGGAGGAGCACATTTCATTTCCTTCAAGAGCTTTCCCTTTGTATTCACAGCCTGTATAACTGGCACAAGAGGCCTGGCTTTCCGCCTGTCTCTGCCTTTGACATGCCTTCCTCACTAAGCCTAATCGTTTCTAGCTTTTAAGTGAGAGACGCATGACTCTTCCTTTCACTTGAACACTGACGAGGCCATCGGAGGGTTACTGATTGGCCTAATTCTAATATTCTTGTGTCGAAAGGGATAGGGAGGCCCAAGGAGAGAGAGAGACAGAGAGAGAGACAGAGAGACAGGGGAACAGCTGGTCAAAGGAGCAGTGGGAACACACACAGCATTTATTGGTTAAGTTTGCTCATCACGACACCCCAAAACAGTTATAGTAGTGACATCAAAGCTCACTGATCACAGATCACCATAAGAAATATAATAATAATGAAAATGTTTGAAATATTGCAAGAATTACCAATATGTGACACAGAGACACGAAGTGAGCAAATGCTGCTGGGAAAATGGAGCCGATAGACCCGCTCGTCGAAGGGTTGCCACGCACTTCAATCTGTAAAAAGCGGCGTCTGTGAAGCCTGATCAAGTTCGGGGTGCCCGTAGCGGAACAGGGTAACGGAGCCGAGACGGCTCTATGAAGCTACATTTTAAAGTGTGTTCATAATATCTGTAATGTTTCAAACGCCATCATATGCAACAAAAAATGTTCCTTAATAGCAACAACAACAAAAAAAAGGAATATGAAAAATATAATCCCTAGAGGAAACATTTTCACCCACAGCAGAGGTTACATGTGACTGTCACTGTGTTCTTCAAAGCACGCCCATGTACAGAGACATGGCCACTTTCCTAGCCTGTAAACCTCCTGCGCTTTGGCTACCTGAAATGCGCTGTTATTTTTCTTCTTTATTTTCATGAGACTAAACAGTCGCAAGCACGGCTTCTTCACTTGTCCATGTTATTTGGACACGTTCTGTGTATACCTCACCTTTTCCTCTTGATCTCATTTTTATCTATTTCTTTCTTGATTCCATGCCCCATTCTTTCAACTGCTCTCAGTATTAGCAGAGATGACACATTTATTCTGTGACTGGATGTCCAGATTGAATGCCAGAAGCTGAATTCGGCAAAATCGTCAAGTTATCAAGGAGCAGTACTCCTCACATGACGCAAAATGAAATTCATAGGTGTGTGGGGACGTGAGCTATTTGTTTTTTCTGAAGCCATTCTCAGCTATAAAATAACTTTATATCTTGTATTCATTTGTCCCATAAAGGGGCCAAATTATTTTAGAATAATTTATCAGGATCGTCTGTGGTACTTGAAATGCAGATATACTTATGTCCTTTCATTATATTTATTCAAAAACTCATTTTTACCAGATAGATATTATTACATAATGATGTTTGGAAGAAGTTTTTATGTTTGGATCAGCTATATCCTAGAGCTGAATATAAAGGCAAGTAATGTAGCACATACCCAGTCTCAAATTGCTACTGGAAATTGGATCAAATGACTGCCACAAGCAAATTAAGAGAGAAATATTAGCTTCAGATACACTTTTTACCCTGCCAAATCATGAATCAATTAGAATATGTTCTAAAGAAAAGATAATATGTTATAAATGAAATATTTACTCATAAACATTCTACTACATATTTATGAGTGGTATATTTCATGATTTAAAATTTAAAACCTAATACTTTTCAGCTCTTATGCACCATGTAAGACATCATAGAGTCTGGGAAAGTAAATATTTCCAATTGGTGGTGGCTACCATTACTACCACTATCAGAACTTTAACATATTTCTCAGCTCATCTTGGCTCTGCCACTTGCTGGCTGTGTGACCTTGTGACTTAAGCAAGTGACTAACTTCTCTGTGCCTCTCTTTGCCCATCTCTAAAATAGGAATATTAACAGTCTCTACCTCATACAAGTGTTATAAGGATATATTAGTTGATTATTGTAAAGTTTATAGAAAAATGTCTGACACGTTGTAAATGTTAGACTGTGAGGAGTCAAACTTAAGTCTTTGACTCAAAATGCCATGTTCTCATACAGCATGAATTCTACCTTTTTATTAAATTACTTACTACTTCTTCTTATAAGTTCACTGCCATCTCCCTTCTATGTGTCTTCTCTGCACATAGAATTTCTATTAAAATAAAAATGAGTTGGGAAATAGGGCCAAATAGTCTCTTTTTGACCTTTTTTAATATTCTTATACTTCTTTGTAATCATCTCTTTTATCCCAGAGCCTCAAAGTGCTTTATAAACTTTATGTCAATAGCAGACACTCAATCCCCATGGCAAGCAGAAATAAAATATATATATCCCACGCATTCTCAAAAGCGAAGTCATTTTTCAAACTCCTGCTGTAGAATGTGATCATCGCAGCTTCTGTGAACAAGAAGAAGGAGCTGGCTAAGTGCCCTGTGTAGCGGGAAGGCATCTGTGGCTCCCTAGTAGCACCCTCTGCTTGCCGGAGGCAGAAGAGATTTCCCTCTGGTCCCCCACACTGTTTGAAAAGGAGTGGTAGCAACACTAAGTACAAGATTTCAACCCAGGCCAGTGGCGGTGACTGTCTGTGTGTGATATTGCAGTGGATTCATAATTCTTACACTGTTTGGGATCCGTGTGGACATTCCTGCAGACATTTATTGTATGAATAAATGTGCATGTTTGTGAGCAATTGTGTGTGTGTGCGCGTGCATGCAAGTGCATGTGTGTGAAGGGGTGTGGGTGGGGATGTCACCATGTGTTTGCTTTTCATTTTAAAATTAAGTGGAATATCAGGCTGGCTGCCTGGAAAATATGACCTCACTGATATGCAGATTTTTCTAACTTTTCCAATTGCACTTAATTCCTAGTGTGAATTAAGTATAATGTTGACCACCATCCCTGGTTGGTTTTTCTCCTCTATACATACGTATTTCATAAACACCTTTTGTGACACTTCTCTAACAACTGCTTGTCCCTAAATCTTTTAACTTCCATTTTAATAACAAAGTTAACTAGCAATCAGTTATAAAAATAGTCCTAAAATATTTTGAAACTTTGAGATATCATATGTCAACTATAAAAGAGTATTCCTTTTATAACATTCGTCGAATGTGGATTTGTTTATCATATTATAAAATTCAGTTATTCAAAAATATAATGCCACTGTTTTTAGTTCAAGATGGTATATTATGTTCATGCTACAGCCTCCTGCTCCCACTCAAATCCTTTGACATGAGAGAAAAGACACACATACATTATTTACAAAGCACAATCACATGAGCAAACAATGAGTGTCACCCATAAATAACAAATATAGGAAGGGAGAAATTAATTAAGACAAAAGCAGACAAGATCAGATTGCATAAGGAAACCATAGCTCAGGACATGCTCGGGAAAGGATGCTTGAGAGCAAAAAGCACGTGTGGAAGCTGGTGCTGCGCTGAAATGGAGATGCAGACGGGGAGCACGGGCTGGGAGCTGGGAGACGATGATGACTTTCATCTGTGTCGTGTTGCAGTTGGGACGCCTGTGGAACATGCAGCGAAAATGTTCAGGCAGCAATTAGAAATATAATTCTGAAATTCAGTGGAAAAATCTTTGCTAAAATTAAAGATCTGGGAGTCAGTAACATAAACATAGTTATTAAAGCCAAACCATGACATTTCCCAGGAAGAAATGGGAAAAAGGAAAGGAGTTGAGCAAGGTTTTCACTCTGTGGCATGTCAACCTGAGGTGGCAGCAGGGTGGCATCCCCCAAGGTAACTAAGAATGAGATGTCAGAGAGGAGCAAGGAGGGAGAGGAGTGCACCTAAGAATAGAGCATTTCAGGCAGGAGCAAATAAGCAGTTGTATCAAATGCAGTAGAAATTTTGAAAGACAGAAACTGAAAAGCATCCAAGGGATTTAGCACTTAAGGGGACCTCAGTGATCTCAATAAGGGCGCTTTTAATGGGTTGATTTCAGACAGAAGCCACATTGCAGAAGGCAAAATGAGAGTGAAAGATAAATGGGACCTGGTAGGTGGAGACCATTTTTAGGGAAGAAGTGGGTGAGATAGCAAGGCGAGAGAAATCAGATGCTAGTAGACAATAAAAGAAAAATCAACAATCTTTTAAGATGGAAAAAAATTCAGACAATTTATCCCCTGAGGGGTAGGGAATCAAAAGAGAATACATTGGTACGGTAAAGTATCTCAGGAGATGGAAGGTACCATACCAAGGACCCTGGTGGAGAATTGACCTTGAGTAGCAGAGGCCTGCACACACCTGCCAAGGCCGAAGGGACTCTGTGTGGATCTAGAGAGATGTATGAGCAGAAAGTATTAAATCGAAAGAAGTGAGAGCTGATGATGTTTCATTTCTGCCTCAAGTAGGAGGACAGTGTGTGTGTGGGAGTCTGAGGACAAACTTTCATTTAAAGTGAATGTTCAGAGTAATTGCTGAAGTTAAAAAAAAAAAAAAAGTAGCTGAATGGAAACAAAAAAGCAGGATCATCACGAGCAGGTTCTACTCCAAGGAAACAGGTTTTTTTCTGGGCCCTAGAAAGGGCAACTAAAAGTCTTTACCAAGGTTTTTAGTGATATGACCTCACCCTTGGTCATGGAGAAAGTAACATTAATTAACCGGCCGTGCTGACATCAGCTGATGCTGGCGAGCATGAGCGTGTCCCGGTCGTGGTGGGCATGCCTCTGTGGATTTTTGCAGAAACACTCAACCCCCAGCTGTCAGAATGGAAACAGTAGACAGTATTGTTTATAGAGCAGGTACAACAGCAAAACAAGGGTCCCACAGGGGAGTTGGGGTGCTGGCAAAGGAATCTTTATCTAGCGATATCCAGGCTAGATAAATCGGGGCTGGGGGCTTTATTGTGTAAAAGAGGAAGGATAGTTGTGTGTGAGGGTGAGAGGATGGAAGGGAAAGAAGACTGTGGCCAGCAAGTGGGACATTGGCAATGGTTTGTCAGAGCCAGGTCATACCAGCTTGCAGGAGGTGATTATTAAATAGCTGGAAATTTGGGGAGCTGTTTGTTAAACTGTTAGTAGCTTGAAATTGGTCTTGATGGGAGTACTTGCACCACAGAAACTGGCAGATGCTACCAATCAGAAACAGTTTACTAACACACTAGACTGACATTTAAAATTTCTGAAGTGAGGCAGTTTTAGAGATGACAGTTTCCAGGTGTGGGCCTAGGAATCTGTGACTAAAGTAAAAATGAAGATGAATATCTTTAATTAACTAACAGAGATAACATTTATGTGTTCTCTATGAGTCAGGCATTATTCCAATCCCATGCATTAACTCACCCAGTGCTTATGAAGGCGGCACGTGGTAGGTGTTACTACTATCCCCATTTTACCAATGTGAAAACTGAAGCAAAGCAAATTAGGTAACTTGCCCGATGTCAAACTACTGGTAAATCATTCATTCTTCTTTTTTTGCACAAATATACGTTCATAGAATATAGTGGACAAGGCAATGTTCTTTAGTTTGGAATACAAAAGTGAACAAAATTAAAATTAAAAATCTAATGGGAGTAGAAATAAAGAATTGAGCAAAATATATGTGGTACATCAGAGGCGTAGAGGCCAAGGGGCATAGAGGTGGGCGTGAGAGTAGGTTTCAGTATTGAATTTAGTGGTCAGGGAAGGTCTCGTGAAAAGTAGCAGGTGAGTTAAGATGGGAAAAGGTAAGGGAGCAAGCCGAGTGGGCACCTGGGGGATAGATTCCAGAGTTAGAGCAGCAAGGGCCAAGGCCCTGAGTGGGAGCATTTGATACCCACAGAACTGTAAACTAAGTCCTTATGCTCTAACACCGTCTGCCTGCTGCCTAGGACAGTGCTGATTCGTGCCCATCATCTCTTCATAATTAATAGTGATCCTTTCACTGTGCAGTTAGCATAATAAAATATGTAGTCACCCTGTCATTTTGGGTAGAGGAGCGTACCTAAGGGGAAGGGTGGTAGAAGATTAAGTCAGAGAGTCCAAGGGAGCAGAAAGGGACTCAGACCTTGGAGGGAAATGGTCTCACACTTGGCTGCACATTATAATCGTTTAATTTAGAGTGTTTAACAATCCCAAGTTCCAGGCTGCACCCCTGACGAGTTAAATCAGAATCTCTTGGGGTGGGATACGGGCATCAATATTTGTTCAAAGCCCTCTCAGTTGAGTCTATTATGCAACCATGTTGTAAAACTGCTGAAGTGGGACCTTGCAGGTTATTGCAGTGACTTTGAGTTTTCTCTGGATAAGATAAGAAGCTATTATAGGGTTTGGAGAAGAGACACAACATAATCTGTATTTTAAAAGGATTGCTCTGGTTGCTGTGTTGAGAATAGACTTTAGTGAGGTACAGTTGGGTGCAGGGACATTAGGAGGCTTTTGCAGTAATCCAGGTAAGAAGATGACAGTGGCTTAGATGAGGATAGTTGCAGTTGACTTGAAGGAAACCGGTGGATTCTGCGTTGCATTTTGAAATTTGAGCCAATAGGATTTGCCAGTGGATTGCATAAAGTATATAAGTGAAAGAGAAGATTCAAGGGCAAATGTTATCCACAAAATAAGGTCAATAATAGGCAATAACTACTTCCTACAGGTATTGTGATTATTATAGTATTAAATGGCTAATAGGCCCAAAAATCCTAGAATACTGTCTGGCATATATGAAGGTCTCCATAATGTTATCATTTTTATTATATGCTTCAGAAGATGTCACTAAGAGTTTTAAATTAGTTTTTCTGTTACTTCCTGGTCTGTTTTTTTCTACTGGCTAAAAATACTTTTAATTTTCATAATTTAAAAAAAATCTAGATATACCTCATGAATGAGTATTTAAATAATACATGTAACTGCATATTATCATTTCAAAAGCAATGTGAGTCATTTGAAGAGTTTCCCTGAACAAATGAAAAGCAAATATTAATTTAAAAAATTAAAGGGATCTTTTAAATATTTATGTACTCAAATTATAAATCTAGTAAAGATGGCATTTTACCTTATGCTAGTTATATATTAATAATGAGAGCTGTATTTTATTAGCACACTTTTCTTGTAAATTGTGTCGTATGGAGTTATGTTTGTGCTGGTACATAAGAGTGAAATTAAGCTACAATAAATTCACTTTCTATTCAACAGTTAAAAATGTGAAGTTGCATTTATCCACCAATACCTATTTTTAAAACATAAAACTTATAGTTGAATTACCTCCCCCTAATCACATTTTTCAGAAGAAAATGTGAAACTTCATGTAGACTATTATTTATCATGCTTGTGCCAGCTTAATGCCAAGTACTATTCTAAAAATAATGTGACAGTACACATTTAAATATATGAAAGCAAGGTGTGCTTGGAACCCAACATAGGGTTGGCTGAACTTTTCATTTTAAATTAGAAGTTATAGCACCAACTTTCAATAGCCTGAATTTATCTCTTTAAGCATTTTAGTACTGTGAATGTATTATATCATTTGTAGTACCTGGTACCATGAAATTGTAGTTTATAATTTTCTTTATTAATTCTCCTTTTGTATACAGGACTTTACATTCATTTTTTTTCTTTTTTTTTAATCTTTATTGTTGACAGTATTACAGATGTCCCTCTTTTTCCCCTGTTGACCCCCTCCGCCCCACATCCACCCCACACCCAAGCCTTCCCCATACCAATGTCTGTGTCCATAGGTTATGCATGTGAGCATATAAGTTCTTTGATTAATCTCTCCCCACCCACTCCCCCACCCTGCCTTCCCTCTGAGATCCCTCAGCCTGGTCCATGCTTCTACGTCTCTGGATCTATTTTGTTCATCTGTTTATTTTGTTTATTATATTCCACATATAAGTGAGATCATGTGGTACATGTCTTTCTCTGCCTGGCTTATTTCGCTTAGTATAATACTCTCCAGTTCCATCCATGCTGTCCCAAAGGGTAAGAGGTCCTCCTTCTTTATAGCTGCATAGTATTCCATGGTGTGAATGTCCCACAGCTTTTTTATCCACTGATGGGCACTTGGGCTATTTCCAGATCTTAGCTATTGTGAATTGTGCTGCTATGAACATAGGGGTGCATAAGTTCTTTCTGATTAGTGTTTCAGGATTCTTAGGATATATTCCTAGAAGTGGGATCACTGGGTCAAATGGCAGGTCAATTTTTAATTTTTTGAGGAACCTCCATACTATTTTCCATAGTGGCTGCCCCAGTCTGCATTCCCACCAGCAGTGCACTAGGGTTCCCCTTTCCCCACACCCTCGCCAGCACTTGTCGTTTGTTGATTCGTTGATGGAGCCATTCTGACAGGGGTGAGGTGATACCTCATTGTGGTTTTAATTTGCATCTCTCTGATGATTAGCGACGTTGAGCATTTTTTCATATGTCTGTTAGCCATCTGTGTGTCCTCTTTGGAGACATGCCTATTTAGGTCCTTTGCCCATTTTTTTATTGGATTGTTTGCCTTCCTTTTGTTAAGTTATATGAGTTCTTTATATATTTTGGATATTAACCCTTTATCAGATGTGTAATTGGCAAATATGTTCTCCCATTCAGGGATCCCTTTTTGTTTTGTCAATGGTTTCTTTTGCTCTTTTGCTGTGCAGAAGCTTTTTATTTTTATGTAGTCCCATTTGTTTATTTTCTCCTTAGTTTCTCTTGCCCTAGGACATGTATCAGCAAATATATTGCTACAAGAGATGTCTGAGATTTTGCTGCCTATGTTTTCTTCTAGGATTTTTATGGCTTCATGTCTTACATTTAAGTCTTTTATCCATTTTGAGTTTATTTTTGTGTATGGTCTAAGTTGGTGGTCTAGTTTCATTTTTTGCATGTACCTGTCCAGTTATCCCAACACCATTTATTGAAGAGACTATCTTTACTCCATTGTATGCTCTTCCCTCCTTTGTCAAATATTAATTGAGCGTAATGGCTTGGGTCAATTTCTGTTCCATTCCATGGATCTGTATGACTGTTCTTGTGCTAGTACCAGGCTGTTTTGATTACAGTGGCTTTGTAGTATAACTTGATATCTGATGTTGTCATCCCACCAACTTTGTTCTTCCTTCTCAAGATTGCCATGGCTATAAATTTTTTAAGATACTTAGGAATAAACTTAACCAAGGAGGTAAAAGATCTGTACTTGGAAAACTACAGAACGTTGCAAAAAGAGGCAGAGGAAGATATAAACAAGTGGAAGAATATACCGTGTTCATGGATTGGAAGAATCAACATCATTAAAATGTCCATTCTACCCAAAGCAATCTATAAATTCAATGCAGTCCCTATTAAAATACCAACAGCATATTTCACAGATTTACATTGATTTTTATTGGTGTGTAATTTGTAATTATAGTGATATGTAGAGAAATTCCATTTTCCTGAACTCGTCTGTAGTTAGTCCTATATCCCCTTATGGCCATACTAGAGATTTTGAATTTACAGAACTAAATATTAGACTTAAAACTTACAGTTCTCAGCCATGTCTGCCAATCAGAATCACAATCCTAGAGAGATTTTAGAAAAGAGATATGTAGACCAAAGCAGGTCTATTTTTTAAAAACTTCCGCAGGTAACTGATGCACTCCAACTATAATTTACCATAACCATGGTGCTATGTGACACCCTGGCCCAAATGCCACACGAAACAATTTATATTTTTCTGGCTTTATTTAAGTGCAGCACATAGTAGCTAGTGTAGATTATCTTCATACAAATCTAAGCAAAATAAAATAAAATTCAGTAGTAAGCTTTGCAAGCTAAAGCTATATTGTATACAGATTCACTTTAAGCTCTTAAAATGCAATTCTGAAATCCAACTGGCATGATTCACAAATCCATATCTACTTTTCTTCCTAGATTTTTTTAAGTATATTAGTAATGACATTTTTTTAGTTTCCTCATGATTGAAATTTCTGATTTTATTCTTGGTGGCATCTCCCTTCTATAACTGAAAATGTAACTCTGCCAAGTTTAAGTCCAAATCCATGATCACTGCAAAAGAAAAAGCCTTGAAGGACTTAGTAAATATTCTAGAGGAAATTATAATAAGATTTTCAATGGGGGAGGCCACAAGAACCAAGACTTTGGTAAAAAAAAAAAAAGAGAGAGAGAGAGAGATTGAGTCTTACTTGTACACGATTATTTTAAAACAGGAATGATTTGGTCTTTTCAAGTCCATAAATAACCTTAGCCATTGCTTTTTCAAATTTAGGAGCATTTTCAAGTCATGGCATGGACAACTTTCTGATTTAGAAACAGAAAAACTGAATTTTAACTTTAAACTTAAGTTATGCAAGTAATCGTCCAAGGACTGTTTTCCTCAAAGTCACTTATAAATCAATTGTTGAGAACTCAGAATGTATTTTCCTATAAATATTTATTTTAAAAATATTACTTAAGTCCCTAGGCAGACCTATAAAAGCCTCTTTAACACAGACTACAGTAAAGGACGTAGCTTCCAATACGAAAGGGGCCAGGAATTATCTTCAAAAGAGAATAAAAGGTGTGTTTTCCTCTGCTCTACATGACTTCCTTGAGCCAAAATTTTTAAAGGCCATTTTTCTGTGGCATTCACTCCTTTCGTGTTCTCTTGTGGCACCCTCCCCATCCCTTATCCCCAGGCTCGGCCTTTCTCCATCTGATAGAATTACCTGCAACCTGGACCCTCACCCACCCTTAATCTAAGCTTCCATTCTTTAGTTACCATAGATCTTAGCTGGATATAAGGTTAGACTAATTCATACTAGTGTGTGATTCACAAATACTATTTTAATGTCTTCATATTATTTTGCATCTTTTACATGAACTTACAAACCCAAATGTAATTTATTTTATTTTATTCTGGTAGTAACATGTAACATAAAATCTACTCTCTCTACAAATTTTCAGATGTACAATACAGTATTGTTGAATATAGGTGAGGTGTTGTACAACAGATTTCTAGAGCTTACTCATCTTGCAAAACTAAAGCTATCCTCATTTATTAGTAACCATATCCCCCTCCGCATAGCCTTTGATTTTATGAATTTGGCCCAATTAAAATTTTAATAATGGAATTTCAGGTGGCAAAACAAAAAAGTGAGAACAAGCAGACAGTGTGGGTGAGGATATTTTTGCACGAAAGGAACACAGAAGTTAACTCCTCTCTGTTTTTGTAGCTTTTCATAGATTCTCATCTTTTGTCCCTTACAAACCAATTGCATTTCAGACAAAATCTAGTTTTCTCAGAAAGGCCTCTGGTAACACAAAATTAGAGGAGACAAGAGGCTTTAAAAAGTGTCCACTGTTTGTATACCTTGATCTTTTGTAAACCGCTTAGTAAGTCACATTTCCTGCATAGCCATTTTATAGCTCAAGTCAGCGTTTTGGAAGGAGTAATTTTACAAGGCTTCAGATAACCCTTCTATTTTTGTCATTCTGTTTTGAAAAGCCGGTGCCATTTCTTATAACTTGTGGTTAGTAAACTAAAAAAATCTTTTGACACACATCTGAACCAAACTTTCATTCTTCATTTTGGAGCATAAATTGTCATTTTCCACTAGTGTTTATTGCACCAGATTTGTGAGGAACCTTTGGAAAGTCATTTATTTATTGCAACCAAGACACTGTATAATGAATTGTATTCTCTGTAAATGTTTGTTAAATGATGATGTGCGATTTTTATTAATTCTACTCTAGAATAGCAGCTTACCATCTACTAGGTATAGTTTTGTTTATCACTCATTTTCAACATTTCAAAACACTGAGTCACACTAATTATTTACTCGATACAAAGAAGCAATGCACATTTTTCAACCAGAAACTTTGAAGGCTATGATTTAAATTGTGGTCCACAGACTTTTCATACTTCGTAAGGCTGTTCTGTTGGTGGGCTCAACATTACTGTGATTCTCCAGTGAAGACCTAGAAAGAAATACAGCCGAAATCTGTGTAACATACTTAGCCCCCTTTTCCTCACTCTGCGGCAAAAATACAAGAATTTGGTGGTCAAAATCAGTCACACCAGAGTCTTGCCCTTAGAGGTGAAGAAGGCTGCACGTGTAACAAATCCTTCTCATTTACTCATGATTTTCTCAGAGCATCTCTTATCTTACTTGCCATGGAAAATACTTCAAGAATATCTTACTACTGACTAAAAGCTTGAAGTATTTCCCTGCACTAAGAGAAAAATAAATTTAGCGCCATTCAATCCAGTGAGTATCAGTCCAGTACCTACTGTGTGCCAAGCATGGTGCCAGGCCCTGAGATTTCCGAGACGAACAAGACTAGGTGCGCTCATTGCCCTAGGTGAGATTATGTTCAAGACCGTGGGAGAGACTGGCACACACATATGGTTTTAGCCAGTGTTGGTGTAGACAGGATGCTTTGAGAGCAGTGAAGAGAGAAACTTGGTCCATCTTTATTTCTCCACTTTCCTGACCCATCTCCCCCTCCATCCAATCCATTGCAGGTCTTGTTGGCTATGCCTCTAAAATAGATCTCAGACCTGGTTTAAGCCACCAGCTCCTCTCTCCCGTGTTAGTCTAGTAGCTTTCAATTGATCTCTCTGCTTCCATTCTCCATACACAAGTCATACACACACACACATGTGAGCAAAAGTAGGTTTACAGTTGTGAGTATGTGAAACAATTTATTTAGCAAGTAGACTACAAGAATGTGTAAATAATGAAGGCAATTTGAGCACTTAAGAGACTATGCCTGAATGCACTGTGCCATTGTGACATTCTTTTGAGTTAAAGCTATTGTAATAATCATAGCCTACATGTCTTTTTCCCTATGAACTGTAAACCTACTTTTGCCCACCCCTGTATGTATATGTA
Source organism: Miniopterus schreibersii (assembly GCF_964146895.1). Classification (NCBI taxonomy): domain Eukaryota; kingdom Metazoa; phylum Chordata; class Mammalia; order Chiroptera; family Miniopteridae; genus Miniopterus; species Miniopterus schreibersii. The sequence goes on along the minus strand of NC_138106.1, from coordinate 66,277,933 downwards.
TATATATCATTCTCCAACTAAAATTCTTGTCTAACTTCTCATTACTTTTAGAGATTTCAAACTCTTCACCTTGGCTTACAAGACCCTGCCTGATTTTCCTCTGCCTGACTCTTCAGTCTCCCTCTCCTGCCTCTTCTCTCTCCATAAGCTCCAGCCCCATTGGCTTTCATTTCTTCAGCACAAACTCATCTTTGACTTAAGTCATCTGTACATGCTGGAAACTAGTCACGGGCTCCAACATGTCACTGTCTTTCATACACATGTTCTATATTTTGTAGTTCCTCATTATTTAAAAGCATCTCATTTATTTTTTACCTCTTTGTTTTCTGTCTCCCTGCCTCCAATTAAATGTAAGTACAACTGGAGCAGGCACCTTTCTCTTCTGCTTCCCACTTTGACTCCAGCAATTAGAGCAATAACTCGCCTGTAGTATAGCTGCTCAAAGAGTACTGTTGGGAAAAACGACTTGGGGATTCAGCAAGGACCTCCAAGAAGAGATGATACTTACCATGGGAAACTCAGATGACAAAAGACTAGAGGAGTATTCCTGGAGGAGGGAACTGTACAAGCAAAGCACATCAGATATGAAATAACATGTTGTAGGGGTGAAGTAAACACCAAAAAAATGAATCAGGACAAGGTTATAAAACTAGTGATAGGAGCAAGGGTCTTAACTTTGTATTGACTACTGTACTTTATTCTGTCATTGAAAGGTCTTAAGCAAATGAGGGGCAGGGTGATATTTGTGTTTCGTAGAATACATTTGTTAAATATATTTATTATGTTGAAAAAATATATGTATTTTTAATATTGTCAGATAATAGTGTGATGACAGGAGAACAGCATAGCACTCAAACCCTACATCTGCCCAAAGCACAGGCTAAGTACTTGAGGTCAACCTAAGATGAATGGATGCGGAGAGACTGGAAGTGTCCGTGGGGGACAACCTGGAAGGCAGGGCCTTGAACCATCGTCAGGAGCTTGCCTTACTGTGACACGCTCGGATCCGGCGGGTGTTGTGCTCTGGGGTCTTAGACAGGGTCTGGGAGCGCTCTGCAGACGTTGTAATGTAGAGCTTCCAGGAAACACCTTCCAGTCAGGCTCACCCTCTCTGTCGCTTAGACGTTAAGCTCCAGGTTTCTCAGCAGTCGGGTTGAGAGCGCAAAGAAAAAAAATGAAGACAAACCGAATTCTAGCTACTAAGCTCTGAGATGCAGTGTGTAAATATGCCACATTCGCTCTCTTTCATTTGAATCTGCCTTCCCGGGAAAATAACCCTATGTCATTAAAATATTCATAGTTTCTTTCTGATTAATCTCTAGTAGGAAGCCCAAAGATATTAAATCTCGGGGCTCTCACATTTTTCTCCTCCCCTCATAAACAATTCAATTCCATTTGAATTAATATTTATCAAGTGCTGACACAAGGCATGGCAGTCCAGTGGGTGCTGTGATAGAACCGCTGCCTAGAAGGGAGAAAATGCGTATCCAGCCTTAAGAAAACAACTCTTTTTTGTACAAGACTATGGGAATAATACAGCAATAGCAGCCAGTGCTCTACAAGATGGTATCAAAGACTATTTAATTCAGTCACCATTTATTAACCACACACCATATTCAAGAAAACCAGTGTGTTCTAAAGCACACTTGAGGAGGCTATGCTGACAGGACTAGTGAAAAGAATATAGATTTTGTCTGCAGGAGAGAGTTGCATCTTCTGTAGAGAAATAGATTCGAGCCATACCTCAAGTTTGAATAAACGGGGCTGCTCCTCTCAGCCAGGCATAGATAGATAAATCCTCGCTTGTCGGTTTATCTGGAGTGTTCCAGTTTGTCTGTTTGTTTTTTGTTTCATAGTGTAGTCTCAGAGCCCTTTTATTCCGTGCTTTATTAAGCCAAATTATACTTCCCAGGCTAGCCTAGACTGGGTCATTATGGCAAAGTTTAGGCCAGCTCTTTTTCAGACAACTCCAATTGATAAGAATAGAGGCTCTGGAATTAGATTGCCTGGATCTGAATCCTCACTTGACCCTTTACCAGGTTATTAAATCTTGTTGTCCTTCGGTTTGACTATAAGATGAAGATAATAACTGCACTTATATCACAGAGTTGTTGGCAAGGATTAAATGAGACAATACCTGTAAAGAGCTCGTAACTCACTGCTTTGTAGTGTTTAATGAGTGTTAGCTATTTTCCCCTAGAATGATGTGGTAACAACTGAGGTATGAGTTTCCAAAAAATATATAGAACCATTTTTTGAGCTTCTTTTTCATCAAGGCCACATTTTATAGACAATATAGATGATAGATAGACAGATAGATGATGATAGATGATAGATGATGATAGATAGATAGATAGATAGATAGATAGATAGATGATAGATAGATAGATAGATAGATAGATAGATAGATAGATAGATAGATGATAGATGATAGATAGATGATGATAGATGATAGATAGATGATAGATGATGATGATGATAGATAGATGATAGATAGATAGATAGATAGATAGATAGATAGATAGATAGATAGATAGATAGATATAGATAGATAGATGATAGATAGATAGATGATAGATAGATAGATGATAGATAGATAGATGATAGATGATAGATAGATAGATGATAGATAGATGATAGATAGATAGATAGATAGATGATAGATAGATAGATAGATAGATAGATAGATAGATAGATAGATAGATAGATGATAGATAGAGAGATGAGAGATTTTTTACATCTGTGTAAAGACAGGTTGTGTTCCCCGGGAAGCAGATCCTTTAAAGATTTTCATGAAGGAACTTTCCTGAGGACAAGTCTCAGGATCAACTCCCTTATTCCTTTAGCTTCTGGAATTTTAGAAGCTAAAACTGAGTTCTTAGCTCAGCTCCCCTCTGGGAAATGCCCTTGACTAGAGAAAACCACCTCACCCAAGGCCATGACACGTTTACAGAGACAGCCTGCCTCCAATGATTGATCCATGTGGCGTGTAAGACCCAGCCCCTTTTCCTCAATTTGGACCAACTCTGAAGAGTTATCCCAGATCCAGACCGTTTCATGGGCCATGCCCAGGCCGCCGTTGCGAATGCTCTGCACTTGAACTTCCTGCCGCCCAGTCTTGTTCTCTTCTATCCCTCACAGATGTTGATCCTGAGCATGTGTAATCAAGGACCAACATTCAGCAAACCTCATGAGTTTTACTGCTTCACTAGCTACATTCTTATATAAAACTACCCTTTTTCGTTTGTGTGGCAGAGAAGCATATGGGAATACTAGTACAGTTTGGTTTGGTGCTACTGCCTTGATTTATGTTTAGGCTTCTGCAGTTTCACCTAACAGAGTTTGGTTTTTGTGGTTTGGTTTTGTTAAGCCTCACCGAGGATAATTTTTCCATTGATTTTTAGAGAGAGTGGAAGGGGAGGGGAGAGAGAGAGAGAGAAACATCTATCAGTTGCCTCCCACACACTCTCTGACCAGGGCCAGGGAAACAACCTGCAACCCAGATACTTGCCCTTGACCAGGAATAGAGCCTGCGACCCTTTGATACCTGTGCCGGCGCTCTAACCACTGAACCACACCAGCCATGGCTACCTTACAGAGTTTTATATGAGTGAAAATATCAACACAGTGAAAAAGGGCAGATGTATGTCTTAGTGCTGTTATAAAAATAGTTTTGACCTCATGAACCTCTGAAAAGATGTGGTGATATGAATTAGAAATAAATATACTACATCGTATAGTCCCATGAAAGAACATAGAGAAAGTGGTTTATATTATTTTCAGACACTAAACATTCATTTTATAATGATGCCATTTATTGTTATAAGAACCGTGACTGCTATGTTGCTGATAAGAAAGCAGTTAATTCAAGTCTTTTCAAATATTGGTAATGAGAATAGTAAAAACAATTTTAAAATAACTTAAAAAATAGAAGAGGGACTACTCCCAAACTTATTTTACAAAGCCAGATAACAAGGCCAGACAAGGATCCTACAAGGAAAGAAAACCACAAGCCAATATCCCTGGTGAACATAGAAGCAAAAATCCTCAGCAAGACATTAGCAAATCAAATTCAACAGTGCATTAAATGTATCATACAGCATGACCAAGCGGAAGCTATTCTAGGGATGCAAGGGTGGTTCAACATCCACAAATCAACTCATGTGATACACATTAACAAAACGAGAGATGATAATCATATGATCATCTCAATAGATACACAAAAAGCATTTGACAAAATTCGGTATCCACTTATGATTTTTAAAAACCTCTCAACAATGTGGGTATAGAGGGAACATATTCAACATAATAAAGGCCATAGATGAGAAGCCCACAGCTAATATCATACTCAACTGTGACAAGCTGAAAGTTTTTCCTCTAAGATTAGGAATAAGGCATGGATACCTACTCTCACCACTTTTATTCAACATAGTATTGGAAGACCGAGCCAGAGCAGGTTGGCAAGAAAAAGAAAGTAGATCGATGGAACAGAAAAGAGAGCCTGTAATAGACATAGTCAACTGGTTTGTGGCAAAGGAGCAAATGCAATACCATGGAGCAAAAACCTGTCTTTTCAACAAATGGTGCTGGAACAATTAGGCGTCCACATGCAAAAAAAAAGTCTAGACACAGAGCCTTAACGCTCTTCACAAAAATTAACTCAAAATGTATCACAGGCCTAAATGTAAAAGGCAAAATCATAAAACTTCCAGAAGATAACGTAGGAGAAAACCTAGATGACATTGGATATGGCAGTGACTTTTGAGATAAAACACCAAAGGCACAACCCAAGAAAGGAAGAATTAATAAGCTGGACTTCATTAAAATTTAAAACTCCTGCTCTGCAAAAGACAATGTCAAGAAAATGAGGAGACAGAACACAGACTGGAAGAAAATATTTGCAGAGGACACATTGATAAAATACAGTAATCCAAACTATACAAAGAACACTTAAAACTCAAAATAAGAAAACAGCCAGATTAAAAAATGGACCCCAAAGACCTTAACAGACACCTCACAAAATAAGATATATGGATGGCAAATAAGTGCATGAAAAGATGCTCCACATCATGTGTCATCAGGGAAATGCAAATTAAAATGAGACAGCACTATGCACCTATTAGAATGGCCAAGGTCAGTAACTCTGACCCAAAGGCCGGTGAGAATGTGAAGAGCAGGAACTCTCCCTCATTGCTGGTGGGAATACAGAATGGAAGGTAGGTTGGCAGTTTCTCACAAACCTAAACATTCCCTTACCATACAATCCAGCTATTGCCCTCTTTGGCGTTTACCCAAAGAAGTTGAAAACTTATATGCACATAAAAGTTTGTAGCCATAAACTGCTATATATATGCTATAACCACAGGTGTTGGTAGAAGCTTTATCTATCATTGCCAAATGTGGAAGCAACCAAGATGTCCTTCAGTAGGTGAGTGATAATCTGTGGTAGATTCAGACAATGGAATATCATTCAGATTCGTCACTAAAAAAAAAAAAAAAAATCAAGCCATGAGGAGACATAGAAAAACCTTAAATGCACATTACTAGGTGAAAGAAGCCAATCTGAAAAGGCTACATACTATATAATTCCAACTATATAACATTCTAGAAAAGGGAAAACTATGGAGACAATAAAAAGCATCAGTGGTTCCCAGGGTTGGGAGTGGACACAACAGATTTTAGGGCAGTGAAAATACTCTGTATGATGCTATAATTGTGGATACATGTCATACATTTGTCCAAACCCATAGAATGAATGTTGAACACCAAGAATGAAGCCTAATGTCAACTTTGGGTGATTATAATGTGTCAGTGTATGTTCATCAATTGTAATAAATGTACCACTGAGTGAGAGATGTTGATAATGGGGGAGGCTATACATGTGTGTGAGCAGAAAGTATGGGAGAAATCCCTCACTCTTAATTTTGCGGTTAACCTAAACTTGCTCTTAAAATAGTTGTGTTTAAGAAAAGAAATAACTTGGTGCTGTGTGCCACCCTCAGAATAAATAGGAAATTAAATTTCAACCTGGTGTTAAATAACTATTTCTCTTTATGCTATAAGAGTTTATGTTACCAATTGGTTTTTCAGGAAAGTGAGAGAATTGTCTGACTCATACTAAAATTACAAAACCTACATATAATTATAACAACAAGGCTTTATTAAATAGTAACTATTATTAAATTAAGTCAGGGGCTGCTCTGTGTTTGTATGTGATTCTCACTACAGCTCTGACTTACTCTATTCTCATTGTACAGATAAGGAAACTGAGGCATTCCTTAGTTTTCAAATGGTTCATTAACGTTTCCTACTATGTAGCAATTCTCCATTCACAAGAACTGTGACACCAGGCAGCTTCGTTTTCTAAAAGGTATAAGAACGGCCTCTTTAAATTTAGCGTAAGCCTTTCTTGGCCAAAAGAATTTATGCTTTCAATTCTACTCAAAGGCTTTGAGGTTCCTAATAGAGGAGAGGTATGTAGAGCACAGGATAAAAGAGGCAAATTTCATCTAATAGTACACTGTCTAAGAAGATGGATTGGAAACATAAAGAGCTAATAACACCAAAGATTTTCTTTGCTGGATTATCTTTTATACATTAATTATACAGAAGAGCCTGCTCAAATGGGTACTCTCGCCGTAGAATATTTCTTTTAAGAGAGGGTTCTTTTCCTTACTCTGCACTTGAGTTGGGTGATGCTGTCAGAGGGCTGTCAGGGAGATAAGTTGATATAGTAAGACAAAGTTTATTTCATTTGTATAAGCCTGTTCTTCAACTGACCAATGAATCATTGTTGCATAGGAGACTGTGTCACTGTGGTCTGGTCAAGTCATCGCCATGTCTCAGCTGCTCTATAGTTTTAAGTCAGATATCCATGAAAACTGCTTAACTTTGCAAAATTTAAGATACTCTTATTTATGCTTCTCCCACACTGTATAAGGTAATATGACCCTATAATTTCTCACTGGAAATTCATTTTTAATATCATTCATAAATAAATGTTACCTGATGTGTAAAACCAACTTGAGAATTTTTTGTTTCTCTATGTCTTCATCAAAGACAACAATCTCCAAATAACTACATAGAACAATATGCATTATTTTCCAAACTTACAATATTTTTTATTTTCATTTTCTCTAATTTCTAGGGTACTATTTGTATCTAGTCTTATTGGTGTACACATCTTGCATGGATGACAGTTGCATGTTTTTTCTTTTTTAAAAAATTCTATGTTGTTTTTTAATTAAGGTGAGAGGAGTAAGTATCCAAGGGAGTGACTACTACACAGCAGTGCTGTGCCTGGCTTGTTACTCATATTTCATTTAATCTTTCCAACTGGGAGCTAAAAGAGTCCAGTTTTCGGTCAATTCCCAACAACTTCCAATTTGCTGCATTCAATAAAAGATGGGAAAATCCGGTTATTTTCTCTTTGCGTGTTTTTTTCTTTCTCCTGCAGCTTTCCTAAACTTGTTTCTTCTTTATGCAATCAGTTTTTCTTTTTCCTGAGTGATTTTTTTACCATATTTCCAGTTATCACGCAGCTTTCATCCTATCCTCGGTTCTGCTGCCCTTCTTCCCAACTGTATGACTGGTTCGGAGCTCACAGCTGTGAAAAGTGGATTCTGTCTCCTTGATAGTCAATGCTATGACCTTATTTGATTTTACTTCCCTCTTAAAGTTTTTGAAATTATTTTTTCGGAACTTAATTTGGTTGGTTCCCTTCTGTCTTTTATTTGTTATCCTTCATCACTTCCAGCTAGATTTTTCTTTCCTTTAATGTCAAACAAATACTTATATTTTGTTATAAACATAGTCAGTGGTCAGCAACTTGATGCTTACATTCATCGGACCCAGTAAAATAAGTTCAAAGATTTTATCTATTACCACACACACACACACACACACACACACACACACACACACTACACTAAATAAATCAGTGTGATTCTCTTTCAGAAACATGACGGCCACTTCACAGTCATCCAGCTGGTCGGCATGCTTCGGGGCATCGCGTCGGGAATGAAGTACCTCTCTGACATGGGCTACGTGCATCGGGACCTCGCAGCTAGGAACATACTGGTCAACAGCAACCTCGTGTGCAAAGTCTCTGACTTTGGTCTCTCCCGGGTGCTGGAAGATGATCCAGAAGCCGCGTATACAACAACCGTAAGTTTACATGTTCTTTCCCAGTAAAGCTTGTTTGCTTTCATTGTTTGTCATGTCATTAGAATAATTCTGGTTTTGTTTTTCTAATTTTCTGCTCCCGTTCGTCATTTTCCCAATTTAACATCATTATTTAGTTGAAAAATACAGTGGTACCTCAGGTTTTTGAATGTCCCCATGGATGAACATTTCGGGTTAGGAACGTGGTAAACCCGGAAGGAAACGCTTCGGTTTTCGAACTCGCCCCGGAAGTGGAACATGCCGCCCAGCTTCCGCTCAGGGCAAGACCCTGAGGCCCAGCTGTGGGCTTTCGGTCCCTCGGTTTCCCAACGTTTCAGAACTCGAATGGTCTCCAGAATGGATTACATTTGAAACGCGAGGGACCGCTGTATTTACTCTATGTGAGTGCCTGATTTAAAACGAAACAAAGCCTTCTTATATTTAACTGTTATATTTCTTCCATTGTCCTGGAGCTTTATTTTAACACGTTCTTGAGGCCCATGCCTTCCCGCAAATCTGCCTTTGCCTGAGGTATTTTTGACGCTTCGTTAATTACCTCCTTTCAGTGAAGCTGTGCACACTGAAGATGGTGCGATCAGTTAAGCCAGAGACGGTGACGAGCCGGTGGCTGTGAAACGGCTCTGTTCTGTCCTCACAGCAAATGTTGTGGAATGATCTGATCCTACTGAAAAATGAACAACCCAGGCTTCTCCAGAGATATATAAGCACACTCTACACCTTTATTTGAATGATTCTTGGGGGAAATGGGAGCAAGAGTAAAATTAACTAAAACTTTAGAGCCAGACTCTCATATGTAAGTTGTGCGATCGAAGCTTAACTCAAGAACACGTTGTTAGCGCGCTGAGCGCCTCAGCCGGTCGGCCGCGGATCGCTGTGGCCGTTGTCTTGAGGAGCTCAGTCGCAGAGTCTCTCTGCTGCTATTTTAAAGCTAATAATTTGTAAAATTATACCATATTCTGTTACTTTTAAACAAAACCCTTACCGTTGACTCATTTGATAGTCAACTTCAATGAGAAATAAGTCAGTAAAATTATTCAAGAGGTTTTATTCTCTTTTCTACCTTACACGTTATTTTAAAAGAGGCAAATCCATTATTTAGTTCCCTTTTATTTCATTTTCTCCAAGGTTTTTTTTGAAACTTCACTGTAAAAAATTACTTCAGATTGGATGCAAGCTTAATATTATGAATGAAACAGGTTATGCCCTTACGTGTTTGCTTTGTAGAATGCTCTCTATTCATTTATCAATGATATTTTCATTAATTTCTCCAACAAAGAAATACAGTTCTAAGGAAAATAAATTAATCTCTCAGAGTCTGATGTCTAAGTTAGCAGCATCTATTGATCTTTTAATTTGACCTAAAAAGCTCCATAAAAAATAAGTCTATGAAGTCTGAAAATAAAGTATTTATTTTAGAAGAAACATTATTTTCAACTCCATTTTCTTATTGGAAATGTCATGATTATTTTCTTTTTCTTCAAGGACTTTATTTTTGTCTCTTTTATTTTTATAATTGTATAACTTGAAGCAACTTTTCAAGTTATAGAATAATGCATACAAGATTTTTCTCTTAGGCATATTATCTCCAACCTTGGAGATATATATATTTATATATATATAAAACATAATACTTACTAACACTGCAACAAATACTACCTGCAAAAAGAATAAGATAGGAAATAAAGAATAAATAGGATATAACTACTAGACTCTTTGACTGTGTGCTGCTATAGGTATACTTGAAATCCCTTATTAAATAATATTTCAACTGATTTTTAAAAGAGGAAGCTCATAACTAAATTTAAGATACTAATAAAATTAGCAGGGTAGCCCAAATCTTCAAGTATATGTATGTTTTATTAGGTCAGGTTTGACATAAATTCTAGGCATATTCTCTGTCTGACATGATTCCAAAGGCTGAGAGGCCTCAAGTGCTATTTTAATTTAAATCTGACTACAGAATTAAACATCAAATTAAGTAACCAGAATATGAACACTCCAAAGAGTGCCTCTTAAAAGCTATAAATTATGTCTCAATTAAGAAATGTCTCTGAATTTAACACGTACCAACTAAATGATAAATAATGTAACAAGCACATTTTTAAAAATCTCAGAAATAGCTAACTGCTCAGGGGATCCTGGGGTACAAAATATCATACGCCGATTACTTGACTTTATAATGAACATGGACATTCACTGCTTAAAATGGCAGAGCTCTTGCTTCCAAGAGCTTACCCTTTGACAGGTGGACAAACTGATGCTTCCTTGAATTAAGTGTGTCCTAAAGGTCTGAAAAGAAATATCGAAGTACCAAAAAAGCAGAGATCTGGAGAAGACTTCACAAAAAAGATAAAACTTTAACCAAATATTATAAGATTTCATTAGGCAGAGAGTTGGGGGACAAGTCCGGATAGAGGAAACAGAAAGGTAAAGAGATATGGAAATATGAGGAAGTGAGTGGTCCCATTGATGAAACTGTAGACAGTTTGGAATTGGGGTGAGGACCAGTGGAGGGTCCAGGTTGTGAGAGTAGTTGGATGGTACTTCAAGAAATATGGAGGTTTTTATATAGCAACTAAAAAATGGGCATGGATTGATTTAAATAGGTAAATAACAAAGTGCATGCATGTCTTAGAAGATATTATTGACAACAGTGTAAAGGAAGGGGAAGGGAGGGGACTCGGACAGGAGGACTGGTAACCTGGAGACCAGTTAGACCATTACTGCTATAGATCAGAAAGGTTATATGGCTTTAGGTCACAAATACTGTGTCTCAAAGTCAACATAATGCCAGATTGAGCGTTGGCATTCTGCTGAAATTTTGTGTAAAATTTTCAGGACTTCATATAAATATACTTAGGCCCCAAATACTTTTATTTCCTGTTAAAAATAAAATGAGATGGCTAGAAAACTGCCTAGTGAAGATATATCTCAATTCAAGCAAACCCTGAATAATAAAATACAGAAGAAGAAAGGTCATTTATTTGAAAATGGTTCTTTGTTTTATAAAAACATTTATATGGGAATAACTTTCAAGAGCAAGCTCCCTTGATACATGTTTTTTAAAGTATAACTTCATTTTTTGAAGAATGCTTCTTGGAATATATCTGTTATCCTAAATGATTTTGATTTTTTTCTCTTGCTGTGTAAGTATAATTGCTATTTCCTCATTATTTATAAATGGTTCTATAATCTGTGTTAAGAAGGGTTAGGAGGAAAGGGAGGAATGTGGAGGGTTTTAAAATCAGGAAGACATGGATAAAGATTTTTTTTGTAATCTTCAAGAAAGTAATCCTTAGAACAGTATGCAACATGGACATTTTCCATTAAGATGACTTCACCAATTTAGAGAGCCACTTATCACAGAAAAGAGCAGTAAGAACTGGCTAAAAGACACACTGGAGGTGCCTCTTCCTCCCAGGAACATGCCCATGCCTTTACTCTCTCCCCACCCCACTTCTTCCCCACAGGCATGTGTCTCCTAAACTCTAAGGGAGCCCCTGAGGCTTGCAACCAGGGAGCAAGGGGCAGCAGCAGCTCGTCCTATGCCAACCCCTGATCCTGTCCCCAAGGCCTCCTTTTCTCTGATTCTTAGTGAGCCAAACAGACCAGCCTAGGCTCATTTCCCCAGCCCTTTCTTATTTCATGTCCCCAGCTTTAAAAAATGTCCTCTAAAATTAAAAAAAAAAAAAAGACAGGCTGGAAAGATGGAGTGACTAGTGTGATTCCAGCACTGGTTATTGTACTGAACTGGTCAGTCAGCACGTGTCAGATGAACAGAATGGTCACTGGAGCCAGAGGGGCCAGACCAGAAAGAGATGTGACAGAACAGATTACCCTGCCAAACTCTGCTAATATGAGTGCATCAGCTCCCTATTTAGAAGATGCATACATGTAATATATAAGAACGTATTATTTACATTATAAAATACACTAAAGTAAATAAAAGGGTGAGATTTATGACTACACATAAAAGAATTTCTTCCTACAGCTTGATTGTTTTGCAGGCCCTGCTTTAGGTCTAAGACCTCTTCATTCAACATGGACATAACACAGTTTATCATGGAGCAATTGTATTTAAGGCCCTAATCCTTGGAAAGCCAATAACCAAAAATAAAGGGATTCCTTATTTTGAAGTTTTTAATTAAATTTATTGGGGTGACATTAGTTAATAAGACTATCTAGGTTTGAAGCGGACAATTCTGTGATACGTGATCTGTATATTACATTGTGTGCCCACCACCCAAAATCAAATCGTCTTCCATCACCATATATCTGACCCCTTTTCCCTATATACTCCCCACCCCTCTTCCCTCTGGGAACCACCATACTGTTGTCTGTGTCTATGAGTTTTGTCATAAAGGGATTCTTGAGAGCAGATAAATGACTATTCAGAGAGAGGACCAAGAGTAACCAAGTACAGTTAAGCCAACAGATGTGCAAACACCAAAGCAGCATGGTGGCTACACCAGTAAGAGCAGATTTCCCTGGTAAGCCCTGTACTGAAATACATGGAGCCTTTGCAAAGGGAACCTAAGAACTGGCCATAACATGAAAACTAAGAAATGTGCATTGTGGGCTAAAGATAGAAAAAAAAAAAAATTCACAAAAATAGGATGTAGATGAAAGCATACCGGGCACCTAGTGAGGGGAGGCTGGCGACTGATGATGAGCACAGCTAAGGATACGTATACAATTAGCGGCACGGGGCCAACTTAATCTGCATGATATTTGCTGAGTTTGGATTGTTCTCATTTGATTACATGGTTTCCTATCTGATTATAATTTAGATGCTAAGAAATCTCTTCCTTTTCTGAATTTATTACACATTTACATGGACAACTGCTTTATATCCTGCTGCAGAGCAGGGACTCTCTCATTGGACTGCTGCTGAGTAACCAGTCCTAAACTTCCGTTGAAATGTTAAGCTTTTTTGCTCTCAAGTAAGAAAATTAGGTCTTATTTACCTAAAAATTACACTGAAAGATATGTATGGCTCACACTTATTCATTTGAAGGGGTAAGTTTTATTTCAAACATAATGCCAGCGACTGTTCAGAATTTTAATTGTAGTGAATAACTCCTTATATTTTGAAGATCAAAACAAAATGGAAGAATTAGTTTATCACAATATCTGCTAAAAATCAAGATTTGCCTCTAACTTTCAATTGTGTTCATTTTGTGTTATCAAAGGCAGATTTTGCTTCTTAGTTTGACAACAACAATTCCATACGGGTACTTTCTTAGCTAAAACACAGAGCCTCATATTGACAACACATAATCTGTGTAATCATAATTCTGTTAACATGTTAATTCTCTTTACTTTGCATTCATAAGACCTCTTCCAAGTTCCAACTCTTAACCTCCTCTATACTACATAAAATATGAGAAAAGTCAAATCTCCTATCAGTCTAAGAAGGCACAGCCTATACTCCACATGGAGATAATTATAGCAAATAATGGAGCAGCAAGAGGGGAACATATTTACATGTGTATTTTAAAGTTGGAGAAAGATCTGAGCAACCTTCTTCACTTACCTAATTCAAGTGTTTATAAATCGGCTTGACTTTTGACATAAATTTTTAAATCTTGAGACATGCCCAGGTTGAAAAATAAATATTTTTAATATAAGTGAGATTAAAATTATTTTATTTTATTTAAATATTTCTTTATTGATTTCAGAGAGAGGAGTGAGAGGGGGAGAGAAAAAAACATCAATGATGAGAGTCATTGATCAGCTGCCTCCTGCATGACCCCTACTGGGGAATCAAGCCCACAACCCAGGCATGTGCCCTGACCGGGAATTGAACCTTGATCTCCTGTATCATACATAGGTCGATGCTCAACTACTGAGCCACGCCAGCCAGGCAATAAAAAATTATTTTAGATCATTCACTATTCTGCCTTTAAGTACCTTAACATAAATAATTGAGATTTGCCCTAGAGATCACACTTAACCTGCTAATAGAACATACTCAGAAGTTTCACTCATTTTTGTCTCTTTTAAATAAAAGAATTAACTGTAAAAAGTTATACAGTAAGAAAAAATTGTGCTTTCATTTAAAATCATATAATAACAGATTCACTGAATAAAAGGACTTATACTGAGAAATATTTCTAATTTCTTGGATTTTAAAAAATAAAATTTTATTCTTTGAAATTATTAACAGAGAATATATTATAGGATTCTCTGTCCATTGGGTCATTGATGGTGGAGGTGACACTGTGCTAACATATAACATTTCATCAAATGCAGCTTACACCACGTCTACCCTAGGTGAACCAGGCCCAACCTGAAGAGTAATTTTTACTTCGATTGTTTTTTAAGATTTAGCCAAGCTAAAAATGGAGAGCAGACCCTTAAATAGAGGACCATGAAACCTACTAGCCCCCAAAGAGCTACATATCATAGCACAAACAGAATTCACTAAAAAAAGTAAAGGAAATGACAGCTTCTTCTTGGCAAATGTAAATTCAGTAGCCTGAGTATAATGAAAAAAAAAAAGTGAGAAAAGTAGCAATGTTATCAGAATACTGTAATGTGAAGATTTAAATAACTTTCTTTTTAATAAAAAGGAAGGTTCAATATAAACTTTGGAAGAATGAAAAAATAAATAAAATACTGGTCAGACAAACCAAATTCATCTCTAAGAAAGGGACTGTGCCATTTGGGAAATACAACAAAATTATTCCTCAAAAAAACAAACAAAAAAAAACAGTTCTCACTTGACAGAGACCATGATAGCTATCAGTCAAAGTCAGTCAAATGTATAGACCATTATAATTAGCTGAAGAGGAAGAGATTGATGTGCGAATATTAGGTTTCCTAATTTCAAAGGAAAAAAGTGCCCTTGAACCAACAAGTAATTGATGGATTAATTCATGAGAAGAAAACTGACAGTTTTTATTTATCTCTGTCAATATAAACTTTTTTAAAGGAAATTCTAATGATTTAATGTATAAAAGCTATATTCTCAGAAATTAATGTCTCTACACACTTTGAGTGCAAAGGCCAGAAAACAAACTCACAACAATAGAGATGAAAGGGTAACAAAGCTTTGTACTAAACCAGAGAAAGCATGTGTT
Organism: Miniopterus schreibersii; assembly: GCF_964146895.1. NCBI lineage: Eukaryota > Metazoa > Chordata > Mammalia > Chiroptera > Miniopteridae > Miniopterus > Miniopterus schreibersii. The sequence goes on along the minus strand of NC_138106.1, from coordinate 66,262,664 downwards.
AAATGCAAAGCAAGAGTCATCTTCAATTACTGTTCAAGAGGTAAATAGCATACACACCAGCTTGGATCACAGGCTAAAGGACCCAAAATCTTAATGGTAGATGTTTGGGATGGTAGTATCAAACGGGCACAAACCTTCTTTGAAATGTACTACTTGGGTGAATTGACAATGGCAGATCTTGAGCATAAGAGGGAAATGAGAATCCACAATGTCAGAGGAAATTAATATATAAAGAATCATTTCCTGAAAAAAAAACTCATCTCCAGTGCTTAGAAAACAATGATTTGTGATCACCTCAGAACTCTCTGTAGTAAAACAAATGAAGAAGATATGGAGACTGCTATGCACAGAGGAGAAGGGGATTGAAGAAACGGATAGCTCTATCAGAAACCTGGAAGCTAGGGAGGACTCTCGAGCTCAGTCATACACACCGTGAAGAAGCCAAGCCAAGTAAGCACGGCACTCGGAACCCCATACAACCACATCAGAATGACAACGAAACTACAGAACAACCATCATTCTGAACCACCTGAAATCTAACAGAATGGAAATCCTACAACAAAGGATATAAAGTAGGAGCCACATCGAGACTGCTAGAGGGGCAGAGACACAGAACGGGGCTGGTCCCTCACCCATGTGTGGTGGTTGAAAACAGAGAGGGATATCTCAGCGGCAGAGGTCTCCGCTAAGGAGCAAGGGGTCCCAGCCCCACATCAAAACCCCCAGCCCAGTGTTCCAGTGCTGTAAGGACAAGTCCCCATAACTTCTGGCTGGTAAAACCAGCGGGGATTGTGGCTTAGGAGACAGAGGCTCATGGAGTCCTAGGCATTCCTCTCACAGGGCCAACACACAGACTTACTCAGACTCACTGGCTCTGATCTCCAGCGCTGGGGAGGCACAGGGAGTCCCGAGCAAAAGGAATCCAAAGAGGCCCACACCCAGACACATCATCATTAAAATGGAAAAGATTAAAGACAAAGAGGAGTCTTAAAAGCAGCCAGAGAAAAGCAGTTAGTTACCTAAAAGGGATCTCACGTAAGACTGTCAACAGAATTCCCAGCAGAAACCTTGCAGGCCAGAAGGGAGTGGCACAAAATATTCTAAGTGATGAAAAGCAAGGACCTACACCTAAGATTACCCAGCAAAGCTATCATTTAGAATTAAAGGTCAGATAAAGAGCTTCCCAGACAAGAAAAAGCTAAAGGAGTTCATCACCACCTAACCAGTATAACATGAAATGTTAAAGGGTCTTCTGTAAGAAGGAGGAGGGGGGAAGAAGATAAAAAAATAAAAATATGGATAAAAAAGTGGCAATAAATACATATCTGTCAATAATTACTTTAAATGCAAGTGGATTAAATTGTTCAATCAAAAGGCATATGATGATTGAATGGATAACAAAACAAGACCCTCAAATATGCTGTCTGCAAGAGGCTCACTTCAGATCAAAAGACACACACAGACTGAAAGCAACGGAATGGAAAACGATATTTCATTAAAGTGGAAACAAAGCAAAAGAAAAAAGCTGGGGTAGCAATACTTATACCGGACAAAATAGACTTTAAAACAGAGTCTATAGCAAGAGGCAAAGAAGGACCCAGCAACTCCACTTCTGGGTAGTTATCAAAAGAAACCCAAAACAGTAAATCGAAAAGAAATATATATCCAAATATTTTTTGCAGCATTATTTACAATAGCCAATGTACAGCAACCTACTTGTCTTTATCTATGTGAATGAATATAGATGAGTGAATAATGAAGTGGTGCATGTATACAATGGAATATGACTCAGTCATAAAAAAGAAGGAAGCCTTGCCATCTGCGTCAACACGGATGGACCTAGAGGGTATTATGCGAAGTGAAAAAAGTCAGAGAAAGACAAATGCCAGATGATTTCACTTATATGTGAAATCTAAAAAACAAAATAAACAAACAAGCAAATCGGAAACAGACTCCTACAGGGAACATTTTGACAGTTGCCGGGAGAGCGTCTGAGGGGATGGGTGACAAGGCAAAGGGATTTAGGAGTACAAATTGGTAATCACAGAATAGTCGTGGGGCTATAGAGTACAGCTTATGGACTATAGTCAATAATATTATAATAACTGTATATGGTGTCAGGTGGGTACTCTATTTATCTGATCATTTCGTAAGTTATATAAGTGTCTAATCACGGGGTTGTACACCTGAATTAATGTGATATTGTACATCAACTATAATTTTTAAATAAAAAATAAATAAATAACTTTTTAAAAAGAAAGTGAACAAACAAAAAGACAAGCCATGCTTTGGGAACCCCTCCATTTGTCATTTATGCAAAGCATGTACAAAAACAAACCCTTTGTCGGTACATGTAAGCCCTGTGTCTCTGCCATGCGTTCTAAAGCAAGGACCCTAAGGCCTGTACCTGGGGAGGCGTCACTGAAGACAAGAAACCACTGAGAAACTCTAACTTTCTATTCAGCACTGAAGGTTTGGTTTGTGACTTACCAGTAGTTGTTTTTTTGTTGTTTTTTCTAAAAATCATGAATCCCTTTAGATTTGTGTAAAATTTTGGAGAGCACGAGATTTATCTTTTACATTTTTTAAAGCTTCCAAGCACCTAGAAAAATATACTACTTAATGGCAGCTTAATTGCTGATAATTAAACCAAAATAAAATCGTTAGAAAAAGAATGATTGAAACTAAAAACATTGTTTTCACTGAAGTCACATTTATTTCTTCTCTGACATCACTGTTAATCACAACCTACCAATGAGTGAGTCTAAAATAATCCTTAATGCTTGGTAAAGAGATGAAAGAAATGCAATAGAAAGCAGCAAGTGAAACAAACATTGAAGCACTTGTGACAACCAGTCCCGGTATGAACAAACAGGGAAATTAGTCCGGATGTTCACAGAGGGGGAAACTCTGTTTTAAAGTCTCTGAACACATTCTACCAAATGCTTTGAGCACAAAACAGATGCCTAGAGCATAGATAAGATCCAAGACAAATGGTTCACAAAAATCACATAGTACATATTATTGTAATACCTACAAATATCCAAAATACATCCTAAGTGCCAGTCGATGATAGATAATCACATGCCAGTCACATTCTCAGGACATTTGGCATACGCCCTGATGATTAACCAAGAACCACTGGAAACACCAAGGGCTTTTGGTTTTGTGTTCACAACATCCAACACTGTGTAATTCAGTTACTCTTCCTGCCCCCAGTGACTTTAGAACGAACCCAGAGTAAATGGATGTACTGGGAAGAGGCTCAGCAAGCAGAAAGTACAGTGCTCATTGGCCCATCTCACTTGCACAGAAAAAAGACAAAGTGAGACAATGAACACAAAGCTACTGACTTTGGACCTAGAATTTCAAAGATATCACCTGAAGAAACAAAATCATTACTAATGCTAAATTGTGAGCTTTATCTCTGATGTCGAAAGAATGCTTTTTTCCATTGACAATAAAAAACTGGAAAGGAAAAGATAATAAATTCAGGCTAAATTGCATGAAAACTCTATGGAAAACTAACGTTTTCCTGGTGTAAACAGATTTACATCAATGGCAAGTAAATTGGAAAAGGTTATTAGTTATTTATGCTGTTTGTTGCAGACCATGTTAGCTGCCTGCCCAACTTCTCTTGTCACCTCTTCCTTGTTAATAAAATCCTTAAATTTAGATATTTGTAATGAGCTCAGGTCCAAGAAATAAATCATGACTTCTATAAGCCAGTTACATCTATACCATTCTCTTTTGCCACTTAAATTTTAAACTTTGGTCATTTAAATATAAAGGGAGGTGTGATTGGTGACTCTGGAAAAATTTCTAGTTGAGGTCTACTAGACATAGACTTGAGTGGAGAGCTTCCTAGTACTGGCCCTTTCTTTTCTTTATTTCCTTGGATATAGTTTTGGAAGGACGGAGTGTTGGAGCTGTGACAGACATCTTAAGGCAATAAGCCTAAGGCGACAAACACAATGCAGAGGACCACCAAGCAGGAAGATCAAAGAGCCTGGTTCTCTGATGAAACTGTTGAGCTTCTGTGTCAACAGAAACCATTTACTCCAGTTATTTGATTTAATTAAATGTCTTATTTGCTTGATAATTGGGTGTTGTATGACTCCATGACTTGTAACTGAAGACATTTTGATGTATAATCAACATATTAAAAACCTTCAAAGCTCGGCTGGGCGTGGCTTAGCGGTTGAACATCGACCTAGGATCTAGGAGATCAGGGTTCAATTCCTGATCAGGGCACATGCCCGGGGTTGCAGGTTCGATCCCCAATTGGGGGCGTGCAGGAGGCAGCCGATCAATGACTCTCTCATCATTGATGTTTCAGCTCTCTCTCTCCCTCTCCTTCTCTCTGAAATCAATAAAAATATATTTTAAATAATTAAAAACCTTCATATTAATAGATAATATAAATAGGAAAATGACAAAATGAAGAGTTTAAGTAAAATATCACCTCAGTCATACAAACTGACTAGATTACATAAGCAAACTATATAGTTTGAGGATGCAGTAATTATAATTTATTCATTTAATGTGCATTCCTTAATGTTATTAAGCAACCAGTTAGACAATAGAGATAAAAGTGCTTAGAAACTGGGAGAAGACATCAGAAACAATGTCAATTAACCATTGCAGTAATAACAATGTTAAGGGAAAGTGTCGGTCCCATAATTGAATTCTCCCCCTCCTCTTCCAATAGGTCCCCCTGCAAATTTTCTTCTTTCATACGCAAATTCCTTCTACCTCTCATCTCTGACACCCATGCAGAAGGCTATGGACAGCAGTAGGTGAAAGTCTTTGAAGACCCAGAAATAAAGAGAATGATCTCTTAGTGTTTGGTGATACATATTACAAATGCAGACATATCTCAAAATGTCTGTTTCCTTTTGCTTATCGAACTTTTTAAGTTATTCTGCAATGAATATTTTACTTTTATGATAAGAATAAAAACACTATGTGTTACAAAAATAGAGAAAGAAATAGCTCCTGTCAAAGTTCCGAGATATCTTTCTGACCAGTTGATTTAAAATGTCTTCTTCCTGGTATTAGTCAGTGACTAAACAACAAACTTGTTTCATTGTCTTAATGTGACTTGTCTAATCAAAAAAATGGCTAGGAGTCACTTCACTGGGCAACATTTATTTTTAAATGAGAAATAAGGAGATTAAGGAAATGGACATTACCATTACTGATTTTTTAAATGGAATTCTGGGCAATATTCCAAGAAACCTCAGAGTCTCCCAAAGAGTTTCAAATTCAGGACCCATTCCTCGTTGCCACCCCAGGGCCTATTAATAAGCCCTTCCATCATCAACTTTTCCAAGCCCGAGATGGAAAGCTAGAGAAAGCGCTACAGAATCTTGAACTGTGCTTTTAAAAGACATAAAATTGCATTTCAAACATTATAAAAATTCCCCAGCATCCTTGTTAAGAAATAAATAAAATACTTTTCCCTCCATTCTCCATTTACTCTATTTTCTCACCTGGTTCTCCTGTGGTTGGATTATGCTAGTGATTTACCAATCACGTTCTCATAGGGCAAACACTGCAGCCATAGTTCATTACAGGAAAGCACTGGAAAGGCGGCTGCAAAGAGGTCTCCCCGAACCCTCCCTTGGGCCTCTCTCTCTCTGCAAGGACAGCTCTGAATGTGTCCATGACCCAGCGATATATTCATATATTCAAATCATGACTTCTTCCAATTAACATGAACACACAAAATTGTACTATACCTAGTTTTGCTTCTTTAGACGTGCAGTAAGAACAGGGCGTTATTATATGAAGCACACACATTACTCAGTTGTTTAACCATGCTCTTAATCAGTGTATAATAAGTGTCACAAATAGGCAGCTGCTAAATGAATTAAACATAAAGATAATGTTTTTTAGATTACTTTTGCTTCTATATATTGCATAATTTAGGTCCTAACACATTCTGGTCCTCAATTCTCTTCTTTTTATAGAAACTGAATCATTACCTTCTTTTACAGAGTTTGAAAATTTGTTTTTCATGTATGCTATAAAAGTAAATCTCTTTAAGGGAAGACAAAATTTTTAATTTAAGTGTTTATAACACATATTTTTAGAAAGGCTACAATTTCTTCCTTTTTAGAAAAGTTTTCTGGCTATGGCTCTTAGTTAAGTTGCAAATACATTTGCTTTTTAAAATGATTGCTACTAAAAGAAAGGCATAAATTCAACTAAGTTGTGCTCTTCCATAAAGTAATAACTAACAAGTCAAAGGGTCAGCTATGTCCTTATTTTCACCCCACCCTCCAGAGCTTCGTAATCAAGGCATTTCAACAGCCCAATATGAATATGGACCTGTTAAGTAATGGAGAAAACGTTATTTACCCAAGTGAGCAAGAATGAACTCTGTTTCGCTTACTCACAACTGTAAACCTACTTTTGTCCACCCCTGTATATAATATTAATATGGTAGACAAAGCAATGGTTTATAAATTTAGAGCTATAATTTTAATCTTAGCTTTGCCATAATTCAGTGAATAAACATGGATCATTAATTTAAAATCCTTGTGACTCAATTTCCATATCTTTAATAGAATTAGTATGAAAGCTGTTCACTCTCTACCAAAATGATGTGACAACCATTAAGATAAGCTAAGGTATGGATTATAGCCGCTATTGAGATGAACATTTTAGAATCACCTAAGGTATTTATCTAAAACGTAGAATCCCACCCGGCCTGGCGTGGCTCAGCGGTTGAGCGTCAACCTGGGATACAGGTGATCAGGGTTCGATTCCCGGTCAGGGCACATGCCCGGGGTGCGGGCTCAGTCCCCAGTCGGGGGCGTGCAGGAGGCAGCCGATCAATGACTCTCTCATCATTGATGTTTCTATGTCTCTCTCTCCCTCTCCCTTCCTCTCTCTGAAATCAATAAAAACATATTTTTTTTAAAAAAAGATATCTGGAGGAAAAAAGAGATCTCTAATGATAATTTTTCTTCAGTATTGACTGATGTAGAAATGTATGCCCTCTCCAGGCACTTATTGAAGTCCTGTGAAATTTTGTGAAAATACTTTAAACTCTGATATAACTATAACCTCTGGCCAAAATACAAACAACTTGTCTCAAAGAACAAAGTCATTTAGTTGCCCCAGTTGCTGAATTTTATCTCAGTCTTAAAACAATTATGTAGAAATACAGATTATGCCATTGAATATTTAATATCTCTAAAGTTGATAGGGTTTCAGGACACGTGGAAATGGTTAGATTTTGCTTGAACTTCAATCTGCTTTATGGGAAAGAGAAGAAACTGCCAGAATTGTCATTTCTAGGGTATTGACCTAGAATATCTCTTCTGGTTCTAAAGGGAAATTCACTCTCCACATTCAACATTAGAAACTACAGTAGTCTTAGGATCACTTTGTAAAAACTACTGACGCTGAGAAGAAAAGAAAAAAAGACATAAAAGCGTGAGAAAACAAAACAAAACCTTCATGAAATCATCATCAAATGATGCTACCAAAGGTCAGGATGCGTTCGTACAGATTCGCCCCCTTGTGGTGAATGAATGGGACAGGACATTTGAAAGGTTTCTGGAAATAAGAGCGACTGTTTTTCTTAGTTCACTGAGATAGAAGATGTACATGCAAGGATTTTACTTATGTGTCATTTATTAAAGCTTAGTAACTCTGAACTGTTTTCCCATAAGAAGGGAGGAGGGATCAGAGAAAACTGTTTTCTAATTATTTAACTGAGAAGTTTCTGACATTTAAATTGGGATTCCAAAATTGTACTTTAAAAAGGTTTACTCATTGTTTTTACCTCTAAGATGTAAGGTATAAGTAGAAACATAATCTTGGTGAAAATATCAAGTGGAAAATCAGAAAAAGGAATTGTTAAAGTACATGAATGCAAGTGTGTGTTTAAAACAAATCAGGTGAAAGATAGAAATAGAGAGAAACTTAATGAAAAAGAAAATCAAGCATGCAGACTTTTTACTGACATTTTTCATTTTTAAGTGCCAGTGCTAAGTTTTTTTGTATATGAGTGCAGCTCGGAGTTTCAGAATATTTAGGAGACCATGATGATGTCTCAGAGGGCAAGAGGGAAACCATGATTTTAGGAGAAGATTTAAGACAATGAGAGATTCTACAGATTTGGGCTTAGTAGCTTATATCTAATTAATATACATAAGGGGGGAAAGGAAAGATTAAAAACCCAACAACCTGATTAATCCCTAATTAATGAAGACAGAAGCAGTCAATGGTTAAATCTGAAAAGAATATGAAAATATACTACTCCAGTGGGTTTTCTGTTGTATTGGGAAAATTACCGGAAATAATAATAGCAATTATAGGCACTACTTTGAAAAAAAAAGTATTTATTTTATGAATATGTTTTTCCAAATTTATTTTGGATATGAGGATAGTAATACATGAATTAATTTTTAATAAAATAATTCTGAATTATTTTCCTGCATTGCCAGAGATCATACTTTAGATTATATAAATAAAGAATTTAGACCACATTTGTTCAAGTGAGATTTTCCCCATCCTACCAACACTATTACAATTCATTCAAGTACTGGAAATAGCCCATAAAAAATAAGCCGTTTTAGCACCTAGTAAGATCACATGGAACACTATTTGTAAATGGTTATTTTCCTTACCCTGAAACGAGGAAATAGAAGGAAGTCTCGAGAACGCAGCAGGACTTTTTGAATTCTGTTTCTTCTAAATATTCCTCTTTTTTAAATTCCTACCCTTGAAAAGTTATAAAACGTTGGCAGAAAGAGGATTATAACAATCTTAAAATATAATACCATTCATTATGCTCCCTTTGGTATTTTGCACTGTTTTTCTGGATTTTTAAAAACATTACTATCTGTTAATATTTACTATTTTTCTAACTTTGCATTTTTGAGGTTAATCTAGGTCACATTTCAGCCAATACAGTTTCTAATGAAAGTTAAAAACAAAACAACAACAAACTCCTCCTGTCCCTCTACTCCCTAAATTGCAGCACTGTCCCCGTTCACACTGGCAGGAAATGCAGTACAGCTGGATCTAGACTTTGGAATTTGAAAGGTGTTGGGACCAGACTATAAAGTCCCTTGTCCCTCACTGTACATAGATTGAATTTAACTTACCTAGAACAATGCAAGATAAAAGAGAGGATAAGCTAAGTAGGCTACAGTTTACAAGAGATAACCAGACAAGAATATAAACAAAAATGAAATATGAATGTGGCACAATGTGACAGAAACATGTCCCATTAACACAGCATTCTGTGAGGTGTACTCCCTCCCTGATTTTGCCTGCACTGGCCCAGAATCTTAGCTGTCATTGTCAGAGTGTCTGCCAGTAAAGGCATCTGTAACAGCAATATCTGGAGAGTATTCTTCAATTTGGGATTTGTTGGGATGACAAAAGGATTACTTAAAATAGCCTGAACATATGAACATATGTTATGAAAATAAAACAAAATACATTTTACCATATATTAAATTAACCATGAGTCTACTCAGCATGCAAGAAAATGGCATCCTAATATTAAATCCCAATTTTTTCTCAGTAAAAATTTGTAAAAAGGTATCCAAAGCATCTGTTTTGGTTTAATCAGACTTTGTCTAGTTTTTTATGACTCCTTTCTACATCTTCTCATTTCCATCAGTACATTTGCTCAAAGTTCACCTTAGTTGCAGCTTTTTTCACTGTATTTCTAAGATGAGTTGCTTCCTATAATAAAGTGGAAAATACAAATTCCCTGCTGTCTTTAGAAATCCAGAAATAAGATCTCTTTGTGTGATGCCATGGCACTGCCAGCCTCTTTCTGAGTCATGCTACATACGGCATTTTTTCATGTAAATGGAAAATATTGATAAAGAAATTTTTTGGTATAACATTATCAAAGGAAGTTCAGAGAGAAAAGAATTATAGTTAAGATTGTGCTCCCTAATGTTGGTCAGCTTACCTGATGGTGTCTCTAGCCCCATGTTCATCTTAACAAATATATTAACATAGTCCAAGTGTGCCTCCACTGGCTTCAAATTCCCAAGAAATTCTATAGAACATTGGAGCTTATGATGGATGGGGCACTGTTACTGAGACACTTTATAGTTCATAAATCTTTGATTTTCAAGCTGCAAATTCTATAAATTTTAAGTAGTATAATAAGGTTTGTGGGCATCCAGCCTGAAATCCCTATTGGGAACTCTTTCAACCTAATTCTTAGCTTGGGCTGCCATAACAAAATGCCATAGACTTTGTGGCTTAAACAACAGCAGTTTATTTCTCACAGTTCTGGAAGCTGGAGGTCCAACATCAGTTGGACTATTATTATTCAGTTCCCAGGTGAGGGCTCTCTTCCTGGCTTGCAGACAGCCACCCTCTCACTGTGTCTTTATGTGGTTGAAACAAAGGACTAGTCTCCCTTTTTCTTTTTTTCTTATAAGGACACGAATCCCATCATATTGTCCCCACCCTCATGACTTCATCTACAGCTAGTCACCGCCCAAAGGCCCCACTTCTGAATACCATCACATTGAGGGTTAAGGCTCTGACATATGAGTTTTTGGAAGATACAGATATTTAAGCCATAATATTAACCAACTAATTAAGAGCTAAAAACTGGAAGTATAAAATTTTCCCTTGAAAGGAGATTAGGTTGTGTTTTCTGTGGTGATGGTTATAATTTGGTTAGTTACTCTTAAACCAGGCCATTAAAAGGTAAATTCTAACATTTCAGTAAAAGAATCCTACAATTAAAGTTGTTTTGAGATTTGCTTTCGTTTTAGGAATTCTCCTTAAGCATTACTACTATCCAATCACATTCTTTAAAATTTCTCTTTTGGGTTTAGACAAATTACAAACAAGTTGGAGGTTTTCACAGTTCCATTTCCACTCATTGATGTCCTCATAGTCTTTGTATACACAGGGCATGAGCTGCAGTACAAAATCAGCACTGCTCTGAGACTGCTCCTTGGCAGAGCTGTGAAAAGTACTTGCTCTTCAGATGGAAAACTACTTATCCCCATAATGTATGTCGAAATGTCAAAAGCATTGTTTATGTATGACTTAGGCAGCAAACATTCCACAGAGCTTCTCCTTAGGTCCTGGAAACCATCTGGAACTCAAAAAGGAAACAGATCTTTTTAGCATCTCAAAATCTAAGAGCTGAGAGAGTAGAGAGGGGAGGGAGATGAGGAGAGAGAAACAGATAGTAGGCCTCTTGCTCTGGGCTTGGATAGTCAGCCTGTTCTTTTATGCAAATATCTCCTGATGCCCACTTTAAAAAAAAAAAAAAAGTTTAAGAAATAAATATTAATTAAACAAGTGAGAAAAAAAGACAGTAAAGATGAAACATGTTTTAAAACATAATAACCAATGATAAAACGAGGTACGCAATGGAAGGTTAAAAAGGGTTTGGAAGGACTTTAGGAAATGGAGAGGGGATTCTTCTTTGATGAGGATCTCTTAGGAGGCCAGGATACAAGCCCTGTCCCCTACTGCAGCAAAGAGCCCTCACGTACAGCATCCAAACTAAGGCATCAAAATAAGCTGCCCTCTGTGAAAAGGAGTTCTAGCTCATCTCCCAGCTCACTTCATCTCTAACAATCCAGAAAAAACAGTCTTTCACCCTTCAGCTGATTTCTCAGGGAACTTTATGGGGGATATTATTTCTTAAAGTGCAACATAAAATAAATCTTTAGGGAATGCTTAAAGATGCCTATTTTTATAGCATACTCTTAGCATCACCTGTTAAAAACTAGAATAAATATATACTTGAATTAAATGTCCTCCAACAAGAAAATAGGTAAAGTGTGGTGTATCCATATGATGAAACATGTGTACTTCCCAAATTTCTCATCTCCCTTTACCATTTTTTAAAAAAATATGTCTTTATTGATTTCAGAGAGAGGAAAGGAGACAGAGAGATAGAAACATCAGTGATGAGAGAGTTGTCATTGATCAGCTGCCTCCTGCAGGCCCCCTACTGGGGATCAAGCCCGCAACCCGGCTGTGTGCCTTGACTGTGAATTGAACCTCGATCTCCTGGATCTTAGACCAATGCTCTACCGCTGAGCTACACCTGGCCGAGCTCCCTTTACCATTTTTAAGTACACAGGCTCCCAAGATGGATGATGATTAGATAGATAGATGATAGATGATAGATAGATAGATGACAGATGATAGATAGATAGATAGATAGATAGATAGATAGATAGATAGATAGATAGATAGATAGATAGATGATAGATAATAGATGATAAATAGACATAGACATAGAGATGATAGAGAGATGATAGAGATAGATTAGAGATAGAGAGATAGAGGAGAGAGAGAGAGAGAGAGAGAGAGATGATATAGATCGCAACTTTTTTATCCTTTCATCCATTAATGGACACTTAGGTTGTTTTCATGTCTTGACTATTGGAAATAATGTTGCTGTGAACATGGGAGTGCATATATTTTTTCAAGTTAGTGTTTTCATTTTCTTAGTATGTATTGCCAGAAGTAGAATTGCTAGATTGAATAATATTTCTAGTTTTAATTTTTTGAGAATCCTCCATACTGTTTTCTATAGTGGCTGTACCAATTTACAGTCCCACCATCAGTGCACAGGGGTTCCCTCTTCTCCACATCCATGACGGCATTTGTTATCTCTCATCTTTTTTATTAAGGCTATTCTAACTTGTATGAGGTGATATCTCATTCTGGTTTTAATTGGCATTTCCCTAATGACTAGTGATGTTAAGCATCTTTTCACGTACCTGTTGACCTTTCATGTATCTTCTTTGGAGCAATGCCTATTCAAGTCCTTTGCCCATTTTTTAATTGGGTTATTTGGTTTTTTGCTATTGAGTTGTATGAATTCTTTTTATATTTTGGATATTTACCTTTTATCAGATGCATGGTTTACAAATATTTTTCCCCAATCTGTAGGTTTTCTTTTCACTTTGTTGATGGTTTATTTTGCTGTGCAAAAGATACTTATTTTGATGTAGTCCCACTTATTTATTTTTTGTCACTTGTGCTTTAGATGTCATATCCAAAAAAATCATTACCAAGACCCATGTCAAGGAGCTTTCTTCCTATGTTTTTTCCTAGGAGCTTCATGGTTTCAGGTCTTACATTTAAGTTTTTAATCCATTTTGACTAAATTTTTGTGACTAATGTAAGATAGGAGTCCAGTTTCATTCTTTTACATGTGACTATCCAGTTATCCCAGTACCATTTATTGAAGAAACTCTCTTTTCTCCATTGAGTATGCTTGACTCTTTTGTCAAATATTAGTTGAACATATATGCTTGGGTTTATTTCTGGGCTTTTGGTTCTGTTCCATTGGTCTGTTTGTTTGTGTGTGTGTCAGTACCATACTGTTTTGATGCCTAAAGCTTTTTACTCTAAAGTTTATAGTATAGTTTGAAATCAAGAAGTGTGATGCTCCCTGTTTTGTTCTCTATCTGTTTTTTGTTTTTTTCTTTTTCTTTAGCTATTGAGGTATTTTATGGTTCCATATGAATTTTAAGAATATTTTTTTCTGCTTCTATAAAAAAGAAATTCCACTGGAATTATGATAGGGATTGCATTGAATCTATAGATGACTTTTGGTAGTATTGACATTTTAACAATATTAATTCTAACCCATGAACATGGGCTACCTTTCCATTTATTTGTATCTTTTATTTCTTTCATCAATTTCTTATAATTTTGAGTAGAGATTTTTCACCTTTTCAGTTAAATTTATTTCTACGCATTTTATTGTTTTTGATACCATTGTAAATGGGATTGATGGATTTCTTTTTCAGAAAATTCATTGTTAGTGTATGTTAATTTTGTATTCTGCAACTTTACTGAATTCATTTATTTAATCCAACATTTTTGATGTTGAGTCTTTAGAATTTTTTATATATAAAATCATACAAATAGAAGTAAAATACAAATTTTACTTCTTCCTTTCCAATCCTTGGTGGTCATTTTGTTGGGAGATTTCTGATTGCTGATTCAATCTCTTTAATAGTTACTTGGTCTGTTTCTTCTTGATTCAGTCTTGACAAGTTGTATGTTTCTCAGATTTTTTTTTTATTTCTTCTAGGTTGTCCAGGTGATCAGTGTACAGTTGTTCATGGAAGATATGGAGAGTGAACTGTCTAGCTACCTCTACTTTTTTTGTCTTTTTTGTTACCATTTGCTAGAAATGTCTTTTTCCATCCCTTCACCTCTTAGTCTTTAAGTGTGTCTTTAAGGCAAAAATGAATCTCTTACAGGCAGAAATATTGTTGGATCTTATTTTTTTTATTCAGCCAAATAATGTCTTTCAACTGGAGAATTTAATCTGTTTACATGTAAAGTAATTATTGATAGGTAAAGACTTACTGTAGCCATTTTGTTCATTGTTTTCCAGTTGTTTTATAGAGTAGTGGTTCATTGTTTCTTATCCTGCTACCTTTTTGTGCGTTTTGATGTCTTTTGGTATCAATATGCTTAGACTTCTCCATCATGTTCTTTTGTGTAATTACTACAGGATTTTGCCCTATGATTACAATGAGACTTACATAATATATCTTAAACTTAACGCACCCTATTTTAAACTGATAACTGAAATGGAATTTGTAAATCTACTTCTCCTCCCCCTCACATTTTAGATTATTGCTGTTACAATTTACATGTTTTTATATTGTGTAACTAATAACAGATTATTATAGTATGGTTATATTTACTACTTTTGGATTTTTTCACTTTTAAACTAGAATTGTAAGTGAATTATGCACCACTATTACCCTATTGCATAATCTGATTATAACTATATATGTACCATTTACAGTGGAATTTACACTACCTTTTGGTGTTTTTATGATATTAATTCGCATTCTCTTACTTCCACTCAAAGGTTTCCTTTGGCATTTCTTATAAGGCAGGTATGGTGGTATGAACCTCATCAGCTTTGGTTTGTTCAGAAAAGTCTTTATTCCTCTTGGTTCTGAGCTTCTCTGGGTATAGAATTTTTGGTTGACAGTTAATTTCTTTCAATATTTTGAATATGTCATCCAATTCTCTCCTGGCCTGAAAAGTTTATATTGTCTTTGACTTTTGACAGTTTAATTATAATGTGTCTTACTGTAACCCTATTCAAGTTCAAACTATTTGGAGTCCTTTGGGCTTTATGGATCTGGATGTCCATTTCTCTCCCCAGGTTTCTCTCCCCAGGTTCAAGCAATAATGGTTAAATAAAATTTGCAACCATTATGGCTTTAAATATACTTTCTGTCCCTTTCTCTTTCTCATTTCCTCTGGAATTCACATAATGTGAATATGTTTGTTTGATGATTTCTATTTCCTTGTCAAACTTCTTGTTTTGTTCATGCGGTCCTTTCCTAATTTCATATAATTGTCATATAATTGTGACAATTTCATATAATTGTCATATAATGTCATATAATTGTGTTCTTATAGTTCACTAAAATTCCTTAAGAGGATTATTCCAAATTGTTTGTCTGACAGTTCATAGATCACCATTTCTTTTGGATCAGTTGTTGGAACTTTATTAATTTCCTTTGGTGGTGTCATATTTACCTGATTTTCCATGATCCTTCATTCCTTACATTGGTATCTCCACATTTGAGTAGTTGGGCCCCTCTTCCAAACTACAGGTTTGCTTTGTCAGAGATGCATCTTCACTAGTCAGCTCTGTTTGGGTTTCTGGGTGTGACTGCTGGTAATATCCTTGAGCAGGTGGGGCCTACCATTATGGTCTTTTGGGGGCTAGGCAACTATTTGAGCTCTGAAAACAGGTGTGGGTATGGGTGCCACCTGCTGAGAAAGTCTGGATAGGACTGCTGGCTTGGTTACCTATCCAAGTGAGGTTATAGGATAGGCTGTGTGGGTTGCCGGGATCCACTGGTCAGGCTTATTAGCTGGTCAGGACTGGATTATACTCAGTAGTAGATGGAGCTATGAATTAGCTTCCCTGCCCTGGCAATGCAGCAGGATGGGACCCAGGGCCTGTACAGCTCATTGTTTGGTGACCCACATCAGGCCAGAGTGTGTACTGAATTCCCTGGTCAGATGAGGCCACCAGTTTTGCTCTAAAGACAGGAGAAGCCATGGGCTGTGCTCTTTGCAAGTGCCGCTATGCATAGGGCTATTGCAGCTTTCCATGCTCCCTGGTTAGGTTCTTTGGTTGGACAAGATGAATACTGTATTCAGCAATGAGTAGGGCTATGGATTATATCCCCTGCCCGGCACAGCAGGAGAAGCAGCTCTAAGGCCAGTAATGTTCTTTGTTTTCTTAAGTCAAGCTGAGCACAACCCAAGTTCCCTGACCAAACAGGGCCACTGGCTTTTCTCTGGGGACTATCAGCTCTGCCCACCTCCCTATCAGTTCAAGTGCTGGTGGCCGCACTGCTTCCAGGAGTTGTCACCAGCCCTTCTGGTCAGATGTGGACAGAAGACACTCTGCACAGCAGATGGGGCTGTGATCCAACTCCTTGCCTGAGAGAAGCAGGCTTTAGGGCCAGCAGATCTCCTTGTTTGAACATCAGAATTGGGCAGATCTGTATCCTGTCTATTTCCCTGGTCAGAATGAACGCCTGACTTGGTTGTGCAGATGAGCAAATCCATGGGTTGGGATTACTACCTGGGCACTACAAGCACGAATTTGGTCTGCCAAGCTCTGTGTGCTGGTTTTTGCCAGCCCCTCCTCCCTTCTCAGTGACAGTCAGATTCCCAGTGGTTGAGCCCCACAGATTCCTTTGCAATCTCCATGGTGCTCTGACAGAGTGACCCACAATGTTCTTTTTCCCTCCAGAGTCACAGGAAGTTCAGGAGAAACCTTTCTAAGTGGTGCTGTGCTGGCCTTGGGGAGGAGCAATGTGCCAGCATGCAGCTGCTTCTCTTACCCTTGAATGCAGTCTGTCTTGATCTCTGCAATACAGGGAGTGCTTCGGCTTCACCCCTGTGTTCTAGGACTCTCTCAGCAGTGCTTGTTCCTCGATAGTTATTAGCTATTCTTCTTGTGAGAGGGAGCAAAGTCAGGAACAATTTATGTCACCTCCTTGGTAATGTCACTCTCCAGTTTTCCTGTTCTTGATGTAGCTCATCAGCACACACACCCCTCTCCACATTGTTTCCCCTCACTTGCCTTCCCAGACTTGATCCAATGGCCACCCATTTCAAGAATGTGCTTTAATGCCTTGAATCATCTGTCCCCTTCATCTTCAACCTTGTCAGCCCTGGGTCACATACATTTTTCCTTTTATCTGTTTCTGTTTTCAGGATTCTGAACGTTGCAATTTCAGTGACAAAGCTCTGCTGATAGGATTCTCTACTTTTACATTAGAACAACTGTTTGTGGGCACTTTGAGGATAGAGACTGTGTCTTCATTATTATTTCTATCCCTATATTAGTTAGATAGGGCTGGCAAAACAAAGCATCGCAAATTGGGTGGCTTAAACAGCAGAATTTACTGACTCACAGGTCTGGAGGCTAGAAGCCCGAGATCAAGGACAGAGTAGGTCCTTCGAAGGGCTAAGAGAGGGAAAATGTCTCATGCCTCTCTCCTAGCTCCTGGTGGTTTACTGGCAATATTTGATGCTCCTTGGCTTGTAGAAACATTATCCCTATTTCTGCCTTAATGTTCACATGGTGTTCTCCTTGAGTACATGCCTTGGTATCCAAATTTCCTCTTTTTATATGGACACCAGCTATATTAGGTTGGAGGCCCGCCCTACTCCAGTATGATCTCATCTTAACTAATTAGACCTGCAATGACCCTATTTCCAAGTACGTTCCTATTCTGAGATCCTGGGGCTTAAAACTTGAACATAGGGATTTGAGGCAGACACAATTTAACCCATAACAGTCTCCTATGTCTGAGATCAGAAGCAATGAGAGGTTATCTTTCCTTGAACTAGAAACAGCCCTTGGAGAAGAGGTTTTTGTTTGTTACCCAACAATTATTTCTTGAACTCAACTGAAAGGAATTGAAAACATGACCCTTTCTCTTTCAGCTTGAGCACGTTTCTTCAGTGTGTGCCCTGATGTCATATGCAATATTCCAACTAGTTTATCTTTTAAGTATTCTCTTAAGTACCTCTTTCCATTAAACAGGAGAGCACTTTTTTTTTCTTTCATACAATGTAGCCTTGGGACACTATCATATTAGTTTCCCTAATGGGTTCTTCTGACTTATAATGCCAAGTTTATTTAGGCTTGCATATGAAGTTTGATTGCATGCATTCATAACTAAGTTTCCTTTTTTATTTATTAATCAGAACCATCATATCTCAAAATTATAATTAGCTGGCAAGTTGTGGCAAACATATGCAAAGTTATTTATAGATAGCTCCTACCTTTTCTCTGAATGTTAACATTGTCTAATAAATCATGGATCTATAAAAGTGAGAGAATATCCAAACTAAATCTCTTACTTTTATTGAAAGCGTGACATTTTAGAGTAGCATTCTTAAACATTCACAGTGTCTATAGTTTAATTAATCTGCTGCTCCAGAATTTGAGTCTTTGCAATTTTGAAATGATTCATAGGTGCTTTTACTATTCAACGCAGAAGGGTGTTGGGTTACATGTTCTAAATTTGTTTTATACAATATCACCTGAGAAAAGATGTTGCTATAGATATATATAGGTAGGTACATTTCCATTTTCCCATTTAAAGTTTCCCTTATACTGTAACAGGTAGAGAAACAAATTATCATGAAACACCTTTAGACATTTTCATATGAGTGCCTATATATAAATAAATGTGAAAGGTATTAACTGATATGGCTTCTTTTCTAAGCAGATATGATGAAAGCATCTGATTACTTCAAAATATTTAAGCAGGGAAAATTTAGGAACATACAACTAGAGCTTTCTGATTAGCTTTTCTCTTTTTTTTCTTTTTTTTACCAGTAATTACTTAGGGAGAGGGAGGGATTGAGATAATCAAAACAAGAACAAATAAATGTATCTTTTGTAAAGAACACCCTGGGTAAGATCTGAAATAATATGGAAATCATGGCCAGTAGAGAGCTCAGTGGCCAGTGTCTGAAATGTCAGAATTCTTGTCCCATTTCTCACATTTGCTCTTTTTCACGGAGCAGACTAGAGAAGTGAATTACCCAGCGGAAGCTGAAAGGCTTTGGAAGCCGCTTCCACTCAAGCCTCTGTTCACCCTCCCATATCTTCTTGGGACCAAAAGATCAGGACAGTGAATACAGCAACCTTACAGAGAGAGCATAAAAACTGGATTTTCTCACAACAGAAAGATCGCAAAGAGAAGGTTCGCCAGATTTCTCTCCCAACTGAAGTGTTATCGTTTTACATTTGTGTTGTGAACTGGTCTATGCCTATGGGGTCATGACAACTTCTAAAGTATTTTTAGTAGGTAGCTTCCGAAGCAAAGCACTTAAGGTGACTGAGAATGAACAAACACCCTCAGGAACTTGCTTGAAGTTAAAATTAGAGCAAGTCAAGACAACTCTGCCTTGTGTATCGACAGTTACCATGCAAATATTTATAACAGACAAGTGCAGGACATTTCTATAATTTGTTCTGTAAGATCAATGAAGTCCCAGCTCTCCAGATGCCTAAACATATTGCCAGACAAAATATCATTCAAGGAAACTTAAATAACATCCCAAAGCCAAGGTTCTGTAACGTTACAGGCCAGGCAATCAGACATCTTCAGATTCACTGTCCAAACCATTTTAAGGATTATTGAGAGATCAGAATTCATCCTTCAGGTGAAGGGGAGCTATAGGCTTTTCTGTATCCCCCTACCCTGACTATACAAGAGGAGGAAGTTATCCCTAAAATATTTTAGCCGGTCCACATATGAATGCCACTAACTTCAATGAAACCCTACGTCTAACACCCATTATGCTGGCTAACAACCCACCACCAGTTTAACCAGTGGGATTCCTTTTCCTGACATTCATTACGCTAATTATTGAAGTTTCTGGTATTGTTGCAGTACATAGAGCTGAATTAGTTACATCAGCCCCCCTGGAGCCCGGACTTCCTTTTAGAGTGCTAGTGAGCTGTGGCTGAGCTGTGAGGTCCCAGTACCTGCTCACACCCAAAGTGTAACATACACTAGCTGTCAGTAACTTAGTAAATTACAGGTGGCATAGTGTTATAGCAAATCTCTCGACCCTGAGATCTTTTATGACCCATTATTTTATTATCTATCTGTCTCTTTCTTTTTCCTTTATGCCCACGCCCTCCTTTCTGCTGATGAGCCTTCCCTTTGGGCTTCTTCTCTTTCTTCCATTCACATGTCGGTGTATCTCTGTTTCTTCTCTTTATGCCTCCTAGGAAATAAACATTTTCTGCCACTGCCCACATGGATATTTTCTTCAAGAGAAGTCTCTAGACCACCTGATTCAGAATCATCCAGGGTAAACTGTTAGAAAGAGATTCCTGAGCAGCACCTCTAAACTTCAGCTAGAAATCTGCAATTTTAACAGACACGTCCCTCCTCGTGATTGTCATACACACTTATATTTGAAAACACATTCTATTCTGTGTTCCGGTCAAGTGTAAGAGCCATAGTAAGCATACACTGTGCACAGGTTGGTTTTATTTGGTATTTTTACTTGGTGCATCTCCTTCTCAGCACATTGTGGAACCTTCATAAATATTTAATGTTAAGCACACTCTCAATTATTCAGGTGTGAATTAACTAGCTGATGGATATCCAGACTCTCAGTTCCTTCTGCCTTCTCTTTAATGCCTCTTGGCTATTTCTCTGGGGAACAAATCACTCATCTGTTGCAACTTGTTAGCAAGTTTGATGAAAGGCCTAGTGTCCAGGCAAATTGAAATGTGGTTGAGGGATTTTCTGTGCAATAAATATCCTACCCAAAAGGATCATCCCTTCTACAGGTAATAAAGAGCTAACTATAATATCCACCAATCAAACAAGCAGAAACAACCGACTTTACCCAATCACTGAGAAATAAAATACTTCATAATTAGCCTTACAATTTACAATGCATATTGCAAAAATATCCATGTCAAATGCCATAAAGACAGCTAAATTATTGGGTAATTAAGCAGTAAAAAAAATTGTTTTCCATAAGGTTTTGAAAATGCCATTGATTGGTATTCTTAGCCAAAACTGGGAAGAAATTAGACAAAAGGGGACAAAGGCAGCTCTTTCTTCTCAGATACAACCACACAAATACAGTAGAAAGTAGAATATTTGGCCATCTCTAGTACCCAGGTTAAAAAGACTTAACTACTTCACCAACTTTTCCCTCACCTTTCTTTCCGAGGGGTTTTCTCAGACTTCCTAGGATATTATTGCCATGTGATGCGATTATAAGCATACCAAGTTTTAGGACCTTTCTTACCCAGGGGCAGGTTCTTGCGTACCTGCAACTGTCTGGTCATGCAACACACAGGGTTGTATCACTCACTTTCAAGTAATTTCAGGACAACTCAACATGGGGATTCACGATGCCTTTAAACAGGGAAAAAAACAAAAAAAACCTCTTAGTATTTGGCATAGTCACCGCACACTAATATATTCACTGTCCAGAGTCTCCTTATGACTCACCACCACCTCCCTCACACACAAGCTTCTGTTTCTTTCTTCAAAACAGATACTGTGAAGGATTCTCTAGTGTTCTCACTACACTGTTGCTATTCATTGACTAGGGATTCCTAGGTCTTCCGTGAATGAGGGTTTCACTCATCAATTCTAAGCCCTATAGGATGGCAAAGGACCTCTAGCATGGCACCTAAGTTTAAATTGTCATAGAGGATCTTCCAGAAGGTCTATATTAGTTTCTTTCAGGGTCCTGGGTGGCCCCTATGTGGTGTCAACTCAGTCACTGGCCACACATTTTTCAGTGTATCACCATAGTCTCAGTTTTTCCCTCTGTAACAGTGTAAGTGATACCACTTATGGGATTCATTCTAAACTTGGCCTTGGCTATATCACAGATGGCTTCCTGAGAACAGAAAGCCGGCTGAGTCCAGGAGACATGGGGTTTAAGAGCAAGTTCACAAATAGCCATTCGATTCAATCATCGCCTGTCCCTCTCTCAATTCTGTCATTCCAGAAGGGACAGGTGAGGTAGGGAAGAAAGGGAACATTGACAGACAACATGGGGACTTCTCTATATGTCACAAGGAAGAAGCAGGTGATATGAATTCTTATCTGGTCACTGTGATGGCTTCTTAAGAAGCCTGCTTCAGTCTGTTGTTGCTTGATTGCAGAGCCGCATGTGAGAACTATGTGTTGGAAAGTGTAGGCTTATGAGAACATAAATGGATTATGCACATGGCAGAGTCCTTGGTGGAAGTCAAATATAATATGCTTAATTCACACAGTGCCTAATTATTCTTTAATATCGAGTCTCCTTGCTGTAATCTTGGTATTGTTTGCATGAAAGATAGGACTTTAAAATGCCTTTGACTTTGGATAGACTCGGACCAAAATCACTTAGTGTTTTTGTTTGAAAGTGCCCTGTGCACGCAGGAATTGTTAAGAAACTGTTGCAGGAGACTTGGGGCAAAAGGTGAAATTCTTGCACAGATTTCAATGCCAAAAAATTTTCAAGGTAGAAATAGGAGCTATGATTGTGATCATTTTATATCCAAAAGGTTTAACCTCCTTCGCTATGCACATTACCAAGCTGTTGAGATTCTCATTTCGGTTGGAACACCTTTGGCCGCCCCATGGTGGCTGCTGAGAACTTGATTTAGGATACACTGTGCACTATTGGGTGTGCCATCCATCACTGTTCCTGAAAGGATGAGCACTTTGTGCTCTCCACATGAAAAATGGAAAAGCTTCCAAGAATCTAGTTAAATCCCAATTAAATTTAGATTCAAAATTGTATTGTTCCTTTCCTGGCCAAAGGGACCAAATTATATAATAAGTCTTTTTCAATTCCAATTTCAAGTTCTGGTTCTTACCTATTAAATCACCTAAAGTGCTTTTGCAGGTCTACCAAATAATACTCCGACTTCCAGCTCTAAAGAATGCTACTTTCTGCTGCATATTTCTTGCCTTTATAATGAAAATCCCATGCTTTTCTCCCCGCATCTCTTCCCTGAACAGTATTTTAGTCTGGCCAGTCCTTTTTCCAAACTATTCTTATTCCTGCAAATTAGGTGGTTTTGTTGGCTTTCAGGAACAGGGATTTATTTACTGTAATTCTTTTTACACATTAGGGGGTAGTTAGGGGAAGTTTAGATGGCAAAGAAGAATTGCACTATCAATGAAAACAGTGACGGTCGCATGGAGGGAAAAGCCAAATGCTTGGAGGAAAGTGGAAATACACTATTGCGTTCCTGGCCTACTGTTCTTTAGTTTTAAAAGAAAGCAGAAAAGAAGGAAGGAGAAAGAATGAAAGAAAAAGAAAGGGAGAGGGAGGAAGGAGGAAGGGAGAAGGAGTCCTCTATGGGAGGGAGGGAGGGAGGGAGGGAGGGAGGGAGGGAGGGAGGGAGGGAGGGAGGGAGGGAGGGAGGGGAAATACCTTTGACCTTGTAGAAAAAGACCTCCTCAAATCCTGGTAAGACTGATCTCATTGTTACCATTTTATATAAGCTCCTACTCTCAGGGTCATGTGAAGGCAGGAACATTCTTTACTTTAAAAAACCTAACTACATATATTTTTCCTTAAAACCAATTTTGCTGAAATGGACTTTTCCTATGGAAACCTCAGCTTTGATGCATTCATATACCAAAGTGAAAATGATCTGGGTAGTGAGAAGGAAATGGAAATTTCACCAGGTAAAACTTCCCCATACCTCTGAGTAGAGTGTGTAGTACAGAGTCTCTGTAAATCAAATGCCTGTATCTAACCACAAACAAAGTCCCCAGGGAAACTGGCTATTAACAGAACCCTGTCTTCGTAAAAAGAATTCTTTTTTTAAATGAAGAAACCTCTTCGGAGATTAATTATCTTCACACCACTTCCCCAACACTAATTTCTGTTTCTTTTTTTTAAAGTCAGAGTTGCATATATTTGGTCTGCAAAAAAACATTTCTGAGATACCCTTTCAATAATTTTCATGTGAAAAAAACTTAAGGAAAGAAGGAAAACATAAAGACAGAAGGGGGAGAAAGAGAAAGAGAGAAATGATTGGTGTTACTCAGGAAGGGGAGTGGCATGAATATTTCTGCAAATTTCAGACATAGGTCAGGGGAGGAGATAAAACTATTGTTTTGAGTGAGTCGAATTCCCATTCACTTTTCACTGATGTCAGATGAGCTAAATTAGCAGTTATTAGAGCAGAAAGCTCCTCTGTGATTATCAGACAAGGGTTGTCATGTCTTGCCAGCAGCCCCACCTGATCTCATGGAAGACAGGTTAGGACCAGGCTGAGGCTATTGACTGGGGCTGGAGGCCATATGTAAGCACAGGTTTACTACAACTCAGGGTCCTCAAAACAAGCTTTCTCAAGAAAAGACGCCAGAACGGAGTGAACCTTGTTTCATAGGCATGTATAGACCGGGCCCATTGATCGAGTCCATCTTCTTCAGAATCTCTTTGCTCAGGATTTGAAGCACTTCAGGCTGCACGGAGAAGCCAAGGACTCGCACCCCAGCAGGGCGGGCCTAGGCCATCATAACTGACATCAGCCTCATGTGTGTCTGACTGCTCTACCAAAGCACCTCCTGCTTCCTGCAGTCATTTTTTAAATTATAGCTTTGTCTACTATTAACAAGAATGCATTTTACCCTTGATTTAGGTGATATAACTTTATGTAGGAGTAGGGTATAAACGCTTTTCCAGAAGTTGTTTCAAAATATTCTAAAGGAAAATGGCATTTTTTAAGAAAGAGCCAGCTATGCTTAAAAGGATGTGTATGCAGAAAAGCAGAAAGAAACCTAAAAGCTAAGCACAACACTATACCAAGAAAATAAAAACCTAGATGATTAGGTAGTGATTCATTGCCCAAGAAATAACGTCTATGTGAATGGCAATGGAAGCATATTAGCAGCACTGTGTTTCTTTTTTAAGTACCTGGAACTGCCTTTCCAACCAAGTGCACATATTGTCTCAATTCTACTACCCACCTGAGGATTTTAATAAGGCTACATTGATTCACACCAGCTCATTTACTAATGCTTCATAACACACTCTGGCAAGAACAGTTGCAACGTACTTCTTTCCAGCAATTCAGTTTTGTCTGAACTGAGCATGCAGTTTTTAAGAATATGTGGGCACTTCTTGCTATACAAAACAATTTTCTTTTTTAGGCAATAAAATGAGTTAACTAATCATTTTATTAATTAATAGACCCATATTCTGCATTTCAACCCAAAAAATAATGAAAACAAATTTTCTCTAGACAAGACCAGCTCCTGCTGGTGGCTGCTAGTGTTGTAGCCCTTGTGACTTAGAGGAATCAGGAAAATTTAATTACTGAGTTTGAATCAAGTCCTTGAAAGTACAGTACAATGGCTTGGGCTTATTGCAACCACTTTAGGAAATGGTTATTGGAGTCTAATAACTGACTGATTCAATTAAAAGGAGACAGGAAAACCATTTACTGAAGCAGGCACTGTGTTATTCACTGCTGTCACCTAAAGCACATCTCTGAAACCACAAGCTGGCAAGCCAGTGGTCCTTCATCTTGTTCCATCCTGGTCAATGTGAAAGGTATGGCACAACCCATTTTTTATTCACTTCATCAGGAATTCTCAGCCCGGAGGTAGGGTGTGCATCGGAATTCAGGGTGAGATTACATGAGCAATTAGAACCTTGGAAGATTCTGACGTATCAAGATACACAGTCATCAGGGGAT
The DNA here is from genome assembly GCF_964146895.1 of Miniopterus schreibersii. Taxonomy (NCBI): domain Eukaryota; kingdom Metazoa; phylum Chordata; class Mammalia; order Chiroptera; family Miniopteridae; genus Miniopterus; species Miniopterus schreibersii. The sequence goes on along the minus strand of NC_138106.1, from coordinate 66,236,911 downwards.
TCTTGCTCCCAATCAGATGAAAATCTCATCGCTGGAGCTTGTGCTTTGCAGGAGACAAACTAAGAAGTAGCAGAGCACTGCTATTCATTTAATTCACAATAAGAACAGCAGAAAGCAATCAGGGACCTGCTTCAATTCTGGTTTCACTGTTAAACAAAATCCACAGGTGTTGGATGGGAAGAGCAACGAAGACCCAATAAAAAGTGACATCCAAAGACTCTACATAGCATCACTCTTATTTTAGACCCTAGAAGACCAAAACCTAACTTCATCAGTATAACCTTGAAATCCCTTTTATGATTGATAGACAGGATGATGACCTTATCTGAAACATAATCTCTGTAGTCTCTGAACATGCATTTATACACCTTATATGGACAAAAACTAATTTTCTCCATCAGATCTTTTAATTGAACTTCAGGAATGCTTACATAGATAAATTGAATCTTACATCAAAAATGGACTATTGTTATAATGGATGTCAGTCTGTAGTCTTTTAACTTACAAGACAAAAGAATGACTGCCTTCTCTAAATTCTAAAATGTATGCAAGAGTGAAAAAAAAACATTGGAGGTGGTTAAAGGGGATCCAGCTCTGGGCAAATTCTTAAGGTAAAGCCAACAGCATTCCTGCTGCACTGGATATAAGAAAAAAAATAAAGGCATAAAGGAAAGTTCTGAGGCTTCCTAGGAACCTCAAAGGAAAGAATGACTGGAGGAGCATTTGGAGAGGGGGCGAATATTGCTTGATTTGGGATGTGTTAAGTTTAATGTGCCAATTAAATATCCAAGTGAAGATGCTGAGCAGAAACGTATATAAGGGTGGAGTTCAGGAAAGAGGTCCAGGCTGGAAATACAGTTTTGGGAGTCATTGGCATATAAATGGAATTTAAAACCGTGAGGATGGGTGGGATTGTCAAGAAAGGATAAGAGTCCTGGGGCGCTCAGAGCTCAGCTCTGAGAGGTTGAGAAGAGCATGAGGAGTATACTCAACAGGGTAGAAAAAGTGAAGAGCAAGTGGTGTCCTGGGACCACGTGAAAGAAATAGCTCAAGGAGGGAGCTACCAAGGCAGGTGGGCACTGAGAGCTGGCCATTTGGTTAGCAACAAGGAGGGCCATTGGTGTCTTTGAAAGAGTCGTGTCAGTGAAGTGGTTGGGCAGAGGTTTGACTGGAGTGGGTTTAAAGGAAATGAGGGTGGAAACACTGAAGCCAGGAAGCACAGATAACTCTTCCAAGGAGTTTTGCTGCAGAGGGAAGCAGAGAAATGGGGCACAGAAGGGGAATCGAGATCAATAGACCTTTTTTAAGATGCCTGCATGATTATGAGAAGCAAAAATAGATGTTGCGGGAAAGGGTGGATTTCCTGAAGTTGTGTCCTTGAGTAGACAAGAGGAAATAGAATGTAGTGCTCAAGAGGAATGACTGGCTTTAGATGGGAGTGCAAACTGTTTATCTCTAATGCTAGAAAGAAATCAGATTACTTGAGTCTAAAGGTGGTCTCGCCAGTTTGCAGAAGGTCTCCTCGGATAGTTGTTTTCTCAGTCAAGTTGGAAACGTAATCAGCTGAAATTGAGGGTGAGGGAGGAGGTGTTAGCAGTTTAAGAAGAAAGGATAAGGTACGGAATAATCACCTAGGAGAGTAGGAAATTAAATTTTCTAGGGTTTTTGCCATCCAAAGTGGCAGCCCCTAGCCACATATATCTACTGGACACTGACATATGACTTGTGTGACTGAGGAAATTAATTTTTAATTGTATTTAATTCTGATTATTTTAATTTTGATTTTAAAATTGATGCTATTCAATTCTTCTGAAAACTTTTAAGAATATTTGGGAAAGCTTGAGTATGTAACTAGCTCTATAGTTTCAATCATAAATTTTCTGAAATTTAAATACAGATCCTGCATTTTCTATGAACATTTAACATCCAAATGGAGAGGTGCTATATGTGTCAAATACACACCAGATTTCATAGAATGAAAAAAGTAAAACAACTCATTTATATTTTATATTGATTATATATTGAAATAATAATATTTAAATATATTACATTAAGTAAAATATATTGCTGTTCATTTAATCTTTTTATTCTATTTTTAATATGCCTTCTAGAAAATTTTTAAATTATACATATGGTTTGCATTATACTTTTATTGGAAAATGTGGGCTGAGGAAAATGAAATATGATTGCGGGGCAATCTTAAAGGCTCAGTGGTCATGAATTTAAAGTGAAACCAGTCAACAGGGTTTTATGATTTTCTCCATCCATAGTCAATGGTATGTGTGGAGTGGGTGTGGAGCAAGGCAGGTGGTTGGATTTAAGCAAGGTTGGGCTCTTGTCAAGTGTAACAAAGCAAAAGAGGGTCAAAGTGCTTTCAAGAGAATTATTAAAATGATTGTGAAATTTAAGCTAAGTAGTAAAATAAGGACATGAAAGAGTTAAGAGAAATGAAAAAAGTAGGATCAATGGATTCCTGGACTTGGTGAATTTGACAGATTATTGAAGATAAGCTACTAGAGGAATGAGAAAGATAAGGTATGGTGGTTAGAGTATGAGCTGCTTGAAATTGAGATTATGGTGCAGTTTTGATAACAATGAGGTCTAGGATATGATCATAAGAGTGAATGACTGATGCAAGGTGGTGAAGAAGAGGAATTAAAAGGACTGAGAGGCCAGGAATTGAATTACAATGGATAAATAAAATTAACAATTAAAAAAGGAATAATATTGAGTGAGGGACCGTAATCCAGAAGCAAAAACCTTCAGGAAATGAGGAGGGATGACTTGGGGTATTGATAAATTATTGCAGCAAATGAGGGTGGTAAGTAGAAAGTCTTGGGAGTTGAGGTAGCAAGTTGGACGTTTTGAGGTAAGGTGATGAAACTACCTATCCCAGCCCAGTGACACGTGGCACTTACGACTAGAAAAACCATTCATGACATGAAAGCTGTACAGAGGATGATGTGTTCTCAAGCAAAATTCAGTTTTTAGTTAACAAGAAACAGATGAGGCATCAGAGAAGAGACTGATAATGGACCACAAGGCCCAGAGGGCACAGTGGAAGGTTTTCAGAGTGGAAGACCAGAATGGATGAAGTGAGGGTTGGCCAGGGAGACTGGTGTTTCTGTGGTAAATGACATAGGAGGAGTAAAGGGCCAGTGAGGTTGGTCCTGTGGTTTTCACAGCAGATTGTGGAGGTAAAACTATGAATACTAGGGTTGTCTTGGGCCTCCCTTCACTCCTGCTATGTAGGTAAAGTATCCCAGGAAGGTGATTAATTTTTGCTTTACTAGCCTTTGACCCTGAAAGCTTAGCATTGAAACTGAGAGAAGTAAAATCTTCCATATGATTGTGTTTTTGTCCAGGACTCTAATAGTTTTGCTTTATATATTTTGGTGTTGGCTATTTTATATACAAAATTTTATAACTATTATTTTTTATCTTTTTTATATGAATAGTACAAACCTTGATCTCACTTTTGTTTCGGTTGACCCAGAATATTTTTTATAAATTCTTTATATTTATCCTTAGTGAGTCAATTTTGTTTCAGATATAGGTCTTATAAATAACAGGTAGGTGAATGTATACATATGTGTATACATGAGAAACAATCTAAGAGTCTCTATCTTTTAATGAAGAATTTAAACCATCTCCATTTATTGTGGTAACTAATATGTTTAGTGTTACTTTTGCCATATTAGTTTTCCAAATCATTTTTTATTTTCCTATAATAATCAATAACTCTGCTTATTTATTATTCATTAGTGATTTAGAAATTTTCTACTAGTTGTTACCTTTAAATTGTTTTTAAAACATATGTTGTGTACCTACCAACTCTCAAAAAGGAATTTTGCCTGGCTTTTACTTCTCTTGCCCCACCACTTCCAATATGTTAGCAATTACATGTAATCTGGAATCTATTCAATCCCTTTCTCATTTCAGTGGAAATTTGGAATGTGGAGGGCTTAGAGTTCCACACTCATGGAACTCTATGTGTAGTAGTAGACAAAGTCTATTGGTTCCCCAAAGTGCATAAAACAGTAAATCACTGCTCTTAATATGTGAAACACATCCTGTGGTACTGGTGAGCATGATAAACAAGGTTGTAGGAAGCTATTTAAAAGTAACACTATCTCATGCCTGATTAATGTGCTATAATATGGCACATGCTTAATGAGAGATTCATTAACTGGGATATAATTAGATGTTTAAATCAGTCCCTAGTCAATCATTTGCTTTTAAATACACCTAGGAGTAAATAACCTCAACTATTTTGGTTTTCACCTTCATCTTATCTTCAACATAAACAGAGGGGATCCTGTAGCATGTTCATAGAGGTACCGGACCCCTCAATATGCCAAAGCATCTCTCTTTGAGAAATGCTTCCCTGGAATACAGCAAACAGGATGTGTTTTTAAGTTATTTTGAGTTCTGTGTTTCTCTGTCACGGATTCACCACAGCACGTACTTATTAAAAGCTCTTGGTAGGCTCAATATTAAGACACCTGTTTAACCCTTTGTGACCTACACAAAGTTATTTGACCATACGATCTTTTGCTTGCCTAACATTGGCAATTTATTTTCAATGGAACTTATTTGGGAAATTCTACTACATGATATTCTGTTGTGAAATAGTTAGAAAAGTCACTTTCACTTCTTTAGGGTTATATCTGATTACAGAGCTCCTAAGGAATTTCTTGTATCTTTGATATCTTCCAGAATTTTAATGAAATATCTCTGTCAATTTTGACTTTCAGCTCCCTCTTTCTCCTTCCCTGCTCAGGTCTGTAAAACACTCAACTATAAACCCAGTGGTGGAAATGGACCAAGAAACTACTGCCACAGGCACATATACTCAGACTTACCTCTGTTCTTTTATGTTCGAGGATTCGGTAACATGTCAAGCTCATAATATTCACTCCCTTAACCCCTTAGTGTGCCTTTCTGAGAGAGTTCCCTTGTGGAAACAGACTTCTGGCAGGCCAGGCCCACAAGTGTCCCACGTAAATACACACAGCCATAGCCCATATTCCCTGGGATCTCTCTACAGGTGTGTACATGTCTGTCTGTCTAGTTAGACTCTCTAGTCTAAAGCATATTTATTTTTATATCTGTACTACTTGTAATATAAATACTTGAGTATTGCTAAATTAGTGAGTCACACAACAAAAGTGAAAAGTGGTTGGGTTTCCCAACTTCTCAATTTCTGATACAGACATTCAACCTAAAGTTGCCAAGATATTACTTTAACTGTATTGTCATGGTTTGTTTATACATCAGTCTCCAAATATTTGGCACACTGAAGTGTTTTATTCTATTTTGGTTTTTATTTTTATTGAATTAATTGGGGTGACATTGGTTAATAAAATAATATATGTTTCAAGTGTATAATTCTATAACACATCATCTGAATATTGTATTGTGTGTTCACCACCCAAAGTCAAGTCTCCTTCCATCACCATTTATCCCCCTTTACCCTCTCCTACCTCCCCCCATCCCCTTTCCTTTGGTAATCACCAGAAGGAAATACTCTTGTCTGTGGCTATGAGTTTATTTAGTTTTTGCTTCATCCTTTCACCTTTCTCACCCATCTCCCCAACACCCCTCCCCTCTGACAGCTGTCAGTCTGTTCTTTGTATCTACGAGTCTATTTCTATTTGTCTGTTAGTCTACTTTGTTTATTAGACTCCACATATAAGTGAAATCACATGGTACTTGTCTTTCTCTGACTGGTTTATTTCACTCAGCATAATACTCTCCAGGTCCATCCATGCTGTCACAAAAGGTAAGATTTCCTTCTTTTCTTATGGCTGAGTAGTATTCCGTTGTTTAAATGCACCACAGGACACATGAAATTAAAAGCACTTTCTTTTTTTTCTTTTTTTTAATTTTATTTTTGTTTAAAATATTACAGATTTCCCTTTTTCTCCCCAATGACCCGTTCCACCCCATCCCATCCCCCTCCCCAGTCCCTCTCCCCACCATTGTCCTTGTCCTTGGGTTGTGCATATATGCATATAAATTCTTTGGTTACTGTCTCCCCCTCCACCCACCCGTCCTCCTCCATCCCTCTGACATTCGTCAGTCTCATCTATGCTTCCATGTGATTGAATCTATTCTGCTCGTCAGTTTATTAAGTTCTTTAGATTCCGCGTATAAGCGAGATCATGTGATATTTGTCTTTCGCTGCCTGGCTTATTTCACTTAGCATAATATTCTCCAGGCCCCTCCATGCTGTCCCAAAGGATACGAGATTCTTCTTCTTTACAGCTGCGTAGTATTCCATGGTGTGAATGTCCCACAGCTTTTTTATCCACTCATCTACTGATGGGCACTTGGGCTGTTTCCAGATCTTAGCTATTGTAAATTGCAGTGCTATGATCATAGGGGTGCATATATTCTTTCTGATGAATGTTTCAGGATTCTTAGGATACATTCCTAGGAGTGGAATCACTGGGTCAAACGGTAGCTCCATTTCTGATTTTTTGAGGAACCTCCATACTGTTTCCACAGTGGCTGCCCCAGTCTGCATTCCTACCAGCAGTGTACTAGGGTTCCCCTTTCTCCACACCCCCGCCAGCACTTGTGGTTTGTTGATTTGTTGATGGCAGCCATTCTGACAGGTGTGAAGTGATACCTCATTGTGGTTTTAATTTGCATCTCTCTGATGATTAGCGACGTCGAGCATTTTCTCATGTGTCTCTTGGCCATCCGTATGTCCTCTTTGGAGAAGTGTCTATTTAAGTCCTTTGCCCATTTCTTAATTGGGTTGTTTGTCTTCCTCTTGCTGAGTGCTATGAGTTCTTTGTACACTTTGGAAATTAGCCTCTTATCAGATACATCCTTGGCAAATATGTTTTCCCAGACCGTGGGGTTCCTTTGTATTTTGAGGCTGTTTTCTTTTGCTGTGCAGAAGCTTTTTAGTTTGATGTAGTCCCATATGTTTATTTTTTCTTTTGTTTCTCTTGCCCTAGGAGTTGTATCAGTGAAAAGTTCACTACGTGGGATGTCTGTGACTTTACTGCCTATGTTTTCTTCCAGGGTTTTTATGGTTTCGTGACTTACATTTAATTTAAGTCTTTTATCCATTTTGAGTTTATTTTTGTGTATGGTGAAAGTTAGTGCTCTAGTTTCATTCTTTTGCATGTATCTGTCCAATTTTCCCAGCACCACTTATTGAAGAGACTGTCTTTACTCCATTGGATACTCTTGCCTCCTTTGTCAAGTATTAAGTGACCATAATGGTGTGGGTCTATTTCTGGGGTCTCTGTTCTGTTCCATTGATCTATAGGCCTGTTGTTGTACTAATACCAGGCCGTTTTGATTACAGTGGCTTTGTAATACAGTTTGAAGTCTGGTAATGTGATCCTTCCCACTCTGTTCTTTTTTCTCAAGATGGCTAAAGCTATTCCGGGTCTTTTTTGGTTCCATATAAATTTTCAAAATGTTTGTTCTAAGTCTGTGAAATATGCTGTTGGTATTTTAATAGGAATTGCATTAAATTTATAAATTGCTTTGGGTAGTATGGACATTTTAATGATATTAATTCTTCCAATCCATGAGTATGGTATATTCTTCCACTTGTTTAAATCTTCCTCTCTTTCTTTTTTCAGTGTCACGTAGTTTTCCAAGTACAGGTCTTTTACATCCTTGGTTAAGTTTATTCCTAGGAATCTTATTTTTTTAGTTGCAATGGTAAATGGTATTGCTTTTTTAGTTTCTCTCTCTGAAAGTTCATTGTTGGTGTATAAGAATGCCATTGATTTCCGGATGTTGATTTTATATCCAGCTACCTTGCTAAATTCGTTTATCAAATCTAGTAGTACTTTGATGGAGTCTTTAGGGTTTTCTATGTACAATATCATGTCATCTGCAAATAATGACAGTTTTACTTCCTCCTTTCCAATTTGGATACCTTTTATGTTTTCTTCCTGTCTGATGGCTATGGCGAGGACTTCCAGTACTATGTTGAATAAGAGTGGTGAAAGTGGACATCCCTGTCTTGTTCCGGTTTTTTATGGAAATGGTTTTAGTTTTTGCCCATTGAGTATGATGTTGGCTGTAGGTCTGTCATATATGGCCTTTATTATGTTGAGGTATGATCCCTCTATTCCCACTTTGTTGAGAGTTTTTATCAGAAATGGGTGCTGGATTTTGTCGAATGCTTTTTCTGCATCTATTGATATGATCATGTGATTTTTGTCCTTCATTTTGTTTATGTGATGTATCACATTTATTGATTTGCGGATGTTGTACCAGCCTTGCATCCCCGGAATAAATCCCACTTGGTCATGATGTATGATCTTTTTAATGTATTGCTGGACCTGGTTTGCTAGTATTTTAGTGAGGATTTTAGTATCTATGTTCATCAGGGATATTGGCCTGTAATTTTCTTTCTTTGTAGTATCTTTATCTGGTTTTGGGATTAGGATGATGCTGGCCTCATAAAAAGAGTTTGGGCGTTTTCCCTCCTCTTGAATTTTCTGGAATAGTTTGAATAAAATAGGTGTTAATTCTTTGAATGTTTGGTAAAACTCACCTGTAAATCCATCTGGTCCAAGACTTTCGTTTGCTGGGAGTTTTTTGATTACTGCTTCAATTTCATTAGTTGTTATCGGCCTATTCAGGTTTTCTGCCTCTTCTTGATTCAGCTTTGGAAGGTTGTATGCTTCTAGGAATTTGTCCATTTCCCCCGTGTTGTCCAATTTGTTGGCATATAGTTGCTCATAATATTTTCTTACAATCCTTTGTATTTCTGTTGGGTCAGTTGTTATATCGCCTCTTTCATTTCTGATTTTATTTATTTGTAAAAGCACTTTCTACAAAAGTGAAATAAAAGGTCTTTATATTTTTACTTTTGTAATGAAAATTCATTAAGCTTTTTAAATAATGGCTCTACCACACACATGCATAAGAAAATATACAGAATTAGCATCATTACCTTAACAAAGGCAAAGGTAAGTAGATAAAGACAAAAATGATAGGACGTTAGGTTAATGCATGAATAAGAAACAGTGAATAGCCATATAGAAGATATGGGGCAAAGGATCAATTCACCCAAGATAAAATACAAATTACAGTAAACAGGCAACGCTGCTCAGCCTCACTAGTAATCAGAAAAATGTAAACTAAAATAACAAGACTGTATTTTCAACCATCAGACTGGCAGGAATTTAAAAGATTTATAATATCCAGAGCTGACAGTGATAAATGGAAATAAGCACTTTCATACACTGTTGGTGGGAGTATAAATTGATAAACCTGTTTTGAAGAGCATTTGGCAGTCTCTCAAAATTGCAATTTGCAACTTTTAGCCAACTAGGACTCTCTTCTAAAGAACTACTTTCACATGAAAACAAAGACTTATTGCAGGGTATTTATAGCAGCATTGTTTATGATAGAAAAAAAGCTGAAAACAAATATCCTCCAATACAAGAATTTTAAATTAATAATTATACACTCATGCTATGACATACTATGCAGACAGTATTTGAATAATAAATAATGAGGAGTAATGAAGCAGACTTTCATGCATTGACTTGGAAAGACCTCCAAAACATATTGTTAAATGAAAAATTTAAAGCATATTGGAAATTTAAAATTTGAGCATAATGCTATTTATATAAATGTGTGTATGTTGTTGAATGAATGAATCTGTGACTTGCAAAGGTTCTTTCAGCTACTCAAATACCTGGTACACTGATCTGTTTTGAACGAAATGCTACATTACAAATGAAGGGGACAAATGTGCTGAAACACAGTTACTGTGATACCGAACTCAACAGTTATTACTAATTGAGAGAGGGTTGGGAAGTAGCTAACATGCTTTATACTATATAGTTCTGTATAATTTGAATCACTTGTAAAAAAAACTGCATTGCACATGTAATTTTAAAAATACATTTACCCTCTAGTAATAATAAGGTTTGTTAAAGCCTGCCTGGCTTAGTATTTATATGCCAAGCAGTTGAAAGTTTATAATAACTGATTACAGACATGTGAGCAGCATTACATACTGACTCTTAGGAGCGAAAAGCCCCCAAATTGTTTCTTATCAATGGTCAGCCCATCTAATATAATAATTTAAATTAATTAAGTCTATTCCTTTTCTTCTTGTGTAGACTACTTTTCAGATCACCTGGTAGGCAATGAGCCCTCATATACAACTCTAGTCTGTCAGAGGAAGGTGAGTGATGTGATAAAAACCATCATGACTTTAAACAGGTCAGAGGAGTGGAGATGATGCTGAAATGTCTCAACTCTGATCCCTCAGTAGTTCACTTTTCAAAGCACCATTGAAAGCTAAAATTAAGATCATTCAAGGAAAGTAAATCATCCCTAGGGATTAATAAAGATATGGTATATGGAACTGTTCGTATTTACAACCCACCTGAAGCATGCCCTTTTTTATTGACCCTGTACTTGTTGACACAGAGAACAGACGGTACCTGCCTGTGCGCCATACACTTTTACAATGCTTAGCAAGTAACGTCTCAATTTCCATTGTAGACTATGATTCCTCACTGCTCATCTTGAAAATCCTTTGGCAGAAGTAATGATCTGCCTATTAAATTGTGGCTGAATCATTTGTGCTCAATAGAGGGTGCATTTAGTTCAAGCAATACATTTTCCAGCGGCGTGAACTCTAACTCAGGAGCCCACTGTGCACAGTGCACGTGTCCCATGGCTATTTTTCCAGTGAAGGACACCGAAAAACTATTTAAGAACTCATTTTCCTCTTGATCTGTCATCTGTATACTCCATGGGCAGCTTATCTGTCACTACTCAATTGTTCAAAACAAAATGCATTCTCTCCTATTGGACTGTAAGAATTTATAAACACAGAGATGACCCATCTAGTTACAACTGAAATGTAACAAATGTCAGCAGCTGGCTGTAACCTCACTACATCTTTAATAACAAACAGCAAAACCTTCCCTTCCATTTTCAGTGCATTCTTGTAAGATTTATAGAAACCTTTTACAGTGCTTTCCGAAAATCATTTTTTTTAATTTATCTTTGTTGTTGAAAGTATTACAAATGTCCCCTTTTTTTCCCCCTCACTGACCCCTTCCACCCAGGCCTACCCCCCGCCCCAGGCCTTCACCACACTATTGTCTGTGTCCATGGGTTACACATATACGCATGTAAGTTCTTTGGTTAATCTCTCCCCCTCCTACCCCCCACTACCCTCCCATTTCCTCTAAGATATCATTTTTATTGGATGTATCTGCCTTTTTGAGTCAGGAACCTTTAGAAATACCTGTTTCTCCTTTAAGTAAAAAAAGAGGTCTTTGAACACTTTCAAATTAAAATTTTTAATTAAGTTAAAGTCTCCTAATGTTAGATAACTCAGCCCTTATTGACGCCGTGCTCTTGTGACTATGTACAACTTTAATTGCATTAGGTGATTTTTTTCCCCTGACCAATGTATTAAAAAAAGGCCTTTTCTGTAGTTGTCTGCCTTACGTTCCCACATGTCCTCTGATGTATGCAGCAACACTCACTCAACAAAGATAGCTCCTGGCAATAAGCCTTAACTGGGGAAAATTATAGAAAATAAACAGCATCATCACCCCCAATGCATTACTGCAGATGTAGTAACTATAAAAAGGGTAATCAAGTCACCCTCTGAGGTTTTCAATTGCTTTTCATATTTGGATCAGAATTAAAGTCATGAAAAATGAAACTTTATAATTTTACAGAGAGGAGAGGAGCTGGCAAAAATAGCTTGTCACAGTTTAATTTGAAGGTTTCTAGCTTATTAAAATTTTTCTTTTTGAGTTCTAAATTCCCTGAAGCATTGTCATCCAGGGACAGGGTACTGGCAGGCTGATTGAGTCCGCTGCTCACCAGCTCTGCAGAACGCCTGTGAACTCTCCATGTCTCCGCCCTGCCCTGCTGTGCTTCGCTGAGCTTCCTTTCTGGCTGCAGGAGAACTGCAGCAGTTCCACTCGTCCCATCCAGGCTCACTTTCAGAGGGAAAAAGGAATTGTTCCCTGAGCCTTTCCAGAAGCCCCTCGGCTGACTTCTCGTATTCCAGTGGCCAGTGCCAGCTCCTAAATCAGTCACAGCAAAGGGGAGAGAATAACCGACGGTAGTTTAGGGAACATGACTATGTGGAATGGTGTGGGTCACCCAACAGAGTTCAAGTCCTGCCGAAAAGGAAGAAATCGTTGGGTGAATGTTTATTGGGTAGACGTTCAACAGCACCTGCTGTCCTCTGAGTTTATTGCTTGTGTGTACACATGTCCACCTCGCTGTGAGAACATGTGCTCACTGAGAATGAGTGCTAGCTCATGTGCACATCTATATCTTCAGTGCATGTTACGTACTCAGAAAATACTTTTCAATTAATGAATGGATGGATGAATGAATGAATGAATGAATATGAGAACTATTACCTAATCCATAAGAATAGGAAAAAAAACTTTACTGTGAAGTTAACAAAGCTTAAGTTTTGAGGTTCCTTGTAAGAACCTAAGGAGAGCTACAGAAATGTGTTGCTATGAGCATCTGTTATTGTAAAATTTGCAAATTTTAACTGCAATTGGTTAAAATTGCTGATTCTACTCTGAGTGACTGACCCTCTGTGACATGTCTCCCAGTGTTAGAGTGACCATGAGCATTTGGGGAATTGATCTATCAGAAAGTTGAGATGAGGATCCATTATTTTATTTCAGTGGGATATAGTCATGTGTTTCTCAGTCATTTGCATGTATAGTGATTTTGTTGCAGGCCACCTGGTATAGGAATGGTTTCCAGAAATATACCTTCATTCACCATGCTGAGCCCATGATACTAGGGCACAGGGTCAGAGACAGTGTCGAGATTGAACATGCCTTACTGTGCCCAGTCCCAAAAGAATGCCAATAGCAACAGAAAAACAAGCATTGAAAGGGAGGGAGTCAGAAACTAGTCTGTTCAATTTTTTTTCAATTATCAAATATGTAAAATTATAAGTAGAGGATTCAGTTTTTATCAAGGTTCAATCAAAACATCTCTCCTGTCAAAAACATATTTAATAGTGCAGTGTATACTATTTTAAACCACCATACCTTTTTATCACTTTTAACGGATATTGTAGGAAACAGAATTTATCAGAATTCCTGGGTCTGTAGAGCACAAATCTGTAGCAGTACTGCAAACAGCAACTTTGTCTATAAAGAAACTTGATAGGTTTTCCCAAATTTAGCAACCATCATAAAAATTTACATGACATCACCCATAAGACTTATGAAACTCAAAACAACTTTTCTATACCACTATTAATAAAACCAAATTTTGACCAACAATCTAGAGGAAAGACTGAATACCCTTTGTATTCTCTTTATAAAAATAATTGTATTATAAAACTTTTGTCAAATGGAGTGGGCAAAGTTATGCAATCAAAAAATAGCCAATAGGTGTGCAGTTCCAGTGCAGCAACAGCCTAAAATAAGAATGACAGCAAATTTCCACTGAATGTCTTCTAAGGATGCTGCACGTGTTTACTTCTTTAAATGTATTCACAACAAATCAAAGAAACTACTGTATCAGCAGGATGGGCTATGTTATACAGTAGGGGCTTAATAAAAAAAGGTTTATTTCTGGCTTACTCTTCATATCCTGTAGCTAGAAATTGTGCTCTCCATGGTTGTCACTTAGATACTTAGCATGACAGAGCTTCCTCCATCTGGAATATCTCCAGTCACTGTAACAAGGAGAAAGGTAATGACAAATAGCACATTGACTCTTAAAAGTTTTGACTAGAAGTGACACCCATCATTTCTACTTACATTTTATTGACCAAGTCACATGGCCATGCCTAACTTCAAAGGAGTGGGCAAAAACCATCTCTTCATTTACTTGGAAGGAGAAGAACAGATATTTGTAAGCAACCAATCATTACTCCAGGTACTAATATCACTAGTTGACACATAGGGAAACTGAAGCACACACAAAATAAACTAGCCAGAAATTGCACAAATAATAAAATGTGAGGCTAAGATTCAAAGCCAGGCTCCAGAGCCCACAAGCTTGGCTGCTATACAGTTACCTCCTTTGATGTAATTCATTTGGTAAATTCCTAAACCCTGGAATAGCAAATGGCACTACCCCCAAGCATTGCATTCTAGCTGAGAAATTATGACAAATACTACAAACAAGATCCACACATTTTCTAGCTTAATAAGCAATATAGCTTAAGCTCTCAATCATTCTGTTCATTCAACAAACATTTCTAAAGCACATTTAGAAATTATAAATGATTATAGTTATTTATTATTTATTTGTTTATGATGTGTTGTTGCATCAGTTTCATCGAGGGAGCTAAGAGGAGGAACTCACCCAACACTGACTGGAGGAAGGAATTATCTGGAGATTAAAGGGTCATCCATTGAACATCTAACTAAAATTACTCGTTGCCAGTGATTGATTGCCTGCCTGCCCTCCTGTCCTTCTCTTTCTTTCCTTCCTTCTTCCCTTCCTTCTCTCCTTTGTACCATCTTCTCTTTCGTAATAATTTCTTGCATTCCTGGTAGATGGCAGGAATTGGAGGGATTAGAAGTCACAATCACAGCCATAAACGAGACGCACAAATGCACTGTAAGATTCAACGAGATACACTGAAAGTCTTCTGAAATTCAAACTCCACCCATATGCCAGATTTTATAGGGGCAGGACCAGGCTATAATTTGCCAGGATATGTTTATTACAGCTCTCAACCTGTGAATTTATTAGCATCCTCTCTAACGCATAAGACCTTTGCTTTCATTCACTGATGTGTTTACAGCTGACGTGCACTATCTATCTTTCCGGGCTTTTGTGCCCATATTTGTTTATACTGACACATGGTGCTATAGCTTTATGCCTAGATAAGATTTCAAGTGTTTTTACTGAAATCACTCAGAATTCTGGTAAAAAGAAGCCTTCATAACCATCAGAGAACCCCCGATCTCGGATTCTGTGTTCTTTGGCACCTGTTAGTAAATACCTTACTACCTTCACTGGCTTAGGATATATTGTTTACTTGTGGCACAGAAAAAAAATATCTCCCATATTTTGTGGGGAAAATTCTGTGTCTGACTCTCAGGGTTCTGAGAGTTGTTTACAGCCATCTGGCAGAAAGCCTGACTTGTACTTCACCTGCAATGATTTGTGTGTCAGGCTTTCTGTCTCTTACGGTGCATGAGAAGGACAAATGGAAGTCCTTTCCCCTGCAGTACCTCCCTGCTCATGAAAGTTACTTTGCCAAACTTTAACTACTTGCATGATGTCCTGTCTCCATTCTTAGTGTCAGAGGTCTCATTTTGCTTTCTTTCCCAATTAAATCTTTTTCAAGAACAAAGACATCTGTGCTGTGTTACAACTGGCAAGTGTCTTACCTCAATCTGCATCTTCAGTTCTCTGTATAGAAGAACAGGTGGTTGTATTGTTGACGCGGTGGCTATAATGGTCTATTCAAAAATGCTAGTGTTTTGCAAGAAGCTCAAACCGGAAGCAAGTGTTTTGTTTCATTTTAAATTGCCAGAGATTGTAATATGATGAAACACAACAAGAATATTCCCTATTTCAATATGACTGAGAAGTTGTGAGAAAGGATCCCGATTTATTTTGTACCATATTTTCATTTCTGGGCATGAGGTACATATACCTTTCCACATAGTTTCTTTTACAGCAGGTGCTAGAATTTTGTTGAAACCATTAATATTTGTAGTATGATTATAAAAAGCTTGGGGAAACAAAACAAACAAATAAACAAAGAGCTATTTTTGTAGTAATGCTGCAAAAATAAGCAGCCCTCCCCCAAGTCTTCCCCTAGCCTCTGTTTCTCACTCATGAGTCTACAGGTCAGCCGTGGCAGCTCTGTTTGAAATGTCAGTGAGGTTCAGGTCTGTTCCACAGTTCTCTGGGACCCAGGTGGCAGGAGCTGCAGCTCTCTGGAGCATGTCCTTCTTGTGGTGTAGGGCAGGAGTGACAGCCAAACAATGCATGCTCATTGAAGCCCTGGTTGGATGTGACATGTGACCTCACTCACATTACACTGGCCAAGCAGGTCTTCTGCCAAACTCAGGTCAGTGAGGCAGGGAAGTGCGCTGCACTCACAGTGGTCAGTGCCAGGGCAGGAGGAAAGGGAGACCCGTGACCAAATGACACAGTTTACCAGAAGCATCAGTTATCACTCTCTGGCTTCCCCAAATGGAATGTGGTAATTGCCACTGCAGATTTCTAATCATTTATTGCAGTGTACTTCAAGAAAAGCTACCTTTATTGGAGTATAGCTCTTCCATTATTTGATATGTAGTTTTCTACTTCTATTTATCTTTCATGACTTCAGTTTGGGTCAAACATATGATTCTATCACAATTCATTGGAATTGATATAAAACCACCTAGTAATACAGTTCTTTTTAAATGTCACATGTACTTCTACCCACTTCTCTAAATTGGATTATAGCTTTTTAAAAAACTAACTTGAGCTGTAGCCCACTTCTAAATATAAGAAAGAAATAATTATTTCAGTAGAAGAGTAAACCTCCTCTTATCTGTAATAGAGCCATACCTTCTATCCTAAATGAAGATTTTAAAATGTTTTCCGTATATTTACATTTATCATTATTCACTGAGTAAACCATAGATTATACTGTTTTAAATGCTCGATATAGTTTTACCTTTATTTCCTCAAAGTCCTCCTTTCCTGTGAACCTTGACATGCCTTTTTAATTGCTGTAATGCTTCATAACTTGAAATAGTTGAAATATTTAAATATCTTTGGTTTAGTTTTACACACATTAAATTCATAACAACCGCTATCATGTAAAGTAAATGCATTTTTGCCAAATTATACCATCTGCAGATAATGGGGACTTCTGAAATCATATGAAAGTTCACAGAATAAATAGTAAACTTTGGTATTTGTATTAAAGATTGGCCAAATGGTGTGTGTTCAAACATCTGTGCTGTTCGGCTTGTCACAAGTCCCAGGAAATATAGCACAGCCAACCATTTGTCCTTTCAGTGTCATAGGAAGATGCATGTTCAACTTCCTTAAGTTGATGGGCTGAAAAATATGTTTGATCTAGGCTAGATATATAAAATTTCATTTTCTTCTGGGAGCTAATTTTTGTTTGTTTGCTTGCTATTGTCTTTTATTTTTTCATTCCAGCTTTGAGAGATGAGGCCTACACAGGAGGTGAGCAGAGTTTTCATAGCTAAGACTCCAGGCAAAGGTGCAGCCTCCAGGAAAGCGTGCGGCCTCTCCTGGCAGCTAAGCCTGGGCTGCAACTGAGCAGCTGGAAACTCAGACCCTTGTTCCAGGAGCTGAGTGAGCCAGCCTTTGTATTGCTCTTTTGTTTATAACAACTTTATTGATATATAATTTGTAAATAACAAAGCTCGCTCAGTTAAGGAGTACAATTCAATAATTTTTCATATATTTACAGAGTTGTGCAACTATCACTATAATCTAATCTTAGAACATTTTCACCACGTATAAAAGAAACTCCTCTACTCCTTGGCTCCTTCCCACTGCTCTACAACCTTAGACAACCACGAATCTACTTTCTATCTCTATATATTTGCCAATTTGGACATTTTATATAAATGGCATGATATCCTGTCTCCATTCTTAGTATCAGTGATACAATCTGTGGTCTTTATGGCTGGCATCTTTTGTTAAATATAATGTTTTCAAAGTTCATCTGTGTTGTAGCATGTATCAATTCTTCACTCCTTTTTATTGCCAAGTAATATTCCATTGCATGGATATACCACTGTTTTGTTTATCCATTCATCATGAATGGACATTCAAGTTGTTTCTGCATTGGAGCTATTATGGATAATTCTGCTATAAACTTTTGTGTACAAGTTTTTCATATCTTTTGGCTATATACCTAAAAGAGAAATTGTTGGGTCATGGTAGACTTAGACATGGTAACTCTGTGCTTAACTTTTTGTGAAGCTGCCAAATTGTTTTCCGAAGTGGCTACACCATTTTACAATTTCACCATCAGTGAATGAAGATTCTAATTTCTACACATCCTCGCCAACATTGTATTTGTCAGTCTTTTTAATTACAGCTGTTCTAGTGGGGGTGAAGTGGTATCCCATTATGGCTTTGACTTGCATTTCCCTAATTACTAATGATATTAAGCATCTTTTCATGTGCTCATTCGTCAATTATCTATTTTCTTTGGAATGATGTCTACTCAGATCCTTTGCCTATTTTTAAAATTAAGTTGTTCTTTTTTTATTGAGTTACAAGTCCTTTATATATTCTGGATACAGGTCCCTTATCAGATATGCAATTTACAAATATTATCTCACATTCTCTTGGCTGTCTTATCACTTTCTTGATGGTGACACTTGAAACTTAAAGTTTTAAGTCAATTTTGTTGATTTTTTTCTTTGATCACTTGTCCTTTTAGAGTCATGTTTAAGAAGTTATTGCCTAACCCACTACTACTACCCATTTACTACTGTGTTTTCTTCTAAGGTTTTAAAGTTTTGGCTCTTACATTTAGATCTCTCATCGACTTTGTTAATTTGTGTGTGGTATAAGATAGATGTCTAATTTTATTTTTTACATGTGGATATTCAGTTGCTCCATGCCATTTATTGAAAGACTATTTTCCCTCATTGAATTGTTTTGACCCTTTTGTCTAAAATCAATTAACCATATGTATTTATTTTTGACCATTTATTTTTGGACACTCAGTGCTATTCCATTGTCCTCTGTCTATTCTTATGATAGTACCACACTGTCTTGGTTCTTGAAGCTTTGTAGTTAGTTACAATCCAGTAGTGTGAGTCCACTAACTTTGTTCTTCTTTTTCCAAAATGTTTTGGGCATTGGGGATTCCTTGCAAGTCGGCTCAGTTTTTAAAGTCAAAATAGAAAGTTCTTCTTAGCCCACTTTCTCTTTTTGTTGCTTTGTTTGCTTTTTGCCTGAATTATACATAGAAAGCCTAGTAAATTACCTCAAAAAGTAAATAATATGGTTGTGATTGAGGGAAAGGTTCTTGAATTTTATAAATATACATATATTCATATACTAAAATATCTCTGAACTTTAGATATTAATCATAAAATTCTTGTTTAACAAATAGTATGTATTTGAATTTCTTACTTTAGTAACCCTAAGAGCCAATTCATAGAGTAACTTATTTATCCCCTTGCACAAAAATATCTGCTGAAGCAATAGCTGTACATTAATATCAATATGAACATGATTAGGTTTGGAAGGGCACAAACCACATGACATT
Source organism: Miniopterus schreibersii (assembly GCF_964146895.1). Lineage (NCBI taxonomy): Eukaryota > Metazoa > Chordata > Mammalia > Chiroptera > Miniopteridae > Miniopterus > Miniopterus schreibersii. Next base: position 66,217,668 of record NC_138106.1, on the reverse strand, counting down.
CAGAGCAGAAAAAGGGGGAAATCCACTTGTAGCCCCTTCTGATATTCTTGATTTGAACTTTTAACCATAGAAACTTGTTTTGTGAAGAGAAGGGATCATTTCCTCAAAAACAGGGAAGAGCAGTCATAGAAAGGATTCATGGAACTGGAAAAATGGTTGCTGGTTTCAATGCGTTGCCCAGCAACCATGGCCTTTCCTTGGATCTGAGTTTATTTGGTAGCAAGAGTAATAAAGAGAGGCTTCCATAGTTGGCAGCCTCTACAATTTTAATGGACTCACCTCTTTATTTCCAAAGTTAGAGAATTTATACTATAAAACTTGAAGTTCACAGTAAACACCTTCCTTATTGCATCGGGCTTTTTTATTTTTCTACAGCTGAGTTTGTTAAGATAGATTATTTTCATGTGTCTTCCCTCTTCTTTTCTTAGCAGTTATGCAAAGGTTCTCTGACCGAATATAATTAACTTCCGTTTTCCTTATGTAAGACACTCTTAGTGATAGATTATTAAGAAGTACTTCTGGCATATATAGCAAACTTTTTGCAAGTAATCTGTATTTGATCAGAATTTGTAAAGTGGATGTTTGGAGGGCATTTCAAGAACAAGGTTTTCCTGACTCGAGCCTTTTTATGGTAGAGTTGCCAGAAATGCCACAAATCTCAAAAAGGCCATTCTCCTAAACCAATTGACCCTTCAGTACTGAGTCCTCAGCTAGCTCAGGCATCCACTGGACCTCACTGCCACATTCTGAATAATTTATGTGATTTACAGTGCCTTGTAAAAAGCACTGGAACGTCTCTGCATGTGACCTGTTTGCTTTTGATTTACAGTGACATCTTTTCATAGCAGTGGAAAGTTGCTGAGAAACTTTGCTGAAATGTTATGTTTTTCTATTCATACTGATATCACTGTGGCTCAGTTATCAATGGCCTCAATTTTCTGCCCTGTTGTTTTTCAAATTAAAAAAATACATGTGGGCAGTCTGTTCACAAAGTCACACATTAAACAGCATTACTCAATAGATCATTAGCCTGTGTGCACTCTGCCGTTACCAGTGGTTACCTGACCTCTAGAAGCAAGGAGAGCATTATGAGCATCTATTAAGATATTAAAAGCTGTAATTTTATTAACGTTCCTTAGGGTTAGCTGGAATGCTTACATTGCAGCTCTGATGTTGACTCAGAGAGTGACGTGTAGTTGGTAAGTGGTCCTTGTCAAGGCTTCATGATGGCCTGATGATAATAAAGATAAATGAGGAAAATACTGTCTCGTTCAGTGAGACAGACATTTGTAAAGAAGACTGAGCACGTAGGAAGTGCTCTGCCCTGCACAGGACACAAGGAGATTCAGAGGACCTGCCAGTGAGCACCTCGTCATTTAAATCAGGCAGCCAGGGAAAATGCTGAAGAGCACCAACCATGCAGGGAGAAGCATATAAATTGTTGGCAGAGAAATTCAGATGTCTGGATCAGCAGCACCACTACATGTTTAAAAGAAACCATTTTCTTAATAAAAACCTGGAATAAATAAAACAAATCATGTCTAGTCTTCTGAGGAACAATTGCTTCTACTATTTAGAGAATATAATTAGGGTGATTTCGTGGATGCAGTTATCAGCGAAAGTGATTGCATCAAAGACATATGAACTTTGTGTGTTTCACTGTTGAACAAGGATTTTGTATAGAGGGAGAAATGATGTTGATAAGATTGTGTATGGGATTTAAGACCATTGTTTTCTGGAATCTGTGTCTCAGAGCAAGTGTTTAGGCAAATTGAAAAGGCAAAATACAATAATATTAGCAAACTGTCTCTCAAATGGCCCAGTATGCGCTCAGTAAGTGTTGGCTGTTATCATCAGCATCATTATCATAATCACCATTTTCTTCTAGTGGATGGTTGTCATTGTGCTCAGTCGAGTAGACATCGATTTTCATGAAGGTCTTCATCAAAGACAACATAAAGAACTCTTTTGTACTCTGCAAATTATCCCCATTGTACCCTATGTTAGCTATTTAATTTACAAATGGTCAACAATTAACTTTGATTATTTTATATCAAGCCCTGGAACAGTTACCAAAAAACCTAGTTTATGTTCCTACTCTACTCTCACTATTGTGTGACCTAGAGTAAGTCCTGTTCTCTCTAGGCTAGTTATAATAGATGATATCTATGAGTCCTTTTCATATGTAATATTCTATGGGGTAGCTCAAGGGACAGAATTTCAGGAAAAGTATTATAATCTGTCACTGGAAGTCAACTTACTTCTGCCCCAAGCAAGCTCCACATCTTGCGTAAGAGTGTCATTTCATTGGATGGAATCAATCACAGGCTGCGGAGACTTCTATCGCACAGTGTCAGCGCTTTGGGTATTAAATATTTACTAGGGATAAAAACCTGCCTTAACCTACTCGGAACCCAAAATTGAACTTTTAGAAACTATTCTATATCAGAGAGACAGATACCTTTTGTCTTCAAACTATCTTTTACTATTTGTAGTGCCTTTGACCTTCATGGGAATTCTATAGCAAATGAAGTTAAACTTTTTCAACTGTTTATCCCTGGGCAGTACCATCTGATATAAATAGTATTCCATCAAAATGTGTTTTTTCCTGAGGAAGTCTTGCTGTAATGCATCATCAGAGTGACAGCCAGTGTATTATACATTACAATAAAACATCCCAGAGCAAAGGTACATGTGATGATAAATTATGCTAATATGTTATTGTCATCATGCTATCAGCACTCTGAGAGTGATTTGGCGAGATACATCATCAGCGAGAGAGTATCTGATTTCATATTACTCAAAGAATGACACCATCATGGAAAACCACAAGCAGATTCAGTTGATTAATCAGGGTGGTTATATCCCAGTGCCAGCATTCACGTAGAGTGGTATATTAAAATGTCCTTTAAAAGTGAAAACAAGTTAAAGGGAGGGGAGTCCACGAGGTGAGGTTATAAAAGCACTGTCAATTTTAATACTATTACTGTAGACAGAGTGCATAGTTAACTCTAAACCAAGATTCGGCCTTTGTCCGTTATTCAAACATTTGACAATGATTTAGTTCTACTTAATTATCTTTAAGAAACCTGAGAACTTCTTATAAGAAGCTGTCTGTTGCAGGACCATGGGTTATCTTATCTATCTACAGTCTACAGGTGACACTTTGTGATGATGTATGCATTATGCTCCAAGTCACTGAAGCAACCAGACATATCATGAAACCGTAGTTGGGTGACAGCTAATATATTCAGGACACAAGTTGATCGCTTTTGTTACGGCATCTTCCTTTCAACCGAACCTTGCACACATTAGGCACTAAAGAGACTTGATAAATTGAATGAATGATTTTCTTATAACTATTTATATTTAAAACCACAAAATAATGTCTGACACCACACTGTTAGATTAAAAGAGCCAGACACCATGGGCTACAAATAGAAAAAACTTTGTTTTACCTGGCACTGCTTGTTCTGTCTTGATCTCGAAAGCTAGTACTTCTTCCTTACAGCTTTCTGGCTAAGGTCTCTGACCCATTCATAGTCAGAGGGAGTCTGGAGAGAAAGTAGGTAAACAGCAGGATAGATTTCACTTGACTGGTACTCTCTTGATTTGGCATTGATGATCTGAGCTTGCTGGGTAGTTAAAACTGACTCTCTGTCTCATAGAATACTTTCATAGGTTCTTTGGGGACCCACTCCCAGCCATTAAATGTCTTTTTCCTAAAGATTTCCTGACTGAGTCTGTGCCTATTAGAGCCTATGATCATTTCGTTACTCTCTGTTTTTCATCTTTTCTCCTCTCTTTTGGCACCTTTGGGACTTTGAACAAAGTCCCTTTGGGAAAAGAAAAAAACCTAAACTGGCCCCATTCCACAAGGCCCATATCTGATCCACAGGGAATATACCCTCTACCTATTGTCAGTGAAAGCACAACTGGACACTAACACCATAATTATTACAATAACTAACTTTTACTGAGTGCATACGATGGTCCAAGCATTGTTAAATGCTTTGACTTATTAAACTTTCCCCAAAAGAGAAGGGTGGTATTATTATCCTAATTTTACTGATGAAGAAACTGAAACAAAGAGAGATTGATTTACCCAGTGTTACAAGACCCAGAGATGAGAGAGAGCCAAGACTCAAGCGTTGGTGGTCATAGCTGTACTGTGTATGCTTTTAACTATAGCACTGAACTGTAGGTTAGTATTCGCACCAGATACTACACTCAGGTTTAGAACCACATACTCATGTTCTCTCATTATAACAGGTACCAACCAACCAATGTCTCACCTTCAAGCTTTTCCTGGCCTGGATTCAAAGCAAGTGCCTGGTATTCCCCCAAATTCCAATGGCCAACAAAAATTTTCCCAGTGTTCCTATCAGGGTCCCTCGCTAGATTTGGCACAAGGGATGCCAACAACTACACTCTCCAAAACTAAGTATTTCCATCTCAACCTCTTCTACCTCAGTGATCTGGGTACTGAGCAACTGGTGACAAAACCAGTGTTTTTGTTCCTTTGTGTTTAAATCTCCCTTTCAAGCCTTGGAATAACGTAGGGCAGGTCTGGAACGTAGGATACCTACTATGTATTGGGTTTTTTCTCCTTGGCCTTTTTGGGCCTCAGCTAAAATTGAGACAGAAAGAGCCCTACTTTAATATTCTTTTACAAAAACAAACGCTATTATTTTCTGCAATCAAAGAGGCAAGGATACAGAGATGTATGGCTTCTAGGAATGAGTGGGTAACCAGTCTCTTCTTCAGAAGTAAAAACCTTAAAAGATGACTGTGTTCCAGACCCCAAGAAACATTTCAGGGTCATGAGGGGAGTTTTCCCTTCAGCTGATTGACGGGTGCAACTGCGGCAGGGCGGCCTGCTCTAGGGGGCTTCCAGGGGGCCACCGCTTAGGTTAGATCACAGTGAAGTTGGCACCAACCTGTCAGTGTGCGGTTTGGCTTGGAGGCGTGTGATCAGTTTCCAGAGCGTGTGACATATTCAAAGAGCCAAGGGGACACTGGCGCTCTGCGGGGCAGTCATTGCTCTGGCTGCCCCTCGGGAGGCCTGCCAGCTCTCCCTCACTGCTTCCATCTACCGCGCCCCGCCCCGGAGGGCCTGGTCTCGGTTTCATTGTCATGTCAAGTGAAGTAAATAATTAATGAAATTTTAAGATCAAATAGCCAGCATGTGTTTGCTTTATTCACCTATTTACTGGTAAAGACAATTAGTCATTGTCTTAAGAAGGAGGCAATATTAGTGACAAGCAAGTCCCCTCACAAGCTCTTGGCGTAAAGGTTTGTTTGTAAAACTGCTTTGTCACCTACAAAGCTCCTATTCCTTGTGGGAAACTGACCTCAACTTGTCTTTGCCTCTAAAAGTTGCAAAAGGAAATTCTAGTGCTCAAAAAAGGGGAACAGTAAATTATGAGATTGCAAGATAGTGAAGTTAATGTGTAAAGCTCTTTACTTTTATATATTCTAAACAATTCTTGGCACTTTATTGACTTTTGAGAAGCGGAGGGCAGCACCCCATAATGGAAAACCTTAGATCTGGCCCTTTCGCCGGTCATGTTGCCCTGGACTGTTTTCCAGCCTTTTCTGACCTTCATTTTCGTTGTCTGAAAATGGCTGCAACTGTTTTCCTTAACCGTAAGTAAACTGAGAACAGGATCTGCACGTTATTTACCTTTATGCCCGCAGGTACCAGCTCAGTGCCTGGCAATAAGCACTTCATGATGAGTTAATAAGCCTGTGAGGAATCTCTGTCTTCCGCTTGGAGGTGAGCAGAGGGGGCGCAGAACGTTTCAGTGACCTGGTGTTACACGGCCAGGGAGGAAAATGCCGAGCCGCGGCGGGCTGCGAGAATAGGATCAAATCTCGGGAATTCTGGCAAAGGTGGAGTCCAGAAAGGAAGCATGGGTCACTGTAGAAGAGAGCACCCAGGTATATATAGACGAGTTGATTTCAGAAGCACAGAGCCGGGTGCTCCATGGAAGAGCTAGTGTACTCGCTCCCTGCAGGTACTCACAATTAATGACAAATACTATAATGCTGTCCTTCTTAGTGACGGTAAAGAATATATAAGTGGAACAACAAATTGATGCTTCTCTCTCTGTCTCAAATCAATTAATAAAAAATTTATATATACATAAGAGAAAGAGAGAGAAATCACAAGTATCCCTCTTGGTAGAGACAGAGTGTGTATATATAACAGGTATAGCATGTTGTTTCCCATTTTGAAATCACAGAAATTGTTCTCATTAGTATATTCTGCAGAGTGTTTAGATCAGAGACTAAATATGCAAAGAAATACTACTACTAATTACTCTTACATGAGTAAAGCACTATTGCAGACATTTTAGATGCATTCCCTTCTTTAATCCAGAAAATGTTGCTATAGGTGCTATCATTATCTTCACTTTATAGATGAGAAACCTGAGTAACGGAGAAGTAAGGAAATTTTCCAAAAGACACTAAGCCCCTAAGCACCAGAGGCAGGAGTCAGGTCTGAGCAGTGTGACCTGAGAGCCTGGGCTCTTAACCTCCACACTTTACTGCCCGGGATAGTAAACAGAGAAACCTAGGACACACAGAAAGGAACCTGATATGCAATTCCGCGGACCAACACAGAAGTTACCGCTTCATTCAGCGAGAACACAAGGCCTGGAAGAATCTAAGCTGTCTCACAAAAATCACAAAGAAATGCCCCAAAAACGTGAAAATTAATTCTTTTCTGCCACTATTTCCCTTATGCCACAATTTTCTATAACACGTGTTCAGATAAGCATTTTACTAGATACATTTTGTCTTAACTTGCATAAGACTAGAATAAATACCCTGAATTTTCAAGGGATGGCAGCAAGGTTGATTCTGTGGCAACTGTCTTAACCTAGGTTCCCTAGAAAACAGAGACTCAGAAAAGAATTTAAAGTGAAGAGGCTTTGTTTGGGAGGTACAGAACCAGGGCAGCTAGAATGAGGGAAAGTGGAAGGGAGGCAAGGAAATGTCTAGAAATACCACAGTGGATTATGGTGCTGCTGCTGCTCCACACGGACCATAAAAAGCCACAGCGATCGAGAGACGGGCCCATGGCCATGCAGAACTCCTCCAGAAGGCCTCACAGAGACCACGCGTTGAAGCCAATCATGGAAAGAAGGAAGGATTTCTCTCTGCAACTCCTCCCTGTCTCCCGTTTCCCACTGGCCAGCGTCTTCCGTATTGTGAGTGAATCCCGTGATCACAAGCCGAGTGAACTGGCACCTTCAATGAGCACATCAGATGCCAAGCTTCACATTCTTCAATGAATCGTTCACGCCCATACGAGGTGGGAGCCACAATCCTGAGCCTACAGCTGAGGGACCCGAATGAGTGGAGGTGGGCTTGGCATTCCCAAGGCCAGTGCCCGGTCAGCCCCCAGGGATGGCAGTGTGGTCCAAGGGGCACATGAGGCTGACAGAAGCCAACATGTTCCCTAATATTTGTGTCACTGTTAAGAAATCAGCTTCTTCATCTCAGCCGAACAGGGCATCAAAAATCAAGGCCACTGAGAAAGAACTATCTCCTTAATGTCTGACAACATCTAGGGGTGTCAAAAACCAAACTCTACACACTGAGTAAAGCGAAGTAGAAAAAATGCATTTTTTTATGAGGCTTTCAACCTGCAAGCCGGGAAACTCAAGGCTACAGGAGCAAGGAGTTGCAAATTGCTCAGAGACTTCGGGATTTTTATGGATAAATGCAGACCTTCTTTGGCCTTTTCAGCTGACCGATTGCCTGCTGGTCTTTCTTATTTAGATCAGGGGAGCTGGGTCAGGGGAACAAGGCAGTCCAGAGCCAGTGTGAACAGGCTTGGCATTTGGTGACTGACTGGTGTGCTCTGCAAATTCCTGAGAAAAGCTGTAAATTCCTGGAAGGATAGGTTAAGTTTCCTTTATGTGCCTGAGTTGACCATGTCCATTTTGTCCCTGGCATAAATGACTCCGTTTTAGTTTGGTTCTACAGACGTGTAGAGGAAAAAGAAATACAGACTTACACACACACTACCCATATATAATATATGAATACATATATATATAATATACATTTTATATATCATTTCATTCAATGTCATAAAATATTCAGTCCTGCATATTATAATCCAAGCACACTGGTGGATTTCCTGAAATATAAGTCTGAAAAGATGCGGGTCTTCAGCAACGGCATCCCATTGGCAGAACAGGGCAAGGCAGCCCTGGCACAGCGGGGAAAGAGCGGGAAAGCGCTGGAAAGCTGCGGGATGTTAGGAAACCACACAGGTCTCATCACGGGAGGCAGTGAGTTGTGTCGGAGGGTGAAGAGAAGGGTGTCCCTGTTGCTGAGCAGAGCATGGTATCCAGAGCCCCCAGCCGCAGGTTATGAATGGTAGTACAAGACAGAGCTCATGGATTGTAGGAACAGGAATTCTAGCATCTGTCACTTTATTCTGATGAGACCTATGTACTGGGTAAGGGATAGGACGAGCATCCAGGTATGAGAACTGGGCAGAGATTCCTCTCAAAAAACCAAGCAGGAGCTAATGGACAAAGGGGATGTCCACAGGCTGATTCAATGTTGAGTCTTACAGCTTTAGGGGCCCACTGTCTAGAGGTAATAGTGGCCCCAGAGCCTGAGAAAGAGCTTACTTTGCCAGTGATGGCTGAGCATCCCTTCCCGGGGAGATCAGAGGACTGTGGGACAGGGAGTCAGATGAAAGAGCCAGACAAGCCATTTAATTCCTTACTTTCCTGAATTAAAGTACATTGACAATTAACTATAGTGTTTAAGCCAAAATGTATCAAGCACTTATTTTATCTGATACTTAATACATATTTCAGACTAGCAACAAATATGAAAATTCTATAATCTGTTGTATAATTGATAGTCTACTTTAAGATACTTCTACTTTAACATTTTTCTCACAATCATGAGTTACACATTTTATGTGTGTGTGTGTTATAGATTTTATGTATATATAATTTCGGGGTTTTTAGTAAATCTAATATTACTATTTGAATTTGCCCAATAATGACTACCTACCTCTTGACTGTTACCCAGTATAACTTATATTTATTTGGCACCCACATTCACCTGTATTCCTTTCCTTTTTCATTTCCAGCCCCCATCAAGTGTAATGCAATCAAGTCCTTAAATCATAGGTAAAAGATTTGGCAAAATCTTCTAGCCATTTTGCCAAATTTATAACTTGAATGCCAAATTGAAAATAATGTCAGGTATCTTTATTCCTAATTCGTTGTTCTCAGAGGTAGCCCTTCCTGACAACAGCAAGAGTATCCTGCTCTGACAGTCCGACCTTTACACTCCAATTAAATATAAAAACATCTGAGTCTTTTCCACGAGCTGTGCTGTCAGGGCTAGTGTAACTTGACTGTCATGTGAAGCTCTTTAAATCAACCTGCTCTGGAAATATGACTGTAATACAGATTTTAGCATTCAGAAATATTCACTCCCCTTTCACTTACACAGATTTTGAGGGTCAAAGCTATGCATTTTTATCAGATATTTTATTATCTTTCAACCTTTGTGAAGATCAGTGTATTAGGGTAGAGGAAGAACTTTTTCTCCTTTAATGCTAACGTGCTTTGGTACAAGGGAAATACTAATGAGGATTTTTATTACCTATTGGAAGTTCCCATTGGACAACATGAGAAAGTTTTATTTTCAAGAATGGATACAATGTTTAAATTCCATAATACTTTTGGAAACTTAAGAATCTAATCAAAATAGTTGAGCACTTAGAAAGCTTAGAAAGGGGGTAAAAGTGTGGAGTTTTGAATTTTTTTAGAAACATGGTGTTTCCAGGAGGAGCTGCTGCATGTTTCAGCAAAATTTAAACCATAAGGACCCTGACCTATAAATCAAGCAAAGAGAGAAACTTTTAGACATAGATTTTAGTTCTTATTATAATGCCTTTTTAAAATTTATCTTTATTGTTGAAAGTATTACAGATGTCCCCTTTTTTCCACATTGATCCCCTCCACCCCACACCCACTCCCCGCCCCAGACCTTCACCACACTATTATCTGTGTCCTTGGATTATGCATTTGTGCATATAAATTCTTTGGTTAACTTCTCCCTACACACCCACTCCCACCTGCCCTCTGAGATCCCTCAGGCTGTACCATGCTTCTATGTCTCTGGATCTATTTTGTTCATCATTTTATTTTGTTCATTAGATTCCACATATACGTGAGATCATGTGATATTTGTCTTTCGCTGCCTGGCTTATTTCACTTAGCATAATACTCTCCAGGTCCATCCATATCATCCCAAAGGATAAGAGATCCTTCTTCTTTACAGCTGCATAGTACTCCATGGTGCAAATGACCCACAACTTTTTTATCCACTCACCTACTGATGGGCACTTGGGCTGTTCCCAGATCTTAGCTATTGTAAATTGCGCTGATTAGTGTTTCAGGATTCTTAGGATACATTCCTAGGAGTGGGATCACTGGGCCAAAAGGCAGCTCTATTTTTAATCTTTTGAGGAACCCCCATACTGCTTTCCACAGTGGCTGCCCCAGTCTGCATTCCCCCAGCAGTGTGCTAGGGTCCCCTTTCCCCACACCCTCGCCAGCACTTGTTCTTTATTGATTTGTTGATGGAGCCATTCTGACAGGTGTGAAGTGATACCTCATTGTGGTTTTAATTTGCATCTCTCTGATGATTAGCGATGTTGCGAATTTTTTCATATGTCTCTTGGCCATCCGTATGTCCTCTTTGGAGAAGGATCTATTTAGGTCTTTTGCCCATTTTGTAATTGGATTTTTTTTTAGCATCGTTCTGTCATTATGGACACAGAAAGCTAAGTACTACTTCCCTTATCACCGTCACCCCACCATTTGTACTTTTAGGACGTGGTGAGCTAGTCATTCTGGCTTCAGATCCCATGGGTTGATGGAATCACAGTGTGTACTTTCACAGGTTAGATCGTAAAATTCTTCATTTAAGAGAGTGAACTATTAAAATATCTAAGACTTTCTCTTCAAACTATCCTGAATAAAGAAACCCAAGTTTAATACAGTTGGACTGTCATTCTCATTTTATCATCAATGACACGAGTACTCACTGTACTAAATGGAAGATGTCTCTTTTTCCTTAATTATAAAAGTTCATCTTTCCTTTTTAAGAGATACTTGGGGAAGGGAGAGCAGGATCGTTTCAGGGCTCATGAAAGTGAAAGATGGACAGCTCTGGGCAGGAAGCAGTCAGCCCGGGGAGGCATCCTGACAGCCCCCCTAATACACTACAACCCTGACATGAAACTTCCTCAAGATTCCAGAAAGAAGCCATTGGGGACGAGCCCATCAATAATATAAAACCTGGCTAAATGGTTCTGGTTGTAAACTGCTAGCAAATGCCTGCCCAAGACTAATTGGAGATGACCAAGCTCATGTTTCAAATGAAAAATAGGAGCATAGCCTTCCTCAAATGAGAGGAGTTTTCCAGCAAATTAGGATTTTTTTTTAAGTAACATATTGGATTTAACATTTCAAGTATTTTTCTACAGTAGTTATTTTTTCCTTTCTGAATTCTCAGGGCTCTGGTTTTGAGTTCAGTTTTGTTTACCAGAAAGATAGGAGAACAAGTTTAATGCCGTGAAAGATGTTTGCTTAGAGCAGTAATATGACAAGCAGAAGTGAAAGCATAGCAACTCACACATCACATAAAGCTTTCTAGCCAATGCCGACTTTAAAATCACCAGTGACCTAAAAAACAAAGCAAAACACAAAAATCAGACCAAGGGGATAGATGAAAACCACCATGTCAAAAACACAATCAAATAAATTGTCTTCTTTGTGCTTCGATAATAGGCGAAGCTCATGGTAACCCTAACTGCTTCAGCACCTTGACCTTGGGTTTATTTCTCTGGGGTATAACATTGAGCCCATGTGAAGTCCTTTTTCCTGAGAAAATTTGTTGTCAGATGGGGAAAAAAATACAAAAAAATTTGGTTCTATAGAATTTCAGAAATGACAACACTGAAAAACCACCTTTCTGAATGAATTTTCTTTCTTATTCCCAGTACACATGTGTGAGAAAGTGAAACAAAACAGAACAAAAAGTTGGACACTCATCCTTCTTCTGTTTCATGTAAACTACTTAAACTGTAAATTTAATATGGACTAGAGCATACAAACACCATTATGAATTAAATGGGAAAAAGTAAAAGGTAGATTGTTTTTTGAACATGGCATTATTGATTTTAAATATTATAAGAAATCCCCCTAGTCTAATAAGCAGGTCCTTAGAGGATTTTTCTCTAATACATAAATTTAAACTGTATGTAGATGACGCTTCTATAGTGCATGGTGGTCCTTTGGAAGAGAATTTTCCAAAGTTGGCTTCTGAATATTCCTCCCTCCACTTTGTTCACGTGATTCACTTGTACTGTCCGTTTGATATGTTAAGCAGAGTAAATGTCATTCCATTCTTCTCTGGAATCTGGAAATATCTAATCAGAGGAATTGAAATAGATGGCTTTAATGTATAAAATTGGGTGTCGTATGTGACGATGATAGAACTATTAAATAATGTTACTAATTCCTAGACAGGGCAAGATTCTCCTGCTTCGCCTCTTCCCTCTCTTAGTCCCCTAGACACCCCCCCCAATCAGCAATTCACAAAGCAGCCAAAGTGATCTAAAAAAATAAAACAAAGCCCCTAATTTTATCACCACATGGCTTGAAGCCTTTCAGTGGCTTTCCATTGCCACAAGAAAAGATCCACATTCTCTAAATGCCTTAAGAAGCACTTCACCATCTCCCTGCCCACTTCCCTAGCCTCCATGTCTCCCCATCTCACACTCCACTCCCCCCCACGCTCAGCTTCTCTCAGTGCCTCTGAATCCGGAGGCTCTCTCTTTTGTACCTGCTCTTCTCTGGCCTGGGCCAGCCTCTCCTCCCTCCATCCCTGCTCTCCTGCCCTCCCACATCTCTTTAATCATAAACCTCCAATCCTCCATAAGGTGCAAGTCTAGATATCATTTTCTCTTGGGAGCCTTCCCTGACTCTCCCCTCTCATGGCACCTGTCACATTTCATCATTTATCAGGTGTCACCATCACCCATTAGAGCACAAGTACTTTCATGACCTTATGCTAAATCTCCAACATTCCTTCAGATAATATTGAGTACCTCTTACGCCCAGAGTCATTTATAAGCTCTGAGAAAACAGCAAAGAACCAAGCAAATAAAGTTCCTGCCTCAGAGGACTTGTATTCTGTACACACAATGAATAGTTGTTGGCAAGAACAGAGTAAAAGAAAACAGGATAGTGGAAAACAGCAGAAATAGAACAGATAGAGAAGAGCACAGAGTGAAACGAGAAAGAACCAGAAGGCTTTCAAGATAAAAATGGAAAGGGCTTATAGACATCCAGGTTGATCTCTTAAAAGATCTAGCCTCATGACAAGATAGGCCCTCTTCTATTTAAAACTTTGCCATTGGCTTGTGATACCATTTGAAGATGGTAGACATCGGTGCTTACTTCATCCTACCTGCAGCCAAGTATGTCGGATTCTGTCATGTTGTGCCTTTCAGCTTTCCAGCGACACTCTCCAGAGCCACCTGCTGTCCATAGTGAACAAGGCTTCGGAGCCCAAACGGTACACTTAAGCCTGAACAAAATGAGCTGGGAGCTATTTCAAAAGCATTGCTTTTCCAAAATTTATTCACTGGGAAAATCTACTATAAAACAGTGAATATGTTATGCAAGTAAAATTAGACCTTTCAACCTGCTTGGTATGATGCATGATTGCACACACTTATTGCAGGTGATTCTGCCAGAAAGAAAGTAATTTTGTTTTATTAGACATTTAGTGCAAAAGGTCGAAAGAGAGGTTTAGGATCCCTGTCATCTTCTTATACTTAAAAAATAAAAATAGCTAATTTACACCCCCTTTTTTTTTTACCATGTGAGGCAGATCTTTAAGCCACAACAAAATGAAGGTGAAAACAAACAAAGAAATCAAACCCAATTGCGCATAACTTGGCATACAGACAGAGTGATTGATGCATCCCACATCGTTACATCTATTTCCTAGGAACATTTCAGCTTACTGTGACAGTGTGAAATCCTATCGCCTGCCATTCTAAATGACTAATCAAGCCTCCCGTGACATGGCTACGGCTGACGGCGCCCACTTCGCAGCCACCGGCGTCCTCCTTGGACTCTAGTCGGCAGCAATTTCAGGCAACTTGCAGTTCCCTGGACATGTTATGCTTTCCCACCCCTCAGTGCCTTTGGACTCTCTGTTCTCTCGGAAAGGATGGCCTGGCCTCTGACTTACTGATGGCCTGGCCTCTGACTTACTACTCATGAAGCTCCTGCTTTGCTGTTAAACTCCACCTACAGCATTACCTGTCTGTGAGGCCTCGCGGCCTCGCCCGTAACCACCCCAGCGGCTGACCCTTCCTTCTCGCCGCAATGAATCCCGCAGAATGAATCCCGCAGAATGAATCCTACAGAATGAACCCCGCAGACTTCTGCAGAAGCCCTCCCCTCTGGGCTGCCCCTGGTTCTTTCCTGCCAAGCCCCTCTACTGTAGCAGGATCTCCCTGATGAGGAGCATGTCTTTGTGATTCAAGCACCTGGCATGAGATGTGTTTAGAAAAATGTTTGATCAGAAAGAGAATAAGTGAATGAATGAAAATCTAATGCCACCAGCGACCTGCGGTGCCTCTCCAAAAATGCCCTTTATACAGCAGAAATTCAGATTGGGAATTGCCCTTTCTTGTGTTCCTTATCGCTAACCAAGTTCACAATGATGACTAAGAAGGAACTAAAAGCAGCATTTGAATTCCACTTCCGCAGTGAGACTGTGCTTTTCATTTTACATCATTTGCCTAATTCATCTCATCCAGTCATCCCCTCAGCAAATAACCGTCAAATTCCTATTATAATCATAGCACCATGCTAAATCCTGTAAAGTGGATCACAAAGAATGAAAGCCCTCCAAGAGTTTTATTTCCTTTCTGGAAAGACAGTTCATCTACATTTTAAAAAGCCAAATAGCCCCAGGCTGTGTGGCTCAGTGGTTAGAGCATCGCCCTGGGCACTGAAGGATGGTGGGTTCGATTCCCAGTCAAGGGCATGTACGTCGGCTGCACGTTCAGTCCCCTGCCCTGCTTGGGGCGTGTGTGGGAGGCGACCCATAGATGTGTCTCTCTCACACAGATGTTTCTCTCTCCCTCCCTTCTTCCCTCCCTCTCTCTCTCTTTCCCCTACCCCCTCCCTTCCACTCTCTCTAAAAAAAAAAAAAAAAAAAAAAATCAATGGAAAACATATCCTCAGGTGAGAAATAAATAAAAAGACAAATAGTGGTACGTAGAAGGTATGTGATGCCAGGTGCCAGTGAGTGAGGCAGACAGTGGGTGTCATAGGCAGGCATAGGAGGAGCAATCACTTGAGTCACGCACAAAATAGGAGCTAAAGGAAAAGTTGACAAGACAGCAACCATGTTGGAATAATGGAATGAATGAAGTTTGACTGTAAATTTTGTTAGCTCAGACCCGGAGGATATAAGAAAACTGTCCTCCATACTTTAATCCGTTTGTCCCAATGTTAAAACCTATTTAGAAATACTAGCATTTTAATAATTTTCTCAGCCAAAGTCCACCTTTAAAATAGATTTGTTTGTATTAAACATCTTTGGGCATTTCCAGCCCCAGGTGCTTCCAGACTTTTCTCAAGTTCTTAACCGCCTTTGGCTATGAGCCCCTGCGCCCTGCCCTTCCTACAGCGCAGCGCCTCCCCCCTCTGCCGGAACCCTGTCCCCTCTCCTCTGCTGAGTGCTCTTCAGTCTCAGTAGCTGTCCCAAGCAGGCCGCTCTAAAGATGTCCTTGCGTCATCTTGTCTCACCTGCTTGGCTACACTCAGAGCTAGCCTTTCTGACCATGGGTAGCTAGAGGTCACAGTTCCGCTCTGAACTGATGTATCACAACACCACATGCGACACCCACAAGAGACAACCTGCGTCTCAGACACATTCAATCAAAGCCGAGTGCATCTGGCAGGAGGGTCTAACTTAATACATAAAGTGCCTGTGGGCATGAGAATGGCTCGGGAGGCCACTGAGCCCAGCTCTGACCCTTTCTGTGTGTTTCCTTAGGCAGAAGGGGCGGTGGCTCCTTCCTCTGTTTTAACTTACTGGGGTATTACGTGTAGTAGCAAATCATAGAATATGATTCCTTTGCATGAACTGCAAGATCACAGTCCAAACTTGTCCATTTACAGAGAATCTGTGACTTACCCAAAATCACACTGTCCAAACTCCTCAATTTACAGAGAATCACACAACAAATTAGTGAACAAAGAGAAATTACAAGCCAGGCACTTGGCTCTCACGTAGCTTCTCTCTCCACACTGCACACTCTCCCTCCAGAGTGAGCGCCCCTGGGTGTGTGCGAATCAGCACAATGTGCCCCAGAGTCCTACATACTTCCTCCGTCCTGTTCTAATATTTGTTTTCAAACAAGGTTTGTAAATAATACTAGTGTAAATATGAACCTACCTCATTTTATGCAGTCTCTTTTCCTAATAACTGGATCTGAGTTTCCCCCCAAAATAAATAGTACCCAACTATGAATAGAAATAGTATTAAGTATTAATCACTGCTTTTGATTGGTATTTTAATCACAGGGCAACCTGATAAGAAAGGAAAATATTCACTCCTTAGTGGTTTACATCAATTTGAGGCCATTCAGATAAAAATGCTGTGTAAACAATCAAGGGTTATACACGTGAAGAATTATATTATCATTTTATATATTATATTTAGCATTTAATGTATTAAGTGTCTCAATATTAATGGTCCAAAATAATTAATCCTTTACTCCCTTTTATGATTTATGTGGTACATGAAACTATTACCTCTGTGCTAATTTCCAACTATAGATGGGAAGCTTAGGAAAACTTCATTCAAGTACACTGGGGAGGCAACAATAAAAATAAAGTTAAAAAAGTACACTGCAGAGGGAATAGAGGGGTAAGTTAGTCTTTTGTTGAATAAGATCAAAAGGAAAAAAGAGAAAGAGCAACTGGGGAGGAACAAAGTAAGGAAGAATGGTACTGTCTAGAGAAAAATGGGAATTGTATTTTTAACTCTATTGGCATCAGCTGTCCCCTTTAGACTTTACCATACAGTAAAGTTGTACAACCATAATAAATGATAGGTCACTTTCAAAGCCCTGCCTTTACTGTCAGTGGTGTTTGTGTATCTACACTCAGATGCAATGGCAATCCTCATAATAATGTCCATTTTAATTCTCACCCATTACAGCAACACTGTGTCCTGCTTTATCTATTCTATAGGATGGAATAGAAAATCTAATTTAACAGATGTCCCCCCAGAATAGTGTTATCCACTTAATGATGTAGCACCTATGTTCTCATCGAAAGAGAGTGCTGAGAAACAGACGACAATGAATTATTTTCAGGACAATTTAGGAGGAAGCAGGTGAAAGGATTCAGATTCTAATTCTCAAGGCTTTGAATAGCACTAAAAGCTCTGTTTTATTGCAGGAACAAAAAATTAGCATTCACAGAGCTGTTTATACGTTTACAGAGTGCATAAAAATGTAGTATAGTTTAGGTAGATAGTGTAAGGCGAGGAGACTGAGAAAGTCTTTTCGTAGTTAAGATTTTTTTTTAGAGAGTGGAAGACAAAGCGAGTTAGCAATTCCTGTTCGTTTGAAGTCATTTCTCCTCTGTCCCTACTCTTCATGAAAAATATGATCTAAGTAAATTTCAAAAGTAGACAATTGTTTCATAATCAGAACAGGAGGTTGGGTTAAAGTGGGGGGGTGATAGCCACGTTCTAAAGGAGCCAGAAGGATAATGGAAGTAGGTCAAGTGTGTCTAATGAAAGACTTGGTGAGATAGAGTGGAGTGCTGGTACTCTGGGGAGCCCACGCCCTGTCTAAAGGCATTTAGATCCACTAAAAAAAAAAAAAAAGTAGCCACAAAAATCCTAATTTCAGGCATATTTCAGCCCAAGGGCAAACAGTTGGTAAGCTCTGGATTTATAAAATCAAAACCCTGAGACCTTAGCGAGCACCCGAAGGTCCTTGGCATAGGGAATGAAAGACTGGAACAGAAACAACGGATAGAAAGTCTTCGTCCTATAGAAAATAATATGTTTGTGGCCTAAAACAATGCTTTTTATCATAGATTTATACAGTGCTCACCATGCTATAAAAACTGGTTATTAGAGCCAATGACATATTTTTAAAATACTATGCCAAAAAAGGTTCTTATGCTTACATCAAGAGTGCCTCAGTGTGATATCTGTGAATCCCATGATACTGATGCAAAATCTTGCATGCCTATGTGTGTGTGTGTGTGTGTGTGTGTACATGTGCACTTTTGAGGGGAGGAGGTTTGTCACTTATCTAGTGTGTCACAACCCCATAAAGAGTAATACTCGGGAAACAGCAAGAAACCCAGAGAGAATCATTATCAGGCAGATCCAGCTGTAGGCAGAAATTAGGCTGCCAACATTCAACCATAGATAATGTTCTCTGATGACAGAATCCTACCAATGAAAGACTAAGACAAATGAGATACACCTTCAGTCTTGGAAGGGCACTGGTGGGACAATGGCAGGAATGGGAGCATGGGTCCAAAGCCACTAGACCAGGACACACAGATTTCCTCAAACTGGACAAGGTATGACCTAAGTTATAAGAGCTGAGTCAGAGCTTGTCCATCAGCAGAACTGATTTGGTGCCAGCCGGAGTGTCTTACATAAAAAACATGTACAAGACGATGGTTGAGCATTGTCCTGTGCGCCAAAAGTTTGCCAGTTCAGTTACTGGTCAGGGCACTTATCTGGGCTGCAGGTTCAATCCCCAGTTGGGGTGCATGCAGAAGGCAACAGATCAATGTTTCTCGCTTGCATCGATGCCTCTCTGCCTCTCTCTTTCTCTCTCTCTCTCTCTGTGTGTCTCTCTCTTTCTCCTTTCCCATCTTTAAGCATGTCCTTGGGTGAGGATTTTTTTTAAAAAAAAAGAGTTGATTTGGTGCCTCTGGCTCTTAAAAGCCCTTGTTTGAGATCACCGCTGAGCCTGGGCACTGTAAGGGGTGGGCTCAGTGACTCCAGATGAGGGAACTGGGACATTGGGCTGGGCTGGAAGCCAAGCAGATCCCCCCAAAAGATGAATTTTAAGTACATTAACTTAAGGAAACATTTCTTAGTACCTACCACATACTGGCAGCTAAGAGGTGCTTCATGTGGACTATCTCATTTAATCCACTCAATAAATGTTACCTAGAAGCCAAAATGTGAGAAGCTTTCTGGACTACAAATGAATTTATTCCATCGGGGTCCTCAGTCTTTCTTCAAAGAAGAACAAATATTATCCTCATATTTCAGAAAAGGGTAAAACTTGGCCAAGATCAGTTAACCTCAATGAACAAGAGAGTACACGCCCTCAGAGACCTGATGGGGATGTAAAAGGCTTACACAATAGAATGTAGTTGTGCATTATAATATAATAATTTATTGAATTGGGAATACAAACTAAAAAGAAATACTCAGAGATGGTCTTCTTTCTCAAGATCAGTAATTCTCAAGAAAGTGAAAAATATCCTCTTAGAGTTATCTGTGATCGTTCTGTGATTTGCTGTGACTTCCCAGACACCATACTGAATTAAGACTGAAGATGCCACAATGCTGATTCCCCTACCAGTGCTTCCAAAACTGGACTACCTCTGCCACAGATAATCCTACTGATAATAAATTATAATGTAAAGTAACCTTTCATGAAACACATTAACTCTTGTTTGTAGGGCATCAGTACGTCTCCATAAATTGAGTTTTCCAAATAACCAATAGTTGCATATTAAGAGTTAAAAAACAAAAAGTCAGTGTCCTTGTCCCATACCTTTCCAATATGTTTCATATTGTTCATTCTGTTGCCTTCTTTTTAAAAGGCAATTGAGTGCTTTTCACTCTTCCTTACCACTTAGAATGATCGCTGTGACCATTAACGACCGGCCTGGATGTAAATAAAACAAGAGCATGCTTGACTCCTTTACTGTCTGTCATCAGGCTGTCTAGTCACACAGTCTTTGTACCAACTCATACAGCCTCTCTCCTTACGGTTTCATGGGAGCTGAGATATTGTAGGAAAATATTAAAACATTATAGTTTAGCATTTTATGATCATTAATCCAAATCCCCTCATTTTGCAGGTCTGAAATATAAGACTCAGAGTTAAGACTTGCCCAAATTCACACAATGAGTTATCGTCAAGTTGTAGCTCTTCTCAGAATATACAGCTCATAAAGAAAAATATTATTTAGTCAAAATTATTATTAGAAATTGCTCAAATTAATCTTTAACCATAGTGTGTGTGTTTTCTGTACTATAATTCTTATAATCATTGACATTTGGGTACCACAGAGATAAACTGGGGAAATTTTTTTTAAAAAGGACAGTCTGCAGGTACATTGTTTATCCAAACCCATTGCCTTTAAGATAACCATCAACTCCAGTGAATGAGAAATGAAGAGAGATTCCTTTGTGTGTTCTTGTTTCTCCATGGAATTTTCTGTCTGGTTCCAGCATTAAGCCTCTGTAACCTTACTATATTTCAGTTGATTGTGTCGTCTGTTAAAGATTAGAGGATTAGATTCTAAAACACAGATGTTAGTTACCTAGACCTATAATATAACTCCACTCCGGGGGTACAGGGTTTACAGGTGTACAAGGCTCCTGGTTCCCTCGTCAGCACTTTTCCTGCTACAGCCTCATTACCTACTTACTAGACAACGGCCCTCAGTATGAGAAACAGAAAAAGGTTTGCTAACAGCTCTTTCAGTGGGGATCCAGTTTGCTAACTTCCTGTTCCTCCTTCGTATCCTAAGTAATTAAGCTCACCGTATAAGGGAGGTATTTAATAAACGAGAAGGCTTTTGATCAGCATCTTTGGTAACCTTTATTTTTCTCATAAGCATATGGTAAAGCGAGCTGTAATGTTCCGATGATCGTGATTTCAGATCTGAAGTACTGTTTGTTTATTCCTGAAACCTGAAACAAACAGCTGGCGGTTAATGCCTTGAGAAGAAAGTACCTTTGTGCATTACCTCTGTCTATGATTCAAGATCATGGGCCAGAATAGGCAGAGGAGATTAGGCCACAAGTCCACGCAGGCAATTAAAAAAAGAAGGCTTCTGCGCTTCTAAAGTGAGGAAGTGGATAGAGATCATGCAGTAATCTTAGTGACCGCTTCCCTTCTGGCTCATCTTGCACTTAGACATAAACCGTATCCAGTATGTATCTTCCCATTAGAAAAAGACCTGAACGCTTACCTCCATCCCACATACACTCGGAATTATGCCTGTTTATGCAAACTGTCAGATCCACGTGACCATGCTTTTTTGTTCATTAGAATTGTATCTCCAATATTAAAACTTCTGTGCCAATTTTTCATACTTCATTTTAAGATTTATTCTAGCTCACACTTTCCATTACAAGGCGACACTGGAATAGTATTTGGAATAAAGATGAACTGGCCATCTTCTTGCTGTGTCCTCACATGGCCTTTCCCTGAACCCTCACACCTCTGTTGTCTCTTTGTCTTCATCAGTCATACTGGGTTAGGGCCCACGCTTATGCCCTCATTTAACTTTAATTACCTCTTCAAGGGCTCTATCTGTAAATACAGTCACGTTGGCGATTAGGGCTTCAACACACGGATTTTGAGGGTAGCAATGCTATTCATCAAACGTATCTTGCCCTTGAGGAAAAAAATAAAATCTTAAGAAGGAAAGTGATGAAGTTATCATTTATATGTCATATCAAGTTATATAAAATATAAACTTATATGTAAATAATTTATATGAGATGTCATTTATAAGTGAATGCACATGAAATAACCTTTAACTCTGTTTTTTTAGCCTGTCCTAATGGAGCACACACAGATTTAGCAAAGGATCAGCACAGCAGACTAGCAGTTCACACTCCCACGTATTGTTCGCCAGAACAGACAAAGAAAGATCCAGAGTCAGAAATGCCAGATGAGGCTGCTGCTCTTGCATCTGTTCTGAGGTCAAATCTACAGATTTGGCCTTTATTCTCTGGAAGTGTGGCTTCCACAAGCCTGAGACTGACTTAAGTGGCTTCAAAAGGCAAAGCCACAAACGGGACTGAGGCGCTTTAGTCACAAACATGCAATAAAACAAAGGCTGCCGTAGTACTGGTGTATAAATAAGCCTGAGTGCCCTTGTCCCCTCGTGAAGTACAGACCACACGAGTCTTTTCAGAACACTACCTATGTTCTGCTGGATCATTGACAATGTTCCCATTTCTGAATTTTTTTTTAAACCTCACCCAAGGATATTTTTTCCATTGCTTTTCAGAGAGAGTGGAAGGGAGAGAGAGAAAAAAAATCAATGTGAGAGGGACACATCAATTGGTTGCCTCCTGCATGCGCCTGGAGCTGGGGATCGAGCCTGCAACCAAGGTACGTGCCCTTGCCGGGAATCGAACCCGGGACCCTTCAGTCTAACCACTAGGCAACCGGCTAGGGCCTGAATTTTTTTAATGCTCTGTGTTAGGATTGCCAGGTTTAGTAAATAAAAATAAAGGGCACCAAGTTAAATTTGAATTTCAGATTAACAGTGAATATTATTTAGTACAAATATGTTTCATGCAATATTTGGGACATACACAAAAAAGGTATATTTCATCATGGGACATACTTATAAAAATAGTATTTGTTATATATCTGAAATTCAAATTTAACTGTGGGTCTTATATTTTATCTGGCAACTCTACTTTGGGTTCAAGAATGAATCCTCCCCTTGCAAATCCCTTCCCCACCACCTCCCTCTTAAACTGCTATCACCAACTTGGTAAATTTAATTTCTTGGTCTTAATTTGGTGCTGCCCCAGAGAGAGCAGACCCCAGGTTTCAGACTCCCTTCTGTTACACTATGATATATGGTTATGGATACTCAGTGTTAAAACATTAAAGTAAGTTTGGCGCAACTTTTCTCCCATGCTGGAGTATTTACATCTTTATGTCAGTGTCCCATAATATTACTAGGATGCCATTACTAGAGAGTATTTGCTTAATAATGTGGAAAGGAATCTCTAAACTTCTAAATCTCTACACCCTGGGCTCAGTCCACTGACCTGTAAAATCCAGAGATTGAATTAAAGGTATTTTCCCCAAGTTTCCTATGAACAAGTCCTTGCTACAGTTCTTTAAAATGGAGGTTCTGTTAATGCTCTCATTTGCCTGGTGAAACCTAATTGTTCCTATTTCGGTTGAATCTCTTTTTCTCTTCAAGTAAGAAGTGTTTAGATTTACTAAATAAGTCGTGTTTAGATGACCCGATTAATGGCTTTCCCTTTAAAGATGTTAGATCTAAATGCCTCAAGGACCAAAGAATACCCCCTTTATTTCCTCCCACCCCCTAACCCTGACTATGCGCACAGAGGGCGATCAGAGGGAAGTGCTGGTGATGCTGGAGCTTCTTCACGGTGGGTTCTGCCTGGAAATCCCTTGCTGGGCGGGGAGGCCGGCTCCGCAGCTTGAGGCCCGCCTGGGAGCCGCTCGCTGTTCTCTTCTGCCATCTAGTGGCATCAGGGCTGCCCTAGCCGCTCAACTTGCTGTTCAGAGCTGCAAAGATTTCAGAGATTGTAAATCAAACAAATGAATTGTTTCATTCTTGTCGTTATAGTAAAAAAAAAAAAAGGGGGGGGGATTTATAGAGTGTTTCAAGAGATAAAATGTAATAAATGTTGATAAAAGTAAGTATAATACAGAAAGCCGACTTTAATACCTGAATAGTATAGACTAAATTCATGCAATTAAATCTCTTTAATATGTTCGGATGTTAACTTAAACGCTGAAGAACAAAAATATAAACTGGCCTAAAAGTGTTATAAGGAAAGATTATCCTTCTCTGGTGATCTTGTGTAATGTTAAAGGATTTTTTTAATTTAAAATAAATGTAATCACAGCAGATGAAAATGAAAGAAAGGGAAAGGAAATTACATTCTGATAAACATTGAATTGGTAGAAAATGTCTCAGTTCTGTATTTAACCGCTTGTCTTCAATTAAGTTAGAACTTATTGTTATTATTATTATTAATACATGCAATATAATGTTTAATGAATGTCAAATGGTACTTAGTTTTAATGTCCTATAATCTGGAACTTTCTTCAAATGGCATGATAGTGAGCTTAATTGTGTGGATCTAAAGTGAAAATAAATTTCTCTAATGAATGAAATAAAATATTTCTGAAGTGTGACTTATTTCCCATTAAAGCTATTTCCACTGAATAACTATTATAGGAAAAATATTTCTGAGATATTAGCATTATTCTGGTTTTCTTTTTATTTTTACTTAAAATGCCAACACTATCATGCAGTATTTAGGTCTTTCTAACAAAAGATATTTAATTGGAATGCCATTTCATTTTTAATACGCTTGCAAGCCAGCTGAGAAATCTCCAATTTGTTTTCCAGGGTGGGAAAATACCCATAAGGTGGACAGCCCCAGAAGCTATTGCCTACAGAAAATTCTCCTCGGCGAGTGATGCATGGAGCTACGGCATCGTCATGTGGGAGGTCATGTCCTACGGAGAGAGACCGTATTGGGAGATGTCTAACCAAGATGTAAGTGCCACCGATGGTTGAACTGCCATTTTTTTAGTGTAAACACATCAACATTGAGGGAGAAATACGCCTTTTGCCCTCACTCAAGTTAGGCCTGTGGCTGAGTTTAAAAAGCTAAGTAACTTCTCATTCTGAGCTGTACTTGGTGTCATAGGGTCCAGCTGACGGGCTTTCTCATGTGAGTACATGATCCGCATCCTAAATCTGGGACTTTCACGCCCATTGTTCTAATGTAGCATAACTGTGCTTATTCTGCATTAGACCTGCAAGTAACAGAAACAGAAAAAGAGTAATGTTTACCTTTTATTTCTTCCTTAGGGCAATTTAATGTGCCACTGTAAACAGCAAAGTAATTCAGACTATATATTGCTCAGTGGGAAAAGATTGAATGCTTCCAGGCACTCCATTATCAATATATGTCATCAGCTATGATTCTTTTAAGATATGTACATGACTTTCTGTGCATTCTGTTTTATCTATGAAAATTACCGTGGTGGTTAATACCATTACAGAACAGGATGGTTAACACATTTGACCTCATGACCTGTCCAGGATGATTGACAGCAGTCAGGAATACCCTGCCGATGCAAATAGGTGTGAGTCAGAACTGCAAATATATGTTAATCCCCTCCTTCCTTATCTCAGAACTCACACTCAGGCCATTCGCTTCCTTCCTCAAAGTATCTAGTGGTTTCTGAGGCAATGGCAGTGGAGAATCACCTCTAATGAGATTCTAAGTGTTCAAAGGTGAAAACAAAGATAATGGAACTATAGAAAATCCCTAAACACACTCAGAGGACAACTACTGTCCCATCTCTTTCCTTTTTTCGAGCCAGTTGCTTGAGCAACCCCTCCACATCTCAGACCCCATTGTTCCATGCCAACTTCAAGTTGTCCGAGTATGTTAAGAACTTATTCAGGCCCTGGCCCGTGTGGCTCAGTTGGTTGGGTATCGTCCCATGCACCGAAAGGTTGCCCATTTGAGTCCCCGTCAGGGCACATGCCCTGGTTGTGGGCTCAATTCCAAGGAAAGGGCATGCAGGAAGCAACCGATCAATGCTTCTCTCTCATCAATGTTTCTATCTCTCTCTCCCTTTCCCTCCCTCTCTCTGAAATCGATAAAAACATTTAAAAAAGAAAAGAAAAAAGGGGATAGAGTGGCTTTCTATATAATATGCAGACAGAAAACACATTTTCAGAAGCTAATTTGTGATTTTAAATAATTATGGCATGGAAACTTAAGATTTCCTTTTTAACTTTAAGAGAAAGACTTTCTTGAGGCCCTGGTCAGGAAGCCCAGTTAGTTAGAGCATTGTCCCAGTGCCAAGGTTGTGGGTTCAATCCCTGGTCAGGGCACATACAAGCAACTAATGAATGCATAAATGGGTAGGACAACAAATCAATGTCTGTTTTTTTCTTCTCTCTGTGTCTGTAAAAATCAATAAATAGCCCTGGCTCATGTGCTCAGCAGTTAGAGCATCGGCCCATGCACCAAAGGGTCAGGGGTTCAATTCCCAGTCAAGGGCACATACCTGGGTTGCATGTTCCCTGGCCCTTGGATGGGGTTCATGTGGGAAGCAACCAATTCATGTGTCTCACATCGATGTTTCTCCCTCCCTCCCCCTCTCTCTCTAAAAAAAATAATAATAATGGAAAAAATATCCTCAGGTGAAGATTAACAAAAAACAACAATCAATACATTAAAACAAAAAAACTGAACTAAAAGACTTTCTTAAAAATCCTACACTTAAGACTTCTCAGATCTAATTGTTTGAAGTCACAGCAGAATGTCAAGGACCTATATAAAACGGAGAGTGTTTGTCCCTGATTGGTTACCACCTTTTAGCTTGTTGAATGAGTGGACAAAATGGAAACATCATGAAGTGTAGGACTCTCATAAGTTAAAAGGTTGTTGATGACATGATTTATCATTTGGAAAATCTTTATTCCTAACATTTAAAGTCACACTTCCTGAGACTGAGATAACTAACACCCTCTCTCTAACTATGCTTCAGAATATAAGGAGTGGGACGAGCATTGGTGAAGGAGTCATCTGAACTGCATCAAAATCCTAAACTGTCACTAACAACTCTGTCTCCTTGTGAGTAAAGAAAAGAGAGCTGGATTCAGTGCTTGCGATAGTACATTTCCGCTCAAAAAACTATGTTTCTAGAGTCATTTAAACTGAAGGCTTCATCTGCAGGACCTTTGGTGGCATCTCTGGATCTCAAGGTTCTATAACCTTCAGGTCTAAACTTGGCCTCCTTTGATAGAACTGTTTCCCAGAGAGCTCCAAGTGCAGGGAGAAAAAAATCCAGACAGGGCCAGGGTATATCCTGTTAAACCAAGATGGGGAAGATTTGGGGAATCATGATATTCCTTACTGGGCCAGTTCCTCTCCAATAAATTATACTGTTTGGAAATATAAAAACACATTCCAAATCTACTTATTTAAAACATTTTTTTTTTTCTCTTTAAGAAGACAATGTTCTTAAAACTCTGGGCCATTTTCTTAAGTGCTCACTGGGAAAAAACCAAGTATTTCTTCACTGGTGCATCATTTTGATTTTAGAAAGACATTAGGCACCTCTAATCCATTTCCTAAACCCACTAAAAATATCCTAGAAGCTGTGCAAAAACAGTTTATGAGTACAAAGGACAAGTGGGCTTTAAAATGCCTTCTTTGTAAATGTTCCAAGGAGAACAAAAGATGGAATAAAAATTATAACAGCAAAGGACTGTGAATGTGTTTCTCCTAAACAGAAACTGAAGGTATAATTAATTTTTTATAAAAACATTGCTGGTATGTATACATTTTCCAGCTTTGTGGTCATTTAATAAATAAAAAAATTTCCTCGAAAATTACCCTGTGGTAATAGCATATCGGTTATTGGTTTCCTCTGCTTGGAACTTTACTATTTGAATTATTTACAATGGGGACTGATTGCATCTCACAATATTGCCTCTTACTCTTGCCTTGGTAGCAGGCATGCATTGCGCTAGCGTAACTGGTATAGATTTGATTAAAAGGCTGCTATTGCCTGTGTACCAGTAGTCGGGCTTATAGAAAAACGGAGAAAAAGAAGGCCATTTTGAAAATTGCTTTGGTAGAATACATATTCAAATAAACGCAAAACACCCCCTGTAATATGGAAGTCGAAATAATGGGGATGGGCCTTTAGCAATTTACTGTGTCTTACACAGATCATTACACAAGGGCCACTCCATACTAGAGTCAGGACAATCTAATCAGAGACAAAAACTGGAAATGACTGGACCCTGTGTCACAAAATCAGGCTGCATTTCTAGGTAAGTGGATTCCACACCCCACCGTTCTTGACCAAAGCAGTGACCTGTGATTGAGAAAGGTTATAGAATTATGAGGACATTCAAAAAATGTGGCAAAGGGTTATTTTCTTCCTTCTTAAATTTTGGGGGGAAAAAGAGAATACATTCCGATAAGATCAAAAGTTTACTTCCAACCATATCACCAAAAAAAAAAAAAACCCTAAAAAACTAATAAATGTTTTCCTCAGAGAAGGTTCTGAAAGCAAATTAAAGCAAAACTCATTATTATATAAAAGCTTTTGAAAGGTAAGGAGAAATAAAGCACAAAAATGCTGAGTCAGTGCCATGCTCCCTAGACCCCCCGTGAGCTGTCCCCTGCCAGCGGCTCCCTTCTTGGGGAGCCGGCTTAGGAGCAGGTGCTTGAGTGACATTCGGGCCTTCGGGCTTTCCAAGCGCCGCGAGGAGAATGGTGGGTTTGGTTTTGTTTTTTTAACATCATCGAGTCAGGGAAAAACAAGGCAAAACCCAGGTCTTCAGTCTTGCGTGAGATGGCGAGTTCGAGCCCGGCCGCCTCCCTTAGGGGCGCTGGCTCCCCGCGGATGAGCTCTGCGGGATCGGGATGGTTATTCAATGCTGCGCGCCGCTCCCGCTGCGCTGGCGTTTTCTTCTGTTAAGCACATTACACAGCATAAGTGTTGGAAGGTCTGCGGTGCCCTTGGTGTCATCTCTGGAGCTCGCGTAGCTCCTAGCATTAAAACGTACCCCCATACGTAGTAAACAGCAATTATTTTGAACTTGGATGAAAATAACAAAATTTTCTCCTGCGATACCTTAAAAAAAAGGGGGGGGGGGGAATGCTAGGAAACAGCAAGACGTTGTAATACCTTCAATATGCCTGTGACGTGTTTCTGGTAATAGGCTAAATATTTTGATCATTAGAATTTGGTTTTAAGCAACTGGCTTAACTATTTTTAAGAAATTCAATAAATACCATACATTCTATAAATTTTTAACATCAAGACCCAAAATACTGCCGAAAAGATTTATAGTTTGGGGCTACAACAAACAACAGTGGGTCAATCTACATTCTTTTGCTAATAGGAAGCAATGACATTCCTCTTGTGACAGAATTAAAGATGCTTCGATCTCATTATGTAGAACTAATGTGGTGTGAGATGCCTTTGAAAACTGGGCTTCTATGGTGTAACTTAGAGGGTAAAGCATGTACTCTGGAGTAAGCAGGGGACGTGAACTTCAGTTCTGTCATTAACTAGCTAGTAACTGTAGGTAAGTTCCTTAAACTTCCTAGACAGCCTCAGTTCTTTCATGTAGTAATAATGCTAATAACAGTATCTATCTTAGAGAATTATATTGAAGATTAAATGAATTAATAATCTAAAATACTTGGCTCATAATAAGCAAGTTGTGATTATTACCACCGGTTAAACACGTCTGTGTACAAGGTGCGTTACATACACTATCTCTAATTCTTTCAAATCCTGCAATTGAGGATTTTGAATCCCATTATAGACAATATCTCAGAAAGCTTAAACCACTTGCCTAAACTACATCGCCAGTAAATTTCAGAGCTGGGATTTGAACCCAGATCTTTCTAGCTCTAAGCTAGTGACTCAACTGGGAGTGATTTTTGTACCCCATTCCCGACTGGGTAATACTTGGGTATAACTTTGGTTGTCACGACATGGAGGGAGCTGGTATCTAGTGGGTAGAGGCCAGAGTGCTGCTAAACATCCTGCAATGCACAGGATAGCCCCTCACAACAAAGAATTATTCCACTCAGCACATCAATAGTTCTGAGGTTGAGAAACCCTCCTCGAAACCTATCATGATCTTTCCAATATACCTACTGCCTCACTAGAATATAGTGATGCACAAAGCTAATAATCTGGGGCCATGTAATACTGCAGTAAATAAAGGTGCTCTTGAAAACGATGTATACTGAAGAAGAACAGCATAGCATATCTCTAGCAGCACAACTGCTTTCCTTTGGGGACTTCCTCCCTCACTCCATTTGATTTTGGGGAAATTGCCAATCGCAGAGCTCCCCCCACCTCTGAGGGCACAGGCTGGTACATGAACTCAGCTAGATGAATCATAATATCCATTTCCTGGCATGGATTTGGTTCAGGGTTGGGCAGGGCCCTAACAGAGCCAACCAGAATTCTCTGATATTGGTACATCAATTTTCACAGACAGAAGGTCTCGCTTTGCTGAGGTGGTTGAGCCGACTGCTGAGCTCTGGAGCGTAGAGAGGAATCAAGCACAAAGACCTTTGCAGCGGGAGAAAATGAGGCCAGCGGGCCCAGAAAAGCACAGAAAAGCTGCCTGATCCCCGAGATGGAGCACTGCTAAACCGCCTTCCTAGCCTCGTGCATGGGAAACTTTTATATTTACTTAAGTTAGCTCGGGTTGAGTTTCTGTCATTTATAATCAAAAGAACCCCGAATAATATAGTATGCATGCTTTGGGGGCATATATTTTTTAAGATAGCGATGTATTCACACAATGTTGTTTGTCTCTACTTTAAAAAGGTAGAAGGCATGAGGTGTCCCCTTGAGGAGTGTACACTCTGCTGGGCGGCGGGGGAAAGACTTATAAAAGCCAGAACTTCGTGTCCTCGCCTACATACCGGGCCCCTTGAGAGTGAGGACGGGGTCTCCTAATTCTCCACCGACCCACATGCGCACCAGGCCCCGCAGCGGGCTGTGCTTAGTAACTGCCGGATGGCTGCGTCGCCGGCACCTGCTGCCCGGCCCGCGAGGCCTGGCGTGGCCTAGGCCGGCGCATCCCTTTCTCTCATCTCCGTCCCATCCAATACCACTGACCTTTGGAAACATATTATTCACTGAAACAGATTCTGCAGACTCAGAATTGTTCGCAGGAATAAAATATGCCACAGTCTGCAGAATGGAGGGATCCTTTCATCAAAACTATCTGAAATTTCCTAACCTCATTTAAAATCATAAAGCATGTTAACATTTCGTATTTAACTAAGCCCATAGCTCAGTTAAATTCACCAAACTGTAGTAAAAGTATAAAATATTCAAACAGAACATAGTTGAATTTTTATTGTCTAAAACATTACTTTCCTTATATCAAAATGCGCCTTGGTTGCAGAAAGTCAGACATAAAATTATACTTTGACCAAACAAATAAGAAATACAGGACATCTAGGGCATAACCAGTATTTGGAGAGGAGCAGCCGGGAAAGTTTTGATTAAGCTGTTCCTGCTTCCAAACAGAAATTCTGATTACAGGATCTTCACAGATATGCTGACTTCCAGTATGTTAAGCCAAACAGAATTTCACCTCTCTTTACTGCAGCATGAAAGATTTTAACTTACTACTTTCCTTTAGTCTTGTATTGTCGATCTTAAGACCTCAAGGGTTTGGCTCCTCGCCCACCATCCACCCTAGAACTTTTGTAATCCTCTGATTTTCAGAGTCTCACTTGAATATATTTTGGTAACCGCTCAAAGACCATGAGTGGCCAGCTTAACCCCTACCTGGTCCTCAAACAACAACCAAGCTCTGGGTGGAGAGAGAGTTCAACCTTGTGCTGTGGGCATTGGCGACCCTGAATGAATGAGAATGGGCTTAATGTCGGGAGCCTATTCCTGGCTGCAGTAGCTTCTTCTGGTTCCAGATATAGTCTTTGTGGCCAAATGAGGGTTAGTAGACAGAATTGCTCTCTAAATGGTCATCTTGGCTACAGTTCATCAATATACATGGCCAGAATGGCTGGGTAAACTGTTGGGCAAGATCCAGGAAAGAAGGGGTAGACAACAGGGTTTGTACTATTCTAGGCAACAATTTAGATTGTGGTCTATGTTGAAAACCACACATTTGGACTTTTTCCCTCAGAGGCTTCTCTCCTTAAAAAAAAAAAAAAAATGTGTCTTATCTGGTATCTTCACTCCACCTGCTCTGCTCTATGGAAGTCCTATCTCATTCCTGACGCCTCCACAGGGACTCAGGAACATCCTCTATTTCAGAAAAGAACAATCTGAATCATTCCTTTGCTGAGACAAGTATGCTAACTATTTCTGCAGATTATAAAATAATAAATAGTGTGTAATATCCCTGTTAAAAGGAATATTACGGATCAGCTAACCCAGTCCTTCTATTGTACTTACTGGTCATGAAACTCAGGCACTTTGAAGAGTTCAGTGACTTTCATGGTTGACTTACAGTCTCCATAATGATGGCTGTGGTCACTAAATTTGTAGTACAATGTACCCCAGGTGGTAAGAGTATAATCCGGGGGCAGGAAAATAATGGAACTTCTCTTTATGTTTATTTGTCTCAATCTATTATAAGAATGACTATTTATGAATGTCTAATAAGAATGACTAATTATGACTGTTATGATTATAAATGAATGTGTTTTATTATACATATGATATATTCAAAATCAAACCCCCAGCATTTCTTATCCTAGTTTCTTGCCTTTTCCTCCAAAGCACTGATTATCCTGTTACATACTATATCATTTTATTACTTTGTTTACAGTCTGTCTCCCTCTCCCTAGAACGTAAGCTCCACAAGGGCAAGAAGTCACTGGTCCTACATGGGGAGCCACATGGACTGTAAACCAAACCACCATGAAAGAAGCAGCTATTTTCTCTTCTCTTCTCCTTTTTCTGGGAGTTCATTAGCACTGTCTTCCAATATCACTGTTAAATCCCTTACTATGCAATTCTAGGGAAATCGTGTCGCTTCTCTATGCCTCACTTTCACAATCAACTTGTCCTGGGTTGGACTAGATAATCTTTATGGCCACCTCCAGGAGTAACATTTGTTTTCTGCTGTATCTCTAGTTCCTGAAGCACAGCAGGCACCCAGTGAATATATTTAAACGAATAAGTGATTGTATTAGTACAGTAGTTCTTGCACATAATATGCAAATAAGTATACATGCATCAACTGTGAATGCTCAAGAACTTTTTACTGGTAAGGGTATATTATAGTAAAGTTTGGAGCCTTCTGAGTTCTGCAATTTTTCGTTTTAAGTCTGTCGGGGAACTGGTTAAGACAAGGACTTAAATGGGGTGCCAATTCGGGAGGGTACTTGAAGTGAGGGCTCCCCTGTGCAGTGAGGACTTTACTCCTCTGAAGGAGCACTTCTTATTCTGGGGTGAGCCTGAACAGCCTGTTTTAGTCATGTCAAGGTACAACAAGCAGGCAAGCAGGAGCTGGGGTTAGAGTAGAGCAGGAGCTATGGTGACTGAATCCAGGGCTTCCATTACTTTGGATAACTGGTTGAGAGAAAAAAAACAAACACGAGTTCCTTCTGGGACTGAAGGGGCAAGTTTCTGCTTGAGATTCTGTTTTAAGAAGAGCTGGAAAGATAGGTATAAGCTGCCTCCAACAAGACCCAGTGGCAGGGAAGAGCAGTGAGTTCCTTTGATTAAAATTCCCTGAAGAATAGTGGATAGACTCTAGGCAAATGGCCTGGACCCAAAGTCTGAGTATTGGGAGTGGAGCAGAGGTCGCTGGCTGTAGCTCTCTCTGTACCAAGGGGCAGATGCTCTGCAGGGCCTGGCCACACAGGCTTTGTGTCTGGATGATGTGCTTTGGAGAGCAATGACCAAGTAGTGTGCCTGACTTCAAACCCCCTGCCGTGGAGGTTTCTGGACCTGGTGTTCTCCACAGTCAGCAGGCATCCCCAGGACCGAGCAGGGCTCAGCTTTGAAAGTAACACTCTGTGGCAGGGAGGAGCAATGGCCACGGTGAGCTAACCAAAACCCATGATAAATATTTAGAGAGGAGATATGTAACAGTCTTCTAAAAAAGTGATTCCCTGCACAGCCCAAGTAGTCCCTGTCCAAGGTATTGCTCGGGGATGTTTCAGTGTCTTCCTGTTGACTGTCTCCTCCTTGTTGGCCTGGTTTAATAAAAGCGCCCATTGCCTGCTTTGAGTCAGAAACTGCCAAGACAATTGGAAAACTCATCAGATTCAGCAAGAGCAGAACAGTCTGCTCTGTGCCCCAACTGAGCCTCATGTTGATTCTGAGCTGCTGAAAATTGCAGTGTCCATGACAAGGAGCCGGTCCGATCTACTTGGAATAACCAGCAGGTCTTAGATAATAACTTCTGACAGATCTAATTCCTTCCACCTAATCTAATTCCTGCGTGGAAATGATCGCTGCAGTCATTTTCACATTTTTTCACTTCATTTTAATTTTCTTCCTACATTTTTAAATAAGGGTATAACCTTGTTTAACTCTTCTCCAAAAGATGACAGCCTACAACTGTCATAAAACCAAACTGTTAAAAAATTCTCTCTAGTTAATTATCACCCCTTCGTATCCTAAAACAACAAACCTCAATTAGTCTTTTAGACAAAGCACCCGAATGCTCCCGGCTCCCTGTCAGTCCTTAATTAAGGAATCAGAAAATACCTACAAAGTAAAACTTCTCATGAAAGAAATGTTTACAAAGATAAATACTATATAGGTTTTCTGAAGTTCCTCTTAAAACATGGCTTTTGTAAATCATATGTATTACCATTGGAGCTCTATCCTTTCACTTGACAAAGCATCGTCCTAGAAGATGAGAAGAGATGAATAAAAGGAACAGTGGCTGCTTTGGGGGGCACTCGGCTCTCCCAGCTGAGGAACTGCAGTGTTTTCTGGTGGCCAGGCCAAAGGGGAAATGGGACGGTCGGAGGTGAAGACAGAGCCAGGGTCACGGTGAGCCACTGCAGAATTTCAGACATGAGAAGAACACAATCACAGTTTCGCTTCAGTGGGCTTGCTTTGTGTACCCTGGGAGATGATTGGGGGAGGGAAAGGAGAGACAGGAAGACAAGTTAGGAGGCCAAGGCTATTGCAGTGATCAAAATGAGAAATAAATCATTCAGAGTGGAGCTTAAAAACAGAGCAGATTTACAACATATGGATACGGTAGAATCAGCATGACAAGTGAATTTTGAGCATCAAGGAGGGCAGACCCGATTAACTCCCTGAGCTTACTAGGAGGAAGAGTGCTACCTTTTGCAAAGGACAGAAATCCCAAGGGAGGGACAGGGTTAGTTTGGAACAAAATTAATCTAAGGCACCCGTATGATGACTTTCTGAAGTGGTATGTCCTATAGCTGATAGATATGGACATCTGGAGAGGAAGCTGAGCTAGAGCTTCAGTGATGGAAGTCACAAGCAGATAGGTGAGAGTGGGAGCAGGCAGGGTAAGAGGGGGCCTAAGATCTGATTCTGGGGGAGTGGGTCAGGAACGTGGCTCAGGACTTGAACAGATGGTCTCTACTACGGCCATGATTCAGAGGCTACCAACATGGTAATACCAGTCTGTTCTTCAGGGACTTGCTGGCTATGTGATATTAACCCAACCTGTTCATCAGCTTGAGCTTCAGTTTTCTTACCTATAACATGTGCATAACCATACTCACATAATAAGAGATTTTGAGACCTTAATAAATTAAGCGATGTTAAAACACCTAGCCCAGAACTCAGCACCCAATAAGCTCCCAAGGTAGTATATGTTACTTGACTTGAAATCAGGAAGCTCATCACCACTCGAGCTCCCAAATCACTCCTCCTCCTGTGTCCTCTGTCTTTGCCAGTTGACCAAGCCAAAAGCCTAGAAATCAGTCTTGTCTCCTCCCTCTACTGCCGCATCTAATCTCACGCCACTCCTGTATTCCTGCCATATTGGTCCCAGGCCTCGTACACCACAGCCAGCCTCCGCCAAGGCCATTCCGGCCTCCCTCGGGATCCGTGCAAGCCTCCCTCTGGCACCCTGCACACTGCAGCCGCGGTGCACTGGCAACGCTAACGTCATTGGCTTGCTAAAGCCCTTTTCCCCTTTGCAGAAAGTTTATTTATAGCATGCAGAGTCATTAATAATCTCAAGAAATATAATTTTTACTTAACCTTCCAGCCTCAAGTATCACCGTTTCTTTCTTTGAAGACTGTTCTGGCCGCACGAATCTGCTTTCATTCCCTGACCATTTCATTCGCATCGCCTCTTCCCGTCTGGTTGACTGTGCTGCCTTCTATATATTTCCTTTAAGATTCAGCTCACCTCCTCTGACAGCCTTCCCGAGGCTGTGTCAGCTGCTCCCCCCGGCTCCCATAGCTCCCTGACCTACATGGTACTTAACATAGTCACACTCCTCAGCCTCCTCCACTAGATCATACAGCTCCTAAAGTAAGAAATATTTCTTACTCATTACGTTATACCTTCATGCATAGTATGCTCAATAGCACACCTAAGTGACTAATGTATCTGTTCGGATGAATAAATTAAAAATCCATTAGAAAGATGTTTTATCTTTTAACTATTGTTGTGAATCATATTGCTTAAGTCTCTTCTCTGGCTGCATTGGAAGCCAGAAATTTTAGGTGTGTGATCTCAGGCAAATTAAACCTCTCGATGTTTAAGTGCCTTGTCTTTAAAATGGGAA
The DNA here is from genome assembly GCF_964146895.1 of Miniopterus schreibersii. Taxonomy (NCBI): domain Eukaryota; kingdom Metazoa; phylum Chordata; class Mammalia; order Chiroptera; family Miniopteridae; genus Miniopterus; species Miniopterus schreibersii. Next base: position 66,181,263 of record NC_138106.1, on the reverse strand, counting down.
TAACAATAGTACCTAACTCATAGAGTTGTTGTGACGTTTAAGAGTTGATACATGCAAATCATTTACAACTGGCACCTGGAAGTCCCCAAGGGCTCTCAATTATTAGCTGTTACTATTATTGTCACTGTTGTTATCGTTGCTATTACTGTTCTCCTATAAGGTAGAACCCTTAATGTTTGATACCTGTCATGAACCAGGGCTCAAGATAAATTTCACAAGGTCACAAGTTAAAAAACTGAGGGAACTTAAAAACCAGATAGTCAGCAAGAAGAAAAGCCATGAGTCCCCACATCTTCCCACTGTCCCCACAGAGAGGCACCCTGGGACCAGGCACACACTGAACACATTATGGGTAAATGTTTCTGGAGAGAGACCACACCCTCCCATTATTCTCTCTCCGTGCAGGACAAGCAAGCACGGGAGCAACTTTGTCAAAAGAGAATCAACAGCCAGCTTGGCACCAACTAGTCTGGGTTTGGGTGTCAACTGTTTACAGTTGTCTGGGAAAGTCAGCTCCCCAGCAGCCAAGGACCTTAGGGCCAATGGCAGATAGTCACCCCCCTGGACAGGAGAAAGAAGCCACTAGAATTAAAGGAAGCTGAGTTTGGGTCCAGCCTCACTGCCTTAGAGCAAAGCAGGCCCCAGTCTCACCTGGCTCGTTCTCCAGGCAAAACAGAGTGAGATCATGAGGTCATCGTGGACAATGCTGCTTGGTCCACCTATATTTTAGTATTGCCTTCCGAGAGGAATTTAATTGCTATCATGCTTGTGCTTTGAATCCATCTTGGGTACCTTGAGCCTCCAAGTTTCCTAAGAATCTGCTCCACTTTCAAGAAAAATCCAAAAACTTCTTCTATAACTTTTGTTAAGTCAATAACATTTATTAATGTGTCAGGCACTGTAATAAGTGATGAGAATGAAATGTAGAGAAATAATCCCTGTTTTCAAGTACATCTAGCCTTAAAGGAAAGGCAGATGAAAAAGTACAATACAATGTAATATATGCAGTAATAGAGATTTGTGCAAGACTCGGGAGCATTCAGAAATGACTCTGCTCAGTCAGAGATTATATTACAGTTTGAAAACTATGAAGTAAATATGATTTTTTTATTTGCCCAGAATATTAAACTTAAGATCCAAATAAAAGCACTGAAATCTAATTAGCAGATGCTATGACAAAAGGCAGCATGGTAATCACCCCTAACATTGTGTAAGTTGATATAAAATTGCGGAGGAAGATGTTATATCACGAAAACTGAAAACCATTTCTGCAGAATGGCCAGAGGAAAAGTTTGGAAGCTCAAAGGAACTAAGTTCAGATTCCTATCTGCCCCTATACTGTGTGAATTCAGGCAGCTTTCATGGCCACTCTGCATCGGCACTTTTTTGTTTAAGAATGGGGATCATAATAACCACCATGTTGAGTTAATTTAAGCAGTAAATGAAGAAAGCTATGCAAAGCATCTAGCACATGATAGAAACTCGGTAAAGGCAACTAAATTTTTTTCTCAGAATATAACCTCAGTTGCCATCTACTTTATTCTAAGCACTTATAATTAAGTAACTGTGGTAAATGGACTAGAGAGCTCTCCTGGAGTGGGATTTTTAAAGTCTTTCTATAATGAAATCCTATTTTTCTTCATACTTTTCAAAACTGTCCACAGTAGTTTTGAGGTGTTACAAGCATTTTTACACACATCCTGTTATTCTAAAATGTGTTGCAAAATGTCTTAAAACCCAAGCCTAGTTAGTAGCAAAAGTAGTCAGAAAGCAGGTAAGAAAAAATCCTGTTCAATAATGGAATATAAAATGAATAGAGAATTGCCGGTATCCTGACAGGTTAAAGTGTTCTGGTCACGGAGACGCAGATGGGATTATGAGAAATTCCCTATCACTAAAAAAACTAAAGCTGAGCAGTTAAGCGGCTCCTGAAGGCATTTTACCACTCCTTTTTACAAACTGCCTCTAGCATAAATTACAGGTATTTTAGAGTAATATCAAGTAGTATCCATTTTTAAAGAAATTAAAATAATATGTGTGTGTTTTTTAATTACGGAACACGTGCAGGTGGTGCTATAATAAAGGGTGTTCTGTTAGCAATATTAACACTTGCTTTTTTTTTTTTTACTTTTTTGTTGATAACTAGAAAAAATACACACTGACTTATTATAACAGGATAAAAATTATTCAGGAATTCAGTGCTTCATCAAAAGCACATTTCACTTAAAACATTTGTCACACGTGGTTTGCACTAAATGCATCAATCTTAGGCTGACTTTCTGATGTATTAAATGGGTTTTGAGAAGTTCCAGCTAAACCACACAAAAACTGGTTCTCAATACTGTGCTAAAACTTAACCTCCCTTCTGTACACCACATGTTTAAAAGACATATTTTCCTCTCAGAGGGATCAGAAGATGCTATGGAGATATTTGCAATTTTTGTTCACGTCTTTTGTATTTAGCCTTGTCTGGATGTTTGAATTCACGAGTCGTTTTCATGCTTACCAATATTTATTTGGCTTCGGAATTATACACCAAGTTATAATTCCTTTGTATAATTCCTGCATACAAAGGAGTTATAACTTAGCATGTGTCTTACCTGTCCCCAAAGGTAAGAGAATAACCTGTGTGTGCTTGCATTAGGTCATCCTGTCCATCGAAGAAGGTTACAGGCTCCCGGCTCCCATGGGCTGTCCAGCGTCCCTGCACCAGCTGATGCTCCACTGCTGGCAGAAGGAGAGAAATCACAGACCGAAATTTACGGACATTGTCAGCTTCCTTGACAAACTGATCCGCAATCCCAGTGCCCTTCACACCCTGGTGGAAGACATCCTTGTGTAAGATGCACAGAGTTGATCTTTCCCCCTTGACAATCGTAATTCCTTTCAGGCTGTAGACAGACGAACAGAGAGGAGGAAGTTTGCCTTGATAGCCACCTAGTTGTCAACCTTTTAGAAAATGGTGTATAAATATATTTTACTTAACAGCTGTAAAGGAACTTAGTAACATTTTAGAAATTTGATTTTTTTTTCCCCACAAGAAAACAGATCCCCCTTTCCTCCATATCTAATCTTTCTGAATTCCCTTATACTTCTCCTGTGTGGGTCTCTGGTGTTTACATATTCTGTATTTACTGTATTTACTGATCCTTCCTTACTTTTATAAGCAGAGTATGTGCATGCCTGCAGCCCCTTTAATTTTCTTGTCCATTTTATGTATGTTCTGTCCCTCTATTTGAAATGTCAGGCAAGATGGGCAATTTGTGAATCAGCCAGGAGCAAGGATGTCTCCTGCTGATATGATCACACCCAGCTGTTGTTACTTTCCATTCCTAAAACCAGAGGAAGACAGATGACAAGAAAATGAAGGCACTCATACCCCATTTTTATAGAAGTCAGTAGAGCTGAGATCCACTCACCTCTGAGAAACAATTATGAGAAGGGGGAGAGCAGAAGAAAAAAATACTATCGTCTGTGTCTAAAATTATTAAATTTAAAATATTATTAAGTTGAAAATATATCTCTTTAGGCCAAATTGGACTTACAAATAACCAAAGCCTTTCCCAAACTCACTTTCCTGGCTCAGGGGATGGCAAACAGGATACACAGATATTTAACTTTAGGTCACAGGTTCAAGTCAGTGCAGGTTTTCAGTGACAGCAAGGCCAGAGGCTCTTCAAGGACTGTTTGAAAGGGGCCTCAGCTCACAGCAGAGCACATGAGAGTTCACCTCTAAATCACTAATTGGCAGCCTTACTAAAGTGAAGCCGAGCATGAAATAGCCAGAGATTAAACTATCACTCTAGCCCATCTTCCCTAAGGCAGGCCAGCACGGGAAGCTGTAAAGCGGGGCAGTGGGAGGAAGGAGGCCCTCTGGATTTTATCACAAAAGCCATGGCAACCTTTGGAGATTTTTCAGCAAGAGAATGGCACGATCACATTTGCATCTGACTCTAGGGGTGATGTAGCCTGGGAGTGAAAAACAAGGAGCCTGGAAACAGAGACAATTATATAATTGCAGCAATACAAGCTAGAAAAAATCAGGGCCTGACTTACGAAGTGGGAATAAAATTAGGAGATGTTTTAAAAAATGGATTTATTATTAAGCAAGAGAAACAAATGTGTCTTCGTCATTGATTGAGTATATGGCAGGAAGAAGAGAGAAAAGAGTCAAGGATATTTGTCGAGTTCTTTTCTTAGACAAGCTGGTTGATGCTATTACCACTAAGAAGGACAAGTTTTTGGAATAGAAATGAGAACACTTTGAGCACGCTGCCTTGATGCCTGTGGGGCATCTAGGTGGAGATGGCCTATAGGCAGTTATATTTGTAGGTTGAACCTCAGGTGAAAAGATCTGGCCTAGAGACGTAGATTGTAGCTGGAGCTTTAAATGTGGTAAAGATATAACCATGGAGAATATAAAGAATGCAAATTAGCAGAGGGAAAGAATGCAACCCTCCAGAACACCAAGATTTAAGAAATAAACTGAAGGAGAGCACCCAAAGGACACTGAGAAAGAGCCAGACAGGTAATGAGGAAAGCAGGGAAGGAGCAGCATCCTAGGAGCCAAAATGGGAGATTCAAGGGGTGTGATATCCAAGGCCCCACAAAGCATCAGGAAGATAAAAAGTGAACTCTAGCCACTGAATTTATTTTTTCCCATTTATCCCCCATATGCCCTCTTCCACCCCCCCTCCCCACCCCCGCAAGGTGCTCAGGTGCCCATGGGCAGCCTTTGCCAGAGAGTTTTCAATCAAGTTGTAAGACAGATTGCAATGGAGGAGTGAACCTGAGGTCAGCGAGAAGAGCAAAACAAAGCACCAAGTCCGGTGTTGTTTTTTCAAGAAACCTGTCTCTGAAGAGAGAGTGAAGTAGTTAGAGAAAATATTTCTTGGCTTTTGTCTTTATATGTTTCGTGGAAGAGTCAGGCATGCTTCAACATTGAGGAGAAAGAGCTAGCAGAAAGGGCTCGTGGAGTGAGTCTGCATTAATGAAAGAGAACATTGGCACCTGTCAACTGAAATCACTTACTCTGGGCTTCTTGTTACGGTATAGGGTCAACGGACCCCACAGCCAGTGCCCGCCAGCAGAGCTCTCTAGCTGTTCCGTGGCTATGCAAGCAGGCAGGTAAGAGCCTTCTTTTTGAAGAAAAGCAGATAAAACCGTTTCTTCCCTGCTCTTTCGAGATTATGAATGTTCATCACATTTGAAAAATACTGATGAAGAATCTAAGATGAGAAAATACCAAAAGTCGAAATGATCAAGAGGTAAAGTCAAGACGAGGGCTCACGCCCGAGGGCAGAGGCCTGTGGTTTCAGTGGGCCGTGTGGAATCAGTGTGCAGGCGGGTGGGTGGCAGGCTCCGCGAGGCACTGCCACACGGGGCAGGACGCTGGTGCTTTCGATACAGTCGGCAGTTTGATTCGATCCTCCAGTCTGATCTCTGGGAGACCAAATGGAAGTTTTTCTTACCGACTGGCTGTCCTTGACAAAAACATGTGCACCACTGCCTTCGCCCTTAACATGCTTTTGTTTCAGAAACGGAAAGAACCGGAGCTCTAAAGGTATTATGCCTGAACCTTTATCAGCATTCTCGTTTTCCCAGTAGCCCGAATGGGTTCCCCTGTCACCCCCTTACCTCCAGTGCTGCCCACTCACCCTGTCCCTGATCCCAGAGCACTGAGGCTGTTTAGGGAGAAGCGACATGGTCGATTAAAGGACAGCAGTGGGTTGCTTTATGCTTAGAAAACTGTGGCACTGCCCCTCCAGCCCCCAAGCACCAAAGCCCAGTCGTTTGTCCCAGAGTGACACTGGATTAAGGAAATGTGACAGTTTAGAATTTCCTCCCATATAGCTCTCAGACTGGGAAAGGAGCCTGTAAGTGTATAACCCACAGTGACTCTTATTAAACTCTCCTGCACTCGCCTCTTCTCTGCTATCCCCAAACTCCCAGGGCTCTCTCACACTGTTACCCTGGCATAACTCTGTCATCCTCTAGGTCCCCATGGTTTTCATTCCACTTTAATTGCTTTCTCTCAAGAATTCACCTGAGAAGCTTTTATCCCGTCTCTTGACAGAGTAGTAAGAAGAGAAGAAATTAAGGCAGCAGGGAGGGATGGAGAAGGCTGGGAGACCCACAGCTTAATAATTTTACACGAACGTATTGGAAATTTCATGACTTTATATCTGTAATATTTCCTTTCAAAAGACAGAACACCCAGTAGAAGTAATGTGGGTCAGAGAAGGCTTTCATTGTTTGGAGCAGCCTCTCCAAACAATGCTGATGTTCTTGTGCCCGACACACCCCCAGGGGAGTGTTCAGAGCTCTGTGCAGTTCCCACCCTCCGCGCTTTCTCTCCTATTCAAGAAAGTATATGGGCATATAAGTGAACGTAGCTCTATTATAAATACAACCTTAAATTGATTGTAAGAAATAATTTTGCAAAAGCAGCTTTATAATATAGGCAGTCATCCTTCCTAAGTGTGAATTTCAAACTACTTTCACTTTAATTTATTCTACAATAATGCCCTATAACCTCCTTTCAAAGAATTAGTTGTAGCTATCACATGGTCCCTTGGAGAAAACACCCAGCTCGAGGTGAAGGCCACGTGGAGAATGGCAGCAGGAGCAGTCGCCTGGCTATGGCATTTTTTCCCCTGGCCCTCTCCCCTGACCAATTTGGTAGCAACTCTCAACCCCATAGAGTCCAGGGTTATGGGGTCTAGTAGTTTAATAGCATGAAGTGGATTGATGGCTATATGGGTATTTTTTTACCCAGCCCTGCCTTCCCAGCCCCACCAATTGTCCTACGTATCCATCCTCCAGCCTCGTCAACCCCATCCCTGATTCCCCACCCACGGCAGGCTGCTGGGTGCGTGTTGGCAGCTGGCCAGTGCCCTTTCGGACGGTGCTGCAGTGCAATAAGGAAATAACACTTTCTGACAACCCCTGCTCCGGATCCCCAGACTGTCACTGTCAGAGAATTTTCAGATTATGGGCTCCTTGACAACATCCGGGGATGGACAGCAGTTAACCCAGTCTTTGAGAGTCATTTGCCTCAAAAATCCTATTCTAGTCAAGCCAAGGCCTTAGGAATATGCTCACTACCTACTGGACCATAGTTAAGGATCTTATAATATTTTAACTCTTGGAACTGGAACCACCACTTTTCTTAGTGTATATAAATCTAGTTGAACTTTTAAGCACTTGGCTTCCAGAAATACATGAATCATAAAGGTAGAGAAAAATTCAAACCGGCATCTGAATTCGCAACTTCTGCTCTCGAGAACTAAGAGTTAACATTATAAAACTAAATGGCACTGCCCCCCTGCATCTAGCTAGTAAAGTGCCTGTAATGCTGTCTTCACAGGGCAATAACTTTCAACAACGTGATATACCTTTTTCCATTCATTTTGAAAAGACTTTGCTCAGTGCTGCCAAGGTTATACATAATCAGCACTTGCTAAATTGTTATCTCTGTGTTCCAGCTCATGAAGAACTTGTTTTGTTTGACCTCTGTAGCAAACACTTTTAATCATGTTTTTTATGACAGAGAAGTAACTAGCTAGACAAAACCCAATGTTGAATTGAGGAATTATCAAAGCTTTGTGGAAGGAAGACAGAACATTAAGTATTAATCAGGAAGTGTGAAAGTTCTACCCATTAGAAAATCTAAATTTAATTTATTTATTTTTATTTTTTTTATTTTTTATTTTTTTTATTTATTTATTTTTTTTAATTTTGTTTTTGTTTAAAATATTACAGATGTCCCTTTTTCTCCCCAATGACGCATTCCACCCCATCCCACCCCCCTCCCCAGTTCCTCTCCCCACCATTGTCCGTGTCCTTGGGTTGTGCATATATGCACATAAATTCTTTGGTTACTCTCTCCCCCTCCACCCACCCGTCCTCCTCCATCCCTCTGACATTCGTCAGTCTGATCTATGCTTCCATGTCATTGAATCTATTCTGTGCATCAGTTTATTAAGTTCTTTAGATTCCACGTATAAGTGAGATCATGTGATGTTTGTCTTTCTCTGCCTGACTTATTTCACTTAGCATAATATTCTCCAGGTCCATCCATACTGTCCCAAAGGGTACGAGAAACAGCCCAAGTGCCCATCAATAGATGAGTGGACAAAAAAGCTGTGGGACTTTTACACCATGGAATACTACGCAGCTCTAAATTCAATTTAGATGAACTGTTGGCATAAGATAATAATACTAACGTTAACACCAATACTAATGTTGATACAAAATCTAATATACATTGTCCATAATAACTTTTACTATTATTCGTTGAGAACCTACTATGTGCCAATCATTGTACTAGGCACTTTCATCTGTTAGGTCACGTATTCCTCACTATTTTGTTTCCGTCCCTCCGACAAGGAAATGAAGACCCAAAGAGGTTGACTTTCCCCAGGGTACCCAGCAAAGGATGAGTAGGTCAGGAATTTGAATGAGGTGCGCTGACTGCCCAGCCCTTGTTCTTTCCACTACACAGGATACACAGAAGGCCAGGATTTTTCACAAAACAGCACTGTTTCCAAAATGTGATTATAGGAAAGAGGGTACAGTTCTATATTTCCAGATAGGTTTTCTCCAAACTAATCAGACTTCATGACGAGGTGTATTAAAACCCCAAAAAGAATTTGTAGTGGGGCACAAGCTATTATTTTATGTTCCACTACAAATGCGTACAAGGATGGAGAGGCTGTGCCCTTGTCCGTGGGAGTAAGTAGCAAGTTCATAGTCCATGTGTCCATTCCCCCAAGATCCTCTCGTGATGCTCAGCCACTTGAAGAACATTATTTGAAAAAAGAAAGTAGAAACTACAACAAAATAGAGAAATGAGGGAAGTATGGCTGTAGCAGCATAGTTCCAAAATTACATCCTCAGGCATTCTTGTAGATTGAATTTTTCCAGTGCTGGCAAATCTGTGCTTTGCTTTTTCCCCTTGCTGTGGCAGACATGACCAATCATCACAGCACTTTCCCGCTGAGCCCAGACGCCTCGGTATTCCGCTCAAGACCACATTTTGACAACCATGGCTAATGAATTGCAGTTGGCAATGCAATACGAAATCTATTTGTGTCCCCTGTTTCCTCACACAAGTAGGCTCTCCGTGAGGTTCAGCGATCTATTATTCAAGCTGTAGGGACCACGCACTGGACACTCAGAGTTATGGGAGCTTGTTAAACAGCACTTTTCCTACCCCTCCTAATATTCAAACACACCTATAATTTTAAAATTTGTTTTGAATTTTAGTCCTTCATTCTTTCCGCCAATTATCAGGCTTCTTATAAGAATTAAATAATCATATCAATAAAAAATTCTGAAGACTTTATGAAAATGCTCACAAAAAATAATTCATGTTTCCCATTTAACACTGTGGAGAGTCACATTGCTTGGAATGAAAAGATATTGCCCATAAGCATGGAATAGTCACAAGATATATGGCATTTTGCAGCGTTTTTGAATAAAATTCCCTTTAAAGTTTATGTCAAAATTCTTTCATTAATTTACCTTGTGTTCAAGTTGACTGTTAGGCCTAATTGTAGACAGGCGATGTGGTTTGGTTTTGTTTTGTTTTGTTGTGTGTGTTTTATTTTACTGTTGACAGTATTACAGATGTCCCCCAGCCTCCCCCCTCCAAAAGGGCAATGTTTTTTATCTGATTAAATAAATTCTTCCTTCAAAAGTTAAATAGATAGTATGTGTATTAGGGGATTATTTTATGGATTAACTAAATAGTATGAAGTGTAGTCCCTGAGTCATGAGAAGAGAAACTCGTGGAAAGCATTGATATTGAAAAAAGTAAATACTGATTTTCTGGTTCTAGGTCCCGTAACCCTGTGCAACCTCATTCCACCTTAACTACCTGCCTCTTCCTCCACTCTGAAACCTAAAAAGACAGATATAAGCAAAACATTTTCACAATGCAAGGAATACATTAAGTAAACAGCATATTCTTTAATAGACTCATCCTTACATCAATAGGCACTCTTCCATTTAATGGAATTAAATGAAAATAGATTATTCAATATGAATCAGCCATTCTGTCATGGACCAAACTTTTTTGTAAAGAACATTCAAGTCTAAATCATAATTTATTTAATGAATTCCTGTAATACTTTCAGCATTGTGCTAATGCCTACAGAAAACAGAAAGATGTGAGATATGGTTCCTGCCATCAGGGACTTTTAACTTACTCTTAAACAACTTTTTTTTCTTTCTTATGGATTTTTCCCAAGAAAGTAATTCAATTGAAGGAAAAAAAAGATACATGCTTTAAAACTGTATAATCATCTATAATAAAAGAATGTAGTTAGCAACCTAAAAGTCTAATTTCAGGGAATTAATAATTATTAGGCATTAACATATAGAACATTATACACTCATTTGCATAGTAGTTATGAAGACTGTTGAAATAGGCAAAATATTTATGATTTGAAATAAAGCAAATATGAGATAGAATGGACCCTGTCTGTACTGTTCTGCTAACCATATATAAATGTAAGAGCTAGGAAAAAAGAAGTTATATTAGAGTAGTAAGGGGAGAAAAGCCTTTAAGCATGTAATGGATGTAATGGTTCCCTATTAAAACAAGATCTTACCTTGCAATAGTGCTTCTCAAGCACTATTGCAAATCATTTTAAGTGGATCTATTACTATTACATTTATATGATGGCTATAAAACATGGAAAACTTTTGAGAATAAATACCTCTTTGCTTCTTTAAACTTTATTTTTCAATTACAGTTTACATTCAATATTATTTTGTATTAGTTTCAGGTGTATAGCATTGTGGTTAGACAATCATATGCTTTACAAGGTGTTCCCCCCAATATTTCAACTACCCACCTGGCACCACACATAGTAATTACAATATTACTGACTATATTCCCTATGCTGTACTTTATATCTCTGTGAATATTTTGTGACTAGTAATTTGTACTTCTTAATCCCTGCCCCATTTTCACCCAGTCCCCTAACATCCCTCCCCTCAGACAACCATCAGTCTGTTCAGTGTACCTATGGGTCTGTTCCTGTTTCATTTATCTGAGAAACCTTCTTGCTTTTTAATGGCAGTTCCAATACCTATTGATAAGCTGTCTAAGAACTTTCTAAATGAAAAGATGAGTACTATAGTCAACTCAAAGGGCTCATTAGGATAAAAACTTTTTGGCTGTATCAGTACTATATTTTTTTACATATTTAGATGTATTGAAAGTATATATTTATTGCACCTTAAACTGTATCGTCACCTATTCTAACTATACTCCAGCCTTTTCCCTAATCTAAATTGATCGTAATGTATACCTGGGATTTCCTAATGCCACCCCCTCCTCATTTTTCTGAGGAAAGCAGTAGACCCTCGACCTTTTGTCCTACAATATGTGCTTTTTAAAATGTGAGCTGCAGATTTTGCTGTGAAGACATTTCTCAGGTGGGCAGCTCCCACTAATCACAAAGAGCAGAAATTTCTAAGTACTCAGCAAATAGCAGACTGAATTTATCATTGTGCATGGTTGATAAGAAAGGGCATTTATTGTTTATTAGGTAATATTCCCGAGAATTCATGTGAGGGTGATGGTACCCAGCCCTCAAAGCCAGAACACTGGCAGCATTTTTCAACTTCGTTATAAGAGAAGCTGAGAGAAGAGTTATTGCACAGTGGCTGTGAACAATGAGGGGTCCCTGACCTTACTAAATCAACTGCCAGTGCCGCCGTATAAAGGCCAGAGCGTAACTAGGTTACTCAAGATGTGTGGAGAGAAGGGGGATTATGGTATTAAAACATCCTGGGAGCAAATCGTGGGTGCTTTTCAACAGAGAAGTAGGCCATTTAAGTCATTTAGTATACTGAATGTCCTTCCATGACTTTTCTATACTAAGGACATAAAATTAGCAAATTACATTTCCACTCACCAAGTGTATGAAACTGTGAAAACTCAAGAGTTAATCCAGCAGCAGCACGAGAGAGAGAGGAGTGGAAGGCATCTGACTATGCCTGCGCCTCAGGAACGGCACAGGAGTATGAAAGGAAAGTCGCTGAAATGCATTCTTTTCATTTCGTTCAGTTTCAACAAACTTCTTTGACAAGTACGTAAAAGACATGAAAGCCAGATTGTTTTAAAACAGGCCATACATTTTCTAAATGTGTTTTATTTATGTTTGTAAGCACTAAGGGTACCCTAGGCATTTTGATATTTAAACCCAGTGACATTACTACAGCAGTGTTCCTTAAAGTATGTTCCATGGAAACTGGTCAGATAATTTAGGAAAACAATGCAGAAGCTATTCTGAATCCTCTTATGTATTCACATGGACATTTGAATAGGGAAGACTCTGAGAAATGCTACAATTAAAAACCTGTTTCGCTCTGTTTTCCATGGAGACCTTTACTGTTTTGTATTTATATATGAATTTTTATTTATTTGACAATACTTATTAATATAAACACCTCTAGGAAATGAAGAAATATAGCAACAGTTAAAGTATTTAGTGGTAGATGCTATAATAGCTTTTTAATCTTTGGAAATGATAAATCTTTGTTTAGGGTCAAAACATGATTTGTTCTGATATTTAGAATGACCCAGTCCACAATCAAATAGCATTGCAGCTTCTAGTACAGGAGAAGGAAATGTGGCTTAGCCTCTAAATAGGAAATATGGTAACAGATTTGAGAAGCGGTAAAAAGCACACAAGTAAAGGTTAAGCGTAACCAGACTCATGTGGACTAGAATCTAGTCACAAGATACGTGTATCAAGTGTATGTAAATTCCAATTATATATAAAGAGCAAAAGCCCCTGGATTAGCCTATCTTCTCTCTTTACCCCCATCCCCACCTTCAACAAGTCCCCAGTTTAGGAAAAGATAAGTCAATGTAGCAATCAAAGAAAAACCAAATAAATGAATTCTAGGCCTTTAGAAGGGACTCCGTTCTGAACAATTCCGAAGGCACCTTTCAGAGTCCTCGGGAGTCATGCATTGCAACTTGTACGGCCATGCATAACATCTTTGACTTTTGTGCTCCCAGAGGCCCAGGTCCTGGTCACTTAAGGGTAGTTTAAAAGATCTGTAAGGTTAATTTTGATTGTTAGAGATTCTCTTTGGATTTTTACCTATGCACTGATCTTAGAACCTAACTCCCACTCCTATAATTTTTAACAGAACAATACCAGGGTTGCATAGCAGGCAATGCCGTTGTGTTCACAGTGGAAGTATTCTTATTTCACGTGGTTTAATAGTATGTGCTCATATACTATCAGTTTCTAGTTAAAGCTGAAATAGTTCAAATATGAATGGTAAAAGCATTATAATGAAATATTCCAATGTGAATGTTAAAAACTATGGCTCCGGTTAAGTCTCTATAGATTCTTTCATTCTTTAACTTTATAAATAATTAAAAGCAAAGTAAATGAAAGTTGGGTTAGCCTTCAATATTCTAATAAAAATAATTCAGTGGCTCGCTTCTAATGGGAAAGTTTTTTATTACTTAGAAATTACGGATTTGACTCAAACACCAATCATTTAAAAAACTGTTACTCCTTTATTATGTAACATAGACTCTAGACCTAATAATTTTAAAAATCGTATATTTATTACCCTGAAATTCTAATAACATGCTTATTATTATAAAAGCACTCCTACCATCAAGTATTTTTTAAAACCATACAAAATATAGTTAACATTAATTTTCATGTTATTAGGTAAGGAAGAGAATATAGTTTATTGCCAGAATGGCTTAAATGCACAATTCCAAGTTGTTTTTAATATAATTTCTAAAGTAAATTCCATTTTATTCTCTTTTTCTCACTTTAACTGATATAAAACTATTTTGCATATATAGTATAGGTATATTTATATACCTACACTACATACATAGTGTGTTTTTGTATATACACACACACATCTCCTAGCCTTTCCAAAATAATACCTTTACATTCTTTTTGTATTAAAACTGTAAGACTATCCCCAACTGGAATGCCCTTTGTGTCAGATCTGAGAAAAATACAGATTTCTGTATCACTTGCTTTAAAACCCATCAGTGCTGGATTCCTTGTTCCTGTTAACCCCACATTGCATTGATTTTGCCTTGTGTTGGCCTTACTAACATCTGTGCTTTGGGCTATATTACCCTATGCTTGATGAATATACATCTTTTTCGTGCAATTGACAGCAGAAATTACTTTTTAATAAGTAATAAATTCTTGTTGAATGTTTGAGAACAAATAAGTGGAGGCTCAATCAATGAATTCACCATTAAAAAACCAGAAGGAATTACCATAGCAAATGCGAAAAAGGCAAAAGCGCTCTTTGGATTCGGTGGCAGGTCGGAAAGGGTGAGAGGGAACAGCCTGTGGCTCGTTACTCTCCTTGCGGGTGTTCCTCAAATTTGAAAACACGGTTTTATGGGCAAGAACAGGTAAAGAGGAGTTAGCAAGATGTGAGTTTTCTCATGATGTATGAAGTGTAAGACCCAGGAGTGGTGAGAAGCAGAAGATACACACACAATTGCAAGTGAGAGTCCACGGGGAAAAGTGGCTGATGACTCTGAAGGAAATCGGGGCTGCTTTTAAGCGGAGCGTGGAAACATGAGCTAAGTGGGGAAAGAAGGTTGGCTGGCTTTGCTTCACCTGGCTTTAAGTGGCCTCCATGGTGTTTCTTCCCTTGCAGAATGCCCGAGTCCCCTGGGGAAGTTCCTGAATATCCTCTGTTTGTCACAGTGGGTGACTGGCTGGATTCGATAAAAATGGGGCAATATAAGAATAACTTCATGGCAGCAGGGTTTACATCTTTCGACCTGATTTCAAGAATGAGCATCGAGTAAGTGGTACTGGGGCTATCACTGGGTTTAGATGCTCCCCCCAGGGGATTATAAATTCAAATGCTCTATTAACGAGTTAAACTGCCTTTCCTAAAGCTACTATGGCATTTCCACATCTTTCCCCACCATTTCCCAATTGGAAATAGCACTTTCAACTACTATGCTTTGAAAGAATATATTTAATTCAAGTAGCTATTTAAAATTTTATAATGATTTCTAAAATGCATATTACCTTTGTTCACATCGTAGATTTACATCAACATAGTTTTACCTTTGGCAAGTTATTTATCACATATGCTAATCTTACCTAGTGAATTCCTATTACTTCATCAAATGTAATAATTGTAATAATACAATATCATCATGACATCTCAGAGCTCCTTCTCTATATTATTATGACCAGGCACTTTCCCACTGTCTCTAAGATTATCCTTTGACTGGGTGCAATAAAAGTGCTCAAGATGTGCTTAAAAGATTAGAAACTAAAACTAGCAGGTTGAGCCATGTTAAATTGCCATTGTTGTAAAATAGTAATGGCAATTTCATATAGTTCGACATAATACAATGGCATTCTTTTTCAGATAATTGAAAGACCCTGAGAACTCAAATGGAGTTGACATTATAGATTCTACCCTACATACTATTTTGCTAAAACTGTTGAAAATGTATATAATTACCTAAATTATATAACCTTTAAACCTATGACATATCTGAATATTACATAAGTGCCTGAATTTGAAATTTTCCTTGTACCCTTAAATTTGAGGTTAACTTGATGGATTTGCTGGCACCAGGGAAAAGAAAAACGTAACAACTCTTAATGTTCCTTTATATCTCTGCTTAAACTTTCATTTTACCAGTTATGCAATTTGGGGACAAATTTATAAAGCAAAACGGACATGGTGCATATTTGCTGTATCTGTTTATTTCTTCTGTCTCATACTTAGCAGATCTAAATGTTCATACTCTCTATTCCCTCTCTCTCCCTCTCCCTCTCCCTCTCTCTCTTTCTCTCTCTTTCTCTCTCTCTCTCTCCCTCTCTCTCTCAGTGACATTAGAAGAATTGGAGTCATACTCATTGGACACCAGAGACGAATAGTCAGCAGTATACAGACGTTACGTTTACACATGATGCACATACAGGAGAAAGGATTTCATGTATGAAAGTGCTACAAGCGCCGGTGTTTTGTGCCTCTGCATTTCTATAATGAAAACTATTATCTCTACTACCCCCTCCTCTGATTCTCCAAACATCACTTTACAAACTGCAGTCTCCTGTTCAGACTACGGGGCACACACCTCTTGTTTATGCTTCCAGCCTGGATTTTAAAACCATGCTTCATAGCTCCTCTCTGAGTAAGCTGCAAATAAAACCCTGGCCCACTGCAGATTATCACTACACACGGTAAATCACTCAGCATGGATGTGTAACTTTGTATAACAGTATCTGGGAAGTGTTCAGGGACTCAACAGAGGAATTCGCCCAGGTGTGGCTTCCTTAATGATGTATTTAGAGTTTGATGGTAAATGAGAAAGAAATAGTTGACCTTATTTTCATGCTTTGTGATCAAGTAGCTTCCAAATTGACATGCATATTTATTTGTTAGATGATTATATTTAACTCTATGAGTCGTATTGTTACTTTATTTTATAATGGTTTAACTGTTGATGCCTGATGTTGTTAGATTTACAGAAATGAGCAATGATTTTATGTAGTGAATTCTTGTCAGGTGTGACTATGGTGAGAAGGGGGTTATCGGGGAGGGAAAGGGAGAAACATACTGTGCTTTCAAATCTTCTAAGGCTGGGTTTGTCTATTTTTTTAAAATAAACTTTATAGTGTCCTACATATTTCATAGTAGGTGGTAGTTTAGAGGCTTTTCCCCTCTAATTTTTTACTGACGATAGTACTATAGTACACTCTCTACTACCTTATAAAGATCGCCCCTAGAAAGGCCTTGGCTGAGTCCATTGCTCTAAAGGCCTTCACAGAGTGAAGTGTAGAATAAAACCATGACTATTTCCTCGGTTCTTTTTCACAGGTTTTCAGAAGTAATTATCAAAGCACTAATGAAATTAGTTATTCTCAGTAGAATTGCTTGGAATAAAAGATCTAAGATTATAGTGTTGGAGTTAATGTAAAAAAGATTAATTTAATCTAAACAGAATTTTATAATAGTTGAATGGTGGCACAAGGAAATAAACACATCTAGCTGACTGATATTAGTGCATTTTGCAAGTTTAAGAATTTTTGTTTTGTTCATAAAAAATAAGTTACCTGAACATGCTGAGCTGTTTCCCAAACCTTCCAAGAGACAGGTATCCATTGTATACTCCGAAAAGGACCTAAACAGATCTAACACAGGAACATATATAAATTTTGTGTCAACCTCATTTCACAGTACAGTAATATAAAAACGTGAACACAGCTAAGGTGTGCTGTGGTCATAATCTTCTCAGAGGCTGTCAAAAAAGGCAAATCTATTTTTTAGTGAATTAAGCTGAGTCAGCTTATCAAAATAGTGCTGTATAGTGAACAAATTCAATTATAAAATCAGCTGTTCCTTGTGAAACTAAAAAAAATGACTGCTGTGCGAGGTGTAAGAGTAGGGAGAATGTGTTAAGGGAGGAAAACCAAAAGGCCAGGTTGTCTAAAGATGCTGATGTAATATATCAGTTTTTATTTGATCTCAGACATAAAGGTGCCTACCCACATTCTCAAATTCCTACCTAAATCACATTTTTTGGTGAAAGTAGCTTTCTTGTTATTAACAGAGACTCACTTCTTCTTTTTTTCTTATTTTCAGATTGTCCCATTAGACTACACTTTTCCACATATTTATTTTCTGCTGATTTAGCTCCTGATTTTTGCCTACCATAGCTTAATTTTTCTCGTGTTAAAAAAAAAAAAAAAAATGTATAGAGCTAAAAGGAAGAGCATTTAAAGAATTCCTTGAAGTATGCTGAAAAAGAAAAAAGTGGGAAATCCATCACTTTTTAAGTAAGTGTGTCAGAAATAGCTAGCAGCATTTTCCAGCCATCACCTGCATGGTCACGCATCATTCACAGACTGTCTGCAGTTTGCCTGATACATTTACACAAATCTGAATACACTTAGAGGAAATATAAAATATCCATATTTACCTGTCTTCAAATATATATTAAATAATAACAGATAAATAACAGATGTAAAACAGATTAAATTTATTAACCATATATATTTATTTTTATAATACAATAAAAAGTATTTAGAAAAATAAGGGATAGGATAATTATGGTCTTCCATAGGACTCTGTCAGCAACATCTGTATACTTTGATAAAATCTTTAAATTTCTTTGGGATGAGCATTCAGTATTTGCCACATTAAAGTTCTCTGTTAAGAAATTTTTTTCTTAAAAAAGTCTGATTCTGACCTATATCTAGTTAATTTATACTTTTTTCTTCCCTAACATCTTTATCTAGTTTTATAAACTGTCTTTTCACTTTGTCTCTTACCCCAAATCCTCTTTAAAATTTCTTTAAAATTACATTTACATTTTTCAGAACTGTAAGCTTGATAATCCTGAGTGTAATTTTGAACCTCATTATGATCAGAGCAAAGTTGAAATATGTGTGCAATATTAAATGAAACATTAAAAAATAAAGATATATATTTCTTTACTGCCTATCAGTCACAGACTCCATGATCCCAAGGGTAATATAATATCCAGGAATATTAACAGTTAAATTATCAAATACATTTGAAATTTTTACATGAAATATTTTGAGACTTACAAGTGCACATATTCAGTAATTAAAACTTCAATATGCGTAAGCATAGAACTTAATTATAGGAAGAAAATTAGTAACTTCCATAAATCACAAGCCTTTAGGAATAATCTTTGATAACTAAAATATGCATATATATTCATGTACATGCATTATTCTAAATTTCCTAATCTATACTACTGAGAGTCCTTCTGGATTTTGAAAATCAGACAGTTGAAGAAACCATTTTCATCTTATTTTCTGGGTGGTCAATTTCCAGTCTGTCGTCAACTCATTTTCTCATAGTATAGGGCATATCTGGAAAAAGATTTTAAATATTGCACAATCAAGAAGAGAGACTAGGTATGTAAATCATCGAATTAAAAAAGTAATCAGGAATTGCAAGGCTCTTAGCTTAACAAGAATCAAGAATTATAGCACTTTCGTGCCGTTATCTTATAACTGTTGATAAGTAAGTTATGCATGCCATAATCAAGATGATTTCTCTTATTTCACTCTGTACTACTCTTCAAAACCTATTCAACTATCACATGAATAAAACAGACTCCCAGCTACAGCTTTAAGGCCTGTCTCAGTCCATGAATGGAAAACAAATCCAAATCCAATCCTTGAAAAGCAGTCTTAACAGAGAGTCTTCTGAAGGGTGGTGAAGAACGAATTCCATTATCCATCTCTCAATCTCATTTCCTTAAAAATCCACTTTTATTTCTTTCCCTACCAAATTTCTACTCTGTAAAGCAATCAGTTAAATCTCAAATTTTTCAGGAATACTGGTATCTTCTTCCTATTCCTTTATTATTTTTCTAAACCTTCCTTTCTCAGTCCCCTCTGTTCTCTATTCCTCCATCCCACCTTTTCGTTTCCCAGCTCCTCCCACGCCACTCCTTACCCCTATCAGCAGAAGAAAGGTAGCAAAGCACATCCAAGAAGATCTTACAGAGCTCCATAAAAGATGCTGAGGGTGGAGGGATGGAGGAATGTTGCAAATGTCATACTTTAATATTTTGGGTCCTACCCAATAAATGGGAGCATTTGCAGTTACAAAACGTGTGAGTTCTGGCTTTTCATTACCTGGAAGTTAAGTGCTTTGGAGAGTAACTTCCAAATGGATGATGACAATCCTTTTCTATAGCTTTAGCAAAGAAAATGTATTATTAATTTAAAATAAATTAGTATTTTAAGAATCAAAAACTGTTATTATCATCTCACATTGGTCTTTATATAACAAAGATTAGAATTAGATGTATCTCTTCTTTTAGTTTGATCACCTTAACTTTTCCAACCTCAAACTCCATTAAGTTAGAAACTGAGATTACTTCATGTTCAATTCAAAAAATATGTCATTGCCTGTTATATGGAGACTTCAAAAGGTAGAGGAGTTTACTGAGTCAAATTGATGGCATTCTCCCATTAGGACACCAGACACTGAAGTCACTGTACTTTTGATTTTTATAACCAACATTTTCAACAAATTTTTAAACTTTATCATGTTCAGTAAAGGCAGTGCAACCTTTATTTAGTTCAGTTTAGCAAATGAGGTGTCTCCGAACGCATACAATTTTATGGCAAAGATGAGCTTGGCTGTACTGTCCTTACTTTCAAGTAATTCTTAAGCTTAAAACCTAGAGGTTAGAGCCGAGTTGCTATGTTTCCTGCGATTGCCATGTCACTAGGGTTAGCTCTTTACATAGAAAAATATTTTAAGTAAACAAATAAAACTTTGTCCAGTGTGAAATGGATTAGCAATCCCTATGAAAAGAAAGAATTTGGGCCTTAAATTCTCACAGAACACTCCACACTTCCTCTGGCAGAGGGGAGCATGCTTGCTGGGTTCTCGAAGACAGTCTCTCCTGTTAGCAGTGGAGCCTCCTCAGGAGTCACAGATTTATTTTTATAGTCCTGTGGCAAACTTTTCAATTCATATGTAGACTCACTGCCTCAAAGGTGCTTCCAATTAGAAAACATCGGCCACTTTTCAAAAACAATTCTGGGGTTATCTCTTGCCAAAGCCAAGTCACTGGTCTTAGTCAATGTAAGGGTAAGTATGAATCTGCAGTAGTTGCATAAAATTCTTTCCAACACGATACATTTAGCAAGGGAAAGAAGATTACTCATGACTAGATTGAACGTATTGCCAGGTAAAGTAAAGGAACATAAAAATCTTTATTGCAGAAAAGTAAATATCCCATCTTTCTCTTACTTTTCCCTTAAGAAAACAAGTATTAGGTATTTCAAAGATTTCTTAGGATTAAAAAAGTTATTTTTTGTTTTAAGGAGATGACATGATATTCATGTCTTCTGGGGAAAAAAGGTCAAAATATCCAGAAGAAGATACAGGTCATCAAAATGTAGTTCTAACGAATTCTCTTATTTCTAACTAATAATTAAGTTCAAATTTCAAATTAATGATGGATTTATATAACATGTATTAAAAAGGACATTTACATTTTAATTGAAAGACTTGGGTTCTTTACTCTTAATTCAAAAGAGAGAGATTTTGTTCCATTGGCATTTACCTTTATAGGATTTTAGAATAGATTTGAAAGTCTACCTTTAGCTCATCAGTGTTGATTCAAAATTACTATATTTAAAAATGAAATAAAAATATTAAAAGACTTTTCAATTACTATAGGTATTAAAGAACTAATAAAAGAATACACTTCATCTTTTAAAAAAAGAATCTGGCAAATACAAAGTTTTGTGTATCTCGATGATGCCAAGTCCCTTGCATTTTCTTATGTTTCTGCACTTTCGCATTGAAAGCAAAGTTCTTTCTAAACAAAACCAAGGAAGGTTCTTGCTTGAATTTCTGCACTGGTTAATCAAGAATATTAAATCTCTAAGAGAACTTTTTATTTGTTTTACTTAAAAGGAAAAATCTTCAATTCCACTACCTTTAAAGAAGTACCTGACAGATGAGAATGAAAAATAGCTCTTATATGTAATGTAAAAACGTGATTTCTACTTTAGATTAGAAAATAAAGTACAGATTATTTCCTGGGAGTTGCAAATTAGAAAAGTATCAGAATTAGCAAAAAATCTCTCAAGTAAAGCTCTGTCCTTATCAATGTTTCTCCATTATTTGTAGCCTCTGACAGTCTTTGTCATCTTAAACTCACTTTTGGTTAAGATAATAAGTTATCAACTCAAATAACAAATCAGAACAACTGAGCTATGGCTTTAAAGTGTTCTATAAAATAACAAAAGGAGGACACCCTGCTTCAGGATTCCTGTTTAGTTAGCATCAGAGGCTCCATCTCATTGGCCTTCATTGAAGGGAGCACTATCTTTATTCCAAAATAATATGTCATTATAAAGAAAACTCCAAGGACATGAGAAGCTTCATTTTTCATCTATCTAATTCAAATTTTATATTTAGGCATTATTCACTTTGAAGATAGACGTCCTTGTTTTCGTGAGTTAAATGTGAGCTTACATGACAAGTGACGTTGATATGAGCATCTCCATGCACATTTATAGATCAGCATCCTGAGAACAGACTAAATTTCCCTCTGTTCTGGAAAGACCAAATATCACTTAACTCTGAAATCCTGATAGGAGTGACTAGTGCTAAATCATAAAAATGACTAAACAATACACTTTCAAGATTTTTACCTCATTTAAAATGTCCTCTTCTATTGCTTTTTTAATAAATTAAAAGTCTCTCTTCCACATTTAGTAATTTGTAGAATGAAATGCACACATTTAGACAGAAATTGCTTTTGTTAAATTTTCATTTAAACACACCTTCACTCAGTCAGAGAGAAGCCAGAATATAATTAATTCTATTAGCTCATTTTTCATACAAAGCAGTAATTTTGCTCTCTTTAGAATTATTTACCCAGTAGTATCAATATTAAATTTATAATGTTTTCCTTTGACTGTACATGCTTTATTTATTGTCACATATCATTTTTGTCTTTGAAATAATCTTGCTTAAAATTCTGGTCTTTAAAAGTTCTATGACAAAATCAATGGGCTCTCCTTTGCAAACTTATAGCTGGATGAGCCACATTTTGGTTTATGTGATTGATGTGAGCACTGTTAAATCTAACTTGTTTGAAAATCCATTGGTATTTTATCTAGAGCTATTATTGCATATCTTCAAAAGTATCTTTAACACAATACTAAATTTTGTGGACAATATAATAATAAATAATGATTAGGGCTTTTTAAATTTTCTGCACTGCTTGGAAAATAAGGTTTAATGTGCATAAATGTTTGTCATTGTTTCTTCCAATGCCATATGTATGTATGCAACAAAAATTGTAATATCTATACTATGCAAAATCTAACTTTCCTTTTACAAATGTGCAGTTTTGATATAATTTTAGTTTTTTAGGCCTCCAGTAGAAAAAAAAACATCAAAATGGGAAATGGGAGGTTTTGGGGAGGGAGGGGGGCACAATACCTGAGCAGTCCTAACAAATATGAAAATGATTTTAAATGTTACTATATGTGCTTTATTTCAGATACATTATTAATTATTTTGTTAATCACATCCCATCTTAGATTGTGTAACTGAAAATTTGAATAACTACAGGATATAAATTTCTTTGGGCATTTTTTACAAATGACACTTCATTTTGTATGCAGTGCAAACTTAAACCACTTCATTTTGAATTCTGAAGGAATAATTGTTAATTAATAGTCTATGTTTCCTAAAGTATTAGTCATACGTTCTAGAACAATCTCATTTTTTAAAATCAGACTCAGAGCATGAATGCAGAACATGGAAACAGACCAAGTTCCATTAACATTGAGGAAAAAATGAAAAGGTAATACAAAGAGGAGTTTGTGTTAAAACTATTAATTACCTCATTTTAAAAAACACTATTAGAAAGGAGTGACTGAAAATTATGTTCGTATTCCTGGTAATTTTGCAACTAACATGCATTTTAAGTATAGGACTCTCGAAAACAAATAGGTCCACTAATATTTGTTTAAAAATATTGATGTATAAAATTAAAAAGGAATATTAGCAAAATATCAAAAATACAAGTTTTTTTTAATTTTAATAACAGACCAAATGAGCACAGTTATTAACATTCCCATACTACTAGTTCTTTTGATTTTAAGACATATGTAATCAAAGAATTTGCCAAAAAAAATAAATTGAATATTGGACTGTCAAAGCACTTTCCACATATTAATAAATCATTCCCATTAAAGATTAAGAGGTTTTTCTTCTGCTTTATTAAATGTAAAACAGTAAGTATATATGATATGCAGATAAAAATAATTGAATTGAAAAGGTAGTCTTTTAGACTCGATTTATGCTTTATGCAGTTACATAAGTTTTACACAGTCTTAAATATTTAAAAAAGGTGGTACCAGTATATTAACTCTATGTTATATCTTATGATCTCTAAATGTGTATATTCTAAGAGATTGCCTTCACTTTTCAGTTGTTTTAAATATCTTTTCAAAAGAGCTGCTTTATTTTTTATAACTCCATTCAGCCTCAAAATGCTTGTAACTTCCTAATTCTCAAAGAAGTTTACATCAAATACCATAACACAGTGGCAAGAAGTTATTATTTTTGAAATTACTTATTTTTTATCGAATATTGGCCAAATATCCCAAAATATCTGTTCGAGAAAGTAAACTTTTTACTTCCTCATGAATGAAAATACAAAAAGAAATCCTTCATTGGTTTTTAAGTATTCAAAATAGTAAACATATATTTTTATAGTAAGTGTTCACTGCTTACTATTTAATCAATTTTTGAAATTTCACCAAATGGGATATTTCAAACAAAAGTAAAAAGCCATCCCATTTTTGTATAAACTGCTTATTTTCTCCAAAACCTCTTTGAGGAAGCAAAACATTCGCTTTCCCACCACACAACTTTGATCCCTCTCCTATTAAATGAAATAGGTATCTGTAAAGAACAATAACAACAAATCACTATTTGTCCCGTCAGAGCTCTTTATACTATGTGGAACAGATATAACAAACAAAAAAATTAAAGGAAGTCATATCTGTTTGCTGGTCCAAAATTGTATAGTTTCTAAATTGTAAAAATAGTATACATACATATATACTGCTTTATTCTAGATATATATTTATCCATAAGTCCATTCGTTAAATAATGTTTATTGAACACAACCACACATCAGTGTCCTGTTCTAAACACTGACAAAGCAGGGTGACCAAGACAAGCAGAAGCCCTTGTCTCATGGAATCGACCTTCTAGTGGTAAAGACATACTGGAAAGAAACAGTGGTACATGTTATGCTGATGGTTAGATCAATAATGTTACATAGCATGGCTGTGCCTTCTTTATATTAAGTGGTAAGGAAATCTCTGAGGATGTGACATTTAAACTGATATCTGAAAAGCATGAAGGAACCAGTCATTAGAAAATATGTAGAAAGAGCATTTCAAGCAGAGGGAATAGTTTAATGCGTGGGAGGAGTTTGGAGTGTTTGAGAGAACATTGTGCTTGGTACACAGTAAATGAACTGACAGAGGCAAAATTTAACTGGGGTCAAAGAACATTTATGAGGCTACTGCAATAGTTAAGTAAAAAACAACTACTGGGTTTTGTTCAAGTGCAAGTAGAGCAGATGGAGAGAAGTGGATGGTTTTGGGGCATGTTCGAAACAGGGTTGCTAATGGATTGGGTATGCAGAATGAAGACGTGAGAAAAATCAAAGATAAATTCTGCATCTCAAGAATAAGAAACTGAGTGCGGGAGAAGCCGGTTTGGAGGGAAAATCAAGAGTTTGGTTGTAGCACATAAAGTCCAAGACGCCTGTTAGACATTCAGATGGAGCTCTCAAGTAGAGAGTCTTAAATGAGTTTCAAGATCACTCAGGGCTAGCTTCAGTGTTTAGGAGTCATCGGTACAACGTGGTACATAAAGTTCTGCAGTCACCTAGGAAGAGGCTGTAAGATAGAGAAGTAGGCCTTGATTGAGGTCTAGGGCATTCCAATGTTTAGAAGGTAGGCAGAGAATCAGAAACCGACAGAGGACACTGAGAAAAGTGAGGTAAAGTAGAGAAAAACCAATCGCAAGTGGTAACCTGGCTTAAATGCTTTTAAGAAGTCAAGACTATTACAAAACTATGGCCACTGGATTTGGCAACATGGATGTTATTCAAGACCTTGAGAAGGGCAACCTCTGTGAAGGGGTGAAGTCAAAGCCTGGTGGAAGTGATTAAGAAAATTATTTTCAGAAAGAAGGTGGAGTCAGTATCATGAACAACTTTTCCAAAAAGTTTTACCATAAAGAAAGCAAGAGAAATGGGGCAGTAGCCGGAGGAAGATGTGAAGTCGAGAGAGGTTTGGGTTTCATGTACGTGTTTTTAGAGAAGGGAGGCTACAGCATATTTATATAGTAATGAGAATGATCTGGTAGAAAGGGGAAAACTGATAATGCAAGAGAGAATACAATTCTAGAAAAAGCCTTTGCAGGGAGAAGGCTTAGAATTCGTTGCATAAGTAGGGAAGTTAGCTTTTGATAGAAGACCCATCAAACTACAAGGCGGTGTGTGTAATAGGCAGGTAGTTTGATAGATTCGTGGTAGAAAGGTAAGAATGTTACTATGTGGGTAGTTTCATTTTACCAAAAGGAGATAAAACTCAATATGGGCATGGGAAGGGAATATAGATTAGAGAAGAAAGGTGTATTTGGCAAGGGAAAAAATGAATATATATGAATATATATATGCGCGCACACACATTTACATGTGTATTACATACACATAATCAATGAATATTTGTGTGTATGTTATACATGATGGTAAAAAAAAGACCTATTGTACAAAGTATTTTAAAGCCATTTTTACTAAACATGTTTGAGACATCTTATTTGGAAGATCTGAAACTGAATTCTGTGCTTTCCAAGGACTCTGATACAGTCTTCTTTTTCATATGTAGAGAAGTGATGACTTCTCAATGCCATATATCCTTTTCATGTTTTGTTATTTATTTTGTCTATTACAGAGTAAAAGGCAGAAATATTTTGTAGCTATTGTGTTATAATTCAAAGCCTATGAAAATTAAAATTAGTTTAATCCTGAAAGATGTGTATTGTATACTCAAGCTGTTAGTTTCTTAAAACACTATTTTGGAGGGTTTGAGCCCCCATCTGATTTTTTTTTAAAAAAAGACAATCAGGCTCTAATTGTTCATTAAAACAATACTTTTTTGTTTGTTTTCACATGACATGAAAAACACCAATACCATCTGTCATTTAGGAAAAACAAATGGGCAATATGGCTGTCCTGTTAATGAGCACCCCCTATCTATAGGAATGATGTGTGATCTTCTCATTGTGCATGGAGCTTTATTTCTGGATAGGCTATATGTAATTCAATGTGTTGGAATTTATAGGTGCATATTTATTCCTTGGATCTATTGTAAAATTAGATTGTGAACAATGGAATAAGACTGCTCTCCTTTTTTTTTCAGTTTTAGTATAGCCAAAAATATAAAGATATATATGTACATATAAATATGTATTTGATTAAACGTTTAATATTTAAATGGCTATTTCAAATATTAAATGGCAGATGTCGACAGCTGCAGTGTATTCAAAATAGTTATAAAAATCTTTACAGCACAAATCCTAAAAAGTTTATTAATACTAAATAGTACATTTATACAAGATACCTAGGTAACATCTAAGACATTTAATCCCTCATAGAGCAATATTTGACTAATAAAAAACTGCAGCTGAAAACATTTTTCCTCCCTATAAGTATGAATGTGATTTTTAAAATCTCTTTGTAACCTGTCATAAAGTTATTTATTACTAATTATGGATTTAGCACTGTACCATCTACTCTAGAAAAAGTGGGGGAAAGATCTGTTTGTGAGAATAAAAAAGTGCAGCACTGTATTATTTTTTTTCTCTTTGGTATTACATCACTATTTAGAGCTTCTATATTTGCCTTCCACTCAGGTCCCTTACACAGCCCATGTTCCCTTTTCTGGTTGTATCACAATGTGGTAGAGAGATAAATACAGTAAAAGGGTGTTAACAATAGAACTGCAATCCTACCTATTATCTACTTTACTATAACAGTGAAGTAGTCCATACTTACTTGAAGGTGGTATTGTTTTCATCTTATAAAAATCTACTGTAATATTATGATATTCCATGTAAATTTTCATGTGCTGGCATGCTTACAAGTTAATAGTGTTAGAGAATGCTCAGCTCTCAATGAGGGATTGTGGTGTATTGCATTACATATGTCATCTATTTGCTGAAAGAATATGGTGTTTAGCAAAACTACCTGCTGAGCAACATAATAAGATTTTTGTACAAAGTACAAATTACTAATTATTGTATTTTATTTTTCTATGATTTCCTAAGAGGCATTATCAGGGTCTTACAGATGGAGTAAGCCTGTTTATTAAAATATCTATTAGCAAATAAAAGTTACAGTTCTGGTGGTTGAATTTGTGACTTTTTTCACTGTATTGATGCATACTTAATATAATTTATTTTTTTTAATGTCTATTAAATCTAGATGCTCTTTAGATACATTAGTAATTCTGGACACAAAATCATAGGTGTACTTTTTCAAAATAATATCATTAAGGTCAAGACAAATTCACATAAATTGATATAAATAATTGGTACAAATTTTTGTAGTGATTTTATATAGGCGAAATGTTTTTTGCTAGATTCAAGTAAATTATTGTTCAGTGCAGAGGCACTACCTGTATAAAAATTGCAGATGACCAAAAGATACCTGCTCAAACAGCTTTAGACCATCAACATTCATTCCAAAACCTTCCAATAAATTACAAATCACGATTTCCTATATTAGTTTTAAAGTTTCTGGTAAGAAAATACATAAAAAGTATCATGAATTAATCAGAATAGTGCTGTATTCATCATCTCCCACTTTTATAATTCTTCTACTACAGTTCCAAAAGCCAGTATGAGATTTAAACTTCCAGTTAAGTACCTGAAACTTTCTTCCCTTATACAGGTATCTTAAGTAGCCTTCAGAAATCACATACCATTTTTGTAGCTGCTAAATCTCATAACAAAATGAAGAGAGGAAAACTAACTTCTTAAATCAAGTTGGAGCAATTTTTACGCTGAGCCTTGAGTGTACTCTTGAGAGCTGTTTCAGTTGCAAAGCACCAAACCAGCAGATTCAACATATGAAATATTTATTGAGGTTGACATTTTCAAAACTGGCATTTTCTAGATTATTGAGTAGATTGTGACTGTTTCATCTCTAGTAATTATAAGCCATCCCATCAACTACACATCTATTTATTTAGCTAATTTTTTGGTAAAATAATTATGTATCTGCCTAAATTTACTGAAAAGTTAGATATCTATTTTCCCCATTATATTTCTAGTTTTCACCAAATGCTTTGTATCAACCAAAAATAGAACTCAACCTAGGGGCAGAATATATCAACTCCAAGCAGGAAAAATTAAGTCTGCCCACTAAAGTTTTCTAAAACATAAGATTTCTGCCTATCTCTAAGGAAAAAAGAAATCAAATTATGGCTATAAGCAAATTAGCTTCCATCTCTTATCAAAGTGAGTCCTAATGCCCAGACACACATGGCCAGAAGTTAAAGAACCACCACATTTTAAAATCCTATCCATATAATAAAAATTTCAGGACAAAGGAAGATGAAATTATTTATTGAACACCTACTATGTGCCAAACATATATACTTTTGTTATCCTTTCCTCAAAGTCAGTTCTTTTGGATATGCAACTATATCAGGGTTTTGTTTTGTGTTAGTTTTTGCATTTCAACAGTCACTAGCCCAGAACCACTTTTTTTCACTGTAAAAATAACAACCACATTTGAAAATTTGGAAAAGTAACCAAAAAACGCAGCCCATAATCATACACGTATAACCCTCCCCTCCCCCCGTCATTATTTTTGTATAATTCCTTCTAGTCTCTTTTCTCACCCTCCATTTAATAGGCCAAATTAATTCCTAAGCCAAGGAGCAGGTATGGTAGTAAACACGACACTAGGTCATGGGAGGGGGAATAAGTCCTATACTTAGGGTAGCAAGTGAGAAATGGAAACCCTCTGAAGAACGTCGAAGTCATGAACGCCATGCATTGGGAGGGAGGCTGGCGTGTGCAGGAAGATTGAAAGGTTGTGTCCCCCCCCCCCCCCCAAAAAAAAAGGAAAAAAATAAATCCTAGTTCTTTAAACTTATTGCATCTGCAGTCTCAGCTTTGGAAAGCGTCGGAACAAAAATGTGGGGAAAACGTGTGAGAGTATTTTCAATTGGAGGCCCCAGCTGCACGCCCGGGAGGAAGCCGGCTGTCCGCCCGGGGCCCGTCCGCGCCTTTCCCGAGCCCTGCGGGCCGGGCTCGGGGCTGCACCCGCCCTGGACGCGGCGCCTCGTGGAAGCCCGTGCGGCTCAGGCGGCTGGGAAGCCAGGGCACAGGCACTCTTCTGCTTTTCTGGTGCGTTTTTTACGTTTACTTTTTAGTGTTGACGCTTTTACCGAACGACGCCTCAGAGCTCATCCGCTGTGCCCATCGACGCGAATTAGCAGCGTGACTTCGCCGGGACCTCGGAGCCCAGGAGCGGGTCGGTGCGCGGGGCAGCGGGCGGCTCCGCGCGCATCTTGCCCCAGGGGCACAGTCGTGTCCTGCAGCCGTGGCCACCACGCGGCGCCCGCGCCCGGCAGCGACGCAGAGCCGCCTCCGAGCTCCGGGCGCCACCCGGAGAGCCTGCCCCTGGGGGCTGATCGTCCAAAGAGAACGGGGCGCCCGGGGCTAAGGCCCCCGCCGAACGCTTCCCAACAGGCTGTGCGCGCGCCCACGACTCCCATCGCGCTCGGCCGGGACCGAGGCTCCCCGCGGGGGAGGGAGGGGGCAGTTCGTCCCGCCGCCCTGCGCCCACCGTCGTTAACACCCCCCGGGAGGCATTGTCGGGAGCTCTTCAATCCGATTAGCAAGAGCTCGGCGCCGACTCGCCACCACCTCGGAGGAAGCGTGGCGGCGGGACCGGAAGGGCCTCCGGTTGCCAGGGGAACGCCACGCGCCGGGGCGCCAGCCCGTTGACTGACGCGCGGCGGAGACCGAGGCCGCCCGGGCGCCCGCCTTGTGGGGGCGGCTGTGCGCGGGACCCGCGGGCCTTCCGCGGAGGCAGAGGGAACGGCCGAGAGTCGCCCGGCCAGCTCCCACCCGGATACGGAAACGAGCGAGCGCGTCCGTGCCCGCCCCGCCGGCGCCTGGGCCCGCAGACCCAGCCTCAAAGCGCAGGTATGTCCCCGCCTTCCATTTTTGTAGCCGGCGGCGCCCCCCCACCTTCCCCGCGCTCCCGCCCCGTCAGTTTTAGGGTTGCTCTCTCCCGTGTTTTCCACCCTGTGTAATGTTAATGTGTGAGAGGTCGGAAGGAAGAAGCGGACTTCGGCGGTGAGTACCAGGGACCCCCGGACACTCACTGAACTGGTTGGAGCGATTTGTGGCGGGGGGTGGGGGGCACCTACCACTTTGGGCGGTTTCATTTCGTGTGTGGGAAGTGTCATTAAAATTTCACAATCAAAAACTGAAAGACGAATGAGAATGTCTATTTGGGGTAGTTAGGGTGTGCTATAATTCATTCTAGAAACATTTCTAAAGGTTACAAAGCACAACTCGGGGTGTTTTCTTTGCCCGACCCCTATCTCTGCGGCTTGCTTTCCAAGTTCTTAACTGTGAGTAAAATCCTAATTCTTCAGGACTTTTCTGGCAACAAGTAACCCTTTAGAAAGCAGTTTCTCGGATAACAGCCAAGAGAATTTGATTAGCTGGTGTGCAGAGAGGAAACCAGTGAGATACAAAACTGGAAAGGTAGATTGGAGCCAAACTGTGAACAGCCTTAAAAGCTGTGCGCGAAAGTGTGGAATTTATTCTGAAAGCCAGTAGAGTTCCCAGTAGTGACCATACATCAGAAACACCTGGTAGCTCTTTCAAATACAGATGCCCTGATCTCATCTTCAGAAATACTCACCCAGTAGTTGATCGCAGTGTGCAGCCAGGGTTGAGAGGGATGGCTGAAGGAGGAGGGAGCTGCAGAAAACTTTAATTGTATCTCCCACTGTCCACTTAGGACGTGATAAATAAATGTTGAGTGGCTTGAATTATCTTTTCCCTCTCTTCTTTCATGTATGCAAAAGTAAACTTATAGAAATGTATAATTACTAAGAAATAGAAGCATTTGATAGTTGTTTATAAAGCAACGTCAATAAATGTAATTGCATCTGTAAAACGACTACTCTTTTAAATTGTATGTCACAAACATTGGGTGTTTGATAATCCATGAAAAAGGGATGGAAAATCACAATCCAAGTTTCTGTGAGAAATGAATATTCAGTATCAAGCTTTTGACAATCGGTGCGTCATAGTAGATAGATGCCCAGAGGGGGATGATGTGAGAAGTGGTCATGTTTTTTAAAATCCGTTCAAAATTGTATGGAAAATGAAAAACTATATATGTCTTTATATCAGTATGTTTAGTACAATAAACCACAAAGTGACTTATAGCAATTTACTTTTAAAATTGTGTGAATTGTTTTATGATATCAGAAGGCTAGCTTAAATTAGATTCTACAAATGCTTATCCTTAAACAGATATAAAGGAATGGATTGAATGAAATTTGAATCTCCAACACAGGAGGAAAAATCGGTTCAAGTGGGACAAATCAAGTACCTGACATCAGCCCCTTTCCTTGGGTAAGGGAACTACGGCTCTGTTTTAAGGCACCATGCTTGGATGGGTCACTGCACCATTTTTTCCTGCACATTATTAGAATTCAATTTTGAAACTTCTACCCATAATGATCTCCCAAGGGTCCTAAGCAAAACTGATGATGCAGCTCCTTTCAAATGCAGTAGTTTCAGAAAGCCTTTATTGTTTAAGTTGCTGCAGCCTCGAGTCCTTCAAGGTATGGCCTTGTCTGGGATGGTGTGGGATAAAAAATACTGAAGGAGCTGTAAGATGACAGGCTTCTGGAACTTTAGATGGAGGTGAGAATAAATCAAACGAGGTTAATATTTGGAAAACTTTGAAAATGATGGTGCAGCCCAGCCGGGCGTGGCTCAGCGGTTGAGCATCGACCTAGGATACAGGCAATCAGGGTTCGATTCCCAGTCAGGGCACATGCCTGGGTTGTGGGCTGCAGCCGATCAATGGTTCTCTCATCATTGATGTTTCTATCTCTCTCTCTCCCTCTCCCTTCCTCTCTCTGAAATCAATAAAGATATATTTTAAAAAAGAAAGAAAGGGAGGGAGGGAGGGAGGGAGGGAGGGAGGGAGGGAGGGAGGGAGGGAGGGAGGGAGGGAGGGAAGAAAGAGGAGGGAGGGAGGGAGGGAGGGAGGGAGGGAGGGAGGGAAAGAAGGAAGGAAGGAAGGAAGGAAGGAAGGAAGGAAGGAAGGAAGGAAGGAAGGAAGGAAGGAAGGAAGGAAGGAAGGAAGGAAGGAAGGAAATGATGGTGGAGAGAGTAATAGGAAATATTTGGAACACAGGTGTGTTGTAGTTACTGGTGTAACAGTTCCAGCAGCCGTTGAGAGCTGACAAAAGGGGTAGCCTTCTTATTTTACCACGAAATAATGTTTTGGTAGGTGATGGACCCAAAGGGAGGACCTTTGGGAAGTTTCATTTGGAGGCATAACTTCTAAATTTGACAGTATCTTAGAAGAATATGAACAGGTTAACACATAGTGAGCAATATGTCATCAGCCGTTTTAGTTGACTTCAGAATACTTTGATTTGGATTTCCGATGGATTTTTTTTTAATTTGCATTGGAAGGATTTTTTTCCCCGAAGAAAAAAACTTGATAAACAAATGAACACTTCAGGGATGAGTTAAAAAAACTTTTACAGTATTTAAGAAAACTAGAGGGAAGCTGAGGAGGCAGGAGTGGGTGGGGAGAGATTAATCGAAGAACTTATATGTTTATAAGCATAACCCATGGACACAGACATTGGTATGGGGAAAGCCTGGGGGTAGGATGGATGTAGGGTGGAGGGGATCAATGGGGATGAAGAGGGGACATCTGTAATATTTTCAACAATAAAGAAACTAAAAAAAAACCTAGATTAAAATCAGATCGGTATTTACATTCTTATTTTTTGCTAGTATACTAGTTAAAGTTCTTTGAAAAGTAATACTTAGGCTATTTCAGATACATTACAGTTTAAGAAAACAGGTATTTATTAAGGTTTGAAAAAATTGTGTGTGTGGAAGTGTATATATATTACACATAAACTTCTTCCGAAATGAATTTGTGGCGACTTAACAGAGATGTATGTAAGACAAAGGGAAAATTAAGATGAATATATCAGAATTCTTTGTTTCTAGTGATAGAAAATGCAACCTAAACTGGATATAATCAAGCAAACAAACAAAAACAGTTAATTTAAT
Organism: Miniopterus schreibersii; assembly: GCF_964146895.1. Classification (NCBI taxonomy): domain Eukaryota; kingdom Metazoa; phylum Chordata; class Mammalia; order Chiroptera; family Miniopteridae; genus Miniopterus; species Miniopterus schreibersii. The sequence goes on along the minus strand of NC_138106.1, from coordinate 66,147,291 downwards.
GTTTATTACTTCATATTCTTGCAAAATACAACAATGGGGCTGGCTTCAGGAAAGGATTTAGCCAGTGGCTCAAATGATGTAGCCATAATCTCAGTTTTTCTCTGTTTTTCTTTTTTTTCCTCCTTTTTTTAAAAATCCTCACTTGAGGATATGTTTTTTATTGATTTTGAGAGAGAGAGAGAGGAACATCGATGTGAGAGATAAACATTGATTAGTTGCCTCCCATACATGCCCTGACCAGGATCAAACCCAAAACCTGGGTATGTGTCATGACCGGGAATCCAGCATGCCACCTTTCAGTGTTCGGGACGACGCTCCAACAACTGAGCCACACCAGCCTCTGTTTTTCTGGTCTGCCTTCTACTTTCTAAGTTTCAGCCTTAGGTTCTACATGACCCCCATTGCCCATACATTGTTCCAGATTTCCAGAAAAGGCTGCAGATATTTGCATGTATCACAAATGGTAGACTCCACTAGATACTGAATTTAACCACGTTTTCTTCTTAAATATACAATTACAATGAGAAATGTACAGTTTTTCAAGGGCATTATTCTGTGTTGCCAGAGGTTATAAGCTGCCAATCTGCATTTCAGTTAAGGCTCCTTTCTGGTAATCAGCTTATACTCTCTTTACTAAATGCCAAGCTACATAGACATGGTTTTCACATCACTGTGTCTTTATATTACTAAATTTTTTTATATACATGCTCATATTTTCCATACTTAATGTGCCTATGAGTAATATCTCTTTTTTTTTTTCTGACTTGCAGCTGGTTTGTAAATATTTGAACCACACTATGGGATTGCTAGACAGACTTTCAGGGTTGCTTGGCCTGAAAAAGAAGGAGGTTCATGTTTTGTGCCTTGGGCTGGATAATAGTGGCAAAACAACAATCATTAACAAGCTTAAGCCTTCAAATGTAAGTATCTTTGTTAGATGCTTTGTGTATTTTCTGATAGAGAAATGTGATATGCAGAATTATTTTGTTTGCCATTATAACTTCCTGTAATCATGTTATGAAATCCTGTTAACATTGTAGTACCTTAAAGTTGTGTCAGCCATAATTTGCAGTATACAGGAGTGGGCAAAAGTAGGTTTACAGTTGTAATACAATAATAAACTGTGTTTTATATACTCACAACTCTAAACCTACTTTTGCCAACCCCTGTATTTTGGCAGGTATATAGGTAAATCTTGATTATTTAAACTGGAATCTTTTCCAAATGTCTTTCTTTCATCAAAAGAACTTCATAAAATTGCCAAGTTTACTTTTAGGTAGCATTGTCTTCTTTTTGGCTCTGTCTTTACAAGAGGAGCAAAACAAAAGGAAAGGTAAATCATTTTTACAGGTTCTATGGATAATTAGACTGTTTCCCAAGAGTGAGGTATGCATATCAGTAGTAATAAGCAGGATGACTTTTTAAGTCATATAATAAGTGAAAGTATATTATTTTAATAACTAAAAAATATATAAAGCTAGCACATTCAACACAAGGCACATAGTTAAAGCTAGGTTCTGCTACATATAAAGAAAACCCACATGACAGTGGACTAAGTAAATAGAGGCTGTTTTTACTGTTGCCTAAGTAAACCCAGAGGAGGCATTCCAGGGCAGGTATGGCAGCAGCATGGTCCCGAGGGATCTGAGTATCTTCAGCTTTCTGCTCTGCTATTTTTAGTGCTTGGTTTTCATCCGCAAGGTCTCCACATGGTCAGTTTGGTTAACTGTCATATCTATATTCTAAGTCACAGGGAGGAGGAAAAACAGGGCAAAAGAGTAGGCCTTCGTCTTAAATAAGCCTTCTTTGAAGAGCTTACCCAGAAGCTTCAACGAGTGACTCTTACTTTCCTCTCACTGGCTACTCCTGTCTTAAATAAGGCTGGTTCCTTTAAGCAGGGCATATATTACTGCTTTCAAAAATAATAGGGGTCCTGTAAGTATAGAAGAAAGGGAAAATGGATATTTGGTAGACAACTAACATTTACAATTGTAAATACATTTATTTAGGTACAAACTAGTATCAATTAATGAAAAATGTTGAGTGAAAAGATAATGTGGACTGCACAGATAGGGCAAACATTAGGAAGCTGGTACTCTTAATGACTTAATGACTAGAGAGTGGGAAATATTGCTCCTAAATATGGTAATTAAAGCTAGACTTCATTGCCTCCAAACAGTGCTTCAGGTTGGGCAGAGTGACTTCTCCATTTTGTTTTGTTACAACTTCAGTTTTACTTCTGTTTATTTGGCTATTGCTTTGGAACTAAGAAAATGGCATTACTACTTTTCTTCTAGTCATCAGTCCCTGCTTCTGCATAGATAAGTTTGCCATTTAAAAGCTAACTAGTGGTGTATTTTCAGGTGGGAATTAGTTTGAGGTAGCTGGGATAAGAAACTGAAAATGGATTTGGAAGGTAATAAAGGTGTTTTAAGGGGGCTCTCCAGCCGAGTTGGGAATCATTTGAGATATACATGCTGAACTCAGGCAGAGATTAAAAATATATATATTAGCTTTATTGAAAAGCTTGATTTCAGAGAGCAAAGTTTAAGTCTGGCCAGAGGACTTGCTAACAGTCTCTTAAATTGAGATTTAGCCTCCCAAAATGTCAAGGTTTCTTCCTCAGGGTAGGATCCAGCTCTTCTAGGTTTACTGAGTAGCTAAGAACAGGTGAGAATACGTGCTTGCAATAAGCATCTGGCTCTCAAATGAAAGACAGGCAGGCAGAACCAAGGATGTTCAGTTCCATTTTACAAACTGAGCAAATAAGTCATTTTATTTTTTTCCCATGGAGAGGAATAAATTGGGAGAGGGAAGATGGAGAAACTGGGAATGCCATTTTAATGGAGTTTTCTCTATATGGAAACAGGGAAAAATAGATTCTTCCCCAATAAGGAAAAGAACAGGTTAAAGAGCCAACATACATGGGAGTCTGTCTCATGACCTAGGTGATTACAAGAAACTTCTTCATCAGTCCTTAAGAGGAAGATATAGCATCCTGTCTAACTGGATGAGGTCCAGAATTGAATTTAGAGAACAATGGATGTGTGGTTAAAAAGTGGAACCATACCCAACTGGCCTCAAATAATTTTTTTAAAGTAGTCTCAAATAAGTACAAAATGATTGAAACCAGCGCCACAGTTAATAGCCCACAAATGGACCAACTCCTCCCTCCACCCCCCATCTCCCCACCCCACCACCGCAGCCACCTGCCCTTTAGTGCATACTATACTCAAATTGGGAGAAATAACATTCAAAGTACACAAGAGAAATTACAATCTCTTCTTCTGTCATCCCCAACAGTATAGTGATTTCTATCCGAAGACATGGTTATTATCATAGGAATGATCTTTGATATGGATGGGAACTTCTTTCTCCCTAGACAATGTTGGTCCTTTGAAGACACCTGACCTTATTTTTTAACTTAGTTATGCAATTTTTTTCATAATTTCTTCTGTCATTTCTAGAGATTTGGGGCAGAACAGGAAGGAAGCAGTGTGTGTTCAATATGTCATCTTGAAATATTCTGATATTCCCATTTTGGACTGGTCTTGTGGAAGACCTACTAACTCTGCCTCATATACCATATTAAGGAGAACCCTCAGGAGAATCTGGGTACACAGCCAGTGACTGGGGCTTTTTAATTTAATCTTCTATTGCTTTTCAACATCCCTGTCTCTCTGTTGTCTCTGGTGAATTATGGAACTAGCAACTATCCTTTTCCACAGCACAATTGACCTCTAGTCCTGAGAGCAGACTAAATTGCTTTACTTTTAAAAAATAAAAAATCTTGGTGATAATAGCCAAGAGGCCACTTGAAGTAGGACTTCTTAAAGACCCCAAAACCTCTGTCACACAGGTACAAATATAACACTTGTGTCCTCCCTACCTTTGAACCGAAGAAGAGCCTCTTCGGAGTTTAGTATTAGAAACATTATCAGGAATGATCTACACAAAAAAAATGCAAGTCTCATTTTATGGTAAAGTAGTCCCATTTTTTGTGTGTGTATAAAATCCATTTCTAGATAAGTAAATACTTCCTGGACGCAAACTGGTTTTTAATACCAAGCTGTCCTAATGTTTGTTTATTGTTTATATATTGAGGTTGCTGCTGTTTTCTAAACTGATGTATACGGGGAGAGGGTACATTTTAACTTGATTACTCGTCTCAAAAATCTGGTCTTAGCTGATTTTTTTATAAAGATGCACTTTATAAACATCTTTCTTTTAAAATTCCTATTTTTTCTCCCATTTCTCAACATAAATGCTGTCATTCTATCACATCATCCAATTTTAAATTCTTAGAATTTAAAATAATCTTAAATTATCTTACATATTCAGTTGGTAACTTGTTTATTAAATTTTCCTCCACAAATTTATATATATATATTTTTTTAATATGTTTTTATTGATTTCAGAGAGAGGAAAGGAGAGGGAGAAAGAGATAGAAATATCAATAATGAGAGAGAGTCATTGATCAGTTTTCTCCTGCACACCCCCCCACTAGGGTCGAGCCTGCAACCCTGGCATGTGCTCTGACTGGGAATCGAACCTAGATCTTCTGGATCATAGGTCAATGCTCAGTTGCTGAGCCATGCCAGCTGGGCTGAAGGAGGATTTTTAAAAGCTATACTTGGGAGTATGGAGAAAATTGGGGACAAGAATAAAATTAGTGAGAGTAATTATGATAGCAAATGTTCATTGAGTATTTACTATGGACCAGACACTGTGTTGAGTAAACCTTAAACTTCTATAAATCCCCAGTGATCCCATTGCACAAATTAAAATTTTGTCTAATCCTGCCACCTCCTTAGTAACAGATTTTAGAATTGGAAAATCTGGATGGTTTTTTTTTAACCTGAGGAAAAAATTCATCTTTGATCGTTGCAAATTTCTAAGCTTTGTCTTTTCTCTTAAAGGCTCAATCTCAAGATATAGTTCCAACAATAGGATTCAGCATAGAGAAATTCAAATCATCCAGGTAACTCAATTCATTATACTTGTGACTAAAAAGTTGTGGGTAAAAAAATGATAGTATTAGATCTACCTAATTATTCCCCCTACTCTTAGAAAAAGTAATTTGTTTTTTCAGAAGTCCAGAGGTGTTAAAATATTTGTACCACTACCTCTGGGTTATTTTTCAGAATTTAGACTCTAGGCAAATGCTAGAGTCTAGCAAAGAAAACATCTCTTTTTATGTTACTCATTACAAAATCATATTTCTATTCAACAAATTTATTTTACGGCATTTGTATTTAAAAATTCACCCAAGTTGAATATTGTATATTTAAGAGTGGTTTCTTTTTTAAAAAAGATTTTTTATTGATTTTTGGAGCGAGAGGAAAAGAGAGGGAGGGGAGAGAAACATCGATGTGGGAGCTTAACATCAATCGGCTGCCTCCTAACACACACTCCCCCTACTGGGGGTCAAGCCCACAACCCGAGCATGTGCCCTGACCAGGAATCAAATCAGCAACCTTTCAGAGCATGGAAAGTGACTCCCAGCCAACAGAACCACACTGCCCAGGGCTCAAGAGTGGTTTCTTTGATTGAAAGCAATTTAAAAGTTTAAGTGAAAGTTGCACTTTAAAGTTAGTAACTTATAATATAGTCATGGTTTTTTGTGTGTTGTTTTTTTTCCAGTTTGTCTTTTACAGTTTTTGACATGTCAGGTCAAGGAAGGTACAGAAATCTCTGGGAACACTATTATAAGTAAGTATGTTTGTGAATGTTGGTTAACTAGAGGGGTATATTGTAATAACAAATAATGATTAGAAATCCAAGTGATCACATGGGCTGGGTTGCAAGTGTTTATTTTTCATATAATTTAAGCACATTTCCTAATTTTAAAAAAACTATAGTCATATTTCACATTATTTCTCATATCCATGAAATCTTTTAAACCTCGGACCTTTTCAAGTGCTGTTCTCTTTTTTTGTTTTTGGTGGTTTTTTTTAAAGGATGGTTTATTGATTTTTTTTTAGAGAGAGAGGAAGGGAAAAGAGAGAAACATTGATGTGAGAGAGTAACATCCATCGGCTGTCTCCTGCACTCCCTCTACTAGGGATCGAGCCTGAAACCTGAGCATGTGCCCTGACCCGGAATCGAACCAGCACCCTCTTGGTGCACAGGACAACACCCAACCAGCTGAGCCACTCCAGCCAGGCTGCTCTCTGTTTTTAACACTCTGTTCTACACTACTTCTCTGCTGCTTAAGGTTAATATATTCATACTTGAAGGACTGGCTCAAAAGTCACTTCCTCTGTGAAATTCACTGCTTTGCCAAGTTATTCTGTCCCAGTGTTCACGCAATACTTTCACATCTCTGTAATCATATGTATTACATCTTAAAGTCTTGGGAACTTATTAAGGGTAGCGATTATTTTTCATTCAGATTATTTCTTCAAGGTCAGTAAATATTTATTGAATAAACTTTGTTAAAATAACTACTCTTAACAGTTGATCCATTTGTTCTTTAAGCAATTCTAAAGATATTTTCAGCATATGCAAATCAAGCACTCACTACTCACTTTTAGATTAACATGTCAAGTTATTAGGATCTAAATGTGTTACACCCTCTCAAGATTTTCATTCAGTGTTAAAATGAATTCATTCACTTGGGCCCCTTCATTTAAAGGCATTGTAACTCACTTTTAGAATCTGAAACTTATAAACGATATACCTTGACTAAGTGCCCCTTTGTCCTTATGAACTCTTGCCTTGAAATGATGACTGCCAGATCAGATTTTGGTTTTGATAGGCTAATTTTTTCCTGTTAATATGGAAATGAACATTTTCTTTCTCAGATAGGAACCAAGAAGATTTCTTTCAGACATTTTTTTCAATGAGTATTTTACTAGATATAAGACCTTTTTAAAGCATATATTGATCCAGAGCACCTCTGAGGTAGAGAGAAAAGAGTGCTTCAGATCTGGGTGTCAGTTTGGAAAAGGGAAAGTGACATGTTGTGGTATCTTATGTTAAATTTCCTGAGGAAATGTGAGGGTTTTGGTTTTTGTTTTTCTTAAAAGAAAACCTGAGTTTTCAGTATAGTATTTTTAAAGTCCTGCTCCAATTAGGTGGTTTAAAAAAAAAAAAAAATCCCTTTTAAAAATAATGTATTTCCCTGGCCTGTGAGGCTCAGTTGTTTGGGCGTTGTCCCGTGGACCAACAAGTTGCCAGTTCAGTTCCCGGTCAGGACACAGGCCCAGGTTGCGGGCTCTATCCCTGGAAAGGGGCATGTAGGAGGCAGCTGATTGATGTTGCACTCTCACATCGATGTTTCTCTCTCCATCTCCCTTTCTCTCTCTCTGAAAAATAAGTAAAAATATTTTTTAAATGAATAAATTAAAAAATAAAAATAGCCCGGCCAGGCGTAGCTCAGCTGTTGAGCATCGACCTAGGATCCATGCGATCAAGGTTCGATTCCTGGTCAGGGCACATGCCCAGGTTGTGGACTCGATCAATGACTCTCTCATCATTGATGTTTCTACCTCTCTCTCTCCGCCTCTCCTTTCCTCTGTCTGAAGTCAATAAAGATATATTTAAAATAATAATAATATATTTAGCTACTTTTTAAAAAATAACATTTATTTTAATTACTTTACTAAAAGCAAAAATGCATAGAAAATAGTACTCCAAAACAAGGAGACTTTTTCTTATTTGAACTCCCTTCAAAAGTTTTTTGGAAGAAGTTACTGAATTCACAAGTATTATAAATTGTAGGTTAAATGGTGAAATGGTTACTATTGAGTTTACAGTAATAGTAAATTTATTTTTTGTATCTCTATACTTTCCTGATTATTGAAGAACAAGTGCATTTTAAACTATTAGACTGAAAGATTTAAAGGATTGTTTTAGAAGTATATAATGTACACTTTATATAATTGAGAAAGGAGCCTTCTAAACTATATACCACACATAGTTTATTATCCTACTTTTTCAGTTAACATTCTATGATAAGGGAAATCAGGAAAAACACATGAAGACTGTAACTCTAATGGCTGCCTAATATTTTTCATATGCCTGTGCCAAAATTTGCTCAGTCATTTCTCTGTTTGGATAGGAAGGCTATTCTTGGTTTTTGAAGATTATAAACCTTCAATTAACATCTTGCTGCATAAGTCTTTGTCACACTTCATGTTTCCTTAGAGTAAATACAGAAATAAAATTACTATCTCATAGTAATTGAGCATATTTAAAGCTCTTGAAAGATATTTCCAGTTGTACCAGTTTCTATATCCACTAGTGTAGTATATGACTGTGACAATCTACATTTATTTTTTTAATTGATAGGAGAAAGTAGTATTAAAAAGTTTTATTTTTATATTTATGTGATTACTAATGATGTTGAACTTTAAAATCTTAATTTATGACTGAAATAAGTGATTCACAAAAAAGTATAAATGTCTAATAAAAATATGAAAAGATATTGAACTTCATTAGCAATTTATGAAATACAAAGTAAATAATATACTGTTAGATTAGCAAAAATTGAAAAGAATGATAAGAGCCATGCTGCAAAGGGGTAGGAAAAATGCTGGTAGTAGAATAAATTGATACAGCATTTCTGGAGGACAATTTATCAATGTTGATCTAAAACTTTAAATTTTACATATATTCCTAGAAATTTTATTCCTAAGAACAGATCTTTAAAGTTTCAAGAAATTTTAAAAAGGTATTTAAGAGGATGTTTATCTTAACACATCCATGCAGTGTAATATTTAATAACTATTCAAAGAAAGGATGCAGAGGGAATCAGTGATTTTTGAAGTGCCACTGTGATCTGTAAGTGAATCTTTAAACTAGTTCAGTGGCTATCAGCTTAAAAAAATAAAATAGAATAAAATAAAAGCTATTTGTAAGTATTGTTTCAGGGGACCTATTCCAAATATATTTACATATACACTGCTACCTCGGTTTTTGAATGTCTCCACTGAGGAACATTTCGGTTGATGAACGCCGTAAACCCGCGAGTAAATGCTTCGGTTTTCGAACTCGCCCCGGAAGTGGAACATGCCACTCGGCTTCCGCTGAGGGCAAGATCCTGAGGCCCAGCTGTCAGCTGTGCATCCCTCGGTTTTCGAATGTTTCAGAACTTGAACAGTCTTCTGGAACAGATTACATTCGAAAACCGAGGTACCACTGTAGTTATGTGTTTATTGTATCTTAATGTAAAATGTATGTCTCACTATGGTTATGGTAAAAATTATTTGAGAAGCACTAGTGTAGAGCTTTAATGTTTCATATAAAAGTGGTTCAAACTATACTGTGAAAAAGATCAAGGAAATGTACATTCATGTCAGAAAGGCAGTGTATGAAACAGGAGGGTTACATTTGTATAGATGTAGATATTCATCTGTAAATACACAAAATGTCAAAATTGATTTACACAAAAATATTAATAATGATTATATTTGTATAATATGGTTGTAGTTTTGTAATTTTTTAAAATTACAAAATAACAAGTCATTAAATTTACCCTATTATCATCTAAGTGAAAAGAAATTATTTTACATGAACTATCACTAATGGTTAATATATTAATCACTCGTATGAACTAATAAGAAACAGCAGCAAAGCCTATAATGATAAATGGACATAGGATATGAAGAGATAATACAAGGTTAGGACATGCAGATGGATAATAACGATGGGAAAATGTATAAGTTTATTTTTAATTTTTGTTATTCTTTATATTATGCAGAGATGGACAAGCCATTATTTTTGTCATTGATAGTAGTGATAGATTAAGAATGGTTGTGGCCAAAGAAGAACTTGATACTCTTCTGAATCATCCAGGTATATGTGTGTGCCTGTCAGTCTGTGGTATCTGTGCTTTGGGGTCTGTTTACATAGGATGTTTTGTTCTTTGGTTTTGGCAAAAAATATTGCCTGCACTATACAATTACCTTTTATTATTGAGTGGAAGCCACACTGAAAAAATTAAGTTAAAAATTTTAAATGTTATTCATAACTCATAATATCTTTACCTATAGCACCATATATTTTTTAAATTGAAAAGCTTTTTGCAGTGTTTTTCAGGTCTATGATGTTTATTTCCCCCAAAATAAAAATGCCCTTTTTCCTGATTAGTTAAATAATATGTGTCAGTAGCAAAATATGCGGATAGGAAAAAAGAAAGAAGAAGTAAAAATCCATGTATCTCAACACTCATTAAAATGATTTTGCATGTATGTGTAATCACAGCATTTCTTACATATTTATTGTGGGAAGTCTTTTAAAATTCTTTCAAAATACCAGTATTAACAATTTGGTATTTTTTTTTTCATACCTTTATATGTGCCATACCATGTATCTATATCTACTATTTATATTACACGCACAGGCATCAAAGATATATTGGGGTCAGGCAGAAGTAGATTTATAGTTGTGAGTACTCGAAAAAGAGTTTATTCTTATATTATTACTAATTATTGTATTTCCATATGAACAACTATAAACCTACTTTTGTCCCACCCTGTTTAGGGTTGGTGGCTATGAGGACTGTCATTGTTATTTGCTAAAACAGGATTATATTCTATACACTTTTCAGCATCTTTCCATTCTCAAATAGTACTACATGATGGAAATTCTTTCAAGTCAGAATGCATGTATTTGAGTGTCCTTTTTGATGGTGTCTAATATGCCATTCTGTGAGTGTATCACAGTTTATTTACCTGTTGATGGAATTTTTTTTCACACTACAAACAATCTTCCAGTATGTATTGTGGAACTCTGCATTTCTAGCATTACTCATGCCTGAAAAAAAGATTTTAAGTGGTCTTTGTGCTAGGACTTCTAGAAAAGGGTAGTCTTTTAAAAGAAGTGTTTTAAAATCCTTCTTTTGAATTTGTTTAGAATTGAAACAAATAATTGGGGCTTTCTAACAATTCTTGCTGTTAGCCACAATATCTTTGGTGGTTTTTGTCAGACAACCTCAAGCTTATTTAAATGTTTTTTGGAGAAAATTATCCAGCCTTACTTTTTGTATGACTTTTTCACTTAAAAAAATTATTGGTCTTTTATCTGGGTTGGAAATACATTTTTGATTATGCATTCCTTTTGTATTACTCTTTCCACTCCTCCAAAGCATTGTTATGTTCACCAATGAAATGAAATCGTTCCTACAAAATCAGCTTCAAACATAATGGGAACCTTGGTTTTGCTGTATTCCAAAAATTTTGATATGTCGAATTGTCATTCTCTTTGGCCCTCTGTATCTTTTGATCTTTTATTTGTTCATTGACCTACTCACTGTTCAGTAGCATATTGTTTAATCTTGTGTTTTTCGCTTTCTGTTTGCAGTTGATTTCCAATTTTAAAGCACTGTGGTCTTAAATGTGCTTGGTATGGTTTCAGTCTTCTTATATTTCTTGTGTCCCGGCATATGGTCTATCCTTGAGAGTGCTCTATGTGAACTAGAGAAGAATGATTAATCTGGTGTTCTGGGATGAAAAGCTCTCTAAATATCAGTTATGCCTATTTGGTTTAATGTGTCATTTAAGGTCAATATTTCCCTTCCGGTTTTCTTTTTGGATGACTAGCCATAGCTGTCAATGGGGTGTTAAGTCCCCAACTATAATTGTGTTTTTTTGTGTGGGGTTTTTTGTGTTTTTTTATTGTTCACAGTGTTATAGATGTCCCCTCTTCTCCCCATTGACCCCTTCCACCCCGCACCACCCACCCCCCCAGTCCCTCACCACACCATTGTCTATGTCCTTGGGTTATGCATATGTGCATATAAATTCTTTGGTTAATCTCTCCCTTCCCACCCCCCTCCCCCATCACCCACCCCCCACCTTCCCTTTGAGATTCTTCAGTCTGATCCATGCTTCCATGTTGCTGAATCTGTTTTGTTCATCAGTTTATTAAGTTCTTTAGATTCCACATATAAGTGAGATCATGTGATGTTTGTCTTTCTCTGGCTGGCTTATTTCGCTTAGCATAATATTCTCCAGGTCCTTCCATACTGTCCCAGACGATACAAGATCCTTCTTTGAGGCTGCATAGTATTCCATGGTGTAAATGTCCCACAGCTTTTTTATCCACTCATCTACTGATGGGCACTTGGGCTGTTTCCAGATCTTAGCTATTGTAAATTTTGCTGCTATGGACATAGGGGTGCATATATTCATTTTTGTCGGTTTCTCCCTTTAGTTCTTTCTGTTAGTGGTTGCTTTATATATTTTGGTGCTCTCAGGTTGGGTGCATATATATTAATAAATGTTATGTCTTCCTGATGTATTGTGCTCTTTATCATTATAAAATGTCCATCTTTGCCTCTTGTTACTTTTTTATCTTGAAATCTATTTTGTCAGATATAAGTGCCGCTACACCCATTTTCCTTTGATGGCATGTGCTTGAAGTATCATTTTCCACCCATTCACTTTGAGTCTGTGTCCTTGCAGCTGATACATGTCTCCAGAAGGCAGCATGTAGTTGAGTTTTGTTTTTTGATTCAAACAGCTACTCTGTGCCTTTTCATTGGTGAGTTCAGTCCATTTACATTTACGGTGATCATTGACATAGGATTTTCTATAGCCATTTTATCTTTTGTTTTCTAGAAGCTCTGTGCCTCCATTGTTTCTTTTTTATTAAATTTATTGAGGTGACAATGGTTACTATGAACATATAGGTTTCAGGTGTGGGTTTCTATGTTATAAGATCTGTATATAGCACTGTGTGCCCCAAAGTCATATCTTATCCTGTCACCATATATTAGAACCCCCCCACCTCTTTCCTCTGGCAACCGCCACACTGCTGTTTCAGTTTTATATCCCACATATGAGTGAAATCATATGGTCCTTAGCTTTTTCTGACTGACTTATTTCACTTAGCTTAATATTCTCAAGTTCCATCCATGTTGTTACAAATGGCAGTATTTCATCTTTTCTTATGACTGAGCAGTATTCTATCGTGTACCTGTACCATATCTTCTGTATCCAGTCCTCTATCACAGGACACTTTGGTTGTTCCCATGTCTTGGCCACTGTGAATAGTGCTGGCAATGAACACAGGGGTGCATATATCTTTGCGAATACATGTTTTCTAGTTTTTCGGGTATATGCCCAAGAGAGGGATTACTGGGTCGTATGTTAGCTCTATTCTTAATTTTTTGAGGACTTGCCAGACTGCTTTCCATAGTGGTTGTACCAGTCTACATTACCATCAGCAATAAATAAGGGTTCCCTTTTCTCCACAACCCCTCCAGCACTTGTTACTGCTTGTCTTGTTGATAATAGCCACTCTAACAGGTGTGAGGTGGTATCTCATTATAGTTTTGATTTGCATTTCCCTAATTGCTAGTGAGGATGAACATCTTTACATATATCTGTTGGCTATTCATATGTCTTCTTGGGAGAGGTGTCTGTTCAGGTCCTCTGCCCACTTTTTGATTGGGTTGGTTGGTTGGTATTGAGTTTTATGAGTTCTTTATATATTTTGGAAATTAAACCTTTGTTGGAGCTACTGTTTGCAAATATCTCCCATCTGGTTGGCTGCCTCTTTGTTCTGTTAGTTTCTTTTGCTGTGCAGGTTTTCAGTTTGATATAGTCCCATTCATTTATTTTTGCCTTTACTTCCCTTGCCTTTGGGGTCAAGTTCATAAAATGTTCTCTATGACCAAGGTCTGTAAGTTTAGTAACTATGTTTTCTTCAATGTAACTTATTGTTTCGGGTGTCATATTTAGGTCTGTGATCCATTTTGAGTTAATTTTTGTATATAGGGACAAACCGTAATCCAGTTTCATTCTTTTGCATGTGGCTTTCCAGTTTTCCTGGCACCATTTATTGAAGATAGTCTATTACACCTTTATGTGTTTCTGGTTCCTAACCCTAACCCTAACCCTAGTGTCTGTCTGTTATTTTAGTTTGGTAGTATTCTATGATTTTTTTCCCTCTGTTTCCTCTTTTTTTATGCTACGTATCTCAGTCCTAGATTTTGTGTGTGTGTGGTTACCATTAGGTATATGCACAATGTCTCACATTTGTATGTTAAGCAGGGAATCCTTTGTTGTTATAGCTGTCCCACCTATAACTTCAGGGGGAGATCTGGAGATCCCCTCATGTTGACATGCTGCTGACGTCACTGGTTTGGGTTTTTTATTTCCTTCCTTGTAATGTCCTCATCTGATTTTGTATCAGTGTTATCGAGACCTCATAAAATGAGTTGGAGAGTATATATACTCTTTTTCTTTTTTGTTTTTGGATTTGTGTAGAATTGGTGTTATTTCTCCCTTAAATGTTAGAATATAACAATGAAGGGATCTGTGTCAGTATTTGATGTGTGTGTTGAGGGTGTGAGGGGCATGAATTATGGATTCCAGTCCTTGAATGATGTAAGACCATTAAAGTTGTATATTTCTTCTTGGGTAACTTTTGCTAATTTATGACCAAATTTATTAATGTATCTAAGTTGTCAAATTTATTGGCATAACATTGTTTATAACATCCTCTCATTATCCATTTAATGTCTACAAGATCTATGTGATATATCTTCTTTCCTTCCTGATATTGGTAATTTATGTTTCCTCCCTTTCTTCTTGCTCAGTCTTTTAAAAAGTTTATTGGTCTAAGAACTACTGGCTTTTTAAATTTCCTCTTTTGTCATTACTTTCTACTCTTGATTTATTATGAACTGTCTCTACTTACCTTGTATTTCATTGTCTCTTTTTCAGATGGAAGTGATTTTACACCTTTTCTAATATAAGCATTTTATACCTTCCTTTCCTAATATAAGCATTTAAAGCAATATATATTCTCTAAGGATTTAGCTACATGACACAAATTTTGATAACTTTTTTTTAAATTATCTGGTTCAAAGTATTTTCTAACTTACCTTGTGAATTCTCCTTTGACTCTTGGAATCTTTAGTAGTATATTATTTATTGGGGAATAATTGTAGGTATCTTTTGTTATAGATTTTTATGGGGGAATTTTATAGGTATCTTTTTGTTATAGATTTTTAATTTAATTCCACTTGATCAAAGAACATCCTGTATAATTTCATCCTTCAAAATACATGGCCCAGCACATATGGTCTAACTTGGTGAGTGTTCCACCTACAATTAAATAGAATGTATTTTTCTGTTGTTGCGTGAAAAGTTCTATAAATGACAGTTGATAGTGTTGCTCTTATCTTCCACATTCTTGCTGATTTTTTGTTTCTTCTGACAGTTTCTGAGAGAGGGATGTTGAAGTATCTATGATTGTGGATTTCTTTGTATTTCCCCTTTAATACTGTCAAGTTTTGCTTTATGTGTTTAGAAGCTTGTTTATTAGATACAAACACACTTAAAATTGTTTTTTGTCTTCTAGATTAATTGACCATTTTATAATTTTTAATGCCTTTCTTTTTCTTTGATAATACCCTTCATCTTTTAAAGCTACTTTGTCTGATAGAGTAGTGTAGCCATGCCAGCATGCATGATTTCCATCCTTTCACTTTCACCTTGTTCATGTGTTCAAAGTGTGTTTCTTATAAACATCATTTAGTTATGTTGCTTTTTTATCTATTCTTACATTCTCTGCTCCAGAATAAATTCCAGCTGGACTAATTTAAATGTAAAAATTACACTATTACAGCAGTAGAAGAAACTGTGGGAGATTTTTTAAAATAATTTTGGGTCAAGAAGAGGCCTTTCTAACTATTAACACAAAACCCAGAATCCTAAAAAAAAAAAAAAAACGAAAGAAAGAAAATCAATGACTATGACTCCATAAAAAGTTTTGAATTGCAAAATGAACCATGAGCAGTCAAAGGCAAATGGCAGGCAAGGGAAACTATTTGTATTTCATATCATAGCTGCAAGTCTTATTTCCTTTCTACTTAATCCATTTCTACAAATCAATGAGAAAATAAAAACTAATAGAAAATGGGAAAACGATATGCCAAGATTGTTCATTCAAAAGGAATTATAAACATCTTTGGAATGTATAGAAAGATTCTTGACTTTTCTCAGAACAGGGTAAGTAAACACATTCTCATAGTACTTTTTATGTATCACTGGAAACACTCTTATACAATGTTGTTTAAAGTGTGATTTGATACAGTTTTTAAGGTAAGGCAGTTAGATAGGTAATCGCTATCTATCAGAATAGCAATTTACATATCCTTTGACCCAGCAATTCCATTTCTCAAATTTATACAGCAGACATACTGGACCATTTAAAAAAGTTCTGCATTTTATTCATCACAACGTTATTTATAGTTGTAAATATTGACAGCAACATAAATATATGTCATTTGCATCTGGTTAAATAAATTATGGCACATAGTACTAAAAGACAAAATATTCCACAATAGTTAAAATAATGAAGAAACTACTCTATATGTACTAATAATGGATAGTCTCCAAGATATGAAATTAAGTGAAAAGCACAAGGTATAAAAAATGAGAATAGTTTTCTACTCTTTGTATAAAGAATCATATATAATAATTATTTACAAATACATAAAATATTTCTAAAAACTTCATATAATGGTTGCCTATGGGTTGCCTCTTCTAAGGAGGACAAGTGAATGGCCTGGGACAAAGGTGAGAGGGACATTCTTTTACTGCATACCATTCTGTGTCTTCTGAATTTTGAACTATTTAAATGAATTATCTATGCAAAACAGGGGAAAATGTTTCCAACATTGGAACAAGGTAAAAATATCTTAAAATATCTAGCTTGTTACCTATAATACTGTGATTAAAATCTAAACTCAGGATCCATTTCATCTACTTCTATTTGAAATTTGCCTCCTTTGTGTTGACAATAAAAATGAAACAAACCTAATATTTGACACCTTTGTAGGTGCTACTCAGTGACTGCTTAATGAGACTCCTACATCCACCTCACCTGCCTTTGTGTTAAAGCTCCAACCAGAAGGCAGGTAGTCTTGGAAGAAGTGTTTTTTAAATTCTCGTATCACACAGATATGCCTCACAGTCTGTGTCTTTAAAAGTTTATGCATTTGTGGTATAGAAAGAAGTGATTGGGAAACAATTTTAGTGAATTTCAATTTTAAGGATTTGTGGGGAAATGACTGAAAGGCTGGAAGTATGATGATGGCCTTATTTTCTATTTCAGATATTAAGCACCGCCGAATACCAATCTTATTCTTTGCAAACAAAATGGACTTAAGAGATGCAGTGACATCTGTGAAGGTGTCTCAGTTGCTGTGTTTAGAAAACATCAAAGATAAGCCATGGCACATTTGGTAAAGTTTTAGATTTATTTTTCATTTTATCATTTTGAAAAAATCTCCAAGCTTTAGTGTTTCTTTTTCAAGCTCATTTTATAAGTGACCTAGCACGGGGGTGTGTAAGCTAAGGATTTGGTTTTATAGAATGTGGCATTTCAGGTGTTCATGAATTTATTACTATTAAAACCTTTCAAATATTTGGGGGGATAAAAAAATATAAACAACTCTTTAAAAGAATAAATTTAAACAGCCTACTCACTCACCCAACTTCAGCCACATTGATTTCCTTCTACACATTGAATCAACCAACCACAATCCCATCTCAGGGCATTTCCACTTGCTACTCCCTTTGTCTAAATCATTCTGCAAAGTAATATTCCTGGCTTGCTGTTGCACTTCCTCAGGAGAGAGACCTCCCCTGATAATTCTCTAAAGTATCACTCTGCCTTACCCTGCCTCATTTTTTTCCTTTCTTTGCATTTTCTGTTGCCATGAGGCCTCTTCATTTTTTTCCCCTTTGTTTTATAGTCTGTCTTTTTACACTATTGCATTAGTACCATGAGAACTAGGGTTTTATCAGCTTTCTTCTCTCTGTTACCCCTGGAGTACATGGTACTTAGTAGGTTCACAATAAATATTTGCTTATATGAATAAATATAAATGGAAATACTAATCTTGCTTGAACATACTAATTAAGTTGAACTCATAAGTAGTGTCTGAAATTATTTTACATTGTTTATTAGATAGTATTTTAGCGCCTGCCACTACCTGTCATTAAGCTCCCTCTGTCCACCACTTACCTCCCCACCACTGCAAGGTATCCTTCTCTCTAGATTTTCCCTTTTTATAAGATGGTATCTGTGGAGAAAGGCTGAACACAGAGGCAGAGAAACCCACTACCTCTAGAAGAAGAAACAGTGTGAAGCAAGGAGTTCATAGAGCTCAGAGACTAACTCTGAGAGCTAACCTTGGTGCTGAAAGAGGAATAGCCTGGAAGAGAGCTGAGGAAGCCCTTGAATCTCCTCAGTACTCAAGGCCTCCAGCACCTCTACCCAGGAGGGAAACACTGCATATCTCAAGTAAAACCCTCCTTACTTTGGAACAGAATAAAAGTCAGCATTTACTAAATGATTCTTGACTTGGAATTTGAGGTTCTGTGGTATTTTGTTGGTAAAGAGAGGAGGGATTTGGGGTAGAGAAATATCTTAAGATGGAACCTTAGCTTTTCTCTGCATCATTTAGGTAAATCCTACCTAAATTGATAATGTCTAAAGTAGAATAATTTTAAATTTTTCCATTGTATTAAGTATTGTGAGTGCTTTGATAGAAAGTACAACATTCAAAAAATGGGTCTAATTAGTAAAAGATGCAGTCCTGCTTTTAATTTTGAAGAAGTTAACTTTGCAAATGGAAAAATCTATACTTGAAATAACTAGCACTTGAAATTTAAAACAATTATTGAGTTGTGACATCTAAATATTTTTCAGTGAGAGAAAAAGTAATATCCTGATGCTATAAAGATGTGGAATATTATATTTCCAGTTTCTGTGTTTTCTGTATAACTTATAGAAGAATGCCAAGTATTTCTTTAAACTTCTTAATTCAAACTGGACATTTCACTAAGTTTCCATTACTGCTTCATTTGTTAAGTTTATTGTTTTATTTTTTGCAATTATTTTTAAAGCATGTATGACATTGAAAATACATTTATCCTTTTCAGTTTCAGAGATAAAGGTAACGTACAGTAATGTAGAGATAAAGTGTTGCATCTCTTGCCTCAGGCACAAGTAAACTTACTGGATGATAAAGGATTAGAGAGACATAAAGTCTGGAAAATTAAAGGAAAAGTTTTATGGTTTATTTTTTACTGTTGTACTAAACATATAGTTAGCTCTGATTTTCAGGATCTGATTGCAGTGTTGTTCTTCCTGTGTGTCCTCTGACTCAGTCCCTGGCGTGATATGTATATGTTTTTGCTTGTTTACTATCTTGTGAGGGAGCCAGATAGTAAAAGAGGTAAATAGATGTATGTACTGTCATCTGGGAAGGAGGAGAAAAATAAAGTGGGGCAATAAGATAAAAAGCAATGAGAGAGAGACTCCCTCTCTGAGGTCTAATCAAGATCAGAGAGCAGTTCACACACGGTTTGGAGGAAGAGCCTTCCAGATGAAGAGGCCAGCAAGTGACACTATTGGGCGAGAAAGGACCTGGGATATTTCAGGAGGAGCAAGAAACCCAAGCTGACCAGAGCAGAGTGATCTGGGGGCATTTGTAGGACATGAAACCCCTGAGGAATAGCCAGGGGCCGTGTCACATAGGGCCTCATAGAGCATGGTGAAGACTTTGGCTTTTATTTAGTTACAGGTCTTATGATTTATTTGAAAGGAAAGTAGAATTCAAACAGTTGGAAATTAGTAGGAAAATATGCAGGATTTTAGTAGGGCAGTGACTTCTCCACCAAAGGGAAAGGATTTCCTCATTTTATTGCTTATTCAATACCGTAGTCTTGTTTGGGACTGTAGGTGTGTGATAAAATCAATACATTGATCTTTTTTGATACAAATATTTTAGTTAACTGATGTCTTGCTATTGATATGGATAATCTATAGTTTGCTTTGAATAATTGTTCGCCTCATGCTGTTTGTTTGTCTTCCTATTTTAAAATATATTCTTAATCTAATAAGTAATTCCTCAGAAGTAATTTCTGGTTTGATTAGAATCTAATTAACTCTTGTAGGTAATTTAGTACATTTTAAAATCATGCTTCAGTGCACTAAAAGGAACCCTAATTCAGAAAATCTAATAATGTATACTAATTACTATTATGCAATGACTATTAGATCAGTAAAATGTTATGAGAAACCATCAGTTGGTGTCTTGGAAAAGATTGGTACTCAAAAAATCCTTTACATTTTATTTTAGTTTATAACTTAATTATAATTATTTATAAAATATCACATTAAGGATTTAAGTTACTATCTTGAGAATGGTAAGATCATGAAAACACCCTGTTTTATGTACATATCTCAAATATTTAATTCCCATAATAACCATGTCAGGTGAATAGTAACATTCCCTCTTACAGATGCTAAAACTGAAGACAGGAGAGTTAAATAATCTATCCAGGTTCCTGAAGCCAAAAAGTACATAACTATTATTGAAATCTTCTGGGATTTTTCTTTTATTCTACTGGTTTTACCAAAGTTATAATTACAGGTTAAACCCTATAGGTTTACGCAACATTTGAAATCAAATCCCATTTCAAATAAAGTCACTGCATCCTATGGCTAAATTACAACCTAAGTCAAGCATTTCTAATAAATAACTGCTCTTGAGTCAGTGGGGCTGGGCAAAGTAGGAAGGGAGACTCTATAAAACTTTTCCACCACTGGAAAAATAACTCAAAGTAATGTCAGTCTGAGTACTATTCCTGAAATAACGTTTTATTGAAACACTTTTCCAAACGTAATACAAATTATGTCAATACAAGTTATGGATCATTTTCTCCTGTCTTACTCTGGAACACTCAGACTTTTATTTCTTATGTACATTCAGTTTCAGTGCTTAACCAGCTTTGCTCATATATGTGTTACTAGAATATATTAATTTGCCATATGGAAAATTGCAGTTATTTATCCTTATAGTTCTACGATATAATGAAATGGACATTTCTCATGGGTCTAATTTCAGTGCTAGCGATGCCGTGAAAGGAGAAGGGCTGCAAGAAGGCGTAGACTGGCTTCAAGGTACATCAGAGCACAGCCCATCCTCAGCCTGTATTTCCTTTTCATTCACGTTTTCTTTCCTTCTTTAACATTTTATTTTTATTATATCACTGCCTTTTTCCCCCTCTTGTTTCCATTTATTTCTGCTGTCAGAAAATACACTACAGTAAGTATCCAGTATCTTACTCCATTTACTTCTGTTACATTTTTCTAAAGGATTTATTTAAATAAGTATTTGCATTTTTACAGTCAATATACGTGACAACTGTAGAAATATTTTTAATTTATAGCAGTAAATTTCTACAAAATCTAGTAATAGAAGCACATTTGAAGTTTGGGACAAATTTTAGGCCTTACTGTCAGTAACTAAAATAAGTCTGCATGGTACATATTTTAAGAATGCTTTACTCCATACATCTTCATTTGCACATAACGTGTTTACACAACCTTTAGCACTCATTTAGAATTGTGAATGCTGGCATTCTGTTGGTGTTTTGTATATTGCAGCTCTATGTTATTGATCCGCGTAGCTCTCCTAGGTTGGTGCAGGCTTACTTTGTTATTAATCCTCACCCGAGGATATGTCTTTATTGACTTTTAGAGAGGAGGGAGAGAAAAAAAAAGGACATCGATCCACTGCCTCCATGTGCACCATACTGGGAATTGAGCCCGCAACCTAGGTATGGGCCTTGACCAGGAATCAAACCCACAGCCTTTTGGTGTGTGGGACGATGCTCAAATAGAGCCTCCTGGCCAGGGCTGCACTGGCATTTAATTCTAGTCGCGTGTGATTCCTTTTCCTCCTCTGCATGTCATGGTGGATCTTTGAACCAAAGAAATACTACATTTATGTATGGCAAGAGTAGCCTGCTTACCCATACAATGATATGTTTCTTTGGTTCAAAGTACCAAATGTACATCTGACATATTTTTTATGTGTTATCAGTAAAATATGGCATTATAGTTAACTGCACAGACTTTTATCAATCTTTCTCTTTTGTAGCCATCATAACATTTACCATTAAACTGCAAAGAACACCCTGGCCAGTGTGGCTCAGTTGGTTGGAGTGTTGTGCCATACAACAAAAGGTTGTGGGATCAATTCCCTGTTGGGGCACATACCCAAGTTGCAGGTTCCATCCCTAGTTGGGGTGCATGTGGGAGACAATGGATCGATGTTTCTCTCTCACATTAATGTTCCTCCCTCTCCCTCTCCCTCTCCCTCTCTCCCTCCCCCTCCCCCTCTACCACCCGCCTTCCCTCCCTCTCCCTCTCTCTAAAAAAGTCAGTAAAAGAAATAAGCTAAAAAAAATTACATTAAAAAATAAACTACAAAGAACATTCTAGTTATAATTTTATAATTAAGTGAAGCTTAATTGAAAACCTCTAGTGATTCTCAGAATAACTACTGGAAATTTGCTGTGAATACACCAACTTAGTGTCTTAGATTGTGGTAAAGAAGTGGGCAAAGTTAAGGATCTGATTCCCACATAAAACCTTGGTTGCAGAGGAACATTCCAAAGAAGATACCAAAAGCATATTTTCAGCCTTGATTCTTATTTACAAGTGCTTATTATTGCTCACAATAAAGATATCATGGATCAAACCCCACTATT
Organism: Miniopterus schreibersii; assembly: GCF_964146895.1. Lineage (NCBI taxonomy): Eukaryota > Metazoa > Chordata > Mammalia > Chiroptera > Miniopteridae > Miniopterus > Miniopterus schreibersii. The sequence goes on along the minus strand of NC_138106.1, from coordinate 66,124,759 downwards.
GTTCATAACAAAGTAATTCAGAGCACAGTAACCACTAAAAATATGTTGATATAGTTATCTGAATTTTACATCACAGCTCTAGCGTAGCTCTCTCTTCCCTTTTTTTTTTTTTTTTTTTTTTTTTTGGTTTTCTTTTGTAACAATGAGGCCACTAGGTGTCAGTAACAATCCAACATCACTATGCCACTTGCCAGCTCTGGTCCTGTCACCTAATTTTTGTGTCTCTGACTTTTCTGATTCATTATCTTTGCATCTTACCTCCCAAGTCTTTGTAAGGAGAGTACATTATTGAAAATATTTTTGTGCCCTTATGTTGCCATATTTTTTTATGTAACTGTTACAACAGTTCTCTGCAAGGTAAGTTAGTTGTAACCCAGTTTTATGTAGGCATCATGTAATAGTAGTTAAAAAGAACTTGGGCTTTTGAGTCTAGCAGATTCATTCCACTACTTATTATTAATTAACAGCTCTTGTGAAGATATTTGTTTTCATCTGTAAAATTTAAAAAATAAAATGTCAAAATTGTTGTACAGATTAAATGAAACAGTGTATGTGTTAAAATCCCTAGCATAAGAAAACACTCAAATATTAAATGCACCCTTTTATCTAACTGCTCTATTTAATAATGAAACTTTGTACATAGATTAAAAAGTATGAATAGGAAATCCTTTGTTTTTATTTCTTATGCAATAGCAAACAGTTTGCAATGTGATACTCTTCTCTCTCTGGATTTGAAAAGAGGCAAAAACTTACTTTACAAAATAGGTAACAGTATATGGGAGACTTGCTGTACCTTTAACTAACTTACTATCCAGAAGTTTTCATGTAAATCTAACGGTGAAAGATGTTCTGAATTTATCTCTTCATTTTGTTTCCAAAATTCTGAAATTGCCTAGCTTGGTAAACAAGAAGGTCCTTGGACCAATTTAATTTTATTAAGTTTAAGGCTGACATTTCTGGGGTGAAATGTTAAATGACACATTTTGTGCCATGATTCCATTCTTTTTTGGAAGGATCCCCAGTCATTACCTGTTTATCACAGCCCAAAGACAAGAATCCTTGAGTAGACTGAAGTATTTTTTTAAACCAGCAGAGAAGGTATAAGCTGTTTCCTAGCTCTGAAACTTTGAAGTGAGATATTTATAAAAAGAAATCCTCCCACGTGACTAAGGAAGCTTACTCATTTTATCACTTTATCTGTAGGGGAAAGGGCAGTGCTTTCGGATTTTAATGTAAGACATAACCTGTTCACATGGGTGGTCAGTGAAAGGGGATTGAACACGCTGTCATCCCCCTCAACTCTCACTAACAGTAGAGGGACTTCTGTTGAAAGACATTAACCCTAAGGGCAAAAAGAATGAGAATGACAAAAACTGCAACCAGATTTTAGAAGTTGGACATCCAGTGAATGTTGAATAACTTAACAGATCCGATGAACGCTGAATGACCTAACAGACTTAAAGGCCTTTTCTCTTAGCAGAGGGAGCTGAATTCTAAGCTAGCACTGGGGAAAGTTGGAAAGCTAATTTACATTACACAGCCCCTCAAAGGCTCCATATTGGTGGAAACTGGAAATAAGAGAGGTGGGGCTGAAAAGAGAAGACGCATCCCTACATCTTTAACACAAAAGAAGATTGAAGGTTCATTCTCTGCAGAGAGTCAAAGGGAGTTTCTCTGGACTGGAGAACAGCAGGCACAACTGTGTGTGGTAGTGCTGAACTGTAAACGAGGAGTAACTGGAAGTTTTCATACCAAATATTACAACCCTCTTCTGCTTCTCCCGGAAGACACTGGCAGTAGGCACAAGATAGAAAGTGATCTTTGAGGAATGATACCAGCCTAAGAGGAAAGAGCTAGTGGTATTAACACCAGAGATTCCCAAGGGAATGACTTAGCTAGAGACACTAGAATGAGGACGACATTTGACAAGCCTAACACGCGTATCAACATTCCAGTCAGCTTTAGTGTTCACTCATGCATATGAGAAGATTGCAAAGGATCCCCAGGCATTTGAGGACCAAAACATTATGAATTATGGAACATAAACAGGAAAAGTAGGTTAGAAGTAGAATTTATTTAGGGAAAACATTTCAAAAAACTAGTAGAGTATCAACAAAGAACCAAAAGATGAGTTCTTGGAAAATAGAATAGTAGAAATCAAAAACCCAATTAAAAGAAGATAAAATAGAGGTACTCTCAGAAAGTAGAACAAAAAAAAGACTAGAAAAGTGGAAAGAAAAGAAAGTAAGGGGTCATGTTTCGGGGGCTTGATATCCAAATAACAGGAATTTCAGAAAGAGCACAGAAAATAGAGGGGAGAAAAATCATCAAGTAGTATTTTCAAGAACTGAATGATGAGTCTTTAGTTGAAAGTTCTCTTGAGAGCTTAATGCAGTGGATAAAAATATTCTAACCGTAGCAAGCACATCATTATTAACAGTTAACACTGAAGTCAGTGGAAGAGTCTACAAACTTCATGAGAAGAAAATAAAAGGTTTCATGTAAAGGATACAGAATAGCATCCGACAGCAACACTTGGAAGCTGTAACATAATTGGGTGGTACCTGGAACAGTCCAAGGAGGAAATTAGGGAATTATGTTCTCCGGCTGTATCAATGTATCGTGACTGTAGAATTAAGACATCTTCAGCCACAGAAAGTCTCAAGAATGTATGTTCTGTACCTTTTACTAAGGTAGCCACTGAGGAGTACTCATTGAAAATGAGGAAATAAACCAAGGAGAAAAAATCAGGGGTCCTGAAACAGGAAAATAAGTACAAGAGTGTGGGGGAGGAATCCTCTGGATGACAGTGAAGATGCTAGAATGAGAGTGAAAGATCTCTTGTGAAAATAACTGGTCCAGATTAGAGAGTTTTGGAAGGCTCTGATGAAATTGATAGACTCTGTAATGTGCTTCATAATAAAGGTTTAACCAGTGTAGAGTAGTGGGATTGAAGCAGTACATAAAAAGCAGAGAGGCGGGGTTGGGGGGTAAGGAACAATTATTACCTCCAGGGAAAACAAAATGTAGTTGAATACAGGAGAAGTAACTGGGGTATACACCTGTCTCAGCTGTGACTAGCACTGACAGTCATTGATGATGACCACATTACTTTGTTACGACAATGGGAGTATTGAAAGCATTATGGGGTTGCAGAGAGCAGCATAGGGATAGGTGAGAGCTGGAACCTCATATTAAATGGAAGGAACTGGTATTTCAACAGGTAATAAAGTATACTATTTAGAGATAAAGAGGAAATCGCCTAAAAGGGAGTTGGAAGTAGTTGCCTATCAAAGGCTGAAGGCGATGAGGCCAGGGACTGCTCATTTTTTATGCAGCCACATAGAACTAATTGACTGACTCTGTGCATATACGACTCGACAAAAAATGAAAACTATAGTATGAATTATGCTTTTTTTATAAAAAGTGTATGCATAGGTTTCTACTGTGTTGTTCTAGATTTGTCTCAGATTATGTTAAAAAATAGATTTTTCCCTGTAGAGACCAATAATTTCTTGTCTATTTTTTTATCAGATCAGATCCAGGCTGTGAAGACATGAAAAGATAGTATTCGGAAACCTCAACGATTGTCAATTCAAGGAACATGTCTTAAGGCAAACTGAATATGTTAAATATTTTTAAAGATGGTAGTGCATCTTAAGAACACTTTATAATCTGCTTGCATTTATGGACTGAATAAACTTTATAAGAATATAGGACTTCATGTATGCTAATCTGGCCATTAATTATATGAAAATAAATCCTCAGAAGGGCTCACCAGAATTTTCAACTTGGTAAAGATCTACACTTGAGTGTAATGAGAATATTTAAAATCCATCTCAATATCTCAGCATGAATTATTAGATCTTTAATGTATTTTATTTTTTATTGTCTTCAGAAATGTTGGTTTATAGTATGGCTGCAGTGTGCTTGTGAAAAAGAACTTTAAATATAAGGGACCATGGATAATTAATGTATATTAGATTTTTACTAAATGTCACATCAATAAAGCATAAAATCTAATGTACCAACTAGTGTGCTTTGTTTATGCTGAAAGAACAACGCTATGTTAATATGGTATTTGGTGTTTTACTGTTAGACACTTGCCAATCTGAGACCAGGTTACGCAGAAGTTATTTATCCAGCTAATATTTATTGAGCATCTCTGTACCTGTACTAGTCTGGCATCATCCTACACAATGGTGAAATAAAAAGTAATTAAGACATATTCCTTATCCTTGGAGAACTTAAAATTTAATGAGGGAGAATTTGAGAATTTTTTAATATATCATATCTAATATTATTTCACTGGCTGAATGAAAATACCTTATCTTAAGATTAAGAGTTATAAAAATGAATTAATGTGTGATTCTTCAATAATTATTATAACTGACTTCTTGTTTCTTCCTTTAAAATCCCTCCAGTCTGCTATAGTACTTTGTTAAAATAGATTGACTCACCAAACTTTTTTTTTCTGAGCATAAACTGCTACATAAATGTTCTTTAAAATTTTAGACATCTCAGGTATCCACCATATGCAGATTGTGTTATTCTCACAACTTAATTAGAGATCCTTAGAATTATGAACTCTAAATAGAAGCTCTGATTTTAAATCAAATCACTGGGAAAACCTGTGCAAAGCAATGGTGTCAATTCCGAAAAAGATTGCATATAAAGAAAAACTGGAATATTCAATGTGTAACATCTTAAACATCCTTAGCTGTGAAAACAGTAGAAACAGAAGCAAGAGGTGAGTAATAAAGATGTGTCATAGGTAGTGGTATGTTTCAGAGGCTTGAATAAAATAATTTTAAAACTACAGTAAAAGTTCTGTGATCCACTTTCTCATAGTCCTGAAATCCCAGTGGTTTGGAATTTGGCAAATGGAAGTTACCCAGGATGTGCCAGTGCTGCAGTACTCTCAGCTAGCTTGCCAGCCCTTCATAAATTGCTTTTTGATAGGGACAAAAAGCGAGACTCGTTGAGTTGACTCAGATGTAAAAAGGGCACGAGGCAAACAATGTAACTTAACAGAACTAGTACTCTGTAACTGATTCAAGAGGATGCAGAAAGGGGTGTTTAAGAGAATTGAAGTCTTCACATATCATACAGTAACAATGACAATAATAATAGTTATCACTCTATGATCTCTATTTTTGAGCAAGATATTATATCACACGTGTGATTTTGTACCATTTAATCCTCACAATAGCCTTATGTGGTAGGTTCTATTATATGTTTTATAGATAAGAAAACTAAAACCTATAAAGTTAAGTCATTTGCTGAAGGTCACAGCTAATAAACGGTGGTGCCGAGATTCAGAACCTATCTGTTTAAAATGGATGATTCGAGAGACAAGAGTATTTCAGATATTAGAAATATACAGGTGTCTGCCATAAAAATAGCTAAAAGGATTGCAAAGGTTCTCTCTGTGGAAGGAGATCAGGATGGGGTGGGAGTTGGTCAGAGATAAGGGACTATTATTTTTTCCTTTTGCTTGTTTTAACTGTTTAAACACTTCAGATTTTAAATTCTGGGCATAAAGGACTGATAAAAATAATTCTTAGGTTGATACTCAGTTAATTAGTGTTCCGTAAACTACGGTAAGTCGTACCTATGCAAGTGTTTAGACAAAAGAGAAGTACTTTTTTTTTGTTTTCATCTCCAAATCTAATTTATATTCTGTAAACATCCATTCTTACTCTACACTTTCATGTCAAGATTATGTAGAAACAAGTTGGGCAACAATAGCCACAGGATGCCATATAAGTGTGTACAAGCTGAGGTTATTGTGTTTGTATTTAACATATACAATTAAAATTTATTGCATTATAAAGCTCAAGCAGGTGTTTTTTCATGTTTAGACATCACTGTGTAACAAAGTTTAATTTATAAGCTCTATATTTCAATATAACACCTCATAAAGTGTTCAAAACTTACCCTATTGTATGTTTTGCATTTAAATATATATGGCCATATTCAGCTCGTGCTTTGTAAATCACAAAAGGGCTAACTTATATATATTTTTTTTCATTTATATGTTGCCTGCTAAAATTATGAATTGTCTCCTCATTGCTCAAGTTATTTTTTTCCTTTGGAATTTTTGGCACATCGTATTATTAGTCTTGCACATAGCTAAGACAAATACATCCTGCATATAACTCTGATATATTTAAAATGCTGTAGCATTTTAACTGTGTGCATATTTTCTGCTTTCTGATTATTCCCCCTTCTTAGTTTAAAAGATAAAAGTGATATTAAATGGATGTTAAAGTAAGTTGTTTATTTCTATGCCTGAAGAGAAATACTATAATGAGTAAAAAATGGTGGTTGTATTTAATTGACTGTTTCGGGCAATTTATTCCATTTTCGTAGTCAGTGTTCCTTGTTAAGGATGCTTCTGCTAGGGTTTGCAAAGGACTTTCTCAAGACCATTGCTCTTCCTTCTGATCACTCCGTTTCCATGCCCCTCTTGGAGGCTTCATCAACATACAGCATTTTGGGGTGTGTTTTTTAATTGATTTTTAGAGAGAGAAAGAGAAACATCGATGTGAGAGAAAAATACCGATCAGCTGCCTCCCGCGCATTCCCCAGCCAGGAATGGAGTCCCCAACCCGGTATGTGCCCTGACTGGGAATCCAACCGCCACCTTCTAGTGTACGGGACAACCACCAACTGAGCCACACCGCCCAGGGCAACATACAGTGTTAAACTGTTTTCTGGTGATTTAGAATTAACCAAAACGGACAAATTAAATACTCCATATTTCAAGTTGCTGAATAATGCTAGAAGTCATACAGGAATAGCAGGTATTTTGAAAATAAAATTTAGTTAGACATATAGCAGGAGTAATAAACATTTTTATAGTGTTGACTATTGTGTCATGCACTTTATGAGCACTGCATAGGGTGGGCAAGAGTGGGCTTGTAGTTGTAAGTATACACGAAACAGTTTGTTGTATTACTTATTAATTATTGTATTACTTTCCATACAAACAACTGTAAACCTTTTGCCCCACCCTGTATACAGGCACACCTCATTTTATTGTGCTTCACTTTATTGCCCTTCACAGATGTTGCATGTTTTACAAATTGAAGGCAAGACTCTCCACGAGCGAAAGGATTACAGGAGACTTTATTACATGGTCTGGATTTGAACCCGCAATATCTCCAAGGTATGGTATGTCTGTATTAATTTATTTAATCCTCATAACAACCTTATGAGGTAGATGCTGTTATCTCTATTATACAGATAGAGGGTCAGCAAGATTTCCAAGACCTTATATCAACACATATCCCTTGAGCTAATAATTATTTTACATTTCTAAAGCCTTTCTTTTGAATATTTCTTTATTTAAATCATTTTTTCAGTTACAGCTGACATACTATTATATTAGTTCCAGGTATACACCCCAGTGGTTAGACATTATATAACTTACTAAGTGATCATCCCGATAAATCTCGTATCCATCTAATACCATACATAGTTATTAGAATGTTATTGACTATATTTACTATGCTGTGCTTCACATCACCATGACTATTCTGTAACTTATAATTTGTACTTACTTTTTTTTATATATATATATCGATTTCAGAAAGAGAGGAAGGGAAAGGTAGAGAGAGAGAAACATCAATGATGAGAGAGCTGTCATTGATCAGCTGCCTTCTGCACGCCCCTTGCTGGGGATGGAGCCCGCAACCCGGGCATATGCCCTGACCAGGAATCAAACCTCAATCTCGTGGATCCTAGGTGGATGCTCAACTGCTGAGCCACGCCCAGCCAGGCTAATTTGTACTTAATCCCTTCACCTTTTTCACTCAACACCCCTCCCATCTGGCAAGCCAAAATGTTCTCTATCTATGAGTCTGTTTCTGTTCTGCTTTTTGTTTATTTTGTTTTTTAGATTCAATCATTGATAGGTCTGTATGTATTGCCATTATATTATTCATATTTTTAATCTTTTTAAAGAACACCTTTAACATTTTGTGTAAGACCGATTTGGTGGTCATGATCTCCTTTAGCTTTTTCTTGTCTGGGAAGCTCTTTATATGTCCTTCAGTTCTAAATGATAGTTTTGCTGGTTGTAGGCCTTTGCTTTTCATCACTTTGAATATTTCTTGCCATTCCCTTATAGCCTGCAAAGTTTCTGTTGAGAAATCAGCTGACAGCCCAGCCGGACGTGGCTCAACGGTTGAGCGTCGACCTAGGATCCAGGCGATCAGGGTTCGATTCCCGGTCAGGGCACATGCCCGGGTTGTGGGCTTGATCAGTGACTCTCTCATCATTGATGTTTCTATCTCTCTTTCTCCCTCTCCTCTCCTCTCTCTCAAATCAATAAACATATATTTAAAAAAAAAAAAAAAAAATCAGCTGACAGTCTTACAGGAGCTCCCGTGTAGGTAACTAATGGCTTTTCTCTTGCTGCTTTTAATATTCTCTCTTTGTCTTTAACCTTTTGCATTTTAATTATGATGTGTCTTGGTGTGGGCCAGGAAGTGTAGAGAGTCCCAAACAAGATGAATTTCTGTAAGGTCCAGTGGCACAGCCTCCCCAATCCCCCAAGCTGAGCACTACAGGTGTACCCTGCTCCCCATGTGGGCTGGGTGCACCCTCTTGTTTTAGTTGAGCCTTGATTGCTGTTGGTATGTTAATGGGAGGTATATACCCCCAGATCAATCAGCTGCAAGGACTAGCTGCGACCACCAATCACTGTGCAGGTGCCCACCTCACAGAGCACGACTTACTTTAGCAGGGCTCTGGTGCCTGCTAAGTCCGCCCCTTGAGTGTGTCACTTGTGGAGATGGTTGGGTGGTGCTTCCACATGGTCTGAAGCTATCCACTGGGTGCACTGGCTCTGGGGCCTCCCAGGAAGTGCACGCCAAAGTCAGCCACCACCTGTGTTCTGCCTGGGGCACCCGGCATGACCTATAAAGCAATCTGCAGATGGCTGCTACTTGCACTGGAGGCTTGGAGGTTCCCAGGTGAGGCCAAGCTGTGAACCAAGGTCGGCTGCTGGTAGTGCCAGGCCTGGGGCCACTTAGCGAGAGGTACAGAGCACATTGAGGCCAGATGCTGCTTGTTTGAGAGATTTTTAGGAAAATCTGAATCGTGAGCCAAGACAGGCTATTTGCATGGAAAAGCCACTGGAAACAGCTTGGGTGGGCCTGGAGTTGGGTGGGGCAGGATCTCAGGGAATCACAAGGGCTGGGCCAGTAGTGGAGCCAGGTTGATGGAGACTCAGATATGGAGCCTGCTTGCCAGCTTTAGGGGCACAGGGGGCTCAGAAAGGAACAATAGCCTCTGCCAGCACTTTCGTCTGGAAAAAAGCTGCCCCCCTCACCCCAGCTCTTGTCCATATACCAGACAATTCAGCTCCTCCACGTATGTCCCAGGCTCCTTTCAAGCTGCTGCCCTAGCACTGGATCTCAGAGTAAGTGAGTCAGAGTAGGCCTGTGTGTGGACACTTTAGGAGGAACTGCCTGGGACTCCAGAAGCCCTCCATCTCACTGAGCTGCAATCCCCACTAGTTTTTACAACCAGAAGTTATGGGACTTCTCTTTCTGGAACTAGAACCCTGGGCTGCGGGGCCTGGTGTAGGACTGAGACCCCTCGCTCCTCGGGGAACCTCCACAGCCGAGATAGCCCTCCTGATTTTTAGCCCCCATGTGGGTGTGGGACCAACCCATTCTGCCCCTCCTACCAGTCTCAGTGTGGCTTCTTTAATTCCCTAGTTGTAGGACTTGTATTCAGCTAGGCTTCAGGCCATTCTGAATGATGGTGGTTCTGTAGTTTAGTTGCAATTTTAATGAGATTGTAGGAGGAGGCAAGTACCGCATTTACCTACTACTCCATGTTGACCAGAAGTCTAAAACCTTCTTTTTAAAAAAAGAAAAGAAAAGGGAGGAGCAATAGATACTATATTCAGCCCACAAAGCCTCAAGTTATTTACTGGCTGGTGTATTACCTAAAAATTTTGCCAACTCATCATAGATGATGAAAGTTAGACAAGAGGAGTTATAACTTCCCTACAGTCATGCTGCATATAAACAGAGGACCCCAGATTTTGAGTCTAGACAATCTGGCTCCAGAATCTGTATTCTTAACCTCTAAAGGCTTCTCAAAAAGCTAAAGACTACTCTAAAATGGGATATAACAAGTGGAAATCACTTTTTAAAAAATAATTATATGAAAGATCCAAATGGCTAAAAGTCATGTTCTTTTCCCCCCAGTAGGATTGCTGTCTTGGCCTTCTGAAGTCTTTTTCCTCCTGTTCCTGTAAATGGGTGGCAACAGATGGGGCAAGTTCTGCAACAACAGATGTGTTAATATTTTTAAATGAATCACACAAAGATTATCCCCATGCATCTGGCAAAGGCTTCAGATTTCATGATTTTTACCAATATTTTGAGGTAAATGATGACTAGTGTTGATAGTCTTGAAATGTATATGGTAAAATGTGAAAACATTTATCATTCAGTTTGTTCATATGCATTTTAAGTTAGGTGACCACAAGGAACAAACAATAGCTAGAGAAATAGCATCTACCCATAAAAGACTAGGCCCAAAAATCTTTCTCTCTCGGAAAACTTCAGAAGTTCTTCCAAATATTTTGTGAAATACCATAATGTTATAGTAAAATGTTACTAAAACAGGTTTATGCTTACTCCAGGTGAATGTAATCATTAAGTTGGAGTTAAAGCCAAGTTCATATTCACGCTCTGTCTACTCAGGCACAGCGCAGTGTGTGTGTGATGGTGTCAGGATGCACCAGCCTGAGGTAATGAGAAGCTCACACTTCACTCCAGCAATTACTAACGTTTCTCCCAGGGCCATCTTGAGCAGATATATCTTGCAAGTATATTATTCTTACCATGTTTTAGGATTGGTTGTTTTGGTTTGGTTTTTTGTAACTTTTTTTCTGGTACATTTAGAAACGCTGGGGACAGTGCAATAAGGAAGAGCTTAGGGTAGAAGAAGCAACAGGAGAGAGACTAGGCGGGGCTGCCTTGGCTCCCTAGAAATGTTATGGTAAGGAAAGAAGTGAGCCAAGGCAGGGCTGCTGTCAGCCCACTGGAGAGTCCCAGAAAAGTGGGCCTTGGAGACAGGTTCAGGGGGATTAGCCCAGGACAGGCTACCGCTGCCCCTTGCTCTTTTGGTTGCAAGTCTCATGGGGTCCCTTAGAGCTTAGGAGATGCATGCCTGTGGGGGAAAAAGAGAGGGAAAGGAAAGGCGTCTGTCACTTAAATGTGATGCATCAGTTCTTCATCAGCTCTTGCCATTCCTTAGAACTTTATTCTGCATTTTTGAGATCCTGGATTTTTAGTACAGTGGTACCTCAGTTTTTGAGTGTCTCCATTGACGAACATTCCGGTTTACGAACGCCGTAAACCCATAAGTAATTTGAACATGCCACACGGCTTCCGCTGAGGGCAAGATCCTGAGGCCCAGCTGTCGGCTGTGGATCCCTTGGTTTTTGAAAGTTTCAGAACCTGAACGGTCTTCCGGAACGGATGACATTTGAAACCTGAGGGACCACTGTATCTTAACTACTTTCCACTAATTCAGTGAGTTGAATTTATAGTTTCACAAAATATCACTAATTATCCCTTTTCACATTGTGAAACCCCAGACTGTGAATAATTTCATTTCATCTATACATAGGAAGACAAGATTTTTCAAGAATAACAAAGATTTCCGAGAGCTTACCTCAACATATATCTTGTTGTTAAAAGTTGTCTTTTCTGCCCTGGCTAGATGGCTAAGTTGGTTGGAGCATCATCCCATTCACCAAAAGGTGGCAGTTTCAATTCCCAGTCAGGACACATCCCTGGGCTGTGGGTTTGATCTCTGGTCAGGGTGCATACAGGAGGCAGCCCATAGATGTTTCTCTTTCACATCAATCTTTCTCTCTCTCTTCTTCTCTCTCAAAAAACTCAATAAAAACATATCCTCGGGAGAGGATTTTAAAAAGTTGTCTTTTCTAATATGACATATTTCTAACACAGGACTATTTTTTTTAATGTTCATGATATGTTTGCTGATTAAAATGGGGTATTGGCTCTATATAGGCAAGAGGCAGTATTTTTCTGCTACTTAGATCTCTGGATATAACAAGTAGAAATAGTCAATACTCATCACAGAACTTGCCTATGTAGGAAGTGGGAAGAAACTTAAGGAATAGACTATAGTTCTTTGTAAAAAGGAATCAGGACAAGCCTGAGGCTTCCACTCTGTACTAAGTAGGCAGCGTCTTAGTCTTTCTGTGAATGTGGCTTGTCCTACAGTGGAGTAGCGTCAAAGCAGCAACTGTGTTTAGAAAGCCTGTAATAATAATTCCTTTTACTATATATAACATCAGAATTACTAGCACTGCAGAAACCTTATTTAGCTTTAAAGTTTATATAGCACTCTGTACTTAACTTAATTGCATCCTTATTTTCATTAGGTTCATTTAAGTATCTACTTATGTATTCTACCTCCCAGAAGCAAACTAAGAAAGCGTATCTACATACTAAGGTGACTTCAGAACAAAATGAAAAACTGTAATACTAAAAGTGCCTTATTCTAAGAAAACCTTGAAATTATTCAGCTAACTCGTTTTTAAGTTTTTTGCTTTAGTCCTTCAAATTGTTCTTCAGAAGGCCTAAATTAATATCAGTACATAAGCATCTATTAAAGTAGTCCTCCAATCAACTGCAAACTGAAAAGTTTTTCTCAAAATTATTCTAGATCATGACTGTTTATGTTAGAGAGGTGTGCATGAGTTTGGTTTGCAAGGGTAGTAGTTGTGTTTAGAATGTTTGAGTCTTTATTATAATTCTTTATTGAGGAAGCTGCTGCATTTCATCTTTTCTTGACTGTGGTCTTAGTTAGTCTTGTCTTGAATATTCACTCACCATCTAATATCCTGTTCTGCTGATTTCTATCTGAAGAGTCTTCTAAACAGGTGTATCATTAGTTCCTAGGGTTCCCTGTGGAAAGTCAACATATTCTATTAAGTTGAACCGCATGTCGTTGCCATTCTGTAGGCCCAAAGTGGCTGAGTGATAGCACTTTTATATGGTTCTGTTGAGATCACCTAGAAACTTCTGAATGACTTAGCTCTCGAGGACTGCAGAATTTCATTGGGAACACCAGGCAGCCAGAACCTAGTTGTGCCCAAAAGAAACGCGTGGCGAACAACAGAGCTACGGCACTTTGTAGTTTCCTCAAACTTAGCCACTAATCTGAGAGATTTCTTCACTTTTCAGAATATTGTTTTAGACATGTTTTATGAGTCATTTCAGAATATCACAGGCTCAGCATCTCTTGTTTCAGCTGCCACTCCTTGTGGGCGCCGGCCAGCTATATGTAGGTGTGACTTGATTGTGCCCCACATCTTTCATTTCCTGTTTTAGAGCTTTCGTATTTCTGCTCCCCCATCCCCACCAGTACCATTCACACATAGCCCAGCAGGGAACCACTGGCCAGTGGGAGGCAGAGCCAGTGAGGAAATTCTTCCCTCTCTCTGTTTCCCATCAATCGTCGACAGTCTTGAGACTCACTGAATATAGCTGCTGGGATGGTTCCTCTGAATGTAACAATTACTCATATTTAGCAGCAGCCAGCTCCATACCATCATATTACCTCTCTCTTGACCTTCTTTATTGTTTTCCACAGCCTTACCCCCGATAAAGCTACAGCACAGAATCCTTCTGCTTCAGCAGTGCTTCCTGAGGAACCGAGCTATATCCCAACACCAGTTCTCAAACTTTGATCAGAGTCACTTACGGTAAATGCGTAGGCTGAAGTTTGAGAAGCATCCCCTAGGACTTATTTTTTCTCTTTTAAAATAGACTTTATATTTAGAGCAGCTTTAAGTTCACAGCAAAACTGGGCAGAAGATACCAAGATTTCCCACGTACTCCTAACCCCGCATGCGCACAGCCTTCCCCACTGCGCGCATCCTGAGGTCCTAGGAAGCACATAAACATCACCCTCAGGTAAGCATAGTGGTACCCAGTTGATCAAAGGCTACCTTAGAAGTTATGGTTCTGGATAAGTGGAGTAAACACAGTCCACCCTGTCTCCCCCACTGAATGCAACGACAGAACCTACCCAGACCAGCCATTTGGATGCATGGACCAGCTACATGAGGACTGGGAGAAGTAAAAAGTAGCAGGCAGATTGAAGAAGACCAGGAATTTAACATGCCACCAGGTCAGCAGTGAGTTTGCCCATTTTTTGTCCTTTGGTGTCCCCTCTACCTGGGCTTAAGGCTGCTTAAAACCCAGAATTGGCCATCTGTGCAGAAAGAGCTCCAGAAGAAATTCTCTAATTTGAGCTCAGAGTGGGCAAAGAGTCTCCTAATGATGAGCAAAAGGTAAAGAAAGACTCCATTTTCTTTTCTACATTTCGTTGTGCACCAGCCCCCAGACAATCTGAGGGCAGCAACAGCAGCAGCAATCGCAGCAGCAGCAGTGGTGAGCCCACAGACAGCTCGAATTCTGAGGAAGGGGAGCCGCACTCTAATCGGGGAGCTGTGGTCCCAAAAGGATGTGGGAAATCCTCTTTACCTTTGTTCCCTCTCTCTTCCCACTGCTTGGCCCAGATGGGGACATACTCACAGGAAGTAATGTGGCAGAGTGGGGTACATAAAGCCGCAGCTTTCTAGATGGAAGATCAAAAAAGGGGAACGAGAGAACTGGAAAGATTGGAGGAAGGAGGAGAACGATGAAGCAAGCCCCTAACGTTTATAGGTTCTTAGCTTCACCCTCAGTGTGGGTCTGAGAGTAAATAGCATACAGACTGAGAACTGAATTACAGTTTTGTTTTGTTTCTAAATATATCTTTATTGACTTCAGAGAGAAGAAGGGAAAGGGAGAGGGGGAGAGAGAGAAACATCAATGACGAGAGAGTCGTTGATCCGCTCGCTGCCTCCTGCACGCCCCCTGCTGGGGATCGAGCCCGAAACCCAGGCATGTGCCCTGCCCAGGAATCAAACTGCGATCTCCTGGAACCTAGGTCCATGCTCAACCGCTGAGCCATGCCAGCCGGGGGAGAACTGAATTACAGTTTAAACTATGACCCAAATCTAAAACTGGTCACTGGGTGGCACACACGTGGGCTAGATGTGAATAAAACTGAAAAGTTTTTTGAAAACAGAAACTACATTGAAACTACAACTCCGACAAGGCTGGTTGGAACTTTTGACCTGAGTCCAGGCTGAATGCCTACGAAAACAAAATTTTCAACAATCTACATAGAACTTAAATAAGACTCAGACTTTCAGTGTAGAAGGAAACCAATTGATGTGTCTCTCTCTCACATCCATGTTTCTCTCCCCCCCGCACACCCCTTTCCCTCCCATCCACTCTCTCTTAAAATCAATGGAAAAAATATCCTTGGGTGAGGATTAACAAAGAAAAAAACAAAAAAGTAACAGCCATGAAAGACAAGAAGAGACTGAGGAACTGGTCCAGAATGGAGAGTAAAGAGACATGACAAAGTGTGACAGGTGATTCTGTACTGATCACTTTGCTCTAAAGGACATTAATGAGACCGTTGGCAAAACCTAAATGGGGTCTGAGGATAAGATGGTAGGATATAGCAACATTAATTTTTTATTTTGAGGGTTGTATTGTGGTCATTTAGGATTTTAGGAGATTGGTCATGTTTGTAAGAGTTATACTTCAAAGTATTTAGGGGTGATGGGACATGATTTTGACAACATACTTTCAAATGGCTCAGGGAATAAAAGAGGTTCTTTGTACTATTGTAGTTTTTCAATAAGTATTTTTATTTATCTTCAAAATAAAAATTTTCTTTAGATAAAAAGTTTTATATGAAATAATAATGTAGAGCAAATGGCATTTTACAGAAGAACCAGAATAGAATACAGTAAATGAGCAATTTATTTTCAAAAAGAAAGTCTGAAATTGTCTCACTCTTATAAAAGTCAACTGCCTGAATATGTTGATAATTGCACCCAGTATGGGAAATGTGAGAATATACTTATAATTTTAATTATGGAATTCTTGAGCTTTGTAGACATAATACTGTATTGGACAAGACAGTGCTGCTGCCGATTTTTAGGGGGGCAGGAAACACCTTAACCACTAATGGTAAGGATGGACCAGGTGAATTTTTGGATTTTACAATACTAATAATAGCAACCTGACAGCTTTTAGAGTGAATGCAAGGTAATTAGCTGTGAGAAAGGCAATTTGCATAAGAATGTCACACAGCTGTCAAACTGTTTGATTCTTGTATACACTTGATTTTGGTCCTAAATTAAACATTTGGTGAGTAGTAAGACTTTGCCAGCCTGAGTTACTGGTCTAACCTGTCTGGGTCAGTAATTGGCACCTCTAAACAGGTTATGTAGGTTGCTTTGGGATCAGAGCAGCAGTTTCTCTACCTGCATATTTTTCATGCACTATTATTGTTATCCACTTTTTACTTGTGCAATTATTTTAAAGAATGTAGCAAAGAGTTCACTTGAAGTTTCGCGTTAACATACCAAAGCCATTGAATAGCTTTGTATTACATGTGGTATTTGATGATTCACAATGTAATAGCACCCATTTACTGCAATATTTCCTCACCAAATCAGAAAGAAACATACTATATATCTACTGTTGGCCCAGTGTTGTATGCACTCATACGGGGCCTTGATATTGCTTTTGACTAGTGTGATATTCCTAATATAAACCTGTTTCAATCAGTGTTTTAACTGGTTGTGGTTGTGGAATTTTCTGATCCATGCTTCTGGAGCTGTGGTTTGTGAAATCTGTCAATGATCCCATGGTAACGTATTCCAATCACCAAATACAGGGCGTGGAAGTAGTCAATAAATGTATATTAAGTGGGAGAGAGGCTGTAAAACAACCTTGCAAATGGGATATTATTTGTTTGTTTTCAGATATATATTCCTAATCAAATTTGGAGCACCTACCACTTAGAGGAATAAACACTAGGCCAGTGATCTTTAGATTCTAGATATTTGTTTCAGAATTTTCCATGAGTTTGGTTTTCTTGTTTGTTTTGTTTTTCTGAACTGTAGTGGGTTAATAGACTTTTCAGTAAGTGTGTAAATTTTTAAGTTCTCTAACTACCTTCGTGACCTATGAAGGAAGAGTTCTGCCAATAGCTGCTTGTTAAATTTTATTTAAAGATACATTTTTTCTAAGCTAGATTGTGTTATATTTGCAAAATATACCTATACCGGTATATTACTTACACAATATACAAAGACCAAATATACCTACAGAATGTCCTTAAGTGGTAGGAAGAACTGGAATGAAAATGGCAGAATTCAAAATGAGTAAGTTCATTTTGTTCCCCTCAGGCTGCATGTGGTCAGTGGTTTTATAGGGATAAATTCTATACTGTGGTGTGGCCATCTGCTTCATTTGATGAGGTACATGACTGATCATTTGAAGTGGAGTTCCTGTCAAACCAGACAGAAGTATCATTTTTTTTTATTTACTTAAAGTTAATATCAGTTGTGAGGTTCATAAAAACAACTGTTTGTTTTCTAGACTTGATAATTCAAAGTAATATATCAGTACATTTACCTGAATGAGAAGTAGACCAAATGCCATGTAATGGAAACGGACTACCTAGAGGTACTTATTTGTAGAACTGAAAGAAAGAAAAGTAGAAGATAGAATATATAAATAAATGAAACTTCTGAATGGATGTCAGTATGAAATCAATTATGAGAATTCTTTTTACTTTGATATTAGAGTCAAAATATTCCTATTTTAACTTGCCTTCTGTTTTATCTCTTTTCTTAAGTAGCTTTTTATCTTTACCAATGAAAATTGAAGAGTTGAAGAAGGAATTCAGTTGCTAGTATAGACTAATGAAAATATTTGATATGGGGTGCTTTTATTATTTGCAAAACCATTTAAATTATAGTTTGATGAATTTTTACAAAGCTTCCCAAATGAAAGTGGCGTCACTGAGAAATGTACTTGCTACATTTCTAAAAAATCAAAATTGTGTCCTGTATACTTACCCTACACACAGCAGCACTTGGTTTTATAAGATCCATGTGGATTTTTTGTTACTACATTTAGCAATATTTTAAAATAAAAATTTTTGAAAAGTTTTTAGTGATATTATTTTGTACTGGAGTGTGAAAGGTTTCTGTAGATGAGTATGTCAAGTTTATATTCAGCACCGTAGCCAGTACCTCAGCCCAGATGATAAAGTGAGTAGACTTTCTCTTACACAAAGAAAACTCACGTAAGGGAAATAATGCTAATCTCAATTTTAGATTAGGCAGCAGCCCCATGTGAAAACTGCGGTTCATCTTATATGTCAGCAAGTATCTTTTCCAGCTGCTTTCTCTCTCTAATCAAAACATTTGCTCACAAGAACAGCTGCTTCTATGCCTTGTTTCTAAACTGTTTGCAACAAATCGAACTGGGAACAACATGTACATAATAAGGAAACTCAGCATTCTGGGACATGAATGTTCTAAAACTTCAAAATAAGAAAGTCAATTCACAAGCCAATTACCTTTTTACTCTTAAAGCTTTATGTTTCATGAAGCCTAGATTTATAATCAACACTGATATAGTGCAGTTCAGAAATTTATAAAATGATTGTTCCAATAGATCATTAAGAATAGATTAAGTAGATCATTTAAGAATAGATCTACTTAAAATTGTATGTCAGATATACACAACACAATACATAGCTTATGTACTTAGATGAAATATTTTGGGAACTGAGTTTCTCATATAATACTAAATTATTATTCTAAGCCATAATTATCTGTGTCATGCTTATGAAGCTGCGTTAATAAAAGTTAATATGCTACATGACTTCATATTTTAGATAGCATTTGACTGAAACAAAAGACACATTAACTTGAATTGGTGCAAATAACTATTTTGGAATACATCTTATAATCTGTTTGCCAAAGAAATCTTTCTTCTATTTATAGTTTTTAGAATATAATGGTATTAGCTAATTTTGCAGTGTTTGAGAAATATATTATTCTTAATGTTAATATATTTTCGTAAACTAATTTTTCATTGTAAGTATCATCATATGAAGTGAAGAAAGGAGTGATTTAGGTCAAACTAACACATCTTCATTTAAGCATTAAAAGATTTGTGTTTGAAAGATCTCAATCTCCGCATGTCCTAGAAGTAAAAACCAGACAAATAAAATAAAACTTCATGCATCCCAGAGAGGTCTGAATAACCAACCAGTTACTCAAAAATCCCACCATCTGCTCTCATTGAAGCAGCAAGGCTGAGGCATCTTCCCATTACAAACCACAGCATTCAGAATGTAACATTGAGAAATGCGACCGTCTCCCCACCTCCCCACCCCTTATTTGCTACGGTGGTTCTTAATAAACACTTGAGCTATACAAAGGAAAGGGAGGGTACTCTGCCGCCCAGTGTCCTAATTGAGCGCTTATATCCAGTAATAGCTTTTTGCATCCTGGGCAGCCTGACATTGCCCCTCATTGGCCATTGGCCGAGAACAGCTATTATTCTAGGAGGCAGCTAGTGAAGTGTCCCAGTCCATCTGCTAGCTTTTCATGGGCTGGTGCTTTCCTTGATGTTGACAGCTGTCTTAATATTCCTGGGCCACCTGCCACACAGTAAATACTGTGCTCTAAGACATATACAGAAGTTTATCCCTCCGGTGGACTTCTCAGGACAAAAAGCTTAGCATTTCTAAACTCCACTTGAATCCTGGTGTAAATGCTTCGGGGATCAGTACCTCCAGTACTTTCCTCATACTTTTGAGGTGTATAGTGCCTGTGCTTTGGGAGTTACAGTGTGATGGGGTTAGGTTTCCTGACAGATCGAATAAGCTATAGAACTGCAGAATTTCTGTGGAAGTCATGGTGTTCACAGAAGATGGAGATAAAGAAAGATTACTGACAGTTATCTCCTCTAGTAAGCCTTCCTGGAACCTTCTAGACTAAGTTGGGGGTCCAGCCTATATATTCCTTTAGAAGGATTTCCCCTGTCATAACCTCTTGGCTCATGTTTCCTCAATCAAACTGCTCCTTGAGAGAAAGCATTTGGTCTTATCATTGCATCTCTAAGAATGAGCATGTGTCTGATACACAGTTGGCACTCAGAGATAGATCGAAGTTTTGTGGGGTCTGAATATTTTCACAATTTGGGATGGGGGTCCTCTGTGAAGAAAAGTAAATATAAAATAAAAAATAGATGCAAAAGTGAATGAAAAAATAAATCATGCAATTACCAATCTTAAAAGGTTGACTAATATTACAAATATCACAAAGTCTAGAAAAACAATATTTTTTCCATTACCTGCTCAGCATAGCTCCATAGTACTTTTTTTCTTATATTTTTGGTAGTATACACTTTGATAGACTTTCATATGACAATGGTTTTTAATATCTTCTAAACATAATGGAAAGAATTTAGTCTAAAGTTTGTTGAGCATATGTATTATTGATAGAAGGGTATGTAAACATGTAGCGCTGTATACTCACACTCACTGTGGTACTGCCATAGGTTTGTACCTACAAACAATGTTGATAAATTCTGTTCTACCTGATTTTTATTTAAAAGTTTGGTGCACTAACAGTTATAAAAATTGTACACATCGCATTATTGAACATGTTGTTATTATGAAGTTACATCAATTAAAAGTGGTCCTTCCCCTTTCAGTTTTGTCCTTTGATTCCTGGAATAATTTTCCACGAGTCTCCTTTTGCTATTGTACATTTCAAATCCCTTCACCTCTACTACACACATATTTTCAGAGTTAGGGCTCTTAGGATATGTTTATACCTTGACTAGGACCCCTGGTCCTACCTCTTGGGTGGAATGCTTGGTGAGTTTCACAATGGATAAGTTGGAATTTATGCAATAACTTTGGAGAAGTTTACAACCACATAACTATATTCCACCAAATCCAAACTAAATGTATTCCCAACTCACATTCCCCAGATTACCCCAAAATTCCCCCAATAACTTCAATACCAACTGACTCTAGGGATAGTGGGATGGAGGGAAAATCCAGGTAGAAAGAGATTGGGGTCTTAGTCAACTGCAGTTACATTTACTTTTGTAAATTTCACAAAAACATGTACTTGTGGTCACATTCTTGAGTTCACACTGCAAAAGACTGTGCTAGTGAGGGGCCTTGAGCTTCAGCTTCATCAGCTTCATAGTGGATGTGCTTCTGTTGGTGCTCACTAAACATCTCTGAACAACAGAGTGAATGAAGACTGCTGTGCTAAATTAGCACCTCTATGATCCTCACATTCTCCACCTTTACAGATTTCCTAATTCAGTCTTAGAACGGAGTATTCAGAAGCGTTATTATGAGTTCACAATACAAGGATGTACGACATCTAGGAACTGATAAACATTAGAAAAGTAAATAAACAAAAATTCAGGAGTCACTGTTACGGCTTTAAGCTCATTTTTTCATAGACAGTTTCCTATGTATTGCAATTCAAGCACTTTGTTCCACCACAGAGTGGAGATTAGTCACTGTTTCTTTCATGAATTTGTTGCTTTTGAGGAAAAAAATATTTCATGGGTCTATATTTGGCCCAACTGTTTAGGGGCCTCTAATAACATTTACATTATCTCATATGGTTGCATACAGTCCATTAATAGAAGGGATTCTAGCCCTGGCTGGTGTTCATTTGGGCCTCGTGTGGCCACCAAAAGGTGGCATTTCTATTCCAGGTCGGGCACATGCCGGGATTGCTGGCTTGATCCGTGGTAGGAGGCGTGCAGGAGGCAGCCAGTTGATGATGTGCTCTCAGATCAATGTTTCTCCCTCTCCCTTCCTCTCTCTAAAAATCAATAAAAATATTTTTAAAACAAGGAATTCTAGCTGGACAACCGTTAGCATGACCATTAGCATTATTTCTATTCATATTATCACCACCAACACTATTGAACGTTTCTATATATGATTCTGATGCCTTCTCGTGACTATTAAACAGCATTTTCCTTGAGAGCTATTTTTTAGAGAAATTCTTATTCTTAGAGAAATGTTATTAGTAAAACCATAATTCAGTAATAAATCTTACTGGCTCCCACCCACTTTTATCCCCAGAAAGACTTTGTGAATAATCCCCCTTCTGGATAGGCCGTAGGGATAGGGCTTTGGTCACAGTAAGTGGGAGACACATCTGGTAGTCATTTAACATTTTGGGGGGGAGATAAATTATTCTCTGGGCCTTCTAGCTGGAAGAAGCAGATGGCTTCATACCCCTCCTTGCTTTCCTAGTCTCTGGGCTTCCTGGTAAGTGGGCCTTTAATGGATATTCTCCCCAAAAATAAGGTGAGAATTGGGAACTTGTCTTACTCTAGTGTATTATTCTAGCTTTTCTCTATTTTCTCAGACTTTCAGAGAAGGAGAAAAGATTTGCAAAAGAGAACACAGTGATAATCTTGAGGGATAGTCTGGGATAAACCCACCTGAAGGAAACTGGGCTGATTTAGCTTTGGTGGGTCAAATCGAGCCAGAACAAATTAGGGTGAGTGTTTTGGGCTCTGCTGCAGTTAGCAGACGCTGAAGTGCTTCTGGGAGGCAGCTGTGGGGTGGCAGAGAGGCTCAACAGCCACCAGCTGGTGCTGAAATGACCTGGAACTTGCAGATGGTCAATCTACTCATAACTCTTCCCCTCCAGCACTCCAATACCAGAGGTGGGATGACCCTAAGATACATTTCTTCCCCTCCCCAAGTCAAAACTGCCTTGGACATTTCATTTGATCTCATTTACTTCTATAGGGTTTTTAGTGAACAAGCACGGCATTACACTTCTCTGATTTCTACATCCTTTCACGGGTTCTTTGGCTTTAAAACAAATAAACCAAAACAAAACACCTGGGGTGAATGGGCCACAATGTTTTCTCTACTAGCCACTAGGGTATACAAAACCAAGAAAATCCATACAACTGCATTAGTGAAATAAGTCCGACACAGAACACATACTACATGATACCGTTTATATGATGAATCTGAAACAATCACATTCATAAAAGCAGAGTTGGAATCTTGGTTGCCAGAGCCGGGGGAAGAGGGAACGGGGGTGTTAGTTCAAGGGCACCAAGTTTCAGCTGTGCAAGTCCTAGCCCGAGTTCCAAGGCACAGCACAGTGCCTGGAGTTAACAACACTGTGTCCTATACTTAAGATATGCCAAGAGCACAGGTCTTATGTGAAGTGCTCTTACCACTAAATATAAGAAAGAGAAAGAGGGTGGGCCCTGGCCAGTGTGGCTCAGTTGGTCAGATGTCTTCTGTGCACCGAGCTTGCCCGTCGGGGAACATGCCCAGTTTCGGGCTCTTTCCTGGTTCGAGGTGTGCAGGTGGAAGCCGATCATGTTTCGCTCTCACATGGATGTTTCTTCCTTCCTTCCTCTAAAAACCCAATAAAAAAATTTTTAATAAGAGGATAGGAGGAAACTTTTTGAGGTGATGGATGGATTGTGGTGATGTTTCATAGGTGTACATTTATCTCCAGACTCATCACGTTGTATATATTACTTAGGTACAGTTTTTGGTACTCATAAAAATTTTAATAAAACCTAAAAAAAAAAAATCCATACTACTGTGTTGTTTCAGCACTTACAGGTTTGAATCACTTGTTTCAGATCGTGTTATTGCAAGAGGGTTGGCGTGGTGGTGGCGGTGCGTAACGCGGTGAGAAATTCAGAGCGCGTCTGGGTGAGGAACTTGCTCCCCGCGCCCAGCCGGCTGAGCAGCGGGGTGCCGGCGGACCCCGACGGCACCTCCTTTTCGGAGGCTCGGCCCGGGGTCGCGGCATCTGCAGGCCCGGAGGGGCTGCTTTAGCTGCAGAGCCGCCCGGGTCACTCTGGTGGGACAGTTACCAGGAGCTTTCACAAACTTCAGTTCATAAACCTCTTTCAAAAGTCTGAAAATTCCGTGCAGTGACTGGGGCACAGAAAACAGATCTGTAACAAAGTCGGAATTGCGCGCGAAGCCCAACGGGCTGCAGCCGAAACTCAGCTGGGCCGGAAGCCGGGAGGCCGGCGTCGCGGGGGCACGTGCCGGGCCGGGTCTCCCGCCGCCCGGACCCCGCCCGCCCCGGCGGACGGCGGCGGGACGGCGGCGGGGGCGGGGCCGGGCGGGCCGCGGCCCTGGCTCCTCCCCGGGGCTGGCCGGCGGGGCGGGGGGCGGAGCCGCGGCGCAGGGCGAGGAGCCGCCGCGCGCCGGGACCTCGCAGCGCCCGCACCTCTCCCGCCCGGGATGGACCGAGCGACGCCGGCGGTCGGCGCCGAGTCGGTGTAGCCCTCGCCGGGTCCCGCGGCGCCAGGCCGGGCTCCGGGCGCACGACGCCGCCTCGCCCATTCCCCGCCGACGGCCCGGGACCGGCAGGCGCGCCGGGGAGATGTCCGGCGGCCGGAGGAGGGGCGGCGCCCCCTGGCACAGCTTCTCCCGGTTTTTCGCTCCCCGAAGCCCTTCCCGGGACAAGGAAGAGGAAGAGGAGGAGAGGCCGGGGACGAGCCGCCCGCCCGCTCCGGGCCGGGGCGCTGCCAGGTGGGAGTCTCGGGGACGTCGGGGCCCTCGCCGGACCGCCCGCTGCCAGCCTCTCGCGCCGGGCTGCCCGGGGCTCGCCGCTTTCTGTTCTCCTTTCTCCGCTGCTGAAGTTTCCTCCTCTCCCGGCCCCCGGGCCGCACCTCTCCCCGCTCCTGGGCTTGTGAAGTTGGCGGCTGGCGGCCGGGCGCAGCCCGCTCTCCTCCCGCCCCCACCCGCGGGGTTCGGCTCCCGCTCCCCGCTCCCCGCTCGCCGGCTCGGGGCAGCCGCGTCCCGCCGGCGGGGACGGGAGCGGTTGTGAGGCGGCCGAGCGGTCGCCGGGCGGGGAGCGCGCGACCCGAGCGCCGCCCGTGCGGGGCAGGCGAGGGGACGCCTCGGGGCGCCACCCCGCAGCTCTTACTTGGCCGGCTTATTTCAGTTTTCTCAAAAAACGATTTTTAAAAAAAAGTGTGATACTGAGTTCCCAAGACTCCATGAAAATATAAAAACGCCGCTCGTTTGAGTTTCCACTGCCTGGGCTTTTTCAACGCTGCCGCCCGCCTTTCCTTCCCGTGTCTCTTCGGAAACGTGTCCCTTCCCCCGATCCCAGAGGCCGGCCTCCAGCTGCCGGGGCTTCGGGAATGAAGCCGGGTCCCTCCTCAGTTGGCTTTTCTCCTTTCTCCACCCGCCATAAAGTCGTCGCGTGTGTGCGCGCGCGCGCGCTTGTTTTGGGGGTTGCGGTGGTTTTGACGCGCCTCCCTGGAAAAACAAACTAGCCGCGGGCGAGCCCCTTCTCCGCCCTGAGGCGCACACAGCCTCGCGTTTCAGGGGTCGGTGAGGAGAGGGGCTTCCACTTCTCCCTCCCCAGGTTGCGCTGGAAGAGTGTGTGACTAACCCCTGTGATGAGAAGGACGGGCCCAGAAAGCTGTGTTTGCTTCGGGTTTTAAAGACTTCCCTCGAGGGCTTCAGAGGAGACAGAACTGTAGCTGGGACTGAGCTGCTTCCATTCGCAGCGGTTTGGTGACTCGATTCTGGTCGGTTCTGGGTTCCAGTTCCCCTTCTGGTGGAACATTTACCTTATGACCAGCTGCTGATAAAATTCCACATCTTTCCAAGAAAGCGCCTGCTCCATTCGTAGGTTTCTCCTGGGAAGTTTCAGCTCCTGTTACCCTGACTGTTCATGGAGAACTTAAAATTCAAAGTTACACAGTAGTTAAAAATAGTTTTGAAGCCTGACCAGGCTCGGCCAGAATGTCAGATCTGCCAGTGCGGGCAGCCGGCCTGTGGTGCCTGCCGTGGCTGTGACCCCACTGACAATCTTGGGGAATGTGGAAGCCGCGTGTAAAAGGAATCCCAAGTGGACTTGGGAAACCTGAGTCCTGTTAGGAAGGGATAAGGCAGGCCGATTTCAGGTTCATGTCAGAATTGGCCTGAAACCCGGCCTCCCTGCCCTTCTGCCCAATTTTGGCTTTGGGGCACTTCTCCAGTCTAATCTCGTCCCTGGAGCTAACCACGCTACCAAAGAGTCTCTGGTCTCCTTACCACTTCTCTATTCTCATTAGCTCCAGAAAGGCTCGGACTGTGGCTTTTGACAATGAAAATTTTCATTGTTGCTGATACGAACACTAATTCTGTCTTCATCTTTTAGAGTTTGCCAGATGTTACGGGGATAGCAGATAATCCTTTGTGTGGGCGTTTTACCTTTTAAATGAACTTAAATCTTTCTTTTCAAGGATATAAACACAAACAAAGCCTTTATTGAAAGTTTAATGAAACAAATGGAAATGCTTAGAGGTACCAAATGTCCTAGTAACACAACACCCTGGTGTTAACAAGATTGGAAACAGAATTGGGATTTGTCACTGTGATCTTATTTCAAACTGAAAGGGTATTTTGGCTGTTTCCGTTAAGAGGCAGTAAAAACTTTTAGTCTTAATGGGAGCCAGGTTTACCTTCTGTGCGGGTGATTTTAGATGCAGAGGGGCCCGCCCATTCAGCAGAAGTGCAGTGCTTGGCGGGGTAGGGATGCAAAGCTTCTAGGGTGTGCTGTAAGTTACTTGCACTTCACGTGGTGTGAACACATCATTTATGTATTGAGCTTGCTGCTGCTATAATCTCATTAACCTTCAGCAATTAAAGAGGCCTGTTGGCATGGACACTGTTTTATATGCAGATTCAGGTGTGGGCAGTCCAGTTGCTTGTCAGCACTTATGTCTTGGGTGGTTGACCAGATCCAGAAAGTGCTTATATTCATTTATTTTAGATTATACGGAGGTTGTAAAAGTAGGTTTAAAGTTAATGTGGAAAATAATACAATAATTGGTAAATAGTAATACAAGCATGAATGCTCAGTTTCGCATACGACTATAAACCTACTTTTGCCCACCCCGGTATAACTATGAAAACTGCAATTGAAGTTTTACATAGGAAACTTGAGAAATTTGAGTTCTGTGGCTCCCAGTTTGAGAATCACTGCTGTAATGTTTAGCCTAGTTTATGGCACACAAGGAACAGACTCATTAGAAGTGATAGGGGAGAACATGGAGGGCTTCATGGTGGAGGTGTTTTTAATGGAACCTTCAAGGCATTAGTGGTGTTTCTATAGGTAGATAATTTGGCCAGGAAGATAAAGATAAACTGGGAACAGGTGGTCTAGGCTGAGCAAGGACATGCAGGTGGTTACAGTCTGTAGGGGGCTGTATACGTTAGTGGACAGAGTGAAAGAGGCGGTAAGAAAGTTGGGTTGAAGCTGGATTGTAAAGGTCTCTAACAGAGTGATTTACCCCAGATTCTGAGAGGAGTAAGGCTCAGGCGTGTGGCTGGAACTTAGGTTTCTCTAAAGGACTCCAGGGCTCTGGTTCTCTTCTCACACCATCCTGCCCACCACCCTTCTGAGCGCATTCAAAACACAGTAATATCTAAGCCACTTGGACCTGTCTTTGCCTTGCTCAAGGGTGGGTGACAATGTAGCCCATTTCAGATATATTCCTTTGGGCTGTTCCTTTAAGCGTACCAATATAGTGCTGTTGATAGAAGGTAAGAGCATCACTAGACTCAAAGACAGGGGCTGTGTGATATTTATCCTGGTGTCTCCTTTACCTAGGTCAGGTGAAGAGTGAATCTCTTTGATGATGGAGCATTAAAGCACTTATTAGTGGTTTTCAGCTAGGGGTAGTACACACCCCATCCTTGAGCATTTAGAAACCTGGAGGATCTTAAAGTGTCTCCATACAGTGTTTGCCTCTCAATTTAAAGTTCAGAGAATTTTTGCTTGTCACCATAGCTGGGGGTGTTAAATGGGTGAAGCCAGGAGGCTAATGGCTTGTTATGTAGGAGATACTCTCATAAAAATGGTCAGTAGTGCCCCCGATGCGTGAGATCTGTTGGCCCTCAAGTTCAGGTACCAACCAGTGTCGACCACAGCTTCAGGTATATGAGGAAAGGGAGCTTTGTTCTCTGCATTTTCATGGTAACTCTGTTTTCATCTATTTGAAAGCATTATAGAAGATAATCAGTAACTAGTTTAGTTAAATAGGAGATACCTGTGTGGTGTTGAAGGACCACAGTTTATGCCTGTGGTAATTAAAGGTGACTAGAAAATTCTAGAAGTCCTCAGTGGTGTGTTTTTTCTGGGAAGCTTGAGCTCCCAGGTTAATGGAAAGCACAGAACCTACTCTTGGCAGCAGAGTAGAAACATAGACTGTTTTAGAGTGTTGAAACTGTAGTGTTTTGTTTGTTTTTTTCAGGTGAAATATCTTTCTTTTGGGTTTAGGAGGTTTTATGCCAGATGGCTAATTTGAGGATTCTGTTTCTCGCTGATGGCATTCCTTGAAAACTAACTCAGTTGTTCACTAAATGTGTTAGAGTTGCCCATGTACCTCAGATTGGCCTGCAATAAATTTATGTAATCAGAACTTGTAACTGAATTGAAACAATGATAACATTGGGGGGGGGGGTGTTTCTTCATTTAAAAAGGTAATAGCAAATTTTGTAAAGTAAGAGGAAAATAATATTCCCTCAAGATAAAATATTTCCTAACTAGAATTCTGATGAATTACACTGAAGCCCAGATATGCAGAAATGCTAATACAGCTGTGGTGGCAAGAAAACACCACAGCTGTATTGATGTAAAGTTAAACTCAGGAAAATGATCTGAGCTGTCTCCTGCAAAGAAGATCAGCATGAAATGAAAGTTAAAGAAGTCATATTTATTTTGAGTCTTTTTGGTCCATTAATTTGAGTGGTTGCTATGTGTCAAGTATGGTGCTAAGCAGTGGGGACACAAAGAGGAATGACTGACCAGAACTGTCCTCAAAGAGGTCATAGTTAATGGAGATAAATATGTGCATGTCTTTTCTCAAGATGAGCTCATTATAAGCCAGGCATGTTTTGGGGGGGTGGCGGGGAGGGTGACTTGTTTGGTTCAGAACACACTTACTGTTTCATGACTGTCAAATATTGTATGAGAACTCTAATTGGGCTTTCAAAATGCCTTCTCACATTATTAACTTTTCTCTGAGCATGGTTTCATTTGCATCCTTTGCCAAGCCAGTTCCGGGGGTGATGTGATAGTAACTGTGCCAGCAGGTGAGTGGAAGCTTTCCCTCCATCCTCCTGCTCCTCCTGGACTCTGCAGGCTCAGCAAGTCATATAGATGGAGGCAGGAAAGCACATCCTTTCAGGAATCAGCATTCCAAGGGAGTGGAGATCCTTACACAAGATAGCTGGATGTTGATAGAGAAACAGATTGAAGTTTTGCAACCAGAAATAACTCAATATTTATTTAGTTGGCAGTAGTGGATGGCCAGGTACAGTTCCAGCAGGACTATCCCTCAGTGTCTAACCCCTGGGCATATTTAATTGGAAGTATCCCTAAGCAGTGAAACAAGTGTTGCTTTAGTCAGGTGGGGGTTTTTTCTGACCAGATTAGTGATGACAAAAGCTAAACCACTCTTTATTTCAGCCCTAATCAGACCCCAGCTCTATGCTTGGGGCTTTAAATACAGGGGTTGGCAAAAGTAGATTTACAGTTGTGAGTATGTGAATCACGAGTTTGTTTTTGTATTATTATTTATTTATTGTATTATTTTCTATAGAAACAACTGGAAACCTACTTTTGCCCATTCCTGTATATATGTTCACTTAATCCTCAGAGCAGCCTTACGAGAGAAGTATCTTTACTCCATTTTACAGATACATAATTTAAATCTTGGAGAAGTCCAATAGCTAATCAAAAGTCTCACAGCACCTGTGATAGAGTCAGGAGTCATAGTCTCCTTCCTGAATTCATAGCCTACAGCATTATGTGACAGCCTCCTCTGCTGAACTTGGGAAGACCCATAAAAAAAGGCTGGCCTTAGAAAATGGTTTTGAATGAAAATGAAAAACAATAGCATGCAGCTGGACATCTGCCTGGATGTATAGTCCTGGCAATTGAGAGAAAGGAAAATGAAATGTACATATTTATACAATCTATAAATTTATATTTAAACACAGAAAGGGTCAGTCTCCTTCAGTAGAGGTACAAATTGAAACTATAGCAAGATACCATATTTCACCTATTTGATGAGCACAAAGAGTTTGATGTGGGGATGCTCATATACCACTGGCAGGAGTGGAAATTGATATACCACTTTGGGGAGAAATTTGATAAGTTCTGTCAATACTACACATTCATGTACTCTGACTCAGCAATTCCCCTGTAGGAATTCCATCAGACATACACAATTCGCACAGGCCCAAAGTTCCCTATGCAAGTTTAGCCATTGCAGTGTTGTTTTAATAATCAAAAGGTGAAAAATAGTCAAGTTCCATCAGTAGTGGATTAACTGGTACATCCATGTGATGGAATATCATTACACAGCTGTCAAAAAGTCTGAGAAACCTTTTTATGTACTGATTAGGAAATATCTCCAAGATACATTAAAGTTTTTAAAAAGGCAAGATGCAAACCATTGTGTATAATATGCTCCCATTTGTATGTAAGAAAAGTATGAAAAATGTCTGTTACTAGTGTTGCATTAACTATTTAGAGGAGATGGAAGAATGAGTGAAGGAATGAGGAAGATAAGGGAGACTTTATTTTATACCTTTTTATACTTAAAAAATTATATGAATGACCTATGTGAGAAAAAAAATGGTTTAAGACCTAGTGAATATTTGTGTATAAAAGGGGGGTGGAGAATTTGTGTTCCTGAGTTGGCAAAAATTCTCCAAAGAAAGAATGAACTCCATTAATTTATTCAAGTGAGAAAAGTTACAAGTAAGGCTGTAAATACATGTGGAAGTAATATTTATAATGCAGAATGATTTGACATTTTGATACTTTCTACAAGTATGAGTGAGGTTTATAATAAGTCTATAATATGAAACTGGGTGGAGTTGACAGCCTCAAAAATATCAACTCCACTCCTTTTTGTGAGATCACTTTTCATCTGCTTTGAGTAGCAGTGTGGCTGTGGGCAGGTCATCAGCCCTCTCAGACTCCTTGGTTATAAAGCAAGGGAGGTGGCCCTCATTTCTAAGGTCTCCTCCAGCTTTAGCATCCCAACCAAAACTCCATAGGGTACAAAATAAAGAAATATGCCTTATAGATCAGGAATACTTTTGTTTTACTAGAAAAGTCAAGTATGAAAATGCATTGGCTACTACTTCTATGTAATCTTTTCATTTTGGTCATTTGGTTGAAAACCTCACCAGTGTTTACCAAGAATTCATTTAGTGCCACTTGTACCAGGCACTCTGCTAGTCCCTGGAAATCCGGCAGTGACCACAATGCAGCGTGGTCTTTGGCCCAAAGCACTCATTCAGATTTGTGGGAGGCCGACATCTCACAAATCTTTCTTCCCCTCTTAAAATACTTTCCAAGGTGACACGCAGGAGCTGTGGAACATTTAACAGGCATGGGTCTATTCTTGAGAGTCTATTCTTAGAAGAAGCTGTTTTAATCTCATTAAAGCTGTTTCTTGTATTGCTGTACGTATGTCTTAATAATTCTTTTTTTTTTTTTTTTTAAATATATCTTCATTGATTTCAGAGGAAAGGAGAGGGAGAGAGAGCGATAGAAACATCAATGATGAGAGAGTCATTGATCAGCTGCAGCCCGCAACACAGGCATGTGCCCTGACCGGGAATCAAACCCGGATCTCCTAGATCCTAGGTCGATGCTTAACCACTGAGCCACGCCTGGCTGGGCAATAGTTCTTTACTATTCTTTCTTGATTTATAAACTTCAGACAGTTTATATTGACTTCTGGTTATGGTAGATGAAGACTTAGCTATTTTACACCTCTTCTCACTTCCCTTTACTCATCTAGCCAAAATAATTGTTATAATTTCAGGATTAAGTCAAAAGTTTAGATTTATGTAAAATACAGTTTTGGTTTCATTGTTGCAGCATGCTTTTAAGGAGGGTGTCTTTTTGTCGTTGTTAATCTTCACCTGAGGATATGTTTTCCATTGGTTTTTAGAGAGAGTGTAAGAGTGGAAGGGGGTGGGGAGAGAGAGAGAAACATCGATGAGAGAGAGACATCAATTGGTTGCCTCCGGCAGGCACCCTGACCAGAGGCGGGGATCAAGCCTGCAACCCAGGTATGTGCTCTTGACTCGGAAATTAAACCCTCGACCCTTCAGTGCCCTGGTCGTCACTCTAACTGCTGAGCCACACCGGCCAGGGCAAGGAGAGTGTCTTTTATATGTTTTTTGTGACCAGTAGCACAAATGGAGTGCCAGAAATGACATGAAAACAGTATTTGAGTGCTCTCACAAATGCTAGTTTCATGGAATTTCTACCAAATGTGTGTTAGAAATTGCTGCTTTACTCTTTGTATTAAAATTTATACAAAACACAGACACTACCTTAGTGGGAGATCATAATTTTTTATAACTGCCAGACTTCTTAGAACAAGTAATGAAATATTTGAAAATTTTGCATTTTGATTACTGGGAACAGGTTAGGTGAGATGTAAATTCTCAGTCTTTTATTGTCTTGGTTGTCAAAGCACCAGGGAGCGGACCCTGGCTGGAGGGTGGCACTGTGCTATATTGGTCAAAGCTGAGAATGTACTGTGACGCTTTTGATTTTTCTATTCTAGGCAGGCAGGTACAGATTTTATCTGGCAGTGTCATATATATTATGATAAAAAGAAGTTGCCATTATATATTTCTGTTAGTATTTTGTATTTGTCTGGTCTAAATTTATTGCTTGCATTTTCCCACAAATTTGTTTTTATTTGCTTTTTTAAAATCAACTATAATACTTTGAATTTTTTGTCTTTTTATAGTAATATATGCTTTTGTAAAACAGATATGAAATTATAAGAAAATCAAAAAAGAAAAAAAGCACAACTGGTAATCCTACCCACTCATAGACAAATACTGTTCTTCTAGATCATTTCCTATGTGCGTGTTTACATGTATACATATTTTTACGGAGTGAAAGGTCGCTTCAGGATTTGAAACTAGAATTTTTTTCATTTAAGAATGATGCTGTAAATTTTCTACAATAGTGTGTATATGTATATATATATATAGTGTGTATATGTATATATATATATATAGTGTGTATATGTATATATATATGTAAAATATATTTTCATACAAATTATAAAAATTATAGTAATTGAATCCTTTAAAAAATCTGAGATGCATCCTCACTTTTCAGAATCTAATTCTAATAGTTAAGTGTGTCTCTGCTTACATAGGGTTTGTATTCTAAGGGCAGAAAATAAGTCATATAAATTAATATGTAATGTGCTTTGAAGTAAAATAAAGCAGGGTGAGGGGATGGGACATGATGGAAATAGTGTGTCTGGAGTAATGTGTAGTAGATAAGATGGTCGAAGAAGATCCCTCTATTGAGTAACATCTGAGCAAAGACCTGGATGGTGTTTGAGCAAGGGCCTGAACAAATATGAGGAAAGAGCCAGGCAGAAGAAACAGCCAGTTCCAAGGTCCTGGGGCAGGATCATGTTAGCACAGATGCAAGAATGGACAGAGACAACAGAATGGAAGGGAGCGTGGATGTTTACATGAGGAAGGGAGCCAGGGGCCAGGTGAAGTAGGCTGTGGTAAGGACAGGAGATGGTATTTACTTTTTATTATTATTACTGATTTAGGGAGGGAGGGAGGGAGACAGACATCAATTCGAGAGATACATTGATTGGTTGCCTCCCGTATGTTCCCCAACCAGGGATTGAACCTGTAACCTAGGCATGTGCCCTGACTGGGAATCAAACCCGTGACCTCTTGGTGCACAGGATGGCACTCCAACGACTGAGCCACACAGGCCAGGGCTGGTATTTACTTTTTGAAAGTTTCACTTGGGGGGGGGGGGGGGGGGAGGTGCTCACGTGCGTGCACATTCTCACATAGATTGTTGCTTTATCAGTGTCTGGAAGAATTTACAGAGAAGAAAGGATTTGAACTGGAGGTTGGAGGTGGGGTCAGCCTTGGTCAGGCTCTGGGAGCTCTGGGAAGGCACAGTCTCTCCTGTCCTTTCATCTGTAGTGTCCCTCCCTCAGGAAAGTTTGTTGAATGGGATGTGAATGAGGGTCCCATTTTATTTTATTTACTTATTTTATTTTTTTAAAATATATCTTTATTGATTTCAGAGAGGGAGAGGGAGAGAGAGAGAGAGAAACACCAATGATGAGAGAGTCATTGATAGGCTGCCTCCTGCACGCCCCCCACTGGGGATCAAACCCCCAGTCCAGGCATGTGCCCTGACCGGGAATTGAACCTCGATCTCCTGGATCGTAGGTCAGTGCTCAACCGCTGAGCCACGCCAACCGGACAAGGGGCCCATTTTAGAAGGCAGCTGGAATACTGTTTGAACTTACATCACAGCAAGAGATTCAAGGTATTGATTCTTGTGAGGTGGGTCACCAGTGTTCGGAATCTAAAGGGTATGAGGTAGAGAACTTTGGGAGAATAGAGCAGTTACTAATGCCACCTATAGGTAGACAGCTCAGGTACCCATCACACATACCGCAGTTCTCACTGTAGCCTGTGATTGAACTGTAATTGTGGGTCTTGTTTTGGGGGTGTGAGCTGGGGGACAGGAAGTAAATTAGCTTCAAGGAGGACACATAAATTACAGGAGGGCAACGGACATTATGGTGAAAGGGCTATCAGAAGAGTGTAAGATTGCAAAGCAGCAGAGCTTCATAATCAGGTCTATTACCTTTCCTCCCTTCTCTGGATTTTCCTCCAAAGAGTTCTGAAATTCCAGGGCCAGATGTTTGAGCTAAAATACATGCTGTTTGATTGCAGCTTTTAGTTACCTTTTAATTTGAAGCGCAGAAATAGTGCTATAACCACCTGTTTTATATTCTGTTAATGGTCATTTAAAAAAATAGACATACTCCTCTACCACTGGCTGTCACCATTTATGAATGGACAATTTTCCAGATGGCTATTTGTAAATCATCAGTGTGGAACTCTGTCTTTATCCATGTAGAAGCAGGGTTGGAGATGGTGAATGGGGCTCAGGCCAGTGCAGAAAACTCCTTTGCATCCGGGATATACCTGTAGTATGTCATTGGGCAAGGAGAATGCTAGGCTATTGTGTAAAGCTGTGCTTCTGAGAAAAAAATCCCTAAAGTGGTATAGTTGGACCTCAAGGCATGAGCAGACCCTTTGGGAGTGTGTGAGGATAGATAGAGTCCATATGGTATTTAAAGGCCTAATTGAAGGCTGAGAGGGTAGATTCTAAGGTAATAGAGGATAGGCCCAGGGGTAGCCTCAGTAACTTTAAGGGACAGAAGAAAATGTCTGCCTCTTTGTTATAATGCCCTGGTATTGATATTGATTCTGAGTTGGTTTCTTGGTCATAGTCTCTAACCACAAAGCCTCAAGGTTAGTCTTCCTGTTTCTTTTCTACTTACCCTATGATTGAAGGTCATATGGGATTTTAGATTTGGCAGAGAGCTTGTCTGACCCGTTCAATTTATATCTTTGAAAAATCAGATCCAGAAAGATGCGTGCTCCTATGGGGCTGTCCTAAGGACTGTCCCTAAAACAGACACATGTCTGTTTTGAGTTTTTGCAAAGCATTTACTACTAGTGGGGAAGGGAGTGAGTAGGTAAAAGACCCCGTCTTCTTCCATATTATTTTTTCATTTGGCCCTTCAAAGTAAAGTCACCTGGAGGGCTGAAGTAGGAATTGATCGCATTTCAGGGGAAGGACAGGTTCTTGGTTTCATCACAGGAGTTGTGTCGAGTGAGCTCTGAGTTGAGGAGCAACATGCCAGGAAGGGAAGCCTGGTGAAGGTGCCCTAGAGGGATATGCCACTTCATGGACCCTGCCCGGCCTCTGGAACCAGCAGTTTTATGTCAGTGGAGGAGGAGATGTGATGGAGAGGTTCGCCCTGACTCTTTGCCTGTCTTCAGCAGTACTGCCAGTTCCTCTACTGCAGACCATACCTCTGCAGCAGAAGGGAAAGTCTAGAGTGAGAAGGTAATCTCAGGCAGCTGAGTGGGATGCAGAGGGAGGAGGGAAGGGAGATTTGCAGCAGAGGCCACTAGGAGTGGTGGGCAGTCCCTGTGGACAGTGGACTGGGGGGACTGTTCAGGTGTCAGGGCCTTCCCAAATCAGGACTACCTTCTACTAAGTGACCTTGTGTTTGGAGCTTCTCACAATTACTGCCAGTGATGTCAGCAGCACCAGAGATTGCCTCCTTTCTGGAAATGGCCAGGAATCATAGACTCCCTTGTCCCTAGAGAAGTAGGCAGACCTCCGGAAGACAGTTACAGAAGCTGTATTCAGCCCTTTAACATTTCCAGATTTTTCTGACGCAGCCACAGTAATAATATGAGAGAGAAAAAGGCAGAGTAAGAGGCAGTCCCCAGCAGCTGTTCCAGGAGAGGGAAGAGAAGAAGAGCTTCACTCTCCCTCGTTGCCCCCACCCGGCATTGAGCGCAGTCTAGGCACCGTTCCTGTGTGTCTCTGTTGACCATCCCGGAAGTTACATTCTTACCACATGAGGAACTGACTGGGAGAGGCCCAGCAGCACCCCTGAGCTTCAGTCTGTGTTGTGCACTGAAAGATGGGATTTTTCTTGTTGGTCCCACACTGCACTTGCGATGCTCAGTGTGCTCATCAGGGCAGTTGCTCTTTGCTGGGACGAGTAGTTGGTGTTGGAAAATGGGTACTGTTTCATAGGAGTGAGTTTTCTAAATAATTGGTGTCTACCCTTTAAGCATCAACACATTCAGATATTAGTGGAGAGCCTTCTGATCAGATCCTTCGCTTCCCTATACAACTCCCAGTTGGTTTTAGCTGAGTATAGAAAGGCTCTCGGACCATTGTTTCTCAGAAATGTGGTCAGAGGGCCACCTGTATCAGAGCAACCCAGAGAAGGGGAGTCGGTTGAAAATGTAGATTCCTGGCATCCTTGACAGTCGGGCCTAGAAATCTGTTTTATAAAAACAATTGCCCAGGTGGCTGTGGGGCACCCAAATAGGGGTTCTGAAGAAGTGAGGGCACAGGTTTTGTCTGGTATGTTTACTGCTCCACCCTTAGCACCAAGAACATTGCCTGGCACCTGAAAAGTATGCAGCACATACCTGGTGAGTGAGTGAGTGAATGAGTGCCATTTTCTGCTGCTGCTCTGCTATGGGTTTGGGAATCTTGTTAGAATTTAATAAAAACGAATAGTATAAGCTATCTTAAGTGACAGGATAGGGGCTCTCCTCTATGTAAATTATTTGAACTCTAAATGCTAATGTGCCCCTTTTTTCATGGCCCAGAGGTTTGTTTATTTTAAGTCAGGCATAAAGTAGGTAGATACTTAATGGCTGTACGTTGGATTCCTGGTTTTCAGCTCTGTTCTAAATGAGGTTGCTTCAAAAATGAGGAGCCTTTGTGTTACTTTGACCTTAATATTTATCTGGGTTATTTTAAAAGATTAACTTCCAAAGTTCTGTTAGCTAAGTAAGATGGAGCTATTTAAAAACCCAAGATAGACTTTTTTGTGCCTACGTGTGGTTACGAGTCCTGCCCCTCACCCCCTGCTGTGGAGCAAAATGTCTGCTTTCTAAAAATACTGCTATTGAAATATTCCCAGGCCCCAGAGGGGGTTAAATTGTGAGAACAATAGGCATGCCTTGTCATCTTTCATATGCTTTGAGATTATTGGGATTTGAATATGTTTCTCTTTCCCTCGAATTTTTAAGTCTGAGAGTACCACTCCAAACCTTTAGAGTCTCTTCTGTTACTTATTTTCTTAACAAGCAGACATTAAGTATGCATTGTTTTAAGTATCTTTATCTACTCTATTCTAATTTTTTGGTGTTTTTTTAAAGTATGTTTTTATTGATTTCAGAGAATTTGAGGGAGAGGGAGAAACATCAATGATGAAAATCATTGATCAGCTGCCTCCTGCACACCCCCCGACTGGGGATCGAGCCTGCAACCGGGTATGTGCCCTGACCAGGAATCGAACCTCGTTCTCCTGGTTCATGGGTCGATGCTCAACCACTGAGCCATGCCAGCCGGGCTGGTGTTTTATTTTTAATTCAACTGAAAAGTACGTTATTCCTGTTGAGAACACACACACTTAATTAAGAAAAAGAGTACTGTGTATCCCAATGGAACAGTGTTTTCTCATTAAGGTAAGCAAGGCACAAATGGAGTACCTCTTCAATACCAATTTTTTTTTTTTTTTTTTTTAAATAAGTGATAGTTGAGTGCCTTCACAATGCCAGGACAAGGCTAGGCTCTGAGATGGAGATGTGAACAGCATCGTTTCTGAACTTAACGGGTTCAAATTCTAGTTAGAAAAATGGACAACCAGCCATTGTGTCAAAGAGCAGAAACGTATGTATGAGGGTAGTGGGAGTACAGAAGAAGTGAAGTAGAACTAAATTGTGAATTGTGTAGGGTTAAGAGCTGGACAGGGTGGGGCAGGTTGCTACTGGCAGAAGGAAGGGGCTTCCTGGCATGTGACTTGATATATTCTAAGAGTGGGAAGGGCTTCTGTGAGCCACGGCAGGAGTAACTATCTCTATGCTAAGGACTTCACTTTGTTCATCAACTGATAGAGATTTGCTGAAGGAACTTTTGAATAGCACCGTGTCATGAGCAGATTTACAGGAAGAGTGGGGTTGAAGCAGAGCTATCCGAAACATGCTGAGGGGCGAATTAGAAGGGACTCGTGTAATCTGGAAAAGAAAAGAAAGCTCTAATTGACAGTGATTTTACAGCGAAACCAGAGTTTTCAAATGTGTTGTTTGCTTTACAACTCCACACATTCTGAAATTTTGGTTTAGCAGTAAGATTCACAAAACTTAAACACAATGTAAGTTTCAGAAAGTTTTATGAAGTGTCAGGTATTAATTTCTTTTGGTGATTTCGGCTTTAAATTCTTCAACTGTTGGCTCAGTACAGTTACTTATGTGCTAACCTACAACAGTCTTTTTCTGGTACTGGTATGTGTGCTCAGCATGGAAGTAATTACAGCTACTTGAGAAGACTGAGTTCTCTCTTCATCTATGGTCCCAGAGCTGCCTTTTCTGCAGAGCATTTGTATTGGAAACTTTTACCATTTCATTTACAATCTCACTAAGGTGGTAAGTTTATAAAAAGTCCTGTAAATACGCTAGATGAGCAGAATTTCAGGAATCTGGAAGCAGGAACTAGGAGAGTGAAATTAAGCACTTGTTGTATGTGTAAATAGATATTAGGTACGTCATTCAAAATCAATCATAGTTAGATAATACACTTATAATATCAAGGTCAGCATTATTCTTAATTATGCCCCGAATTCTTAAAACATGCTGTTTTTGCATGTATTTTGCCAATCTCTTTTTTATTTGAGCTTAAGTAGACCAGTATCAGTTGACATTTAGTTTTTTTAAAAAAGCTGTTCTGGCCAGGCTTGGCTCAGCAGTTGAGCATCAACCTAGGATCCAGGAGATCACGGTTCAGTTCCCAGTCAGGGTACATGCCCAGGTTGCGGGCTTGATCCCCAGTGAGGGGTGTGCAGGAGGCAGCCGATCAGTGACTCTCTCATCACTTGATGACTACTCTTTCATATCTCTCTCTCTCTCTCCCTCCCTCTCTCTCCCTGAAATCAGTAAAGATACCTTAAAAAAAAACTGAATTGCAAACAACCGTGGCAAAAGGTAAGGCAAATAAAATAGGGAAAAAAGATAAGAATCCACTTACTTTAAAAGAACTATTTGAAACATTCTTATTTTATAGATACGCATATAGCTTACAATTCTGTATTGTGCAATATTATTTTATTTTCTACTTTGGTCTCTGCTTTTTCCTGTAGGATTTCCTTGTGTTTAAACACACAGTTCATATATTTATCGTGTTTACATGCTTGCTTTTCTCACGTTTAAAAGGTTTAAGAGCAGGGCTGTATCTTATTAGTCCATCTGTTCCCTGCATAGAGAATGAGACTTAATGAAGTATAATCCATTGTATTTTCCAGGTGTTCATGATCTTTCTATCTTTCTTTGTTTTTTTGATCATTACCATTTTTTCCCTGACTCTGCATAATTGAACTGGATTTTATGGATGGAAAGTCTAAGTAGCATCAATTGTGTCCTGCCTTTCCACCCCATCTGCTTTGTGTGGCCTTTATCTGATCTGAGCTGTTGCCACCTCCTTCTTTCCATTCCCTCTACCACCAGGCCCCGTGATTCTGCATGTTTTTCCGCATTCTGTCACCCCCCTCTGAAGCTGTGTGCTTGTCCCCTGCCTGAGTGCTGGTAAGACAAAGATCAAATTCTGTCACAGGCCAGGCAGGTTCTTCATAATCTGGCATCCACTAACCTCGGTCTCAGCCTCATCTCTAGCCTGTCACAAGTCCCTGTGCTCCAGTTTTATATTAAAACAAACAAAATATGATTTCCCAAAAATGCTATATTATGTATCACCCCCTGCCTTTGTACCTCCTCTCTGGGCACTTTACTGAGCAGGCAGCTGTTCCTTGATTCTTCTGTGCTCCGTAGCATTTTGTTCACTCAGCAGTTGTAACTTGCACCAAACTGTATTATTACTTTGTGTATCAGGTTTCCTACTAGACCACGTTTTTTGTTTTGTTTTTTAAATATACTTTTATTGATTTCAGAGAAAGGAAAGGAGAGGGGGGGAGAGAGAGAGAAACATCCATGATGAGAAAGTCATTGATCGGCTGCCTCCTGCACGCCCCAAAACGGGGATCGAGCCCGCAACCCGGGCACGTGCCCTGACCGGGAATCGAACCCCCACCGCCTGGATCCTGGATGGGCGCTCAGCCGCTGAGCCACGCCCGGCTGGGCTAGACCAAGCTTTACAAAGCCTCTGACCTACTTGTTCTTATTCCTCAAGGCCAAACAGTTCCCAGCATATCAGGACAGTCATGGTACTCTTGAGAGTGGTGTTACTTAATTTCTCTCAGGTTATGGAAATATGAAAACAAGATAATATATAAACTTAGAGATATAAATGTTTAGACCTAAAATGCCTATGTGCCTAATAGGCACAGTAGTTTATTATGCCATCTGAAAGGGCATCTGTGAAAGTATTCCAAACAAGACAATTAAAATTGACTATCTGGAAAATCAGATTCTTAGGGTGCCATCTGGGACACATTTGGGGCTAGATAACCTTAATATAAATAAAAGCAAAGAGTGCTAGTACTTTCCAAGATTGTGATAGCTGTACATTGTTGCCCATTACTGTGATGCTGGTTATCAGCATAAGAAAAGATAACACATAATGGACTCACAAAAATTTCTGAAGCCTGGATGAGCATTTAAAAATTTTTGCAATTGCAGTTGGCATTTAATATATTATTTTCAAGTGTACAAGATATTGGTTAGACATTTCTCTAACTTACGAAGTGATCCCCCAATAAAGTCTAACTGACACCATACATAGTTACTACAATGTTGTTGACTGTATTCCCGTGACTTTTTATAATTGGCAATGTATACATCTTTATCCCTTCACCTTTTCTGGATGAGCATTTTTTAATGTTTTTTTCAAGTGTAAAGATTCTAATCAGTATATTCTTAGTATAACCGTTGTATATGAATCTTTTGAGCATTGCAGATAAAGGACCTTTCAATGTTTGCTTTAAACACAAAAGCTGTCTGATTTTAGTAATTATCTTTTAATTTCAAAAGAAACTGTGGTTTTTATCTTTCAGTGTTGAAAATGAGCCCATGAGTACAAGTCAGAAAAAGGAAAATGTACTTTCATCAGAAGCAGTAAAGGTATAGTGTTAAATTAATATTTTATATCAAGCAAATATTTTTCTTAATTTCTGCTCATTCTTATTTTTTAGATTCTTTCATCTCATTTTACGTTCTAAAAAGAGCACCTTATGCGGAAATCCAGCCAAGCTCTACCAAACATTTGCATCTTAGGGTGGGGTAGATATTGGGGGAGAGGGCACTGAGGGAGTTGAAAGAGTGTGGGGTTCTTATCCCCGCTTGGCCACTAACCAGCTATGTGGCCTTCAGCTGAGGCGGTTAACTTCTTTGTGCCTTAGTTTTCTAACCTGTAAATTGGATCATATGACCTCCAGAGCCTCTTTCTGTAGGAAGGTCTTTGATTTATGTTGTGTTTTCTCAAATGCTGCTGAGAAGTAATAGTGCTTTTAAGAGTAGAAGTTAATAACGTGTTCTCACATGTCACTAGTATGTGATATATTTGGTTAGCTCACATATGAACTGGCTTCCCTTTCTTCTAAAGTGTATAAGCTATAATACGCCTACCTAGATAGTTATTGACAAGTGTGGTTTAAAAACCTTGAAAATCACTAAACCTTGTAACATTTCTTTTTACCCATGAGAATTTTCTATAAATGAGGTGTTTGCGTTGTTTGGTGATGTGAAGCCAGGTATGTGATCACATTTTGGTAGCTCTCCCACATTTGTAGAGTTTGGTCCCAGTTACTTTCCTTAAACCTGATTTGTGACAGTCAAGCATAGTGTGTACTTTCCAGATATTTCAGGGTAACTTATCTTGGTCAGTAGGACCAGGAAGTCATCTGAATTCATTACTGACGTGGGGCACTTTTAAACACTATGTAAGGTTCAAATGCATTAAATATGGCCAAGATAAAGCTGTTTTCATTCTTTAGTACTGCTTTTAGAGAGGAAGAGAGAGAAAGAGAGAAACATTGGTCGGTTGCCTCTCATGTGCACCCTGACTGGGGATTGAACCGGCAACCTTTTGAGCCACCTGGCCAGGGCAATATAAATAGTTTTTGAAAGAAAATCAGTATCTGGTTTTTTTTAAAACTTTACTGAAAGAAAAAATTAGGATTACCTTGATTCTCTTATCTTTCTTCATTCCTTTGTGAATTTGGCTGCAAAATCCTGCTCCCAGGTTTGTTTTTGTTGGGGGTTTTTTTGATTTGGGGGAATTTTTTTGGTTCTTTTAAAATTGTTTTTTATTGATTTTAGAGAGAGAGGAAGGGAGAGGGGAAAGAGAGAGAAATATCAATGATGAGAGAATCATTGATCGGCTCCCTCCTGCACCCCCCTACTGGGGAACAAGCCCACAACCCAGCACATGCCCTGACCAGGAATCGAACCATGACCTCCTGGTTCATAGGTCAACGCTCAACCACTGAGCCATGCCAGCTGGGCCTACTCCCAGTTTTCATACCATCTCCCACCTCCTCTTTTGCAGCCAGTTGTTAGCCAGCCTGCAGGTCTATCACTGCACAGACGGTAGCTTTCTCCTTCCATTTTACATGTCTTGATTTGTGGTACTTCAAGATTCTCACTTCTAATGCTCTGCATATGACCTTGCCCTTGAATTGCTTCACAGGAAGTGTTACTGGCGAGATCTCAGGCTTCGAGTTTCTTTGACTGCCAACTCTTGCCATTCTATCTCTTAATCCCTCATGGCTTCCATCCCCACCCTGACCTTTGCCAAACCTTCCTGTTCTTGTCCTGTTCTTCCCTCTTGGTCTTGGCTTCTTTCTCTCCTCAGCCTGTAACTGATAGTGTACTACTCAGCTCTAATCTCACTGTAAAAACCTTCAGTCTCCAAACTTGGCCTTCAGACTTGAATGTCCAATGGTGCTTCTTTCCACCTGCAGAGATTTCATCCAAAAAGCCACATGTTTGTGGAGTCAGTAAATATATATGGCAGGCAGATATAGTGGCTGGGCCTTCGTGATTACTGTCTTGTCTATCCATTCTTAATATCTTGCTTTGAGTGCCCAGGATAATTTCAGTTTGAGAACTGGGCCCCCAGGTAAATATGATTCACAGTGATGAGACTGTTTCTCTCTAATTTGAGGCCTATGAGGTTCCTTATACACTGGCAGCCTAGTTAGCCCATAATAGAACAGGCACCATGGAACTCTCACTGTGGTAGCCTGAGCATTTTGGCCCATGTAACTGGTTTTTTATCTTCCAGAAACTACTGTTAGAATTTCTTCAGGGACCTGTTACTGCCAGGCATCAAAAATATGTATTTTAATAATACCAATAGTCAGCCCCATACTTTGGGGTAAAAAATGTTAGCAACGATATTTGTGATCTTATTTTAAAT
This sequence comes from Miniopterus schreibersii, assembly GCF_964146895.1. Lineage (NCBI taxonomy): Eukaryota > Metazoa > Chordata > Mammalia > Chiroptera > Miniopteridae > Miniopterus > Miniopterus schreibersii. The sequence goes on along the minus strand of NC_138106.1, from coordinate 66,080,751 downwards.
AGTCTTAATTTTTTTGTTGTGTGGTGTGTTTTTTTACTCAAAATATTACAGAGGTCTTCTTTTTTCTTCATTGACCCCTTCCACCCTGCACCCACTCCTCTCCCTAGGCCTCCACCACACTATTGTCTGTGTCCATGGATTATGTATATATGCATATAAATTCTTTAATCTCTCCGCACCCACCCACCCCCACCTTCCCTCTGAGATTCGTCAGTCTGTTCCATGCTTCTTTGTCACTGAATCTGTTTTGTTCATCAGATTATTGTGTTTAGATTCCATATGTAAGTGAGATCATGCGATATTTATCTTTCTCTGCCTGGCTTATTTCGCTTAGCATAATTTTCTCCAGGTCTATCCATACTGTCCCTTAATTTGTTTTGACATTTAACAAGTGTCATAAAACATGCATTTGTTGTCTTTCTATCGAATGTTTTCTGAGATGTAGTACTCCACTGTAATGAGATGTTTCTTGCCATACTTCCATCTTGTTAACCTGAGTTCTGTGGTAATGCTTCTGTGATAAGAAAAAAAGTGTACGTTTTTCCTTGAGTCTGAAACATAACAGACTTATGTGTAATAAATATTCTTACACATTTCTTTTTGTGAGTTTTTGACTTTGAGATACCAAATCAAGATATTGAAGATTGTTTGGTCATAAGCTTAAGCTGCAGAAATTAATTGTATTTTTCAAGCAGCTAGAGACCAGAAGCTTTATATCATCTTCTGACATCGTTATATTCTTAGTTCTTAAAATATCACTTATATGCTATATAGTCATGTGCTGCTTAATGACAGGTACATTGTGAGAAATGCGTCATTTAGGCAACTTTGTCGTGGCGTGAACATCACAGAGTGCACTTACACAGACCTAGATGGTTCAGCCAACTATACACCTAGGCTGTGTGGCATGGCCTATTGCTCCTAGGCTACAAACCTTTACAGCATGTTACTATACAAAACATAAGATTAAATAAGCATAAGCCAAGATGACGCAGTCAGGAGATATAAACACCAGATGAGGCTGCTACTGGCATGACACAACATACTCCTTTTTTTTTTTAATTTTTATTTATTGATTTTCACGAGAGAGAGGAAGGGGGGCGGAGAGAGAGAGAGATCAGTTTTTTGTTCCACTTATTTATGCATTATTGGCTGTTTCTTGTATGTGCCCTGACAGGGGATCGAACCTGTAACCTTGGCATATCAGGACAATGCTTTAAGCAACTGAGCTACTCGGCCAGGGCTATGACATACTCTTTTACAGCAACCTTTTTTTTAAATAAGAAGAAAGAATACACTCTAAAACAACAATAAAAAGTATAGTAAATACATAAACCAGTATGTAGTCATTATCATTTTTAAGTATTATGTACTGTACATAATTGTATGTGCTATACTTTTATATGACTGCAGCACAATAGGTTTGTTAACAGCAGTGTCCCCACAAACGTGAGTAACATGCTGCACTACAGTGTTAGCAGGGCAGCAGTGTCACTAGGCGACAGGAATTTTCAGCTCTATTATGATCTATGGCACCACTGTCGCATATACAGTCCATTATTGACCAAAACACTGTTAAGCAGTGCAAGACTGTACAAATTTTGCTGTTTTGCTAACACTGGGGCTATTTCTTACACTTGCATCTACTATTCCACTGTAATATGAATATTTTTTATATTAATCAGGTTTTTTATATCTAGCTGGCAAAACTTCCAGGTAGTTCACATTCTACATTTATTTCTCTGTGGGGTCTACAATCTTCTCTTGCAACCTTAGACTCTTGCCGCATTCGTGTCTACTGTTACTCATAAGAGAGGGACAGGTTATAATGCTCTGCTCCCTTCTACCTACGGCAGAGGAATATTCATGCCTTTCTCCCTTCCAAGGCTAAGCTCCCTAAAGACTCCTACCAGTGGTATTCGCTCTTACTTCCTGCCTTCTTTTGGGCCTTGCCTTGACTCCATCCCTCCATCTTCACTGGTTTCTGTTTCTCTCAATTCATAAAATTTTTAAAACAGTTATGTTTTCATTTTGTTGCTCTGGTTTTTTGGGTGTGTTTTTTTCAGTCTATTGTTTCACTTTATTCATACCTTTTACCCAAAAGTTTCTTTTATGAAAGTCTGTCTTAATCACTATTTAATTCTTAACGCTTCCTAATCGGACTACTCCCTCTCCCCTAGTTCCCTCAGACATGGGAAGCCTAGTACTGTGCCAGGCACACATGTTATATATACTCAACAAGTAAGTTATTAAATGAGTGAAGGTCATTCCAGGAAACTGGTGACTTCTTGCTAACCATATTCAGTGGCCTTTTCTTAATTCTTATTTAATCAGCAGGGACACTTGATTTTCTAAGTCTTGTCTCCTTTTCTGAAATTTTCTTTTTTTTATCTTCGCTTCCATGATACTGTACTTTCTGGTTTCAACTCCTCCTGCCTCTGGCCGTTTCTTTCCATTTCCTTCACTGAGTCTCTTCTGGCTAAATTACTATTCATGCAGATGTTTCTGTAAGCCTCAGCCCTCCTCAATGTCAATCTTCTAAAGTAATGCTTTCAATCTCATTGCTTCATCTTTATGATCTTAAATCTCTACCGACATCCCTCTTGAGCTCTAGACTTGATTGTCAGCATTTCAGACATTTCCATACAGATGACCTTTGATAGCTCAAATCCAGTCTGCCCAAAAGTCTCTGTATCTTCAGGGATGTTCTCTGTATATATTTGGTTGGGAGAGAGAGGTGGTGGAAGGTAGGGAGGATCATTTAACTGCTTGGGATGGGGGAAGATCTCTGAGGCTCACGTTCATTTGGAGGTTTTCAACCACACTCTTTACTTCTAGTATCGTCAAATCTGCACTTTTTCAGGTTGTCTGCAGGTGGATTGTTTGCCTTATCATCAGAGTTCCCTGTTGTAGACACAAGGGTGGAAGTTTTTTCTGGTCATTACTGTGACTCTGTCTGCCTTTGCCCTCTAAATCTTTTCTGAAATCTCTTATCTGCTAATATCTACTCTCTTCCTCTCTTTGTATTTATAACTTAAAACAGTTCCTTTACTATCATTTTAAGAGTGTCTGGTACAAGAAAAGAAATCTGTGTGTGTATCTACAGTGTTAATCAGAACTTTTATCTCTCTCTATAGTTGAAGAAAGTGAATCTCAGATTGTCACTTGACAAAACTCCCGCTGTTAGGAGGCAGGAGAATTCAGATGCAGTTCTATCCCATCCTGTTTCCCATTTATTAACATAATTTATAAGATATATTCATAAACTAAATTTGTCAGAAAGAAATTCTACTAAAAAATTGATGAAAGGGACAGCCAGGGCTTCAGCCTGTTGTGTGGCTGGTGCCTTGATATCTCGGAATTTTGGGGTGTTGAATGTATTGGAAGGTATCTGTTTGGTTTGCAGCAGCGCCAACCTATCACAGGCCTGGAGTGGCCCTACTCTGTGGTATGATGGGTGTACCCTATCCAGACGGAAACTCAGTGTGAGGAGTCACGGACATACTCTAGATTTCTATGAGTAAATTTGCCTGCACGAGTGACAGGTATTGAGAGCATTAAAGGGGACTCCAAAGAGCTCTCGTCAAATTAAAAGGGTTTCTTATTCTCGCCCAGTGTTTTCATTGGAGAAGTCCTTATACCACAACAGGAAGCAGTGGCTCTTCCCTTACATTATGTCATTTTGTCCCCTTTTCTTCTCACCTTACACACCTGCCCTGGTGGATTTGATTGCTGCCTGTGACATGTTCGCCTGTGACAAAGCTCCTATCTGTCCTTCCATTCCTGGGCTTTAGGGTGATAGAGCCAGTTCGTTGATTGACCTTTCCTGTGAATGTCACTGGGTATGAGATTTGACTTACTCAACAAGTTGAACTCAGTGTATTTCACCTTAATTCCCTTTTCTTTCTGAATTCCCTGTCCCGCTAAAATGTGCCCCAAGTTACCCAATCGTCACATCTGGGAGTGATTCTACAATTTTGTTTCCCTCCCCTTTGTGCCAAGTCTCATCAGCAGCCCTTCTTTCCTGCCCATACCCTTTGCTACAGTATAGCTCAGACTTTTCCTGTTTAGATCAGCAATTTTTACCTATTTTTTTCCCCCCTGACACATGGGATAGATGACTGTCTTGGGTCACCTGGGGTTAAGGGCACTTCTTTAGCATATTATATATAACTACCATCCCTTTATCAGAAGTTACATGGAAATGAAAAATGAAAAGTAACACCACAGATACGTAACCTTGATTCCATTCTACAGCATTTTTAAAAAGTGAGTTTGCACATACCTGTGTTGCAGGTTTGATCCCAGCCCCAGTTGGGGCGTGTGCGGGAGGCAGTCAATTGATATGTGTCTCTCACATTTCTCTCTCTCCTCTCCCCACCCTTCCACTCTTTATGTGAAAGCAATGGAAAACTATCCTCCAGTGAGGATATTTTAAGAAGTGAGATTTCAGCTTTTTAACTAATGTAGTAACAAATTAGTTGTGACATCTCAGAACTGATCACAACACTGGTGTGTTAGGACATAAAAGTTGCAGGTAACTTTCCTTATGTTAAACAATGACCAGCTTGGGGCAAAATAGTTGATGGCCAACCTGCTTGCCCGTTCTAATTAATTAGTGGAAAAATAATTCTGTGATAAAAATACAATGTTATTTTTCAAGCAAAATTACTTTAATGCTAAGGGGATAAATAGCTCATCTCTGCGCCTTAACATTAGTGGTAAAATCCATTTACTGAAAAATATTGTTGAGGCAAATGTGTCAGTAGTCTGTATGGAGTTAACCAGCTAGCCCACCACAAACCAAATTCATTATGATAAAGGTAAATAGTGATTTATATTTTAAAGTTTAACACCACTTAAACTATAGCTAACTCAAAATATTAGTAATAATAAATGGGTAATAAATACTTTCCTCAAAATTAAGGAAATTTCAACTGCCAGGCTAATACTTTCCCTTTATTAGAAGGAGTAGATACACAGTGCAATATACAGATGATGTGTCACAGAACTGTATGCTTGAAATCTGTAATTTTATTAACCAACCTCAATAAATTTAACTAAAATATGCATAATTCAAAAAAAAAGATGTTAAGAGATTGCACTGGTCTCTTCATCTCATCATCTCTGCTTTTCTTTCTGGAACGTGTCACCCTTCTCTCTGACACAGCAGTCACTCCCTCCAACAGGTGTAGCGCTGGTCCACAAAATAGAAACAAAAAGCCATTTTTTTCTGTCTTGGACCTTAAACTGTCGTCTTACGTCTTTCATTTTTTTTTCTAGTTAAAACATCTCTCAAATGTGTTCCCTTCCATTTGCAGACTGTCTCTGTTTCCTTACTACTTACTCACGGCTGAACGCCTTGAGTTTGGGGCTGTGCTCACAAATTCCTGAGCTCTTAGGACTGTTTCTCCTGCATTCCGGGGGCGTCTCTATACTCTTCAAACCTTCATTTATTAATCCAACAAATATTTGGAGCGTTTTGGGCTCTTATTGTCAGGTGCATTTCAAGGTGCCAGAGATACTGCAATGAATGAAGCAGACAGAATTCTTTACCCTTGTGGCTTTTACATTCTAGAGGAAGAAACAGGTATTAAATAATGTGAGAGAGAGAGTGTGTGTGTTTGATACTGGCAAGAACAAATAGGGGAAAAAAAGCAGAGAAGGGATATAGGCAGTTTCAGAGTGGAGGGGTTTACCCTTTTAAATAGGGTGGCTGGAGAAACTCCCACTGAGGAGGTAAGTAAAGATGTGAGGAGGTGAGGAGGAGCGAGTCCTACAGCTCTCTGGGGGAGGGCATTCTAAGCAGAGAGGCGAGGGAATGCCCAGTCCCCCACAGGAATGTGCCTGATGTCTTTGAAGACCAGTGACCAGGACAGTCCTCACCTTTCTTGACCTCACGGTGCCATTTGGCATGTACCCCCCTTTGCTTTTGGAAGTAATCGTTGACCTTATGCCTTTGGAGACTAGTATTCTGGAGGGTGAGCTGGTCCAGTTTGGGCCTTCTCCAGCTCCTTCACGGATTTCTTCTCTTCTTTGTGCCTGCCTTTTAATCTTTTTTCCCTAAAGCTCTTTGGCTGGTCCCCCTTTTACCCTTGCACACATTGTGTATCACCAATTGTATTCTTAAACTGTGTCCTGACTGCTTACTAGATATCCTGGCTTGTACATCACCAGGGGACCAAAAAAAAAAAATCAACATTTGACATCTAAATAATTTGTAAACAACCCCCACACATACACACACACTCAGAGGCCCTAATCTCACCTCCCGTTGTATTTCTAATATCCATTTTTTAATTACTCAAATAGTGGCCCAGTTTATAAAACTTAGTCATCTGTGACTATTTTCCCTCACCCTCCACTTCTCATCAGTCATCTTATCAACCTCAGTCTGTCCTCTGTGCCCCAGTCTTCTCCAGCCACGCCGGGCCATAATAAATACACCTCATTCTCCTCTACCTTTGTACATGCTAAACTTTGTGTCTAGAATGCTCTTCTCACCCCTCAGGAGCAGGCTCAGATGTTACCACCTCTGTGCAGTGGTTCTCCCCAGTCCCGTTACTTGTGTCTCCCATTGTGCACATGCCTCTCGTGAGCCCCACACAGTGATGCAGTGATGAGTGTCTTACTAGACCGTAAACTCGTGAAGCTGCAGCTGTCTTATTAATCAGTGTACCTAACATTTCCCTGTATTTCCCTGTATTGGACATAAGCAAAGAAAACAGATGAATTTGGACCAAATGGTACTACCCTAACAGCACATCAAATTAGGGGGGAAATTTTAAGTTCCTAAGGTACATATGCCTTCATCAGTAGCTTTTATATTTTATTTGCAGGATGCCAACATCTTTGAGAACAACTGGGATCGATGTTTTGTCAGTGTTTGCTTGAATCCCTAGTGCTTTCATTCCACTCACTTGTTGGAACAATGGCAGACAGCCCTGTTGGCAGGCGGCACGGCCCTGGCTTGTGGCAGGCTGAACTTCATTGTTGTCTAAGCTGAGGGCAAAGAGCAGCTGTTTCAGATTAAACTCAAAATTTTAATTACATAAATAATTTATTGTGTTTACTTGGAATAGCTGCGTTTTTGCTGCTAGTTTCTTTTTTCCCCTAAATTTAGATACTTTTTTCTGGTTGAGGGGATTTTAATTATTGATAAAATTTTCTCATAAGATGATTAGGGGGGAAAACTAAGCAACTAAGACATTTAAGGAAATTGGAAAAAAAATGCTCTTCAGTAAACTTAAGATACAGGAATTCTGGAAAAGCAAGCTAAAAGTTGAGGGGAAAGAGAAACCAGTGAGAGAGAGAGAAGGAGAGAGAGAGAGGGAGAGAGAGGGAGGGAGGGAGATATATATATGACTGAAAAAGTTAAATGTGAAGGCTTTTATTAGTTTAGCAAAACTAGTTTAGAAAATAGTCTATTATACTTTGAAAGGAATTGTCAAGTAAAAATAGTAATTTAGGCAGTGAAATACTATTTTTGAACAGAAGTTATTTATCTTGAGATTTTGATAGTCAAAAAATGTAATCTCCTTGTTCTCATAATTCTTCCCTTTTAAAACCATTGCCCCAATTTTATGTGACTCTTCGTCAGTCTCTAAAGCTTTTTAAGAATACAAAGTTCGGCAAAGGTAGGTTTGCAATTGTGAGTACGTGAAACACAGTTTATTCCTGTATTGTTATTTATTAATGTATTATTTTTTTATATGACCAAGTGTCAGCCTACCTTTGCCCTACCCTGTACTTACAATGTTGTGATGAGTAGCTACGCAGGATGAGCAGTCATTCATACTAGTTATAGAAAAAAAAAAATCACGATTCTATTCGTGTTGTAGCATTAGTTCATTTGACACAGGAAGAAATATTATGACTGGAAATTATAACAAGTAAAGGGAGTAAAGGACAAAAAAAATGCATACCTTTCATACACAGGAGCATTTTCACAATGTCACCTAGCGTATCTTATGCTGCCACCCTGAGAGTCCATTTGTGCAGTTTGTGTGAGGAGAGGGCGCAGCTGATTTATAGTGTGGGCTCCCATCGTGACACCAGGTTGGCTGGCTGAGATGGAGAGGAGCGGGATCAAGTTACAGTCAAAACCAGTAAAAGGTAAGACTTTTAGTGACTCTAGAAGGCTGGTGATATTCTAAATGTAGAGACTCACAAGTGATATTAAGGCCCTAACATACAGAAAAATGCTTTTTGTTTATTCAAAAATACCCTGACACCCAGGGTGGGAACAAACTTAAAATATAGTTTGCTCAAAATTAATTTCCTGGGCTAATGGGTTCTCATTTTCTCAGCCTTTCATATAAATTTTATTAGTGATTAGTGGAAAACTCCTTTGAACTGTTTTGAATTTGGGTTAAAACATGGAACGAGGTGAACAAATGACATAATTACGATGCTGTTGCCTTCTGAAGGATCAGCTTCTTACAGAACTTTGTCACGTGGAGCCCTGCAGTGCCCTAAGGTGGTTTTTACCTTGGTGTCCTGATCTCCTTCTGAGTCACACTTGAGCTTTCCTTTTATAAGCACTAGTGGGCATGACACCTGACAGAGACATCAGGCGCGCATTCCTTTTACAAGTGGGTGAGCGGGCATGTTTGGAAGGCTGGGTGAGCTGGCGCGCTGGCCTAAAGCAAATGAAGCTGTGGGGAGCAGGGGGCCGCGCCAGCGTGCTCTTTGATGCGGCAGTTTAACCTGTCCTCACACGGAGCACACGTGAATGCGTGTGCTTTACTAGTTCCTAGTTACGGGCAGGTAAAATGCACTCGGGAAGTATTTGACATCTGCAGGAATCCCCCGTGCTGCCATGGTTTGCATTAATGTGCACGGCAGAACTTTGTGTTTCAGCCTGAAGAGCTTTCCTCTGCCTCGATGCCCCATGTTGCCATCTTTCCTCATCTAAGGACCAGTCTTACACAGTGGGGCAGCTTCACGGGTTAACGCAACACTGAAATGATAAAGTCTATTTAGGTGTTACTTGTCTGCTGTACCGAGTGTTTGAAAATACTGTCCACTCGCTTCGTAATAAGAAAGGCTAAATTTAAATTCACATAAGGTTTACCTGGATCTGCTCCCTTCCTTATCTCCCCATGCTGAACCCCTCACTCTTCTCACTTTGTACCATGACCTCCAGTCATGTCAAACTCCTTAGAAGCTGATACCTCACTAAACACAAAGGAGGGGAGAAAGAGGAGGGGAGAGGGAAGAAGACACACACGCATCACAAAGTCACTTTGTAGGTCTCCTTCCAGGGTCCCTTCCTCCAGGGAGCACCCCCTAGGCTATCTCCTCTGCTCTCACCGCCACCAGATCTGGACTGGCTTTCCCAGGTGTGCTGTACCTCTCTCTTCATGGCATTGACTGTGTAGCTTTGTGAAAGTTGTGCTCACTGCCCTTCAGTAGATTGTGAACTTCCCAAGGAAACAAGTCATCAGTCTTATTCATAAACATGCCCCAGGGCCTAGCTCAGAGTATATCATGCAATAGGTTGTCAGTCAATCTGTGTTATTTTTTAGTGACGATGCTTGTTATTCTCTGTTTGTTTTCAAAGACTCCCCAAAGTGAGCACAAAAGGAGCCATGCAGAGAAGCTAATCGCTCTTCCAGCGCCAGAAGATTCCAAAAAGTCAAATGACCTTTCCAGCCCCACTTCAGATGGCAGAACAGGAGAAAACGATCGACAGCCAAAAGAGAGCTTTTTTCAGTTTCTTGGTAACTTATTCAATATCTCCGGGAAATCATCTCTTGCTGAGGCCAAGCAGTCTTCTCTCAAAGATGACCGTGACAAAACTGAGAAAGACTTACAGGGCCCCAGGGGCCATCGTGAGGAAGGGGTCAGGGAGGAGAGGGAGATTTCCACGGACTCCCCGGGAACCCAGGCGCTTCCGGCAGAAGATCGGGAGTCCAACTCAGCTGAACTCTCAGGTGCCTTTTCTTTGGATACAGCACAAGACAGTGACCAGGAAACCAGTGGTTTCATAAAGTAAGTTTAAGATTTCCTTGCGGCAGAGTCTGAGTTTTGGACCTGGCTTTTGATTGTTATTTCTGTTAGTTAAAGGGATTGGAAAACGTAACCTGTGATGTTCCTGCTAGTAGGTTAAAAATTTTATAATTCTATATACCACATGTAATGTAGGGCCTTTTAAGCTATTTTATGGGGTGACACTAACACCTTTTATGTGCTGACTTTGTCATGGTACGAGATTTATTTCTAATTTAAGACTTCCTTGAAGGGGAGTATTTTCTGTTGTCTGAGTTTTTCCTGTATTAGGACACACAATGTGTTCAGTGCCTTCATTTGAGGAACAAATATGGTCCTATAGTTTGTATTCATAGTCTATCAGTATCTTTTCTTTGTGGAATATAATTACAGAGGTTAAGAGAAGAAATTAAATTGACCCTATCCATAAAACTAACCTTATGAACCTTTTCCACAACTCTAAATAAACTGAAATCTGCACAGATTTTAGGAGCACTTCACCACCCGTATGTTCTTTGCTTGATTAACAATCAATCGCTAATTTTTCTTTTACTGAGATGAGCCAGAAGGAATATTTTCTTTCTTTTTCAATTACAGTTGATACTCAATATTATATTAGTTTCAGGTGTACTTCAGAGTGGTTAGACATTTGTATAACTTACAAAGTGATCCCCTAGTAAGTCTAGTACCCACCTAGCACCATACATAGTTGTCACAATATTATTGAGTATGTTCCTTGTGCTATACTTTACATCCCTGCCTGTGACTATTTTGTGCCTGCCAATTTGTACTTCCCTAATTCCTTCATCTCTTTTACCCAACCCCCCACTCCCCCTTCCATCTGGCAACCATCTGTTTATTCTCTGTATCTGTGAGTGTGTTTCCATTTTGTTTGTTTTGCTTTTTAGATTCCACATATAAGATCATATGGTATTTGTCTTATTTCACTTAGCATAATACCCTCTAGGTCCATCTCTGTTGTTGCAAATGGTAAGAACTTATTCTTCTTAATGGAAGAGTAATGTTCCACTGTATATGCCCTGGTTGGTGTGACTTGGTTGGAGCATCGTCCCATGCACCAAAAGGTGGTGGGTTTGATTCCCGATCAGGGCACATACCCAGGTTTCAGGTTTGATCTCCAGTCGGGACACCTGTGGGAGACAAACAATCGATGTTTCTTTCTCCCTCCCCCTCCCCCCCCTCCCCCCTCCCCCCTCCCCCTCCCCCCTCCCCCCTCCCCCCTCCCCCTCTCCCCTCCTCCCCCCCCTTTCTCCCTGTCCCTCTCCCCCTCTCCCTTTCTCCCTGTCCCTCTCCCTCCTCTCCCTTTCTCCCTGTCCCTCTCCCTCCTCTCCCCACTCTCCCCCTCTCCCTATCCCTCCCTGTCCCTCTCTCCCCTCACCCTCTCTCTCTCCCCCCTCCCTGTCCTTGTCCCTTTCCCTTTCCTCTCCTCTCCCACTCTTCCCCCCGCGATCTCTTCCTTCCTCTCTAAAAAAAAAAAAAAATCCAGTATATATGTGTACCACTTCTTCTTTATCCAGTCATGTCAGTGGACACTTAGATTGCTTTCATACTTGGCTATTATAAATAATGCAGGCAAGAACATAGGGATGCATATATCTTTTAGAATTAGTGTTTTGGATTTCTTTGGATAAATACCCAGAAGTGGGATTGCTGGGTCATATGGTAGTTCTAGTTTAAATTTTTGAGGAACCTCCATATTGCTTTCCATAGTTGCTGCGTCAGTTTGCACCAGAAGGAATATTTTCTACCCCAAAAAATGTTTATAACAACGTTGAGTCCATTAGACAGTTTGTGTAACAAAGTACTCATTCAAAGCTAATAAGAATCTGTTCTATTGGTTTTAATTTAACCTCTACCTGAAAATTATTTTTATTATTTTAAGAGGTCATCAATAAAACTAGAGTCAGATTTTGGTGACAACTTAGGACTGTATAGTTCTCTGTAGTTTCAAAGTGTCTTCATATGCGTGCTTTCAGTTAATTCCTCGTAGCAGGCGTAGAGGTGGGCACTGGCCCATCTTACAGTTGTGAGAACTGAGACACCCAGATAGCTTTGTGTCTGCCTAAAGATGATGCAGTGGGACTTGCCCAATCAGATGTTTAAATGTGCTAATAAGGCTACATTAGTTGAAGCAATGTCATACTGACGTAATATTTGCTATACATTTAAATAGAACAGAGTAGACAGTCTGGAAATAGGTCCTTTGTATATTTATGATTTGAACCCTTGAATGTGATGGCATTACATATTCTTGTAGTGGGAAGGAGGACTCGGGGAAATTGGTTAACAATTTGGAGAGAAAAATAAAAGCTAGCTACTGATCTCATTGTTATATTAAAATTAATTAAAATGGAATAGTGTGTTAAGAATATAGTGTGTTAAGAATACACAAAACTAAGTGTAGCTAAATGTGAATTATTTTATTTTGGTGGGAAACATTTTCTAAGCATGATAGCAACAGAAAGTATCAGGAAATGGAAGATCAGTAGTGTGTTACTTCCAATTTTCCAACTCCCTTATGCCAAGCAGTATCATAACCAATGATACATTAAATTGGCAAACGAGAAAATTATATATGAAAAATGTCCAATCACACTTTAACTGATAAGCATTTTAGACACTAATAGAATAAATGAGCATACAATATAAACAAAGCATTCAAATAGAAGAAATACAAACTGCTAATAAATAAGTGGAAAAAATGTATTCTCACTAGCAATCAAAGAAATGCAAACTAAATAGATAACTTTTCTCCCGTTAAATTGATAGCAGTGATAATAAATGATAATACTCTGTGTGAGTCAAGTTGATGATGGCTGATGCTGGTATGTATGCACTGTTAGGAGTGGAAGACATGTTTTAGGGCAGTGTGTAGATTAGATTATTTCTAGTTGTGTACAAAGATGTTTACTGAAACGTTATTTATAGGAATGTATAATTGGAAACAAATGTCCAACAGCAAAAAAAAAAAAAGGTTGAATTGAGGTCCATTAGTCATGAAGAATTGTCTAAAGCAGTGCTATTGAAGATGTGGTCCCTGGATCAGCAGCAGCCGCATTAGAAACGCAGATTATCTGATCCAGACCTGCTGACTCAGCATGTCTGGGAGTGGGCTCAGCGGTCTTCTAACCACCTCTCCAGGTGGCTTTGATTCCAAAGTAATTTAAAATGGTGGCGATTTTGAGGCTGTTATATGGGAATTGGGTAGAAAGTTTGTGCTTTTTCTTCTTTGGTTTTGATTTGTTAAACAAAACAAAAGAAACTAACTCTCATGGCTGAAAGTCTTTTTAAAAGAAAGGTTTATTAGGCCATTGCTAGCACACACAAAAAAAGAATACTGGTACTAGTCTTGGGGCATGGAACCTAAACCACCAGCAGCGTGGCTAGGTAGGAAAGACATGTCCATTTCTCAAAGTTTGTAAGCATTTTTATACAGGGTGCCCCTTTCACTACTGATTAATTCCAGTGTGTTAAATCTGAAAAGAAAGAGACATCAACTGAGCTATCAGCTGTTAAAGGTGTACACATTTGGGGGGACACCCTATATGTCACGTACGGGGAAGAGGGGAAAGATACGAACCATCTGAAAGTATTTACACTAGCTGTAGGCAAAAGGGTGGGAGGAGGTGAAGCGGGCAGTTCTGAGCTGGGTGCAGTCGCTCCTGTGGCTTGGTGGTGGGCATCAGCGTGGAAAGCCCCCATGTGGGCAAGAAGCAGAGGCCCCTGGGGTTCAATGGTGCCTGACTAAAATTATCTGCGGAAACAGCCACCTGGAATTGAATCCGAAGTTCCAACAGATGTACCGAAATGAGCAGTCTTTTGTCAAAGCTGGTCCACAGCTACGAACAGGCTAAATGACTTTATCTTCACGTAATTAAAAATAATAAACAGCTTTGTAATTGTTTTTATGTATAGTTGACTATGCAGATGCCCTTTATAATATCCATAAAGCCTTGAAGTATACCTGTTGGGTAACATTTTTTAGATTGTTTTCTATACATTAACTCATGCTTCCAGTGTAATTTATATAGGAAGCTACTTCTTTGTTGGATTGAAATTCTTTAGAAAGTCCTTTAATTCTTATATTTTCAAAATGTTGATACCGATGTTGAGAATCTCTATTGTCAAAGCTTTATTGTAATTTGAAAAAAAATTGCTGGCTTTGTAGCTTCTCTCTACATAGAAAAGTTAAAAGCCTTCGGGGTTATGAGATATTCTTCACCACAGTTTCTGAGATTACTGTTAAGTGTTTCTAATTATATTTCCTAATACCCTCATACTGTCTCTGTTTTTGCTTGTTTCTGTTTTTTATTTTTCCCCACAGACCAGCAGATGGTAAACCAGAGAGGCCTTCAGTAACATATGCAACGTATCGAGGCCCCAGACAAATTAGGAAATTTTTGAAGCAACAGACCGTGTTAGAAACTGCGAATCTCTTGGACAGAGGAAATGAAAGCTCTGACTCTAGTACAAGCACACACATTGGCCCTGGGAGTGAGATTGCGGCTGGGATGCTGTCATCTTTGTCATCATCTAGCACAGACATATCTGAGAAAGAACATATGCTTGGAGACCCATTAGAAGGCTCTGCTTGTAGCAGAATAAGTCTCAGCACAGAAAGCCATCCCACAAACAACCCAGAAGTGCTGAATATTGCTTCTTCTGAGGATGTCTTAAATGAAAATGGCCTTGGGGGACCTGAGGGAAATAGGTCATCCCCTTCTTCTGTGACTAACTCCAGCTCTGCTGTTGGAGACTCTGACTCACAGCACCATTTAGGTTATGTGCCAGTTTCTCAGACTGACAGAAATCTGGTATGTTCAGTGTTTACAGGAAGCTGCAGCAGCGCAGTTCCTTGCAGTCCAGACTCTCAGAGGGTGACTTCTACAGAGACCACAACAGAAGAAAACAACTCTGTCAGGAGTGATGGGACCCTGGTGCCAAGAGAAGAGCATATCAAGCCTGAGAGTCCTGCTGTTTCTCACTTGTCTTTTAATAAATCTGATGGAAGTGATACTACCAAACAGGAAAGCACAGATTCGCCAAGACCAGATAAATCAGTTAGGCATGACGACTTGCAGTCGCCAGAGAGTGAGGGTTTTGACAAGCCAACTATAGATAACTCCTCAGAGCAGGCTGCCAATCACACCGGTGCTCTTCAGAGACATGCTGGGACAGGCACAGAACTTGTAAATGAGGGAAACAGGTTGTCTGCCCAAGATGCACAGAAAAATTTGGCTGTTAAAGAAATCAGGCAAGAAATAGAAAGTGTCTGTGAACCCACAGCTTCAAGTCATGCAAAAGCTCCAGAAGATGGAATTGAGTCATTACCCAAAGATACTCACCAGTTGTGTGCAACAGAAGCCAAAAAGCTTGATTTGGGGCCACATGGCAAAGTGCCTCACATTCTTAGAACAAATCCGAAGGACCCTGCTGCTGCTGTAAAATGTATCAGTGAGTCAGCAGTTGTAGCATGCCTAGAAAACAAAATAACCCCTGAACTGACTTTTGAACTTCATAGAAATCACATTTCAGAATCTCTTCCTCACTCTCAGAGTCCTCAACAAGCCAAAGTTTCACCTGATACCAAAACCTCTCTTACCCTTGACTGTGAAAAATCAAACTGCAATGCTTCATCTCCTACCTTTGTTTCTGGAATTGGCATGCTGAGCCAGCTGGATATGCCTGTTTTGAAGAATGAAGGGTCTTCTGTGCTCATTCAACCTGGGGATGTGGACACTGTGGGTGTTTCCAGTGAGCCTAGCAAATGCCATGAGGAAAATGCAGTGAATCGCGTTGAGGCTGCAGACGGGAAGGGTCCTCCAGCTGGCCTTCACCTTAAGCATGCATCTGTGATTCTCAAACCCAAGGATGTTCTTCCCGACAGTGAAAAATGCCAGGTGCCACTAGACCTTGAAGCCCGTGACACGCACCTGAGTGGCGTGGACTTGAGATTCGAGTACGAGAGCCTCCCTGAGGACCACAGTTCCATTTCATCTCAAGACCCTAATAAAGCAGAGTCCTTGCTTTCAAACAGTAAAGCAAGGAAGAGCACTCTAGAGAAGTCTGGTTCTCTTTCCTTGGACTCTAAAACTAATAACATTGCTAAAGTTTTATCAAGAGCTGAAGTTGAAGGTCAGAACGGCGTTCCTGTGGGGTCACATTCTGGAGGAGGAAAAGCTACAGCCTTCTCCAAGATACCAGTTTCCCAAACGGGGTCTGGAGACATTTCTCAGGATAAGATTTCTTCTCCATTAGAAAGTACAGATGTGCCAGCAAAGCCTATTTTATCAGAATTAACCTGCCCAGAGGCTGAACAGGACACAAGTTGTCAATTGAGGGATCATAATGAGATTAAAGAGAAATATTCAGATCCTGGGCTTAAAGAGAATGGCCAAGCTGAGGTTTTGCCTTCTGTCTCCAGATACGCAGGTGAAAAGGAAACAGAGGTAGAAGCGTTAGGTTCTCCTCCATTCCTCAAAAGCAACACTTCTGGGATTCTACCTCCTGTTCATGATGAAAAAGCCAACACGTGTGTGACTTATGAACCTTCGGATATTTGTGGGACTGAAAAGATTTCAGGTTCCTCAGAAGTGGCAGAACTCGGCTTAACTAATACTTGCCCCAAATTCCAAGAAACTGACAGCACAAAAGTAAACGCACCTTTTCTGGGTTCTGATACCACTTTGGGGGAAAATGCTTTTGCACCTGAGGACTCAGGCTTTCTTAATAATGTTCCCTGTGCACTGAGATCGGAAAAGAAAGCCTCACCTCACAGAGAGAGAGAGAGCACTCATTTCCTACATGGTGGCATTGATAACATGTCCTCCTCTAGTAAGGCTGAAGGAGCCAGCGTGGTTACAAGTACACAAAATCCCCAGAATAGTGTTGGTTCTCTAAAAGTTACTACAGATGCCACACGCGAAGGTGCCTTAACTAACCCGCTGTACCCTACTAGCTTCTATTTGGAATTTGAAACATCTGTCTCAATAGGTGCAGGAGGGGCCCCTTTTCAGGAACATTTTGGTAATCATACTGGGGAGGCATCTCTTGACTCCCCAACTGCTGCCCAGTTTGACAAGCCTGTGGAAGCAGAGAAGGGAGCAGTTGCTGGGGCTCCGGCGTCAGTTAACAGCTCAAGCCAGCAGAGTTCTGAAGCCTCTGCTGAGCACATAGAAGCAAGGAAGAGAGCATGTGACCAACTCTGGGCCCTCAGAAGTGGTTTACTGAAAAAAGCTGATACATTGGTTGGTGAGATTTTTAATTCTGTTAGGGAAGACCTGAAATCCAAACACACAGTTGATACCTGCCAGGAGCAGCTAGCCAGATACGGTATCATGAATCCTGGTGCCCTGAAAGAAGACACGTCTGAGAAAAACCCATTGGGTGTGACACAGACAGGGATCCATCTGATAGAGCATTTGGAAGAGCAGGACTTGGAAAACATGTCAGGACTCCAAGGGGAAGGAAAGGCCCATGTTTCGCCTACACCTGGTGAGAAGAGTCTCCTTTTTGATTCTGATAGAATGAATGTATCTTGTTTGTTAGAAGATCAAGTTAGGGAATTAGTCAGTGAGATTATTAATTCAGCCCAAGAAAATATAACAAATGATGCTTTTGAAGATACAGAGACTACCTGGGAATCTGAACTTCAGGCTAATACTCCAAAAATTCTGAACAGTGATAGTGTTAAGCCTCCTGTAAGGGAGTTCTTGGCATCAGAACAGGTAGTAAATCAAAGCACATGTGGAATTAGTGAAAATAAAGTATTAGGTAGACTCTTCTCTGTAAGTAACTTGCCTAGTGACACAGAGTCAATTAAAGGACTAGAAAGTTTTTCCTACCCCAAAACCCCATTTCCTGGAAGTGGAGCTGGACAGTCTGATGGTATAAACTTGCAGGAATCAGATACTGTTTTAGTAGCTGAAGACTTGCCCCATAAAGGGTTAGATGATAGGGTAGAAACACGTGTACTTCTCAAAGAGGACTCTAAAGAGAAAATGGAACTAGAGTGTGTGGATAATCGCAAAACTGGGACAGAGGATACCCGAACTCTTGTATCAAATGTCCAAAGGCCTCCATGTGCGATTGATGACATCCATATAGCCGGGACATCCAAAAGCAGTTGGTCTGATAGTCTTGTGTGTATGTCTGAAAAAGGCTTGGCAGCACACAGTAATAAAAGCACACCCCTTGCAATGTCAGAAGTAGGGAAAGTGCACAAAAAGGATACCGAAGTAAACATAGGGAAAATCGAGCTTATCCCTCCCATGTTAGAACTGGGGAAAGCAAACACAAAGGATGTGGAATTGAATGTTATGAAAAATGAGGCAGTCCCTCTTATGGCAGAAATGGGAGGAGCGCAGAAAAGGGATGATGAATTGAATGTCACAAAAACTGAGGCCACAACGGACAGTTGTAAAATGCAAGAAGTACACCAAATGGATGCTGAGAGGTATCATGAAAAAGTGGAGGGATTACCTGCCCTATTAGGAATGGAAAAGGCGTGTACGATGGGGGATACTGAAAGGGATATTGTCAAAACTGACTTGATGCCTGTTATGTCAGAACTGAAAGATGCCTGTCAGAAAGACCCTGAGGGGATTACTGGAAAGACTGAAGGGATGTCTGTGTCGTTAGGGATGGAAACTAGTTACCAAAAGCATGCTGAAGGTGATATTGGCAAGACCGGGGTGACATCAGTTGTGTCAGAAACGGAAACTGTCTACCGAAAAGATGTGGAGGGAATTCCTGAAAAGGCGGAAGTGACACCTCCTGCGTTAGAAGTAGAAGGTATTTACCAAAAGGATGCTGAAGGACTTACAAGGAAAACTGAAATGGTACCTTCTGCGTCAGAAGTGGGAAAAGCACCCATGAAGGCAGCCCCTGCCTCTTTAGAAATGGAAAAAGCATGCAGAAGGGATGCTGAAGAGACCGTGGCAGCGAAGGTATCCATGCTGTCTCTGATAGAAATGGAGAGAACATCCCCAGAAGGTTCTGTTGGAGCTGTCAGGAAACACCAAGTGTTACCTGCAGTGGTAAATGTGGGGAAAACCTGTGGGACAGGTCTGGAGTTGCTTGTTACACAGACAGAGGCTACCCCTCCCATATTTGACCCTGAGCAAACACCCCAAGAGTATGGCGGAGAGAGTATTGGAGGAATGGAGGAAGAGCTCACTGAAATGAAGGAAGGATTGATAGCACATGACAATAGACTTGCTTCCTATTTCAGGGGATATGAATCACCTACGTTAAGTAAGGATTTTGAAGGCTACCCTGCCTTAGCAATGCCAGATTTTCAACCCATGGATACCATAGGAAGGCCAGACAGAAGGACATCTGTTACTGCAGTAGCTGACAAAACAAGAGATCCAGGGGATTATAGCGATGAAAAAGAAGACTCTAGCCTAGCCTTCGTTTCTCAGGACGAACGAGAAAATCCATCCTTCACGATATTATATGAAGAACCCCTTCAAGGTGACGACAGGCGTGCTACTGCCAAAGTAAGAGCAACACACTCTCTCTTGTTTCCTGATACCCCCCCTGGCATTCCTGTTGTCTCCTGTGAAAGGTCTGAGAGTAGAACGGACCTGGTCCATCATTTTGAAAGGAGTACTAAGTTAGGTGAGACATTCGATAGCGATAGTTCAGAAATGTTCTTATCAGTGGAGGCCAAAAGGTACAAGATTTACCCCTTAGCTTTGTCACCCATCTATGAGGATGACAGCTCTCAGGAGGACATTCTGTCCAACGAGGTCTCACCTGGTCATCATGGCTCCACCAAATCAAGAGACAATGCAAACCAGCCCTCTTCTGTCTTATCACTTCTGCAGTCAGTGTCAGAGCGTTTAAAGATGAATTTTGATGAAGACTATAGGCAGGAGTTAGGAGAAGAGGAGGAAGAAGTGTTGCATAAAGGGAATCTGAGGGCTAGGAGGAGGGAAACTGTTACCTTCAGGCTTCCAGATCCTCCCGTCACACTTGACCCTGATGACCAGGAAAGGACTGGAGTTTCTAAGAATTCATCTGTAAAGGCAAACGAACCTGCTACTCCACATCTGCAAGTTGGTCTGTGGCCAGAAAAGGCCTCATTTCTACAAAAGTCGGACCTGACCTCTAAACTACATTCTTCCGTAAAGAGTGCTTACCATCAGTATTTGCAGACTTCCAAAACCCACCCCTCAGAGAAAGGAGCCCAATTTGGTGGGACTTTGCAGCACCCAGTGTCAAAATACTTCCGTGCTCAAGACAACTTGGGCAGATTAAGCCCATTCACAGAGGTAAGTCATTTTGATGATTAGCGAAGTAGTGCTTTGGGTCAAAATGATCTAGAAACTTAAGAAAATCAATGTTTGGCGGTGTAAAGATTATTTCTAAAAATTCCAGAGGTTACTTTATTCTTTGGTTGAAGTGTAGCATAAGTTATATATTTTAGCTGAATTGTTACATTGAGGAAAAAATTGCTCAAAATTTAAAGGCAGAGAAGCAAGTTATTTTCCAGTTCTTTACTATATTTAGGTGTTTCTTTAAATCCTCACCAGAGGATATGCTTTTTTATTATCGATATTTTTTTAGGGGAGGAGAGAGAAAAACATCGATAGGCTACCTCCCCTGTGTGCCCTGACTGGGAATCGAGCCTGCAACCTAGGCATGTGCCCTGACCAGGAATCGAACCCACAACCCTTTGGTGCATGGGACAATGCTACAACCAACTGAGCCACACTGGCCACGGCTATATTTAGTTTTCAAACTAAATTAAGTGACAAGATTCTAAATTTTTCAAGGGACTGTTTGGGAAAATTGATACTTACCGTTGAGCTTACATGTCTAGTGGAAATATTTCATAATAGTTAAAAATATTTTAAATGTTTGCTTGAGAACCTCCTCTCACTTTAGTTACTCATGTTGTTCATTCAAAGCAGGGCAGTGAACAGCCCAATTCAAAGAAAAAGAGCTGATAGCATTATAGTTGGAAAATGTTTTGAAATTCAGTTACACTTTCCTTCTACTTAGAAATGTTTAAATGTCTAATGCAGAATATTCACTGAATGTGGGACTTTCCTCTGCGGCATTCCCAAGGTAATGGAACATTCTCTAGGGGTCCCAAGGCCTGCATCTTTACCTGGAACAGCTTTAGGAGCAAATAGTAATACTTATATACCAACCAACAGCTTGCAAGGCAAAGCCATTTTTAAAAATTGATGGGATTTAAAGGAACGTTTCTTTAATGGTTCCCTGTTGCCTCCCAGATCAAGTGGAACCTCCTCACCGTGTATCACAAGACCCCAGATTCTGTTTGTGCAACGATGCCTCCTTTATGCTCTGGGTGCACACCCTGTGTCTCCTACCAGCGCACTTTTTCTCAAGATGGTTCTCTTCCTGGACTTCTTTCCTCTGCTGCAACATTTTTTCACTCATTGAAGTTCTGTTTTTCAAGGTCGACTCCATACCACTTCCTCAGACAAGCCTCTTCTGAATCTCGGCATCGCCTCACCTCCATGCTGGTGCCGTTTCCCTTAACTTTCGTAACCCGACATTTTGTTTGTATGTTTACCTGTGGGTTTAACGTAGTCCCCCACTTAGAAGAGTCACAAGAGTGCGCTCAGCTGTGTCCCCCTTCCAAGCTCTAAGCTTCCTGAGGGTAGAAACAGCATGTTGTTTCCCTTCACATTTACCTTTATTTCCTTGTAGCACCTAGAGGTACACCTCGCACATAATGTCACTGAGTAAACATGAGAAATTGGGTTTATGGTGGCCAAGAAAGTGAACGATATATCTTTCCATTGATGTTTCTTAAGGCTTACTTCTCCCACGTTTATTATTTCAGATTGTTGACAGGAAAACTCTGAGGTGTAACCCAAGACCCGGGAAGGTAAGCGTAAGTTTCTTACACAGACTGATATGAAAAGTACGGTTACTTTTAGGCTTGGGGAGTTTTAAGTAAGTACTTTGAATTGACTGACAAAAGGATTATTTTACTCAAGGATTTAACATCTAAAGTAATGTCTACTTTTATATATTCAGGATATTTTATTTTCTATATTTTAGGACTTTTTACAATTTTAAATGCATTTTTTAAATTAGTTTTTGTGCCTGTTCTCTATATGTTGCAGATGGTTATCTATGATTTCCATGGAAGTAATTATAAACAAGAGGTCTACCATAGTGTTCTCGATACTACGTCATGGCCCTTTCCGAATGGGGTACTGATAAAAGTTGTAAGGGGCTGGTAAGAGATCTCATAAAATTTTATAGCATTTTCCCACCAAAATTAAATGTTTTGTTGCCATTAATGCTTTTGTATTTTTTTTTTTTAAATATATCTTTATTGATTTCAGAGAGAGGAAGGGAGAGAGAGAGAGAAACATCAATGATGAGTCATCGATCGGCTGCCTCTTGCACGCCCCAGACTGGGGATTGAGCCTGCAACCCAGGCATGTGCCCTGACTAGGAATCGAACCTTGATCTTCTGGATCCTAGGTCGTTGCTCAACCACTGGGCCACAACCGGCCGGGCTGCTTTTGTATTTTTTAAAGTTGCATTCCCTTTCCTCTCATTTTTGACAGAATATTTTAAAACATTATTAGTGTTTTATAACTTAATTGTTATATTTCCTGTGGCAGAAAATATAGCTGTTCTTAGTGCCTAAAGCAGCAGTAAGTAGCAGGACCTAATATATACAGTATAACAATCAAAACCATTGTATAACTGCATTATTAGCAGAATAGATTTGACTGAAGGCTTCAGTTGAATGAAGCATGGCTTTGAAAATGAGTTCAAAATTTGTGGGATGCTCAGGAATGTGAAAGCCACATACTTAAAGTCATTTGTGCAGCTGGCATAGTCAAAACATGAAGGATCCTTTGTATGGTGTAAAAATGGGGGGAACTTCATTTGTTCTTATGGACCACGTCCCATCGATATGTTGGGGCCAGTAATTCAGTTACCCACTGGTCAGTGTTCATGCTGTAAGCATTGTGTAGTGCTAGCTTCATGTAATAAAATGGGATACAGGTTCACTGTTGCCCAGTGACAGGAAAACTAAAGAAGTGGAGTTTGGAATTGTTAAGCAATTGGTTTTAATATAAATGTATAGACATCTGTAAAGTGCATATATACATAAATATAGGCATAGGCCTAGATTAGAGTATTATATTCAGGAAGCATTATTTCCAAGTTTATTTTTTCTAATACTGTTTGTACCTAAAGTAGCATATATTATATTTCAAAAATAGGATTATACGCTGACAATGGAAAATAACCCAGATTTTAAAGTGCACATAGATAAGATGGTCTATGACTTACTAAGTATCATTTGTTTTATTACTCATTTCTTAGAAAATTAATTATAACTGATCATGCTTTTATGTTTTCTCAGCTGGATTTTATATGAGAGACCACATTTCCAAGGTCAAAAATGTGTGTTAGAGGAAGGGGAAAAGGTGTTAAATCGTGACTGGACCCTTCAGAACAGAAAGCATCCACAAAGAAACTTTGTATTGGGTTCTGTCAAACGTGTCTTAAAGGTAGAACTGTTGATTTTCTTCTATTTTTTATTTTGTTTTGTTTGTCATGTAGTAAAGCTGTACATTGGCCTAGCAATGTTTAAAAATGGTTGCCGTCATTTGTGCTAATTTTATTCATCTTTATTATATTAATGATCTTTTCACATTATACATACAAAGTATTAAATGAATGTTAAAATATTACTGGTAATCTGGACCATAAAATGGTACATGATGTAATATATATATTTGATAGTAATAAAAATATACCATTAGGCATCTTTAGGAAAATAGTCGATATTTCTAAATATATCTTTTTCTAGCGTAGATTTCTACTCCTTTGTGTCATTCTGTGTGTTTCTTTGTGTGTGTGTGAGAGAGAGAGAGAAGTGTTAGGAGACGGAAGGATGGAGAGAGGATCTTAGGAGTTCCTTCAGCAGTAACATAGCACGAGTCAGTTTAATTACTCCTATGGCAGTCAAGGACATATATTTTTTTCAAATTATGGGGATTTCTTTTACATGCTTAAGACAGAAAATCATAATGATTTGAATCAATGTTATTAAACCCTCAAGAGTTGTAGATAGCATACAGAAAAACTTATCATAAAGGGGTGTCTGCATGTATTTTATTTGAATTAATACTTCCTGCAAAACTGTAACAAACTCATGCCTGCAAATATCGGTGTCTGCTTTTGGACCCAGTACTGAGATTGACACTGGGAATAGAAATACAAGTGAGATAGGGTCTCTGGCTTCAGGTTGCTTAACATCTAGGAAGAGACAACTGAGTCACATGACCATGTGATGTGAAAAGTGCTCTGGAAGTCCCAAGGGCACACAAAGCAAAGGCACCTGCCTGGAGGAGGTGGCACGGGATTGGAATCTGGAGAAAATAAGCAGGAGTCAGGCAGCAGAGGAAATGCGGGGCGGGGGGGGGGGGGGAGCAGTTCCTGGCACTGTTGGTGGCACTTGCAGGGAGATTGGCAGCACAGCATAGAGGACAGTGTTCCTCTACAGTGCTCACTTCATTGGCTGAATCACTAGAAATCCTTGAAATGAATAATTAGTTTGTAGGTGGAATCTTCTGAGATTTAAATAACTCGTGGTTTTGTACGTGCCTTGTGAATGTCAGGCACCATGCCAGGCCTGGTGAGGGATAAAAGATAAATAAGATGTTGTAAGCAGCAACCTCCTCCAACCCCCATAATTAAACAACAATAAAATCAAACAAAAAACAAATCTGTTGGGAATGGGTATGCAAAGGGGTATTTGCACGTCTGCCGTTTGCTTAAAATATATTCTAGGAAAGAAGGCGTGCTTTCATTCCCCTCCCCCTTCCATTGTTTGTCCTTGGAGTCTTGTTTAGATTGCCCTCTTAGTGCCCATGTATCTTGAGCAGGCTAGCAACTTTCAGTGAGGAAGGAAAATAAAACTATTGAGCGTTGAATGGAAAAGGCATTAGCATTGTTCTAAATATTTAACAAAGTAAGACTCAAGCACCAAACTGCTTCCTCTCTCCAACCGTGTCAAATGCTGGCTGTCAGTAGCTTTACTTAAGTTTCGTGGTGGCCATTCCAGATTCCCCGAGGCCTGTGCCAAATTACCTTGTTTCAGCATCTTTTAGTAGTTCTCATCTGACTAGTCAAAACTTGAATGTTCTTGAAAGATAATATTTTCAAGGGTGTTTTTCACTTTGCTGTGAGTAGATACAGCAGATGCCATCAGCCATCAGCAGCTGTAGATTCTACTCTGGGGTCATCTTTGCCCCCCGGTAGAAAAAGCGGGGGTGGGGTAGCAACGCAGTGAATCCTGAGTCAGGTGCTTTCTTTTCTCAAACAGAAGAAATAAATCGTGCAAATTCCTGTGTTTACTATGCATTTAACTTTTTTTAAGGAATGGCATTTTTCTTATGGTCAGAAATTACTTAGGTTGCACCCTCATTAATGAGCCAAGAAGAGAGAGATCCGTTGTTAGATCAGTGACCAAAGGTATTTTATGTGCGGTGGAGACAAGTAGACTTTCTTACTGTTTGTTTGTTTCTTAACTGTAATTCATTCCCACCCTTTTTCTCTCCTGTAGATTTGTCTCCCTTCCAGCTAATTGCTTTAATAATCTAAGCTGGCAGATTTCACCAGAATACGCTTGTAAAGTATATCACGTCTAGAAAAGTCTGGGAGGAAGCCATATAAACTTTCCTTTGCGGAGAGTAAACTGTTTGTTGTTGCTAGGCTACTCTAAAGCACCCTTCAGTTGCTAGTGTTTACTGCCTTGGACCATCAAGAATTACACAAGTCTTGCGAAAGACATTATTTCTGAGAGTAGCCACCATGAAGAAAATGGAACTTATCACTGAAATCTTTTTCAGTCAACTGGAGAGAAAAAAATTTGATCCTCTAGTAAAGATAGTTGAGAGCTTAAGCACTCATTTTTATTTTCCATTTTCTAGCCATTGTCAGACTTGTTCCATTATGCTGTTTCCTTCTGTGTTGTGGTGGACTTGAATGCCTCTTAGCTTTTTCCCTTGTAAAGTACACCGCCCAGACATTGTTTGTACAACACAATGCAGAGGAAGCTTATTTGTGTGAGACACTTAGTTATGTGCTCTCTTACTGCCCCTCCGATCCCTGGGGGAGCGTGAGTATGGCGGCCGCTCTGTTCCTAGAACCCTATTGTTAACAGCAAACAAAAGAGCCTTGAAGATTGACGGGTAACTGGCTATTCTGGACATCTCTGGCTACATTTGAAATGAAACTTTAGAAGAAAATACATTTTTATACTTTCAAGAATATTTTAAGTAGTGGCTTTTTACTCTTACCGCATTTTAGAAATAACTCTGAAAATAAGGTTGTATCAGTTTGCTTGCTTTTACATATTGGGAAGAATTGTTGATAAATGATTAATAAGAGAACTCAGCTTGGGGAAATATTAGAAAATTAACAGTTTTAAAATTGCAAAACTGATTGTAATAAAAAATACAACTGTTCAGTCCCAATAAATGACACCTCTGATTGTTACTACATATACCTATTTTATTAAAGCCATAATCATTTGAATTTCCTAGTGTCCTAGATGCTGCTGCTGAAACTTAAGTCATAGAATCAAAACACCCATGACTACTGAGGTAGACTGTGTGTTCTGACAGAGGCACATCTGTACTTTCAGGAAGGGAAAAATAATTGTGGTTTTGATTGCCTAAGAAAAGATGAGGTCATTTTTTAGCTAGAAGATTTTCATAAGTAAGAATACAGAGAATTATCTCTTTAACTTCAATGGGGGAAACATTTACAAAGCTTAGAGAGGCCCGAGTGGGGGGAGTGAAGATAGCATGGAGACCAGTACGACCCAAGAGTCATGGAGAGTTAGTACAGATTACTAGGTTGGGGCTATATTGTAGAAAGGGAAACCTATATAAATTTAATGTGCTTGGGTCACAAGGAAAGTGGTGTTCTAATGAGCCCAGCTGTATAAAGAGTGGCCAGTACTTGACCGGTGGTATATGCCCATAATCGAAGCCTTGGCCTTGACGAAGGGCCTTGGCCGTGGGAACAGATAAGAGAGAAACACAAGTGAAATTTTAAGGAAGGTTTGTCAGGACATGGTGGCAGTAGATGTGTGATAGAATGTAGGGTCAAATTTCATCATGCATTTCTTCTTCAAGCCAACTTGTACTAAAGAAAATAAGTGGAATACCACGAGTAGGAAAACATTTCCTTTACCCTCACCTCTAATGCCTACCTTTTTTGTCAAATGTAAGTTAGATAACACACTGAGGGTATAGTGCTTCTGTGTTACTTATTTTTTAATGTTCCCCATGAGATCAGCTTTTACTTAACTCCCTTCCTCCCTGTGGCCTCTGTTGTGCTTCTTAGAAGGAAGGCTTACAGACTTTTGGCACTCAGATAGTTTTGTAACTCTGAACATTGCTTAATGGGACAAGACTTTTAAAGACAAAGCAGAAAATATTGGAGTAATACTTTTTCAGTGAATAATATTTATAATTTCCATGTTATCAGCATAAATCCTTAGAAAAATGTATTGATTTCCAGACTGGGAGAGGGGTTGGGGGCGGTGGGAGAAAAAGTGAAGGGATAAAGAAGTACAAACTGGTAGTTACAAAATAGTCATGGGGATATAAAGTACAGCTCGGAATGTAGTCGAAAATACTGTAATAACTGTGTATGGTGCTAGGTCGGTACTAGACTTATTGGGAGGATCATTTCATAAATTTTATAAAATGTCTAACCATTATGCTTTATACCTGAAACTAATATAAAATAATATTGAATGCCAACTGTAATTGAAAAATGTAAAAAAAAAATTTTTTAAAGAAAAATTTATTTTTAAAAACTGGTATAGAGGAACAATATTTCCTTTATGCTGTAACTGAACAATGTGAATAATTGTAACTGCATGTCCAGTGTGTTGAGAATACTGGACTGTGTGTGTTTCTTTAGATGATTTCAAAGCCCCCTTTTTTTTTTGTTTTTTTTCTTTTCAGGATTGCAGTGTTCCAGAGATAGAACTTTGCCCACAGTCTGACCCAGCATGTTGTCCCATCTACATACAGAGAGCGGTTCCTAATTTGGAAGAGCTGAATATCCCCAAATCGATGTCTTTTACTGTGAAGTCAGGAGTGTGCGTATCCATTTCTCTTTATTACAGTGATTGATGGCCACCAGAGTTAACTTTGTGTTTCACATTTCAATAGGCAACACACGTATTTCTGAAGTGTTAATTTCATTTGTACTTTGGATACCCAGGAAAGACTGCCACAGGGATTAAACAGATTCTGTCTTTCTTTAGCTCCTATTAAGTCTTTGATGTATGACTCACAGGAGCAGAAACAGAGTCTCACACATCGTTCTTGATAGATGCACCCATCTCTTTTTCTCCACTAAGTTTTAGGACTGTGAAATAAAAATATGCCCCTGGCCTAAAATTCTGCAGCTTGAACCAGTTACTGGATACCTCTGCAGTGCCAGGCACATGGTGCCTCTTTGTTTATTACTCCTCTATGCCTGCAAGGCAGATGGAAAAACACTTGTTATAAATGAGGAAATTGAGGACCTTGTCCCGGTCGAGGCCTTTCTGATTCCAAAGGTATCTTCAGGGGGATGGGTCTGAGTTTAGTCTTAAGTCAGTCCCAGATTGGCTAGAATCACAAATTCTGTGATTCCTGGTTCAATGGATCCCTCTTTTCTCATTCACTGTTTTCATCTGCTTTGACAACGGTGCTGTAGAATTTGGGGGTCATGGTAGGACATCTTTCCTCATCTTCCCCAGCCATAGATTAGAATTCTTGAGCAGACCCAGTAATTAACCCTATCTATGAGCAGTGTCTGTAATTATCAAGCTTAGGTGGAAGCCAGATGAGTCTTTTGGAAATCTTATATACTGTTCAGAAGGCAGCCAATAGAACTGATACTGATTTTTTAAATGTAGGTCCAAGTTGTAAGATGCCTGGTAGAATCCCTACCTCTGATTGCTCCAATTTTAAAAAGAATGAAATATAGTGGGATGGTGTTGGCACTTCACTTATATTCTGCTTGAATTAAAGGGCTTGCACCTTTTAAGCACTGGAAAATTTTAATACTTGGAAAACACATGATAGACTTATTATAGGATAGGTAGTGTTTGAAGGTAAGTACTTAATGACATAACAACTCATTGTGTGCTTCTTGGAGAAGTCACTTTGAGTGTGTTTTATTAGCATAATTCTGTGGTGGGTTTTTGTTTTGTTTTTATGTAGCCCTTTTTACTTTAACTTTTACAGAACCAGACTACGGTATTCCTATTATATGTTAACCAACCATTCCTTTCTTATTTAGTTGGCTCGCCTACCCAGATACTGATTTTAAGGGACAAGCTACAGTTTTGGAGGAAGACCAGGGACTCTTTGAGATTTCTGCAACAGAAATGAAATCATTGCACCCACTTCAGATGGTAAGCAAATGTAAAAGGAAACATTTTTCCAGGTAACCATGAACCCAAAGTTGAATAGCTATGATGATTGCTCATGCACCTCAATCCTGACAAGTGCTTGTGAATACTACTGAAGTAACCAACTACCAATTCATTGTTCTTCTGTTTATATTGTGGAGAATATCTGCGTGAAAAACTTTACTTTTTTTCCAGAAGACAAATGTCTGAATTTATTTTGTGCTAAGTTTATCACTACATGCAATTTCCGTATGTGGTGGTCTGTGAAATTTTTGAATATTTAATAAAGTTTTGAATTTGTTTTTTTGATGCCTATTATAAATCACTTGTAAATTACACTCTTCCATTGTAATAATGCATGCTAAGCTCAGCACTAATAACAAATGGGCAGTTCTGTCAGTGGTGGCTTCCTTAAAGATAAGTGCCTGCAGCATTTATTTTCTTGCAAACAATTTTATTTGAGGGAAAACTTAATTAAATATTACCTATGTGATAAACCATACTTGGTTGTTTTGTGCCTTTTTAAAAAATTAAGAACAAACTAAGAAATTTTAAGAAACATCATAATGTGGGATAGCATTAGAAACAAGTAGATTAAAGAATTAGGGTTTTTGTGAGAGGAGAGATACTTTTTTTCTCTACAACTTTGAGTTCACAAAGACATTAGATGTAATCAAAAGTATTGACAGAACATGGAAGCGGAAGTGCCCTCTCTAATGTAGAAAGCCCAAGTAATTGTAGAGAAGACATTTAGTAATAAGTGCTTTAGAAATCTGCTCTGCCAAGTGAGGTTTTTAAACCTAGCAACTCCACTCTTACTTTTGGGTACTCCGAAGTGGGATTAAATCTTCAATTGCTCACGTGTGCTTAAGGACTAAAATTCAGCTTCCTTGCTTGTAGTTGTAATCTGGAAAGTATCTTTTACTATCTCCTGCCCCGTCTATATTGATGCAGAGAAGTCCGACTTGCTCTTAACTATTGTAGAGTTCTGTTCTTAAAATTTTAAATATACCACAACTTAAATTTAATTGGTGTATAATCTTCACTAAGCAGATTTTTATATAACTTATATGTGTCATGTAGTTACTTTCAAATATTTTAAATATTTATATATCTAACATTAAAATTTCTTGTCATCTTAAGGGTGGACTGAAAGTGGAAATGCCCATGAACTTAAAGGTACGTTTGGAACAAACTTTCGTAGTAGCCTAAGAAGTTTGAGTATTAATCTTTAAGTATTTTGAACTGTTAAAATAGAAAACAATTACCTGAACATATGTTAGCAATGCCCAGCTCATGGGTGTTGGGTGAGGGCAAGTGACTATACGAAATGGTTGCTGGGGGCCCAGGCTGTGAATGCGGAGTGGGGTGAGAAGGCGGAGATCGAGGTCCGTACTGAAAAGCCAGTCGAACCCAGTGAGCACGTGCTGACAGGTGAAAGGTGGTAAGTTTGATTTTTGTGGGGGGTGGGGTATAGGTGGCGGCTGGACGTGCAGGTGGAGACACCCAGCAGGTGTTTTGGGGTGATGCTGAGGGAGGTGTAGGCAGGGTTTTAATATTGAGTATTTGAAGGGAAGGGTGGAGACGATGAAAATGGGAATGGTAGTGGTGCCACAATTAAGCACATTTGGGGAAAGAAAGGAAGAAATGGAATTATAAAATCTAAGAGAGATCAGAAAATAAAAGTGCAGTGAACAAAGCTACAAACAGGCCTCTGTAATGAGGTGACAGCACCTCTGGAGGCAGGGATGGAGGCAGTGAATTAGCCACTTTTCTCCTTTCCTCCAAAACATTGGGGCTTCCTAATTTATGGAGTTGTGGTATCACAAAACATTAGTTCTCTCAGTTGCATAGATGGAGTCAATTGGATCTTAATATCTGTGTGTATCTAATACATCTTGGCTGTGTGATAGAATCACACATATCTGAGGGTTTTTTTTAAAAGAATACTTATGCCTGGGTTCCACTCACACAGATACTGTTTTGGTCTGGGGTGTGGTCATACTTTTCAGAGCTCCCCTGGTGATTCTAACTTGTAACCAGAGTTTCAAACCAGAACTTAATAAATGTAGAATTAGCTGTGACACACCCTGAGCTGCTCCTGTCTCAGG
Source organism: Miniopterus schreibersii (assembly GCF_964146895.1). NCBI lineage: Eukaryota > Metazoa > Chordata > Mammalia > Chiroptera > Miniopteridae > Miniopterus > Miniopterus schreibersii. The sequence continues at coordinate 66,049,179 of NC_138106.1, read as the reverse complement.
CTCCTTGTTTCCTGAATCAGAACTTCAGATGCAACAGGCTGGGTCTGCCTCGGACATTGCAACCTGTTTGACAGGTTTGGAGGTGTGTGAATGGAATGGCTATCATAGATGGTCACAATTTTCAAGTTGTTAGAGGTTAGTATATGGCTTACTCATCAAAGGATTATTGCTTCTTTCTTAGTTTGTGTGTGTGCAGCATATGTAGATTGTATTAAACCCAAATAAAACTTCATTACTTCCAGTACAGCACCTGGTGAAAACAGGCAGGAAACTGCAGGAGCAGTGCTACATATTTACTTGTCTGTATAATTTTATCAGTTTTTAAAAACAAAAGAGCTATTACTTGCTAGTTCATTGTGTTTAAGCGTGGGACCTTGTTCACCAAGGTCATGGGTTGCCAGTTGTACACAAATTATGCCATTAGCCACCAATAGTTACCAGGCAATAGAGTATGGAGAGAATAGCTCTGTTACCACTTCCACACACTAAGGGCAGCTCATCCTTGGGAATGAAGAGCGTCCAAGTGGTAGAAGAGAAAGACTTGTACCAATCCAAATTTGAAGTAAGTGAAGTGCTGGAAATGTATATCCTTCTACGCTTACAACCCCCGTAATTTAACTCAACGTGGAATAAAAATACTGTAATTTTTTTCAATTGCTTTTTATTTTTAGGAAGTTTTGTACTTCAACTCAAGAATTTGTCTCTCATTGAATAGTAACAACCATAGAAGCAATGTTATAAGAAATAGCATGTGTTTTCTCAAATCCATAGATAATTCATTATTATGCCCCAGAACCTCAAGAGACTTTTTATTCCTTCTAGGGGAAATTCCGTAAACGTAAGGCAGGTTTGTATTAAATTCTGCCCACAGGGGTAAACTTACAAAGATAATTCAAGAACCAGTTATAAGACAGTTTATCCTGTGAGATGGCCTAGCATTTGGGTAACCAGAATAGTGTGATCAGACCTGAGTATATTAAAATGAGAGAAGTATGCTACTAATTAAGATATCTTTATGATGCTAAGGACTCATTTATGCCTTGTGACTGTCAGACAGTGTGCTCTGTTGTAAGTATATATTTAATGAAAAAACAGCAATCCCTATTTATGTTATTGTCTTCAGTGTGTATCCTGAAATATGAGTATGTTAAATGATTTTCTTTCATATTTTTCAGGTTATTATTTATGAAAAACCTCACTTCCATGGACAGGCCAAAGAGTTTAGCGAACATATCGATTCTGTCCCGAACTTTTTAAAAAATGATGGGGACTTTCATGGAATCGGATCAATTCGTGTCATCGGTGGAGTGTGAGTGTCATATTTTCAGTAGTTGATTTAGTAGTCTATTTTTAAAGGTCAGTACAAAAACTGTGCTAAGCAGAGCAAAGACCACCTGCCTCAGTCTGAAGATATAAATTCCTTTGATAATATGGGAAATAAAAAGCAGTTACTAATAGCTTTCTGTGAGCTCTTGGTATTATGGATTTTGAGGTAGAATAAATATCAAAAACAGTTTCCAGAACTTCAGCACTTAGTATTCCTAAACACAGTATAGAAAAAAGAATTGTAAACAAAATTATTTCTTCTCAGGTTGTGAACATGGATGAGAGCCCTAGTTTTAATCCTATCTTCTGTTGATCTTAGCTGACTTTCTCTGCTGAGGACACTGACAGCAAGCCCTCCCTCATTAAAGAAGCAGCCTGGTTGTCTGTTTCAAAGTCAAGCATCTTTTATGTTGGTTAACCTCTCTCTGGCCCTGAACTGCTTTTGGAAGCCCTCCAGAAACATTCCATTAGTCTCTCTGTTGATATGTTGGTTTATATGGAATGTTACTTCATTTTTAATTTAGGCCTTGGTACCTCTTGATACTTGTGCTAACATCATATAACTTGCTCATGATACACTAGCATAAGATGCTACTAAAATCTTTATTTGTAGAAGTTAAATGACTTTTGTAAGATCACTCAAGCATCGTTTGAGTCTCGTTTAGAGACTTAAACTTTGCAGTGTCTGGCAGAAAATCAAGTGGTGGTCATACCAGCCAAAATGGAACTATAAGAGATTATGCAATATACTAGATAGGTGGGCCATATCCATAATTGGTCTGACATTTTGGTAATCATTGAATTCTATGTTTTGTTTTGTTTTGGTAACTATACTTATTTTCATTAAAATATGTTTTTTCTTTCAATTTTAGTTTGTACCTCTTTATTCTTGAATTTTAAAATTTTATTAGGGGCTTGAAGGACATGTGTTTTGGGCAAACACATAGTTACTGTGTTGTATTCATCTGCAGTGTCCTCTGATTTGTGAACACACAGGCTGCTTGTTAACCCTTTGCTAAATATTTTCCCTCTGGGATCTGAGCGTTTTTCCCATTAACTGGATTGTGATTTGCATTGTTCTTTTCTACAACTGTTTTATAAAATTCTCAAGAAAATATTATGGCTTACAGTACAGTATGCACACTTTCATTTTTATATGGCAACTGCAGGAGGAAAATGGGACGTCCCCATGGAAGGACGAACGGCTGAGTTCGTTCTGCGTTTTCACTGTTTTGTTCGCTGTTCACCTGTATGTGGCATTGACTCGTCCTCACCTCTCCCATCTTAAGGAATATCAGGAAAGGGAGATTGATGGTTCTTCGTTTTCCTGAGATAACATCTATTTTTTACTATCCCAGATAGATATATAAATTGAATCTTAATCAGATTATTAAGGAAAACCGGGCAGAAGACTTTCAGACTGTCGCGGTGTAAGGATTGGCTGGCCTGTCCTTCAGTATTGAGCCCTCTGTACTTTTTGTGCTTTTTCCATTCCGATGTCTTGAAAGCATGTTTCTAGTGGCCTCGTTTACAGAAAAGGAAGCTTAGAATTCGAAAGTTTTCTTATGAGATTTATTTTCACATAATAGCTTAAGAATGAAGTAATGCTAGTTTCTTTACACATGACACATGACAAATATACTGAGATGTGTAAAACATGTTTATTCCAGCTCACATGCCCCCTTCCCCTTCTGTACACACACCTACGACACAGAGTCAGCGAGGATTCATGATTGCTGAGCGGCGACTGTAATTTTGCACCCTATGGAAACAATTCTTGGAAATACTTTTTACATCTTCACAGCTACAGTAGGGGTGGAGAAAGGAAAGAAACGGTAGCAGCCTTGCCAGGCTTCATTTTTTCAAACTCCAGAACTCAGAAGTCCCCAACCCAGGAGCCCAAAGTAGCCGTCCTTAGAATGTGCACGTGGGAGTGGGTCCCACTCTAACGGCACAGTGCAGCTAAAGGCAGATTTAAGCAGGTCGACGCGTACTGTAGCATTGCTACTCTAGTTACTCCACAAAATGTAAGCTTCATGGAGGAGTTTAATGCCTAATGGTGTTTATCAGTGCTCTGTACTGATAGTTTTATAGTCAGGAAACCAGTGTCCCTGAAACGTACTGTTTCCATTATCACCACTGGTGAGATGGTGGGAGCATCACTTCCCACCGTAAATACCTCAGAAGTCCCTATATATATATGGGGCCACCAGGGCCCATACCAGCTCAGTCGCATCTCCCGGTTTCTCTTTGCTAACTCCCCCCATAATGTGTTCTAGATCTGAAACCTGGTGAGAGACTCCTTTGACTTAAACCCTAAGTGAATGTTTAATATAGTAATCATTCTGTGATTCCTGAGGGCTCAATCAATAAAACAAGAATGACTGTCTCTGAATCTCGGTGTGGGTCTGTAATTTGTCTCGTGGCGTATTTGTGCTTTCCATTATTTTTTACTTGGCAAACTGTTCTCCAGCCGTTTTGCGATGTGGTATCAGGCCACACCACAGACATGTAATGAGCATTGCTTTGCTGCAATCCTGCAACAGTTAACCTTTTGTCAGGAAAAGCCTCCAAACTATAAAAAGTATTGATCCATAAAGCATGCGCCATTTGTCTTTGTAAATAGTAACAAAACAAAAAAATGTGTTGCTTTTTAAAATATGGTGATGTGCAACTAGGTGCTTTATCATGATTTTTTCCCTTGCTTTCTTGACTGCAGTTTTATTAATGGCTCAGTTGGTGTCCTCTGTATTTCTAGGTGGGTTGCCTATGCAAAAGAACATTTTAAAGGCCAGCAATTCCTGCTGGAAGAAGGAGATTTTGAAGACAGCAGTGCCTGTGGGGCATTGAGTGGCCCCATCTTGTCTTTCCGGTACTTACAAGCTGTGAGTTAGCTCCCAAACTCTTAATTTCTCCCTCTTTATCTTTCCGTAAAAACTGAACATGGCCTCTGATAGAGCATGAGGTTATAAAATGTTTCTAAAACCTGAAGGCACTAAAGTGAACTGCGTATGAGACTTGCCTATTGTTGTTTTTTAAATTGAATTGATTGGGGTGACATTGGTTAATAAGATTACATAGGTTTCAGGTGTTCAGTTCTATAAAATACATCATCTGTATATTGTGTGTCTACCACCCCACGTCAAGTCTCCTTGCATCACCGTTTATCCCCCCCTTTACCTTCTTTACCTCCCCCGACCCTTACCTGTTTTTCTTAACTGCCACGATTACTCTAGAACACTTACATTTACTTTCATCTATTGATTCCATGTTTTTTGAGCACCTGCTTTGATAACCGTATTGTGCCAGGTGCTGGAGATGTAGTGGCCAGAGACTCGGCCCCTGCGTTCGCAGAGCAGGCAGCCTTGTAGGGAAGTAACACTTACATCGGTGTCTGATATTGTTTGACTGTGATTGGATTGAGCTCAGAGTACTCAGGGTACTCAGAAAAAGGTCAGTAACTCCTATGGGAAGTGAGAGGAAGTCAAGATGACAGCTGAGCTAAAATCTCAAGTTTAGGGGTTAGCCAGTGAAGAACTTTAGGACAGGGTGAAGGGGAAAGGTAGGTGCTGTTTTAGCAAGAGAGTAACATATATCAAGGCAAGGATGTAAGCCAGTGGTTCTCAGCTTGGGTGATTTTACCTCTAGGGGGCATTGGCAGTGTCTGGAGAGATTTTATATTGTCATGACTTGGGAGGCTGTGGGGAATGCTACTGACATTGAGTGGGTAGAAGCCAGGAATCCTGCTAAACACCTACAATTCACAGGACAACGTCTCCACCCCCACCCCAACAAAGAAGGAATCATCTAACCCAAAATGTTAATAGCGCTGAGGTTGAGAAATTGCCATGTTAAGTAAAAGGGGTGTGTGTTTGGGAAATGCAGTTAAGTCAGGGTGTTAGGGAGAACTTTGGGAAGATGTGTCCAGAGCCAGATAATGAAGGGCCTCATGTCACATTGAGTTCAGATTTTTTTTTTCCCTTGACTTGACCATGAACCACTGATCGATTTTAGACCTAGTGAGCATGATTAGATTAGTGGTTTAGAAAGATCTTTTCGGTGACTATGAAGAAATGGCACGGTGTGAAGGAAGGAAGTCTGGAGAAAAGAGGACTGGACTTTACAGGCCCCCAGTGAAAGGTGTGCAGGCATAGAGAAGACAAGGTAAGTGCCGGAGAGTTCTGTAGGGTATCAGGACTTCTCAGACGTTGCTCATTTCTGACCAGCTCTGTACATGCTGATATGCTCAGAGGGGCGTGTTTTCTTCGGATTCAGGAGTTACTGCTGCAGTCTCTTTCCAAAATCATCTTTACCCATATGACCTCTGACCTCTCTGGATAGTTAAAGCCCTCTTTGAAGGAAATGGTAATGAAGTGAAGGGTGGCTATGGGGTCCATGTGCACTTAGAATGTGCACAGGGTTTGCATGCTCTGGCCCTTTAGGTTTCTGTCTGTCGGAGCAGCAGCTCTTTTGCAACCCCTCACCTGCTCAGACAGGAAGAGACAGAATGGGGAAAGAAGCACAGGGCACAGGGAGCATTTTTTTGTTTTTTCCCATGGATGATCCTTGTCAGTAAGAAAGCTGGAAACCACTTCTACCTGAGAGAAATATATACAGGGCAGTCCACTGAAGACTGGGCCCTGAGGTTACTTGAGCGATGGATAGATAACCTTTGAGGTATTTAGTCCACAATATACAGTGACCAAAGGTTTTCTCTCCTAGCCAGTCCTTACCTGACCACTAAAAGGCAAGCAGGACAAAACAAGATAGAGCCTTCATCTTTTTTTAAAAAAAGGTCATTTTGACCACACTGTTTGAGGAAACTATGGGTCATGATTCAACGCATCTTCCACCTAATACCAACCAGTTTTCTTTTCCCTCCTTATTTAAAAAAAGAGAGTCAAACGGAAGCATTGCTGATCCTAGAAGTGTTTAGTAATGAACGTGATGGTATCTTCCAAAGATGGCTGTGACTAAAACAAACAAAAAAACCAAAACCTCATGTGACTGCTTGAAATCTACCAATAGAAGAAAACGTGAAAAGATATGAATACTGTAACTATATTTATCGTTAAATAATTAGGAAGTATTTGCTATACAGTCCATGATAATATATTTGGAAAAATTGGCATAAATTGGCATGTTAATTAGTGCCGCATACAAAATTTGCGGCATTAACAAAAATGAGGGCGTACTTAGAAAAAAATGGAAGGCAAGAGCTGTAAGGCAAAAACCATGAATAAACAAAAGCAGAAGATGGAAAGAGGAGAGCGATGCCATCTGGGAGAACCCATGGCCCTTGGTCTAGTCTCTGGGAATGGGAGACAGAGCAGGAAGGACAAATACAAGCCATGTGAGTAAATTTAGTTGTGAACTCATGCACTGTCAGCACTTGCACGTGGCTGTGGACCCTGTGACAGTGGATTCCTCCTCTGCTCGCCTTTGTGGCCTGACCCTCCAGCCTGCTTCCCAGCTCACTCTCCTCACTGCTGTCACTCCCTCACAACCCACAGAATTGATTTGTGCAAATCATTGCTCAAGTAGAATACATCACATCATAGCACAAGTTATTTTAATGAAAGGGCCCAAATAGCACACATGCACATATATGTATTTATTTAGTTTTGTCTTTGTCCCATTTGACTCCAACATAAAACAGCGAATGACCCATGTATATTTCAGCTTACCCTTGCTCCCCCATTTTTAAAACCCTAACCAGGAGTAGAGAGTAGGTAGTTGTGGAGGTAGAAGTAGAAGCAGAGATGGAACATTCCAGAGTCACCAGAGAGAGAGAGAGGAGAGGTCCGTATAATTGAGAGCTGCTAAAGTCCTTCCCATTTTGGTTGGGCCTGATTTCGTTGGTGGCTGTTGATACCGGTTCCCAACTGCCTTGAGCTAGTTAGGCATTTTCAAGTTGCAAGAGAGAAAGGCATTTCAGATACTTCAGATGATGGAAGTTTATATTGTCAATACAACCAGGTTTGTTGATGTGGCACCAGGGCTGTAAACATCATACTTCAGTTGGGAGTCTATTTCTGGGGACTTTAAGGTGGCAGATCACTAGTAGAGTCTTGATTTCATCTGGAAAATGGCAGATATATAGATGTGTTTTTATATAAGTGTGTATATCTATATACGTGTGTATATATACATATATTAATATATGTTATATTAATATATGTATATTACTCAGTATAATATATTACTCAGTTTTCTTAGTTGTAAAATGGGAATTATAGTAGTATAATCTCATGTGGTTGCTCTTTTGAAAATAATGCACATAAAGCTCCAACCAGTAGTAAATGTAGAATATTTTCTACATTTACACTGTTAGCTTGTTAACTCATCATAATTATATTTATTCCGTCAAGTGGTAGATGCTTAAAAGTTTATCTTGATACACCATTTGGACATTTACATTGTTTACAGCTCTTTACTATTACAAATAATGTATCTTTGCTTATAAATTGCCTGCTGTTTAGTTTCTTTAAGAAACTCAACTTGAAACAAAGAATTACAGGTTCAAAGAATGTTGACAATTTCAGCCTTTTAAATATATTTATAAGTTATTATCTAAAAAATCTGTCCAGTGTATATTTCCACCAACAGTGTTCCCTGACCAAACTGGATTTTAAAATCCTTCTTAATTTAAAAAATGAAAATTGTGTCAATCGTTGTTATTTTGAAATTATTTTTATTAGTGAAATTTGACATTTGCTTATTTTTAATTTTTCTGTAAATTATCTGTGTTTTTGCTGACTTATCCTTTTGGGTCTTAGAGTTTTTCTGATAATTTTGTTTCAAACGTCTGGCTAAAAATATTTTACATTTTTTCCCAATTTAATTCTTAATATTTTTTTCTTTTGTCAAGCAGACAATTCTTTTCCATTTCATTTAAACACATAAAATCCCCTCCTTCATTGCCCATTGGCCATTTTGTTTCAAGTAGCTTTTGCTCTTTAGGTATAAGTGAGACTTTAGTTTCCTTTACAAGTAGTATTACATATGGTGGCCTGTAAGTCCTAGCAATTTACCAACAGTTGACTAAGTTCTGTTTATATGTTTTCCTCGTTAAAGTACAACTTGAGGCCTTTTTTTTTTGTCCTAAGACTAGTTAGGAATAGTAACTACTAAAATTGTTTCTACAAGTATGTGAAAATTGTGCAGAGATTTCGCAATCCGTAAAACAAAACGCATGCATTTTTCTAAACTTTCCTTTCCTCTTTTTAGAATTTTATAGAATCTTCCATCACGCTGTTTGAGTCTGACCTGGAAAGTGGGAAGTATATTGACATTGCAAATCAGGAGATTTCTGACTTAGAAGAAATGGGCTTCAGCAATGAAACAAGATCCATTCATGTTAAAAGTGGAGTGTAAGTTGTCTCCTACCTTCAGAGCCTGGGGAGGTTCTTTGGTGTCTGAAACTGTTGGGTGCTCGATTCTACATCACTTCTGTTCTTTTTCCTTTCCCCCTACTAGATGGGTTGCCTACGGGCAGAAGTTTTTCTGTGGAGAGCAGTACGTTTTAGAGAAAGGGAAATACAAATGCTTTTTTGACTGGGGAGGATCTAATGACACAATCATGTCAATACGACCTGTCCAACTGGTGAGTTAAGTGTGACCGCAACTAATGCCAGGGGCGCGGAATGGCATGAGTGTGGAACCAGCTTCTCCAAAATGGAATTGTTGAACTACGTGTATGTAGAGAAAATGAAACAGCAGATGGAGTTCTGTAGCCTCCATAGAGAGCTTGTGTGTGATACTAGCACACTGATGAAGAGGCTCTGTAATCTGGTCCGTTTGCTCATTGAGCAACGTTTCTTTAGTGCCTCTGCTCTGCCACTGTACTGTTTCACTGAGACATGAGTAAGACTGCCCTGATGGGTCTCGGCGTCTTTGAGGAGATAGGCATGTGGACAGTTAATTATAGAATGACTAGTGGGAAAAATGAAGTGTGTTGGCAGTGGGAGGGGCGCAGGGGAAAGCAAGCCCTCAGAACCTGGACAATTGGGGACTGTGCCACAGCGGGGATACATTGAGTGATATCTGAAGGGACAAAAAACAATTTTTCCAGGCAGGGAAGTGGAGCAGAAAGGGCATTCCCCCAAAAGCTTGTGGAATAATGAACACTGCGGGATGGTATGGGTGCCCGTGAGATAGTTACGGGGGAGTGGATGGTGGGAAGTTCAGACACTTTTGTTATAATAGGTATTGGGGCAGATTTTTCTTCCAGTTACAGTATTACTCAAAGTGAATTAGTAATAAATACAAAATTATTATAAGATAATTCAGTAAGTTATTTGAGGGTCATGGCCAATTCAAGAAATCTAATAAATTGTCTAGACTTTTTTTCCCCATTTTCCAAAGGATATTTTCAACACTTTCAAAAACACAACAAGGATTGTATGGTTAACAATTTTTTTAAATGTTTTGTTTTTCAGGAACCACTCGGGATAAATGAGCCTCCACATTTGGTATGTTTAAAAATAGCCTTACCTTGGGATTGTTAAATTGTTGACTAATAGCATGTATGCCCTTCCTCTCAAATCCTTTCCCTCAGATAACTTGCGGCCGAGTCAGGGCGGTCTGCACTGTGCTTGGTACCTACGAGATGAAGACAGCCCGTCTCCGTTAGTGGTCGTTCCGGCCTGGATGTGGCCCACCTCCTGTTTTCTTCTGCTAGAGAATCCACTTTGGCCACTTTGGGATCATTTTGAACCTCTGCCACTCTTTCTTCCCTGTTGCCCATCTGTTCTTGAATGTTTTATTCTTATTCAGCACATGGAGAAATCACTGGCCATCTTGGCGTGCTTATTACGTAAATGTATTCCGAATCCCTAAATCAGAGATTTCTTAAAAGCACTAGTAAAATTGCAGCCTCCTTTATTTCTGGTGTTAGTGGTTTGAAGGCTTGGACAGTACTCTGGAGCCTAACGTTTGTTTATTGTCCATTGAAGGCTAGAAATTGTGCCTTTTTTTTTTTTTTTACTTTTTGTTGAATTTATTGGAGTGACATTGGTTCATAAAATTATATAGGTTTCAGGTGTACAATTCTATAACACATCATATGCATATTGTATTGTGTGTTCACCCCAAGTCAAGTCTCCTTCCATCACCATTTATCCCCCCCATACCCTCTTCCACCTCCCTCCACCTCCCCTTCCCTCTGGCAGTCACCATACTGTGGTCTGTGTCTTTGAGTGTTTGGTTTTTGTTGCTTAAGTCACCTTCACTGACTTAAGCCAGGAGGGAAAAACAAGTACCACATGATTTCACTCACATGTGGAATCTAATGAACAAAATAAACTAACAAACAAAATAGAAATAGACTCATAGATACAGAGAACAGACAGCTGTCAGGGGGGAGGGGGCTTGCAGGGCTGGGTGAAAAAGGTGGAAAAGAAATTGTGCTTATTTAGTGCTTGCTTAGTGCTTCTGATAACTCTGTGAGGTCAGGATTAATCCCATTTATTGAGGAGCAAAGCAAGATTTAGAATTTGTGTCATTTCACACAAGTAGCAAAATAGGCATTATCTGGTATCGCCACTGAACCACAATTTCAGGATTTTACATCAAGAAAAATATTTCATGATAGGAGCTGTATTACTTTAGGAGGAAGAGGGAATGAAAAATTGCTTCCTCTCATTTTAAATAACAAATTTGGAAAGTTTTCTGTCTAAAAGCAAATATATATTAATTAATTTTAATTATTTGACATTTGCTAATTTACATAGTGCTGAGTTCTTCCTTTGAGTTCTATATTTCTCATGTTCGTGTCAGTGTTTATATATTTCATATCAGCCTAATTTAACCATGTTTCTATTTACAGTGCTTCCAGGTTTCATTTTCTGATTAACTCAGGCCTATTGGGAACATTTCCTTTCTAAATACAGGGAGGGGCAAAAGGAGGTTTACATTTGTGCGTATGGAAAACACAAGAGTTAAGAAAGCTATTGTAATCATCATAACCTGAATGTCTTTTTCCATACGAACTGCTAGAAACCCACTTTTGCTCCACCCTATATAATTGAGCTGTGGTGTTTAGAGACACTTCCTGCCAGATATTTATTTTGAATCTTTGTAAAGTCCAGCTGTGGACTCTTACAGCACTTTTCACATGAATCAACGTATCTTAAGAGTTAAATAGGGATAATTCCTAACTGCACATTTCTGAGTTTTAAGTGCAGATAGAAGTTACATTCTTTTAAGCTCTGTCTCCTCCTCCTACATCCCTGTTCTTTGTGTGGACTTCCTTGTTTCGGGCAGATTGCTCATAGGGCTTTCTTCTTAGTATTTCCAGTCTGACTTGAAGAGAAAAGGAAGCAGTGGAGAGCGCCCAGTGGAATCAGCCCTTCATTTTCCTGGCTATGGCTCAGCTATTGCCTTGTGAAATAAACATTTCTGACAGGTGGATGGTAGCTGGGTATTTGGTCACATGCAGACAAAGTCTCCTTAGTTTACCCAGTATCAAAGCTCATATTATTTCCACTGGACCCAAGTTTCAGAGCGCATTGCTTGTTTTACCCAAACAGAAAGGATTGGCTGGCACTCTGGTTCCGTTCAGTAGCTAGAAAGCATTTTCCTCTTTATAAGTTTCTGTGACAGTCAGACTGACCATTCAGATGCTGTGTGCAGGTGAAGCAGTAGTTTTCTCTGCAGAATAAGGAAGTTATGTCTCGGAGTTCAAGTCAGAGAGAGAATTGTTTTTTATGCTGATGATTTGACAGGGAACCTCAAGCATCCTAAGAAAGGAAAAGCCAGAAAATGTATGTGGATAGAGATTGATATACATCATGAGAGTTATGTTAATAAAAATATTATTGCTGATGTGTAAGCATGTCCTGATGAGATGTGTCTTATTTGGAACATAGAACAATACCTCCTTGTATTGAGAAGATTGTTTCTGACTAAAGCTCAATCACCAAGCCTGTTGCCAGCTCAAAATATAAAGGATCATTATAGAGTTCTTCATATTCAGCAGGTGGCATTTTATTTTTTCTTCCCCAAACAAAACAAAAAACAAACCATGCGGATTGTGTTCATAATGTCATCACCCTGCTCCCCCACCAAGTCCAAATCAGAAATTTCATTAAATTAAGTCTAATAACAGTGAGTTGGGTTTTCAAGGAGGTTGTATTCAGGTCCCATTCCCTGGAAATTCTAACCACTTTCCCCCTTTGACCCAATCAAGGACTTTGCTTTCCTAGAATCTTTTTCAAGCCTACTTGCAAATACAATAAGAAGTTTGGATTTCTTTAAATACTGAGCCCCTGTTTCATTTTATGCATGATTCTGGCTGAGAAAAAGCAACTGGATGTTTTCTAGTATTGCATAACTCGGCCACATTGAATTTTAGAGTGATTGCAGACTTTTAATACTTGTGGTTACTGTTATCATTGATGGCAGATAGGAAGACAGCTGTTTCAGTCAAATGTCATTACGATTCAAGAGCAGTAGAGAAAAACACTTATTCATGGTCCTGTGACCAGACCATCTTTATAGAATCCAAATGCCAGAAATCCTCAGGAAGTACTTCTCCAAGTAAAGAAAACCATTCCCTGAGTAATCAGGGAAGTCCAGTTATTGTAGAACATGTAAGTGATGGGAAAAGTAGATAATGCTACAGTATGAGGCAGTGTGATGCAACGGAAGATTGGAAGCAAGACTGTTCTTTGTCTAACAATCAGCATGTTTGTTTGAAGGAGGCCCACAGGGCAGCAGAAAGTCAGACAGGGGAGAATGTTTCTCATAGAAATTATCTTAATATTGGAGTAAATAAAATTCTGATATTGTAGATAAATTGAGTATAACTTCTGTGTTTGGTTGGTAAATAAACTGTTGAGTTTTTAGTTTTTCATATTAAATTAAAGACCTATTACATTTATTCATATATATCATAAATGAAAAGTATATAGTAAAAAAGCATTTCTGCAAATCTTCATCATAAAGCAGTGATAATTTCTGCCTCAAAGGACAGTTCTAGAGAAGAAATAAGATAATATATGAGAAAAGGCACCTTGCCTTGCAAACCAGTGGTATAGTCTCTTTTTCCCCCCCTGTTCTTGTGAAGGATTATATGTAGATCTTTTTTATTTTATTGTTGAGAGTATTACAGATGTTCCCTTTTTCCCCCCATAGATCCCTTCTACCCCGCACTCTTTTTTTTTTTTTCTGCTTCCATACAGTTCTATTTGGGGGACCAGTAAGAATTGAGCCATGCCCAGACGGCACAGAGGGCTGGGTGTGATTTGAAATAAACTCATCTTTCATTTATCTACTTGCTTATGTTCTAAGCAACCTATCTAATTTTTGTACATTTATTCTACATTAACCTAGAAAGGAAACCAAAATAGTTATCCAGTTAGCATTCCACAGGACCTGATTTTACCAAGAGTAGAAACCACAGTTTGTTGTAACTAGTAAGTGCAGTGTTGGTTTCTGTATGGACCTTCCTCAGAACATTATGAGAATTATTCTATTCTGAGGCATTTGTGAGGTAGTCGGAGTGAAGTGTTACTTTTCTGGTGTTGCTCAAATTTTGAATAAACTAAATCTCATTTTAGGGGTAAAAATAAACTCAGATGAACATTCAGCCCTGCTTTTTTAGTTTGGGTAAAGAATAGTTTAACCCATAAATCAAAAAGATACTTTATGGCAGAGTGTGTGTGTGTGTGTGTGTGTGTGTGTGTGTGTGTGAATTTTAATTAATGCTTCTGGGTATGAACACAGACAAAAGTAGAGGTGGCTACTGTACGTGTCAACTTGCCTTGTCAGTTGTCCAGGACTTGACATTTCATGGTGAAATATTGAAGTATAAATCTTAAGCTCAACAATATGAAAACAAACTGGAAATACAAGTAGTGGGTGAAACAGCCATGATCTCTGTTCTCATGTGGCTTTTCCAAGTCTTACTGTGAATTAAGATAATATCAGCATGTAGGAGAAATTAATTACATTTTTGGAAGTTAAATGTGATTTACTTTTAGACTCATGTTTTCTAAGCCTTTAAAATATAGCCTGAAAAACTACTAACCAAAATATATGCTCTTATCAAGAAATTGAGGGGCAGTTTCCCTGGACATGTAGAATTGTTCTTATACAGGAAATTTTCCAGGAGTCTGTCTCACTTTGGACTTCCTTTTTATTGCTATCCACTGTGTGCACCAAGAGGACCATGGGGGAAACTTGCTGGATGTCACCTCCTTACGGCAGGGAGTCCCTTGGAGTTTTAATGCTCCAAATGCAGCCTGGTTTCACAATAGGAAGTCGTGTTGTGCAGGCGGCAGTTGGTCAGGGGAAATTGGTCCTCTCACCTCCCTGGTTTTGGCTGATCTTTGATATCAGACTAAGCAAGCTCAAAGCTGAATGATGTAGTCAAGAAAGAATTCCTCAGAACTCAGGGAACCTCGGCCTCTAAGGGCCCTGGGGAAGAAGGAGGTGAATATTCGCTGCTCAAAGAAGCCTGTTTTCCACGATGACCGCATGAGCAGCAGAGGGGGCCATGCTGCAGATCGTTCGTTATGATGCGTTCTTAGCCCGGCGCAGGCCTGTCCATGCAGGGTAGACCTGCGGGCCGTGGCATTTCAAGGCTCTGATGGATTATTGAATATTTACAGGGCTCATTAATTTTTTTCTCACCTATTATAGATCCAGGGTCGCTAGAGTTGTGGATACTGTATCTCTGGTCTAAAGGGAATTATAGTTGAGATTTCATGGGAGTGTTTTTTAGCAAAAAGAACTAAAATTAAAATGTCATATATAATTGTAAGATGTGCATTTAAGGTGTTCTTATCAGTAAAGTGCATCCTGTAAACCGAAGTGCATTACCCAGGCATCTTTCCTCCTTCACCGTAAACCTTCCACTAATCCCATCGTCACCTTCACCACCTGCTGCTCTGCGCTCAGGGCCAGCTCTCGCTCGCTTTGGGCACGTGCTCACTTTCTCGCCGCCTCCCTCTTAGTAACAGTGGATCAGGAAGACCTGGAGAGAGAAGAGGCATACCAACCACCCCTCATACTAACGCTAGCCTCCTTTGTGTTTAGCGCTAAATTGCTTATTATTTTATACCTGTAGTGTCATCGCAGGAGATAATCGTTGTTTGATACAATGGACAAGGACCATGTTTTAGTGGAGGAGGGATTCTGATTTACTCTTATAGGTAGAATTGTTTTCAGGGCTTCCGCGTCCAGTATTTTGTGCAAGAGATAGATGAAAATGGTAAATAAATGATGACATTTCTGAAAACATGAGAGGGGGAAATGTAAGTTTAAGGAAAATGTCACCCTTGACATGGATTAATTGAATAACAAAACAGTCTAGTATTTCACTGAACTTTTTATAAGGACATGAAACTAAATGTTTGCTTTTGTGATGCTGTCAAACAATTGTCTTCTGTGTAATTTTTGTATATTCTTTTTGTGTTTTTGGTGTGTTTTTTTAGCTCAAAGCATTCAGTAAACCAGGGTTCCAAGGTGAATGTGTAGATTTTACAAAAGAAACTTCTGATTTGACTTCATTCATTCCATGTTCTTTTAAAGTTCTTCGGGGCTGGTAAGTATGCTTATTGAGTGTTTTCTGTTGTTGTTTTAAAACTAAATTTCTTTCAAATTTACAGATTTGACCTGTATTATTTTTTGCTTGCACAGTGAAATTTTAAAAATGTTTTTATTCATTGCTTAACTGCTAATTAGCCTATATTAACTTTGTCCAACTCATATTATGAGCCATTGTGTAACAGAGAGAAACAGGATGCTGATTAGCCCACTTTGGATGCATTTGAGTGACTTTTTTTCTTACTGTATGTTTATTGTGTAGCATAATCGAATGCTATAAAAAATTAGTGGTTTTTGCCTGGCCGCTGTGGTTCAGCGGTTGAGCGTCAACCCAGGAACCAAGAGGTCACCAGTTTGATTCCTGGTTGGGGAACATGCCCAGATTGTGGGCTCAGTCCCCAGTAGGGGGCGTGCAGGAGGCAGGCGATCCATGACGTTTCTCTCTCGTCCATGTTTCTCTCTCTCTCTCCCTCGCACTTCCTCTCTCTCTCAAAATCAATGAAGACATGTTTCTTTTTAAAAAATTAGTGTTTTTGTTTAGATAAGACATTCCTCAATTTTAAGAACTGTTTTTGTTTAGAGTATTTATCATCCCCATTTCACAGATGAGGATCCCTGGTTCAGAGTTAGGGTTTCCCCAAGATCACACACCAGATACCAGACCCAGCATGGCTTGGTCATACTTTATTAAGTCCTATGTTCTTCCAGCTGCAGCAACATACTGGATCTTTTTCACAAATATGTGAAACGGTGTATAAGTCTCAAGGCTGCTGATATATATGTATTTATACATGTATGTGTGTATACATATATACTCTGTTTATTGACTTTATAAAATATACATAACAAAATTATTTTAACTATTTTAAGTGTACAGTTCAGTGGCATCTCTGTGTATCAAATATCTACCTAATGACTCATCAAAGTCTCTTTATTCTTTAAAATACCTTGGATTCATCAATTCTCCTTTCTCTCCTGATCCAGTAGAGACTAGGATATCTTATTTTCTATTTGTGGAACTTCATCCCCTAATCAACCCCACTCCAGCATTGTATTACTTCCATTGCTTACCACAAATCAGTTATTGCCTGTTTATTTGCCCCAAAACTCAGCTTAATATTTTTACTATTCTGCTCTAAGTCCCATAGCTGCCCTAGCCGGTTTGGCTCAGTGGCTAGAGCATGGGCCCGCGGGCTTAAGGATTTCGGGTTCAGTTCTGGCCAAGGGCACGTACCTCGGTGGCAGGCTCGATCCCCAGCCTGGGTCGGGCATGTGTGGGAGGCAGCCAATCGATGTGTCTCTCACACTGATGTTTCTGTCTCTCTCCCTTCTACTCTCTCTGAAAAGCAATGGAAAAGATATCCTCGGGTGAAGATTAAAAAGAAGAAAAAAAAATCCCATAGCCATTCTCTAATCCCAGTGAGATGTTCAGATTCTTCCAGGATTTACCATCAACTCGTCTCATTTCCCCTATTTATTCTGCAGTCTATCCTTACGCTGCCCCTCACCCTCCCCTCTGCCAACATTTACTCGGCTATGAATTTCCTACCTTAGCCTCTCTACCAGGGGTCAGCAGACTTTTTCGAGCTGTGAGCCCCGCGGGCTGTGTCCGGCTTCTCCACACTGCCTCTGTCGCACATGGCAGCCAGAGGCAGCGCACAGTGGGTGGGCGTGGCTGTGTTCCGGTGCAGCTCTGTTTATAGACATTGAAATTTGAATTGTATCTAATACTCACTTGTCACGAAATATCCTCCTCTTAATTTCTTTAAATCACTTAAACATGCAAAAACCAGTTTATTAAAAGAGACAATATAAGAACCGTGGCGATTGCTTCAGTACCTGGAATGCTTGAAGGATCTGGGTTTGAGCCCAGTTCCATGACTTCCCAGCTATGTAACCTGCAACATATTGGATTATCTCGCTCAACCTCAGTTTCCTTATCTGTAAGGAGGGATGGTAATAGTACCTACCTCAAAGGATTCTTATAAAGACTAAATACGTAATGCACGTGGAGGGCTTAACTCAATGCCCCACACATTGAAACCCTTTGATAAATGTTGGCTATAAAATGCTTATTACGTAGAAGGTATGACAGTAAGTTATAATGCCACAGAGCATTTCTGTGGTTTTCCAAAGTTAACCTGGTCTAACCAAAGTACAGTTTTGGTGATCTTAAAATATAGAGCTAGGACTTAACACACCCAAACTGAAGTGGTAGCAGCCAATTCATCGATCCCTTGGGTTCCTTCTTTTCAAAAGGGCATGTCTTAACCAAATTTTTGATGATCGCTATATTGAAAGTAATATCAAAGATTCTAAAGGGTTTGTTTTTTATAGTATTAATTAGCTATCAGATGTGCAGGTAACAGACTTTATATACTGCTGTGTGGTTTTAGGAGTCTAGCTTCTAACTCAGACTGAAGGCAAGCTCATCGTTAAGTACAGATACAAGTTTTTATTTTCCCCCCATAAAAACTTTTCTAATGTGTTTAAGACCTTAATAATCACTATAATTTGATCCCAGAGTTTTGTACTTGAAGGCACTAAATGAAGTTAATATCTTTAGCTTAAAGCAGATGTCTTCTTTCAAAGTACAGCTCTATCATTTGATAAATTGGGGGGACCTTGGGCAAATCACCTAACCTTCCAAGCCTGTGTTGTGTTGCCTATAAAAGTAATGGTTTTATGTCCTGGCCAGTGTGGTTTGGTTGGAGCATCCTCCCATGCACCAAAAGGTCGAGGGCTCAGTTCCCAGTGAGGGCACATACCTAGGTTGTACGTTCAATCCCTGGTCGGGGTGCATACAGGAGGCAGCCAATCGATGCTTCTCTCTCACATTGATATTTCTCTCTCTCTCCCTTCCTCTCTGTAATTTTCATTAAAATCATATACCCAGGTGAGGATTAAAATATATTTTAATAGTTTTATCTCATGGAAGTTTTGAGGACAGAGTGAAGTCTATGTAAAGCACTTAGCCTATGTCTGGCACATGGTGAGCACTCAATATATGACAGTGGTAGCTGTGTTTTTTAAACTGGTGGTGGGTATTTGCTGCCGGTCAGCATCTCGACTTCTATGTGGTACCCCGGCCCCGGTTCCCACAGCACAGTGATGAGCTGATGCTGCCAGCTGCCTCTGTCTGACGGAATGTCCCACGGCTTGTCTTTATAGCTGGCTCCTGTATTACCAAGAGGACATTTCTAATAACCAGTGTGTGTTAGAAGAAGGCCTCTATGCTGACCTTACTTCCTGTGGCTGCCCGACATCTGAAGTCAAGTCCCTCAAGCCCATTGGCTATGTAAGTACTTTGCTGAATGCATAATTATAAGACCTTTTCTTGTCCGGTTTAATTACCATGAATGAGAATGTGAAGTTGGAAGAAACGATACACGGGCAGGTATAAAAATTTGAACAATTTAATTGTGGATTGTAAAATTGAGATTTACTGATGAAGTCGAACCAAAACGTAGCATTAATATTTTCCTTCTTTTTTTGTTTTTTGTTCTTTTGTGTTCTTGAGCAGAATGCTAAACTCAGGAACTAAGGTAATACAGGCCTGACTTTTAAACCCAGTTTGGTACTTTAGCCAGTTTGGGCGACATTGACAAAGTTACTTAGTTTCCTCATCTGTAGAAGG
The DNA here is from genome assembly GCF_964146895.1 of Miniopterus schreibersii. Lineage (NCBI taxonomy): Eukaryota > Metazoa > Chordata > Mammalia > Chiroptera > Miniopteridae > Miniopterus > Miniopterus schreibersii. The sequence continues at coordinate 66,029,663 of NC_138106.1, read as the reverse complement.
TAATAACTTTATAAGGACACTGGGATATTAAATAAGATGATGCTTGTAAAATGCCAGTGCATGGTGAGCACTTGATTAGTTTTAGCTATTAGATCATGGTTATAATTGTTATAGTTTAATGAAAATAATTGATCTTTTTATTATTACATAAATCTCACCCTTTTTCTGCTACTCAGTATTACTTTAGGGCCTCGCCCATGACTGGTATTGATTTCAAACCTTGTTTGGGGGAAAACTAGGACTTTCCTGCCTGGCTTGTGCAGAATTATCTAGGTCACCTTGGAGGCCCACATTTATAGAGTAAGTGGTTTCTCCCTTCTGTCATATTTACTCAGAATTTTAAACATGAAACATCTGGGACGTCAATTCTGAGCTCCTAGTTGGTAGAGCCTATGAAAAGGAAGTAGTAGTGAGGATCTGGGATATTTTCCCAATGTCTGGTTATGGTGATTCCCTGGGAGCATTTGATCAAAGCAGAGATCGCCAGTGTGGTGACTCAAAGCCGTACATAGTAGCAGGAATCCCTCAGACCTTCCAGCCAGAGCTGGCTTTGGAGATGATGGCCCTACTCAGGATCATTGATCCCAGACCAAGCAGTGTGGTCTTACTTCACAGGGCATTCCTGGATAGAATATTCTTGGTATCAGGCTAAAAATAGTGTCTTACCAAGGATAAGATAGAAGCCTTGGTCTCTCTCAGTGGCCCCTTAGACACCAACTTGGGAAGACTAAGTGGCTCCTGATGCTTCCTGTCTGTGGGAGGAAAACTGTAGAGAAAAATGTGGTCTGGTCACTCTTTCCAGTTACTGACAAAACTGAACGGGCTTTGCAAAGTAGGCCACATTCACTGGGAAAGGAATTTTTTTGGGAACTTTTAGTGGTCAAACCAGCAGACAGAGACTTATTTGGTATTGACACTGAAAGCAAAATATGTAGGTCTAATACGACAGTACCATCTTGAAAGGATTTTATAGGACTGCTAATTCAGTGAGCTAAGCTCACTAAATTGCCAAGGAGGGAATTTTAGAAACAGAGTCAAAATTAAAGAGGAATATTACTGTTTTTCTCTGAAGAGTTGCAATTCTTTTACATCCCTGAGGTCAAAAAATGAATAATTTAAATTAGTAGTGAAAATAGAGAGGTTTTTCGCGTAAGTTGTATGGTGGCACGTCCCCGTTTTGGCCCAGTGGAGCTCAGGCAGGGTAGGCGAAGGTGCCTCTTGGGAAGGATTCGAGAGCTGCGGCCTTTTCACTCCAGGAACTCATTAAAGGGTATATTCAGTTTGTGTAAGGACAGCTCACTCATTTTCTTAATGCCTTGGCATGGCATGCTTTAAATCTTTGGAAAGTCTTGTTGAAGACGTGTTTGGGCAGTAAGTCTGGTGTGGAAATGGAAGGAATATGAGGTGAATTTGGGCATCCCAGCAAAGACCCACAGGGGGACTAAGAGTCAGCCTCAGCAGGTAGCATTTCCTTGGAGTGGACCATGCCCCCCCCTGGAGGCGCTGGAGCCCCGAGCTGATCACACCTGTGAGACTGATGTGTGAACCAGAACGTCGGCTGGTAATTTGTACCAGGTGGGTTCTGGCGACTGGAATGCTTGAGGGTTCTGTCCGGCGCATTTTCCTGCCTCTCTGGAAGAACGTGGAAACAGAATTAGTCATCAGAAGGTTTTCTGTTGAGCATAGATGTGGGTGAGGCAGATGTCTTGAGATTAGCTTGCCTGGGATAGCATTCTCCGCAAAAGAGACTTTTCCCACTCCCCAGGGTCCAGTTGCTCGCTTTCTCTAGATTCTGTGCCACCTTTCTCTGGAAAATGCTAAGCGCACTCTGCCTGACCTGCTGCTCCGACTCCTTCCCTATCCCCTCTCCTCCTGCCGCGTTCTCTGTTAGGGATCGATGTGCCTGTTTCTCTATATTTGTTAACACCACTCCCTATGCCACAGTCCAGTGGGATTCTGGATTCATTCTAGAGAATGTTTCTGTCCAGTTGAGTTGACTTTACACGTATATGAGCTGATCCTTTGATTTTGCTTTTATTAAAGTTAAAACCGTCGAATTCTGAGGGTGTTGCCTGTCTATAGTCAGCATTCCCAGACTTGCTGTGACTTAATGCTAAGTGTCATGGTGGTATATAATAGCAAGGAGTCTGAAGATTTTATCTCTGTACAAGATCAGTAAGTTTGCAGTGACACTTTGCTCCAGGCTGATTTCCATTTGTACAGACGTGACATTCCGAGGTCCGTGGGCGCGCCATTGGCAGTCATTTTACAGTGAAAAAAGCTGGGAGCATAGTTTATCATTTTGCTTCTTACTAATGTGACCTTGGGCAAATCAGTTTTTTTGGACTCCGTTAACTTATATGTAAATAAACTGTTAGAACAAGTATTTTCAAATCTCTGACAGCCTCCAGCTTTGTTGCAAGTAAGTATTTGGGAATTTCTTATTGGAAATGAAAAATAATGTATCCAGCCTTAGGACTCACATCGTCTGAGGAAATAAGATGGTGGATTAGCTTTCAGTAAGGTTATGCTAGCCCTGGCCAGGGTGTCTCAGTCGGTTGGCACATCATCCCGTGCACCAAAAGGTCACCATTTCAGTTCTCGGTCAGGGCACATGCCCAGGTTGCAGGTTTGGTCCCAGGTCAGGGTGTATATGGGAGGCAACCCATCGATGTTTTTCTTTCTCTCTCTTTCTTCCTCCCCTTCCTCTGCCATTCCCCGTCCATCCCTCCCTCCTTACCTCCCTCCCTTCCCCTCTCTCTAAAAATCAATAAGCATGTCTTAGGGTGATGATTAAATAAATAAGTAAGTAAGTGAATGAATGAATGAATGAATGAGTGAATGAATGAATGAATGGTTATGCTATATAATAGTCTCTAAAACCGTGGGTTAGGAGCTGGAGGTGGGTGGAAAACCTAAATAAAATGTTTCAGCATTGGCCTGGTGTAGTGTTTGGGGTAACCTGTTTTGTCGTGTTTCCATGGGAGCAGCAGTCCATGCGCTGCTTCTGTAGTGCCTCCATGGTGGCTTGGCATGGAAACCGGCCTCCTTTGAAGTAATAATCCAATCCTGGCAGCTCTAAACAGGCACAGCCAAAGAAACATCGTAGCAAGAGGCTGTAGAAAAACTTCAAATGAAATAATGACAGTGATGACACAAATGTTGAGAAGCAGAGTGGGAATTGGCAGTCCTTCTGTGCAGGAGCACTGAACAAGGTGCGCGGTTGTGAACAGAAGACCCAGTCAGCCACAGGATGAAAGGAAGCAGTGGTTTTACAGGCCTGGAGGGGTTTGGTTAGTATTAAATTTTCCGCCGAGCCCACATATACTTAACAGTATTAACTATTGTGTATATTTTGAAAATGAAGGCCAACATCAGCTTCCGAATGAGACACTTCAAGCATTAGCCTTTAAATTCAGGCAGAAGACAAAGGCCTGTACTGTTACCACTTCTAGTGAACATTATTCTGGAGTCCTAGCCACGTTAATAAGATTAAAAGTACCAAAAAAAAGTAAAAAGAAACAAAACTGTCGAGTATCTACTACAGATAACTTATTAAGGCTAATATGAATTTTTTTTTAAATTGCAAGGTACAAGATAAATAGCAATTAAACCATAGGGTGCTTAGTATTAAATCTAATACAAGGCAAGTAAGTCCTATATGGGAAAAATTATAAAAACATTATTGAAGGACATAAAAGATGGAGAGATACAAATTTTTACAGATGAAAAGATTCAATATTCAAAGTAGTCTTCCCCCAAATTACAGTGGCAACTCGGTTTTCTAATGTAATATGTTCCAGAAGACCGTTCGAGTTATGAAACATTCAAAAACCGAGGTGCGATTTCCCATAGAAAGTAATGCAAAATGGATTAATCCATCCCAGACCTTTAAAATCAACCCGTAAAACAGCAATTTAACATGAATTTTACTATCTAATGATACCACAGGTCCATAAAATGATGTACCGTGAAAGCAATAAGCACAATATACTGTACTGTAAAAGCAATAATAAATAAACACAGTGCAAAAACAGTACTATAGATGATAAAAATGAAAATGTAATTTTTTCTTACCTGCAATGATGATAGTCATGGTTTGGATGGGGGGGTCCCCTACCAGAATCACAATAGGTGGCTGTTGCTCAGGTGTTCTGTGGTCCTCTCCCAGAATCACTGTAGGTGACCCCTCTCCTGCCATTCCTTCCCTTGGTTCTTTACAGCACTGACACCTGGTTCAGACTCACTGGATCTTTTCATCACTAAAAATTTTTCAATTGACATTTGCTTTTTCCAATATTTTAAAATTGGTCTAAAGTGAGACATAGCATTATCATTGGCAGTGTTAGTGGCATGACTTACAGCAGCTTTATCAGGGTGATATTTTTCAACAAAAATTTGCACTTCAACCCATTTTGCGCACATTTCTTTGATCAGTGAAACAAACACTTTCTCCTCCCTCCTTCTCCGAGGACAGTTCCTCAGTTGCCACCTGTTGCTGCTCCGTCAGAACATCTGGAAGGTCTCCTGCGGCAAGTTCAGTCCTGTGGTCCTCCACTGACCCCTCCCCATCATCACTACTCACTTCCAAGCCCATAGACTGCCCCAGAGACACAGTATCCTCAGCAGCAGGAGCATCCTGTTCAACACCCTTTAATACACTTGCAGGGACAGCTTCTGGCCACAGTTTCTTCCATGCTGACTTCACTGTTCTGTGAGGCACATCCCTCCGTGCTTTGTCTATGAGATGGAAGCAAAGTAGGATGTTGAAATGATTCTTCCAGAACTCTCTGAGGGTTAGCTCTGTGTTCGAGGTCATCTCAAAGCACCTTTGGAACAGTGCTTTGGTGTCAAGCTTCTTAAAATTAGATATGACCTGCTGGTCTATGGGCCGGATAAGTGGAGTCGTGTTGGGGGGCAAAAGCTTTACATTGATAAAGCTGAGCTCTTCCGTCAACTCCTCCTCCAAGCTGGAGGGTGAACTGGAGCAGTATCCATAACAGGCAGGTGCTTCATTGGAAGATTTTTGTCTTGGAGGTATTTTTTTACACTTGGCCCGAACACTTCATGAAACCCCTCAATAAAAAATTGCCTGGTTACCCAAGATTTGCTGTTTGCCCTCCACATCACATGCAGCTTTCTCTTCATGACATTGTTTTTCTTAAATACCCTGGGGTTCTTGGAATGGTAGACTAGCAAAGGCTTCAACTTAAAATCCCCACTTGCATTCCCACAAAATAAAAGGGTCAGCCTGTCTTTCATGGGCTTGTGTCCTGGCCGTGATTTCTCCTCCTTTGTCATGTAGGTCCTCTTTGGCATTTTCTTCCAAAAGAGGCCTGTCTCATCACAGCTTAAAACTTGTTGGGGAAGGAAACCCTCTGCCTCCACATAATCTTTAAATTCCAAGACAAATTGGTCGGCGGTGTCTTTGTAGGCCCTGGCAGCTTCACCGTGTCTCACTATACTGCATATGCCACTTCTCCTAAACGTTTCAAACCACCCTCTACTTGCCTTGAAAAGATCACTTTTCAGCACTTGTTTCAGGGGTATTTTTGATGAGGTCAGCATGCAGATGAAAAGCTTTTTCACAAATCATGTTCTCAGAAATGCTGTCACCGGCCAACTGTTTTTCATTTATCCATATGAAAAGCAATTTCTCCACTTCTTCAGTTGTCTGTGTTCTTTGTCTTGTGTTTTAACACCTCTTGCAACACTGGCTCCTTTAATGGCTTCTTTATTTTTTAAGATGGTACAAATTGTAGACTTGGCCATACCAGACTGCGTTGCCAGATCACATACACGGACACAACTTTCATGTTTAGAAATAATTTCCTTCTTCACTTCTATTGTTTTTCTGTTAGTGATTCTCTTGGCTTTGAAGCTTTTATCTATTCCTCACAGCAAGCGGTGATTGGCAGAGGGCTCCTGAGATGACATGACCACAGATTGATTGCACACAGTCACAAAAACAAATTGGTTGCAAGGGTACTCATGAGATGAGCACAGATTGATTGCACACAGTTACCAAATAAGCCCAAATATCACCTCTGAGTTGTGCGGGTGCTCAGGACTCAACAGCTGACAGCCAGGCCTCAGGATCTTGCACTCAGCGGAAGCCATGTGGCATGTTTGACTTCCGAGGTGTGTTCAAAAACTGAAGCATTTATGTCCGGGTTTACGGTGTTCATAAACCGAAATGTTCATCAACGAAGACATTTGAAAACCAAGGTACCACTGTAATACAAATTCAGGCAAAACACTTACAGAAGTTTTTCCTTTTTTAGAGGGTAACAAAACAAGCTTATCCTAAAATTAATTTGAAAAGAAATAGGGGTCCAAAATAGCCGAGATACGAAGAACAACAGGCAAGATCACGTGTCCTACCAAACATATTTCATCTACAGCCTAATAACTAAGACACTGGATGCTGATACCAGAGAGAGAAGCAGAGCAGTAGCATGGGAGAGCATAGGAGAAACCGACCTACGTAAGTAACAGAATTGGGAAAGTGGCAGAAACAGCATTACAGTGGGGCTGTTATGACTGTTAAATAAATGGTGTTGAGACAGTTGGCCCTTTACATGGATAAAGGTTGTTAGAATTTTGCTTTACTCCAAACACAAAAAGAAGTTCCAGATGGATTAATGGCAGCCTAAAATGAAAAACAAAAACTTAGAAGAAAACATAGGAAACTACCCTAATGCTATTGTAGTAGGATGGATTTAATCCCCAGACATACAAGTCAGTAAAAGGCAAGTGTGTTAGTGTCCTATTGCTGCTATAAGAAATTACCACAAACCTAGTGGTTTAACAACAGAAACTGTCTTGCAGTCTGGAGGCCAGAAGTCTAAAAAGGGTCTTAATGGGGTAAAATTAAGGTGTCAGCAGGATTGCATTCCTTCTGGAAGATGCCATGGGGGAGACTCTCCTGCCCTTTTCTGGTTTCTAGAGGTCCCCAGCATTCCTTGGCTCATGGCCCCCTTCCATCTTCAAAGTGCATCACTCTAATGTCTCTCTGGCTTCTATCTCTGACCCTGCCTCTTATGTGGACCCTTGTGATTATATTAGGCCTATCTGGATAATGCAGACTAATATCCCTACCTCAAGATTCTTAACTTTTAATCACCTCTGCAAAGTCCCTTTGACCATGTCTGGTAACATTCACAGGTTTCAGGGATTAGGATGTGGACATTTTTAGGGGCTCAGGTAGAGGAGAGAGCGCATTAATTATTCAGCCACCACAGCAAGCTACAGGCTAGAATACATTTGCAGCCCTTACATCCTACAGAGGTTTAGTGTATAGAATATAAAAAGAGCTTTTCCCAGTCAGTTGAGAAAAAAGAAAAACCTATTTCCGAACTCCACAGAGGATATGAATAGACAGTTCATAGAAGAGAGAAGAAATGGCTGAGGACACTCAGAGGGTGAATGTCCTCACTGGTGATAATATAAGTGCAAATTAAAATGATAATTAGGTCGCATTACCTTACTTTAGATACAAACATTCAAAAATCTGACAACACCAAGGTATGATTTAGTGGCAGAGAAGTGGGATGATTCATTCGCAGCTAGTAGGAGGAGTGTGACTTGTGATGGGGGGAGGAAAGATGAGGATGTTTGTCACTGCAGTGATGGATGGAGCAAGCCACAGCGCATCCCTGTAAGGAAAGCACCACAGCAGTTACAGTGAGTGCAGGTGAGCTACATGTGTTGCTAAAGGATGTTACAGTAAGATGAATGTATACCGTAAGATACATTTCTGTGAAATTTAAAAACAAAGGATGCGTAACCATTAGTAAAGTATAAAAACATGAGCTGGAAGGATTCACAATTTCAGCATAGTGGTTACCTCTAGGGAGGCGGGGAATTAAAATTCAGCTGCACTGTTAACGTTTTACTTATTTATACAATTTGATACAACTGTAGTAAAATTTAAATGTGTTACTTTTGGGTGTTGGGTACATGGTCGTCTATATATTATTCATTCTTTTTGAAGTGTATTATAACTTTTTTTCTAAAGAGGGGTGGAAAGGAAGATGACCAGTTAGAAAGGCAGAGCCGAAATGAAACTGGTTTTCCAAGGCAAGTGAGAGAGGCTCCGTGCAGAGGATCACAGTTCGCTCGCCAAGAGTTTGGTTTGGGAACGTGACAGACTACTTGTTAGCCGCGTGACCTGGGCACTCTTCTGACAGCTCTAACCCTCAGCTCGCTCTTCTAATAAAATGTGAAGATTAAATGAGCTATTGCATGTTAAGCCTTTAGCACACGATAAGCAGTCAATATAACAGCTCATAGACAACAATTAATACTTACTGTGCAACATCAAGATTTGATAGGCTGAAGGTGTTTATATGATTTCGTTTTAAACAGGCCAAATAACATTTTTTGCCAGCACGCAGTTTGGTATTTCTCTGGAATGGAGTGGTATTTGAGGTATACATTATGGTTACTTCCCTTGAACTCAGTCCATTTGTTCTTCGTTTTTCAGCCGTAGTTCACTTGGCAAAGAGGGGTGAAATGATATTGTCCGGCTGTACAGTTATGGCTCCTCTTAGTGGCTGATTGCTAGATATTTTTAAAATAATATGTTATATATAGAACCTAACCAATTAATGTAACCCTGAGCTACTGTTAGCACCTTTTCCATACAAGCAGTGATTTGAAACTCAGAGAACTAGACAGTGTCAAAATACAAGTCTGTGTAGGTTTTTAAATGTCGAAAATTAGTAGTTACTTAGATTTTAAAATTTTTATCCAGTTGTGTTGATAAAATGTAGTCCTTCTAGCAGAGTACTTTCCCAGGGTTTCAGAGCTTTAAATTTGGGGGCAGACACGCTTGTTAAGCTGGTGGGGTAGGTAACAATAGGGGTCACACACACAGCCCAGCTGAGCAAGACAAAGTCAGGTGCTTCAGATAATAGCCCACCAGCCCATTAGAAATATTCCATATGACACAATTACTGTTACTTAGAACATGTTAGAACCATAGCATAGGGATTAAGAACACAGGCTCTGGGGCCATACTGTCTAGTTTCGCATGCCAGCTCTTCCACTTACTCTGTGTGGCCTGATAATGGTACTCATGCTGAGGGAAGCTGTGTGAATTAAATGAGTGACTACAGTTGTGCAGTCCCTTGTCTGAATGTATTTTGGGAGTTGGAGTTTTTTATATTTTAAACAATAATATGGTTCATATTATGACATATAAGAAAACACTCCCAGAAAGGTTCTGGGCAGCACCCCATAATTAAACACATTCCTACTTCTGTAGCAAAATATATTTGTAGCTACACAAATTGGATAAATATTATAGTCTTCTACTTACTCAGGTCAGGTTTTGTTGCCAGATGAATTAGGAAAAGTATTTGGAGTGTTGGAGTTTTTTGGATTTCAGAGCTATAGGTAAGGGATTGTGGATGGGGATATATATATATATATAAATAATTTTAGTTCAGTTTATGAGATGAGGTAGAGTAATGGGTTTTTTCCTTTTTTTCTTACTGCAAGTTCATTTATAAAATTTACTCAAGTATTTTTCTCGCTTAACCACACCCTCCCCTTTAGAAACTGAATCCTCTTTGCATGACTTAGACTTGACCCAGGAGGAATGTCCTGTTACTGCTGACACTTGAGAAGGGTCTTTGGCTCTGAATGGTTGGCTATTTTCTAGGTTGGCATAGACTGAGGCCAAGAGATTTGTAGAGCTCACATTGTCCTTAAATTCTGATGGTCTATTGTCCTTGGATAGTTTTGAGTACTGTGGCAGCTTCAGTTTCAAAGACTATTAATAGTTTATATCTCCTCCTACTTCGGTGTTTGAAAATGTATCAGAAAAATACTATTTTTAAAAAATATTTTTAATATGCAGATTATTATTTTATTGAGTGTTAATAGATTATCGATGTACACTTGTAAGGTATTTTTTTAAAGAATAGTTTATTGCTTTTTAGAAAGAGAGGGACGGGGGAGAGAGAGAGAGAGAGAAACATCAGTGTGAGAAAGAACATTGATTGGTTGCCTCCCACACTCCCCCCACTGGGGATCGAGCCTGCAACCCCAGGCATGGGCCCTTGACCAGGAATCTAACCTGCGACCTTTTATTGCATGGGATGATGCCCACCCAACTCAGCCACACTGCCCAGGGCCAGAAAAATATGATTTTACAGTAGTTCTTCAGCACTCTTTACTTCTGAATGATTACCTATTAACCACCCCCGCCATCTAGCCCACTTTAGCACTTACATTAACCCTCATAATCTTCCTAACCTTTAAGTTCATTTATAAACTAAGTGTATTTATAAATTTAAGTATACCTATAAATTCAGACCATTTAACACAATTTAAATAATTTTAAGTCAAGTTCAATATATATCACACCCCTGGAGGGAGGGAATGACCTGAAGCTTGGGAACAATAGACGTCCTCAGATGAAAGGTTTGAGCGCTTGGACTTCTGGATGATTTGTTGTTGCTGATATCTGTCTGCCTTTGTCAGTCGTGTTTTTTCCTCAGTCAGTGCTATTGGTTTATGTCCTCTGCTCCTTTATATATTGGGTCCCTTCGTGCAGCCTTCGTGATCTATATAAACTCATGAAAATATTATCTCAGTCATTTTCTGTGGTTCTTTCTCAAGCTCCCGGCGTTGACATTTTAAAACCATTTTTGTGATCCCCTCCATCAAACTTTGCATTGTTTCCCTAAGATAAACTTCTAGATGTACAATTGCTAGGCCATCTTTGAGTTGGGAATGAATTTGATGGCATTTGAGGGGTAATGACAGCCTTTTTTAAAATGTCTGTGTAGGCATTCTGCAAAGGAAAGAGGGGAAATGCACACAGGTACTGTTTTTCTTAGAATAATGCTTAGCATTTAAATCACATCTTCATCATTTCATGTTTACCTCTCTCAGATTTAAAACAGTTACACAAAGTCCTGGCCCATGTGGCTCAGTTCATTGAGCATGGTCCCAGGCACCAAAAGGTCACGGTTCAATTCATGGTCAGGGCACAAGCCTGGGTTTCGGGCTCCATCCCCAGTAGGGAGCGTGCCAGAGGCAGCTGATTAATGACTCTCATCATTGATGTTTCTGTCTCTCTCCCTCTCCCTTCCTCTCTCTCTAAAATCAATAAAAATGTATTTTAAAAATAAATGCTAAAAAAATAACAATAATGAAATTTTTTAAATGAGACAATTACACCACTAAATATTAGCCATTAAATGCCTTTCACGTAGGTGTCTGTAGCTCTTACCACAGCGAACTCTGCTCAGGCAGTGTTGCCGATGGTTGATTGTGAGCCCTGTCCAGGCTCCTTGCCCTCCCTCACAAATTAGCGACTCAACAAGTAGTAAAGCGTGTGAAGAGGTAGCTGGAAGGCTACTTAAGAGCTGCAGGCTGAAGATGTAGACAGAGTTCAGCAGTGAAGCTGGAGCTTATCTGTTGGTAACGATGGTCCGTTTCTTTTCAGTCACCAGTCTCTGGGTGATTGAGAGTCTGCTGCTGGCCGCATGTCTAACCCATCGCTGTTCTGGGCGCGTAGAAGTACATTTATTCTGTAAATTGTTGGGATGCTTCCAGTTTTTATTGTGCAGATAGCAGAAGAGGTGCCTTATCTTGCCTGCTGTCACTAAGTGACTGGAGTTGAATTTCTTCCCTGACCCGGCTGATGGCATTTATTGAGGGAAATCTGTGTTCCTGGCACCTTTTCGCTCTTAGCTTGCTGTCTCCCTGTTCACCGTGATCAGTACATTCTTTTCCAGTCTCCTCTAATCCCTAGCGCTGCACTATCCAGTTCCCTAGCACTAGCCACCTGTAGTTGTTTAAATTTGAATGAATTAATAAAACGAGCTCAGTCCCTTGGTCACAGGAGCCAGATGCTCAGTGGCCACGTGTGGCCAGCAGCTCCGTAGGGAAGAGCATGCTTGCCAACATTTCTATCACTGCAGAAGGTTCTGTGGGCAGCACTTCAGACCTCCCCTGGTCAGCAGGTAACCTCTGCCAAATAATGTAAAGAGAAAATGACTCAGACCCTTACTGGCTTTTAAAACCTGAAAACTTCTTGCTACTCTTTCTCTGTCCTTTTATTCATGGGCTGACTCCCATCAGAAGTTCTGGACGATGGATTGGGCCTCTCACTCCTTCCCCGGATCCATCCCTCCTGCCTTGGCGTTACGCAGCTCCTTTCTGTTGCAGGACCACCGCCCTAGTGTTCACCAGCGTGCCTGTAGGCCGCTAGCTCACTCCTCTCCTCCTCAAACTGTTTCTAATAAGTAGGCTGCACACCCCATCTCCAGTGTCTCACCCGCACTCCTCTGCCCTTGCAACCTGGACGCCACCGTCATCTCCGACAAGCCACTCAAACAGCCGTGTATAGCTGCCTCCTGATTGCCAAACCCAAACAGCCTCATCGCAGTCTCCTCAGTGTCGCAGGAGTGTTTGATACTTACAGTTTCCCCCCTTCCACGATGATTTCTCTTTCGACTTTCCTCGCCTAGGTCCTGTGTTCAGTCAGCTCCACGGGCCTGTCTCCATCAGCATCCGTCTTCGTATGTCCATCAGCACAGTCCTGTCCTTCCGTTTCCATCTTCTCAGCTGTAACTGGCTCCAGTTATTACCCATGCCCGAGAGTCCCCAGACTTACTGTCTCCACACCTGAATTTTCCCTGGACTCCAGGCCAAAAGGTCCAGGGTTTGCTGAATAGCTCTGTTAAGATTATCCAGCCCATACCTCAGTGTTAAAACATCCACTTCTGAGTGCAAGTTCCTCGCTCCCAAGCACATTTGCCCTCCAGGTTTCCTCATATATGAGAAGCTGTCCCACCCTGCCCCCCCTTCACACTCCCCGCGCCCCTCCCTCCCTCCCTCCCCTTGTCTGTCCTGTCGCTTTGCTCCTGTGATGGTTTTCCGGGCCACCCTTACCGGCCCTAGCCTCCCACCCCGCCCCGCCCCGTGGTACGCCTGCCTGGCTCCCTGTCTTTGGCCTGGGGCGTCCCCCCTATGCCGCTCCCTTTACTTCGTTCTCTTTCCTTCGCTCAGGTTGTTGCCAGATACACTTCCTGAAGGAACACACACACACAAGCATAATTACCTATTTAAATTTTTGAATAAACAACATATTCTCCTGGTTCAAAAAGTACCAAAAGGCATGTAGTAAGAAACTTGGCTCCTACTTGTGCCCTTTGCCCTCTCAGATCCTATCCTACTAAAGGGTAGTCATGGTTAGTTTTATATTTGTTGTTTCAAGAACCTTTTTAATATATATACAAACACACATCCAGGGTGGGGCAAATGTAGGTTTACAGTTGTTTGCATGGAAAAATAACACTGATTAATAAATAATAATACAGGAATAAACTGCTGTGTAGTCACAGCTGTAAACCCACTCTTGCCCCACCCTGTATGTGTGTGCCCATGTCTTTAAATTTCCCTTCCTTTCGTCGTGGTAACGTAGGCAGTATTCCGCTGTACGCTATTCCTCACTTAGTATTTGCTTCTGAGGGGTAAATCTTAGAGATCTTTCATAAAGATCTCCTCGTTTTTTACAGCTGTATAGAGCCGGTCCCCTCTGGATGGACTTTTAACTCATTCCCGATCCTTTGCTGATCCTTACACTTTTGCAAGGAAGAACGCTTTCGCGACTCATTTTACTCCGGTGGAGGTATTTGTGCGGGTCCGTTGTGAGAGTCAGTCCTTTGCTGACCTTGCCCAGTGCCTGCTGCTGCCCACGCTGTGCTGCTCATGTGCCAGGCTGCAGGTACTCAGGCCAGCCCTCGTCCCCAGTCCTGAAGCCTCCGAGGACCCCCCTGCAGTGACAGTCTCCGCCCTGTCGCTGTGGGAGGAGAAGCAGGCAGCTCAGTGGACAGGAGCAACAGTGGGAGCACGTGGCACTGTGTCTGTTGGATTCTGTAGTCTAGCTACTGGGTCGACTTGCTGTTCCCCCAGCACCCCCCCGGCAGCTTCTGTCTCCCCTCCTTTATACAGAGCGCCTTCCCTCGACTTTCTCCTGGCCCCTCCAAATCCATCGCCTCCTCTAGACGGAGCTCACACGCCACCACATCCATGAAACTGCCTTGATTCCTGCTCCTTTCTGCTAAAAATAATCTAGCCTTCCTCCAAGTCCTCCCATGGGGCATACCCTTTCCCACCCTGAATTAGGTTCCAGTACCTGTGCAGTTGTCCTGATTTAGCTACTAGTTAGTAATGCCTCGAACACAAGGATGGTGCCTTGATGTCTTCTTTGTTTTTATTTTTTGTTAACACCTCAGGTCAATTTCCTTTATTTCTCTTTATCAAAATTTATTTTTTTTCCCCCAAGGAGGAAGGGATCCTATCTCTGACTGGGAAATAGCTGGCTGGGATGGTCCCTTACCCACTCAGAGGTTTTCCTATTTAAACAAGGAATACTGGGAGTGTCGTCAGAGCTGGCATAAAGCCTCCCTTGGCATCTTTCTATGGGGGCTTCCTGCCAGTTTGCCCGTAGCCCACATGTGGAGCAGGCCTGTTACCCAATTTTTCATTCTTTTTTACTTAACTTCCTATTTATTTTTTAGTCCCACCTTCACTCCCCCTTCCCTTTGGCAACCATCAGCTAGTTCTCTATATCTATGGGTCTGTTTCTCTCTTTTTTTTTAATTTATCTTTGTTGTTGAAAATATTACAGATGTCCCCTTTTTTCCCCTATTGATCCCCTCCACCCGGCATCCACCCCCACCCCGAGGCCTTCTCCACACCATTGTCTGTACCTATGGGTTATGCATTTATGCATATACGTTCTTTGGTTAATCTCTCCCCACCCTCTCCCCCACCCCCGCCTTCCCTCTGAGATCTGTCAGTCTGGGGTCTGTTTCTCTTTTTTGTTGTTGTTTCTTTATTTTTATTTTTTTAATGTATCTTTATTGATTTCAGAGAGAGGAAAGGAGAGGAAGAGAGAGAGATAGAAACATCAATGATGAGAGAGTCATTGATCAGCTGCCTCCTTCACACCCTCGACTGGGGATCGAGCCCACAACCCAGGCATGTGCCCTGACCAGGAATCAAACCCCGATCTCCTGGATCCTAGGTCGACGCTCAACTGAGCCACACCCAGCCGGGCTTTATTTTGTTTTTTATATTCCACATATAAGTGGAACATATGGTATTTGTTGTCTGTCTGATATATTTCACTTAGCATAATATCCTCCAGGTCTATCCATGTTGTTGGAAATGGCAAGACTTCATTACTCTGTATTGCTGACAAATATTCCTGTGTGTGTGAGAGAGAGAGAGAGATCACATCTTCCTTATCCATTCATCTAATGATGGACATCTAGGCTTCATCCATATCTTGGCTGTTACTAGTAATGCTGCAGTGAACAAGGGGTACATATTGTCTCTTCCAATTAGTGTTTTTGTTTTCACTGGATAAACACCCAGAAGTGGAATTACTAAATTATATGGCAGGTCTGCTTTTAATTTTTTGAGAAATACACTAATTTACAATCTCACCGTCAGTGGACGAGGGCTCCTTTTTCTCCATCCTTGCCAGGACTTGTGCTAAGGTCTCAAAAATGTGAAAAACAAAAGAATTAATTTGCCTTAATAAATAAATATTGAACAGACTCCACCCACAAAAAATAGAGAAAAACATTTTTGGCTCACAAGAGACTTTAAAATATTTACCACAAAATAGACACTGATTTCTCACCCCCCAAAGCCTCCTGGCCTCCTGGCCTGGTGTCTTGCATATACTGAGGAACAGAAAAGAGCAATATTGATTCTGTTCTTGTCTGACATGAAGGGTTTGGGGAAATACTTGCTTCCAGTGCACAACTCGCCCCCATTCCTGTGCATTCTGGCTTATTACTGCTAAATTAAAAGTGCCTCCTTCTCCCCCTAGGAATGTTTCTAAGAGCCCAGAGCCATAAAGTCTGTGTTCTCGGCGGCTGCTCCTGCGGCTCCTGGGAAGCGAGGATGCCACTCTGATCCGTGTTCATTCTGTTGCCAGCTAAGAGCATTGGCAGGATCAAAATGTGGTCTGAATCACAGCATAGCCAGCCCTCACATGTGATTGGAAGCAGGTGTCCACTTTTATTATGAAATTAAGTTAGTTTTCTGAAACCGATTTTAATTTTTAAAGGAATAAAAATTAGTGGAATCTCATCTCTCCAGTGCAGTCCCGACTGTAACATCTTTAGAGGGAAGAGCAGAAAACTATGCATTTGGGAATACGGTGGAGCCAGGGTCCCCGGAGCTCTGCCTGGGGTGTCGGGGGGCGGCCGTGGTCACCCCGCACGCTGACGCTTCCTCCCTTTTGTGCTGCTAGGTGTTCGAAGAACCCTCCATCAGCCTTTTTGCTCTGGAGCATTGTGAGGGAAGAGAGTTACACCTAGAAGAGGCTGTGAACTCTGTTCTGAACAAGGACCTGCACTTCTACACCCAGTCCGTGTGGGTGAAAAGTGGGCTGTAAGTACGGGAGGGGGGCTTGGCCTGGTCCCGCCACTGTCAACGGAGAGTTGCAAGGTAGCTTTTTATCCCCCCGCTGCTGTTGGTGTTTTATCTGACAGTGCTCTTACTCCTCTGTCTCGGTGTTACACCGGTAGTTCCTGTTTAAGAGACGACCGTGGCCCATGCCTCCTGGGGAGAGAGCCCTGTGGGGTAGAAGGGCTACCCTGTGCTCAGAGTGTGTGTCGCAGAGCAGGTCGACCAGATGACTGTGACCAGTTGAGCTCACAGGAACCTGATCAAATCAGCAACTTGGGTTGAGACTATTGACTGTTTAAGACAAGCAACTATGTATGAGACTAGTGGTGTTTCACCATGTTTTGATTTGACATCTCATGTGCTCTAGGGCTGTTTGCTCCAGGTGCTTGTTTCCGTGTTGGGAGCACCTGGGTTCGAGTGAGCCTGTCTGCCAGCCTTGCTGCTCACTCAGGTTGGGTCGGGTCAGGGGGACCCAGGCTGTCTGGGGCCTGCACTTTTACAGTCTGGGGAGATCACCTTAAGAAAAGAAATGAAAAAATTAAGGATGCATGAATTAGGTGTGAACTTTGCATATCTATTTATTTTTTTAACCCTCACCCAAGGATATTTTTCCATTGCTTTTTCAGAGATAGTGGGGGGGGGTGAGAGAGAGAGAGAGAGAGACATTGATGTGAGAGACACATCAATTGGTTGCTACCCGCATGCACCCCAACCAGGGCAGAGGATTGAGCCTGCAACAGAGGTATGTGCCTTTGGCCCAGCCAAACTCGGGACCCTTCAGTCCACGGGCCGACGCTCTAACCACTGAGCCAAACTGGCCAGGACCTCATTTCTATTTGGAACAGAATGGTAAAGGCCTGACAGATGAGGGGCCTGCCCTCTTCCTGCATGGCTGGTGCTGGGAACCAAACGTCCACTGAAAGAACACACACAGCCCTTGGTGATTAATATGAAGAGGGTTGTTTTTATTTCCTATGACTTTTAAGTTGTGTGATAATCAACTCTGCATGTTTAACTATCTGCGGATAATGAAAGAGAAAGCCAAGAATATAAATTGACTTGAAAATTCAGTCAACTGTTGTAATAAATGGTTTTTGTATTACTCACATGTAATAGCAGTTTCAGTTTTTTTCTGCAAAGCACTTCACGTAGTTTGGTGTTCATGAAACGTAAATGAATTTGCTCTAAGTGTAATAACCCCCATATTATATTCTAGTGTATTTAACCCTTAACTCCGAACTGTATTCCATATCCCTGGATTTTTATACATTTCACAGCATTTTTGTACATTTATTTCTTTGCATTCCTAAGTAGAACTGATATTTATTGACCCATCTCTGAAGACTTGGCACCGTCTCATTTCACTCTTCTGTACAAAACTAGTGCCATTTTACCTTGACTTTCTTACTTGTTTTCCACCTGCTCTCACTGCTCTGACTGCTCTGGATTTTCTGTAAGAGCCTGGTGCAGAGAATAGGGAGTAGTAAAGACTGTC
Organism: Miniopterus schreibersii; assembly: GCF_964146895.1. NCBI lineage: Eukaryota > Metazoa > Chordata > Mammalia > Chiroptera > Miniopteridae > Miniopterus > Miniopterus schreibersii. Next base: position 66,011,713 of record NC_138106.1, on the reverse strand, counting down.
TGAAGGGTTTCCTCAGCTGCAGGCGGCTTGTAGAAGACTGCTCAGTGCACAGCCAGCCAGCTACCCGCGGTGGCGGGTTTTGTTTAGTTTTGTTTAATCCCCATGTTATTCCATATCTATGATCTGTGATGCTAACAAGGGCCGTGCTTTAGTTCACCACCCCTCACAGCTTTTCAGCTGTGCAACTCGCTTAGGTTAATATATAATGAGGAGCAGTTTATTAAAACCTTGCCCAGGTATGTAACTGAAACTTCCCTGCCGTTTAAAGCACCTGCAAAGCAGGAGAAGTGGACGGGCCTCTGTGTCTCATGCTGGTCCTCCATCCATCGTTTAGCAGAGGCTGATCTGAGTTTGGGGAGCAGGTGCTTGGTGTGAACCAAGCAAAGCAGACCCGTGTCCTCCACACGTACTTTCTGAAGGTGCTGCTTGAGGTGACTTCAAGTCCTGTTGATAATTCCAGTCCTCTTGGTGATCCCTGTGTCCTTTCCTTAGCTGTCCAGCTTGACAACCACCTAAAGCAGGGCATGGCAGACTTTTTCTGGAAAGGCCCAGGCAGGCTTTTCAGGTTGTAGGTCGTCTCTGTCACAAATGTTCAACCTTTCGTTGCTGTGGAAAAGCAGCCAGTGTGACTCCATAGAAGAATGGGCGCGACTGTCTCATGCAACGTCGAGACTCCTGACGTGCATCTCAAAGCCCTGTGCACAGTCACACACCTCAGGTTCGCCTGAGTTGAAGGCCCCGGGGTGTTGAGAAGGATTTGCACAGGAGCCAGGCCCTGAAGTGAGAGCGAGGTGGGATTTCTGTGGATGGTTTTAAGTTGTCCTCAGAGGCACTTTGGGGGCCCTGAAGGACACGTGATGATCAGCCTGTGAGTGGGAGAATAAACCAGTGTTTTGAACTGAGTAATAGTGAGGGGTCTGTCTTTGAAATTTAAGATGTAAAAAATGATAGTATTCTCAAAGGAAGACGGAATTTTGGAGCTGGAGGGAACCTTGGTTTGGAAGTAAAGAAACCAGAGTCCTAACGAGTCCACATCTTCTGAGCCCCAGTCCAGTGGGCTTTCTACTTGTCATCCGTGCTTTTTCTGTTAAAAAATAGAACTACGTACTTTTTTCTTAAAAGTATTTAAAAGCTAGATGTTAAAAAATGAACCCCACATGTTGTAATCTAGGGACTGCCTTTTGTTTTGAAGCCCTTCTTTTCTTTCCTGCTCTCATATAGGTGGATAGCTTATGAAGGATCCAATTTCTTGGGAAGACAAATCCTACTCGAGCCCAATGAGATCCCAAATTGGACAGCGTTCAGTGGATGGAAAACAATTGGTTCCCTCCGTCCTATGAAGCAGGTAAGGAGACAGGCAGCATACTATCCAAAATAGCTCCATTTTCTCGTAGAAATGTCATAAACCGCAGCATCTGAAATAATGGCCATTTCATTTAGGCTGCGATTTATGTAGCAGGGCGAGTGGATTAGGGTGAGAAATAGTGTAGATTTTAGCAATTCATAAAATTCTGTCTACGGTCAGTGTTGGATTTCAGCTTTCAGTCCAAAGTCTCAGTGACCATGTTCCTGTTTCGTGGGAAATTAAGGTATTATAAGATCTGTGGCAATAGGAATGAGAATGAACTCGGAGACCGCACTAGTTTTACTCTCCAAGTATTTGGATTTTCCCCTCACTTATATACTACTCAGGATGGATCCTGGCAGTTCAATTAAAATTGTATTTATTGCACAGGTACTGCTTGTCAGTCCTCTGTTCAGAAGCTTCCACTGCACTGAGGGGATGATCCAAACCCTGCAGCATGGCGGGGTCTCCTGGCTCCCGCTGCCTCTCCAGTCTCAGCGCCCACGGTGTTCTCCTCACTCCCATGGTGCGTCCGTGCTCCAGCATCCAGAGCACTGACCCACTCAGCTCCTAACCCAGGCCGTGCCTCTGTCTGCTTCTCCCTGGCTCGTTCCCTGGCTCCTTCTTACTCATCTCTCTAAAGGCAACTTGCGCACCAGGTCCTCAAGGATGCCTCTTTCTCCCTCCCTCCCAGCCTAAGTCAGATCCTAAAGACCTCGTGGTTCTTCTGTAAGCCCCTGCATGGGGTTTGTAACCATATAGTTATGGTCAGAGTGGGCGCTCTCTCGCTCTGTTGCAGGCCCCGTGGAGGCAGGGGCTATGCAGATTTCACTTATTGTACTACCCTAGTGCCTGGAACAGTGTCTGGTACATTGTAGGAGTTCAGGGACTACTTATTTAATGAAAGAATGAAAGTAAAAATGGATGAATGAATGTTCAACATTATGCAAAGAACTGTGGAGGTTTAAGGATGGACATGATTTCTACCATATTGGAGCGTACGTTTGGGAGGTGAAATATACAACTCAAAACAGTAACATAAAATGCAAAACAGTGTGTGATCATCAAAAGTCCCAGGCAGTGCCTGGCTTAGGGAAGGGCAGTATTGATGTTTGTGGGAGGTGGAGGTTTCAGGGAGCGTGGGAAACCGAGCCAGGCTGTCGGGTCAGGTGGTCAGCTGATATGCCATTTGTTCTTTAACCCCTTTACAAATCCTTTCTTACTTGATTCCAACAACAGTTCTTTAAGGCAGGAGTTGTTATTCCCATTTCCTAGACGGAAAAGTAAGGCTCAGAGAGAGAAAGCAACTTGGCAAGAATCATCCCAGTGTCAGAACCAGGATTTGAACCAAATCTGTGTTCTTGGGTAACCACACCCTCCTTTCCTCCAAAATAAGATCAGTGTTTACAGAGCACCACTAGCATAGTTGATACCGGTGCCGGGGCTCTGATGTTCAGGTCTGACAACGTTAAGTGTTAAGTAGATGATAGCGAATAAAAAATAAACGTGTGGGTCATTGGTCTTGCTGCCTCTCTCGCTCTTTCCTCCCTTCCCCCTCCCTTCTTTCTCTCTCACACACACGTTCACTCTCGCCACTCTGTTCTAGTGGTTCAGATCCTAGCCCTGCCACTTGTCATCGGTGACTTTGGGTTGGTTATGTCACCTGAGATTCCTCACTGGTGAGACAGTGACCACATTGCTTACTTCTCACTATCATTGTGAGGATTAAATAAGATAATATATGTAAAGAGCTTGAGACAACCTCTGGCTCGTATTGCTGTGGCAACACATTTATTTTGAAAGCAGTGTTCACGTGTCCCTAGAGAGAATCAGAGAATCGCGGCAGAGCATGCAGTACAGGGCTTCCCGACCTTCCCTTCTGTCTGATTCCTCCCTCCTGGCACATGGGGTGATGGGTAACCGCATGGGAAAGCCGTGGGAAACGGCACGGCAGAGGTGGGACTTCATGTAGCTTTTACCGACTCTACAGTAATGTTTAATCCTGTGTCATTAGAAACTCGAGAATATTTCCCTCACTTTTGAAGGTGGTTCCTTCCTGGGAAAAAAGGGTCCCTGCCCATTGTTCAAGGGTCCTGAGAATTAGAGCTAGAACAGTAGCCTCTGATTCTGCATGGGAGCTTTTTGACATCATATGTGTTGTTCTTCCTGCATCGTGTGTTTGGAAATACCTGATTCCTATTCTGGTTAAACATTTATTTTCAAAATATTTTAACAGGGATTATTTAGGCCACATCTTTGAAACCCGGCCAAGGAATTCTGGGTTTCTAAGCAGCATCATAGGTCTTACTGTCTTGTTGGTAAGGCTGTTGGTGCTGCTTTAGTTCATGCTCTTACCTAGAAATGTAGGAATAATTACAATGCAGTTCTCTTCAAGGCTGGGAATTGGGAAGTCACTGAGGCACTTACAATGCACATCAGTGTTTTACAGTCTAATTACAGAGGAGTCCGAGTACAAGTGGGTAATTAGTGCCTTGCTTGAGGTAATTGACACAAACAGTGACGTTTGTTCCTAACATAATTGGACTCTGTCCTCTGTGAAGGTCATGCCTGTCTTCTTACATGGACAAGGTAAGGAGACTGTAATAAAGATATACTGAAGCCTCAAGAATTAGTAATTGCAGTGAGAGACCAGGCTGAGTTAGAGAAATTTAAATCCATTACTATTGCATTATGAATGCAGAAGTTGTAGTTTGAAACACATAAAACATTTTGCCAAGGAGGGGTCTTTTCCACCTGCTTTCAATGACCAGGTAAAAATTTGTCTGTTTGCTTAAGTGTTCAGAGTGTTTATTCCCTTAGGAAGGCTACACATGGCAGCAGTTTACCAAAGTTCCAGTGGCCTCACGTTGCTCCATCAGAAAATGTCAGAATGGCAGAACAGCCATTGTGGGTCTTGCCGTGATACCTTGTTGCATTGATCTAGCGCTTACGTGTCTCAGCGAAAGTCCTCCCTTAGTAGATAACAGACCATTTGTTAGTATTTAGTGAGGTTCTAACTGGGGTGCCAGCACCCGACCCAGGCCGGGGCTGTTGAGTGGCCTGTATTTTATCCCATAAAGACTGGAGGCCAAGTCATGGGACTGAAAGGCCAGCTTGCGTGGAGCTTCTGCCGTGTGCTGTCCTTCCATCGTCTCAGTGAATTCACTCTGGCGCCTCTGGGCTGGTCTCACTCCGTGTCTAGGGGCACTGCGTGCTTTTCAGCACAGGCTTCAGAGCGTCCTGGTGGCAGCGGAGGGCTCAGTGCACACAGACCTTGCTTCTCCACATCAGTGTCAATAACCTTACTTATAAAACTCAGGTCATAACTGTACTGTCTTAGGGGGCTGTTCTGGTTATTGATTCTGACGGACGGTGCAGTAGTCCCGAAAGCATTTAGCACCCTGACATGTACTAAGCTTTTGATAGTAGCTCTTATCCTTAAGGGCAAGTCCTAGATTGAATATTTTATTTTAAAACGTTCTGCGTATATTCCAGGTCCAGGGGATGGAGTCCTGTGTTACTCAGTTTTTGAAGAAGTAGTGAGTAAACATGCAGGGTCTCTTCCTTTGGCATGGAAAGGTCAACAGAGGGATCGCCGCAGCTCCAGGGCCTCAGCTGCCTGGTCTTTAAGACCTCCCCTAGCAGTCATTTGGAGCTTAGTGGTACCAGGACGGAGTGTCTCATTAGTGTACTACGCCACTGTTAGATCCTTGTGGGGAGTACCCGGCCCTCGTGCCTACTCCCCTGCCTCCCCAAACACAGCGAGGGCACAGTAGTTCTTGAATTAAACTTGTCACGTCCCTAATTCTTCACCACCCTGTGCCACGTGGAATTCTCGAGAACAAAGGTATTATCTTCAGTCTGCCAAAGGACATTTTCTAGAAAAGTATAGCAGAGATTTTACAGTTGGAGCTTTGTGCTCAGTGGTCTAAGGACTTGTCAATAGAAAATATCAATTTGTACGTATTTGCTAAAGGGACTGAGTGAAACTGATAGAAATAAGCTCAATTCCGTCACCTCTCACTTTGCCTCCAAGCCTTCCCTCTGGAAGGACCGATTCCCAGATTCAGCAGGGTTTTGCTAAACGCTGGTTTCTCCTCGCCACAGCCTGCAGTGTACATCAGGATCAGGAACCGGGCCCAGAACGAGTACCTGACGGTCACTGGAAGTGTTGCTGACACCCGGGCGACCTGTGTGTGCACCTCTCCCTACAGCGGGAAGAACACCCAAGTCTGGCACTACTGCCGGGGGCTCTTCAAATCCAAGGTAAGCGCCTGCTGATTCCAGACCCTGCTTTTTGGTTTGGGGCTTTTTCTTTTAGGAATCAGAATCTTGCCAGATAAAATGGCCTGATAACATGTGACTTCCTAGAAACAGTCTGTTCCATGATTATGTGGATACTGGTGTTTATGTTACTAAAGCATGTAAGTGAACTGTACTTAGAGAAGTTTTTGATCTAGAAAACTCCGCTTCTATTTTAAAGTAAAACCTAAGGTGGTCACATACTAAGGGTTGTCTCAATTATTTTTTTAAACCAATGATAACAGTCACTGAATCCAGATTGGACAGTGTGATTTTCAAGGTGAGGTGTTCCTTTAGGTCCCAGATGAAATGAGCTGTCTCTGTGATTCCTGACTGCTAGGGGTGGAATCATTTCATTTTCAAATTGTGCAATGAAGCCATGAAAGAAGCCATGACTGGAGAAAGCCTAGAAAATAAAATTTAGGTTTGTTTCTCTGTGACCCCTCCATTATGTTTTATGCTATGGGGAATAGAATTAAAGTTTAAAAACATCCCAAGTGTATTTTATTGAGTTGCCAATAGATTGTCTTCTTTTTTTCTCATGTTTCAACAAAAATGAAAAGCATTAAGAAAACTGAGCTCAACCTAATACAGTGAAGCTAACAGGGTTACTTAACATTTTGTTGTTTTATTTATTCTCACCCAAGAATATTTTTTCCATTTATTTTTAGAGAGTGAAAGGGAGGGAGGGGGGGAGAGAGAGACACATCGATTGGTTGCCTCCTACACGTGCTCTGACTGAGGCCAGGCATCGAGCCTGCAGCCGAGGTACATGCCCTTGGCCAGACTCAAACCCAGGACCCTTCGGTCCGCAGGCCAGTGCTCTAACCACTGAGCAAACTCAGCCAGGGCTGTAGGCGTCCTCTTAAAAACAAGTACCTCTATTTCAGTACCATTTCCTCCCCTCAGCCATAAAGACCTTTTAAAAGCTTACTAAAATTATAATTATGCTGTATAGTATTCTTTTTAGATAAGACATAGTCACCTAATTCTGATTTGTTCACATGAAAGAAAAAGGGTCTGACTCGGGACTCGGCTCTCCCTCTCCAGAGCACGCGCTCGACTCCCCCCCCCCCGCACCTTGCCTTTGCCTTTGCCTTTCCCAAGCTCCAAGGGCCCTCCGTCTGCCTCAGTAACTGGCCCCCTGAGCCTGCACAGCCCAGCTGGCACACTTCTACTACCCCTGTAGCTTCCCAAATAAATGTTCTCTTATAATTTGAAAAAGAAAAGGGACCCCATTCAACTGCTTTCAGCCAGCATAGTCCTGCCAATGTATTTCCTAACCCTGTAGGCCAGTGACTTGTGTCTCGACGTGATTGGGGGCCGGGACACACCTGGAGCTAGAGTGGCCCTGTGGACCGAGCATGGGCAGTCCAGGCAGAAGTGGAGGCTGAACCGGGACGGCACCATCAGCTCCTATCTCAGCGACCAGCTTGTCCTTGATGTGAAAGGTGGGCCCCGGATGAAGCCCCGTGTGTCGCGTTTCTGGATTCCATTTTAAGTTAAACTTCCTCCTCCTCCTGGGTAAAAGAAACCCTTATGTATCAGAGAAGTATTACGTCATTTTAAATTATACTTGAAAAACGTTAAGATATGCTGCTTTAACAAAACAAAACCACCGGCTGTATGGCTCAAACAGAAAAAGCCTAAGGACAACGTCTAAGGTTTTTGTTCATCGGTACAGTTGTAAAATTTGTATTTGTTCATCCTATGATGTTTGGGATCAATTTTAAATTTGAACATCAAACCATAAAATACCATGTTTCTTAGAAGCACCTCTAACTTTTTGCCGTGACTTGCTGTCGTCCTTAAAAGCCGTTAAAACTTGCAGTAGGTGCTTAACCTTGTTCTTTCATCCAGCAAGGTCAGGGCCGATATTGTTCAGGGCCGTTGCTTTAATTGGGTTAGTCGCAGCCACTGGTGGTGTAGAAACAAAAACAAAGTACCTGACACTCAGCCAGGGCTCTCGAGCGAGCACCCTGCTCTTCAGACTCGATGACTGCGTAAGCGGGGTACCCCGGCAGTGCATCACCCCTCAGGTTTTCAGCCTGAGTCACGACCAGGTCCCATTGGAGGGGAACAGTAGCTAAGCCTGTTTAAACTCAGTTTCCCGTTTCGGGTCACTCTGTAAATGACGTGTACTGATCCACCCAGACAGGCTGAACAGAGGCTTATGGACACTGAAGCACCCGTGAGAACAAGTAACCTTTTCTTTGGAACTTCTATTTTAGGAGGAAATTATGACAAGACTCATGTCGTTGTAAATCAGCCCCTGGAGGGAGAAGAAACACAGAAATGGGACATTGAAATACTGTGAGGGACTCGGCAGCATCCCCGGAAAGAGCAAAGGGAGAAGCAGCGCCCTCACCTCCCTGGGAAAGGCAGCTGCTGGCCCCCGCTCCTGGATCCGAGAAGGCGCTTTTTCCTGACGCTCCCAGGTCAGACTGTCGCCGCTCTCCGCGGGAACAGCTCAGAATATTGTTGCCAGGTGTTCAGTGTTCCTGCGAGGAACACGGCATGGTTTCTGGGGAAGGTTCTCTTCCTGCTCGACCTCCAGTTTGGGTGAGCAAGTTTACTGAAATCTGTGTTCTCTCCAGTCCGCCAAATACGACTCCTGTTCCCGACAGCCATTATTTAGGACACTGGCATCATTATTTAGGGGCTGTCCTCCTGTGGTTGTTACTTGAACCCCCGTAGACATGGGGGTGAGTGCGAGGCCCAGGAAAATAGATTCCTGTAGTTCAGTCACACTTGTGCAAAAATTAGTAATTTTTAGCAATATTTGAAGACATCCGATAAACCTGTTAAGCTGCTGTATTAGCTAAACCTCGAAGTTTCTATTGAGGCTTTTAGAACTGAAGCACCGTAAGGATTCATACTTGTCACTGACCCCAGGGAGGGGCCTCAGCTTCATTGGAACAAGGCACAAACGCTGGAGCGTTTTCTGAGGCCATCCTCTGCTCAGCCCTTCAGACTAACAAAGCACATGCCCTGTGACCATCCTTGCGCCCTCTGGGCCGCAGGACTCTCACCAGTGTTTCCTGTCCCAGTGCTGAGATCTCACCCTGGGGTTTTGCCTGATCTGCCCTCAAGAGTTTACTAAGATTGTTTCACCTACATGTAATATAGTCAGACTTTTATTTGCCTGAAGTAAAGGGAAGTTTCACATGTTCAAATTAAAACCAGGTAGTAGTTTTACCACTTTAAGTACTTACCACTTTAAGTAAAAGTGGAATTGATTTTTCTGCGAAATGATAGAAAACTCAGTTTTCTACTCCCATCTTAAATAGCTTCTTTTAAGCAAAACCAGGTAGGATGCCATCTTGGACTTGGTTCCAAGTAATCATTGCCACCGTGAACTGTACAGTCCACATTTTCTCCTCCTGAGCTGGTTTTAAACTGACAACTGAGACAACTTCCCTTTAAGCCCCAGCTTTTGCCAAAAAGCAGGAAAACGTCTGTTCTATTTTTATATAGAAAGATTAAGTTCTCCAATGGTATTTTTTAAAAATATCAACCTATATGCACTTTAGAATGTAAAATAACAATGAATTGTTTAAACTCAAAGACCCACTATTTTGAGTACTTTTATAGAGACTTAGTCTTTCTGTGTAAATATTATTGGGGGGTCTTTTCCTTTAATCTCAGGCTCTTGTCATCTCTCAAGCAGCATCTATAAATCTCCCTACACCCACAGACACGAGCGCCTCGCATGAAGGTGGCCGTGTTATTTAATGAAACTTACAGGGGGAACTTTATTTTAAAGCGGGGGGGGGGGGGGCTTGTGTATACAAAAAGGTATGTATATTGTCATTGTAAAACAAAAAACAAGTTAAATTTTTTTTTTCTTCATGTTAATTGTTTAAATTTTTTCTAGAGCCAATGAGGCTCTTTAAAGAAGTTTCTTCCAAAGAACAAAGACAAAGCCAGGTAATGACTTTAAATTTAAATACCTTTATTGTCATTGTGCCTTTTCTACCACACTGGATTAAATAAACTGGTCAAAAGTATGGTTCTGTCACTTTTTAGGACACTCAGTAATTTGTCATTCTTTCTTCCATGTACCTGTTAGTAGTACATATGGCCAACAGGTAGGTCTCATGTTTGTGTGGGTGTATAAAGGCCTAGACTACCTGGAGCAAACACTCTGTCCAGAGGGACAACGCCAGGCTTTCCTTTTCCTCATCTGTAGCAAGTTTCAGGTCCTTGACAGAAATAGCTGAACTGTCCCAAATTTGCTTCAGTGCATCCACATGAGATAAAGGAAAGCGAAGTCCATGAGCCTAAAAAGGACGGACTGGTCAGACAGAATACTACGGGTGTCTCTGAAGCGACACTTTCATATAAACTCCCAACCCCTCCGTGAAGCATTATTTTTGATACCTACTTACCCTCACCAGTACGAAACTTGTTTCAGAAAGGCCCAGCTATTCACATAACTTAGAGAACCACCCACTCCCGTACAAAAACACAGACTTCATGAAGGCATCCTAACAGTGCCTCATAGGACGTTCCATCTTCCCTGCAGTCTCCATGTCCCAGCGAGTGTCCATCTCAGAACTGTGGGACCCGGTCATCCCCTCGCAGGGCTCCGCCTGCACGGCAGCCATAGACGAGCGCATTGCCCCTAAATCAGAGGTAACGGACTCCTCCCGGCCACCCCCGAACCGCGGGGAAAATGCTCGCTTTAGTCTGGAACAAACCTCAGCTTCCTCGTTTCCCATCATGTGTGTGCCTCTCCTGTTCTTTAAGGAATGGTAGATGTAAACCATCTTTTCCTGAGTTTCATCCTTTCAAAAGAAAAGCAGTAAGTTATCAGCAGAATGTCAAGGGCTTCGTTACTAGGAGGGTTTTCCAATAACGTAGGTCAACCCCAAGAAAAATCTCAAGGCCTCAGTGCTTAAGTGAGATTTATTGATGACTAAAGAATCGTATTGAACAGGTAAAACAGTACACCTGCTAGAGCATCTTCAGAAACAATTTAGTGAAAACAAACATTTATATAGCAACATAATGAAACCTGTACTTTCTTGCATCAAAATTTGACATTTCCAGGTATATAAAAATTTTAAATTTATGAAAACCAGCTATGTGATCTATAAAAACTTTCATTCCAATTACAGTAGCCTCCCAAGTGATCTCTACTTCCCTTCCCTCCTACACAGTGCAGTTCACTCTCTCCCCGGGCCTGTCATTCCCTGTCCTCTTAGATGAGGCTCGAACACCTGGGCCTCATATAGAATGTTTCTAAACTGATTGGTTATCATAGTAACTACGATTTTTTTAATGAAGGTGTGTACTTTTGAGGTCTTGTGTATATTAGAAACCAGTCCTCTCCAAGCCTGGCCGTAATAGCTGGAGCAGTCTAGTTATAGAGACGTCGACATGCTCCTCTCATCACCTCCAATCACTCATGGGGTGCCCTCCCGAGAAAGCTGATTAGGGAGAACTGGGTGAAGCCATAGGGCCTGGGACAGTTCCAAAGGTCCTTTAACAAATGCAGAGGCTCCGACCAAGACAATGCAGCCCAGGAATTTATAATGTAAAACTTGGCCAGCTGCTTCTACAATCAGCCAGTTTGGGGAACTACTGGGCCAGGTTATGGAAAGTAGAATATCTTTCTACAGAACAGGGATTTAAAGAAACATCAACTAAACTGTATGTCAAGATGGATCTGCACAGTGTACAGGATGGGAGAGGGAATGAGGGAGGGAGACTTGTGAACGGTCTACAGTTGGCTGAGCAACATGGCCTGAAACCTAACGGTGCAAAGACCAGGCATTAACCACTACGTGAGGGAATGAGAAAGGGCTCTGGGGGATGAGGGTGAACCCTCAGTGCCCACCAGGCAGGGACATCTGGAACAGCGAGGTCTGGGCAATAGCTGCTCTAAAGCCACAGCACTGAGCTTTGAGAACAGAGATTCCTACAGGGGAAGGGCAGGGGCACCTGAGACCCGTGTGGAAATGCCCTGAGGGGAGGAAACCTACCCCTCTGGATACTCACAGATGCCCCCTGATCTGGCATCACCGTGAGGACGATGTGGTCTCTAAACTGCAGCTTCACGACGCTGTCCAGCCTCGGCAACTGTCCACCTGGAGAATCCAGAGACAAAGCCAGTTTTCAGAAGTGGAAGCCAGCAGGATTCAACTTGTTTGCAGGTGCAACTGTTTAAGGAACACATTTGCTAACAATCTGCAGTGAATCCAAGCATGGGGTGCCCCTCTCACTCCGGTGTTTGCTTACGCTGACGTTTACAGTGACGTTGACGTATAGTTTACATCCTCATGGAGCCCGTTCTCTCATAGTGAAGACAGACATGTAGTAAGATAACAGGAGTTGATATGTACATTAAAGAGAAATAGAGACAGGCTCCTGCCCTTCTACACAGAGCTCTCGTCTCCAGTTTCTGTCCTCTGTTGCTGCTTCGTCTACACGTGGACTCCAGAAGGGACACCTGAATCCAGATTGCACCACCCCACCCACCTATTACTAGCTGCGTGACGATGGCAAATTGTTCAGTGTGTGTAGGTCAAGCAAGTGTCATGTAAAAGCCGCATAGTAATGCTCACGGGAGGAAAAAAAATACTTTTCCAAATTGGAAAAAGCAGCCTTAAAGGCTCATCTTTCTTGAGAAAAGACTTACAGGATCATAGTTTATTGACTGTAATGGCTAAGACAAGGAAAACTAGAAAAATATTCTGACCCATCAACTAATACTTAGAATTAAAATATGTGCAGGTAGCCCAGCCGATGTGGCTCAGTGGTTGAGCATCAACGTACGATCCAGGAGACAGAGGTTCAATTCCCAGTCGGGACACATGCCCGGGTTTCAGGGGGGGGTGCAGGGGGCAACCAATCAATGATTCTCTTATCATTGATGTTTCTCTCTCCTTCTCTCTTCCTCTCTGAAATCAATAAAAATAGATTTTAAAAATATATGTGATGGTAAAACATTTATTCTTTTGAACAGATACAATAAAAATTCCTAAACTTCCCCCAAAGATATAATAAAAATATAAATAGAATCAGTGTTAGAAGGGATTGTTTATTCCAGTGGTTCTCAACTGGAGATAAATAAGGCTTTTTTAAAAGTAAAAGTTATACTTTCACTCAACCCCACTGAGACAGAGGAAAACAGCCTGAGCGCGGCCTGGCCCACAGCTCTCGAGAACATCAGGCAGGCGGCTCCACAGAGACCAGTTAATACACAGGCCGCTCTGACTGTGAGAGATGGAGAGAGAAGCAGGACCACTGCATGGTCATGTCAGGACTCAGGCAAAAGAACACCGTCCAAACTGCACAAGTGACCAGACGGCCCCTATCCTGGCTAATGAGGCTGCTGTTGCTTTACCAGTTGTCACTTCAGCCTCATTTCAGTCCTGCTACTGGGTCAGATGTACGAGACCCAGTCAGAATCCCCCTACTTCCTGACAGCATTCATCCCAGAGCAAAGCCCTGCTTCATACCCTCCTGAACATCGCCCAACTCAAGCCCCTTTACTGAGAGTGCCCACAATTCCCAGCAGAGTGTGGTTCTCTACGTTGCAACCAGTCAATAAACCCGACTTCGACCACAGGAGTGTGTGTTGCTGGTCTTTGCTACAGGACATGAAAATCACCAGCCACCCAGATGTGTGTTAGGTCATTTGCAGCCTAAACCTGTCACAAAATAGTCACCTGGGACTTGGGGAAGGTCAGTGACAACCTTGGGCATATTCATATTTCACCAGCTGATGACAGACAACATTTTGCCCATCCCTGAGTTAATTCCAATGAGATCTCAATGTTTAAGGACTTAAAACTCCTGAAGATGGTGAATACCAGAGGACCTATAAATACACATATTTCTCACCCCAAATCACAGAGCTTTCATTCCCCATTATGCTGGGGTGCAAGGTCTTTGCAAATGACTTGTGAGATGCAGGAAGCTAAAGCATGTGTACAGCATGTGCTGCCCAGCCACACACACTAGAGATGGGTCCCGCTCCACATTCTAAAATGCTTCAACTTTCCATGTGCTCAAAGAGAGGTCCACCCAGGAAAGCCTCCAAATACCCCACGTTAGCCCCTAACCACCCAAAAGAAAACATCAAGCTCCACCTGGTGTCAAAAGCTCTGCTCCGTCTCCCACGTAGTAAGGTGGGAGTCTGTTCATAACAAAATCCTTCTTCATGTCTGATGACAGCAGCTTATTGGTGCCTTCCAGACGGTCTGCTAGCGTCCTCAGAAAGCCACTCAATCTTCTTCTTGCAGCAGTTGTGGTTTCCACCTGCTAGAAACAGAGGGGAGTCCTGGCCCAGATTCCAGCAGAACTCAGCACCTAGGTCCATCCCCAGAGCAGTCCCTGGTACAGACACAGATCCATGCCCCCCCGGGGAGGAGCTGAGGGAGACTAGAGCCCCTAAGAACAGTATCTCATTATGTCCTTGTAACCACTGTTCATCTTAAGATGCCTACTATTTGAAAAAAAAGATCCATTTTCAGGATTTTGCCTGGAAGGGGATCCCTGGAAATGAAGTCTTGGCTCTTGCCTTTCAGAAAGCAAGTCACTCTCCTAAGGTGACTGCTAAGGACGGTGAGAGCAACCTTTGCCAAATTCAGCACTGATTCACCCATCTTCTCAAATCCAGCCAAACAGAGGTGCTGTTTCCAATGTAAAACCGGGATGGACAAGAAAGCCGGGGAAGCAGCAGAGCCAGGCTCTCCCCTGGGCCCCTCCTAACGAGTAATCTCGCGTGTGCTGCACCTACAGTTCCAGCCACGTCATGTATGCAGCCATTTCCTCAGCCAACATTCCCACGAAGGCTGCCTGCACAGCTCCGTGGGTTCTCTGGGTCACACAGAACGTGCGGCACTACGTTCGTTCTGCAAACACCCAGCTCAGCAGGGCCAGCACGGAGAAGGGACAATGGCTGGCGTGAGAAGAATGAGCCTGGGGTCGCTCGGATGTCGGCCATGGCGTGGCTGGCCCGGCGGCGAGTCCCACTCCTTCCCCGCCTGCCTTTCCCCCTTACCAGGAGTAGCTGCCGGGGGATGCCCGCCCTGAACGCTACGTCTTCCTTTGCGGCATCAAACACAAGCCCCGAGATGGTGTCCAAAAGGAAATCTCCCCACGAACTGGAACACACACCACCAAAAACAAAAGTGAACACATACAAAATATACAGAAACCACTGATTTCTAGTAAAGCCAAACGCTACAAAAAGAAGCTTCCGTCGCATTCCAGCCCCTCTGCCCAGGCATCCTGCGTTCATCGGTTTGACGTGACTCAGCATAAAAACCTAAGTGCTGGGTCACTCACGCTGTTCCCTCCCTCCCCTCTCCCAGCCTCTCCCAGGGAAGTTAGGGGTGGGAAGCTAGGCTTTATTCATGATTTCTCTTAAAGACAGCAGACATTTAAACATATACTGTCATAAGGTAGAAACTTTAAGGGAGAGATTTTTTTAAAAAAATACATCTTTATTGATCTCAGGGGACGGGAGAGGGGGGGAGAGAGAGAGAAACAGCCCCCAACCGGGAATCCAGCTGTGATCTCCTGGATCCTAGTTGACGCTCAACCACTGAGCCATGCCCAGCCGGGCCAAGGGACCAATTTTTTTTAATGTTTTTAACTGTAACAAATGTCTACGAGGAGAGCTTTGTAGAAAATTTTAACAATCATTATAGGACCAAAAACTAAATTTTATGTACAAAACCCAAAAGCTATACATTTAGGTAACAGCAAGATCCCCGGGCTGTGTAATTATCTGCAGTTACACGTTACATTTTCCGTCTCTCCTCATTCAAGAGTGGCACTCCTCAGTAAAACACCCATCAACACCAATTTCAAAAGAATCGATCTTGCAACTTGCTAAACTCTAGCAATGGTTTTACTGAGGCGAGTCAGTGTTCAATGACCTTTGCTTTCTCAGGGGCATTTAGAATTGGCTCGCCCCTAAAAGTGCCAGTGTGAGAAACACACTCCGAGGGGTTGCTCTCTTTAAACATTTCTTATCTGTTTAAAATTTTCTTCTGTGTCACCAGCGGATCTATGTGCAAAATGGAAATTCACAGTATGACTTCTGCTTCTCACTCAGTAAGCAAATTAACATGTTTATGCTTCCCTCCCAGGCAAGTGGCAAAGAACAAAAGCCACATGAGAGTACTTTCCCCAAGACATCAGCTACCACTGGGTGCCATGCCCCCCCCCCCCCGCCCCGACTTAATATGCCCCCCAACCTCACATCCTTGATTGAACTTCAACCTGGGGGACACATGCAGATCTTTCAGCCACACAAAACCACCTCTTCCTCTGCAGGGTCACAGGTGGGAGTCATGCGGCTGGGCTCCCGGAGGAGTTTAACTGCAGTTAAACAGAGCTCTGTGCTTTCTGAGAGTCAGAGTGGATCTTGGGCCTTTCCTGAGTTTGGGGATAATACCTCTTAAGGAGCTCACTTTGGTAAAACAGCCCACTCACCTGTTGCTGTCCCACCCAACAGGCCCAATGTTCCAACATGCTACCCTAAAGGGGTGTTGGGGAGAGGCCCCCAAGCCCTCACCCTGCCACAGTGCCCTAAGGAGCACCGGGCCACCTCCAGGGTGCGGTGGTCCTTCAGTTATTTTCCCCCTTCTAGTCGGGCACCACTGCCAGACCCATCCAGCCTAGACAGTGGTCATGGTGCTATCCACAGCTCTGCCCCAGCCCCAGCCGACTAGAGAAGGGGAGGGTAGGACCCAGGGGCAGGCTACCAGATCCCCATTCTCAGGATTGGGAAATGGCAAGTCAGACACTTAGCAGAAGCACAAGCTAATGGGTTCAGTGGGACAGAGGGAGGTGGAGAAGTGATGCTGGCTCATAATGAGCCAAAGTTGTGAGTAAACAGAAGCTGAGGAAGGAAAACAAGGGAGAGAAAACCAATTACTAGAAAGCCAGTTGGTGGCGGCAATAAGAGAAGTGAAAAAGGCCAGAGAATCCAGGAACGGGAGAGTGGCTGTACTCAGGACACCAGAAGACACGTGGATGTTCACGTCCAAACTACGTGGCTGCCAAGGCCCAGAGCTCCTTTGCATTGAGGATTAACTTCTGGTTCCAGCCTCCCTGTGGCCTGCCCTGCTCCCAGTTCCTACAGCCCACTCCCTCAGTGGTCTCTGCTCCTCTCAGGAGGTGGCCTCGTTGACTTTCCATTCCTCGCTACAAGGCAACTAAACAGGCATTTTTCCTAAAGGAAGCCCCGCCTCGGGCCAGGCTGCAGCTAGTTCCTGCAGTGTCTTAACCACCAGGTTAATTTCACACTGAAATGCCAGAGAAGGAAGCAGAAGCAGAGGTATGCTTACAAACTTGTTTTGCAAGTTACAGCTTTGAAGGTAGGAGCCTTGCTGTCCCTTGGGCCAGGGCCGTCCTCTCCTACTCTGACCTTCTGACCCACCTTCTGATTCATCCTTTGAGTGTCAAGCCATTTCGGACTACAGGAGCCTGAACTTGGGAAATTCCCAGGGTTACAGAGCCAGAGGAAGGGCCGGTGGGCCAAGGCACAATGGACACTAAGGGAATATGAAGTCAGCCAAGGAGCCTGAACCCCCCCCCCCCCCCAGGCCTGGATAAGTGCAAGGGTAGAGGCCAACTCCCTCGTGTCCTCCTGCGTGACCACAGCCAGGAGCTGTCCCAGGACGCCAGGCTGGGAGGCAGGGTGTTCACCTGTTCTGGTAGGTGCTGATGGTCAGGTGAGTGGAGTGGGCCAGCCCGGGCGGTGTGTCCGCTTGGTGAATGGTCCCTCTGGGAAAGTACAGCAAATCACCAGGCTGAAGGGAGACATACAAAAGGGGAGAGCTAATAAGCATAGCTTCTCAGTCCTGTGTTTTACGGAGACAGATACAGTGGCTTTGAGTTTCAGGTCTCCCTTCTAGAAACCTCTGGCTAGTGTGCAGGGTCCTGCTGGCTCAGCTTCACCGTGTCTGTGAGGCTGTCACTGTCACCCCAGTCCTGGCGAGGTGCTCAGTACCTGAAGTCACTTTCTTTATTCACAAACTAAGACCAGATCTACCTGAAACTATGCTGCCCAGACCTCGGGATCAAGGAATTGACGCTTGGGGCCTGGAAACCCTGCTCCCTTCTCCACCCTTTGGTGGTGCCTGGAGAGTAAGAGCTTTAGAGCCACACAGCAAATTACCCTCCTGAAGCCGGTTTCTTTATCTGTAAAGCGGATTTGGCAACAGCTCCAAATCTCACAGGATTACCTTGAGGGTTAAAAGAGATGCCATATCCAGAGCTCTCGGGGAATGGTGGGTGTGGGGCTGTGTTATAACTACTGTTTTACCCGCCAGGCCCTGACAACGTGTGAGCTCTTCCAGGCAGAGTCTATATCCGTCTATATTCCCAGAAGCTAGA
The DNA here is from genome assembly GCF_964146895.1 of Miniopterus schreibersii. Lineage (NCBI taxonomy): Eukaryota > Metazoa > Chordata > Mammalia > Chiroptera > Miniopteridae > Miniopterus > Miniopterus schreibersii. The sequence goes on along the minus strand of NC_138106.1, from coordinate 65,993,700 downwards.
CTACCAGAGCACCCAGCACACAGGACAGCCTCAAGAAATGTGTCAATCAAAGGATGAAACACCATATAACCCTTCACCTGAAACTAAAAACTAGACGGAAGTAAAGATCAGGCACTTCCTTGGGAAGGTGAGCCGCCTCCACCCTGCCTGGCTCTCTCTCACGCCAGTGGACATAAATACCGTCCCCAAGTCACTCCTGCCCCGAGCTGCCTCCTCCCTAATGCCCCAGACCAAAGACACTCCGTGTAGCAGCTGCCAGAGGAGAGGAGAGGGGCTCCTGAGAGCCGCTTCTCTCCCGTCTGCAACCACGGGAAGCAGTCTGGCTCACTGGTTAAGAGCATGGACCCTAGAGGAAGAGCTCAAATATCAGATCTAAAAAACTGGTTTTTTTAAATGTTAAGATTTGCCTTAAAGCAAGAAACAATATACAATTATTCATATTCAAAGAACTATCTTGGAGGCTTACTTGCCATGAACCAAACTGACAGGGAAATCGGCAGTTCGAGTACATAAATGCTTTCCTCATACCTAGAGCTAGCCTTGCTGGGTGTTCCGGGGCCAGCCCTCTGAATGGGGCCCTCACACAAACGTTTCATTAGTTCATTTATTTATTCATCCACAAACATCCGATTAACACTTCCCCTCCGCCCCCACCCCAGCCAGGCCCTGTGTCAGGCACTGAGCAAATCAAAGACCTGCCGTCGGGCGGTACATTCCAAAGAGCAGACAAACATTTGAGAAATCAGAAGAGATCATAAACACAGCGAAGACGCACTAGCGGAGGAAGGTAGATTAAAAAAAAAAAGTAGCAAATAATGTCAAGTGGTGGTGAACACGCTGCAAACACAAATAAGCAGAGGAAGGGAGGGAGTGATGCTGATGGAAGCGGGGGCGGGCGTGCCTAGGGTAAGAGGTGCCGTTTTATCCCAAACAGTCAGTGAGAACTCGCTCTGCTCGCGGGACATCTCAGCAGAGACTGTAGGAAATGAGTGAGCCAGCCACTGACGCCTGCGGAGAAAGGACTGGGGCGGGAAGAGCAACGGCCGAGCTCCTGAGTCTGGGCCGCGCTTGGCGGGTTCGCGGAGCAGCTGGGAGCCAGTGTGGCTCCAGGTAGAACATGAGGGTGGAAATGATGGGGGCGGGGGGGGGGGGGAGCAGGCAGCAAAGGGGCCAGATTACAGGGCCTTCTAGGCTGTTCTAAGGATTTGGCTTTTACTCTGGGTTTATTACAAAGTCACGGGGGGTGTGGGAAAAAGTATACTGTATCGCAAAAGGATCATTATGGTGGTTCCGTCAGAGAAGTCTGCAAAGGGGACACCAGATAGGAGGCTTTTGTATAAATCCACGTCCAACGGCTTTGTCCTAAACAGGCGGGAAAGTAGTGACACATTTACAGAGAGGAGGAGCCGGGGGACAGGGTGGGACTTGATTTTGATTTGAGGAACATGAAATTTACCATACCTTTTGCCTTTCTGATGGAGACAGTACGTAGGCAGCTGGACAGAAGTCCAGAGTTTGGAGACGCGGACTAGAGATCTAACACACCGCTTAAGACACATGAGTGTCGAGGGTATTTAAATCCTTGAAAGGGGCCGTGGATGGAGAAGAGAGGCCCAGGAAATGAGCCCTGGCCCCCTGACCTGCAGAGGTGGGAAGGCTGACTGGGGAAAAACAGGAAACAGAACGACTAGCAACAGTCAGTAAGGGAGGAAAAGAACCGAGAGAGAGGGTGCACCCCTGAAACCGTGAAGAAGGCGAGTGTCCCAGGGTCAAATGCTGCCAACAGGCAGGCTAAGATGGGGGACTCAGAGCTGACCACTGTCCTTGTCGGCGTGCAGGTCACTGGTAACCTTGAGAAGGGGGGTTCTGCAGGAATGGTGGGAAGGAAAGCCTACAGGGAGGGGCTCCCAGGAGGAGAGGAGAGGAAACCAAGGGCCCCCAAAGATGTCTGTGTCCTAATCCTGGCACCTGTGGATATTCAGGTTTCATGGGCAATGTGAACGACGGTTGCAAATGGAATCAAGGTTGCTGATGGAGATTCTGGATTGTACAGGTGGGCCCAATGTAATCACAGGGATTCTTAGCCGTGGAAGCAGGTGCTGGAAATGAGAACCAGAGAGCAGGAAGCATGAGAAAGACAAGGCTGCCAGCTGCTGGCCTCCAAGGTGCAGGGGGGGCCCCGAGCCCAGGAAGCAGGCGGCCCCGAGAGCTGGGAAAGGCGCGGGAACTAACTCTCCCCTAGGGCCTCCAGAAGGAATGCACACCCCCTGGTACCTTGACTTCAGCCAAGCGAACCCCTTTTGACTTCTGAACTGTAGAACGTTAAGGTAATAAATTTGCGTTGTTGTAAGTCTCTGAGTTTGTGTTGGTTTGTGGTGATCTGATCTGCAGCAATATATTGACATATACCCATCTCTTCCAAGGAATTCACTGTAAGGGAGGCATCAAAGTAATATTTTTCAATCCCTACAACCTACAATGTAAATACTGTGGTCTCCGTTTTAATAAGGGAACTCAGATTTAAATAAATAAGCTGCCCAAGGACACACAGCTCCTAAGGGTCAGCAGATGGATTCAAACTCAGGTTTATCAGATGCCCAAGCCACACTGGAGTTCCCACTACAGGGCGAGTTCACCCCAAGATCCTGAGTCTGGCAGAAGTGCCACAGAGGCGGCCCCTGGAGTGGGGAGGGGTGAGCAGGGATCCCCGCAGCCCCCATGCCCACCCCCACCAGAGCGAGTCAGCTTTTCTATTTCAGATACTGGGCATTTACGCAAAATCTCATTTGAGGAGTTGCACGGGTTAAAGACTCTCATGTAACAGACATACAACTGGAACGACCCTGCAGCACGTGCTGTGCTGCTCCTTCCAGGAGATTCAGGGCATCTCCTAATGGACTGTGACCAGGACGGGGGTGATTAATGGGCACTGCTCCATCTCCTCATTCCCACACCGTCTGTCTTGAAGACCACTGTGCGGCCCGGCCCTCTCAGGCAGCGCGAGTAGCCGGTCATCAGTCTGGGTAACTCAGCCCTGCCTCAGAGGCCATGGATGGCTTAGTCTTCGGCCTAAAAGTAATTAACAAGGAGCCTCAATAGACATGCTTCTCCAAGACCAGGGCTTGCCAAACTTTCTGTAAAGGGTCAGATAGTAAATATTTGTAAATATAGTCTACCCTGTGGTGTAATGTGAACGCAGTCCTGGACTGGACTTCAGGAATGAGTATGGCTGTATTCCAATAAACTTCATTTATGAAAACAGGCCTCAGGCCATATTTTGACCTATGGGCCATAGTTTGCTGACTGCTGACCAAGAGCATAAGGAGTGAAAGGCATCTTTATTGTTGTGTTTAAGTCTCCTACAGGCACCCACCCTAAAAAGGGAGATCGTTCCCCCAGTAATTGGTAGGCAGGCAAAGATTCTAAAATCAAGAAAGGGCCACAAGGCACTGAGCAAGAACTGGACACTAATTATAACTTCAAGATGCAAGAGAAGACAAAGCAGTAACTATATGCAAGTATATCAGGTAGGCAGAATCTTTGAAATGGTTCAAATTAACTATTATCTTATTGACACTGAATTTATGTTTTGTAGGAAAAGGTATAAAGTTTAATGATGAAGGTTTTTTTTATCCCTTTAAGACTTCTTCTCAACAACCTCACCCACGGGGGACTGGTGTCCACGACCCCATCCAGGCTAACTGCTCAGAGGCTTTCTCAGCAGCAAGATGCCAATGAACCAGAACATGATCAAGCCACCTGGCTTCCTGGAGGAGGAGGATTCCCCAAGGGATTTCATAATTACTATTCTTCTGGTTACTATATGCAGCGGGGAGAGAGAAGAGTGCAGAGAGAGTCGATGCACAATGGGGAGGAAAATGGTCATTCTGGAATTTTACCAACAAAACAATTAAGGGGGCCCTGGCTGTGCTCTGCCTCAGCAGCCTCCAGCCCCGTGCTGACCGCTGAGATCCCGCACAGCTGCCCAAGATCAAACCTTCCACTTCTACTCGAGAAAAGTCAGAGGACACCGAATTCATCATTCATTCCTGTTGAACATGGATTCTATTTGGAGACAGGTTATTTGGAAAATAAACTTAGTGCTTCCTTGGCTCACTTCTACAAGTTACCAAGTCTCCTTTGGAAGCTGCAGGTGCTGGCTGCCTGGTGTGAGCCACCCGGCCCCGAGCCCCTGGACCCACTCCCACGGGGACCAGGACATGAACACTAAACCTCAACCCTGAACCTGTCCCCGGAGCGGAGCCCGCAGTGGAGGTCCCGTACCTTCAGCGTGAACTCGTGGGCCGGCCTCCCGATCCTGTCCTCCGCCTCCACGCTGTATTCCCGCGCCAGGGGCACCGTGGGGTGGTAGAGGCGCCAGTGTTTCTGCCCCTCCAGCTGCAGGATGAAAATCTACGAGAGCCACACAGCAGCGTCAGAGCGCTTCCTGACGAGACAGGTGCTCCCAGAACATGCGCCCTCCGAGGGCTTAGACGAATTACAAGTTTCAGATGAAAAATAAAATGAAAGATCAGAGATACATTTCATTCCACTACCGGTTTTAACTTTTAAAAACAGGCATTCATGAGCCCTGATACCAGGAGGAGATTCATTCTTTTCACTGTCGCGAAGCCTCGCCGAGTTCTCTGTCCCACGTCAGACCCTCTCTCATTCTTTAAAGCTCCTATCAGGCGGCTAAAAGCCCTTAATCTCTGGAAAAGCCGAGCTTCGGGTATGACTGAATGTCTAACATCCTGAATATAATCCTCGGCAGGTAGGAAAGCTTCAAGTTTTTTATTCTTCATTCAGCCAAACATTTTTTAATATTCTGTTAAAAAATATTTTTTTTAAAGAACCAAGAACTTTTAAAAAATGTGTTGATATCAAATTGCTCTCAAAGGGGGGTGGGGGGGGTGATGACTTTTTTACTAATTACTGTGTGTTCACACCTTGTATTGGTACAAAAATAAAACTACAAAGTACCTAAGCCAGAGAGTTAACTTTTTTGGCAGCCGCAGGAGAGTGAAATCAACGCCTGTCAAGGTGCCAGCGCTTCAGGGAAACCACGACCTTCATTCCAGCTGCCCTGAGATTTTCACAAACGGAAAAACTATATATTTCTGGCAGCTACAGAAAGGGAAAAACGAAAGCAGATGCAAGGACTGCTTTGTGACTTCACCTTATTAAAGACCATACACTGTGAAAGTAAAGAGAACGCCAGTCACATTTCTCTGTAGATAAACTCAACGGGAACGTGTGGCTCTTGGTCTCAGTCCCGTTGGAAACGGTCTGTCCCCTCCGAGAAGCAGGAAGGAAACCAGTTTGGTGGGAGTAATTCTGGCCCAGCATTGAGGTGAGGTCACGATCTCCAGAGACCGCACAGGAAGAGTGGACAGAGACCTGGCCCGAGAGCTGAACTGGCCCCTGACCTCTGTCCCGAGCCCGGCTCGCAGCCAACTCCTCCCCTCTCACCTCGACGTCATCATAATGGGGCGGCAGGCCCTGCGATCCCGCCGGGGTTATGTACACATTCGAGCCAACCAAGGAGCCAAAGTGGCATTCCAGCTTCTCCTGGATCCTCCAGAGTTCATCCTTAAAAAAAATAATAATAATAATAAGGAAAAAGAAAGAAAGAGGGAAGGTGAAAATACATTAGCAGTAAGAGGTGGCACGTGTCCTCGTTGGCTCATCAGGTCTTTACTGCAGCTGTTAAGGTCCCGACACTGAGAACTAATAAGCAGTGAGGGAGCCGACACCTCTGCCCTCGGGAATCTTCTGTTCTAATGTCCAGGCCACAGAAGACGGGAGCACTGACCGGGACGGGCACGGCGGGCGACCTGGAGTCGGGCAGGATTGAAAGCGGGGAAATGACATGGTCCGATTTACATTAAACGCTCGCTCTGGCTAGTGTGTGCAGAGTGGACTGTCGACAAGCAAGAGACCAGCCGGGAAGCTACAACGGCGTCAGCCCAGGCGAGGAACGACCAGGGCGGAGGGAGGGGAGAGGGAGGCGCAGGAAAGTGGAGGTGCACTGGGGAGGGGCACCGACGGCACCTGCTGACGGACGCAGTACTCCCGGGTCTTTCACTGGGACAGTCAGTAAGCTCCCAGTTCCACTCACCAAACCGGGAAAGACTGGCTAAAGAACAAGCTCCTGAAGGGGAAACAGGAGTTCTCCGTCAGAAATGGCGAGTTTGAGCGGCTAGGACCCCACGTGGAGGTGTCTTTACGTGAGCTTCTGGCTGTCTCAGTCTGAAGCCCTGGCAAGAAGTTACGACTGGAGACTGACGTTCGGGAAGTCCCTGCACGAAACTGACATTTAAAGCAATGAGAGAAGAAAGCGTAACAGGAAAGTGGGTACAGACGCAGGAGGGAAGGGGCCGAGCAGACTCCCTCTCCGGTCACTAATCCGCTCTTCAGGGTATAAGTCAGACGGGGGGCCCAGAGAGGAGCCACATTTCCTGTGAGAGAGAAAGAAACCTGACTTTCCCGAGGCAGGTGTGAAGGGGGAGGTGGGAATTAGGCCACTCACACATCGTCAGCGCGTCCCGCGTGCCGGGTACTGTTCCTAAGTGCTCACCTACATTAATTACATGACCGTCCCAACAACCCTGTCTCTCACGGTGGGTAATAATCATTATCTCCAGGTGCAGATGAAGAAACCAAGGCGAGAACACACAGCTAGTAAATGATGGAGCCAGGATTCAAATCCAGAGCCTGTACCCTTAACCACAACTCTGTCCTGCGGCCCTAGGAATTATCTTACACAAGACAAGTCGAAGGACACTGCAGGGCCCAGTTCCAAGCACACGAACGTACAGTGACCGGCACATAGAAAACACTGCAACATATAAAATATGTGCAGAGTAAACCAATGACCACAGCTTGGGAGTCAGTCCTAGCAGGGGACGGGAAAGGGATCTATAGCACTAAGAATATCAAGTGAGAAAGAACGGGGTCAGTGTGAAGAGAGCTTCGGGAGGGAGACGCCTTTACAAAGTCCACCGGCTACTGTACTGATGGCTCTCGGGACTCGAGCTTCTACCTAACTCAAGAGGATTAATTTAATGGCATCTGAACAGCTCCAAAGAGTTAGATCTCCCAAAGAGTCTCACGGACACCAGGGAGGGGCCAGCGGGCCTTGGCTCTGTAATTACATTTATATGGTGACTGGAACCCTGGAAAGCCAGGGCTTCTCTCTTCTCCGGTGGCCTGAGAGGTGCCTCAGGACCATACGGCTCCCACCTGAAGCATCTGGGCCTGTCACTGATGACTTTATGTCTCTTCTCCTTAACGGTTACCGAAAACCCTCTCAACTGTACGATTTTCCCTTCTCTCCTAGAACTTTAGCTTCTAAATCTGCCAGGTGTGACCTACTACAGAGCGACCTGGAGTCGGTCAATTTCAGTCCATGTAATAGTTACAAGCTGGGTGACTTCAGCTGCTTGATCTGTAAAATGAAGACTCCCACCCGACGCTTGTGGGGAACGTCATAAAATAACTTATCCCTAATCCTATTTAAATCGCAACGCAGTATGTGAGTGCTACTGCTTCACCGAGGCCGACTTAGGACGGGACGGGAGCTCCTCACATCTGTCTTCTCCTTTAACTCATGACTCCCAACTGTGTCTGGAGATGCCAAGGACTGCACCAGACCGAGCACGGGGAGGCGGAAGCCGCTCTCCTGGCGGGGTGCCACCTCCTCCCTCCACCGCCCCACCCACAGAATCAAGGCTGAGCGCCGCGGCTCAGACCGGAAGCCCATGCCTACGCCTAAACAAGCACGACAAAAGCCCTACCTTTTAGTTAGCATCTTTAAAAGTATTGTAAGAATATGCCTTAAATTTGGAGTCAGAAGTCCTTACTTAGTAACTATGGGAAAGCCACACCTGTGAACTGGTTTTTTCCACAGGTAAAACGGAGACCACAATGACTGCCCTACTTCAGATGTCTGTTAGAAGGTTCAAGAGTTAACACACGTGTGAGTATTTGGCAAACTCCCCCAGAGGATGGTCACATGGATTACACAAAGCAGGTGGGGACAAGCATGGCTCCCTGGTTAACTCGCCTCCAGGCTCACGAGAATAAGCTATGCACATTCTGAGACGCACTAAACAGGGCCGACCTGCCTCTTCCCATCCTGACGGTACCATGCCCGTTCTTACACACACACCACATTCCATCTCCTCGCGATACGACACTTAGAACCCAGCTTCCAGGGGAACAGGATGAGCTCCTAGAGCTAGAGGTCTCTCAACACTGGGTGTGTCCTAGTCTAGCCTGGGGGCTGAGTTTAGACTGAGAAAGCACATCCTTCCAGTTTTAATAAACATGGCCAAAGGGCTGAGTCCACAATGCAAAAAAAAAAATTATATATACAAATATATATAAAATATATATATATATTTATAAACATATAAATATACATATATAAAAAAATTTTTTTCTTGGCCACCTGGAACAAGGGGGAATATGCAAGGCTTAAGTAGGTGAGCAAAGAAAAAATAAAAAGCTGGCCAGACTTGCAAATCGAAGCAATCCTCCACCCTGGGAGAAGCTGCAGGACCCAGCCCCTCCTGCCACACGGGTGGGCTGCTGTTCATACGGGTGAAGTCTCTTTCTTGAACACACATCTGGTATGTGATCCGGTCATAGCTCTGAAGCCTCCGCCTAGGTGGATGCAGGCAGTAAAGGGAGGCAACTTCAAGAAGAAAATGACCACCCTGATGCTGCCTTACATGCCTTAAATGAGAAGGACGGGACAAACCAAACAGAAATGTCTACCCTGAACCAAAACACAAACCAGCCCACAGAACATGCTCCTGGAGGTGTAATGTTACTTCAATAAACTTTATAAACTAGCAACATAATTTAGCTTTTGCAGCTCTGTGACACCTAACCATGTCCACCCTGAATGTTGGACATTTTGTAACAGTGTAGCCGAATGTAACAGAGTCTAATTTGGGATGGATTTGAAGACCAAACAGGTGATACCTCTTCTCAAGCTGGCAGGAGGCAAATCGCCATCAAACCACAGGTTCATCCCTGAGCTGATTTGTGGCCAAATGGTAACACTTTAAAACACTCGAGGGTTCTGCACGGAGGGGAAACTGTTACCTTAAATCTCTGAGGTTGGTGGAACTGAATGGTTGCCCTTTTCTGATCAAAATCTTTCCTTAGCTGAAGGAAGTGTGCTTTGCCATCTTTATTTAAAACCTTCTTCTTCCCATTGACACAGCGGCAGACGTTCACGTCTCTTCCGTAGTACACACCCCGGCCGCACAGACTCTTCAGATCTGAGAGCTTGAACAGGGACTGGTAATACGCGGCCAGCGCAGGGTCGTCTCTCTGAATGAGAAGGGGCTTCTGCTCCCAGAATTCCTTGAAAAAAGTCTCCGTCTGGATGGGCGAGATGAAGCTTTCAAAGAAACCACTGGGGCTGTCGAAGTTTAAGGTGGAGGGCCCCCTAGCTGCCTCCACCTTCAGCTGTTTACAGGGAGCGGGCCCCTCTTCCTTCCCAGTCCCCGCAGGCCTTGCTTTCTTTGGCATGGTTCTGTCTTCGAGACAAAGCTGTGAGGAAACGCAAACCTACCGAAAGAACAAAGAACATGTGTTGGTGTTCCCAGATCGCGCTCACACAACCGCGTGACCATGAGCCCTCGGGAGACTAAGTCGGCGCCTTTTCCTCAGGATGTGACAGAGCCCTACGCCAACACCATTTCGTCCAAAATATGATTCAGCCTCAAACGCCAGGTCACACGCTCACCTAAAGGAAAGCATGTTCTCCTTGTGCACAAGCACTACGTTGTGGAATTCATCATTAGGAAGTATAATTATCCCAACTTAAACGATTCAACTCTCTCAGCAGTTCCTAGTCACAGTTTTAGCCTGTGGCCATCGACACAGCAAAATTGAAAACCTTTTTAATTGGGCTTCAGTCTGCACCAGGCCCCCTCTAATGAGATGTACTTTGACTGAAGAGCCACTAACAGCTGCCCACCGCCAGGTGCTCCTCGTCACAGCACCAGCCCCACCCGCAGCCAACAGGGCCCGGCCGGCGGTGCCAGCTGGTGGCAGAGCAAGACGCTGCCGGCTTCCAGGTCGTCCTCAGCCACTCGAACCTGCTCATTTCCAATCTCAGCTTATTCCCGAAATGTGCCACTTTATCGGAAACCTCTCCTCCATTAAAAAAACAACAACTAATTAGAAGCTGAAAAGTGAAGGCTAAAGACGGTTATATCCTCAGTCTTTAAAAAGCTGTAACTTTTGGAGAGAAACAAGATGGCAGGTTGGTCACAGCTGCACCCGCCGCCTCCCGCAACCACCTCAGAATCACAACTAAAACACAGAACCACCGTCCCTCAGGGCCTCCTGAAACCCGGCGGCACAGAAGCCCCACAAGCAGGGAGCTGAAGCAGCACCGAGACCCGTAGGAGGGGCGCAGACGCGGGCAGATCGGGGCTGAATCCCAGAGACGCAGCCGAGGGCCCACACCTGGTGCCACGGTTGAAACCCGGGAGGGAATCTCAACGGTGGGGGTTTCCCGGAGGAGTGAGGGGTCCCAGCCCCCAGCAGGCCCCCAGCCCAGGGCTCCGGGCCGGGAAGAGACGTCCCCACAACTCTGGGCTGTGAAACCAGGGGGACTGTCCCTGAGGGTCGCGGAGGCTGCGGGAGCCCCAGCAGCTCCTCTCAAGGGCCCGGCACGGACTCACTCGGACGCTCCCTCTGAGCCCAGCGCCGGGCAGCAGCCTGAAAGGACCTGGGACACTCGGGGGGGAACTAACCTGCCTGAGATCCAGGCGAGAGCTGGAGGGGCGGCTTCCTCCCGGGCAGAAGGGCTGGCGGAGGCCATGGCTCCTGTGGCGAGTCCTCCCCGCACACAGCCGGCAGGCAGGCGCCATGTTTGAGTCGCCAGCACCTGACTCACACCTTTGGCCCCGCCCCGTGATTCCCGGAGGCCCCGCCCCTCCCACCTGCAGCTCATCCAGGCCATTTCCAGGGGCTTTTCTGTGCAAGTGGCCTCTCCAGCCTCATGCTTAGGACTTTCCTAAAATCTCCCAAACAAGCAGCAGCGGGCCCCATACAGCTTGATAAGCGGCCCCAGGCCTGGCACTAGCGGCAGCCTGCATTGGCTCATAGCTTGGCCTCTCCTGGGCACCTCCAAGCCCAGCACAAGCAGCAGCCAACTGCAGTTTGCTGTGTAGCTCATGCTGGGTGGCCCTGGGCAAGGCACTGGCACAGGCTGACTTTGCACCTCCCAGGAGGCCCCAGAGACAGTGCACCTGGTGGTCAGGCTCCACCACACTGGGTTACAACCCTGCCACATCCACGAGTGACACTCAAGGGGTGAACACCAAAGCCCCACTGAAGTAAATCCTGCTCCATAGGGGTGTCTCCAGCACAGCAGCTCTTTGGCTGTAGTTGCAGCTGGTCCTCACAGCTGATTGGCCTGGGGGTCAGTTCCTCCCAGGGACCCCAACAGCAACCAAGGCTCAACTACAGCAGGACAGTGCACACAGCCCACCAGGGGAGCACCTAGAAGGCCCAGCTCAGGGGACTGGGGAGGCTGAGCCACTGGACCCTACAGGACACCTACTACACAAAGCCACTCTACAAACTCCAGGAGACATAGCAGCTCTACCTAATACATAGAAACAAACAGAAGGAAGCAGCCAAAATGTGGAGGCAAAGAAACATGTCACAAAAAAAGAAGAGAAGAAATCTCTAGGAGAGGGACTAAATGAAATAGATCCAAGCAAGCTAACAGACACTGAGTTCAGAATTTTGTTTATAAGGATGTTTAAGCAGACTATTAGGGAAATAACTGAGAAAATCAATAACATAATAAAGTACCAATTTGAAATGAAGGCTACATGAACTGCAATGAAGAATAATTTACATGGAAACAACAGTAGAGTAGAGCACGCTGAGAATCAAATCAGCGATTTGGAACATGAGGAAACAAAAAACACCCAACCAGAAGAGCAAAAAGAAAAAAGAATCCAGAAATATGAAGATAGTATAGGGAGCCTCTGGGACAACTTTAAGAGGCCCAACATTCATATTATTGGGGTGCCAGAAGGGGAAGAAAGAGACCAAGAAATTGAAAATCTATTTGAAAAAATGACAGAAAACTTCCCCTACCTGGGGAAAGAAAGAGACTTAAAAGTCCAGGAAGCACAGAGGGTCTCAAACAAGAGGAACCCAAAGAGGCCCACAGCAAGACACATCATAATTAAACTGCCAATGGTTAAAGACAAAGAGAGAATCTTAAAAGCAGGCAAGAGAAAAGCAATTAGTTACCTACAAGGGAGCACCCATATGATTGTCAGCTGATTTCTCAACAGAAACCTTGCAGGCTAGAAGGGAGTGGCAAGAAATATTCAAAGTGATGAAAAATATGGAACTACAACCAAGATTGCCCTACCCAGCAAAGCTATCATTTAGAATTGAAGGTCAGATAAAGAGCTTCACAGACAAGAAAAAGCTAAAGGAGTTCATCACCACCAGACCAGCACTACAGGAAAAGTTGAAGAGTCTTCTTTAAGAAGCAGCTAATGAAAAAAGAATCTGAGGAAATAAATAGATCCAGAGACACTGACGCATGCAACAGACGAGATATTTCAGAGGAAAGAGGGAAAGAGGGTGGAGGGTGGGAAGAGATTAACCAAAGAAGTTATATGCATATGTGCATACCCCATGGACACAGTCAATAATGGGGTGAAGGCCTGGGGAAGGGGTGGAAGCGAAGTGGGAGGGGTCAATGGGGGGGGGAATGGAACACCTGTAATACTCTCAGCAATAAAGATAAATTAAAAATAAAAAAATAATAAAAAGCATTTGATAAAAGCAAAAAGAAAAAGAAAAAAAAAAAGAACATCCACAGCATTAACCCCTAACACAGCACTCCCACCATGAATGTGCACACACATCACCTGGCCATTAGATCTGAGGCAGGGCTGAGCTTCTGCAGGTCTAACAAGCTCCCAGGCAGTGGTGCTGCTGCTGGTCCACAGACCACGCTGGAGTAGCAAGAGCAGCAACACTCCCAAGCACTGCCAAACTTCGTAACTGCCTCAGACCACAACCCAATCACACTTATTATGCAGGTATCCTTCACCTGGGGTTAAAGAATGGTAATTCAAATTATATGAATTTCCTAAAACTACAAACTTCTATTTAAACTTTTTTTTTTTTTTTTCTGGGAAGAGGTGGTGGGTCCATGGCTTTCACCAGATTCTTAAAGGAGACTCTGTCCCCAAAAAAGTTTATAAAAACCTGCACTTCTAAAAACCAATTTTTCCCAGAGACCAGTAACTTATAGATGTTATGGTTTCCTATTTTGTTGGGCTATCGGAATTGCAAGAACACTGTTTTCTGCTCCTTTGTCATTATAACTAAGCTATATTTCAGCTACAATGTGGACTAAGTACAATTAGTGGTCTGGCCTAGGAATAAGCCCTGGAACAATGTGTTACATGTTGCAAAAACTGATTTATAAATAATCCTTTAGAATGCAACCCAAATGTACACTGAACAAAGTAGGAAGTGGAACTATCAAAATACAAAACTCTCTATTGACCTCATTTTAGCTTCTAAATTTTGTACCCACAAATAGATCAAGTGCTTTCAGTGGGGAAATAGAGGATGGTGAAGGAAAACTATTAAAAATAGGTACTAAAAGCTTGCATTGTAAGGGTAAAGGCTTAAGCTTAGAAGAAAAAAAACACTTTAAATTTTCCAAACTATTTTGATTTCTCAACCAAAGAATCAATGCTTCAGTGAGACAAAGTAACCCAGATATGCAAAAAGTACTGCCATCGTATGAAAGGCCAGATTATGGCTGACATCAGGGAATTTTGATTTTGGGAGTGTCCCCACCATCATTTAAATGTTAAGAGTGACTCACTGTGCCTAAACTGTTTGTGCAGACAATGTGGTTTATACTCAACATCTGCTTTCCTTCTAGGAGTCTGGGATTTGGGTAGTTCCAAGAAAAGGGTACTTAGGTAACTAGCCCCCAATTTAAAAAAAAAAAATCCAGAGCACTGAGTGTCTAATGAACTTCCCTGGTTGGCAACTGTGTAGCTGTCACAACTAGTTGCTGTAACAATTAAGCACTTGGTCTCCTTTTGCTGTAATCAATCAGCTGGGCGTCTTAGCAAGTCACTGAACCCGGGGGTGCCCCGACACTTTGCTCACATTTAATTTTTGAAAACAGCTAGATTGGCTCAGACGGGTTTGTATCATTAAAAGTACCCTATGATGAAAAAGTAGTTTCATATTCAGCCACACATCTCTCATTCCTCACAATCAGTCAGCTTAAACTGCAAGGGATGTCAGCAGCAGGAAGATGCAATTGAAAGGCTTTTCTTTAAGCACAATATATGAATACAGTATAAGCACATTCCTCAGGAAGTGTGCTTAGACAAAGTGTGCAGAATACTTTAGCCAAAAATATAATCACTTAAAGCATTTTTTCCATCTACAATCACTAAGAAACCCTAACACTGCATAACAAATGCTTTTGTTAGAATATACATTTCACTATTTATACTGCCAAAAGTTACATCATTTATTGTTTCTCTATGTTCACACTGAAATGATTTGAGGCTCAGTTCATTGGGACCTAGCTTAGAAGTTACTGGGAAAATATACTATTTCTCTGATTCTCACACTATTCATAGTGTAAAAGAACAATTCTTTTTAACAGCCTTTGAGAAGTGAAGGGGAGAATAGATGACATTCCATACCACACTGAACATACAAAAAATTATAAGATGAATCACAATTTCAGAAACAGTAAAAAGTAAAAAAAAAAAAAAAAAGTCTTAGAATCTAAGAAATATGATAATTAAACAGAAGAATGCTTTGTCCAAAAGTACAGCCCACACAAGCCTGCCTAGAAACTTCACAGACCACCCAAGCAGAAATGAGAGGAAATATTTTTATAAAGCTACAGGGGGCGGGGGAGCAAGCTTTGAAAGAGCAACTGTATCATTCTGTTGTACAGTGAAAATAATATAATGTTCTATGTCAATTATATTTCAATTAGGAAAAGTTTTTTAAAAAGGCAATTGTCCAATGTGAGTTGACTATAATCATTAAAATGTAAAATGATTAAATCAAAATAAAAGATCCATGGTTCATATTTTACTAACTACCCACAGATTTTTTTCTTTTTAAAGAAAACTAATCTAAACAACTCTCAAGGGTTAAAACTCTACAGGAAAACCAATACTGATACCCATTCTACAGCCAACAAATATAAACAGAGCCTTCCTATTGTTGAGTGTCCTAACCTTGTCTGTGGGAAACTACTGACAAGAAGTCGTAACAGAGCTTCTCAGGGGAAGGAACAGCAATCTGCACACACCCAGAACCGAGCAGAGGGAGTGGCACACAGGAGGTCCCCAAGAAATGTTTGCTAAGTGAATTTTTTTTCCCTTTTTCATCTTTTGTATATAATTTTAGAGAAAAATCTCAAAAGCCTCACAGAAAACAAAGGTGGGGGGAAACAGATGGTTTGTTCAGTGGGGAATATTCTTCTGATGGCAGCTGGCCCTTGGGTATCCAACAGTGTCATCAGAGCTGAAGGGCACCTTAGCCATCGGTGGCTATTTCCAATGGAGAGGGAGGTGTGTCTTTATAATCAATCTCCAGAGCAGTGTTTTACAGGGCAGTGGGGTCGCCGGAATGCTTGTAAACATGCACATTTCTGGGCCTCTCACATCAGGCCTACTGGGTGAGCACTTCTGGTAACTGGGGCCCAGAAACCTGCATTAATATAGTCTGTTCTCTCCATAAATGTTAGGTCCACTAACAGAGAGGATGACAAACAGCTCAATTAAACACACACCCCTCCCCCCTATCTGACAGAAACGATACACTGCCTGTAACAAGGTGGCGAAGGCCCACAGAAATGTCTATCAGCTCAGAGAGGGAAACTGCTTCTCCTGTTGACCTAGAGCTGTGATGAGTGGGGGTTTGTTGTTGTTTTGGGGGGAAGAGGTTCCATCTTAGAGAAAAAATGGACTGTACCTCATTAATGTACTTTAGTAACCACGAGGTTTCCAAAGGATGAAGCCAGAGAGGCAAAAACCGTCCAAGCGATGGTGATACAAACCGGGTAAATCAGGTTCCTCCACTTAAACCTGAGCCCAGTGCAATCAAAGGCCCGGCGCCGAATTTTAGCTAATTAGGGGAGCAATTAGACGCTGCGGCTCGCAGGACGGCGCTGCCCGGAACAGCGCACGCCGGGCTCCCTCGCCTGTGGGACGGCCCGCGGCCGGGCGGCTGCTCTGCAAACAGGCGGTGACAAGTGAAGGGGCGGGGGGGGCTGTCATTTTAGGTCGGGGGGGCGGGAGGAGGGGGGAGGCTGTCATTTTAGGTCTGGGGGGGCGCGGGGGGAGGGGGGCGCCGCGGCCCCGGGTCCCCTGCCGGCAAGGCCCGCGAGCCTGACTCCCGGGCACCGCGCCCCGACAGGGCCCCGCGTACCCTCCCCGCCCAAACTTTCCCGACGCTCGTCCCCGTCTCCGGGCCACCGGCGAGCACGTGGGCGACTCGTGGCGCCCGCGCCGCCCGCGAGCGGACTCCCGGCGCCGCGCCCAGCCGGCGGGTCCCCGCGGCCGCGTCCCCGGGCTCCCGGCCCCGCAGCCGCCCGCGCCCGCCGGCCCCCGCCCGGAGCTCCCGGCCCGAGCCCCGGGGAGGGGGCCCTGAGGGGGCCCCACACCCCCCCCGCACCCTCACCCGCGCTAGGCCCCCCAGCGGCGGCCCGGCGGCTCCACTCACCCGGCGCGGCCTGTTGCGCGCGGCCCCGGGGCGGGCGGGGCGGGGCGGGGGCGGCGCGCAGGCTCCGGGCGGCTGGGCTCCGGCTCCCGCGCCACGCCCGGCCCGCGGGTGGGTGCTTCCGGCGCCCGCTGCCCTCAGGTGTTCGCTGTTGACGCCCACGGGTCCTTCCTTGGGTGTTAAAGGAAATAAATGGGCTGCTTTTTTTTTTTTTTTAGTTAGAGGCGGGATGAGGCTCTGAATGTGGGAACGTGTTCTGGGGCAGCCTTGATCCTTTAACGGACGGGGAAACTGAGGCCCGGAGCGAAGGGAGCCGCCCGAGTTTCGGGAGCCGGGGGCCCAGGGTCTCCCGCCGCTCTCCTCTGGGCTTTCGGTCCATGCTCAGTGGGCTGAGGTGTGCACCGCTCCCTCCCGGAGAGACAATGCGTCCTGGTTTTAGAAGGACCCCGGAAATCCTTAACTGTGGCTACAGAAGCAAAGAACAAAAGCAGTCTGCGTTCCAGTCATTTAGGCCTGAGGCTCTCTCCTCGACTCTCCTCCGGGTGGGGAGGCTGGAGGGGGCGGGGGGCGGTGACACCCCTGCCCCGCCCGTGCCCTTCCTCACTCTAGACAACCCGAGGACCCCCCCCAGGGAAGCTGTTTCACTGTCAAGGTCATTGAGACCTATGGCTGTTTCCTGCGCTCCAGTGACACGTGTGCAAATGGGAACAAAGTATCTATGCCCTTGTCTCGCGCTTGTTTCAGAGCAACAGTAACAGCGAGCCCCGGGCCGGCTCCGCGCCGAGGCGCCGGGCTAGCAGGTGGCCGCCTCCTCGCCACGACCTGTGGGCGCCTCCCTTTTACCGTCGAGGAAACCGAGTCCGCGGAGATTAAGGCACTTGCACGAGGTCACAGGTAGGAAGCAGCAGAAACAAAACTGGAGCCAAACCGAGTCAGGCAACTGTTAGCTCTTTTTCACTGTTTTCTACCCCCCGTTATAGCCCACAGGCTTCCTGTCCGATTCCAGTCGGGGAGACTCAGACTTCACATCAAATTTAGCCCCTTTTTTAAAATGGGCGGCATCTGTAAGAGTGTCAACAATCAATACATTTTTTTAAATTAGCCCTTTAAGAAAAAAAAAAAAAACTACAAAAAATAAAAATGAAAAAAATAAAACCACCTCTAATCTACTTGACATGATAGATTGGAAATATACTTTGCTCTTTATTTTCACCTCAAAACATCTACTCAAGATAATATACAACCGTGTTGATGTTACAGGGGTTCATAAAAGGGTGACTGCTCACACATGTCCTTTACATGGGAAAGCAGTGCTCTGTGTCTGTCATAAAGAAAGGTTCCAGGGTCGGCTCAGAAAACCATTTGCCAGCATGCAGAAAAGGCCCTAGGGTGTCTCACGGGACAGCAGGACGCACTGAAGTCAGCTCCGCAAGGGGAAATCACACATCTTGTAGAGGAGTTCCCCTGATGCAAAAATAGTCTTTCAGTGTGTTCTCTGCAATATTTTCATCATAATCCAGATTTTTTAGCATGGCAAGCAAGACGTTATGTTCATTCCATCTTTAACGGCAAAGGCAGTGCCTGTCGTGTCTGTAAGCAAGAGGAAGAGGGAGAGAAAGTGAGGCTCGTCTATGATTTTGCCCAGGGAGCGTCTAGAATCTGTGGCATTCCTAATGTACTGTTTACAGTACTTTGTTTTTTGTCTTTTGCTTTTAGTTCATTGAGTTTAAAAGGTCTTCCATTTCAGAGAACAAGAAGCAAACTACTGTCCAGTCCCCAATTTATTTTCTCCAAAGAGTCGTTAAAAAGTCAGTTACTTTGTTTCTATAATTTCTTCCTCGTGACAACAGTATCGTAGATAGCTCAGTCCTGCGGGCCACTGGACACACCACTGTGCCCTGATCAGGGGTGGGGACCTTCCTGAGGAACTGGCCCCAACCCCCTCAACCCACAGCAGACGGGTGGACCTCAGCAGATGCGCGCTTCCAGCCGGGGGCATTGTCACACAGGGCCTCACCCTTGGGGTTTAATGCTGTGCGGCCACCGATTTGAAACTCAGTGTAATAATGTAACCTTCAACTTTGTTCCATAAGTGAAGTCTGCTGGAACTAGGGAGCGTGAACTGGGACTTGGCACAAGCAGTTCCGCCTCCTGCCATCTGGGATGGGACCTGTACCTCCTTTCCCGCACCCCTCCCACTGCCCCAACCCTCTCCCACAGCTGCCCCCCACGCCTCCCCTGGCAGGGCCCTGTACACAGATGCAGGGAGGGTGGGCTGGGGCGCACACCCCGCAGTGTTTCTCGGCCCTGGACTGGCAGAGCACAGCGTGTTTGGAGGGTGACGGGGCTGGAGCAAGCCTCCCTTCACGTCGATTCACCATGCAATGTAAATATGACCTCATCCAGCTGACAACCTAATTAACAAAGCATGTGTTCAGCTATTTTGGGGTGGTGTGATAGCTCTAAAATTTTATTTGATGTGTGGGTTTATGTTTATCACACTTCTTGGACGTGCAAAACACTTGAGACACCAGCACTCACATTATCTGAAAAAGAAAAAGGAGTGAACATGGGTGCGAGCACTTCCTTTCAGCCAGCTCGTCATTTCAGAAAGATGGGTACCTGCCTGCCCCTTTTATTTATTTATTTTTTAGTCATCAATGAGTTTATTCTTTAATATCTCTTAAATATTTCCAGAAATGATAATAGTCCAGATGCCAATATGGAGATAACATTTTGAAAATAAAAAAGCAGTCATTATTTTTCTAAAAAAAAAGTTAAATTCCTATGGTATCTCATCAACATTATGACAAAATGGCATTGAATGAAATGATCTTATTTGAAATGCTCTTATTTGCTGTTGTAGTTAAACTTAGCTTCAGCTATCTTTCTACACAGACTGTACAGTATAGTACACAGCTACGTGGATGGAAGACAGTGGATACCTGCCACTTTTAAAGGACAAGGGATGTCTGCCAAACTCCAGAAAAGTCTTACTACTTCACAATGGAAAACATGTTTTTTAAAAAGTTGCTAAAGACATTGCAACCTTCACCTGCTTTTAATTGGCTAAGGCAAGGAGCAATCGGCTGCACCGTTTTCAGGAAGCCTTTGAAGGCTTCTTGCAGAAAGTTAAGTTTCTATCGCGTGTTGACCCTGGGATCAAAAGTAATAGCTCACCTTTCAAATGACCTGATTGATAATGAAATGTAGTTCGATGTTTCTTACAACAAATTAAGTATCAATATATTGAAAAGAAAACTATTAGTACTTTTCTCTCTCCCTCATGAATATAACTCCCTTGTTTACCTGCCTCTTTGAATTTCTAGGCCCCTTCCTTGGAAACGTTCCTCATTAATGAAAGTCCTTCCTATTCCATAGTCTGGTAAAATCTCCTCCTTAATTATCCAGCATGTTCTGTCTTTCATCGTTTCTTTTGGGAGGGGGGGGAGTTCAAGTTTTTATAAAATCGAGGGCTGTGAAATAGCAATTGAAAGGTGATAGGGCTTTGAAACTGACCAGGTCTTTACAGTTTGCTGGAGTGTTTTAAAGCGGTGTTTACAAGGACAAAATAGGTGGCTCCATTCTGACAGAAAGAATGTAACACTGGCCGCTTTACCAACGGCCTGCTGGAAACACCAGCAGCACCAGCTACAGAATTGTACTTGAAATACCAATTTCCTTACTCCCTCTTTCTCTTGATTCTTTGAGGATGTTGTTTAATCTCATTGGAATTTTGTGTGTGTGTGTGATTTGAACAGGCTGATAAGTGGCCCAATACAAAATGATGGAGGCTTTGTTTTGGGGGGAAAAAATAAACTAAAAATGAAAAAGTTTCTTCAATTACAGTAATCTATACCCTAGAGCTTCTGGAGAGACATGCGAGTGAGTCCGACCTGACAGGTTCTAGTCGCAAACAGGGATTCTTACAAAGGAAATAAATGTTGAAATTTGGATAGGGCTGGGAATTTCATTTGTTTCTAAAATAAGTTTACATCTAAATATTCTCTGTGTTGCTACTTGCAACCCATTATAATAGCATACAATAGGAAATAAAGCGAATGTCCCCCAGGAGGAGACAGGTTAAGTAAACTACGGGGGGTGGGGGACCCATTCAGTGCACTGCTCTGCACCATTAAAAGTTAGTTGGCAGGAGGGAAAAAATGGCATAACAATTGTTTATAAAAAAAATTTTTTTTAAATAAAGGAAACTTGTTTATGATCTAGAGAAGAAAATCTGATTGCAAGTGGCTTAATGTAGACACATTTCTGAATGGACTGCAGTTCAAGTCAGGAGCTAGGTCCATCCTTTGTTACTGTATCCCCAGCACCGTGTTGGTTATGATATGTGTTCAAATTAATAAATTAAGGTATATACAAAGTGGTTCCACTAGGAAAATATATTTTGTGCTTAGAAAAACTGTAAGACTATACATTAAAATGTTAACTGTTTAATTCTGAGTGGATGATTCTTCTTTTGCCAGTAGGTATTTTTAATTTTTATAATGAAATTGTATTTCTTTTGTAATCAGAACAAAAACAATGAAATTAAGTTAAAAATATATCTCTTAGCTTTTCCAGAGCAGTCCCGCAAAAGGGCCCATTCCTCTTCTTAAGCAGTTTAGGGCTGGCTGGCTGTTTCTTAGTCTTAGAAAGCAGCTTATTTTCTGATATCCTTGCATTTTGTCCAAGCTTGCCCCTCGGTGAGCAATCGCACCCAGTCTGTTTCCAACTGTGATCAGTAAATGAAGTGAAAGTCAAAATGAGGTAGCTATTATGTGCTGTCTGTCACTCATCCATTTCCCACGTAAATGTGATTTCATTCTTCTTGAAATAAGAACCGAACCAGAAACTCTGTTGCTCCCTAACAGAAATGCAGCTCACAAGGACAGCTCTGTTCTCACGGACTTCACAAGCCTCCAATTTGAGGAGAAGAAACTGGCTAAGATCCATTCATTCGGAATAGTCTAACAATTCCCTTGAGCAGTAAACATATTTTATTTCTCAGTGTTAGACATTTATTGCTGAAGAACACAATGCCTGCATTTCTAGGTATTAACAAAAGTTGTTTGTTGGCCAACAGTTGTGCGTGAATGCTCCTCAAGAGCAGTGCGGGGTGTATGTGTAACACAACAGACACCCACCCTCGCGGCCGAGATTGCCCAGTGCACCCAGGGATGGTGCATTTGACTTAAAACTGTGAAATGGTGTGCCCGGGGGAAGCCTCAGACATCCTGAATGTTATAGTCCAAAGCAGAAGAAAAACAGCAAAGTCTGAAGAACCGGAGTTGGAAGAAGGGAAGAGTGTAGATTTGTTCTATTTATAGATTCGTCCTTAAAAAAACAACCACCAAACAGACAGAAGCACCAGGTATATACAGAGTATGTCAGAACCAGAAATGTTCATCCAACTGTAGTGTTCTGCTAAAATAATAGCTACAAATTCCTAAGGAACCACCTAAAATATTAATCTGTTCTGTATTTTGAAAGTATAATCCTGCCCGGCCGGGCGTGGCTCAGCTGTTGAGCGTTGGCCTAGGATCCAGGCGATGGGGGTTCGATTCCCGGTCAGGGCACATGCCCGGGTTGCGGGCTCCATCCCCATTCAAGGGCATGCAGGAGGCAGCCGATCAGTGACTCTCATCATGGATGTTTCTCTCTCTCCCTCGCCTTTCCTCTCTCTGAAATCAATAAAGATATATTAATATATATATATATATATATATATATATATATATATATTCCTGTGGAAATACTACCCCCTTTAAATGAAGCTTAAAAACTATTAAATAAATACTTATAAATTTTATTTATGGCCTCTCTACAATGAAATGGAGAACAGTTTTAAATAAATCGTATTAGCTCAAGTCTGGACAGTTTCCTAGAAAAATATAATCCTTGGACAGTTTTGAAAGAATTGGAAAAGTTGTATCAAGAAAATAAAATGAAGTGTCCCAGGATTAACCTGCCCAAGAGGGAAGTCATAACAGAAAAAGAATTTGCTTTCAAATCTTTTGCGCCCAAGGGGAAGACACACTTCTAGGCGGATATGTCATCTGCAGAGAGAATCAAGACCAGTGTCCTGGGGAACAAGGGGGGTGTTATTTGCCTCCTTACCGGACATGAAATAATTCAAGTCAATTTGGTTCACTTATGGTGAAATAAATGGCAATACGCTGAAAGTCATACTCTTTAATTTATTTCCTTTAATTCAACCCCAGAAATCAAAATAGGAAGGGAAATATATGTACTCCCTGCGACGGGCTTCTGTCTAAACGGCGTGTTTTTCACAGCGCGCTCACCGCAGAAGCCTGCACACGGCCAGTGTGCGAAAGGGATGCCGATCCCCGGAGGCTTTTCCACTTGGCGAACATCTGTTAGCACCCGCTTGTCCTCATTCACTTGGTGCAACCAAAGCTACCAAAGATCACTGTGGGATACGTACAGGTCACTCAGGGGATCGCTGCATACGCGTCCCGAAGCATCTCCGGTTGTTTCTAAACTGAGAGCCCGCATCCCTTCGTGGAGGCGGTTTTCCTTCCTTCGGTTCCCGCTTTTCAGGACTCAGGACAGTGTGCATATCATTATTATAATTAATATTATTTTTAGTACATAACACCTAATAAAGTGCCTGGCACATGTGGGAGGTCAATAAACATGTGGTGAGTAAAATAACTAATTAAAAACCTCCAAAAAGCTATGAAAACTATACCTCAACTGCAAAATAAAAAATGCCATTATTGAAGTGTGACTTTTACTTTAACAACTGGATGGAAGGCCCAGTGAAGTTTACAGGTTTTCTCCCCCTTGGACTCAGTAACAGAAGAGTTGCATCGGGGACCTAAGATAAAGGCCCTGACTGGAGATGGCAGAGGGAGGGGCTCCGTGGGGCCTCCGCTGTCAGCGTCCACGGCGCCACCCTCATGCGGATGCTCTCCCGAGGAAGCCCCAGTGCCGTTAGGTAATCTGGCACCTGGCTGGCACTAAGGAACAAAGTCCCCTTATGTTATTGTCATAGTCCAGTTTTATTCCCGTTAAATACAGAAAATTTACAGTTAGAAAGCAACGAGTGTCCAGATGAAGCAGTTACAAAGCCCTTGCCCATAGAAATTGTCTTTCCATAATACACAGGCCTGTGACTCTTATTGATGAGGTCGAATCCTCCTAAGAACTGGAACTCTCCTGGCTGTAAATCAGTCAACTTTCCAATCTTCTTCAGGCCAGGAGACGTGACTGGCTGACTCTCAGTTCTGTCTAGCACTGTCCAATTTACAGTCAGTTGTTGTTTAATATAATCTGACTCCAAAACAAGTGTTATATACTGAGACTTCCTCTTCACACATATGTACCCCAGTAAAACAAATTAACTATAATATACACAATGGGAAATAAAATCCGTGAGTAGGTGTCAATGACATGGTGGTTCTCCAGAATGGTTCTGCCGACGTGCCCTCCCGGGGGTTTTCTTCTCTCTATCCTGGATGGGTCTGCACTGGGGCTGCCTGTGAATCTTCCTCTAATGGAGTCATATTCTGGGTGGAGAGAAAAGGAAGTCTGGTCCATGTCAGCCTCGCTGTCGTGGTGACAACCATCGAAGGCCATAGCTTGAACTGCATCAATATTGTACATTCCAGAAATCTGATAAAAAGAATTTTGTTAGTAAGTCATGAATATGGTTTTATGAATGGGAATTACAGTAAAAATCTAAACAATCGGGATTTTAAAAAATAGTTTCAATAAGTGCTAAGAATGCTTTGCTTATTTTAAAGAACTCTGGTTTTGCTTCTGGTGTCTGACTAAAAGTCATTTTAATAATAAATGGAAAGCATTATCTTGGAGATCCATTTTTAATAGGGGTTTAGCAGAGCTTATAAATTTTTCCATAGAGATATTTGAGCATCATACAAATAAATGTTACAAAACTATAATGTCAATGTTTTCTAATTTAGTCCTGGCCTGATAGATTGTTACACTCAATGCCTGTGTTTCCCCAGAAGGAAACAGTTTCAGGTTCCCCCGCTTTGTTTCTGAGTAGTATGAAAGGTTTGGCATAAGTTTGTGAGTTGAAATTGAAAATGGTTTATCAGAAGAGCAATATAAGCCAATTGGGTTTGCTTCTCAATGTATTTTTCCTGTTTAGAGAAAACATAACAGTATGCCCAGTCAGTGTGTTTTGTCCAATAACAACAGTATCATCTGGTGATCCACTTATGCTTAAATTTGGGGTGTGGGTCTGGAATGATTTTAGCTGCTCTTTGGAAATGCAAATTGGCCAAGCCTTCCCATTTTTGCTGAAAAGTACCTATAAACGAGGCTAACATAACCAAATTAAACAACTTGACATTGGCTTATTTTTTGGAAGGAGCGAATTTTCAGTGCTTTCTGGCCTCAGCACCTGGTTGAATCTGAACTACCATTTCTCTGTAAGGCTTATTCTGAGGGAGAGAGAGGTTCTCTTTGGTACAGAGCAGCATCTAGGAAGCAGCTGTTACTAATTGCTTTCTGAGAAAACAAAATCACTTCTTGATCTACAGGGAAGTTAAAAAAATAAACAAATATGAACAGGCTACTACTGGAGGAAATTATTCAGAATTCAAATTGGATGCAGCAGAGTAAATTCTGCCAAAATGTATATTTGGTTCATAGTGATTGAAAACCCTAATATTTTACTTAATGCAAAAAGACATGGAGACTAGAAATAAGTCAGACAGTGAAAGACAAATACCATATGATTTCACTTATATGTGGAATCTGAAAAATAAACAAACAAAACAGAAAGAGACTCATAGATGCAGAGAACAAACCGATGGTTGCCAGATGAGAGGGGAGTCGGGGGACTGGGTGAAAAAGGGGAACAGATTAAGAGATACAAACTGGTAGTTACAAAATCGTCCCAGGGACGTAAAGTACAGCGCAGAGAATACAGCCAATACTATTGTAATAACTACGGATGGTGCCAGGTGGGCACTAGACATAAATTATATAAAAGTCTAACCGCTGCGCTGTACACCTGAAACTAATATAACGTTGAATGTTAACTGTAATTGAGTAAAATTGTCTTTAATACTCAGCCAAAAAAAATGTAGTTAAAAAATTAAAAGACATGGAAACTATTCTGTGTAGTCAAACTAACCAGGGCCCCATCCCAAGTCATGTTGTCCCTTTTTGTTTTAATTGTAGAAACTTTCCATAATAAAATGGAAACAGGCAAAATACACATGAAAGGCGATCCAGACGGAATAGCTAACCTCAGAGAGCGCTTAGTAACATGAATGATACATTCAGGCTGGAGCTGAGGATGCAATAACTACGCACAGTCTCTCTACCCCGAATACTGCTGAGCCACCCCCTGGACACCCACTTTTCTATCCTAACAAAAAGGTCACTGTTGTGTTCAAGGAGGCACAGTCTCCCGTGAAGAGCCAAGGTGCCGTTTTCTCTCTCTATTATGGTGATTCATAACTACCTGTGTAATTGAGTAAATCTTGCAACATTCAATTTACCGGTAGGCTGCTCATTCCCACAAGTGTATGAGTTGGTTTTCCCCATAGAAACCCTTTTAATTTTTTGGTCTTTAATTTTTCACTCCAGCCTATCAATAAGCACATAGCGAAGGCCTATTATATCTTAACTATAGGCTTGACTGTTTGGGACTAAGTTCTAAGTCCTGGAATGAGGAAAACATTCGGATAAGAAAGGAAATTGCTTCCTTTCTCCTTCCTGGGTAAAGGTCCACTCTGGGGATCATTTTTCCACAGCTCCTGCTGGCCTCCCAGCTCCTGGTGAATGGGGGGGTTGGGACCTGTGTGTGTCGTGGTAGAAAGTGAGCTTCGCCTGACGTCGTGACTTCATGGGAGCTGCGTTAGCCTGGCATTCCTGGCCGTCCTCGCCACCCCCAGTCCTCCAACCCTGGGGACTTAGGGGGGAGGCACTGGCGCGTGTGGCTCAGCCCCTTTGGAGTCCTCACTGTGAGACCTGCATCGGCCTCCTGGTTTGATCTCTGAAATAAGGCTGAAGGAGACCGTCTTTACAGGGAGAGTCCAGAACTGTCTGGCTTAGCCAGTGACCGAGAGAATAAGTATGTTTGATTCAGTGAGGAGGTATCAGTGGGCCGCCCTGCTCACAGACCTAAGCCGCTTTCTCCAAACGGCTTCATCAATAACAAAGGTGACACTATCAAGCGCATCGGTCTGGCGCACACATCTCTCTTCTCTCTAAAATTGAGGGAAGAGGTATCATCGATTAGGCCCAAACGCACAGACATGTCCTCCTGCCCTGCCCCTCACGAGGGCATCCCATCCCCTGAACGATCTCCCGTCTCCGACGGCTGTTTCCACTATTCCCGTTGAAGCTCCTGTCCCTTCACTCCGCGTGCTCTGGGCACCGATCACGGTAAGAACCTGACATCCGTGGAGCCCTTTATAGTTGGCAGAAGTTTCAGGCCTATTTACTATGTCATGTCATCTTCACAACAGTCCCGTGAAATAAAGAGGGAAGGAATTCCACAATTTTGCAAGTGCGTAATAAAGTTTAGGAGAAATAACCTGCAGACAGAGCTAGGAAGTGGCAGAGTCAGGTTTGGCATCACTTCTGACTCCAAATCTTATGCTCTTTCATTCTAACAACTATATGAATGCCAGGTAGAATATTTCTTGGAGATAATGGCACCTTTAAAAGAAGATGCTTAGGATGGCGGTTTCCAGAAGCTGGGGGAGGGGAAGTGGGGGGTTTAATAGGTACAGAATCTCAGTTTTGCAAGATGAAAAAGTTCTGGAGATTGGTTGCACAACAGTGTGAATACACTTAACGGTAATTAACTATGCACTTAAAAACGGTTAACATGGCGAGTTCTGTGTTATTTGTATTTTGCCTCAGTTAAAAACAAAAAATAAGGGCCCTGGCCGGGTGGTTCAGTCAGGTGGAGCATCATCAAAAGATTGTGGGTTCAAGTCCCGGTCCGGGCACAGGCCCAGGGCACAGGCTCGATGCCCAGTCAGGCTGTGTATGGGAGGCGGCCAATAAATGCTGCTCTCTCACATCGATGTCCCTCTCTCCCCCTTCCTCTGTCTCTAAAATCAATAAAAACATATCCTCAGAGGAGCATTTTTTAAAAAAAGAATGATGCTTATTAACCCCAAAGAATCTCTTTTTAGTGGTACACAAGGAGACTGTATACAATACTAGCAAGTGGGAAAAAAAAAGTCCAGGATGAGCGCCTGCGTTGTGTGGCAGGCGGGGCGAGGAGACCTAGATACACCGAAGCAAAGGACACGTAAGGTGGCCGCGGCTACTTCACTGCCTCTCCTGGGTTAACCCCCCACCTAAAAAGGAAATAAGAGCACGAGACAAGAACAACAAATTCTTTCCGTTGCACACGTTTTCCTCTGTCACCTGCCACTTCACAGGTTATCTGACTCCTTCCTACTCACAGTGTGGGCCACGGCCCAGCAGCGTCCGGGGCCGTTCGCGATGCAGACGCCCGGGCCCCACCCAGACCCCCCGAATGACAGGCCCCGCACACTTGTGTGTAAGCTTCGGGTGCTCTCTCCCTGCGCGCCGCTCACTGTGGGTGTGGGTGTCGGGGGCACAGAAGCTCACCCTTTCAACAGAAGAGCTCGAGGCTTCTGCGATGAAGCAGAACCGGCTCCCGCAGCTTCGGCTCCAGGGGCGCACGGTGGGAAGGCAACGTTAGCATCGCAGGACTGGGCCGCCTCTGGGACTCCGTGCCTGGGAAACTCCGGGGAAGTCACTTCACCAAAGCTCTGGGCCTCACTTTTAAAGGCGAGGCGATAGTCTCCGCAGGGCCTGCGTCAGGAAGCTGACACGAGGCTTCGGTCGTAAGAAGGGACATGAAAACATTCCCACGGGTATGAAATGCTCTCACTAGAAATACAAAAAATATAAACAATGTTTGGGTGTGCATAAATGCTCATATAGGAATTTCCTAAACCGGCGTGAATACATTACATTAAAATCATGTGTGCAAGTGTGTACGTTTATTTATGTACGTAGTCCCTTAAGTGTGTGCTAGCAAGTGAATTACTTTGACCAGTTAGGTGTCTGAAGCACAATATCGCGTGTGGGTTCCTCAGCCACAGGGAACTGGTGCTCCAGGCCTTGGAGCGATGCAGCAGGTAGGACGGATCTGTCCATAGTTATTATGCAGTGTCACAAAATCATGTGGCAACGCTAAAACCTAGAAGGCCCCTTACTCCCAGTATCCCGTGGGGAGAAGCACCTCCCTTTATGCTCTCCCGAGAAACAAGAAGAGGAAAGGAGTCCTAGCTCTTGGTGGAAACATGTCCCTTACTGGTCGAGAGCACAGTCTGGGGTCAGGGAGGCCCAGAAGCAAATCCGGATTCCTCTTGAGCCAAGTTACCGCCCACCTGCTCCTATTTCACTTCCATAACATGAGGGTGATAAAAAAATTTTAAAAAAAACGACCTCTTGGGGCTACTTTGAGAATTTAACAGCATAACGCGTATCAGGTGGTTCGCACAATGCCAGTAGGTAATCAGTGCTCACTAAGTGTTAGCTGTTATTATCATCACCACCTGCTTGGAGGGATGTGGCCAGCACATCACCCCTTTCTCCCCGGGACTGAGTGGGCACACTGGGGAGCATCCTCCACTCGGGAACCCTGGCAAAGGCCAACGATGCCAGGAAGCCGGCCAGCACAGAGCTCAGGGGGGAAAGGTCAATATTAAATTGTCAGCAGCGTGTAAACGGGCATCTTGACAAGGGGTATGGACTCAACACGAGGGCTGACGGCAGTGCCAGGAGAGCGTCTTTGCTGAGGAGCCGCTCACACTCTGGAAGGGATGTGACAGCCAAGGCAAGGCGGACCCTCCCCGCCTTCCTGAGCCGCTCCCGTTCCTCCGCTCCGGGGAGGGAGCTCCCGGCTGCAAACTCGGTGGGTGACAGGCACACGGACAGGGAGCCGCCCCCAGGTCCACGGCACGGCCTTGACGCAGGACACCTGGGCCCGGAGGCGCTCACGCCAGGCACAGTGGTGGCATGGTCAGCACCGTGGTGACTCCTGCCACTTGAGAACGGAGACAAGCTCAGTGACATACCCGCTCAGTTCCAGGTTCTGGTGCTGGATTACAGCAGGGGGTATGTCTTCAGAACAAGATCAATCTGGTGATCACAGGGTGGGGGTGGGGAGGAATCCCCCACATGTTAGCCTAATTCACATCTTTTTTTCTTTTTAATACAATGATTTTATTGATTTTTGAAGGGAGAGGAAGAGACAGAGAGAAACATCGATGCAAAAGCAAAACATCGATCAGTCACCTCCCGCACACCCCTCACCCGCATTGAACCCGAGACCCTTCAGTGCACAGGACGACACCCAACCAACCGACCACACCAGCCAGGGCTAGTTCACATCTTGGGGTGAAGCAAGAAGCTCTCCTTGCATTTCTCTTTCTACCTCTTTTTCTTGCCCACACCCCCCTTGTCCATAAAGTTTTCTTCTTTCCATCTAAAGACTTCATAGCCTTGCCCTGGCCAGTGTGGCTCAGTGGTTGGGCATTGACCTGTGTGGCAAAAGGTCACCGGTTCAATCCCTGGTCAGGGCACGTGTCCGGGTTGTGGGGCTTGATCCCCAGTAGGGGGCGTGCTGGAGCCAGCCCATCGATGTTTCTCTCTCACATTGATGTTTCTCTCTCCCTCTCTCTTCTTCTCTCTCTGAAATCAATAAAAATACATTTAAAAAATAAACACTTCACAGTCTTTCAGCACTCAGTGCTTCTCGCCCTCGGGTGGGCCTCTTCTAACCATCCCAGAAAGGCAAAACCGTATCCAATTTGAAAATATCCTTCTAGGAAAGAAATTCCAAAAACCATTCCCACTGCCCTTCCCCACCGTTTCACAACTTTTACTGTTAAGAAGTTGTCTTCATGTCTCCCTTTAATCTTTCATTTGTCGAGGAGTGATCTTTATGGCATTAAAGATTGCTGTTCTCCACATTTCCCTTTCACGTGGACACTTACAAGCCATCATTGTAGCTACACTTTGTCTTTTTTTTCCTGAAACTACAGTTCAACTGAGACTCAGGATGGAAGTGTGCTAGTGGAGGCTCCGCCCAGGGTAGATGTTTACTAAGCCAACTGCTAAATGCCAGTTACTATTTTCCCTCCCCCCTCCCCTCTCCCTTCCCACCGCCTCCCCCCTTTCCTCTCCCTCCTTTCTTTCCCTTCTTACTCTTTCTGCAGCGTGAGATTCAGAGGTAAGAGGCCAGGGTTCTGGGGGACAACGGAGAAAGCAGAGACTGAGATTTCTTTAATAAAATGCTGGCCTTGGGGAAGGCTGTTCTGTCTACACTAATTTCTCAGAGGGATGTGCCAAAGTAGTGCCTGGAGAGAGAGGATAGGATTGTAAATATTTGAAATGTACACTGGCTGGCATGGTTTTATTTCTTAACTTCCCACCAGGGAGGTGCAAATGGAATCCTTAATGATTTTTATAAGTTGTGAGCGCATTTTAACGTCAACAGACAGGGTCCCCAACAGCAGGAAGAGCGCCGTGATTTACTCCTAAATGGACAGACACAGCATGCGGACAGCTTTCACCAACGTTTCTACCCTTCCTGCAGCAGCTCCGCAAGGCCCGCAGCTGAGGGAGGCCCCACCACAGACAGGGACAGCTCTGCTCCTCACTCCAGGTGGAGTCTTTCTGTTCCGATGATCGAGACGAGCACAGTCTGGCAATTTGACAGTCACCATGCGAGGGCCCGGAATCGCACCTCCACGCTGACTTTAACTACAGGAAAAGAAACCTGAATGCGTCCCAGCTCTCACCATTGAATGCAGCCCACGGCCTCCCTGAGCTCCAGGTTTCCCTGACAATGGGAACAACAGTTTGCATGTCTGTGGATGCTGTTTGCACTCCTTGCTCCATAAATATGGAGATGTGAGATTTTTATTAACATTACAGATGTCTGTGTGGCTGAAGCCAAGGCTGTTAAATAAACATGCTTGCCTTTATGGCATGTTTACTCGCCATAAACCTAGGTAAATATTATCAGCCACGTGTTGCAGAAAATCAACAGGAGCTGAGGGTGGCTCAGTAATTAGCCTGAGTTTTGTCGGGAGCAGGACTGAAACCTTTCTCTCCGAGTGTAGAACCCATGCTTTTTACATGCAAACCTGCTGCCTCTCATTCTGGACCTGCAACGGAAATTGTCTTTGTTTTTAAGATTATAAACCAATTTCTATAGATGGAGCATCTCTGAGACAAGACGCTGTAAAACGAGTGTAGAATTAGGAAGCACGAAGGCATCCTGTGCTTTTCAACAGGCCAAGCGTTGTACTCCCTTGGGGATTTCACTGGTAAAACCGAATGAATCCTAAACTAACATTCCTATTGATTAGCTTACTTCATTAGTTTAAAACGTTAGATTGTCTTCTCTTACTGATTTTCTATGATATGGAAAATAGAACTTGATTAATGGACAGTAACAGGAGCTTAATGGACAAAATAAGGGTTTAGAACAAACACACGAGTTTCCATGTCACGTATTTTAAATTGATGACTGTTTGGGCCAATAAAAAGGAATTGCATTATCTATATTTGCCAGAGACCAATAAATTACCAGCTATTTTCTCTAAAAGGGTGCTTCGTCCAACTAATTTACTATAGTTTTATTTATTTTGAAACCAGCATGCCAGATATTCCTTGTTTAAAATGAGCAATAAAAAAGAAATAGAGAGTGGGAGGAGGGATTGTTGAGTATGGGGGGTAAAAGCGAGGACACTGAAATATATATTCCCCAAGCAATGGAGCTGGGAGTCAGCGAGTATTACAGCTACATTAACATACCACGTCTTGAGCCACCCTTAGAAATACATTAATCTTGACAAATAGTATTCCTCCCAAACCCATTCAAGTTAACATCTCAATAAAGGAGTTTTGAATTATATGAAGTGACCACTTAGTCAAAGAAAGGTCCTGTGTTGGGATTAGAAAATTATCTTCTCGCCCACCAATTCTGCCAGGCATAACTAGAAAAGGGTTATGAGATGGTATTTAGTCTGGCCCATGGGTCTCAGCTGCGCTGAACCCTCGCGGTTTCACCATATTAACTCTTAAGGACGCATATGGGGTCCTAACAACCCGTGAGCCCGGGGAGAGGTCTTCATCTTTGGGTTTCATTGGCCATTTTTGTCGCCGTCCACGATGGAGTCGCTCGCTGACCGGTGCGCTGGCCGCAGGGCGCAGGCGCCCACAGGCCGCTGAGTCAGCCCACCCCTTCAGGGCTGGGGGGGGGGCTCTTTTGAAGGCACAGGTGTCTGCATTCACTTTCAACTGAGTGCAAACATTTTCCCTGTCAGCCGAGGCAGAAAGCGAGCGTTAAGTGATATGAGGGAGAGGACGACAGGCTGGAGATGCCAACACAGTTAAGGCCAGAAACAACTGTCCCACGAAGGCAGTGCCGGAGCCCGGTGCCCTCCATGGTGCTTAAATACTCCTAGGTTACTTTTCCAGGTCTGCGGCATAACCTGTGGTCGGGGATATTTTTCTTTGAGTGACGGCATGCCTGAAAGCTTGGGTTGGCTTTTTCTGCCGCGTCTGTTTTCTGGTAAATGACACCGGTACTTAACGCACTGTCCGTGAGGGGCACGTCCCTTGCAGAGGGGCCAGGCGAGACAGATGGCAGCAGGGAAAGGGGGCAGCGGGAAGGGAGAGAAGATTCACTGCTCCTCCTTCCACGAGGGTTTAAACACCCTTGAACAGCTGGAGTCTCACCCCCTCTCCACACAGTCACATGTGAAGACAGGATAGTGTTCTTAACCCATCCCACGCTCCAAATTATAGCTGTCGTCATCTCTTACGAGAATTACCTAATCACAATTGACACTCCTGTGTTGTGCAGCCTCTATTGTTTTTGTTTGTTTGTTTTTATCGTCACCAGAGGCTATTTTTTCCACTGCTTTTCAGGGAGAGTGGGGGGGGAGGGGAGAGAGAAAGAGAGAGAAACATTGATGTGAGAGAGACACATCGATTGGTTGCCTCCCGCATGCACCCCAGTTGGGGTGAGTCTGCAACTGAGGTGCATGCCCTTGGCTGGAATGGAGCCGGGGACCCTTCAGTCTGCAGGCTGACACTAACCACTGAACAACCCAGCCAGGGTGGCCTCTATTGTTTTTTTATCTGAAACATGACAAGTGTGGATGGGTCTTAACCAGCAATGAGTCCTCATTGTTTCCAGTTAGTAACCAAAAGACAGCTATTCAGAACATGATAGAATAAACACTGGCCATTTAACGACTATGCATTAAGCACAAAAAATGTGCGGGGCACTGTGCCAGTCACGGCAGGAGCAAAAAAGATGACCCTTGTCCTTAAGGAACTCACGTTCTACTAGAAGATAAGGCACCGACCCATCCCACAGCTAAACGCAAATCAGAGGCAGTAAGGTACCGTATAATAGATGCAAAGTGCCGTGTGGCTCAAAGATGAGAAAGACCACGTCTGCTTGGGGCCATCAGTAAAGGCTTCTGGGTGTCGATAGATGGCAGGAGTTTGACAAAGACAAGTAGGAAGGGCATTCTAGGCAGAATTCAGGCCAGAACAGATGGACAGAGTAAGATAAGCTGTTAGACATGAGGGCCTGTTTGAGAACATTGACTATTCAAACTGGTTAAAGCTTAGGCCAAGTATATTGGAGCAGGGGTTTGGTTGAAGATCTGAGAAATAAAAATTCAGGACACAAAGTTATATTTGAATTTCAGATCAACAACAAATAACATTTTAGTACAAGTATGTCCCATGCAAAATTTGGGATATACTAATACTAAGACATTATTTGGTGCTTATCTAAAATTTAGTATTTACCGAGTATACTGTATATCGTCTGGCAGCCCTTAAGGAACACGTTGGATTCCAAGTGGAGAGTATTCACTCCAGTGGCACTTGAGAGGAGTGTATTGTGATCACGCTCATGGTTTAGAGATATTACTCTGGTGGTAGGATTAAACTGGGGCAGGAAGACCAGGAGGTGAAATAAGCAATTACAAGGCCTCTACAAACCCATGTGCAAATTAGTACAAAGTGTCTCTTCCTCTGGAGGATGTCAACCCAAACCATGTCCCATGGAGCTTGGCCTGGATTTCTGCTCCCTATTGCCCCATGGGTCAGATGTCACAAGGCCTTGTAAGATGGCCCTGGGCAGGTAGGGTCTGGTAGGGCAATCCAGGGTAGGACAAGGGTCCCAGCACTGGTCAAGGTAGGAGGAATGGAAAAGAAAGGATCAGTATATTTGAGGACTTTTATAGAAAAGGCTGACTTTAAAGAGTTAGACACGGCAAAGCCACAGTTCCCATGTGTGGTCATGGACCGCTTGGGCTCTCCAAGATATTTCAGGGGTTCTATGCAGTGAAAATGAATTTTATAATAATACTAAGGCATTATTTACCTTTTCCGCCGTGCTGACATTTGCACTGATGGTGTAAGGTAACGGTGGGGGAAACTGCTATTGCCTCAGCATGAATTAAGGCGGCAGCACCCAACTGACCTAGCAGTCACTGGATTCGTCAACTCCCAGGATCACATACATATTCAAAATCAATCGAATTGTTAATTTTATTAAATCACAGCCCTTGAGTACATGCCTTTTTTTTTTTTAAATCCTCACCTGAGGATACTTTTTCCATTGCTTTTCAGAGAGTGGAAGGGAGAGAGAGAGAAACATCGATGTGAGAGACACACATCGATTGGTTGCCTCCCACACATGCCCCAAC
The DNA here is from genome assembly GCF_964146895.1 of Miniopterus schreibersii. Lineage (NCBI taxonomy): Eukaryota > Metazoa > Chordata > Mammalia > Chiroptera > Miniopteridae > Miniopterus > Miniopterus schreibersii. The sequence goes on along the minus strand of NC_138106.1, from coordinate 65,958,166 downwards.
TGGGGCCCGGGATTGAGCCTGCAACTGAGTTTTGTGCCCTTGGCCGGAATCGAACCCTGGACCCTCCAGTGGGCTGACACTCTAACCACCCAGCCAAACTGGCTAGGGTTTGAGTACATACCTTTTAACATCCTGGTTGATGAAATGAGAAGTATACATACAGTTCTTCTGCCTACAAAGTACAGTGGCTCTTCGAGGAAAAGCAACCAGGTAAATGAGTTGCAAGCTGAACACTAGATATTTTTTTTCAAAGGAACACCACTTTTCCTCAAAAGAACAACTGACAGACAAGCTCTAGTTGTTCAGATTTGAGTAGCTGCCAGACATTTTCTCAAAGCTGAGTAAAGGAAGCCTATTACTTGCAGCAAAACAACTCATAGTATTTGTTGCCAAATGATAACATTTGAGTTTTTGAGCCAAAACTAGATTGATGTTTAACTTGTATCCATCACTGAGCTTGAAAGCATCCCACTACTCAGAGACTTTTTGATGGGGCTGGTGGTGATATTAATGAATGTGATTTTTTATATTGCGTAATTGTAACCGAGTGAAGTGCTCGGTCTCTCTGACTCCGCGTTGTTAGGGCCTATGTTATTCCCATGGCCTTCCGACTAGCTCCTGTGTTAGGCATGGTCATTATTAGAGGCATTCTGCTTGGGGCTTGATTTTTTACAAAAAGAGCCCCTCCCATTTGCCCTTCCCTTGACATAAAAGAAGCCTGAACTCTGCTTTCTTACGATGGATTTGAGGAACCACTAAGGCCCCCATCGTCTTGATTTGGCGCCTTCTCGATCAATGAACATTTTCTTACATTGAACATTTTCTTGAGTTTTGTTATTTTGAAGCATTGGGCACATGGACTTTTGGACCAGTAATGTAATGAATTATATGAACATTGGGAAGATCTGTATAACTCAGTATTTTTCAAATGACCAATGCATGGGTAAAAACATCAAGTGAAAGTGAAAAATAGATCAATGGATTTTAATCCAATAGATTTTTTAAAATGTATAGATATGGCTTCATATTCCACAATACAACTAACCTTTTTTTAATTAAATTTATTGGGATGATATTGGTTAATGCAACTAATCTTTAAGAAACTGTCACTTGCTTATGGTTTTGGTACAATGTCAAGGAAGGCTATGCACAATTACCTGAAAATACTGTTAAAATATGATTCCTTTGCCCAGCTGACGTAGCTCAGAGCCTGAGCATTGACCTATGATCCTGGAGATCTGGGTTCGATTCCCAGTCAGGGCACATGCCCGGGTTGTGGGTTGGATCCCCAGGTGGGGGTGTGCAGGAGGCAGCCAATCAATGACTCTCTCTCATCATTGATGTTTCTCTCTCTCTCTCCTTCTCCCTTCCTCTCTCTGAAATCAATAAAGACATATTTTTATTTTTAAAAATATATATGACTCTTTTCTCCAAATGCATATCTGAGGCCAGATTTCTTCCTATATTTCAACTAAAACCTATTCCAACAGATTGAATGAAGAAGCAGAGATGAGAATCCAGCTGCCCTCCATAAAGCCAGGCATTAAGGGTTTGCAAAAATGTAAAACAATGCTGCTCTTCTCACTAAATTCCGTGTTTTAGGGAAAAAAAGTTATTTTTCTTATATGCTATTATGTTAACTTGCAGTGAGTTTAGTATTGCTATTTTTAAATGGATTAATACCTATAATGAAAAATTCTGTTTTAATAGCCAGCATGGCTAATAATGATAGATGTAACCCACAGAAACAAAAGCTTTCTGGGGGTCCTTAAAATTCTCTTAAATGCAACTGGGTCTAAGACCAGAGTTTGAGAACCACTGCCAAAGGCTAAGAAGGATACTGAGGGTGCAAATATGAAAGACTCAACAGATTGAGGGTCCTCAATAGAACAAGGAAAGTCAAGAGAATAAGTGGGGCTCGGGCAAAGGGGGGAGAGTGCTTCGCTCAGTTTTGAATGTGCCGCTTGCCCGCGGAGCCGAGGGTGAAGTTCAGAAGGCGGCTGGAGGCACCATCTGGGCCTCGGAGACAGAGCTGAGGTAGGACATGGGGCTGGGACTTACTTTCATGAGGACAGTGGTCAGAAGGGGCTCGTTCCATTTGACGGGAGGATCCAAAGCGAGCACAGTGTCGAGAGGGGTGGGAGGAGCAGGGAAAGAGAAACGGAAGAAGAGTGCAAAGGCGAAGGAAAACCAGATTAGCGCAGGGCCATGCGAACAAGCCTACTGCCTGGGTGGTTCCCCGACACTGAGGCCCGGCAGCTGGCGCGGGCGCCCCCCTCTGAGTCTCGGGGACCTTGGCAGGCCGTACTGATCACACACCTTGCAGGCGACGAAGAGGAGGCTGGGCCTTGACCTCTACACTTTGTCCCGAATGTGGAGAGGATGCCTACTAGTGTCAAACGTTTCGGAGAAAGTGAAAAAGGGGAGACAGCCGAGAAAAGGCAAGTGGGATAGAGACAGTGGGGGGCACTGTGACCTGTATGTTATTTTACATGAACCTGCACCCCAGGTTCCTAACCCTGCGGGCTCGCGGGGAGATGCAAGAAGCACAGGGTTTCGGGGGCAACCTAAATGCATTTCGTGTCTCCCCGGTCACCCCGCCTGCCCTGGAGCCGGCCTTCATTGCTGTCGGCGTCACCCTGTGGCCGCTGAGCCGCAGCTTCAGGAATCTGATTGAAGACCATGTTCGTGACCTGCTAGAGACGGACAGACTTCCTCGCTCTGTCTGGAGGGCTGGGAAGGTGCCTGTCGTCTCCTCTGGGCCCCACACGGCCCCGCTGCCACCCCGAGCTCAGGGTGGGCTGCTCCCCTGTGAGGTAGGAGCCCAATAATTTTTCATTCACATGGTATGTTTCCCCTTGAAGATATTCAAGCTTTAAATGCTTGAAGCTTTTAATGGGGCAAAGAGGTGAACGAAGTATTAATATTAATGACCATTCGTGCCTTTCAACTGATCTTTTGAAGTATGCATACCATTTGCGCCATTAACTTAGAGATCACCCTTTCTGGAATGAATTGTGTGTTAATTACAAGGATTGTGAAGCACTTTATAGCAATCTTCTCTCTAGATGGAGCATTATACGTGAAAAAATAAAATCAGTCCAAAGGAGGGAGTTCTGCCCTGAGTCAGCCAGGAAGGCTCTTGGGTTCTCATTAAATAACACGCTATCTAAGCGCTTAGCGTGGCACCTTCCACTCGGAAAGGCCTCCGTGCCAGCTCGGTGGGTCTGTATTGGTTCCTACAGAGCAGTGTGTGTGACCATGGCATAGGACACGTCAGGTGGAGTAGATGATAACACCGGCGTGGAAACTTAATGAGGCTGACGAATCCTCCCCACTTGAAATCTCTTGCCAACTGAAGTGCCGCAATACCTAAAATTTCACTGTGGTTGATTGTGATTTGGGCATTTAGGTTAAGCCCTAATTTCTAACTAGCAATGGTGTTTCCAAATTCAAGCTCCCCTCTCCCCAAGAAGTGATTTATTAAAATACATGAAGTATAGCGTGAATTAGTTTGACGTTTCCTTCTTCTGTGATGTAAACGTTTGTCAGGCAAAGTAAAATGGACTTGGGCAGAGCATAGGGAGGTTTCCCCAAAAGGGAGGAGAGAGATTTGTAAAGCGAGGCTGCTGATGCCTCATAACTGCACCCTCTCTCCTTGCTACCCGGCCGCTGGTCCGTTGGTGTAGCCTTCACACCCCCTGCCTGGCTCCCCAGGAGAGTCCAGTTGCAATGAGCCCTTGAGGCTGGCAGGATGCACACTGTGACCTGAGCACAAGTCTCAAACGACCCCTACTAACCCCTCGCGTCTTCCTCTCCGCTTGGCACCCATTCTTATCCACCTTCCTCCCGTAACGACATTTCACGAAGGTGAGGGGAGACTTACCCAGGGAAACTCCTGCAGGAACAGCTCTTGGGTGAATCCAAAATGAAACCCAGGGAATAGGTTCGCAGCACAAAGAAGAAAATACGCCTCCTCAGCACGAAGTTGATGAAAAGCCGATTGTACCAACCTGTGAGGAAGAGGCAAAGTTTTTATGAGAACAGGATTCCCCATAGAAACGCTTAGAGAAATGACCTGGTCCTTTGGACTCCAAGCTCTTACGGAGCATGGAACTCAACACACTCACTCTTGTTGACCCAGCACCAGCCCGGGACCTGGGCCTGGCACTCCTCCGGTATTTGTTGAATGAACTGAACTGCCGTCTGTTTAATCATGTGTCTCAAATATCCCCCTTAAGTCTCACACCTGATGTTCATGGATGAATGGTAATTATATTTTGTGGGATGGCCTTTAAAGGCCTTTCTCCAAAATATGTTGTGTTTGCAGTGTGTCTGCAACTGGGCAAGTTTTCAATAAATGACCAATGAGTGCATGCAATAATCAATAAACCATTGATTAGCTGTGACAAATGAAATAAAACATTTTATCTGAAGGAAAAGATTTGCAGTAGCCACTAGGTCATTGGATTTCAAGTTGGGATCCAGACAGCTAGGAATTCAGAGTGGGGGTCGGGGGGTAGGTTATTTTTATTTCAAAGCCTCATGGGCACCACTAACTTATCTATGACAAATCTGAAGAAAAAAAAGGAACCAAATGATGTGTTTCTTTGCTTCTTGTTAAAATTATATAAACTCATGTTGGTAACATTGATTAATTTGTGCTGATCAAAAGCCCAAATGTGGCCACATATTTCGTTTGGGTTTCCCTTTTCAAATTGGCTACAAGGAAGCTTAAAGCCAAATTTTTGGACTGTCTAGAGTATCTCCGAGTGCCATTCTCTAATAACCACATGCTAGGTTCTATATAATTCCTCACCTTTGTTTTTTATTTTTCTTTCCCACACATTTCTAATTCATATTATCTTGCTTTATTTCACAATAACTGTGATCCTAATCTTAAGTCTTTACTAAAAGAAGGCAATAATAATGAAATGAATAAAAATGAAAAGATACCTTTTATGAATAAGTGGTAAGATTAATTTTCCCATGATAAAGACAATGTATCTTGAGACAAAATTATTCAAAACACAGGGACTACAGGTTAAAAATTATAAAACAAAATCATAGAGAACCCTTTTACTAGTATCAGTAGTAATCTCTTAGGAAGCCCAAGATAGAAACGTGTTAGATGGGTGAGGTCCACATTTAGGCATCCAGCTAACCCACGCTGAATCAGCAGGCTACTCCTAGTATTCTATTCTCAGTTAAGTGCTAATTACCTTTCTCTTCCCTACCTGTTCCGAGGTTCTCTCTTACCATCAGTTGATATATGTTTCAATAACATTAAACAATTTCACCTCCAAGGGTAATAAAAGATGTACTACATAGTGTATTCTAAAGTCAAAATATACACATTACTTTTTAAGCTCCTCGTTGCCTGGCATTACCCATGTCATAGCCCCACATCGATACTGTGTGCAAGTAAGAGTTCTGATTACGGCTGTGGAGCAGAATAACAGCATGTCCCATGTTACAGCTTCATTTCATTAGTGTGGATTAAAAGGGTTAAGGAAAAGCTGTGAAAGTACTTCGTAAAAAAAGACACTGTTACTATGTATGGTTTTAAGTCTTGAAATAAGTTTAGGTAACAAGGTTCTTTTTTTTATGCATAAATTTATGAATTTTTTTGGGGTGGGGGCAACCACCAAAAACCCCAAGCCAGTCGCCCTTCCCTGCTCTCCGGCCGCTTTCAGACCTGCCTGGGAGCCTACCCTGCTGTCTCTAGAAAACCTCATTATGTGAGTAGTCAGTCTCTTTAGTCCCTTTTGGTCTGTGTGTGGCATCACACGTTTTGACGTGTGAACAAACATTTAGGTGGAAGGGTCCGTCTGCCTCTCTCAGGTTGCCACAGTTGAGAAAGAAGGGCAGTTTATGAAAGAGAGAAAAGAGCTGGGGAGTTGGCAGCCAGGAAAATGGGAGAGAGGGGCAATAAATGGGAGTCAGCCCCACAACAAGGTTTGTACCCTGGACACTGTCACCTTCAGTGGCCTGTTCACGGTAAGGCCTCAACTTGTGTGGAAAGAATCAAGATGATGATGTTGATGGGAATGGTGATGAGGCCGAAAGCTTCTAGCTAATATTTACTGAGCACTTATCATATGGCACACAGTATTCTACGTTATTTATGGCAGGCAGTATTCTGAATTATTTAAAAGGATTAAATCATATATCCTCACAACCCTACAGGTAGAGAATAGTATGCAACCCATTTAAAGATGAGGAAAACTGAGGCACAGAGAGAGCAAACGGCTAGTCTAAGGTCACATTTCTAATAAGCGGTGGAGTCGGGATTTGAACTCATGCAGTCCTTCTCCAGGACTTGTACACCTACAGCTACACTGTGCTGCGATAAGGAGCCCTTGCTCAATGCACCCCGTAGGGGCAGGATTCATTCCTTTTTCCCTTGCAACTCTATAGTGCAGGATTTTGAGGAACAGTGAAAGGAAAGAGGGGCAGAAGCCCCCTCCTGCTTGTCCATATTGCCAGGTAGTGGGGGGGGGGAAAGTGAGGGCCTGGTGGCTCAGCCAGCAAACGAGAACTGAAGTTCCTTAACCACATGGGTTGGAATCGCACGTGTCCACTTAGACACGGGTTTCTTTCACCTTGTAAACACATGGTGTAAACTTATGGTTATCGATAAACACGGTACACTGCGGTAAATGTATTTTCCTTACGATTTCCTTGATAACACTTTCTTTTCTCTAGTTTACTTTATTGTAAGACCACAGTATATAATACAGATAAAGTACAGAATATGTATTAATCAACTATTTATGTTATTAGTAACGCTTCTGGTCAACAGTAGGCTATTAGGAATTGAGTTTTGGGGAAGTCTTAAGTGATACACAGATTTTCGACCCCGGGGTCAGGGCCTCTAACCCCTGTGTTGTTCAAGGTCAACTGTATAAACTATACTGGTGGCTCTTGTAATCAGACTCACAAGTACAGTTTTTTCCTGTGGAGGTGATTTGGGAGTGGCAGTTGTGGTGGTTTTTGTAATGATAGGAATGAATATAAAATATTAAAAAATTATTTTTGATTAGCTAATATGTTTAGACAGAATACTAATTTGAGGAGAGCATCTGAGCTTAGCTCTCAGGAGACCATGCTTAATAATTCATGGATAACGTGAGGCAGAACTGTCACCTACTTGTGAAAGAAAATAAACTTCTAAATGCTGATCTTTCTGAATGAGCCTAGAAATGATTATTAACTTGACATTTGAATACAACTTCCAAAATGCTTTACTCTTATATATTTTTATAGTCTTAGAGTCCATTTTAATTTTTCTCATTTAAAAAATGTATATAACACATTTAAAAATACAAATTAAAATTGTTGAAACATAAATAAAAATTTCCCAATGTATACTTACTTCTCAGGGTACTTATTGTTAATTTTTATATACATTACAAAATATATGCATAAATCCTTTTAAAATAACTTGGTTTTCAATTTTTTAAATTTATTATGGAGAAATAGTAATGCTACACAAACCATGTATATTTGAATCTAATTCTTTTTTTCTTTGAAAAAAAAAAAGCCAGCCCAGCTGGGCGTGGCTCAGCAGTTGAGCGTCGACCTGGGATCCATGCGATCAGGGTTCGATTCCCGGTCAGGGCACACGCCTGGGCTGTGGGCTTGATCAATGACTCTCTCATCATTGATGTTTCTACCTCTCTCTCTCCCCCTCTCCTTTCCTCTCTCTGAAATCAATAAAGATATATTTTAAAAAAACAAAAAATAATAATAATTAAAAAATTTTAAAGCCAAATTTTTATTTTTTAAAAATGTAACTACACTGAAATATTAATAATGTTTAGTACATTTAAAAACATTTAATAGCTTATTTCTGTGCAGTATGTTTTTCAGTGCAAGTATTTTATCTTGCCTTAGACTCTAAAACATGAGCAGAAGAAGCTAAAAAATGAACTAATGTTGGACCTGCTGAGTAGGGCTCAAGAAGTCTAAGAAGCACAGATAAAGAGACAGCGGGGCCAATGGGATGGCTACTGGTGACATTAGAATTTTTAAGAGGATAGTTGGATATATGCTAATGGATACTTGTGCTTAAAAATCAGAAGAAATGTCATTGCTATTATTATTATATATGTTGTATATATTGTGTGCAGGAAACAATACTCTTGGATTTCTATGCTTCATTTTAATAGCATCAAACATTGCAAAGTCCTATTTACAATTTATTATGTGCCAAAGTTATTTCATCATAACAAAACTGAAGTGGAAAAAGCTATAAACTCTACTTTAATATGTATTATTGTTCATTCCATGCATTCTTTCATTTAAATATTGATTTAATTTAAGATTAAGAGCTTTAAAAATACTGATTAAAAACATATGTATATTTACTTATTTTAAGAAAGACAAAGAAGATGAGACGGAGCAGCAGAAAATACATCAAAATAATAACACGGTTATCTCTATGCGGTGGGATTACAAAGGCTTTTTCTTTAAACTTTTCTAAATTCTTTTCAAATTACCTCCCATTCTTTCCTTCATTCGACAACAGCTATTGAGCCTCTACTACGTGCCAGAGATATATGAATGATCAAAACAAAAACTATGCTGCTTATAAAGTCAGAAAAGCGATCAGTATTATTATAATAAACGGCATTATCTGCATAGCACAGAATTGTCTGCATAGCAGAGACTCCCAAGCAAGGCAGACACAAATGGAATGAAATAGGGCATTTCTTCAGGATCTAATAACTCAATAGCTGTTGATCCTAGAAAGTCCTTCAGCTTCTCTGTGATGTAAATTTTGGTTTCTCTCTTAAGGATGCTGGCTTTTAGATAACAACTTGATAACTTCTCTCCAAGGGCTAAGGGCAGAGTAGAGGGCCTTTGGGGGGAAAGTGACCATCAGGGCAGAGTGAGTACAAGGATCCTAGCCAGGGCAGCTCTGAACCCCAGGGGCAGCTGTTGGCACCCTCTCCGGCCTGAGCTTGACTTCAAGAATCTAAAACGGTATCTTACATGGATTCTGTCTGAAATCACCCAGAATGCTAATAACCAGAGAAGGCTACTCCTAACTTTAGTTAGAAGGGATCAAATACAATTTTAAAAGGCACCTTGGATAAATGCTGCCAAAAATACATCTGTCATAGTAAAGAGTATACAATAGAGGCCCGATTTTGAACAGATTCTCTGTTCTCTATTTGGGGCAATGATGCACTCGATTGATTCATTCATGCAGCTGATATTTACAGAGCACCAAGCATGTGCCAGACGCGTGCCAGGTGCTGGGAAGAAACGGTGAACGAGGCAGACACATTCCCTGCCTTCTTCCTAGTCGGGCACTCAGACAACAAAGCAGTTAAAGAAACTGTATCTCAGGCAGTGGTAATACCTGTGGAGACAAACACAGCTAAGGACTGCTGAGGAAAGGGGCCTATTTCAGATAGGATGGTTGGGTTAACACTCTTTGGAGAGATGGTATCTGACAGAGCCCTGGATGAAATAAGAGAGCTGGTCATGAAAAGACTGGGGAGCAAGCACTCGGAAAGAGGGAGGAAAGGCAGAGCCGAAGCCCTGCAGGTGGAAGGAGACTGGTGTGTCTGAGGACAAGCAAGGCGGCCGGTCTGGAGAGTAGGATGTGGTGCAGGGTCGGGGTAGTGGCCAAGGTCAGGGATAGATCATGTAGGGCCTTGTTGGTCCTGCTGAGAAGCCTGAATTTTGATGATGTGAGCGATGAAAAAACACAGGGTGGTTTCTGAGCAGGAAAGAATTGTGATCTTTAAGTTCTCTAAAGATCTCTCTGTCTGCTGCACTGAGAGTAGTCGGTGGGGGCCAAGAATGGAAGCAAGGCCTCTAGTGAGGAGCGGCTGCCTGAGGAGGGAAATGATGCACCAGCAAGGTGGAGGTGGCCACCTCTAAGAGAAGGGTGATACTATTGGCCAAGCGGGACGCTTGTTTGGATTCAGGTCTCTTCACATGTTACTTTGCAAACAGTAGGTGCACAATAAGTGTCTGGGAATTGCCCACATAAAATGCTTGACCTGTGCTGCTGTATGAGGCAAATCCACCGGATGCCCTGGACTCTTCAATGAAGAACTGAGGAAGGGAAATATGCTCATCAGTATTTAAGGACCCATTTCTATGTCTTCAGTACAGCACGAGATCCTCTTCATTGTAGGCATCTGAAACAAGAATATAACATTTTTAGAATAAGTTCTTGTAAGCTTCACGAGTCTCTGTATCCTCAGTGCCTGGTCCAGTGACATGTATATTAGGCACTGAAAAATGTTTGGCGATACCCACACCCACCAGAAGAAAAACTCTCCAAAAATTAGAGCCTGATGACTGGCATAGTGTGAGGCTTTTATTGTGCCCACATGATGACTTAACACTCTCCGATACCTGCTCCCATGTCTGCGCATTGAGTGACATCACAGCCATGCCTCACAGCCCCTGGCCTGACCCCAGGTCCCTAGGGCCCTTTAGTTTCATAGATCTCGTGGATAGAATTCCAAAATGAGCTGAGCTCATGAAGAATTTTCTTCTGTAAACAAATAGTGTTAAAGGAAGTTTCTAATGGATTTGGGGAGGAGGGAGGAACATCTGTGTAGGAGACATCCATTGAGATTCCCAGCGTTTTAGCCTCATCATGAAAAACTACATTCAGCTTTTAAGGCGTCGTATCAAAAATAGCTGATGGGTCAAAGTGATTGACAGGAGCTGGCCTCAGGGCTCTGATTAGAGGACCTATGTCTAGAGCTGGGTTTTTGGGGGAACCCAAGTACACTGAATGAAAGATTGTGACTCATATGGGAACATGAATTCCAGAGCTTTCCAACTTTGGAAAGTCTATGTCAATCTACGTTAATAACATTAACAAAAATACACCTTCATAGGGAGCTGTTCCTTTATAACCATTGTGGAAACCGAAAAATATATAATTATCGAAGCATAATTTTTCCCTTGAATCTTCTCATTTGAGAGGCAATTTGCCATCATCCTCATAAAAGAAAAAAAAAAGCAACTACATATTTTGGATAAACTTATTTAACCTCCATCAAGATTTTTAAATCCTTAAGAGCATGCTTAGTGCCGGGCAAGTTTGAGATGGTGTGTCCAGGTCATGTGTGTGCACCGGGAAGGAAGGCTTACGGCTTTCCAGCTCAAGGGAACAATTCTGAGTGTCAAGGGGAAACCCGCTGAAATCCATAAAGCACGTGGCGGAAACAGTTATCCTAGGAAAAGAGTAAGAAAAGGGAAACCGCAGGCCATCGAAGCATATGGCCAAATAAGCGTGCAATACTAAAGGAAGCGCTGTTACCGTCTGCTCGTTTGTGTGCGTTTCAAGAGTAATGCAAAACAGGCGTTACCGTCTTCTATCCAAATAACACAGAAGGAAACAAACCCAGGAAGGTGGATGATTTGCCGCAGACACAGAGTTCACGGGTGAATTCCTACCCTAATAATTGCTTCTGATCTCACCATTTCCTGCTCAGCTCCCTCTCCATTTTCTGGCTCCTAAGTGTTCAGAGAAACACACTTGAAAGTGATAATGCTTTTAAACAGATTAAGAACCAAACTTACATAGTTTCTAGTCATAAAGGGCTGGGGGGGGGGTGGTAATCAAAGCCCATGGGTAAAGGTTTCTCTCACAAAGCAAGTTTGCCTGAGCAAATTCTCTTTCCAGGAGAGGGACAAGCCAAGTATTTTCAGTTATAGATCTATGTGCACAATGCATAATGCAGGTGCCATTAAGTCAAAGGGCTTGCATACTGATGAGGACTGTTTGTTTTTTCAAATTTTACATCCTCCTAGATTTTCCTGGCTTCAGGCAGAGGCTACAGTACTATGATCCTGCCTCAAAGTAAAAACTCTGGTCACAATAGCAGATCAGAGGTTTGTAAAAGGCCCCTGAGCGAGTTAGCAAGAAAGAAAGGCAACAGCCGCTCCTACCCACAGTGCCCTCAAGTTAATCAGAGAAGTGGAATTACTTTATCTTCCGTGGGCGTGCCAGGGGGGTGCCCGGATGGCTGTACTCACCTTGGCATTTCCCTAGTACTTTAAAGTGGGAAGGGACCTCTGAAGTCTTTGATACCATCTTCTACCATCTTCATAGTACACGTGAATAAGTTAGCAACCAAGGAGGTTAGGAGTAAAGAAAACATTACTCATGACCTTTGTTAAAGACCAGTAAGGAAGACTTTATGAAGGGGGGACTACAACAATGGAGCTTTTTAATAAGGGAGATAGATTGGGCACGACTCCATATATAACAAAGGAAAGTGGGCATTTACAGCCAAGGAGCAGGATGGGAGTCAGTGGGTAGAAAAGTACTCAGAGGAAGCATCCGGGGGAAGGGGGATCACGGCTAAGTGGGCCTAGCAGGACTGCCGCTGAAGGCAGACCTGGGTGATCAGGCAGCACCTAGGGTGCTGGAGGATGAGGCCCCTGATCGGATGTGGCTAAATTGACTTAGCGAAACAAACACAAAAAGCTCCAAAGTCAGGGTATAGGTGGAGAGAGAGCTCAGAGGAGCCTGAGTAGAGTTGGGCCAAGAGAAGAATTTTGTCAATAGATGGTTCCAGAACCAAGCCTGGAACCAGGTGACCTGCTCTCAGCTGGAACAGCTATGTAGACAATAATTTTGAGTCCTCATGTTTTCAGGGATTCCCCAAAACCACTCTCAAGTTCAATCATTAGCTAGAAGGACTCATAGAACTCATCAAAGCTGTTACAGTAACAGTTACAGTTTATTGCACGAAAGGATACAAATTAAAATCAACGGTGGAAAAGGCGCCTAGGGCAGGGTCCAGGATACACCAGGAACAAGTTTCCACTTGTCCTATTCTAGCGGATTATGTGGACAGTGCTCCATTCCCTTAGCAAGGACGTGTGACACCACGCATGGAGCATTGCCAACCAGGGAAGGTCCTGAGCCTTGGGCTCCAAAGAATTAATTGAGGGTTGGGCACGTAGGTATGGCTGACTAGTCTCCTATCAGGGGTATCACCACATGTGGTCAAGGCCCCTATCATAATTCATGTAGACAACCCGGTGTAGCCCAAGGCCTCCGGGTAAACAAAGACACTCTTATCAGACAGGATACTCCAAGGGCTTGGAGGTTACCTCCCAGGAGCTGTTTGGAATGGGCAGGCTATGGACAACCGGCTGAGTTAATTCTTTAATGGACATCCCTTCATCAAAATAATTAATTTACAACATTTGACTCCTAGTGAAGCTTGACTCTAGTACTTATTAGTCCTACTTTACTCCAGTTGTAAAGTACTGTTGAAAGCAGTACTCTCCTTTAATTGCACTTTAAAAAACATTGACAGCCTTCGTGAAATGTCTGGCAATAGCAACTATGTACTTAAGTGAACAAGGTGTTTTTAATGAACAAAAAGAATCTGTATTCGTTTCCTGTGGCCTCCGTGACAAATTACCACGAATTTGGTGGCTTGAAACAACAGGAACCATGATCTCACAGTTCCAGAGGCCAGAAATCTAAAATCAAGCTGTCAGAAAGGCCCTGCTCCCTCCAGAGACCCTAGGTGGGGAATTCATCGCCTTTTGCAGCTCCTGGCCTCTGCCAGCACTCCTGGGCTGGTTGTTGCATCGCTACAATCCCATCTTCATGGTCACATTGCCTGAACTCTTCCTATGCCTTTTACTTATGAGGGTACTTATGGTTGCATTAAGGTCCCAAGCAGATAATCCAGGAAAATTTCCCTAGCTCAAGACTCTTGACTTAATCGCATCCGCAAAGATCGTTTTTCCGCCCTATACAGTAACCTCGATAGATTCCAGAGATTAGGACATGGGTATCTTTGGGGGGAGCTATTTTTTTCAGGATCTTTCTGGGATTTCTAAGACATGAAAAACATTAAAGTGCTTAGATTTACCAAACATTTTTAGAATTACCTATAATAAGCTATCGGGATTCATCAGGCTAAAATGACATATAGTACACTAAAAATGGGAGACTCTTCTAGCACAGCATCAGAACTAATGTTTTCAATAAAAAACATGAAAAAGGAAGTGAGGAAATTAGCGGGAACTGGTATCATAACCATACCTTCCCGTGAAAAATGAAGGAGATAGTTAAGAAAATTATTTAGCTAATCCAAGATCCCAAGACTGCTTGGCGGGGTGCAGGGGTGCAGTGGAGCTGGTGAGTGGGAAAAGCAGTTTTGCATACGCATAAAATTGTGCGTCAGACTTTTAAGGGTTTACGTAATTAATCTCCACTGTATTTGTCCAACCTTATTTCCTGTCATTGCCCAACATATGCCCGGGGTGGGAAGAGTCAGACTAGGAAACCATTCTTTAAAATCTGAAAGTTAAACAGGAAAAAAAAAAAAATCACATCTTTTGCTTGTGTCGCAATTTCCAGCATCACTAAACAGACAGCAGTGTTGTGAGGTTAGTGTGAGGTGAGGCAGCCTTGGCGTGGACGCCGCGGGCCAGGGAGCCGAGGGCCCAGACGGCCTCCTCGCCTGCGACTGAAGGCGGCGTCCTGGCGAGTGCGCACAGTGCTCGCCACAGTCGAGCCGGGTCGTGGGTGAAGGATCTTTTAGAATGGCCAAGAAAGGTAGCAGGCACCCAAATCTTTCTGATCAATCTACGATCACAAGTGAGGCTTTTGTTTGCTGTGCTAGGAAAGGAGAGCCTTTCACCTTTCCAGTAATGCCTGAGATAAAAAGTCATTGTAGCCCGGCCGGCGTGGCTCAGCGGTTGAGCATCGACCTAGGATCCAGGGGATCGGGGTGCGATTCCCGGTCAGGGCACATGCCCGGGTTGCGGGCTCGATCCCCAGCAAGGGCGTGCAGGAGGCAGCTGATCAATGACTCTCTCTCTCTCATCATTGATGTTCCTCTCTCTCTCCCCCCCTTCCTCTCTCTGAAATCAATAAAAATATATTTTTTTTAAAAAGTCATTGTAAAGTCCTAGGCAGAGAGACAAAGAGACAAGTCAAAGGTTGTAGAAACGTGGTTCGGGAAGCCCACTCCACACCGTTATCCAGACTGACTGCCACGGGAGCTAATGGCCTGTGAGCGAGCGGCTTATCTCACGTTATCAGATCAATTCCAGATGCAGCTGGTGAGCTTTGGGTGCAGAGCCTCCCGCTCACCTGGACGCCAGTGAATGCTGAGGGTGCCTGGGAAGCATAGAGTATTGGGGTTGGGGACCGGGAGCCAGTTAGAGCTGGGAAGCATCTCTAGTAAGCTCTCTGGCACGTCGTCTAAAGAGATCTCAGAAGAAAAGGACCTGAAACTCCATACTCCAGTATTTTGTTTTGATTTCTTTTCCCATTGTGAATAAATATTCACTTTTATAACTGATTTTGTATCCATAAATTTTATTATTTTTGTTAAAGAACCACCACCACGCCAAGTTGAATAAACCACAATCCCACAAAAACCTGGATACAGCATTTGTTAGAGCTGTTAGTGGAAAGAAAGTTGTCAGAGGTCCTGGGACAGAGGCAATGACTTTCCTCAGCTTGAGAGACAGAAAGTACCACAAAGCGGTGGATCTCAGGTTCAGGTTTGCGAAAGAATCACCTGTGGATATGTTAAAATGGCACATTCCCCAGAAGCTAGTTCTCTGTATGGCTAAGGGATTTGAATTGTTAATGTGCACCCCAGGTAAGGAGGTAAGGATGAGCGAGAAAGCTACATTAACATCACGCTAGCAGGAAAAAAAATTGGGTTTGTCAATAATTTCAGTTTGGTTTGGCTCTCAGATGCTACATTTAATATTTTGTTTGAACAGAAACTCTCCAATCATTGGGTGTGGCTAATATGTTTCACTTTACAACTGTTTACCTCTTAGTATCACTTATTTCCCAACAACACTAAAAAATTCCTTGAATTAACATATAATAGAACTTCGGCATTTATTATGCAAGCAGAGAACAAGTCTCAGTAAGCTACAAATAAGTCACCGCTCAGTTATGAGCTAGTTTGCTTTTTTAAGGTTCAGAATTGAGATACATTATATTGTTTCTCTTCTTCGATCTGAGAGTATCAATCTGGATTAGGATAAAGATAAATAAATAGAGTGATTCATTCATTACCGTACGACTACAGGGGATTGTGTGGGTTCCTGCACGGACTGCTTTAATAAGCATCTATTTGGAATCAGATGCTCAACCTGACCTGAAGGTCACAGGGCCAACACTGACCCTGTGAAGTCAATGGCAGGCATTGGGACATGCCAGTGACACGCTGAAGTGCCATTAGCTGGAACTACCATGAGAAGTTCAGGCTGAACAGCACGTTGGAAGGAGAGCAGGGTAAAAGTTAAAGGGATTGAAAGTGAATTCAGTGTGGGACGAGGGAGGGTGGGAAGATGATAAATGAGGAGCCAAAGAAGCCAACACCAGGGGTCACTGATAATTAGGAAGGCTTTTGAACTTGAGCTTGGAGAACCCGGGCCCGTTTTAGCTGATCTGAGTACCAAAGCTGACCTTACTCAGGAGAGAAGACGGAGGTTCAATTCAGGATGGAGACAAAGAGAATTTTTTGCAGACTGGGTCATTCAGGGATGATTTTCCCAGAAAGGGGAAATGAGAGTGTGTTCCCGGAGCTCAAGAATCGCAAGGAAACGCCAGTAAAAGCTCTTTGAGCCAGGAAGAGCTGGAACTTTCTAAACAAGGCATGTTTGAGTGGTGAGTACTAGTGGCGCTATTGCCTTGAGAAGGGTGGATAAAATGAAAGAAGTTTCACTTAAGGCTTGATACTGAACTGAAATAAATATTAAATTAGGTAATGATAAGGAATAGAAGGATATTAGGTGTGCCCTGTGATTTTTTTCATTCAGTTAGCATTTGTGGGGGTTTTTGTTTTTGTTTTTTAAATATATCTTTATTGATTTCAGAGAGAGGAAGGGAGAGGGAGAGAGAGATAGAAACATCAATGATGAGAGAGTCATTGATCGGCTGCCTCCTGCACGCCCCCTACTAGGGATGGAGCCCGCAACCCGGGCATGTGCCCTGACCGGGAATCGAACCGTGACCTCCTGGATCCTAGGTTGATGCTCAACTGCTGAGCCACACTCGGCCGGGTCAGTAAGCATTTGAATAACAATAACTAGTTGGAGGAGTCACTATAAATAAAAATATTAAGATACATATGAAAAGATTATTAGACCTCACAATGTAAGTAATTTATCATTTCGAGTCCTGCTTCCTTAAGACATCGTACTTTGTTTTCTTTCTAGCTCTTTTTTTCTTTTTAAATTTTTACGTTTAGTTGTGGGTTTTGCATATAACAAAAACAATATATAGACTCTAAATTTCAAAACTTAATTCCATGAAAAACCACTATATATAAGCTACAGTTTATACATCAAAAATACTTTTATTCCAAAAAGTATCCCAAGGCAACTTTTGAAAATCTCACAAGAACACACATAAAAGATCCCAGGAAAGGGAATGAAATGCAAGGAATAATGTCCATAAAAATATACACGAAATGACTTGATTGGACAAACAAACTAAGTCTTTCCAGATGGAAAATGGAGTTCGAAATGAAAGTAATTTAAATTCTCCTATTTGTGAAAGAGTTACTCCCCGGTTTTACTTTTAATCTCCCGCCCCCACCCACAGGCTCGCAAAGAATCAAGCTCCCAGGTTTAAAGCAGAAAACGAAGGGCAACAAGCACTGCTGCGGGTCGCGACCTCGAACGACTGCCGGGCGGGTGGGCGCCGTCAGTGAACAAAGCAGAAGCCAGGCCTGGGGGCCGGGCGGCTGGAGGGCAGGGCCCCTTCAAACACCTTCACCGCTAACGTGTTTAATACTTGGGGGGCGGTAGGAACAAGACTTCAAAACTAAAATCAAAACCAAAACGTATTCAAAGCTGCAGCTTCCCAGTGACACCTGCTCGGGCCCTGGTCGAGGACAGCGGCAGGGAGTATAGTGTTGGTAGGAAACAGAAGAAAACGACGACCGGCGATGATGGGAAGGCGGCACCACCAAAGCGAACAACACTGGACGGGAAGACGATTCCCATGTAAGAATGTGTATCAGTTAGGTAAGAACAAGGAAACGGGCACTGAGCGTTTGGAGCGATAAAGCATTCTTCACTTGGCGCAGGAAACTACGCCAGCCTGGGCGACGCAAAGCTCTGAGACATGGACAAGTGAACAGAATTAGTTGTAGGTAAAAAGGCAACATATCTGAAAACAAAGGATGGAGGTGCGTGTGCATATATGTTAGCCAAGGTAATCAAGATGATTTCTTAGAGTAAAATCCTGAAAAACCTTAAAATGACTTCAATGAAGAATGGCTCTGGTAATTATGAGGACAGGGAAGGTGGTTCTAAGGAGTAGAGAAAATAAAATGAGAAAATTATGGTAGGGAACATTAAAACATAAAAATAGTTAAAATGATTTTTTTTAATTAAGGGAAGGGGAAGGGAAAACAAAACAGCAAGACATACAAAATGACAAAGATAAAAAAAAAAAAAGGCTGAAAGGAAGGTTGAAGATCATAACAACTGATGGGTTGGATGTTTTAGGGACGGTGGTTTGCAAATAAGACTCCATGAAAATGCAGATATCCCACTGCAAACTAAAAGAATGGCAGTCTTTTGTAAATTTCTAGAAAATATAAGGGAATAGACTAAATTTTATTAATTTAAAATTTTAGTTCCCATAAATAAAAAAAAATAATAATTCTGCCCTAGCCGGTTTTGCTCAGTGGTTAGAGCACCGACCTGCGGATGGAAGGGCACGTACATACCTCGGTTGAGGGCTCGATTCCCGGCAACCAATCTATGTGTCTCTCTCACATCGATGTTTCTCTCTCTCCCTCCCTCCCCTCCACTCTCTGAAAAGCAATGGAAAAAATATCCTTAGGTGAGAATTTTTAAAAAAATCCTGTGTCCTCTGCTGTTGTTTCTCTACAGACACGCAAAGTTAATATTAATTGAAACATTTGGAAGCGATCCATCAAGTATGGTTCAGTGTCTATGATTTTATGGGGAAGGATCGTGATTGTGATTTCATCTTCCACATATATTGTGATCATCCTTCCTTCTCGTACAATTGTTCCTGGTTCATGTTACACGACTGACTGGACCGTGTGGTCTTACAGCGCCCCACCACTATGACACCGCCGGAGGGCAAAGAGAAGAGCCCGGAAGGGATAGCCACTGGAATCAAAGGCAGAAAGAAGTGCCTAGAAGAGAGGAAAGCAACCACGACTCTGTTAAGCAATGTAGGAAAAATAAACAACATACGTAATTATAATGATTTGTAAAAATACCAGTGACTCTGACACTATTGAGTCTCCAGCCTTTCAGAAAAAGACCAGCATCTGGAGAAAATTACCGTGTTAGCCTCTGAAATGCTGTCAACGCTTTCAGTCTGACATCTCTTCCCACTGGCACTGGAGACCCTTCAGGAAGAAGAATGGGCAATAGGCTGAGAAGTGATAGAAATTATTTTGCAAACATTCAAAGCAGAGAGAGAGCAATGTCGCAAAAATACTTTCAAGTTTTCTTAACACATTTCTCCATAATCTACTGATTTATTATTATACATTCAATTATAATAATAAAGGCACATGCGCAAATAAATGTTATTCCAATAATCAATACACATTTGCTTGGGGACAATTCAATATTTTCCCTCTTACAGCATACTTACAGTACAAAAGTGGTGTTTCCAGTTTTTTAGTTTGAGGTGTTTTTTTTAACTAGCAGTGATTTTAAAAGGAACAACTTTTGTTTTTAAGAGACAGAGAGAGAAAGAGAGAGAAACATCGATGCGAGGAAGCCACATCAATCGGTTGCCTCCCACACACGCCCTGACTAGGGCCGCGGACTGAACCTGCAACAGAGGTACGTGCCCTTGGCTGGAATCGAACCAGGGACCCTTCGGTCCGAGGGCCGATGCTCTAACCACTGAGCAAAACTGGCTAGGGCAAAAGAAACAACATTTTGACAACACTGTCTAAGAGTGGGTAGGATTCTGTATTCTTTATGGTAAATAATCATATTTTATAGTCAGGAAGTGGAGAGGCCATGCAGCTCATGACTCTGGGAAATGTGGGAGCCTTTACTCTCCTGCTAAAACACCAGCCTCTTTCACTTGCACAGTGCTCGGCAGGCCAGAGAACAGTGATGACGGCAGATACACAGGGACACCACTGAGAAATGGCCCTTCCCAGATCACAGTAACCACAACCTGCACTGGGGCTGAAGCAAACATTCTTAGAAATGCATTTGATGAGAATATTCTAAAAGTCAGAATTGGAGCAACTTCACACAGAGAGCTGCTGAGCTTTGTTGGCAGTTGGGTCTCAGAATCAGATTCACGGGCCCGGAGAACCTGAAAGAGGATGCAGGAGAGTCCAGTCCAGACTGAGACCAAGGCATTTCCCTGTTACACCTCACAAAGGGTCTCACCGGTTCCTGTGGGAGGGGTGCTGATGTTAATAACTTTGTTATTCAGTATTGTGCATGACATTTAATGCATATATATGCTAAAATAATGTATATATTTATACAGTCTTCATATGTTTTACCTCCATAGTGACCAATTCTCAAACTTTATTGTCCCTGTATTACATCTTTATAGGATTTAGCTCTGATGCTTTCTGTTTGCCTTTTCTCTTTAATTAGTAGAGATATCAAAATAAAAATTCATGGAAAGATCTCATCCATGGCTCTACTTGGCCTTTCAGTATGAGTAAATCTTCCCATTAAGTCCATTACCCCAAGGGAATGGAAGGTTTGGAGAGGCCTTGGACAGGTAGCACAATATCCTGAGCAAAATTCTTGCATTAGAGTCACAGACTGGAGTTTGAACACAGCTCCGCCACTCATACTGATCTAAGCTTAGTTTTCTCACCTATAAAACCCAAGTAGTAGTATCACCTTGAAGACTTGTTTGAGAACTAGAAATAATACACAGTAAACTCAACTGGTGCTCAATAAACGACACCAAATGAATACTAAGGCTACTGCAGTTCGGCAAAAATGTGAACCTGTCCCTAGAAATGCAAGCAGCTACTCCCAACCCTACCCTCAAATATTCGGAGAATCAGCCCATTTCTCATGGGGCACGTATTTTATGACATAACCTGAGAACAACTCATATTTAGAATCTTGTGACTTGTAAGTAGATCCCAGTTGCTGATCACGGTCTCTGTAAGCCTGGGGACAGTCCTATAAAGCCACCATGTAAGGACACTAGACAAGCACTGAGTCGAGTTCTCAGGGTTGTTTGAAAACTGGTCTGAAGTGGTGTAAAAACACGGCTTGTCCTTTAGGAATCGGTTCCTGGAAACATCTTACATTTCTTCTTTTCTCCCTCTAACTTACATTCGTCTTGTGGGGATGAGCTCTTCTATTTGCAAGGAAAATGTTTGCCTGTGGATGTCGTCTGACCTCATTTTTGTATCCTTTGAGCTCCATGTTTGAATGTGTCTTACTCCTGGATCTAGGAACCTATTCTGTGCCCTGACACTCTTGAGGACAGAGTGGGGGGGTGAGGGACATGTAAAAGCAAGATGCACAGTCGCAGGATTTTGGAGCTGGATAAATGCTCTAAGGTTCATTCTTTGTAAAGATGAAACTGAGTCCCAGAGAGAAGGTGGCAATCAGGCACATAGGCTGAACACAGTGGAATTCGTAGTCATATAAACCCAAGGAAAAGCCAAACTTCTGCAAATCCCTTAAATACTCAGTTTGCTCCTCTGTAAAATAGGGGACATAAATAGATGGTTCCTACCTAATAGGGTTGCTGTGAGACTAAAACAAAGAATGCATGTCAGGTCCTTGGCCTGTTCCATTCAGATGCCTTAACCACCAACTTATTCATTACCTATTGGATCAGTACACGTACAACATAAATAGTAACTATTTCATAAATACTACTTACTCTATACAGAAAACATTTGAAGCACAGTAAAAATTAAATAAATATTAACCATTATGACTATGGTGTTGATTTCCCAGGATCACAAACTAGATAGCAGCACACACATTTATAGCCCTTTTTAAACACATCAGTCTGGTTTGTATGTATCGGGGATCAGGAAAGTTAAATGAAACTTACACATCTTATTTGTATAGTGCATTTAAGATACATTAGGTAATCTATTTCCTCATGTTCCCATTACAGCCATTTGCTAGTTGGCGAGGTAGAACCAATTTTAGCTCCATTTGACACATGAGGGAACTCATGCTCGGAGAGGCTAGAGACCTTGCCTCGCATCTAAGGCTGGTTAAGGCCGGAATATCGTCGGGCCCCCAGGCTCCAGTCTAGCCCGCCTGTCGACTATAAGAGCGGTTTTTACAGCGTTAGCTTTGGTCTGGACTCAGTAGCCAGTCTCTAGGTGCTGAATTGATTTTCACGTTAAAGAAACAAAGAAATCATCATCTATAAGACGAAAACAAAACAAAAAAAGACCTTAGCTGTGGGAGATGTAAAGGGGAGGGAAAACATAAATAAGGGAAACGAGCCACAATTTATAACCCAAGTTAAACAAAAAGCTCCCCTAAATGAATACCCTCCTGTTTCCTCATAATGAGTCGATTCATCTTCTAACGCCTTATAAGTAAAAAGCACTGCAGCAGCAGCTGGTTTTAATGTTAAAGCTAATTAGGAAAACACATTAAGGCGAGAGAAGCGCTGAAGTTACTTTTAGCTCAAGAGGAAAGAAGCGTGTGCGCATGTTTGTGTTATGGACAAGTATAAGGAAAGAGCAGATAAATTAAAGCTTGTCTTTTATATCCTGCAGTCTCATTTCCTCAGGAAGGCGGCCCGGAGAGGAGAGAGAAATGGGTCACTGGTTTAAGAAGCTGTTCTGACCAAGACAAGAGAAGGTTAAGTACTAGATTTCACAGAGCCACCAGACTGACACGTCTGACTGAATTTATGGGCTTTTCTGCCTGAACGCACAGGCCATGTGGACACCATTTTAGCCCCAGTCCATGATTGTCAGAAAAATTTCTTAATCATGGGATGATTTGCCACCTGCTACTAAATAGCACATTTTAATTGCATTTTTAATAACCCCCATGAAGTAGCCTCAGGGAAAAAAATGTTTTTTAAAAAGCATTCTCGCTTAAAAAACAAAACAAAACCAAAAAAAAACCTTTACATGTATCTGTAACCATCAAGATAATTGGAAATTTAAGGTCAATATTATGTTTTCCTGGGGCATGGGGATGATACGGGGAAGGAGAGTGAAAGCATAAATGTTTTATAATAAAAGCAGCAGGCACTTAGTAATCTACAGCAGTGTTTCTCAAATTGTAAAATGTACTCACATCACCTGGGGAGCTTGTTAAAATGAAGACTGTGTCAGAAAGCCTGGGGTGGGGCCTGAGTTTCTGCACTTCTAACCAACTCCCAGGTGATCCTGCTGCTGGTCCCTGAACCACTTTGAGTGACAAAGCCTGTCTAGAGTGTTTTTGTTTCAAGGTCCAAATTCAAGGACAGTCATTTTTATCTCAATCTTTCTGTCTTTCAACAGTCTAAAATAGACCTATAAACACCCTTTCCTCTGGAATAGGAATTCATTTGATTGAGGAGCTAACCTGACAGGAACTGGGGCAGCTTCATGATTGGTGTTGAGAGCATGTGCATCTTTTCAGCTTGTTAACTGCTGCTCCTGAGATGCCAGTTCCGAGCCATTCCTGTGAGACGGGCGCCCCTTGTGGCTGAGAAGGCCCAGAGCCGGGCAACTTGTCCCATAAGATTTTCACCAACGGTGGTAGGGGAAAGAGTTTAGATACTTTTTTTTTTTTAATTTTTTTAAACATGTTCTTATTGATTTCAGAGAGAGAAAGGGCGAGGAAGGGATAGATAGAAACATCAATGATGAGAGAGTCATTGACTGGCGCCTCCTGCACGCTCCCTGCTGGG
The DNA here is from genome assembly GCF_964146895.1 of Miniopterus schreibersii. NCBI lineage: Eukaryota > Metazoa > Chordata > Mammalia > Chiroptera > Miniopteridae > Miniopterus > Miniopterus schreibersii. Next base: position 65,934,300 of record NC_138106.1, on the reverse strand, counting down.
GATGCAGCTGGCAACCCGGGCATGTGCCCCTTCAGGGAATCGAACCCTCAACTGCTGAGCCACCCCGGCCGGGCTTTAGACACTTTTTATAGAATCATAGAGACCAAGGCACAGAGCACCTGCCTGATAGCTGTAGCGTATGTTATCCAAACGTTGGGAAAGTTTGGTTGGGGGAAAGAAATGACTCTACTGAGAATGGTAGTTAAGTCAGGCATATTTAGGGGAATTGAGGTAAGGATAACACATTTGAGAAGTAGCGGTCTAAAAAAAAAGAAGAGAAAGAAACTGTCTTAGAAGTAAAAAACGGACACGTTTTCAAACCTGATTAATTTGAGGCTTCTAAAGTCTTAAATTAGGTTCAATAACTGAGAAATGCTCCATAAAAACAAATGCTCCAAGATTTAATCTAATACTGATCATCTAATTCAGTAGTTATCAAATATGGTTCTCAGACCACTACCTAGGAATTTATTGCAAATGCAAATTGTTGGGCCTACCCAGATCTAGTGAGTTAAAATTTGGGGGATGGGGTCCAATAACCTCTGTGTTAAGAATCCCTTAGGTGGCCCGGCCAGGAGTGGCTCAGCGGTTGAGCATCGACCTAGGATCCAGGCGATTGGGGTTTGGTTCCCGGTCAGGGCACATGCCCGGGTTGCGGGCTCGATCCCCAGTCTGGAGTGTGCAGGAGGCAGCCGATCAATGACTCTCTCATCACTGATGTTTTTCTCTCTCTCTCTCTCTCCCTCTCCTTTCTTCTCTCTGAAATCAATAAAAATATATTTAAAAAAAGAATCCCCCAGGTGATTCTGATGCTCACTGAAGTTTGTCACTAAGGTAATAAAACCAAAGCCAGACCCTTAGAATTACAACGCAATGGATTCCAGGAAATTAAAAAACAGCAAACAACCCTCATCAACCAGTTACCTGACACACTTTATTTCACCACAAGGGACTATCAAGTCCCCCCACCGCATCCTGAGTCCCCAAAGTATCGGTTACTCACCAGAAGGCTGAACCTGTCCCACGATGGAGGCTCTGCCTTCTCACCCGCACAGTCACTTTTCTCCTATCCACACCGTTAATATTCTGAAAAGCAGTCGATTCGGGAACTGTGGGAGTGGGACACTGAGGCCAAGCACAGAGGAGCCTGGGTGGGTTCCGTGGAACCCGCTGTTTGCCCACACCCTGCGCGTGTCTGGGAAGCACGGCGCTCTGGGCGAGGCACAGGTGAAACAATCTGAGGGGAGGAGAGGCCTTGTCCCAAGCAGGCCCCTCCACATGGCCCGCCTCTGCCCTCCTTACCTGCCACTGCATCTGGGTTCCACCACTTACTGCTTTTTTCTTGGCCTTGAGCAAGTCTCTTAACCTCTCTAAGCCCCAGTTTCCACACTGGAACAGCAGGGACCGTGACTGTCTACTTCCCAGGGGCACTGCCAGGGTGGAATGAGATAGTGCCCATTGCCTGGCACGCCAACACGCAGATCAGTCTTAGCTGCTAAAAGTGATCAAAAGAAAAAAACCTCAGCAGAGTTGTTTCGAAGGGAGTCAGGCGTTTGGCCTACTAATTCTTCCACCATGGCCAGGTGGCCAGGTTAGGAGAATATTCAATACGATTTTATGGATATCATCACGTAACCCAGCTTACAGGGTTCAGTTGAAGCACGTTGGTGTACAGGCAGGCTATATCCATTCACTGTTTATTGAGCATATACTATTTACAACTAGTAAATAGTATGGATACTTACTAATGATATTTGCTCTTTTTAGTCCATTTAAAATGCATAAGGACAAAATAAATTATCAATTGTTCTCATTCAAGAAAATATCATTGTAAAAGGTTTTTCTTTTTTTTTTTGAAAAGTAATGGCCTTGCCTGGCCAGGCGTGGCTCAGCGGTTGAGTGTCGACCTAGGATCCAAGAGATCTTGGTTCGATTCCCGGTCAGGGCACGTGCCCGGTTGCAGGCTGGATCCCCAGTCGGGGGCGTGCAGGAGGCAGCCGGTCAGTGACTCTCTCATCATTGATGTTTCTATCTCTCTCTCCCTCTTCCTTCCTCTCTCTGAAATCAATAAAGATTTTTTTTTTTTTTAAATTAATGGCCTTTTCTTGTGTTTTGGTCCTAATTTTCAGCTTCCATGTGACAGTGCAGTGGGTGGTGACATAGGGGTTTGTGAAGCTGACGCTCACCTCCAAACCCAGGTCTTAGGGCAAAGTTGAGGTGCTCTATGGGGAGAAGTGGCTTGTGTTTCAGGGGCCACGCCCCCGTATTGTCCTTCCTCACTATGGCTTCTTGGTCACTGACTCTCCAAAGGGGGGAAATACTTTTGAGATACATATGCTTCTGGATGTTTTGCTTTAGATTGGGCTTCGGTATTCAACATGGTATCCTCTGAGATACATACATGAAAGCTCATTTTCTCAATTCATATTACACACGGCCAAAGCTCCGCCAACAGTTACCCTTTATGATATAGGGTGGGGCAGGTATGATACACCAGAGCTTGGAGCACCTTAAATGACAGACTGAGTTTGGATGTCATGCACTGACAGGCAATGCTTCTCAGAATGTGATTTTTACACCAGGAAAACCTGGTCGCTACCACCTGGGTGGAGGTGATCAAAATTCAGACCAAGGTCCCCACCCCACCCAGATGGCCTAAACCAGAACCCAAGAAAACAGGGCTGAGGAACCTGCATTAAACATGCTACCTCAGTGATTCTTGGAGTCATGGACGTCCAACTACCTTTGTCTTAAGACAGTAAAAAAACAACAACAAAAAACACTGCAAAATTGTAAACTGATGAAATAGTATTTTACAAAGACAAAGTGAGCAGAAAGAATGGACACAGGTTGAGATTAGAGGTAAAATCTCTGCGGCAGGCTTTAGAACTTGGGGGATGGCCATGGCAATGGCGAGGAACCCAAAGAAAAAAATGGATGGATTTGGCAATCGAGGGGGCCCGATGCCACGTCCTGCTCTGAAGTAGGTGAAGTCCGTCTTCAGCGCCAGAGCGGGCGGGGCCTCCCGGGCCTGTGCGGGGTCCTCCGGGGGAGTGCAGCCCCGCTGCTCTCTGGGTCTGCGGTTTCGGGCGAGCTGCAGGCTTCTCTCCCTGACTCACCTCTGGTCCTGTGGTGCATGCTTCTCAGGGCCATGCTCAGTGTGTGAAAGCACAGCCCTGTAAGCGACAGGCAGCCGTCAGTCCTCCCGGCCCAGGTGCTGCAGACTTTGCTCAGCTCCTCCTTCCAGAAAAGCATGCCTGTCGTCATCACCGCCAGCAACAGCAGGAACACAGGACCCTGAGGGCCTACGAGGTGAACCGTAGTCACTCTGAATTTCTGATATGCTTTTGCATGAACAAATGTCTTCTCCAGAAAAGAGATGTAAATTCTAATGTAAGACTTGGGGATGCAATTCCTTAACTGAGTAAAGTGATTTTGATGGTGAGAATTTCACATTCTGAAGCAGCAGGTTGAAGCAGCTGGTTATATACATATGTCCAGGCTTATGGACACCTGACGTTACCCAGTGTGTTCTTTCCGTAGGAGTATTTCAGGCTGAAATGCTCAGAGATTTATATTTGTGTTTTTGCCATTGATAGAAAAGGGGAAGTTGGAGGAAGAAATCTGTTTTGGGTAGAAGACAATGAATTTGATTTTAAACACATTAAGTCATTATATCCTATGAATAATTGAACACATGGAACTATTTCTTCCAATGATATAGAATTAACTAGAAAATTTCTTTCAAGGAGCTAGGATGAACTGTTTATTGAAAAAGGAATCGTTTTTATTAAATGCCTACTATGTTCAATACCCTATACCAGATGTTTTGTCAATATTATCTCCTTTGGCATACATCTGAATCACCTGGATTGCTGGGCCCCATGCCCAGAGTTTCAGATTCAATAGGCTTGAGATATGAGAATTTACATTTATAACAATTTCTCAGGGGAACCACTGGTCTGGAAAATAGTAGGCATTTAATAAAAGCTAGCTAGTTATTATTCTAAGAAATATGCAGTGTAACTTTGGATGGAAAGTCATGAAAATTTTCGAACTCCTTTGATAATAAAACACAACTAAATGGCATATCACTAATGTGCCATTTCAGGAGCATAACTCTTCATGAGATTGGAAAGGATAAATCTTAATTAAGAATCCCAAGCACACTGAACACAGAGCCTGCTATCAGATGCACTCTTGGCAACATCTGAAAGCACATGTTCTTACCTGAGGGCTCCTCTGATGCCCAGTGAGATGTCCCATATTAATTTATATTTGAATTTACTTATACCTTATCTATTTCTCAAAAGGATTATGCGGCTTATATACCATCTAAAAGAATTTTGAAAATCTATGTATCCCTTCACACATATTTAAGCAGACATCCACAATTTTTTTTATCAAAAAAATTTAAATTACTTAAATATTGATCATTTAATATAAAACTTATATTCCTGCTTTTAATGTATCCATTGATTCTAAATACCCACATTATGCATTTTAAATACATACATAATAATCTCTTTTAAAACCAGAAATATTATCTCATTCTTTGTTTTCTTTGAATTTACATTTCCATTTTATTTCCTACCTAGAATTTTATCACTCCATTGTACTTCTTGGCAAGGATATATGTATACACATTGAAAATAATTTTTAAAGCTTTTATAACTATTACAAATGGAGAAAAACATAGCTCATATACTTATTAAAATTACAAATAAAACCTTATTGAAAATATAAATCTTAATGAAGTGATGGTACATTATCTCCAATTATTTCTTGTATCTATATATGGATATTACTCATTGCTACAATGAAACCAGATCTAACATAACTTCTATTGCTAATTTTTACTTTTAAAATTTTTTATTTTTTATTGAGGTATAATTAACATAATATTATATTAGTTTCAGGTATATGAAATAATGACCATACAACATATTCATGGTAACAAATTTTTTTGTGTGATGAGGACTTTTAAGGTCTACTCTCTTAGCTACTTGCAAATATGCAACACAGTGTTATTAACTAGAGTCACTATGCTGTACATTATATCCCCATGACTGATTTTATAACTGAAAGTTTGTACTTCTTTACTTCCTTCATCCACTTTGCCCACCTCCTACCTCCGGCCTGTGTTTTCTGTATCTGTACACTTGCTTTTTGTTGATGTTTTGTTTTTTTAATTTCACATATAAGTGAGATCATATGATATTTGTCTTACTCTGTTTGCCTTATTTCACTTAGTATAACGAACGCCCTCAAGGTCCATCCATGTTGTCACAAATGGCAAGATTTCCATTTTTTATGGCTTAATAATATTCCATGTTATATACATATCACACCTTCTTTATCTATTCTCCATTGATGAATGCCTAGGTTGTGTCCATATCTTGGCCATCGTAAATAATGCTGTAGTGAACATGGGGGTGCGCGTATCTTTTGGAGTTAGTGTTTTCATTTTCTTTGGATAAATATCCAGAAGTGAAATTGCTGGATCATATGGTAGCTCTATTTTTAATTTTTTGAGGAACTTGCATTCTGTTTTCCACAGTGGCTGCACCAATTTACATTCCTGCCAACAGTGCACAAGGGTTTCCTCTTCTCCACACCCTCGCCAACACTTCTTATTTCTTGTCTTATCTACAACAGCCATTCTAACAGGTGCAAGGTGATACCTCATTGTGGTTTGGATTTACATTTCCCTGATCCTATTTTTTAATTTTCATAGATAAAAATATTGAAAAACTTTGTTCAGCTATATGTAAGTACATAGAATTTGAAGAAATTTTGTTTCAGCAATGTAACTGAACTATTTAAATTCCTTTATATTCTAAAATTCACACTGTGATCACATTGTTATCATTAACATTTATTTCTAATGATTTGTAACCTGACAAATTAGATTCTTCCTTCAATTTTGTTGAAAGCCAAGAAAGAAAGAAAGAAAGAAAGAAAGAAAGAAAGAAAGAAGGAAGGAAGGAAGGAAGGAAGGAAGGAAGGAAGGAAGGAAGGAAGGAAGGAAGGAAGGAAGGAAGGGAGACGACCCAGTTTAGAAAAGAATGTGTTACTTAAACTGAAGTCATTCAGGACCTCAACACAGTATTTATAATGGTCTCTTTGTACCCAGAGGATTTTATACATAGTAACACAGTAAGATTCAGGAAGAGGGAGAGGTATGCCTTTATTTTGCCAAATGGGACCGAGCACTCATGAAAGGGAGGCTATGAAGGATACTGTAGGAAGTTTTCAGGGGGTTCAATTTTAGGAAAGAGGTCAGAGGAAGTCAAAGATCCAGAAATGATTGTTTTAAACTATCTGGTAGGTTGCATGCACCTTGAGGGGTACATTATACTCTTGGAGTATAGGTGTCCTATTTGAAGATCCCTAGTTTATAAAAAAAAAAAAATTTTTTTTTTAAAGACATACAGGGTGGGGCAAAAGTAGGCTTACATTTGTTCATATGGAAAAAGGCATGTAGGTTCTGATTATTACAATAGCTTTACTCTGTTTCGTGTACTCCCAACTGGAAACCTACTATGCGCCACCCTGTCTATAGAAAGGCTAATAAAATGAGGACTGACTAGAACAAGCAGACGAGAAAAGCAAATATGCTTAACAAGGGGCTTAATCTACGATGGAGCATTAGATTTAGCTCAGAGGTTTCTGGTCTTATTCCATGTATGTCTCATTCCAAACGACTCTGTGTGTCCTGCCCTCTCCCCCTGTTTAGAAAAAATGATTTCATTTTTAGTAGCTACTGAAAGAAAGCTTTTGGCAACTTCTGTCTGAGAAAGGGGGCTTCTGAGTCCTGATGGGACAGAGCAAAGAAATCTCAGCTCGTGGGAGTCTTAAATCAGCGCCCTCGCTCTTTGTCTTTTCCCACAAAGTACTGTCTACATTGTTTGGGAAACGGGAGATGTAAGTTAGTTACAGTTATCATTTTTCTCTTTCAGTCAGAACCTTTTCCTTCCTGGGTGAAACAAAGGAAATATTTCTATGTTACCTCTGCCTCTTAGTATCAGAAACTCTATTATAATTCTGTGACTAAGAAAGTGGGGGTCTGGGTGGAAGGAAAAGCTGGATTTTGAGTGGCTTCGGGGGGACTAAGGGAGTCTTTGAAAAGGGCGTATCAGGCAAAGAACTGGTTGAGAAAAAGCAAACACGTGCAAGTCATTCAGATGCATTGGAGTTTAATAAGTAAAGCGACAAGTCTTTTCAACTGAGTCACACCCACCTGGTTACTTCACAAAACTACTTTCCCAAGGGCCTGTGGGTTTGATTAGTTCTCTAGGATCAGAACTTGAAAACAACTAGGTCTGACATTGAATAGACTACTTACCCAGGAATATATAATTAACAAGCATATTAAAAAATATTTAAACTAGAGGGTTAACCATGAGATACTAATCAAAACCATAAGTACCATTTTATACCTATTAAATGAGCAGAAAACTAAAAATCTAAACATGCTACTGAGAATATGATGAAATGAGAACACTTATACTTTGCAGGTAGCAGTGTAAATATTGATAAAGCTCCTTTAGAAATCAGTATCAAAAGCTATCAAGATAATTTATATGCTTTGACCCAGTAATTCATTTCCAGGAATATGATAGTTTTATTGGTAAAGGGAAAATTACATTCATGAAAATATTTATTATTGTTATTTATAATAGTGCAAACTTGAAAATGAATGTTCAATAAGAAAGTAGGTGATTCTGGTATTTTAACCCAAAGTAATCACATGGAGTACTTAACAATACCATTATGATATCCATGAAACTATGTGGGAAACGGTTAAGAAAATACAAAATAGTAGCTAATTTTAAACATGAAAAAAATCATAGAGGCATATCACCATGGATTAGAAGTGAATTTGGAACAGGGAAAGCATAATTGAGATTCTCTGTATTTTTTTCCATGTAAAAATCCATTATTGGATTTGTGTAATAAATACTTTATAATTTATCTAGACCAAGCTGGACTTGCCATCTAGGATCTTTTCCAAATAAGGACCCAGTCATAGCTGTCCACCTCATCATTCCACTCCCCTGGTCGTTCTAGAAGCACGGCCTGCTGCTAACATAAACTTCTACTGAAGCTCTGTTGTGAACCAGTGCACAGAGAAGCCCAGCCTGCCATCTGAAATCACACGTAGGCAACATTTAAAAAAAAAAAATTGTAGACTTACTATTTTTCTTTAGAAAAATTTAAAATGAAGTAAAAATGTTCTGTTAGGCTACATAGATGCAAATCCAAGAAAGTAGTGGGAAAACCAGTTGACCTAATTTTTGATCACTAAGAAAATCTTTATAATTCTGGATCCAGTATTTATACCAGATCCCTGATGGTTTTGAGAGGACATGGGGCATTATCCAGGTGAACCTGTGGCTTTGACTGGACTGCCCCTGAACACCTGAACTCTGGGAATATAGGCCTGACTTTAGTCAACAGCCTCTCATAAAGGAAAAACCTCTGCAGACAAACATTTCTATGGGACAGCCTCCACAGGTTCATGCCCACCTGAGATGCCCACAGCTCCTAAGCCTTTCTTGGGTCTCTATCAGATCATGAGCTCAGTGGTGAGGTCTCAGGGTCCTCACCTGTGAAATGAGGAAACTGAACCACTTTAGGAACTGGTCTGCAGATGTTTGTTTTGTTTTTGTGTGTGTGTGTGTTTGTGGGGTTTTTTAATAGCCCATCTGGTGTACTAAACTGGAAAAGTTCCTGCTTCTTTTGCAAAAATCAGAAAATCTGGCAACACTGGACTCAAGTTCTCTTATAACAAAAGCAGGCTGGACCTGAGCAGCCGCTGTCCCCAGAGGAGCATACAGCCTGCAGTTGACACAGTCTCTCTTCCGTCTCACTTGCATTTGCATCTCCAGGTCCCTCTTGGCTTTTATATCAGGCTCACACATGTGCTAGTAAATATTTAACAAGGTGCTCTCCAGGAAAAAAAAAAAAAAAGCCCTATTTGTAGTATTTGCTGATTTCCATGAAGTAAATACTTTCACCCTGGCTGATTTCAAGCTACTGAGATGACAGAGATATGCACAGCCCATAGTGTAATATAATAAATATAATATAATTAATATAATAAATAATATAATATAATATAAATAATTTATTGTAGTGTACTATACTTTATAGGATAGGGTAGGAAAAGATAGGATGGTCGGGTACAACACAGTATTTCTACATACAGATGTAATTAACCTCAAAACCAATAGGTAATAATAAAAGATAGTAATTAGAAAGTGGTGAGTTTTAAGTATTTATTACCTTAGTTTTTAAAATAACTTATTTAGTTGTATGTTTATATCATTTAATTTTCAATAATGTTTATTTTTAACAGCCAGCTAATAGATTTCCTGGAAATTTAACAGCTGGCTCTTACAAGCCGATTTACGCAGACACCACCCTCGGCCCATTTTTCTTAAGGCCGGAGGCAGTGTGTTGTTCCCCTCGTATCCTTAATCCCAACCCAGAAGAGGGCCTAGAAAAGGCACTCGGGCCAATCGCTGAAAGAATGAATTAATATTCAATGAGTCTACCTGTCTAATCCTCTTTGCATCACTGAGGAGCCAAATCTCTTCCCCAGGTAAAGTGGGAATATTTTTTACCTGCCCTAAAATATTCACCACCAACGCCCTCGTGTGGTTTTTAAGAAACAAAAAGAATCTTTAGATGTAAGATTTTAAAAATGTTTGGATAAAAAAGGGAATTTGGGGGTAAACAGTAAGATTATATTCTGAATGAAAATAGTTAATAGCAAAGCATTTAAGGGCCTGATTGATTGTATGAAAATTAGCTCAAAATAATGCACATAAATGCAAGGGAATGCATATAAATTTACCTCGCAATTTTCAAAGGAAGATCATGCCTTTCTTCGGTGTCCATTCTGCTAGTTCTCTTGCATTATGAGTGAAGTATTCATTCATTCATTACTTATTTAGACTGTGTGTGGGGCAAAGACCCTCATGGTATTTATTCACATAATAAGGTTTGAAGAATCCTGAGCTACTTGCTCTAGAAACTATCCTATAAAGAAATTTCTGTATTTTTGTCAAAATGCTTAAGAATCTGCATGACAAGGTGCCGAGTGACAGCCCAGAAACTGGCCGGCTGGTTCCTCCGGTCACTCCGGGGAAAGACCTGGCTTTCATTCCCTCCCAGTGGCGATTTCTGAATCAGGGTTGATGGTTTCAATCCCTCATGCCCTAGGGGATTTTGCTTTGAAGAGCAAAAGAAACATATAAATTTTAATAAATCATATTATAGCTTATCGCTGAAAGGGGTGCCTCACTTAGGATATAAGGAAGTGAAAATAAACATGCTTGGCCCCATGTAGCAGAAACCCTGAGGTTCCCTCTTTATTTAAATAGGGTCTAACTGTGAGACATCTAACGTAAGAAAAAAAACCCTACTCCACTACAAAGAACTAATGTTCTCCTCTTGCCCCTTACATACCACAAAAAATACGCATAGTACATTTTCATGCAGCGACTCTGCCACCGATTGCGGGCCAGTGCGATGGATTAGCTCCGGTGGCAATCGCCCTTCTCCAAACACGTTCACCAAACACACTGGACAGGCCTCCTGCTTGAGTAGTAAATGGCATTTTAAGCAGTCTCCATCTATTTCAAAATTAGATAAAATATACTATTCAGATGTTATAAGCAATCTGAAAAAATATATACAGTCTGGTGGAATAACTCCACATTTCCCACATGCTGCCTTGCCCGACTCCCCTGAAGGAGATTCAGAAAGAGGTTAAACTGGACAACAGTTCCCCCCACCTCGGATCTGGGTGTCGGAGCGGAAGCAAGGAAGGAGAGTGTGGGAAGCAGTCCTGGGCTTCCAAGAGCCGACCAGGAGTCAGGAACCCAGTAACCGCTTCTTCCCGCCACCCCACACCTCTTTTGGGCATTAAATCTGAGGCCCCTGCCTGCCTGGCGTGGCTCAGCGGTTGAGTGTCAACCTAGGACCCAGGAGATCGCAGTTCGATTCCCGGTCAGGGCACGTGCCCGGGTTGCGGGCTCGATCCCCGGGGGTCGTGCAGGAGGCAGCCGATCAATGACTCTCTCACCATGGATGTTCCTATCTCTCTCTCTCTCCCTCTCCCTTCCTCTCTCTGAAATCAATAAAGACATATTTTAAAAAAACAAAAAAAACTGAGGCTTCTGAGGATTTATTATATTTTTCTGTTCTCTTTTCTGATCCCATTGTGGGTGCTTCATAAACGTTCAACCTGTGAGGGCCATCTGGCCGGAGCATCTGCCACCCCACTGCCTGCCAGGGGTGGCCGAGTGGCATCACTCGCGTCCCTTCCTCCGTTTCTCCTACTGGGCCTTTCTGGAAGCCCTGTGCTTAGTGAAAAGGAAAGTCTTTGGCCGACAGGATGTCGTCTTGGTGATTAAAGGTACATGGGTAATAGGGAACCAGTTGTTCAAGCCCGGGACAGAGGGGATTCCTAAGACTTTTAATGCCCAAACCCATAAAATCCCCAGCAAACTGGGATGAACTGGTCACTCCAGCAGTGAGCTATGCTCCCTTGCTAGTATGTCCAAACACACCCTCAATTATTGACGACAGATAAGAACGATGATGTACTGACATTCGATGATGTTCCAAAGGCATGGAAACTATTCTTGAAAGACAACAAATAAATGGCTTTAATGACTTTCGGCACTATCTCATCAACATATGAAACTATACACCCTACAAGCACTGAACATTAGAAGTTAATTTTTAGACTACTACTCAAAAAAAAAACAAAACAAAGAACCCTGAAGAAACATTGTTTCCTCAGCAATACATTACTAATAAATGCGTTATTCACTGAGGAAATATATTCCCTAAAAAGATGCCTACGCGAGCCCTTTACGGTTGTCTCCCAAAATAAGCAAACGAAGGCCGGCAGAGATGCAAGACTCCGCCCTTCCTGACACCAACCAGAGGTGACTTGTTTTTACGAGTGGATGTCTAGAGACAGTCACCACCGCGAAGACGGGCTGCCATCGCAGGTGGGTTTCCAGGTCTCCCCGATGTCCGGGGCAGCGGGAGAGAGAGACCGGGCAATGACTGCGGGGCTACACTGTGCATCTTACCGGGTCCGCGTCGTTGCAGGGGAGCCGGCCGGCGGGGTGTCTTGGTTTCAGCGGCAGCACAAGCACTTGGCATCCGAGCGATCCAGACACAGGCGAAGAAGACCGACGGGGAAGCCAGGATCATCTGTTCCGAGAGAAGGGATCAGATGGACGCAACAGTTACCGGCAGTGCTTCTGCGGCTTTGAAAAAATAGCTGCCAGGTAACATGTATCAGGGGAAAGAGAGGGCCGCTGCCTTCAGTGCTGGTCTTCTGTTTCCGTAGATTAAATTCACATCACCTACGGGCAAACATCTGCCTGGATCATCAGCAAGTTAGGAAAAACGAAGCAGATTTTTCTTATTGAAAGTTTGTGTCCTCTGGTCCCCCTTTCCAGGGAAGGTTCTTCAGTGAGATGCCTGGCCCTCTACTCAGTAAGCTCTCAGCTGCGGGCCTCGGCAGACAAAGGAATGAGGTTAGGCATGAAATCCCCTTAATCCAGCACAGTATCATCGGAATATATTTAACGATTTGGCAAAATAATATGCTTCATGAGAATAAAGATGATTGATTTAATTTTAATTACACATTTGAAGACCTCTGCCTTTATCTCATGGTTCCTTTTTAATCCAGAAAGGAAACTTTCCCTCTCTCGATGCCTACAAAAAATTAAATGATTGCTTTTGTCAAATTAATAATTATACTTTAAGATGATAGTTCATTTCACTGATATCAAAAGTGGTTTAATTTTAGATTTAATATCGTAAGCAGCCTGATAAGTAAAAAATAAGTCTTGGGCGGCGGGTAAGGAACCAAGTACCACAGTTAAAGTCTCCCCTAAAGGTACTTTGCACACAGAGTGGGGTTGTTCCCTCTGTGTGTGCAAAGCACCAGTGAATGGGTGTGTCAGTGAAATTAAATTCCTCAGTGGAATTTCACCAGTTGAACAATATAGCAAAGCTGAACTGCTTACTAGGCTTACGAAGAATGCCATTTTCTTCCCAGAAATACAGTGCGAAGGAAATTCTTAAATTTCCCCGAATTGATTTGTGTCCTTGACACCGTGAATCCTGTTACAGCTTTATCACATTAACTTATGACTTGGGTTACATCTCGTCTTAGCCCAGGCATTAAGGCTTCCTGCTGTGTTTATTAGGCATGTCTTCCCTCTTTAAAAAATATGTTTAATATAAAATATTACAAATATGCAGAATGAAGTAATAGATCCTTGCCTCTCCCCTAATCCTCTATTTAGTGTTTATTATATACGGTTATACTGTTATTGTATGTGTATTCATAAATAATGTACAAACTTTTTGCACATTTCAAAAACTGTATAAATGGTATCACATTATACTGTTACTTCTACAACCTACTCTTTCTCTCAGTATTATGCTTAGAGATTTATTATGTTGATGGATATAGCCCTAGTTAATTAAATTTTAACTGCCATATGTTATTTCAATGTGTGAATACATAACATTTTATATATTCATTCTTTCATTGATAGACATTATTTCTTATTTTTCTAGCATAATCTATTATAAAAAGTTCTTCAGTAAATTTTTGTAAATATTTCCTTGTACACATGTATAGGAGCTTTTCTCTCTCTCTCTCTCTCTATGCACACACACACACACACTTAATTCATGAATAAAATGTTAAGTTTCATTCATTACTATTTTTCCTATGCTTTGAAGAGTAGTTGGCACATAGTATGCACTTGGTAAATATTTGCTGAATGAATGAATGACCACTGTACTAGCCAGTGGGAATAGGACAATCCTACAGGAGACACACTTAGTAATGCTTCCTAATTTAGAAAGGGCTTACAGACACTACAACAGTCAATATCCCACTGGAGATTAATCTGCAGATCAACTAGTTATATCAAAACACTTATGAATAAAGAAATCCTGTTTGTTATCAGGAGCCTTATTTGCACGAAGGCCCTCAACTCGTTTTAAATTCTTAGTATAGCTGTGTGCCCAGTTGCTATCTGAACTCTTTTTTTATTTTTTATGTTTTAACTTATCTTTATTGTTGAAAGTATTACAGATGTCCCCTTCCCCCCCCCCCCCATTGATGTAAGAGCTTCTTTAGGATGAATACCTAGAAGTGAAACTGCTAGGCTGAACAATTTTCATAACTTCAAATTTACTGAGTATGTCAAAGTGATTGTATTAGAGCATTGTCCCCATACGCCAAGGTGGTGGGGTCAATCCCTGGTCAGGGCACATACAAGAAACAACTAATGAATGCATAAATAAACAAGTGGAATAACAAATCTCCCTCTCTCCTCTCTCAAATAAATTTTTTAAAAAGTTAGGGTTGGTTGTTAAAAACACACAAAGTGATTGTACCAATTTACAACCCCACTAGGAGTGAATGAGACTTCTCGTTTATTGAAATATTTTTTAACATCAGTATTATCAGTCTTTTATTTTTTTAAAAAATATGTCTTTTATTGATTTCAGAGAGAGGAAGGGGGGAGAGAGAAAGAGAGAGAGATAGAAACATCAACTATGAGAGAGTCATTGATCGGCTGCCTCCTGCAGGCCCCCTGCTGGGGATCGAGCCGGAGACCTGGGCATGTGCCCCGACCGGGAATCGAACGATGACCTCCTGGTTCCTGGGCCTACACTCAGCCACTGAACCATGCCGGGCCAGCTCTCAGGCTTTTAAATGTTACCTAATCCAATGGATGTCGTGGTTTTAATTTTAATTTCCCTACTGGCTAAAGAAGTTTGACCATTTTTTCATGTATTTCTGGGCCAGTAAGCTTTTCCTCTTCTGCAAAGAGCCAGCCAACACAAGAAATGTAAGAAAAGTTGCCGTTTTAATCGACTGTTACTGAGGCTGCTGCAGGACTCCACTGTGGTCAAGTTTGCTTTCCACCTCGGTGTTGTCAGGAGATGCAGGGCCCGACCCCTTGACCCAGCCCTCTCTCCTACCTAGGCCCACTCTCTTCGTTTAGAGTCACTACCCAACATTTCCCAAAATAGTTTTGGCTGCACTGGAGATATTGTGTGAAAAAGTGTTCTGGGCTGAGTTTGGGAAACTCGATACAGTTTATTACCCTCTCGGGGATTCACAGTTCACAGGGAAAGTGCTCCCGTCCTTCAGCGATGTGGAGCATGTTCCTTCAACGGTCCCGGTTCGGTGCTTATCTTACTCCATCGCTCTGCCCCATCTCTCCCTCCCACCTGAAGCATTTTCTTCGCCTGCCTTCTGGGACACTGTACTCTCCCGTTTTCCTCTCACCTCTCTTGCTATTATCCCTCAGGACTATTATCTGATTCCCTCCCTTTATCAGGTCTCATAATATTGGAGTGGCGTTGCGCTCAGTACTTCAGTACTCGTTTTTTTCTATCAACTCCCTCCTTTAGGGATCTCGTCCAGTCTCAAGGCCTTAAAAACCATACATACGCTAAACACTCCCAAATTTATGTTATCAATTCAGACTTTTCTCCCAAAATTCCATCTCATGTTGCTATGATTCAAATGTGTGTGTGTGTGTGTGTGTGTGTGTGTGTGTGTGTGTGTGTGTCCCTGCCAATTCATATGTTAAAATTCTAACCCAAAAAAGGTGATGGTTTTAGTAAGTGGGGCCTCTGGGCGGTGATTAGGCCATGAGGATGGAGTCCTCAGAAATGGGATTAGTGCCCTTCCAAGAGAGAGCCCGGAGAGCTGCCTTATCCTGTCCACCACCTGAGGATATAATAAGAAACTGGCAGCTTGCAAGAGAGCCCTCATCTCACCATGTTGGCACCTTGATCTTGGACTTTCAGGTTCCAGGACTGTGGGAAATAAATTTCTGTTGTTTATAAGCCACCCAGTCTGTGGTATTGTTACAGCAGCCTGAATGGATTAAACACATATCCAACTGGCTGCTTAATATTTGTACTTGGAGGCCTGGTAAGTGTATCAAATTTAATGTGTCCAAAAATAAGCTTGTTAATGTTTCCCTCCGGTCCACCTACAACCTTCTCCATCTCAACGGATGACAATGCTGCCTTCTTGACTCCTCTCCCCCACGCTCCGTGTCCAGCCCACCTTGAAATTACATCCAGTATCCAAGTGCTTCCCACCACTACCTCAGCTGCTACCCTGGTCTTTTCGTCACCATCCTCTCTTGCTCAAATTATTGCAGAATTGCCCTTGCTGGTCTCCTTGCCTCTTCCCTTGCACTGTTTCAGTCAAGTCTCAGCACAGCAACCAGTGATCCTTTAAAACGTCGCATCAACTCACTCCTCAACACTCTGCAGCGGCTCCTCGTTTCCGCCGATGGAAAACGTCTTTCCAATGGCTGCGAAAGCCCTGCCTAACCTGCAACTCCCTCCTGCCCCTTGCCTCTCTGACTTCTCCTACTGTTCCCCCCAGCCAGCTGTTCCACAAACACGGGCCTCTTTGCTGCTCCTTGAACATACCAAACACCATCAGGGTCTTCGCATGGGTTGTCACCCTGGCCTGATACATTCTTAATCCTGGAATCTACATAACTAACTCCTTTAACAAATTCAAATATTTATCCAATGGGACATACACTAACCACCCTTCTAAAAAAAACGCAGAATGCTCCCTTTTCTCCAAGAACCCGTGTTACCATTCTAACTTATACACCACTAAGCACGTTTTATGTTGTTGTTTTTTTATTAAGTTTATTGTTCTCTGTCTAATCCTGCTCGAATGTAAGCTCTACAGGGAAGTGATCCTTGTCTTGTTTCCTGGGGTATTCCAAACGCTTATAACCAAACACCTTTTTTGAAAAATTGATTTCAGAGAGAGGGAGGGAGAGGGAGAGAGAGATAGAAACATCCATGATGAGAGTCATTGATCGGCTGCCTCCTGCACGCCCCCCTGCTGGGGATCGAGCCTGCAACCCGGGCATGTGCCCTGACCGGGAATCGAACCCTGATCGCCTGGATCCTAGGACGATGCTCAACCGCTGGGCCACACTAGCCAGGTCTTATAACCATTTTTGGCATATGGTCAGTGTTTAATAAATATTTGCTGAATAATTATTATTAACACATTAAAGGCTTCAGTAAATAAAAAAACCTTTTTAGTTCTCCCAAGTTCTGTGTTTCCTAAACTTACATTTTTCTTTTTGTCGTCTTTGTTCTTTATTTATGTGTATGTGTTTCCTAAACTTAGTTGACCTCAGATCTCTCTCTTTTTTTAAAAATCCACAATGCCTACTAGTATTCTTTAAAAAAAAAAAAAAAAAAGTGCTCCTCCAGAGCAGCCAGTTTGGGAAATTCTGATATACATAAATATGAGCTTTACACATCTTCCTCACTTACATCCTATGCCCCCATCATCTCGAGACTAATTTTGACAACTGCTAAACTTTTAAGTTCACAATGAAATATTGGTAGTCGAGAGAGAGCAAGCAATGCTGACATTAAGAGGGGATTTCTCGAAGAAAATTTGACCTGAAGGGAATAAAGTACTAACAAAGCTGTCCGCCTTTTGGGCCAGCAGTGGAGCAATTCGAGGGCACACATTTTTCAGAAATACCTGGCGGGTCATGTGCCTCCTCACCATCACTTATCAGGTCAGGGTGTCCTGGGTGCCCACTTCCACGGTGTAGAGATGAATCAATAATGCAAGTCCATCTGACCTTTTTACTGAGTAACCTGTGCCAGACCAACTATTCATATCAATATCAACATTAAGGGAGGAATAAAAGCAGTTGTATTTTGTCAGTTATGAATTTTAAGTGGGAAATGCTTGCATAAAAGTAAAAATAAGGCAATGATGTAGGCTACAAAATTGGCCCATAGAAAGTCGTAGACTTTTAATTTAATTACAATAAGGCATCTGCTTCTGTTGATGCTAAATCAACTCCTTAGTCTTATCTGTTTAGTGCTTTCTTTGAAAGCCCAGTAAGCTTCTTAAGAAAAAAGAAAAAAAAATCAGAAAACCACATCTGTCAAAATTAGAAAGTGGCGACTACCAGGAAACAGAATGAACCACAGGGTCACTGTTGAATTGTGGAATGGTTGAAGCTCTCCCTCGCATAAACTGCCTCCTGTTCAGCTTCTTCCACTCATGACGTCAGCCAGTTTCATTCCTTTGGCAGGGAGCCGAAGAGAAAACTGGGATAGCATGGCTGTGTCCCCAGCACCCATCTTGAGATGTGTAGCTATTATTTTGCTTATAGAGAGAAAACAAAGGGAAAGTGAAGGTCTTAGACTAGATCAAGAACATCTACCAACAACAACAAATCCTAAGCCTCCAGATATTTCCCAGCGTGTCTGGGGGATGTCACACAGGCAAAATAGTTTGAGTAGGAAACTGTAGAGTCTCAGAATGTTGATATGGAAAGACCTTTGGAGAACATTTAGACTTCACATCATTCTCTTTTTCATGTATGAGGAAACCAAGACTGGACAGATTAACTGCACAATTTATTTACCTTTCTGTTCCTTCCTTTTTTGGGGTGGGCTTTGGTACACTGGAAATATAACATAACCTGTCTGTGCCCAGATCAGCCAGTAGGGGGCATTTCCTATCCCTCCAAAACACCTGGCTCTCACCCAGAAATGGTGTTTCCTCTTTGGTTTCCCAGAATTTAGACAGCCCCAGCAGAATGCCTCTCCTTTCTACCACCCTCTTTCATTCCCCTCCCGCTTCATGCCTAAAATACTGAATCAGTGGTGACAGGAGCAGGGAATTTGAAAAATCTTGCTCAGCTTCAGAGGAAAGTGGGTGACATTAAAGCCATCTTCCTCATATTGTAATAGCACCAAAGCACCGCTAGATGGCAGCATAGGCCACACATTCCCAACCAGACCACACTGCACTGTTCACTTTATAAAAGGAAAACCGCTGGATGACCAGGAGACAACTAACAGCTGGCCACGTGCGTAAAATCTCATCACCAGGGTCTGAAAAAGTATCTATTTCCACGCAGTGTGTATTCTGAAATGCTGTAACTTAATGGCAATAAATGATTTAGATTAAAAAAAAGAAAACCACAATGCTTTGCGCCAACCAACACAGGCATATTAAATAAAAAGATTAAGGATGTAATGCTTTATGATTCAGGCAGAAAGAAAGTCCCTGTTATTGAGGAAAATGCAATGATTTTATCTTGAATGAAGATTCACTAACGATGCTGATTTTCTGAACACTGAGCATGTTTGTAAGATTTCACTTCTTCCCTAGATGTAAGAGCAGCATTCTCTGGGAATGCTAGCTGATAGAGGTAAACACTGGAAAAAGAAACTTTGTATCAAAATAAAGTGCCTTTCATGAGTAAGGTATGTTCCCCAGGAGGCAACCAATCCCTGTGTCTCTCTCACATCAAAGTTTCTCTCTCCCCCTCCCTCCCTTCCACTGTCTCTCAATGGAAAAATATCCTCAGGTGAGAATTAACCAAAAAAATTAGTGAGTGAATGAATGAATGAATGAATGAATGAATGAATGAATGAATGAATGAATGAATGAATGAATAAAGAGACATGAGCCCTGGCCAGTGTTTCTCATCAAGGGCATGTACCTGGGTTGCAGGTTCCATCCCCAGCCCCTCTTGGGCAACCAGTCTATGTTACATCAATGTTTCTCTCTCTCTCTCTCTCTCTCTCTCTCTCTATCCCATCCCTCCCTCCCTCCCTCCCTCCCTCCCTCCCTCCCTCCCTCCCTCCCTCCCTCCCTCCTTTCCACTCTCTCTAAAAATCAATGGAAAAAATATCCTGAAGTGAGGATTAACAAAAAAATCATAATAAAAGGGACATGACATAAGGCCCTGGGAGATTTGGCTGTAGGAAGGGATGTGCCACTTACTGTGTGATTTTTATAAAGCTTCTTAAACTCCCTGGAGTTCCATTTTCTCTTCCGTATTCATTAGGCAGGTGAATTTCGGTGACTTTGAAATCCCCTAGGAAACAATATAGTGGTTAAAAATGTGATCTTTGGCATCAAGTTTCCCAGGTGCAAAGCCTAATTCTTCCACTTACTAGATGTGTGAATATCGACAGTGGCTTAATATTTTCTCTGAGTCAGTTGCTTTATACGTCAAATAGAGATGACATTGCTAGGACCTATCTCTTAGGCTTATAGTCAGAATTGATGAGATAATATCAAGTGTTTAGGGCAATGTCTGGTGCATTAAAAATTCAATAATTAATACAATGCTAACAGAGAATCTCTTTCATCTCTATTAATGCGCTCTGCATTTCCAACATCACGATTCTGATCAGGATGAGCACCAGTCTCACAGTTTTGGAATTTTGGTCATTTTTCACCTTCTTTTTCAAGACTTGGGTGGGGTTTTTTGTTGTTTATTGTGAGTGTTTTGCTTCAAAACTTTTGTTTAGTTCCTTTGTATGCCCATTGACACTACAACTTTTTGCCTCTAATATATACATTTCAGTCAGCCCCCTTGCCCCTAGTCTAATTTACTCTGTTCTATATTCAGCTGCCAAATTTATATTCATGATACTCCTTTTTAAAATTTCTTTTCTGTGGCTAAATTTTTTCCTCTTGCCTATAGGAAAAGTCTATTCTGTTATATTGGTCTATGTTACAGTTCCTTTGCAAATACTATACTGTCTTGATTGCTGTAACTTTATAGTAAATAAATCTTAAAATCCTCCAGCTTTGTTCTTATTCAAAGTTGTTTCAGTTACTCTAGTTCTTTTGCCCTTCTGTCTTCACTTTAGAGTTAGTTTTTCTACATCTACAATCAACTCTTCCAGTATCCTGCAGATTCTGGACTTGCCAGCCTCCATAACCATATGAGCCAATTCTTTAATATAAGTCTCTTCATATGTATCACACACACACACACACACACACACACACTCCCCACTCCCATTCATTCTGTTTCTCTGGAGAATCCTGGAATTCAGGTCAGGGGGAGGGGTAACCAACTTTCAAGTAGCTTTTAAATACTGAAGTCTTCATTCTGTAATTGTATGCGATCGTCCACCTCATTTGGGACTCCATTAACATCAGTTTAGAGATATGAAAAATTTGTCAATACTGAAGAGAATTTCTCTGAAGAGAAAGAAAATTCACAGTATGGGTGAACTATGTGCCACTCATGTGGCAGGTATGCTAGTGTAGCTGATACAAGTGGTCTAACTACAGGAATTATTGGAATAGCATTGCTACACAATCGCTTATGCACAGAATGTTAGACAAGTTTTCAAACTTAATTTGCAAAGAATAATCTCCAAAAGAGTCTAAATATATCTTTAGATGTATTCTTTGTCCTTCAAGATATATTTTCTATTTTCAAATAATGTAGCATGTATCAGTTTGTTTGTTTTTAATGTCATTGTAAAAAATCTTAGAAAATACAGGCAAGCAAAAAGAAAAAAATATATGTTTTACATAACCCCTCTACCCCAAGATAGTCACTTCTAAAGTGTTGGTGTGTTTCCTTTCAACCTTTTATTGATGGGAATGTATCTAGAGCCCCTGCCTCCCTATATTTTTAAAAAACAGAAGTGGATATATAGTGTACACAGATTTGGTACTGGTATTTTCAAGTAATATTTTTGAACACTTCCCTGTGACCTATTTTTGGTTGTCTCATACCTTTTATTTTTTCCTTTTTATTAAATTTATTGGGGTGACACTGGTTAACAAAATTATACCAGTTTCAGCTGCACAATTCTATAGCCCATCAGGCTGCCTCATACCTTCTAAAAACCTTTTACCTTTTCTCCCTTTCCAGCTAAGAGAGGCTAACATCCAGCAGAAATGTATACAAGGTACATTGATATGCTGAGGAATGCAAATATACGTGTTAACTTTTCTTTTCTGAAACTGTATTTTTTAAACTTTGAAAGCCCTAAGGTTTTCATATTTAAATACAACACCAAGTCTGCAAGACAAAAGGAATATGAATAACAATCTCTTTAAACTAAAATACAAATTCCCTTCCGTGCCCTCAGATGAAATAATAAAAGGCTGCTTTACATAGACGTTCTCCTGCAGGGCTCGGGGGACTGTGGCCTGTGGGCCCAAACCAGCCCGTCCCCCGCTTTCCTACAGCCTGCAGCTAACCATGGTTTTTACGTTTTAAGTGACTGGGGGGAAAAGTCAAATAAATGATATGCAATTCAAATTTGAGTGTGCCTGCATAAAACTACTGGAATACAGCCGTACTTATTTACTGTCTGTGGCCTTTTACTCGGCAGCCCCAGGGCGCTCGGGACCGAGCCCGCGTGTGGCACTCTCCCCACAGCTCCGTCACAGTGTCACCGGCGGCACGCGGGCCGCGCACAGCACCCTCCCCTCACACTCATTGTCTTTATTACCAGCATATACCTGTCATGTCAAAACAAAAAGAAGAAAGTGGACTTCAGATAGTCCATCCTTAATATACAATGAAAGGTGGGTTGTTTCTTTATCAAACCCGACGGCAAAGCAGCGTGTTCGTCAGGCTCTGAGCCCGTGTCTGCGCTACAAGAACACAGTAGGTGTTTTACCCGACCAGGAGGTTTTCACAGTATCCGCAAGTCACAGAGAACAGTCAGAAAAGTTATAAAAATTAAATGGAATATCTCACCACAGTAAAACTTCCTCGCAAAATAAGAACTGGAAAAAAGGAAGGAACTGAGGCTGCAGCCATAGTAAGCTTCCAAGTGGCTTATTTGTTAGCCATGTGGGTTAAATGATGATTCATTGCAGGAGCTTAAGAAATGTAATCGGAAAAAAACAAACCTGTTTAAGACCCTCGGCCAGGATAGGAGGGGGCCTCGTCTCCTCCAGTTGCTCGTGGAAGTGGGGTTCTTGGGTTACCGCTGGGACGAGCATTTCCACGGGAGGAGATGTAATAGAAAGCTTTATGAAAGGCTAGGGTCGGTGGTGGCCGTGTGCGGACAGGCTAAACAGACATCTCAGACGGGTGAATAAAGAAAAATTAAATTTATTAAAAGGGGGTGGGGAGATCCAAAAGGAAGGGCTACACAGCACTGAGCCAAAGGGTATTGGGTCCATGATGGCAGCAAAAATATACCTGGGACAGTGAAACGAGAAAGAGCTTAGAGGAAGCAACAGGAGAACCTAGGCCGGGCTGCTCTGGCTCGCTGAGAAGCCGGACAGAGAAAGGGGGCCTTGGAGACAGGTTCAGGGGGTCAGCCTGGGATGAGCAGCTGCTGCCCATTGCTCCCCTGGTTGCAAGTCTCGTGGGGTCCCCTTGGAGGGAAGACGGAGGAAGGAGATGGCACTGGCGTGCTCCCCTGGGGGGTGAAGTGCTCCCAGGGTCCTTTGTCCTGAGCGTATTTATCTCTCTTGCAGGCAGGAATCTTAGGGGAGGTCTCAGGGGAGGGTCTCAATAGAATATTCATCAGCTTTCCAGGTGTGCTCTTTCAGGCTGGTGCCAAGGCAGGAAGTCATTAGTCAATGCAGCTGGTCCTGAGGCAGCCACAGGGCCGCTTGTCTGGTTTCAGTGCTTTTCTGGGCCTGGAGCTGAAATACAACTGAGGCCTAGATGTCATCTCTAAGGAGGAAAGCTCAGGGGGTCTAAACTGCATGTCCAACAATATGCTATGAAGGAGAGGTTACCCTAGGACAAGGTTCTTGTTTTTCCAGTTTTGCTCCTTGCTGGGCATCCATAGGTTCCTGCCCTGGTAAGTCTCTGTACCCAGATTTCTGTACCTTGGTTTCTGTACCTGGCCCATCTAACACTTTATTTTCGTGGAATTACACCCCTGGGTTTCTAAAGCCTCATTTCCCTTAGTCCAGTCATAGAAATGTTAACTGGTGCTCAAATCAGAGCCAGCATCGTTTCCTTTCCACATTGGAGCTGGGTCCAGTCCAGCATCAGGCTAGCCTAGCTTGTGTTTCCCACTGCAGTCCACCAGTCCATTGCGTGTGGGGTCCACATGGCTATGGAGGAAACATGAGCGAATGCAAGGAAGCTAACTAAGCACAAGCAAGGAGCCAAGAGAAAGATCACTGCTTTGTTTAGGGGATTGTGTATTCCCAGATTTTCATGTTTTGCAGTTGCCACGCCCATTCTGGCCAATCAATGGTTCCCCACGTGTGATTGACAATTACCTTCCCTATGTCACTCCAACCTTACTGGGCATGCATCTATCTTCCTTTTGTGCAGTCCCCTTCCCCCAATGTTTTGCAGGGAATAGGCTGATGGTTCCCTGGGGAGTGTGAAGCTGCAGCTTCCTGGTGAAGCTGCCAAGTAACATGCCTATAATGTGTGGCCTTCCCTTTGGTCCTTTCCTATTATTAATAAGTAGCTAATTATAACGATATCATTTGGGTGTGAACAGCTGCTTAAAGTGTTGAGGCCACTGGGAACAACATCAATAGTCAATTTAAATGATTTAGTGAAGGCAAATTATTTTGAGTGGTTTTCCTTGGCGCTTAATAAGCTGACAGGTGTTATTGATACTGCTCATCTGTGGCTATTTATTCAAAGAGTCAATGTTTGGAGTGACTGAAGAATTAGCCTCTTCGAACTGGCTGCATGCAACAGGTGAAAATATTTAAAAAGTTGAGAAAACTCTTATCAACACAACTAAGGTGAAATCAGCTATGATATGTTACAGCTTAGGTAAGCAAAAACAGGCTTATTTTGACGGATTTCCACTTGTGAAAATGTAAGGAGTTTAAATCCTATGGTTATCACATCACTGTACTGTATTATCAATCAACAGGTAGTTTGTGGAGAACATCTGAATCTACCCTGTGTCACTGAACCAGCAGTGTCAACAATAAACTTCATTTGCTCTCATGGACGTAACTATTGTCACTCCACATATCTGAGCCAGAATTAGCAGCTAAATATCCCGACTTGTCCTACTGCATACACAGCGATTGATGACTTACCAGTGGTAACGTTTTGTTTTTTAGCTCAGGGCCAAGACTGAAGTTTTTTTTGTTTTTTGTTTTGCTTTTTTTAATCCTCACCTGAGGATAATTTTTCTATTGCTTTTCAAAGAGAGTGCAAGAGAGAGAAAACATCGATGTGAGAGACACACTGATTGGCTGCTTCTCCCATGCTCACCAACCGGGCCGGGGATCGAGCCTGCAACCGAGGTACGTGTCCTTAGCTGAAATTGAACCCGGGACCCTTCAGTCTGTGGGACAACATTCTAACCACTGAGCAAAATCGGCCTGGGCAAGACTGAAGTTTTTTCCTGAGAAGAACCTCCCTTAACCACTATTATGGAACACTGACTGGGTGGCTTTAGAATTTATTTTTGCTAATCTGCTAATTGTGATCATTCAATGATTCTTCTTAATGAACTCAACCTAAACTTACAAGACAACACAGAGCTTACATGCAAAATTTACTCTGTGGTAAAGTCATTTTAACAATAAAAACATTCTCACACAAATTTGCAGTCGTTATATTTTTCAAGCTGAAACTCCAATTTTAGCAGTATTTCAAAGAGATCTCAATGCAAATACAAAGGAAATTTTCATATTTCAAGACCCATTTAGTTGCGCCATTGAGCAGCTTTCACTTAACTTCAAATAAAAAATTATTGGATCTCACATGCTAAAAGGAAAATGTCCAGAGAATAATCTAATATAATTCTATAATTTTCTTCCAAGGGATTAAAATGCTCAATTTAAATCACCTGCCCTTGGATTGATCTCAGTACTGGGCAGCATTTATCTGGGTGAAAAGACTAAATTTGGGCCCAGCTGGTGTGGCTTAGTGGTTGAGCATCGACCTATGATTCAGATCGTAGTTTGATTCCCAGTCAGGGCACATACCAGGGTTGTGGGCTCAATCCCCAGTGTGGGGTGTGCAGGAGGCAGCTGATCAATGACTTTCTCATCATTGATGTTTCTATCTCTATCTCTCTCCCCCTCTCCCTTCATCTCTCTGCAATCAATAAAGACATGTTTTTTGAAAAGACTAAATTTGGGTAAAAGATTAAATGTGTAAATTCTCATTACAGATCAGGATTAACAGGTGAACATCTGCAATTGATTTTGGTGCTAGGGGATAAACTGTGCACCCTAATTAAGAGAAATGTTACCCACCTTTCCAAAAAGAATTTCATTCTTCTCTTTAGTAGACCTGTTTTACAAACACTTGTACTCAATATTATTATTATATTTTAAATTTCATCAATGAGAACTTGGAAATTGGTTCTATCTCTTGCTATATAAATACCTATATAATATCTTATATAATTTTGCCTCTTAGCCCATAAAGCCTAAAATATTTACTGCTTGCACGCTTCCTTCTTCTTACCTTTTTCAGCCCATCAGTAATACCAATTTCTTCCAGAAGATGGCTCCCTTTATCGTTCCAAAATTTTGTTATGAAAAAATTCCCTACAGAAAATTTGAAAGACTATTATAATGAACACCCATAAACTCCTCACTTTCTTTTATCAACATTTGTTACGCTTGTTTTATCTTCCACTTATCTATCTATCCCTTCACCCATCTTGTTTTTTGAGGTATCAGTTCACCTCCCCCCATATATTTAAGCAAGTGTTTTATTAACTACTGCTCAATATTTACTCACAATTTCCTTTCTTTTAAAGTAAAATTTATATACAGTGAAATGCTCAAATCTTACATGAACATTTCATGAATTTTGACAAACTGTGTAATTAATCCTAAATCCATAAAAATATAGAACATTGCCATTAACACAGAAAGTCCCCTTATACCCCACCCCATTCAATCCTTCCTCTCCCACCCAGAAGCAGCCACTGTTCTGATTTTCCATTTTCCACCACAGAGTAGTTGTGCACAGTGTAGAACTTGATATATATGGAGTCATACAGTATAGACTTTTTTGGTAAGGCTTCTTTCACTTCACGTAATGGTTTTGGAACTCATGTTGATGTGTAAAACCAATAATTCATTCCATTTTATTCCCGAGTAGTAGTCCACTGTATAAGTATATATGTTATAGATTGCTTATATATTCACCTATTGATGGGGCACCTAGACTGTTTCCTGTAGCTATTATGAATAAAGATGCTATAAACATTCCAGTATGAAGTTTTTTTTTGTGGGTTTTTTCTTTAAATTTTTAAAATTACATTATAATACAGGTGGTGCTTACTTTTCCTATTTTTCAGGAATGAATTGAGGGACTTAAATCTTTCATCCAAAGCAGATTATCATTGTTTGAAACTTTTTACCACAGGAAAGTAATTAAAAGAGTACATCACAATATGGAGACTCCTCCTCTACCCAAGGCCCAGCTTCAACTATTATCCACTGCTGGTCAATCACTTTTTCATCCATGCACTTACCTACTGGACGTTCCCTCACATTATTATTTTTTTAAATATGTTTTTATTGATTTCAGAGAGAGGAAGGGAGAGGGAGAGATAGAAACATCAATGATGAGAGAGTCACTGATTGACTGCCTCCTGCACACCCCTTACTGGGGATCGAGCTGCAATGCAGCATGTGCCCTGACTGGGAATCGAACCATGACCTCCCGGTTCATATGTTGATGTTTAACCACCGAGCCACGCTGCCCGGGTCCTCACATTATTTTAAGGCAAATGCCAGCCATCCTGCTGTTTCATCTGTAAATATTTAGTATGGCCCAGCTGGGCGTGGCTCAGCAGTTGAGCATCAACCTAGGATCCAGGAGCTCGTGGTTTGATTCCTGATCAGAGCACATGCCAGGGTTGCAGGCTCAATCCCCAGTCGGAGGGTGTGCGAGAGGCAGCCAATCAATGACTCTCTCATCATTGATGTTTCAACTCTGTTTCTCTCTCCTGCTCCCTTCCTGTCTCTCTAATCAATAAAGATATATATATTTTTTAAATTTAGTATGTATCTGGAAAGGTAAACTTTTTTTTCGCCCTTCAAAACATGCTTTCATTGATTTGAGAGAAGGGAGAAGGAGAGAGAAACACTGATGTGCGAGACAAACATCAATCGGTTGCCTCCTGTATGCACCTGACTGCCCCAACCTGGGTATGCGCCCTGACTGGGAATCCAACCTGCAACTCCTCGGTGCATGCATGACGCTCCAACTGAGCCACACCAACCAGGGATGAAAAGGTAAACTTTTAAAAATTTAACATAACCACAGTTTAATGATAACACCTAAAGGATTAACATTACATGTGAACATAGTAAAAAATTCAGTCTTTATTCAAATTACCCCATTGCCTGTCTAGCTTGTTCAAATCAGACCTCAAATAAGACCCATACATTGCAATTGGTTGAGGGGGCTCTTAAATTCTTTTCATCTATTGTCAGCTTAAAGTTGTGCAACCAGTGTATTCACACAGGGCCCTGCGCTCAGGAGCACCCCATACTTGAGGTTTAATGCTCTATAGTCGCTATCTTCAAAGTCTTAATCATTGTACCTTTGAATCTGTGATTTGAAAGTGAAGTACAGTGGGACAGGATAGCACACGCTTGGGGCTTGGAGCCTCAGCTCCCCTGTGGGCCTACTTCCTGGGGCCTCCTCGCTTTCTAGGGACAGGTCCTAGAGAGCCTTGGGTTCTGCAGTCCACTGAAGCCAGCGTCCGCCTCTCCCTCTCTCTCCAAAGCTGGCAGCACCACTGTGCATTCCGCCAGCAGCTCGATGCTTACCCACATCCCAAGGTATTGCCAGTTTGCTGCAGGTTGGGCCAGGATGATGGTGAAAGGAGATTGCTAACCTCTCTTCCCCACTCGTACTAGCAAATGAAAAAAATACTGTTAAAGGTCAAGATACAGATTGCAGAAAAAAGGAAATAGATTAATATTTTAGTACCTTTAACAGCATACTTTTCCTGCTCTGGGTAAAAAGGGCCCCACACTAGGGATCCTGAAAATTACACCGGGGCCTAAAAATTAGTTATGCAGCTAGTCCTATCCATAAGTACTCTGTCTCTCTGTCCCTCTCTCCACTTACAGGCTATTGAACAAATTAAGTCTTGCAGACTGCAACCCTGAGGAGACATTTCACATGTCCCTCTGTCCCCTATATTTCACGTAATTGGTAGTTAGATATGTTATTGGGGAAATTGGGGTGTCCCTTTCCCCACTGAGTGCTGGGGGTGGAGTCCTTATGATATCTTGAGAAAAAAGAGTTTTCTGAGACTCACAAGGGAGGATGATTTTTATTTGCATGGAATTACATCCCTGGGTTCCCAGAGTCCCATTCCAGTCATAGAAGTGTAGTTGGGGGTTCAGTAGAGCTAAAAGCAAAGGCAGTGTCCAGAGTTTCCGTTCCATGTTGCAGCCAGATCCAGTTCAGCATCAGGCTAGTTACAGTCCATTAGTCTGTTTTGTGTGGAGGTCAACATGGCCACGTGAGCAAACGCCAGGAAGCAAAAGCGAGAAAGCCCTGAAAGTCAGGAGTTAAGGGCAACATGCCAAGAGGAACCAAGAGAGACCAAGACAGCGAACTCCTTTGTTCAGGGGATTATAGATCCCAAATTTCACACCCTTGCAGTGGCCACACCCTTTCTGACCAATGACCTGTTTCCCTGGTGTGATTGACAGGCAAGTACCTTAGCTAGTCCACCCAGCTTTACTGGGCATGCATCTATCTTCCCTTTGCTTCTTTCCTGTTATTAATAACTAGGTTAATTATAATGGTATCATGAAGACTTGATTAAATGTATTGTTTTTAAAAGAATGCTTCATAATTTTTAAGAATACTTCACGATTTTTAATTTTAATAATGCTTCATAATTTTAAAGAAAGTTTCATAATTTTTAATGCTGTATAATTTTTAAACCTAGTAATTTTTCTAACCTAGTTACTGGGCATTGCTTTCAAAGCCCTCCTTGAAGTCAATGCCGGAGAATCTTGGGATTCACCAGCCTGCTGAGAAGTCTGGTGAGATTATTAAAAAGGCAAGATCCCTCCTACACCTGAGAAAAGAAAGTTATTGTAAGAAAACACTCTGAATGTACTTACTTGGTTTCTAGGGGTGGTAAACATAGAGATGGACTATCTAGATCCCTCTTCAAGTGAGGGCTTGCTGCCTAAAAATAGGCATCGTGGCAGCAGCATCCTCCAGCTGTCACTAGGATCTGGCTCAGCTGCTGAGAACCACCTCCCTTAGATCATGACTGGGGCAGCTCACATCTGGTGACTAAGCAACATGGGGGGTACATAGAGGATTGATCATTTAGCCCAACATATTATAGTCTGACAGGCAGTAATCGTTCCAGAGCTCCTAGCAGGGCTGAGGTTTAGTTGGGCCAGCAATGTATTTACCTTCTTCTGCCTAATACTGCTTTCTCCCCCTTTCTTTCACAGGACTTGATCCCTAATAAATATCTTGCACCCTAAATTCTGTGTCAGTAAATGCTTTCAGATAAGCCAGGCTGTGACTGGTGATGTTATCCCACATATTCCACTATTTACCACTATAGGTACATGACTCAAAAAATATATCCAATTCTAAACTCCTCTGATCTTAACTTCCACTACACAGTTCTACCTTAATGGTCATATGGCATCTCAAAATGGTCTTTACAAAACTGACCCTTTCCCCAACAAACATGCTCCTTCCTTGTATCTGTCTTCTTAAGACAAATGATACTACTATTCACTAAGTTCCCATTTTCACAACTGCCTTAACCTTCTGTATTATCTATTGCTATGTTAACAAATTATTTCCCAAACATAGTGGTTTAAAGCAATAAACACTTATGATCTCACAGGCTCTATGGGTTCAGAATTCAAGAGGGTTTGTCTGGGTGGAAACTGGAACAAAAAGGAACATTCTGACCCAGGGCCTCTGGAGGGAGCAGAGGCCTGGATTTCAGTCCAGCGATACTGATTTTAAACCTCTGGCCTCCATACTGAAAGAGAATACATTTCCAATTTTTTAAGCTACTAATTTTGTAGTAATTAGTAATAGCAACCACAGGAATTAAATACAGCAAATGAAGTATGTTTAAAGATGAAGCAGTGAAGGGAAGAATGCTCTGCTCTCAGGAGGTATATAGAGCTGAGCAGAGCACCAACTTTGGTTCAGAAATGCTCCATAAATAAAGGGAATGGAATACAACTGGGCCTTTTGCCTATAAAAGATAGTGTAAGGATAGAGTTAGCAAAAATTTATGGACAGTGTTGTAAGCTTGTGCTTTATGCTGCTACGTAAAATGCTTTTAGGACTTTATCATTTCTTCTTATTCTAGGAGTGTTTGGTTTGAGGTGTGACACACATAATGTGTTACAAAGAGCCATGAAATGTCAGCTCAAGAGTAAAAGGGCTAAAGTCCTTAATACCTAGTTTTCCTCCACAGAGCTACTTCAGCCAAACATAACTTTGGAGGCTAATAAAACAAAATCTTTGTAAAGTGCCTGGAAAGAAACTATAAATGCTGGGGTTCTGTGGAGCAAACAGAACCAGACTCCTGCAGGTAAATCTTGGCTCCACCCTCTACACACATCCAGCCCTGTTTGGGAGTTTGTAGAAGCCAGGACTGACTATTCCTGGGTGGGATTTTTAAATTTTTTTTTAATGATCAAATCTTTAATCAGCAGTGACTTAAAACAAAGAGAGTGGGATGAACGCAGAGTTGATGAAGTTCATGGATGCTTGAGGCATTCAACTGCCTAAGTCTATTTACACAATTTCTTCCCAAAGTATACCAGGTATTTTCAACAGCTGGTCAGAGTTAGCCAGGCTGGCAAATTCTTCCTCTTTGCTTTTCAATTCCATTCAAATTTCTGGTAAGTCATTCTTGAGACTATTCCACCATAACTGTACCGCTTTCTTAGCATTAATCAGCCACCTCACTGGACTTTCCAAACGTCTTCACGCACCTACTTACAGAATGTTTTTAGGGGTAAGCTGCTTATGCAGACGGCATAAACCAATCATTGCATGTTTCCCAGCACTGCCGCTTGCCACGCCCCATCCGTCACAGATGCCGCAGAGTCCAGCATTGCAGGAGGGCTCGAGAGGCTGCGGCACCGACCTCCCGGGGCTGGCCGGGCCTCCCGGTTCCGGCCTCCAGGAAGGGCTCGCCTCTCTGCGCAGCCATGGGCCCCTGGGCCTCCCACCCTAGCTCTTCCCCGACGGCAGCCGTCATTTTGAGGGGCTCTGGCGCCTACTTACCAAGGGCTTAGTAAACGGAACGAACTAACGCATGTAAACGCTTTAGCAGACGTCCTGGCACAGAGCGCTCAACGACTGTACATCACCATCAACGCAAAGCGCCGTCACGCACAACTGGACTCGCACGGCTGGGAGGCAGTACGGATGCCATTACTTTTTTGCATATTGCAAAACTATTAAAATGTAATGTGGTTGACTGCGGAAACGGGCCAACGCGGAGAGCAAAAAAGGTTTACCTGCGGGGTATTCGTTTGTGGGTCACTAAAATAAAAGAGGGAGGGTTCACGTTCCTGCAGCAAGATGACGGCTCTAGGACACTTGACTGTGGAAGAAAATGACTCCGAGACCCACCGCCAGCCGCCCTGTGTGGCCGTCGCTACCCCGCAAACCCCAGAGCTTCCGCGCCTCCGGCAGAATTCCTCAGAAGGAGGGCGGCTGCTCCGAAAACGCAAATCTGTCGCGGGCGAGAGTGACGTCATCGCCGAGCGCCCGCGTTACCGAAGGGAAATGGGGAGGAGATTGCACTCCCGAGGTTATAAGGTCTCTTCCCATGATCCTCTGCGCCTCTTCACCATCTTTCATCCTTTCCGGCAGCTGCAGCCATGAAGTAAGCAAGAGCCTTGAATCCCAATCCTTTTCCATCGCGGGCAGATGGCCTCTCCGGCGTCCCGCACATGGCTTGGCCTTGCCCTAGACAGCCTCTCTAATGGGCTTTCACTGTCGTTACAGGGTCGAGCTGTGCAGTTTCAGTGGCTACAAGATCTATCCCGGACACGGGAGGCGCTACGCCAGGACCGACGGGAAGGTGAGAGGCCGCGTCGGCTAAACGCGATGTGTGTTCCTAAGAGGAATGACGGGTCTAATTCGGGTTCGTTTACCGCATCCTTCTTGGTCCCTGTCAGGGACCCTATGTGCGGTGGCTGTCGGGATCAGAAGCCTCTAAGTGAACCGTTTTTGAGCTTTGATCTAGTGTGAATTAGGTCGGAAATCAGGAGTTTGTGTAACTTGAATGTCTCGGTGTGAGGGAAATTGGCCATAAATGCTAGCTAGTTTATTAACACAGGACCGCTGGGAATGCCGGGAGGGACCGGAAGTAGATGCCTCCCAGAATGTGACGCCCCGCCCTCCCCTGCGGCGGGAGTTGCATTTGGTCTGGCTCTTAAAAGACGGGACCAAATGCAAAGATACTCGTGGTGCCACCCGGTTAGTTACCGGCCAGCCGAGTAACACGAGCCGTTTGGTTTCTGTGGGCCTCAGTTTAGTAAAATGAGAGTACAGAACTATGAATTAGTTGGTTGAGGATTTCAAGCTCAGCCTTTTTCTACTTTGTATAGTTGAGTAAATAACTTTCATGCTTTGAATTTGTCGCGACAGGTTTTCCAATTTCTTAATGCAAAATGCGAGTCGGCATTCCTTTCCAAGAGGAATCCTCGACAGATAAACTGGACTGTCCTCTACAGAAGAAAGCACAAAAAGGGACAGTCGGTAAGTGAAATGAGCTTTGATGTCTTGGGGCTCGCTCTCAAGTTTGTTAAACTCTGATCATCAGATGCTGCTCTGTAAAAACACCTGATGGGACAGTATGTGAAAGTGCTCTTAAACTGCAAGTCATCAAACAGTGAAGCGAAAACGATTAATCATCTTATTCTCACAGTAAATGCCAGGTTGAAATTTGAAAGCATCCCTTTGCCAAAGTCAGGTAAATTACATTAAGCATATTTGGGTTATAGGGGCACCTTGGAAGACTTGAAGGTGTTACAGTAAATGAAAACTAAGTAATTATTATGGTGTCTTGGTTTTTATTATATTTATAGGATTATTCCTAACATAGGTATCAGTGGAGTTTCAGTGGAGTTTTCAAGACTCCACTGACTTCTCAAAACTGGGTGTGTTTTTTGAAGTGCTCTTTTACTTGATGGAGATTTTTGAAAAAAGGTTTGAGTGCCATGGCAGTAGCATTAGGATGCAGGAAACTAGGAATATTTAGGCTTGTGAATATTTAGTAAGCATCTCTTGGGTGAAAGACATTACTCGGTATTATGGGAGTTCAGAGGAAGGAGAAATTTGTTTAAAGGTGGAAAATTGCATGTTGGTGAGGGTTGTGGAGAAATTGGAAACCTTGTGCATTGTTGGTGTAAGATGGCACAGGCACTGTGGAAAACAGTTTGGCAACATCCAGCAAGTCCATTTCTAAGTATATACCCAAGAGAATTTTAAGCAGGAACTTACCCAGGCACCTTGTACACTGATGTTTATAACACTGTTATCCACAATAGCCAAAAGGTGGAAGCAACCCAAATGTCCCATCAGTGGATTTGTGAATAACAAAATGTGGTATATACATACAATGGAATATTCAGCCTTAAAAAGCTGCCAGCTCATGTGATTCCACTTTTATGAGGTACCTAAAGTAGGCAAATTCATAAAGACAAAAAATAGAGGTTGAGTGCGGGGGGAGCTATTATTTAATGGGTGCAATTTGTTTGGGATAATGAAAAAGTTCTGGAGATTAATAGTGGTTGTTGCACATAATTGTGGGTGTACTTAATGCCACTGAATTTTACACTAAAAAATGTTTTAGGATGATCAGCTTGATGTTATGTGTATTTTACCACAATAAGAAAAATATTTTTAAAATGTAAACAAGCAAAGTAGAATTTTCAATAATTTCATCTCGGTAAAAAGTTAGTTAACGACAGATGTTCCCTGTTTTTTCCATGTGTTCTGTTAAAAAATTTAAAGATATTTATGTCTCCCTGCCTTGATAAACAGTTCTTCAAGTCTATTTTAATTTTTCTTGGATTTAGAGGCACACTGCAAGATCTTTTTCCTCCTAAGCACTATAGTATAGGTCTTTAAAATAGAATCTGCAGCAAATGTTTGAATTGTACTCTGTCTTGATTCCCAGACATCCCCTAACACATGGTGGCTTTCTCATATGATTTTCTAATTTGACTATTTCACCCAGTGACAGTACTTTGAAAAACAAAGTAGGTGAGTTGTTTAATTTACATTAAAGTAAATTCTCTAATGTAAATGGATGGGCCTGTTAATTACTTTTAAAGTACTATCCAGTTAACTTCCTTAGAGTTTCACTTTTTGTAGTAAAAAAATGGCCAAGA
Organism: Miniopterus schreibersii; assembly: GCF_964146895.1. Classification (NCBI taxonomy): domain Eukaryota; kingdom Metazoa; phylum Chordata; class Mammalia; order Chiroptera; family Miniopteridae; genus Miniopterus; species Miniopterus schreibersii. The sequence continues at coordinate 65,899,082 of NC_138106.1, read as the reverse complement.
TTTGTAATAGATGATTTAACCTATCCTTAATAAAAAGGTCCAGGAAAGAGCTCCTCTCCCTTCCTTCCAACACGTGGTATATAGCTGTAGCAGGAAGAGAGTCCTCACCTAATAATGCTGGTACCCTGACTTCCAGCCTCCAGAACCGTAAGGAATAAATTTCTGTTGTTTATAAGCCTCTCAGTCTAGTATTTTGTTACAGCAGTCCAAACAGACTAGGACAAATACTAATCTTAAAAAACTTCATTTCCCCTGCCTCAGACAATTTATTTCTCACCCAGATTCATAAAGCAAGGTTCATAAGTGTCCTCCCCATCTTTTTGTTTTGTAGGAAGAAATTCAAAAGAAAAGAACCCGCCGCGCAGTCAAATTCCAAAGGGCCATCACTGGTGCCTCTCTTGCTGATATAATGGCGAAGAGGAACCAGAAACCTGAAGTTAGGAAAGCTCAAAGAGAACAAGCTATCAGGTGAGGAAGCCTTAGCTTTGAGCATTATTTAAGTTTAATAATCAGAAGTTTATAATACAGTCTAAGTGATTTGTTGAAATTTCTACATGCAATGAATGCTGCTGTACAATTTCTAAAAATGTAAAACTGACTTGGTGGTTAATAATATTGACAACCCCTTTGGATTTATCCTAACAATAATTGGGGATGGGGAAGGAGTATGATAATTCTACTTTTCCAAAACAGTCTAGCTCCTTGTTAAAAAGCTGTATCCTTAAGGAGTAAAGCACTTTGTCTTAAGTTATTTTTAACCCTACAGGGCTGCCAAGGAAGCAAAAAAGGCTAAGCAAGCATCTAAAAAGACAGCAATGGCTGCTGCTAAGGTAATTGTGGGATTGTCTTGGATTCCTTATTTAAAACAGTGGGAAAACTTTTAATCCAAATTGTGGTGAATAAAAGAGTTTCAAGTTTTTAAAGAATTCAGTGCAAGGCTCTAATGGAAATGATGTTCATAACTGGTTTCTGGGTATTTTGTTTCTTAAAGTTTATTTTGAAATTTTAAATTAACAGAAAAGTTTTCAATAATAGAGTTTACACAGCTTTTCTCAATGTTACCAATTTAAATAACTATAGTAAAAACAAAAAAAACGGGGTCATTAATATTGGTCCTATATGACTAACAAAAATAATGTCCTCTTTTTGTTGGGATACAATTAAGTATCCCACATTGAACATAAGAGAGGGGTGATTAAAAAGAAAGTTGCATGGAATAATACCACACAATATCTTTTTACAGGCTCCCACAAAGGCAGCACCTAAGCAAAAGATTGTGAAGCCTGTGAAGGTTTCTGCTCCCCGTGTTGGTGGAAAACGCTAAGTTGGCAGATGAGATTTTTAAATAAAGACCTGACTATAACTAGATTGTGGTGGATTTTTTACTCTGAAAATAGAGACATGTTGTGCCTACATAATAATAGCTGAACTACACAGTTAAGAATTTAAGAGCTACGCGTTTTAAAAGTTCATTTCTCTGAAATAATGCCTCCTAATGAAAGGTCTCTTAGTTGGAGAGATGTTAAGCCAAATGATGCAAATAAGATCTGTATGGTTAAATACTGGCTTTCTCAGCTGAGGTGTAAGCACATTACATAGACTGCACTGTCTTAACCTTTTGGTCATGTAACCGTAAGTACTAGGATACTATATAGAGTTAGTTCAGGTTGGTTACTAAAGCATATACTTTTTTTCTATTGTGTTTATAGAAAGTAGACCTTTTTCTTAAGTTATCTTTTTCCATGATAAGTAGACACATTTATGTTATATTGGGTTTGCCTTTTGTTCACTAGTCTTCCTTCTTACCATTACCTGATGGTTGAGTTCTAAGTGCTTAAAACTACCAGCTGTATTAATCTGTTATTTTCCAAAAAGAAGTTTAAGTGACGAGCATATCTTCAGTAGAATATACTTAAAACTCCCAAAGCAGTTGGTTGAGCTGGGAGTTTGACAGAGCCATAGTTAAAATCGCAGAAATGCCTGAGTAGCCTGCTGTGTTCAAGATATATATACATATATATATATAATGTGATGTGGAATATAGTAACCATAATTATGATAAAAATAGTTTTCTATAGAAAGTAGATCATCTTATCTGTACCACATTGTGCCAAGTTTCAAGGATACAATGAACAAGTTACATCCTCTTGAGAAACATGCTTGGGGGGAGGGGGCTTTTACAGCCCTTACCTCCATCCACTCAGCTGCCTGCCAGTGGGGTGGACCAGGGTCCACCTTACAGATGCGGCAACAGACTCCAGGCCACTGAAGGCCAGACTCCAGGGGACAGACCTTGGGCCATGCTGCTGATGTCCAGAGCCTGCAGCCCCTGAGGGAGGCACAGCCTGTTTGACAGGGTGACCCAGAAGCCAGCCTGCCTGCCTGGGTGAAATGACAAGCCTTTATCATTGGCTGAGTTCTTGACCCCCCCCAACCCTGAGGACTGGGCAGAGCCAGCCTTATGGCTGCAGTCTGGACTGTCCTGAGGAGAATTAAATATGAAACATCTCTGCCTGGACTTCTACAGGCTGTTTGCTTTCAAGAGGTGTGGTGACCGTTGCGGGCAGGGTAATCAGTGCCTTTGTGGGGCAGTTGGTCCAGCTTCTAAACACTGTACTAGACCTCAGTGCCTCTGTGCAGGATGAAAGGGGTTGGGGACCTCAGGTGGTTAGAGGCTGAGCTAGGTGGCCTAATGGCAGGTCCAGAGCTGGCTCCCAGCCCAGTGCCCCCTCGACACTCCACTCAGGTTCCATGGTCAGCAGCACATGGGCCTACATGCCAGTTTATGCAACAAACCATCTCTGCCTCAGGATCCTTGCCCAGCCTAGGGACCTTCGAGTTCCAAGTGCCTGTTGGCTTAAGGTAATTCAATTTCAGAGTTATACTAAAATCCAAAGTGATTTTACTTTGACCCAGGGAAACTGGAACTTCTCACAACTTACCAGAGATAATACATGTGGCTCTGAAGCCACAGAATGTCCCGCCGTCTGAGTCATGGTAACCATTTTCAAGTGGGTGCCAGATGGACCTTTCACCTGTGGTTATGTGCCCTGAGGGTTCTACTCCTGTGGATCCCTCACCCTCTGGAGAGGGTGACTTGTGTGGCAGGGTGCAGTGACTGCCATCTGGCCATCACGGGACACTTTGCATTCCAACAATTACTTAAAACAGGTATACATTGAAGCTCATGCCACCTTCACCCTAGAATATGACCCACTGTCCACTCCAGCTACCCCTCCTGTGCAGTCCTGGGATGGGGTATGCTTGGGGATGTCAACCCTGCCCGTTTTGGCATGTCTATAAGTCACAATCTTCCAGGAGCCCTGTACCTTGCCATGAAAACTCCAGAGCACAAACAGCCTGCGCCTGCAGCCTGCCAGCACCACTACTGGTCCTATTGTAATGCCTCTACCTCCTGCCCCAGGGCACAGTGCCTGTCCTTAGCCTGGAGGAGCTCAGCCAGGGACTGGGTCTCCTCCAGAACTTGTTTCCAGCTACCAAACCTGCCCCATCTGTGCCAGATCAGGGCAGCCTGGTTCTATTCTGAGGCATGCCATCTTTTGCTCCCTCTGGGAAAGAGAATTGCCTAGAATAAAGTCTCCCCAAGTGACTACACCAGGATATCAAGCTAAAGTTGGTTTCAGGCCAAAGGTCTGATGGCCATGGGCCCACCAGCACCTGGGCACAGGAAGACATCCAGTGGGCAATGCTGTGAATGTCTCCAAGCACTGGCCAGGCCTCAGCATCTGGCCACTAACCACTGATGTTTCAGAACCTGCCTCTGACAGGCAGCAACCTCTGCCTTCAGAGTCCCTGACCTGGCCCATGATCTGGAAGTTGCATTTTCACCTGGGCCAGTGGCCTCAGATTTCCTGTATCTGTTTCAAGATGCCCCCCCCCCCCCCTTTTTTGGATGCAGGCTGTCCTTGCCCTGTTTTCTGGCTTTTTATCTGTTACACTGGGCCTGCTGCTTCCCTCTTTGGCAGTTGGGGTACCATTTGGGAGCTAGGGACATGACTGGGACTAAGGCTGTGGGGGGGGGGCTGTTCTCACTCCCTGCACCTTCTGGGCTTAGAGCCTTGGAAAACCGAGGTGATGGGGCCAGAGGACTGGCGTGAGGTGTTTTTCTTCTACCAGATAGCAGTCTCTTCCAGCCACCTCACCTGGTGGCCATAGGCAGTTAATTGGGGAACACAGAAGGACACCTTGGGGTTGGACACCCAGTGTGCATGTGGGTGAGGTTCTGCTGGTAGGTGAGCAGGGTTTGGCAGCTGTCCTTTGCTTTGTGGAGGGTCAGAGGCTGAATGCAAGAACGGGAAGTCTGCCTGGGCACGAAGATGCAAGTGGCTCTCCTTGTGGGCCTGAGGTTTGCCTTGGTCAAGTGAGGTGTCCAGTTTGAAAACCCAGGAATTGGATATTGAAGGTGGACCAGCATAAATGGCTTTCTGAGGGCAGGACTGGACTGCCTTTTGCCCAGTGTGCAGTCAGGTGCAGGAAGCTGGGATGGAGGGTGAGCAGGCAGGTAGGGCTGTTGGGGACTCTGAATGTGGGTCAGCTGTTGCTGTTTCTTGACAAGGGGGTCCATAACAGAAACCCTGGCTTTAGGGTCTACAGGTGGATGGGGTCTATGGACTTCTGATTGGTCCTTGGTGTAGTGGAGGCTTGACTTTGGACAGCTTAGATGGAAGTGGGAGGGTGTCCCAGGCACTCTGTTAGAGGTTGCCCTTTTCCCTGTGGGGAGACCAAAGCATAGATCTTGGAGTTTGGGTTCCTAAGTGAAGGGGCATTCATGGTACTCTTGGTGCTTTTGGGGGCTAGTTCTTTGCTCAGTGGGGTGTCCTAGGTGGAGAATTTTGGTGGAAGACCTGCAGTTGTGTGGAAGAACATGGATATCTAATTGTAGGAAGGAGCTTGTCCAGTGCTCCACATCTATACCGAGAGGCGTGGCCCTTATGCTAGAGGCTGTCCACCGCTGCATGAGTACGGGACACCCCTGAAATGCCAGGAACCACCTCACCTTGGGCCCTGGCTAGCTCCTTCAAGGACCAGCAGCCCCCTCTGAACTTTTGAAACTAAACACTGGTTTCTCTCTCTCCTTCTTCTCCCCCTCTCGATGGGGGACGGTGGCCAGACAGCCTGGGAATGGGGCCTGCTTCAGCCACACCTGGCCACCTCCCAGGAACCCCCAGCCCAGGCCTGGAAAGCCCGCGTCTTCTCTGGACTCTCCGTCTCGGTGCTGGTTTCTGGTGCTGTGCTCACGAGCCTGCTCTGGAAGCTCCTCCTAGGGCCTCTTGTCCAGGCCACTCCACCCGGGCACAGGCAGCCCGGCGGTGGGCAGCCGGTGGTGGGGCGAGCTTCCCCGCCTGCGCGGAGTGCGAAGGTGGGGCTCGGCCGGTGCAAGACTGTGGGGCAGGTGTGTGCGCTTTCGAGAGGCAGGTGCGGTGTGCGCAGCCCGGCGGCGGGCGGCTGCAGGCTTGGTAAAGGGCGCAGGTGCGCGGCCTGCAGATGCACCGCCAGCCGCTCCGGCGCGGGCCCGCAGCCCAACGCCCGAAGGGCAAACCCGCTGCTGCCCCCTCCCAGCGGTTGCGTAGTCCCGGCGGGGCAGGAGCGAAGTGGGGGACCCTCGGAGATTCCCGAGTCCCCTCCCGCCCGCTGGGCCTGCCAGCCCTGCCTGTGGGGGTGCAGGGGAGAAGGCAGATGCTCCAGGCCGGCGGGCTCCGCCCACAGGTACCGGAAGGAGAGGTGGGATCCGAAAGGCGCGGCGAGGCTCTGGTCCCTCAGCACCAGGCCCTTCCCGTGGCTTGCAGGCCAGCCCCCCTCTTCCTTGCTCCCCATCTTGCTTTTGCTAACCGCCTTTTGGGTCTTCTTCCCAGCTCCTTGACTAAAGTTAACGGAGCTTTTAAGGAAGATACTAGATCGTAGTCACTGCTTCCCGCTACGGTGCCCAATATGGGCCTATAAAAAGTCACCAAAATCTGAAAACGCATTATGTGCCAAGCTGAGAGCGGAAAACAAGCATGTGGTCTCATTTTATTACTTTTTTTGTGTGTTTCTTCTTAACGTGTTCTCACTTTAAATTCCCATTGTTAGTTTAAGAAACTGAGGCACAAAGAGGTTGCTGTGCTCTGGCTGTAGGAGTGGGATTCAGAGCAGTGTGTTCTTAGGGATCAGGGGGAAATGCTCCTTTGCCTCCTGATGGAAAGTGTCAGTGTGACGAAGCCAGGGCATCCTGTAAAGTGTCTACGGGGCGTGCAGGTGGTGCTTAGTGTCAGCTCTATGTAGGTCCCCCCACTTTCTCACAGCTGTGGAGACCCCTGCCCACCTCACAGCACTGTTTGAGAGTCAGATTAAACCGTGGCCCTGTGGAGACCCAACCAGCTGGAGAGTGCAACAACTCCTGTGCCAGGGTGCAGTGACTGCCATCCCCTGCTGTGGAGCACACCCACACAGGCACACTTCTTTGGCATTTCAATACCATTATTTATTTAAAAGTCCTATACATCATGAATCTCACATCACCTTCACCCCAGGAGGTGACTCACATTCCACCCCAACTCCCTTCTAGTCTGTCCTGGGGTGGAAGTGCATGGAGACATCACCCCTGCCCATTTAGGCAAGTTGCCTGAAAGGCAAAAACTTCCAGAAGCCCCTGCACCTCACCCTAGCAGTTCTCCAGAGCAGGGACTTTGCTTGCCATCCACACCACTGCTGGGCCTCTTGTAATGCCCTCACCTCCAGGGCACAGTGCCTGTCCTTAGCCTGGAGCTCAGCCAGGGACACCTCTGTGCTCAGGGCCTGGGCCCCCTGCAGTTCTTACTTCCAGTCCCCTGCCTCAATTAGTCACCATGTTTAGGGAAGCCAGGTCCATTCCTAGGGTAAAAGTCAATCAGAGAACTCCCCAGATGAAAATAGCCCAAATGACATGCCACCAGGATACCAGGCTGAGGTGGGTCCCAGGCTGGGCCCACCAGCACCTTGGGACAGTGAGTCACCCAAGAGACCTTGCTGTGAATGGCTCCAAGGACAGGCGGGGTCTCAGCCCTTGGCCACCAACCACTGATGTTCAGGAGCCTGCCTCTGATAGAGGCACAATCTTGAACACAGCCTTTGACCTGGCCCCGACCTGGAAAATAAATTCCTGCCAGGATATCTGGTTTTTTATGTTAGCTCTTTTGAGTTCAGGTGGTTCTTCCTGTTTCCTGGTCTTTGATCATTCTGTGTTTTAGGGCCAGAGGAGCCTATGGGACTGGTTCTTCCCTCTCTGGTGGTTGGGGTACCACCTGGGAACTAGGGACATGGCCAGGACCAAGGCAGCCAGGAGATGGGGAGGGGTTGGGGGAGGAGTGAGGCTGCTCTCTCTACACTCCCTGCAGGATCTGGGCTTAGATTCTCCAAGACACTTTGATAATGGGATGAATGAGGGCTGGTATGAGGTATTTCTTTTCTACCAGGTAGCAAACACTTCTTCCAGTTACAGGCAGCTGAAGACTTGGGAACGTTGAAGAACAGGAACAAAACCTTGGGGTTGGACACCCTATGTGCATGTGGGTAGGGTCCTTCCAGTGGGGGAGCAGGGTTTGGCAGGTGTCCTTTGCTGCATGGAGGGTGAGAGTAGGAGTGCCAGAGCAAGGGCTCTGCATGTGGGTTAACTGTTGCTATTTCTGACAAGGGGATCCACGACAGAGACCAGGCAGGTGGACAGGGGTCTATGGCTTCTGATTGGTGGTCCCAGACTAGCCTTGACGGGTGGGTGCCTGATTGAAAACAGCTTAGATGGAGGTGGGCAGGTGCCTCAGACACTCTCTTTGGGAAACTATATAACCTAGGTTGTCTTGTTTTCAGATTTCCGGAGTTTACAAATAAAATGCTTTGAATTTTAAAAGGCCAATAAAATGGATCCTGAAGTTATTTGAACATACTCTCCAAATAGGAACCTGCAATTTGAGCATTCAGACAGACATCAAGTCTTCTCTCTAGCTTCAGAGAACCAGCTACTTTTAAAAGACTGTATGAGTTTAAGGTGTACAGGTATTGATTTGATACATTTATATGAGGGTATGATTGCCACTGTAGTGTAGCAAACACTCCTGATAGCGGATGTCTGGCTGGAGCCCAGGAGGGACTCTGGGTGGGGAGCATATACACAGGCTTTGGAGGATGGATTTGGACATCTACCCACAGTGGGAAGGGTGTATCTCCACCTTCTAATTCCTCCTCCCTTCCCCAGCTCTAGTCTCAGTCTGTGAATTGAATGACCCTAAGTAAATCCCAGGCTTGGTAGTTCTGTCTTTCCTCTGGGCCTGGGAGCTCACTATCTACAGCCACAATTTTTCAAGAATGCTGCCTCAGGTTTCTGGGTCACCTGGAAACTTCCTCAGCCCCCACCCCAAGTACCAAGGAGACTGGATGCATCCTGTTTTGGGGAGCCCACTGCATTCACCTGTCTGCCCCCAACCAGTCTCTGTAAAGGTCAAAGGGTTTCACCCACCAACGCAGACTCCTGGCTGGGACCCGGAGAAGCACTGCCAGTACCCGACCCCAGCAGCCTAGCAATGTATTGGCCTGTGGCTCTGGTCCGCACTGCACATCCCGCCCAGGCGCAGGGCTGTGGACTACCAGCTCAAAAATATGAAATCGGACCTACCCTGCACATTGGAAAACGCAGTCAAGTGTCCTTGACTTTTGTGTATTCAGTACAGGTTGGGTGTAAAATGGAGAATTTCCCTCCTAAGCATATGTAAAAAAAAAAAAAAAAATGCAAATGAGGTTAAAAGAATGCTAGCTATTTCCTTGTCAACATGATTTCTTCATATGTAGAGAACAGTCTCTATATAATCTGGCCATTCCTGAAAAATCCTGACTATTCCATGAGTAGTTTGAAGTTAGTGGTTGAAGTTTAGAAATTATAACAACTCACCAATAAATGGACTTTAATTTTTATAACACTTAACTGGAAGCTACTTTTTCGTGTGAAAGGGCTTTCTTTGCTTTTGTGCCCGTAGGCTAATATTTTACTTGGAGCCTTAAAATCTGATGCTTTTATGTTCTCAGGTGTCTCAGAAGGTGGGGGCGGGGCGGGACACCTTTACACCTTGGGGTATCTCGGTCGGAATAGCCAATTGCTCACCAGATCCTACACATGCTCAGAGTATCGGAAAGAAGGGTAAAATTAAAAGGGAAACTGCCAGGACTTAAGATGTCTGGTCAAAGCCAGCTCGATCTCCCAGGAAGGGCCTACCCGCTTCCAAAATGTCCTCCCGCAGTCCTGACGTCACGCGACGGGCTTCACCAAGCCAGTAGCCCCTGTGCTCCAATCAGAGCTCAGGTCCCTCACCCACTGCCCTTCACTTTCGTCACTTCCGGTGGTGCAGCAGCCATTTTGTCAGTCGCAAGCGGATCCCGCGCGCTGGAGAAGTGCAGTTCCCCCTAGTTACCAACTCGTTAGTTCTCCCTTCGCGCTGCGGGCGCGGTCGCGGAGCACTCACCACAGGCACAGCCGGTACTCCCTGCAGTGTCGCCGCAGCTGTAACACCCGCCCGGAGCCAGTGCCGCTGTCTTCCTCCCTCGCCACTGACAGGCGCCCTCAGGGAGCCCGGGTCAGCGATGTCAAGCGAGGAGAGCTACCGGGCCATACTGCGCTACCTGACGAACGAGTGCGAACCGTACGCGCCGGGCACAGAGGGCAATGTCAAGCGTAAAATCCGCAAGGCCGCCGCGTGCTACGTGGTGCGCGACGGGACCTTGTACTACCAGCGGCGGCAGCGGCACCGCAAGACCTTCGCGGAGCTGGAGGTGGTGCTGCAGCCGGAGCGACGCTGGGGGCTCATCGAGGCCGCGCACCTGGGCCCGGGCGGCACTCACCACACCCAGCATCAGACCTGGCACGACTTGTCCAAGACGTACTGGTGGCGAGGTAAGATCTCGCCCGCGGCGAGGGGGCGGGCTGGCTGCTTGTTGTCCAGGCAAGGCCCGACGACTGAGGCGGGCCTGGGCCTGTTTGCAGAACTGCAAGTTTTGAGGGTCCCTCACCCGGCATTTCGGACGCCCCCCGCCGGCCCAGCCTACGCTCGGCGGTGGAGCGGCTGCCAGGCGGAGCCGAGAGGGTGAGGGACTGGAAAGGAGCCGCACTTCCCACAGGAAGGAGGCCTGGGAAGCTGGGGGCGGGCCCTGACCCGGGGTGGGGCGAAGGGGGCTTCCTCGGGGGCGGGCCCGACGCGGGGTGTGGGCGGGGCTCGCTGGCCGTGCGGGGCCCGCCTTCTTCCCTCAGGGGAAGGTCTGGGCGGCCGTCGCCGGCGGTTAGGGAGGCAGCGGGTCGAGCCTTTTAAATCCTTGTTCGAGCCGATGGTTTGGGGGAGTGAGGGCCGGCCCGAAGCCCGACTCCTTTTTCCGGTGTGTTCCGCTCGGGCTTTGGCCAGCGGGTGTGAGGTTTTGTGGGCCCGCTTACCCGTATTCCTCAAATTGTGGTACGTGGCGTACAGAAAGAATGATGTACGTAAGTGCATTAGTGGTTTGGAGTAACTGAAAAAGAATCATCTTGAACTTGGTCTTTAAGACAAGAATTCAACGTAAAGAATAGCAGATTCTCCTAGTTTTGAATGTGTTAATGTTCTTCCCTTTAATACTGTGAAGAGCGCGTTGGAAAGTGTGAGGCACTATATATATTCCTGGAAAAAATACCGTTACCGTGATGGTTGCAGTCAGGAAGCATAGCTCTAAAGTTTTTTGACTCCTTGGGGACCAGTTTAGGGGAGGAGAGCTTGGCCTAAGGGATCACTCAACAGGGGACGGTCATTGTATCCAACACTGACGGAAGGGAGGTTCTTTAGGAGCAAATGGTTCGACTTTGTAGACAGATCTCTAGAGTAGCGGTTCTCAACCCGGGGCCTCCCGGGCACATCTGGCCACGTCCGGAGACAGTTTCGGTTGTCATAACTGGGGTTGCATTGGCATCTAGTTGAGCAGAGGTCAGGGCTGCTAAACATTGTGCAGTGCGCAGCACGGGACAGCCCCCATCCCCCAAGAATCATCAGGCCCCAAGTGTCAACACTGCGGAGGTTGAGAAACCCTGCTCTGGAGTGAGAAACTGTTCCTCAAGTTGTTTTATTAGAGGACTACCCACTAAGGTCATTCACTTTACTTTGTTCTTACTGAATAAAGAACCTTTTAATGGTAACTTGGTGCTTTATGTGGACCTTTTTTGTTGTTGTACCAGAGAGGTTGACCAGCAAGCAAACTCTTAGGTAGTAGTAACCCTGTGCCAGACACTGTTCAAAGTGCTTATAAATAGTAACATTTAAACCAGTTGGTGACACACAGGCACAGGGAGGTTTGGAGACTTATCCATGGTCACAAAGCTATTTAGAGGATTCAGATTTTTCTGCAGGAGTAATTTCAGCCCTTTGCAGTAATTTACTCTTAAATAGTAAATTAACTGTGTTTACACATTGATGTCTTTTGAGTAGTTGAGTCCGATACTTTCAGCTTATCAACTCTGGACCAGTAAAGTTAGATTTAAAATGATCCCATCAAGCCCTAGCGAGTTGGTCAGTGGTTAGAGCATCGGCCCTCCTACTGAAGAGTCCCGGGTTTGATTCTGGCACCTAATTCGGTTGCAGGCTGGATTCCGGCCCCAGTCGGGGTTGGTGTAGGAGGCAACCAATTGATGTGCCTCTCTCACACCTCTCTCCCTCTCTCCCCCTCTCTCCCCCCTCCCTCTCTCTCCCCTCCTCCCTCTCTCTCCCTTCTGCTCTCTTGGAAAAGCAATGGAAAAAATATCCTCAGGTGAGGATTAAAAAATAGTAATAAAAAAGAAAATCACCCCATCAAAACACTAACACCCAAGTTAAAGGACTTATAAAATATAATAGGGTGATTTTTCAGACAGTTGATTAACTATCACACATTAATATCATTTTTTTCCTGCAGTATTTATTATTTCTCTTCCTTGTTCAAATGCTTCTGTGTAGTTTCTCCAATACCATTTGAACTCAACTAGTGAATAGTTTAATTAAACCTCTGCTGTATGCAGAATATACTAAATTGTGTAGAATCATAAGATGTTTAGAAATACAACCAAAGTTAATTAGAAAAACTGCCTCTTCTTGTCTTTGTTTATTTTGAATATGGAAATTTCCATAGCAGCACTTCTTATTCTCTAAGTGTTTTTTACTTAGGAATATACTTATATAGGGTATCCCAAAAAAAGTGTACACACATTTTGAAAATTATAAAGGCAGTGTTTATTAAAATACATTTCATTTTCAAAATTGAGCTATCAGCTGTTAAAGTGTGTATACATTATTTTGGGACACCCAGTGTATCTTCTCTTACATCTTTCTTCTCCCATTCACATACCCACTTACTTTTTTTGTTGTAAAATATATATAAAATTTATCATTTTATCCATTTTTTTGTTTTTATTGATTTCAGAGAGAGGAGAGAGAGAGAAACATCAATTATGAGAATCATCAACTGGTTCCCTCTTGCATGCCCCCTACTGGGGATCAAACCGGGAACTCTGGCATGTGCCCTGACCAGAAATCAAACCATGACCTCCTGGTTCATAGGTTGATGCTCAACCACTGAGCCATGCCAGCCGGGCCATTTTAGCCATTTTTAAGTATACAGTTCAGTGACATTAAGTACATTCAGATTGTTGCTTAATCACAACTATTCATTTTCAGAAATTTTTCATCATCCCAACCCATTTACTCTTATTTTTTGTTACACAGAGAATGAATATCTTTTTATTGTTTCTTTTCATTTTTTTTACAGAGAAAATGAACACCTTTTTCATTTACTCTTAATTATGTAAAAGTATATAAAATATATATCCATCCAGTCTTGTTAGTGGTTTTTTAAAACCTACTCACTATATCTCATACAGGTGTAGACTTGTTACTGACTTTAATATTTTCAGGTGCTAGAATAAAACCTCTATTGCTCTCTAAATCTATGTACATGTAATTACCTTTTTAATGAAAGTTATGTTTAATCCTAATCCATTATTTTCAAAGTTATGTTCTGTTAAAAAATGGTATTCTGTAAACATACAAATTTGGCAAATTCCTGGATTAAACAGATTTCTTTACTGTGGAACTCAGAGCTGTTTAATATAATATCCACTTTGTGTAACTAAAATGAGAATATAATTTCTGAGTATATTACTCCACTCTGTACTTTTTAGTAAGTATGCAACATAATATAATTTGAGGAATACTGCTTGAATACTCTCTGAAAGCTGAAAGCAAGGAACTTGGTATGTTTTGATATCTTGAAACTTTTCAGGAATTTATTACATACCTCTGTATCATTTTAGCTAATTAACGAGACTTCATTGGCATTTTATTTGGGCATTTTGAGGGAAGAAGTTTCTGCTACAGGGATGGACAAATGTGTTCCTGGGTAAGTAGTATAATATACTGAAAATTACATGGCTCCTGGAGACCCAGATATGCAGTTTACTAGATGTGACTTTGGACAAGTTACTTGCTCTTAGGGCTTCATTCTCCCAATCTGTAGAATGAGAATTAATTGTTCCTAATTTGTAAGGATGATTGTGTGTGTGTACAGTAAATCCTCATTTAATGTCCTAGATAGGTTGTGACTTTAAGCAAAATGATGTATAGCAAAACCAATTTTACCATAGGCTAATTGTATAAACAAGAGTTAAGTTCCTACTTAACTCTTCATCTCATCAATATCATAACCAACCAACACTGAACAAAAGCACATTATCCAAAAACATGCTATATATATAAAGTGTTCCACCCTGCTCCCTACCCCCACCCCAACATGCTGGGCTGGAAGTTGAAATTCAAAATAGGGTTTTGAGCCCTAGCCGGTTTGGCTCAGTGGTTATACCTGCGGACTGGTTCCGTTCTGGCCAAGGGCACATACCTCAGTTGCAGGCTTGATCCCTCGCCCTGGTTGGGGCTCATGCAGGAGGCAACCAATGGATGTGTCTCTCTCATCGACGTTTCTCTCTCTCTCCCTTCCGTTCTCTCTGAAAAGCAATGGAAAAAATATCCTCAGGTGAGGATTAAAAAAAGAAATAGGGTTTTGAGCCCAGCCAGGCATGGCTCAGTGATAGAGCATTCACCTATGATCCAGGAGATCTTGGTTCAATTCCCAGTCAGGGAACATGCCCCGGATGTGGGTTCAGTATGGGGTGTGCAAGAGGCAGCAGATCAGTGACTGTCTCATCATTGATGTTTCTCTCTCTCTCTGTCCCTCTTCCTTCCTCTCTCTGAAATCAATAAAGATATTAAAAAAAAATTAAAATTAAAAATAGGGTTTTGAGAGTGGCTTTTGTACATTCAACTTTCGTTAGTTGTGTGCTATTTTTTCATATAAACCTAAAATCTCGGGAGGGATCTTTAATAGTATCAACAATTAAAAAAAAAGAAAACCTAAAATGTGATAACTTTCAAAATCATGAGATTTATTTTATCATATGATTACAAGTTTTGATTGTAGTCTTGTTCAGGTTGCAGATTGGCTCCACCTGTCTTTTTACATCTGCAGTTCAGGCTAAAGGACAGCATCCATCTGGAACATGTTCGTTGACAGCAAACAAAATTCAGAGAACTGATGGGAAACAGTGCCCCTTAAGCTTCTAATGAGACACGGCGCATGTCATATCCATTGACCAAAGCAAATTGCACGGTCAAACCTGATTTTAGTAGGGTCGAGAGATAATTAGCTTAAGACACATTATGTTACTGTTTATGAAGGTCAAAAACAGTTGCATATTGGCAGTTGCATACAGTTCCTATTGCGTGAATGAGTGGCAACTCACATGAAAATGGGCAGTGCCACATAGTGGAGGGGAAATGAATAACTAGAAATAAACAGCCAGTCTACTTCATAATAGAAAGAAACCATCATTTATAACCTTGTATCTTTTTTTTTTTTAAATATATCTTTATTGATTTCAGAGAGAGGAAAGGAGAGGGAGAGAGAGAGAGAGAAACATCAATGATAGAGTCGTTGATTGGCTGCCTCCTGCACGCCCCCGACTGGGGATCGAGCCCGCCACCTGGGCATGTGCCCTGATCAGGAATCGAACCCCGACCGCCTGGATCCTAGGTCGATGCTCAACTGCTGAGCCACACCCTGCCAAGCAATATAACCTTATATCTTTTAAAAAAATGTATCTTAAACTCTAAAGAACTCACTCTGTGTACTTTATGAGACACATTTGTTTCTACGCATATGCACTGGAACATACATAAGTATACACAGAGTAAATAATCAGCAATATAATATACTTTTCAATTTTTGAATGAGATCAGTATTAAATTTGACTTGTTTTATTTTTATTGTAGGTATATTAAAGCAAGTCAAAGATTATATTAAACAGTGTAGCAAATGCCAGGAGAAACTAGATCGCTCCCGTCCAATATCAGATACTTCAGAAATGTTGGAAGAATTGGGACTAGACCTTGAATCTGGAGAAGAAAGTAATGAATCAGAGGATGACCTGAGCAACTTTACTTCAACTCCAGCTACAGCCTCCAAACCTGCAAAAAAGAAGCCAAT
Source organism: Miniopterus schreibersii (assembly GCF_964146895.1). Lineage (NCBI taxonomy): Eukaryota > Metazoa > Chordata > Mammalia > Chiroptera > Miniopteridae > Miniopterus > Miniopterus schreibersii. The sequence continues at coordinate 65,883,539 of NC_138106.1, read as the reverse complement.
ATCTAAACATGAACTTGTCTTTGTAAGTGGAACTTTTCATTCAGCTTTAACATGTGTAACTGGTGTATTAATATTTGTAGGCTTTGTGAATTTTTTCTTAAACTACTAAAACTCCTTGAGTATTGGCATTGACATTGAAGATTTAAGCAGGTCTGTGTCTGAAGTAATACACTATGTAGTTATATACACTAAAAGTATGCTAATATTGCTTCTTCTTTAAAAATAAATATTCCTATTGTTCATTCTCTTCAGAATGTACCTTGTTAATCACTCCTCTCTTCTTTTTTAATGGTATATTGGTACAGATAGAATACATTTCTGGAAGCAGTCTCTGGGTCATGTAGCAAGGTAAAATTAAACCAGCCAGGTCTTTGTTTTTTGCCTGCATTAGTTTCATGTGTCATCATATTTTAGGCTAGAAGAAGAGGCAGCAAGAAGTGAGATGCAGGTTTTCATTGGGTCAAGTAGAACGAACATAGCAGAAAAGAGTGAGAACAGCATATCTTTTCATTTAAATACATAGTTAATAAAAAAAATCCGGCTATTCATATTAATTTGTGGTATCTTTTAAAAGGGGAGGATGTGTGTTGTCTTAAATTCTGTTAAGGGTAGAAATACAGATGATATATAATACAACTCTTGGTCTCAAACTTATTTTAATAGGTTGACACCAAAGGAGTGGTGAAACGTTCTTCTCCAAAACATTGTCAGGCTGTCTTAAAACAGCTGAATGAACAGAGACTCTCCAACCAGTTCTGTGATGTTACTTTGTTAATTGAAGGAGAAGAGTACAAAGCTCATAAATCTGTTTTGTCAGCTAATAGTGAATATTTTCGAGATCTTTTTATTGAGAAAGGAGCTATTTCCAGTCATGAGGCAGTAGTGGATCTTTCTGGTAAGAATTTTCTAATACTCTTGCTCTTTGTTTATAAATACATACTGAAAGAGAGGTGCATGTGTGTGTTTCTTACAAATTAAGGGTTTATGCTAAAGTGGGAGAATCCCACTTAAAGCAGCAGACTAAACTGTACTGCAAAGGTCCTTCCTGTTAGCAAGGTTTCCAAGGTAGATTTATAGGAAAGGCTGTCATTTCCTATCACTGTCTCTTATGTGAGACAATTGTAGCAGTAGAAGAATATCTGGGATTTACACTGTTAAAAACAGTTTGAGATAAGTCCATGACTGCATCAGTGTTATTACACTAAGTGATTATGTTATTTAAAAAATGACTGTCTATATATTACGTTGTGGAACATGTAATTATAGAGCACTTTTGTAGGTCTGGTTTTTGTTTTTTAAGATTAATCATTAGAACTCAATAGGTTCAGTAATCAAACTATCAATGTAGGATAATGAGAATTCCAGGTGTGGGGTTTTTTTGTTTGTTTCTTTTGTTTAGTGTTACTGTGAATGAATAATTTGAATTTTGTTTTTGGCCTTACTAGAAGTTATATAAGGGCTTAGGAGTCAATAAATGAAAATTTAGGAAGAATTAAAATAGCTAACCTTATAGTTTTAAAACTCATTTCTTTCGGGAAGACAAATACATATATATTTCCTTAGTAGTATCTATATGTTTAATTACTAAAAAATATTGATTAAGCCATCCACTGTGTGTGAGGAACTAGCCTAGGCTCTGGGGACACAATAGTGAGCAAAAACTTCTATGGAGCGTAGAGTTGCATTACATAGAGTTGATTAGTGGTGTTTGCTTTTCTCTGGGTTTGGTGACTCAGAGGAGAAAATATGTCTTATACTAGGCCAAAGGAATAATAAAACTCATCTCAGGTATAGTCTTTTGATATGTTAGCTTTGGAATTTTTTCCCTGTCTTTCATGCATCTGAAGCAGAAAAAAACATATGGGTGTTTTCTTTCCAGTTTCTCGGTAGCGGATAGCAAGTTAAATGTTTGCCCCCAAATAACTGCAATATAGCCTCCTAATATTAAAAAAAATACCACATCTCCCAGCCGACGTGGCTTAGCAGTTGAACATCGACCTGTGATCCAAGAGATCGCTGTTTGATTCCTGCTCAGGACACATGCTTGGGTTGCTGGCTTGATCCCCTGTAGGGGGTGTGCAAGAGGCAGCCGATCAATAACTCTCTATCGTCATTGGTGTTTTTGTCTCTTTCTCTCTCCTCCCTTCCTCTCTCTCTGAAATCAATAAAATATATATATATATATGTCGCATTTATTCTTCATTCCATATGTTTATTTTTATGTATATTAAACATATGATGTAAGCCAATAGTAGGTGAAGTAGATATTAAAAATTTTTGTTTGATTTAAATAAAATTAGAGTGTTTATAAAATATATGTGCAGTATTTTAAAAATGTACATCTGTTTTTTTCATTACCTAGTTTAATGTAGTTGAATTCATCAGTGTTTTTATTTATGTTGTTTACACTTTAAAAAATTCCTACTCAAAAGATATTTTCATATATTGTCTTCTTTAATTTTTCTAGGTTTTTTTTGTTGAATCTTTAATCTATTTGGAATATTCTTGTTGGTGTGAGATAGGTGTTTGATATCATTCCCCCCCCCATTTTGATCACCACTTGTCTCAGAGCCATTTAGTGAAAAGTCTATCCTCTTCCCACACAAAGACCATGAAAATTCTTAGAAAACAAATTTCCACATGAGTTTAGTACTGATTCTAGGCTTTGCTCTAATCTATTGGTTGTTTCTACACGCTTTTTAAAAAAATTTTATCCTCTGTTGATTTTTAGAAAGAGAAAGGGAGGGAGGGAAGGAGGAAGAAGGAAGGGAAAAATAGATCAATTGATCAGTTACCTTCTGTAGGCACCAGGGATTGAACCTGAAACTTTTCGTGAGTGGGACAGCACTCCAACCAACTGAGCTACCTGGCCAGGGCTTTTTCTGCATTCTTAGAATTTGGTCATAATTATCTTAGCTTTAAAATAATAAGGAAAGTTTCCCACCTTTATTATTCAGGTGGGTCTCAGTTATTCATAACCATTTGCTGTTCCATATAAACTGTCAAAGCAGCTCCTCAACTTCCACAAAAGAAAATAATGTATTTTGATAGAGATAAAGGCCTTCCACATCTTTTGCTTTATTATTCCAAGGTACTTTATACCTTCTGATACTATTATGTAATTTTTTTCTTCTTAAAATTATATAATTTCTGATTTATTTCTGGTGTATATTGATTTTCTATACAATAATACTTATAAGTTATTTAGTTGTCCAGATGTTTATCTGTAGATTCTTTGAGATTTTTCAAATAAAACAAAGATATTATCTGCTGATAGTAATGTCTTTGTTTCTACCTTTCCAGTCCTTATATTTTGAACTTTTTTTTTCTTACCAGGACCTCAAAAAACAGCAGTTGAATAGAAATGGTGATAGAGGGTTCACTTACTTGATTCCCATTTCTAAAGGAGGCGCCTTTTTTTTTCTGTTTTCTTTTTTTAACCATGAAGTATATTATTTGGTACATGTTTTGTTTTTAATATATTTTTATTGATTTTAGAGAGAGGGGAAGGCAGAGGGGGAGAGAGAAACATCAACGTGAGATAGAAACATTGATTGGTTGCCTCCTATACACACCTGACTGGGGATCAAACCCACAACCTGGGCATGTGCCCTGACCGGAATCGAACGGGTACCTTTAGATTCACTAGAGGAGGCTCAAGCAACTGAGCCACACCAGCCAGGACAGTATATATTTTAAATAGATAATCCTTCACTCCCTTTAACATTAAGGAAATTTCCTCTTAAATGGGTGTTGACTTATCACATACTTTTTTTTAATACATATATATATGTTTTTATTGATTTTAGAGAGAGAGGAAGTGAGAGGGAGAGAGAGAAATATCGATGAGAGAGAAACATCAATCGGCTGCCTCCTGCAGGCCCCCTACTAGGGACTGAGCCTGAAACCTAGGCATGTGCCCTGACTGGGAATCAAAACAGTGACCTCTTGGTTCATGCGTCAGTGCTCAACCACTAAGCCACACTGGCCAGGCTCACATACTTTTCTGTATCCATTGAGACCATACTTATTTTTCTCATTCTGTTAGTGTGGGAAATTATATTGGATTTTCTAATGTTAAGGTTTTAATTTAGTTTAGTTTAGTCATGATATATACCTTTTATATAAATTTTTGTATAGTTTGCTAATATTATTTAAAACATTTGCATCTATCTTCATGGGTGATTTTATTTTTTCACATTGTTTCTATCACATTTTGATATCAAAAGTGGTTCTTATAAAATGTGTGTTCCCTGAAATTTTTATGTACACTGAAATAGTTACTATGAGATTAGAATTATTCGTTTCTTGCATGTTGGCTAAAATTGCCTGCACCTGTAGTGAACTTTGGGTGAAGACTTTTTTTTGAGAAGACTTTTAACTATGAACTTGACAAGTTTAATGGTTAGAGAATTATTCAGGTTTTCTATTTCATCTTGAGTAATTTATAAAAAGTTATATTTTTTGCCAGAATTTGTCAAAATTTTCAAGTTCGTTGGCATAAAATTTTTCATAATATTCTCTTCTAAATGTCTCCAGTGACTTTTTAAATGTCTGTTTTATTTTTTGAGATCAGTTATTTGTGCCTTTTCTCTCATTTAAAAGCAGTTTTTATAGTTCCTGCTGGTGTGGCTCAGTAGTTGAGCATCGATGTATGATCCAGGAGATCGCTGTTCAATTCCCAGTCGGGGCACATGCCTGGGTTTCAGGCTCAGTCCCCAGTAGGAAGTGTGCAGTAGGCAGCCAGTCAGTGATGACTCTTTCATCATTGATGTTTGCATCTCTCTCTCTCCCTCTCCCTCTCTTCAAAAATCAATAAAAACATTTTAAAAAAAAATTTTTTTATTAAGGTTTACTTTTTTAAAATCCTGCTAAAGCACACATTTGCAAACTACAGTTTGCAGGCCAAATCTGTTGTATCTCACAATATAAGGCTTCTCTGTATACTTGTCCATCCTGTCTGCCTATGTAAAAGGATCACATTTTAGGTACCTTGAGTCAAAACTGAAAAATACAGCAAATGTGAGTTTTTAAAAGTTTGCTTTGGCTCTTTATATTTTAATAAAGGATCTCTAAGATAAATTATTATATGTGAAAAGTAAGGTACAGTATAGTGTCTGAGAACTTAGAAAAAAAATAAACTGATCTTATTTTCTCACATAAAATAAGAATGTAATAACTCATGTGTAGAGTAATTATTTCATTCCTTAGACCAGGGATAGGCAAATTATAGCCCAGTCTTCCTTTCCCTTGTTTTTTGTAAAGTTGTATTGGAACATAGCCACACCCATTTGTGTATGAATTATCTATGGCTACTCTTTCTAGCTACAATGACAGAGTTGAGTAGTTGCAACAAACACCTTATGGCCTGCACTATTAATTATCTGATTCTTTACAGAAAAATTTTGCTGGCCTCCTGCCTTAGACTTTGTTTTTAAATTTTTAGTAGAACCCATTGTTCACAATCAAATTTTTATATTGACTTATATTAAAATATACAGCTATACATATGAAGTGAGGTTAGGAGACAAGTTGGTTGAACCCTGCCTACTCACCTGCGTCCCTCTCTTTTTTTACCCTCCATTCTCCAGCAGCTGTTTCTTGAGGGGAATTTGAGGAACCCCCGGGGTTCTAAGGAATACAGTTTGAAAATGACTGCCTTACAACAACTCTTTGAGGTAGTAAGTCTGATATTATTTTCTATTTTAGGTATTGAGAGACTCAGCTTATAGAAGTGAGTTAGTAAAGGCTTAATAAGCAATCAGAACACAAAAACAAATCCAGGGTGTTTAATTGCAGAATAAATGGTCATGTTTGCCTTTATATTCTATTTTATATTGTCATAATCTTACATTAATTGTTCTTACAAGGTATTTTAGTGGTGATTTGACTTTTTGTCCCCCGTCTGTCTTGTTTCATATAGGTTTCTGTAAAGCAAGCTTCCTTCCTTTACTGGAATTTGCCTATACTTCTGTGCTAAGTTTTGATTTCTGTAGCATGGCTGATGTAGCCATCTTGGCTCGGCATCTTTTCATGTCAGAAGTTTTAGAAATCTGTGAAAGTGTACATAAACTAATGGAAGAGAAGCAGCTAACAGTATATAAGAAGGGTGAAGTACAAACAGTTGCATCTACCCAGGACTTACCAGAACAAAATGGACGGACAGTGCCTCCTGTGGTTAACAATGAGGGAACTACCACAACTTTATCTACTGAACTTGGGGATTGTGAAATTGTACTACTGGTGAATGGAGAATTGCCAGAAGCTGAGCAGAATGGAGAGGCCAAACAACAGCCTGAGCCCCAGGTTTCTTCAGAGGCTGAAGCTACTCTGTCACCTTCACCTATAGGCTGTGTAACTGATTCTCATCCTGAAATGGAATCTGTTGGTTTAGTAACAAAAAACAACCAGACAGAACTAGAAACTTTAAACAGCGGAGAAGATAGCACAGTTTCTAATATTTGTCCTAAACTTTCCAAAGAGAATGTAATCAGTGGCTCGCCAGAAAACAGTGATGTGGGAAATGATACATCAAATGAGGATATCTGTGATGAAGACATTCCAGAGCATAGGCAGAACCTTGGCCAATCTTTAAAAGATCAGGAAAATCTAGTTGCAAAGAAAGACCTCAGCCCTGATGATGATACTTATAGAAGCAGGCTTCGACAGCGTTCTATTAATGAAGGGGGATATATTCGACTACACAAAGGAATGGAGAAAAAGCTGCAGAAACGGAAAGCCATTCCCAAGTCAGCAGTTCAACAGGTATGATGAAGAGTTCACCTTCGTAGTTTTAGCTTTAATTTTAAAGTGTTCTATTGATAAACTTAAGCCTATGGTGAAACTGTTTTGGGGTGAAGGGGGATAAGTGCAGACAAGCAACTTAATGTTTTAAATACCAATATTAATATGATAATGTGAATTTGCAATATTTATGATTCATGATGTAAAAATAAAAATGGTTATATTTAGATTGTTTTTTTATCCCGTACTTAGGTAGCCCAGAAATTAGTTCAAAGAGGAAAAAAGATGAAACAGCCAAAAAGGGATGCTAAAGAGAATACTGAAGAAGAAGCATCTCATAAATGTGGGGAATGTGGAATGGTTTTTCAGAGAAGATACACACTTATAATGCACACACTGAAACATGAAAGATCTAGAGATTACAAATGCCCGGTAAGTGTCTGGAAAACTAATTGAAGATGGCTCTAATTTCATGATAAGTAGAATCTTTCTTACTGCTTCATTTTTGTTCTGCCATTTGTGTTATTTCTGTGTGTCAGTCTCCCTTATGTTACTATAAGGGTCATCTTCTGATTTGTACATGTGTTTCCTTGACAAAAAAATATATTTAGTGATGTGCCTCTACTTCTTCCTGATACCAGTAAGACAACAGTAAAATTATCATTTTAAAAATGTAAGCTCTCCAGCAGGGCACACACAGTGTCCATGGAAAGGAAAAAAATATAAATATAAGCTCAGCCCGGCCAGCGTGGCTCAGTGGTTGAGCATCACCCTATGATCCAGGAGATTGAGGTTCAGTTCTCTGTCAAGGCACATGCCCAGGTTGTGGGCTCAATCCCCAGCAGTAGCCATGAAGGAGGCAGCTAATCAATGACCATCATCATTGATGTTTCTCTCTCTCCCTCTCCCTTCCTCTCTCTCTGAAATCAGTAAAAATATATTAAAAAATAATAAGCTCAAAGAGAACAGGAGAGGAGACCTTACTTAGCAACTAAATTCTAGACTCTAATAGATGGAATAACTGATTCAGCAAATTATTTAAAAGGGCTCATTGCCAGGCTCTTAGTGGGGAAAGCTAAGAATCAGACAAAATTGTATTGCAGAACTACCAAACAGCTTAGGAATAAGTATTGCTAGCTACCTTAAAAGTAGAAGTGAGTCTGGTTGTGAGAAGGTCCTTTTGAGAGGTAATTAAGTCGTCACTCCCTCAGACAAAGATCCATCTTCTACTTTCAAGAAAAGATAAAATTATAATTGCTCTGGGGAATACTGTGTACAGAGAGGGTGAAGGTATTATATCCAAAACAAGGAAAAGTAAAAGCTTAAATATTAAGACTTTTCAAGTTGTCTTTCCCTGATCAAGTCCCAGCATGTTAACAGGTCTTTAACCTGAAAGCAGAAAGATTTTTCAGAGATGAGAAATTCAAAGCCCATAAACAAAATCCTAAAGGTATTGCTGACTAAAACCTGTGGTTGACAACCCCCCCCCCCCACTTACACAGAAATTCCAATCAAGCCTTTAATTCATCGTATTCTGAAATATGACTAGACATCAGGGATAATGAGACTCATGATAAATATCTCAAGAAAAAAGGGAGCTGAGGAATCCAAGACTATGCAGAGAAGAAAACTTAAAAACAAAACAAAAAAACCCCCAGACTTCTAGGCAAGATGGCAGCGTAGGTAAATACAGTGCTTGAATCCTTCCACAACCACGTCAAAAAATACAACTAAACTGCAGAACAACCATCATTCAGAACTGCCTGAAATCTAGCTGAATGGAAGTACAAGAGATTTAAAGAAGAAACCACATTGAGACTGGTAGGAGGTGCGGAGATGCGGAACAGGCTGGTCTCACACCCACATGTGGCAGTTTAAAATTGGGAGGGATGGCCTGACCAGTGTGGCTCAGTTGGTTGGGCATTGTCTTGTGCACAGAGAGGCTTTTGGTTCGAGTCCCAGTCAGAGCACATGCCCGGGTTGCAGGCTTCACCCCTTGTAGAGGGTATGCAGCAGACCGCAGATGGATGTTGCTCTCACATCAATGTTTCTCTCTTCTCCCTTCCTCTCTCTCTAAAAAATTAATAAAACTAATTTTTTTAAAAAAATAAATATCCCTGGCTGGCATGGCTCAGTGGTTAGAGCGTCAGCCTGTGCATCTAAGGGCTATATGTTCGGTTCCTGGTCAAGGGCACAAACTTAAGTTGTGGTTTCTCTCCTCGCCCCCAGTTGGAGCACATGTGGGAGACAACTGGTCAGTGTGTGTCTCTCACATTGATGTTTCTCTCCCTCTCCCTCCCTCTGTCTCCCCCTCATTTCCTCCCTTCCATTCCCTCTGAAAAGCAGTGGAAAAAATATCCTCAGGTGAGGATTAACAAAAACTAAATAAAATCAGGAGGGATATGTCGGCTGCAGAGATCCCCTTGGGAAACAAGGGGCCCCAGCCTCACACCAGACCCCCCAGCCCAGGTTTCCAGTGCCAGGAAGAGAACTGGCTGTAAAAATCACCAGGGAGTGTGGCCAAGTGGAAGAGAGGGCCGCCACAATCCCAAGCAGTTCCTCTTAAAGGGCCCTAGCATGGACTCAGACTCACTTTCTCTGAACTCCAGTGCTGGGCAGCAGCTTAAAAGGAACCATACAGGGAGGAACTGAATTTTCTGACATCAGGGCAAGAGTTGGGGCAGCTTTCTGCAAGACAAAAATGCTGCCAACGTCCATTGTTCCTTTTCTGAGACCCCCACACCCACAGAGCTGACAGGCAGGCGCCATACAACTGGCCTCTCTTGCCTCATGCTTCAGGCTTCCCTAAAATCTCAAACAAGGAGCATCTGACCTCTGTATACTCTGTACCTCTTGCTAAGTGGCCATAGGCCTGGCACTAGCGGCAGCTGGGCTTGGTTTACAGCTTGGTCTCTAGGGCACCTCCAGGCCCAACACAAGTAGCCATCTGCACATCACTCTAGCTGTGACCCAGGCAGGGCATAGGCAGTAGCTGACTTTGCACCTTCTGGAAGGCCCCAGACCCAGTGTACCTGGTGTACAGCTTCAGACCACACTGGTTTACAACCTTACCACCTCCACGAGCAACACACTCAAGGGGCGGAATCAGTGAGCAACAAAGCCCTCCTGAAGCTAGTCCTTCTCCATAGGGTCAACTTGTGCACAGCAGCTCCCTCGCTGTACTCGCAGCTGGTCTTCGCAGCCTGGGGGTCGTTCCATCCCAGTGATGTCAACAGCAATCAGGGCTCAACTAGTATGGGACAATGCACACAGCCTACACAGGTGCACTTGGAGCACCCAGCTCAGGTGACTGGAGGGGCTGCACCCCTGGGCCCTACAGGATGTCTACTACATAAGGCCACTCTACCAAGCCTGTGAGACATAGCAGCTCTACCTAGTACATAGAAACAAACATAGAGAAACAGTGAAAATGAGGAGACAAAGAAACAGGTCCCAAATGAAACAACAGAAAAAAATCTTCAGGAAAAGAACTAAATGAAATGGAGGCAAAGCAAAGTAGCAGCCACAGAGTTCAAAACAGTGGCTAAAGGATGCTCAAGGAGCTTAGTGAGAACTTCGGCAGCATGAAAAAGGGCATAAAAACCATAAAAAAGAACTAGTCAGAAATGAAGGGTACATTAAAATGAAGAATAATTTACGGTGAATCAACACTAGATGACTTCAAGAATCAAGTCAGTGATTTGGAGAATAAGCAAAAAACACCCAATCTGAACAGCAAAAAGAAAAAAGAATCCAAAAATATAAAGACAGTGTAAGGAGCCTCTGGGACAACTTCAAGCGTGCCAACATTTCCATCATGGTGGTGCCAGAAGGAGAAGAAAGCAAGAAAGTGAAAATCTATTTGAAAAACTAATGACAGAAAACTTCCCTAATCTGGTGAAGGCAATAGACAAGTCCAGGAAGCACAGAGTCACAAACAGGATGAACCCAAAGATACATCATAATTAAAATGCAAAAGGTTAAAGACAGAGAAAATCTTAAAAGCAGCAAGAGAAAAGCAGTTACCTACAAGGGAGCATATGACTGTCAGCTGATTTCTCAACAAACTTTGTAGGCCAGAAAGGACTGGTAAATATTAAGTGATGAAAAACAAGGACCTACAACCAAGATTACTCTACCCAGCAAAGCTATCATTTAGAATTGAAGAGGGATATATACAGAGCTTCCAAGACAAAAAAAAGCTAAAGGAGTTCATCAGCACCAAACCAGTATTACATGAAATGTTAAAGGGTCTTCTTTAAAAAGAAGGGGGCGGGGGGAGATATGAACAATAAAATGACAATAAGTAAGATTGTAGGGGTGTTGCGGGAAGGATGAAAGGTGAAGGGATTTAGAAGTACAAATTGGTAGTTACAGAATAGTCATGGGGATGTAAATAAAGCATGGAAGAGATTAACCAAAGAATATATGCATAGTCCATGGACATAGACAATGATGTGGTGAAGGCCACCGGTGGCGACAGTAGGAGGACTACAGAGTGGGAGGCAAAGGAGGGGGGACATCGGTAATAGTGTCAACAATAAAACAATAAAAGATAAATTTAAAGAAATGAAACCCCATCCTCCCCTCCAAAAAAAAAAATCACAAAGTATAATATCTGAAATAAATGAAAAAGTTACATCAATGAAACAATAACCAGATACTATATTTTTTAAAGGGCACATTAAGAGAACAGAAGAGCTTTTTAGGAATAAAATATATAATAAATATAAAAATCTCAGAAAAGTTGGTAAATAGAATTGACTAAATCAGAAAATAAAGCAAAAAGACAAGTTAGAAAATGGGAGTGAGAGAAATTTAGAGGATTGGTCTAAGATCTCTAATATCCACAAAATTCCAAACAGGGAACATGGAGAAAAAGAAATCATTAATGCCATAAAGAAAATTTTTTGGGCTTAAGAATAGATGTTTTCTTGTTAAAAGAGCAGGTTGAATGCCCAGAACCATGGATGAAAATAAATCTATATCAAGATTTATTATAAAATTTCAGAATCAAGAGAAAGAAAAACTTATAAATTGCAAGGCAGAAAAATGACACTCCGTCTCACAGAAAGGATTTAAGGGTCAGAATGGCTTCAGGCTTTTCAGCAGCAACAACAGAAGCTAGAAGATAAAGACACAGTGTCTTTAAAATTATGTGAAGGCGCCAATAGCAGTGAAGACTCAATTATAACAGGAGGGCCCATACAGTGTACACAAGGGACGTTATTAGAGCACCCAGGTCAGGTGATCAAGGAGATTGCGCCACTGGCTTCCACAGGACACTGACTACTTAAGGCCCCCCTACCAATACTGGGAGTCAGAGTCCATCTACCTAATACTTAGAAACAAATACAAAGAGGCAGCCAAAATGGGGAGACAAAGAAACGTGTCCCAAATGAAAGAACAAGAGAAATCTCCAGAAAAGAATTAGATTAAATGGAGGCAAGCAATTTATCAGATGTAAGAATGTGGAGAAAAAAGAAATTATTTCTAACTTGGAATCTATAGCTAGTCAAGCTATCAGTTATTTGTGATGGTAGAATAAGGACATTTCCAGACATGCAAGGTCTGGAAAGTTTTACCTCCCAAACTCCCTTTTTCAGGAACCTGTTAGCAGAGGTGTTCCCCTAAAAGGAGCAAGACATGGGAAACTTGGGGTCAGAGACTATGTAGTCCAAGTGCAGAAAACAACTAGCCTAGGTTGGAACAGGACATAATGCTTTGATAGAGACCTCCCATAAGATGATATGTTTTAAGTCTCCTCTCAGTAGACATTTGAGGAAGGGTTTGGTGATGAATTAGCAGTAAATACAGAGCGGGAAGTGAAACAAAAACAGAAAGAAAGGAAAGAGAATCATACTGTATCTTATGGTCCAAGTGTATGATGTAATAACATTTACATCATCCAAATAATGTAAACACTGAAGTGGATCAATCAAAAGTATTATATAACTATAGTACTAAGAAAGTAGGATAACGCAAAGGATTTGCATATATGTAGGGAGTTGGGGGGGTAAAGGAGAGTATTATCGTCCATTATTCCTGTTAATTCTTGATCGGGGCACGTGCCCAGGTTGCAGGCTCAATCCCCAGTAGGGGTGTGCAGGAGGCAGGCGATTGAGGTTTCTCTCTCTCCCTCTGTCTCTGAAATCAATAAATATATATATTTTTAAATAGTAAGTTTTGTACGTGGTCAGCATATATAACTTTGATTTCATGAATTCCCAACAACTATGGGATAAAATCCAAGGACCATCATAGTTTTATTTTTCTACTTTTCCCAACCCTATTCTTGCTCCACCTAACAACTATGAGTACTCCTATAATGATAGCATTCTTCAGTCTTCGTCTGTGTCCTACAATTCCTTCAAGGGAGACCTAGCCTCCTCAATGAGGCCTTTCCTTATTTTTCAGATTCCTTCTCCTCCTTAAAGTTTTACCTTTATTTACATATAAATCCTGTTTCTGTGGTTAGATTATAAGCCTCTCCAGAGTAGGGGTCTGGATCTTATCCTTTTCATCTTTATGATCTGATACCTAGCATATTGTCTTGTACATAGTATATGTGTTTATTGATTTATATAATTGTAACATAGAAATGGGAAATTGAAATATGAGTCGAGTTTTACTTAACATTTGTAATGAAATTACATTTAGATAGAATTTTGTTTACTTTTTCTTTTAGCTGTGTAAAAAACAGTTTCAGTACAGTGCCTCCTTGAGAGCACACCTTATCCGACATACCAGAAAAGTTGCACCCACCTCATCGTCTTCCAATTCCACATCTAATGAGGCATCAGGAACATCGTCTGAGAAGGGCAGAACCAAACGTGAATTTATATGTTCCATATGTGGAAGGACATTACCTAAATTATATTCTCTTCGAATACATATGTTAAAGCACACTGGTGTAAAGCCACATGCATGCCAGGTAAAGCTATAACATTTATTTTGTTATATAAAGAAGATTGAAACTTAAGTGGTGATGAGCCTGGTTGACTCTGGAATCACCCTTACTCTTATAAAATGTCACAGGGAATTCTGTGACTTCTTTAGTTTGTTGCCTGGGTAAAGGGTGATTCCCAATTGTGTTCTTTAATTTGCTGTTTATTGTAATTTGAAATGAATCTGTTTAGGATGTTCATGAAACTTACTAGGATTCAGGGGATGTACTGGGTGAGAATCATCATCCCAGTCACCCCTTAACCTTCAGCGGGACCAGCCTGGACTTGAAAGGAACCTGGGGTTTAAACAAATCTTAGCAAAAATTCTGGGTAAGCTATGTATTCTCTAGTGCTGAGGACTGAGGGTACAGATGCCAAAATGACTCCTAGGTAAAGAATCCTATGATTAGCCAACTTTGGGCTATTCTCTGTTGTTTTTTTGTTTTGTTTTAGCTTATGTTATATGAGAATAGAATATAAGAGAATAGAATAGGTTTTCATGTACCCTTCATCCAGATTCAGTAGTTTATCAACATAGGGTCAATTGTCACTCACTGCCCTACTTTCCCCTCTCTGCAATTTTGAAGCCAAGCCCTAAGCACCATTTTCATAAATTTAAAAACTAAGTATTAATTGGGCCTCTTGTCTTCTATTGTAACACTGCACAAAATGTGTAGATAACTATAGAAATTTAATAAGCATTTAGAAACAGTCATGGCAATTTGACATTGTTGTGACATTTTTATTGTGTTTAACAAAAATCTCTCCCCAGTGGATTGGGGATGGGGGTAGAGGAACTGGTTCTTCGTCACAGAGAGCATGAGAAGCACTGTTCTAGTTGGTGCAGCAGGAAATTAGTGTATTTTCTTAATTAAGCTGCCATGTTTCTTTAATATATAAGGTATGTATACTGTTTGCCAATCTCATAATAGCATAAGGTTTTTTTGTACTGCTTTGAGCTCTGCCAGTGATCAATCACATGTATATAAGAAAAATAGCAACATTTCTAAATCAGATGATCAACCAGCTAATATCCTTGGCATTTGTTTCAACTTTCACTTTGTTATTTTGTTTATAATTTAAGTTTTTTATTTAAAATGGCATACAGGTTTCTCTGTCTTCATTCTTCAGAAACAGATCTATCTCCTTTTCTGTTTTACTGGTTTAAACACCTGTGCTGTCTTAGGTCTGTGGAAAGACTTTCATCTACAAGCATGGTCTAAAATTGCACCAGAGTCTCCATCAATCACAAAAGCAGTTCCAATGTGAACTATGTGTTAAGTCATTTGTTACCAAACGGAGTCTTCAAGAACATATGAGTATTCACACAGGTAATGAGGAATTTATATTGATATAATTACAGGGTGGGGGAAAAGTAGGTTTACAATTGTGAGCATGGGAAACAAAGTTTATTCTTGTATTATTTATTAATTATTGTATCATTTTTCATATGAACAACCATAAACTTACTTTTGCCCCACCCTGTGCATGTTATATACTATTAATTTACTATCATATTGATTATGCTGTGATAATTTTAGAAATTATATTGATATACTTATGGTTATATGTGTGCAGTTTTTTATTAATGAGTAAACTTAAAAGGTGTTCTTAAATCTAGTTTTAGAGCTATCTTATTTGTGTAAAAATATTCAGTTTCCCTCAGTATAGAAAAAGATGTACTGAATATTAAATCATGTGTAATTTAGATTGAGGCACCTAAAGAAAATGGTCATGCTTTTAAAAAAATTAAGCTTTAGGCCCAGCTGGTGTGGCTCAGCAGTTGAGCATCAACCTATGATCCAGGAGATTGTGGTTCAATTCCTGGGTTGTGAGCTCAACCCCCAGTAGGGGACGTGCAGGAGTCAGCCAATCAGTGACTCTCTTATCATTGATGTTTCTGTCTCTCTCTCTCTCCCTCTCCTTCCCTCTCTCTAAAATCAATAAAGACACATTTTAAAAAAAAAAAAAAGTTAAGTAGCAGGCAGATGTAACTGTCAACATGATATGTGGCTTACAATTTCATTAGAATTTTTATTTTACACATGCTTATTTTCAAATGCTCAAAGCAGTTATGTGGAAATGGCAGGTGAAGGGGTAGATGTCTACTCTAGAACTTGTATTCAACTCTTACTATTATAATCCAGATGATTATGAAATGTATCACATTCTTTGGCTAGCAGTAGCCTTGCCAGCTCTGAAGCTGAGAGGAAATAGGATTTTGATGTGGTTTGCTGTTCTTCTTAGAAGGTGGGTGCCAAATGTTATATAGAGCTTCCGTATCCCTCTGATAAAATAACTTCTGGAATATGACATAAGATATTCTATTTGAAGAGCATGTGATTGCTGGATTTATGACATGGTTTTATTTTTATAGGAGAGTCCAAGTACCATTGCTCAGTTTGTGGAAAGTCTTTTCACAGGGGCTCTGGACTCAGCAAGCACCTAAAGAAACACCAGCCAAAGCCTGAGGTTCGAGGCTATCATTGTACTCAGTAAGTATTTAATAGGTGAACCACTCAATTAATTTCCTTATGTTCGTACTAGGTTTGTTTGAAAGTTGTTTTCAAAAGAAAATATTTGAGGTGGCTATAGTTGATAACACTGTATTGTATTTTGCTAAGAGAGTAGAACTTACGTATACACATGCACACATATCTGAGGGGCTGGATGTGTTAATTAACTAAATGGAGGGAATCCTTTTACAGTGTAGCATACATATACCAAATCATCATTATGTACACTTTAAATATCTTTAAATATTTAAATTGTACCTCAATATTATACTTCAGTTATACCTCAGTTGACAATTATTTAAATTGTTGATTATACCTCAATAAAGCTGGGGAAAAAAGAAAATATTTGAAAATAATATTAAACTGTTATTTGTTTATTCTTTTTTTTTTAAAAGATAGATTTTTTTAAAAAACACACATGTCTTTATTGATTTCAGAGAGAGGAAGGGAGAGGGAGAGAGAGAGATAGAAACATCAATGATGAGAGAGTCATTGATCGGCTGCCTCCTGCACGCCCCCGACTGGGGATCCAGCCTGCAACCCGGGCATGTGCCCTGACCAGGAATTGAACCCTGATCGGGAATTGAACCCTGATCGCCTGGATCCTAGGTTGATGCTCAACTGCTGAGCCACGCCCGGCTGGGCTGCCTAGATGCTTCTACTTATGATTTTAAAAATTTTATTTAGATATAAATCACAGACCATACAAATCACTCATTTAGAATGATTTAGGCTGCCTGCCTGGCCCGACTGCACTTATGGGGGTCGCTGCTGCCACCCCCACATCCCTGGAGCCAGAGGCCTGGGGGCCCTTCCCACTGGCCAGGGCCCCTCTCTCCCCATGTCTGAGCTGGACCACTCGATGCTTGGCTCCTCCAGAAGACACATGAGACAGCCTTCTCTACTGGTTTCTAAATGGCCTTCCGGCAACAGGGTCATCGACTTCATGCAGAGTGACGTGGGTTGGGAAGCTGCCTGTGGCTTCTCTCTACTAGGCTGCCTGTGCATGGTGTGGGGTGGCACCTTCTACGTGGTGGGCCTTGCGGCGCTGCAGGGGTCCATGCAGCTCTCGGGGGGGGGGGGCGGTGACCACAGGCTTGTGCATCGAGCTGGCCACTGGCCTGCTCTGGGCCTGTGCTGTCGGCCTCTACATGGGCCAGCTAGAGCTGGACGTGGAACTGGTGCCCAGTGAAGCAGGTGGCCGGAATGAGCAGCAGGGCCACAGGGAATGGCCTGGTGCTGGATGCTGTCCAAGGACCAGGACATTAAAACCTGACCCTTCCCCCGAAAAATAAATATATAAGATTCAAAGAGATTCTTCAAATATGGTACCTGGGGATGGGGACTGTAGGAAACAGTGATCCCTGGTACCAGCCAGAGTTTCGTTTTAGGCAGTTTCTCTGAAGTGCTGGGCCTTTTGCTACTTTATCCTTTCTTCAGACTCTTTTTCTTTCTACCTCTTTTGATTTTCCAAAGCGTGTATAATTCAGTGGCTTTTAGTACATTTACAGTGTTGTGCAAGCATCACCACTTCCTAATGACAGAATGCCTTCAACACCCATCCAGGCAGTTCACAGCTGTGCTTGCCTTGTCTTCCTGTTTGTGCAGTCAGCCAGAGGTGAGAGCTCAGGGCCTTTTCAAGTCTTTCCTGAGCGTGTGCCCAGCCCTGAGTAAGTGTGTGGGCTTCTAGATTCCCAGGAATATGTGAGTTTTCAAAGCCCCCATTCCACAAGCATTTTATTCCTCATGCTTTCTTCCCAAGCTTTCAGTTTACATGTTGTCTGTACTAATCTATTATTCCTTGCCCCAGGTGGCAGTGGCTAATATATTTGCCTTTAAATGTTTTCACCAAACTCCTCTTCTTTCCCCCTGGTCCTCATCCCTAGGGGAGTTAGGCAGAATAAAGGCACACCCTTTGAAGGGATCTTTCAGGAAGTCAAGAAACAGGGCAAAACATATTAAGTACCTCTGCCACTAGGAACCCATAGCAGGAATGCAGTCTTGTCTTCAGGGCTGCTGAGGAACAGGGGATGGGGCCAGGGTAAGTTTAAGTGCCACAAAGTTCTATTACTGATATTCAACTATTTTTTTTCTTGATTACATGTTTGCCTGGTTGCTGTAAACTTTTAATTTGTTTCCATACTTCCAATAAAATTGATTCTGACAGTTTTTGCCAATTTATCCACTGCCTTTGTGGAGGGATGGGCTTTAGGAGTCCCTTACTCATATATTGGCTGATGTAGCCCTAATCAGTCTTATTTTAAAATATTGTTTATTATCAATACATTTTTAGTTGTAAGTGAAAGAAAACCCAACCCTAAACTAGCTTGAATGAAAGGTAGAGTATAGGATTCTGAATGGTTTAAACTGGGTTCAGATTCATTAGCATTTGATGTCTCTGGGCACCATATGGAGAGGGCAGGGGCAATGGTTTTAGCCTTGTATTCTCTCAACTTCCAAATTGTCGAGCTGCTTTTCTAGTGTTTCCTATAAAAGCCCTGAGGTTTACTCCTACTGGATATGATTGTCATGTGGTCACCCCTGAATCAATCACTATGGCCAAGGGAATGCTGTGCTCTGATTGACTTAGGCATGAGTCAGTTACTCCATCCATATGGTCAAGGGTGAGGCCTACTCCCAACACATGCACAGAGAATGGGAGATGGTAAAAAAGGGAGATCAGATGAGACTGAGGGGGAGACAGAAAGTATATGTCCTCTGTAGTAACCTTTAGGACATCCACATGATTCTTTCTAAAATGTTTCTAGTGTCTAGGGCCAAAAGAACCTAACATCTTGCAGCCTTATTACAAGATTGGAATACTAGTGAACTGTTTTGTCTTAAATTGGGATCATCTTGTGGAGTTCTAGAAACCCAAGAATATACTGAATTCTTGGAAACTTGTTTTAAAAGAATAATAAGATGCTTCAGTTGGGTGATTGAATCTTATTATTACAGATGTGAAAAAAGTTTCTTTGAAGCTAGAGATCTTCGTCAGCACATGAACAAACATCTTGGTGTGAAGCCATTCCAGTGCCAATATTGTGATAAGTGCTATAGTTGGAAGAAAGATTGGTATTCCCATGTGAAGTCTCATTCTGTCACTGAGCCTTACAGGTGGGTAAATTTGAGGAGAACCTGAACTTAATATATATACACACATATATTTGTATATATGTGTGTATATATATGTACTTGGATTAATTCTTATGGATACTGATGCTTTTAGTTTTTTTCTCCCTATTTAAGATGTAATATATGTGGCAAAGAATTTTATGAAAAAGCATTGTTCAGAAGGCATGTAAAAAAAGCCACCCATGGGAAAAAAGGAAGAGCAAAGCAAAACCTGGAACGGGTTTGTGAACGATGTGGAAGGAAATTCACTCAACTGAGAGAGTACAGGAGACACATGAACAATCATGAAGGTAACTGTACCTAGTATCATATATAATGTAGCTATATGTTATAGATAAATACATAGAGAGTAAAAGCCAATCCAGTACTGATTCTCCCCTTATCAGCCCACTTGCTCATTACCTCACCTTCCTTAATAAGAGATGTATTCCATATCATAGAAGTTTTTTCAAGTGATAGCGGTGATTCTGAACCTGAGTACCTAATTTAGTGAGCTTAATATTCTCTATCAATTCTCACTTTTTATGGACTCCTTGGAGCCTCTCTTCTCTCATCCTAGGATTATAAGGGTTACTGTGAAGGTTAAGTGAGACCATGCAGGGAAACTCAGAATTGCCTCTTAGTAACTTCTCTCCGAGGGCACATCTTTAGAGAGATTATTGTGCAGAATCTGGTTTATTCTAAGGTAAACCATTAGGTCCTAGATAAAATATTGCCATAGTCAAGACAGAAAGGCTTATGGGCTACTGTATTTTAATAAAAGCATTATTTATCAGGCAACTTTAATATATTTTTGTACTTGCACCTCACCACATACACCTCTCCTCCTTCTTTTTTTAATAGGAGTTAAGCCATTTGAGTGCTTAACATGTGGAGTAGCCTGGGCTGATGCCCGATCTCTAAAACGCCACGTCAGAACACATACTGGTGAACGGCCCTATGTTTGTCCTGTGTGCAGTGAAGCCTACATAGATGCTCGAACACTCCGAAAACATATGACTAAATTCCACAGAGATTATGTGCCTTGCAAAATTATGCTGGAAAAAGATACTCTTCAGTTTCATAACCAAGGAACTCAAGTGGAGCATGCTGTTAGCATCTTAACAGCAGACATGCATGAACAGGAAAGCAGTGGTCCTCAAGAACTTGAGACTGTGGTAGTGACAGGAGAAACTATGGAAGCTCTTGAAGCCGTTGCAGCTACTGAAGAGTATCCATCTGTATCTACACTTTCTGACCAAAGTATTATGCAAGTGGTTAATTATGTGTTGGCACAACAGCAAGGACAGAAGTTATCTGAAGTTGCAGAAGCTATTCAAACTGTTGAAGTAGAGGTGGCACATATTTCAGAAGCAGAATGAATATAGTAATGGAGATTTTTTAAAGTGACATCTCACGTATACTGAACTCACAGAACGTTTGTTTACAATACTTTGTGACTCTCCGCCTAGACTTTGTATGTGAAGACTCTAGGCTGTTTGATGATGTTTTAGCATTTCTGAATGGTTTGTTTGGCTAAAGTCCATTTACTGTAAAGAAGTTGGAAACATCTGTTTAATGGTTTATCATGGTATACTTTTTATGAATTAATATTTGTAAAGGACTGCACTAAATGAAAAACTGTACAGTTTCATTTGCATTTTGACATATACTTTGAGTTTAAAGGCTGCAGCAGTCAGCTTTTCTTCTCTTTTATTCTCAAAATATAGAAGTTTTGTGATTTCATTTGCCCTTTTTATAGATTTAAAAAAATTGTTAATATAAAGCATTTTAGTAGGGTGCATAGGTATATTACATTTTTTAAATGCTCCAAATCTGTGATTCTTGACTTACTATTTATTTTAAGCCCTTATAAGTCAGGAATTCTTTATTTTGTTTTAAAGCACTTAATAAGTTACATGTTGTAATCAAGTTTGCACAGTATACTTATCTATATGGGGAACCCTTAAATGAATAGCTGATTTTAAATATGCCATTAAAATGCATGAAATGCCTATTCAAGCCTTACTATACTATCTCTTCAAGGCAAGTAAATAGACCATAAGAAAAGAACAGTTATTAAGCACTGTTGATGAAAAATTTCTCCTTGATGACATAGGGCAATACCTGGGGGTGGGGGTGGAAAGAATCTCGTTCTTTTGCTGAAAAATTAACAAGTTAAAACTAGGTTTAGTATGTTTGCAGCTTTTGTATCATGTTTTTTTGTTGTTTGTTTTCTTGTTTTGCTTTTTTGTATCATGTTTAATTGTTCAATTTTGTTGAAAAACTGCAGTTTAGAAATAGGACAACAATGTTGACATCTAGAGTGGTCCTGTGGGTATCATATAATTGTACAAGTAATTCCAGAATATTGAAAAGTCTTCAGTTCTGCCCTCATTATAGTATACTGCTTAAGGAAATTAATTATAGTCCACCAAATTGTTTAAAGTAAATTATTTTAAAAAGTTATCTGAGAATTAAATTATATATTAATTTTTGTTTTTGATTTTTAAATTCCCACTTCCTTAAGCTATCCGGATAATCTTCTGATTTTCAAAATAACCATAGGGAGATGCCACATTTCTCTCCTCTTGGAATCTACCACTTGAGCTATAATTGTTAAAATGAAACATTTAAGTATTATAACTAATATAAGGTATAAAATTAAGATATAGGCAAATCACATGTAAATCATTCCTAAAGCACAAGAAAATAATGTGCCTTGATGTATATATATTATTAAGATACTTATTCCAGTTTACTTTAAAAATGGCTTAATAGATAAAGAATTAATGTGATGCCATGCATGCGTTATACTTGCACATGTAATATTTGCATTTGCAAATTTCCCAATGTTTCAATAGCTGTGTGGCTGACTTCAATTTTAAGTGAATTGACATACAGTCTGTAACTCTATAATGGCTGTTTGCTTATTGTATCTTTCAGTTAGTAAAATGTATTCCAACCTGATGAAAATTTGGAATTGTGTTTTTTATGTTCCATCCCCACCATTGTTAATAGGTTTAATTAATTGTATAAGGCCATTAATGTATGTCATAAATATGTAAATAAAAGATGTTAAATCTTGTTTAAAAGCATAAGCTATGGAGTTGAGCTGGTCACTATTTTTAATTCATAAATCAGTTGCTGTTATTTGATATGTTATTAAGTTAACCTAATTTTAAAGGGAAGGGGAATTGAACACATTAAAAAAATAACCATTTGGGGAACACATAATAATATTAAAACTCCTTACTCTTAAACATAATCTAACCACAACATTTAAAGTAGTGTGATTAACTACCAACTTTGGATAATTTAAATGTGTAGAATTATGTAAATTATATGTAGAAACAAGTATTAAGGTTCCAAAAATTCAGTTTTATGTTACCATGGGGGGGACCTCTATTTTTAATTTAAAACAATTTCTTTTTAGAAACATGGTTTTGTTGTCAGATGACTTTCCCCAAACTGTGGATATCCCCTGGTTAAACTTACTTGTTACTACCCTTGCTACTAAGCAGTTTGTGTCATTGCTGTTAGTCACTGACTATGTATTGTTGATAGAAATGAATTAACTAATCCTCTAACATGGGCTTTAATTTGTCTTATTAAAAGCCAGGGGCTCCCTGCCCTATGGCTCGGTTGGCCAGAGCATCATTCCATACACCAAAAGGTGGTGGGTTGGATTCCCAGTGGGGGCACATACGGGGCACAACTGGTCAATCACATGAATGTTTCTCCCCCCTTCCTCTCTCTCTCAAATCAATAAATATATCCTCCAGGGATGATTTTTTTTAAAAGCCAATGGTTGTTTACAGAATTTCACAAGATTACCTGAGCTGCTGGACTTAAAGCTAATCCAAATTTTGTGTCTTTTTAAAAAAACTGCATTGATGTAAACTATCTGTGCATGGTGCTTCCTGCTCATGATTCTTTTCAAACCTGTAATCTCTTTGGAGGTTCCTAAATAGGAGTTTCACATCTACTGTTTGGAACATACACCAAAAAAGCTTCTGTCTCCCCGATCCTATAAATTTATCAGTTACAGTTTGTAGAGGCTTGTGGAGCAGAGATGTACAGATAACTTCTTTGTTTCTTTAATCACTTTAAATATACCATGCTTATTTTATAGTCTGTTATCTAAAGGTTTGACGTGTACTACTGCTGTTTATTAGATTTTTCTTTAGGTGTTTTATATATTTTAGAATATGAGCTCATCTCTAACAGGGTCTTATCTTTGGGACTGCTGTGCCACCCACTTAAGGTTGAGGATGGGTGGGTGGGTCCTTTCAAATTGGTTTTGTTTCCCATTACTCCAAGCATGGCCACAGCTTGGTTCTATTTTTTTTTTTGCTGTTGTTGTTGAGGGTATTACAGGTGTAGGTACTATTTTTATATTAATTTCTCAGACTCTGGTTTCCCAGACCAACAACTGTAACTTTGAACTTTAGACCAGTGCGAGGGCAAGCCCATCGTTCTGTCTTCAAGGGAAGTTTTGCCTGGGACAGATCTGCCACACGGCTGCTATGGTTCCAACTCAGTTTCCTTTTACTTGGGGACCCTAGGACATTCCCTGTCTTACAAACTCAGTAGAATGATTTCCAAAGTGACCCTGGCAATGCTGGCTTCAAGTCTACTTTGGCTACAATTAAAATAGCTACATTAGCTTTTTTGGCATTCATGTGGTACATTTTCCCATCCTTATGCTTTCAACCTGTTAATATTCTTAGATTTAAAGTGTAGCTCTTATCCAGGTTGCCAATCTTTGTCTTTTCATAGGAATATTTAGTCCAATTAAAAATATAATTATTGATATATTTGCTTATAAATCTGTCATTTTACTGTTTGGTGGGGTTGTTTTTGTAATGCCTGTTGTACATTCTTTTTCCTTTTTAAACATTCCATTCCCATTAGCTTGTTAGTTACATTAACTATTATTTTAGTAGTTTAGATATCACATTCAAGTTCTTGGCCATGTATTCTACTTCATGAACTGTAGAGCCACATAAGTTCAGATACATATCAACCCCATTCAATGGAAACAGACAAAGGAAGTGAAATAGTTTATCAATCCCATACCAATGACACCTGTATACAATCAGACTTCATGATGACCCCATACCCTCAAATATCCTAGTTCCCCTTGAAAACTAGCTCTGTGGATTCTCAGTCACCATCTCCCACTTACCTAAATTTTGGCTGAAGGTTTTTCTTAAACTTTAAAGGTTATCCTGTATATATTTGTCAATTTTGGGGGTGGGCGAGGGTGGCTCTTCAGCATCTACCTCTCTTCCAGGTACCTACATCTGCATCCCTAGTCATCTGGGATGCTTCTATTTCCCCCATCATTATTCAGCCACTGAATTCCTTAGCAATGTCTTTGATCTGTTACTTCTATTCCATTACTGCTAATTACTGTTCACATATAAATTCATGCATGCAGCATACTACTGCTTGGTTTCTTAGCATCTATACTTGCCCTATTTTCCTTTGTCTTACACACATGACTTCCAGATGAATATTTGAAACTGCCCTTCAGCATGTAGCTCCCGTTTTCTAATGGCTCGTTATATAGCAAATAAATCACAATAGGAATGAAAGTAACTTTGTACGTGACACGAGGTGGCTGTTATCATAGTGTTGATCTATTTCAGCATGGTGACACTACCCAGTATCCCTTGTTTTGAGTTAGCAGGGGTCCTGGCCAGGTAGCTCAGTTGGTCAGAGCGTCGTCTGACAATCAAATCGGTTTCTCTCCCTCTCTAAAATCAACTTAAATTTTTATTTATTGATTTTAGGGAGAGAAAGGGAGACAGAAACATTGCTTTGTTGTTCCACTTAGTTATGCCTTCACTGGCTGCTTCTCGTATGCACCGACTGGGGATTGAACCCAGAGCACGGGTGTATCGGGACAATACTCTAACCAAGTTACCCAGCCGGGGCCTCTAAACTCAATTTAAAAAAAAAAAGACTTGGCACAGACTAGCAGCTGCTTCTTAAGTTACTCCTACTAGAGAAAGTAAGACCTGTAGTAAGAGTCATACTTATCATTCCTGATTTTATTTCTTGAAGCATAACACAGTCAATGCCTACAGAATTCAAATAGGATAGAATGAGAAGAAGCTTGTTTAGAATTAGCAGGGAAAGTGACATTTTCTTCTCAAAGTGGTCCTTTGAGAATATAACCACACTTAAATCCTGTTAGAGGAAATTGCTGGTATATATATATATCCACACACCATATATAACCCATCATTACAATAATGATGTTAATATTGGGGGAGTTACACCCAACTATTACTTCTATTTATGGTGGAGAGGTACCTTGTGAATCTGACACCTTGACTTTGTGAAAATAAACTTTATTTGCCATTTTAGGTTCATAGCAAAACTGGAACAGTTGAGTTCCCACAGGCGCCATGCCCACACACATACTCCCTTTTCACTCTCCATTGCATCTTCAGTTAACTTGCTTTAATCATTTGCAAATATCTCAACGTTTTTGCATTCTTTCAATGTTACTTTCTTTGCATTACTTGTGTTCTGCTGCTTGTGTTAATCTTTTTTCCCTTATAGTCAGGGTATAATAGATTATATATTCTATATACAGGGTTGGGCAAAAAAGGTTTACAGTTGTGAGTATACAAGTTTATTCTTATTATTGTATTATTTTCCATACAAACAACTATAAACCTTTTGCCCCACCCTGCATATTGTATAGAAACTTAGTTATTCAACTGTGATTTTGTTATGGAATTCTAAAAGTAGGAATAAAATAACTAACTGCAGGTATATGAAAGCGTGAGATCAAGACAATGCTAGATTCTGAGTGAAACTCATTTGCGGTGTGTGAACATAACATGTCAGTAACACACGAATTCAGGTAACTTCCTGAAGCATAGTGGCCATCCTTGGTATTTACATAGTACACAAATTTTTATTTTTTCTAAATAATAAGCAATGTAAATTCAATGGATATCGTAGACAAAATGCTCCCCAAAAGGACTTACTCTTAGAAAAAAACGAAGTACATGGGAACATATAAAAGTTCTTTGTCTATATGCAAAAATTAAGTGGATGTCTACTGTGATGTGGCTCGAGGCAGTCAGAAAATTCTCACATATCTGAAGCCTTAGCACGACAGCTACCCTAATTCACATTAGAGATACCTCTCCTGCCTACCCATTTCTCAATTATCAAAGTAATGTAGAATCAGTGTGGAAAACTTGGAAAAAATAGTAAAATGAAAAGCAAAAGCTAAAAACAGTAATTATTGCTGACAATGGATCCCTATGGGAGTGGAGGGCTACATATCACCAGGGACTTTTCATGCAGAAGTCAAATCAAAGGGTTTCCAAAATGTCTTCACTGTGGTGATGGGCAGTTTAGTCCGCTGCTTTTTCTTGCAGCATATGCACCTTCTCAAAGATTTGAAATTCAGCCTCCTGCAGTTGCTACTTCTGCTACACCTGAGAGTTCTCATGTTAACAAGTCTTTTTATTAAAGTTTTCCCTCGATACAATGCTGAAAAAGCCTTGGACAAAATTCAACACTCATTCCCAATAAAAGCACTTCAGAAAATAGGAATTGGTGGATATTTTTAACTTGAAAAAGTACTTACCTTAGTCCTAAAGCAGCATCTTACTTAATAGGTAAAATACTGGAGACATTTCCACTGAGAACAAGAATCATTTCTACCACTATGCAATATTGTACTAGAGGCACAAAGCAATGTGATTAGGCGAGCAAAATGAATTAGAAGCACAAAAATTGGTAAGGAAGTAAAACCATCTCTAGTTGCAGGTGATATGACGGTACACCCTGGGAAGTCTTAAATAGTCAATGATAAAACTCAAACAATAAAGGACTTCAGTAAGATAGGAAGATACAGAATTAACATACAGAAATTACTTGCCTTCATATAAACAGCACACAATGATAGAGAAAACATCATTTCAATAGCAACAAAAAATATTGCATACTTTAGGAATAAACTCAACAAGAAATATGCAAAAGCTAATAAAAAAAAATTTAAATATGTTTTTATTGATTTCAGAGAGGAATGGTGAGGGGAAGATAGAAACATCAATAAGGAGAGCAAATCATCCATCGGCTGTATCCTGCACATTCCCTACTGGGGATCGAGCCCTGAAAATCAAACCGTGACCTCCAGGTTCATAGGTTGATGTTCAACCACTGAGCCACATATAAGAAAAAATTTAAAACACTCCTGAAAGAGGCTAAAGCAGACTGCTCTCGGTTAGGATGGCTTAATAGCATAAAGATGTCACTTGACTAAAATTCAATCTGAATCTCACAAATGCACAAGAATATACTCCAAATGGATCAGGAATGTATTTAAATTTAAAAATGAAACAATACAGCACTAAAAAACCAACACGGGTGAATTCATCTTTAACCTCAGCATAGAGAAAGGTTTTCTATTAACCTAAAATGAAGAGGCAGTAACAAAGTTTACTATGTAAAAAACGGAAGCTTTCATATTACAAAAAAACACCCTAATCAAAGCTAAAAGACAATAATTGGGAGACGCTACTTATAACACATATAAAAGATAAAGAGTTAATATATAAAGAATTCTTAAAATTTGAGAAAGGACCAAAAGAACAATAGTAAAATGAAAATAACATGAATAAACTTAAGGATCTGAACATCATACAGATGTTCAAATGGCCCGTAAAATGAAGAAATATTTGACCTCACTGATAGCTGGAGATGCAAATTAAAACTACTCTGAAATATCATTTTTAACCTACCAGATTTGACAAAAAGTAAAGAGCGTGACATTCTGTTGGCAAGGCTGTGGGAAGAGGCACTCTCATACACTTCTAGTGGGAAAACAAACTGGCATAATCCCTTGGAGAATTTGGCAATATCTAACACAAGCAATCCTACCTCTGAGAATTTACTGAAGGAAGATACATCCCAACAATATGAAAATATACATGCACAAGGTTATTCAATTACAGAACTATAATGGAAAATAGTGGAAATTACATAAGTGCCCATACACAGACGAGAATTTGCATAAACTGGCATATTCACACAACAGAATACTTTGTAGCTGTTAAAAAAATTTTTTTTTGAGGAAGATCTCCATGAACTGGTAGTATACTGTAAAGCATACACACACACACACTGCTACATTTCATGTAAGAGAAAAGAGGGGGAAAATACCCACATACTCATTTATTTTTTAAAGAGGATGAATGAGAAACCATAGAAAGATTAGCTACAGGTAATTAGGATAGAAAGGACAGGAGAAAGAGGCTAAGATAGAAGAGATAGGGGTGATACTTTTGGGCAGTTCTCTGAGAACTATGCTAATGTTTTACATGCAAAAAAAAAAAAGAAATGGGCAGGCATTTATGATGAAATACAAATTAACTAATTGTATTATAAATAACATAACCATACTGAAAGTGGGAGCAGAGAAAAGAACCTACATAACTTTGCAAAACCGTACTTTAATTACGGATTCTGAGACTAAAACGAAAAGAACTATGTACAGATACTGCACTGGTTAGTAGTTTTTCATAGGAAAATATATGAATTAGTAGTTCTAGAAATTAAGCAAATAAGTGAACATGTTATGAATAGTCAAAGTCGGATTTCTTACTGCTGGATTAGTTACAAATATAGGAAGGAGGAAGACTAGAATGAACTGTGGTGTTGGTCTGGTATAGGAAGAATCAATATGAACTCATGGAGAGGCACACACATAGTACATGCGTAGACACACATACACATGCATATAGACCTGGAAATATAGATGTATACATACATACATTTTCTAGGTGTCAAGCAGCCTAGAAGCAACACCACCTTAGTACCAGAGAACACATCTAGAGCCAATTTTGGCTCTGACTACCTTTCTCTGGTGAAAGGAACCATGGATGCTTAGAGAAATCACTAATTCCAAAGTTGGAGAAAATGAGTCCAGTACATCTTCTAGTGCCTAAAATTAAGAAAGTATTTTTAAAAAGGATGGGACATGTTGCCTTGGCCAGTGTGACTCAGTGGTTAATGTTGGCCCACACACCAAAGGGTTGCAGGTTTGATCGCTGACCCCAGTTGGGGTGGGTGTGGGAGGCAACCAATCGATGTCTCTCACATCTACATCTGTGTGTCTCTCTCCCGCTCTCCCTCCTTTCCACTCTAAAAGTCAATGGAAAAATAATGGGGACTTGTCAAAAAGACATGAGGGTCAAACTGAAAGGAATTTGCACGGGAAAACGTGGGACATTTTGAGTTACAAAATAATGGTAATGATGGGTTATAACTTACAGAATAACATAAGATTACTTGGACCCACTATCAATAAAATTGAGTAATAACAGGGAAGAAAATTTCACAGAATTTCAACCACTAAAAGAAGAAATGATAGAAATAGAAAATCATCATTTGGTAAATAGTATACTAACAATCATTTCAGGAAAGAATCAAGGGGGTTGGGGGCATGAATGCTTGCCAATTAGTGAGCAAAAAGTATGACGAGACATAGGATAGTTACATTGTTCTACTTATTTTCCCACAAGATACTTTTTTTAAAAAAATGTTTTTTACTTTAGAGAGGGAGAGACATCAGTTGGCTGTCTCTCACCGGCCCCCTACTGGGGGTGGAGCCTGAAACCTGGGCATGTATTGTGACTGGGAATCAAACCGGCGACCTCTTGGTGCACGGGACAATGCTCAACCAACTAAGCCACAGGCTGGGCATCTCACAAGATACTTATTAACTGTAAACCCCAATAACAGGGTGTCTCAATTCCCCCCCCCCAACTCTGTCACATCCTTCTTTCCACTCAATGGAAAAAAAGTATCCTGGCAGTGAGAATTAACAACAAAAAATATTGTACTAGTCCGGCAGGCGTGGCTCAGAGGTTGAACATTGAACCTATGATCCAGGAGATTGCGGTTCGATTCCCAGTCAGGGCACATGCTGGGGTTGTGCGCTCGATCCCCAGTAGAACGGCATGCAGGAGGCAGCTCATCAGTGGCTCTCTCATCAGTGATGTTTCTCTCTCTCATCCCCTCTCTGAAATCAATAGACATATTTTTAAATATATATATATGTATATATATATTGTAATAATGTTAATTCCCTAATTTGAACAATTGTCCCATAAGATGTTAACATCTGGAGAACAGGGAAATAGTTTCTATTTTTGCAACATGTTTTTTAAGTCTGAAATTTCTTCAAAATGAATTTAAAAAATTTTAGAAGTATTTTCACTTGAACAGGAAACTTTAACAATCCCTCTACAGTATATCAAGCTAACCTTAATCATTAAAGAAAAAAACACTTGAAACTCATAGCCTTCATTTGTAATTAGTCAAACTAAATATGAATCTTAATTATAAACTGTACTTTAAGTTCAATTTTTCTGTTTAGTAAGATCTGACCTTTTCGGCAACAGCATCATAAACATTAAGAAAAAATACAGAGCTAATGGGTAGTAGACACTAGTAAGAGAGTACCTTCTAACACCTAGCTATGCCTTGGCAGGATTATTTTCTACAGCACAGGGCAGACAACACTTTGGCAGGGAGGAGAAGGATGCTGTAGAACTAAAGCTAAATTAGAGAGAGTCTAGTAAATAACAACTGAAACCCTCCCATTACCCTAACAATCTAGGCAAGGGCAACAATTGTAACATTTGTCTCTTCTTTGTTTAAAAACAAAAAACCCCAGCAACAATTACGCGTGATAGAAAATAAGAACACTATTGAATTCGACAAATTTATTGGTATTTTAGTAAAGACATTCATCTCAGTCGTTTCTCCCTCCCAATAGGTTAATATTTCATTTGAGTCAAGAAAAGAATATGCAGGAGAGGGATGTTATTTTAACAGTAAAATACACAAAAATGAAAAGTCTGCCTACGTTAAAGCAAGTTAAATTCATGTATCTTGATATCATTAAATCAAGTAAGAAAGAACTAATAGTTCTATATACATTTCCATTGTTTTACTTGGGACTTACTCTAACAAATAAAAGTGAACAAAGTGTTAGGAATATATACAGGCTGCTTCTCTGGAGTTATCTTTTAAAAGAGCTGAGCGAGTAGTTACCACCATTAAGACAGTCTGAAGCTGCCTGCAAATTTAACATTGTAGAAGTTTTCAAGGAAATCATTATACTGCATTTTTCTTTTACGTATGACTATGCCTTTAAAGATGTGTTTAACTGTCACATTAAAAAAGAATTCATATACAATACAAAAATACAAAAAACAAAACAAAACAAAAACCCCAGAACAAAAACAACCCTACAACACATAAGCTCTAATGAAGTATATGTGGTCAGAGAGTCCATAAAATGTTTAAAGATGCATTTTCTTTCCTTCTATTTTCAATATCTAAAATGTGCTTTTGAGAGGCCACTGGTAAATATGTATACACTTAAAACAAACAAACCATTTTATTGTATTAAATAAGAATTCCTGTAGTTAAGTAAAAATCAAATTGGATTTCCCAAGTTAGTAACTTAAATGTTATGACAAAGTTACAGAAAGTGCATCTTTCTCATTTTCCATCTTCACACAATGTTGCTTTTTTGCTGTTTGTTACCCTTTTAAAAAATAAAAACAGCCAAATATTTACGTATTATGTACATTTAAAATTTTTTGGTGGTGGTTTGTATTTTAAAAGAAACAGCTTCCTATGACTTGCCTCAAGTCTGGTGGAAATGCTTTACAGAAACTAAGCTAATGACAAAAACCAAGAGAAGCACATTCAAAATACTGATTTACTTTGGTAGCAAACGGTTGTTTTTTGAAGACTAATGAAGGTAGACAAGACCCATTAAGGTGAAGTGGGCTATATCAAATACTCAATAGTTTACATAAAATTAAAAAAAAATTTTTTTAAAGAGCTAAGCCTCTGTATCCACTGATAGCAATGCAATATCGAGTTTATGACTTAAAACAAAATAAATGCCCATTAGGAAAAAAAGCAATATTTTAATTTTATCTAATTTACTTTCAGTCAATACTCCAGTAACATTTTCCTCCCAATACAATACTCCCTTCTCTATAAGGCTGTTCCTGGGAGCCAGAAAGTTTAGGTTTAGGGAGTTAAGTTAGAGAGTAATTGCTTGCAGTTTAAACAGACAATAACTTTTTGCTTCCTTCTTAATGTGCTAATAGTTGAGTCTAAAAAAATATGCAATTCTTAGAAAGGTACCATTTCTGATTTTTTTTTAAATTATCTGTAACCTTTGGAAACTAATCACATGAAACTACAAAATTAGCAAATGTCTTGAAATCTGCATATAAAACATAAATTACGTCTAATTTCAAACTCTCATTTATTAGTGTACCACTCAATCTTAAAAAAAAAAAAAGGCGGCTCCAAAGATAGTCTTATACCATTCTTTAAAAAGGAAACTGTTCCTTTTACTTTACACCCACCCCACACCCCAATTTCAAAACATATCATTTAATTGTCTTGGTCATGGACATTTCCAAGATGAGATTTTATATTTCGCTCCCATAGCTTCTGGTTATCAGAAAATCCATGCTTTCCTTTATTAAAGGAGTTTGGTCCTGCTGATGTTGGTGTATCCCTGTGTTAAAAGAAAAGAAATTTATTTAAAATGTTATACAAAGCCTTTTGGGCCATGTCTTTAGCTCATTCAAAGCATATTTACTTAGCACTTATTATAAACATAGGCTGAACATCAGAAGCCCCTACAAAGGTTTTTAAGAACTTACTTTCCACTGGCCCAGTCTTAAAATTCCCCAGATTCCATAGGCCTAAGGAGGGACCAGGTAAGTCTGTAGTTTTAACAAACATTTAACATGATTATGATACATAGCTAAGGGTGGCAACCATTATAGTTTAAAAACTGTTGCTTGCAACCCACTAATAAGGTCATGAAATTAATTTGCTGGCTTGCCATCAGCACTTGTAAAAATTAAATGGAAGAAAAACATGAAGATGTACCACACAGAAAGGCTAAGGTCATTTTATGAGCTCTTTCAAGTTTACATGTTTAAATTAGATGTATACTGGGTGTTTAGAATGGGTTACAATGCCAAATGTATTTCTTAGGTCCCAGTATCAAAGGAAGGTATCGGGACCTAACTGTCCCACTGGGACTGTTCTCATTCGAATCATAGACTGAAAATCTGAAGGCTGATGCATGTTTATGGACTTGGCAATTTGTTCTTTGGAAGTTTATACATGAAGTAGAAATGGGGACATAATATGGGTAGATTTAAAGCTAAGCTTCCTTATTAGCCTCTAAATTATCCACTTATGTCCGTACAAAGACAGGAAGCTGAACCTAATGTTAACTTGAAATTGACATTATTTTCATGACAACAGAAACAATAAAGGTAAAAAATTAAAATACTTTTGTTTTGGTACTTGACATTTAAGTTACCAAGGACAAAAGGGCATTATGATCATCAAGATTAAGTGATGAGAATGATATCACAAAATTAAATGAGTGAAAGCTGTTTCTTATTATACCAGAAAAAAAATTTTAATTTTATCAGGAACATTTCTCATTAGCTATTTATTTGAAAAAATATATACAGATTACATGTATCTGAAAAGAAATAGCCTTAAATTATTAATTTTTTCTTAAGATACTCGTAAGATCACTGATAATTCACAAAACCCAAATAAGCAAGAAAAGCCTGAACACGAAAAGATTATGTGTAATTTATTCTTGCTCTTAATTCACCATCATGTTGTACAGTATTTATGAAAAATTATAATACCTTCCAATATTCTTCATCCTCATCTTTGCTTCTGGAGGCATTTCCTCTGGTTCGCTCTGGAGAAAAGAAATAGAAGTAAACAGGGATAACTACATATAGATTTATTAAATTCACTTTATGCTAAATTTTTTATCTAAGTCTTTTAGCATTTTCAATACTGTAACTTTTTGTAAAAGAAGAAATTTATCTTAACTACATTATAAAAATGTACTTATCCTAATGATGGTTTTGCATTAAAATTTTTGGTAAAGCCTGTCCATTGTGGCTCAGCAGTTGAGCATCAACCTAGGATCCAGGAGATCGCAGTTCAATTCCCAGGCAGGGCCCATGCCAGGGTTGTGGGCTCAATTCCCAGTTGGACGCATGCAGGAGGCAGCCAATCAATGACTCTCAATATTGATGTTTCTCTCTCTCTCTCCCTCTCCCTCTCCCTCCCCTCCCCCTTCCTCTCTCTGAAACCAATAAAGATATATTTTAAAAAGACCCAGCATAAAGGGATTTCTATTTGTCATATCTGGGAAAATTTGAGCATTGTGGAATAAAATAAGAACCTATGAACCCACACTTATATAAATAAGGGGAAGCTCTTCTTTACAGTAAGAGACAATAAACAGAGAGGACGAAAGAATTAGAAAAATCAACACTTGGCAAATATTAAAATAACTGATTCTGGCAAGAATCACCAATGGATGTTAACACTCAAGAGTAAGTGCTTAAGAAATTATATATTTTCACATATTCTCAAACTATATCTCTGATAAGATAAACTTTAATTAGAAAGGTAAAATAGTAATTTGATGGTACAGAATTCTAGCAAACATCACTTTAACCAAATGATCAAAGTTAAAACTGCCTGTAATGGGACATATTGATAACATGTGCTCCCTGATATGATGCGCTGAGAACTTGGCATGACTTCTGTGGTATTCCAGCTATAAGAGATGTGAATCTAATCATGAGAAAACACCAGACAAATCCAACCTGAAGGACATTCTACAAAATAACTGACCTAAACTCTTCAAAAATGTTAATGCCATGAAATACACAGATACTCAGTGACTGTCAAAATTAAAGGAGACTAAAGAAATACAATAAATAATTTTTTTAAAATGTCCTCTTTGTTCAATATATTTCAGGCTTAGATATATATTTGAGGTTACTTAACCATATTCTACAGAAAAAGAATCAGATAAAGATTTTATTTTGTGTATTTCAGATATTAGTCCTTTGTTAGCTTTACCTTTATTTATTTTAGAATTTTAAAAATGTTTTGATTTTAGAAAGAGAGGAAGGGAGAGGGAGAGAAACAGCAATCAGCTGCACAATCCCTACTGGGGATGGACCCCAAACCCAGGAATCAAGCCCAGTGACCTCTCGGTGCATGGGATGACGCTCAACCCGCTGAGCCATACTGGCCTGGGCTATTTCAGAATTTAAAAAAGTTTATTTGAGCCAAACTGATGATGTATGCCAGGGAACAAATCTCATATGCTCCCCTCTTTGTTGGTTTTATTTTTTATTGATTTTTTTTTTTTTTTTTTTTTTTTTAGAGAGAGGAAGGGAGGGGGAGTAGGGGACAGAGAGACAGATATCCATTGGTTGCTTCCTGAATGCACCCCAACCAAGGCTTGGACCTGCCACTTTTTGGTGCACAGGACGACGCTCCAACCAACTGAGCCATACTGGCAAGGGCCCCCTCTTTGTTGGTTTTACACATTGCAAATACCTCTTCCCAACTTTCACCATTAACTTTGTCAATAATCTTGTTTATTTAACAGAAATCCTTAATTTTGGTATAATCTAATTAGTCAATTTTACTTAGGGTTTGTGAAAAACACTTTTTTGAATTTTTATAAGTTTATTTGAGCCAAGATAACAACATATACAAGGGAAAGCAAGATCTCAAATGCTCCCCATATAAAGAGTTTAGATGCATGTGTTCTTTTTATCTAAGAGACAAGTTTATCCTTTCCTATCCTTACCATCTTACAGTAAACAGTGATGCCTGAACCTGTCCAAAATTTCTTTAGAAAGTATTTAGAAAAAGCAGTAACAGAGGACTAGAAACCAAAAGACCTAAGTTCTAGTTCAACATCTGTGTGCACCAGCATACTTTACTTCTTAATTTCTCCATTTGCAAAATAGAAATAACTGTACCACATGATTCACAGGGACATATTGAGGGTAAAATAAAGTTATGTGAAAAGATATCCAAATTGTTAGGCATTCAAAGTAAGCAATTACTACTACGTAGTCCTTAAAATTTCCAGTCTCTCCACTTTTACACATGCTGCTCCTTTCTTCCTATATTGTCCTCATATAATCTGTACATACCAAAATGCTACCTAATCTCTTTAAAATGTTAGAATGAAAGAAAACAGAAATTATTATTTAAGTTAGTGCTTTTTATTTTTTTTTAATTTTTATTATTATTATTTTTTTCAATATATCTTCACTGACTTCAGAGAGAGGAAAGGAGAGGAAGAGAGAGAGACAGAAACATCAATGATGAGAGAGTCACTGATCAGCCGCAGCCCGCAACCCGGGCATGTGCCCTGACCGGGAATCGAACCCTGATCGCCTGGATCCTAGGTCGACGCCCAACCGCTGAGCCACGCCCAGCCGGGCAGTTAGTGCTTTTTAAACTTTTTTGGGGGAAAGGGGGGGCAATGAAATACATTTTTCCTCAACAAAATCTTACTTGGGGTCCCAATTAGCAACCAGATAAAAGAACTGCTGTAAGAAAAAGGGGCAGGAGACCAGAGCCCTGCCTGTTAGGCATCACCACCTCCCAGCACAGTAGCTCCTAAGACATTTCTATGGAACCCCAGAACTCTAAAAAAATGGTTTAAAAGTCTATTCTTAAATAGGGCCTTCATTTTACAGTTTAAAAACTAAGGCTCCAAAAGGTAAAGTGATTTATTCACAGGCTTTCTACTGGTGAAGAACTAGACAAACAGAGACAGAACCCAGGTCTTCCCAATCACCAGCCCAGTGGTCTTTCCATGCCACTTCATCTAGTTACCCAGCCTCTCTTCTTTCCCTGAATTTCCACATCACTTCATCTCCAGGTACTTTTGATTTTTATTAAGTCTCTGCTCTAGAAGGCTGAGTTCCTAGAGGAACATGTCTGATTATCTTTGTAATCTCCCTGTGCCTAGCATATAGAAAGCACTCAAATGTGTAAACGTCCAAAGGAGAACATAGCGATCACGTTATTCTTTAGCTATTGACCTGGGCTCCAATCATTTCACATTTATCCTCGCCCAAAAATCCTCTACAAAAATCTCCAGTCCAGTCAAATACAGCTTAGTATTTACCACTTGTGATTTGAAAGCTGATGTCTTAGTTTACAAAAGTATTCCTTGGTTTGTCAAAACCCTACCTAATGTTTCAGTACCCAACTAATATTTCTTCTCTTATATATTCTTCCCAGCTACTCCTCTGAATGTACAGTTCTTATCCAGATTCCCTTTGGGAGCAATTCCTCATGTACTCAGTAACAATTAATTGTTATACAATAGGGTCACATCTTAAGTAAGGGTTAGGTTCTAAAGTCGGTGCCTAAGGAAAGTGAAAATTATGCTTAAAATTCCATAGTCTTTCATAAGCACGGTAAGAGAGGGACCCTGTGAGGGGCATGAGGGGACCAGCACTGCCTAAGACAGCAGATTAGCATCTTATGTTTACTTTGGAATATGAGTTTATTGACTAAAACTTCTAGCAGAATCACCCACACTATTTGTTATTCCTCATGGAGATAAAGGGAGAAACCACTATAGCTGCCTGCTGTAAGTTAAATGCATGTATAATGTCTCATCACTGAAGACTTCAGCTATAAAAATTATTAAAGTATTCAATTTTTCTTTTTTTGGATACTATATACTACATACTTCCTAGTACATACATATATTATTACTTATAATAAGCATTTATCAATTTGATTCTTAAGTTCCTTGCCCCTAGAGTCAACAATATTTTAAGTAATCCTACAACCAAATAAAATAAATAGAAATGCAGATGTCTCACACACAAAAACTGATCAAAGTTTTAAAGGAAATTCACTAGAGTACCATTAACAGAGCCTACAATCTGCCACTAACATCTTCCTTAAAGAATTGGTTAAAGCAAAATAAACAAACTAGGTGTCAACTTACATCTTCATCTTCATTAAAAGCTGCTGCTACTGAAAGGGTTTTTGGAGCAAGAGTTGGAACAGTTTCTTTAGGTTTCTGAAGAAAAAAACATATTAAAGAGTATGACATAATGTTTACACAGGCTTGTTTAATAATACAATTAATCATCAAATATTAAAATTTATATTTTCCTAGAAATTGTGAGAAACTCAGAGCTCTTACTTTATTGTCCCATTTTTTTCCTCCTGCAAAAGATTTCCTAGTTAGGACCAATAGTTTATTATCATTTAGCTATGGGGCACCCGGTACAAGAGTAAATGATTAGTAATACTTAAGTACGATGTTGCCTTGGGAACATAAAAGACACCAAGACTCAACTTTCTACTAGTTAGCTTTCTGCCCTATAGCCTATAAACATGCTTCATTCATCCCATCTCTTCTATCTAACCTAACTTTTTGAAGTAAATTGTCCTTACTATCTCCAATTCTCTCACCACCCAGTCTTCAAACCGCTGCAATTTGGCTTCCTTCCTTACCATTTTCCATGATTCCTCCCTCAACTAGAATCAGGTAACCCTGATTCTGTCCTCACCAATGACTAGTGTGCTGCATTTGACTCTAATCATCAGGGTTTTTTTTAAAACACCCCCACCGTGGCTTCTGTGACACTGTTTTTTATTGGTGATTCTCCTAATTCTTTTACCTTTTATTTTCCCTCTCTACCCTCCCTCCTGCCTGCCCCCCCCCCCCAAATGACAGATACACCAAATTCTGTCCTTAGTGACCTTTCCTTCTCTATTCTCCCCTGGTCAACTTCATTCATTCCCAAAGTTTTAAATAGTTTAAACTACCAAATCCTATGCCTACGCCCAAGTGAACAGCTCCACTTAAAGCTCCTGGGATACTTTAGATTCATAGTGTTCGTAAGTACTGAAGCCAGAATATCTTTTCCTCAACTTGCACATTATATTGTAAGGTCCTATTGATTAGATTTATCTTGTTTTCCCCCCTCTAATCCTTTGTACAGAGTGATCTATACAGTGATGTTTCTAAAATGCAAATCCGCTTAAGGGTCAATACTCCTTATAATGTTCTATGGCTCTGCCCGAACCTAAAGAATAAAGCCAAACTACATTATGGAGTTCAAGCCCTTTATGATTTGGTCCTCTGGTCTCATTTTAGGGGCTTTCTATCCTATATTTGCCTTCCAAACACTCGACAAGAACAATTTCCTAAATGTACTGTATGGTTTCATATATAAACTCCTTTTGTGTGAAATTCCTTTTATTTGAGATGCCCTTTTGCCTCCCGCCTGCACTTAAGGCAAATGCAAACATCGCCTCATCAGTGAAATCTTCTCTGACCTGCAACAAAACTAACCATCCCTTCTTCTATAACACACACAAATATTTTTTATAAACAATGTTTGCTTCTGAAGGAATAAAAAAATGTTAATTTGGAGATTATGCATAGTGACTCTAAAAACACCCTTATATCTTACAATTCCAACTATTTTTTGTATCTTAAACCTAACCCCCCCAAGCAAATTATATTTACACTGTTATTTATTTTATAAAAACAAGTTTTTATTTTCCAAAGATTAAATGTCTTACTAAAAGGCTTTTTCAAACATAACCCTCCCATCTAATGTGATCAGCAATTACTAAATCATGTGTATGATTTAGAGAAAGTAGGGATTTGTATATCCGATTTGGGAGGGTGTTGAACCATAGTAAAATTTATTATCAAGGGGAACATCTGTATGAGAAGTATACATGAGAATACACGTTTAATCACTATTAAAAAAAAAAGTAAATATTTATGCAGGTAAGTCTATGCAACTTAAAAAACAACAACAAAAAGAATCAGTCCAGGTAGGGAGACTAGTCCTAAGTAATGAAGTTACAAGTTGAATGTCTTTTATCCAGATTGAATTCAAAAAAAAGGAACAAAGAAAAAGGAAAGGCAAAACAGCATAGGGTGGGAGTGGAGGTTCTGAGAAATGATAGCTCTTTTAAAACTATAAGTGTGGCTCACACTTATAGTAGGAACTTGATTCATATCATATTTTAAAGATCTTTGAATGAACATATGATGCAGAAAAAAGCTGTATGCATCTGGCAACTGAGCATTAATTTTCACAGAAAAGATATGAACAAACAACTCAAAAGGAATTTTAGGATTTTTCTCCTTACACAAGAATGTAACTATTACCTAAAGCCAATAGCAATACATGTAAGTAACTTTTTTTCTTAAAGAGATCTATTTTGATGCCATATAAAATAGTCACAAACAATCAAATTTCTAAACCTCCTGTGCTTCAATCTAATACTTCAAATACTTTCCAGACACCCCCTAGTTCATAAATATTAATTCATGGTTTACATATTAAAACAAGGGATCAAAAGTTGATCTGTAAGGAACTACTGTCACAGGATATCAATGAATGTCCTCGTGTAGCTCCAAAGTAAGATAACCAGGAAGCTCTCATCAAGGAATACTTTATTAATATTAACCTTTTAAGATAAAATAACTAATTTCTAGAGATACTATTTTTAATATTGCTAGAATTGAAAGATATTTTTAAAAGGTTTTGTTCAACTTAGAAAAATTCTAAGCTATTACTTGTAGTTGTTTCTTCTACTCCAAACCTTTTTTAAAAATAGCTTTAAGATATAATTCATCCAGCTCTTGAACATGGAGCTAATAACTCCTTAAATATTTACATGAAAGTTCATGCATGCACCCAGGTAACTTTTTTATACTTAATTTACCTAACTCAGTAAAAGTAGGTTTCCAAAACAAGTTCTCAAGACCCATTACGAATATCATATGTAAAATAACAACTCACACTTGATCCAAGTTTGATGGATATGGCTGAGGCTTTCTTTGTCGTCTGACTACCTATGGCAAATCCAAACTTGGAGATCTTTGTAGGCTTTGTTGGGAGGTCTGCAGCTTCTTCTTCAGCTGATCGCTTCTCAGCGCTGCGACTGGAACTTTCCCCTCCATTACTGGAAGAAACAGTCTTAGTTTTCACAGGTTTTTCTGCTTCTTCTTCAGGTCCTGGTGAAGTCGAAACAACTTACCAAGATGAGCTATTTTTACTGAGCAGACTGACGGGAGCAGCAACCTCAAAAAGCATCGTTATAAGGAAGATACCTCTGCAGTTGTCACCTACTGACCCAACAGTCTCTTCCACTGTTTGTTAGAGTATACAGCAGGAACTGAGATTGTGTGGCAGTAGAAGAGGCTCCCATGAATTAACTAGCATAAAATACAGAGCAATTTAAAATTACAAACACAGAGTTCACAAAAAGTAAAGACCCTTCAACTAAACACTGTAAACTGTACAATAATCTAGTTATTTGTGAGATTTTGCTTCTTATAAATTAAGGTCTGTAAATTGTTCTACACAAACTAGTTTGTGAACAATTAGTCACACCATAGGGTAATACATTTGACTAATACATTCTAATATTCTTCAATAATGTACTATTAGTTATACACAGTACCTAGTTACGAATAGCCCATTATTACCTGAACTACAATGTTAATATAGCCTGGAGTTATTTTCTTGAGTGATGCGTTCCTCTTGTACATCCCACAAAATCTTTACTTGTAAAGGAACTTCAAGGAAGACTACAAGGTCATCACCTTTTGAGTCATTTTACTCTAAAAGCTTGGTTATCACCTGTTTTAAGCTACTCTTAAAAGCTTTTAACAATCATAGTTAGGTTTATACATTATTTTTTCTCATGAAAGAAAGATGACCTAATTATAATTTCAAACAGTAGAAGACATGCATATGTAAGTTTGGAATAAAGATATTTTTCAGTAATTTTGCTCATGTTTGCATTCATCAATGATGAAATTAGTTCACATCTTGAATGTCTTAGGTATGTTATGCAAGGCTATTTAAGAACATATTGGGAAGACTGGCTATTATTAAAATTCTTATTTTCTTTCCCCAGTTTACTAATTCACTCTATAGAATGTATTCTGCTACACTGGATGGTTTATTTATGGAGCAAGAGAAGATGAGCTAAGGGATAGCCCTGAAAATAGTTAAGAAACAGGACAAAAAGCTTGAAGGCAAGGGAAGGAGGGAAATGAAACACAGACTGACAAGTAACTGATTAAAAAAAGTAAATGATTAAAAAACGGGAGGCTATAATCTCAATCTATATAGTTTTGGAATTATAGGGTCTCTGGTTAATTAGCACTTTGAACAGAACATTTGACTTTGTTTAGAGGAAAAATAAAAAGAACTCTTTATTCCCTTTGGACAAACGGTGAGAGTTGTAATGACAATGTAGGAAAGGAATTAAGCAGGATTAGGTTTTGGGATTTCCCCAGGAGGTGCCATTCACTTACTCAGATATGAAATTACAGAAGCACCTGAAGAAAGATGGATTGCTATTCAATAGTTATAAAAGTCACAGTAAATCCAAACAGTGATAACTTCTTTGTGACTGATACACAACTAAAATAGAAAATTCTACCAACTGGAATATACAGAAACTCTGAAAATAAATCAAAACAAATAGTATAAAGAATATTTAGTCCTGATTGTAGTGTAACTGTGCTTTGAACTGTGACCAAAGGCTATAATTAGTCAAGATTTCCTGTACTTCTAAAACCTATCTTTACCTAATTCTAGGTCTCCTGTTATCCAGAAAATAGTTTTGAAACAAATAAAATTTAGAAAAATTAAAGCATAAATAATGAAAAGTGAAAATATAATTCTTACTATAACATTAATAACATTGTGACAACTAGTTGAACTAGTATGTGCTAATACAAGAAACACAATAGTATCTGTCCAACTGCATGATGCTGTAGGGAATATTTCTAGAGACTACTCTAGAAAAAGGTAGCATGAAAAGGGGAGCTGGGAAAACTATCAATTAATCAACTGACAACAACTCAGTTTTATTCACATCTGTGTTTTTGTCATCTGAAAATTAAGCACAGTATGTCTATTAGGTCATTTCTACACATGGCTGATTCCAGGATCAGCAATTTATTTCTGGATATAGGAAACAACTTGCCTTGCTCTCTCTCAAGAAGTTTTTGGTTTTTTTTTGGTAAGCAAATGTAAA
Organism: Miniopterus schreibersii; assembly: GCF_964146895.1. NCBI lineage: Eukaryota > Metazoa > Chordata > Mammalia > Chiroptera > Miniopteridae > Miniopterus > Miniopterus schreibersii. Next base: position 65,840,218 of record NC_138106.1, on the reverse strand, counting down.
CGCTCAGTAGCTTTAGAAAATATCTAGTCTTCAATAAAAAGGTGGGGGGAAAGGAGTGAAGGAAGGTGGGTGCACTATGAGTACTCATCACTTTGTGTGGCTTCAACTGTTATTTTCTCTTCATGCAATCCTCTTCTAACAAAACATTTAGGAAATAAAGCAAATGGGAAAATATGGCAGCCAAATCTATTATTATTAGTGTGATTATTATAATTTCTACAATTCTATATATCTTATTAGAAAATTATATACCTTTGAAACATACCATTAAATAGCAACATCAATTCTTAAGCCCATTAAGTGCTTTCCTTTAAACACAATATGTAAAACTTTAATATTTGGGGCTTTTAATAAAAACTGTTTTCAAAGTATTTAATGAGATGTTTTGTATTTTGGGACTGTGGAAAACAAAATTTTGGATGACCATAGATTTTTGAAAATTTTTAACAATGTAACATATTTTAAAGGATGAATAAGTATGTGGCATAATAAATGTCAATTTCATTCAAGTAGATAGATTTTAGATAACCTACAATATCTTGAAATGGTTATGATTATAGTATGAATAGCTCTTCTCTAAAATTTCTATTTATTTCAAGGAGCTACAAAAATTTAGCCAAAGGGAGAAAAAAAAAATCTATCTAAGGTCTCACCCTTAGCATTATCTCTACTCTTTAACGTGACAGCAGGTGGTTCAAATAAGTAGCTTCTCTTATTCACATAAATTCATGTTAACTATGAAAGTAATCTCATAAAAAATACTTGTACTTCCAACTTACTGGAGTGTTTAATAGGAATTAAAAATCAGAATGATTCTCTAAATAAGCCCTTAGAATAAACTTCATAATATTTCAAAACAGTGGCTACTGGCCACAAAATGATCAATTTAGCAATATCCACTGTTTTAACTATGATTCCATTGTACAACTTCATTAAAAATGCCTGACATTCAAAAGTGGTTTTATGTGCCCTGGCCGGTGTGGCTCAGTTGGTTGGAGTGTCGTCCCTACACCAAGAGGTGACAGGTTCAATTCCTGGTCAGGGCACATATCCAGGTTGCAGGTTCCATCCCCAGTTGGGCATGTGCAGGAGGCAACAAGAAATGTCTCTCTCACATCCGTGTTCCTCTCTCTCTCTCAAAAACAAAAACCAATCAATCAAGTAAGCAAGTAAATAAATAAAATGGTACCTTATCTTTAAAAAAACACACCAAAAAAAACCACACCAAAAGCAGTTTCTATGCCACAGCACTATTTTCTTGTAAAGGAAGGCACACCGAAGACAAATTATGTAGAAGTTGAGGGTTATTACTTATTCCAACTCACCTACAAGGAGACCATTTAATAATTTTTCATACCAATTAGTAAAGATAATTTTATGCCACCCCTCCAACACAAAAACATGCTAAAACTGAAACATCAATATTCATACTAGAGCTAATTATCCCTAACTGAAAGGGTGGTGAAAAAATTATACAGTGGATTATGCTAATACTTAAAAATACATTTTGACAGCACAGTAAATGCATCTCCTATACTTTCAGTCGAGACAGTTAAAAAGCCAGTTTAAAAGCTAGATAAGATTCTTTAGGCTACCAATTTTTGTTTTTCCTCAAATAACTAGTTTTTAATGTAATTTTACTCGATAATGTCCAAAGCAATTTTTGAACGAAAAAAAGTCCCTAACCAGGGGGGAGTGCAGAGAGAGGCAGTTTGGTTTAACTAAAAGCACTGTACGTGTTTTTTAAAAAGGAAATTCTGGGTCCAAAGTAACTGAACATTACACTTTTTTTTCTCAAGGCAATTCACATTAAACATCATATTAATAGTTCTTAAAGTTGCCTCCAAACGCTACTGATGTTCTGTATTTTCTCATATTAAATACTTTCAGGAATAAGAACTTGAGGGAGTTAGAATAGAGAGTAATACTGAAAACGTTCCAAAGATACTACGATCAGCTCGCACGTGTTCAATTAGTTGCCTTGTTACGACAGAGGGTGGCCGGAGATACTATGTTTCTTTTCCTTAATGCACAAGACCCAAATTGACAGGGGTGGTGGGGAAAAAACAAAGATAGCCTGAGTTTATATCGTAACAAAATACAGGAAGAGTCACACTAGCCTATTTAGCCACCTAAGTATCTGGCACGCAGATAGCTGGCAACAGTCTAACTCAAAAAAGGTAGACACTCCAAAGAAAGGGAACCAAACCCTAACCCTAGACCCCGCGGCTTCGCCCAGCCGGCAGACAAAGGTATTCCCCTCTTCCTCCGCAGCCTCGACCCATCCCGCCGGAGGGTCAGCACTCGGCTCGAAATTAAAGGAAAGCGAAAGAGCCGGGTGGTCCAGCTCCTCAGCGGAAAGCAGCAGAATAACCCCTAGGTGTAACTGAGAGGCCGGCACTGTCGGAAACTTGGCGTGCGGCCAGTTCCTGCGGCCACTGCTCGGTGACTCCCACTAACAGTGTGCCTGTGTTTTGTATAATGTGCGTCTCCAGTGTCGTGGCAGCGGCTCCTGCACTGCCGCTCCGGGTGCCACCCCGAGTTCGGTTCCCCTTTCTGGTGCCCATCTCCCTTCTGCTCGGAAGCGGGGCCTCCGCTGGGGCCGGGAGGTGATGAACTGTGGCCGACTATCCCCAGTCAAGGAGGCGGTGCGGGCCCAGATCCCAGCGGGCCGCACCGGGCGTGCCCGGGGTTCATCTGGGCCCAGCACCTGGCCGGGTGAGCGCCAGATCCGCCCATTCTCGCCCTACCTGAGCCCTCCACCCCGGGGAGCTCAAAGAAAGACCCAGAGCACCCCACTCAGCCCGCGACGCTGGGGTTGTGTTCACCTCCGGCGGCTCCAGCTCGCTGCGGCTTCTCCGGCTTCTCCTCTCCCGCCTTCCCGTCCGCCATTTTCCCCGCCGCGGCCTCCCTGCAGCCACGCCAAGGACGTCACGGCCCCGCCCAGTAACCAATGAGAAGTGGAGCCGGCAGGCGAGGCGGCAGCCTAGAGCGGCCCTGGAGAGTGGAAAGAGGCCCTTCCGGAAATGGAACTGGATGTGACGTTGTCGACGAGCGACCTCTGAAGGAAAGGCGGGGAAGGGCGGGCGGCCTCTGAGGACTGGTTAGGAACTCTTCCTAGAAGTCTGTTAAGTTGTCTTGGTCCAGTGGCGGATCCTGAGAAGTGAGGGGAAGAGGGAGCATCCCCCTGGAAGTGTTGGTGGAAGGTTTCTGCGGGTTGGGGTGTAGTTGCAGCTTAAGCTAACGGCTGCTTCATTTTGGTGTTGCTGGATCGCGTTGCTTACTCAAAAAAAAAAAAAAAGTAGAGCCGTATTTTTCTTAGCTTAAGAGGGAAATTAGCGTTTCTTGAGCGCCCTCTTGTGTTAGACACTATTTCGTTGACTTCGCAGAATAGTTCAACGCGGAATTAGCCTCTTTTAATTGTGAGGCGAAAGAGTAATTCGTCCAGGGGCACGCTGCCAAGCCGTAAGACTACTTTTCCTAAAGGCTGCGATTTGTTTCAAGTTAACAGAAGCTACTTCATTAAGTAAAGATTGCAGTAGTTTCCGCCTTACTTAAAAATCATGAGTGGAGCCCCAGTGTTTGCAGAATGAAGTCCAAGCGTCATGTTGGGGCCCAGCCTAACGGCATCTTCATTTTCCCCTTTTCTCCATGTCCTGCTGCCCTCTGGCCGCACGGCGTGTATTCCTTGCCTAGGGAGCTGGAGTTCCTGGGTTTGCCCTACAGTATACAGTGAGGATTACAGAAACTGGTCTTAAGGAGTCAGAACTTGGGTTTGAATACCCCGATCTACCCCTTACTAGCTGAGTAAATCTTCAGGGTTTCTTACTGTCCACAGGACCTACATTTCCTTCTCTATAAAACAGAAGTAATCTCCTAAAGTATCTCCTAAAAGGGCGGTCATGAGGATCAAGTGAGATAATTGATATATACCATTGTTTGGTCACTTTATACTTCCTTCAGTATGTGTTTAAAAAAAAAAAAAAAAAAGTCTCCCTACGTGGCTCAAAAGTTCTTTGACGACAAAGACTTTTTTCCCCCAACAGAGACCATAATTCTTTTTTTTTTTGGTCACAGCACTTTGTACTGTGCATTTCATATATGAAAGGTGCTCAGTATTTGTGTATGGATGACTCCTCAGGTTCCAAGCCTAGAGAATGGAGAAAGAATCAAAGTATGCCTCATGACAGAGCAGGGTGGTTTGGTGATTGGGTGATTTGAAGTCCCTGGTCCACCATTTATGACTGTATGTAAACGTGCCCAGCCAAATATTTTACATAGAGCGGGTAATTAATTCGTGTTTGTTTTATTTTTCCCAGGTGTGATCTTCACAAGTTATTTAATCACTGAGACTCTCACTTTTATCATTTTTAAAAGAGACATAAACATGAGATTTTTTAATGTGAAATTATGTATTTATAGATGTCTGTGTATATATATATATACATATATATTTTTTTAAATGTTTTTATTGGTTTTAGAGAGAGAGGAGGGAGAGAGAGAAACAATTGGCTACCTTCTTTGTGCCCCCTACTAGGGATCAAGCACACAACCTGGGCATGTGCCCTGACTGGGAATCAAACGGGGACCTCATGGTCGATGCTCAACCATTGAGCCACGCCGGCCCAGCTATATATTTTTTAAATTCTCACTCGATATTTCTAGAGGAAGGGGGAGAGAGAGACATCAATGTGAGAGGAAAACATATGTCGGCTGCCTCCCATACCTGACCAGAGAACGAACCTGAAACCTAGTCACATGCCCCAACCAGGAATTGAACCCGTAACCCCTGGGTGCATGGGACAAGGCTCCAACCATGGACGATATTAATCCATTAATTCACCTGTCAGTTCTCTGTGAGGTCCTATCTTGCTGACCTTTGTTTCCCCAGGACCTAGGCTATACTAGTTTCAATAACTATCCATTGAAGAAATGAATGCAAGCTCCAGTAACCCCCAACAAATGGGTTAAGGAATGAAAAGGAAGTTTACTGCAGGACAAAGAAAAATAGCATTGCATCAGACAAAACTGAATTTAAATTCGAACTGCCATTTGCTAATTCTGTGAGTTTGAACTGATAAAGCAATTTTACTGATCATGTTTTAACTACAAAAATGTAGTAATACTTGTAGTGTTACTGAGAAGATTGAGATAATACAGGTCAAATTTGTAATACAGTGCTTGGCTCTTGGTGGACTGTTGCTTAATGGTAGCTATTGTTTGTAACCTCTAAAGACCCATTCAAATAATGGTTTAAATGCTGGAAGAGGCAGGTAATATATACACAATTATTATTTTAATTTAAATGTGTAATTTGTGAGGTGACTGGTATAACAACTGGCATTTATTCATGCTTACATGCCAACCATAGTTTGAAAGTTTAAAAAGATATTTAAAAATTTATCTTTATTTTTGGAAGTATTACAGATGTCCCCCTTTTTGTCCCCATTGACACCCTCCTCCCACTTTTTTAAAAAAAATTTTATTTTTTAAATGTATCTTTATTTTTTAAAGTGTTAAATATGTCCCCCTTTTTTTCCCACTGACCCCCTCCTCCCCATTTTTAAAAAAATTAAAAAAAAATTTAAATTGATTTTAGAGAGAGAGGAAGGGAGAGGGAGAGACCAAGAAAGAAACATCGATGTGAGAGAGAATCATTAATCAGTTGCCTCCTGCACATGCCCCAGCTGGGGACTGAGCCTGAAACCTGGGTATGTGCCCTGACCAGGAACCTAACCCTCCCCCCTTCAACGCATAGGACAACACTCCAATCAACTGAGCCACACCAGCCAGGGCAGTTTGCAAGTTTTTAACATGAAGTCAAGTACATTAAATCATCACAACAACCCTAAGAATTAAGTGCTACTATTACTCTTACCTTTATGAAAGAGGAAACTGGATCACTGGAAAGGTAACAGGTAGAATTGAACTTGGAATTCAAGTAGAGAGCTACAACAAAATCAGAGAAAGAGTAGCTAGCTAATCAGGATTTCACTAACCTTGAGTAAGTTCTAAATGCAGCTTTGTAATCATATTGTATTTTCCAGTTCCATTCTCAAATTTTAGTGCACAGAAGAACCACCTGAAAGGCTTGTTAAAACTGTGGTACTACAAAGTTTTTGATTCAGTAGACTTGGTGGGAGGGGACCCCCAAATTTGCATTTCCAACTGAGGTTTCCAAGTGATGTCGATGCTACTGCTCTGGGGACCACACTTTGAGAACTACCTGCCCTAATTCACTCATTTTCCAAGACTATTTCACACTTTCTGCACAATCCAAAAACACCTAATATCTCCTCCCCCTCAGCTGATGACAAATGCTTTATATTCTCACCATGTCTGTGGTGGTACCTGCATTTGTCCTTATATGTTCTGTCTTCCTGTCACTTATGCAGTAGATCCTATCCCTCTTACTTACACAAACTTGTCACTCTTCTCACTCCACTGTTTCATCAGATACCCTCCTCCCACTACTGGAACATTCCCAACAGCATAAATACCTGCCTTTGTATCTCCTATCTACAAAAAAAACAAAAGGCTCTTCCGTAAATCTCGACTCCTTCTAATTTATTACTTTTTCCCTTCATATAGAAACTCTTTAAAAGGTTTGTTTATACTTACCATTTCCAGTATCTCTTTGCTATTTGGTAACTGTTATCCTGGTCCAACCCACTATTATCTTCCACCTTTGTTACTGCAATAGCATCCTACTGGTTCTTCTCTTATAATCTAGTCTCAACACAGCAGCAAAAATGATCCTTGAAAGGAATCAGTTTCAGCCCTGGCTAGGTAGCTCAGTTTGTTAGAGCACTGTCCTGATAGAGCCAAGGTTGCCGGTTCTATCTCCGGTCAGGGCACATACAAGAACCAGCCAATGAGTGTATAAATAAGTGGAACAAATCAATGTGCCTTTCTCTCTCAAATCAATTAAATTATCAGATTCATTCACTCAACAAACTTTGTAAAAAATGTTTTTATTGATTTTGAGAGAGAGAGGAAAGGAGAAAGAAACATTGATGTGAGAGTAATGTAACACTGATTGTGGCTGCCTCCCACATGCCCTACTAAGGATCAAGCCCTTCAATAGGGTGGAGGGCGGGGAGGGGCGAGTCCAGAATCAAACCAGTGACCTCTTGGTGCATGGGATGATGCACAACCAACTGAGCCACACTGGCCAGGTCACTCCCAACAAATTTTTAAGTGCTAATTATGTGCCAGGCACTGTACCAGACCTTGAGGATATAGCAGTGAATATGAAAAAATAAAAATAAAAAAATCCCAGCCCCAAGGAGCTTACAATCTAGTTATCCTATTAAATCATCAGGAACATGTCACTTCTTTCCTCAAGGCCATACAATCTTCCCATCTTATTCAGAGTCTTTACAATATGTAAAGACCAAAGTCTTTACAATATGTCTAAGAGGCTTACATAACATACCCCTAGCTACCACTCTGATCTCATCTTCAGCTCTCTTTACCTACTCTGCTTCTGTTGCACTAGCTTCCTTGTACCTTGAATCCTCTCTCAGGGCCTTTGCATTCATTCCTCTCTTTACTTGGAACTCCCTTCCCTGACATCTCCTAGCTCAGCTTCCTTCAGGTCTCTGCTCAAAGGTCAATCTTATCAGTCTTCAAACAAAATAAAAAAGAAATGCTCTCCTGTTGGATGCAATTTTTAAAAATCTACAGGTTTTAGAGAGGGAGGGAGAGAGAGAAACATTGATTTGTTGTTCCACTTATTCATGCATTCATTGGTTGATTCTTGTATGTGCCCTGCAACCTCAGTATAATGCTATAACCAACTGAGCTATCCGGCCAGGGCTGGATGCAAGTTTTAAGAATATGGTTTAAAGGCAGATAGTGTCCTTTATATGAAGAAAATGGTTCTCCTTCCTTCTAGCAAGTATAGCCCTGCACCAGAGTGCATGCTTGGAGAGGGTAGTGCTCCTGTGAACGACCTGCCTAGAAGGTAGTTCTCAACCACATTTTTATAAAATTGTAATGCCTCCCCAAGCCAGCAATCCCCTTTCTCAAACTTTTTGTTTTTTCCAAATTATAAGAGAAAGTTTATTTGGAAAGTTACAGAGGTAGTAGAAGTGAGCCAGCTGGGCTGTGTGTGAGAGACAGAGACTGACTAAAATAACATTACCATCTGACATTTTACATATTTGTCTCCTGTTAGCCCAGAATTTAATGGCTGGGACGCCTTTGTTTGTTGCCGAATCACCAACATCTAAAACACTTCTGGGCACATATTAGGTTCTTAATAAATATTTGCTTAATGAATGAATGAGCCAATGAATGAAGATAAGCTGGTAGAGTGAGAAAAATAAAACAATTGCTGTGATATGGAAATCAAGGAAGAAGTATTTTAAGGAGGGAAGAGTTCAGTAGATATGCCATAGAAATGGCTACCGAATCTGGCTGGAAAGCAGATCACAGGGTTATCAAGCAGTGCTGTAGAGCTTCACTGGTCAGTGTGGCAGCCACTAATTACATGTGACTATTAAGCACTTGAAATGCTTGCTTGAAGGTTCTGGCTTAAATATAACGAAGGTCAACTGGGTAATATTATAGGAGTAATAGTAGCAAGTATGGCCCGGTAGCCCAGTTGGTTAGAGCATCGTCCCAATGCACCAAGGTTGCAGTCCCATCCCCAGTCAGGGAACACACATGAATCAACCAATGGGTAGAACAACAAACCAGTGTTTCTCTCCCTCTCCCTTCCTCCCTCTAAAATCAATTTTTAAAAAAGAGAGATTAAAGATGGTTGTGGACTGAGTGGAAGCTACACTGACACTCTCCTGAGACCAAAGTGAAATTACAACTAAAATATAGAAAAACCATCCTGAATAATCAACTGCAACTGAAGACAAGCTGGAGAGCACCCTCATATCCAAGGAGGAAAAGTGGAGACCACATAGAGACTGGTAGGAAGTGGGGAGGTACAAGAGGGCTGGCTGGGCTCCCACAGGCAGCAGCTGAAGGCCCGGAGGGATATCTCAGCTGTAGGGGGTTCCCACTGAGGACTCTGGGGCCTAACCCCCAGGCTGGGCTTCCCAGCCAAGAGCACCAGAACTGACAAAGGTGCCCACATAACATCGGGCTGTGAAAAGCAGCTGGGTTTCTGTCTGCCAGGGAGAGATGGCTGGAAATGCAGGCATCCTCTTAAAGAGCCAACACACAGTTTTGTATGTAGCCATTCACCTTGGGCTCCAGAAGAGGGAGGAGTGGACTGGAACTGTTCGAGGATAATCTAGGGTTGTGGGCTCTGGAGATAGAGCTCAGAGGGCAACCCTCTGGACTCCTGTGCTGAGTCATTTCCCCATACCGCAGAGGACATCTTTCTCAGGCAGATATTTAAATTCCAAGCAGCTTTTGCCTGAGGGGGAAGCAATTGCCCACCCTACCCAGAGGAGTTTCTATAACCTGAGGCTCCTTAAGAGACTGATAACAATCACCCACCCCACCTTTCAGAGTTTCTACAGCCTGAGGCTGGAGGCAGACTTCAGAGTGCTTTGGGTCTTTGCCTGATCTGCTTCTGGACCTGGGCCTTGGAAAAGCAGACTTTGGTGGGCATCTTGGTCATGTTCAAGCACACCAGGCCCCAACAGAGGAGACCTCAAGCCATGGGTTGTTGAAAGCTCCAAACAGGGTACTCAAGACCAGTCACAAACAGCATCTGACATTGGCATGCACCAGAGACCCTACAAAAAGACTGAGAGTCCTAGTAGGCCTATGTAATACATAGAAACACACCCAAATAGGCAGCCAAAATGGAGAAACAAGAAAACAAGCGCCAAATGAAAGAACAAGAGTCTCCAGAAAAAGAGCTCAATGAAATGCAGATAAGCAATCTATCACATATAGAGTTCAGAATACTGATCATAAGAATACTCAACAGCATGAAAAAAGATATGAAAACTATGAAGGAAATGAAGAATGACATAGCAGAAATAAGGAATACACTGGAAGGAATAAACAGATTAGGGGTAGCTGAGGATCAGTGAATTAGGAGACAGAGTAGAAAAAAAATCACTCAATCAGAGATCCAAAAAGAAAAAGAAAAAAACAGGACAGTCTAAGGGAGCTGTGGAATAGCATGAAACGTAACAATATTCCCATCATTGGAGTGCCAGAGGAGGTTGAAAGTAAGCAAGGGTTAGAGAACCTGTCTGAAGAAACAATGGCAGAAAACTTCCCTAACCTGATGAAGGAAAAAATCACACAAGTTCAGGAGGCACAGAGTCCCAAGCAAGAAGAATCCAAAGAGGCCCACACCCGGACACATCATAATTAAAATGCCAAAAATTCAAGACAGAGAGAATCTTAAAGGCAGCAAGAGAAAAGCAATCTGTTATCCACAAAGGAGCTCCCATAGGCTGTCATCTGACTTCTCATCAGAAACTCTACAGGCCAGAAGGGAACGGCATGAAGTATTCAAGGTAATGCAAAACAAGAATCTGAAACCAAGACTACTTTATCCAGCAAGGCTATCATTCAAAATAGATGGTGAAATAAAGAGCTTCCCTGTCAAAAAAAAGCTAGAGGAGTTAATCAGCATCAAACCAGCATTGCAGGAAATGTTAAAGGGACTGCTGTAATTAGAAGTAGAAACAGAAGCAAGAAATGTTAAAGGGACTGCTGTAATAAGAATAGAGAAACATAGGCATAAAGAATTTAAATGGCAACAAATAAGGACCTATCAATAATAACCTTAAGGACTTTAAGGGACAGATCAACAGCAATAGTCATAGTCGTGGACTTTAACACCCCACTGACTTCACTGGATAGACCTTTCAGACAAAAAGTCAACATTATCTAACCCTACAATTTAAAGAATTAGAAAGCTCCCCTGTGAAGCCGTCTGGACCAGGGCTTTTGTTTGTTGGGTTTTTTTTTATTACTGCTTCAATTTCATTAGTTATTAGCCTATTCAGGTTTTCTGATTCTTCCTGATTCAGTTTTACATGATCTCACTCATATGTGGAATCTAATTAATAAAATTGACTGAGGAATAGATCCAGAGACATAGAAGCATGGGACAGATTGATGAATCTCAGAAGGTGCGGGTGGGGGAGTGGGTGGGGAGAGATTAATCAAAGAACTTATATGCATATATGCATAACCCATGGACACAGACAATAGTGTGGTGAAGGCCTGGGGGAGGTGTAAGGTAGAGGGGATCAATGGGGGGAAAAAAGGGGGATATCTGTAATACTTTCAACAATAAGGATAAATTAAAAAAAAAAAAAGTTAATTATTAAAAACTGGGAAGTTGGTGGCCTGTTTGAAAAAAGCAAAAGAACACTTGAAATGGCATTATATAAAAACATGTCTGTAACACATAAGAAGACAATTAGAACATAGGCAACAAAAGTTGCCTTCAAAGAATACTATAGAATTATTGGGTGTTTGAGATAGAGAGAAAAGGCATCACTTCTTAGTGCCAGGGAAATTAGACCACCTAGTTTGGAGAAATTGAAGCATCTGAGGTTCTGCTGAGTTCCAAATTCTAAAAAATTTGTAAAATTAAAGTCTAGTTGAAACTGGATGAGCTTGCCATTGTAATTTACATATATAAGAAAAAAGCAGTCTTAGAAATCAGTTACTGCTTGGCTATTTGGAAAGAAAGGGTCTTTTTTCCCTTTTTAATTCTAATGTTGCATTACTGAAATAACAGCATATTGTTACACAGAAATAAGAATGTACTCCTTAAAGGGAGACAATAACTTGTATATACTACTAGAAATTCCATACATCCCAATGAAATTTCATTCCATTTTGGATAGCCTGAATTTACTTAGCACTTATGTGCCAGACACCATATTAAATGTTTTACATGAGTCAAGAACCACTTCTAATCTTTTTATAGATAACAATTTCAAGAGATTAAGCAATTTAAATAATGTTGGAGCCTGTGAGAGTGGAGCTGAGCTAGAACCATGGGAGCAGGGCTGGGAGACTAGTGAGGTGTCACCAAGAGCCTTGTTTGCCTCACTCTAGTGGTGGTCCTGCCAGGCAATCTTAATCTTTTATTTTTTAACCTCTAAGCTATTTTAACTTCAATGTATCTCAAGCTGTGGCCAGGGAAGCCAGTTCTGTAAAAAGAGGGCAACTTCCATTCAAATCATATGGCTGGAGAAAAGGAATTATTTCCTAGAAAAGGAAAGCCATATACACTACAGTAGGAAAGTGCTGTACGTTAAATAAACCCTTTTTTTCCCAGAGGAAAAGAAATGAGTTTTATCCCCCCAAACCCAGTTTTCATTATACGGCCAAATCCCATGACATGTCAAGGGATCGCTTAACCTTTTGTTCAATATTCAGTTAAACAATACACCTCAGTGCCTATGACATGCCCAGCACTGTACCAAATGTTCCTTTAATAAGTGAATGACCACCTGAAGTTTAACCTTTCTATCAATTTTTGATGAAAGGGTAGTTGCTGACATGGCTAAAAGAACATTTAAGGAAAATGGAGTCCGAGACAAGGTATTCGTAAAAAACCCACACCAATGATTCAACTGTTTTACTGGGCTCAGCAAACTTGGACAACTTTTACTTTCTAAGATTTTTTTATAGTAAACAAAATACATTTCCGAAGTTTTGCAGATATTTAATTAATTGGGGAAAGATACTTGTTTAGACAGACAAAACTTTGAAGAGCAAGTGAATTCCATTCAGGAAGAGACTAACAGAACTTTATTTCCAATCCATTTTCTTTTCAAGCTATCAAATATTCTCTTTCAAGTCACGTTTTCTGGGCGCATAAAGAGAGCCTTTTGGAAATGAATTAATAGTCTTTGACTTCTTCATTCTGTTGACAGACTCTCGAGAATGCTGAGAAACCTCCAGATAACCAGAATGTTTTCTGTTAGGAACAAACTTCAGAGCCTCTTCCCAACTACCAGTGTTTTTCAGACATAACAAAATACGCATCATTTGATCTAAGGTGAGATTTTTTGTACCAATGTCCCACTGTAAGTATTTATCTAATGGAAGGCATTCTGTTGCCAGATTCAGCCGTTTTGCCTTGGCTAGGGATGTGCCTGGCTGCATATTCTTATCAACAAAAGATCCCACTATATAAATTTTGTCATGCTTGAAAGTAGTCATAACATTGGGAGAATCGGCAGTTAAATATATAATACTGTCTTTTGGAAATAAATCTATGTGAGATTTTTCTGTTGCCGTTAAAAGCAATTTGTCCCATTTTTCTCCATAACGTTTAACTAACTCTCTATGAAAAGGGCTATCTATTTTAAGATTGCAGAAATGAATATGGAAAGGATCAACATTTCTTCTGTTCCATCCTTCACTTTCTAAAAGCTGGGAAACAGCACTCTGCAGTTCTCTTGGTTTCATATAATTATCATAAGCCATGTCAAAAACCAAAGGCTGTCCAAACTGCATGGCCTGGACACCCTTCCAGCCCATTGCTATGTCCATATTCCGATCCCAAAGTCGTAGAAATAGAAAGTCTTGCTGTTTATCTTCCTTAGCTGTTTCTAGCAGCTGGTCTTTTTTTGCTTTTTCCCTTGCTGCTGCTTTCATTTCCTTTTTTATTTGCTTAGCTTTCTTCATTTTTTCCTTTACATATAAATATTTTAAATATTTTTTTTTCGATGATTTAGAAGCACATTCCATAATGGTTTTGAGCTCTTCTTCACTAATGTGTTCTGGTACTTCTCTGCCAAGCAACCTCCACATCTCAATTAACTCCCTAGTTGCAGCTACAGGATCTTCATCCTTGGTACTTGAGACTGTTGGAACACCTTCTTGCACACTAGATTTCATTGTAATTTTCCACCCATCCAATTCCAGCTGTTCAGGTGATGTACTTTCCTTTTTAGGAGAGGTCACAGCTGGTATTTTGGAAGACATGTATCTCTGCAGAATCATGGAATATAAAACCCTTCTCTTCTTATTAAGGGTAAATGGCACCAAAACTTTGGCAAAAGGTCTTATGAAGGTGATACCAATACTCATTTTGAGGAAAACAGCCATGTAAGAAAATCCCTAAAAAAGAAGAAAAATGTAATGAAAAGTTAAAGATTTTAAAGACCTCTCAACTAACTGTGCAAGTATAAATTTGAGACATCAAAATGCAATCAATTTCTTAAACACAAAGTGGAATCTTAATTCAACTTTATTTGCTGCACTATTTTTTCCTAGACTCCAGTGGCCTAGAGCCTATGATCCCTCACTAGGCAAAGGTGTAAAACTTATTTGGGTTCTTATTTTAGACACTATTGCTTTAGGCAAAAGGATACCTTGAAGATCCTTTTTAGATATGATTCTAGGAGCCCAGAAAATCAATGTTACTAGATAAGAGTTATATACCACTGATGTGGCTAAGATCATGATGCTATATTTTTCTCAATTCTGTACTAACCCAGGTAGTACAGACCCAAACATAAGATCCATAACATAAGCAACATAGGTAGAAAAGGGCTGAGAAGTTATAAAATATGGCAACTGGTAAAAAAGCACTTAGGAGCTGTTGTACCAATGCTCTTATGTGTTTTCAAAACAGAAATATAGAGAGATCTACTGACTTTAAAACACAAACCTTTCTCCAATTCAGACTTTATTTTGCAGTAAATAATGTTATTGCCAAATAAAATGTCCAAAATTAGGGCAAATATAAATGAGCGCCACAGTTTTATACAAAAGGTTTGGATGTCCACAAAACAATGAAGACACTTAAAGATGTGAAACTAGTGCTGGATTTGAAGGTGGGGGGGGGTAGGAGGGAAGGAATTCAACTTTTTACAAAATGCAACTAAAATACCTGAAAAGAAAAATTTCTTTTTCTAATGACTCTGCATGCTCCTGGGTCTCCTGCTTCTTTGACCTGTGCACTGATGCTCAGATGTCCCATCTCCTCACCCCCTTTAAAGGTGGATGTACCTCTCAGTTCTGTCCTTAGCCCTTTTTTCAATCTAAATACTTTCCCTAAGAGGTTGGATTTACCTCAGTGGCTTCAATCACCATGAATCACAAGACACCTCAAATGCAACATATTGAAATAATCTCTCTCCCTTGCCTTCCCAATCTGCTTCTCCTCTGTCTTGTTTTAGGGAAAGACACTGCTATCCATTTATTTGCTGAAGCCAGAAACTGGGAATCATTTCATTATTGTCTTCTCTCATACACAGCATACCAAATCCATTTGAGTTAAATTCACTTTACTTTCTAAATACTTCTTGAATCCATTCACTTCACTTCAACCCCATTTTCTTAACTGCATCTCCTAGACCTCAGATTTGCTCTCCCTTATCTTTAAGCCATTTGGAGGAAGTGCAAATCTGATCAATGAACTCATATTGTCCCCAAGGAGTATTTCTAAGCCCCCTGCAGCCAGGTTAAAGTCCAAAGTTATAAATGCGGCTTATAAAGTTTTTCACAAAACCATCCTCTGCTCACCTCTTCAGCTGCAACTGTCTAGCAACTCACCTCAAACTTTAGATTAAGTATTCCTGTTAGCTTTTATAGTACCTTGCACCTCTCCATCACAGTACTTGTAACACTATATTCTAATTGCCTCTTTACTTATTTGCTCTACTAGATGGTAAACTATCAGGGCAAGGACTGTGTTTATATTAACACTGAACTCAATGCTTGGCAATATATGGCTCTCAAAAATCACTGAAGTATTTTTCCTTTATAATTTTTAAAAACCGATTTTAGAGAGAGAAACATCAATCGATTGCCTCCCGATGGGGAATTGAACCCACCATCTTTTGGTGTACTGGACAATGAATGCTCCAACCAACTGAGCCACACCAGCTAGGGCTCTTTTATTTTACTTTTTACTTGTAGAGAATTTTTATAAGAGTTTATTTGAGCCAAACTGACCACATATGCAGGGAGCAAGATCTCAAATGCTCCTCAAGTATTTTCCGAATAAATACCCTGGGTCAGTGCTTCTCACATTTAAAATATGCTCAGACAACTTTTTTTTTTTAAACTTTTTAAAAATAGAATTTTATTACAAATTTTTTTAAAAAAAAAATTCAACAATCTAGCAAAACCTAAATTTACTATTGATACTAATTCCTGAGTTTGCTGTGCTACCACACAAGTCAAGAAATTAAAGAAACCATTAAATATTTAGAAACATTTAACATCAGAAGTCTTAAAATCTTAACTGTATGTAGTAGCTACAACCTGAATTTTTGAGTATTTTCTCTACAAAGAATCTTATCAGCTATACAAAAGTCTGTAGTTTTTATACAGAAGCTACTATCGAGCTGCACTTGAATTCATTCTTAGCAAAACAATGCTTCTAAAAGGCCTTCATCTGCCTTCCTCCTGTTTTGCTCTGAACATTGCCCTAAAAACAACTCATTTTAGACTCCCTGGAATATTTAACTTGGAGTCTTCATCCCCAGTATGAGAAACACTGATTTCAGAAAAAAGTTTTTTCTCTGTAATTGGTAAAAATTTTTAGGATATCATTGTAATGAAAACCCAAAATATAAAAATGCGAACAAGGGTATTATTTTGGGAAACACTGCTCTTGTTCCAAGTAATGTACTATTTATAGTTTCTTGAGACACTGGGCTTCTTTTTTTATTATTTAGAGAATACTTTATTAGTTTCTGTAACCAAACCCATGTAGATAAGACTTTACATATTTACTACAGTGCATATTTACCCTGTACAAGTGGGTAAAATTATGTTTAACGTTTCCAGACCAACATGGCTGTTAACTTCTGTAGAATGCCAACCCAACAAGGTACAACTCGGACACTTTTCCCAAAGTTGACGGTACAGCTAAAGTCTCCAAAAATTCAAATTATATATACATATCGATCAAGAGCAACAGTGATGTATCACTGTGGGCTTCCTCTAAACTGTAGGCCTTCTGAGGGCACATGCTCCACTAAGTCTCATCTAAGACCGTCTCCCGCGTCCTCCCGCCTCAATACAGCTGGGAGACAACAAGAAATGCCCGTACCAGGAACGCAGACAGTGGATCCCGCCGGCGAAGCCACAGGGACCCGGGGAGGACGCAGGGCTGCCGGGAAGCACTGCCTCTGAGGGGTGCCCGCCACACCGGACCCGCAGCTCGCTGAGTAGTTGACGCTAAAACCGTCACTGACCCTTGACCCTTGACCGGAAATCCCGCCCTCTCCTCTCCGCGCCGTCATATGACGTCAGACGCCAGGGAAAGTTTTCCGGCCTGGAAAGCGGCGCCGTGGGAGAGCCGGCTGGTTGCTCGCCCTGCGCCGTTTTAACGGAGATGGGCTGTTTAGGTGTTTTTGTTGTTGTTGTTGCCCTGTTCTCCCGTTGTTTTTAAAATTTTCTTGTTTTTCTTTTTTTTTGTTCCCTCATTGTTTAAAACTCCTCCTAATCGTCTTTTTAAAATTTCTTTTATTTATTGATTTTAGAAAGAGGACGGGAGAGAGGAAAAGAGAGAAGCATGGGTTTGTTGTTCCGTGTAGTCATGCGTTCTTGGGTGGCTTCTTGAATGTGCCCTGACCGGGGATGGACTGCAACCTTGGGGACCGGGTGGACGCTCTAACCAGCTGAGACACCCCACCGGGGCTGATCCTCTTAACCTACTCTCCGCGTAGTCACTTAACTTATGCACATTTATTTCCATAATACTAAAATTAATGTTTCCTCAAGTCTCACTGAGCTGTGAACTCCTTGATGCTTGGACTTTAACTTTTTTGACCAGCTTATCACCAGTACCTGGTACAATGCTTGAAACCTGATAGGCAACACTAAATATCTCTTGCACCACTTAGCTCATTTAGAAAATCTAATGTGAAAATGAAGTTAAGGCGCTAATATAAATCAGTGGCCTTTGCGCAAGAATTCTGCTGAGCCAGTTTAGTGAAAATCTCCCACCCTGGTTATCAGATCATCCATTATGTCTGATAAAATACCTCATCCTACACTCACAACATCATATCACTCTGGCTTTCCTTCAGCAAGAATCTCATTAGGTCTACCAATCTCTCATGCCCCCTGATGTTATCACTTAGTAATTTTACATTCATTGACCCTCATTCTGCTCTTTGTCTATAAATCCTCCCCATTCCTCCTTGTATTTGGAGTTGATCCTGATCACTATCCCTTACTGCAAAACCCCCATTGCAGTAATGCCTCTTAAATATAGTCTTCATTTTTGTCTTTAAAAAATATCAATGAATAATGTTTTCTTTAACTCTACTCCCTCATAATTTTTTAGCATTAGCTGACTTGATTTGTCCCTCCCGCCTCAGGATCTTTGCACATCACAGCTTTGCCTGTGATTTCTCAGCTAACTACTACTATTCTTCAAACTAAGCACCACTTTCTCAGGGAAGTATTCTTTATTTTTGCTTTATTAATTTTTTTCTTTTTCTTTTTTCAGGGAAGTATTCTTTGAACCCCAAGACTTGTTATTTCTCATGCTGGATGTTCCACAGCACCCTTTATTTCTTAACACTCTTCACACTTGCAATTTGTTGTTCATTGTAAACTCCATAAAGATAAAGGCAGTGTTGGCCTTGTTTGCCAGTGTCCCCAACACCTAGTATTGACTGGCATACAGTAGACACTCAAATATTAGCTGAAGGTATGAGTAAACATACAACCAAAAAATTTAAACAAAAGGACATAAACATACAAAGAATCGAATTTGCTTACGATATTTAATTTTTATGTTTACTTGTAATTTTAATATGGCATTAATAACATAGAAACCAAAGCCTGACTTAATATTTAATTTCTATTGACTACAGTTTTGGTGCCATGGTATTAAACCATAAATAAGTCACTTTTCAAAAGAAAGATCCTCTAACTTTATACTGTAAAATATTAAAAATAGTATGGACTGGCTTCCTGGTTCATCAATAGGCTACAAAAGAGAACATACTCACTTTAGAAAAACTAAAAATCAAACCTTAATCCAGAATATAATACTGTGTGAGGTAGAAGTATTCTTTTTCTCCAAGTACCTACGTTAACAAAGTTTCAGTGAGACCAAAAAAAAAAAATCATACATAACAAAAAAGTAACTTAAGCACTTTGCTTTATTTTTGTGGAGCTTCTATATACTGTTGGCACATGATGGAAATTAATAGTTGTTTTGGCTTTCAGAGCTTTTTTAGAGTATTTAAAAATTGACTGAAGGCTAGAGGAAATGGCTAAGTCGTGTTCTTCTGTACCAGCAGAAACCATTGGAAACTTTTTTCAAAACAGTAGTTGCAGATCTATCCAAAGGCTTAGTACTTGTCACCCATTCCTGGCAGTGGTGCTTTATCCATGCTGATAACTGTACATCACTTCCCAGCTGGTGTCCTACGTGATGTCGAGAATCAGTAAGTGCAACAGCATATACTCTGCCCATCACTTCCCACTTCCTATCAACAAACAAGTCCGTAAAAACCAAGCCTCCATAACCATGTACAATGAAGGCAACATCCTCTTTGTAATGAAGTTATCCCAAATGTAAGCCATGTGTTCTTCAGGGGTGTTGCTGCATCTTTTTGGAATGCATTGGAGAGGCTGCTGGAGAGATAAAAAGCTCTCAATTTGAACCATTTTTAGGCAAGAGGATTCAATATTTTGTGTTAAAAGGCCTTTCCACTCTTTTGCCATCTTTAGGTCCACAAAGTTGTCATTGGGGTCTGGCACGATTACATCATAATGTGCTTGCAATGCCATTTGAATACATGGTATCTGACTTCCATGTTGTAGACCATGATGCATTATTGCCTGTTGACTCCACTGACCAGCTTGAAAGACCCCATGGTCTTGAAGGACAAGAAGAGCAGAATGATGATTTGTTAATGCTTTCTCACTCATAAAAATGAAGCTTCTTGATTCTTTGTCAGCTTCTGGTGAGGTGTATACTTTTTATAATTTGCACACTTTCTCAAGAACTCATAACTATTTTTCAAGCAAATGGCCAAGGGCCTGGTCGTGCTTGCAGTTCCTCTCAGGGGCATTTTTATAATAGTTAAAGACAGAAGGCGTTTGTGTCTTGATGTGTCTCAACTCAGCTTTTTCATTGAAGTCATATTTAAGTTCTTCTAGTAAGTAAGATTGTTCAATAAATTTTTGGAAGCTCAGTTCCTATGTCATTGGTAATCACTGAAAGTGAAAAGAAATAATACGTTAGTGGTAGAAAAAATAAAATTTTCAGCTTGCTAAATTCGTCTGGTGGAAAATCATGCCAAATTAAGCACTTCACAAAGACATTAACCTTGTGGCCTATGGTAAACACTTTAACTCAAAATAATTGTGAATGATGCAAAGTAATGAGAAAAAGAACATGCTAAGGGACAATAGCCAGACCATATATAAAAATAGGACTTTGACCCACAACCTGTAGCAACTTGCCAGGAAACCAACCCTTTATCTATAATAAACAGCTCAGAAAGCTAGCTTCCTAAGTTAGACTTGTAGGAAGTCAGACTGCCATCTCTAGTGATCAGGAAGCTAAACAGTAACTTACGTTACAATTGGCCCCAAATGGACAAGACTTGTTTAATAACTGACAGCTTTTCTATTTTTTCCCCCCACTGTCAACTTAGGACGTACAAGAGAAAGCCAAATATGTACCCCTAATCAATCACATAGGATGCCCCGCTTCTGGTTAGCCTGCCTACAATTTCCCCATGTCAGTGGACTTCCCTTTTTTCCACTATAAAGCTTTTCCATGCCTGGACGGTGTGGCTCAGTGCTTGAGCGTCAACCTATGAACCTAGAGGTCAGGGTTCGATTCCTGGGCAGGGCACATGCCTGGGTTGGGGGCTCGATCTCCAGTGGGGCAGTGTGCAGGAGGCAGCCAATTGATGATTCTCATCATTGATGTGTCTATCTCTCTCTCCCTCTTTCTTCCTCTCTTTGAAATCAATAAACACATATTAAAAAAAAAAAAAAAAAAAGGTTAAGTGGCTTGCCCTAAAGCCAAACAACTATTAAATAAACAATTGGGTACTGAGGGTGGCTGACTCTAAAATTCCTGTTCTTTTTAATATTTTTAGAAAGAGAGGAAGGGAGAGGGAGATCGAAACATTGATTGGCTGCCTCTTGCATGAGTCCACACACCACGCATGTGCCCTGACCTGGAATCAAACCTGGCAACCTTTCAGTGCATGGGATGATGCCCAACCAACCGAGCCACATGGGCCAGGACTTAAATTCATGTTCTTAACAAATACATTTATACTCTCTCCTTAATTTGTTAACACCAACACTGTCAATCCACAATCTACTTCCAACAAGTAGCATAAACTCGTATCCCTGCAGTCTGTTTTCCACATAGCAGCTAGAACTATCTTTTCAAAACATCTAAATTGGATCTCACACCCTTGCTAATATTTTGTTGAGGATTTTAGCATCTATATTCATCAGGGATATTGGCCTGTAATTCTCTTTCTTTGCAGTGCCTTTATCTGGTTTTGGAATTAGGCTAATGCTGGCCTCGTAAAAAGAATTTGAAAGTGTTCCTTCATTGATTGGCTGCCTCCTGCACGCTTCCTGCTGGGGATAGAGCCTGAAACCTGGGCATGTGCGCCGACAGGATCCTAGGTCGATGCTCAATCACTGAGCCATGCTGGCTGGGCAAAAATTCTCAATATTTTAAAGATAAGAATCAAGCTACTTGTGAAGATGAGGTGGATAGCACCACGGCACAGGATTCCAAATCTCTCTCTCTCAAAAATCAATGAAAACATATTCTCCGGTGAGGATTAAAGTTAATTCACTTGTGATGAGAAAGGGGCTTTTGTAGATTTCATTAATCTCTGTTCAAGGAAGCTGTTAGTCAAGGGGTAAAATAAAGGGTTGATTAATTTCACATTGCCCCTAGGTCTTGAAACTATTAAAACCATACCCACTACGTTTAAAACAAAAATACAATGAATACCTAATTAAATACTTAATACACACTTCTAACACTCAACAAAGAACCATACCCATTAAGATTAAACCAGTCCATCCTCTCTCTTCTTATAAATGCTGGGCTGGTGAATTTCTATATTCCAATGATTTTAATTTATTTTTTATTTTAATTAATTTTTTCAATATGTCTTTATTGATTTCAGAGAGAGGAAGTGAGAGAGAGCGCGCAATAGAAACATCAATGATGAGAGAGTCATTGATTGGGTGCCTCCTGCACGGCCCCGACTGGGGATCAAGCCCTGACTGGGAATTGAACCACGATCTTCGGTCGACGCTCAGCCACTGAGCCACCCTGGCCGGGCCAATGATTTTAATTTAAAAGGCTCTAGCCCTGCCTGGGTAGAGTCTTCCCGATGCCCCAAGGTTGTGGGTTCAACCTCTGGTCAAGAAGCAACCAATGAATGCATAAATAAGTGGAACAATGAATCAATGTTTCTCTCTCTCTAAAAAGTCAATAAAAATTTTTTAAAAAAGGTTCTATACAGTGTAAGCTAAATGTACATAAAAGAAATGACATTATCCCCAAATATACTAAGAAAAATCATCACTTTTTGGGGTCTTTGTTCATATTTTTTAAGTTAGGAAGCTTTCCGCTGAACATCATAAAACACTGTAAGAAAAAAGATTCTTTAGTTTTTCATAAAAGGCAAAATGAGGTTGTTAGATGACTTCCTCAAAAGTAGAAACAACTTTTTAGCTCTTTAGTTGTTTGCAATACAGTCAACTATGCAGTAGAGGTTGTTAAAGCTAAAACAATAAAAATACTGGTTAAAAGAGGTGTGTCATCCTTTGCCTTTGCCTTTTATTCTTTGAAATTCTTGAGCTTAAAGGTCATTTATCTTCAAATACGTTATTCAAAACAAGCTCCAATTCAAAGAAACTAACTGGCTCACTAAGTCTTTATTAGCAGAAATGCTGTATTTGGTTCAGTGACAAGTTTAAATGATATATTTGCAAGGTGAATAACTTCATTAACTTATAACTTCATTTCTCATAAGTTTACTTCTTACTGCTAAACTTTAAAACCACTTAAAAAAAAAATCCTCTCCCGAGGATATTTTTCCCATTGGTCATTTAGAGAGAGTAGGGGGGAGGTAGGAGAGGGGGGGAAGAGAAAGAAAGAGATAAAGAGGAAGATCGATGTGAGAGACACATCAATTGGTTGCCTCCGGCTTGTGCCCAGATGGAACCTGCAACCATGGTAGGTGCCCTTGACTGGGAATCGAACCCAGGACCCTTTGGTGTGATGCTCTAACCACGGAGCAAACCTGCCAGGGATAAAACCGCTTTTAATGGAAGCTGCTAGTTTGGGTGGAAAAGGATTAGTCTTACTTACACTTCCCTTTTTTATGTTTCCACTTCTCAGAGCTATTTCCATCTTTTGTAGTGAAATTTGTTTCCTATAAAATTGGTTAATTAAGCCGGCTTAGTTCTCCCGTTAGTTAAATTATTCAATTAAAAAGGTTGATTCATGAGTAAACTTTAAAATCCAGATATTTTTCATTAAGCAAGGTTTTTATTTGTTAAATAAACGAAGGCCTCTACATGAAATCCTTGCAGTGAACGTCACTCTCAGCCATCCCCTAAGAATCGCCGCTTTCAGCCCTCCCTGCCGGGTGAGGCACTCGCCCCCGCCCACGGGCCTCAGCACCTGGAGGCGCGTCTTCACCCGCCCGGACCGCACAGTCGCCGAGACGCAGGGTCGGGAAGCACGAGGCTGCACCCTAGCGGCGAGCCGGGGAAGGCCCTTTGTTGACTCAGGTAAAACGCGTGAACTCAGGTTACCTCCCGGGTCCTTCCAGCTTCCAACAGCGCAGATCTAGTCATGTTGCCTCTGACTGGAGTGCTCCGCTGAATTTTGTTCAAGTTATTGCGATTAAAACACACATTAAAAAATTATTCAAGTATGTAGGTTATTCAAGTATGTATATTATGGCCAAATAGGACAATTTTCTAAACTGATGGGCCCTTTGAAAGGACTGAAAAATAATCATTCTAAAAGTTGCGTTCATTGAGGACAAGGCTGTTTCCCTAAGTACAGTAATGAAAGTGGAACGAATTCTAGTTTACATCCACCTGCTTTCTATCAGCATTTTGTTTTAGAATATTGATGCTCAGCTCCGCCCCGCCCCGCGCCCTTTAAAAATAAGGAGCTTGAATTTTAAAGAGATCCTCTCTGACTTTTCCCCCCGCAGCTGACCTAGTTGATTTCCACTCAAACTGCTAAACCAATGGCTAGGTCGTTTTGTTTCTCGGTTTGAGGAAGCGCGGCGAGGACAAATACATAGGAGCCCACGAGGAAAGTAAAGATAGAAAAGGAATAACGTTTTAGTCTCGTGTTTCTGGCGCGCCCCTCACGGGATCCAGTGAACTGGTAGCTTTCCTAAACTTTCCCGTTTTTTATTTTTTGTGATAATTTTGGTAAGTTTATTTCAGCCGAACTGAGGTATATCCCAGCGAGCTGGCCAGGGAACAGGATCTCAAAAGTTCCTCCCGTCTGTGTCAAGCTCGTCTTCCGAGTCAGCAACTCCTTTGAAGATCTCGGGTTAAAACTTCGCGCCCGGCCTTACTTTGTCTCCGGGGCAGACAACGGAAAAAGCGCCACTAAACATACAAAAAAACAAACACTTCCAAGCGGCAACCCGCAGAGCAAACAAGCCCGAGGAAGTAATTTCCGGGTGGAGGTGGGAGGGACGGCAGAGTTCCGGTCGGAGGGCACGCGACGACTCTTGCGCAAGCGCGGTTGACACTTTCCTGTGTTTTTTTTTTTTTTTTCCTCTCTCCCCTCCCCCTCCCTCCCCCAGCCAGAGGGGTCCTGAGGTGACAGCGACTGCAACTGCGACTACAGCAGCAGGAGGAGAAGATGGAAAAGGGGAAGGCCGGGCGACGTCGACCTTCACCGGGTGAGAAAGGGTGGGAGGAGGGCTGAGCAGATCGTCTCCTGCCTCGGGCAGATGCGAGGCGCGGGCGGCGACGGGCGCTGCGGCCCCGCAGCTGAGCCGCGAGGGCTCGGGCCCTGGCGGGGGCGGGGTGGGGGGCGCAGCGCAGGGAGCGGAGGGGCGCGCACAATGGAAGCCTCCTGGGTCGCGCCGCCCCTGCGAGTCCGCACGGGGTGGGCGCTGTCACCGAAGCCTCCGCAGCTCTTCACCCCGACACCCTTTCATTCTTTCCTCGCGTCGGGAGCATCCTGCAGGAGCCTTATCGCCCGCACGTCTTCCCGGCTGGCTCGCCGCGGTGCTGCCACGCCTTCCTCGTAATGCCCAATCTTCCAGTTTCATTTCCAGCTCCTCCGCGCCTGCCCCGGCTTCCTTCTGTTCCTTTGATCTTGACTTTGCCTCTTTCTTACCCCCGTACCTCCCAGTAGGTAGCCGAGGCTGCAAAGGTGAAAGGCGGGGCTTGCTAATTGACTCTTCATTAGTGAGATAAATGCTGCAACACGTTTTCCTCCGTCTGAACGGACGCGCTTAATCTTACTTTTCCAGCCTCCTTATGCTTCTTCCAAAAGTGATTTAAAAAAGTCTAACAAAGGATTTAAAGCGGTCCTTTCGTTGTGTTTTTATTCTCGGCATATTTTGTTTTTGAAATTGCCTTATGGTTTATTTATTGATTTTTTTTTTTTTTTTTTTTTTTTTTTAGAGAGAGCGAGCAATTTTTGTTGTTCTACTTATTTATGCGTTCATTGGTTGTTTCTTGCATGTGCCCTGACCTGATGAGGGATTGAACCCTCAACCTTGGCGATCAGGAGGAGGCTCTAAGGAACTGAGCTACGGTGCCCTGGGATGCTTTATGGCTTAAATTACCATCTTCAGTCTTGGGTACTACATCTCAAACTAACACCTGATGAATCAATTATTTTGTTTTGTTTTCTCATTTCCTTTTTTTAAAAAATAATTTATCTTTATTGTTGAAAGTATTACAAGTGTACTCCCCCTCATTAATCCCCTCCACCAGGCATCTGCCCTCCCCTTTTCTCATTTCTTTTGTACTGTTTGTTTTTGCAGAGACAGCCTTAATTCCAAATTTACTTAGGAGTGCCCTTGTGGCAAGGCACCTCAAACTTTTTTTCCTGTCCTTATCGGAAAAGGAGAGTGAACACAGACCTCTGGGACATTTCCTGAAGCAGTTGAAAACCTGAAATCCCTTTCATAAACAACCAGAGTCATTTTGTGTGTGTGTGTGTGTGTGTGTGTGTAGTTTAGAGATACTCTTTCCTTTGAAAATGCATATATAGATACAGAGATGTGTGTGTGTATGCCTCCAATAAATCATAGCATTTGTATTTAAGTACTTTCTTCCTCCCCTAAAACGTTGAAGTAAAATTTTAGGACACATTCAGAAAATGCACACTGTTTATGTGATGTCCTTTGTGTGCTTCCTAACACAACTTTAGGGCTAGTCATTACCTCAGTTTAAAATGCACTCATGAGAAGCTTCTCAAGCCTTTCTTCAGAGTACATTGAATCTATATTTAAAAATTATTTATAAGCATGATTACCTTATTTCCAAGTTCACAGCATATCAAAAGCAGTAAATTAGATAGGGACAGATTAAAAAAAGTATTGGCACCAGAGACAGGTTTACTGATAGTTAAATAAAATAATAATTAAATTCATGGGTCATTCAAGGGAGAATGACCATTAGAAACATTAAACAACAATAAAAAAAAGTATAACATATATTAGAGTTATAGATCACAATTTATAAATGAGTTTTTTAATTAAAACCAGAAAGTTCAAGTAAACTTTTAGGTTTTCATCTGGTTGATTCAGACAACATTCTTCAAGATCTGTGTTCACTTTCTTTTAAGTGTACATATTTTTTTATTTAAAAATTTTTTTATCCCAGCCAGTTGTGTGGCTCAGCAGTTGAGCGTCGATCTAGGATCCAGGTGATCGGGGTTCGATTCCCGGTCAGGGCACATGCCCGGGTTGTGGGCTAGGCAGCCGATCAGTGACTCTCTCATCATTGATGTTTCTGTCTCTCTCTCTCCCTCTCCTTTCCTCTCTCTGAAATCAATAAAGATATATTAAAAAAAAATTTTTTTTTAGAGGAGGGGGAGAGAGAGAGAGAGACATCAATTTGTTGTTCCACTTACTTATGCATTCATTGGTTGCTTCTTGTATGTGCCCAGATGGGAGATTGAATTTACAACCTTGGTATATCAGGACGATGCTTTAACCAACTGAGCTACCCAGCCAGGGCTGCACATTTTTTTTTTTTAATACTTAGGTACTAACTAGTGTGCTAAGAATTTTATAAATGTTTAATTATTTCAGAAGCCTCATAGGGTGGTTATTTATTATTTCTAATTTGCAAATGAGCAGCCTGGGACTTAGAGAGGGTAAGCAACTGTAAGCAACAGTAAGAAGCAAGCCAAGGTTCAAAACCTGGTCTTTTTGACTACAAATTTATAATTTTAACCTTGTCTACTGTCACAGGACATTAGTGAGCCTACTTAGAAAAAAGGTTCCATGGACAATTGTGTTTGACAACTGTAGTTACAAGAAGATTTTTATTTACTGCAGACTTTTTCAGAGCCTTTGCCCTGGTTCTGTACATTGTGCCTCCCAAAGAGAGTGACTGAATATGCAGTTTCTCAGACTTGCTTGATTTCGAAACACTTTCCTCCTTCCCCAGTTTCACTTTGAGGATCTAGTGGAATAGGAGGCAAGACCATATTTTAATAGAGACTTTCAAGTGGTATTGGGAGCTCAATATAGAGTAGTAGGTCAATTAGGGATAAATATAAGAACTATTAAGTAATTTAAAAATCTTTGTTAAAACAAGTTTGAATTTGCAGTAGTAGTAGCTACAGTTACTACAATTATGTGATTTTCTTCAGCAGTGTTAAGTAGTCCAGAAAGAATTTGGGGAAAAAATGAATTTAGTTTTTTTTATTTTGTTAATTCTCACCCAAAGATAATTTTTCTTTTCTTTCTTTTACAAATAGGATTTTTTATTTGTCACCATTAAGTGCCTGAATTTTAAACAGATTCTTGGACTGGGGGCTCATATCCATCAGCTCATTCAACTTTAGCACCTGTCTCATCCCCAGTCTCTTTTCCAGAAATGCTAGCTTCACCATGAAGCTCCATGAGTTTTCACAGTTAAAATGTGGGCTCCTTCAGCATTTTGACTTTTCTGACAAAGACATCATGGAGTGGGTAAAAGATGGGCAAGCTTTTCCTATGTATTTTCCAATGCTGGAATCAGTTTATTGACCACTTCTTTCAAGTCATTTTTCTGTAACTCTTAGGTCATGATTTCTATCATCATCTAGAATTGGTGAACCTGTTGATGCTGAGCATAAGAGATCTTCTGAATCTGATTGTTGTGTTCTTTAGTAAAACCCACGGAATAGAGGAAGCAAATAACCATTGGTAGTTTTGACTTCAACATGAGCTTCAGTGCTGGTATGCCACTTTTTGACCATGGAGCACGTTTGTCTCTGGTAAGGTCCATGCTATGGAAATTAGTGAGGCAGCTTTTGCCCTGAACATCCACAGTAATTAGCTTGAATTTTCTAAATGTGGCTTCATCATTCTGCAGATCAGCTAGGCTCACTTCAAATACACGATCCTTGAGACCATCAGATGCAATTTTGGTTCCTTGAGTTCTTGTGACTAGTGTTTTCCCAATATTTCTTGTATTGAACATAGCTGGTGCTTTCACATCATACCAATCTTTCTTAGAAAATGGATCAACCACTTTCTTCTTGGCTCCCTTTTTAGTGCCTTTTGTAAGGTACTTGTTCTTGCCCACCACTGTTGTGCTTGCTCAGAGAGCCAAAAGGCAGAGGATATTCTTCCCATTGATTTTTAGAGAGTGGAAGGGAGGGAGGGAGGGGGACAGAAACATCGATGTGAGAGAGACACATTGATTGGTTGCCTCCTGTGCATGCCCTGACCGGGGCCAGGGATTGAACCTGCAGCCAGGTACATGCTTTTGACTGGGAATCAAACCTGTGACCCTTCAGTGTAAGGGTTGACTCTCTAACTTCTGAGTCACACTGGCGAGGGCAAAATGAATTTAGTTTTAGTTAGGGTTAAAGGGTATGACAAGATGTGGGGGCAAAAAATGTGAGGGTTCAATGTGGGGGTTCAATGTGAGTGAGGAAATGGAAGGGTCGTAGGACAGTATGTTGTAGAATGAGAAGTTCTTATTTGAGAATTTGAAAGGTGCAACACGATTCCTTAAATCCATTCATAAGTGTATATTTCTGAAATGGGGACGTGTAGAGGAAGTTTGTTAAAATAGAGTAAATTAAGGTAAGTTCTTTGTATTGAGTAAGTTGATTAATAGAAGTGTTAATGGCTGGCATTGCTCAGTGGTTAAGCATCAGCCTATGATCCAGGAGATCGTGGTTCAATTCCTAGTCAGGGCACATGCCTGGGTTGCGGGCTCGATCCCCAGTAGGGGTCATGCAGGAGGCAGCCGATCAATGATTCTTTCATCATTGATGTTTCTGTCTCTCTTTCTCTTTCCCTTCCTCTCTCTGAAATCAATTAAGACATATTAAAAAAAAAAAAAAAAGGAAGTGTTAGAGATTTAGAGTGATGGCAGAGAGGAAAACTATGAGTCAAGTATCAAAATATTCTAGGAATGTTAGAGAGCTGGTCTTGGCTCAGTACATGGCAGTCACAAGTATGGGTGAGATAATATATCCAATTTATGGGAATTTTAAAAAAAGGAATTATTGCAATAAAGATAGAATATTCATTGGAAATGGTGGTTGAGGGAGGAGATTGTTTATTCCTAATTTTGTAAGTGGGAGAAGAATCTTCTTGAGAGAGTGTCTTAAAAAAAATAGTGTAGTCAATAAAAAGCTAGGATTCAGTTAAACTAAGGTGGAGGACATGTTCAAGGAAAAGATTCAGAATTTAAGGAAATAGTATTGCTCTAGAAAGGAATTTAGTGGGCTAAGGAAGAGATAGAGAAGAATGTAGATGAAAGGGTAGAGTTGAATTACATAAGAGATGTAAGGCTCTAGGTATTGACATCTAGGGCGGTAAATGTGATTCCCAGGCCTGATGATGGAAGGCAGAGGATTGGAAAGTAGATTAGAGGCACATGGTAACACAGGAAATGGGTTATGGGTAGGATTGAGTAGCTGCAAAGATCTAGACTCGCACTTTGTTATGGTGCTGTCTTAAACCTGTCTCCCAGATGGGGAAATCTAATGTGAACCTTCATTAATTTAGGAGGCTGGCTGATGTGAGCTGTTTCATCCTAGCTGCCTGTCTAAAACTTACCCATTATGTAAAACTTATCTCAAAGCTCAGTTCAATTATGCCTTTTAAAGAACTATCTCTTAGTTAACTAAAACTTAAAAAAAGTTATACCTACTTCTGAATTTCCAGGTGTCTCTGCACTTCTTGTGTGATGTTTATCAGATTTCATAATGTATTCTAGCTTGCTGAATTGTTTAGTCTGTGCTGTTTTACTGTTAATTTGTGACAGGGACTGTCTTACTCGTCTTTAATCTCCATAGCATCCAGCATGCCTAGAGTACACTGGTTAAGAATACTATCTCTGGAATCAGATCAGTGATGGACCAACATGATGACCTTGGGCAAGTTATTTGGATTCTTCAAACCTAAATTCTTCATCTGTAGAGATAATACTTTTACTGGTTTCATGAGACTTTTATAAGGATTAAATAAAATAATTTCTGTAAAGTACTTAGCATAATGCCTGACAGTAGTAATTACTATTATCCTAAATAAATGTTTATGGAATAAATAAGTGAATGAGTGATTCCAGAAGTTACTTGGGAAAAAGTCATGCTTTTAATTGTTTGACTCATATATTTAGGAGGAGACTAATTAGAGAGATTTTCCTATATGATAATACTAATATATGCTGCTGAAGTCTCTTAAAGAAGTATATTTTAATGTAAAACATAATAATAGTTACCACTTATTTTGTATTAACTATGACAGGCATAATGCTAAATATTTTAATGCTAAATATTTTAATATAGACTATCTCACTTTAATCTTAACAGTTGAAAAGCTGGGTATCCTACCTGGTTGGTGTGGCTTAGTTCGCTGGAGTATTGTCCTGTACATCAAAAGGTGGCTGGTTTGATACCCAGGTTGCGGGCTTGATTCCCAGTTGGGATACTTGTGGGAGGCAGCCGACTGATGTTTCTCTCTCACCTCTCTCTCTCTCAAAAAAGAAAAGAAAAGAAAAGAAAAGAAAAGAAAAGGAAAAAAGCTGCATATCCTGCCCTGTTTTAGAGACGAGAAACTGAATCTTAGAGAGGTGACAGCTAATAAGCACTATGTACTCTTGAGCATTATGCTATACCAGATAATCACAAGTAGAGGCACATCATATGTTTATTAAAATACTCCAAAACCAACCTGGTATAAGATGGAGCAACTCAATTATAAAAACCCCTAAAATTTTGGGAAGTCACAGTAGTATTAATTAAAGAAATAGGATAACATGCTACAAAACAGTATAGAAGCACTTTTAACTCAGTGAATCACTTTGGGAATAGTAATCTATAAATTATAATTTAAGCAATTAATATTCCTTTTTAAAAAATACATGTTATTAAATTTAAAAATGACTAGAGAAAGACTATACTTTCAGGGATCACTTATATAGTTTGTTACTGGAGAGGTTTCTCTGAATGTTTAGAGCAACTGAAACCACAAGGAGAAGAGGCAGTGTGTTCTCTAGGGAAAAAAAATGGACTAGAAAGTAAATTTATATAAGGTAAGGGTAAACAGATTTCTTACCATTTGTTTATTTACTTAATTGAATTTATTGGGTGACATTGGTTAATAAAATTATTTAGGTTTCAGGGGTATGATTCTATAATACATCATCTGTATATTGTATTGTGTGTTCACCACCCCAAATCAAGTTTCCTTTCATCACTCTTTATACCCCCTTTTCCCTCTTCAACCTCCCTCCCAACCCTTCTCTCCCTCTGGTAATCACCACACTGTTGTTATCTGCCTATGAGGTTTTTTTTTCTTAATCCCGTCACCCTTTTCACCCAGCCTCACAACGCCCCTCTCCTCTAACTCTTACCATTTATTTAAAAATTATTTATTTATTTTTGGTAGTCTCTAAGCAATGCTATTTTATTAAAAACTACTTAAAATGATCGAAAGCTTATACAGAGAGGTTAAAATAATTTTTACATCAATGTTTGCTTCAAGAAATGAATATAGTGAAGTCAGTATTATATATTATGAACTTAAGATAAATTTTTTTCACTATATAGATTTCGGGATAAACTATAGTTCATTATAATTGTTATTTAAAAAATTAAAAAAAATTTTAAGTTGTATTACATATAGCAGAGTATACATATCTTTATTTTTTGAATTTTGTTATTTAAAAAAAAATTTATACATGTTTTAATATATAGCTTGATCACTTTTAATACTTATATACATATACCTGTGTAGTCATCACCTAGATCAAGATATAGAGCATTTCCAGCATCTCAGAAGGCTGACTTGTATCCTGTTCCAGTCAATATTCCTTTCCTCCCAGGTACTTACTATTTAGGACTTTTATCCAGTTTGAAGATTGGGTTGTCTCGCCTTTGCTTTGTAGGAGTTCTTTATACATTCTAGTTATGAGTCAGGTGTTTGAATTATACAGTATTGTTAACTGTAGTCACCCTGCTATTCATAGATATATGTATTATAAATAATCTTTTTGTTCGGTCTGTGGCTTGCCTTCTCACTCTCTTAATGATGAGGTTTGATGAATAGAATTTCTTAATTTTAATGAAGTAAAGTTTATTAATCTTTTTCTTCATGAATAATATTACTTGTGTCTTGTTTGAGAAATCTTGGTCTACCTTCAAGGTCATGAAGCTATTCCTTTCCTTTTTATTCTAGGAGCTTTATTTGTTTTCTCTTTGACATTTGAATCTGTGATCCATTTAAAGTTAATTTTTGTGTATAGTGTGAGGTAGAGGTTAAGGTTTATTTTCCCATTTGGTTATCAAATTGCCTCAGCATTACTTATTGAAAAGATCATCCCTTTACCTCTGAATCGTAGTGATGTGTTTGTCATAAATAGATGACCATACAGGTGTGGATTTCTATCATTCATTTTTATTATGAAATATAATATTATTATGTGATATATTCCAGTAAATTGTAAGTTACAGGAAAGCTTAGACTGTATTTAGTTTGCTTACTGCACTGTACTCATTACCTAATACAGTGCCAGGCAAATGATAGACATTCAATCAATATTTGCCGATTAAATGAAAGAATTAAAAAAAAAAAAAATTTACAGGAAGTCTGAAAAATATTGGTGAAGAAAGACTTAAGCTGTTCCGAGGTGCATAGATGATTAAATATGTAGTAGAATTAAAGTGTTTTTGTAAAATATTTCCAACTTCTAGCTCTCAGTTTCTGCTTTGTCACCCCTGTTCCCCCCAACCCAATCATAAGAATTTGATAATTTGTCTGGTTATATGATTCAACCAATATTCATTAAACACCTATTGGATGTTAGGACTTTTGCCAGAGAACTTCTTTTTAGTTCTTAGAGGCAGGTTTGACTCTTTTTTAAAAAAAAATTATCATCGTAGATATATTGTTTAATGGAGACATTTTGTGTGAGAATCTGCTACTTTTTTTTTTTTTTTTTAAATATATCTTTATTGATTTCAGAGAGAGGAAGGGAGAGGGAGAGAGAGTTGAAACATCAATGATGAGAGAGTCGTCATTGATCGGCTGCCTCCTTCACACCCCTGACTGGTGATCGAGCCCACAACCTGAGCATGTACCCTGACCGGGAATCGAACCTTGATCTCCTGGATCATAGGTCGATGCTCAGCTGTTGAGCCATGCCAGGCTGTGCTCTGCTACTTTTGATTATTTTTTGACCTTTATGTTTTTAGTCCATCAGGTTCTGTAAAATGTATCAAAATGTAAATTCTAAATCTATCAAGAAGTTAGTTTAAAGCAAAGGATGGCTGTGAAAGGTTTTATGGC
The DNA here is from genome assembly GCF_964146895.1 of Miniopterus schreibersii. Taxonomy (NCBI): domain Eukaryota; kingdom Metazoa; phylum Chordata; class Mammalia; order Chiroptera; family Miniopteridae; genus Miniopterus; species Miniopterus schreibersii. Next base: position 65,806,319 of record NC_138106.1, on the reverse strand, counting down.
ATTGTTTATCTCATTTAGATATTAAATGATAACTTTTACCATGTCTTTGTAGAAATTGTCACAGAAGGAAAAAGGAAAAAGTCTTCATCTTCTGAGTTACATAAGGTATGCATGAGTTTTCCTTTTAACCTGTTCATTATCTTTAGAGTTACTAATATTGAAAGTATTTTGCTATTTGTCTTTCAAAAAAAATTTAAAGAAAATATTGTAAAACTGTAATTAATTACTGTTTTTTGGAGAATGGTGTATCCTAATTAACTGAGGGTTAGCCAGGGAACCCTCTCTGGGACCAGCCTTGTTTAAATTATTGTAAGAGTACCAGTATACTTTCCAGGCCTCATTTTAGATTTTATATAAAACATAAGACAGTATTTCTTTGATAACTGAATGTATTAGAGTGCCTCATGTTCATTCATTATAGTACTGTAAATGTATAAGAGTTATACTCAAGTTATGTGCTGAAATTACTGTTTGGAATATGTCCTTTTAAACATACATTCATTCATTCACTCATTCATTCATTTTCTATAAGCCAAGGGTAGCAAAACAAAGTTTCTACTTACTTAGGAAGTGTTTCAAAAATTAATCCATTTTTAGAAAGGTGATCTTTTTTTCTCTGGAATTTTGTGATTTAAATGCAGTAGTATTTACATTATAATAATTTACATTGTAATAATTTATTAGACACTTTTTTCTGAAGCATTCCAAATTATACACAGAAGACTTTAATTTGGCACAGAGACCTTTAATTTGATACATTTTGTGGAACAAGGAGGGCTCTGAAAGGGAATCAGGAGACCCTTATAGACCCTTATAAGAAATAGGTACTCTTATTTCTGCCTTGGTATACTTCAGATATTCAGGATGTGGTTTCTTTTTGTTATTTAGAGAGAGGAAATGAGAGAGAGAGAAAGAGAGAAACATCTATGTGAGAGCAAGAGATCTTATAAGCTGCCTCCTGCACTCCCCCCTACTGGGGATCTATCCTGAAACCGGGCATGTGCCTTGTCCAGGAATTGAACAGGCAACCTTTTGGTGCATAGGACTATGCTCAACCAATTGAGCCGCATTGGCCAGCATGTGGTTTCTTTTTTTTTTTTTTTTTGGTAGGCTGGGAGGTAAATGACTAGAGCAATACTTTCTATCTAATCATCTCCCTTAGCCTGTGTTTCAATGTCCCAAAGTTTAATGAACAGAATAGGGAAGCTGCCCTGAACTGAACTCAACACTTTGGAATTGTGACGTGGTTTCTTTATGTAAAATTCTGGATTTAGCTTAAGTGCGGTAAATGAGGGAGGTTAAAAAAAAATCTTATGTTGCTACTGTACTCAGTTTTATTTTTTTATTTTTATTTTTATTTATTTTTTGTGTACTCAGTTTTAAATACCTGTGTACTGACTACTACTTATTTTCTGTTTAATACTCTCCTTTACGCTGTTGCTTCATGCAATTTAATCTGAGATTCCACCATTAGAAATTCATAATATTGAGTAAATCATTTCACTTTCTTATTTTTAGGTGTACTACAGTAATTTTAATTTTTTTTAAGTAACTTTAGATTTAAAGGAACGTTACAGAAATAGTACAGTTCTTGTCTACCTTTCACTCAACTTTCCCCAATGTTAGTATCTTACATAACCTTAGTACAATGATGAACATTAAGAAATTAACATTGGTACAATACTTTATTTTTTTTAAAAATTTATTGATTTTAGAGAGAAGAAATGTTGATTTGTTGTTCCACTTATTTATGCATTCATTGGCTGATTCTTTTATGTGCCCTGATTGGGCATTGAACCTGAGACCTTGGTGTACTGGGATAACGCTGTAACCAACTGAGCTACCTGGCCAGGGCTACAATACTGTATTTAATTAATTAATTAATTTTTTTCATCCCTGGGTTAGTACAATACTTGAAGTTAAACATTAGACAACATTAGACGTTATTTAGATTTCTTCAGTTTTTCTACTAATATCATTTTTCTGTTCCAGGATTCAATCAAGGATCCCACATTATATTTAGTTGTCATGTCTTCTTGATTTCCTGCAGTCTATGACAGTTCTTCAGTCTTTTTTTCTTTCATGATTATGACACTTTTAAAGAATACTGGTTAGTATTTTGTCAAATATCCCTCATTTTGGTTTGTCTCAAGTTTCTTATAATTAGATTAAGGTTATGGCTTTTTGGGAAGAATACAACAGAAGTGATGTACCCTTCTCAGTCTATCAGGGGGTACGTGATGATCATATGTCTTATTATTGGTGTTGTCAGTCTTGATCACCTGCTTAAGATGGTGTTTGCCTGGTTACTTCATTGTAAAATTACTCCTTCCCTTTGTAATAAATAGATACTTTGGGAGAGATACTTTGAATCTATGCAAGTGTGCTTTCTCTTAAACTTTCAACCACTGTTTTAGCTTCTTGCAGTGGATCTTGCCTTTAACTGTTAATATATGATATTCTATGGGTGATTTTCTATTTCCTGCACTCCCTTTATATTTATTAATTGAAATTAGTATGTAAGGGTGAGCTGTCTCTCTTCCCCCTTATTTATTAATTAAATTATTTAATTGTATCAATATGGATTCATACATATTTATTTTATTCTATGAATTATAATGTACTATATTGTTATTGGTTTTGTTAGTCAAAATTTTCCAGTTTAGGTTTTGGGAGATCTTTCAGGTGGGCTCCTGTGCCCTTTTGACCTGCTCTTATCTTTTTTTTTGAGCACTTTCTTACTTTCTGCTACTACAAGATACTTTCCAAGGAGCCCTGGTTCTTTTTATTGAAGAATAGTATTTAGGAATCCAGGTTTGGGTGCTAGGTATGCTCATTGCTGCAGGGGTGTCATAATATCTAGGCTCTCTCAATAGATAGGAATAGAAAAATATATGTATATTAACCCATAAACATATACACATCTCTATATTAATTTCTCTGTCTACTTATCTGTACACCTGTAGAAACCATGAATTTAATACCAGTACTTCCAATTCTGATTCAACACCACAAGACTTATTCCAGCGTTCTCCCTTTTCTTATATTTTTATTTTTTATTTATTTTTTAAATCCTTGTCTGAGGATATGTTTTTATTGATTAGAGAGAGAGGAAAGGAAAGTGGGGAGAGAGAGAGAAATAGTGATGCAAGGGAGAAACATTGATTAGTTGCCTTCCCTACACACCCTGACCAGGGATTGAACCCACAGTCCAGGTATGTGCCCCAACTGGAAATTGAACCCTTGACCCTTGACGTCAGTGTACAGGACGATGCTTCAACCAACTGAGCCACACTGGCCAGGGTCCCCCTTTCCTTTTTAAATGTTTCTCATTATTTGTAATATATTTACTTAGTTGTTCAACAATAATATACACATATTTTATACCTATTTAGTGATTTTTAGAGAATGTTTATAAAAGCTGGGGATAGTGAAACAAGGAAGGGCCTAGGGCAGAGGAAGCAACAGGAAAGAGACTAGGTGGGGAAATGAGCCTAGACTGGGCTGTTTGGCTTACTTAGAAGTCAAAGAAAAAGGGGCCTTATGGACAGGTTCAGGGGTTTATTTCGGGACAGGCTGCCACTCACAGCCCATTGCTCCCCTGGTTGTAAGTCTTGTGGGGTCCCTTAGAGTTTGGGAGATGCATGCCTGTGGGGGAAGAAGAAGGGGAGGGGTAAGGCATGGGTGTGCTCCTGGGAGGGAGAATATGCCGGTACTACTGCATTTTAAAAATGTACAATGTCTTAGAAAATTAGTGTACTAAATTCATGTTAGTAGTTTATAATACTGCTTTTTCTTAAGCCAGCTAGGGAAATAAATTACTGAAAGAATTAGAGCTTTGATGGATATATGGACAAGACACTGATACCATTTGAGTTTAAAGTATTTAAAAAATATTTCTGAAGCAAAACTGGTTTGTTCCAGGTGCTCTCCCTCCAGGGAGCATGCCCATGCCATTCCCTTCCCCCCTCCTTCCCCCACAGGCACGTATCTCCTAAATTCCAGGGGACCCCACAAGACTTGCAACCAGGGGAGCATTGGGCAGTGGCAGCTTGTTCTGGGATAATCCCCTGAACCTGTCTCCAAGGCCCCCTTTTATCTGACTTTCCAGTGAGCCAAAGCTGCCCAGCCTAGGCTCTCCTGTTGCTTCTTCTATGCCCTTCCTTGTTTCACTGTCCTAAGTGTTTTTACTGTGGTCAGTAAATTCTTGCTTGCTTTCCTACAAAACAAGCAAAACAAAGCTCATTTGTTGCAGAGAAATTAGAAAATTCAATTGAGCAAAAAGAAGACTACCCAGACACAATCAAAATTAACACTTTGGTGTATAGCCTTTTAATTTGCCTCTCTGTATATCTATTTATAATAAACAAATATTTTAAATATATAAAGCCCGGCCGGGTGTGGCTCAGCGGTTGAGCATCCACCTAGGATCCAGGCGTTCGGGGTTCGATTCCCAGTCAGGGCACATGCCTGGGTTGCGGGCTCGATCAATGACTCTCTCATTCCTTTCCTTTCCTCTCTCTGAAATCAATAAAGATATATTAAAAAATAATAATAATAATAAAAAAAATATATATATATATATATAAAAGAAAACCACAAAGTACTGTTTTATAATTTACCTTTTCTACTTAACTATGTTGTGAACATCATTTCCTAAATCAAATTTAAGGTATTGTTCAGTAGATATGCATTGAATACTTTACATGTATTGGACATGCATAAGTACACCAGGGAAGCAGCGGTAACCATTTAAAAAAAAAGAGTATTTGAGCCAAACTGACAACATAGGTCAGGGACCAAGATCTCAAATTCTCCAGAGAATAGCAGTTTGGCAGCTTCTTTTATGCATTTGAAATTAAGGAGGGGATGTAAGGAAGATTAGAGAACGGAAGGTGAGGATTGAATTATAGGATAGGTAATAAGATTATGTACACTCAGAATGTTGTGAGGTTTCAGTGGCTGAGTAGCAGTTGGTTAGAGCGTTGTCCCAATATGCCAAGGTTGTGGGTTTGATCCCCTTGCAGGGCACATACAAGAATCAACCAATGAATGCATAAATAAGTGCAACAACAAATCTCTCTCTCTCTCTCTGCCCCCCTCCTCCTCTCCCCCTTCCTCTCAAAAAAAAAAAAAAAATCAAATAAAAATGAAAAAAATTGTTATGAGGGTTGATACCCTCTTTGAGGGGTATTCTGGTATTTCAAAGGTGTGTTAACTTAGATACACAAGGATATGGATGGGGCTGGCTTAAAAACTTTCTCCAAGGAAGTTACAGGCTTGGGGCATGACTACCCACCATACCTGCCCACTTAGGAATTTATTCAGATCACCCTGTGAGGTTACTTTCATCCACACTTCCTCTTTTTGCTCCTAAATTTGAAGGATGCATTGATGACTAACCTTTTGGTCAGTGTGATCTCACAGTGCTAGGAAGGCTCATTCCTGGGAAGTCTCAGTATCAATGTCGCCTTGACCATTGGGGATGGCACAATACTGTAACCATGGGATCTGGATTGAGGCCGAATTTTCCCAAAATGGGAAGGGCAGGTGAATGGAAGGCGGTCAAGTCTTATGGCCTTCATTGCGAAGGGGGGGACGGACACGACACCACACCACTCTGGATTATTTCTATCCTGTCAACTATCATGATTCTAGTTTTCCCTTCTGACCCATTTTTTTGTACTTGGCATCTAGTACAACATTTACATAGGCTATGAAAGAGTTTTAACAGTTATCTTTTATACAAGTTGAGTAATCATAAAGTTGGAGTATATAGAGAAACCCAAAGAACAAGTGTAATTGTCATGACGAATATCATTAGCAGACAGAGAAGGAAACAAAATGGATTCTGAGTTCAGTATCAATCCATAAGTACACAGGCCTTGCTGATTTCTTAGGATAGCTGTCTACCTCGGGTAGGTGGCTTCTCGTCCTCGAGGAGTCTTTGATGTCCACTGACAGGGGTAGATGTCCATTTGTGATTAGGAGCCTGATAAGTTCCCTTTTAATGAGGTTGGAGAGTGTCTTTTATTTGATGTCATTTCCAAAAAACAAAAATCTCCAGGTGGCAGTCAATGATCTTTAAAGTTTTTGCTTTTGGGAACTTGCTATGGAAGGAAGCAGTTAACGTGGCATTTTCTTGAAGTGACACTATCAAACCTTGGCAACAGTATAAGATGTCTCCTTTAAATAATGGGAGCTCATAAGTTCATCTAAGTCCTGCTTAAATGCACTCTGGTGCATGAAGGAATGCAAAAAACAAAAAAATGGGGAGCCAGGGAGCAGGGAAGAACCAAGCAGCTGTCTTGGATTTCCCATTGCCCCGACTCTTCTTTTAATTTACAACTATTGGTTACCCATATGATATATCCTAGAAGTTTTCTTAGATATACTGAGATTTTTTAACCCTTAAAAACCTCGATGTCTAATGAAAACTAAGAAGTAGTCAATTAACATTCTTTAGCTTGGACACTTATAACCTCTAGAAATATTTTTCGTAGACACAAATATCAGTTATTAACATAGACTTATTTTTTGTAAAACCCAAAATAAAGACAAGCCTGATTTACTTAAACCAACAAACTTAAGCTAGCTTTTATTTACTAAGGATTAACCTTAGATAATGTAAGCTTGAAAAGCATTTGTGCTAGTGTCTGTATTTCTAGGAATTTTAGGGTACCCAATTCTGTTTTAAAATTTTTTATCCTCACCCAAGGATATGTTTATTGATTTTAGAGAGAGGAAGGGAAAGAGAGAGAGAGAGAAACATCAATCAGTTGCCTTCATATGTGCCCCAACTGGGGATCAAATCTGCAACCTAGGTATGTGCCCTCACCAGGAATCGAACGTGCAACCTTTTGGTGCATGGGACGATGCTCCAGCCAACTGAGCCACCTGGCCAAGGTGGGTACCCAATTCTTATAAGCACTTGCCTTTAAATTAATTCAAAAAAATTTTTTTAAATTGTTTTTTTTTGGCCTTTAAATTAATTTTAACCATATTATCTGAAGGTAGAAAATTCACATTTACAACGTGCATATATAAACATAGACAGACACAAAAAGAGAACAATTGAATCCAATTCTTTTTTTTTTTTGGAGACATTTACAATTTATACCTGTACTTGACAAGTAAAGTTCCAAATCTTTCCCTTTTTAAAATAAGGACAGATATTTTTAATACCTTGAAGAATTGGGTTGACAACTAAACAATGTCATAGGTCAATCCATTTATCTAAATCCTTTTATATAGTTTCATTTTAACTTAGGGGAGAAGCCTTTTAAGTTGTAATACAGTCTCTAATAGTGTTTTTCCCCCGCATTCATTCGGCCTAATTATATAGCTGGCTTTTTCTAATTGTGTGTGCAAAAGATTAATTTAGAAGTATCAAACGATCCTCATCTTGGCCATCTTAGTTATAAATGGGAGCCTGACTGTAGTGGGCTTATTGGTCTTGGAGCATTTTCCCATGTTAATTTTGAGATCTGTAGAGTCTGAACAAACTTCTGGGGAAAACCAGTGTTTACCTGCATGTTTCTGGACCAGCCAAATGTGGCTATCTCTATGGGACTGTTTTATGCCCTAGAGGAAATTTTTCCTCAGGCCACAGTGGTAAACATTTTTAATGCTACATTATCTTCCATTATATGAGAGTATTACTGTTAATTTAACCAATATCCTGTTGTTATAATTTTAAGTTGTTTGCAATTTTTAAATTATAAACAGTGCTGCAATCATTATCCTTATAGCTAACTCTTTGGAACATCATTATCCACTAAATTATTCTTGGTCTTTTGTTAGAAGCTGGATGTAGATTAATTCAAGGCTGATCTCTCTGGATAGATGTGGAGTAAGAGTGTGAATATTTTGAATTCTGCTAATGGGGAGATCCGTAGTTTTTGGATTTGTACATGGGGAGCTTGATACTCTTTTTATTTATTTATTTAATTTTTTTCCCCCTATCACCATTTATCCCCTTTATGCCCTCTTCTACCTCCACCCATCAAAAAGATTTATTTTTCCTTGGTAAGTCATAGCCATACCTGTGGGCAGACCCCCAGTTTTCTTTAAATAATAGATTTATATCTATGTAGTATCTGAACAACTAAGTGATTAAAATTCTGAAGTTCTATATTAAGAACATGGCAAAGACCATTTTAGCCTGAATAGTTTAAAGAGTATATGTTAGTTCCTGGCTGGGTGGCTCAGTTGGTTAGAGCATTTTCCCAATATGCCAAGGTAGTGGGTTTGATCTCCTGTCAGAGCACATACAGGAAGTGACCAGTGAATGCATAACTAAGTGGAACAAGTCAGTGTTCCTCTCTCTCTCTTTTTCAAATCAATAAGAAAAAAGTGTATGTTAGCAATTTGTAAGTGTCAGTGGAATCCAGCATATATTTTTTTCCTGGATTATCTGCTTTTGATAGCATTCTCTTTTTGAGGATATATTATAATGAATTAGGTTTGAAATAAACCTCAGAATAATTGTATGAATTGATTTGTTAAAAAGCTTATTTAGTATGACATCTGAATGTTAATAAGTAAAATAAATGTTCTTGAGCTTGTTTTTTGAGAAGTTATTAGTGTTCTATTAGTGTAAGTGTAGCTTGAAAGAAAAGGGACTTAGAACCCATTTTGCCTTAAAAGATTAAATTTTAATCTTTAAAGTATTATGAAACAATGAAAAATACTTAAGTATTAGGATTCCATTTTGATTCTTGTAATGGAATTGTAATATATGCGTTGTTGAATCATTAATACTTGGAATCTTTGTTAATTGTACACAGTTGAGACTGTGATTAAAACTTGTCTAAGAAGAGGTCAGATTGTTGCAAAAAGGCTTACATATTTTTGACTGGCTAATCATTAAGAAAAACATGAGTATAGAAAAAATTAACAGTAGTTGTACCCAAAATCTGCTTGCCATTTATATACAATATTAGAGTGAGAGATTTACTATATTGACCAGGAAGCTGAAGCAGAGGTTTTTCTGAAGTTTTAAATGTTTTTTGTTTTTTTTTTCTACTTGCCCAGCCTGTGTGGCTCAGTGATTGAGCATTGACCTAGGAACCAAGAGGTCAGGGTTTGTACATGCCCTTGTGGGCTCGATCCCCAGTAGGGGGCGTGCAGGAGGCAGTGGATTGATGATATCTCTCATTGATGTTTTTCTCTATTCCTTTTCCTTTCTCTGTCTCTAAAAAATCAATGAAAACATAAATGTTTTTTTCCTTGCCTTTAAATAATTGCATGGTATTCCATTAAAAAAAATTAAATATTTGGAAACTATAAGAAAACATAAAAATGAAAATAAAAATCACCTCTTATGCCAGGCCAGCATGGCTCAGTGATTGAGTGTCGACCATGAACCAGGGCACATGCCCAGGTTTCGGGCTCGGTCAGGGCACATGCCCAGGTTTCGGGCTTGATCCCCAGTAAGGGGTGTGCAGCAGGCAGTTGATCAATGACTCTCTCTTATCATTGATGTTTCTTTCTCTCTCTGTCTTCCTTCCTCTCTCTGAAATCAATAAAAATATATTTAAAAAAAAAATCACCTCTTACCTTTCAGAGATAATCACTGTTAAATACTTTTTGTGTATATTCTTCCATATTTTTTTCTGTACATGGTTTTTTTTGCATTATAATAGAGATCATTCTATATACTGTATATGATTTTCTGCTTATATTGGAAATAATTTTTAAGTTAATATGGAACATGTTTTTTGTTTTTTAAATTATTTTTATTTTTATTGGCGACAGTATTACAGATGTCCCCCATTTCCCCCCTCTGCCCAACCTCTGCCCCACCCCAGGCCTTCGTCACACTATTGTCTATTTTCCTGGGCTATATATATTTGCATATATGTTCTTCGGTTAATCTCCCCCCCCCCACCCCCCCACTTGCCTCCCCTCCTAGAACTGTCAGTCTGTTCCACTGAATCCATGTCTCTGGACCTATTTTGTTTGTCATTTTATTTTGTTCATTGGATTCCACATGTAAGTGAGATATGATATTTGTCTTCTTCTGATTGGCTTATTTCACTTAGCGTAATAATCTTTAGGTCCATCAATGCTGTTGCAAAGGGTAAGAATTCCTTTTTTACAGCCACATAGTATTTCATTGTGTAAATGTACCACAGCTTTTTTATACACTCATCTACTGAGTAGGCTGTTTCCAGGTCTTAGCTATTGTATATAATGCTATTATTAACATAGGGGTGTATATATCTTTCTGATTGGTGTTTCAGGATTCTTAGTATATATTCCCAGAAGTGGGATCTCTAGGTCAAAAGGCAGTTCCATTTTTAACTTTTGAGGAAACTCCATACTGTTTTCCACAGTGGCTATATCAGTCTGCATTCCCACCAGCAGTGTACTAGGTTTCCCTTTTCTCCCTATCTCACCAGCACTGTTTGATGGCAGCCATTCTGGGAGGTGGGAGGTGATACCTCATTGTTGTTTTAATTTGCATCTCTCTGATGATTAGTGACATTGAGCATTATATGTATATTGGCCATCTGTATGTCCTCTTTGGAGAAGTGTCTATTCAGGCCCTTTGTCCATTTTTTAATTAGATTGTTTGTCTTCCCAGTGTTGAGTTGCATAAATTTTTTTTCTTTTTTTAAAAATCAACTTTTAAAAAAAGAGGAAGGGGGGGAGAGAGAGAGAAACATGGGTTTGAGAGAGACACTGGGCGACTCCCTCATGCCTCCAACTGGGGATTGAAGCAGCAACCTGGGTATGTGCCCTGAACAGGAATGGAACCTGCCACCTTTTGGTGTATGGGACAATGCTGCAACCAAGTGAGTCACACTGGCCAGGGCTGTAAGCTCTTTATATATTTTGGAAATTAACCTCTTATTAGATGTATCATTGGTGAATATGTTCTCCCATACCGTGGGTTCCATTTGCATTTTGTTGGTAGTTTCTTTCACTGTGCAGAAGCTTTTTAGTTTGATGTCCCATTTGTTCATTTTTGCCTTTGTTTCTCTTGCCTTGGAGATGTGTCACCAAAAATACTGCTGTGTGAAATGTCTGAGATTTTACTGCTTATGTTTTCTTCTAGGATTTTTATGGTCTCATGAATTCCATTTAAGCCTTTTATCCATTTTGAGTTTATTCTTGTGCATGGTATAAGTTGGTGATTCATTTTATTTCTTTTATATGTACTTGTCCAATTTTCCCAACACCATTTATTGAAGAGACTGTCTTTATGCCATTGTATGCTCTTGCCTCCATTGTCATATATTAATTGACCATAATGGTATGGGTTGATTTCTGGGGTCTCTGTTCTGTTCCACTGATCTATATGCCTGTTCTTGCACCATTACCAGGCTATTTTGATTACAATGACTTTGTCGTATAGTTAGATATCTGGTATTGTGATCCTGCCAATTGTTGTTCTTATTTCTCAAGATTGGTGAGGCTATTTGGGGTCTTTTTTGGTTCCATATAAAATTTTGGAATATTTGTTCTAGATCTGTGAAATGTGCTGTTGCTATTTTAATAGGGATTGTGTTTAATCTATAGATAGCTTTGAGTAGTATGGATATTTTAACGATGTTAATTCTTCTAATCCAGGAACATGATATATATTTCCACTTGTTTGTGTTTTCCTCTGTTTTTCTTTTTTCAATGTCCTATAGTTTTTCCAAGTACAGGCCTTTTACCTTCTTGGTTAAATATATTCCTAGATATCTTATATTTTTTGTTGCAGTGGTAAGTGGAGAGACAGAAACATCAATGATGAGAGAGAGTCTTTGATCGGCTGCCTCCTGCACGCCCCCTATTGGGGATCGAGCTGGAAACCCGGGTATGTGCCTGGGAATTGAACAGTGATCTCCTGGTTCATAGGTCGATGCTCAACCACTGATCCATGCTGGCCAGGCGGTATAATAGCTTTTTAATCTTCGGATATGACTAATCTTTGTTTAGGGTCAACTCATGAGTTATTTTGATATTTAGAATGAAACAGCCCACAATCAAATAACATTGCAATTTATAGTACAAAAGAAGGGAATTTGGCTTAGCCTCTAAAAAACGAAATATAATAACAGATTTGAGAAGCTGTTAAAAGGACACAAGTCACTGTTAAGGGTAACCGTACTCATACAGACTACAGTGTAGTCACAAGATACATGCATTTAGTTTATATAAATTCCAGTTATATATTTTGAGATATTTATTTTTATTGATTTTAGGGAAAGAGAAGAAAGGAGAGAGAGAGGAGTGAGAGAGAGACACGTCCGTTTGTTGTTCTACTTATTTATGCATTCATTGGTTGTTTCTTGTATGTGCCCTGACCTGGGATCGAACCTGCAACGTTGGCATAGCAGGATGATGCTCTAACCAACTGAGCTTCCTGGCCAGGGCAAAGAGGTACATTTTTATACAGAATAGGTGTAAATAATTAAGAAGTTACTGGTTCCCAGGAGGGTTAATTCAGAGTTGCTCATGAAAAAAAATAGTTGAGATATACTTTCTTCTAATTTATTCTGTCCTTTTGACTTACACTTTACTCTCATTGAAATTAATTTGTGGGTTGTTTCTGGTTGTAGTTGACATAGTGCTTATTACATTCTACATTTTGTAGGCTTAACTTGATGCTTAACCATTATTTATAACTTTCTCTTAATATGAAAGTTATTTAAGTTATAAACAAGTGATTTCAAACTTGTGGCTAAGATGGCTACATTCATTCGTTTGTTTATTTAGCTTATCATGAGCCATATACATTGAGGGTATAAAGGTGACTAAATGAGGGCTCTCTCTTAAAGTCAGGGGGAACCTTTTTTCTGCCAAGAGCCATTTGGATATTTATAAGATCATTCGAGGGCCATACAAAATTATCAACTTGAAAATTAGCTATGAAAAAAGCTCTTAGATTTATTGAATTTTGACTCCCACCTGCGGTTGCCTTGTCAGGGCCAGACCAGATGATTTCCCCACCCCTTCTTTAAGGACTTACACAGTCTGGAGAAGAAGATAGACATGCAGACATACAATTATAATATAATATGCTACATGTAATATAAATAATACAATATAAATGTACCAAGTACTAATACCCAGAGAAAGCAGTACCTTGGTGTGGGAGTGATGGTTGTATGGATAAAAGAATAATTTGAGTAGAATCTGAAGTGTTTCACAAGGGAAAGACAAACAGAAGGACATTCTAGATTGAGGGAGCAGTACATGCAAAGTTCTAGAGATATAAAATAATATGATACGCTTGAAAAAGGTCGAGTAAACTCAATGTGGTTGGAGTATAGAGTTTGTGATGTGTGGGTGATGTGAAAGAGTTTAGATTGTTAAGAGTTTTATCTGTAAGTAATGAGTATCATTGTTATATTTTAAGTATTATAGCCATACTTAGATTTGTGTATTAGAGATATTGGGGATAGCATTTGAAAGATTAGAAGAAACTGTAGGTAAGGGAATATTTATGAAGCTATTGTGATACTTCATTTATCGACCTTTATACTGAATGAAAGGCTTTTAAAAATATATTTAGCTGTCTGTAAATTAAGCACTAGTTTAAAACTCTTTAAAACTAATAGCAAAATATTAATGCAGGGTAATATAATGGTTCTGTTAGCTGATTCAGCTCTTATTTATATTTTAATTAAATTGATTATTTTCTCATTCTGGTTTCAGATAACAAAGATGTTAAATGCAAAACCAGAGGATGTTTGTGTTAAACCACCACTGTCCAAACTCAGAAGCTCAGAACGATGGGATCTCCCCTTGCAGGGGGTAAATAAAAACTAAGTTCTTTTAAGTATATAGTGTTATTTGGTGTTTTAAAAATATTTTAGTGAAACTGAATTTTTTATTTTCTTATATGTCCTTTTGTATGTTTTTTCTTTTGTTATTTATTTGTAGGTTTTAAATTAGTGTATTTCAGGCATATGTTGAACTCATGCTTTGAGGTTAAGGTCTTCAGTTTAAATCTAAGTATACCTTATTATGCATTATGCTGTTTCACTCTTGTTTTGTAAACTTGAGAGGGTTTATCGTAAAATGTAACACAACTATTTTTCAAAAGGTATTTTGATTGTAAATCAGGACTTTAATTTTATCACTATTAAGCATTATTATAGAGATCTCATAAATGAGGCTTAAGAGAGCACTTTTTAAGTATTATCTTTTCTCTTTCCTGGCACAAATCATTGTGAATTTTTTAAAAAAGCAATTTTTCTCAGATTTTCCAGTTTATCCATTTGGTGCTGTAGTAGTCTCCTAGGGCTAATAACATAACAAAATGCCACTAACTGGGTGGCTTAAGCAACAGATATTTATTTATTTATTTATTTATAATATATCTTTACTGATTTCAGAGAGAGGAAAGGAGAGAGAGAGAGAGAGAGAAACATCAATGATGAAAGAGTCATTAATCGGCTGCCTCCTGCACGCCCCCCCGACTGGGGATCAAACCTGCAACCCGGGCATGTGCCCTGACCAGGAATCGAACACCAGTTGCCTGGATCCTAGGTCAACGCCCAACCGCTGAGCCACACCTGGCTGGGCCAGATATTTATTTTGTTACAATTCTGGAGGCTGGAAGTCCAAGATTAAGATGCCGACAGGGTTGGTTTCTCTAAGGTCTCTCTCCTTGGATTACAAATGGCCATCTTCTTGCTGTGTCCTCATATGGCCTTTTTTCTGTGCCCCCACATCCCCAGTGTTTCTTTCAATTCTTATAAGGACACTAGTTCTGTTGGATTAGGGCCCTGCCCTTATGACCTCATTTAAGCTTAATTACCTGTGGACAGGTCCTATCTCATGTACAGTCACATTAGCAGTTAGGAGTTCAATATATGAATTTGGTATGGGGGAGAGGACATAATCAATTCATAACAGTAGCATTGAGTATATTTGTTTTTATGTTACAGACAAGAAACATTAACCATTTATTATAGCATTCTCAGAGGAAAGATTTGTCATTAATATTAGTTGCTTTAACATTATTTAAAAATTTAATTATTAAATAATTGTTTTGTATATAAGGTACAAAAAAGAAATAATACATGGGACCATATGATTTCTGTTGACATAAAAAGAAAAAATATTTACATAAGATTAGAAAATTTGGGCTGCATTGAAAGGTACAAGGTGAAAGTAATAAAGAATCCTTCTTTGTCCCTTTTTTCCCTAATGGCAACCACCATTAACAGTTTTTTCTTTCATTCTTTTCAAGCAAAAAAAGCATATGCCAACATACGAGTTACATTATTCTTTTGATTGTTGCAGAAAGGGATCATGAAATACATATTGTTCTGTGTTTGTGATTTTTGGTTAATAATGCAGGTTGAGGCAAAAGTAGGTTTACAACTGTTTGCACGGAAAAAGACATGGCAGGTTATAATTATTACAATAGCTTTATTAACTCTGTGTTTTGCTTATTCACAACTGTAAACCTACTTTTGCCCCACCTTATATATCTTAAAATATTTTCCATTTTAACATATATAGATCTACTTTTAAAATTTATTTTTTAAATGGCTTTTTAGTACTCCAGAGATATGCTATAATTTATTTACTTAGTGCACTGATGTTAGTTTTTTTTCTCTTCTCAGAGTTTTGCTGATAGAGACAATGTTGCAGTGACCATAATTTTTCATGTGTAGGGAACCATTTTTGAATGGGATTACTGGGTCTAAGGAATTTTTATTTTTAAGTTTCAATAAATATTCCAAAATTGTCTCATAGAAAATTGCAGTAATTTATATTGCCACCAATGAGAGCTCCTATTTTCTACAAACTTACTAGCACTTGGTGTTATCACACAGTAAGATTGTTGCCAATTTAGTAGAAAGAAAAATATTATTATTATTATTTTTAATCCCCACTGGAGGACATGCTTAGAGAGAGGAAGGGAGGGAGGGAGGGAGAGAGAGAGAAAGAGAAACATCCATCGGTTACCCTCAGTAAGTGCTGAAGTGTACTATGTAGTTAGTTCTCTTATACCTTAGGCAGTTTACAAGGGTTTTAGGAGCTCTGTGCCTTGAGCTGGGGACAGAGACCAAAATGTATTTTTTTCTATTATTTAATAGTCATCAAGTTTCATCCATGTTATAATGTGTCAGAATTTCCTTCCTTTTCAAGAGCAGATAATATTTCATTGTATGTATGTATCACATTTTGTTTATCCATTCATCAGTTGATGGCACACAGTTGATTTGCTTCCACCTTTAGCTGTTGTGAACAGTGCTGTTACGAACATGGCTGTACAAATATCTCTTCACGGAAGATAGTGTTTTAAATTTGCTTTGTATATCAGTTATCATACATCCTTGTGAGATAGCTTCTATTATTACATTTCTTTTTTAAAAATATGTTTGGTAATTTTTTTTTAGAGAGAGAGGAAGGGAGAGGGAGAGGGAAAGAGAGAAACATTCATTGGTTGCCTCCTGCACACACCCTGACTGGGGATTAGTCTAGCAACCTAGGCATGTGTCCAACTGGGAATCGAACCGTGACCTTTTGGTGCACAGAATGATGCTCAACAAACTGAGCCACACCAGCTAGGGCCTATTACATTTATTTTCAGATAGGAGACTAATGCATAGAAATAAGGTAAATAATTTATTTGTCTAGATTCACACTGTTAGTGTATTAAATAAATCAATTTTAACTTCTGTTTCTAGTCAGATTAAAATCTAAACTCTGTCAGTAAGATGTCGACTCTTTCGTAAAATTTTTTGTGTAGCAATTCATAGAAAACCATTTGTAATCCCTTCCAAATGTTATAAATTCAGGTAATTCAGAATCACAGGCACTACTTAACTTCACACCTAATAATTTTTATTATTGCCTTTAGATTCAGTAAAAATTTTCATAGTTATGTAAACTTTAGAATCTCAAAATGTTGATTTCCTAAGTAAAGCTGCCTGGAAATTTTAAAACTTATTCCTACTATTTTTTGGTGGATTTATATTTCTCTACTAGCAAAAGAGCCAAGTGTTTTGTAGATTGCATTTTTCCTCCTTTGTGAACAACTATGAATTTCTTTATTTTGAATTTCTAAAACAAAAATTTAAGTGCCTTTTTATTATCATGTTGCTATATTTATTATTAAAATTCCATTTTTTTCCCTAGTGGGAAAGAAGTCTAAGAAACAAAGTCCTTTCTCTAGACTGTAAAAGTAAAAAAGGTGTCCGTGGGCGTCCTGTCACTTCTAAGACATCATCAGAAAGGTAAGATACATGTGTATGTGACTAGGATGGGGTTATACTATGTATAAATAGTGTGATCATGGGTGATGGATTTGTTCTCTTTGGGTCTCAATTAAACAACCTTTGAAATATGAAGATTAAATTCAGTGGCCTCTAATGTTCCTTACAAGCTCTATCTTTCTGTGACTCTATCTTAAGTCCTTGTATTTGTGCATTTGGAACATCTTGATAAGCTTTAGCTGATAATGTAAGAGTTAATATAGATTGATTATAATGCTTGATTTGTCATTTGTGGTCTGCAGTGAAAAAGATGCTCCATTTAGCAACTGTGGGCCTGTAGTCATAGTATTAATGAAATATGGATATACTGGAATTAAATATATGGGAGATTTAGATTGTGATTATTATCAGAAGGAACGTAGAACATTTAAGGGTTGGACATCAGCAAATAATCAGAAAGTTGTTATTGTACAAAAGGGTATTGAATTTTCTTTTTTAAAATAGTAAATGAATAAAAAATGATAATAGCAAGGTAAAGTCTGCAGTTACTGGGAGATCACACAAATTAGAAGACTAATTGGAGTTCTTGAATTTATTTCAGAGTACTCTATAAGCTACTACTCTGTCTTAATTCTCCCATGTCTGTAGGAAATATAAAAACATACTGGTGACCCCTTAGAAGTTTCTATACCCCCTGACCCTCTACGATACAAGGGATAAATTGTCATGGTGAATATGCAATGACTATGCTTTGAACTTCAGAATAACCATGAACTCAATTTGTAGACTTGGTTTCTCCAAGGTTATTATGATCATGTCACAAGTCATATTTGATTTGAGAGATGGGATACTAGAAGTAGAAGAATTATTTTTTAATGAAAATAGTCAACATTTTCTGAGGGTTTGCATGAACCCAGTTGTTTTATTTTATGGGAGAGATATCCTAAAAACTTTGCATATTTCAAAATTTATATCATTCAAATCTTATTTTCCCATAAGAATGCCTTTGAAGTGTTGGGAACAGGTTCTTTGAGTATATCAGTCTATTATTTCTTTAATACTGCCTTTTAATTTTCTTTCATTATCTCTGATATTTTACAGTTCTTTCCTAAATCACCAGCCCAGCATAAAGTGGCAATTGTTTGGCTCTTCTTATAGAATTTACCACATGTGACTTGTGTTTTAAAGTTACCGATTTTCAGGCATCTTGTCTGCATTAGCACTATGATGTCCATTTAATGACACTGTTAGAGGATAAAAAAAAGATTTAAAAATTTAGTAGCAGTAGATATTGGACTAGAAGTGCAGCCATGACCAAAACCATCATGTTTTTAAAACAAAAAGAACAGTGTTTCTGACGTGATTCTGACAAAGGAAGGTGGATAGTTCTTTTTATTGGTCAAAGTGATTCAACACTAGGCAATAGTATAGGAAGTTTTATAGTTTACTCAACTAGCTACTTTTGGAATAATACAATGTGATTTTGGACAAATTGTTTAAATTTGGAGGGCTTTGTATTATTTCAGAATTTGTAGCTGTATTACCTTAGTTCAATTTCACGGAGTTAAAATGCTCATTCATTGTTTCTGTGTATTTGTGGGGAAATGTGCTTGCATGTTTAGAAGTGGAATTAAAAAAAAAAATCTCTAATGTATGGTAGAGAGGACCTGACCAAATTGTAGTGGCATAAACTCAGGAGGGGGTACTTCTTTGTACTTTAAATTAGTTTTTCTCTACCTTTAATGAAGGTTCTGGACCTTTTGATTCTTAACTTTTTAGACAAGAACGAATTTGGCTGGCTTATTCTCCAGGAATTTTTTTCCCTCTCTTGATCTCATTTTCACTACTAATGAGCTTATAGAATTTGTACTCATGGACTTAGTTCTCTGGTAACATAACGTTGTTATCAAGTCACTATTCTTTCTACCCATTAATTATTCATCTTGGCATATGAATAATGGATTACATGAGTAATATCCTCAGGCTGGATCTGAATACCCTCTATTTATAATTATGGCAGCAAACATCTATTGACTGCTTATTATTACATGCCAGGAATTAGATTAGCCTGCATTATCTCATTTAATTTTCACAAGTCTATGAGAAATAAATAGTATTGGCCTTATTTCACAGATGAGGAAAATTAGGTCTTCTAATTTATTATAATGTGGAGGAATATTGTTAGTACATTCCTGAAAAACATATTTTAATATTAGTAGACTTAATTTTTTTAGTTATATATTATTGAGTTTTGCTAGGCTATCTGAAACATTTTATAAATTGCTACTGTGCAGGGAAGTAGAAGCAATAAAATATATCTGGAGAGGGGGAAAAAAAATGCTTTTATATTTGCATGACTTGCATGATTTTAAAACCTCTCATCCTATGTACTGTATTTGATCTCACTTTTGAAGATTGTAATACCTGTCAGTGTCTTTTTAAAATTTTTTATATATCTTTATTGATTTCAGAGAGAGGAAGGAAGAGGGAGAGAGAGAAAGAGAAAGAGGGAGAGAGGGAGAAAAAGAAACATCGATGTGAGAGAAAAACAGTGATTGGTTGCCTCCCGCATGAGACCCTACCAGGGATGGGGATCGAACCCGAAACCCAGGTATGTGCCCTGACTGGGAATCAAACCCAGGACCTTTGGGTGTATGGGACGATGCTCAACCCACTGAGCCACACCAGCCAGGTCAAAATTAACAGTTTTATTACAATTTAATTTACATATTTTAAAATTTACTCATTTAAAGTCTATAACAATTTTAGTACATTTATAGAGTACCATGCCCACAGTACCATGGGCAGAACCGTGCCCACAATCTAATTTTAGAACATTTTAACTCCCCTTCCCTCCAAAAACTATCCACTCTCACCTGTAGCCCAAGGCAACCATGAATCTGTTTTCTGTCTCTATAGAGTTGCCTGTTTTGGATATTTCTTATGCATGAAATCATACAATATACTCTTTTGTATCTGGCTTCTTTCACTGAGCATGTTTTGAGGTTTAACCGTGTTGTAGCATATATTAGTTCTTTGTTTCTTTTTATTGCTGAATAACATTCTATTGTATGGATATTTGTTGTTTATCCATTCACCAGTTAATGGACACTTGGGTTATTTCTACTTTTGGCTATTGTGAATAATGTTGACATAAATATTCCTATGTAGGTTTTCTGTGTAGACCTATGTTTTCATTTCTCTTGGGATTGGATTTTAGGATTGGAATTAAACTGTTGAATTGTTTTCCAAAACAACGCTACCATTTTACATTCTCACTGGCAAGTGTATGAGTTTTCCAATTTTTCTATATCCTTGCCAATACTTATTTTTCCTTCCTTCCCTCGATATCCTAGTGGGTATGAAACAGCATCTTGTGGTTTTGATATGCATTTTCTAATGACATTGAGTGTCTTTTCATGTGCTTGTTGGTCATTTGTATATCTTCTTTGGAGAAATATCTATTTAGATCCTTTGCCCATTTTATTTTATTTTATTTATTTTTAAATTTATTTTTAATTAATTTTTAAAATTTTTTGCCCATTTTATTATTTTTTTTCTTTTTACCCTTTGCCCACTTAAAAATTATGTTGTTATTTTCTTTTGTTGAGCTGTAAGAGTCCTAATTTATATAGCCTGGATATAAGTAATTATCAGATACATGATTTGCAGGTATTTTCTCCTATTCAGCTTTTCACTTTTCTGATGGTGTCCTTTGAAGCATAAAAGTTTTTCGTTTTGATGAAGTCCCATTTATCTATTTTTCTTTTTTGTCACTGTGCTTTTGTTGTCATATCTAAGAAACTTGCCTAAGCTGAGGTCATGATTATTTACTCTTGTGTTTTCTTCTAAGAGTTTTATAATTCTAGCTCTTAGATTTAGTTTTTTTTATCCATTTTGTTAATTTTTGGATATGGTATGAGATAGGTACTTAAACTTACATTTTTATTTGTGGCTGCACCATTTGTGTCCCAGCACCATTTGTTGAAAAGGTACCCATTTTCTTGGTACCTTTGTCAAAAATCAACTGACTGTAAGTATAAGGGTTTATTTCTGGATGTGCAACTTTTTTCCATTGATCTATCTATATGTCTTTCCTTAGGCTAGTACCACTGTGTTTTGATTACTGCAACTTTGTAGTAAGTTTTGAAATCAGAAGTCATTCAACTTTGTTATATTTTTCAAGATTGTTTTGGTCATTTTTGGTTCTTTGCATTTTTCAGTTCAATTTTAGAATCAGGTTGTCAATTTTAACAAAAAAGGCAACAAAAATTTGCTAGAGGATGTTTGAATTTGTAGACTAGTTTAAGAAGTATTACCATCTTAGCAAGATTAAGGTCGATTCATGAACATGAGATATCTTTCCACCCTACTTAGGTCCTCTAATTTCTTTCAACAGTGTTTGGCAGTTTTCAGTGTGTCTTAGACTTTTTTTTGTTAAATTTATTCCCAAGTATTTTCTTCTTTTTGGTGCTGTTGTGAATAGAATTTTCTTAATTTTATTTTCAAAGTGTTCATTTCTAGTGTATAGCAATTCAATTCATTTATATATGTTGACCTTATATGCTTGTTTAAGTTTTACTAGTTTTAGAATTTTTAGTAAGATTCCTTGGAATTTAGTTATACAAGATTATGTCATCTGCATATAAAGGTACCTTCCCAACTGGATGCCTTTAACTTTTTTGCTATTCTTAATTGTTCTGGTTAAAACATCTAGTACAATGTGAAATAGAAGTGGTAGGAGTGGACATCTTTGTTTTGTTCCTTCTCTCAGACTCATCAGTCTTTCACCGTTAAGTATGAAGTTAGTTATAGGTGGGTGTTTTTTTTAGTATTTCTTTAATTTTTTAGTTAAAAATATTTTAATGTTGATATTATTGCAGGACTCCCCATTCCCCTCCTTTGCCTACCTCCACCCTCACCTGACTCCCCTTTCCTGGCCTTTACCAGATTATTGTCCCTATCCATGGGTTATGCATATATGTTCTTTAGCTATTTCCTTCACTTTCTTTATCCAGTCACCCCTGCTCCCTTTCCCTTAGGCACCAGTCAGTCTCATGTATTCTAGAAGAAAACATAGATAGTAAAATCTCAGACATCTCTTGCAGCAATATTTTTGCCAATATGTCTTTGAGGGCAAGAGAAATTCAAGAAAAGGTAAACAAATGGGATTTCATCAAGCTAAAGAGCTTCTGCACGGCAAAAGAAACCATCAACAAAATGAAAAGAGAACCCACTGTATGGGTGAACATATTTGCCAATGATACATCCCATAGGGGTTAATTTCCAAAATATATAAAGAACTTATACAACTCAACACCAGGAAGACAAACAATCCAATTAAAAAATGGACAAAGGACCTGAATAGACACTTCTCTAAAGAAGACATACAGATGGCCAGTATACATATGAAAAAGTGCTCAAGGTCACTATCAGAGAGATGCAAATAAAAACTATAATGAGGTATCACCTTACGTCTGCCAGAATGGCTACTATCAATAAATCAACAAGCAGGTGCTGGTGAGGATGTGGAGAAAAGGGAACCTTTGTACACTGTAGGTGGGAATGCAGACTGGCGCAGCCACTGTGGAAAACAGTATGGAGGTTCCTCAAAAAATTAAAAATGGAACTGCCCTTTGACCCAGTGATCCCACTTCTGGGAATATATCCTAAGAATCCCAAAATACCAATCAGAAAGAATATGTGCATCTCTATGTTAATAGTAGCATTATTTACAGTAGCCAAGATCTGGAAACAGCCCAAGTGCCCAACAGCAGATGAGTGGTTAAAAAAGCTGTGGTACACAATGGGATACTGTATGGCTGTGAAAAAGAAAGAAGTCTTACTGCTTGTGACAGCATGGATAGACCTGGAGAATATTATGCTAAGTGAAATAAGCCAGTCAGAGAAAGACAAATACCATATGATCTCACTAATATGTGGAATCTAATGAACACAATAAACGGGTGAACAAAATGGAACCAGAAACATGAATACATGGAACAGTTATAGGTTTTTTATAGATGATGTGCTATGTTTGTGTCTCCCCAAAATTCGTATGTTGAAATCTTAATCCCTCATTTGGTGGTATTTGGAGTTAGGGCCCTTGGGGGAGGTGTTTAAAGCATGGAGGTGGAGCCCTTATGAATGGGATTAGTGCTCTTCTAAAGGAGACCCCACAGAGCTTCCTAGTCCCACAGGAGGACACAGTGAAGTTGGCTGTCTACAACCTGAAGAGGGCCTTCACTGGAACCCGACGTGTGGGCTGGCACCCTGATCTTGGACTTCCCAGCCTCCAAACAGTGAGAAATAAATGCATGTTGTTTATAAGTTATTTAGTCTATGGCATTTTGTTATAGCAACCTGAAAAGACTAAGACATGCCCTTTTTCATGTTGAGGAAGTTACCTTCTCTTCCTGATCTGTTGGAGGGTTTTAAATATGAATGTGTGTTGAATTTTGTCAAACGCCTCTTCTGCATTTATATTATGTAATTTGTGTCTTTTATTAAAATAATGTATTAACATGAACTAATTTTTAGATCTTGAACCAACTTTGCATTCCTGATATAAATCCCACTTGAATCTGATTTATGATCTCTTTTATATGTTGCTGAATTCAATTTAGTAGGATTTTGTTGAGGATGTTTTATGTTTGTATTCAGAAGGGAAATTCATCTCTAGTTTTTTTATGTTGTTTTTGTCTGGCTTTGGTATCAAGCTAATACTGGCCTTGTAGAATGAGTTGGAAAATATTCTCTCTTCCTTTGTTTCTGGAAGATTTTTCAAGAATTGATATTAATTCTTTAAAGATACTAATTCTTCTTCTCCTAAATTTGATAAGAATTCTTTAAAGAAGAATTAAGAAAAAAAAGTTGGATAAAATTCGCCAGTGAAGCCATATGTTCACCAACCTTTGTGTGTGTGTGTGAAGTTTTCAAATTACAAATCAAGTTTTGCTTATTATAGCTGCATTCAGATTTTCTATTTTTATGAATTAGCTTTGGTAGTTTATGTCTCTAGGAATTTGTGCATTTTATATGTTATCTAATTTGATGACATATGTTTGTTCATAATATTCCATTATCCGTTAAATTTCTGTAATATTATTAGTGATGGATGACCCCTCTTTCATTCCTGATTTTAGTAGTTTGTGTCTTCTCTTTTTTATGTTCAGTCTACCTAAAGATTTGTTAATTTTGTTGATTTTTTTTCTGAAAGGACCAACTTTTGGTTTCAACAACTTTATTGGTTTCGTATATTCTATTTCATTTCTTTTACTATCATCTTATTTTCTGTATTCTGCTTGTTTTGGACATAAGTCTAGTTAACATCACATGTAGTTACACATTTTTTTGGTCATGAGCACTTTTAGATTTACTTTCTTAGCAACTTTCAAATATACAATGTAGTATTAACTATAGTTACCATGCTGCACATTACATCCCCATGACTTATTTTTCTGTTGTTAATTTTAAAATGAATTCCATTGTGGTCTAAGAAACTTTTGTAAAATTTCACTTCTTGTAAATATATTGAGGTTTATTTTATGGCCCAGTGTTTGTTTTTTCTTGGAGAATATTTCATGTGTTTGAGAAAAATGTATATTCTGTTGCTTTGGTGGAGATAAATGTCTGTTAGGTTGAATTGCTTGATAGTATTCAAACCTTCTGTATTCGTGCTGATTTTCTGTCTAGTTCTACCCATTATGAGACTGGGGTTTTGAAGCATTGAGCTATTATTGTTGAATTACCATTTTCTTTCCGCTGTTTTGTCAGTTTTTGCTTAATGTATTTTGTGGTCCTGTTATTAGGTATATGTATATTTATAATTGATATATCTTACTGATGAAGTAAGCCTTTTTTAAAAAAATTATTTTTATTGTTGAAGTATTACAGATACCCCCCTTTTTTCCCCATTGATCCCCTCCAACCTGCACCCCCCCCTACCCCCAGGCCTTCACCACACTATTGTCTGTGTCCATGGGTTATGCATATATGCATATAAGTTCTTTGATTAATCTCTCCCCACCCACTCCCCCACCCCCACCTTCCCACTGAGATTCATGTCTGTTCCATGCTTCTGTGTCTCTGGATCTGTTTTGTTCTTCAGTCTATTTTGTTTATTAGATTCCACATATGAGTGAGATCATGTAAAACTGAATCAGGAAGAATCAGAAAACCTGCATAGGCTAATAACAACTGATGAAATTGAAGCAGTAATAAAAAAACTCTCAGTGAACAACAGCCCTGGTCCAGATGGCTTCACAGGGGAGCTTTCTAATTTTTTTAAGTTGTAGGATTAGATAGTTTATTAAAAATATTTCTTGCTTTTTGAGGTAGGCCTTGTAGTGCTATGAATTTCCCTCTCAGGACTGGTTTCACCGTGTACCATGGATTTTGGGTTATTGTGTGTTCATTTTCATTTGTTTCCAGGAAGTTTTTTATTTCTTTCTTGATCTTATTGGTAACCCATTCATTGTTTAATAACATGCTATTTAGCCCGGCTGGGCGTGGCTCAGCGGTTGAGCGTTGACCTAGGATCCAGGCGATCAGGGTTCGATTCCTGGTCAGGGCACATGCCCGGGTTGCGGTCTCGGCGCGCAGGAGGCAGCCGATCAATGACTCTCTCACCATTGATGTTGCTATCTATCTCTCTCTCTTCCTTCCTCTCTCTGAAATCAATAAAGATATATATTAAAAGAAACCCAAAACACCAAAAACATCTATTTAGCCTCCATGTGTTTGAGTGTTTTTACTGTAGTTAATTTCTAATTTCATGCCCTTGTGATCTGAGAAGATTGATACGATTTCAGTCTTCTTGAACTTATAGAGACTTGTTTTGTGTCTTAACATGTGGTCTATCTTTGAGCATGACCCATGTGCACTTGAGAGGAATCTATATTATGCAGCGTTGGGGTGAAATGTTCTGTAAATATCAATTAAATCCATCTGATTTAGTGTACCATTTAGAGTCACTGTTTCTGTATTCACTGGAAGATCTATCCAGTGAAGTTAGTGGGGTGTTAAAGTCCACAACTATGACTGTATTGCTGTTGATCTCTCCCTAAAAGTCCTTAAGGTTATTATTATTGATAGGTCCTTATTTATTGCCATTTTAATTCTTTATGCCTATGTTTCTCTATTTCTTCTTTATTACAGCAGTCCCTTTAACATTTCTTGCTTCTGTTTCTACTTCTAATTATAGCAGTCCCTTTAACATTGTATTTAATATTTTTATGTGCATACCCTTGTAAAACAAATGAAGACTTGAAGATATGGTTAGGACAGAGTTTACAGTCCTTTTTTTAAAAAAAAAGTTTATATTGAACTTACTGGGGTGACATTAGTTAATAAAGTTATATAGGTTTCAAGTGCACAATTCTATAATACATCATCTGTATATTGTATTGTGTGTTCACTACCCAAAGTCAAGTCTCCTTTTGTCGCCATTTATCCCCCCCTTTGCCCTCTTCTGCCTACCCCCTTATATACCTTTTTAACAAAGTGATAAATTTGTGGGAAAGAGATAAGACAAAAGAAAAGGGTGTATGCTTCTAGGGACAGTACATTGTTGTAACTAGAACTATATGGGAGAAACTAATGGAGGATAAGCATTATTTTTGCAGATTTGTTTGCACAGTTCCATTTTAGTGCTGATTTCCAGTCTCTAGTGATAAGAATGTCTTTGTGGTACAGAGAGAGCACTTTCTTATGGGAAATTTTATGGCCCACTTTCAGGTAGAAATGGAGGTCAAAGAGCCCTTCCTGCATCTGCTGTTGCTCAAGTGTCTTCAGCTCAAAATAACCAATATGGCAAAGTGGCATATTTTGGGGTGACATGTTCGTATCCGCTTCAGCTGGACATTTGGGCTGTTTCCAGTTTTGAGTTCCTATGAATAAAGCTGCTATGATATTCATGTACAAGTGCCTATATGGATATGTTTTTATTTCTTTTGGGTGAATACCTGGGAGATGGATTGCTGGGTCACTGAAAGTAATTTTCAGAAATGTCCTCAGAGGAATGGTGGCTTGAGTGATCCCCTTGGCCTCTCCCCCTGAAATTTCAACACGTTAACCAACCATAATTCAACAAAGAATTCCCTACTTAATACAGAGACAAGCCTGAGAGACCCATGCATTTAAACATCTAAAGGTTGCAGTTTTATTGAAAAGAAACACCTTCACTTTGGCCAGTGTGGCTTAGTGGTTAGAGTGTCGGCCCGTGCACTGAAGGGCACATACCTGGGTTGCTTGTGGGAGGCAACCAATTGATGTGTCTCTCTCATATCCATGTTTCTCTCTCTTCCCTCTTCCTCTCTACTACTCCTTCTCTGCCCCTCTCTCTCTCCTTCCTTCCCTTCCTTGCATTCTTCTAGAAAATCAATGGAAAAAATATCTTCTCGTGAAGATTAACAAAAAAAAAAAGAAGAAAAGGAATATTTTCTTCCTTGACAATTCATTTTGATGAGTAGCTTCACCCTTCCCTTGGCTCTGTGCTTGGCAAGTATTTACATTCTGACTTAAAAACAAAGCAATATAAAAAATCTGCCACCAACAGATTATTCATCTAATCTTTATTCTAATTTACCAATAAGGAAATACAAATTATATTTTGCTTTGCTACATACTAAGTGGCCCTTAGAAAGTGAATTATACATCATGAAGGGCTTAAAAATATCACATCCTGTCTTCTCTCACCTCATTCCATCTCTGCAGTTTAATTTGGTTAACCCTTATTCTGTCCTCCCGAAAGTGAATTTAAAATAAATAAAATTAACATTCAGCATAACTCCCTTGGATATCTTATGTGTTTCTAAGAATGTGCTTAATAGGGGGAAATTTGTATTATGTGTATATAATTGTGGATAAAAGATAACTGTAAGCTATTGCTTTTTTCCATATACCTTTAAAAAATTTTTCATTCATTTCACCCTATTTCTTTTCATAATTCTTTATGCATTGTTTTGGTGTAAACTCCTTGTGGTGAGAGGAATACATGTATTTAAGACTAGCAATAAAATGCCAGGTATGTCCCTTAAAAAAAAGAAAGTATATTTTCAACTTTGTAAGAAACTGCCAACTGTTTCCCAAAAATGATTGGGCCATTTTACATTCACACTAATGGCATAGGAGATTTTACTTCCTCTACAACCCTAATAATACTAGTATGGTCAGTCTATTTATCATAATCCCTTGTAATTGATGTGAAGTGGTATCTTATTGTGATTTTAATTGCATTTCCTTGAGGAATGATGACGGGCAGCGTCTTTTCTCATGTGTTAACTGTTTTTTTTTGTATTTCTTGTAAAGTGTGTTGAAATCTTTTGTGTCTGTATCCCCCCACCCTTTTTAAAAGATAAGAAACTTTTTTTTTGAAGACCATAAAGATAAGATTAATGATATTGAGCTCCGTTTTCATGTGTATGTTGGCCATTCATATCTCTTTTTTGTCAAGTGTCCAAGTCTGTTGTTCACGTAGAGTGGGTAAAAAACCTTTTTTTCTACTGTCCTAAGGTTCTCTGATGGGTCCTGCATTTTAGACTGTCAAAATACAGATTAATAAGAGAAAAGCAAACGGTTTATTAGCACATGCAGCGTGGATATTTGTTGGAGGAGTTCAGTGATGAGCTACTCAAAGGAGGGGTTAGAACTTGGACATATAGTGTCTCAACAAAGAATAGATTTCTAGGGAATTGATAAGACAAAGGAAAAAGGTTTGAGGTTTCCAGGATCGCAAACTGTGGGATGGTAAATATATGGGGTAAACTAATGTTCGGTAAGTTTTGTTTAGTAAGGCTTGTTATGTAGATTTCAACTCTGGGCTGTTAAGAGCCTTTGGTGATGAATAGTCTAAGCCTGGTTTTAGGCAGGTAGGGGACAGCTTTTTTTTGGCATTTGCTGTTTCTTAGTTATCTTCACCTCAAAATAATACTTATGCCAAAGTGACATATTTTGGGGTGGCATATTCTGATTTTCTATTCCTGTTTTCTTAGAGGACAAGAAATACTCTGAATTATGAAAAAAGAAACTAAAACACTACTTTTTTTCCAATCATCAGTTTCCAGAATCAAAAAACAGGACTTGAAGTTTGAGAAAAGATTATTTTTTTTTGATTTCTGGATTAATTTTGCCAAGTTATATAATTAAGTCATAGTTATGTATTCATTGAATGAACTGCTTGTGTTGAAAAATTTAAGTTTAACAAAAGGTGAGCTTTTCTAGAAACTCTAAGTGTTTTGTTCATAGACAAACATTTTTTTTTTTTAATGCTGTGCTTATACTGAGTTTTCCTACAATTGCAAATTTTCAAATGTGGAAAATAGTGATACAGAAGAGATCTATAACATATTATTTTCTAGGAATGATATTTTTGGTCTCTGAGTACATAGGTCTGTAATTATTTCCCCTTATTAATGAAGTTAAATGAAAAGTAGTATAATGCTTTCTAGTTTGAAAGGGACATTTCACAAATAGATAATTGGATGGTTCTAAATAGCCTACATAAGTTCCTTTTTTTTGTTAATTCTTACCTGAGGATATTTTTTCCATTGATTTTTTTTTTTTTAAATATGTTTTTATTGATTTCAGAGAGAAGAAGGGAGAGGGAGTGAGAGATAGAAACATCAATGATGAGACAGAGTCATTGATTGGTTGTTTCCTGCACTGATGGCCCCAACTGGGGATTGAGCCTGCAACCCGGGCATGTGCCCTGACCAGGAATTGAACCATGACCTCTTGGTTCATAGGTTGATGCTCAAGCAGTGAGCCATGCCTGCCAGGCTCCATTGATCTTTTAGAGAGAGTAGAAGGTGGGGGGGGGAGAGAGAAAAACATTGATGTGAGAGAGACACATCTGTCAGTTGCTTCCCGCTGGGTGGGGATGGAACATGCATCTGAGATACGTGCGCTTGACCAAAATTGAACCTGCGACCCTTCATTCTGAGGGCTGATGCTCTAATCGATGAGCCAAACAGGTTAGGGTGGTAAGTTCTTTAGCAGGGATAGTATATAGAATGTTGGGTTAGATGGAGCTCTCCATTTAGCTATCCTCTACTCTTTATTTTTACTGTGAAATATAATGCACCTACCAAAAACATGAATAAAAGGTAAGCAGTTTAATAAATTATTCATTATAATTTAATACATTTTTATAAGGCAAATAAGTTCATGTAACCATCATCCAGGTACAAAATAGATTACCTCAGAAGTTCTTGTGCGCTTTTGCATTTACAACTCCTTTCCTGTCCTTTAAAACTAGCCTATCTCCTAACTTTCAGGGCACTACTTTCTTACCTTTTTTTTGAATAATATTGCCAACTAAGTCTGTCTGTCTAAATACTAGGTTTAGGTTTTATTTTGTCTGGTAGGAATGTTGTTCTTTACTCTTAAGTTTCTATTCCAGTATCCATAGACATCTTATGGCATTTAAATGCAGAAATTATAAAAACAACCTCACCTGAATGATTTGGGGGAAAAAGATTGCTGATTTCTGCAGTAGGATATTAGTCAACCAAGTTAGTTAACCAAATTTATAAACATGAAATAAGTATTCTCCCAGAGAATCCAAATTGTCTTTTTCACTTAGAGCCACTCTATTAGAATAATCAATTAAATCATCAGTGGTTGTTATTTTTCAACATAAATCTTTTGTGTGTGTGTGTGGTTTTTTTCCTTTATTCAATTGGTATGGTTTATTACATTCATTGAATTTTTAATATTAAACCAACCTTGCATTCCTGGAATGAATCCCACTTGGCAAACCAATTTGCTAGTATTTGGTGAAGATTTTCATGTCTACATTCATAAGGGATATTGATCTGTTTTCTTGTGATGTCTTTGGTTTGCAATCAGGATAATGCTGGTCTCATAGAATGAGTTCTTTCCTCTTCTGTTTTTGGAAGAGTTTGGGAAGAATTGCTGTTTACTTGAGCCAACTCTTGAGGCTTAGTTCAGTTGCAACCACAGGCAGTGGAAACTGGGCAAAAGTCTGGATAGAGGAGGGTTTCTGGTGGATTTGGGTAAGGGGAGCCATGGGTTTGGTTGATGCAGGGTTACAGGAGGTAGAGAGCCTGTTGAGAGCTGGGTGAGGGATCTGGTAAGGCCACATGGGTTTGAGGACGTCCTGGAGATCTAGAACAGAGAAGTGATGGGAATGGCTTGTGTATTGGAGAATGTGCTGAGTGGAGGTGATGGAGGGAAGAGACTGGAGATGGGGAGGGAATTGAGAGGAAGTGGGGGGGGCTGCCCAGAGGTGGCAGAAAGAGGCTGGGAGGAAGAGGAGGTGGCCTTGTATGCTTCCAGAGGAGGAATTGGGAAGGACACTGGGAACAGAGGCTCAGAAGCAGGATAAATCCTCTGTGTGGGGAGGTGTAGGGAAGCTGCAGTCAGAGGTGAAGTTGGTTGCAGTGGGAAGCGGCCCCAAGAGCCCCCGCCTGAGGTGGAGGCCAGGAAACCAGGAGGGGAGCCCAATATGGACAGTGAGGTGGGAACAGGGTCCAAGCTGTTAGAGCTAACCTCTCCAGGTGAGCTGGTCCTCTCTGTGGCAGCCTGTATGCTGGTGGGAGGTGGAGGAGGCATAATGCTTGGAGTCTAGCAAGGGTCTTCACTGGCCTTTGGCCAGCCTGAGGGTCTCTTGGGAGAGGAGCCCACATATGCCCAAGCAGGTGAGAGCTGCCAAGGACTAGGCCCCTGACTCCTGCAGGGAACCTGAGGGTAGAAGCCCTTGCCATCAGATAGGTGAAGCAGCTTGCCCAAGAGGGGGACACAGAAACAGCAGACCTGCTTGGGAGCCCGAGCGCTTGTTAGCCTGCAGGTACTCAGCTAGCCAGACCACTTAGACCCCACCATGGACCTGGGAGGCAGGGTGGCCATTACCTCACTTACAGGGGTGTAGACAGAGATTCAGGGAGGGGAAGCCCCTTTTCCAATGAGGCTTGCCAGCCCAGTCAGTGGGACAGGGACATAGGCTGGGGCCTTCCAACCACATGGGCACTTGTAGTGCTGGGGCTCTGAGATGGCTACCTTGTTTGTATCAGTGGCTTCTTGATTCTGGGCGGTATTTTAGACATCTGCTTTGTGCCCCCAGTGGCCCCCATCTTCTGTGGAGCTGATAGGGAAACAGGCCAGGAGGGGGGTGGCCACATGGGGTGACCAGTGAGGGGCAGCTCCCCAACATAAATTCTTATTTGGTCTGGGTGTATAGAAAAATGGCCTTTTCCAACATTGGATTTTGTTTTGTTTTGTTAATCTTCACCGGAGGATACTTTTCCCATTGATTTTTAGAGAGAGTGGAAGAGAGGTAGGGAGGGGGGAGAGAGGAAAACATCGTTCTGAGAGAGAGACACATCTCTTGCCTCACTTCCTGACCGCACTTTCCTGAGCAGGCAGGGATCGAACCTGCAACGCAGGTACCTGCCCTTGACTAGGAATCGAATCTGCACCCTTTGGTGCACAGGCTGATGTACTAACCACTGAGAAACACTGGCTAGGGCCAACATTGGGTAATTTTAATTAAAATTACCATTGAGCCCTAGCCGGTTTGGCTCAGTGGTTAGAATATCAGCCTGCGGACCGAAGGGTCCCAGGTTCGATTTCAGCCAAGGTCACGTACCTCCATTGCAGGCTCGATCCCCGGTCTGGGCGTGAGCCAATCATTGATGTGTCTCTCTCACATCGATGTTTTTCTCTCTCCCTTCCACTCTCTGAAAAGCAATAGAAAAAATATCCTTGAATGAGGATTTTAAAAATAAATAATAAAGGGCACTCTTTTTCTCTTCTCCCCAACTCCATTAAAAAATAAATAAAATAAATGAAATTATCATTGAGATAATAATTTTCCAAATAATTTAGCAAATTACTAATAATCAGTAGTTTTCCTACTGGACTAAAAGTATACCTTATGTATCCTAAAGATTTTTAAAGTATTTTCATTTGATCATTTAGAATTTTAAGTTGTACACTTGTAAAACCTTACAAAAGAATAGTTTTAATTTCCTGAATGCCAAAAATACATATTCATTTCCCTCATTAACTGATAGGTTTTGGTTAGGTAAACCTGAAATGTTTTCCATTCTTTAAAAAAAAAATTCATTGACATCTGTCTTTAAGTAGTGCTTACTTAGTATGTTAAACAGAAATAGAGGCACGTAGAAAACAGAAAAAACACACACAGATTAACAGCCATCCTTAAAATTTAAAGTAGAAGATTTTAAGAGATGAGTAATATTCCATGGTTTATTTAACCATTCTGCTATTGCTGGGCATTTAAGGTTGCTTTTAGCTTGTTGTTTTTATATTATTATACCATGATGTATATCTTTGTGCATAACTCTCTCCCCTCTGTTTCATACTGTTTGTGGTCCAGGATTTCATGCATGGAATTATATTGACAAGAGTATAACAAATACTCATACTATATCCTTCATCTAGGTTCACCAGTTAACATTTTCCCGTGTTTGCCTTCTCTCAATCTCTCTTCATACATTTATATAAGTGCATATCACATATACACATATATTACACATTTTTGGGGAGCCATTTGGAAGTAAGTTGCATACTTCGTGACACCTCACTTTTAAATACTTCAGTCTGCATTTTGTAAGAACCAGATATTCTCTTACATAATAGCCACATACATTGTGAAGAGAATTAACAACGATTTCATGTCATCCCTTATATTAAGTCTATAATTAGAATTCTATGAATGTCCCCCAAATACCTTTTATTTTATTTTTAAAATCTAGGATCAAATTGAGGTTCTTGCATTATATCTTTTGGTTATTATGTCTCATTAGTCTCTTAATCTTAGAATAGCCCCTGCCTATCTCTTTTTCTCTCTCTCTTTAAACCATGACATTGACTTTTTTGAAGAGTCCTGGCTAGTTGTCTTTAAGAATGTCTTACATTCTAGATTTTTATGATTTATCTGGGATTGTCCTCATAATTAGATTCATGTTACATTTTTGCACTAGTACTTCATAGCTGATGCGATTTGCTTATCGCATCATATTGGGATACATAACATCTGCTTGTCTCACTGTTGGTGGTCCTGTATTTATTTGATCACTTGGTTAAGGTGGTAGCTGCTGAATCTCCCCATTGTAAAGGTGCCTTTCTCCTGTGTAATTAATAATCACCTGTGAACCTAATTATCTGTTTCCATTTTGCTGACACCTAGGTGGCTGAGCACTGATGAAGTCACAAAACAGTATATTTGTAACATCATAAATTCATGATTATTAATATCACTAGATTCCTAAACTGCAAAATAATCTGAATGTATTTCTCTAGTCAGCTTGTGTCCCCCCTCTCCACAATGATGATTTGAAACCTTTTCTTTTTTCAAGCCTTTTTTCCTTTCAAGCCTTTTTTCCTTTACCTCTCATATGACTTTGGAAAGATGATCTTGATTCCTTCTGCTTCTTAGAAGAAGGAAAGGGGTGCCCTTCTCCCATCGCAAATCAGCATAGTGGAACAGTCAAAGTGCTGGCAATAGAATTGAGAGTGTATGGTTCTGGATCCCACTTTTACTACTCACCCATTTTACTGTGGGCTTAATCATTAGTTGTTAATCATTCTATTTGGTCTTCTCAATTGCAAAAAAAGAGGGGTTACCATTGTACCTCATAGAGTAGTTGTAAGGATTAAATGAAGTAAATTATTGTAAAATGCTCAGCACAATGCCTGATATATAATGCATGTTCAATAAATATTAGCTCTTTTCCTTTTTTTTAATCCTTACCTGAGGATATGTTCACTGACTCTTAGAGAGGAAGGGAGAGAGAAAAAATCATGGATATGAGAGAGAAACATCAATTGGTTGCCTCCCACATGCATCCCGACTGGGGATCAAACCTGCAACCCAGGCATGTGCCCTGGCTGGAATTGAACCCTCAACCTCCTGGTATGGGATGATGCTTCAACCAACTGAGCCACCCGGCCAAGCAAATATTAGCTCTTCTTATATCATTTCTTAGGAAACTTACTTTGTTAATTATTCTGTCTCCTTTATCTTTAGCCTCTCCCACTCTGCTGACCTCTTCCTGTGTGCCTGTATTTTTTGTATCCCTGTCCTTCTTTCCCATTGACTCATCCTTTTGTGTTCTGGCTTCTGCTCCCACCATTCCACTCACCTACTCTGGTAAAGTTACCATTATGTCTCTAAATTCATTTTTATTACCCTTTGACTTTAGTGCTCCTGTTTCATTCTTCATAAAAGATCAAAGTGATCTTTTAAAAATGCATTTCTGATCTCAT
The DNA here is from genome assembly GCF_964146895.1 of Miniopterus schreibersii. Classification (NCBI taxonomy): domain Eukaryota; kingdom Metazoa; phylum Chordata; class Mammalia; order Chiroptera; family Miniopteridae; genus Miniopterus; species Miniopterus schreibersii. The sequence continues at coordinate 65,770,887 of NC_138106.1, read as the reverse complement.
TCTCTTGTTAAAACTAGCAATTTCTATTGTTGTTGACATAAAGTCTCAAATCCTTAATATAGTTCACAAAGTCCCATCTAACTGCCCATCCTTATCTTGCACAAATTTCCTTTTCACTCTAAGCACTTGAACCAGGTAAGTCCTTTAATTTTCTTGAGCAAGCATTACTCATATCAGAGCCATTTACATTTTGTACCCCCTTTCAGACAACTCTATTTTCCACCTATTTCCTTTGGAGAGTGCCTATTCTTTGAGGTTTCAGCTTAAATGCCATATTCTCAGTAAAACCTTTCCTGACTTGGTTCAGATGAAGTGTGGCCATCTGTATTTTTCCTTCTTATCACTCATCACAATTGTAATTAAGTAATTAGTTGGGGAATTCTTCTCTGGAATGTAAGCTCTATTAAGGCAGAACTATAACCATCTTGTTCATTGCTGAATCTCTAGATTCTAGAGTTGTTCTGCTAGCAGTTATTCAGTAAGTAGTTGTTGAAGGAAGAATGAATTCTTCTTATTCAAAGAAATGTTACGCATTAATGTTATTCCTTAATAATAATTATAAAACCCATAGATTAATTTTTTAAAATCTCAAAATGTTTGGAGTTTCAGTGCATTCTATGGAGATTCCCTGAAGACTGGTACCCCCTTCCTTCCAGATGGTCTGAAGATATAGCCCCAAGTGGCTGCTGCAAAAAGTGATTTATTTGAGATCTGTTTTGTCTTTAAAATACATGGGCACTTGCCCTGGCTGGTTAGAGAGTCAGCCCGAGTGCTAAAGGGTTGTGGGTTGGATTCCCAGTCAAGGGCATGTACCTGGGTTGCAGGTTCGATCCCTGTTCCCGGTCAGGGCTCATGCGGGAGGTAACCAATCGATGGTGAGGATTAATAACAATAATAATAAAAATACACGAGCACTTTGTTTTCTGTTTCTTAATATGCGTATGTTTGTTAAACACACTGGTGCCTAAAACTGGTACCAGGGAGTAGAATAGACACTCTTATGATTAAATATTTCCAATTCTTTTAGCTAGTCCTTAATACTTTAGATGAGGTAATGCTGCACCCTTAGTTTTAACAATGTTTTTCAATCAATAAATGCTAAAAGAAAAGAAACATTTTTAGTGCAGAAAGTGGTTGCCTCTGTGATGAAATGTGCAGATGTGTATTGTTCCACTAACAGTGAGAATAGGCACAGATGGGTTACCAGGAATCCAACAGCTGTACATAGTATGTGACTCCAGTTGTAGTATAACAGACAGAATTCTGAAGAAAATCCCAATTTAAGTGAAATAGGCTTTACTTTTTAATGTATATTCGAGACTGGTTAGGCAAATTTTTTACTTAAAATGCTTACTGTTCTCTTTAATTGCTTGAAGAACTGAAATTTAGAATTCCTGGAGGTTTTCATTTGTTACTGTTTCTGATGCATTCATGTATTATACAATGTTTAGTTCTGTATTTATTAATTATTTATGTGTGTAACAGGCAACTCAGAGTTATGTTGACGAATGTCCTATGGACGGATTTAGGACGAAAATTCAGAAAGATCCTACCTAGAAACGATGCTAATTTATGTGATGCCAACAAGGTGCAATCAGATTCATTGCCTTCGACATCTGTTGACAGCCTAGAGACATGTCAAAAATTAGAACCTCTTCACCAAAGCCTTAAATTATCTGAAAGGTACGTTGTTCAGTATTGATTTTGTTCAACTTACCACATTTAGGAATAAGTCCAATAGTCTTAAAAATAAGATTGTTGGAAATGATCTTTAAGAAAATCTGCATATGCAGGTGTACCCCATTTGAAAGCAAATCTTAAAACTGACAGTCTTAATTTACAAACTTATTGATAGGTTGATACTTGATTAAGTAGATTGACAATTATTTTTAAAAACAAGCATCAGTACATTTAACTTACTTTATAATTTGATTCACATATACATATTTTAGGATTTATTTATGATATAAAATGAAGAGATGTATACAGATAGGTAACAACCTAGATTAAATAACATTTAAAAGGTATGTTAACATATCTTTTCTATTTTCTGCATCTTTAACATACCTTTTAGGTGTTAATTAATCTAGGTACTTACCACTGTCAACTTTTTTGAGCTTTCTTGTATTTTACTTGCATTTTTTTTTTTTTTTTTAAAAAGGAGATGATATTAAAATATTACCACCAGATTTTTAATATAAACATGCAGTTTCATTTTGAAAACTAACAAGACCAGATTTATTTTATCTTTTTTAAAAGAATTGTGTATGAAGTTTGGGGCTGAAAATTAGAAATTAGCTCTGGGAATTTGTGATCTGTAACAATATTTTTAGTGTATTTCCATGTAGAATTTTAACCCTTAAATGAATAGTTTTTGGAGGAGGTACTTTACTATCATTTAGAATAACCTGTGCTTAGCTAGTGCTTTGGTTATGTGACTGAATGACACTCTGTTTTAAGCCAAAATCCAGATAAAAACCACTAACTTTCATTCAACACCGTTATTTTAAAAATAAAAGTAGAATTCTGTCAAAAATAACGTATAATATTACATTATACAAAAATAATGTATAATATTATACATTAATTTAAAAAGATATCTTTTTGTTGTTATCTTTTAATTTTTTTTGTTAATCCTCACAGGAGGATATTTTTTCCATTGATTTTTAGAGAGAGTGGAAGGGAGGGAAGGAGAGGGAGAGATATAGGGAGAGGAAGCGGGAGAGGGAGAGAGAAAGAGAAAGAAGGAGAAAGAAACGTCAATGTGAGAGAGACACATAGATTGGTTGCCTCCTGCACACGCACCAACTGGGGCTGGGGATGGAACCTGCAAGCCAGGTACATGCCCTTGATTGGAAATCGAACCTGTGACCCTTTGGTGCTTGGGCAGACACTCTAACCACTGAGCCACACCGTCCAGGGCAGGGACACACTTTTAAAAAAAGTGAAAATATAAAAAGCCAAGTAACGAGAATATCCTTATTGATCATACGTTACGTAGATTTAACTTTCTAAAGCACTCTAAATCTTAGAGTCAGACAACTTAGCTTCAGTAATTTATGAAGCAGTTTGCTCTCATTCTTCAGGATTCTAGCACTTTTCCTTTTTCGTATGGGTGAGCTATTCCCTTACTGTGCAGAGATAAAGGGGATAGTTAAAGGAATGGCCCTTCTAACCCCTAAGACTCTTTTGAAAAGAGGCTTCAACTCTCTTCCAAATGACAGTCGCATCAGTTCCTTCATTTCATCTGTCCTTTTTCAGCCAAACTGTGTAATGTTTCTTCCTGTTAAAAGAATAGTTTTTTTCACCAGTAATTGTTAGTAGCTAGATTATGTGTTCATGAAATTTAAATATAATATGAAGTAGAATCCCAATAAGATTTTAATTTGGTTTTTACTGTGTGTGTGCTTTTTTGTGTGAACTACCAGCTGGTATAGAACTTTTTTCCTGAGCTCCAGGTTTTTGTAAATTTAACTTGTTCAAAGTGAATGCATCATCTTTGTTTTCAGACTTGTTGCTCTATCTGTAGCCCCTCCCTGTCTGAGTATATGACTCCTCTGTACGCTCAGTTCTCCAAGTTAGAACTTGTCATTGTCCTGACTCCTCTTCCTTCCTTATCTTTCACCACCAGTCATTTATCATGTCCAGTTATTTTTACCTCCTAAGTCCAGAAATGATCTCCTATCCATGTTTATTGCCACTGCCTCACTTCAAACCCTAACTTTGTGCCTGTATTACTACGATAGTTAACTGGATTGGGCTTCCTGTGCATAGTCTTTTTCTTCTTGGTTATTTCCCTATATTGTTGCCTATATTGTATTTCTTCTAAAAGCAGATATTACTTGTCACTCTTTAGTTTGACATCTTTCTGTGGCTACGCATGGCCATCAGGATAAAGTTTAAACTCCTTAGCTTGGCATACAAGGTCCTTAATGATCTCACCTTTGTCTGTTTCTAGCCTTACATCTGTCCACTCCTCTGCATTTATACTGTGTTTTATTTTTTATTAAATTTAATTGATTTTAGAGAGAGAGGAGGGAAGAAGGGAGGGAGGGAGAGATTTGTTGTTCCACTTATTTTTATGCATTTATTGGTTGCTTCTTGTATGTGCCCTGACCGGGGGAATCGAGCCTACAACCATGGCGTATCAGGATGTTGCTCTAACCAACTGAGCTACCCGGCCAGGTATACTGTGTTTTAGACTTAGGGAACTATTGGTAGGTCACTGAATGTATAATGCCATTTTATACCTCTGAGCTCATGCTCTTTGCTCTTTTATCTTGGAAGCAGTTGTCATTTTTACATTACTGACTCCTATGGGCCTTTAATGTTGAGCTCATATGCCTTCTTCTTCGTGAGCCTTCCTTAATTCTACCCTCCACATCTGCATTTGATCCCTTTGTTTTGCTAAGCAACCTGTTCATATATCACAGAACTCATTATACTACATTCGATTTTTGGTTTCTGTACCTCCCTGACAGTAAGTCTCATGGGGGCAAGGACTACACTTTATTATTTTTCTTCTATTACTAGTACCTAGCACAATACTGGACACATAAAATGTTTACTTAATACAAGGAAGAGATTGTTTCTCAGCAGTGACATCTCTAGTCTTTTTGAGTGTAATGTAGTTTCCTCCATTAGAACCAATTATTTGCTCTGTAATTTGGTGAAAAAACAAACAGGAAAAGAGATTACAACTTCAGATAAGTAAATTGGAAAACTGTTTAGCCCGACCCGGTGTGGCTCAGCTGTTGAGTGTCGACCTAGGATCCAGGCAATCGGGGTTCAATTCCTGGTCAGGGCACATGCCCGGGTTGCGGTCTTGATCCCCAGTCGGGCGCCTGCAGGAGGCAACTGATCAATGACTCTCTCATCATTGATGTTTCTCTCTCTCTCTCCCTCTCCTTTCCTCTCTCTGAAATCAAGAAAGATATAAAAAAAAGAAAAAAAAAGAAAACTGTTTAGAGTATGGCTTTAGATAGATGTTTTCTGTCCAGTATGTAGTATCTGGAATGGGAGAGTTATGCTTTCTTTAATCTTTGCTTAACTTTGACATGATGCTTTTTGTCTTATTTCCTTTTTTACTTAGATAGGATTTCATTATTTCAGAAAGATGAAAGGGAGAAAAATTTATTTTTGTTAGAAATTTTATTGCATTCTGGGATCTAAAGGGTAATGATCTAAATATGTTACCTTTTTAAAATTCTCAATTGATATGTTTATTGATTTTAGAGAGGGAGAAAGAGAGAGAGAAACATTGATGGGAGAGAGAAACATTGATTGGCTGCCTCCCATACTCATCCCAACCAGGGGTTGAACCTGCAACCTCGGTATGTGCCCTAACTGGAAATTGAACCCACCACCTTTTTGGTGTATGGGACGACGCTCTAACCAACTGAGCCACCCAGCTGGGGCTTCAATATGTTGCCTTTTATGTGAGGATAATTTAGTCTTTTAATTTCTGGATAAGATTGAGAAGGTAAACAGAAAACACATGATCCAAGTCAATCTTGTTAAATAATGAAGAAAAGGGGCAAGAGTTTTAGAAATATCAAACCAGCAGTATTTGAAATACACAAGTTTCTTTTTAAGTAAGTAAACCATATTTTACTGTAAGTTTTATCTCCATACATGGTTTTACATCTTTTTTCTTGGGGGAAAATTTCTAGACATTTATAAAAAATCTTGGTCAATAGGCAAGAAAAAGCCTGGTGGGACACAAATACAAGGCTTTTGAGAAAATAAACCATCTTTCTCCTGCTTTAATCAAGTGGCATCAGAGATTTTTAGAGAAATATGGAGATAGCGTACTCATAAATCATTAAGAAAAGTTAGTTCCTGGTGTTTGAAACGTCCCTAAATGGCGTAATTATATTTATTCATTTTTCTTAAATTTACATATTTTTGAAGTTTTAAAAAAGTACGTATTCCAGATACTGTGATGATAAGACTTTTTGGACACTATTTCTACCACCTTAAGATTTCGGTAAAACTGTAATATTTTAGGTGAGTGATAATATATTTACTTAATAAAAAACAAATTTAGAAAATCTGTGAATAATTTTTTCTCTACATAGCTCAAGAAACTGATTTAGAAACTATTTTGAATTATATCATTTGGGGTAAGAATGTATTTATGAGAACCTTATTAAAACATCACATAGCACAGTTTTAGAAAAGCATTCATGTAAATTACAGCAAAGTGAAAACTAAGTATTGTAATTAAAAAAAAATTATTGATTGATTTTTAGAGAGGGAGAGAAACATCGATTTGTTGCCCCACTTATTTATGCATTTGTTGGTTGATTCTCTTTTTCTCTCTTAATCCCCACTTGAGGATATGTTTATTGATTTTTTTTTAGAGAGAGAGGAAGGGAGAGAGACAGGACAGAGAGAGAGAAATATTGATGTGAGAGAGAAACATCATAGGTTGCCTCTTGCACATGCCCCAACCAGGGATCGAACTTGCAACCTAGGTATGTACCCTGCCTGGGAATTGAACCTGCAACATTTTGGTGTATGGGAAGATGCTCCAACCAAGTGAGCCACCTGGCTGGGGCTGTTGGTTGATTCTTGTATGTGCCCTGACCCAGGATTGAACCCACAACCTTGGCATATCAGGAAGACCCTTGAACCAACTGAGCTACCTGACCGAGGCTATTGTAATTTTTTTTTTGCTTGTTATATTATTGCTTTATTACCGGATGTAATTTTGTTATCTTTCAGCAAGGGTTCCATTTCTTTAAAAATTTGTTGTTAACCTGAAACTTATATTAATAGCTCTTATCTGTTTTTCAAAGTTTTCCCCATTATTAATTTCATTTATTTGAATCTTACATTTACCTTGCTACTTACGCAGGGAAGGAATCAACAGTTTGTAATTGAGAAAATTAAGAATCAGAGAGAATAACCATGCAGAGATAAAATCAATAAATGGCATTACTTCTCAGGCCAGTATACTTTCTGCTTTATCTCACTGCATTACAAAATTTGTTTCTGCTTTGGTTTAGCATATTTTAAATATGATTTCAAAATATTATTACAGTTAAATTCTGTTTTATTTTACTGATACTGTTTACATACTTGGGGGAAAAATTGGACAGACTGTGTCAAATGACAATTTTCAGTCCTTCAGTAGTGAAGTAATATGAGAAATGAAGTATACACCTTTATATATATACATATATATATTTAATTAATTTATTTATTTTAAGAAAAGAATTTTTGATTGATTTTAGAGAGAGGAAGGGGGAGGGAGGGAGAGAGAAAGAGAGAGAGAAACATTAATGTGAGAGCAATGTTGATGGGCTGCCTCCTGGGGATGGAGCCCGGAATCTGAGCATGTGCCCTGAGGGAATTGAACTGCAACCCTTTAGTGCACGACGCCCAACCAACTGAGCCACATTGGCCAGTGCTTTATATTTCTTTTAGAAATTCAGAAACTCTTGAAGTGCTGGCTATCCCTGGAATTTCTGTTGCAATGCTAATTTATGTAATTGTACATCAAAAGACAGCTTTGGGATTATGAACTTAGTCATAGATCTGTATTCTGTAAGGCTGTCACACAAATCTCTCTGTTTCTTCAAGGTACTCAAATTGGGTAAGTTGCCAGTAGTTGAGGCTCTGTGTTATGAACAGCCGTGTGTACTATAGGCATTGCTAACTATTTAATAGGTGTTTATCTAATAGGGTATTTCATCAAGATTGCAGAACAAAATAAATTATGACAATTATGTACTATTCATAAAAGGATTATTTATAACTTTGAGCAAGACTTCAATAATAGGAAAATGAGTTTTCCTTTATTGTGTAACTTTCAGTATGCCGGGACTGGTGCTAGCTGCTTTACATCTATTATTTCATTTACTCTTAACAACTTTGTGAGGTAGATATTGTTGTCTCTATTTTAGAGATGAGATCAATGCTAGGAGGCATAAATTAAGGTAAGTTATTTACCTAAGGTTATGTACCATCATTAGATGCTGAAATCAGAATCTGACCCTGTTTGGTCTGATTCCAGAACCCTTGCTCTTAACTCCTGTGCAATACTGCTTTTCACTCTAATGAACTTTAATTTCTTTTCTATAAATAAAGTAGGAATTGGACTTTATTGTACATTTTATATGATGTCTGTTTCATTAACCTTTAGGTATTCTACTTATCCTTTAAGTTTTTCATTGTGGAATTAGTTCCCCTTGTAATTGAGTGCTTTCTCATTGAAAGGTATACCGTGGTAGACATGCTGAAATAGTTCCTTGAACCTTCTGATAGCCTCAGAGGCCCTTTAGGGCTCTTATGCTTTAAAGATGTGGGGGGCGTGCAGGGGGTGGGGGTGGCAATCGATGTTTTGTTTTCACATTGATGTTTCTCTCTCTCCCTCTCCCTTCCTGTCTCTCTAAAAATCAATTTAAAAAAATCTAGCAGCAAAGCAAACCATACAGGAATAGGATGATTTACTTTTTTGTTGTTTGGTTCTCTTTAATGCTTTGTATAGGACTAATCTTTTATGGAAAACATCTTCCCTATTTGGAGAGACAGCTCTTTTTAGGGTCTGTCTGTCTGTCTGTCTGTCTGTCTGTCTCTCTCTCTCTCTCTCTCTCTCTCTATATATATATATATATATATAGTTAATCCTCACCTGAGGATATATTTTTCCCCCCTTTGATTTTTAGAGAGAGTGGAAGGGAGGGAGGGGGGAGGAGAGAGAGAGAAGGAGGGAGGAGAGAGAGGAGAGAGAAAAACATGGATGTAAGAGAGACACATCGATTGATTGCCTACCACGTGGGCTGTGACTGGGGCTGGGGATTGAACCTGCAACCTGGGTGTGTGCCCTGACAAGAGATTGAACCCAGAACCTTTTGGTGTATGGGATGATGCTCCAACAGATCCACACTGGCCAGGGCACAATAGCTTTATTAACTCTGTTTTGTGTACTCATAGCTGTAAACCTACTTTTGCTCCAACCTGCATTTACTGTGTCTTTGTTTTTGGATCATATATACTACTTAATTATTGCAGTACATTTTTTGTGATGGTTGTACTAGAAATGGATATTTTTAAAGATTTCTTGAAGTATTGATAGAAAAGCGTTATCTGGATCCTTTGGCACTTTAGTATTATGGATACAGTGTAATGGAATAAAATTAAAAAACCAAAACATAATAGGTCCAGATTCTTCTACTACAAAGAGTTACTTATACAGGGGTGAGCGTTTATCTTTTCTGTGCTTTGAGTTCTTCATGTTTAAAATAAAGAGAAAGCTAATTATTTTAAAATTCTTCTAAACCTGAAATTCTATGCTGTTTTGAACATAGTAAAAAGAATATAGTGCCTTTATGTAGCAAAAATAGAGCACCTCTCTAATTACTACAGCAAATATAATAAAGTATAAGGAAGGTCACATTTTTCACTTAAAAGTACTTTGACTTTTCTAAGTGTTAATCTATTGTCTCTCACAAAGGATCAGTAAAGTGCTGCTAATGACACTGATAACAGTGATATGATAACTTAAAAAATGCAGTAACAGACACTAAAAATTTATAATAATTGGGCTTGGGCCAGTCAGTTCAGGGCCAAATAGTAACCTCAAGGGCATCATTGTAGTGTGGCAAAGTACATCAACTGTTCATAATTCAACTGGCTAACCAAGAAAAGATTATACTAACCTGTTCTGTTTAAGAAGACACCAGGGTTACATAGTACATTTGATATGAACCCGGCCAATTAAAAAACTTTAGAGCTCTAAAAATACACTTTAATTTTTCTAAATGTTTAATTTATCGACTCTTTCCCTGATGCTATGATATAAACCATATATATTACTATCAATATATGTACTGTTTTACTATGGCATCTGTTATTACCATAATTGCAATCTGAATGATGTCTTTCTTATTGGATTTAGCATTTGTTATTTGCCAATTACAGGTTTATAATTACTTATCAAGAACCTTTATGTTGAATGAGAAGAATAATGATTTCTTGAATTGGCTTGTAGTTATCTGTGTTTTTAATAATGACTGGAAAAGAGAAAGAAAGCATTTTCTGAGAAAAATTGTTTAAAATTTTAAGCACCCTAATAACAGCCATGATGACATTAAAGCCATTGCAGTGATAGGCTAATCTGTGCCAATTAATAAGACACAAGAACTTCTAGAAACAAAAAAAGAGTATGTTCATCCAAAATTTTGAGTATTTACAGGTTGATTTCTAGGGCTGTATAGTTCTTGTAGCTCACTTGTGCTCAGATGATAATGTTTCAAAGTTCAACTTTCAAGAATATATATTTTACTGCAGACCTCAGTACAGTAGTGTTTGTTATTTTGTGTGACAGGATACCCAGAGTTATATTGACGAATGTCCTGGGAACGGAGTTAGGAAGAAAATACATAAAGACCTCTCCTGTAACTGAGTCCACTTTGGGTGATACAGACAACTTGCAATCAGAGCAGCTTTCTTCATCATCTGATGGCAGCCTAGAGTCTTGTCAAAATCTAAGTCCTCACACGAGCTTCTTTTTACCTGAAAGGTATGTTTAGTGATAACTGTACTCAACATAAATTTTATTCTCTTGAGCCTTCCTCTGTTCTTCCCCCACAGATATGTTATTACTAAATGTGGGGCAAATGTGCTCTGATGGCTAGTATGACTTTTCTCTCCTGGTTGCTGGAATGGGTGTTGGAACCAACAATCCATGCATGGCTAATAATCAGTTTCAAAAATCACCAGTCACTCCACTTGTGTTTTGGGAAAATGGATGCAGACTCTTAATGAAAATTTAGTTACCTATTTCAGTATTTCAGTTAATTTGTCTAATATAATTGAAATCCATTCCCCTGACATCTGTCTAACCCACCTCCTTCTATGTTCTCTTCACCCATCTGTCTGTTCATCCATCCATCCCTCCATCTTGTCTTATTTACTGTTTGTTTGTTTTGTTAATCCTCCCCCGAGGACATTTTTTCCATTGATTTATAGAGAGAGTAGAAGGGAGGGGGAGAGGGAGAGAGGAAGAGAGAGAGAGAAACATGGATGTGAGAGAGACACATTGATTGGTTACCTCCTGCACACTTCCTGACCAGGGCTGGGGCTTGAACCTGCAACCCAGGTACATGCCCTCGACCAGGAATTGAACCCTCAACCCTTTGGTGCTCAGATGATGCTCTAACCACTGAGTGACACCAGCCAGGGCTTATTTACTGTTTATTTACTGTTTTTATATCCAGATTCTAGAACTGTACCTGGCATTTAGTGCTTAGTAAATATTTGCTGAATGAATGGCTGAATGCATTTCTCACAAAAATGGTTTGAGATAACTGAATTTCATTAAACATGGCTTACTGTGCCAATGAGAGAAATGGAAATTTGAAGTTGCTTTTGTTTTAAGTTCTGGAAGAGTGGGAATTGTAAATAAGAAAAAAATTATGGGAAAAGCTTGGGGATATCAGTAAATACTGATCTTTTAACTTTTTTTTAAAGAAATAGTTTGTTGATTTTTAGAGAGAGAGGAAGGGAGAGGGAGAGAGAGAGAGAGCGAAAAATCAGTGTGAGAGTGCAGCATTGAATGGCTGCCTCCTGCACGTCCCTTACTGGGGATTGTGCCCGAAACCCAGGCATGTGCCCTTGACCAGGAATCAAACCGGCAACCTCCTGGTGCACCAGATAACACCCAACCAACTGAGCCACACCAGCCAGGGCTTTTTTAATTTCCATTTTATCATGAACTTCTCTTTTTAATTTTCTGCTTTTAGTCAGTATAGTAAGTAGTTTTGATGTGAATGAAAAATTATTGATCCAGTCTTTTTTTTTTTACCCCTGAACCATCCAGAGGTAACTTCTGGTTTGTATTTCTCTTGTAAACCTAATTACATTAAAGAGTATTTATAGTTGCCTCTTTAAAGCTCTATAACAAATTGCTTACATTTGTAACACATTTTATTTTTATAAATTGTTTATTTCTTAGGAACTTAAAAATTTTATGAATTTTTCTCCTTTTGAAAGATATTTTATGTTTTCACCTAGGTTCTACTTAGTGAATTATCAATAATGACAATTTTAACTTTATTAGATCTCTTTCTGAATTTGCTGAAAGAAAAAGATTCAGTGGTTTTATCTAGTTACTGACAATTTAATGTCTAATTAGAGATTATTAGAAGTGCAGTTATCATTTTGTACTATAGGTGTTTATTTATTTCTGCCTTCTTTACTGGACTATGAACTTAAGAAGAGATATCATGTCTTATTTGCATTTATACTCAGTGGTTAGCTCAATACATTTTGAATTTTGTGCCCTTGGGTTAATGTTTATGTCATTTAATCTTGACTTTAATTTCCCGAGTTGTAAAAACAAATAATTTTGAATGACTTTTCTACCTCACAAAATTGTTTATTATCTCTTTTAAATTTCACATGTGAGAATTCATTGTGCATATAAAATATATCGATAAAATTGTTATTACTGAACGCTTATGTAAGACTTATGTTATTTGCCTATTTCTTTTTTAAATATCTTTATTGATTTCAGAGAGAGGAAAGGAGAGGGAGAGAGAAAGAGAGAGAAACATCAATGATGAGAGAGTCATTGATTGTTTGCCTCCTGCACGCCCCTGACTGGGGATTGAGCCTGCAACCCTGGCATGTGCCCTGACCAAGAATTGAACCCTATCTCCTGGATCCTAGGTCGATGCTCAACTGCTGAGCCATGCCTGGCCCGGCTCTTTTTTTTTAATCCTCACCTGAGGATATTTTTTCCATTGCTTTTCAGAGAGAGTGGAAGGGGGAGAGAGAGAGAGAGAGAAACATCGATGTGAGAGAGAGACATTGATGACTTAAGTCATTCAAATTCCATGGTAACAGTACATCATAAGTAATCACTTAGATAATCACTGTGCTTACTTATGATGTACTGTTACCATGGAATTCAAATGACATCAACTGCACATTCATGCTGTTATGGAAAATAGCACTAATTGTGAGGATTCTATGAAGCTGTCATATTAAATCTGCACTTTTCAGGCCTTATACCAATCTGGGGCTAAGGTTTAATAATAATAGGTCTAAAATTTATGGCTGTTCCTAAAATCTATTCAGTAAAAACTCTAGCTCTCCTCAAGGCCTTTCTAAATAGTTGTGATCAGTAGAAGTTTGCTTCCACAAAGCGAATGTCAATAGGAGTCTCCAATATGGGGTATGGACCGAGGAGAAACTTTATTCAAACGAACAACTAGCAAACTGGGGAAAGGCAGCCTCTGTTGGAAACCAAAAGTCGGCTCCCCTGAGACAAAGGGGAAGCTACCTTTTATAAAGTTTGCACCCTGGTTCCTGATTGGTCCACTTTTTTTGCAGATGAGGAATCCAAATAGCAAAGCTCTGATTGGTCCAAGTAGCATGGCCCTGATTGGTCAGATTGGTCGTTATGGAGCAGCTCTGATTGGTCAGGATAGATGCAAAGGAGGATATAACTGCACAGGTCTGATTTGGCCGGCAGGTCTCAGTCCATCCATTGCAAGATGATACCAGGAACTCATTTATAAGGATTGATTCAGATGGCAGGAACACAGTGCAGGATGCTGACGGTTCAATCTAGCTTTTTCTTGAAATGCAGTGTTCATGAGAGGCTTCTGTCAATGGCTCTAGACTCTAGTTATGAATTTGTGCCCAGTTAACCATGAGGGGTCCTTCTTGGCAGATATATTCCTTTTTGAGGTTCACATTCCAGGTGGTATTTGATGTGGGCCTTGAAAATTCATTCTGTTGGTGGTAATTTTCTTTGATTCTTGTGTTTGGAATGGTATAGACTTTGGAAGCTCACACCTGGATTCACATCTCAGCAGCACTCCTAATAGGCTGACTTGTCTTGGGCAAGTTACTTACTGTTTTTAAAACAGGGATAATCACACTTCCAGGATTATTGTACAGGTTTAAGGAAATAAGGTAAAGTCCCTAATATAATGCCTGTAACTTAGTATGTGATTAATAAATGGTAGTCATTATTTTCCTCTCTCTTACCACGGCTGATATCAAACATCCCATTAAAGACTGTTAATATTGTAGTTGATGTTACTGAAATAATCTCGCCAGTGTCTTATCCTGAGGTTATTGCTACCTCTGTTGCTATTACCAGTGCTGCCAAGGCATTTGTCACAGCCATACTAGTACTACCTTTTGGTTTCAGGAGGACTACTGCACTCCTTAAGCCAAGCTTTAGTTCCCTTCTCCCTTAAAATGAGTTCATTTTGTGGAGAACCTAGAGTGCCCTGTGGAAATAATTGCAAGTATAGTCATGCCATCACTTCAGTTGATGTGCCCCATTAGAACTGAAATACAGTATGAGCACATAGTAGGCTTGAGAATGGGACTTTTGTAACCAACCTCATCTCAGCCTGCCTGTCTCAAAATTAGGAAGAATAAATTAAAATTATTTAGATCTTTTTAAAATGAGACATGATGTTCTGACATTATGGTTGTCCTGTTATTGTAGAGATTGTGATTAATATACCAACTCTTGTTACAAAGATACAGTGTCAAGTATCAAGTAAAAATTGGTGGGTTGAAGAATGGGGGCTATGACTGTGAAAACTGAGGAAGTGTCATCTGAGAACCTGGAACTTATGCCCTTGATGATATATGTGGGAAAAATGTCATATAAAGGCTAAAAATCTTAGTTTAATCTTAGACTGTCTTCAGTGGCTGGGACTATTGTTACTGACTCTGACAACCTGAATGGAATTATGTGGGAAACAAAAATACTTTAAAAAAAAATAAAATTTATTGGGGTGACATTGGTTAATAAGATTATGTAAGTTTCAAGTGTATGATATTATAATACATCATCATATAATAAATTGCCTTTGAGTCTGAGTGGGAGATTGCAGCAGACATGACAGCATGTGTGATGTGCTGTCAGACTGACGTAAAATAATCTTATGTTTTATGCCAAAAGTAAAGGAATAATAGAAAATACCAAGGATGAATAGGAAATTTAAAATGGTTTTCCTGAAGTAGCATATTTGTTTTTTTCTAGATAAAAGTTTATTATTTTAACATAACACATATTAAGCTTTATATTACTCTTGTAACAACTTCTAAGTAGTATTTATTGTCTGTACTATGATAATTGCAATGCGATAAAGGCTATATCTGTATTAACTTATTTAGTATAGTCTTGAATTGCAGCTCAGGCAATTTGCTTAACTTCTTTTCTGTGCTTCAGTTTATCTCATCTATAAAATAAGATAATAATACCTATGTATGCTCGAGGAGTAAATGAGAAAATCAGCTTTTTTCTTTTAATTTGATGACATTCCGCATCAGTGTATAGGGCTCTATTTTATCTCTTTTTACATATATATACTTCCTTATGAGTGGACATTTAGGATGTTTTTTATTTTTTGTCTGTATAGCACAGCTACAGTAAGTGGATTATAGATATGTCTTTGCGTATTTATTCTTAGAAATCCTTATATTCCCATTCTCTTGTATTTTAACCAGAATTAGGTGCTATTAAACTTTTTCTGATAACCTCTTGGTAAAAATAAATATAATTTTTTTCATTTCAATTATTTTTAATTTTTAGTGAAGATGGATTTTGTGTTTCTTATGTGAATTTTCTCTTTAGTTTTCATATATATTGGGGTATTCCATCTATTTCTTACTGATTTGTAAGAACTCTTATTAAAGGTATTAACCCTTCATTATATGTTGCAATATTTTTTGTTTCCTATATGTAATTTTACTTTCTTTGTAATGCCTTCTGTAGTATAGAAATTAAAATTTTTATTTTGTAAAACCTATAAGTGTTTGACACCTGTGTTTTGGTTTATCCTTGGAAAGACCTCCTCAACTTTAAGTATGGAAATAGGTCTATCAACTACCGTTTTAATTTGTGATGCTTTATATGAGGTATCAGATCCAGAACAGTAGTCTGGAGGTTACTTTTCTAATTGAGATTCTGATTCTATTTTGCCTTTCTGTAGTCGGGTTTAAATGTCTGTGGACACTTGGGTGATTTCCACCTTCTGGCTATTGTCAACATCACATGTTACGAACATCACTGTACAAGTATTTGTGTCTCTATTTTCAATTCTCTAAAAAAAATTTGTTTTAATCCTCACCCAAGGATATGGTTTTTTTTCCAATTGATTTTTTTTTAAAGTGTGGGGAAGGGAGGTGGGGTGAAGAGAGTGTGTGAGAGAGAAACATTGATGTGAGAGAGAAACATCGATCAGTTGCCTCCCATATGTGCCCCGACTGGACTGGGAATCCAGTCCCAACCTGGTGGTATATGGGATGATGCTCCAACCAACTGAGCCAGATCAGCCAGGGCTCTACTTTCTTTTTTTAAAAAATTTATTTTTATTGTTGAAAGTATTACAGATGTCTCCCTTTTTTCCCCCATTGATGCCCTCTACCCTGCATCTGCCTCCCTCCCAGGCCTTCATCACACTATTGTTTGTGTCCTTGGGTTATGCATATATGCATATAAATTCTTTGATTATTCTCTCCCTACCCACTCTCTCACCCCTGCCTTCCCTCTGAGATTCCTCAGTCTATTCTATGCTTCTTGTCTCTGGGTCTATTTTATCAGTTTATTTTGTTCATTAGATTACACATCTGAGTGAGATCATATAAAACTGAATCAGGAAGAATAAAAAAACCTGAATAGGCTAATAACAACTGATGAAATCAAAGCAGTAATAAAAAAAAACTCCCAGCGAACTAAAGCTGTAGTCTGGACGGCTTCACAGGAGAGCCTTACCAATCATTCTACTACGTATTTCAGCAGTCCCTTTAACATTTCTTGCAATGCTGGTTTGGTGGTGATATACTCCTTTAGCCTTTTTCTGTCTGGGAAGCTCTTTATTTCACCATCTGTTTTGAATGATAGCCTTGCTGGATAGAGTAGTCTTGGTTTCAGATTCTTGTTTTGCATTACCTTGAATACGCCATACCATTCCCTTCTGGCCTGTAGAGTTTCTGATGAGAAGTCAGCTGACAACCTTATGGGAGCTCCTCTGTAGGTAACAGATTGCTTTTCCCTTGCTGCCTTTAAGATTCTCTCTTTGTCTTGAATTTTTGGCATTTTAATTATGATGTGTCTGGGCTTGGGCCTCTTTAGATTCTTCTTGCTCTCTGTGCCTCCTAAACTTGTGTGACTTTTTCCTTCACCAGGTTAGGGAGGTTTTCTGCCATTATTTCTTCAAACAGGTTCTCTAACCCTTGCTTAATTTTGACCTCCTCTGGCACTCCAATGATGGGAATATTGTTACTTTTCATGCTGTTCCACAGCTCCCTTAGACTGTCCTGTTTTTTAATTGTATTTTTTTCTTGGATCTCTTATTGATTTTTTTCTACCTGTCTTCTAATTCACTGATCTGATCCTCAGCTTCCTCTAATCTGCTGTTTATTCCTCCCAGTGTATTCTTTATTTCTGTTATGTCATTCTTCATTTCCTTCATAGTTTCCATATCTTTTTTCATGCTGTTGAGCATCCTTACAGTCAGTATTCTGAACTCTATATGTGACAGATTGCTTATCTCCATTTCATTGAGCTCTTTTTCTGGAGACTTCTCTTGTTCTTTCATTTGGGGCTTGTTTTTTTGTTTCCCTATTTGGGTTTGTTTCTATGTATTAGGTAGGCCTGCTAGGACTCTCAGTCTTTTTGGAATATCTCTGGTGCAGGCCAATGTCAGATGCTGTTTGTGACTGGCCTTGAGTACCCTGTTTGGGCCTATCAATAACCCATGGCTTGAGGTCTCCTCTGTTGGGGCTTGGTGTGCTTGGATATGACCAAGGTGCCCACCAAAGTCGTCTTTTCCAAGGCCCAGGTCCAGAAGCAGATCAGGCAGACTCAAAGCACTCTGAAGTCTGCCTCCAGCCTCAGACTGCAGAAACTTCACTGGGTGGGGTGACTGATTATTATCAGTTTCTTATTGAGCCTCAGGCTGTAGAAACTCCATGGGGTAGGGTGGGCAATTGCTTCCCCTTCAGGCAAAAACTGCTTGGAAGGTAAATGTCTCCCTGAGAAAGGTGTCCTCTGCAGTATGGGGGAATGTCTCAACACAGGAATCCAGGCGGCTGCCCTCTGAGCCTTATCCCTTGAGCCACCAACCCTGGATTCTCCTCACATAGCTCTAGTCCACTCTGCCCTCCCTCTGCCTGAGCCCAAGGTGAGTGGCTGCACACAAAATTTTATGCGTTGGGCCTTTAAGAGGGTCCCTGTATTTCTAGCCATCTCTCTTGGCAGACAGAAACCCCACTGCTTTTCACTGTCAGATGTTATGTGGGTACCTTTCTCCGTTCTGGTGCTCTGGGATGGGGAGCCCAGCTTGGGGTTTAGACCCCAGAGTTCTCAGTGGGAACCCTTCACAGCTGAGATATTTTACGGACCTTCAGCTGTTGCCTGTGGGAGCCTAGCCAGCCCTCTCACTCCTCCACATTTCTTACCAATCTCTTATGTGGTCTCCACTTTTCATCCTTGGTTTATAAAGGTTCCCTCCAGCTAGTCTTCAGTTGATTATTCATGGTGGTTTTTCTATATTTTAGTTGTAATTCCAGTGTGTTCCTGGGAGAGTGTCAGTGTAGCTTCCACTTAATCTACCACCATCTTGGAATCTTGCCTGTTGTTGTTAAACAGTTTTGAAAATGTAGTAATTACTATAGAGTGGAACCTCGGTTCTCGAACTTAATTCATTCTGGGAGGCTGTTCAAGAAGTGATTTGTTTGAAAACCAAATCATTTTCCCCCATTAGAATAATGTAAATTGAATTAATCAGTTCCAGACTCCCTATGAGACTTAAATGAATCACTTTCAGCACTCGTTCCAAGGAGGTATTTTAGGAGGTCAGCATGCACCATCTTCTCTTTTTCACATTATGCTGTCACTGGCTAACTGCTTTTCATTTATCCAAATCAACAGTTTTTCTACCTCTTCAATTGCCTGTGATAGTTGTTCGTGATTACTTTCACACCCTTAGCAACATCACCATTCTTGATGGCCTCTTTATGTTTTAAAATTGTGCTAATTGTCGATTTTGCCATGCCATACTTGATAGCCCAGATCAGACATGTGAACACCTTTTTTCATACTTTGCAATTATTTCTTTTTTCAGCTCTATTGTTCTCACAACTTTCCTTTTCACTTTGCTGCTATCACTAAACTTCTTAGGAGCCATGGTGACTTACTGTACATATTTAGTAATAATAAGCAGCAACCAAAGCTAAAAAACACGAAAATATTCACAGCACAATTTCCTGAGATGTTAGCAGCATGAAGTTTAGCGGTAAAGTGACTCATACTTGTGCATTCTCTCCTTTGTTTGTCACCTGAGAAATGTGACTTATCTTACAGGTATTAGCGTGAAAGGGTGGTTGGGTTGAAAACTGAAGTTTTGTTCAACATCCGAGACCCCCTCCCATTACCCCCTCCTCCCCACTCTACACCCCTGTGAACAACTTGGTCGACAGCTGAATTGTTTGAGATGGGAGATGTTTGAGTACTGAGGTTTGACGATATATTTTATTATAAAGGAATGCTTTTTGCCAATAATTTTATATAGTTTTTTTATTTCAAAATTGTACCTACTTAAGACCATAATCAGTTGTTTCATTAATAATTATAATGGGAAAAAGTATTGTGTCTAAAGATTTAATCATTCTATGACTATTTGAAATAGTACCATAATGATTTCCCAATGGTTTGTATCAGTTTATTTTAAAAAATTAATTAGTGAATATTACTGAAAGATTACTGACAGATAATATTGTATTAGCTTTAGCTGTACAGCACAATTCAATAATTGGGAAATGATTAATACAATAAATTTAGTTAACATATATCACCATGTACAGCTACAGTTTTTTTTCTTGTGATGAGAACTTTTAAGATCTGTCTTAGTAACGTTCAAATATGCAATACACTTACAATGGAAACTTGTGCCTTTTTACCATTTTCACCTATTTTGCACCCCACTGCCCCCTCCAGCTCTGGCAACCACTAATCTGTTGTCTGTATCTAGGTATTTTATTTATTTATTTATTTATTTTAGATTCTACATATTTGTGAGATCATACAGTATTGGTCTTTCTGTGTCTCACTTATTTCACTTAGCATACCTTCAAGGTCCATCCATGTTATCACAAATGGCAGGATTTCTTTTCTTTTTTTATGGCTGGATAATATTCCATTGTGTATATGTATAACATTTTATTTATCCATTCACCTATTGATGGACAGTTTTTGTGTGTGTGTGTGTCTTGTAAATAATGCTGCAATGAACAGGATTGTAGATATCTTTTGGAGATAGTGATTCCATTTAAGAATAAATACCCAGTAATTGAATTGCTGGATGATATGGTGGTTTTATTTTTAATATATATGTATATTTAAATATATCTTTATTGATTTCAGAGAGAGGAAAGGAGAGGGAGAGACAGAAACATCAATGATGAGAGAGTCATTGATCGAGCCCGCAACCCGGGCATGTGCCCTGACCGGGAATCGAACCCCGATTGCCTGGATCCTAGGTCAATGCTCAACCGCTGAGCCACGCCCGGCCAGGCTATTTTTAATATTTTGAGGAACCTCCATACTGTATTCCATAGTGGATGCACCAATTTACATTTCCACCAAGAGTGCACAAGAGTACCCTGTTCTCCGCATCCTTGCCAACACTTGTTATTTCTTGTTCGTTTTGATAATAGCCATGATACCTCATTGTGGTTTTGATTTGCATTTCCATGATGATTGGTGATGTTGAGTTCCTTCATATGTACCTGTTGGTTATCTTTATGTCTTCTTTGGAAAAATAATTATAAAATTCCTCTGCCCATTTTTTAATAAACATATCTTCACTTGAGGATATATTTTTATTGATTTTTAGAGAGAGAGGAAGGGGGAGAGAGAGAGAAAGAGAGAGGGAAGGAAACATCAATGTGAGAGACAAACATTGAGCAGTTGCATTCTGTACCCACCCCTACCAGGGATCAAATCTGTAACCTAGGTATGTGCTCTCTCTGGGAATCTAACCTGCCACCTTTTGGTGTATGGGATGATGCTCCAATCAAGTGAGCCACCTGGCCAGGGTTGCCCATTTTTTAATTGGATTTTTTTTTCTACTTAGTTGTATGAGTTCTTTATATATTTTAGGTTTTTTACCTGTTTTTGGATATACGATTTGCAGATATTTCTCCCATTCCATGGGTTGCCTTTTCAGTTTGTTGATAGTTTCCTTTGCGGAAGACAAACTTTTAATTTTGGTATATTGTTTACGTTGCTTTTGTTGCCTTTGCTTTGGTGTTAAATCCACAAGTCGTTAAGACCAACATCATGGAGCTTAACCCCATATTTTCTTCTAGGAGTTTTATGGTCTTATGATCAAGTCTTTAGTCCATCTAAGTCTTTGAGTTGATTTTTGTGTATAATTTAAGATATTGGTTGTTTCATTTTCTTGCATGTGGCTGTTCAGCTTTCCCAACAACATTTATTTTCCTGTTATATATTCGTTACTTCTTTATCATAAGTTAATTGACCATATATGTGTGGATATATTTTATTTATTGTTACACAATTATAGATATCCCCCACTTCTCTCCCCCTTTTCCCCCTCCACCCAACCCCTGCCTCTCCATCCCCCAGGCCTTCACCACTCTATTGTCTGGGTCCATGAGCTATGCATATATGCATATATGTTCTTTGGTTAATCTCTTCCAGTCTCCCCTACCCTTCTGAGATCTGTCAGTCTTTTCCATGTATCCATCCCTCTGTTCCTATTTTGTTTGTCATTTTATTTTGTTCATTAGATTCCATATATAGGTGAGATCATGTGATATTTGTCTTTTTCTGACTGGCTTATTTTGCTTAGCATAATCTCCAGGTCCATCCATGCTGTTGCAAAGGATAAGAGTTTCTTCTTTTTTATAGCTGTGTAGTATTCCATTGTGTAAATGGACCACATATTTTTTTTTTCTTTTTATTCCTCACCTAAGGATATTTTTTCCATTGCTTTTCAGAGAAAGAGAGAAAGAGTGAGAGAAAGAGAGAAACATCAATATGAGAGAGACACATCAATTGGTTGCCTCCCACACATGCCCCAACTGGTGCAGGGAGTCAAGCCTGCAACCTAGGTACATGCGCTTGGCTGGAATCGAACCCTAGACCCTTCGATCTGCAGGGCAACGCTCTAACTACTGAGCCAAACTGGGTAGAGCTGCCACATCTTTTTTATCCACTCACCTACTAATTAGCATTTGGGCTGTTTCCAGATCTGGCTACTGTAAATAACGCTGGTATGAATATAGGTGTGTATATATTCTTTCTGATTGGTGTTTCACGATTCTTAGGATATATTCCTAGAAGTGGGACTGCTAGGTCAAATGACAGTTCTGTGTGAATTTATTTTTGACTCTTTATTCTGTTCCGTTAATCTATGTATCTCTTTTTCTACTAGTACCATACTATTTTAATTACTGTAGCCTTGTAATATAGTTGTGAATCAGGATGTATGATTTCTTGGCTTTGTTCTTCTTTCTCAAGATACTTTGGCTACTTAGGGTTTTTTTGTGGTTCCATAGAAATAGTAGGATTGTTCTGTTTCTGTGAAAAAGGCCATTGTAATGTTGAAAGGGATTGAATTGAATGTGGTTAGATTTATTCCTAGGTATTCTTTTTGATGCAGCTGTAAATGGGATTATCTTAATTTCTTTCTCTGATACTTTGTTATTAGTGTATAGAAACACAACTTTTTTCTTTTAAAATTTGTTGATTGATTTGAGAGAGAGAAACATTGATTTGTTTTTCCATTTATTTGTGCATTCATTGGTTGCTTCTTGTATGTGCTTGGACCAGAGATCGAACCTACAACCTTGGGGTATCAGGATGACACTGTAACCAACTGAACTACCCAGCCAGGACTAGAAATGCAACTGATTTTTGTATATTGATTTTGTATCTTGCAATTTTACTGAATTTGTTGATTAATTCTAACAGTTTTTTGGTGGATTATTTAGGGTCTTCTCCATATAAGATCCTATCATCTGCAGGTATTGACAGTTTTGCTTTTTCCTTTCTAATTCGGATACCTTTAATTTTTTGTCTTGCCTGATTCTCTGGTTGGGATTTCCGTTACTGTTTGAATAGGAGTGGGGAGGGTGGGTACCATTGTCTCGGCCCTCATCTCAGATGAAAAGCTTTTAGTCCTTCACTGTTGAGTATGATGTTACCTGTGGGTTTGTTGTATTGGCCTTTATTGCGTTCCTTTTGTACCCAGTTTATTGAGGGTTTTGTCATGAAAGGATGTTGAATTTTTTCAAGTACTTTTTCTGTATCTGTTGATTTCTGTATTATATGATTTTTGTTGAGAATTTTTGCAGCTATATTCATTAAGGATATTGGTCTATAGTTTTCTTTTCCTGTAGTGTCCTTACCTGGCTTTGGTATCAGGATAATGATGGCCTCCTAAAATGAGTTTAGGAGTGTTCCCTTCTTTTTAGTTTTTGGGAAGAGTTTGGGAAGGATTGGCATTAATCTTTTAAAATTGTTTGATAGAATCACCACTAAAATCATCTGATCCTGGTCTTTTCTGTATTGGAAGGGTTTTGAAATCTCTTTACTCATTATTGGTCTCTTCATGATTCAGTCTTAGTAGTTATTTAACCATTTCTTCTCGGTAATCCAATTTGTTGGCATATAATTGTTCATAGTAGTTTCTTGATTATCCTGTGTATTTTTGTGGTGTCAGTTTTAATGTCTTTTCTTTTTTTGGTTTATATTTTTTTGAGTCTTTTTTTGTTTGTCTAGCTAATGGTTTGTCAATTTTGTTCGTCTTTTCAAAAAACAGTTCTTAGTTTTGTTGATCCTTTGTATGGTTTTTCTTATCTCTATTTTATTTATTTCTACTCTGATTTTTATTGCTTTCTTTTTTCTGCTTTGTTTGTTCTTTTTTACCCCCAGGTTCTCAAGGTGTAAAGAGAGGTTGTTTATTGGAGTTCTTTCTTGTTTTTTAATGTAGGCATTTATCACTATGCACTTCCCTCTTAGAACTGCTTTTGTAGCATTATATAGGTTTTGATGTGTTGTGCTTCTATTTTTCTTTGTTTCATAATTTTTTTTTCCCAATCCTCACCAGAGGATGTTTTTTCCTTTGCTTTTCAGAGAGAGTGGAAGAGGGGGGGAAGGGAGAGAGAGAGGGAGAGAGAGAGAGAGAGAAACATTGATGCGCAAGAGACATATCGATTGGTTGCCTCCCCTGTGGGCCAGGGATTGGTCCTGCAACTGAGGCACGCACCCTTGACTGGAATAGAACCTGAGACCTTTCCGTCTATGGGATGATGCTCTAACCACTGAGCAAACAGACCAGGGCTGTTTCATGGTATTTCTTGACCTCCCCTTTGACCAGTTGTTTGTTCAGGATCAAATTGTTTAATCTCCATATATTTGAATTTTCAAGTTTCCTCCTGTTATTGATTTCTTGATTCATAATATTGTGGTTGGAATAGATACTTGGTTTGATTTCAGTCTTCTTAAATTTGCTGAGAATGTTTTGTGGCCTGTCATATGATTTGTCTTGGTGAATGTTTCATGTGCACTTGAGAAGAATGTGTATTTTGGTGGTGCTGGAAGCAGCATGCTCTATAAATGCATGTCAGGCCCTTTTGATTTAATGTATGTCTCTATTCCAATGTTTTCTTGTTGGTTATTTTGTCTTGATTATCCATTACTGAAAGTGGTGTATTTAGGTATGACATTGTGTGCATCATTCCAAAATTTGTTTTTAAAAAACTTTATATTTTATGTATTTAACTGGTACCTTATATTTAAAATTATTTCCTCTGGGGGAAAAAAAAATTATTTCCTTTGTAGGTAAAATTTGTTACCACACTCCAAACTTTATTTTGTACTTTTGATATGTGAACCATGCTTGAAGCATATTAACAATTACCTTTGACTTACTAAGTTTTTTAAATACACATGGATGTGGTTATCATGTGTTTGTGTTCATGAAATTTTTACTTTTTAGACCTATTTGTTGTATTTAGTACTTGTATTATTCTTTTGCTCACTTTACATGTATAGAATCCATGTTTCTTTGTGCCCCCACCCCCCAAAGAAACAGGGAGAACTTAAGGGTAGAATAGGGATGAGAACTCATTTCTCAAATCTTAGTTTATTTATTTATTTATTTTTACTGTTCAGATTATATACTCTTCTACATGGGACTGTATTTTTAAATATGCTTTTATTGACTTTTAGAGAGAGAGGAAGGGAGAGGGGGAGAGAGAGAAACATCGATGTGAGAGGGAAACATCAGACAGCTCCCTCCTGCTCCCCCCCCACCAGGGATCGAGCCCACAGCCTGGGCATGTGCCCTGACAGGGAATTGAATGGGCAGCCTTTTGACGTGTGGGGTGACGCTCAACCAACAAAGCCACACCAGCCAGGGCATGGGACTGTATTTTTAACTCACTGAGTTTTTTCTTGAATATATGCCAGGTGGCTTCAAAATTTATTTGGTTTTGAAAGAATTGAATGTAATATTATTTTATTTTGCAGGGGTTCTCAACCAAGTAAGACAGTAGATAAGAATTATTCAAAGCGGGCTGCACACACCAAAGAAAAGACAAGAGGTGATGATGGCGTTTCTCTTGTAGTGTCTGATACTCAGTCTAAAGGTTTGTTAACTTAGAAAACTGTTGTCATTTGAATTTCTGTGTATTGCATTTGTAATAATTTTTTAAAAATTGATTTTGAGAGAGAGAGAAACATCGATTGGTTTCCTCATGTGCATGCCCTGACCAGGGACAGAACCTGCAAACTGGGTACGTGCCCTGACCAGGAATGGAACTCCTCTACCTTTTGGTATATGGGATGATGCTCCAACCACCTGAGCCACACCAGCCAGGGCATATTTGTAGTAGTTTTTAATTTATGAATAACTCTATTTAATTTTATGTTTAAAGGATATGTGAAAATAAAGAGATTATTTTAGCAAATCAAAGAAAATGGCTAAATTTACTATCTGTATCCTGTAGTACATTACTTTTTGGTCTGTTTATTAAATCCGAAAGTAAATTTGAGTATTTTTTGTTGTTGTTGGGGCAGGGCACATACCTCTAAAGTTGGAATGTCAGTTTAGCTCTTTCTGACTGGTGTTTGCATGACTGTGTTTGGGGTTGGTACTGGTGCTGACCTTACTACTGTTACTAGTTTCCCACTGCTTATCCTCCTGTGAAGCACATTCTTTATTCAGTAGAATTTCTCTCAGCTCTGGGAGGGTGCCAGTACCAGTTACTATAGCATTTTTAAACGTAAATACATCCCAGCCTACTGAAACTTCTTTGTGGGCCTCCTGGCATGTAGGGCTAATGAATTAAAATTTTTTTCTCTTAAAAGTAAAAAAATTTTTTCACAAGAACAATTTACTGCAT
Organism: Miniopterus schreibersii; assembly: GCF_964146895.1. Classification (NCBI taxonomy): domain Eukaryota; kingdom Metazoa; phylum Chordata; class Mammalia; order Chiroptera; family Miniopteridae; genus Miniopterus; species Miniopterus schreibersii. The sequence continues at coordinate 65,744,463 of NC_138106.1, read as the reverse complement.
TAGTCAGATGTGAAACTAACATCTTCAGAGGTCTCTTAGATTATTGATAGCTCAAACTAGTGAGGTATCTTGTCTTCTAAATGATTTTTAAATTACTTATAAGACAGATGGTCCTTTAATGACACTATACAAAATTTCTTTGTACTTCCTTTGAAACACAGCTATTTATACATTTTTAGTAGCTTTTTCATAGAAGAGGCAAACTTAAAAGGATACTAGACTAATAGCTTTGACGTATACAAGAAACCAGCTGAAACTCTTAGGAGGGCAACCTTTAGAGAAAACATTGTGACTCCGTAGTCATAATCTTTGATTTAGCTACTAAGTACTGTCTGCATATAATGAAAGACCTTTCTTTTCTTATGAATATTGCTTTTCCCAGCAGTAATTACCTTTGGTTATCAAATATAAGTATTTGTACAAATGGGCTCAGTTCAGATACTATCAAGACAGCATTAAGCCCTCACTTTCCATTGCTTTTCTAGGTAGAGTAGGAATAGTTGAATAAAAAGCTTTCTGGTTGTATCCTTTAGTACTACAAAGTCACAGTGGAATTTTAGATTTACAGCAGGGAAAGAATGCATGATAAAATAAATGCTTTATACTTTCTCAGTATTCCTGAAGGTGCTCCTCATAGGTAAAGTGATTTTAAGAAAATTAGGTATTGAAACTTAAAAAACTCAGCATGTTTTCATGCTATTAATAATTGTGTCTAATACCAGTTGTTTAACAGCAGGCTGTAAATTAATGGGAATTCTGAATTAAACTCCAGGTGTACCATTATTTTGTAGCACATTAAGTTTGCCTTGTGGAAATTGCTTTTATGAAAATAATACATTTAAAATATTAAATATTTTTTTGTTTATAGGAATTTTTCATCTCTTTGATTTTACATGCTAGTAATATTTGCAAGTTAAATTGTATATATTATGCAAATAGAATCCTATTTTATTTATGTATTTTTTTAATCCTCACCGGAGGATATTTTTTCCATTGCTTTTCAGAGAGAGTATGGGGGGGGGGGGAGAGAGAGAGAGAGAGAAAGAGAGAGAAACATTGATGTAAGAGAGACACATCGATTGGCCACTTCCTGCACATGACCTGACCGAAGCTGGGGATCGAGCCTGTAGCCGAGGTACATGCCCTTGGCCAGAATCGAACAACCCAGGATCCTTCAGTCCGAGGCTGATGCTCTAACCACTGAGCAAAACTGGCTAGGGCAGAATCCTATTTTTACAATGTCTAGCTCTATCTAATAAATTTATTTCTGTTTTCCATGAGATAGTCTTGCAGATGTGCAAATAATAAACTAGTTAAAGGAAATTCCTATATAGTAGAGTTTTTCTCAAGCCACTTTCTTTTCATCAGTCTTTTTGCCACAGAGTTTATGTTTAGAAATTTTAATGTGATACAGTTTTTATGTGTAGAAATTGTATTTGACTACTTTTACAGTTTACAAAGTTACAAATAAAATGTAATGTGCTTTTCAAAATACTATATTGATGATTTGGGGGGAGTTTGCTTTCCTGGGGGATGGAGTAACGAGTATTTTCTTTGGAAATTGGGAGACTGTTGACTGTCTTGGAGTTTTTGCCCTCACTTCTGTCCCAGTGCCTGTGCTTTAAGCAACAACAAAGATAATATGAATGTTAGTCATTAGGTGTCTCTGAAGCTAGAGTAGGAGCAAGAATCGTTGGTAGTACTGAGGAAACTTTGAGTGGAGAGGTCAGGCTAGTTAGTGTTACATGAATTATGAATTATGAGTTCAAGGAAGCTGTTTAGGATTTGCTGTGCATAAACTTTGAGTTTGTATTTGAATGATACAGATTCAGGAAGCAAAATTATTCAGGATAACTTTCTATTAGGTATAACCTATTGGAAGGTATTTTTGTACAGTACATACATTTGATAATTGAAATACTAAGCAGTTTTAATAATAATTGCCAAGGGTTTCAAAAGAATGCTTTCTTATTAAAGGGAACACTTATTTCTCTGTAGGGTAGTAGATTTATTAGGGACTTCAAATGACAGTGTCTTGATTTTTAAAAAGAAGAAACTAACTAAAGCAAATTGATAGCCTTGCGAATGATTACATATCACCGCCAGATGCTGAGGAAAGGTATTTTGGCTCCTTTTGAACGAATAGTGATCACTATTCTACTCTTTCCAATTATTGTCCCTTTTCACTTCAAAATGTATATATATAAAATCTTACACTTAAAAAAGACAACTAATTTATAAAATTACAATGAATTACCGAAACGTTTTAAGACATGAATTTCCCAAATTTTATTAAGACCACTTCCCCCCTCTTTCTTGTTTTACAGTTGAATGCAGTTATAGCTAAAGGTAAAACATGGTTTGGTTGCTTTGCTTTGGTTACTAACGAATACTCCCTTTTTACATATTTTCTTCATATTTATTGTACGATGAACATTCACTTTGTGTATGCAGTTTAAAATAGAGTATCTTTATATTCAACCACGTCCGTATGAGAATTTAACAGTGGACTTCTTTTAAAAATTAACTTTGGAAGTGGTATAGCAATTGATGATGTTTCTGAGAGCTCTTCTAAAAGGTATCCTTTCTGTACTTTTTGGTTATGTTTATATCTCCTTTGTTTTTAAAGACCTTAATAGTGGAAGTAGAGGTTCTGAACATCTTGAAGAGGGGAGCAGAAACAAGAATGACACATGTTCTCATACAAAAATGGAACCCACTCTGATTTCCAGAAAGAGAAAGAAAAGGCTTAGAAGTAATTTACCTGATTCTCATAATTCTACTTCTTTATATAAGTCAGCAGAACAGACAGTAAGTAGAGGCATTTAGATGCCACCTGAAATAATTTGTGCTATGATAAAAATGAATTGACCATGGCCAAATGATGTTTTTCTGGCTTTCTGGTTTTATCATCAGATTTCTTTTTCTTTGTCTATTTTTTTATTTTTTAAAAATGATTTAAATGAAACTTTTTTTTGCAGTTAATACAGTTATTGGAACAAGTTTTAAATATTATGAATGAGTAAAAAGGTTAAGTTTTAAATATTATGAATGAGTAAAAAGATTAAGTTCGCCCCTCTTTTGATACTCCTCCTTACTTAGTACTTCAGTATATGTCTTTCAGACTTGTTTTCTTTTTCTTTTCCCTTATTTTAAACAAACACTATTTGTACTGTCCAGTTAATTTCTTTTTCACTTGCTCTGTAAAATTATTATCAGATTTTTTTTATCAGTAGTAATTTACTTATGAACTCTTTAAGCCTCTCTTATCTAGAGTTTAGGGAATTTTTTGTAAGTAAAGAATCACTATATTTAGTGCATACATTCCCTATTTTCAAAGACTTAGTATTGGGTAACAATAAACATATAAGAAGACAGCTTTTTTATTTCTTTGATTCACAAGGCATTTCAGGACTTTGAGTATCTTTGAGTTATAATTATAAACATGATTTAGATTTATTCAGTAACAGATATGAAGGCAGTGACTGATTTCATAATTTTTTATATTGTTACCTGTTTAAGTTTTTAATTTTTTGTTCTTATTACTGGCCACATGATGTCATATGGCCTCTTTTGTAAAATAAAACTGTAAAAAACAACTTCTTTCATTCTAAAGTTGACTTAGATCATGGAAGACCATCTGAGCACTTGTAAATATGGGAGTCTCACCATCCTATCCTTTTAAAAACTGTTCAGCCATCAGTTTGGACATACCAAACTCTATGTCTTTATACTTGGGAGACACTGGCAAGAGTAATGTAGTACAACTGTGTAATTTCCTATCCCTGTAGTTATAGAAATGATGTAATATTTTTTACTTTAGGAATTTAAACTTTTTAAAAATTTATTATGATAACCATATTTGAAAAATGCTAATTTTTTAATTCATTTATTTATGTTCAGAAAGAACAAGAAAATGACTCAACAGTATCCTCTGAGTTTGAAAAGCCAAGTGAAAACTGTGATCAAGATTCAAAACTGCTTGAAGACATTACACCTGAACCTATTGAAAGTGATTTTACTGAACTATCCTACCTTAATAGTCAGGAGTTGGCTTTGAATGCTGCTCCCAAAAGCACCTCTGAATGTTCAATCTCTGAAACTTTTGAGAACTCTACTTTCACTGATACTTTGGGGAATTCTGCCCTGGTTGAGAAGGATGAGAGTAAGTTGGACACAATGGAAAAGCCTCTTTTAAGTGACCACAATGAAGGGAACCAACCATTGATCTCAGCTGAAACAAGTAAGTAACAGGAGGATTATAAAGCTTCTTAATTTTTTCTGCCATACTTAGTTATTTTATTTCTTCTCTTGAACTAAGGCAGTAAGCCATTTATGATATCACTGTGGGATATATTAACTTTAGGGAAAAAAGAACTTGGGGTTTTGGGAACTGAAGTTTATAATACTGATTTAGATAAAAACAGTGGAATACTCAGAAGCAGAAGTAATTTTTAAAAAAATTAATGTACTGTAATTCATCTTATCAGATTTTAAAAGATTCCATAAGGGCCATTATTACTGTCATTTGGTTGATGAAACTGAAGTACACAGAGTGTAAGTGGTATTTAATTATTGTCGTTAATTTTGATTTAATTAATTTTTTAGTATTTGATGTTGTCACATGGTACATAAAAGGTTCTAAAGGATGTACAATGAATAGTCTTCCACATCTTCCCCTAGCCATGCATTTCCCCCTCCTGGAAGCAATTAATGTAACAGAATTTAAAGTACAGTTTAGAGTGATGGTACAATATATTATTGGGACTAGAACTTGTTCCTAAGCTCTTCTCATGGCTTGATATGTTTTTAAATGTCTTCATCCTTCAACCTGTGGGTAGCTGCTAAATTGTAGCGCTGATTTGGAAACATTGCACATAACTAGTATAAATCAGATAATGAATGAATGATAGGCCAGTTTCTAAATTGAATAAAGTTAGATGATTAAATTTAATGGGGTTATTAAAGATATATTGCATGAATTAGAAAATTTTGTTATGTGATTATTGAGATACATTTAAAAAAAATTTTTTTTTCCTTTTCAGTTGTTGTTTCCAGTGATGAAGAAGGACCCATTGAACATAAAAGTTCAGAAATTCTTAAATTACAATCTAAGCAAGACCATGGCATCACTAATGAAAATCAGAATATTTCTGAATCAGCATTGTCAGAACTACCATTGATTACATGTGAGCCTGTACAGGTAATTTATTTCTGCATTCTCACGGATAAATAATGAAATATTGACTATTGGTTAATGACTATTTTTTGTTTCATCAAGGAGAATATTGTAGTAAAAATTATACATTTTAAAATTTATTATTTTTAAAAAAAATATGTTTTTATTGATTTCAGAGAGAGGAAGGGAGAGATAGAAACATCAATGATGAGAGTCATTGACCGGCTGCCTCCTGCACGCCCCTTACTGGGGATTGAGCCCACAATCTGGGCATGTACCCTGACCAGGAATCGAACCATGACCTCCTAGTTCCTCAACCACTAATCCACGCTGGCTGGGCAGCACATTTGTTTGGTTTGAATTTTCTTCTTTTTCTTTTTTTTTTTTTACAGAGGTCAGCCTTTTATTGAATGTGTTACAAAAGGTTTAGTCAGAAAGACCAAAGCCCGTGTCATCATCAGACTCCTCCGACTCTTCTTTCTTTGCTTCCACTCTCTGCTCAGCTGGGGCAGCAGCGGTGGAGGGGGCAGGGCCTCCTGCTGGGGCAGGTCCACCAGCCCCTACCTTGCAGATGAGGCTCCCGATGTCGACCTTGGCCAGAGCCTTTGCAAACAAGCCTGGCCAGGAAGGTTCAACGTTTACACCAGCTGCTTTAATGAGGACACTGATCTTATCCTCTGTCACTGTCACCTCTTCGTCGTGCAGGATAAGGGCTGAGTAGATACAGGCGAGCTCTGAGACCGAGGCCATGGTGTGGGCGAGTAGCAGGTGGGCACTGCCCGGAGTGGTGCTAGTCACCGGAAGAAGTGAGGACCTCACCCCAACGCGGCCTTAGCTTCCTCGGAAGAACCGAGCACCTTACTGGCAGCTGGGGAAAGGGGGCTGGTTTGAATTTTGAGACAGCTTTCATATTAGTTTCAGAGAAATACGTAATTTTTTAAATTTTGAAATGAAAGGATTATACCATTTTTTCCGGTCACTTATATTTTTTCAGTCTAAATATTCTATTACTTGAATGTATATATTTTTAATGGTTCTCATTAGGCATTAAGTACTTTATCAAAACTTTTTCTAGAATTAAAGTTTCCAGTATTTATCTTGTCTTGTAATACTATAATTACTTGGAATTATTCCTTTTCCTCACATGCTATTCAGGCAGTACAATATAGAGGAAAGAGCATGGCTTCTGGAGATATATAGACCTGTGTTCAAATCCTGCCTTTGCCATTTGGGCAAGTCACTTCCTTAAGCCTGAGTTTCCTCCTATGATAAATGAGGATAGTGACATCAACTTCACAAAATTATTTTGAGTATTAAATGAAATAACATATGAAGAATTTAGAACAGTGTCACAAACTTTTCAGTTAAGTCCTTTGTATCTTTATTCTTATAGGACGTAATAAATGGTAGTCTCTGTTGGTCTGATGTCAGCCACTTGTGTTTTTGACATAGCATTTTGAAGAGTCTAGCTCTAAAGTAAGGTTCAAGTCATTTATTGTCAGTATTTGTTCATATTATGAATTTCTGAATATGTTATTTTTAAGAAATGATTATCATTGACCACCAGTACAGAATTATGGTAAACTTCTGTTGGTTTGTTTTTAAGTAAAGTCAGAGGCTGCTATTCTGTAGAGTGTGAGGAAGAATTTGGTCAGTTTTACAAAAACAGTCTGATGTGATTAGGTTCACCAGTGTTTCTGTTGCATCAGGAACTCCATACAGAAATCACCTTAGCAACTGTGTTCTGAATTTTTGTTAAAATGTAACCATTCTTGCCCGATGGACCATAACATACTTGATGGCGTAGTTATATTTGTAATTAAAACACTGTCATTGTTGATAATGAGTTTAAACTTGTCAATTATTATAGTTCCTTTGGTAGCATATAAGTTTACAATGCAGTATGAAGTGATCATATTATAAGAAAACAACAGGTCCTGGCCAGGTAGCTCAGTTGGTTAGAGTGTCATCCAGATATGCCAAGGTTGATCCTGGACAGGGCACATGCAAGAAGCAACCAAGGAATGCATAAATAAATGGATTAACAAATTTATGTCTCTCGCTCTCTGCCTCTTTCTCTCTAAAATCAGTCAATAAAGCCCTAGCCTGTTTGCTTCAGAGGTTAGAGCTTCAGCCCGTGGACTGAAGGGTCTGGGTTCAGTTCTGGTCAAGGGCGCATACGTCGGTTGCAGGCTTGATCCCTGGCCCTGGTCGGGGTGCGTGCGGGAGGCAACAAATCTATATGTCTTTCTCACATCGATGTTTCTCTCTCTCTCTCCCCCTTCCACTCTCTCTGAAAAGTAATGGAAAAAATATCCTCGGGTGAGGATGAAAAAAAAAAAGTAAAATCAATCAGTAAATAAAAAATTAAAAGAAAATAACATATCTTGCAGAACTGACAGAATATGGTCAGAACCAAACAACAAATAATGTGGAGACTTGCCAAGATCTATAAGGCCAAATACCAGAACATCTCCACATTCTCCCTTGTTTCCAGTTTTAAATGAAATTATGAGAAACATGGTTTGCTTATTTTTAGGAGGCAGTTAGTCTGTGCAAAATGTGAGGCCCAATAAGAAATTATTTCTATTCTATCTTGTACTTTTATCACTTAAACACAGAGAGTTCTCTGACTCTGATCAAGTGATTAGAGCAACCTTGTAGTTTTTGCTTCCCCTTTTTATGTAGGGGGTAAGAACAGTATAATAAACAATAAAATATGAGAATGACAAAGAAATTCCATCCAAGCAGGTAAATGCCATTGTGAACTGGGTTAAAAATAGTGAGTACTGTGTACGTTTCAGATGGGGACTAATCACATTTTCTAGCAGTAGGTGGAAAGGTAGTGCACATGTGTAATTGCTCTAGTGATAATTTATTTGGTTACTTGTGACGTTAGGGGTAAAGAGGGATACTGTGCGAAGGCTAGGCAGATAGGGAGCTGAAAAAGTCATTTCAAAGCAGTGTAAAACTCAGGAGAGGGTGTAGCCACAGCTCCTGCTGATACTGCCTGGTTGTCTATTGTAATTTAAAGCAGAGTTGTGTAGTTGTGTGGAAGTGGTATGAATTTTGAGGTTTTAGCCAACTGGTTGGCTATCCTCAGACATAAAGCGTATAGTAAAACAGATTTCATGTAACAGATGGTTTTTAGACACTTCCTTTCATTGCTCACTAAACTCTTAGTACTAAGAGCATCATCTTGGTTTATGGAAGCAATTTTATGTGGTTGTAATAACCCTTGACTTAGAGATAGAGACATGAATTTGTCTTAGCTTTGCTTTTTACTAACTGCATTACCTTGTCAAGTCACTTAACCAGTCCAAACATCTATTAATTTAAGAAATGGAAAAAAATAACTACCTCATAAAGTGGTTATGGTGATTAAAAGAGAGAATATATTTAAAAATTCATTTTAAACTAAAACACTATATACATCTTAATTTACTTCTGTTGAGTTAAAAATGAATAAAGGGTATATCGAGTTTGAAATCATGGCTTTGATACAGAGGAAGATAATTTCAAGGGCTTAGACCTATGGGATTAATTTAGGATTTGACTGATTTTCTCAAGGTAAATTGTGTACTTAAAAAAAAGTGTTTTTATTGATTTTAGAGAGAGAGGAAGGGAGAGGGGGAGAGAGAGAGAAACACTAATCGACTGCCTCCCCCACTCACCCAAACTGGGGATGTAACCTGCATCCTGGGCATGTGCCCTGACTAGGAATTGAACTGGTGAACTTTTGGTGCACAAAACAGCAGTCAACCAACTGAGCCACACTGGCCAGGGCTAATTCATGTACTTTTTAAGAAAAAATAATCTAGATAATTATTTCCTTACAGTAAGAACAGTATAATATTCTTCAGTTTCAGTAATTTAAAGGAGTATTTGACTTTGGAAAATCATTGTCAGCATTTATATAATACTTAGGGTTATAAGCATTTTATAATTTATTCCTTGTTAGGCTTCATCTGAATCATGTCCTGCTGTAGAAAACATTTCCTGTATTATACCTAGTAACGAGATGGATCTACAACTGGATTTTATATTTACTTCTATTTATATTGGTAAAATAAAAGGAGCTTCTAAAGGTTGTGTTACTGTAAGTATATTAAATTTTTTATTTTATTTTATTTTTTTTTAGTTTTGGATCTTGGACAAGGCATTTCAGATTGTCTTCTTTTTTTTAGTGCAAATGAAAATAGAACAGAATAATTTTATATGGGAAACTTTAAATATATCATTGTACATACTTTATCATTATACATACATGTCTTTAATTGGAAGGGGATTCCTAAAGTCACAGGGGACTGTCCTAAAATTATATTTCTGATCTGATTACTCTACTGAAAATCTTGTATAAAAACTATGTATTGATATTCTTTGGGCTCTAAAACTAATTTGGTGGGAAAGTACATTTTTATTAAAGTTGCAGTGGGGAGCACAAACAAGAAATCTAATTAGAGCTTATCTGAAATATTTCCTCTTCCAGGAATCCTTTTTTGATTTCCCCTTCCTAGCCAGAATTAACTTCTCCCTGTACTGTGTACTTACAGCACTTTGGACATCTTTGGACATCTGTTGTAATATTTATTTTATGTGTTTATAATTGTTTATATTCTTGCCTGAACCTCTCTATTAGCCTTTAAGCATCTTGTGGTAAAGAGCCATGCTTTGGTTCTCTTTTATCCTTCCATAAGTGGCTGAAACTTAAGTAGGCCCTAAAACTTCAGTTGAACTGAATTGACTACATCAGATTATAACACAGATATTTTCCCAGAAGTTTTATTAATGTTTTCACTGTGTTAGGAATAGGGCAGGGAATATAAAAATGGTAAGACATGGTCTGTGCTTTCAAGGACCTTGTAGTGTAATGGAAGCAACAGACACTTAAATACTTATGTTACGGTAAAATGTACAATGGAATATGTACAAAAAGGGTACATGTGGGAATGAGTACCTGTATCTGTCTGGAGGAATCAGGGAAAGCTACACAGAGAAGACAGTGGAAGATTTAAAACATAAAGTAGATGTTTACTTGGTGACAATGTGGGGGAAGACCTAATCCCAATAGAGTAAACATTGTGTACAGCTGCAACAAATCCTGTGAACTACAAATAATGATAGCTTGTGATATAAAATCACTTTGATTGAAAGCACAAGAACAATTTAGTTTAAAATTAATATTCCCTGATCACTAGTTTTCAGATATTAATGATTTTGGCATGCTTGGGGTTATTTTACAGTTTTTTTTCTTTATGGAATTTTGTTCACTTTTTATCACCCCCCCCAATTGCATTTTGCTTTTTTATTTTAAATTCAGGTTTAACCAATTTCCTGTTGAGTTCTTTGTAATGGCAGAAAATTGGGTAACTTCAGCATATGACAGTAATTTATTAGCTGGGGAAGAAAATAAAACTAAATATTCAACAATGGATTTTCATTAATTAATGTATTAATTACATTATTACACAGTCAGGTGGACTTATTATGGGTAGAAACCAAAACCAAACAAAAGAGACTACAAATGAATAAAGGAATAATGAAAAGAACACCTATAATCTTGCTTATCTAGAGACAATGCCGCTGATTCTGAAGTGTATATCATTCTGTATTCTTCATATTAGATATATATGTTTAAAACAAAAGGGTATGACATACATACTGTTTTGTAACTCACCATAATTATATTAAACTAATTTAACTCATGTACCTGTTTTAGGATACTTGGGTTGTCCTTTAGTTCATGACTGTTGGGCATTTCAGTTCTCCCAGTATTTTGCTATTACAAATAGTAGGGTACTGCAAATACTCAATAAATGTCATAAAGTAGGTCTTAAAAATTTGTCTCTTTGTTGGAACACTTCTTATAATTAAGGTAAAAAACTTAAATGTCTAATTATAAGAAAGTGGTTTAGTAAATCAAAGCAAATATATGCAGGTAAAATATGTGCATGTGAGCAAAGACAGGAATTCTGCAAAAATTAAAAGTTATGTTATGATGCAGAGAGCATAAGCAATTTAAAAAATTGACAAAAATATAATTAAATTAAAAATAAAAAAGCTTAACTTTAATATATGTTCTATTTTAGGCAAAGGCCATGATGCTCTGTAACTTAGAAATTAAAAAACTTCTTTTTGGATGGTTTGTAAATATATTAGAGAATTAAACTCAGTCATTTTCCAAATGCTTAGTAAGTGTCTACTATGTACTGTTGCAGACATTGGAATACTGTTCTCACCTTCATGATAGTTAAAATTTAGCTGAGCTAGAAAAATGCCTATAGTAGTAAACTTGTATAAATTAGAGCCATTTTTTATAGTTGGACATATAAGTTGTTATTACTTTTTTTAGTCTTGAACAGCGATTTTCCACCTTTTTCATCTCATGGCATACGTAAACTAATTACTAAAAATCTGCGGCACACCAAAAAATACATTTTTGCCAAAGAAAAAAAGGTATAATTTTGATTGACTTACCAAAAACAAACAAACAAAAGTAACCTACCCCTTTTGCTCCAAAGTGACTTTTTAAAAAAAATCAGGTGCCTATACTTGTATATAAGGATTTCTGGTACCAAGAATTAACCAATCAGATGCAGCCTTATTGTGCCAATAAGATGCAACTCTATCATATGACCTATATATTTATGGTTCAAGACAGGGCATTCACACCAGATGGCTATTGTTGTGGTGGCTGTTGGCATTTTTGTTTGTTTGACAGTCTAATAAGAAAAAAGAGGTCAGTGCTCCTGACTAAATAGTCAGGTATTGCATGTTTTAAAAATTCTTGTGCCAAACCGGTTGAAAATTGCTGGTGTAGAGAATGCTGCAGTAGATGTAAACATTTCATGTTTAGATCTCAACTTTGTCAATAGTTGGAAAATGTGTATTAAGTACCTGTTATGTTCAGAGAACTCTACTGGCTGTTGTAAGACATTATAAAATAGCTCTTTATGTTCAGCTTTATTCTTAAGTTTAAATAGATGTGAAATGAATTCAGAGAACTGGGTTTACCTTATTGCCACAAAAACATCTTATTTTCTCAAATGAGGATTAAATTTTTGCTGGGAGTAGGGCTTTGCCTTTACGAGAGGTTACATATTTGGCTTAATCATCATACAAAGGTATAAATGAGTATCAGATCCTTGCCAAGATAAAAGGTTTGATAGAACAAGAATACTTAACAGTGGAAAAAAAAAGAGAGAATAATGTAGAAAGTAGAGGCCAAAGATACACAAATGGCACTATTTCTAGCTCATAATTTTGTAGTAATAACTATAAAAATTTAAAAGCAAACCACTCATATATTTATTTTCTATAACTAGTTATTTTCATTTGGTAAGATATATTTTATGAGGTTAAAGATCCAGTGAAACACATCAGAAAGAATTTCACAATGGAAAATATACACCAAATTCAGGGTGTCTCCCCCCAAATGTATACACACTGATAGCTCAATTTTGAAAATGAAATGTATTTTAATAAACACTGCCTTTACAATTATTTAAAGTGTGTGTATACATTGTTTTTGGACACCCTATATATAAGCAGTTGTGTGAAAGTGACAGAAATATAAGGTGAATTTGATTAAATTAAACTAGATAACATACTTAGATGCTAGTGTCTAATAGTTCCCCTTGATTGAGGGTCTTATTTAAAGCTGAGAGAAGTTTAGTAAGTTACCTAAGTTTATGTACTTGCTATTTATTTAAGTGGTATAGATAATAGAAGCAGGATTTGAACCCCAAGCTCAGCTTTTAACTCATACCATTTTGCTTGAATTTTGATTTAGTGCCTAACTTATACTATGAAATACGAGATTTATATTTGTGAAGCTACAATATGAAATAATTTTTAAATTGGCAAAAGAAATGGAGTCACACTAAGCCTGCGATTTCACTGAACATTGTTTTTTATTTATTTGGAACTCTGTTGACATTTAAATTAGGCACCCATGTATCAAGACCATGTTCAGTTTTATTTTGTGCTCACAGATTTGGTCAACAATTTCATAAATGGGTTGCTTAAAAGAGACACCTAACTAAAAAATAAATTAATAACCACGAATTCATTTGGCATTAATGGAAAAGCACATGTCAAAGCACAAGCCTATTTTAGATGATACATGTAAGATCTAGGTGCTCTACAACTCTAGAGAGTTTATTATAATAATAGCAACACTTAAGGAGGTCAGATATATGCAAGTGGTACCTAGAGAAAATTAGTGTCCTGGCAGAAGGAGCAACATAAGGAAATTTGTAATATGGAACAAAGAAGGATGAATGTTGGGAGTTTCAACAAAGCCAAGAATCAAACCCTGTTTTGTGGTTAGTTAATTTACCAAAGGCAGTGATATCTCTTGGCAGTTTCTTTTGGACTTTGTCTTATTTCTTCTTTAAAACTCAGGAAACATTTTTCAAAAATATATTAAGTAAACTCTTATTTTTTTTTTTTTAGAATGAGCATATTGAGAATTAAATTATTTGCACATGGTTCTTTTTTTATTGAACTTATTAGGATGACATTGGTTAATAAAATTATATAGGTTTCAGGGGTACAATTCTATACTACAGTGTCTGTATATTGTATTGTGTGTTCACCACCCCAAATCAAGTCTCCTTCCATCACCATTTACCCCCCTTTCCTCTCTCCTACCTCCGCACCACTCCCCACCCCTTTCTCTCTGGTAATATTATTTTCTGTCTGTGAGGATTTTTTTTTGTTTAATCCCTTCACCTTTTTCACCTACCCTTTCCCCCCGCCCCTCTAACAGCCAACAGTCTGTTTTCTGTATCTATGAGTCTGTTTCTATTTTGTTTGTTAGTTTATTTTGAAATGGGATCCTAACTTTATTCCACATATAAATTGAATCATATGGCATCTTGTCTTTCTCTGTCTTATTTCACTTAGCATAATACTCTCCAGGTCCATCCATGCTTGTTCCATAGGATAAGATTTCCTTCTTTTTTACGGCTGAGTAGTATTCCACTGTGTAAATGTACCAAAGCTTTTTTATCCACTCATCTACTGATGGACACTTGGGCTGCATCCAAATTGTGGCTATTGTAAATAACGCTTGTATAGGGTTCTTAAACCTTCATAAAATGAAGTAATTATACTGAAACATATTCTTGGTTTACTGATAAAAAGTCTTGAGCACTTTTAGTGTAGAATTTGAATATGTACTTGTGGTTTGAAAAGGAAAAAAATTTTGAAAACTTGGAGTAGTAACAACATTTCGAGTGGTTACTCAGTTTTTACTTTTGTATTTTTCCTTTAGTTCACGCCGAAGTATGTTAGAATCCCATTTCAAGGTAAGATATTGTCTTACGACCTTTTCACTATAATTCGGAGTATAAAATAACTAGCAAAAATTCTGAAATCTTTCTGCAGCAAGTTTTCCATAATTTTTTCTTCCAATATAGAATTTAAGTAAAACCAATGTTAATAATGTTTTTCAGTCTAACACTTTTTTTTTTTTAGCAGCTTCAAAAGCAGCTAAAATGTTTTAAGATACTGAAAATAGTATACTATTGTTTTAATGACTTCAAGTCAAGTAATATTAAGGGACTCACGATAATTTCTTGGGTTTAACAGAAATAATGTTTTGATAGCAAGAAGAGTTTTGGTATATAAGAAGGGAAGAAATCAGAACTGTAAGGAAAGAAGCATAAGGAAAATTTTTAATGTGTACAAACAGGTCAAATGGTTTTGCATAGGGGTTAAGAGAGAACCAGTAAAAAAGAATGGAAGGAGGGAAGGGAGAGAGGGAGAGAGGGAGGAATGGAAGAGGGAAAGAGGAAGGGAGAGATAAAGGGATGAAGGAATGGAGGGAGGAAGGAATGAAGTCAGGAAGGAAAGAGGAAAAAAGAAAAGGCAGACAGGCACAGGGCACAGGCAAGGCAGGCTAGGAACAGAAAGAAAAGTGGAATGAAACGGGGTGCAGAAGGATACAGGAAAAAGGCTATGAAAGAAGGAAGGGAAGGAAGGAAGGAAGGAAAGAAGGAAGGAAGGAAGGGGAAAGGTATCAAGGGAGGAAGTGGGAGGGAAGAAAGAGAAGTTTAACTGAGGAGTGTGTAGGAAGGAGTAAAATATAAAAGAGAAAGAAAGAGGGTGAGTGTGAGAGACAAGGGTGTGAAAAGGAAGAGCTAGTAAGAAAATGAAACAGTTTGGGGCAGTGGGGAAAGAAATCTAATAAGTCAGTTAAAATATTACAGTAAAATATAAGATGCATGGATGACAGGTATATAGGAAGATTAGGTAGGTAGGTATATAAAATATGGATAGAGCCACAGATAGGTGATTGATTGATTGATTGATAGTCTATTGAAAGGAGCCAGTAAGTAGTAAAAGAAAGAGGGGACATAGTGTAGGATAGGACAGGATAGGAAGAGAGGAAAGGAAGGCTGGTAGGCATGCAGACAGGCACCGAGGATAAACAGGAAGAAATACAGAAAGGGAACAAGAAAAAGACTTTGGAGAAATGAATAAGGGAAGGAGAGGAGGAAATGTGAAAGAATTGGAACATGAAGATACTAGTTAATAAGTATTTGAATGTTTATTGTGAAATCCTTTCAAACTTTAATGTTAATATGAATCAGCTGGGGTTTTTTGGTTAAACTGAAGATTCTGATTCAGTAGATCAAGGCAGGGAGCTGATTTTCTGTATTTCTGCAGGCTCCCGGGTGATGCCAATGTCAGAGACTGAGAACTGCATTTTGAGTAGCAAGGTGCCAGGAGATAATGAGGGGAGGAGTGCTAAGAAATGTGTTTCAAGTCAGTACCCATCTTGGGTTTATACTTAGCTGATACTTATATTCCTAGTTTAGCTGCTTGTTTTCTTAAAGTTGTACCAGATGACCTTTAGGACTTCTTTATACCAGTTTTATATATTTCTTTGAATTAAAAAAAAAAAAGGTCCTCAGAGGAGATTCTTTTAGCTCACTAAGAGGGAGGAAGAGTGATAATTCAAAGTGATTACCTAGAAGTTTTGAAACGTAAAACCTGTAAGAATTTTAAAAGAAACATAATCTTAGCCTGGCCGGGTGTGGCTCAGTGGTTGAGCATTGACCTAGGATCTGGGAGATTGCGGTTCATATTCCTGGTCAGGGCACATGCCCGGGTTGTGGGCTCAATCCCCAATTGGGGGTGTGCAGGAGGCAGCTGATCAATGACGACTCTCTTATCATCGATGTTTCTATCTCTCTCTCCCTCTCCCTTCCTCTCTCTGAAATCGATAAAGATATGTAGGTAGGTAGGTAGGTAGGTAGGTAGGTAGGTAGGTAAGGAAGGCAGGGAGGGAGGGAGGGAGGGAGGGAAGGAAAGAAAGAAAGAAAGAAAGAAAGAAAGAGAGAGAGAGAGAGAGAGAGAGAGAGAGAGAGAGAGAGAGAAAGAAAGAAAGAAAGAAGAAAGAAAGAAAAGAAGAAAGAAAGAAAGAAAGAAAGAAAGAAAGAAAGAAAGAAAGAAAGAAAGAAAGAAAGAGAAAATCTTAGACCACTCAGAAGCTCATAGTATTCTTGAAAATCGTTTGATAGTGGCTAATCTGTGTAGTAGAATACAGATGTTTTGGGAGAAGAAAGATGGGCATAAATTGGCTTGTGGATAGCATTTAGAGGCTTGGTTGATAGTATTGACTAATACAGAAATACATAATCTTCCAAGTTATATTATTACTTTTCTGCATTGGTAAGATAGTCTATTCCCCTCCCCACCCCCCCTTTTGCTAGTGTTATTGGAACTCTTAGTAAGAAATCTCTCTGGACAAGGGTTTTTATGCTGTGGAAATTTAGTTTTATATTTTCTGTTCCTGGATGTAACTGAGATCATATAATGTGAAAGACTAAATTGCTACATTTAATTACCATTTAATAATTATTTGGTCCTTTCTAATTGCAAAATGATCTTTTTTACTCTGATAATATTGGTGATATTTTTGAAAAAATTGGTAAATAATTCTTTTTGAAAATCTAGTATATTAGAGTTAGATAGTGCATAAGTGCTGTATTCCTAAGTAGATTAATTTATTAATTTGTTCTGTTTTATTTGTTTAGCTTCCCTGAATGAGGTTTTATTGCTGGTGGACACCACACACTTGAAGAGATTTGGGTTGTGGAAAAGTAAGGATGATGACCCCAGTAAAAGGAGCCATTCAGTCCTCTTCCTCTGGGTCTCCTCACATTATCTCCAGGAGATTCAGACCCAGTTAGAAAACTTCACGTTGAGCCAGCAGTGTGAGTATATATTGATTTCTAAATTTCAGGATAACTTGAGAAGTCTTGTAAATAAAGTAGTTTTCTTCTTAGTGATTTAATAGAATGTAATTTCATTGAATTGAAACTTAATTTCATTGAATTAAAAAAACATTATCCCTTAATATTATGTAAGATAAATTATTTTATTTATTCACATAATTTCTCCTGATACTTTCACTCAACCAAATGACATTATTTTCTAAAACAAAGGGAACACCTTATCTTTTAGTCAGTTGTCATCCTTGGCTGCCTTTCTTATGAGTTTCTTGCCCTTATTTCATAATGAACTGTGACTTAGCTAATCAGTGGCAAAGTTAAAGAAAATACAGAAGTTTTTACCTTCAACATTTTCTTGAGTTTCTAAAAGAGAAACTCAATTTACTTATATATCCTTTCTCTAATACTGGGTTGAATACTTTGCTGTAGTGCTCCCAAGTATATACATGTAAATATATATACTTACATGTATATATATATTTAAAATTAGTTATATTTCTATCCTAATTACTTCCAAACTAATTGGGAAAATTCATGATTACATACCAGAGAAGTCGGAGAAATAGAATTAGCCAATTATAATCATTATTGGGGAAGAGAATGTCATTTGAGACCACTGTTGAAATGATTGATTAAAGAAAAGGATATTGGAATATTTTTTAATTAATAGATTTGATACATGGAGGAAGGAAGAGAAAATTAATTGCTTAATTATCATTCATTTATTCATATATTCAGTAACAAATTTTACTAGCATCTACTAAATGCCACGTTCTGGAAATACAGAGGTCAGTACCATTGTGGAGTTTCCATTCTAATCAGTAGGAGTCTAAAACTTGTGAATTTTGGTTCTAGTTACTAATGGTGCCTATTTTTGGATTTAATTTGCCTGGGTTATTGCTTTGCTAGTGGTTATATACCAACCATACTATTATTAATAATCAAGTTATTTTAATTATAATATCCTTGAAAAATAATACTACTGATAAAAATTGTTTTGTTTTTTTAATAGCAAAATCCAGTGAATTCATTTTCCTTGAGCTACACAATCCTATTTCACAAAGAGAAGAATTGAAATTGAAAGATATTATGACAGAAATAAGTACAACCACTGGAGAATTAGAGCTTTCTTATCCGTTGTCTTGGGCTCAGGCACTTCCTTTATTTCAGAACCTTTCTTCAAAAGAAAGTTCTTTTATTCATTATTACTGTGCTTCAACTTGTTCCTTTCCTGCTGCTGCTGCTGAAGAAATGAAGATGAAATCAGTATCTCAGGTTAGCATATGATTATAAAATTGGTGAGGGTGTGGGAGAAGGTTTGGTAAAAATTCTTTTGTTGAAATTAGGCTGATTTAGAAATGCCGTTTTATCTAAGGGGCACAATAGCCAACCTGAAAGAACTCCCAATGCCAAAACTAGAATAGTGGGATCAGCAAAATCATTAATGACAGTATGTGATTATTACCAAAGAATAAAATGAATACCCCAAAATCTATATTGATATAAATAAATGACTGTATTAATGATGAATACATAAATAATAAATGATTGATAAGGGACATTTCTTACTAAGAAAAATATTCCAATTAATAAATATAAAAAGAATGAGAAAAATAGAAAACCATCATTAGAAAAATCATAGTTACGCTATTGTTGCAGGCAAGGTCCACCAAGAGATGCTAAATTCAATGGGTGAAAACTTAAGGAGAAACAGGATATGTGCATAATCTCAAAATCTCTTCCCCAATACATTTATTAATTACAAAAGGTAGTAACAGTAGAGAATCCTGGCAGATACCACCTTAACCCAAATGATCCAAGTTAATAACACCAGTAATAAGACATTTTGACATAATGTACCTGTCATAGCATGCGCTGAGAAGGGTACATCACTTCTGTGGTATTCTTCCCAATAATGTATAACTTCAATGTAACCATGAGAAAAATCAGAAAAACCCAGTTACAAAATAACTGACTGATACTCTTTGAAAATATCAAAGTTATGAAAGATAAGGAAAGACTGAAGCATTGTAGGGTCCTGAAACAGAAAAAAAATATATTGGTGGGAAAACTAGTGAATCAGAATAAAGTCTGTAGTTTTAGTTTATAATATTATACTAAGGTTAATTTCTTAGTTTTGATAATTGTACTATGGTTATATAAGATGTAAATATCACTGGAATCTGGGAGAGGCTTGTTTGTGTTTTGCAATTCTTCTGTAAGTCTAAAATTATCTTGAAACAATTCATAGTAAGTTTAAATATGCTGTATTTTGAATTGGACATTGGTAATATACATGTGATTTGTGTATCTCTGTCAAATACCTCTAGAAAGAAAAATGTTTATTAAGTTTGCTATGGGGCATACATGTGCATGTACATGTACACACATGACAGTTTGGTCTGGGGCTAATCTGTTATTTAAAAGGCTTGTAGGAAGCCACATTAAGAAGACAAGGAGTGAGACTACCACGATCTTTCTTTATGTATATGTTGTAAAAATTTTGCATGGTAGCTATGTTGTATATACAAATTTACATTCTTTTCCATTTAATAATAGAATATCAATTCATATTATTATAAACTCAGTCTCTCTTTTAAATTTTTTCTACTGTATTATCACCTCTTTTGTTCATTTTGATACATAGTTTTCAGATTCTCTTTTAATTATATAGCCCAGATCTATAAGTAACACTTCAACTGAAACTTTGGCCATTGTATGTACAATATCTTTCCCCCCCCCACCCCCCCCCCCAGGTCTCCAAACCGTTTATTTCTCCTGTCCGGGAGGTGGGGGTCCCCGGGGGCCAGGCGGGAAAATACTGCAGGCGGCGGGGTCAGGTGCCAATGGGTTCGGGATGGGGTGGCCCTCAGGCGAAGGTGGAGCCCTTCCAGCACGTTGGCCGTTCGTGGGGTCTTAGTTGATGTAGATCCTGCCTGGGCTGCTGCGCAGGAGCTGGGCCCGCAGGCCGCACAGCAGCTCGCTGTAGGAGCGCTTCTGCAGCCCTCCCATCTTGCCGATGCTGTGAAGGCTACAGAGCGCGCAGAGCTCGCTTGAGCCGCCGAAAGCCATGAGCTGGTCCGGAACCACATGCACCGCGATATACTGGGCCGGCATCTCCTGCCTGCGCCAGCCGCTGGGTGAGCTCGCAGAGAAGCCCGTCCCGCACGGGGACACACTGGCGTTCACCGCGAACATCAGCATAATAGCGGAAGGTCGGCTAACACACAGCTGCAGCCTGGGAACCTGCGCTACGTGACAGCCGCCCAGTTCTGTCCCAGTCCAGTATCTTTTGATCAAAAGTATTATTTTGATGTTTACATGTTTGCAGAAATTCTAAAAGCATATAACTCATTGATTTGGATTTCTTTTTGTAACATTTTCTCTTACAAGTCTAAGTTTTGGCTGTTCTTTTCAGAGTTAATATGTATTTATGTATCTATAAGGAAACTTTTCTTTTTTTGCCATTTCCTACCAGCCCTCAAATACAGATACAGTCAAACCTACTTACACCTTCATGCAGAAGCAAAGTAGTGGATGCTACTCACTTTCTATTACATCTAACCCAGATGAAGAATGGCGAGAAGTCCGGCACACTGGACCTGTTCAGAAGTACGTACTGTGTCATGTCCTGTTTGTAATAGGTGGGCACACTAGTCGTTTTCATTCATGTTGCTGATTTTAAAGTAATTTACCTTTTTTAATGTTTTGAGTTTTACTTTCACACTAATGACTGGTAATAGAAAGAATGTGTTTTTTTAATTTATAAGAAAGTTACAAAAATTTTATTAAGAAAACAGTTGGTGCTGTTTTATTTAGTTTTATGTTAATAAGACAGAAATGGCAGCCAGACTGTCAAATTTGGTAAGATTAAAGCATTTATTGAAAATATCTAATACCAATGTATGTTTTTAAGATATATTTCATATCTAAATATGTAACAGGAAAAATGAAATTATTTACTAGAGTATGCCTCAATTTAAGGTACTTTGGAGCTTATCAGAACTTCCCTTTCAGAAGTTGCTTCTTTGTTTTTATTTCATCTTTTATGTATCTTCTCATGGTGGAAAGGCAGAATCGGGAGTTTGTACGTTTGAGGATGGTTTTATTCCTCTATGTGATTCCTTTTCTGTGTTCTAGAAAAAAGAACACATGAAAGCATAGGATAGTAAAAATAGTCAATAAAATAGAAACTATAATATTAGCATTTAAAATTTTCACATATTCTTTTTCTAATTAGGTGCTATGGTTATCAAGATTAATCAATTACAGATGATTTTTATCTTCTTGAATCTTTCTGGTTTAAGAAGTATATATTATACCTTTATTGTTGACCTCATTTGTGCAATGAGTATCACCCCGTCTACTCCAAGGTTACGGCTAGGAACTCACTACTGGTCTTATTCTGAACTTCAAGAGAGGGTGGCAGAAGAAAGATGCCTAATTAGTTGTCATCTTTTTTCTACTTCGTTTTGGTCGTGCCTTAATTATTCATTTCCCTTATTATGTTCTCTGAAGTTTTACAGTATAAGCACTTTATTATGGGGAAACTTGCCTCCTAAAGCTCCTATGTTATTTTTTTATTACCCAGCTGCTGGTTTAGATTAGCCACCAGTAGAGCATTAGCGCCAGTTTTTGACTGCTGGCTCTTCTGAATGGAAAGGAACTGGGAATCTGAATAGGGATTCACTTTGAGTTGGAAAGTGGAGCATCGGAAAATCTTCCATGGTTTATTACATCAGTTTGTTGAAAGTTACAAATTATGCGGAAGAAAGATATCCTCAGTGGTATTGTAATTGGTTACGAGATAAACCTATTGACTTAACAGATGTTGAGACCAGCCTACGTGGGCAAGGACTGGAAATGAAAAGATACTCAGTGAGACTACTATATGTAGCTTGTGAAAATAAAGAAAGGAAAATATAATTGCTTGTATCCTGTCAAATAGTTTTTACTCTACGTATTTTAGTTATTGAATGCTACTGCCCTGTTATTGGATCATGTAACAAATCTTTTTGATACTAGAATTTTCAGTACCAATGTACTTTAACTTTACTTTTATTTCTTAAGGTTGATCGTATACCCTCCTCCACCGACTAAGGGGGGACTGGGAGTAACCAATGAAGACCTGGAGTGCTTGGAAGAAGGGGAGTTTCTTAATGATGTAATTATTGACTTCTACCTTAAGTAAGTACAATGCTAAATGATCTTCTCATTTGTTTTACAGATTTTGATGTGAATCTTATAGTAAATGTTTTTATATCTAAATATTTAACTCTAGAGAAAAGTAACCTGCCAAGATATTAGATTTGAAAAACTTTCACCTACCAAGGTTCTCTAGAGCTGACTAATTCAGTTTCATTCCTTTACTTCCGATAGATACTATATACTTCAGAAGAGCTACTGTTTTGTTTGCTTTAGTTTTTGTTTGTTTTTTATTTATTCTTCTTGGCCTGTTATTGTGGGGAAGGAAGTGCTTACATAATTACAAATCACTTTGGGAATTAGCTGAAAAGAAGCAACTCTTTGGAGTTATCTATTATATCTTTAAGCACAATAAGAGTCAACAGTCATTTTAAAAATCCATATCACTGTTCTATTAATTTTGTATAGCCAAGCTGCAGGAATAGATAGGAAAGTTTAATCAACTTTCATGCAAAGGTAATTTGTTTCTAGCCTTCATTTTGTACTATATCCCTAGACTTGTATTTCCAGCACTTCTTCAAGATAATTATTACATTGACCTCTCTCAAACTAAAGTTTTTAAAAATTTATCTTTATTGTTGAAAGTATTACAGATGTCCCTCTTTTTCCCCCCATTGATCCCCTCCACCAGGCATCTGCCTCCTCCCCCAGGCCTTCTCCATGGTCTTGTCTATGTCCTTGGGTTATGCATATATGCATATAAATTCTTTGTTATCTCTCCCCACCCATTGCCCTACCCCTGCCTCCCCTCTGAAATTTGTCAGTTTAATTTATCATTTTACCTAAGCCCTATTGTTTTACTGATAATCCAGTACTTATTCCAGTCATTCAGGCCCCAAATCTCACACTATTATTTACTCTTCATCCTTGACATTGTATATTTAATCTCTAAAAATTTAATTTAATTTGGGTCTTTTTTATATCTTCTATGTCTCTATTTAGTTATAACTGTTTAGAATATAGTTATAATAACTTACAATGTCCTTTACTTATTCTAACATCTGTGTCAGTTCTGGGTAGGTTCCCCTGTTCATTGTGAGTGTTTTTTCCTTCTTTGCATGTCTGGTGATTTTTTTTATTGGGTGCTGGGTATTTTTCTATTCCTATAAATATTCTTGAATTTTGTTGTGGAACACAGATTGTTTGGAAGCAGTTTGATGCTTTTAAGTGTCATGATTTTTATGATTTGTTAGCTGAGACCAACAAATTAATCCTCACCTCTGAGGAAAGACCTTTCTGAATGTTCTACCCAGTGCCTCATGAATCATGAGATTTTCCAGCCTGGCTGGTAGGAAAAGGCGTTATTCCCATGGCCTGTGGAAGTGCTGGGTACCATTCTATCTAATCTTTTCAGGTTGTTCTTTTTCCAGCCTTGGGTATTTTCCGTACACCTGTACAATGATCAGTATTCTGCTGACTACTTGAGGAGGACTTTCTGAAGATGTGTGGAGCTCTCTATGCATACAGTTCTTTTCTTTCCACTATTCAAATCTGCAAACTCTAGCTGCCTTGGTCTCTCCTGACTCTCATCATCTCTTCAACTCAGGGAGTCTGCCAGCCTTCAGTGGGGTACTCCTTGTGCTGCAGCCTGGAAACTGTCAAGGCAGTAAGCTGGGGCATTAGTGGAGCTTTCCTTGTTGGTTTCACATTTCTCAAAGATCACTGTTCTTTGTTACCTGATGTCCAGGGTTTTGAAAACTATTGTTTTATGTATTTTGTTCTATTTTTTGGTTGTTTCAAGCAGGAGGGTAAATCTGGTTCCTGTTATTCAATGTAGGCTGGGAGCGAAAGTCTCCATTATCATGGACTCTTCACCCTCCCTTTGATATCTACATATTCAGTTGCCAATTTTAGTAGATTCTGTGTCTCAAATTCATTTATTCTCTTTCTTTTGTCATCATGATCTTTCTAGTACTCCTTATCTCACCTAAATTGTCATTCTGCCTTTTAAAGTAGTCTCCCTGTATCTTTTGTCTTTGTTTTGCTGTCCATTGAGTATATTTTTTATAACCATTATTTTTCTTAAGAAGGCAGTTCTTAGAAACTTTTAGTAATTTCTTATTCCCTGTCAAAATGAGTTCAAACACAGTCTTACATTTGAGGGTCTTGATAATATGACACCAATCTGTCTTTTCAGCCATCTAGTAATCTAACCTTACATATATTATATAGTCCAGCAAATTGAATCAGATACATTTTGCTAAACAAAGCCCATCCCTATTCATGCTTCTGCATTAATGTCCCATTTTTCTTGCTTCCTGGAATTCTCACCTCTTTTTCTCAACTTGTTGAAATTTTATTCCTCTTTCAAGGTTCTTCTCAAATGGTACCTTTGTGACCACTCTTCCTGATCTTCTAAACAGATATTATTAACGCCCATAAAACTTCATTTGCATCTTTTATGGTACTTTTAATATTTTGCCTTATTTTATAGTTATTTGGTGCTTTTATGATCATTCTCCCTCTAAAGGTTAAGCATCTAGAATCTTACTAATTTTTGTATCCCTATAATAGTGTAAAATTTCTGTTTTGTGAGATGAATTAAATCCATTTTGGTATTAATTTTTAAATGTTTTATTGGAATTAACTAACAAATTTTACTTCTAATGCAGTTATATTTTTCTCTACTGCCTTTTTATAGAACTGACTATATCTGTCCCTTATTTTCAGAGGGGATTCTAACTTTATTTTTTAAGCTACTTTCATTTTTTAAATTGATGAATAACTTTCAGGTAGCAAAGTATAGAGCTAATGAATGTTCACATATGTATGCACCCATGAACTCATCATTCAGATCAAGCATTTTTTGTGTTTCCTTCTCTGTAGTATATCATCATAACCACATTATAGAAAAACTTCACATTGTCTTTGTCTGTTATGCTTTTTAAAAAAGCAATTATAAGGGCATTTTTGAACCTGCATAAACATTAAGAATGATAGAGTTCTCTAATCATGAAGGATTTAATTATTAAATGATTGAATTATAATCTTATGTTGAAGGATTTTTAGTATAGAAGGAGACTAAGAATTTAGAGATTAGTCATGTCTCAGAGTTACTAAGATTTTTCTAGATTTGTTTAGGAGTGTTAGTTTCAGTTTTATATTTGATTGTGTGATTATTTGGTTAATATTTCCATCTACCCTCATTCCTCTAGACTATAAGCTATATGAGGGAGGTACTTTTTTTCCTCTTCTTCTTTTGTGCCTACAGTGTAAATATGGTGCTCAACACATGTTAGGAATTTGATAAATATTTGTTAAGTAAATGAATAAGTGGGCAATTTCTGCTTTAAACAGTCTTGGTTCAAGTGAAGTAACTAAAAAACAAAAAATTCTGAAATCAGAGCAGATTGCAAGATTGCTTTGCATCTAATGGGATATAAAGATGAAGATTCCCAGAGTACATAAGATAATTGGGAGAAGATGAGGTAAAACCTAAAAATAACTTATTTTGTGGTGTTCCTACTTTACCAGGTATCTTATCTTGGAGAAGGCATCAAATGAACTTGTTGAACGAAGTCACATTTTTAGCAGCTTTTTCTATAAATGCTTGACGAGAAAGGAAAATAACCTAACAGAAGATAATCCAAATCTTTCGTAAGTCAGTCTTCCAATGTACCTAAGTTTTGAGAGGCAGATATACCATTTTGATGTTCCTAATGAAATAACTTCATTTAGTGTTCCCTAGAGTGAGCAATATTACCACTGGTGTAGGTCCTGGGTCTGTTGCTCTGTGAGACATTTCTCACCCTTCCACGGTACTGCTTCCTATCAGGGAGGCAGACTTGCAGGCTGCATTTCCAGTTGCATGTCCTTTGGGGGACACTGGAAGTTGGAAAGTAAGGAAGGAAGAAGCTAGGTTATCTCTTCTTTACCTTCTGCCTTGGGCAGTAATGCTGGCAGTTTCTCATCCTAAAGTATAAGCTCCATGAGGTGGCTTTCCTAGATGCTGTAACATAATTCCTTATGACACTTGTATTTTAGTTATTTGTTGTGTTTTTTTTCTGCCTGCATTTTAAAATAAATTTCTTTAGGGCAGTGTGGGTGATTTTCATTATTTGTTCTTAGGAACCTAATAAATATTTGTTGAAAAAATAAAATGAAAGATGAACAAATAGTGGCTATACTTAACTCATTGTCTTATAGTTTCTTTATATATGAAATGAAAGGAGATGAGTGTCATCTTTAAAAATCTAAAAATATATGCCTCCTTCTTCCTCTTCCATTATGTTTTAAAACACCTTTCTATTCATAGATACAACATTCAGATAATTCTGTCCAGGTTTAATAGTAGTGATTTATACCATGCCCAGATGGAACTAAACAGAATAAATAGGTATAGCTGTTTATGTTCAGTTGTTGCGCCACTTTTGGAATTTATGAAACAGCCTATAAATTGTTGCCTTTCTTCTGTCTATTACATTATTTATAAGTAGAGATCAGATTTAAGAATACTCAGGAGTTAATAAACGGAGACATTTTCTAGTGTGTTAGATATATTATATATCTTGAAAAGGATAGTTAAGTAAACTAAACCTAGCAATTTTCATTTATAAAAGTGACTCTTAAAATCCTTATCTTAAATTTTTAATTTTTTACATATCAAATATATCTATCTTTCCCAGAATGGCACAAAGAAGACATAAAAGGGTAAGAACATGGACTCGCAACATAAACATCTTTAATAAAGATTACATCTTTGTGCCTGTAAATGAGTCGTGAGTATTTCAGATTATTTTAAAACAAAAGTGGAGAGAGTGCAGAAAAAAGTATTCGGGGCATATTTAGATTAATAATCAGTAAAAAGTGTGGGTACATAGATCTCAGATATTATTTTAAATCTTTTTTTTAAGAGGTAGCTACAACAGTGAGTTACTTATCTTGGATTTTGGTTTGACAGTGTTTATATTGTAAATATAGTGAAAAAAATAAAAGGGCAAATCACCACAAGACTATAATGACTGACACACTGAATTTTTTTTGGACTCAAGAAAATATTTTCTAAATAAAAGATCAGAAGATTTTAAGGTGAATCTTCAAATATTTAAGAGAATAAACCTTTTAAGCACTAACAGAAAAAAGGTGATGCTATGAGTCTGTTTGTCTGTTTATTAAAGCAGATCCTCAACAGAAAACACTGACTATATGAAAGTAATTAAGTTTGAATTACTCAGATTTTATCATAAGTAGTCTTCTTAATTAGTTTTGGAATGTGTGTTCTATATT
Organism: Miniopterus schreibersii; assembly: GCF_964146895.1. Classification (NCBI taxonomy): domain Eukaryota; kingdom Metazoa; phylum Chordata; class Mammalia; order Chiroptera; family Miniopteridae; genus Miniopterus; species Miniopterus schreibersii. The sequence goes on along the minus strand of NC_138106.1, from coordinate 65,716,605 downwards.
ATATCAGATATTACAATTGATTCTTCAAAATTGATGCAAAGTTTGTCATACCCCCTTTCTTAGCTGTAGCTCTAGGACATATTCTTCTGCATTGTTTAGATTTTGTTATTAAGATTGTATTTCTTTTTCATCAGGTCTCACTGGTATCTTGCAGTCATTTGTTTTCCATGGTTAGAAGAAGCTGTATATGAAGATGTTCCACAAACCATGTCCCAGCAATCCCAGGCTCAGCAATCCCATCAAGACGACAAAACAATAGGTGATAAACTTAACGTAAATAGTGTTTTTAATAATGGCAACAACCGTGGAATGGTTATAGGGAACAGTATAATGTTGAAAAGGTAGTATAGTTATTTATTATCATTAAACTTATAAGAAGAATAAGAAATCTGAAATTTTCCTGATAGATTCCCAGCCTCCTGTATAGACCAAATGTAACTCTTGTTATACTTTCATATCAAGTTTCATCATGGCACTTTTTATAGACTAATCTTGGTGACATGACTAAGAATTCATGCCATGGATCTTCAGGCATAGCTTGAAATCCCTCATCTTTTCTTAATATGAAGTAACACGGTTCTTGTTAACACTAGTAATTTGGCTAGGTAATATGAGTCTCTTATAATTTTTCCATGATTTTTCTTATGTTACAACCCTAATCTTAATTAAGCAAGCAAATAAGCCTACTTTTTTTGAAGAAGAAAAATCAAAATTATGTATTTTATAGCTGTATCCTACGTGGCAAGCAGAATTAATTAATAATAGTGATTATCATTAGTACTGACCAGAACCTGGGGGGAGGGATATCTGATAAAGCAATTGATTATTTTCAATTTTCTCTAATCATCCTCTTTTTCAAAAGTATACTTATTCAACACTCTATGATCATAGGTTATAAGAACAGTTATTAGGCAAATTAACATTCCTCTACATTAAAAACAGCAGACATTTTGATTAGTGATCCATCTTTGAAGATCGTCTTTTTATAAGAAACTGGCCCACCTAACTGGTGTTTCAGGTTTTGGATCTGGGGTTTATGTATTGTCTGATAATAGCTGACCATTGTCAGTTTTTATCCATTGATTGAATTTTGTTTAAACTTTAACCATGAAAAAAATCAAATAGAACCCAAATATTTTTTTCCATTTAAATACTATATATATATGTACAAATTAGAATGTATGCTTATCTAAATACTTTGTACTAGACATAAAGACTTATAGCTGCTTTGTTATTTCTAACTAGATAATGATGTACATACTACTTCAGCACTACCCTTGGGTAAAGTGGATTCCCAGGTAAGTGTGTTCTTTATAGATGTGAATCTGTAAAATAGAGCATAACTAGGTGGCTATGGGACCCTGGTGACCCATAATTAAATTTTGCCCCTCTATGATTCTTTGATGGATTTTGTAGGGATACAAAAGAGAACATGAGAAATTATCATTCTTTTTGCATCTGTTTAGCTTACTTTAACTTCCTAGGTTTGTTTGTTTAGTAGTTTATCTGATCATCTTAGTTGGCTACTTTTCTAATTTCTATGATCAGATTTATTCTTCCTTATGTTAGCAGTTTTTTGAACTTAGTGTAATGAATAAGCTAAGCAAGCATATTTTATATTCTACTTTCTGTTCATAAAAATGATTCAAAATAGACTCAAGGTCAATCCATATGATTTCTAAGACTAAATACTGTTAACTTTTCTATATAAGGGCCTCCAAACTAGTATGCATGGTCTAGATTTGGTGTCTTAATTGGTTAAGGTAGCCATGGAAGGAATTCTGGGTAAGTATAGACAGTAGCCGCCCCCGGCTCAGGTCTGTGTCCTCACTGTCGCTGGTGTAGGACAGTCAGAAAGAAGGTGATTTCCTTTTCTTCTGTCACAGTCGCAGGATAAGGGAGTTAGTTCCTTCTTGCCTCTAGGCCAGGTTTTTCAAATTAGGTTCCTTGGAATACTTATTCTAAGGTGCAGTTTGTGATAAAAAGGGATTCCAAGGTCAGTTAAGTTGGGCAAACCCTGTGTGCTATTTCTGTCTTAGAGATTCACTGTTATGTTAGAATAAGAAAGAGACTGAGAAGTTCTGCTTTAATGAAATGTTTAAGTTTAACCTGTTGTTTCTCAAATTTATCAACAAAACACCCATCCCTTTCCCCTTAATGTACACTAATATTCTGCTTTTTGTGCTTCAGAGGGAAGAAATGTGTCTCTACCAACATTATTTATTGAGGTAGAGAATGTATGTAAGCATAGGTTAAATTTACTTGTTTACCTTTGCTAAAGATGATAACTCTGAATAGAAGTAATTAATTAAAGTTGTTTTTTAGAACACATTAAAAGTTCATAACTTATTGGGGGCCACATGTAAAACTGTATAAACTACTGTTTCACCAGTATAAGAAAATAAATCAGTGAATTTTGAAAAATGAATTTAGCTCACTTTAGATTATGAAAAGAACTCTTATTTGAAATTTTAATTTCAAAGTTGTTTGAAACACTTTAGAGAGCATCTGAATAACAGTTTATTCAAACGCTTTAATTGTGAAGTCATAAAAATTCATGTTATTTCAGAGTACTGAGACGAGCATGTCAATACCAAAGAAAATGTGTAAAAGGTAGGTACATGCTGTAATAATATTTTCAGATATTTAGGTTCACTTTATATACAAATACATACATCTTGATTTCTTCCTTTGCTCTTTATAGGCCATGCATTCTCATACTAGACTCCTTGAAAGCTGCTTCTATACAAAACACAGTTCAGAATTTACGAGAGTAAGTAATTACGGTTTGCCCTTCAGTCTCTTACCTAAAAATCTCAATAATTTTGATGCTACCTTAAGAATTACTGAAAAGACTATATCAAAATTATATTTTATTATGTATTTAGGTGAGGCCTATACATCTAATCAATAATAAATATCCCCTATTATGTGTTAATATTCAAGCATTAATATTTCTCAAGGACTGTCAAAAGTAAATTCAGAATAATTGAAAATGTAACTTTACAAAGGAGCAGTGCAAATGTTAGTGGTTATCAAAAGTAATACTTTAGGGAAAAACCCCTCACATTCTTATGTGTGTGTACGTGTGTGTGTATAATTTTATAATTTACTCTAAGGATCTGGAAAAACTAACAGCTAAAGTTTTAAAATAATTTGTTAGTTTACTTGGTGATATAAATGACTATGTTTTTGAGTTGTGAAAGTTGAGTTGTTGAAAAAGGTCTAGCTTTTAGTTTGAAACTAAGATGATATACTTTAAAGTAGGACTTTTGAAGCCTAACATATTGTAATTTCTACTGTGAAAGTTTAGTCTTTGGAAATTTGGCTTGAGCTAACACATCTGGAAGCAAATGTTTTTTCACTTTTGTGAAAGTGTTGCATAATAGTAAAGAAATTTCTGTTCAAGTCACTCTACTTTTTGGTGATTTAAGGTATTTAGAGGTAGAGTGGGAAGTTAAACGAAAAACTCATCGTGAATTCAGCAAAACAAACATGGTGGACCTATGCCCTAAAGTTCCTAAACAAGATAATAGCAGTGATTGTGGAGTATATTTACTGCAGTATGTGGAAAGCTTCTTTAAGGTATGTAAAGATATAAGTAAGCTTCTTATTCACAGTTTCCATTATTACTGGGCAAGCAAAGAAGCAGGAAATGTTATAGGTAATCAAGAAAAAACAAGAAAAGAAATGGAATCACAGATAATTTAGATTTTGGAATTAGCAGATAAGAATTTAGAAATGGCCCGGCCAGGTGTGGCTCAGCGGTTGAGCATCGACCTAGGATCCAGGCGATCGGGGTTCGATTCCCGGTCAGGACACATGCCCGAGTTGTGGGCTTGATCAATGACTCTCTCATCATTGATGTTTCTATCTCTCTCTCTCCTTCTCCTTTCCTCTCTCTGAAATCAATAAAGATATATTAAAAAAAAAAAAAAAGAATTTAGAAATGATTTGATTAATATGTTAGAGAAAATCAAAGATGAACAAAATGAATGAAGAGATGAAATCTAAGAAAATCAAGTGAGCATTCTAGAGTTGAAAATGTATAATGATATATCTGAAATTAAGAACTTATTGGATAGGTTTAATAGACTGGATACAGCAGAAGACAGGATGAGTAAACTTCAATAAAAGACAGTAAAAAGTATCTGATTTTCTCAGAGAGAAAAGAGAATGTAAAGAAAAGAACACAGTATAAAGGACAAGTGCAATATAGTAAAAAAGTCTAATTTACATATACCTGGAATTCCAGAATAATTACATGGGGGATGGGGGGGTGGTGCGTGCAGAGAGTAGTAAGGCAGAAATGTGAAGAAACATTTTCAGAACTAGATTCATGTAGTCAAGTAGTTCAGAAAACCATAAACTAGATAAGTACAAAAACAAGCATGGGTGTTATTTTCTAGCTCATCAGACTCTATGGAAGCTAGCGATATTAAAGAAGAAATTTTAAATAGCAAAGAATCACTCTTTGCTTTTTGAACTGTCAGCTTATTACTTCAGTCATTACCAGTGTAGTTGGTATATTGAGCAGGGTATTTATACTTGCTTTAGAAAATCCTTTAAAGGTACTTCTAAAGTGTAAGGATTACACTTTGAAGTGTAAGGTGCAGTTACAACTTCTGGTGTAATTGGAGAGGAATGATAATTTATTGCAGAATATGGTTATGGAAGTCATTGAATGTATTTTGTTTTTTTCACATTGGAACTTCATTAAAGGGTGACAATTCTGGTCATCTAATACTCTTTCCAAAGAGATGGTTTTATTTTTAGAATATTTAAGTGCCTTATTACTTAACATATCTGAGTTTGTTGCATAATTCTACTTTGTATAGCCTCAATTAGTAGAATATACTAATAAAGGTTGTAGTATTATTTAGGATTTCTGGGGTTGGGGGGAACTTAAAAACGAAACCTTGTGTTTTACAAATTTTTGCACTAATATAGCTAAGCCTCAGTGGAAAAATAATAGGTTTGGGAGGGACCACTCAAAACCTGTGGAACTTGTAACTAAACCCTGACAAAAGCAATATTACTTCTAAAAAATATTCGCATGGTTAAATCTCTGCTGATATTTGCTCCCAGAATCATAGTCCATTCTTTCAGCTCTATACTCTTAATTTCTTCCATATGTAAGTCCTTCTTATATCTGGCTTCTAATAGTTTCATCAAATTTATAAACATGATCTAGGGGTAGCCTTCTTTAGCAGTTAATTTATTTTTTTTTAAACACGGGGAAGGTCTTTGCAGTTGTAACTCGCACCTTCCTGGTTAAGCTTAACTAATGGAAAATACAGCAGTTCATGAAGCCATTACATTAGCTATTTCTTGCATTCTAAGAGGCCCTTCTGCAGTATTTTATATGCTTTTTTTAAAAAAAATCTGAGATTCTTCGTTTACTGCTAAGGCTTTTTCTTTGTTTTAACAGTTTCAAAATATTAACATGTTGGAAAAAATTGTGTTCAAATCAACCTGACTTCTGCATTGTGCTGAATCATTTTCTATTTACTAATTCTGTTTTGCACTACTCAGTTAAACACCATTGTAGCAGAACAAACAGGATTTAATTTTAATGTTCAAAAGCTAGCAATTTAATGAATATGTTCTAAAATTGTGGTGATGGTTGCACAACTCCGTGAATATAATCATTCAATTGAATATTTTAGGTGAATTTTATGCTGTGTGATTGATATCTCATTTAAAGAGCTGTTATTTAAATAAAGTTGGCAATTTCTCATTTCTTGTAAAAGTAAAATTCAAGCAAATTTGAAGCATACTGGTGAAATGATTGCATTCTTTCCTTTCTCTCTTTAGGATCCTATTGTTAACTTTGAACTTCCAATTCATTTGGAGAAATGGTTTCCTCGTCATGTAATAAAGACCAAACGGGAGGATATTCGCGAGCTCATTTTGAAACTTCATTTACAGCAACAGAAGGGCAGCAGCAGCTAGTTAATCTGTACAAAGATGACAGATGTTCTGTGCGATTACGGGAAAGCTGCTTACCAGCATTTGTGTTAGCCAGCTCAGAGAAGAAAATAACTTGCAGTAGTTTTATAAGTCATTGAATGTTATTTAAAATATATAAGGTGTATTATTAGAATTGTTGGGATCTCATAGGGGGGTAATATACATAAACTTATTAGAAATGAAAATTTCATAAATATTTGATATTTTTCTGATTTAATATGCTTGGATTATGCAATAGTAATATGTAATGTGGGAATGTTTTTGTAGATAATAAAACTATGTGATCTGTACTTCCACATAACGGGAGTTGAGGGGAGTTAGGTCCTCCCTCATGCCAGCCCCAGTGCTTGTCAGATTTGTTGACAAGTCACACTATATTGTAATTCTATTCTTTGCAGCTCAAGCATGCAGTATGAATACTGTGTATTTTTTTTTAAAGAATTTAGTATCAAGGCTTCAGAAAATGCCGTTTGTGGCATCCCTTCTGTATAGTGCAAAAGACATAATGTTAGCAAAATGATAAAAGTTCAGTCTTTCAAAGCGCAGCTTATTTTTCTCAATTGCTAAATGGAACCATTACTCTGCTGTAATTTTTTTTAATTTTTTATGTCATATGTGGGGATCTGAGAATTTAGTTCATTCAGGGTGAAATTTGGAACAAAAAAATTTAGCTATACAAAATAGGTTTAAAAAATTATATATGTAACTCAACTTAGTTCATTTGAAGTATAGCTATATACTGACTCCTACATTATCCCAGAATATATGTACACAGGTTATGTAAGTATATTAGATAAAATTGGTGTCCTTATAATTTTAATTAAAAAATACCCTCAAAGTCTTATTTATTGTTAGAACTAAATATATAATTTTATAGCTCTGTTACCCAGTATTCATCTGCAAAGCCAGATTGCTCTCATTGCTTTTATATTTTTAAATTGTACTTTTCAGAGACTTGTAATCCCCATGGAACTAAATTTTTTTATTAATTGTTCAGGTAACAGTTATGAATTCATGTGATGAGGGTGGTGTTATATAAATACTTCACAGCCTTCTAATATTATCAGGAATATTTTGAGGGACAATTATAATGTATTTTCTCAGATAAGAAAAATGTTTTTCTTAAGAATATTTTAATCTTCTGTTTTAAGCATCTCTTGGATTTACATTGTAACTGTATATAAAGCAGCAAAGCAAAGGCAATTTCAGATAAAGTTAAAAATAGGAACATTTTATTTCAAAATCATGTGAATTGATATTGTCAGTTAAGCCTCAGTGTTCTTAAGCTTTTGTTAATCTTGTCACCATCTTTATATTGTTAAAGATATTTGTCTTCTGGAGATTTCCTATAAAGATGCTTATAATTACATGTTTCATTCCCAATTTGTGTGTGTGTGGGGGGAGGGGACTTTTTTAGGTGACTATTAATTATTTTGTACATCTAATTTTGGGAAAGCAAGTATATATAATACATCTTCTTGTGACTTCTTAACTTTTTTGTTTGTATGTTTTTCAAAGATACCACTGTCTTTGATCATGTTTTGAAGATTGTTTAAAATTCATTTTCCTAAATTCATGTGGAAATGCTTTGAGAATATCAACATTTTATATTAAACACATTTCCAACTCATTAAATTGAGGTGTAATTTTTTAAAGAAATGTGTGCCGGTCTTAGAAATGAATTTTGAATTGTACAGTGGCCAGTGCATATCATGTAAGTGATGCTTAGATTAATTTTTTTTTTCCCAGTTTAACAAGCATGTAGTTAATTTGATTGTCAGTTCAGGGAATGTTTGGCAGTTTTCTAGGTACAATAAAATGAATGATAGATCTTATTTCTGAATCCTTTATAGTTTAATGGGAGAAGTGGACATATGAACACTCTTATATTCTCTGGTAAAAACAATCATAGAATTCTTTGGGAACACAAGACGGAGTTCAGCCTCGTGTGTGTGCTCCCATTGTGGTAGCGAGAGGTGGAGAAGGGAAAGCCTTCCTAAAGAAGATAATACTATTTTTAATTCAGAACTCTTGGGATTTAAAATAAAAAGATAGCCTAAAAAAAGTCATATCTAACCAACTTAGAAAGAATTTATTAAAATGAATTTATTAAATCAGCTTTTCTATTTTGTTAGGGGGAAAATTGGTCTAGACTTGTCATACAGAACTTTTTCTAATTTGATTTCAATCTATATTCTCTCATCTTTCCACTGTCATCTACTTTTTAGTCATATAAAATTATTAATTTATACTTTAATTACTTTTGGCTTAACACCAAGCTTAAGCCTTTTATTCATAGGAAATTACCTTGGGTTTTCTTTCTTTCAGTATTTTTCTTTGGAAATGTACTGTGCTAAAATAAATGTGAAATGTCAGCCGTATTCAACATTTTTTTTAATGGTGAAAAAGACCTTTAATTGTTAACTGTGTCTGGACTGTGGAACTGGGATTGGACATGCTCGGAAGGCCTGCTTGACCAGATTGTATAAAACCCCGCAGGAAAACACAGTCCCCTGCTTCCCTCTGCAGCCTCTTGTAACTGGGCTTGTCCTTGCGAAAGTCTGGAAACTTTGCCCACGGGCTACTGAAAAACATGGTTCTGTGTGGATGAGGCTCCCTGATGCTCGTGTGGTCGCGTGAGGTGGTCCCTGCTCTTACAACTGAGTGCGTCCCTTTCGAGGGCTAGAGAGATCAGGGTCAGGACTCTTGTGGGGACTCCATTTGAAGATGTGCTTTATTTTATACACTGTTTTCTGGGCTTCATTCTAATATGAATGAAAGGAGCTAGGTTATGGACTGTTGTCCTGTGAGTGTGAATGTCACTTGGAACCCAAGATCACAGGTGGTTGTTTGGAATAGGCGTTGCCACATTGTATCTCCACACCTCAGGCCTTGAACATGCTATCCTTCTTCTTAGAACACCCTTTCACTACTTGTCAACTTTATTTTTTTCAAAATCTGGCTCAAATGTCATCACCCACACTTGCTCAAAAGGAATATTCATTACCTCTCTTGTTCCCCTATAATGATTTGTTTGTATTTCTCTTATCAATTTTATTTCATTATTTGTATACATATTTTCCCCTGTAGACTACAAGCTCCTAAAAGACAAACATTTTGCATTTCCTGTATTTAGTATGTTAGTAGCATATAGTAAACAGAAAACTTTGCTGAGTCAATAAATGATTGTCAACTCATTTGGAATTAAGGTATGAATGAGAGAACCTGGTACTTGTTATTTCTAAGCACAGAGTTTTACGTTTAGTTTCTTATCAGCTTATAATATTTGGGATATTTCTTGAAGCATAAAGACCATCAGATGGGATTTTGAAATATTTCCTAAAAAGAATCTCAATAAAAGCTCAAGGATTATTTTTCCCGAGTAATTAAACATTAGATAATCTTTTCATCTATAGGAAAAATCCAAAATTCTTGGTAAGACCTTCAAGGTATTTCATAATCTATCTCAACCTTTTCAGTCTTCATTCCTAACCTATTTGCCCTATGCTTCTGTTCTTGCTTTTGCAAATATCTATATTCTGCACAAATGGTATATTTTCTACCTTATCGATCGTGACCAGGGGTTTCTTCCCTAACTCCCATCCCTTCCCACTGACTCCACTTCTACTGACTGAAATGCCACTGCACCAGGCCATTCAAGGCCCAGCTGAAATGTTATCTCTAATAAACCCCCTTTTGCTTCTGGGTTCCCATGATACTTCCTTGTATCATAGATGCAGCTATTCAAAGAGTGCTGTAATTAAGTTACATTAAACGTGAACTTAAAATGAACTTATAAAATGGTAAATCTATTTAGAAGCAAATGAACCCAGCCGAAGTTTACATACTATTGTGGTTTTTTTAAAAGTACAGGTTTCTGAAATTTTATGAACTATTATATAGAATATAATAACCATTTTTAGAGTTTTTAAGTAAATACTTGTGATATAGTTAAGTTAGGGAAATTTTACTTCATTCTGCAGTTTGAACAAAAGAATTCCAAAGTTGGAAACCTCTTTAAACTTTATGAACACCTGTAATAAAAGACAAACAGTATACATTAGTTTAGAAAGAATTTTCATATTTCCTAATCTTTCCCAGCAACCCAGTGATATAGGCAGAGATGATCATACCTAATTTCTTTGGTGAGTAAACCAGTTCAAAGAGTTTAGGTTTACCAAAATCAAATATTAAGTGTTAAAAGCAGGATCTGAGCCAAGGTTTGCCCAGGGTTTTTCTCATTCTAAGTACAGAAATGTTTCTAGAGTACTGTGATTCTCAGATTTCCTGGCTTGTTGGAATAGCCCACCAAAAAGAATTTCCAACTAATATTTGCCACCTTAAAGTTCTCCCTTGGTTTGAATTGTCAACCTGAAGCTTTTCTTTGAACTTTAAAATTTCGTTTAGTAAAATTTTCAGCTTTTTCCTCCTACTCAACAAGTTTGGCAAATAAAATTCTGATCAATATATTGCAAATGCTGTGCACATGTATTTAATGGTCATTTAGATTCGTGAGCTTATATAAGGGCTGAAAATGTGGTTTGTATGAGTGTTACCAGAGAATCAAACTTCTGTGGCTTGTGGGAGAAGGTTCTTGCGATATCTTTAGAAAATGAATTTTCTAAGATTCTCGTGGGAGAATGAGATGTAGTAAAAGGCTTTATTTGCATTCGTTGGGTTGCAAAGTCCCATGTCCCAAAAAAGGTGCAGCTGGGGTTCCAATAGGGCCAAAAGCAAGGCCAGCATCCAGAGCTGCTGTTCCATGTTGCAGCCAGTGTAGTTCAGCATCCAAGCTAATTAAAGTCCATTAGTCCATTGTGTGGAGCCCCACACAGCCGCAAACCACGTAAACCACGAGGGTGCAGGGGAGCGCATCCCCTGCAACAGCAGTCACGGGGGCGCAGGCAAGCAGACAAGAGAGCATGCTGCTTTGTGTAGAAGTTTAAATATTCAGGTTTCTCATGCTTATAGTGGCCATGCCCATCCTGGCCACTAATATGTTCCCAGGTGTGACTGGCAGGCAGACAGGCACCTTCCCACATCACTCAGCCCTTACTGGGCGTGCATCTAAGCTGCCTTTGTCCAGTCCCTTCACTCGTCAATCAGCAGGGAACAGACTTGGAGAGTGTTAAATGCAGCTTTTTGGAAAAGCTGTATAAATGGCATGCCTATGTTATCTAGTCTTTCCTGTTAATAACCAGATTATTACAACTGTATCATGAGTTTGTATTGAAAAGTGTGCTTGATAAGCTTTTCCTAAAGCATGAAACAGGATGATTTAACACACTTTAGGGTTCTCCAGACAAATGTGCTTTAGGTCTTTATAAAACATTATTTATTTTTTTAAAAGAGAACTTCTCCAGAAGTATATAAGATAAATTCATTGCTATTTGATAGTGAATTCTAGTTTCCACAAGGATTTTAACTAAATTGCTTTGTACTAGGTTTATTTGATGAAAGCAACTGTCTTAATGCAAAGAATTTTATCTGTTCCTATTGGGTAAGGGATAACACACTGGGCCTCATGTTTAATACCAAATCAAGCAAAAAAGTTGTCACATAGCTATCCTTTATGTTGTGTGTGTAATATGCACCAGGCACTAGTCTAAGCATTTTCTGTATATTACTTAATTCAGTCCTCACAATAGCTCTATCCTGAGTTAGCTTTACTACTACTATACTATCCTATTTTATAGAGCAGGAAGGAGACATAGTAAGTGGTTATAGTGAAAGATCTTCAAATTTTTTATCGAGGAGGGAAATTTAAGGACAGTGGATTTATTACAAAGAGAAACAGCTCCAAGAAAATTAATTTTGTGTGTGTAGCTCTGTACTTCTGAATTAGGTATAGTCAATTGGGGCATTTTATGTTTACAAATTGTAGGTATCAGAAGAACCCAGAGAACATGTGACTCTATAAGGTTTGACTAATAGATTCAGAAAAGTTGTGAAACTTAGTGAAATATACATGAAACATTTTTATATGGCTGCTTGTTAAAGGCAAGGAGAGTGTTAGTAAAGAGCTTAGCTGGCTAGATTAGAATAAAGAAACAGTCTCTCCATCTGCTAATTAGCTTATCTCTCCTGCTTCCATTGTGTGCTGAAGAGAGAAGGCTGGGAGGTACTTTGGAACAACACCATTTTTATTTAAGCTCGTTTATTATGGTTTTGGAATGTTTGCCGATTCTTGAACATAAACTTTTAAATGTCAGACCTTTCCTGTAAGAAGCAGCTTGAAGGCTCTGGGCGCTCAGATAAGGATTTTGGCCTCTCCTGATCCCTTTGGTTTTGGCCAAATGATTATGTTTCATTTTGGGAAGATTTCTTTGGGTATTTTGATATTTGTCCTGATAGAAGAAAACCTTCCATCGTTAACAGGTACTTAAACATTGACATTGTTTTTTTATCGTTTATATCTGCATCTAATTCTCTCTAAAAATAATATTTGATGTGACTGCTATAAGAAATGGAATCTAATACTAGCCTATTACTCTTTGATATTGCTTCATTTAAACTGTTTTAAAAATCTCTGCCATAGCTTTGGTTTTCCTCTTCATTAGTATTTCCTGGTCAAACCTTATTTCCTTTTCTTTCTTGTGTTGAGATTGGATGTATACTTGGCTTCAGTAACTAACAATCTTGAAACGAAGGGGTAGGAATGAGATGGAGAAAAGCTGGAAAGCTTCGCTCCTCCCTAGTGCACGCGCGTCTCTGGTCTGAGGTTGACTTCGAAAAACCCAACGGTGGCCCAAATCTCAGTTTTTCTTTATCTTCTGTGCTTTCTCTTCATTCATCCTCAGAAGCCTGTTTACGCTGTCACTCTGTAGCACAAACCTACCTTCCTTTAGAAGAAACCCAAGCACCCAAGAGCGCCCTTTCTCTTCTCCTGACCGACTCCGAGCCTGCAGGCCCGCCTCTGGCGGGTGGAGAGAAGCGACGGCCGGGCCTCGGGGGCGCAGAGGGGCGGCGGTGGCTCCGGAGGCGGCGATCTCCTCTCCGGCCCGATGGGGTCAAAATCTGCCCGGGGGAGAGCGTCCCCGAGGCTGTGGCAGACCATGTGAAGTACTTCCAAGTCCGAGGTGAGCAGACGTCCAAGCCCCTGGGCTCTGAAATGGAGCTCAGACGTGGTTTCATCGCATTTGTTGTGTCTCATTTTCATTGAAAATTTGTCATAATTTAGGCAGGGACTGAGCCAAATAGCTTTCTACTAGCTACGGACAAAGGACTTGTTGAGAGTGTAGTATTTATTCACCTTCAGAGGAAAGTGGACATTGTTTAAGAGAGAGAAGGATTTGAATCTTTTTAAGCACTTCAAAAATACCAGTTTAGGATATGGGATAAGTTAATTATAATTTCTACTTCTTCATTATAGTCATTTGCCTAAATATACCCACAACATATATTTACCAAGCTATGCTTCCCTATTTAACTAATTGGTTCTTTATATACATAAATATGTAATCAATTTCAATATTGTATAGTGTAGACATTCTATAGGCTCATGCTGGTTATTGTCGAGGCACCTATAATACTTGGGCAACTAAAATGATGGCACGTGTCACAATGGACCCTAGTGCAACAAAACTAGGATTTTATTTTATTTTATTTTAGTTTATATTTATTTATTTAATTTTTAAGCAAACAGTATTATTTTTGATTTCATACCTTTTTATTATGCAAAGCCATTCTCTGTTGCCTCTATTTACTAACCAAAATTGCTTAATTGACCATAATATATCCCTTAACTATTTGGAGGACTTCTAAACTTTGCTTTTTGCCCCTCAAGAGCCAATAAAAAGCCCTAAATGTTTCTTTAGCTCTTACTGTTTCTTGGGCACTGGGCTATATGAACCTTTAGTCTGAGCTGCTATTTATCTTCTCCTGATTTTCCTCCATTTTGCTCTTCCTCTCTTCCCCCCTCACTAAAGCAAGTGTTTTTTGTTTTTTGTTTTGTCCCTCAAGAGCCAATAAAAAGCCCTAATATGGCTGTCTTTTTGTTTGTTTGTTTGTATTTATTTATTTATTTATATTTAAAATATTACAAATGTCCCTTTATCTCCCCAATGACCCGTTCCACCCCGTCCCACTCCCCTCCCCAGTCCCTCTCCCCACCATTGTCCGTGTCCTTGGGTTGTGCATATATGCATATAAATTCTTTGGTTACTCTCTCCCCCTCCACCCACCCACCTCCCTCCCTCCCTCCCACATTCTTCTGTCTCATCTATGCTTCCATGTCATTGAATCTATTATGCTCGTCAGTTTATTAAGTTCTTTAGGTTCCACGTATAAGTGAGATCATATGATGTTTGTCTTTCTCTGCCTGGCTTATTTCACTTAGCATAATATTCTCCAGGTCCATCCATACTGTCCCAAAGGGTACGAGATTCTTCTTCTTTACAGCTGCGTAGTATTCCATGGTGTGAATGTCCCACAGCTTTTTTATCCACTCATCTACTGATGGGCACTTGGGCTGTTTCCAGATCTTAGCTATTGTAAACTGGGCTGCTATGAACATAGGGGTGCATATATTATTTCTGATTAGTGTTTCAGGATTCTTAGGATACATTCCTAGGAGTGGGATCACTGGGTCAGCAAGTGTTTTCTTTTTTTTTTTTAATTTAATGACAGATATTACATATATTTATATACTTGATTTTTTTGTTAAAGTGGCATAATGTATTAGTACGTTTTTTTTGTTTTGTTTGCTTGTTTGTTTATATATATCTCTTGATTGTATTGGGGGCTACCAATACATTATTAAGCAATACGCTTCCTTTTTGCTTTTTAAATGGAAATCCATTGACCTAGCCTTTTGTATGCAGGGCATATGCCAGAAATGGCAAATTCCAGAGAGTAGGAAGACAATAAAGGAACTGAAGATGAATGAGAATCACAGTTTATAATTGATCAAAATATGATTTCTACTACCTGGATTTTAAAAAATATTATTTAAAAGTTGACCAGAATATCTAGATAGCTGCTTGTTAAATAGTAAAAAGTAAATAACCAATTGTAACCAGAGGAATGTGGTGATTATCCTTCTTGTGTTTATAAAATTAAGAGGTACTATTGAAAAAGAAGCCAACAAAAAGAAAAATAAAGCATTCCTAGAATAACTGACTTTAAAATACAAATGCTATGAAAGGGATTGTTGGAAAAGGGCTTTCTAAAGTTAAAAGGGCTGGCACAGTACATCAAGATTGCAACAATGCTGATATAACTGTTACTGTCGCTGTAAAGAGTAAATATTTCATTTCCTATATTTTTGAAAATTAGGAAAGGGGAATATTTCAACATAGGTCTTGATTTAGAAGAGATTTTGAAGAGATCATTGGTTGTGCCATAGAACCAAAGCCTTGGAAATTGGAAAGATCCATTTACTGTCCAACCAATAATCTTAGCTCTTCCCACCAAGCTTATTCAGTCTAATGGTTTGCCCAATTTTTCCTTCATAGAGTGTTTGGCACCGGTTGCTAGTTAACAGATTTGAAAACTATCTCCACTTAAGGAAGAAGCAACAGCATTTAACCTAATTATTTGTAAAATTAAACAGATATTTAGGGTGCTTAGTGTAGAATGTAATTGATAGTTTCTTTCAAAACATCTTATTTGTAGTTGGACCTTTTAAAATACAGCTTTATTAAGACATATTTTGATGGATTATAAACACATGTTATTAAAATGTATCTTATGAAAGGAATAGACCATCAGCATTCAAAAGCAGCTTTGTGTTTAGGCAACAGAACACTCTACGGTATGTCTCTCCATTGGCAATCAATACACTGGCAGCAACTTTGGAATAAAAATTAAAAAAAGAAAGAAAAGTAAAAGGAGGTAAAACCCCCTTTATTTTCTCTATTTAAACTCAAACAGAAAACAAACAGCAATTCTGTTATATACCAACATTTTCAAAGTACCATCATTTGTATAAGAGTAGGACTAAGAACAGAAATGTTTACAGAGATCCAAACGTAAGTGTAAGCAAGCGCCTCACACAGCTTTCTGGTGGTGCTCAGGAGGAGCCACTTATACCAGCTGCTCTATGGTAATTTTATTGTATTTGCATTATCACATTTCTATCTATCTATCTATCTATCTATCTATCTATCTATCTATCTATCTATCTATCATCTATCTATCTATCTATCTATCTATCATCTATCTATCTATCTATCTATCTATCTATCTATCATCTATCTATCATCTATCATCTATCTATCTATCTATCATCTATCTATCATCTATCTATCTATCTATCTATCTATCTATCTATCTATCTATCTATCTATCTATCTATCTATCTATCATCTATCTATATCTATCTATCTATCTATCTATCTATCTATCTATCTATCTATCTATCTATCTATCTATCTAATCTATCATCTATCTATCTATCTATCTATCTATCTATCTATCTATCTATCTATCTATCTATCTATCTATCTATCATCTATCTATCTATCTATCTATCTATCTATCATCTATCTATCTATCTATCTATATCTATCATCTAATCTATCATCTATCTATCATCTATCCATCCATTCAATCATCTTAATTCTTGGACGTATTTCATAAGTTAAAGACATCAATACATTTTCCCCATACACTTAGCGTGAATATCTTTAACTAGAGCTTAATATTTGTTTACCTTTTTAAATGCATGAATCTTGAGCACGCCTGTTTGTGTCCCTTTCTTTGTAAAGTGTCTGTTCCAGTCTTTAACCTATTTTTAAGATGGAATTATTTGCTTTTTTTAAATTAGTGAATTGTAGGAATTCTTTACATATCCTAAATCCCAGTTCTGTGTCAGATATATGTATTTTGAATATCTTCTGCCAGAGGTCTAGCTTGGATATTCATTTTAATAATAGTGTCTTTGATGAGCAGACGTTTTTAGTTTTTGATGAATTCCAATTTCATTTATTTTATTTTATAGTTGTTCCTTCCCATGTCCTGTCTATGAAACCTTTATCTATCCTCAAATCATGTAGATATTCTGTGTTTTTTTTTTAGGGCCTTCATAGTATTAGCTTTCCTATTTCAAATTATTTTTCTGTATATTGTGGAGAAGTTATTGAGATTTATTTTTTCATTCCTTATAGATATATAGTTATTTGGTCACACAATATTTTTTATACTTTCTCTGAGTCACCTCATTTTATAACCAGATGTTAAAGACATTCACTTTTTGTTTGTTTTTGCCAGTCCTGACTTTCCCTTTTGCATTGTCTGCTGGTGTTTACTAATTTTCATTTGGAAGTTTTAACAAGAAGAAAGGAAGAGCTATGCATCTACCAGTGATCAGCTCTGCTTCAGTTAGTCCCTGCTGGGCTCTTCTATATGTTGTAGGATCAAAAGTTCTAAAGAGCAGTAATAAGGATACAGTTTTAACTGAAAGAGAAATTAAGTTTGTAACCCTAGGTTCAGTTTAACCCTAAAAAACCAACTGATAGAGAGTCCTACAATGCTCGAATATTCACTCTCTGTTAAAGCTTAAGAGTTGATTTTTGTCTTAGACTGTCTTCTTCCATCACACGACTGTCAGAACACCCGAATCCAATATGATAGTAACATCTGATATTCAGGTAGTACTACGCAGTGTATAAATTACTTTCACAGATAAGATAAGTAGGGCAGTAATTATTTGTACCATTAAAAAAGAGAGATGAATACATTGAAATACTGAATGGCTAGGTAAGTTACCCATGGTTAACACTCTAGTGTGCGGCCAAGTTAGGGCTAGAATTTACATCTTGTGATTCTGTGAGTTTAGGGGCTTGACCTCAGTGTGCGGCCTGGTAAGTATTCAGTCTTCTTGAGATGAAAAATAATTCCTTTGATCTCCATTTATATTCTTCTTTCTCCCTTACTACTCTCCTCTTCCCTCCCGTCTCAATCTGTTGCCCACTGTCCTGCGTCTGGCCACTGAATGCTTTATAAAATGTGCAGGTAGCCTGTTGAGCATCCTTTCAGATTTGATGCTATGGACTAACTTAGTAGATGGATTGAATTCGTTTTTATTTTACTACTATAGGACATTTCTCCTCGATATCATTTAATGTTCTTTTTAATTCTCATATCTTTTTTAATTAATAGATTTTACTTTTTTAGGGAAGTTTTAGGTTTACAGAAAAATTGAGAAAGTCCAGAGAGTTACCTATAGTGCCACTGTCTTCCAACATTTGCCCCGCTTACTCACATCCTGTATTGGTGTATCACATTTGTTACGGTTGATGAGCCGGTATTGACATGCTACTCTTAAAGTTCATAATTTACATTAGGGCTCACTCCTTGTGTTCTACATCATGTGGGTTTTGGCAAATGTATAATGACATGTATTAACTATTACATTATTATACAGAATAGTTTTACTGCGCTGAAAATCCACTGTGTTCTATCTAGTCATTTCTCCCTACCCCCAACACCTGGCAACTGCTGATCTATTTATAATTTCCATAGTTCCGCCTTTTCTAGAATGTCATATAGTTGGAATCATGCACTCAGATTGGCCTCTTTCACTCAGCAATATATATTTAAGTCCTCTCCTTGTCTTTTCATGGCTTGACAGCTCATTTCTTCTTATTGCTGAATAATATTTCATCACCTGGATGTATTACAGTTTGTTTATCCATTCACCTATTGAAGTATGCTCAATATCAGCTCCACTTTTGTAAAACATAAACATGGATTATTTTTTTAAGAGATAGAGGAAAAAAACCACCCCGCCTATTAGGAGGTGAATCAATCCCCTTTGCAAGGGAAATGGAAAAGTTTAAGCAGGGCATGCAGAAACAGAAGAGCTTTGACTGGGAATCATTCCCACACCCCTCCAGAAAGGACACTGTGGGCAAGAGTGTCTCGGGAATCTGAACAAATGGGTCCATGATCATTGTGAGAACCCCAGAATGTGTTAACTTTTCATTAAAATGCCTCTCCTGTTTTTCAGTGTGTCAAGAGGCTGTCTGGGAAGCCTTCAGGACCTTTTGGGATCGACTTCCTGGGCGTGAGGAATATCGTTACTGGATGAACTTGTGTGAGGATGGAATCACAACTGTATTTGAAATGGGCAAAAATTTTAGTCAGTCTGTGGAACACAGAAGCTTAGTTATGAAGGTAAGTGTAGTAACGAGGGAAGGAATTGCTGGACTATTGTAGGAGTGTGTATAGATTGCTAGGGCCTAAAGGAAGAGAGACCAAGCTGCGAACCCCGGCATCACTCGTATTTGTGGAATCAGGCTATTTGAGTGAGCTGCCCTAGGGCATGGCCTAGTCTTTGAAGCCCTAGCTCCGGCCATTATAATAAACTGTTAATGCAGTAAGAGCCTCAGCCTTGTTTATAAATGTAAATATTTGGAAATAACAGCAAAGATTTAGGCTAAGAATATAAACCTCTGAGAGTTCTTATCCTATATTATAAAACCAGATGGGCTGGAGCTGAAACTCAGACCCAGTTCTCTTTTCCAAAATCCATGTTCTTTGCCGTAAACCATTGTGCCTCCCTTCTCAGTCATTACCAGTTTACGCACTGGAGGGGCTAATACGGAATGGCTGTTCAATGAAAACACACACACACATTTATATCAGCATTGCCTATCTCATTGTGTTCCTGATACAGGATCAACTGATAGAGCAGAAAATATATATGATGTAGAGTTATTATTACTATAATAACAGCCTCTTTTGATGTTACATTATGTCAACTGATGGTCACTGGTGCCAATTCCATGCCAACAGGATCCCCAATTTGGGGTACAGTGAAGAAGGAAACTGCATTCAGTGTAAAACAGCTTGTGATACAGCAAGGCTATGAGAACAGCATGGCTGTGAGGCTGCCTTGGGGTCAGGTCCCTCTCTGGGTAGACCGCTCTCTTTTGATCCCCACTGATCTGCTCTGCTTCAAGCCCATCTGCTTTGCCCTGTGCTGCGGCGCTCCACTCTGCTCCAGGGACAGGCCTTCAGCGCTTCAGCTCCTCCAGAGAAACTCAAAACTCTCAGCACTGCATTGCGAAGGGAAACTGCTCTCCCAGACCCAGAGGGGAGCTGACTTATTTAGACAGAAGTCCCCGCCCCTGGTCTCTGATTGGTCTGCCTTCGTGCAAATGAGGACTCCAAATCCTTGCAGTTTGATTGGCCCAAAAGGCACTGTCCTGATTGGTCAGAATGGAGTCACTCTTATTGGTCAGTGAAGAAGCTGATGGGGGGGGGGGAGGGAGATAGCTGTGCAGCTCTGATTGGATAGGGAAAGCCTCAGTTCTATTGGTTGAAATAGGATTCCAGCAACTCCTTTATAAAGGTTCAGGCGGCAGAAACAGTGCAGGCAGGCAGGCAGTTCAGAGCACACGTGTGTCTGAAATGCAGTTTGCTTGAGAGGCCCTGTGTAGAAATGGCTGCTAGGCTTTTAAAAAATTTTTTAACTTTCAGCCCAATTAGCTACCAGGGAGCCTTTCTTAGTAGGTATCTTGTTTTTCAGGGTCCACCATTAGAAAGTGTCTCTTACAAGTGGAAATTTTAGTAAATTTAGTTTTAAAGACAAAGGAGATATACTTTGAATAATTATTTAGTAGAACATGCAGACAAAGGGGGCAATATGTTACCTGGATTGCATCTTAAATAACAAGTACAAATTAGCTAAACGAGAAGGAGTTTGGGATGGACATTCTAGGCAGAGAGGAAAATATGGGCCAAGTGTTGTCCCCTTGTAGGGAGGGACTTGGGCCAATATACCAGAAGTGACAGGAGATCAGGCTGGAAAAATGAATAATTTAACATGTTTGTATTTAACTCTCTAGATAATAGGAAACCATTGAAGGGTTTTAAGTAGGTGAGTCACAGGGGCCGATTTGATAGTTTTCAATTTTAAAAAGGTCATTATGGTTTTTAGACTCCATAGGATGGAATAGAGGGGACAAGACTAGAACAGAGACCAGTTTGGGTGCTGCTTCAGTGCTCCAGGCCTGAGGAGATGAACGTACTAACTAGACCATGAGCTGGATAAAGGGAGCACGAGAGGCCTAAGAGGGAAGCAAGATTAGCTATGCCTAGTCTTGTTTGGATTAAAGTCATGGATTGTTGAGAGAGGGATAGGATGAAGGAGTGACCCAAGAAGCCTCCCAGTTTCTAGCTCGGATGACTTGGACCAAGAACTCAGGCAGGGAAGCAGCTTTGTAGATGGCAGGTGGAGACAGCCCACTTTTGATTGGAGCCATTTGTGAAATATGAATTGCTTGATATTTAAGTATAAAAATATGGAGAGTGGTCTGGGTTATAAATATAGCTGCAGGAATCACCATCCTTGAGGTGGTAATTAAAACCACGAGAGTGGCTGAGATTATTTTATGAGAAGCTGTGGAGTAAGAAAAGCAGTGAGTTATTTATAAATATCATGAGAGTTATTTAGAGTAATAGTCTCCCCATTTTACAGATGCGGAAACTGAGCCCTAACACCAGAGAGATTTGGGGATTTGCCTCTATGGGACTTGAAACTAGGTCTTCTCACTCCTAGTTACTACTGTTCTTTTTATCATATTGGTCTCAAAAGAAAACCACTAAGTTAGAGGAAATTGGGGGACAATTTGCTTTGGAATGCGACAGAGGCATAATCCAATAATTGATACAAATTTCTTTTTGTCTATATTTTGGAGAAGCAGATTTATCAGTTATTTTATCTACATGTTTATATTATTCTAGGTTGAGAGTTACTATAAATATGTTAGATCACAAAATACTTTGATTCTAAATCCATGGAAGGTTAAGGTAAAACTCTACCAATCTCTTAATTTGTAGACTGTTTTGGAGTGATTAGCAGGTAAAGTCTATTAATCTCTGCCCATTAGAAGAGAGCACAGAAACTTTGGGGCACATAAACAGAGACTACATGTAGGGATGTTCTCACAGTTACAAAACAAACTTGGCATCATTACTACCTTGCTTTACCTATTTGTCTAACCATAGAGAATAAGATAGATTCTATAATGTTAGGGCATTAGTGTTTCCTATGCAATAAGTTTTATTTATAGCTTATTAACTGTCATTAACTCAGTTAAAAAAAAATCTTTGTTTTCTTTAGAAACTGGCATACACAAAGGAAACTGTAAGTGGGTAAGTGTCCTTTTCTCCCTAAGTTCATGTTTGGCAACAGAGATATTTCATACCTACTCCAATACTCACCCCAAATGGTCACTTTCTATTTTCTTGCCAGTTCCTGCAATGAGCAGGCCTGTGGGTAAGTCCCAAATGCTTTTCCTCATCTTGAGGCCACTTCCCTTCCCAGGCCACCACCACAGCCACTGTGCTTGTTTACTCTCTGACCGAGGAGGCAGACTCGTTGCTGTCTCTTGGGTAAGAAAGTAGATTCTGGAAATGAAATATGGGGTGACCTACTGTTGTTGAGGCTTATAGGCTAATGATAAGATTGCTATGAAGTGGTACACCTTAGTGGAGGACAGTTTAACAAATGATGGGTGGTGGCGTGGGTCACTTTACTGAGGAATGAAGACTATGATTTCTAAGTATAGGAATAGTATAACCTTGATGAATCCTCCAGTGTTATGAGCCTGGGCTTCATTGGCCTTTAGGTTTAGGGTTAAGGTCACTTCTGGCTCCTGAGCAGTAGCAGGACAAATAGATCATGAGAGCTGAGAGATTTTGAACTTAGAGGGGCTAAAGATTCCCAATTTTATCCATACTCAGAATATCTAGTTTAATGCCAGCGTATGAGCGATTACAGTGGCGCCTCGGTTTTCCAACGTCCCTGTTGACGAACATTTCGGGTTACAAACACCGTAAACCCGGAAGTAAATGCTCGCTTTTCGAACACGCCCCGGAAGTTAAACATGCCAACGCGGCTTCCGCTGAGGGCAAGATCCTGAGGCCCAGCTGTCGGCTGTGGATCCTTCGGTTTTCCAACGTTTCAGGACTCGAATGGTCTCCGAAACGGAGTACACTGGAAACCCGAGGGACCGCTGTGTTTGGAAAAGCGCTGCTAGGGCATGCACTGCAGGTCGGAGCCCAGGAGGGCGCCTCAAATGAAAGGGAAGGACATTGAAAAGCCAAGCAAACATGAGTGACCGGGAGGGAAACAGGACTCTTCGTGGTCTCACTTATCCATACAGCTAATTGGATCGCTGAGTCTATGCTGGGGCCCGGGACTGAGCACCTACTTAGCTGTGGCCCGTGTGGTTTCTTGAGTGCGACTCTTCACCACCGCGAGGCAGAGCGCGGCATCCTCTGACTGCCATCGCTACACGCCGGTGGGGGCTAAATAGTCCGGTGAGTCCTCCCAGCGCCAGTGATCTTCGTGCTTGTACCTGACAAAAATGATGGCACATTTTACCGATCTTACATGGTTAAGAAGTGCATAAATTCTGAATAAATACGGCTCTTAACCTGGAAGTAGCGCTGAAGTTTGCTTGTGGAAGTGGACGTTGCAAAGATTGTAGCTTGTGGGTTATTGTAAAGTGGTGGAAGAGGTGTTATTTGGAATAGGAGGGAAAGTTGTAACACTCTCGGAGGATGTGTGTGGCTCATAGCTCATGGGTGGACTGAGGGAGCTGGAAGATGTTGGAGGTATAGCATGCACTTGTGTGTTTTGTGTGTTCCTGTGTGGCTCACTTCAACCGAGTGCAGTTTCCTGCATTCACCAGTGTTTCTTGCAACGAAATTGTGTATACATAAAGGAGAAATTTGCATTAGGCTCAACTATTTCCTAATATATTAATCACATTGGAACACATTCACAAATAAGCATCATTGCAGAATTAACTGTATCGTATATTTTTATTGATAAGGCACCGTCTGTACTAGGTATAAGAGGGGACTCAAAATATTGTTCATTACCCTTAGAAAATAAGGCATATATAAAATTAATAATACATATGAACTAAAATGTAACTGCATTTTTTTCATACAAAGGAATACTCTTCAGTAATAAAAAAGGAATGAATGGTTACATGCACTGTGTGTGACTAATAACAACACAGTTAACCTCTAAAGCATTATGCTAAGTGAAAGACATCAGACACCAGATACAAAATACTATATGTCATTTGATTAAAATATATATATATAATTAAAATTTGAGAATTTAAAATTTTGTACCCTTCCCATAAAACCGGAGCAGACCAGGTTGGGCTAGGGTGAAAACTGTGAGCTGTGGTAGTTGCTGAAACAGGGTGACCTGGAGTTAAGTAACATTGAAACCATGGGAGTGGTCTAAGAATTCACTAAGCCCATCTTTTTTAAATTAAAAATAATTTTTCTTTTAATCTTCACCCAAGGATATTTTTCCCCCCATTGATGTTTAGAGAGAGTGAGGGGGGAGAGAAAGAGAGAAACATCAATGTAAGAGAGACACATCAATTGGTTGCCTCCTGCACTTGCCCTGACCGTATCAAACCTGCAACCCAGGCATGTGCCCTTGACCAGGAATCAAACCCAAGACCCTTTGGTGCCTGGGCCAAGGCTCTAACCACTTAGCCACACCCGCCAGGGCAAGCTCACCTTTAGTTACCTCGAGTACTACAGTGGTCCCTCAAACCCTTAACTTACCTATCATTTTTCTAT
Organism: Miniopterus schreibersii; assembly: GCF_964146895.1. Lineage (NCBI taxonomy): Eukaryota > Metazoa > Chordata > Mammalia > Chiroptera > Miniopteridae > Miniopterus > Miniopterus schreibersii. The sequence goes on along the minus strand of NC_138106.1, from coordinate 65,692,065 downwards.
GTCCAAATCTATTTTTATGATTTTTTGGAGATTATTCTCATATCTTCCTTGTTAATAGACTCTTGTATTAGTTTTCTATTGCTGCTGTAAAAAAGTTACTACAAACTTTGGTAGCTTAAAACAACACAAATTTATCTTATAGTTCCATAGTTTAAAAGTCTGACGTGGCTGTTAGGTATTAGCATGTCTGCGTTCCTTTCTGGAGGCCCTAGGGGAGAATTTGTTTTCTTGCCTTTTCCAGCTTCTAGAGGCCGACCACATGGGTTGGCTTGTGACTCCCTTCCACCTTCAAAGCTGGCAATGGTTGGCCGAGTCTTTCCCATCTTTCGTCACTCTGACACTCTTCTGCCTCCCTCTTCCGCCTTTAGGGGGTCCTATGATTACATTGGGCCCACCTGGATAAACCAGGGTATGTGCTCTACTTTAAGGCCTGCTGATTAGGAACCTTAACTTCCCTGTGAATCACATTATTCACATGTTCTGGGGATGGGTGTCTTTGGGAGGACACTGTTCTGCCTATCACAATTCTTCCCTGTATTTTAAATTGCTTTTCCTATGGGAACTCTTACCCATCTGCTGACATATGACTTGCACCAAATACTCTGGTATGTATTGTTTTAAGCTTCCCTTACTGACATCTGCCAAATCTCTTTAAAAAAAAAAAGCATTTTCCACCTTACTCGGGACCTCACATCCCATCTTACCTCTTAAAAATCTCGGCCTGTCATTGTTTCTCTCTTTCTCTGGACACTTCAACTAGTCCTATTATTAACTTGTTTCCATTAGCAGTTAAACATGCTCAAGTCTCTCCCGTGTCACCTATTTTACAAATGGCCTTCCCTCCAGCTCTTGTCTCCATTGACAACCAGACCTCTTGAAGGCATCTCCACATAGCTCCAGTCGCTACGTAAACCCCTGCTGTCTGCTCTTACTGTTTTATCCTCAATAACCAGCATAAAGCTCGGCTTAGGATATGTGGTCATTAAATATCTGTTAAATGAATTACTGAATTTCTGCTCAGTCACTCAAGTCTATTATCAGGCCTCTGGTGATAGTCTCAGTGTAAGAACTGTTTTTTGGGATTTTTTTTTTTGTACCTCAATTAATTAACTTACATTTGTAGTTGAAAGTGCCTATTATAGATCATAAAGGCAAATGTACATTGTTTTTTAGCAAATGTTTTATTTTCTGTGGGATGACACATGTCACTGCTCCAGTAACCCGTTTTCTCCTACATTTGTTTGGCATTTCATACTTTTCATAATGCTCTGCATATAATATTTTATTCCTTTTTCATCAATACCTTTGTGAAATAGGTAGGGCAGAGAGGTGGTTCTATTTTGGAGATGGGGCCCAGGGTAACTGAGGTGTTTTTCCAAGTCATACACAAAGTTAATGCTACATCTGGGACCAGCACCCAGGAGTCCTGGTTCTGTGCCTTGAGTTCTTTTATTGTCACATGCTGATTACAACGAACAGTTTTAAGAGCAAAGCAAAGTAAAAAAACTGTCAGGGGGAGTAGTAATCTAGACATGAGATTATGCTGGACTTGTTTCACTACATTTTTAAACTTCCGTTCCATGTGGCTATGATATTTTCTGACACGGTCCTACCTGAATTCCACTGACATAATTAGGTCACAGCAGTGAGGAATAAATTATGTGCTGGTTGAATTTAGGAAATGAGACCACAGGGGGTTGTTTGCTGTTGGTATTAAACTAAAGGTCTTAGTTGACAACTTCAAATTTGTGGTTTGGCTTTGAAATGAAGTAACATTTCTGTCTCCAAACTGAACACAACTCTGTGTTGTAGCTCCCTTGTAAGTGACATCTCAGGGGACCCCTACAGGAGGCTACCTAATGAGACTATGTGAAAGGGTTCTTGTTAAATGTTCTTGACTGTCTTTTGAAAAGAGAGTGGGAGGGTGAGGGATTAAGTGTTGGAGTGTTAGACAAGTGGTTTGAATTACTGAGAATTACCTATTTACCATCATTAAAGTTATTTTGAATTCAGTAAGTGAAAGGTAGTTTTACTGAAGTAAGCAAACTTCTCCATTCTGATTGCTTACTTAAAGAATGAGCATAAATTTGATTTTGATGTGGGGGACAATTTGACCAACTCCAGGTGAGGTCTGGCCTCTCTGCTGTCATCCCGACTTCCTGTACTAGTTACTGTGTTGTGCTTTGGCCTCTTTGACCTCTTTGCTCTTCATACCTGGTTGCTTTCCATAGTTCTCTGACTCTGGGTTTCCCTTCCTCTTTCTGGGACCTTATGCACTTTGACTTTTAGGTTGTTTAGTTTAAGTAGGCCACTATCATTGAAATAAAGTGAAACCATCTTGGTCGCCCTTCCAGAGAAGATGGGTCACATAAAGGCCATGTTGTGAGGAATTAAGGTGGGTAAGAGTGAGATTTCTGGAATCAGATGGGCCTCTTCCACTGGCCAGCTCTGTGACCCTGAGCAAATTCTCGACCACTTCTGGCATTAGTTTCCTCACCTGTATAAATGGGGATAATAGTATCTTTCTCTTAAGATTGTCGTGAGTTAACTAAGATAAACTACATAGCACAGCGCTTGGTGTGTAATGAGAACTTAGTACATTCAGTTGTACTCATTCTTGCTGTTGTTACGATTGAGAAAGGAACTGGATACAGTTAGGAATTTTAGGTGTGGTCTTGGGTTATATTGCTGTGTGACTCTGGGAAAATGGCTTTACTCATATGGGCCTCTTTTTTTCATCTGTCAAGTGAGGGTGTGGGAAGGGGTTCTGCCTTGTGGACAATTGATAGACCCTGTTCATATGTGATTATGTTAATGCCTGTTTCAAATGCATCTGAATCCCATTGTTCTTTTAGCTCCACCTCCTGTAACCCAAGATGTCTCTTTTTACTTTTTTAAATTTTTTATTGTTTTTTAGAGAGGAAGGGAGAGAGAGAGTAAAAAACATTGATGTGAAGATGAAACATTGATTGACTGCCTCCTGCACACCCCCTACTGGGGATCAAGCCTGAAACTCGGGCATATGCCCTGACTGGGAATCAAACCCACAACCTTTCGGTACATGGGATGACACCCAACCAACTGAGCCACACCAGCCTAGGCACAAGAAGCCTCTTGATGCTCCCTCAGCTCATCACACATCATATTACTTTAGATTCTTCTAGATGACAGCTCACTGAGTAAGCAATTTCCTACAAATGCACTGTGAATAACTGATAGCTATAGGTTTGGTGTAATGGTTTATTATGTTATTTTTTTTAGATAGTATTTTTAAAAGCCAGAATAATTATTATGCTAAGATTATTATTTTTTAAAAAACCTGTGTTTCTCAAATTTTCTGCCAAAACCTGAAGGTTTAGGAATCATAGTCCTAGTTGACTCCCCCACTACAGTTCCAGGCATGAAATGTCTTTGAATCATCATATTTTATCTTAATATTCATTTAATCTTTATATACTATCCATAATATAGCCACATTTAAAAAATATTAAAATATTTTAAATTGCACATCAATTGTTCCTTAGCTCTCCAACTGCCTATATGCTTCAAGTAAAATTGATGCCTCAAGATATGTGCCATGTTTACCTGGGAGCTTTGAACACCCCACCTCCCACCCCCACTGAGCTATTTGGAGCAGCAGCAGGGCAATCCAAAGGAATTGTTCTAAAGATGGGACTCACTGGCATGTTTGCAAGTCTGTGAAGGAAACATTTTTGACTCTGATCAAATCACCTTAGGAGGCTGACTTCTGTAAAGTTGAAAAGAGTTTTCAATTGCTATGAATTGAAAATTGCTATGAATTGAAAACTGGTATCATCGCCATCCAGCTCCTTTGAAAAAGGGTAATGGGACAACCTGTTCCCTTAGGACATGTGCACAAACTTTAAAGTTCTAAAACTTCCCCAAATTACTGTAATTTAATTTTTACATTTTTTGAGTACGTGGAAATTTGAACTTGCAAAAACCCACTTTCTTTCCTTTAGAGTGGAGACTTTCTCAGGTTATCTTGATCTTTGCTTGCAGTTGCATGGTTAAAGGACAGCTGGGAGACCTGAAGCCTTACTAACAGTGTGGCCTATAGCAAGGCATTTCCCCAAGCTCGACTTTCTTTATAGAAAACGATTTTATGATTTCTATGATCTCTCAGATGAGATTTGTGCTTGTATGTTCCCCTTAAAAGCCAGTACCTTCCAGTCTGTACTACTTGTTGTATTTATTATCATTTATGTGGTGTCTATTATCTCTAAGACTGTAACTTTCATAGACCATGAGTATTTTGTTCACAACTATATGACACATGTCTTCTACACTGCTTTGCCAATAGTATTTACTTATTTATTCATTCAAAAATATCTATTTAATGTCCATTAAATAGCAAGTACGATTTAGGCTAGAGGTATAGCAAGAACATGGCAGGTAGAGTCCCTAATCTCTTGGAGTTTAGATTCTTAAGGCAAGTCCTATTCAACAGGACTTTCTGTGGTGATGGAAATGCTCTTCACTGTGCTGGCCAGTGTGGCAGCCATTAGCCACGTGCGACTACTGAGCACTTAAATGTGACTAGTGTGAATGAGGGACTGAATTTTAAACTTTATTTCATTTTAGTTAATTTAAATTGTCAGGTATGTCCAGTGACTACCTTATTAGATGACGCCATTCTAGAGAAGTAAGGGATTAGAGACAGAAATAAAGAAATAGGCAATAAATGAACAAAACAATTTCGCATGTGATAACTGAGGAAATAAAATGGAAGAGGGATCATAAGTAAGTAGGTGAGTAATTCATATGGTGTCATTCTAGTCGAATAGGAATAAATAAATATAAAACAAATAAATTATGAAGACGATTTAAAAAAAACTTTTCTATTCAGTACTTTGGTTTGGAACCCTTGTGTGAAAATCTAGTGGAATCTTGCTCTGGCTAGTGTGGCTCAGTTGGTTGGGCATCGTCTCGCGCACCGAAAGGTTGCTGGTTCATTTCTTTGTCAGGGCACATGCCCCGGTTGCAGGCTTGATCCCTGGTAGGGGGCGTGTTGATATTTCTCTCTCTTCCTTTCTCTCTAAAATTCAATTAAAAAAAAATATATATAAAAGAAAATCTAGTGAATTTTTTTCTGGAAAACAACAACAACAAAACGAACAAATCTCAAGTAAACCCTCACGTTTCTATCATTTTTATTAACTCCAAACATTTTTTTTCCCCTAGCCCTGAATTGACATCTCTAGCTCCTGTTGGTGATACCTCAACATTGGGAGGTATGCTTTTGTGCCTTTACTTATTTTTCTTTTAAAATTGTTTATGGTTTAACACAATCTTGCAAGCAAACTTTTTTTTTTTTAGCTCACATTAAAAATATACTGTTTCTCTCTCCATATATGTTGTTCAAGAGCTTCAAGAAAAAGTAATTTTTAAAAACATTTATTTTATGGTATTATGTTGTAGGTACTTAAAAATATTTAATTATTGAGTATGATACAAATCAGAAAACTGCTTAAAACAAATGTACGACCTACAGAATTATTGTAAGGCAAGCACCCTGTAACCACCGCTCATGTCAACAGGTAGAACCTTCCCAGTCCCACCATTTGTCATTTGTCTTGTAGTGTTTCTCAGAGTAGGGAGTTTTCTGATTGCGTTCTGCCGTGTACTTCATTCAACATGTTCCTCTGACCTCTCTATTTCCTGTAAATTGGTAGTTGCTTTCTTTATTATTTTTTTTTTTGAAAGGTTCTCTTTATTGGAAATTTCAAATGTGCAAAAATTAGAATACACAGTGAGGCCCAGCTTCAATAGCTGTCAATTCATGGTTAGTCTCCAACCTTCACCCACTTCCCCTCTTTGGCAGTGTTACCTCATTCAGTGTCTGTCCCCTGGACGAGAGAGCTCTTTCAGTATGGGAACGTTGTCTGTATCCCTAGCATCGTGCCTAGAGCCTGACATGTACTTGGTGTTCAGTAAATGCTTATTGAATGAATGAGTGAGTCAGAATTATTTTTGTCCTGGGAAGACTCTATGCAAATGTGTCCTATGGTTACAGTGCACAGAATTTCCAGCATGAAAAAGCAAATGGCTTATAGCAGTGGTTTTGTAGTCAGTACCTGATCTCCTGATATGGATTCTGACTCAGCCAGGGACTGGATTCATACACACATTTTCTTTTTCTAATTAGGTGCTGCCCTCAGTGTTCCATATCCTGGGGTGACCTCCTATGCAGGTACCTCAGAGAGCAGCTTGGAGAGGCCGGAGGAGAGTGTGAGTGACGCCCTGTTATAGTTTCTAACATGGAGAACGGGGGTTAAGAGAGATTGTTATTCCATTGCCAGAGTACACAGGACTTCCTGTGGTTCTGTGTATGGAAATGTTTTGGATTCTAAAACCAGTGCATTAAAAAGAATCTGAGATTCCTTGGAGAGTCAAGTAAAACTGCTTTTGGCGAGAGAGGGCTTCAAATTGTAAATAAGATGACTCGGGGCCTGGGAAACTGTCCTTACGGTAAGTCCACTCACTGTCTCTCGTGGGCTGTGTGACATAATTTACTATGGGGATTTTTGCCTATATTCTTCTGTCCCCAAATCAATCAGGACTTAGCTTCCTCTTCTTAAGAGGGAAAGGATATAGATTTTTTTTTCTTTTTAATCCTCACCCAAGGATATTTTTTCCATTGCTTTTCAGAGAGAGTAGAGGAGAAGTGGGGAGAAGGAGAGAGAGAAAGAGAGAGAGAGAGAAAGCCATGAGACACGTTGATTGATTGCCTCCCGCTTGTGCACTGACTGGGGCCTGGGATCAATTCTGCAACTGAGGTACGTGCCATTGTCTGGAATCAAACCCTGGACCCTTCATTCCTCCAGCTAACAACATTCTGACCACTGAGCCAAACCGGCTAGGGCAAGGATACAGATTTTATGCTGTTAAAAAATCAAGAAGCAGCATGCTTTTCACATACATCATTATTAACAATAACCTGACCACAGGACAACATTAAGTTGACTTTCTACCACGTTCAGATTCTTAAAAAAATACACACTGTCCAGGAAGGTAGAAACATTTTTGTTAGAAATTTTGTTAAATATGTATTTTTAAAAATTTGGGGTTCATAAATCCTTGATCACTTAATATACAGCAAAGTCTGACTGAACATATTCACCAGAAAAGTGCAGTTTAGTTGCCTTGCATTTTATCTTCCCAAACTTGAACATTTTAACTTATATGAAATCAGAATAAGTGACCCACTCTGCCCCACCACCCTCGCTATAACTGAACAAGGCTGGTAGTAGCTGGGGATTCCTGAACAAGGCTGGTAGTAGCTGGGGATTCCAAATCAGTACTTTTACCTTTAGTACCACTGTGTCCAAAGTTGATGGTGCTAACTATATCACCATTTGTTAAATATTTGTGAATGAATGAATAAGAAGTGATTTGTTAATTACTCTTTAATAACTTTAACTTCTTTGTCTTTCTGTGCTGCATTCATGTATGTCTTTCAGTTCACTAATTCTTCCTTCAACTTTGTCTAATTTGTTTCTGCCGTCTATTGAGTATTTAGAATCCTTGCTTTATGTGAGAGTCTTTGATCTGATTTTGAACATGTACAGACCTTCTATTTTGTATCCTATTCCTTGTCATAAGAGTTAAAACTGAAGCCCAGGCCTCAAGGGACCAACACATACAACATTCAGTCACCTCTCTGGATTCCTCTAATATTTCTTGGCCCCTTGGGATTTTCTTTTTTGCAAATGAGCTATGCATTAAAAACATTTATTCAACATTTTAGGCATTCTGTTGCAGTAAGGTTACTAAGCATATTTATTTAAAAATAATACTGGAAATGGAAGTTTCTGTCCAAATCTAGTGAGGTAAAATTTAACATGGAAAAATACAAAGTCTTACACAAAATTCTATTAAAGACTAGAGTTTTTGTTGGTGTGACTCTCAGTATAAATCAGCAGTATGATGCAGTTACTGAGGGTAAAACACCTAGTGAAAGCTAGTGTGATTTTGGGTTGCATAATAGATATATAAAATTGATCATAACGGAGGCGGTAGCCCTACCATATTTTAGTTGATTCGACTTCACTGGTGTGTACCACACTCTAAGGTAGACATTAAAAGCCTGAGACATGTCTTCAGGAGAGGAACTAGTAAAAAATCAGGGAAGACAAAGCTGTCTGTACTTATTTGAAGGGCTCTCTGGTGACCACGGTGTGTATAGGTGTCCCAGGTTACAGAACTGGGAACAATAGTTAACAGAAAAATATATTTGGGTTTAATATTAAAAGCTTTCCAACCATGAGAGCTTGTTTTGAAATGTAATGGTCTGCCTTTGAAGGTCATGACTCTTCCTCATCTGAGCCATTTAAATTGAGCATGAGCAGCCCTTTGTCAGGGGTAGTATGGAGAGACTTCAAGCATAGAAATGATGGTGGGGTCTTCTAAAGTTTTGAAAGTAGCTGATTATATATTCATCAGGGATTAAAATGACACAGTGAAAAAAGTCCTTGTGTTCTCTTCCTGCCTCTGCCATTGGCTATGAGCCCATAGGCTAGCCATTCTTCCATTCAATCCCTGGTTTTCTTGTGTATCAAATGGAGGGACTTGGATTAGATGAGCTCAAGTGTATCTTGCACACAACAATTATTACTGTATGTTCTAGTCGTGATATTTGAGCTCCCTCATTCATTCCACATTTATTAATTGGAATTCTTTTGTAAGAAAGTATTGTCACTTCTCTCACATTTATTTATTAAATCATATTAGTACAGACTCATCAATGTTTATTTTATTCTTTGGATTATAATTCAGTATTCATTTTGTTGCTCTAATTATTCCAGCTTTGGCCACTGGAAGACCTGGATTCTAATGATACACAGTACACAAGTGCTGATATGGTTTCAGATTCCACATAGCAACTAACCATTAAGAAACTACCACTTCTTGAGTTTGGTGTAGTATCTAAAAAAAGAAATCTACAATTACCTGAAAAGGCTGTTAATATATTCCTTCCTTCCTCAATACTTATCTGTATGGCTAGATTTTCTTCACATACTTAAACTAAAGGAACATATTGGAACAGATTAATACAGAAACAGATTTGAGAATCCAGCTGTCATCCATTAAGCCAGACAGTAAAGAATTTGTACAAATATAAACCGTGTTGAGAACCAAGCTTCTAGGCTATTTTTAGATGATAATTTTTAGCATAGTCAACTCTGTTTTAACTCACAAATGGTCAAATTTGGTGGTTATCTTTGAAAAATTTTCTTTCCCTGAACTGATCATTGTGTGTTGAAATGAATGTACAAATGCTCAGTAATTTTAATGTTAAGCTGTGTCTTAAAGTCTACCCAATCATTTCCAAAGTCAAACACTGTATAAAAGATCATCATCAGAAGTTGCCTTTGGCATAGTCTCTGGCATATAGTATGTAATCAATATATACTTGTTGATTGAGTAAACATTGACATTCATTGTTCTTTCCCTAAAAATTCAGATTAGCAATGAAATTGAGACTGTGATAGAAGAATCCACAAAACCAGCAGCTGAGCAGATTGCAGAATTCAGTATCCACCTTTTGGGGGAGCAGTACAGAGAAGAACTACAGGATCCCTCTAGCTTCCACCACCAGAGCCTTGTGCAAGAGTTTATTTCAGAGGTGGGTGATTTTTGTTTATTTTTATTCATTTTTTTTGGATAAGCAAGAAAGTTTTCTGGGGTTGTAAATTTCCCATATTCACAACACTGCTTCAAGGTAGATTTAGGATTCAAGCTCTCTGTCTGCTTGGTTCAGGTGTGGTGACATAGTGATTTCTTCAGAAAGCTCTATGAAAAGTCTACAGAAAGACAGATGAGTTATTTTACTGAGACAAAACCTTCACACATGTGCCATCTACTAACAAATAAATACTATTTCCAACATTTGCTACAAAGCCAAGGAAGAATGTGTTCTATGAAAAATGAGCATCTTTGAGAAACTACAGACAATGTATTGTTTTTCTTTAGGAAACATTAGATTTAATTTATTTTATTTTTATATTTAGTTTTACTTCTTTAAATTGAAAAATTTTGAGCTGTTTACACATAGGCAATACATGGTACCAAGTTCAAAGGACAAAACAGCATCCAGTGACAAGTAAATTCCCCTTCTATCTTTGTTCCTTGGGTGTAGGTATTTTTAATAAAAGTTTTCTTCAAAAAATCATGGAATAGATCATCTCACAATTTTCCTTTCTGGAAGAATTCTGTATAGGACTTGAACTCAAGATTCTTTCAGTCAAAAACGACCCATATGTACTTGTCTCCTTGTGTGCCTTTGCTCTCATGTAGTAAGGCATTGAGTGCTCATCTTCCTTCTCTGCCCAATTACAGGGCACACCATTCCTTCCTGTTTATTTCTTTTCCATTCCCTCTTGATGGGGTTCTTCTTGGCCACATTTTTCAATTCCATAACCTTGGACTAATTTCCTCCCCTAGACACTGTGTCTAGATGAGAAATAAAAATATGCACCTCTCAGCCAAACAGCATCACTGCAGCCATCAGACGTGGGGAGCGTAGGCCAGACGGTTAGTTTTCCTAGCTGTGTGGCCAAGTTGGGAGGCTGAATGGTATGTGGAAGAAATGTCAGCCAGGCCAGTGGCCACCTGGCATCAGATTGTGTCTTGGATCAACTGTCTGGTTCTCTCTGCCCTTGGGTTAATAAGCCTTTAATAAGCTTCAGTGTTTGGGTCAACAAATGAATGACTGCATGTTTAGAGATACTCTAATAAACACTTTGAAAAACATTTCCAGCAGGGACTTTATGAGGTAGGTAGCTGTTGGCTTGAGGTGGTTTGAAGGTAATGAAGGGTCTGGGCCTACCGTGAAACAGTCCCTTCCCTGGCCTGTCTCTATATCCCTGTCCCTTTATCTGGAACAAAATGTCAACCGATAGCTGCGTGTGGGCCATCTTTGTGTGGGGCAGTGGAGTCTGGGGCAAGTCTCTGAGAGGTCCTGTCACCATGTTTACTACAAACTGAAGGGGCCCTCTAATTCTCTCCCTACAGCAGGGGTGGGGAATGTCTGGCCCTTGGGCCGTATACAGCCCTCGAAATCATTTGCTCTGGCCCTGCCAAGGCAACTGCAGGTGAAGCTCGAAATTCAATAAATTTAATGAAATGTTTGACCAAAGATAGCAGGCTAATTTTTAAGTTGATAATTTTATATGACCTGCAAATAATATTATAAATATCCAAATGGCCCTTGGCAGAAAAAAGCTTCCCCACCCCTCCTCTACAGGGAACAGTCACAGGGATTGTTCCTCACTATTATTTCTTAGGTAATATTGGAAGACTCAAGGGAAAAACAAAGCTGCTTGGGGGATTGAGGTTCAGGAGCTATTAATATATACACATATTTATATATTTTTTTCATGAGGAGATGAGTAAGTAAGATAAGCTTGGGGCAATGCCAGGGATGACACTGGAGAGGGAAAGGTCAGCTTGGATATGTGAGACTTGAAGACAGCCCTAGTTTCAACACGGGGTCCTTGCACACTGCTGTGCTCTGCAGGCTGCTGGATGCCTGTTTGCTCAGAGCAGCCATGTGGGTAACAGCATCCATTCCCAGGTGAGGCCCAGGAGGACTAGTAACAGTTTGTGGTCGTTTGAGCCCCTAGCAGTAGAAGGGGAGATCAGCTCTCCTCCTTCCTTTCAGTGTTCCTTCCTTTATATCATACAGAGTTCCCTTCATTTTAATTCAGGTGAGAAACTGTGGTGAGCTTCCCAGTTTTCCCAGTCTTGGTCCTACTTCTAAACCATATTTATTATGAGCCAAGGGAAAGAGGAAGAGGCATGCAATTCAATGGGAAGGATATAGTAGGGTTCAGTATTAGAGAGATTTGGGGTTGAATAAATTCTGATTCAGTCACTCACCAAATGCATGACCCTGGGGAAGTTAGTTGACATCTGAGTCTCAGTTTTCTCATCTATAGAATTGGGAAAATATGTATCTCTTGGGATTGTTGCAAGGATTAGAAGTAATATTGCAAAGTGCCAGGCACGTAGCAGTCACTCAGTACGTTGTACCTATTATTAATCTTGATGTTAGTCAAGTAGAATGACTTCTTACAACTGACCACTTGTACAGAAACTAGCTGGATATGATGAATTAGAATATCTGTATATGTTGAGAATGAAGAGATGGCAAAGCCCAAAATAAGATGAGTTTAGTAATAATAATAATAATAATAATAATAATAATATACAACTATATAGCATTTTGCAGTTAATGGAGTTCTTTCAGCTACATTCATTTTAATCTTACAGAAACCGATGTGGTTGGTGAGCAGGGTAGTATTAGTTCTATAAAAGAGACATGCATGGCCACTTCGCCATCAAAAGCAGCTGGGACTTATCCCTCAGTCTTCAGATTCCTCATCCTGCAGATCCCATTCCCATCCCCACCCACGTCCTCCAAGAAGCCTAGCAGTACTCTCTTCTTAGAGAAAGAAACAAGGCAAACTATTATAGCTAGAAAGTTTTATGTGTTTGGATTCTGTATCCTTAAGGCATGAAGATCTTCAGTGGACCAAGATTTATTTATTTGTTTATTTCAATTACAGTTGACATTCAATATTGTATTAGTTGACATTTATATAACTTACGAAGTGATCACGTGATGAATCTAGTAACTATACACAGTTATTACGGTATTATTGACTATGTTCCCTATGCTGTACTTTACATCCCCGTGACTGTTCTGTGACTACCAGTCTGTACTTCTTAATCTCGTCACCGTTTTCACCCAGCCATCCAACTCCCCTCCCATCTGGCAACCATCAATTTGTTCTCTGTATCTATGAGTTTGTCTATGTTTTGTTTTGGACTAAGACTTTTAAAAAGTCTCACTCTCCTGATTATATGAGGACTTGGTTTTAAAAGTGGGTGCCTAGAGATCCACTAACAGAGTTCCCAAGTTCACTGACAACTTCCTTCCTTCTTCTGGTGTGGGCCCCATGGTGACTTACCTGGTAAGACTGCATCTTCTGAAACGTGTGGGTTAAACGTTAAATGTTGTTAAACATTTGGTATTTGTGCACAACCCGATTATTTTTAGCTATTGAGTCCAGCCGAGAATTCTTTTTTTCTTGCTCCAGTCATTGATTCACATGGTGGAAAGTTACAGACTCAGTCATAAAACTGGTTTCCACAGATGTGATGCTCATAAATTGATCTTTCGACCAGTTAACTTGACCGATCACTGCTTCATCATCTCCGTGACAACCAGTGAGCAAGGCCTCTCTCCAGCGGGCTAAGCCCAGGCCTACAGATCTCTTTTTAACGATGACGGTGTCCACAGGTCCCTTGTGTTGTAGCAACAAGAAACAGACACCACCAGGCACCCTTAGGAAATGCGCCCCTGACTGTCACTGTGTGTGCTGCGGCCAGATTTCCCATCCGAACAATTAGGTTTAAAAATGCTCTTGTAGCTTCTTTGGAAACTGAAGCTCCTGTTCACATTTTGTCACACAAGGAAAAGAACAGTTCTTTTGCCAGTCAGAAGTATGCTTTTAATAATTTGAACAAAAATTAATATTAAAGCACATTAGAACTTTAAAAGACAAAGTGAAAAAGAAAAATGTGTCAGTGTTGTGGTAGACACTGTTTTCTAACATTGTGACTATTATTTTCTTAGTAACTTTCTGACCCATGAGTATCTGTGTATGTATTCAAGCTTCTAAGGTTGTAAATGGTGCTCTTTATATTCTACTCCTAAAAGCATTATTTTCTACATCTTTTTTCACATTTATTTCTAGTTATACATTTTATTTTTATTTTTAATAGGTTGAAAATGCATTTACTGGGTTACCGGGCTACAAGGACCTCCGTGTACTTGGCTTCAGGTAAACTGACGTACTCTAAAAATGCATGCTCAGTGCACTCTTTATTTCAAGTGGGATATCCTTTTGTGTATATTATATACACAACAATAATTCAACATGATTTGAATGCTGCAGTTCAGTGCTATTTCTGGTAAATTTACATTCCTAATGCTAATATTTTAGGTGAGAAAACTGCATTAGAAAAAGGGAAAATGATGTACTCAAGGAGACACACTAGATCTGTAGTTGGGCCAGGGTAAGAACTTAGGAATTCCTGTTCCCAGCTTGCTGCTGACATAGTACTCTGCTTTTGTTTGGCAACAAAAGCCTGAGGGGAGCCTGAAGTCAGATTAAATGTGACCTCATGATCCCACTAAAGCTTGTCCATGTTCCACTGAGGTGACTCTGACGCCTTGGTGCAAGGCCACTCTGCATTCATCTTTTTTTCAAACAACACTTTGAGTAAATCAGAGACCTCTCTTGAAGGCATTTCTACTCTGCTCAGACCTGCTGCATAATACTTGGGAACATTTGTTGAGTGAGTACTTTGTATTAGGCACTTCATATTCCTGAGCTCACTTAATCTCCAACCCTCTCAGAATAAATATTATTATTGATACTCATTTCACAGAGCAGCAAACTGGTTTAAAGAGATGAAGTTTTAGCCCAGAGTCAGAGAACCTGTAAATTAGCTTGTAAATTTGAAACCAAGTGGTGGACTTTATGGCTCTGAACCTCCACGCTAGACTCAGCACTTTGAAGGCTGGAGCAGCAGGAGATTGCTGTGGCCCAGGAGCAGATGCAATGGAATATGAGCAGGGGCACTCAGTCACCTTATAGCATCATTAACAGTGTCAGCATCTTAACTGTGCCATATTCTTGTCACAACTGGGTTTCCCAGAATAATAGAGATCACTTATGTAGCATTCACAATGCTCCAGGTTTTATATTTGTAGTAATTCATTTAATCCCAACAGCCAAGCTATGAGATGCTTATTATTGTCCTCACCCCTTCCCATAAGTAAACCAGAGCCCAGGGAATTTAAATCGTTTACCTAAGGCACTCAGCTAGTTATTGGTACAGGGGAGAGGGCACGCATGGTAAATGGACCCTCCACCTACTCTCACACCGTGACCAGTCTCCCTGGTTCCACCGTAGCACTTTTCCAGGTGTGACTGAAGCTCACCTGAGGACCTGTGAATGTGAGGTCTTTGGGGATCTCACTTGGCAGCACAGGGAAGGCAACATAGCCTTTGTGGTCAACTTGCCTAGGTTCAAACCCTGCCTTGGTATTTCTGGCTAGATGGTTTTGGGTAAATTACTAAGTCTTAACTATTAATCCTGCTTTATTAAAAAATACTTTTGAAATACTTTAAGTAAATGATTTAGCATTTTTGTTCCTCAGCTTCTTTACCTATAATATGGGGATACTAATGGTCTTTAATAAGTCTTAATGAGGATTAATTTATTTTTGAAAAATCCTTAGCATAGTTCCTGGCACATGGGAAGTTCTTAATAGAGCTTAATAGCGTCTGTTATATAAATAAATATTAAAGGCTATGCAAATCCTATAGGTCAGTCAGTCCTGACCTTTCCCAACCCCTTAGAACCTTACTGTATATCGCCTGATTGCTTTTCATTGATTTCAATACTACATAACACATTGTATCTCCCCAAAAGTGTTCCCAATTTTATTAATGCTAATTACTGGAGTCCCCTGCTGATCTACTGAAAAAGTTTACTTATAAAGAGATAACCTTATATGAATTCTTTTAAAGGCATTTTAATAAAGTTTAAAGATAGCAAAGACTATTTATTTTAAAAGAGAACACTTTCTCCACCTTTGCTCACTTCCTTCCATCCACAGGAATTTGTCAGCTTCTGATACTGTGCAAGCATTTTCACTTAAAGAAACATTTCAAAGGAAATATATCAAGAAGTTGTACTTTGATAAATGATATGACAAATATAACTGTTTTAAATTCTACTTACCATTTTCAAATTTTTTTTTTCAGGTCCCCCAAGGAAAATGGCAGGTAGGGTACTTTTTGGTACTTTCTCAACTATCAAGTGAATGAAGTGTCAGTTTAGAAAATATGGTAGACCTAGGTTCAAGGGAGCATGGCTGAGTTATTTTCTCACTTCCAATATCAGTGTCCATCTCTGTACAAATCAGGGGGTGACAAAATTTTTCTTAAGGGTCAGATAGTAAATATTTTAAACTTTACAGGCCATATGGTTTCTGTTGCAGCTACTCAATTCTGCTACTATCAGATGAAAATGAATAAATATGGCTGTGTTTCAAAAAACCTTAATTTATGGACACTGAAATATAAATTTCATATAATTTTTACAATATTGTTCTTCTTTTGATTTTTTCCAACAATTTAAAAACATAAAATCCATGAAGTCAGTGACAATAGACTGAATTTAGCTCACAGGCAGTAGCTTATAGACCTCTGTTATAGACTATATAGTGACAAGTACTTTTATTTTTAATTTTTAAAAAATATGTTTTTATTGAGTTCAGAGAGAGGAAGGAAGAGAGAGATAGAAACATCAATGATGAGAGAGTCATTGATTGGCCTTCTCCTACCTGCCCCCTAATGGGAATTGAGCCTGCAACCCGGTCATGTGCCCTGATCGGGAATCAAACTGTGACCTCCTGATTCGTGGGTCGATGCTCAACCACTAAGCCATACCAGCTGGGCCTGACAAGTACTTTTAAATAAAGGGTTGGGCAAATGAAGGCTTACAGTTGTGAAACAGTTTGTTCTTGTATTATTTATTTATTTATTTAATTTTTAAATTGTTGGCACTATTGCAGATGTCCCTCTATTATTTATTAATTATTGTATTATTTTCCATATGAATAACTGTATACCTACTTATGCCCCACTCTGTATTGAGTTACACTTAATTTAAATAGGAATAAAAACTTGCATTAATGTAAATACTTTCCAGTATGCTATGCATTCAATAATCTAACCAAGCATCACTTTAAGTGGTAAATGAGGAGGAAGAGTTCATAAAGAGTTCATTTACAAAAGCAATTGCTCTCTAGAATTTCTCAGAAGGAGCATATGTAATAGAAAAGCATAGTCAATACCTCTTGTGAAGGTTGCTTGTCATTTTCTTGCCTTTGGATTCCAAATTTATTGAAAATTCACTTTTTCTTGGAAGGTTGATAAGTATAATATAGAATTTATGAGGTATATTCATGGGCTAAATATGGGCATGTTTAGAGATATAGTAATGCTCCTTCATTGTAATGCCTTATATTTGGAGAGGGCTTTCTGACTTCCTCACTATCATTTATATTACTTTAGCAAGTATTTACTAAGTGCCTACTAATGAGGCAAATCCTGTGTCTACAGAAATTAGTAACTGTTGGTCTCCATCCTCTAGGAACACAGTCTAATGAAAAGTACTTTCAGAGATACATCAAAGTACTGGTCCTTTTATTTCATTTTCATTTTACTGTCTTATACCCCTGTGAGGTAGTGAAAATGAAAATTAATATTCATTCTATTTTGGTGATGAGAAAATTTTGCTTCAGAGAGGCAAATTGATTTGCTGTAAGTTATATGATGAAGCGGTATCAGGTATTTTGACCAAGGTAATCAGAATTTGGGTTTCTGTATTCCGAGTATGTGTAAACTGCTCTGTGTGTGTTTGTTATAGGCATGTGTTGATGGTGTATACTCAACCAAAAAGCCTGATTGTGGGTTATTAGAATGTAAAACAACCCAAATTCTGATGTTACCCTATGATCAAAAGAATGGTATCCAGTTGCCGAGTGCTAAGTTCTCTCTCGGGGCAACACTTCAATATGAAGCCATTAGGTTTTTATGATAAAATTGTTAACCTAGGTACAGTTTCCAAAACTGTACAGTATTGTCAGGTATTAGGTAATTGATGAAATTTATTCGTAACTTTTTGGTATGCTTTTATTCTGAGCTGTGATGAATGAATGTGTGGCACAGAAATAGTGACTTTATGTGATACATAATCTCTCTTTCTAAACATCTATAAATGTTTTGTTATAAACATACACAATAAAATATTGTAAACATAGAACATTTATATGCACATGAAATTTTCTATCTGCTTTGTATCCCTTTCAAGACACAAACATGATTTTAAGTTAGTAGGACTCACTTAAAATGAATCAACAATATATTTGCCTGGTATACACACTTCAAAAATTCAGCTCCAGACTTTGCGAGTGTGCATCTTCTTCCTAAGATAAGTTTTATAGAAGAAGGGATATCTGAGTTTCTCTGAAATAACTTTATTTTGGTTAATCTTAATGAGATGTGATTGCATTATTTTTTCTATTTAAAATCTGCACGTCAAACAACCAACTAGGGCATTTGAGGTGAGAGAATGAGAAAGGGTGAATTTCACCTCCACATGATTCACATCTCTGGAAATAGCTGTCAGACAGAGAAACTTTCCTCTGTA
Organism: Miniopterus schreibersii; assembly: GCF_964146895.1. Lineage (NCBI taxonomy): Eukaryota > Metazoa > Chordata > Mammalia > Chiroptera > Miniopteridae > Miniopterus > Miniopterus schreibersii. Next base: position 65,673,744 of record NC_138106.1, on the reverse strand, counting down.
AAGCAGCTGTTTCTGTCTAGTTTGGAAGATGAAGGATGATGGTGGTTGGTGACCTTGGAGTTGTCAGTGCCGAGAGCCAGCACAGCTTTCTTCAATCAGATAATGTGTTGTCGACCAGTGTGCGTGGTGCTTCTGACGGACTTCCCCGGCCTCTTGGCTGTCTCTTAGCCTGTCCCTCATCATGAGAAATCTCTGTACTCCATTTGCCACGCCAGAACTAAGTCTATTTGGAGTCACAGTAAAGTTCTCGGCTCTGAGAATAGATGGTTTCCCCATACCAAGCATTTCTTTGACTTCTCTTTCCAGGATAAAAACATGGTAATAAATTGAAGCATCTCTCTATGGATTTTTATCTTCTCTAATGAATTTATCCCCACTAGACAAGGTAGAGTATAATAGAAGTCTTATTTTTAGATGTTCAAGGGAAACATTTGGGAGACAAATTTTCTTTTGCCAATAAAAAGTAAGGCCAGGAGTCTAACCCAGACTGCCTGATTTGCATTTCTTGATCCAGGAATATTTCTTTTGATCGTCTCCGTATGATATTTACAAGTCATGCAAGGCACATCGCAGGCTCCCAGTAAAGGCTTGCATCTCCTTCTCTGGTTTTCTTGTAGCCCAGAAATCAACTCAGTTGCTAACTGGCACAGCCTTTTCTTCTTCATTTTCCTTATCACTGTTTCCTGTCTTGGAGCCAGGACAGGAAACATGGTAACATGTTAATATGTTGTGCAAAGATCCCAAGGAGAAGCTCACCTTTCTGGAGATGGAGGTGTGGTCCATCCGACGGAGCTTGGGAGGAGCAGGTACATCCTCACAGGACTGTGTTCTGATTACTCAGGAAACACAATTGTGTGAAGATAACACGTATGCTCTTTAGGGTCAAAAATTACTCAAATTAGAGACTAAAAATCCTTTGGATAAAGTCAGGAGTATCACATACTGCTATTTAAGTGCTATAAATTCAGTTTTCTTATCTGTCTATATTAGTGAATAAAACACAACATTTGTTTTTTCATTATTTTATAATATATTTATTGAACTGTTGTGAGCCAGGTATTGTGTTAGATACTTGGGACACGTATGGTGTAGTGAGTTCTGACCAGTAGGTGTCCCTCTTACTGTTTTATTCCACCTTGGAGCCATCATTTGGTTATTTCACCATATTTTACTGAATTTATTTCTTTACAAAAAAAGATCAGGAATTACCCATGAATCAACATATTCTGACATGAAAAATTAAGTGGCTGAGGGACGTTATAGATGACAAACAGATGTCTCACCACTTAGAGCACTGGGTGCCAAAATGCTCAGTTACCATGTTAAAATGCCCAAACCACCCCATTGAAAAGTGGGAGCTTATCAGACGGGGAGGAAAACCTTACTGAAGTTACTCACAGTGAGACAGGAAATTCAAAGAAGCCTGGCTGCTGGAATGGCAGGTGAAGGATGTCATCTTCATGGTGTCCCTTGTAGACCAGGGTATGATTTGCAGCAAGCAGGTCCAGGGCAGGTCCAGCACTGCCAGGGCTACTAAGGAGAGATCTCTTAAGACCAATCCATGCTTACCAAACCACAAAACACACCACATTCTCTAGGATGCCAGTCGATCTATTTAAAGTGAGAAATATATCTGCCAATTGACCAATTATAGCATTGGCCAGCTCATGCGTTCTTTTCCCATACGAAAATCTGTAGGTAGTTATAATCAAAAGCTTCCTTTGCAAGCTTGAAATCAGAAAAAGGAAGTTGGTGTTGTTAGTGGCCAGTATCATCAGGCCATGTTAGCTGTCTATGGCCTAGGGATCTGTCTTATGGGGAAGCCACAATAGACCAGTGAGAAGGATTCCACTAAGCAGTAACATAAGTTAATTGGCTGATTCCCTTTACCCTAGACTTCATAAGACCATTGTCATTAAGTGGATACTTGTTCTTTAGATATGTGAGTACCTTGATTAGGCTGCAGTTTTCTTTTTATATTCAGATAAGTATAGATTTCTGTTCATTTAGTAGACACTGTGTACCCCTCAGTCCCAGGTACCAAGTTGAACATTGGGGATAGAAACTCAGGAAGAGACTGAAAGGCAGTCACTGTAAACAAATCTTTTAATAAAACAACAAAGACTATAAGCAAGGAATAGATAAGAATTATAAAAGTTAGTCCAGAGGAAGAAGGGCTTAATTTATTTATGCTTTGATTTGGGAATTATTTTGCTCCTACAGAATAGTAATGGAAACCATGATTTTGAGACTGTCCCTTTAGGTCTAATGTTTGTTCTCTTTAGGTTCACAGCTCCTTCCTTTGTGTTTCCTTAGCCAGGCCTCATCTGTTCTCTCTTTCCATCCATAGTGGCATAGATGTTCACTATGCAGTTACCTTCAATGGGGAGGCCATCAGCAATACCACCTGGGACCTAATCAGCCTTCACTCCAACAAGGTGGAAAACCATGGTCTTGTGGAACTGGATGATAAGCCCACTGCTGTTTATACAATTAGTAACTTCAGAGATTATATTGCTGAGACACTGCATCAAAATTTTTTGCTGGGGAATTCCTCTTTGAATCCAGATCCCGACACTCTTCAGCTTATCAATGGTGAGTTTGATATCAATTATGAAGTTCTTATATAGTTTTAGTTCCCTTTCTAGTATGTTCTGGTGAAAACTAATTTCCCTAAATATATGTGGTTCTGAACATTTTCTAGACTGCATGAGATAGGAGCCACCCTGGTATGAATGGAACTTTAGCCTTGCAGCTATTTTGGGTAGATTAGTCAAGGGCTGTCTGGAATATTTGTAGATACAAGGCCACTCTTTGTGGAGAAGAGCATGATATTTAGAAATAGTTTAAAGACGTGGGAGCAAAGTATAAGAAAAAGTAAAGAAGTACTTGGAAGTATGGATTGCACCAGGCTGTAGTGCTGCCCTGGCAACCAAGACATCAACTATCCAGAGGCAAGTCAGCTGATAAAGGCTTAAAAGCCAGAGAGCAGAAGAGAAGGAGAAGCTCAGGAAAGTTGATGGAAGACCCTGGTCAAAGAAGAAACAATACTGGCTGCTGGGCAGAATCCCAGAGAATCCAATACTAAGTTTGAATTCAGATGGCTGTTGAGATCCAGTTATGGTCCAAAATCAACGGGTGGATCTGGAGTCAGCAAGGAGAGACTGACTGAAGAGTGACCTAGCCAGCCTGGGACTAGATCTTGCTGAGTCTGGTTACCAGGGTTCCAGAGCTTAACTCACCAGGGGCAGGGTGCCCTGTTAACTTACTTACTGCCTCATGTTTACTTCTCCACAGTTCTTTCACTCAGTAGTTTAGCTTTTAAAGTGTCCAGAGTACACTTTACTGAAGTGACCACACAGGAGAAGTACTAGCTGCCAATGAGGAAGATCCACAAGTGAGAGGTAATACTAATGATGATGCATTTTTGCAGCCTCTCCAACTACCACATATCCTGCAGGGAAAAGAAGCCTTGATATTTTTAGGCAGCTACCACCTAGGTCTTGTGTGTGTGTGTGTGTGTGTGTGTAAACAAAAATAGACACAAGGGAGAAAGAGAGAAGAGAGAAAAAATTTTAACAAAACTTTACTGTGTATAATATAATTACTTATTTCCTAAATAAGATATTTTTGCCCTGGCTGGGTAGCTCAGTTGATTAGAGTGTTATCCCAATATGCCAAGGTTGCAGGTTCAATCTCCTGTCAGGGAGTATACAAGAGGCAAGCAATAAATGCATAAATAAGTGGAACAACAAATTGATGTTTCTCTCTCTTTCACTCCAGTGCTCTCTCAAATCAATAAACTATTAAACAAAACAAAAGATATTTTTTGAGGAGCTAAACTAAAACTTTGAATTGCTTTTCAATTATTTTGGCTGCTGATGCCTCTTTTTTAAAAAAATATGTCTTTATTGATTTCAGAGAGAGGAAGGGAGAGGGAGAGAGATAGATAGGAACATCAATGATGAGAGAGTCATTGATCGGCTGCCTCCTGCACGCCCCCCACTGAGGATCGAGCCCACAACCCCAGCATGTGCTCTGACCTGACCGGGAATTGAACCTCCATCTCCTGGATCATAGGTCAATGCTCAACTGCTGAGCCACGCCCAGCCGGGCCTGATGTCTCTTTAATTTAACAGTATGCTGAGACAGAGCCACAGAGTAGCCTGGACTTTATATGGATTACATAGACTTTAAAGTGGAGAAACTCTCTCTCCAGTGGATGATAGTGAGATTAAGCTATCAGTTCTAAAATACCAGGGAGCCTCTGTATTGTGGAACGTCTGCATTGTGGGTAACTTGGGCTCACTTCCTCATGTCCTCCTTTGTTACATCTTTTTAGAATACCTAAGTAAGATAAAATGGTGAAAAGTGAAGAGGCTTATTGTAATCTGAAGCTGCTGAAGTCCTTTTGAGAAAGCTAGTAAGGACTAGCTGGGGGCTACTTATGGGGACAGCATATAGGCAGAAGGTTCCAGGAATCTGGATATTGGGACCCAACAGAGAAAAGATATAGCTGGGAGATCATGACCTGAGGGAAATGGGAACCTAAACTGAGGAGAAGCAGCAAACACCAAGGTCAGATTGGTAGAAGAACGGCCTGAGGATTAAGACATGCAATAAGCAAAGCGAGGTTCTTTAGGCAGCTAACCCCACACACAACATAGCAAGGTCTTCCTTTTATGTGGAGCCTGGGGATGGAGCTTCCTCCTGGAAGGTATCCTAAAAAAGAGGTCAGCAATCCCCTCAGAATATTCAGGCAAGTTAAACAGAAGCTTTAAGATATCCAGTGCAAACTAATTCGAGGGTTTGGACCTTTCATTAGATGTACATTTCAATTACTCAGAATTTTGTCCCTAAAATCCATTTCTATTTTCAAGCCAACTTCAGAGTTCTGAATAGCTGTGGCTCTCTAGGTAACTCGGTCATCATTTCAACAGATATGTTCATCTTGATCTCCTAGTGCTTGTTGTCCATAGAAGACAAGATAACTGTATACAAAACTGAAAAAGGGGTTTTGGAAAAAACTCACACCAAATAGGGTTTTTGGCTTCTGATTGATTCCTCTATGTCAGGCCAGTAAGAACAGGTGAATAATGACAGATTCTGCTTCTGTTTTTGGTTCATATACCTGCTCACCCTCCTGGCAACCCCCTCTTTTTAGTGTTTATTGATTCCCCCTCCCCTTTAGGCAAAATTAATTTCTCCTTTGTGTGTTCCCATACATTGCCCCTCACATTTTATAATTTGTATTTATCTCTGACATATGAAATACTTCCACAAGAGAAACTTGGCTTTATTACTGTTTATAGCCTCAACTTCATCAAAGTCTGTAGCAACTAGAAAGGATTCAGTAAATTTTTGTTGAATTAAATTATATAATCTACTCTCTTAACTTTATTGCTCTTTAATATTGGTATAGTGATAAACTCTCTGGTGTCCTAGACCATTTTTCAAAGGTACTTTCTGCCATAAAGGAAATCATTTTGCATAATTTTCTCCATTTTTAGCATCAACCAAATGAGTTGGAATTTCAGTTCAACTTTCTTATTAAAATGAAAAAAATCCATTTTAAAAACAACTGCTTCATAGGAATCTTGAAAAGAGTAAAAATTGCTTGAGAAAGGAAAGGAAATAATATAGGAGTGTCCTAAATGTAATAATGCGAAGAATCTTTATTTTATGTTAGTCTCACAATTCAGAAAGTTGGTGCTAATATAAGTAAAATATCTGAATAAAGTAACAGGCATTTTCTAAGCAAGTCTCCCTCATCTGTTTTGCCCAAATCTAACCTGTAAAAAGGAAAAACTTAGTGTTCAGTTGTCTCTTAAGCACAAGTACAATAGTGTCTCAATTAAAAATGTTCTTGAATATTGTTTTTTCTTCAGTGAGAGAAGTTTTACTTCCCCAAACTGAAGACCTGGTTTCGAACACCCAAAGTGCAAGTCTTCCAGCAACCCCACCATCTATTCTGGTAAGTGTGTTTCTGTATTATATGCCTAGAACCAGGTCCCCAAGCTTCTCTTCTTTGTACACTTCCCTGCTTACTTTGGCATCTTGAATTTCCCAAGCTGTTCCTATTTCAAATATTCTCTTACATCATCCCTGGAACATTATTCTTAGTTGTCAGCTCATGGTTTCCCAAGTATTGGGTTAGAAAATTTAAGCCTTCCGCAGTAGTTAAGTGAAATCCACACGTTTGGTATTGCCAAACTCCATGCAGGGAAGAAAACTTATTTATGGTTCATAGTTGTTTGGTAATAATTAAGCTACAAGTGCCCACTGAGCTCTCTAAAAGTTAGACAAATAGTTTTTATAGCCAAGACTATATATTGATGTACATAGGTATAGAGTGTAGATTTTTTGTTCCAAGGATTGTATTGAAGAAAAGTTTAGACGCCACAGCATACAGAAGGATGTGTGCGTGGAAAGGAGAGAAGGAAGAGTAGAAATATTGGCTATCTGACAAATGACAGGGACTCTAAATCATGCCTCTTTGTAACTTGGGCTGAAAACATCAGGATTTGTACAGAAACAGCTTGGAATGAACTTTCCTTTTTGTTCTTACCACCAACTCCCCTGGGCACTCTTCTGCCCCCTCTAAGCCCCTACTTGCCATTTACCTATAGAGGCATCCAGGGAAAAAGAAGGTGACTTCCTCAAGTGAAGTGAAAATAGCAATGACAGCAACCACAACCACAACACCACTAGAGACTCACGTGTATAAAATGAGCATAAGATCTTTCATTATCACATAGACACAGGACGGGGACTCCCTTCTACGTTCCCCGCTCCTTCTACTCTCTTGAGGCTTCTTTTCTGTCTCATGTGACAGAAAAGAAATGAATGGTAATTAATTTAAAATATTTGTTTCTTGGCTTTAATTCAGAAATGAATTACTTGGAATACTGTTTCTTGGCTTGAAGAAATACTTAATTTGAAATACTCGTTTCTTGGCTTTAATCCAGCAACAAAAATTTAAAAAGTCTGTCCAAAATTCATGTGACCGTTAATATATGCAGTCATTTCTTCTACTCAGGTATAGTGCAGCTCAGTTTGGAAAAGGGGAATCACTGGGAATAACTTTATTTTTTACCAAGTTTCATATTGGATAAGAAAGGTTAGGGGTGATTGGCATGAGAGATTACATTCATTTGGTGTTTATTTATTCATTTACTTATTCACTCTTTCAAATATATTTATTTTGTGCTTTTCGTGTGCCAAGTGCCGAGGAAACAAGATGAGTAAGGTGTGGCCTTGCCTACAAGAAGTTTCCAGTCTGGAAGTCATAGGCAGACTTCTACAAATAAAGTGATGCTATCCCCAAGGTCCGTCCAGGGCGCAGTGCGGGGAGTGCTCATGCACCGTGAACAGGGCTCCCCTAGTCTCCGTTTCCGCCAATCACATCCAGCTCGCAGCTTCTCTGAACACAGATCTGTGGTGATATTATAAAGACAGGAATTTCTATATAAGCCAGGGGCTGCAAACCAGAGACCCACCGGCTGGATCTCGATATAGGCATGTGCTTTGGGCCAAATTAAAAAAAAAAAAAAAGCCTTTATTTAAAAACTAGGAGATTTTTGCATAGAAATGCAGATTTTAAACTTCTTTTAACGACCCGAAAGATCTGGTATAGTTAAGTTCACATTTTCTTGACTAACTGGGCTCATTTGTGTTACCTGTTCTGTGGTTCCATTTGCGTTGAAGCCAACCCCTGATAACTAACTAGAGGGCATTAATTAATAATTTGAGGGGACAGTGTTAATGGATGATAGTAAAACATGAAAAAAAAAAAGAATGATTAATTAGAAGTGTCTGGTTATTGCTTCTTTCTTCTGGTTTTCTTGTTGGCAAACTGTTGAGATTTTTTTTTTTAACCAGGTTTGATTTTTAGAAGTTATTTTAGAGGTAGGAGTGTTGGGATATTGAAGTCGATATGTTTTGGCATTCTGACTTGGAAAATCACTTTTTGCACAGTATGCTTTCTATAGGAGTAGCAAGGTTTTCAATTGGCAATAGTAAAAGTGAAACTGGCCAATATAATATTAAACTTGTTAATATACTACCTTGAACTAAAAGAAGAATTCATGAGTTGAATTTGTTACTACGGGGACATTTATCCGTGTAAAAATAAATGAAGTGCTATTCCTGGCATGTATGTGTTCACCTTTCAGAATGTATGAGAGAGCTTTGTTGCCATGCCATTTTGGGGGAGGGGTACTTATTTGGAATAGATGGCCTTCCTTTATTTAAAAAGTCAAGTTGTTTACTTCCACTTTTGATGTTTCTTACTTGTGACTTGATTTTTATTAAAGATACTGTATATTGTTTTTACTTTTAATTTTTATGAAAGGAAAGGCATTCAGTTTATAGAAATCTATATATTGCTTGAAGATTTCTTTTTCATTGAGAATTGAGCTGTTCTCCTAACGTGTGTCAAGTAATCGGCTCAGTCTGATAAAACTCAATTTTTAAAGCACGGGTTAAAGTCTTAAGCCATCTCTCTCAGAATTTTGAAAAAAATGCAGATTAAGAATTTGCAAGGATCTAAACATACCTAATTCAGCTGGAAGCATGAGTGGCTTTAACACATCTCTAGATATGGTTTTAGATAATTAAGAGGAAAAAAGTGAATGCCATGGTATGGTGTGCTTGTTCGTCATCATGGCCACTTTTTTGAGGAACAAAACTTGATACTGAGCAAATGACCTTCTTACTTTTCCATGAATGCATATATGGTTTTAGACACTAGAAGAAGAAATGGGAAAGGAAGAAACTTTTCTTTCTGTATGAACAGATTCCATATTCAGAACAGCAGACATTTAAATATTAAAAAATGGTCTCCCCCTTTGTCTTCACCCGGGTCTTATAGATCTGTGTACACATGCCAACTTGAATGAGAATGAACTGCCAAGTCTGTTCTAGTTTTCCTCTGGGAATCTTTTCACCATCTGGGTATATACGCTTTGTATATACAAGCAAAGCACTGGGATTGAGAACTCTAGAAAATCACAATCTAGTTCTGATTTTTTTCTCTATTTTTTTGTGGCCGTAGGCATTTCACTTTTATGAACTTCAGTTCCTTATCTTTAATAGGCAAGGATGGATACATGATTCTTAAGAGTCCTTCTAGTCTAAAATTTGGTACATTATGTTCATGCATATGCACGTACTCAGTCCCCCTTTCCAACATAAGGTTTTTGTAAACCAAAGGAGGCCTTATAAAGCCACCTGAGCCTCTGGCAAGAGAAAAGCTGGTATTGTTACTTAATTTTTTTTCTTCCACATTCTGGACTTCAACTTGTTTCTTTTTATTTATCAGAAATTGAATTTTTACTTTCTCCACCTGGTCCATTCTCCCCCTCCCCCAGATTTATAGAGATATAATCAACACATAGCATTGTATAAATTTAAGATGTACAGTGTGATGATTTGATATGTATTGTGAAATGCTTATCACAGTAGGGTTAGTTAACCCCTCCATCACTTCACATGATTACCTTTTATTGTGTGGTGAGAACATTGAAGATTTACTCTCTAGGCATCTTTCAAATATATAACACTCAACTATAGTCTCCATGTTGTACATTGGATACCCAGAACTTATTCATCTTCTAACTATAAGTTTAGACATACACTTTGACAAGTTTGTTGAGAGTTTTGTCAAATGCTTTTTCTGCATATTTTGAGATGATCATATGATTTTTACCCTTCATTCTGTTAATGTGGTGTATCACATTTACTATAATGCATAGTATGTATGGTAAACACATCATTGTTGTTTTATATGTATTGGCTTATAGTTTTCTTTTCCTGTAGTGTCTTTGTTTGGTTTTCATATCAGGGTCATGCTGGCTTTGTAAAATGAGTTTGGGAGTGCCCTCTCCTGTTCAATTTTTTTGAGAGAGTTTAAGAAGGATTGGCATTCATTCTTCTTTAAATATTTGGTAGAATTCACTGGTGAAATTTCTGGTCCTGGGCTTTTCTTTGTTGGGAGGGTTTTTGTTATTGATTTAATCTCCTTACTAGTAATTCTGTTTAGATTTTCTTGTTCTTTATAATTAAGTCTTGATAGGTTGTATTTGTCTAGGAATTTATTTCTTATGGGTTCACCACTTTGTTGGCATATGATTGTTCATAGCAGTCTGTTATGATCCTTTGTATTATTGCGGTATCAGTAGTAATGTCCCCTCTTTCATTTCTGATATTATTCATTTGAGACCTCTCTTTTTCTTGAGTCTAGTTAAGGTTTTTCAGGGTTTTTTTTTACCTTTCCCAAAAACTGGCTCTTAGTTTCTATTGCTTTTCTGCCTTGATCCTTGATATTTTCTTCTTTCTGCTAACTTTGGCCTTAGTTTGTTCTTCTTTTTCTAGTTCCTTAAAGTATAAAGTTAGTTGTTTATGTTAGACTTTACTTTTTTCTTATTGTAGGAATTTATTAATACACTTCTTTCCTAGAACTGCTTCATATATCCCATAAGTTTCGATATGTTGTGTTTCTATTTTTGTTTGTTTCAAGACTTTTTTTTATTGCCTTTTAATTTCTTTTTTGCCCCCTTGGTTGTTCAAAAATGTGTTGTTTAATTTCCACATATTTGTGAATTTTCCTGTTTTTTCCTGTTGCTAATTTCTGTTGCTAGTTTCATACCACTGCAGTTGGAGAAGATACTTGGTATTATTTCAACTTTCTTAAATATGCTAAGACTTGTTTTATGACCTAACACATATGCTCTATCCTGGAGAGTGTTCCATGTGCACTTAAGAATGTATATTCTGGTCTGTTGGATGGAATGTTCTGTATATGTGTATTTGCGTTTACTTGGTCTAAAGTATAGTTCAGGTCCTAAATTTCCTTATTGACTTTCTCTCTGGATGATCTATCCATTGTTGAAAGTGCGTAAAGTCCCTAATGTAATTATTGTCTTGTCTGCTTCTCCCTTCAGGTCTGCTTGTATTTGCTTAATATACTTAAGTGCTACAATGTTGGATACACACACACACACACACACACACACACACACACACACACACACACACAGTATTGCACATCTTCTTGATGAATTGATCTTATCATTATATAATGACCCCTGTGTGCCTTGTTACAGGTTTTGCATTAGAGTCTATTGGGCTGATGTAAGTATGGGCACCCCTGTTCTCTTCTGGTGTCTGCTTTGATGTTTATCACTTTGAGCTTATGTGTGTCCTTAAAGATGAAGTAAGTCTCTTGTAGGCAGCATATAGTTGGGCTCTTATCCTGATTTCCTCCCCCCCCCTTTTACAGGTCATTTGCAGTTACTTCTAGTCATTAAAGGATGACCTTCAGCTTCTTCTTTCTTTTACATATATCTTGCTTTTCTCTCATATATTTAACTTCAGCAGACTGAGGTCAGGTACTCCAGTCTAACACTTAGACGTGTCTTACTTCTGTTCCTTCTTTTGACCAAAGCCACAGTGCCAAAAAATATTTACTAACATTGCACCATCCACTTTTCATTGCTTCCCCTTTCCTTTCTAGATCCTTTATTTCTAATTAAATTTAACCAGAATAATATCATTTTTGGTTCATGTTTTGGTGTTATAATTGATTCTCATTACTCTTTTTTTGCCATTTGTGTTTTATTATGAATTATGTACAGTGGACCCTTGAACAACACAGGTTTGAACTGTGTGAGTCCACTTATATTGGGATTTTTTTTCAATAAATACATACAGTACTATAGCTGTATTTTCTCTTCTTTATGATTTTCTTAACAAATTTTCTTTATTCTAGCTACCTTATTGTAATAATATAATATATAGTACATATAACATACAAAATGTGTGTTAGTCAACTGTTTATGTTATTGGTAAGGCTTCTGGTCAACAGTAGACTATTAGTAGTTAAGTTTTGGGGGATTTAAAAGTTACATGCAGCCCAGCCGGGTGTGGCTCAGTGGTTGAGCGTCGACCTAGGATCCAGGCGATCAGGGTTTGATTCCCAGTCAGGGCACATGCCTGGGTTGCGGGCTCAATCAATGACTCTCTCATCATTGATGTTTCTATCTCTCTCTCCCTCTCCCTTCCTCTCTCTGAAATCAATAAAGATATATTAAAAAAAAAAAAAAAGTTACATGCAGATTTTTTCACTATGTGGGGAGGTGGGGTCAGTGCCCCTAATACCTGCATTGTTCAAGGGTCAACTGCAGTCACCTTTTGACAGAAATGATTCAAAATTTTATGGGTTTTTAAAATGCACTGGACTATAAAACATGGCTCAGCCAAGGTCTCAGTAGTTACAGAGTCACCTAGATGGTAGTGTGTGTAGGGTTAAGGCAGTAAGAAAGGGATGTTGAGGTATGCAGAGACTAACCACAGTGGGAAACCATTACCAACCACTGGATTATAGGGCAAGGGGAGCGAGTGCTGTTACCAGAGCCCAGGGAGAGCTGGCGCTGCAACTGTGGAGGGATGCAGCTACTGCAAGAGACACAATATTGAGGCTTGGAGGGAGCAGAGAAGAAATACCCCAACTTCTCACTCTTCCCATCCTTTGACCTTCTGCTTGTGCTTCTAAATGGGCAAACTCAAACAGAAGACAGATGGTGAGGGAGCAGGAATGATGGAGGTAGTGGGGGTTAGCCTCCCAGAGTGGAGAGCAGAGAAGAGGAGGATCTGGGGTGGTGGCAAATAGAGAATAACCAGCATGGTGGCCCACTTAAAATAGCACCTAATTAAAATAGCCTGGACTGGGTAGGAAGTGCTGGTGTCGTCTTTCCACAAAAGAAAATCAGTTTACGTGACAGAGTGCTTTTGGTTTAGAAAAACCATTGTCGATGAAACTGAAGGTATCTCTACATATACCCACTGATCTACTGTTGTTACCTCTCCAGTGCATTTGTCACTGGAAGAAGGGATGAGTCAGGACATGCCCAGTGGTTCGTTCCCTCCCTCGTGACTGGGAGAGTGTGCTGTCTAAAGCTTCCTCTCACAGGCCCTTGATGGAATTAGGCCATGACATTGGGTTGAATCTCTTCATAGGCCAGTAAGTTCTGTTTTATTTAATGGATATATAGACTGAACTGTAGTTAGCCACCATAAAATTGTGTGCTTTCATTTAAAAAGCATATGAGGCTCGAGAGCGTATGGCAATGAAAATTCATCACTACTGGCAGGGATCTCCTGGAGGGAGAGGAGGGGTTACAGTCAGAGCTTCTTATTCGTAGTTTCCATGGGCTTCATTTTGTTCGTGGCTATTCCATGAATTCCAGTCTTCAGGCAGGTTTATACATGTGGGAGGTGTCTTAGAGGTTTCAGTTAATGGGAAATATAATCACTGCACAACTAAAGAAATATTTTAAAGACCCAGGCTGAGCTAGTATGACCAGAACGAGATCAGGCTATATCCTCTGCTTGGGAGTTTTTAAAAGTATTATCCTCAGGCCAATTGGGTTAGAACATCTGGAATGTGGAGCCGGGGCGTTGGTGTTTTAAAAAAGTTTCCATCTGATTTTAATGCTATTTAGGGTAGAGAATGATTGTTCTTTTCTCTTCTTCCGTTTTCACCCAGGAAATATTTTATGAATTCTATGCACATGGAACTTCTTGGTTTTTTTATTCATAACCCAGCATAGATGAAATCATAGAAACTCTCACCAAATGTCATGGCCGTTTTATTGGTCAGCATCACTAGTAAACTTTTTTACGCAGACAAACCTTCATAGGGTTAAATAATTAGCATGTTCAAGGATTGTGTTTCTGTCTACTTTTCTATTCCTGAGGCTAAATTTGAACAGAGATTATTATTAGTAAAAAGTCACTGGGAAGAGAAAAATTGTATTTTGAAAGTGTGATGTCATTTCACAGATGTCACTATTTGTTTGAGGTAACCTGACCTTAGTTTGACATGGTGGCATTTCTTATCAAAACAAAGACTTTAATTAATTAAATGCCTTTCAGAATGATGAATAAAATTGCTAGTAGTTCTTTTCTGCTGTGGGCAGTGTGCTTGGGTCTTTGACAACAAGTTACAGATATTAGTAATGTCAATGTATTTAAAGTATTTAAGCTAAGATAGACGACAAGGAATTACCTAAAGCAAGAAAAACAATATTTTCTTCCACAAATTCACTCTCTTTGGAATCTTTTAAATATGTTGTCTTATCTATCCCCACTTTCCAGGTGAGATTCAAGAGGTACATGGTTTTTCTGTAGATTTTGCAACTAGTAAGTAGTGAATTGGGATTTGATTACGGATCTGTTTGAGTATAGAGACCATGTCCCCCTTCCCCCCAATATTACATTGCCTTCCTGTCCCTAGAAAATCTGGGAATTTCGATAGATAGGTGGTAGTTAAAGTCATTTTTATGTTTATTTTTATCTATGATATGATTTAGCCTTTTTTTCCCCCTAGGATAATACCCTTCAAGCTGAATGGCCCTCAGCAGATGAATCCACCACCAGCAGTATTTCACCACTTGATTTCAGCTCTGGTCCTCCCTCAACCATTGGCAGGGAACTCTGGTCAGGGAGACCTTTGGGTGATTTAGTGTCTACACCCCAATTAGCCTTTCCCTCGAAGGTGGGCCTCAGTTCTACCCCAGAGGTTTTAGAGGTTAGCAGCTTGACTCTGCATTCTATCACCCCAGCAGTGCTTCAGACTGGCTTGCCTGTGGCTTCTGAGGAAAGGACTTCTGGATCTCACTTATTAGAAGATGGTAAGAAATTCGACTCCCTTTTCATATTTCCTTTCTTTACTGTGTCAGATGACAGGGTTTTGAGGAGAGGAAGAGACTGGGGGTAGAAAAGGAATAGAAAAGCATGGTTGCATGCATTAGGAGGAAATGTCTCAGAAAAGTTGTGTGAGAAAGGGAGCAATCAGTTTTAATTGGTTGGAATGGAGAAAAATAATAGGAAATGAACTTAGTGGGTTGGGGTGGGGATCAATTAATAGATATTTTGAAGGTTCCATTAAAAACATGTAATTAAATTACTCTTAAATAACTACTTTACTTACTTGAATATTGGAGTGGTAAACAAAGAGCATCAAAGAAGATGATCCCACTAGCTTTTAATAGGATTAATGTTAGGGGCCAGGTATAGAGATTTTTAGCTTGCATTAGGCTTCAGAAGGGGAGAACCTGAGTAAGGCAGTGATAGCAGAGATTCAGAAATGAAAATCAAGTAGATGGTTTAGGTGTTTTTTGGGAAGGGAAGGAAAAAGCAATGTGACTCAGACGTGGAGTGTGATGAACAAAGATATAAACAGTGAGTCCAGGAATTTGAACATTAGGTGAACCTGAAGGATGGTAGATGATAAACATAACAAGGAAGTGGAAATTCAAGGACAAATAAAATTCCTGGGGAGTTTTCTCCTTAAGTTTTCATTAGATTTAGTATTTATTGTCAATATGGCTACCAGCAGTTCTTTATTTTCAGGAAGCTGGTTTTATTAGGACTGGGAATATATTTTAGTAACACTGTAGATTAACTAATGGAAAACTTTATTTTTAGGATTAACCAAAGTTGAAGGGTCAGAAGATTTTCTTTCTATTGATCCATTGCCTTCAAGTCCATTCACCCATCCTGTGCCAAAAGAAACAATACCATCTGTGGAAGACCCTGGGGTGTCGTTGACATCATCGCCAGATCTGGTCTCCTCTGTCACATTAGATCTTCTTACTCAGGAAGTAACTACACCTTTTGGCTTGGACTCTTTGGCCTCCAAAGTTAAAGGCCATTTAGAAGTGAGCGCTTTGATGCCAGACACATCCATGGAAAAAGAGTTCATATTTGAGAGTGGCTTAGGTTCAGGGTCTGGGGAAAAGGTGAGTCTGATTACTTGGCCATGGAGCGATACTTCATTAGAGAAGAGCACTGAACTACTGTCAAAATCATGGCTGGAAGATGAGGGTTCACTTTTGCCAACTGAGGGTGTAGATGAGCAACTAGTTATAGATGACCAAATAGATTCTACAGACCGAAGCATTGAGTACTCAAAATATGGGCATTTTGATAGATCCACATACTTTGCAGAGGAAGAGCCCCTTGACAGACCTACTGTGCCCATCTTTTCAGAGACCACAACCCAATCTGCATCTCTAATTCTCTCCAAGTACGCACCAGAGGTACCTGACATTGGTTATTACTCAGTTACCAAAGCAGCTCCTCTACTGACATCTACAGCAATCTCTGCTTCTACTGATAAACCAGATCAAGTAGAACCCTTACTAAAGCAGGATATGGAACGAACTACAGAGTCATCTCATCGTGAACAGTTTGATAGCAAAATTTCAACACTGAAGCCTGATGCGCAACCTTTGTGGACCATGATGCCAGAATCAGATGTCATTTGGGCAGAAACTTCCTCCTTAGGGACATTGTCTGGAGACACATTGGCAAGTACACCAGAGAGCATTGACAAGCTCTGGTTGAAAGCTTCCATGACACAGTCTACCACTAGCCCCACCCTGATGGAGGGTGAAGTAATTATGGGCGTACAGGATATTTCGTTAGAACTGGACAGGATAGGCACAGATTACTATCAGCCTGAGCTAATCCCAGAGGAAAATGGCAAGGTTGGTAGTTATGTGGAAATGTCTACAAGTGTTCACTCCACAGAGATGGCTATTGTGGCTCGGCCCACAAAAAGAGGTGACTCAAATCATACGCAGACCACAGGAGCATTGCTGGTTTTCTTTAGCCTTCGAGTGACTAACATGATGTTTTCAGAAGATCTGTTTAATAAAAACTCTTTGGAGTATAAAGCCCTGGAGCAAAGATTCTTAGAATTGGTAAGCACAAGAAGTGAAATATGGACATTAGTGAGTATTCATGTATGAACCACCCCTTTCCCCTCAAACACATAAGATCTGAGCCAAGGAAAGTGTGGTCTGCTGTAGATACTCATTTTTTTTATCAACCACAAATAATATCATGGCCTAGGGTTGGTAGAAAACAATAAGACAGGTGGATACAAGAAACAGAAAACACAAATGTGACATGAGGGTGATGTGATAACTTAGATACTGAAGAATGTATTCATGAATTCTGGGGCTGAAACACGTTTAAGATTTTTTTCACAGTTTATTGTGAGACCAATGTTTTGTGGGTACCTATGATGCCTTTGCTGTTGTAATCTTTGAGTGAAACAGAGAAAATAAACTCTCTGGTATCTAAAATTGTCTGTGAGTTCTATGGGGTTCCAAAATATCATGATGAAAATCTCATGACTCTCAAATAATTCACAATCAGTACTCTTTTCTTTCCTTAAAAATTTTTTTTCAATTACAGTGTACATTCAATGTTATTTTTTTATTAGTTTCAGCATAGTGGTTAGACAGTCAAATAAGTTACAAAATGTTGTCCCTGATATTTCCAGTACCCAACTGGCACCATACATAGTTATTGCAACATTATTGATTATATTTCCTATGATGTACTTTACATCCCCATGACTATTACCATTTGCAACAGCATGATGGACCTAGAGGGTATTATGCTAAGTGAAATAAGCCAGTCAGAGAAAGACAAATGCTATTTGATTTCACTTATATGTGGAATCTAAATAACAATATAAATGAACAAACAAAACAAACAGACACATAGATACAGCGAACATACTGATGGTTGCCAGAGGGGAGGGATGTTGGGGAACTAGGTGAAAGGATTGAGAAGTACAGATTGCTAGTTACAATTGATGCTTTTGTTGATGAACAGTTTAAATAATGTGAGTAGCATGCAATTTGGAAAGGGGGAGGGGTTCATCCTTGTTTGTTTAAGTTTTTTTTTTTTTTTTGGTATGTGTTCAACAAAATGCAAAACTTTGTCAATAAACTGATCATTTTTCATGTATTGTAGCTGGTTCCCTATCTCCAGTCAAATCTCACAGGATTCCAGAATTTAGAAATCCTGAACTTCAGAAATGGCAGTATTGTGGTGAACAGCAGAATGAAGTTCACCAAGTCTGTCCCTCCTAATGTCAACAGTGCTGTATACATGATTCTGGAAGACTTTTGCACCACTGCCTACCAAACCATGAACTTGGCTATTGATAAATACTCCCTTGATGTGGAATCAGGTAATGATATTGATTACCCTGGTGGTTTCTTAGTGGAATCCAGTAATTATTCTTAGGCATTTTCCTCTACACCGAGTCGAGGTGCATTCAACAGTTGTAGGTAAAAGAGTACTATGTCAGGCAAATTTTCCACATCTTGATAATTAGTAAAATATCTCTTCCAAGGACATCAATATCATTCTCTTTTCAAAAGGGTTGTCCATACATGTTATCTTTACTTCTTCACCTCCCGTTCCCTTTTCTATATATGCTACCTGGCTCTCTCTTTTACCTATCCACTGGATCTGTTCTTGCTACATCTCTCTGTCGCCAAGCTCAGTAGATTTGAACTCTCTTCTATATTGTTTTCCTAGGTTGTTCCACTCATTTCCACTATTATAAGCCTAATATTGATGTAAATAACTTTCCACATTTTTATATGCAGATCAGACTTATTTTTTAAACTCCAGAATCAATATCTAACTATGTACTGTTCATCTCAACTTGGATGTATTCTATGTATATCAAATTAAGATGTGTAAGAGTGAGCCCTTGTTTTCTGTATCTTACTACCTTCCAGCTATATCTGTTCCTTTCAGCTTCCCCATCTGGATAAACGGAAGCTGTGTCCACTCAGCTACTTAAGCCAGAAACCTGGGAAGTCATTCTGATACCTCAGTTTCCATCACTCCCAACTTTCAGTCATTCACTAAACTTATATTAATTCTGATTCTAAATATATCTCAGATTTATGTGCTTCTCTCTCTCCCCACTGCCGCTACTCTAGGCCAAACCATTGTCATCTCTCATTTGAACTAGCTTCCCCACTACCTCTCTTGTTCCCTTCCCCTCTCCATTCTCCAGACAGCAGCCAGAGTGCTCTTTCTAAATCATACATCATATTATTTTACTTTCTTGCCTGAAATACCTCAATGACTTTCTGGTTCAATAGCCACATGGCCTGGACCTCAGCTCCTTCCCCAATATCATCCGTTGAAACTAACTTCTTTGCTCACCGAGTCAAATTAGCTTGTTTTTAGTTCCTCAGATTCAAAAAACTTTTCTTGCCTTAAAGCCTTTGCACATACTGTCTCCTTTGCCTGGAGCTCTTTCCCCTCTTGGCTGACTTCTGCTCACCCTTTATGCCTCAGTTCAAATGTCTCTTCCTCAAGACTTTCACTGACTCACCCATAATCTAGATTGGGTCTCTCTTGTTTTTCTTTATAACATCATGTTCTTTTCCTGCTATAGAGATGATAACTATTGTAACAAGGCCAATTTATGCACATAGTTGCTTAATGGCTATTATCCCCAGTTGAGGTATCCACAAGGACCGAGACTTTATCTATTTTATCAACCACAGTGTCTTGCATATATAAGGTATTAAAAATATTATGAATGAATGAAATGAACCATTGTTTTTATTTGGAGACCTGGATGCAGTGAATACTGTTCAATCCTCAGATTTTGTTCTTTTTTATCTTTCACACACCAGAGGACAGTGGTTTTGGGTAGGAGTAAGGGAAATGTCTGGGTTTGTATATCTCCAGTGCCTTTAACTCTCAAACTGGTTTCAAAGCCAACCCTGATTTTTAACTGAGAAAGAAACATTGTTTCTTTTGAAATCCTTGAAGGACCATTATTCACTGTAAGTGAAGAAAATGATTTGGCTAATCCTCCAATATCTAAATCTCTTGCCATTTGAGTTCTCTAAGGCCTGTTGCACATTCTTTGCCATGTGGTGTAGTGGAAGAAGCAATTAATTATAATTTGGAAGGCCTGATGTCTTGCCTCTGCTCTGCCATTTATCATTTGTGTGACCCTACATGAGGTATTTTATCTCTGAGCCTTAGTCCCTCATATATTTAACAGGGATAATGTTTGGAGTGATTACTTCATAAGTTATATAAATGTCTAGTCACTATGTTATACACATGAAACTAATATAATATTGTATGTCAACTCTAATTTAAAACTTAAAATAAATTTTTAAATGGGGATAATATTACTTGGCCTATGTATTTCATGGGGCTATTCTAAGGATTAGACAAATAACATATATTTGCGTTTGACTAGCCATACAAATGCAAGCAGTTATAATTTATAAAACATTTTGCAGAAGTCAATCCACTTTTTTAAAAAAGGGAAGTACAATAAGTAAGTGCATTTGCCTCAATTTTGTATGTAACTCACATGTGAGTTGCATGCTGAGTTATCCAGGTTTATGGGGTCACCTTTTTCTTTAATATTCAAATGAACTAGCATTAGCCCCTCCCATGTGTAGTGTAAAACCTGCACCCATTTCCTTCCCACCCCCGATATCCCTAGGAATGAACAGGGAACTTAAATATCTCTTAATCACCTCCAGCTCTGAATTCCTTTTGCTGAATTTCCAGTCTCACATTTGTCTTGATCCTTGTGGTTGTTCTTTATGAAAACCCAATACAGATCACAGTCCCACTTTTCACTTTCCCAAAGCACCTCTAACACAAGGTAGTTGGTTCTATTAGATAATTGCTTATGATATGAGGGTGACAGAGGAGGTATCATCATACCACAGCAGATGGCTTAAAATATTATTAGGCATAAATATCCTTCCTCAGCACCCCTTTCAAAGTTATTTCTTGCTGGCCAAGTTTTTGGACCAAGCCAGCAACTATGTTACTCTGACTGTCTTTCTATACCCTCTTCATGTTTTCTTCATTTTCATTTTTCTGTCCCCATCAATCCCTCCATTAGCCTGCCCCCTGTAAAACTAGACATAATTCATTCTACAACTTAGATCCCTGTCTCTTATCCCAAACTTAGCTCCAGGTCTACCTTTGCTTCCCCATAAAGTCATTAAGGTACTCTTAAACAGAGGGCCATCTATTCTAAGCATCCACCTTTAACCTGCACAAAGGATTGGAAAAAATGCTTTAAAGCTACAGTCTTTTATTTACATGATTAAAAAATTAGTCTTAGCCTCTCTCCTTGGTCTGGAGGAAAAGGCAGCAACATTTATCTCTTTCCTCTTATAGATTCTATTTTCCTTCCCCCAGACATTCTCCTATACCCATAGGATGGTCAAATGTTTTAGAATTTTTAAATAGCATTTTCCTACTACCTGTATATTTTTAAAGACCTTCAGATTAAAATATTATTTTAACTCAAGATTGGCTAGAGACAAGATTGATTTGTTTCTTGCCTAATTTGTTCCCACAGAAGCTCTTGAACTTCCATCAACAAAGGGAGCCATGCCGTATCATCCTTCCCACTCTCTACATACACTCCTATACCTCACTGCTAGGCTAGGATTCTGTTTTCTGAGCACAAAGTCACAATATGTATATAGAATAAGACTGTTAAGACTTAGGAAATACACAGTGGAATCCTGCTGTTTAGGGCCCTTGTAAAAACTGCTCATCCGTCATTACTTTTGTATGCTCTTCTTGTTACATGAACATCTTATCAGTGGTCCCCTGTATAAGTTTCCTAGGGCTGCTGTAACAAAAGACAACAAACTGGGTGGCTTACAATAACAAATTTATTCTCTCGTAGTTCTGAAAGCTAGAAGTCTAAAATCAAGGTGTTGTCAGGGCCGTGTTCCCTCTGAAGGGTTTAGGAAAGATTCCTAGGATGAGTCCAAATTTTTTTGTGGTATTGGTGGTGATGGTGTAGTTTAATGGTTTAGGGAAGGGGTTGTCAGATGGTACTTCGGAGCAGGGAGCCTTAATGGAGGAGCTTTGTGCACCCCAACTTCTGTGTTTTGCCTTTCCTTGCATCATTTTCTGGTTTGTTTGATGTTTTAGGTGATCAAGCCAATCCTTGCAAGTTTCAGGCATGCAATGAATTCTCTGAGTGTTTGGTCAATCCCTGGAGTGGAGAAGCAGAGTGCAGATGCTACCCTGGGTACCTGAGTGTGGAGGAACTGCCCTGTCAGAGCCTCTGTGACCTACGGCCTGACTTCTGCTTCAATGATGGGAAGTGTGACATTATGCCTGGACATGGGGCCATTTGTAGGTATGGTGTAGTTAGGGATTTTATAGATACTTCCTCTGAAGGAAAAGGGTCTATACCTGTGATTTTAGGATAATCATAACAATATTTATTACAGAAGTTATATCTAGGCAATAGATTGGTACCATCTAGTTGTCATGTGAAGACTGAGTTAGTTAAAAGGCCTGAATTATACCAAGTTCAAATGGTTATTTTATTTTAGGCTCTTAGGGAGCTGTGAGAAAAACATTGTATAGTGTCCTGCTGAGGGTACTGGGAGTACTTCGAGATTTCTGCATTGTGGTTCTTAGAGGGGATAGTAAGGCAATTGGTGCTTAAATTAGGTTTTGGCATAAGAGCAACATTTTGTATCTGAAAGTGAAAACAAAGGAATTTTATTCTATTTGGATTCTGTTCTCAATGGCTTTGGGCTGCTTTTGGTCCTACTGAGTATTCAGAGATAAAGAAAACACAATAATTTAAGCAAAGATTTAAAGTCTTCGAAGTTATGACAAATACATTTCATTTTAAGTACCTGAGATCCATCTCCTTTAAAGGTAGAAGCAAAGGAAATGCAGCAGACAGATGGGCAGATACTGGTAGCCTGACCGTCCTTTCCTACCTATTCTCTCAAAACAAAGCAGAAGGAGTCAGCCTCCCCACCACGCACGCCACAGCCATGTGAGAACAAACGAGGACGATTTGTGGATGTGAAAAAGACCAAATGTTGGCATACTGCCCAAAACAGAGGAACTACGTAGAACTGATTCGGACTCTTCTGTGTCAAAGTGTAATGTTTAGCTAGGAAACTAAAGGGAAAGGGAGTCTCTTGAAATCCAGAGAAATTAGTATTATTTGGGAAAGCAGTGATTTCCTTGCTGCTCTGGGATTTGAGGATATTTTTGTATAAGTCCGTGGCCTTTGGGTTTGGAGGATCTCTGCAGTGTGGGGAAAGGACATGAGGAGTCGGGGACCTGGGTTCCAGATCCAGCTCTGTTGCTAACTGTGTGGTCTCACACCAGTCACTTTCCTTCTGGGCCTGTTTTGTTATCCAAAACTAAGGAACTTGAATAGAATACTTCCTTTAAGCATAGTCAATCTTTTATTCCATCGTTTACACATAGTCACTGAGGACCTCCTGGGTCTGTGCCAGGCATCACACACGGCCTTAAATCGTACGATCATTTAACCTGTATATTTACCTCTTTACTGAAGCCTTGTGTGGTCAGCATTTCTTTCTTTGCCTTTCCACGGTCCCGCCTTAGCTTCTGCTGCTGATTATTCCTTTCAGCAGAGTGATTCCACTCTGAGACTCGGTCACTTCTCATTACAGGTGCCGGGTGGGTGAGAACTGGTGGTACCGAGGGGAGCACTGTGAGGAGTTTGTGTCCGAGCCCTTGGTGATAGGCATCACCATCGCCTCTGTGGCTGGACTTCTCGTCTCTTCTGCCGTCATCTTCTTCCTCATTAGGACTCTTCAAGCTCGGAATGCTAGGAGAAAAAGAGAGAGGCCCTTTAGGTAAATAAACACAATTGCTCTCTGGTGGAATGAAACGTTCCTTTTATTCATTCATATAGTACTAACTATGTGTGAGCTGCTGGATAGGGATCTGGGTGGAGGGAAGAAAGTTATAAAGTTGAATGGAAACATGGGCCCTGTCCTTGAAGGTTGTCAGATTGGAAACAGACACAAGCAGCAGTATGAATAAAATGCTAAGGGGCCTGGATGAGGGATGAATTAGTTTTGCCTGGGGGGAGGGAGTCTTAGAAGTTTTAAAGATAGTTGTGATATTTAGCTGGACAGAAGAGTAGATATTTACTGTGGCTGGGGTGGGACACTTTCTAGCTAGTTGAATGAACATGAGCAAAGTTAGAAAGGCATGAATGAATCTCAAGGCACACTGAAGGAATGGCATCATTGAGTATGGCCCAGATGCCTGTGTCATGGATGGGGAGGGCTGAGGGAGATAAGGTGAGACCCTTGTGTGAGGACCAGATCTGTTAGTTTGTTGCCTTTTGGCTCATTCCAGTTTTAAATCTAGATAAGAATCTGACAAGAAATGAAATCTGGTTTTCTTTTAGTTAAGTGTAACTTCATTAATGGAGAAAATATAACCTGTTCTACTTGCTAGACTAGCAATCCAAGGACCTTTTGGGTTGTTATGTGATTACAGTCCCCGGTTGTACTTTGCCTTTGTGCTTCTATAGTCTGTAAGAGCTACTGGTTTAGGTCTAGGTTACCTCCTCTCCCCTCAGTTTGCTAAGGAGGCACCTCTCCTAGGTTCCTAGAGCACCCAGGACATGCTTCCGATATTGTTCTTAATGCTTTTTATTGAGTCTGACTTTTTTATTAGACTATAAGCTCATTCTGGAGAGGTATTCCAACAAATTCTTTATATCATTACTATCTAGAACCATCTTAGGCACATAATCAATGCTTAGTAAATATTTGTAGACCTGAATTGAATTTAATTGAGGCCCAGTTCCCCCATATTTATATTCCTGTCAAATTCTCTATGTGTTCCACATTGATTTTTGGTTTGCCTACTCTGGGAGTGAATGCAAGTGCCATATGCATTTCATGAAACACTATTGGCAGGCATGTTTCCCGTCAGCATTTATTGAGTGCCAGGAACTGTGGGGCAAATAAAGATGAATGAGACATGGAACAATTTCACAGGGCACTTGCCACGTGGTCGAGGAGATAATAATGATAACACCTGATAAATAATTTTTGAGACTGATCTGGATGTTTTTCACAGTCACCTCCCCCCATTTGTATCAGTTCACCACCTTTTCTTCCCCAACAGAAATCTTAGTAGAAGTAAGTAGTCTTCCAAGTAGTTGAGCACCTGAATCAAACCTGCTTTTCTTTTTGTGGCTCCAGCAGGCAGCCTGCTAGCCGCTCACCCATGGAAGATGCTGTAAAGTACAACCCGGCGTGTGAAAGCCATATGGGGGGAATCCAGCAGTTTGAGGGACCCACTGCTTGTCCCTTCTACAGTGCTGCACAAGGAGAGGCGATTGGTGGTCTGAGCAGGGAAGAAATCAGACAGGTGTATGAGAACAGTGGGCTTTCCAGAGAGGTAGGAAACCTTGCTTTTCTGTTGTTGCTTAGCGGCTGCTGGGGTGTGTGTGTGTGTGTGTGTGTGTGTGTGTGTGTGTGTGTACGTGAGCTTCAAGAAAAGATGAGAAGTATTTCCTGATTAGCTTTTCCCTCATGATATTTCCTAGTTGATGTAATACACAGAAGTTATATAGATCTGACCTATACCTTCTTGCCCACCCATTGGTTTCTTTCTCCATTATTAGCAAATGTTCCCTCCTCCCCTCTTCCTTAGAAATATGTCTGAGTTATTCTGAGCAGTTCATGTAGCATCCAGACCTTCGACTTCTCTGAAAAGGCCATTCTTTCCAATAGCTCTCCCCTGGAGAGCCTAGAAAGCCACAATTCCTTATAAAAATTAGGACTCCTTTTAAAAGACAGTTGAGGTTTTTCTAATGCAATGTATGGCCTCCTTTTCTTTTAAAGGAAATTCAAGAAAGAATGAGAATTTTGGAACTGTATGCCAATGATCCTGAGTTTGCAGCTTTTGTGAGAGAACATCAAATGTAAGCATTAGCAACAGAGCCCCTTCTCAGGTTCTAAACCACTTGCTTCAGAGGGGTGCCTCCAGTGGCAGCACATAGTGCCTGTTCAGATGATAACCAATGTTTGTTGAGTTCTTTACGGTTACATTTTGACACAGATTACCTCATTTATTTCTCATAATGGCTTTATAAGTAGAGTGTTTCTTATTTAACTTTTATAAATGAGGAAAAGAAGCCTTGGAGAGATGAAGGGACTTACTCAAGATCAGAGCAATAGCAAATGGCAGAGAAAATTTAAAATGAAGACACTATGTGTTCTAGAGCTTCCGGGCTGTGTCATATTTTCTCTCTTATTACCATAGGTACCATCCATGAGCTAATGCTCTAAAACATTTTTCATAGACAGTTTCTATGAGAAGCATTTGAGTAACCATAAATCCTTACATTTAAGTATCTCTATTGATACTTTGCACTATGCTTTCAATTACACAAATCTCATTAAAGTGTATCTCTTGCCTCTATTGAGTTCATATTACATTTCACTCTATCTTTCCACTTGCTTTCCTCAGCATGCATTTTGGACAAGTGTCAGTAGCTTTTTTTCCTTTTGTTCCGTAAACAGACTTAGGTTACAAAAGTAAACTATCTTATAAAGAGACCATTATGGGCATTAATTGAACGTAGTGTGTTGGAATTATAATTTGTCTTTTCTTATTTTTTATTTTATTTTATATACTTTTTAAACAGGCTGCAGGGTTTTAAAAAATATTTTTATTGATTTTTTTTAGAGAGAGAGGAAGGGAGAGGGAGAGAGAGAAACATTGATGTGAGAGCATAATCGATCGGCTGCCTCCTGCATGTCCCCCACCGGCGATCAAGCCCTCAGCCTGGGCATGTGCCTTGACTGTGAATTGAACCCGCAACCCTTCAGTGCACAGGACGATGCCCAACCAACCGAGCCACACCAGTTGGGCTTGGCTTTTATTTTTGCTCCTAATGCTGCCCTCACAAAGGTGCTTCCTTGTGGATGGTTTCCACCCAGGCCAGATATCTTCACCTGGCTTTTGAAAGAGAAAAACCAGAGCAATTCATTCAAGCTTGTAGAAGAAATTGATAAAGGGTCAGGATGACACCCCTGACCCTGACTGGAGCCTCTGCCCTTTCATTCCAAATCCCTTTTCTCTGATAGGCAGCCCCTCACTCACGATTCCTCTCTGATGGGAAGGGATAAATTGACACCTAAGGAAACTGAGGAAGATACTTTTCTAATTCCACGTGCATGGTGGAGATGCCTTTAAAAATCTCTGACTATCTGACTTGGCCCCTGGGAGCTGCTGCCAACCCTGGGAGCTGCTGCCAACCTTTCTGAACACTGTTAGAACAATATTACCAGGAGTCTGCCTTTTAAACCAGGATACCCACTCATCCTGGCATCTCCAGCCAGCAGATGACTGATGGCTCCATTCCAGTGTTGTCTAACAGAAAGAACATGACTGACGTTTTTTTCTTCCCTAAGCCTTCTTACAAGCCCCTCAGAGCCACCTGCCTGAATATGTTTCCTGAACTAAAAATGCATCTCATCTAGGCTAGGAGACTCGAAGAAAGGATTCAGGGGAGCCTATAAGGGGACGACAGATTGACTATATTGCTTCAGTTTCTGCTGGTAAACTGTCTGCCATTAACATATACAGAAGAAAAAAAAATCCATGTAACAGAAGACTTAAAAAAGAAGATCAGTGAAACAAAAGGAAGTTCACACAGGCACTATAATCTTCAGAGGGATGTTTATTGAGAAGACGGTATTGAAAAAATGTTAGGCACATAATCCATCCGACATTTTCAGTTTCACTTAATCTCAGCATTTTACCCGTAGCCCAAGAAAATGTTAATGGACTTGATTTAGGATTTAATAAAAGCATTACATGGTCATTGTGGAGAAGGATTTTTTTTTTTTTTTTTTTAAACTTAGCAAAGTGCAGGATAACTTTCCTGCAAAGAAAGCAAATACAGAGTATGGGTGGTTTTAGGAACAAAGCTTGGCAATGAATTACAGGAAAAGAGCATTTCAAAGTACAGTCTGCTTTTTCAACTAATTGTGCTTTTGGTTTTTTTTCCTGGCAGGGAAGAGCTTTAATGAAAACTCCTACTGTGGAACTGATTAGAAGCCTAGAGAAGAGAGAGATCCCTTGTTACCTCTATCACTTTATTAACCTGCATTTAGAACTCTGTGGGGAGAAGAGTATTTTATTAAAAAACATTAAATTTGGGGCAGAAAAATTTTATTCCAGTTTAAAATTTTAGAATGTAGTTAAGAGATATGACAATTTTTATACTTACAAAAAAATTTTATATGTAAGCTGTATTTAAAGAAGTTCAAAACTGTGTAAGTTTAGAAAGCATTCTGGAAGCGAGCAGCCGGGCCTGGGTGTGCGCTGGGCAAGCAATGCTGTCTGCTTCTGAATCTCCGAGGGCGAGGGCACCTCTCCATAACTGTGCCTCAGGGCTCCCGGGAGGAAGAGACGGTGAGACTATTACAGGAGAAGGCAGGCTTAGTAAGCAAATATTTCGTAGCTTGCTTGCTGTTGTCAGATGGAATGAGAAGCCTTTGAAGTAGTGTCAGTATCGTTTATAGTCAGACATTTGTCTAAATAAAATATTAAGTTTTGGGGGGATCGAACTGCTGAAGAAAAAGCAACTTTTTTGCTGCAGTATAGTTAGACCTGTACTTGATGCTTCTGCCAGAGTTTTGAATTTCCTGAGTGTATTAATCAAAATCACAGTATTGTTGTGTTAACTATCTCAGTATCCTGTTTTTTTTTCTTTTTCTTTTTTTTTAGCTGTTAAGGACAATACATATGTGTAAAATTTAGAGGATTCTGTTAGACTAAAGATGAATTTAATCATGGACAGGGAGGGAGTGAGGGTTTGGTCAAGGCCACAGCACTGAGAATATATACTTTGCTGATTGACGGGCGGACTGAGTCAGAACTAATGGGTTCTCTGACCCTGCTTCAAATCCTGGATCTTCTCTAGTTTCTGGTATTTTAATTTGGGAAACAGCACTTAACTACCTCACGTAATATAGGTTAGCTCATTTGGATGACTTCTGTTTTGTGTAATAACTCATGTCTAAATTAATTTCTGCTTACATGAAACATGACAGGACTTACTGCAATTAAATATCTTTTTAATTTTATAGGTAGGAGAAGTCCACATCTTATATAAATTTTAACTGAATTAGTATTTACCCAGTTTCTCTCTAGCATGTTTTTGAGCAGGTAAGTTTGGACAGGGAGAGGAGACGGCCAAATAATCATCACTGTTAATATTAAATTGCATCTGCACATAAGTTATTATTGATAAGGGTATTTTATGTCTTCATTTTGCCAAAAGCAATCTGGCACATTTTAATTTCTTCCTGACTAGGGATAAATTGACCATCAGATAAAATACTTGGTTCACTTATTATTTTTTTTTTAACTTGGTAACTGCCAATTTCACTCATGATGAGGACACCAGAAACTAAACTAAATCTCTGGGCTGAGTACATGCCACAGTAAAGCTATTGAAAGCCTTGAAGATATCCAGGTATTTTGCAAAGTATGCATGATAACAGGTTATGTGTGTGTATGTGTGAAGGCAGTGCCCTTATCTCAGTATTTCCTTTCTTTCCCTACTCACAATGAATTCTCTATAACTTCAGCATAGGTACAAGCTATGGCTGGGACATTTTTTGCTGGGCCCATTTGAAAGGCAATTGATAAATGTTAATGATATTTGTTACTACTAAGTGCTTGATTTTATCTGTGAAACTTCCGAGGATTTCTGTTTAGCTTTAAATTTTTCCCCCTAAACTTATTTGTGTTAGATAAAAAAGAAAATTTAAAAAAATTTATCTTTATTGTTGAAAGTATTACAGATGTCCCCCTTTTCCCCCCATTGATCCCCTCCACCCCACATCCACCCCACCCTCAGGGCTTCGCCATACCAATGTCTGTCTCCATGGGTTATGTATATAAGCATATACATTCTTTGATTAATCTCTCCCCACCCACACCCCCTCCCCACCTTCCCTCTGAGTTCCCTCAGTCTGTTCCATGCTTCTGTGTCTCTGGATCTATTTTATTCATCAGTTTATTTTGTTTATTATATTCCACAAAGGAGTAAGATCATGTGATACTTGCCTTTCTCTGCCTGGCTTATTTCGCTTAGCATAATACTCTTCAGTTCCATCCATGCTGTCCCAAAGGATAAGAGATCCTTTTTTTATTTTTAAAAAATTTTTGTTTAAAATATTACAGATGTCCCTTTTTCTCCCAATTGACCCATTCCACCCTGCCCCACCCCCTCCCCAGTCCCTCACCACACCATTGTCTGTGTCCTTGGGTTATGCATATAAATTCTTTGGTTAATCTCTCCCCCTTCACCCACCCGCCCTCCTCCATCCCTCTGAGATTAGTCAGTCTGATCCATGCTTCCATGTCATTGAATCATTTCTGTCCACCAGTTTATTAAGTTCTTTAGATTCCACGTATAAGTGAGATGTGATGTTTATCTTTCTCTGCCTGGCTTATTTCACTTAGCATAACATTCTCCAGGTCCATCTATACTGTCCCAAAGGGTACAAGATCCTCTTTACAGCTGTGTAGTACTCCATGGTGTAAATGTCCCACAGCTTTTTTATCCACTCATCTACTGATGGGCACTTGGGCTGTTTCCAGATATTAGCTATTGTAAATTGTGCTGCTATGAACATAGGGGTGCATAAGTTCTTTCTGATTGGTGTTTGGGGTTTCTTAGGATACATTCCTAGAAGTGGGATTACTGGGTCAAATGGCAGTTCAATTTTTAATTTTTTTGAGGAAACTCCATACTGTTTTCCATAGTGGCTGCACCAGTTTGCATTCCCACCAACAGTGTACTAGGGTTCCCTTTTCTCCACACCTTCACCAGTACTTGTCATTTGTTGATTTGTTGATGGCAGCCATTCTGACAGGTGTGAAGTGATACCTTATTGTGGTTTTAATTTGCATCTCTCTGATGGTTAGTGACTTTGAGCATTTTTTTCATATGTCTCTTGGCCATCTGTATGTCCTCTTTGGAGAAGCATCTATTTAGGTCCTTTGCCCATTTTTTAAATTGGGTTGTCTTCCTTTTGTTAAGTTGTACGAGTTCCTTATATATTTTGGACACCTTTGTCAGAGTGTCATTGGCAAATATGTTCTCCCATACAGTGGGCTCCCTTTTCGTTTTGTTGATGGTTTCTTTTGATGTGCAGAAGCTTTTTATTTTGATGTATTCCCATTTGTTTTTCTCCTTTGTTTCTCTTGCCCCAAGAGATGTATCGGCAAACTTATTGCTAAGAGAGATGTCTGAGATTTTGCTGCCTGTGTTTTACTCTAGGATTTTTATGGCTTCTTGTCTTACATTTAAGTCTTTTATTCATTTTGAGTTAATATATGTGTATGGTATAAGTTAGTGGTCTAGTTTTTGCATGTACCTGTCCAATTTTCCCAATACCATTTATTGAAGAGACTGTCTTTACTCCATTGTATGTTCTTGCCTCCTTTGTCAAATATTAATTGAGTGTAATAGCTTGGGTCGATTTTTGGGTTCTCTGTTCTGTTCCATTGATCTATATGTCTGTTCTTGTGCCAGCACCAGGCTGTTTTGATTACAGTGGCTTTGTAGTATAACTTGATGTCTGGTATTGTGATCTCATAAACCTTGTTCTTCCTTCTCAAAATTGCCGTGGCTATGTGGGGTCTTTTTTGATTCCATATAAATTTTCAAAGTGTTTGTTCTAGATCTGTGAAATATACTGTTGGTGTTTTAATAGGGATTGCATTAAATTTATAAATTGCTTTGGGTAGTATGGACATTTTAATGATGTTGATTCTTCCAATCCATGAACATGGTATATTCTTCCACTTGTTTATATCTTTCTTTATCTCTTTTTGCAAAGTCCTGTAGTTTTCCGAGTACACGTCTTTATCTCCTTGGTTAAGTTTATTCCTAAGTATCTTAATTTTTTTGTTGCAATGGTAAATGGGATTGTTTTTTTAGTTTCTCTTTCTGAGAGTACATTTTTGGTGTATAAAAATCACATCGATTTCTGGGTGTTAATTTTGTATTCTGCTACTTTGCTGAATTCATTTATTAAATCTAGTAGTTTTTTGGTGGAGTCTTTAGGATTTTCTATGTACAATATCATGCCATCTGCAAATAATGACAGTTTTTCTTCCTCCTTTCCAATTTGGATACCTTTTATGTTTTCTTCCTGTCTGATGGCTATGGCGAGGACTTCCAGTACTATGTTGAATGAGACTGGTGAAAGTGGACAACCCTGTCTTGTTCCTGTTCTCAGGGGAAATGCTTTTAGTGTTTGCCCATTGAGTATGATGTCAGCTGTAGGTTTGTCATATATGGCCTTTATTATGTTGAGGTATGATCCCTTTATTCCCACTTTTCTGAGAGTTTTTATCAAAAATGGGTGTTGGATTCTGCCAAATGCTTTTTCTGCATTTATTGATATGATCATGTGATTTTTGTCCTTCAATTTGTTTATGTAATGTATCACATTTATTGATTTGCGAATATTGTACCAGCCTAGCATCCCTGGAATAAATCCCACTTGGTCATTGTGTATGATCTTTTTAATATATTGCTGGACCTGATTTGCTAATATTTTGTTGAGGATTTTAGCATCTATGTTCATCAGGGATACTGACCTGTAATTCTCTTTCTTTGTAGTGTCTTTATCTGGTTTTGGAATTAGGCTAATGCTGGCCTCGTAAAAAGAGCTTGGATGTGTTCCTTCCTCTTGGATTTTTTGGAATAGTTTGAGGAGGATAGGTGTTCATTTTTCTTTGAATGTTTGCTAAAACTACCCTGTGAAGTTGACCGGACCAGGGCTTTTGTGTGCTGGGAATTTTTTATTACTGCTTCAACTTCATCAGCAATTATTGGCCTATTCAGGTTTTTTTACTCTTCCTGATTGAGTTTTGGCGGGTTGTATTTTTCTATGAATTTGTCCATTTCATCCAAGTTGTTGAGCTTGGTGGCATATAATTGTTCATAGTATTTTTTTTTTTTTACAATCCTTTGTATTTTTGTTGGGTCAGTGTGACTTCACCTCTTTTATTTCTGATTTTGTTTATTTGGGTCCTCTTTGTTTCTTGATGCATTGGGCTAAAGGGTCGTCAATCTTGTTAATTTTTTCTTTCTTTTTTGTTTATTTTTTCAAAGAATGAGCTTTTGGTTTCACTGATCTTTTGTATTGTTTTTTAGTCTCTCTGTCATTTATTTCTGCTCTGATCTTTATTATTTCATTTTTTTCTACTTACTCTGAGCTTTTCTTGTTTTCCTCTTTCTAAGTTTTTAAGTTGTAGGATTAGAGAGCCTATTAGAAGTTTTTCTTGTTTCTTGAGGTAGGCCTATAGTGCTATGATCTTCCCTCTCAGGACTGCTTTCATTGTGTCCCATAGGTTGTGAGTTCATTTTCATGTATTTCCAGGAAGTTTTTGATTTCTTTCTCGATCTCTTTGGTAACCCATTCATTGTTTAATAACATGCTATTTAGCCTCCATGTGTTTGAATGATTTTTAGTGTTTTTACTGTAGTTGACTTCTAATTTCATGCCATTGTGGTCTGAGAAGATGCTTGATATGATTTCAATCTTCTTGGACTTGTTTTGTGTCCTAACATGTGGTCTGTCTTTGAGAATGTCCCATGTGCACTTGAGAAGAATATATATTCTGCAGCTTTGGGGTGGAATGTTTTCTGTAAATGTCAGTTAAATCCATCTGATCTAATGTGTCATTTAGGGTCACTGTTTCCCTGTTAATTTTTTGTCTGGAAGACCTATCCAGTGAAATCAGTGGGGTATTAAAGCCCCTGACTATGACTGTACTGCTGTCAATCTCTCCCTTAAAGTCCTCTAGAAGTTTTTAAATAAATTTAGATGCTTCTATATTGGGTGCATATATGTTTATCAGAGTTATATCCTCTTGCTGGATTGATCCCTTTAGTATTTGTAGTGACCTAACTTATCTCGTTACAGTCTTCATTTTGAAGTCTATTTTGTCTGATATGAGTATTGCTACCCCCACTTTTTTTTCATTTCTATTTGTATAGAAAAAAGTTTTCCATCCCTTCACTCTCATCCTATGTGAGTCTTTTGTTCTGAGGTGGGTCTCTTGTAGACAGCATTTATTTGGGTCATGTTTACTTATCTACTCAGACACCCAATGTCTTTTTATTGGAGCATTTAATCCATTTATATTTAAGGTTATTATTGATAGATACTTACCTAGTGCGGTTTTATTTCTTTATGCCTATGTTTCTCTCTCTCTCTATTTCTACTTCAGTCCCTTTAACATTTCCTGAAATGCTGGTTTGGTAGTGGTAAACTCCTTTAGCCTTTTTTGTCTGGGAATCTCTTTATTTCACCATCTATTTTAAATGATAGCCTTGCTGGATAGAGTAGTCTTGGTTTCAGATACTTATTTTGCATTACTTTAACTACTTCATGCCATTCCCTTCTGGCCTGTAGAGTTTCTGATCAGAAGTCAGCTGAAAGCCTATGGGAGCTCCTTTGTAAGTAGCAGATTGCTTTTCTTTAGCTTCTTTAAGATTCTCCCATTGTCTTGAATTTTTGGCATTTTAATTATGATGTGCCTGGGTGTGGGCCTCTTTGCGTTCTTCTTGCTTGGGACTTTCTGTGCCCCCTGAACTTGTGTGACATTTTCCCTTCACCGGTTAGGGAAGTTTTCTGCCATTTTTTCTTCAAACAGGTTCTCTAACCCTTGCTTACTTTAGACCTCTTTTGGCTCTCCTATGATGCAAATTTTGTTATGTTGCATGTTGTCCCACAGCTCCCTTAGACTGTCCTCCTGGTTTTTAATTGTTTTTTGTTTTTGGGTCTCTGATTGAGTGATTTTTGTCTACCTTGTCTTCTAATTCACTGATCTGATCCTCAGCTTCCTCTAATCTGATGTTTATTCCTTCCAATGTATTCTTTATTTCTGCTATGTCATTATTTATTTCTGACTGGTCATTTTTCATAGTTTCCATATCTTTTTTTATGCTGTTGAGCATCCTTACAATAAGTATTCTGAATTCTATATCTGAGAGCTTGCTTATCTCCATTTCATTGAGCTCTTTTTCTGGAGACTTCTCTTGTTCTTTCATTTGGGGCTTTTTTTTTGTGTGTGTCTTCCCATTTTGGCTGCTTATTTGGGTTTGTTTCTATGTATTAGGTGGATCTGCTAGGACTCTCAGTCTTTTTGGAGGGTCTCTGGTGTAGGCCAATGTCAGATGCTGTTTGTGACTGGCCTTGAGTATCCTGTTTGGAGCTATCAACAACCCACGGCTTTAGGTCCCCTCTTTTGGGGCTGGGTGCGTTTGGACAGGACCAAGATGCACACCAAAGTCTGCTTTTCCAAGGCCTGGGTCCAGAAGCAGATCAGGCAAAGACTCAAAGCACTCTGAGGTCTGTCTCTGCTTGCAGGCTGATTATTATTCTCAGTGTCTTAATGAGCCTCAGGCTCTACAAACTCCACCGGGTGGGGTGGCTGATTGTTATCAGTCTCTTAATGAGCCTCAGGCTATAGAAACTCCTCTGGGTAGGGGGAGAGGTTTTCCATCAGGATAGGGCAATTGCTTCCCTCTCAGGCAAAAGCTAGTTGGAAGGTAAATGTCTGCCTGAGAAAGATGTCCTCTGTAGTATGGGGGAATAACTTGGCACAGGAATCCAGATGGGTGCCTTCTGATCTCAATCTCTGGAGTCCACAAACCCATCTTCTCCTCACACAGCTCCAGTCCACTCTATCCTCCCTCTGCTGGAGCCCCGGGTGAGTGGCTGCACATGAAACTGTGTGTTGGCTCTTTAAGAGGGTGCCTGCAGTTCCAGCTGCCTCTCCCTGGCAGACAGAACCCCTGCTGCTTTTCACAGGCAGATGTTGTGTGGGCACCTTTCTCAGTTCTGGTGCTCTTGGCTGGGAAGCTCAGCCTGGGGTTTAGGCCCCAGAGTCCTCAGTGGAACCCCCCACGGCTTAGGCTATCCCTCCAGACCTTCAGCTGCTTTCTGTGGGAGCCCAGCCAGCCCTCTCGGTCCTCTGCACTTCCTATCAATCTCTATGTGGTCTCCACTCTTCCTCCTTGGTAATGAGGGTGCTCTCGAGCTTGTCTTCAATTGGTTTTCAGGATGGTTTTTCTATATTTTAGTTGTAATTCCAGTTTGGTCCCGGGAGAGTATCAGTGGTGTAGCTTCCACTCAGTCTGCTGCTATCTTTAATTCTCAAAAAGAAAATTTGTTTTATCACAGATTAACCTAGAATGCCTCCTTTTGAATGTCTGCTTGCTGTCAGAGTCCTAGGTGGACATAAAGGGAGACCATAGCAGGTCACTGTGGGGAATACTTGGGAAAATCCCGAACGTAGCTGAAGGAGGATTGCTGTTTTCTGGAAGCCAGGAGGTGAGGTGGGGATTTGAGAATTCTGACAGTTCTCTGTCTCTGATTTTCTTTTGAATGACCTTTTCATGTGAGAGTAAATTTACTTAGCTCTACATGAATATCTGCTCCACACCTATTAAGTAGAAGAAGAAAGGAAGTCCTAAACCCTTAGGGAGACACCTGGAGGCCTCAGCCCAGGAATAAAGACTGTTGCCCTACCTGTGCTGTGGCTGAACCATAGTGGGGTGGATCAGAGAATCAGTTTCCATGCTGAAGACCCACTTATGTTCAAAGTGAAGGGCTAGAGGAGCTATCAGTCTTACAGGTCAAGCTACCCAGAAAGAACTTAAAAAAAAATTACATATAGTTAGTATATAATATATAGTAGTTATATTAGTTTCAGGTGTACAATATAGTGATTTGACATTTTTATACCTTACAATGTGATCACTCCACAAATTCTAGTAATCATCTGTTACCATGAAAACTTACCACAATGTTATCCACTCTGTTCCCCTTCAGCAGGTATTATGGTCAGTGAAATAAGTCAGACAGAGAAAGACAAATACTGTATGGTTTCACTTATATGTAGAATCTAAAAAAAAACAACCCCAAATTAACAAACAAAACTTAAAAACCCAGATTCATAGAAACAGAAAGAGGTTCTTTTAAAAACCTTACTCCCCAAGGTAATTTAATGGCATGTAGTCATTTAAAAGTATTAGGCTAAACTCTCCTCTTAGGCTGCATGATTGAGGAATAAAATGTCCTGATTATTAGAACATTCTCATTGACCTAGTAATATAATAGTCAGTAAGACCATCACCTTATTTGAAAACAATAAAATACCCTAAAAGTGCATGGTAAATAACCCAAACTTTTTTTTTTTTTTTTTGATTCATAAGGTGCTTTGGAATCTTGTAGACACATACAGCCTTTATAGTTGAGTGTTTATACACGATTCTTATTTTCACGGGTTCTGGGAAAAGGGGAATTTATTTGTAAGTAGGATTCTATTTCCATCATGGCAGTGTTTTAAGGGCATGTGTTCACATTTATGCGTCCTAAAGTCCCACTGACTTTACCTGATTTTATTCCCACCTCTTCTTTCTTTTTCCTTCTGCAGTGTCTGGTCACCATGGGTTGGCTGCTTCCCACCTCCCTCCTCCGCTTTTACCACATAGTGAATTGTAATGTAGTTAAACATCCCTGACTTAATATTACTTCTGAAAAAAAGATGGAAACTGCACAAATATTCTTTGTAGGCTCTAAAACTGTGTTGGCTCAAATATGGTACCTGATCTAATTACTCACTTGCATGCCTGCTTTATAAGTTTGCCTTCCATCCCATGTTTTTTCGGCAGCTGATACAGCATCTTGGTGTCATTCCCATGTTTTCTCTAATGGATATTTTGTCATCTATCAGCCTGTGAATTGAATTTTCATTTTGAAATGGGAAGTGGCGGCAACATAGTTATTCCATAAGGAAATAGCTGATTTAGGAGAATAACCCATTTTTATTAAATTGAGATGTTTTAGCCAAGAAAAATATGGGTCAATTTTATTCTTCCCCTTAAAATGTTTTTAACAATTACCAGAAGGAATGGGTGGGGCCAGCCTTCCTCATTTATAATCCAGCTGCAAGAGTCATGGATCCTAGCTCATTCTATTCCCACGTGTAAAATAAATGCAGAAAGAAGATGTGAAGGTCACAACCCTCACATCAATTAATTGCATTGTGTTCTACAACAGATCCTGGCTGGGGCTGGGAAGGGGGGTGAGGACCAGGGGTGAGTGATGATGTAGAGCATCTGCCTGGAAATTTCCTTGACTCATGCATTTTTTAAAACCTTCTAGCACTCCTATGAGTTAATAAGACACAGGTTACATGGCTCCCCTCACTCACACAATTTATGACTACAGACTAGATTAAATGATTCCTTCTCCTGGCTTCCCTCGCCCCCATATTTAGTTATTTCTTTAGAGTCTAAGGCCATAAATGGGAAAAAAGTAACCATAATATCAAAGAACAAAGGCATAATTATTTATGTAGCAGGACTATGTGATGTTTCTGAAGTGATCGTGTTCAATATGGGGTATAGATAATGAAAGATTTTTCCTTTTCAGTTTGTTTATAATGATGTTTTAGCTAAACAATGGATCAGATAAGTTCATGCTACTGTACTAGTTTTTTTTGAAATGCTCTCGTCTTAAGGCTAGCTAATTAGAAATAAAAAATTTAGAAGCCTTTATGTATAGAAGAGGGTCTTTCCTTCTCATGTATATAAATGTGCCATTTTCATTATCAATAAACTTCTCTTTCAAGAACCTTGCCTACATATTTTTTTTGTCAATGAGAAGAAAACATTGTAGATTGTAGCAACAATTGAGTTGTAATTACCATTCAAAGATGCAATGTGAACATGGTGTAAAAATGAAAATCATTCTTTGATTAATCTTTTAAAAAATGTACTTTATTTATTTGAGTTTTATAAAAATTAAAAAAGTAAACTATAGTTGACATACAATATTATATTAGTGTCAGGTGTACAACACAGTGATTAGACATTTTACATAACTTACAAAGTGACCATCACTCTGATAAGTCTAGTACCCACATGATTATTACAACATTATTGACTATATTTCCCATGCTGTACTTTACATTCCCATGACTGTTTTTACAACTGGTGATCCTTCTTAATCTTTCACGGTTCTCACCCATTCCCTGATCCCCCTCCCATCTAGCTTTGATCGATCTTTGTGTAGTGAGGATATAGGGGACCTGGAGACAAATCTAGAGTCCAATTGTTGCCTTGAATTTTGTTGGTATTTAATGATGCTGAGTCATCATTTAGCCTCTCTTGAACTTTACTCTTTTAAACTCTTAGAAACTTTCATTTTTTTCCCTCATTTGCTTAAGGCAGGGATGGAAGGAAAACTGATGGAGTTGATTAAAGAAACATTAAGGAGGTAGTTAGCACCAGCTGTCCTGGAATGAGAGAAGGAACTGGTGAGCTGTCTAAAGAGAACAGAGGAGACAAATATCCTCACAGCAACCTAAAGCAATCTCGCATGGGAAGGGCAGAAGGAAAATCAGCTACTTGCCTGAGCATCAATATTAGAAACCTCAATTTTCAGTTTTTTTCCTTCCTGCACTTGTGTGATGTCTTGCTGGCAACAGGGCACGTGGAAATCCTCAACCAGTCTTAGCAAAGAGGAGGGTGGTCTTGATTTGACTCCAAAAGGCCTTATTATAAAAACACAAAGTGGGAGAAATGTGTCTAATAAATACGTGTTGTTTAATTAGTAACCTAGGTTTAAGGGACACAGTGAATAATAACACCGTTTTTAATAAATCTGGTCAGGACAAGCCCTAGTCACTTTTAGCTTGTGCCCTCCACATGCTGGTCCACTATCGGGGTGCTTCTGAATATATGATCCACAGTCTGTCCTTGAGGGGCTGTGTCCCATGACCTAAACTTTAAATTATCTTCTCATCAAAACATACACATACTGTGTGTCCCATTTTTTTAAAGCACAAATAAATCTATGTTAATATAATAGTTAAGAAATTATGCTTTTCTAAGTAACACCAAAATGGTGTGTGTGCTTTCTAGAAATAATTCATTTTTTTCCAAATGATTAACTGTCATTGTCAATACTGCACATACCATGGTAGGTTTGGGGAAGAATGTGCATAGTTTTGGCAGGTGGGCCTTCGGAGGAGCCTCAGAAAACCCACAAAACCCCGTCTTTCATGCCTTCTTCTGTACCATGTACACGCTTCCATTCCATTACTCACCAAGGCTATGTTGTAAAATTTTTTAAATTTTAATTTTTAAATTTTTAGTTTTCGTTAATCCTCACCAGAGGATATTTTTCCCATTGACACTTTAGAGAGAGTGGAAGGGGGGGGAGAGAGAGAAACATTGATGTGAGAGAGACACTTCGATTGGTTGCCTCGCACACGCCCTGACCGGCCGGGGAGGAGCCTGCAATTGAGGTCCGAGCCCTCGACTGGGATTCAACCCCCGACCCTTCAGGTGGCGGGCGGGCGCTCTAACTGAGCCAAGCGGGCCAGGGCTGTGATTTTTTATTTATGTCGCTGGCTTTCCACTAAACTGAGTTCTTTGATGTTGGGAGCCATGTCTTACTCATCTTTATTCATGAAACCAAAGAATGCTTGAAGCAGGGCTTGTCTACAGTTATTATTATTTCAATTGCCTTCAGATAGCGGGTCATAGGTACATATCCATTGTGACTATAAGCAAATGATTATTTCGTATTCTAGGAACAAACTAGGTGGACCTTGGAGTGGTTTACAAACTACTTGGAAAGAAGTGGTTTACAGAGATTTAAAAATAGCCCTGAGCGTTCCAAGAGATCAGATCCATACGTTTATAGCAGCCTGATTCTCAGTGAGTGATTCATGAGTTACAAAGTAGTAAGCGTTTTACAAAAACCTGCCAGGAAGTATGACCGCTGCAGCCAGATGTCGTAGCCTCTCTGAGTTTCTTAACCACGGACTCAAGGAGGAAGGTGGGGAGAGGTGAATGGCGTGGGAGTGGTGCTGGGGGTGGAAACCAGCGTCAGGTGCTGCGGGGAGGGGCAACAACTGGGGACTGGAGCCTGGTGGGTTTGCAGGGACAAAAATCTCGCTTGACTTTCTGTGGATAGAGTTGAGAGTATGATGCAATAGTAGGCACTGTTTAACCTTAAAACAGTTTTTTTTAAAAAGATTTTTTTTTTGGTTAATTTCTTTATTGTGTAGGACAGAATAAAATAAAGGCACCCAGTTCTTCCCTTTCTTAGGAAGAAAAAACAACAACCATAAAGAAGGAGTAATTGGTTCAACATGCCAGCTTTATTTACGTTGCCGTATTTATCTTTTTTGAAAGTTTTTGGTTGTGTTTGTCCTGCACATAGCAGAAACCGATTTTGGTATTTCCCCTCAGTTTCCCAAGGTTTACCGGGCGGGGAAAATTGCGTGTCTTCTCATTTGTGTAACTGAGTCCTAGCACAGAGGCAGGCGTCTCTGTGCCCCCAAGGAAAGGCCACGAAGGGAGAAGACTTCCTGCCGGGTTCCTCTGGCACGTAATTCCCCTAAAGCGATGCCGGCCCAGGCGCACCTCCGACACTGCGGCTCGGTGTCAGGCCCCTGCAGTGAACAAGCCTCGCCATAAAGCAGGACTTGCAATCTTTTTGCTGGTGGAGGGCCTTGCCTTCAGTTTGTGAAGAAACGCAACACCTGTGACCTGCAATAAGGCAGAGTGCAGTAAGCTGAGGCATGCCTGTGCTTGGGAGCACCTATTTGGCTCCATGCTCCTAGAGGACAGCTCTTAGTTTTGCTCGGTGTCAGATAATTCGCAAATACTCAACAAGGGTGGCAAGGATGACACTGCTGCTGCTGCTGTGAGACCATCAAAGGTTTGTGTGATAGCAAAAAAATGTTAAATACTTTCTTTGCTGTAATGAATGATGGAAACCCATTTCTGATTCAGATTTTAAATTGCTTTTCCTTGGAAGGTACAGAAAAATAAGACAGATCAGAAAAATTTTCCAAGTTAGAGGGAAAACTAAATCGTAATTATTTGACAACTTACTGGTTTAATTTCTAATTTCTTTTGAACAATTATTGGTTAAGATGCCCCCTCTCCCTAATTTTTATTTATTTATTTATTTATTTATTTATTTATTTATTTATTTATGTATTTATTTTTAAATATGTCTTTGATTTCAGAGAGAGGAAAGGAGAGGGAGAGAGAGAGAGAGAGATAGAAACGTCAATGATGAGAGAGTCATTGATCGAGCCCACAACCCAGGCATGTGCCCTGACCAGGAATCGAACCCTGATCGCCTGGATCCTTGGTTGACGCTCAACCACTGAGCCATGCCCGGCCGGGCTCTCCCTAATTTTTAAATTTTACCATGAACACTACTTTTCTACTTTTAAAAATTTATACAGAAAGCTTTTGTGAAATAATTGTTTTTCTTCAAAGACTTTGTGCTTTCTGATAAATAAGGTATCTCAATACCTTATTTACTGTAAATGAGAGAAGGTTAATGATCTAAGTTAAAGAAAACATGGCTCTTTACCCTTTCTTTTAAAATGCTATTTGGATTTGGAATGCTACGGGTACAAAGAGCATCTAGATCTCTTCTTACCACTTAGTGACAAGTTCACTTGAAAGAATTCATGTTGCAATTTCTACCAGGAAAATGGATTTTGTGGCCTATTTCAAAGGCAGATGATACTTCGAAGTATCAAGATAAGGAGACTGTTAGGTCGGACTTGCCTCTTAAAATGCTGTCTGTTTCTTTAAAAAGTGTAAATAGGAAGATAACTTATTTCTAGAGAAATTTATTTTCCTTACGAAGTGCACTCCACGAGAGTAGTGGAATGATCTCTCTTCCCCATTAAAAGAAAGCTCTAAAACACATGTTGAGAATTGGAACTACCTTCTGTTCGACGCTGTGAGCCAGGGGAAAATTTTCCATTGCTTCACTTTTTCTTACTTTACTTTCAGATTTGCCAGTGATGTTTCAAAATCAGAATTTAACTTGGAATTACAAAGCTGCAAGCTTAAATAGATTTTTCCATTAACGAACAGGTTTAGACACGACTCTATTTTGAGGACAGTTTTACATTAATTTTGACTTAAAAAATATAAAATTGATAGTTTGGAAAAGTCTATAAAATCAGGGGAGTCTTCTCAGTTTTATTAAACCAAGATGGGGAGAGTAGGAATCTGATCACGTTAGTGAACACTGGCTCCGACAGTATGTCTTCAGTGCCCAGGTGGGAGTCGCGCTGAC
Source organism: Miniopterus schreibersii (assembly GCF_964146895.1). Taxonomy (NCBI): domain Eukaryota; kingdom Metazoa; phylum Chordata; class Mammalia; order Chiroptera; family Miniopteridae; genus Miniopterus; species Miniopterus schreibersii. Next base: position 65,630,866 of record NC_138106.1, on the reverse strand, counting down.
CGATGGCAGTGAAGCGTTTCGTATTGTCCCCTCCCTATGAAACAATGCCACTCTTCGGTCACGTTTGCACCAGGACCTCGCAGTGACCCCTGCCTGGGATGGCTCAGCGGCCCAGAAAGTGAGGGCCAGATCCTTGCTCTCCGTTTCAGAACTCACTGGGGAGGATGGGAGTTACCTGGCAGCCCAACCTGCAGACATAAACATGTTCATTTGCAATTCAGTCGCTCCAGGGTTTTTATCTAATTGCCTTTAAAAAGTTTGTCCTCATACTGTTTAATTTAGAGCAGAGGTTGGGTTAAATTACAGTAAGTCCTTGGTTAACACAGTCGATAGGTTCTGTGACCAAGCGAAACAACATGTAATGAAAACCGATTTTACCACAGGCTGCTAGAAACAAGCGTTAAGTTCCTACGGCATCTCATCAACGTTACAATGAAATGGGGCCACTCAAGGACCTGCTGTGTTACCTACAGTATTCACTGTTGAGGCTTCTTTTATCGCCAAATAATAGGCACCGAAACATAATGTTTTTAACCTCTTGACTTTCATATGATTGAAAGGGGGAGATAATATTCCCAGTCCGAGGTCATAAGACTGTTCCTCAGAAACAGAAACGGGAAGTAAAATATCTTGAGAACTTTCCCACTTCAGGTTTCCTATTATTATCTAGGATTCTGGAAAATGCAGTGATTCTGGCCAAGAGAGGTGGTCCTAAAGCTTGATTTTCTAGTATTAATCTACTTGCCCACACCTAGCTCATGTCATACAGAGCTCAGAAGCTCTCCAGGCCTGGAAACCTAACTCCCGTTTCAGCCACCCGTGGGGAGGGAGGTGTTTTTGTGTCACTGGGTACACGTAATGTCTCCACCTGGCCCCTCCCCTTAATAGGCTCCTTGTTCCTCTGCATGTTTTGAGTTGCTGATGGCTTCTAGCTCTGGCATGCTCTTCTCCCCTGGCCACAGTGACCCGTGTGTACTCATGGTTACTATGTGAGCTCAGCGTCTGGGCTTCAAAGTCACCACCTTCCCAGAGAGCCTGTGTCTGAGGCTGGGCAGCGAGTGCCAGCGCCAAGACGGGGGAGAGCACGTTGGGCTAAGCGCTGCAGAAGAGGCTGCGAGTGCAGCCTGCTGTTCAAGTGGCTGGTAGAGAGGAGGCAGATGAATAACACATCTTTCCTCCAAGCCCCCAAACTAGACACTCTTAGATGAACACTAAATAAAATCAGCCGGTCTACAATATTATCATCCAATTTACATTCCCAAAGGAGTAAGTTTTTGTGTGAAGATATTGCTGTTCTCTTTCATATGCCTTTCTTAGGTCTGCTTGTTTAGGTTGTCCTATGTGAGTCAGGAATTACTGAAAACTATGTCAACAGGCAATCCTCATTTACCCATGGTAAAATTTTACATCTTCCTGACAGGTGGGCAGGTTTCCTCCCATTCTTATTTAATCTGGGTGTGGAGAATGGAAGATAACATCCACATTTGACTAATCAACACATAATAGCAAATATGTATAAATTTGCATCATGAAAATTCACCTGATTATTTCAGGATCACCCAGTGTTTTATCTTTCATTCCTGGATATGGTGACATAAGAGAGCATGTTTTTCCAAACACCTTTTCTCTGAAAGAGTTCTAGAATGGCGCAGAGTGAAAAATAAAGACTGGAAGAAGTCATTAGCGTTGGCTAAATGGGAGCAAAGAGAGAAGGGAAAGCAAGCTATGATAAAGGCATACTTTAAAAACTTCTGGCCAGTGTTTGAAGTAAGCTTTTCCAAAGGAGTCGGAATCGTGTTTTATTGCTGCAATATGACAACCAGGGCTTGGGGCTGGGCAGGAAGAACCTGGAGAGGAGCAGGGGCATGATTTCCAGTTGACCATGCCGAGCAACATCTGAGTCACAGGTGGTAGTCGTGGGGAGGGGAGGGGAAGGAGGTTAGGAAAGCTGGTAACTTAGTCGTGGACAATGGTTTCAAAATCAGGCCGGGCTGGGTGAGCATCGAGGCAGCAAGTCAGGACAGGTGTTTCTGGAGCGGCCCGGAGAGCCCTGCGCTGCTGCAGGACGCGGGAGTCCAGCCAGCAGCCGAGGTTAGGTCAGGATCCAGGGCGCAGGGGTCACGGAGGCGAAGGGAAAGGGCCTCGGTGAACAGAGGGACACTCCAGCAGGGTGCCTTCGTTGTGAGGGCATTTCCGTCCTTGCTTCCAGGTTTAAACGGCTCCCTAGGACAAGACTCTCTCCCTGGTGCTGCCTCCGCTCTGGAGCAGAAGCCGGCAATCGGAAGAGCCTGGCTGAGCCCGGGAGGGGAGGGAGGAGTGATAGCATGAAATAACTCAGGGTGCTTGATTTCCAGGGAGTGACCCTGTGGTGCTGGCCACTGAGTGACTCAGCTGGTTTCTCAATTCTAAAATTTATATTAAGCTATATCGACTTAATCTAAGAGTTTTTCTATAAATGAGTCTAAATAAAATCATACCAAGTGCAGCCTTTGAAATGCAATGGGAAACATTCCATATATGCACATAATTCTGCCTTAGAATAATAACCTCTGGGCATAGTATTGAAAGTGAACACAAATCAATATCTAATTGATGGCATAAAAAATGAACTGTCATTGCATTTTGTTGCTCTTCTCTTTTTAAAAAGATTAACCTATTTTATGTTTACAGATGTTATATCTGTTGGCAGGAATTCATGTTACAAGCTTATTCCTGGGTTTACTCTTGAATGCTTATTGTTGGTCTGAAAAAGGTAATGCAATAGCTTACTTTCAATTCTCATTTGAGAATGGGACAGCTCTGCTCCCTGCTAGTTCTGAATATATTATTTTTAAGTGACTGTTTATTGTGTCTATGAGCCCTTTGCACTATTTTTATGACTACCTTCAGCAATGTTTCCAACCTGCTAATAATCTTTAATTACTAAGTTTTACAGCAATTCGAAATTGTGGGCCTCACAACCAACCATTTACGCACAAAATTTAACATGGCCGATTGGAAAAAAGAAGAGATTGTTGGCCTTTCTGAGTTGCCCCTTCTTAGGGATATTGTCCAATTAATGATACAACATTAATGTGAAGCCAAAGGAAGGGCTGAGCAAATGCATTTTTCCTTCTTTAGGGTAGTTTTAAAAATATTATAAAGTAATCCTCATCTGAAGAGAATTTTGAAAATACAGAAAAGTGTAAAGAAAAATCATCTGTAGTCTCCCTCTAGATACAGAGATCATGATTTTGATGTTTTTCTTGCTAGTCTTTTCCTACACAAAGAAAATTTAAAAGTAATTAAAGAAATAATTAGAACTATACACTACTCCCCCTTTTAATCCAATATTATACAAAGAGCATTTTCGTTACACATACTTTAATCACATACTTTTATTTTAGAGAAATGAATGCATTGAAGAAATTTTATATGAAAAAGTTGACAAGATTTAAAGACTGGCTAGATATGGAGTAGAGGAAAAGAGAAAAACCTCAGATAACTCTAAAATTTCAAATTCAAGGCACTAGGAACACTGTAGAGTTTTTAAATAGAGGCAAGGATGCTTAGATTGGGTGTTGCTTTATCGCAGAAAGGATTATATGTTCAGCTTTAGAAATTATTGCCGCTGCTTCATCAGCTCCCTCTGCTCATGAGGCTTTATTTTGTTGATATTAGAATGCTAGATGGTGAATTGGAAGGTGAGAAGAGAATTGAATGGTGCCTTAACATTTAGACTTGAAAGATACAAGATATTCTTCTAAGATTAATGAGCTATTTATGGTGCAGCCTAATTAGGTAATCAGTGTAATGTTACCAAGATAAAGATCATGAATTTTGTTTCCTTTTGTTCCCACATGGACTACTTAGCTTTGATCTGCTCTTTGGAAATAGACGTTGCTCCTAATCATGAACTCACCAATTTAAGTTCATGTTGTTGACACCAGGGTAGATTGGGAGTTTGAGAGAATGAATCGATGGAAATCAATTTATGCTTCCAAAATGCGTATATATGCACCCACGCACCTGTGAGTGCACACTTGCTCACATGCATCTGTGCACACTCACAAAACACACACATACATATATCCAGAGTCAGTCATGCCCTACCTATAAGTGGGTTATTGTATTTTTTTAGAGCCTTGATTATATCTTTTTTTTTTATTGACTTATTTGCTTTTCAACAATAGATGTCAAGAAGAAAAAAATGACTAAGAGTGAATAGATTAGTGTGTCTAAATGTTTAAAGGATTGGGTTGGGTTGTAGAACATGGGACAAAGATAAACAGGTCTTCTTTTGCTGCAAACATTACTCTGGGTAATTTTATTTTAAATCAATATAACATATGAATACATACACTTAAGAGAAACACTACTAATTTTGAACTCCTTGGCAAGGAAATTAACAAGATTACTTCTTTTAATAAACATGTTGGAATCCATTTTTAAGAGTGTTCCTAGGTTATCGATGAGTATAAAGGGGCATCAAGTATCTCTGTTACCTTCAACAGCTGTAAAAGACAGAAAACAATGATTTTTTTCTTCACATTTGTGAATCAGATGAGGTCTTGGTTGGTCTAAGTGAAAAAACATCAATCACCCAATAGCAATGGTAGCCAAGTTTCCCTGGGAGGGAGTAATGACTTCCCAGTCCATAAACATGGCATTGCATTGCCACCTGTATGAGTACCAGTCATAACCATTTGAGTTGCCAATCTTTTAACCTCTTTACTTCTCACATGAGGAATTCAAAGCCAGAGAAGTCACTTAACCAAGGTCATTTAGTTCTTTTCTTACTGATTCATGACTCCATGACCTCAGATGACATCTTCCTAAATCCCTCTCTGTAAGGGTTTGGGCTCTGAAGGAATGGCAAGGGAAAGGGTGACTTTAGGCACTTAGGGCCAACAGGAGCTAAGTAGTGAATTGATACTTTGAAGAGCAACAAAGATACCCAATTGGTTAAGACAGAGATAGCTGCAGAGTGCTAAAGGCAAGAGAGGGCTTGGAAGCTGGACCGGAGGGAGAGAATGGGGCAAGAGCAAGGTTAGGAGCAAAGCAGGGATCTCGGGTGTGTGGAGCAGGGCTTGCTTTCATTGGCTGCCTGCTGAATGTTGCCTAGGGGTTTGGTCTCACTTTAAAGAATGGGTTGGACAACACAAGACTCAAACTTAATTATAATGATATAGCTTAACCTTGATTGATTCCATAGTTCCTTGTCTCCTGTGTTAAAAATAAGCAAATAGTAGTTGTAGCAAAAAGCAGGACAGTGTATTTTGGTTTGTGTTAAATGTTTGCAACTGGATCTGGGAGAAGATAGTTAAGACAGCAGAGACTCCTCTGGTACAAGTCATTAGAACTGTTTCCTGTCGCTGAACATAGAAGCATTTTGAATAGTTTAATTGGCCCATGTGTTCTCACAGCCAGGACCAGGGAGTCTTTAGTCTTCTGCACCATTCATTCACACTGGCCCTTTCCTTGATGGTGGAGATGTACAATGGTGACATTTCATATATATTTCCTGATCACAAAGTCCTTCAATTCAAATGTGTGTGTGTGGTGATAAATATAGAATCCATGTATAACAAATGGAAAGAGATGTGAGACAGAGTGGGAAAAGCACTATTTTGGGAACGGAAATAGTTAGAAAAGCTTTCACTCGTGGAGTCATGAATCAGTAATAAAATAACTAAGTGACCTTGGTCAAGTAACTTCTCTGGGTTTGAATCCCTCATGTGAAAAGTAAGGAGATTAAAAGATTGGCAGCTCAAATGGTTATGACTGGTACTCATACATAGAGTTTATTGCACTTGTCTCCCTACCTTGATGTATGTTTAAAAATGTCCATAATAAGTAAAAAAAAAAATTGGAATGCACATGAAAAAACAAATAGAAATGTCATTCAGCCTTCTTCCCATCCATCTAAAACGAGGAGGTTGAATGAGATATTAAGATTGCTTTTATTCTAAAGTTCTATGATTCATTTTGTAATTCTACAGTATGAAGCCAGAATTGTTTCCAGCTGTTTGAGACAGAGTCTTACACAGTCAGAAATTTCTTCCCCTGGAATGATTTTTTCCAAATCAATATTAAATTCTTGATCATGTTCCTTGGTCAATTTACGTGGAAATGTATATGTATTTCGTGGGTTATACTGAGTGGCCTGGCATGTTTTACAGTGATTTATAGTCTTTTTATATAAAAATCAATGTCAGGTCTCCAGATGTAGTTTGCAGGTAATACATTCATGGGAACATTTTCCGAGTGGGCTGGAAACAACAGTCTTTTGTGTAGCCATGTGATTTCCCATGAAAGGTGTGCTTTACGGACTGGTGATTCGTGCTCAGCCCTTGTAAAAATTTAAATTTCTCCACCTGTTTTTCTACTGTATTCCTCTATCCATGTCTGGCTTAAGATATGAGACAATCAGTCAATGATTTGGCCAGCTTGCAAAGGTGAATTGGATGGGCTTTCTTACCCAAAAACTGGCAACAAAGGGCTGAACTTAATATGACAACACCTGTGCATCGGCAAATAATTCCACCCTTTCAGGTTTAAAATAGTCCCGCCTTAACCATGGTTTCACTTTCAGTTACCTGTCTAGTCAAAAGTACTCTGAAAATATTAAAAGGAAAAATCCAGAAATAAGTAATTTATAAGTTTAAACCATGAGCCGTTCTGAGTAGTGTGTTGGGATCTTGAGTTGTACCACGCTGGGCCGCCTGGGGTGTGACTCATGACCCATCCCTTTGTGCATGCTCTATATGGTCCCTGCCGATTAGCCTCTTAGCTGTCTTTTTAGAATTTTATTGAATTTATTGGGGTGACAATAGTTAATACAACTATATAGGTTTCAAGTGCACAATTCTGTAATACATCATATGTATACTGTCTTGTGTGTTCACCACCCAAAGTCAAGTCTCCTTCCATCACCATTTATCCCCCTTCACCCCCTTGTACCTCCCCCCACGCCCCTTTCCCTCTGGTAATAACCATACTGTTGACTGTGTCTCTGAGGTTTTTTTTAATGGGGGGATAAACCATGCACCTTTTTCACCCAGCCCCCCAACCTCCTCTCCTCTGACAGCTGCCAGTCTGTTCTCTGTATCTATGAGTCTGTTACTATTTTGTTTGTTTATTTTGTTCATTAGATGCCCCTCTTGCTTATCAGATTGCAGTGCTTGTGTTCAGGTCACTCTTATTTTATTTAATAATGGCCCCAAAGCGTAAGAGTAGTGATTCTGGCAATTTGTATATGCCAAAGAGAGGCTGGAAGTACTTCCTTTAAGTGAAAAGGTGAGTTCAGTTCGATAATACATTTGAGACAGAGAAAGACCACAGTGATATAACTTTTATTATACTATAGTGTTATAATTTTTCTATTTCATTATTAGTTGTTAATTTCCTACTATGCCTAATTTATAAATGAAACTTTATCATAGATATATATGTATAAAGAAACAGTACATATAGGGTTTGGTACTATGTGGTTTCAGGCATCTCCTGGGGGTGTTGGAACATATCCCCTGTGGCTAACTGGGGGTGGGACTAATGTATATTTAAACAGAAAGTCACGGGCACTAAGAAGAAATTCCAGAGTAACCCACAAAGTAACAGAAGGTCAAGAAAAGACTTATTTTTGGGAAAAAACCCTGTCAACAGGGATGCTAGGACAAACTGTCAGGGCTTGATATTAGGATTATTTTGGAAAGTTTTGCTTTCCATGATGGTCACAAAGCTTCTTTAAAGCCTATTTGAGTGCAATTCTTTTCTGTATGGGACTGTTAAGAGCAGGGCTCTGTGACAGCTGGTATTTTGTAGCTAAGCCTAGTTCCAACATTATTATATGAAATGTCAGTGGTAAGAAACAGAAATTTATATTCACGCTAATATGCTAGCCAGAGGTGGAAGTGAAAAGACTCTTGACATTTGGGAAATTGTCCTTAGGCAGATACCTGCCAAGGAGAGGCTTTCCCATTAAGTCATGATGGCTTGGCAGTGCCTGCCTTTTGTGAAAGGGAAATATGGTAGAAATAAAGTAGCAGCAGGAAGCCTAAAAACTAACTTTGTTTTGAGAGATGAGTACAAGTTTGTATAGTTATGGTTTTAGATATCTCTTGCTTTCACCTGTGTTTTGAAATATTGTATGATTGTATGGCTGCTTCTTACTGGATTCTTTTTAAACCTTTGATTGTCCCATCATTGGTCAAAGAACATGATGTAGAAAAAAGGTCAAAGAATCCATACTTAGAAGGTACATGTTCAAGTCCTGACTTCTTCATACACTGCTCTTGGGGGAGATAATTTACCCCTCTGAGCCTCAATGTGCTCATCTGTTAATTGGGAATAATGATAAGGCCAACTTCACAGGTATTAAATGAGGTAATATTTATGAAAATTATATCACGAACTGCAAAAACTGTGTAATGGTAATTACTGATTACATCATTAGCAGATCTGGAATCTTAGAAAGCAAGGTCTCTATAAAACAATGGAATATTTAAGGGGCATAAAGAATTTCTAAGTGAAGCATTCCTTTACTGGGAATGCTCCTCACAGAATGAGAAATATTTGTGTGTTCACTAGCACATTCTGTATTTGTTGGTCAGACTTTGCAAAGATCCCAAGAACAATCCAGAGTTGCTTCATTGGGAATGGGTACTACTGAAGGGCCTCATCCCAGAGCACAGCTCGTCTCCCCTCAGTCTTGTTGACTATCACTATTTGTCGATAGTATAACAAGTGTGATACTCTGGGTACATACAATTGATCCAGGCTCTGCTTCAATCTGTCCTTTTTTCCCCTCTCTTTCTTTTTAGAGAAGATTAAATGAATTGAAGAACAGGCTTGATCTAGATGGGCTGAACACTCTTTTTTTCTTTTTTATGCTTGGGATTCCTTCTAGAATATCTTGGGGAATCTGTTACCAGTTTCTATAGCTGACTGTTTTGCCAATATGCACACAGTGGCACTAATGACTAGTATTGTGACACTGTTCCTTCTCAAGGGGTTTTGGAAACACCTCTTGTAGGGGCCTCTTCCATCTGGGGGAGCTATACTGTATAATATCGCCTCCCGTTTCAGCCACATGAACAGTTAAGAGCGCTGTAATCTCTTACAGAGAGAATGGCTGGAGATCTTAACATCTTTGATATGCAGGTTCTTGTGAAAAAGGTGTTGTGAAAGTTATCTTTTCTGCGTGTGGCTTTATCACCGCTGCAGTGACTCCCACTCTCCTATGGACATTTATAAATTCTCTTACAAATTCAGCTCATGCTCTGCAGACTGGCTACCTTCAAGATCCCTCCCTGCCTGGTGAAAGGCTGTGAAAATTCTTGACATTATTTTGATGACTGTAAAAAGCATACGTCTGTCTTTCCTTCCCGTTTTAAACTTCCTTGCACATGTAAGCAGAGCACTGTATGGCCTTGCTCACTTCAAACAAGGGTTGGTGTTTCTTAATTGATCTACTGCTACCCTGCAGTTCCTGTGTCCTGCCCACCCTACTGGCTTATGCGGGCAATGTTTATGTTATGTCCTTCCATTTTGCAGGCCTTTTCTTGGGTCATTACAAACATCAAATTGATTTGGCCAAGTGGCCCTGACTAATGAACTCTGTATACAAGATGATTTTTAAACAATGTTGTCTAAGAAAGTCTTTTCATTTTGCAAAAATTACTCTGAAGTCACCCAACCCTAAATTCACTGCACTGAGTCACAGGAACAGAAAACTATTAAAACTACTAATGATTCACCGCTACATCACAGCCATAACAAGTAACAAACATCAACAGAGTCAATAGGTACTAGGGTGGGTACCATTTTTGTCTCACATTTCCTGACTTATTTTTCCAATAGTTGTTGAAAAAGTATATAAAAGTTCTTTTAATCATCACTGGCCAAATGTAATAGACTCTATATGGATAGAAACTCCTGCTGGGGTTGATGATGCCTCAGTAAGGACATAAATGACAACTAATTACAACAAATGACGTGAAGAGTTGGAAAGTTGTATGGAGATCTAGAAAAACACCCTCTCCCAGAAAGCTTTCTCTACTCTCCTCACCCAAAACCGCATACACAGTTTATAGAAGAAGAATGGGCTTCAAGACTATCATAAAGAAATGACAGGTTATTACCGGGGAAATTAGTCCTGATGGAAAACATGTGCACTCTGTTTTTGTCGTTGGGTAGGCTCTGTGCTCTCGGGGCTGCACGTACTGTTTGGAGCAGAAGGGAAGTTGTTGTTCTGGTTTGTAAAAGTCAGATGTAGTCATGCCCAGAGTCGGGGAGTCGAGCGCTCCCGGAGCCTCACATTTTGGAATATGTGAAAGAACAAAGGAGGTGTTGCCAAGACTGGCTTTCCTTTCAGACTTTCCCTTCACCGCATTCCAGAGCAGAGATGGGTGGTGTTGACACCAGCCCGCCCTCGGGATGCTCAGGATCAGGTGGCGATATGTGTGGGTTAGCAGGGCTGGCAGTCCCTGTACCATTTTATTTATACCCTATTCTGAGTTTTTAGGTAGTTTAGAGAGTTTCGGTTCTGTAAGAACAGGTTTTATTCAGAGTATTATAAAGTATTAAAACTTTTCTCCTGCAATGATTGATAGTTGAAACACTTTCTGTAATTGCCTAAGTTACTCCATGGCTATAATTTAAGCAAATTTGGAAGCTGCCTGTTACCTCTGTCATGCCCTAGGAGACTATTTAGTACTCCTGAAGTTTTTATTGAGTGACCAAAGGAACACTAATATTTTGGTAAGCACTTGGACAAACATATTAAAGATTAATAAGTCTGGGGCTCTGAAAGATGCCTCAGTTTTATCCAGAGAAGAGCTTAGGCACTAGAATAATCAGAGCTGGTAAGGATGCAAACATATTTTCCTGGTAAATGAGCAGATGTTATTAGTTTGGACATACCATGGCTGGACTGCGATATTATGCCTCTCGCCACTTTTGGAAACTCTGGTACAGAAAAGGAAAGATGTGCCTAAGGATTTCCACGGTTGTAAACTGAACTAGTTTATCAGCTGGGAAATGTGGCCCGTGAGTCTAGGAGGGGAGCTTACATGTTGGGAATAGGAAATCACCCAAACTATGAATTCACAGTGTATTTGATACTATGCAATTAGAACACTTTATTCACCCAGGAAATTAGGGTCCAGTGAGTGATGTTTCTAGCACAATCGCAAGAACTCTCAAACTTCCTGGACTAAATATTTAGCTGGGCCCTTTCCTGGTGGAATTGCCACACAGGTAGAGAAGCAGCCATGAGCTCACATCAGGCCTGCCTCTGAGTCTCTTCATGCAGTAAGCGTTTATCGGATGCCTGCCACATGCCAGGCACTGGGCAGGATGCACGGGAACAAAGATGGATGAGTGGTAGTGTGACCTTGAGTTGCTCACAGACTAGATGGGAGACAGATGTGTGCGTAACTAATGACAAGAAACTGATACATCCTGCAATAAGGGTATGAACCAAGCACTGGGGGGCACAGGGGTGAGAAGGTTAACAACTGTAAAGAATTTTTGCATTGAAATGGTCCTATGGGTTGCCTAGTTCTATAATGCAGGATACTTAACACAGCACACTTGGCAGATGGTTGTTTAGCCTGTACTAAAGCCCCCCTCTAGAGGCAGCTCATTGCATTTTCAGGAATCTCTGTTTACAATTGATTCAGACTAATATAATGTGAACACGTGAGCCTATTGTATCTGTTTTCTTATTTAATCCTTACCTACAAATAACTACTTCTAATATCCCTTTTTTCAGATGAACAACTGAGGCTCACATAGGTTGAATAGTTCGTTCAAGTTTACATACCCAACAGTGGCTGGAATCAAGGTTTAAATCCACAGTCTGACTTCAAAACTGAGTTCTTGACCTGTCTGATACTCTCATAGGTTCTTATTCCTCCATCTGCAGAGAAAAAGGACAAGTTTAATTTCTCTCCCTCACGAGATCTCTTCAGGTATCTCAAGACAACACTCGTGTCCATGTGCCCCTTCCTGCCTACGCCCAACTCTTCTCCAGCCATTCACTTTAAGTTCTTTCAGATGTTGCCCTGAAGACACTTTTCAGACCCTTCCCCACCCTGGTCACCTCTGGGGGCCTTCTAGTGTTGAGGACCGTCCCAGGGTGGAGGTGCAGAGTTACCCAGCCTTCCAGGAGTCTGGCTCCTGGCTGTGAAATGGGGGTGGCATCTCCTTACCTGGCAAGTATTCATTTTTAGGGGCAGCCATCACTTTTATGGCTCAGACTTAGTTTATTGTCAATAAAGTTCATAGGCCTATTTTTCTCCCCCCTTTTTTGGCCTTAATGAAAAGTATAACCCTCCTTTGCAGCTTTTTTTTTGGAATGTGCTCATTCACATGATGATTCAGTCACACCTTAAAAGAGATGCAGTAAGAAATATTTTATCTTCATTGAGCTAGAAGCTGGGTGGGCACACTCTACAGGGGCGTTTTTGCACCTCTCAGCCCCATAAGTTTTTTCTCACATTCATGAGGGCACGCGGTCAACTCCTGACGCGAGGCTGGGCCACCAGAGGACAGGTGAGGCTGCCCCGGGCACGTGCTCGGGCTCTTGGCCGGATCCCCTCTGGCCTGTCCGCTTGGAGCTCGGTCAGAGGGGGGAAGCTGGGGGGCGAGGGGGGGCCTTCTTCGGGCGGGGAGAACTCTGCCAGAGCTCGGAGAGGCCTGCCCCAAATACCGTTTTAGGAAGATTGAGCAAACATGAACTAGAGCTTTACTTGGTGACCCCAGTCATCTTAATATTCATTGGTGGCCAGTGTACGTGTTCTAGTGTTGATTAAGAGTTGAAAACATGAATATCTAGTCTTAAAAGCTGCAAGGCCTCGGGTAATTCTGAAGTGCCACTGCAAGGTTTAGATAATATAGAAAATCATTAGATTTTCAAGGGGAGCCAGATTTTAAATATAAGCCCTAGGTCCATTTGAAACTATTTCAAAATTATTTTTATAGTTACTTGAAACTGAGTGAATTTAAGCATAAAACTATGTATTATGAGAACAAAAAAAAGCCATGGAATAATGAAATGGGAATTTTCACACTGATTAAAATTTGAGGATTGCAGCTCATTTTTCTAGGGTTTTGGTAGAAATGATCACCATGGAAAGTGGCTATATTTCACATCAAATGTTCTGCTCCACATCCACAAGTTATTTGCTTAATCAAGCATAGAAAAAACCCATCTTTCTGGTCATATTTTGATGCTTAGGTTTAATATTTTGAAAAATGACCTCAATAAGCTGTTTGAAAAGATTTTCAGAGGGGAAAAGACCTGAATTCTGAAAGATCAGCTCTTGCTCATGGTTACCTTTACGCATCTTCACTGGAGTAATTTGTATCTGGATCAGTGATTGTCAAAGTGTGGTCCCTGGACCGGCAACATTGCTGTTGCGAGGGAAGATGTCAGAAATGCACATTCTCAGGCTCCAGCCCAGGCCTGCTGACTGGGGAACGAGGAGAACCGGGTTGATGCTCACTAAGTTTGAGAACCGCTGAGCTAGACTGTTTGTAGAATTATTCAATACTTGTGGCCAAATTCTGATGGAACAGAATGCGAAGCCTCTGCTTCTTCCCTGACAAGTGGTCAGAGAACTGTGTGTGTGTGTGCGCGTGTGTGCGTGTGCGTGTGTGTAGGGAGGCAGTGCTTTCTCTCTAAAGCTACCTGGAGTCAAGAGTCAATCATGAAGCCTGCACATGTTCACAACAGGGAGAACATGAATAATGAGAAGCGATTTCATGTTTTATCTGCTGTCTCAAACTATTCCACAAACCGTTTAAAAAGGCCTAAGCTTTTAACGTACAGGTACAATGTCAAATGACAATCAAATGCATTTTTAAGAATAGAATTATTACTGTATCACTTAAGGATGATTTTTGTCCTAAATAGCATAGGCACTGCCAACTCAAGAATTATTACTTGCATAAATGAGCTATAGTCATATGGTAAAAATAACAGTATGTTTTATAATAATTGGTTAAGATTTATTGTTTTTGCTATCAGGGAGCCTCTGAGAATATTTTTCTTTCCTATTTTTAGCTGCAATTACACTTCAGATACTGTAAAAAGTAGGATTTGTCTGCTGTCTGGGGTGGTGTCCAGCCCAGCTGACCGTTCTCACACTGTTAGGAGATTCTTCCTTGTACTGAGTCGAGGTAATTCTTGTACACTGGCTCCAGGACAGCAGGAATCTGTCATTATTGAGAGGCCCATAATGAATTTATGGCTTGGTGTAGAGGTAGAAAGAAGAAAATATTATTTCTATTTTATAGCCAAGGGAACAGACGCAGAAAAAAAGCATCACGGAAGAGTGGATGGGATTCAACTTGTAAAGATTTTCGTTTCCATACTAAAAGCAGAACAGGGTTTCCAAATCAGTGTCTCCTAACTTTTTTTCTGCTAACTTTTTTTGTCTAGAGAAAGATAAAATGTTTTCTCTAGACCAGTGCTTTCCAGTAGAAATATAATGGGAGTTATATATGTACTTTAAATGTTCTAAAAATCACATTTAAAACACAAAAAGATCACATTAAAAGTGCCACTATTATGTTTTATAGAAATGTTGGAACTTTTTTTTTTTTAAGTCAGAAAATTTTTTTAATATGTTTTTATTGATTTTAGAGAGAGCAGAAGGGAGAGGGATAGAAACATCGATCGGCTGCCTCCTGCGTGCCCCTACTGGGGACTGAGCCCGCAACCCAGGCATGTGCCCCGACTCCCGACTGGGGATCCAACTGGTGACCTGTTGGTTCAGGGCTAGATGCTCGACCACTGAGCCACACCGGCCAGCAAGGTGCCATTAATTTTAATACTATATTTTATTTAACTCAATATATGCGAGATTTATAATTCCATCATGTCATTATAAAAAATGAATAGAATATTTTACATTCTTTTACAAAAACTGTCCTCAAGATCATAGCATACCTCAGTTCAAGCTTGTCACACACATTTCAAGTGTTCAGAGCCACATGTGGCTAGCCGCAACCATATTGAATAGCACAGTCTAGAATCTCCTTTTTCTATTCTTATAGACTGCTTCAACTCCCTTTTCCCACAAAAAAAATTCAAAAATTTGTTTGTAGATGTTGAGTTCCCTTTCTATGGAAGTGTTTGAGCAGAGGCTGGTGGGAAGATTGTGAATAAAGACAGTCAGATGGATATTTGGACAAGAAAAGCCTTAAAATCCCTTGTAACTCCAGTGTTCTGTGAGGCTCTGAAACTGAGAAGTGAGACATGAAATGAAGGGTTTGGAAAGAACTTCCTTCTGCATAAGCCATTATCTCTTGATCTATAAGTTACCTCTTCCCCACTTCCAGTAGGAATAAAAGGACCATCTGTAGAGTGCTGTCAAGTGTATAAACCGCTCTCCTAACACTAGGGGTAGGGTGGTCGCTCATTTCTTCACTCATTCATGAAGGCCCATTGAGTCCCTGCAGCGCGTGAGCCTCGGTGCGGGAGTGGGACGCGCTGGCTGCAGGGGTGGGACAGGCGTGACCCCCGCGCTCAGGATTCAAGCTGTCTGTCTGTCCTGCTCTTCTTCACCCCTGGTTCCTGGGACCCCTGTCCGCCTTGTTTGACTCGAGTCACCAGGAGCCGCAAACCTGAGAGACCACTGTTTTCCTGATATGAAATATCAATCCACCCCAAAGGATGAGAAAACTGAAGTTGAGGTTCTGTCTCTCTGGTGTGACTAAGGCGTTAGAAATAAGGAATCTTTTTTTTCAGTATTGAGGAGAAGTAAGATCTGCTGAGGTTCAGCTCCATGTACCTCCTGGAATGGTAATATGTATTGAAAACTCCTTCGCTGTCCGCCAACTGCGAGGTGAACAATCTCCTTTGACTCTCTGCTGCGCCTTTCTGCGCCCTATCCAAAAAGTCTGGAAGAATGAAAGCTTCTTCGGAGCCACAGTTCATCATTTATGATGTTTCTGCCTTAATACAGAGTCTTCGGGTGTAAGAAAAAAATGAGGATTTATGACCAAGGAAAACCACTTATAGAGTATTTTAGAGGTTTGATTATTACTCTTTCAAGTAAGTTTGAAAATACTCCATTCACTCTGACTTGGTTATGTGTCCCAAACTATTTTGTGAATTTAGTTTCTAAATCTACTGTACTCGACTTTTCTGGAATGGGTTCTAACAGCTTCATGTTACCAGCAGAGAGCAGCAGAGATTTCTAGGTAATTAACGAGCACCCTCAACCAGCAAAACAGGGCAGCTTAGCCACTTGGTCTGATGGCATGGCAGTCATGAAATGGCTAGGAGAAAAAGGAGGCCGATGATTACGGACCGGAACGTGCACTCGTTAGCCTGTCTCCCCACCCTTTCACTTTTCCCCCTCCGAGGTGTGTGTATAAGTATGTGATTTTAATAATTTATGACATTGGCTAAGGAGGGCTTTTTGGCTTTTCTAGTGGCTTTGGAGGTATGGGTCAAAGCACAATTCTTATTCCACACTCGCCCACACCGTGGACTGAATGATGAACCTTAAGGCAATGAATCAAAGTAAGTGTAGTGCTGTTCCCCTAGACCAGCGGTCATCACACTAGCGCCCACAGGCCAAGCTATAGTTGTAGATACGTAATATTTGTGTCGGGAAAATTACTACAGTGTTTTTTTCAAATATATGGCTTATTCGGTAAAATTTGTTAAAAAGAACTGAATCAATAAAAAAAAAATAACCTGTTAATTTAATTATAAGCAAATCTTGGTTAAAAACATTAAAAACTTAACAGGGTGTTCATTTTCACATATGACATAGGGACCAGAAATTTTGTTCGTTAAATCCAAAGTTTGTTAAATCGAGGTCCACAAAATCTAGAGTTTACCATATTTTAAGTTTTATTTTTCAAAATTACGGTTAACATTCAGTATTTTACATTAGTGCCAGATGTATAGCATAGTGGTTAACAGTTATAAATAAACCTTACAAAGTGATCTCCTCATAGTACCCGCCTGGCACCATATATAGCTATTGCAATATTATTGACTGTATTCCTTATGCCGTCCTTTACTTCCCTGTGACTGTTTTGTAACTACCAATTGTATTTCTTAACCATCAGCTTGTTCTCTTTATGAGTTTGTTTCTTCTTTTTTCTTTTTGTTAACCCTCACCTGAGGATATTTTCTCCATTGCTTTTCAGAGAGAGTGGAAGGGAGGGATGGAGGTGGGGAGAGAGAAACGTTGATGTGAGAGAGACATGTCAGCTGCCTCCCTCATGTGCCCTGATAGGGGATGGGGAGCGAACCCCCAACCCAGGTAAGTGCCCTTGACCAAGAATCGAACCCAAGATCCTTTGGTGCACAGGCCAATGTTCTAACCACTGAGCCACACTAGCCACAGCGAGTTTGTTTCTTTTGTCTGTTTGTTTATATTGTTCTTTAGATTCCACATATCAGTGAAATCATATGGTATTTGTCTTTCTCTGTCTGAATTATTTCACTTAGCATAATACGCTTTAGGTTCATCTATGTTTAGGTTCATAAATGGTAAGATTTTCTTTTTTCTTTTTTTTTGGTGGCTGAGTAATATTCCATTGTGTATATGTACCATGTATTTTTTTATCCACTCATCCATTGATGGGCACTTGGGTTGCGTCCATATCTTGGCAATTATAAATAATGTAAGAGCTTACTGTTTAGAAGATGAGGGTATCAATCAGGTGTAACAGGAAAACAGAAACTTTAAATTTCAGCAGAGGGATTTATTTATTTATTTATTTATTTATTTAACTTTGAAACAATCAAAAGCTTTCATGATCTTGTCACTTTTGAAGATTATAGGTCATTTATTTTGTAGACTATCATTTGGCTTTGATGATGTTTCCTGAAGATTAGCTTCAGGTGTTTGGTGGGAATACCCGGCAGTGATGCTGTGTTCTCAGTGCATCCTGTAAGGTCTCACACACTTTTGATTTTTCCTATTACTGATCATGTTCGCTTTGATTACTTTCTTGGAAGTCTGTCAGCCTTCAGCCTTCTCTACTGTAAAACTGGTATTTCCCCTGCAGTTACTAAGTATTTGAGCAGAGAGGTTATTTTGAGACTATATTAATATCTTGTTCCTCATATAACTTTAATTCTTATCAGCATACATTCTTGGCTTTGTAATTTGTTCAATGAATTATAGTGTTATCTTCACTATTTTGATGTTCAAATTATCCCTATTTTGGCCAGAGGGAGCTCCTTTCAGCTGTCTCCTGTGTAATTTTAACATGTCCCCTTTATTCTTTGAGTACTTCTTATATTTTGACCCCCAAAGATACTCCATGCTCATAATTGTTTCCCTATCATAGCCCCAAAAGCTGCCATATCTATAAGGGTCTCAGACTCCTTTTAGTGAGAATGACATATAAAGACCAAGATCTATCTCTGAGGGTGCTCATTGCATTGGGGTGTTGCTGCCTTCAGACCCTAACAGAGGGGATACATTTAGGGAATTGGTTAAACTGGTGATGGGGAAGCTGGAGCCAAATAAGGGTCCATGAGGTAACCTGAGAAACCACGAACACCATTAGGTGGAAGGGGTGGAGCCTGCTCAGGAGGTCAGGTCATCTGGAAGAAGCTAGAGAAACGCTGGACCTATCCAGAGGAAACTTGGGCCGTGGAGGAGTTGCAGCCACAGCAGGAGAAGCCATGTGAGGAGGAGAGGCTTCTCCCTTCCTCTTGCACTCCAGTCACCTCTTAATACCTGCGGTTGGCCTCCCATGGCCAGAATCCAGCTGTTGTGGGGGCCTGGGAAACAAAGCCTGCAGAATCCATCCCCCGAGACAGAACACAGAGGAAGTGAAAGGATAAGACTGGAACTCGGGGCAAAAGACTCGGGGCTGCACCAGACACATACATTCTTGTACCCTGGTAATTGCCATTTGAACAAAACAGAAAACAAGTGCTTTTGTGACTTGAAATGGGCAACATCTTCTCTAATGTGGCCACTTAAATTTAACATGTTCCAAAGAACCTTCACCCTGCCTATTAGAACCCAAACATTGATTGGGTCACATAATATTAGAGAGTGGATAACTACACCTTAAAAAACCCATGCCCCCTTTCCCCTTCCTGTTTTTTTCAGGAAACCTCTATTTTGTGAGAGGGAGCACTTAGGCTCTAAGCTGAGTCATAGAGTCTAATTCAGCTTTTCACTAGAGATATTTTTACATTACATAATTTTCGTTGAATTGTGCCCCCCCCCCCGTGCCCAAAGATGTTGAAGTTTTAACTCCCAGTAACTGAATATGTGACCTTTTTTGGGAAATAAGGTCTTTACAGATGATTGAAATAAGTTGAGATCATTAAGGTGAGCCCTAATCCAATACAACCGGTGTCCTTATAAAAAGGGGAAATTTGGACACACACACACAGGGAAGATACCACGTGAACATCAAGGCAGAGATTGGATTGATGCATTATAAGCCAAGAAATTCCAGACTGCCAGCAAACTACCAGAGGCGAGGGGAGAGGCAAGGAACAGTTTCCCTCACAGTCCTCAGAAGGAATCAACCCTGCTAGCACCTTGGTCTTGGACTTCTAGCCTCCAAAACTAGGAGAGAATAAATTTATGTTAAGTCACTCAGTTTGTAATACTTTGTTGTGACAGTCCTAGCGAATTAATATGCTGGGTTAGAGGTGGGTATCAGGTACTCAGTGATCTATTGGTAAAGTGACACCTGGTCTCCCACAGTGGGAAGTGGCATAATAAGGGGCTGGAAGGAGAGGAGGCATGGCCTAAAGACCTCCTCTCGCTTCTTCACACTGCTGTGTAGGAGGTGTTTCTCCTCTGCATTCCCTGGAGGGACGCCTGTCTTTGGCCATTGCTGATAATGGCACCAGTGTCTGGGCAAAGCTGGTAGCCAGCTTTTTGTGTGATGGTGTTCAGGCCTGGCCTCTGCAGCTGGTCAAGGGGTGGGAGCAGGGATTCCATATGTCATTTTACTTCCCTCCTCCATGAGCAAGCTTGGCCTCCTACTTTGGGCCTCAGTAAGTGTGACATTGACTCACCACTTGGATAGAGGAGCAGAGTATGTAAAACAATATGCTGCTGGTGTCAGTCAAAATGCCACCCCCTATCCACGGCCAATGTTTCTGCACTCCTCAATACAGAAAGAAAAAAAGAAGTTGCTATTCTGGTTTGATAGTTGGTTTACTTGATTGTTTTGTCTGTAGACTGTCACCTGCTAAAGCCAAGGAAAGGTCAGCTTTTAGGCTTTAGGTTTATGCTGGCCAAGTTTCTCATACATAATAAGTCGAGGATTAATTATATGCATTTCAGAAGGCTTGTCATCAAATACTGAAGATTAATATCACATACCTCAGGAGATGACACAAACTAGAAGTATGCAATGTGAGTCATGTGGCAGATACACTACAATCCTATCCCCAGGGAATTGCCCTTTATGGAATTTGGCCTCAGTATGGAACATGTTGCTGACATATGCTATGTGTTGTTTCATGCTTATAGTTAAGTGAAACTCACTATACAATGCTGCGTTACTATTAACCCTACCTGTTTTGGCCTACGGAAATTTGAAATGAGGGAGAACTTTTACCTCCAAGTACTTAAATGTGAAACATATGTCACTGATATTAGAAAAGGTGACAAGACAAAGGCTCTGCGGTCTTGGACTAAAGAACAAGAAGTGGAGCCTAGAGCTTAAAAAAACACCTGTTTACTTTGATAATGGCTATTTCTTCTGTTTTCTCTATAAAAGTAGAGAAAACTAGTAGGCATAAGGTAGATTAATGGTTCTTCGTGCTAGGACTTCTTTTCTCTCTTAAAATTGTCAAGGACTCTGAATGACTACATATGAATTGTATGACTGTATATGAATTATAGTTATCAATATTTACCATACTCAAAATTAAAACTGAGTAATGAAAACATTTATTAATTCAGTTAAAATAACAATAATAAACTCATTACATTTCAACTTAATTATTTTAAATGAAAAACTACATTTTCCCAAACAAACAAGCATCAGTGAGAAGAGTGTCTTTGTTTTGCAAATATCTTTGATGCCTGGCTTAAGAGATGATAACTGGATTCTAATATCTTACTCTACATTTAATATATTGGAATCTCTTCTTTTAAATTGAGATATACAAAGAAAATCTGGCATAGCACAGATACCTAGTTGTAAAGAGAGGTGCTTTTTGATGGACTCTCCAGGTAATTGTGAATAGTCTTCTTTAATATTATACCCAAATTTGAAAGTGGTAGATGCTTAAAGGTTGGTTGCAATGTGGAAGTTAAAACCATATTAACAAGCTTTAGCACTCTGTTGCATTAAACTCTATTGATTCTTTTGCACACCAAATAATGTGCAATGATCGTTCACCCATGCGTGATTTTATACTAGCATGCAGTGGTCATTTGAAAAATACTGTTTCACTTAGCTAATTTAATAGGTCTTTAAATGTGAACATGTTTATTATTCAATGTAAAAAAAAATCCATACTACCAATCTGATGAGAAAAGTCCCTAAGTATTGGGAAGCTGTGAAGTTTATTACGGTGTATGCAAGTTTTCCAAAATTTTAATTTTCACTTGAAAACTGTAATTTTATCTTTGGTAACAAATACTGTGA
Source organism: Miniopterus schreibersii (assembly GCF_964146895.1). Taxonomy (NCBI): domain Eukaryota; kingdom Metazoa; phylum Chordata; class Mammalia; order Chiroptera; family Miniopteridae; genus Miniopterus; species Miniopterus schreibersii. Next base: position 65,609,269 of record NC_138106.1, on the reverse strand, counting down.
GCTGTTTTCCAAGAAGTTACAGGCTTACTTTGTTGATTTTTGAGAAAATGCCTGCCAAATACCCAAGTATGAATAATCATAATTTGCCTATTATTCATTATTTCAAGTAAAAATTATGTTTGCGGGAAGCAGAATAATGCGGCCTTCTCCCCCCCCCCCCCAGGTCTATGCCCTAATCCTTGGACCCTGTGAACATGTTACTTTACATGGCAGAAGAGACATTGAATATGTTAAGAATTTTAAGGTAGGGAGCCTATCCTGGGTTATTAGGGTGGGCCCATGTAATCCCAAGGGGCCTTATGAGTGAAAGAGGGAGGCAGATTTGAAGATGCTGTTCTGTTGGCTTTGAACATAGAGGAAGAAGCCACAGGCCAAAGAATGCAGGTGGATTCTAGAAGTTGGAAAGGGCAAAAACATGGATTTTTCTCCTTAGAGCTTCTAGAAGGAACTTACTGTTGACACCAGTGAGATTTGTATCAGACTGCTGACCTCCAGAAATGTAAGATAGTAAATTTGTGTTGATTTAAGCTTCTAAGTTTGTTACATTTTGTTATAGCAGCAATAGGAAACTAGTACAGTATTTCATGAAAAAAAGCAGCAGAAACAATCACGCAAGTACTTTTCCTGAAGACGACGTGGCCCTTCCTTGTGCAGTTGAGGTTCTGTGCCTGTTCTCCCATCACTTTCTCACAGGTTATTGAAAGGACATTAATAATTTTTATTACTTCATCAAGGATATTCTAACGTGAACCTTTGTTTCCTTTCTCACTGGGGTATGTGGTGGGAAAGAATACAATGACTACTAGTTAGTTTGGTGCCACTGCCTTGATTTGTGCTAAGGCACCAGTGACTTTACTCTCTATTGCTTTTGCACCATCAGCGCTAATATTAAGAGAGTCAGAAGGCAAACAATGTCTTAGGCTTCTTGTGAAATGAGTTTTGAGCTTGTGAACCCCCTGAAAGTGTTTGGGAGGTGTCCATACAAGAAATTCTCTTTTAGCAATACTGCTCCTCTCTCGTGGAGGGGTGGGAAAAGCCAAAATACTCTCTACAGACTTCTGGAAAATCCCCATTCCCTCCCAAGAGTCTTTTTATACCGACTGGGATAGTGGCTGATGGTAGTAGGATTGGCCCTGGAGAGGGAGTTTGTGTCTTGGGGGTACTGAGTCTCTCTTTCCAAGTTTGTGGTCACTCAATATCTAGTTCAAAAGGCTCTGAGCTTTGCAGTGGGGTTTAAGTTACAGTGACGGTTCTATTTTTAAGAGAATTTCTGGTCCTGCTTTAGCATAAGTTAAATACCATCCCAAATCATAATGTGCTTTTAAAACCAGAATACAAATCAGAAAACAATTTGGAAAATGCTTTATCATAACCTACTGTTAACTCTATTCAGAAGGCCAGATGTGCTCCCAAAGAACTGGAAAAGCAAAGTGGTCCAAATAAAAAGGACTCTAAGGCCTGAGAGTATCCTGAGCTCCTGTAAGAGCAATCGTGGGCCTTTGTTTCGGTTCCTGCAGTTGGCCTTCTGCACACAGTGGGTGCCAAGTAACTGTCACAGACTGACAGAAGGACTAGGAGAAAAGTTGGATGTACTTGATGGTGGCAAGTTTCAAGCAGGAAGAGCTGCTTTATCACACTTGGATCCATCAGGGAAGCAGCAGGTTTATATGCCCAAAGCATGGGTTTGTGTATGTCTCGTGCTTTCTCGCTATGTGATTTTGGACAGGTTAACTATCTGAGTCTCATTTCAATCTCTTGTGAAATGGAGATAATAAAAGTTCCTAACGTTTATTATGGGGATCTAATAATCTAGTGGTGTATGCCAAGGTATAGTTTGCAACGTGCCATTCAATTTTAAATCCAGTACAATCACTAACTTGGGTGGCTTTCGGGGCAAGTGTGAGAGCAGCAGGACACTGAGAAGCAGGGTAGAGAAGGGAGGGTCAGGCCTACAGGCCATGATGCCTTCCTGGCCCCCATCTCTGTCCTGAAGTCTAAGCTGAGACTCTGCAGTTTTTGTCTGTGTGACCCTGGGGATGGTTTTAGTAGATTTTTTTTTTTTTTAAATATATCTTTATTGATTTCAGAGAGAGGAAGGGAGAGGGAGAGAGAGATAGAAACATCAATGATGAGAGAGTCATTGATCGGCTGCAGCCCGCAACCTGGGCATGTGCTCTGACCAGGAATCGAACCCTGATCGCCTGGATCCTAGGTCGATGCTCAACCGCTAAGCCACTCCCGGCCGGGCCAGTTTTAGTAGATTTTAATAGTGCATTTTGGACACCACCTGCATCAGCATCGCCTGGGGTGCTTGTTAAATATGTAGGTTATACTTTCCTTCAGACAGATTCCTGGCCCTCCCCGACAGACCCACTGACCAGTGCTGGAGTCAAGAAAGGAGTCTCATTTGTAAACACATCCTAGGCGATTCTGATGCATAGTCAAACTTGAGACCGGCTGCCTTTAGCTCTTTGTGACTCAAGTTCTTCATTGATAAAAGCATGTGTTTTATTGGATGTTTATTAAGTCTCCTTCTGAGCGCTGAAATGATAAATTTCAATTATTTTTTCATGATTTTAGAAGCGTCATGATTTTCAGCATGGATGGACCTAGAGGGTATTATGCTAAGTGAAATAAGTCAGACAAAGACAAATACCATATGATCTCACACGTGACATCTGAAAAACAAAATAAACGAACCATCAAAAGAGAAACAAACTCATAGCTACAGATAACAGACTGGTGGCTGCCAGATGGGATGGGGGTGGGATGGCTGCATAAAAAATGTGAAGAGATCGAGAAGTGCAAATTGGCAGTTACGAAATAGACACGAGGAAGTAAAGTACAGCACAGGGAAAATGCCAACAGCACTGGAATGGTTGTGGATGGTGTCAGGTGGGTACTAGCCTCACTGGGGGACTCACTTCATAAGTTACAGGAATGTCTAACCGCTATGCTGTACACTTGAAACTAATATTTCAACTGTAACTGAAAAAAAAGAAGCTATGCAGGTAATTTTTTTAAGTGTCGTAATTTTACTCACAACCAAGAAATCAGCTTTTTTATATTTTTATTTAAAAAATTAAGTGTGTAGGCACATGATAGAGAGTAATCAATAAATGGAAGTAACATTTATTTTCTGTAATACTTTCTGCTATTTTAAGTGGAAATATTCACTATCTTACTCCGGCCAAAATGGTCATCTGCTGATGAATTAATTTGAGATGCAAGGCACAAGATGTAACTAACAGAACTGGCGAGCGTGCAGAAGGGCTGTCTCGTGGTCGGGCCTGCTGGCCAGAGCCCGCAGACATCCGCCGGGGCGGGAAGGAGCCCGCAGGGCCTGCGGGCCGCAGAGCGGGCCTGTGCACACGGAGCTGAGGGAACGATGCCAGCAAACGCTTTTCTCCATTCTGTGGAGTTGCCCTTCCTCACCACCGCCGCCAGACGATGGCTGTGTCTTCCTGGGCACGTGGTGCGAGCTGGCTGTCCTGAGGGAAACGCCTGTGTTGCCAGGAGCAAGGGACAATTTCCAGATGACGGCTAGTCCCTCTAAAAGCTCAGTTTTCCTCGTATGATGACCGCATGTCCTGGATTTTCCAGCTGAGACTCAACTTTATGTGATTTTACTCTTTTCAATAAAGTGATTAATTAAATCTCTAACGAAATCTCCCACAACTGATCCTCATTTATAAGACTGTATATATGCATACATATAGTACAAAAATAATTTACAGATGAGAAAAAAAAAAGACTCCTTTGTCAGATCAGACTTTCTAAATTTTGGTTCAGAAATCATGGTCATCTGAAGGTCAGGCAAAAGGCAGACATACTCAGTGGTGCTAAAATGGGTAGGGAGAACTGCTTAAGAATTAACATATCAATGGATACAGGCCAGTCCTGCCTGTGAAAACATCATCCGTTTGTAGAAGTATGTATAAGTATATCTGCTTTTAATTGATATTCTTCTAAATGTGGTTTTGTTAGCAGAGTCTTTTTTTTTTTTTTTTAAACTGTGGAGAGTCACTCATGGTTAGTAATGTTGGGAGGTGGGTTTAAGAGAAGCAGCAGGACATGTCCTGCTTCCCGTTGGGATCCTTTCTCACAGCATCTCTCTGCTTCTCACCTATTGCTCTGTTTCCCTGGTGATTTTCATGGGCAAGACCTGACAAGCTGTTGCTGGTCTGAGTTCCTTTCATGCTCTTACATCCTGAATAGCATGTAAAATACTTTTAATTTCTTCTTTAGGTCTGAACTGAGCAGTTGATAAAAGCCATTGGTTCCAGGTTGAGTCCAATTTATTTTTCATTTAAAAAATATTTATTTTTTAATCTACTGACTTGAGAGAGAGAGAGAGAAAGGGAGAGAGATATATCAATTTATTTTTCTTCTTATTTGTGCATTCTTTGGTGATTTCTTGCATGTGTTCTGACCGGGGATCCAATCTGCAACCTTGGTGTATCGGGACAACATTCTAACCAACTGAGCTACCCTGTCAGGGCCTCAATTTTTTTTAAATAATAGAGGAATTTATTGTTTCGAATACTATAAAGTCTAAAGGTAGAGCAACTTTCTGGATTTGTTGATTTCACACAATGACTTTTAATAAAAGGCACCACAGTACGCAGACCAACTGTGCAAGCTCTGAAGCTAGACTGTTGGGTTTACATCCCAGCTCTTCTACTTACAGGATGTGTGACACTGAGCAAGTTACTTATCCTATTTATGCCTCACATTCCTCTTTTTCTTCTATTGAATTTATTGAGGTGACATTGGTTAATAAAATTATATAGGTTTCAGCTTGAGTCCAATTTTGTTCCTGCCCCTCTTGGTGTTCTTAGAACCATTGAATGTTTTTTCCTTTGGCTGGATTTTTTAGGTGACCATAATGTCTGAACGAAGATATTGAAATGTGTAATCTGACAAGGGACATATGTTTCCTGATATGTGCATTTATTTATTTAAAATATCTTATAAATGAGGACAGATTTAGTTTTCTATGTTTTAGATTTAGTTTTCAATTTAATGATTTACTTCCCCCCCTCTGTGTTGGGTAAGAGGCCCATGTGATCATTGGCTTTTGTAGGTCTCTGTCCAGGTGACCCTTGCATGTCCTCATGGCCCCTGGACCCTGAGACTCTCTGCTAATGCTCTGCCATACCTGGGCACAGAAATATCAGTGAGGCTGCCCGTGGTTCCTTCTGCTGCAGTTATTCTCTCTCTGGCATCTGAACCCCCTCCTACCCACCCCACCCCACCCCAGTGGCTCTGCTAAGAATCAGAAAGAATCTCCTTGCAAATAGTCTGTTCACTGATGACTCTGTTATAAACCCTTCCAGACACCATTTTTTTCATTTTGGTTCCTTTTACAAAACTTAAATTTTGGGGAAAAACAAACAAACAAGATTGTAAACTTTTATGGGTTGAATTGTGTCCCCCCCAAAGTATATGTTCAAGTCCTAACCCCAGCACCTCAGAATGTGACCTTATTTGGAAATAGGGCCATTGCAGATGTAATTATTTAAGATGAGGTCATACAGGAATAGAGTGAACTCCTAATTCGATATGACAGGTGTCCTTAGAAGAATACAGCCACGTGAAGATAGAGACACAAGGAAGATTCCGCGTACAGTAGAGAACTGGAGCGATGTGTCTATGAGCCGGTGGATGTCAAAGATTGCCAGCGAGCCCCCAGAAGTTAGGAAGAGGGGAGGACAGATCCTCCCCTACTGGTTTCAGAGGGAGCAGGCCCTGCTGATGTTTTGATTTCAGTAGTGGCCTCCAGGACTGTGAGAAAATCGTCGTTTTAAGCTACCAGTTTGTAATACTTTGTTATGGCAGCTATAGGAAACTAATACATTATTCACTGATTTAGAATTTAGTTTTTTAATGTTTTTTTTTTTTTTTAAAACGCTGAGGTATAGCATATAACAATAAAGTACACAAAGTGAAAATGTACACATTTTAAGTGTATTGTTCAATTTTTACGTGTACTTTTCAATAGTTTCTTACATATACCCATATAACCAATGGGTAAAATACCTCCAGGACCCACAAAGGCTCCCTTGGCCTACTTCCCAGTCAATACCATCTTCCCTGACCCCAAGAGGTGACCACTATTTTGACTTCTATATTTATCTGTTAGTTCTGCTTATTTCTGAATTTCACATAATCATAAATATGTGCATTTTTGTGTCTGGTGGCTTCTGCTCAGCATAATGCCCCTGAGATTCATCCCTACTGCTGTGTGTGCCTGCAGTTCATTGACTTTAGATTTAAGAGTAATATGGTTCTCCACGCTACTTCGGACAGAAATTAGCTCGCTCTTGGTTTTACAATGTAAAGTTGTTTCCACGAATAGATGTGATTTTGTGATATAGCTTAATGAGCTGAAAATGATTAGCGCTGTCAGCACGAGAGTTGAAATGGCTCAGATATTTTAATAAATAATTAAACACACATATGCTTAACATCTGCCACTTGGTAGAATAAAATGAGCAATTGTAGATGAATTGCACAATAAGAGACATGCATGTAAACTACACATATCACTAAAAAGGCCCATGTGGAGTAGTTGCTTAATTCTAGAAAATTTCAGAAGAAAAACACAAACATTTGGTTCAGAAATCGTAGTAAATTTTCTTCCACCCAGCAGTTACACTTCTAGGAATTTGTCTCAAAAAATAACTAGATGTGCAAAAAGATTTAGCTACAACTGTGTTACATTTGTTATTGCGTGCATTGCGAGGTGGTGGGGGGAGTGAGAGAGCAGGAGTGAGAAGCTGTGGTAGGGGGTAATGAATTCTCAGTAATTTAGGAGGGTTGCTTAAAGAAATTTAGGCACATTCACAAAACAAAACAAACTTATTGCTTTGTTCCCATCTGTCCTCAAAGTCTGTGTATTTCCACTTCACGTAGGCAATGAAATATTTGCAATGCCCCCAAATTACCCTTTTGTTTTAGAAGAATATTTAATAATGTAAAAATGTTGCCTATTTATTGTTTATTGGTAGAGTTGTTACTAAACAATAAACACAAGGATGATCTCATTTTAAAAATAACATTGTGTAAATATAGAACAAAGACTAAGAGGCTCAGTACCAAAATGTTAATTTATAATGGTTACTTCTAATGTAGGATTATGAGTGATTTAAATTTTCTTCTCTGTGCTTTTGCTTTCCCAAATTTTTGATATTATTTTTAAAATAAGAAAATAATTCTCAAAGAAAAAGAATAGAAAATAACCACCTGTTTTAAGGCCGTGTTGACTTTGCAACAGATAATTTGATCTGAAAGCATAGCAGCTTTGGTTCATTAGAACATCCATCTGAGATCATTTTTAACATGACCCACCTCTATTGTATATTATTTCATACAAGCAAAGCTTATGTTTGTTCTGAATGCCTCCAGAAAGACCGTACTTTTAAAATTAAAAAAATGCAATATATATTCAAGTCTAGTGAATCATATGAACCACATGAGCAAAACCTTCTTATTTCAACATGATGTAAAGAGCCAAGTGGAAAGACCAACTTGCATGACCCATCCTGCTGCTTTGCCTGTTTTGGGAAAGAAGAGGTTGTCTCTGTCTTGGAACTGGGAATAGTAAACTTAGGTTTATTGGGGGGAGGACAGTTAGAAGGGGGTAAGAAATTAGAAGGGGGATGTTTCTAGGTGTTTCAGCTTTGGGTAATTTAAAGATGGACCCCAAACCATACTTTCAGTTTAGGATTGAATGTGAAGAACTGAAATCAGTTGATCCAAGTGCAAGCTCAGGGCTCTGGAGCACATGACGGGGGTGGGGGGGTGGGGGGTGAGGAATATATGGACAGTGGACCACGAAGCTGCCTCCCGATTTGCACTCTGGAGATGAGCATTTGCACTTTGTTGTCTCTAGTGCTTCTTGCTTTTGTGTCTTTTAAAAATATATATTTTATATATTTCTCTTGTCTGTTAGAGTTGAAAGCAGACATCTGGTCTGCTAAGACTTTCAACATCTGGTGTTCACTGCAGTCCAATGAAATTTATTGGTTTTGCTCTCATCTGTCCTCAACTCTAATGCATTTCCACTTAAGGTCAACAATTTTATGGAAGTTACAACAGAATAAAAATATTCTTTTTTCATTTCTCTTGTATTCATCATGTTTATCTCTTAAACTCTCTCTGTCTCTCTGTCTGTCTGTTTCTCTCTTACCCCCCCCCCACCCAAAGTCAACCCTATGGAGACATTAAAGACCCAGATTTGCTACAACCCTATCTATGAAAATTCCACTCCTTCCCATTTAATTTCTTCATCAAACACTACAGTTCTTCAGATCAGGACCAAGAAAGCAGAAAACCACCCTCATGCCCATTTCTGATCTGTTTTGTTTCTTTGCTGCTGCTGTAAACGTTCCTCCTCCCAGTGGACATACTGACTCTCATCCATTTTCTTCTGAGCCAGGGGTGGGGCCTACTAATTAAGACTGGACCACAAGACGTGGCTTGGGCCTGTCTTTTGAAGAGATGCCAGAACACACACACACATGCATTGAGAAGTGCTCCTACCCAGCAGAATTCTCAAAAAACTATGATGCAGTCTCCACCTTGGCTGCCTGGGATCAGGAGGCCAGGGAGAGCTGGCCCTTTGTTCGATGGCCGCAGGTCTCGTTTCTGTTGGTATTAGGTTCATTACCTGAGCTGACGGTTGCTAGTGAGTTGGAGACTCAGCCTTAAGGGCCCTCCCTCTGCGATCTTGCTCTTACGATGTGCTTCGGGCAAAGAACTTTTTGCTTGCTATTGTAGAGCACTCTCCATGGATTTTAGTTATTTAGAATTCAGACAAGAAAATTTGGCCTGTTGTAGCCTTTTTTTCCCCTGTCAGTTGTATTTTTTCTGTTTTTACCATTATGTCTGCTTTGGTAATGTTATCTCTTCTTTTTCCAGTTGATTTTCCAACGAATGTGACCAAGTTTGTGGTCATTTTCATGATCTCTGGTTGCCAAATTTAGCAAATAAAAATACAGTAATGCAGTTAAATTAAAATTCCAGATGCACAGCAAATAATTTTCAGTATAAATATATGTCATGCATCACCTGAGACATGTCTATACTAACCAATTATCACTTACCTGAAATTCAAATTTAACTGATCATCCTGTAGCTTGTCTGGTAACTCTTTCGTCTGACTTCAGGGCCTGTCCCCAATTAATGAACTCGTCTCAAAGAAAAACTCAGGAGAGCAAGCCAAGCCAGCCATTTTTCCCCTTTGCGGTTACAAGTTGTTGGTGCGGAAAGTTAAATTTTCAGATGGACGTGAGTCTTCCTAGATTATCTTTGGAATTTGGTACGCTCTGTCTAGCCTCGGGGCTTGGTCCACGATGCTCCTATGTCCGCAGTTGCCTCCCTTCCTCCCCTCAACCCCCAGCCCTTTCTCGCTGGCCCCTGGCCCTTGCTCTGCTTTGCTGCCTGGCTCCTGCTCCCGCTCCTGCCTTGCTTTCCTCGGGGAACCTTCCCTTCACAACACGAACATGAAGAGGACACGCGGGTCCCCCGCATGCTCGCAGCGTCCTGCACTTCCCCGCAGAGAGCCTGCTCGCGGCACGCGGTCTGCTGTATCCTCAACAGAGTCTAGCACATCCCTGAGTGAGTGAGTGGATGGATGGATGGATGGATGGATGGATGGATGGATGGATACACCTGGAAGGCTGGGGGTGAAGAGGGGTGAATTGATGAACTGAAGAGTCTTCAATAAAAATTTTCGTAGGAGAAAATGAAGACCAGCATGCTTGATGCTTAGGGGGATGGAGCAAAGCCAGAGGGGAGAGATGAATTCAAAGAGGGAAAATACCTTTCAACCGTACTGTTCTCTGGCCCAGGCCCTGTGGTGTTTTGCTTAAGTCCCAGGCCAAGCGACTCCAGGAATCTGAGAAAAACCAGCCATTCTGCTGGGACCTCCCCAGTGCCCATGGCATCAGACATCACTGGTTGTGTGACGGCGGCCGCTGCGGGCATAAAGGCATAAAGGCGGTGACGGTGCAGCTCCCAACTCGGGTCTCCTGGGACAGGCACTGTCACTTCAGTGAGCTCCAGCAGGACTGAGGAAAAGGGCAGGCACCCATGGCAAGTGCAAGCGTTAGTTCCTGTACCCCCCCCCAGAAGGCTCCGGGACTCTCTGCGAGCCCTCTAAGAGGGGCCCAGAGCGGTGGCAGAGCTGGTGGAGAGCAAGCCCCAGGTCCTGTTTCCAGCATGAGCTGCTTCTTACCCCCCCGCGGTGTGGCCCGGGAGTCATCTGCTGCACCACACGGCTGGCGTCCTGGTTTAGAGCACTCATAAATAAAGATAAAGGCTACTTCTTTCTCATGTACTCTACAGGGTCGTTTATAGTTTCTCTCTCTGGTTAAATTACAGGCCTTCGAGGAGATGAGAATTTTATGAGGCAGAGGAAAATTGAATAAACTGGTTGTCCTCACTGAGAGCAGGGTTGTGACCATATATCACGTAAGGGTGTTATTTACTAGCATTTTTAGGAGAAATGATTTGCTGCTTATAATGGAAGAAGACCTTTCAGATAATTATCTAGGCTTGCTTCTAATTAAAATAACCCACAGTTGCGCAAAATAGGGAAGATACAACCCTTTTTCCTGTTTTGAATTTGGATAAAAATGAGTAAATGAAGCAGAAAATTATATGATGAACATATTCTGATGTCCCTTCAAACTGTATTTTTCCCCTCTTTACTACCTAATGCAATGCCAATAACATTAATATCTTCCTACAGAAACAGTAAATGGAAGGAGAAACAATGTTGTTTACAATAAATTTAAAAAAATGTTTTTTATTGATTTTAGAGAGTGAGGAAGGGAGAGACAGAGAGAGAGAGAGAAAGAGAGAGGAACATCAATGATAGATAGTCATTGATTGGGTGCCTTCTGAACACCCCCTACTGGGGATTGAGCCCGAAACCTGGGCATATGCCCTGACCGGGAATCAAACCAGTGACCTCTCTGCATGGGACAATGCTCAGCCAACTGAACCACACCGACCTGCAACAAAATGTTTTATATTTATTTTTGGCTACAATTGAAAGGGTAATAGTTGCAATAGGTGGGCAGAAGGAGGGTTAAAAGGAACTAGTCAGCATTTCACTTTCCTTCCAAGTCTATTTGCAAATATAAATTTACATAGAAGCTATGGGCCATTTGGAAAGGAGGCTGAAGCTCTGACCCACTTCCTACTCCCAGGTTCTCCTGACCTGGGCCATTCACATAGTCTCCTGGGGACTTTTAATCCACCGATCCTACAGGACTGTGCAAATTAAATCAGAATCTCTACGGTAAGCAGGCATCATCTTTTAAATAAAATTTCCCAGGTGATTCTAACGCACAGCCAGGATTGAGAACTATTCTGGAATGTACAGGGTTATATGCAGATCCGGAGTGTTGGCAATCGAGGCCAGACTTTTGAAAAAGACTCGAGGTCTCTGAAAGATAATGAACTATGAAGGCCTGAAGACCCAGCAAGGTAGTGGCTGGTGGTACTTGTGTGGTTGGCCATCCTGCCAGCTCTGTACGTGTGTGCTGTACCCACAGATGGAGCAAGAGGTGCCTGCATATCATAAACATCTGCACTCAGAGGACAGCACTATTTTTCCAGTGTCTTAGGAAAGTTTTTTTGTTTTTTCCCCTTCATCTTTATTGCTGAGACCATTACAGATGTCCCCCTTTTAACCCCACTGACCCCCTCCACCCCACATCCATCCCACCCCCAGGCCCTCCCCACACCAATGTCCACGTCCATGGGCCATGCCCATAAACATACAAGTTCCCTGATTAATCTCTCCCCACCCACACCCCCTCCCCGCCTTCCCTCTGAGATCCCTCAGTTTCTTCCAAGCTTCTATGTCTCTGGATCCACTTCGTTCATCAGTTTATTTTGTTTATTATATTCCACATATGAGTGAGATCATGTGGTACTTGCCCTTCTCTGACTGGCTTATTTCACTTAGCATAATACTCTCCAGTTCCCTCCATGCTGTGCCAAAGGACAAAAGGTCCTTTCTCTTTATAGCTGCATAGTATTCCATGGTGTAAATGTGCCACAGCTTTTTCATCCGCTCATCTACTGATGGCACTTGGTTTTTTTCCAAATCTTAGCTATTGTGAATTGCGCTGCTATGAACATAGGGGTGCATAAGGTCTTTCTGATTGGTGTTTGGGGTTCCTTAGGATATATTCCTAGAAGTGGGATCACTGGGTCAAATGGCAGGTCAATTTTTAATCTTTTGAGGAACCTCCATACTGCTTTCCATAGTGACTGCCCCAGTCTGCATTCCCACCAGCAGTGCACTAGGGTCCCCTTTCCCCACACCCTCGCTAGCACCTGTAGTTTGTTGATTTGTTGATGGAGCCATTCTGGCAGGTGTGAAGTGATACCTCATTGTGGTTTTAATTTGCATCTCTCTGATGATTAGCGATGTTGAGCATTTTTTCATATGTCTCTTGGCCATCTGTATGTCCTCTTTGGAGAAGTGTCTATTTAGGTCCATTGCCCATTTTTTAATTGGACTGTTTGTCTTCCTTTTGTTAAGTTGCATTATTTCCTTATATATTTTGGATATTAACCCTTTATCAGATGTGTAGTTGGCAAATATGTTCTTCCATACAGTGGGCTCCCTTTTTGTTTTGTTGATGGTTTCTTGCTGTGGGAACCTCCCATTGCCCCCCCCCCCTTTTACCCCACAAAAATGAGAAAGTGACAGTAACAACTTTGGGGTAAATTTTCAGCCTTGAGCAGCACATCAGGGGAATTACCTGGGTTCTCATTCATTTCAATCTAATTGGACTATAGCAGATTCAGCCTGTCAGGTATAAAATCTGGGGAATGATCCCGCAGTAAGATCACTGAGATTTGGTTTTTAGTATCAGTGGTGCTATAGCTATGAAGCCATTCTGTTGGGTTACTCAATGATATACGGTAATTAAATATGTTTTTGTCAAGTGCTTACTAGTTTAAGGTTAACTAGTGGGTTGATAGTTTCCCCCAAAAAGGGGAAATTATCCTACCTCCTACCTTCTGGTGGCTGTCTTTGTTGTTCCTTGGCCCATAGATGCATCACTCCAGTCTCTGCCCCTGTCTTCACATACCTTCTTCCTTGTGTCCCCATGTCTTAAAATTTCCTCTCCCTTCTCTTATAAGGATCCCCATCATTGGATTTGAGGCTCACCCTAAATTCAGAGTAATATTACCTGGAGATCCTTAATTACATCTGTAAAGGCCCTATATCCAAATAAGGTCACATTCATAGGTGTCAGTGGTTAGGACTTAGACATATCTTTTTTGGGGAAACTATCAACCCACTATAGATTGCAAAGGGGAGATGAGGTTGGATAAACGGGAGAGGTCTGATTGTGGCAGGTCCTGAATTGTTTTTAAGTGCTATAGTGGGGATTCCAATGTAAATATTTCAGTTATCAGTCAAAAATGGACATGTTTGGTGGAAAATTATGGGGTGGGCTCATTTGCATTGAGGACTGAGGATAAATTATTATGAAGGAAAGAAGAGTAACATATATGTGATGATTAATTTTATGTGTTAACTTGACTGCACATGGGGTGCCCAGATTAAACATCACTTCTGGGTGTATCTGGGAGGGTGTTTCTGGATGAGATTAACATGTGAATTGGTGGACTCAGGAAAGTACAGGGTTCTCCTCCATGTGAGTGGACATCATCATTCAATCCATCGAGGGCCTGAATGCAGCAGGCAGAGGAAAGAGGAATTCATCCTTTATTCTTCCTGTTTGCCTGAAGGAGCCAAACATTGGTCTCCTGTGCTTGCACTTCAGTTGGTAAGAAAACCACACCCAATACCTGTCAAGAACAATAAAACGAGGTATGCCTGTATCTGGTAAGGGGTTAATGTCCACAACATATATAGGACTCATACAACTCATAGCAAAATAGCAAACAACTCAATTTAAAAATGCACAGATAATCTTGAATAGACATTTTTCCAGAAAAGATATACAAATGCCCAACAGGTGCATAAAAAGGTGCTCAACATCACTGATCATCACATAAATCCAAATCAAAACCACAATGAGATATGGCCTCACATCGGTTAGGATGACTATTATAAAAAAAACACTACAACAGCCCTGCCAGTGTGGCTCAGCAGTTGAGCATTGACCTATGACCCAGGAGACTGAGGTTCGATTCCTGGTCAGGGCACATGCCTGGGTTTCGGGCTTGATCCCCAGTAGGGGGCGTGCAGGAGGCAGCTGATCCGTGGCTCTCTCATCATAGATGTTTCTATCTCTCTCTCTCCCTCTTTCTTCCTCTCTCTGAAATCAATAAAGACATATTAAAACACACACACACCAAAACAAGAAATAACAAATGTTGGCCAGGCTGTTGGGAAAAGGAACCCTTGTTCAGTGTTGGTGGGATTGCAGGTTGGTGCAGCCACTATGGAAAACAGATGGGGGTTTCTCAAAAAAAATAAAAAATAGAACTATCATCTGATCTAGAAATTTCCCTTCTACGTACTTATCCAAAGAAAACAAAAACTGAATCAGAAAGATGTCTGCACCTCCATGTTCATTGCAGCATTATTTACTACTATAAATAATGAAAGACATGAAAACAACTTAAATGTTCATCAGTAGGTGAATGGATAAAGAAAATGTAATACGTACACGCACAAACACTGGAATATTATCACTCAGATGGAAAAAAGAACAAAACCGTGCCATTTGAGACAACGAGAAGGCATTATGCTAAGTGAAATAAGTCAGACAAAGTCAAGCAATATGATCTCTTATATGTGGAATCTAAAAAACAAGCAAACAAACAGAAACAAACTGATAGATGCAGAGAACAGACTGGTGGTTGTCAGAGGCAGGGGCTATGGGGTGGGCAGAATGGGTGAAGACAGTCAAAATGTTCAAACTCCCAATTAGAAAATAAATAAGCCCTGAGGATGTAACGTGCAGCTTGGCGACTGCAGTTCATCGCGCTGTATTGTAGATTCGAATGTATCTAAGAGAGTAGATCTTACCACAAGAAAAAAATCGGTTACTCTGCGGAGATGGATGTTAACTAGATTTACTGTGGCAATCTTTTGGAATATATATAAATATAGAATCATTATATTGTACACCTGAAACCAATAGAATGCTCTATGTCAATTATATCTCAGAAAAAAAGGAAATGAATTGCTCAAAGTACACTGGAGAAGTATTTTAGCAGAGTGAACACAATAGGGGTTCAGTTTCTTATGCCTGTTTTCTTTCTTGAGCTAAGGAGAATTTATAAGCTGTTAACTTTGTATGCTCTGCATGAACTGTTGTAAAAGTGTCAAATGTGTATTAAATTTAGTTTTTTTTTAACTACCAAAGATTCTAAAGAGAGGGGAGAAATGCACCAGAAAGGTTTATTTCAAGAGAAACTTGTATTAATTAAAATATTATTAGCATAGTTCAGTATATAATCTTAATGCCTTCTTTAATATAGCCATTTGTCACTTATAAACACCATCCCATGAACCTGAGTAATCAACTCTGTATCTCCTTCTGTTCCCTTAGTCAGGTTTAGAGGTACGTACAGATTTTTCTCTGGCTTGTTTTGTAAATTACTTCTTGCAATCTGCTTTATGTGCATTCACACGTGTGAAAGAAGTCAAAATACTGTATTACAGAGCCTCAATTCTTATATATTAATGATGTGAAATTTAATTTCCTACTCATATTCATTTTAATTAATTAACAATTAGGTTATCTTGTTTTTCTTGTAATACATTCCTGAATTACTTTCCTGCCTGCTATAAAATTCTATGAAACTGTTCTGTATTAGGAAAACATGATTCTGGATCCATATATCCGGAGGCTTTTTTAAAAAGCAATTTATCTTAAAAAATAATTAAGAAAACACTTTTGTGCTTCAAAGGACACTATCAAGAAAGTAAAAAGACGCCCGGCCGGGTGTGGCTCAGCGGGATCCAGGCGATCGGGGTTCGATTCCTGGTCAGGGCACATGCCCAGGTTGGGGGCTCGATCAGTGACTCTCTCATCATTGATGTTTCTATCTCTCTCTCTCCCTCTCCTTTCCTCTCTCTGAAATCAATAAAGATATATTAAAAAAAAAGAAAGAAAGTAAAAAGACAACTCAAAGAAGGGGAGAAAATATTTGCAAATCATGTATCTGATAAGAGCCTTATATCCAGAATATGTAAAGAGCTCTTACACACAATAATAAAAAGACAAATAAAACAATTAAAATATGGGCAAAGGATTCAAACAGACATTTCTCTAAAGAAGATATACAAGTGACCAATAAGCACAGGAAAAGATGCTTAATATCATTAGTCATCAAGGAAATGCAAATCAAAACCACAATGAGATCACCCACTAGGATGGATAATTATAATTAAAAAGACAGACAATAACAAGTGTTGGTGAGAATTTGTGGAAGGTGGAACCTTCATATATTGCTGGTAGGACTGTAAAATGGTGAAGCCACTTGGGAAGTCAGATTGGCAGTTTCTTGAGTAGTTAAGAGTTAGTGTATGAGCTAGTGATTCCACAGCTAGGTATATACCCAAGAAAATTGAAAACATGTATCCACACAAAACTTGTACACAAATGTTCATTGCAGCATTATTCATAATAGCTACAGAATTATTCATAATAGCTCCAAAGTGTAAACAACCCAAATGCCTGCTAACTAATGAACGGATGGATAAAATGTAGTATATCTGCAAAGCGTATTGGGTTGTGTTATGGACTGAATGTTTGCTTCCTCAAATTCGTATGTTGAAGCCCTTTCCCACATTGTGATGATATGAGAAGTTGGGGCTTTTGGGGTGTAATTAGATTTGAATTAGGTCCTGAGAGTGAAGCCCCTATAATGGGATTAGGGTTCTTGTAAGAAAAGGAAGAGACACTTGAGTTTCCTCTCTCTGCCATGTGAGGACATAGTGAGAACATGGCCATCTGCAAGCGGGGAGGGAGGGCCCTCACCAGGAACCAAATTTGGCAGCACCTTGATTCTGGACTTCACAGCCTCCAGAACTCTGAGAAATAAATACGTGTTGTTTAAGCCACCCACTCTGTGTTTTTTTTGTCCTAGAAGCTTGAACTGACTAAAGTCATGCAAAGGAATGAAGCACTGATACATGCTACACGTGATAAACCTTGAAAACATAATGTTAAGTGAAAGAAGCCAGGCCCAAAAGGAAAAAAAGAAAGAAGGAAAGAAAGAAAGAAAGAAAGGCAGCAGAGAGGGAGCAGGCCATTGAAACCACTCAAATCATCGAATAGGGATTTGATTGAACCTTGGCACTGCCAGTCACAGGGGAGACTCTGAGAGAGCTCAGAACGTGTCCCGTAGAAGCAGACCAGTTAGCACACACAGCACCATCCCGTGTTTGCCTCTCACACGTCGGGTCAGTGGCACCTGCTTAAGCATCTGAACCAGGAGGATATCTCAGTGAGCAGAGGCTGGAATGGGTGTGGGAAGACCTGAATGTTGAGAGCACTTTTTTTGGTTTTTTAAAAAGAGAATTTCTACAAATTCTCACCAATGCTTGTTATTGTCTGTCTTTTTAATTATAATTATCCATCCTAGTGGGTGATCTCATTGTGGTTTTGATTTGCATTTCCTTGTCTTTACTTAAAAAAATTTTTTTAGCAAGAAAAAGAATGCAAGTAATTAGACAATCCAATATACTAGCTTCTTCATTCTAAAAGCACTTGCAACAAAAATCAATTTTCATTTTGGGGACTTGATAGCAATTAATAATTACTGGACACCCTTGTCCTATGAATGAATAATGAATGGCAAGTGTCATGAAGCCACTTTTAAATTTTTATTTATTTTATTGTGGTAACACACACATAGCATAAAATTTATCGTTTTAACCATTTTAAAGTGGATAGTTCAGTGAAATTAAATATATTCACATTGCTGTGCATGAGGCTGTGTTTTGAAATTTATTTTTTACTTGGTTACTTTTTCCTTCAAAACATAAAAGCGACACTCAAAGTCCTGCACAGCCAGTTGAGTGAGGTCAATATTCTTGGAGAGAGAGTGACATCAGTAAGATAGTTTTGAATTACTTCACCTACTACTTCTTAGGTAGGCGGTGTGAAGTCTGGATTAGCAAACTCTTGAAGAAAGGTTTCAGGATCTGTCATAACCAACGTCAATGGAAAATTCTTTCTTTGAAATTGCCTTGAATGCAGTATACTGTTTAATCCACTTGGCCCACGTGTGTGATACTTGTGAAATTCTTTCGCTAACTCTGGGCAGACATAACTATAGCACTGCTTTACTTTCATAGCTGTTTCCAGGGATTGCTCTGGAGCAATTCCCACTTCTCGGCCTCAGCGGTCACTGAATGTAACATGTTACAGCCCACGCTGTGACTGACATGTGCTTGCCACGGCTGCCAGTCACATGTCCTTCAGCCACAGGAGGAGCTAGAGCGACACCACCTTCACTCTCCGGTACCACGCTAGTCACTGGCCATTTTCCTCCTTTTTTGATGCTCAGGAGGCCGTTAATGCACAACCGGCCTGCACGGCTGTGTGTGCGCCTGGAGCACTGAAGGACTCGAGCATTAGTTCAGCAGTATATTCTGTTTTCTTGATTATTTAGTGGAGGTTTAATCAAAAGAAAGCAATGACCTTCAGGTTCTGCTTTAAGTATTTAAAGAACACTTGCTCCACAAACCTTCCCATCAAGTCAGTCGTCAGCTACACCGTGTGGCCTGGCCGCTTCGGGACGTGTGGCCTTTTCTGTTCATTCCAATAAGAAGTCTAGGGTATTGCTACTTCCATCAGCCTCTTTTACACTCGATTGCCCGCTTTTTCTGACTCCTTATTGCAACACATAAAAAGATAATAAACTGTGGTCTGTATTAGCATCGTGTTCCAATTTTGTACACTCAAGTGCCACAAGCTGGCCGCCGTCCTGGCATGTTCCTTTCTCCTGCCCTAGCTGCCGTCGTCGCCCGGTCTGCTGGCTGGGTTCTGAGATTGGTGACAGGGCGTGAAGGCTGTCTGGCCCTCCGTGGCTGGGTTGCCTCCTCCTACCACTTTTTCCTCTCATACTGCCTTTCCCCGGAAAGCCGAGATGCCCATGGATGTCCACACCCGTCAGGCCCAGGCTGGTACACACATCCGGGCATTCTGTATAATTGTTTTGAACGGAGGTTATAGGGGAGCAGGATAAAATTTTGATTTCTAGGTTATTGTTTACCTCATTGCTTATTAAAAAAAAATCATGGAAGTCCAGCCTAGCCTAGCAAGGGTGTTATCCTTAATTTTGACAAGAATTTAATATAGGTAGATGAGAAATAAAGTATGAAAAGGGCCCAATAGAGGCAGTGTGTAGGCCAAGGTCACTTAGGAAAGTGAAAGGGATGGGACGGTGAGATCATGAATGACGCAGCGTAAGTGTGGTCACAAATCCAATGTTTAGGTTGAATATCCTGGTAGAAGGTGACATATCTGGAGGAAGGCAGGGAATGGAACACTTGCAGAGATTACTGCAGTAAGTGTGTTTTAACTAATTAGCTTTCTGGGCAGTGGCTCTCAAACCAAGATGCACAGCTGAATGACCCATGTGGTTAAAACTAACAGCTCCCTGGGTCTTACCTGAGGCCTATTAAAAAAGACTCTAAGGGTGGCATTTTTACCCTTAAAAAGCTTTACAGGAGATAGGTTGAGGAAGAAATGCTTGAATTAGCAGAATTATTTTGCAATGTTCCAGAGACTAGTTTCTATCTCTAAACAGCAAGGAGGTGGCCTGAAGCATTACCAAAAGGGAAGGAATTGTTGTTTTCCACTCAGCAATCAGACTGTGGGCTCAAGAATGTCGTTGCTAAGCCTGTTTATGAACATGAAAATCAAAGATGGCATGTGATGAAATGGGGAAAGAGAGAAAGGCTTTGAGGACACCGAGCAGATCAGAGGCAGCTGATGGGTCACTGCCGTTGACCTGTTGCGTGGGCAGCTCCTCAGCAGAAGAAGATGTCTCTCTAGAGCAGGGAACTGTGTTGGTACAATGACAACACAGCTCAACACACACTGGGGCTGAACAGAAGAGGCCACGCCAGGCTTAGGAGTTGGCTCAAGTCTGACATTGTGGCTGAAGATGAAGCCTTTGTTATCTTGGTGTGATTACTAAGGAAGGAGGGTTGGTTACCAAAATAGAATCACAGCTGGGAATTTATGTGTTTATACTGAGTTATAGATGCATATGGGATGACTGCTTTATAAATTTGGATACCACTGTATCCACCGTATTCTATTTTACTTATATTAAAATTATAGTGTACTAAAAGCTTCCTGAAATCAGAGACTGTCATTTTGTTTGGTGCTGTATCCCCACTATCTAGAACAGTGCCTGGCACATAGTAGATGCTTGTAGAAGCTCAATAAATGTTGAATGAGTCCATTGTTTCCAAGAGGAAGTTAAGAACACCAGGAATACCTGAACCCAGGTGAAGCCTACCGCCAACCACGTTGGGACTACCCATCACGGCCTCGATAGAGGCACATATAGAATTGATGCTGAAGTTTGGTCTTAAGTTAGTTGTTTATCTTATTTATTCTTCTGTTGTTCCTTGGTAAAAGTTAGTGTCTTAATTCTTTCTTCACAGTTAAGATCAGTTCTCAAATCCTTCACTCCTATGAAATGTAAAAAATGTCAAGTTCTTATGGTATTATTTTTCTGAGGGCACTTAAACATTTTCTGAATTGAAAAGATGATGGCTTAGCATGGCATCTGAATTCTCATTTTCATCATGGGGAAAGATTTCTTTTTTGATAATAGATTGCTTTTGCTTTGGAATTCTTACTGACAAAATTCTCAGAAATGGTGTGCAAAGGGATTTGACATACATTAGAACTCAGGACAGAAAATGAAACTCTGAGCAGAAAAGAGAAGCTACTGTGGGCTTACCCAAGAATAGTATCTATTTTTGTCCTTTCTCTTCTTTTCCAAAGAAATGGCAAAGAAAAATTCCTTTTTCTCCCTGACTCTGAGGATATGCTGTATGTGTTGGCAATTCTTCCCCTTGCTCACAAAGGAGTCATGCTAATAGTAACCAGGTACTCTTGGCATTCTTAGTGTTTGATTTGATTCTGGGGAAAATAAGCCAGGTACCACTCCACCATCGAGCATTTGGAGCGTTTGCCTAACTGCATGTGGGCAAAGTCAGCCATAAATTCCAACTATTTCATAGACCACCCAGCCAGAGCACTCTGGTGGGGTGCACACACAGGAAACCACCACTAAGAGACGAGCACTTGGGATTAAGCAAGTCATAGTCACCAGCTGCTGACAGGCGCTGGCAAAAGCATTGGCTGTCATTTCCAATTTGGGGGGTGTGCTTTTGTGTCCAGAACCCACATCAAACACATTGCTGCAATTAAGCAGATTGTCTGCCACAGTAAGTTTCATGGAAATGTTTTCATGCACTTCTCTGGTGCATATAAATGAGGTGAAAATTCTGTTTTTCTTTCTTCAGAGCCTGAAATGTAAAGGTTATAAAGGATGGATGTGAGCATAACATAGCAGCTCTTGAAAACACATTCTGTTGCTTAAACCAAATCAATAGCCCATGAGTGAGTTATCTACCATTATAGTTGTATAGTTTCTGAAAAGGCTATACAACCAAGCCTATGTCTTCTTCTGTTGTTTTTAGTTTGAAGTTGTTGTGAAAACTTGCTGCCTATTTTCCTTTCAAATGGGAAAATTGGTAGAAATACTTTGTAAGCTGTAACGTGCCTTGAACTGCCAGGCTTTCCAAGGTTTCGGAAATTACATTTGGCACTATGTAAAGCAAGGATTTTTTTTAGTGCTTATTGATTATGTTTCTCGTATTTCACCCAGCAGAAGTCTCTTGTCCAGGGCCTATGTCTATAAGAAGTGTATTAATCCTTGGGCTTGCATTGCTGCATGCTTTGAAGAAAGGGCTCTGTAACTATCCACAGAAGCCAGAGCTAAATCTGTGATTAAAATAATGTCAAAGGCATGTCTGCTTAGATAATTGTATGAAGCCAGGTGGCATTAATTAGGGACTCTATATACTCATGACTGAGACACCAGCTTTGGTTCCAGTCCCGTGGCTCCCTGGCGCCACTGTTAATCTCAGAATTGTAGGTGGCGATGGTAGAGTCCAGACTCACCAGCACCATCCTGGAACTCTGAGGAGAGTGTTAGGACCCCAGGCCTAGGCTTCACCCTGCGACTGCTGTTTTGCCTACATTTGTAGAGCAGTTGCTTCAGTCAGAGGAGCAGAGCCTGGGCAAGGCCTGTCCTGAGGGCGAGCGACGGTGAAAAGGCAAATCTTCTGCATGGTGGTCAGGTTGTGGTGGCTGCAGCCACCACCAGTCCTGGGACTTAGGGAGTTTTATCCAGATTTTTCTCCTGCATTTGTGGGAGACCTAGCCCTCTTACCTAGCTCAGTTCTTAAGAGGTGGGACCTGAATGGAATGGGTTGAGGCCAAACCAAGGATTTGGGGCAGAGAGCAATTTATAGTCTTATTAAAAGGTTAGGTTGACTTGGGATGCAATGAAATGTCTGAATTCTTCAGTGCAAACCAGCTAGCTGGTGGAGAGCAAGAACTCTTACGTGAAAGGGCCAGTAACAGTAGAGTAAACTGGGCAGAGCCTAGAGAGCCCTTCTTAGGCAATGGTTCTTTGATCCCTTTAATTTCTTCTGGCCTGAAATGTGGCTGATGGGGAAGAAATTTCCTTTTACTTTAGGTTCTCGTTGCCTAAAGCTCCTTACATCTGAATTGTTGGATCTGAGAATTTATGCTACGTGAGGATTTAGAGGCCCAGCCAAAGGGAGCTTGTCCTTTCCTCCTTACCATCATCAGGTGATATTTTGATACATTTATTTGAAAAATATTCCTAACACAGAGGTCTAGACATCAAACTTCAGGAGTAGAAAATTTCCTTGGAAGTATTATGCCAGGTTTGTACATCAAATGGTTATTTCTAAAGATAAATACATGTCAGTTCACTTGTACAATCATAATAGTCGGGCAGTGAGGAGGAAGACTGCAGCTGGACTGTGACCCAGTTTCCCCCCACTATGAGGGCATGTTCCACATGGGATAGGAGGAAGAAGGCAGGGCACCCTATCTAATCTCCTAGTCAGTATGATTCTGGACATCCCAGTGCTAGCAGGAAGGTCTTCCCTATGGAATGCTCTTAGCAATATGTCCTTGAAAACTGACATGAAATCTGGGGTGTAAAACAGACATGTTTCATGACTAAAATGTTCCCTTACTGTGTGAGATAATCCCATAAATCCCCCATTGGGGAGCTTATCTATTACTCTGGGCCAGAGAATGTGTTCTCATCATAAGAAGAAAGGACTGGGGAGCCACCCTCGATCTCCCAGACTTCTCTCTGCTTTATCTGAGCCCCTGGATTACATGAATCTTTTAAAGCATTATGAAGGCTTAATACTGAGTAAGATCTTGATTTCTGTGAGCCTGATCCTTTGCATGGCTCAAGCAAGAGTCAACTAGAGCAAAGAAAACAGAGAAAATGGTTCCAAGTACATGTGCCCGACTTCTAAGATCTACTTACGTGTCTTAACTTTTTTTTGACAATTGTTCCAAATTTAATTTATGGAGAAGAATAAAAGAGGAAAGTTTTAAATCAGGCTCTTTAAGTACTCAGTGAATTAAGTTTTTTCTATTTTTTCATTGTGGTAAAATATATATAAGATAAAATTTACTATTTAACCATTTTAAGTGTACAACTCAGTGGCATTAAGTACATTCACATTGTTGTGCAAACAACATCACTATTTCCAGACTTTTTTTTATCATCCCAGACAGAAAACCTGAACCCATTAAACAATATCTTCCCGTCCTCTTACCTTATCCCTTGGTAATTTCTATTCTACTTTCAGTTCGTGTGAGTTTGACTATTCTAGTTCCTTACATTCCACATAAGTGGAATCATATATCTGTCTCTTTGTGTTCCACTTATTTCACTTAGCATAATGTTTGCAAGGTTCATCATTGTAGTAAATATCAGGATTTCATTGCTTTTTTTTTTCCCCTCACCTGAGCATATTTTTCCCATTGCTTTTTCAGAGAGAGTGGAAGGGGGGGTGGGGAGAGAGAGAAACATTGATGTGAGAGACACATTGAGTGGTTGTGTCCCGCTTGTGCCCTAACTGGGGCTGAGCCTGCAACTAAGGTTCGTGTCCTTGGCGGGACCCTTTGGTCCACAGGCTGACGCTCTAACTACTGAGCCAAACCGGCTAGGACAGAATTTCATTCCTTTTTAAGGGTCAGTAATGTTCCACTGTATGCATATACCACATTTTGCTTATTCATTCATGTAGATGGCCATTTGGGTTGTTACCACATTTTGGCTACTGAGAATAATGTGGCTGTGAACACTGGTGTACAACTCCTGTGTTTGAGTCTTTGTTTTCAATTCTTTTGTATCTATACCCAGAAGTGGACTTGCTAGTGATTCTATATTTAACTTTTTGAGGGATCACCACACTGTTTTCCACAACAGCTATGCCATTTTGCATTTCCAATAGTAATGTTATGCACAAGGATTTCAGTTTCTCCACATCCTTGCCAATGCTTGTTAATTTCTGTGGTGTTTTTTTAAAATTTATTTTTATTGTTGAGAGTATTACAGGTGTCCATTTTGCCCCCCAATTGATCCCCTCCACCTTGCTCCCACCCCCTCCCCAGGTCTTCACCCCTTTATTGTCTGTCCATTGGTTATGCATAAATGCATGTAACTTCTTTGGTTAATCTCTTCCCACCCTTCACCCCCCTTCCCTCTGAAATATGATCGTCTGTTGCATGAGTCAATGTCTCTGGATCTATTTAGTTCGTCAGATTCTTTTGTTCATCAGCTTCTTCTTAAAGAAGGCCCTTCAACATTTCCTGTAGTGCTGGTCTGGTGGTGATGAACTCCTTTAGCTTTTCCTTGTCTGAGAAGCTCTTTATCTGACCTTCAATCCTAAATGATAGCTTTGCTGGGTAGAGCAATCTGGGTAGTTCCATGTTTTTCATCACTTTGAATATTTCTTTCCACTCCCTTCTGGCCTGCAAAGTTTCTGTTGAGAAATCAGCTGACAGTTGTATGGGGGCTCCCTTGTAGGTAATTAACTGCTCTTCTCTTGCTGCTTTTAAGATTCTCTCTTTGTCTTTAACCTTTGGCATTTTAATTATGATGTGTCTTGCTGTGAGCGTCTTTGGGTTCCTCTTGTTTGGGACCCTCGGTGCTTCCTGGACTTATAAGTCTATTTCTTTCCCCAGGTAGGAAAAGTTTTTTGTAATTATTTTTTCAAATAGGTTTTCAATTTCTTGCTCTTTTTTCCCCTTCTGGCACCCCAATAATATCAATGCTGGGCCTCTTGAAGTTGTCCCAGAGGCTCCTTATATTATC
The DNA here is from genome assembly GCF_964146895.1 of Miniopterus schreibersii. Taxonomy (NCBI): domain Eukaryota; kingdom Metazoa; phylum Chordata; class Mammalia; order Chiroptera; family Miniopteridae; genus Miniopterus; species Miniopterus schreibersii. Next base: position 65,583,835 of record NC_138106.1, on the reverse strand, counting down.
TTCATATTTTTGGATTCTTTTTTCTTTTTGTTCTTCTGGTTGGGTGCTTTTTGTTTCCTCATGTTCCAAATTTGCTGATTTGATTCTCAGTTTCCTCTACTCTACTGTTGATTCCCTGTAAATTATTCTTCAATTCAGTTTGTATAGCCTTCATTTCAAATTGATACTTTATTATGTTATTGATTTTCTCAGTTATTTTCGTAATAGTCTGCTTGAGCATCCTTATAAACAAAATTCTGAACTCTGTATCTGTTAGCTTGCTTGGATCTATTTCATTTAGTTCCTCTTCTAGAGATTTCTTCTGTTCTTTCCTTTGTGACTTGTTTCTTTGCCTCCACATTTTGGCTGCTTCCAGGTGTTTGTTTCTGTGTATTAGGTAGAGTTGCTATGTCTCCTGGAATTTGTAGAGTGGCTTTGTGTAGTAGGTGTCCTGTAGGATCCAATGGCTCAGCCTCCCCAGTCACCCGAGCTGGGCCTTCTAGGTGCTCCCCTGTGTGGGCTGTGTGCACTGTCCTGCTGTAGTTGAGCCTTGGTTGCTGTTGGCATCACTGGGAGGAACTGACCCCCAGGCCAGTCAGCTGTGAGGACCAGCTGCAACTACAGCCAGAGAGCTGCTGTGCTGGAGACACCCCTATGGAGCAGGATTTATTCAGTGGAGCTTTGGTGTTCACCAAGTGCGCCCCTTGAGTGTGTCACCCATGGATGTGGTAGGGTTGTAATCCAGCGTGGTGGAGTCTGACCCCCAGGTGCACTGTCTCTCGAGCCTCCCCGGAGGTGCAAAGTCGGCCTGTGCCAGTGCCTTGTCCAGGGCCACCCAGCATGAGCTACACAGCAAACCTCAGTTGGCTGCTACTTGTGCTGGGCTTGGCGGTGCCCAGGAGAGGCCAAGCTATGAGCCAGTGCAGGCTGCCGCTAGTGCCAGGCCTGGGGCCACTTATCAAGCCATACGGGGCACGCTGCTGCTTGTTTGAGAGATTTTAGGAAAGTCTAAGCATGAGGCTCGAGAGGCCACTTGCACAGAAAAGCCCCTGGAAATGGCCTGGATGAGCTGCAGGTGGGGAGGGGCGGGGCCTCCGGGAATCACGGGGCGGGGCCACAGGTGAGAGTCAGGTGCTGGCGACTCAAATATGGCGCCTGCCTGCCGGCTGTGTGCGGGGAGGACTCGCCACAGGAGCCATGGCCTCCGCCAGCCCTTCTGCCCGGGAGGAAGCCGCCCCTCCAGCTCTCGCCCGGATCTCAGGCAGGTTAGTTCCCCCCGAGTGTCCCGGGTCCTTCTAGGCTGCTGCCCGGCGCTGGGCTCAGAGGGAGCGTCCGAGTGAGTCCGTGCCGGGCCCTTTAGAGGAGCTGCTGGGGCTCCCGCAGCCTCCGCGACCCTCAGCGACAGTCCCCGCTGGTTTCACAGCCCGGAGTTGTGGGGACGTCTCATCCCGGCCCTGGAGCCCTGGGCTGGGGGCCTGCTGTGGGGCTGAGACCCCTCCCTCCTCCAGGAAACCCCCACCGCCGAGATTCCCTCCTGGGTTTAAACCGCGGCACCGGGTGTGGGCCCTCGGCTGCGTCTCCAGGATTCAGCCCTGATCCGCCCGCGTCTCCGCCCCTCCTCCCGCTCTCAATGCTTCTCCAGTTCCCTGGTTGTGGGGCTTCTGTTCAGCCAGGTCTCAGGAGGCCCTGAGTGATGGTGGTTCTGCATTTTAGTTGATGGTGGTTCTGCATTTTGATGAGGTTGCAGGAGCCGGCGGGTACAGCTGTTACCTAGGCCGCCATCTTGATATCTGGTTTTTTTTATGATTACCATCCTAATGGGTGTATTAGCTATTTTTTTTGGTTGTCTCGTTATTAAATATCTGTAAGGTTAATAATATTTTTCTACTTATGACCTTGCCGTTATGAGCAGCTAGCTGCGTCTTTCTGGCTATCCTTGCCTCAGGAGCAGACTCGCCCCTGGAGCAAAACTGCCAAGACTGAGCTGCTTAGCTCTCCCTTTGAAGGTCCTGACTAACGTGATTCCCCCCTTTCACCTCCAGCCAACCTGTCTGGGAAACTGATGGGTGAATAATAGAGAAGCTTGTTGGGCAGCTTGGAACCACTAGCATAACCTTATTTAACCCAAGCAGTTAAGGAACCAAATTCCCCATCAGCTTTATTTATGGGACCTGTCTCTAGTATGTCCTCTATTCAGCTTTGACTGTCCACGCCGGTGACGAGGGATCTGACATCTCTGGCCTGATCCATCGCTGTGAATCGTTGTGTTGTTTTTGCTATGGAGGTATGGTTTGTCTCCTAGGAAGTTGGTATGTGTATTTGTTTAGTAAAAGTGATTTTTATGAACATTTATGATTATTGATATTTTGAATATAATATTCAGTAATCATCACGGAGGAATTTGTATTACTGTTGCTTAAGCCATCATTGCCTTAAAAGTGCATGCAACTTCTGAATGTTACCGATTATTTTTTCACTGTTGTTAGTAAAAGCAACATCTGCTCACTTTAGATCTTTAAGGACCGTCTGCTTCTGTTCCTGCTGAAGCTCAAACATTCAGACTGCAGTTGGCACCTCAGGGATGGAAAGCCAGGCTGGGGCCTGTGTTCCTTCCTGGGTTGTTGATAAAGCTGTCAACCAGGTTGTGGGGCAGAGTTCTGGCAAGACCAGGGTTCAGAATTTCTAAATCTTAGCTAACTGGCAATGGATGTCATCCAGGGAATGACTATGACACACTAACTCCTTGCTACATAGAAATACACACATATATAATAACACTCCATTTGGGGTTTTCTGTGATAATACTGTGGGCTACAGAAATTCTAAATTGGATCAATTAGAAGAAGCCTAATACACTATGTGCTTTGCTTAACTTTTTATTTTAAATAGAAAAACTGCTAAAGGTCTTAGGCTTGTCTTCCTGGCACTTTACATGAGTAGCCAGTTTTATAAAATAAACCTGATGATATTAGAAATAAAAAATTAGATCCCTCACTTGAGAAACTAGAATCTTGAGTTTGAAGTAAGAGTTTCTAGAGACACTGGTGATTTTAAGTGCCGCTCAAGAGGTTTGTCAGCTCTTCAAACTCATCTAGGATCTTGCTATGCAAAGTGTGGCCCGAAGACCACCACCACCATCATCATCATCACCACCAGGAACTTTTTCCAAAGAAAAATATCTCAGGTCCTTCCCCAGACCTGTGAAGAAGATTCTGCATTTTAACAAGACTCCTATGTGATTAGTAAATACATTAAAATTTGAGAAGTACTTATCTAAAAGAGCGTTCTATTTAAATGTAGAGGAAGATTGCCTTTAAATCAAGTCCTTTAAAATGCACAAGGTGCTCCTCCTCTTATCATCTAATTAGTAAAAGAATACCCTAAAGAGGAACTTTAAAATACTCAGTCATAATTAAGTAGCCATTAATTAAATTTTGGCAGCATCTTAATTGAAATACTGTTTCCAAGGCTTTCAAAATTTCTTTGTAGTTTACTCTTTACTGTAATTAGTTGTAACCTTAAAGTGAGTTTTCAGGGATATGGTCCATTTCACTCATGAAGTTTGGGGTAAATTATAAATTGATTCACCTTCTGGATTGTAACCTAATTTCAGCTTCTCCACAGCACCTGGAGACTGAGAAAAGCTATGAGGCATGTTAATAGGTTATTGTGACATCTTTTTGTCAAGTAGTTGAACAAATACAAGGATTTTATTTTATTTAAAAATTTTAGGTTTTATTTTTAGATTTTATTTATTCATCCATTTGTTTACAAAATATTTATTAAGTAAGGCCTACCAGATTTTTTCCTGAAAGATATTTTTTGTTTTATTTTATAAGTGTTTTAAAATTGAGTACAAATATAATTTGAGTAAAGCAAAACTTAGCAATTGAGGACACAAAATATATATTTTATTTCTTGTCTATTCTACTCAATACTGTGTTTTATATAGAATTGCTATATGAAACAATAATATGTTAAAGCATACATATCAAGCAAGGTAGTTTTTAATATACCTCTTTTCAATTTGGGGTGGGAATTTGCATTTCAGAATATTCAGAATTTTTACTGTTAGGTGTGTGTGCATGCTTCACTGCATATAGTATGAAATATGTTTCATTTCCCTCTGACAGCGTCAATAAATAGCTCTGACGTTAGAACAATGGTTTAAGTACATGTGTCAAGTCTGGCAATAGTGGGGCTTGACGTTTCCAATTGTATTTTCCACTAGAAGTATCTAAGGACATTGGTTGAGTTACTGAAATACCTTTACTACTTCACCTTGACAAGTGTTCATAGTATGTTTGCAGAGCACTTGCTGCATTTTTGAAAGAGTTTATTAGCTCATGAGGGAACGTAAAGTTCTAATGCAGAGTTGCTTTGATGTTTCACAAGAAGATCAGCAGTGAACCTGAGCACCACATTCTCTTCCTTGGCGTTTTTTATGATGGTCATCATATTTTAGCAAAACTAAGAAGTTTCCGACAGTCTCATGTCCTGATAGTACTGTGCTGTGGCTCAGAATATGTACATATACATATATGTTGTATTCTTAGAAATAAAGAAGAGAATATGAGGCCATTTGAGAGAAACATTCTAGTCCCAGATTATTCTGAAGTGTTTGCTGACAAAGTTCACAACAAAGTCGTTTAGCCACAATTGCAGTTGTGTGTGAGCTGCTTATTTTAAAGAACATATTCACAGACACATTGATACTATCTTCAAGATATTTTCATTGTTTTGTGCAATGTACAAATGGATATGATGGGACTATAATTTTTGTATTTATAGAAAAGATGGCTCATTGCCAATTAGAATATCATGCTTTCATTAGCGCTCACAATCTTTCTTAATATCTCTCCTGGAAAAAGTAAAGCACCTAGACAAAAATAAATAAATTGCTCAATTTCATATTGTTAGACATTACAAAGTTAGAAAACAAGTTAATGAGCTTTCAACTCTCACTTTTTTTAAGGTACTTTATATTTACCATCTTCTAAGACCCTGGAATCCAGCTTCTAACACTGTGGAGCTCAGTGTAGAGAGTATGAGGAATCCCCAAATATAAGGAGACATGGAGAAAATCTATGGTCCTAGCACACACCTCAACATTTGTGTCATCTTAGGTTATATTTGTGAGGATGAGACAAAGTTAAATTATTGAGCACAACTTCCTTGGTTGTTCATATTCCCATCATGTGCTGGGGTGGAGTTCACAAAGGCCTGGCAATGCACCATACACAGGCCTTCAGTGTTATTAATCTCTAACTCAAAGTTGTTCTTCTCTAAATTACCACCAAGGCAAATTATTGGTAACCCCAAACAAGTTCATTATATTGCTCATTTCTCTGCAGAGGCCACAACATCAGTATGAGACACCTAGAGAATCAACTAGAGAATCAACACACATTTTTCTTGATTGTACTTTTAAAAAATGGTTTTCTTAAGAAGATACGCACATTTCTGATACAAAATCCAGAAATGGAAAAACAATAGTTTTGAAAGTCAAACATGGACAGTTAATAAAATATATCAGTATATCTTGTCTCTTTAGGAATGCTGCCATTTCCCCCTCAAATCCAACTCTTTAAAGGTAACAGTTTAAAAGTTGAATTTTGGGAACAACTAGTTGACATTTGAATGTTAAATATATATAATAAAACGAAAAAAACCCACCCCAAGAAAGACAATCACATTGCTTTATTTCATGGAACAACAGCTGGGATGCTCATTTACTGTCTTTTACAGGCTAATAAAATTTATTCTAATACAGCTTTCCAAATACCATTACGAAAGCCAAGAATTTATTATTTTTTTGCTAGAAATCAAATGACTTCTTGTTTTATGGAATCTGCTGATTATTTTACCATTTGGGGATAGAGCTATAGTCTCAAGAGCTGCAGAAATTCAACTACACCCAATTCAAATCACTTCTTACACTGTGTTCCTGAAAACGTATAATTTAAAATACACCTTCATTTTGTTGGTCACTAAAATCAATGCACAGTTACTCAGAAAGAGGGCTGGATGACAGTCTATCTGGTGTTTTGCTTGGTTTGGCGTGTTCATCTTTTGCCCATATTTATCACTGTTTGTTAAAACAGTCCCTATCTTCCTTTCTCACCTCTTCATTTTTACCTAAAAGACTGTTGGGGGAAGGCGGATCATGTGCTAGGTCAACGGTCGGTGTCATATTAATTAGCCTATCCAGGGTTTAATGGAGAGTAGGATTAAAATACTAGATAAATTAAATGTTAAAGAGCTGTCCTTGGGGGGTGAGATGAAAAGTCTTATATTAACTTTCATGAATAAAGATGCTTGGAACTTTTGCCAGATGAATCTGTTGAGTGCAGATCTGGCTTTTATTACTTTTGTTTGGGTCTTGATGATTCTGTGTACAGGTATTCCCACTGAAAGCATACCTTATGCTGTGGTCGTCTTTTTACCACTGACTTCAGCTATGCTCTTTTATATGTGCTTTCATTAATTAAAACAATAAGAATAATAGTGAAAGCTAGTATCAGTGTTTTACTTAAAATGAATGTTTATGAGTGTCTTTACTCTGACCAGTAATTATATTTTACACATATAAATTAAGTAATATACTATTTACAGCAGTGGGGAAAACGAAGGTAGGTACTATTATGATCCCCTCTGAAGAGGTGGGGAAACTGAAGAACAGATAGGCTTAGTAATTTTCTTAGGGTTATACAGCTAGAGGTAAAAGTCAGGATGCTAATAAATAGAATCAATTTCCTGCATGATATTTTTGGAATGGAGGTGGTGAGAAACCGTCCACATGGTCAAGTGGTGACCTCAGCTCCTTCTATTCCTTACTCAGACTGTTGGCTCAAAAGGCAGGTGAGTCACAGGTAGGCTTTTTGTGGTTATTGGTATGTGGATGGATAACTCTGGCCCACGACACTCTGGACAGTGCACTAAAGATCAAGCATGTGGACACCATGACTCAGTTCCAGCCAGTCTTCCAGCTTTTACTTGGAAAATCCCAGGAGAATAGAACAAAGATTTTGAAATAAAAATTATGAAAAGAATGGAATTGGTTTTGTCATTAACCTTTTTGCTTAGAGATTCTTTTTTCTTTCTTTCTTTTTTTGGTCCAATCAATAGCTATTAGGTAGACTCTTTTATACCAGTGGTATAAATGAATTTAGAATTTGTCAAATTAAAAATAATGACCTTTCATTTTAATAGAATATCACTCTCCTGTCCCTAACCCTTTTTTCCTTGAGTTTGGCCCTTCTGAGTTCAATTAAGCAAAATGTTATTGATTAAGTTTCAATATAAGCAAAGCTCTGTGTTCTGAAGGATGAAGCACAGTCCCTGTCCTCAGGTGCACACGTGACTGTACTGTTGGTCAGCATGTGGTGGGGGATTGTCGTGCATGTTCAGGCTGTGGTGGGGGTGAGGTTAGAGAGGAGGGACAGAAAAATCATATGGGGGATTGAGATAGACGTTGAGCCCACACCCTGGGGACCTTACTTATTATGTAGGGTTTAGATTTTACTCTGTGAGCAAGAGGCCATTGCAGGAAGGAGGTGAGCAAGAAATGGGTTTTAGGAATCTAGGTAACTCCACCCTCAAGGCTGGATTTTAAGCGTGTAACTGTGTGTGAAGGTGGCTTATTGAAGGTAAAGAACAGAAGCAGAGGCTAGTTGGGAGGCTTTTAGGGTAGTTCAGAGGAGAGAGGTAACAAGGACCTGAGACCTGGAGTACAGTGGGAATGGAAAAGACAGTCCAAGTTGAATGTATGTAACTGTCTACCGGGGGCGGGGGTGGGGGGTGGAGGGGGGTGGAGGGCGAAGGAAGGAGTGTGGTCAGTGTTTCTTGCCTCTGAGTCTTCGGGTTCTGATGCATGAGACTGTCCCGTGCAACTGAAATAAAAAGGAACAGGGACCAACTTCTTTTGCCTTGTTGTTTGTTTTTGCAGTGGTTGGTCATAGGGAAGAGATTACTTCTTAAAATAATGTGATAATGTGTTTTTCAGCTTTTTATACACTATTTTTTTGAAGGAGTAACGTAGGAAAAGCAATCTATAAAACATTTATTATTAGAATAATAAAACTAGTAGGATATAAAATAGAGGAAGGGATTGGGATATGTTTGTTTTTCTTATGAAGGTAGCTGCATCTAGAATGTAGAGTTTCCACGCTCGCAGCCGCCGGGAAAGCGGGAAAGAGAGAAACTGGGAACTGTGTGCCAGCTTTTTACTGCCTCACCCTGGAAGTGACACATGTCATTTTCACTTATATTAGACATCCAGACTAGTGGTATCGGTCTGTCAAATGGTATTCACACTTAATTTTAATAGATATACGATTATCTTCCCTGTTTCTACATAATAACATGCTAGTATAATAGAATGTTTAGAGGGATACACACATTAATGACGGTAACCTTTGGAAAGTGGTGTTAAGGGATACTTTCACCTTCTCTTAACATACTTCTATATTGTTTGAATGGTTTACAAAAACATTATTAATTTTTTAATAAAAAGCATAGAGTTCTGTAAATAAAACACAAATGACTCACATGTTATATACTGTGTTGTAACCTTTTCCCAATCTCGTCATTACGCTGCTTCTCTGAAAGGAGAGAGGGAAATGTAGGGGACAAATGAAGTGTTTAGTGAACTTGACTGTATGTGCCACCCTCTGTTGGTTCAATCCTCAGTTTTAGGATGGGTCTAATCATAGTTTTACCTCTGTTACCTCTTCCCGGAACAATTCCACCCTCACCTCTTTCAGTGCTCTGCTAAAATGTTTTCTTTTCAGAGAGGGCTTTCCTACCACCTTAAATAAAAGGGCCCCTCCAGCACCCCCCCCCCCATGTTTTCATCATTTTGCTTACTCTCCTTTATTTTTCTATACTTTATGACTTAGCACCACCACATATATCATGTATTTAATTGTTTATCTGTAATTGTCTGTCTCCCTTCCGAAGTCTTCTTGAGAATAGTGCTCTATTTTGTTTATGGCTGTATCTCCAGGTCGAGCATAGGGACTGAAATATAGGAGACAGTCACACGTATCTGTATCTTTTTTTGTTTGTTCAAAAAATTGACAGTGTTTTTTAAAAAATTTATTGACTGGGGAGAAAAAGGGACATCTGTAATATTTTAAACAAAAATAAAAATTTAAAAAAAAGAAAAAGAAAAAAGAAATAAAAAAGTAAAACTGTCAAAAAAAATTTATTGACTGATTGATTTTAAGAGAGATGGAAGGAGAAAGAGAGAAACATTGATTTTTGCTGTTCCACTTTTTATGCATTCATTAGTTGATTCTTGTATGTGCCCTGACTGGGGATTGAACCCACAACCTTGGTGTATCAGGACGACACTAACCAACTGAGCTACCTAACCAGTCACAATGTCTTTTTTTAGACAATTTATGCAGTATAGATGTATATGGGCAAAAAGTAAAATATTTGTTAAGTGAATAATACCCTCTATGGTAATTGTAAGGATGAAATGACATAAGTATATAAAACCCTTGCCACAATACCTGGCACATAGTAAGTGCTCAGTAATTATCTTTTAAAATTAATAATTATTTTTACTAGTGACACTACCAATTTCATATTATTTTATTAATTCTTATAACTAATAAACCCACAGCATAATTCCTGGGACATAGTAAGACTCAATAAGTGTCAGTTCTGATTATGAATAAAAATCAGTGCATGGCATAAAGCCCAAAAGAATAGGAGCTTGGTTAATGAGAGTTGATAGTTGCTGAGCCCTGTCATCTCCCTGCACCCCCCTCTCTGCTGAGGACTGCTTCCCCTTAGGCCAGAGGTATTTTTGGCCCCTTTCCTCAAACCTGTCACTGGTTCTATACACTCCCTCCCGCATTATTTCCACATGACAGGAGTGTAACTTCCTAATTAATCTTTTGAATAGTTTTTTTAAAGTACGCATTAGTCATACTTGTATGCGCAGGATAGTCTGAAACCCAGTAGCTCAGTTAGGTAAAGAAAGCATTTTTTGTAGTACATCTTATAAGATGTAGTTAGAGTAGGTATTCTATCAAACCACATGCATTTTCAGTTAAGAAAAATAACAGCTTCTCCCTGCCTTTGCCTCTGCCCTTTGGCATGTATGCTGCTGAAAGCCACTCTTTAGTCTCTGCAGGTAGTTAGTTAATAATACGAGTTCCAACACTAATAACTAGCAACACAATTATTTGCCGTTCCCCGCTCCATTCTGTTGCCCGTCGGATTCTAGTCTCTCTTATTCATAGGTTCTGGCAGTTCCAGTTTTCCAACTTGTTTTCACTTACATTGTCTGATTTAGAGGCTTTCAAATGTCAACTCCTTTGAATTCTTGTCCAAAAGAATTGTTTTATGAAAGCCCAGTGTGTAAAACAAATAAAAGCTGAACTCTTCTGGTCAAAGATAGACATCTGGGAACACGCAGCGCCGTGTTTCCCTGACGGTTAGCTGACCGTGCTGTCCGCATACATTGCTATATCCACTCTCTCGTCATTCCTGCCACAGCTCCTGTTTTTCCCCCTTGATGTCCTGTGTTACATATCCCGTCTTCTGTAGCTTCTGTAGTGGTCTCTGCATATCCCCATCATCGTTCTGGCCATACTGAATTTTAAGTTGATTTGTTTGTTTCTCCCACTGGATAATGACATCCTTAAAGCAGGGACTTCTGTACCTCCACTGCCTAATAACACTTAGCACTCACTCTATCAGAGTTGATCAGTGACTGACTCACTGGCCATGTCTAAGATCAGAGATGTGAAATCAGAAGGGGTAGCAAATCCAGTGGCTTTTGAAAATGTGAAAAAGAATAACTTTGAGTTCCTGGTTGATGAAATCCATAGATCAGAGATGTGAAATCAGAAGGGGTAGCAAATCCCGTGGCTTTTGAAAATGTGAAAAAGAATAACTTTGAGTTCTTGGTTGATGAAATCCATAAGATGAAAATACTTGAAATTTTGTTGCTTTTAAAGGCTAGAATGTATTGATATAATAAACTGGCATGCAAAGATAAGTTATTTCATTCATTTATTCCCTTTTTTTTTTAAATCATTCAATCCCTTGACTTTTATTGAGCACCTATAATGAAAAATCATGGTTAAAGAGATTAATGAGACAAGATTTCTACCATCAAGAAATTTATGACCTTGCTAGGGAGATAAAATGTAAACAAATTATAGGCAAGAATAATATAAAGGTTGCAGTGTATTTTCTTCAAAGCTCACTGTAAACTTTATGAGAATAGAACCTGTGGCTTGGGATCCAACACATGGTATCAGTTGTATTGAATAACAACTGAGTGTGAACAAGAAATGATTCATTCCAGTGGGAAAACTTATGGAGAGTTTCATGGAGAATATGATATTTGGTTGAACTATAAAAGATGGGTAACAATTCAATAAGTGAAAAAGATTGGGAAGATAATAGGGCATTATAGTTGAGAGAACAACATAATCAAAGCATGGATCTGTAAAATTTCCTAGAATGTTAGGGTTATGGCGAGTAGTTGGATATGGTGCAGTGTAGGTGCCTAAATAGACGTAGTGGAAGATGGGGCTAAGGTGGACGTTGTGGAAAGGTTGTTTGGAAATGTGAAATTCAGACTGAGGAGTTTGCATTTTGCTCTGTAAACACTGGGGAGCCACTGAAGGCATTTAAGGAGAGAGTGTAAGCATGGAACCCAGGGGGCTATTTAAAAGTATAATTGGATAGCAAATGAGTGAGCTCATGCTGGGACCAGTTAGGAAGCTCTAGCAACACACCAAGCAAAGATTGATGTAAGGGCAGGAACAGGGCAGTGGCAGAGTGAGGGGAGAGGAGATGGGTGTGGCAAATAGCACTGAAGCGTACTTGAAGGACTTTGGCCACCAGATTGGTGTGGGTTGAGAAGAATTTATTTGATTCCAAGAGCTCAAGCCTGGGTGACTGTAAGGATGCTGGTGCCATGACCGAGGGAACTAAGGAGGGCAAGCATGTTTGATCTGTCTGCACTTTTGCAAATGCTGAGCTTGAAGTCCAGAGGCCACATCTCTGTGGCTACAGCCATCAGGCAGTGGAAATTTGAGCCTGGCACCTCATGGGTTGCAGCCTGAAAATCTTGTCTGGTCTAAATTTGGAGTAACCAGATTATTTTTGAATGGCAACATCGTGACCATTACAAAGACTTTCTAAACAAGTAGTAAAATTTTTATGATGCAGTATAACACTCAATATTTTTCTTTGATTCTTTCTTGCCATGTCATTTTAATCCTTTCCTTCTTTTCTTTATACTTCCCAAAGGCCATTAACCAAGGAAGGAATGCTTTTCTTTCTGAGGCTCCTGCCCAATTTGGTGAGGCCCAAAGAAACAATATGTTAAGGACAATTTGAAAAGTTTTGCTCTGTTCTTAAGCTGGCTCTAATGGTTCAGGACCATGTATCTCTGAGGTGTTTACCATTGTCTCATATGACCACCTTGACTGGTGCCTATAAACTGGGACTACCAGATGGTATTGCACAGTCTGCTTCCAAAAACAGCACATTTTGAATATAAAACTCTGATTTTGAAAATAGTCCTGGACACTGTCCTTTCCCTGCAGCCCCTGCTCTGAGCCAATGTCTGCTCTAATCCTGTTTTGGAGCTTTGCTCTCCATTTCTGTCCTCACTAAAGCATTTTTCATCTTTCAGCCTATGTAGCTTTCCTGTTTTTTGTGTGTTTTTTTTAATTGTGGTGAAAAATATATAACATAAAATTTACCATCTTAGCCATTTTTAAGTGTCCTGTTCAGCAGTGATAAGTACATTCATATTGTTGTGCAACTAATCTCAGGAACTCTTTTCATCTTGCAGAACTGAAACTCTATACCCATTAAATAATAACTCCCATTCCTTGCACCCCTTCTTTCTACTTTCTGTCTTTATGATTTTGATGCCTCTAGGTACCCATATAAGTGGAATCACACAGTATTTGTCTCTTTGTAATGCCTTCATGGTTTTGGTCCATCTTCTTGGGTAGGATTTGAACTCACTTTAGGCTTCATCACTCTGTGTTCCCACTGGCAGGATAAAGGCTTGGAGCCCAGAACACCACTGGCATTAGTTTGGCATTTAAATAAAAACTACAATGAGGTATCACCTCACGCCAGTAAGAATGGCTATGATCAACAAGACAAGCAATAACAAGTGTTGGAGAGGTTGTGGAGAAAAGGGAACCCTTATTCACTGCTAGTGGGAATGTAGACTGGTACAACCACTATGGAAAGCAGTCTGGTGAGTCCTCAAAAAATTAAAAAGCTGTGAGACACTTATACCATGGAATACTATGCAGCTGTAAAGAAAAAGGATCTCATACCATTTGGGACAATATGGAAGGACCTGGAGAATATTATGCTAAGTGAAATAAGCCAGGCAGAGAAAGACAAACATCACACGATCTCACTTATATGTGGGATCTACAGAACTTAATAAACTGATGAACAGAATAGATTCAATGACATGAAAGCGTGGATCAGACTGATAGATCTCAGAGGGATGGAGGAGAGTGGATGGGTGGAGGGGGAAAGAGTAACCAAAGAACTTATATGCACAACCCAAGGATATAGACAATGGTGTGGAGAGGGATTGGGGAAGGGGATGGGGTGGGGTTGGATGGGTTGCTGGGGAGAAAAAGGGACATCTGTAATATTTTTAACATAAAAAATAAATAAATAAAAATGGCTTTTAAGTGTTAAAAAAAAAAGAAAAAAGAATAGAGCTATCATTTGACCCGGCAATCTCTCTCCTGGGCATATACCCCAAAAACTTGAAAACATATATTCACAAAGATATATACACCCCCGTGTTCACAGCAGCATTATTCACAGTGGCCAACACATGGAAACAACCAAAGTGTCCTGCGATAGAGGACTGGATACAGAAGATGTGGGACATATACACGATGGAACACTACTCAAAGCTATAAGAAGGGATGAAATACTGCCATTTGCAACAACATGGATGGACCTAGAGAATATTATGCTGAGTGAAATAAGTCAGTCAGAAAAAGATAAGAACCATATGATTTCACTCATATGTGGGATATAAAACTGAAACTCATGGACCAAACAGCAGTATGGTGGTTACCAGAGGAAGTGGGATGGAGGGTAAAGGGGGGTCCTAATATATGGTGACTGGTGAAGATTTGACTTTGTTTGGTGGACACAGTGCAATATACAGATCTTGTAACATAGAAACCCATGCCTGAAACTTATATGTTCATATTAACCAATGTCACCCCAATAAATTTAATTTAAAAAAAGTTTGGTATTTATATTGTACCTTTTCTCTGAAGACTGTAGCATGCCTACCAGATATTATCTTAACATAGGTAAATCCTTAAGAAAATTGCATTCTGACTCTCCTAATAAGTATCCCACTGGTTGACCTTGTTTAATTTAAAACTAAAGATGTCATCCTTGAAATCTTGGAAATAGACATAGGTCATTGAGACCGTTTTATGATCTCAGAGGAGTCTCTTTAATACAGCGCTATGATGGATCTGGACATGGGGGTGGGTATGTGGGCACCTTGGAATCATAGCTCCAGTAAGAATCTGAAGGGTTCGTGCTAAGGGTTAGCTCAAGCCCACAGTGGGAGTGGGAAAGTGCATTCTGGGCAACTCATTTTGTCTGATTGGTTCTCTGTTTTACCCCCAGTTTTTAGCACAAGGCTTAACAAATAGCAAGAATTCAGTAAATATTTGCTGAATGATAAAAAAAAAATACATATGAGATCATTGTTTATTTTTAAATCTCCAAACTCTCCTTTTTCAAAATGTAACTTGAGCTCATAGCTATCATCATTAACAAATGTATATAACATATACTAAAGCAGCTTAGTATATGTAAATAATATTCTCAAGATTCCAAGAGGATTAAGAAGGTGCAATGGGACCTGAATCCCCCATCTGAGCACCCAACCTATTAGGTCCCTGGGATTTCTTGTGATCTCCCACCAATTTAATAGTTTTTTCCCATTGCTCAATAAAATGTAGTATTGGAAAAACTAGTAAAAGCAGTTTAGCTGAAAGGGAGGGAGAGAGCAGGAGATCCTCAATTGTTTTGGTTTTTCTGTTTAATGTAAATCGCAGGAACTGGAAATCTACTTAGGCTGGGTGAATTCTGGGTTTAAGAAACTGGTTAATATAGATGGTAATGTCTTTTCAGGGTCCCAGGACCTAATTTCACTATTAACTATGACATTCTCAGTACAGTCCAATCCCCAACATGTGGGCAAAGCAATTCCCAACAGGGACTTGAAATGAGATTGGGAACTCTGAGGAGACAGGCAGAACAGTGGCTCCCTGGACCACTGTTCTGGGGCAGGATCCTCTGTTCCTTTTCAAGGATGGAATTCAGGTGAAGCAGCGGTGTGGGGAGGGGATTTTCTTGTTTGGTTTGTTGTTGGTTTGTGGTGGCTTTTGAAGAGAAATGTTGCCAAATATCATCCAAGCAATCATCAAACAATGTAGGTGCCATATTCTGAGTTGTGCAGCAGGACTAACATTGCTTACCAATCATCTCTGCCTATGAATTTCTCAAGATACAGTGTCCAGTGCCTAGTACAAAGTTATTTATTGAGTGCCAATGAGAGAGAAATACAAAAGGAGAAATGCCATGGCCTTTGTCTAGGAGAAGGTTCCAGTGTAGTTAGAGAAACACGATAGGCACACACATGAGATTTGTTGATTAAAACCGTATACCATGAGCTAATTGTTGGTATTCACATTAAGTGCAACAAACAAAACATTCTAGATTGGAACTCCATTGAGGAAGGAAAACATGGCTGGATCCCAGAAGATGTGTGGTTGTGGAGAGTTTGTTGTTTTCCACCCAACCCTTTCTCCATCTTCTTATAATAATAATTATCTGATTTTGAATTCCTAATCTCCTCATTGGAAGTCTTGGCTAGACCTTAGAAGCCTCAGATTTATCGCCACAGGCTTGGTCCCAGACCTGTCGGAGATTATGCCAACCCCGACAATCTGTGTGGAAGGGAGAGATTCAGCGTTGGTATGCCTCCTGGCCAGGCCATTGAAAGTGTGGGATGCTGGTCTTATCTTCTTTCCTAAAATGCTTGTTAGAAGGCAAGCTTGGAGTTCAGATAAGATTTCCAAAAGTTATTGCCTGTGTCTACATCAATATATTTCCAGCAAATAAGGCATGGGCTTACACCTGGCCTTTCCAAGGAGCTAATCAAGGAGAAGACTGGTGGAAAGGGTAAAGGTGAGCTATGGGGGAGAGCTCTTGTCCCCAGGGTTTTCAGAATGAGGGCAATGGTGTGATCTCTTGCCACATAGAACTTTCTCCCAGTAAGAGAAGGACTCAGCTGAGGTCTCAGCTATGAAAGACATAGCTGGCATCGTACATATTCATGCCCTTGCCCAACCCATTTTGGAGGTCTGAGTCTCTGCTTTTAAGTATTTGAGCTCCCTGCTTCTGAGGAACACAGGTTTCTTTACTCTTTCCATAACCATGCTTTTGGTCCAGGCTCTTTCTGCACCAAGACCTCAATACTGTAGGAATCCGTCTCATGCTGGTGACATCTTCCCCGCACTCCCCTTCTCTTCATCTCTCTGCAGTTTATCTAAGTGGAGTGGGTGTATTACTTTTGAAGAAACATTAGTATAACCTGGTCTAGGTTTAAGTGAGATGTGATGTAGCTGCCAGCCTGAGACAGACTTCAACTCTTTTCTTCTTTTTTTTTTTCTGGTAGTTTTTTCTTCTTGGAGGCTTTAAACACCAATCTGACTTCCTTCACTCTCAAGCAGTCATTTCTTATACATTTCCATTAGGGAGTAGGCTCCCCCTGCCCCCCTTCAGTGTTTCTAAAGCAGCATCCAGTCTTCCAGTAGTACCTGGGCAATGTATAAACAAGCACATTCCCAGCCCCCAGCCCCACAAAGATCCTGATTCCGAAGAGCTAGGATGAGGCACTCCAGGTAATCCTCATTACAGCGCATTTGAAAACCGGCGCCTTCCAAGGATTTAGAACTTGGCTTAGGTTGGGTTTGTCTTCAAACAGATGAATTAAGCTCCCAAGGTTTCACCCAGATGGTGAAGCAGCTCAGAGGTGGAGGCTGGCTGGACATGCTGCTGTGGAGCGAGGTGAGTGATACTCACTGGTCAGCGGCGCTCATTCTACCCAGGTCCTTCCCCTCAGCTGAACAGCTTCAATAACTTTCTGTGATGCTCTGTGTAGAAGCAGGAAGCCGTTTTGGCCCACATGTCCCCAGCACTGTCTTAGCCACCTCTAAAGGGCCTGATCTTTCTGATAACCTTGCTGGCAGAGCCAGTCAAAGTGAGGAAGCAGGTAAGCAGCCTTCCTTCCTATGCTGGCAAATATACACATTTTGATAAAGCTATTGGCATGTTTAACAGAGTATAATGAACTATTCAAACTCCACTCAGTGGGACTTAAAATTGCTTTTGGAATGGCAAAGAGATTTTTGGAGTTTTTCTTGCTTTGAGCTTTGTTGAGGTTGGATTTAGTAAAAGGCTTCAGGAGATAGCTGTTCCAGAGGAAAATGAGTGTTGTAGGAGTGAACTCATTTGCTTAAAATGAATTTCCTTTAGGAGATTAGATTTTAAATGTGACCATTAACAACATATCTACTGTGTAATATCACAAGGAGTTGCATATCATGTAAAAACGTCAGATGTGCAAGGTCAGTTCTGAAATATGAAAAGCTAACACTCACTAATGTGAGATTAGCGCCAGGTACATAGTACGTCCTTATAAATGGTTATTGTTGAAGGAGGAGTGGGATTTGAAGGATGAATTGAGTAACTATTGACTGAGAAACATCTTTGTGTTCAGGGAGAACAGTAAAAATGTCCTCTTTATCAGCTGATGTTTATGATGTAAACTCTTTCCTGATGGCCCTTAAGCAATAAGTAATGGGTGTTTATTAGCTGACTCATTTTAAACACTATATTTTGTTTTGCTTTCAGTAACTGAAGATAATAAATAGTATTGTTGCCTGTATGGCAGATGTGGTTTTATTTCCCAAAAGGATGCTTTGCTTAGATGATGTTGGGGGAAAGTCCCAAAAGTCTAAATTTGGGATCCATTCTGAAGAATTGACACGTGGCCTTACTCAAATTCGTAAGAGCTTTAATAGGAGAAACTTATGTACGTGCGCAAGGCAGCTGCTCCCAGTGGTGGCCAGCTGAGGAAAAGTCCACACCCCTCTCAGGACAGGGTCTCTTTATTGTAGGGGGTTAATAGTAAAACCATATGGTGGGTAGTCATGTAGACCACCAGAGAGTACAATGCATTCCTAGGTCAACAGATAACATCAGGCAGTTATCACACTCTATACACTCATTAACCTCCTTCCTGGGGGCATGACGTTTATCTTTGGGTGGCATTCTGGGTTTTCTGGGTAGTCAGCCAAGCCTGAGGCTACAGAGAGTTCAGAGTCCAACATTTCCTGGGAGCCTTTGCTGCTAGACCCATATTGCCTCTCAGTGAGTTCCCCTATTAATGGCTATCTTTTGTAGTATGAGTTTTTGCTATCCATAGATGACAAACACAAACAATTCCCTTTTTAATTAGTGGAAGTGTTAATTAGTGGAAGTGTTTGAGGATGAAGGTTTAAAGTGTTGATTAGGCAAAGTAAGCTGTCTGACTTCTTTCCAACTGATCTGCATGAATGGCTCATTTTCTATAGTCTAATTTTCAACAGAGATTTTTGAAGCCTCTAAAGCTCTTTTACTAAAAAACAAACAAACAAACCCTGCTTTGAAAAGATATGCATTCTTCCCTGGCTGGTATGGCTCGGTTGGAGCGTTGTCCTGTACACTGAAAGGTGGTGGGTTTGATTCCCGGTCAGGGCACATACCTAGGTTGTGGTTTGATCCCTGATGGAGGGATGTATGGGAGGCAACTGATAGATGTTTCTCTCATACATTGATGTTTCTCTCTCTTTCTCTCAAAAAAAAAAAGATATGCATCCTTCCTTTTGCTAAATTTCTATGTTTTAGATACTTTTTCCTTAACAGTAGTAAATTCCATAAAAGGTACACTCAACTTTGTTTCAATTATTTGCCTGTCTGACCTGTGCCAGCATGGCATAGGAGAAAGTGCCTGGATTTTGAATATGTCACACAATCTAAGTTTTGAACCTTGAATTTGCAATCCCAGCCCTTACCCATGTGTGGTTTGTGTTGTTGGAGAAGGGGTTTGGGACAGTTGGGAGGCATACTAAAAATAGATTTAGGGCTTGGAACATTAGGTGAAAGCACATTTGATACATCTCTGGCATTCACATGTGGTAACAACTCAATTTGACTGCATTTCACCAGCCCGAGTATATAAAGGGCGCACAAAGAGAGCGGAAGCCAAAGTTCCTGTTTTTGCCTCCAAATGCACAGGTATACCTTTCCATACCCTTGCAAAGCAATCCTCTCCCGTAATATTTCTGGCTTTCTCCCAGAGAAGTGTCTATTTGACCACAAATCAATATGACAGTCACCTCAACCTATTCTTCTGTGCCTTGGGCTTCCTTGCTGGGAGTGTTTGAGGCCCTTTGAAGCCCCAGTGGCAATGGAGAATGTTGGAAAATGGATAAACCAAGGGAGATTCCTTCTGATGTTCCCAAAGCCACGAAGTTGCCTTTCCTACTATTT
Source organism: Miniopterus schreibersii (assembly GCF_964146895.1). Taxonomy (NCBI): domain Eukaryota; kingdom Metazoa; phylum Chordata; class Mammalia; order Chiroptera; family Miniopteridae; genus Miniopterus; species Miniopterus schreibersii. The sequence goes on along the minus strand of NC_138106.1, from coordinate 65,564,200 downwards.
CCAGGTACCGCCCCCTTCCCCCTACAACTAGGTATCTTAATAGGGCAAGTCATTCTGACAAATAGAGTTTGGGGAGACTTCCTTTACCCGAGGACTGTTTATTTGGATTCACATATGTGAGCTCTTGCCTTAGGGTGAAGAAGATTATTATTTGAGTGCAAATTGGCACCAGTTGCTAAGCTAGTTCAAACTAACTAGGTTAAGTGGGATAAATATACTAAAAAGTGAAAAAAAAAAAATAAGAAATTGAACAAAATGTGGTAGGATTTAAAACCAGCCCAAGGCATTTGTTGTGAGACTTTCAGTGGTGATTAGGGATCGGTGAGTAAGTCATTAGGGACAACACCAAAATGGAAGGATATTTTTCTCTGCAGAGAGAGAACTCGAATGGGGTATATGTACTTAGTGTGAAGATGTTTTTCTGCTTATATATGTAATGTCTAGGATTTTATGCTGAAATCTGTCTGCCTTCTTGGCAGGGTTTTTGTTTGTTTTGTTTTTTTGCCTGGCAAACATATTAACTTGGAAAAGCAGTTTAGGAGCTCTGTTTGTGCCAGTGGGAATGTGTGCTCTGTGCCTTGTCTGATCTTGTAAATCCTGGACTCCTGTCTTCACAAATACAAACATGGAGTGTCTTCAGCTAATTTGCCAATGCATTATACTTTTTCATGAAAGAGAACAGTAGATTTATAACTATAAGATTTGGTATGAAGTTATGTGGAAGCAAAGATGAAGTGTAAGAGCTTTAAATAGGGTACAGGGGACTCAAAATTGTAACTTTTGAAGTAAGTACTAACCAGAAACCAGATCTGTCCTAAAGGAAGGTATTTCTTTACTTTCAGAATTACTGAGTAAGGACTGTTCAGAGTAAGAAGACTTTATCTTTGATGAGAGAGTAAATCATTATTTAAAAAACATCTTCCTATGTCACAGATTTGCTGCTAATGAATAAATCATATTCCCTTTGTTTTATGATGAAATACTATATAATGGGGAAACTAAAAAAAAAACAGTCTGGGCTTTGTTTCAGGTAAATTGAATTAGAATTTCTGGAGTAGGTCCTGTACTTTGTCCAGGTAAATAATTTCAATGTGGATCTAAGGTAGGGAATCACTGCCCTACCCCAGCTACACCATGAGATGACACTATGTTTACTTAATTGTCTTGGAAGAACAGTTGACCCTTGAACAACATAAGTTTGAACTATGAGCCTCCACTTATATGTGTATCTTTTTCAATAAATACTGTAACTGTATTTTCTTTATGATCTTCTTTAGCTTATTTCATTGTTAAGAATACAGTATATAATACATATAACATACAAATATGTGTTAATTGACTTTCTGTTGAGGGTAAGGCTTCAAGTCAATAGTAGGATATTAATAATTAAGTTTTGGGGGAGTCAAAAGTTATACATGGATTTTCAATTGCATGAGGGGTTGGCACCCCTAAGCCCCATGTTCTTCAAGAGTCACCTGTAATTGGTATGTTGTGTTGCCAGCTCTTGATCAGAGCATCTCATGGTTGTGTAACTCAGGCACTAGTCTCTTATCATAGATGAGTTGTATAGTCAAATAGGAAAACATCTGGCCAGGTTCACATGTAGAATTCTGATAACTGTTCAATCCTTTATTTCAAGTGATAGACTGAAATGGCTGGATTCTACTTGGTGATAGAAAATAATTTCTGAAACAATTTCCATTATAATGGAATTAAAAAATTATTTGATGGAACCCATCAATAACTGGTATTGGTAATTTCTATAGAAAATGAGTTTTAAGGTTATAAGGAATAAGTGGGTGGTAAAAAAAAATAGAGTCAGTTGGTCTTAAAAAAAGCGAGGAATAAAAATAAATTTCTAGTTTAATCCTTCTCAAGGATTAATGTGTATGTTGAAGGAGCCAAATATTTAAGGCATAACTGAAAGTACTTTTATTCATGTACCACCCCTCCTTTCAATCCATTTGTGAATAAAGTTTTTACTCTACCTCTGGTTGACATCTCATGCCCAATATTGTCTTCTGTTCCTACCCAAAGAGTCTCATTTTAGTGAATAAAATATCAAGAATCGTGAAATAGTCAGAACTAAGTTAAAATGTTTCTTCTACCCCAGTTACAGACTTCAGTCAGAGGGTGGTTGGCCCTCTTTTCTCTTCACCATGCCAGGTCCTGTTTCTGTACTTTCATTTTCTAGCTCGGCTTCTAATCCCTCCAAATTAGAAATATGGGGAAAGAAGAAAATGGTAGGAGAAAAAAAGGATTTATTTCGCCCCAAATTTCGAAGACCTTGGCTTCTAGCTTTGGTGAATATTTAAAGCTGGCCCTCATAGGGGACTTTATGGGTCTTTAGGGACCTCTTCCCCCCCCCCCCCCCAAACACCAGTAACACCTTGTCAGTCGTTCAATAACTAATACATTTTCTCCAGCTGTCTTACTTAAAGTTCCTTCTTGTCTCTAAACTTCTAACAATACAGCTTTGGACTTTTTGTGCTAGAGTTCTCACTCCTCCAGGCAGCCCTCCTGGCCCAGAGAAGCACTAATTGGGAATGCAGACTGTTATAAACTGAATGCTTGTGTGCTCTCCCTCCCCCAGTGTTGAAATTACCCCCCAATGTGATGGTATTTGGAGAGGGGGCCTTTGGGAGGTAATTAGGTTTAGATGAGATCATGAGGGCAGAGCTCCCATGATTGGATTAGTTATCTCATCGGAAGGGACACCAGGGAGTTTGCTGCCTCCTCCTCTCTCCACCATGTGAAGACATAGTGAGAAGGTGCCATCTCCAAGACAGGAAAAGGGCCCTTCCCAGAAATGGACCACGCCACCACCTTGATCTTGCACTTCCCAGCCTCCAGAACTTTGAGAAGTCAATGTCTGTTGTTTAAGCCACCCAGTTTGTGGTATTTTGTTATAGCAGCCCAAGCTGATGAGACAGACCCTCTCAAATGAAGCTATCATGCTTGCTCTGTTTTCAGAGTAGGAGCTCCAGCCACAGCCTCTCACTTTTAGCCTAGTGTCTGAAACTTACCTGGGGATTCTACATTGTGTCCCCCAAACCCAAGGGATACATATCAAACCTCCAAGTTGTCTTTTTGAAGACCCTCTCATGAGGTTTGGAGAGAGTTAAGGACCCACTTCTCTAGGCTCATAACCCATCTGTAGTCTCTTTAAAAATGTTTCTCACCATTTAGCTTCCTAGGCACGTATAGAAGTCCATTCCTTTTTCAGGCTAAATATCCCAGTGAATGTATATATTACATTTTGTTAGTCCACTCATCTGTCCATAGACATTTGGGTTGTTTCACCTTTTGACTTTGTAAATTATGCACTATGAACCTGTGTTTACAAATATCTGATTCAATCCTTGTGCTATGGACTGAATTATGCCCCCTGCCCTCCCATTCATACGTTTAAGCTCTAACCCACAATGTGACTGTATTTGGAGATAGGGTTTTTAGGAGATATTAAGGTTAAATGAGGTCATAAAGACTATGACTTTGTAAAAAGAGGAAGAGAGCCCTCACCCTGCCAGGTGAGGACACAGGAAAACAGGTGGCTATTTGCAAGTTGGAAGAGAGCTCTCATCAGGCACCAACCCCTGCCTGATCTTGATCTGGGACTTCCAGCCTTGAGAACTGTGAGAAAATAGATTTCTATTGGTTAAGCCACACAGTCTGTGGTATTTTGTTATGGTAGCCTGAGCTAACTAAGACATCCTGCTTTCAATTATTTAGGTATATACTCAGTAGTAGAATTGCTAGATTATATGGTAATTCTATGTTTAATTTTTTGAGGCATTGCCATACTGTTTTCCATAGTGGCTGCACTATTTATATTCCCACCAGCAATGCACAAGCATTCCAATTTCCTCACATCTTTGCCAACATTGATTGATTCATCCTAATGAGTGAGAAGTAGTATTTCATTATGGTGTTGATTTGCATTCCCCTAATGGTTAGTGCTGTCAAACATCTGTTCGTGTGCTTGTTGGCTATTAGTATAATTTGGGAGAAATGTCTATTCAAGTTCTTTATCCATTTTTTAATTGGGTTGTTTGTTTTTGTTGTTGAGTTACTGTAAGTCGTTTTTAATAGACTAATATTGAACACAAGGTACTTTTTTAGATGAAGCTGCCAGCTTCCATATAATATTAATTTTCTGGAATTTCCTTGCTGTATTTAAATTTCATTATTTCTTGTCAGAATTTTTTCATTGATTTTTTAATGGTTACTGGGAAAGTGGGATTTTTAATTTAGCCTCTGTGTTATGAAATGCTGATGACTGTGCTTTCTGGCAAGTATTCTAACTTAGTTGCTAGTTGGCCAAACCATATTTTAAAAAGTTAACATTTTAGGGAATAAAATCCATAACTTCTGTCCAGTTTTTAAAATTATTTAAATAGTGATGTTGTCTTAGGTCTTATACCATAGAAAATCTGTGTCTTACCAAATTGGATGTGAGAAGAGAAACAAAATATTATGACCCTCAACTGAGAAATACCTTATAATCTCTTAGAATGTTTTTTTTTGTCTAAGAGTAGGTGACTTAATAGACTAAATTTATTGCCAAGATAAAATTGAGTATTGACCTATGTATTAGTTTCCTATGGCTGCTGTAATGAGTTACTATAACCTTGGTAGCTTAAAACAGCACAAATTGATTCTCTTACTGTTCTGGAGGCTCAGAAGCCCCAAATCAGTTTCACTGTGCTGAAGTCAAGGTGTTGGCAAGGCCATGCTCCCTCTGGAGGCTTTAGGGAGAGCCTACTTCCTTGCCTTTTCCAGCTCCTGGAGCAGCATTCCTTGCATTCCTTGCATTCCTTGCATTCCTTGTGTGGTCTCTTCCTCAATCTTCAAAGCCAGTGGCATAGCATCCTGCTTCAGTTGTTGCATTGCTTTTCTGTTCTGGATGTGTGAGATTTCCTTCTGCCTTCCTTTTAAAATAATACCTGTGATTGCATTTAGGAGACACCTGAATAATCCAGGCTACTCTCCCTATCTCAAGATCCTTAAATTAATCATATCTGTAGAGACTCTTTTTGCCATATAAGGTAACATTCACAGGTTTCAGGGATTAGGATGTGAATATCACTGAGGGACCATTTTTCTAGGCTGTCATAACCTACATGTGACTCTTTGGTAATTAAAAAAAAAAAGCAAAAGGAAGTTGTAAACATCATTGATGCCATTGAATCCTAGTTATTAAACAAAGCTCAAGTTCAATAAAATTCTCCTGTTTGAATCGTGCTACCTCACCTTTTCATTTCCCATTTTGTTCTTAACCTCTTGTATCTGGCTTCTGCTCCGTGCTACTGATACAACGCTTTCAAAAGTTTATCAGTGACTATTGAGCCAAGTCCTGGAGCGTCTCTCTCTGGTTTTCATCCTCTGTGTTCTGTCTGACGCATTCAGCAGAGACCGCTTATCAATAAATGAAACCCCCCTTTCCTAAATGCCTGCCACACTCACCTACTGACTCCCCTTCTTCCATCATAATCATTGCAACCGGACCTTCTCTCTCTCGGTGTCTTATGCTCCTAACCTATGAGAGTGAATTCTTTGAGGTCCTGCGCATGGCTCTCTGGTTTCTTCCTATAACCCAGAGTCTTTACCCTCTCTTGGGTTTAACTACTATTTTAATGAGACTTGCCAACCATTACCTTTACTATTTTTTAATTTTTTTATTCTTACCCGAGGATATTTTTTCCATTGCATTTCAGAGAGAGTGGCAGGGGGAGAGAGAGAAGACAGAGAGAAACATCGATGTGAGGGAGACACATCAAGCCTGCAACTGAGATATGCGCCTTTGGCTGGAATGGAGCCCGAGACCCTTCAGTCCACTGGCCAACACTCAGTCCACTGAGCCAAACCAGCCAGGGCTACCTTTAAATCGGAATTCTAACTATATGCCTACGACAGCCATCTGTTTCCTGCTCTCACAGATCATGTAAACCTAGATATCCTGACGTCATCTCCAACCCAGCATTTATAAAAACAAAATTCATCTCTTACTGGTTAGAAAACACCACCAACAGTTCACTAGAAATTCTGGTATGTTATTCCTTATAACTCTGCTTTGTGGTATGCTTTTGATTCTTAGTGAAAATAGTTTTTTGGTTTTGTAATTTTACCTAAAGCAATCTAGAGCAGTGGTCCGGAGATCCACAGCATTAGCATCACCTGGAGGCCTGTTAGAAATGCAAATTCTTGGTCCTGTTTCAGACCTTCTGAATTACAATCTGTATTTTAGCTGTTTTAGTAAGCTTTCCAGGTTATTCTAAGGCATGCTGGTGTTCAATACCACTGGTCTAGAGTCAAGTCCAGACTGACATCCCTCCATGCTTAGATTACTTCAACAGCTTCTTAATAGGTGAGTCTCCCTATTTCTAGTCAAATACCTTATGGGCAAATATTTTCTTTTTTAATTCGTATTTTCTCTGTCAATCTTATTTTATGTCTTACAGCCGTATGCATTTCATGTGTATGAAATATGCGGAAACTTGCCTGGAGGACATGCTTAAGCTGACTAGACAACTGGAATTCATTAATGCACTTCAACTTTTTCACTCTTGTTTTGAGTGACAGGTTGTGTCAGGTTTTTGTTTTTGTTTTCTTTTTTCAGTGCTCCTACCTCACTGGATTTAGCTGCTTCCATAGTAAACTTCAAAACAGAAGTCTTGTTCCATATAGGACAAGAAGGAGAATAGGAGAGAGGTGAGGGAGAAGACTGGTGCCCCAAAACTAAATTTGGATTGCAAATATGAGTAGAAACTTTAGCTTTGAATGCATTTCTGAAGCTTGTCATGTATTAGCAGTGTGTTGTTTTTTAAGAAAAATAATTTAAATAAAATTTTCAAGCCCTTTAAACCCCTCTTAGCTTTCTTCATGCAGCTAGACTTCATGGTAATGGTTTCTTTGAAATAAGCCCCTTTTCTATTTTTCAGCATTAGTTAAGGCCAGGACACAAGGAGGAGTTCCTTTAGTTAGATTATTAGCTTTTGAAAAGAATTTGAAAAGAAGGAAGTCTCCAAATAAATTACACACTTAATTATCTGCCCCAACACTCCTGGATATATTGATTTAACTAAAATTTAATATTCCATGAAAATCTTTTTGGAAGAAAATGAACTGACACTTGTCAATTTTGAAACATATGCTGAAACAGAACACAGTGATGCTTAGGAGGGATTCTCTCATGGTGTTCACAGTTTAATGTGGGAGACAGACTGGTTAACAGACACCTCAAATATGGTCCCTGCCAGTGTTATTGACTTAAGCTGCCTCTTTTTAGGATGTCAGAGAAGATCTTAATTCTGCACACATATATGAGGGGTTCAGCAGTGTAAGGACTGTCCTCTGAATAGCACATCATATACCCCGGAAGAGTAGAGTCGCACAACCCCTTGTGCTAGGCAAATGACAGTGAAAGGTCCATGAAATTTTCAGTTACAAACTTATTGACTTATTCTAGGAGAAAAATAAAATAGGAGTAGGGCTCTTACCAAATCATGCCTATTTAATTTCATGATTGAAAGTTAAATTTAATTGTTTTGGCTGTGTGTCCAAGATAAGGGAGTTAAAATGATGGATCAACTCATTCATTCATGTGCTAATTTAAGAATCACTCTGAACCAAGACCAAATTGTTGAAGGCTGTGCTGAGATGGCTTATATCTTTGACCATTTTAGCTTCAAAAGCTATTTAAACTTGTGAACTTCCCTAGAGATTTTTTGATGCATTAAACTGATGATTCATTCTTTTTCAAAGAAGAAACTGGTAAGGTAATAAAAGTGAGTCAAAATAATTTACTCAGAGGTTTCATCCCATAATGAAGAAAACTATTGATTTCACATTGTCTAACACCAATAAGAACTTTGTGGTTTCCCATCCAGATAGTATAAAACCATTGACAATGATAAAGAACAAAGCTGAATACCCATGATCTGAAGAGAGTACCAAATATTATTTAAATTGTAAAAAACAGGTCCTCCCTCCCTCCCTCCCTCCCTCCCTCCCTCCCTCCCTCCCTCCCTCCCTCCCTCCCTCCCTCCCTCCCTCTCTCCCTCCCTCCCTCCCTCCCTCCCTCCCTCCCTCCCTCCCTCCCTTCCTTCCTTCCTTCCTTCCTTCCTTCCTTCCTTCCTTCCTTCCTTCCTTCCTTCCTTCCTTCCTTCCATTAAAGTCGAGGAGCAAGGATTATCCTTTACAAATTTTTGACAAATATAACTTTTAAGCATTGGTCTCCCTTAAGTCTTTACTGGCTGTTTATAAGAAACTATGGTACAGAACGAACTTATTTCACATTTTGATACTAAGGCACTTAATCCAAGTGATAAAAATGAGGCCACATTTAAAAATTATACCACATAATTAGTAGAATCACACTTCAAGTGTCTCTTCTTTTGATTTTAGTATGTTAATAAACCAATAACCAACATTCCTAAAAGTTGAGTATACAGAGCACAGTCGTAGGCACAGTGCACATAATTGGAAAACACTCTTTCCCTTAAATTTACAACGTTTTTGTGAAATCTAAACTGACATGTAAAACCATGGAGAACATGCATTGCTGCCTGAAAGGAGAAACAATAAATGGGCACCCTATTGAAAAAGCAGAAAAATGAACAATCTTTAGTGCTATATATGCATAAAAAAACCCCCAATACATTTCAAGGTAAAAATTGGGGAAAATTAGGCCAGAATTGACATGAGGGATTGATTTATGATCCATATACTTATTTTTAAGCCAAATTTGCTATTTATTCAGGCATACATTCATTCATTCAACAAATACTTATTGACTACCCTATATGCCAGGAGCTTTGCTAGGACCTGGAGATAGGATGGCAAACAACAAAAAATATGGCTCTGACATCATGGAGCTTACAGGTTAATGGTCAAGAAGGGCATTCACAAAATAACCACATGATTGAATGTAAAATCACAAACTGAGATGGGTATTCTGAAAGAAAGGAACAGCCTATAGGAGCAGATGACAGAGGAACCTAACTTTGCCTAGGAAGTCAGGAAAGCCTTTCCTGTAAGGTAGTGGTTGAGTAAAAGCTGAAGAATATGTTGGTAACTAGGGGAACAGGGCTGGGAGGGACGGCATGTGCAATGGCATTATAGTGGGTAGAGGTGGGGCATTATGACCCATCTGAAGAATTAGAATGTCAGATCAGAGCTCAGAGTTAGAAGAGAGTTGTGTAAATTGAGCCTGAGCAGTAGGCAGGGGCCAGACAGTACAGGGTAGACTCATAGAGAACAGGCAGGAGGGGAGTAGAGGTAAAAGAGGATCTGGGGGGATAAATGGTGATGAAAAAAATTGCTAAAAAAAAAAAAAAAGGCCTAGGGAAAATGGGAAGACACTGAAGAGATTTGAACAAGGGTTTGGCAGAAGTAGAGCTGTGTGCAAGTTCAGATTTATGCTTCATAAATGATGACTCTGCCCGCTGTGGGGAAAACAGTTTGGAAGGAGTCCTAAGTGGATGTAGAAACATGTTAGGAGGGCTGATTGAGCAGTTCAGGTAAAAGATCATGGTAGCCCCTACTAATAATGGGTAACAGTGGAGACAGAGTTGTATGGATTCAAGAGACATTTAGAGAGCAAAATAAGTTGAATGTAGGAGGGGGGTTGAGAGGGTGTCGGAAATAAATTCAAGTTTTTTTGCTTGCATACTCTGACAGATGGTAGGTCCACTCATCAGAGGAAACATAAAGAATCAGGGTGAGAGGTAAATATGAGGCAATTCTGAGATGCCCCAGTTTTCCGAGTGTAAGTGCTGAGGAGATAATTGTACATATGGGTGAGGTTTATAGTATTGGGTTTATAGATGGGTAGTTGAAACCTGGTAGATAATTACGTTCCTGCAAGGGAGACAGAAAGAGTGCTGTATCTTGAAAACAAAGGGAAGGAACTGTTTCAAGAATGAAGCACTGATTCAAGGTGCTGAATATGGCTGAACAGATGAAATAGGAAGGGCACTGAAGCCTCGGGGTCTGCATTCATATTAGCAAGAGCTGCCTGGACAGAGTGATGAACAGGGGCAAATGAAACCCCTTGAGGCAGATCTAAATATGTGTGGCCAATATAGAGAGAAGAGAGAAGACAGTAGCTGGAAGGGGATGTGCATGGCAGAGTTATAAACTGGTGAACCTTAGATTGATGAAGCAACCATAGAGGTTTTGATGTTATCACTGAGAAACAAAAATATATGTGTTTATACTTTAACCATAAGGCACATTGGTTTCATTTTTAAATGCACCTTCTCTTCACATTTAGATGGTAACTTGAGCTCTTTCCCACTGTAAGCATTGTCTTAATAATAACTCCATGACACTCCTGATTGCATGCCTTCTTTCTAGAGATCCAAGGTGAATGCTCACAAAATTTCTTATAAAATAAGCAAAATGTGAATATTTCCAAATTGTTTTCATAGCAATGCTGTCTGATGTAATTCCCAAAGGCTACATCACTGGGTTTGAAGAAAAATTGGCTTTAAGCTCTCTTGTGATTGCATGTATTCTTTCTTCCAAATGATATGTTTTTGGAGAACACAATGGATGAGTAACATTTGGAATACAGTTGGCAGAACATGCTTTACTTGCACGGTGCTGTTAAAATCCTAAATAGTGGTGCTTTTTTTCAACTGTGTTGTGAGAGAGGTGGTTATAAATATAGTGAGAAAAGCCATGAACTTCCATGAGGCTATTTTCAGTCTTACCTATGAATGCTACAGGCATCTTTGTATTTTCTTCTCTTTTTACTATAATAGATGGAATCTGTTTCTAACTGTGGACCCATTTGGTGAACTTTCTAATTCTGTGGACCCCATTACACTATGATCTCTCTCATCTTCCTCCCGCTACACTTTCACCACAGGCTCTATAAGTTTCACTGGGACGCCTCTAAAATGTTTTCTTTCTTTTTTGTTTTCCTCTTCAAATTTTTGTTGATACCAGTTCAATTCTTACATTTATGTAAATGCCTCTCAAGTTCATATTTTACTCCAGATTTCCCCCGACCCTTGTTTAACATCTTGTCGTATTCTTACTGTATCCCCCAGTGTCCCCTTCTTTCCTCAACCCAGTAACCAATTTCCTGTTGTGTTTTCCTGTTTCTGTGAAATCACTTTTCCAAATACTTGTTCGAACAAGGTCTGTCTTCATTCCCTTTTCCTTTACCACCAGTCCATCGAGGCCTAGTTAACTCCTGATGAGAAGACTAATTCAGGTATACGGCATCCGGTCAGTAGAGACTAACTTCTGAAAAGCAGTGATTTTCTGCTTCTCCTTGCCTTGCCCCTACTTCCATTCTCAGAGGAAACAGACTTTTAACTGTTTTTCTGTGATCCTAGTGGTTGCTTCGGAAATTGTAGGTAATGTCTTTATACCCGTGTTTATTTATCGATCTGTCAATTTCATGTCTATTGATTTCCCAACACAGCAGATGAAACTTTTAATTCTTTACCTCTCCTCTTCTGATATATATATTTGTAGTTTTTATTCTTTTATTTTTTACTTTTATCACTTTAACCTATGTAAGCTTTTATTTCTTGTCCTTCAACTCTCTGTTTCTTGATTTCCTCTTTGTTAAATGAGAATATCAGTGCCTCTACTATTTTCTCTATCTTTATCGTAATCCTCAATTGCCTTCTATCTGTATCACTTCTAAGGTTTCTGTGTTTTTGTTTACCTTGAAAGGTTTAAAACCAATAAATATTGCCTACATTATTATAACATTATAGTATATATACCCACAGCTGGGCCCCCATTACATTTCTTTCCCCCACTAGATTCAATGTCATTATTCCCAGGCCCTCAAGGAACATGTGCTTTATTTCCAGGCCTATTGAATTCTCTCTTTTTGTTTGTTTGTTAAGGAGAAATGATTATTAAGGTATTAAAATAATAGGACAGTTGACACTTGAACGATGAAGGGGTTGGGGTGCCAACCCCTTGCTCAGTAAAAATCTACATGTAACTTCTGACTCTCTAAAAACTCAGTTGTCCCTTGATGTCCATGGGAGGATTGGTTCCAGAACTGCTGCAGATACCAAAATTCCTAGATGCTCAAGTCCCTTATATAAAATGAGGTAGAATAATGCATACAATTGTCCTTCTGCATTCATGGATTCCCAAATATGGATCAAAAATATGGTTTTTGATCTGCAGTTGGTTGAATTCATGGTTGGGAAACCTGGGTAACAAAGGCAGACTGTATATTTATTGAAAAAAATCATTGTGTAAGTGGACCTGTGCAGTTCAAAGCCATGTGTTGTTCAAGGGTCAACTGTACATATATTTTTGTATTTAAGGCTTTATTATTGTTTTTTTTGAGCAGTTTTAGGGACACAACAAAATTGAAAGGAAGATACAGAGATTTCTGATATATTCCCTGCCCCCACATGAGCATAGCCTCCCCTGTTATCAACATCCTCCACCAGAGTGGTACATTTTTTAATGATGGACAAACCTACATTGATACATCATTATCAGCCAAAGTCCATAGTTTACATTAGGGTTCACTCTTGGTGGTGTGCCTTCTCTGGGTTTGGACAAATGTATGATGATATGTATCTTCCATTATAGTATCGTACAGAGTAGTTTCACTGACAGGAAAAGTCTTCTGTGTTCTGCCTGTTTATCCTTTCCTCCTACCTAATCCCTGGCAACCACTGATCTTTTTACTGTCTCTATAGTTTTGCCTTTTTCAGAATGTCGTATAGTTGGAGTATTTAAGTATGAAGCCTTTTCAGGGTGGCTTCTTTCATTTAGTAATACACATTTAAGGTTCCTCCATGTAGTATTTATTTGGCTTGATAGCTCATTTCTTTTTAGTGCTGAGTAATATTCCATGTTCAGGTGTACAGTTTATTTATCTATCTACCTATTGAAACACATCTTGGTTGCTTCCAAGTTTTGGCAATAATGAATAAAGGAGTTATAGACATTCATGCACAGGTTTTTGTGGGGATATAAGTTTTCAACTCCTTTGGGTAAATACCAAGGAATGTAATTGCTGGATCATATGGTAAGAATATGTTTAGTTTTGTAAGAAACTGTGAACTATCTTCCAAAGTGGCTGTATCATTTACATTCCTACTAGTAGTCAATGAGAATTTCTATTGCTCCATATCCTCCCAGCATTTGGTGATGTCAAATGCATTTAGTGCCAGTCTGGATTTTGGCCATTCTGATTCATGTGTAGTGGTATCTCATTTAATTTGCATTTCCCTAATGACATGACATGGAGCATCTTTTCATATATTTATTCGTCATTTGTATATCTTTGTTGGTGAGGTGTCTGTTGAGGCCTTTGGTCCATTTTTTAATCAGATTGTTTGTTTATCCACTGTTGAGTTTTAAGACTTTCTCTATATATTTTGGATACCAGTCTTCTATCAGACATGTCTTTTACATATATTTTCTCCCAATTTGTGCCTTGTTTTTTTATTCTTGACGATGTCACTGGCAGAGCATAAAAATTGAGTTTTAATGGCATCTAGCTTATCAGTTTCTTCTTCCATGGATTGTACCTTTGGTGTTGAATTTAAAATGTTGTTGCCATACTCAAGGTCATCTAGGTTTTCTCCTATGTTATCTTCTAGGAGTTTTATATTTTATTTTAGGTCTGTGATCTGTTTTGAGGTGACTTTTGTGAAGAGCATAGGTCTGTATCTAGATTCATTTTTTTTTGGTATGTGGATGTCCAGTTGTTCCAGTATGATATGTTGAAAAGACTATTATCCATTGTAGTGGTTTGCTCCTTTGCCAAATGTCAATTGGATATATTTATGTGGTTCTATATCTGAACTCTCTCTTTTGTTCATTAATCTATTTGTTAATTTTTTGCCCATACCACATTGTATAACTTACTGTAGCTTTGTAATTAGTCTTGAACTTGTATATTGTCGTTTCTCCAATTTTGCTCTTCTTCAATATTGTGTTGTTTATTCTGGGTCTTTTATTTCTCCATATAAACTTTAGAATTAGTTTGTTGATATCCCCAAAACAACTTGCTGGGATTTTGATTGGGAGTGCATTGAATATATAGATCAAGTTAGGAAGAACTAATATCCTAATGATATCCAGCCTTCCTATCCATGAACATGGAATATCTCTCCATTTACTTGGTTTTTCTTTGGTTTTGTCCATCAGAGTTTTGCAATTTTCCTCATAAGATCTTGTACATATTTTGTTAGATTTATAGCTATTTCATTTTTTGTGTGGTGCTAATGTAAATGACTAGAGGTTTTCATTTTCAAATTCCATTTATCCATTGCTGGTATATAGGAAAACAATTGACTTTTGTATAATAATCCTGCATCCCACAACCTTGCTATATTTGCTTATTAGTTCTAGGAGCTTTTTTTGTTGATTGGGTGCAATTTGTCCATTGCTTGATGTGGATATATTTTGTATTAAGGCCACATTTATGCTATTTCTCATAATTTGTGACCATTAAACTAGTGCATTTCTCCACCATACCGTGCTGTATATCAAATTGGCCTCAATGTTCATGTCTTTTTTTTTTCTTAAATGATCCCTTTATTATTGCAATAGAATTCAAAGCTATATATGAAAACATGCATCATTTTAGAAGAACTGCCATTTACTATTAATGACACCACTTCTTTAATTTATACCTCAAAGTTCCTATTGTCAAGTGTGAAACAAAACCTTTTTGAGGGTTGGGGGTAATTATGAAATCTTCATTTTGGTTCAATTATGTAATTATTAATATCTTAAACTGAAGTCTGTTTCTATGAAAGACATGCCTTCCAACTACAGATTCTCTTGGTAAAGGGACATTGTCTTAATAACTGGTAAAAATAATTCAGTACAAATACAGTGTAGAACACTTAGCTGACATTAGGTGGTACCAACCTAAAAGCAGTTAGTCATGCTTATCCACATACACAAAGGTAAATTCTATGTCTTCAGGTGACCGGTCATTGGTATTTCCATGATCATAATGGGGAGGCAGGATTTAACTTTGAGGTGGCTTTCTAGATGATGTAGAATATATTCACATACATTTAAAAAATTGTCAGATAGAAAAAATGAGGTTTATAAACATTCCTAGAGCACTCATAGACAGCCTGCAATGTCTTCCACTACACCCATGTGCACATGCACACACTCACGTGTGCCCGCACACACACACACACACAGAGAAATAAGACACATTTGAAGATACCCAAGGATTTGGAACTATGTTTGGGAAAGTTGTTAATTAGGACTGTTTTCTCATGGGCATAATTCAACCCCCCAATTAATCTGATAGAAGCACTTCCAATTGACCTCCATTTGCCAACTTTCTGTATTTGCTGCAGGTTTTTTCCCTCCTAAAACCTGTTTCAATACACTAAGCTTGTAGTTACATAGCTGTAGGCTATGTTCTAGCACAGCCATATACTTCTGTTACCTTAAATTAAATTGCTTGTTCCAAAATCTGTCTATTCCAGTTGTATATTATTATACAATCTAATATATGCTTGTTAAAAGATAATTATGTAATCTAATTAGATGTAATATAAATCAATGAAATAAATATTGGAATGAGAATTATTTCTCTGAAAACTAAGGTGAATGCTTTGAATATTGATAACAACATGGCACTATGCTTGCTGCCTAATTAGGTGTGAATGAGATCACTGAGATGGGAGTGAGGGATCATACCATTCTAGAGGGTGTTTTCACTCAAACTGCTTGACAAGGAAAATTGTTTTTTCTTGCTCTGCAACTAATTGGAAATTTGAATATGATATTGTGATAATTTTTTTATCTGGAAATTGGCATATTTACATGTTTTAATTAAAATATTTAAAGTAGTAATCAATTTATGCTTGCCGACATTAATCTACATTTACTTTAAACAGCTATCCTGAGGTCCTGAGTATATTGTGTAGTCCCATTACCTAAGTCTTCTGTCCTAGCTGGAAAATAAAGTGACGCTAGATAGTAATTTTTTTCAGATGAGCATTTCTGACACAGATCTTAGTGTTTGATTTGTATCTTAAAAGATGACCTGCCTATTTATCTATAAATTATTATCCATCCATCTATCATCTATCTATCTATCATCTATCTATCTATCTATCTATCTATCTATCTATCTATCTATCTATCTATCATCTATCTATCTATCTATCTATCTATCTATCTATCTATCATATCTATCTATCATCTATCTATCTATCTATCTATCATCTATCTATCTATCTATCTATCTATCTATCTATCTATCTATCTATCTATCTATCTATCTACCTATCATCTATCATCTATCTATCATCTATCTATCTATCTATCTATCTATCTATCTATCTATCTATCTATCTATCTATCATCTATCTATCTATCTATCTATCTATCATATCTATGTATCTATCTATCATCTATCTATCTATCTATCTATCTATCTATCTATCTATCTATCTATCTATCTATCATCTATCTATCTATCTATCTATCTATCATCTATCTATCTATCATCTATCTATCATCTATCATCATCTATCATCTATCACCTATCTCTATCATCTATCTATCTATTTATCTATCTATCTATCTATCATCTATCTATCTATCATCTCTATCATCTATCTATCTATCATCTATCTATCATCTCTATCTATCATCTATCTATCTATCTATCATCTATCTATCTATCTATCTATCTATCTATTATCTATCTATCTATCTATCATCTATCTATCTATCTATCTATCTATCTATCTATCTATCTATCTATATCTATCATCATCTATCATCTATCTATCTATCTATCTATCTATCTATCTATCTATCTATCTATCATCTATCATCTATCTATCATCTATCTATCTATCTATCTATCTATCTATCTATCTATCTATCTATCATCATCTATCTATCTAATCTATCTATCATCTATTATCTATCTATCATCTACTTATCATCTATCTAATCTTTGAGAAAGAAAAAAAAGAAATTAGAAGATACTGTACTGCAATTATCCAGAAATGTAGACATGTCACTTGCAGTAGATGCACAATGAAGACTTGATTGGTTGCGGATGAGTAGAGCCAAAACATTTGTTTTAAAATCTAAAAATGTTTAGAAATTCTTCCTATCTCTTTTTGAGGCTGGTCGTTGAATATTTGTTTTCTGACTTGTTCTGGAAAGACCTGTCTGAATGAGGGGTGATGTGGTTCTGTGCTTTATGGCCACAGAGACTTTGAAGCTGTTCTTGGCTGAGGACTTGGACGTGAAAGAAATGATTAAGTGAAATATATGATTCCTTAATCTCAATGGTCTCCTCTATAGACCCATGCAGCTCAGACTAATACCTGTGTAGGTATTTGAAGACGTGTTGACCTATGACCTGCTTACTTAGGTAACAGAAAGTTCTGTTGGCTCATAGCTAAGATTTTAAACTAATTTTGAAACAATACTGGAGAGATTTTATCTCTGAAAAATAAATAAGAACATGACTCACCATGTACAAATACAAGGTACTTTTTCTTCATGTTGGAAATCAGTGGAGTTCTCCAACTCTTTAATTGACTTTTCATAGGCTATAATAACCACAGTTTTGAGAATTTAACCCAGATTACAGCACAGCTGCAGTGTTTGGAAAGCAGCTGCCTAAGTGGGATGGATCTTGTCATGCTTATTTGAAAGGATGTTTGGGGTTATTGGACGAAATGAAAAGCTTAACTAAGGATGAAGCTTTTTATTGTCTCTTCCTTCTCCATATTGCCACCTAATATTTTTTATTAGATTACTCATCTGAAAATTACAAAAAGCTGGTTAATGTTAAAATAAAAATATTTTAATAGTTAGACAAATCAACCTTTTCTCTTTCTCCCACCCCTCATCCCCTGTGAGTGAATTGAAGCAACTGTAAACATAAGTCTTTCAATTTATATAATTATCTTATTGAATGCTTTTTTTTTGGGCAAGTAATATGCTCACTTCTGAAAAGAGATTTAGAATTTTTTTAAAGACCTTCTTGTGTGATGTATTTTATAAAAAAATAAATGATTTTTTTAGAGCAATTTTAGGTTCATAGCAAAATTGAGCAGAAAGTACAAAGAGTTTCTCTATACTTGCTACCTCTATACATGCACAGAGCCCCTCACTATAAATATCCTGCACCAGGTGGTGCATTCATCACAAGTAGTGAATCTACATTGACAAATAATTATCACCCAAAGTCCATAGTTTTGGTCTTGTACATTCTATAGGTTTGGACAAATGTATAAGGACATGTATCCACCATTATAGTATCATACAGAGTAGTTTTGCTGCTCTGATGATCTTCTGTGCTCCACCTATTCATCCCTCCATCCCTTCTCCTCACAGCAACCACAGATCTTTTTTACTGTCTCCATAGTTTTGCTTTTTCCAGAATGTCATATAGTTGGAACCATGCAGTATGTAGCCTTTTCAGATTGGCTTCTTTCACTTAGTCATGCATTTAAGTTTCTTCCATGTCTTTATGTGACTTGATAGCTCATTTCTTTTTAGCCCTGAGTATTATTTAATGTTTGGATGGGCCGCAGTTCATTTGTCCATTCATCAACTGAAGGATATCTTGGTTGCTTCCAAATTTTGGCAATGATGAATAAAGCTGTTGTAAACATCCATGTGCAGGTTTTTGGCTGGACATAATTTTTAGCTCCTCTGGGTAAATACCAAAGAGTGATACTGCTGGATCATATGGTAAGAGTATGTTTAGTTTATAAGAAACTGCCAAACTGTCTTCAAAATTGGCTGTAGCATGTTATATTCCCACCAGCAATGAATGAGAGTTATTGGTGAGATCTTTTTAAATACATCTACTTAAAATTTTATAACAACCTTATAAAATGGATATTGGTGAGGTTAACATGCAAAAGTAATCAGACTCAAGGAGACTGATTATCCTGAGGGGAAGAAGTCTATTCTGGGGCAAACCTTTGCATTATTTCTTCTGTGCGATATTGCCTACCCTAAATATAAGCCATGATGCACACATAAAACATTTATAAATGCAAAAAGTTAAACTACTTTTTCTAAATAATCTTGAAATACTATAATCCGACATTTTATGTACTGACTCTATTATATATTGAAACTGAGGTCTAGCTTGCTTGAGTAATGTATTTGAAGTGACACAATTAATTAATGGTAGAGCCAGTTTTGTCCCAAAGTCTCCTGACTTTGGATTTAGCACTGGTAAGACTGATTTTCCTATGTTGCTTATGAGATTGTGTTGCTACATTATATTGGCTTTTATTTTTAAGAAGATTTGT
This sequence comes from Miniopterus schreibersii, assembly GCF_964146895.1. NCBI lineage: Eukaryota > Metazoa > Chordata > Mammalia > Chiroptera > Miniopteridae > Miniopterus > Miniopterus schreibersii. The sequence continues at coordinate 65,544,920 of NC_138106.1, read as the reverse complement.
CCCATTTGGCTTTTATTTTCACAAAGTTTTGTTCTATTTGGCCATATATATCATTAAATTACCAGATAAATTCAGATCTGAGTAACTTGAAAAACTTGAATATTTAAAAATGAGAATTCACAGAGAAAAGTGTTAGTATATGGCATAAAAACCAGAATTAATTCTAGTTGCCACAATAGATTGTTCTATTTATCTAGCACTCTTCCCATGCAGCTCATGCTTAAATAATAACCAAACCCTCATCTTCCCTCTCCTGCTTTTCTATTGCTCTCTGCTTCTCACATTTAGGTTCATCAAGTATTTATTTGTCATCTACTTTGTGCCAGACTGGGTGTGAGTGAAAGTATATGGCACAGCATGTGTCTTACTCAGTCCTACTGTAACCCTGTGGAATGGACATTACACCACAGGAAAATAATATGGTTTTTCTTCTTTCTAGTAGTTATCCCATGGATGTTTACCTCCGTGCTAATGGGCTTTGCTTCAGTTAAATTTTATGCATTATATCCTCAACTAAATATGGCATCATTTTCCTCCCATAAAATGTATCTTACTGTGATCGATCCCTTGGTTTACTGAACCTCAAAAAGATTGTACACCAATTTCTTTCTCTATATCCTTCAAGCTGGCATTTTTACCACATAGCACTTAATCAGCACATTAGAATTATGAATAAATTATTAGAAAGAACTTCAATAATGATGATGTTAAACATCACGTAAAAGTAACTTTTAGAAAAAAACTAAAAAATAAAATGATTATTATCACATATTTAAAGAATCTTGAGTATAGAAGATGAATTTTTTATTTTAAGAGTGAGCTAGAAAGGGAAGTTTAGTGCTAATACTCTATTCTCAAAGGGAAAGTCATCTCAACCTAGCTTAGTTTCCAACTAGATTGAGCACTAGTTAGGAGGCAAGCAGAAGAGCTTGAACCTCATGCCTCTTCTAACCTTAGCTCTTTCATTGATGGTATTGGAAACAAGTTCTTATGGTCCTGTGCCCTTCTCTCCCCTCAAGCCAGGCGTTACTTGACTGTTATACTGTCAGTGACAGTCCAGAGAGTTTAGATTCTCAACCTATGAGTACAGTTTAGGTACATGTACAGTGTGTCTGAAACAGTGGGGGTTTGGGGTGAAAGAAATCCATTTCTTGGGCTAATGGCAGGTCTCTCTAAAATTTATTTTTTAAACTGTTTCAAGAGAAGGAAATGAGGCTTTTGTTTCACAAAGTAAGTAGATAATCCTAACAACACAATAATCTTTTTATGAGTTAATTTTTTTTTCCATTTAGAAAAGTGGAATAAAGTGGTATTTGTACATATGTGACAGCATTTGTCCTATTCCTGTACCTTCCACCAAATACAGTTACACCCTTTGTTACCTTGGCCTATTATCCTACTGTGCCTCCAAAAAGATATTCTGTAATGTGATTTACACACCGTGGCTCCTACAAAAGCTTGTGAGCATCTCCCACCCCACATTATTGGTTCCCCACGTCCCCCTTTCTCCACCTTGTTCCCAGGGCTGACCCCCCCTTCCCACCACAGATTCTGTTAGTTACATTATATCATCGCTGTTGAGTTAGCCATCTAGTCTAGGCGAACAGACCCTGTCTTCCTTATTTCCTCTTTTTTCAATGCTTAGCACAGTGTGTGGCTCACACAGAGCAGGGACCAAAATGTTAGAATGGAGAATGTTTCCTGTGAGAGAAGAGCCTCACTATCTTCAAAAGTGTGTGTGCCCTCTGAGAGTGTGCTGACATGTGTGTACACACATGGTTCTTATGTTAGCCTCTGGGACCACCAGCAAAATGTCAAATTTCTTCCTAACTACTTGCAATACACAAAGCATCACGCTTGTAAAAATCTATAAAATCATATCTCCAGGGTTTCTTTGTTATGTTTGTTCTTGTGAGAGAAACAAATGTAGGTGGGCTGCACCTATTAATTCTTGAATTAGTAGAATTGAATTAGAAAGTTGAAGCACCAAGGTAGTTCAAATTTAGCACTTAACATTGTGGAAATAGTATAGTATTCTAAAGGTATAGTGAGAGTGGTGTTCTAGGTTTAAGGGTGACATGGGTGATCCCATGGCATATGATAACTTAACTGAAGAAAATATACTAGATTGACATTGAACATTAATGTAAAATCCCTCCTGAAGCCCCGTGTTAACCTGTAGATGGTTAGCCCCCAGGTGGGCTCGTGCTATTGGCTCTAGCAGCCTCCGGCATCTCCTCAAAACAGAGCCTGAGCTCCTGAAAACGCTACACCTGTTCTTAGCAGCATTTTACTTGGCATTCTATAGCTATAAAATAATTTAAGGAAAAAGAATGGCATGTAGGAAGGATTCTTAATATTTATAATTTTAGGCATAATAAATAAATACCTATTCTATACACTTTAGTCAAAAATTTCCCAAGTGTCGTCTTGTTTATTTTCAGAGCCAAAGGAAGGAAGCCGGTGACCTTTCTGTATTCTCATGTTGACAGCCACGAGGCATTTTAATTTGAGGGAAAACAAAATCTGTGAACCACTTTTTAACAATTGAGACTGATTAACCTTTGTTTAAATTTATGTAACAAAATAAACAGTCTGGAAATAAGTCTCAGACATTTTTTGATAGGAAGTGGAGAGTGATCATGTAAATATACAAAGTGAGAAGAGATATTAACTGTATAAATGCTGGTGTGTCCTGCGAGAGGAGTTTCATTTAAAGAGTTTCTCTTGTCTCATGTAGAGTTCATAGCCTCATCTCTATTGGTTTCAGCAACGGATTATTTTTGCATGTGAATTAAACCAAAAAGTAATCCTGGCAAGTTTCAATATTTTTCATGTGTATACTTACAAGGAAAATACATATTTATTCTTTGGGGAAATTGCGGCTCTGTCTTTCCTCCTCCAAAGTGTAGTGAGTCAGTCATAGTGGTAAATATAGATTTAATCTGAACTCCTAAGAATCTGAATTCTGATTGGTCATGGAGTTTGATAGCGTGTGGCATTCTTCAGAGTTTCCTAGTTTGCAAAGTTTTTGTCCAAAGTGGTATGTAAGAGAGTTCTAGATCAGGAGTCAGGAAGCTGGACTTTGCTATGAATAGGTTGCATGATTTGGGCAAGCTATTTAACCTCTCTATGCCTCAGTCTTTGTTGAAGAATAGAAAAGAGGTGAGCTTGTCTTTGCTGGGACAAAAACTGGATATAAGCAAAATGTGTTTTAATACTTCTTTGATACTACTTTAATGCTTCATATATTTCTGTAAAACTCAAGTAGAATTAACACATCCATATGAAAGAGTTTGGCTTAGGTGGTGATTCTGTTATGAATGTCCATGGAAACACAAACATACTAAGTTTTATCTTTAAAAATTATTATATCTAGCCCTGGCCAGCATGGCTCAGTTGACTGGGCCTACCCCATGTACCAAAAAGTTGCCATTTTCATTCCCAGTCAGGGCCTGTGCCTGGGTTGTGGGCTCGATCCCCAGTAGGGGGTGGGCAGGAAGCAGCTGATTGGTGTTTCTCTCACTCATCCATGTTTTTCTCTCTCCCTCTCCCTTTCTCTCTCTCTCAAAATAAAATTTTTTACTTTAAAAATTATTATATCCATAAATTGAATGAACTTAGGGAATAACTAATTATGCATTTTGTTAATAGAACATAGTGCATTTATACTTCTTTGAGGAATCTTGTAATTATTGTGTCTGTATATTTACTGGTTACCATGTGGTTTCCTATGGAGCTTCTGCTCCACGGAAGGCAACCGCTGGCCTGCAGAAGGATGCCCTCCCTAATGCCCAGGAGATAATGAATCCTGACCATTGCTACATTCTGTGGAATGCAGACCACTCAATACTGGTGCTCCTTTATGTTACTGGGACTCTCCTTGGCCACAGAATGGCATTTAGCCCTGGGGCAATAATTACAACACAACACATCACCTTCTGATTTGCGTATGAATGATTAAGTCCTAGTTGTTACCTGGACTCCCTACCGGCTCTGTGGCCACGCCTTAATAAACTGCTGATTGCACACCTCTCTAAGAGTTGTTCAGGGTGCACTTAGGAATTTTTCTCTTCATTGCACTACAGCTCTTGAAGTTTTACTCCAAGCTTCTGTCCTGAGACATCTATCACAGGTTTATAGATTTGATGCAACTGACCCAGGAAGTTTGATCATTACACAACCTACCTCAAGCACCTTTTCAGGGTGGTTATCTGCAGGCTACTGGTTCAGAGATGAATAATAGATGACTCACCAGAGAGCTTGTAGAAAAATCTAAGCTTTGTAGCCTGTACTTCTTCATAAAGATTACATTTTGTGGGGAAACAGACTTTCTATTCCCCAAAGTGGCTTTTGCACTGACCCTTAGGTGTTATTTTTGTAGGTTTTGTTGTTAAGTATTTGTTTTTATCTGTCTTTACTTTCTATGGTTGCATGAAAGATTTTGGTTTAGATTATTCCAGAATAGATTTTGTTTTATTAAAGAGCTACTGTGAAGGCAAACATATGTTTTGTTTAAGCCTAACAACCCATTTTTATTACAGACCTTTTTATTTTGTGAGGAAAATATTGCTGTTTTATTTTATATTTATATAGTGAGGCACTTAGATATATATCTTCATAAAACAAACAAATAATAATTTGGGAGAAGAATTTAGAAGTTTTTAAAAAGAAGGTTATTTAAGGTTTTGTAAACATACAAGTTACTTGCTATTAGATAAACATTCTAAGGGAGTATTTTTCTTAGATTATTTTGAGCTCTAACATGCTGCTTTCTGACAATCTCTTGAGATTATGAATTTTAAAAATTACACCAAGTTATTAAAAATTTAAAATAGCTTTATCAGCCTGAGCAAGTAGGAAAACTAAAAAATTTCTTATGTAAATTGCCAAATAACTTGATTATATTCTCTGTAGTTTTGGCTTTCTTACAATAAAGTGAGTAACAAATGCAATTTTAACCTCAGGCTTATTTAGGATAAATGCAGAGTTAGTTCCTAGTATCCTGTGCTCTTTTGCAAACTAATTATTGCTTTTTTTCCTTTCCTCCTAGCTTTATTAAGACTTAAATGACAAAACTGTATATATTTAAACTGTACACTATGGTGTACACTATATTTAAAATATGTATACATTGTGAAATGACTACCACAATCAAATTAATACATCTATCACCTCACATAGTTGCCATTTTTCTCTTTGTGTGTTGAGAATGTTTATTATTTAATCTCTTAGCAAATTTCAAGTATATAATAGAGTACTGTATTTAAAAATAATTTTTACTTTTTAATTACAGTTCATGTAAAATACTATATTAGTTTCAGGTGTATAACATGGTGATTAACATTTATATATCTTACGAAGTGATCACACTGATAAGTATACTACCTGTCTGACACTACATAGTTATTTCAATGTTATTGAATACATTTGCTATGCTGTACTTTACCTCCGTGACTGTTGTGTTTTTTTTAAATTTATCTTTACTGTTGGAAGTATTACAGATGTCCTCCTTTTGCCCCCCCCATTACCCCCCTCTGCCCTGCTCCTGCCTCACCCCCAGGGCTTCCCTATACTATCGTCTGTGTCCATGGGTTATGCATTTATGCATATAAGTTTTTTGGTTAATCTCTTCCTGCCCCCCTTCCCTCCTCTCTGAAATACATCAGTCTGTTCCATGCTTCTATGTTCCTGGATCTATTTTGTTCATCAGTTTATTTTGTTTATTATATTCCACATATGAGTGAGATCATGTGATACTTGTCTTTCTCTGACTGGCTTATTTCGCTAGCATAATACTCTCCAGGTCCCTCCATGCTGTCTCAAAGGGTAAGAGATCCTTCTTTTTTATAGCTGCATAGTATTCCACAGTGTAAATGTCCCACAGCTTTTTTATCCACTCACCTGCTGATGAGCACTGGGGCTGTTTCCAGATCTTAGCTATTGTAAATTTTGTTGCTATGAACATAGGGGTTCATATACTTTCTAACTGGTGTTTCAGGTTTCTTATAACTGGCAATTTTATAATTGATGACCAGCATAAGTCATCAGTTTTGCTCAAATAAACTCTTGTAAAAATTCTCTACAGGTTTGGAGGTTTGATTTCCATTTTTTGCAAATGACTGTCATACACAAGGGAATCACCAAACCTTCTCTCATTTAGTCTTTGAAGAAAATAACTTGATGGCATTTGAAGATCTGGAAATGAAATTGCACATTTTAACTCCTGAGCTTTTAAAGCCAAGTACCATCCTGGGAGGTGGAGGGGAGAGCATCATTCTGGGTGAAAACTCATGAGCTCTGAGTGGGCAGAAAGCAAAGGGATCTGGTGATTTAAGCTTGCTTGACTACTTCCTCTTTTCTCCTAAAGTCAGTTATGTCTTCTCTTATTTACTAGGCTTTCGTTCTTGCTTCTCTTGCATTGTCTTCTAACTTCTGGTCCTAACACGAAGCCTTGGCAACGGTTAGTTGCTACAGGATTTGTTGAATTATAGTTGTGCAGTTTCTTGACTCTTGGCAATAAGTAGTCAAAATAGTTTCAAAGAATGATGTATCTTTGGTTTATTTCTTTCTAAATGTAGCGAAACTACTCCCTAATTAGAAAATGGACTGTTATTTTTCATAGAGCCTTAGGGAACCCCTTCATGTGTCTTTTCCTTTGCAGAGAACTCTTTACTACTCCAGACTTACTATTTTGGTTTTAATTTTAAGTGATAAACTTGGGATAAGGGAGCCTTTTGAAGGACTTTCTTGTGAACTCGGAGTATAAATATATCATTGCAAGAACTGCTGCTATGGAAAGAGTCTTGAAGCAAAATAAAACTTAGAAACTCAAGAGCAAAATGGCAGGACTTTGTTTTATCCAAAAAAGAAATTCTTATGGCATCGTAATTGGCGCCCAATGTAGCTGGAGCCAGAGAGCTTGCCCTTGGCTTTGGAGACCAGCAGGCTGATCTCCAATCACCACAACCCAAGCCATACCTATAATTAGAGAGGAAAACAACTGAGGAAAACTTTGGAAAGCCCGTCTCTTTTTATGAGAGTTCCTTTGCCTAGTTGGTAATAATGAGACTTTTTTACATTCTGTCCACAGTACTTCTAGTCATTCTCTGAACTGTAACATTTGCCCTTAGTCCATACACATATTAGATAAATCCTGTAACCTAAAGAAGCTTGTAGAGGGTCAGTGTAATATTTTATATAGCCCAATATTTTGCTTTTAGGTATAGAGACATGAAGCTATTGTCATAGAGGAGTGTGGCAGTGACCTCCACTGATGCCACACAAGGACTTCAGAAACATGTGATTCTTGTTTAGCTTCACATGTAATTATATGGAAGTTTGAGGCATGGAATTAAATAATAACGGAAATAAATATTAAGGATAGAACTGGCTTTTTGTTTTCTTGAGATGATCAGAAATGGCCAGTTTTATATTCCAGATACTTAGCTCAGGACGTGTGCCCACTCTGAAATTTTGTGGTTGGTAATGAAGCATAAATATTTTCTGTGACTAAGAGTGATACCATTGTAATTTAACCTAGTTATGAATAACTGGAAAGGAGGAAAGGGAGGCCAAATATTACAGGCATTTATTTGTGCAGTGCTGCCAGGAAGTTGCAGTTTAACACTCCCCAGTTCTATTCCCCACCGATTGCTGGGGGAAGGGACTGGATCAGGGAACAATAAACACATGCCCAGTGAAGTCTGGGTGACATAGGGAAGGTACCTGACTGTCAGTCACACCTGGAAACAGGTCATTGTCCAGAATAGGTGTGGCCACTGCAAGCACCGGAAGATTTGAGATATTTAATCTCCTAAACAAAGGAGTTTGCTCTTGTGCTCTTGCTCTCTTGTCTCCTGGCTTGTGGGGGCTCTCACCCTCCAGTGTTTGCCCACATGGCTCATGGCCATGGGGACCCCACACACAATGGACTAATGGACTGCAACTAGCCTCATGCTACACTGGACCCAGCTCCACCACAGAACAGAATCTTTGGACACTGGATTTGCTTCTAGCTCTACTGAATCCCCACCTGCCCATCGTCTGGATTGGATTAAGGGAAATGGAACTTTAGAAACCTAAGGATGTAATTCCACACAAATAAAAATCACTCATCCTCCTGTACGAGTCTCAGGAAATTCTTTTCCTTGAGATATTGTAAGGACCTGAACCCCAGCACTCAGTGGGGAAAGGGATACCCCACTTTCACTGATAACAAGAGGGCATATGAATTAGAAGGCCCTGAAATATTAAATATAATGGAAAATAGCTTTCTAAGTTAATATAAAAGAAATAAAAAACATACAGAATAAACTTGCCCCCAAATCTGTGATTCTCAACCTTGGTTGAACATTGGAATGACATGGGGAGCTTTAATTGTTACTGGAGAGCCACCTGCCTGAGTAGAAGGGGGCTGGACTCTCTTCTCTTCAGCTCTTGTCACACTAGCAGGAAATAATTCAGACGAGAGACAGAAAGCAATGTTGAAATAAAGCAAGCGAATTTGTTAAGAACATACTTGGCATAAAGCACAAGCGGGCAACTCAGCTAGTCTGAGCACCCTGCCTGTTAGGGGTTCAAGGGTTTTATACTCTTTCCCACTGTAGGTTTCAAGGTTCCCCTGTTACATTGTTGTGACTTTTTCCAGAATTTATGAGAACATCAGGCGATTTTATCTTGGCAAGTCCCAAGATTGCTCACTTTTTTGTTTAACAGGTGAAATAAACTCCCCTTTTATTACCCTTCCCCTCCTCTAACCCTAGCAGCTACTGATTCTGCCACAAGTGATACTGTCCAAATACTTTGGGGGTTTTTGTTATTTGTCCCCCAGGCTTCTTCTGTCTTTGGGTTTAAATGGCACAAATGGCATTAATTGGGTCTTTGTTCTTTATTTTCCCAGGCCAGGACGTGTTAAGCTATGTATTCTCTGGTTAGGGAGGAGAGGTATAAACCATTTGCTCTCTAGTGTCCTTGGTTGGGAAAGATAAGGTATTGTGATTCACAGTCTGACTGCAAGCTGCCCAAACTGTTTGGCCTTGTTTAATTTTGTCTCAGTTCTCCCTTCCACTTGCCCAGTAATTTTCCTAGCTTCTTACTATCCTGCCACATAATGGCATTGATGCTTGGTCCCACCCCAGTCTGACTTATCTGGTCTTGGGTTTGAAAGCTGCCTTAGGTAAACCTGTCTGATAGACCAAAATGTATTAAAAAGAATTAACTTTATTCAGGTGTTTCATAGAGTCAAATTAAACAGTATCAGGTCAAATACAGTCAATAGTTGGTAGAAAGCAGCATAGTCTCTCACCCTGGTTATTTTCTTAAACTTAATGACAAATTGTGTATGCTGTTTTGAAAGAATGAAACAAATGTTTTTTAAACTTGTAATTATATATAGTTTCACACACATATGTAAAAAGCTTCCTGGGTCTGGAGTTATTTTTGGGAGGAGGTGGGGAGGTTTAAAATTACAAATTAAATACACAAATTAAAGGTTATTGATTCAGAGTTTCTATTCTTGTTTCAATTTTAGTTAAATTTTATTTTCTGGTACTCTTTCCATTTCATCTAAATTTTCAAACTTAATCACATAATTTATGATATCCTTTTATTTCAATGTTAATAGTTGTAAAAATCTTTAGTGATGTCTCATTTTCATTTCTAATATTGGCTATTTAAGCCTTCTCTCGTTTTCTTGACCACTCTCATCACCAATTAAAAAAATTTATTAGTTTTTCAAAGAATTATGTTTAGACTTTGTTTATCCTTCTGATCAAATGTTTTTCTATTTCATTAATTTTTGCTTTTAAAATTTCCTTCCTCCTAATTTTGGGTATAATTTACTAGGTTTTATTTTTTATGACTTCTTGATTAGATATTTAGATAAATTTTAATTGTTCCTCTTTTCTAATATATGCATTTAAAACTATAGGTTTCCTTCTTAGTATGGCTGTAATTGCATTCTAGACATTTTTATATACACTAAGTTTATTGTAACTTGATTCAAAATTATTTCTAATTTCCATTTTGATTTCTTTTTTTAAATCTGTGGATTATTTATTTAGTAATATATTACTTAATTTCCAAAAAATTAGGATTTAAAAATTATCTTCTTGTGTTTTTGCGTAACATTGTCTAAGTTTAAAGTATACAAAGTGATTTGATACATTTATATTTTTCAAAAATTATTACCATCATAGTATTAGCTGACAACTACATCACGTCACATAATTACCATTTCTTTTTGTGGTGAGAACACTTAAGATCTACTCACTTAGCAAACTTTCAAGTGTATAATACAGAATTGTTAACTATAATCACCATGCTGTGCAATAGATCTCCCAAACTTACTCATCTTACAAATGAAAGTTTGTACCCCTTGATCAGCATCTCCCTGTTTCTTCTACCGTCCCAGCCCCTGACAACAACCATTTTACTCTCTGGTCCTTTGAGTTAAATTTTTAGAATCCACATATTAGTGAAAACATGTAGTATTTGTCTTTCTTTGTCTGACTTAGTTTACTTAGCATAATGTCTTCCCCAGTTCATCCATGTTGTCACAAATAGATGGATTTCTTTCTTTTTTATGGCTGAATTGTATGTAAATGTATGTTTTATCTTCCTTACTGTTAGTGGATCCTTAGCTTGTTCTCATATCTTGGCTATTGTAACCAATGTTGCAATGAACATAGGAGTGCAGATCTCTCTCCATTATACTGATTTAATCTTGTTTGAACATATACCCAAGAATAGGATTGCTGGATCATATGGCAGTTTTGTTTTTAATTTTTTTTTAGGAACCTCTAATGTTTTTCATAAGACTGTACCAATTTTACATTCTCATCAATAATGTACAAGAGTTCTCTTTTCTCCTATATCACCAGCTCTTGTTATCATTTTCATAATAGCCATTCTAACAGGTGTGAGGTGATCTCTCATTGTGGTTTTGATTTGCATTGATGATTAGTGATATTGCACACCTTTTCATGTTCCTGTTGGCCATCTGTATGTGTTCTTTAGAAAAATTTCTATTTAGTTCCTCTATCCATTTTTTGGTTGGATTATTATTATATTTTGCTACTGAGTTGTATTAGTTCTTTATATATTTTGATATTTACCCCTCATCAGATATTTGATTTGCAAACATTTTTTCCCCATTTTGTAGGTGGCCTTTTTACTTTGTTGATGGTTTCCTTTACTGTGCAAAGTCTTCTTAGTTTGATGTATTCTTGCTTTTTAAATTTTGCTTTCATTGCTGATGTTTTGGTTTTGTAGTTTAGTTTGAAATCAGGAAGCATGATGCCTCCAATGTTGTTCTTCTTTCTTAAGTTTGCTTTGACTACTTGGAGTCTTTCATTGTTCCGTATGCATTTTAAGGTTATTTTTATATTTCCATGAAAAATGCCACTGACATTTTGATAGGGATTGCATTGAATCTTTAGATTTTTGTGTGAAGTATGGACATTTAAAAAATACTAAATCTTCCTGAGTTTGGGATATCTTTTCATTTATTTGTGTCTTCCTCAATTTCTTTCATTAATATTTTATAGTTCTCAGTTTATAGGTTTATCACCTTCTTGATTAAATTTATTCCTAAGTATTTCATTTTTTGATACTATTGTAAATTGAATTATTTATTAACTTATTTTTTATACAGTTCTGTGTTACCATTTAGAAATGATTTTGTGTCCAACAACTTTATTGAATTAGTTTATTAGTTCTAACAAGTTTTTTGGTGGAGTCTCTATCATATATATAAGATCATGTCATCTGCAAACATAGACAATTTCACTTCTTTCTTTCCGGTATGGGTGACTTGTCTTTTTCTTGCCTTATTGCCCTGGCAAGGATTTCCAGTACTATGTTGAATAGAAGTGGTGAGAGTGGACACTCTTCTTTTGTCTCTAATATTAGGGAAAGGCAAAACAAACAAATAAAAAATTCACAACATTCCAAAAGCAGTTCTAAGAGGGAAGCTTACAGCAATATATCCCCACATTAAGAAAAAAGAGGAGAGCAGTAGGAGAGGTTAAAGAGGGGATAAATAGTCATGGAAGGAAACTTGACTTAGAGTGGTAAACATACAATATATGGGTGATATGTTACAGAATTGTATCCCTGAAACTTATATAATTTTATTCACCAATGTCACCGCAATAAATATTCAATTTAAAAAAAGAAAAGAAAAAAGATTTCAAATAAGCAACCTAACTTTACACTTAAAGGAACTAGAAAAAAAGAAAAGAGCATATTAAGCCCAAAGCTAGCAGAAGGAAGGAAATAATAATGATTAAAGCAGAAATCAATGAAAATACACACCAGAAAGACAATAGAAAAAGATCAACAAAACTTAGAGTTGATTTTTAAAAAAAAGAAAATTGGCAAACCATTAGCTAGACTTACCAAGTAAAAGGGGACTCAAATGCATAAAATTATAAATCAAAAGGGAGACATTACAACTGATACAACAGATATACAAAGGATCCTAAGTGACTACTATGAGCAATTGGATAACCAAAAAATTGGATAACCTAGAGGAAATGGCTAAATTCCTAAGAAACATAATTCTACCCAGACTGAATCCTGAAGAAATAGAAAATACGAACAAGCCAATAATGGATAAGTATATTGAATCACTATTCAAAACCTCCCAACAGAGAAAAGCCCAGGACTAGATGGCTTCAAAGATGAATTTACCAAACATTGAAACTACCAAAGAAGAATTAATGCCAATTCTTCTCAAACTCTTCCAAAAAATTAAAAAGAGGGAACATTTCCAAAGTCATTTTACAAGGCCAGTATTACCCTGATACCAAAGCCAGACAAGGACACTACAAGAGAAGAAAGTTACGGGCCAGTATCTATATGAGCTTAGGTGTAAAAATTCTCAACACAATCCTAGCAAACCAAATTCAACAGCACATTAAATGAGTCACACATGATGATCAAGTGGGATTTATTCATGGGATGCAAGGATGGTTCAACATATATAAATCAATAAACATGATACAGCACATGAACAGAATAAAGAATAAAGAACATATGATCATCTCATTAGATGCAGAAAAAGCATCTGACAAAATTCAACATCTTTTCATGATAAAAACTTCCATGAAATTAAGTATAGAAGAAATATACCTCAACATAATAAAGACAATCTGTGACAAACCTGTAGCTGACATCATACTCAACTGTGAAAAGAGCTGATTCTCTAGTATGCCAGTTAGATATATGTCAGTTCTGATTCTTTTGGTAATTTCACTGCTCTCTCCCTTTATTTTTTATGTTATCATTAGTTTGTTTTCATAACTTTCTGTTTTTAACCTAGTTGTAATTTTGTAATTGAATGTTTCATTCATTTATTCTCATTCTTCAAGGTCAATATTTTTACTAACAGCAGCTTTGTAAAGCTCTAACTCATAAGTTTTGGCTTATAAGGATCTCAATTTTGTTTTTCCTAACTAACTTTTGCATATTTGAGTTTCATTATTGATGTTTTAATTAATGGGGAATTAAAAAAATATGATTCTTTTTAAAAAAATATCTCAATTGAATAAGTTCCCCCATTTTGGTGGGTCATGAATTTCAACTTCTGTCTCGCTAGCACAGAGAGAGGGCTGAAATCTTGGCTTTACACTTTGGCATCTCAACTGGATTCTTTTGCTTGGGCTTTCAGATCTTGCTCTGCATGGAAAAGGCTTAGGAATTGGCAAATGCCTCAAGGGGAAATTGCTGCTGCATTTTGGACTATGTTTTCTGTTTGTTCCTCTCAGTTATGCTTTGGCCGCTGTGGTGTATGTCTCCTCAGCCTCATGGAACTGCTCCAAGCCCCAGTCTACCACTTTGTGTTTAGAAATGATGGTCCAAATCACCAACACCTCTGAGGGAAGAGCTAGTCATCAAAGTGGGTTCACCTTAGTTTGTCCCTCTTTTCTCTCACACCCTTGCTCCCGAACTCCCAATTGTCTTGGCTGTTCTCTAATGCCTTCACTGATGCTTTGAAACATTTAAAAATGTCTTTTACTCAGCTTTTATAATTGTTTTTGGCAAGAGAATTGATCAAGAGAATACAAGATTTTCCCCTTAACTTAATGTGTTTTTATAATGGTCAATTCCTTTTTAATTTTTAAAATTTTTTTAATCTTTATTGTTGAAAGTATTACAGATGTCCCCTTTCTTTCCTCATTGATCCCCTCCACCCTGCATTCGCCCCACTCCTAGGCCTTTCCCATACTAATGTCTGTGTCCATAGGTTATGCTTATAAACATATTAGTTCTTTGATTAATCTCTCCCCACCCACTCCCCCATCCCCACCTTCCCTCTGAGATCCCTCAGTCTGTTCCATGCTTCTATGTCTCTGGATCTATTTTGTTCATCAGTTTATTTTGTTTATTACATTCCACATATGAGTGAGATCATGTGGTACTTGTCTTTCTCTGATGGGCTTATTTTACTTAGTATAATACTCTCCAGGTCTATCCATATCGTCCCAAAGGATAAGAGATCCTTCCTCTTTACAGCTGCATAGTACTCCATGGTGTGAATGTCCCACAGCTTTTTTATCCACTGATGGGCACTTGGGCTGTTTCCAGATCTTAGCTATTGTGAATTACACTGCTATGAACATAGTGGTGCATAAGTTCTTTCTGATTGGTGTTTTGGGTTTCTTAGGATATATTCCTAGAAGTGGGATCACTGGGTCAAATGGCAGGTCAATTTTTAATCTTTTGAGGAACCCCCATACTGTTTTCCACAGTGGCTGCCCCAGTCTGCATTCCGACCAGCAGTGTACCAGGGTTCCCCTTTCTCCACACCCTTGCCAGCACTTGTCATTCATTGATTTGTTGATGGAGCCATTCTGACAGGTATGAGGTGATACCTCATTGTGGTTTTAATTTGCATCTCTCTAATGATTAGTGACATTGAGCATTTTCTCATGTTTCTTAGCCATCTGTATGTCCTCTTTGGAGAAGTGTCTATTCAGGTCCTTTGTCCATTTTTAAATTGGATTGTTTGTCTTCCTTTTGCTAAGTTGCATGAGTTCCTTATATATTTTGGATATTAACCCTTTATCAGCGTGTCATTGGCAAATATGTTCTCTCATATAGTGGGCTCCCTTTTTAATTTTAATCTTAGCTTTTATTTTAGTTCATTCTATTTCAAACTCATCTTTTGCCTTAATGTTTCAAATCTGTTTTCTTTTAATTTATTAAAAATGCAAAATAGAGCCCTGACCAGTGTGACTCCATTGGTTGGAGCATCATCCCGTACACCAGAAGGTGGTTGGTTTGATTCCCAGTCAGGCTCCTACGGGAGGCAACCAATTGATGTATCTCTCTCACATTGATTTTCTCTCTCTCTCTCTCTCTCTTTCTCCCTCTCTCCCTCTCTTTCCCTCTCTCCTTTCCTTCCTCTCTAAAATAAAATAAAATTAAATTAAAAAAAAATACAAAGTAGGTAATTTCTAAAAATATCTTCAGTTTCTTACTGTAAATCACTTTGTGCAAACACCCTGTATCCTTAAGGGACTTTTTCTCATTATGTAATTTAATATTGCTTTACTCATTTTTGAAAAAGAAATCTGTCCAGGTTCTATGTTTGGAAAAAAACAATTTAAAATTACTCTAAGTGCCCTTTGCTATTCATTTGGGTGTGGAGTAAATCTCACATATCTTAAACTAAATGGGATAGTTTTTATTAGATATTTACTTGCCAGATTTCAAAGGTCATGACTCTGCTAGATTTTCTCTTGTCTTTCAGCTGAATTCCCTGACTCAGAGGGACTTTATTCCTAAATCATTAAAAAACAATTGCAATTCTTTCAGCAGGGTAGTGCTTGATATGTAACACTGGTTTCCTTGCCTGTTCCTTTGTCTCACCCCTGCCTTTTAACTGCTTTGTATCAGAAGATGCAGCATACCTGCACTTTGTGTTTTTGTAAGCCCTTTCTACCTTGGGTTACAGGCAGTTAGACAGAATGAGAGCTTTGGAAGGAAAATCCCTTAAAAGTTGTGTTGTAGAGGAGTGGCTGCCAAGCACCAGCTATGGAAAAGAGGAGAGGACATTTGTGTCAGGCAGTCCTGGGTTTTAATACCAGTCACCCCATTCTCAAGCTACTCATCAGTGGAAAGGATGTGCCACCTTTACTCAATGGTACTATTTGTATGATAAGTGCCCTCCTCAAAGGATTATTCTAAGGACAAACTAACTAACAGAACGTAATCAATTACTCTTGCTACAAAGAAAGTGCTCCCAATACTAGCTGTTATTATAATTCATTATTCTTATTCTTATTTTAAATAATAGCCATTAGTAACTTCATTCTGGGTACAAGGCTCCTTTGGGAAAGTATCTTGTACATTAAGCAAGGTTTTGTAATATTTATAATTTGGTGAGGTGGGGGACAGGGTCAAGTGGAAGCTAGGGTTGGCAATGAAAAAATAAGCCTTGTGGGAAGCTCCCTAAGTTAGTCTTTGGGGGGCAGGGCTTTCAACATCAGAGCCTGAGCAGAGCCCTGTTATAATTATCTGTGCTATTTTCCCCAAAGTTCTGTTGTTGCTGCCATTTCTTCACTGTTTAAAAATTTTTTCCCCCCATTGCTTTTTCAGAGAGAGTAGAAGGGAAGGAGGGAAAGAGAGAGAGGGAGAGAGGGGGGTGGAGGGAATTGGTTGCCTCCTGCACATACCCCGACTGGGGCTGGGGATGGAGCCTGCAACCGAGGTACATGCCCGTGGCCAGAATCGAACCTGGGACCCTTTAGTCCTCAGGCCGATGCTCTAATCACTGAGCCGAATCTGCCAGGGCCATTTCTTCACTTTGAAGCCCTTCACAAACTGACTTGATCATTCCAATCAGAATTTCTACCATTTATGCTCAAGGTAACCTTAAGTTACAACTACACAGGGCAATTGTGATATTCTGTGAATACGTTAATGCTTTTTTTCTTCCATGCATTTTTGTATACTATTTTCCCAGCCTGACCAGCCTCGAATGTCCTTTCTCATTTGTTATTGTCAACAGGAATTCTCAAACTTCCTCCTTCATGACTCAGCACAAGCACCTTCTTTCCCAAGAGCTCTTCCCTTATTCCTCAAGCTCCTATAATTTTTATTTTGCATATTTGAAACTTATACTTGCTGTTGTTCACCACCCAGGCTGTAAATTTCTTAAACTATGTCTTATTTTCCTTTGTATTTCCTGACAATAGGATACAGTTTTTGTACCTGTTAGGCATTCAGTAAAGGCCATTAAAAACTGAACTGAAGCCTGGCCAGCGTAGCTCAGTGGTTGAGCATCGACATAGGATCCAGGAGATCGCAGTTTGATTCAGGGTCAGAGCACATGCCCGGGTTGCAGGCTCCATCCCCAGTCGGGGGCGTGCAGGAGGCAGCCGATCAATGACTCGCTCATCATTGATGTTTCTATCTCTCTCCCTCTTCCTTCCTCTCTCTGAGATCAATAAAGACATATTAAAAAACACACACCAAAAAACTGAACTCAAGTATCTTAATAATAATGTTTTTTATTTAGATGCCACTGGTGAAAGACAGTATTTAGAGAAAGGGGGAATAACTACTTTCAAAATCTGTTAGTTACAATTTTGTTTGTATATATAGTCAATTGTCTGTAGACGGTTATGTAAACTAATAGTGCCTTAGTTTCTATGGTCCCAACTGTAATCACTGAGTCAGAGAAGGGCTCTATTATTAATTATAAGACTGGATACTTCACACTGTGCAGAATGTCTCTAAATTTCATTCAGAGAATCAACAAGGTTATTTCTAGATCTTTATACCCTATTTCCAGAGTCCTTAAGTGAAATTCTCATTCTTTTACTCTCAGATGAACACCTCCTTTATTCTTGATCGTGGTTAATTATTTCATTCAGTTTCCGAAGTCAGAAATCTCAGTGTTTCGTCCACTCTTTCCTTCCCTGTATTCTATTTATCATCCTAAATCTATCAATTTACTTGAAGTATAAAAATAAAATGCCTGAGTTGTGGGCTCAGTCCCTGGTAGGGGTGTGCAGGAGGCAGCTGATCCGTTTCCCTCTCATATCACATCAATATTTTCTCTCTCTCTCTCTCTTCTTTTCCCTTCTTCTCTCTCTCTCTCAAAACAAAATTAAATTAAAATAAAATGTAGCTCTTACTTTATCTTTCCTTCCTGGAAAGAGTAGAAGCCAGTCGTTTACTCATGTTACTGACGCTAATTTCTTTCCCATTCTAGTCTATTTTAGTCAATGTCAATTAAATTTTTTTTTCAATAAAACTGTCTCTGCTATTTGAAAATCTGTTAGGTTCAAGTGGCTAAATTATTGAATTAAAACTCAATTGTTTTGACCTACCTGACCTTGTCAGCCTTATCTCCCACTGACCCTCTCTGTACAGCTAGTTCCAGGAAACCTTCAGATCCTTAAGCTTCTTTGGGCTCCTTTGCTTACTGTTCCCTGTCTAGAACAGCCCTTCTTTGCTGTCAAGTTCCTACTCACCCTTCTAGCGCTAACAAAATATTAATCCCCAGGCAAGAAGTTGCTCTATCTATGGGACTTCCCAGCCTTTTGTTAATGTACCGTCAGTGGTTACTGCATTGCTGCTTATCAATTTGTCTTGGTCTCCAAACCCCTAGAGTATAACCCATGTAAGAGCAGGAATCCTAAATTATTAATCTTTGTAATTCCAAGGTATGGCACAGTGCCTAATAATGGTAGGGGCCCAGTTTGCTTTTCTTAACTCTTGCTTTAAAATTCCAGCGATGGGTTTAGGGGTGTAATGGGAAGAACACAGGAGGCCAGTCAGGAGACCTGAGTATCAGTCCAGGGTTGATTATTAACAAGCTGTATAATCCTGCATATATCACCCCATCTCTTTGTATTTTGGCTTCTTCATCTGTAACATGAGGCAGTCGAGCTAGATACTCTCTAGAGGGGCCCTTCCTGTTCTTAAAGATGACAATTCTAGGTGGAGAGGTTTGTATGTATATTGACTTGAGTAGGGTGGTAACGTTCTATGGCACATTCTTAATTTATAACTATTAATTTCCCCTTCTTCCTTTACTCTAACCACTCACTAATTCTGATGTAATGAACTGGATTTCAGAGTGAGTCGTTAAAGGTTCATAGTGTCATAGTTTAGACATGTGATCTTGTAATCACATAAGGTCCTCACTACACACAGTGCACACAAAAAAGCCTTTAAACATGTGAAATGTATTAGTCACATGCTCTTGAGAAAGCTATAAAAAGGACCCATCCCAGGCCCAGATGTGCCCTTGGAAAGGGTTGGACCATCAACAGGGAAGGAGGAGTGAGAGTTTCAGCCATGATTACTCCCATCTGTTATTCTTTAAAACAAACAAACACTTTTCTAAATGAGCACTAGATGTGGGAAAAATTATGAGAAGCTGATATCAAAGCTGGATTAAATATGTTTTCAGATGGGATTTTAGATTTCACATTTTGTTAAAGCCTTAATTGCTTCTCCCTCCCCGCCCCCCCCCCCCCCATCAACTTTATTGTTTTTTAACTTTGGTGCTTTGGTGATGAGCCTAGAAGGTACTATTTGTCATGGTGGATAAATCCACTCCATGAAACTAAGCTTGATTAGAATTTTTTCACACAAACTTTTGGACACTTCCTACACCAATCCAAACATGTATGGAGAACAGTAAAACCAATTTTCCCCATTCACTTAAGGAGCAGAGGATAGCTATAAGTGGAGAGATCTCAGCTGAAGGTATATTAATCCATCTAACTTTAATAAGCCACCATTTAATTTAACAAAGAGAAACTTTCTACCATATAGGATAGAATTTGTATTATTAGCTACTCTATTATGTTTCCTGGATGACAGCAGAATTTATGGCAAGGTAGACCCCCTCCATGACTATTGGTATTAAATAATCAAGTGAATCAACTAAATTCTCATAGATATATTAATATAATGTTCATTTGTTGATGTCTGAAAGTATGAAGGATGGAATTGCTATAAATATTTTAACTATTTGATTTAAATTTCTAACTTGTTGCCCAATATACTTGAGATCCTATTATGAATTTACATAAGTTCTAAGGAGATCGTTTCATGACTGCTTAACTTTTCTAATGTATTTTCATTTGAGACAGTTAATGAAGTGTTTTAATTTATTTGTTCTAGCTTAAAAAATCATCAAGCTGAAAAGCAAATAATTCTTCTGAGATACTCTGAACTCTAACTAATGCGGAAACACTGAATACTTTTTTTATTTTTTATTTTAATATATCTTTATTGATTTCAGAGAGAGGAAAGGAGAGGGCGGGAGAGAGACAGAAACATCAATGATGAGAGAGTCATTGATCGAGCCCGCAACCCGGGCATGTGCCCTGACCGGGAATCGAACCCCGATCACCTGGATCCCAGGTCGACGCTCAACCACTGAGCCACGCCCGGCCAGGCACTGAATACTTTTAAAATGTGAAACTTTTATGTATGTAGGTATTTTATAAACAGCAACTAACTTGTACTATCTGTTTAATAAAAACTATCCCAATTAATTTTGTCTATTATATCTTTGATATCTGTAATAGATCGAATAATGACCTCCCAAAGATATCCTAATCATTGGAATTTGTGAATATGTTGTGTTACATGGCAAAGGGCAATTAAAGTAGTGGATGGAGTTGAGGTTGCTAATCAGCTAAGCTTAAAATAAAGTAATTAAGCTTGGATTGTCCAGGTAGACTGAGTGGAATCTCACAGTCCTTAAGAACAAAATAAATGAACAGAAACAGATTCATCAATAAAGAGAACAAACTAATGGCTGCCAGAGGGGAGGGGAATTAGGGGCTGGGTGAAAAAGGTGAAGGGATTAAGAAGTACAAGCTGGTAATTGCAAAACAGTCACTGGGATGTAAAGTGAAGCATAGAGAATATAGTCAGTGTTATTGCAATAACTATGTGTGGTGCCAAGTGGGTACTTGAAATATTGGGGGATCACTTTGTAAAGTATATGATTACCTAACCACTGTGCTGTACACCTAAAACTAATATAAAATAATAGTGAATGTAAACTGTAACTGAGAAATAAAATTTAAAAGAAAGTGGGAGGAGTTGGCAGAGAAGGTCAGAATGATGAGAAATGATATGAGAAAGTGATATGAAAAAGGCTCAACCAGTCATTGCTGGCTTTGAAAATGGAATGAGACCATAAGCAAAATTATGTGGGTGGCTTCTAGAAGCTGAAAAAGAAAGGCAAGAAAATGGACTCTCCCTTAGAGCCCCCAGAAAGGGGGACAGCCCTGCCGACACTGATTTTAGCCCAGTGAGAGATTTTAGACTTCTGACCTCCAGAGCTCTAAGATAACAAATTTGCATTGTTTTAAGCTACTAAATTTGTGGTTATTTGTTACAGCAGCAATAAGAAACTAGTACAATGCCCAAATTGGAAAAGGACAGTGTAAAATAAAATGTATAGTCCAATCTCATTTATGAACATAATTGTAAACATGCTAAATCAAATATTAACATAAAATCCATCCAGCAGCATATGTTCGTATTTCTCCAAGAATATAGGGATATAGCTCTATTTCAGAGTTTACTTATATAGGGTATTATATTAACAGATTAAAAGAAATGTGTAAAATATATATAATGTGTAAAAAATGTATATATAAAACATATAAAGTTAATAGAAAATACATATTATTTTAATTGATACAGAAAAAGCATTTGTGATAAATCAATACCCATCCATGATATAGTCTTAGAAAGCTAAAAATTATTGGGAGCATCTTTATTTTTTCAGTGATCCGAATGAAATGTCATTATGTGAACATCAATGGAGAAATGTTGGAAACATTACTATTAATGTGCAAAAGATAAAGATAAGGATGTCCATTGTCACTGCTTCTAGTCAAAGAAATGAAATAGGAGATAAAAGGATTGACTAGAAATAGGCAAACTTTTTGTTACTTGTAATAATATGAGTATATGCATAGAAAGTCCAATAGAAATAAACAATGACACTGAATATTTCAGCATGGTGGCTAGATAAAAAAGTTAGAATTCCTAATAACTAATTCCAAAATATAAAGGCAGCCCATTTTATAAAGTACCTAGCAATAAAGCTGCCAGCAGATGTAAAAGATAATTCATGAAAAAAGTCTTTAAATGTAAAAGAAACCTTGAATAAATTTGGGGCTCAACCACATTGCTATATGGGAGGATTCACTATTGTAAAAATGTTTCTTTTCTCCCAAATTAACTTATAAAGTCAATTCAATCTCACTCAGAATTGCAGCAGGATTTATTTTATGGAATGGGACACTTAGATTCTAAATTTAAATGCAAGAGTAAGTGGCCAATTCCAAGGACACTGTTCACATTTTATTCTATGGAGGAGTTGTCTATTTTAGCAGAATGACCCCAAAAGCCCCCCTCCTCGCCCCAGACAGACAAACAAAAACAAGAACTTCTGAAAAACAACAAGATGGGGTCTGTCCTGCTGGATATCATGATTTATTATAGAACCATGATGTTGAATTGGTGCAGGGATATACAATGGAGCAGAAGAGAGAGTGCAGAGAAGATCCATGCATATGCAGAACCGTTATGACAGAGGTGGCATCAAGTCAGAGGGGGAATAATAAACTATTCAGCAAATGGGTAGGCCAATTGGCTCTCCACAGGGAAAAATATAATCTCTCTTATATTGCACATCAGAATGTAAAAAAAGAAATTTAAAACTAGAACTATTTTGATCTAGATCTAGCTTATCTAGGTTGATCTAGAACTTCTTGTTCAAGCACATAGCAAGGTGTGTAAAATGTGTTCATTTCTATATTTTGTAATAGTGAAAAACTGAAGTATTTAGTATCACTCAAAAGGGGAGTGGACAAGATAAAGCTATTCATATGTTGGAAAATGAACAGCAATGAAAACAAACCAAAGTGGTACAAATCAACATGGAGAAATCTTAAAATCAAAAGTGGATACAAAGGCAAGCTTTAGAATTTTTTATATTATAGAATTGCACGTATGTAAATTAAACCCAAAGCAATGCTATGGATTGTTTTTGAATTTGTGAATGTAGTAAAAGTATAAAAGCTTGAGCCTGAAGGAATATGCCACGTTTCTCTTAGTGGCTGCCTCTGGGTAGGAAGGGAGGGGAAAGGGACTGGATGAAGCATGTCGGAAGCATGAAAGTACAATGTCTTGGCTGGAAGTACCTGAGTGTTTGTTTATATTCTGATTAGATTTAGACTCAGTTCCTTTTATGTCCTGAAACTGTCTGGACACATTTCCTGGAATCTCAGTTGTAATGAAATTAATCCTTACTATTTGGGAGCAAATGGAGATTTGTGTTTTTAGTGTTGTGGTTTTCAGGACAAGTTATAAAATTTGCATTGGAGCAATTATGAGCATTTCTGTTTTATTTCTCCACTAGCCTGCAGTCCAGTAAGAGGACTTTAAAATGGAAGAAATTGATCCCCAGCTAATAGAGTAGTAGGAAGACAAACACAGTCACACATATGGCCAGCTGAGTGCAGATTGTTTAAAACCGATGAGTTTTTAGTTTCACCAGTTTGAGAGGTGACATGCTTCTAAGATGGAAAACAGTGCATAGAGATGGAAAACAGAGCAGAGAATGAAAAACTTGAACAATTTTCCAGTTTGTATTTTCAGTTGTATTGTGGCATCATTTTTGCTTAAGTATTCAGTTTATTTGTATTCAAATATAATTATCACCCATAAGTGGAAACCAAACAAATTAATTTTAAAATGTTCACCACTGTTATTGGTGTCACTCACTCTGGTCCCAGTTCCCCATGTAATGTTTCCACCTGTTACACCTGAGCTACGGTGTTCTTTTCTAGGCTAGTTGGGTTCTCTGAGTTCTCAGCTTGACTTGTCTCCTTCCATCTCTCCCGATCCTTTCTAATTGTATGGTGCATGTGCTGTGTGTACATTTCTCATGCCATATTCCTTATCTCTTTATGTAGCTTTACTTTCTTATAACGCTTTTACATATGAGCTCTTCCAACATTTTCCTCCATTTGTGTTCTTTCTGATCTCCTCTTGTTTAAATTACTTTTATAATTATTGTGTTGAATATATTCTATATGTACATACTGCCTTGTCTGCAATAATTAACAAACATTTGTACAACTTACCAAGAATACCTTACATTATCATGGGGACAGAAGTACTAATACACTATTCATTAAAGACCCCCCAATTTCTATCTTCAGCTCTTACCTCTCTTCTGAGCTTCTGCCTATTCAACAGACTCTTTGGATATCTCTGAGTACTTCAGACTCAACATATTGGAGACCCAACCGGTAACACCCTCCCTCTCAACCTGCTCTTCCCTCCATGTTTTCTGTTTAGGTGGTGACACTGCCATCCACCAGGATATGCAAGTTGGACTGTCATACTTGAAACTGGATCCTCTCTCCTTATTTTTCATATCCAGGATATTTTGATTTTGCTTTTTAAATATCCCCCTAATCTTTCTGGATTCAAGCTTCATACTATCATCAGTCATGTGGACCATCGCAATAGGCAGTTAACTGATCTTCCTGTGCTGTATCTTGCCTTCCTTCAGTGAGTTCTGTATTCTGCAACCGGGGAGGGGATTGCTTTACAGAATGCAATCATTTCACACATACTCAAACCCTCAAACCCTGCTTGCTTAAAACCCTGTCCTCAGATTAAACACCAAAATCCCTTACATGGCCAGTAAGATATGGTCCCTGTTTTTCCTTGACACCCTTAGTGTGCTTTAGCTACACAAATACCACATAGTATCATTTCTCCTTTATTCTCAATACTTAGATTGCCTTCTGTGACACTCTATTCTACCTTGTTGACCCTTACACTTCTTTCAGATTTCTCCTTTCATGCCACTTTCCTAGAGAAGTTTTTCCTGACGTCCCTGAATTGGTCAAATCTTCCTATTATTTGTTTTCTTTTTCTTTATATTTAAAATTTTATTTTTGTTTAAAATATTAAAGATGTCCCTTTTTCTCCCCAATGACCCATTCAACCCCGTCCCACCCCCCTCCCCCCTCCCCAGTCCCTCTCCCCACCATTGTCCATGTCCTTGGGTTGTGCATATATGCACATAAATTCTTTGGTTAGTCTCTCCCTCTCCACCCACCCGGCCTCCTCCATCCCTCTGACATTCGTTAGTATTATTTGTTTTCAGAGCACTTAGTACCTAGTGTCCTTATTAGCACATAGCACAGTTATAATATTACATTCATTTGATTAAGTTTTCCTTGCTAGACCTGCACTGTCCAATATAGTAGCCACTAGCCATATGTGGTTATTTCAATTGAAATTAATTGAACTTAAATGAAATAAAAAATTCAGCTTTCTAGTCATGCCAGCTATATTTCAAGAGATCAAAATCCACATGTGGCCAGTAGCTACCATGTTGGGCAGTGCAGAACAAAGAACATTTCCATCATTGTAGGAAGCACTATAGGGCCGCATGCACCAGACTATAAACTCTTCAAGGGAAGATGCTGTTTCTTTTCTTTTTTCCTGTTATCTGACTGTCTGTCTCTCTGTCTTTGTCTTTCCATTGTATTCCCAGTGCCTAGCAACATTCTGGCCCACAGAAGACCTCCAAAACATTTGTTAAGCAAATGAAAAAATGAGTTAATTAATGAGCGCACCTTAGAGCCTTGTGAGGACAAAGTGGAGCCATCAAAATTGCCTCAAATTGATATAACTCTGTGCGCTTGCCCCTCCAGTCCTCTACCCACCATCTTTCCGTGCTGCCATAATAGTGCCCATGGATGTCCTGGCTGAGGCTCTGAAGAGTATCAACAATGCCAGAAAGAGAGGTGAGTGCCAGCCTCTTAGGCCACGCAGCAAAGTCACATTCGGTTTCTAACTGAAATGATGAAACATGTCACATTGGCTAATTTGAAATTATTGATGACCACAGAGCTGGGAAAATTGTTGTGAACCTCATGGGCAGGTTAAACACGTGTGGAGTATTAGCTTGATATTTGGTGTGCAACTCAAAGATCCAGAAAAATGGCAGAACAACCTGCTCCCAGGGGTTAAATAGGTTTCATTGTACTGACAACTTCAGCAGGCATCATGGCCCCTGCAGAAGCAAGGTGAAAACACACAGGAGGAAAATCCTGGGGTTCTTTTTGAAATTTAAAAAATTTTTTTTGAATTTATTGGGGTGCCATTGGTTTATAAAATTATATAGGTTTCCAGTATATAATTCTGTAATACATCCTCTGGATATTGTATTGTGTTCACCACCTAAAGTCAAGTCTTATTCTGTCACCATTTATCCCGACTTTACACTCTTCGATCTCCCCCAACCCTGCTTTCCCTCTTGTAATTACCAAACTGTTGTCTGTGTCTATGAGTTTTTTTGTGGGTGTTTTTTTGCTTAATCCTTTCACCTTTTTCACCCATCCCCCCAACATCTCTCCCCTCTAACAGCTGTCAGTCTGTTTTCTGTATCCATGAGTCTGTTTCTATTTTGTTTGTTTGTTTGTTTCATTCATTAGATTCCACATGTGAGTGAAATCACATGGTATTTGTCTGTCTTTGACTGGCTGTTACAAAAGGTAAGATTTCCTTCTTTTTTTTTTTTTTTTTATTGCCAAGTAGTATTCCATGGTGTAAATGTATCACAGCTTTTTCCCCCACTCATCTACTGATGGGCATTTGGGCTGCTTCCAGATCTTGGCTATTGTAAATAACACTGCAATGAACATAAGGGTGCATATATTCTTTCAAATTAGTGTTTCTGGTTTCTTTGAGTATATTCCCAGAAGTGGAATTGCTAGGTCATAAGGCAGTTCCATGTCTAACTTTTTTTTTGCTTTTGTTAATCCTCACCTGAGGATATTTTTTCCATTGCTTTTCAGAGACAGTGGAAGGGATGGAGGGATGCAGGGAAGGAGGGAGACTGAGAGAGAGAGAAAAAGAGAGAGGAAGAGGGAGGCATCGATGTGAGAGAGACACATCAACTGGTTGCTTTCTGCATGCACCCTGACAAGGGGAGGGTAGCTAACCCACAACCCAGGTATGTGCCTTTGACCAGGAATCAACCCATGACCACGACCCTTTGGTGGGTGTGTGTGGGGGGAAGTCTGATGCTCTTACCACTGAGCAACACCGGCCAGGATAATTTTTAATTTGTTGAGGACACTCCATACTGTTTTCCACAGTGGCTGCACCAATCTGCATTCCCACCAACAGTGCACAAGGGTTCCCTTTTCTCCACATCCTCACCGACACTTGTTTGTTGACTTATTGATGGCAGCCATTCCGACAGATGTGAGGTGATATCTCATCGTGGTTTTAATTTGCATTTCTCTGGTGATTAGTGATGTTGAGCATCTTTTCATACATCTTTTGGCCTTCTGTATGTCATCTTTGGAGAAGTGTGCATTCATGTACTTTGCCCATTTTTTAATTGGATTTTTTTTGGCTTGGGGTTGAGCCTCAGACTGGCTGACTGTGAGGATCGACCCTGACCACAGTGTACAAGCTGCTGTGCAGGTGCTGACCACACAAAGTGGAATTTGCCTCAGTGGGGTCTGGTGCCTGCCAAGATCTACCTTTGGATATGCCCCTTGTGAAGCTAACTGGATCCTGTTCCGATGTCTGAAGCTGGTCCCTGGGTGTGTTGTTTTGAGTCCTCTTATGAGGGACTATGGTGCAGGCCAATGTTAGACTCTACCTGGGCAACCTGTCTGGAGCTACAAAGTGATCCACAGTTTGTGGCTGCCTCTGTTGTTCCTGCGTGTGCGTGGGAAGGGCCAAGCTGTGAACTAAGGCTGGCTTTTACCGGCACTGGGCCAAGGGGCAGGTCGGCAAAAATCCAGGGGCCACCTGGAGCCTGGAGGGGTGGGGGGAGGGACCTATCAGGTTCACAGGAAAGTGGGGTAATGACATCCCCAAAGCCATACAACTCAGTCACTGATATCCCCTGAGTCTGCCCAAATCTCTACACCCCTGCCTAGGTAGCTGACTCCTCAGCAGGGCATGAGCTCCACAGGGTGGAGTGACATAGAGTCCAGAGGGTGGAACTATTGCATTTGCAGGCTGATCCTGTAAGAAGGGGAGTGCTCCATCCAAGAAATATGGCATCTGTGGTTTGGGAGATTGACTCAGCACAGAGGTCTCAGTGGCTCTCCCCTCAGCTCTCTTCTCAGAGCCACAAACTGCAGTCTCTACTCACATTACTCCAATCCACTTTGTCCTTCCACCATGGGAACCTAGGGTGAGTGGGTGCAAATGAGATTTTGTGCGTTTTGTCCTTTAGGAGGGTGCCTGTGTCTCTAGCACACTTTTCTCTCTCCCTGGCATACAGAATCCCTGATGATTTTCACAACCAGATATTATGTGGGTGCCTCTTCCTGGCTCAGGTACTCTGGGCTGGGGAGCCTGCCATGGGGTTGAGACCCTTCACTTCTCAGAGGGGACCTTTGCAGCTGAGATAGCCCTCCGTGCCCTCGGCTGCTGCCCATGGGAGCGGGCCAGGCCTTTTTGTGTCTCTGCCCTTCCTACCAGTCTTGATGTGGCTTCTTCCATAAATCCTTGGTTATAAGACTTTTCTTCAGCTAGCCTTCAGCTGGCTATTCAGGTTGATTGTTCTATATTTCAGTTGTAATTCCAGTTTGGTCCTGGGAGGAGGTGAGTGTAACATCCACCTAGTCCACTGCCATATTGGACCTCTATCCTGGGATTCTTTTTTTTAGGGCTTTAATATATACATGCATATAAAATGCCTCAATGCAAAAAAGAAAAGAAAAAATGTTTCAAATTGTGAAAATTTTCTCCAAGCCTGGTATTTGTGAATTTTTGCTTCAAGACCTCAGTGCCTTATGCTCCCTATGTGCTCACTTAGTGACATCCTGCATAAAGCTTTGATTTGCTGTCTCAGAATTTTATTTGGCAAATCATGGTCTAGAGGTCCTTCATGAATACTTTGTAAGAAAGGGCTCTTTGTGGAAAAAAAAGTACCCGACTAAGGCAGTCTACATGCTAGTAGATGTTTATTAGTTTTGGGCAGTGAATAATTGTCATGTCTGAGTTGAGTTCTTACACCTAAATGAATAAGCCACATGGTGTGAGGGGACCATAGTTCTTATTTTACTTTGTTTTATTTAGCTTGATTTACTTTTAGCGAAGTGGAGAGTTATTGAAGTGTAGTCTAAACACCAATAAGGTGGGGCTCTGGCTTCACAGAAACCCATGTTCAAGCTAGAAAACATCTCAAAGTGTTCTAGTGCTAAATCCAGCCCAGTGTCTAAATTTATTGGAACAAAGCCACACCCATTCATTTATTCATTGATCACTGCCTTTGCTCCACAGTTGCATAGTTGAGTAGCTGAGACAGAGACCATGTAGCCCACAAAGTCTAAAATATTTACCACTTGGTCCTTTACAGAAAAAGTTTTCCAGCCTCTGCTTTAACTCTGCTTTAATGTTTCTTGTATTATTTGAGCTTTGTTAGCAGTTATGAAGCACGACTGACAAAATGGTCACTCCAGTAAGTTGCTTTCTTTACCACCCACCCTCCTATCCCCTAACCCAAATATTTATATTTGTTTTTTCCCCCCAATATTCAAAATCATAAAGAAAAGTTACAGAGCTGGCCTATCTTTTCGAGGCTGCTAGGTGATGGGGATGAAGTCATGGACAGCAGGGTGTGAGGTAAAATGCCCCTTGCCATGCTGTGTGGATTGAGAACCTTCAGATGTTGGTGCCAGAGAAATGAAAGCTTGGCCTGAAAAGAGATAATGGGTCAGGAAACACATGTCAATGAGAGATGAACTCCAGAAAACAAACAGGGGGATGGATGCTCTGGAAGTGAGGCATACGTCGGGAGGCTGTGAAAGAGGTGGGGCCTAAAAGACAAATCGTGTATTCCCAGTGGGCTATGAAAATGAAATTAAAGAATTTGTGCTTTTTAAAAATAAATGGCTGTTTAGTGTACTAGGGGAATGTTCTCATTTTTAGGATTTTTTTTTTTCTTCTTTGAACAAATTGTAAAATAGTGTCTGTGTGGGAGTTTTATCTCATTGACCCAATTCTTGCTGTGCAAAAGAACACTATCCTGAGCAGGAAAGAACGTGAAAGGATTGGTTCAGGGGAGGGAAACACAACTCAGACAGGTGTTTTTGTTTGTTTTCAAATAATGGTAAAATATATAACATAAAATTTACTATCTTAACCATTTCTAAGTGAGCTTTATTAGCAGTTAGGGGGCACAGTTCACAAAATGGTCACTCTGGTCAGTTGCTTTCTTTACCTCCCACCCTCCTATGTTATGTACAGTCAAATTGTGGTGCAGCCAGTCTTCAGAACTCTTTTCATTTTGTAAAACAAACTATACTCTGGCAACCACCAAACTTTCTGTTTCTATGAGTTTGACTTCTCTAGATACCTATATAAGTGTTATCATACAGTGTTTGTCTTTTTGTGACTGGCTTTTCTTACTTAATTTTATATCTTCAAGTTTCATCCATGTTGTAACATGTGTTATGTTGGAATTTTCAGTTGTATGAATATACCCCATTTTGTTTATCCATTCATCTGTCGATGGACACTGGTATTGCTTCTGTCTTTCAGCTATTGGGAATATGCTGCTATAAACATGGGTGTACAATAGGCAGATGTCTTTACGAAATTCTGTAATGTGGTGGCCCCCTTGTTCCCTGGAATACTAGGATGAGTTTGGGTTCTGAACCAGGTAGACCTGGGCTACAAGGCAGGTTTTTCACTCCTTATTGGCTATGTAATCTTGGGCAAGTTACTTAAGTTCTCTCAGCTTGTTTTGTTCTCTATAATAACGGAGTAGTGATATTTAAACACAGAGTTGTTTTAGGAATTAAATTAGACCCTGTACAATGTTTGATACATTGTAAGCATTCAAATAAATTCATTTCTCCTTTTCCCTTCAAATGTGCCCTCTTTTCTACTGTGATCACTTATGCATATCTCCTTCCTTTATTCTTGCTTCAGTACAAGGATACCCCCAAACATATCCACAAGATCTGAGGTTGGCTTACGCTGTTAATACTGAAAAACAAACAAACAAACAAATAAATAAAAATTTCCTCTAGGTCCCAGTAAGGTTGGTCCAACTTTGCTTAACTAACAAATATTACTCAGAGTTTTAGGGTTCTTTCGAAGGAACATTAACATAGCTAAGAAATCTTCTGATCCTTTTATTAAATTGCGTTTCTTAAAATCAGAAACAGTATTTTTTTAAAAAAGAGTAGTTTCAGATACTTGAATTCACTTCAGCACAAGCTTTGAGAAATTGTTAAATTTGACCCACGTATGTTCCCTAATGTCTAACTCAGTTGAACTCACATGCTTGACCTTGATCTAAAGAGAATGGGACCTTTATATGTTTATGTCGGCAGCAAGCATTTGGTTTTATTTTCTTTGGGGAGTGCCATTGAGATGAACACCTCTGTGTGGTACATCTTAAAGAACATTGTAGTATAGTGACTATACCAGTAGTGACCTGTTTACTTAAACTCCATTCAGTGGTGTGTATATTACTTTAAAATGTCAGCAAAAAATATTTTAAAATATTTGGAAAAGTATACAGGGAGAATTTGTAATTTTCGATCTTGGCAAAAAAACAAACAAAACTATTAAAAAATAAGGTGCCAGATTTGCTTTGTTGAAAAAATTGTTTAATGATTATTTTGTTTGAGAGGAAAAAAATGAAGAGAATGACTTGAGCTTTGGTGAAGAAAAATAATGTAAAATAGAAGAATTTTAGTAGAGGTGACATAAAAATTGGAAAGACAGGTACAAATGATACTTGTTCTTAAAGTTCCACACATCAAAGAGTGCAAACAGCATTGCAGTATCATAATTCAGCCTGACTTTAGCTGGTACTAAAGTGAATAGACATGAGGAGTTTATTTATTTCAAGTTCTTTTAAATATTGAATCAGAAAATTAAATTTGATTTATAAAATGTCTTGCTTTTGCAGAAACGACCCTACACAAATACAAACATTGGTATTGTTGGAACTCTTTTTTCATTGCCTGTGAATGTTTAGTTTCATATGCTTGCAGCAAATCCGAGGAACCTGGGAAGTGTTCAAAAGAGCCCTGAGAGTTTGAGTGGGGTCTTCTCCAAGGAAGGAGAGAATTCCAGTCTTACTCATAGGGTCGAAATGAAAACAGGGCTAAGGTGAGCAACAGATGGTCCTGAATTCAGTGAATTCTATGTAGTGCTGGGAAAGAGAAAGTTCTAAGGTCACCAAGTGTATCATTACTGGAGTAGAGTCCATCATGTGCTTTGACATGGTACACTTTGAGACTGGGCAGTAGCTGAAGGTGTTAACCTGACCCTTGGGTGCTTAATTCAGGAGAAGCTGTGGTGCCAGGCATTGGGGTGAGACCACTAGCAGCGGACTGGCAGCACTGTAGTCCCTTTGCTGTAAGGAAGTTGCTAGTATTAGCTGTATTGTTGCTGAGGTCCCAGGCAGTATCACAGAGTCATAGTTCCTCCATTTATTCAAAATAAATGTTTTGAGTGATCATTGTTTGCTGGGTACCATCTAAGATCTGACTTCCCAGTATTAGTAAATGCGTAATTTCTGCCCTTAAAAGCTCACCTCAGCTGTTCAATGGTGTGCATAGTGTGTTCTTATCATTTATAGATAGGAGCTAACGTCAAAAGATGTGTGGACACTTCAGAAAGATAGTTCTTTATATAAAGGGTCTTTGACCCACAGTTTCTACAAAGTATAAACTGAGGAGAGGGGAAGGAGGGATTCAAATGAGTGTGAGTTGCTTCCAGGTAGAGTAAGTCGGGGTGGAGTTAGTGGATATCCAAGGAGGGGACTTGGGAAGGAAGGGAGAAAGTGTCACTGAAGTCAGAGGAGGTCCTCAAAGGGCAGTTCATAATTGGTCTCAAGGATAGAGAGTGTAACTTTAATTATATGTTATTGAGGCAATTAGATAATAGCCTGTGAGAACTGGAGGGGACCTGAGTTGCCATCTAATTAGCCCACTCTTTCACCTCAACAGAGTGGAGCCTGGAGGGGTGAACTGACTTGCTTTAGTTAAAAGAACACTTAGCTTTTTTTCGTCGTAGAAATATGTAATGCCATGCAGGAGGCAGCCAATCAATGACTATTCTCTCATCATTAATGTTTCTATCTCTCTCACTCCATCTTCCTTCCTCTCTCTGAAATGAATAAAGATACATTAAAAAAAAGAAAAAGGAAAAAAAGATGCAATGATCGCATTGTGTTTAAACCCACCTGCTGCTTTTCAGTGATCTTGTATAAGTGATCTGCTGACCATTTGACACTGGTCACTCTTTCCTATTTAAAACTTCTGGTGCACTTTGTGGCACCACAACCTCCTGGTTTTTGTCCTGTTCCTCTGACCAGTCTTTCTCAGTCTCCTTTTTAGGCTCTCTTATTTAGCTAATCCTCTACATCCTGCTTCCTGAGGTTTTGTCCATCTTTTTTTCTCCTGCACCCCCCATGCTTTTTTCTGAGCAATTTACTCTACTGCCATGACTTTACTGTCTGTAACATACATCTCAAGCTGACATCTGTGTCCTGACCCTCATTCCAACAGCATACTGAATGTCTCCACTCAGCTGTTCCATGTGAGCCTTAAGCTCAATAAACACAAAACTAAAGTTATCACCATTTCACCCCATCCCCACCCTGTGCCCCTGCATCTCTTCCTCTCCTATTTCCTATTTTTCTTGACACCTTAACCTTAGGCTCCTCAAACCACAAATGGAAGTTTCATCTTTGACTTGTCCCTCATCATCTGTTGCACACTTTTACCTCTGTAATTTATTTCCCCACTATCCCTAAAGCT
The DNA here is from genome assembly GCF_964146895.1 of Miniopterus schreibersii. Taxonomy (NCBI): domain Eukaryota; kingdom Metazoa; phylum Chordata; class Mammalia; order Chiroptera; family Miniopteridae; genus Miniopterus; species Miniopterus schreibersii. The sequence goes on along the minus strand of NC_138106.1, from coordinate 65,511,078 downwards.
AGTAGGTTGAAGGGGCATTCTTTCCAGGATGGATCATCAATCTGCAAAAAGCAAATTGACCTCCTTGCCACCATTCTTGCCTACCCCTAACCACTATCCACATAACTAAGGGGAATATTACTGAAAGAGAAAACCTAATCCTATCATTATCCTGCTAAATAATCCTTTGAAGGCTTTCCATGACCTGTAGGTCAAATCCAAAATCCTTAGCATGGCACAAGGCCCCTTATGATCTGCATCATAAGGCCCCTTGTGATCTGGACTTTTTTTTAGCCTTTTTGTCCCACTTCTTCCTCAAATATGTCTCTTGGTATTTCAAAACATTTTCCATGCTTTGAATTTGCTGTACTTTTTATTTGCCTTTTAAAAAATTCAAGGATGCTTCATTTCACCACTCTTGTGCATTCCCACTCATCCTTCAAATCCTAGTAGAGATATAATCTCATCCCAAGGTCTTCCTCCCTCGGACTGGTTGGTGCTCTGCAGCATGCCGTTCAGCATTCTGTGCTCATCCCATCCCCATATGTCTTTTCTATTGAAATTCTGTTGTCTATTTATTGGATCCTTCTCTCTTACCTCTAGACAGTGTTCTCATTGAGAGTAGGGTTTATGGCTCTTCTCTCAGGCTGGCTACCCAGTCTTAGCAGAGTCTGTGGTAGGCACCAGGTGCTACACAACTAAACTAAATAAGTAAATGTTTCTGCATTATTCTAAATCAAAATGGGTAGTGGGAGCATATTGGAGTTAGCTGGAGACCTTGATTAAAGTTCAAATACCCATGTTCTCCTGGAATGTGCTCCACTCCTCCTCACATCATGTAGAAATCTTGGTGAGATGGTGTATGCAAATAAATAGTTTACAATGGAAGTATTTTATGCCCATCAGAGGGGAAAAAATAAAAAATGTGAGATATAAAGTATTGGTGATAATATGAAGAAATGGGAATTCAAGGATTGCTGGTGGCCCTTTGGGTAACTTAGCAATAACTAGTAAACTTATATTTGTATATATCCTTCAACCAGTAATTGACACTTCTAAGTCCACTCTCCAAAGAAACTAGAGCACATGTACACATGAAGAAATGTTTGGAAATAATTATTACAGCTGTGTGCAATAGCAAAAACATGGAAACATCATGATTGTTCAATCAAAGAAGAGAAAATATGGGGCAAAGTCATTTAGTGGAATATCATACAGCAGTTAAAATGAGTCTGCTGGAAGTTGCCAGTGTCAGTGTAGTTATATATAAAAAACAGTGTTCTGCAAGAAAAACAAGTTGCAGAATAATAAAGTATGACACCATTTACAAAATTAAAAAACTGCAAAAATATTATTTTTAACCCAGTTGGTAGATGTATTAAGGTATGCAGGGGATGTGAACACTCACTGCCCAGAGGTGTTAGAGAGGGAGGAGAATGAGATTATGGAAAAGTATCTGTGATGTTTTATTGAAAATAAACTACAATTCAGTGGTTTAATGCCTTTGCCAAATTGTACCAATTAGGCTTCTAGGAGTATAAAGAAGATTAGCAATAGATAGTGAAAGTTGGGATTGAAACATTAAAAAATAAAAGTGTGTTTTTGGAAAGGGTACGGATCAAAACAAACTCAATGCCTTACGTAATTGTGGGTGGATACATAAACGATTTTTGGTTTGGGCCAATTCACAGAAACTCTCTTCTATCAGAAGAGTGTTGAAAGCATTGTCCACTCTGACTTCCTGGATATGCCCTACTTTGCTGGTGCCATGTAAACAACCTCACTGGCATTTTCAAGGGGAGCTGTCATCTGAAGGCAGCATGTGATGGAAAATTCTGTTATGTTTCTTTGCTAGTTCAGTCCTTTTTTACCTGACCTTTAACTGTTTAGTTTGTCATGATTCCATCCTCTTGACACTCTGTTATTTCGCTAAATGATTGCATCTATTTTTACATTTAAATCTCAAGTTCAGATAGCTAATTTGAGCTCTAGATCTCAAATAGCCAACTGCTCACTCAACGTCCCAGTGGACGTCTCATGGACAACTCGGAGTCCAAGTGTGATACTGAATTCATTATCTTTCCACTCACTTCCCCAAACATATTCTTCTTGTGTTTCCTTCCCCAGGATATGGTTTCATATCCACCCAACTACACCTACCAGAAAACTGGGAGTTATTATTGACATTCTCTCTCTCTTATACTTTTTAGCCAATCCAGCACTAAGTTCTACCTTATAAACATATCTTAAATATATTGGCTTTTCTAAAAATTCATTACTGCCCTTAGTTTTTCCTGGACTTTGCTGGCCTCCTTATAGCTGTCAGCCCCCCTCACCCAATCCATATTTGATCAGCTTCCACACCACTAAGCTATTCTCTATACTATATCCAGAGTGATATCTTCAAAGTATGAATGTGAATATATCACTCTGCCTAAAAACTATCCTTAGTTCTTCATTGTTCTGGGGGTCCATCCCAGAATCCTTTACAAGCTCTACAGAGCCTGATCTCTTCCCACCTTGGAAGCCTCATCTTCTTGTGGTCTTCTACTCTCCTCACTCTTCCCTAAACCAGCTTCCAGCCACGCTGCCTCCCTTTTAATTTCTCAAATGCATCAAGCTCCTTTCCAGTTCACAGCTTTGTCACCTTCTGCTTTCTCTGCCGGTAAAAGTGACTTCCAAGCTACCACTTCCCAATCCTTCCACCTAAGAGATGATTCTTCATTCTTTAGCTTTCAATTCAATCATTACTTTAGGGAAGTCTTCTGTGACCACCTTAGGAGGGATTATCTGTAATACTCAACTCTGCAATTGTTGATAGCATTTAACCAAAAAGTAATTAAACACACAATTGCACAATTGTCTGCATGTCCCACTAAACAGTAAGTTTTACTAGAGTAGGACAATGCTTGCTGTTCGCTGCTGTGCCCCCCAGCTACTAGCTCAGTGCACTCCAAGTAGTGCCTGAGTGAAAGGCTGGGCTTCTGGAATGGCTCAGAGGAGGAGCTACAGGTAGTACACAGCATTTGGAAATCAGTTATTTTTATTATTTCAGAAAAAAGTCTGAGGTAATAGTTTTAAATGTTTTTAAACTTATGAATAACTATACATGTAGATACATCTTCATTCTGTGTTTGTGTTTTCCTAAGCTTACGTGCATTTCCTTGAAAAGTGGTCAAAGTCTGGTGCATGTTAGGTATAGTTTTGGTTTCAGGGGCTATGGAGTTTGTGCTTGGGATGCCTCATTAGAACACTTTCTAGGATGACCCTTCAAGTAGTTTGTAGCCAAAAAGTATTAGTTGTGGGCTGGTAAGTGAAGAGAAGAGAAAGAATTGCTTTTTCTCATGCATTGAGTGAATTCTTGCCTTTGATATTGAAGGAGAATGGATTTTGGATTCAGATCTGCATCAGGATCTCAATTTTTTTCACTTAATTTTCTCAGCTAAACGTTTTAACTGCATCAGGTTTCAGTTTCTTCATGTATGTAATTGAATCTGTCTCACCATCATGTGAACATTTACAGAAAAGCCATAGCTTTATTGAGATAACATTTACCAGGCTCTGAGCACAGTGCTTGCTGCTGGTAGAGGCTCTTTTCACTTTTCTTCCAACTGAAACTGGTTCAGTTGTCCTTGAATTGAGATATAGGTTCCTAGATAATTTAAATTAGACTTTGTATGATTGTAGTACACATCAGTCAAGGTGCCTGTATGCATCTGGACAAAGCAGGTAATGAAACAAGGAAAGAGGAGGAACTCTCCTAGGTGGAAGACTTTTGGCAATATACCACCTCATTGTAAGCAGGGAATAAAGCTAAGCCTGTCTTACCAGGGCTGGAAGCTATTCAGTCATAGCCTTCCTAGAACATAGGTAATAGCTGGAGGAAGGACCAACATGTATGCTCCCTCATTGGAGAATGATTCATTCACCCCTCAGCCCACTCACCTCATAGGGTAATGTCAGGCACTGTGCCAGCAGCTTAAGTCCAACAGTAAACAAGACACAGCTCTGCTCCGGTGGAGGGAGGGAAGGAAAGGAGTAAGGGGTAATAAGCAGATATATGTGGCATCGGGTGGGGATTAATGCAATAGCGCATGAAAAAGAATAAGGGGATAGGGTGTGTATGTGTGTGTGTGTGTGTGTGTGTGTGTGTGTGTGTACACTCTTATACGAGGTCGTCTACAAAAGTCTCTTAAAGAGTGACTTGAGCAGAGCCCTGAATGTAGTCGGGGAGCAAGTCTTGTGGGCCCCTGAGAGAATGGTTTGCAAAGAGAGGTGACAGCAAACATAAGGGTGCTAGAAAGCATGGCTGGTGTACCTGAAGAAAGGCACGGCCGCTGGAGCAGTGGGGGCACACAAATAAAACAATTGTTTCTGCTGCCTACTGACTTCCACTTTAAATCTACCCATTTCTCTTTGTGTATCCCTTTATTTCCTTCTGTACACTACCCTGCAAATGTAAAAGCTTAACCTAGAGTAACCATAACGGGGCTGGTAATGAATAGCTGGGTTTTGGATATACTTCAAACGTAGAGCTGAAATAATTTGCTGATGGGCTAGCTGACGGGTATGAAAGAAAGAGGAGCCAGGGGTGACAGTTAAGAAATGGGCCTGAGCAACTGGAAGGGTGGGAGAGATGAAAAAGGTACAAGAGGGGCAGATGTGGGGGATTCTTTAAGGCCCTTTCATTCTCTAAGAATCCTCGATTCCCATACAGTGTGTGGAAGGAATCCTCCTAGGCTTTATAAGCCATCATCTTCCTACGGTTTAGTTGACTGCTGAAGGCTGGGCCCCACGGGATACCAGGGACCTGCCCGGCATGAAGGGTTTTCTGTAAGGGAAGTTGGGAGGAGCATACAACAAAAATTGCATCTATTTGGCTGCTTAGCCAAGGGCTAGCCCTGTTTATTAAAAAACATTCCTGACTAATGGCCTCCCTAGAGGTTCAAAGCTGGAGTAACAGCTGTAGGTGATTCCCAACTTGGCAGAGGTTGCAATAGCCAATAAATCTCCAAAAAAAAAAAAAAAAAGAATCTCGAGCTTTCCCAAGTTTTAGTTAGTAAAAGCACAGAGCTGGAAGAAGGAAGGACTTAAAAGATGGTCAATAGCTGAAAGGGAAGGGACCTTAGCTAGAGCCCAAATCAAGACTCAGAGAGACATGAGACTCAGATAGGGATGTGAAGAGTAGCCGAGATAGACTAGAACCTGGCCTCTGACACCCAGTGCAGTGCTTTTCTGGCTGTATGATGCTGTAGGAATATGAAATATATGTGTGTGTGTGTGTGTGTGTGTGTGTGTGTGTGTGTGTATAGATAGATAGATATAGATTTCAGAGAGAGGAAGGGAGAGGGAGAATGATGAGAATTGATGAGAATAATTGATTGGCTGCCCCCCCCCCCCCCCCGACGCTTGTGCCCTGACCAGGAATCAAACTGTGATCTCCTGGGTCATAGGTCAATGCTCATCTACTGAGCCAATCTGGCCAGGTCCAAATCATCTTTTACTCTTGGGAAACTAAAGCTCCTGAAGCCTTCAACACACAGTACTTTTAATCCATATATGAATCCCATGGCTTTACCTTGGGAAGGAAACTAGAGGTTGGCTGAGTTTACTGGTCTAAGCAAGTAAAAAACAACAGTCCTTGTTTTCCTCTGGGGATAAAGTAGTACTTTCACATTCATGTAAAATTTCTCATTTGGGAAATGAGTGATTGTAAGTTATCATGGTTGGAAAAAGATAGTGGTATAATGAGTGTGGGGATAATTTATCTACAGACAACTAAGTACTTTAAAAATAAGTTTGTGGTACTTCAATTTTCTTGCCTTATCAAACTGTCAGCAGAAGGCAAAATGGGCTGATCTGAATTTCAACCACCCTTTTCTGAATATTGAAGGAGGTGCCAAGGAGTAGTAAAAGGTCCAAATTAGACCACTGGGGAAAGAGAGAAAAGTGGTGTGAGTAGTCAGCCCCTGAAAGGTTGAGAATTGATTGGTTCTTTCCACTGAAGCATGTTGAAGATCCTGGTGGAAGTTTGTGAACAGCTCCACACTGGGGCCAAGACTGTCTCTGATTATGACAGTTACACACATGCCAACAGCAGTCACTGCTCACACAATCTGCAGTCTCACTCTTAGCTTCTGTGTGTGTGTGTATCTGTAAAATCAGGTAGAATGGGATAGTCTAGGCTTTTGGTGAAAGTTTGTCATTGTTTTACAAGTTATTATGCTTGCAAATCAAGCATAATAAGTTTGATTTTTAAGTTCATTGAATCTAGACCTTACTAAGATTTAGGGACCCACTTGGTTCTATCTATACTAGTTGATTGACACCTGATGCTTTGGGGGGGGGGGGAGTTTTTAACATCTCTGTAGATTTCTTACTCTGGTGTGTTCTAAATGGAATATTTCATTTCATCCTGACTCATTACCTTGAGGTTTTCTGTCTTTGGTTTCTGAGATGCTGATCCCCAAGGATTTGGGAAGAATATAACCATCTTTCTTTTTTGGAAACTGAATGCTGGACTTTTGATAATTAAAGACACTGAGCTATTTTTCTAGGAACTGATGTGACACTGTTATTTCCCTCCTTGACCTGGCAACACCTGTGGGGAGAGTTCAATGAATTGCATAAAACAAGTTAATATTTCAGTGATTTTATACCCTGTTAAAAATCTAGCTTCACTTTGTTCTTTATCTTTTCATATTTATCTACTGCGCTAGTTGCTTTAGCTCCTACCCTCTGCCCAGGAGTACCCGTGAAAAACATGACACATTTTCCCAATGCTTCAATTTTATTCTAAGATATGAAGGAGGTTGTGGGGTGTTGAATTTTTACATTCCTCAAAGTTTTGTAATCTATGCATGAGTGCAAAATCAGTGAATCCTGCTTTTCGGGCTTTCCTATGGATGTATTATAGACCAAATAGAAAAAAATCACTTAGATTTTTAAGAAAAAAAAAAAAAACTAAAAAACTTTGAGTTGGCTCTGGCTGGCATGGCTCAGTGGTTAGAGCATTGGTGCAAGCACCAAAGGGTCGTGGGTTTGATTCCCCGTTAAGAGCACATGCCTGGGTTGCAGGTGCGATCCCCGGCCCCAGTTGGGGTGAGTGCAGGAGGCAGCCAATCGATGTGTCTCTCTCAAACCAATGTCTCTCTCTCTCTTCCTCCTCTCTCTCCCCTCCTTTCCACTCTTTCTAAAAATCAATGGAAAAAATATCCTCGCGTGAGGATTAACAACAACAACAACAAAACACACACAGAACGCCCTTTGAGTTGGAGGCAGTGTGCTTCTGGGTACGTCCACGCTTCCAGTTCAGTACTCGGGGCCTTTGGGTTACTGCAGTGGAGAAGCGCGCGAGTTTGATCATGATCTCTCCGTCTCAACAACCTGTCGCCTGGATGAAGGATACTATAACCCCAAATTCTGGCTGAGGTATTGATTGTTTTTATTCGCCTCTGTGTACTCATTTGAAGCCTCTCCTCTCCCTTTCTCTCCCCTTTATAAAGAGTTCTGTGCACTTGGTTGGGAATGAGCAGAATGTGTATGTCAATCTTTCGGGCGTCGTAAAATCCATCCCCTCAGTTATCCAGGTGGGTGAGCTGCCCTATTTATTCCATTATAAAATAATTTCTTCTGGTGTTACTAAGGCTACAAGGGTGTAGAACTTGACAAGATTTAGGGGTAACCTGATAGCTGAAGCCACCCCCTTTGTCCAGACTATTCCATGGGAAAGCAGAGGGGAGCAGCTGCCCGGTTTTATCCATTTGAAAGCATCTTCCGATCCGCTGGAGAGAGTGCTTGTGTTGGTGGCCGCTGCTCAGGACCGGTCCCCTCGGTCAGGTAGGTGGCTTGCCGGGCAAACTGACTTCCTGTCTGCACTCGGCTGCAGGGGAGCTTTAGGCCCGCGCTGTCTTGGGTTGTCTGTGGGTCCTTCAGTTGCTGTGTAGGGTGCCCCCTCACAGTGGCTTTTTATGGCTTCCTCAGCTCGGCTCGGGTGTTGACGTCAGAGGCAGCTGGCTCATGCTGCCCAGGCTCACGCAGGACGGGCTTTTGCTACCGTCAAGTGTGTGTGTAATTTAAACACACATGCGGAGATACCTATGTAAATATAGAGACTGAAGTTACCTCATAGTGCTCTCATTCACCTAAGGAGACACGGTAGGAAAAAACTACTTAGAAAAAGAAAATCAAATTTCCGTGAGAATGATTCTTGACCAACTGTAGGAGAGGCCTGAGATCCGTGTGCTGAGGTGACCTGGCGACACACCTTTCCCCAACCGAGAAACCCCTCGCTGCAGGGGCTGAAACTGCATTTCCCTGTCAGGAAGGCCTCAGGTAGCCCTCCCAGTTCGCACTCGCCCCTATTCTGACTGGGAGGGACTTTTTAACATGTTTGCTCTTCAACAACGTGCTGCTTTTTCATTTCCACACAATTTTGTAACAAGGTTTCAACTTCTTTCAGACACATTATATTAGTGATTTGTATGAACATCTAAGAAAGCTACCTAAATTTATTGGTTTATAGTCTCTAGACCATGTATTCCCGAATGAGTACTTTATACAAGGCTGCTTGTTATTATATGTAGAACAAATTTTATCTTTAATTGATTAACCTTCAGTCAACACGTGGTTTCTGCTAGGCTTAAGTCCCCTGACTTCTCTTATGAGCTTATCTCTATATCCGTATTTTACATGAAAATATTTATTATATAACATTTTTACATACAAAGCGATATGTAACATATAAGTTCTGAAGCAAACTAATAATGAACATTCAGGACTCTACAAATTTAGAACTAGAACATTAGCAATACTGTTGCATATATGTGTGTTCTTTCTCTTGCTTCCAGTAAATGGTAACCACTATCCTGAGGTTGTGTTGTTTATCCACGCCATCCTCTTTTTGGGGGGCAGTTTTTATACATATGTAACTCTAAAAAATATTTTGAGTTTTATTGTTTGAGCTTTATTAAAATGCTATCATTCTCAATGTAGACTTTTCCAACTTGCTTTTGTCATTCAGCTTTGCAGTTCCTCAGTGTTGTTACCCGTAATTTTTGTTCACTGTTGTATAATATTCCTTTGTGAGACTATACAAAAATGTACCTATTTCCTGTTCATGAATTCATGGATTGTTCCCTTTATAGAAATTATGAGCTTGGCTACCATGAGCATCCTTATACATGCCTTTGGGGTCGTTGTGGATGGATTTGCTAGGTCACAGGTATGCTAATTATTAACATTAGAAGATAATGTCCACTTGTTTTCCAAAGTGATTGTGCAGTTTCCATATCTATTAGCACATATGTAATGGTTCCTTTTGCTCCATATCCTTGCCAATACTTGTATTGTTAGGGTTTGCAATTTTTGCTAATTTGAGGGTATAAAATGGCTTGTTTTTAGTAACAAAGAAAATGCAAATTAACATGCCAAAGAGGTTAGGTGTTTGCCACATGCATACTGGCCATTTCTCCTTTTGTTGTGAAATAACTGTTCAAGCCTGTTGTCCATTTTTCTAATGGGTTGTTTGTTTTTTCCTTACTGATATGTAAGAGTTTTTATATATTTTAGTTATTTAGCCTTTGTCAGTTGTATGTGTTGCAATTAATGTCTTCTAGTTTGTGACTTATCTTTTCACTTTATTCACTTTTGATGAATAGAAGTTCTTAATTTTAGCATGGGTCAATTTATCAGCCATTTTTTTCATGGTTAGTGTTTTCACGCCGTAAGATGACTTCCCCTAACCTGAGGTTATAAAGATATTCTTCCCAATTATCTTCTAAAAGTCTTAAAATTTTGCCATTTACCACAATGTTCTTTTTTTTCCCCCAGTCCTCACCCAAGGATATTTTTCCATGGCTTTTCAGAGAGAGTGGAAGCGAGAGAGAGAAAGAGAGAGAGAAATTGATGTGAGAGAGACACATTGGTTGGTTGCCTTCCAACACCCATTGAGCCAGCAACCGAGGTACATGCCCTTGACTAGAATCAAACCCAGGACCCTTCAGTCCACAAGCCAATGCTCTAACCAGTGAGCCAATCTGCCCAGGGCTACTATGATGTTCTTAATCCACCTGAGATTGATTTTTACATATGGTGTGAGGTGAGAGGTCCAGTTTCATTGTATTTTCCTGAGGGAGACTCTTTTCTCTCAGCACTATTTATTAAGTAGCTCCTTCTTTTCCCCAGTAACCTGCAAACTAACATAACATTTCAAATTTTTATGTTCATGTCTGTCTGCCTCAGAACTCTTTTATGTTCATGTCTGTCTGCCTCAGAACTCTTTCTATTTTGAAAAAAAAAATGCTTAAAAACAAATAACAACAAAAAATCCCCACACACAAATAAAATCTTGTTATAAATTGGTACTGAAGTTCATCAAGCATTTTTTTCCTGCAAAGTTGATATCATGTGGATTATCTCTAGCAATCTGTTAATGTGCTAAAGACATTTATAGACTCTATGGAACTGCCCTTTTAAATTCCTAGGATAATCCCAACTTGGTCATGATGTTATATGTTGTTGTTTTTTAACTGCTTGGTTTGGCTCACTAATATTTTGCTTACAATTTTTGCATCTGTGTTTCTGAGTGAAATTTGCCTGTAATTTGTTTTTTTTAAGCCATCCTTTTCTGGTTTTGGCATCAAAGTTGTATTTGCCTGAGGATGCACTGGGGAAGGTTTTTCTTTTTCTCTGCAGAAGAGCTTGAGATGATTTGTTCTTTGGAAGATTCATAGAATTCACTTAAATTTTTTTTTTCTGACTGAAGATTTTAAACGACTAATTACATTTTTTTTATTGGTTATAGTATATTCAGGCTTCCTATAACTGAGACACTTTAAAGTTCTTTTTTCCCCCTAGGAAAATCTCCCTTTTAGAATCTCTGGCTTCAAGTAGGAACCTTAGGTTCAGTTTCCCAGTCTTGTTACTGCTCCAAGGTTTCAGAGTTCTATCCCCCATGGAAAGCACCTTTAAAAATAATTTTCACAAAGGTACTGTTTGTGTTAGCACTGTCCTTGTAGATTGTATTGTTGAAGTAGGGATTTGCCTTCAGAACAATTTACAGTTTTTTTACACAAACTTGAAAGCCTCAGCTGCTTGCACACACGATTTTTCAGAAACATCTGGGAAGATTGTGACTTATGGATGTCCCAGTTATAGGAGCAGTGCCTTCCCCAATCCACCCCACCCCCACCCCCACCCTGTCACACTTGGGCAGGACAGAAACTCATCTCCCTCTCCTGTGGCTCCTGGGATATTGCCCTAACTATAAATACTTCATGCTGCAAGAAGCAGTATATAGCATGTATGTGCATGTGGGTACTCAGTGGTTATAAAGAACCAATTTCTTTTACTATAAACACAATAAATTGATGTTTATATAAAATCAGGACTTGGGTACTGAGTTGGCATTTTGCGCATCTGCAGTGTATCTGTGCTGCTCAACTGCTGCATTTGTCAACAATTGCTATGGGGGAAACCCTAGCGGATATTTCAAGTGTCACATATTTGTCACACTTTCTGATCCCCCTAATTCTATTAGCAATCTGCTAAAGTTAAAGGAAGATTCAACAACAAAGCAAGTTCATGCTTTTGAGGAGCTCCAATGAGGCTGCCAAAGGCCTGGTTGGATTAGCTGTTTTCCTCATAATAGTCATTGCTTCACTGTCCCTATCATTTCTTCTTGCAAATTTTAGCAAGTGCTGAAAACTGAGGAGAGATAGGATCTGCCTGCTCCAGAAGGCATGGTAGTAGGCTGTGCTCAGAAGAGGTTGAGGAGAGAGATTGCTGGGGAAGAAATAGTAAAATATAATGACTAAACTGGAACCCTACTCCACTTCACCTGCCTTATTCCAAGCCCTGAACTACTCTTTTTAATGATATCTTGCCAGCACAACTCAGTTTTAGTTTACAGGAAATGTTTGTCTGAGAAGACTAGATGGATATCCAGTTGTCCTATAGCTTCTGAAACAGAAATAGTGTGACAGTAGATAAAAATTATTTTCTTTCCCATTTACGTAACTGTATACTGCATTTTCTGCAACCTGAGGAACAGGAGAACAGTAGGGGTGTTTTCAGCAGGAGTTGGCAGCTTTCTTTGTAAATAGCCAGACATAAAATATTTTAGCCTTTGTGGGCCTTATGGTCTCTGTGGTAACTACTTATCTCTGCTGCAAAAGCAGCCATAGACAAAGTGGCAAAACACAAACAAACAGGCGTGGACGTGTGTCAATACAATGCTATTTACAAAAATGGGCTGTGGGCCAAGTGTCGCTCAGAGGCCATAGTTTGCCAACCCTATTTTAGAGGCATTGCTTTAAAGCGACTTTTTTCAAGATTTGTTGCAATCATTCATTTGTGATCATTTATCTAAAGCAGGGTTTCTCGACAAAGGCCCTATTGAAACTTTAGGCTGGTTAATTCTTTGATTAAAGGGGTTGTCCTGTGCACTATAGAATGTTTAATAGAATTTCTGACTTCTACCCACTAAAGTTGTGATAACCAAAAATGTCTTCAAATATCATTAAGTGTACCCTTGGGACAAAATTGTTCCCAATGGAAAATCACTAATGTGATGTGATGAGGATGACATGTCACATTTGGTAAATGTAAATTGTTAAATTCTCTGAACATAGAGCAAAGGAGGGAGTATCAGAGATTGAGGCCAAGAGGTAGTCAGGGCAAAGATCATTCAGGGCCATTTAGACTTGCTTTTGAATGCAACTCAATGCCACTGAAGGTTCTTCTGGAGAAGGGTGTGGAGGCATGCATATTCTATGTTCAGAGAAGAAAATGGATGAAGCACAGCAAGACTGGAGGCTGGGAGATTAATAAGAAGACCCAGTTCCCGATGTTTTGACTGGTACATCTTGAACAACGTTCATTTGGTTTCTGCGTATTATTAAATCCTCATAAAATTCATGCAATGCTGAGTCTAAGAAAGACTGATTAGTACCATAAAGTCAGCCTACAATTTATTAAAGATATACTTGACCTTAAAACCAAGTTACCTTAGAACACTTATTTCCTTCTTGTTGGGAAAAGTACCTTAGAAAACAAAATCACCAATGAGACTTCCCAGCTGTGATTATAGAGTAAGAGCAAGGATGTTAAACATCACTATGGGATGTGTTCAACAAGCTATCATAGCCGAATGAATAGGCCAACTCCATTTCAGGGATCAAGAATTGACTGTCAAATTGAAAAGAATCTGAATGTTCAATGTTCATTGAATACACATTTACAACACCATTCACAACTGGTTATATTACCTCCCTTTAAACAATTCCAACTGTGCCTTGGCTCCCAAGAATGCTCATGACATTTTTTAGTCTGTAATTATTAGATAGCTCTTTTGTTTTTATTTCCACAAGATATTAGGTATTTGATGTTTCTTTCCAAAGACCTGGAAAACTTGCGTTGAATGAGTGCCCTTTTTCCTGGACAGTCTTGGGAATGTGGACAAATTCTCCATCTCAAACTTTACTGTTTTGTTCTGCCTTTAATTCCAGTTATTCTCACAATTGTGATAACCAATTATATTGAGTCTCTACTCTTGAGGCATCATGGCAGGTAGTGGGGATACAAAGATGATAAGACAGATATTCTGCCCATAAGGAGCTCATGGTTTCATGGGAGATGGGATCCAGATATTAAAATAAGAAGTATGTACACTTCATATAATTTATCTAGTGTGATACATTCTTTATCAGTATTGAGGGAGGAACATGAAAACCACTCACCTAGTCACTGTCTAAAACTGAACTTTTCCTCGAAGCAAATTATCTGGTGGTGCTTTTTCCAAACAGGAAGTATCTTTGGGGGCTTTTGTTCCTCCTTTTGGCTGACAGTAGATTCCAACTCTACTTCCTTAATGAACACCCTATTGATTCCAGCTGCACTTTCTTAACAGCTATTCTGTTTGGGTAAGTTTATCTCTTATTGTCCAGTGTCCAAATCTGACAAAATGTTCAAGTCATGGAGGTGTTCAAGGTGTAAATATAGGAAAGGTGGTCACTCCAACCATCAGCCACCATCAGAGAGACGTCATTTCCCTGATAACCTAAACCTATCAATACCCAGAAGTGGGCGACTGAATAATTTCAGAATATACAATTTCCACTCTAGCAAACTGGGAGATGAGCTCAAAGATTGAGCAATAGCCTTGATATCATATGGAACAGTTTAATACTTTTATATGTGCCTGACATCATACCCACCAATCTCATCACCCACATTTGATAATCCAGTGAAGTAGCAGAAAGAGCCTCCTTCACGTCTTTCAAGCATATTTGCTTAAGCATTTCCATGTATCTTCCAGTAAAAATAATAAGGGAAGTACTGTAAACTGGAAGACAGATAAGAGTTTTGAGATTTTTTTTCTTCTTCTACCATCTGCACATACTTTGCTGATAGCATAATGCTTTGGATAAAATTCAGGAAATTTGGTGAACTTTAAGAGAAACCAAGGTAAGAGATTTTTCTTTTAAACTGCTATAGTTTTGAGTTTTATAGAAACATTAAAACTAGTATTTAATGAAAGCATACCCTGGCCTCTAAAGGTACAGAAATATTATAAAAGTTAATTTTGTAAACTTAATTGTTCTAAATTTTTGAAGACTGAACAAGTAGCAGTTCATCTGCTGGAAGGCATTTTGTTTGACCTTCATGAAACAGAAGTATAAATTGGGAAAATGACTTAGTTTTGCACATATAAACGTATTTTTCATCTCTAAACTGTAAAAACAGTACTTGTTGCACTAAGACAAAAAAACACACAAAAAAACCCACACCAAAAAAACCTGCTCTTTTTTTCCTAGTAAGAATTCCAGGAAAAGCAAAAATACTCATTAAAACACTTAATCCTTCTTTTTTAAGTGACTCACGATTTCCTTTTTGCTCCTGACAAACTAAGTATCTTTGTATCTGTGCATCAGCCTGCCGAAGGCTTCATCTTCTGTCGCCCAAAGACAGGACCATGGGGACATTTCCAAGAGTCAGCTGAGGAGAATGCACACACTTAAAACCCACACCTGTTAATCTCCCATCTTTTCCAAAAGAGTTTCTTAAGTTTCTTATTCAGTTTTAGACTGAGAGCCTTTGTGAAAGGAGTCCAGAATATTTTAACATTTCCTGCTTCATCTGTAACCAGAGCCAAAAGTATAGCTTCAGTTTCTTCCAGGATGTTTTACGAGGAAAGAATCATGCGCTCCATGATCATTCTTAACGATGCTTCAGGTTTCACACTTTGGGGATAGAGGAGGAAAGTATATTTTCTCCTGGCATTTCAAGTTCATGTGATATATATTTTAGAATGCTCTTTTTTTCTTTCTTCTTTTTCCAGCTGGATTGTGATTGTCTGTAAACAAAGTTGGGTCTCCATGTTAAAATGCATGAGTCTTAATTAGGCAAATGACATGTTACTGTGGTTAGAAGTATGTTTAAGACCAGCTATGAGCAAAATGGTGCATGCAGTCAATTATGTGCCACTTCACTCTCCCTTGCTTTGATTTCCTGTGCCGTTTACATCATGCAGTTGTTCTAGAGGCACTTATTGAAAAGACTATCTTTGCTCCATTGTATTGCTTTTGTTACTTGGTTGAAGATCAGTTGACTATATTTATGTGGGTCTATTTCTGGGCTCTCTATTCTGTTTCAGTGATCCATTTGTCATTTTTTTTTTCTTTTTTTCTTTTTTTAAATACTCGTTTTGTGTTTTTTTTTTAAATATACCTTTATTGATTTCAGAGAGAGGAAGGGAGAGGGAGAGGGAGAGACAGAGACAGAGATAGAAACATCAATGATGAGAGAGTCATTGATCAAGCCCGCAACCCGGGCCTGTGCCCTGACCGGGAATCGAACCCCGATCGCCTGGATCCTAGGTCGACGCTCAACTGCTGAGCCACGCCCGGCCGGGCCCATTTGTCATTCTTTTGGCAATACCACACCATCTTCATTACTTGGGCTTTATAGTGAAACTTAAAGCTGAGTAGTGTTAGTCCTCCAACTTTGTTTTTCTTCTTCGATATTGTGTGGCGAATCTGGGTCTTTTCCCTCTCTATATGAACTTTAAAATTAGCTTGTTGATATCCACAAAATAAGTTGGTGGGAATTTGATTTGAATTTCATTGAATCTATAGATCAAATCATCTTGATAATATTAAATCTTCTTACCCATTAACCTGGAATATCATCTCTCCATGTACTTAGTTCTTTGATTTTGTTCATCAGAGTTTTACACTTTTTCTCATGTAGATCTTATATATATTTTGCTAGCTTTATACCTAAGTATTTCATTTTTAGTGGTACATGTAAATGATACTGTGTTCTTAATTCCTAATTCCACTTATTCATTGCTGGTATAGGAGAAAGTGACTGACTTTTATGTATTTACCTTTTATCCTGCAACCTTATTATAATTGCTTATTAACTACAAGAATTTTTTTGTGATTGTTTCAGGTTTTCTGCACAGATAATCATATCATATTGAACAAACACAGTTTTGTTTTTTCCTTCCTCCTATGTATCTTTTCTTCTTTTTTCTTTTCTTGTTTTGTCTTACTGCATTAGCTAGTATTTCCAGTGTGTTAAAAAAGAGTGGTGAGAGGGAATATCTGTGCCTTTTCCTGATCTTAGCAGGAAAGCTTTGAGTTTCTCACCATTAAGTATGATGTGAGCTGTAGGGGGTTTTTTGTAGCTATTCTTTATCAAGTTGAGAACGTTCTTCCTGTAATCCTAGTTTACCGTGAGTTTTAGATCATGCATGGGTATCAGATTTTATCAAATGCTTTTTCTGCATCTATTCATATGATCATGTGATTTTTCTTTTTTAGTCTGTTGATATGATGGTTTACATTAATTCATTTTCAAATGTTGAACCAGCCTCACATACTGAGATAAATTTCATTTAATTATGGTGTATTCTTTTTATGCATTGTTGGATTTGATTTGTTAATATTTTGTTGAGGGTTTTTGCATCTATGTTCATGAGAGAGATTAATCTGTAGATTTATTTTCATTTAATGTCTTCGTCTAGTTTTGGTATTAGGGTAAAGCTGGCCTCATAGAATGGGTTAGAAAGTATTCCTCTTGCTTCTGTCCTCTGAAAGAGATTGTAGAGAATTGGTATAATTTCTTTCTTAAACGTTTGGTAAAAATCACCAGTGAATTCATCTAGGTGAATTCATCATAATTTCTGTTTTGGTAGGTTATTATTGATTCAATTTCTTTAACAGATATAGGCCTATTCAGATTGTTTATTTCAAATTATGTCTTTCAAAGAATTGGCCCATTTTATCTGGGTTATTAAATTTATGAGCACTGAGTTGTTCATAGCATTCAGTTATTATCTTTTTAATGTCCATAAAAGAGTCCTGCTTTTCATATGCCAAGGAATGACAATCTGAATGACAGAGTGAAACTCTTGATGCTTGAAGTCTGGCTTATAGTGCCCTAGGTCAGATTGGTGTCCACAGTGGTTTGAGGGGGTAGGTCAATATAGCACATCGTGTGCTGAGTTGGGTCATTTGAAATGAGCAATTCCAGTCCTCTGGGAATAACTCAGAGCCCTGTCAACATCATCTTATGCGATTAGCATTCTTTGACACAATTTAATGTCTTTCCTGGGCACTGGTGCAGGGAATGAGGCATTTCACAAATCAAATGCCACGAATTTTCTATCCAGGCAGTGAGAGCTGATGATACATAGAACAAGAAGTTGCCACATCTCATCCCATGGACTCTATATCAGACCCTCCCTGTTGCTTCCTCTAAGTCTTTGTATTCAAGACTTGTTCCCAGAATTAATGTCAGATGTTTGTAATGAATCACATAATTTCAAGGAAAGCTATTTCCTTTTTACTTTATCAAGGAGAAATTGCAGGGGAAAGATGATGCTCTCAGTGTTTGCCTGGAATAGTAATTGAGAAGACATTCTCTGAAGGATCCTAATCTCTCTTCACTAGGTCTGAGATCCTGCTTGGTGATATGTGAATAGCCTGTGGCTTCAGGGGAACTGATTTCACCATGTCAAGTGGGACCATGAAAAGCTGAAATTTAGGTTTGTCTTGGTCCAGAGGCAGTCTTGAGTTGGAGATGACTCAGGGATGCTAAAGTGGTTCCTTGCTCCCATTCCTTGTTTCCTTACATTCTTTTGGTTGAGGCTAGAGGGAGAACAAGGAGCTGAAGACAAGCTAGAAAGAAAGCAGTTAGATGAATGGGTGGATTTAGAAGAGAAGGGGTTAGGAAAGCAAGGCCCTCTGCATATTGTAATTGTCCTTTAGGATTAGCCTAGACCTGTATTCCACTCAAATCCTCAGGAGGATCTTGGTTTCAACTTCCCACATACCTTTCCACCTTCTCCCTGCTCCTCTCAAGAACCCCGTCTTCTCCTTCTCCATCCTCTACTCAGTCCAGAATGTCGTCATGAACTCTATGGTGTAACAGCTGGTACTATACTATGTCACAATGTTACTCCTCTAAAGGATATTTACTTTTTTTTTGTGCAGTCAAAAGAATTCTCTAAAATATAATTTTAGATATGATAGTGAAAGAGAGAAGAAATTTTGTGTTTTAAGCCCTCTAGAGACCATGATACACACTAAAATTTGTGAGTCCCTGAGTTTTAACAATGAACTTAACTCTGTTCCTTGTGCAAGTCTCTTAAGTTGTTTGAATTATGCCTTTTTTGTCTCAGACTTTCATAGGGTTGTTAAGGAGAATCAGAGAATGTGAAAATGTATTGTTTGGAAAACCAAACATTGAGTATTCCCAGGGGAATGCTCGAGGAATAATTAGATCATCTAAGGTTTTTTTCTTTTTTTCCCCTGAGTGGCTTTTGCAAATGGTTATGAGAGGTAGACCATCTCTTTTAGATATAAACTGGTTGGAAATTTTAAGTAAAAGTGTTGAACATCCAATAAACAATAGCTCCTATTTACAAAAATCATCATCATCATCATCCTAATTCGGCAGATGCTAAATCCAGATGGTCTCATTCTGGTCAACATTTTTTTATTAGTTTCTAGTTCTAATTACAATAGAAATTCTAAATTTATAGAGTATTTTACTCAACAGTATCAGAATATATATTTTATTCAAGGTCACAAAGATAGACCATATTATGGTCCATAAAACAAGTCTCAACACACTCAAAATGATTCAGTTCATTTCAAGTATATTTCTCAACCACAATGGAATTAAATTAGAATAAAAGAAAGATCCCTGGAAAATCCCCCAAATATTGGTGACTTATAACATCTGAATAATACATGAGCAAAGAAGAAACCAAAAGGAGAATTAGAAATATTTTTGAGTGAAATGAAAATACAACTTTTCTAAATTTTGGTTGATCAGGAGAAGAGAGAAAAGACATAAATCAATATCAGAGATAAGAAAGGTGACATGATTGCAGATTCTACAGATATTCAGAGGATATTAAGGGAATATTATGAACAAATTTATGTCAATGCATTTCATCATTTAGATAAAAGAAGATCAAGTTTCTTGAAAGACACAAACTCACACACCTCACTCAAGAAGAAATAGATAATCTGAATATCCCTGTATCTCTCTGTTAAAGGAATTAAATATTCAGTAAAACAACAACACCCCCCCCCCACAAAACTCCCACCTCTGCCCCACTATCCAAGCAAAACAAAAATCTTCCCACAGAGAAAAATACAAGCCCACATGGCTTCACAGGCAAATTGTACCAAACGTTTTAGGGAAAAGTAATACCAATTTTACACAAACTCTTCTAGAATATAAAAAAGAGGAGATCATACTTCCAAATCTGTTCTGTGACACCAGCATTACTCTGACACCAAAACTTGACAAAGACATTATATATATGTGTGGGTATGTATATATATATATATATATATATCTCTTATATATAAAAACTACAGACCATTATTGTTTATGAACATAGATGCAAATACTCTAAACAAAATTTTGGCAAATTGAACTCAACAATATATAAAAAGGGTAAATTATGACCAGGTGGGATTTGTCTAAAGAATGTAAGGTTGCCTGGCCGGGCGTGGCTCAACGGTTGAGCGTTGACCTAGGATCCAGGCAATTGGGGTTCGATTCCCAGTCAGGGCACATGCCCGGTTGTGGGCTTGATCAATGACTCTCTCATCATTGATGTTTCTCTCTCTCCCTCTCCTTTCCTCTCTCTGAAATCAATAAAGATATATTTTTAAAAAATAATAAATAAAAATAAAGAATGTAAGGTTTGCTTAACATTCAAACATCAACCAACAAATTTCACCTTATTGACAAACTAGAAAAGAAAACCATGTGATCATCTCAATATAGCAGAAAAAAATTAAAAAATCCAATATCCATTTCTGATAAAAACTCTCAGAAGACTAGATGTAGCAGGAACTTTCATAATTATAAAAAGCATCTACAAAAAACCTATAGCTAAGGCAAGGATGTCTGCTCCAATCACTTTTATTTAACACTGTATTGTAGGTTCTACTTGTTTCAATAAGGTAAGAAAAAGAAATGAAATGCATTTGATTGAAAATTTAAAAATGTGAAACTTTTTATATGAATATGACATGACTTTCTATTTAGGAAACCTGATGGAATATACCAAAAGTTATTACAACTAATAATTGAAGTCAGCAAAGTTGCAAAATACAAGCTCAATATATGAAATGAATTGTATTTATATGCACTAGCAGTGAAAAGTTGGTAATTGAAATGAGAAAAATATGACTTTTGAAAATGTAACTACCTGAATAATAGTTTCATTCGATGCCTCAGTTGGTCTTTGGTAGGAAATCAAGTGCTTGGAAAAGGCACTTTCAGAGAGGTTAGTTCTATCTCTTCTATACATTTGCCAGCTTCCGAATTGCTGTCTCCGCAGAGGAGCAGGCCTGTGTGGTGTAGCCTCCATTATCATGTAAAGTGGCCACATACTTCACCTGCAGAAATTACAACCACCAAAGCACCAGAAGCCAATAGTGACTGACTGCGTGTCAGGGACCAGGCACTATTCTAAGCATTTTACATGTATTAAGCCATTTAATTCTCACAATAACCCTACAAAGGAGAGGCTTCTATCCCTACCTGCAGAAGAAATTGAGGTACACAGAGGTACAAATATTAAATTATCTGACTAGAAATGGGTTAAAAATACATTTTTATTTATTTACTATATAACTTTTCTATAGCAAGTCCATAGATAGGCCATTCCAGGATTGGTCCTAGAGTCAGCAGTGTAAGGGCTGTAGGGGAGCTTTTTTATGCTTTTCTAGATCTTCCTCTCATGGCCACAAGATGACTACCATACCTCTAAGCATTCCTTCCTTGTTTAATAATATTCAAGGCAGGAAAAGGGAGGTGGAAAGGAGTTATCTTCTTATAAGTTTCTTTCCATTAGAGAAACAAATCTTTGCTAGACATACATTGGCAAAATTCCCTTCAATTTAGAGCTTGGGCTGGAACTTGTTCGCATGGCTCTCCCAAACCATCTTCCAGCCTGGGAGGCAAGTTCTCTCAGAGGGGCAAAGGGATGAAGAGACTGGCTGTCTGGCTGGCATCCAACAGCAGCTGGGCCACTTTGATGTATCCTGCCGTCAACCCTAGATTCCATTCCTAGTGATGGCACCCTGACACTTCAAGAGCTGCACATTTATTGCTAATTCTCTGTTAGTGGAGTTGGATGCTAGTTAATATGGTCAAGATCAATGTTGTTCTACAGAACTGCAGTGATGGAAATGTTTTGTCTCTACTGTTCAATATGGTAACCACTAGTCACATATGAGTTACAGGGCACTTGAAATGTGGCTAGTGTGATTGAGGAACTTAATTTTTAGTTTTAGTTAACTGAAAGAGTCACATGTAACTAATGACTGCTGTATTGGACAGGGCAAGTATAGATCAAGCAAACACTTCCTTTTCCTTGCCTTATCTCTATTTATTCTTTCATGAGAGACATTATTACACAAAGTAATTTCCAACCTCAATTTCACAATATCCTTAAATTATTATCTCATAAAATTATTATTTTTTCTTAACTTCAAACACAAATGTTTTAAAGCTGGAGTGGATATAGAGATGAGAAGAAAAGAAGTATCACAAAGTCAAAACACAGAACGTCACATATTCAAATTTGGGGCACTTTTGTCCTTGTTAGTTATTGTTACTTGAAATACTAAAATTATTCAACTATTGTATGCTGTCATTTTCTAAGAATAATTTATTATTCTCAGTTTAGACCCATTTACTACATCTTTCCCTTTTGTAACAGGGTGTGTTTTTCTAATTAGATTTAGGATGTGTCCTTCTCTTTGGAATACTGTTCTATGCTTTATTTCAGGCAGTAGCAGTAGCCAAAAGGACCCACAAATGTCTATCTTGTGAGGGAGATGTGCCCTCAATTTGCTTTAAAGGGTCCTTCCTTTTTATTTTCTTATTTCTGTTTATTCTCTCATTAAAGATGTTATTAAAGGTGTATATCTCAATCTCAATTTTGCAGTATTTTTAAAGCATTTAATTAACTCTGTGTGCAATCTGGTTGTCACACCACAAAACAATGCAATGAAGTTGGGAAGTGTCTAGAGAAGTGTCACTCCCATTAAATAATTTAAAAGGTTTGGATTCTGTTGTTTAGGAGACCACAACCATGGCTATTCCATCCCAGCCTTTAAAACACATCAGGCCTCCCATATACCTCATGCAATAATGTGTAAAGTCAGTCTGCTGGCCAATGCTCCTCTGGGGTATATTCCTAGGGCCACCATCATCTTCTGTGTCCCACCTGCTGCCTCCTTGCATTCCTCAGGGTCCCGGGCTCCCTGTTGCTGTACTTTACTTTCGGGACCCTCCTCTGACACACCCTCCTGTTCAGAGTACCTTCTCCAGTTTAGTAGCTTATATTTCATGCTCAGCATTTAACTTCCTCAATTTTTACATTATCTGAAGCTTAGGTAAGAGATAGTCCCTCCACCTGCATAAGCCCAGCACCTCCACAAAGAAAGGAGAATTTCGACAAAACAAGGAAGGCAAGCCTCACAACTCAGAGATGTATACCTTAGATCTTAAAGAAGTGTGTTTCCAGCCTAACAGAAAGAAAGGATTCTTTATACTCTTTTATAAGCATAAGTTGCTAATTACCTCATGGTTATGAGGCCAAAAATCTAGAGGCCAAGGTGCCTTTAGACAGATTGAAGAATGATCTGTAAGAGTCACTTAGGCATTTAAGGGGCGATACTTCCCCGTGCTATATAAAAAGCGCTCGGAAGAGAACTTCATGGGTCCAGTGTACCCCCTTGGAGCAGGATGCTTGTCTAATTGGATCATGGGTCTTGTTCAGTACAGCAATTATAAAAAACATTTGGGCTGAAAACATGGAACACTGGGTTTCCCCTTTCAAATATGAGTCATAATTAAAAATTCTTTTTATTAGCATCTTCTAGAAAAAGCCAGCGTATTTTTGCATATTATTAATTGTAGGTATATAAGCCTTTTTGAATCTCTTAGCAATAACAGACTAAATATGAGAGACCAAAAAGTGAAAACTAATAGGTAAAATGACTGCACAGAATTTGCACCCAAGCTTTGAAAGATTTATAAGTTTTAGTGGAAGTCTCATTTGAAATAATGGCATTAACATGAAACACTTAAAAAGTCAAATGTGCAATGGCTTAAAAATATGACGCTTATTTAGAGTAGTGTTCTGGATGTACTCCTGCCTTTTACCTGCTTTCCCAAAGAGAAAAATAATATAAAGAAATGTTGCTATACAATCATTGTACCAAAGCTCCACCAGAGTCTACTGTTGAGTAAAAACAGAAAGCAGAGAACAGGTTCACAGATTTTCACTTCACATATCCGACTCGCTTTTTTTTTTTTTTTAAAGCTCCAGTGGCTTTATTTATTTATTTATTTATTTATTCTTTTTTATTTGTGATCTTTATTTTATTGTTGACACTATTACAGGTGTCCCCATCCTCCCTCCCCTGCCCACCTCCACCTAGCCCGTGCCCCTCTTCCCTCTGGCCATCACCTCACTGTTGTCTGTATCTGTGGGTTATGCATATATGTTCTCTGGCTAATCCCTTCACCTTCTTTCATACAGTCCCCCACACCCACCTCCCCTCTGACAGCTGTCATTCTGTTCTATGTATCCTATGCCTCTTGTCCTATTTTGTTCATCAGTTTATTTTATTCATTAGATTCCACATATAAGTGAGATCATGTGGTATTTGTTTTTCTCTGACTGGCTTATTTCACTTAGCATAATAACCTCCAGGTCCATCCATGCTGTTGCAAAAAGTGAGAGTCTTCTTTTTTACAGCCCCAGAGTGTTCCATTGTATAAATGTATCACAGCTTTTTCATCCACTCATCTACTGATGGGTGTTGGGCTGTTTCCAGATCTTGGCTGTTGTAAATAATGCTGCAATGAACATAGGGGTGCATATATTCTTTCAATTTGGTGTCTCAGGATCCTTGGGACATATTCCCAAAAGGCAGTTCCATTTTACATTTTTTGAGGAAACTCCATACTGTTTTCCACAGTGGCTACACCAGTCGACAATGCATGAGGGTTCCCTTTTTTCCACATCCTCGATTTGTTGCTTGTTGACTTGTTGATGGAGCCCTTCTGGCAGGTGTGAGGTGATATCTCATTGTGGTTTTAATTTGCATCTCTCTGATGATTAGTGACATTGAGCATCTTTTCATATATCTATTGACCATCTATATGTCCTCTTTGGAGAAGTGTCTATTCAGGTCCTTTGTCCATTTTTTAATTGGATTGTTTGTCTTCCTGGTGTTGAGTTGTATAAGTTCTTTATATATCTTGGAAATTATCCCTTGCCAGATATATCATTGGCAAATATGTTCTCCCATACAGTGGCTTCCCTTCTCACTTTGTTGATCGTCTCTTTTGCTGTGCAGAGCTTTTTAGTTTGACACGTATCTTTTATGTAACTCCTGTGTGTGAAGTTTGTTTATCCCTCACCTTATTCTAGAAAAAGAAAAAAAAAAATTTACAAAATCACATAAATTAAGACTCCAAGTAAAGTAGCAAGAAATAGGGGTGGAGATGGAAAATAAAGCCAGGCATGATGCCAAAACATGCACTCCGCAAAGAACTATACACTTAGTGCGGGCTGAGGACATGTTTGGCTCTGGTTTTCTAGCAGTCAACACAGAATGAGAAACCTGGTTACGCTGTCACAAAATAAACACAGTTGCTCCGAAAAAATTACAATCTCTTTTCACATAAAGAACAGTTAAAGTTTTTTCTCCAGAGTGTTTATAAAGCGGATACTATACGATTTAGTAAGCAATGTCTAGCAACCCTCTTCCTGTGCACAGTAGAGTTTCATGGCTGGTTCTTACAGTGGACTTGAACGTAGGTGATGGCATTATACCAAAGATTAGCTAATAAAATATTTCGGAATGAGCCAATTGTATAGTCAAGAACTATGAAGGGTTGAGATTTTACTGTACATGCAAGCTAATGTGCACAGTACATGGATGCTGGCAAGAGACACGAGACTCCTGGGTCAAAGACAAAGGACTGTTTATTTACTCATAGAATAGCAGTAGCCTGAATATCAGCATTTTTGCCAGTTCTAGGAGCCCCAATGCCCATAGGCAGCACAAGGAGGTGTAGGTGACACCTGCACATGCCATAGGTTGTATTACAGGAGAGGAGCCCTGAGCTTAGGGAACTTGACTCTTTGATGATGGGAGGTGAGCATGTGTCCCCTTTGCTCCAGAGGGAAACATTACCTTTATTGCATGGGGCAGTAAACAAACTTCTGTCTTCCAATGTTGTTTGCTATATAAACATTCTTAAAAAGATAGTCTGGAGCCCAGGGAATCAGTGCCTCTTCTCATAAGATGTGCAGAAATGGGAACGATCCTTGGAGAATTGTCTCCTAACAACTGTAAATCCAGACATACTCTAGTTTTCTCTGGTTTGATTCAGAGCTAACCTTCAGACTATCTGAAAGAATTGATGAATTTTCCTTCATGTGATCCTCATCACACTTACTGCATTCTTATATGCACTGGGTGCAGTGATAAGCAAAAACAGGCATGGCCCCTGCCTTCACAGAAGAGAGACAATACACATATATATACACATATATATTATGTGTTTTTCCAGCAGTTCTGCCTAAATGTTCTCAACAGGATTTTTTAAATAGATTTTTTTTTTAACAGCAGTTTTAGGATCACAGCAAAATTAAGCAGAAGGTAGAGGTTTCCCATATACCCACTTCCTGACCCCAGACATGCAGAGATATACCACATGCCCTCTGCCCTCCCCATTATCAACAATCCACCAGAGTGGCGCATTTGTACAATTGATGAGCCTCCCTTATCACATAGTTATCATCTAGAGTTTATATTTTACATATGGTTCACTTCCGGTGTTGTGCATTCTATGGATTTGAATAAATGTGTAAAACTATGTTTTTCACAGATATTGGTTAATTCAATAATCTACAATCTCACAAGTAATGGAGCTTTACCTTTCTATGTTTCCAGATAAATACAGACACAAGTGGCATTTGAACCAGGGCTTAGTGTTGGCATTCTCTGGCCACAACAGAGACCGCAAAGCGATTCACGGATTATTCCACAGCTCTTGTCTCCAGTGTACCCAGGGTCAGAGGGTAATTCTTCCTTGAAAATGGCCTTAAATCCTCTAATGATTACATGCCCACAGCTCTGAAGTTTTATTCCATGCAGCAAGGCACTCACAGTTCTTCTGGAGTATTTGTCCACCTCCCGTTTGGGTTGGGACTCTGACAGGACAGGAAACTTTTTGTTCCTTGAGAAGGTGAAATGCCTCCTCTGACGTGGTCCGCTCTTCACGACGTGCCTCCTCCCTGCTCTGCGGGGAGCTCTGACACTCAGTGTCTTCACTGACTACTCATTGTCCCACTAGCTAAGGCAATAAACCAGCTCTTCTGACAAAATAATCGGAGATTAACCTTTATTTAATTAGCTCCCAGACAGTTTCAAGCTACAAATAATGATTGCTCATGTAGGCTGCAGGCCAAGCAGAGACTGATCCCTTAATTCCATTACCTAACCCTCGGGCCAGCCCCTCACACTGTTGCGAAGAAACAGCCTTCTCCGTATTTCTGCTGGGTTGTTTTCTTCCCTTAGAAATCTGTCGTTTCTGCTAGCACAGTGGCCTCCCTGGCGAACTTAATGGCAATGGCATATAGAAGCGGAATCAGCAGTGCCAGCTGGATGAATGTCCAAACTCGGGTACGAGAGAGCTGCCTAGTCAAGTAAAAAATTAAAGATGAAAAGACCTGTTAAGTAGCCCAATGCCCTCGGTAGCGGGTGCCAGAGCATTCCTATGGTGAAAGCTTAGACGGGGCCAGCTCCAAATGACTTTAACAATGTGCCTTCTCACGCTTTATTTGGAAGACGGGACTGTCTCTTCAATTTTTCTTTTTTCTTTGGTTTTCCGACTATAATTTCATTTGACCATCGCTAGTCCGTTTCCCTCGGCCACAGCAACATTTGGTTCAACTACAGTTACCCCATGAAATAGGCTATTTTCAGAGTCAATATAAATGTACAGGCAATATTTAAAGCACTTTATTAACCCAGCCATCCTGGCAAGGCCTCTATTCAGGGGAATGTAATGTAGGGGGAGAGAGGACACATGTGAATGTTGGAGGTAGAAGCACCAGATTAGAATCATAGTTCTATTTAATTGGGGGATTTATTTTGGTTGTTTTCAGTGACGGTTATTTATTAAATGCTTCCTGAGGGGCAGGTACTGTGGTAAGCACTATCCAAAAATCCAGCTGGCAAATGTATGCAATTGGTACTATCATCTCTACTTTAGAATTTAAAGTTTAGTGATTAAGAGTGCAAACTATGGGATTAAGTTGCCTGATTAAAAGGATAGTTCTGTTGCTTACTAGCTGTGGCCTAATACCTGTCACTTAGCCTCTCTAAGCCCAGTATTTGTTACCTGTGAAGTGTAGGTAATAACAATGACTGCCTTGTAGGTTATTTTGAGGAATAAATGTTTTAATACATGTCAACTGATCATATCAGTGCCTGGCATGAAGCAAGCACTTAAATGTAAGCAATGTTGATGAATTAGAGATAGAAAAATTTGTTCAAAGACACATGGCTTACACATTTAAACTCTGGTCAGTACTATTCCAAAGCCCATCCAAATTATTTGCCATTAGAATACACTGGCTTGGTCAGGACATTTAACCTGTTTTTCTCACTGGTAAAGTGGGGATAACACCATGTTTCCTGTACAGCCACTGTGAGGATTAAATTATAATAATGTGGGCAAAGATACTATTACAGAACAGGGTCCAGAGCTGCAGATCATCACTGACAGTGAACTCACTGTATCTCTATGTCTAATATCTAGAGACTATATGTATATCTGTGTGTGAGTGTGTATGTCTGTACAGTGAATAGCTGTGTAGCTGAGTACTTACTCTTAAATGTTGCTCATGATATTGGAACTTCAGAAGAGCTCACAGTGCATTTTTTATGAGTTTACTCCCATTTAAAAGAAGAATTGGATTGGTGTACTAGATAATTAAAAACAGTTTTCTTCCTAATAGGGTTTTATTTTATATTTTTAACGTTCCAATGGTTTTAAGTATGTCTTTTCTGGATTTTTAAAAATAGCTCCACCAGTGTTTCAAGATTGTCTAAATACTTTCTCTTTCACAAATATAGATTGACTGTAATTTCAATTTTTATGTCACAGAGGGAAGAGACAGACAGTTATAACCTAGCAGGAAATGTTATGATATATTTTCACTATTGTGTGCCTTTTTTTTTTTTTTTGGTGTGTGTGAGAAAGGGTGTGATGTCATTTTGTCTCCACCCCCTGTGAGTAAGCCCACAGTACAACTCAGTGCAGCCGCCCGCCTCTGTCACTGGGAGACAGTCCACTTAAATGCAGCTCCAGGGTTGCGGGACACCCACCAGCATCACTCCCCGTGTGAGGTGGCAAATGCAACATGCTGTCCAGCCTGGGGTGTCTCCTTCTCTGTGGAAGTGTTGCACTAGCCCTGGGAAATGCACAGAAATTGCCAAAAGGCAAGTAGCTCTGATGTTTTGTGTTTTAACAGTAATTTTTAAGAGAGACTAGTTTTGAAATGTTGATGTTAAATGTGATCTGCTTTTCCAGATGGGGGGAATAGACTTATAGGGTGGAGAGTCCAAGTTCAAATGTGTGAGGGAGTTGCTTAAACTTTTACTTTTTTCCCCCCTCTGCTATTTACTTTTCAAGTGGATCTCTTTATTGCAAAAATGAAAACCAACTTCTTATTAGGTTTAGCAGATGTTCACAGAAGCTTGAATGGTATAGTTTAAAACTACAGTATTGTATATTGAATCAAATTGCATAGATGGGCATTGTAGTCTGTTAAAAAGAGTTGTTTGGTGTTTTTATCTGCCTTCCCAGAGACTAAGCCAGTACTATCTTAAGGTTATAAAGAGGCTAATTCTGAAACCTTCAGTCTTTGGTGTAAACCTCGAGCATACCTGTTAACTTGGAGGTTTAAGGATCCTGGGCACTGTGCATAGGACATGTGCTAATTCATAGACACATCTCTCCAGTGCAGTTTGGACAAGGTTTTGATCTGCTGGACAGGACACTCCCCCCTTTCCTGGCTAAAGTGCTCTCATTTTAGTGTTGGTATTTTGTTTACAAATGTCATCAGAAGAAAGTTAAAATTTTGAAATTCAGATGCTAAAAACAATCTCTTGAGGCCATCAGCACCAAAACAAGAGCCCTCCGCTCTCCTGTCTTTGAACATAAACGTTACATGTACGTTTTTGTTCCTTTCCAAAGGCACTTTTCTAAGCCGACTCCAGGTCCGCGAAGGCTTTTTATGGTTGCAGACTGCTATAGTCAGCAGGATTATGAAAAACAGGCTGAAACTTACCATGCAGTCATAATGGAAAATAGTGGAGGTAATGCAGAGCCACAGGCTTGTCAAAAACCTGCTGCATAGAGTCAGAAAGGAAGGCTGTTAGTGTCAGAAAATCCAAAAGGCCCTTCCTAGGTCCTCCCTGTATCTAGTTTGTCCCAAGTAAAAACTGTTCTCTCCTCAGTGTGTTGAGTGAAAGTTGAATCTAGGATTTGTGAAGGCTGAAGAGTTTGGCTAGTTGATACTTTACATGATCACCTAAAAAGCAATCAAAAGGCAAAGTAAACCTTCTCAGCTCGGGGTAATTATGCAAAGAAAAATAGAAACAAGTACACACTGTTAGATTTTTATCTTCTATCAAGAATTTTGTTCTTTGACCATAGTAGTAGTGTTTTCATAAACTGATTATGAGCCACGAGCATTCAGAATTGATTGTTCCTCCTGCAGAAATATTTAATGAGGACACACCATTTGAGAGCAATGTGGGGGCTTTCTCAGGCTCAGTTTTTACCTTGTTTTGTTTTGTTTTTTCCTTGTACTCACGGTGCAGGGATGATAGCCACAATTTTGTTACTGCAAATTCCAAGTGCTTTAATTATCATGTTGTAATCACTGGATACAAATCTGTTGACAGAATTTTTTTTATTTGTATGTTAAAAAAAAAAAAAGTTGTTAAAACTTTTGGTTAGTCCATTGCACTTCAATCTGAAGTCTTTTTATCCAGGCTTCTTTTGTAATTTTTGAAAGTATCCATAGTTTTGGTAATATTATAAAATAAATGGAAGTCTTCTTGTCTTCAATGCTATATTTTTTCTTTATTATGAAAGCTCCTGAGGAACTTTCTTTCATCTGAAGTCACCTTTCTCAAATTGGGTTTCAGCAATAGGTGTACTGTCCTCAAAAGGGGATTGGGGCAGGCATCTGTTCTCCAACAATAACTTGGGGAGCACTCATGCTTTGTCGGCTTTGGGGGAGTCACAATAAACATGAGAATTTTACAGGTTCTGAAACGTCTTAGGTAAGAAACCTGTCCAGCTTTTTTAACCTATTGTTTTCCAAATTCATTTGACTAATGCTTTTCTAGTGGAATAGCTGTAATAGCTTGCCAGAGGCTGTCTTTCAACAGAACACATTTGGTGAAATGCTGAATTAAGCAAGAAAAAGGAAAACAGTTTTACATTTCTTTTTCCTTTCTACTTTAGAGTCAGTTAAACATCATTTGTGATTTAAGAAAGGATAGAATTTTGAAGCTAGAAAGGACACTAGTGATCACCTAGTCTAGTGGTTCCCAGACCTTTGGATTCATGAACCAATAAAAATGCGTATGGATTTTCAAAATCAGGGTCCTGATATGGAGGGCATACTTGAATTTTGCCATGCAAGGGTGTCAAAGGGAAAAATCCTCATTATTCATAAAAATAAGCTACTTTAACATGTTTATAAAATTAATAAATTTATACAAATATATCCATTGTTCCTAGTTTTCTCCTTTTACCACAGACTCAATGAACATCACAGACCAACATTTGGTAACTACCAACGTAGTGTAACCATGTATTTTACAAATGAAGACACCCAAGGGCAGGGGAGGTTTAGTAACTTTCTCACATTGATGGCAGAACCAGAACTGGATTCTGGGTTCCTGACTTGAAATTCTGTTCTATTTGTGATGCATTATCATCATCATCATCATATATATATTTGGTTATTCATAGGAAAATAAATAATTTTTAATAAGAAGGCACTTATTGCATATCTTATGCATGTTGCATATCTAGTCACATACTTTCTTATAGAAAATAAATGAGCCCAACCAGGCACAGCTCAGCAGTTGAGCGTCGACCTAGAATCCAGGCAATCAGGGTTCGATTCCCGGTCTGGGCACATGCCCAGGGTGCGGGCTAGGCAGCCGATCAATGACTCTCTCATTGACGTTTCTATCTCTCTCTCTCGCTCTCCTTTCCTCTCTCTGAAATCAATAAAGGTATATTTTTTTTAAAAAAAGAAAATAAATGAGAAGAGTTTTGCTGCTTTTTAAAAGATTAGAGACTCTTATTAACAGACTTCTTTGCCTCTCCACTTCTCAATGACTATATTCTTTGGCAAACCATTTACCTTTGCTACATCTCAGTCTTCTCACCTGTAAAATGGGAATAATGTTAATAATCTCATAGTATTTTAGGACTAAGTAAGATAAGAGATGCAAAGCTTTTAGTAAAGAGTCTGACATATAACAAGTATTTCAATAAATATTTATTGGACCCCAGAAAAGTAGGTCAATACTGAAAAAATATGCATACCAAGTAATATGTGATCTTGTATCCAAACTGTCAGATAAATTTCTTGGAGGATAGAAAATGTGGTGACAAGTTCTTGGCAGAAAGGTGGGGCAGGGGAATAAGTGTTGCTCTACAATGAGAGAAGGTCTCTACCGTATCCACACTCCAGCCTGACCACTGTCAACACAGTGTTTGATTGTCTATGGAAATCTGCACCTTTGTCTTAGGATCAGCTTTTCCCTGGAGGTTGGTAAGGCCTCATGGAGCCTCCAGGAGAGATCGTCTTGAACTTGTTTTTTAGGAGGAGAATTAAGCTATAACACACAGGCCCTGGAGAAGAATTACCACATTGTTTTACACCTTTGAAAGTCCCTGTGCTCCAGCTACCTCTCGGAATCTTTGTTCTTGGCACCGTAGAACATTTTTTTTTTCCTGGAGTACAGGCTGAAATAAAAACCACAGAGAATGCTATATAGTGAAGGGAGCCAGCGAAAGCTTATAATGAGACATGAAGGGCTTGACACACCTCTTTGCAGAAAATCCTGTGTAATCAGCCAGAAGGCAAAGGCTACTATTTCCAGCCAACTCGATCACTCCCTCCTGAGGCACATGAGAGGAAAGCCACAGAGGAACATCCAAGATACAAGTGTAATCAGATGGGCTGAGGGCATGTGGCAGAGGAAAGGAGCATCTGGCTCTTTGCCTCAGGTTCTTACCTGGCAAGGTAGAAATCTCTGACTCCAAGGGGAAAAAACACAGGGGCAGGTGATAATAACAATAACTCTCATAGCTATTAATAACCGTTATTATCATAGGTAACACTCTTTGAGCTCATATTGGTTGTGGTCATTTAGGGCTAAATACTTTTAATGTGGAAAATCTAACTAAATTCTAAAAGCTTTCCTATGAAGCAGGCGTTTTATTACTCCCATTTTATAGAGCATAAAATTGTGTGCCTCAGTGTTTAAGCAATTTGCCTCAAAAGACCATACCCTTAATTTCTACATAGTATCAGTTCCCTGCTCCATGTAAAGATATATTAATTTGTTCAAGTAACAAATTATAGTCTTTGTACATGTATAGCAACTGAGGCTTGGCACCTGTCTTCAGGGAGCTGACCAGTTAATGGAAGAGACAGGCATGTGTAGGCATAATTATAATGAAGTGAGATCATCATCTGGAAGAAATCTAAACAGCTTTGAGAACAAGCAGAATAACCTAATCCTGACAGAGAATCAAGAATTATAAAAAAATACGGCACTCAAAGTAGAGGCCTAGAAGACAAATCCAAGTTGGGGCAAAGGAGAATGGTTAACAGGTGAGGGGCCTTCCCAACAGGTATAGATGTAGGGCCAGACCCAGGCAACCCCCAGGGGCCAGAGCTCAGTAGGTGTTAAAGCTCTCAGAGGGGAAGCCAAGACTAAGAAGTCCACACATGCTGCAACTTTGTCTTCCTTGTCTCAATCTACCCTGACTCCCCAAGATGGATTACATAGAGGCTGTCTTTGGAGAGAGGGGCTCCTACATCTTGCTCTGTAAACTTTTCCAGCCACTCAACTGGGGTCTGGCTCTCACTCTCCACAGAGACCTCCCAACTTCACTTTGACAAAACAATGCATCACTTTCTCCAAAGGGTGATTGATACCTGTGAGGGGCAGGAGAGGATTTCCTTCATCTTAGGGCAGGGAGGTGGTGGGGAGAATAGCAGTGAGGAGTAAAAATAAGCCCAGTGGGACGGGTTCTGCTATTATTTGAGTAATATATATTTATGTATTGGTGGGACTGTATGAAAGAGCACACTGAAAAAAAGAAAAAGAGGGCCCTACTCCTAAAAGAAAACAAGTTCAAAAACCACAGAGAACTATTTTATCATCTTTTACAGCTCTAAAGGTTCTTAGCAGTTTTATTGACTTGTTTGTCTATCCAACAATTTATTGAGCATCTTCTAGGTAACAGTGAGATTCAGCCCCTACGACAAGAGAAACTTGTATTAGGAATGTGAAGATTGATCAAGTATAATTTGTTTTGGTACTAAGACTATCATGTTTAGAACCCAAGCTTTAAATATGGGGTTGCCCTGTGTCAATTATACATTTACTAGTTTACTGTATTAATGAAAAGACAGTTAAAATGTTCTTGTAGGTTAATGTCAGTTGACTAAAGATATGTCTAAGACAAAAATGAAATGTCTGATGATGGGAGGGCCATTTAGGAGATGTGACCAACCACTCCATCAGGGTCCCCATCCTCAGCAAGATTCCCCTTTGCCAATTCCCTGATTGTCATTAATAAAAGTAGTTAAAAAAGAAACAATATGGAATGTAAATAGATGAACTTAATAAAAGTGAGCTAAAAAATAGATAGGATAATCTAATGTGAGAGATTACTAGAATAGTAAAATAAAAATGTAAAAACAAATAGTATCACTTAAAGAAGGAACATGCTAAAAATAGAAAAGCAATGGTTTATATACATATATTCTATTAAAATAATGTTTAAAGAATATGATAATAATTCACCATATTATTATATATCATGCATGAGGTTTAATGCTAAGTGTTTATATAAATCATCTCATTTTATTCTTATGCCTATGAAATATACATTATTACTGTCCCCATTTCACAAATGGGGAACTAAGCTTAAGGAATATGTTAGTTATCTACTGTCACATAACAAATTACCACAAATTTAGCAGCTTAAAACAACACATTTATTATGACACAGATTCTGAGGGTTGAGAGTCGGAGTCTGGCCTAGGTAGGTCCCCTCCTTCAAGGTCTCTCACAAAGGTGTTGGCCGGGACTGAGGTCTCATCCAAAGGCTTGACTGGGAAAGGATCTACTTCCAAGTCTTATGGTTGTTGGTAGAACTCAGTTCCTTGATGGTTATTAGTTTGAGGGCCTCATTTCTGCACCAGCCATTGACCAGAGGTCACCTAAGTTCTTTGCCACATGGGCCTCTATTACCGCCACTTGCTTCATTAAAATGTACAGGCCCAGATGAGTCTGCAGGCAAGATGGAAATCCTAATCTTATGTAGCCCAATCGTGGAAGTGACAGGCCAAGTCCTTTGACATATTCTATTGGTTACAAGCAACTCACAGGTACTGACACAAAAGATGATTACACAGGAAACACATGCAGGAGGAGGGGATTGTTAGGGGTTATCTTAGAGTCTCCCCACAACAAAATGGGCAATGGCTGCTTGAAGTCACATGGCTAGAAAATCTTATAGTAGAACTATGAATACAGAAAATCTAATTCCAGAGAATATACTGGTTGGAGCATTAATACCCTATCCCCTTTCCACAGAATTGAGCCTTTAGTGGCAGATGCCCAGTTGGCTAACTGCCAATTTGACTTTCAGATTATTTTTTGTGTTGATAAAACAATTCTTTCCATAGGCTCTAGGAATCAAAACACAAAATGTAGGTTATACACAGAACGTATTCTTAACATGACACCCAGATGCTTATAGAATCCTTAATGCTAGAATACCTTGTGGGGTTTTCCTTTAGCCCATAGTTTCTTTTTGTGTTGGGACGGTTCCAAAGGTCTAGGAGGTACATAGTGAGAAGGCTGGTAAATTCAAGTCTCAGTCTACTTTGTGAAGGTTCTGTGGACAGCTAGACTGAATCAGGACTTACTCCACTGCTCATAATGTTAGCTTGGGTTCCTCACCAAGAACCTTCCACAGTAAGATTTTTAGAGTGTGTTATAGGTTTCCCTGATCTAACAAAACCCTGACTTTTAGTCCCAGTGATTTTGATAGAAATGTGGGAGCCTTGAAGCTAGTCTGAGGCTTTTATGTCCTCTTGGTACAGCAATCACCCCCTGTAAAGTCAACTAATGCTCTTCCCTGTGAAAATCTGAAAAGGAGGTAGGTGTGTTGCCTTTATAGAACATTCATAATCATTCTCTAGTCATAGACTGTATGTCTAAAGCCCATACATAAGAAAACCAGGCTGAAGCTACCCATTCCAAGTACCTTCTGTTCAGATTAGAAATTAACTTTAGGGAAAACTGAGGTCCAGTTCAAGCTTCACCTGTCATACAGCAATTCAGTGTTTTCTTTAAAACTAAGTTTAGCTATGAGTACAAATACTATAACATCTATCCCAAGAGTTGTAACCCTCACTGCACCTAGAATAACTGCAACTTTCCAAATATCAGTACTGTTCTGCTTCCTTGCTTAGTTATGATTTCATTGGTTTGAGGTGGGAGAGTTTTAAAAATTTCTTATGTGATTCCAATGTGGCCAGAGTTGGGAACCACTGATCAATAGTTTTTGAAAATTTGGATGTGTAAGTGCTTGATAAATCTGTTTGGATGAGTGCAGGATAAAATGTAAAAGTTGCAAGTAAATTATTTTGCTAATTAAGTTTTAATATTAATTTAAAGGTGATTTTTTTTAAATTTTATTTTATTTTAGTTTAGTTTAGTTTTTGCTGCTTTGTTCTAGGATTTTAAAACATTATTTGAAAAAAAATGAGAATTCCTTCTCTTTATATAAAATAAAGAAATATTTATAATTGAGAATAACCTCTGTTTTTGGTGTTAAAAGTGCTGATCTCTACTTTTACAAAATCTCAGAAGCCAGATCTGAAAAGCTATGGCAGATTGTGTTTTTCAGGACTGGACTTACATTTGTTCATTCTGTCATTCAATTAACATTTTTAAAAATATCATATTAGGATTACAAAGATGAGTAAGACATTGCCTGCCTTCAAAGAGTTCGAAATTAGTTGTATTTAAAACGATGACTTGACCACACAAAAGCAATTTTCTTTTAGATAAAACTGTCAATGTCTTAATAATTCTTCAACCAAAATTTGCAGGAGTGTATACTTGGCTTTAAGTGATGTGTATGTGTGTATGTGTGTGTGTATGAAAAAATAAATTTGTGTAATACGTTAAGAAAAACAAAACACCCCATGATCTCAGTCAATACAAAACACAGGACTTAAGCAAATATTCAATAAATTTCCCTATTCAGAAGGCCCAGGTATTCGAATTGCCTTTGGAAATGGTTCCTTTAGCTGTGCATGTTACTGTGTACACATTCCAGCTCACCTTCTTTCTGTTTTATGTCGAGGAAAATTTGTGAGTGCTTGGGATGGTTTATACTCTGAAACGCATTCCGCTGTGCCTCGCATACAGTGAACAGTCCTCTCTGTGTGCAGAACAAGCCCTGGCCAGGACGTAGCTTGGGGGACGGGGGGTGCCTTGCTTCCCACACGTTGCCAATGTGGAGTTCCAGATTTCCGTCTTCCTCAAATGCCATCCTTTGATTTTTCCATTCTGTTAGCTGATAAGAACACATTCTGGTTTTCCAGGGGGCCTGCTGAGTCCCCTGTGCACATGCGTGTGGGCGCCCAAGACCTAACAGGCTTTCCTTCTCCGAGAGCAGCAGATCCTGCCCTTGAAGGAGGGGTTCGGGGCGGCTGCCAAAGTCTTGCTGGCAGAGAGTGCTGGAATTCAGTCCTGTTGCTGATATGCTGGCAGGGGATGCAGGACAGAGTTTCCTTCTCCTTTCACTTTCCTAAATGGAGTTAAAGCCATCTCTAGCCAGGAAGCTTAGGACAAGGTGTCAGGTCATCTGAAGAACAGCCCCTCCCTTCCTCTCCTGGCTCACCCTTTTCAAATACCCGACTGATCCTGTTGTCACAGAATGAATCCTGGAGTACTCACATTTTTACTAGAATTAGAAGATGTTCTCCCATGGAGGTTTATACTAATCTGTAGTTTTGTTATGAACTGGAAAGTAAACATTGGAAAGTAGCAATAGGGGCCAGCAGGTAAAGCCCAGGAGTAGAGGCGAGCCTGGACACATGCCCTGACCTCTCTCAACATCAGATTTTCTTCCTTGAAAAAAGGGAATAATAAAAATAACAGTTCTGTTTTTAGCCTCCACCAATAAATAATATCAGGGTGACTTTAATGGATTTTTTGGTAGTAACTTTCTTAACCTAAGTAAGAGGAGATGGGAAGACCAGACACATTTTTCTTTAAATTTTTAATTTTTCTTTTCAATTACAGTTGACATTCAATATTACATTAGTTTCAGGTGTCCACTGTAGTGGTTAGACATTTATACAACTTATGAAGTGGTCCTGGCACCTTTTTAAGACCTCATTACCTGCTGTGGCAGCTAGAGGATCTCCTAGACACTCTGGTCTCCTGGACATTTCCTGAAAAGACACTGAGCTGAAAGAACGCTGTTGCTGGATGTTCGTGTCCACTGTGTCTGGGCCTGCGTAGTGTCAGCCTCCCAGTGACACAGGGACTGAGGAGAGGAGACATGGCACTATGGATTTTTTAAACAAAATTCTTGCCATCAGCATTCTGCTCCTATTCCCAGTCCAACTCTCCCTGCGGGGGTTTGGAAGGTCCTGTTCAGAGCAGATTTACCTTTTATTGTGAAAGATTTGGAAGGACAAGTCTGGCTGGCTGATTCTCAGGTCCTGGGTTGGTCTGATTAGTCAGTTGATGAGGTTCTTCTTCCAACCGTCCCTCTTTTTCTTCCTAACCCTCCTTTCCCTTCAGCTTCTTTCTCTCTTTCCCTCCTCCTTCCCTCCTTTTCTCTCTCCCCCTTCCCTGGACACCGTTAGAGCCTCAGAACTTTCTCCTGGCTTCCACCCCAGCCTCTGCTGCTGGCCACTTTGGTCCTCATTCTTGCCTCACAGCTGGCCCTTCATCTGTTTGGATACAGCAGGAATCATCCCTTTGGAAGACAATGCACACTTTATTTTTATTTTTTTCAAAGCAGGAGTGGGTGTTTCTATGTTATGCTAAATGTTCCACTTGATTGAAAATATCATGCTTTCTCGCTCATTTATCTTGGCATCGGGAAACTTTCAAAAAGCACAAATCTACATTCATCTGATAAGCGCTGCGCATATCAGCTTGGGCAAGCCATAGCTATGTATTAACACTATCGTTCATTCTTAAATAGTTTTGAATATGGCAGAACTTACTATGTCCCTTAAGTGAGGCAACAGCACATGCATGATAAAAGCCAGATGTTACCATGTTATTTTGTAAGGTCACTTTTCTTTTGCTCCTGGATTTTTATTCCATTGTTGCTTTTGGAGTTTGGTATTTTGAAGAACTTGCAAAGAATTTTGCAGTTTTCCAGTGGCTCATTGAGTTGGATCTTTAGTTCAAATGCCATGTTTCTCTTCATTTGACTGGTAGCCAACACTTCCATGAAACCAAGTTTCTGTGTCAAATGTCTCCATGAAATTTGATCTTCTAACTGGCAGCTGGATCACAGTTGCAGGCATCTAACACCATTTTAACATACCAGACTCCCATTGGTTTGCTGTACTCAATGGATGTCTTCCAAATTTTCCTCTCAGGCTTTCTCTACAGCCCTCCTCTTTTCTGCTTTCGTATCTTTCTAAAGTTCTGATCCTTGTGCTTGGAAGACTCCATGATATCTGCCATAGAAACTTTTATGTATTTGATCGGCTTTCAGACTTTTTCAATCATCCCAACAGTAATAACGACTAGTGAATATGTATATAATTAGGTTTCCAGGTCCAGATATGTGTGGCTTACACATGTGTGCCATTCTGCTCTGTGCTGGTTCTCCTTGTAATACAAATAAAAAACCAAATAAATATAAAACAGATGAAAGTCCTAGGAAAAGACTAAACTGGATGTGATGCACCATTGATTTTTGATCAGTTAGAATGCTGGTATCACTGTGGTTTAGGGTTTTGCTCTTATGTAGAATAATCTAGTTGCAAAACTATAAACTCTTTCACTGGAGAAAGTAATTATTTTTATTATCCTGTTTGGGGAATAGTAACTCAAATTTTAAGTATTGATATTTACAACTGAATCACCAGAATGACTAATAAAAAAATCCTTGAACACAAGGATGTAAAATACAGCACAGGAAATATAGGCAATAATATTATAATAACTCTGTATGGTGCCAGATGGCTATGAGACTTATTGTGGTGATTCCCTTGTAAGGTATATAAATGTCTAATCACTGTTGTACACCTGAACTTAATATAATGTTGTATGTCAACTATAATTTTAAACATTTTTAATAAAAGAAATTTTAAAAAGTAACAATACTTCATACTCCAGGTTAGTCAAAATTCCTTCTCCATATACTCATGGCAAGAAACCCCACATTCATAATTTTTCAACATATCAGTACTTTTTCAAATACTTTCAGGTGCCTTTATCAGCTGTTTACCAAAAAAAACCCCACACCATTTAGTCTTATAATCTCCTA
This sequence comes from Miniopterus schreibersii, assembly GCF_964146895.1. Taxonomy (NCBI): domain Eukaryota; kingdom Metazoa; phylum Chordata; class Mammalia; order Chiroptera; family Miniopteridae; genus Miniopterus; species Miniopterus schreibersii. The sequence continues at coordinate 65,470,647 of NC_138106.1, read as the reverse complement.
AAGCTGACTGATGAATTGCATTATATAACACTTATTCTTAATCAGCCATAAAATACAAGCATCTGTTTTCATTTATGTCAGAAAATTAAGACAACAAGTATTTACTGTAGTGTTTTCCAAAGTTGTCATAACCCATGGCTCACATGCCATCTGTAAGGTTTTTGTGGTGTCCCAGAAACATCCATTTCAAACATTCCTTTTCATGGCCAGAGGTTTACAAGCCACAGAAGGACTACAGACGTTAACACTAAATAAACTTCCTGTAAATTGTGTTATAAAATAATTTAAAAGGCATTAAAGGATAAGCATTAACAGAGTCAAAATCCTTTTAGAGATGTCTCTTTCTAAGGATGTCATTATTTTGTGAGAATTTTTTGCTTCATTTTTTTTAAAGGGGAGATGCATGTGCACTCAGTTATCTGCTTTGAATCTGAAGTCCTCCTGCCACCTACCCATCTCCCTTTATAGCACTTGCAAACTACAGCCGTCTACAGGGCCTGGTTGTACAAGATGATTAGATGGAAACTGGGAAAGAAAATTGCGTTTTGTTTCATTAAGACATAGCTGTTTAACAAACCTGGAGATAGTATTTCTCAAACTACATTGAGGAGCAAGGACTCACTGAGTGCAGTGGTTCTCAAGCTCGATAGAGCATCCGATGCTTCTGGAGGGCTTGTTAGAGCAGAATGCTGGACCACGTCTCCAGAGTTTCTGATTCAGTAGATCTGAGGTGGGGTGGACCAGAGAGCTTGCACTTCTCAAAAGTTCCCAGGTGCTGCTGGCACTGCTGGTCCCAGGACCACGCTTTGAAAACCACTAACTTAATGAAGCTGTTAAGTACACAGAGCCCAACTACCCCCATTCCATCCATCACCCTGCCCACACTTGCTAGACTCATACAAGATTCTGGTTTAGGAGGTCTGATCATCTGCATGTTCAACCACTATTACTGATGATTCTGATGAGACTGACTGTTTATGGAGAAATAATACTGATCTTTTTATATAACCGGTACCAAACACTGGGGCACTATTTGGAAGAAAGTGTTTAAGAGAAACTGAGCTAACTTACTATAGTTCTATAAATCTGGAGAACCTGTGCTTTTCATTGCTCAGTATATAATATATGTCTGTAGAAAAGGGCTTAGCTTGAGATAGTGAGACCTCGGTCTTGGGATGAACTTCTGTTTGCCTTCATACTTAGAAACGGTCTCTTCCCATAGCCAGCTGGAGTCCTGAGCAGCATTCACAGTTAACAACATAGCCTTGTTTGGTGGTGAGCGATGTTCAAAATTGGGGCTGGAAGGTATAGGTGACATTTTGAGATATTAGTGAGAGTCATTCCGCTTGTGTGTGTATATGTATGTTAAAGTCAATGCCTAATATTAGCCCTAAGCATCTGTTTAGTGTAGCCCAAACTCAAGAAAGCCCACTATAAAGTGTGACCAGCTTACTGGACCAGGTCAATAAAGAAAAATAAAAGTGAAACTAACAGTGAATTTGATGCTTCACATAAAAGTTCTGTTATTTTGACTTACATGGGCTGGTAGCCCTCCAGCGAATACTGGATATCAGCCTATTGAACATTAGCTATGATATTTATATTGGGCAGGCAGCTGAAAATATTGTGTATGTAGCTTGCAGGTTGAAGTTTCTTTTTTTTAGTTCCAGAAGTTCATAAAAACTCTAGAAGCTGAACCTAAAGTAATAACACTTGTGGGTGTATACATTTTTCAGGTGGATTGGTACTTCGATACTGAGATTTTCAAAGAAATCTGGGAGCTAATAAAAGTTAAGAACACCATGTCTAGACAGATGTGTTTTACTGAGTTAGAATTGGGATGCATCAAGTGAGTGGCTTGAAGGATTGCTACTAGATGCACGAAAAATGCAGAAAGGGCTTTGAGATTGTCCATGAAAAACCTCATAACTAAGATGCAAACACAGTTTATTTTATGTAATTGATTTTGATGTGTTGCAAGAAATTTAAATGTGGAAGCATATCCAAAATGATCCTCAATGACCCCCACCTCTTGGTAGTCATACCCTTGTAGTCCCCTTACACACTGAGTCATGGCTGGCCTGTGTATACGTTAGAGTACTGAAGTGAACTGAGGATGTGTGATTTCTGAGGCTAGGTCATGAAAAGTCATAAAAGTCCACACCTGTCTCTTTCTCTTGAATCACCCAATGGAGAAAACCAGCTGCCATGTCATGAGAACACTCAAGCGCTCCTGTGGCGAGCTCCACATGGTGAGGACTGGGACTTCCCGTATATAGGCAGCACAAACTTGTTACCCATATGAGTGAGCCATCTTGTGTGTGTGGTTTTTTTGTTTTAACTCTCACCCAAGGATTTTTTTTCCATTGCTTTTCAGAGAGAGTGAAAGGGAGGGGGAGAGAAAGAGATAGAAACATTGATGTGAGAGAGACACATAGATTGGTTGCCTCCCACTTGTGTACTGACCAGGGCCATGGATTGAGCCTGCAACCAAGGTATGTGCCCTTGGCCAGAATTGAACCTTGGACCCTTCAGTCCACATGCCAACACTCTAGCCGCTGAGCCAAACCGGCTAGGGCTGGGTGAGCCATCTTGGAAGTGCATCCTCCAACCCCAGTCAAGCCTTCAGATGACTGCAACCCTGGCCAATATCTTGATTGCAATTTCATAAGAGATTCTGAGTTATAACTACCTAGTCATGCTGTTTCCAAGTTCCTTTCTGATCCACAGCAACTGAGTGGGTAATAAATGCTCTTTGCTCTTTAAGTCACTGAGCTTAGAGTTAATTTATTATGCAACAATACACAGAGTGTGTTTGCTGCCTTTTTACTGTAATTTAAAGGACTATTTAAGTGGAGCAAAAACAGAATGAGAAATACAGATAATTTTATTTACTGGCGCATGGCTTTAGACATGTAGTTTTGCCTATAGGCAAAAGATAAGTGGAAATAAATTCTGAAGGACAATTTTTAAGTCATTTATTTTTTCCAGGATTATTTTAAAAATGGCATAAATGCTGATCAGAGTGATTGGAAAAATTTGTGAATAAATATCCTTTTAAAGTAATCATGGAAAACGTTTGATGGTTTGGAGCAGCTTGAGGACCATGTTTTCTAAGGCCTTGACAAATGGCCTTGTCCTTCATTTCAGAACCAGCCTTAGGCCAAGGGTGAGTCTGTATTGGTCCCACTGTCGTACAGGGGAGCCAACCTCTGTCCCAGACAGCTTAAAGAGGACCAGATCCAAGATCCACACTCTAGCTGACCTACATCACGGAATTCCTCTGAGGAACTAGTGGGGCCTCCTGGCACGAATTTGGATCAGGCCAGACTCTCAATTCCTTGGCCTTAGTTACTTTGACCTCATGCTGAAGTTTATGCTATGGTGATATAATTATATCTCCAGCATATAGGCCTTTGTGAAATTTCTTATCTCTTATAGACAAAATCGTTTTATAAGCACCTAACATTGAAATAGTAAGAATAAACATATAAAGTAGAAAAATGGTTACTGTCCCAGTGAAGATTATATCCTAGCAAAAGGAATAGATGAACTAAACTGGATTATACAGTGTAATAATGGCTGTGACTGAGGAATGAATAAGGCTGAGTTGGAGCATAGAGAAAAAGGATTTATTTTGCTTGGAAGAGTGGGGAAGGCTTTGAATAGGACCTTCTCTGCCATCTTGCAAAATTATAAACAAGTGTTTATTTAATAAAAGAAAATTTCATGTAGGGAATTTCTTTATATGTGCTATCTGGGGAGGGTGAGCAAATTTTTCTAACTCCAAAGCAGAATGCATAAGAAATAGAAAGATATTTTTGAAGACACAGAAAGTATGTTCGTAAACTAGGGCTCTTTCAGGACGTTAAAGATACTTTAACAGTATTTAACCTAGAGTGTCATTCATTAATGGATACTTTTAGTGCTTTAAACAACTCATTTGCTCTCTTTAAATATACCATTGTTTATAAAATAATTTCAAAGAAAAATCACAGACACTCACCATCAGTTACTAAGACCCTATAAACACAGCATGTAACAAAACATAGAATTGGGTAAGCAGTTCCATCTAGCTGGCCAGTTTGTTGGCCAGTCAGTATCTGTGTCAATTGGATGATCTATGTCGCAAGAAATAAGAAGTCTTCCTGCTCAGCATCTCTTACCAGGCCAAAGTCTAGTCTAGACCTCACGTCTTTTTTATTAATATGTATCATCACTCAGAGACCACAAGGCCACATGTGGTCTTTTGCTTTCAAGCAGATTCAGCGTACCATGGACTTGACTTTCCCAGAGCATCGTCTTATCACAGTTGCCAAGGAAGGGCTATTTTATCAGTAAACACAGCTCGTTTTCTACCACTCCTTTATTCACTCTCGATGGACACGGCTAATTAAGCAAACAAAGCATTAAGGTTTTTTGAAGCAGAATCTATTTGTGAAGGATGCTGTGGCCAAAAAACAGTCAGGGCCCGGCCAGTGTGGCTCAGCAATTGAGCATCAACCTAGGATCCAGGAAACTGAGGTTCGATTCCCGGTCAGGGCACATGCCCGGGTTGCGGGCACCATCCCCAGCAGGGGGCGTGCGGGAGGCAGCCGATCAATGACTCATCACTGATGTTTCTATCTCTCTCTTCCTCTTTCTGAGATCAATAAAAATATATTAAAATAAAAAAAGAAGTGAGGGCAGGCAAAAAATTGAGTCAGATCTGAAACCATCATCCAAGCAGGCAGCATACCACTAGAAAAGTCACATCTGTGACTAGACATAAACTATTTTAGAATCCTTTCCCACTCTGTCCTCAGAAGTGGGGGGGGGCCCTTCATCCTCTCCATTCCATCTCATCCAAGGCCACAGTGGGGCTCACTCCCAAGTGACACTGCTTCTCGGACTTCTTCATTAGAAGTGAAGGTGTACTGCTTACAAAAATTTTATTGTTTAATGCAGCATACCAAAATAAGGAAGCAACTTCCAATGATTAAAGGTTTTTATCTATATTTAAATGTAAACATTTTTTAGTTTCTCAATATCCTTTTTCTTTGTTTTCTAAAATAATTGCAACAAATTCTTTAAGAAATTCTCTATACTATTTTAAATACATCAAATTACTTAATAATGGTCAGATCAATGTATTAAAAGTTACTAACTTCTAACTAAACAGGAGAAATTTTTTACCTAGACTGTCTATAAACAACTTGCCATTGTCTCTTAGAGAGAGAGGATCTCAAACAGGATCAGGTTTGACTTTTCAGAGTGCCCTTCTCTTAGTAAATGTTAAAATAGACACCCTAAGGCTAACTGTGACTTATTTTAACATTACTTTTGCTAATTATTAAATATAATTCTGTAATTGTAGCTTAATCTAGGGGGATAAGCAATAGATAACTTCCTTTCATCTTTCCTTCTAAATTTGAACATACTGTAAGAGATATCTCTGTTTCTTATTTGTCTACTCCTTATTTTATCTAATCTTATAAATTTTTATATTTTGTCAGTTTCAATCAACATTTCCACCACTACAGAGATTTCTATTGTGCTCCTGGCAACCACTGATAGAATTTCTGCTCCTTTAGTTTTGCCCTTTATAGAATGTTCTATTAACAGAAGCATATATTACGGAGCCTTTTTTTTTTTTTTTTTTTGGTCTGGTCTTTTGCACTTAACATAGTGCTTTTGTGATAACATCCGTGTTGTTGCACGTATTAGCAGGTTTGTTTTTTTAAAATTGGTTGCGTAGGGTTCCATTATATGGCTGTACCACAATTTGTTTACTCAGCCACCAGTTGATGGACATTTGGGTTGTTTTTAGTTCGGGGCAATTATAAATAAAACTGCTATAAACATTTGCTTGCAGGTTTTTGTGTGAGCGTATCTTTTTATTTCTTTTGGCTAACTATCTAGGAGTGGAATTGCTATGTCATGTATAAAGTGCATGTTTAACTTTATAAAAAATGCTAAGCTCTTTCAAAGTGTCTATAGCGCCTTTTTATAGCAAAGTATGAAGATTTCAGGTGCTCCACATTCTTGCCATACTTGGTATTGTCAGTTTTTTGGTTTCTTTAATTTTAGCTGTTTTAACAGGAATGAGTCAGATAAGATTTGAATCCATACCTTTACTCCTCAGAGACTGGACCACATTTGTTATGCATCATTTAAAAAAAAATGAGATCAATTTTCTTAGAAACAAGAATCTTTTCTAGAATGTAATAGGTAAATTAATTTGCTAAAATCTACACTGATTTTTATTAGATAGGATAAAATATGGGAATTGGGTACATTTTCCAGGAGAGAACATTCAATAAATTTGTCTTATCTCCTTCTACCCTATATCTTATATTCACGAGTCATCAAACCCAAACATTAGAACTATGCAACCTAAACTGAACTGTCACTGTCACATAGTTTTTTGCCTCTTTCAACTTCAAGGCTAAATTTAAGCCTGCTTTAAACACTTTAAAAGGCATATTTGAAAGATAGTGTTCTAGGTAGGAGAATGCTGAGTAGATCTGGGCATCCCATGTTATGCAGAAATGAAAGCCCTCTTCTCTATCCATAACCAAGGTGTGATGGGAGAAAAGAGGCATGAGGCAGAAAAATGATCACTGACTTGGAAACAAAACACCTCAGTTTTAGTCTTTACTCTGCTTCTAACTGGATGAGTGACCTTAGAGAGGAAATAATTTAGTCTCTCTGGGTCTTAGTTTTCTCAACTGAAAAACACAGAGCATAATACAGTTGATTCTCATTACTCGCAGTGGTTATGTTCTATAAAGTTGCTGCAAACACTGAATTACCAAGTGAACTGTTATTTCTAGGGAAAATAGAGGGCTAGGTTTCTGGGAGCCTCTGGTCACAACATTTTGTCAAACAATCAATACGTAACCTTCCTTTTGATATGTTTCTGTTTAAAGACACCTATTTAATATATGTTGTTGCTTCATTAACATTGAACTCACAGTCAATAGCACTATAGTTCCTGACTGAGCAGAGCTTATCACACATATATTTTTGCTTATGACCATTGCATAGCACATTAGCACTACCCTTGGGGGCCATTTTAAACAGTCAATCATTAAGAAAAAAAGACAAAAATGGGAAAATGTAGCACTAAACAGACCAAGCAAAGGACACTTATTTATAGCCTGAGAGCTGAAACTAAGAGGCAGAATGTCACCGTTTTCCACCTCAGCTGGGAATGTACACATTGGGGACTCACATTTTTTTGCTACCCTGTGCATGTTCATGAATGACTGTGAAAGTGCTGTGAGTATTGATTTGGGGGTTACAAATAAATTTGAGCAAGTAGGCAAACTCGCAAATATGCAATCTGTTCATAATGAGGACTGTACTTGCTACTCCTGTTCCAAAGGGCGGATCATGCGTGTTGTTTATGTGAAAGAACACAGCGATGCTTTTATTGTTTATGGGTGTTTTCTCCAGCCAGTGGCTAAGAAATCTAACATTCATTAGGGAAAAAAAATCTCAATGCCTTACTCACTGGGCCTCAAACACCATAAGCAGAAAAGGGAAACCAGAGAGCCTAATGGAACTGTTTATTTGCCTTTAAAAAATACACATTCACATATGAAGATAACATCATGTTGAAGAGCCTTGACTGGCAAAAATAATAACTGTATTGTTTGATTTTTTTAAGGTGAGTGAGGGCTTAGGGAACCTGATTGCCTTTGTGTACATTTGCAGCTGCCATAAGATACTTTTAAAACTAACTGGTCATCCATCATTTCTCTTCTTGGCCTAGAGAGCAGTTTTCACATGTCAAAGGTGCTTTATAAATATTTGCAATCATCAGTTTATATGTAGATTCCTTTTAGTACAGACAGAATTTTTTCACATAAAATTTGGCTTTGCTTACATTAATTTCTATGGTGTAAGTTTCATTTTCTAAAATATACAGAGTTGTTTTAATGGCAATGCTAGCTTTATTAAATTAAGGAAACTCTAAATACATTGCACTATTGAGGTGAAATTACCAGGTTGCAGAAGTTGATGGGAATCCAGTGCTTCAGGGAAGAATGACATTCCATCATCAGTTGCCCACTTTTCTACCTCTTTTTTGGAAGGCAGTCCCTTCTCAGCCACATTTCTGTGATTCCTTCCCTGACAAAGTGCAAGTTGATTGGATGGGCAAGAACCCTCACACCTTCTGTTTTAATTTCCATTTAAAAAAATCTACTTTTGATGACCCCCATTCTTGATCCATTAATTGAAAAAAACCTGTGGTTTTGTTGGGACAAGAAAAGAGAAATAACTTAACGAACAGACTAATGAAGTTCAGTTTCCATAAACATCTGTTAAACATATATCATACATCAAGCTTTGTACTTGTAGTTGTTTTAATTTCTATCCATATCCTCTGTAAGTCATTTGTGGTAATTTGGGAGGAAAAATCCAGAGTGGGTGGTAGATATAAAAGCAAAAGTGGAAACACCTTTTACCTTTAGGGCCCAACCTCATTCTCAGTGTTCTCTCTGGAGCCCAATATGTAACAACTTACATTGTCTTACTCCACACTTGCCTTCTCTTTTTAATGCTTTAGCTCCAGACTCTCCCATCACTACTCTCTATCAAAATTTCCCTAGTCAGTGCCCCATTCCTGCTAACCTGCACTTTGAAAATGGTCTGAAATTCTCATTCATAATACGGTGTTAATGGCTGGTAACAGCTAAATGTCTTCTTTCTCTGAGAGGTTTGTCTTTTATCTAAAGGTGCTTGTATGTATGAATAAAGCCTTAATTCGAGAGAACCAGTTCTATTTTCTCTAATGGAAAGGCTTCAGCTCAGTAGGGTCTGTCGGGAAAATTTTGGTAAGCATAAGAGCTCTCATTATGTCTCAAATCTTTCAACTAGGTGGCAACCTATTTTGTTTACATGTCCAATGGGTCCCTGAAGAGGCACCAAGTAATGTCTTCACAGCAGGAATTTTTGCACAAATGTTTGCTGTGAACTTGCAAGGGGTATATATTTAATCCAGAAAATAGTATCAGCAGCCACAAAAATGTCTTGAAGCAGTTATAATTACCAAGAAAGCAGCTTGAAGTTCTTTCTGCTTACTGAACTCTTTGAAATAACTCATTTTTTAAATTGGGATTTAAAGAAAAAACTGTTGGCATAAAGCACATTATGTGAGCACCTGTGACGGGCCACTGTGCAATCGTTTCATTCATATATTGAGATGGAGCAACACTTACTAGCAGATGGGGCCTTACAGCCCTCCCTGTCCCCCTCGGTCCACTCCTGTTCTCCCACCTTTCCCACTCCCTAAGGAGAGGGAGAGCAGTGCCTCGGGTGCAGGGGAAAGCTTGCAGCACAAACTGAGGAGCTGCTCTTCTCAGGATGCCGCTCCAGAAGGGGGTTGTAACAAGCCAGGAGCTCATGGGCCCTCAGCTCTGAGGCGAGAGAGATAGAAGAGGGGCCAAGTAGCAGCACCTGGATGGCACAGGTAAGAGAGGTCCAGTCATGTGAAAGTTTAGACACTGTCTTTAGAGTGACAAGACAAGTAAATTTAATGGAAGTCACTGCTCTCCAAATTCTTAGGTTCTTTTGAATATTTGAGAGGGGCAAAAGCAAGACCCAAAATCCCAGTCTGGGTCTATATGTCTCTAAATGTGACACTACTCTGCAAGTGGACACCTGGGAATTGGGCTTCATGTATCTGGTCATATTTTTTAGTGTGCTCACTTTGGAAGGGGCTATAGCTACTTCTGCAGATGTCCAACTGGACACTCTGCTTTTGAAAGGAGCAAAACCCAGCACATTTCAAAGCCAATTGATGTTTCTGATTTTGCCACTGAACATTGTTATGGGATAAGAAGCCTAATCTCTGCTTCAAGTCAATAGGAATTCATTCAACAAATACTTGTTAATCGCCTTCAATATCCCAGGCGCTACAGGAGAATGTGTGAGGATAAGAGTGCCTTCTGTCTTTTTTATAACATAGACCTGAACAGCTACAGAGGCTGTTGCCCATCCAGGCATGTGGCTGTGAGGGAATTCAGCTGCAGCAAGGCTTTAGAGGAATGGCCCCGATTCGGCTAGACCTGCACTTGTGGGAATACCCCCATGGGAGTAACTCTGTTGGAAGAAGTGCAGTAACTCCTTATGTAATATGAAGTTTTTAAGTAAAGACAATTTAATAATGACTTCCTTTGAAGGATATTTATAATATAGCTTTTTGTTTGAGGCTATCTTTATATGAGCAGGAAAAAAAGAAGTAGAGAATGCATTTTTTTCTCAAATCTTTGGGGGAAAAAAATCTTTCCTCTGTTGAGATTATTGGGGATTTCCTCTGACTCTTGGCAGATGGTTTACAAAAATGAGTAACACCCTCAGATGTGGAGTCTTCCTACTCCACCCTGACTCCTTTCCAGCAAAATCCATTCTTTTTAAAAAAAGTGTATTTTTTTTCTTCTTGATGACATAGATCTGCTTTTCTGTCTATTCAGAGCTATGCCTTGAAATTTGAAGATCCTAGAGTTGCTTTACCTTCCTTTTCACACACACATCTTTTGGGACAAGATGCTGTTCTGATTACTGCACTTATATGTTTGTGGTTGAGGGAGAATTTTTCTCAAGTTTATAATAAAATTCAGAGTCAAGGACCTGCTGCTGGTATACCCATCTCTTTAGTAGTTGGCTCTTGCTCTCTCTCCATGGGGCAGCATGGGGTGCATAGTATGGGACTGTTTGGTAGACTGGAGGGTTCTAATTCCAGCAATGCCACTGGTTAGCTCTAGGGCTCTATATCAGTCACCTAACCTCATTTCTCTCTGCTTTAAAATGAAGAGTGTGTTTTATAATCTCTAAACTCCTTTCTAGCTCTGAAATTCAGGAGGATTCCCATGATAAGAGCACATTGAGAATTGCCTCATGGAAGGCTGCATTTGTGGACCATTTGTTTGGCTCTTACTCAGGTCTGTGACTGTCTTGCTTCATGTTTTGCATCACTTAGACCATGTCTGTGCCTCCCCGCCCTTTGTGTCAAACACTAGATCTGCGTAAAATGAGGCAATATTGACCCTGCTGATGAACTGAGAATAAATAGATCACTCCTCCTGTGCGTTCAAAAAAGCTCAGTAAATCCCAAAGGGAATTATGCATGAAGTTTACATCTGAAGGAGAAAGTCACATTCAAAGGGTAATCTGTATTATTTTTTTAAGACAGCAAATTATATTTTCAGAACTCTGAAATGTATCATTCAGGATTTTTAAAAACAGGATTCTGAGATTCAAAGCTGTATAGTATATACTAATAGAATACTAGGCTGGAAGTAACTTCAATTATATCCAGAATCTGGGTCAGGTATAGTCAGATTGCTGTACTAGAACTCCTCAGGATCACTCATGGCAGTCCTTGCCTGGGTCCCCCAGTACAACAGAGCCCTGTCTGGATGCCAGCCTCAACTGTCTGATAGTTAACCCCTTCCTAATCTCATTTTTAGTAGATTTCAAAAAGCTAGGTGGCTACTAACTTAGATAACTACAGTATTGGGTGTGTTTTTTTTATGTGTGTGGATGTATATTTTTATGATAACTTGGCTAAACTGAAAACTCTTGACTAATGTCAAAATAAAATTTTACCTCTCATAAAATGTTCATTGAGACATTTTTATTCCAGACTAATATAATAAAATTTAAATGTCGGGCTAGTTGTAATCAATTTACCTTACAGAGCAATTTTTGCAATGATTGAAATCAGAAAATTGCATACAGAAATGAGTATATCACTATAAAATTGGAATTAGTTATTTTCATTGTATATTCACAGGTTAAATTGTTTTTCTCATATTGGTGCACCAAAAGGTTGAGAGCCCAACATATCTGAGGCAGCATTAATTTCAAATAATATTTGATTTAACAAAATTCTAATATAATATAAATTGGATCTGTCCCTTGGAATTGATGGTAATCAAATGGGATTTACCTTTACTAGTCATGGAATTCAGAACCCAAACCCCAGAGGGTATACAGTTCCAGCCCTTCCTTTCATAGATGAGAAAACTGAGGTGTAGGAACCTGAAGACAATTAACTACGATAGCATCGCTAGTCAAGTCAAGGACAAAATTGGGCCTGCCAAAGTAACTTTGTCATACCTGAGTAATCTTCAGTATTGGGAGGGAAATAACCTTACAAATTCTAGAGTTTTAAAATTCATTGCACATGCAACAACATTTGACTTCCTTAGTGTAAAACCTTGTGCTCATCAAGGTGGGGTTGGGGGTGTGGGTAGATGCAGAGACGGCATATGGTCTTCTAGGAGGTAATCATGAACACAAAGCCACCAAGCCTGACATCTAAAATAACAGCTTATGTCTTGAAAGAAGAGCAACATTCTCAGACCAATCTTTCCTGTGTGTGATGGATCAAGGGAGGTGTATTCGAGTCTTTACATTCATAAAATCCCTAATGTTTAATCTGTGCTGTAGCATCATATGTTTAAGTAAAAAACTGTATTTAAAAAATCATCTTAACTTTTCATTTGCAATCCAACTTTGTAATAATGAAGAATCTACTTATTTTTGTTGTTTAATTATTTCACTGTAGTGCAGGGGTCAACAAACTTTTTCAGTAAAAGTTCAGATAGGTCCTAGCAGGATGGCTCAGTTGGTTGGAGTGTCCTGTACACCGAAAGGTTGCAGGTTCGATTCCATGTCAGGGCACACACCTAGGTTGCGGGTTCAATCCACAGTTGGGGCACATTTGGGAGACAATAATCGATCTCTACCCCCCCCTTCCTCCCTTTCTAAAATCAATAAACATATACTAAGATAAGGATTTAAAAAAATTATATGGTAAATACTTTAGACTTCATGAGCCATACAGTATTAGTCATATTCGACTCTGTTGTTTTTCCAAAAACAGGTGGCAGACTCATGGGCCACAGTTTGCTCATTGGAGCATGAAATTAAGAGACAGTATTGCCTCACTTGCTTCACTCCATCAGAGAGAAGTTGGCAACAGCTACACTGATGGATGAAGGTCTTGCCCAGTTTTCTAAATGATCAAGTTAGAGAGATTGGGTTTATTGATAGCAGATCTCTTGCCTGCACTCATAGTTCACACATGAAGTCATGGTTCTCTATGTGTGACACAACAGCTGTGCATGATGGAAATAATTAGCATTGGGGATCCAGTGTGACCACTTAAGGTTGAAGAACACAGCATTCTCAGGCCTGTGAAGTTAGTCCTGCTTTCATGTAGCTTCTTTAGGATTAATTTGGGAGGAAAACTTAGCTAGTCACAAAACTAGACCTGGTTCATGGACTTTTTTTAGCCCATTTTTGGCTTTGGGCATGACAGATGCATGTGTTCATGCATTTCAGACACCTCTATAATAATGGTAGCATTTATCATTTAAAAAAATAATCTAGTACATGAAATTGAGCACGTTGAAACCCTGGCCAGGTAGCTCAGTTGGTTAGAGAATCATCTTGACATGCCAAAGTTGCAGGTTGGATCCCCAGTCAGGGCACATGCAGGAATCAACCAGTGGGTGCATGGATGGACAGGACAGTGAATCGATGTTTCTCTGCCTCTCTGCCTTTCTTCCTCTCTCTCTCTAATCAATAAAAAAATAAAAATAAAAATAAAAATAAATTGAGCATGTTGAGGAGAAGGACTTTGTTTTATTCCCAGCAGTAATGTTTTGGCAAAGTCACTTTACCAGTCTAGGCCTTTCTTGACCCCATTTGTTAGATTCCCCAAGGCTCTTCCATTACTAAGAAGCTTTGATTCCATTTTCCAGAGTACCCAGAATAATGCCTGGCACACAAAGTTTGTCAAAACAAAATTTTTTTTAAATGAATGATACATAAACACAGTCCTTTCCTCACTAAAACCCATTCTTCTGATGGTGAATAAAATCCTTCCTCATGTTTTCATGTCAGTACTGTAGCAATTCTATTAGGATGTATGTGGTCCAGCAGTAACTGACCATTTTAAGGGACATTTGCTAAAACTGCACAGTTGTATTTCTTTCGTGAACCCTGCTATTTAAAGAAATTAGAGTGCTTAATGGTTTGAACTGCCTAGAATTCTGTCACAATACCCAATCAAGTTTCTGAGTTAGGCCTGGAAGCAGGAGAGATTGGTGGGAATTGAGAAAGCTGGGACTTGACATGAGTTAGGGTCATGGACCCCTAATGTGGATTTATCTTAGACTCATGATTCTGCTAGTTCAGATGGCTGAAGTTTGGCTTTATATTCATATTGAAAAAGGCTGGCATATGTGTGGAAGGGGAGGTGGGCCCGGGAAACAAGCTGCAAATGACTAGTAAGAAGCTTTCACCCCCAGGTTATCTCTGATCACTGTGCTCATACTATTGGTACTTGGACGATGCAGCTTTGTTTCCCTTACCAACATGAACATTTACCATGACATAAGAAACACCTTAATTTTTGATCAGTCTTTTTCATCTTAGTAGGAATGAGCTCTTCAGATCTTTCCAGCATGATTGTTAACCAACCAGAGCTTTAAAGAAGGGAGGCTGGCAAAAACCACAGGCTGGGGTAAATGTGCTGAAATTGGACATAGGAGGATGCTAACATTTTGTTTATAGAAGTTCCCCCTGCTCCCCCTCCCAGGACCAACCACGTGGAAACTTGCCACAAACTGCTATCCTTTTTAAATGATGTAAATGTCTCAAGTATTTTCTCATTAAAAATAAAACTAATGAACAGGAAAGAAAAAAAGAGAAAGAGAAAAGAAAGAAGCTCCAGCACAAAAAGCTTGGGTGGATGGTATCTGGTTAATTGACATTTCTGAGGTATTGAGTGCTTCTTGTATGCTAGTGTCAGGCATTGGGCTACTAAAGGGAACAAAAACAGACAGTTGTGCTTTTCTATAACTTACATTCCAGTGGGCAAAAAGATGTTAATTATACACTGAATGAATAAAATAAACTGAGATGAAGATTCTCCATGAAGAAGAGTTTGAAACACAGAAACCAAGGCTAGGCTGGGTGTCAGGGAAGTCTTCCATAAGGAAGAAACTCAAGCCACGTCTGAAGACTGGGTAGGATTTACCCAAGGAAGGGAAAAAGTGAGGTTCGGAGCTCTTCGGGAGAAGCACTAGTTCTGAGTAGATAGTTGGAGGAAATAAAAAGGTTGTGGGTAGAGCAAGTAAGTGGGAGAAAATGAAAGCTGGCCAGTGTGACAAGTGCAGCAAGCAAATGGGAAGGGCTGAAGATGAGGCTGGAGAGAGAAGCAGCAGCTAAATCACAACTTGGGGGTCAACTGTATTAAAGTTAATGGTCATCATCCTAAGAGCAATGGAAAGTTTGAAGCGTCCTATGCACAAGTGATGTAAACAGAATCATGCTTCAAGATGTCTCTGGTCATCAGTGTGGAATCTATTTTAGCAGGTGAAGTAAGAGATGATAATGGTTTGGTCTAGTGGGGTAATTTAGTGATGATAAGGGTCAGTTTTAGGGCTAAAGAAGATGGGTGCAGCCTTAGACGTGTTGAGTCTGAGGTTTCTTTGAGACTTCTTAGTGAAGACTGTTGAGCAGGCAGTTCCATATAAATAGCCTGGAACTCAGTGAGAAAGTCTGCATGCACTAGGCTTATAATTTTAAAGCCACCAGTGTATAAATGACAGTTCAAGTCATAGAAATGAATAAAATCACCATAAGAAGGCTTCAGAATAAACCTCAGGGGCCTCCAATACTGAATGACCAAGTAGAGGAGTTTGAGATCACAATGGCACGCAAAGGAGCCATCAGAGAAGTAAGAAAATGTTTGAATAAGAGTGTGGTCAGTGGGGTCTGATGCTGCTGAAAAACCAAATAAGGTGAAAAGTATCTACAGAAACTTAGGATCTAGAAAACGCAGTCACTGCTGACCTTACAGGGAGCAGTTTCATCTATATAATTGACACAGAAGCTATTTCATAGTGAGCTGAAGGGTGAGGGAAATAGAGAAAATGAGTAAAGACAATGTTGAGAAATCTGGCTCTGAAGGAGAGGGGAGGGAGCAGGAACTGAAAGAGGGGAGGTCAACTGAGGACAATGTTTTGTTGCCATTGTTTTCCTTTTTTAAGTAATAATTTACTTTTTAAGAGAAATTTGAAGTTCACAGCAAAATTGAGAGGAAAGTACAGAGATTTCCCATATGTCCCCTGCTCCTACACATGAATAGCCTGCCCCATTATCATCATCTCCCATCAGAGTGGTCCATTTGTTGCAACTGACGAATTGCATTGACACATCATAATCATCCTGATCCGTAGTTTACATTACAGTTCAGGCTTGGTGTTGTAATTCTATGGGTTTAGAAAAATATATAATGACCTATATCCATCATTATAGTATCATGCAGAGTATTTTTACTGACCTAAAAATCCCCTGCGCTCTCCCTGTTCATTCCTCCTGCCCCCAACCCCTAACCACCATTGATCTCTTCACTGTCTCTATAGCCTCTTCAGATTGGCTTCTTTCACTTAGTAATATGCATTCAAAATTATCAATCTAAAAATTAGCTATGAAAAAAGCTCCTAGATTTATTGAATTTCGAGTCCTGCCTGCAGTTGCCTTGGCAGGGCCAGACCAAATGATTTCGCAGGCCATATATATGGCCTGTGGGCCAGGCATTCCTCACCCCTGAATTCTAGACCATTGACATTCAAAGTGATTATTTAGTATTGTTGGATTTTATCTACTGTATTGTTACATTGTTCTACTTGTTGCCCCTGCTCTTTGTTCCTATTCTTGTCTCCTATTCTTTTTCTGCCTTTTGTCATATTGATTGTGTATTTTGCATGATTCCATTTTCTCTCCTGTTTTAGTATATCATTATAACTTTATTTTAGTGGTTGCCCTAGAATTTGCAATGTACATTTACAACTAATTCAAGTCTACTTTCAAATAATACTATATCACTTCATAGGTAGTATAAGTATTTTATAATAACCAAATAATCCTAATTCCTCTCTACCATTATATATAATACATAATCAAATACATTGTTGCTTTTACTATTTTTGTTACCAGGGAGACAAGACCTTTGTTTTTGTCTTCTTAATTTCAATCAAGAGACAAAGTGTAACAAAGCAAACAAGAATTTATTGGCTGCAGCAAAAGTACATTCTGGACAATGAACTAAGGAAGGGCTTAGCATAGAAGAAACAACAGAAGAGCATAGGCTGGACAGCTTTGGCTCACTGGGAAGTCAGAGAAAAAGGGGGCCTTCGAGACAGGATCAGGGGTTAGCCCAGGATGAGCTGCCACTTCCCTTTTTCCCCCCCTGGTTTCTAGTCTCATGGGGTCCCTTAGAGGAAAGAAAGTGGGAGAGGGAATGGTGCAGGCGTGTTCCCCTAGGGGAGAGCTCAGGCTGGGTCCTTTAGGTTGAAGGTATTTATCTCTCTGGCAGGCAGGAATCTTAGGGGAGCTCTGGAGGAGAGTCTTAATAGAATATTCATCAGCTTTCCAGGTGTGCTCTTTCAAGGTCATGGTCTCCGCTGATTGGTCGGCTCCAGGGAAGGGGGCCATTAGTCAATGCAGCTGCTCCTGAGGCAGCCAGGGCATCACTTGACTGGTTTGCTGCTTTTCTGGGCCTGAGCCTGAAATATAACTGAGGCCTAGATGTTATCTTTAGGAAGGAAAATTCAGGGGCTCTAAGCCGCAAGACCAGCTATATGCTGGGGGAGGATAGGTTATCCTGGGGGCAGGTCCTTGTTTTCCCAGTTTTGCCTGTTGCTGTGTACCTGGGCTTTCTGCCCTGGTGACCTGTACTTGGCCCATTGTCCTTGCTTTGCTCATGTCTGTCTAATTGCCTATTACACTTTAAACAAACTGTTATCTGTTAGATCAATTAAGAATAAAAATAATTATTATACTTTCACTATTCCTTCTACAGTTCTCTTTCTTTCTTTATGTAGATCCAAGTTTCTCTCCTATATTATTTTCTTTCACTCTAAAGTACCTCTTTTAACATTTTTACAAGTCAGGTCTACTGGCAACAAATTCCTCAATTTTTGTTTGAGAAAGTTTGGATTTTACCTTCACTTCTGAAGAATAATTTTGCAGGGCACAGAATTTTAGGTTAGTGAGTTGTTTTTTCTCAGCCAGCCTCACCCCATCATACAGTGAACTATCACTTCCAAATATGTGTGATTTATACCTGAGCCTTGGGAGAGACTATGCCTTACTCATCTTCTATTTGTTAGTAACATAGGTAACTTCTATCTCTAAGATTGTCTCTGTAGCCCAGCCGGTGTGGCTCAGTGGTTGAGTGTCAACCCATGAACCAAGAGGTCACTGGTTTAATTCCCGGTCAGGGCCCAGGCCCAGGTTTCAGGCTCAGTCCCCGGTGGGGGGCATGCAGGAGGCAGCCGATCAATGTTTCTCTTTGATCAATGTTTCTATTTCTCTATCCCTCTCCCTTCCTCACTCTAAAATAAGTAAAAACATTAAAAAAAAACATTGACTCTGTAATTTAAAACTGGAAATTCAAGCGTGATGGTGGGCAGCTGGGGGTGAGGTATATTTCATTGGGTAGAGTCTTTCAGTACCTGAAAATGGGATCCAGATGATTCCTTCTTTGCTTCCTTATTACATCGAATAGTTGGAGCTAGGGCAGTCTTTGCTGAACCTTGCTGTTTATGAAGCCTGCCTTTGAGTGGACTGATGAAAAGGCATTGTATTTGCTTTCTCTTGCTGCTATAGTGAGTTATGACAAATTTAGCAACTTAAATTAACACAAATTTGTTATCTTATAGCTTTGTAGGTAAGACGTCTGGGTGGGCGTGTCTGGTTTCTCTGCTCCAGAGACATAAAGGTCTTAGCTGGTGTAGGCTGTGGGTGTTGCCTGGAAGCTCTGGGGGAGAATACATTTTCAGGCTCATTCTGGATTTTGGTGGAATTAAGTTCCATATGGTTTTAGGACTGAGGCACCTGTTTCCTTGCTGGATGTTGGCTAAGAGTTATTCTCCACTTGCAGGGGCCACCCATATTTATTGTCCTGTGGCCCCCTTGCTTCATCTTCAAAGTCAACAACCATGGGCTGAGTCCTTCACATGCTTTGAATCCCTCTGACTTCTCCGTCTACCTCATATATCCTGCTTCCAGCCAGAGAAAGCTCTCTGCTTTCCAGGAGTCGTGTGATTATGATATCAGTGGATGTGAGGTGTCCTCTTCCGCACTGGGTGCTGGGGTTGGGTCCTTATAATATCTCGAGAAAAAGAATTTTCTGAGACCCACACAGGGGAATGAGTGATTTTTATTTGTATGGAATTACATCCCTTGGTTTCCAAAGTCCCATTTCCCTTAATCCAGTCCTGGAAAATGTGTGGCTGCGGATTCAGTAGAGCTAGAAGCAAAGCCAGTGTCCAAAGTTTCTGTTCCATGGTGAGGCTGGGTCTGATTTAGCATTAAGCTCATTGCAGTCCATAGTCCATTGTGAATGGGGTCCACATGGCTGTGGATTGTGTAGGCGAATGCAGGGGAGTGTAAGAGCCCTGCAAGCCAGAACATGAACCAAGAGCAAGAGAGTAAACTCCTTTGTTTAGGAGTTTAAGTATCTTATCTTCCCTCCCATGCAGTGGCCACGCCTATGCTAGTCAATGACCTGTTCCCAGGTGTGCCTGACAGTCAAGTACCTTCCCTGTGTCACCCAGAAGTTACTGGGCATGCATCTATTCTTCCCCTATCCAGTCTGGTGGCTTTGCAGCTTGCTGGCAAAGCTGCACAAATGGCATGCCTATAAAATTTGGCCTTCCCTTTACTCCTTTCCTCTTATTAAAAACCAGGATAAATTATAATGGTACTATTTAGATTGGGCTCACTTTGCTAATCCATGAGAATCTCCACTTTAAGGTCCATAACAATTACATATGCAAAATTCCTTTACCATTTAATATACCCTTGTTCTTCAATATATAATGTGTCCTTTTACCCTGGTTGCCTTTCAGTTTTTGTCTTTTGTTTTCAGCAGCTTGAAAATGACCTGTCTAGCTATTATTTTTATTTGTATTTATTCTGTTTGATGATATTTAAGCTTCTTAAGTGTGTGGGTTGATACCCATCACCGATTTAGAAAACTTTCAACTATTTCTCTTCAGATACTTCTTCTACTCAGTTCTCTTTCTCTTCTTCTGACTTTCTAATCACATGCATGTTGAACTGGTTCATATTGTCCCTCTTAGATACTCTACTTTTTAAAAAGTGTTACTCCTTTTTATTTGACTATTACCATGTTTTTCATTTCTGACATCTCATTATAACTCATTCTTACATTTTTCTTCTCTCTTCTGAAATTGTCATCTGATCATACACATGACCACCATTTCCACTAGAGTCTTAAGCATATTTATCATAGTTATGAATTTTCTGTTGGATAGTTCTAACATCTGTGCCATATTAAAGTCTTGTTCTATAGATTGGTTTGTCTTTTGACAGTGTGGTGTGTTTTTTCTTCTTTGTGCATCTCAAATTTTGTTTTGTTTTAAACCTAGCATCTTTGAGGGACAAAAGAGACAGAAGAAAATAGTTTTATGCCTGAAATTTAGCATATATTTTCTTTTGCTAAACCTTTAGGTTGAGACAATTAGGTCATGGGTTGAACTGGATTTGTTGTTTGCCATAGTTACTCCAGTGTACTACAGGCTTCAAATTCCTCTCAAATTACCTTGTGAAGTCAGAGCTGACTTATCAGAGGGTATTACTCAATGTCTTCCCTTGGAACCTGCACTTCAGAGGTTTCTCTCCATGCTCTTGATGCTCCCTTACCATTAAACTGCTATTACTTGTTATTTAGTGCTTGTTAGCATGTTGCTAGGAGACTTGGGGAGTGTTTCCTCTGTTGTTCTGATCCAGACTCAGTCGTAAGAAGGCACCCTTCCCTGGGTCTTAGGAGTGGAGTATTTTCAGTGATCCTGCCTCCGTCTCTAAAGGTCTGGGCCTATTCCTACCTCCTAGGAAAAGGCATAAAATGTTTTTCTATTCCCTTCTCCCAGGCCCAGGTGACTCTTCACCTGTGCTCTAGGACATCAAGGCTGTCATGTCCCCCATGGGCCTGGGCTTGTGTTCCATAGGAAAGATAGGAGAGCAGGATCTAGGTGGTGCTTTATTACTTTCCGCAGTGGCTGCTGTCTCCCCAGGCTTGAACCACAAAGGAGGCTTTCTCATGACTCTCTTGCTGCTTCCAATCTTTTCAGTAAGTAGCAATGAGTTTCATGGAGAAAAACCAGCAAGCGCGTGAAAATTCTCCTTGTGTCTGAAGTTCCCAGGGATTCTGTATTCTCATGTTATTCCACACTAGGCCACTAGGAATTCATTAAAATTTTCAGCCAAATTCTTCTTACTAGCTCTCATAACATCCACTGACATCTCTCCTTGGATATTCTTGTTTTTTCTTAGATTTCAGGTTTCCCTGCGATCTAAGCTCTTAGATTAATTTAAGAAAGGCTATTCTTTTTTGATTATTGTAGCGTGGGAGTGATTTCCCCCCTACCTTTCTACATCCTAAGTAGAAATCAGAAGTTTGATGTTTTAGAGAAGTTCTGGAATACTTTCATACTATATTTCTTTTTAAAAGCTACTGGTATGCCTACTCCTTTCAGTAGTTTCCCCAAAATATAGCACATAAGAGTATATTTTTCAGGTGGCAAAATTGTCCTGGATAAAAACACTGTTGTAAAGTATATCACTAAAGTACATTTTCTCTAATGGAGTAAGGCTGCAAAGAAAATACTTGTTCCAACCATTGCTTTGTCTTTCTCTCTCACTCATATAAACTCTCCTCTGGTCTGTTTTCATTTCTTAGTCAATTTATTGTTTGTAGCATCAACCACATGTTTCCCAATTTGGCCATTTAAAAAAAATATATATATATACTTTATTGATTTCAGAGAGAGAAAGGGAGAGGGAAAGAGAGAAATGGAAACATCAATGATGAGAGAGTCATTGATTGGCTGCCTCCTGCACGCCCCCTACTGGGGTTGGAGCCCGCAACCCGGGCATGTGCCCTGACTGGGAATCGAACCACGATCTCCTGGATCCTAGGTCGATGCTCAACTGCTGAGCCACACCCGGCCTGGCTGGTTAGTTTTTATGAGATATTCCACAAAAAGATAATATGCAGTTATTCCGAGTCCCAGCACAATCTTCCTGCACATGAGCTGATCTGTGAGCAGTGGAGCCTGGATCACAGTTGAAGTTTGTTTCTCACTTGACAAGTAACTTAACACCTCTCGGTTTCCGCTTCGTGTGCCTGGTTTTCCTCAGTTTTCACTGTCTCCTCCTCAATCTCCTCTGCTGATGCACCCTCATCTCACCAGTCCCTTAAACTGCAGTGTCCCAGGACTGAGTCCTTGGATCTCTTCTCTCTCCTCTCACTTCCTTGGTGATCTCATCTAGTCTAATGACTTTAAATATCATCTAAACACTAAGAAGCTGAAAATTTCTATCTCTAGCCCTGACCACACCCCTCAGCTTCAAACCCATTTATCCAAGTCCCTCCTTAGTATCTCTGCCTGACTTTCTAATAGGTTTTAAGAAGAGAGACAGATACCATGAAACTGCAGTGGTATCTGCCCCGTTGTCTGACATACCTTGTGCCTTACTGTTTGTCTGTCTCACTAGAATGTAAGCTCAATGAAAACATGGCTTTTTGTTTGTTTTGTTCCCAGCCATGTTGTCAGCTCACAGAAGAGAATTTGGCATATTCTAGGTGCTCCATAAATGTTCGTTAAATGAATGAATGAATGAATAATTGAGTTTCTATAAGAATTTGAAAAAATCTACCATACTCACAGGTTTGTCAATAGATGCCAAAAGATTCCTCCACGTGTAAAGTATTGTCAATACTATTACTTAGTATTATCGTTATTGATATTGTATACTTATAATTAGAAGATGTCTGTGAAATGGAAATATTTTCTTTTAATTATCAAAATAATGGAAGTAGAGAATTGTCTAATTTAAAATCTTATGAAGAACAGAAATACACAGGTCAGATATGTAACATGGTTCTCAATAAGTTGTTCACTATAATGGAATTCTTCCAATATCATTTACAAAGGGTGGAGGAGAGGTCACACAGTGAACATATAAAGGAAAACTAAATCAACATAGTCATTCCTGACAAAGTGTATCTTCATTTTTTAAAAAGTTTATTCATCTTCAGGGAGGGGAGCCTCTAGGGCCAGTCCTGTGCCCTGCCCCACTCAGATGATGGTATTGTGACACTTGTCTGACATGCATTGAGTGTGGTGTTGGAACTTGTGTCAGAATAGAACCTATTTCTTTCTTGGGCAGAATCTGTTATTTTCCTGGGCAGACAGTAAGCTCTTTGAGCTAGAAACATGTAGCAGGGACTATCAGCATCCAAACCACCATTTCTCTCTGCCTGATGACATGCCTGTTGATTGCTCTCTGTGGTTATGAAGAGCTTTTGCTGAGTTTATGAGAAAGACATGTCCTGGTTTCCCTGCCTAGTTCCTTGCTAGCCAAGCTGTATGATTCTGTAAAAATAAAAACCCAAGTTAAAAAATGAATGACAAACACATTTTACTTTTGTCTCAGGATTGGTGGAAACATTCCATTTCTGACAAAAATAAAAGCTGCCTGTAGGCATTTCCATGTGTGCTTTTGTGTCTTGTGGATTTATATGCTAATTTATCTGGCACTTTAATTGGGACACAAAATTGTGAAGGAAAGGGGTTCTCCATCCCTTAAGTAATGAAGATTAATATCTGGCTCCTACACAGACAAAATTTTGTGCTAAGATTATCTAGTGCAGATTAACTAAGACTATCTATGTATAATATAAAGTCCCATGGGACTGTCTGGACCCTGTTTTGTCTCAGATCATATATTTTTGAAGGGAGTGGCTAACACATACTGTAAAGTATATGTAATTTCTTATCGTAGTCAGTTTGTTGCCATTTCATTCATTTCATTGCATAATTCATATTTAAATTACAACAGTGAAGGACAGAGGAAAGAAATAAGAACTGAAGAGAGACTCCCAGGGAATGGCCATTCTAAAAATAAATGTGGCGAGGGAAGCTAGGGACAGCATATAAATGAAAAGAATTCTTAAATTGATTAGAAGTGATTCCGTGACTAATGGCTAGCCAGTGAAATTCTATTCAAAGGGTAATTCCAAGATTTCATAATTCCCAGCCCTCTTTAGCCTTTTTATAATTTTGCCAAAAAATCAGAGTTGTTGCCTTCTTGGCCTGAAGTTAATGCTTCCTGTTTGTATTGCTGATTCCAAGTTTGGGTTTATTATGCCCCATTAGCAAATAACAGTAAGTCTTTCAAATTTCACTGAATTGTTTCTAAAAGGCAAATATCTCATGTATATTCCTAAATGCCATATTTGAGAGGAAAATATTCTGATGAAAACCAGAAATGCAGTTCCCAGGATTGCTGCAGCTGGGCCTTTGTTAGACTGACTGGTGTTTAGGAGGGCAAGAGGTTCTCAGTTCATCCTAAAAGCTAACCCACAGGCAGGCTGCAGTGTATTTGTCTAGTGTCACTATGAGAGAGCGAGATCTGACACAATTACTTTCAAGTCCCTTCCAACTCTGAGATTCCAAGGAACTATGAACGTGATCCTTCCATTTTAACCAAAGCAGCCTATATTCTTTTTGCAACTAGGTGCAGGGTGTGTAGTTCAACATGAGTTTCTGCTTCTACCGTTTTCCACCTGAAATGCTCTTCCAACTCCTGCTTTTCATTTGAGTTTTACTTTCAAGGCTCAGCTGAAGTTTCCAGTTCCCCATGAATCTTTCCCTGGATAGTAGTAATCTCTAATCCCTCTAAATAACTGACAAATATTACTTTGTATGACAACAGTCTCTCCAAATGTCTGGTCATTTTCTCAAAGGCAAAAATATTACTTCCTCCGAGAAGTGTTCCTAAAAGTATCTTCCTCTTTGCCTCAGAAAACTCCTTTTCTTCCTTTGCAAATGTACTCTCTGGGTGTAGCCCTTACCAGTTGTTAGAGTTAACACTTAGACGCCAGTAGCCCTCATTCCAGAGGGACAATGGTCGGAAGTGTCTTACTCATTTTCGCATATGTACTATTTCACCTGTGCCTGCAACATTATTTTGTAATAGTTTATTTTCTTTTTGATCTCTGAGGATAGCCCCATTTTGACCTCTATTCAGTGAGCATTCGGGAGTCACCTACTGTTCTGGTGCTAGAGGTGGAATGGGCAAGGGGTGACATTACAAAGCAGGTTTATATGATCATTAACCTGAAAATATTAAGAAGGATAGATTGAAGAGGTGATGAGTTTGATGATTATAGCAGTGGGTAAGACTGATGGGCTTTTCTGGCTAAGTCTGTGGGTATTATCAGGCCCAGAAGACCCATGGCCCCATCCTCCAAAAGGAAGTGAGTCCATCCTACATGGGGTTGGGGAGACCTATATTTGAAGAGTGAAAAAAAAAAAAATCAAAGATGACATTAAGAGGATGCAGGATGAGGTTTCAGAAGTTGGAAATGAAAAGAGACAGGGAGAAAATAGAGGAAGGAAACTGCTCAGGGGAACTAAGTGGGCATTTATCGAAATAAAAGGACAGATAGCATGCAAAGTTTATCTAGACTGCAAATAGGAGAAAACTGATATGTCAAGGTTGAGAAGCTCTTGTCTTTATAGCCCCGGTGTCTGATATAACTCCCTGTTCATGAGCTGCTCCCTAAAATCATTTTTTAAGATGAATTGAACTGGAAGAGTGGCAGTTTTGACTAAAACTTCAGGGATTCATTTGTAGACCAGAGACAAGAATGCCTCTTCCCCTAAGAGACAAGAATACCAATAGGAAGAGCTGGGATTTTATTCAGTAGTATACAAATGGAGTGAATTAAAAATAATAAGCAGTGATTTTATTGAAAAGGGCCAGAAAAGTGGGTAAATTAGGAATTGCTGAGGAATAGATTCACTTACAACCCATTTCACATAATCTAGATGGCATCAAGCCATAATCTATATGTTGTTTGTCCTTTAGAGACTCTTTAGTTATAACAAAATTAGTGGGCTCTGAACTGACCTGCACTGAAGTGGGCAAGCTTGAGTAGAAAGAAAGAAAAGAGGGAAAGTCACTTTTTCCTCAAATTTAGCCTTTCAGAAGAGAACCACTACTGCAAAGCCCAGGAGGATAGTGAAGCAAAGTCACAGGCAACTTTGTATTTGGAATTTTCTATTCGATGCCATTTTTATAGCAAGGTCTGAAAGATGACTCTGCAAGGGTGACTCGGGTGCCCAGGACTGTGGCAGAAGAAGAGAAGTAAGACAAGCAGAGAAATAAGCTGGTTTTTGAGGAAGACTGTGATGGTTGGGTTTGGGTGTCATCAATGACAGTGTCAGTGGCCCTAAAGCTGAGTGAGTTTTAAGAAATTGGGGTACAGGTTTCAGAGTAAGCCAAGTTAGTTAGTAGTTAGTAGCTAAGTTATTATTCAAGACTTTAGTGTAAAGGAATTCTCTAGGAATAGAAGACTGAACCTTACTGGACTACCAAGTAATGAAGGCCAGAAGAGGAAGAAAAGTAAGGGAGAGATATGGAGACGTGTTCTTTAAATATGAGATCTAGGACACCCTTGTGTCACAGAGTAAAACCAAGGTGGGTTTGGGTGGGTGAGTGATT
Source organism: Miniopterus schreibersii (assembly GCF_964146895.1). Classification (NCBI taxonomy): domain Eukaryota; kingdom Metazoa; phylum Chordata; class Mammalia; order Chiroptera; family Miniopteridae; genus Miniopterus; species Miniopterus schreibersii. The sequence continues at coordinate 65,444,034 of NC_138106.1, read as the reverse complement.
GTACTTATGGGCCCACATGTGAAAGCACATGCATTAAGGCAGTCAAAGGTATTAAATGCTCTAAAGAAGTTATGGAGATGGGAACTTAACAAATGTCTAAAACGTGGAGTTCTCCAATCTGCACTACACTTGTCTCAGATAGTTCTAGAATCACTAAAACCATTAAAATTGTTCTAATGCTAGTGTGGGAAATCATAGAATTTTTTGCTGATCTCCCAGGAACAGTTGTTACAGTAGGTAAATTTAAGTAGGCCATCATTGCTCATTAGAGAGGTGCATCTCTTCATTCTCAGTGGGTTGAGTTTAGCATGCTGGGTTTGGTGTCATGGTCTGTGGCCTCACTGACCCAGCTCCATGGAACTGGACAGCATGTTGCTGTGAATGACTACTGTGAGATGCTTGGAATAGGGTGGACACCACAGAAATTAAATATATATATATATATATATATATATATAGCTTGATGTTTGGACCCCTTAGAAATAACTCCTCAATCAGAAGAATGATTTCTGTGTGGGAACAATATGAAGTGGCATCAGACGTTTATGATCTGATATTAATTTTAAATAAGGGAGTGGATGGAAAGACTGTTTTGAACAACAGAAGATGTTGGTAGCATATGCCTTACACAATGCCTTGTAGAATGGATTATCACAGACATCAACACCCAAGCACTCAGCTTTACTTTTCCTCAGTCTGAAATCCCTTCTTGCTATTCTCTGGACAAGTCCTTCTTGCCATTCAAGACCCAGCTCAGAGGCCACTTCTTCTATGACACCATTCATGACCCACCCGTTTCTAATTAGTGTTCCTCTGAATCACCTCAGCTATGGCTTACTCTTCTATGTAGAATTTATTGAGTATATTGAGTAGTAACTCTCAAAAGTCTATATCATTCAATATAATAACAAACATTTTTTTTTTTTTTTAATGTCTTTATTGATTTCAGAAAGAGGGAGAGAGAGAGAAACATCAATGATGAGAGAGTCATTGATTGGCTGCCTCCTACAATGTCCCCGACTGGGGATTGAGCCCCCAACCGGGGCATGTGCCCTGACTGGAAATCAAGCCACGATCTCCTGGATCCTAGGTCAATGCTCAACCGCTGAGTCACACCTGGCAGGACTATAATAACATTTTTCTGAGGAGACTCGTTTGTTTATCTTAGCATTAATTCTGGCCAGGCACAGTATTTCCCATTTATGAAGAATGTTGTGTGTGTTCATTCATTTGAAAAATATTTATTGAATATCCTCTCTGTGCCAGGGTCAGTGTTCTTGTGTAGCTTATGATCACATAGATGCTACACCTATATTTACAGAATGAATGTTTGGTTGGAATGCAAGGGACTTTAAAAGTTCAAAGTACATCCAAATTGAAAAGAACCCATGAATAAGGTCAACTTTTGCCGAGTTGCACAGTTGAGAAACTGCTTTTGATAAACAATTTCACTTAGTCCTACCGGCATCCCTGAGAAGATAGCTATATGTGATCAATCCTATCTTACAGGAGAGAATGTGACAGTCAGACACTGAGTTAATTGTCATGTAACTTGGAACTTGAACCAGGTTTTCTGGCTCCATCCCTGTGTCTTCCCGCTGTGCAGTCCTCCCAGCCTAAAGCACTGCTTCAGAAGACCAGGCAAAGAATCTCAAGACATGGAAACAGTAGCACCCCATAGCCAGAAATGTTCACAATAATTCCACAAACAACACAGGAGTGTATACAATTGTCATATGGATTCAATATGACAGATCTCAAATGTGAGGAAACAGCAGGTTCAAACTACTTATACAACCTTTGTAAGATCAAGTCCTCATCTCTAAAATGCATACCAAATTTTACCAAAGTCAATTTGATTATGAAGCTAACTCACTGAGATGATATGGGGTCAGAAGTGCAGCTTCTACAATACTTCTTAGAATATAATCCTATTTTTGTAAGCTATCATGTATATCATAATTAGGAAAAATACCTAAAAGGACATATAAAAGATCTTTGCAGAAGACCTCTTTGCATATTAGATAATAGATTATTTAAAAAACAAATATCTCTTTTGCAACTCTTAAATTTTGTTATTAAAATAAATGTATATTGTTTGCATACTTTTTAACTTAAGAAGTCAATGCATGGATTATTACTGGAGGTGGTGGACAGGGAGATGAAAATGTGCCAGGAAGAAGAATAGGAATTGTGCTACCAGCCTGGGCTACACAAGGCAATAAAGGAGTAATTTGGGGTAGACAGATTATAAAATATAAGCAGCATAATTCTCAGGCTGTCCTTGCTAGTAGAGTCAATTAGAGCCCATAGCTTTACTTTCTTTTAACTTTCGGCTAAAGAATGAAATTAATGCCCTAGCCAGTTTTGCTCAGTGGTTAGAGCATCGGCCTGTGGACTGAAAGGTCCTGGGTTTGATTTCAGCCAAAGGCATGAACCTCAGTTGCAGGCTCAATCCCAGGCAACCAATTGATGTGTCTCTCTCACATCGATGTTTCTCTCTCTCTCCCTTACACTCTTTATGAAAAGCACTGGAAAAAATACCCTTGGGTGAGGATTAAAAATAAATTTAAAAAAAAAAAGAATGGAATTAATAACAATTGCTTTTCTAAAGAAAAGTAAGCCTTTTTATTCTCGTTTCACAAATAAAGCTGGCTGTCTTGGTTATAATAACAATTGATTTTAATAGCACATGATGCTTGCAGGAGGGCCTGTACTCTTTGAATTCCACTTAAACTGTAGTCTATTTGTGAAATATCTTTGGTGGTTGTTTATTTAAAAATAGCATTTTTTTTCTACAAAAAAAGAGTCTTGGCTCTGAGCATTTTATTTGAGCTACTTTTTGCTGAGGGCATGGGAGGCAAGATTCCTCCATGTGGATATACTTTATAACTGTAGAAGATTTAAATTTTATTTTATTCATTCCTCGGACACGCAGGTGTAGTTAGCAGAGGAAAGTAATTTAGCTTTGCTTTTGACACAATGACAGATCTTTTAACACAGTCTACAGGGGCCCCATCAGTCTTCTGAAGCCAGCTACTTCTTCTCTCAGCGCTGTTGCTCATGCTATTCCAGCCACCTGGGAATGCTGTTCCTGCCATTGCCTCACCCCTATGCACACTGACACTTTTGCTGACTAATTCCTACCCATCCCTAAGATTTGTCACCTCCTCAGGTCACAGCAGCTGTGGTGCTATGGAAGGTCTGGGCACTGCAGCAATGGAACCTCAGACTTTTACTCAAGTATTCCCTTGTGTCTATTTCTGTTATTTGCTGCCTTGTCCTGTATAATTTATCATTTTTTCTCAGCTTTATGATAGCTTCTGTTACCTAACAGTTTACTATTTCAACTTTTTTAAAAAATATGTTTTTTAATTGATTTCAGAGAGAGGAAGGGAGAGGGAGAGAGATAGAAACATCAATGATGAGAGTCATTGATCTGCTGCCTCCTGCACGCCCCCTACTGGGGATCGAGCCCACAACCCGGGCATGTGCCCTGACCAGGAATAGAAGAACCATGATATCCTGGTTTGTGAGTCGACCCTCAACCACTGAGCCATGCTGGCCGGGCACTGTTTCAACTTTAAGTGTCTTTGATTCCTTGTCACCTCTTCTGTCCTCTCTTCCCCTGCTTCCCTTACAGCTTAAAATGATTCCTCCCACACTGGGGAATGGTGTGACCAGTGGAAATTGAATTACTCACATTTCCAGTGTCTAAGATACAATTTCCCATGAATAGTACTTGCAATACTCAAAGACGATTTTGTTTCTTCATTTCCTACTTTAGAATTTGGAATGGAGTGGGGTCAATTCATCACAGCTCCTAAGTTCTAAATATAAGAAAAGGGGGGGGGGGGACTAACTTTGTCACATAAAAAAGAGTTATGAGGACTACTTCCTTCTTATTTCTGCAATTTTAAGTCAAAAAGATATTTTCCCCCAAATAGTTTATTTAGTTAGATTTTGCAAACATTTTATAAATGTTGTAAAATTTCATTTTAAGGACCTAGTTTTAAGCTTGAATCACATCTACCATGCAAGCAGGGAAATTTTAATGTCAGACCAGTAGGCAATGATATCAACCCATTTGGGTTTTCTTTTCTTAGGAAAGTTTAAATGCTACATTAATTACAACCATCTGAGAAGTTAATAATGAGACATATATATAGGAGATATGTGCATGACAGGAATTTCAATATTTTATTAATGTTAAAAAACATTTTAGGCATTCAAAATGTTTTAATTCTGTTTGATAAAGCCCAAGCTACTATGGATAGCTGTTTATTTACATAGAAGAATCCAACTAAGGCAATCCAACAAGGTCAAAGTCTACATCAAATTTCACTTTAACATTAAGTATAAGTAATAATAAAGTTAATCTCTCCAGAACTGGCCAATTCTCAGTTGAATAAATATTAACATAACTGTTAAAGGATAAAGTATTTTTTAAACTGAAATGACTAGAAATTGAGAAGACAACTTAGTAATTTATCCTGTATCATAATCATTGCTAAGAATGTCAATGATTATTGTACTGTTTGGCAAAAAGCTTATTTCTTGCATCCTGAATAAATTGTAGTTACTTTAAAATAATTCTTGTAACAGGTTAAGTGGGCTTGTCTTCATTAATGACTAAAGATAGAAATTCCAGGGTTCAAAATTATTAATTTTATTATACAATATATATTAGTGGTAGTGGCAAAACATTGTAGCTCATCTTTGGGATGATCACAATTTGATGTCCTCAAGCAAGAGTAATATTCATAATCTTAAACATTAGTATAAAAATTGAAAAGTTTGGCAGTTTCTTAGAAAGTTAAACATGAATTTACCATATTACCTAGATATTTTATACCTAGGTATTTACCTATGAAAAAATAAAATAGATGCCTACACAAAGACTTTGTAGCATTATTTATAATAGCATTTTTCATAATAACTCAAAACTGGAAACTGCAAACATCCATCAGCTGAGGAAGTAGATAAACAAAATATGATCCATAAAATGAAAGGAAAAAAACTAGTGATACAACAGGGATGGATGAATTCTACAAATATTATGCTAAGTGAGAGAAGCCAGACACAAATGGCTATGTGTTATACGAGTTCATTTATATTAAACTATGAGAAAAGCAGAAAGTAGACCCGTGGTTGCCTGGCGCTAAGGGTGGGAGCAGGAACTGACTACAAATGGGGACAGGGGAATGTTTTAGAGGAATGAAAATGTACTCAAACTGGAGTGTGGTGTATTTAGTAAATTCTAGAAGTTTGCTAAAAATTATCGAACTGTATACTTACAGTGGGTGAATTTTATGGTGTGTGATTATACCCCATGAAAGCTGTTAAAAATTATATGACAGTCACATTCTTTCCATACCTCTATGAAAATATTTGTTGTCTTTTTCACATTTGAGGTGTCATTTGGGATTTCTGTGAAAAATAAATATCTGGAAATTATTAGGCTAGCGTTTCTAGAAACAAACTTACTTTCTGATTTATTTTCCTGCATTTTTATAGGAAGATGGCATTTTGTCTAGGTGACGCGTTAGTCTTCAGATTGAGAATGTATTTGGGGTTCTACAATTCATCCTACAGAGTAGGGAAAAGAGCCTTTGAGAGGACAGGTGACCCAGGCCAAACACAGTGAAAGGCAAAGTTGATGCCAGAAACCCTTCTGGTCCTTCCACAATGTATTAAAATGGGATGCCCCACTATGGGGTTGTTAGCAAGTGATCTACTGTGCCTTAGCACCTGAGGCCACATGATCACACTCTCAGTGTGGTTTAGTCTTTTTTCTCCAGGGCTTTTAAAAAAATATATGTTTTTATTAATTTGAGAGAGAGTGGAAGAGAGTGAAACATTGATCGGTTGCCTCCCCCATGCACCCCAACTGGGAGCCCCGGGGACCGAACCCTGACCAGGAATCCAAGTTTGGTGCATGGGAGGGTGCTCAACCAACTGAGCCACACCTTCCAGGGATCTTCTAGGGCTTTTTGATGCTGTGAAAGCTCAAAATAAACAGCTGTATGCCATCAGCGCTGGGTATTTATTAATGAAATAAATTACAAACAATTCATGAAGATTCCAAATGTCTAAACAGTGATGGTGGATGAAACCATTGTTTCAGCTCCATGTCATGTCTTTATTTGTGAGACTTTGCAAAATAAGTAAATAAATAAAAGCCAGATTTACTTAAGAAAGTATTGTTAATGGTTGACAGATTTTTTACAAGATGGAAACATTTTTATTTTTATTGAGTATTTCCAATTTGCTCCCTGAAGCAATGTTTTCACAATGGGAAGACTTAATCTTGTCTGTGCAGGATTTCTTCTAGTGCTGGTGAAAATTGTACATTTTCTGTTTCATCCTATAAAAAAGCACTTTGATTACATTTGAGTTTTACTTGGTCAATGGAATTTACTGTGTTGTCCAAATTGGAGTTATTGAGAGAAAAAAAGAAAAAGAAGTATTGGTCCCTTTGGGAAATTAATTAAATAGAGACATATTAACCAGAATGACAGCTTTTTTAGTTTTTGATAACCTATCATTTTGAGGTTGTCAGGATAAGCATTTTTTTTCTTAAACTTACCCACTTTCTTCTTAGTGAAAATCACTCTTAGATAAGAAGGACAATATCACACTTTGTTGTCAAAAGAGGCTTATTTGTGCCTGGTGTTCCATTAGCTGGGAGTGAGAGGGAAAAATAGCAGATACTTTACCAGTGAAGATGAAACCATGATATAGTTTTGTCAGTATTTACTATTAAACATTTATTTAAGTCTTATAATTAAAGATTTATTGTAAATAGAAGAGTTCATAGTTTTGTTTGCCTGGTAAATAGCATAACATAAATAGGTAATCTGGAATATATATATAAATTCTCCCTTGTATTCAGAGAAGATTTTATTACAAAATAATCAGCTTTTTTTTTTTTATATTAGTAAATCAAGAGAGGTTACTATTTTGTGAAGACACTGGAAGATGTAAAAATGTTGGTTTTAGTAATTCTCTGAATACTACGCAGTGAAAATAACGAAAAACGATTATTCATGCAACAAAATTGATAAATCTCCAAAACATTATGTTGAGTGCAAGCAGTTTTACATAAAAGAGTACATATTGTGCTATTCTGTTTAATTGAAGTCTAGAACAGGCAAAACTAATCTAGTGAAAATCAGAACAATAGTTTTTGCTGTATGGGAAGGGACTGAGAAGAGGCATGAGGAAACTTTCTAGATTGATGATAATTTTCTAAATTTTGATAGAGTTTTGGGTTCACGGATATGTGAATCTAGGGGGAAAAGCAATGTATAGTTAAGAATGATGTATTTCATGATATATAAATTTCATCTCAAAGGAAAATATAAATATTTAACTCTAGTTAATGATATGCATGCTGAAGTGTTTGGGAGTGAAGAATATTGAAGTGCAACTTTGAAACTTATTAAAAAATAAGATGGGTTGATGGATGGATAGAGGGATAGAGAGATGGATAAATATGTGATAAAACAAGTTTAGTAAGATATTAGGCATTGACACTTGGTGGTAGCTCTGTGGATGTGCACTGCACAATTCTTTCAGCTCTTCTGTATGTTTGAAATTTTTTAAGATAAAATGTTAACTCATCTCCTAAGTCTCTAAAAAGTTTGGTTAGATTTAAAGACACACAACTAGTGCTAGAAGTCAGAGGAATTTCCTAACAGTCATCACATTTTATTTTATGTGTCTCCAGAAATTATAATTCTAGAAAACCCTAATTCATAGAGTGTGTTCACAGAATAAATCTAAAATGATCATGATAGGAAATCTAACAGTATTGTAGGTGAGGTCCTTTTTTTCCTGTCAATCTCTTTTAAAAGATATTGGGCCCATTACTTTTATTTTTGATGCACTGAATTTGCACAGAGTAATGGTACTCAAACTTGGGTATACATCTGAATTACTCTACTTGTTAAAATACAGATTACTGCTACTACCCCAGGTTTCTGATTCAAAAGGTTTGGAGTGGGGTCTGAGAATTTGTAAGTACAGCAGTTTTCCAGGTGAAGCTGATGCTCTAACTGGAACGCTCTTTAAGGACTGACCCTCTAGGCGATGCTCTCCCACCCTCCACAAGTAGAACCTATCGCCACAACTCCTTACTTTAAACAGCAGAATGTAAGCAAACCAACCCCAGGATTTTCATGCAAATCAAGCAGACGAAGAACAAAGAAGGGAAATGGGTTTTGTTAAATCCCTTAGCCTGTTCAAGTTCTTTTTCTTTTACATCTATTAAAAAAAAAAAAATTACTAAGAATATACCAGTTGTCTAAACCAGTATAGAAAGAGTATTACAACATAGACTTTGAGATCTACTTTCCTACCTGCACTTGGCATATCCTTGTGGAATGAAAATTATTTTTGTGACTAGTTTAACAAAACTAGAGAGATACTTTTTTGTACACCCTTTCTTTCCACCTCTTCTATTAGAGCTAGAGCCCCTCAGTTGTAGCCACATTGTACTAATTGCACTAATCTTGCTGCACTGAAATAGCTGACTTACTCATCTGCCTAATTCACTACTAGAATGCAAAACCTTCGTGATCAGACAGGTGTATTTGAATTGCTATCACTAATTGTTAGTACCTAATAGTGAATGCATGGGTAAAATGAAAAGCAGATGAGTAAAAATAGAAGTTCCCAAAAGCAAATATAAATTTTATTTAGATTCTGTTGTTTGAAGTTAACCATCTTCTGTTATGGTCACTGATTGCATGTGGTTCCCCTCTCAACTGCCCTCCTCTCTCAAAAAAAAATGCCCAGCTTGCTCCAGACTTTAAAGAATAATTTGGGGAGAATTAGATCAAGGGTGTATGTGCATATGACAGCTGTGTATGTTTCAGGATAAGATTTCTCCTTAAGCATGAGAGGCTGTTGACATAGAAGGCAGTCTATGAAAACTAATTTTCCTGCTTGGCTGTGGTGGGGTCACAAAGCAGTTAATGAAGTTACTGCTCTTGCCAAGTGGTCCTGAAAATGTCAACATTGCCAGGTTCAGTGGGTCTCTTCAGTCATCCAAAGTCACCAGCCGGTGAAATATCAGCCTGAGGAGTCAGGGCACTGGAAATTCTGACCAAGATGGAAGCTGGTTGTTTTAGCGGAATTGGAACTCACTTAGTCAAACAGTTGGGCAAACATATCAAGTGCCCCATTAGGAAGAAAACATTTTCCCCTCAGGTTTTTGGCAAAGTAGCATTTCTTTCTAAATCCATTAGCAAATATACTCTGGGTATTTGGTGACTATAATGTTCTAATGAAAATTTAGTTGACTCCCGGGGTTATGGCTCTATGGGAATTATCGGGCGTGGCTTTAGGAGGGGAGCACCCCAGGTGAGCTGGGATTTTTTATTTCCTGAACTCTAAGCACATGTTGCTGTGGGAACAGGTCCTCCAGCTGGCAGACTCTCCACAGGCACTGGAGAGGGAGCCTGCTGCTCTGCTTGTGCTGGAGAGGAGGTCATGGGACACTGTATGTGGAGCTTTTTGCTAACACTGATCATGTTTGTGTAAAGTCAAGTTCTGAGTTTATTTAAAGGCCCCCATTCCCTGGCTCTGGCAGCTGTTCATGTGGCCTATGGGACCTTTACCACAATTTTTTTTAAAAATACCATTTTTCTTTAGATTTATAAAAATCTTGCTTTGTATGTATCTAAATTAGTTTAATCAGGATTTTTTTAATGTTTCAGATTTGTGTTTTAAAAACACAAGTAGGGATGCCTTCTGTTCACCCCTAAAACTGTGTGCTCTTTTTTGTGGGTACATAGTTTTAATTTTATTAAATTTATTGGGGTGACATTGCTTAATAAGATCATATAGGTTTCACGTATATAATTTTATAATATATTATCTCTATATTGCATTGTGTGTGTTCTTAATTCACCATTTCCTAAATGCCTAAAATCTCTTTTCCTTTATTGGTCTTATTTAGATCCTTGATTCATCATATGAATTGAATTAAAATTTTGATCAAATTTATCAGTTTTTAAAATCTATGTTTCATATGTCATATCTGAACTGATGGGGATTAATTTAATTATTTTGATATATTAGAAAATTTGATTTTGTATAACCACATAGGTGACTGAACAAGTCTAGAGATTGGCAGTATAAATAAAAGGTGTGCAAAAAAAGAGAAACACACTATGAGTAAGAATCATGTCTATTTTTTAAATCCTGAAACAACCTAGTTATTATTATTTTGTGGACATCAGTATTACTACCTATTCTTTTACTTAATATCTTATAAAAATTAATGCTGATCTGGCTTATTCCAAAACTTGCTATTTAGAGTATTTCTAATTTCTTCCTTAGTGTTTTACAGCATTGAGGGCGTATATGCTTATTATTGCTGCTCTACTAATAGTTATTTTTTACTTTTATAAGAGAGCTTTAGTATTTTGCAGTTTTTCTCTTAAAGTGATTTTATCAACTTGGCCAACTTCATATCGATAATTTAGACCACATTCTGAAATATTTTGGAACATATAAGAAAATTTTCAGAGAGATTGCACATGAAAGAATTCCTCCTACTGAAAGGGCTATCATGGTAATTCCTTTCTCACAGATCATGCCTGGATGTCCATGGGAGCTGAGCTGGTTTAAGTACCATTTTATTTGTGCTGTGGGTCTTTGCAGAGCTTTATGGAGTCTGACCAGAACTACTCAGAACTCTGGGCTCAACATTAAATGTCTGCTCAGCACCTGTGCCTACAGCTACAGCAACCTGCTTCCTCGAGTTGATGCAGAGAATGCCATAAACTTGTAGGGTCTGCCTTTAGTCTGATTTTCTAACCTCTCTACCTTCCTCACTGTTTTTTAATGCCACAGGGCATGTATTCCTTTTGAAAACTAAAAGGGGATTAATTCTAATGTTGTATTGAAAGGCTCTTTTTTTCTTTCTTACAGAATTTCACAATACCCTTTGAAATATTTAGGGATACCCTGGGGTGTTGGAAATAGAGGATTAGAAACAATTGTCATAGATCCAATATTCCACTTTGCCAATATGCAGTCTTTTTTCTCAGCGGTACTATTGTTGCTTTCCTGAAATGTTTACATTCTTTATTTTCTCTCACTCCTCGTTGTCATGTGCTTTGTTTACCATATAGGACAAATAAATGTCTGTCCAATACTCTTGTTTCTCTGTACTTCTGGGGTTTTCTGAATGACATATATGCCGTTTTACTTATAAATGTTTTCCTAGTTACGTTGGTGTCTTGTTGTATTATTTTCCTATAATCTCCAAGTCATTCACCAGAGGTCTTCATAATAACTGTTGAAAGATAACTGTCATTACATGATCTAGTGTTTCAAACCATTAAACTAGAATTACTCAGAATGAAGATTAAATTTATCAAAGATTAAACATTATTATAGGATGCACAGATATGCCCTAAAATATTGGGAAAATTGTCCAAGAGTATAAAGTTTAATGATACTGCAAATACTTAGAAGGGAAAAAATGCTTAATCTTTTTGCTGATTAAAAAAGTAATAACTGGATGAGCAAAGGGGTGGAGAGACGCCAACCTAAGTGGTAACCATACCGGGTGACAATGTGAGCATAGGTGTAGGGCCAGGGCCTAGTGAGCACTGCAGAATTTGAGAAAATTATACTGTTCCAAAAGAAAGTAAGATAAGTTGAGAAGTTATAAGAGAAGAAGTCATGTGTGACTAGATAATGAAGGGATTTCAGTGCCTCAGTCCAAATAAGGAACTGGGATGATAGTCTCAAAATATTAAGTTGATGATGCTGTTGTTTTGAGGTAAGATTTGTTGGTGTATGTTTCTCTTTTTTAGGACTTTTTAAAGTTTAGCTCTAGACAGTAGTATGAATTGGAATTTTGGATCAAGTAGGGAAGCTAACTGCCAATTCATTTAAAAAGTTACATGACCATAATGTATTTTTTGCCATAGGTTATTAGGAAAAGGGGAAAAGATTGGATTCATGAAAATTCCTGTGCAGAGGAAGTGAGAACACTTCCATTTCTGTTGCTCAGTGATTCTCTTTACAGCCTGCCTTTTTCTCATGTGGCATAGCCATCATTTCCACTTGCAAAGGGGAGTAGTAATGTGGTACAGCACGCCAGAATTTATGAGCAGAGGTCTAATGTGATGATGCCGTGACTCTTGGCTCTTAGTCAAACATGCGTGCAGCTCAAGTACACTAAGACTCCTTACAAGGTGTTGGAAACAGGCTGGCTGTGTTTTGATTTATTGTGAGACCTGATAACTTTCTAAAGTAGCAGAATATGTGCTTGACTTATATTTGTTCCATCTACTGAGCAGGATGGAGCAACTCCAGGGTTAATTTAGGCACACAACTAAGAAGGGAAAAACTGGCTTGGACAAAATTTGTTATATCTGAAGTACAAGTCACCTCATCAAAATCTAATCAAGTTAGGACAAAACATCAGAAGTTAACATCAACTTAAGTGCTATGGTTTGGGGGTTGGCTACTCCTTACTCTATTGGGTAGTAACAAAGGTCCCAATAAAAACAAGAGAAGTCCAGCCTAGTGAGAACCTGGATCTCAGGGTCAAAACTTGACTCACAGAGTGACAGAGATATAGCTGCTCTCAGTTTAGCTTTTTGTGCTACAAGAGAATTGGACTAGATGAACTGGACTAGACAAGTCTTCCTCAAACTTTAGATAAGTTACCCAATATCTCTGGGTATCAATTTTGCTACAAATGTAGGAATGGCTATCTGAGAATCAAGAAGTTCATAGAAATTATATCAAGTTTTTGGGAAGTACAAAGTACTATGCACATATCTAGAAATAGTAGTACTGGCTGCTGAGGTAAGAGAGTGGCTCCCACAACCTGGTATCTAAGAAGGGGCTGTTTTTATTTTTTCAAAGGCTTAATGGAATCCTTTTATGTAGCTATACTGAGGTGGTCCAGGTTGATTTTGACTGGAATAGTAGACATTTAGCATGATGACTGTGGGAGGCTCATGCTGTTCAGAGGTGCTGACTGGTATATATATGAGTCTTTTATTAATGAATAATGGAATGTGAGATATTAAATTAGTAAATGCAATTTTCTGAATAGGTAAAATATTTCAAAAACATGAAATCCCTGTGTAATAAAATAATTAAGTTTCCTAATCTTTTATCTAAAACTTTTGAGCCAGATGTTTTTGAATTCAGAAAAATCTTTGGATTTTTAAAATGTATTAGGATGCCTAGACCATACACTAAGTAATGTCTTCAGTGGGGTCTTGACCAACACCCCTTAATTAAACACATTAATATTTCTACAATTAAACGTGTGAATTGTCACATTGACTATTCAATGAGATTATGAAGGACTAAGAGGCCTTATGACAGTTCAGATCAGTCTGTTACCAAATTAGTTTGATGTGAAGTGACAAAACCTTACAGACTAATTTTGGATTTCTGAATTGTGGCTAAAGGGTTATGAATGGATCTAATCAAGTAACCAATTATTGAATAACTACTATGTGCCAGTTTTGAGATGGTGCCATTTGCACTAATCTTCGTAAACATCCTGTTAAAGTAGACATTGTTATCCATTACCCATAATTTATGAATTAGGAAAGGGAAATCAAGGTTCAGCCTGTTGGGTGAGTAGTCAGGGGCCACACTCGTAAGCATGTAGCAGATCTGGAATTTGAACTCAGTTCCTCCTGGCCCCAAAGACAAAGAACAATATTGTTTTCTCACTGCTTGGTCAAGACCTCTGGTGGTTGTGATTATTTTCCCCTGTTGTTTGCATATTTGAAAGAAAAAAAAAAAAAAAAGCCAGCCCTAGCAGGTAGCTCCATTGGTTAGAGAGTTGTCCCAACATGCCAGGGTTGCAGGTTAGATTCTTGATCAGGGCACATACAAGAACCAACCAATGAATGCATAAATAAGTGGAACAACATATCAGTGTCTCTCTCTGTCTCTGTCTCTCTCTATCCCTCCTTCCCTCCCTCTCTCTCTAAAGTTAATAAAATAAATAAAATTTTTAAACACTTTAAAAACTTATTAAGTTTTCTTTCCTCACTCTGTATTGTCTTTCTGAAAGAGTTCATCCAATGATCATTTAGAAATGAAGGACATCCAGCTGGATCTATACCCCACTGCTGAGTATCACACTTAGACATTCAGCTTACTGTTGGGTATCTCCATGTAATTGTCTCACTGTCCCAGTGAGCTCCGAATAGAAGTAGGCATTTTTCTCCTCCACATTTGTCTTTGGGAATTCCCTATTCTGCCATCCCAGTTACCCCTAAGCCAAACTCCCCCTGCTTCCCTCCCTCTCCAATTCTATTAATCACTGGTCCTGTGGAGTGCAACCAAAGAGCAGCACAGAGGAAGCTGGGGATTCTCAATGTGTAGTCATTTAATTTACCAATCACAGATCTTGTCACCATTCCCAGAACAAAGATTCTGACCAATTTTGGATAGTCAAAGCAGCCTGAAATCCTATCTACCTGCTCAAGGACAAATTACCAAATATTAAACCCTATAATTTTACTTTGTATTCTGGACTGCTTTATGTGTTACAAAGCCTGTTTTCTGTGATCTGAAAATTACCTGTATTTTCTCTATTCCTGTGGGTGTGTTGTGAAATTGAGTAACTAAGTAGATAACATGCTTTCCCATAACAAATAACCTTTGCTCCAGAATCATCCTGGGATGCTCATGAGGTAAAGTAACAGCCACCTCTTTTTTCATTCCCATTTTTAGGTAAAAGGCCGAGCCTGAAAGTTCACATCAATACCACAAGTGACTCTATCCTCTTGAAGTTCCTGCGTCCAGATCCTAACGTAAAACTGGAAGGTTTTCTCCTGGGATACGGCAGCAATTTATCACCAAACCAGTACTTCCCTCTTCCCGAGGAAGGGAAGTACACCGAGGCCGTAGTCGGTAAGATGCTTGGCTCAGCCTGGGCGGGAGCGGTAAAGGTAACAGGTGTTCCATGAAACATAAATCTGGAGGCAGGCCCCATTCTTCTACATCCTCAGCTGAATCGAATGCCAGAATTACAAACCCTCTTCATAACTGTTATTACCCATAGCACAATTCCTTACATCAAAAGGTAATGTGTATTCTGCACATACTACAGAAATAATTAACTTTATTGCCTACAGTTCCTGAGTGCATAACTTAAATTACATAAGGAAAAAAAGCACTGACATGCCTGGTTGAAATCTCTGTAATATAGCTTATGTGGATTAATTTCCCCCTCCCTCAGTGTCTTTACTTTCTTCTGGTGGAAAATAACACTATGACTTTCTGGGTGTTTCTTCATGAGAAGCTACCTTTAGAAAGAAAAGAAAATGTATTACATTTTTTAAAAATTGTAGTATTTCAGACAAAAAGATCAGAGTTCTCATATGTATTATCAAGTTTAACATTTCTTTCAAAAATTTTAAAATCCCATTAAAATGTAATTTGGAGGATGTGGGCACCTTCAAGTCTTGTTCAGAAAAATCATTTGCAAATAAGACCTTTATAAAGAATAACATTTTTTAAAAAGAGATAATGTGGCTTCTGAACAGTCTGAGGTTTATATTTTGCTCCACTGCTAGGATGATTGCTAAAGAGCTTTTCCATGAACTTCTGATATCTAATCCTGTAACTTGAACTACTGTAGATCAGATCTGGCATTTACTCATATATGGCCAGAATGTTGAAGATGAATCTGATTTGTCCTGCAGCCCCTTGCTTCTCATAGAGAAGTCTCAGTTGTACTTTAAAATCAGGTGAGAGAGTAATATTGTTAATTAAATATCTAGACTAGATTTTACATAATATAATCACTTTAAAGCAAACAAATTACAGTTACCAAAAAGTTGAGAATTAGGAACTTTGGACAAATGTAACAATACTGACCTTGACCATATAAACCATAAGGAATTTGAAATTTTGCAAACATTCCTTCATCACATTCACTCTTTACTATGCAAAGTGACTGGACATGCTGTATACTTAACTCCATGCAAACAGAAACAGATCTGCTGCTCCTTTATTTATTGAGCATTAGAAATAATAGTTTCTTTGTGATGGTTCACTAGTTCAATGATCAGGGATAATCCAATGGACAAGCTTCCCTTTTATTTATTTATAATTGTTTTCACCTTTTAAAATAATTTTATTATAGAAAGTTCAAACATAAGGGGAGAGAATATTATAATGATCCTCATGTCTCATCATGCAACTTGAATACATATCACTTTTTTGCTAATCTTGTTCCATGTATTCTTCGCACACATCATATTACTTGAGTGTTTTAAAGTATAATTGTGTTACAGGACGAGGACCTGGCCCGGAGCGGGCCTGCCTCGGGCCAGCTGGTAGTGTGTGGGGTTTTGACTTCATGCAGGAAAGATTGCACAACGTGAGTCCAGGTGGTTTTGAGAGTATGTTTATTAAACCTGGGGACAGTGGGACAAGGAAGGGCCTAGGATAGAAAAAGCAATGGGAGAGAGACTAGGTGGCACTGCTTTGGCTCCCGAGAAATGTTATAGGAAAGAAGTGAGCCAAGGCGGGGCTGCGGTTAGCTCACTGGAAAGTCAGAGAAAAAGGGGGCCTTGGAGACAGCTGTTGCCCACTGCTCCCTGGGTTGCAAGTCTTATGGGGACCCCTAGAGTTTAGGAGAAAGGGAACATGGGCGTGCTGTAGCAAGGGTGCACTATGAGTCCTTTGTCTTGAGGCTTTTTAACTCTCTGGCTAGTGGGAATCCTAGGGGAGGTCTCAGGGGAGGGTCTTAACAAAATTCCATTAGTTTTCCAGGTGTGTCCTTCAATATGCTGACTCATCAACACATGGGTACAGAGGGGTCAGGGTTATTTTCTGGTTAGTTTTAAAGAATGTCATTTAAGATGGACCAGAACCGAGGTCAGTCTGCCCAGTCTGTGTAAACTACTTGCTCCTAAATCTCCTAGGTTAGGGAGAATAAAATCTTGTGATTCATTAACTGACTATAAACTGCTTAAATTGTTTGGCCGTGTTTAATTATTTTCTCAGTTTCCCTTATTCTACTTGTCAAGGAATTTCCCTAGCTTCTAACTATTCTGTCACAATTGGATATCATATTTTTAAATCTATGAACACTTCAGCATGCATCTCTAACAGATCAATATTTTTAATAATGTCATGCCTTTATCACATTATAACAATAATTGTATAATATTTTCTACCTAGTCCATATATGAATTTCTCTGTTGATCTTAAAAATGCCTCCTTAAAGTTGTATTTTTTTTTTTATTCTATAAAAATCCTTTCCCTCCCCTTTTTTAAATGTCATTGATTTTCTGGAGAAATTGGGTTATACATCCTTATCCACATTTTATATTTAACTGGTTGCTTCCATTCCGTATCTGTCCCTGTATTTCCTGTGAAAAGATATTTAGATTTGGAGGTTGCATTAGATTTGTATTCAGCTTTTGGGGGAAATAATACTTTATAGGTGGTACTGTATATTTCCTAGCAACTCACAAAACAGGTACAGAATGGTTGATATCATACTTAGTGATGTTAAGACTGTTTGGTTTCTCTAGCCTGATCCCTCCATTATAAAATTCATCATCAAATTTCACTTAATGGTTTAGCATCTATTGGTGATCATTGCCCAGATCCATTATTTTAAACTAGGGCAATTTTACATTGTAAATATAATCTAGATAGAATCTAACTTTATCATCTCTTTTGTATTATTTAGAGGAAATTTTACAATAAAGAATAACTTTCATTTACTTTATTTTCCTTTTTTTTTTTTTTTTTTAAATATATCTTTATCGATTTCAGAGGGAGGAAAGGAGAGGGATAGAGAGATAGAAGCATCAATGATGAGAGAGTCATTGATTGAGCCCACAACCTGGGCATGTGCCCTGACCGGGAATCGAACCCCGATTGCCTGGATCCCAGGTCGACGCTCAACCGCTGAGCCACGCCAGGCTGGGCACTTTATTTTCCTTAATAGTGTTTTAGGAAAGGCAAAATAAATTCTCATTGCAATAAGTTACTGTTTATTTGTTTTATGATCAATAAGAATGCATTAATTTCTATATATTTAATGGGTTTTAATCAATATGTGACTTATCTAGCTCTATGAGTCTTCCCATTTTCTAGCTTGAATATAGTTGGTTGTTTACCTTAGTTTACTATTAAACTGTGAGCTTCTTGGAGTCAAAGTTCTTGTCTTATTCTCTGGTTATTTGTAGCAGAATGATTTACAATTAGTAGAGAGGCAATAACTACATATTTATGGCACTGAATTGAATAGACTCAAGTTGGCATAGAGTAGTTAGGCTGGAGAAGGCCATGAAAGATTGTGCAATCTAGGCCCTTGTCGTCAAGCAAGTAAATACGTAAGTCAGCCGTGGTAGATGAAATAGATAGATCACTGTGTGTCTTAAAGATCTCTAGGGACAAAGATTCCCAAACTTCTCCTGGAAGGCATTTTCAAATAGCCTTTTAAAAACTCTTACCTCATCCTTTAGATCAATATGCTTTTTTTATCAATCTCTTTTGTGTTCTACTAGTATTCCAGTGGAAGAAAAATAACATTTCCCTTACATATTTCCTTCCCTACCTTCCTTTATGCCAAGGAATCTGGGTGCTTCTACTTTTATTACTTCAAAATGGATTTGCATTTCCAGGTTAAATGCTATTCCTTGGTTACTCAGATTGATTATTTATTGCCTTTCTCAATCATTGTGTCTTTATTAATTGCTTCTAATTGATTAGCATCTGTCTGTTTCCTATTGTTGCTGTAATAAGTTACTACACTTGATGGCTTAAAACATCACAAACTTATTATCTTACAGTTCTTTAGATCAGAAGTTCAACATGGGTCTCTCACTGGGCTAAAATCAAGGACTGGGCAGGGCTGCATTCCTTCCGGGGGCCCTGAGGGGAGAACCTTTCTCCTTGCTTTTCCCAGCGTTCTTCCTCTTCCTTCAAAGCCAACAACAGTGGGTCAGACAGTTCTACCACATCAGTCTGCTCTTCTCTTCTGCCTCCCCCTCACCTTTTAAGGATCCTTGTGATTATATTGAGCCCACCTGGGTAATCCAGGATGCTCTCCCTATTTTAAAGTCAGCCGATTAACAACCTTAATTCCATCTGCAACCTTAATTCTCCTTTCCTGTAACCTAACATAGTCACAGGTTCTGGGGAGTAGGATGCGGGCCATTATTCTGATTGCCACAAACTGTATGTTTGAAATTAGTGTCTCTATTCTAGTCCCTTCTGCACCAGTTTAGTGGTGATCACTCTCAATTCTATTCATCTGTAAGACACCAATAAAGTCAATTTTTCACAGATGTGCTGTGAGCATATTAGTGAATTCATGGCCATTAGTGATGAGTTGAAATCCCTTGCGTGCAATGTGCTATATAAGACCAAAGAATTTTTGTGGGTTTTTTAAATGGAAAAAAGGCATCACTTACAGCCCCTCCTCTTACTTTCTTCTGTAATAGGATAGTAGTATTTGTTCAGTTGCACTGAACTATACCCATAGTAACTTATTCTCATTTTCAAAACAAATATGAAGTGCCACATCATCTGACACATTTCACTTGTTTGGTGTGTTTAAAAGGTCTCACCACTGAAATGAGAAGCTGTCAATCATTCAGAAATATTCAAATTAACATTTAGTGACCCGTGGACTAATACTCCTTCTAAATAATCATTTATAAGTATTTCTACATTTATTTTAATATTTATTTGTCTGCATCTAAACAGTATTAACAGAGGCATTTCCAAAAGCCATATGCTGCTCTTACATGCAAAACTAAAGAAACATAAAATATTCCCTTTTGCTATTTTAAAAGGAATATAAAATTCATATGAAATGCCTGTAAAAAATTTTTACTAATGTGAAATCTTTTACTAAAATTTTAGTAGATTAATTGGACAGTAGAAGAAGTAGTATTTTCCAAGGTGACTATTAATAAATATTAATGGTGGGAGAATCTTGCAATGATGTGCTAAAACCTGATTCACATGTAATAGACCTGGTAGGTTCCTGTGCCCTTTTTTATCCACATCATGGATGCTCTCATTTCTGGTTCACACATCCAGTTTTTGCTTTTATGTGCAGCTGTTGGTAATTTTGAAATTGTCCAATAAAATAAAATATGAGAATTCTTTGACTCTGAATCTTTATAGAGTCATCCTCTATGATGTTCTCTTGACATCTGAAAATACTCTAATTAACGTCACCTGGGAAGGAAAGCATGCTAGTCCACCATTTATGTTCTGCAAGTTAAAGAGTTATTTTTGTATGTTTACTGCAAGAAAAGCTTAAATTTTTAAAAAAAAAATCATATATATTTATCACTACCATGAATTCTGACTGAAGAATTCATCTTCCGACCAGGTGTTAGGACTCCAAAAGCATTTAAGAGGGCAGCTGTCTGAGCCCCGTGCTCTCACAGCTGCTAACCCTATGCTCAGGGCCCTAATAAGGCCCTTCCCACCCCAGCCACGGGCCTCTCGGCCACTCTCCCCCCGGCGCCGTGTTGCCTGGGGTGCCTCAGGGTGCCTTCTGCGCTAGAGAACACGATGCTAAGAGCCCCGCAGGCGCTCAGCACTGGAAGGAGCCTGGACCAGAATGCTAACATCTGCATTCTAGAAAAGGCCCACCTCTACCCAGGAGGCACAATGGGGTGGGGAGAGAAGCTGCGTGTCTACTTTTCAGTCAGACGGGCCAGGGTTTAAATGCAACCCAACTGCTTACTGTGGAGTAGCTCTGGGTAAGTCGTAATTTCTCTCAGTTTCATTTTTCTCATAGACAAAATAGAGAATGATCTTTCAGGAGCGTTGTGAAAACTGGGTAAATTTTATAAGGCGGCCAATATAAGCCCCAGCATTGCGGAGGTAGGTCTTATACATTTCGTCAGCTGCCCTTGGACTGAGCTAAGTGATCTGGGATAACCTACCTCAGTGTTCTGAGCTTTGTTTTTCTCAGTTGCTAATAATGAATGGGCTGAATCGCCACTAAAGTTCTGGTCGGCTCCAAGATTCTCATACTTAGGTTGAAAACCTTGGTCTAAGTGGTAGTCCTGTGGTTTTGTTTTGTTTTATTTGTTTTGGGGGGGATGGGGTGTCAGTAAAATTATAGAAGTAGATGGTCTTAGCAGAGCCGTTAGCTACTGGAAAGAAGTACCCATAATCATCTTTGTATTGCACTTAAGAAATGTTTTCTTGGTAGGGGCAACTCCCAAAACAGATTAAGAAACAAAAGCAGCAGCAAAATCTGACTGTGACTCAGCACCTTGGGTGGGCACACACCCTCCAATCTCATTATCAGGGGGATCCCTGCTTGGTTCCCTCGAATAGAGTCGGTAGGTGCCTCTTAGAATTCCACAGCCGTGGCCCCGAAGGAGGAAAAGCTGAATCCTCAAAAGATATGGCTTCAAAAAAAAAGAGGGTGCAGCCGAAAGGGCTTGTTATCTCTAGATTTTACTTTTCCCATCTCTGTTTTACTCTAGTAAAGCAGTTTTTAGTAAGAACATAGCAAAAATTTTCACCTGTGCTAGAAAATGTAGATCAAAATAAGAGCATGACGCTGTTTTATGTAACTGCTGGTCATTTTATCTCAGCAAGTTCAGGCCAAAAGGTAATCATAGGTTTCTTCTGGTTTCTCACTATTTTTATTTCAGAGGGGAAAATTAATTTTTAAATTATTTTGAATAAAGTTTATAATTGATTGTCCAGATATGAATAAATATGAGTTCTATGCTTATAATTGTATGCAATTTACATTCCTATAGGTTATAAATATCACTTATAAATTTTACCCTTAATTTTTACATTTGTATAGAAAGCAAGAGTAAAGGCACAGTGTTGTTTCTTTCATCATTGCAACTCGGGACTTCTCTCTCCCTTTGTCATAAAAATGTTCAGGCATGCTCTACTCATGTTTATGGAAGTGGGATGACGTATACAATAATGCAGATTGTTACTATTTGTTACACTGAAGGATAAATATCGCTTAATGACAAAAAAAAAAAATGAATATTGTAGTAAGTGCCACAAGGAAGGTGGTGGTGGATTCATTGGAGAAAAATAGCTGGAAGAGGAAGATGAAATAAAGAATTGAAGGAATTATATGAAACAAAACCTATCACTCTGAAAATAACAAGGGAAAAGGGAGCAGGGACAGGATATATTGCCAGCCATTGGAAGCAGCCCAGTGCCTCTCTTTCCAAGTGGAATCTTTACAGAATTAGCAAGAGGCTGTGAGGGGAGAGAGCAAGGTGGGAGCCAGCAGCGAATCCAAGGCAGCCCTGCGGTGCAGGTGAGGGGTGGCAGCTCTGCAGGGGCAGGTCCTGTTGGTAGCGCCCTTTTACTCGCAGGGAAACTGAAGCTCCAGTAGCTTAAGAAAACTTCCTAAGGTTACTCAGCTAGTAAATAGCTGGTCCAGAGCTTGAACCCAGCAAGTCTGGCTCTAGAACCCATGCTATGAAACACTGTAGTCTGCTGTCTCTCACAATTTAGGAAATTTTATCTGTTCTTCTACAATAGAAAGTACACACAAGCCACTGATTTATTGCTTCTATAATGTCCTTTAAACAGGAAAAAAAAAGTTCATATATTATAGATTCAATGAAAGATTGAATGGAAGCATAGATGAGACTGATGAATGTCAGAGGGATGAAGGAGGGCGGGTGGAGGGGGAGAGAGTAACCAAAGAATTTATATGCATATATGCACAACCCAAGGACACGGACAATGGTGGGGCGGGGGAAGGAACGGGGTGGAACGGGTCATTGGGGAGAAAAAGGGACATCTGTAATATTTTAAACAAAAATAAAATTAAAAAACAAACCATATATTATAGAAGGAGCCCAAGCTCATTAAGGTTTAAATGAGTTAAATATGTAACGTACTTCGCCTCTTCCACCCCCACCATCTTCATTATGAGTTGCCCTCTACTCCCAAGATCACTTCTTGGCAGGCAACATTATCACCCTCTCCATGAACAGCCTAGAGCCTGAACATTTTCTTTTACCATCCTTCTTAATAAATTGCTATTTGTTTTTATTTTGGTGCCTTGCCCGCTGCTCCCGCACTCCACCCAAATAGAAAACTTGCAGGAGCTAAGGGCCCTAAAGGCCTTAGATTCCCTTTTTACCTCCAGTGTTGTCATGAATTTAGAAGCACAATAAATAAATGCATGGGAGTGAGGCAAGGGAGAGACCCAGGAAGTCTGAAGCAGCTGTGGGCCGCATTTAAGGTGTGTTTTTCTCTTTTGTCTAAGGCTATTTTCAAAATGTCATCTAATTCTTAGTTCTTTCTCTGGAAATGGTTTTACCACTTGGGAAGTATCTGGCTTTAAATCTTCAAGATTAATCCAAGTTTTTCATTAAAAAATAGGAATGTCAGAATCAGTTGACTTTTCTCCAAGGTGAGAAATTTAGCAGAACTTAAATAAGCTTTAAAGGGGATTTTTAAAAAAATTGGCACAGTGGGTATCAGTTTCTCAATAAATGCTATGCCAGCACTTAAACAATTCACCATGAGTTTACACCAGGAAGACCTTGTTTGATATTAGATGACCAGTTACCATGTTTTAATAAAGATAGCATCTTTTCAAAGTTCTTTGTTTTCTATTGGATTCAACTGTCATGTTTTTATGATCTTCATGACCTCACCAAACAATAGATAAAACTGTCTCCAAGTCTATCTTCTCTTGGAAATATAATAAAACTAATTCAGAATATTTCAATATAAAGCATAAAATTTTTTTCAAATGTATTACACTAGGACCAAAACTTAACTTTAAAAAATTTTTCTTCCTTATATTTAAAAAGGTCTCCCAAAATAGTTTATGGCCTTGTGTCATGGGTCAAAAGTATGCCTTGCCTCAGGCTCATTGCAAGAGGCTTGCTATGGAGAAGAGGTCTTAAATGGAAAGACAGCTGCCAATAGGAGGGTAAATTAGAGGGTTATCTGGAACATTCCAAGATAATAGTTAGACTTTGCAATTCTACTTATTTTAGGTTTAAATGAGTTAAAATATATAAAGTACTTACTGTGTCCCCAAAACTTGTTCTCTCCCACCCCTTCCACCACCATCTCTATTATAAATTTTTAAAGCAATATATCAAAACCAAGGAATACAATCAAATCCTCATTTCCTAGTATCTTCTTCCCAGTGAAGACAGTAAATCCCCCCAAATTAAGAAACCTGCAGGTGGCAGGCTGGCTTCAGACCTGTGCATATGACTGCCATGTCCCAGTGCTTTCCTCACAGCATTCAAGTCCCCTGTTGCCTTTGAACCCTATGTAAAAACTCGTCTCATGGGAATTATTTCTGCCCCCTTACCCCTACGCAGTAGCACTAATGAGTATTTAAGAAAAAGCCTCGCTGACTTGAAGGTTTTGGCTTACCATCTGATAGCTCCTGTGGCCTAGCTTAATTATTTGCAGGAGAATTATTAAAGCACAGTCCTGATTTGTCAATAGTGTTTCCTGTGGAGATAATATGAAGTGATGAACTCACTGGAAAATGTGTGTGTGTCCCAGCTGTCCTTCAAAAGCAAGCCCTTGCCAAACCTTAAAGCAGTTTACAGACAACACCCTACATTCTGTTTCTCTGAGTTGCGCATGTAAAACACAGGCAAGGAGCAAGCCTGTAGGCAATAAAGTCGACAATTTTGGTGCTTTACAGGTCTGCAAACTAGGAAAGGATGTGTGCTGGCTGTGGGGTAAGTGGATAAGAGAAATAGGTTATTAAGTAGTCTGTTTGCAGTGTTAGGGAGAAGATTTGTCTCCAGATAAAGAGCTACCTGATATGTCACAGGTGGTGGTTGGAAGGGTAGGTAGATCAGGGCTGGCTTCTTGGGCATGCGACCTGGGCACTCAGAAGGACCCTGCATTTGAAGTTTAATGCTTTACTATCACCGTCTTGAAATTCTTACTAATTTTACCTTTCAGTTTGATCTTGTCAGTGAGGTTGGATGGGTTAGTGGTGTATGTGCTAAGCGCTGGGCTCCTGGGCTCTTGTGTCTTGGCTTCCCACCCCTACATGTAGTTTGGTTCTCAGCACCTGGTCTGCTGGCACCCTTGCTGCTGGGCCTTCTGTCCTCACCTCCACTCAACTGCTGTCACCTCCACCTTCAGCTGAGTTAGTGTGGATGCAGGGAGGAGGGTCAGGTATGCCACTCCCCATGGTGACATCTGGCAGGACAATGGTCGCAGCTGCTCCTGCATGGGCTGGCAGTGACACAGAGCATTCAGTGGGTGATTTTGCCAATGAAAACCTCCCTAGCACCCCTACTAAAGAACATGGTGTGTCCCAGTGTAGAGGTTGCAATCTCTTGGCGTCTCTGGGCTGGGAAGGCAGGTCTGTGGGAAGGGGAGGTTGATTGTTTTCACCCTGGAGGGTGGGGTGGAGGGTAAGGTGCTTTGAGCCTGAGTTTGCAGCTGATGGGAGAAGGTCCTGTGCACTGAGGCAGGGGGAGGAGCATGGGGTGGGGTGAGGGGCTGACTCTCCTGCAGAGCTCAACAGTAAATGGCCAATAAATACCATGAGAGGTCTGGACAGAGACTGTGAAAGGCAGGAAACATTTTATATTTTAGTATCTTTAATGTCACTTTATCCCCACTTATAAAAATAGGGGCCCCACCTTTTGATTTTGCATTGATGAGGCCTGCAAAGTATGTAGTCAGTGCTGGGTGAGGTGTTTTCAATAGCATTGCTTCCCTACCTCTCATTGGATTGAAGCAAAACTCTCAGAAAAAATCTCCAGTGATGTCTTCCTCGGTGGACTGTGTGTCTGCAATGCCTCCCTGTTTGGAAAAAGGATGCATCTCTCCTTCCAGACGACTTGAGTGAGCTGTGAGGAGCGGAGCGGAGCCTTTGGGTGTACACATTACTGGGTTTGGGAAAAGCCCTCTTTCCCCCTCCGACCTCTTCCTTCCACCCCCGCCTTCCCCTCCTCCTGTCTTCCCATCAACACTGAGTTCTCGTTTCCTATTTGGAGGTTCCGCTCGCTCTGCAGCGTGGAGATGAGGGGCTGCCTCTCCCTGCTGTCACCAATTTCAAGCATCTCTGAACAACAACCCTTGCAACATACACACCAACATAAGCTGTAAGCTCCATCTATGACGGACACTCTGGAATCCCAGCAGTGGTGATGCTCCTAGTCATTTTTGCATTAGTGGTTGCCACGTGGTAGGGGATGATTGTGCCTCCAAAGACCAATTTAACCTTCATATTGCCCCAGCCTGCTTGAGGGCCAGCATCTGCAGGCTGTCTCTCAGAGGCCGAAAAAAGCCAGAGCTCTCTTGGAGGCCCACAGCCTAGCAGAATGTTCTGTCCTTGTGGGTGCTGGTGCAGTTTTCAACTGTTTTTATAACTTTTAATGGAAATAACCACTGAACAGTAGAGGATTTTCTTTAAAATTTGCTTTAAATTATTTTTTCAGGTGAAAAAAGATAAAGGTTATTCTTACAAAACCACATACTTTTATAAGAAACTTCAAAGAAAAAAATCCGAGTTCTACAGATAGCTTAGCAAACTGAACTCAGTGGTCAAAGTTTACTAGCTTTTCAAACAAGATCATTTGCTGACCGCTATTTTCCAAATCCCTAATCGTTTTTTCCTTTCTTTCTGCAAAGCCTCACAGTTTAATTTTACTCTAGCCCCAGGCAAAAAAGAAAACCAAACAAACCCAAAAAATGGTAGAAGAACAGATTCATTTATTCTTTCAGAAAATGTGAATTGTGCAATTACTATGTTTCCAAGTTTAATGGTACAAATATCAACTGAGTCTGGGCCAGGTACAGCATGATTCTCAGCCCCCACATCTTACTACAGGGGCTTAGAAATACTCTAAAAGGTGGAGGTCTTGTATTAGTTTGTGATGATTCATAATTCTATATATTTATTTTTATGTACGACTAAGGACAACATGCTAGTAATCTCTGATTTATTTAAAATTTCTAAAGTTTTATATTCATAAACTTAGTAAACAGTAAATTGAGTGCAATACTGATATTACTTGTGACTGCTGTCTTCTCTTTGGACTTCTGCCACCACGAAACTATGACTTAGCACATGTCTATACAGACGGGAATTCTCCCAATTTTCTAGAAAAATATCTATCAGTATTTTTCCAGAAGGGACACCAAACTTCCTGAAAGGACATCCGGGATGTTTCTGAGTTAGTCAAGACTGACAATGACTGCTCTTCCAGCTTTTGACTATGTGATTACTTTAGGGCCACTTAATTATTATATTTTGTGGTGAGCTTTTTTTGTTGCTATACCTCTCTGGAAGGATGCATCTCTTGCATCAACAGTATCTGAGCCTCTCATTTTCCAGTAACTGGACTTCAGAATGGATGTGGACTGTGTTCTCATATGAGCCCTTTGTACCTCATTGCTGAAACCGATTTGCTGTTGTGGTGTCAATCTGTTATTTGTCACTGGAATGTGAGAATGCGTGGTGTGGGTGGGGACCAAGGTTGGTTATTCTGAAATTTAGAATTACTGATGCGGCTTTCAAAAAATAAGCAGACAGGTAGCATTTTACTGTCTTTTTACACTTTAATCCCCCTCACCCGACTGTGCACCTCTTGCCCAGCAAGGCTTCCCTCTCTCCATGGCCCAGCAGCTGAGGGAGCTGGTGTCTACGGGGCAGGCAGGGGCTGCAGTGACAGAATGCAGAACCAGGGGCCCCTGGAGCTCTGCTGGCTCACCCCCAGCACCACCACACTCTGTGATTCTTGTTTCAGAACTGACTATTGGATGAGTGGAACTCTCCACCTCAGCTTAAAACACAAAGAGACTTTTCAAGGGTCTTTTCAAACAGACCTTACTCAGTGTTGGGGTTGATGAGATAAGGCACAGGGGCTGTCTGCCAAATGTTAAAGCTAAAGGGAATACTTAAATGTGGCTTGTACTCTCTCAGGTCAGATTACAGTTAAGGGTGGCATGTGGACACTTTACTTGCAGGTGCAAAGCAAAATTGATATTCCTCTCTGGAGATTTCCATGGCCATAGACTTTTTGTGTAGGTTTTGTGGGTGATTTTTAAAATGAACTTCTTAGGAGTCTTCTGAAGTGCCACATGGGCTTTTGATAAAGCCAGCTACCTTATTTCATCAAATTATAAGGCACCTTTAACTGTAAATCACACCACTGTTTATCTAAAATTAAGAAAGAATGAAGTTGCTGATTAATGACACTGTTTTTGCATCCCTTAGGGCCTTTATTTTATACTTATTAAAAGAGATTCCTTTGATTCATCAATACATAAATTTTATGTTATCTATTTTTTTAAAAAAGATATTTTATTTTTTAACACACTCTTTGTTCTAGAATAACTTTAGAGAAGAAAAGTTGCAAGCGTAGTACAGAGAATACCTTTGTACTTTACATCCAATCTCTTCTATTCTCAACATCTTATGTTAACAAGGTACATCTGTCACAACTAGTGAGCCAATATTGATACATTATTAACTGAAGGCTATAGTTCATTTGATTTCCTTCATTTTTACCCAAGGTCCTTTTTCTGGTCCAAGGTCACTTCTGGGACACCACGTTACATTGCCACGTCTCCTTGGGCTCCAGTAGACTGTCAGTTTCTCATACTTCCCTTGTTTTGATGACCTTAGCATTCTGGAGGAGTCCTGGTTAGGTATTTTGTGGAATGTCCTTCAACTTAGTTTTGTCTGATGTTTTTCACATGGTTAGCCTGGTATTTGGGGTTTGGGGGAGGATGATATCTATTCAAAGAGAAAAGACAAAAGGAAAATAAAAGTGAAATTACTGTTAAACATTTTTTTAAATTGTTCAAAATATTACAGGTGTCCCCTTTTTCCCCACTGACCCCTTCCACCCTGCACCCACTCCCTGCTCCAGGCCTCTACCACCCTATTGTCTGTGTCCAAGGGTTATGCATTTATGCATATAAATTCTTTGGCTAATCTCTCCCCACCTCACTTCCACCTTCCACCTTCCATCTGAGATCCGTTAGTCTGTTCCATGCTTCTATGTCACTGAATATTTTGTTCATCAGATTATTGTGTTTAGATTCCATATATAAGTGAGATCGTGTGATATTTGTCTTTCTTTGCCTGGCTTATTTTGAAACACTGTTAAACATTCTTCATGCTGGGAGTTTACTCTTCTGCTTTACCTTTTGGCTCAGAGTTCTCAGCAGCCTTGTTTTCATACCACATCACCCTCTGTGCCAGCAAGAACATTGGTGATCCAGCGTTTTGGAGACACTGCTCCACTGGGGTTTCTTCCAAATCACTGGCCCTCTTTTGCCAGTTTTGAAGCTGCCATTTTTTTGACATTACTGGAGGGTGTCGGGCAATGACAGCAAGATCTAATCTCTAAGAGGACATTTACAAGCCAGCTGTCTTTAGCTTATGGAGAAGGTAGCTCTCCACACCCTTAGAGTTTTAGGGACAAGGGAAAGGACTTAGGAAGGGCATGAAAGCAAAAGATTCTCCCCGTTTGTTGCTCGATGCCCTGTATGTATTTAGTAGAGGATGGATGCTTTTTTTATATAATTAAAATAGAACAGATCATGAGTAGGGACACTATATTAGCACAAATTCATTCACACTAAGTTGCAAATGGTTACTTTTGTGACCCTCTCTGAGAACAAAGAAAATAAGATTGAAGAGGAAAAGTGTATTCAGTCAAGTGAGGAGGTAACTGTACCTCAAAGAGGGAAATGGTCATGGGAACTTACATCTGGGGCCTTCTTGAGCAAGTTTTTTCTCACAATTCTGGTAAGGCTGGCCTTATGCGTAAATGTTCCAGTAATGCTCCCAGCTCACTGCTTCATTTTAGCTATTCCCACATCATTGGTGTAAAAGAACACATAGTTGGTTACATAATTTTTTGTTTCCCTAATTCTTGTCCCAGCTACTCAATAGAAAAGCTGGAACAGTTTACAAAATAGAATCATGGTGTAACATTTAAAAAAGTATAATAAGAAAAGGGAAAGAAAAGTGAGGGTTGAATGTTCTAATAAAGCCAAGGAGAGTTACTCAACAGAAATGGGTAGGATCCTGCACATTTAATAAAGGTGGTTCAGGCGTTTTAAGATGTATTTTCATATTAAGGAAGTCTTTCATTGGATTCTAATTAAGGATTGGTAATTATTTTGTCAAATATGCTTTCAGCATCTGTGGAAATAGGAATTTTTTCCCCCTGCCTTATGTTACATTTCTGGAATAAACTAGACTTGGCCATATGTTTTATTGTACTATGTGCTGCCAGATTCTGGTTGTCAATATATTTTCTAGGATATTTTGCATTGGTATTTATGAGTATTGTTAAAGAAAAATATTATTCAGCAGCACTTGTTAAAAATGGTAAGGAAGACTTTATTCAAGGGGGAGCTACCTCAATAGTATGGGAACCACTCACTGCAATGGAGTCTTTCAGTAGAAGAGAGAGATTGGACTCAATTCCAAGTACAAGGAAAAGTGGAAATTTATAACCAAGGAACAGGATTAGGGGGAGGTCAATGGATGAAAAATAACTAAGAGGAAGCATCAAGTGGAAGGGGAATTCTGGTTAAACTGGGCTAATAGGATTCTTGCTGAAGGCAGGCCAGGGGAATCAGATACCTCCTGAGGGATGGTGAAGGAAAAGGAACTTGATTAGATGTCAATGGTGATGAGATATGGAGGAAGGGGAGTTCTGGCTAAACCATCGAAGCAGGATTCTCAAACTGGACAATGCAGAGATAGGTTTCTGTGCTCAACAGTCAGGGCCTCGTTGAAAAAGAGCTGAGAAGAAGAGATCAGGGGTCAAAGATCGAATATTTATCAGCATGGTCTATAATTTTCTATGAAATTTTTGTATTTTGGAATCTGTGATACCTGCTTTAAAGAAACAAAAGGTTTGGAACATTTTCCTTACTTTTAATATGTCCTTGGGACCTCTCAAGGCACACACTTCTACTTTCATGAAATCATCATCCTCTCAAAGAACGTATATGCATATAGGCACAAGCACGGACACGGACGAGAGTGTGGGGAAGACCTGGGGTGGGGCTGATGTGGAGTGGAGGGGATTGATGGGGGAAAAAGGGAGACATCTGTAATACTTTCAACAATAAAGATAAAATTTTTAAAAAGTGCTAGCTATTAAAAAAAATCCTCATCATGATAGCTAAAATTGCATTAGCACTTTGTATTCGGCAGGGCTATAGGCTACTCATCACTAGGAACCCCATGTAGCTGGTACTGTGATGGTTTCCATTTCGCAGATGAGAGAGCTAAGGCGCACAGATGTGAAGTACTTCGCCTTGTACTTGGTAACTAGCTGAGTGGGATTTTCCAGGCTCCAGAGTCCATGCTCTTATGCCCAGAAATTTAGTTTGACATGAAACCAAATTGTGAAAAAAGATGACAGGGTAGCTTTTTCATGTCACTTACCTGATTTCCTTTAGGATCATCCTGGCTTATTTCATATTTATTGTGTGGAAAGTTACATGGCAGAGGCAAACCTCACTGTGACAGCATTCTAAAACAGGACGGCTTGCAAGGCAGATGTCCTCTAATAAAAATGACAGAATTAGGGTTTGTCAAACAGAGCAGTTATGGGAGGATTATTTATATCATCAAAACCTCTAGTACCTTATAAATGATTTCAATAGTAGATTTCCTTAAACAGTAAGTTGTCTCTATGCTCCACCATAGAACATTAAAAATATTAAGTAGATTTAAGTAGCTGCAACGTTGCATAGGCTTACCTATTAGGAATGGGAAGTTTGTTAAACTAACTGCATTCCACACAAATTTTCTTACATTGACATTTTAGTTAACACATTGTTTAAATGAAAAAATCATGTATTTTGGCATGTGTTGCTAGAATTTCTGATCAGACTGCCGTTGTCTAGATTTCCAGGTTGCTACAAATCCACAAAGAATTTCATAGCTCAGAACAGAAATAGAAATCTTTTTCTTCAGTTTTATTTTTCCATGTCTGTGTTACCAATCAAGTGCAAAAGCTGCTGAAATATATGAATGTTGAACATTTTTAATGAACAGAGAGTCAGCATGTGCACCCAGATCCCAACATCTGTTCCAATTTGTAATCAGCTGTAACAGCCTTTGCTTTATGCAAAACGACTGTGATCATAACAAAAATTACTTTTAAATTGCTTGTATGTCTTGGATCATGTATGTTATTTTTCTAGTATTTCAAGTCTTTTCTTAAAAACCACTGAGACATAGTGGAGTTGGTGTGTATCAAGGAAGGAAAGGAAAGGCTAGCTCTAAGAAGCTGTGTCAGTGAGGAGAATTTAAGAAAAATGGGGATTTAGCTTTGTTTTCTAGAATTGAATTCCACAGTTTTAGCAAAAGGGCATTTTGAGGACTAAGTTAATATAGCAACATAATTTGCAGGGCTGAGTGCAAAATAAAAATGAAGGGTCCCTGGTTCAAAAAGCAGAAAAACATGCCATTAAAGTTACCAAAATAAAAGTTTTTCCCTTTCTTCCGGAGTTTCTCTCTCAACTTTCATGGTGTTATCTTATTTGATACTTAATGTCATTTAGGTAAACAAAAATTAAATTTTTTAATTATCAGTATGAATTTTGCCATTCATCACTATATTGTGCAACGCTAGTTTTAAGTGCAAATGTAAGAGCTTTTAACTTCTAAGCAGGATCACCGAAGTTACAGTTTGTATTTTGTGGTTCATACATGCATATATGTATTTCATTCTTACCAGAATAGTGGAAATGTGCAAAACTAACTCAGTGTTTTACTTCATGTTTGATATGTGCACACTCTACCAATACTCCACCTTCACCTTGCTTGTGAGTGTGGAAGAACTGAAAAGAAAAGGAATTAGGGGCTGTTTTCACAATCCCTTCTAAGCATCATCATTTTCAGCATAAGTAGTTGGTGAATACAAGAAGTGACATGAGTAAGAAAGAATATGCTGGGATTCCTTGCTCATTTGTGTTTCTTAAAATGCCATTGCCTGCCCTGGCTGGTATGGCTCAGCTGTTAGAGCGTGGAACCGCGCACCAAAGGGTCACAGGTTCGATTCCTGGTCAAGGGCACATACCTGGGTTGCAGGTTCACTCCCACCCCCACCCCACTCACCGTCAGTTGGGATGCATGTGGGAGGCAACCAGTCTGTGTCTCTCACATCGATGTTCCTCCCTCCCTCCCACTCTGTCTGAAAAGCAATGGAAAAAATATCCTCAGGTGAGGGTTAAAGAATAAAAGGCATTGCCTGCTCTCTGCATTGAACCAAGTTCTGGTTCAAATGGGAAGTGTCCTCACAGAGCTGGCAGTGTCCCCTCCCAGGCCCCCTTACTCAGGCACAGATGTCATATGCTTACCTTGTTCTGCCTGTGAGTCTTGCTGAGCTCCCAGACAATCATGGCTCCTTTGAAATGCTGGGCTGATGGGGCATCTCGAATGCTTACGTGAATGGGAGGAACTGCAGACACGGATATTGTTCCCATCTCCTCTGCTAACACACATGCTCCATAGTCCCATCGAACTTCCCTTGCAAAACACAAAGTCAAAAATAAAGTATTAAGGATTGCAAGATGGAGACAGCAGGTTATTAAACCAAGCTTGGGACCCTTTTGGGCACGGGACTCTGTGGAACTGTACAAGTTGTAGGTCACTGCCTCAGTGACCTTATCTACAAATTGGGGTGATAACAGATGTGTCAGGTAGGATTGCCATGAGCAGTAATTAAGTTATAAATGTAAAGTGCTTAATAAGTATCCTGTACATAGAAAGTACTCAATACATGGTAGTTTCTTAATACTTATATCACTTTATATCCCAAATAAAATCAGGAAATGGTTATTGTATTACCATCGGGACTGTTGATTTAGGTTAAGTGCACTCCCAATATAAACAAGCTATGCTCTCAAACACATGAGACTCTGAAACACAATGAATGCTCCTTTATCTGTGTTGTGCTCATGAGGCAACCAAACAAACAGGCAAAGCTCTGAAGTCAGTTCAAGAAGGTCCCTGGTTTACTTTATGCAGCAGTAATTACCCAGCACGTTATAGCAGATAGGGCTGTGAGGTGTCCAGGAAAAGACAAAGGCTCGAGTCATTAACGGCAGTAGAATTGCCAGGTTGCCTTTGAGAATGAGGTCAGCTCTGTAAGCCTTGGGCAGAGAAGGCCTCTGTTCCAAACTCAGAGGGAAGCTCTGTGAACCCAGAATGAAAACGATACAAAGAGCAGAGATCTGCCTGAGCAAGTAGGGGTGAACTCTTGCTGACCACAGCATCCAAAAAAAACTTGGAGTAGAATGAGTTTCAGGATCCAAAGTTACTGAAGAAATGTTGTAGACAATACCCATCAATTAGTTAATCCAGGAGAGCTGCTTATAAAATGCTATTTAGTATGCCCAAAGTGTATTTGACCTATTACATATATTTAAGCCAACCATTCATCTTGGAAACATCAATTTAAAAAAGATCATTTGATAAATTAGCTCATGATTGAGTTAGCACATACTGATTATTTAAACATCATTTATGAAGAACTTGAATATTTTGCCCGGCCTGGTGTGTCTCAGCGGTTGAGCGTCGACCTAGGATCCAGGCGATAGGGGTTAGATTCCTGGTCAGAGCACATGCCCAGGTTGCAGGCTCGATCAATGACTCTCTCATCATTGATGTTTCTATCTCTCTCTCCCTCTCCTTTCCTCTCTGAAATCAATAAAAATATTTTAAAAAACAAAACAAAAAATTCTTTTAAAAAACAAAAAAACTTGAATATTTTAAAAAGATTCTCTATTAATTTATTTTCCACTGGCATATTTTAGGTGAAAATGATAACCTAAAATGGTGAGTTTGTTTAAAAATTGTTCATAAAAATGACTGCTTAGATATGAAAACTGGCTGAGAAATTATGCAACAGAATTTTAAAAAAGGCATTATAAATACTCATATCTTCACAAAAGTGAGCAAAATCAGATGATACAAAAGGTGACATGACCATGTCTTATGCAAGTAGGACTGTCCTCTGATTTTAGCATCAGGCTGACCCTCTGTGAGGAAGAAGGTCACAGAATAGATTTGATCTGATTTTTTCAAAATCCTTTTGCAGGGGAAAGGATTGATGAAGAAAGGCCTACCCCCTACCCCTGTCCATTCGGTCTTGAAAATCTGGATTTAATTTTCATTTTAAAAACTGAACTAAACTGAACTACTCAGGAAGTATTAACTTTCTGAATTCCTGGGCCTCTCATCCACTGTGGTTACCATGACTAAAGTAGGGAGCACTGAGTCAGGACATGGGTGTGCTGTGGCAAATGCTGCTCGTTCTCAAAGAATTTTATTGATAAATACTTATTATTATTTCCAGATGCGGAGCCTAAATATCTGATTGTCGTGCGACCTGCCCCTCCACCAAGTCGAAAGAAGTCATGCTCAGGTATTTTTCATTCGTTTTGTTTATTAACTCTAAACTATGGCTTTTAGTCTCTCTTCTACCCATGGAGAACCCATGCCCTGGGCGAGGCCTTAAGAATGCAGATTAGTAGAAGGAACATGCGCAGCAGGCTCTGGGTCAACAGGTTAGTAGCATAGCCTGGTGGTGGAGACATCTAGGGATCCTATCCCAGTACCACCACATGCAAACTGCAGGGCTTTAGGCCAATGATCGACCCTCTCTGAGCCTTCTTTCTGCTGCATAATTAGGGTCATTGTGAGAATTACCTGAGTTCGTGGATGTGCCACACCTAGGACAGGGCCTGGCACATAGCCGGTGTTCACTGAGAGTTGCTCCTGGTAGACTGTCTCTATTTTGAAATGTGTGAGCGCATGCCTGCTATTGTGCCTTTCAGATTGTGAAGGCAAATTTTGATGTCTAACCTTTGCTGAAGGAGACTGTTTAACTTTTAAAGGCATTAATTCATATGTGTTGGGTTAAATGGATTAGAACTTAGGTTTTATTTAGTCAAATATGGAAGGACTCCTTTCCTGAAACAGCAATGCAACATCCATCTTCCCAGGGTTAGGAACATAGATACCATATGAATAAGCGAGTGGAAACATTTCCACATGACTGAAGAAGATTAGAAACCTTGAAATTGCCCCACTTTCACTACTGAAGTTTCTTCTTGGATCAAACGAACTGGCCATTGCTATAAGGAGGGACCAGTAGAGCTGAGAATGTGATTTTACCACCCGATACCACACCTTCCTAACTCTGTAGATAGAGTTGATCTTGTTTTCTAATGTGAACTGTTCTCAAAATAGTTATTTCCTGATCATACTTATGTTTTATAGCACACTAGGTACCACACACAAAAAGGATCTTTTTTCTTCTGTTTTGTTTTTTGTTTTGTTACATCTTTCTTAAGGTATGAAATGGGTGGGGAGAGCATACAGATCTTTAAATATACCCGGCAAAGGGGCCCTCGGCAGCTGTGTGTTCTGTCTCCTAGATGTATCAACCAAGCCTGGTTAACAGAAATCAGTTGCCACAATCCTCTCCCCTTTCTTCCCTTCCTGTTGTTTTCCACTCTTTTAAGAGAAGCAATAAATGGTCAAGCATTTTGAAAAATACACATTCCTTTTCATGACCTTTTATATTATCCCAAAGCCCAAGGAAAATTTTGATCACTTCTTACAACTTGTTAATTAGTTGTCCAGGCAGCCTTCCATACTCTTCCAAATAAATATACTCAATATTTCATGACTATTTCAAAATATTTAACAATTAATTCAAGGAGGATGAGTCTGGTTCCATGGGGTTCTGCTTTCATATTCATTGAACTGTTTCTTAATGCAAATATAATCACAATGCAAATATACAAAAACATATAAGGAAAGTCAAGACAGTGACTGCACCTTAGTAGCTCCTATAACTTCATTTTATTTCATTTCGAGGCTTCTATGACACTGGCCTTAGAAGTTGGTTTTCACTTTGTAATGACCAGTGCAGGAAATTGTTTCATCTTGCTCAGAATACAATACCCCACCTTTCAAGCAACAGATACAATTTTTGTTTTTGTAATCTGCGTTTGAGAATGATATAATGACCAATGGATTCACTTCCATTTATTTTATATTTGTATCTATCACATAAATGTTAATTTTTTAATAATTTTGTATTAAAATCCAAACTTAGTGAAATAATTATTTGATGGGTCATATAAGCCTTAGGTTTCCTTGTGCAAGAAAAATGTATCTTTGATGTCTAAGTGTCATTCTATTCATACATTGTGAGCTAAACCAATAACGTAGTAAAAAGAAAACTAGATTACAATGTAGGAGACCTAGATTTGAGTCTTGACCTTACTTTCAGTGTGACCGTGGTCAGCCTTGAAACTTCTCTGGGCCTATATTTATATTAGTGAAAATCAACTCAGGGGTGGGAAAAGGCATACTAGAATCACCTCAGGGCTTTTTCCAACTACAGGTGCCCCCTACCCTCACCTCAGATTCTAATCTGCACCCTCTGCCCCCCGGGGACCAGACTTGGACCCTTTGAATCACAATCATACAAGATACTATGAGTGGATCTGGAAAAATCTACAGAGACATATAAATGCATGTTTGCAACCAAGTAAACAATAACTATCATTGAAAATTATTTCAAATGTATTTTTAAAATTTAGCTGTGTTACAGTGAGGCAATCTGTCATCACTAGGCTATGCATTTTCTGGGCTCAGAAGGTTTTTCACTGGAATAGCAATTTGCAGAACTTAAATCTAGTGTAAGTAATGGTATGGCACAATTTTCAAGGGCTTTTGGTTCAGCTAACCGCCACTAAGCTCATACAATGGGCGCGTTCCTACCCACTGGTTCCCACTGCATTAGGTTAAGATAACACAAGTTGTCCTACAGCAAATGCAACACCCGTAGTCTCATGAAACGAAAGGGGAACCAATGGGAATACAACTGTATATGTTTTGTGTTAGCTCTATGCAGTTTTAGTAAGTCTGCTGTTGGATTTGTATTTGATTCACTTTGATTTTGTGTGTGTGTGTGTGTGTGTGAGCCAGTGTTGGTTTCTGTGGTTGAGGATCTTCCCTTCTCTTTTTCACTGTTTCCATTCTTGCTGTTTCACATATTTTTGAAGATGCAAATGCCTGTCCCCTATATACTTGAAAAGAATCTACAGTGGTTTATCAGCATCACTCTAGGCTTTGCACAAATCTACTTAGTCTCATCAGAACACTGTGCTTCCTGTGCTCTTCTAGCATTATTAAAAGGTATGCACATTTTCTAATTAGATACCCACTGTAAAAAATACTCTTATTTTAATGGTATAATAGGGATTTTTCACTTCTAAATAGGGTTTTTAAAAAAAAAGTAGCCTACAACCTAGATGCTAAGCTTTCCTTTCTCTTCTTAGATGTTAATTCACACTAATTCACAGTACCAGGAAAAAAACAAGGATGTTTTTATTTTTCTGTAAAAGAAATGGAGTGGGTATATATACATTCACATATGTATGTATATGTGACTAAAGTATGTATATGCATGTGGAAATGTGTGCGTGCTTGTTTATTTCACTGGTAATAGCCAAGATCTCCATATTCATCCCTGATTCACAAGAAAATAAAAACTAGATATAATTGGATATAGTTTATATGGATGTATTGCACATACATGAATATATACCTATATATACACACACACAATATACACACATAAATAGCAAAAAGGATTATTTCATTTGGTTCATGCTTAAATTCATTGTCAGTGAATTAATATTTGTGCATTATATAAAGAGCCATCTTTATGCATTTCACCCCAATCATGAAAATACACTAAATGTTACCAGAGTTAACCTGTATGTTATCTCCGTAGGCAAAACACGCTCTCGCAAGCCTCTCCAGCTGGTGGTTGGCACTCTGACACCAAGCTCCGTCTTCCTGTCGTGGGGCTTCCTCATTAATCCACACCATGACTGGACATTGCCGAGTCACTGTCCCAATGACAGGTAATTCATCATGATGGAAGACTTTGTTTTTCATTGGAAAATTAATGCTTGCTTTTAACAGTATTCATGCATGCTTTAGAAGAATATATAAATATCAGGAGCATCAGCATTTACAGATGACCTCTTAGCTGCCCAGCCTATTCTGGGTGTAAGGGGAACACACACACCTACCCTTAAGGGAGTTGTCACCTACCTGAATAGAAACACATGCGAGTATATCTTCTTAACAAAGAGCAGCTACAAGGGAGAAGAAGCCCCATAGCAAATGGGGAGTGTCAGTGAGAAGTATAACAAAAGCTCAGAAGATGAGGCTGAAGGCAGTTAGGAAAGATTGTTAAAAGATGGAAAGGTTGCTGGTTCACAGAAAAGATATCTTCAACTTTGTTTTGTTTTCTTTTGTTTTTTGCCTTACATTTCTATTTACACTCCCACAAGCAGTATGCGAAGAGTTCAGGTTGCTCCACGTTCTCACTAGCATTTCGGGTTGTCAGTATTTTCTATTTTAGTTCTAGTGTAGTCATATCTCATCACCATTTTCATATGTATGTCTCATGTACTAAGGTATTGAGCACTTTTTCATGTACTTTTTGCCCAAATATCTATTTGTGCAGTGCTTATTTTTCTTTGTCTAAATTGAACTAAAAACAAAGACATTTAAAAATGTTTAAGTCCTCAAAAGTACCTTTCATGTGACTTTGATTAGGAAATCTAGACTAAGAAAAAAATTAAATTTCCCTTTACATGTCCCTCCCACACTTGTGAAGGAAAAATTTTTGGGAAGAGGCATGTAGAAGGTATTGCCAAAAACCAAATTTTTTGAAAGATAATTTTGAGATGTTTAAAAGAATCTGAAATATTTTTTATTTCACCCACTACTAAACCCATACTTATTTTGTTTGGAAATGGACTCTTGGAAGAACATGCTTT
Source organism: Miniopterus schreibersii (assembly GCF_964146895.1). Lineage (NCBI taxonomy): Eukaryota > Metazoa > Chordata > Mammalia > Chiroptera > Miniopteridae > Miniopterus > Miniopterus schreibersii. The sequence goes on along the minus strand of NC_138106.1, from coordinate 65,404,173 downwards.
CTTGTGATAATTCTAGTTTCTAGTGGATTGGTCCAGGGTGCCAATGCTGAAAAAACAAACATTTATGAACTGCTTTTTTAAAAAAAAATACTATTTTTAGTCTCTTATTTAAAAAAAAAGGCAAAAAGGGGGAAGGGAGGGAAGGGAAGAAGGAAGGGAGGGAGGGAAGGAAAGAAGGAAGGGAGGGAGGGAGGAAAGGAGGGAAATTTGGTACACTTGTAGCAAAATGTAGTTGATTTTAATGGTTATCCAACTTGCTTGATAAATCCTTGAGGTTCAGTAACCTGCAAATTTATCTAGCATAATTTGGGTATGACTTCCTCCCCCCGTCCTCAAGCCTTTCCTTCAGTTTCACCTGGTCCTACTGACTCTTCCATGGAAGAACTTATCTAATGACTGTTGTCATGGTTTGACAGCACAAGCAGATAACGAATGTGGAGAAGGTAGAGGAGCAGATGGCTTAGTGGAGCTAGGATGTTAATCAAGGCAGCTGACTCACAGGCCCAAGCTACTCAGACCCCAAATGCACCTCACCCCCTCCCCCTGACTCACGCACCCGGGCTCTTCTCATCAAATAGATGAACTCATTCCTGTCAATCACAATATTTAAAATAAATCCATTTCGAATAATGTTTCTAAAAAAAATAATAGCATGTCAAAATGCAAGCTTTCCCACTTGAGTGAGTCAAAGAATCAAGGCATCCTTGACAAATAGGGAGCTGTTAAGACATGACTAAAAGGGAAGAATTAAATGGTAATAACTAAAGAGAAGCACTTGGAGTATTTGTGAATTTCATTTACTCATGCCTCCTTTCTCCCCAGTTAGTACATTTAATAAAGAGCTGACATTTTAGTTTTTGTGGTATTTGCGAAAAAATAGTTGTCCCTATTTAAAAGCTCTGGAAATACTGTACACAATATAAGCAGCCAACTCTAAATTAGTGTAATTAGAATCAGACATGGAGAAATTCACTCTCATGTGAGCATGAAGATGTTTTTAGAATTTAGACTGATCTAGTAGGTAGAATAAGCAATGAGAGCTATAGAAAATGATTGCTTCTCAAAAATTGGAAGGTTAATGCAGCCGAAGTTTTCCTTCAGGACTGTCTTATAAAACCATTGACATCTGAATGCCGTTGGCTTGCTACAGAAATCCCAACTGATATTATTTTAATCCATTGAACTCTAATATTTGCCCCCATGTAGAGTCTCCTATTTAAAAAAAAAAAAAAAAGTGGTTTGTTGGATAACCTCATTTATCCTATACAAATGCAAATAATTTATTGGAAAAGTTTTTGTTTTTTACTTTAACTTTGGATTTCCTATGTCAAAGTTCTGTGTAGTAAGTTTCCAGTGAGAAAACCACTGTTTTTTGTTTTATTTTGTTTCTTTAAACTTGGAAATACTGATGAAATGTTGATTTACTCCTTGGGGGTGCATGTTTCTACTCCTATAAGCATAGGTCCATATGGGTGCCCCTGGTTTTAGATCTTGTTTTGAGTTCACATTAGAGAATAGATGTGCTTAATTTACAGTTTTTGTTCTTAATGGACTGTGAATGGAAGAATGTTACACATGTCCTCGATAAATCTAAGGTCAAAGAAAAGAAAAAGCTTTCCAAACTGGCCCAGATGAAGAGTAAAACATGTTTTTAACCAAAATTTATTTCACCATTATGTTTTCCTTCCCGTGTTTCCAACTTAAGTCGTTTAAGATTGCTTTAGTTCTAGCTTCTTTGCCAACTTATTAAAGTTTTATCATTCATTTAAATCCCATTCTAACACTTTCGTATTGTACTTATTTGCTCTTAATGCAGAATGAGAGCCATTTTAGCTGGTCCAGAGCAGGCTGTTGATTCCCCCCCCCCCCCCCCCGAGTTTTTAAGAAGCAGGTATTTTCAATATTTTTGGATTCTCTCCTGAATGAGCCCAATGCCTTGTTACCCACTTGTCTTGCCACGTAAACTTTAAGTTCTGTGAGGACAGATTCATATCTGTCATAACCACCATTATCTCTCCAGTTCCTGGGGCCAGCACCCAGTACACATAGCAGGCCTTCAGTAACCATATGCTGAATAACAAAGAATGAAATGTCAGCATTTTACTTTCGCATCTTACCATTACTTGAAACTTAACAGGACAGCAATGAACTCATCCTAATTTGAAACTTGACTCATTTTTTTCATCTCCTATAACTAATGAGCCCCCAAGTTATGTTGGTTTTGACTTTGAGAAGCACACATGCAAGTATCTTTTACTTCTCCATCTCCATGCCAGTGATTCCAATCCAGATACTCGCCACTCCACCCCGATCATGGAAATGGCATTCTGGCTACTTTCCCTGGCTCTTTTCCTACTCTAATCCATCCTGGCTTCTGCAGTACTGAGGAAATTTAGAGTATCCATCATCAGCTCACTCTTTCTTTAGCCCAAATTTTTCTTCACCTCTTTTCTTTCATGGGACACGTTGTGGACTTCAGGCTTGCTGATCATCAAACCCCGTCCGTATTCTGTACGCCTTTCTCTCTTACATTTGCCCCTTTGCTGCCCTTGGTGCCCTGCCTTTTGCTTGCAAACATGTTCCAGAGTTTCCTACCTGAACTCAAAATCTTCTGTTGATCCCATTATATCTTCCAAGCTACTTTCTAACCTCTTCTCTTAATTCTGAAACTTCTTAGAGTGATCTGCTCACATAGTCCTGATTTCCGCACCACCCTTACAGTCTCATTCCCTTTTACTGGCTTCCATTTCTCCCTACCACTCACTGAAACTTCTCTTTGTGGTCATCAGTGATCAGTTAATTGCTCAGTCCAGTAGAATTTTCTCAGTTCTTATCCTTTTTAACCTCTCTGTGGAATTGTTGGCCATTCATCCATTCTTGAACTTTCTTTTACATTTTTATTTAGATTTTTCTCCTACCTTCTTTCTCCTCTCTAGCTTGTCATCCTGCCTCCCAAATATGGGACAGAGTTCTGTCCTTGGATTTCTTCTGTGTACCCTGCTCACGTCATCTATGCCCTGTCATTTAACTGTTACCTCCATCTAGAACACTGCTTCTCACACTTTGATGTGCATATAAGTCATTTAGGAGATCCTGTTAAAATGCAGATTCTTATTCCATGGGCCTGAGGAAGAGCCTGAGAGTCTGCAATTCTAAGAGCTCCCAGGAATTGCCGATGTGGCTGTTCTCCAGAGAACAGTGGGAGTGGCAAAGATGTACATGACTTCCGATGCTGGACCTGGGACCTTGACCTGTTTCCAAAATTCTAAGACTGTATTTTTAGCTGCCCATGGAATATTTTCATTAGATTAACCAGGTAATGGTGGTCAGCACCTCAAACTCAAACCAAACTTTTATTTTCTACACTTTCCCCATCACTTTTACTTCCCCCTTCTCAAGTTTGAAAATTCAGTTTTCGATTTTTATTTACACTTTCCTTGGCACTTATATCCCATAAGGAGTCTAGTCTCATCGATTCTTTCATAGAAATAGAATTCTAATCTGTTCCTCTTTCCCTCCTTATTCTGATTCTTCTATGATTCTTTGCTTTATCTCATATCTGGACTACAGCATATTGAGATTCCTGACTCTGGTTTCTCTCTGATTCTTCCACTGCTCATAAATCTGGCTTCCTTCTTCACTGCTCAACTTCATTCACCTGTTGAAGAATCGCCACCAGCTCCCCACTGCCTGGTGAAAGATAGCATAGAATCTCTAGGAATCTATCTCAAGAAATGAGAGTCTTGCTCCTGACATGAGGTTTGAATCTGTCCTACTTTGCTTTCCTTGGCCCTGGGTAGGATGCCTTGCTTTAAATCACTCACTAGGATGGGATTTAAAATGCAGGCTGTCCAGTTTACAAGTTGCGGCTGCAAGGTGCCATACACAGCCACCCTCGGCACTCTCTGCTTTCCATCCTGCCTTCTTTAGTTTCATTCATACATACATCTTCCTCCCTCACTACACCATGAGCTCATTTTTGAAGTTATACATGGCGTCCCACTCACCCTCCATCTCAATAGCAGGTCTCAATACGTGTATAAACTAATAATAAGCAAGTGGAATGTCAAGAACAAGCCTTAAAAATCACCTAGCCAGTCCATTTAGCCCTTGAACACACTCTGCAGTATCTGCCATCCAGAGTCTGCAGCGAATGTCTCCAGGGATGGCAACAGCATGAATGTTGAGGGTACAAATTCTGGTCAGGTTAACCTAAGTTAAATTCTGCTCTTATTAGCTGAATGGCCTTGGTCAGGTTACTACATGCTTTAAGTCTTGGCTTCCTCATCTGTAAAATGGGGATAATAATAGTAATATCTCATAGGGTTGTCAGGTTTAATGAATTGACACCATAAAATGTGTCTATGTTAACATAGTATCTGGCATTCAGTGAGTACTCAATAAATGGTACTTACTGTGTTTTCTACTAGTCTTGATGTTTTTGATATTATTTGTCTTGTTATAATTATTTATAACAGAACATGTTATGTTATAATTACCGCTTCAGACAAGCTATTTCATTTTAGATAGCACTGAAATTACTAGAAACTTCTTTATTTTGTTGAGCTTAAGCCAGCCAGCAGTAGGTAATAATGAAAAGATATTTTGGAAATTGCTGACCAGTTTGAAAATTATTGCAAGAGTTTAAAGATAATGGCCTAAATTGGGCCCATAAACCCTATTTAGGAATAGACAAGAGACAAGTACAAGAGGAATCATGCGGGAAAAATAACTGGACTTGAAAACTGATTAGACATGATGGGAAAAGGAACTGGAAATCAAGAGGAATTAGGACAGGTTTGAGAAAGATGGGCGGATTTTAAGGTAGTTATGAAATTCACAGAGGATTAAGTCATTGGATTTGAGCCTCAGGTTTTACTATACTAACAATCAGACACCACATTGCAAGAGGTTTAGGCATTACGAATGGTAAGAAGATAGAAAGTGGATTACTTTAAAGAAATTTTGTGTTAGATGGTGGCAGTGGTAAGAAGCAAGCATCAGTTTTATTTGTGTTTTGGTACAATGAAAAATACTTAAACATCTTCCATTGTATCAAAACAAAAATAAACCTCAAAGAAAGGTCTCTTGGAGAATCAAGGGAATGGTTGGAAAACAGATGGAGTAAAGACATGGAATAAAATTACCAAGTCGCTTATTTTTCAGAAGAGAGAACTCTGGAGCCAGAGGAGCAAGGAGAGAGTGAAGGGGAGAGAGACACTTGGAGAGGAAGGGAGTGAGGACAGAATTTATGTCAGTAGTCATAGTCACTGTACAGCAGAAATCAGAACATTGGTGAAGGGGGTGACAGGAGTGTACTGTGAAGGGAGCAAAAAATGTGTGGAATAGATGTTTTAGGAAATATAATAGTTAATTACATAGAAATAAAAACATTGCTGAAAAAGTATGGAAAGCCCATTGATGGCCAGCCATGGGCATCAGGCTAGGCTAGTCTGTGAAAGACTAACTTGATTTTGACGTTCTTCCATTGCTCCACTTATAATTCACTGCCAGCTACATCACAAATTTTGTTTATGGAGTTTCTACCTCCGAAGGTTTCTACCTTGTGTTCTGCCTTTGTATTTTATTATACTGGAGTGTTTGATGTGTAGCTAAAATAAATTTTTAGTAACAAATCTCAAAGATCATCTAGTTCAACCCCACTTCTTTTTCAATGGAGAAAAATCTATGTACAAGTGGGCAAACAGACTCCCCTGAGGTCATGCTACTAATTTGCAGCTGACAAGTATCCAGGCCACTACCTGCCTTCTCTACTACATTTGGAGGAGCTGTGGATTTCTTTAAGCTTTAGTAACAATTCTTGTCAGTATTGAGACTACGGAGGACATCAAAGCAGAGTAGTGCCAGCGGAACCAAACACTGCCTGCAACAGGTTTTTACTATTTAATTAGGATATTAGATATGTTTTTAAAATACAAATTGCTAGAGGCAGGCTTTCCAGAGGTCTGCTCTGATGACAGTCACAGGCTGAATTTTTAATCAACCTGTTGCCTCTCCATGCACCTGTGCCCAATTTTAATCATCCACTGAAAAGATGCAATCAACTTTTGCTCCTGGATGTCCTCAGACAATAATGGGAAGTCTGAGACTATATGTTATGGTAAATACAAAATAAAACAAAAGATAAAAAGCCTTAAATAATGCTAAAAGGAATTCTGATGCCTTTCACACTTCCATTCTGGATCATTTTACCTGTCATTTACCATCTCCTTTGCCAAGCACCACAGTAGAAAGACAGTCCAATGCAACATAAAAGGTATTTACCATATGCCTGGCTTTCTCACTGGTTATCCGACTTTAGACACTTCTCAGCCTTTCCTTTTCTTCCTTAGCAATTCTTGCTCTGCTCATTTCAAAGTTTATTGTGTGGATAAACTGGAAAAAAATCTTAAGCCCTCTGCACATGTGCAACGTAGACATTTATTGTATTTTCCTTCAGTTTGCACTGATTCTATAGGAGTTTTGGTAAGTAAAACCTTGTGCAATGACCATTGCAAAATACAATTGTAGCCCTAATTGTCTAAACCAGTATCACTTGGTGATTGAATCATTGGCCATTTAGAGCAATCACATTCTAAGTTTAGAATGACCCTTTGAGCACCTAAGTATCTATTCTATTCATTCCAGAAATATTTATGGACTACCTGCTGTGTGCAGGTTGTACAGCACTGTTTATCATAAGGCCTATATTTTGCTTTAAAATCAAGGAAACTTTATAGATAAGTAGTTTTATGTGCTCTTTTAGAATTTATAACTACCCTACATTGTACAGTTATCATGTAAACCAATGTGACAAGGGTAGAAAGCTGACCCAAGCAGAGGAGAAGGGTTAGCTGCTTATATATTTATTTTTCCTGAGAAACTTGATACAAGAGAGGGTATTTCAAAGGCTTTGTGATGAAAATAGAAAAAATTGACAGGCTGGATTTAAAAAACAAAACAAAACTTTATTGATTTCAGAGGGGAAGGGAGAGGGATAGAGTTGAAACATCAGTGATGAGAGAGAGTCATTGATCGGCTGCCTCCTGCACACCCCCAACTGGGGATCGAGCCCACAACTGTGGCATGTGCCCTGCCCGGGAATCGAACCCCGATCTCCTAGGTTGATGCTCAACTGCTGAGCCACACCTGGCTAGGCTGTAATTTGCTGTTTTCACTCAATCTTTTGTTTGTAAAATGTATCCATATTTATATGTAGCTCTAGTTCATTTATTCTCATTACTGTATACAGCTGGGATGATGTCCCCTTTCCTGATCTGCCGCCTCACTTAGTGAGGCTGTTTAGAGAAGAGCCAGAGGAATCTTCCTGTGTATTCTCGTGCTGCCATTGCCACTAGTAAAAGTCACCAGCTGGGTGACAATGGTCAAGTTAAATGATCTTTCCAAAACTCTATTTTCACATTTGTGAAATGGGATTAATAATTTCTACCTCTTCAGATGTTCTTGTGACACTTAAATGGGATAATATATGTAAAACCTAACGTGATAAAGGTGCAAAAATATAGTGTGGGGGGATTATCATTACTGCGCTATATATGTCTGCAATATTATGACGCTGTAAGCAAATGTGTAACAGTGATCTTGAATTTACATTGTTTGATTTTTCTCATTGTACTCTTCGCTTGGCCATTGGCCTTGCTTCTTTGTTTATAATGGTAAGAAAATTTCACCTTTGAAATGCAGCCCTGGTCGCATCTTAGAGTTTCCGGTTTGTCTTTTACAAAATTGAATGATATTACCTCTAATGCAACTTCCATGGGGTGAAAAGCTTGAACCCATACACTTAAGAAACTACATTAAGCATTCATTAAATTACGCCTATGTTCTACTCTGTGCATAACTAGAAAGAAAATGAACATCCAGTGTTTCCCAACTTTAATTTTGCAAAGTAGCAATCATAGAACTGAGCAATCTGAATTCTGTCAGGCCAAACCTGTGCTGCTGCACAGTCCCCTGACTTGCAGTTGGAAATTAAAATCTTAAGCACACATTAAGGTATTTCTAAATGTTTTCTACAAATTTTTTAAAAATTGAAACAGAAGCTAATGTTAAATATAGCCTTTGAGCAGAAGAGAGTCTGGGATGTATTAAGGAACTTAAAACATTCTGAATCTCCCTGTGATTTTAAAGCATCATATTTTGGGTTCTCAACAGAGTTTATACAGTTCGCTACAGAGAAAAAGATAAAGAAAAGAAATGGGTTTTTCAACTCTGTCCAGCCACTGAAACAATTGTAGAAAACCTAAAGCCCAACACAGTTTATGAATTTGGAGTGAAAGACAACGTAGAAGGTGGAATTTGGAGTAAGATTTTCAATCACAAAACTATTGTTGGAAGTAAGTACCTGGAGCTATCTTACTTTCTGTAATTTTTTTCTTTTCCCCCTAATGATCAAGTTTTTAATTATGTCTTAATTGTGTAATAGACGAGTTAATTCCCATCTTCTAGTATTTGAGAAAACACAAAAGTAAACAGTGTTTTGAGGATTGATATTCCAGGATCCTTTTTTTATAACAAGTGTTTAAAAAGAAAAAACAACAAGGTAACATTTGATGCCTCTATTGATAACAGGTCATTGGCCATTGTAGTATTTTAAATCAATCCCTGACCTTTGAACACCAACTTAGCCAAAAGATAATGTGTGCAAATGTTCAGACAGAAAGCTAGGCCAGTAGAAGTGAACATAAAAAGACTTTGGGGGGCCCTGGGCTTTCTTCCTGTTATGCCTTCATTCAAAAACTTTATTGGAAACCATATTTTAAATGATAGTAAATAAAATAATATGCTCAAGTTAGAACTAAAGTTGTCGTTGTTTTCATACTGATTAGTAAGATTTGATTTAGGAACAAGAAAAATGAAAATAATGCCATTTTCCCCTTGTTTTTTGTCAGGTATAAACAAAGTAAATGGGAAAATTCAAAGTACCTATGACCAAGCAAACACAGTGGTAAGTACGAGGTTATTTTCCAGAATTTTTTTTTTTTAATTGTGTTTGCATTATATTTTTATTTACATAAGGAAATAGTCCTGTTATTAGGTACTGAGCCTGGATCAGCTGATAAGCTATGTTTGGGGGGGAGGTAAAGGACTTAACATTTTAGGAATTAGTTTCTTTTTTAGAAAACAGGAGGATGTATAAGACAAGATCATCTTTAATTTGTTTAAAGATCTAAAAGTTCGCTATTCAGTATAGTTACCCAGTACTTCAGTATTCCAGCTGTTTTGAGATTATGCTTATTATCTTCTGTCCTGTGGATTTTTTTTTTTTACTATAACATGTTCCAAGAACAAATTGGTACATACTCTACTTACATTTGCTACTGTTCAAATCTTTCCCCTATTTTCTATCACTTCCTACTTAAGAGCCAACCCTTTTCAAAATGATAAAGCAATTGCCTTGTTTTTTTAATGGCCCAGCCTCTGTTTAGTGCAATAAGTGTTTGTATATTTTGTGTGCCAGGCATTTGCCACCCTCTAGACACCTTTTTCTCTCTCACTTCAGCAACTCAGTCCCTTGTTCTCTTCTTTCCTTTTACCTTTCAAAGTCTGTCTTCATGAAGCATCCTAACAGTTATGTACTCCCTGTTATAAATTAAGCCATTGTTGTAACCATCACACAGATGTTTGCTTTTTTTTGTTTTAATGATTGATTGACAGAGGGAGAGGGAGAGGGAGAGGGAGAGGGAGAGGGAGAGGGAGAGGTCAATGATGAGAGTCATTGATCAGCTGCCTCCTGCACACCCCCTGCTGGGGATCAGGCCCACAACCCGGGCATGTGCCCTGATGGGGAATCGAACTGCAGTCTCCTGGATCATAGGTTGATGCTCAACCGCTGAGCCACGCTGGCCGGACAGATGTTTGCATTTTAAACCACATGCCCAGTTACAGAGTGAAGGACATTATGTCGCTGAGAAGGTAGAGGAGGCACTTTGGTGAGAAGAGGGGAGTTTGGTCCTAGCTTTGGTGCCTAGGTATTTGGCCAGGGAAATAGCCCATAGTCAGGTGGACATGCAAAGACTACTCATGCTTGCAAAGCTGCTCTATTGAATGTGTGCATGATGTACATGGATGGGTAGCTTTTTATATCGAATTAAATAGTCCACAGAATACTCCGTTGATCATGTAGCCCCACAGGGGGAAAATGTAGTACATACGCCATTGGAATACAAAAAAAATGCTGAATTCTTTTCAGTGACAAAATGGGTTTGGATAAAATAGAACTGACTGAGAAATAATCTTGCTAAAGTGACTGTTTCTGTGGTTTGAATTGGCAGAAAAGTGTGCGTATTGGGGAATTATCTAATTGTGATTATCAGATTACTATGATTGCCCAGGAAAGTATTTTGATGTATTTCAAATAACAATATAAAAAAGGAGATGGCAGATGCATTTCCAAGCCATGAATCTTTTTATTTTTCTTTCTTTTCTTTCTTTTCCCTCCCTCCCTTCCTTGTTTTCCTTCTCTTTTCTTGCTCTTTTTTCCTTCCTTCTTTAAGTTTTAGTTTTTCTTAATTATCTAATACTTAAAGATTTAGAATGTATAAAATGCAAAAAGAAATATTAACATTGCCTATAACAGTGCCAAATGACTAGTATAAAACCATTTATGGTCTGTTAAAACTTCAGAATTTATTTTTATTTCTAAGCATATTTTTATTATAAAATTAAAATCATGCTACATACATAATTTTTATCTCACTCTTCACTTAGCTGAAATATGATATTGCATATTTCATGTCATTAAATTCTCTTCATACACATAATTTTCATTGCTGTGTATTACATGTTCTAAACATGCTTTCACCTCTCCAATCAATTTTGACTTTGTAGGCACTTAAGTTATTTCTAATGGCTTTTTAATTGTAAGTGATGTTATAGTGAACATTTGTAATCATAAGTCTTGGTTCACATTTCTGGTTATTTCCTTATAATAGATCCTTAGCGTGGGCGTTAACTATTTAGATATTTAAAAGTTTTGAACTTCTTAATATGTATGGTCAGATTTCTTTCCAGAAAGGTTACACCAGTTTACCATCTTGCCAGCAGTGTATCAGAGTCATCTTGCTATAGTACCCTGATGATCAACATGTATTTCATCACTAAATGTCTGGCTAATGTAATAGTGTAAAAATGCTTGATTTCTATTTCTGATTGCTGATAAAGCAGTACTTTCTTCCCTTGTTTATTAGCCATTTGCATTTTTTATTTAATGACCTTTATCTTGGGCATCTCATGGTGTTTTTACTGAAAAGTTTAAAGACATAGGTTAAAGAACATCAACCCTTTGTAACATCATCTAGAAGCATTATTCTCACATTTGTTAGCAGCTTTATGAGAATTTTTGAAGTAGTCAAGTCTTGAAATTTGCTTAATCAAATTATTTGTCGTTTTCATTGTCATGTCTTTAATTGCATTATATGTTTAGAAAGCCCTTCCTTACCCAGAGAGCAGATAAATATTCCCCCCCTTTTTAGTTGTATAAGTGGTTTGATTTTACAATAATTAAACTCTAAACTATGTGAGTTTGATTTTTCTCTGTCGTGTGTAGTGAGGTTCTATATTGATTAGGTTACATATTTTTCCCAAATAACTGGTCAATTATTGGCCTAGTACCAAGTATTGGTTTGTGCCACTCCATAAGGTCCCTTTGGCTTTCTCTCTCTCAAATCCAATCACAGGAACTGTCTTCTAGAACAATTCTCAGCCTTGTTGTGAATGGTTTCCTAGGAAGCATTTCTTATCTCCCAGCCTCTTGGCTGTCATGCTTTGTCTTACATGTGACTCAATGATGTCATCTGATCATATTCCCAGGAACTTGTATTTCTTTTGGCAGAATAGTTCATTTAGGCTGAGTTACTCAGCAAGACTGGGAAAGATGATTGAGGTTTTACTCCCAAGGAACTTAATTTCTTCTTCACATCACAATAGCCATGAGAAGAGGAGTCAGGAAGAAGCTTCTTGCGTCTGTGGCACAGAGCCAGATCCTTTATCACTTCAAGCTGTGGGGTGGGGCACCCCCCAGCCAGCTCTGAGGAGATGCAGTTTGAAACTCTTGGTTATTTCTAATGGAAAACCCTAATTAATTGAAAAGATATTTTAAGGCTTCTCTGTGAGGCTTTCTTCATTGTTAACATTCTGGAGGGCAGAGAAATGTTTTACAAATCACCATCTGTGCTCTTGGGTAGCTCAGGAACATGGGAAAGTTGAAGAGAAACCACTTGGGAGAGCCTTGACCATCTTATGTGGCCACTTAGAATTGATTCTAAAAATTGATTTGATATATTAGATGAATATTTTATGAGTATTTTAAAATATATATATCTTTATTGATTTCAGAGAGAGGCAGGGAGAAGGGAGAGAGAGAAACATCAATTATGAGAGAGTCATTGTTCGGTTGCCTCCTGCACGCCCCCCACCAGGGATCAAGCCCACAACCCAAGCATGTGCCCTGACCAGGAATCGAAGGTGATCTCCTAGATCATAGGGTACTGGTCAACTGCTGGGCCACGCCAGCCGGACTATACTGTAATCTTGTATGTAAGCATGGGTTCTTCTGGCACACCCCAGTACACCTGTGCCAGGGACATGTAGCAGGGGTCTCTTCTGTTTCGTTAGTGACTTTGTTCTACCAGTTGTAAAATACTTTCAATATTACCCCTGATTATACCTCTAGAAAAATCAGAGAAAAGGGGTATGCATAAACAAAACCATGATTCTTTCAATATAAATGTATTACTTGAGATTCATGTAATTAAACCCAAAACACATTTTTATGATAATTGTGCTGTTTTGTCCATGTTGAGAATCTAGAACTCTTTTTATGAAGGTTAAATGTTTACTATTGAATATTTAAAATTTTTTAAATATAATAAAACCTAGTAGTGAACACTGGCTAAAAAGACCTAACTTTAATATATCATCTCTATAATTTTTAAAAACTTAGTTATCTAATTAGTCCTCTGAACAATCAATTTTTGAAGTACAGTATGTAGCATTTGTCAACTGAGATATTTAAATGGAAGTTTAATTTAAATCTCTTTAGATTCAGTGTTGCCCTAAAATATGACATCTATTTTCACCGTTAATTTTTTTCCATCAATGAACCACCCATCTTCTTAAAAAGCCACATCTATTATTGGTAAAAAAGACATGATGCCCTTTTTAAAGTGTAATAGTTATTAGACAAGTGAAGTGCATAGGGAGAAATACTATATGGTCCCTATCCTCACCTTAAGGTTGTGTGCAGTAAAACATAAGGTGTCTTTCCATTCTTAGCAATTGTTGTCCTAAGCAGAAACTTGAAAAATTTATAATTAGGCCAACGATGTCACCAAAGGTATATGTCTGATTCCTCCCTAGCTTATCAGAAATATGAAGACTTTCGCAAGTAGAATGTTAGATTCCCTTTTAACCAGATGTTAGATTGAATCAGTAGGTTTCATAACTTTCATTAGAACATCCCCCAAGTGAATTAAAACCAGAATGTAACATGCCCACGTTCTCATGTGGTTTGGCTCTTGAGCCACTGAAATTTATTTTGAGCAACCCTTAGCCACTCCCCAGATGGACAGCTCCTCCTTATCTCAGAGCCTGAACATTGAGTTAAATCTACAGTGAATATTCTGACACCACAATAATATCAAGTGGACAAAGCAGTAAAAAATAGCCTGCAAAGAATAGCATCCTGGTCTCCTCACTACTTTTATTAAAGCTAATTTTGAAAATAGTCCCAGGAGGAAGTTAGTATGATGTAGGGCATTGCAGTCCCTCATCCTGAGCGGCAGCTGCTGCTGTGATTATTTCTGGATAAGCAGAGGCTTTCCCAAATCAGGACTAAAAGGCTGAACTGATCACCAGGACATTGCCTTTTACCACTTCAGTACCAATCTCTCCCTTGAATCTCACCAACTGGATACTCAGCCACAACGTTCCCAGGAAAAATAGTAAAAGTGAATTCCCTTAACCAGTCACCCTGCGCAAGATATAGTACAACCTGGGTTCTTGAGGGACAGAGTATCTTGAAACTCAGAAAAAAATAAAATAATGCAGCTCTTAAAGAGCAGGAAGAAAATATGCTTGCTTCCTGGTGTATAGTAAACGTTTAAAAAATACTTGCTGAGTGTGGAAGGCTGAGAGCTAAGGAAGGAAGTGGTAGAGGTTTGCAGCAGGAATGGGGGTCAGCAAGCTGCAGAGAAAAGAGTCAGCAAGGAAATGACCTAAGAAAGAAAACTGGAACCAGGGTGGTGTCTGTAGACATCAGTGTTCTCAGCTAAACTGCAGCAGCGTGTGGGACTCGCACTGCCTCGCTCCCCACCCCACACTGCTGGGCTGAGATTCCTATACACAGTGATCGGTGTTCATAACAGCAAGTCTGGGGTGGCAGGGTAGGTTACTGGTACCTTTTTATAAGAAAACACCTTTAGGGAAAGGACTCTCACACAGTACAGATTTCTTCTTGGGAATTTTAGAGCCTTCAACACAGACACACAGGGACATTCCTGATGCCCTTTAGAAACCTATTTACAGAGAGGCAGCTACTTGCTCATTAGTCCAGTCTTGGTGCATCTTTGGATTGCAGATTAGGCAAGAGAGTAATTATAGGTCCAGAAAGAATAAAAAGAATTTCATTCTGCAGCTAAATGATTTCCTTAGCTTTTGGCAGCACATATTGTATATATAGTCTTGCCATCGTCTTAGTAGAACATGGGTCTGTACTCAGGTAAGAACTTGAAGAGAAACTTTGTTCCATTAACGTGAAGAGTGAAATACTTTCCATTTGTCCTTGTAAAAAATTGTTTAAAACAAATCATCACAGCAAAAGAAATGAAAATTGGGATAATGCAATTCAAAGGCTCAACACACCACCACGTAGGCATTTCTGCTATAGTGTGATGTCTCCCTGAAACACTTCACAATCAGCAAAATGGGCACTAAATTCAGTAAAATAAAGTATTCAAAAATCTTTGGAACTATATAGTCACAGCTCTAACAAAAACCATTCTTAGTATCCACGAAGATGGTGAGGCTTCTCTGGCAAGTGGCTCCCATGGGACTGGAGGCGCCACAGCAGATGTTCAAACTTCTGAGAAATGATAGAGGCCATGGACTGTCAACCCTTTCACTGGAGCAGGACAGGTGGAAGTAAGGTGGACACAGGAGGCAGTGCCATGGGGCGGACTGTCCCTCTCTAGGGAAGGCTGTGTGCAAGTGCTCATACTTTTAATTTTTTTAAGAAAAAGATGAGAGAAATCCTACTTCCAGTGCAACATCAAAGCTGAGATTTTTTTTTTTCTTTTCTGCTGAAGGTTATGCTTCTATTTCTCCTTTCCCCTTCCCCTTGCCTGGGAAAATCATGTGCAAATTACATCATTCTCTCTCTACCAATAGTGTATGAGCTACTCAGTACAGAAGCATATGTAGGAGCTGAACAGATTTGATTAAAATAACTTTTTCTAATTATAAATGTAATTCATTCATATAAGGAATTTGGAAAATAGAGAAAGGCATTCAAAATAAAATTAGTATCAGCTTATAAATATAACTTAAAAAAAACACTGATCTATTTCCCTCTGGCCTTTTGTCTACATATTTGTTATAAAATTAGGTTATGTTCATATAAATTTATATCCTTTGTATTTATATTATGCATATTTTTCTACTTTATTAAATACGTGTCAAAATTTTGAACCATAATTTAATAAACCTCTGCTTTTGGATAATGAGGTTGTTTTACTCTGGGGAAAAAACACCCTTACACATAAAAGATTATTTGTACTTTGATTAATTCCTTAGGCTAGGTTGCTGGGCATCTTAATCCATTAGGGCTACTGTAGCAAAAACATCAGGGACCGGGTGGCTTAAATGGTAAACATTTATTTCTCACAGTTCTGGAGCTTGGGAGATCCAAGACCAAGGGGCCGGCAGGTTTGGTGTTTGGTGTTTGGTGAGAGCACACTCCCTGGTTCACAGCCAGCCATCTTCTTGCTGTGCTTTCAAATGGTGGAAGGGTGGAGGGAGCTCTCTGGGGTCTTTTTTTATAAGGGCACTAATTCCGTTTATGAAGGTTCCACCCTGGTGACCTAATCACTTCTCAAATGCCCCACCTCCTAATGCCATCACAGTGGGGATTAAGATTTAACCTTTGAATTGGGTGGGGGTTGCCACATCCAGTCTATAGCACTGGGCCAATTGGTATAGATCCTCCTCTTTAAAAATAATCTGATAATAGTAAACTTTTGTTTATTTTTAAACATAAGGACCTTAATAGTAAACTTTTATTTTTAAACTTTTGTTTATTTTTAAACATAAGAATAGCCAGCAGTAAGCTTGGTGTTGTGGCCCTTTTTTATTAAGAGAATGGCATTTATTTAAATGGTTACACATTAGTCTCTTTTGCTCACAGTTATGTTGTAAGTATCTCACTCAGCACATCCTGAGTTATCAACAGGTCCGGTAGGTAGAGTATCTGTATTATGTGTGCACTTTAGATCAAGCAATAAGAAATCAATGTTATGATTATCTCTCTACTCAATCTAATTCTTCTCTATATAATTTTCTGCCTTTCTCTTACCCTGTTCCCATGTCTCTCCCTGTCTGCCTTGTCCTTGGCTCACAGTTATGTCTGGTGATGACTTCCCTTTAAAGTCCACACTATACCTGTTCTTAGTTCAAGCAGCTCTATGATTTTAAAACTTGCTGTGGGACATCTGAGGCAATTTGGGAGAGGAGAAAGCACACAGTCTGCTGGGAACTGCCCTCCTGATTCTGAGGCCCCTGTGTGTAAATATGTACAGAACGGTTAAGTGTTTGGAAGTAGGAACGTCTGGATCTGACTCCCAGCTCTACCTTCTTGGGCCAGGAAACGCATGGCATCAGGAGCTCCTGGTGGTTGTGCTGCGTGTAGCAGTAGCAGCGGCAGCAATTGGGTACATTCAGACAATGATGTTGTTTGGTTTAGAAAGATACACAGTTTAACATCTATTTGAGAGGGAATGTAAAGACAGAATTTGACTGGGTCACATCTGAAATGAAGTGAAAATAAGCTAGTATTCAATCCAGAAGATTTAGTTTCTTTCCGTTGCAGTTTCTAAGTAAAGTAATGGGAGGTCTGAAGAAATTGCTTCTGTCAAATCTTTGGACATTTATGGGGGTAAAGAAGGGGAGTCCAATAAAGTAGAGGCAGATATATATGTACTAAAGATCTTTCCAGCAGCTGTTAAACCATTGTCATGGAGACTTCATTGAAGACAAAGGGCTGCATCCAGTTCTTCGGTTTGTTATTTTTAAAAATTAGCACTAATTCAAAAGCTGACTTTCTTCCTCTCTCTTCAGCCAGCATATGTCCCAAGGAAGCTGATCCCAATAACAATCATCAAGCAAGGTAATTTTTATGAGTCTGCTCTGGATATGTATTTAGAACCATTTTAATACACTTTTTAAACTTAGATAATTAAACATTGCACATATTTTCTGAACTTTTCTGATTATTGTTTTTCAGAAAAAGTTTGAAGAAATCATTATGGTCTAGTAAATTAGAAGTTAATAGGTAATTTTGGCTCTTGTACCAGTAAGCTAAGTCATGGCAAGTCACACTGGTTGGACAACTAGGGACAGAGCAATCATAAGTATTCAATTTTAAAAGGCCTTTAAATATGTGTGTTTTAGTTTAGGGTTAAGTTACCATACATGAAGAATACCATTAATGCGATATTTGGATTAATGAAATAAAAACTATAATTTAGTGGTCACTTGGAAAGTTAAGACATCCAACCTTCAAGAATGATAATGTCTTATTTCACTTTATCATCCAGTTGTCTTTGTTTTGATTTTCAGTTTTTAAAATTATTGAACTGATTCTATTATGTGCAGAAAGTTTCTTGGTAGAAGAGATTGGGCACTTAAAATTGTTCATTTTAAGAAAATAATATACCAAGTGTACTCGCAAAGCAGGGTCAATTGATACTGGAATTATCCAATGATTCTTTGCTTTGAGAATATATATTTTCCAATTTTTATTTATTAGGTCATTGCCTCTTTTGTGCTAGTTCTTTAACTTGGGTAGGCTGCAGGGGGTGGAGATCAGAAAGGAAATTTTCAGCTCATTAGAATAGAGTACTTTATGATAGAGTAACATCCTTTCATTAGTTATAGGCATTGTTGTTAAGGTAAGATGTGCCTTCTAGTCCTTTCATTGGCTGTGTAGTCAAGCCAATGAGTTCCTTTCTATTAATTGAAGTTAGATTGGGGCTTCTTCAGTGCAGACTACTTCACATTATTAGCTTCTTACTGCTGTCTATTTCCCTCCAACTATTACCTTTTTGTATTTCAACAGTGATTCAGAATGTTACTCACAGGGCTTCGATTAAATCCCCAGATAGGACTCCCATTGGAGGAACAATACTGGGTGAGTCAGTCTTGAACTCTATATCTAGATTAAGAATATCAGGTTATTTTTTTATAATAGAGCCTTTATGGAATTTTATACTGTGAGTAGGTTTGTTAAATTGATGTTGGTTCATTTTCTTTCAACATTTAGGATCCTTGGCTGTGTTTATTCCAGGCTAGGAGCCAAGAGATGCTACCTCTATCCCAATGTGTTAGAGAAACAACTCTAGCTCATGCCTAGTGGGAACGAGGGCACCCATCCTACCTACCCCACAGGGTTGTTGCAGTTATGAGAGAATCTTTTTAATATTGAACTTCTCTTTTTTTTTTAATATTGATTTTTTTTTTAATGTCTTTATTGATTTCAGAAAGAGGAAGGGAAAGGGGGAGAGAAAGAAACATCAGTGATGAGAGAGTCATTGATCGGCTGCCTCCTGCATGCCCCCTACTGGGGATCGAGCCCACAACCCCGGGCATGTGCCCTGACTGAGAATTGAACTGTGATCTCCTGGATCATAGGTTGATGCTCAACCACTGAGCAACACCAGCCAGGGTGAACTCTTTTAAAAATGATTATTAATAATGGTGTTCTTTGTTCACCACGCATCTTAAGCAGCCATTTAACAATTTTTGAGTCCATGGATTAAAAGCCAGAAGATTTTGGCAGTTCAGTTCTAAATATGAAAATGATTCTGTTTATAAGGTAGTGTTATTTTTTCCAACATTTTAAAGTTGGGGTTAAAACTGACTGAGCAAAATCAGTGCTAAACTTCATGTTTACTAATCTCTGACGTTCTGAGCTTGATTTTGTGTCATGCTGCACTTTCTTCCTCTCATCTTTACTTCTGTTTCCTTGCAGTCCACCTTGTCGTTCCTGGTCTTAATGAAACCACTGTAAAACTTCCTACATCCATAATGTTTGAGATTTCAGATGCAATCAAGACACAATTAGGTAAGCAGCAAAGTTCTATGGTTGAACTTCTCAGTGACTGAGCACTAGCACTGATATTCCTAGAATATCAGAGGAATCTAGAGGATGAACTATTTGGAATCTCAAAGTAAAAGTAAGGAACAGGCATATGTAGTGTTGATGGGAATGTAAGGTGGTGTAGCTGCTATGGAAACAGTGTGCCCACTCCTCAAAAAATTAAAAATAGAATTACCGGAGGATTCAGCAATTCTACTTCTGGGCATATAACCAAAAGAATGGAAAAGAAGTTCTCAAAGAGATATTCGAACACCCACGTTTGTAGTAGCATTATTCACAGCAGCTAAAACATGAAAGCAACTCAAGTGTCTGACAGGTGAATGGATAAGCAAAATGTGATTTATACATATAGTGGAGTATTATTCATCCTTAAAAAGGAAGGAAATTCTGACATATGCTACAGTATTGATGAACCTTGATGACATCATACTAAGAAAAATAAGCCAATTTCAAAAAGACCAATATTCTATGAATGATGGTTGCGAGGGACTGGAGGGAGGAGGGGAATGGTGAGTTAGTGGTTAATGGCACAGTTTCAGTTTTATAAGATGATGAGAATTCTGGAGATAGACAGTGGTGATGGTTGCAGAACATTATGAATATATTTAATACTGCTGAGCTTTATATTTAAAAAGGTTAGTATCTTAAACTTTATGTTATGTATATTTTACCACAATTAAAAACTTGGGGGAAAAAGAGGCAGAGAAGTTGGAGTGTTGAAGGTATTAAATCGCATTCTATAGGGAAATCATTATTTTATATTTATATAAAATATTAAATTTTTACAAAAGAAGAGTGAACATTTATCAAACTATCCAAAATACACACATTTATATAGGGATAGTTTTCAAGTAGAGTAATCATTGTAAATTACATTTAGTGTACTATAGTATCAAGGGATCACTAGATGCTTTCCGTAACAACTGATGTAAAGGTCAGGACTGTTAGCATTATTATTATTATTATTTTAAATATATCTTTATTGATTTCAGAGAGAGGAAGGGAGAGGGAGAGAGAGAGAGAGAGAGAAACATCAATGATGAGAGAGTCATTGATCAGCTGCAGCCCGCAACCCAGGCATGTGCCCTGACTGGGAATCGAACCTCGATCGCCTGGATCCTAGGTCGGTGCTCAACCACTGAGCCACGCCCAGCCAGGCAGCATTATTACGTACCTGAGATTGCTACTGCATCCAACTTCTAGGAAGAGCCTGATATGATTTCAGAGTTTAAAAAACATAAAACATAACAATTTGGAAAACAACACACCAGCAGAACTTTTTAAAATAGCCCAGGGAATAATTGTGGTGGCTGCTGGGCTTAGTTGCTGCTTCTGAGTATCAAAGTAGTTCAAATTCTCCCTATAGCAGAGGATCTCAGACTTGATCAAGCATCAGATACCCTGGAAGGCTTGGAACACACAGACTGCTGGGCCCACCCCCAGAGTTACTGATTCAGTAGGTCTGAGAATTTGCATTTCTTACTAGTAGGTGATACTGATGCTGCCGGTCTGGGAGCCATACTTTGAGAACCACCCCTCTAAAGTTTCTGGAGACTGTCTTGGGCTATTGATAAATATGGAAGGAGATGGTATGATGTGATAGAAATTGAACAAGACTTAAAAATGCAGAATGTTTTTCTGTAAAGTAGACACTAGCTAAGAATTTCAGCACTTATATAATTGAATCTTCACATTGTAGAGATGCAAAAACAGAGGCAAAAGCGCCTGTTTGGTAGCATTCAGTCAACAAATACTTATTAAGCGTCACTCTGTGCCAGACAGAAGTGGCTAGGGCCTATCATGGTGAGTTAGACAGACACAGGGCCTGCCCATCCTGGGACCTCAGACTTATTTTTCCCTGGTTGGAGACCTGAGCTGTTTGCTTTTCTGATGGTAGACAATCAGACTGTAACTGTTTTTAAAGGTGGGAACTCTTAAACTCTTCTTAGCTGTTATTTGGAGAACTTCCTGGCAGGAGGAGGAACAGAGCCTTAAGTGGGTAGAAGTTCCCTTAATAGCTGGACTATTAAACTTACAACCTTAGAAAAATTTTCAAAGCTTATGCATCATTATTTCCTTAAGATGTGAAAATATTTGCCAATCAGTCTTTGTGATTTTGTGCAATCCTTACATTTTTACTGAATTTTAATGTAAAATACTGAATATTTTACATTAAAATATTCATAACTGTTAGTACTAGAGTGAGTTACCTCCAAGAACATAGACAAGTGACTCTAGGCTTCATATCCTTAATCTGTACATCAGACTTGATCACCGCCCTTGTAACTGTAAAACCCTGTGACTCAACTTTATATCATCTGAATGCTGGGCTACGCGCCAGGAAGCTTCCAAATGAAATGCCTTCAGTGAACCTGTGTTTGGAATCGGGGCTCAGGACTTTCACACTCACCTGTTCTCTGTCCAGAGCCTACATGCTGCCTTGCCCCACACGTAGGAAACATTTGTTTGGAAAGAGAAAAAGAGCCAGCCCATCTCTTATTGATTGGTCCCTAATCTGGCTATCAAAACTATAAAACCCAGGATATGTGAAAGAGACTGAAAATGAGCAGAGTTTTTCCCAGGCCACTGCTGTTAGTTTGAATTAGAAGGTGTTTTAGCCCCTAGTCTTTAGTCTTGAGCGATATTCCCCACCCTTTTATTTTGTTTTTCTGATATAATTCACTAAACCTTCAGGATTGTGATTTTAATAGAGAAAATTGAATGCAAATAGTTAAATATCTCTTTTAACTTGTGTTTCTGGGGAAATACCTATCAAATTTAACATGGCAAATGTCTTACACATTGAAGAGATTGATAGCCGGTATGTTTGAAAATGTCCAGTAAATCCATCAAATGTAACATCCTAACAGACTGCATTTAAAAATTTACATTTTAAATTTATTGTATTGTTAAAAAATGTGAACATAACCAATATTTTATACTACCGAGGGAGACTTAAACCTTCCTGGAGTTATCACCGCAATTCAGAAAAGTCCAATTTTTTGATGGGGTAAATCTTAAAAATATCCTCATTCCAGCAGTGCCCATCGTGGCACATCAAGAGATGCCTGGCTTTTGTTCTAAGGACACGTGGTGTGGGTAATGAGAGAGATAAACAAGAAAGCCAGTATTACACCCACATCGCCCTGGGATATACAAAGGGGTTGCCAAAGTCAAGACTTAGCTTGCCAAAAATTAAAGGAAACAACAGTGTTGAAAAAAGTGCAGAAGAATCAGAGAGGAAAAGACATTTCCTGGGTTTTAGGTCATTCTGATGGCATTTTGCTCCTCTGTTGCCAAGACTGCGCTTGTACATAGAGAGTGTAGGTGAACGCTCAAGATTGATAGGAAAACATAAAATCCCCCATTTAAATATTTCTCCATCTACCAATTTCTCTGATCCTGAAATGCAATATTTAGAAAATACAATATGCCTTTGTAAGGAATGGGTGATGTGTAAAGAATACAGTTCTCTCTTGGGAAGGTAGTTTACCCTTTTTTCTTTTTCAGCCTAATTTTAGGCTAAGGTGATTGCCAGCTAAGGATATGTTTAGAATATAAGCTAAAGCAAAGCAATTTAGAACATTGCATGAAAATCTAGGATCTGGGGGTAAAATAAATTAGTAAGTAAATAAATAAATAGAGTCCTAGTCAGCCAGGCAACCAGCAAGAACACAGGATATTACACCGGAAGCAGAGGGTTAGCAGACGTGTCCAAACTAAAGGATCAGAGGACACTGAGAAAGAAGAGACCACGAAAGAAAAACCTTATAATCTTACATTCGAAAAATAAAAACACCTTCCTATGGCACATGCTGAAAGTAACAGAACCAGAGCTTGTTCATAAAAATTTGTAACCTGAATGGTTTTTCCTATGCTAGCGATCACAGTGGTTCTAAACAAAAACTGCGACTACAGAAAAAGGCAGGAAAAAGTTTGATCGAATTTAGAAATTTTGAAAATAGAATTTTTCATAAAATTATAACGGCTCTGTGTTTTTAGTTATTCCGGAAATAGAGTCCCCTCTCTTTATGCCCCACTAAATTAATTTGAACAATGGTATTAAACATTTCCGTTGTGCATCTTCATGTGCTCATGAGTCCAAAACACACACATGGCTATTAGATATGGTACAGCAACTGTGTAGCACTTGTGATACCTATTTCTACAGTGCAGATTGAAAAATGATTGACTTCTATTAGCACTGTGAAAGGGATTACTTTATAACTGCCTTTGTCCATTACAAGTAAATAAGTACTTTATGCCCATGTCAACTGAAAGGAAGGAAATGGTCTTTGCAGCGGTGATGTGAACTGCAAAAGGAGGTTCCAAAGTCTGCATCCTCGGAGGACTTGGAAAGAACAGGGTAGGCCAATAGTTCTCAACAGAGAGCAGTCTTGTCCCCCAGGGGAAAGCGGGCGGTGTCTGGAGACATTTTTGGTTGCCACAACTACACACATGCTGGTGGAATCCAGGGGGTAAAGGCCAGAGGTGCTACTAAACGTCTCGTAACGTAGGAAAGGCCCCACAACCAAAAATTAAAGCAGCCCAAAATGTCAATAGTGCTGAAGTTGAGAAACCCAAGAAGTTCCTGTACAGCCTTAGGACTCTAGAAATTCCCATCTGATTATAATCAGTTCAAGGTGATGTGATCAGGGCATCTCGAAGATGAATTAATTCTTTCGTGCCACTAGACTGTTTCAAAATATTACAAGTAGGTCATTGATTTAGTGTGGAAATAACTGAATCAAGTTAATTTTTGGTGCATTTTAAAAATGGGGACTATGTTAATCATTGGGAAACTGGTACAGAAATGTTCTTTCTTTGAAAAGGGATACCTAAGTTTTAGAAGGATGTTTCCTAAATAGTGGTCTGAAGAGGGGGAAAAAACATCTATTTTAATCTTTATACTGAATCCCTACAGTGACCAAAACAAAAGTTCTTTGTTAACATGTGGCTCAAATAAATTACTGTCGGTATTTTTTTGCCACAAATATTTTCACATAATTTAGTTTCCCATGTGTGTTATCCGTGCTTTTCTAAAATTTCAGTGTCTGAACCTATTACGTGTTTTACCATGTGCAATATGGAAATTTTCTATTCGTTGGTTTTTTTAAAATTGGGAATACTTGAATATAAAATTCCGGTGAGTATTTGCAATGCAACATATGCCTTCCAGAAACTATGAATCGGAACGACTTGAGAGTTTTCCAAAAATTGGTTGTGGTTATTTTCTTCATTCCAATGCCAACTTAGATCTTAAAGAAATGCTGAGAGTTCATATGAAGGGATTCTTAAAATTGTCATCTATTCATGCTAATCCCTGGTAGAAATGCACAGTGAATTTGTTGACTGCCTGGTGGGAAGGGATAAGAGCAGAATAGATTTCTGAAATAGTCTGTTACTTGATTATGTTTTGAATGAATTGTATTTGGACACTGTGTTATAAGGATGTGACATAAATTGTTTGTTCTGACTTTTTTTTTTTTTTTTTAGCTAAGAATGAAACCTTGGCATTACCAGCTGAATCTAAAACACCAAAGGTAGAAAAAATCCCGGCACAGCCCATAACAGGTAATGAGACCCTGTGTTGTTAACTTTGAGAGAATAGGTAATATTTTTTTAAATAGTAAATGATTGACAAGCCCGTACTTTTCTTCAGTGAAGAGCCAGTAGGAAACTTATTTTGATTGTAAGCACAAAACGGTAGGTGATTCTAGGTCCTTAATCTAATGTTTGGAAAAACAACAGATGCGAAATGAACTATTGAACCATATAACTGATACGTAATAAGGAAACTGCAGTTTTCACTCTGAGCGAAAGTTGTTACCTAACATTCTGAAATAACATTTCACAAGTGGTCAGTTGAGCAAAATGCCAATATCCTTCACAAATCCATAGCTTGAAGTCTATATCATTTGGCAACAATATCTTTGGAAGGTGAACAATCCTAATATAGACAATATATAATAGTTCAGTAAAGACCCTTGAAAGAATAAATGCAGTGTGCATTTTCCCCACAGTTTATCAGCCGTTACTAACAAACACTCAGCATTTCTGCTATGAATGAGCTGCCCAAGTCCAGCCCAGTGGGGACACATTATTATCTGAACAACAGAGTTTTTGCCAGAGCCAATACCACCTCATCTAGGACACAGTGAAGCAAACATCTGGCAAGAATTTCCCCAAATCCACATTTAGCAAAGTCACTCCAATCTAAAGTAAAATTACTAATCCTTTAAATTGCTATAAATTGAAATATTAGTGATATTTACTTTATACTAAACTCTTGGACTCATCCAGAGAAGATAACGATTAGTAGGGAAATAAAATAACGTGATTTCAAGAAACCAATTCGAGTTGGGGTATTTCTGACAAAGCAAGAAGTATGTGGTTCTGCCTCAAGGAGAGAGATGGACCCTCACCTTCACGGAGCTGGGGCAGAGGTAGAAGCTATTCAAGATGCTGAAGTAATTTATGGAATGAAATCCCTAGGTAATTTTCTGGTTTCAATATAATTGTTCAATACCAATAAAAACAGAGGCATGACCCCATGATGGCTCCACCTTTTTTTCTGCCCCAAAGGCCCTACCCAATTATACTTTCTTCTCATGGCACATAATCTCATGGGAGAGTCTACAGATTTCTTAGTTGTCTTCCAAATCTTCCTCACAATTTTCCATTTCAGAAAGACAAACACCGTAACTTATTGTTCAGTGTTACTGTGTTCTTGCAAGTCCTTACCCTGCAAAATTTCTGGAATTGTCTGGCTCTCAATTCATCCCAGATCTCAGTGATTCTGGTTCTTATTCCTTGAAAATGATTTAGCTGAGGTCGTCTTTGCCTTTGACCTAGCATTTGGAGCACCGTGGTAGCTGAGCATTTGAATCCTTATGGTAATTTCAGCCCAGTTCCAACCTTTGCATGTTAACTGCAGTTTGAAAGAGAGAAATCATATAAAGTAATAGTTCTCAATAAATCTTTTTGCCCTGGGTCATTATTTTATTTGCCCATTTATTAATTCATTTAATAAACATTTATCATGCTCTGGCTTACTATGCCCCAGACATTGTGCTAAGCCCTGGAGATAAAGAGAAAGTAAAAGGCAGACAAATAAAACATGATTAATCTGATAAATACATTCATGGAAGTGATTTCAGCGTGCTTTCTGTAACACATGGAAAGTGGACCAAACCCAGAAAGGAAAGGTTGGGAACAATGTCAGATCAAGCACCTGGAGCAAGCAAGCGAGGGAGTCCTTAACATGAGTAACTTGAAGAGTATGAGCTATGTGTCACTTTGGAATTTTAAAGGGCAACAAGTGTCTTATGATCTTTGGTTGTTTCATAATTTTATCTTAATTTGTAAAGTTGTCTTTTTTACCTTCCAGTGACTCCTGACTCAGTTCCAAGAACCACTAAACCCACTGTGTCTCATACGTTAGACACTTCAGAAACAACACTGGGTAATTCTAAGAAGTTTTTTTCTAAAACACAAGCAAAACCCTCCCAGCACTCATAGAAAAGTAACCCAATACCTTTCCCCCATCTCTTCACCTCTTCACTGGCAGTAGTTAATCTTCCTATTTCTTGGACCAGTTTCATTAAAGAGTTAACGACATGCCTTGATCCTGGTGGGTGACATTCTAGGCAGCTCTGGCTGCCAGCTGCACACCCTTTCACCAGTCTCTCGGGATGGATAGGAGAACAGAGCGTCAGCCTTTTAACCCAGTGGGCTTGGAGAGGTGCAGGAACCTGGAAGCCTTGACTCTGTCTGTGCTATTTGTTTTGACCAGCTTTTCCAAGTCGTGTGTGTACTAAATATGAGGAGAATCCCAAAACTGTCATGCTTTCTAATAAGAATTTCATGTCACTCCTGTTAGCTGCTGCAAGGCCCATGTGGCTCTTAGTTGCTTCTTTCTCTTAAGAAAATGTTCAGCATGTGTTTCATTTTGTATTTGTGATGTTGATCATCCGTGCTGAACTATGGCCCTTTGAAAGTGTACCTTCAGATTTGAACAGCTATGTCAAGCTTTCCAGGGACAGCCAGCTATTTCCATGAATGGCACACTCTGAGCACACATATCACATGATCGTGGTTAAGCGTCAAATCCTGATTCATACAGTTGCTAACCTAGTTCTTTTCTTTATTGTAGTTCTCAGTGAAAAGACTCCGGAAAGATCGCAAACTATTCTAATACCTAGGTTTGAATTACCGCTGAGCACTCTAGGTAAAAATTATTAAACACTGCAGTTCATTATAACCTTGGAAATTTTATGCATGCTTGAAAGACATCCTTAGGCTAATTTATACAAATTTATCTCCTCACAGGAAAGAAGAGACACTTGGCTTATAAAACAATGAGCTCCCCAACACCAAGTTTTTAAATGTTATAAAATCTTTATCTTATAATTTAGAGTCCTAAAGAGTCTCTCTCTATAACAAATCCTACGTTTGTTTTTTCTTTTTGGTGGTCATATTTTGATGTTATATTTGATTCTTTTAATTCAAAATCATTGTGTCACTGAATAAATTTTTTCTACATTTTCTCTAAATACCCTTTTCTCAGTTGTTTCTCTTCACAGAGAAGATATTTTTATAATACTTATGCAGACTGTTTCTTAGAACTCCTCAAATTTCTTTGAGTGCAATATCAAAAAAGTTGTTGGGGGTGAGCTTAAACATAAAGCCATGTAGTCCCTAAAATTCTATTTTTAAAAGCTAGTAGATGGACAGATGTGTCTGATGCTTGATTTGAGTCTAAATGAAATATAGACACATATACACATAGCTGAGGAAGTTAAGAAACAAATTTAATAAAAATGAAAAGAGCTCAAATTCCTCAAATATAATGGTTTGATTATAAAGGAAAATAGAAAAGGAAGCTTTATTATGTCATTCAGTGTTGAAACACAGGATGAAGAAATACTACTAACAGTCCCTTACTTAACATGAGTAAATTGCCTTTCTGTGTTTATTGTCTCAGTAAAATCTTTTCTCTGTTACTTGCACCTCAAGTCGTAACATTTCTTATGTGTTTCTTTACAGCTCCGAAAAGATTTCCAGAATTTCCTCAGGCAAAAACACCCTTCCCTTTTGAGAAAGCTGGGGGCACCTTGGGTAATAACAGCACCTGAAATCTGGTGTTAAGATGTGGGTGGTGATTGCTTAATTCTGGAGGACACATTTCCTGGGTCCTATCCCTGCAAACCTCAGTGAACTGATGCTCCATTAATTTGGCCAAACAAGTGGTTGATTTTGTAACACAAATCCACTGTGTTACAAATCTTTATTTTATATTTTGCTTTAATTTAAAAGCAAAAAAAAAAAAAAAAAAGCCACCAATATGTCTGGATTTTTTAATAAATTTAGTACAATCATCAGTCTGTTAATTCCACATAGCTCATTAAGTTAGTTTTCTGTCCTCAAAAACAAGAGTATCATGCCAAACTTTGGTCTCTCTCTAGTCACTAATCAAATGCTCTCAGAATGGGTACATATTAATTTCTACTTGATAGATGATGGGTTTTTGATTGGGTCGGTATGTGCTTTTCATTGCAGGACTCTGGTAGTCAGCCATACCAGCAACCTATTTCTGTTTCTTGTCCTCTTGAAAAAATCTTCAGCAAATTCCCTTTCTTTTTGCTGTAGCCTCAAGTGAAAAGCCATGGATTGCACCTATAACCAAAACATCTGAAGATTCCAAAGTTCTACCTCCTCACACTGGTAATTGCATTCTTTTTAAAAAATAGATTCTAACGACAGTATTGAATAACTTCTCATTTTTTATTTTATAGGTTTCTTAATAGATTATCAGTATACTCTATAGTAAATGGTAAAGCTATAATTCTTTCTTGATACTTAAGTGAATCTTTTTTTCCTGTCAGTACAAAAGCAAAATGTTTTTGCATTTGTTTTAAAGATCTGTATTAACATCTGTACATCAAATTAGAACTTTGGCTAGAAGATGAACTATGCTTTGGCTCATTGATTTTCTAGAGATCTCTTTAGTGACATGAAAGCAGTAATGGAAATAAGGATCATCATCATGGGTCTGATTTAACAGTATGAGCTAGCAGGTGGATGTTGGCTTCTTTTTCATCCATGAACTTTTTTCTTTTTGAGTGGCAATTACTGCTATTTATTGAGCACCTTTTATGTGCCAAACATCGTACTAGGTACCTGGGAGTGAGCTGTGTGACTTGGGGCCCAGGAGCCAGTGATAGGACATTGCATCCAGGGTTCGACTTTTAAAAAGCTCCCCAGCCTCTGCATATCCTGAGGTCAGCCTTGATTTGCTCACCAAGGAGGAAATCAGCAAGTCTAGCTGAGTGGGGGCAGGGCAGGTTACCCTCCTTGCCCCTCACACCATATCTTGTATTTGTCAACAGTGAACATTTGAGAGCCTACTACATGCAAGATATTGTTACTAAGTCCTAAAATCTGTAAGCATATTGTGATACAGAGGGAAGACCACAGGCCTTGGCATTAATAACAGACTTTGGTTCCAGTTCTGGCTTTCCCACTAAACATATACTTTAGCTGTTTTGTTCTAGTTTTCTGGGTCTTAGCTCTTTGGTAAATTGTGGTGATTGGCTTTTTCCTGAGAATTGTTGTGTTCCACCACTAAAACTGATTAAGGGAAATAGCTCTCCTTTTTTAAAAATAGATTTTTCTCAATTAAAAAATTTTCTCCTATGTATATTTTCTTTTATATCTAGCAGTCAAGTAAAGAGGGTAGATCTTCAGCATATGAGAATGAAAGAAAACCTCAGGAACCAGTGTGATTACTTCCATGAGTCTTGTTTTACTTATTTGTATTTTAATTTTTTATGTGGCTTCTAGTGATTTTTCTTTGAGCACATATAATATAGTATATAATGTAGTTAGAAGTTCAGGTAATAAAGTTATATAACCTACATTTTGTGGAATTCTCCAGTAGAGGCCAACAGAGGACTGGTTTGAGAAGGAATGAGGAAGAGCCTTCAGGTACATAGGTCTTAGTCAAATGATTTTTTCTCTGGTATCTGTCATGGGCTCAGATCTCAGAAAAGATACGAGGATGTATCAAATAAACTAAGCATGTCTGTTATTATCATCTCCCCTAGTTTTCTCAAGTGGGAAAACACTTGAAAGTTGGCTGAAGCTGTCAGTCAATCCAGAGAAGCCTCAGCTTGGGTCTTTCTAAGCCATAGTTCTCCTAGTCACTGACTTAGAAACTTCAGTGCGATTACTTAATGTGGGTGCAAAAATACGTTTAGCAATCCAGTTTACCTCAGGCCAAAATCTGGGTCCTGGCTAGAGTTTCGTTCTGAGCCTCTAGTTCCATTGGCTATCATACAGGCACAGCTGCACTGTGACTGTGGAACAACAACTCGTCTAAGGGCGTTATCTGCTGCACTGTGGCAGGCCTGGCCTGACTCCCACCTCCTTCCTGAGCATCACGTCTCCCAAACCAAACATTTAAGGGCTCACTGGACTAGATAAATTCTTAGATCCCTTTCATCTCTTAGTTTCTGGGTTATAGCATAGGAGACGCAGGGTCCCCCAAGGTTTCCCTGGAGTAGCCTCCAGTTTTTTTGGTGTCTGTGATTATTCAAGAGCAAAATGACCAAAACCTCAAGGAAACCATGTGGAGTTTCAATGCCTAGAGCATGAATTATATATAAAACCTGAATTGAACCAAACATTGGGAGTGGAGAGAATATGTTGGGAAGTGAAGGTTATAGAGTTACAAGGAGGCAAATACAGATAAAGTTAGAAATCCCATCAAAGGCAGAGTTCTTTTTGCCTTTAATTTTAGAAAAGGAATATTCTAGTTTTGCCCTTTTGGAATATAAATAGTGGCTAATGCAGCAGGAAGCAGTTTTACTGTTCAGCTGCCTCACTACTGGCCAGGGCAACTTAGGCTGCCAGAGAACTTCCACCTGTCGACTGCCAACCTTCTCTGGATGAAGTATTGGGTCTTGTCACGGGCTGTAATAATTCCACAGGCAATGATTGCAGGTATGAGCAGTAGCCCAGGAACACCTAGCCTGTCCTTACAACATTTAATTTGTACATCTCTGCTACTTAGTGGGATCCTTGGACCAGCAATGTTAGCATCACTGGGGAGTTAGTTGAAAAGGCAGAATCTGGGGCTCTGCTCCAAATCTGTTTTTAACAAGATCTCCAGGTGATTTGTATGAACATTAAAGCTTGAGAAGCACTACCGTACTGCTAGAGTCTGTAATATTTCACATGGTGCAGATAAGAGTCATCAAATGTAGTTAAATGTGGACAAGAGGGCTCAAATCAATACAAGATTGGTTTCTCAAAGTGGGATTACTATCTCCTCTTTTTGCTAATGGCCACAATGCTTACATCTAACTCTTGTATAGGACTTCTGTAGCATCTTCCTAACATGTTAAATTTCAAGTAAAAATTTACATGCATTATTTGTGATTTAAAGAGTTGATAAAGTCATGTCATTGTTTCATTGATTTCAGCCCTTCTTGTTTCTTGTGATTGATTTTCTGTGAATTTATACATGTACTAAGTGTATCTATTTCCTATTTAGTTTCAATGTATGATTATTTATTTTGTTTTTCGATTACTCATGTGACATTCAAATACAGTTGTTTTGAGAATTAAGAAGACAAAGAGGTAGAGATAGTATTTGAGTGCTGGTCTATAAAACCATTGATCCCATTTTTAGTTGTTATATCCTTTGAAGAAATGATATATTTTAACTGGTATTAATTACATTATTATAGAAAAATTAACATATTTTGTTTTCTGGGTTGGGATGCAATGCATCTATATTTACTATGTCAATTCCCTTCACCCAAAGACCACCAGGAACACACCTGTGTTTAAACAAAGTTAGGCTTATTTACTCATTGCAACAATGGAAAATACATATCATGAGAAACTAGGGGAGCTTTTAGTAAGACAATGTTGGGAAGGACTTATTGTAGGACTTGCTCCAAGGAAGTGAAGCTTTGTGGATAGGATGCTATCAGAAAGTGGAACAATTCCGTGATTGAATATCTTAATAATTATTTATTTCTATCTTATACATAACTTTATACATAGCATATTAATTTATTTTTATTGTTGACACATTACAAATGTCCCCCATGTGCCCCCCTGTTTGCCCACCTCCTCTCAGCCCTACCCCTGCCTTCACTACGTTGTCTGTGATCATGGGCTATGCATATATGTTCTTAATAATTCTTAATGAGAAGACAAGAACAACAGAGTGAAGCTGAAGTTATGGTTGGTAAAGAAGCAGCAGGTAGTCATATTAGCCAGACTGTGGGGACATTCACTTTTGTGTTCAGCCATCTGTCTGTGTTCCGCACGATCAGAGAGGACTCTTGTTTTTGTCTCCATTTGTCCCAGTCACTGAGTGGTCTTGTTGGATACTGGTGTTCTTTCGAGTTGGCTGGTGCTCATCAGGAGAACAAGCCTAGCTGTGCGTGCCAGACCAGCACTGGATGCCAGTGGTTGCTTTTCTCTTTATCAACCATTAAGCCTGATTTATCAATACCACTTGTAAAATTCATTTTGCTTTGGCATTTACTGGGTTTGTTTTCCACATTTACCTCATATTCTGCATCAAATCATCAGAACGCATGCTCTCTAAAGGATTTTTGTATTACTTTTGTATATAAAAGGTTATGTGGAAATTCTAACTTGCATGCTAAATATTGGAATTCCTGGGTCATTTCAATAGTTTATGGCAAGAGTGAGACAGAGCATGTGGCATTTGAAATATTCCAGGAAACCTGAGAAGTATAGTCATCAAGTCTATTTGTCCTAATCTTTCATTAGTGCTGCATTTTGCGATCTCATTATTTGAACTGTATTTCGTATTAAACTTTCTCTAAAGTACATTTAAATAGGATTGATTTGATTCTCTTGGCAAATCCAATTCTCCTTAAAGTATAGAGAGGAAATTACAAAAATCTGCTCTGTAATTACATGCCAGAATGCCAACTTATTTATAAAGTCTACATTAAAGGAAAGTTGGCCACATTTTAGAAATACTTTAGTGCTTGTGACTGTCATTCAGAAAAGTCAATCTCTCTGATAAGTAGAATTGATGTTATGTTCTGTTGGAAGGTGGCCAGTTGACTGTGATTTCCATTGTTACAGAGCGAGTTCCAGAAAAGCTCTCTGTACCTTCCAACCCCATCCCCACCCACACCTGCACCCTGACAAATTGTGCACTGCATGGATTTGTTGGATTACTTCTTCACTGGAATATTATAATTTTGTATATACATAGCAGTTTTCTATTAAGAGATTCAAAGAGTTGTATTTATACCATCATATCGATCCTTCAGAAGTCCCTGGAAACAGAGAGAGTTACTTTCTTTTATCCTAAGATATGTGAGAGACTTGCCTTTGAACAGGCAGAGGAGCAAAGACTAGATAGACCCTCATTCACTTTTCTCTGAATCTCTCTGAAGCACCGCCCCATGTTAACAGTGAAATGATGTCATACAGCTTGCTTTGACACCTTCACAGAACAGGCCAAGAGCAGACCAAATGTTTTTATTAGAGCCAGGTGCCTTTTAGATTTTTAAGAAAGAGCACGTGGGTGTAAGAAAGGCTGGCCATGAGCTATAGGATGAGACAGAGCTGGGCTAATGACCAGCTCAACTCTGTACTATTGAAGCAGCTGTAGACAAGTGATTTAACCTCCTAGAATCCTCAGTTTTCCCATCTATTAAAGGAAAATAATATGTCATTTTCTTTCACTGGGTTGTTATGTCTTAGAAATAATGTGTAAGTCACTTAATCTAATTCATAGTACATAAGGGGTGTCCTGTTACCATTTTCTTACTATAGTGGACTCTTGAATTGAATACATCACCATCCCAAATTTCCTGAAGTGCTATAGATGCTTAATAATAATAAATTAATTAATAAAAAGAAAGAAAAGAAAAAGAGAGTAGGAAAATAGACTCTTATGCTTGTGTACACGTGAACATACCAAATGATTCTTGGGGCTTCATTTCACCTATATAAAATATTTTAAGGAGAATGGAAAGGACACGTGCTGTGTCATTCAAAGAGCCTTGCACCCCCATGGGAATGGCCTGATGTGCCGCTAACCGCATGGCCTGGCTGGTAAATTGCCTCGCTCAGCCATGCTGCTTAGTGAGAATGGCCTCCTGCATCATCTGTAAATGGGGCTCAGGCCCTGCCTAGACTCAGGGTGTAAAAGATGCCAGGACCAACTTTCCGTGTTTTTTTATGGACATCAGAATTGAGATCAGCAGCATAATGCCGTATATTTATTATCCCCCAGATGGGGTGTCAGCATGATTTCTGAACCTTTGTATGGTTTGAGGGGGCGGATGGAAATCAACTTTCTATTTCTGGCTTGATAATGCCCTGAGTGTTACGCCTCCTTAATTTACTTGATTAACCTCTTAAACAACCATCATTTAGGACCAAGAGGGATTTCAAGCCCTGATAAAATAAAGGAAATGGTTTTTTATCTAACCCAGGATGATTCAATGGGTTTATTTTCATCTTTAGATAACTCTCCTGCCTGTTCTTCCCCAGGGTGTCCAGACAAACTGATTTCCCCCTCCACTTGTACTCTAAGACGGCGACTTCTGGCAAAATTATTTCCCTTTGCACCATAAACGGTGATCTTTAGAGACTTCCCTTGACAGTCAGAACTGAGGATGGGAGACCTCAGTCTTTTCATTAGGCCATTAAAGGCAGCTACCTTTAAGAGTTTATCACCAATTATTTTCAGCGTTTGATTCTTTCAGTTCTTTGTAGAACTGTAGTAAATTGCTAATGCACTTAAGCTCTATCAGTTATTTAAAGACTTGGAAGCTGAACTGGTCATG
The DNA here is from genome assembly GCF_964146895.1 of Miniopterus schreibersii. Lineage (NCBI taxonomy): Eukaryota > Metazoa > Chordata > Mammalia > Chiroptera > Miniopteridae > Miniopterus > Miniopterus schreibersii. The sequence goes on along the minus strand of NC_138106.1, from coordinate 65,368,920 downwards.
TGCCTGAGGAGTCCTATATTGGTGGCGAAGCTTTGGCACAGTGGTTTGCTCAGGGTGCTTGAAAAGAGGGTGAGCTCTACATTTGGACCTTATTGCCCACTGGTCAGGTGTTGATCAGCCTAGATCTGGCCCACCCAGCTGGATTAAGCCCTAGCAAAGAGAAAAAGTAGAAATGAGGATTGTTGCTGCTTCGAGGTCAGGAAAATAGAATTCAAGTGTAGCAGATGGTTTACAGATTTACTGTGGCCTCTTAGAGATTTGTAACCTCAGCCTTTGACTTTACTTCATGAGCATTTTTCTTTTTTTGCAGACAATATTTTCACAAATTTCAGGGTTAACCAGAAAGGCATTTTATTTTCCTATGAACTGAAGGACGCATTATTTATTTATTTACATGCTACCAAGAACTCTGTGGTGTTTATAAATGCTTTTCTCATCAGCTTTTTATGGATATTCCTGTTGTATTTTCCCATTGCCTCTTCATATGTGTTTTTAGGATTGTATTTCCATGGCAGTATACGGCCACACAAGCATATGGCACATAATCGTGTAGTAGAGAAAGATTTGTATGCACACGTATGTGTATCATAGAATAATTAAAGGACCTGTTCATTCATTCTCATTTATCTTTACTAAGAGCATAAACTACCCAACTGTCAAGCTCACTGTTATTTGTTCATTGTAATGGGCATCTTTTAGATTAATTCTGTTTAGTCTCTGCTTTGTACCAGGCTTTGGGGAAGTAACCTTGGAGTGCGGAATGAGCATGACAGTCAAATATCTGCCCTGATGAGGTCTTTCATCTCAGAATGTATGTTTAAAAATGACTGTCTTTCACATAGTTACTAATATTCACGGCATTTGAGTAAAATAAATTGATAAATTCTTGATAATTGGAAATACCTTGTCTGTGTGACATCATATGTTTCCAGAGCAAGATCAGAACATTTTTATTAAGGAATTTGCATCTAATCAGGGATTTTTTAAGTAAAAATGTACAACCAACAAAACACAATTTAACAATGTGGTTTTAGGAAGTTATGAGCAAATAGTAATGTGTTTTATTTCATATTATAATATTTTTATCTGAAAAATATAAAAGTAAAATTTAGTTACCATGATAAGTCATTACTGTAGTTTGAAATATTGCTTGTTATAACCTTTGAATTCAACTACCTGTTTAACTCACATCAGATTTCTGCTCCATCCTTTGGTCTCATTTATGTTCTGTGAATGCAAAGTGAGAGATAGTGCTTAATGCCAAGTAGCTGGAGCATTTCATCCCCTAAGTAAACATTGGTGACGAGATATTTGCCTCTAGACAATAATGCATGACAGCACATACAGTGCCTAAAAAATAGAAGAGTGCACTCCTAATTCTTAGCTATTCATCAGTTGTATAGCCTTTTAAAAACCAAAGGGGCCTGCCCATTCCATGCATTTTACTCGGGTACAGGAGTACATATACAAGATTTTGTAAGGAAATCAGGAGCTGTTGATTTTTAGACAGCTTCATTTCAACACTGTCCTCTCCTCTGGCATCTACTATTTCAGGGTCAAATCTTGTTTAAGCCCCGAATGAAATGAGGTGGCGGTGTGCTTCTCAAGGTGGCCCAGACAACATACAACCTCCACCAAGTGGTGTTTGTGTGTTTTTAGCACTCCTTTACTACTCAACTCTCACAACTCCAGAAATAGAAATATCAGGGACCAAGCCTGCTGGCAAATGCGTTATTTTAATCTTAAGCATATTTGAGAAAATGTTTGAAAGAAAGAGGTCCCTGACAATTGAGAACTTCCAGATGTGAGCCACAGTTGTCCGAGAAGGATGGAAAGAGGGCTTCCTTCCCCAGAAACGCGCCTTCTGAGAACAAGCCAAGGGAAGATGGCAGCCAGGCTTGGAAACTCCAGAACAGAAGGAAATTGCAAATGTGGGAAAGAAAGAGAAAGAGGGTGAATAAATATCAACCTGTGGGACAAAATTGCAAATTATTAGAAAGGTAGTCCAGTGTTACTAGATAAAATGGAAAATGTGGGACTTAGGGTAACATAAAGACAGTTGTGGCATTTTTCAAAAGTGACAATACAAATAAGTTATTAATTCATAATTTCTTTCCTAGTATGAGAGGGTGAAGTAAGAGTTGGTCAAGTTTGCTTAATTTGTTTAGTAGTAGATAGAGCTGACTTTGATGGTTCCATGAAATTGCTGAAAGCAAGACTAAGATCAGCATTTCTGTCCTTTTGAAAGGTTAGTCTTCTCTAACCCTTGAAAATTGTGGCTACACTAAAGAAAACTACAGCGTAATGCATTTAGGCTCAGAATGTTTGCACGTTTTAACTCATAATATTCTGTTTTCTGAAGATTTTGCAAAGCAGTAGATTCATCTTCATAAGCTGAAATGTATTTCCTGCCTCTTCAGTATGTGGTACAATATAAACTGTCCAATCTGCATGTCATAGTGTGTCACAAGGTCTACTGTCCTCTTTCTTACAGCTTCCACTAGCGGTGGTTCAAATCATTACACTGTCAATGAATTACAAGTAACCCTGATGAGTGAATTTTCCTGTGAGCGCCCCACACTTTTCTAGTTTTTTTTCTGTACAGCCATTTTGAATGGGCAAAGAAAGTAGCATCTACCTCACAACAATTCAGGCTTCTGTACACCTGTCGTGATCATAGTAACAGCTCTTGGTGCGGAAGAGGGAACATTTTTATTTTGGTGCTATTCTTGCTTGCAGATTCAACTCTTATGTGAACATGAAAATTATTCTTGTTTTAAAACCAACCTTTTTTAAAGGTCACTCTGCTTTATTTCATGTGTAATAGAAATATTATCTTTAAATGCACCTAGATTATAGAAAAGTTCATAGCTTAATGAAGGACCACAGAAAGAAGGCTGCCTCCAGGGAAAGAGGCAGGAGGAAAAATGCTAGAGGAAGAGCACAGGTCTTAACTCTGTCATTCCTGTCCCTGTGGACACTGAAAAATATGCTGAACTTGAGAATCCTGTGTGTGACCCCTTGCAAATGTCATCACCACTATGAATCTCAACTGCATCATCTAGGAAATGGAGATAATTCCCTTTTATCTATGAAGAGGGGCTAACGTCTGCCTCACTTATTTCTCAGATGTTTAGAAGGTTATATATGATAGTGATGTGCAAACTGTAAAGTGCTGTCCAAATGTTAATATAGCATGATGGTAACTTTTACTAATCAGAAAGACTAAGCAATAGACTGTGCGAAGAGTCTCTATGTGAACACTGTTTCCTTCTTTGGAAATTTCTCCCATCTGACTTCGTTTATGTTTATATTCTTGGGAGCTCTTTGATTTAGAGCTGGCACCACTTCATTTTAAATATATAGCACTATGCTCACATCACCCCAGAGGCCAGTATCAGGGCTTGCTGTACAAAGACCTTTATTTTAGGGCAAGAGGGACTGGAGGTTAGTCTTAGTGACTGTACTTTAATGACAAGACCAGCATTAAAATATGTCATGAAATCTTTTCAATCAACATTAACATCTCTTTTGTTTTACCTTTTCCTTTAAAGCAACTTATGATGTTTTCTCAAGCCCTACAACATCAGACGAGCCTGAAATACCAGAGTCCCACACAGGTATACCCAGCCTCTCAATTCTGTCCTTGGACCCCAGGTGTTCTGATAATGCTGCACCTAGTTCTCTAATTTTTGCTGAATGAAAAAGTGTGCTCTCCAGAGCTCCACAGGAAAAGAAGTAGCAACCTGTGTCAGGGAGGTGAATTCTACCCTCTCCTCTCACTGAGTGATTATTTAAGTGGGAGATGCAGATAGGTTTGGTTGCTACTGAAGCAAAGTAATGGCTATTGCTCTATTGTTCAGAATCATTCTAAAAAGGTTTTAGAATCGTAGGAGTTTTCTCTAGAGCAGTGGTTCTACAGTGGGGGTGATTTTGCTCTCCTCTACCCCCAGAGCCATTTGGAAATGTCTAGAGACATTTTTGGTTGTCACAGCTGGAGGAGGTGCTACTGACACATCCAGCGAGTAGAGGCCAGGGATGCTGCTAAACCCCATTAATACAAAGGACAGGTCCCTACAACACAGTATTATCCAGCCCTAAATGTCAGTAGTGCTGAGGTGAGGAATCCTGCTATAGAGAAATCATGCCATTCATCTGTAGAAGTTCAGATGGGTCTAATTTTTGGCATTTACTTAGTGATGCAGCTACAGTGAATTTAACTCAGACCAATCGTTCCTTTCAGCAAGGGTTTATTAGGCACCCACTAAACTTGATCTTGCAAAAGAGTGAAAGTGAGTAAGACTGGTCTGTGCCAGACATGCACATATGTCTGATACTTTATGTGTAGCCTTATCTTAACATTATTTGTGTCATGATAAATAAAAGTGAATAATTTTAAACAGCATAAAATTAAAGAATGAAATAGAATGCTGAAGTTGAGTTCAATTAGTAGTTAAGGAACAATGAAAAGAAGCCAGAAAAATCAGTTGAAAATAAGTTGAATATACGAGACTGGTTCATCATGCTTTCTGATGTTTAAAGTATATATGTTTTTTAAAGTGAGCTCATCTTCAAATTCTAGTAAATCAGTCATTTAAAAATCTTGGTCAGAAATCTCTCAAGTGTTCTTGATATTTTCCCTATATGAGGCATAATTTATTACTCATGAATTTGTATTTTATTCCTGGGGCCTTCTACTGCTTTTATAAATGTTGACATTTATTCCAACAGCAACAAGGGATCCATTTCTGGATTCTGTCCCACCTAAAACTTCTAGAACTCTTGAACAGCCAAGGGCAACACTGGGTAATGTTTTTAACAGAAAAATCCTTCTTTGTTTTCCATCAAAAGAAAAATCCATGTGAATGCCTTCTTTCCAAACGACCATTTATTTCCATCACATCTAATCATTTATTTCTTTCCTATTTCTGAATATATATATATTTTTTCCTATAATGCAGGCATCTCATATTCCATTTTGGTCTCTTTTTTTCTTTGTACTGTAATAGATGATATTTTTTCCATCTCTAAAGGAATGAAAAGCTTTGAAAACTGCATGGACACTTTCATCACCACCCGTATCACCCCATCTCACGTGTTTGTGGCCTGTGTCACCTCCCTCCATGCCTTGAGTCTGCCTGGAGTCAGCTACTGAACAGTTATCACTCTGATCTTTTCCCCACTTTACATTATTATTTCATCCATCAGCTTTCAAGACTACATGCATTTTCATCCTCGGTCATGTGCTTGAAGCATGTGCTTTGTAACACCAGCTAAAAGCATGTTAAAACTCTTAAAATACCTCATTTTAACTGGAATTACTTGTTGGGTGGGGTGTTTGTGTTTTCAGCTCCAAGTGAAACACCATTTGTTCCTCAAAAACTGGAAATCATTACCAGTCCTGAAATGCAACCTACAACACCTGGTAACTAATGACATTTGTATAGTTGTTTGCTTTGAAAGAACAGATAAAGTAACCAAAAAAAAAATTATGTTGCTCTTTTCTGAATATTTTCAGTAGTAAACATTTCCCTTCATACCTACCATGAAACTGTCTAGATATTGTGAAGAATTATTTTTTTGCTATACTTCTTTTAAATTTGCCAGCCAGAAAATAGCAGCAGAATTACAGATAAGTATTTTAAAATATATTCCTTTCTAATTAGCACATTCATATACCACTAGGTCAGAGAATTTTTCTCAAAGTCGTCTAAGTATAAAGAGCCCCAAGTGGGCATGAGGAGGAAAAATGGGCAAAAGAAAGATAACATAACCTACATTTTATAACAGAAAATTATTGGAATAATGAAGCTCATTAACTCCTGGTGAGGTTAGTCAAGTGCTACAGAATTAAAGAAGTTCTGAACTTTCCATTCTCTAAATCCCAAATATTTTTTTTGTGCTTCTGCCCTGCTGTTTGGTAAATCATCTTTTATGTTCTTAATTGTACCATGTGTTCTTAAATTCTTCAAAGGTGCTCACTTTGCAGTACATTTGACTGAACATTGTACCCTCAGTTGTCATAGAGAAATTTAATTCCTTTGGTCCAGTCAGCACATTTATTGAGCACCCGCTATGAATACAGCCCAGCGCTGGGCATTCTAGGGATGCAGAGAAACATAAAGCAGCTCTTGCACTCAAGAAGTTTACAAGTTCACACTCCCACCCCTATTGACCCCTGAGAAACATCATTTATGAAAGCTATTTTAAATCTTCTTTCAGCTCCCCTGCAAACCACATCTGTCCCTTCTACACCTAAACGACGCCTCAGGCCCAAACCACCAAGAACCAAACCTGGTAAACAAATATCTCTTTAACTTTTGGGGATATTTAATTCCAAATAGATAATATCCATCTCCTTGCCATAAAAATAAGTGACATGATTCTATAAGTTAGGTTCTTTACAAAATGTGAAATTAACTGAAGATGAGTAATTAATGATGCACAATAACAAGAATCATTTCTAATAAGCTTTTATTAAAGATAAATTTAAAAAATTATGTAAGTGATGTTCTCACATGTTGAATTTTGATATAAACCTAGAAACAAGTCTTGCTATCACAACATGATAGAGTGGGATATATGGTATAATTCTTTTCCTTGGTATGCCATCTCTGTTTAAGTATTTATTAGGCTGACAGTTCTTGTTTTTTGGGTGCCTACTGTGTTTTGAGTTTTCTCCTAGAGCAGTGGCTGAGATGGAAAGGACATGATTCCAGCTTTTCAATTGCTTATAATCTTAAAAAGATGCTCTCTCATTGTTTATGAGGTATTAACATAAGATCATATAATCCACTTGTGAGACTAATATTCACGTAAAAGGTCAGAAAGATAAAGAGTTGAAGATACAAGCCTCAAAATCTGTGTAGGATTTGGGCAGAGGAAAAAGGAGTGGGGAACAACATATTTTAAGGCATAGATTTTGAGTGGTAGAGTTAGCTTGTTACCCTGGAGGTGATTTTCTTCATTGTCAAATAATGCACTAAGAATCATACTCAACAACTGGGTTTTACTTAGTTCATTGTAATATAATACAGGCTTTTTAATAGTCTATACTATTATGATTGAATTTGAAAATTCTTTTCCAAAACTTTTACTCACTGCATACTTTATAAACACTGACTACTAGATGTGGCAGAATTTTAACAAGGTCATTCAGTTCTTCTTTGGAGGGTATCTTAATATCTCTTTTCCTTTCCATCACCAGAGAGAACCAAAAGTCCTAGAACAACTACATCTAAACTTTCTAAAAGCCCTGAACCTACATGGACAACACTGGGTAATGATATGTCCTTAGTGGATGCGTTGCTTCATTTCTTGGGAAATCCCGGACCCCGGCTTTTATGCAATATCTCCACCAGTATTCTAACGGGCTTGTTGCAACAGTACTGGGCATCTCATGTAGTACATTGACTCTGTGGCGTTCCTGGTTTTGGATAGCTGGCCCTATAGCAAGTGGATCAGAACGCAGAACTGCACAGCACCCTGTGCCTTGGAAAGCTGTTAAACCACTGCTTCTTTCTCATCTTCTGTCCAATCATTGTATTTGAAGTTGGGTCTTAAACAGAGTTCTCCATTTTTAAATTAAATTTATTTAATTTTTTGCATAAGACCCTCAAGTTCAACATCAGTCTACATTTGGAAAAATGACTATTATGGTATTAGGAGAATTCCTTTATGCTGCAGGTCATAGCATTCTACCTATCAGTAAATACTAATTTTAAAACATGTCTTTTTTCCCCCTGGTGCTTAAAGACTTAGATGTAGATAAGAAATATGAAATACGGGTACAAAATGATTACACTGATTTTTTTAAAGCGTGGACTTAAAAATCACTGTCTTTGTGTAGTTATTTTGACTATTTAGTGGCAGTGCTATTTCTGTTAGGTCAAATATACTCTAGAAATGTTTTTTCAAACCAGATGAAAATTTATCACTGTATTTCCATTAACTGCTACTCTGTGAAATACTCTTTTAATGGACTATTTCCCAAATCTCCCAAGATGATTGGTTCATTCCACTTAAAGTATAGGTTTTCCTTTTGTAACTTTAGACACTGAAATGCCTAAATATTGATTTGTCGATTATTTTTGTCTCTTTATTTTTCCAGCTCCCAGTAAAACACAATTTATTTCTTTGAAACCTAAAATCCCTCTCAGCCCAGAAGTGACACACATCAAACCTGGTAATTACCCTGAATTTTTTTTCCCCTAATATTCCAAGAGTAGGGTTGAAAAGTGTTTCATGCCACTCTTTGGAGCAAGAACTTCTGGTTTGTATTTTGGTGTTTGACACATTTTGCCATGAGAAACGTGATAAAAGGATCACATCATAACCAACCCCCCTGATATTGTCACGGCGTCGCTCTGAGCTGTGTGCAGGAGCATTATGTCGTGACCACCGCAGAGAAGCCCCAGAAATAGAATGGTGTACCCGGTGGAGGACTCCCTTGTCTAGGACTATGAAATAGTTTCCAGTACCAAAGCTGACAGCAACTCTTACCGCACTGAACAATCGGCTTTCAGGTAGAAAGGGAAGGACTGTTTCCATCCCCTGAGAGCTCTGCCTTGTTTAAAGCTTCTTAGTTTTCAGGCTATAGGACTAAAAAGGGTTTTATCTCCCCGATGCTCCATGACAGCTTTCTACAGTTGGGCTGGTTTCTGAACACTGATTTCTGTTTACTTCTCAGGAGATATTAATGGTGCTTTGCTGGAGAAGAAAAGGCTCTTTTGCAGGGAGGGGTTATTCTGTGTATGTAATTCGAAATAGAGATAATTCCCTACATAAGGATTGTGGGACATATTGAAGGACCAAATCGTTGTTGTTTTTCTATCCAGAATCTATACAACAGTTTAGATGTTGACTTACATGATTGTACATATATGGATCTGTCACCACTCATCATTTTCATCTAAATTTTAAACCCTTAGCTCTGGGAAGAAAGTATTTCTCACTATACTGGTCAATGGATTTTTCATTAATCCATGTTTACAAAGTACGATTATTAAAGCAAGAGATTTTCTGCTTCAGTGGACATGATTTATTTTTTGCAATAAAATTCATAAGGAAGGAAAAATAACTGCTCAGAAAAAGAATCCTAGTGACTCTCTTTAAAGAGACAGTGAGATTTCCAGGTGCAGGTATCAGACCGAAGGAAATGAGGGATTAGGCAAAGGGAGTGTGACCATGAGTGAGGTCTCCTAGTAACAGAAAACAAGTGATGTAGCCTTACTCAGAAAGGCTATTTGGAGAAAGAGGCATAGCTAAGGATACTCAAGAGCCCTAGAAGTTTAAATCAAAGAACACAGACAGTGAGCTATATGAGAGAAGGGTTTTATGTACATTTATTTTTAAATCATGCTTGGAGAACTTTGGATTAAAATAGTAACTATTTATGTTATATTTTGAATAGAGGGCTGTTACCAAGCAGACTGAGAAATATTACTGTATGCTTGGGTCACCAAACTTAAATAAATATTTCTCCAATCTAATTACTTCTGTTACTACAAGTTAAAATGTGAAAACATCAAAAAATGTCTCCAAATGTTAATTATGATTTACACAAGATAATTTACATGGTTAATTTCAACATTTTCTAAAAAGTTAGTTCTGAGAGGCAGTTCATTAATATAAGTAAGAGTTGGAGGGTGTGTTATTATTCTAAGGTACTTGAGCAGAGACTTCTTAATTTGACATTTCCTTTTAAAGTGTAGAAAATTATTTGGAAGCTTAATGAGTTTATATTCCTTTCATGTCTACCTCCTAATCACTTGAGAATATTCATGCTTTTCCCCCTAACAGCAAGTACAGCCACTTCAGAACCTCACCTAAATTTATGCCAACTCAAGTTGACATTGAGGCAACACAGAGTAATGACCGGATGTCTGCAAACTGTTGCTTGGGTTTTAGCTTTTAAAAAATTTATTTATTTTTACCCTAGGGCAGGCCACCATTCTAGCTCTGCTGAAGATTTCTGTTTCTAGCCAAGGTTCAGGAGAGCAAATAAACCACCAAAAGCTGTTGGATTTGAGGGATTTGTTGCCTTTCCCAGCCTTCTCCTCGCACTCTCCTTTTTTTTCCATTCCACTTTCCATGCAGGCTGCTGTTCCTTTGGTTTTCCTTTGTGGTTAAACTAACAAGTAAAAACCACCATTGGTTTTGGCTTGTTTCATAAGCAGAATCCAGTGCTTTCTTGAAAATCCCAGCCATCTACTCTGTCTCAACTCGTCTGCCTCATCCAATAAGAATTATTTCTTTCACAGTTAATCTTTAAGACTAATGACATTCAGCTCTTCAACTTTTAACACACTAAAAAGAGTCTTCCAATTAATTACAGGTGTGGTGGATGGATCTGTACATTGTTGTTGTTAGCCACAAACCCATGAGCAAGTTGTCTTTTTCTTTGTTTTGTGCTGAGGCGAGTGGTGTAGTTATTTGCATGCCATTCAGAGTTTTTATGGGACATTTTTACATCTTAATCTATAACAGCTTAACATTGTCAATAGGGGAAGTCGTCAAACATATATTTGCTTTTAATAAACACTGACTTTTTCTTACATGCAGGTGAATTGGAAGCTTCACTGATAGGGGTCCATATCTGTGTGGTCTCAGTCTATCAGGAATTCAAAACTGCAGGTTTTTCTTTATAAAATTAAAAGGAGTATTCTTTAATCTTTGTAAAGGCTAAAAAGTGCTATGAGCAGTCCATTTGAGTTTTTCACTCTTGTAGAAGGCAACTTTGTAGAAATTAATACATGAATTACAACCTTGAAGTTTTGAAAGAATTTTTGTTGTTTGCTATTTTCAGATGTGGATGCTTTTGATATTTGTTATATTTCATGTGTTGATGCTGCTATATTTTTTCCTGTTCTCCTATAGAATCTGAAACATCAAGCCCCCTCTCGCGCTCGCGCTCACGCTCTCTCTCTCTCTCTCTCTCTCTCTCTCTCTCTCTCTGTGCCAATTTGAATGAAATTGGAGGTTTGTTATCTGTTAGAATATTTAAATAATATTGTTATTCAATTTATTCAGCATTTCATGAAATCCAGCACTGCTTTTTGACTTCTGTTGATTTACTAACCAAAATGGACTCAATTTCATGTGTAAACCAATTTGTTCAGCAACAAATGCTACTAAATATGGAGAACAGCATAGGAACACTTTTTCCCCTTTTAGACCATACGTTCATTTTTCATAAAATATCATCAGATCCAGCCAGGCTGAGCATCATCCCAAACTAACAGAACTCAGACACACTTGCAGGTCTAACGGGTCTGCTGCCCATTTCCACTGGATGAACCTGACCGTCTTGCATGAAAGCAAATAGCAGGTGGGCAGGAGCTCCAAGCAACCTTTGCGAGGCTGCCCTGACCACCTGTTAATGGACTATCTCCTCAAGCACTAGAAGTGGTTTTTAGAATATTGGATAGTAGAGAAAGTAGCTAAAAATCTACAAAAAATTAGAAATCTTAATTCTTACTGTTTTTGTAGTTTGCAGAAAGGATGTGGGGTATTGAGCTTTTCTGTTGTTAAGCCAGTAGAACCTGATTGCTCATCAATGAGAGAATACTTTTTATACTAAAGGACATTTAGTTTTATCTTAGATGGTGCCCTTCAGTATTACCTTTGATAATACTTGCTTTTATTGCAGCCCCGGAACCTCAGATTCCAACGCCATCACAGTCAACCATAGGTAATGAAACTTCCTTTAGCTAGTGAAAAATTCTCTCTCTTTTTTACACTTTTTCTTCAACTTTATCCCTAACTTTGGCTTTTTTAAAAATTAATTTCACCCTCGCCGGTGTGGCTCAGTTGGTTGGGCACCCTCCCAGGCCCATGCCCATGCCCCAAGGGTGCCCGCTGCATGCCAGGTCAGGGCACATCCCTCATCTCCGGCAGGGGCCTGCAGGAGGCAGCCAATTGATGTTTCTCACATGATCTCTCTCTCCCTCTCCTTTCCTCACTCTCTAAAAACCAATTATAAAAAATATTTTAAAAAGAGATTTAAAAGAAATAAGAATTTCATTTCTTCATTGTTCTTCAGATCTTTTGTTCAGCCATTTTTGCCAGAAGGTAAACTCTCTGCCTATGCTCAGTGAAGTAGAGGTTCTGGGACAGCATGAAAGCCACACTGATTTGGATTTGACACATTCTTGTTTTCAAATTTTGTTTTATTTTATCTTATATGCTTTATTGTCCCTCCTTATTTTTGAGGAATGTGTCCCGAGCTGCTTTTAACCTGGCAGAGGACCGTGGCTTCCCTAGGACGTACTTGCGCTTTCACACTTGGAGATGTTTTTCTTCCTTTCAAAACTCCAACACTTGCAGATTTTCTTGAAAAACATTATGTTCTTTCCAGATCTAAATATCCTGATGTGTCAGTAGGAAATTCATTAGAAGACAGAAGTATAACATCTAACCCCAATCTTTATAGCTGCTTTTTCTTCAAGAGAGCAATAATGTGTTCTGCTGGTGCCGTCTTAGCCAATTACCCATATTTTCCTTCATAACACGAACTGTTGGTTACTTTATTGCATTCACATATTCCAAATAAGAATCATACCTTTTTCTTTCCATTTCTCTTTCCAAACTTAACTGACTGGCTATATTTTTGTTCATTTTGTCTAAAAAACACAGGGATCAATTTAAATAAAAGTGGATAAAAGTTTCATCGTTTATATTTGCTCAACTTAGTAATTAAAAATTAAGCATTTTTCATATTTAAATAGATTTCATCATTTTTCCTTTTATTTTGATTCCTTCTTGATGGTGTTTCATGCAGTCTTAGAACCTGGAACACTGGGAACCAAAACTTCAACAACATTAGGTAATGCAGTTATTGAGTGAGTGACCTTTGTTTTCTCTTTTTCTGATTGCTGGTATCTTTATTAGCAGCTCACATTAATGGATTAATCCACTAATATTCATTTGTGTGTGTGTGTGTGTTCTCTGTTCTTCCAGAGAAAAAATTTTAATCTATAGTTTTACAAACTATTCTCATTTTTAAAGTTTACCTTCCCTGAAATAATTTCTGAATTCAAAGCCTTTTAACACATCTCTCTGATATGCAGATTTTTTTAATGTTAAGTGCAAAACTTTTCCTTTTGAATTGTAGGCCAAATAAATTTTAATTTTTATCCCTAGTGGCTTTTTAGAAGTAACTTTTCTCATGTTCCTGTTGAACAAGTACTTCCAAAATTTTTATGAGACTGTCTTCTCTATGTGCTACACAGAGTTCTGGGTTTTTCATCTCAAAATGGAAGGATAGGGGATCTCTTGAACAGTGATTGTTTATAAATCTTTGACCAAAAATATATTATATTATTGAAGACTTCACTTAACTGGATAAATAATGATAGAAAGTTGCAAGACAGAAGAGTACATATCCACACTAAATCAAAGAGCTTAAATGTGCTTCTAAGATATATGTGGTAGTATTTGTCCTGTATTAACTAGCTAATTTTCTTTCTTCAGCTCCACCAAAGACCAAACAACCACGTCGTCGCCCCCGCCCTAAAACCACACGTAGTCCAGATGTGCCCAAGTCCAAACCTGGTAAATGTGATGTTCAGGGTTTCAATTAACACGGAAAGTAGAATATGATAGCTTGTGGTATAGTAGCTACCTACTACCTAAATTGCTGGACTTTAGGAACCACTGAAGTTGATTTCTATATTTAAGCATCTATACTTACTTTCCATATTCATGTTATATGAATATATATTTATATTTTCATTTACAGATGCACACCAGTGAGCTGACTCACTAAGTGTATTATTAAAGTAGGGCAGCCTAAAATCTTACATAGGATGTGTATTTGTGGCAGATGAGCTGAGGGAAAGCAGCAGGGAGGAAAGGAGGGAATGGGGGAGAATAAAAGGGGAAATCACACTGGGGAAAAAAAGCACACAGTTTAAGTAAATATTGAGGAGTAATGTTTCCTTCCTCAAGAGGCCACGTCTTGATATAATTAGTGTTTTTGGTTTTTGCTTCTATAGCTCTACAACCTGCTACAGTACACCAGGAGCTCTGGGTGCCCACAGTCGGTAATTCTCCTCTCCAGCTGCTCTCACATTACTTTTGCTTTTCCTACTCTCCACCCAGGCATGCCTGCATTTCTGCCACACCACCACCTTTCGTTCCATGCGCCCCCTCAATTTCCTATCTGGGTCTGAAGAGCCCGAAGATAGGAGACTTCTAGAAGAACCCCTGTGTGCTTATTTAAGGAAGGTCTAGTCTTGGACGCAACTTCCTGGTTCCCACTAACCCTCTTTCCATCACGCGCGTCCTTGTGTCGAGACCATCTGCCCTTTCGCAGGCAGGGGCCTCTGTGCTCATCCTAGACTTGACAGACGGCAACATTGTTCTCCAGAGCCATGGTCATCATTTCATTGACTTACTCATTCAACCTGTATGACTTTCTCCCCTTTAATAAGCTGCATGAAATAATGGCTGCTTCAGATGTTTCGTTTCTTTGAAAAAATGTTTTTGAGTGTGTTTTGATAACTAGAAGCACTGTCTAGGGTCCAATATAAAAATAGGATGGTCTTTGTACCTTGAGACCATTAGAAGTCCCAAGCTGGTTTTATTGTTTTTAATACTAATGCTGTTTGATAATTATTTCAGTGTAAGTTCTCAGCATTCACAATAAATCTGTTGCTGTTTTACTCTAGGAAATTCCAGAAATCAGTAGCCATGTAACATTGTGTATAATTTCAAGTGTTAAGGATTATTTTCCAGGTCTCCTACTAAGCAAGTTTCAATTTTCTACCTTATTGCTTTTATACTGAAAAAAAATCAATTTAATAGAACTATTATAGTTATCATGTTTGAAATTACTTATGTAGAAAAAACTCTTATTACAGTTCCCATTACTTTTGCTCAAAGACATATTTTGAGCCTTTCTTGAAGAGTTTTTCCTTTTGGAAACATAAGGAGAAATGGATACATGTCCTGCCCTTCCCACACCCGGGAGTTAATTTTGTTATATTTTCACTGAATTTGTATGGTATCTTGCTCAAGCATATGTGTCCTTAATTCTGACAGTTACAGCCATGACCACTATGCTATTTTTTTTTTAATATGTCTGTTGATTTCAGAGGGAGAAAGGGAGAGGGAGAGAGATAGAAACATCAATGATGAGAGAGTCATTGATCGGCTGCCTCCTGCACACCCCCAACTGGGGATCGAGCCCAACCCGGGCATGTGCCCTGACCGGGAATCGAACCTCAATCTCCTGGATTGTAGTTTGACGCTCAACCACTGAGCCATGCCAGCTGGGTCATCATGCTAATTTTAATGCCTTTTTCTTTAGCATCAAAACCATCCCAAAGACCTAAAACTACACACTGACCAGACGTACCTCAAATCCAGCCTGGTAAATTTATCAAGGCAAATTTCAGTGCCTTGACCTATAACTAGGAAAACATTGTGTAAGTAATCTTAATCTTGCCCTTCACAGCTCTGCTATGACACTAATTACAGCACCTTTCTTCCTTCAGATTCAAAACCACCAAAGCAATTACTTCCTAAACCCCAAATCACAGCAAAACCCGATATGCCGTCAACTAAATCCGGTAAACATAATTTCCGCTTTAGTTTAAGAAGCTCTTTCTTTGGGAATGTTGCTGAAAATGTTTACAATTTGTTATATCACATAAAACAGAGAAACCCAAGTACAGAACCATGATTTTGTTCATTGTCATCTCAAAATAGTCACACTGATATTTTAACTGTTCAAGGAAGAAATCAATGTGTGGGAAATCAGTAAATTTTTCAACCAATACTGACAGATTCCATTTTCTTAAAGAACTTTTTAGGTTTTGTTTTCTGAATTGGGGTTTGTAATGAATAGGTGCCTGGTTTTTCTGTATCAGGAGCATTTCTGAAAGCGATTTGAGCAGCCACCCCTGGGCAGCACTTGGGAGCCTGACACTGTGTCCTTCCTTTATGGGCACATAATCAGAGCAGGGCCTCCTCTAAAATACCTTATTGACATCTTAAACAGTAACTACTTACTAAGCAATTTCCTGCCAAATAAGGAGATATTTATATAACAGTTCTGAAAAATTCCACTGTTTTGCAATTGAAATTTTCTCCTAAGATTCCAATTAGTATAAAATTCTAACTTACTAAGAGAGAATCTCTCATTATAAATAAGCCTTTCAAGAAGAAAGCAATTTATATCAATTTAGAATAAACCAGGTTCTGTAGTCTGTGAATTAAGCATCAGCGAGCACCTAAAAATTTAGACTTACTGCTTTTATTATTTATGTCTGTTTATTTTTTATGATGCAGTGTTTGAGCCCGTTACATTTGAGGCCGAAGCTCCCTCCATAACCATAGGTAATGATGGGCGTCTTCCTTCTTGGTCAGTGTTTCTCTGGGCTTGCCCCTCTCATCTCTGTCATTGTCTGTACTCCCTCGGGTAAACAATCTTTCACCATCTTTTTCATTCATTTCCAGCATTGTTAGGATCTTTTTAACATTATTAGGCTGTCTTACATCTACTGCTCAGCTTAACCCTGAATCACTTTCTTCGGTCACCTTCGGAGACATTCAGGTTGCTTCCAGCACTTGATGCTGTCAAGAATCACGGGTGTTCTCTCCGTCCATCCTTCAGACCAGGCAATTTTTGAGATCTCTGTTTTTATGTGTATAATTTATGGGTGTGGGAGAGGAGTAGTGAAAAAGCTGATTGGGGCGTGATACAAACATAATTGTTTCTTTCTTGAAAAATCTCTTGCTTCCTTGATTTCATACTATCCAAGCGCAACTTGAACGAATGTCAGTTTTCTGTTGACAAATTCATCTTATGAAGCTGGATTCCAAACAAAATAGGGAACCCCCTTTTCTGTTTGAAGGCAGTTGGGTTGAATATTGTTTTCATCTTGCCCTCGCTTTCTCCCCCTCTTTTCTCTGCCATGTTTTCCATTATTTCAGAAGATGTCCTCAGATGTGGCTTAATCTGAGTCTGTGCTGTGTGTCTTGGGCAGTCAGTGAAAGGCAATTTTCATATAATTGCTTATAGGGGTTTTGGTGATAAAAATATTATAATGTTACATTTAATCTTCTGAATTTAATGAAAAATAGAGACACTCATTTAAAATAACTAAGGAGTTAATAAATCTTAATTTCATCTCTATGCATAATTTAATTGTTGCAGAATACTATAGAATTTTAGGAATCCTCTTTAGCCAGAGAAAAAGTTGAATTATTGCTTTTCAGACTTTTTTCTTAATCATCTCTGTTTCCCACTTGAATAATTATCTCCTAATTATCCACTTGAAATAAATGAATAAATAAAAAACAGTAAGAAGGAGTATCACATTGATTCTGGAGGAAGGCAAATTTTTATCTCTTGCATAACTGTCACAGATCTCTGATAAACAGACTGATTATGATTTTTAAAAATTCTCACCACCACCACCATTCCTCAAAACAAATAATAATGGTGGTAAAAGGTTTTCAGATACAAACGGAGGCGTCTCTAATTTTCAGAGTAATTTAACATACATATCAGACAACTAATTGTCTGATTTTTTTGGATCCAAGTTTCCAATATCGTTGGAATCAGGTAATTAAACACAGAAAGAAAAGGCTTTTCATTGGCCCAATAGAAATGCAAAGTTCAAAGAGTATGGCTATTTTGTGGGACAAATGGATACCACAGTACAGCCAAGTTACTAGAGAACAAATACTATTTTTCCAGAGTCCACAGCTGCTTTTTAAACAGTACAGAGTTAAAATTTATTTTCAAGGTAATTTTGTCTTTTGCTATGTTTCTTAAACCTCCATTGCTTATTGTATTGCTTTTGGTCAGTTCCTGCCACAGACATTGAACCTGTAACTCTGAGAACTGAGGCTCCTTGGACAACCCTAGGTAATGACCTTTTACGTCTTTATTTGAGCAAGTGCTTTTTCTGCTCATTGCGCAGGCTGTTCCATTACTGTCTTGGGCAAGGGCTTTTCCCCTTCCTAAGGTTTCCTCATCATCCTCTCTTGTCTCTCAGCTAGCTTCTTTGCTTGGACTGTACTGATGTCTAAAACAAGTTACTTGGTTAGAATAGAAGCCTGTTTGCAGCTAGTGCAGAGCATCCCCCATACTACTCAGCTTTACTACTACTTTACAGAGCCTGTGCTTCTGCTCAGTGTTCGGTGGTAAAGCTGAATTTCAAATGCACTTAGGAGGGTCTGCCCCATAAACATCATTTATAACTCTGTGTGCAACAAGAGAAAGTTATTTTAAGATATGCAGAGCATTTTTGTTGTCTACCAAGGATTTTAAGAAATCAGATGTACTTTTTCTAATAATGTTTAATAATGTTTAATGAGATGTATGCCTGACTGAAGTATCTGAAGTATTATCTAAATACAGTCTCCCAAAAGTGAGTCTGGGTCACTCTCTAAACATACATGTTACACTTTTGACTTCCCTTGGGTCAGGGTCATCTTTGAAAATCTGACACTAGCAATAATAACACTTTCAGATTATTCTAATAATGTGTAGTTTTTTTTCAAAAGAGCTATTAGGAGATCCCCCCAAAAACATTTTTTTTTGCATATGGATGACAAAATTTTGAAATAAAGAGATCAATTTCTCCAGATTCAAGAAAATCTAGCAAATTTTAGAAAACCTAGTGCCATCTTTAAATCATTTTTTTAGTTTCTAAAGTCAATGATAATAACCAGTTTTCTTTCTTCAGCTCCAAAAACATCAAAACGACCAAGAACACGTCCTTCACATCCCAAACGTCCAAAAGGTCCCAAACATCCCAAACGCAAAACCACGCCAACCCCAGAGGCACCTCAGACCGCACTAGGTAAATATATGGTTCCTGGTGCCTGTGGAACTTCGTCGGATGTGATACTGGGGTGACAAGTTAACTTGCCACGTAGTAACCACTGTGACTCTTAAGGGTGAAGGTCCTAGTCAATACCCGTGGCTTCCTTACCCTGCTTGGTATTTTCTTGGTACATGTGTATTTTGGTTTTTTTATTTGCTTCTCTGACCATTGAATTACATTTTTCTCTGTGATTCTGGCGAAGTTCATTTTCAAGAGGATTTGATGACTTTTCTCATGTGCTTAGCATTTCTTTTTTTAAATTACTTTTGACTGTTTCTTGCTACAGAAATTGAACCTGTCACTCCTGGGACACCTTTAGGTAATGATTCTTTATGTCCTTCAGCGAGAGCTTTTTCATATTCGTTGTCCAGCTTATCTATGGTGCTATATGCATGATGCTGTCATAGTTTGTCATCCTATGACTGTACTCATCTTAAAACCTAAAAGGCTTTCTTTCTAACAGAAAGGGGTATGGGCTTAATTCAGGACAGCTGTCTCCTCCACGTCCCAGCTTGAAATTGCACCTCTATTTAAACAGGCCCCAATGTGATTATCTCCATCTCCCTTATTTAGACCACCAGAACAGTATCAATTATAATACCACGAAGTTTCTCCAAGTACCTCACTTTCTACATTTCAAGTTTTACATACCTTTTTGTCTTCACTTTGTTGATGTTTCAACAAATTTTGTGTACTATATTCTAGTAAATTACCAAGTGGGAATTTTCCCCAAGCCTAGTCATTTTCAATTATTATAAGTGGATACTATAGGGTGGTTTGAACTTCTCTCTTACCATTATAGTTTAGCAGTGATTTGTAATCAGTTTTGGATTAAGGACTTTTCAAGAAAACCAGAGTTCCTCAGTTTTATTTCTTAAACATCATTGCTATGTAATTTTTAATCTCTGGAACACTCTTAATTACAAATGAAAACCTATTAATAGACTAAAGGAGAAAGTTCCAAACCAAAGCAACAAAGTTTTTTCTACTAAAGAAACTCTGACAAGGTTTAGAAAGCTTAGAGCTATGTTTTATCAGAGCTTTATCAGGCCATCGACACTGTATTAATACTGAATCTTCTTTCTTCAGCTCCAAGAAAAACAAAGAAGCCCCGTCGCCTACGTCCCAAACCTAAAACCACACCCCATGCAGAAGTGCCTCAGATGCCACTGGGTAAATATGTGGTTTCTGGTTTAAGGACTCCAAGTAGCCTACCCCAGTCGGGACCCTAAATTCTATGCACATATTGGTACATGCCCCATATATCTGTTAAGAGTCAAAGTACCGGTTAGGACATGAGCTATCTAAGTACCTGGTGCTTCCTGTGTGGGAATCTTCTCCATCAATGTTCCTTTTACTAACTTTTCTTATTATTTGATTCCATTCATGTCTTAACGATAAAGCTTGCTCAGTAAAGTCCTGAGCCTACATAATCAATTCAACTACTTTTATTAATCCCTTCTCAATCCCCATAACTATATTAGCAGCTGTGAGATACATCAGAAGTAGGAAGTATGTTTTATTTCCCAGTTTGTACTATAGTTGTAAACAAAAGCTGTTTCTGCATAAACAAGTAGGAAATAACTTAAGGCAGCATGTTTATATGAATGTAAAATAAGTTCCCAAATGGCACTGTTGCTATGTGCTAGGGGAGTGGTAAATATCTGGAGCAGGAGAAACTCCAGGATAATTAGAAAGAAATCAATAGAGAACTTGGACTAGTGGAGGACAAGCAGGGAATGTGTGGAAGCTGGCACCCGAGACAGAGGATGACTTGTCGATGCCCTCCTGTTAAATGGGCTCATAGGATGAATTAAAGGGGAGTCTGGGATGTCTACTCAAGAGCTTAAATTTGATCCAGTGGGCTTTAGTGATCCTTTTTCTGCACCAAAGCATGCTTTTTCTATTCTTAGCCCTGAAGATGCTTAGTCTGATACGATATCACAGAGGTGGTTCCTCACCTCAGATAGTAAATGCCATTGTTTTCGCTGAGGATTGGTCTCTTAGTATAGTCTCAGCTTCCTTGGGCTATCTGTTGTATGTGTGGTAGGCAGACCCTAGGGTGACCCCCTGCGCCCCACCCCACTTCACCTCCCACCCCCTAGTTCCTGCCTCTTGGTGTTGAAGCTTTTCTGTAATTCACCTTTTCCCTCTCCCCCCCCCCCCCCCTTAGAAGCCTTACTTTTACTGGCAAGATGAATTTTCTGACATCTCACTCATTCATAAAAATCTCTTTGGTTTCTTTTATTACTTTTGATCAGTTCCTGCCACAATCTTTGAACCAGTTGTTCCTAGAACCGAGGCTCCTGGGACGACACTAGGTAATGACACTCTGTGTTCATCAGCATCTGCTTTTCCTGCTCATTTCAGACCCATTTCATCGCCCTCCCAGCCACGGCTCCTCCCGCTTCACAGGACTTCTGTGTCATCCTCTACTGCCATCAATGACTTCTTAGTGTATTGAAGAGTGTTAAAACAACTTACTTGTTTTAAGAAAGCCAAGTATAACAAGCATAATCCTACTCACAGCTTCTGGAACTAAAGCACTCTTTTAACCAGAGGTTTTCTTCCTTTAGCTCCCAAAGTGCCTGAGCAAATTCATCATCCACGTCCCAAACCTAAGGCCACAGCAAGTCCTGAAGCACCTCAGGCCGAACTGGGTAAATGTGTAGATCCTGGGGGAGGAACCTGGCGGTGGGGCCCAGAGAAAGGGGGCGGCAAGTCAGGGCCGGCGGCTGCCTCCACTCCACAGCGGGCTTGAGCACACAACTGGAGAGGTCTTGGTGGAAGCCAGATTCCTCATACTTTGTGAATTGGCATCTTCTCTCTAAATGTCTATTTAATTGACTTCTTATTAGATTCTACTCATCCTTTAGATATTGAAATTGTATCCTGGACTGAAACAACTACAGAACGATGTGTGTTTGGGCAAATAGAAAATTATTTCTTGGTAACTATAAAAACTGTGTAAGTCACAGTGATGATCTAGGGCCAGATTTGGTGAATCTTTTCTATAAACAGCTAGATAGTAAATATTTGGGGGCTTTAGGGACTATATAGTCTTTGTTGCATATTTTTCTTTTTTCCTGTTACCCTTTTTTTTTTTTACACAATCTAAGGAAAGAAAAGCATTCTTTGCTCTCATGGGCTATTTGAAAACAAGCCATGGACAAGATCTGGCATAGGGGACATAGTTTATAGGGGCAGGGGGTGAAGCAGTAAGAAAGGAAGGGCATGTAGAAGCCAGTGAGAGGGGCAGAGGCTTCTCTGACCGATGCAGGCTGCCAGGCTTCTAAGTGCTGATCGCAGCATTTCACTGAGGTTGCTGCAGCTACATGGGCCCATAGGACCAGTCAAAAAGGGATCTTGAATGTTGGACTTAGGAGTTTGGATTTCATGTAAGAATTGTCAGGATCCGCAATGGTCCAGCTTTCCTGAAGCACTGGGCAGAGAGAGAGAGCCTGGCGTACCTCAGACCGAACGGCTGCCCCTTAACTGCTGCTCTCTCAAGTCCCCCGGTGGTCTCTTTCCAAAGATGAGTTTTCAGCAAGATGGGTATGGTCGACTTTGGTGCATTACTTAGGTTAGATTCATCATCAAAGTGAGGGAGAAACTTCAGAGGCACTTCACCGGAACAGTTACCTGAGTGCAAAGACAGTCTCTGAGTGATGCCTTGGTACCTGGGTGCAGAGATGCCGTATCCCTCAGGTCGGAAGGCTAATAGTGTTTGCTTTGTAGTCTAGACACATTACTTTGGTACAGTTCTTTTTGAAGTGAATGTTCTGAGATTATATAGATGTTTACCATTTCATTGCTTTATTATTATTATTTTTGGTCAGCTCCTGGTATAGTCCTTGAACCAGTTACTCCTATGGAAGAGGCCCCAGGGACAGCATTTGGTAATGCCACTTTCTGACCTTCAGCAAGTGCTTTTTTGTGTGTGTGCATTGTCAAACCCATTCCACTTTCTTGCCATTCAGTTACACTCTTCATCTTATGAGTTGCACATGCATAAAACAAGTTACCTCTTGTCCTTAAGAGAGCCATGCCTAAACTTAGTTTGGGATAGCTTGTTGCCCTGTAACTTACTTTAAAATTTTTTCATACCACCTAATGTTTTTAGATTAACCAGAGTGCTCTGTTAAGGTAAATTACAATATCTGTGGAAATGCCTGATTTTGATCTATACTAACCAGACTGAAATAGGAAAGTGTCATTATACACCCTTTGTACATCTACCTTTTTATCTGCCTGTTTTTCTGTTCGAGTAATATATTTTTTGTGAATTGTCTAACAGATAATGTGATCAAGGCCAATAAGTTAAAATAGCAAGCCCCATCCTTAGGGTTAATCTGACTCCCCCTTACTCTCCACCACAGTTTAGAAATGCTCCTTAACCTTTTTTAATGCAGTCAGGGAACTCAAGAATAATGTGAAAAATACCAATCTGACTCTCTGAATTAATAACTTCATTTTTATATCAATTTCCCTCTGCAGGCTGGAAGTCTTAAGATCAAAGTGTCAGCAGGTTTAATTTCCCCTGAGGCCTCTTCCCTTGGCTTGCAGATGGCCACTGTCTTGCAAGACCATGTCCTCACGTGGTCTTTTTTCGGTGCACAAGGGTCCCTCCTCTCTGTCTTCTTATAAGAACATTAGTCCTATTGAGTTAGGGTCCCACCCCTCATTTAACCTTAAATGCCTTTTTAAAGGCCCTATCTCCAAATATAGTCACAATGGGAGTTAAAGCGTCATATGAATTTTAGGGATACATAATTCAGTTCATAACTCCCTTCATCCAGAAATTTAAAAATATATATATTTTAGAGGTGATAGTACAATGGCAAGATTCATTTTGAAGTAAATGTTGTAGCTCTTGATACATTATTTTTAAAACTCTTTTATTCAGTTCCTGTTCCAGACTTTGAACCTGTTACTTTTACAACTGAGACCTCTGGGACAACATTAGGTAATAACTCCGTGCCATTTGCCAAGTGCTTTTGCAGTCCATTCCGCCTCCACTCCCATCTCATGGCTTTTCCTTTTTATGAGACAGCCTCCGTCATCAATATTCCATTGCCATTCAATCACTTCCTTCACCTGAAGAGTACTGAAGCCTCTTAAAAACAAGTTTCCTGTTGTTTTTATGAGAGCAGGCATGAGCTTAGTCCAAAACATTTACCTGTCATGTGGTGCATTTGAAACTGTCATGTCATCTTGTGCCTCTTTGAGCAGTGAGTGTTCTGTGTTAAAGCTGAGTTTAAAACAAATTGGGATCTATTTCTTAACTAGGCTGATTTTCAAAAACAGCTACTTTTATGTTCCTTTGCACATCTAAGTTTTTAGATTTTTAAAAAACTACTTGCATGTTATGTTGTTTCTTTCTTGGTGCTTTAAGTACTGATGTGTTTTATTACTAATTTGACAAATAAGGAATCTCCCAAATCTGAAATTACAAGCCTCTTCCTTAGCATGACCCTAACTTCCCCTCCCCTTGCACCAGTGGTGAGCCCTCCTTCTCAATCATTTTTCCCAATGAGAAAATACTCTGAGTACCTGATTACACATGCTCGTCTTCATGACTTGAATGAGTGATTCCACTATTTATATGAGTTTGCCCCCAAAGTGCCCTCAGTGATAAAAAGAAGACACATTGGCATAAAATGAGTAAAAATTTTAAACTACAGACAGTTTCCTGGAACTTTAGGAAATTTAACAGGTTTTGGAAACCCCTGACCCTTAGTATCAAGAGCATAAGATCTAGGGTAACACAAGGCTTTTCTTTCTTCAGCTACCAAAGCATCAAAAAGACCCCACCGTCCACATCCCAGAACTAAAACCACACCGAGCCCTCAAGTACCTCAGACCAAACCGGGTAAATGTGTGATTCTTGGTTTAAGGATGAGCCCTAGTAGCCTAGTGAGGACCCGAAGCAGTGCCAAGCTCTTATTTTCTCTAATCATGAGGTTGAGGCATAGTCAGTAATGTCACTTCTTCCCAGGTGTCAAGGAGAATATGACTGTGTGAGATACCATGGGTGCCAGAATATCTTATTATTTCTATGTGAGAACCTTCTTCGATATGCATTTAGTATATTTCTTACTATCAAATTTTATTCAAATCTTAAAACTTCTTTAGCAGAGTCAATATATTCAGTTCAAGTAAATAAACAAATTGTAAGCCCCTTGTATATTTCTGGACCAATATTGGCAACCGGGGGTGATAATGTCAGCTGTAGGAGACCTATTTTATTTCTCAAACAGTAAAGTTGAGTACATGTTTGCATGATACAAACACTAAATACTGATCTTGCAAACGAAAAGATCAAGGTGGATTGGACTTAGACCTTGGACCCACTACCGGGTTTGAATGAATTGAGGGAAAAGTGAACCAACAGAAGAAAGAACCAGACACGTGGGTGGGGTAGGGGTGGGTCAGCCGTGAAGGCGTCCAGTCTGCCTGAAACAGACTGTCCTACTTCTAGATAATCAAAACATGGCTGTTGTTGATGCTGCATTTAGAAGGGTCCATCTAGACAGAGTCGAAAGAGGATTTTGAGGACCTGACTCAGGAGCTTAGACTTGATACAGAGACATCAACTGTGACTCCACTTTTTCTGGGCTTAGGCGAGACATATGCTCTAAGTGTTACAGACTGAGTGACTATCTTTATTCTGCTCCCTTATGTGCCATGGTTTGGGGAGGGGACTCATCCTCTTTCCATAGGTGTGTTCTTGGCAAGATCAACATAGGCCACTTCAATGATTAATTTTTATATCTATTTCAAACTTATAAACCGTCTATTTATCCATGTTGACTTAAACATAGTTAAGTATTCATGTTCAGCTTCCATAGAAGTACAAGTTGATCAGATTTTTTAACAGTTTCTTTTCTAAGTGTATATTAGAAAATACACTTAGAGTTTTCCATACCAGTTAGAATATATTAGTTAAAACCTAGGAGAATTTCATGCTGGCTTTAAGATACTAAGCTAGTTCAAAGGCTAATCCTAAAACTGACTGTGAATGTAAGTTGGCCAAATCTTCAAAGAACAAACCCTTTTTCTTAGTTATTCTTTTCTTTGTTTCTTAGAAGGATTGTATAGAAGCATGATTGTTTGGGTGTGAATGTTCTAATTTTTCATGTATTTTAAAACTTCTTTGGTTTACTGTATTTTTTGGTCAGTTCCTGCTACAGTCCTTGAACCTGTCACTCTTAGACCAGAGGTCTCAGGAACAATATTAGGTAATGATACCCTGTGTTTTCAACAAGCTTTATCCTGATTATTGTAAAATCCAGAGTCTTATCTGGCTTCATGAGACAATAGTGTCATCCTTTGTGGTCATTCATTTACATTCTTCTTAAAATTATGAAAACTGTTTTTTATTGAATTTATTGGGGTGACATTAGTTAAGAAAATTATATAGGTTTCAAGTATACAATTCTACAATACATCATCTGTATATTATATTGTGTGTTCACCACCTTAAGCCAAGTCTCCTTCCATCACCACTTCCCCCCCTTTACCCTCTTCTACCTGCCCCCCCCCTTTGCTCTAGGAGTCGCTATGAGTCTTTCTAGAAGAGTGAAGAGATTAAGCAAAATTATGAAAACATTTTAAACAAATTACCTGTTGTTTTTAATAGAACCAGACATGCATGAACCACATGAGGATACTTATTTGCCATGTAACCTACTTGAAGCTGTGTCATGTCATTGTTCTGTTTAAGCAGTGTTTGTGATAAAACTGAGTTTCAAACATATCATGGTTCCCTACCTTATATCTAAGAAGATAAAGCCATCAACAGGGCCAAGAGGATCCATTATTGCATATCTACATTTCTAGGGTGTTTTTTTTCCTACTTGCATTGTATTTAGTTGTTTTGTTTCCATTTAGGTAATACTATGTTCTTATTTTAATAGTTATGTAAAAATATGCAATATGTCCCAAATTAAAAGATTAAATTACAAATCTCAGATCTAGTATGACCTTCATTATCCATTAAAATTTAGGAACAGTTCTTAACCTTTTTGTTGCCCAATCAAGTTGTCCTTTGAGACTTTGATTATAATTACTAATATTTTTTTAATTTAAAAGTATTTTTGTTTTCAAAGAATCTTGATAAAAGAAGATATAAGAGGACTATATATGATAAAAATCTCAAATGAAAAAGGCAAATATCTAACAAGTTATGAAAAATCTAGAGCCGTATTTTGACCTCCATTACCTTCCAGAGCCATAGAAATGTAGTTATGTAGTAACCCAAGAATTTCTTCCTTCAGCCTCCAAACCATCACAACGGACGCGTCGTCCATGTCCCAAACCAAAAACCACACCACGTCCAGAAACACCTGAGTCCAAACCAGGTAAACGTGTGTCCCTGGTTTAGAGTGCCAGCAGCCTAACCCAGCAGGGTCTCAGGAATAGTATTTGGAGCAGGGAAAGATAGATTAAGAGTAGAGCCTTGACCTCACCATAGTACATGAATGAGTAGAAAGATGGGGAGGAATAAAATCAGAAAGAGTAGATAAAAATAGAGATGAGCTGGAAGAAGTAGTCTGACCGCAATACTAGTGCAGAGGATGTCTAACTTCAAGGTGGCGTCAAAGCTTTTCTGGATCTAGATCCGTCCGTGGACTTTCATGGTGGCAAATCCTTAGGCACCTGATGGAACAGTTGAGATTTGATCCAGTAGACAGCAAGCTCTTCTCTGCCCATGAAGGCATGTTTTTTCTTTGCTTAGAATAGAGGGATACCCTATTTGATTCATCATGTGGAGGCCTCTGTGTGTTTCCAAAGATAAATTCTTAGCAATACTCACACATCCCACTTTGGCATATTAGTTAGAATCAGACAATCAAAGAAGGAGAAATAAGGAAATAAGTACCTGATTTAGGTAGAACCAAATTTTAAAAAAATAAACTGTATTCTTGTCTAGTTTAACAGTTTATAAAAGTTGCTATATAGTTCTAGAAACTATATTATACTAGTAAGATGCATTTTGAAGTAAATGTTTGTATTTTCTTTCATTTAAAATAATCATTTGGCTTATTTTTAATACTTTTGGTCAGTTTCTACTGCAGACTTTGAACCTGTTACATTCAGTACTGAGGCTTGGTTGACAACACAAGGTAATGGCTCATTGTGATCCTCAGTAAGTGCTTTTCCTTCTCATTGTTGGACTCATTCCATCCGCATCGTAGCTCCAGGTTCTTTTGCTTCTTCAGGCTACATCGTCATCCTTTGTTGTCACTCCATTATCTTCTTCATTGTAAAAGGATTGAAGATTCTCCTTCTTAAAACAAATTAGCCCTTGTTTTTTAGAAGGCCGTGCATGAACCTAACTCAAGTCATCTGTTATGCATGTAACCATCTGAAACTGTTGTCATTTTGTGCGTTTTTTTAACCAGTGTTTTGTTAAAGCTGGGTTTAAAAACCAATTCTCTTGACTTTAACAACTATTATGGTGTCCAGGAGTTTCTTTGTGGATTTAAAGGTCTACTTTTTTTTACACTGTGTGATATTTGTTCTTTGGTTGACATTTTAGTTAATTACATGGTCTTACCCAGTAAACTGTCAATGTTTGTAGGTGGGTATCACCCCACTGTATTTCAGCAGTGATTCTTACCTTCTATTCAGCCAGAAGAGTCCTACGAATGACTCTTCACTTCTTGAAATAACAACTTAATTTTATATGTGACTCATTTCCAAAGAACTTTCAATTGTAAAAGAAGACATACTATTATAATAGGGGTGAAAGTTTCAAATTTAAAAGCTAAAATGACACATTTCCTAAAATATAAAGTAATCTAATAAGTGTTAGGAAATACAGAGCCATGTGTGATGATCCAGAGCATCTGAACTACAGAGTCTGTAGTAACTGAAAGTTTTCTTTCTTCAGCTCCTAAACCATCAAAACGGACCCGTCGTCCACGCCCCAAACCTCAAACCACAACTACTGAGGCACCTCAAGCCAAACTGGGTAAATGTGGGTTTCTGGTTAAAGGACTGAGTCCTAGCAGCTTGGGGGAGTCTGATATTGATGCCCATGGTGGGAGTGATAGTCCATGTGAGCCCTCTGTAGGTGAAGGTACAAGGTTATCTGCTGCTGTTCCCACTGTTAAGAGGAAATCATGGCTGGGGCAGACCCATGTGGCAGCTGAATTCCTTGTGCTTTCTGCGTAAAGATCTCTTTTAATAGGGAATGTTGTTTTACTTTTTCTCATTTCATTATATTCTTCTATTAAAAACAAATGTCTTAAATAGGACCAAGCATTTTTAATTCAAGAAACAAACATTAAGTGCCTTCCATCCCCCTATAGCCACATCAACAGCTGTGAGGATCTCACAAAAGGAGGCAGCTTGTTTTTACTTCTCAGTCTGTAGTACAAAGTCAAACCCTGGCCCCAATATGAAACAGTCAAACATTGAACCAATGCAGTGAGTCTGTGCAAATCTAGCTTGTTTATTTCAGGGGCTGTAAACATCTTAAGCTTTAAGAGAGAAGTTTGTGAAGGACAGGAGTAAGGAGTGGAAAGAAGTTGGGTCTTAAAATCATGAAAATGAACAGAGGCAGAAAGATAGGGGATACAGAGGTCAACCAGAGGGCACAGGCTTCTGCAAAAAGGAGGCTCCTGCTTTCTGAGTAGTGATGATAGTGCTATGTTTGGAAGGGTCCATAAGAGCAGTTAAAGAAAAGTCCTTGAATGGAAGACTTCAGAAGTTTGGATCTGACCCTAGAAGCATCAGTGGTCTCTCCCACCTACATAGGATACCACATTTTTGTGATCAGAGAGGTGTTCTACTAGGCACCACACACTGAGTGAGGGTTTCTCATCCTGATCTGTTGAGTGCCTTTGCCTTAACTGAGGGTCCAGCCTATTTCCAAATAGGAGTGTTCAACAAAATGAACATGGTTCACTTGGCTTTATTCTTTGCTATGTCTTCTTTCAAACATAAACACTATTTTTGTATCTATGATTTAGACAGGCTGTTTTCTTGATAGTGTTGACTCTGTTGAGAGATTTACCAGATTTGTGTAGGCTATGACTATCTCCTAAAAGAACATTTACCTGGTGGCTATAGGGTGACCAAACAAGTATTTAATTTCAGAAAAAAAGTATAACTGCCTTACACCCATTGAAGCAATATTATACTTGTAAGATTTAATTTGCTGACATTCACAGTGTTTATTTCATTGCTTTTGATTAGTTCCTATTACAGATCTTGAGCCTGGTACTCCTAGAACTGAAGCTCCAGACATCGTAGGTAATGAGAACGTGTGTCCTTCAGATAATGCTTTTTCTAGTCATCCTCATACCATTGTAGCTGTAGGTTCTCCTGCATCTTAAAGCCATCTCAACATCCTCTGCTGTTAATCCATTACAGCCTTTATCTTGAAATTATGCTAAACTCTGTCATCTGTTGAATATAAGAGAACTGTGCATAAACTAATTTCAGGACATCAAACTGCCATGTAACTTCTCAACGTTGTGTCACATGATCACGTGCATTTGTTTAAACAACCTTGACTATTTTAAGCTTCATTTCAAGCATGAATTTCCATCCATCCCTTACAACTGCTTATGTCCCATCATTTGTGGAATATCATATTTCTTTGCTCATATTACTTTTTATTGTATTTTATAGTATTGGAATGCGTGATGATATTGGTGGATGTATTATTTCAATGAATAATGTTTTTAGTTAATTGTCAAATTGTTTAATGTGCTAAGTCTTGAAAGCTTAAATGATAGGCTTATAGATAGAGTAGGCTGACTCTTCTTTTCTGAGGGTTTAAAAATGTTTCTTTTATTGAATCAAGGACCACTTTGACGTTTTGATGAACACAGTCCATTCGTTGTGCATTGATCCATATGTTTTCAAATATGTGAACTCACCATTTTACTGTGACTATTTAAATACTAGACAAAAATAGAAATTTATTTCAACTTGTACAGAGGGCAAGTAGACTGATGAAGGCTTTTTCCAGTAGAGACAGAAAATTATATATTATACAAATGTGCAAAAAAACTTGTCCAGCAGAGTCTACCATATTAGCAAGAGTCACATAATCAAACATCTAGGGGAACTTCTTGCTAACCACAGTATTTGGCAGAGTGCTATACTAGGTCTATATTAGGAGATTAATAGGTACTTGGCCGTTTGGTCAAACTTGCAAGGAACAAGTGTCTCTTATCTCTCAGTTCTGAAGCTTAAAAATTGACTTCTGAAATTAATCAAGTGAAATTTTAAAATTTCTTTGGCTTATTTTATTATTTTTGGCCAGTTCTTCCTACAGTCTTTGAACCTGTCACTCTTAGAACCAAGGCTCCAGAAAAAACATTAGGTAATGATATTTTGTGTTTTTTATCAGTTGCTTCTGCTAATTGTCAATCCATTCCATCATCATCATCATCATCATCACATTGTCATCAGCTTCAAAGGACTGTGTTGTCATCCTCTGCTGTCTTTTGACTTCGTTTTTCTTCTTAAGAATATTTCAGACTCTTAAAAGAAGTTAAAAGCTCTTTTAAAAAGCTATGTATCACCTAGATCATAATGTTTGTGTTATTTGGATTTTGGTTGTGTACTTTTGTCTAAACAGACCTCGCATTTAAAGCTGAGTTTCAAATGCAGTGGGTAATGTCTGTATCTTCTCTAGACCAACTAAACATAAACATAATAGTATAGTGCCAAGGATTCCTTGGCATATTTAAATTTCTTGGCATGAATCTAAGACCATATGACCTACAGTTTGGCTATAGTCCTTACCTTTTTTTTTAAGTTAGAGATATACAAGACTCTTCACTCCTTGTCTTAATTTTATGTGTTTTATCTCTCAAGAATCTTTAGGGATTTAAAAAATTAACAAAATAAGAGAAAATATTTCAATCTTAAAAATGATATACCTAAATGCCAAGAAAATCTATTTTAGAAAATGCAGAGCCTCATTTCCAAAACCACCTTCACTAGAGTAATCCAAAATGTCTTTCCTCAGCAATTAAAGCATCACAACTATCCCATTGTCCATATCCCAAGCAGATTTCCCAAAGCAAGTTTTCATATTAGAATCAGAAAATGGAAAACCTCATGTTGACCACAGTAAGATGCTTATCAGAGTTCAAAAGTTGTGACTGCCTTCTGCAATGAATTATTCCTAACTACAAGGTGGACAAAACTTCAAATAGAAACTATTTACTTCTTGTCAACTTAAAAAGTTTAAAAAAATTGTTTGTCATTGGACACTAATGTTTTGAAAGAAAAATTAAGACTGTGTGTTTAAACTTTCTCATTTTCATGTTGTTGCTTTTGGTTAGTTCTTACTACAGGCTTTGAACCTGTTCTTCATAGTTCTGAGGCTCTGGGAACATTAGGTAATGATTTTTATGCCCTCGCTAAATAATTTCATGCTCATTAAAACCCATTCCATCACTGTCATGGCCAGGGTTGCTCTTGCTTTCTTAGACTGCTGTTGTCATTCCATTTCATACTTTGTCACCCAAGTAGTCAGGATTCTTAATTCAAGTGTTGCCTATTGTTTTTGACAAGTGTCCTTGGATCCAATTGAGGAAATGTATCTGGCATGAAACTCACTTTAAAATTGTATTGTGTGATTCAGTGAAGAGTCTGAAGATTAAATTGCTCCCCTTCTGTTTGGTATTTAGATCTATAAAACAATGCCAACTAAATAGCATGAACTTTCTCTGAGCAAGTTTACTTTCTATAAGATCTGTGTAATATTCCTATTACTCTCTTCCTGTTTTAAGGAATGAGGATTCCTTGTTGTATTAAATTATCAAAAAAAGTTCCTCCCTAGAAGTGCCAGTTCTAATCAATATAAGCTACAGGCTCCGCAACCTTCGATGAATTTGGCTACCCCTCATTCTCCACCACAGCTTAGCGATTGTTCTTAATCTTTACTAAGTAGGAACTTCTCTAAGTATCTAAAGATGCATATTAATACTTATTCCTTTAATCAATAAATTTTACATATTATTTTGGACCCTCAGTGATGATACGGAACAAATTACATTAGTATAGCAAAATTTTTCAAACTTTGGAAATAAACTCAAGAAAGTAGAATATGTCTTAGAAAACATACAATGCTGTTGGTGGTTTCTAGACCTACAAAAACTGTAGTAACCCAATATTTTCTTTCTTTAATTTTAAAACAATGGGACAAAAGAAAAATTAAAAACTCCTCCTCCCAAACTTGAAACTTCAAGGAAGCTTCGTCCTTGAAACAAAAGAAATCTATGGTTTCTGGTTGAAAGAGTCCTTCCAGCCCATTGCAGTTGGGCCTCAGGAGTGACAGTGACGTGTCCTGCTAACTGGCACCTCTCGTCTCAGATAGTGGTTAGCATGTCTACAACTGCAGGGTTGACCAGAAGGCTCACGGTTGGGGTGCTCTATGTGGTAGCCAAATTTATCATGTGCCCTGCATAGGGATTGTCTCTGACAAAAGATGTATCTTATTCAATTCTCTTATTATTCCACTTCATTCATCTCTTTTTAAAAACTGCTGCTTCTTTAGTTTATGTAAACAAATGTTTCCTTGCTCTCTGTGTTCCCAGCACCATATTAGCAGTTGAGTGGGGTGGGGTGGGGTGGGGTGGGGTGTTGAACAGAGATGGAGATCAAAAGTAAGGACATGTTTCACCTTTTGAACAGATGACAACATAATAGTGGGAAAAACCTGTTCTCAAGTTTTTCTTACGTATAAGACTATTTGCTTATACAAAAGCAGCTTGTTCAATTAGTGGTAAAAATATAGAGGGGAAATATTTAAAGGAGTCAAGGATCTATGTGGGCTGTTAGAAAATAGCGGGACTTTGAAATAACTTTAGGATTTGAATTAGTAGATGGAAGAGTGGGCACAGCAAAAATAAAACAAAAGCCTTAACTCCTATTGAGGGTACCCATGAGGGTACTGAAACTGGAATATAGAACAAAACACCCCTAGGTGATACTGAGCATTTTATTAATGATACTATCATGAAATAGCTGTAGGAAGCTTTTCAAGCCCTTGTGGGAATTCTGATTCAGATGCAATAATCAATGAGAACCTAATTTTTTTCAAATAGGTTCTTGCTTTTTCTAGAAGGATGCTTAAGATCAGGGGTTAGCAAAATCTTTTTATGTGAAGGATTTTAAGTGAATATTTTAGACTGTGCAGGCCATTCAGTGTCTGTCACAACTACTCAATTCTGCAGTTGTAGCCTGAAGTCAACCAAAGCCAATATGTAAATATGTAACCATGCCTTGAATTATCTTAGTTTGTGGATGTGTTTTTGTTCCAATAAAACTTTATCTGAATTTCATACCCTTTTTACATGTTATGAAATATTACTCCTAAATGTTTTTCCATCATTTAGCAATGTAGAAAACATTCTTAGTTCACAGGCCAGTCAGAGGAAGGGCCACAGTTTGCCAGTTTCTGCTTTAAATTTACGCGCACTCTGCAAGAGCTCTCCATCGTCCTGCTATTTTGAGGGTCTATTTCAATTCATTGCTACCTTTGTCTAAGATCTATGAAATAAATTATACAAAATGGACAACTTAGACCCTCTTCTTTCAGCTCCCACTGAACTACAAACTCTTATTTTGAGACCAGTGACATCACCAGGCCTAGAAATGAAACAAAGTCAACCTGGTAAATAGGTGGTTGTATCTGTCTGGGTACACTGTGAGCGTCAAGGGACAAACTCCAAGGGTTGTATTTCCAAATATAAAAACCACAAAAGAATATACATTGAACAACTCTCTCTACATATTATATAATGCTCTTTCCAGGATTGCATGTTGGTATTAAATTGATAATGCTTTACATTTATATTGTGTTACTCAGCAGTATAGAAAAACTTATCTTCATTTCACTGTTTGCTGTTCCATTTTAGATAATCATGTATCTGATTAAGTAGTCAACAAAACTACTTAGAAGAACTGGTTTTATTCTTATTTTTCACTAACAGTTACGAATTTGTGGTACTGTTTAGTAGTAAGCTCAATTTGCACTCTGTCATGTGAAAAGAATGCTAGTTCAGTTGTGACCATCAAGGAAGGAGAAAGCGCTTCAGTAAAGACTTAAAACAAAAATAAAAACAAAACACAACTTTACCTTATATAATATAACCTGAACATATTGGCCCCAAGATTAAAAACTAAATTTTTAAATCATTCTTAGCAATGCTGTTGCTGTGCCCTAACATTTATTTTGAAACATCTTATTTTTTTATAGCATAGGATTGTAATCCTTTTCATCTCCTTTGTGCATCTCTTAATTAGCTAATGGCATTTTGGTACTCATGTGGACAGTACTAGATATGGTTGTTATTGGTAACCTACAACACGTATAAAATTGTCAGTTCAATTCAGTTATTAGAGTTCCTTTTAGTGTTAATAATATATTATCATAAGGGCTAGCGTGGAGCAGTTATAGGCACAAGGCACTTTTCTAAATACTTAGTATGTATTCATACATTCAGTGCTCACAACAACCCATCCTTGATCAATTGTATCATCCTGTGTTTTTTCTGCTAGTTTCTGAAGTCCTGGAATCTGTTACATTTAGCACCGAGTCATCAGAGGAAGCTATAGGTAAAAATGTTTCCTACTGGGAAGTGAGGTATATGTGCTTTCTCCATCTCGCTGTGGAAGTCCTCTTTGAATGCCCTCATGTCATGCTTTGGGACATTTCATAGCTCCTCACATCTTGTCTGTGCTCATCCAGTGAATCTTGAGAGCCAAATATTATATACAGCACATTGTGCTCATGTCTGCTGTGTGCTCATGTCTATGCAAGTTCACAGTTTCCTTTTTAGTTCACTCTCAATCTGACTGCAAGTTTTAATATTTTATGTTCTGATCATTCTTTCAATATGAATATACACATGCGACTTTCCGTTTTAACATCATGTGAAGTATGCATCCCCATGCTTTCCAAGGATTCACTCTGTCTTTTTCTCACTAGAATCCTTTTTTTAAAAAAATGTAAGGAAGTAAAATGATCTTTTTTGCTCCAGGTAGAAATTGCTGTAGTTATTGTGTGAGTCTGTGTGTGTTTTCCCACATAGCACATTGCCTTTATTTCTGCTTTCATTTCTGCCATTTTAAATTGTAGTCGTCTTCATAAATCACCTAAATGTTATTCTCATGAGTGTATCTACTTAAGGTAACTAATCTTTGTTTTCAAATTAAACAGTGTTCCATTACAGAGTGCTGTGGCTGCCCACCACTAACCAGACCTTCCCTGTTCTTCCCTAGCATCAGCCGAGACACATTATGTATATCCCACTGCCAAGGCACCACTCAGGCCAGAGGAGCCAAAGACTGAAGGTGGTAAAGGTTTTCATGCTTTGACTCATTTCATTCAACAAATTTTTAATTGGTGTTTATCATGTCCGTGGAACATGGAAGTTCAAGCTGTGGTACTTGTTCTACAATTGAGTAGATGTGAAGAACTATAGCTTCCAGTATTCTTGGATTCTTAAAATGATAATGGGCTCTCTGAATACAGAAATAAATTTCAGGTTCTCTTCCGTATCTAGATATTGAGGCATAATGACATTTGACAACCAGCTAATGACCGTTAAAACATAAATATTAGTTGGAGGATTACTTTTATAGGATAGAATCTCCTCTCTTGGCTCTCTTTTTTCTTGTCTAAATTCATTGTCCTATTTGTAAAAATGTGATGCAAAGTCTTAAAAGAATGTGCTGATATGAAAGAAAAATACTTGACTAGCTTAACGTGTTACAATTTTTAAAATTGTTCTGCTTTGTTTTGATACAGTTGTGGAATCTGTTACAAATGTGTCTGAACCACCTGAGGCTACACTAGGTAATGACACAGCTCAGCAGTTCTGTCCTCACTGCCACCATCGCCTGGGACCCTCGGGTTCTCTCTCATTGTGAATTCGTGTTGCAGCCTCATTTTTTGTCACAGCAGCTCATTTTCTCTCTAGGTTCATCTGCTCATAACCATTGTCCGAGAAGTCTCTTCTTCCATTCAGTTTTGTACCTAGACCTGATCTCTTCCTCCACTTAAGTCAGCAAAACTATCCAATCTAAAGCATCTTTTCCTAACACTGCATATTCTGCCAGCTTGATGTTGTGTTGACTATTTCAGATAATATTGTTCGTATAATGATCCATTCATACTTTCTACCCTCGCAACACACTTTCCATTAACACTCATTCCATCACGTTCATTTACATGTTTGATGTTTTCTCCATTATTTAAGTGAAAGTCAGTGCTTCTTGTATTGGCTTATACTTTAACACCTTTTTATTACTTTGTTTTTCCTTTTGGTTACTACTGAATATATCTTTCTAGCATTGTGGAGAAGGTACCAGTGGGGAGTGAAGATTTAAAAAGTAGGGACATTGTTTACTTGGAAAGTGTTTTTGTAACCTGGCATCTCTAAGCTTTTTTTTTTTAAACTAAATGCATTTTGAGGAAGGAGAAATGCTATTTGCTACAGAGTTGCAGTTCGCTTTCTTTTAAAAAAAAAAATTCTAGTTGTTACTATCATTTGTGTCATCTGAACTCAAGGTGTGTGAAGCACCAGGGTAAGCCCGTCATCCTCAGGGACCGTGGAAGCAGCGGCCCTGCCTTCCCACCCTGCAATCCTGCCCAGCCAAATGGGCTCCGACTGGCCCGGGTAAATGCATTATTTTGTATTTCACGTAGAAGGTGAGTGTTTGCAGAACATAAGAATGGAAAGACAACATGGGCGGGCACTCCTTGACATCGGGAGCCCCACCTCGGTCCCTCAGCTCACAGCCTTCGCCGCCTCCTCTCCCGCCCATCGCCGGCAGCCAGTCGCACTGAGTTCTTTAGGACAGGCCTGGAGACAGCTCAGCTGCTGTGCGAGTGTAGAGATGGGAAATAATGCTTCTGGGGAAGACCATTTCTATTTCACTTAAATATAAATACTAATTTTATACACTTTATCATCTTGCCTAGTTTTACAAGTTCTATGGCCCTGCTAACAGAAACAGGTTTCACTGTGCAATCCAGATAAAAAGGGATCACTGGCCAGTCACCTTGTCATTATTCAGGTCCTTTGCTTCTTTCCCCTACTTCCTGCAGTGGTTTCGCCATTTCCCTGCACGCAAATAAGAGAAACTGAAATCAAATCAGAGACTTTAGCAAGTCATAAAAGGGTTACTTGGTGGAGGAGTTGGACATGAAGGGAAACAAGTCATCACCGTGGATAACTGAATATGCTGCTTACGAGGAAAACCCCCCTCAGTATCTGTAGGCTCTCTTAGAATAGGAGTTTATTATAAATAAGCCCAAACTTGTGTTTTGATTGCCATTGAACATTTTTGTATGTCTCTATTTCCAAAGGAGATATTGATATTTATTATACTCATTGTCCTTGGAAATAACCTATTAAATATTGCCTGTTAAACTCTATATTTAATTATACCAAATTCTGCATTGATTGCATGAACTGAATCTGTCAGTTTTCTCTAACTTTTCGAAGTTTATGGTTTTTATAGTTATAATAATATTATTGAAATGTTTTAATTGTGAATACTATTAGTGATTCTTACCCCTTTCTGAATCATTTTTGTGGCATTGCCTCATAATCTCCCTTTACCTGCAGACCATCTTTCCTATACCCTGGAGGGAAAATAGGCAGTCAGTAGCAACCTCAAAAAGCAAGGGAATTGGGAGTCAGGAAATCATGAGACTGAAAGAAACTCTAGAATCAGAGAATTTTAGAATTGGAAGGACTCTTTAAAAATTCTGTACCTTTAGATGGAGATCCTGTGGCTGTCACCCAGTGATGAGCAAAGGGAGCTCTAAAGCTCCAGGTGGCAGGCTCCTACACCAGTGTCACCTCCAACGTATCTTGGTGTTCATCTCTCTACAGGCAAGAAGGCTCCACTGAAACCCTTGCATGCCTTGCATTCTTTGGTTTAGTATCTGGATGAAGTCTCTGCAGACTCTTTAGAAACTACTTCTAGTATCTAATGGCTCTTATTTTCAGCAATCTTTTCTTAAGGTGCCTGAAATTCCATGACCTTGAAAAGCATTTTGTTCCTTCTTACCTCTCTTATCCCAGACGCACTTGAGTCCAACCAAATGAGGTGTTTCCACAAACTGCAACCTTGAATTTGATAATTTTTTTCCCAGCAGGGATATACTTTTAATTTTCTTGGTGAAGAAATAATTGGTTTTTATACCAATTATTTGGTGTAAAAATAACTCCTTTGGGAATTACCCAGAGAAGAAATAACTTTCTTCAGTAATCTACCCTTTAATTTCTGTTCAATTTCTCTTCCTTAGTATGACCAATAAATTTTTGTTTTGTCTAATAAGATTAATTTTTTTCATCAGCACTTACTATTGAAATCCATTCATTTTCTAGGTATAGTTGGAATATGACATGCTAACTTTTTTTTTTAGAAGAAATTATATCTGTTTGCACTCAAGATACTGGGATAATCTGATATAATGGTGAGAACTTGCATTAAGGATGAATACTTGTTATTATAAAATGTATTTTAACCTATTTAAAAGCTATTTGAAGTAGATTTTTCTGGAATTCCAATGGTTTTGTTTGCCAGCTGAATATCTTGGATATCATTTAATGTGCCATCTTGTTTTGTTTTCTGTTGTATTAAGAACTTATCTTCCTATATTTGCAGCTCTTTGGAAGCTTTAATTGCATTAACTGCTGTGTACCTAGGCTGTCAGTCACCCAACAAGCATCTCTGAGAGCCTAGAGGCTGGTACTGTGGTTCCTGAAGGGCTCAACAGCTCCAAGCCTTATATCTTTTTTTTTTTTAGCTGCCAAGCAGACACCGCGCATTCCTCCCAAACCAAAAACATCTCCACGTCCAAGAGTCCCACAAACACAGCCAGGTAAATACATATTTTATCTTCTGGCCTGAAAAGTTGGATATTAGTGAAGTTATTCTGTTGAATTATAGCGAGTTGGGTTTTTAACCCTTGTGAAGCAAGTCTTCCTGTGAAACCTGATAAATATTTACATTTACTTTTCCACTGAAATGTATACTATTGGAATAGCTTATTCCAGAAGGTACCCTGTTGTTACATTATTTGGAGTGGGTGATGAGAATGAAATTTCTTTAAAAAGTAGCTTGTCTGCTTTCTCTGCCTTTCCCAGCTTGAGAACTGTCAGCCCTTCCATGGCCCTTGAATGTGCCTCCTTTTGCCAATCACTTAATTTTTTTTTTAACCTTTCAGTAAATTTTATTTAATATCATGAAGATTATATATATCTCTTCTCCTGTAACATAACAATTACATAATATTGCTACGGTTGTTTTGTTGTAAAATTTTAATAAGGACCCAAACAAGATTTATTATAAACTATTTTTTATTCTGTTCAAGAAGCTCTCCTTTGAATGTTTAACTCTAACCCTAACTTCTTAACCAAGCTCTTGTCTAATTTCTCCACCTGCCTCAGCCAATCTCCATTTTGGACTACCATAAACTTGAATGCTTTAAAGAAAGCTTATTGTTTCTCCGCCTTTCAGTTTATATCTGTGGTAGGTTCTCAGCATTTTGTATCTGATTTTTACCTCTCTCCCTCATCCAGCCTCTGCAGTCTGTCTGTTACTAAGCATGGGGCATTCTAGCTGCGATGCCTGCTTCAAGCATCTACCCTGTCATGCCTACTCCATTGTCATCAATCAGCAGATCTCCTGTCTCTCTTCTCTCCTAATTTCAAATTGTATCACCCCTTGATGCTTAAGTGATTGCTTAATTCATTTAATCAGTCATTCAACAAATACATACTGCACTCTGCTTAGGTGCCAGGCAATGCACTAGACACTAGGAGCTTGAAACAAAATTGAGTTTCTGTGGTCAAGTAAGTAACAGTCTTGGTCAATCACTTAAATTTAAATTTACCATTTATACATGGTCTGCTTCCATAAAGTATATGAGGTGCACCTGCCAATTTGTTAGGAAAGGAACATTCACCGTCACTGATGGTCTGGGGAAAGGAAAATGTTAGCAGGTAGTAGTTTTGAAGTTCCACCAAATCCTTTAATCATATCTCAGTGTCCCTCTTGAAAGAAAAAGCTGTATATTTGGGCTTGGTATTGAATGTCTGATTCTGGGAGACATTTTGCCTGTTATTTTTTTCTTTAAAGGGAAATTCCCTAAAAGACAGTTCTATGTTCTACATCTAGGAAATGATTTTAAATCCGCTTTAATCTCCTGATAGAATGAGAAATTTAAAATATTAACAATAAATATATGTGCAACATTTATATATAAGAATTTCTGGGGAAAATAATTGATGATTACTGAATGGGATAGGAATAAAAACAGAAAGCAAGTGTATTAAATCTGTGGATAGGAAACTAAAACATTATTTTATTATTATTTATTATTATGTCTTTATTGATTCCAGAGAGAGGAAAGGAGAGGGAGAGAGAGAGACAGAAACATCAATGATGAGACAGTCATTGATCGGCTGCCTCCTGCAGGCCCCTGACTGAGGACCCAGCCCACAACCCGGGAATCGAACCCTGATCGC
The DNA here is from genome assembly GCF_964146895.1 of Miniopterus schreibersii. Lineage (NCBI taxonomy): Eukaryota > Metazoa > Chordata > Mammalia > Chiroptera > Miniopteridae > Miniopterus > Miniopterus schreibersii. Next base: position 65,327,546 of record NC_138106.1, on the reverse strand, counting down.
CTGGATCCTAGGTCAATGCTCAACCACTGAGCCATGCCCCGCCAGGCTAAAACACAACTTTAAAAAATAAATCATCAGATAAAATCACATGAGGATACTCTCAACTTCTTATTTGAGTATAAAGCATGGAACAAAAGTAGCAGAGAAAGGAGAAATGGAAATAAATAAGAAAGCATGAAAGCTTAATGAGTGTTGGAAAATATGAGTAGAGACAAAAAATAAGAACTAGGAGTTAAGACATTGGGAATATAAATGCCTAGTTAGTAAGATTTTAAAGAGTAAAAGAGATATGAAGTAACAAGGAAGACATTCATAATTTTCCTTTTGAGCTGTATTCTACATACAGAAATACAGGATAATAAATCAGCTTACTCTAAATTTCCATTATTATACCATATTCAAAGTTTCAAATTTGTTTAATTTAGACCGTTAGCCAAGCTTCCGCCACAAGATATAGAGCTTCAGAATGGATAGATTCATACGCTCGGTGCATTCCACTCTACATCTACATCTGAAACCCTTGAGTGGCTGCCAAATAAGCAAGAGAGCTTCCTGACGCTGTCCCAGCTCAGGCAACTAACTCCCACCCGTCAGCATCTGTGGAAAATAGCTGCACCCAGATGCTTCCGGCTTTGTCTGTGCTACTTAATGCAAGGGAACAATTTGGAAAATTGATCATGAAAAATAAAATATATTCTAATCATTCCTCTTAAAAGTAGATGAAATTAGGATCTCTCTGACCTAAGAGAATATGATGTTACCTAATAGATCGCAGCAATATCCGGGGTTTTATAGTCATTGAATGCTTGTGTATGTATACATATGCATTACTAAATATTTCAAAGATAGGTAGGTATTCAAATCCTAGTACTTCTCCTCTAATCGTTGACTAGCTCTTTATGAACTTCAAAAGGCTTTTTGGTGGGAGAATGTTCTGTTCATATGTACAATACCAAGTGCAAATTATTGTTGGGTGGTAAGAGTATCATCTGACAATAGCGTATGCACAATGTGTTCATCAACCACTTTTTTTAGGATGAAATTCTGTAATTGGACATGTCACCTTCTTATTTATACTTAAACTATGCTTATATATTAGATCGCAAAATTTGTCATTGAATGCAAAGTGGGATAAAAAATTAGGAAGAAATCAAGAATATTTTGTCTTCGCCCAGCCTGGCGTGGCTCAGCGGTTGAGCATAGACCTAGGATCCAGGTGATTGGGGTTCGATTCCCGGTCAGGGCACATGCCCGGGTTGCGGGCTCGATCAATGACTCTCTCATCATTGATGTTTCTCTCTCTCTCTCCCTCTCCTGTCCTCTGTCTGAAATCAATAAAGATATTAAAAAAAAAAAAGAATATTTTGTCTTGAAGTAAAGATATGATTTTTAGATTTCTATATTCATAGGTAATACTTAATAATACCATTATTAATTTTATACCCAGAAATCTGACAATCATCCAAACTGTAGGTGCTCCTACTTTTTGAAGGAGCAAAGAGAAAATTAGAATGTTCTCAGATCCTTCAATGTGAACTTTGTAAAGATGTTCTAGAAGTGGAAAAAAATTTATAATAGTGTAGTTTTCACATCATTTTGACATTTCACATTTAATTCTCACAACTACCCTTTCAGTTAGCACAGGTTTATTATTTCTTCCTAAAAAAAGTGAGAAGCAAGTTAAAATGTGACCTGCAGAGCTTGGATATAGAGAATCCAAATGTTTGGACCTAGAGATAATGTCTAGACCTCAGCTTCAGCTCAAGTCTTGTCTCGTACTTAACAGCTATGTATAGTCACCAACCCAAACCTTTAGAGTGAAACTGGCAATTCCTTCCTCCCAGCATTTTTATGAGAATCAAAGGGCATAATCCTTATGAAAGCATTTTTGAAATTGTAAAATGAGCTATAAATAAATTAGATCTTTTTTTCCTGGTGTCTATTACATTAGCACCTGTTACTCTAAAGGAACAGTTGTAGAAAGACAATTTTAGTTTGTAAATATGTTCATTTAAAGATTTATTTGGGGCCTAAGAATTGCAGGGAGAGTAGAATGCCAATCCACCCACTCCATTCCTTCCATGCTCACTTCCCTTTCTGCTGTGGCCTGATCTGACTAAGCTTGTCTTATTCTTATCCATGTTTCATTGGCTTCTACCCTGACCCTCTGAACTAATCTTCAAAAAAAGACATGGGTTATGTGTGTATTGGGGACGGGGGGTGGTAAGGAGAAGTCAAGCAAACATCCAGAAAAGAACATTCTTGCATTAATTTAATTGGTAATCTCCTGAAATGAAGATTTTAAAAATATTCTCCATCCTGCTTTTATCCTTAGTCAAATTTTGCATTTCCCAGATTTCAGTCTCTGGAAATCTAACTGATCTATTTTTAGAGCTTAAAGTTTATTTTTCTACCTACCTCCCATTTTACTACCCTTTTTTTTTTTTAATCCATGGTCAGGCTTACTCTTTGTCAGATCTTATGTTCTAAGCATGACCAGGAGATGCTGACACCAAATGACTCATGATTTGAGCTCTCTCTTTCAGCAATTAAGGTGTTCCAGCGTGTTACTTCAAAGCCAAAAACGTCACCAAGGCCAGAAGTGTCATATACTCCACCTGGTAAATGTTTTCTTTCATATTTGAGCCAAATGCATTCTGTCGCACTCTGCTGCAATGAAACATGAGAGCCGATGGATGGGAGGTCAATATTTCACTTATGTTCACATACCATTTTGTATCATACATGACATGACCATTTCAAATGTTTCCTAAGAGTTATCTAAGTGCTCATATAGTAAGCTATTGATACAATCAAAAGGCAGAGACTTGTTCCAAAAAACAAAGGTAAATTACATATGTATTTAATACATACTGGTATCCTAGAGAAATAGATGGTCTGTAAAAGTCTACAAATGTAAAATGTAAAATGTAGTGCTGAAATCAGGACAGAGTTATGCTTTATCACAATGTTTATCTCAGTTTATACTGAGAGAGATCAGAGGTAACAAACTTGAATTTTTAGACCTGTATCAAATAAGTCAGTCTAGGATATGCTGTGTAGCTTTTCCATTCCGTAGATTCCAGGCATAACACAGGTTTCATCCAGTTAGGCCTTTAGAAAATATCTTCCAACCACTTAGTTGAATTATCTACAGTATGTAATGAGAATCTAGATGAATGGAGCCCACACACTGTGTCCAGAACCAGGAAACTGGCTTTTCTTTGTATCTGCCTTAGAAGAATGCTTTCTAATTCAGAGCAAAGGATTCGCCCTGATGTCTGGCTCAGCAGAGCTCTGCCTTCTTTGTAGATTTGTGTCTACACCAAGTGCTGTCCTGGCTTTGTGATGACTGGCCCACAGGTTTTTGGATAGACCTCAGTCACAGAGCAAACCAGGAAGAAAATCTAGATTCCCACAAGCTATCCAATCCTCACAAATGTTCTGTGTAGCTAAACTACTCTCTCTGGTCAGTTCTAATTTGCAGTCACCCTGCAGCATATTTGCAGTTAGGAAGTAAGGGAGTAATGCTGAAATGCCTTTGGAGTTGGAATTGCTAGGACCTAGACAATGACTGAATGATTAAAAGAGGGATGACACTGCAGGGAGGAGTAAAGGCTTGTGTTTGTATGTCCTGCTTTTGCAGGGCCCGTAGGACTTTCAAGTGGAAATACCTAACGTGGTGGAAATGTATTCCGGGATATCTAAACAGAAGTCAAGATTTTGGGTGTAGATTTGGGAGTTACCTTTCTAGAAGGTTCTTAAATCTTATGAGTGGATGACATCATCCAGGTGAAAGTACAGACTGAGAAAACAAGAGGTCAGAGGTCAAATCCTTGAGCAACTCAGTTATATGTATAAGGAGTGGGCAGAGTAGGAGTGGCCAGGAGGTCTGAGAGAAGCAGGAAAGCTGGAGCCAGGAGGTGAGGCAGGGGAGGGTGGTCAGCGAGGCCGGGAGGCCTCGGAAGTGCTGCTGGACTTGACAGTTCAGGTGCACAAACCTGTATCGGAAAACCAAGGGCTGACGCTTCGGAATTCAGCAATTTTCAGGTTTTAGAAAGATGAAACAGCACATATACCATTGATAACAAGCATATCAATGTGTCTGCCATGAGAAGTATGAAGGGTCATACTACACAGGACGAATAAAAACTGTAAATAAGTCAGTTCTAGTTAGGTTTTGCTGTTTTGAGGTGGGGTTTTTTAGTAGTTGTTTTTGGGGGTTTTTTTGGTGTGTTTTATTTTTGTTTTTGAAGTTTTCTTTTCAGGGCATTTTGGACTTCAGAGCTATGGATGAGGAATTTTGGGTCCGTGGTTTAGGTCAGGGCGGTGGAAACTGGACCACAGTGAATAAAGAAGGTGCCACTGAGAGACCAGGAAGCGCAGTCAGAGGGTTTTGATGAAAAAAATGACAGCAAGGGAGGGATGGTGTGAAAAGAAGCCATGTCGGAATGATTTTTAAATTTTTTTTTTTTTAAGATATTGGGGCATTTGAGCCATTTTATAAGTAGAGGGGAAGAAACTTATGGATAAATGGAAATGTGGACTAATGGAGAAAAAATAAGATAATAGAAATAATGGAAAGTAATAGGCCCCAGAAGAGATGGGAGGGAGAGTGGCCCAAGAATCCAGGTTAAGGTTAGAGAGTGGCCTCCAAAAGGGCAGGAGACCTGCTTGCTCTCAGGCTGGACCTAAGGGTCCAAGGCTATAAAGGAATAGAGTGCTGGAGGTGTAAAGGGTGTGTACTCTATGTGTATTACTCTGCCAAAGGATCAGTCTCTTTGTAGCCTGTCACAGGAGTAAACCTTATTGCAGGCTTCATATTTCACCATCTTTATCAAGGAGCAACACATCGATTCTCTCCCCTGGCAAAACATCCATGCACACTCATTTTCATTTGTCCGTATTAGACATTTCACTCATAAATGCCTTGTGTTAGTCTTCAGAGCAGTGTGCTCTATTAAAAAAGATAGTTAATTTCATTGATTGGTTCATTAATATATGTGGTAAGTTGGTTAATATAATTGAGTCTAAAATATAATAATGGTAAATAGTCTTATAAGAAAATAAAAAATGCCTTCTCAAAAAAATTATTATTATTTATATTGTTTCCCCCAGCATGGGAGATTTAGGTTTCAGGAATCATGCTCTTATTTAATTTAATTTAATGCACAGAGGCATGCCACATAGGGAACAGGAAAAACAAGAAAAACTCACATTTCTTAGAGCTGCAACTGACCAAGCAGGAGAATGATTCATAACCCTTTCCTGTGAATATTTCTTTTTTTTGTTTGTTTGTTTTTTTCCACTGGTTTTAGCTGCTTTAGAAAGCCTGCTATGGCAGTTTATTAAATCATCACTTGATGGTTACAAAGTGCCAATTGCAGCTGCAGGAATCCACATTACCCCAGCCTAAATTCCTCAGTCGACTAAAGCAGGCAGCGAGTAATGTATTTACAGTATGGTGGATTTATTGGTTGCACATTTCTTCTGTTTCTCCTTTCCTAATCCCAGCTCCTCTCTGTGTAGTCTAGCACTGTAACCAATTAAGTTATTTATAAACTACTGGCGCTTTGCATAGTCGTGACCTTCACAGACCCAAATCAAAGTGCCTTCTCCTTCACCCTCCAGATAAACATTTAGTTTGATTTACAACTGGAAATTCCTCATATTTCACCATTTGAATTCCCCAAAATGCTACATAGCAAAGGTGAAACATTCACTGTTGTGATGGGTTTTCTCTAACTTTGTTGACCACTAATCTTTTTGAAGTCCCTTTTTCCTTCCAAAAAAAAGAAAAAAAGATCCAGATTTCCAAATTCCCCTGGATCATAGAAGTTCTAAATGAGTCAAGTTTCTTTTCAATGTACCAAATTCCACAACTGCAATTTCACTGGGACTTAGTGGCCTGGACTAAGAACAGATGTGATAGGTACCTTAAATATGATCCCCCAAAGCAATAAAAAGAATGTTTGTTTTATATAGCCTATTTTTATACTAATGGTAAAGTGATGCTTGGCCACCTGGTATGAAAGTTTCTTCACCTTTCTCTGAGGCAGAGTTCTAGCCTGAATTCTAATTATTTTCCCCAGCATCATAGAAGGTGCAAGAAAATTACACTGCCCACCAAAGGGACCCTGGTTTTTATGAAATCTTCAGGGTTGCAGGAAAACCTTTCAGTGAGAGAGTAGGGCTGAGAAGGGGAAACTGAGTCATTACCTTGCTCTTGGAGGAAGACTTTGCCGTAGAAATCCAGTGCTAGCAATAGGCAACCCCCCCCCGAAATTGGCCCCAAATGAGAAACAAGGTATCAAATTCTCAGCCTACTGTTTTATTTTGCCAAAATAGAGCTGACTACAGGCATTAAAAAATATACTGGATGTCAGAGACTGAAAATAAATAGGTTAATTGTTTAGCTGACATTTTTGTTTTGTTTTCATATCCTCACATGTCAGGAGGCCCTGCAACACCTAACATACCAGAAGCCACATCCCTATGACGAAAATGGCCTCAGTTTTCTAGTATTTACTATGTAACAAGGAGTCCACCAACTTTTCACCTGGTATCTTCTAATAAGTGCTGGTTTCTTTCGCTTTGATTTTCCCCCATAAAAACTGTTGGTGTCTTTTAGAATAAGACTTTGTTCTTCTCTTAGATATTCAAGAATTTTGCCTTCCTGGCCGTTTCCGTCAATTTGGGGGCCATCTGTGCCCTTTCTCTGAGATAACGTGTCTTCTTCTGCTCCCGCTGACATTTTAGCAGGAATATCAAATGGCCCCCAACCCCTTCAGGCCCCTCACCGACTTTCTGTTTGGAAGTCAACTTGGGGGAGACCTGCCTTCTTATGTTCAGTTACATGAGTTATTTCCTCCCCCCCCCCAAGGGAGGCTTCACCTGTGACCAACCCTGTTTTGCTCCCACTAGAACCTTTCCTAGACACTTTCCCATTTTGAAAAGAACTGTGTCTTGTCAGCGTGGTGGCAGTCACTGTGAAAGTGTGTTTGCTTCGCTCTTGCTTTCCAGGATTTCTGTCTGTGGGTGTTTTCAGTCCAGGAGTGACAGAGTACACGGTGTCTCTAACCTTTTCCTTCCAGGTCCCGGAGACGTGCTCCGTCCCCGCAAACCAGACCACGAAGTCTCTCAGAGCGAACCTGGTAAATGAACCATTTTATTTTTCCAATTAAGAGGTATAGTTTTCAAATATCTTCTTGAGGTACATATTTTTTTTAATGATCGTGATGTGGAAGAAGTTGGAAGGTATGGGTATAAAATGTGTATTTCGTTTGGGGAAGGGTTAGCCACATAATCTGTTTGAATTTTTCCCTGGTTAACACTAGGGAGTAACGAGTAATTATTTTATCTTTCCTGGAAGTGTTTTTGTTGAATAGGAGATCGTGCTAAAATTCTAAGACCTAATTATTAACTGAGCCAACCATTTTCACCTTCTTTCCAAGTGTAAATATAACTACATTCCAACTGTGGGTGTACTTTTAAATAAAATACGTAGGAGCCTACTCAAAATTTCCTTAAAGTGACAGTGAATGCAAACTTTAAAGCTTTAATTAAACTAAGTTGCCTGGGTGACATCTAATATATAGAATTTTCTCATATTTGTTACGGTTCCTAGAGAATGTTTAAATGATCAAATGGATGCATGTAGAAACACAGAAACTATTTTTATTTCACCAGATAGTAATTCTCATGAATATGTTTCTTTGGTTTGCTTTTGGTCTAGTTCTGCAGCCTGTTACCTTTAGAATTGACCTGCCAGAGACAACAATAGGTAATGGTTTTCCCATATTGACCAACTCTAATTGTTTTCTTTGCCACCAACAGGATTACAGGTCTTTCTCAAATGATCATATTGAAACATCATTTCTTCTCAAACCATTTCATAATTTCATTCTCATTATTACTCTGTCCAAAATAGAAAAATAATAGTTTCACTGTTGTAAAAGCTTTGCTCTGAAGACCAGCTTCAGACAGCTCGTTACCAAGTCCATCATCATCTGCCTCACTCATCTCCATGTTCCAAGTGACCCCACCTTGCTGGTGCCCCTCCACTTCACATTTTCTGCTGGTTTAATGGTTCTCAGCTGTAGTGCTGTGATACACTAGCAAATTGTGAAAGGTACTGGTAAGGAATTATCATTAATATTGGTTGAAATACTGAAATTTGCCAATGATTTATTTTAAAAAATAAACGAGCAGACTTGAGATGATGGTAGCAAACACAAGGATGACATCCGCGCTCGTTTTGTAATCCTGTGTGCTGTCTCGGGTGGGAGAGCCACAGCTGACAGACTCAGGGCCATGTCTGGCCCATTCCCATCTTACGGGGTGTGGTCATGGAGTGTGTCAAGCATTGAATGTCATTTATTATCTATCCTAGTGGGAAAAAACAGTTGAGAACCATTATTCCAATATTCCAGCCATTTTCCTAAAGGTTCTGTGCACAATTCACTTTCTTCTCCATGACTCAATATTTTCCTATTTTTGTTTCAAATGAAGGAATCTTATGTAATATTCTGGTCTGGCGCTGGCTTTTGAATGTAGAGATCGAAAACCTTGGTGCTTATGTTTTGCAGCTCCTTTAGAGACCCGAGGCAGCCCTTTTATTCCTATGATTTCACCAGGTCCTGGTCAAGAGGAACTACAGACCACTCTGGGTAAATTTTGTTTTGATATTTCAGCCCAATGAGGACCCACCTCTTAGGGATTGCCCTTAAAGGAGCCATATGTACATTGTGCTCATGGGTTGTTTCCAAGCAATAGAGGGTCTCTTTTTACCATCACAAAAATCTCCATTTCACTTGATTCTTTTACATTAATTGTATATTTGTCCTAATATTGTGATTTTTAATATGAAATGAGAATGTTGTAAAGCATCTTGACAAAATTTCAAGTATTCTGAAAAGCAAAATGTTCCCAAAGTGTATCAATAATATATTTTTTTATTGCTTTTTTTGTATTTGAAAGTGCACTTGGGAAGAAAAATTGCATCTAGTGTTTCATGGGTACTAAGTACAGTGCTAAGCAATAGGAGTTTCAAAATAAAACTCTTTTAAAGATTGGTCCTTACCCTGGAGAGCTCTCCCTCTAATATGAAGACAAGATTCAGTGATATTGGTGCTTCCTGATTGCCATTCAATGTGCTACATGTATTTTTTAACTTAAGTCACTTAACAACTTTGTAAGGTAGGCTCTATTACTTGCCCCATTTTACAGATTAGAAAATTGAGGCATAGAGAGATTTAAAATTTTGACCAAGTCACACAGCTAATGTCAGAGCCAGATTGGAACCCACACACTAAGTCACTAGAGTTTTTGGGAGTCACCCCAGTGTTATATTTTACAGTGAGTGTGACAGAGAAATGAGCAACATGCTGAACAAGCAAACTGCCAGCAGGCATCAGGGAAGGCTTCACAGAGGAGGTGACATTTATACTGGGTCTACAAATTGGAGTGACAGTTGAAGTTAAAAATGCAAATGTCCTTTCAGGTTAAAGACAGATGGGAATGAGGCACAGACAGGGCAGATATTGGTGGCCAAACTAAAGTGGTGAGCATGTAGGTCACATGGAGAAATGCTGATGGATGAGTCAGGACAGTTGTTTGGGATGAGCTCTGGCCCTGCTTTCGGGAGTTCATCGTGTGGGAAATCCCAGTTTGCCTGACTCTTGGCTGAAAATGAATCAGAAAACAAGTGTTCCCAGCTTGTGATTTCTGGCTCCTTTGCCCTGTCCATGCTACATCACACATGGCTGTGTTTAAATTAGTGGCCTTATTTTTCTCCCCTCGTCCTTTTTCAAATAAACTCATCTTTCATGTATGGCTGCTGAAATGAACTTACTGGTCACATTTTTAAGTAAAATTGTTTTTGGAGAAAAAATTAAAAACTGAATGAGAAACATACCCCGATTACCAAATATTCATCTATTGTAGTCTAAGCCCACAAGGTCAAGATCACCCATGATCGTGAAATCAAAAGTACTTTCAAGAACCACTGCCAGATAGGCTAATTATCTAACTTCCACTCCCTATTTTTTTAATGTATCTTGGTTTATTGAAGCAAGAACCATCACCTGCCTTCATCTCAAGTATCTCTCTTGTGAGCAGAATCCAGATTATAAAGCAGAGCAGAAAAAAAGATGACAGTGTATTATTTGCACCAAGTATTTCCTTGGATCCAGTGCGTGCCAAAGTGAACAGCATAATTTTCCATGTCTGCATGATGTTGTAATGAATCCAAGATAATATTGAGGGTGGAACTATTGCCATACTTATTTTTTTTGTTTTGTCAGGAGAAATGTATCTGTATCAGTAAACATAACCTTTGCTTTTCACATAAGGATAATAAAAGAATATTTATTATGTGGTGTCAATACACATCTTTTCATCTGACCTACTTCTTTTCCCCCTCACCTAAATAACTTGTGGGGTGTATGGAATAGGGAAAAGACGTGAAGGCAGTTAGGAGGCACATCCAGGTATCACCACCTCCAGCATCATGAAACAAACCCTGAGCTAAAAGCCTCTGATAATCATTAAAATAATTAGTGCAAGAAGAGGTAAAATATAATGAATGAGAATTATTAAAATGTATCATTAACTTTGAATTATTATGATTACTGGGCATACTTACAAATGCAATTTACCCTTTTATTATCACTTGGGGCAGTAGAGAGTGGGGTTTTTTGCTATGTTCATAATGATAATTATTTAAAGCAAGCCATCTTACTATGCTTTTCCCCAGCAGAAACAGACCAATCCACCCAAGAACCCTTCACAACTAAGATCCCACGAGCAACTGAATTGGCAAAGACAACTCAGGGTAATACTATTTCCCCACCTCTGGATACTAACTTTTCTTTTTTCATTTTTAATTGGGAAATAAAATTTTTTTACAGAATGTTATTTTTCGTCACAGTGAGTTACTTGATTTTTTTTTATTTAATAGGTGAAGGACATTGGCCAAATATGAATATCCATAAGACTATCAGTGAAGGCAGGGAAGACAAGTTCCTTAGTTAGAGCTTTGCTTTTGAATGTATGGCCGACCACTCGATGCTGATAACTAACAATGAAAGCTCTCTTTTTTTATTTCCTGATTGACCTTCATTTGCCTCATTTTCTACATCTGAGAAATAAGAACCTTTATTACCTTTCCTCCCTCCACCCTCCTCTTTCTCTCTTTCTCTCTTTTTTCTTTCTGTGTCTCATCTCCCCAACTCAATGGACACATCGATACTGTGGCCTGAGAAAGGAAGCTAGTAAGAAAAATTCATTTTTAAACAGAACTTAACATTTAAATTTCCAGCAAAGTTTTCTCTGGAATGTCCTTCTTTAATTTCTTTCTTTCTTTCTACATTTTGGGAAGTAAACTCACCTACATAAACCTTTCTCTCATCTTCATGCTCTTGGGAGGATATTTTTTATCCTACCTGGGTTATAACCATTGCAGATTTCCAGTATTTTCGTGTTTTCTTTCTGTCTTTTTTTTCCTAAAGGACCCCTTTTGCCCATCTCTACCTCTTTCACATGGAAGGAAGCCCAGAAAACAAAAGCAAACTTTTTTCAAGGAGTTGACTTATTTTATTCATTGTCAGTTATAATTTAGGAGGGAGTGTTTAGTGGAAGAAACTTGAAATAAGAGGAAATGATAACAAAAGAAATCTAATTTATGGTATACATTTTCTAGTAAGTAGAGCAGTACATGCTTATTCAATAAATGTGACTGTGAATGCTATGACGTAGGACAATTCTTGTAAATTTTCTAAATCTTTTCTTGTTCGGTTTAATTTTTTATTATGTTTTAAACGTTTATTTTATTATGTACTTTATCACCTTCATATTTATTCACTTATTTTTATTTATAAATCCACACAGAAGCCTAATACAATGACAGCCCTCCCACATCCTCATTAATAACATGTTCAATCATGTTACATTCATATTCCACCCTCATTTTTTTGCATGTTTGTTTGTTTATGGTTTTGCAAACCTCTTTAATGTCTGGCCTAATAGAAGATAGCTGGATTCTCATAATCAAGCACATCAATTTTTTGTAGCAAAATCTATACACCTACTTACAATAAGCAGGATAAATAAAGACTATTCAGCTTAGGTTGCCAAATGAGAAAGTTTTCAGCTTTTTAGAGCTTTGTAAGTTTCAGAATTGAGGATAAAAGATCATAGGGCTGTTCTTTGCTTTTGCATTTTCTTACTTTAATGGGAATATCAATATTGTGTCACCATTACCAGCGTATGTGGAAATTTTACCAAATTCCTTCTGGAACATGGTTTTATTACATAGAAGTTTCACAGTTGATTGGATGTATGTCCAGGATCTGATATTATATGAATTGTCTTAACATATTTATATAATACACTCTATTCTAATTATTTTCTTAAGCCTTAACTGCACTGCCTTAGGATACACACTTTTCTGGACTGTGCCAAGGGTCTTGAGAGTGGGCTCACCAGAGATTCATTTGCATGAGGTGACAAAGGACATCCTAGGAAAGAACCCATCTGAGGGATGAGAGTGGCATCCACACCCTGGCCCAACCCAATACCCCTGCCTGGGGGTAGAGAGTCAACTTCAGTAACGTCATGCTGTGTGTCACTAGGAGCACCTTGGCCCGGGCCTCATAAACGCGTGCCTGGGCTCTGCAGAAGGGGAGGCCAGTCGCCTGTTCTGTTCTGGATGTGCTTTGTCATGTTTTGTTTGTAACGGCAAGCATTAGGGGCACGGCAGCTCACAGCAATTTGATAAGGTGCTGTAGGGGTGACGCTGTTCCTCTTGATCTCTGCACTCTACCCATGCACATACCGTGACCTCCAGCCCCTCAACCCCAGGCCCAAGTGCTTGGAAGAAGCTGCAGCGCCTCTTCTATGTGGCACCCTTGCTCCACTGTCCACTGAGACAGTTCCCTGACGCACTCGACAACCCTGAAGTACTCAGGCTCTTCTGCTTTGCCTTCTCATCTCACCCAGAGTAGAAATCCACTGGGCCAGGGGCGTTGGGGGAATATTTTCCTTATGTTACTCCCTTCAGCCCCTGACGCTTACCACACCCAGGGAAAGTTGAAGACTCCCCCCTCCCTCTACTGGGCAGAACATACATCACTCAAGGTGTTTCTCCTATAATCCCTGTTTGTTCAGTTTAGATGTTACCTTCACACCTTCATACAGTATTTTTAATGTTTGTTTTACATAGACTTTTATAAAACTATTCAGATACGAAGCCATCTTTAAAAACTATTTTTATTATTGGTCACAAAATACTACAATAATTACACGGTCACAAAACTCCTTTGTCTTTTTTGTTTGTTTAAAATTGAAACCCTGGAGTAGCTTTCTCAGGACCATGGGTTATTTGGCGATGAGCTATCTGACTAACTCACAGCCTAAACTTAAATTACATTTCAGCTCTTTTATAGAAGTTTTTTCTAGATTTAAGTAGAGACTATGGAAAAATAAAAAATTCTGATCATGTGGCTTTGAAATAATATAGTGCTGATTATTTTTGTGCTCTAAGTCTCTTATCTGTCTAAAATTTTAAATTTATATTTCTTCTAAAATGAGATTAATAAGAACCATGATCATTGTAGTTCTTTAAGTGAAAGTAATCTTACACAGAAGAAATTAACATGAAAAGCTGAAATATGTTGAATTGACAGAGATTTCTATCACTCTCAAAGAAAATTAAAAACAAAACAAAACATTGGCTAACCATCATCACGCATTGTAGGATGTGTGCGAATTCATATTTTATAACATCAGTACCTCTGTTCACTCTAGTTGTTATACTTCGAAAGGCCCACACTGAATCCACAGAGAATTTCAGTGTGTGTCTGCTGTTTTTGGCCTGAAGTATGGCAAAATTCTGCTCATCAGTCCACATTGGAAGCTTATAAATGAGCTACATTATAATCTGTTTTACAGGTGTATTTTTTTTAACTCGTTAGGCAAGGCACTGCTGATTTATGGTTACATAAAAACCCACTCAAGATGTGAACCAAACCAACGTAAAGCTGTAATTTACTTATAAATTTACAAAAAATTTTCTATCCAGTCTTAGCTAAAGCATTACCAAGAAATTTGGAGTTAGGAGGCAGTGTGCTGTGTCGAGAGGGTAGGGGAGGGAAGGGAAGAATGGACAAATCTAGGATGAACACATACTTTAAAACCTTAGGAAGAAAAAACATTTCAGCTGGGGTTCTCATGAATTCGTCTGTTTACAGTGGTCGCTCATTTTTTAATTTATTCAACAAGCCTTAATAGGAGTCCTCACTGTGCCAGGCCCTAGAGGACAGGAGGAGGAAGTGATGAGCAGATGTGTTGGTCCCAGAGCTGAGTTCTGAGTTCTTGCTCCTTGCTCTCCCTCTCTTGATGGGCAGGACCCCAGAGGTTATGTTCTCTCATCCTAAAGCTGGAATAGATGGCACTAGGTATTTCTTCATTTCAAGATTCATGAGTTAAGACATTTGCATAGAGATCACATGTTTTTACTCTTTTCTTCTTACCTATCTCAAAATATTTTACTTTTTGCCTTTAAGATTACTTGTCTTTTTTTTTTTTTTTTTGGCAAAATAATGTTTCATGGTGACTACCTAATTGAGTGATGGATATGTGGACAGACAGATGGACACATGGATGGATGGATGGATGGATGGATGGATGGATGGATGGATGGATGGATGGATGGATGGGTAAATGGGTAAATGGATAAATGGATAAATGGATAAATGGATAAATGGATAAATGGATAAATGGTCGGCTGCCTTACATGTTTACCATGTTAAGCAACCATCTGGTAAAATAAATGCCCTTGAAAAACATGGACTATATGATGACATCATTAACACACATTATAAATGGCCTACCTCATTCTGACAATGTGCATTTTAACATCTAGTCATGAATATTTTCACTTGTTTTGTTTTCCTTTAGCATCAGTGCTGTAATGCATAATTGGAGGTTGCAGAATGTTTTTTCTACTTCCTTGCAAAGTATACAAGTTGGTGGTCCCTAGGATGCTAAATTTCTATTGAGTGGGCTTTGAATGTTGTATAGTAAACATGAAGCATTTCCTCTGTTTCAGCACCACACAGATTGTACACTACTCCTATGAGGCCCAGAATACCCTACAAACCACACCTCAGACCTGGTAAGTTGTTTCTCTTTCTGATGACCTGCACAATCAGTACACCTAAGAAGGTATAAAAAGTACTGAAACAGTCAGATGCACCAAAAGAGAACTATACATTTAAATTGAAATTAAGGACATAGAGAAATTCTGATCCTTGCAGATAAGTGGAAAGGTAATGATGAATCCTTGGAATTGACAAGATTTGACTGAGGTTTTTAAGGAGGGTCAAATTCAGAGACCACTATGGAACTTGATCAATATAAAATTATTATTTTTTAATATGTTTTTATTGATTTCCAGAGAGAGGAAGGAAGAGGGAGAGTTACAAATATCAGTGATGAGAGAGAATCATTGGGCAGCTGCCTCCTGCATTGCAATCTCCTACTGGGGATTGAGCCCGAAATCCAGGCATGTGCCCTGACCAGGAATTGAACTATGACCTCCTAGTTCATGGGTTGACGCTCAACCATTAAGCCACACTGGCCAGGCTAAAATTATTTTTTAAATAGTATTTGTGCATAAGAGGGGACCACACACACACACACACACACACACTCTCTCTCTCTCTCTCTCTCTCTCTCTCTCTCTCTCTCTCCCTCTTACCTTCAGTTTTTCATGCTAATTATAGGTAGCATTAGCATTCTCTGTGACACATTACTTGCTTTCAAATGTTATTTATCGTACAAGAAAAGATAGTCTCTCCAGGATAAAAGACTTGTTCTGGGAGAATATTTTTACTTGATTCCTTCTGATGATAAAAAACACACACCCATTTTACAGGTTGTAAACAGCAAAAATAAAGTGATAATTAAACATTGGAAAATACAAAATTCTGCAGAGGTTCTAGGATCTCCCTTACTGGAGCTTTTCAGGGAAGAATGAATTGGAGGGTTGATCTGGTCCACATAAATCACTTCTATGCTAAAGCACAAGTTGGACCAAAGACTGGTGTTTTCTGCCCTTTTTCTACTAAAAGCTTTCTAAAAGTCTCAAAGTTTCTAAAAGTCTTCCTGAAGTTCTAAATGATGAAACTGGCTTATAAATTAATGTTCTTGGTTAACATCTCTCCAGGCACATGGAAGAAAGAACGAATAATTTTTTCTATTCTTTGGTTTATGGAAAGCCCGTAAATTTTGGAGTAATCCTCCAAATCCTAAAGGTAGTTAGGCGCAGAAGTCTTTTATAAACAAATATATCTCCATGTGACTTGTATCATGATAGCTGTTGAGGACTGGTTATATTAAATGTTTCTACAAAATAATGAATAGTAGCAATTATGGCTAACATGGACTGCGTGTGTGCCATGGGTCCTGTTAGGTAGAGTTGAGGAAGCTAAGACATGAGAGCTAGGAGGTAGATTCAGAGTCAAGCAATCAGGCTCCAGTGCTTACTCTCCTGACCACAATACACTTAGTGCTTTTCCTTAAAGAGTCTTCTAAGCGAAGGATGAGATAGGTGACTTCTTAAAGTTTTGGTAATGCTATGACTGTCAACAGAACAGGAGAGAAATTTCAATGGTTTTATTACATTTCTGTGTTCAATGATGGACTTTTGCCAGGATTATTACCAAGGAGCATCTGTACCTAGAGACTCATGCAAAAGAACCATCAATTTACAAGTGATGAATTAAGGCCTTGACAAATAAATACACTTCAAGTTTTGGGTTTTTATTGGCATAGGTAGTTCTGATTGTTTGTCAGTTCCATTTTGGAATGTATCTAGTGCTTATAAATAAAGCAAGATATTTCCCATTTAGAAATATAAATTCCTTTGCCAGTTTTTTTCTTTCAAGCCCAGTGATCACATTAGATTACAAATGCAGGTCTCTACTTCCAAATACAAGCCTATGATTTTTATACCAGAATTGTGGTTTCTATATTCTGAACAATACTTTTTGGTAAGCCATCATTTTTTTATTGCCTGGTTAAATGATTTACAATTCTCTGGGAAGTTTTGTTTTCCTTGGCAGAAAATTTTTATAAGAAAATGTCTGAACTGTTTCTTTTCCACTTTATTGTAGTTCTAAATAGGACAACTACAAGACCTGGTAGACCCAGACCCAGTGGGACACCCAAAGGGAATGGAATGGGAACAGGTAATGATAACAAATTTATTTACCTTTGATGCTACCAAGACTATAAATGTTTTCATTTAATTTTTATGCTTTTGTTGAATTCTCACTTTAGTTTCTTTTTTACCAGTTTTGGAAGTTCTTAGCTTAACAGGAATTGAAAACTATAATGCATTCCAAAATCAAAGCTTCATATGTCTCTGAAAACATTAAAGAAGAATTTATCATTTTTCTAAATCCAGTTCATTAAATTAGCTACCATACATAGTCTTGATTCTTTAAAAGATCCTGACTAAATATGAATTATTGAATTAAAATATCAACATAGCTATTTTCCGTAATTTCAAAACACTTTCCATACACAAGCTTGGTCTTTGAGACTGAAATCACTTGGTTTTCAAGTTTATAATTTCACAAAATACCATTATAATTTTTAAAAGACCTAAATCTGTTAGAAACTGGAATATAATATTTAAATAAGAGAAATTGGAAGTTGATCATCCTTGTTATAGTTCTATTAATGTTTCCAAATTATACAGTTTAATTAAATGCCATTGCCCTAATCTAGTCAGATCTATGGGAGTAGACATGATACAGATAACTCGGACAATGATCTGATAAAAGTCCAAACTCCCAACTCACTAAGTAGATAAATGATAGTTCCAATCTCTTAATATAGGATTGCATTATTCCCTTGTAATAGTTTTTAAATAGTACAAAATTTGTGCTTGTTTATGTAAAAAAGCATGAAAATTAGAATTTATTTAATGATATATATTTAATCAACCCATGATAGTTTCCTAATGAGAAAGAGATGTGAATAATATCTGAAGATATTCAGTATAAAAATTTAGATTTGTTTTAGAATACCTTTTTTGTACTAGGTAATTATAGTGTCTGAAGTTCTAGGAATTCACTTCCCTTCAAACCAAGTAATGAGACAACTGCTGTAAATTCCTGACACATGGAAAGTAAGAAAGGGTTCTGGTATCTATTTGTGCTCAGCTGCTCCTTTTATTCTTCACAACAGTCAGATTAGGCAATGCATAGCCTCTCAAATTGACATAAACAATCTGGCTCTAAACAGAGCCAACTTTTGAATATTCAAAGTAACTCCTTCAAGTTTGTCTAAGTAAAAATAGAAGAAAGCATTCATGTCAACAAAATAAATGAAAGAACAGCTAGCTATGATCAAACTTGAAAGTCTTCAACCTTCAGTAAAATCAAGCATTGATTCTCACTAGGAAAATGCTAAATGTTCTTCTGAGGGAAACAGAATCATTATATTTTAGTTTATAAGCAATATAAACATTTGTTTTCAGAACCACTTGTAACACAAACTTACATATATTACCCTCTTGTGTAGATTAAGTCAACTATGTAATAATTAATTCATCTAACTCAGCCTTGGATGATCTCTTATCAGGGGTTCTTCAATTTAATTAGTTGGTTGCTGGTAGAAAAGGGCTGGTGGGCACAGGTAGACAAAGCTGAGCTCACTCTTTCCCCTATCCTTGCTCCACCTCCATCCTCAACAAAACTGTGTTGCTCCTATTCTTTGTTCTAATGTCTGTCTATTGGGATTTCCCTTCAGGGAAAGACTTGCTGCCCACCTGCAGGGAATGAGGTCAACAGATAGCACCCAACTGTCAGCTCCTTCCAGGTCAGCCTCTCAAGATTTGAGTGGTACATTTCCATGTTCACCACAATAATACATAACAACCAAATGACATTTACCTCAGGAATACAAGGTTGACTCAACATTCAAACAAATTAGTGTAATTTACCACATTAACAGAACAAAGGAGAAAAATCATATGATTATCTCAATAAATATAAAAAACCATTAGGCAAACTTCAAAATTTATTCATGATGAAAACTCTCAGAAAACTAGGACTAGAAAGAATTTTTCTCACTGATAAAGGGCATCTGTGAAAAACGTACAGTTAACATTATACTTAATAGTGAAAGTTGAAATATTTTCCTACTAACATCAAGAACACAAGCAAGGATTTCTATTTTTACCACTTTTGTTGAAAATAGTGGAGTATGTAGCCAGTGCAATAAGTCAAGAAAAGAAGTATGTAGTATAAAAATTGGGAATCACAGGTGACATCATTTAGCATTTTACAAAAGGAAAATTTAACAGCTCTCAGACTATTTGCCTAGGGAATAATGTTTTTTAAAAATTGATAAGAAAAAGAGTGCTTAAAATATATTTTTTCCAGGTTATATGCTTACATGAGTTTACCTTTCTTTGATTCTGCATAGTTTTGATCTGATTTGTTTACAGAAATGCAGGTATTCACATTAAGGTTATTTTCTTCTATGACTCAGTCCCATTTTCTCATCCACACTCACTTCTAGCCTCCATTGAGTCTTAATGAGATAGCATTTCTTTGTCTACTGATTCTTTATCCAACTTTGACATCTTACCTAGAATATTTATATTTATTATCCATCTCACATACATTTTTCTATAATTTTTTTTGCTGAAATTTTCAGCCCAGAAACTTTACAATAAAAAAAAAAAATCAGTTGATAAAGGAAGTGTTTAGGATTTATAGGAAATATTCTTCATGGTCTGAGGTCTCTTAAGGTTGTGTCCTTGAAAGACTAAAGAAGAAAGATTCTAAGGCCTCAAAACTATCAACCTTTGATTATTTGGGCCTCTCTAAAACTTTTGCAATGATTCCAGAAACTGCAGAAATCCTTAAACCATCTTGAGCCAAGTGTCGTATTTCATAACATTATTACAGATATTTATCTTGCTTTATGTGCATTCCATACCCATATGCACAAATATTTCTCTACCTCAAAGTTAGAAAGTTGCCTGAAAGAGGTTGAGGTTTTAGGTAGATTATTGTTCCAGCATCTCTTTTTTCATGGTTTCTAGAGCTGTGTCTCAGCTTAACTGATGTGTTCTACATATTATAACCAACTTCAGAGATGCAACAAGCATGCATTAGATCAGGGGATCTCATAAACTACAGCCCCACAGGCCAAATCCAGCTCACTGTTTACTTTTGTAAACAAAGAGTTATTGAAACATAGCTTGCTTTCACAATGCAATGGCAGAGTTGAATAGTTGTGACAGACATGTGGCCCACAAAGCTGAAAATATTTACTGTCTGACCCTTGACAAAAAGTTTGCCATCCCTGTGCTAGACAATCTCTCAACTTTCTCCCTACATAAGAAAGCTATTAAGTTATGTAGCTATTATTTCATTCAACCACCATTTATTGAAGGCCCATTATGTGCCAGGCAAAGTGTAATTTGGAAACCACCTTGGCACATGTAGTTTGGAAGATATGTTCAATACCTGAACCCTAGACTCCCTTCTCTACATCCTAATGAGGTGCACTTCACTGCCCCCACATGGAGCTTGGCAACCAGAACCCAGACTCCTGTGTGAGGAATGTGTTTGAGGTGTGACTAAATATTCCAGTCTGTTGGCTGATCACCCTGAATTTTTAGCTGGGTGTTAGGATTTGGAGAAAAGGGTGAGGAAAGCAATTATCCATAAATACCAACCCTTTATGGTTACAGGAAATGAGTCTCTGATACATTTGGAAATTGATGTCCAGTTTATGATGTTTCTTTGCAAATTTTTTGTTACCATGGTTAAAAATACCTGAATTATTACTTCAGTTTTGACAATAAATTCCTAAAAGGTGAACTATGTAAATCCAGAAATTTTTGGAGAACTCTGGCCATTGGGGGCTCACAGTGAAAATCAAGTGTTGGTATTTCCAAAGCCAACTCCGCACTTGAGAAAATATGTGGATTAATCCTGCCTGAGGGAAAAAGAATTCAGGTCACAGCCTGGGCCAGAGTGGTTGATGATGTGCCAATTCCTGAGGATTCTTTCTCTGCAGTATCTCTCCTACTGGCTTCCTCCTTTCCCTCCCATTTCCTCTCAGCTACCTTTAGTCTTCACTTGCTCTCCTCTGATTCAGGGAAACAGAAGTTCACTGGTCTCCAGCTTCTGTGCTCACACTGCTACCTATCTGACATGCAAACCACGGCTAGGTGGAGGCAAGGCCCAAACTGGAGTTCAGCCTCCTGTCCCCAGCTCAGCGCTCTCCCTGAGCCCCATGGCTGCCTCTCTCAGGGCTTTACCAACGTTCCTATCTACTACCAGCTTTTATCTGTTTTACAGGCTAGAGAAAGTCCAGTTTAGCAGCTGACACTTTATTGATTTGGATATTTACATGTAAGGATCATAAGAGCATGGTGTTTCTGCCTCTATACAGAAAGTAATAAAAAATGGCTGCTTTATGTCGATTTCTCCCTTAATTAAAAAAGGAGCCAGGGGAGTTTATATCTATGGTCTTATTCATAAAGCAGTCCTGCAGAATTTTGAATTCTCTCCTAGGTTTCCAGTTCACCAGCCCGTGGCTTGGTGGATCCAGCATGTGCTTGCTGAGGTCTGCCGTCAGCCTTGCATTATATTATTCTGAGACCCACACACCGGTGGCATGGTGGTGAACACGTGTGTGCCAGTCATGGCCATGGAGCCCTCCCTCACACAGTGGTGGCACGTTAAACCACCAAAAAGACAGAGTATAAGGCTCTAGAGTCATTATAAGGAATAAGAGAAGGAAGAAAATGACACAAGAAAGATAGCACTTGACTCTCCCACTTAGGACATAGAGATAGGCTTAGGAGCCGGGCACATGTGCATCTGAATCCCATCATTTCTATCTGTGAGTCCTTGGGCAAGTGCTTCATCTCCCCTTGCCTTGGGCTTCGTCAACCATGGGACCTGGGTGGTATCTCCCACACAGAGGCTTAGATGGATCAAACCAGGTAATGAACATGTAAGGTGCTTACACAGCATCGAATCAAAATACTTTGATTTTTTAAGTGGTTATTGGTGATTTTTATTCTTTTTTAAAATTTATCTTTATCGTTGGAAATGTTACAAATGTCTCCCTTTTTTCCCCCATTGCCCCGCTCCTCCCCCCTCCTCCCCCCCCCTCCTCCCCCAGGCCCTCACTGCACTATTGTCTGTGTCCTTGGGCTTTGCATATATGCATACAAATTCTTTGGTTAATCTATTTCCAACCACCCCTCCCCACATCTCTCTGAGATTTGTCAGTCTGTTCCATGCTTCCATGTCTCTGGATCTATTTTGTTTGTCAGTTTATTTTGTTCATTAGGTTTCACATATAAGTGAGATCATGTGATACTTTGATTTTTTAAGGTTAGAAAATTTTGGAGAAAGGCTGTGAAGGAGAAAACTGAAGGCACACACAGCCTACTAGCCCTCTACAGTATATATGATACATTTTTTACCCTTGAACAATAGTGGTAAATCAAATCTCACCAAGCCAGGTCATCCCAGTGACACAGATGGAAGTATTTTCCATTCCCTGTGCTGTGCCCAGAGCAACCACCCGCATGAGTCATTTCCCTGGCCCATTACCACTGACAGTGGGGCACAGGATGAAAACCAATGAGCCATTTGTTTTCACCATGCCTGTGGGGTTAGCCACAAAATAGTCATTGACCCCAGAAACATTTTTTTTCCTACCACAAATTAGCAACAGTTAGTTCATGGCTCCATATAAATGTGCACCATGATTTTATATATTATCTTTTACTCAAGCAGCAGAGTATGAACAATAATATTTGGGTTAATAAATTAATGTTAATCATTATTATAATGTTAACAATTTTAATAATGCTAATATATAATGTTAATTATAACATTAATACTAATTATGATATTAATTTATAATACAGTAATTATAATTAATATTTTCATAAATTAATGTGGGATTATCATCTAATTTTTTACTTGCAAAGCTTCTGTTGTACATTTAACTTAATGAGATGTGGTTTGGGTTGTGTTCGTCATTGTCAATGTACTAACTAGTATATTAATTAAATGTTCTTATTTTTTAGTATGTGAATTACTATAAAATCCTGAGAGTATGGATTCTTCTTTTAGGATGAGCCATTATATCCAACAGGATATTTACGTTTTAGATCTAAATATATGTTTCTATTCATTCTTAATGAAGACTGTCAGCCACATCAGGGAAGATTATTTTTATAATGTAAAAGAAGAAGAATAATTTTAAAAGGATGAAACCTAAATTGGTTTTCTCTACCCATAGGATAGCCACCCAAACCCCACGCATGGGTAGTTCGGTGAATGGCTGAGTAATAACCACCAGATTGTGTTTGAGAAATTTAGGAGATCAAATATCACACAGAGTTATTTTCAGATCAGTTTCTTTCAAATAGCAATTTGGAATTCTAGGCCTTCCCAGGATTAATTTACAAATCTCAAAGGTACAGATCCAGTTTGTGGTCTAACCAATCTGATAGCCAAGTCCTCTCCAGAAATATTTGAAAAGTCAATCCATTAAGTATAAACCCAAACACTGGAATTTTAAGGTTTTTTTTATGGGGACAGAAGGGTTGGAGGAAATTTTTTCAAAACCACAAAATGTACCCATGAATATTGGAAAAAAACGGCCAATCACTGTAGATGAAATCCTCCCAGCGAGGCAATACCACCCAGGAAGGCCATGCAGGCAACATGGAAAATCAAGACAAAAACCACAGTTCACAATCAAATGTTAACTCTTCAGAGAAAATCACAACCAATGAAGGTAGCCCTTTGAATTGTTTTCTCTGTGCAGACAGGAGAAGCCGATTAAAACATCTGGGCACTAAATCACCAGAGTCTCTGTTCTTTACAAAATATATCTTATCACTGATGACTCCACCAAGTTTCCATAAGTAGGAACATTTAGCACATTTTTGCTATATATTTATTTATTCTTTTTTCTTACCTCGGCTCATAGGGGTCAAGCAACCACCAAAGCCATCGGGTGCTGATAGAAATGTGTCCGTGGACTCTACTCACTTCACAAAAAAACCAGGTAAGGGATAGGATGCTGATTCCCTTACTGAGCTCTGTGCTGGGCCGTAACTGCAGTATCGTTTGTTGCAGCAAAAACAGCAGCATCTGCATGGCCCCCAAAGCGCCAGAGCCATGCTAACAGGACATGGGGACTGCTAGGACAGCATTCCAGAATCTTACATTTGGAGGAATGAAAAGTGCTCTGTACAAAAATTAAACATTAATAAGAATCCCTAAGGGGTACCAGTTGAATAATTACTTTGTATCATGTTCTGGGGGCCACAATGTATGTATAAATGTTGATGAGTCACTGTGGGTTCTAGTCTTCATATTCAGGTTTTGCTCTTTTGTAATTTATTACAGTATCCTTTTGCCTAAAATGATTTATGTTTCTAATTTACGCTATGCTCTGTATTTTAGGCCAAAATCAAATGTTAGAGGGTGACTTGGAAAATCTTAGCATTGAAAAAGAACTCTGTGCTTTTTGAAAGGAAACTGTGAAACTTTCTCTGGTGTATTAATGTGTGGGCTACAGATCTATATGCTATCAGCACCCTTCCCTGCACACACGCACACACATGTACACATGTACACATGCACACATTTTCTGGTCTCCTAAAAAGTACTTAAAGCGACAGGGCATTTTCCTGGATTGTCAATTGTACGTGAAGATTTTTAAACCAACATATATTACGCAAAGAGATGAATTTTTAAGCTATAACACAGACATAAAATAAAATGTGGGTGAAGGTAGACTGCTCCAGGAACCCCTAGCCTTGCCAGCCTTTGTGCAAAGTAGATGCCTTGTGCAATTTTTAAATGTTGCCTCTTCCTCCCCTCTTTAGATAAGCCATTTACGAAAATGGACCCTTCCCCTGGGCCAGCAGCTTTGCACCAGGGCTCATGGGTGGGTGAGCAGAGTGGGTGTTGAACTTTGGCTCCCACATACACATCTCTGGCCACGTGCCCCTATGCGGTGCACAAGCATTCACAACGACCTGGCTCTCGATGGACACAGGCTTATAGCTTCTGCCATCAGGGCTCCTTTGTTGTAATGGTTTAAGTTCTGAAAGTGCTTGTTTAATTATAATTACATAGTAGAGTTTGGGGTGGGGTGGGTCACCCATTAAAGGAGAAATTATGCACTTTAACACTTTAAAACTAAAATGGTGCAAGAATTGTAGTCTCAGAATCAAAGGAGATTGGAGATAATGAGGCTGAGAAATGCTACTGTTGAGATTATATTGGAAACTAAAGATGTTAAATTCCATACAGGCTTTCAAAAGTCAGATATACCTATACATTTTTATCTATAATAGAGGATATTTTTATATATTAATGTGCTTCATTATCCCTGGGTGCATTATAGCCATTACTTTAAAAGGATATCAGCAATTATTCAGGCACTTTTCTCTATAATCTATTCTGTCATTCAGTTACTACTTATCAAAAGTTATATTTTGTAAAAACCTGTGATTTTTATAAAGTGAATCCTTATGACAACTTTATCTGTAATACAATCTCTTAGCCCCAATTCCAGGCACTCGCCGCCTACCCTTGCCACCTAGACCTACACCTCAACGAAGAAAACCTTTACCACCAAATAATGTCACTGGAAAGCCAGGAAGTGCAGGTAGGTCTGTCATAAATACATTTTCTTCTCTCTCCGTGATTTCAGTCTTACTAGCCAACCACAAGCCCTTCCCGGTCTACTAGCTCAGGCTACTGACAAGCCCTTGGTGTGTGTGGTGCGTGCCTGTGCTGGCCCTGAAGACCAAACATTATAAATAGCTTTGAGGATTCGTATCCTGATTCTGGATGGGTGGGTTGAAAGAAACCATCCTTGAGCACCCAAGCCAGTGTGTCTGCTTGGAACCAAGACAGAAGCTGACTCAGGCCCTTCCAGAAGTGGATTATTTTGGGCAAGATGTTGAAGGCTGCCAACCCACCAGGGGTAATAGAAAATGTGAGGCCCTGTCATCAGCTTATATTCTATCTTCTGAAATGAAATCTTACACATCTTGTTGAAAGCTCCCCTGTCCACCAGCCCTTATGCTGGCCCCAGTATTACGGTAGTAAGGGAAAGACTGGGGACTAAAATATTAGCAGTTCTAGGCAGTGCGACAAGGCAGGAAGAGATTTTAGAAGTCAAGCTGCCTCTCTCCTCTGCGCCTTGGCATGTGGTGTCTCCTTCCCATAGAAGGACCCCTCCCAGTCACCTGGGATACTCAGACTTCACTCTTTTCTAACTCCCCAAAGTAGTCTTAGCATTGCTTCTCTGTTCTGCTTGTCCTTGATACACACTTCTGTCAGAGCAAAGAGCAAATTGTTTTATACCTGTTTGTGCACTTGTCTTCCTCTACTAGTCTAGGAGCTCCATGGGGACAGAGTCCTTGGCACATTTTCTCTGAATTCCCAGAACCATATCCAGTGCTTGGCACCTAGAGGACATTCGATAAGTTCTCGCTGACTGAATAAATGAATGAAATTAAGAACCTGTGAAAATTGACCTGGTTCAGGGCAAAGTTTTACCTCATTTCTCTTAAGGGCTCTTCCACTGGACTTGCCAGCAAATCACAGCACGCTCCCCACCTTTGCTCCCTCTCTCCGCCATCTCTACTTCCTAGATATTTCATAGGTGGAATCAGGATCGAAGTGTTGAAGACACCTGTGACTGTGAGAGGGTTGCGGGTTTACGTGGAAGGGAACAGATGTCACTCTTTCCCCAGGATAAAAGGGTGTGTTGATGGAGAAGCTTTTGTGATGTATCACGTGCACAGTGGACTCTCAATCATTTCCCATCAGCTGGAGGACTCAGCTTCTCATACATGTTTCCAGTGCCTTCCTGAGTCAAGGCCCGGAGACATGGCTCCAGTGAGGACATCTGGTTTTCCTCATTGTAACCTGGTGTCAAACTGGATGAGTCACAGACTGAAAGTGATGCCTGAGTCTCCCCCATAGAACACTTGGGAGCCCGTGGCGTGGTTCTGCTGTAGAAAACCCGTGCTTTCTCCCATCGGTACGTGTGGCTTTCGTACAGCCCACCTTACCTGACGAAAAACCACAAACTCTCCACTTCTGAGAGCAGCTCTGGCTCCCCACCCACCCCCCTCTTGCTATCCACCTCTCACTCAAAAGGAATGGCCACAGGGAGGAGCCAAACGCAAGAAGTGCAGTTGTAAATTTTGGCCAGATTACAGAAAGTGCATCCTGAATTCCGGAATCAACAAAATGTTCTGGGTGTCCTCTGAACACACGTCTCCTCTCACACAGTGCCCGCCAGCACAGTCTGAGGCTACTGGGGGGCATCCTCCACTTGTCCTGTTTCCAGATCTGCCAAGGCCTCTGAGTCTCCCTCCCTTTGCCAGAAAAAAAGTGCTGTGCCAGCATTTCCAGATGGCTCTGCCAACTCTAAAAAAGCTCCTGCAGGACAACTTCTCCTGGTTTTTGCTCACCCTCTCACTGTGGCCCCCTCCCACCAGGACCAGGAGCAGGAGTCTGCAGGGGTTACACCAGCAGCCCATCCTCGTGACTCACCCATGGTTTCATGCTGGGCCATGTTTGGGTCAGGGTTGTGCCCCTTAACTTTTTATTGTCTGAAAATAATTCCTTTTTCCAGGAGGACTATAAAATCCAATCCAGCCCCCCCCCACACACACACTCTAAACACCCAGACTGGCCTAGACCTGGGGATGGATCCGGTTTGGGAGTCCTATTAGTGTTTTTAGTGGAGGAGACACTTGACTCTAGTATCTCAGGGCAGCACTGTTATGGCTACTAGGCCAGAATCACAGATGTTACCTTAGAAACCTTTTTCTTCTTCAGCCATCTCCCGAGCCTGCCAGTTCATCTCCAAGTCAGGCCATTCCATCTCCTTGACATCCTTCAGGTCTAACCCCTTCCATCCAGTCTCACTGCCTCTGGGTACAGGTCACCTCCCCCACCCCTGCCTGCACCACTGCTTTAGTCTCTGCTCTTCTCTCTCTCTGCCACTAGCCTTGCATCCTAAGCAATCTGATTTGATTGCTTCCTTGCTGCCTAAAAGTAATGTCCAGATCCGTGGTATGCGTGGCTCTTCGTGATCTGCCTCCCCTGCCCTCCACTCTCAGTTCTCAGGGCACCCAGCAGCACCGTTGGCTCTCACGCCTTCAAATTAAAAATACCAAATGGTTACATGCTTCCCTAACTTGGTTCTTTCTGAAACCTCTGATTAGAATACAGCTTTCACACCTACCTACTGATCACTTCTTTACTGTCACATTCTCTGTGAAGGCATTTTTACCATCCCCCTCCAAAACCCATCACCTTTCCCCATAGGTATTACTATTCCCTCCCTTCGCCCTCTCTGTGACTTTAGCCAGTTCTTTCACAATATCTATAATGAGTCAGTATTACTGGCTCACACCTCTCTCTCCATCAAGGATACCAGGTCTTTTCTTTCTCAGCCTGGCATATAGTGCCAAGCTACATGGTAAATGCTTAATAAATATTTATTGAATAAATAAATGGGAACTTGGCAGTACTCCTATAAAGCCTAACTACTTTGGCTCCACCCTTCAGGAATCGTTTCCTCAGGCCTAGGAACTTCCACACCCTTGCAGGCGACACTCAGGCCAACGGGAGCCCCCTCAGAGAGAGCAGAGACAGACAAAAAGCAACCAACAGCTCCTGCCTCAGAAGAAGATCTTGGTTAGTATATCGGTCACTTCCCACTAGATGCTTAGCTACAAAGTACTAAAAGATTTCAGATTAGGAGGAAAGAGTCTCATCTCTGGATCATCTGTTTTACTCAATTTTATGGTTAGTATGAATCTATTTAATTTTAAAATAATGCTTTTTTTTAAAATATATCTTTATTGATTTCAGAGAGAGGAAAGGAGAGGGAGGGAGAGAGAGAGAGATAGAAACATCAAGGATGAGAGAGTCATTGATAGAGCCTGCAACCCCGGCATGTGCCCTGACCGGGAATCGAACCCCGATCGCCTGGATCCCAGGTCAACGCTCAACCGCTAAGCCACACCCAGCTGGGCAATGCTTATTTTTAATTCTTTGGCATAGAATACACTCCTTCCCTTCACAGACATAGAGGGAAGTGCTTAGTTTTTCAGGAAAGGCTTCCTAAAAGGAACTAGATTACCCAACGCTTCTTACTAAATCACATGTCATTTCTAATTATACATGCATTATTTTATTAATAAGCATTAACTACTTGGTTGTAATCTTTAAAGCATTATTTGTTACACTGAAGAACACCTACAGCAAGAGATAATTAAAGGCCTTTTATTGCAGGTAATATGAATAATAAAGATGAAAATCAAAGTTGCAAGCAATTGACTAGGTGTATTAAATATTTATAGTCTTTACTACTTTTTATTGTATTGTAAAGCTTTATCTTTTGTCAAAATTGTTTATTATATTCCATTCTCAGGTAATGTAACTGACTTTAGCTCAAGTCCAACAAGAGAAACTGATCCTCTTGGGAAGCCCAGATTCAAAGGTATGTATGATTGGCTCCAAATCTCAATTTTGACAAGGCTATCTTTGGTGGGTGTATCAGTCAGCTGTTGCTATGTAATAAACAACCACAACATCTTAGTGGCATACCATAGTAAGTATTTACTTCTCATATGTGTACAAATCACCTTCATAATATTAACAAATGGGTGTCAGCTGATCTAAGATGTTCTTTGCTGGGTGGTTCTGCTGGGCCTCTTGTGAGTTGGGGACAGGTCTCTCCTTATCTGTTCATTCTGGTGCCTAGAATGAAGGACCAACAGTGACCCAGGAAAAACCATTCTCAGGACTATACAAAGTTAAGAGAGGGAGAATCCAAGTACACAACCACATTTTAAGCTCCTTCTTGTGTTATACCTACCAATATCCATTGGCGAAAGAAAGTCACATCGCAAAGCTTAAACCAAGAATTGGGGAAGTATAACCCTTTCATAGATATAGAGAATAGTTTTGAATAGTAACCTAATCTAACATAGTAGAAGAGGTATCATGTGATGCAGAGCCCAGTATTTCCTTTTGTAATATTTTGTTCTTAAGTATAAAACTTGATAAATTTTAGCATATATGTACACCCATGAAGTCACCATCATGATCAAGATAATGAATACAGTCACAACCTCCAAAAGTTTATAATCTTTCTCTCTCACTCCTCCCACCCAACCTGTAGTCCCTAGGTAACCACAGATCTGCTATCCTATAGATTAGTATGCATTTTGTGGAATTTTATATAAATGTATGAACTCTTTTTTGGGGGGTCTGGCTTCTTTCACTCAGCATAATTATTTGGATATTTATCCATGCTTCATTTATTAATAGACCACTCCTTTTTATTACTAATATTCTATTGTATAGATATATACATAATTATTTAATAAATAACTTATTTATTAAACCTGTTCATGACATTTGAGTTGTCTCTAAATTTTTTTTTAATGTTACCACTAAAGCTGGTATGACCATTCATGTACAAGTCTGTGTAGACATATGTTTTCACTCCTTTTGGACAAATATTACCTTCTATTCCTACTTTGGTGCAAAATTTGATTTGGATCTTTTTATATCTTTCATGTCTTAACTTTTAACCATGTAGATTGTAGTTAGTTATTATTTTTGTCTAATGATTCTAACACCTATGTGAGTTCTAGGTTGGTTTCAAATGATTTATTTTTCTCCTCATTATGGGTAACATTCCTGTTAATTTCACCTTGTTAGTTTCTGGATATGTTTTTTTATTCCTAAAATACTTTTTAAATTTTGTTCTGGGTGTACTTAAATTACTTGAAACCACTTGATCCTTTTGAGTCTAGCTTTTAATATTTATTAGGTGGGGCCAGAATGTGTTTAGTGTAGGGCTTGTTATTGCCCATGACTGAGGCAATACCCTTTTGAATACTCTTTTTCCATGCCCCATAAATTATGAGGTTTAAACTATGCTCAGGGAGAACCAATTACTTTTGGGTATTAGCACACACTAAACTATTTAGAAAAGTAAATTCACAGTATCCATATCGTGTATCCTAGAGACAGGATTTTCACATCTCTGAACCATTCACATCCTGCTCATAACGTGAGACCAAATGTCCTCAAATAATTATATTTATTAGTTTACCTCCCCCACCTTTACTCAAAAAATGCTAAATGTCAGAGCCCTTTCTCTCTCCTAGGTCCTCATGTGCGATACATTCAGAAGCCTGACAACAGGCCCTGCTCCATCACCGACTCCGTCAAACGGTTCCCCAAAGAGGAGGCCACAGAGGGGAATGCCACCAGCCCACCGCAGAACCCACCTTCCAACCTCACTGTGGTCACTGTGGAAGGATGCCCCTCATTCGTCATCTTGGACTGGGAAAAGCCACTCAATGACACTGTCACTGGTAAGACCATGGCATAGGGCTGTTACTATTGTGGAAAGCTTTGATAATGCACTGCTTTGGGACTACAGAACCTTGAGTCAAACTGTGGGTCCTGTCTCAGGAGTAGTGAGTCCTAACAGAGTTCTGCTGTCCCTGTGCACATTATTGTCGAAAGTGTCATGATTGGAAGAGATCATCTTTGTCCTGGTTATGGGCTCCCTGTCAATTTAGCAGATCTCCCTAGGTTGCATCCTCTTAGAACTCAGATATATCTAGTTTTTTCCATTACCAAGAAAATTACAGATAATATATGAGAAGTTGCCACTGCTGATGATATTTAAATCAGTTTTCCTTTCACCAACCCAATTTCTAGATGGACCTAGAACTTTCAAGCAGGCTAAATGTTATTTCAGTCATTTAGGGTACATGTTTTAAAAATTCTATGCCCGATTTTCTGCTCATCTCCTGAAATTTTGACTCTGCTATCCACCCATCCACTTCCTCTAAAAATTACTGTGAAAATAAGAAATCCTGAGTCATTCTTTGAACTTGTTATATGGGAAATTAATTCTCTATAGTAAACAGGTTAATAAAACTAGAAAGGAGGAGAAAAGACTAATGACCTAAATCAGCTCAAGAATATAGCCACTGCCTGTGGTTCCCAGGGACTTGCCTAGTCCTGCTTTACTTGGGACTGTGCCCTTAGATGCTAAGTCAATATCTAAAAACACGTAGTATCTAAACTCTAAGTCAACACCTAAAAATCAATCAATCTCTATTGATTACCTACATGTATTAAAAAGTTCAAAACTCTCAGTCCATATACTGCGCTAATAAGGAGTTCCTGTGATAGTCTGAGGCTTAGTTCTCACAAAACCAAATGACCTTTAAAATTTGATTTGCTTTAAAGATGTGGACATCAAGTTGGAATTGGTTAATCTAACAGCTCTAATACAGTGATTTTCAACTGGTGTACCAGAAGAATCTTTCCCTTAGATAGTCAAAAAAATGACAACAGCCAACACAACAATAGCCATCCAGTGCGAATGAATCAAAATTATACCTACTTTTTGTCAGATTGGCAAAAAGTATATTTTTGGTGTGCCGCAGAATTTTAGTACAGTGGTACCTCGATTTTCACCGGCTCCGTGGAGGAACATTTCCGGTGACTAAGGCCGTGAACCCGGAAGGAAACGCCCGGTTTTCAAACCCGCCTCGGAGGCGGAACAGGCCGCCGGCTTCCGCGAGGGAAGGCCCCAGGCCCCGCTGCGGGCTGTGGGTGCCTCGGTTTCCCAGCGTTTCAGGACGCGCTCGGTCTCCAGAACGGGTGACATTCGAAACCCCAGGCACCGCTGTAATTAGTTTATGTGTGCCATGAGATGAAAAAGGTTGAAAATTGCTGATCTAATACTTCTAATACGTATTCACTTGTGTATGTCAATTATAGCTGATTTAATTTTTTTTTAAAGCCGACGAATTTTCCTTTCTGGTTCATTATGTAACATTTTTAAAACTTATATAAACTTGTGTTGTAATCTCAAAGTATTCTAACCAATTACTTTTGGAGCATTGTTACCAAATGTTAATAGGCTGCTTGAGATCTTTCACAAGATAATGAACTTACAATAACAATTTTCATGTATAAGGACCACATCTCTTTAGTTGTAATA
Organism: Miniopterus schreibersii; assembly: GCF_964146895.1. Lineage (NCBI taxonomy): Eukaryota > Metazoa > Chordata > Mammalia > Chiroptera > Miniopteridae > Miniopterus > Miniopterus schreibersii. Next base: position 65,294,396 of record NC_138106.1, on the reverse strand, counting down.
TTTTCTACATAGAAATAATTCTGTATTTAACCATTACTCATCTAGTCTGTATTTAAATGTTGGATAATATATCCTAATGTCCTTTTCTGTTTGTTTTTTTTTTCCATTTCTGTTTATTTTTACATTATTAAATACCACTTGATTTCAAATGTAACCTTTCATAAACCAGAAGCTCAGATAATACAGAAATTAATTCTCATGTCACTGAAAATGATATGAAAGGAAGGAATTCAGAAAGATAACAGAGTGAAACATGTTCTGTATTCCATGAGTTGGCCTCTGTCAATAATCTTAATTTACAGACTCCTATGTATTCACCTCTAGTAAATACATTTAAATTCATCTGCTTCTACATGTCCCTTCTACACTAATGTAGAAATAGGTGACCTAAGAAATCGGCCATAGCCTGCTTGGGTCGTTGGCAACTTAAAGTTAAATTGGTTATAAGGTGTCGCTTTGTGATATGCCAAGAGTGTGCTGGCATAGATTTAAATCCCAGACCAGCTGTGTTCTAAATATGGAACTTGAGTATATAATTAGCCTCTTTGAACTTCAGTTTCCTTAGTTGTAATGATACCCATTGTTATCAGTTTATCCTGAGGATAAAATTAAAGGGAATGAATGCAAAGCATAGGTCAGCAACTGTTAAATTAATGTTTGCCAGGGGATGCAGTAGCAGGACAGGTAAAAATAGTATCACCATTACTATTTTCATCTCTATTGACCAGAGTGATGTCCCCAAACTTTATAACAAGTCATTTTTTCTATTAAGTGAATTATCTCATAATAAGGCAATAAAACCCTTGGAAGGGAAGAAAGACCAATTATTTAGTGTTAGTTCTTTATAGACTTCCTTGTATATTTACTGTTAATAAAATTATAAACAAAGTCCCATGTATGAAAAGAAGGAATATAGGCATAAACTTAAGAGACTGTCTTCACCATCTGAAATATACTCAGAATGTGTCTACAATATTCATTCCAAAATTAATATTCCATTTTTATAATGTTGGTGGATTTATTAAAAATCTATTATTGCCTAAAATATTAAAAATAAAAGATATATTTACAAAGCCCAAAAATATACATTCAAAAAGCCAGAATTGAGAGAAGTTTTTTGTTTGTTTTGTTTTTTAAAAATATATCTTTACTGATTTTAGAGAGAGAGAGAGAGTCATTGATCGGCTGCCTCCCACATGCCCCCGACTCGGGATCGAACCTGCACCCTGGGCATGTGCCCTAACCAGGAATCAAACCTCGATCTCCTGAATCCTAGGCCGATGCTCAACCACTGAGCCACACCCGGCCGGGCCTGAGAGAAGTTTTAATACCTGTTTAATTACGAAGGTAACTTCTAGATTCATTTTGAAAACTACGGTCTTTTAGGACTAAAATAGTATTGAATCATCTTTTAAATTTTGAGTCAAAAGAAACTTAGAGAAGATGTACAATAAGAGTTTCAGGTACTGAAGGGCTGGGGTAATATTAAAAAGAATATTATGCAGTTGATGAGTGCTCCAAGCCAGCGATGTTTTCTGAAGGTAGTAGCTTTTATGCATTACCAACTGGAATGTCATATAAGTTGTCCTTTTGGTAACTAAGCTATACTTCAATCTTTTCTATTGGAATCTTTCAAATTTTTGTGACCCTATTTTCAAAACAGACTAATTAGGGATAATAAAAGCAACAATGACAACAGGTACCACCTGTTGAACCAACAGGCACTGACCATGTGTTCCTAACTCAATCCCCACAAGCAGCACTATGAAGAGATAAAATATATCTTAAAAATATATCTTTACTGATTTTACTTAAAAATATATCTTACTTGAAACTTTACAGATGGGAAAACTGAAGCTAAGATGAAGGCAACTGGCTTGGTCAGTCTCTTTCCATCAAGCCACATCGTTTCCATTTTTAAAAAATCAATTTTACTTCCATTTTAATTACTAGTAAGTTTTTCTAGTAAATATCCACAGCTGAGGAAAAGATGTAAAATGGACACATTTGAATTCAGGATCCTTCCCCTTTCTCCCTCTCCACCCTCTTTTAGAATAGAAAACCAACTGAAATGGAACAAAAAGAGTTGGGAAACAACAAAACCAAACCCAAAACATGTGGGAACAAAAGAGCCCGAGGGAAGAATACTAAATACCAGCCATTGGTCCCTTAATAGCTGCACAGATGTATCCAGATACAATGGCCATTGCCTAATATTGAATTTTTGGAAGAATAGTAAAAAATTATTCAGAAAGTGTCATTCCATGCTCCTTTTTAGATTTTTAAAATATAGCATTAAAAATCCTTCCCAAATTAAAATTGGTAATTATGAGTCTCCTGAGTTGCTTGATGGTTCCCTACCTTTGGTCTCAGTGCTAATAGCAGGAATCCCCAGGAACTTGCCAGCTCCTCTGCAGCCTTCCCACTTTCCCTGCCACCCACCACTTGTGTATTTCCTTATATTGATGGAGCTGATTTTGAATGGAGGTTTTGTTGTTTGGTTTTTGTTTGATTTTTTTAATCCTCTGTATGATCTTGTCACATGCATTAAACTAAACCCCAACCAAGAGCGAGGAAGACCAATGAACAAATTTGTAAATTATGTTTCCTATTCTGAAACTCTCTCTTTTGATTAGCCCTGCAAGTTCATAGAAACAAGCCTTTAAGTGAAATTTATGCAGATCTCTGTTCAGACTTTAAGGCTATAGTTTCTTTTTACAAATACAAGGATAATTATCAAAGGGGCATATTTAAGCAGTATGTACAAAACTTATGTAACTTATGTAAGAAGTAGATTTAAAAATCCCATAATTCTATAAATCAACATAATGAACTGTAGGAAAGTATAGTTCATTGGTTAACTGTCATTTGTTGCTGTGGTTTGAGACTCAGAAGTTTTTTGCAGCAGCACCACATAGTCAGCGGCCTTTTCCCCACAGAGCTCCTATTCACGCCCCCTGAGACAGTGCCTTCCAGCAACGGCAGGCTGACCTGCCGAACAAAACCACAGGCACCAGCCTCCAGGGCTCCCACAGGAGCGTCCTTCATCTTCCCAGCTGCCAGGCCTTCCCTGCTCTGCTAGAGAGAAAGCAGAAATGCTCTATGAGCAACTCCCCAAAGGCTTTGGGACCTTTGTCATCCGCTAGCCATCCCAATCTGGATATTGCTAATGTATAAGATGTATACGTAATGTATGCATAATGTGTAATAATGTATGCATAATGTATGCATAATACACATAATGTATAAGATCCGAACTGCGGTCTGAGTTGCTTATTTTTATGAGAGTGACTTTATTTTGCTATTAGCTTCAAGAACAATTAAATCAGCCAGAACATAAAGATGGGTATTTGTTGGCTTTTTCGCTTTTCAGAATATGAAGTTATATCCAGAGAAAATGGGTCATTCAGTGGGAAGAACAAGTCCATTCAAATTACAAATCAAACCTTCTCCACAGTAGAAAATCTGAAACCAAACACAAGGTAAGCCACCAGTGCTATTACAGGTGAATTCTGAGAGTGCAAAAAGTCTGAACGGAGTGGAATGACATCGTCCCTCTGTGTCTTCAGGGAGGGTCTAGTTTGCATTTCATTCTTTAGCTTTTCGTACACAGCACTTGACACCTCTAGAGTCATGTTTTGCAAATATGCAAGTTATTGGTGGAGATACAAGAGCTAACAAGATGGTCTTGTAAGCTAACAGTATAGCTGGGAACATTGAAAAATAGAAGATCATTAGTACCAAATGTTGATATTAAATACCAAAATTTAGAGAAGGAAAAGTCTGTGGACCAGTGACATGTGGAGTATGCATGATATAAACTGGATTCGAAGTAGAGAATAATTTAGCTGGCATGCTGGAAAGGGGAGAGCCGGGAAATAAAAGCCATATGCTAAATGCAGGTGAAAGTTTACAACAGTTAATGCTTAAAATAACTAGAGACTAGTCCCAGTCCCAGACATAGCAATCCTTTGCTTAGGGGGTCTTTTTATCATAGACAAATGAGAACAGATTGTTGAAAAGGGATATAAATAATATTAGCATTGTTCTATAATAAACAACTTTTCTTTGTATCCTTCATTACACAGTGATACCAGGTTGTTTATATTGCTGTAGAGTTTTGTGGTTCCTTTATAAATATAAAATACCCAATATTTTGTCAGTTCATTTTATTATTACAAGAAATATAAAGGCCTTGGACATTTCTAGAAATGCAGTAAGGTTTTCTATGTTTTGTTTTACCTGGCTAAATCGCCAAATTTAGCCATGTCAAACAAAACAAAAATCAGGGAGATTCTTAAATGGATACAGCCAAGCATTTTCTTAACAAAGCCAATATGCTAAATGCAGTCCTGGACTGAATTTTACTCTCTGTGGGGAATCAGTTTCTTTCTTCAAACTCGAAAACGCTGTTTCATAAACTATCTATGCTTTCAGTTTAAAAAAAGAAAAAGAAACTGGCATCTTAAGTTATAGTACACCAAGGAACATAAGAGGGACACAGTCAGGAATTTTTCCAGAATCAATGTTTCATAGCTCGATAAAGTTCCTCAGTGTTGAAAACGATCAGCAGAGGTGAAGCCTGAAACTCCGGCATCAGAGGCTTTTTTCATAAATTTTACCTCCTGTATCTTTCACTGTCATCAATTGATTGAATTGAATTGGATATTGATCATCACGCCCAAAAGAGCCTATTTTGGCTCCGACAGCCGGGAGACAATTCTAATCTTTTCAGGGGAAAAGGAAGCATCTATTTCATTATAGATTGTTTGCTGTATGTGAAACTGATCCAATTCTGCAAAAATAAGACTTTTCCACAAGCATTTTTTCTCAAGTTTTCTATGATGACTTGTAATATGGAAAATTTTGTAACTGCTGATGTTCTTAAAGGATTTAAGTTAGCCAAAATAAGCATATATTTCAGTAACGAAGATCTTGGTTCTGTTTTCTTAACAAGATTAACAGTGACAGAGCCTATTTTTACCATAATATATTTTAAAGAAAAAGTAAAAAAGAAAATTCATTTAATTTGGACTTTTTAATACATGAATTTGGGCTTATGGGACTTAGATGGTTTCTCTCTCGTTTCCTGCTTTTCCCCCCCCCCCCCCCCCCACTTAATAAAAATGGGCTGTATAGTGCACAGGAAGTGTATTGAAAGACATCCAATTTCTAAATGATCATTGTGTTCCTTTTCTGAAACAGGCTGTCCTCAGATCTCACAGTGCACCTATTAGCTATAATCAGAAGTAGCACAGTTATTCCAGTGACATTTTCACTGTGATTTGTCTATAAAAGGTTTGCATTTCCATTCAGCTAACATTTATTAAGTACCAACAGTGTGCTCAGTGGTGTGCTTGGTGTTGTGGCTACAAACATGAAAAAAACATGGTGCCTGCTCTTGAGGAGCTGGAGGCTGGGGGCTCGGCAGCTAACTAACCGATTATTCTACACAGTGGTGAGAGCTCTAGCAGAAGCAGGCCCAAGGTGCTACGGGAGCCCAGAGTGGGTGGCACTTCGCAAAGTCTGGGGAAATTAGGGAAATCTTCCTGAAGAGCCTGGGCTATGCTTGAAGGATAAGTAGGAAGGAGCCAGCTAGGTGACTGTCTTAGGGGAAAGCAGTGTCAGAGAGAGTAGCACGTGTCCGTGCAGAGGCCCAGCACGGAGCGGTCGTGGGCAGTGAGCAATACAGTCTCACCTGTGTGAGAGGTAAACGTGGACGGGAGCAGTGGCAGAGAGAGGTGGAAGCTAGGTTGTGCAGAGCTTTCTATGCCAGGTCAGGAAAATGGGTCAAAAAATGGGGAGACCTTGGAGGATGGTAATTGGGGAGGGATGTGTTCTTTCATTTTAGTTTTCATCCTGACTTTCACTTACTTGGACAAGTCATTTTTGACACTAGAGCTACTTAAAATGAGTGGCAGTTGGTGGAATAAATCTACCAAAAAAGGACATTTTGTTAATCTCATGTAAGAAAGCCATTTTGGCACCTGACCTAATTGGTCAGGTAGGTACATGAAAGAAAAGGACCTTTGGGCTGAGTTGCATTTCAATCTGGAATCACAGGACCAACTGGGGATTCACATCAAGCTTCTGGTTGTAATTGTTTGTAGGACTCATGCTAATTGTTTCTGGACTTTGCTTCAGACTGAAACACAACTGTGTCCCATTTGTCCCACCCTCAATGTATGTGTCTTGCTTATGTCTCTTGGCCTTCACCTGTGGGCCTTCTAAGGAGGACCCCTACAGCCTATTCTCACCTCAAGACAAAGCCTGAAGGAGGCCCTTTCTGGATTTTTCTTTGGGAAAGCAATGTTAAGTTTAGTTTAGAAATCCCTGAAGTCAGAACCCATGCTGAGTTTTACTACTAGGCATAAATTTGAGGCCATTCAGTGTGTCTGTATGTGGCTCACTTAACGTTATTTTTAGAGTTTGGTATGATTGAATGAAATACATTAGGATATAAAGACTATTAAAGTTCATATATATGATTTAACCAGAATTATATTGATAGTCCCTAATGGGTCAGGATTTAAAAGTTGTATATCAGTGATTTGAAGTAAAGAATATTTTCCCATTGGAGGCAAATATAATGCATGTGGATGTAGAGGTGCTCTAATAAAAGTTGTTTTGCCTACAATACGTGAAACTGGTGTTCAGTAGATCCCAGTACCCAATGAGCTTATGAACGCATCCCATGCTCTCTAACCAGAGGTATGCTAGAGATTAATTTGTCTAATTTAATGGGCAAAATGTTTTGAACTGAAATAATAAAATCTATTTGTTGAAACCCCTATTAGTTAAGGTAACTTAATAAGTTAAGGAAGAATAAAGTGAAGTAGAATTATTTCATTTAAGGTTTTGGAAGCCTAAAGGTGCCTAGAGAAACAAAACTAACACCCATGAAACAAGCATTATAAGACAGTATAAAAGAACATGCTAGCGTAGGACTTACACCCAGTTCTGCAATTTATCAGGAGAGAAAGCTTCATGGAGTACTTGATACTATAACTTGGTGACAGAGGACAGGAAGGAATGGGACAGGCTGGCAAGAAAAGAAAGAGCAACAATAGTATTCAAGTCAATTCCATGTGCATGACTCCAGTGAAATACAAGTAGTCCTCAAAGTTACTACTGACAGCGAGGCTGCAGCCAGAATACTAAAATCAGGATTCCCAAATGTAGGTTCTTTGGCTTTTTTGATTTGAACTTTTTTTCTTACTGTATAACATTGTGGTTTCATTCCATTGTATCTTCTGCCCAACTATGGCCCAAGATTAATGCTAATAAAAGACACTGTAAAGAGGAAGTATGTACAGGATGCAGCCACCAGGTGGTTTTTATTAGTTTATAAAGAATGACTTTGTCACATTTCAATGCTTGGGGAAAATTTTATAATCAAAATAGAGGGTAAAATTGAATTCCCAAAATAGAGAAACTTTGAATTATAGCTGTTAAAATCCCCTCCACCTTGATTCTGGAACTCCCTATTTGAAAAGCTGGAAGAGAATAACTTCTAAAAGAATTACTATAATTGCATTCCAGTTCTAGGAGGCATATGTAAATAATTTATTTTAATAGCATTTTCCATCATTTGTCCAGACTAAAAAAAAAACCCTAAGCTCTAAAACAGGTGATAATTACTGGCTAATCATTACACACAGACAAGGGTGGAGTAGAGAGTTTGGTGTTAGAACATTTAACCCAAGAGAATCAAGGCTGAGAAAATAGACCTGCAGAGCCCAAAAAATAGCCCACAGTGTGGCACCATCCAGCAGCTGACTTACTGCTGGGAGGGTTCAGCTCCACACCTGGCAAGAGATGGTTCTGTTTATAGAAAGTGGAGCTACACAGCTATTCTGGGGCACATGCGTGCAGCCCCAGCCTTGTCAATGACCCATCTAGCCCACTCCCCAATATTTATTTTCCACTTATTTTTCCCCCCATGAAACCTCAGTGTGTGATTCTTGTTGAACTAAAAGAAAAATATTGAGAAAATCCTCTCCTATCTGGAGCCAACCACTTTGTTTGCAAAGACCACTATGATTATTTTTAGTTCTGCAAACAGAACTGATAAAGTGTATGACTTAAATAAGGAGTCTTACACCACTGCTTAAAGGATTAAGAAGTGTGGACTAATCTCAAAGTCTCTCCCAGCTCTAAAATGATATAATCTTATGATATCTGAAGACATGCACAGCATCAGTGAGAAAATTGGAACTGAAAATAAAACCAAAACCTAGGTCAGGCTTATAGCAAGTAGAATTGTCCTGATAAACCATTTTCTTTGACTCTGTGTCTGTGGCATGCAATGTGTTTTCAGAGAAATCGTTTTTAAACTCATTTTGATAGTCCATTGATGGGCCAGGTTCTTCCTAAGGAACTGGTTGGGCCATATGGAAGGACACACACACCTGCTGCACACTAACTAAAAAGAAGCCCTTTAGCCCTGGCTGGTTTGGTTCAGTGACAGAGCATCAGCCTGTGTACTGAAGGGCTCTGGGTTCGATTCCAGCCAAGGGCACGTACCTCGGCTGCAGGCTTGATACCTGGCCCCAGTCAGGCATGTGCGGGAGGCAACCAATTGATGTTTTTGTCTCTCTCTCTTTCTCTCTCCCTTCTTCCCTCCTTCCCTCTCCCTCTCTCCCTTCCCTCTCTCCCTTCCCCTCTTTCTGAAAAGCAATGGAAAAAATATCCTTGAGTGAGGATTAAACTAATAATAATGATAATAATAATTATTTAATAATTAGCCCTTTAATCTCACCCTTCTCTTTAAAAGAGCCCATGTCTCTCCTCACTGACTAAAAGACTGAAGAATCCACTGTGTGTGCCAGACTCACATGTGGGCCAGCAATTTCCTATGGAAAATGCACTCTGTCTGGTAATTAAGATAAATCAAGTTCACCTAACCTGCCCAAGTACTTCTGTCCTCTGTGGCTGGGGAGGGTTCTGGAGAACAGTTTTTCCTCTAGGACTGAAACCTCCCGAAGTTTCCTGTAGCTGACAGCAAAGATGGTTTGGGACTATTGTTTATGTTGCTTGATTTAATAAAACTTTGGCAGTAAAAGTCAATGGGAACAGAGGCAGCAACTTATAAACTGTAAATCTGGCTGAACAAGGCAGGCATGTGGAAGAGCCATTATGTCCATCTTTGTGGTGTTCTTGTGAAATTCTGGTCTCTGCAGCTTCTGTGTTAAACTCTCAACATCTCTTCTCATGGGCTTTGTAGAAAGGAGTCAAATAAGCTGCCAGAGTCTTGGCCATTTTATTTAGTTTCATTGTAGATGTGGGCAGTGGAACAATTGCTTCTTCATTAGAGGAGGAGGAAATATAGGGGATTGCCCGGTTTTGCAAGTTTTCTTTGGGCAAAAGTACAGCTAAGAGCACAGAACTCCACTCGTCTGTAAAGAGACCAAGTCTCCTTTTCACATCATCATATTCTTTTTAGTAGTTTTCACTTACAATTGTTCGGTACCTAATGGAGGGGGGTGCCAGAAACTTACCGCAGCACGATAGAATTAGAGTGCAGCCCACATCTTAAATTTGTGTCCCCCACAGAAATGGGAGACACAAGAAACGTCCCCAGGGGCCCACCAGGCAGCTGGCTGATGCCTGATGCCTGCTGACGCCCTATCCTCTCTACTCTGTCCCTGAGCAGGACTTACTTTGCCCTCTAAGTTCCCACAGCTCTGCCCCCTCGCTCCTTATCTGTATTCCCGGGTCCTCGGAATGTCTGCATGTGGTAGGAATGCACAAATGCTTACTGTAACTGTGCAGTGTCCTTGGAGAGCTGGTTGATTGGACTTCTATTTCCCTGTTTGAGTGCCCCTTACCCTTTTTCTTATTCCACATTTTTATTTCTCTCTCCCTCATGACACCCCACCTGACTGAGGCTCACATATTTCAAGACTATACTAGGGGTAAGATTAGCTAACCAAACAACTCAAACAGCCACAGAGTAGCCTTTCTATGTAAAAAGAAGGTTGCTTGAGGTTTTATGAGGCTTTTGTTAGGGTGAAAACGAGCTTTAAAAAAAAAAAAAAGGTTTTATTGATTTCAGAGGGAGGGAGGGAGAGGGAGAGGGAGAGGGAGATAGAAACATCAATGATGAGAGAGAGTCATCAATCAGCTGCCTCCCGCACACACACTGCTCAGGACTGAACCCACAACCCGGGCATGTGCCCTGCCAGGAATTGAGCTGTGGCCTCCTGGTTCACAGGTAGACACTCAACCACTGAGCCACACTGGTTGGGCAAAAATCAGCTTTTTAAATCATTGGAACTGTATAGAAAGTTCATCAAATAATGAAGACTATAGCTAAGCTCTATATTATGGGCAAAAATGGAGGGAAGTGGTTATAGGGAGGAATAAAGGAAAGGGAGGTGGGAGATGACAAAGTGTCTGCCTTAGCCAGACCCTCTAGGCTGGAGCTTCCCTGTCTCTGACAGCTGTGCCCATGAACCACAAATCCCTCTATTTGAAATCCTAGTTTTTCACACTAAATTGATATTTAATGCTTATGATTTTCAAACTCTACCTTCTTCTTTATTATCCCACTCCTCTAGGATAATAATTAGAGCTTAACACTAGAGGATATTATAATCACTACGTGCCAGACACATTGCTTTTACATCTATTATTTACTCCTCACAAAAAACTCACAAAATACTTTTATACCCTTATGAGGTTATAATTAGTCACAAGTAACATTATTATCCTCATTTTTATATGTGAGGGAATTGAGGTTCATAGAGGTTAAATAACTTACCTTAAAGTCACACAGTAGTACAGCTGTGAACACAAGTCTTTCTGGTGCCAGAAACCATGACCTTAACCATAGCACCACGCTGCCTCCTGACAGGGAGACTCGGAAAGATTTTTTTTGTTTTTTTGGATCCATACCTACCAGGTGGAACCAGGAATGACATTCTGCCAGGGGTGTTACCCCCTGGGCTTGTCCTCTAGGAGACCCAAAGGTTTGACTACAGTTGTCATCTGAACTCACCCCATTTAGATATTTGTTTTGATGAAGCTGTTCTTATCAATGGCTTTTTAAATTTAATTCTCATTTTTATCAGAAATACATGTACATGGTCTTAAAACTCAAGCAGTTCATTTCTATTCCTAAATTCTCTTTCCCAGAAGCAAATATTTTTTTTTCCAGCTTTATAGGTATAATTGACACATTTGTAAAACAAAGTATACAATGTGATGATTATATATACATATATAATACATATATATGTATGTATATATATATAAAATATAAAGGATCCCCCTCATTAAGTTAATTAACACATCTATCACTAAGTATATGTAACTTTGGGGGGTAGGGTTTTACATTTAAATTCTACTCTCTTAGCACATTTCAATTATATAATACAATGTTATCAACTATAGCCACCATGTTATATATTACACCCTTAGGCCTTACTCATTTTATAACTGAAAGTTTATACCCTTTTACAAGATCTATTTCCCCTACCCCGGCCCCTGGAAACCACTTTTCTACTTGACTTTTTTATTGGATTTCACATATAAGTGATACTATGCAGATTTGTCTTTCTCTTATTTCACTTAATATAATGCCTTCCAGGTTCAATCCATGTTATTACAAATGTAGGATTTCCTTCATTTTTAAGACTGAATAATATTCTGTTATAAACATATACCACATTTTCTGTATCAATTCATCCATCGACAGACACTTAAGTTGTTTCCATGTTGTGGCCAGTGTGAATAATGCTGCTATGAACATTAGAGTACAAATATCTCTTTGAAGTAATCATTTCATTTCCTTTGAATATATACCCAGAGGTGGGATTGCCGGATCCATACTGTTTTCCAGGGTGTCTGTACCGCTTATATCCCACGAACAAGGGTTCACTTTACTCCACATCCTCACCAGCATTTGTCATTGTCTTTTTGTTAATAGACAACCTAACAGGTGTGAGGTAGTATCTCATTGCGATTTTGATTTGCATTTCTCTGATGACTAGTGACATTGAGCACTTTTTCATATACCTTTGGCCATCTGTATGTCTTCTTTAGAAAATGTCTATTCAAGTCATTTTCCCATTTTTAAATTTGGTTATTTGTTCTTTTGCTACCGAGTTGTATGAGTTTCTTATATATTTTGGATATTAACCCATTATTGCAAACATGGTTCGCAAATATTTTCTCCCATTCTATAGGTTGCCTTTTCATTTTGTTGAAGGTTTCCTTTGCTGTGCAGAGGTTTTTGTTTGATGTAGTCCCTATTGTTTTTTGTTTTTGATGTCTTTGCTATTGGTGTCAATCCAAAAAGTCATCAAGGCCAGTGCCAAGGAATCTGTGTTCTTCTAGTTGTTTTATGTTTTTAGATCTTATGGTTATGGTTTTCATCCATTTTGAGCTAATTTTTTATTATCATGTAAGATAGAGGTCGTTTCATTCTTTTGCATGTATCTGTCCAGTTTTCCTAGCACCATTTATTGAAGAGACTGTCCTTTCTCCTTTGTATATTCTTGGCTTCTCTGTCATAAATTAATTGACCATATATGTGTGGGTTTATTTCTGGGCTTTTTATTCTGTTCCAGTGATCTATGTGTCTGTTTTTATGCCAATACCATACTGTTTTGTTATGATAGTTTTATAATATAGTTTGAAATCAGGGAGTGTGATGCCTCCAGCTTTGTACTTCTTAAGATTGCTTTGGCTATTTGGGGTCTTTTGCGCTTCCATACAAATTTTAGAATTGTATGTTCTTTATTTTCAAAAATACCATTCACATTTTGATAGGGATTGCATTGAATCTATAGATTGCTTTGGGTTGTATGAATATTTTAACAATATTAATTCTAGCCTGGCCGGGCGTGGCTCAGTGGTTGAGCGTCGACCTAGGATCCAGACGATCAGGGTTCGATTCCCGGTCAGGGCACATGCCTGGTTGCAGGCTCAATCAGTGACTCTCTCATCATTGACGTTTCTATCTCTCTCTCTCCCTCTCCTTTCCTCTCTCTGAAATCAATAAAGATATATTTTTTTAAAAAACAACAAAAAACAATATTAATTCTAATCCATGAACATGGAATATATTTCCATTTATTTGCATCTTTAATTTCCTTCATCAATGCCTTACAGTTTTCACTGTACAGATCTTTAATTTCCTTGGATAAATTTATTTTTAAATATTTTATTTTTATGCTATTGTAAATAGGATTGTTTTCTTAATTTCCCTTTCTGATAGTTCATTGTTAGTGAATAAAAACACAACTGATTTTTTTATATTGATTTTGTATCCTGCAACTATAATGAATTTGTTTGTTAATTCTATCAGTGTTCTTGGTGATATTTTTAGGATTTCCTACATATGGTATCATGTCATTTGTAAATAGAGACAATTTTACTTCTTCCTTTCCAATTTAAATGCCTTTTATTACTTTTTCTTGCCTGATTGCTGTGGCTAGGACTTCTAGTACTATGTTGAATAAAAGCGGTGAGAGTGGGCATGCTTTCAGCACTTTATTATTGAGTATGATGTTAGCTATGGCCTTATCATATATGGCCTTTATTATGTTGAGGTATCTTCCCTCTATACCAACTTGTTTAGAGTTTTCCTCGTGAAAGTATGTTAATTTTGTCAAATGCTTTTCTGCATCTATTATGATTTTTGTCCCTCAATTTGTTAAGTTGGTGTATCACATTTATTAATATGTGGATGTTGAACCACTTTTGCATCCCTGGAATGAATCCCACTTGATCATGTTGTATAATTATTTTAATGTATTGTTGAACCTGGTTTGCTAACATTTTGTTGAGGATTTTTGCATCTATGTTCATCAAGGATATTGGCCTATAATTTTTTTTTCTTGTGTGTCCTTCTCTGGCTTTAGTATCAGGGTAATGCTGGCTTGTAAAATGAGTTTGAGAGTGTCCCCTCCTCTTCAATTTATTGGAAGAGTTTGAGAAAGATTAACATTAATTCCTCTTCAAATATTTGATATAATTCACCAGTAAAGTCATCTGGTCCTGCGATTTTCTTTGTTGAGAGGTTTTTGATTACTGATTCAATCTCCTTAGAAGTAATTGATCTATTCAAATTATCTGTGATTCAGTCTTGGTAGGTTGTATATGTTGAATGTTTCTAGAAATTGCTCTTTTTTTTTGTACCTTATTGAATTTGTTGGAGTATAAGTGTTTAGTTGTCCCTTATGATCCTTTGTATTTCTATGTTATCAGTTTTAATGTCTCCTCTTTCATTTCTGACTTTGAGTCGTTTCTCTCTCTTCTTATTCTAGCTCAAGGTTTGTCAATTTTGTTTATCTTTTCAAAAAAAAAAGGGCTCTTAATTTCATTGATTTTTTTTTCCCTCTATTGTTTTTCTGGTCTCTCATTTATTTTTGCTTTGATCTTTGTTATTTCCTTCTTTCTACTAACTTTGGACTTTGTTCTTCTTTAATTCCTTGAGCTGTAAAATTAAGATATTTGACATCTTTTTCTCTTAATATAGGTATTTATCTCTAAAAACTTTCCTCTTCAAATTGCTTTTGCTGCATCCCATGAATTTTGGTATGTTGTCAATGATCTTCTTTGTCTCTTGTTTACAGTCTTTGGCTTAAAAGCTATTTTGTCTGATATAAGTATAGGTGCACCTGCTTCCTTTGGTTTCCATTTTCATGACATACCTTTTTCCATCCCTTCACTTTAAGTCTGTGTGTCCTTAAAGCTGAAATGATTCTCTTATAGGCAGCATATACTTGGGTCTTGTTTTTAGTCCATTAAACCACTCTGTGTTTTGATTGGAGAATTTAATCCATATACATTTAATTATTAAAAGGTATATACTTACTATTGCTATTTTGTTCATTGTTTGTTTTGTAATTCTTTTGTTCCTTTCTTTCTCTTGCTCCCTTCCTTTGTGATTTGATGATTTTCTGTAGCCCTATGCATTGATTCCTTTATCTTTTATGTATCTACTATAGGTTATTACTTTATCACAAGGCTTCCATAAAACATCTTCTATTTATAACAGTCTGTTTTAAGCTGATAACATCAAATGCATACAAAAGCTCTACATTTTTGCACTCTCCTCTTCATATTTTGTTTTTGATGGCACAATTTAAATCTTTTTACATTGTATACCCATTAACAAGTTATTGTAGTATAGTCATTTTTTACACTTTAACCTTCATATTAGAGTCATAAGTGATTTACCCACCAGGTAAATCACTGTTTGGCACTCTTTAATATTTTCTCCTTGTTGAAATTCTCACTTTGTTCATATATTGTTCTCCTGCCTTTGGTGAACATCTCTATGATTCTTATTTTTAACACTCTATCAGGTAAATCACTTACGTTCATTAAACTCTGTTTCTGGATATTTCTCTTGTTCTTTTGTTTGAACCATATTCCTGTTTCTTTATTTTCTTTGACTCTCTCTGATAGTTTCTAAACATGAGATAAAACAGCCACCTCTCCTAGTCTTGATAGAATATTCTCATTATGAAAATGAACCACTTCGATCAGCCCGGCCCAAGCCTCTAGTTGTCTCTCAAGCCTCTGAAATTATCCAAGCCACCTGCCTTGTTCTTAGCGGCTTCCAGGAGTTGAGGGCGTGTCAAAACCCATCAGTGTCCCAAAGGTGAGAATGGCAATCAGCACCGAGATGCAGACTGATTATAAACTGGGCCCTCAGGAAGCAGCTGGGCAATTACGTAGTTAAGCCCCTTCTGAGGAGACAATGGAAGACGAGTGTTTTTGCCTGCTCCCTCAGTGCTGGGCCTGGATAGAGCTGTGGGGAGGGGATACTCCTGCATCTGTTAAGAATGACTTCATTTGATACAGTACCGTGGGACTCAGGAATATAAACCCCATTGGCTCCCAGAGCCATATAACCTGGCAGCCCATCCCTCGGGCAGCAGCCACAAAAGCTGGGGTGCCACCCACTTGTAAAACCACCTTCCAGGGAAACACTGGTGACTTGGTTTTGTCGTTGGAGTGGGCTGGAGAGAGAGGGCAGAACAGGTGTCTGCTGTTTCCCAGACTGGGAAGGATTGCAGCCATCACTAGATATGTGCTCAAGTTAGAAACCTCATTCCCAGGTAGTAGCTTTTAAAGCTTGTGGGAGTTTCTGCCTGCTCCCTCTGCTCTAATCCCTGGGAGAAGGGGTGAGCACTCCTGCACTTGTGAATAACTGGGTTTTGTTTTGCTCTGTTCTTAAAGATCTCATGGACACAATCCCCACTAGCTTTCAGAGCTAGATATTTAGGGAGTCTTAAGGTTGGGAAAGTATCACAAATGTTGGCAAAGTCCTGATGCTAGATTTGGGGTCCATACCCTTTGCTCCTCAGGGAAAAGCTGGCCGTTGGAGGTTTGCTCCTGATCGTATGGCACTGGGCTGGGGGCGTATGTCGAGTGCATCTCAGCCTTTCCTACCATTTCGGTGTGAGTGTTCTCTCATTGGCCCAATGTGTAGGAGCTGCTCAGCTAGTTTCTGGATCACTTTCATTAGGAACTGCTTTGGTACAGCTATACATTCACCGTGTCTGTAGGAGGAGGGGAGCTCAGGAGCCCCACGCCACCATCTTAGTCACCTCTGCAATTTTCTATTATTTTAGCTATTTCTTTTGTCAATTAAATCCATATTTCTAGACTGACCATTTCTCAGGATGGTCAAATAGTCAAGTGACCTATTTGCTGTCCCATGTATTTTTTTATGGCAACATCCCCTGGAATTCCTCACCATCATCATTTGCCTCTCTCCTACGTTGAATACCTAACTCATACATGCCATGTCTCCCTTCTTTATTCCCTCACATTGTGGTACTTGAGAAATACATCTTGAGAAAAGCTTATAGAAGATAATATTTTTGAGTCTTTGCAGGTCTGAAAATACCTGTTTTACTCTAATACTATTACTTAGCTAGACATGGAGTCTTGGAATACAATGAAGACTTTTGGAGGCATTGTTCCATTGTTTTCTAACTTCCAGTGCTGCTAGGGAAGTTGACTGTTATTCAGATTCTGGGTCTTTTGAATGGGACCTATTTCCTTCTCAGAAACTTTTAAGATCATTTCTTTATCCCCAAACCGAAATTTTGCAACGTCTGCTTTGGATAGTTTTTTTTCTTTTCATCTTTCTGGGTGTACATTAGGCCTTTTAAATCTGGAAATCCATGTCTTTCAGTTCTGAGAAATTACATATTTCTAGGATAATTTCCCATCCTTTTCCCCTCCTGTCTCTTCTAGAACTCACTACTCAGCCATTGTATTCCCTGAAATAATCCAATTCCCTTTTCTCTCATTTTTCATCTCTTTGATTTTTTGTTCTTGTATTTGTAAAATTTCCTTAACTCGATCTTCCCAAACTTCTTCAAAGTATTACTTATTCTATACTTATTTTAAATAACTTTCTTGTCCTTTATAAATTTTGAAAATAGCATCCTGTGCTTTTAATTCCCATGGACAATCAACATTGACCTACAGTGTCATAAATCTTGATAGTGTGCTTTTGGGGAAAACTTTGCCATTTCAAATCTTCTCTCTATATAGGGTTTAATCAGTCAAAAGCATCTGCCTTTTAGTTCCCATGCTGTTAATTAAATTTAGTTTAAAATGATTTCTTCAAAACTTGTCAACTACCACAAAATGTTGGCTCAAAAACAAAGTTTCATAGGAGTATTTGTGGCCACTCTACAAGTGGAGCTGAAGTGTAAATAACCGCAAAGTAAAACGACAGAAGACAAGTCCAGCAATCAGAGTTGGCTGAAGCACAGGGCTCTTGGCAATGGCCTGGAATGTGGAAAGCATTGCCCGCTTGAATCAAAGTCCAGATGCCTGTAATTTCTTTTTTCCATTATCAGTTCATCATACTGGCTTTTGTTTTAAGGTCATCAGGCTTCTGAGCATGAATTTCATCTCTAGAAAATATTCCATGCCAAAATACCCTATGTATGTGCAATTTATTTAAATAAGTAACCTGGGTGGTTTTATATCAGCATTCTCGTATTGCAAATGACAGTGGCACCTTATATCAGTTGATTAGTTTGGAAAATGTGTGGATGTGCAGTCTTTCACTAAAAACACTGTTTTAAGCCTCATTTCGCAAAGTTTGTAAAAGCAGATAGTACAATGGTTAAGAGCCTCACCATTCTTAACTGAAAAAACAGGATCTCCTGGGATGTTACTTTACTATGCAGACTGATTCATGCGTCTGACGCATAGTAAGCACCCCTACAGTGGCTGCCATTGTGGTAACGCTAGAATCCATCTTCTAGATTCCAACGTCGTGCTAAAGCAGTGCCTCGGCAGTCAAAAACCTGCTTCCTGGAGCCCAGAGCTCTGTCATTGCTCAGCTGGTATACTCTGTACCAAACCGAGAGCTGTCATCCTTGTTTTTCACTTATTTATTAAATACCTTTCTCGTCTGTGTGTTCTGCATTCTTACTCAGTTACAAACTTCTCAAAAATGGGAATTATCTCCCAAATGCCTTGTACAAATTTGAGACTCACCATACTACCTATCAGCTGACTCGTTGATTTTACATCCAGAATACTTTCCTGCTAAGGGTGCTACTTGAACTCCTAGTTTAATTTCTGCAAACGGCAAATAACTTTCTGGGTTTGTCTGTCTTTTTTTATCCTCACTCTAAGATATGTTTGTTGACTTTAGAGGGAGGGAGGGAAGGAAAGAGAGACAGAAACATCTATGTAAGAAACATTCATCTGTTGCCTCCTGTATGCGCCCCAGCCGGGGATTGAACCCGCAACCTAGGTATGTGCCCTGACCATGAATTGAACCCACAACTCTCTTTGGTGTACAAGACAATGTTCCAGCCAACTGAGCGACCCTGCCAGGACTTTTGTTTTTTAACGTAAAGGCTAAGAGTTATGAATCTGGTTTACAGAGAGAGAGAGAAAAGTCTGTTTTTGTGCCCATGCTCTTCAAGAGGTGACACTTCCATGCCCCTATTCTGGAGATGCTGTGGCTTCCTGTGACCCACATAAGACCTGAGTTCCAGGAGGTACAACCAGGAAGTCCTTGTAAAGAAATACTTTCATATGCATCTGTTTCCATAGCTTAGTCTACTAGTTTTCAAATGTCAGTGGAGGCAAGACTTATCTCAGGAACTTGTTAAAAAATCTTACTTGGATCGCCTCAAAAACTTATTTCAGTAGGTAGGATGGAGCAAAGAGTCTGCATTTAAAACAAACTCTCCCCACTGCTGTTCTGATATGTGATTCTGACATAGGGAGTACAAGCCCCTCAAAGAGGAGCACTGCCTAAGTTTCTGGGGGAGGGGATCAAAGGAACAAAAAGGAAATCTTTCTACTTCTTTGCCCCAGGAAGTAGCTGTAACACCTGAAGGAAACTGAGGGTCCCTGTTGCTGGAATTAACGTGGGTCCACCACATAACTCTTTCCTATGTATCCATTACCAATTTGCCCAGTTATTTCTACTAAGTTGGAATTTTTAAAAAAACAACTATCTTTTTTTGTTAACTTAACCCTGTTCTTATAGAAAACATCAGACAAGCTGTTTAGAAAGTAAGATTCAATAGGGTTTTTTTCCCTCATGCTTCTAGAACGTATGTCCACTCACTGTCACCATGACTTCAAAAGAGGCTGAGGAAGATGTTAGGGTAATGAGGGACTGTTGTTTCCTACCCCTGAAGAATATGTTAAGTTTTATTTTAATTTCCCCCCTACACAGCTATGAATTCCTGGTGAAACCAAAAAACCCACTTGGAGAAGGCCCACCCAGTAACACAGTGGCATTCAGCACTGAATCAGGTAATCACATCAAGGACGTGAAGGGCCTCAATGCTTTGCAATAGGGAGCTTGTTTGGAACCCAGCCAAACACTGTGTACAGTTTCTTGAATTTCAAAAAATCATCTATGGGACAAAGCCAATTGATGAAGGTATCCAGAAGGAAAGACCACTTATGTTTTTCCTCATTTATTCTGACGTAAGGAAAATGGTTAGGAGTATCAGTTTAAGTGTTTAATCTATACTCAAAAATCTAGTGAATGAATGCTCTTCTGTATGACATGCTGGGCCATAGTACATCCAGAAAGGGGATACATTTGATACATTCGTTTCATGATAAGCGGCTATGAAATTCTTATGTAACCTTCCAGCTCCAATTCCCTGAGATACAGCTGTACTCACAGCATCATTTGTATAATTTTTCATGGCATCTTGGTAATTTTATCAGTTTCTGTATGAAACTAAAAGAGGAAGCTTTTAAAATGGAAGTGAAACCTAGCACCGCAATGAAGATGTCTACTCAAATCACAAATAAAAGATACAGCTGACTATCTGGCAGAAGATTTCCAACGGAGAGCAATTTCCAAAACCACACACACACACTTCCCAATTCCCTTTTAGAAAGTGTGTACCATTTTGCGAGTAAAATTTCCTAACTGTAAGCACCCACCTTCTTCACTGTGCCACTGGAACACTGAGACCTACTTACCTACTAACATCTCACTGTGTTGCTATTTCTCCTCAGCGGATCCGAGAGTGAGCGAGCCGGTTTCTGGTGAGTACCTGTCTCGATGTGAACACAACTACATGCTTTTCTAAACTGATGCAACTACACAGACTTGGCGGAATTTTAGTCATGATTTCACTTTAGCCCCTTTAGTCTTTGAATATCAATCAGTCATGAATGCTCATCCAAATCATCCAGTTTCATAAAGAGCCTATGATGTTTTGGGAACAGGTTGGATATTTTGAAATTTGCTTTCACTCATGTACCAAATTTTCTGTTCAAGAATTGTCAAGGTTAATACCCTTGTTTCCACTTTTAATAAGTCATATTAGAGAAGCTGTTTAAATTGTATTTGCTGCAACACAAAACAAAACCTGAATTTCCTCAGGATGCAATCTATATCTAGCACTGCAAAGGCTATTCAACACCAAAAGTATTCCTCTAAGATTTATACCACTCCTGACAGGAACTTAATTGGGGCTTTAAATTCCTATAATATTTTTGGCTCCAATATTTAGCATTGGAGAAAACCAGGTATCATCGAGTTGACAGTGAACTTTGCAAACTATTTGTTTTTTAAGCTTTTAGGACAGTTCTTCAATGCCCAAAGTCAGATACTAAACTCAAACCTTGTATTTTCCTTATGCAGGAGGAAGAGATGCCATCTGGACAGAAAGACCCTTTGATTCAGACTCTTACTCAGAATGTAAAGGCAAACAATACGTCAAAAGGACATGGTATAAAAAGTTTGTAGGGGTGCAGCTGTGCAACTCTCTCAGATACAAGATTTATCTCAGCGACTCCCTTACAGGTAAGCAAGACTACCAGCTGTTTTGAATCTTGTCCTGCACGGAATGCGTTGTAGCATTCTGTAACTTGGCCTTTTCTTTGGACAAACTAAGGTCTGATGTAAATACAAATTTTCTTTTTGAGCAAGATGTTATTGAAACAGCCTAGAACAAGGGCTTCATAGATGCTATTAGAAGGTAAACAATGAAAGTGCAATTGGAACAGTGGCATAGCAAACTTGAATGTAAAGACATTGTAGTAACATTCAAGCTCAATTTTGTCACAGCCAATCAAGGATAAAAACCCTACTGATAAGGGGTAGAGGTTGGAAGGGGGTCTTAATATATGGTGACAGGAGAAGATATGGCTTTGGGTGGTGGGCACACAGAGCAACACACAGATTTTATAACATAGAAACCCACACCTGAAACCTATATGCTCATATTGACCATTGTCACCCCAATAAATTTAATTAAAAAAATAAATTTTAAAAGGGAAAAAAACCCTACTGATAAAAACATGGGTGTATCTAATAGTAATCAAGGAAGGAATATGACAATTAAAATTTTAAGTCTGCTAAAGACAAGATGAAGATTATGACACCTGGCTGGAAAGGCTATAATTCTTTGCTCCAGACTCAGTGAGTTATTTTCTCTTCTGTAATCCTACAATAAAAATTTTAAACAAATAAGACTGGGCCCAACATAGAAAGGTAGACATTTGTTCAATCATTCAACAACTAGTATCTGCTTTATTCAGACTCTGTTCCAGGTGCTGAGGACAAGCCAACAAACAAGACACAAGCCTTCTTGTAGCTTACAATCTAGTTGGAAGAGAGACAACAAATGTGTAAATAAGAATTTCACATAGTGCTTTGAAAAAACTTAGAGTGGGAGAAAATGGCTGAAATGGAAGCTCCTTTAGTTAGAAGGGTTAGGAAAAGCCTCTGAAAAGGTAAAACTTGCTGACCGGGCGTAGCTCAGTGGTAGAGCATGGACCTAGGATCCAGGAGATTGAGGTTCGATTCCCGGTCAGGGCACAGGCCCGGGTTGCGGGCTCGATCCCCAGTCGGGGGTGTGCAGGAGGCAGCCGATCAACGGCAACTCTCACCATTGATGTTCCTCTCCCTCTGCCTTCCTCTCTCTGAAATCAATAAAGATTTTGGTTTTTTTAAAGTAATACTTGTGCTAGGAAGAAAACTATGAGAAGGCACCAAGCAAGCAAAGATCTGGGGTAAAGCAGAGGTAGAGGGAAGAGAAACGCCAAAGGCCTGTGGCAGGACATACCTAGCCAGTTCCAGTAGTGTGGCTTAGGCTTTGTAAGAGGAAGACCAGGCAGGCAGGTGTGAAATCATGTGGAGCTTTGAAACCAGCTGAGTCTTTGGGTTTTATTCTGAGTACAATAGGAGATTGATGGAGAGATTTATGGAGGGGAGTAACATTTTCTGAGTAGCATTTTTAAAACATGCAGATGGGAGAAGGGAGGAAGAATGGAGAGAGGCAAAATGGAAAGCAGGGATGTCAGCTGGGAGACTTTCACAGTTCAGTCAAGAGGCACTGGTGGCTTGAACTAGGGCAAAAGGAAGGGAAAGTACAAGATCAAGAAAGACTGGTTATTTGAAACAATCTGATTTTTTCAGAATTGTCCGATATCAAAGAAAGTAACATTTCGTGATCCTTTTAATTTTTGGTTCTTCAGGAAAATTTTATAACATAGGCGATCAGAGGGGCCATGGAGAAGATCACTGCCAATTCGTGGACTCATTTTTAGATGGACGCACAGGACAGCAGCTGACTTCTGAGCAGTTACCCACAAAAGAAGGTATGTTTTCTGAGCATCCTCATAAGCAAGAGCGTTTTAGAAATTAACCCAAAAAGAATTCAAGCTGAGGAAAACAATCGCTTTAAAAATAATTCTATACTAGCACTGTTATAATTATCTGGGTAGAAAGAAAAAACTTTCCTAAGCCCTTACTTGGTAAGAAGATTTTAATGAAAATTTCTCAGCCTTCCTCCCAGTCCCTAAGACTATTCCTTAGGGCCAAGGAAAGCTACACACAGACATATATAAATGCATTCTACTTCAAGGAAACCTTGGAGAGAGAGTAGTTTCCTGAACTTAAATCATTCATATATTACCTTTATATTTTTTGTCCATACAGAGCACATAGCCGTTTTTTTATTCCCTTAAAAATTTTTTTAAACAAAGACTACCACAAATGGGAAAACAGTATTATTTGCCTTAATTATATAAATTCAATTAAAACAGAATAATTCTTTTAAGAAATGAGTAACCACTGTAATGCTGAAGACACATTAGCACTAAGCTGCTTAATGAGGATTAAAGAAAATTAATTTATTTGTTGTCCAGGAGGGGCAGGAGAGGGCAAACTAAATGTCTATATTACTCAGGAATCACCAAGACGTTCGTTAGATACTTTAAATTATTTCACTAGTCTTTCCAGCAACACATTTTCTTCACTGGCACCTAAAAATACCCACCACAGAAAATATGCCATAGTGAACCCATGAACGGTAAGTGTAGGAATCTCATAGGAATTGTATACAAGCATGCTGTAAATAGTGTAAGTTTCTATAATATTTTACATTCACGGAAAAATTTTAATCATTTAGTATAGGATACTTGAAGATTTCACCGAAGTTTAATTCTTAGAAACTTAGCAAGCTGAGAACTACCTTTCTTATGTTTCTTAACACTGTGGTAAATATAGCACCTTGACTCAGGTCAGTTCTTCAGACCACTACGAGTCTGCAATGTGCAGAAAGTACACTTTCACATAAGACAGAGTGTACTGGACATGGTCAATGACACTAAAAACAAGCCTCCCCCCAACTCTTGCCCCTTTCCAACTTCGTTCCCCAGACACTACCAACAGTCCCATGCTCATTAAGGAGTTTCAGGCGCCCCTGATGTTTAGCCATCCACTGCTGCCTCAGGAAAAACACCAGGGCCCCTGTTGGTATCCACTTCCTAAGCACTTCACGGAAAGTAACCTTCAGCCAATCTATGAGCAATGAGGGCAAAAATATAACACAGCTTTTATAAATAATTCTCCCTCTTAGGTTATTTCAGAGCAGTTCGCCAGGAACCTGTCCAGTTTGGAGAAATCGGTGGTCACACCCAAATCAATTACGTTCAGTGGTATGAATGTGGGACCACAATTCCTGGAAAATGGTAGATGCTACAATCATTCACAAGTGCCTTCTGTTTCATCACGGCAAAAAATAACTGCAAACACTATGGCATTTGTCACATTCATTTAAAGCTATTCTGTTTACTATGTATAAAAGTTTAAAATCTAATTGATAGCAGTATTAGATGTTTATTAGAAAGATTGCTGAGAATATTTATCAGGTTTTACAAAGTCATTTTAAGAAAGCAAGATATTAACAGAGTAACTTTTTTTTGGGGAAGCTGGCTCCCTAGTCATGGTATTTTAAGAGATCATTTGTATATTATTTATCACACTGTTGTAATGTTTTGAGATACTTTTATAACAAAATTAACATCAAAAACTAATATACTTTTTTAAATGTTTACTTTTATTGTGTATTCTTCCTACTAGTGAGTTAATTCCATAAATCTCTCCTTGGTTTAACTTATTAGATGAGATTAATATCAGCATATGTATCTGGGGAAAAAAGGTCCTAATATTCACGTTTATTTAAACTTCAATTTTTTAGCAATAGCTGAATAGCTTTTCTGAAGCATTTAAATAAACATTCATGTGAATATACATTTCCTCAAATATTTGCAAATTGTTAAAAGGGTTTTATTTGAATTAGTAAATTTCATTTCAGCTAAAAATAGAATTAAGAATGATATATTGTTTCAAAAATACAAATTTTTTCTTACTCATAATTATATATTACAATGTCTGAATATACTTTGTCAAACTATCCTTCAAACAACTGTCTTCATATTGTTTTTACAGGATATTTACTACATTTTTACACATAAAACTTCTAGAAATGAATGTATCAGGGGATGTTTTTCATATTCTAACTTAACCTGTACTGAAAATCAGACTCATTTTTATTTAAAAAAGTATTTTTGTCATTTGGGAAGGGAGGTGGGAATGCTGCATTGTTTCCCTCATTCTGAGAGGCCCCTGGGCTTTACCCCTTTCAACATGCTTCAGTTTTATCAATGCTACATTCTGTACTTTTCAAACAAGTAGAAACTCTGCAATAAAGAGAGATAGTTTTTGTTTTTTAAGGCTGAGTTCTTTATTTCTGAATGGCTCATCTCTGTAAGGATACTTATTCAAGATCTACCAAACCCCTGGTATCTTTTAATACTGTATCTGTTGTGTTCATACATAAAGCTACTCTATCTTCCTGAGACATGTATTTTCAAGTTTAATTGTTTTAAGCCAATGATTGTTAAATGCATTTTTTGCAAGTCAGGACAAAAAATCAAACAGTGCTGTGTTTCTCTAAATAGAACTGTTCTAAGTTAAACCATCTATATATTTCATTTTCAGACAAAACATCAATAAGGATTATTTCTTGTTTTTCTCATATATATGTTAGTGACTAAATTAAACTACAAGACCACTAATGGATTCAATCATCTTTATTAACCTATCAATGTTACATTTTATACATAATATCTATTTGTCTTTTCAAAGAGATCTACTTTTAGTACATCATGTTAATAGTACAAAGCCAAATAAGATGGCTAAATTTCAACCTAACATTTTAATAACCTCTGGACAAGGCAAGCTATAAAGTCAATCACTTTACACACACATTAAGAGTAGTGTTCCAAAATTACTAGGAAGCTGCTATACTTTTAAGCAGGGAAGGAAAAAATTTTCATTTTGGTCGGTTTTGTGTTCTAGCAAATTATACTTTCAATTAACAGCAACAATGATATCATAAAAAATGCTCTGCTTTTTAAATTTCTGAACTTCAATACAAATTAAAATAAAATAGTAGTATTGGAGTCTTTTGGGAGGCAAATAGCTAGCAGCTACATTTATCAGTGTAGCTGAGCCTCTTTATCGATAACCAGGTCCAGGCTGGGTATAGCCCTGACCAAAGGGAGGGCGGTTACGTGCGTAAGGGTTAGGCCCACTTGGAGGAGGGTTCATGGTACTTGCAGACTGAGTAAAACCTGGTCTTGGTTGATAGGCCCCAGGTTGGCTTGGAGCCATTCCAGGTTGTGAGGCAGGGGCCACAGTGTAATTAGCAGGCTGAGAAGTTTGGGTGGCGTAAGTGTGTGGAGGGTAATTGCTCGCCTGGTACTGCTGTGGCTGCTGGGCAGGCAGTTGCTGAGGCTGACCGGAAAAGGCAGCAGCTTGTGCCTGGGAAGTTGCTTGCTGGCCATATCCCTGGAACTGCTGAGGTGGTTGTGGTCCAGTCTGCTGACTATAGCCTGCTGGAAAGGCAAAATAAATAATGTATGTACTGTATTTTTCTGTTGATAAAAATTTTCCAGAGAAACAACCTTTACTGTTATGGACTAAAAATGATGAGAAATTTAACAAACTTAATCCTAAGTATTTATGTAACAAGTAGGGTAGTAGACTCTATCATGTAATATTTCCAGACCAAGTGGTATCAAAATTTTTCTCAAGATTTCGTAAATCTGCTCATCTTAAACTGAAACCTGTATACCTATCTTTCTTCATTACAACTGCTTTTAGATTATATAATCCCTGAGAACAAATTCCTATTCTAGCATAATTCCTAGTATAGATGCTCAAATGATAAAGGCCAGAAATAATGCAAAACTAAGTCATGAACCTGGTTTTGAGGGAAGGCCTATTTAACAACAGTACCAAATGAAAACATATTGCAGAGAATGAATATTTTAAAATGAAACAATGGTGCTACTACCCCATCTAATTGTGATATTGAGATGCTTTAAAGGTTTAGTCACTCTAGAAAAACTAAACCATTTAAGAATAAACATTAAGTAACCAACTCTTAAAATCTTTCACTTTTCTTAAGATTTGGTATCCGATGTTTTTTTGCCTTTACAACTCAAAATTATGATTTAGCAGTAACAAAATAACACATAAAAAGCATACCATACTGCCCCACAAAACAACATCTATATTCATTTACTAAGGATGTAAATTTTTTTTAAAAAAAAAGTCTGCTTCACTAAAAACTTTTATCTCTACCATGAAACACACCTGCAGCTACTTGCAATGAAACCTCTCCATTGACTGGAATCCTGTCAGCATTAAATACCAGATACATAAGAAAATTATTAAAATATGTACAACCCTGCATTTGAAAAAAAAGGATTGAATGAATTTGAGTATATTCTGAACTCACCTTGAACCTGGGTTCAAAATTTACTCATGAAAGAAACCTTTTTGACATTGTCCATGAATAAAACTGGAAAAGGTCAGAGGGAAACTGGCAAACCAACAGTGTAAAAATGGTCCAATGTTGTTACCACCACCACCACTTAGTCTCCAAGCAGAGTATTCAGGTGACTATTCCCATTTCTCCCAATCAAATTCAAGTTAATAGGACTAGTGGGATCAGAAATACAAAGACATTTTCAAAAAAGCTAAATTTTACTCAGAGTGGAGACCCTGACTGAAATCATTAAGAGCAAGCTTAATTTTTAATAACTAAAATATCAAATGCATTTTACTTGTGATATTATCTAAATAGTGAACTAAAGTTAATTCATGATCAAATCTTGAATGTCATACAGTTTCTCCTATCTTCTGCATAAAATTTTTTACCTTAAAATTTTTACTGTAATATTTTGGAGAAACAGGACTCAACTTTTATACTGAAAATGTCTATTCAACTTAAGACTGTGAGCAAAAAAACCCCAACTGCCTTTTCATCCTGGCAACTGAAATCTAAACTGGCTTTTTATCTGAGTCTGGAAATAACCAGATCCTTAACTATTTCTTGAGACTAACCCATAAGGGCCTACGATGCCATTTCAGTAGCAACTGACTAGAGTCTTTGACCACAACACGGCAAAACTTCTAACTCATGTGTATAGTTTCCCTCAAACCAACATCCACTCCATTAAAAAATGAGCAATTTTGGTGAAGAATACCAGAAATCACAAGAAATGAAATGGAAATTGTTTTCTGAATAAATGAATACTGTAGGACAAGGGGTCAGATGGTCCACAAAACCTGTAATATTTACTATCTAGTCTTTAAGGGCAGAAAAGTGTGCCAACTCCTGGTCTAAGTTTGAGAACGCAGAATGACACAGGGAAGTAATTAACTGGAAAGTCAAGGGCACTGGGTTCTGATTTAGCAACCCCACTGAATGGCTGCATGTCCTTCAATGCATCACAACCTCTTCAGCCCTAGTTGCTTCATTTATAAAATGAGTGGGTGGGACAAAATTAGTGCTCCCAGCCCTGCTGCACTTTAGAATGACCTGCAATGCTTTTAAAATATCAAAGCCTGAGTCCCACCCAGACTAAATAAAACAAAATCTCTGAGAGGAGGGCCCAGGCACCTGTAACTTTCAAGAAAAGTTATCTGGATGCTTCTGAAGCACAGTAAGACTGAAATCCCCTCGATTAGATGATCAGATCAGGTCTCTTCAGCTCTAATATCTAGTATTTCTACAAATTGCATAATTTGTAAGTCTGATTTTTCTTTGCATCTTAAAAATAATCTTCCCTCTAATATCATAATCAAGTTTAAATTCATTCCATTTATTTTATATAATTAAAAACTAGCAGCTACAGGTTAAATCACTCCACAGCAAATATGATCCAGATAAAAACTGCTGTGTGTGTTAAAACATGTCAAACTGCAAATAATGGTAAAATTTTACGGTCTAGTTTAGGGACAGACAAGCTTTATTTTCCTGTAAAGGGCTAGATAGTAAATATTCTAGATTTTGTGGGCCACATGGTCTCTGCTGCAACTACTCAACTCTGCCATTGTAGTGTCAAAGCACCAATAGATAGCACAAAAATGAATGGGTGCAGATGTGTTCTAATAAAACTATCCACAAAAATAGGCAACAAGCCAGATTTGGCCTGTGGGTTACAGTTTGCTAACTCCTGCTACAGTTTATACTACCAAATTTCATAAAACAGAAATTAGGCAAGATTCAGATAAACTAATTATAGCTGAAATTTGATACTTAAATGTTTCACTGTAAAACAAAAGTTGAACACAAACTCTCTCGCAAATGTAAAAATTACCCGAATTATTATAATCACTATGTTCAAAGCTATACTAAAGCAATTTATCATACTTAAGTATGGATAACCTGTGTTCAATGGTCAGATGATGAAACAAAATCTCCAGGATGCCTATTTAAAACAACTATATTTACTGTTCTTAATTGCCTGAGTTAGGTTTTATACAATTCTATTTTTTTTCTTTTTTTTTTTGGCCTATTTTTGGTATTCCTATATACTTTGGGGAGATTTGAAAACCTAAGTAGCTTAATTTGATTCTTATGTCAGGGGTGGGCAAAAGCAGGTTTACAGCTGTATGTGAAATAGTTAATAAAGCTATTATAATCATAGCCTGTATGTCTTTTTCCATATGAACAACTGTAAACACACTTTTGCCCACCCCTGTATTAAGATCACCTTTCCATGTATGCGGGAACGAGTATTAGTATTTTTACAGGCACTAAGAGTATACTGAGATTATGAGTTACATTAATGAAGGAAAAAATCTTGCATTTTTGCAATTCTAAGTCACCTAAGAGGTAAGCTGATCACATCAGTAGGAGATAACTTTGTATTAAAACCTTTTTTATACTACAAGTTATTACAGAATCATCTACTATGACTGAAAGTTTTACTTGCCCGCTAGAAAACTGAAACGTTGATTTGCAATAAAATATTTATGCAAAATATTTTAAAATAAATAAAACAAATGTTATTTCCCCAATAAATAAATAAGTACTACCTGCTATGACAATGTAAGTATTACAAATCAAAGAATTAAGAGGAAAGGATTAATGTTTAATGAGTATAGCAACAGCTCAAAAACCATGAGCCAGCTCTCTCTGGATACCTGCTCACCTGAATACTGAATGCCATACTGCTGTGGTGGCTGTGGTGGTGCCTGAGGCTGCTGAGCACCATAACCAGCCTGCTGTGGGTACTGTTGGTACATCTGACCTAAAAAAGACAAGAAAAAGAGGCAGGTTTAACTTGGTAGAAAAAATATATACTTTTAAAGGCACATTTAATTCTCTGCCCATACAAACACATAAACATACTGAGTAACAAAGTCACAAGAATGCTTGTTCCCCTTTAAATGTTAATGAAGTAGAGATTAACTTTTTTTTATCTTTATTGTTAAAAGTATTACAGAAATCCCCCTTTTTCCCCTGATGCCTTCCACCCAGAACCGCCCCAGACCTTCCCTACACTGTTGTCTGTGACAATGGGTTATGTATATATGCAGATAAATTCTTTGGTTAATCTCTTCCCACCCACCTACCCCAGCCTTCCCTCAGAACAATTTAAGGAGTGTTTTCAAACCCAATTGCCAACAGGTATACACTGCTAATGTTCAATAAAAATCAACTGAATCAAAAATCAAATAAAAACCTGAGAAAAGAGACACACACCATTGATAGCTCCCAAATCTTCCCTAAAACACTTTGTCATCTAACGGTTTGAATCTTTTGTTGTTACCATCTGAATGGACTGTTTGGTAGCAAGGAATTACAGGATATCTTTCACTCCAGACCTCAAAGACACCCTTGGCATTTGATAAGTTTGCTTTTCTTTCATCTAGCCAATCATGTGGAATCTGATAAAGCCTACCTGGTTCCTCCCTAAACTTTTTAATTATGGTAGACTGTTCAAACTGGGGATGTATACTTGGAAATTAATACTATTCAGGGTCAGCAGATCACAGTTCCTACAGAGAAACCCTTCAGACACTATAAACACTTGTGATTTCCAAACAAGGATTTCTTGGTTCATGTCTTTTTCATCTTCACCACTTTACAGTTGTAATAATGGTAGATTTAGCTAGATCTAATGCCTAGAGTAGCAATAAAACTTGCATTTTAATATCCAGCTGGTATTTAAATCTTTATAATAATTATATGTTGACTGATTCTTTCAAAAATATCCAAACTATGGGTAAATAGCACACTTTTGGCAGAAAGAAACAACTATTGAAGAAAGTCAACGCTTTATCTAGTGCCCCTCTAACTGGAGTACAATAGGCAGCCAGCACTCACAAGCTGAAATCAAGGTATAGAGCCCACTCTGCTGGACTGGCTGCTCAACCCCATGTGCGACAGCACTAAATGAGATATGCCTGCATTTATAGTCAGCTTATTTCTTACCAACCAGTCATATGCTTTTTATGACAGAAATAAAATTTGCTTAACTATTTTTAAGCTATCTTCCCAAATACAACAATAAAACTGACGAAATCTTCTTAAATGCTTTCTTAATAGTTTAAGACTTAGAGATAGCACAAAAGGTAGTTCACAAATTAATCGCCTGAGAAGATACCACCTTAATCCTGGATTGTATTTCATAACTAAATTTTAGAACAGAAGTGACCAGAATCTAGTATAGAAATATAATCAAGGGAGAGAAATGTATAGCGTATGAAAATGGGTTCTAATTCTTGGAAATGAGAACAATCAATTCTACAATACAAAAATGAGCAAAAAACAGGCAATAAACACATGGGAGGAAAAGTAACCTCATTAGCAATCCCTATTTCAAATACAGAAAGATTAGGCAACTTACCTGAGATCAATACATCACAGCTAATTAAGAACTATCACTGGAATCCAGGCATAACTCTAGAGCTTTAGTTTACAAGTACAGTATTGTACACGCTATCTCAATATAAATATTAACTTAGGTATCACCAAAACAGCTGAGATTAAGGCTTTATGTAGTAGATTGCTGCCATCAATGATTCTAAGGAACTCACACTCAAAAAAGCATAATTGTTTTCCTCAATAAAAACTGAAAGGGTACAACTATTTTTAAAGCAAATGCACACTATTTTTTTCCTAATCTGCAATAAACTCTGTGAAAATGCCACCCCTGGGGTTAAAAGTTTCAGAGGCTTATTCCTAGCTCTACAAAGTATTCCTTTTACTTATTTTATTTTAAACACACTTCATTCAAGCCCAAATTGGGATTCACTGTCACAGTTTGCTAAGGGTCAGTGGTGAGAGAATTTTTGAATTTTCACTATATATCCTTTTATATTTTTACCTATTTGAAATAAATGTTCAATTAAAAGAAACCTGATAGAATAATTTGAGATATTGTTAGTGTAGCCTTAAATCCCATTCCTGTATAAGTGAATAGCAAAAACATTATTTGGTACAATTATCCTTCCAACTGCTATTCTACAATAGTATATACTGCTTAAAATGGGATTTAAAACAAACAAATAGATGTTAGGTCACCTGATATAGCCATTAAACTCCCATCATATCCAAAATCTGCTCTGGCTTCCATTTCAGCCCACTTCTGCTTCCATTCTAGTTTGTTACAGTTTTGACAACTGCATCTTGGTGCAAAGGGAAGACTGTAACTAAAGTTGGTTGAGAAGAGGCTTAAGCAGTAAGAAATCTTCCCAAACCACTCATTCATCAGCAAAATGCCACCTATTAGTCCCTATGACTAGTACTCATCCAATGGGAAAAGTCTAAGTATTGCCACAGTATCATTAGGAGTCTCTTCTCAGTTCATTTTAGGCTATGACTTTCTTTCTTTTGTTATGTGACTGATAAACTCAGTCACTCACTTCTGATGCTGAAAATACACTGTACCACCACATGGCCCCTTTATACAAATAGTTAGAGCACCACCTAGTGTTTGTTTTAAAGTTTAATGTGTAGTTTTAAAGGTCCTTTCATGTATGGGCAATTCACAGAACCAACATTTTAATACCTGGAAGGAATCCTAGAGATCAGTAACTACAGTAGTTCTCACCCACTTATCCACAGGGAATATGTTCCAAGTAGATACCTGAAACCATAGATAGTGCCCAACTATATATATACATACACACACACACACACACACACACACACACACACAGAGTGTTTTTATACATACCTATGATATAGTTTAATTTATAAATTAGCCACAATAAGAGATTAACAATAACTAATAATAAGATAGAACAATTATGACAATATACTGTAATGAAAGTTATGGGAAGAGCTTTGGAGCCATTATTAAGTAAAATAAGAGTTACCTGAACATAAGTACTGTGATACCACACAGTAGATATAATCAAGACAGCTACTAGGTGACTAACATGCAGGGAACATATACAGTGTGGGTACACTGGACAAAAGGATGACTCATCTTGGTTAAGACGACTCAAAATTTCATCATGCTACTCAGAACAGTGTGCAATTTAAAAATTACGAGCCCAGCCGGGCGTGGCTCAGCGGTTGAGCGCCGACCTAGGATCCAGGCGATCAGGGTTCGATTCCCGGTCAGGGCACATGCCCGGATTGAGGGCTGCAGCCGATCAATGACTCTCTCATCATTGATGTTTCTCTCTCTCTCTCTCTCTCTCCCTTCCTCTGTCTGAAATCAATAAAGATATATTTAAAAAAAAAAAAAAAGAATTAAAAATTACGAATTGTTTATTTCTGGAATTTTCCATTTAATATTTTCAGGCTACAGTTGACCACAGGTAGCTCGAACTATGGAAAGCAAAACCGTGGAAGAGGGAGAACTACTATACTTAGCCATGTTCTGCAGAGCTCCCAGTGTTTCAGTGAGGCACCTCAGTGCCTGCTGTCAATTCCCTTCACATATGGAAGCAACAATTTTCAAGTGTGCTGCAATTTTTAAAACATGCAGTACCTGACTACTTAGAGGCACTGACCTCTTTTCCCTTATATTGTTAAATAGAAAAGTGACAACAGTCAACACAACAATAGCTGTCCAGTGTGAATGCCCTGTCTTAAACCATAAATATATAAATCAGATAACAGAGTTGCATCTTATTAGTCACAACACATAATAAGGTTGCATCTGATTGGTTAATTCTTGGTACCAAAAATCCTTACATACAAGTATAGAAAACTGACTATAAAAAAGTTCACTTTGGAGCAAAGAGGGTAGTTAATTACTATTATTGTTATTTTTGTAAATCAATCAAAATTATACCTATTTTTTTCTGTCAGATCGTAAAAAAATATATTTTTTGGTGTGCCACAGAATTTTGTAATTAGTTTATGTGTGCTATGAGATGAAAAGGTTGAAGATCCCTGGCATATGGCAATGACTCCTTTTTTATCGTAATATTGTAATACTGAGTTTACAAGTTATATTTCATTCAGGACTAGACATTCTTTTAAAGTGACTGGTTTAGTCCAATTTTCACAATTTACAGTGAGAGAATATAAAAACCCATAGAGATTAAATTCTTCATCCAAGGATACATCATTTAAAGAAAAAGAGTTTGATTTTAAAATACACTTCTTTTTCCCTCAAAAGACACTGTTAACTGCACGAACATATTAAGGGTTCCTTATCTTTCCAAAAAAACTACACTTTTAATTATGTATGCTTTACCTCTAGTTTAAAAAATATTTTTAAATTACAAAAATAATACACAGTTGCCAAGGGGGGAGGGGAGACTAAAGAAAATAGCACCTAAAGTATCACCTCAATGGGTCACCTCTGACCCCAGGGTCACCAATGACTAGTGACTGGTATGAATCCTTCCTGATCTTCACCTTGTATTTTTATTCACGCAAACACTTTTTCAGGTGTTTTTTTTTTCTTTTCAATAATCAGACATTGTTCTATTTGGTTTTTTTTTAAACACCAAAACATACCATATTAGTAAATCAAAATCTTTCCCAACTGTATTCATAGCATGGATACATATGTAAGCATTTACCATTACCAACAATGCTGCAGTAAACATTTCCCACAGGTACCTTTCTGCACGTGTGCACTAAGCTCTATTTTACCTTCACTCTGACCTGCTTGTGTCTGAGCTCCTGTATATGGCGGCTGCTGTGGCTGAACTCCGGGGGGGTGAGCTGCGGAGGAGGAGGAAGCAATGCTGTCCGGCGTCCCTGAACGGTCTTCTGCAGGAGCACTGGGTGGCCCTGGATGGTCATAAAAAGTCAGCTCAGTTTCTAATGCAAGACCATTCCCTAGCAAGCTCAATTCCTAAGTTTGGTTAAAAGAGACTAAAAGTAAAAGTACTACAGAATAAGCATAAACACAAATGTAGCATTTTATGTTTAATGTATACATTTTATTTTTTCCTTTACTCCAGTCTCTTAAGAATCCAAAGCTTCAACTGGAAATCCTTCCCTATAAAGGTAGAGTGTGCTATATTCCTAAGAAGGAACAGCCCCCCCAAAAAACAAAACTCATCTCTGCAATACCAGTATCTTCCACCTTATGCAATCTAGTTTGCAGTACAACCAAAAGTATCACCTCATTCTTTAATGGGTTTGCACTACCCATAAAGTTCAATCCTCTAGTTTGGTATTTAAGGATTCAAACATTATTCAAACAATTCCTATTCTCACATGCCCCCTTCAGCCGAATTAATCTATTCCCTATTCCCACAATATATGTAATAATTTTTTCGGCCTCCATTTCATTTGTCACTGTTCCTTCCACTGTCCCATTTTCACATATGTATACACAACAGTCTTTAAAATTCATAGTTATAACTCCAAAATTCTAATAAGCCCTCTTTACCCATAAATACTCTTTTCCAATTCTGAACTTCTATAGAGCATACTTTTATCATGACCCAACTTCTACCTTGCATTTCTGAGCAGATCCCATATTCCCAGTTAGACTACAAGCTCTTTGGCCAGGTTCCTTTGTGATTCTTTTCATCTGCCTCACAAGGCCTAGCTCTCTTATCCATGGAGCCACTCGAATTGTTCCAGAATCATAAATGAAGCAGTAAATGGAGAAAATTCACTAAAGTTCCAATACTGTGACAGTCGAAAAGACATTTGGAAGTCAACTCTCAATATGTTTACTTTTTAAGTTCTTTTTGTTTAGACAATATAGGAGAGTGGTTAAAAGAATAGGTTTTGGAGCCAGACTGCCTAGGATCGTATCCCAGTACTACCACCACTTAGTAGCTGTGTAAGTATAGGTATGTTATTTATTCTCTTTCTGTGCCCCAGTTTCCTCATCTGAACAAAAGAAATACTAATTCCTACTTCATAAGGTTCCTGTAAGAATAAGTTAGCAAATAGTTATAAAAGTGATTATTTAGCAAGAGCTTATGAAAGTATTACCACTTATAAAGCTCCACATAAGTACTTGCTATCACCAGCAGACTAATTTCCCTGACGGCTAACACCTATCCCTTATACTAGTATATCCCAGAACTCAGCACCGCGTTAAGCACACAGTTGGCAGCTGATAGTGCAGGTTTGATGAGAACCTAAACTAGGATAACAGCAGTGGTGAAACAAGAGAATCTGATGATGACCAGAATAAAATGGATGGCTGCTTGTGTGTACCACCATTCCACTGACATTTATACACATGTAGATAGATTCACATACACATTCCTCCTACAAAAGACACTGTTATTATCCTTTTAAAATATGTTGCCTTGGCTGCTCTTTTCTCCCTTGTATGTAATCTATTAGTTAATGTACATCATCCTATCTGTAATACTTCATCCCTCCTTCCCATGTCCACATTCACTATTACAACCAAGTTTTTCACATCACACCTGAATAACTACAAAGTATCCTGGCATTTTCAATGTGTACAGGTTTTTTTTCTACTTCAACATACAAAGCTACCAGAAAAAATGGTCTTCAAATAATAACTGTATTAATCATAATACTCTGGTCTATATTCGATACTATATTCTAATAAAAATTTTTAAGCCTGACCTCATATATAACTACTACTCTATCTGGCATTTCTTGAGGCCTTAAATATAAGAAGCTGTAATAGTAACTCATTTCAGCTGCTTTGAAAGTGTGATCTTTTCAGCTGTGTCACTTGTCTGAAGTCTTCTTTGTCAAGAACATAGGTTATATACAAATATGTGTCTCGGAGTGAGAAACAAGATGGCGGCGTAGGTAACAGCTGCACCCACCGCCTCCCGCAACCACATCAAAATCACAACTAAAATACAGAACCACCGTCATTCAGAGCCTCCTGAAATCTGGCTGACCAGAAGCCCCACAACCAGGGAGCTGAAGAAGCACCGAGACCGGGAAGAGGGGCGGAGACAGGGGGTGGATCGGGGCTGAATCGGAGACGTGCCACGGGCCCAGGCCCGATGCCCCGGTTTAAACCCGGGAGGGAATCTCGGCAGCGGGGGTTTCCCGGAGTGAGGGGACCAGCCCCACAGCAGGCCCCCAGCCCAGGGCTCCAAGCCGGGAAGAGACATCCCCACAACTCTGGGCTGTGAAACCAGCGGAGACTGTGGCTGAGGGTCGCGGAGGCTGCGGGAGCCCCAGCAGCTCCTCCTAAAGGGCCCGGCACGGACTCACTCGGACGCTCCCTCTGAGCCCAGCGCCAGGCAGCAGCCTGAAAGGACCCGGGACACTCGGGGAGGAACTAGCCTGCCTGAAAGAGGGGCGAGAGCTGGAGGGGCGGCTTCCTCCCAGACAGAAGAGCTGGCAGAGGCGATTGCTCCTTTGGTGAGTCCTCCCCCACACTGCCAGCAGGCAGGCGCCATATTTGAGTCGCCAGCACCTGACTCACACCTTTGGCCCCGCCCCTCCCCACCTGCAGCTCATCCAGGCCATTTCCAGGCGCTTTTCTATGCAAGTAGCCTCTAGAGCCTCATGCTTAAGACTTTCCTAAAATCTCTCAAACAAGCAGCAGCGGGCCCTATACAGCTTGATAAGTGGCACAGGCCTGGCACTAGCAGCAGCCTGCATTGGCTCATAGCTTGACCTCTCCTGGACACCTCCAAGCCCAGCACAAGTAGCAGCCAACTACGCTTTGCTGTGGAGCTCATGCTGGGTGGCCCTGCGCAAGGCACTGGCACAGGCAGACTTTGCATCTCCCCGGAAGCCCCAGAGAGAGTGCACATGGTGGTCAGACTTGACCATGCTGGATTACAACCCTACCACATCCACGAGTGACACTCAAGGGGTGCACCTGGTGAACACCAAAGCTCCACTGAAGTAAATCCTGCTCCATAGGGGTGTCTCCAGCACAGCAGCTCTCTGGCTGTAGTTGCAGCTGGTCCTCACAGCTGATTGGCCTGGGGGGTCAGTTCCTCCCAGGGACGCCAACAGCAACCAAGGCTCAGCTACAACAGGAACAGTGCACACAGCCCACACAGGGGAGCACCTAGAAGGCCCAGCTATGGTGACTGGGGAGGCTGAGCCACTGGACCCTACAGGACACCTACTATACCAAGCCACTCTACAAATTCCAGAAGATATAGCAGCTCTACTTAATACACAGAAACAAACACCTGGAAGCAGCCAAAATGTGGAGGCAAAGAAACATGTCACAAAGGAAAAAACAGAAGAAATCTCTAGAAGAGGAACTAATTGAAATAGATCCAAGCAAGCTAACAGATACAGAGTTCAGAATTTTGTTTATAAGGATGTTTAAGCAGATTATTAGGGAAATAACTGAGAAAATCGATAACATAATAAAGTACCAATTTGAAATGAAGGCTACAGGAACTGAAATGAAGAATAATTTACAGGGAATCAACAGTAGAGTAGAGGATGCTGAGGATCAAATCAGCAATTTGGAACATGAGAAAACAGAAAACACCCAACCAGAAGAGCAAAAAGAGAAAAGAATCCAGAAATATGAAAGTAGTATAAGGAGCCTCTGGGACAACTTCAAGAGGCCCAACATTCATATTATTGGGGTGCCAGACAGAGAGGAAGGAGAGCAAGAAATTGAAAACCTATTTGAAAAAATAATTACAGAAAACTTCCCCTACCTGGGGAAAGAAATCGACTTTCAAGTCCAGGAAGCACAGAGGGTCCCAAACAAGAGGAACCCAAAGAGGCCCACAGCAAGACACATCATAATTAAAATGCCAAAGGTTAAAGACAAAGAGAGAATCTTAAAAGCAGCAAGAGAGAAGCAGTTAGTTACCTACAAGGGAGCACCCATACGACTGTCAGCTGATTCCTCAAAAGAAACTTTGCAGGCCAGAAGGGAGTGGCAAGAAATATTCAAAGTGATGAAAAACATGGAACTACAACCAAGATTGCTCTACCCAGCAAAGCTATCATTTAGAATTGAAGGTCAAATAAAGAGCTTCACAGATAAGAAAAAACTAAAGGAGTTCACCACCACCAGACCACTACAGGAAATATTGAAGGGTCTTCTTTAAGAAGAAGCTAATGAACAAAAGAATCTGACGAACTAAATAGATCTGGAGACATTGACTCATGCAACAGACGATCATATTTCAGAGGAAAGATGGAAGAGAGGTGGAGGGTGCGGAGAGATTAACCAAAGAAGTTATATGCATAACCCATGGACACAGTTAATAACGGGGTGAAGGCCTGGGAAGGGGGTGGGAGCGAAGTGGAGGGGATCAATTGGGGGGGGAAATGGGATACCTGTAATACTCTCAACAATAAAGATAAATTTTAAAAGTAAAAAAAAAAAAAACACAAAGAAAACCAACAAATATGTGTCTCTTCAGAATTTGACACAATTCTCTTTAGAAATTTAGTGAATTTTCCCATAAAAGTATTAAAGAAAAAGAAAATTAACAGACTGAATCCTACATTTCTAGTTAATGATAATGGCAAAGTATGCTGGTCAGCTAAACCCCCCAAGAAGTAACAACTAAAAACCTGAACAAAACAGAAGGAAACAACTATTTTAAATCACCAGAAGCCAGCCAAATGTCTGCAGAAGTCAGGAAAGAGTTTACCCCCAATGGAATTACAATGGGAAAGAATTGCAAGCGCTGACCTCCGCGACTCTAACAGAAAGCCACAGTTGTTAACTTCATGGCTGGCCAACCACTTGGAAATTTGAAGGGAAAATCCTTGAAGTAATAGTCCCATTGAAGGAGTGAGACCTAAAGTCTGAGTATAAGCTCAGTCCCAAATTCCCAGCTGATCAGTTAGGAGGGGGCTGAGAGACATCCAAGACGGCTCAGAAAAAAAGCAGCACCTAGAGCTGAAAGAACTGAGCAGAGATGTCAGCTGCTATACTCCATGGGAAGACTGAATAGTTTGAGTCCATAAGTTAATTCCCTGCTAGAGCAACAGTTACCAAAAAAATCCTCAAAAGAACCTAAAAGAATCCCAAATCAGTACAACATATTTACCACAATGTCCAGTTTTCAATAATAAACTATCAGGCAAGCAAAAGAATAGAAAAATGTGGCCATATTCGGGGGGGGGAACAGGCAAAAGAAATTGACTCCAAATTGGCCCAGATGTTAGATATAGCACACTAGTATTTCAAAGCAGCCATTATAAATATTTCTAAAGAACTAAACAAAAATACATTAAATGAATTAAAATGAAATAATCTTAATGAATGTAAAGGTAAGGAATCTCAACAGAAAAAAATAAACTATAAAAACAACCAAATGGAAATTCTAGAACTAAAAGCACAATAAAAACTCTCTAGAAAAGTTCAATAGCAGAATGGAAATGGCAGAAAGAATCAGTGAACTTGAAGAGCGTTCAATACAAATCACTCATTCTGAAGAACAAAGAAAAAAGAGTGGGGGGGGGGGAAAGAACCTCAGAGACCCATGGGACAAAATTAAACTCTCTAATGTATGGAACCCCAAAAGAAACAAGGAAGCAAAATAAAAAATTGAAGAAATTATGACAAAAAATAAAAAGGAAGAAATCATAGTATAGGTGTTGTTATAAGATTAAAAATATTCATATAAAAGCACTTTCTACACTAAAGCAATTTAACCAGAAATGTACATTTAAATTTCTCTAATTTCAGATCAGAAGAGAGACTAAGCCATCAAATATAATTTAATAATGAAATATGAAATATTATTATGAAAGGGTTCAGATTACAAAATTTACTTCCACTTTTGAGAAAATTTACCTAAACCAAATAGTGGTTATTCTAAGAAGAAGAGCATTCTACTAACTCGGAGAGGGCATGAGAAAGTCTTCCAGGAGCTGGAAATCACCTACATCTTGATAGTTGGTGTTTTATATAGGTGTATACACATGCAAAATTTACTGAACCTTAAGATTTGTGCACCTCACTATATTCAAATTATCCTTCTATTAGAGAAGGAAAGGGAGGTAAGGAAAGAGAGACCAAATGATGGATGGGAGGAAGACACTAACTTACCTGAAACCTGATCATCTGTTAAGCCAAACGCTGACATGACATTTTTACTGATTTCATCTTGGTTTTTTAAAGGATCAAAAGCTGACATACTTGCTGCCATAACCTGAGTAGACTGTTTTCCAGAAGAATCAGAAGCAGCAGGCTTTTCTTCCCTCCCATCCATAGTATCTATAAGAGGAAAAAACAAAAACTTGTTTCTATTTTATCTATACTCAGGGCTAGCATAGAAGATAGGGAAATACAGGGTGGAGCAAAAGTAGGTTTACAGCATTAGCATATAAAACACAGTTTATTCTTGTATTATCATTTATTCATTACTGTATTATTTTCCATATGAGCAACTGTAAACCTACTTTTGCCTATACTGTATACAGGGTGTCCCCAAAAAATGTATACACAATTTGAATAATTATTAATTCTAATGGGTTAAAACTGAAAAGAAATAAACATCAATTGAGCTATCAGCTGTTAAAGTGTATATACATTTTTGAGGGACACTCTGTATATGTATATATCGTCTGGAATGTTATTAGTAAGTATTTCTGAATACAGGATTATAAATCATTCTTCTTTATACTTATTTATATCTTTGTTTTTTTAATTAGGAAAAAAAGTCAAAAAGAAATACAAGATAAATAATAGCTTTTTCAAAAAACTGTATCAACATCCTTCCCTAAAAATTATTAGATGAAAAAAAAAATACAAGCTCCATAACAAACAGAGAAACACTTTTTTTTGGAGCCCCAAGAACTATATCCTAATATCAGATACATACTGGACACAACTTTATTTTGTAAAAGGAAAAGATATTAACTAAAGTTACAATAATCAACTTTTATGTTTTGTTTCTACTTGTCTATTACTAAATTACATGGAAATCCCAAGCCAACCAAAATACATTAAACACATACTTTTAACTTGCTATGTCTTTGTTTCAAATATTTATTACTTAATTAAATCCTTACAGATGAAATGATATGTGTCTGGGATTTGCTCAAAATAATATGAGAGGAGTGGAAATGTGTCAGAGTATAGATGACATGATGCTGATCATGACTTGATAATTGTTAAAGTTGGGTGTGGGTTCATGGGATTCATTAGAGTATTATGTCTACTTTTGTATAGACTTAAATTTTTTCATAATACAGTATTTTGAAAATAGAAAAATAAAATTTTAAACATTATGAGCAAGGTAAATTTAAAACCATGTTTTTCTTCTAAGATACTAAAGTATTCAATAGGTATTTATACTACTACTTGTAAAGGAAAGGGGTTCAAGAATAACCTACATTTTACAAATAGGAACCTACGGTCAAGACAAAATAAGATACCAAAAACAAAACAAAATATATTAGTAAGAATATTGCTAACCACTTACTCAACTAACAGATAATTATTTTCTGTTACCAGCAAGTAAATGAATATTAGTTATTAGATTACCTCTTTAATGAAGAAAACAATTTATCTTGTGAAAAAATATAAGTACTAAAGGGAATAAAAGCACACATGGGCTTGCAGCTCTCATTCATTCCTATCATTCCAGTGGTCACAGTAATATTTCCTAAATTTCTGGAAGAAAACTCCTACAAATACTCCTTTAAAATAAGTCCACCAGTTATCCATCTCCCTCACCAATTTTCCTTCCTCTAATACCAAGGCCACACCCCAAGAGCTATCACATCAATCTTACAAATTATTCCCCCTCACACTACTACCTATGCATCCTTCTACTTATTGCAAACTAAATGCATCAGAAAACACAATATATGTACGTAAGGTAGCCTACACATTATCTGACTCACAGAGGAAACAAGTGTCAAAGATGCAGTGCAGAGGTAGAGCACTGAAAAATATAGGTAGCTGCGTATTTCTGGGTTAGGGCAAGCCACAGGGTTCTAAAGAGTATGACAGGTGATTGACAGTTCTGTGGTCCAGACTTTCAGTTTCTGATACAGCTTTTTTGGCTTATTTTATGCTATTTTTCTTGAGAAGATTATTAAATTAGGAAATGTTTTAAGAGCTTACAAGCTTAGGAAATTTCATACAAGGCAGGTGGTCAAGAGGTAAATGATCTGCCTGGCCAGGCATAGCTCAGCAGTTGAGCACTGACCTAGGATCCAGGAGATCGCGGTTCAATTCCTGGTCAGGGCACATGCCCGGGTTGCGGACTTGATCCCCAGTAGGGGGCGTGCAGGAGGCAGCCGATCAATGACTCTCTCATCACTGATGTTTCTCTCTCTCTCTCTTTCCCTCTCCCTTCCTTTATCTGAAATCAATAAAGATATATTAAAAAAAAAAAAAAAGAGATAAATGATCTCACTAAGTACAGCACAGGAAACAAAAAATAAATTACAACCATCTTCAAAAATAAAGCACAGAAGTATTATTCGATTCATAAGATAACTCAGACGACAGTGACTACATGATGGCAATACAACAAAAACAATATGTGACACAATTTCCAAGATGCAGAAACCTTATCATCTTTTATATTAACATAGATGAGAAGTAAACATAAAAACATAAAAAAACTGATAAAGAAAAGTAGTCTAAATAGTGGCAAGAAATAAGTGAGAACAAAAAGGATGTTTCACCAAAACCAAAAAGCTTATAATTCTATTCTTTAGAGCAGAACACAGGCTACTGTAGGTCATTTTTGCACAGTACTGGCTATACATGTTGAATTTTTATCTAAGTTTCAAATTATTCTACAGATGTTAAAATCCCCTGAAATTATATGTAAATCCTGCTGTGTCAGCATTGATGAATTCTTCCGTGAAAATGGTCAAAAGTTTTCTTCAGACCCCCGACCTAAATTGGAGCTTTTTGTTTGGAGAGACAGGGTTCAAAATGGCAATTTGCTTTGACCTGAAATATAAAAAGTTTCAAAATAAAGAGGCCAGGAGAATCTCATTATGGTATTTTAGTAAATCTCTAACACGTTCTGAAATACAGAGGTGAAAATAGAAGTTTCTAATCAATCACCCAATATTTATTGAGCATCTACCAGTAACAGTTTTCCACATGGCTGGGGAAAGAGAAGGAAAACTATGGAAAATGCATCTTTATTTAAACTATAACTAAATTAAAGAAAGGAAACTAAACTCCAAAATTCAAATGGGGCAAAATAATAGAGTATCTCAGAACCCAAATGTTGCAAGGGATTACACAATGCCACTTTTTCACAAAATCATCTTCTGTTAAGCCTTCCATATGCGGTCATCCAGACTCAGAAAGTTTTAAACACATAAAACTTACACACAAGCACAAAAATTATTCTAAAAAGTTTATTTTTTTAAGTGCAACATCTAATATTAAAAGTTGAAGAAA
Source organism: Miniopterus schreibersii (assembly GCF_964146895.1). Classification (NCBI taxonomy): domain Eukaryota; kingdom Metazoa; phylum Chordata; class Mammalia; order Chiroptera; family Miniopteridae; genus Miniopterus; species Miniopterus schreibersii. Next base: position 65,249,561 of record NC_138106.1, on the reverse strand, counting down.
GCAGATTTTTTTATTTTATTTTTTATTTTTTAAATATATCTTTATTGATTTCAGAGGGAGGAAAGGAGAGGGAGAGAGAGATAGAAACACCAATGATGAGAGAGTCATTGATCAAGCCCACAACCCGGGCATGTGCCCTGACCGGGAATCAAACCCTGATTGCCTGGATCCCAGGTCGACGCTCAACCGCTGAGCCACGCCCGGCCGGGCGAAAGCAGATTTTTTTAAAGCTACTTTCAAGTCATAATACATACTTAGAAGCTTCAGTCTACATTTTAAAATATATTTGGTCCCAAAATTATGTCAGTTCCAAATTTACTGATAAATCTTGCTTCATTTTAATATAAATAGCACATCTGTAAAATGGAAAAAAAATAAAGTTTTCTTTGCATATTTTAATTAAAAATTGTGTTTAAGATAAACTTTATAATATACCATTTGAATATACTAATCTAGAAACTACTTCACATACCAATTGAAATGAAATGATTTCAATTCCTAAGGTTCATTAATTATTGCACTGAAAAGGGTTCAAGAGTCAAAGGGTTCTGAAAACTGACCTATGTCACAAACCCAGGAGTCTAACAATAGCTATAAAACAATCACCCAGAGAGCACTTTAAAAACGGGACTCCTGGGCCCTGTCCTCCAAAAGGCCTATGATAAGATCTAGGAATTGGTATAATAAAATCTCCAGGGAACTCTGATGAACAGCCAGGTTTGGAAATACACGCATGAACACTAGCACAGAGGCAAGAATAAAAAGACGTGACAATGGGAGTGTTCTCCTACTCTACTAAAGGGTTTAAAAAAAAAAAAAAATTCTGCAAAAAGACGTAATAATAATTTTTTTTTTTTTTTAAGTGGATTCACAGTTTACCATTTTCAGGAATACTGGTGGAAGGTCCTGGTTCTCCAGGTGGTTCCAAGCAATCCAATAAGCGATTCACTTTATTTCGAAGTTCTATGAGTTCTCGACGGAGATATTTCACTTGACTTGATTCAAGGGGTCTTGGTTGGCCATTAACTGGAATAAAAGAGTTAATTTGCTTAAAATTAGGAAATGTTTTTGAATAAGTATATCAGCAAAATATGCACTAAGAAAAGATAAGTATAATTTCTTTAAAAAGTGAAACAAAATCAAACAAGATACCTATTGATGTCATTTGGATGATAACTTTTTAAGGAAAGAATTCTTCATTGCTAATAATTTACTTTTTGGAAAAAATAAATATTCATCAGTCTTTGCTGATGCCAGATCTATGGCTAATGATCACATGGTTTAAAAAGGTTTATTAGAAGAATTCAATGACAATAAAATAAAGATATATTTTAAATTAAAACCTATAGAAAGCTTTAACATAGTTTAATAGAAGTTACATACCTTCAAAAGCTCATTTTTACCCTATTCTTTTATATTCTTGAAATAATACAACAAACACCTTATTCTATACAAAAATGTTAAAAGGTATATGACTAATAGGTCTGTTATCCCTCTTGCCTACTTTTGACCTAAAAAAAAAAAAAAATACCTACCTAAAATAACTGACCTAAAAAAGCAACCTATTAAAACAAAAATATGCAGAATTAATGAATCCACACCAGTCCTTAAAAGTAGTTACAGTTGACCCTTGAACAACATGAATTTGAACTGTGCAGGCCCACTTACACACAAATATTTTTCAATAAACACAGTATATTTTCTCCTCCTTATGATTTTCTTAATAACATTTCCTTTTCTCTAGATTACTTTTCTATAGAATATAGTATATAATACATATAACATATACATAATGTGTTAATCGACTATTTGTGTTAACTGTGAGGCTTCCAATCAGCAGGCGGCTATTAGTAAAGGTTTTGGGGAGTCAAAAGTTACATACAGATTTCTGACTGGGTTGGGGGTTGATGCCCCTAACCACAGCACTGTTCAAGTCAATTGTACTTCCAAAAGCACTATGTTAGCACCAAAAAGTCAGAGATTATTCAATAATCATTGTTTGTTTGTTTTTAATGAAGGGAACATTACTTCATTTACCCATTCTGTCCAAATGACTTTCAGCTGACTTAAAAAACAAATCCTTCATCCAGCCACAAAGACTGTCAACACTGAGGTTATTTAAATAAAATTAAAAAAGTGACACAGGCTCTGAATACAAACCTCAAGATAGGGGTTTAAAAATTAAACTAAAGTGCTTTATGCATTGCTAGTACACATATATACAAATTCCTAAAGCACCATATTAGAAAAGGAAATCTATTTCAAAGTAAAGGTTCAGGATATATTTCAAACATCAAACCACTAATGAAAGCTTTTAGAACACAACCCACCAGTGTTTTACATACATCCTATATAGTTATGAGGAAATTCAATATCATCTCCTACCTATATCAATTAATTATTGCCTTTTATTGGGTTACTGGTTTTTCTCTAGTATCTGAAAAAGAGAAATGCAGCCAGGAACCAGCCTGGTACTGTAAGATCAGCCTTAGTGTTGCTAGAAGCTGCCCTGGCACTCAGGTAGGCTATGGTAGGTTCTCTTGCTGAACATGAAACAACTTCAAACACCAACAATCAGAACAGGTTACTCTGTTACTGTGATCAAGACAAAAACAAAGCCACTCCATAATCCTGTGAGAACTCAGACAAAAACAAGAACATTGAACAACCACAAAAATGACCAACCATCCTTGGCTAATATCAGTAACTGATACTATTTTAACAATTGAGCTTTAGCCTCAATTCATTCCTCCCACCTCTGGTTAAGATTTAGTAAGGTGCCTAATGACAGAACCACCCCTACCACTTCCTTGAACCTTAACCAAAATCACCTAACACAAGTCCAAGACATATGAAAAATCTTTTCTCGTGCTCTTACTGAGACAGCCCATGGTTCTCCATGGTGTTCATTCTCCCACTGCGAAGTATTTGTAGTTATGCCCCTTTTCATTGCTAATGGTGCTTATTTGTGCCTTTTTTTTCCGTAACTAGTTTGCTAAGTCAATTCCCTGATTTCTAGTTCATCTCTGCTGTTTATTATTTTCTTCCGTTCTAAGTTACTTGGGATTACTTTGTCCTTTTTGTATTTAAGACTATACATATAAAATTAATGTATATACACCCAACTTTGTTCAACTACAGCTGTGGTCCTGGCGGTCTTTGGCTAAAAGGCATAATCATCTGTCGTACCAGAACTTTTAAGAACCCAGTATATATATCCCTAATATGGTCTATGATCTGAAGTTATCTACTTAATGGGTTTTGGAACACCATGTGTTATAGAACACCCAATTAAAAGTTTAAATTCCCTATTTTAGCATTACAAACTTTTATTAGTGTGAGTGTAACTTTATGACTTTAAATGAATTCTTTCAAGCACACACAAAGACACACGCATTAAATACACATCTTCATTAAATCTTAACATTTTTCCACCTTTGCTCCTTATCATTAAGAAGTAAAACAATACAGATATAATTAAATCTCCCTGGCAGGCTCTCCCCGGCTAGCTCTCCCCCCTGCTTCATGATTTAAATTAAAATTTTATGTTTTTTCTATAATAATCTTAACTCATTAGATTTATCTCATTATCCTTTTGCTATAATTATAATTAGTATTTTAATTAATTGTATAATCCTTTTGTATTCGGGTATATAGCAATTATTCTATGTGTTAGTTACCCAATACAAGGTTAAAGACTTTCCTTCTATTCCTAGTTTGCTATGACTTTTTAACATGATTGGGGTCTGAATGCTTTTTCTTTTAGAGAAGACTGTTCAGGTTTTCCCCTTTAACTTTATGGAAAGTAGTATTAATAAATTTTATTTAAATCAATCTTGTATTCCTAGAATGAAAAATCTTGTTAATGATATGTTTTAATATTTACTGCTGACTTTATTATTTAGTATTTGTATCTATGTTTATGTGAGACTGGTCTGCATTTTCTGTGGGTGGTTTACATGTTAAACTTATATTAACCTCATAAAATGAGATTCCCCCTTTGCCTATTCTCTGGAATAATTTGTATAATTTGGGATCATCTGTTCCTTAAATATTCAGTAGAATAATTGGTTTGATTTTTTCAATGTTAATTGGGACAAATTTGCCATTTTTGAAATATTTATATATTAAATTCACCTAGAAAATTGTCCGTCACCTGAGTTTTCAAACTGAAAGTTATTCACAGTAGTCATAATATAGATTTTTAAAGTTCAACTATATTTTATAGTTTTGCCCTTTTATTTCTAATATTGCTTATTTGTGCCTTCTTTTTCTTTAACTAATCTTACTAGAGATTTGCTAATTTTATCTTCTCAAAATTGTTAATCCTATCAATTCCCTGATTTGTAGGTTATTTCTGCTCTTTTATTATTTTCTTCCAAGGTATTTGGGCTTACTTTGTCTTTTTGTATTTAAGGTTATAAAGATCCCTTCAAGTTAGCTTCAGCATACTCTAAACACTTATTATGTAGAAGTCATCACTTATTTCTAATTCCCATTATGATTTCTTCTTTGACTTATTTTAAAAGCATATTTTTAACTTCAAAAGTATGGAAATTTGGGTTATTGTTTTTGTCTAAAGGTTTCTAATGAGGCTGGAGAATATGATCTCTAGGGTATCTCTGATATTTAGTGAGATTTGTTGAAAAACCCAATATATGGTCAACTTTTATAAATGTCCATATATACTCAAAAACCTGTATCCTTTCCTGGTTGACAGATGCACAAGATCAACCTTTTATCTGTTTTGTTCAAATTTTCTCTATCCTTACTAATTTTGAGCCTACCTGACCTATCAGTTTCTGAGAGAAGAGTATTAAAGCAACTCTCTGACCACACACAAGATCTACAACAGTCCCCAAGGTCAGCTGGGCATTTCTTTTACAGGGAGCAGGGAACAAAGGCTAGAAAAAACTGGTTCTGAGGAAAAGGAATGAAAAGGTGGAGGTGGCAGTATTCACATTGCAGATCAGAGAATCTTTTACATGGAAGTCAGTCTATTTTCAGGAGTGGTGGGTAAGAAGGGGTTGCATGCTGGCTCAGTATGAGGGTGAGTCAAAGTTTAGGGGGCTGAAGAAAGAAGAAAGACTAAGAAAAGTTTGGTCAAGTCAAGACAGCCAGTGCCCGGCTGGGTGTGGCTCAGGGGTTGAGCATCCACCTAGGATTCAGGAGATGGAGGTTCGATTCCTGCTTCGGGCACACACCCGGGTTGCAGGCTCGATCCCCAGTTAGGGGCCTGCATGAGGCAGCCGATCATTGACGACTCTCTAGTCATTGATGTTTCTCTCTCTCTCTCTCTCCCTCCTCCTCTCCATTCCTCTCTCCGAAATCAATAAAGATGTATTTTTAAAAATATTTTAAAAAAAAAGATAGCCAGTATTTTGTTCACATTAGTCAGTGAGTACAATCAGTTCAGCTAATCATGTATCAGACAGGAAGAATGGGTATTCGAAGGGTCTGTTTATGACCGTGTCATAGATAAATGAGGGAGCATCAATGAGTCACATCTAAATCACATGGGGAAGATGGTTCCTTGCTGTAAACCCTTTCAGGAGCACAAAGGGGTGGGGGGATTTTTTTAACCGCTGGTTTCCAGAATCTCAGGGTTCAGGTTCAAGTTCAACATTTCAAGAGTCACAGGGTTCAAGTTCAACATTGTCAGAATGAGGGGAAATCTCTCCACCAATTCAATCAGAGGCTGAAGAGGTACAGTTATAAGGAGACGCTGGGTTCTCAGGTGAGCTCACACCTAGCTCCCAGCTTTTTCTGAACAGGGTAGAGAGGCATTTAGAGGTGGGGCCTGCCACAGGAAAGAGGCAGCCACATGAGGCAGGTAACACCAAGATCAGACAGGGCCACTACCCACAGATTTAGAATAATTGAGCAGATGAGGAATTTTAAACATGACTACTTTCTATTAATCATAAACATATGATTATAGTTTTACATATATATAATTAAGCCTTAATAATTCAAAAATCCCGATACAGTTGAAAACTTATCATTTAATTCTGAGTCTTTAAAAGGAAAAAAGCTAGAAAGTCTTTAATAAAAATACAAAGAATAAAATAGTAAATTCATTAAAAAGTTTACCACTTACCAAATAATGTCAGTTTCAGTATTCTACTACATTGAATTGCAAAGGAAAGGTCAGAACTATCAAAAATTGTTATAAGATCTCCATCTGGACAAAAAAAAAAAAAAAAAAGAAAGAAATGAGTTTCAGACTTCCATCAGGAGTAAACTAGGATATACATTAAATTAAAACCCCAAACCCATATTGCACAGCATAATTAGTCCCCCATAAAAACCTTAAACAAACATTAAGGGATCTAGGAAAAATGTATTTAGTCAAAAAAATACTAAATCAATTTTGCTTATTATTACTCTTATAACAAGGTATTTATCTTAAGGAAGAACCAAAACATAGCAAACATTAATGCATTAAGTCATCTTTTACTAGTCATCGGGAGATATAGGGTAGTAATACCACAAGTTACTGGTCCAGATTAACATCTTTCCATTCTAGAAAATTTAAATATTTATCAAAAGTTAAAGTAATAAAGATTCTCAAGATTCAAATTTTAATTCTGAGTACAGTAAAACATCCCTGACACAAATGGCAGAGAAGCCATATATAACAGTAACTAAAAGTACTACAAAAAATTTTTTTCAGAATCGCCCTAATGAATGGGTAGACACTAGAGTCTTTCAGGTCACTGGCCATTTTAAGGTGAAAGTTATCAACTCACCCCCCCCCCCCCCAAAAATTCATATACACCAGAATCTGAAATCCCCTAGATCCCAAGGATAAAGAATACAATAATTAGCATATCAATTGCCTGTTTCAAAAGCTTTCAAAGGGCAAGGGAAGAAAATGTTCTCTAGAGCAAGCAAGAACAGAAAAGCAGCCACAGGCAATGAGTTGGTCAGGGGCCTGGTTCAGGGTATCTTCATAGACAGTTGGGTTGGACAGGGAGTTTAGTCCTTGGGAGGTTGAGAGGCTGCTCTGCTACATCAACTTTAACAACTGACTGAGCAGATCTGGCAAAAGTTGGCAATAAAAGCCATAACAGAGAATTTTATCATTGTTTTTAGTTATTTACAACCAGACCCACTTCTTGTAATAAACATATCTAACGTTCAACTTCAAGGATTCTATTCATAAACACATTTTTAACGAAAATACAGAATACACGCAAAAGAAGAAAATTTTCTCTGTCCTTTTTCTTTCCTAAATTCCACAACAGAAACAGAGTACCTTTGATGGCAAAAACTTTACCTAAGCCAGCGGAACACAGGTTATAAACACAAATCTGTACAATTCAAAACACTTAAAAATACTATGAAAAGCAAACTTATGTAGTACCTAGATGTAGAGCACAAAGTTTCAACGATGAGGACACCCTAAGGTAGAGGTCCACAAACTGCAACCAATGGATAAATACTTTTTAAAAATGCAAACTAAAAATGGTCCTTACACTTTTAAAAGGTTTTAAAGAAAAGATAGTAAGACAGAGGACTTATGTGATAATGCTAAAATATTTATCTGATCCTTTAAAGAAAAAGCTGGCTCACCCTAACCTAAACAAAAATAAGGGAATTAAGAGAAAGCCAGATAAAGAGTTTAAGATACGCCAAGTTTGAGGTAAAAATAAAGCATCTCAAGAAGTAAAATATATGTATTTTTATATACATATCAAATTATAATGTGATCAAATTAAAGCACATATTTGGAAATCAAAGAGGTGAAAGTCAGTGTATTGTAAATAGATGACATTACTAAGGAAAAGAACAGGAAGAAAATTGATCTCCTCTATTGTTCCTTATCATAGGTAACCCTCAAAAATTAGTTTTGGGTACCGTTACAGCATACATCATAAAAAAAGGAGAATTACACATGTAATTCTTAGCTGATCATCAGTGATTTACACTCACCTTCCACAGTGTAAGCTGCTGGAAGTTACCAGAGACATTTCCCAACCCACTCACTGACACCCAGCTCTGGCAGATGTTATGTGAGTAGAAATTATATACACCAACTCCAGGACTAGAGGTACAATCGCCCATGTGTTCCTCTACACTTTATCTCCATCCATCTGCTTACTGGATGCCAATGCTGAAGGTGAGCTTGTAAGCCATGTGTTAAACACAGAGTTGCTGTCCCCTGGGTCCCTGAATGATTTCTTGAGTGTTAAACCACTGAGATTTAAAAATTTCTATTATAATAGCTGCCATTACTTTAAGCCAACAGACACAGAGAAGAAGCTATTAATGAAAAGACCAAAACTGGGACAGCACAATGTCAGATGTTAAGGAATAAGAGTACTTAACACAGGATGGTATGGAATAGCAGTGCCAAGTATTGAGGTCAAAGTGAAACAGAATGGAAACAAATTCAGCAGTAAGAAAGATACTGGTATCATCTAAAGTACAATTTCAGTAGAGATGTTAACAAAGAAAACAGGTTTAAAGAAAAGGAAATAAAGACAGTCTACTACTATAATTCCACTGTGTGTTTGATAAAACATTTATCACGTTAAAACCCATCTCCATAAAAATAGTTTTGTGGTCAAATGAGTCTGGGAATAAGGCATGCTGTAAACTGACTATACAGCAGCATAAATTCCTGCAACAAAGATACACATTTGTCTTTGTTTAAACAAGTTTTCCCATGCTTAGTTGACAATGGAATCCTTTTTCATTCAATATCTACTAATAGGCCTTTCAATTTGGGAAATATGAGTGAAAGTGTGGTTTTAAAAGTAAAAAGGAAGCCAGAATTGCATAGGCAGAAGAGAAAAAGAATGCTTCTAAAAATATGTGACAGTGTTCTATCACTTAAAACCCCTTCTAATAATAATATCCTTTAGCTATTTTTAACTTATAAAAGAATAACTACATAAACATCCCATCAAATAAAAGTGGGCATTCAAATTACCATGAAAGGAAACAGAATTTTTATTGAGATAGTTCAATGAAATATTGGCAAAGGAACATATATAATACTTAATGTTTTTATTTTTTTTAATATATATTTTATTGATTTCAGAGAGAGGAAGGGAGAGGGAGAGAGAGACAGAAGCATCAATGATGAGACACTCACTGATCAGCTGCCTCCTGTACGCCCCCTACCAGGGATCGAGACTGCAACCCAAGCATGTGCCCTGCCCTAGAATCCAATTGAGATCTCCTGGATCATACGCTGATTCTTAACTGCTAAGCCATGCCAGCCTGGCAATACTTACATTTTTAAAACTAATTTCAGAAACATTCTTACCTTCATCTTTATACTTTATTATAACTTCATCATTACTCAGAAGTTTTCCTCTGAAAACTCGCTGCATCATTAGAACTAATTCATCATAAGTAATATCTTCATTATGAATGGGAATTCGTCGAATATCCTCTCCAAGTTGAGCTTTGATGATTAGCTTCCCACTTAGGTCCAACTGCCCATTCATGGTGGACTCCAGGATGTTAGATATATACAATTCTAGGGAAAGACTGATAAAACGGTTTTGATGACTCAACAGTTATAAAACATATCTTAAAAGTTGGAAACCGAAGCTATTATTAGAATCTAAGAAATTCTGATCATACAAGAGATTCACTGTATCAGTTACCATTTTTGTATTAAAATGGTCTGGAGATTACTTTATTATGTGCACAAGAAAAGAAGTTTCATTGTTTTATGTCTATATTATTTCATCTACATTTTAAACTGCTTATCTGACATTACCATTTAGATTTCTATTTTAACATGTCTAAAAACAAACTCCTGGTCTACTGCCCCAAATCTGCTTCTCCTATAGTCTTTGCCATCTCAGTTAGTGACAATTCCTTCCTTCCAGTGTTTAAGATTATATATATGTGTGTGTGTGTGTATATATATATATATATATATATATATATATATATAATATATATATCCCTCTCTTTTCCTCACACCTTACAAATCTAAAATCTAGTTGCCACTACCTTTAAAACATCTCTAGAATCCAGTCCTTTCACTGCCTTCACTTCTAATCAGCTTGAGTCAAGCCACCATCATCTTTTGCCTGAATTATTGCAACAGACTCCAAACTGGCCAGCCTGTTTTTTTACCTTTGCCCCCTGTTGCTCTATTCCCAACACACCAGGCCTATCTCTTCTTTTCAAGACCAACATGTTCTTGAATACATTACCTATAACCACTGAGCATTTCCCTAGCATCAACTCTTTCTTCCTTCTGCCCCAAGAAAATGATCCTACAATCTCCTACTGGCTACATTCTGGTTTCAGCCTCATACTTTACTACTGGCAGCTTTCTGTTTTCTCTTAAATTTGTGACTTCATTAACATCATACTTGGTTTTCATAGTTCTCTACAATTATTTTCTGTGTGTGTGAGAGAGGGAGAGAAAGCACCCCACCTGTCCCCCAACACATCTCAACCCTTAAAATACTTAATCATGAATCAATTCATGAATATTACATATAAATGCCCTATGCCTTTCCAACTATTCCTTAAATGAATGTCTCTAGACACCCCCAACATCCTTTGAACAGATTACATTTTATTAATGTTTAATGCCCCATCTTAAAATGGGACGTAAAGTACGGAATCTAACACTCTAAGGTCAGTTCATAACAGAATGGATTGTGTTCCACAATCTGGATGCTGTGCTTATGTTAATATAAAATAAGAATACAGTTAGTTTTTTATTTGCAAACTCTCACAAGGGACTTATCATGAAGCCTATAATTAACTGAAACCTCTATACAACCTCTTCACCAGTTAGCCACGCCTGACCTCTTCATTCAGGAAAAACTTACCAGAATACCTACTATGTGCCAAGCTCTGAAGCATAATTACTTTAACAAGATGGTGAAGATTCCACCTTGTTTGCCTTGCAGCCTGAGAGTAATAAAGAACCTCAGTAAAACAACAATGTTATGTTCTACTACCTACAGGTTGTGTAAATCAGCAATAATGCAGCTAAGGACCAGGGCTTAATTTCAGCAAGATGGTACTATCTATTCTCAGCAGCACCTAGAATAGAACCTGACATAGAGTAGATGAAAACTTGTTTTTGTTCTCTGAACAAAAGATGATAAATGATAAAGTTCTGATAAGGAACTGGGAGAAGAAAGCTGTACTATCAGGTCAGCTCCTAAGACAAACCTTCGCAATGCGCAATGTACCTTCTTTATATGGCTAGAAGTGACTCCCCGAAACAGACATACCCCTAATTAAAAATTTCCATCAGATATTATTGATAGAATGTATGTCCGTTTGATTGTAGGGGGATTCTTGCTCACCAATGGATCTGAAAGCATGAGTCTCTTTCACTTTGTATCTGCCATGTTTGCCTGCAAATTCACTTATTCCTTAGTGTTTCCCACCGACTGTAAACTCCCTGTGGCCAGGAACCAGTGCTTCTTCCCAAAGGCTGTCCCCAGTTTGTGCAGTCACCTACTTAAGGCATGCACAAATATCACAGAACTAAGGGTACTCTAGAATTTTTCCCTTCTAGGGGAAATCCCATCCCCACATTTTTTGTGTTTAACAGTATAATTTAGGTCCTTTTTCTCTACCTGATATGATATGAACTAGTGCCCTGGACTGCTGGTGAGATCCTTGCAGCATTTTCTTGTCTCATCTTGTCCTTGTCCCACTCCCTCTTAAGTCCAGAAATGACACAGCCACTACCTTATGAAACCTCCCAACAGGAACACTGTTCTCAGCACTAGAGAAAAAAGTGACAAGCCCAAGGATATATAAGAAGACTGCCTCTTGAACCAGGATCCAGGTTCAGCGGCCAAACCTCCAACTCCACTAACCCTACGGGTAGGGCTCTGCTCAAGTTCAGAGCCGCATGGTTAGGCCAGTCCAGAGGGTAGCGATTTCCTTTAAGAAATCCTAAGCAAAATCAACCTTTGATTATTCCAAAGACTCCAAGGAGCCTCCAATTCTGCCTGACGATGATAAAGATTCCCACTACGAGCCCTGTGACCTTACGCAAGTACTTCTGGAAGCCTCACTTTCATCATACGCAAAATGGGGATCCTTATGATTAAGTAAGATCATGTATCTAAAGGACTTTGTACAGTGCCTAGCAAAGTAAACTCTTAAAAGTTAGCTACCATCCTCACTACAAAACTGGGTTGGGCCTTCAGACGGCGCTCGATGAAGCACTGACACAGCCAAGCAAACAGGTTCCTCTTACATGACCCCAACCAACTTATTCCCATAGACGCCATTCTCCGCCCTTCCAAAGAAGCCCCTCTCCAAAGAAGCCCCTCGGGCGGTTAGGCGCTCGACCACCCCGGGCCTCCCACAGCACCTCTCCTCTCCCGGGGCAGTCCGACCCCAAGGGGCCAGGCGGAACCCCCCGGCCCCCAGAGACCCGCCTCCCAGCCACCGCCCACCTCTCTCCCCCCGTCTGCGCGGCTTCCCCTCCCCCACGCGAGGCCCGCGCCGGCCTCTCCCCCCTCAGCCTCCAGCCCCTACCCAAGGCCCCTCCGGCCCCACCCGCCCGACGCCCGCGGGTTCGAACGAGGCCCTCCGGGCGCTTCCTGGTCTACCGCCCGCTTTGTCCGAGGACGCCGCCGCGCCCCCGTCTCCAGCGGCCATACCGGCTTGCTGAGGCCGCGCTGCCGCCTCTCCGTGGGACTCCGCTGACCCGACCTGGGCAAGGCCGCGGGGCTCTGGGGCGTCGGGGGTGGCTGCGGTCACGGCCCGCTCCGCGGCTCTCCGCAGCCCCCGCACTTCGCTGGTAGGATTGCGCGGGCGTCGGCCAATCGCACGGACCCACCAAGCCTAGCGTGAGCTCCGGCCCAGTACGTGGCAGGTGGGGGAAGACGAGGGGCGGGAACAAGAAAAAAAAAAAAAATCTGTCCTTTCGCCCCGCCTCACAACGAGCAGGCCGACCCACGACGCATGCGCAGCGGCACGGGCGCGGGGCTGCCGAGGAGAATGTCTGCTTTCGCACTGGCTGACGGAGGAGGGGAAGTCCGAGCTGAACGACGCACGCATGCGCGGGGCCTGACCAGGCACTTCCGGTTTTCCTGACGGCTCCGACGGTCCTTCGCGTCTGTCACCCGTGGGCGGGGCGTGTCGTGCGCTGCTCGGAACTCTTTCTGAGAGGCGGCTGAAAGTGGGCGTTTGTCCACGTTGGCGTTTCGTCGTTGCCTGACCACTGTAGTTCTCCTCGTCATGTCTCTCAAAACCTAGCCTTTTCCCGCCTTTCTTCTACAAACTCATTCATTCATTGTGCGGCCGCCTACGCTTTGCCGAGCGCTGGGCCGGGAAGGCGATGAATCCGTTTGTGAGCCAGGAGCTTCCAGCAGCATTTGTGAGACAGGACGAACCCATGAGTGTGCAAAGGATAAAGGCTGGGAAATTGAGGCTGAGTGTGGAAACCAGAGGAGGCTTTTGAGCACGCCCTACATACTCAACCCCTCTCTCTTACCTAAAACATTTGTTTTGAATAATCGTAATTATGTAAGAAGTGACCAGGCTCAGACTGAACCCTACATGGGGGGGAGGGGAGGTGTGAAATTTGGGGGTGAAGAAGGACTATTTTAAAAGTTGCAAGCAAGTTTGGCCTTTTAAGACAGAGACTAAGCAAAAAGCAATTCGAATTCACCCGGCTCCCAGCTGCTCCCCAGACAGAAGGACAGAGGGTCAGGTGGATTCAGGGTGAGAAGACATGTTCTTTCAGTGCCGTAAGTAGTGTGATCTTTTCGCAGTCATAAGTCTCTGAGGAAAGTCAGTTTGAGAGTGAAATATGTGAGGTTAGAATGCTTTTTGCCTCTGAATTGTATTTTCCAGCTGTGTGTATTGTTCTTTGAGCAATTAATTGCTTGCAGGAACTGGGGAGCAGAGTATTACAGAAGGAGTGGGGGAAAAGTTCTTGATCTTCTCCAAAAGGAGTTCTTTGCTTGTTATTCAGAACTAAGTAATCCAGATTTGGGCAAATGGACTGCTCTCCAATAATAGTATTCTGGTGTCTTTGAGATTCTTAGAGACTGGATAAAAACACACAAATATGGACAGAGATAAAATATTCTCCTAAGGAAGTGAATATTACTCCTCGCAACCTTCCCATAAAGAGGTCAGATCCTAGCGTAGGAGATTAAGGGGATAAATCTTCGCCTGAAATAAGGGGAAAGAATTTCTGCTCCCTAGGCTCCCAAGAAAGAGGCACTCACTTAAGAGCCCTGCCACTGAGGAGAAAGAAAGTGATCCCTGTTACACTGCGCCAGCTGGAGTTAGGAAGAGAGGCACTCATAGGGTGGTCCTATGGTGGGGCTGGGGTTTGTGGACTCTGAAAGCAGCTGTAGGTTCTTTAAGTTATAATTCCCTCACGCTTCATCCCCAAGCAATTAGTGAAGTCTTGTTTAATGTTAAAACCTGTTCCTGCCACCACTGTTCAGACTGAGAGAGGGGGTAGTGATGATTCCTCAGGTCAAAGCAGAAGCAGGAACTGCAGAGGTAAGAAGTGTGAAATGAGAGTAAAGCATTAATTGGAAGCTAGATCCGATGCTCAGGTGACATGGGACGAGAAGGACATCTATGCAGCGTTAAAGCATTTCTCTAGGATTCTCCAAAAATAAACATTTTACATTTTTAAATTAAGACCTTTATTTAAAAATTTGCCTCCTGCTATCCATCTGGAGGTAGGCTTACAATATTGTGTTTGGGAATGACATTGAGGACATTTAGGTTTAGTTTCTATGTCATATAAGAGCACGTATAGAGAAGCACACAAAATTATCATCTGGGTTTTTCAAATTGCCCCCTTTAGGTTATAAACACCTTAACAACCAAAGTCGTATCCTGCCCATTTTCTTGCTTCAGCTTAATACTAAATAATCCACAGAAACTTTGGTGACTTTTCCTATTCTTGATCTTATATAACAATTACATTGTTTAAATTAAGAGCATGATGAACTGCTAGAACTCACTGCACAACCCACGGATTAGAACATTACCAATTGTCCTCCTATGTACTCCTTCCCACATGGTCCCCATGCCTCTCTCCTGAATTTTGTGGTTAGCATTCCCTTGGTTTTGTTGTGTGTGTTTTTAATCTATTTTTTTAATCACATAGATGTATACCTATGGGATACATTCAGTTTTACTTGTTTATAAACATTATATAGGTTGTATATCTATGATTTTCTGGGATATAATATTTGCACTCAATACATCCATGCTGTTACATGCAACTGGAGTTCATTTATTTCATTGCTGAACCGTATGCCTTTGGAGGAGTATACCACAAATTTTTATTTCCAGTTTCTGCTGTGTGCCTCTTGTATATGTCTCTTGTATGAGAGTATCTCTTGTTTATATGCTAACACATGGATTGCTGAATGGTAGATTATGCAAATATTTAGTTGTATAAGATAATGCCAACTCTTGATATCATTAAGACTTTTTATTTGGGGGGACTGTAAATGGTATGTTTTTTAATTGAAAATCATAAAGACTGCATTATAACCTTAACTCTTTGTACCAACACTTGACAATTTAGACACTTAGTTCCTTATGAAGTCTTATGTTACTGTTCCGTATCCTTACTTATAGTTCTGCCTTTGAGTACCTTGTTCGCCACCACCCCACCCCAAGTTGAGGGCAGTGATTATATTCTCTCTATCCCTCCAGTATCTGGCATTGACTGCCGTGTGTGTGATTAGTAAGCATTTAATGAGTATCTGTTGAATCAATAAAATAATTATTACTGTTTCTGTAATGTGCCCACAGTTGTTGATGCTATAGGTCTCCATACTTAGGCTCCCAAAAAGTAAAGGTGATGACTGGTCACAGAGTAATAACTTGAATTGAACCAGTTACCACCATTACCAAAAACATGGTTTCTCTCATGTGGAGACACTGATTTTAGTTACTGCTGCCTTTTGTTAGTGAAGCCCAAAAGGCTAAATTATCATATAATTATTACTTACTAAGCACTCATGGTCACATTTACTGGAATAAGTATCAATTAAGCCATTAAGAAGATTGTTCTAGGAATTCCATACATAATCACACCTTTAAAGCAGTTATAAAACATGTTACCTTTTTTGTGTGTGTGGAGCTTAGAAAGGTACTGAACCAGAGAAAATTGAACTTCATGCTCACCTGGCCCTCTGTGCTATGTCTAGGTGATTTTGGTTTTAAATGAACACCGAGAATAGCCTTGAATCAGAAATATGAAAGCTTGAAACATGTGAAGAAAGGAGAATCAATGTAAAGAAATACCTTTGACCCCATCTGTATCAGGGGGAGAAAAGGCTCTATGTTCAAAGGTTGCTTTCCAAGTTTCACAGACGTCTGAAGAAGGGTTAGAGTTATACTGTGGTTTTGAGAAAGGCAGTCAACTCACTTACCTACCACCCGATCTTTCTCCCTGAAAGTCTGTTTGGCTAGAACTCTTCAAATAGAAGAGAGGAAATCCTAATAATTAAAGAAGGAGATTCTCAGAGTGGACAGGAAATGGAACAAAAAATATGAGCCTCGTAAGCAAGTTGGATGAAACCTGTGTTTCATCATGTTCTCCTTCAGTAGTTAGTATAAATCATTTTGAAAATTTCAGTCATCTCAGCTACCCTCAGGGGAACTAAAGAAAAGATTTAAGTATCTCCTAGGGTGAGAATTGCAAAAGGGAAGTTATGTCCCTCTTGAGAATGAGCTCTTTTGTGGCGACAGTCAGCTAAATAAGGAAAACTCCAAACGGAAGGGGAAACAAAGAAGGGCCACTTGGTCACATCAGCCTTCCTCCACTGGCCAAACATAAAGATCTGTTTGCATAAACAAAAGAAGCTGCCACCTGATGCAGAGTGAATAAAGGAGAAAGTTATGATATTCTTACCGTGTAACTCTGAGTGAGTCATTCTCAGCACCAGCTAGGCGAAACACTTCAGTCTGTCCTAACAGTTGCACATCCTAGACACCCTAAAATGTTTTTGTCATACCATGGGGTTCTATCTCCAACCCCTCTTTAGAGAAATCGCTCCTTGAAGACAGTTCTTCCTAGATTTTGTAATCCTAGAGGCTGGCACCTCCTAAGTATTCAACACATATTTCTTGAATGAAAGAATGAAAACTATGTTTCCCACAATTTTGTAGGGCAAGCCTCCAGAAACAGGGAGCAGCCATAGCTGGTAAGTTCCTAGCTACCAATAGTGTAGGATTTTATCTGTGAGTAATTTGAAATTGTTTACTTTTCTTCATTTATGTCTCCTGGAGACAGTGCTGAGTGTCCTCTGTGCACTCAGAGTTTAGGTTGAAAGACTGATGGCACCAGATGTACAAAAGATTTCACAACTTTTCATTTAATTAGAAGTAGCTTAGTCAACAAACTAATGGTTGCCAAAGGGAAAGGGGTTCAAGGGCTGAACAAAAAAGGTGAAGGGATTAAGTACAAATAGGTAGTTACAAAATAGTTATGGGGATGTAAAGTATAGCATAGGTAATATAGTCAATAATATTGTGCCTGGCCAGTGTGGCTCAGTGGTTGAGCATTGACCTATGATCCAGGAGATCACGATTTGATTCCCAGTCAAGGCACATGCCTGGGTTGTGGGCTGGATCCCCAGTCAGGGATGTGCAGAAGGCAGCCAATCAATGACTCTCTCATCATTGATGTTTCTCTCTCTCTCTCTCTCTCTCCCTCTCCCTTCCTCAATAAAGATATATATTTAAAAAATAAGAATAGTAATATTCTAAGAACTATCCATGGTGCCAGATGGGTACTCAAAATATCAGGGGGGGTCACTTTGTAAACTATATGATCGTCTAACCACTATGCTGTACACCTGAAATACAAAATAATATTAAATGTCAACTGTAATTGAAAAAATAAAAATGCATTAGCTATGGATAAATGAGTCTATATCTCAAAAAAAAAAAAAAAAAGAGTAGCTTTTTGCAGCTCATTTAAGAAACCTAGATGTCAGATTCTAGAAATCATACTTGTCAAATCAAACTCTGGATACTTCGAGGCTCTCAAACCTCTAATCTAACATTTATGCCAATGATCCTTCTTTTGTCCTGCCATATGATTGCGTAATTAAACAAGGCATTCTCAAGAAGCTGCTTCAATGAAGAAAAACGCGCTCATAATAAAAGATGCAAAGTAAAACTAATATGTCATTTTCATGTATTAGTTTGATAAAAATCAAAGTTTCATAACACTTTATGGAAAAGTATATGGCAAAATATACATTCATACTTTGTTGTGGGGGCATAAATTGATACAAACTAAAGGGTGTTGTAATATTTACCAACATCTAAAATACCCAACCCTATATGACCCAGCATTCTATTTCTAGGGTTCTAGAGAAACTCTTGCACATAAGGACACATACTCATTAATGTATTATTTTCAAGTAAAAGACTATAGCTCAATTAAAAGAACATACACACATACAGTTAGATCTCAAAAACATTTTGAGTGAAAAAGTGAGTTTCAGAAAGTTGTGTTATTGTGCAGAAAGGAGTTAACATAGCAGCCTGAAATTGCTATACTTAGGAAGACCTGCTTACAAGGATGGCCCTCAGCTAGTGTCTGGGAACTAGGATTCTGGGAGCATTCCTAACATTCTTTGATAATAATGGTGCACTGTGCCTAAATTGTATAAATAATGTGCTTTATTCTAAGCACCTGCTTGCTTTCTGGGAATCTGGAATTTGGGTACATGCCAGGCAGAGTGTGCATTTCTGACCAGCCCCAAATAAAACACCTGGGCACTGAGTTTCTCATGAGCTTCCCTGGTAGACCACTTTTCACATGTGTAGCCACAATTCATTGCCGGAGGAGCTGAGCACATCCTGTGTGACTGCCCTGGAAAATAACTTTTGGAAGCTTGTGCCTGGTTTCCTCCACACTTCACCCCATGTGACTTTTTTCTCTGCTAATTTTGTTTTATGTTGTTTTGCTTCCATTAATCTTAGTCATGAATATGTCTTTATGCTGAATCCTATAAGTTCCCCTACTGAATTGTTGAACCTGAGAGTGGTTCTGGGGAACACTAAATTAGATCTCTAGATCACTTATGGAAAAAAAGAGAGAGAAGAAAAAAGCACACACATGACTGGATTTCTATGGGTATATAATTCTGTGTATACCTATTTCTTAAAATCTGGAAGGATATACACCAAACTTATTACAGTGGCTGGCTGTGGGGAGAGGAGGAAGGAAGAAGAGAGGAGGGGGCTGGGTTTGGTAGAAATTAGTCAAAGGGAACTTGGCTCTATCTGGCATGCAGTTTTTTATTTATTTTTTCTTTTTAAGGAAAATATACACATGTAATACCTAGGGTGGGAAAAGTATTTTACATTCATTTAAAAATAAATTAAGCCTGCATTTAGAGTCACAAAATTTTAGAGCTGGTAGGGAATTTAGAGTTCACCTAGTCCCACCCATCCCCTACAAAGGTAGAGCCTCAGGCTTATGCCAAGAGGCGAGTGTCCTGCCTCAAGTCACATAACTTGTAGTTGGGACCATAGTTCCCCGTCCAGCATGCTTCCTAGTCTGCAGTTTCTTGGTATGTACTGTGGCCAGAAAAAAATAATCTTTTTTTGTTATTGCAAAAGTTCAGAAGGTCTCAGCTGTTATATGATGCCTTCATAGCAACTTATATCAAAGTTCAGCAAATTATCAATGTCATACTTCCACGTGTAACAAAGCTCTACTGGAAGAAGATAAAAATTGGACTATAGTTCCCTGGGAAAGAGATAGCAGCATTAAATTGTACCACCCTATTTTTTTCTTCTTTGTTAAAAAAAAAAAAGGATATTAAGTAGGATTTTTCAGAAATACGATCAGTATCTTACAAAAAGGACTTATAACCTATTTCTACTTTTTAAAAATTATTCACAAATCAGAACTTTAAAAACTAACTCCAAAATTTATATGTGGTTATTGGTAGTATAAAATAGTACAGCCACTTTGGAAAACTGTTTAGCAATCCTTACAAAGTTAGATATATATATTTACTCTATGACTCAACAATTCTACTCTTAGGTATTTCAAGAGAAAACACATGTCCACACAAAGGCTTATTGGAATAATGTTTATATCAGTTTTATTTATAGTTTTCAAAACTTGGAAATGACCAAATGCTCATAAACTAATGAATATGCAAGTAAAATGTTGTTTTTCCAAACAACTGAATTCTTTTTTTCTTTCTTTTTGAGAACAAGATGACATCTTATTTATTTCTATAACTCATAGCCCCCTATTTTTGAAATTCAATATTAGTTTCAGTTATACAGCACAGTGGTTAGATATTTATATAACTTAGAAAGTGATCCCCCAATAAGTCTAGTACCCACCTGATACCATACATAGTATTATTGACCATATCCTCTATGCTATATTTTACCTTTCCATGACTATTTTGTAACTGCTGATCTGTAGTTCTTAATCTCTTCACATTTTTCACCCTGCTCCCCACCTCCCTCCCCTTTGGCTACCATCAGTTTGTTCTCTGTATCTATGAAGTTGTGTGTTTCTGTTTTGTTTACTTATTAATTTCAAACAACTGAATTCTATTCAGCAATAAAAGGAAGCAAACCATTGATACAATATGGGTGAATCTCAAAAACACTGTGCTGAGTGAAGGAAACCAGACTGACATACTAGAACAGGCAAGACTAATACATGGTAAGAGAAAGATCAGTGGTTGCCTAGGGCTGGGGATCTGGGAAGGGTTTAGCTGGGGAGGAGACTAGGGAACATTATTGGGTGATGGAAATATTCTTAATCTCCTTCGGGGACAGGGGTTGCACAGGTATATACATTCATTAAACTCATCTAATTGTACACTTAAAATGGGTGATTTTATTTCATGTAAATTATTTATCAATAAAGTTAACTTAAAAAGTAATTTAAAAAAGAGGGAGCCTCCTTTGAAAGCAAATAAAACAGAAAACTAACTCCAATAACCAAATTAAGGAAAGCCACTTTACTATTTTTACACGAACAAAACAGTCTTCAGTGACTCATCTGTGATTCTGAAGGTTCTTGTGGTACATTAAGTGTGTGTCTTTCTAGACACATAGTATCACGTAACAGCAAACATCACCATGACTATTTAGCGTGCACTTAGCAAACTGGCAGGCATGGATGTGAATACGCTGCATTTCCAAATGTGACAGCCCTTCTGTTCATTCAAAACAATTTGCCCTCTCATTTGTTACATACCCAGATGGACAATTTCAAGTAGTGTTGGAATAACTGTGTTTTCCCAAGAAATGTTTGTTTGTTTCATTGTTAAGAGATATGTGACTTGTGTGACCATGTTTCCCTATTTATGTTGGGTGTCAGGAAGCTGATGGTCTAATCTGTGGCCCACTCCTAGCAAAACTACCAGGCCATATAACACGCTTCCTGGGTACTAATCTCATCCCTGGCTTCTTTCTTTTTGCTCCTATGATTATTTTCCCTTCCTCTTGATTTTCTTACTTAATCAGTTTTTCAGCAGTGTTATATATTATTTTCAAATACACATTTTAATAGGTTACCTGTATGTAAATGAAGTAATATAGATGATGCACCTATAACACTACTTTGAATCTTTTGTGTGTGTTAAAAAATAATTGCTAATAAAGCTTATTCCTCTCTTCTCTAAGATTTAGTGTTCTAATTTTAAGAAAATGTAAATGGACACAAATAGTCAAAAAACACATCTGAGAAGAAAAAATAACTTGTCATAGAACCTCACCCAACTGCTAAATGATATAATGATGGGTTAGACATGCCATGTGATTCATTCGGTCACACATGATTCATTTGGCCTTGGTTGGCATATTTATGCCCCTATTCTTCATTTTAGAAGTTTCTTACATATTCCTTAAACTGAAATGAAAAATAATCCGCCTGTATGAGGACATATAAACTTAAAAATTGCTAAATGCTGTATAAATCTTTTGATATTTTTAATTAAATGCAGAGCAAGCATTTTATTATATTAAAATGAGGGAAAATATTTTCACCAAATGTAATAGGTAAAGGGCTCATAACTCTAATAGAAGGGAACTCCTGAGAATTTATCTTAAGGAAATAATTAAAAAGAAAGAGAAAGTATATATGTACCAATTTATTCATTTTTACACTATAATATTGAAAATGGAAATGATGTGGATATCCAATAATAAACAACTTAGTAAACTATGCTACATTATACAATCATTAAGTATTACAAGGACTGCATTACTAGGTAATTTTAAGTGAGAATAAGAATAAAATTTCATTTACTATAATTACAGTTCTGCAAAATTCTTATATAGTAAAACAAACAGCATAAGGGAATATGGAAAAACAGACATTGATATGTTTGGTTAGAAATTATCGATTTTGCTTTTTAAAAAATATATACTTTGTGAATACCTTTTAAAATCATTTTTAAAATGGTTAGCACAGTGCTTTAAAAAGATAAATGTAAATATAACCTGCCCCATCCCCAACCCTGCACCTTTGGCCCCAGGGTAGAACATAATCCTAGTGGCTCTGTCCTGGACCTCATCTGACCAGCCAGGTACTAAAAGCCCCAGGGTCACATTAAGGAGGTTCCACAGAGCCAGAGAGCTCCAGTGGTTGACAGGCTGGTACAATCTAATCAGCACTTTTGGCCTGGGTTCCCCATATGTTTGCAAAGAATGCCAAGCTCTTCTGATGAGGCAATGACCAACTGATAGCAATGACCTTGAGAATAATCTCTATTTGTTGGTGACAGAAAAAAAGAAAAAGAGGCAAGATAATCTTTCAAATGGGAAGCATTAGAAAAAAGCAACCCAGACTCTTGCAGTTAAACAGTGAGCTCTGAACTGTCAGTTAAGACCCAGGAAAGGAAATCCAAAGGTCGGGGTGGTTTGTTTCCAAAGAAACAACATGTGCTGCTACAATCAAAGGCTATCAGGCACTGTTATCACACAATATAAATCAGAACCACAAAAGTTGGTCCCAAACCAGTTCTGCAGTAATATGAGTCTTCCTTTCCTGAAATTTTAGTTTTAAATAGGTCACTCTTCTACTTCTACAATATCTATCCTTGCTCCTCAGCTTCCAAGGGAATAAATAATCTCTTGCTTTCCTTACCCACCCAATTCAAACCCTGCTCAGACAAGGATCTAGCAGGTTCATTCAGAGTAAGAGAAATGATTGATGAGTCTGGAAATGGGTGTCTTGCCACAGGTACTTGTATTTTGTCAGGAGATACAGTGGATGCTGCCAGCATCCTATCCTTGGTGTAACTGTCCATGCTGCACTTCAGGATAACCTGTCAACCAAGTCTTCCCCTATTCCTCCACTTCACAGTGGGTATGAGACCCAAACTGGACCAATATTCCCTGAACGCAATACCTGTGGACACATGACCAAGCAAGGTTCTCAGTTCTGAGGTCCAAGCAAGGACCAAGTTCTTAGGTCCTTTGGTCTCCCTGCCTCTGCTGTGCTCCGTATCACAGGGGACTGAGCTCCACAGGTTCGTAGCTCAGCTGGCTTCTGGCTGGCTACAGCCAATGGGAGACACTGATGGGAGGCTGCAAGGCAGGAGGAGGATGGAGATGCCAATGGCCGCTTTCCACCCATGTATACCCAGCTTGAGAATGAAGCCAAACACTGAAGCACAAAGAGCCAAACAAAACAGGGAGATAAAAAGAATCTTGACACATTCTTTGAACTCCTTGCATTTGAACTCTAAACCTAAAATTAACATTATCATATATTGTATGTCCCAAACCAGGACACTCTTGAGAGTAAAAGGAACTGCTAGTAATACTTAAGTCAGGACAACAGGCACAAATTGGGACAGGCCCAGGCAAACCAGAACATATATAGTCACCCTACCAAAAACCAGCTCAGCCTTTGGACTTCACAATTAATTGAGCCATTAAATTCTCTTTGACCCTTAACCTAATTTGTGTTGGATTGCTATCACTAAATGAAAAGATTCCTGACCAATGCATGAGGAAAAGCTTAAGTCAATAGAATTGTGTCCTCGTGGTTGGATTTCAGGGTGGGTACATCAATGTCTGCCTGGTTTAGCCTCCACAATATACACGTGGAGCCAGCACATTTATGGGACACCCATTCTGGGAACCATATATAGAATTCTGGTTTGCTATACTCCAAGAGTGCTGAAAAAGTGCAAAGAAAACTAAAATCATCAAGGGAACACATGTACTCCACACTCAGACTAAATGTGGTTCTTTGGTGATTTTTTTCCCCCCCACACATTTAAAATGGCCCTTACTTAAGGTTTATTTTTACCTGAGTATATATTTCAGGACATAGAGCAGGTCACCCACATCTTATAATTTTCCCTGTGTGCAGCCTCGATCTAGGCCTAGCATTATACCACCACTAAAACACGGACCTCTGCGAACTGCTTTTCTTCTGTATTCTCTCCCTTTACATTTTCCCATTAGCCTGTAAGGTCTCAGTTACCCTACAGACGAAACAGGCTCTTGTTGTCTTGCCTAGGAATCCAACAGTCATTTACAAGCATTTCTATCAAGAACACACGTACTTTAGGGTGTGGTGAGAAGGGTATGCCACAGTTCCCTGACATCTGTTAGCGCCTTAGCTCAGTGTCCTCACAGCAGCTACCAAGTTCATGACAAAACAGAATACAGCAATTGAAAGGCCGGGCATCCTAGGTCCAGGGGGGGTGCTCCCCGCCCCAGTGGAGGCCCGTTTTTCACTTAGGGAGTCATTCATCACTCAAGCGTTTGAAATTTCATGAGCAGTTAGATCTTTTAAAAGCCATAAGGGGTGACCGTGGCCAACGTTTTCATTTTGTGAGTTTCAGTGTCATTTCATCAATGAAAGGGCAAATATATGAAGAAGTGGAAGGAAATATCCGGAGGCTTTAGGAACCGGCTAATATTTCTACGTCTCACTGCCTGTATCTCATAGAGCCAGCTCCTCAGCTCATGAAACATGATTTAAGAAAAAAGAAAAAAAAAATTCCCCTTCCAGAAGTTTAAATTGGTACAAAATTCTTAACTGGAAAGTACAAGCACATACAAATTTTAAATATTCACAGATGGAAAGTATGATACATACAAGCAACTCTTCGCAGTGTTCATCAGAAGTCATTTTGTTCTCGGAGGGGTCAATTTTTCTCGTGTCTTTTGCAGTGAATTACAAATGAATTCATCTAAAAACAAAAAAAAAAAGCCCAGCCGGGCGTGGCTCAGCGGTTGAGCATCGACCTGGGATCCAGGCGATTGGGGTTCGATTCCCAGTCAGGGCACATGGCCGGTTGCGGGCTTGATCAATGACTCTCTCCTCATTGATGTTTCTCTCTCTCTCTCTCCCCCTCTCCTTTCCTCTCTCTGAAATCAATAAAGGTATATTTTTAAAAAAAACTGAATTCACCTAAGGTCCTGCATTTGTATCGAAGTTGGTCACAGGTTTTATGACAGGAGGAGCAACGATGCTCTTGGATTATCTTGAACGCCGGGTGGACTTCTTCGCCTCACTCGGGTAAGCATCTGTTGAAAGCCAGAAAAACTAGCAAACCCACGATCCCTGATGAGAATAAACAGCAGGTTTGACCTGATTTTTAACCTGGAGCAAAACATACTGCGGGAGGCTTCCCGGGCGGCCCGGGTAAGAAAGGAAAGAAACAGGAAAAGCAGCACTCGCCCAGGCTGCGCTCAAAGGGCCGCCGCGGCAGCCGCCGTCGGTCTAGATGCTCGCGTCCGCCTGGTCGTCGGAGACCGACGTGTCCTCCGTGCCCGCGAAGGACTCGAGCAGCCGGAAGCGCTCGTGCAGCGCGGGCAGCGAGCGGAGCATGTCGTACACCCGCGCGCGCAGGCGCAGCGGGGCCGCCGCCGGCCGCAACCGCACCCGGGCCGCGGACGCCGACAGCGACTGCAGGACTCTGGACGCCCTGCTCTGGAAGACTTTTGTCCTGACCGTGTAGAGGATAAAAATCTGCAGCCCCTGTTAGGCGGGATGAAAGCTTAGCGTCAGACGGGCGCGGAGCCAGCGGACGCGTGGTGATTCCGCCTCGCCCCCACCCTCTCTCTCGGCCGCCGACACCCCAACTGGACACCCTGAGTAGCATCGCGAGCTGAGTTGACAGCACTGTGCCCGCGATTATTTCTTGATTTGGACAACGCCCTGGGGCTATACAAGGTAATTATCAATTTAGGGGAAGCTGGGCAAAGAGTACGTGGGAACTCGGCAGCACTGTTTTTTGGTGTGTTTTTGTTTTTTTGCAACTTCTTGTGTTTTAAACTCTTTAAAAAAGAAAAGTTGTTAAAAATAAATACCCATGGAGCCCGGCCGGCGTGGCTCAGCGGTTGAGCATCGATCTAGGATCCAGGGGATCGGGGTTCAATTCCCGGTCGGGGCACATGCCCGGGTTGCGGGCTCGATCCCCAGCAGGGGGCGTGCAGGAGGCAGCTGATCAATGATTCTCTCATCACTGATGTTTCCATCTCTCTCTCTCCCGCTCCCTTTCTCTCTCTGAAATCAATAAAGATATAATAAAAATAAATATCCATGGATGTCTTCCAGATTGGCATCCATATGACCCCTAAGTCTTATAAGAATTTATTTCTAGAATTATATTCCATAACTTTGGGAGACTTCTGGCGCTATGGTAAGATAATCCAAAGACTCTGAGAGTCTGACTAACAGAATCAATACTTATTGGCAAGAGATAGGCCAGTTCGCTGGACAAAGTAGGGGGATTAATCTGATTGTTAACCAGCAGATGGTATCTAACGCAGCTGAAGAAGGCCTTGATGACACAGGAAGTGCGCATGGGGACATGGGTTTCAGAAGGACAAAAATGGTCATTGGCTATTCTGATTGTTTACGGGAGAGAAATTTATTTGGGGGACATGAGAAATCTGGTCTCTAGAAAAGCTCCTCTCTGTGCGGTATTTCATCTGGCTTCTCCAGAATTTAAATTCTAAGTAAAAGATAATACAGGATAGAATTTCTGGTTGTACAATAATTAGGAAAAGACCTAGACTATGGAGAATCCATGAAGACACTATCCTGTGGAAGTCTGTCTCACCACACACACACACACAAAAGTTAACTATGTGATGTGGATTGTTAATTATTTTGATCTTGGTAATCATTCTACAAT
Organism: Miniopterus schreibersii; assembly: GCF_964146895.1. Taxonomy (NCBI): domain Eukaryota; kingdom Metazoa; phylum Chordata; class Mammalia; order Chiroptera; family Miniopteridae; genus Miniopterus; species Miniopterus schreibersii. The sequence continues at coordinate 65,222,451 of NC_138106.1, read as the reverse complement.
GTATAGGTATATCAAATCATCACATTGTACACTTTATATATATGCAATTATATTTGTCAGTTATTCTCAATTATTCCTCAGGAAAGTTTTTTAAAAGATAAAATAAATAATCTTATAAAAATTTTAAAAGAGAGAGAAAGAGCCCTGGCCAGGTTGCTCAGTTGGAGCATCATCCCATACATCAAAAGGCCACGGGGTTGATTCCTAGTCGGGGTGCATACGGGAGGCAACCGATTGATGTTTCTCTCACATTGGTGTGTGTCTCTCTCTCTTCCTCACCTCTCCCTCTGAAATCAATAGAAAACAAAATTTTTTAATCCAGCCCACCCCATATGGGTCCAAGTTCCAGCAATAACTGTAATATTGTCTTTTCTGACCACAGTTAGTAGCTGCTGTGAACCTGTAGCATGGGAGAAAAGGAAAGGAAGTGTTTCCCAAGCTATTTGCCTGGCAAAGTCTCTCCTGCTCTGAGAAGAGGGACTAACATGATCCAAACTTAGGGATATTATATTCTATGTACTTTAGCAAAGGAAAGGACATAGTAGTTAAGTCATAAAGAACTTTCTTTTGTCTTCCCTCAAAGGATACTAAAATAGAATCTCTTAAAGGTACTAAGCAATGACCTTCAGGAAGCTTTAAAAGGAGCAAACTTTGGTGCACAGCAATATCACCTCCACTGCATGGTCTGTTACTTTCAGCCATACCTGAGTAGTGTTGAAGAGGCAGAATATGTAGCTGAAGACGACTCTGACGTTATCATTATCGATTAGCATAAAGTATGCCAGAATCCAGGTCATTCCTAAAACGACTGCAATTGATACCGTGCTAAAAATCTTCTTTAGCACTGAAACCTTTTTTGTGCTAGGTAAGAGAAAGCAAGAAAGAAAATATGGTTCATTCAGTTATTTTTCTTATTAATATCATTGTTACCCTACTATTGAGAATATATATTCAGCTGCCCATATATACTGCTCATTTAACAACATTATGCCTCCGGTGGAAAAATGATACTAGACCTATGCCATGCTGGATAGAATCTGATTTGGCAAGCCTTATTAAGAAATACAGTGATAGCTGTATCAGGCATAAACAGTTCCTTCAATACTTACAGTCAATTTCACAAAGAATCAATTCTTTCTTTGGAAGATAATTTTATTTTAGTGATTATTACTATTGGATTGGCCAGTGAGAAACTGTTTTTTGGGGTATCTGGAACCTTCCCATGATGGAGGCTGATAATGGGAATGAAAGGTTATTAAAGTGCAGAGTGATCTTCCCTTGATAGTGGGACAATTACTAATATCTCGCTGGTGAGAAGCAGTCAAGCAGAGGCTTGAAAGCATTTTTTCATCAGAGTTTGCCTTCTCTTATTGCTCTTTGGAACCCTGAGCCCACTATGTTAAGATGCCTGCACCACTTTAATGCAGGATGAGAGACCATGTGGAGAAAAGGTGAGTTTTCCCCACTGAGCAGCTACCACTCAATACCAACCCACCACTGTGTAATACCAGGCAAGAGAGTCACTCTAGATCATCCACCCACATTCAGGCCAGCCCAAACCAGGACAACTACCCAACCAACACTCAAACTTATGACAAATTATAAGCATTTGCCATTCTAAGCCATTAAGTTTTGGGGTGGTTTGTTATGCAGCAAAAGCTAACTGATACATGAAAGATAACTTGTTAAACAATTAAATCATAACATGCTTTTCATTGTAACAAAATTTAGAAATACAAATCTGGTTGATGTCTGAGGCCAAAACGACATTGTTTTGTATAAAGGAAATATAACCTAATTTGCAATTAGATTGAGAATTGCAAGATTTTTCTGCATTTCTAATAAAACGTAGGTTTAAATGATTATCACTGATAATCTTTTCCCATATTTCTCATCAAATGGACTATCATTCATATAGAAAAGATGATACTACTCTTGATTGGTAAGTCACATATGTAAGCTGTCCCACTGATGAGAGTTGTTTTCATCATCTGTTCATACCAAGTGCATTGATTTGGTGACCAGCAAAGCTCATGGATAAGTCTTGTTGGGCTAAGAATTAAACCTGAATTCATAGCTTCATTGGTACTGTGTTTTAACCACTTTTTACTGTGGGAGATGGGTGGTGGGGTGTGGGGAGAGAATATATTTAATATTTTCTGTTCTTTCTCTCCCCCCCTGAAAGCTTTTTCTGTTTATCAGGGATGATAATGAAAATGCTTATTGGGGTCCGAAAGGATATATAAAGGAGAGAAGCAGTCCACATGGGAACTGATGAAGAGAGCACATGCCCCATCTGCGGGGAATGTGGGCTTAATGTTGCCAGATGTTCCTTTTTCTTCCAAGAACAAAAAACACAAAACATTTTTAAGTGAAATATTCCTATTATTATATGTTTACAAGTAAAATATATAAATCCGTTATGTGATTCAAGCAACACATGTAAAACATAGGCTACAGCTACTAGTTTACAAAGTGAAAATACAGTTGCCGTCATCTATTCACAACCCTCTCATTTCTTTATTCAAACCTGATTTAATGAGTATTTGGGAGAAAACGGGTTGAGTTTTTTAGTTGGGCTCATATAGCACAAAAGTATGTTGTGTAATGCAGCAGACCCACACTGTAGTGCTGATGTTGGAAGATGAGAAGACCCACTTTCTTAGACAAAGTTTAAGAGAAACTCTGTCCTGCAAACCGCATGTCCCAGAGCCTGAAAACCCCACTAGGAAGTGTGGCTGTGTGGCGGTGCTGCATCAGGTGCTGGCGAGTCACGCCTGCTGGCTGCCTATTTCCTGGGAATCTTACCTTGTCAGATTCTGGTTATTCTTCCACAGCACTTTGACTATAATGACGATAAGTATAACAACATTGCTGATGAGGATGATGGTCACAGGCAGAATGAAGGACCACAACAATGGACTTTCTATAGAAGAATCACCTCTTCCTGAAATTGCCAGCCAGCAGCTGTGGAGAGAAAAGAAATGATTTCAGAAAGCTAAGAAAGGTATCCATACTGTTTCTCCATGGTGTTGTCATTATTGACGTGCACTCGATGGAGAGAGAGTGTCCCTCTGCGTCCTATATATTTGAGATGACTCAAGAATTCAACCGACTAGAAGAATGAAATGTATTGGTTCTGCCATGTTCCTCTAGGAGACATTATGGGCTAGGGGAAAGAAAATGGGCTTTTGAGTCAGGCAGTCTCATATTCAAATGTCACTCTCAGTCATTAACTAGATGTCTGACTTTAGGCAAGTTATCATTTTATTTTATTTTTGAATATATAGCACATCTAGATGGCTCAAAATTTAAATGGTGCAAACATTCATAGAGAGACAGGATCCCCTCCTACAATTATCCATAGTTGCCTAGTTTCTATCTCCAGTAGTAATCAATGTTTCTTGTGTATTCTTCCAGATTTAGGCTATGCATATACCAGCAAATGTATATTTTTTTCCTGATGTTTAAGCAAATGGTAACATATGATACTTCCATACCTTACTTAACAACATATCTTGGAGATCTTTCCGTATCAGAATATAAAGACACACCTCATTATTTTTTAGAGCTACATATTATTCCATTGTTTTGCTATACCATAAATTATTTAAACAGTCTCTTATTAATTGGTATTTTTAAAATTCAATGTTTAAAAATATTTGAGTAGTTATTTAAGCTCATTGCATTAGTTTTTGTTTTGTTTTGTTGTTGCTATTTGTGGTAGTAGTTTGGTGGTGTTTCCTTCTCATCTGCGAGGTGTAGTAATCATCTCCTGGCATTGTTGTAAGAATTAATTCATTCATTTAATAAGTACTTAAAGAGTATGTTATATGCCAGACACCATTCTAGATCCCGAGATATTAGCAATAAACAAAAAAAACCAAAATCCTTTTTTTAGTGAATTTATTCTAGTGCAGAGAAATTGGTAAAACTAACAAATAAATAAAATATATATCCTGTCAGATGGTGACAAGTGCTGTGGAGATAAATAAAGCAGGTAATGTGGGTATTTATTACTGCGTGTGGGCATAGTTCATTTAATACAATGGTCAGGAAAAGCCTTATGGGGAAAAAGTCATACTCGGGGAAAGATCTGAAGTAGATGAGGGGGAAAGGAATTTCAGGCAGAGGAAACAGCAAGTGCAGAGGCCTTGAGTTGAGGGCTTATGGAACAGCAAAGAGGCTACAGCGGCTAGAACAGAGTAAGTAGATGGGATTAGTGAAAAGATGTATATTATGTCAGGGTTTTATAGGTTATTGTATGCACTCTTGGCAAGAAAGAGAAACTTGATATAATATCTTGAGTTTTAAAAGTATTAGTCCAGCTAGATGCAAAGATAAGAGAAAGACATATGCAAAGGTAGAAAATCCGCCAAGAGTTTATTGCAATAATCTGGTGGCTTGGAACAGGAGAAGTGATTTTAAGAACTAGTATGGTTCCAACTAATTCAAAAGAATATATGCACCCCTATGTTCATTGCAGCATTATTTACAATAGCCAAGATTTGGAAGCAGCCCAAGTGATCATCAGTAGATGAGTAAAAATCTGTGGTACATCTACACAGTGGAACATTATTCAGCTACAAAAAAGAACAAAATCTTACCCTTTGCAACAGCACGGATGGATCTGGAGAACATTATACTAAGTGAAATAAGCCAGTCAGAGAAAGACAAATACCATATGATTTCATTCATATGTGGAATCTAATGAACAAAATAAACTAGCAAACAAAATAGAAACAGACTCATAGATAGAGAATAGACCAAAAGCTGTCAGAGGGGAGGGAGGTTGTGGGGCTGGGTGAAAAAGGTGAAGGGATTACGCAGAAAGGACCTCATAGACATAGATAATAGCATGGGGGGAAGGAGGGTTGGGAGAGGCAGAAGAGGGTATAAGGGGAATAAATGGTAATGGAAGGAGACTTGACTTGGGGTGGTAAACACACCATGCAATATACAGATGATGTATTATAGAACTGTACACCTAAAACCTATATAATTTTATTAACCAATGTCACTCCAATAAATTCAATAAAAAAAAAAGAAAAAAGAAATAGTCTGGTTCCAGGTATAAGTAAAGCAAAATGATTTATCTTATTGAAAGGTTTTTATGTGAGATGTAAGAGACTTAAGGATGACTCCAGAGTCTTTGGCTGAGCTCCTGGAGGAATGGAATCATTAACTGACATAGGGAAGGTAATGGGAAGAGCAAGTTTGGGAGGGAAGACCAGGAGATGTCTTATTAGACAGCAAGTGGAGGTGTCAAGTAGGCATTTGGGTATTAATGTGAGAAGCTCTGGCATATATTTGGCATTCAATTAATGTATGTTTTCTTCCCATGTAGGTAAAACACCATCATTATACATGTTAAAGGATTTCTAAACTGTTTTGCTTTGGATGCTGTTATCATTTAAATCATTACAAATCATATTTCTAATCTGAATCATCTACAAGGAAACTAGAATGATGCTCAAGTCTCTGTAATGAATTAAAAAATGAAAAGGGGTGCCTCTAATCCACTAATACATAGAATAGGTCCATCCTTAAATAAAATGGTGAGAGTGAGCAAGTTTATCTTCAGGACTTCTGGCTTCCCTTTGCTTTCGCCTGTAACTGGAGAACAGCTCTCCTGTCATCCTCCATTTTACAATTCCCTACACAGGAGAAATGAGGGCACTTGGCTAAGAATTTAATGAAATCCTGATGGAAAGTCCTTTCAAATCTCAAGAAGCTTTTTTGGTGACTAAGCAAGTGACTATCAAAAGTTTGAAATGAAAAAGATGAACACGTCTTATCCAGGAAGCCTAAAGAAACACAGTTTATTTATTTATTTTTTAAGCATATCTTTATTGATTTCAGAGAGAGGAAAGGAGAGGGATAGAGAGATAGAAACATCACTGATGGAGCCCGCAACCCGGGCATGTGCCCTGATCGAGAATCGAACCCCGATCACCTGGATCCTAGGTCGACGCTCAACCACTGAGGCACGCCCGGCTGGGCAGAAACACAGTTTAAAAGGGGAGGAAAAGATTAAGAAAGAAAATGAACAATCCAACTCTCCTGGGTAAAGGAGACTTGCAAATGAATCTTGAGTTGTTTAAACTTTAGACGATACAGTTTCTGAGAACGACTATGCTATAGACGTGTGTGTGTACAAATGTCTGTAAGATTCCCCAACTACCTGACACTGATGAGGAGACCTGAAAAGGAAATAAGCTTGGGCACCCATGGTCATTAGGAAGGGTGCACCAGGAGGGGACTCCTCCTCACCACCTCTATCCTTTGTATTACTTGGAAAGAATCATGCTAAATTTGTTCTCACAACAGCCTCTCCCTTTATTATCCTTAATTTATTAACTCAGATTTTGAGAAGTAGACTGCTGAGGAGAAAGATGGATCCTAGAGTGAGACTAACCTCTGTAGGCTTGGAGCAAGATTTCTAGAGTGGGGATTGGAAAGTCATACCGTATAAGATGAACTGACAAACACTTATGGACCTGAGGCCTGGAGAGCATCATAAGTGGCCTCAGATGAAGTGTTTATCTTGCCTGGTGATTTTGCCATGAAGCACGCCATGAAGACAGCTTTCACATACATAGCATACATTCGAATAATTTCCCCCTTCATGCATTATAATTTCTCATGATTACCTCAACCCTTCAAAAAAGCCTGAAAACAGCCTATATGATGGTGGTACAGAGAACTGGGGGATAGAGCATTAAGGAGGAACATGGCCTGCCCTGCCTTTGCCCCTTAATTGGTTCCTTCTTGCAAAGATAGCAATATGTCAGGGGAACTGGGTTAGGGTTTCAGGTATCACCGGCAGAGCAGGGAGCAGTGGGGCAGAGCATAGGATATTGAGGCTCAACCACTGGGAGGAAAACCAAAAGAGTCCCTCCTCTTTCTAAATAAATCCTAAAGGAATGTCACCCTTGATGCCTGCGTACAGGGTGGAATGTGAAGGATAAGGGTCCAAGAGGAGGCAGATGCTACACATCCTTTCCTCTCCCCACAACTTTTATTATCCGTCGCCTAGCGTCTTCCCTAACAGCCAGTACTGTACTCATGAACAAATCAGGAAAGAATCTGCTCTCAATTATTTATAGCTCGGTGTGAATAAATTTAAGACAGTGGTCTTCTTTCTCCTAAAGGCTTTTTTAGGAGTAGGTCAAGCCCTGTGCCTGGGTTATGGTAGGAAATTAAAAATGCAATTTGAAGTAAATTATCTCTCCCATGAGATATTTGCATCTTCTCCCGATCTCTAATAGTGGAGTTCAAAATTTAAACTCATTAAAAGATACTTAACCCTAATTAAACAGAGAAAATAGTACCTGAAGTGTTTGGCTCCTAAAAATCAAACCAGGCAGGTAGCCTCCTATTCCACAGCTGGGCATAGGTAGGTTAGTCCTGGAAATAGGTAAGCACCCTAACACCACAGCCTCCCCTCGAGTGTATTGCACATTTCCAAGAGTTTTATTTTTATTTGAGTTGGTCTGGGTCTGAAGGTGGAATGTGGCGATAAGAATGATTGGGTTATAAGAGGAGGGAGGATCAGTTAAAGAGCAGTTGTTTCGTAGCAGAAATACACGTAGAAAGTTCAGCTCAGCTCTCTCCTCTCCCTCCCCATGCAAAAAGCCAACACCATCCAGCCAGGAACTTCCACGATCAACAGTTATTCAGGCTGGAGTCACAGGGAGAATTTGTTATGTGTCATAAATCATCATGAAATATTCATTATAATCATATAAACATAAAATTGGCTCGTTAGCATGGATAGTGCTCTTCAGGTTATGACAGGTTTCCACATTTGTTTCGCCCCTCACAGGAACCGCTGAGCAGGTGCTTCTGTTATTGTGGTTCTGTTATCTACATGAGAAAACTATGGCAAGATGTCACTGAGGATCACACCTATTTTGTCCTATAATTTTTCAGACAATAAAAAGTTCAATTTAACATAAGAAAGTTCAAATTTATAAATTTAGGAGGTAAATGCTTGCTTTACCAAAAGATTTATCAGAGGAAACTTTCATGTCACCATATTTAAAATATAATGTGTTCTTTGAGAATTTGAAACACCCACTTGGAATATGACAATTACTATAAAGTGAGAGGCATGTGTACAGTGACAGTTGGACTCAACATCACTGAATAGTTGCACTCATATCAAAGACATGGGCATCTTAAAATATATAAACTCACATTTCTTCTTGCCGGTAGTTTAACTCCCATTGTGAAGGATCCTGAGAAAAAGTAATTCCCAGCGTCATAGCCACCACGACAGCTGGGACTCCTAGATGATAAAGAGAGGCACAGAATTAATAATTTACCTAAGACTGGGATTAATTATAAAAGATCATGAATGAATTATACAATTCACCCTTTTCAGGATGTATTGTTCTTTCCACTATAGACAATGTACTAAATGACCCTACAGATGTAGGTCAACAGTTTTCAATTTATTTTTCTTAAAGAGTCACTCTAATTGTCTTTCTTAAACATTTCTTTTAAAGTAGCTAGAAAGTTTTTTGTGGTCTAAATCTCAAATCAAATTAATAGAGATGTTGAAGGATATTAACATCTTGAAGTTAGCTTATGACATATCTAGTAGAGCTGCCTTGATCCACCTGCCTCCATAGAACTATGAGCTCCTGGGTGGAAGGCACTTTTACTGATTTCTGAATTTTCTATCTCCCCTACCTCAAGGCCTGGTACTACTAGGCTTTCAATAGGCATTTGGTTAAATTAAATTATTTCCATTAGAAAAATGGAAATTAAAACCACAATGAGATATTGCCTCACACCTGCCGGAATGGCTGTCATCAATAAATCAACAAACAACAAGTGTCGGCGAGGATGTGGAGATAAGGGAACCCTAGTACACTGCTGGTGGGAATGCCGACTGGTGCAGCCACTATGGAAAGCAGTATGGAGGTTCCTCAAAAATTAAAAATGAAACTGCCTTATGACCCAGCAATTCCACTTCTGGGAATATATCTAAAGAAACAGGAAACGCTAATTCAAAAGAATATGTGCACCCCTATGTTGGGAGCCGGTGACTTGTCTGGACATGGTCCACGTCACCTGAGGGTCTGGAGTCAGGGACTCGACCCTCCCGGAAGATTCCTGTGGGGAGCCGAAATTAAGATAGTTACAAAGGTCTGAGCTCATGCAGGAGGCAGGATGTTTACGCTAAAAGTGTGTCTGTGCAGCCTGGGAAGAACTACTTTGTATCACCCTCACTTTCTTACCAGTTGTTTGTTACTCACTATATAATAAAGGCATTGAAGCCATTTGGGGCTGCACCTCATTGGAGGGCAGCCCTCCTGATCCCATAACTGTGTTTGTCTCTAATTCCCACCCCTCGAACTCAGGTTTGTTCGTCTTTCAGGCTGGTTCCTGACACCCCTGTGTTCATTGCAGAATTATTTACAATAGCTAAGGTATGGAAGCAGCCCAAGTGCCCATCAGTAGATGAGTGGGTAAAAGAGCTATGGTACATCTACCCAATGGAATACTACTTGGCCATAAAAAAGGAAGGAAATCTTACCCTTTGCAACAGCATGATGGACCTGGAGAGCATTATGCTAAGTGAAATGAGCCAGCAGAAAAGGCAAGTACCGTATGATTTTACTCATATGAGGAATCTAATGAACAATATAAATTAACAAACAAAACAGAAACAGACTCATAGATAGAGCCAGGCTGACAGCTGTCAGGGGGGAGGGAGTTGTGGGGCTGGGTTAAAAAGGTGAAGGGATTAAGAAAAAAGCAAAAAAACCTCATAGACAACAGTATGGCGATTGATTACCAGAGGGAAAGGGGAGGTGGGGGAGGTAGAAGCGGATAAAAGGGGGATGAATAGTGATGGAAGACTTGACTTGCAGTAATGAACACACAATGCAATATACAAATGATGTACTATAGGATTGTACATCTAAAACTCATATAACAATGTCACCCCAATAAGTAGAAAAAAATAAAAGTGATTGCAAAATTAATTAATATTTCAACAAAACCAAATTCCTAAGTAAGTAGAGAAGCAAACTCTTACCCCATCCAATTAAAGAAATGTAAAGAGTGAAATGTCGAGGAAGAGGCTTCATGGTCCTAATGAGAAGGAAATAGAGCTGTGCAGCACTGAGTCCAGTCCAGGTAAACGTCACTAACAGAAAATAGTGCAGCAAGGCAGCAATCGCCGTGCACTGGGCATTCGAAGTGTCCATAATTTCTCTTGTGGGAACTTCATTTTTATTAGAAGCGGTAAGATTGATGTCACGTGTGTCTAAGTTCTTATTGGAGTTTTCAATTCCAAACACAAAGAGGAGATTGAAAATCAACATTGATGTGCACAGACTGACCAATACCCAGGTTACTGAAGTTTTCCTGACTTTCCTGAAAATAAATTAGTAAGTATAATTAAATAAATAAACAAAATAACTGCAAAACATAAATTCAAGTGAAATTGTGAGGAAACAAAGGAATATTATTATCCAATGTAAATCCAGCTCGTAGCCCAGTGGCCAGCTGGTAAATCTACCTTCCCACTACACCAGAAAATCATACTCCATTCTTATCTCATTTCCACAAGGAAGTGAGTTAGAAAAAACAGGTTGTTACATCCTTTCTTGAAATTGTATTCTAATTAAAGGTGATAGCTATTCTCCACGGATGGCCCCAATGAATTCTACTTCCCAGTATTTATGCCTTGTATATTTACCTGCTAGGGTTGTTGTCCTGTGATTTGTTTTAATTAACAGAATGCAGCAGAAGGCCTAGGGCCAACTTATTCATTAGATTGAGTAGTGCTTAGGGCCCGCAATACTTCTTTTTATGACCCACAACAATGTTTCAACTCCTTTTCTTTTCTTTTTTATTCTTAAGGCATTCATTTATTAAAACATTCTCTGCCTAGACTTTACATTAGCTTAAAATTTTCAATCCAAAAGAAAACAATAAAAACGAACTTTTATGTCAAAGAAAGAAATTTAGCATATAATATTAATATGTTCATCTTTATACCAATGCTATCATAAAATATAATGTTTCTCCTTTTTTTATGGAGGAGAGTCTCACAAAGGCAAAAGTGCCTAGGACACATGAAAGTCATAACAAGCTTTCCTTTTCTGCTCCTGGGAGTTCTGAGCCACCACGTAAAATTCCAGCTACCCTGTAAAAGAACCTCATGGAAATGCTCTGAGACTATGTGGAGAGAATGACCAGGCCTTTGCAGCATCCCAGCTGAGCCTTAAGATGACTCCAATCCTGTGACTGCAGTCTCATGGGAGACCCTAAGTGAGACCTTTGGAAGAACCGTCCAACTGAGCCCAATCAAGTCACAGAATCATTAGAGATAATAAATTGTTGTTTCAAGACACTAAGTTTTAGGGCGGTTTTTTATAGTGCAATAGACCATAACTCCTCTAGATTTGCAAGGACATACAAAGGCTATCTACAGAAAGGTTCTAAAAGGATTTTTCAAATTTTCAAAATAGAAAATTATTGCACATTAGTAGATGAACCCATATGCAAAAGTTTCTTGAGTTTTTAAAAGTATTTTATTCTAAAATTTATGAGTAAATTTTAAAAGAATAAGGCCAGATATAATTTTTAACTAACTTTATAATTTTAAGTAACATTACACTTATTAAACTAACAAAATGTTTTAATCTAACAAACTGCTATAAGGTTTAGCTTACATTACATTTAAAGAGTGAGGCTCCTGTAAACACTTTAGATTAAGTAAAAATATTTAAAATTTGTTTACTGGCCCATTGCTACTAATGATATTCTTCATAATTTGAATAGACTGATGATTATTATCTCTGTAAATGACTTATATTCAACAAAAAGTCACATGTGTCTTTTCTGTAAGACACCTCATGGAGTATCTCCCAAGGACTATAGTTCCAAGGACCACACTTTGGGAAATACTGATAGTCAAATGGCCAAGATGTTATGAATGGGCCTTTTAATGTCAAGCATGCCCAAGGACTTTCATAGGAAGATAAAATTCTGAATGTAGAACCAAGTGCTCTTTAAATTTTTTTCTTCTTCTTCTCATATTTACCTAAGATTTTGCTAGAAAAACTTTTTCTCATTTTGTATACAGGCTGACATTTTTTAACAGTAGTATTCAGAAGACAGTGAGATGAAATAGAGAAAGAGTTGGGGAGAAAGAGAGAGGAGAGAGAGAGATCTGCAGTGGCCCATGTGTGTATCTGGACATTGGCAGAGAATTCAAGATTGCCCTTAATAAAGTTGATCTCAAGTGTGAGGTTTGATATTCTTTTTACTGCGAGTGTATTGTTTTCCATAATGTTGAAAGGCAGATATATCCTTAAATCCCTTCTAGTGACATTACAGTTCTCTGTAGACTATGGTATACAGTCCTATATTAATGAAAGTTATAAAATCTTCAGTCACTACTATCTAAATAAACCCTTTTCGATTTTTCAGGTGACAAGGCCTCTTAGAGTAACTGTTTCCCAAAGTTTATCGCTGTGCTTGAAGTTCTAACATCTTCAAGTGCCCCTCTGTTTTTAATGTCCCAGAATTTGATAAGTCTGTTTGCTGATTATATGTCCTTTATGATTTTATAACATTCCATCACGATCTTTCTCAGTCTTTGGATTTTTATGCTGAATAAAAACCTTATATTCAAACAGAACTTTGTCCATCCTCTTGACATTTTAGTTGAGATTTAGTTGAGAACTACAAAAAATATTCAAAAGAATCCTTTTATATAATGTTACTTTCTAATTTTTCTCCAATTTCAAACATAAATTATAACCCACAGGAGAATAGGCTCTTTTCAAATAGTTTGGCTCTTCTATATATTACTATATTCTGTGCCTTATTATATATACACACAAATATATATTACATATAATAAAAAATATACATATTATTTTTACATGGGAACCTGCCCATAACAAAGAAAACTATTTGATTCAGGATTTTAAAATCAACACAATTTTGTTTTTGTTTTTCTTTCCTGATGAGTTTTTAGTGACAATTATGGCAGCACCATTGTGCTAAGAAACATGTTGATAGAAGATGCAAAAAAACCTGATGACAATTAGGAGTGAGATTTTAGGCAAAGAAACTAGTTATGCCGCCACCACAATTATTCCCATGGGAAAATAATTGTCTGTTCCAGTGTGGTGATGGTAGAAATACAAATAAAAAGACAAATATAAGAGCCATTTCTTTTTGTAAAACTGACTTGTAATTACATGGCATGTAATTTTCCTTCAAGGCACTTACCACCTTTGTAATTATATATTTATTTCCGTATATATTTGTATAACATTTGTCTTCCCCCCTGAAAATGTAAATACCATGAGAGATGGGAACTTATCTGTCTTGTTCATAGTAAGCACTCAATATAAAAATTTTAAATGAATGACAAGATACTCATTGAGTGTGAAAGATAAAGAAGAGAAATCTTTGGGAAAATGGCTGATTCTAAGTATGGGGCAGAGAAAGTGATAGATGGGCCGTTGTCATCTTGCTGTGGCTGAAATAAGTGCTTAGGATGGACAGGGACGTCACAAAACAACACAAAGCGGCTCCCTCTGGTTACATTGGAGAGTACACTTTTTAAAAAATATATGTTTTTACTGATTTTTTAAAAGAGAGAGGAAGGCAGAAGGAGAGAGAGAGAAACATCCATGAGAAAAACAGCAATCGGCTGCCTCCTGCACTGTCCCCGCTGGGGATCGAGCCCACAGCCGGGCCACGCGCCCCGACCGGGAGTCAAAACAGTGGCGTCGGGTGCATTTTTTACAAAGGTATATAGTGACCAAATATAGAATGATAGGTTAAAAAATTATTATTTTCAACCACCAGTGAAATAGCACATTGCAGTAAGGAACATCAGTGGCTACCAGAACCATCGAGTGGAAGGTGGGGCAAGGATAGCAGCACAGTCTCAGAGTATCACCCCATGGGTTACCTGTTATTTACAAAGGGACAAAGTGAACCTTTACAATATAGAAATCTTGCGGACACCGCTTTAAACAAGGAATCAAACTTAACCAGTAATGGCACAGACCGACACCGTGTACTTCTTGCTGCGTCACACTGGAAGACTTAATGACTTAGTGCTCTCCTAAAAAATATTTAGCCTGTATCTAATCATGAGGAAAATTGCGGACAAATCCGAAATTGCAGAATATTCCACCTCCTGCAAAATAACTGACCTGAATACTTCAGAAGTTTTAATGTCGTGAAAGACCAAAACAAAAAAACAAAGCAAAGGAATTAGCCCAGGCTGGGTGGCTCGGTTGGCTGGAGCTTCGTCCCGCACACCGAAAGGTTCCGGGTTCGATTCCAGGTCAGGGCACAGACCTAGGTTGCAGTTTCCTCTCCCCACGCGGGGAGTGTTTGGGAGGCAACCGATGGATCGATCTCTCTCTCTCTCTCTCTCTCTCTCTCTCTCTCAAAAATCAATAAACATATCCTCAGTGAGAATAAAAAAAAGCAGAGGAATTATTCTAGGCTAAAGGAGAATAAACAGATATGACAACTAAATAAATTGAGGGGAAAAACAGCTATAACAGACATTCTTGGGACAATTAGAAGAAGTCTGAATATGCATTATATATTAACACAATAACAATATATTAATGTTAAATTTCTTGGGTTAAAGTTCCTGAGTGAGACTAAGGGTATTATACCATGTAGGAGACTGCCCTTGTTCTTAGGAGATATGTGCTCAGAGTTTAGAAATGAGAGTCATGATGCCTACAACTTACTTTCAGAATTTCAGGGAAAAAATAGAAAAAAAGATAGAGCAAAATATTAAAAACTGGTGAATGTAGGTGAAGGGTATATGGATGTTCAGTGTTCTCTTTCAACTTTTCTGTAGGTTTTTTAAAATTTATCTTTATTGTTTAAAGTATTACAGATGTCCCCTTTTTTCCCCATTGACCCCTTCTACCCCGCAACCACCTTCCACCCCAGGCCTTCATTACACTATTGTCTGTAGGTTTTTTTAAAAATAAAACTTCAGGAAAAAAATTTAAACAGCAGTACCTTTAAAATAAAGAAATTATATGCATATATGCATAACCAGTGGACACAGACAATAGTGGGGTGAAGGCCTGGGGTGGGGCAGGGGCTGGGAGGAGGCGGGCTAAAGGGGGAGGGATTGGGGGACATCTGTAATACTGTCAACAATAAAAAAATTTTTTAAATAAACTGCAGCCTGGGCCGGTTGCTCAGTTGGTTGGAGCATTGTGTCCTGCACCAAAAAGGTTGCAGGTTCCATTCCAGGTCAGGGCACATACCCAGATGGCGAGTTCAATCCCCACCTGGGGCACTTACGGGGAAATAAGAGATTATCTATATCTATCTATCTATCTATCTATCTATCTATCTATCTATCTATCTATCTATCATCTATCTATCTATCATCTATCTATCTATCTATCATCTATCTATCTATCATCTATCTATCTATCATCTATCTATCTATCATCTATCTATCTATCTATCTATCTATCTATCTATCTATCTATCTATCTATCTATATCTATCATCTATCTATATCTATCTGTCTATCTATCTATCTATCTATCATCTATCTATCTATCATCTATCATCTATCTATCTATATCTATCTATCTATCTATCTGTCTGTCTATCTGTCTATCTATCTGTCTATCTGTCTATCTGTCTGTCTGTCTATCTATCATCTATCATCTATCTATATCTATCTGTCTATCTATCTGTCTATCTATCTGTCTATCTATCTATCATCTATCTATCTATCATCTATCTATCATCTATCTATCTATCGATCGATCTATCTATCATCTATCATCTATCTATACTCTCCCTCCCTGTCTCTCTCTCTCTCAAAAAAGTCAATAAACATATCCTCAGGTGAGGATTAAAATAAATAAATAAATAACTGTAAATCTAAAAATCTGAGAAAACAGTTATGAAGGAATTTAGTAGCGAGAAATAATTCTGAAGGGAAGAGGAATTTGAGATATCTTGAGTGTGAGAGGAGAAGCAGGTAGGAGTGCACAATAGGCCCATTTACTCCACAGATATTCCTCTGCCATGTATGAGCCAGGTATCGCGGCCAGTCTTGGGGATACAGTGATGAAAACAAAGCAAACCAACAACAGCAAAAACAAAATCAGAGGAAGTCCCTGTTCTCATCAGTTTTCATGCTGATGGGGAAAACCGATAGTACACAAGTAAACGAGCAAGCTTACGCGGCCAGATTCTTAAAAATGTAGCATGTAACAAAAAAAACAAAAGTGCTAGACCAAACTGGACCTTGAGTGAGGGGGCCAAGGTGGAGAGAAATACATATTTATAAGTAATTTTTAATTAGATTTTTAAAACTATGGAATTTAAAAACTTTAAAAAGTTTCACCATTTGAAAAGAATATATTTTTAAAATTATTCTTATTTTCAAAAACTTTCTGCTTAGCAATATTTCTTTCTTCTACAAATGCAAAATAGTAATTATGGCTCTATTCAATGCAAAGGAACTGTGACATGTTAATTTTAAATGACAAACTTGTAATTGTATGGTATGTAATTTTCTTTCAAAGCACTTACCAGTTTGCAATCATATACTTATTTGTGTGTATTTCTTAGCCTCTCCAGGCTTGAGTGTCTTCTTCTGTAAAAATGAATGTGTTGAACTAAATCTGATTTCCCTTCTAGTTTCGAGAAACTATATTCTGATGATAATATGCTCAGAGGAAATGAAAAGGACAGCAATTTCTCTCATGAGAGGAGCCAGCTTCCCTTCTTACCTGGTGACAATCTGAAATATAATTGTGAGAGCCAGGCCAGTAATGGACAGCGCACATCCAAAGGTGGATAATTTGTCAAGTGGGTCAGGATATTTATAGTTCCTTTTGAAACTCTGGAAAATAAGACAAGACTAATATTTTTAAATAATCATTACTGAAATGTCTATGAAAGTCAACATCATGAGAAGTTACATTGGTCAAAATAACCAGATAATTGTTACATATGTCTTCTTTTTATAACTGTTGATATATTTTAAAAGGGAATAAATGAACCCCTTATTGCTAAGCAGTTTACGTGAAGTAGGGCTTGACAAGTTATTAACTAATTCAGTAAGGGAAAACCTACATACTGTTCCTCAGTGTGTAAAATCAAAGTTGTTTGGGTGAGATCTAAATTGGCTAGAGTTGCTTCATTTATCCATCACAATATTTTTATGTGTAACTATAATCCAAGGGTAAATCAGCATATCTAAGCTGATGCCCTAAAAATAAAGTTGCAGAAATATTTTTAAGAATATGAAAAGATGTTCACATGATCCTGTCATTTTTTAAAGGCCTAGTTTTTGTGTAATATATCTCTGTCTATCCCAGTATTTTAGTATATATCCATGAAAAGTATATTTCATGTAAGTATGTATTCTTAGAACTCTAGAAAGGTAATAATAGTGGTGACTGGTGGGTAAGATATATATGGATATATATATAATTATTCTTGCTTGTCTGTACTTTCTAATTTTCTTAATTGTTAAAATTTAAAAAGTCATATATGTTTATTTATAAAACATGAAAGTAATATAGACACATAATTTTAAAAGCATGTTTCTCTTTACTGTCAGCTACCCCACATCTTACCCTACCTCTTGAAATCCTGTCTCTTCTACAGAGGGGACCTTTTTTTATGCGCTTATAAATATTATCTATGTCTCTTGCACAAATACATAGGGGTTTGTTAACATTATAATAGAATTATTCTCGAATTGCTATTGAAGATCTCATAAAATTTTTCTATACCAGTATATTTCTGTTCAGTAGATAAACTTTCATACTTTATGCAGTATATATTTTTTATGTAGAAATAAAAATAAGATAAACTTCATTTTAAATAATAATAAAAATTTCATGTTGACAAAAAATCGTAGATAATACCTAGATCTTCAGATCATAGAAATCATCTCTTCACTTAGAGCCTGCCTGCTCTTACTTTACATACTATTCTAATCAGCCTTTTGAAAAATTTTGCAACCCAAAACGAACTGCAAATATGAGTAGGTAGTCACTGAGGCAGATTCAGATAATAGTGAGAAGAACTAGCTGAAAGCCTGACCTCAAGAACAGGAAAAAAGTAACTATGACAGTGTACTGTCTTGTTTACTATTTACAACAGTCTGAGCTACCAAAAAAGTTAACATTTTACCTTTATTATGTTCTGATTGAGAAAGCGCATCTCTGTGTAATACAAGTTACAAAATAAACAATCAAAATCAACTTTAGTTATAAGGTTTTATAACTAAAATAAGAAAACTACAGCCATCTCTAAAAGACTGTAAAAGCAATGTTCTCTAATTTGGTGGTCTCCGTTGTTCCAGTGTGTTCTGATCTCCGCTGGCTTCCCAAATGTGGCTACATCATGGCTACTAGGGAAGGAAAACATCTTTTCTCTTTGGGAGACAGGGTAAGACACCCATTTCATTGCGTATGAAAACATTTCATCAAGTATATAAACGAATGTTTTTGATGTCACCAAAACAATAGGTTTCTGGAGATGGAACGAACAGAAACCCCTCTTCTTAAAAGGGTCAGCCCAAGAACTTTCAGAGGTGAAATAAAGCTGCACACCAGAGTTACTTGTGCAAGATAGCTGAGGAGTTAAAAGATTTTAGAAATCCTTAAGGGAACTATGGGACAAATTGAATGAATTCAAGAGATTTTCCTCATATCTTCTAGCGTAAACTTAGTAACTTAGATGATTACGTGGAAAAAGCTTTGCGTAACTGACTTAAACTGCCCACCCTTACCTCAGTGTGCACTGAGCCTGTCCCCAACACGCAGTTCTACAGCCTTACCTCTGGCTATAATGACTTCATGCTTCAGAACTCGCAAGGTAGTTGAATGAACTCTGTCAGTAACTCTTTTGCACATGGGCTCCCTCCTCATTAATAATACACAGTGCTGAACTCATCTATCCTGAGACCTAATTGCAAAAAAACCCTGTATTTTACTTGCCTTTATCACCACTTCCCTTCTTAGTCTTATCATTCCATCCCCTTTTTTCCATTTAATTTGATTTGAGTAAACTAAACCCCAAAGTTAACTCCAATTAGCACATGCCAGAATTGTGTATAAGGAAGATTCTTGTCTGGAAGGAGATGACTATGTCCATTCTTACCATTAATATTGCAAAATTAGTAGTATGGTTGCAGCGGCAATGCAGGAATCCATCACTTTCTCCATCTTTGTAACAGCCGTTTGTGTCCCAATCATTCATTGTAAAATTCCAATAGACACAGGCAAAGGAATGGACTTTTAATTCTTTTGTGTTGTACTATGAATTGATAAGACAATTGCAATTGGTTTTTAAATGCTTAATTTGGTAGAAAAAAAGCCAAAAAGGATAAGGTAATCATATGAGAAATCAGTCAGATATTTACTAAGCATAGTATCTTCATTATAGATTGGGGGGAAAGAAATATAAAATTCAAATTAGCCAATTTTGCATTTAACTAGTCTGACAAAAAATATGGGTGAGTGGTAAATGAATACTTTTAAAGAATCTTTCAAAGAGTTTTTCTATAGATTTCTTTTGCCCAAACTATCCCTGCTTTTGTAATAAAGAGTTGGCTGAATTTTCAACTTGTTAATGGGAAAACTCACCTGTGGACGAAAGAGCATTTTAACAGAAGCACTCTGATTGTCCTCCGTGTTATTAGTTGTGCTTGAGATAATTTTTTGGCTAATATTTAATTTAGTTGTAAAAGTTTTTGATTGGAAGAGCTTGTTGTTTTGATACATTATAAAGCCACATGATGTGGTATTACCTGTGAGGGGGGAAAAAAGACATGAAAATCAATAAATAAACCATAGCCCTGGCCAGTTTTGCTCAGTAGCTAGAGCGTCGGCCCTCAGCCTGAAGGGTCCCGGGTTCAATTTTGGCCAAGGGCATAGACCTCGGTTGCAGGCTGGCTGGGGGCACGTGCGGGGGGCAACCAGTCAATGTGTCTCGCTCACACCGATGTTTCTCTCTCTCTCTCCCTTTCACTCTGAAAAGCAATGGAAAAGATATCCTCGGGTGAAGATTAAAAAATAATAATAACTGACTAAATAAATAAACCATATAGTAAACAAGAAACAAAGTCCCATGTCATTGTTGAACTGCACAGCTGCTTAATATTTGAGTAAAGTACAGTAAAAATGGTCTGCTGGCTGAACCTTTACTTAACTGAAGTATGGAATTAACATGTATAATCTGTCTGTGGTTGGCCATTCCACCCACATTAACTTTTCTTCCTGAGGCTCAGATTCCTTACGTTCTAAAAGGGAATAGTAATTCCTGCCTAATCCACCTCAAGGAGAATTGCAAAGATCTCCCCTATAAAGTAAACGTCTTGCTTTCTAGACAGCAAGACAGTGAACATGACTGCAGGTAGGTCGAGCCTCTTTGCTTCCCGCACTGATAAGACACAGAACCAAAAAAAAGCACAGGGCGAATATCAGGAAGCTGTGCCTAAAGCAGTGCTCTGTGAGGCCTGCCTCCTCTTCAAAGGGCTGAGCAGGGACCAGTCCAGTAAGTCACAGAGCCAGGGGTTCAAGTTGTTCGTATCGGGGACTCATACGTGGAATCTCATGATACTGTGAACAAGCAAAACAGAGGCGGACTCAGAGATAGCAGGCCGACAGCTGTCGGGGTGAGGGGGCTGGGTGAGGGGGGTTAGCAAAAGAGAGAAAGAAATGAGTGACACAGACAACAGAGTGCTGATTGGGGGGGTGGAGGGGGGTGGGGGTGGAGGAGGGTATGGGGGGAATAAATGGTGATGGGGAAAAAAATAAAATAAGCAAAAAAGATCAGTGTTTGTAAATTATATGATCATTTAAAAAAGAAAAAAGAGATGATGGAAGAATCTGGCTCCACCAATGTTCTCATTGCCATTAATATTCAAGTAATTTGAACTTTAATTTCCTTTCTAACAAGGGTGCTTTAAAATTTCTAACTGGATAAAATGTTGGCTATTCTTTTGTGGAACATATCTACTTTTATTGCATGATCAGTAACTATGTCCTGCGTTTTTATTTTACAAAATGTTATAAGCTTTCCTATGTGGCTTAATACATGGACAGTTTTAAAAGCACTCTATTGATATTTGAAAAGAATTTTTACTATGTGTCTTCTGTCTACAAACAAAATTATACACACACAAGTATATATAAAGGTCAAATTTATTAGGTATTTTTTGTCTACTTGATCTTCAATTTCTGAGATAGTTGCCCTAAAACCTCTCCCTATAAAAGGGGTTTGGTCGATGTGCCCCTGCATTTCCAATCATTTTTGCTCATACATTTTAATGATGCCTTTTTAAGGGAACAAAGAATTAAAATATAGATAATGTAGGAGGCATTTAAAAAATTGATATAAAAATATGTCCCTTTCAGTCCATTCTGAGTTCTTGTGTCCAGACAGTGTTGTTGTTTTTTAAACCCATTCAACTATATTGATAGTTTATATGGAATAAAAAATTAGATCCCTGCCCGGCCGGGTGTGCCTCAGGGGTTGAGTGTCAACCTAGGATCCAGGCGATCAGGGTTCAATTCCTGGTCAGGGCACATGCCCGGGTTGTGGGCTCGATCAATGACTCTCATCATGGATGTTTCTATCTCTCTCTCCCTCTCCTTTCCTCTCTCTGAAATCAATAAAGATATATATATATTTTTAAAAAAATTAGATCCCTATCTTTCACCAAACACAAACATAAATTCTAGGTGCACTGAGACCTAAATGTAAACACTAAAAAACTCAGAAGAAAATATAAGAGACTGTCATTGTGACTTTAGCATAGGGAAGGATTTATTTTAAAAGGTGACAATTATAGAGGAAAAGATTGACACATTGGACCGGCTATAAGTTAAAATTTAGGTATGACAAAGGATGTTTAAAAAACAAGCTAAAGATAACTATAGACTGGAGGGAAGATATCTGCAACTCCTGTGGCCAATAAAGATTTGTTAACCAATGAGAATTATAAATTTAGTCTTTAGAAAATGAAAAAAAAAAAAGAAAAGAAATTATCTCTATGACCTAGAATAGAAGAGATTACCATAATCTGGCAGAGCTCAAACATACTCAAATGCAAATTATTCAGTGTATAACTAAGCAAACATTATTTTGCACCCAGTGATTTTTAAGTTATTAATTCCATGAATTTGAGTGCATTTTTTTAATATAACAAAGTTTGAGACCTACTTTTCGAAGTATTGAGCCAGATCTGAAGTTCAGTCGTGTCATCTGGACGAAGGCTGTCCACATTTGTATCTACATCTGTGGAACCAGAAACAAGAGAACTGCTAGCTCCTATGAGAGGGAAAAAAACCATATTTTAGAAGTCTACACTTTAATGAACAGAACATCATTTATGGTTGGTAGCAGAATTACAACCACACAAAACAAACAGCTCACCTTTCTTCACAGTGAAGAGGACACCTGTAGACCCCACAGTGCCTTCTGAAGAGACAGTAATAGACTGTACTGCTATATTAGGGTTCACCAATGACTTGTTGTTGCCCAAAGACCAGGAATAATCCTCTATTTCCCTAATAAGCCTGCAGAGAATAAACATAACAACATGATATTCTAAAGATTTGTTGCAAAATCAGAGGTGTGTGTGCTCTCCCAAGTTCCAGTAGAAAGGCATGACCACAGAACTCATGAGATCACAACGTTAACACAATCACCTAAAATCTATCGATTTTCTTTAGCGGCATCTTCCTTTGTTATACGTATCTTTTTAAAAAGCTCTGGTGGACTATCTCCTCTGAAGGGTACCTCCTACACTGATGCCAGGAAGCTGGAACTCGAGAATGACAGATTTCCCAATAGAAATCATCTTTATCATGCTGCTCTTCACATAGAAGCATGGTGTTGCCACCCACCATTGGCCAGGCATGAGGTTCTTGTTACTCCAGTGGTGAGACTCAATGTCCACTTATTCAACTCCCTCTCCTCACCCAAACCCTTTGGGATCCAAAGCATCTCGTGTAAGTTGCTCATTTCTGAGGTGACGATTCATATGAAACTATAGAAGAACAGAACTCCGGACTTATTGCCTTAGATAGTAACCAAATATTGCAGGTTGTTCTTTTCTCTCTTGGATAAATTCAAAGATAGGTTAGATGGAAGGTGGGAGGGATTGGAGGGAACCTGTCAGTTTGGTGTTCTCCAAAGAAAAGCCATAAGACCTTTCTTTTTCGTTTCCTATAAGAAATATTTGCACTATTTCTATAGTTAACAAAACAAAATCTCTATATCTAAGATAACTGGCTCAATCTAGTCTTCCCAGAAATGAAAGAATTTTATTAAATTTTAATTGTTCAAAATTCTAAATCTTTATATCTGCCATTAAAATATCTTTTCCCTTCTCCAAGAAAGATTTAAAAAAGGAGAAATTTTCAAATAAAGACATCCGCTAAATAAAGAGGATGTGATAATCATTCATATGGAAACATTCAAGTTGGCTTCTCTGTTTCAAAGGCTTTGCTTTTATAGCACCATTTTCTGTAATTTTCAGCAATTTATGTATGTCCCACTTAATGAATAACAATCTTACTTCAGAGATGCTTTCAACCTAACAAGACTCCAATCTGCTAAGAACATAATTCATGAATTCATTTAACCAACAATATCTGTTGAGTACCTACTAAGAGGTTAGTATCCCAGAAAGCACTGGAGATACTAAGAGAGGTTATCTAGGGCATTTGAAGGACAAAGGGAAAGATGTCCTAAATATATGGGGGTATTTGCCAAGTTCACAACCACTTTCAAAGGGCAGCTCTGGCCAGACATTTCTAAGGCCATTTTTTCTTCTATATCATTCTTTCCACTTCTTGCCATAAATTAATTGGATTACAAATGGGTGCCTGCCTCAGATTACCCAATCCGGAGGCTGGCCATCAACTTGCTACAAAGGACTAGAAGAAGCAATCAGGTTCTTTCACTCAGGAATTTTCCATTTCGTGCAGCGGCACATCAGGAAAGTCATGGTTTAGAGGCAGACCAGAGGGACCATTATATCATTTATAAGGACGATTACAAATGAAAAAGAAAAGGCTTCATTCTTCCTATTGAAAATAAGGGAAGAACTTGTCCTTCCCTCCTTTTTCCCTGAACATTTATCTTAGAAAACTTGCAAGTACTTTCTCCTTTCTTTGAAATGTAAATAAACCCTTTTGAAGACTAGATCAGCATTTTGTCAGCCTTGACCTAGGAAGGTCTTTCTCAGGGACATGGGAGCCCTCTCTTTGAAATGTAAACATTAAGGAAGGTAACACTCCTGTCTCCCAGGTTCTGTGGGAGTGAGAGACTAATATCTTGCTCCAAGTTGCAAAACTACGTCCTGTAATAAAGATATGGGAAGTTTGTTTTTCCTCCGGATGAGGTCAGTTAGCTAACACAAATGGTCACCTCACCAGGTAACATTATGATATACTATTTGTGTGACAAATAGTGCTGCCAAGGTCTTTTTATTGAGGACTAGTCATTGTTTATCTGAAAACATGCATGTATTGGGTTGTATCTGTTTGTTTACATAAAGAGGTGAGCTTCCTTTCTGTCTTTGCAAGCTCTTAGGGGGTTTCCTGTGATGTGTGCTGCACTCTGGTTTCATGCTTATTCAATAGTAAAAGTGCTTTCTTTCTCTACTATCTTTATAGAGAGCATTTCTGGGTTGGGACAAGATTTTTTTTTTAATTTCTATTTCCCCAACATCATGAACAGGATTAAATAATTAGAGAGCACAAACTAGAAGTAAAGATAAAAAGTATAGGTGATTATTGAGCCCTGTTAATTTTAAAGACAACTGCTAACCTTTTTTACGACTTACGTGTATGTCAGGTATGATGCGAGTGATTTATATATATCATCTCATTTGAGATTCACAAGAACCCTACTGAAGTGAGATCTAAAATTACTCCCATATCACACTGAAGAATCTGAGGCTCTTCAAAGAGATATGAAGTAATTTGGCCAAAATCAATAAATAACAACACTAAGATATGAACCCAAGACTGTCTGACTCCAAAGACTATGGCAACAATGATTATATTATCCTAGAGAGAAGACCTACAAAGTCCTATATTAAGACCTTCAAAGCTGCCTTGGATGCCTTGCCATCCCCCTGCGTCAGGGACCATAGGGCACAGCTATATTATAATTCTGTTCTTAGGTCCCCATGAGATTCCACATGCCTCTTTACAATAAATTTCTGTTTAGTTGAGATCATTTAAATGGGTATCTTGTAGCCAAAGAAGGCTGGCTGGAACAGAAATGTGAAATGTAAATGTTTAAGGTGGTCAGTATTAGGGAAACAGTTTTGCATTCCCAAAGCTAAATAAACAAGAACAATTATGAACCTGAATGTGACAGCAAAGTTTCAAGGTTATGGATCAGTCTTTACAGCAAATGTTCAAATTGGAGAAATGAGGTCTTAGATTCACTGATGATAGTAGGAAGCCCTTACTAGCAGAGACCTTGCCAAAGGCTCCAGACCTCCACCCACTCTAACATTATGCCTCTTCCTAATTTAGAAAAAGAGAATTGACAAATGGACACTAGGAAACTTTACTAGGGCAACTTGAGGTGGCTGAAGCTGAAATTGATTCTTTTTTCTCTGTCACTCCCCTCTTTTCTACTCTCACCTCCTCCACTTCTTCCACTAAGTGTAGAAGGGGAGTTCAGTAGCTTATGGGTACAAAGAAGAAACTATGAATGAAAGAAGGAAGAAATAAAAGTGAGATAGAGAACTAAGGTCTGGTGCCCGTGAGGATGCTCAAGAGATGGAGTGGGCGGGGGGGGGGGGGGAGTTGCTCCAAGAAGCAATTTGTTTCTTTTCCTGGGGAGAGAAGAGAATGAGAGATGAACTCCGTTGGCAACTCATCAAGAATGTTCTCCTCAGGAGAGCGAAGGGATTGGTGACCTGGCCTTGAGACTGGAAGCTGAGGTGAAATGAAAGAACTGAATCCACAGGACTTATGTGAAAGATCACATGGGAGAAGGTAAACTGATAGACCGTGATTAGAAAGGCAAGTAAACTAGAAATTTAGAGTGGGAGAAAGGAGGAATGCCATTTAATATTTCAATGTGTTCTGGATTTAAATTTGTTATTTATCTTTTAACCATCTCCTTTGAAGCCATTTGGATATTACATATAAGTCACACAAAATTGTTTTTCCCCTCTATGTCTAAAGCTAGTAAAATTCATAATTGTTTATTATTAGGACAGCTTTCTCATCTGCATCATAATCTGTGACTTTCTCAGCCAAGTCACGCTTCTCTTTCCTCAGCTTTCTCACCAAAAAAATCTACGCCTCTCCTTTCCATCTAGCAAGGCTGCAAACAGAGCCTCCAGCTCTGAAGGGCCTCTGGCTCTCAGTCTCCATGTTCCCTGAACATAGACTCTGGGCCCCATGGCCATTTCCTTCTCCAACTTCAAGAAAAATGGGAGTGCCCACACTCCCCATGAGAAGGGCCCAGGCTCCTATTGAAATTTGAAGTCATAAAACACACCAGTTATATTGTTTGCACAACCTTTACCATCTTCTCTCAGAATCACAATCTTTTGAATGTTCTATTTCACGCTTTTGTGCTTTTTCTACTTTAAAGGCTTAACACTACATAGGTTCTGGTTATAATAATTAGAAAATTAAGAATTACTTGTAGGAATTTCTCCTAAGGATATAATGTCTCATGCAAACAAAGTTTATGTACAAGGATGTTGATTGCTCGAAATATTAAGACTTAAAGCAATCTAAATGTCCAGTGGCAGAGAACTATTTAAATAAAAGTTCACTCATATTATGCAGTAATCTAAAATTTGTGATGTAGATGTTTAGGTATTTATATAAAAAAATGTTTATAAACTATTATTAAATGACAAAAAACAAATTATGAATCAATAGATTATGTAATACAATACACACGCATACACATACAGGGAAAAAAATTACATCAAGAATATATACCAACAAGTTAATAAAGGCTGATTTTTATAATTTTTCTCATCTATATATTTTTATCTCTCCATAATGAACAAAGAGTTAAGAAAACTGTATATAAGATAAAAAACACACAGTGAATCCTAGTGGGAGGCCTCTTTGAATAAAGTACATGAGTTTTAGTGTAAATATACAACCAAAAGAAATCCGGAACATAGGAGTCAAGAAGAGAAAAAACAGGTAAAGTTAGATCCCTTTTTTTGTTCAATGAGGCCATGGGAAAGAAAATATTAATCAAAATACACCAGGATCTTAGGCAGAGCTGAGTTGTGGGTAGGAGGCTACCAGCGTGTCTTGCAAAGTTATGCGGTTATTTGCAGCTCTGTAAGTTGAGAAAGGAGTCTGAAGAGCTCCTGCTGGGCATGCAGGTTGCCCCCTGGACGTACCAAACTAAGCTAGGAAAACAAGTTCGAATCTAAATCATCTCAGCTGCTCTGCCCATGGCCATGCCTGGCGTCGGGAGTTCCCGTGCACCACTCCACCGAGTCACTGAAGGTCGGGCAGGAAGCCAAGGCTTCAGTCTGCATTCCATGCAGACCAGCCAGTCGCGCATTGGTGAGAGAAATAAAGACATCTCTATCAGTGCTCTAACCTAGTAAAGTAAACAGCACTTTGTCAGTTTTTCTGTCCAAATT
Organism: Miniopterus schreibersii; assembly: GCF_964146895.1. Taxonomy (NCBI): domain Eukaryota; kingdom Metazoa; phylum Chordata; class Mammalia; order Chiroptera; family Miniopteridae; genus Miniopterus; species Miniopterus schreibersii. Next base: position 65,194,775 of record NC_138106.1, on the reverse strand, counting down.
GGAACCGTGCTTACGTTGTGAAGGCATTATCATCTTTAGCAGCAGCTTCTTTAAAGACCTTTTCCGTGGCATCTAGAAGTTGACTCACTGTTGTTACAGCAACTACTTTTGCCTGCCAGGAAGGAGACACCAATGGGAACCATCATTATCATGAATTATTATGGTATCAAGTGGCTTAGTTTTTGATCTACATAAGATGACAGAGAGAATAAAGACAAGGCATAGTGAACATAAAAATTAAGGCAGTCAATCGGGAGGCTTGGGTCTGTGAATTTGACCTCATAGCAAGGTCTTTCACAGAATCTCCACCTCATCCCCAAAAACACAAAAGCAGATGCTTGAATACAAAAGCAGAAGCAAAACAAGAGGAGTGCAGGGCTTTGATTGTCAGAACATTATGGCTCACAATATTTAATATAACTTATTAGTTACACTTAGTGTAACTAGTGGACTTAGTAAAGTTATTTCTAGTTTTCTTACAATTAAAATATCAGGAGTGCATTGGAAAGGATCTCTTGGCATCTGGTCACTGTATAACTGCCTCTTTGGGGTTATTAATACTCTTCTGTCTTTACTGGCTCATTTTTGCATAAATTCTACATTTGGTGGTCATTATTTTTATTTTTCAAATCTATTTTTATTAACTCATGACTTTAATCCCACTTAATGTCCAAAGGAGCTAGGACAGTGTAACATAATTTTTTTGAACTAACACATTTAAAGGGAATAGAAGAAAGGAGTAGATAACTTCAGGCCATGGTGATATTCAACTGGTAAACACTGGGTCAGTCCGTATTGGTGGTTTATAGCCCTGTTTGACCAGTACCCAAGCTGTGCCAATTGGTAAATGTTGACTATGGTTCTTGTCTTCAGGTACCAGAGTTTAGCAGTTTATAATACAGAAATGTAAACTAGGCCTAAGTTTTTTTAAAGCCAAAACTAAAATACAAATATGCTTAGCAGAAAGAGATCACAGTTTAAAATATCATATTTCAAAGTGAGTTCCTTGGAACACCAGTTACTTAGAACTGAGTAGGGATGCTGAGATCAAATGCAGTTGGTGAACATATTAATGAAATGAAATAGATTTGTTTGTTACAGGTGTTCCAGATTTAACGTGATAATGATCATTGTGACTATCCTGAAAGAGAATATTTGGACAAAGAGCCCTTTTTTATTTCTTTGAGCATCTCACAGAAAGAGTGCTCTGCAAAATGGTTTTCAGCGATCGAAATCATGCCCAGGTCCATATCCTGGAATAGGGAATAAAGTTTGGGATGACTTTCTTTCTTTCTTGCCCCCTTTTTAAAACACCTTGTGAGCTTTACCTCGGGTGTAGCATTTCTGGATGTGTTGAAGATCTGTCCAACCACTCGAGAAGCAGAAGTGATATTGTCAGGAGTTAACATAGAGGTATCAGATGTTAAAATCTGGGCTTCAACAGAAATATTTGAAGAACTTGTTGAGATTTCATCTATCTGTTAAAAACAAAAACAAAACCCCCTAATTCTATATAACTACATCTAAACACTTTTCAAGCAACTACAAATGAATAAGCTGGAATTTAGTTGAGCCTCAGTCTCCTCAATCTCCACTCAGTTTTTTATTATTTGTTTCTTTTCTTGTATAAGTTTTATAACAATTGTAAACTTACGTAACAATTCTATGCTGTTGCATATAATAATTTTTAAATGGATCTGTATTTTATGTTTTTTTCATTTCATTTTCCAAGTTATTTATTTTTATTGTATTTTGTAAGATTATTGGTCTGCAATTGGAAATTTTTTTAAACTAGCTTTTCAGCACAGATAGTTTGGGCAGCACTGACCTAGACAACCCCAGGTCCCAGCTGGCCCCCAGGTTCTGCTGTGCACCTACAACATTAATCCTGCCCTTAGTGGTCGTGGGGGTCAACTTCTCTCCCTCTCTCAGTTTTTCACTAGATGGCAGCATCATTTCAAAAATCAAACTAAGGTCACAGGCTATTCAGCTTCGGAGAGAGTTGGAAGCAATATCCAATCAGTAGACAGAAACAATGCTTTCCTTCAGTAGCCATGTCCCTGCTATGTGCTAGGCACTGCTAAATGTTTTACAGGTGTCATCACATTTAATATGCAAAACAACACTGTGGGCTGAGCATGCCATCCCTATTTAAAGCCGTAGAGAGGGTAAGGAGCTCACCCAAAGTTCATGCAGCTTAGAAGTGGCAGAGCTAACAGTCAAACGCTGGCTTGTCAGATTCCAGAACAAGAAGTCTCTCCCACAGTCTGCGTGGCTGGAACAACCTACGTGGTTGGCAGCCACCTCCGCACCCTACTACCATCGCCACTCCCGCCCCCACCCCTGCCCACCTATAATTAGGGAGCTAGTATGGTACAGTGTGGACTTTAATGTCTAAAGCAGCACCATCACTTTTGGCTGTGATTCACCAGGCAAAATACTGCACCTCTCAGAGCCACAGTTTCCTTACCTATAAAGTGAATGCATTAATACTTATCTATTGGGGTGAAACAGGAATTAAATATGATAAAATAGCATATGTAAAATGTTCAGCAGCATTTAGCAGGCAGTCAGTGCTCAATAATTAGTGTTATTAGCTATAATTATCTATAATATAGGAATAACATCTAACTCTCAGAGGTTCTGTAAAAACTAAATAAGATAATATGTAGCATGCCTGGCACCTAGAAGAATCATATAAAGATAAGTTTCCTCTTCCACCCCTTGTCTGGCCCCAGGTATTAGTAATTCTGTGCATTTGCATTTGGATATATCTTTAGTCAAACTAATCTAATTTGAATGAAAAATATTTACTGAGATGTATTTCCCATTTTACCTGCTCATGGATACAGCCCTGAGACTACCATCAGGTTCTGGAGTTTCCTGTCTCAAAAGGTCTCTGGTCATAGTTTTTTCATCTTTGTTCTGATCCAGTAGACCACTAAAATATCTTTCTTTTGGCCTCAAATGTCAGGGATCTACTTTGGTCAAAACTTTACTGGTTTAAAAAGATGAGGCCATTTAAAATGTGCTATAGGTTATCATTTGCTGAAATTTGCCAAACCAACATGTTCAACTATCCTTTTTCACAAACAGATGTCAACTTGAAAAAAACAAAAAAGCTTAGCTATTAGTTTTTGTTATTTCTAATTTGAAAGTTTCTAAAAGCATTGATTTGACCATCTGACTTTTTCCAGTTGCCCATCACATGGGCCACAGGGCATACCTGCTTTTCCAGACTTTCCAGATTTATATCGCAGCTTCCTATTGTCACATTTTCTAATACCATCTCTTTATCTTCATTAAGATTGCACAGCCGGGTTGCTCTTGGCTTGCCCGCTTTAATAAAAAGGAGAAGAAAAGACAGTGTTTGCAAAGATGGCCACAGCAACTGCATGCTCCTGTATGTGTGCCCTTTCACAGGTAAGGTGTATATCAATAGTGTAGCTAATTTTTTAAATTGAAACAAACTACTTAACTTTAAAAAGCAGACATTAACCTGATCAAACTCCAGGAGACAGAGTAAGCTGGAAAAATAAACCAATTGAAGAAATAATAAAAGGAATTTACAACTGATCCCTATTAAGGTTTTCAGGAAAATTAGTTATGTGAGATAACACCCTAAACTTTGAACATTGGCATCAGAAAAGGGAGCCAAGCCCTCTACAAAGCCTTCCTTGATGTCTCTTTCAGGGACCTAATACTAGTTGGAGGGATAAGTATGACCCAGTATAGTGATTTGTATGCCTAAACAAGGGAGATGTTTAGAAAAGCACATACCATTTGGAGTGTTCTTGCCACATACTTGAAAGGAAGATCCATATCTTCCAGCTATAATTCTGGGAAAAGTAAAATCACCATAGGTGCTATTTTCACAGAAATTAGCTAAAATAAAAAGGAAAAATTTTGTTTCATTTTAAATTATACGTTTCTTTTTCAAATTTCAAACCACATACAAGTCAAAGTTCAAAACCTATCTAGTACAATTTGAAGAATAGAAAACTTATAGGATTCACTGGCCCACCAAGAACTTCATATTTTCTTATTTGGTTAAGTTATTACCATTAGAATAATTAGTATATTAAGTAACAGGTTCCTGTTAAAATGTGCACAATATATAACTTGGTAGAGGTGGGATGTGATCACTGACACGTGAGCAAGAATAATGTGTTAATTAGTTGAAATCTTGAAGACCTAGAGCTTAGAGTGGCAAAGAGCATCGTGAGGATGCGGGTCAAAGCAGAAAGGCCAAAGTCATGGATGTGCGGGACACGCTGGCTGGCAGGAGCGCAGCAAATGGCAGGAGCGTGCCCTGGGAGCTCTGGGTCCTCAGCACGCAGCACGAAGCGCGCAGAATGCTGAAAGCACTGCCGATCAACAGGTGACTTTGAACTTCGATTCTGAGATACCATTGATTGAAGTCCAACCAGTAAAATAATAACATCTCTTCAAGAGAGAGGAAGAAAGGACAAAAACTTCATCCAAGTGTGTACTTAGATAGATGCTTCTTGATTTCAGAAAAGTTAAATGTGATAGAATTGTGATATTTGAAATGGCGTGATGTAGCTTATCCCCAGTTGAAAGGACCTGAGAAAATCATTTCGCATCCAGAAGGAAAAGCAATGTCGAGTTTACAGAGAAACTTGAGAGTTGGTAAACAGACAAGGCGTATTGAACATACAGGTAAATAGCCCAAGAAGAAAACTCAGCTTTTGCTATTGAGCTAATAAATACATCTTAAAGCCATCATTATTATGCCCATTGTTACTATTATCATTAACAGAAACTTTGAGAAGCTTTGCTACTGTCATTAATACAAGAGTCACCTAAACCTCACGCCCTAGTGTTATCCCAAGAAACTTACCCCTTGTACAACTCAATCCTTTCCACTCTTCTGTACAAATGCATCTGCCATTTTCCCAGGTTCCACCATTACTGCAGTACCCTATAGGAGTGCTTGATGGGGGGACAAATGTTCCTTAAAAAAAAAATGACAGAATACTATATGAACTGGCTGATTAGTTTCTCCTTTGGGGTCTGTGGCCTTTAATTTCCATAAGTAAAATCATTACTTTGAGTAGCATTGCTGAGATATATTCTTTGTAATATTACAGGGTAAAGAAATCTAACAAGGCATCATAGATACTAAAAAACCGTATTTGAAAGACACAACACCTTGACGGAGAAGATGAGAACCTACTTAGGGAAATATATTATATAGATTATAGATTATAGATTAGATTGGATTGGATTAGATTAGATTAGATTAGATTAGATTAGATTAGATTAGATTAGGAGACCAACCAACTCAACATGCAAATTTGTAAGTTCTGCAAGAATATAGAAGAGAGATGTTGAGAACAGAGGTAGCCTATCCAGGGAAGACTTTCCGGAAAGGGTGGTATTTGAATTGAATTTTAAGACTAAGTCCAGAAAAGCCAAATGTGAATGGATAGCCCAAGAAGGCAGGGTACAAAGTACAAAATACAAAAACATGGAAAGTTCTGATATGTCCAAGGAATAGAGAAAAGCTTAATATAGCAGGAGCACAGGTCCTATATGGAGCAATTGCAGGGACAGATTGGATTATGAGTGGTTTTCATAGATCAAGCCAAGTGGATTTAATCCTGCAGGAGCCTAGAGAGGTCTTGAAACAAGTGAACAACTTAAAGAGGAATGTTTTGTTTTTTTTTAGGAGGATACCTCAAGCAATATGGGAAGTGACTGAGGCAAGTAAGGCCAGTTAAATGAGGGATGCAATCTAAATCAGTACCTCTAAGGAGGTTGTGTGTCAATAGATTTAGGAAGCATGCCTGAGATTTGATTACTACGATCTACCAACTGGTTATTTTGGGTTGGGGACACTGGGGCCTTTAAATTTGAAGACAAGGTGGATGTTGAACAAATTAATTAAGCTTAAGAATACAGGAAGGAGGAGTTCTACTTCCAGGAATGATGGAGTAGATTGTACCATTTTAATGCTCCCACAGATAATGATTTTAAACTCTGGACACAAGTAAAACCAACAAATTACTAGAGACATGGGACAGCCATGAAAAGCAGACAGAAACTGAAAGATATTCCAAGTTTATACAGTCTTTCCAACAAGAGCTCTACCCAGTCGACAAAGGTAAAGAGGCGTGGCTGAAAATCCAGCAGAAAGCTGCAGTCTTCACGGGTTAAGGTGTGAAAGGACTTGGTTACCATATCACCAGGAAACTGAAGGGAGATATTCTAGAACGGAGGAAGCCAGAGAGAAAAAAGGCTCTAAGTGTGTGTGTGAACTTCCCTCACATCTAGGGAGAAAAGAGTTTTAAAAAATAAAGAGTGCTTCAGGGACAATTTCAAGTGGTCTAACATATATGCAACTGGAGTTTTAGAGAGGAGAAGAGAGAAAATATCTGAAGGAATAATGGTCAGTTTTTTTCAAATTTGGTTAAGAACTTTAACCTACAGATCCAAGAAGCTCAATAAAGCATAAGCAAAATAAATACAAGGAAAACCGCACTTAGACTCATCGTGATCAAGCTGCTAAAACTCAGAGAGAAGGCGAAACTCCTGAAAGCAACCGACTACTGATCCGGACAATTTTACTGATGAATTAGGGAAGAAATAATACCAATCTCATATATACTCTTTCAGAAAATAGAGAAAGCCATGAACTTCCCAAATAGTTCATAATCCTAGAATAACTTTGATACTAAAATATGACAAAGACATAACAAGAAAACAAAATTACATACCAATTGATTTCATTTATACAGATGCAAAAATCCTTCAAAAATAGTAGCAAGTTAAATCCAGCAATACATAAAATCTGTGATGCATCATGACCAAGTAAGATTGATCCCAGGAGTGCAAGATTGGTTTAAGAATAGAAAAATCAATTAGTTTAATTCACCATATGGCAAAATAAAGAGGGGAAACAATATGATCATTTCAATGAGTGCAGGAGGCAAAAAGCAGCTGACTTTTTTTAAAAACTCTCAACAAACAAGGAATGAAAGAGAACTGCCTCAAGCTGGTCAGACTCACCTGTGTCGATCCTTCCACTAATAGATACTTAATAGCATAATGGTGAATGCTTTCCCCACTTAGACTGACAGGAGAAAGCTTAATATACTTTCTCTAACCACTTTTATTCAATAGTGTATTGAAGATGCTAGCCAGTGCTATAGACAAGGAAAGGAAATAAAAACACAAAGTTAAGAAAGGAAGAAATAGAATTATCTTTTGTTGCAGATAACATCATTAAATATGTTTAAAACCCTAAGGTGTCTCGAAAAGAGCTACTTGAATTGATAAGTGAATTTAGCAAGGTTTTGCAATGCAATAAATATACAAAAAAATCAATTATTTCCACATATTAGCAATTGGAAAAATATTATAAAAATCATTTCCATTTAAAGTAGAATAAAATTCATAAAGTTTTTGGAAATAAATTTAATAACATATGTGCAAGACCTCATTGAGAGAAAATCTTAAAGATCTAAATAAACGGAGACATATAACATGTATATGTGAAAGACTCAGAGTTGTTAAGGTACTCATTTCCCCCAAAGGGATACAGCTAAAATCCAAAAACTAAAGACCTGTTTATGTAGAAATTTACAAACTGATTTTAAAATCTTACAGCGAAATAGAAGACCTAGAGAGGCCAAAAGGAACTTTTAAAAGAGGAACTCACGTTACTAATTTTATGGCCTACTACATAGCCATAGCACTCAAGGCAGTGTATCAGCCCTGGCCGGGTGGCATCGTCCTGTGCACCAAGAGGCTGTTGGTTCTAATGCCCGTCAGGGCACACACCTAGGGTTTGGGTTTGATCCCTAGTCGCGGCATGTTCGGGAGGCAACAGATTGCTGTTTCTCTCTCACATCGATATTTCTCTTTCTCTCCCTTCCTCTCTCTAAAAAAATCAATTAAATTTTTTTTTTAAAGACAAGTATATCAGAATAAAGATATTCATATATCAATAAAATAGAATAAAGAGTTTAGAAGTAGGTTAAACATAACTTAGTCAGTTGATTTTAAAAACATGCTAAGGCAATTCAATTGGAAAAGGAAAGGTTTTTCAACAAATGGTGCTGAACCAACTGGGTAAACATACCACACTCAAGACACAATTTGAGATGGACCATAGATTTAAAAGCAAAAGCTAAAACTATAAAGCTTATCTAAGAAAACATATGAGTATATCTTTGCAACTTTGAGAAAGGCAAAGATTTTTTTTAAAAGAACACACAAAAAGCATTAAACATAAAAGAAAAAATTGATGCATTTGACTTAAAACCTAATACTACTGCTCATGAAAAGGCACTGTTAAGAAATGAAAATGGAAGCAATAGAGCAGGAGAAAATTATATATATAAAATTTTATACATATATAAATATATAAATAAATTTATATATATGTAAATATATATATATGACGAAGGAAGTGCACCCAGAAGTGTAAATTAGAGTTGTAAATCTAAATGTAAATTTGAATTGTAATTTGTAAATTGTAAAATATATGCATTACTTATAAGAATATGAACAGCTCTGTTTTTTTCAAATGTGTACAAGACTTAAGTAGACAGTTTATAAAAGAAGATACATGGACTAACCGGCACTAAACACATGAAAATGCTCAGCATCTCAGAGAAATGTAATTTAAAAGCACAATGAAATACCATTTCAAACCCCACCAGAATGGCTACAATTACAAAACTGACAATGCCAAACGTTGTTGAGGATGTGTAAAATCACCTGAGGATGTATAAAATCACCTGAGGATGTGTAAAATCACCTGAGGATGTGTAAAATCACCTGAGGATGTGTAAAATCACCTGAGGATGTGTAAAATCACCTGAGGATGTGTAAAAACTGGAACTCTAGCAAATTGCTGTGGAATTTCAAATGGTACAGCCATTCTGAAAGGCTGTGTTTCTTTCTCTTATAAAGCTAAAGATACACTTACCTGTGATACAGAAATTCCATTCCTAGACAGAGATGCAAAATTAATGGAAATATCCACCTACAAAGAGACTTGCACAAGAATGCCTCTAGCGCCTGCGGCGGGTGTCATCGTCTGCCACCCGGATGCTCCCCTGTGGGACTGAGGCACTCATTCCTCCAGCTTTGTGCAATGCTGGCAACTGAGAACACTTAGCTGAGTCCGAGTCTAGAGACTGCCTCAACTTAAGAGAGTCCGCTCGTTCAGGATCCTCAGAACCACTGCCCTGGCTGGTCAATGCCAGGAACTAGGTTCATCCCTCGGCCTTGATACCTCACAGAGCATATTTTCCAAAGACAGCTGTACCAGGTGCCCCATGTCACTCTTACAGGATGACAATGACACTTCTCCGCTGAGAGGTGGGGCTTAGTTCCCTCTCCTGGAATCAAGCGCACTTTTGTGTCTGCCTCAACCAACAGAGTGGGAGAAATGAGGCTCTGTGACTTCCAGGCCAGATCACAGGAGGTGATTTGGCTTCCACCCGGCTCTCTCTCACTCAGGATATGTGCCTTGGGAGACTTGAGCCTACAGGTGACATGTGAAAAAACCTGGCTACTCTGAAGCCTCCACGCTGGAGATATCAAGAAGAGAAACTACACAGGGATAGAGAAGCACGAGGAGCTTTAGCTGTTCCAGTTTTTTTCAGTCTTTTCAGCCCAGACACCACACATGAGTGAAGGAGATTTTCAGATGACCCCAGTTCCAGCCGCCATCTGAGGGTAACTTTATGAGACATCCTGATCCAGAACTAACCAAGAAGGCTGCTTTGAAATTCTGGACCCAGGAAAACCATGAAACATAATAAATGGTCATTGTTTTAAGCCACTAAGTTTTGGGATGCTCCGTTCTGCAGCAATAGATATCTGCAATACAGAGGGCAACTCTGAAGGGCCAACCCAACTTCAGTTGTGTTGCAGTTCAAGTTTTCCTTCTACCCAATCCTGCCTTCATCATTCCTCCAAAAGTATTGATCCCATGAGTACCCGCCGCAACCTTTATGCAAACAAATCTTCAATTTAGGATTTGCTTTCCAGAGAACTCGGTTCTGGAAATTTTATTCATGGCAGCCAGAAAAGGAAGAAGAAACCACCCAACAGTTCAACAGAAGCCTGAATAAACAAATCATGCTTTATTCATACAATGGCATGTTGATTATTTGGCAATAAAAGCAGTAAACACAACAACATAGAGGCATCTTAAAACATTATGTTAATGAAAGTATTCAGGCTATAAAAGAGAAAATGCTGTATGATTCTTTTTATATGAAGTTCAAGGAGACTAAAGTAATCTGTGGTGACAGAATCAGAACAAGGCGTGGCGAGTAGAGGTGGGAAGGTTGGCTGGCAAGGAACACCCACGGCTACAGCAGACACTGAACACCGCCTGACTCCCAGCCAGGTACACTTAAAACCTTCCGCTAAAGGCCTGTACCTCCACTCCTAGTTGGAGTAAGGGGGGGAATAAAAATATCTTTCCTCAGTCAAAGAAATCCCATCAGGAAACTCTAGTGTCTGGTTCAGAGTCTAAGGGTTTTTAACCCAGGCATCTGTTATTTGCCCCAGGCCAAAAATTTGGAATATTTGGGTGAGGGTAAAGTTTACTCTTAAATGAAAGAACAATATTTAGGAAAGTTCAATCCACTATGGGAAAAAAATTTAAACAGATAGCATACATAAAGTGTAATCTTTACTGAAGGTAAATGTTGTTCAATATTAACTACTTACATATTTCCATAAACTGTTCATATTTTAATAAATTTTTCCTTGATGGTTTAGTATAATATAAATATTTTAAAAATAAACAAATGCAGGAAGATATGGCCGTTCTTAGAATGGTTTCTGTTTCTGTTTTTTGCTAGTCAATTGAGTTTAATGATTAAACCTATTGTAGACCTTCAGTTTGATAAATTGCTTCAATCCAAAGGTCTAATCTAGGTCATGGCATCTATTCAAGGTAAATTCAGGGAGTGGAGAAAACTGTGCACTAAATTATCTAAAAATTCATAAATTAAAAATAGTAGTCAGCATTTATTGAGCAATCATAGTTTACTAGACATCTTCTTAAACCTGTAAAAATATGGACTCAGTTAATCTTCATAACAGCCTTATAAGGTAGGGTTTATTATTACTCCCCAAATAGGAAAATTGAGGCAGAAATGAGGAACTTGCTCAAATGAACTCTGCTAGTAAGTGCTGGCATTGGAATTTGAACCCAGGCAGTCTGGCTCCAGAGCTTTTTTTTCTCCCTACTCTTGTACTCCCCCCCCCAACTCTAATGTACGCACTCTTCATCACCATATTCTATAGTAGATCTTTTTCTATAACATGTCTTACCAAAGACCCATGAGCTCTGGTTGTATTCAGAATTTCAACTAAAATGATCTAATATATCTGAAAATCAAGGAAAAATCCAATAAGCCAAAATTCTAGCCTCTTAATTTAAGAAAGTGACGTCAGGCATGGATGCATGGAACAGAATGACAGATTTTAGGGTGGGGGAGTATGGAGGGGATGGGAAGAAATTAACCAAAGAACATATATGCATATGTGCATAACCCATGGACACAGACAATAGTGTGGTGAAGGCCTGAGGTGGGCGGAGGTTGGGTGGAGGGGGGCAGGGGATGGGGGACATTTGTAATACTGTCAACAATAAATAAATAAATAAATACATAAATACATAAATAAATTTCCTTTAGGGAGCATTTGAGATCTTGCTTCCTGGTAATTGTCATCAGTTTGGGCTCAAATATAAAAATTCTCTTAAAAAGTAACTTTAAAAATGTAATCAGCAATTTAAATGTCACTAATTCTGATGTTAAAATAATTCATGCCCCTCAGCCAGTTACATAAGATTTATTGCTCAGAAACTTCCCTTGCCTTTCATAGGAATGATTTCCTTGATTTAGAGGGTGGTTCTATGAAGAAGCAAGAAGGGGGACCTGTAACGGACCAGAAGAGAGATTTACAACAGCAGGATCAACATAACACTATAGCTGCCTAAAACCCAACTTCCTCTATTCAGAAGGACACTTCTTTCTGGACACATTTGTTAAAACTCCCAAATGCAACCTGTCCTCCAGGAACAGTCATATGAGTCTGATTTACTATCAAGTTTATCTCTTGAAGAAGTACTGTAATTCAGCAAAATGAAGGCCAAGTATCTGTGGACAAATTATTTTCTGAAAACCAATAAACTCTTCTTGACCTCTCCCCCACAACACACATTTCTTATTGTGCAAGAATTTCAATGCTATTAAGTCTAACCTTGTGGCTTGGTAATATTTTGACCTACTGAAGTCTCTTGTTAGCTGAGGCATAAGCAAGTCCTGTGATAGGGAATAAAGGCTAGAGCATCGGGAAAGGCAGTCTTGACGCCAGAGAGCAGGAATTCCTGTTATCCAGAAAAGGCATAGGATATGGTTGAATAAGGCATGATCATCGTTGCTAATATGTTATGAGGTTAAGATACTCTCCCATTGGTAAGAGTGAAAGAAAACAGCCCTACTATTATCATTATGGACATCTGTCTATGTTCATCTCAGGCCTAGCTCAATTTAGAAAATGTCAATGGAAAGATAGACAATAAAGCTTTATGATGTTTTAATTTTACTTTTATCATCAGTGTGATGGAACAGAAAAGCCATGTGGCTTCTTGTGCTGCAAGGTTCTTGCTATTGGAAGCACAACGCCAGCAGAGATGGAGCCCCTTATTGTCTGCCCATTCTGAAAATACATAAGGTAAGGTGGATTTTGTTCTATGAAGAATGCCCAATGTGAAAAGGTTGGAGGGCTGTCAAACTTTGGATTTGCTCCAGCACAAAAGCGTCCTACAAGATTGTTGATAGTGTGGTTAAACAAAAGAGGCCACATGCCATCGGAGAGATCTTAATGAAGCCAAAGTCTCAGAAATGGTCAATATGTTCCTTGGCTTGGAGCAGAGGAAGAAAATCTATAAAATAGTGTTTGTATTACCTATGTAAACAAATCCAGGATTACATTTATTTTAGTATTTTGAGGCAAATCATGAGGAATTGGTAACTGTTATTTCACTTTTGAATATAGCTATTTGACAATTCTTAGTTCAGTTCCTTTTTTCACATAATTCTTTCATTTACTTATCAATCCTGTATTGGCAACTATATTTCAAGTACTGTTTTAGGTACAGGAAATACTAAGCTCTTTCATTCTAGAAATGGGGAGACAGTCAACTAGCAAAGAAATAAGTAAGAAATTCTGAGGTGATAAAAGCTATGAAAAAAAATGCATGTGAAAGAGAGCAAATGGGGTGATAATCTTCGACTGGGTGGGTAGGAAAGGTCTCTTTGAGGAGGTGACATTTAACCTAAAACCTAAACCATCAAAGAAGGAGACGGCTATGTGAAACTCTAAATGAAGAGCTTCAGGCAACCTGATATATTCAAGACAAAAATTCTAAAGTCTTCAGCTCCATTTGGAAATTGCAAAAGCCACCCACATGTTTAGAAAAATTTTTATCAAACAAAATTTCAAATGCATAGGACATATTATTCCTGGGAGAAAAATAAAGTATTACACTTGGCAATATTTTTGTGGATTGATACATGTTTGTATCTGCTTACTTCTATATTATTTATATGTTTATAAATCTGTTTATTTAATATATTTAATATATATTCAAATATTTAACATATTTACTTATAAATATATATTTACAAATATATATTTATATAAATATATATATTTGAATATATATTATTTCAAAAATATCATGATTTTTCTTTGGTGAAAAATAGATCATTATTATTATAATGTTTTCAGCAGCAGCACATAAAAATACCGAGGACTATCCTAGCAATCCTAAAAGAAGTTTCATCTACTCACATGAAATGCTGCCAACTTCATCAGGACCAGAGCCTTGAACCATGCTCTTTTCCAAGAGGCCTTGTTAAGAAATAGGAGCAGAGCCCTGGCCAGTTTGGCTCAGTGGTTAGAGAGTCAGCCTGCGGGCTGAAGGGTCCCAGGTTTAATTCCGGCCAGGGGCAGGTGCCTCCGTTGCAGGCCCAGCCCGGCCAGGGCGCACGGGGGAGGCAACCAATCCATGTGTCTCTCGCACACCGATATTTCTCTGTCTCTGTCTCTGTCTCTGTCTCTGTCTCCTTCCACTCTGAAAAGCAATGGAAAAAATATCCTCAGGTGAGGCTTAAAAAAAAAAAAATAGGAGCAGGATAAAAACCTTTTCTATACGACACAGAAGATCATTGACATTCTAGAGGCTGTGCCTTGAAGCACTTGTCAGATATTTAAACCAATAATTCATTTAAAAATAATAAAAAGAATAATTAGAAAGAAATAAGCTCATTTGTAGTTTATTTGATGGCTAGTGGATGTTGGGACTGTGTGAATGTGAGAAATCCTTCTCCTGAAGGCAGTCACCAGGACGAATACTGTCAGAAAACGAACAGTGTTTCAGGACATGCGGTCTGATGTCATCTCTTTCTAGACTAGATCAGTGGCAGGCAATCATATAACTTTGCAAACATGGAGAAAGTACTTTTGCACAATATAGCAACAGTGGAAAAGTTGTGGCAGTTACTCCACAGTCGAAAACCTGCAGATACCATTTAAAGACTCAGAAAACCTTAAAATTAAAGCAAGAACAGTACACTACAGTCTGTAAGCAGCATTAATAAAGTAGATCTCATTGACTTGAAGACAATGTGATGTCCCAAAGTGCCTGACTTTGCTGAGCAAAACAACAAAAATGCTCTAATTCTACGGCCTACTGCATATCTTTGTGAATTACGGTTTTCCCCACACTTGCCTCAAAAGGAAAAGATGAATTAATTACTTGGGTTACCATTGTCTTGCTTCTAGTTAGGCAGAATGGTGTAGAGCACAGATACTGAAGTCAGAATGACTAAAATAAAATTCAGACCCAACACCTTCCAACTACATAAGCTTTAAAACACTCTATAAGCCTCGGTTTCCCCATCTGTAACACATAATACCTGCCTCAAAAGTGGCTGACAGGATTAAATGAAATAAGGTATGTGAATTTTTTTAGCATTGTACCCACAATATAGTAAGAATTTTTTAAATTGTCTGTTTTATAATATGAAATAATGAAATACCCATGACTCTCCCCTTAAAAAAAAATAAATTAAAAAACAATTCATCTGTATACCCAAGTAAAGGGACCAAAGGGAGACCATTCAATAATTACATAAGATGGGATGAGAGGAGGTGGAAAGAGATGGAGCAGAGTGGAGTGGAACGAGTGGAAGGGAGCAGAGTGAAATGAACCTAAATTTACCAACTAAAACAAAATCTGAATAAAATGCACAAGGCAAAATATAGCAGCAAGCACTATCAGTCTTTTAATCTTTCTCTTTAAATTATAGCAGTAACCTTCTTCTCTTCAACTGGGCTTACTCAAAAAACTGAGGGGTGTCTCCTATATAAAGAGCCCATTTAAAATTCTGCTTAGAGGAATGAAACGTTTGTCTTTTCTGAGGAGCTGGGATGCTTCTGCGTGGGATCTTTGTTACTTACAAGGCTCGGGGATATGTTTGTATTTATTATGAACAACTCCCCCTAGCCTTTGACTGTTCCCCACCCTGTCCTCTTTCTTAAGATGTTTTTGTTCTTTGGTCCTTGTTTCAATGGTCCTGTTGTAACTGTATCCTTTATTTCAATGGTCCTGTTGTACCTGTGTCCTTTATAAGTCACCACAAATTTCCCTTTAAAAGTAGATGTCATTATATGCATAGCCCATGGACACAGATGGTAGTGTGGTGAGAGCCAAAGGGGGGGGGCAGGGCTGGGTGAAGGTGGGCAAAGGGGGGGAGCATCTGCAATAGTGTCAACAATAAAAAATTGAAATTAAAAAAGCAATGTAAAATCTTTTTAAAAAAATATAGGTGTCATAAAGGAAGGAAGAAAAAGGGGGGGGGGGGAGATTTCTTAAAAGTATACCTTTAAATAAGGTCTTCTAAATTTAGGAGCCCTAATCGGGCAAACTCTAGAGTTCATAATTTTTTAAACTTCAACTAAACTACTTTGTAAACCTTAAACAAACAAACAAAAACAGATTTTCCCCAAGTTTAAATTTTACTGTTTTTGTTCTGATAAACTTTCCCATGCTAGTTCTCTAAATCCTATGGATACAGTATCCTTGAAATATCATTCTTCGGTGGGAAAGGAAAAACCAGATCTATTCTCAGCTACCGCTTCATCAGTAGCCTAAGTGTCGACTCCTTTTGTTTCCTGCAGAGGGTCTTTTCAACAGGAGTGGTGCTCCCTCTGTCCGCCGCAGCTACCTTCTCAGAGGGCAGACCGCCTTTCCTTCTGCCCTCTCCTGACTGGCATTATTTACCCTCATTTACTCAGTTTCGTTAGAAACTGTCTGTTTCCTATAAAAAGGGAGTGCTGAGCACATCCAGCTTTGAATTCCTGATAGAGAACCTGCACAGCCCAATGGAACAGTGTGAGGGCTGTGGAAAGTGTTGTGCATTTCTGGGCCTTGCTTTCATCATCGTTCTATACATCACTGCCCTTCCCATCCCCTTTCCCTCGGTCAGCTCTAGCACATAGCAGGCGACTCACAAATATTTCTTGAATAATCAGGAAAATTGTTTTCTAAATTACATTAATTTCTGAGTTTTCTATACCTGAAAAGTGAGAACTTTGTGTGCAAGTCATGATATCATTTTATTTACAATCCTAGAGAAAGCATTCTTAAACTTCCTTCTTGAAATGAAATTTCATTCTGTGTATGTTTGATTAAGTGTGTATGTGTGTGTCCATAACTATTTTCCTTTCTTAGATTTAGCTAAACAAATCCAAACATGGGCTATTAATGATTTTAATGATTACTCTCCTATCCATTCAGTCAGTAGTTAAAAGAGCATAAAGAGGCCAATTCAGCTGTGCCATCTGTCACCTTGCCCACTCACACACATGGAGTCATGTATATACAACCAGAAGCCACCCATCAATTGACCCTTGTCTTTTATATTTCATAAATAGCACCTTGGTGGACAGCCTCAGCCTAGAAGTGGCACTTTTCAGTTCTGTGGCAGGTGGCAGGGACAGAGGCTCAATGCCTTCTCTTGCTCTAAGTTAAACATAGGAGGATGACGTTACCTCTCTGGATCCTGACAATGACCCTCCAGATGCTCAGTCCCAAAACGATGGTGGTCAGCAGCCCACACACGATGGCCACCAGCGCCCTGAGGTCACACACACGGCAGGAAGCCATGGGAAAGCCAAACCAAAAATCCACTCCTGAGTGAGAAACAACTAGCTTCTTTTCTTCTCAAGCCAAAAATAATTTTATAAAAATATTTTTTCTTTTTAAAAACCTATCAGTCAGTTGTCCTCATTTTAAAGGATTTTTTAGGGCAATCAGGCAAGATGCAGTCAGAATCACCTAATAAAAGGCACATACTCTGCAATTTCCTCACCTTCACTGAGTGAGAACATGAAAAAAGTGACTGGAGTCTGGGAAAAGGAAGATAATTCCAGGGCAATAAAGAAAAGGGGAGGGAATTACTAACAGGGCCAAAGGGTAAATGTCCTGACAAGCAAGAAAGTGGGGAAGGGAACAGAATAAAAGAAACCAGAGAGGAAATCAGGAAGGCTGGGGACCTGTTGGTCGCCTATGGCTCAGCTTCCTAGGCTTTTGTTAGGAGGCTCTTGCAGAGGGAGAACAGCACACAGACCCCCTCTTGGGGAAATTAAGTAGGGTATCAGCAAGTGGTTAAAGAGCGACACCCACACGTGAGTCCAGTGCTGGCACTTCCTAAGGAGCCCACACTTTGACAGCCGAAGTTGGTGCGTGGCATTCTAGGCACAGGGGAAAGCTCTGAAGCCCAAGGTTACAACCCATGTGTTACGGGCTGAGTCCTGTCCCCCTAATGATTCATATGTTAAAGGCCTAACTCCCAGTGCCTCAGAATGTGACCTTATTTAGAAATAGGGTTGTTACAGAGGTAATCAATTCAAAAGGAGGTCGTTACAGCGGGCCCTAATCCAGCATGACTGGTGCCCTCGTAAGAGGAAGTTCGGACACAGATATGCATAGAGAGCAAGGGAATGTGAGGAGGCACAAGGGGAAGATGGCAACACCTACAACCCAAAAAGAAAGGCCTGGAACAGGTCCTTCCCTCCCAGTCCTGCGGAGGAACCAACCCTGACTTCCAGCCTCCAGAGCTTGAGACAAGAGGTCTCAGCTGTTTAAGCCACTCAGCTGTAGTACTTTGTTATAGCAGCCGCAGCAAACGGCCACCGTCTGAGTCGGCGTCAGCCAGTGCCTCTGCAGCTGCAGCTCTGGCTCTCTCCTGCCCCGGGCCCCACGTTCTCTTTCTCTACCCCTTCTCCACCCTCAACAGAAAGAATGAATTAATAAATTCACTTTCTCAGAGTTCTGTTCCTGGTGGATTAACAACAGTTTTCCAAAAGAGGACACATTTAAGCTGAGTTTTTTCAGCCCCCAAACAACTGTATATTTTCCCCTATTCTCTATAATACCTTATCAAAGTACAGCTTTGGGGGACATGATCACAGGCTCTAACCTTGACCCCACCCAGGGGTCTCATAAACACACAGTGATGTACCTGAAAATGGAAGAACTTAGAGGTAATGCTGCAGAAGCACAAGATAAATGAATGTGAATCCATTATCTCACTGTGAATAGATTTTAAAATATCTGTTTCTGATATATATGCACGTACATGCACAGAAAACGACTGGACGTGTACATAAATCCCTCTTGGAAATCTGAGGAATCTGATGAGAAATGTATTTATTATTTTACACCCCTTTTATGATTTGAAGTTTTTTACCTTATGCATTTACTATTTTTTCAATTATTATAATAACTATATTTATTATTTCTTCAGTTATAAAACAAACCATTTGCAACAAGAAATGTAAGAAAAAAATACCAAGCACTGTGCTATGCACTTTACATACCTTTATCTCACTTATTCCGTACAATCACCCCCATGTAACAGATATTTTCACCCATTGCATGAATGAAGAAAGGAGACTTGGGCAGGTATTACTCTAAACGGAGTTAAGGTAATTTGGGCAACACTAGGTTACATAAAGGTGACAGTTTCCTTCAACTTATTTTTCAGAGTTTTTAATATGTTCATGTACATTGTGGTTTGTGAAGTTCCCAGTATTGTTAAACCACAGAATCCCTCTCTTGGGAAGCATCCTTAGGACTGTGCTGTGGAAACATGTCCTGCACATTCCGCAGAACAGTCTTGGGTGAATGGCAAGACTGCAGGAACTGCTCCTGGGACCCAGGCTTGCCACATGGCAATTTTTTTTTTTTCTCTTATAGAATTCCAAATATATTGGAGGGGTTATAGTCTAGTGACAGAAAACTGATTTTGGTGGTGCTCAAACACTCTATCTTCTACACTTAATGGAAATGCTAGAAACCTGGGATGCTACAGTAAACGTAGCTTCTTAGTGCTTTCATGTCTTCATCTATATGACCTTGGACAAGCTATATAAGCACCTCAACTTCTGTTTCATGTTTCAAACAACCTAGCTAAGGCTTTTTGTTCCTGAAAATTTCAGTCCTCATGTTATTACTCAGGGAAGAACCAGGTATGTATATGGTGGGGATAGAAGCACTAACCCAGAGCAGATGTTAAAGCCCAATGGGGTAAGGAGGGGGGCTTCAAGGGGGAGGGCAAAGTGTAGGGGCAGGAGACGTCAGATCCCAGGCAGGGCGAAAGAGGCATCCGTCATGCGGGGGGGAGGCAGCCTGGCGTGGGCGTCAGAACCAGGGGATAAGAAAGGTGTCCAGGCGACGACCCAATGTGGGAATCAAAGCCAGAGCAGGGAGAGGAGGGCATTCCTTCAAAGACCAAGAGGGGTCAGGAGCAGGAGGACAGGCAGAGGCGTGGGTGGGCTGGAGGGAGGGGAGGTCAGAGCCACAGCGAGTGAGGAGGCATCCGCAGGGGTGGCAGTCTGAAACAGGGGTCAGTCCGCACGCAGGCGGAGAGCGGGGGGTGAGGGTCAGAGGCTGACTGCATTCCAGATGGCCAACCAAACAGGTAAGCATATGAGAATAATTGGAGCCAAGTTCTTTACTCTAGGAGAAGGGAGTTACAAATGTGGAAAGGAAGAGGAATTGGATTCCATGAGAATTTGAAAACAATCAGAAATATGAAGAAAGAAAAGCTACGTGCGTGCAGTTAATTCTGAAGGGAAGTGGCTGTCAGATGGATGCATGAGTCAGTTATGAACTTCTTATCCAAAAGAGGAAAACTTATGGCTGCAACAAAGATGAGCATTTCAAAGGAAGGAGCGTGATATTGCTCCTTATTTCTAATACTTGAACTAAATAATTTCCATTGTGCCTTAAAAAAAACCCTGTAGTGTTGGGTTGGAATTGTATGTATGCATAAATACAAACTCATGGTAATATATATATATATATATATATATATATATATATATATATATATATATATATATAATATTTCAATATCCACTCAATAAATATATTTATATACAGGGTGGGGCATAAGAAGGTTTACAGTTGTATGGAATATAATACAATAATTAGTCAATAATAATACAGAACTGTCTTGTGTACTCACAACTGTAAACCTGCATTTGCCCCACCCTGTATATAAACAATATAGAAGTAAACATAGATGCAAAAGTGTGTTAATACACAAAAAATTATATATGTGCACATTTATGATATATATCACAAACTTACACACCTATATTCTCTAGCTCTGGTCATTCATAAGGTCTGGAAGCAGTGACAATCCATTAGCAATGAGCACACCTAAAGCCTAGATCTTGACTTCTAAAAGTAATTTTCCATTAAAAGGAACGTGGCTCCCTGGGAAAATGGCTAATTCCCAGACGAGGGCAGGGAAAGTCCAAGATGAGCCTAAAATATCTTATGACAGAAAGCGAAGACAAATTCAAGCAATAATGGGTATAAATCAAACAGGCACGAAATCCAGGAAGAAGTGACTCCCTGACACCAGATGAAGGACAATTTCAGCATCAAAATATATCCTTCTTATAACACATTGTAACCCATTAAATAAAATAGGAAATCTACTGAATCTGAAACTCTAAGGTGGGGCCCAGCAATCTGTGTTTTAACTAGTCCTCCAACGTGATGCCCGCTGGTTTGGTACCACTTTTCATGTAATTCTCCCAAAGGGAGTAAATCAAGTTTGCAGTAAACTAGCAAATAGCAAGAGATTAAATGGCTTTTTTGTGTAATAAGGCATTCCTTTGCTATTGTGTATGGGAGATCTCATGACTTTAATCATTGCCAGATATTCAGATAAGTAAGCTAAATTCATAAGACGCCGATGTTTTTTGTCATCTGTGAAACTACTATTCTTCCATTTATCTTATTCATTTATTTAACCAGATTTTTCATGGGTTTATACAAGAAATGTTAATTTCTGAAATCCCTTTCACAGGAACACCTCTGTTTTATTGCATTTCACTTTATAGCACTTCATAGATGTTACATTTTCTTATAAACCAAAGGCAAGACCTCCTCCCACAAAATTATTACAACTTGCTTTATTGTGATACTAGTTTTAATACAGTCGTCCGGAACAAAACCCACCATATCTTCTAGATATGCCTGTATTTCCCTACCATCTGGACTGTGACCCCAGAAGAGAGTTTTAAGTACACAGAAACCTGCTTACCTTACCTCCCATGACATTGATGACAAAGGCCAATCTCAACTTCCCCACCTGCTACACCTTAGAAATGAGCCTCTGAGTTTCTCCATTGGAAAACCTCCCAGTAGCATTTGTTATTCCTTCATTATTGAAAACTCAGAAACCCTTAAACCCACCCTCTTTTTTCTACCTGGTCTTCAGTGAAGGGTAGGGAGAAAGGTATCAACAAAGCTTTTTTTAACCAGGTTACTGACCTTTCTTTGTGCCTTCCCACTACAATGCCTTTGTTCTGCAGGCACCTCCCATGCTCCCCAGACCCAGGTATTCCAGATACCTTCTCCGGGGCAGATTGCCTCGTGGAGGGAAAATTAGCATCTGTTTGTGAAAAGTGACTCACTTCACACTAGTAGAAGTTTGTTGCTATGAAACTAAAACATGTACCCATGGAAGATGCTAAACTCTGATTAATGTGACCCTGAATTAACCTCTCTGTGCCCCAGAAGATGAAAAGAAACCCTCAAATCCTTCTTTTAGTTTTAAATTTACTTCTGCATCTTGCTCCAGAGAACCTCAGTTTCTCCATCTCTTCTGACTTGTTCCTTATGTCTTTCTTTTCCCCTTTTCCCCACTTTTATTCTTTCCCCTTAACATCCCCAAATCTGAGCTGATGGGCACAGTATACGGTCAAGACTGAAAGAAGAGAGAAATGGTCAACCTGGTTAGGTCAAGAAGTATAGTGTAGGAAATAACTTGATTTTTTTTCTTTTTCTTCTAGAAAGCTTGATTCAGGTGAAAGGCAAATCCAGAATTTATAGTAACTATGAGAGTTTCAGCCAAGAAACACTAGTTCCATGTAAACACTAGTACTTCTGAAAGTAGCAATATGAAATCATAAGCTTATCTGCAGCAAGATGAGTTGATATTTTCAATGTCCTGCAGAAATTAGTGTTATTATTTATACCTTAACAAGATAATATTCTGACTCCTAAATATCTCCATTTAGAAAAATTATTCTATAGAAATCGTTGGTGCAAATACCAGTTATCTACTGTTACATAACAGTCCCCTCCAAAATTAAATGATTTAAAACACAGCACCATTTATTTGCTCAAGATCAGGTAGTTTGGACAAGACTCAGCATGGATGGCCTTCTACCATGTAATCATTTAGCCAAGTCATCTGGAAGTTCCACTGGAGCATCAAGGATCAGAGATGGCATTTCTCACATGTCTGAGGTCTCAGCTGAGGTGACTAGAAAGGCCAACTTGGCTGGACCTCTCTCTGCCTCATGGTTCTCTCTGCTCCAGGACTGCCTCCTCCTTGAAGCCTTTCCAATGTAATAGCCTTGCCTTCTTCACATGGAGGCTGGGTTCCAAGCCAGCAACAGTGCAAGCTGTAAGACCTCTTAAGGTCTAGGAGCATAACTTGCTCAGTGTCACTTTTATCACATTCTATTGGTCCAAGAAAATCACAAGGCCAGTCCAGAGTCAATGTTAGAGAGGGCTACAAAAGGAGGCAGAATTCACTGGGGCTATGATGTTTCATTTCATGTGTCATCTTGTCTAGGCCATGGTATCTAGTGATTGGTCAAATATTATTCTAGATGTTTCTATGAAGGTAATTTTTTAAATGATGTAAATATTTAAATTTGTAGACTTTGAGTAAAGCAGATTACCCTCTCCCAAGCAGTTGAACGCCTTAATAGAAAAGACCGAAGAAGGTGGAATTCTACCAGCAGACCGCCTTTGGACTCAGGTTGCATCAACTCTTCCAGGCTGCCTTCTTAAGAACCTAAGAGCTTACCCTGAAGATTTTGGACCCACCAACGTCCACAATCACATGAGCCAATTCTTTAAAATACATATCTATCTATCTATCATCTATCTATCATCTATCTATCTATCTATCTATCTATCTATCTATCTATCAACAATCATCTATCTATCTATCCCATTGATTCTGTTTCTGGAGAACCCTAATACAGTGACCATTTTGTGATACCCATCACACATTTTCCAGATAAGGCTCATAATCCACAGAAAGCTTAATAATACTGTATGATACTCAAGGATTTTGTGATCTAGTTAGAGGCCAGGCATATAAAAAGTTAGAGCACACCAAAGATAACAACGTAGAAGTCACTAGTTGATGAATGATTTACTCTACAAGTGTCTACCAGAGGAATGTTGGAATTACCAGTTAAGAAAACTTGCCAACTGGGTGAGGCCATAAAACTGCATAAATGTATAACCAAGCCAAGTTGTTAACAGGTTGCTCAGTGATGATAATGCACTTTATGGTTGGTAATAAAACTTGGGAAATATAATATATTCATGCCTCACATTTAGCTCAAACACATGCTGTATTTTGAAGTCTAAAACATTAAGCTTAAAACTCATGTTAAAGTAATGGAAGTGTTAGTTTTCTATGACTACTATAACAAAGTTCCACAGATTGACTGGCTTAAACAAGAGAAATTTAATGCCTTAAAATTCTGAAGACTAGAAGTCCAAGATCAAGTTATCAGTACGGCCATGGTCCCTCTGAAGGTGCTGGGGAAGACTGCTCCAGCCCTCTTGCTTAGCTTCTGGTGGTTTACTGGCATCTTTGGCATTCCTTGACTTGTAAACACAGCACCCTGATCTGTGCCTTCGTGTTCACACGGCTTTCTCCCTGTGTGAGTCAGTGTCCAAATTTCCCCTTCTTGTAAGGACACTGGTTATATTGCATTGGGGACCACCCTACTTTCGTATGACCTCATCTTAACTAAACTAATTATATCTACAACAACACTATTTTCAAGTAAGTTCACACTGAGTTATTGGAGGTTAGGACTTCAACATAAGAATGTAGGGGTGGGGCACAATTCAACCCATAACAATGGTTGATAGCATTAATAAATCAGAATCTATGATTTAAAAAAAAATAACTCAAGCTATGTCTAGAGTTTGCGGTCTGACTTGTTGCTTGGGTTATGGAAGCTTCCTTTAGAATGACAGCCTGGTACTTTGGCTTATGAGTTGTGTTTCCATGTTTTGCCACTAGAGGGTAGCATCATTCCTGGTGTTGTTTTTTCTGCTGCTAAGCCTGATACACAGTATCTTCAGTATTCAGGTATTCATCCATAATGTAGGCACATCAGAGGTGAAATAAATTCAGACACATTTCTTGAGGGTTGAGAGGTAGAAAAGATATGCTGACACGGTGTGATTTGATCATCAGAAGTGTTTCAGGCCAGAAAGGAGTGGCATGACATATTCAACATAAAGAAAAGCAAGGACCTACAACCAAGACTACTTTACCCAGCAAGGCTAATCATTTAAAAATGAAGGAGAAATAAAGACCTTCCCAGACAAGAAAAAGCTGAAGGAGTTCATGGCCACCAAACCAGTATTACAAGAAATTTTAAAGGGTCTTCTTTAAGAAGAAGATGAAAAAGAAGAAAAAAGACAAAAGAACATAGCGATAAAGAATAAAGTGGCAATAAATACGTACCTATCAACAATCACTTTAAATGCAAAAGACACAGGGTAGCAGAATGGACAAGAAAACAAGACCCGTATATACATTGTCTGTAAGAGACCCACCTTGGAACTAAAGATACACACAGACTAAAAGTAAGGAGAATGGAAAAGATATTTCATGCAAACGGAAATGGAAAAAAAAAATCTGGGGTAGCAATACTTATATCAAACAAAACAAACTTCAAAACAAGGGTCATAACAAGAGGCAAAGATGGACACCACATAATGATAAAAGGATCAATCCAACAAGGGGATACAACCCTTGTAGACCCTTATGCACCCAACACAGGAGCACCTAAATATATACAGCAAATCTTGATGGACATAAAAAGAGAGATCAATAGTAATACAGTCGTAGGAGGGAATTTTAACACCACATTGAAACCAATGGATAGATGTTCCAGACAGAAAATCAACAAGGAAACAGGCCTTAAATGACACACTAAATCAGGTGGATTTAATTGATGTTTTCAGAGAATTTCACCCCAAAGCAGCAGAATATACATTCTCTTCAAGTACACATGGAACATTTTCTGGGACAGACCACACAAAACAAGTCTAAATAAATTTAAGAAGATTGAAATCATATCACACATGCTCTCTGACATAATGGTATAAATCTAGAAATCAATTAACAGAAAAAAATGTAAAAGCACACAAAGACATGGAAGCTAGATAACATGTTACTATACAATGAATGGGTTAACAATGAGATCAAGGAAGAAATCAAAAGATACCTTGAAACAAATGAAAATGAGAACACAACAACCCCAAATGCATGGGACACAGCAAAAGCAGTCCTGAGAGGGTAATTGATGGCATTACAGACCTACCTCAAGAAACAAAAAAAATCTCAAATAAACAATCTAACGTTATACTTAAAGGAACTAGAAAAAGAACAAAGAAAGCCCAAAGTGAGCAGCAGAAAGGAAATAATAAAGATCTGAACAGAAATAAACAAAATAGAGCATAAAAAAATAATATATAAGATCAATGAAACCAAGAGCTGGTTATTTGAAAAGATAAACAAGATTGACAAACCTTTAACCAGACTCATCAGGGAAAAAAAGAGACAGCAAGGTGGCAGAGTAGGTATCTGCAGTACCCGCCGCCTCCCGCAACCACATCAAAATTACAACTAAAATGCAGACCCACCATCACTCAGAGCCTCCTGAGATCTGGCTGAACAGAAGTCCCACAACCAGGGAGCTGAAGCAGCACCGAGACTGGTAGGAGGGGCGGAGACGCGGGCGGATCAGGGCTGAATTGTGGAGACGCGACCGCCAGCCCACACCCGGTGCCGCGGGGTAAACCCGGGAGGGAATCTCGGTGGTGGGGGTTTCCTGGAGCAGTGAGGGGTCCCAGCCCCACAGCAGGCCCCCAGCCCAGGGCTCCAGGGCAGGGAAGAGACGGCCCCACAACTCCAGGCTGTGAAACCAGCTGCGACTGTTGCTGAGGGCCTCGGAGGCTGCGGGAGCCCCAGCAGCTCCTCTAAAGGGCCCGGCACGGACTCACTCGGACGCTCCCTCTGAGCCCAGCGCCGGGCAGCAGCTTGAAGGGACCTGGGACACTCGGGAGGAACTAACCTGCCTGAGATCCGGGCGAGAGCTGGAGGGGCGGCTTCCTCCCAGGCAGAAGGGCTGGCGGAGGCCATGGCTCCTTTGGCAAATCCTCCCCGCACACAGCCGGCAGGCAGGCGCCATATTTGAGTCGCCAGCACCTGACTCTCACCTTTGGCCCCGCCCCGTGATTCCCGGAGGCCCCGCCCCTCCCCACCTGCAGCTCATCCGGGCCATTTCCAGGGGCTTTTCTGTGCAAGTGGCCTCTCGAGCCTCATGCTTAGGACTTTCCTAGAATCTCTCAAACAAGCAGCAGCTGCTCCATATGGCTTGATAAGTGGCCCCAGGCCTGGCACTAGCGGCAGCCTGCATTGGCTCATAGCTTGGCCTCTCCTGGCCACCTCCAAGCCCAGCACAAGTAGCAGCCATCTACTGTTTGCTGTGTAGCTCATGCTGGGGGGCCCTGGGCAAGGCACTGGCACAGGCTGACTTTGCACCTCCCAGAGACAGTGCACCTGGTGGTCAGACTCGACCACGCTGGATTACAGCCCTACCACATCCACGAGTGACACACTCAAGAGGAGCACTTGATAAACACCAAAGCTCCACTGAAGTAAATCCTGCTCCATAGGGGTCTCCAGCACAGCAGCTCTCTGGCTGGAGTTGCAGCTGGTCCTCACAGCTGATTGGCCTGGGGGTCAATTCCTCCCAGTGACACCAACAGCAACCAAGGCTCAACTACAGCAGGACAGTGCACACAGCCCACACAAGGGAGCACCTAGAAGGCCCAGCTCAGGGGACTGGGGAGGCTGAGCCATTGGACCCTACAGGACACCTACTACTCAAAGCCACTCTACAAATTCCAGGAGACATAGCAGCTCTACCTAATACATAGAAACAAACACCTGGAAGCAGCCAAAATCTGGAGGCAAAGAAACATGTCATACAAAAAAGAAGAAATCTCTAGAAGAGGAACTAAATGAAATAGATCCAAGCAAGCTAACAGATACAGAGTTCAGAATTATGGTTATAAGGATGCTCAAAGATATTAGTAAGAGTATGACAAAAATAATTGAGAAAATCAATGACATAATAAAGGACCAATTTGAAATGAAGGCTACATGAACTGAAACGAAGAATAATTTACAGGGAATCAACAGTAGAGTAGAGGATGCTGGGAATCAAATCAGCAATTTGGAACATGAGGGAACAAAAAACACCCAACCAGAAGAGCAAAAACAAAAAAGAATCCAGAAATATGAAGATAGCATAAGGAGCCTCTGGGACAACTTTAAGAGGCCCAACATTCATAATATTGGGGTGCCAGACAGAGAGGAAAGAGAGCAAGAAATTGAAAACCTATTTGAAAAAATAATGACAGAAAACTTCCCCTACCTGGGGAAAGAAATAGACTTACAAGTTCAGGAAGCACAGAGGGTCCCAAACAAGAGGAACCCAAAGAGGCCCACAGGAAGGCACATCATAATTAAAGTGCCAAAGGTTAAAGACAAAGAGAGAATCTTAAAAGCAGCAAGAGAAAAGAAATTAGTTACCTACAAGGGAGCACCCATACGACTGTCAGCTGATTTCTCAAAAGAAACTTTGCAGGCCAGAAGGGATTGGCAAGAAAAATTCAAAGTGATGAAAAGCAAGAACCTACAACCAAGATTACTCTACCCAGCAAAGCTATCATTTAGAACTGAAGGTCAGATAAAGAGCTTCTCAGATAAGAAAAAGCTAAAGGAGCTTATCGCCCATCACCAGACCAGCACTACAGGAAAAGTTGAAGGGTCTTCTTTAAGAAGAAGCTAATGAACAAAAGAATCTGGCAAAATAAATAGATCCGAAGACACTGACGCGTGCAACACATGGTCGTATTTCAGAGGGAAGAGGAAAGGGGGGTGGTGGGTGGGAAGAGATTAACCAAGGAAGTTATATGCATATGTGCATAACCCATGGACACAGACAATAACGGGGTGAAGGCCTGGGGGGGTGGGAGCGAGGTGGAGGGGGTTAATGGGGCGGGGGGAGAGACACCTGTAATACTTTCAACAATAAAAATAAATTTAAAGAATAAATTTTAAAAAGAAGAAAGAAAAGAGAGGACACAAATAAATAAAATCATAAATGAAAGAGAAGTAACAACTGGCTTCACAGAAATACAACAGATATTAAGAAAATACTCTTAACAACCATATGCCAACAAATTGGAAAATCTGGACAAAATGTATAAACTTCTACAAACATATAATCTTCCAAAACTGAATCAGGAAGAATCAGAAAATCTGAATAGATTTATTAGCAACTAATGAAATTGAAGCAAAAGTCCTGGACCAGATCACTTCACAGGTGAATTTTACCAAACATTCAAAGAAAAACTAACAGCTATCCTTCTCAAACTATTCCAAAAAAATTCAAGAGCAGGAAAGACTCCCAAGTTTATTTTGTGAGACCAACATTATCCTTATTCATAAACCAGATAAAGACAATACAAAGAAAGAAAATTATAGGCCAATATCCCTGATGAACATATACGCTAAAATCCTCAATAAAATATTAGCAAATTGGATCAGGCAATACACTGAAAAGATCACACACCATGATCATGTGGGATTTATTCTGGTGGTGTAAGGCTGGTACAATATCAGCAAATCAATAAACATGATACACCACATAAACAAAATGAAGAATAAAAATCACATGATCATATCACTAGATGCACCCATTTATGATAAAAACTCTCAGCAAAGTGGGAATAAAGGGAGCATACCTCAATGTAATAAAAGCCACATATGACAAACCCACAGCCTACACTATACTCAACAGGTAAAAACTAAAAATATTTCCCTTAAGATCAGGAACAAGACAGGGATGCCCGTTTTCACCACTCTTATTCAACATAGTACTAGAAGTCCCAGCCACAGCACTCATACAAGAAGAAAAAATAAAAGGCATCCAAATTGGATGAAGTAAAACTGTCATTATTTGCAGATGACATGATACTAAAAATTCCACCAAAGAAACTACTGAAACTGATAAATGAATTCAGTAAAGTAGCAGGATACAAAATAAATATCCAGAAATCAGTGCATTTTTACACACTAATAATGAACTATCAGAAAGGAAAACTAAGAAAACAATCACATTTACAACTGCATTAAAAATAAAATATCTGGGAATAAATTTAACCAACAATGTTAAAAGACCTGTACTCAGAAAATTATAAGACACTAAAGAAAGAAATTGAAAGTACAAATAAGTGGAAGCATATATCGTGTTCATGGATTGGAAGAACTAACATCATTAAAATGTCCATACTACCCAAAGCAACCTATAGATTCAATGCAATTCCTATTAAGATATCAATGGTGTATTTCACAGAAATAGAACAAATATTCCAAAAACTTGCATGGAACACAAAAAACCCCAAATAGCCACAGAAATCTTGAGACAGAACAAAGTTGGAGGAATCACACTACCTGATATCAAATTATACTATAAGACCATAATAATCAAAACAGCATGGTACTGGCATAAAAACAGACATATAGATGTATAGAACAGAATAGAGAGCCCAGAAATAAACCAGTGCCTTTATGGTCAATTAATATTCAACAATGGAGGCAAGAACATACAATGGGGTAAAGATAGTCTATTCAATAAATGGTGTTGGGCAATTAGACGGATACGTGCAAACAACGATATTAGACCACCTTCTTATACCATACACAAGAATAAACTCAAAATGAATGAAAGACTTAAATGTAAGAATTGAAACCACAAATATCCTAGAAGAAAACAAAGGTCGTAAAATCTCAGACATTTCTCATAGAAACATTGTTTCTGATACGTTTCCTCAGGCAAGGGAAACAAGTGAAAAAGTAAACAAATGGGACGACATCAAACTAAAAATCTTTTGCACAGCAAAGGAAACCATCAACAAAATGAAAAGATAACCCACTGAGTGGGAGAACATATTCGCCAATGATACATCTGAGAAGGGCTTACTATCCAAAATTTATAAAGAACTTACAAAACTCAACAACCAAGGAAACAAGCAATCCAATTAAAAAATGTGCAAAGGATCTGAATAGACACTTCTCCAAAGACGACACACAGATGGCCAAGAGACTTATGAAAAGGTGGGCAATGTCACTAGTCATCAGAGAGATGCAAGTTAAAACCACAGTGAGATATCACCTCACACCTGTCAGAAGGGCTCCATCAACAAATCAACAAGCAACAAGTGTTGCAAGGGTGTGGCGAGAAGGGAACCACCGCGCACTGTTGATGGGAATGCAGATGGGTGCAGCCGCTGTGGAAAGCAGTATGGAGCGACCTCAAAAAATTAGAAATGGAACTGCCTTTTGACCCAGCAACCACACTTCTGGGAATATATTCTGAGAAACCCAAAACACTAATTCCTCCCACATACACACACTGAACAAAGATTTGTCATTTTTGCTTTAAGACTAATGCCTTAAAGGTTGAGAAAATACTGACATCCAGTCTCAGAGCTGTTAGTCGAATTACCTTTAAAAGAGAGTAGAATTCATTAGGGTATCACCTTAATATCTGTAAAAATTGAATAGTCTTACAGATAGGAAATACTGTTCATGAAAGAAAAAGCACAGTATTACCTCAAGTCCAGAAGTCTTTACACTTAGAAGGAAATATATTTAAATGTCGTAAGAGCCAAATAACAATGAAATCATACCAGGTGACAGGACAGCCTGGGCGGGGGTTGCAGATTCTCATGAGTAGGAAGAAAAGAGATCATTTAACGTATGACTGCAGCTCAGGAAGACACCTATAGATGGCTGGGAGACAACTGGTGTGGAGGGTTTGATGTAGTGACTATAAATAGCAGGATTCAGCATGCGCCATTAGGGTCACTGTCAAGAATCCTGTCCCCTTCAATATCAGAGCCCAGTATCTCAACCAGCAGACTCGGTGTTCCCCAAAACTGCCTGGCATAAATGAATAATTTCCTTAACAGTACATCTGTTTTAAAATGGAGTGACTTAGAAATAAATGTACAGAAATGTTTAAGAGAATCAAAACTATAATGTTATTTTGTGTTGAGGAACATGTTTAGAATTTTAGGTATTTATAATTGTAATGCCAGAATAAAAGGCCTTTCTTTTTCTTCGCTGTGGCCTTCCACAGTTTATGAGAAGCACCTGGTCATTAAACCCCAAGATTGTTAGCTCTTCTGATTCAAACAGTCACTCTGTTCTAACTGCAGACAAGATAAGCTACTCTCAAGGCTACATTCTTGCATTCCCCCCTCCCCTCTGCTGTTTTCACAACTCAGGGATAATTCACACCAAGGAGTCTAGTTAGTAGAAAGTTCCCTTCCCCTTCCCCTTCCAACAAGTCTCTTTTAAACTCTTCATAACTTTTGGTCTAAGCATGTTTTACAGGCTTGGGAAAAATACTGATAAGACACCTCCCTAGGACTTCTGCCAGACTGTCTCCTGGAAAACAAACAAAGTGTAACTTTTCAAGACAACCTCCCTGGTATCTGCTCAACTTCAAGACAACCCAGACCCCTCCCTTCCTTGTCCCCTAGCAACCTACCTGCTTAAAATGCCAGGCCGGCCCTTTGTTTCTAGCCCTTGCACTGCTTAGCAATACACTGGTCCTTTCCCTTGTCAGAGAAAGTACAATAAAGTTTCTTTCTGCATCTCTTGTTTTAGTTGTGAAATCTTTCACAGCCCGTCTCACGGGCCCAAACCCTAACAATAATTTTTTTAATGATCTTGCCTATGCAGATTAGAAATCCCATTTACAAATATTCGATTGAGTAACAAATTTAGGCTTATGATGTTAAGATGAATTTTTACTAAGTTTATACACAGTATCGAAACATTCAAGAAAACTTAAGGGTCATGATATTTTTAAGTTTAATAAATTAGATTTATGAGAATAACTTAATTTAGGAAGATTTGTCAGTTAATTGAAGGATTAAGAAGGATATCAGCCCAGCCAGTGTGGCTCAGTTGGTTGAGTGTCCCCAGGTGCACTAGGAGGTTGCGGGTTCGATTCCCGGTCCAGGGCGCATGCCCAGGTTGTGGGCTCTATCTCCAGCAGTGGGGACGCATGCAGGAGGCAGCCAATCAACGTTTCTCACTGATGTTTCTACCTCTCTCTCCCTCTCCCTTCCTCTCTCTGAAATCAATAAAAACATTTTTTTTAGAAAGTGTGACGAAAAAGTATATTTAAAAAAAGAAGGCTATCAAAAATATTTAATTCACAAATGCAATTTAAGATGTTTAAAGGGAAGTCTAATTAAGTTTAAAATTGTGCCTGAACATTAAAGTATCCTTAAAATTGAGTTTTAGAACTTGTTAGAATTAAAAATGGAATCATAATAGTCATAAATTGAACTTAAAACTATAAGAAAAAATTAAGTTTTTTCATTTTTACTAGTTTAGCCCAGGAACCCAGTCATTCTATTCACTCCATGCCTTGCCAAGCTTAAAGCGAAAATCTTCCTTTACTGCTATTAATTTAGGGAAAGCTCTTTTCTATCATTTCATGCTTGTCCTCTATCTACTGTGTCAGTTTTCTCCATCTGGAATTCACATTCGTCAGAACATAGAATTTCTAAATCTATTCTCTATGCATAAGAACTTTTATACTTTCTATCTATTGACTTCCTGCGTTTTGGAAGAACTCACTTCACAGCTTTTATTTTCATTGTTCCTGTGGTCCACAGTGACACTTGCACTACCTTATTGAGAATACAACCTTGATTAATAAGCCCTATTGTGACAAAATGATGATAGGAGTACATCCAGATGGCCGTGACCCAACCTCCCATTTCAACAATGAGCTGGAAGCTAACGCAATCAGAGGCTGGAGTTTCCCAAGCAAAGGAGATTGCAGGTTACAGAAATCACTGAGGAGTTGGTATGACATCAACAGCCAATCATGATTTTGCACTGAGTTATATAAATAGTTTCTTTACTTTTAAACACAATCAAATGCAAGCAAAGGAAGTAAGAGATATCCCCAACAGTGGGACTGGGAAAGTTTAGGAACTGAGACCCCAGATTTTTGGAAAAGTTGAGATAAAATACAAATAAAAGTAAGGGAAGTCACCCTTCCCCGGCCCCTTCTTTTGTGAAGGCTTCCATAAAATTACAATAATGGTGTTCAAATTTATTGACTTCAGGGACTAGAGGCAGAAAGCCCCAGACTGTGGACTTAGACCTGAACCAAATGTTCCTCTTCTGAGAACTCACTGGGGTGCATCTCACTCTATTCTCTCCGTGCAGAGTATGGAGGAATGAACACTTCTTCTCTTTCATAAAGACTGTTGGAATATTTGCATTTATCAGTTCTCAAAATTCCAGCCTTAATCTGCTTCATGATAATTATTTCTAGAGTTCCTGCTCAGGCCTAGATGCCAGCAATGCCATTTTCATTGTAACTGCCGCTGATGGCTCACTCTCCCCCCTCCCCTTCTCTTTCTTTATTTTTAAATTGTAGCTGACATACAATATTATATGTTTCGGATGTACAACCCCTTGATTAGACATTTATATAACTTATGAAGTGGTTACCTCGGTAAATCTAGTACCCATCTGACACCATATATAGTTATTACAATATATTTGCCTATATTCCCTATGCTGTACCTTACATACCCATGACTATTCTGTAACTACCAATCTATACTTCTTAATCCCTTCACCTTTCGGATGGCTGACTCTTTTGAAACACAAAGTTACCAAAGTCACAGAAACTTGCTACACTAGAAAAGACCCCTGAGATACAGGACACATGTGGGGCAGAAGGCCACGATTACCTGAGGACCTCGGCATGTGCGCCTTTCATCTGCCAGAACTGCAGTTGGTTTTATTGCATTGTTCAAGATCAACATTTAGGCATCCACATCAATTGTTTTCAACCCTTACATTAAAAAATAAATGTGTCTGCCTGGCCAGCTTGGCTCGGCTGTTGACCATCGATCTATGATCCAGGAGATCGCCTTCAATTCCCTGTCAGGGCACATGCCTGGGTTTCAGGCTCAATCCCCAGTAGGGGGGGTGCAAGAGGCAGCCGATCAATGACTCTCATCATTGATGTTTCTATCTCTCCCTCTCCCTTCAGCTCTCTGAAATCAATAAAGATATATATTTAAAACATAATAAGTACATGTGCCTGAAAACTTGTGAATAGAAAAGCTAATGTGTATAGAAAAAATACCAAATGTCCGAAATTATTTATTCATTTAATAAACTTTACATCTTTAGTTATTTCATTGATACACTCAGAACAATAGCATATACAGTGAGCTATAGGAGATGATCACCCTCTATATTGCATTGTGTAGACCTTCCTAAATGCTTTCCTGCGGAACAAAGATAGCACATCTTTCTCATCACTTTTCTAAACTAATAATTTAAGCAGAAGAAACATTTGCTAGTTAAAAGGGAAAATAAAAATAACTGAGACAAATTAATCTAAAAAAAAAAAGAATGTGTCCAGTTCTTTGGCCTAAACAATACACTCACCTTCCTCTTCAGTGTCACTGTAATCATACCAGACCGGGACAGCCTCCTGGATTTGTCAGTGCTTCTGGGATGGCAGGGAGCCCAAAGGATTTAACTGCCCACATTTCACTTCCAGCTGCCCGCTAGACTGCCTCTTTTCCTCCATGTCTGAGTCACCCCTCAAGGATTCCTGGAGCCCTCCTTTCTGTCATGGCAGAAACTGGCCGTCGACTAACATTGTAAAAAATTAGCTATCTCCATGCTTCAGGTTTGTCTCAGAGACTCTACATTTATAACATGTGGCATTCAGAAAGGGCCCCATGATTCATCCAATTCAATTCCCTTACTTTAAAGAGAAGGACATGGTGATTGCTCAAGCCCTAGAGGCTGGTTGGTTAATGGTAGAGCCAGAATTAGAAACAAGATTTCTTGACTTTCCACTGGGGTTTACTTAGCCCACAGACCATGTGAGGGCTCTGACGTTTTACCCAGATATTCCATAAAAGCTATTCCTTATTTTAACCCTTCAACTATTTCAGCAGATGGGATGGGATGGTGGCCATGCTATGCTATTGATGACTTTTTACTCTATAGATAATATCACGACTCTCCTTTCCCAGTCTCTTATGGCTTTGCGACCATATGTTCTAGGGATCATCCCTTTTATCGTCTCCCAAAGAGTGTCTAGTTCAGGATGACTCTGGTTCACTTTTCCCAGAGGAGAAATTAGGTGTTACAGAAAGACAAGTCTCATCAAAAAAAGAATTTTGGTGTCACACAGTTTTCTCTTCATGATGTAAAGGGGGGGGGGGGTGTGCATTTGAAAAACAACGATTTGGGGTATCTGAACCAAGGTCCACGTACTCATTTATTTCTCATTGCAACAACAAGATAAACAAGTGTAGTTCCATGTTTAACAAGTACAAATGGTAGTAAGCCCAGGAACCTTGAGCATATCTATAAGGCAAAAAAAACACACAAATGCTTTTCATAGTACGAGCATCAGGCTTGAGGTGACCTGGGAAGAGTCACTCCAGGTCCTGAAGACCAAGGCTGATGTGTAAAATGAACTTATCATCTGAAGTATTTTCAAACCTAAAATAAAACATTAAAATTCAAATACTTTAACAAAAGTCAAAATATGTCCAATATACCTCAGGAAGAATCATCCTCAGCCAAACAAAAGGTCAAGAAACAAAACAATGAAAAAAAAAAAAGAAAAAGAAAAAGAAAAGTTCATCCAGAAAGACAAGATGCCCATCAAAATCACATCTCTTCTTCTGATTCTTGTTCTCGTTCAACATTTTTCAGGAGTCCAACTTCTGAGGGGCAGAATCTGTTAAGTCGAGATTTAACCAACCTGAGGAGAATGAAAGGCATCTCAGGTTATGGTGTTTAAGATTAAAAGCCCAGAGCAGTACATATTTATAATTCAACAAACTCCAAATTTTTTGTGCAAGTGGGAGAAGTACCCCAAAAGAGAATATCACTTTTAATTTGGCTTTGGATATACCTGAAAATTTTTTGTGGATTAAATTAGGGTAAAATAAGTAAACAGATTCAATGTCGCTTTTGAATGCATAACATGATTATTTGATTAGGCATCAGAAGATGCCTAATTATTCATAACTTTTATCATTTCTAAAACAAACAAGACAACCTCTGGGCTGTAGGAAGCTCAGATGAAACCAAGCTCAGCCGAGCTTTTCCAAGTCCGCACCTAGCTGTGTATTCTAAGTAGGAGCCCTCTTCTGAAAGGAAGTGCACAAAGGCATCTCCTTCCCCATGTCAAATCTGGGCTGTATTGCGGCCCCTATTGGTGCCTTCAGAGAGCTGCTTTTGTGCAAGCCACAGGCTGCTCCACTGCATGTGATGGTCCATGATGAATTAAGAAGTTAGAAGAAGTGCACTCTATCCTTGTGACTGTTTTCATAGATTAATAGAATCTATCGGATGGGGGGAAGCAGCAATGATAATTTTTGACATTGGAAGATGCTAAGCTTTTTAGCAGCAGAAACTCAGCAGGCTCTCCCCTTCTCTGATGTTAGTAAGAATTAGAAAAAGTTTTTTCTGTGCATGATTGTTTGTAAAAACGTTGTACTGTGACCATATCAATAAAATATAGTTAATTTCCAGAAATACATAGGAATATGCAAACAAACCTGATAAAACGAATCATCAAAATCATTCTAGTTTTATGAAAAACTCCCAGTCTGTCTGCATTTTTACCCTTATTTTCTGCCTTTCTTCTTCTCCCAATGAAGGTCTGGCCTACCTCTATCAATATGCATTGTCTTTACTTGTGCTCCGGATCCCACTATAATATAAGGTTCATAAGAGCAGAGACCTCATCTTATTTACTGCCCTAACCCCAGCCAGAGTCTAGAACAATGTCTGGCATATAATAGTGGCTCAATACACATTTGATAAATCAATAGCCTTTGGAGCCATCTACCAGGAGTTCATATCACTCACCTGTTCATAGATAATTCATAATTCTTCAGTCACTTCCCACTCAGCACTAACTCTTCCAATACATAACAACAACTGAGCAGTGTTCAGTAACATCTATTGACTCACCAAGAGCCAAGGAAAACTCAAAATCACTTGTCTTAATTATTAATTGACAATTGATGCTGCTTTGCTGCTTCCAATGTCCTCAATTCCTCAAGGCATAGTTCTCATAAGTCTTATACTTTCAAGTTAAAGTCTGGGACAGCATTTGTGTCACTTTTTAAAACCCACACAGTTATTTCTTTTCTTTCTTTTTTTTTTCCTGTCCTCACCTAAGGATATTTTTTCCATTGCTTTGTGTGCAACCGAGGTATGTGTGTGCCCTTGGCCAGAATCGAACCCGAGACTTTTCAGTCTGCGGGCCGACACTCTAACCACTGAGCCAAACCGGCTAGGGCTCCACACAGGTACTTCCACATTGTACAACTTCAATGCATGCTAAATGAAATGGATTAATTAGTTACTTTATTCTTAGATTTATTCCTGATTACTTTTGTGGAAAATAAAACAAAGACATGTCTGCTTATTACAAATTGTTAACACAGACCCTAGTGGTTTCTCCTGTTCCCCCTTCCTCCTCTCTGGATTGTATCTGCTGTTGCTACAAGCTGTGAAGATGAATTTTCAGATGCTTTAAACAGGCTCTATCTGCACCTTGTAGCTCTAGGTATTGGCACATGCAGAAATGGCCACTGGATACAGATTGAGGGATGGAGTAAGAAAAGGAAATGCAAATAATTACTAGTTCCTGGAATGACGCAAATCCAGGGAAATAAGGTCAAGGTGTGTCTGGGCTTTTCTTCGCATATGTTCTCCTCAATTAATATGAGAAAGAACAGAGCTGAGACTCTGGGTGTACTTCCAGAGTTTATCGGGAAATCAAACTTCTGGAAGGCAAATTATCATATGCCTGGAATTTTGTCATCTCTATTTTGTTCTTCAAAATGGCTCACATGAATCATTGCTTGGAAAACCAACCCGAAAATGGTAATATTTTTCAACCCATAGAGAAGAGCTTTTGAAATAGTTCTGTGTAACAGAGGTGTTTAAATATGAAATTCAGTAAAAAGTAATAAGATTTCCAAACAGATAGGTTTCTCCTATGAGCTGTCATAATCAAGATTGCAAGCATGGGTTGGATGAGGCAATCTTTGAACCATTTTTCTGGAAAACTGAGAAGTTTTTCTGGAAAACAGCTTCATTTTTCAGAGATTTGGGGGGCAGTGGTTCCATAACTTCATTTTGTTTCTGTGGTAGGCAGTTAGACGGACATGAGCAGAGTAAAAACGATGGGCCAGGTACAGAAGGTCACCAGGGTGGAAAGTCCTGGATGCCTAGAAAAGGACAATTGTAGGGTGGGACCTCACCCCCAGGGTGACCTTTTCTCCCCTAGCATATTGTTAATCATGTGGTTTGGACCCCCTGACCTTTCCTCCCTAGAGATAATATTTAGGCCTCAGTTATATTTCAGCTCCAGGCCCAGAAAAGCAGCAAAACCAGACAAACAACCCCACAGGCTGACCTCAGGACCAGCTGCATTGAATAAAGACCCCTTGCCCTGGCACCAACCAATCAATCAGTGGAGACCTAGAGAGACCTTGAAAGAACACACTTGGAAAGCTGCTGAATA
Organism: Miniopterus schreibersii; assembly: GCF_964146895.1. Classification (NCBI taxonomy): domain Eukaryota; kingdom Metazoa; phylum Chordata; class Mammalia; order Chiroptera; family Miniopteridae; genus Miniopterus; species Miniopterus schreibersii. The sequence goes on along the minus strand of NC_138106.1, from coordinate 65,155,367 downwards.
TTCTATTGAGATCTTCCCCTGGGTGCTCTCCTAAAATCTCTATCCTTAAAATCTATAGGATGGAGGATCCAGCACACTCACTCCTGGGAGCATGCCTGCACCTTTCCCTTCCCCTTCAACCTCCCCTCCTGCTTGGAGATTACCATTACCTTCCTCACTCCCAATCTCCAAGGGCCCTTTCTTTGCCTCTATAACTTGTTTCCTAAGCCGATTTATTCTATGAATTACTTCTTCCACCTCTGTGATTTTCCAAATAAATGTTCTCTTATAGTTTGAGTCTTGGCTCTGAATTCTTTCCTAACCAGAACTCATGTACTGAGGTTGCTGAATCCAGGTCCTATCTGACCCCATGAGTCTAACACCTGGTGCCGTTCCCACTGCCTACAACACTTCCATGGTGATTTTTGTGTTATGTCAAACAAATTCTGATACAATGTCCTGAAAAATCCACCACCTATCACTGAATCATAAACCACTCAACAGTCAAACCCTGACAAGATTTTCAAAGCTCCTCGTCACCACAGGACTGAATTAGCTTGCCATGTGACATCACTGCAAGTCAGTACTGACTCTTCATGACATTTTTTAAGCTATTGCTTAAGTTCATATAAAAATATGTCAGAACATGAGCTCGTCTTATATTTTCAAGAGCAACATGAGAACAAAACTTAAAAGCATATAAAACATGATTTCCAAACAAATGAAGCATATATTCAAGTAACTCTAAAATAGATCTATTAAAACAGATTAAGTGTTTGTTGAGTACCTACTATATGCTTGACAGTGTTCCAAGAGCTGTGAGAAATATGAAAAGGGTCTTTTGCTCAAGGCAACACTATCTAACACTAATAGATAAGACTAACATGAGCTACGCCCAAATATCACATGATAGATCACAATTGTTAAAATGAGTGGTAGAGACTAAAATGTTATAAAAACTCATGAAGGGAGATAAGCAAGGGCTAGGATAATCACAGAAGTTTTGTAGAGGGGATAGGCATTTATTTTGATATGCCAGGTAGAGGGAACTGCGTGGTCAAAAGGTTAAAGGGAGGGGAGACAGGTTGAAAAAATAAACATGGAGTTTCTGGTTTCTAGAGAACTGTAAGTGGTTATGAGTCATGAGAGGTCTGAAGATTTCTGAAACAAGAAAAGACCGTAGTCTTCTTTTGGCTCTGGAAAGGAGATGACATGCAGTAGAGAGGCTCCCTGAATGTTGGCATTGGTCTTGGAGGCTGCCCAGCCCCTAAGGAGATGAGGCCCAGATGTCAGCCTAGAACAACAGAGGAAGAAGCCAAGATTCACTCAATAGCAGAGCCAGCCTTAACAACCAGCTCATGCACATGCTTTAGGGAAATGGAATAGGACTCATAGAAATTAATCAATGAGAAGATAAAATTTCCAAGCACCCAAAGCACTTAGATCTCTAGGAAGAGGCAACTATGGATCAAAGTGGGCTGATCCAAAGCCTAGCAGATACATCTGGGAGCCATTTTCCTGAATGGTTTCCTTACTCAGAAAACCAACACCAAAGATGCTTCAGAAGCTCAAAGAAGCACAGAGCAGGAGAGGTGACATGGGACTTGAGTCTAGAGAGAAGAGTAGAAAGCTAATTTTGGTGGGGGCTGAGACTCCACTGGACCAAAAGCAGCTACTACATTTTAGGAATCTAGAGAACCTGCTAGTTGTGTACTGTCCATCTGGTGGTCACAATGAATATGGATATTTAAATTAATTAAAGTGAATGCAACACTAGGAACATGTCAGCATGCTCAATAACATGCAGCTCATGGCTATGATAAAGAAGGCTGCAGATAAAGAACATTTCTATCAGTGCTGAGGTCTAAAGGATTAGGTATTAGAGGCTGCGTGCCTAGTAGTTAGGATCAGCCTATCCACTTATGGTTTGGCATTAGCTACCTTGGAGAGAGGACCCATGTTCACCCCCTTCTAGTCCTACTCATCCTTCAAACTTCAGCTTAATTCTCAATTGTGAGGAGGCCTCCTCTGATTTCCAATAGTGCTTTCTTCTTCTACTATTTTCACTTATTGCATTGCACTTAAATCATTCATCTCTCCCCAGAGGGTCTATATTTATGCATTTTTGATACAGAATAAAAAAGAGAAGAACAACACAAATAACTTTCTTTGAGCTCTTTTTATGGCCTGAGCAGTTTAAATACATGATCTTATTTAAGTTCTGTTATTATCCCCATTTTGCAAACAACAAAACTAAGACTCAATGTGGTTAAATAATCTGCCCAAAGTCATACAGCTGATAAGAGCAGAGCAGGAATATGTGTTCTTATCAATCAGCTCTATTGCTCTTCACCCATGATACTGTATCAGGGTCCTTGTAAAAAGATGTATTGTTCAAACGAATCTTACTTTTAGAAATATCAGAGTAAATGTCAAATGAATCAGATACTCAAATTTAAGGGAGACTAAATGACACCAGCCCTGGCAGGTGTGGCTCAGTTGATTGGGCATCATCTGGTGCATCAAGAGGTTGCCAGTTCAATTCCCAGTCAAGGGCACATGCCCAGGTTGTGGGCTCGATCCCCAGTAGGGGGAGTGCAGGAGGCAGCTAATCAATGTTTCTCTTTCATTGATGTTTCACTCTCTCTCCCTCTCCCTTCCTCTCTCTCTAAAAATCAGTAAACTATTCTTTAAAAAATAAATGACACCAAGTTTGGGAAATGCTATAATTGATGTACACCTAGGCAAATGGAGGGCTGCAGGTGTGGGGAGCACCATTCATTAAAGGAAGGAACATTTGCAAAGGCACGGAGGCACAGAAGAGTATGTTGAAGGACGATTCATAGGTCAGAGGCACAGCAGAGACACTGCTGAGCTATTCTAACTTTAAGCCAGCATTCATTCTTTCTATTGGAAAATTCTGTGTTTGTAGATAAATTTCTGCTATATTACCCAGTCTGGCGGAATGCTGAGGAATAAAATCTCCCTTTGAACTTTAACTCAGTACTATCAAGTCTTGTTGATATTATACCAAGGAATAGAACTTCCATGAACAAAATTCACTAACTTACCAGGTGACAAAAGCATAAATCACTCCAATGACGATAAAGGTGAATGCATAATGCCAACAAAAGCATATGGTGAGAAACATAATGTTGTCATGATCCAGTAGATCCCATGCAGGACCTCCACTGGGGGGATAAAGGACAAAACCAATCTGCAATTTAAAACAAAAGGCACACATTAAAATAATCAACCACATTTCAAAATGCTTGGTTCCAAGATTAATGGTAACCAAGATAACTCCCATTATCTGAAATGCTACAGAGAAGACATCAGGTTTTATTGCCTGTTTTAGTAATATAAACAGTACCTAGTAGGTCATATTTTGGAAAAAAAAAATTTAAGGACATTTAAAGATTAATTTCAAAATATGAATAGTAATCATCTCTGGGGATTGGTAGACTTTCAGAGAATGTACTTAAGTATCTAAATTGTGCAGTTTCACTTGGTCACTTCAAAATCAGAGTCCAAAACAGGTTTTAAAATAAATAAATGCTCACAGCTATCACTATATTTAATGATAAAAGGCTGAAAGCTTTCCCCTTAAGATCAAGACAAGACAGGGTGTCTGATTTCACCACTTCTATTCAACATTATACTAGATATTCTAGTCAGAACACTTGAGCAAGAAAAATAAATAAATGACATCTAGATTGCAAAGGGAGAAGTAAAATTATCCAATTTCACAGATGACACACACACACATATAAAACCCTAAAGAAAACACCATTAGAGCTAATAAATTAATTCAACATACATGCAGGATACAAAATTAACATACAAAAGTCAGTTGTATTTTCAAACACATGCAATGAGCAAGCCAAAAATTAAATTAAGAAAACAGTTCCACTTGCCATAACATTGAACAGAATAAAATATAGAAATAAATTTCTAAATATTTTTATTGATTTTGAGAGAGAGAGGAAGGGAGAGGGAGAGGGAGAGAGAAACATTGATGTGAGAGCAAAACATCGATTGGCTGCCTTCTGCATGCCCCCCACCAAGAATTGAGCCTGAAACCCAGGCATGTGCCCAGACCAGGAATCAAACCAGCTACCTTTTGGTGCATGGGATGATGCCCAACCAATTGAGCCACATCAGCCAGGGCTAGAAATAAATTTAATAAAGGTGGTGCAATACTTGTACACTGAAAACTATAAAACATTGTTGAAAGAAACCAAAGAAGATCTAAATAAGTGAAAACACATCTCATGTTCATGGACTGGAATATTTAACATTAAGATGGCAATAACTCCCCCAAAAATTCCAATAGCCTTTTCTGCAGAAATGGAAAGCTGATCCTAAAACTCATATGGAATTGCACAGGCATAAAAATAGCCAAAACAACCTTGAAAAAAAAGACACACACAAAAAAGTTGTAAGACTTACACTTACTGATTTCAAAACTTATTACTTCATGACTCTCAATTCTGTTCCATTGGTCTGTGTTTAGCCAGTACCATACTGTTTTGATTACTGTAGCTTTATAGTATACTTTGAAGTCAGGGAGAGTGATGTCTCTGGCTTTGTTCTTTTTTCTCAGGATTGCTTTAGCTATTGGGAGTCTTTTGTGGTTCTACACAAATCTGATGTGGTTTTTTTTGGTTCTATTTCTTTAAAAAATGACATTAGGATTTTGATGGGGAATGCATTAAATCTGTATATTGCTTTGGATTATATGGACATTTTTAACTGTGTTGATTCTTCCAATCCATGAACACGGAATATCTTTCCATTTCATTGTGTCTTTTTCAATCTCTTTTAATAATGCTTTGTTGTTTTTAATATATAGGTCCTTCACATCCTTTGTTAAATTTATTCCTAGGTATTTTATTCTTTTTGTTGCAATTGCAAAAGGAATTGTTTTTTTCCATTTCTTTTTCTGAAATTTCATTGATAACATACAAAAAACAGTGGATTTTTTTACACTGATTTTGTATCCTGCAACTTTACTGTATTTGTTTATTGTTTCTAATAGTTTCTTGGTGGAGTCCGTAGGGCTTTCTATATACAGAATCATGTCATCTACAAAATGTGACACTTTTACTTCTTTATTCCCAATTTGGATGCCTATTATTTCTCTTGTCTGATTGCTCTGCTTAGGACTTCCAGAACTAAGTTGAGTAAGAGTGGTGAGAGAGGGCATCCTTGTTTTGCTCCTGATTTTAGAGGAGAGCTTTCGGTTTTTCACCATTGAGTATGATATTGGCTGAGGGTTTATCATATATGGCCTTTATTATACTGATGTACTTTCCTTTTATACCAATTTTATTGAGTGTTTTAATCATAAATGGGTGTTGTATCTTATCAAATGCTTTTTCTGCATCTGTTGATAAGATCATATGATTTTTATCCTTTATTTGTTAATGTGTTGTATTACATTGATCTATTTGCATATGTTGAACCATCCTTGTGTCTCTGGAATGAACCCCACTTGATCGTGATGTATTATTTTTTTAATATATTGTTGTATTTTATTTGCTAGTATTTTGTTTAGGATTTTTGAATTTGTATTCACCAGAGATATTGGCCTGTAGTTTTCTTTTTTTGTGTTATCTTTGCCAGGTTTTGGTATCAGGGTTATGTTGTCCTCACAAAATGTGTTAGGAAGTATTACCTCTTCTTCAATTTTTTGGAAGAGTTTGAGGAGGATAGATATCAACTCTCCTTTGAATCTTTGGTAGAATTCACTAGTGAAGCCATCTGGTCCTGGACTTTTACTTTTGGGGAGGGTTTTGTTTTCTTTCAAAGGGAAAGCCTTCTTTTTTTTTTTTTAAATCCTCACCAGAGGATATATTTTTATTGATTTTAGAGAGAGAGGAAGTGAGAGGGAGAAAGAGAGAAACATAGATGTGAGAGAGAAACATTGATTGGTTGCCTCACTTATGCACCCCAACCAGGGATTGAACCCACAACCTAGGTATGTGACCTAACTGGAAATTGAACCTGGGACCCTTCTGTGTACGGGATGACCCTCCAACCAACTGAGACACACCAACCAGGACCTCTTGGAGAGGTTTTTGATGGTTGTTAAAATTTCCTCACTGTTGAACAGTCTATTTAGATTTTCCATTATTTTATGATTCAGTCTAGGAAGGTTATACATTTCTAGGAACTTACCCATTTCTTTTAGGTTATTGAATTTGGTGCCTTATAGTCGTCTATAATATTCTAGTATGGTCCTTTGTATACCTATGATGCCTGTAGTAACTTCTCTTTCATTTCTGGTTTTGCTTATATGGGTCTTATGGTTCCAAGAGTCTAGGTGTATATTTTCTCTAATCTACCTGTACATTGTTTATGCACTAGTTTAAGCACATATGGAGAAGTAGCAAGAGAAAAATATAGTGAAAAGAAAATCACTATGTAGGATTATTAGCTTAAGAGACAGTTTTGGCCATAAACATTCATATATCACTGCAACAAAACATGGACACATAATAAATTTACCTAAGTCCCCAGACTTTTTTTTCACTTTCAGAGGAATCTCATGATGGGGAGAGGTAGTGTGGCTAAACCTTCACTTCCTGCCAGTGTGTGTTTGCATTGGTGTTAAATGTTCCTTTTTCCTTAAGGCTTCATGCGTTATTTGGTCTGGCCACCAGGCAAAAAAAGAAACTAGTCTAGACACACAGATAAGTAGAAAAAATTTTAAATAATCACAGGTTGATGCCCAAAGACCTCAACCTCATAGCTCTTCCTCAGAAAAGTTTTAGGAGAAGAAAACATTATTTCTCTGCCAAAGGGGCAACTTTAAACCAATAGACTCTCAGTTGTGACAGCCCACATCTTCCTTCCTCAGATCTTTAACTAATTATTAATCATTAATGTACACTAATCAGTTTAATTAATTCTGCTTTTATCTTTATTATTCTTTTCTTCAACTATCTTTAAATTTCCCATTTTGATCTTTAACAAACTTGAGGTAGTAAATATATGTAGAACCCTGAACCCAAAAAGACAGAATATACTTTCTTTTCAAATACATGGAACATTTGCTGCCACTGACATTGGGCTATGTCCCAAAGGAAGTCTCAACACATTTCAAAGAGAACACATCCTCTGACTGAAAGCAATTAATTAAATTGGAAGTGAATATGCCCTAGCCAGTTTGGCTCCGTGGTTAGAGTGTTGGCCTGCAGACTGAACGGTCCCGGGTTCAGTTGCAGGCTCGATCCCGGCCCTGGCAACTAGTTGATGTGTCTCTCTCACATCATGTTTCTCTCTCTCCCTTCTACTCTCTCTTAAAAAACAATGGACAAAAATATCCTCAGGTGAGGATTAAAAATAAAAATAAAAAAATTAATTGGAAGTGAATAATAAGAAGAAAAAGGATATTTTTGGAAACTTAAAAGTACACTCCTAAATAACTCATATATAAAAAAGGAAAGCACATGCAAAAATGCAACATTCAAAATTGCCCAAGAGTGAAAACTACCACACATCAAATCTTAAGGGAGGTAACTACAGCAGTGTGTAGAGGAAAATCTATAGCCTTAAGTGTATTTGTCTAAGAACACAAAAGATTGAAAACAAATGAGCATTCAACTAAAAAAAAAGAGAAGCAGAATACAGACTAATAACATTAAAGCAAAAAATGAAAGTAAGGAGAAATTGACAAACCCATAACTATAATACAAATACTTTAAAAGACTTCAATCAAAAGTGAGGTATCAATGGGTTGAAGGGATTGAGAAGCACAGACTGGTATTTACAAAATAGTCATGGGGGTGTAAAGCACAGCATAGGCAATGTAGTCAATAATATTGTAATAACTATGTATGGTGCCAGGTGGGTACTGGAAATATTGGGGGGAACACTTTGTAAAGCAAATTATTTTCCAACTACTATGCTATAAACCTGAAACTAATACAAAATAATACTGAATGTCAACTGTAATTGAAAAAATTAAAAAGGAATATAGAATGTATAAACAACACAATTAAAGAGTTACAAAAGCCTGGCTTCATTCCTCACTTTAAAAGGACTTCTTTTAGTTTAGTTCCACTGGAACCAACCAACCAACCATCACTGTGTGCTCTAGCCCCGGAGCCCACAGGCCTACAGGCCAGAGCTTCTCCCGCTCTGCAGTTCTGTTCTGCATCTGGCCCACAAGGGGGCTTGCCCTGTTTTTGTTCATACTATTTAACTGCAGCTAGGCATTTTTAATTTTTTTATTTTTTGTTTGTTTATTTTCTTCTTTTAATTTCTTTTTTATTTTTATAAGTAGTTTTGATATTTTATCTGTCATTGTTATATGTTTGGAACAGAGGAGATACACTGAAATGTAAAGTCACTGTGTCATCTTGACCGGAAGTTATCTCTTCAAAAATGTTTTAAATTCAAGATTCCAAAATGGTGGCAGATTGAGTAGAAGCTACACTGACACTCTCCCAGGACCAAACTGGAATTACAACTAAAATATGGAAAAAACATCCTGAATAATCAACTGCAACTGAAGACTAGCTGGAGAGCACCCTCATAACCAAGGAGGAGAAGTGGAGACGGCAGAGAGACTGCCTTCAGGTGGCACCAACACACAGAAGAGGGCAGAGCCAAGAGCTTCTTAGAGGAGGGAAGCGATAACTGGACATGACTCCAGCAGTCCACTCTACTTTGGCATTTATTATGAGAGTTAAATAAATCTCCTTATTTTTTGTCATTAAAAAAGTTTTAAATTTATCTTTATTTGTCAATAGGTAATAATACATACACACGGTAAAACATCCCAACCAGGAGATATAGAATGCATAATGATGTTTCATATTCCATTCTATTTATGTTCTCAGAAGATGACAAATAATCTAAAAAAAAACAACTTCTCTATGTAAATTGACCAATTATTAATTTTATCACATTATAGGACATTTGTTACTTTTCCTATATCATTTTTTCTTCAAAGTGACTCTGAAATGTAGCCCCTCTTTACTGGCCTCTGCTCCAACAGCCTTTCTACTCCTCACATGCTTAAATACACATCTTTCCTATCTTCTGTTTTGACCATGATGTTCCTCTCCCCCTTGCCTGCCAAAGCTTCTTCTCATTCCTCTTGTGAAATTCAAGTTCCTGAAATAACCTCATGGTCCCAAACCCCTGCTCTCTCGTGACTAAAAATCACTTCTAAGGAGTCTTTCCTGATTAAACTACAGTTACTTTTCATCCCAGACTTTCTTTACATATGTATATAGATATTGGATTATGATTTCCCATTTTCCGTAAAATGTCTGTTCACTGATCAGAATATAATTTTTCAACAACACATGAAGGTTAGGGATTTGATGGAGTAAAACGGAAAGAACCTGGGATTTGGGGTCACACACCCACATTTAAATTCTGCTTCCATTATTTTGTGATACTGGGAAAGTAACTTGGTCTCTTTGAGTTTTCCTTATCAGAACATGCTGAGAATGATAATATCTAACTTACAAGTCATTGTAAGGACATAATGAAACAATATGTGCGTGAAGGCCTGTATAGTTGCTGGCCCTTAGTTGTTTCTCAATAAATAGTAGTTTCCTCCATTTCCTGCCTTTCATATTTTTCTCAAGCTTACTATCCATTAGGTTGTAAGTTGCTTTAGCGTCAGGAACTACTTCCAACTAAAAGCACCAGCTCAGAGTTCCTACACAGTGGATAGTCAGGTGGGTGATGCAGAGGGGCACACCCCACTCCATTCCCCACTGCTGTCGTTGCTCCCACCAGGGTTGCTCTTGGAGGCCCACATTCTCGCTACAGCAGCACATCAGGAGGAAGTCTCTTGTTTCTAGGGCAACATGCCCCACCAAACAAAGAGAGGAGGTTATAGGTGGAGACACCACATATTGTTAGCTGGAGGCCCCAACTCACCTGCCAGAACCAGCTCCCCTGAAGCAGGATAAAGCTCATGAGCAGAAGCTCCACGGTTACATTGGAGCGTATGAAGAGCTCCATGAAGGCAACCAGGCCTCCCAAAAAGATGACCAAGACCAGCAGCTGGTGAACAAAGACGTCCAGAATTTCCCGGCCATGGGTGTGGTTGTAGAAAATAAAAGCTGACAGAAAGGGGAAAAATAGTTTGTATTTTTAAATGAAACCAGTTTCTCTTCCCATCCCGTCTCTCCACAGAATTTTACACGTACACACATTTGTTCAAAATATCTGGTGCCCACTGCTTCCCAGCTTCCCACAGTAATGACATTTTAGGAGTCATCGCCACGTCTTTAGAATGGAATTTTTGAAATCTAACACTCTTTTCCCTTCCCCAGCCTTTATTCTCTCCTCCCACACAGCATGATGCTTTCAACTAACTGTGTCTCAAAGCATCTTCAGCACAGGAAGATGAACAATAACTGTGATGAGTGTGGAGAGCAGGAGTTAGGGTGACTGCACAGATGAGTGAGACAAAGCCTCAAGTTAAGGAATTCAGTCTGTTGGAGGAAGCAAATATATACATAAATCACGAGATGCTTTGGAAGCTCCCAAGAAGTAGTAGCTAACTACATTTCTTAATCTCATGGAAAGATTACAGCTTCATCATCTCTTTTCATTTAGATGAAGGAGAAAAGGTGTTTCTTAAAAATATCGTAACACCCTGAGATGATAAGACTCAGGTTGTTGGTGCCCATCTTTTATCTAGCCCTTGTTCTCAAAGAAGGGTTAACCAAAGTCCTTTATCTTCACATGTGGCAGGCAAGGTGGACAGTTAGGAAATGACTGCCTCTTGATAATTTGGGATTTTTTAGTTCCACAATCAATATGTTCATTATAAATAACAATAAATGAAAACAGATCACTAAACACTTCTTTTCAGTGTTTCCCCGTACAGCAACAGGAGGCCAACTGAAAAAAATGTTCTTCATTTATCTCTCAAAAACAGGACTTCATATTTTTATGTGACTGAGTTTTTTTGGAGTAACTATATCAATATAAAAAAGACTAGTTAGGTGGTGGAAGCTACTCTGCTGTGTCTCCTCAAGCAGGATATTCATGTTTCACTACTCTGAGCTCAGTTTCACTTTTAAAAATAGAAATCATGATAATCTCCAGGATAACCCAGGGATAAATAATCGTGGCAGGTGATTCTTTAAGACAGATGTGAAATGTGAATAAAGCACTTTTAGTGATTGTGCTTGTTCAGTTTTACTAAATGAGTCAGTAGGGAGGGAAAATCTTTGGCATCCTACCTAGGGCATCAAATAGTTCACCATGGCCCAAATTGGTAACCCATGGGCCAAGGCTGCACCAAGACACTACAGGAATATTATTACAAAGAGCTAGACAAATGTCCAATAGTAGTAAAAGGTACAGCAAAATACTCACTCATACTTACCCTCCACAAATAAGGCATTGGACATCATTAACTTGCTTAAAGAGGTAGGAAGTGAACTGATGGTGGAACACAGGATGTTTGTCACGCCCAGCAGTCCAAAGAAGAAATACATGGTAGTGTGATGCCAGCCCAGGAGCTGGATCCACCGGCCTTCTTTATAGTTATACAAGGACAGGTGGGGCCCTCCAACAATAAACTGTTCCCCAAGCATACCTGTAGAAGAATATATTAAAGTTTTAGTAACTCTCTTCATAACTTTACCAAGAAAGCGGGAAGATGCAGGAGGAGTAGCCCACTGCTTAGTCCAATCTAGTGTTCTTTTATGGCATTAATTCTTATTTCTGGGATGTTCCCTAGTAGCTGAGCAGTGGTGGTTTAGGCTTGTTTTAGAGGTTCAAATATTGGTTTGGATAATCACTTTTAATCAAAGACAATCAATTCAGTCAAACAGCTATTTCAGACCTTTAAAGCTGAAGATTTAGTTCTACTTAGTTTCATGATCAGCTCCACTAATGATCTTAATTCCTACTTTACTATAATGACTAAATAAATCCTGAATGATTTGGGGTTTGGATTTGTAAGATCAGTCCCACAGAGGCTGATTACTTCTTTCTACATGCTCTGTCTCTGGGTAGCTGCCACAAAGTAGGGAGTCGTGGTTGGTTCAGTATAAAAATGCTAGAGCTCAGCTTTTTCCCAATTAAGGGTAACTGAGAAAGCACAGACAGACATAGTATATAGTCTGGTCAGCTACACACAGTTAAACTTTCTTGAAAACGCTGCCTTTTTTGTTAATCTATAGAATTTGGCACAGAAATTTCTCTCTTGGGAAATGGCTGTTCTGTAATGTGATGGCCATAGCAAAGACCCATGGCCATGAATTAAACATGAAGAAATCCAAAGGAAATTTGGAAGTTTAGCCCTTCATAAGGGAGAGACTGAAGTGAAATGCTAAAAACACAGGGCATTTTTACAGAATCTTATAGTCAATGGAAAGGCCTTAGAAGTCGTTGTACCTAACTCCCTCTTCAATTTAGAAAGCACACAAAAGGGATGAGTGCATGAGGCAAGTCTTCTTCAGCCTAACTCTCTGTACAGCTTATTATCAGTGATTATTATTGAAGTTTTCCCATAATCTCTTGATTATTTTGATATCATTTTGAAAAATGGTTCTGATGAAATTTACTCTTTCAGGCATCAGAATACTTGGTATAAAATTATTTCAGAGGCTCCAGCTAATTGTATAAAGGAAATTAACCCTGAGTGGGCAGGTAAGTTAATTAGCATGACTAACTCATTAAGGAATAAACCTTTGTATGAATATGATATATCACCTTCTAACAATTATATAAGGTAGAAATTATAATTAGAATATATGTTCAGAGATATTTTAAAGTAAAAATTCTTTTTAGCAATTTCTTGACTTGATATTAAATCTTCTCTTTGCATGTGAAAATATCCAAAAGGAGAAAACAGAATACAGAAATAGTCCACTTACCAATTAAAGCCATGCAGATTACTACAATTCCCTCCACAATATCGATTCGATGGAATAATGCTTTGGAACCAAGATAGGAAGTCCGCTTGTGCTTTCTGTAGGCATACTTCAGAACGCACTTCAGAGTCCACCAAATACCCATGATGAAGAAGAAAGTTCCGGGGAGGGCATGACCTTTGAAACTCCCCATGACTACTGAGATAAGAACATACAGAAGATGAAAACATTTTATTTCCAGAACTTAGCCAAAACATCGCTTGTTCCCTGTCTTCTGATGATTATGGATATGCCACTGATTCAGAGGAAATGATAAAATGATATTACTGTCAACAGTAGTAGATCCATTACAATATCAATAATACCAGTAAGAAGAAAAAGTCTCGGTCTTTGAACACTTACCTTGTTCTAGGCCTTCTGCCAAGTGTTTTGCCTGAGATCTCTAACCTAATTTTTACAACATAGCCATGAATGAGAGATTAAATCCCATTTTCAATTGGGATACAGGTTTAGAGAAGTTAAAAGACTTACCCAAATCTCACAACTATTAAGCAAAAATTTCATTGTTTTTAACAGGGATTCCAAAAGAATTTCTTAAGCATATTTGAAGGAAAGTAATATGAAAATTTTACTTTTATGTCTAAAACTTGAAATGATATAAAATTGCCTACAAATTTTTTTAAGTAGGTCATTTCGAAGTATCAAGAATCAAATGTGTGGAAGAAACTATTAGTGCACATCAAATATCTGTGAGTTCCTCCACAGACTTTTCCTAGCCTGTCCTCCAGTTCAATCAGAACCATGTTTCTAGTTGTGGTCAACAGACTGGGGCATTTATCATCTTCAGCCTGAGTCACTTAAGAGCCTACATGACTCCTTTAACACTCTTCCCCTGTCTTGCCAACCTTGACATGGCATGTCTGCAACATAGAGGATGGTTCACCAGCCTATGTCAGATTTTGTGCAACCCTTGGTTGTGCCAGGTTATTGAAATTTTGAGGCTTAACAGGTTAACCCAGATAGATACCAAGGCAAATCAATTGTAAGTTCTGTTTACACAGTTGCTGCATGTTGGAGCAATAATAAACAGAATATCCTCCATCCTTGGTCAGTGCTATAGAAAATCAGTCTTGAATTATGTAAGTTTTGAATTATGTGAGCAGCCCTTTGTTCAAATGTATGACACAATCAATGGAATAATGAAGAGAGAGTTCAGAATCACCCTGTAGATCTTATCATAAAAGGGGACTTCGGTGTTCCCCTGGCCCAGCAGAGTTTTTTATCTCCATGGGTGGGTATTGAACTTCTCAATTCAGGGAAGACCCTTTTGGGTTACTTCCACATCTCTCTGACACAACTGTGATGTTTCAAGGGGGACTGTGAAACTGACTCAGATGATAATATTCTCTTAAATATCTACTCAAGACCCCAGATTTCAGCACACCCTGAATCCTGCGAACCATCCAAGAGACTCAATAGATCACACAGTGCTGAGTGCAGGTTCTTCTCCTAACTCTGAATTGAATTAGTGGTATGGTTTGGGGCATGTCCTTAATCTCTTTGAGCCTTAGTTCTTAATTAATCAAAGAAAATGTGGCCTAGATAATACCTGGAGTTCCTTCCTGCTCTAACATTCTGTGATTCAGTATCCTAACTACCATCTTCATCATAGTGTTACTTTGAGTTCTCCCGTTTGTCTTGGTTTAGGCAACCCTATGGAACATGTGGGATTAAAAAATACATTCAGACCGTAAATTATTTGAAGGCTTCTGGGGAAAAAATTGATGTTTTAAGGAGCCTTAAGGGGACCCACTTCCAGGAATTTATCCTAAAAATATAACTGGAAATGCAGGCACCAAATTAAATGTAATATAGATGTCTAAAATTGGGAGAAAGATTAAATAAACTTTGTAGCCACTAAAAATAAAGTTTTCAAGTAACTTATATAACAGGGGATATACTTACTAAAAAGAATAGGATTTTTTAAAAACTGAGAAGGGGCTTTGGGTTCAGACTGACTAGGTATGAATAGCAACTTTATCATTCATTGGCTACATGACTTTGGGCAAGTCATTTAACCTCTAAGTGCCCCAGTTTTCTCTTCTGTAAAATGGGACAAATAACAGTATCCACCTAGTAAAATTAAAATGAGTTACTCCAAAGTAACTAACCCACAGTACTTATTAAACAAGCTCATGTTGTTCTCAACCCACCTCAGATTACCAAAGTAAAACAGAAGTAAGCCCAGGTGAAAATTTTTATTTGGATACTAACTGCTGAAGAGCAAGAAGCATCCATATAATTCTCTTGGCCGTTATTCATGTACAATCTATAACGTTTCTCCTGCTGTTGTCTTAGAGGGTTACTGGAATCTTCTGCGGCTGTTTAATTTCTTGACTGCAATGAGAGAATAGGTCCCTTGAAAGCAGGGACCATAAACCCATTCTTTCTGCTCCCCCATTGGGCCTGGATAGTGCCTTATACGCTACAAAGTTCTAAATGAACAAGAGTAACTAGGCCCTTCTTATAATACAGGGTCATTTACTTAAAAATATCTCAACTGTGATGTCTCAAAGTGCATTCATACTCAACATACCCCAAAACTGAACTGGTCATAGTATCCACTCACCCACTGGCAGAAAATAGTTTTTCCCCAGTTAGCTATTTTGGTTAACACCACCATTCACTCACTTGTTCAAATTCAAAATATGAAAATTACCCTAGACTCCACCTATATCCCTGAAAACTAATTAGTTATTGAGACCTATTGCCTCTACTTCCTTACCCTCCCCTGCCCCAAATTTGACTGACTTCCCTTAGCCTCTTCAATTGAATCCTCCCTGATGACCCAGACAGGAGAGCATCCCTCTTATACCTTATCAGAATACCCAGTTCTCACTTTAATGAATTTTTAGTGTGATAAGTCATTAAAGGCCTGTCCTTGTCATCAGCCTCTGTGTTCATTACTGCACTGTAAGAGCCTATGTAGCAAGTAACGGGGACCTCTCAGAGGGTGGGAGTTCCACTTTTTGAGGCTCCAGGTATATTAAAAAAGAAAGAAAATGCCAAAAGAGAGTTACAAAAATTGTGGTTGTTTTTAAACCACAAGGCACTTAGAGGTGAAATGACTTGCCCAAAGTCATGTAGCTAATGAATGATAAAGTTGCGATTCATACCTAGATTTAACTCATAAACACTTTCGACACACACATAAAATATATGGCTAATGTTGAAAATAACATGAAAAATTAAATTTGGAGCCGTTCCTAAATGTGAAAACTGTAGGCTAAAGAATCTCCCTAAACCACCTTCAAGACCTGCTAACAGGTTCCTGCTGCCCCAAGGGCTGAGCAAACCAGTATAGTTCAGCAGGGCCATTGGGATGTGATAGGGAGCCAATGGGGATGTAAGTAGTTGAAGGCTTTTAAAGAGGGATAGGAAGTGATCGGAGTAAGGGGGAAAGTGAGTCCCTCCCTGTTCCTACTTCAGTTACAAAACTTCTGTATCTTTAGCCTTTTCACCTAAAACAATCTGATGGTTCCAATCATTTTCTGCTTAAATGACCTAAACAGAACGAAGTGAAAGCAGGCTTGCTCTATCTGCCTGACCCAAAAAACCCAGTTGCTCCCAGTGGCACCTCAAATGACATTCATTTTTACTTCATTTTCAATGTGGAAAGAAAAAGTTGCCCAAGTCCTCAAATATCACTTCAATGTCATCTCCTAGATGACACCATTACCCATAGATCTTTTTTTTTTGGTCCCCTGCTTAATGTTCCCCACAGGCACAATTTATTACTTGTAAAAGCCAAGCACTCCAGAGTTTGATTAGATCTTAATCCAAATAACAGACACATCCCCCTTGGAAAGAGAACACAGGGCTTTCCTCACCCGCAAAGCAGAACATACCTGCCAGCCAGCCAGCAGAAACCCCCAGGGAAAATCACCAGGCAAGGAAACAAAAAGGTCCTTTTTCAACATCCTCCCTGCCTGATCTCACCACTTATAACCTCACAAAGGGAAAGTGGTTCACCCAGACCTACAAGGATGCAAAATTCAATCACTGGCTTCCAACTTCAGTTCATTCTAAAAATTCATTCTCCTTCCCCGTCCAAAAACCTCTCTGCTCCTAATGACACCAAAATCACCCTCTGGGTTAAAGACGTGATACAACTCTTGATATCCATATTGGCCCCTTTTTTACTGACTGCCCTCCTCCAACACACACACACACACACACACACACACTCACGCACACATACTCATTCAGTACCCAAAAGGGAAATATTTTAAAAACTCCAGCACTTAAAGATAATATTGGGTAGATCCCAAAATCTACATTGGGTGTTAGGTGTTAATTCTCAGTGTTACAGTCACATAAAACACAGACCAGGCCTGTGCACGAAAGGGGAAAGTAACCCAGAGGAAAATATTCTACAGTATCCTTGGTGGCATCTCAACCAAATAGCTAACTCTAATAGAAAATAAATACCATAGAAGAAAACTTAAACCAAAGTTTCACTTTGAGCCGCCACTAAAATGAAGTATTTCTAAATCTTAATTGACTCATATTTTAAGACACATTTGTAAATTCCAATACACTAAACCAATTTGAACTATTTCTTGAGCTTCCCTTTACTATTTGCCTTAACATTCAAAGTAAAGCATATACAAGCATATGTAGTTTTAAATTTTTTTGATTCTCTAGGATTTCGTACTAGCACTTTCCCAAATTTCGTTTTGAAAATTTTTTTAAACTATCCTTACCTTCACACTTTCCTCAATGCCAAGTTCAACTCAGTTCTCTTCTTCCCAGAATTTATAATGGTTCCAGTCTCAAGAAGGAAAAGCAGGCACTGACTGATCTCAATCTAAAACTCTTCTTCCTTGGAGACTAAACCAATGTGCTCATATCTCCTAGAATGAAGTCGAGCAGATGAGCCTTCAGGATGTCACAATTCTGCATAAATGTGAACCTAGAGACCACACCCTTTTGAGCATCATACCTTTCTGTCTAAACTTGTACCATAGAGTGTTTCCCAATGGGACTCACCTTGTTACCCCTCCCACATGACCACTAGCTTCAGGCATGTACTACCTGCTGTGAGAACTGAAGCCAGTGGGGCATGCGTGATCTTTGCTATCTCTCTTCCAGGCCATCAGGATGAACATATGGCCCTTGTCCCCAGCTGCCGGTAAGGTGCTCGGTTCTTCCGAGGAAGCTAAGGCCGCGTTGGGGTGAGGCCCTCACTTCACCTGGCGACTAGCACCACTCCGGGCAGCGCCCGCCCACTACTCGCCCACACCATGGCCTCGGTCTCAGAGCTCGCCTGTATCTACTCGGCCCTTATCCTGCATAACGAAGAGGTGACAGTGACAGAGGATAAGATCAGTGTCCTCATTAAAGCAGCTGGTGTAAACGTTGAACCTTCCTGGCCAGGCTTGTTTGCAAAGGCTCTGGCCAAGGTCGACATCGGGAGCCTCATCTGCAAGGTAGGGGCTGGTGGACCTGCCCCAGCAGGAGGCCCTGCCCCCTCCACCGCTGCTGCCCCAGCTGAGCAGAGAGTGGAAGCAAAGAAAGAAGAGTCGGAGGAGTCTGATGATGACACGGGCTTTGGTCTTTTTGACTAAACCTTTTGTAACACATTCAATAAAAGGCTGATCTGTGTTGCAAAAAAAAAAAAAAAAAAAAAAGATGAACATATGACAAAGGGAATGGTTATGGCAGCTGTAATGTAATAGAGCCTGTTGGACAAGTCCTATAAAGACAATCCATTTCCTAACATATGGCCTCAAACAAGACATTGCCACAGGTGCCAGGGCTGGAGTCATGACCAAAACCAAAGTTATAGGAATAACAAAAAATGATGGAAAAAATTGCGATAGGTCAATAATGAAGTTCGCTAGCTTCCAAGGAATATGCAATCTGGTAGAGAGATAAGTGCATAAAACATTCTAATCCAATGTGAGGCTTGCACAAAGTGAAATGGAAACAAGGAAAAGGCGACAGTCTGACTCTAGAGAGCTGGCAGCTGTTATCCTGTCTATACCCTAGTCTTATTTTTCCTCTCATTGTAAACCTTTGGTGAGCAAGGGCAATATCCCCCATAATGCCTTGCACCTAGTTAGCACTCAAAAAATAGCCAGTGAATGATGAGCTCCTGCATGGACTCAACCTCCCTGAAACTCTGACTTAGGTGGCAACCAGTATCAGAAACAGCTGCAGTGGTTAAATGCAGATTCCTGGGCTCCACTTCAGATCTACCAAATCCATCAGCAGGGGGAGGCCCAGGAGTCTAAATTTCAATAAGCACTCGCCAGTTGATTTTTATGTGTTCTTGAGTTTTGAAAACCAAAGGCTTAGAGTATATGAAAACAGGCAGAGTGATGCTATGACAGAAAAATTTAAATGTGACCTCCCCACTGCCATACCCCAGAGGCCATTTGTCAGCTGTCAGTGTCATAAACCCTGGCACCTGATGAGTTTGCTCATATTGGATGGAGGCGGGTGGCTCAATAGCTGCTCCTGAGGCCAGAATAATAATCTGACTGTCACAAGACAATAATCATTCTAGAGTGCTGCCATTCTAGTTATTTTATCATATATTAAGATTCTATTTTGTCTTGATCTCTTCTATACCCCGGCATTTTATTCCCACACCCCTCTCAATCTTTAAATAACAAAAACATCCATGTGTCATGGACAATTCTTAGCCAAACATCCAGAATGACAAACAGAACTGTAAACTTGAAAATATGATGTATGGTGAGGTAATCTTAAGATTTATGTCTTAAGGAAAAAACAAACCAAAACACAAATAGAAAGTAAGAACAAATGTTATGTTGCATCACCTGCCTGTAACCAACTCTTTAACGTAAACAGAAGCGTGGGCTGTTTCTGTGAGTAATGCAGACCTGAGATGTGAAGAAAGCCAGCGTTCATTGAGCATCTGGTATGTGCTAATACCTTTTCAGTTATCCTCTCTTTGAGACAACTCAAGGAAGTATTATTTCCACCACACACATGTGAATACTGAGACGTCGGGAGATTTACTAATGTACTCTAAGTCACAGAGTTAGTATAGACTAGAGCTAAGATCCCAAATTCCTTATATATCTGATTCCAAATCTCATACTATCCCCCTAGATAAGGGAAGACACTAGAAAAGGTCTGTGAGTAGCCCATCAATTTCCATCAATCACCTTTAAGTGGGTTAAACACTGTAGGGAAAGGGCTTCTCCTTCTGGGATTTTCTACCATTGAGCTGCTGGCACATGTGAAGGAGGTGAAACTTTTCTTTCCCACCTACTGTAGTCAAAGTCAGAGAGCACAGGGCTGCCAACAAAAGGGAAAGCTGGGCTGACTTGTCTGCGAGGACTTCATTTGACAAAGGTCTAGATGCTAGAGATGAGTATAAGTGATGTGGTAAGAACCTAAAAGTTTGTAGTTTCCTTATATAGATCTTGTACCTATTTTGTTAAACTTATACCTAAGTACCTCTTTTCTCCCCTTTTCTTTTTTTGGGGGAGGTGCTAATATAGCGGTATGTTTTTCATTTCAAATTCCGACTATTCGTTGCTGGTACACAGGAGAGCGGTTGACTTTTCTCTAGTAATCTTGCATCCTGCAACCCTGCTAGAATAGCTTATTGGCACCAGTAGGGCTTTTTGTTGTTGATTCCTTGGGATGTTCTGCAGACAATTATGTTATCTGCAGACAAGGACAGTTTTATTTCTTCCTTCTCTATTTGTATACTTTGTATTTCCTTTTCTTACCTTCCTGCATTAGCTAGGACTTCTAGTATAATGTTGAATAGGAGTGGTTAAAGGAGACGCGTTTGCCTTGTTCCCAGTCTTAAGGGGAAAGCATCTAGTTTCTTACCATTGAGTACAATGTTAGCGGTAGGTTTGAGGTAGTTATTCTTTACCAAACTGAGGAAGTTTCATTCTCTTTCTAGTTTGCTGCTTTTCAAGTGTTTTCAAATTTCTTTTAAAACAAAACCTAGGAAGGTGGTTTAGAACCAAATAATAGAGAACCTTAAATGCCAGGTTAAGAAGCTTAAGCTTTATTCTACAGACAATACAATAAGAAGAGGCTGAACGTTTTGAGCAAAGAAGGGATATTACAGAGATGTGCATCAGAGCCCTTAAAACCATCCCATAATACAAAAATCTAGTTTCCATTCAAAGATGTCCTGAAAAGGGGACTCCTCTAACTACCTTAGCAACCCGTTCTGGTGACATACAAACGTCACTCTCTGTTAGCCTTATAGCAAACTCCAATCCCTTTGAGGTCCCGGGGAAGGTGCAGAACACTCATCAGTCTTGATAAACGGCTCCCTCAAAGACATGGGCCCCAAACTCAACCCAGTATTCTGCTCCCCACTCTCTGCCCGGAGGAGAAATCTGTGTGACTGTGGATAGCCAAAATGCAGTAACCACACCTGAATCAACAGTGTTGACACACGCATTTACATCACACCTTCCAGCAGGGCAGCGCTGTTCTCAGGAGCTCTATTGACAGTGACATCTGGATGAATCCTTGTCATATCTACAGAGGGCTTCTGTAGCCCAGTTCTCATGGCCTTGGCTGATTCACCTCTTTACCCACTTCCCTGCATCCTGCTCTTCCCTTCCTTTTCTCTCTTCTGCCTGCCACAACCCATTCTCAGAAGGCAGCAGAGATGTATCAGGATCCTAAGCAAACTGCTTCCAAGAGCACAAGGATCATCTTGGGAAAGAAAGACACTTCTGGATCAAGTTCCAAATTCAGGCTTGGCTTGGATATCTGTGTGCGGAAGGGTGGTTGATAGAAGATAATCATTAGAAGCCCAAAGAACCAAAAATAAGGGGAAAGGAAACGATTTTCCAGGTAGGGCTAATAACTCTCTGGTTTCTGAAGCTCATAGGCTTACAAACTACACAAGCATCCAGTTCTCCCCACCCTTCAGCTTCATGTTGCCCCCTGGTGGATGTCTTTTCCCCAGCAGGCTACCCCATGAAATGTATTCTAATGTGATTTTCCTCTGAAAACCTATTCTTGTTCTCCACTTCCTCCTGCCACCAACACACACATAAATTTGATTTTATATGAATCCTTTCCCCTTGGGGAAGGCTCAGATGTGGGGCCAGGGTTAGGGTCTCCACATTTTTCCCACTGTATCCATCTAACACACACACCCAGCCTTGGCAATGACCCAGAATAACTAATCATTGAGCCCCCTCCCTAT
Organism: Miniopterus schreibersii; assembly: GCF_964146895.1. NCBI lineage: Eukaryota > Metazoa > Chordata > Mammalia > Chiroptera > Miniopteridae > Miniopterus > Miniopterus schreibersii. The sequence goes on along the minus strand of NC_138106.1, from coordinate 65,133,293 downwards.
GTCAGAAGGGACAATGGGAGATGCCAGAGAAAGGAAGTCATTTCTTACCTATGGATATCTGTGATTCCCTGGAAAGTGTTTTTGGGAAATTTCTGGCTTGTTGAGAGGAAATCCAATTTTCTTAGGAATAAGTGCCTCTAAGATTATTCATATACGTATGGGAATGACAATGAGTGCTCTTGGCTGCCTGTTCTACCATTCATTCCCTCATTCCTCTAACTATCCATCCATATTTTCAACAAATATTTATTAAACAACTATGATGTGCCAGGAACAGTCTATCCACTGGGGACATGAGATCAAATCAGAATTCTTATTTTAACCAGATCTCCAGGTGATTCATAAGCACATTCAAGTTTGAGAAACACTGGTTGAGGGCAGAATTTCTCAACAGTGCTATTGACATCTCAGGCCCGAGAATTCTTTGCTGTGTTGGGCTGTCCTGTGCCAAGATGTTTAGCAACATCTCTGGTCTCCACGTACTAGATTCTGGCGGCACTGTTTTCAAGTCGTAGTGATCAAAAATATCTACAGATATTAATTAATGTCCCAAGGGGCAAAATCACATTTCCTTCCCCATTAAGAAGTACTGGTTTAGTGAAATGCAAATCAAAACCACAATGAAATACCACCTCCCACCTGTTAAAATGGCTATCATCAACAAGACAAGAAATCACAAGTGCTAGAGAAGTTGTGGAGAAAAAGAAACCATCATTCACTGCTGGTGGGATTGTAAATTGGTACAGTCACTATGGAAAACAGTATGGAGGTTCCTCAAAAATTTTAGAATAGAGTTACCATATGACCCAGCAATCCCTCTTCTGGGTATCTACCCGAAAAATTTGAAAACATTTATTCATAAAAATATATGTACCCCTGTGTTCATTGCAGCACTATTCATAGTGGCCAAGACATGGAATCAACCAGTGTCCTTCCATACATGATTGGAAAAGATGTGGTACATATATATAATGAAATACTACTCAGACCTAAGAAAAGATGAAAGACTGTCATTTACAACACATGGATGGATCTTGAGAATATCATGCTAAGTGAAATAAGTCAGGTGGAAAAAGCCAAGAACCATATGATGTTGTGCATATGTGGGATATAAAACTGAAAGCAACAAATGAACAAACAAACAAACAAACACCCACAGACACAGACAACAGCAGGGTGGTTACCAGAGGGTGAGGGGGTGGAGGGAGGTAGAATAGGATAAAGGGGGTCAAATATATGGTGGCAGAGAAAACTTGACTTTGGGTAGTGAACACACAATGACAGGCAATGTATTATAGAATTGTATACTCGAAACCTATATAACTTTTTATTTTAATTACTTTTTATTAAAATATAACATGCATGCAGAAAACTCTAATAAATTAAATATTACCAGAAAACCAAAATTTCTCCTTGAGATCTCTCCTAGTTACCAATACTTCTTACCAAATTAAGTATCCTGATTTTTATTTTTATATATTAGTTTTACCCAGTTTTGAACTTAATATGTATTTTTGTAGGAATTTTTTAATATATGCTTTATATATTTCATGTAAATGTTTGTGAGAATACATCTCATTGCATGTAGTTTATTTTGATTGCTATATAGCATTCAATTCTGTGAAACCTATATAACTTTATTAACCAATGTCATCCCAATAAATTTAATAAATGTTTTAAAAGTACTGGTTTAGAAGGCCCTTGGTCAAATTCCCTTAACATAAAAAGAATTTCTTCTTTTCTTTTGGGAAAAAGGGAAATGTAACAAATTTAGCTGTTAACTATTGTATGAAAGTAGGTCCAACCAAGATTATGTGCACCTTTTTCAGAAAGATAATGAACACATTATTGTAACTAATAGAACAAACAAAACATCATTTGGAAAAATAATGTTTGCAAATTTCCCATGGTCTTTTACATTAAGATCTTTCAAGTTTGTGGTTTCATTTCATATTACTACTGAGGACAAAGAGGGGCTGGGCATTAAATATGGCATACATGAAGTCAAGCACTTATTATTGGATGTCATCACTGCCAATTACATTTGTCCTAGGTGCAGTCATATAAAGGTCTATCTAGAATATCTCCCCATTTTGAAAAAGATGGCCAATGTGGACATAAGGCTCTGTGCCCACTATCAAACAGTGGAAATGAAGGCAAGGGGGGAACGTCATGTTCCAATCTAGCTTATGAAAGAATAAATCACATAAGCAGAGGCTGAAACAGTAGGGTGATAGCTGAACACTGTGCAATTTTGACTGGAGTAGAGGAGGAATCATCAGCAGAATAACTCTTTAGTCTCTCAGACTCTTGGTGTTAGGAAATTTATGTCTCATTTGTTTATTGTAACTGTTATTTTTTAATATGTTTTTATTGATTTGAGAGAGAGAGGAAGGGAGAAGGAGAGAGAGATAGAAACATTGATGAGAGAGAAACATCAACATTGATAGGCTGCCTCTTTCATGTCCTGTTAGAAATCGAACCCTCGACCTGAGCATGTGCCCTAACCAGGAATGGAACCAGTGACCTCTTGGCTCATGGGTTGACACTCAACCACTGAGTTCCACTGACTGGGCAGTAATTGTTATTTTTTTTAAGCCCAATCTAAGAAATAATGATTCCTGACTTTGGACAGTACCTATGACAAATAAAGAAAGAAACAAGATAATTTTAGCTACTGATAAAATAACTCAAGACAATGTGAGAGATAGCAAGCTCAGCCTAGGGGAGTGGGGACAGTGGTTCCACATTGGAAGTGCTGAGCCGGGCTGAGCTACGCTGAGCTGAGCCAAAGTATCAAGGCTATGTCCCTGCCTCTGTGAAATGGATGAGGCCATCGGCCCAGCCCTGCCTGTGAATGCATCAGTGGTACTGGTTTCATTTCAAAGAGGCAGCTAAGCTTGAGACAATGTCCATAGTCAGTAAGTGGTAGAAAGCAGAAGAGGAACCCAAATATCTGGGGTACTGGTGGGCATTGTTCTTTCTACAATACCAAATACCCCTGCTTTAGTGCCCTGTTGCTGCTCTAACAAATTACCATGAAAGTACAACACAAATTTAATAACTTACAGTTCTGAAGGTCAGAAGTCTGAAATGGATATCCCTGGAGTAAAACCAAGGTGTTAGCAGGGTAATTCTCCCTCTAGAGGCTCTGGGGGAGAACCCATTTCCTTGCCTTTTCTAACTTCTAAAGACTTCTTGCATTCCTTGGCTCGCCTTCCACCATCCTCAAGGTCAGCAGCACAGTATCTTCCCCTCTCTCTCTCTGATACTAACCCCCTTCTTCTGTTGTCACAGGTCCTTCTTCTGACTCTGGTCCTCCTGTCTCCCTCTTATAAGGACCAGGACCCTTGTAATTACATTGGGTCAATTCAAATAATCCAGAGTAATCTTCCCATCCCAAAATCTTTAACTTAATCAAATCTCCAAAATCCCTTTTACCATGTGAAGGAAACCAGGATATCTCACACTAAGATACGCCTCTTTGAAAAAGACAAGTACCACATGATCTCACTCATATGTGGAATATAATGAACAAAATAAACTGATGAACAAAAGAGATCCAGAGACACAGAAGCATGGAACAGACTGAAGGATCTCAGAAGGGAGGTGGGGGAGTGGGTGGGGAGAGATTAATCAAAGAACTTATATGCATATGTGCATAACCTAGGGACACAGACATTGGTATGAGGAAGGCTTGGGGGTGGGGTGGATGTGGGATGGAGGGGATCAATGGAGAAAAAGGGGGGACATCTGTAATACTTTCAACAATAAAGATAAATTCAAAATAAAACAAAATATACGTCTTTGATATAAAAATTACTTTGAGCCCGGCCGGACGTGGCTCAGCGGTTGAGCATCGACCTAGGATCCAGGCGATCAGGGTTCAATTCCCAGTCAGGGCACATGCCCGGGTTGCGGGCTCGATCAATGACTTTCTCATCATTGATGTTTCTATCTCTCTCTCTCCCTCTCCTTTCCTCTCTCTGAAATCAATAAAGATATATTTTTTAAAAAAGTTATTTTGAGCTGAAGGCAATTAAGCAGCAGCAAATGCAAGGAAAAGCTATCTATACCCTCCCCTTTTTGCCGAGGGCAGGATATAAATTCTTTTTTCACCAGAAATAGATTCTTAGCTCAGAGATGACACCAGAGGAATCTGCAAACAAACTTTATTTCATTAGCTCCCTCCCATATGTTTACTTTCCCATAGTTTGCCGCCTAAAACTGCTTTCAGTCTCCTACAAATGTGTTGTTCTTTGCTGAAGATGCTCTATAAACTAGAATTCTAAGCCACCATCTTGACTTACTTTTCACTGAGGTTTTCCCCTCTGTGATGTGCAGTGCATGCATTAATAAACTGTTTTTCTCAGCGTGAAGGTCCCTCAAAAAATTAAAAATGGAACTGCCTTATGATCCAGTGAAACTACTTCTGGGAATATAGCCAAGGAAACCCAGAACACTAATTTGAAAAGATATATGCACCCCCATGTTTACTGCAGTGTTATTTACAATAGCCAAGATGTGAAAGCAACCCAAGTGCTCGTCAATAGACTAGTGGTTACAAAAGCTGTGGTACATAAAAAATAATGAAATCTTACTGTTTGTGACAGCTTGGATATAATACAAGGTATTATGCTAAGAGAAATAAGTCAGACAAAGACAAATACCACGTGATATCACTTATATGTGGGATCTAAAGAACAAAATAAATGAACAAACAAAACGGACTTACAGACACAGAGAACAGACTGATGGATACCACGGGGAGGGGTGTTGGGGAGCGGGGTGAAAAAGGGTGATGGGATTAAGAAGTACTAATTGGTTGTTACAGAATAGTCATGGGGACGTGAGATAAAGCTTTGGGAATATAGTCAATAATATTGTAATAACTCTGTGTGGTGCCAGGTGGGCACTTGAATTATCTGAGGGAACACTTTGTAACCTACATGAATGTCTATCGCTGTGCTGTATACCTGAAACTAATACAAAACAGTGTTAACTGCAAAGTTAAATCAAAAAATAAAATAATAAAAAAATGTTTTTAAAAACTTCCATGCATGTATGGAGAGTCTCTTTATGTGCACTGACACATAAGTATTCTATTTTTTTACTGAACTGGAATTAATATATTAGATTTTCCTTTCATCGTTAATTGTCTATTGTTACATGTTTATATTAACTACTTTTTTAAATTATAAAAGTAATACATGCAAATAGATTAAGTAAACGTGTAAGAGAACACACAGAAAAGTAAAAGACCTCTCAATAAATAAATAAATAAATAAATAAATAAATAAATAAAACTGTTTTCCTTTGTTAATCTGTCTTTTTGTTAAAGAGTCTCAGCTAAAAGTCTAAACGGGTCAAGTTTTGCCTCCCCAGGTTCTGCAGACACAGATGAGCTGGGATGCCCTACCAGCTCCAGAGCCGGCAGATGGGATCCTGGGAAAACAGACAGAAAGCCAGCGATATGTAAGAATTCTTACCAAAGTCAGCAATCCCAGATCTCCATTTGCAGAGCCCAGCCAAGAAAGGAAGGTAAAAATTTTTCTTTCCCTTTCCTTCCAAAGTTACTTTCCAAATGTTTTTCCAAAAAAACATTTGTAAAACTTAGTTCTTTAAATTGTGACTCTGTGGATTTGGTTTGGAGATACATACAGCCTCTCAGAAATTGTCATTGTTTTCTTGTCTCTTTTGTGTATTTGCCATAAGGAAGCCATAAAGGGCCTTTGACGGCTCTCCTTTCTTTATTTTGTTTGTGCTGGGAAACTTTCCAGTATAACCCATCAGGTAACACAGATCACCGGGTCTGTGATTTAAGGCATCTCTGTGAAAGGACAGAGCTTCTTTACCACCTGTAACTATGAAGGTCTTTACTTTCTTAGAGTATCTTTGGGAGAAATTTTGGACCTTGAGATTACTGCATCTTTTGTATGCTTTTGGGGACACCTCTTGTGTCCACAGTTAAGCTATAAAGGCTTATTTTATTGGTTTTAAGCTATAGAAAGGCTTATCCATTAAAATGGATATACCTTTAAAGATTTGGACTTTTGTATCTAAAAGGAGTTTCTTAGAGAGCTCATATTCTACACAAGTGTCCTACTGGTACCTAGAAATTAGCTTTAACAAGGCCCTAAGAACATACATTAAAGCTGTTCTCATGCTGTAACCAGACCCCATCAGCTCCAGGCCTTCCTTTATTTTAGGCCCCCATCGAAAAAAATAAAAAAATTCATTGAACTGTCTTATACTTAGGAAAATAATATCATAAATAGTAATTGCTTTAAATTTATAACAAAAATAAACATGCCCCTGAATTCCTTCTTTTATAAAAACAACCTACATTCTTTCATTGTCCCAGAGATGGCATCGAGTAAACCTCACTCCACTAGTTCCCTCCCATGTATTTACCTTCCCCCAATGTGCCGCCCTTGGAAGCCTAAAACTGCTTTCCTACAAATTGGCTGTTCTTTACCAAGGATGTTATATAAGCTGGAACTCTAAGCCTCTGCTTTGAGTTCCTTTTTGTTGAGGTTTCCCCTACCTGATGTGTGCTGCAAGTGTTAAAAAACTGTTTCTCTTGTTAATTTGTCTATTTGTGTAGAGTCCCAGCTATAACATGGATAGAGGTCAAATTTTACCTTCCCTACACATGTAAGGTAACATATTCTCAGTGTCTGGAGATTAGGACATGATTGACTTTGGGAGACCATTATTCAGCTTACCACACCTCCTTAAGAATGACGGTCACCAACAGGCAGAGGGGAAGAAGAGAGTAGGAACAGCAGTTGCCCTCTACAAACTCTCAGGTCCCAAGTCACTGAGGGAGACTCCAGAGCATAGCGTTATCTACTTCTCAATCTTGGCTGCACCATAGAATCCCTTGAAGAGTTCATAAAAAAGCAACCAATGCCGGAAGTCCATTCTTAGAGATTCTGTTTCAATTAGTCTGGGCGAGCCCAGGCATTGACACTTTAAAATTCCCTCCAGGTGAATAAGAGCCCAGATTCTGGTATCAGACTGCTTGCATGCAAAGGCCAGCTCCACCACTGTGCTTGACCTGACGGACGTTTTTTAACTTTGCCTCAGTTTCTTCTCCTACAAAAGGAGAATGATGCCCCGGCTGGTGAGGCTCACTGGTTAGAGTGTCGTCTCACACACCAAAGTGTCACAGATTCTGTTCCCGGTCAAGGGCACATACCTTGGCTGCAGGTTCTATCCCTGGCCTCAGGAGGCAACCAATCAATGTCTCTCTCTCACATGAATGTTTCTCTTTCCCTCTCTCCAGCCCTTCCAGTCTCTCTAAAATAAATAGGAAAATATCCTTTGTTGAGGGTTAACAAAAACAATAAAATAAAATAAAATGAGCATGATGATATTCATAGAACTACCTTATAAAGCTGAGGATAAGCTGACATAATACAAGTAAAGTTCTTGCCACATAGTAGACACCGCGTAAATGTTATAGGTTGTTTTTGCTTGAAATGCCTCCAAGCTCTCCAGAGGTGTGTCTTATTCCAAGTCAGGCAGGAACCCCAAGTGCTCTCTATGTGTCTAGGCTGTGAAGAATGGGACTGGGAGGCAACAGAGCACAATTTCCCGTGCCCTGCTGGTTGCGATGGGCTCCTGAAGAGGCCACCCAATGTGCCAAGGGAGGGACGGCATGAGGAGTGGAGTTGCAGGGCTCCTCAAGCTGGAGAATATAAAAAATTAGATGGGTAAGAAAGAAGAAACAGAAAGGCTGAAGCTGGGGTAGAAAAGCTGCGGTAGGGCCCCGCTGGGCATGGCTCAGCAGTTAAGCGTCAACCTAGGACCCAGGCGATCAGGGTTCGATTCCCGGTCAGGGCACATGCCCGGGTTGCGGGCTGCAGCCGATCAATGACTCTCTCATCATTGATGTTTCTATCTCTCTCTCTCCCTCTCCTTTCCTCTCTCTGAAATCAATAAAGATATATTAAAAAAAAACAAAAAAAAAACCGAAAAGCTGCGGTAGGCTATTAAATGGGAGGGAAGCTAAGAGCCGTCCAATAGTGCCCACACATTTTACGTGCACCAATTAATTTAACCCTCATAGTTATTCTCACTTTAAAGATAATGGTGAAGAGGTGCATTTCATAATGATGATAACATGATTCACAACAGTGTCATCAAAGAACCAAGATTCAACCCCAAGTCAATGTCCAAAAGGGAAAAGAGGGGGAAAGTGGCATCTGTTGAGCATCCACCACTCTAGGAGTGTACAGAGTTCTGTCAATTCCACTTGATAGTATTTTCCTCCCCATTTTACATGAACGGGCCAGAGGCTTTGAAAAGCTAACTTGCCCAATTAGCAGTTAGCAGTGGTATAAACTGATTGTGAATTTTTTCATTCTTAGTGGTATAGGAGGTTCTATTTCCCTGACCCAAGCAAACTGTTAACTTATTTCAATTTTATCAATTTTAGTTTTTTAAATAAGCTTGCTGTGCTGTCTCTCTGCTGTTTTAGTTGCATTTTCATAAAAATTTGAGATGAGCATTTTCTGGACATTCGTATTCAGTACTGATAAGATTTTAGTAAACTATGTGCTCACATAATTTACCTATGCTTTTATGAATTTGGGCTACTTTCCTTTAACAAAGAAAACAATAAAAACAAAACAAAAGGAACAAAGCCGTGAAATAACGGGGGGGGGGGGGGGGAGAAAAAACGTGAAGTAGCTTATAAATAGCAAAAGTGGGATCCTGACTCAAGTGCGCCTACCTTTAAGCCTGTTCTCTTCCCCATCGCATCCACCCTTCTCCGTGCCACAAGCTAATTGTAATAAGCATTACAAGAATCATGAGCATTTATTGAATGCTGACTCTGTATCTAAGAAAAGTCAAGTAAGATGACTGACATAGTTACCCACCTGGGAGGCTTAGAAATGCTGCCTCTCAGGCCCCAGCCCCTACCTGCTGTCAGAATCTGCGTGTTTAACAATCCCCAGGTAACTCAGCACTTTAAAGTTGGAGAAGACTGCTTTGGGTAGCTTTTGTTATGCTTTCTATCTTTCCAAAGAGTTGTTTTGGTAATGTAGGTATGGCCTAAGATGCTCCATTTACCAGACCTCACAAGGCACCAATGAAAGGTACAAAGGAGGCCGCTGTGGCTTAAGGATGATGTCAGGGAGGGGAGGAGGCCCACAAACACCCTTTCCCCAATACAGCTCTTTATCCCCAATACACACCCTCCCCAGGAGCACACTCCTTAACAAGACCAAGTGCACTGAATGTGGGATTACCTAATGGCCCTGTGAAAGCCAGAACAGGATAAAGCAGTGTTTCTCATACTTGAGTTATATGCAACCTTTTAAAAGAAAAAAAGAAAAACGTTCTTTCAGAGCCAGTATGTTGACTTAAGTTGTTTTTATTATAAATTTTCTTAAATAGGAAAAATATATATATAGACAACTATAAAAATAAAAACAATTTATAAATTAAATATAAGCAAAACTACAAAACCAACACAAATCAAATAAACTAATACAAATAATGTATAACAATGATTTCTCACCTTTCACAGTATAACTCTGGCACTGACAGCTACAGTGTATCTTCTTTTTGGTCCATAATCTGTATATTGTGTCACCCAAATTGACTCAATTCTCTATTCAAACTGAAAGCCCCTGAAAGGTTGTCTGGCATATTAAGCCCATCTTCTTTATTTTTTATTTTTTTATAAAATATTTTATTTATTGACTTCAGAGAGAGGAAGGGTGAGGGAGAGAGAGAGAGAAATATCAATGGTGAGAGTCATTGATTGGCTGCCTCCTGCACACCCCCCACTGGGGATCGAGCCCGCAACCCGGGCATGTGCTCTGACCGGGAATCGAACTGCCATCTTCTGGATCCTAGGTTTATGCTCAACCACTGAGCCATGTTGGCTGGGCAAGCCCATCTTCTTTATTCATCAACCTTTGATAACAAAAGCAGTGCTATTTGCCCTGTCATGATCCTAAATACAAATGTGGGCTCCAACACTGAGATCACCGGTTGAACTCTCATACAAGATGCTCATCCAGGTGGTCTAGAATACGCTTATTCTTAGTTATTGCTGAGATGAAAATGCAGTTAGAAAATTATAACAGAGCTTGTAGACCTTCCTCCCTGCCCCCAAGAATATGTCAGCAGACACCTATATGAGATTATCAATTCAACTTGAAAAAACACTGGGATAAAGAATTAGGAAAAGCTATACCCATATACTCAATGAGGGAAATATTCTCTTTATATAAAAATTTCTGCTAATAGCTGCAGAAGAAATTATATAATTTAGAACTTTAGAAACCCTAATAAATTAGTAAATTCAGGCATTGATAAACAAAGATTGCTGACATCCAAGAAAGACAACCAAACAAGATGGGCCTGACGTATTATCCCCCCAAAAAAATATTGAACCTGGGTGTGCTCCTCTCTGTATTATCAACTTACAGGAAATACAGGGACAGAGAAGCATGTTAAATGACACAGGGATGCAACCAGTGAAATCCAGATGATGCATTCTACAGGACAAACTAGTTTTTCCACAGATAAATTATAAGCAAAACAAAGAGAGATGAAAGGAGAACTTGTATATCAATAGACTCCTCTGAATCAATGTGTGGGCTTAATTTGTATCTCGATTCAAACAAAAATAATTCAGAATTTTTAATTTCATAGGAGTGATAAGAGTATTGTGTTTTAAGTTTTTAAAAAGAATATTCTTTAGAGATATATGCTAAAATATTATGAACAAAATAATATGATGACATTAGTTTCAAAATTGTAACAGTTCATTTTATATGTCAGATTGGCTAAGCCCATAGCACCCAGTTTGAGGGCAAAGATCAGCCTAGTTGTTGCTGTGAAGATATTTTTATATATCATGCTCAACATTTAAATCAGTAGACAGCGAGCAAAGCAGATTATCCTCGGCATGACCGGGTGGGGAATCTAATCACTTGAGGCCTTAAGAGTAAACCCAAGGAAGAAGTAATTCTGCCTCCACGTTATCTTCCCAGTAGAAACTGCAACATCAACTCTGCCCCACAGAGATTCAATCTTGCTAGCCCTCATTATCTCAAGAGTCAATTCCTTAAAAAAATAAACAAATAAATAAATATCTCCGTATATTTTCACACACACACACACACACACACACACACACACACACACACCTGTTTTGTTCTGTTTCTCTGGAGGACCATGACTAATACAAAAATTATATGGGGGAGAGAAGGAGTGGATGGAGAAATAGAACAAAATTGGCCATGAGAGTAATTGTTGAAACTGGGTAATGGCTACATTATACAGTGGTACCTCGGTTTTTGAACGTCTCCATTGACGAACATTTCGGTTTAAGAACGCCGTAAACCCAAAAGTAAATGCTTTGGTTTTCGAACGCGCTTCGGAAGTCGAACCTACCACACGGCTTCCACTGAGGGCAAGATCCTGAGGCCCAGCCGTCGGCTGTCAGTCCCTTGGTTTTCGAACGTTTCAGAACTCGGTCTTCCAGAATGGAATACATTCGAAACCCAAGGGACCACTCTATTATTCTCTATTTCTCTATCTTTTCGGAATTTCCCATTTAAAAAGTTAGAAAGGGTTTTTTCTGTCACAGGGTCTGACGATAAAACAGCACATCAGAAATCAAGACCATCCTGAGAAACCCGAGGCTGTGACCCCAAGACTCACAAGGAAGAAGTTAAAGCTGGAAAGACCTTACCTTGGAGGTGACTCTTCCCTTGATCTTGGACTTCCTGTCTAATTTAGACTGCACCCTCTCTGGCCCCACAGCACCTGCACGTCCCTTTACCACAGCCCTTCTCTCCCACTGTTATACTCAATCTCTTCTCACTAGCCAGGAGCTCCTTACTAATCAAAGCACCAAGCTTGCACTCCAAAATATTTCATGAATGAATCAAAGCAATGCTACTCTTATGCGAATTCAAATGCTACGGCCGAGTAGTCCTTACTGTCTTTTGTTAATTGTTACAGTCTACCACTAACTACTCCATTATTTAATTTCTTTATATCCTCTGATTTCAAATACTCACCCCCTACCAACCAAACATTTGAGGTCTCACTTGGGGGAGAGAGGGCAGACACTGGCATTCACCATCGTAGAACTTCATAAAATGAACCTTCAAAATCCCATTTCTGGGCAGGAAACAAAATCCTATCCAACAAGAAGCCTAATTTTCAGTGCTTTCTTTCCAACCTGCTAGACAGGAAAACACTCTGATCCCTAGAACATGGTACGAAAAGTCATTCTTTTACACAGGTCTGCCTTGAGGTGACAGAATTTCAATGTAAATAGTCATTTAAACAAGCTGTTTCTTTGGCTTTGTCACAGTAGTCTGCAGGTTTTTGTAATAAATTGGTTGATTTTTATAATTGGAATGAGAAAAATCCTATAAATTTCAAAAATTAAAAAAAAAAAAGACCCAACACCAGCTTTTCTTTTGAATTAACTTATAGAGGGAGAGAGAAACTGGGTGAGAAAAAAATGACACAAAGTCATCTAAGCTCCAACCTCCTTTAAGTTCAAGTTCAGACAAGAAAAAGTGGAGAGTTTTACAGCTCACTATCCCCATGGGAAGTTCTCTGACTCCTATACAGAAAAATGAAGGGTCTGAGTAAGTGGAAGTCTCCTTCCTACTTGCCCACTCCCCTGTCCCCTGATTTGACCCTTAAAATCATTACTTCATCCCAAAGAAATCTTCACCTTTGCTTCTGCCCCCACCTCACAGAAGGTCTGGTATACACATTCATGACCAAACCTCAAAGTAAATAATAATAAACTGAGGGAATAAAGAGAATAAGTGACAGCTGCCTGGGCTGCCAGTATCTGAGGTGGGTTGTGTGTCCATGAAGAACAGCAAGACTCCCTGAGAAAGCCATACATGAGCCTTCCTTTGACAGAAATCCAAAAGGTCCCCAGAAAATGTGTCAGTAACCAGTGTTGACAGCTGTGCGAAAATGTCACCCATGTTTTCGGTTCCTGCCTTTCAGAACTTGGTACCACTTTGAACATCTGGAGGTAGAATTGCCACATTTAGCAACAACAACAGATGTACAGAATATTGGTGAAATTTGAATGTTAGGTAAATAAATGATTTTTAGCATAAGTATACCCTATATATTGCATGAGTTATTTGAAATTCAAATTTCACCAAGCATCCTGTGTTTCATCTGGCAGCCCATGAAGGCATTTCCCTGGGGGTAAAGAGCATTGCAAGTGCTCAGAGTGAAGATTTCTCAACAATACCCATGAAGCTAGTGATGAAATTAACACTAAAGTGCCGCATGAAAATAAGAAAACACAATTATTTGTGTCTCTATCGTGGGATCACTTTTGTAAAGTATATGATTGTCTACCCACTATGTCGTACATCTGAAACCAAATCTAAATAATATTGAACGTAAACTGTAATTAAAAAATAAAATCTTTTAACAAAAATAAATTTTAAAAAATATTTCTGTCTCCCCAAGAATGTAATCTATTAATCAGGGGTTGGCGTGTTTCCTTGAGTAAGAGACCTCAGGTTGACTTGGTCATGACTTCTGATTATTTCCAAATCTCTATTTAAACATCCTATGTTTTTCTGGATTGCACACCAGCTATTTCTTAATCACAAATGCTCCTGTGCCTCATTTATACAATGAAAACTTTGATCTAAAATGTTGGTGGCCTTACCCAAGCTGGTGTGGCTCAGTGGTTAGACCCACCCACCAAAGGGTCTCGGGCTGGATTCCCAGTCAAGGGCACATACCTAGGTTGCAGGTTTGATTCCTGGTCCCAGTCAGGGCATGTGTGGGAGGCAACTAATTGATGTGTCTCTCTCATATCAATGTTTCTCTCTCTCCACTCTCTTTAAAAATCAATGGGAAAAATACCCTTGGTGAGGATTAACAAAAATAAAATAATAAAATGTTGGTGGCCTCATCAGGTAAGCTGAAGATACCTGGGACAAGGTTTCACTCTAAGAGTCATCTGGATTGGTATGGGTATGTCTTTTTCTCTTAATCAACAGATACTAAAAGTATAGCCACAATCAAATTGTGGGATGCAGTGGAGAGGGAACCTAGAAATTCTCTGATGTTAAAAATGGGTCATTCTCTTATTTGAAAAGGTTGAAATCATTGGTCTAGGACAATTTCCAACACTTCTTTTAACTTTTCATGATTCCCAGCATTCTAACACCAGAGCCTCTAAATCATTGGTTCTTTACCGGTTCTTCTGAAAATTAGTTCTGAGCAAGTAAAATAAGAGAGGAAAATCTTGGGGCTCAAAGTAAGAAGGACTGTCTTAAGGGTGGTCAAGTGTGATGGGCACTATATTAGTCTTGTTCCTTTAGACAGATGAAACAAATACAGATTGAGGACCTAATATACAAGACATCTTCTGAATTCCTGTTGGCGTTTTGTCTTTTTCCTGCAGTTAAATGCTACAGTTATTTATTCATTTATTTTATTTATTTTTTAAATGCTAGTTTTCAGTGAAGCCCTCCTCATTTAAATATGTTTTTTTAAATTGATTTTAGAGGGAGAGGGAGTCAAAGAGAGAAACATAGATGTGAGAGACATCGATTGGTGGTCTCCCATATGCACTCCAACCAGGGATTGAACCTGCAACTTGGGTGTGTGCCCTGACTTGGAATTGAACCAGCGACCTTTTGGTGCACAAGATGACACTCAACCAACTGAGCCATACCAGCCAGGACTCTCCTTATTTAATTAGCATACTTAAAACTTAAAACATTCCTTCACCTCCAGTACTCTTCTCAGTGCTTTCCACAATCTGCCATTCTGTATACAAGGTGTCCCAAAAAAAGTATACACACTTTAACAGCTGATAGCTCAATTTTGAAAATGAAATGTATATTAATAAACACTGCCTTTATAATTATTGAAAGTGTGTGTATACATTTTTTGGGACACCCTATATTTTGCTGCTTCATGTGTTGTCCTTGCCTTCCCACACCACTAGAATATCAGTTCCATGTGAGCAAGAATTTATGTTTTTTAATTTTCTTATTCCCATTCCTTCCCCTCCTCCCCTTTAGCAACCATCAGCTTGTTCTCTATATCTATGAGTCTATTTCTTTTTTTTCTTTTTTTTAAATATATCTTTATTGATTTCTGACTTTGACTGCAAATATAAAAGTCAACCTTGAACAAAAGCATTCTTCCACTTAAAGCCTCCTAGTTTGAAAAAGACCCTGCGTGATTACTTAGGGGACTCTGAAGCACAGTGTGTTCTTTGTAATTTAATTTGTTTGAGTTGTGACCAGTCTGTTGCAATCCAAAACTAACGAAGTTTATTTAAAAAACAAAAATCTAGAACTGTTTGGAAAGATGATTTCTTAATTTTTTTTCTACTTAAAATAACAGAGTTCTTTATGGCTAATTTGCCTTAAGTCTACCTGCAGTACTGTCTTAAAAAACATTCCCTATGAGAAGACCTCAAGTTGCCTCCTCATTTTAACAGTGGGCCTTACACTAAGTCTCAGAAAAGAAAAAAGAAAAAAGTGAAGAAAGACTGGGTAATAATAACACCTAAAAGTTGTGTGAGACTTTTAACCCTTCCAAGTCCATGATCTGATTAATTCTATGGAGGACCTTAAGAAGTGTGATTAGGAACAAAGGAGGAAGTGAGGCTATTACTCACTAGAAGGAGACAGCTGAGGCCGTCTCCTATATCCCTGGTTTCAAGCCTTTTTTACTGCTTTTCACTGACAGAAGTCAAAGAAAGCATCTAATTAAAAGTGGCCCAAAGCAAATGATAAACCAGCAATAACTGGACCTCGGTGGAAAAAAAACAACAACTAGAGATGGCTGTGCAAGAAAAATAGCAAGCCCCACAAAGGATGACAGGAGTTTTTTAACTAACTCCTCCGGATCTACTTGGACAGCTGAGGAAATTCAGAGGTCTTACACTCAATCGTCTTTGAGGGCCCATCCAGCTCCTTGACCCCACTATTCAGTGTCCCCACCCAGTGTTTCTGGCCAGCATCAAAGGTACATAGAAGTTGTCACCATCACCAGATATAAGGAGACTGCTTGCTAACTGGCATTAGGGATGCAAAATGAAAGCAGGGCCAGGGGTTTCTGGAGGCATCTCTGTTAATCAGCACAAGTATGGCTTACCACTCATATAGTCCAGGGGTGGGGAACATCTAGCCCCCAGGCCATATACAGCCTGCAAAATCATTTGGTCTGGCCCTGCCAAGGACTCATCAAGAGAAGCAGTTCCAGCCATCACATTAGGGGTGAGTTAATTAAACGTTTGACCAAATAAAGCAGGCTAATTTTTAAGTTGATAATTTTGTATGGCCCATGAATGATGTTATAAATATCCCAATGGCCCTTGGCAGAAAAAAGGTTCCCCACCCCTGAAACAATGCCCACAAATTAAGGACTTTATATGGACTAAGCACCTACAAATGTTTTACCTTCAGTGTCTCATCTGCCCATCCCCAAGGGATACAAATTACTATTAGCCTCCTGGTATTAACAGAGGAAGAAACTAAGGCTTAAAAAGATAAATAACTTTTTTTTTTAAATTTTATTATTGTTTAAAATATTACAGATGTCCCTTTTTCTCCCCAATGATCCGTTCCACCCCGTTCCTTCCCCCTCCCCACCATTGTCCATGTCCTTGGATTGAGTATATATGCACATAAATTCTTTGGTTACTCTCTCCCCCTCCACCCACCCACCCTCCTCCATCCCTCTGACATTCATCAGTCTCATCTATGCTTCCATGTCATTGAATCTATTCTGTTCATTGGTTTATTAAGTTCTTTAGATTCCACGTATAAGCGAGATCACGTGATATTTGTCTTTCTCTGCCTGGCTGATAAATAACTTTTGAAAAGGTTTTTTTCTCACACCTAGTCAAATGGCAGGTCTGAGGTTTGAAAGTGGTCTGGCTGACTATGAAACCCATGCTCCTACTAATATGCTCTTGCCCTTCCCTGGGAGACAGTGCAACCCCGTGTTTGAAGAACAATGAGAACTCCAACATGCTTGGCCTAGAGTATGATGCAGGGCAGGAGTGGAAATACAGGAACTAAAGGTGAGGCTTCAAAAAGAGGTGAGACTATTCAACATCAGCTGAAGAAGCTGCGAATCCTGCTGTTAGGCGGAGCTTCGCCGGGGAACTGTGTCTTACTGGTGAAAGGAGAGAGAGGTGCAGCAGCTCCTGGCAAGCTGCGCCTCTGCCAGTATCAGGAAGCTAGTAAAAGCTTTGAAGCAAGGAAGTTACATGGTCTAAATGGTATTTCAGGAAGATTAATTTGGCAGCATGCACAGAAGATATTAAAGGGAGCAAGAGGCTGGAGGCAAGGAAACTGGTTAAGAGGCAAATGCGGGCACTCATTTCTGAGATGATGAGTCTGTGCCAGAGCAGAGTAATGGGAACAGGAGGAAAGGAACAAATATGAGCATTACCCACCATGAAGGAAGAACTGGCGGGCCCTGCACAGCCAAGACTATGGTCCCTGATGGTCCTAGGGGAAGAGAAAGGCACTCCCAGAGCCGGTAGTTGCCCCAACCCTGCACACTCAGGGACCTGCCTCTTCTGTCTCCTCACCAGACCACAAGCTCCAAGGAGTCTGGGAACCCCACAGCTTTTCTACATTCCCTGGGTGTTTGGTAGACTCAAATATTGACTGGCAGTCTGTTTCCTTGGCCTGGAATGCTCCATTCCCACTTTTGCTTGGAAACTCTATGGAGGAAGGCCTCCTTGCAGGCCCAGCACAGCATCTGAGAGGTGTCTGTGGATCTAAATTAGGTCCCCTAGCTTTCCTCCCCATAGAAATGTTTCTTCACAGTATTTATTACAATGTGGACTCTATGTTTGGTTTTTTAAATTTTATTTTTTATTTCTTTTGTTTTTGTAATTAGTTATTGTTTTCTATCTTCCCTCACTAGACTATAAGCTCCACAAAGGTGGTTTTTCTTTTCACCACTGAGTCCCCAAAAGCCAGCACAGTGATGTCCCATAAAATAAAAGCCACACATGTAATTTTAAGTTTCCTGTAGCCACATTTTTAAAAATAAGGAGAAACAGATGAAATTAATTTTAATACCATACTTTATTTAACCAAATGCATCCAAAATGTTATTTAAACGTGTGATCTACAGAAAAAAATATTCATTAAATAGTTTACATTCCTTTTTTTGTACTAAGTCTTAAACTTCTGTGTTTCATACTTCTAGGATATCTCAGTTGGGACTAGCCACATGTCAAGTATTCCATAGCCGTGTGTGGATGGTAGCTACTATGATGGATACTATAGATCCTTGCAGGATGCTTGACATGTATTACTTACTTAATAAAAACTTGATTCATGAAAAAAGGAGGGTGTGAAGAGAAGAAAAAGGGGGAAAAAGGAGAGAAAAAGACAGAAGGAAAGAGAAACTAACATTTGTCAAGTATTTACTAAGTTCTTTCCTCTATCAATAAATAATGTAATTCTCACATCTGTGGTGAGGGAGAGATTATTATAACCCTCTTCATAAAGGAAGACACAGGTTTGGAGATGTCACAAACTTGCCCAAGGTCACATTACCTTTTGAGTGAAAGAGACAAGATTCAGAATGCAATCTCCCCGACCCAGCTGTGCTGCCTCCACTCACAGAAGCCAACATAACAAGTCTCAAGCCAGACTGCTATCTCAATCTCTGTCTCCTCCAGGTGGAACATCCCAGGGCTCCTATAAGATATTATTTTGAATCTCACAGACACACCCATTTTAAAAGTATGATCTGACCATTACAGGCTAACATAGGAGTCTCCCCTTCCTCCTCCAGACATATTTTAGAGGGATCATTATCTCATTGGCTGCTGCCCATTAGGACTCTGCTATTATAAAAAAAAAAAAAAAAAAAAAAAAGGTGACATCTGGAAGTTCCCCAAATATGCTAAGCTCTCTAACATGCTTCCTTAGTTCTGTATAGTTTTCATGCTTCCTGGAACTCTTCCCTCCTCCACCTGATTAATACACATGACGCAGTTCAAGAAAAAAGGAAGGAAGAAAGAAATGGTAAAAAGTTCAATCCAGCATTCATCTTATTTCAGCCAAATCTCCCTGACTCACTGTTCCGGTGTGAGAATCCCCTTTTCTGTGTTTCCCAAGGCATGCCATCACAACACATCTCTTCCTCACTGGGTTGGAAGCTTCTGGAAAGCAAGCACTATGTCTTTTATCTTCATATCCCCATTGCCCAACATTTATTGAATGGGTTATTAAACAAGTAGATAAATGAGTGGGTAGATTGATGAGCACGCTCATAGCCCTATTTAAGCATAAGAGGCAATACTTGGTACCACACATTCCAAAGAGTTAGAAGAGAGCAAGAGTACTCTTGCAATATCTGTATTCCTCTCAGGACAGTTGTTAAAGTGTGGGTCACAATGACACATGCAGATAGGATCAGCAGAGCACCCTGTGGTGCCTTCAACCATTTCCTACGAAGCAATGTTCTAAGCTGTGCAGAAAATGTAGCAAAGTTGGGACTTGCCCTCATCTTAGTTCCCACCATGTTAGTTGTGAAATACTTAGGAATGCGGTGGGTAGGAAGAAGAATGTTAAACATCAGAATGTAGCCACAGAGTCAAGGAGTCCAGGCACACTGATCTGGAGGGGACAGAGGACATGCAATAATGGTATACATCTACCCCCAGAAGAGTGCCAGATGGTGGAGACTGCACTGAGCAAAGGGAGGACCACAGGAACTTAGATCTCCCTAACTCACAACACCCTGGGCAAGCATGGTCACCCTCTGGGGATACATGTTTATAGATGGGACTCTTGGATGCACCCTGAAATTGTGATGTGTATTAGGTCTTGGGCCAGAGCTTCGAACCTCTGAGGCAGCATGCTGGTATGCTCCTGTGAGCACAGGAGTGCTAGAAGAAAATAAAAATTCCCTCAGTCCCGGAACAGCCAGGTGAGTATAAGGGTTGGAGGGGCCAAGGCCTATGGAAGTCAGACAGACACCCCTGGCCTATTGCCTAAGAATGAGCCCTCATATCTACATAGTGTCACATTCTATATATATATTGTGACATAAAAAATGTTGGAAAGCATTGAGCTAGACTACATGAGATGAATGAGCAGCACTTTTAAAAAAGATTTTGTTTTGATAAAGCAAAGTGGGTAGAGGGCAATAGATATGATGGTAACTAGGATCTGGCCCAACAGCCTCTATGGATTGTCAGCTGTCAAACATGAGTATAGCCCTGGCCTGTGTGGATCAGTTGGTTGGGTGTCATCCGGTGAACCAAAAGGTTGCCGGTTCGATTCTCAGTCAAGGCACATGCCCGGGTTGTGGACTCAATCCCTGGTGGGGGGGCACGCAGGAGGCAGCTGATCAATGTTTCACTCGCACATCAATGTTTCTCTCTCTCTCCCTCTCCCTTAAAATCAATATAAAATATTAAAAACAACAACAAAGTACAGACCAAGGCCAGCCTATTTGTGTGTGTTTCTGTGAATTCAGAAAGAAGATATGACACTTTAATACTGCACCATTAAAAATAATAATTAAAAATAACCCACAAGAGTAAGGCCTATGTCCTCAACAAAGGCACACTCCTGAAAAACAAACAAATCAAGGCAAGTGACACTTCATCTTCCAAATAACCCATATTTCCTGATCATGAGAGACAGGTCAGGGGCCAGAGTCAGCCCTACAACCACTGCCTGGCACCTCCCCAGCCCCCCGGCCCAGGGAGGAATTAGTCCCTAGAGATTAGAAACTCTCATGGAATTTCTCATGCATATCATCATTATAGCCCCATACATAAGGTGGAAAGAGAAAGGGAAGAGGCTGTGATTGTCAGTGAAGCTGGGCCCATTACCACCATGCCCAACATTTACTCTCTTGCCACTATTTGCCATTGGCTTTTAAAGCATAAATCAGAACTCAGGGTTGAACAGAAGTAGGCAGGCACATAACCAGAGAAGCACATTGCTACCTGAGAGACAACTAGAGGTATTAGGAAAGCATGGCTTCTATTAAATTTCCACTCAAATGGAAAAAACAAACAAATGCCAACACCTCTCCTGACATTACTAAGATATTCAGAAATACATTTCACAGAGTCAGGGCAAATGGACCCAGAGCTGCACTAAAGCTAGGGTGCAGAAGGAAGGGGGGAGCTAACGTAGCAAGTATGCTCTGGTCACTCCAATCACATGCAAGACCAGCCCCACCTGTCAGAGTGGCTCTGCCTGGCATCACTCTTATGTGATCTCAGTGGGCAGAAGACCAGATCCATCTGGTGCAAGTGATGTGGAGTACTCAGCCCCAAGGGGGTGTGTGCATACGTGCTGAAGCTAGCGTGGCACTACAAGAGCTCTAGCCAAGGAGAAGCTAACATGTTGTAAATAAGACCTGTCAGGGTGTGGCAGACAACAAAAATGGGGAACTAAAGCTAATTCCCACCCCTCACAGCCTCTGCCAGAGATGCAGACACCGCCTGCACTTCATCTGTCCAACACTGCCAGTGGGTAGCTGAGCACACGCCAGAGGAATTTAAGCTCTACTAATTCCCACATTAAAAGTCATCCGAGGCCTTCACAGAGAGACACTCTGTAAACTTTGCTCCCAGCTTCTAAAAGGGCCCTTCAACATTTGGAGATGATTGGAAAGCAAATTATCTTCCTTTCCTAAAGCTAATAAAATGTTCACCACTCATCCACCATGGGCCAAGGAAGAATTAGGGAGGCTCCTTGATGTGAATCCCACCCTGATACTGCAAAGTTTGCATCCAGGTCCCACCCTGGCAGTGACACTATGATGACCTCAACATTTTTGTTTCCCATTACTCCTCTGCTTCCTAGACCAAGACAGGAAAAGTGAGAAGTATTTCTTGGTGATAAAATACTCTGCTCCCATTGTCTTAGGAAGAGGAAATGGTGAAAGCAGAGGCAGCTATTGTCCAAAGGTATGAAGTCAGGTTGACAACCTGTGTGTGCTTGCTTCTCCAAGTGATGCAGAGAAATTACTAGCACCAGAGGCCCAACCCCACTATGGTTCCCATCAAGCAGCACAGAGTTGGAGGTCCCTGTGGAGTGTGTGTGTCTCAGGGCAGGCGGTTATGTAAAAAAGCATTTCAAGTAAAACCACAAAAGGCAGAAAAAGAGCAGAAGACAAAAATAGGAACCAAAAACAAGGACAATGAACAGAAAACAGTAACAAATACAGTAGATATTTATCCAACTTTGTCAATAATCACTTTGAATGTCAATGGTCTAAATATATTAATTAAAAGACAAGTTTGCAAGAAATTCTCTTTAAATATAAAGATACATATAGATTAAAAGGAATGAAAAAATATATATTATGCTAACCCTAATAAAAAAAAGTGGCAGTCGCTATATTAATTTCAGAGAAAGCAGACCTCAGAGCAAGGAAAGGATATTGCATAATAATAAAGGGGTCAATTCTCCAAGAAGTTACAAAAAGATTTTAATACGTGTGCTCCTAACAACAGAGCATCAGAATACTATGAGGCAAAAACTGATATAAATGCAAGGAGAAATAGATGAATACACTATTCTAGTTGGAGACTTTTTTTATAAAAATATATCTTTATTGATTTCAAAGAGAAAGGGAGAGAGAGAAATAGAAACATCAATGATGAGAGAGTCATTGATCGGCTGCAGCCCGCAACCCGGGATGTGCCCTGACCGGGACTCAAACCCCGATCTCCTGGATCCTAGGTGTAAACTCAACCACTGAGCCACGCCCGGCTGGGCTCTAGTTGGAGACTTGAATACCCTCTATCAGAAATGGACAGATCCAGCAGGCAGAATATCAGTAAGGTCATAGTTGAACTCAATAGCACCATCAATCAACTGGATGTAATTGACATCAGTAGACTACCCCATTCAACAACAGAGGAATACACATTCTACTCAAGCTCACATGAAACATTCATCAAGGTATACCACACTCAGGACTATAAAACACACCTAAACAAATTTGAAAGAATAGAATTCTACAATATATGCTCTCAGACCATATATGGAATTAAACCAGAAATCAATAACAGAAAGTTACCTAGAACTCCCCCAAAATACATGGAGATTGAACAACTTGATTCAAAATAACAAATGGGACAAAGAAAAAGTCTTGAGAGAAATTCTGAAGTATTTTGGGTTTAATGAAAATAAAAATACAACTTATCAAAACTTGAAGATTATAGCAAATGTAGGGCTTAGTAGGAAAGATACTGCATTGAATGCACATATTAAAAATAAGAAAGCTCTAAAATGAATAATCTATGCTTCCACCCTAGGAAACTAGGAAAAGAAGAGCAAATTAAATCCAAAGTAAGCAGAAAAAATAAATAATAAGGCTTAGGACAGAAATTAAAAGTGAAAACAGGAAGTCAATAGAGAAAATCAACAAAACCAAAAGCTGGCTCTTTGGAGGGGGGGAAAAATCAATAAAATTGATAAACCACTAGCCAGGCTCACTATGAAATAAAAGAGAAAAGAGACAAATTACTAACATGAGAAATGAAGGATAGGACATTATTAAAGATTCCATGAACATTAAAAGAATAATAAAGAAATACTATGAACAACTCGATACCCACAAATTTGATAACCTAGATGAAATGGACCAACTCCTTGAAAGAAATCTACCAAACTCTCACACAACAATGTAAATAGGCCTATATTTACGAGGAAATTGAATATGTAATGAATAATCTTCCAAAGCAAAAAGCATCAGGCTCAGGTGGGTTCACTGGTGAATTCTACCAAACAATTAATAAAGAAACTATACCATTCTCCATAATCTCTTCCAGAAGATAGAAGCAAAGAGAATACTTCCTAATTTATTCTATGAGGCGAGCATTACCCCAAAACCAATATCAGACAAAGAAATTTCAGGAAAACAAAACTACGGACCACTACATCTCATAAACACAGATACAAAACTTCTCAGCAAATTATTAGCAAATAAAATACAACAAGGTATAAAAATAATTATACACCACAACAAAGTGGGATTGATCACAAATGTGCAAAGCTGATTCAATATTTGAAAATCAGTTAATGTAATCCATCACAACAATAGACTAAAAAAGAAAAATCACAAAATCATATCAATAGATGCAGAAAAAGCATTTGATGAAATCCAACACCCAATCATGATTAAAAAAACAAAACTCACCTACAACCAAGATTACTCTACCCTGCAAAGCTATCATTTAAAATCGAAGGACAGATAAAGAGCTACCCAGACAAGAAAAAGCTAAAGGAGTTCATCACCACCAAACCAGTATTATAAGAAATGTTAAAGGGTCTTCTTTAAGAAAAAGAAGATCAAAAATATGAACAATAAAAATAGCAATAAATACAAATCTATCAACAACTGAGTCTAAAAACAAAATAAACATACAAACAGAACAGAAACAGACTCATAGATACAGAGAATGTTTTGATGGTTGTCAGATGGGAGGGGGGTTAAGGGATGGCCAAAAAAGATGAAGAGATTAAGAAGTACAAATTGATTGCTACAGAATAGTCATGGGGGTGTAAATAATATTCTAGCAACTATGTATGGTGTCAGATGGGTGTGAGATTTATTGGGATGGCCACTAATTATTCAATATCTAATCACTGGGGTGTACATCTGAAACTAATATAATAATGTATGTCAACTGTAATTAAAAATAAAAATGACAAAATGTTAAAATAAAAAACTTTCAGCAAACCAATAATAGAGGGGAACTTCCTCAACTTGATAGAGAATATCTATAAAACTCTAAAGTTAACATCATACTTGATGAGAAATTAGAAGCTTTCCTGCTAAGATCAGGAAAAAGCAAAGATATTCCCTCTCATCACTCCTTTTCAACACTGGACTTAAAGTCTTAACACATAAAATAAGATGAGAAAGAGAAATAAAAGGTAAGGGAGGAAGAAATAAAACTGTCTTCTTTCATAGATGACATAATCATCTATATAGGAAATGTGAAAAAATCAACACAAAAACTTCTGGAACTAAAAAGCAATTATAGCAAGATTTCATTGTACATGGTTAATGTGTGAAAGTCTATTGTTTTCCTATATACCAGCAATGAACAACTGCAACTTGAAATTTAAAACACAATAGCATTTACATAAGCATCATAAAAATAACAAAGTACTTAAATAAAAATCTAATAAAATATGTACAAAATTTATATGTGAAAAACTACAAACCACTGATGAAAGAAACCAAAGAACTAAATAAATGGAGAGATACAACATGTTGATGGATAGAAAGACTCAATATTGTCAAAATATCTTTTCTTCCCAACTTGATCTATAGATTCAATGCAATCCAAATCAAAATCCCAGCAAGTTAGTTTTGTAGATATCAACAAATTAATTATAAAGTATATATGGAAAGGAAAAGATCCATAATAACCAACATAATATTGAAAGAAAAATCAGAGGACTGTACTACCCAACTTCAAGATTTACTATAAAGCTACAGTAATCAAGACAGAGTGGTATTGGTGAAAGAACAGACATATAGAACAGTGGAACATAGGGTCCAGAAACACACCCATATAGTCAACTGATCTTTGACAAAGGAGCAAAGGCAATACAATGCAGAAAAGACAGTCTTTTCAACAAATGATGTTGGAACAACTGGACATCCACATGCAAAAAAAATGGTGCTGGACATCCACATGTAAAATGAAACTTTACATCCTTGACAAAAGTGAACTGAACATATATCATAGACCTAAATGTGCAATGCAAAACTATAAAACACCTAGAAGACAACATAGAAGAAAATCTAGGTGTCCATTGGTAGGGCAATGAGTTTTTAGATACAAAACCAAAGGCATAATTCAGGAGAGAAATAATTGATAACTTGGATTTATTACAATTAAAAACTTTTGCTCTGCAAAAGACACTGTCAAGAGAAATAGAAGAAAATGGAGAAAATGTTTGCAAAAGATATGCCTGATAAAGGAGTGTTATCCAAAATATACAAAGAACTCTTAAAACTCAACAACGAGAAAACAGAAAGGGAAGAAGTCACAAATACATGGAAAAATAATTCATGCTTATGGATTGGAAGAATTAATATTATTAATATTTCTATACTACCCAAAGCATTCTACATATTCAATGCTATCCCTATTGAATTTTCAATGGCATTTTTCACAGAAATAGAACAAACAACCCTAAAATTTGTATGGAATCATAAAAGACCATGACTAGCCAAAGCAGTCTTGAGAAAAAAGAACAAAGCTGAGGCATCACACATCCTAATTTCAAACTATATTACAAAGCTATAGCAATCAAAAGAGTATGGTATTGGCATAAAAATAGACATATAGATCAATGACACAAAATAGAGAGCCCAGAAATAAACCCATGTCTATACGGTCAATTAACATATGATAAAGAAAACAAAAACATACAATGAAGGGGGTAAAGACAGTCTATTCAATAAATGGTACTGGGAAAGTAGGACAGAAACATGCAAAAGAATGAAACTCAACCAGGATTTGACACTATCCACAAAAATCAACTCCAAATGGATTAAAGATGTGAAAATAAAACCTGAAACCATGTAACTCCTAAAAGAAAACATAGGTAGTAAGCTCCTTGACATCTTGGCAATGATTCTTTTGGATATGATACCAAAAGCACAGACAACAAAATAAATAATAAACAAGTGGGACTACATCAAACTAAAAAGCTTCTGCACAGCCAAGGAATCCATCAACTAGCACCTTAACACAGCCCCAAAGGAAAAGCCAAAAATCACATTCTGTGCTCCCAAACAAGTCTTGTTTTCATGAGCCAAAAATGGCGAGGTCCTAGTGAATCAACAGGAGGGAGGTGGGGAGGCAGCAGGCACTTTTTGGTCATCACAAGAGGCACTGTCTGGAAATTGTGTCCAGTAAACCGCAGGGAGTTCTCTTGGTACCTCAGTGGATGCCAGCTACGTTCCAGCCGGCTGAGTCATCCTATGGCTCTAGCCCAGGAAAGAGCCTCCCTGAAATACCTGCCAAATTCCACAGTCACTTGTGAGATGTAGGTCACCCTCTGCAGGACTACATCACAGCCCTAAAGGGCAACAGCTACAGCTGTAGAGGCTTCCTCAGGTGCCATGATTTTTTTCTTGTTGCACCATCATGTGCTCACTCTGTTGCTCTCCTCTGAAATCCCTCCAGTTTATCCCAATTTCAAGAGTTCTATTTGCCATCCTCTGTAACAAGACATGTGCTAAAACATTGTTCTTCTTGAGGCCTCGTCAACAGAAGACAAGAACAAGCTTCAACTTTCCCCCAAAGAACATCCCTCAAGTGCATCCTCCTAAAAAGGCCTGTGTCTCCCATGCTAAGGCGATGAACACACCTGAACCTGGGAGCACCCCTTCTCAGGACCAGGCACATTTCCACCACCAGATGGGAAAGGAAGTTGTAACAGACTCTGTTATACCCCAACAAAGGTTGGAGACAAACCCATCTGGGGGGGCCATCCCATCTTGTTTGCATGCCAGCCCAATCCAAAAGAATTTAACGTTGCTTACAAATATTAACAGAATTGGCAACATAATAGAGATAAATCAGAAAAATAGGAAGTAGAGGGGCTCGGATCTTCTGAGTTGGAAGTGAGGAAAGATTGACAACAATTTAATGATCTTTAACTTCGCCTTTCCCACCTCATTTTTTCCCTTCCTTACTGGTTCTTAGTGATTCCAGCTCTCTTATCAAAGTAACCAAAGATCCCCACATTGCTGAATTCAATGTCCAATTCTGCTCCTCAGCTTACTGGAGCCACTAGCACAATTTCACAGAGCTGATCCCGGCCTCCTCCCTGGAAAATATTGCCCCCTTGTTTTTCTTCACTGGCCCTTCCTTCTCTGATTACTTCTAATCTCTCAGCTTCTTAAAATTGGAATATCCTAGAGCCCAGTTTTTAAAGCTCTTTTCTATCTATCCTCAGCACTGGGAGATTTCATCTTATTTCATGGTGCTAACTACTATGCCACATGCTCACTACTCATAAAATTTAATTTTTAGCCCAGACTTCTCCCCTAAACTCTAGACTCCCATTCCACCTGCCCACTTAGCATCTCCACTCAGATATTTAACATACATCTCAAAATCAAAACTGTCCAAAACAGAACTCCTGACATCCTAGACCAGATATGCTCTACCTGCAGTTTTCCCCATTTAATGACGACATCTTCCCTGTTATTCAGATAAAAAATCTTAGAGTCTTCCTGATTCCTCTCTTTTGCTCACTTTCCACATCCAATCCATCAGAAAATCCTATTGGCTCTACCTCTGAAATATGCCCAGGGTCTGACCCCTTCTCACCAACCCCTACCCTACCCCCACTACCACTATGGTACAAGCCTGAGTTATTACAATGGTCTCCTAACTGGACTCCCTGCTTCTGCCTTTGCTCCTTCAGACTATTCTCAGTACAGGAGCTAGTGCTATCCTGTTGAAGCATAAGTCAGAACAAAGTCCTCAGAAGGCCTATGTGGCCCTACATGACGTAGCCCCTGGCACGGGTCCAGCCTTTTCCCCTCATACTCTCCTCTCCAGCACTCCCTACCAGCCACCCTGACCTCCCTGCTTTTTCTTGAACAGACCAGGCTCCCCTCCACCTTTGGGCCTTTGTACTCACTTGAAATTCACTTCCCCTTTATCTCCTCTAAGCCCTTGCTCAAATATTTTCTCAACTTGAGGCCTGGCCCTGTCAACTCTATTTAAAACTGCAAACTACCTCAACACCCTATCCCCCTTTCCTGCTTTATTTTCCCCACAATGCGTCCCCTTCTAATACACTATACAATTTACTGGCTTATTTTGTTAATTGCATCTCACCTCATTAGAATGAAAGTTCTATGAATGCAGATTTTTTTTTTTTTTTTTACTGCTTAATCTCTGGCTTTTAAAACTGTGCCTGGCATGTAGTAAATGGTTCAGTACCTAAGGGCTGGATGGAGGGATGGATGGAAAAAATGAGTGGCAAAAACATGCTTCAATTGCCAGATTCCTGAAGGTCCCAGAGGAGGAAAATGTCACAAATCAAGTGAAGTAGAATTCAGCATTGAAGACACATAACTTCCCACATCTACTCTGCCTATTTAACTACAATGCTAGATACTAACATAAAGTGAAATGTCCACAGAATCATTAGAATCAGGCTAGTCTTAGCTGTGGCTCAATCAAATAAACAGTCTGGGGAAACACTCATGATTAGAGGAGTCAAGAATGGCAGGCCATGACTCCAATGGTAGGGAAGGGGGCTAGGGGAAGAGTTGACAAACTAAAGGTAACCAACTTTTGCTGAGTCTCTATCATCAAACAGACACTGCACTCTGCTCTTTGTTAATATTATCTCATTATTAGCCCCATTTCATAAATTAAAACACTGAAGTTCAGATAGATTGTTATTTGTATGAAAACAGATACACAGTAGAGCCAGGATTCAAACTAGGTCTATATGAATAAAAAAAGTTCTTGCTCTTCCCACAGTGAAGGTTACTCTAGAAGTGATCAACTGACCTTGGACTCCCTTCCTAGTCATTCTTCAATCTTGGTCTCAGTAGATCAAGAACCTAGAATTGGGGCAGAAGGAATAAGAAAAAAAAGAAACTAAAACTGAGATTTTTGTTTTTTTAGCTAATGCTGAAAATTATCCAACAGAATAAAAATAATCAATAGGCTGAAACCTGAAAAGTTTCAGTCACTTTTACTATATATACCCCCCACATGCATACCAAAAGCAACCAGTGGGGGGGAAAAAACAGTATTAAAACTTACCACACTTTTACCTTCACACAAATCTCTCATGGGTCAAAAGTACTGAAGATGTGCTGCTCGGTAGCTGACAATCCTGGCAGATGCTGCTTAATGCTCAAGAAACACAAGCTTATTGCACCAGCATCAGCCTTGCAACAGCCCCAGAGAAATCTCTTTTCTTCCTCCCACTCACACGTTTCTTCCTGCCAATGGCCTCCACCTCCACCCAACTTACAGAAACCTGGCCCACAACACCCTGCAATTAATGTCATGAGACATACAGATCTGATTGTCAACCTTGGGATGCTTACCAGACAGAAGACACTGTCCCTTGCAATCAGGGAGGGGCTACTGAGTCACTGTCAACAGGTGTTTTTCTAATATCTACAAAGTATTCACACTCATTTATTCTCCCTCTCACCAAGTCTACCTCCTAATTAGTAGTTTGTAGAAATTGTTCAATCAACCAGCTCAGGTGTCCCATGTGTAAGGGCAGTAAAATGAAAAGGCTCCCACAGGAATGGGCTCAACAATGACTTTCCTTCTCTTGCCTGGGCCACCCTACCAAGCCAACCAGGTCACACCCACTACCACCCAAGGAGGGTGGGTAAGTGCTCCAGTCTCCATCCCTCACTTGAGCTGCACCTATGAAAATTAGGAAAGCTCAGGGATAAATATTCTCAATCATTTGCTGGTGCCAGCATTTGGACTCATCAGTCAATAAGGATATTTCTTAGTTCTTGCTTAAAAAATAAGGCCTACCACATGTTGACAAGACCCGAATTACCCTTTTAATTATAGGCTCTGAATCAGTATGGAAATGGTTCTAGAAGGGGAAAAGAGACCTCTGAAAACCTCCTATTAAAAGAGTTTAAACAGCCCTGGACAGTGTGGCTCAGGTGTTTCAGCATCGTCCCATGCTCCGAGAGGTCACCAGTTTGATTTCTGGGCACATGCCCAGGTTGGAGGCTCCATCCCCAGTATGGGGCACGCCAGAGGAAGCCGATCAATGTTACCCTCTCACATTGATGTTTCTCTCTCTTTCTCCCTCCCTTCCTCTCTCTCTAAAATCAATAATAAAATCATATTTTTTTTAAAAAAAGAATTTAAACATTAAATCAATTAAGATAAGGGAATGGGCAGCAGTTTCATTAGGTGCTCCTCTGGATACACAAACTTGGAGGAAGGTGGTGAATTAAACACTAAATTTTATGTTCTCACTCTTGTTACACTTGGGTGGCCCCACAAGAGTAGAGGCAGAACTAGCTACATGATTTGTAGAGCCCAGAACAAAATCAAAATGTGGGGCACCTAGTTTGTCAATTGTTGAGAATTTCAAAACCGTGACATCAGAGCATTAAACCCAGTATGGGCCCTTCCAGAACCGGGCCCTGTGCAGCTATACAGGTTGCACACCCACGAAGCTGGCCTGCAGAGAGGGAATGTTTCCCCTGGGTTGTTGACAAAGACCTGAAGGGAAACTATGGTGAAATTACAGGCTCTCAGTCATCCTCGGCAGAGTGCCCTGCAAAGCTCAGTGATCCTATGAAGGGTCACTCCATGCTGGTATCACCTGGGGAGAAGAGTCATTTCTCTCATCTGATATAATCCTGAACTGAACTTCCACAAAAGGGCCTGTTCCCCCAGAAAACTCAAAAGCTTTCTGCCCCTGTAATTGGTATCTATCTATCTATCTATCTATCTATCTATCTATCTATCTATCTATCTAAGATTGGGAAAAAACTAACCTAACCAACTGAATTAATCTGGAAAGATCAATCTTGCAAGGGTAGATCCAGTAAGAAATCTGAGTACTTGGTTGCAGACATTTTTCAGTGATTTTGGTTAAAAAAGAGATTTCTCCACCCAATGAAGTTGGAAGGGACTTCTTTGGTCATCAGCTTAGTAACGGTTGGATTATTTAAGAACTAGTTACAAAAAATATAAGACTCAACCCGATGGCTAAGGGGAGTAAACCAATCTTCAAGTAAACGTCCAACAAAATGTTTTGAGAAGATTGGCTCAGTCACTTCTTTCTTTCCCCTTTCTTCTCTTTTGTTTTTTATTCATTGATTTTAGAGAAAGAAAGAGAAAGGCAGAGACGGGGGAGGGATGGATATCAATTTGTTGCTCCACTTTTTTATGCATTCATCTGTTGCTTCTTGTGTGTGCCCTGACCTGGGGTTGAAACTACGGCTTTGGCATATCTGTCAGGAGTTCCAACCAACTGAGCTGCCTGGCTACCATCTCCCCTTCTCTTCTCAGTTGGCCTTTCCCCTTTGTGCTGTTCAGGGCCTCAGTGGGATAACCAGTAGGCTCTACCCTTTCCACCCATCACTACAACCAAGTAAAATTCACTTGTCTATGAACCAAACAGTTCCTCTAACAAATTAATTTTAGGAATATAGTTAATGATGACCAGTGGAGCAGCTCATTTAAACCACAGAATCTTTCAGCAAAGGACACCAAGTAAACAACTGATTTATCCAATTACTAGTATAATGGCCCTTTCCATAAAAATAAAATGCTCCAGTAATGTAAGCTAACATGCTGCCCATCGTTTCTCTAACCGGACTTAGACCACAGAAAAAATATTTGTTCACCTTTATTGCTTTTTTTATTCAACATGGACTCAAAAGTGCCCTCAATGAATTGTTTCTCAAATCATACCCACAGGCAAAAACAAGAAGATGAACTTGGCTTTGGGGATAGTGGAGGAGAGGATATTTCTAAATATCATTTGTTAACTGTTAAAAAAACTAGACAACAGACCCAAAATGGAGTTGCTCATACTAAGCCTCATGTCAGCAAACCAAGACTTAATTACAGTTTTGTCCCTTCAAGAAATAGAATCTTAAACCAGTCAATCAAGAATTGCCTGAATCAGCACTAGTTAGGTCATCTGCCTGATACACCCCTTTCATCCCATAAAGGAAAGTATTTTGTAATAACTAACCACTTTTTTGTCTAATAACTTCCTTTTCCCATTCTCTTCTGCCTATAAAAGTCTTTCATTTTGTAAAGCATCCTTTGTTGGATTGGATGCTGTCCAATTCAAATCAATTTTTGCTCAAATTCTTAAAATTTTTAATATGACAGTTTATCTTTTTTCCCCCTCACCCAAGGACATGCTTTTTACTGATTTATTTATTTATTTATTTATTTATTTATTTATTTTTAGAGAGAGAGAGGAAGGGAGAAAGAGAAACATTCATGTCAGAAAGAAACATCAATTGAGTGTCTCCTGTGTATGCCCCAACTGGGGATCAAACCTGCAGTCCAGGCATGTGCCCTGACCTGGAATCAAACCCATCACCTTTTTGGTGTACAGGGAGGCTCCAACCAACTGAGCCACATTTGCCAGGGCAATATGCGTCAGTTTAACTTTTAACATAACTAAAACATGGAAAAGTAAAATGATTATATGCCAAACAATGAGGAGAAAATGGTACACTTCGAGACTGCAACTTTTCCTGAAAATTTACTTCTCAGGCCTTACCAAGTTCCTAATTAACAATATTCCACCCCCAAATTTGATAATACGTTTTATGATTCAGCACCATCTGTAACTGATAATGCTCTAAAAGGAAAATTCAGAGGCCTAGGTGTGAGAGTCAATGCTGTCTTCCATAAAATGTAGGACCACACTGCCCTGAGGGTAGGAGGGGGTGCTTTTTCAGTGATAGCCCCAATCTTTTGTTTGCACAAGATCTAATTTCATGCCAGAGTGAGGATACCTCAAAATCAAAACATCCTTTCCATTGACTCTTTCCATTCCTAACTTTTCAAAAACTTCTTTCAAAAATTGTGTTATTTTAATTTTTTTTTAAAAGGAAAAAAGATCACTAGAGTGGTATATAAATTCGATTTCCAATCCAAAAAATAAGACCCACAGAAAAGGTGGGGGCGAGGGGAGATAGCTCATTATAGCCTCTTTTGAATCCTATGCACTTTCTGTGAAGATGAGGCCCTGGAGAAAGTTGCTAACAGATGGCAGTCCTGGGCTTGGGGGGAAATGATTGAAAGTAAAGGACGGAGACAAAAGTGGGGAAATGGAAATGAGACTGAAACTGAGACAAAGTGAAAGGCTCCTGCCCCTTTCCAGTTTCATACTGTCAAGTTAATTCTCTTCTTGTGGAAAAAAATCAACTCCCATCAGAGAACCAATCAGAATGTAACCGCTTATCAGGGTGCAGAAAGTTTCATCCACTCACCCCACCCTCTCTCACTCAGTACCACCCTAAAGCATAAATAATTTTAAATAACGCCAAAGGCAGAAGCAGCAGCATTTATCATGGTTAACAAGATGACAATTTGGTTACTACAAGTGTTCTGTGCATGTCTCTCAGACACCATCATCTTTGTCTTGATTGCATCTTCCTGGTGAGCTGGTTGCCTTTGATATCTGGGGAGTACAGAAAGCAGTCCTGAGCTCATCAGACAGAGGCAGCAAGCTCTCACCCATGCTCTCCGAAGCCATGCTCTCCGAAGCAATCTCTCGGCTTGCTCACACGCACTCTCTCTCTCCCCCTGTTTTCCATTGAAAAAGACCAGAGAGGAATAGAACCTCTTTCCATCAATGCTAAGTTGAAGGAAATTAAAGTGATAAAATTATCTCCATCTACCATCCAGTCTTGCTGTTTATTGTTACTATTATTATTATCATTACTATTAAATACTGCAAGTGGATCTGCCATGGGAAACAGCATGGTGCCTATGAAAATACTCACAGCATCCATTTCTACATCCCAGGTATAGTTACCCAATCCATAGTACAATCATCAATGGGAATAAAAGTAAAGTTCTCCAAGACTTCTGAACAAAAGCCTCCTTTCAAGGTGAAAAAAGTGACTTCAAGACCACTCTTTTAAAAGACAAACTGACTTCCAGTTTCCCAAAGACTGATGCTTTAGGCTCAATGCCCCAAAGAAAGTAAAATCTCTGTCAAATGATACTAATGACAACTTATTGTTATCTTCAGGTAGGAGCTTCCCCAAGAACTGATCTGGGCTATAACATGTTAAGAAACAGTTTTCCAGCATCCAAGAGATTTATAAGTTGTATGAAGAAAAGCCATATATCTGCACAGGCAGAATGGGAAAGAATGTCGAAGTGCTTAGCACGAGCCAAACTGAAGAAAACTTGTTTGTCTTAGCAACAGAACATCAAAATAGAGGTATCCAGAAACAGGGTGTCAGACTGAACTTCAGGGTGGTGATGCTGCAGAGAAACATGCTTGGTGACCAAATTAAAACCTGTCCCATCCTCAGAGGGACAATAGACAGCCCAGGCTCAAAGCTTGGAGCTCAGTTATGGACCTCCAGAGGTTTAAGCCTGTGCATGACCCCAGAGCACCCCTCCCTGACCCAACCTTGAACCTCTGGTAATGAAATCAAGCTCTGACTCTTCAGCCTGGGTCACAGTCCTGACAGGACTTTGCTGACTTGACTTCTTATATGTTCCCATTGGTTTCAAAGGCTTCTGGTTCTAGACCCTAGCTTAGCCTGCTCCCTTAGACCTGTCAGCAGATCCTGGCCTCCTTGGGTTGGCCCTTACTACTCTCTAAGGCCTTTGATTCTGAGTTATCTATTGACCTCAGAAAATTAGCCCCACCTCACCCTCTGACCCATTACCCCTACTCACTGCTCCAACCCTTAGTATACATGATGCCCTGGACCAACATTACTCTCAGCTGAGTTTCCTTTACCATAATCCATTGAGGAGGTTGGAATGATAAACATAGGAAAAGTATTTTTAAAAACCAGTAACAGACATCCAAGGGGAATTGCCAAAAGCCAAGGTAAGTATCAACACATACCATGGTTTGGCCAACTCTGCCTTGTTATGTACAAAACATTACACTGAAACCTCGACTGTTTGACTTTTTAATGGTACAAAATGTGCACAGAAGTACACCTCCAGGACAGTCAGGGATAGTGCATTTCCATTTTAAACACAACAATCTGACTATTCTAGGGCACCAGACATTGTGAATGTTACCTTTTGGGGCACTGGATATTTTTTTATTGCTATAAATATTCTTGAGCTCCTTCTGGGGTAAGTGACTTGGAAGTAGTTTGATATATTTTGGTATTTTTTTTTATGACTTGTTAGGCATGTCTGGAGCAGGGCTCAGTGTAGGGCTAATTATTCTTGACCACTGAGGCAAGACCTTCCTAACTGTTCTACCCGATACCCCATGAATTATGAGTTTTCCAGTCCAGTTGTACAGAACAGGCAATATTCCAGGCCCTGTGAGGGCAGGGCATTGTTCCCTACTCCCTCCTGGCCCCCTCCCCCCTTGAGCCTCATCCCCCCACCCCACCCCCCAACTTCCCAGTAGTTTTCTCACACACATGTGCCCATCAAGACTTTGCTGAATACTTGAGAAGACTTTCTGCAGATCTGTGGGCCCCTCTCCCCATGCTGCTCTCTCATTGCTGGTACCCTATTCTATGGACTTGGGCCCCCTCGGTTTTCCCGGGCTCTTAGCACCATCTCCTCAACTCAGGCAGTCTGCATTCCACCTGGGCTGCCCTCCCTAGGTTCAGCCTGGAAACTCTCCACTCAGCAAACTGGAGCGGTCTTAGTGCTCCCCACTTTTGTTTCCTGTCTCTTAGATGTGATTGCTCTTCATTGCCTGAAAGCCAGTGTTTCAAAAATTGTTGTTTCATATATTTTATCGATATTTTTGGTTATTTCAGGCAAAAGGGTAAATCCAGCCCTGCCTACTCTATCTTGGGCACAAATAGAAATTCTTTAAAATTCAATCAACTTTGTGCCCAATACCGATATTATCACTACACAGAAAGAATACCACTCTAACCTGTGTTTTTCAAGGGAAAGGTCTTGAGCCACCTACCTCAGAATCACCCGGATGCTTACTAAAAATGCACATGCCTGCATCACATCCCCAGATCTACTGAACATAAATTTCTTGCCACTAAAATTTGAGAACGTTGCCATTACCATGACAATTCATTAACAAGAGACAGTAAAATCCTCTTCTGGAAGTTGGGAAACCACTAGAGCAGGGAATGGATTAAAAATTCAAGAAGAATATTGGGTGGTCAGCCTGAAATGAGGTTGACCCCCGGATGACCTTCTGACACCTGTTCCAGCTGTAAAAGAGTGCTTCCTAGAAACCATGACTCTCTGCGGCTAAACAAAACACTTCGGATCCAGGTACTTTGTTCCCATTCATTGCAATGATAGTGCACCATTTGGAGATTGGAAAGCAAGGGTAAAATGGGGAAAGAATCTTGGCTCTTTCCACACAAGACACCCTCCGATGGCAAGCACCAAGGGCCACAGCCAAAACAGCCTGGAAACTGTTTTGCCAAGATGTGTGTTTTCCCCTCATCTCCCCACTAATAAATTCTTATCAGCAGTAACAACAATCACAATATCAAATATTTTTTCCCCCAATCTCAAGAGCAATTGGAATGACTTCTCCACCCCCTTGGCTCACAACAATCTCATTTTCTGGGGAACAAAACAGACAGCCTATAAAACACGTATAAGGTGTGAACAGAACACAGACATCTTTAGGCCAAATCCATCAAAGAAGAAGTAGTGGGAAGTTTCTTTTTCCTTTCTTTCTTTCTTTTTTTTTTGAGAGTACGTTTATTAAAGCTGAGGACAGTGAAACAAGGAAGGGCTTAGGACGGAAGAAGCAATGGGAGAAAGTCTAGGTGGGGCTGTTTCGACTCATTTAGAAATCAGAGAAACGGAGCCATGAAGACAGGTTCAGGGGGTTAGCCCTGGACAAGCTACCGCTACCCATGGCTCCCCTGGTTGCAAGTCTTATGGGGTCCCTTAGAGTTTAAGAGATGCACCCTGAGAGGGAAGAAGAGGGGGGAGGAAAATGTGCCAGAGCAGGCCTGGGAAGTCTCTTACTACTAGAGAAAGTGATGGAAGCACTTGTCCACACTTGAGCTAGTAGATGAAAGAACAAAACAAAGTGTATCTCACATCCCAAATCATTATGTGTCCTCTATTTAAACCTACTTTTTTATCCAAAGTCTGACTATATTTCATTAGCTTTGGGGGAAGAGTTGGCAAGGTGGAGATGGGGGTGGGCCAATATAGGCAGAGCCAAATTACCTAGGACCTTCTGGGCAATGGTGAATATCTGAATTTTATTTTAAATGCAATAGGGAATTTAAGCAGAGGAATGATAGAACCTTATGTATATTTTCCCAAAATTATCCTGGTTGCTTTGTGGCAGCAATGAAAGCAAAGAGAGCCCTGGAACAATGCTAGTCATCAAACTGTTTATAGTCTGCAACAAGATAAGTGTAGAAATTGACAGCAAATGTTTAGAAACTTTAAAACATTTGAAAATAATTTGACACTGCTGCAATATCCAACTAGGAGTTTTCATATTTTTACAAACATATCAGGTTACCTTGGACTGTAGGGGAAAAAAAACACCAAAACCAAACAGGTCCTTTAGCATGGAGAGTTTGACACCTCATTGCCGTAATGCAGGCCAAGGGTGACAGAGTAGGTCAGACACAGAGGAGACAGTGTTTCACCCTCCCATGATCACAAGGCACGGTAAGAAGAACCTGGATAAGGAGGTCAGCGTGCACAGAGATACTGTTACCTCTGCACACCTGCACTAAACTCAACTACTTACCAACCCTCTGAACAGTGGCAACCAATGACACTTGCTTCAGTCCTGAGGGGAAGATTACATGGGGCATAAATGCTAAGAGTTCAGGCACTAGAGGGAAGCTATCCTGTGTTTAAATCCTGATTTCACCACTGAGTGACCTTGGACGAGCTACCTCTCTAGGCCTCAGTTACCTCATCTGTATAATGGGAATAATGATAGCCTGCCTCTGTCCCATAAAGTGTCCATAAAGATAAAATGAGAAGAACCCTGAGAAGCGGCTGACACCTGATATTTGTTCCTGTGTCTTTCTGTGAAGAATGAACTTTAAAGGACAATCATGGTTATATAAGCCCTCACCTCCGTGGAGCACATTACAAAGCAATGACGTAGATGGAGAAACTGGGTGTCAGCTCTCCTGAGTACCTGCATAAAGGTCCGGTGCTTCTGGAACTCTGACCCAATTCCCCCCATTCTTCCTCAGCACAACCCCTTTCTCCCCCTTGCTACCCTCTCTTCCTCTGGCATTTAGCCCCAAGTGTCAGCTCTGTCATGATTTTTCCTGTGAGCATTTTTTTTAATGATCTTTTTCTTCCTCACTAACATGTTTAGTATTATTAAATTTTTATTATTTATTAAATACACAGGTCCATAAACTGTCTTAAATGTGGGAGGGAAGAAAGCGGGTAAACAAAGGAGAAACCATTACAGTTTGACTCTATACATTCTGTTTCAATTTTTTTAACAAACATAAATTACTACTTCTTTCATTCTAAAAGCAAAAGGAAGATAAAGAGGGTCAGGAAGGGAGGGAGGGGAAGGGGAAGGAAGGAAAGAAGGAAAGATATCAGCAATCAATGCCCTGTCAACACAGAAATAATCTTCCTTCCTTGGAAACATTAATTATTAAAGCGTAGAAATTCTGAGTAATTCTATGAGAAAAATTAGCACTTTAGACATAATTTTAAAAATGGGAGAAAGAATGATGGGAGAGGAAACAAGATGGTGGTGTAGGTAACAGCTGCACCCGCCGCCTCCCGCAACCACATCAAAATTACAACTAAAGCCCGGCCGGGGTGGCTCAGCGGTTGAGCATCGACCTAGGATCCAGGAGATCAAGGTTCGATTCCCAGTCGGGGCACATGCCCGGGTTGAGGACTCTGTCTCCAATGACTCTCTCATCATTGGTATTTCTCTCTCTCTCTCCCTCTCCTTTCCTCTTTCTCAAATCAGTAAAGATATATAAAAAAAATTACAACTAAAATACAGAACCACCATCACTGGGAGCCTCCTGAAATCCGGCTGAACAGAAGCCCTACAACCAGGGAACTGAAGAAGCACCCAGACCGGTAGGAGGGGCGGAGACGCGGGCGGATCGGGGCTGAATCCCGGAGACGCGGCCAGGGGCCCACGCCCGGTGCCACGGTTGAAACCCGGGAGGGAATCTCGGCGGCGGGGGTTTTCCGGAGGAGCAAGGGGTCCCAGCCCCACAGTAGGCCCCCAGCCCAGGGCTCCAGGGCCGGGAAGAGAAATCCCCACAGCTTCGGGCTCTGAAACCAGTGGGGCCTGTGGCTGAGGGTGGCGGAGGCTGCGGGAGCCCCAGAAGCTTCTCTCAAAGGGCAGCACACGGACTCACTCGGACGCTCCCTCTGAGCCCCAGCACCGGGCAGTGTCGTAAAAGGAACCTGGGACATTTTGGGAGGAACTAACCTGCCTGAAATTGGGGTGAGAAGTGGAGGGGCGGCTTCCTCCCAGGCAGAAGGGCTGGCGGAGGCCATGGCTCTTTGTGGCGAGTCCTCCCCGCACACAGACGGCAGGCAGGCGCCATATTTGAGTCGCCAGCACCTGACTCACACCATTGGCCCCGCCCCGTGATTCCCGGAGGCCCCGCCCCTCCCCACCTGCAGCTCATCCAGGCCATTTCCAGGGGCTTTTCTGTGCAAGTGGCCTCTTGAGCTTCATGCTTAGGACTTTCCTAAAATCTCTCAAACAAGCAGCAGCGTGCCCCGTATGGCTTGATAAGTGGCCCCAGGCCTGGCACTAGTGGCAGCCTGCATTGGCTCATAGCTTGGCCTCTCCTAGACACCTCCAAGCCCAGCACAAGTAGCAGCCAACTAGGGTTTGCTGTGTAGTTCATGCTGGGTGGCCCTGGGCAAGGCACTGGCACAGGCTGACTTCGCACCTCCCAGGAGGCCTCAGAGACAATGCACCTGGTGGTCAGACTTGACCATGCTGGATTACAACCCTACCACATCCACAAGTGACACTCAAGGGGCGCACTTGGTAAACACCAAAGCTCCGCTGAATAAATCCTGCTCCATAGGGGTGTCTCCAGCACAGCAGCTCTCTGGCCATAGTTGCAGCTGGTCCTCATAGCTGATTGGTCTGGGGGTCAGTTCCTTCCAGTGACACCAACAGCAACCGAGGCTCAATTACAACAGGACAGTGCACACAGCCCACACAGGGGAGCACCTAGAAGGCCCAGCTCAGGGGACTGAGGAGGCTAAGCCACTGGACCCTACAGGACATCTATTACACAAAGCCACTCTACCAATTCCAGGAGACATAGCAGCTCTACCTAATACATAGAAACAAACACCTGGAAGCAGCCAAAATCTGGAGGCAAAGAAACAAGTCACAAAGGAAAGAACAGAAGAAATCTCTAGAAGAGGAAATAAATGAAATAGATCCAAGCAAGCTAACAGATACAGAGTTCAGAATTATGGTTATAAGGATGCTCAAGGATATTAGTAAGAATATGATGAAAATAATTGAGAAAATCGATGACATAATAAAGGACCAATTTGAAATGAAGGCTACATGAACCGCAATGAAGAATAATTTACAGGGAATCAATGGTAGAGTAGAGGATGCTGAGAATCAAATCAGCAATTTGGAACATGAGGAAACAAAAAACACCCAACCAGAAGAGCAAAAAGAAAAAAGAATCCAGAAATATGAAGATAGCATAAGGAGCCTCTGGGACAACTTCAAGGGGCCCAACATTCATATTATTGGGGTGCCAGACAGAGAGGAAAGAACAAGAAATTGAAAACCTATTTGAAAAAATAATGACAGAAAACTTCCCCTACTTGGGGAAAGAAATAGACTTACAAGTTCAGGAAGCACAGAGGGTCCCAAACAAGAGGAACCCAAAGAGGCTCACAGCAAGACACATCATAATTAAAATGCCAAAGGTTAAAGACAAAGAGGGAATCTTAAAAGCAGCAAGAGAAAAGCAATTAGTTACCTACAAGGGAGCACCCATACGACTGTCAGCTGATTTCTCAACAGAAACTTTGCAGACCAGAAGGGAGTGGCAAGAAATATTCAAAGTGATGAAAAACATGGAACTACAACCAAGATTACTCTACTCAGCAAAGCTATCATTTAGAACTGAAGGTCAGATAAAGAGCTTCTCAGACAAGGAAAAGCTAAAGTTCATCACCACCAAACCAGTACGACAGGAAATGTTGAAGGGTCTTCTTTAAGAAGAAGCTAATGAACAAAAGA
This sequence comes from Miniopterus schreibersii, assembly GCF_964146895.1. Lineage (NCBI taxonomy): Eukaryota > Metazoa > Chordata > Mammalia > Chiroptera > Miniopteridae > Miniopterus > Miniopterus schreibersii. The sequence continues at coordinate 65,091,354 of NC_138106.1, read as the reverse complement.
ATCTGATGAACTAAATAGATCCAGAGACATTGATGCATGTAACAGACGATCATATTTCAGAGGAAAGAGGGAAGGGGGTGGAGGGTGGGAAGAGATTAACCAAAGAAGTTATATGCATATATGCATAACCCATTGACACAGACAATGACGGGGTGAAGGCCTGGGGAGGGGGTGGGAACTAGGTGGAGGGGGTCAATTGGGGGGGGGGAGAAATGGACACCTGTAATGCTTTCAACAATAAAGATAAATTTTTAAAAAAATGAATCAATATTTTTATGCTATGGCTATATCTCTGCTAATGCTGTTTATATAAAGATAAACATTATAATGATTGATAAGTGAATTGCTTAAATATCCACATGCGAAAGAATAAAGTTGGACCCTTATCTCCATCATATACAAAAATTAACTCAAAATAGATAAAAAATCTGAATGTCAGAACTGAAACAAAGCTCTTAGAAGAAAATCCTCATGATATTTAATTTGGCAAAGATTTTTCGGATGTGTAACACCAAAACCAGAGGCAACAAAAGAAAAAATAAATTGGAGGACATCAAAATAATAAACTTTTGAGCATGGAAGAACACAACTGACAAACTAAAAAGGCAACCCAGGTAATGAAAGAAAAGATCTGCACGTCCTATGCCTAGGAAGTAGTTAATATCGAGAATGTATAAATAACTCCTACAACTCCATTACAAAAACAAAAATCAGAATAAACAATCTGACTTAAGAATGAGCAAAGAACTTGAGTAGACATTTCTCCACAGGAGGTGTGCAAATGCCAATAAGCACTGAAGGAGATGCTCAGCATCATAGTCATCAGGGAAATGCAACTCAAAACCACAAGGAGATATCACTTCACACCCATAAAGACAGCTATTATTGAAACAAAAAACAAAAAACAGAATAGATGTTGGCAAGAGTGTGGAGAAACTGGAACCCTCGTGCATTGCTGGAGGGCATGTAAACTGGTGTGGCTGCCGTGGCAGTTCTTAAAAAACTGAATTACTCTGTGATGCTGAACTCCACTTCTGGGTACACACCCAAAAGAACTGAAAGAAGGAATTCCAACAGTTCTTTGTACACCAGTGTTCATAGCAGCATTACTCACAATAGCCAAAAGATAACATATCAGCCAGGGTTCCCAGAGAACCGTAGGGTACATGAGAAAGAGAGACAGAGAATGAGACTGATTTTATGAATTGGTTCACGTGACTGTAGAGGATTAGACTAGACTTTGGCAAGTCCAAAATCTTCAGGGTAAGCCAGCTGGCTGGAAACCCAGGGAAGAGCGGACGCTGCAGTTCAAGTCCAAAGGCAGTCTGCTGGCAGAATTCCCTCTTCTTCAAGGGAGATCAGTCTTTTTCTATTAAGGCCTTCAAATAATTGGATGAGGCCACCCACATTATGGAAAGTAGTTTATTTTACTCAAAGTCTAGTAATTTAAATGTTAATCTCATGGGGGGGGGGGGTGTCACAGGAATATTTAGAATAATATTTGACCAGATATCTGGGTACTGTGGCCTAGCCAAATTGGCACAAAAAAATTAACCACCACAGATGGAAACAAACCAGATGTCCACCAGAAGATGACTCGATAAACAAAACGTGGTATATACATACAATCGAATATTATTTGGCCTTAAAAAGTACAGCCAAATACCGAATAATGAGGTCTCCATCAATGAGGAACCACATATATGACAGTGGTCCCATAAGAATTAAATGGGTTATAAGCAAAAAGTTTGTGATGTTGAAAGAAAGGGCTGGGCCCAACTAAGTTGTTGGGCTTCCTGCCAGCTCTGGGTGGATTAAATAGAGGAGTAGACTCAGCATGCCTTCAGTCCACCCTCTGCGCACCCTGTGGCTGTGGCCTAGAGTTGGTGAGGGAGCAAGAGGAGAGAGCTAAGGATGAGGGGAGACCCTGCACGCACATGTACACCTGCACACGGTGCCCACACTTACCTCCCTTCCTCAGTTTCTCCTTACCTCTCTTTCCTGCCAGGCCTGTTCCTCTCTCCCTCCTTCTTTCCCTCCATCTCCTCCCCCTTTCCCTTTTATTATTTCCTGTCTCAAGCTTTATCTTTCTGGCTCTCTTCTGATCTCTGCTCTCCCTTTCTCACCCTTTCTGTTCCTTCTCTCTCACATCCCCCCATCCCTCCTCCTGAGCTCCGATGGAGCCTCCCTACACAGCCTTACTCCTGCCCTGCCCCCATATCTGTGTGCACGTGTGTGAGCTCACCTATATGAACACACACCACACTCACACATATGCACACACACTTTATCTTTTGCATCGTATTTTTTACTGTACCTTGTCTATGTGTAGATACCCAAATACTTACCTGTGTGTTACAGTTGCCTGCAGTATCCAGTACAGCAGCACGCTGTACAGGCGTGTGGCCTGGGAGAAATAGGCTACACCATACAGCCTAGGTGTGCAGTGGGCTGCCATCCAGGTTGTGTAAGTGCACTCTATGATGCTTGCACAAGAACAAAATTGCCTAAGGATGCATTTCCCAGGATGTATCCCCATCATCAAGCAGCAGCACATGACTAATAAAATTCTGGCACATGATACAATATAGACGAACCTTGAAAACCTTATGCTAAGTGAAATAAGCCAGTTATAAAAGAGCAAATAGTGTATAACTCCAGTTCTATGAGGCACCTAGAGGAGTCAGATTCATAGAGATAGAAAGTAGAATGGTGGTTATCAGAGACTGACAGCAAGGGTAATAAAGAGTTATTATTTAATGGGTATGGAGTGTCAGTTTGATGAAAAAGTTATGAAGACGGGATAGTGGTAATGGCTGCACAGCAATGTGAATGCACTTAATGCCACTGAACTATACAATTAGATACGGGCAAGATGGCAAATGCTGTCCTATTTTGCCACAATAAAAAAAATGAAGTACTTACATGTACAACCTTTACTAAGATTCAGACCCTATGCTAAATGACTTAAATTGATTTTTTTTCATTTAATGCCTATTGATAACCCCATTTTGCAGGTAAAAAGCCTCCTAGAAAAAGTGACTTGCTCCAGGTACACTAGTGAGAAGCAGAGCTGGGACTGAAGAAACCTTCAGTCTGACTCCAGTCTATGTGCTTAGTCAGTGTGTTATACTACAAAGAGTCACTGCATTAAGGTAATGAGATAAAAAGCAAATTACAATATTTTTCTAATGATATTTTAAGTTGAATTAATACCTTAAAATTTTAAATAATGAATTCTCAAAATGATGTGAAATCCAGATCAGGTATTATTAATAATGGGACACCTGAAATTGCCTTACACTGACCTTCCCCTTGAAGTTCTTAACCCAAAACCACAGCATCTCCAGAAATCAGACAAGAAGCCAGAATGCCCAAGAAATAGGGGTAGAATGTGAACCTGGAATTGCCCCATTTTTCCATAAGCCTTGGAACATTTCTTAGTTTCCCTATTTTTAAAAAATAAAAATACTGCAGTCCCATTTATATACATATATATATATTTAAATATATCTTTATTGATTTCAGAGAGAGGAAAGGAGAGGGAGAGAGAGAGATAGAAACATAAATGATGAGAGTCATTGATCAGCTGCCTCCTGCACACCCCCAACTGGGGATCGAGCCCACAACCCAGGCATGTGCCCTGACCAGGAATCAAACCCTGATCGCCTGGATCCTAGGTCGATGTTCAACCGCTGAGCCACACCCGGCCAGGCCCCATTTATATTTTTAAATTTCATTTAGCTCTATACCTATGAGTGACCTGTTAGAGAAGGACTGGGAGGATACTGACCAAACTATTAACAAAGGTTACCTCTGAAGAGAGTAGTAGTGTGGGAAGAAAGTAGTAAATAAAGGGGAAACCATTACTTTTGACTTTTATATACTGTTTCAGTTTTTCAAAGAAGACAATCATCCAAGCGACATCTAGTCCAGGACTATAGTGGTTCTGTTGAAATAAGATGAAAAGACGGAGTGCTTGTCTACAATGAGGCCTGTGTAATAAATAGATAAAACGTCTCCTGTCTCCCTGTGCAGCACATCCCATGAACAAGACTCCTGATGGTATTCTGGCCCCTCCAGGGAAATTTTACCAACTTGATTCTCTGAATGTTCCCTGCCCCTTCAATGATCCTTCTTCCAGGGACTTCTTGACTACCACAACCACAAAGGAGAAGAGAGCCCAGCTGTATTAAACCTAAGCCAGTATAGACCAGTGGTTAAGTCCTGGGCTCTGGTGTTACACTGTCTGAGTCTGCATCTGCCATTTGTTCACTGTGTGACTTTGGGCAAGTGTCTTAATCTGCCCGTGCCTCTTTCTCCTCAGCTATTAAATACCAACCCTCGGAGGGTTGTTGAGAGGCTTACGTAAGCTAGGACATGTAAAGCATTTAGAGCAATGTCTGCCATGTGTTAACTGGTCAGAAAATGTCAGCCATAGATGAATCAAATTGCCACCTGCAAGCAACAGACTGTCCCAGGGGCGGTTGGGGAGAGGAATAAAAGATCATCCAAGGGAGAAGGGACCCTAGAGATAATTTTACAGATGATGGCACAGAGAGGGCCATGATGGTTCAGTGTCATGCCTGAGGTCACACAGCACCAGGGCCACACTTAGGTTCGCTCAGACATAGCTCAATGCCTGGGAGGAAGAGAAAGCAAGAGATCTCCAAACGGACTCTCCACTTAGGTGCATCTTACAAGTCTTCATCCACTTCAGTAACTGTGCATTATAAAGTGATAAGTATTAGCATGTGAATAGACAATTCTCTCAGCTATTGTATGTGCGTTTAGGGGCAGAGGAGAGGTGCAATCATGTCAAAGACTTTAGGGTGTGGCCTGTTTCTGAGAAGCAGCCTGGGTAATAGCCCAGAATGCCCGACCACTTCAGCAGAGCTCCAAGACAGCCGCCACAGAGTGAGTCCAAAAAGGTGGAGTCCAAAGTCACTGGTCCATCCTGCCCCAGAGCCTGCAGGCCCTGAAGGTAGGTCACAGAAGCAATCGAGCAGAAAGGGAGGGTATGCTGGGCAAAAGGTGGAGACCAGACTCCAGAGACGGATCATTCTAGAAGCACTTCCACTATGTAACTGCTGCAAGTTCCGCTTGCCATCCCCCACCAGTCTACCTCCCAAGCCTCTCCTTCCCCATCAGGCTCTCCATGCCATCCTCCCACCTCTCCCACCTTTCCAACCTTTCTGTTCACTAACCCCTCACAGGTTGCCTGCATGACAATTCAGTGTCCACATAGAGCCACACTTTCCAGCCTCGGTGCTTTGCCCAAGCTTTCTCTTCCTCCTAAAATGCCTGCCACCTGCTGTTGTTCTATGAGCCCTTTCCTCTCAATTAAAATTATTGGGTAAAAATTTTTCCCAGAAATGCCAACCTTTCCACGAAGCCATCCTACAATAAGAAGTCATCATTCCATCCTCTGCCCTCCCAGAACCTTCTAGATCTTTCTAAGGCACTTGATAAGTTCTACCTCACTTCCCTCTCAAGACTCTCTCTCCTTTACAGCCTTTTACAGTGCATCACTAACAAGGGGTCAGCGCTACTAGTTGCTAGTGCAGGGGTCAGAATGGTGGCTGGGGAAACTGATGTGCAGCAGGGGGAGCTGGGAAGGAAGGCAAGGAAGAGTGAGCACAACAGCAAAGACTTACTATGTGGAGAACTATTCTGTGTTTAACACATTAACTCAATTAGTCCTCAAGACAACCCCCGGAGGTAGGTGCTATGATCTCCTCATTACAGAGGCAGAAACTGAGGCACAGATGGGCTGACTAACTTGCCCAAGGTCAAAGAGTGGGGTTGTGAATTGAATCAGGGCAGCTGGCTCTTTATATTGTTTCTCTGCCACACTGTTTCTTCTAACCATGCATCCCTGGAAACCACTTCAACTGTTCCACCCATCGTAGGCATTGCCTTTTTGAATCAAAAACATGCTCTGCAACTTGCAATTATAGCACCAAATTCCCACCTACTGTTTTCTAAGCCAGAAATTAAAGATCAATTCTGGCCAGATCTGCCATAATAGTAAATAACATATGGCAAGGTCTCAAATCCAAAACATTGCTTAAAGAGAGAGAATTATAGATGTTTGGAATGGAATGGACCTCAGGCCATTTACCTAGCTCAAGATTTGCCATCATTTCCATCTTGAAATACATATATACCAGAACCATCCACAAGCATACACATCTAATGATCCGTCTGAATATTATTTTGATAGAATTATGGGGTTAATATACAATTATAGCATAAAGCTATTGATACACACAGTTGTCTGTCACATGTTTAAGATGTTCTTTTAATAATCATAAAGGAATCTGGATAGGAGAATAAAGAAAAGATACATTTGGGTTACAATTACATTTAAACGTAAGTGAAACAGCAATTACCTATATCATTGAGGTTTTAAATAATCTAATATTAAACATCCTATTAACAGAAGCAAAAGTTTTGTTAATTCTGAATAAGCCAGATAATTTTCTCAATCTTCTATCAAGACGGTCAGGGAGAGGAAGATGTACAAAGATTTCAGCTTTACAAATGTATAGTCTATTTGCACAGGAAGAAAATAGAAAAATAAATTTATCAGTAGATTCAACTTTGAAGTTAGGAGAGGTTTACAACAGGATACTAGTTAAATTTCTGTTCCAGGAAATTTAAAAATAGCATACAGATGGCCAAAAAGTTAAATTAAATTAAAACCTTAGCAAAGCAGAAGAAAAAGAAGCCAAGGCCCGTGCAGTTTGTGGCAGCAAGCGATATTTTTTTCTTTCCCTGAAGAGAAGACTGACTAGTGAGAACAGCAGAAAGACTCAGCATTGAGATCACAGCGGGAGAAACAAGATATCCAGCACGTATCCAAAACTTACCCAATTCGGTCTGTTTACTCAACACTTTATTTTCCCCACTTTGCCAGTTTAAATCAGACAGCGGCTGGGCTTTTGTTGTTGCTGTTTCTGTCCTTTTGATCCCAGAGCCCCATGAAAATTAAACTATGTGTTGGATGGGATCTGGCCGCGTCTCGCATTAGCGGGGGGAGGAAAAGTTTTAAACTTGGATCCTTGGTTGCTTCTCTGGGAAAATGAATAATTAATAGGTGGCTAGAAGGAGAGGACGTGGGGGACGTGCTCAGCTGAAGTCGGGCCCGCGGAGGGGCCGCACAGCTCCTCGGCGCAGCTGTCCAGATGTGCCTCATCTGGTTTCCCCCGCGGGGCACGAATCTCGGCTGCCGCGGCTACCCCGAGCTGCAACTCATTGGCGGCCGCGGCTCCTCCTTGCCTCCTATTGGCCGGTCGGCCCGCCACTCGGGCAGGCCTGGGGCCCGCCCCCGCCCGCCGGGCTCCTTGCTGCTTGCAGCCTCCCCGGGAAACTGGAAGTGCTGCGCGGGCGCTGATGTGGCACTCGGCTCGGTGGCTGGCGGACCGAGGGGGGCCCGGGGCGGAGAGGTGGCTCCTCCGCACCCAGGCCCATGCTATGCCCATCCTTTTAGGCAGTTAGGCCGGTTGAAACAGGATGGTTTCAATCTGTTCTTGGGATTAAATTAAGGCGCGCTCCGCGATCGCTTTAGTCCCCTGCATTGCCCAGGGGAAGGGACTGGGGTTCCGAGATGCCCACGCCCCAAAGGGCCTTCGGGCCAGGTCAGGGATTCATTCTCTCCACTCTCTCCAGGGAACAAATTATAAAATCCAAGAACCTGTCCCTTGAGGATAGTGTTCTTTTGTTGGCAGAAAAGCCCTGATGAGTCCTTTGAAGTCGTTCTTAACCGGTAGGTGGTTTTTTTCCCTGCGGAGAGAAGGCCAGGGTGGGTTACAGGAGTGCTTTGGGTGCTTTGGTGTTTTTGTTGCTGGGTGGTGGAAAAAAGAAATGTTGCTTGGTTCTATGAGAAATTGGACAGGACTACCCCTAGCAATGCTTTGATTTTGGGGAAATCGTGGAAGGGTTGACTGGTTGGTTGATTAGTTGGTGGGGGATGAGGGCGGGGTGAGATTTGCAAATCAATTGCCGTTATAACTCAGATGTTGGCAGAAATGTGACCTCATTGAAATATTAAGATGGCAAGAGCCACACTCACTGGGCCACACACATTGAAAGGTGCCAGGTTCTGTACTAAACAGCTTGACCCGCATTATCATGTTTAATTTTTTTTTAAATATATCTTTATTGATTTCAGAGAGAGGAAAGGAGAGGGGAAGAGAGAGATAGAAACATCAATGATGAGAGAGTCATTGATTGGCTGCCTCCTGCATGCCCCTGACTGGGGACTGAGCCCACAACCGGGGAATGTGCCCTGACCGGTAATTGAACCCCTATCGTCTGGATCCTAGGTCCACGCTCAACCACTGAGCCATTCCCGGCCAGGCTCATGTTTAATTCTTAACAACCACCTTGTGAAGTAGATATTATAATTACCTTCGTTTTCATATGAGGCTACCAAGACGCAGAGAAGCCTATCTCAGCATACCACCGAGGTATCCAATGTGTGTTTGCAGCACTGCACCATGGGTGCATAAACTTATATGCCATTTGCCAGGAGTGGGTGAGTTAGAATGTATTGTGAGTGCCTCTACCTTCTTATGTCCAAAGCTTTCACCACATAGATGATGTCCTCTTGGTTGGTATATTTGTTATCTATTGCTATCTATGGAATAGATTACCACAAACTTAGTAGCTTGAAACACCCCACATTTATTGCACTGTTTCTGAGGGTCAGAAGTCCAGGCATGGCTTAGCTGGACCCTCTGCTCAGGGTCTCACAAGGCTGCAATCAAAGTGTTGTCCAAGCTGCATTCCTATCTGGAGGCTTGATTGGGGAAGAATCTTGCTAACAGGATTCATTTCTTTGCAGCTGTAGGACTGAGTCCCCAGTTTCTTTCTGGATGTCAGCTAGCAGCTACCCTTACCCCCTAGAGTTTACTCTTAGCCATGGCACTTCCTAAAAGCCAGGAGGTGAAGATCAGGGGGGGCTACCTTAGGGTATGTTTGCCACAGTGGGCTAGTCGGACACTTCAGTCTTGATCGCCCTGACTGCAATATTATCACATCTCCACAAGTTCTCCAAAAATTCAGGGCCCTGCTTGCCAAGTAAACTGGGAAACCATGAGTGGATTCCCAACCCTCAGTCCCTCTGGCAGCCAAGAAAACCACAAAGAAGAGTTGGCCGTTGAAATCAGTCAAAAGTTTGGCTTTCTGAAACATTTGTAATATGACAAGAGTGCACCTTTTATCACAAAAGCTACTCAACAGTGGGCTGGTAATCAAGGCAAATGATCAGCCTCCCATGCTCATTACCACTGACGGTCATCTGATATTCAATTGACCATTGGAACAGCTTCCTCAAAAATCTACTAAAAAAAGATTTCTGGGGATTTCTGCTTGCAAGAAGATAGAGTTGACATAATTTTTCCTATTTCTCCTGTTAGTACAACTAAAAAGCCTGACTTTATATATATAAACACACATAAGAGGATGGTGACACACCGGCTAGGAATCTAGGGACCCAAGGAATGACATGACTGTGAGTTCTCTGGGTTTTCTTTTTGTCTCATTGACCCAGAGTTGGAGCCCAACAAAAGCTTATTCTCTCTAGCCAAAGGGCCAGGAAAGGGGAGTCTAAAACAACAACAAAAAGTTTAGATAGTAAAGGCTATACTCCAGCCAAACACCACAGAAAAAACTGTGGCTCTGCCCACATCCACACCAGCAAAGGCCAAGTGGGAAGTCTAGACTTCCACCCTCACAAGACTATAGCAAAGTGAAAACAAAGAGCTAGGTTTTGAAAAAATCTGTATATTGGCAAACCACTAGCACAACTGACAAAGAAATAGAGATGACACAAATTACTAATGTCTAGAACGTAACAGACCTTGCAGACATCAAAAAGAAAATAAGAAAACAGCTCAGCACATGTAAATATGACTTATGTGGACCAATTCCTTGAAAAACACAAATCACCACAATTCACCCAACACATAAATCAACAATTTGATTTATGAAATCAATAATTTAATAAATTAAGAAAATTTAATTCATACTTTAAATACTTCCATACTTTTCGAAATATATAAAAAACTTATAAAACTCAACACCAAGAAGACAAGCAATCCAACTAAAAAATGGGCAAAGGATCTGAATATTTGGAGACACTTCTCCAAAGAGAACATACAGATGACCAATAGAAAAAAAATGCTCAACGTCACTAGTCATCAGAGAGATGCAAATTAAAACCACAATGAGATATCACCTCATGCCTGTCAGAATGGCTATCATCAATAAATCAACAAATAACAAATGCTGGCGAGGATGTGGAAAAAAGGGAACCCTCATGCACTGCTGCTGGGAATGCAGACTGGTGCAGCCACTGTGGAAAACAGTATGGAGTTTCCTCAAAGAATTAAAAAATAGAACTACCTCTGACCCAGTAATCCCACTTCTGGGAATATATCCAAAGAACCCCAAAACACTAATTCAAAAGAATATATGCACCCCATGTTCATTGCAGCATTTTTTACAAAGCTAAGATCTGGAAACAGCCCAAGTGCCCATGAGTAGATGAGTGGATAAAAAGGCTGTGGGACATTTACACCATGGAGTACTACTCAGCAATAAAAAAGAAGACAATCTTACCTTTTGCAACAGCATGGAGTGACCTGGAGAGTATTAGGCTAAGTGAAATAAGCCAGTCAGAGAAAGACAAATACCACATGATCTCACTTATATGTGGAATCTCATGAACAAAATATTTTAACTAACAAAATAGAAACAGAAGCATAGGTATACAGAACAGACTCACAGCTGTCAGCGGGAAAGGGGTTTGGGGGCTGGATGAAAAAAGGTAAAAGGGTTAAACAAACAAATATATATATATATATATATATATGACACAAAGACAAGAACAACAGTATGGTGATAGCCAGAGGGAAAGGTGGATGGGGAGGTGGAAGAGGACAGGGGTAAATGGGGATGGAAAGAAAGACCTGACTTGGGGTGGTTCGTGCACAGTGCTGTATGCCAATGATGTTTTATTGAGTTGTACACTTGAAACCTATATGGTGTTATTAACCAAGGTTGCCCCCCAATAAATTCAATAAAATAAAAATAAAGAAAATTAAGATAAATAAATACTCCCATACTTTACATGCAAAATCTCCAGGCCTAAATGGGTTTTACTGGAGAACTCTCCCAAGTGTTTAAAGAAGAATTAACACTAATTCTACATTTCTTCCAGAAAATAAATGAAGAGAGCGTACTTCCAATTAACTTTGTGAAGATAGTATTGCTCTGATATACAAACAAACACATCACAAAGAAAGAAAACTACACACCAATATCCCTCCTGAATATGGCACTAAAATCCTTAACAAAATATTAGCAAATAGAATTCAGCAATACATAAAAGTAATTTTACACCATGATCAAGTGGTTTTTTCCCCACTTGGGTTTCAAGGTTTGTTCAATATTCAAAAATCAACCAATAGTCCATGATATTAACAGTCTACAGAAGAAAAATCACACACACATATCAATCAATGTAGAACAAGCATTTGGCAAAAGTTTTACTTTAAAATCACATTTTACCCTCCCCAGACTCTGAGAATTTTTAAAAAACATTTGCAAAAATCAAGTTTTAAATAGCCTCTTATTTTCACTTACATTTTTATTACTATGGATGCTGTATTTTAAACAAAAAATTGACAAACTAGAGAGGTTCAAGTGAAGGCATTCAGGGTGATGGACTGTGGAACTCAGGTTCTGTGAGAAATGGTCGACTGCACAGAACATTCACCTGAGGGTCCCCTGGGGACGAGAGAGGTAGAGGAAGGCGTGAGTATAATTACATCATTCAGAAGAAGAACCTATGCTGTAGGGTACTGCGGGGAAAGAAAAAGACTAAGTTCCATGGAACTCTTACAGCAGGGAGATCGCAGCTCAGGGTAAGAAAGGACCTTTTTTGTGGTAGGGGCAGAGGAAGGGCAGGATAACAGCAGCGTCATCTCTGAGAGCTCCAGCACAGTGAACGAGGCTGCCTTCCAGCTCTGGCAGTCATCAGGAGAAGCCTGGAGCACACCTGGCAGACCTGTTGCAGAGGGAGTTCTTGCCTCAAGTAGGAATTTGGATGAGACAGTCTTGGATCAGATAATTATTTATTTATTTATTTATTTATTTATTTATTTATTTATTTCAGTTTTGTTGAGATGTAATTGTCGTGCATCATTGTTTGCGTTTGAGATGTACAGCATAAAGGTTTTACTTACATATATTATGAAGTGATTACCACAATACTTTTAGTTAGCATCCATCATCTCATATAGATAGAATAGAAAGAAATCAAAAAAAGAGAGAGAAAATGTTTTTTTCTCCTTGTAATGAGAACTCAGGATTTACTCTTTTAACAGTTTTCATATATGTCATACATGAGTGGTAACTAACATCATCATGTGTGCTTAACAACCCTAGTATTTATCAGACGATCTTTAAAAACCCTGTGCTTTGTTTCTCTCATTCCCTGTCCTTAATGTGTTTTGTTTTGTTTTGTTTTCCATTTGCTCTTGCACTTCCCGGAAATGGTGACTTATGATTATCTTACTAAGTTTGCAAATTTAGGGGTGAGAAATAAAGCCACTTGTTTATAAGAACATAGTGAGCAGCCTATATTCACATTAACTAATCACAGGTGGTAGATATATTTCAGAGATGAGAAAAGAGATTCCTGGGAAAGTACTTGCTTGGCTCCTTAATCATGGTAAATGGTTCATGGCCAGTACATTATCATTACCGCTTAATTAATGGCTAACCAGCTCCCAGCCCAAATGGAAAAACCTAAACAAATAGGCACAACAGTCATTCTAAAGTTTTCGTTTGTTTGCACTTTTCCCTCCACCAAAACACTTGAAGGCAATTTACACAATAGTAATGAAAACCTGAGCTGGGAAGGAAGATGTGTTGTGCACAGAACACTGAGAAGGGAGAAAAAAGAGAGGAGGCAAGAAGCGTTTGGAACAACGTCTTCATTGAAGTTTGAAAACCAGTTAGATGGGTGTTTGACATCATGCTAAAAGGTTTTGACTTAATTCTGTAAATTATAAGGAGCCTGCCAAGGTCTTCAAGCTAAAGAGTGACACAATGTTTTTTTAACAAGTTATCTCTGAGCCAGTGATGTGTAAATTTTTGTTTACTATCCGTTTTCCTCGTTGGAATGTGAGTCCCTACATGACTGGAGTTTTTATCTGCTTTGCTCACTGTTGTATTCTCTGTACTGCACAGGCAGCCAAAACATCTTTGTTGAATGAACAACTGGATCCTGGTCATTAGCAATCCAGGGAGAGGCTCAGAGCCAAGAGGAGGTGTGGCTACGCTCTGGGGCTTAAGCCGCTCAAGAGTTGCTGGGCACACACGCCTGCAAGGAGCTGGGGCAAAAAGCCTGGGTGAGACAGAAATGTTTCTTAGTTCACTATTATTTTTTGTGTGTTTGCTTATTTTTTATTGAGCATTTAACATTTGTTTCAGGTGTCCAACATAATGAGTCAATATTTGTATATACTGTGAAATGATCATCACAACAAGTTTATAAAAACTTTTTCCTGTGATGAGAACTTTAAAGATCTATTTATTCTCTTAGTAACTTTCAAATATGCCGTTAATTATGGTCACCATGCTGTGCATTACATCCCCAGGACTTACTTATATTATAACTGGAAGTTTATACCTTTTGACCCCCTTCGCCTATTCCACTACCACCACCACCACCACCTGCCTTTGGCAACCACCAATCTGTTCACTGTATCTATGAGCTTTAAAAAAAAAAAAAAAGGAAAAAAAAAGAGTCCAAGTGTAAATGAGATCATACAGCATTTGCCTTTCTCTATCTGACTCATTTCACTTAGCATAATGCCCTCAACGTTCATCCATGCTGTTGCAAATGGCAAGATTTCATTCTTTGTTATGATTGAATAATATTCCTTTGTGTATATAGACCGCACTTTTTATCCACCCTTCCACTGATGGACACTTTGGCTATTGTAGACAATGCTGCAGTGAACACGGCAACGCACATGTTTTCAAGCTAGTATTTAATTTCCTTTAGATAAATAAATACCCAGAAGTATTGCTGGATCATATGGTAACTCTATTTTTAGTGTTTGAATAACTTCCATACTATTTCCACAGTGGCTGCACCAATTTACATTCTCCCCCAGCTGTGCGCAGGGGTTCTCATTCACAATTGTTTCTTTCCTCCCATCTCCATATGTGCAGATGGTGAAGAGCTGTGCTCAGCTGATTAGTATAACTCGATACAGCAGTAACTAGCCAAAACAGAATTACATAATCCAAGGTTAGAATGGGATGTTAAAAAACTCCAAAGACAGAGAAAGTCAGAAGTTATCATTCTTCCCATTGTGCAAATGTAAGTCATCTGAACAGTATTTTAAGCACTCTCTCTCTTTTTATGTCCCAGGGAAGCTGAGACAAACTAGAAAGCCAGGACAAGCAGAATAGGGAAACTGAGACAGATAATTCAACAGCCAAGTAGTTTACAGCCATCTAGTAAATGGCAAAATCCTATCTTCCCAAACCAAGGACACTTAAGAGAATGGTTTACACCTTTCCCCAACCAGAGGGTAAGTAGCTTAAATCACACTACTCAGGGAGATAGAAAAACCCGTAAGTGCTATTTGCCAACTACACCCAAGGATGGATGAAGTTAAGGGAATAAATCTCATTTTGGTACATCAGCATAAAACTGATGAATATTCTATCAATATCTTCCCCTAAACTCCCTGTCTTTAAAAATCTTCAAAACCGAAGTCCCAGAGTGAGCTCTCCTCCCAGGAGCACGCCCATACTTTCCCTTCCCCTTCTCCTTTCCCCACAGGCATGAATCTCCTAAACTCTAAGGGACCCCCTGAGGCTCGCAACCAGGGAGCAAGGGGAGCAGCAGCTCGTCCTGGGCTAACCCCCTGAACCTGTCCCCGAGGCCCCCTTTTCTCCGACTTCTTGGTGAGCGAAAGCGACCCAGCCTCAGCTCATTTTCCTGCCTAGTCTCTCTCCTGTTGTTTTTTCTATCCTATGCCCTTCCTTGTTTCACTGTCCCCAGCTTTAACAAACACACTCTCAAAATGACCTTGATCAGGTTCAGGTCCTCTTTCCGGTAACAAAAATAACGAATTAGTGATATTCCCTCATGCATACTTTTACATACATGAATAATTCATAAAAATTACCCAACATTTAATCTGTTTAATCTAACCTCTGAGAGTTTTGATAGGAAATGCTGCAGTTCTCTCCTTTCTGTTTGAAAGTAATGGTAATGATTTTGTCATTGGCCGAACACTGAGGCTTCTCTGGGTCCAGCGTTACTTGTCCAAATGTCAGCTCAAGTCTGCCCCCTAGAGTAGAGAAACCAGAGTGCCTTGATCATACAGTGAACTGTACTAAGTTCATAATTCTGACACTGGGCTTTTCCAGAGGACTACCACTTTCTAGTTTATATACTGCTGCATTATTTGAAAGCGTGTCAGGTATTGATTTCATAAGTTAAAAAAATTCCATTTAAGGGTAAAAGATTAGCTACAAATACAATTTTTCATTCCAAACTTTTTATACTGAGTCACCACTAGTGATAGGCACCTACTAAGTGCTGGAAATGCAAAGATGATTAAGATGTGGTTCCTGCCACTAAGAGTTCACGGCCTAGATGGGAAGGCAGACATGTAAGGAAATAGTACATTACATGATGAAACCTACATGAACTCTACTGTAGCACAGAAGAGAATATGAAAGGACACGGACATTTTTATTTGGAAAGGTAAGGAAAGAAGGAAGGATGGCAGAAAGGAAGGACAGAAGGAGGTAAAATAAATTTTAAAATGTTGTAACTAGTATTAGTTCAGTTAACCCCCAGTGACACCAGGAATTAGTTAAATTCCAATACTTTTTAAGCTCAGGAGAACTTAAAAAGTAAAATTCAAGTAATACAAAAGGAGGCCTGAGAGTTAGTCAGGATATATAGAAATATAATATGAGACATAGATGTAGTATTTTTTAGTAGCCATATTAAAAATGGAAGGGGGACAAGAGAAATTAATTTTAATATAATCTATTTTATTTCATTGAATATATCCAAAATATTGTCTTTTTTTAAAAATCAAAGCAAGAACTAAAAGGGCCTAATATGGGGTAATGGCAATGAAAATGGAGAGAATTGGGTACATCCAACTGATATTTAGAAGCAAAATGGGCAGAGGTTGATGATTATTCGGATGGAGATTGAGTACAAGAGGGCTTCAGGTTTAACCAGGCTCTTGCTTAACAACCGGTAAATCAGACTACCATTCACTGAGCTGGGGAACACAGGAGGCGGGCAAATTGGGGGCAGACAGCAAGAAGTAATAGTGTAATAGTATACTTTTAAAAGACTTTGAGATGCCTATGAAACCTGCAACTACTTCTATGCCCAAGGGCCAGCTTTGTATGTGACTGTGGGGCTCAGGACAGAGGTCTGCTGCACAGGAGAGATTTGGGGATCGTCGACACACAGGTAGCTGACACTGTGCAAACGTGCGGGATTGCAGAGAAAGAATAAAGAGACTGAGGAAAGTGACTGTCAGAGTTCAGAGGAAAACCATTGTTTAAGAGATAAGGGCCCCTCACCAGAGACCAGCCAGGCGTGATCAGAGAGGTACAAGAAGACCCAGAAGAATACAGATCACGACGGTCCAAGAGGGGGAAGGTTGGTCAGCAGTGTCAGATGCTGCCAGAAAATCGAGCAGAGGAAGTAAAGCGTTAATTTCCTAGATTTTTTTGACAGTAAGGAGGTCACCGGTGACTTTGATGAGAGCAGTTTCTATAGAGTATAAGGATAGGAGTGAAGTTGCTGCAGACTGGAAGTGAGGGGGATGTGTACATAACTCTACAAGAAGTTTTCTGTGAAAGAAAAAATAGTTCAGGTGGTAACTACTGGATATCAAGGATGGTCCCTATTGGTATTTTATAAGGGAAGGTTTTTAAGATAGAAGAGCTTTGTCCTGACCGGTGTGGCTCAGTGGTTAGAGAGTTGGCCAGTGGACCGAAGGGTCAGGGGTTCGATTCCCAGTGAAGGGCACATACCTGGATTGCAGGTTTGATCCCTGGCCCTGGTCCGGGCATGGGCAGGAGGCAACCAATTGATGTGTCTCTCTCACGTTGATGTTTCTCTCTCTCTCCTCCTCTCCCTCCCTCTTTCCACCCTCTCTAAAAACCAATGGAAAAAATATCCTCGGGTGAGGGTTAACAATAACAACAACAAAAAAGACAGAAGAGGCTTGAGCATGTTTAAAGGCTGTTGGAAAGGAACCATTAAATTATGCACTAGATTATTTTATTGATTTGATAAGATGTTAATGATAGATTGGTAACTGAAATGAGCTCGTGTCTGAAAAATAGTTTTTTATGTATGTGTCTGTGTGTATAAACATAGATAACATTCTGGAAGGACATATGGCAAGGTATTAACCATATTTATCTCTGAGTAGGTGCAATAAAAGGCTTTTCATTTTTTTTCTTTTTCTTTAACTGTATTTTTTATTAGGATAAGTATTGTTTTGTGATATAAAGAAGAGAATAGGCTGGCGACTTCATTTTCAGAGAGGCCTCCCCTCCTCCATGTGCTAGGGTCCTGAAAATATGGTGAATATGACTTCCTTGCAGTTGATGAAATATATTATAAAAATCATGATTTTTCCAGGTACTGCCATTCTGGAGTCCAGGGAGGGGGGAAAACCCTTCGCAGGTGTCCTGGCTGGAGTAGGAGGCAGCTACAGTCTCAGCCAGCCAGGCACTGGGCTGAGGGAACTGCACCCACTTGTCTCCTCTTCCCACGGATGGGCCACCTCTCCCAGCCCTTTCAACGGGGCGGAAGCCACTGAGCAGACCATCCCCAAAACTGAAGCTTGGTTGGCAAGATGGAAAAGTACCTGAAGGAAAGTTGGGGAAACAACTTTCCCCACAGCTACAGCATAATGCAGTCCTGTTGGCAGGGCAGGCCCCAGCCTTCCCATCATGGTGGCAAATAACAGGCCAACGTCACCATGCAAAAGCTTGCAGTTATCTTCTACATGTAAAAAAGCCAAAATTGTGTGTAGTGGTTGCAAAATGGATGAAGGTATAAGCCGTATGAAAACTGAAAGAATTCAAGTCAAAGATCATTGCTATTTTACTTTCCTTTCACTGTTTTCCTCTCCTTCGCTTCTCCTTTCCCTTCTTTCTTCTGTCTATGTCGGCGCTAGTTTGTGTCTTACCTAATCAATCAATTATAGTATCAGTTATAAGTAGTAGCTTTGGGAGATACTCTTCTTTACAACAGAGAGACTAGTTGCCCTTGGGCATTGATGTTCCAAAACAGAGATGAAGAATAAATCAGGAGAGTGTTAGAGAATGCTTGGGTCTTTTCCTCTAAGGGGAAAAAATAGTGACAGAACATGGCCTCAATGTGTTAATTAACCTGATTGTGTAATCATGTCATAAAGTGTACATATGTCAAATCATTGTGTTGTATAATTTAAATATATACAATTTTACTCGTCCATTATACCTTAATAAAGCTGAAAAAATAAGAAAAACCCATGCTCACTTCAGCAGCACAAATACTAAAATTGGAATAACACAGAAAAGATTAGCAAGACCACTGGTCAGGAATGACACACAAATTCATGAAGTGTCTTATATTTTTTAAATAATTCATGGGATGTAATATAGTTAATAATACTGTACAGTGTATTTGAACATTTCTAAGAGAGTAGATTGTAACAGTTCTTATCATAAGAAAAAAAAATTGTAACTATGTGTGGTGATGGACATTAACAAGCCTTATTGTAGTAATCATTTCAAAATATATACAAATGCCGAACCTTTATGTTGTACACCTGAAACTAATATAACGTTATATGTCAGTTATTATTTAAGTAAAAATAATTAATAAATAAATGTAAAAGAATAGGACCTCGTAAAGTTATAACCGAGAGCATGCAGCAGACCTCAGAGAAGCAGTCTCTATTTCTGTCATGAAAATGGTAACCTACTCCCACTCCTGCTCGGTTCTCACACCGTCACACACAGACTGAGTCAGGACCCACTGCTAAGGGGAAACGGACGCCCTGCCTCAGGGGAGGAGCATGAGTGGGCATGAGCCGGGCTCTGCCCTGACTCAGCCCCCACGCCTGTGAGGCCTGAACCTTCCCAAACGTCAGTTTCCTCGGCCAGCAAGTGGAGACAAGCATAAGTCCCACCTTAGAGGGGTGAGGATTGTTTTAGGTGATGCATTAAAAGCCTCAGCCCAGGCCTTGGCATGCTAACGACCCGTTCTCATTAAACGCTGGCCATTCAACACACTTCCATAATGACTTCTAATAAGAAAGTAAACTTAAGAGTCACACCGATGACGTTAAGATTATTTGTGAGATTGACGTGGAAGAAGGGTTGGTGAAGATGGGGGGGGGGGGGCTCTTTAAATATGTTTCTTTACATTCTCAAGAATTACTTTAGTCTATTAAAAAACCTTTTGTTCTTCTTATTTCCATAAAAGGGCAACACAGCAGATGAAACTCTCAGCCGAGATGCCAGGGCAGCCGGAGTAGGACGGGAGCCGCGGAGCCGCCGCGCGCCTCCCTCGCTCGCGCCCGCAGACTCCGGCTCGCAGCTCCCGCCCGGCGCAGCGCGGAGCTCGCCGCAGCCTGCAGCCCTCACGTGGAAACAAAGTATCCTTTGGGTCCTTCCTCAAGGGGAGGAGCCCTGCGTGCTTCGCCATGTTCTTCCCTCGGGGAGCTCCTCGCTTCCTCTGCTTCCCTGCGGGATCTCGTCTCCCGCAGGGGCGTTTCTCTCCCGTTTCGGTCCTTTCTGCTCGCGGGTCCCTGGGAGAGAAGATCCGAGATGCGTAAAAGTGCCGTCGGCGCACAACCCTCCGCATTCCTCCCAACTGTCAGAAATGAGGACAGGCCTGGTCACTGAGCAAGCTGCCACATCCTAGTTTCTTACAGTAAGTTAGCGTAAGCCCAAGGGTGGTGCTAAGGGCGTTAGTCATAAGTGGAAGGAATAGGGAGGGGACTCGGGCACCAGCGCAGGGTCCGTGGAGGAAACTCAGCCTGCAGGTGACTCTCTGCCTCTGACACACGGAGGGACCGGACTGCACAGCGCCATTAAATTAATAGTCCCCTGGTGCTTACTGAAAAGCAGTGTGGTAAGTGGGCCACACCTGCGAGCATCCTGACCTCCCTGTGTCCACTCCCTTAAATTATATTAATAGCAGGGTTTGCACTAGGTTCAGTCCGAGGACTCCGTGAAGACTGAAGTGGGACATCCAAACCCATCAACAGTCCCCAACAGGTCCCGCAGGGGTCGGCATTCACTGGGACGGAGAGAGACAGCACTAAGCACAGAGCCCCAACCTCCTGCATGTTATAGCCAGGTGCAGGGAGACAGACAATTCATCAATAAGCCTAAAAGGAAAGAGGAGAATAACGAATAGTGATAGGCGCAATGATAACTAAAAACGGGATGACTCGATGCGGAACTATGACGGGGGGGGGGGGGGGGGGGGCTGCTTCTTTAATTTCCATTGTCAGGGAGTGCCTTTCAAAGGAATTACCAAAAAGGGGGGCTTTAATAAATGTGGTGATGATATCTATTTCCGCTTCTCTTTTTTTAAAGTAAAGAAAATCATTGCTCTCCCTCTCCTCCATTTGATTGGAAACGCTGGGGAACCCCTAAATGCCTATCAAGTGAGTTTATGCCGTGACGAGTGGCCGTCGGATGAGCAAGGTCACGACTCAGCCCTGCAGGGATGTCCAGTTACTGTGGTAGTGTCAGTTACTCTGCAGTGTTAAACTGGTTTTACACTGTACCTAGATTGTTTCATTTCTATCCATAATGGTCCATTAGTCGAAGTCAGAAAGCAAAACAAATGATGAAGCTGAGGTACAAATTAAGAGGAACTTGAAAATTGAACTACCTCTACAAATGTGCCTCCAGATTACTTTCATTAGATGCAGCAGTTGTGTTAGATCCATCAGTCTGATCAAAATGCATATTTAGCAGTCATGAATGTCTCCAAGATTTAAAAGAATAGCATCAAAAGGAAAATATAATGATGATTACTTCCACTTTGGCTTTTCTCTTATTGAGAATAAAGACTGAGAAATGCCCATAAATAATGACCTGAAATATTTTTCTTATCTCAGTCACTTAGAAACATAATGTAAAAATTACCAACATAAACCAATTGTGTTTTCCAATATCAAAATGAAAGAATTTAATGTTGTTGGTCATAATCAGATATAAAAGCAGTTTCTGGCTCTTTTGGATGTATAAAGATATAAAATTTAAATCTACATGTTAGTATACACTTGGCCCCAAAACAAAATATAATAAATATCATTTTTAAAGTCACCGACAAATCACATTTTTTAATGTAGTTAGCTTTGGAAAAGTGTGTTGGTTGTAAAATAGAAAAAAGTTTTAAAATATCTGTATATGTTCTGAATTTTTAATTTTGCATTAAGATGAGCTTTGTAATATACTCTTTAAAAACTGATACAGAATAAAATATTTAATTTAAAATTATTTACTATATATATTTTTATCATATGAAAACTTTAAATAATTTTATAAAAAAAGTTGAAAATGCTGCCTTGGTTATCTTGTCATTCAAAAGGAAGAACGTGGGAAATAAATGGAACAGCATGTTATATTTTAGGAACAATGTGATAAATATATCTTTCAAGAAAAACGATTATCACATTTACACACTTTTAGGGCTTATAATAATATTAGCAAATGAATTCACATAAGCAGTTATATAAGATTATGTGTTATTATGTGAAAAAAAATTTTGAGGTCATTAGAATCAACAAAGTGTTTAGATTAAAATATTTTTTAAAAATATATTTATACCCTACCTTGTTCCAGAAAGAATTTAAGGCAGGTAAATTTCCTGAATGGATGTAATTAGTAACTAAATCTAACATGTAGTTTTGAAACAGGAATTCCTTCACTTCTGCTTTATTCTTGTCAAAAGATCATAATATGAATCTAATTATGAGGAAATATCAGATAAGCCCAAATTGAACATCATTCTAAAAAATAACTACCCTGTGCTCTTCAGCAGGCAGTTATAAAAAGACAAGTGAAGACTGAGGAATGCCTCCAGGATAAAACAGATTGAAGAGAATGAATTGTGTGCAGCACCTGATCTGGAATCTCCCTGTAAAGAATATTATCAGGACAACAGGCAAAATAAGAATTAGGTCAATAGATTAGATACAAAAGTGCTACCTTGGTGGTAACTTTCTGAGTTTCATTATTGTACTGTGTTTACCTAAGAGAACGTTCTTGTGTCCTTGTTTGGGTATGGGAAGGAGGAGGAAGATATAGGTAAATATGATACATGTTAACATTTGGAGGGAATACAGATGAAGTGTGTGTTCTTTGTTCTATTCTTGTAACATTGCTCTATGTCTGAAGCCATAGTTTTAAAAAAGCAGTATAAAGAAAGTACAAAAACAGGAACTCTTGATAAGTGAGAGCTCTTTACCATTCTCCCTTCCACATTCCTCTTATGATCAGGTGAAGAGAGCAGCTTACTGAAGGGGGAGCCTAGTTACTCAGGGTCACTCTGACAAAAGTGAGGCAAAGATGCACAGTACAGTCCCAGTAGCCATCGCTGCTAAGCAGAAAGCACTGTGCTCAGATGGACAATGAGGGAGGAAGCACCTGAGTGTCTTCCCCTGTGCACAGAGCATAGCTCAAGAACCAGGTGGTAATACACCTAGGTTCGCTTATTTGCTCTGTCTACTATATGGCAGAACATATTATTATTCTTATTTTGCAAAATAAAACAAACACCAAAGGACCACAAAAAAAACCCACATAAGTATTTTGCTCAAGGCCACTCAGTGAGCATGTTGCCCCAAATTAATTGATCTCTAGTTTATTACTTTATGAAGCAAGTTTGGCATCAGCAGTGGATGCCAAACTTGCTCCATAAAGTAATAAATTAGAGATCAATTAATTCTATTCCTCCCTCATTTTCATGCCTGTCTCCCTTGTGCTTTATTGAGACCACCCTCACCCTGCGGCAACTGTGAGCAACTGGACCACCCCTGCTCCTGGAAACTTACTAGATAGTGTCCAGAAGGTTCCCTCCACATGCTTTTTAAAAGCCCAAGGGAGCATGACACCATCACAGACTACTTGCTACTTGATTAAATACTGCACAGCAGTTTTTCTCTTCTCCAAATAGTGAAAGGAGAATGAATGAGTCACAATTATTTATAATAAGGGTGATGAATGCAGTCTCAAAGAACTAGAGGACCTCAATAACAAAAACATTCCACTAATGGTCCTTCAGGAATTCTTCCTACACCAGATGCCTTCAATAAAAATAATAATAAAATATTTTTTATGTACATCTGGGCTATGCAAAACTGAGTGTCCTTTTTCAAAGATCTCATCACCAAGCTGTAAATGAAGTTAGATTTGCCCTCTTCAAATATGGGGAGGAGGAACCCTTTGGGTTTCCTTTTCTAAAGCGGCTTAAATATTCAATAACTCTGTTACATACCAAAGAGACAGAGCGTTTGGTTCTAAAGCACAGCTGCTGTTCAAAGGACTCTGAAAATGCCTGAATTTTGGAATGGGATCTTCTTCTTGATTCCAATGGGTCCTTGAATGACCCATCCCCTGAGTATTTTCTGTAATCCCTCATGTGCGTATGACATCGAAATCCCTGGTCCTCGTGAGAATGCCTTCTAGGATGGCTGTCAGACGCTGTGACTCTGGGAAGGACGGGAAACTGGAAATGCAGAATAAAAATGTTTACAGCATAAAGAGACCATACAATATTAGCACAGAGACAGAACATACGTAAATTACTAAGTAAACAAATCTCATGTTGGACTGAAATTTTATCTTTTTCATCAGTAGGACCTTCTACAATGCAGCAGTAGAATCAATGGGTTAAAACATTAAGTAGAAAGTCCCAGAACTAGCTATGTTGATCCTCCAACATTAGGGACATATAATGAAGCATTCTAAGCCTTGAATTGATATGTATAAGTAAATTCCAAAATCATCAAAAAAATTTAATGAAGCCATACAAGTTTAAGAAATAATATAAAATGAACATTTATGTGACTTCTGTCCAAAGAAGGAATTTCTAAGCAGAACAGCAATGGAAGAAGTCATGAGGAAAAATTATTTTAACTATGTAAAAAAAAAAGGAGCTAATATGCATCGAAAACAACTTAAAATTAAATAGTAGACAAAATCCAAAAAACATGTGCTACATGTTACTAATATTAAATAAATATCCTGACAATACATAGTATATCTTACAGAGATACAGAAAAACATAGAGAGCATGTAATACAACGACATCAGTGTTCAAATCACATTGGAAAACGATCAAAGGAGAAATGCTCCAGAGAAATCGAACTTCTCGAAAGAATTGACACTTGTTTTCTCAGTTTCTCTCACTCCCCAACCAACTCCAGTCTAGCTTTTGCACCCACAACTAATTTTGGTCACAATATCGGTCTCAGTGTTGCCAAGTTCTGTGCACATGTTGGTCTTGATTAATTCAGTAACATTCAACCCAGTTGGCCTTAGGGCCCTTCTGGAAATCCTCTTTCCCTTGCGTTCTACCACTGAACCCTTTGGTTTCCCTTTGATCTTTCTGCCTGTGACCTCACCCACAGTGTTTGCCTCATTAGTGGCTAATTATCCCTTAGTCACCACGGGAAGTGCATATCCCCAGCAAGCCTTTCCTCCCACCTGACTGGTTCAGGTCTCTGTTAGATGTTCTCCTGGGAGTTCATGCTTCTCCTTTATGATACTTATCACAACAGTAATTAATAATTTGGGTAATTTTGTTACATGTCTCTCTTCTCCATTAGCTTGTATCTCCATGACATCAAGGACTGTGTTTCATTCTCTTGAAATCCCAGTACTATGCAGCACCTTGCCTTACTCATAGCATGAGTTTATTAAATATCTATAGGATTAATAAATATATAAAGAATGAAATAAAAAGAAATACCAAACGGTAAAAAGGTTTATGCTTATTAGTTGTGCCTTCAGGCTAGCCAAAAAAAAAAAAAAAAGTTTCTTAATGATCAACAGTGGCAAGATGGAGGGAGACAGGCCTGTCATTCCTGGCTGGTAGGACTATAAACGGACACACCTTCCTTAAAAGCCATTGGCAAAATGTGTCATGAGGCTTAAAATATCCCTCTCCTTGGATCTATCTGTTGAGTGTTGTTATGGGCTGAATTGTGTCCCACCCTCTAATCCTTATTTTGAAGCCCTATGTGAGTCACTCAGAATGTGACTGCATTTGGATACAGAACCTTTAAAGATTAGGTTAAAATGAAGCCATTAGTGTGGGCCCTCATCCAGTGCAACTGGTGTCTTAATAAAAGAGGAAATTTGGACACACAGAGACCACTGGGGATATATTCACACAGAGGTAAAACCATGTGAGGACACACTGAGGAGGTGGCTGTCTATAAGCCAAAGAGGGAGGCCTCAGAGAAACCAAATCTCCCGACTCCTGGATTTTGGACCTCTGAACTCCAGATCTGTGAGAAAATAAATTTCTGTTGCTTAAGCCAGTCTGTGGCACTCTGTTATGGCAGCCCTAGCCGACCAATACACATGTTTAGAAACTTACTGTCAAACAATGATCAGAAATGTGGTTAAAGATTTGTAAAGCTGCTAAGATACATGAAGGAAACCTGTATGTATAAGTCCACTTATGGTACTTGGTGCTGTGAATAAGCCGGGGAACAAAACAGGCAGAGTGTGCCCAACTTGGGACTTACGTCTGCATGGGAGATAAACACAAAACAAATAGGTCTTGTGCTTACTTTTTTTGTTGTTGTTAATTCTCACCCAAGGATATTTTTTCCATTGATTTTTAGAGAGTGGAAGGCAGGGAGGGAGGGAGAGAGAGAGAAAGAAATAGAGAGGGAGGGAGAGACATCGATGTGAGAGAGACACATCGATTGGTTGCCTCCTGCACATGCTCCCAATCATGCCTGGGGATGGAACTTGCAACCCAGGTACATGCCCTTGATCGGGAATCGAACCCAAGACCCTTCGGTGCACAAGCTGACGCTCTAACCACTGAGTTACACTGACTGGGGCCACGTGCTCGTTTCTTTGGTCAACACTACAAAGGCTCAAGGTGCAATAAGAGGATATAACAGGGGGAAACTGTGTATTTGGGAAAGTGTTGGGCGGCTGGGAGGCTCAGCAGCAGATTTCTGTGTAGGCTTGATGATTAAGCTACAGTCTGAAGGAGGAGCCCCTTCCGTGCACAGGCCCTGTCACAGCAGGAGCTGTGGTGTGGGGGGAAGAGAAACCTGCTGGGGCTGGAGGGGGGGGGGCCTGAGAGGAGAGAGAAGCCTGGGGTGGGGAAGTGTTGACGGGCTTGAAGTAGGGTGCGATCATAAGATGGGCAATCTTAAAACATACCAAACTGTGATCAAAGGTTTTCTCTGTGATGTGGGATTGTTTGTTTCCTTTCTCCTTTTTAGTATTTTTCAAGTTTTGTACAGTGAGCATGTATTACATTATCAGGAAAAAATGATAATGCTTTAAAATTTTGAGACTGAGACTCAGAAGGGCAAATACTGCATGATTCCACTTATCTGATGTATCTAAAATAGTCAAACTCATAGAAACAAAAAATAGAATGGTGGTTGCCGGGGCTAAGAGGAGGGGAAATGGGAAGTTGCTTATCAGTGGATGTAAAATTTCAGTTCCTCAAGAACAGTGGGTTCCGGAGATCTGCTCTACAGCGTTGTGCCTGTAGATAACAACACTGGATTGTATCCTTGAAAATCTGAGGAGAGGGTAGATCCCAGGTTAATTGTTCTTACCACAATAACATTTTTAAACAAAAAATTTTTAATGTGAGACTGGGAGTGAAATGTGGATGTCCTATTCCACTGAGAGGCCTGAAAAGAATGGCAAGAGTTTCCATCACAATATAAATATACACTTAATATCTCCTTCTACCAGGTGAAACTTCCAGCTTGTTTGTTTTGGTGAGGGACTGTGTGAGAAACAAGTGTAAAAGAGCACTCTAATGGGTTCTGGGGAAAGGCTCCCACTTCTTAAAACGTTACCTACTATGCAAGCTCTACTTTTGGAATTTTATATGCCTTTCTAATTGATTTCCCTCACAAACACATGAATCAATGCCCTGCATAACTTATTTTTACAAAGAATGTGCTTGTTTCTCCCACAGTCATGGACAAAGCTTATGGGTCTATCTCCCACACTGTGAAGGGAGCTTTGTCACTTGGGATGGGATCCCCCATACTCTGATCTCCCCAGCTGAGCTCCCGGGGGCCCCAGCTGAAGATCCTGCAGCAGGCACTGACTTTCAGAGCAATAACTACCCAGAGCCCTGACTCTCATTGCAGAAGAGGCTCTAAACAGCTTAGCTGTTTCTACTGTGGGCCCAGAAAACTGTTGCTGTCAAAGAAAAATCGTATGTACTCTCTGCTATGTGGCAGACGTAGCAGAATTCTATGCAAAAGTAATAACAATAGTTTGTAGGTCTTAAGAAATTATATGAAATAAGAATTTTATGTGAGTAATAATATATAACATCATCAGAGTGGAGAGGGCTGTAAATTGCCGACATATAGAAACAGCGTCAGGAAAAAAATTTCCAGTTTTCAACTGATAAAGTGGTAGGTAGCTCTTATAGAAATAATAAAGATAAGCTCAATACCATCCACTGGACATCCTTTAGGGAAAAGAAAGGATATTTAAACTATTCATTTAAGTGACTTTTTAAATTGGGGAAATAAATGTCATACCATTGCACTAAATCAGTATGAAACTGTCATGAAGACCCTATCACCAGCCATAACTAGGTACACAAAAGAGAGCTAGGAGAAACACCTCTTGGAGCTTATGATGCTCCATGCCTCAAATACCTGGAACCTCCCTAGGGAACAATTTGATGACTTGTCTCACTCATTCAGAAACTGAAGTAGCCAAACTAAGCTCATCTAAACCATATGCCACTGAGATTGTAACCCCAAATGCCATTACATTCAATCTTATATATTAATATTTCCCCCCACGAGGTCTCCACTGTCCAGTGACCATCATTCTTGGTAGGATCACGTCTTAGTCAACTCAGGCTGCCATGAGAAAATATCATAGACTGGTGGCTTAAACAACAGAAATTTCTCTCTCTCAGTCTGGAGGGCTTGGAAGTTCAAGATCAAGGTGGTGGCCAATCCAGTTCCTGGTGGGAGCCCTCTTCCTGGCTGGAAGATGGCTGCATTCTCTCTGTGCTCATTTTCTGAAAAGGGCACAATCCCATCTGACAGGGCCCTGCCCTCCTGACCTCATCTAAACCCAATTACTGCTCAGGTTTGTGAGAAATCCTCTCAGGGGGCCATGCTGGGCCCCATCCCTGTGGAGAGCAACTGCAGGGAGCCACCCCAGCGGTGAGATACTATAAAGGTTGGGAGTGTGGACCACCCTAAGGTCAGTCAGATATAAAAGTAAAGATTAAAAACATCTTCTACTGTTTCAAATTGAGACTATGAAGAGAGACTATAACATGGGGGAAAGGGGGATTTTAAAAAAGCAAAGAATAAAACCTTGGGTGCAGCTAGGTAGAGGCTTACTTTGTATCCCCTGTCCCCTCCAATGATACAATGTGGGCGAGCACATATTGTGCTACCTTGGAGCACAGAAGCACTGAGAAGGCCCATTTGGCATTAACAAGGCCCAGGGCCAGTGAACTCTGTACCTCCTGGAAGGATCTTTCATTTAGCTTAATTCTCCCGTCCGCTAGCCCGAACTATAGAGAACGATGTTAGAAGAACCATAAGCTCAAAGAGAAGATGACTGGCAAGGTGAATGGACTAAAATATTAAAATCCACTTTCAGTGAGTAAATAAATGATATAGAAACTGCTTTACCTCAAGTCTGTATTCGTGTGATGATGGAGGGAGAGAGCAGATCAGTTCAGTAATGAGAGAGATGTCACAGTACGTTTTTTTTCATCAAGACAATGAAGTTGAATTTTTTTACTCGCTTTAAATCAACAATCACAGATGAATAAGTCTGGTTGCAAGGTAGCATTCTCTGAGAAGGACTGAGCTGCCGTGCCTTGTTCTTTGTCATATTTGTATTTCCCGCTAGGCTGGAAGTTCCACAAGTACGGAGACCACGTGCGTCTTCTCTTACCCTGTAACCCTACTGTGCCTTGTGCGATGCCTGGCACATAAGTGTCCAACAAGCATGTTCAATGAATTAATGCTCCACCGCTATGGAATCATGAGGCTGAATTCATATTAGATTCAAATAGGAAAGAGGGGAAGCTCTTCTCTCAACTGAGGTAATGCTGGTGTTATTAACAGGTTATGAGAGGGAAGGGCCTTAGATTGGAGCAGTGGAGAGAGGAAAATAGATAAGGCTAAGAGTAAGTTTTTCTTTTTAAGTTGTTTTCATTGTCCTCAAAGTAAAACACAAACATTAAATACCTAATTGTTCTCATATCGCTAATGCAAGAAAAGTTTGAACACATCTTAGAGTTAGGAAAAGTTACGTATCCAACTACAGATTCACTTCACGAATATACTTTACTTCATGGTATTACGTGAATAAAGGTAAAGAATCAGGCTCCCTGTCCCCCAGGACTCCGCCCCAGTGGCCCTGGGGCCCCTGGCCTGGGTTCTGTGCGTGTGCACCCTCTACTCCATTCAGTCAGGTGGTTGTTGTTACTCATGCTTTGTCTCCTTAAATGTATGCATGCTTTCTGCACGTTAGTCTGAAATTCATTGTTGACTCAGAGAATCTAAACAGGTTAACTCAGGCAAATGCCCAAAGCCAGTACTAGCTGGAAAAGACATATGGACACTCACTATTTAGAAATGCTATACATAACAAATTCTGGTATTCTCTAAAAGTTTAAGGCCCCAAACATTGCAACCTAAAAGTCATCCTCTTAATAAAGGAGACTATCTCAGTTTTTAACACCCAATAGATAGTAAAATTTATTTAAGAAATTGCATTTTATGTTATGTATGTTCCTTTGTTTTTCATATTTTCTGTGGCTCCAAAGGGCTGTTGTGGTAAAGAGTAAATCATATTTTTTCTCTTTGTTTCTTCCTGGTTCACATTATGTGGAAACTGGAAACTAATCATCCCCTTGGGTCACACATTATGAATAGCTCACTTCGTGTGGAACATAGAGATTAAAATGACAGTGTGATAAGCAGGTGTTTATAACAGAATCATGGCAAGTCAGAGAAAGAAGGGTTCTCAGAGAGCACCCAGTCCAGTCTCTTCTTTTTCACTTAAGGAACCTGAAGCTCAAAGAGGTGTTAAAACTTGCCTTGTGTCCTTGAGTACACATTTGGCAAGAGACCTATTTTCAAATATTTGTGTCTCAAAGAGGTCTCATTCCTCCACCTTGCTGATCACTGGGAATAAAAGAGGCTGCATCTGAGAACTCTGGAGCTAAAAATAAATAAAATAAAATAATAAATAAAATAAAATAACATCACCCCCGAACTCACTTGGTTCTGGGGTTGGCAGAAGCACAGGGTTGAGGACGGATTCTCTGGTAACTGGAATTCTAAGTGTCTTGCAAAAGAGAAAAGCTATAGTATCGCTGTGTAACTGTGAAGCAGAGGACATACGTGTCTACTGTGCAGTCTTCTACCACCGCAGGCGAGCTGAGCCCATGCCCCGCCAGGCCCACCCTCTCCCCTCTCAGGGCTCTCCTGCTCTTTCCTTCCTCCCTAGACCTCGGGTGCTCCGCCTAGACATAGGCAAGTAGTGCTGAGGATGGGAGAATTTTGGCTCCCTCTCCCATCAGGAAACCAAATGGGAACCAGAAGAAAAAGTATATAAAATTTATCAAAGGGGTGGTTTATTACGTGGAATCCCCAGTTCCTTAGAAGTCACCAAATAGTGAAGCTATTTTCAGTATTTCAAAAGGCTACTGAAAATCACGCATTGATCCACGCCAATGCTGCACACACTATAACATCAGATTTCTTCCCTTTGACCTGAATTATATTGTCTCTCAGTAGGATTAACTCAGGCTTTTAGGAGCTCGGCACAGAAATAAAAGGTACCTTGGGTTACTAAAAGTGAAGAAATCATTACCTAACAGAAGAAAATCATGTCCCTTGGAGGACAACACAAAATGATAAAAAGTGTTTTTGTGGATATAAAAAAAGATTTGGAAGTACTGATTTTCAACCAAAGAAAACTTTATACTGAAGGACTCTTCAAAAATTATGTAAGAGAAACCCCCCTCCCCCAGTCCAGCCCTGGCCTGTTCCCCGATAATAACTCACCGGGCAGGGCAGGGAGGCTTTCCTGGAACTGGTGTCGCGTGATCCGTGGCGGTCCCGGGGTCCTCTCTCAGCCTCCTCCATCCAGCTGTGACCCCAGAAGCTGCTCATCCATTTGGCGAAGGACACATCATCATCATCATCATCATCTCTGTGCTCCATGGAAAAGTGATTCCAAATATCCAAGGCCTGTCCCTAAATCAGGCAGAGAGAAATATCGTCAGACTCGGCTGACCTGATGAAACCTGGGATCTCCAAGAAGACGAAAGGAAACTGGTATTTTCAAATGGTCTCCGATGATGGGATCCTTCAAGGAGAAAGATTTACTAAACAACCCCTTCACCATCAGGCAGCCCCAGGGCAACGTCTATTTATAAATTGTGCAGCCCACATTCCCCCCCCCCCTCTCTTTAAACTGAGAGGCTTTGTAAGCCTCCCATTGCCCGGGCTTGTGCCTAAGGGTTGGTGGAAGCGCAGTCCACTCACTGCCTGATGTTCCCAGTGCTCTGCTGCCGGGGACATGTGATGGCATCTCCAGCTGTCACTGATGATCCTGCATGCCGCTCAGCATATGCCTGTGAGCTCCAGGCCGGGTCTAAAATGGGGTCACTTACAGGGACAGACTGACCTCAGCCTGCAGGATGGCCAGCTATCGGCATGTCATACCTAGAGCTAGATACTCTCCTAAGAAATGAAATTGGTATTGATATAAAATCCAGCATCTGGGGCAAAGGGGACAGGTTCTTAATTGACATTATTTACACATATACAAATGTAAATAGCCCTGGCCTGTGTGGCTCAGCTGGTTGGGCGTCATCCTGTGCACTGAAAGGTTGCTGGTGTCATTCCCAGTCGGGGCACGTGCCGGGGCTGTGGGCTCCATCCCTGGTAGGCGGCATGCAGGAGGCAGCTGATCGATGTTTCTCTCTCTCTCCCTCTCTTTTCTTCTGTCTTTAAACATCAACAACAAAAATTTTTTTTAATGTAAGTGATTTACATGTGCATGTCAAATGAATAAATCTTAAGTGCATAATCTGATGAATTTTCACATACATTTACCCCGTATAACCACCACCACGCAGGTGAGGACACAGAACACTCCCCGCACCCCAGCAGGCTCCCTCTTTCTTCCTTCCAATCCATCCTCTCACCAAAAGATTACCATTTCTGACCTCTGTCATCATAGACCAATTTTGCCTCCTTTTGAACTTTCTTTCAATAGAATTATTTTGTCTCCTTCAACATTACGTTGGTGAGGCTTATCCATGCTTTTGCAGTAACAATAGTTCATGCTGTGTCGTAATGCACTGTATGAATATTCCTTTTTTTTTTTTTTTAGTCTCCTACTGGTGGTCATTTGGGGTTGTCATTTGGGTTTGCAGTGGGGCTATTGTAAACAAAGCTTCTATGAGCATTCTGGTCCCTTTTAGTGGCCTTTTTTTTTCTTTTCCAGGTAAGGAGAATATTACATATATTGAGCCTCTACTTTGTGCCAGGTATAGAGTCAAGTATTTTACATATGCTCTTTTCATTAAAACAACACTATTGCTGGGAGATTACTACTAAGCAGCACAGCCAAGTTTGAAGCATGTAGTAAAATAACAAAATCTAGGCCCTTTGCACTACTCCCCAGTGTTCCAAAGGGATCTTTGAAAAATCTTGCTTTTTTTTTTTTTTTTATCCTCACCTGAGGACATTTTTTCCACTGCTTTTCAGAGACAGTGGAAGGGAGAGAGAGAATGAGAGAAACATCGATTGGTTGCCTCCCGCACGTACCCTGACCAGGGCCGGGGATCAAGCCTGCAGCCGAGGTACGTGCCCATGGCCGGAATCAAACCCAGGATTCTTCAATCCACGGGCCGACGCTCTAACCACCGAGCAAAACAGGCAAGGGGAAATCTTGCATTTTTAAACAGTAGTACTCCTGGCCATTTTCCATATGAAAATCCTTTCTTGAGCTGCCAAAAGAAAGCTAATTGTGACCAATGTTCCTAGAGCATGTTACCACAATTTATAAGTTACTAAAGGAAAGTAACAAAAGCATAAAGTGGCTTGCTATATTTTTATTTTTTGTTTTAAATAAAGGGATGCATGTTTGTTACTTTGTAAAATCAGTTGTCTGGCCCTGGCCAAGTGGCTTGATTGGTTGGAGCATTGTCCCATACACCAAAAGGTTACAGGTTCAATCCCCAGTCAAGGATCATATGGGAGGCAAACAACTGGTGTTTCTCTCTCACATCTATGCCCCCCCCCTTCCCTTCCTCTCTCTAAATCAATAAAAACATATCCTCGGGTAAGGATTTTAAAAAATCAGTTGTCTGACCCATAGAAGCTAATGATTTTCCAGCCTCTGGTGCATATTTTAGAGTGGGTCAATTTGGACTTGCAGCCCCACTGCCTGACTGTGCAGCCTGTCAGCTTTGCTGCTGCTAAGAGAGAAAAGACACTGGCTTTTTTGGGATTCTGAATTCAGAGATCCTAGTTGCCTGGACCTGAGGGTGGGCTGAAACCTGATGATGTCTGTGATGGACTAGTCCAACCTCTGAAAACAGACATAGTGTCAATGAATCGAACTGAGATTCTGGGACTATGGCTGATTTAAGGTACCCCTCTGGGGGCATAAACTATAAAAACATCTTGGGTGCCGCCCGTATCACCTGGGACACGGCCAGATGCCCATGGGGAAAGACTTGTTCTCTGATGGAACCACCTGAAGCCAAGCTGCTGGGGGCTGTACATTTCTAATGCGGGGACTAATTGCATCTGAGATGACTGATCACAAGAAACCTAGCTTGTCGACAGCTACAAGTTGGCAGAGAGCCCATCATGGGCAGTGGGACTGCTTGCTCCACCCACTCCAGGCAGATGGGACCGTAGACCCCTTCTCACTGCTGTTGACTTGCGTTTGGTTTTCCAGATTATTTGAAACTTGCAGCAGTGGATGGATTGCTTGCTTGTACTTCACTCACCATTCTGCTTAGTCAGGCAGTTTGATTACTAAATATAGCTGTCTCCAAATAGAGATTGGTGTTTCTAGGCTGCTTACTAAATAAATTATCAAGACTAAAGGTGTGTGTGTGGGGGGGGGTATGTAAGCTCATTCTGAAAACTTAAAAATTCAAGGTTTTATCCTAACCAATTCCTAAATATGAAGTCTTTCCGGGTCTCCAATGTGGCACTGGGTCTCCAATGAGCTTCCTGGTAAGAACTTTGTTTTTGCTTGTTTGTTTGTTTTTTATTGATTTGAGAGAGAGAAAGAGAAAGGGAGAGAGAGAGATACCAATTTGTTGTTCCACTTATTTATGCATTCATTGGTTGCTTCCTGTATGTGCCCTG
This sequence comes from Miniopterus schreibersii, assembly GCF_964146895.1. Lineage (NCBI taxonomy): Eukaryota > Metazoa > Chordata > Mammalia > Chiroptera > Miniopteridae > Miniopterus > Miniopterus schreibersii. The sequence continues at coordinate 65,056,642 of NC_138106.1, read as the reverse complement.
ACTGGGGATCGAACCCACAGCCTTTGTGTATTGGGATGACGCTCTAACCAACCGAGCTACCTGGCCAGGGTGTGATAAATACTTTGCACGTGCTATCACAAGTCACTGTCGAAGGAATTAAGCATGTCCTGCGTGACTTCATTGGGAAAGGACTCTTGGAAGGTTAAGACAGGTTCCGTCCAGACTTCACCTGTTTGCCCTTTCACTTTGCTGATTTTACTTTGTGTCACTGTGCTAAAGCTTAGCTATGAGTACAACTACAGGGTGTCCCCTTCCCCCCCAAAAATATACACACTTTAACAGCTGATGGCTCAATTTTGAAAATGAAATGTATTTTAATAAAGACTGCCTTTATAGTTATTCAAAGTGTGTGTATACATTTTTCTGGGACACACTATATATGTTGGGCCCTGTGAGTCCTTTTAGAGTCACCAAACCTGGGAGTGGTCTTCAGGACCCCCAAAACAGGAATGAAAGGGAACTCTTCAAATTTTTTGCCAAACATTCTCCCAGTGCAACAAGATATAAATTTACCCCCAGAAGAAAAAGAATTTGTTGTATAATATGTAAAATTAGCCCACCTCTGTTTTTTTTTCTAGTTAAGCCCCTTTCTTTATTTTTATTTTATTTTTTAAAAATCCTCACCCGAAGATATTTTTCCTTTGCTTTTCAGAGAGAGAGAGAGAGAGAGAAACATCGAGGTGAGAGAGACATCGGCTGGTTGCCTCCCTCAAGCACTCCAACCAGGGTGGGGATCGAGTCTGCATCAGAGTATCGGGGACCCTTTCGTTCCCAGGCCAAAGCTCTAACCACTCAGTCAAACCGGCTAGGGGGCAAGCCCCTTTCTTTAAAAGTATGAGAGAAAGATGTTTTCCCACTTTGCCTGGACCAAGCTTCTTATAACAAACCTGGGGCAGCGAAGGAGCAGGAGCAGCAGCAGGTGTCAAGTCTTGGGAGCTGGGAGAGAGCTGCTCTCGGGCTTGTCACCCTGGCCCAAGAGGAGGCCCTGCGCCACCCTGGGAGACCAGCTGCCGGCTTTCCCTGGCAGGGGCTGGACCCCTGCCTTGAGATGCTGCCAGGGGCACAGGACCCACAAGAGTTGCCCTTTTGACCCTGCTCTCATGCTCTGCCTTGCCAAGCCCACGGGGTGTCCCCAAAGTGTCAAGTGGCAGAGACAGCTGCAGCTGAAGTGTGTGTGTGTGTGTGTGTGTGTGTGTGTGTGTGTGCATGCAAGCGCACTGGTTTTTGAAAATCATGCTTCATGTGAAAGGCAGTACCCTCTCTTAGAGGGTAGGAAGCTTGAGGTGTGTGTGTTCTCATAAAGCAATCAGACACCACGGGTGCCCAGGTAGTCAGTGAAAATTATCCTTGGGCCACGTAAAGATGAAGTCGCTTTTCAACGCACTCGTTCACATTCTCTGCTTCCGAAGACTGCACAATGAAAAGATGATTCTCCCTTTATTTATTTCACTCTCTCTTCCACTTCTTTCCATTTAGTTATTTCATTCTCCAAAGCCCCTGTTATTGCAGTAATTTCGTTTTTTAGTTCATTTTTTTTTTTCTTAACAGCTAAAGGGAAGAAATTATTCCTTGCACTGCTCTCCAGCTCACCTGAGCCAGCCCCGTTCTGGAAAAGAAATGCTACTTACAGAAGAACTAAGCTGCTGTATCATTTTTTAATATATACAGTCAAAATCCATTAATGGTTTTAGACAGTTTTTACTTGCCAGGAAGCAGTGTTTGAATATTTGAAGCTGTGTTCTATTTAGTATCTTGATTGTCAGAATGTTCTTTGGTAGGCAAAATGTCATAACATAATCACCCATTTCCATGAATGTTATCAAGTCACACTGCAAAATTTGCCACATTTTTGAGATGGCCATTAAAGAAACAGATTGCTTGTTGTTTAACCAAGTGTCCTAAAGCAGGTACATGAGAGTATATTTTTATTCTAAAAAGCTATGCAGCCTATATTATGAAAAATATTTTTAAAATATAGTACTGTCAATGTAAAAAATATATGAGGGAAATAAAGGTGTGTTTTCAGAGGTCTGTCTACAAGATATTGGTTATATAAATATCCAGTTACTTTGGCATTCAGTATCAAGTTTTGCAGGATTTTGGCTAATGGTAGGCTTCATAATAGTCAAGGCTGTTAGATGTTGGTATAGGTTTTTAGGAGACAATACATCATCTCTTCCCCAGGAGACCTTCAAGCACAGCATTGATTCTCAACTGCCAGTGATGGGAGATCATCTTTGCAGCTTTGCCTCTAGGAATGCCATTGACTGTATGACCTCTCAACGTCTTTTTGACCCCTGAGCACCTATTAGCCTAAAATAGATTGGACAAACTATTTGTTAAAATTTACCACTATGTAAATAACTTTATCAATCCGGTTCATCAGTGGGTTATGTTTTATAAAAGGCCTCTCCCAGTTATTAACTGCAATTTCACAGAACCTAAGAGTAATGTCTCAGCACTCTTAAGAAGTGCCTCAGAGAAGAACTGGCGAATTAAAGTCCTGTGAGTCCCACTTGTAAAAGGGGCACAATTTTTGCACTGTGCAATAAAGGAGGGCATCACCAATCATTTAAAGGAAATGTGGCAAAATACGAGATTTAGGAAGAGAAACTGGAAAGATTTAAGTTTGAGTCAATAAACAATGGGAAGTCTTCAGATTCTTAAAAATGTTGAGTGAAAAAGCCCAATCTCAAAAGGACACATACTGTGTGATTTTCTGTATATAACATTGTTCAACACAATCTTAGAGATGAAGAACAGATTAGTGGCTGCCAAGGTTAGGATTGGAGGCGGGGTTGCGGCTATAAAAGTTTAGCATGAGGGTGTTTTACGGTCAAAAAACAGATATCTGTGTTTTGATTGCTGTGGTAGCTACACACAAAGCTGCATATGTGTTAAAACTGCACAAACAATAACACACACACACACACACAAGCAGTGCATGTATAGCTGGTGGAATCTGAATAAGTGCTGTGGGTTGTATCCATGTCAACTTCCAGGTCTGATATTGTCCTAGTTATGCAAGTTGTCAATACTGGGGGAGGCAGTGTGAAGGGCACGTGGAACCTCCATGTACACTTATTTGTAACTTCCTGTGAACCCATAATCATTTCATAATAAAAGTAAAAAGAAAAATGACCTGTACCAAGAAGAAGAAATTTCTCTGAGTAGCTGCCAGATCAAAATGCTGTTGATCTACAGGTATTCTGGGAAGACAGCGTTAGTTTTAAATCTCTCTGAACATCTGCATAAAAACCAATAGAGCCGCTGTAGAGGGAACACCATGGACAACTCTACAGCAAATATGGGTGACAAGATGTCTCAACCCCCAAGTGGAGGTGTGAGGTCAAACCCCCAGCTAAGACCTAGTATAATGGTCCTAATATAATAGAAGAAGAAGGAAGCAACCATCTGTCAGACCTGAGAGCAGGAGAACCGCAAAACAGCCAATGGTTCGGAAAGCACAAGGGGCCAATTTAAAAAGTGTTAGGCTTACCCAGCAACACTGCTAAGTTATTTTGCTTCTAGTAAATTATAGAGTTTCTTGGATTTTCTAAGGAGACAACCATATGGTCTATAAATAATGAAAAGTTATCTTCCTTTCCCTTTTATTTCCTTATTTTGTCTTATTATTTTGGTCAGCGCCTTAGTACTATGTAATACAACCTGGAACCTGACAGGTTCTTGGCTTCAAAAAGAAAGCTACTAACATTTCACTGTTGGGTATGATATTTATGAAGGCTTTCGGGTGGTCTTTATTCGGGTTTTATAATAAAATGGTTTTCCTAATTGTGTCACAAGAAAATATGGCAAAATATTAACATTGGTTCAATCTTGGTAGAAGAGCGTGGTGGAGTAAAAATAACTGCAACTTTTTTTGCTGCTTCTCCCGTTGAGGGTTGGAGTCTAGTTCACCTTCCCATGAAGCTGTGCCCGCCCTCCTAACATGTTTGACCCTCAGAATGTGGGAGAAGTGATGTTTAGAAGACTCTGTGGCTTCTGCCTGATGCCCGTGGGACACCCTCCCTTGGGTCCCTGAGCTGCCACGTAAGTCCGACCACCCTGCTATATACCGAAAAGGTCACAAGGGGGTGCTGCACTGGACAGTCTCCAATGAGTCCAGTCTTCAAGGCATCTTCACCAGGGTGTCAGACCCCCACTGAAGCCATCTTGAACCCTCTAGACGAGCCCATCCACCAGCAGAAGAGTCAATCAAGCCTTGTCCAAATTCCTGAGCAACAGAATTGTAAGATGTAATAAAATGGTTGTTTTAAGCCAATAGGTTGTTTTAAGTCACTACCACGTGGGGTAGTTTGTTAGGCAGCAATAGCTAACTGGAACATAGGTACAGAAACTATTTTTTCATGGTTTTATATTTTTTCATAATTTAATAAAATTGAGTCTCCTACTCATTTTTCCACTGTTTCTGAAAACCGAAAAGGTAAAGAAAGGGAAGCATAGCCTAGAAGCCCTCAGGGTCAGTGCTATGTCCCTATCCCGATGCTAAGATCAGGTCTGCATAACCAGGGCTACTAGTCCAATAGGAGTGAATTAGAAAACAGTGCCCTTACTAGGTGGGGTCTCCACTGCAGGCCCGTCACTTAGTGATGACCAGAATCTTCGTGCAAATCAGAAAAGGAATACCTTTCCTGAGGCAGACGGAGCCTGGCCCCAGACTCCGATGAACAAAGTGCAAGCAGGACCTCAGCATCCTTGTGCAGGGGAGAATTAGTACAACCTGTAATATCTTTATAATTTAAGGTGCAAAGCAAAATTTCTACATTTGCAAATGATACAAATTCTTGTGGGTGGCAATTGACTAAGTTGATGAGGATGGAAAGGGCTTATAAATCTGTGTGAGTGGGCAGAAAGGTAGCAAAGGAGCGTGTTAAAGTATACATATGAGCTATCAGTCATAGCTAAGGAGGGGGAACTGGGGTTACTGAAGATTGTTCTCTGAAGGTAAATGCAGAGGCTCCTTCTGACAGTAAAAAGAGCAGCCACTTAACTGAATCATCAAATGACATTCCTGCTGAGAAGCAAAGCAGTAACACCCACTCAACTGATGCTTTGATGGAAGCTGAATAAGGCAGAAACCATCAGCAGGAAGCCTGGAGAATAATTAACAGCATGAGCTCGGAGGGAACAGGGACTTGTATATATCATAAGCGGGACACAAAGGAAAAACCAAGCAGATCCCAATGGGAGCAGCTGCAGTGGAGGGGCCAGTGGCGGAGACTAGAGCATGCTCACGACGGGGAACTAGTATCTATGATGATGCTGTGATGGCCGCAGCAGCAGCGAGTAGGTTTCCCAGCTAGTATCTGTGGTGTTGGACAGCAGTGGAGGTGCCAGACCATTAATGTTGGCGACAGCGTAATGGAGATAAAGCAGCAGTCAGGAACTTGTTCAACAAACACTTCGACTCTTTATTCAGCACTGACCATGTTTCAGGTATCACGTTGGGCAGATAAATAAGTTAACAAACACCTATTACATGCCCAGTCTCGTAACGGATGGAGGAGTACAAAGATGATGAGAACGTGGTCCTCACCCTTCAGGGGCTCAGAGCTGAGTATTGGTAGCACACATGAGAACAAATAACTATGGCAATGAGGTCACTGTGGGGAAGAAATATGAACTGTATGTTCCAACACAAACACGTTCCTTTGCTTTGACATATAGCATTAGAGGAGGCATTTTATTAGGCACTGTATACAGTACCGGAGAAATCAGACATAGTCCTGATCTGGGATGCTTAGAGTCCAGTAGATGAGGTAGAACAAGTAGAATTCTATAAAACAAGGTAGAAAAATGTTTTAAGAAAGTTCCAGTCAGGCCAGTGTTGCTCAGTGGTTGAGCGTCAACCCATGAAGCAGGAGGTCACTGTTCGATTCCCAATCAGGGCACATGCCCAGGTTTCAGGCTTGATCCCCATATGGGGAATGCAGGAGGCAGCTGATCAATGATTCTCTCTCATCATTGATGTTTCTATTTCCCCTTCTCCCTTCCTGTCTCTGAAATTAAAAAATATATATATATGAAATATATATTAAATATTTATATATATATATGAAAGTTCCAGAAAAATATTTTGGGAGTTTAAAGAAAGGCCCACATATAGTAGACACTAAATATTGTTTTAAGTAAATGAACATTCTACCTATTCCATCTTAAATGCCATTATTTTTCTTCCTTGATACCCTTCCATATCACTTACTTAAAATAATATTTATTGATTGCCTACTATATACTGCTATAAACTGAATGCTTGTGTCTCCTGAAATTCGTATGTTGAAGCCCTAGCTCCCAATGTGATGGTATTTGTCTTTTGGGAGGTAATTACCATTAAATGGGTTCATGGGTCTGAAGGGATTAGTGCCCTTTTAAGAAAAGACACTAGAGATCTAGTTCTCTCCCTTGGTGAGCACAGATACACAAAAAGAGGTCATGTGAGAACACAATAAGAAGGAGGCTCTATGCAGGCCAGGAATAGAGCCCTTACCAGAAACAGAATCGGCTGGAGCCCTTACCAGAAACAGAATCGGTCAGAACGTTATTTTGGACTTCCTAGCTTCCAGAACTGTGAGAAATAAAATTTTGTTGTTTAAGCCACCCAGGCTATCATATGTGGTTATAGCAGCCCTAGCGAACCAATACAGGTTTTGGCACAGGGAGTGGGCCCCTGGCCCCCCCAAATACATGTTCTTCTCTTGGGCAAAATACATTCATTCTATCCCAACAGCCCTAAAAGTCTTAACTCACTGCAGCATCCTCTCTAAAACCTACAATTTCATTTAAATATCACCTAAACTAGGTATGGGTGAGACTTAAGATATGATTCACCCTGAGGCAATACTGTTCTCCAGCTGTGAACCCGTAAAACTAGAGTTATGCACTTTCAAAATACAATGGGGTGACACTCCCATCCCAAAAGGGAGAACTAGGGAAGAAGGAGGGGGTGATGGGTCCCCACACAAGTCTAAAATTTAGCAAAGCAAATTCCATTAGCTCACTGCCCCCCAGGCCCACAGGGGTGGGAGTGTTACCTCCACAGCTCTGGGGTGGGGTGGGGCAGCCCTACCCATGCAGCTCGCTGCAAGGGTGGCCCTGCCCCTGATGTACTAGGCGGGGGCCCCACACTATGACATAGAGGAAGAACCAGCCCTGCCCCCTAGTTCTGTGGTGAGTGGCAGCCCTGAATCTGAACAGCCTTTGAGTCATTTCCCCCTTTTCTTGACAGGTAAAGCATGTTCATAGTCAAATAATTCTATGGTCCTATCCTGTAAAATCTCTAAAGTCTGACAGTCTTCCTTCATTCTGTCCCATTTGTTTAGTCTTTAGTCCCAGCTGGTAGTGTTTCCGCTGGTATAGCCCCATCTCTATTCCTAGCTTCTGCTGAGATGGGTGATTAAGTCCATGCATTGCGCTCATGATCTATCAAATGGTTGTTTAACCACACCCTTAGAGTTCTCTTCAGAACAAGCTTTCTCATTTTTTGCAATATAGCTAGGCTTAGAATTTTCCTAATTTCCAAGTTCTGGTTCCTTTTTGCTTAACAGTTCCTTCTTCAGTTCATCTCTTTCCTCTTGCATTATACTATAAGCAGTAAGGATGACCCAAGCAACACTTTCAATACTTTGCTTAGAAGTCTCCTCTGCTAAATATCCAGTGTCTTCACTTGCAAGTTCTACCCTCTACAAAACACTAGAACACAGTTCAGCCACGTTGCTACTTTATAACAAATATCACTTTCCCTGTTTCCAATAACCTGTTCCTCATTTCTGTCTGAGACCTCACTGGAGTGGCGTTTAAGCTTTGTATTTCCACCAACATTTTGTTCAGGATTAGTTATATATTTCTGTAAGAAGATGGGAGTTTTGTCTCTAGCTCTTCTCTTTTCTTTCTGAGCTCTCAACAGAATCACCTTTAATGTCCACGTATCCACCAACAGTTCCTTCACAGCAATTGTGGCTTTTTCTAGATGCACTTCAAAACTCTTCCAGCCTCTACCCACTGCACATCTCCATTGCCACTTCCATATTTTAAGGTATTTGTTACAGTAGCATTCCACTCCTAGTGCCAAAATCTGTATTACTCAGGTTCTCCAGAGAAATAGAACCGACAGGATATATGCAAAATAATAAATAGATTCATGAAATTAAGGAGACTGAGAAGTCCCAAGATCTGTAGTTGGCAAGCTGGAGACCCAAGAGAGATGATGATGTAAGTTCCAGTCAGAAAGCTGGCAAGCTCAACACTGAAGAAGAGTCAATGTTTCAGTTCCAGTCCAAAGGCAGGAAAAGATTATTGTCCTAGCTTAAGGTAGTCAGGCAGCTGAAGTTCCCTCTTCAGGGAGGATAAGCTTCTTATTCTATTCAGCCCTCCAACTGAGGGCAATCTGCTTTCCTCATCAAAAACACCCTCACCTCACAGACACATCCAGAATAATGTTTGACCAAATACCTGGGCACCTCATGGCTCAGTCAAGTTGACACATAACATTAACCATTACACTGACTATATTTTGGTCTCTGGGAATACAAGATGAACAAAGTTTCTGTCCTCATGGAGCTTGTATCTTATCGAGGGGTCACATAAATAATTTCAAACACTGCTAAATGCTTACAGTGTGGACCAAGGAAACAAAGTTTCTGAGAGGAGGTGGGGATGGGCAGAGACATTTAACCTTACAGAATTTGAGAGAGTCTAAAAGTCTCTGAGCTCAAGAATGAAATTTGAGTTATGCTTTGGAAGGACTAATCTAATGTCAAGGTTTCAGAAAGACAAATAGAAGAGGGGCCCTGGAGGCTAGGAAGCTAATACAGCATTCAGGAAAGATGAAGGAAATGAAAAGAAGAGGAAAAAGGGAAGAAATTACTATTTATTGAGCATCTGTTATGTGTCAGACACAATGTTAAATATTTCGCATATTTGAACCGGGAAGTGGCAGGGGCATGAAAAGGAAGAAAAATATTTAAGAAATATTGCAAAGAATCATCAAGACTTTCACAGCTGATTTTGTGTTTACATATGTGTATATTGGTACATCCACTTGTGCTGGGGTAGATAGGATTGGAAAAGAGAAAAGTCTGAAAGGATCTAAGGTTTCACTTAAGGTAATAGTAGCATTATGAGAAAAAAAGGATTACACAAAGGTAAAGAATGAAAAGGGAACATGATGAGTTACACATTTTAAAATAAGGCACCCAGGGCTTCTGGTCAAGATGGAGGTGTAGGTAAATGTGGTTCTCACACCCTCTCACAACCACATCAAAATTACAACTAAACTACAGAAAAACCATCATTCAGAACTGCCTGAAATCTAGCTGAACACAAGTCCTATAACTAAGGATATAAAGAAGAAGCCACATCAAGACTGGTAGGAAGGGCAGAGATGAGGAATGGGATGATTCCACACCCAAGTGTGGTGATAAAAATCGGGAGGATATCTTGGCTGCAGAGGCCTCTCCTGAGGAGCAAGGGGTCCCAGCCTCCCCCGCCCAGGGTTCCAGTGCCAGAGCGAGAAGTCCCCATAACTTCTGGCTGTAAAAACCAGTGGGGAGCCCTAGCCAGTGTGGCTAAGTGGTTAGACTGTCAGTCCATGAACCGAAGGGTCATGGGTTCTGTTCCTGGTCAAGGGCATGTACCTGGGTTACAAATTCAAGCCCTGGCCCCAGTTAGGAGTCATGCAGGAGGCAATCAATCAATGTGTCTGTCTCAGATCAATTTTTCCCTTTCTCTTTCTCTCTCCCCCTTGCTCCCTCCCTTCCACTCTCTCTAAAAAAAAAATCAATGGAAAAAATATCCTCTGGTGAGGATTAACAGAAAACAAAAAACAAACAAACAAAAGCTGTGGGATTGTGGCTGAGTGAGATGGAAGCCTTCTGGAGCCCCAGGCAGTTCCTCTTAAAGGGCCTGTGCACTAAGACTCACTGGCACTAAGCTCCAGTACTGGGGCAGTCGCTTGAAAGGCACCTGGGACATAGAAGGATGAACTGAACTGTCTCACATCAGGGCAACAGCTCAAGGAGCAGCTTTCTCCCAGACAGAAGTGCTGGCAGTGGCCACTATTCCTTTACTGAGTCCTTCCCCCACAGAGGCAGGCACCATATCTCAGTCTCCATCAACCTGGCTAACACTGTTTGTCCTGCCCTGGTGATTCTGAGACCCCACCCCACCCAACTTGCAGGCCCACACAATCTATTTCCAGTGGCTTTTCCATACAAATGGTCTATCTTGCCTCATGCTTCAGACTTTCCTAAAATCTCTCAAACAAGCAGCACCTGGCTTCAGCTTGCCCATACCTCTCGCTAAGTGGCCCCAGGCCCGGCACTAGCAACAGCTGGCCTTGGTGCCTAGCTTGGCCTCTCCTGGGCACTTCCAAGGCCAGCACAAGTAGCAGCCATCTGCAGATCACTTTGTAGCTCATGCCTGGTGGCCCCAGGCAGAACACAGGCAGTGGCTGACCTTGGCCTGCACTTCCCAGGAGGCCCCAGAGCCAGAGCACCTGGTGGACAGCTTCAGATCATGTCAAAGCACCATCCAACCACCTTCATAAGTGACATACTCAAAGGGTTAACTCAGCAGGCACCAGAGCCCTGCTCTGTGGGATGGGTCCCTGCACAGTGGATCTTCCACAGTAGTCACAGCCAGTCTTTGTTTTTTTTTTCCCTTTTTTTTGCAAGTCTTTGCAGCCAACTGACCTGGGGGTAAATCCTACCCATTTACGTGCCAACAGCAATAAAGGCTCAACTACAACAGAAGGATGTATACAGCCCACACTGGGGAGGGGAGCACACGTGAGTAACCAGCTCAGGTGAATGGGGAGGCTGTGCCCTGGACCCTAGAGGGCACCTACTGCATTAGGCCACTCTACCAAGCCCAGGAGATGCAGCAGCTCTTCCTAATACATATAAACAAACACAGTGAAACTGCCAAAATGAGGAGACAAAGAAACATGTCCCAAATAAAAGAACAAAACTCCAGAAAAGAACTAAACAAAATGGAGACAAGCAATCTCCTAGATGCAGAGCTCAAAGCACTGGCTATAAGGACACTCAATGAACTTAGGAGAAAATTAGACGAATGTAGTGAGAACATCCCCAGCATAAAAAAGGACATGGAAACCATGACAAAGAACCAGTCAGAAATGAAGGCTACACTAACTGAAATGAAGAATCATTTACAGGGAATCAACTGTAGAGTAGATGGAGCCTAGAATCAAATCAGTGATTTGGACTGTAAGGAAAAAACACCCAATCAGAAGAGCAAAAAGAAAAAGGAATCCATAAAAATGAGGACAGTGTAAGGAGCCTCTGGGACAACTTCAAGGATACCAACATTTACATCATGGGGGTGCCAAAGGAGAAGAGAGAGAGCAAGAAAGTGAAAACCTATTTGAAGAAATAATATGAAAAACTTCCCTAATTTGGTGAAGGAAATAAACATACAAGTGAACCGAAAGAAGCCCCCATCAAGACATAGCATAAGTAAAATGCAAAAGGTTAAAGACAAAGAGATATTTGTAAAAGCAGCAAGAGAAAAGCAGTTAGTTACCTACAAGGGGGCTCCCATAGACTATCAGCTGATTTCTCAACAGAAACACTGCAGGCCAGAAGAGAGTGGCAAGAAATATTCAAAGTGATGAAAAGCAAGGACCTACAACCACGATTACTTCACTCTTCAAAGCTGTCATTTAGAATCAAAGGACAGTTAAAGAGCTTCCTAGACAGAAAAAGCTAAAGGAGTTTGTCATCACCAAGCCAGTATTACATGAAATGCTAAAGGGTTTTCTTTAAGAAGAAGAAAAAAAGATAAGAAATATGAACAATAAAATGGCAATGAATACATATCTATCAATGATTGAATCTAAAACACAAAGTAAGTGAGCAAGCAGAACAAAAATAGACTCATAGATACAGGAAACATTTTGATGGTTGCCAGATGGGATGGGGTTTGGGAGGATGGGTGAAAAAGGTGAAACGATTAGGAAGTACAAATTGGTAGTTACAAAATAGTCACAGTGATATAAAGTACAGCACAGGAATATAGTCAATAACACTCTAATAACTATACTTGGTGTCAGACAGGTATGAGATTTATCAGAATGATCACTTAGTAGGTTATATAATGTCTAATCACTGGGGTGTATACCTGGAACTAATATTTTATGTCAATTGTAATTAAAAGATAAAAAATTAAAAAGTAAAATGAGGCAACTAGAAAAGCTGCTCTGAAAGTAGTAGGAAATTATAGGGCTAGAGGTGAATAGATGTTATATTCAGAGAAATAGTAACTGAAGCAGTGAGATGTACTTTGGTTACCAATGCAGAGGACAAATTAAGGAGTTCTATACTTGTAGAAGATCTACAGCTGTGCTGTCCAATAGGGTAGCCATTAGCCACGTGAAGTTATTTAAATCAATTAAAATGAAAATGAAAAATTCAGTCACACTAGCTATCAATAGTCACATGTGGCTAGTGGTATCATACTGGACCTCATAGGTATAAAACATTTCCAATACCCCAAATAGTTCTATTGGGCAGCATTTTTTTGAGATTGGTCAGAGTAGAAGAACCAAGAAAATTTAGTCTCCTGGAAATCAGGGAAAACAGCACTTCAAGGAGTAAATGACCAATGGTGTCAAGTGCTTCAATAAAAGCATATGAAGGCCACAAATAAACAATGGATACAGCGACTTTAAAGCAGTTTCAGGCTGGTAATAAAGTTAGAAACTAGATTATAAGAGATTTTGGACAATAGGTGATAAATAAGTAGAAATAACAAGTATAGACAATTCTTTCCAGTAATCTTTCAGTGAAGACAGAGAGAGTGGAAACCTAAGGAAGAGTTCACAGAAAATCGAGCTGTGAATGTACTTAATATAAGCACGTTTGTGGACTCACTGGAAGACTTTGATACCAATTATACAGCTATCCACCAACTTTACCAATCAGAAAGGCTTTCATATAGCAATAAAAATTGAGGAAATAGAATCGTACAATTTTAGAGCTATGAGGAGCCTCAGAAATAATCTAATCCACTGGTCTCATTATACAGAAAGTAGAGGTGCCCATTATCACATAGCTCAGTCGTATTAAAATCTAGAATGAGAGTTCAGGTCTGCATGAGCCAGTTAGACAGTCTACCTCATTCACCTGACCAGAGAAGAGGTGAAGAAAGTTTCTTATATTGAGTTCCATTTATCTAGCAAAAAAAAGGTAAATGTCTATGTTTACATGTACAAAACTTTGATTTCTTGAGACATAGTTTCCTTCTTTAAAATTTAGAAAAACAGAGAACTAAGTATTGAACATCTCCTATTTTATAACAAATTACACTAAAAAGACCTTAAATATTACCTAACTAAATCTGTAATATAACTTGTGAGGTGTGGGTTTTTGCTATTTCACAGCCAAGAAATGTATGCATCAGGTCTGGAAGGTCACAAAGCCAGTGACATTCTTACTCAGTTCCGCACTATAATCAATTCGCAAATGATGGAGAAAATGGGAGAAGAGATGAACAGGCTCAGGAATGGAAATCAGATATTTAACAAAGAATAAAATCAACAAGAACAAATTCACTTACTGATGCTGATCTTAAAAATGAATCCCCCCAATCAGCCCGTTAGATAAATCTTAAACAACTGCTTCAAGAACCTCTAACACTGATAGCCTTTGGAGAAGAGAACTGGATGGCTGGGGACAGGAGTTGGAGAAAGACCTCACAGTAAACCCTTTGTAACTTTTGGGTTGTAACCATAACAATCTATTTAAATAAATAAATGCATTTTTGTTAAACATCTTAAATGTTTTAGTTCCCACCAACAGTTTGTAATTAACAGCATTCTACAATCCCCTATGAGGCTGCAGAAAAATGGAAATTTCAGGAAAGAAGAATCATAACTGTTCTGAAAAGGCAAGGGAGAAATCATATAAAGAGGCAGAAGACTTGCTTTGTGGGGCTGGGAATCCGGGAGAGAAGCCCTTTGTTGCAACAATTACTACTTAATCAATTCAATCTATCGCTATCATCTTTAGCTCATCTTTTCATTCTGTTGCTAAGGAACCCTGTTGCCTGAAAGCAATTTACTAATAGGAACCTGTATGAAGCAAAAGAAAAGCAATCATCCTGAAACTTTCAAATTAGGCCATTCTAATTTATCAGTCTATTTTGGTGCCACTTAATACATTATCTTTCCATCTTTATGTAGTGCTACTGTGATGCTGAACATCCTCCATTGTACCCAAAGGGTAGTTGATCCCTTGGAAATTTTTAATATAGAGGTCTGCAGACCGGTGTACTTGAAATGGGGAGCCAAAGTTCTGAATTCTGATTCTCTATTAATACTTCTCTTTTCTTCTTAAAGATACTATTAATTCCAAACAATTCCTGGCAAAGAAAATTTTTGTTTTAAGAGAACTGCTGCAGCGCACAGAGAAAGGAAGACAAAGCTATCAGCTATGTGAAAGCTTTGAACTGAAATTCCTACTTGGGAATGAGGTAAGAGTTGACATCTAGCGCGGAACAAGGACACTGGGCGGGTCGGACACCGGGGAGGGCGGCGGGTGTTCCAGGCAGCGTGGTGTGGGCCGGGGTGCGGGCCCAATCCAGTACAGGACACAAATACGTATAGAATAGGTGATAACTCCGGGTCTCCGCGTTTCTACCCACTTAGTTCGAGAACCGGGTGACAACACGCCGACGTCACCGCTTTCATAACTGGGGCAGATGGGGAGCCGCGGGGACCCGGCTCCAGCCGTGTCGACGGAGCCAGCAGAGACCGGCCGGTTTCCACCCAGTCCGATTTCTGCCATCTACTACTGCCCCAAGTCTCAAACTCGTCCAAACTAAAACCTGGCCGTGGTACAGATAAGATCCATGATACAGCAGGCTATCTTCAGCTTTGAGCTCTTTTCTCTCACAGCTTTTCAAGTCCGTGCCATCCCTTAGTCTCCAGGACACGCAGACCACCGAGAAAACCGCCGCGGGATCCTAAGCAGCGCCAACGCGGCGGTAACCAGAAAACGACGGGTCCAAATTCCACCAATAAACTGGGCAACTCGGCCTACGCCCCGCCCACCACCCCTGCCAGCCAATAACCTTCACCAATCCTCTGCCACACTCGCCCAGTCTCAGGGCCGCTGCAGAGCCTTCCTCTGCTCCGATCGCCTGCGCCCCATAAAACCCTCAGTATAAGCGCCGCTCGTCGGCTTCGCTAGACACCGGCTACCAGCGGAGGCCCGGGACCCCGGAAGACAGTCTCAGGAACGGCAGCGGGGTGAAAGAGAAAGGGCAGCCCGGGACGCCCGCCCGACGCCCGGCGCACGCTGTTTCCCTTGACACGGAAGTGATTCCCACCCCCGCACCCCTTGGTTAAAATGGGAGGAGAAGGGCGGCCAGGCCGGGCCCGGCATGCCCTGGGCTTCCGGTGACCTCTGGCCCTTTTCTGTCGTATGCTCGGGCTCCCCAGCGTGCTCGCTCGCTCCAGCCTTCCCTTCCCTCCCTCCGGTGTTCCTCCGCACGCTAACTGGTGACTGTGGCGCCCGCGACCTGCAGCGAGGCGGTGGCGGAGGACACTCGTCATGGCCGCCTCTAAGCCTGTAGAGGCGGCGGTAGTCGCCGCGGCTGCGCCCGGCTCCGGGAGCGGGGTGGGCGGCAGCGGTGCCACTGCGGGCTCGGGCACGGGGGGCCTGCCGCGATGGCAGCTGGCGCTGGCGGTCGGGGCGCCCCTGCTGCTGGGCGCGGGTGCCATGTACCTGTGGAGCCGGCAGAGACGGCGCCGGGAGCCCGGGGGTCGAGGCGACGCCGGCGGCCTGAAGCGCAACAGTGAACGGAAGACCCCGGAGGGCAGGGCCAGTCCGGCCCCGGGCAGCGGACACCCCGAAGACCCCGGTGCTCACCTGGAAATGGTGAGAAGCAGCCCTGGGCCTCAGAGGTGGAGCCCAGCGGGGGCAGCCTTTCCCTGGGTTGTGCCGGTCGGGGGCTTCCCGTCCGACGGCTGCTCGTGGGCTTAGGGAGAGACATTTCTGGCTCCCTTTATTGGGAATGGAGTAGCCCGAGGGCACAGGTTAGCGACATTCTTTGACAGTTTTCTTTTGGTTCCAGGAAAACACTTTTCTCGGTGACACAGCATTGTGGGTACCGGGGACGTTTGCAGATGTGATGATTGTGTTTAAGTAGCGAAGGAAACCAAATTCCATTAACGGCTCGTTGTGATATGATTGCTTTGGTGATTTCCAAGGCCCAGCACTTCATTGGTAATAACCTTTTAAGAACGAGCCACTCCTCTTTTTTGAAGTGTTTTAGGGTGGGGGATAGATAAATACAATGACTGTTGGTTGACGAATGGTGGTAAAATGGTGTCCATTGGCTTTTTTTTCTATTTGTGAGAGTGAGTTCTGAAACGTTTGGGGCAGAAGCATCTTGCATTCGTTTTTTATCTTACCTTGACATTTACATGTCCAAGCCTGACATGCCTGAAACAGAATCTCTGATGTTAGATGAAACATTGGAGCATCCAGTCAGTGAACTGCTTTGTGTGGTTTTGTTGAACTATTAAATCCTTTTGGTATCCAACAGCTGTTCGGGGAATTGGCCAGGCTGCATTTAACACGAGGGTGGGGTGGGGTGGAGGGCTTTATCTGAGTCTGGGATTATACAATGGTAGTTAAAGAATAAATCAGAGGTCAGAGAAACCTTTGGTCAAATAACTCCTTTTTATATTCATTTACAAGTCATTTCCACATTATACTGTTCATGTTCAAGACATGTTTTACAAAGTAGTCAAATTAACTTTAAAAGAAGTTTTGATGTGGGAATGAACTACCATAGTTTAGTGCTTATTATCAGTCTGTCCTCCTAGGCCACGAGAGAGCCAGATAGTTTTTCCAGTAGGAGAGTAAAACATAGAAAAGATGCACAACAGTATGGTGGTGGAAGAACACATGGACTGTGAGAACTAGGAGATGTGTGCTTTATGTTGGACTCTCCAGCATAGTTACCTTGAGAAAGTCATTTTATATATCTGGTCTTAGTGTCATTCTGCAGAATAAGAGGATTAAAAGTTAGATCTCTTACATTTCTTGCAGCCCTAAATGGTGATTCTGAGTGCTGCTAATGAGAGGTAATTAGGGGATTCTTTGAATTAGTCATCACTTGTCTCCTGTCATTTTCAGGTGTCTGAAATTCTCTGGTCATTTCCTAGTTCATTTTTAAATTTAATTTTAATCACAGAATAGTAGATGAATGAAAAATACATAAAAGCTCTCAGTTCTATAACAGTCACCAAAAATAAATATAGTTTCTATACATGAAATTAGGTTTTGACATTTCATTGCATTTTCAAATACGACCCCACCTCACCCATTTGATATTTGATAGAATCTAGCAAACTCCTTTTCAGCATTGTCTGGGTCAACACTGATGATTTTTAAATTTTATGGTGGTGTAGGTGTATCAGAACAATTTTTTATTCACCTGACTGCCATTAAAAATGAGACCTTAAGAGTAACTTCTTTGTGTAACTTGAACTGCTTTAAAATAATTTATTAATTTTTATCCAAAATAAAACACACATACTGTTGTACACCTTGTGGAATTTGTGGGCTTGTACCTATGATCTTGCTTTGAGTTACTAGATGATTCTTTAGTAAAGCAACAATAAGAATGTCTGTATCATTTTTTAATTTTTTTTCAACCTCACCAGAGGATATGTTTATTGATTTTTTTTTTCCCCCTAAGAGAGGTAGGGAGAGAAACGTTGATGTGAGAGAGATGCCTATTTCATTTTTTAATAGAAATTTGTATTTTAACTATTTGTGACCAATAAATAGTGGTCCTATAGTCCTTCGAGTTATTATTAGGCTATCTAAATATAACTGGCCCTAATTGTAATTTACTATCTGTGGTTGGAGAAATTGCTCCTTTGTATTTGAATAGCATCATTAAATTGACCACCTCAGTGGGTTTTGTAATTAAGGGAGCATTTGTTTCAACTAATGGAAAAACTGGCAGAATCCTGATGCCCTAACTTCAGTAGTTTTTAAGGGAATGAAGAAATGGACAAATATTGCCAGTTCAGGGATCAATATATGAATAATATGGAAAATCAGTGGTTTTTGTCTTTGGACTTATGTTTGCCTATATGTAAAATGAACTGATAAAAATCCTGGGCTTATCTCTATTGGGTTTCAGATTTTCATGTACAGTGTAGACTAGATCCAATTACCTTTTTTTTATGGGATAGCAAACACTTACAATGAAAGGGCAGAAATTTATATTTTGTTTAATTAATGGAGATTTTAGTATTTCACTAAAGAAAGGCACCTAATCACAGTTAACAGCATACAAGATTGAGGTACAGTAGTCTGCCCTCATCCACAAAGGATATGTTCCAAGACCCTGAGTGGATGCCTGAAATTGCAGATTGTACCAAATACTATATTTACAGATATCCCTCGACTTAATGATGGATTTACATCTATATATACACCTATCATAAGTTAAAAATATTGTAAGTCAGAAATGCATTTAGTGGTATGCTCTAGAGTATCAGCTTACTCTAGTGATGTGTAGCTGACTGGGTTACTGCAGCTCACTGCTACTGCCCAGTAGCACAAAAGAGTGTCTTGCCACATATCGCTAGCCCAGGTAGGAAAAGATCAAAATTTAAATTTGAAGTACAGTTCCTACTGAATGCGTATTGTTTTCACACCTTTGTAAAGTTGAAAAATCGGGTTCAACCATTGTTAAGTCAGGAACCGTCCATACTATGTGTTTTATTTTACATACATACTTATGATAAAGTTTAATGTATAAATTAGGCACAGTAAGAGATTAACAATGATAGCTAATAATAAAATAGAACAATTATAATAATATATGCGAACGTGGTGAGAACCTCTCACATATCTTATTATACTGTACTTACGTTTTTGTTATCACGTGAGATGATAAAGTGCATAGTGAGATGAAGTTAGGTGAATGGTATAGATATTATGACGTAGCATTAGGCTACTACTGACCTGACCATACATCAGAAGGAGGAGGGTTTGCTTTGGGTGATCCTGGCTCATCGAGCCATGACCATGTCAGTGGTTGGATGTCAGGAGTAGACTATGTCGGTGATGGAAAATTTTCCCATTCAGGTAACTGAAACCTTGGAGAGGGAAACCATGGATAAGGAAGGACTGCTGTACTTAAAGTATTGACTTATTCCATTTTGGGCCATTATAAAACCTGCCATAATGCACCATTGATTTAGTAATTAAAAAAAAAGCTTGAAGAATTACAGATTCTCAAAGTTAGAAAGTTCTTTGCCTGGCCAGGCGTGGCTCAGCGGTTGAGCATCGACCTAGGATCCAGGCGATCGGGGTTCGATTCCTGGTGAGGGCACATGCCTCGGTTGCGGGCTCAATCCTCAGGGGCGTGCAGGAGGCAGCCAATCAGTGACTCTCTCATCATTGATGTTTCTTTCTCTCTCTGAAATCAATGAAGATATATCTAAAAAAAAAGTCAGAAAGTTCTTTGAAGATCATCTTATCTGTAGGGCTTCTCAATCTCTGGACCTGAATTATCACAGGAGACCACCATACCCACATACACACCAAGCCTGGTATCCTGACTGCACAAATGTTTTAGATACTTCTTTTTTTAAACCTGTGATTTTTTTTTTAAATGTGCATTTATTTAAAAGCATTATTGACTTTATAGTAACTTTTTATCCAATTGTTTTTTAGTCTGATGATAAATAGTTATTCTAGTGTTCAAGTTTTTTAAATGTTACATGGGGTGAATTATGGCACATGGATGGTTAGGAACCACTGATTTAAGCCCTCTATAATGGGGAGGGAGAAATGTGTCTAAACATTTTAATGGAATCAAAGACTGAGTAACCTGCAGTTATCAGTCATCTTCTAAATAATTCTCTCCCTCAAAATGATCTGTTTCTAGGTATTTTTTTTAAAATCAGGGTCACCAATGATAAGCCTATATAATTCAGTTCTGTGAACACCTTTCTATCTTCATCTTAAATTATTCTTGGCAATATTTTAGTCTTTTAATTTTATGGCTTTTCCTGTAGCTTTTGAGCATTCTCCTGATTGTCTGCCTGCCTGCCTGCTTTTCTTCCTTCCTTTTGTCCATCCATCCTTCTTTTTTAAACTTCCTGGTACCTCCTGCTGATTTTACTCAGTCTCCTTTCCAGGCTCTTTTCTCTGCCTCTTCCATTTGTTGACCTTCATGGTTCTATCATAGACATTCTTATGCTCCGTATCATCACTGGATGCTTGCTTGCCCTCTAGTACTTATATACTGATGGCTCCCTAATTTCTTGTCTGTAGCCCAGACCTCTCAAGAACCCTTACATTTAAAGTGAATCTTCACTTGATTATTTCACACCCAGACACCTGTGTTTCCTGAGAACAGCCCTTATCAATTAGTGTGCATCATCTAATTAATTTTTCCAGCCAGAAACTTGGAGGATATCATCCCTAACTTTTCCCCTTTTCATGTTCATTCCACATCCATTCTAGAAAAAACTTCCAAAAAATTCTGGGTCTTAAATATCTGACTCCCACTCCATTCCCACTACCATTATTTCTCAACTGAGTATCTGCTATTTGTTATTGCCTTCTTCCAGTCTGTTTTGTCACTACCAGAGTAAATCCTGGCAGTCCTCTGCTTAAAACAATTAAGTGGTACTCTGTTCCTTGCCCACGAGATCTGGATCCTGCTTACCTCCAGCTTCTTCTCTTGCCACTTCCACTCGTTTCTCTCCTTGGATTTCTATGAACACTGCCTTCGAGTCAGGACAGGTAGGTCATTTCACTTTTCTGAAACCCTTTTCTGCCTAAGCAGAGCACTCACTATGTGATTACATGACACTGAACTTTTTCCTTCCTTAGCACTTAACACATGACACTAGGGTTGCTTATTCATATCTTTCCCATTATACTCTTGAATCTGTGAGTACCAGGGTGTTTCTGTCTTTCTCACCATTGTATTCTCAACCTAATACAGTGCCCAGTACATAGAAGTGTTGAGTCAATGAACCAATTAACCTTCATTCTTTTACATCTATAAATATACACACACACACACACACACACACACATTTTTTCCACAAGTTGAGTATGTTTTCAAAATTTCCAGCGTTTTATTCTTCCAAATTGATCCTGGAAATTGGTATAACGGTCCTAAATCTCATTTAAGCATTCTTTTTATGTCGCTTGATTTTGCACGAACTATATCATAATGCTACAAAAGCAGCACTCTTACAAGTAGGTTCTTAGGTAAAGAGTGCACTGTATTGTGATTTAGTAGGTGGGGTTGATTGTAGATTTTTTAAATTTCAGGATACAATATGGGAAATGACTATTTCAGGTATTTTCTTATTATCCTAGGTCTGATTCATATAAAAATAACAACTGGTCAGTAAAGTATAGAAAGATTGTTTCTCATGCAGTAAGTGTTTCGGAGTTGAATGCTACTTTATAAAGCTGGGATTTAAATTTAATAAATATACTTTTAGAGTTTGATAAAAGGGAGTAAAATCATTTAAGAGAAGCATTATCGAACCAACTCGTATATTTTAACTGCTTACTCATTTTTCTCATACGTGGATTAATGTACCTTATTCTAGCTTATTTTCTTTCACAGTGACTATATGTGATCATCAGGGTAATTTATAAAATACTTGCTAAGAGTGTACGGCGACTCCTTACTGCCAAATGCACATCAGTGAAAGTTTTTTGTAATGTCATAGTTTAGTGCAGGGCTTGTTTTAGAGGTCTCTTTCTGGTCTTCTGAGGTTCTTCTGTGTGTGCTAAATAACCCTTTGAGGGTTGTTTCTCCTTGGAGTATTTTCCTGACTCTCCTTTGTTAGTCACTTTTGTTCCAGAGCAGATTCTTGTTAAGTAACTTTTCACTCACTGTCAAACATTATTTTCTTATATTGTATTTCACTAACCTTACTGGGGTTATACCTTAATATCTGTAGTTTTGATCTTTAATTGTTATTTGTTTTCCAGAGTAGATTTGCCTCTTGGAGAGATGGAGGCGGGCTCCTTAGTTGGCTTCTTGTTTGACAAATTTCAGCACAGTGTTTGTTGAGGAGAGAGAAGACATACATATTTACTGTTTCTCATTGTTACCTTTCAGATTTATTACCTGAATTACTTGTTTTTAAGTCTGTTTTACCTAGATAGTTTTGGGTGTATTTATGTGTGTATGCAGTTTTTACCTACTCTTCTGACTAAAAATTTTCTGGCTATTAGTTACACAATTTACTAATCACCTAATGTACATTTTCTTTATGTCAGCTGGGGTTTCAGTGTTTTGATCAGTAATAGTCCTTTTGAGAGGCTGCCAGTATATACTTATTTCCTGCACTGGCCTCTTGTGTTCCTTCAGGATAAAGACTATCCTGTTGGTTGTTGTACAGTAGATTCATATCAAATGTGTTTTTAACTAAAATGAATTCAGTTACACTTATTTGGCAAAAAGAAAGACAAAGATCTAATCTTGCTGATGATTCTCTCTTTTCAGTTAATGACTTTTTGCTTTGGAGTCAGTAATGATGAGCAAGATATGACACCTGAATCTGTTTTCTTTGTTGCAGTTCCGGAGTGTGAATCCGGGTGTGATTGTAATGATAAAGATTCGTATTCATAAAATGTGGATGACAGTTCATGTGGTAGAGAAGTTATGTATAGGCAATCTAGAGTCTGATTGCTTGAGTTTGAATTCTGCCTTGGGCAAATTTTTCTCACTTTCTGAGCTTCAGTTTCTTTATATGTAAAATGGAGATAATAGCACTCACCTTGCGTCTCCTATGTGGTGCTTTTCTAAAGAATTTTCAAAAAACATCTCTGTATGTGGACTACAGTATAAGGAGGGTGGGGAGAGGTAATAGAGGTTGTAGGAGGGATAAATGGTGATGGGAGACTTGACTTGGGGTGGTGACCACACAGTACAGTATACAGATGATGTATTATAGAATCGTACACCTAAAACCTATACAACTTTATTAACCAGTGTCATCCCAATAAATTCAACAAAAAAATAATAAAAAATAATTTTCAAAAGTAATTTTGACAATTAATGACTTTTGCTTCATGCATTAACTTCAGGATTCCCTATAAGATTTGAGTCCAAATGCTTGTTGAATTCATTAAGCAGAAGTACAGGGTCATGGAGTTAACTCTGCTGGACAGTTATTCATTATCAAGAGTTGAAACTCATTCAGATCTTGAATGGAAAAAGCTAAGTTTTCTAGTCTAAGTAATACTTTGATATACTAGGCAGAAATGGATATCTTTTCTTTTTTTAGTAGTTTATTGATTTTTGGAGAGAGAACAAGGGAGGGGGGAGAGAGAGAGAAACACTACTGTGAGGGTGCTACATCAATGGGCTGTCTCTTGCACTCCTCCCACGGGGGATCAAGCCCACAACCTGGGCATGTACCCTTGACTGGCAATCAAACTGGCAATCTCGTAGTGCACAGAATGACCAACCAGGGCTGGATGTCATTTCTTTTTCATAATTCACCTGTATTCTTACCAGTATTCACTAAGTTTAAATTTATGACCATGTATTGCTCATGGAAATTGAATACGTAGTACCTAATCCTTTCAACTGTTTTCTTTTAGAAGGAGATTAGTATTTTTTTGAACCCACCAAAGTTACATGTAGGAGGCCAGAGTGGCAGGAGTGGAGTAAAGCAAGTTTGGACTCCTTGTGTATAAGCAATGGTAGTGGGAAGTTACTAGGGGGTTTTGAGCAGGGAATGACAATTCAGCTTACTTGTTAATAAAAAGATCTTTCAGATCAGTTAGAAACTGATTTGTTGTAAGAAATGCTGGAGAACGATGCGTTTTCACAGAAATTTAGTGTAAAATACTATGGAATGTTTAAACCTTAAAAAGACTATCCAAACCAAAAGTGATTTCCAGTAAGAAATTGCCTTATTGTTTAAAAAATCTGCTTAGTAGTTTTAAACTTCTGCCTCCAGTGCATTTATTTTTATTTCTGCCTAGTATTGGTCTCAGAGCTTGTGAAAATAGGGTCTAGTTCCTGATATAGCTGGTGCTGATTGATAGTTTGGAATTGTGCTAACTTGCTTTTTGTACTAAATTCCATCATCGGATGAAAATAATGAGCTTTTCTGTATCATCCTTGTAATGGCATTTTTTCTTTCCCTTTTTATTAATGAAGGGAAGCAGTTGAGCAGAAAGTAATGGAGGGGAGGGGTGGTGAGCAGAAGGTGATACGGATGTTAACCAAGATCAAGAGCTACCCAAAAGGAGTTTGGTTGCTTTCTGTATGGGCGGGCAGTGGAGGAGCAATGGAAGAAAATTTGCAATTTGGTGTTTTGCCTGTGTAATTTGATCCTTTTACACTTAATGTCATTCAGAGCATTGTTTTGTTTTGTTTCTTTCTACAGCACAATTAGGAAAGGAAATTAGCATGTTCTGATTTTGGCCTTAGGAGTTAAAGAATTTGTAATAATTTTAAAAAGGAAGCCATTGTAAAACTTGACTAAATGGAGGGAAATAGCTAATTGAAAGATTTAGTTACTTGATTTTAGGTTGATTTAGACTTTGCTCAATAAAAATAAAGTACCCATATTTCTAAGTGAAACCTTCTGTGCCTATCTGTCCAGATTTCTCTGTATTCTTTGAATTTGTCAGGCCTTGCTATGACTGCCTCGCCTTGTGTTCAGTGTGATATCATTTAGCCTTTAACTTGTAGTAGACTGGAAAGAGTTCATACTTGTTTGTGCTAATAAAACAAGGTCATTACTCTGTCCAGAGAATGTTCTATTTAATCTGCAAATCTTTATTAAAAATATTAAACAAATCTTCAGTATACTTCTTGCATTTAATATGCCAAATTATTTTCTTTCCTTTTTCCCTTTTTTTTCTTTTTTGCTCAATCCCTTCACCACCACCACTTAGCCTCCCCTGCCACCCCCCATAGCTGTCAGCCTGCTCTCCATCTGAGTGGCTCTGTTTTGCTTGTTAGTTCATTTTGTTCATTAGATTCCACATATGAGTGCAATCATATGGTGTTTGCCTTTCTTTGATTGGCTTATTTTACTTAGCAAATGTTCTCCAGGTTCATCCATGCTGTCGCAAAGGGTAAGATTTACTTTTTTACTGCCGAGTAGTAGTCCATGCCACTTTATTTTCAATATAAACAGACTCTACTGTTTTAGGATGTGTATTAGCCATGTTCTCAGTGACTTAGAAATGTTGTAAACTTTTTGCAAGAAATTGAAACAGTGTTTTTCTTTTCTTCATATTTAATGTCAAAAGTAATTGTTTCATTATCTTGAAGTTTTATTAAGCACATAGGGTTCGTGATTGATGTGTTCTTGGCAGGTTGTACCTTTTATCAGTAAAACTTCTCTTCTGTGTTCCAAGGCTTCTGAATAGTATTCTATTTGATACTGACTTCTTTTTGTTAGTGGTTGCCTTCTGTAACTTCTTTACATTCTTTTTTGACTTGTCATTTTGTTTTAGGTTATGCTTTATAGGCAGCGCCACATGAAGTTATTTTTTATTTTAAATCGTTTGATTTTTTTTAAAATAATGGAGATTTAACCTATTTACATTTATTGTTATTATTGACATATTTAATGTGCCTGCCACAAGTACCCTGCTTTTCGTTTCTTCCTTTACCACCCTCCCACCCCCCATTTTTGCTGTATTGATCATCTGCTCCACTTAGGGGTTTATTTTTAGTGGTAAGGAAGCTGTACACTTCTCTTTCTGTTCTTGTGTTCAGCCATAAATGTTAATTTGCTAGGTATACAATTTTAAGTTCAAGAGAATCTTCCTTCTAAACTTCAGATAGGTAAATGTTGGAACTTCTGGATTTCTACTCTATGTCATTTAACTTTTCCTCCAAACTTCTCATTTCTCTATCCTCTTTGTTTTATTGCATTCTGGCAGACTTTCTTGGCTCCTTAGTTATGCCCATTCTAACATACAATTTGTTCCTCAGTTATGCCCATTCTGATACATAGTCCATCCATTGAGTTAATTGTAATAATCTTTTTCAATTTTCAAGATGTCTAACTGGTGCTCTTTAAAAGCAGCCCTTTTTTAAAATGACTGATAGCTTCATATTTCTCTGATGTTACATTTTGTTTGCTTGGTTGTTTTTTCATAAACACTAGTTTTGTCTGAGTTTGGTACCTCTTTTATTATATTTATTTTCTGTTATGTTAGCAATTCTCGACAGTGTGGTTTCTTGGAAGATAAGCAAGGTGTGCTTGTCATTTGTCTCTAGTCGTAGGGGATCCTCACTCCTTGTGGCTGACACAGCCCTACACCAGTTTGACTTCTTTTCTCTGGGCTGGAAGGAATGTTGAGGTTGCTTCAGATGCAGTTTTCCAGCAGTCACCTTAATCGTTTCCTCCCGGCCAGAGTCCATAGCTCCCTACAAGATTCCTAGTTGCCTTCTATTATAGATATTTTGTGCCCAGGATTTTTACCGTCAAAGTTTATGGAAGATGATTCAAGCTATTGACAAATAGGTTTTATATTCATCTTTAAATTAATTTGTGCCTTATTTGGTTTCTTTTATCTTCATACATCCTAGTTTTAAAATATACATGTTCCTTGTTGACTCTGGCTAGCTTAAACTTGCTGTTTAATATTCTTATCTTACATAGTTTCTTACAAATTCTTCTTTGCACACTGTACTTTAAAAAAATAACCATAGCTGTAGTCAGACTAAAGGAGACGGGAAACAGAATGTAAATGGGGGGCGGGGGGTGGGGGCGGTGAGCAGCAAAGAAAAATGAAGCAAGAGTAAGGGAGAAAAGAGCAATAGCCAAAGGGTGGTTATCTTCTCTTTTTGTGATCGAGATGCCCTGGGTCTTAAGCAACTTAGTTTTCACAGCCCCTGTAAGTTATTTGAGGGAGCAGCCACTTCTTCTTTTGCTTTGTCAGTGCTTGCCTGTTGGAGATATATATGTTCTTTCATTTTCACATATTTGTTAAAGTTGAATATGTTGACAGTTTTGGATAGAGACATGCCACAAAGCTCTTGGATCCAGTAGCAGGATCCTGGACAAATAGATTTGTCTACAAAGATGTTTCCATGTGTTGATTGACATGTTCACAGCTGTCCTCAATGGGTGTTAACTACCAAATCTTTCAAATTGTACACATGAAGTGTGTAAATTGAGTCTTCCAGGAATCAGACTCAGACAAAGATAGTGCAAAAAATTTATTGATGAGGAAACAATAGATTTGGGATAATTGTAATGAAAAAAAAGTGTTTCTAATGTCTGTTGTTTTCAGAATAAGAAAGCCAAATGGCTAATAAACGTGAAAAAAAATTCAAATTCATTAATAGTGAGGAAAATGCAAATTAAAATCATATTGGAATATTAGTTTATACCTAAGTTTTCAACCTTGACATTATTGACATTTTGAATGTGATAATTCTTTGTTGTGGGGGGCAGTCCTGTGCATTGTAGAATGTCAGAAACATCCCTAGTATCTGTCCACTAGATACCAGTAGCTACCCCCACCCTCAGTTGTGACAATCAAAACGTCTTCAGACATTTTCCAATGTGCTCTAGAAGGTAAAATAACCCCTGATTAAGACCCACTGTTTTATACCCATTTGACTGAAAAAATAGAAGATAGCCGTAACACCTGTTGCTGGCAGGAATGGCAGGAAAGTGAAACATTAAAGCACTACAGCCTCTTTTGGGGAAATGTGAGTGTTTTTGAAATTAAAAGTATATAAACCTTTTGATTTAGCAATCTTATTACTGAGACTATACCATAAAGGTATTTGTATGAAGCGACTTGCACTGTAAAGAACCATTCTACCCTCCTATTTTTTGTCTGTCAGTTTTTCATGTAATCATTGTAATTTGAATCTATTCCTGACTATTATTAAGTATTTAATAATTGTTTCTTCTCATTTCAGAACTCTCTTGATAGAGCCCAAGCAGCCAAGAACAAAGGAAACAAATATTTTAAAGCAGGGAAATATGAACAGGCTATTCAGTGCTATACGGAGGCTATCAGTCTGTGCCCTACAGAAAAGAATGTTGACCTTTCCACGTTTTATCAAAACAGAGCCGCTGCCTTTGAACAATTGGTAGGTATCCTAGGTTGTTTTTTCCTGTTCTTTTTGTTTCTCTTTATTTGTATAATGTTTCAGATAAGACTACTCAAATAAGTCTAATAAATTTTTTGAAGTCTTGAAATTACAGGATGTTTGTTTTGTTTTTATATCCTTTAATTACATTACTTTTTTTAAGAACATATTTTAGTTTTGTTATAAATATAATCCAAAGTTATATATATTAGATTTTGTAGAATTAGGTAATATAGAAAGCTAAAGTTTCTGGTGACCCTATTCTTCTCAACAGTTTGAGGCTGTTTCTTAAACTTTTTGTCTCAGTATATGCAACAGTAGCCAAAAGTAGAGGGGAAAGGCCTGGCCGGGTAGCTCAGTTGGTTAGTGTTGTCCCAATACGCCGAGGTGTGGGTTCGGTCCGTGGTCAGGGCACATAGAAGAGTCGGCCAGTGAATGCATAAATAAATGGAACAACAAATCAGTGTTTCTCTCTCTCTTGCTTATGCTCTGTCTCTCCTTCTCTCACTCTCTCACTCAAATCAGTAAATAAATAATAATAAAGTAGGGGGGAAAAGACCAAAGATGAGTTCCTATTACACATATTGTTTGCAACATATTTTTCAGTTGCCATTATATCTTGTACAGCTTTTCATAGCATACATACATGTTTCATTCTTTTTATTTTTTATTTAAAAAATATTTTTATTGAGTTTTTAGAGAGAGAGGGAGAGAGAACATTGATCGGTTCCTTCCCGTACCCCGCAACCTGGGTTTGTGCCCTTGAACAGGAATAGAACAGGTGACCTTTTAATGCACGGGACGATGCTTGGCCCACTGAGCCACACCAGTCAGGGCTGCTTCGTTCTATTTAGAGGCTGCATGCAGTAACTGTTGTATGGTTTTATAGTGGAAAACATCTCCCTGTTGTTGAACATTTGGACTGTTCCCCTTGTCCCTGTTGTATTCAGTGCTCAGTAAATATTTTTGTATTTTTTGCATACTTTTGTGAGCATAAAACTCTAGAAACAAATATAAAAAGAGAGTCAATACCTGTTTTCAGCAGTAACGGTGAGCAGTGAGCCTCCTTGATTTCCAGTATTCTCACTGGCTCTCATTATCAGTAATATTTGCCACTCTGATAGGAGAAAAATACTGTCATTATTGTAATCTGCAGTTTTTGAGATGTTGCTGAAGTTGACCATCCTTTTCTGTTTATAGGGCATTTGTGTTCTCTGAATTTATTTGTTCAATCAAATTTTATTGACTGCCATATATGGAAGATTACTATGGTAGGAGCTAGGTCTGTAAAAGCAAACAACTATGCGTAGAACTTGAGGATAGTGAAACAGTGAACTGCTAAATAATATTTTGATAAGTGCTTTGAAAGGCACATGATTCTGTAATACAGGAATGACCGAAGATGGCATTGGTGCATAAAACATTGGGGAAGAGAGTTATAAATAGTGGGAACGGTATGTGTAATTGCTCTGAGGCAGGAAAAAGGTTGATGTGATTAATAAAGTTTAGAGGATTCAGGAGTATAAGATGAAATTGGGAGACCTAGCAGAGGCCAGATCAAGGAAAGCCTTGCAGTGGTGAGTTTGGATTTGATTCTGAGTGTAGTGGGAAATATTTATGGGCTTTAGGTAGGGCAGGAGCGTCATCTATTGCTTTTGTTCTGTCAAGACTATATTGGAGGGAGGCAAGAGCTGAGGCAGGAGACTAAGTAAGGATGTTGTAGTAGCCTAGGTGAGACACGAAGGAAAGCTGAAGACCAGTAGCACTGGGCGTGAAGGATGAAGAGAAGCAGGGATTTTTAATAATAGTGGGTTGGGGAAGGAATAAGACAGCTAAGTAGTCAGTTGACTTGAGAGAAATGCCTCTATTTTAGGAGTGTGGTTTGGGCTAAAGCAGTAAATTTGGGAATCTAATTTTAGATGTTCTATAATGCCAGGACAATAGATGTGATCACCTGGGGAGAGAGATGAGGCCTTGAGGATTCCAGCATGTAGAGATTAGGTAGGGAGGGGAAATTCAGTGAAGGAAATTGTGAAGGAGCAGCCTGTGAGGTAGGTGAAATCAGATGGAGTGGCAACTCTTTGAAGTTGTGGCAGTAAAAAGGAGCTGAGGAATGGGGTAAAAGCTTCAGGGATTTATGGAATCAATGGAGGGTTTTTAAAAGATGGAAAATCCTAGAGCAAGTGTTTTTATGCTCATGGGAATGATTCAGTAGAGAAGCAGCATGATGGAGAGGTAGAGTGGCTAGCAGAGTGAAGTCCTTGAATGGGAGAGGGTGGATCCATAAGTGGATCCTTTGATGAAGAGGGATACTGCCTCAGTTCTAGCAGGAAGGAAGGAGATGATAAGAGCACATAGATACAAGTAGGTTTGTAGATTTGGTGGCAGAAAGATGGCCTAAGCATGTCCTTTGCCTGTTTTTTAAAATCAGGTTGCTTATCTTTATCATAGATATTTATATAAGCAATTGTAATATATTATGGATATTAATGCTTTGGATGTACAGGTACCGAGAATGTTTTTTTCTATCGTGGGACTCTTAACACTTAGCCTATTAAGTTTGGAAAACTGATTTCTGTCACACAGTGCTTCCTTTAATGTGACTTTTTTTAATACTTTCAATTGCAGCAAAAATGGAAGGAAGTGGCACAAGATTGTACAAAGGCTGTTGAACTTAATCCCAAGTATGTGAAAGCTCTCTTTAGACGTGCAAAAGCCCATGAGAAGCTAGACAATAAGAAGGAATGTTTAGAAGGTGAGGATATTTTTGTGTTTCCAAATGAAAATTATTAACGGCTTTGTAGTCATTGGTAAATTTATATGAAACTCTGCCTGTGAGTAGAGAAGTCAGTTTTATTTAAAGGTTCAGCTCTTCCCAAATTGGGACTTTTTTTTTCTGGTTTAAATTGAGATTGCTGGTATTTGAGTATTGTCTCTGTTCCCAATTATGGAATTAAATGAGTATTAGGATGTGGAGTTTACACACTGTCCATTTTAACTTGGCAACTACTGAGCGTCAGTGTAATTCCATGAATAAGAAATCAGAAAATAGGTTTTAGTGATAGTTTTTCGAAGATTCCACATGTTTTCGTTTAATATCCTTTATAAATATGAAATAATTTTGAGGTGAATCATTAAAGAAAACATTTTTCTGCCCTTGGTATTTTTCAAACATTATTTTATACCCAATTAGAAATTATGTAATTGGTACAAAGCATGAAGTGAATTTTCCATTCTTAGTAAATATTGTAAATAGATATTCTGCTATCAAAACTAATTAGAGTATATAGTTTTAAAGTACATTCTTCTGGTTCTCATGGAGCTAAACCAAAGTGTAATTTCTATGATCTAAAAGTGCTTTCCACTATGCATTTAAATCCTACATAATTAAAACCATAAGTATTCAGAATATTTAGCCATAATTATTTTTAATAACATTATTATTTAAAAGAAAAACTTACAGAAACCTGGATTACCAAGTAAGAGTGGTTTAGAGAACATTTTAGAAAAATTTGAAGTTTTATGTTGTCATGAACTTTGGTGGTGGGGGATAGGAGTATTGCTTTAGAAAAGAGAATTCTGAGTTTTGAGTGAAATCTTGAAGTTATTAACAGATATATCGTAGACAGGAGGTTAAGTGGATTTTAATAGGAGAAATGGGATGGGAAAAAGACATTGATACTGGCACTCGCCACGCTGTCAAGGTTGCATAACAGCAGAAAGACTTGTTTTAGGGAGGAAGGATTTAGAATTGTAAGAAACTGAGTTCAGAAAAAGTGAACAGCCATTGTTTTAGTACTTCGAATGAAAGTTTGAGAGATTAAGGAACCACTGATCTTTTAAATTTCAAACCAATGTATTTTGAGCTATAGCATAACAGATAAAAATGGTATTTTGAAGTAGATTTGATTGAGAGCTGTAGCGAGATGGCTCTGGAAACAAGGAATAAGTCTGAGGCCTATAAAAAAGACCACATGTGAGAGAGCCTCATTATATTGATTTAGCCTATAGTTAGTTACTGGCCTGGAGAGAATGTTCCTGGATTTCTTGTTTTATTTGCTATGTAAAATGTTAGTGCAGTGAGAAACATCACAAATCATGCACTGCAGTCTCTCACTTCCCAGATGAGGAAAGTGAATCTCATAGAAGTGAAGTGACTTTCTGAGCTTTGAGGTTGGTCATAGAGTATATAAAACTAAAGTTTAAGAATCAGTTTATTGGAAATGAAATTGATATCCACATAAAGCTATGAATTTGCAGTAGTTTGGCTTTCTGTGGTAACACTGCCCATTTGATGCTGCTAATCATCTTTGCAATAATGTTATACTTACTCTTGTTTTTCCATCATTCTAGATGTCACTGCTGTGTGTATATTAGAAGGGTTCCAAAATCAACAAAGCATGCTGTTAGCTGATAAAGTTCTTAAACTTCTTGGAAAAGAGAAAGCCAAAGAAAAATACAAGGTAAATTAATCTGAGTTGGTTAAGAGAGGGGAAG
This sequence comes from Miniopterus schreibersii, assembly GCF_964146895.1. Taxonomy (NCBI): domain Eukaryota; kingdom Metazoa; phylum Chordata; class Mammalia; order Chiroptera; family Miniopteridae; genus Miniopterus; species Miniopterus schreibersii. Next base: position 65,023,984 of record NC_138106.1, on the reverse strand, counting down.
TGTACACAGTGAGTGGTCATTTCTAATTTATATTGCTTAAACTTGGACACCATGGTAATGATAACAACTGTGATTAGATCTGGATTATGTTTGTTTTTCCTTTAAACTTGGACTCTTGTGGTTTATCTTTTTTTAAGAAGAATGTAGGCTTTGTCCAGTATTGCACCTGGAGAGTATTGAAAGAATTCATCTATATTAGGAATTGCCACACATGGCCTACAGGCCAAAGCCAGTCTGCCATTTGTTTTTATAAATAATATTTTATTGGAACTCGGCTGCTTACACATTATTTTTGGCTGCTTTAAGCTACAACAGCAGTCGAGTGGTTGTGATAGAGGCTGTTGCAAATATTTACTAAATCTTTACTCTCTGGCCTTTTATGGAAAAAAATTGCCAATTTCTGTTCTATATCATTAAAATTGCACCATATAAGTAAGTGGATGTTAGTTTAAGCAGTCAGTAACAGATGGTTTAATTCAAGAATCATTTATTGAACAAAGGTCCGTGGTGGGCTTTTTTTTTTTTTTTTTAATGTTTATTGATTTTAGAGAGAGAGGAAGGGAAAGGGAGACAGACAGACAGAAATCAATGAGAGAAACATCCACTGGCTGCCTCCTGCATGCCCCCTACTGGGGATTAAGATTGCAACCCAGGTATGTGCCTTGACCAGGAATCAAACTGGCAACCTTTTGGTGCATTGGATGACGCTGAACCCACTGAGCCACACCGGTCAGGGCCATGGTGGGTATTTTAGAAGGGTGGTTACAAAGACATGGTCCTTGTCCTTATAGAATTACAATTTTGTGAGGGAGACCATAATAAATATAAAAGGCATGATATGGTGAACTGTCACAGAAGGATATGAGCAGAGTGCTGTGAGTACCACAGTCATCACTAAATATCACTAGAGATTTTCTGCTAAATTTCAGTAATTTAGCAATTGTTCCTCTTTTCTTTAATAACTTGCTTTTCTTTAGAATTAATTTAATGAGCCGTGTGTATTTTTAACTTACTATTTTCAAATACTAGTGGAGTTAAACAGTTAAAACAGGTTTCTTCATGGCAGGACTTTCATGTGCGTGGCTGTGTTGTGAATCTTCAAGAAGAATACAGCTGTAGTGGTTCTCAGTCTCTTTAAACTAAGGATACTTTTTTCTCCTTGAGCATTTTATAGAACTGGTGTTCCTCAAAACACTTTGTAAAATATCTTGTTAGAGTTTCACAAATTGAACCTTGAAAGCACCTAGTTTCCTTACATAATGTTATTGTTGAGGGATTGTACTGGTTGAATTGCAGGTAAAAAAATACAAATTGCCCTATATTTACATAGGTCCCGAATCATTTTCCATGTGTACTTTCTAATCTGTTTGATGCCACTTTGTAAATCACAAAATGCTTTTAATATTATTGTGTTTATTTTTACAACAACCCTGTAAAATAAATAAAGCAAGTATTTTTATTGCTATTTTAGAGATGAGAAAACTGAATATGACCGGTGCAAGGTCACATAGCTAATCGTGGCAGAGCTAGAATTTATATCTTGTTCCTTTGATACTTAAGTCCATTAATTGTAACACCGTCTTCATTTTAAATTTGTAACTCTGAGGAGGTGGTAATAGCTTCATTTCTAAGCTGAAATACAGGGTGTCCCCAAAAAATGTATACACACTTTGGGTAATTATAAAGGCAGTGTTTATTAAAATATATTTCATTTTCAAAATGTAATAGATCAACTGTTAAAGTATGTGTACATTTTTTGGGACACCCTTTAGAAAACTTAAGACACTTTACTCAGTCTCTAGTAAATACTATTTAAATTTCTATTTAGGCTTTTCCCCTAAAGTGGTAAATGATTGCCACTCTATATTCCTACTCGAGATCTTTAGTGAAATACTGAAGTTAGTTTGTCACTTGATGGGTCACCATTTGACTTAAAATATTTATTTGTATAACCCTAACCTTAAGTTAAACACACTGCCTCTCCCCAGAGAGCACAGGGGTAGGGTTTTCCTTTGATTTCCTGTTCAGCTTTCCTCCCCAGTGCATCTCTCCTAGATCAGATTATTTACTTGCATAAGCAGATTTCTTTCCCCCTCCTTCCCATACAGATATTAAATCTTCCAAAATAACAGAAATGATATTTATATACACTTTAAAATAGTACATTTTCATATAAAAAATTTGGGTTCAATTTTGTATGTAAAGGAGCCAGTATATATTATGAGAGCCCTTAGACTTTTATTTCCTCTTCTCTCTTCTTTAAAACTTGATCGTCTTAATTGTACTATAAGGAGAAACAAAATACTCCTATAATTATGAGTAAGGTTGCCATGCCAGAAAGTAATAATTCAAACAGGAAATGTGATTTCATTCTGGCTCAGTGGCACTTACTGTAATAGAGATCTTCAGATGCATTACAACTAAAGGACAGACGAAGTGAAGGTCTGTGGCTGTGTAAGACGTGGTCGAGTAGTAACTTGAGGTGTTAGTCTTCTAGGACAGAGACCAGGAGGATCATTTTAACTCAGCAGTTACTTGCCTCCTGAGTTCCATACTTTGTTGTTTTACTTTTAGTGAGTGGTTCTAAGAGTTCTTGATGTTTTACATCTTTGGAGAGGAGAAAGGCTTTCACTTAAAATCTGTATTGAGCAGCTGGGACTGACAGCTTTACCATTCCTGCTGTCCTATGGTATGGAGCCTAATATTCCTCAGTTATTTAAAAAAGAGATTCCAATTTTTTTAAGTCATTTTCAGTGTTCTATAAAGGTATCTGCTTTTTGGTTTGTGTTTTCTCATTTTGCTGTGTTTAAACATAATTAAATTTCAGAACCGTGAACCTCTGATGCCATCTCCACAGTTTATCAAATCTTACTTCAGTTCTTTCACGGATGATATAATTTCTCAACCCATGCTTAAAGGAGAGAAGTCTGATGAAGATAAAGACAAGGAAGGGGAGGCTTTAGAAGTGAAAGAAAAGTAAGTATGTTTGGGTTGGGATTTTTTTGTTTTTTGGTGTATTTTGGGCTTGTTTTTTTGTTTTGTTTTGTTTTGTTTTTAAATATATCCTTATTGATTTCAGAGGGAGGAAAGGAGAGGGAGAGAGAGAGATAGAAACATCAGTGATGAGAGAGTCATTGATCGGCGGCTGCCTCCTACATGCCCGACTGGGGATCGAGCTCGCAACCTGGGCATGTGCTGACCAGGAATTGAACCTCGATCGCCTGGATCCTAGGTCAACACTCAGTTGCTTACCCACGCCCGGCCGGGCTCTTTCGGGGTTTTTGCTGCCATAGTGCATAAATGGGGCTCTGAATCATCTCAGGAAAATCTGTCTATATAGATTATAAATACAATAAAAAGTATGTATCATGATGGCATTATTGTAATACTTATCTTCTCGTGTGTCTCTTACACCCCGAGAGATACTTCAGATGATCAGCTGTATTCGAATAGGAGCACTAACTTTGAAAATTATTATGTAGTTGGATATCCAAATGTTTTAGTGCAGGGAAGTTTATAATTTATAAACTGTGAGGTGCTTAGGAATACCCAAAAGTGACTTTAAGGTTTCTTCCTGCTTACCTAGGAAAATGCCATTCTTTGGGCTTCTTTGTGTCTGCTCTTGTAGAGAGCAGTATGGGATGCCATGTTCACAACTAGAGATCAGTGATAAAATCTAGTACATAAGCCATCTAGCCTGTTTATCTACTTATATTTATCAATACTTGTGTTTTGCTGTTAAGGCTAGCTGTCCTCTCTAAGAAAAGGTACAATATTGTGACCAACATGACATTTTTAAATGAATTTGGAAGAAAAGGGAATGTTATTTCCATAGCAGAGCATAGTTTTGCATCTATAACATATTAGAAGGTTTAAGGAAACAGATTGCTTTTTTCTTTTTTTTTCTCTTCTGTGTCCCTTAGCCAGCTTTTTATTTTTTATTTGAATTTATTGGGGTGACATTGTTTAATAAAATTATGTAGGTTTTAGTGTACAATTCTATGATACTCATCTGTATATTGTATTGTGTGGCCACCACCTCAAGTCATGTCTCCTTCCATCACCGTTTATCCCCCCTTTACCCTCTCCTACCTCCCCACTTCCCTTTTCCTCTGGTAATCACCATGCTGTTGTCTATGTCTACGAGTTTTTTGGGTTTTCCTTAATCCCTTCACCTTTTTCACTTAGTCCCCCAGCCCCCTTCCCTACCAACATTTTTCAGTCTGTTCTCTGTATCTTATGAATCTGTTCTGTTTTGTTTGTTAGTTTATTTTGTTCATTAGATTCCACATATAAGTGAATTCATATGGTGCTTGTCTTTCTCTGACTGGCTTATTTCACTTAGCACAATACTCTTCAGGTCCAGGAAACAGATTGCTTTTACTTTGTATCTCCCAAGTTTTCCAACATTGTTGGCCATTTTTTAAGGGAGAGGATACTATGTGTAATTATACCAAGATGTTCAAATTTTAGTTAGTTGATACTCAGCCTTTTCAAAAAATTATATTTGGGAAGTAAATGTTTAAGATGATGCCAATAATTACCTCTTCTGGTTAGGAAAAAAAAGTCCTTGTCTCAGAAAAACTACAATGAAGTTAATACCATTATTCTAAAACCAATATTGGGAGATGGCAGGACATAGCTACCTCTCACCAGAACACTAGCTGGAACTAGACCTAAGTTTACTTTTTTGAATTCTGTTTTACTGTGAGCCTTAGCTTCATCATTTTTTAACTGGGGCTGATAATAATTACCTTTGAGAGTTACTGTGAGCTTTAAAGGTTATGTTTGTAAACATCTAGCACGTAGGTTCTCAATAAGACGGAACCAGGTTCTCAATAAGAAGGAACCATTATTACTTCTATTCTGATTTAATAATTATGTTTTCTTTGCCTGGTGACCCAAGGAACAAAAGTATAGTATAGGGAATATTAGAATGTAATTGTAGGAAAGGTTAGCACAGAATTTGTAAGATTTTGACCAACAACTTTTAAGTCATTTGTCAGTTTTCTCTACTCAGAGTATATAACAAATGAAATGAGAAAATGTACTTTAATTTACAGTACTTTATATTTGTAAGACCCCTTAAAGCTCATCTAGTATACATTCCCTTTCAGGTCAAAGAAACCACTTCTGCAAGCATCCTTGATAATAGTCATCATCTTAGAAGAAAAATTATATTGTGGTCACTGCATTTTAAGAAGTAGGGAAGGGGCCCTGGCTGTGTTGCTCAGTGGTTAGAGTGTTGGCCTATACAGTGAAGGGTCACAGGTCCGATTCCTGGTCAAGGATACATCTGGGTTGCAGGTTCCATCCCTGGCTGTGGTCTGGGTGAGTGTGGGAGGCAGCCAGTCAAAGATGTCTCTCTCACATCATTGTTTCACTTTCTCTCTCTTCCCCTCCTTCCCTTCCACTCTCTCTAAAAAAATCAATGAAAAAATATATCCTCGGGTAAGGATTAACAAAAATAAATAAATAAAAAGAAGTAGGGGCCCGTCTGGGCATGACTCAGCGGTTAAACATTGACCTAGGATCCAGGAGATCATGGTTTGGTTCCAGGTCAGTGGACATGCCCAGGTTGCAGGCTTGATCCCCAGTCAGGGGTGTGCAGGAGGCAGCTGATCAGTGACAACTCTATCACTGATGTTTCTATCTCTTTTTCTCCCTTCCTCTCTGAAATCAATAAATATGTATTTAAAAAAAAATAGGGAAGGATATATTTTCTTATATGTTTTTACTGATTTTGTAGAGAAGGGAGAGGGAGAGAGAGAAATATCAGTGATGAGAGAGAATCATCAGTTGGCTGCCTCCTGCACGCCCCATACTGGGGATTGAGCCTGAAACCCGGGCATGTGCCTTGACTGGGAATAGGATGGTGACCTGGTTCATAGGTCGATGCTCAACTGCTAAGCGACACCAGCTGGGCAAGAAGGGTATTTTTTTAAAGTCCTTTTTTTTATGGAAGAATCTACCTTTTAATTTGCTTCTTTGATATTTCCACCTATTCCTTCTAGGTCTGTTCTTACAGGTAAAACATAACTTCTGGATGAAAGCCCTTCAGATATTTCTCTGCTTCCAGTCTGCTCCCTTGCTCATCTTTAGAAAGTACAGCGTGGGTCACACTTCTTCCCTAGGCTTCTCTGGCCCTGAGCTGACCCACTTCCTATTTTTCTATCCTTTCTGTTAGTCACAAAGTAACTGTTGAGTGCCACAGATGAGAAGGTGGATAAGACTTGCTCTCGTCTTTTCACATGTTTAAATGTAGAAGCCTGGGCAGTAACCCCAGGTTTCTGTCACTGACTCTGCTGTTTCCTTTTTAAAAACTCTACAAGGCGCCTGGCTGGGTGTGGCTCAGCGGTTGTGCGTTGACCTAGGATTCAGGAGATAGGGGTTCGATTCCTGGTCAGGTTACATGTCCAGGTTGTGAGCTTGATCCCCAGTCGGGGGCATGCAGGAGGCAGCCGATCAATGACTCTGTCTCATCATTGATGTTTTTCTCTTTACCTTTCTCTCTCTGAAATCAATAAAGATATATTTTTTAAAACCCCCCAAAAACAAAACTCTCCAAGGCATCCAGAAAATCCCAGTCTGCACCAAAACCCATTACCCTCCTGCCCTGTTGTAGTCCCACAGTGGCCAACTAGCTTGTGAAGAAGAAACAGACATTTGCTGGACTCAGTTATACTAAGTGTGGCAGGTTTCAGCATTTCATCTTCTAGTAAATGATTTCCTATGTTTGTTTTTATTTTCAGTTCTGGATATTTAAAGGCCAAACAATACATGGAAGAAGAAAACTATGATAAGATCATAAGTGAATGCTCAAAAGAAGTAGATGCTCAAGGCAAATACATGGCAGAAGCATTATTACTACGAGCTACCTTCTACCTGCTTATTGGCAATGCCAATGCAGCTAAACCAGATTTAGATAAGGTCATCAGTTTGAAAGAAGCTAATGTGAAGGTATGTTTTAAAAAATGTCTTTTTGTATGTATGCAAAATTAATGAATAAAAATGAGGCTTTTTAGATATGTTTTGTAAAATTTTTTATGTTTCAATTGCCATTCTCAAAAAGGCTACTTTTGTTTTGGAAGGAACTATATACCTAGTGATGATTGAGTTGGTGTAGTGAAACTACGATAAAAATATCGGTGATGTTTATTTTTAGCTAGGAAAAAAAATTTTTTTCTGGTAGCTTTAGCTTCCCCTTGTAGCATTGCCTATGGTAATGGACTATATTTGGGTAGGGATAATGGTGTAGGCAATGCTGTAAGTAACATGCAATATGTAGTACACGGTTATAAAGTGCATTTAATAAAAATAAGCACATTTAATAATATACTCTGAAAGATTATATGATGATGCCAGTAATTTCTTATTTTTAACATGAAGGGGGGAAAAAGGTTCTGAAAATATGATATAGTTACTGAAATCTACCATAAGTTTTTGCAGTTGTGTCATTGGAACATCTTTTCATTTTCTAAGTGTTCTCATGTGTATGTAATTTTCATAATTAAGATTGGGGTGTCTTTTGAATTATGTGAGCTCTCTACTCAGTGTAACATGACTGGACTTAGCCACCAGCTAACTCTGTTCCTTACCAGTTTGTTCACTCTGTCCTGTTTCCTTATGGAATTAAATAAACTCTCACTTTTCCACCTCCAAATGAATCATTCCTATATAAAAGTTGTTACCAAGGCCTAATTATTTGTTAACAAATAACTAAACTTCTTGTAAACAAAAGTAATTATAACTAAGTATTTTAAAAAGTTCCTTTTAAAATGAGATTTTGTAATTGAAGATACCCTAGTAATATTATCTTTAATTTTATTTCCTGCTGATTGCAGATATTTTCTGTTACGTGTTTTTGTTCTAATTGTGGGGTCAGTCTTGTTCCTTTCATTCAGGAAGACATGTAATTTTGTCTTGAAAAGGGGTTTTGGAGAAGAAGGCTATATCTTGCTTTATAATCATGACTTTTTGTTTTAATGGCAAGTAGTAATGATGTCTAGCATATGCCCTGTACAAAAATGAACTCAAATGGATCAAAGACCTAAGTGTAGCCCAGCCAGCGTGGCTCAGCGGTTGAGCATCAACCTACGATCCAGGATATTGTGGTTCGATTCCTGGTCAGGGCACATGCCTGGGTTTCAGGCTCGATCCCCACTGTGGGTTGTGCAGGAGGCAGCCGATCAATGACTCTCTCTCATCATTGATGTTTCTCTCTCTTTCTCCCTCTCCCTTCCTCTCTCTTAAATCAATAATATATTAAAAAAACAAAACCTAAGTGTAAGAGCTAAAACTAAAACTCTAAGGAAAACATGGGAGGAAATTTTCATTACCTTGGATTAGATAGTGGTTGCTTAGATCTGACACCAAAAGAACAAGCAACAACAACAAAGAAAAGACTTCATCAAAATTTAAAACTCTTGATTGAAAGGATGCCATCAAGACAGAAAACACATTGCACAGAATGGGAGAAAATACAAATCATAGATCTGATAAGGGGCTCGTATTCAGAATATATAAAGGACTCTTCTTACAAAAGCAACTCAATTTAAAAACAGGTGAAGGATCTGAATAGGCATTTGCTCTAAAGAATATATAAAAATGGCCAGTAAGGACATGAAGAGTTGCTCAGCGTCATTAACTCTGTTAGGAAAATTCAAATCAAAATTACAATGAGATGTCACTTTACACCTACTAGGATGGCTATAGTGAGAAGGAAGGACAATTAACAATATTGGTGAGGTGTAGAGAAATTGGAAATGTCATACATTGTTGGCAGGAGTGTAAAATAGTAAAAATCCTTTTGGAAATTAGTTTGGGAGTTCATCAAAAAGCTAAACAGAGTTACCATATGACCCAGCAATTCCTCTCCTAGACATGTACCCAAGAGGACTGAATATATACGTCAGCACAAAAGCTTGTATATAAATGTTCACAGCAGCATTATGTATAATAGCCAATAAGTGGAAGCATCTCCATTGTCCATCACCTGACAAGCAGATAAAGAAAAGTGCTAATAGAATAATATTCAGCCATAAAAAAGAAGGAAGTACTGATACATGCCACAACACAGAACGTCAAAAACATACCAAGTGAAAGAAGTCAGACACAAAAGACTATTCCATTTTTATGAAATGTCCAGAATAGACAAATTCATAGCAAGTAGATTGATGGACTAGAGGGGAAATGAGGAGTGACTGCTAATGTGTATAAGGTTTCTTTTGGAGGTGAAGAGGTTCTGGAGTTAAATAGTGGTGATGGTTGCATAACTCTGTGAATATACTTAAAAATGATGGAATTTAAATGGGTGAGCTTTTTGGTATGTGAATTATATCTCAATACAGCTGTTTTTTAAAAAAAACTAAATTGGAATAAAAATAGTAATGAACCTTTTCTCATTTTGGGGATGTAGCTTCGAGCAAATGCACTCATCAAAAGAGGCAGCATGTACATGCAACAGCAGCAGCCTTTGCTGTCTACTCAGGATTTTAACATGGCTGCTGACATCGATCCTCAAAATGCAGATGTTTATCATCACCGAGGACAGGTACATCTATTTACTTACTAAGAGTTCTGATCTTTTGATAGAGGAATTTGATACCATTTTTGAGAATGTCTTAAAGTTTTCTTATATCACTTCTGATAGCTCTGAACAAAGTATCATGGTGCTTTACAGTTTGTTTTAGCATTTATTTTAGTCCCCTCTTGAACATTTGTCCTTATAATTTTAGTATTTACTTATTAAAAAGGAGAAAAGGAAGGCTACAAATGTTGGGTTGCCAGGTCAAGTTTGTTTTTCATGTGTTTCTGGTTCATAGATTTTCAATGAGTAGAACATTAAAAGCATTTAATGAGCATTTTGAGTTAATGCTAGAATCAACACAATGGTTTTTGTGGGCTGCTTGGTGTCAAGAAGTATTTAGCCTGGACTATTCAGACAGTACAAAAAAAACCTCTTCTGATTAGAGATTTACAATCTGCATATTTTTTTTTTTTTTAGTAAAAAATATATATAAAGTGAAGAAAACAGTTCCCAATTTTAGCCTCATCTGGGGAAAGCATGGCTTTGTAATCTGCTTGTTTAGCACGACTTGGTGGAATGCATTATGGTGGAAAGTATGGGCTATCTATACAATAACCGAAAAGCTGAAGTTCTTTTTAATGGAGAATTGTAGCAAATATTTCTGTCTGAAGGATTTGAAGAAGTGTTGAAATTCTTAAAATTCCTGACATTTTGATCTTACTGGTAGCATCTTAAGATTAATTTGAAAGATAATTATTCGATGTCTGATTTGCTTTGAAATTTGAAAGTACAGAAATGTCTGCTTTTCTAGAAGAAAGGGTTTCTTGCTTTTTAAGAAATTGGACACTAGTTTTAAGTTTTAGAAGCTTTCCTTTAAAATTATAAGATTTTCTAGTTCACTGTTTCTAGAAAGTAATTCTATATTGAATAGTTACTACATGCGTAGCATTTTACTTAGCTGTGATAAGAGACAGTACGTACTTAACTGGTGGTGCACCTATTTTGAGTTGTGTTTGTTTTTTTCTTAGCTGAAAATACTGCTTGATCAAGTTGAAGAAGCTGTGGCAGATTTTGATGAATGCATTAGATTAAGACCTGAGTCTGCTCTGGCACAAGCTCAGAAATGTTTTGCACTGGTAGGTTCTACTTTCTTTTGTATATTCCTAAACATCATTTTTATTTCCCCATTTTTTAACAAAAATGAGTATCTCATTGTCTACAAAATGTCTTTTTCTTTTTCCCCCAAAGGGGGAAAACATGTTAGTTTAGAGAAATAGAAGTGTATGCATGTATGTTAATTAAGGTACTGCTCCTGTATTTCTCTTGTATTCTGAGTTCATCTTGATAGATGTTTATCCCTGATTGTTATGTTCCCCTGAATAGCACTGCTCTTCCTGGCCCTTTACCATCAACTAGCACAGAGAACAAAAGCAGTTTGAAGCAATAACTGCAGTCATGACACCACATTGTGCTTTCATCTCACCTTTGTAAAGCTGTTAATAATCAGAAACACAATGCTGAAAATCAAGTAAAATAAGTCCATTTATAGTGAAATGAGGTACTTCCAGTTAGCTCTTGTCAACATAAGAAGTATAAGAAATGTCCAAACCTGTAAGAATTTTTATGAGTTTATTTGAGCCAAGCTGACAGTTGCCAGGAAACAAAATCTCAATGGACTGGGAAAATGCTCTGGAAAATTGCACTTTTGCACCTTATTTTATACGTTACAATCAAAAGAGGTGTAAGTCAGCTACGTGAAATCCATTGGTGATAGGTTAAGGAGGCCGGAGAAAACAAATGGGGAAGGGGAAGAGGGATGGGGGGAACCTCTGGGATTGGATAAAAAGTAAAATGATAGACCCATACTACTTTTACATAGGTGAGTACAGGATAGTTAACAATTAATATAACAATAACCATGAGAGGATTTGTAGTATCTCACTGCTCTGGTGCAGTGATTGTGCTTTGAGGGGTCCTGAAAAAAGGAAATTATTTTGTTATTGTAAAGGATGTTTATCAGGTATGTTATCCCAGATGCAAAGACAACAGGCAGGCTCAGTTAAGATGAAGATTGACCTTTGTTAAGGAAAAATACTGCCCTAGGACATCACTACCCACCATAAACTGCTTTTAGTTAGTTTTAATTTCAGACCATCCTATGTGGTTGGTTACTTTAGGTCTCTGAGTTTGTAAGGCCATCATGCAGGCCTCCCCTGAGCTTGTCAGGTTTAGTATGTGGGCCCTCTTTGTCTACACTCTATAGCTTGAGTTTTAAAAGAATTTTCCTTTTAAGTAAATAAATTGGGTCACAAACATTTACAGTTATGTGCCGCTTAACAGTGAGGATGTGTTCTGAGAAATGTGTCCTTAAGCTATTTTGTCACTGTGCGCACAGAGGGCACTTACGCAGCCGTAGGGGGCATAGCCTGCTTCCTGCACACCCGTGCTGTGTGGTATAGCCCGTCCCCTCGGCTACCGACCTGTACAGCAGGTTGTTGCACAGAATGGTGCAGTTAAGAGACTCAGGAAATGCGGGTGTGTGAGGCTGCTGCCTGTGTAACAGCAGACTGTTTATAAAAGTAGAAAGTACGTGCTAAGATAACGATACAGTGTTGAGTTCGTAAAGTGATATATAAATCAGTAACATAGTCATTTATTGTCAGTATCAAGTATCATGTGCTGTACATAATTGTATCTGCTATACTTTTATACTACTGGCAGAACAGTATGTTTGTTTATACCAGCATCACCACAAACATGTGAGTAATGCATTGCGTCGTGATGTCAGGATGGCCAAGTCACTAGGCAGTAGGAATCTTTCAGCTCCATTATAATCTTATGGGACCACCATTGTAAATGCCATCCGTCCTGTGTATTATAGATGAAAAACGGTATTAGATGAAGGAACATTCTAACACTTGTAGTAAAGTGATAATAAATTAGGTTTAAAACTACCCCATGTATACGCAAAGTTAAGTTCTGACACGTTAGACTCTAGACTCTGCCCCAGTATTGAACATCTTGGAATTTGTATAGTGGCCGCGAAGTCCTAGCTGCACGTAGCCTTTGGATCCCCTGCTGCTGAGCTATTTCCTTGGAACTCTTTTAGATGCAGCAAGTTATATTAGCAGATCACCTGCCTTTCTGGAAATATTTATGTAATTTTGTGTGACTTTTGTAATATGTTAACATTCTGTGAGTTTTGAGTTCTTGATTTGACAGGCCTGTTTTGATTTTTTAAACAGTATCGCCAGGCATATACAGGAAACAATTCTTCACAAATCCAAGCAGCTATGAAAGGGTTTGAAGAGGTCATAAAGAAATTCCCCAGGTGTGCTGAAGGCTATGCGCTATATGCCCAGGTAAATGTGATTTTTCATGTTTTTTTTTAGTTGCTAGTCCTTTTTAAAAGATCTGTCCTTGTGTGGTGAATCCCAGTAGGAAGTCAGAACCCGGTGCTTTCCTGGTGGCAGCTTCTGTGGAAGCAGATGGCCTTGTTCCTTCTTTGAGGATCTGGGCCCCCAGGATGGTCCTGAACCCCCTCAGGAGGGGCTCTTATGTTATACAGTTTGAAAACTGTGACCCTATACAGTGGGGTCATAATATGGGGAAGCTTAAGCAGAGTATTTCCCTCATGTTTTCATTTGGATTGGAATTGTAAAATTTAATTAACTGAGGAAATTTTACTATGTTCAGTTGGAGGGGAAAATGTCTATGGAAAGGGTTTTGTTTCTGTTTTGGACACTGTCCTTTTAAATTATTAGATCAGCTCTAACTGTTCATTTTAACTCCTCTTTGGTTTGTCTAAAATTCTTGGTCTAGGATAGAAGCTTTGGGAACTATGATTTAAATTTGAATTATTTTCACTTTTTAATTGTAGTCTGAAATCTTTGAAAACTTACTAATTTTATATCAGCCATTTAAATGAAAATGATTAGCATCTTATAGCCACAGTTAGACTTTTCCTCCAACTAAATGATTTCTGAATGACTGTTTTCTCGTAGTCTTTAAGTTAAAAGTTGCTTTTGGTATCTGCCTTAACGTCCATCTCAATACTCTGTATGATTTCTTTTCTTTTTTTGAATTATTATTCCAAAGAAATGTCACACTTCAGAAATCGGAATTTAAAAATGAATATCTGTGGTAGGTTTCTACCTCCAAACCATTCCTAAGGCTGCTTGTTTTTCTTGTAAAGTTCCTTCATGCTGTCTTCAGTCAAGTTAAAGAAAAAATTCCACGGGGTGGAACTCTTTCTGAGGATTTATTGTGACTGTGAGAAGACTGATTCATGTTGGATCTGTTCATGAATGGTCCTACATATCAGTGTATTATCAGAGATTGAAATTGTCTAATTCTCTGGGGTATGAAGTAAACACAGAAGTTCTTTAACTTCAGAAGTAATCTTATCTATTGTCTTTGTTCTTACAGTTCCTAGGCAGGGTGGTGATAAAAAAACAACAACGAAACATTGGTTGCTGACCACCTGCTCTATTTAATTAATTGTGAAAGCATGTACTGTATAAAGTTTTATAGAATGTATGGAAGCATTATAATTGTGTGACCTTTGTATTGAATAGGGACACTTGTGTTTACGCCTTTTATTAGGAACAAAACAGGTGACACCACCTTCGGTATCACTGAAATGAAGTTTAAAAAGGCTTTTTTGATGCAGATTTCTATAAGCAGCGAAAAGAGCAAAGGCCACTGAATACCTTTTTAAAGAAACCAGTATTAGGAACAGCTCTCAAAGAGCTTTCTTAATCGCACATTTCCCTGTCACTGCGCTACCTTCAAAATAGCGTTTGGCTTACTTGAGCTATCTTTATTAGCACTGGTATCAATGCACTCTGTTTGCACTAAAATGTCTATCCTTTGGTTTCTCTTCTTCCTTTTGCTTCACTATATATATAGTTATATGTAACTATATATGCACATACACTATACATATAGTTACATAGTATAACTTTTTTAAAAACTCAAAGTTTGGGCTTAGATGCTGGCCAACTCTCAAAGTTACAGTTTGAGCATGATCTGGTATCCGATGCATAACCAACCCTTTGATTTCTGCCATGGGATTTGCCTTAACATAGTCAATTGTAACTGCTTCCTTTCTTTTATCAATTTTTAAGGAATGACTGATGACACTTAACACACATACCTGAACTTATCCTTCCAAATGAGTATTGTCTTTAAATTCCTTTAGGATATATTTTGATAAATTATGAATAAGTGACATGAAAGTACCTATGAAAATCTGATTTAGAACTGGCACCAAGAGTGGGATTTTTTGTATTAAAGTTTACCACATTGTTTGCTGTTGCATTTAACCACTTGTCAAAAATAGAGGACGGTTAAGATTTCATATTTATAACAATGCCATGTAAAAACCCCAGTAATTAAGTTGTAACATTTTAAATAAGTTTGTATACCCCAAACATCATAATTTGGTAAGAAATAGATAAATGAAATAAATTTTCATAATTAATAAGCTATATACTTTTAACTGTTTAGGTTGACAGTTACGTTAATATAACTGAAGTATCTCCTCACCTAGGCATTAACAGATCAACAACAGTTTGGTAAAGCTGATGAAATGTATGATAAATGTATTGACTTGGAACCAGATAATGCCACAACATATGTTCATAAAGGGTATGTATTTTTGTGGTTCTGTTTGTTCCAGTAAGAAACTAAATTTCTTGCATAGTAATAAGATGGATTTCTTTTTGTCATTGAGGAAGGGTACTGTGGTATAGTGTATCAGTGGGTTAATTTACAAATTTAATAATGCTGTGGATGCTTCACTGTTTTTTAAAATTTTACTTGTTTCATTCTTGTATAGCAATTAATAAATGTACTATTTCACTTTAGCTTAAGGGTTTCAGTTCTGAACATCCTTTCAGATGTTACCTGTGTCAGAATAGAAAACATGTAAAATAAGTTTTTCTTGTTTTTGTGTACTTAAATTATCATAAAAAAGAAACTTCACTTAAATTTATACAAAGTAATAAATTAAGTTTACAAGGTAAATTAGTAATAGATCCCAGACTGTTGGACACTTTCTTCTTTTTTTATTGAGGTACAGTTGACATACGATATTATACTAGTTTCAAGTATTCAACGTAATGATTCAGTATTTATATTGTGAAATGACCACAGTAAGTCTAATGTCATTATACATGTTTTTTCTTTTAATGAGAACTTTTAAGATCTACTGTCTTAGCAACTTTCAAATATACAGTATAGTATTATTAACTATAGTTGACATGATTTGCTTATTTTATAACTAGAAGTTTTTACCTTTTGACTCCTTTCAGCCATTTCACCCACCCCTTGTCCCCCTGCCTCTGACAACCATTACAGTGTTCTGTGTATGAGTAGGTTTGTTGGTTAGTTTTTTTTAGAACCTACATACAAATGAGATCATACAGTATTTGACTTTCTGTGTGAGTTATTTCATTTAGCCTAATGACCTCAAGGTACATCCATGTTGTTGCAAATGGCAGGATTCCTTTTTTATGGCTTAGTAATATTCCTCCGCATGAGCTGTGTGTATGTACACACTTAGGTTGTTTCCATTGACACTTTTCATAACAAGGAATTTAGAATACAAAACAGATATAAGTTGAGAAATAAAAACAATTTGTTGGTTATGTACTGTTTTAGGTTTTGTTTTTCCTCTTGTAAATAAAATGATAAATTCATTGAGGGCAGAAATTGAGTCACACACTTATTTCCTTGTTGCTGCTGGCCCATGGTCAATCTGACTGCCTTTTTGCATTTGCAGTTTACTTCAACTTCAGTGGAAGCAAGATCTGGATAGAGGTTTGGAGCTTATCAGCAAAGCTATTGAAATTGACAGTAAATGTGATTTTGCCTATGAAACTATGGGAACTATTGAAGTGCAAAGGTAACTTCCAAAGTCTGTTCTTAGGAAATTTAACGCCGCTCCATATTGTCTTTTCATTTTTCTCATTACAGATGTTATTGTTAGTACCCACTAAGTTTTTAAGTCTTAATATGTTACACTTTTTGACACAAGCTTCTCTCAAAACTATACTTTTGTTCGCCTGTTATTATTTTTTCAATTTAAAAGTCACACTTACAAAAGTTGTTTAAGTCAGACACGTTTTACAAAGGAAGACTTGATCTTCTTCTGATTCCTCTTGAGTGTCCTTCCTCTTTTCAACTGGATCACTCCCATTGGAGATGGCCTGTGGGGAGCTTAGGCAGCGCAGAGCACAGGGATTGGTAGCCAGGTCGCTAGATTCTGCTCCAGAGAAGCAGTCAGCCTAGTGACCGGCAAGTTGCAACATCATCTCTTAGCCTGAGTTTTCTTTAAAATCAGGGAGGTGGGTAAGATTTTTTGCAACTCTGACTTTTCTTAACTCCCTGTTTTGTGTAAATGTTTACCCAGAGTTACACACTTGAGATCCACCATTAACAGGTGACAGCTTTTTGTGCCATAGAATTCAGTATAGTAGACCATCTTAACACTGGAATTGCCATCCACTTGAGTACCTACTCTGTGGCCAGGTACTGAACATTAAGTGTTTTCCACATATT
Organism: Miniopterus schreibersii; assembly: GCF_964146895.1. Taxonomy (NCBI): domain Eukaryota; kingdom Metazoa; phylum Chordata; class Mammalia; order Chiroptera; family Miniopteridae; genus Miniopterus; species Miniopterus schreibersii. The sequence continues at coordinate 65,006,889 of NC_138106.1, read as the reverse complement.
ATTTCAGTTGATCTTTACACCAATCTTTATAATTGGAAGGTGGAGATTATATGATCCCCAGTGTAAATAATGAGTATAGGAACTGATGCCCCGATTGGTTGACAAGGTTACACAGTGAGCCAAGTAGATAGGATATGAGCCCATATTTCACTGATACCAAAGTAACTGCTGTTGCTACTTTGCTTGTCAGGAACCAGTAGTTCTCCTAATTCCATCATCAGCCCCTCCTGGGCGCTCTGTCTGCTCCAGAGTAGGCAGAATATATATGCAGGCCAACGAGAGCTTTTGTGGTTCTTTTGAACCAGTCTGTACTGACTGTTGCACGTAAATATTAAATTTAATTGCCAGTTTGTTAATGTGAATAAAATATTCTTGTATTAGAATAGGATAGGGTAGCATTCTTAATCTCTTTTGAGCAAACCTGTGGATTTTTCTTAGAAGAATGCACATATAAAAACACTTTGCATTTAAGTTGTTCATAGATTCTGGGATAAGGACCCCTAAATTATGTGGTTTGATGGATTTTATTTACGTATTAATTGTACTTTAAGAAATTCTTTCTAAATCCTGCCCTATAAATACATGTGACTGGATGAGTGAAATTGCTGAATACCCTAGGATTTAGCAAAGCTGCTGTCTACCTAATATCTGAATTCTTTTTGTTGTTGTTAATAAATCTATCCTGTAGTCAGTCATCTGTTGTAGTAGGAGGCTAATCACCCCAGAGGTACACTGTCCTTTTTAGTCTAACTGGCATATATATACAGTAGGGGCTTAATAAATATTTATTGTAAGGTTATATGCATGTATGCCTATCTACATAGCTAATACTAGTTACTTAACACAGTTCTTGGTTCTTGGTAAGTATACAAAGCCAAACCACACTTAGACTGTAAGAGGTGAATTATATTTTTTGACCAAGCGTATTCACCCTTTACTCAAAAATCAGATACTAATTACCAGACATCATACTAGGTTCTAGAAATTGAAGGTTGTCCGTTAAGGATCTAAGACTGTGGTATAAACAAATACATATTTATCTGACTGTGCATAGAATGACAACAGAACTATGGGAACACTGGGTAGGGGTTGGGAAATTGTTTTAATGAAAATACTAGATTTGAACTGTGCCTTAGGAAGGTGAGGATTTGACTGGAATCAAGCAGAGAGGCGATATCTCATCATGTGCAGGTATGGGTGTATATATAGCACAGTCCAGGGACTGGAGTAGAGGTACGTAGGATGGAGATGTGGTAAGAGGTGAGGTGGAAGGAAGGTCAGGACCCTGAGTGCCATTACTGTTCTGTGAGGCTGTCACTTATTTTTAGAGGAGCTTCATGATACAGGAGAAGCACTTAGCCCTTAGGAACCAGACAGGAAGATTGTAAACAAGTCATCTAATTTCTCTACTCTCACTGTTCTTATCTGTAAAATAAGACTACAAGAGTTATGATAATCAGCACACAGTGTTTGTAATCATTGCTAGCACCCACTGAGCACTTTCCATGTGCATTGTTTTGTTACAAAGAAGCATATTATTGGAAACTTACTGGTCAGGCTCCATGTAACATCACTAACTTACTTCACTGTATCTGTGAGGTGCTTATTGAATGAAATGTTTAAAATTTTTGTTTTTTTAGAGGAAACATGGAGAAAGCCATTGACATGTTCAACAAAGCTATTAACCTGGCCAAATCGGAAATGGAGATGGCTCATCTGTACTCACTCTGTGATGCAGCCCATGCCCAGACAGAAGTTGCAAAGAAATACGGATTAAAACCACCAACATTATAATTATAAAATAGGGGGAGGGAACATGACCCTCTTTTTAGAAGAAGTTTACCCCCCTCTTCAACTGAACCCTAAAGACACTGTCATGAACTGTGTTGGATGGTGGAACTTAGTGTTTCCTGTTTGTGCTGCTGTCATTTGTTACGTCTCTTTCCCGTTTAGGTGTTGTGGGAGTGGCTGTTGAAGGAAGTGTGCAGTGTTGCAGCTTTTATTCCCTGTGCAACAAAAGCTTAGGACCTGTTAAAGGGTTATTAAAATAAAGTTGCAAAGAGTACAAATGATAATTGGCCATGCAAATAAAAACTCTGATTTGTTAATTTGGCTTTTTTTTCTGGGGGAGGGGGGGATGATTACGTTCTGGATGATTTTGTCTGTGTGTATGTGTAATATAAGTATTTTACAGCATGTTGGTTTTTAAATTAACAGAGTAAGTGTTGTAAAATAGGTTTCTTTTAGATTTAATTAATCCCTTTTAGTTGATTTTTTAAAAAAGGAAACAAAGCCTAAATGGGGATTTTTTTAAGGCAGCAAAATTAAGAGCCCCTTTAAACTATTGTCTGCATGCACAACGCCTCTAGTTCTGCAGAACGTAGACTCAGTGGCAACCGTTAAGCCTTTGACCCCCTTCAACTCTAATGGATAATGTACATTGTTCTTAAAGTCCACAGCAGCTGGTTTTCATAGTCAATTATGCAGAAGCAAATATTCTGATTGATATATGTGCTGGAAGACTGAGTAAACAGGAGAATGGACCAGGTGAGAGGTAAGGTGAAAAGGAAACGTGTTTTTAATTGCCCACGTAGTTTTCTTAATAGTGTCCTTTTTAAAGAAAAAGCAGTTTGATCGTATGTATAAAGATGGAGTGTGATACGTGAGAGTGTTTAATAGCTTAAAATTTCTAATGAAAATGTGGCTAAAGGTTCAAAAAGGATGTAATTCTTAGTGCCAGAAGCATAGCATTTTCTAAGTTTAGTGCTTTGACTATGGCTAAATGTGCTTAAGGAATTTTGAGCCAGTTTTTTCTGAGACGCTGAGGACCTGTGAGTGCTTTTTACTTTTGAGTTAAACTTAAGTCTCTCAGGCTGGCTGACTGCCCACGTCCAAGTCTTCACTAGGATACTGACAGCAGACTTTTGTTTTGTACATTTTATCTTTACCTTACCCTCTTATTTAGAAATCACTTTCTTTTTTCCGGTTGTCACTTTTATGGACCATCCTTTTGCTTATATGCTGCATTTTTCTGGTGGCCATGTTCTTAAGGGGTCTCTTGTTTTGAGGTACTCAGGCTGGGGAGAGGTTTATTTAAGCCTGAGAATAAAAAAACATCCAAACATCAAGCGTTTATTTTACTTTCCTGGAAATGAAATCTAACTAGAGTTTACATTGTTGGGAATAAAGGAACATATTACCCCTCTTTTTAAAGGGTGCTTTATCCTATTGAAACCAAAAAGATTGTCTATAAATGCTATCTTTTTAGAAAATACTAGAAATGACTCCCTTCCAAAGTCAGAGTCTGGAAAATACTGAGGGGTCTCATGATAGTGGGGGCAGCTAATATAACTGGTGACTTGGATAATGGAAAGTATGAGAACTCTGCATTTTATTTCTTAGATGATGCTCCTACGATAACCCCGGAATACAGAAATGTTCTACATCTCTGAGTAACCTGTGACTTAAAAAGTTTTTATTTGCATGGCTTTATTTACATTAACACTGATATTTTCTTCTCCTCTTCTCCATTTCTACCCCGTGGGGTTGAGTGGAAAAACACAAAGGAAACTGAAGCATGTGCCATTCAATACTGTCATTCCAAATCCTCATGGACAAATTGCCTGTTCTGAAAAATATTTGAGCCTGCACTGAGAGCTGCATCTGTCTGTATCTTTACTTTTGTAAATGACCTCACATGTAAATTCACCAAATAAATATTACATTCAAGCTTTTCTATCTATTCTTGAAGTCTATTTGCAAGCCATAATACACTGATAGAATGACGGTCCCCCAAACGATAGCTGCATCCTGACCCCTGGAACCTGTGATTCTTTATACGACTAAGCTTTGCAGACATTCAGTTAAGAGTCTTGAGCTGGAAAAACTATCTTGGATTATGGAGAATTTACAGCTTGGGTGCCAAAAGTTATATACAATTTGATGTGGAAATACAGACTAGAATAACAAATTCCTCTAGGACTTGAGGAATAAATAGGACTTACGTAGGGATCTTCTGTTAGATAGGGAAACAGCTCAGGTATCATGAGTCTGTGCTGAAAATAAGCTGAGTCCAGCAAAATAAGTTTTTTTTCAACTGGTGAAGAGACAGCAAAATGGAACTACATGTTTGAGAATTAGCGTATATTTAAGACCATATATGTAGATGAGATTACTTCAGGACAAAATTAAAATTTAAAAGGGTAAAAATAAAACTCGGAAACATCTAAGGGGCAAAGGTAGCAATGAAAAAGTAGAGGGCTAATGGGACCACAGTGACGTTAGGTTTCAGAGAAGCAAAATAGGTCTGTAAATAGGTCTTTAGTCATCTTTGACAGGGAAGTGTCATTGGAATGGTGACGGCAGAATTGGGCTGCAGGCATCTGAAAAGTAACTGATGGGGAAAAAGTTTTTTACAGGATGGCATGGTTTTTGTTTTGAGGGAGAAACTTTGAGAATGAATCTACAGACACAATAGTAGTAAGAACAGTTGAGCCCTGGCCGGTGTGGCTCAATTGGCTGGGTGTTGATTCCCAATCAGGGCACATGCCTGGGTTGTGAGCTCCATCCTGGGTAGGAGGTGCACAGGAGGCAGCCAATCAATGTGTCACTCTCATATTGATGTTCCTGTCCCTTTCTCTCAAAACATCTAAAAAAATAGTTGAGCACAAAGGAATACATTTGTAGACTTTAAAGTATTTCAGGAAGAGGCACATTCACAACACTTTGCCCACCATGCTCCATTCTTCCAGATTCTTGCTCATTTGGTGAGTTTTGAACTAGATATGAAGTAATCATTGAGCAAGTATCCTTGTATGTATGTGTTTTAAGTTATCTGACTGTAGATCTGGGGCTTAATGTCTTAATTCCTGATTTTAACTACCACTTTATCCTAAAGTGCTTCTCTTCCAACAACTACCTTTACCGCCAATCTTTACCCCCAAAAAAACCAGTTGAATGATGATAATTTGACAAGAAACATGAAACTGCAACACAAACGTAAGGCACAAAGGAGAAAAGTCCATATGTGTGTGGTCAGTCAGTGCAAGCATCACAGAAGGCACATCTCCCTTTCCATCCCTGGCCTCATCACACCCTCTCTCCACCAAACCTATCCAGGTGTTTAAGAGGCAGCATGAAAGATTAAACTAAGCCAGTAGAGCACTGTTTTAACCTAAACTCTTCTCTAAGCCCTTTTCACTTGGTATACTTTGCACAGATCTAACTTTTGGTGGCAGCAAGGAGTCCTTCCCTAAAAATCCACTTGATGTCGCTAAGTCATTTAAAACCCTGTAATGTTAGTAATTTCATTTTCAACCAACACAACACCAATTACCTGTTAGCTCTCAACTTCAAATCGCTGGGTCAAAGTCAAGCAGCACACCCTGCTACACTTTACATCATCATCCCTGTAAGGGAGTCACTTCAATTAGCTAAATGTGTTATCTAAACTGCAAATAACAGATTCCAACATGCAATGGCAGACTTCAGCATACTCAAAAAGAGCACTGCCTAACTTATTAGGAAGTCGGGGAGTACAGGGCGATGAGTTAAATCATCTTCATGGCTTTAGACTGCAATGTTCTACCACTTCAATTGGACCAAATTCAGAGTTCATTTTGCTCAGCTATCACACTCTTAAAGGTGAAATCAAGGCCCATGTTGAGGAACAATGGATTTTGACACCAGGAATGCAAACCAGTGAGTGTTGCAAGGGGGGGAAAAAGGTGAATCTAGAATTCTATAATCAGTAAAAATGGCTTCTAAAAAATGAGGCAAAATTAAAACTTTATCAGGCACACTAAAGATGAAAAGCAATCACCAAGCAGACCTACATTACACGAAATGTTAAAGGAAGTTCAAGGAGAAGGAAAATGAATCTACACAAAATAATGAGTATTAGAGATGGTAAATATGTTGGTACAGATAAGACATTTAAAAGCTTTTTGAAAAATTACTAGCTGTTCAAAAATAGATTATGGGGTTCATCCATGTGTTGAAATATGACAATACAGAGGGAGGGGTGAATGAAGTATACAACTAAAATTTTTACATGTCAATTGGTAGGTATGTACCTGAGGGAACACTAATATGCTAAAAATGTATACTATAAGCAGTAAAGCAATAAAATAACAATTAGTTTATAAACCAATAAAGTAGATAAAGTGAATCATAAAATGATATTCAGTTGATTCAAGAGACAGAAGGAAAAAGGAAACAAATGGGATAAAGACAAAACAGAAAGATGGTATATTTAAATCCATATCAATAAGCACATTGAGCATAATTGGTCTAAGCACACCAAGTAAAAGGCAGAGATTGTCAAACTGGATAAAAATGCATGGCCCAGATGTATCCTGCATAAAAGAAATCCAGTTTAAATGTGAAGGCACAAGTAGTTTAAAATTAAAAGGATGGAACATCAGCATCATAGTGGAGAGGATGCCATTGTTTCTCCCCTTAAATTTACAAGTCAAACAACTAAACAAAGGATCCTCTACTCCACAAACACCTGAAAGATCCACACATTGGAACATATGAAGGTGGGTGTATTGAAATGCGTAGGGGAGGCAGGACAAGGGAAGGACCGATAGTGGCTGCTGACATAGTTCAGTACCAACCACGGCTCCAGTGAGCATGGTAGCAGTGGAGAAGCCAGGCTGTAGTTCTTAAACTAGGCCTGAAGTGTAAGAGGGGCAGAAGCACTTTCCCTCCAAGAAAAGGCATTCCCCTTCCTCCTCTTCACTGGGACAGAGCCAAGGGGAGGTGGCTGGTAAGCTTAAACAAAACAGCAGTGCCACTGCTGATATAGCCTTTGTTAAGGGGAGGAGGAAGGGTGGAGGCACAAGACTCTTAATTTGCCTCCTGTGCCCGACACTCTGGCAGGACCTAGTAAAAAAAGCTGAGATATCCCAGACAGCATAGTGAAAAGAAAGTACCCTACCTGTCAACCTGCTGAATTAAGAGCAAGAAACTATCTAAACATGAAAAGAGTGCTACTTCGAATGCGCAGGTAGAAAATAATCCATCAGATACCATGAACAGCCATGATAACTTGGAGGCACAGAAAGAAAAGAAAAATCTCCAGAAACTCAAAGCAATGGAAGATGGTATTTTAAGTATGTTTTGTATTGATTTCAGACAGAGGAAGGGAGGCAGAGAGAGAGAAAAACATCAATGATGAGAGAGTCACTGAACAGCTGCCTCCTGCACACCCCCTACTGGGGATCTAGCCCGCGACCTGGGAATGTACACTGACCAGGAATTGAACCATGATGACCAAGCAGGAAGACAGTGTTTTAAATAACAGAGAATTCAAGGTTACAGTTATAAAGAAACCACAATATACAAGAAAACTCAGAAATCAGTTCAAAGAGCTCAGGAATAAAATTAATGAACAAAAGAAGTCCTTTACCAAAGAGACTAAAACTATAAAAAATGAACCAAACAAAAATTCTGGAGTTGATGACCTCAATAAAGGAAATGAATCCACCAGAGAGTACTGGAAACAGAGCAGACCAGACGTAACAGAGAATTAGTGAACCTGAAGACAGAAACCTAGACATGACTCAGGAGGAAGGAGAGAGAGAACTAAGTTAAAACAATAAAAGACCTCTATGTGAACCAAGTTACTACATTAGAAAGAGCAACATAAGGGGCTGTGGACTGTGGGCCACTAGGGGTCAGTGAAGGATCTCAACATGGCTGGGCGAAAACTTGTTCGAAGAGCCATTGACTGGGTAGCTTTCGGGGAGATCACACCCTGAGACCAGAAGGCCATTGCTAACTCCCTGAAATCCTGGAATGAGACCCTTACCTCCAGGTTGGCTACTCTACCTGAGAATCTACCCGCTATTAACAGCTTACTACAAGGCAATGTAGCAAAGGCCAGCTTGCAGATGACTTTGAGAAACTTAATGCCCTGAAGGTTCTGGTGCCAGAGGATAAGTATAGTGTCCTGGTGGATGCTGAAGAAAAAAAAATATGTGAAAAGCTGTGCTGAGTTTTTGTCTCAAAGACCAGAATTGAGCAATATGAGATAGAGCTGGAGAAGATGAAGAACTTTTATTTGATCAGATGATCATTGAGGATTTGAATGAAGTCTTCCAGAAACCAAATTAGACAAGAAGTATTCCTACTGGCTTCACAAGCCAATTGAGAATTTATGAACTTGAGTCTGGGAGAAAGTTCTGGCTCTCTTGTATTAACACACTGTATGCGGGAAACGTATTTATACGTTTTACGTTGACTGGTAGTAGAGCGCGCGATAAAAACTACCTGCAAACAATGTGTTATAGACTCTGGACATTAAAAATAATAATATAGTGCAAAAAAAGGAGCAACATAAGGATAATAGGTAAGCCAGATGGAGAAGCAAGGGAGAAAGGAACAGAAAGCCCACTCAAAGAAATTGATGAGGACTACCCTATGGAAAGAACTGAACTCTCGAATAGAGGGAGCTAACAGAACACTTAATTGCAGCAATGCATAAAGATGTTCATCAAGACATTTTATTCAGACTGTCAAAATAAATGACAAAGAATTCTCAAGGCTGCCAGGAAAAAAAAGACTATAACTTACAAAGGAAACCCCATTTGAATATCATAAGATTTCTCAGTAGAACATCATAAGACAGGAGTGGAAGGAAATATTCAAAATATTGAAAGATAGGAACCATCAGTCAAAGATAATATACCCAGCAAAGGTATCCTTTAGATATGAAGGCAAAATAAAGGCTTTCCTAGACAAAAAACTCAGAGCATTTACCACCAAGAGACCTGCACTACAAGGATTGTTAAAAGGAGCTCGTCTACTGGAAACAACCAAAGGGGGCATTAAAAATTACTCTAATTTGGTAATGAATGCACAAATAAAAAGGAATAATTTGTGACAACAAAATAAAAAGGGAGGCGGAAGAGAACTGAATGGTTACATACGATGGAAGATAAGAGGTAATCAAAAGAAAAACGACTATTGTATGTATGAGACATTTTACATAAACCTAATGGTAATCACAAAACAAAAATACAGAGCTGAGGCGCATGACATAAAAAAAGAGGGAACAGAAAAAAGCATACAACGCTGCCAAACCGAAACAGCAGACAGAATCACAAGGGGAAAAACAACGGAGATGCAGAGCAACCAGAAAACAAAAGATCAAATGGCTGTAGTAAGTGCTCATATATCAACAATCACCCACAATGTAAACTGACTGAACTCACAAATCAAAAGGCAGAGTAGCAGGATGGATTAAAAAACAAGACCCAACTATATGGTGCCTGCAGGAGACTCACTCAGCTCCAAACACAGACTGAAAGTGAAGGGGTGGAAAGTGATACTCCAAGCAAAGGCATCCAGAGAAAAGCAGGTGTACTACCACTTATACCAGACAGAATGGATTTCAAGATTTAAAAAGGTAAGGTGTTAATATCCAAAGTTTATAAACAACTAATACAACTCAATACCAAAAAACCCCAAACAATCCAACTAAAAAATGGGCAGAGGACTTGAACAGACACTTCTCCAGAGCAAATATACAGATAGCCAACACACACATGAAAAGATGCTCAATGTCACTAATCATTAGAGAAATGAAATTAAAACCACAATGAGATACAAACCTCAGTTGTTGAACATCTCTCATCTTGAACAATTTGTTTTTTTTATTTTTTAAAAAAATATATCTTTATTGATTTCAGAGAGAGGAAAGGAGAGGGGGGGGAGAGAGAGAGAAACATCAATGATGAGAGAGTTACTGATCGGCTGCCTCCTGCACACCCCCGACTGGGGATCGAGCCAGCAACCCGGGCATGTGCCCTGACCGGGAATCGAACCCCGACTGCCTGGATTCTCAGTCGACGCTCAACTGCTGAGCCATGCCTGGCCAGGCATCAAACAATTCAGTTCTTGACCAAGTTGTTCACAAAAAAAAATATCTAGATTGTGGAAAAAAACTTCAGTTTTTGACCCGACAACCCTTTCACGCTGATACCTCAGCATGATTAAAAGGTCTCTCGGGCAACAACGAGAGGAGAATGCTTTTGCTGCTGGCGAAATCGACAACTAGCACAATTTTAAAACACAGGATATCAAATGTGCTAATGTTGCTAAGGGTGTGAAAGTGCTCACGAAAACAACCATCACAGGCAACTAAAGAGGCAGAAAAACTGTTGTTGATTTGGATAAACAAAAAGCAGTTAGCTGGTGACAGCATTTTGGAGGCAGTGATATGGGGAAAAGCAAAGGTACTGCATGCAGACTTCCTCAAAGACAACCCTGGAATGAGTGTTGAAATTGATCTGTTTAAGACTATTAGGGGATGGTTTGATACATTTAAGAAAAGTGTTTGTTTACAGATTAAACAGTACATTAGACTTGTACTGTATGTAAGAAAGGTTAAAACAGGAAATACAAATTAAAACCACAATGAAACAAACATTATATGCCCATTAAAATGGATGAAATTAAAAAGACTAATCATACCAAGTGTTGGTGAGGATGTGGAGCACACTGGGACTCTGACAGACTGCTGGTAGTGATGTATAATGGCACAATCACTTTAAAAAGTTTGGCAGTGAAACACACATATGACCCCACCATTTCATTCCACTCCTAGAAATCTATCTCAAGAGAAATGAACAACTTGCACACAAGAAGCTTTATTTGTAATAGCCAAAAACTGGAAACTTGAATGCTTATCAACAGGTAGAGAAATGATGGTATATCCATACAACCAACTACTTGCTCAGCAATAAAAAAGGAATGAATTACTGATGCACATACGGATAAATCTCTAAATGATGATGAAGGACAAATTAAAAAGCACATATATGGTATGAGTCATTTTTATATTAATTCTAAAAATTCAAACTAATCTATAGTGACAAAGCCAATCAGTAATTGCCTGGGAACAAGACGTATAGCTAGAGAAATTACAAAAGAGAACAAGGAATCTTTTAGGGGGGGTGGGTATTTTCATTACCTTGATTAAAGGGGTTCATGGATGTATACATGTGTCATATGGTGCACATCTATTCCCAATTCTGTGTGTAGAGGTGTCATATTGATATAGATAGAACTTGGCTATCATGGAAGTATTTACACCATAGAAATTGGCAAATGCTACCACAGAATCACTTTTTTTCTCAGACAGCTGATTAAAACCTTTACCAGCCCACTGCTAACATAAACAACAGCTCACTGAAATTCTTAATTTTTAATTGTGCAAAAGAATTCTGAGAACCACTAGGCTAAAAACTTGCCTTTATCAAGGTAGAAAGTATTACTAGGAGAAAAAAACAAGGGGGGCCTTTTCAGATACTTTCTCCCATCAAGAAAAGCTCTTTTTTCCCTGGCTGGTGTGTCTAAGTTGGCTGGGCATTGTCCTGTGCACCAAAAGGTTGCTGGTTTGATTCCCAGTCAGCGCACATGCCTGGGTTGTGGGCTTGATCCCAGCAGGAGGATGGGGGATGTGCAGTAGGCAGCCAATCAATGTTTCACTCTCACATTGATGCTTCTCTAAAAATCAATAAAAAATCTTTTAAAAAAACACCGCAAAAAACTCTTCTGCAGAGACATACCTTAGTTGCCTGACCAAATGTTGCCACTGCCATCCTCCCACAGGGCTCACTGTTGACACAGGATTTCCCCTAAGACCAGGAGGGTTAGCTCCTTGAAGGCTCACAAGGGGCTGCCATCTCCTCTAGCGAACACCGAGGATCCATCGCCTTGCTTCCCACAGCTACTGACAGACGAAAAACGTAACTTTAAGGTACTGCTGGAAAAAGAGCATACCCGTTTTCTACATAACAGATTCCAATTCCAACAATGAGATAAGAAATTTATGACACAAATGCATTTGTATCAGGTGAATCAACCACCAGAATATCCAAATCTGGTACTTTTACCAACTTCTCTAAGGCAATTTCAATACGGAATAAGGTTTAGAGCCAGCCCCTCCTCTTTCTGCTCTTCAGTGCCAGCCTGAGTCCTTTCTGACTGCTTAACAAGGTGTGGAGAGTACCAGTGTGCTGCAGTTCCACAATCTCAACACAGTTCCTGGGAAGGGAAGGCTAAAATAAAAAATAAAAAAAAAGGATCCCCATGAAAGAATTCAGCAGGGAATTGATGTTGCAGACATGTGTCTTTCTATTTCGTGACATGATGGAAACATAAACCTTAGGGCTTTTTCGCCTCCACTGCATAGAGGTCTGATCGCTTCTGGCTAAAAATGGGGATTTGCTGGCGTATTTCAGCCACCTTCTTCAAGTCTGCAAAAACAGGAAAGTTCACCATTAATAAGATGTAACTCTTCACTAACCAAAGGGATTTCCCCCGCAAACAGTGTAAAAACCACCAGAGCCTCAGCAAGTAATACAGGCCTTGTCTGGAGGCACAGATGGCCTGGCATGGCCCCTGGAGTCACTTCAAACCAAAAACACTCAAGCTGGACTATAGCCCTCAGGACTTGGCCAAGAACCAAGGATAAACGGGGTATGGGATGAGGGGGGAGAGACATGGAGGCAAAGGGGCCCCTCTATGTGACGGGCTGCACCAGCTATGGAATCTGGCCTCAGGGCACTGGGGACTCCAGTCACCTAACCTGGGCTGGGGCTACCAGACCTTACCTATGTCTGAATACACGATCGTTTCTTCAGTGCCAGCTTTGGCGAGGATCTCCCCCCTGAAAAAGATTCAGGGCAGAATGAGTGGGTTCATTGACCTTTGCTGACATTCAAGACCTCTCTGTTTTTCCTCCCCATTTAACAGGCCAAAGGGCAAGGAATCTGAGGTTTAAAACCAGAAAGTAGGGGTAGAAAGTCCTGTTCTACCATTTAAGTAGCTGTGTGGCTCTGGGCCAAGTCATTTGTAATCTCCATTTATAAAGTGGAAATAAGAGCCCTGTTAGGACTTAGTGAGAAAATGATGAATTATGTTTTCTAAACTACAAACTCCTAGTTTCTTATTCCATGATATAAACATCTGGGAACAGAGCCACCTATAACCAACAGGAGGTGCCATCCTACCCCTCATGTGTTCATGCCAATAGGAGCCCTTTGCAAGGACGGTCTGGTTCTGCATCCTCACACCTCCCAAGGCTGCTCCCCAATCCTGGGATGGGGAGGCAGGGCCTGGGCTCGACCCAGATCTGCGTGGACCTCTGGTCTTGCGCCTGTGACCCCCGCATCCCTATGTTAATGAATGGCCTTCAGGTTTTCAAGGAAAGGTTTCAACCTGTGGGGTCTGAGAAGAAGTGCTGGGAAACCACACCCGGCAGGAGCCCCATACTTGGAAACAGCAACACTCCTTCATGAGTCTGGGGAAAGGCTGATCTGGAAAACTACTTCCCTGCTGTGTCTCCTGGCATAAGCAGGGCTTCAAGCACATGCCTAGAGAAATGCAATCTCTCCAAAGTGCAAAACAAAGTAACCTGACGTAACAAACAGTCTGACATAGTAACTGCTTTTGTTTATACCAGATTGACACAAACAGATTTGGCACAAATGAGCTACAAACACAATTATTAATGCCATTTAACTGAATCCTTCTCTATTCTTTTCTCTTTCTTTCCTATTTGCCCCGGCATTCAAAGATCTCTATGTTAACTCCAGGCACCCATCCCAAAGTGGATATAAGTCAGAAGGCCCCCAAACCCTGCAGGTGGTATTCTGAAAAAGAAGAAATAAAGGTAAGTCGTATGCAGCTACTTCATGTCAGAAGCAGCCAGCTTTAGTGGTAACAGAGTTCACCAGAACTAGAGGCAAAGTAGTGATGCCCAAAAGATGTCATCACTAACATCTGGGCAGAGGAACCTGAATCACATTTGAGAAAATTTTCAAGCCGACCTAATCCTTCCAGTTTCCCAATGTCCCCCAAATCCTAATGGGCAGGAGGCTGACTGGGAATCACTCACTGGTCATATTTTCCAGGTCTCTTCTTATCACACACTTGACTCTGTGGGTCCTATGATGTCAGAAGAGAGAACCTCTAGGGCCCCCACAGTGGTAAGTGACCCTTCTCAGTCTTGCTACTGGTATATTTATCCTGCAATTGTAGAAATAACATTTCTGTGTGTGTGTGTGTGTGTGTGTGTGTAAAATCATACAGCTGTATGGGAAATAGTATGGCATAAATCCAAGTTCTGAAGTCAAAATCCTGGATCCAAACACCAGCTGCAGCCATTTTAGCCTGTGAACTTCAATCCTACCATCTATAAACTGGGCTTACCAGAAGGTAAGTCCCTGGAGTTCAAACAGACCCCGTGTGTGAAAGCGCTGTGAGCTGCACAGGTAAGACCACGTACGTCCATCAATGCAGACCATATTGTACATGGGCAGACTCCCGCGCTGGTCTCACTGAGCAGTAAAATGCTCTATCCCCTCACAGAGGACAAATTCAGTTTCCTTTAACTGAACCCATCCCTTCCCCCCCCCCAATTATTCTGGGAGAAAAATCCTCACCCTAGAACTCTTTCCTGCCCAAGGCCCAGTCACCCAGTCTACATTTAACCAAATGCTGAGAGTCTGGGAGCCTGTTTTACTAAATCTGCCACCTGTCACGGCTGCCTTGTTTCCCCTCCGTGATCCAAGTCTGATTGACAGCAGAAACTCAGAAGAGGGCTAACAAACAGCCAGGAGGGCAGGACCGTTTCTTTCTCCCAGTTTTCAGGTGGAAGCTTCCTCACAGACAGAGGCAGGGACCTGGCACGCATGGGGGTTCTGGGGATGGGTGAGGGGCAGGGCCAGCGACCAATCAGGGCCCCCCCCCCCCCGCCCAAGTGCCATGTCTTCTGAGCTCCTAGTGAGCCCATCCCTGCTTGGGCCACTCACCAAGGATTCACAACAGTACTGTGTCCCCAGGCAACATAGGAAGCTTTGTCATCTCTGGCAGGAGATGCTGTGGCCACATACACCTGATTGTCAACAGCCCTGGAGTCAATGGATAGAAAACAGGCAAATCATACATTATAGTTCTGAAGCATTTCCCTAAGTGTACCGAACTGTTCTTTTAAAAACTAGGACGGGACAGGCTGGCTCAGATGTGGAAGGACTCAAAGCCACGGAACGCTGTCTTCAAAAATTATCTTATTACTAAAGTCAGTTCTCACTGGGGCAATTTTGGCCAGCAAGGGACATTTGCGTGTCTGGAGACCTTTTTGATGATCACAACTAGGGGGATGCTATTGGCATCCAGTGGGTGGATGGCAGAAATGCTAACCGTCCTACAATGCACAGGACAGCTCCCACAATAAAGAATTATCTGCTCCAAAATGTTAATACTGCTACAGCACACAGGCCCTGGCCTCAGCCAACCAGTAAAAGAGCTTCTGTGGTTAATGCAAGCCAAGGTGGTCGGAGCCAAAAGTGGACTGCCCTTGATGGGGCAATACACCAGCATGGCATTTCCATGCCAACGGTGGCAGTCCTATCATCTCAAGTTAGATCAGAATTTCAGGTGGCAGCCTGGGTACATGAAGCCACCTCACCTGGGAGCCCTCTGGGCTCAGTCAACAGACCCATGCCAAGTCATGCCAGTCTCCCCCAAGCTTTTCTTTTCTACAAGACTGCATTTATTAACATTCATGGTAACACAGACCCCTACCCCACCTCTACCATGCAACCAGCCAAACACCCCTGCATCCCCCTGCAGTGAAAATTACCATCATCTCTACACGGGACGACAGTGGCAAGCTCTGGGCGCAGAGGGGAGAACACTGGCTGGGAAGGAGCAAAAGGGAGCATTCTAGGTACTGGGAATGCTCTGTATGTGGATTTTGGTTGGTGGTATGTTAACATTCACTATCTTGCAGACTTAAAATCAGTGCACTCTTCTGTAAGTGTATTATGCCTCAATTTAAAAAGCATTTAATCAAGAAAGCCATCCTCTCTGACCAGCATTCCGTTTGCAGAGCACTGTACACACACAGTCACACTCCTTTCCCTTCCACGTTCCATCTACCCTACCTGTCCTTCACCACTCGGCCTCAGGGGTCTAAGGACACAGCAACTGTGACAGGCCAGAGAGAGCTGTGTGCCCAGGATTTACAGGGGAAAAGCACAAGGGCTTATAACAAGGTTCCTGGCAGAGCATCCCAGGACTAGCAGGCTGCAGTGGAAGTTGGGGTGGGATTAGCACCCCAATCTTCACAGCTGTGTGAAGAACACAAACCTCTCCCCAGGGCTGTCAGGCTAAAATAACCCCTGCTTTTCCTGGGCATCTGGGCTCTGAACACATACTCTGTGGGTCTCCAATTCTCTGTGAAAGATGCTGGCAACTGTCTCAGAGACACCAGCCCACATCAAATCACAGCAATTGGAAATCGCTGCCCACCTGATGCACTAAATGCTCTTGGAAATGCAAAAACCAGTCCCAAGAATCTGAGAGACCCGTGCTGTGGCTCCTGAAGAGAAGGCTCCCAGTAGAAGCCTCCCTTTGGGCTGAAAGACGAAAAAATGCAACTGGACGCTGTGGATTCTGATTCCCAGGCACCATTCCAATCAGGAAGGGTGTGCTTCCACCACACCGAAATCTTCCCACAGAGAACCCCGAGATCCCTGGAGGGATGGTCTACGCGCTTTCTTACCGGCCTCGCTGAAGCAACTCCCAGTGAGCCGGCCCGGTGGTCAGGTTAAACGCTCCAGGATAGACCAACAGCTGGCAGCCTTGGGAAGAGAGGGGCTGAGAGTCGGTACAGGGAACACCTCCCACGCTAGTCCCTCCTTTATCTCCATCCCATGGGGACCAAAAGCCAACTTCCCCAGCCATGAAAGGTGTCAGTCAAGTCAGACGGTGTTGGCAGCAGTCGGTTAAGGCTCTGCATTCCCTCAGGGATACTCACATGACACACAGACACACGAGAAAAGTGGTACTGAACCCAATCACAACATGTGACTTCGCTTAAAAACAACAACCCGTAAACTGTGATTTGTATTTCTCTCAGCACCACCTGGCCAGCTCTGCATGGCCAAGGACGATGTTCTGTGATGCTTTCAACTGAAATGAAGGGCCATGTGGGTGCTTCTATGCTTACTGATGAGACTCCACAGAGATGCCGACCCAGAGCCCGCGCACCGCCACCTCGCACTGAGTGGGTGACCTGTCTGCACCCACTTCACTGTATTAGGTGACAGCTGATTCAGAATCACCAGTCTAGTAGGGATGCTAGTATTTGTTGAGGACCATGCAAGGAGCTTAAATACGTTCTCTCTCCTTCATCCTCACACCATCCCTATGAGAAAACTGAGATCCACAGTGCTCTGGAAATAATTTACCCAAAGTAATCACACCAGTTTGGGGAAGAGCTGGAACCAGAATCCAGAGCTACGACTTGGTTTGGTGCTGGATGGTAGGACACCTCTTCTCTGGACCAAAACATCACTGACTGCATTTCCATTGTACCCCACATTTAGGACTACTGTGTAGTGAAATCCATGAGGGACAGGCCATGTCTTCATTTCTACTAGGCAACCAGGGACTCTTTCCAAACACAGTAGCAGGAAGGGCTTGAAAGGTAGAGCAGATGCTTGAGTCTGGCTCCTGCCTTAGCTGCAGGGCGCGGTAAATCACTTCTGAAAAACCATACTGTCCAAACACAGCAAAAGTCTGAGAAGCCAGGTGGGGGTGGAGAGATGACCCCTCCTCCAGCTTTTCCAACTAAGGGTCCCTCTACCCAGACTCGAACTGCCAAGCACCTACACCACACGACAACAGTGCCCTCACCTCTCTGCGCGTAGACTTGTGCAAGCTCTGCGAAGCGCATGTCGTAGCAGATGCCCAGGCCCACTTTGCAGTAAGCTGTTTATAAACAAAAAATGCATGAATGGAAGGTTAGCCTGCAGCACGGCGTGAGGGGAAAGCCTCCTGAGCTAAGGTCACAGAACACTGACAGGGATACAGTGACACAGGGCCCGTGGTGGAGAAAATGTATAAGCTCATTCCTGCTTGGACGTCACCTCACAGAGACATCATTTATGTCAGCAGAGAAGAGATGAGAAATTCATTCTAACTGAAAGCTTATTATGTGAGAGGAGCTCAATCACGGCCCAACAGGTGCACTCGGGAAGCCATCACACTAACAGGAGGCTGGGATCAAATGGAAGAGCAAAGTCAAGTCAAACCCTCAGTTCTCCATTCCGCCCACCCTTTCCAGATCTCTGACCTTTCTCTGCCCTTCCCACTTCTGGTCTTTCAGTCAGGTTATATAAAGAAATTAGGGAGGGACGTAAGAAAAAAACTAAAGGAATACCTGATCCTCTCCCACTGGGATTGCTATAAGAGGCGGACTTATCTAGTACGTACGAGTCTCAAATGTGGAGAAACTATCACCAGGACTCAATGTTTTAGATTCTTGAAATGTGATTTTCCCAGGGACGTCAATGTCAAACAGATGGAGCTGCAGCAGAAATAAGGGCTCTGGTTACCTCTTTCCCAAAGGGGTTCATGGCAATAAAAACAAGCATCTTTCCATGGCCAGATATGGGGATGACCTAAGATCAACTGTACAAGCAGCACCCACAACGTGCTCACAACCCACCCCACAATCTGACACTATCAAAATGAATTCTAACACGGGAAATGGGAAAATGACAGTGTAGGTTCTACGACCCTTCTTTCCCAGGTGACATACAAATCAATATTTATACAAACTATAATGGAGGAACCATTCCAGTTAAAAGGCAGAGATTTCCAAAATGAATAAAATAGCAAAACCCAACTATATGTTGTCTACGAATTTTATACATAATGGACACATACAGGTTGAAAATAAAAGATTAAAAAAAGACACACCACCAAACAGTGAGTATAAGAGTGGCTATAGTATTATCAGAGATAAAGTAAACTTCAGGTTTTTCCTTTGCTGAAATTGACAGGCTGAGTCTAAAATTTATATCAAAATGCCAAAAGCCAAGAACAGCCAATCGTGCCAACCAGTCAAAATGCCTGATGTGTGTACAATACAATGAGAAGACTAGGGGCGTTCACAGTAAATTCTCAAGTGGCAATGAAACCTGCCACATTCCCTACTTACCTTTCTATGCTTTACCAGTAAAGCTCCATCAGGCCCAAAAACGGCACAGGTGTTATATAATTTCCCAGAATCCTCTTCAGGAATGGAACCTTTTATTGAGAGGAGAAGCACACAGGCACGGAAAACATTCTGAATAAAGCCTTCTTTTGGAACTGGACAAAGGCTTGGTAAACTGGCACTTGGGTCCAACAATAAAGTTTACTATATCTTAAGGGTTATTTAATCAGTTGTTTTATCTTCTTGAATACAGTCTTTCAGAGATAAACTCTAGAGTGTAGATAAAATATTACTAGGTCAGATGCTCAGGACAGGTTTCAAAAATAACACACAGTTTCTGAATTCAGCTTTGAGCAAAATTTAAACTGAAACACTGAAGCAACATGGGGAATTCCGTTACTCAACTTAAATTCACCAGGCCTCCTGCAACACAACTGCATCCACAAAGGCTTCAAGATGCCTTTCCATCACTGACTGCAGACCCCAGGTCTGCCTCATCTTGCTTTGCTTTTTTCCTTCACCTCTTACCCATTTTTTTTCTTTTTTTAAATATGTCTTTACTGATTTCAGAGAGAGGAAGGAAGAGGGAGAGACAGAAACATCAATGAGGAGAGAGTGATTGATCAGCTTCCTCCTGCACGCCCCCTGCTGGGGATCGAGCCTGCAACCCGGGTATGTGCCTGGACCGGGAATCGAACCATCTCCCATATCACAGGTCGATGCTCAACCGCTGAGCCACGCCGGCCGGGTGACTAATTCTTAATACAGCATAATACAGAAATAATTTTGCTTGCTGTAGTTATTGAACAGATTTACTCTACTGATTTTTTAATTTAAGCAAATAGAACATTTTAAAATTTAATTCAAAACCACATAAAGCTACCTTGATATATATAACCTCTTTAAGAAAAAAAAATTTGTTAACCCTATATTAGTATAATGAAAGACACTTAGATATGGGTTTTTCTTTCCACATTTCCATCTGGCCCTTCACTCCTACTCCTTCTCCAGGGAGAATCATCATTATCAGTTTGGTTTGTGTCCTTCTACAACATTGCCTATGTCTTACATACATAACTACATATAAAAATAACCTTTTGTGTAGGGGATTAATCTGAATGCAAGTACCTGTTCATAGCATGTTGAACTTGCTCTTTCTCCCACTTAATAGTGTGTCTGCAAGAGCTCTCCACTCTACTACATACAGGTCTACCTCATTCTTTTCAATGGCTAATTGGTATTCCAAGATTTAAATGTAACAAAAATTATTCATGTGTTTTTAATGTTTAGGCCATTACACCATGAGGGCAGGAAGTTACCTCCAATGAGATATATGCTGCACTCCTTTGCTACTTCAGAAAGCTTCTGTGTGGATTCACCAGGAATTTTCTCTGCATATTCAGGAAAATAGTTTGTGCCATATGGAGAATTAAAGCATTCCTAGAATAATGTGGGCAGAGGAAAAGAGGGGAAAAAACATCAAAACACCCAACCCACTTTATTATTTTTTAAAGACTTTTAAGTGATTTTCTAGGGAGAGAGGGAGAGAAATATCCGTGTGAGAGCCATACATCAATCAGCTGCCTCCTGCATGCCCCCGACTGGGGACTGACCTAGCAAACCAGGCATGTGCCCTGACCAAAATCTGACCAGCAACCTTTTGGTGCACGGGACCATGCCCAACCACCTGAGTCACACCGGCCAGGGCACCGGACCCATTTTAAAGTTTTGCTGTAAGAAGATGTAGCTGCTGCTTCCAGCTCTGCTCTCAAAGAGGTAAAACAGAGCTGATAAAAACAAACACGGAGGTCCCAGGGCTACAGAGCCTGTAGCCACAGGCAGGACTCAGCAGCTGGCTCAGGTGGGGCTCCAGGAGATAAGTCACACATGCTCAACCAGAACCTTGGTCACCCTGGCAGAAGGCGGGAACAGCCTCTCCCTCGAGTCTGCAGACAGCTATGCATTTCCAGGGTGCCCAGGCCCCACTACAACTGGGCTTACTCACAGGACTTTGGGTGTTAGAATGAATTCATAGGCTCAAAATTATATTAACTATGTAAAGCAAGAAAGCTTGGCTGAAAAAATACAGATTTTCTTTGAAAGCCACAGAAGCTAAGACATTTCCTCATCTGTAAAATGAACTGTTTCTAAGCTCCCTTCCAGCACTATCATTCTGACCCTGAGAAGTCTCATTCCCCAGGGTATGTCTGTCTGCAACAGCTCTGTGATAAAACAAGAGCAAAAACGACTAGACTCTGGCTCTAATTCATTCATTTCGCATTTATTGAGATTGCCTGTGCACCACACTCTGTTAGGACACTCAAACCCGAGGATCGCCAGCTTGTACAAGACACACGTTAGATAGAGGGGCACATGAATTCCAGTTTTCACTGCTGGTCTTTAGACTGATCTCCCGCAACATAAACCAACAAGAGACCATGACTGGGGTACAAGTACAGGTGAATCCCATGACTGGAGCGGTAATGAAGACTGCGTTAACATTAAGGTCTCGAGCTCCCTTGTTAAAGATTCCTACTCACTGGCCACATCTGTGATGGCCTGGAGCCCAAAATACAAAGTGGCCCTGAAAATCCTCATCAGTCTAAGCAGGGTTCGTAAAGGGTTGCCTCCACCATGGAGGGAGGGAGAGAGTGGGGGAGGGGCTGTCTGGACTAGTTCCACCATGGACCCAGCAGGCCTCCGCCAGTGGAAGAAACCAGTTCATCCATGTCCTGACATGTGCAGGACCCCGTGCACCAAAGGGCTGCAAGTTTGATTCCCTGTCAGGGCACATACCTAGGTGTGGGCTTGATCCCAGGTCGGGGGCCCATATGAGGCAACCAATTGATGCTTCTCTCTCACACTGATGTTTCTCTCTCTTTCCCCCTTCTCCTCTCTCTAAATATCAAGAAAAAAATATCCTCAGGTGAGGATTAGGAAAAAAAATACAGAATTATACAAGCAAAGAAGGGAAGTATCTGAAGTGCAGAGTATTTTAGCTTTAGGTAAGTCTTCAACCAACTAGGATTCTGAACAGAGTAGGTGACCCTCAAGTTCAAGACCTGTAACCATGTGGGCACGTCCTATCACAAAGGCCACTGCTGGGGTCATCTTCCAGATAATCATGGAACAATCCTGGGCGCCAAAGGGCCTTGCTGGACCCGGGAGACAACAGGAAAGCCAGAGCTAGCAGACACTATTGTGCTGGGCCCACAGTTCCCAGAAACGGGGGGCTGCCTCCGTACTTACTGGCAGAGAAATTATTTTAGCTCCTTCTGTGGCTGCCTTCCGGACAAGGCCACAAGCTCGAGTGACATTATCTGATTTGATGGAAGAAACTTGAAGTTGGATGAGGGCCAGGCGGAACACTGAAGATGGAGAGAAAACAGGTGTCAGAAGATCTGGGCGCTGAACTAGAGCAGCAGCTCTCAGCCCGAGGGCACTCTGCCTCCCAGGACACCTGGCAATGTTTGCAGACATTTCTCATTGTCACAACCGATGGGGTGCTACTGGCATCTAGGGGGAAGTGGTCAGAGACGCTGCTAAACATGCCACAATGTATAGGGCAGTCCCTCACAACAAATTATCCTGTCCAAAATGTCAATAATGGAGATGTTGAGAAACCTTGATAGAGCAACAGCCATGGGCAAAGCCCGTGCCAAGCACAAGAACCTGAAGTGAAGTAGGCATGGTCAGCTTCTTATAAGTGAGAACATGGCTTGAAGGAAGACTAGGTTTGAATACAGAACTAGTCCTTACTATTTGATCTTGGGCCCTGGCCTAACCCTAACCCAGGTAACTGAGTGCATCCCAGTGCAGGAGGCGAAACCCCACTGTGAGCGGGGCAGTGGGTCCACGGGGAGGGGAGATGCCTGTCTCAAGTTCCTCATTACCGGCTGGGACACAATGCCTAAGGGGTGAAGTCCACTTGGCTGTTACTGGCTTCCCCTCTCCCCCTTCCCACCCAGAAAGGCAGCTGTCCTGAATCAAGCTTGGGATTGTCTGACATTCTGCAAATCACCCATTCCACAGGGGGACTGCAGCAGGGAAATTCACCGCTGGGGAGTAATAGTCACCTCATCTCCTCGCCTGTAAAATGCAAATACAATGATTCTGTAGGTCCCTGGTTGCCCTGAGAGTCATCATAGTCTAACAATGAAGGAATTACTCAAAGAAATAATAAAATATAGTAAGTGCAAAGACCAACATATAAGCACCTGTGAGGTTTCATTGACACTACTTTGTAAATGAGGAAACAAGAGGCCTGCTGGGGGAAAGGTGCACAAAGTCATTGAACAGTCAGTGGCAGAGCAACAGTCCAAGCCCAAATCTGCAGCTGTAAAACAGGATGGGCACTTCGTTTGTGTGTGGGTTTGTTTTTTTCGGGGGGTGGGGGCGGTGTTGTCATACAAATTGAAAACACTCCTCAAAGAAGTCAGATGGACACCATTAAGAACCACAGGTCCTAAATCCATCAGCCTCTGCATGCCTGCCTCTTCGAAGATACCAGTCGCATCCAGGGGGCAGTGTGTGAAAGGACTTCTATATCACCATCCCGCACAATCATTCAGCCACCACCTTGCATTGCACTCTAGCTTGAAATGAAAAACAAAGGGCACTTCCACAAATCTTACCATCTCATGGGAGCCTCACAGGACTCCCATGGAGGGGCAGTTATGTCCATTTTACAGGTGAAGGAACTGAGGTCCAGAGATTAAATGACTTGTTGGCATGGGAGGCTACTGACTGAGCCAAGACTGTAGTACACCAGGTCTCAAGGCTGTGAGTCCAGAGCACTCCACTTCCTCATGCAAAAGAACCTGGCCCAGGCCTGGGGGCAAACTCACCCCTGGGGCTGACCCAGGGTGGGGATGTGGAGCTACCACGCAATACCCAACCCTGAAGCTCGAACGTCCAGACGCAGAAACTACTTGCCCCGTTTTTTTGCTCAGGAGCGGGCAAGCCCACTGGCGTAGGGGGCGGGGTGCAACGTGGAGCACGTGACGCGGTCCTCCCACCACGCGGCCCAAATCAAACAGGTGCTCGGTTTCACGTGACAGGGCTCAAGCTGCAAAGGATTAGGGCTGCTGTCTTTGCAAAACCCAAGTTCAAAGATCGATCGCAGGTGAGGAGAGTGAAAGCGAGGCCGCTCGGCAGTCCCGCTTCTGGCGCGAAGCCTAACGGTCTCCGCGAGCTACGGCGGGCGGCGGCTCTCCCGCCTGAAGCACCGGACCGATCACGATTACCGGAGGCTTCGCCGAACCCGGGTCTCCGAAGGGGCGGGGCTTGCGTTTTACACGGCCGCGGGTGAACCTGTCGCGGGGGGCTCTGGAACTCACCTGGCCGCACGGCCTTACGAGGACGCGGGGGAGCGCAGCGGGGTGCCCTTCGCCACCGCGGCCCCGCCGGCGCCCCAGGAAGCCCGGACCCCGGGAGCGCGCCGGCCCGCGCCCCACCTCCCCGGCCCGCTCGCCCAAGCCTCGGGCTCCGAGACACCGGGCCAGGGAAGGCCACGGACGGCGCGGGGGCAGCCCTCGCCCGCGCCGCACCCGAAGCCGCGCTGCTTACCGGCCATGGCGCTCCCTGGAAGCACCTCGCGCGACCGCGGGAGAGGGGAGGTCTCAGAACCACCCCCCGCGGCGCCGTGAGGGGCGGGGCAAGTCCCCGGCGGAAGGGGCGGGGCGAGCGCGAGGCCCCGCCCGGCCCCGCCCGCTACCCTGGGGGTCTTCTCGCTGTGCAGCCGGAGCGCCTGCCAGCGCCGACTGCTGATTGCTACGCAGGCCGATGACCGCCCGGTCCGGGAAGAGGAATGCCACGACAGGCAAAGGGACAAACCGGGCGACCTGAATCAGGGTGGTGTCTGGTAGATGTTTAACAGCCGGCCTCTCCGGGTCTCGGCAAAAGGACCGACTCTGTTGCTGGCTGGGTTTGCTCTGTGACCAGGGGTAATGCCAGGTGCCGATTGCCTTGGGCTATTTGAACAGCTCGCCGTGACTGCGGTGGACTTTCCCAGGTTGGTGGAGGCACTCAAGGCGGCACTGGGATCTGACTAATTAGGTAATGAGGGGAAGAGAGCAACTGAGGGTTCAAACTCATCCTCAACAATTCGGCCTTCTGATAAACTGAAATCTGTTTGGTAGTACTGTTTTAGAATTTTCTCCATTCATAGTTACTAGCCGGGATTGCTTTTTGATTTTTGTGTTTTGTTTGTGCTTTTGTCAAGTTTGGGGATCAGAAATTATAAAACAAAAACTTGCTATTGTTTTCAGTGCTTTGTAATAGCTTAGGTTATATTGAAATGGCGCTTAGTTTTTAAAGGAAGACTGTAAAAACATTTTGGGACAGTTAGAGACATTGAAGTATGAACTGGGCATTTGATGCTTTAATGAATTTGTGTGATAATGGTATTGTAAATATGCCAGACAATGCCTTTACTCTGAGGAGAAACATGAAATATTTAGGGGTGGTGGTGCTACCAGGAGTCACCGGTGGGGCTCAGGGTTGCCTGTCGCTGTATCCAATTCGGCAGAGGCAGGGTTGAATCATATACAGCATTTATTGAGAAGGCCAGCCAACCAAGAAGGCTGGGAGCATAAAAGCATCCAAAACCTGTCTTAGGAAGTGGCCTGAGGGAGCGGGTTATATGGGGCAAACTGGGGCTGGGAATGGAATGCAGTCCCGGAAGTCATTCTTTTGATCTTGGTCGCCTGGGGATGTCTCCATAAGGTGAGACCTTCACTTCTTTGATCT
This sequence comes from Miniopterus schreibersii, assembly GCF_964146895.1. Taxonomy (NCBI): domain Eukaryota; kingdom Metazoa; phylum Chordata; class Mammalia; order Chiroptera; family Miniopteridae; genus Miniopterus; species Miniopterus schreibersii. The sequence goes on along the minus strand of NC_138106.1, from coordinate 64,981,115 downwards.
TGGTCGCCTAGCAATGTCCCAATTGTAAGGTGATAGCGTTCCCAGCTCCACCACCCCTTAATTGCTTCAGTCTGGGATCAAGGGGCGTGCAGGGTGCAAAGGCCTAGGAGAAAGAAGCCTAAGGGAAAAAAACCCTTAAACCCTTGCTTACATATGTATTCTACAATTTTATAAGTAATATAATTATATTTCAGAGTAATTCAGGTGCTCAATCGTTGGACATTATAAGTGCCCCTATCATTTCCCCCTCTGATTAGGTAAATTAGTTGATATCTATCAACCTTATACTAAACCACATCTTATTCTTAAATCTATCATACTGCTGTAGTGCTAGTATCTTTGCTTCTGCCACACGGCGATTACCTCTTCTAGGTCTTATGAATTGACATGCGCTAGAAAAGAGAGGCATACATTGTAGACAACAACACAAAATAAGACAAATGAATATGAACAGTAAAAAGACCAGGGATGCTTCCTTTATCCCAGTCCAACTGGGTAACCACGAGGTCAGGGCAGCAAACTCCTCAGTAAAGCAGCCTTCCCTCTGTGTGACATGGGAAAGACTAGCTTTGACTTTCTGTAACTTATGCTCTATGAGTTCAGAGTTATGTTAGACTGAAACAGCACATACCCTTAAAATCTTCACACCTCCAGTTGTGTCTGAGTAATCAATGGCGGCTCGATTTTCTAGGATGGCTTCTTGTTTGCCCTAGTTCCTGACCCATAGCCGCTATAGCTTGGCAGGTAAAATTCAGAGCTTTTATCATTGCACAAGCCAAATTAGTTACTTTAGTGTCCAATAATTCTACCATTACTGGAGTGACAAATAGAGTTATAGAGAGAGATTCAGCCTGGCTAAACAGATGAACTTCACGTCGCAGTTCTCATCTAGTGTGAGCGCGCGGTGCACTCCCTGAGGATGAGGCTTCTGTGGCAACATTACAATATTAGAGTCAAGCGTCCACTGGTGCAAGGGCCTCCAGCACTATTCATAGGTACATAAGATATGCTGTCAAACCAGAGCAGGAACCTACCGGGGGAAGGAGAACATGCCCATTTCTATAAGATATAGAGGAATTTTCTTTTGAACAGTTCAATCGCTGCTGAGTTTTCAAAGACAGTTTCCTGGACATCCTATAAATTATACACACTCTCCTATGGAACCCCCCTGCTACTTTAATAGAAAACATAGTATGACCCCTTTCAACAGCAGGGCAATTGGTAGCATCTGGTTCCAATGCAGATGAGTCTCCTGGCACAGTTTTGGCTCTCAACCTTTCCTGAGGCCTAGGTGTTCTCTCTACTAAGAAAAGGTAAGGGAGTCCAAACCACATGACCAGTGATATGCTAGGACAGGCCATCCTGGTGGGGAGGTCCCATCCTACCCTATAATTGTTCCTTGCTAGGCACCTGGGGCTTTCCACCCGGATGACCTTCTGTACCTAGCCCCTTGTCCTTGCTCTGCTCATGTCTGTCTGACTGCCTACCACATCCTCCTCAAGGATCTTGGCTCTGAAACATTTCAGAGAAGAGGGGCACAGAGTCTCTTCTTATAGCTCCTTCCTGCTGATACAAGTAATAATTTTATACCCAAACAATGCAAAAGTCTCCAGATTTTTAAATGCCGCCACTTAGTTCAAATATCACAAATTGTGTGAGCCACACAAAATGTCCTATTCAGCCTTAAGCAGCCAGTTTGCAACCCCTATTCTCATTTGTTCAGCAAATAAAGGATGACCACCACTACATGTCAGGCACTGATGTAAGCACTGGGAGACAGTGATAGATATGTCACACCCATAAATAGTAGTTTCATCTAAATTTCTTTACTTTGCCTCTTCCCAAATTAGTTGAAAGGAATGTGAAACTTCTAAGAAAATACAATCATAAATCTTGCACTTTGAAAATAGAGTCTATTGAATTAATTTATGAGCTAATTTTAAAAATGTTTTCATTTCCTGCCCTTTTAGATGTAGTTCTATGAGTTTGAACACTTAATAGATTTGTGTAACCACCACCACAATCAGGGTACAGAACAGTTCGAGCCCTACAAATTCCCTTGTTCTGCTCCTTGACAATCAAACCCTCCCCTCCCCCCGGCAACCACTGATCAGTTCTGCCTCTATAATACAAATGTAATCATACAGTATGTATTTTGAGTGCTTCTTTCACATGACATTCTGCCTTTGAGATTCATCCACGTTGTTATATGTTACCAATAGCTACTCCTTTTTATTGCTAAGCATTATTACACTGGATGGATGTACGCATCTGTTTATCCATTAACCTACCGGAGGACATTTGGGTTGTTCGCAGCTTTGGGCGTTTATAAGGCTGCTATAAACATTCTTGTCCAGGCTTTTGTGCAAACGTAAGTTTTCATTTCTCTAGGGTAAATACCTACGAGTGAGATTCCTGGGTCATATGGTAAATGTATGTTTAACTTTATAAGGAACTGCCAAACTTGTCTAGAGTGCCTGTACCATTCTGCATGCCCATGAGCAATGTATTAATAATGTTCTGGTTGCTCCACATCCTAACACTTGGTATTGTCAGCTTTCATTTTCAATTTCAGCTACTCTAATTAGGTGTGTAGTGGTATTGTGGTTTTGACTTGTATTTCCCCAAAGCTAATAATGTTGAATATCTTTTTATGAATGTATATGTCATCTATATATGTATTCTGAAGTACTCTGCCCATTTAATTGGGCTGTTTTCTTATTGAGTTTTGAAAGTCTTCATATATCTTCAACACGAATCCTTTGTTTGGTAAGATTTGCAAGTAGCTTTTCCTTCCATTCTATTGACAGTCATTTGCAGAACAAAATGTTTTGAGTCAAATTTATTTTTAAAGTTAAATGGATTGTACTTTTTATATGATATCTAAGAAATCTTGGTCTAACCCAAGGTCATGAAAATTTTCCAACTTTCATCTACTAGTTTAATAGGTTTAAATCTTACAGTGAGCTATATGACCCATTTCGAGTTAGTTTTTGAATGAGGTATGGGATCAGGCTGAGGTATGGGATCAGGCTGAGGTATGCTTCTTTGCATATGGACAGCCAATTCTTTCAACACCATGTTAAAATGATTATCCTTTCTCAATGGAATTGTCTTTGAAGCTTTGCCAAAAAACAACCATTATTTGTGTGGGTCTATTTCTGAACTATGTGTTTTGTGCATCAATATGAGTCTCCTTTTTGCCATCACGTGTCTTGATTACTGAAGCTTTATAGTAAATAATAAAATTGGATAGTGTGTTAACTTTTCAAAATTGTTTTGGCTATTTGAGTTCCTTTGCCTGTCTATGTAAGTTTTAGAATCAGCTTGTCTATATTAACAAAATAATCTTGCTGGGATTTTGACTGGAATTAAATTATACCTACGATTTGACTGGGAAGAACTGACATGCTATTTTCCAACCCATGAACACAGCATGTTCTCCATTTAGTTAGGTTTTCAATTTCTTTATTTTTATATTATTATTTCTATCCTCACCCGAGGACATTTTTTCCATTGCTTTTCAGAGGGGGGGGGGAGGGGAGAGAAAGAAACATCGATGTGAGAGACACACATCCACTGGTTGCCTCCCACAAGCACCTCCCTCCCCCAAAAAGATGCTAATGGTGAAAGTGAGATATTACTTTCATTACACATTCAACCTATGGAGTTGTTTCCCCCAAGTCAAAATAACAAAACACACACAAAAACTGCATCCTGGCCATGTGCCTCAATGGAGCATTGGGCCCACACACCAAAGGGTCTTGGGGTCCATTCCTAGTCAAGGGCATGTACCTGGGTTGCAGGTTCTATCCTGGTTCCGTCAGGGTGTGTGCGGTAGGCAACCAATCGATGTGTCTCTCTCACATTAATGTTTCTCTCCCCCCCTTCCCTCCCTCCCCTTCCACTTTCTGTAAAAATCAATAGAAAAAGAAAATAACCTCAGGTGAGGATTTAAAAAAACACACAAAAAACCCAAACCAAAAACAACTGCCAATCTATGGCTGATTAGTTTAGTATGTTAAAATGTCACACTAAGGAGTTAAAGGTCCTGTGTGAAACATACCAGTGGTAAAAACGGTTGAGTATATCTGTACAAATTTATCATCCCTACTAGAATATGTTTTATTAATTGTGGACAAATGGCATCAAATCTATAGACAGAATTCATTTTCTACCTTAACAAGCAATAGTAATTCCCAGAAAGTGGGTGAAGAAGAGTGGATACTATTCCTTTTCACTCAATTTCTTTGAGCCTTGGTTTTCTCAACTTGAAAATACAGAGAACAACACCAGCCTCATAAATTTGAGGCCTCTGCAATCCTGAGTCCCTGAGAGCTGAATATACCAGAGCGAATTCTAGTTCTGTGGCTAGTGAGCTGGGGAAGGAAGACTGAGATACATAAGTGCCTCATAAAATCAAGGAAAAGTTTTTTCACCTAATAGTCATGACTAACTGTGGTGATAACAAACTGAAGTGCAGAGAAGTTAAGAAGTTCCATTTATTACATGTGGCATTTAATGTCATTAGTATTACATTATCTCTTCCCCTGTCCCCCTCTAAATGAACAGAAATAGGCATCTAATACTTTCAAACCTGAAATCTGAACATTTAAATTCCACTGAAAGGATAGCCCTCGATTTTCTAATTTTTTGGTACCTATAGAGATTTACAAATGGGGGAAAGGGAGAAAAAGAGAGAGACGATGTCATTAAGAACAAAGTTTTGAGCAAACTGTACTGGTTTATTTACAACTGTAATTTATAAACATTAACACAAACATCTTTACATTAATATTGTGTAAAAAGTCCCATAGCTGAAATGGGCAAAAAAATGAGACTTCAGGACATTTCTAAAGGGAGTGCCAAGAAAAGGAAAAAAATGCAAAATAACAGTTGTGGGGAGAGTTATAAATATCAATTATTGCACCAGGAGCAATTTCATGCACATGTCTTCAACCACTCAAGTAAACTTTTAAATATTAGAATAAAATACGGTGACCTATGCTGCCTTTTATTCACTTGATTTCCATTAAGTAAATTAAAATAACTTCTGCAAACAGGATATGTCTAAATATCTCTCCTATCACCCCTTAGAGATAATCCATCTCACTTTAAGATGCGGAGACTGAAAGGACTTGCTAGTTCCCAGACAGATTTCACAAGTTATTCCATGTCCTCAAATGTGTTTCTGGATGTCTCTTACCTAATGTGTCTAATACGGACCTCAATAAAGTTGAGGAAGCTGTAAAATAAAGCAGATCACTTTACAGTTTTGTCATATTAAGAAAATAAAGAGTTTCAAACCACTGGAATTTTAGTAACACAAGACAAAAACCAAAGAAAAATGTCAGAAAGTGATAAAAGCAACTATAGTTTATACAGTTCTCTGATTATTTGGCTTTTATTTAAGTGGATATTTGTGGTCACAGACCATAATCTCACTGAGGATAAATCAGTGTGTGTGCTCAACACCTGTCTTAAATATCCTAAATCAAATATTCCATTTGTAATAAAGACCAATGGCATTTGTACAGATACGATTCTGTCCTCAAAATGTTAACTGTAATCTTAACATACTTATATTGCTTTTAACTGCTCCATAGAAACCATCATGATGAGTTTAGTATCTGAAGCACTTCGTGTTCAAATTATTGGTTAATGGTGCAAAGACGATGTTTGAAAATTGATGTTTCAACATTTCACTGGCTGGACTGAATTTCTGAGTTGGCTGAATTCTCTAATTAAAAAGATTTCGCTCTTTTTAAGAACAGAAACAGCAACCTAATTATTAAGCTATGTAATATTTTTTAGTTTCTGATACTGCTCAGTGGGTAAAACCAAACGTGGCAATTAAAAGGGTCTCTTCAACTAATTCTATCTCTAGTTTTCAGTGAAGACATTGCAAATATATATGTATATGGTTGTTTTTTAATCTGAAAGTGATGTATGTTCCCTTAAAACAGCTCTTCAAAACAGAACTGCATTCTGCTCCCTTAGTTCATAAGGGCACAGGGTCAGTTACTTCAAAGTCATTTAGTAACTGACTTTTATAATTAACCATTTTAGAAAACCAAAAAGAAAATTAAAAAAAATGAACTGTCCAGAGATTGATTATAATAATTTAAACTTTTAAGACCTGCTATTCAAGCATTCCCATAAGCAAATGAAAGGTCTCCAGTTAGTATTCAGTTAGGAAAATGTCCATGTTTCTCTTGGTTGCCTTAATTTCTTTTGAAATAATTTTCTTTTATATATTAACTTTCCAAAGCATCCAACACTTTCATGATCTGTTGTTTTATGGCTTTGGTAGCATCTCCCGCATTTGGAATCAAATACCTATGGGGAAAAATATATACATATTAATACAGAGCTTTCCCTTTAGAACTCAGCCTAGGTGTCACTTCCAATGGGAAGCTTTCCCTGACCTACAAAGTCAGCAGAAATGCCCTCCTCTGTACTCCCCATAACTTATATTAACATATACTCAAAAGCATATTTGGAAAGAAAAAATCTAAATGCAAAGCAAGGTGATTTTCTGTGTAGCGTACAGCAAGGTGGAATGAGCTGCAGATCAGGAGTTAAAAGGGCTACATTTGGTTTTATCACAAGTAGGTGTGAAGATCTGGAAGTCATTCAATCCCTCTTGGCTTCACATTTTTATTTATAAAATTAAATATGGCTTAGTTTCAGGATCAGTGTGCTTTATGGCCCTGGTGCCATTCCATGAACTGTTTGTCACTGGTCCATAATGAGACAAGAAAGAGCTTATACCAGATTGTAAATGAATTACACCATTCAGCACACTGCTTAGGTTCACTGACACCTTCTTAAAACAAGAATTTGATGAAAGTAAAAACATTGCCTTACATTCTGAGGCACCCTTCTTATTTGATTGCAAACCAGCATTTAGTGCAGCACAGGTATAGATTATTCTTAAAGGCCCTTCTGTCAAAAAGTTTATTTAATATGCTACAGCACCTACTAAAATTATGTGCTAATGGCTAAACCACAGATGACTAAGGATTTGGAAGAAAAAGACAGCAAAGAGTATGAATAAAAGTGGTTCAAGTACCCTCTTCCCCCAAACAGAGAAACCAACCATGTTTAATAATGAACTAATTCAATAATTCAGACAATATCATCCTCAGAAAATCTTACCTTTCAATTGCCAAGATTTCTATTCCTGAAGCACTGCTGTTTCCATACTTGAAGGTAATTAGGTCAGGATGTTTCTTTTTGGATGTAATTTTAACCACAGAATTTAGTGCTTGTCGAGACTGTATATAAGCCAATCCTTTCCGTGAAAGAATTTCCCTTAAACAGTACATATGTGTTGCAGTAACCAACAGGTGACTTGAGAGGGCAAAAAAGGCATTAAAAAACAAAAAGAATGTTTTTAAAATGTCATTTAAAATAGCTCTTACTTCAACAGTCCCAATTATAAAAAATGTTCAACTCCAGATGAAATTACTTTTGAGTTAAAACTACAAAGGTTCACTATAAACAAATAAGCTACCTAATAAAAGCTTTTAATTTCTTACCCTTATGTTTTATTAACAGATAATCCTGATAACATTTTATAAAAAGTACAATACAATTAAAATAATAGATTTAAAGTAACAGATTTTTAGAATCTATTCTATATGGTATATAAAATATGCTACCTCTCATACTTTAACAGTAATGTATATATTCATAAAGTATTCTCATTCAACATACCATAGCATATGCCTAATATCAAAGACCACTAAGCAATAGTTGGGCTGCCTTACATATTTTATAATATTCTGTAACTGGATCCTGAAGACAAAATTGGCACAGAATTAACACTGCCCTGCCCCCCACCTTGTGTCTCAGCTCACTTTTATTACAGTAACAATACTCATACATTTTAAGGTAATACAATAAGAAAAAATATCAGATAAGCCCAGAATGTGGGACATTTGGCCAAACAATAGGCCTTCACGCAAAGGATTTACTCATCATGAAGAAAGGGGGGAAAGCAGTGGTGCGGGCTATAGTACTATGTATCTGGGTGAGATTAAATAGATATAATAGGCAAATACAGTGTGTGAACCCTGACTGGATCCTGGATCAGGAAGTACAAACAAAGACTATAAAAGATACTTTGGGGGCACTCTGAAAAATTTAAGTATATGGTCTATATGCTGAATCATGTTGATTTTTAAGGTTTTTAAAGGTGATAATGCTATTGGAGCTGTGAGATTATCTTGGGAGATTTATACTGAAGTGTTTAGGGGTAGTGTCATATCTGTAACCTGCTTCTGAATGGTTTGACAAAAGGGAAGTTCATGTGTACATGTGTATGTATATACATACATAAACAGAGATGGGATAGTGTGAAAAGAAGTTAAAACTTGGTGAATCTGCCCTGGCCGGTTTTGCTCAGTGGTTAGAGCATCAGCCTGTGGACTGAAGGGTCTGGGTTTGATTCCAGCCACGGGCACGTACCTCGGTTGCAGGCTCGATCCCCAGCCCAGGTCGGGGTGCACGCAGGAGGCAACCAATCGATGTGTCTCTCTCACATCGATGTTTCTCTCACCCTCTTCCCTTCCACTCTCTCTCTAAAAAGCAATGGAAAAAATATCCTCAGGTGAGGATTAAAAAAAAAAAGCTGGTCAATCTAAGAGAGGCTTATAAAGGTGTTCAATGAACCGTTTCTTTTTCTGAAAAGAAAGCTGGCTTTGCCCATTTCTTATAAATTTTTTTTTTTTAAAAAGGTGTTCAATGTACTGTTTCTTCAACATTTCTTGTTTAAATTTTTCAAAATAAAAAATTACATGAAAATATTTCTAAAAATCAAGACATAAAATACATATTAATGGCGGGAAATTATATCTTATTGTATTTGGATAAATAAAATTTCTTCTGTAATTCAGTTTTATATTATTAACTTCCCTAAATTCAATTTTACTTCTGAAGACAATTTAAAAGTACCTGGGAAACATGTGTCCACTTTCTTTCACTTCTTTACAAGGGAAATGATGCTTGATGTCTGGCTTGTTTATCCAAGTCTGAATGTTTACAACCTCTTTTCTGTCATCATCTGACATGGAAGAACTGTCAATTTCATCTATAAAGAATTTAAAGTGTTAAAAGTGAGCATTACCAACTTTGATACATTTCTTAACAGCCTGAAAAACAATTTCAGTAGTACTTTGAACACATGGTTGAAAAAACCCCTAATCAATTCTAATCCTGCTACTTTATTTCCTCCTTATGCTACTGTTACTAATACAGGAATATTGTTATGAAAAGTCACTTTATATGGTAAGAAAGAGTGAGGTGAAAATACTGAGAATACACTTTTAAAAGATTAAACTATCTGAGAAATTTAAACTTTTTTGATTTAGATATAACTTTGAATTCTGACTAGTCTGTAGAGAGATAGCTGAATTGTCCAACAATAATAAGCACCTATCTAGGGGGCAAAATTAGCAGAGTTCTTTCTCCTGCTGGTTCCTGATTTTAAGGAAATAACACCACAAAAAAAATCCACCCTGGGATAGATAAGTAAAAATCTATGTGCTTTCATGAGAGAAATAGACAACATTCTAATTATTTTGTTCTTCTCATTTATGAAAGGGAAATTACAGTCCCTAGGATTAATTATACATATTAGTCCCTTTGCTTTTAAAGAAATACTTCAAAATATAAAGACACATAATGAAAAAAGGAAATCTCACATATCTAAACACTTCTAGCTTAAATTAAAAAGTGAAGCCCTCACATATCTCTCCCCAATCACATTCCCCTTCCCTTTCCATCTGACTAAGAAACACTGACTATCTGAATTTGGTGTTATCAATTCCATACTTTAACTATATTTGTATATAGTTAGTCTTTAACTATATATGAATATCCCTAAAAAATATAGTGTTTTGTATTTTAAGTAAAATTTATATAAATAGTAGGCTGTTCAACTGTATTCTCTAATGGCTACCCTACTCCCAACATTATAAAATTTATTTATGCTGATACACACAGCTCTCATTTTCTCATTTTCATTACTGTGCAATTTTCCATAGTGTAAATACGTGTGTGTATGACATATGTAAATATACCATAATTTGTTCATCCATTTGCCTCTCCCCTTTGTCATGGAAAGTGTCAAGATATTCAGGGACAGATACATAACGGGAAGATGGCAACAGAGAAGGTGGGGGAAAGGAGCAAAAGAAACAAATTAGAAACAGCAGATAGAAAATCACATTTATACACGATCTCACTCATATGTGGAATATGATGAACAAAATAAACTGATGAACAAAATAGATCCAGAGACATAGAAGCATGGAACAGACTGAGGGATCTCAGAGGGAAGGTGGGGAGGGGGTATGGGGAGTGGGTGGGGAGAATTTAATCAAAGAACTTACATGCATAAATGCATAATCCATGGACACAGACAGTAGAGTGGGCAAGGCCTGGGGGGGGGGAGGGGATGTAGGGTGGAGGGGATCAATGGAGAAGAAAAAGGGGATATGTGTAAAACTTTCAACAATAAAGTTAAATTAAAAAAATAATAATAAAAAAGGCAAAAAAGAAAATTTTAATTTACCTAAATGTAAGTTTTCTGGAATGTGATTTTGTAATATAAGATTAAAATGTCAACTGTGATCTAGTAACCGGTAACCTAGTAATCTTACTGCTAAGAATTCACCCTCTGGATATACTTGCAAAAGTTCATTTTCATACATGTATAAAAATATCCATTGCCATTTGAAACAGGAAAAAACTGAAAAACTACCAGTGTCAATGGGAGAATATTGATTAAATAAATTATGGTATGTTTATATAAATGAAACATAACTGAGGAGGTATATGGGCTAAGATGGAAAATATGCAACATGTATTACTGAGTGGAAAAAGCAAGGTGAGATTTGGGAGTTTTTCATATTTTATACATTTACATACTGTTTTATTTTTTCTAACTCAATACACATTTTAATATAAATTATGATTACCTAACTAGGATAATCTGGCAGAGATATTATGAACCAAAGTAATAAGCTATTTTTAAAAATATAAAGACAACTAACCACACAGAGGATGACAAATTTCCCTGACACAATATCTCCATCTTGTGGCCCTTTAAGATATTGCCTCTAGTTTCAAAAGGCTCTTCAGATGTCTGTTTTGGAATTCCCTAAACTTTGGTCCCACAACTCTCAGTCTCCTAGGTGGGTGGATCAAGGGGGTTTAAATCCAACCCCACAGATTTCAGTACTATTTGCACACTGATGATTCCCAGATTATCACCAGCTCAGACTTGTCTCCCCAGTGAAAGACTCTTATAACAACTGGCTACTCAACTTGGATTTCTAATAGGCAGAACTTAAGATGTTTAAAACCAAACTCTTAATAGAAAAAAGTCTTCAGTCTCTCCTACAGAATCTCAGTGTCTTCTTTTTTAGAGTAGTTGTTTTCTAGTCGCAGAATAATCTCTCTAGTCACTCCTGGCGCCCGAGGAGAAGTCTTTAGTAAGCGTGTTACTGCACCTGTGTCGTACTCTTCTTCATCCCCAATGCTGAACACAGGCTTCACACCGCGGTAAGGCTTGCCCACTCTGTCACTGCTGCTCACATGCCTAAGTTCAAAGAATTTTAGGGGGCAAATAATCACTTAAGAAGTTATCGAAGATTTTCACCAAATATTATTTGAATATTCAAACAAATATAAATGTTCTTTGTCCGCCCACGTACAACCCAGTTTTAGGATAGCTGTGTTAAGGAAATTGAAACAAGATAAGGAAATATGTTAGCAAAAGTGGCAAAAGGACCTGGTGGCTGAATGCTTTCAAATCTGTAAAAATTAAATTTGAAAAAAATTTAATATTCATATTAAAACCAAGGCTTGCCTGGCCAGAGTGTCTCAGTGGGTTGAGGGGTGACCTGTGCACGGAAAGGATGCGGGCTCAATTCCTGCTCAGGATTGAACCTGGGATGCAGGTTCAATCCCCAGTTGGGGCACATAGGGAAGGCAACAAATCAATGTTTCTCTCTCTCCCCCCCTTCTTCTCTCTTAAGCATGTCCTCAGGTGAGGATTAAAAACAATGCCTAGACCAGCGAGGCTCAGCAGCTGAGCATCAACCTATGATCCAGCCCGATCCCCGGTGAGGCACATGCCTGAGTTACAGGCTCAGTCCCCAGTGGGGGGTGCAGGAGGCAGCTGATCAGTGACTCTCACCATTGATGTTTCTCTCTCTCCCTCTCCCTTCCTCTCTCTGAAGTCAATGCTTAAACCTGTGTGGCCTAAGAGAAGTTACTAAACCTCTCTGGATTCTGTTTCTTCCCATTTTTTATTATTGTTACTTTTGTTTTAATATAAACTAAGATTCTACTTCTTATACATAAATGTAAGTAAGCCATGAAAATGAATCTGCTTTTCTTCTTCAAGTGAAAGAAGCCTAACAATATGTAAACTCAAAGTTGGTTAGCTCTGCAAGTATGACCTCTCTTTTTAATATAAAAATTTAGCCTCATTACTTTGCAGGTAATCTCAAGTGAACCAAGTAAAATTCAAGTATTTCAACAAAATACTACGTGTTTCGGGGGAATAGGTATTGTATTATTTGTAGGATAAAGTATGAAAAAGACTTGGGGCTTTTTTTTCTTTGGCATGTATCAAGAGAGTCCAAAGTGTAAAAAAAGATCAAGTTATATGTCTTTACTTAGTCTCAGAATTCAATTCTTCCAGATGCTGGAGAGCAAATATGTATTTGAAATAATTTCCCAATACATTTCATTAATAAAAATCTTATGACAAACTAATTTTGTTGAAAGATGCTTAAATCTTTACTCCTTCTAAAACAATATTCCTCAACAGAAAATCAATGAGCATTGAGTGTATAACCAGACACTTTTGGGGAATTATAAGCTAGGTTAATCAATACATAGTTTAAATTTTGATTAAGTTAAAACCACAAAATCATTTTGATTCCATATTAAAATATCTAATGTAAAATATCCTGTGAATTATCAAACTATTCTCGTTAGAAAAATATTCAAAAACCTATGAAACTCAGATTCAGCTTTTTCAGGCAAAGACAAAGATAGTAACTTTATCTAAAAATATTTTAGTGCCATCTAGATTATAAACTCATGAGACTTAAATTATTGCTTCTATCCTAATAGTAAAGCATAATTAAACTACCTACTATAACATAGAAAGTAATAAAGATGATGTTTATAGTGAATGCTTGAACCAGAGGCGAAGTGTGAAAAGAAAAAAAAAAAAAAAAGCTGTTCACTATCAATCTAGATTTATAATACAATGGAGCTTTTATAAACAAGATTGCTAAAGATTACTGAGATGGTTCTTGAAAGACTGGCTAAAAATTAATAAAATCCAATAGATGGACCTTATATATTTTTAAAGCAGTATATCTATTCTTTCTTAGCAAAAGTAATAACAGAAACATCTACAAAATAGTTTGACCAGGTTTTTACTTAATTTGCTAAGCTCAGGAAAAGCTAATGTTTCATTCTAACATTTCACTAAATAAAATTAGACCAATTCAATGGTTGTATAAGAGAAATAGAAACATGGTTCACAACCATTATAATTTTAAAAGATACAATTTAATAGCCTTAGATAAAATTAAAACAGAAGCCCTGTAACTGGCACTGTGAACGAACAGTCACAGCAAATAAAAACTCTCACCAGTAAGTTGAGAGTAAACTATTGTTTCTAAAAGGTCAAGAGTACATTGTTCCAAAGCTTAACTTACATTCAAAGTATGACAAGATTTTCTTTCAAAATGTTCATAGGTATTGCGATAACTGATATTCTAATTTAAATTGCAGAAAAAGTCTATGAGTATAAAAACTGTAAGGTCATATAGAAGTATTAAGTAATTAAAGTTCTTTCGCTCATCCTAATTGAAGATCCTGTCAAACTTATGAAATCTAATGACAAACACCCCTTCTCATTGGGGCAGAGAAGAGATGGATTATACATTGACATGTTCATCATGACTTAATTTCTTTCAATGAAAACCAAAGGTAGAACTCTAGAACTGTAGTTCTTTGGAACTAATTTATATATTAAGTCACCAACCTAAATACATATATCTTATTAAGCAAAATCCAAAATATTGTAAAATGACATAATAATGTACATGAATTAACAAAATTCTTGAACCATGAATTGTGCCTTTTTCTAGGTACTATAATTTTCTCTACTGTTAGGGTAGGACATAGAAGTAAATGATATCCAAAGCTAAATACCCTGCCAACTCTGAGCCACTTATTTTCTTTGTTTCACCTTCCTCTGTCTCAGAATAAAAGTTGCAGGTTTATGAATTTCTTGGGTATGAATGTACTTGACTTTCATCTGAGGAATGGGAGATACAAAGAAGCATGCAAGAAAAAAAACTTTTTAATGACCAAAGCTAAAAACAAAAAGAAATCAGCATCACATGTACTCCTAAAAGCAGAATGAGGCAAGTTTAGCATTTGAAACAGCTACATGAATTTTAGCCAAGACAGTGTGAGGCTTATAGACAGTATGAAGCATGCTAAAGGAAGGGGATGGTCCAGCAAAGCTGCTCTACTCATCGGCTTACCGCTCTGTACACGTTCTGTCTGGCCAAGGAAGATTGAAAGACATTCTATAGCAAATTGAGGTAGAGGACAGAACAAAATGATTACAAAAACCACAACAGCTTTGAAACAAAAATATAATCAGTTTTTCTAACCCAGAGTGTATATTATAAAGAAAATGTTTCAATCATACAAAGAAAAGTGAAGGGGGGAAAAAAAGCCCATTTCAAGTGATTCTTTAACAAAGACAAGTCTTTGCTATTTAGAGTTATCACTAGTTCATTTAAAAATAAAATTAATGCATTTTAAAATAAAAATGTTAATGTTCATGCTACAAAATGTAGTATTATTACTGTAATTCAGAATGTACTAATTAAAAGTAAAAATGTTAGAGGCTTTTGAGAACAGACATATACTTTAACGAGCAAAAAAAAATCTTTCGTGATAAAACACTTTAATATTATTATCAGTTGATGATTTTAGATAGGATACAATTTTTTGGATTAGTGGAAACAACTTATTCTCTTCTTTACTATTTACAAAAATACATTTAAATGGGAAAAAATGTATTTTTGTATGTGTATGTACTATATACTTAAAGTGACAAATTGTAAATTCCTGACATTCAGTTCTTAAAGTCAAATATTACAACTTTCCCAGGATACTGCAAGTAAAACATGAGAGTGAAATTAAATACTGTAACACATTTCCAAGATCAAGCTTGCTTAGAAACAAATTCTCCACTGAATTATTAGGTTAGCTTTGAATTCTAGGAACAAGAAAGATCAATTAGACTAATGTGTGGACAAAAAATACATTGTGCACTCACAGTTCCAGTAAGAAACACTATAACAGATAAACTTGCTTATTATTTGCTGGGTATGTCCTTCATTTGTAAATCATGGGGAAATAAGGGTCACTTATATTCTGTGAACAAAATTCTAAGAAGATCTGAACTCCTAAACTTAAGAAAATGGATTTCTGCTAATTATTTAGCATGACCAAATTTCTAGGTTTTAAATTCCTGAAGCAGAGGAAGAGGGTTCTTGCTGTGAGATTACTCCATTTAGATGACTCCCATCCATCTGGCATGTGGGAAGCAGCTACCGTATGAAGTGTAAAACATAAAATGACATTTGGGTATTTTTTTAATAAATGGCATGAAAGGGCAGAATTACTTGCACCTTATTCTGAGCACTGGGGGGGAAAAAAGCAATTTGTAGACAAATTTTACAGCAATAAAGCACATCTCACAATTACAATGAAATCTGAAACCATTTAATAAAAAATGTACTTTATGATCCTTTTCTAGAACACATTCAACTCAAATAATAATTTACTGTAAGATACTTTTCTTTAGTTTTAATTACTCATCATAAACTCATATCGTACAAGCAACTCACCGATCTACAGGAGCCGATGTATTCTCAATAAAACTGATAACTTTTTCCCTGACATTAACGGATTTTGTCTTCAAAGCAATAGTCATTTTATTTACTAGTGATTTCATTCCTCTATCATTTAAGCCATTAGAAGATTCACCCTGAAAAAAAAAAAAAGAAATTTCTAAAGAACTGCTCTCCAAATGATTAGCGGATACACTACTGCTAAAGGTTACCTAGATGTCATGGACTGAACTGTGCTCCTCTCTCTCCCTTAAGTTCCTATGTTAAAGTCCTAATGCCCAGTACATCTCAGAAAGTGACTGTATATGAAAATAGGGCCTATAAAGAGGTAATCCAGTTTAAATGAGATCATATGAGTGGGCCCTAATCCAATATAAGTGGTGTCCTTACAGAAGACGGGGAGATATTGGGGTGCACCTGCACACAAAAAAGGCCGTGTGTGGACACAGCAGGAAGGTGGCATCTGCATGCCAGACAGGCCTCAGGAGAAATCAAACCTGCCAACACTTTGATCCTGAACCTCTAGCCTCCAGAACTTTGAGGAAAAAAATTTCTGTTGTTTAAGCCCCATAGTCAATTGTATTTTGATATGGCAGCCCTGGCAAACTGGTATACTAGGTGAAACCATTAAATGAGGATATATATTGCACATATAAATGTGTAGAGTGTGAAATTAGCTTCCTTATTCAAAAGCAATCAAGTTTTTGAGCTTTCCTTAACTCAGATTAGTCTATAAAAATGAGCGAAAGCATCGTCCCATGCACCAAAAGGTTGCTGGTTCGATTCCCGGTCAGGGTGCATGCCTGGGTTGTGGGCTCAATCCCTGGTAGGGGGTGTGCAGGATGCAGCTGATAATGGTATGCTTTCACACTGATGTTTCTCTCTATCTCTCCCCCTTCCTCTCTCTCTGAAATCAGTTTTTTTTCAAAACATGTCCTTAGGTGAGGATTAAGAAAAATGAAAATGGCAAACGTTTATTAAATAAATGGTGATCTCACATGAAGAACTCTTAGAGAATTTGAAAACTTAATTCTCAGAGAAGCCTTATTTGCTGATAATTTGACAATAATTTGCTTTGACTTACAGAGCTGAAGATAAACCTCAATTAATACATCTAATAAAATTTTATCATAACTAATAGGTAAGTGACAGGTGCTACACCTTACATTCACCTGCACATTTAACCCTCATGTCATCCTTATGAGGAAAGTTCTGTTATTTCCATTTGAACTGCACAGATGAAGAAACCAGGGGGCAAAGATCTTACTGAAGATCATGAGGAAAATAAATCGTAGAGATAAAGCCTGAACACCCAGGTATGTCCTACCTATAAGCCGAAGCTAGTAACCATCCCTCTGTACTGCAGTTTTCCTTCTATTTCTGTTTTAAAGAACAATTATTAGGTAGATGAGGACGACTACTTGTTAAAAAAATGATTTATGACACCTAATTTGACTGAAATTAAATACTGAAAGAGTAAAAAATATTTATTGCCCAAATATTTCCAAAATAGAACAGAAATATGAATTTATCCAATATAGCAAAATCCTGCAGTAATGTACTTCTCAAAAACTAAACATTAAACTAATGGGACTGGCAATGGGTTCCTATTTTTCTCTGTGTGACCTATTCTCAAATATCGGTAAACAAAAGTTCTAATCTAAGTTTGTGGTGGGGAGGAGTAGACATGACATGTAGGAAATTCGACCACTGGCCTCAGTATTATCCTGGCCCAAGCTGATTGGGAGGTTCCTAGAATAAGCTCACTTGAGATAGCCAGCTCATCATAAAACTCAGAATTATCTCCATGGATATTTCAGCTAGAGCAGAAAACTGTCACAAGGTGATACCAAGCTGCAGCGGGACAGGGAGAAATGTGAATTCAGCAGGGAGACCTCCTGCACTCTAGGCTTGTAGCCGTGCAGACCTGCTCCATCATTTCATTAACCTCACAATAACATGACTCCTCACTGTACGTGTTCCGGCATTTATATGAATGTGGTGACATATTTGACACATACACTTACATCAACAGAAGAACTGATACTGCTCCTTGAGCCTGAGGTACTAGCAATCCAATGGCCATATCCACTTTCTGGTCCATCCACATTAATGTCTGCTAAATGCTGCTGCAGTGCTTAAAATAAACAAGAAGAAAAACAAAGCCTGACAAATCAAGCCCTTTTGGGAAGATTCATTATGAGAGAAGTGTAATAAACATATCATGGCTAAATGAAAAAGGATCCATAATCACAGGTATTTCTTTCTGCACCTCTGAAAAGGAGTAAAGGGCTCCAAGCCACAGACAGGCTTCCCCTCCTCTTCTCCTTCCTTCTAATGCCCTCTGCACACATATTACTTTTCTTTTTTTTTTTAATCCTCACTAGAGGATATTTTTCCCATTGCTTTTTCAGAGAGAGTGGAAGGGGAAGAGAGAGAAACATGGATATGAGAGAGACACATGGATTGGTTGCCTCCTGCTCGTGCCCAACCAGGGCTGGGGATTGAGCCTAAAACGGCGGTATACGCCCTTGGCTGGAACTGAACCCAGGACCCTTCACATGGGCTGACGCTCTAACCACTGAGCCAAATCAGCTAGGGCCACATATTACTCTTCTTAATTGACCCTAAGGGTGACAGTAACTGTATATATAGACTTGATATTTTCCTTTTTGGAAGGTAATCTTTCAAGTATTAATAGATAACCTCAACAACATTTTTTAATGACATAAGATTAATAGAAAACCTATTGTTACACTTGAAATGAATACAAAATAATACTGAATGCAAATAATAAATTAAAAAAAAAAAAAAAAGAAAAAAAAAAAAGGGAGCCCAGCCAGTGTGGCTAAGTGGTTGAGCATTGACCTATGAACCACCAGGAAGTCACAGTTCAATTCCTGGTCAGGCACATGCCCAAGTTGTGGGCTTGATTCCCAGTAGGGGGTGTGAAGGAGGCAGCTGATCAATGACTCTCTCTCATCACTGATGTTTCTCTCTCTCTCTCTTCCTCTCTCTGAAATCGATAAAAAAATATTAAAAAAAAAATCAATTAACAAATTAATTTTAAAATAGAAAGAAAACCTGCGGTGGCTAATGTTTTATCATAAGAAGACATCAATTAATCTTTGCCATAATTTTAAAAAAAGCAGTCTTAGGCATTAACTGCTACGGAAAGAGGTTTTTCTTGGAAAATAAATGATTCATATCTTAAGGCCAATACTTGCTTAATACTATTTAATAAAATAACCCCTTTTGTAGATCACTCTATGTACGAGCCTCAAAGATAGTTAACAGGCCATTATATATGGGAGATAATAATAAATCCTTGCTAATGTCAACAAAGACCAAGAGAAAATAGGTCCTAATCTCCCAAAAATTCTAAGTTATAACATAACATAATTACCACTTCTTTTTTGTGGTGGGAATAATTACGATCTTGTCTCTTTGCCAGTTTGATGATTACAATACAGTATCACTGTCTATATTCACTTCACTGTACTGTACATTAGTACTCCAGGACTTATTTACTAGTTGCAAGTCTGTCCCCTTAAGTAATCTCTTGTAAAAAACAAAAACTCTAAATCTTATCACTATGACCTAATTCTTCATAAATTCTTAAATATTTGCTTGCACAGATTTTGTCAATTATTTTACTACCTGGATTACCAGATATCAGTGTGTAGATTTGAAAATATCAGCTTATTTGTTCTATTCCACATCAGCTTATTTGTTTTATTCCACTGAGCCAACATTCTTTTTAGCAGCTAATACCTTCAAGTAGTTCAAAAGTAAAATGAAAACAAGACAAATTTAAAAAGCAAAAGTAGACAGAGTATACAGTGAAAAGTATTCTTCCTGCTCACTTCCTACAGGCAAATCATGTGGACAGTTTTTCATGCATCTTCACAATATTTTTTGCAAATATATGCTAATTAAACACATCAATTTATAGAGTCTTCCATTAAATATTTATTTATTTCAATTGCCTTTTATATTTGTCTGTTATTTATGTCCTGCTAGCCTTGGTCTTTTCTGAAAACCCTGAATGACTAAAGAGAGAATATACCCATTAACTAACTTGGTTACTACAAATCAGCTCTGATGATAATATAATATCCACTAAAAAGTGGAGCAAAGGGATTAATAAATTAAAATCTTACCCATAAATCCTCCATTGGCAATGCTCACATATTCTTTGTTTTTCTGTAATGGAAAATAAAATTTAAGTTATGCCAAAATGCAATTTAATTAAAACTTCTGATAATTCTGTAAAAATTGACAAATGTAACATAAGGTTATATGCTAACATTCTCGACTTTGGCACAGAGGGGTACATATATCTACCTTGTGTATTGTAAGGTCTGGTGCTTTGGTGGGAAGAAGGGAACAACCTCATGGCTCTAATAAGACTAATTTTATTTGTGTTATAGTTCCAATAGTGCAATAAAGTCAAATCAAAATCAGTTAAATTGTATTTTTGGATATAATTAGAGTGTTTTTAAAAAGTTTTAAAAGAAATATGAAAGCAAATATTACAGCTCATTATGAAAAACATGACAGATTACAAACTACTAAACATTAATGGATTTAAACAATGATAAACAAAGATACAAAAAAGAGAGATAACTGGGGAGTATTTTCCTCCTGATGTAAGTAAACACCACCCTGGACCTCCTCTCTCCCCTCAAAGTAATTTGATCAAGTCTCTAGATCTAAGTTAATTTCCAGTTTACAGAAAATACCAAGGACAGAACCTGATGAATGACACCACGAGAATGCAATCAGCAAAAATCCAGGTTGTGGGAACTCTATAAGATGAAGTAACCTTTTTTTTCCCCCTCAACAAATACATGAAAGGAAAAGTACTATGAAAGAGAACATATAAATCTATAAATTTAAAGACTTAAAAAGATTTCATCCAAGTGCAATGTCTTGTTTTGGATCCTGGGAAATTCAGGAAACCTGAAAACTAGGATCTTTTTTATGATCAAGTGTAATAATAATAATGTGATTATGTCTTTATAAAAAATGTATAGGGTTCAATTCTCCCCACTTTTAGATTTGTTTGAAATTTTCTATGATAAAAATTGGGAGGAAAATTTCTAAAACCACATCAAGAACTTGAATTATAAAAATAAAGTTCACAATATTCGAAATTCTTGCCATTGGACAGCCCTCACAATAATATATAGTTCATATCAGAGCATGTTTAGAATAGGACGATTAAAGTTATAAGTAAAATGAGTTTGAGTCCCAATTTGTTATTCTGTGTAAGTTTCTAAAACTTTTTTTTTTTAAATCCTCATTGGAGGATATTTTTTTCTATTGCTTTTCAGAGAGTGGAAGGTGGATAGAGAGAAACATCGATGTGAGAGACACATCGATTGGTTGCCTCCCTTGCATGCCCAGACCAGGGCTGGGGATCAGCCTGCAACCCAGGTACGTGCTCTTGACCGGAATCAAACCCAAGATCTTCAGTCCACAGGCCGAAGCTCTAACCACTGAACCAAACCGGCTAGGGCCAAAAACTTTTCTTTAACAAGGTACAAAATTATCTTACAATCTCTCCCCCAAATACCTCGCTACTTCTCTCATTTTGTCTTTCAAGGAGTCTATCTTTTAGACTAATTTCCTCAAACCTGATTCCTAGTAAATACAGTATGAACAGAGAGGAACCAAACTGAGCGGCTCATGCAACACCATGCCATTGTCTTTCTGATTCCAGGGTTATGCAAAATGAGGACTTTAATGTGTAAACTACCAAAGAATACTTAATAAATGACTATTTTTTAAATACAGTTTTATTTATTTATTTATTGGTTTTAGAGAGAGAGGAAGGGAGAGGGAGAGAGAAAAACGATGAGAGAGAAACATCAATTGGCTGCCTCCTGCACACCCCCCACTGGGGATCAAGCTTGCAACCTGAGCTTGTGCCCTGACTGGGAATTGAACCAGCGACCTCTTCGTGCATGGGACGATGCCCAACCAACTGAGCCACACCAGCCAGGGCTAAACAACTATTTTTATAAAGAAAGAACCATGACTGAGTGAGGCTTTGTAGGGAAGGGAGGGAAATAGATTGCATAATGTCACAAATGCAGATTAGTTGCACTGAAGACAATATTCAAACACACACAAAAAGGGTGGCTAAGTGTCATGAATAAATACGCATGTATATTTATTCAATTTCAAAGTGAATATATTAAAGTGAATTACACAGCTATTATAAAAAATACTAAGACATGAATAAGCATAAAGATCAATGCAACAGAAAAATCCAGAAAAAGATGCTAATGAATTGAGGAGTTCAGTATATTAAAATGGTGGTATTTTGCCTGGCCAGCATGGCTCAGCGGTTGAGCATCAATCTATGATACAGGAGATTGTGGTTCGATTCCCAGTTAGGGTACATGCCCAGGTTGCAGTAGGGAGTGTGCAGGAGGCAGCCAATCAATGACTGTCTCTCATCACTGAAGTTTCTCTCTCTTCCCCTCTCCTTTCCTCTCTCTGAAATCAATAAAGATATATATATGTATGTGTGTATATGTGTGTGCATGTGTGCGTGTGCGTGTGTGTGTGTGTGTGTGTGTGTATATATACACACACATATATATAATTTTAAAGACATTTTTTGAAAAATAAAAAATATAAAAAAAATAAAATGGTGGTATTTCAAATTGATAGCACAACTGGTTAGCTATCCAGAAAAAAATTTATTTTGCTTCCTATCTCACTTCTTACACAGAAAAACACTCCAGATGGTTCAAGACTTAAACACAAAAAAGTAAACCTGAGAAGCATGCAAGCTAACTTGGGGAAGAGACTTTTCTTGGCAAGACACAAAATATATAAGCTGTAAAGAAAAAAATACAGATAAATTTGACAATGTGGATAACAGCACAAAAATACCTGTGCGAATTTCTTAAAGGTGATAGCAGTGACAGAGCAAAATTGAAATGATCTGTCAGCATACCTGTAAGAAGTGTGCCAGGACCATGTTCATGTACATGTCTTCTTCTTCTCTGCCACTGCCCATGAAACAGAGGTGCTCCCCGCCAGCGATGGAGCCAGACTCGATGGACTGCTTCTGGGCTTCCAGCAAGGATTTTACTGACTGTGCAAACTCAGATGGATTCTGGAGCATCTAGACAATTTTTTTAAAAATTAAAAACATGCCAACCCTGTGTTTCACAAACATTTGCAAAACCTGAAATATTTTTCCAGGGGAAGAATAAAGCATCTCAATAGCCAAACTAAGAAAAACAAAAGGCTCTTATAAATAAAATTCCTGGGATAAGAAAAAAGAAATACGTGTAAATGTACCTATATTAAAACAAAAGTTGAAAATTCACTGAGAGATTAAACTAGTTGTATAGTGGTCCATGGTACAGATATACCATTATGCAAAGAAAACATTCTACTAGAAAAAAGTGTGGTTATTGTTTATTTTTTAAATAGGTGTCATGACAAGAAAAATTTAACACTGAGTGAAATGGTCCATCACTACAAACAATACATTGAAAACAAGCTATATTTTTTTATTCCCACTTACATGGCAAGCTGTGTACTACTTAGTATGCCAATAACTATAATTTTTTTTTGAAATTACTATACTGGGGCTACATTTAAAAAAGAACAGTGAAAATCCAATAGAAAAATGGACAAACCATAGGAGCAATTTGTGAAATAAACAGCACACTCACAAAAACATCACTAGTAATTACCAGTTTTTCACCCAATATTCTTTTAAAGTAAAAAATAATTGGTGATGTCCAATAATGCTGATGGTAGAAAACAATCATTCTCACATACAGTTTTAAAGGGTAAAGATTCAGTCTTTTAAAGGGCAATGTGGCAGTCTCTAGTAACATTTTATACACCCACTCCTCTCAACACAACAACTCTACTCTGAAGAACCTATTCTACAGAAATATTTGCACAAGTCCACAATGTATGTGTAAGTATGTTAACTGCACTAATTATTGTAAGAAAACTGAAAACCACCAAAATGTACATCAATCAAACAATAAGTTATAGTATATCTGTTCCAGCCATTAAAAAGAATATACTCAAATGGAAACATCTCTAAGAAACTGTTAAGTGAAAAAACAAGTGAACTGCCAAGTGAAAAAGAGAAAAAGTGAACAAGGAATACGTAAACACATAGCAAAGGTCTGGAAGATTAAGCCCGCTGTTAATAGTTAAGTCTGGAGGTTCTCGTTGAATTTTTTTTAATTCAAGTATTCATAAATCACTTGAGTAAATTTAAATCCATCTAAGTCTTCCTGGACGAATCAAGGAAGAGAAAGGCACAGAGTTCACTTTCAGGATGCACACCAGCTAGGACTGCCTTCTTTACCTACAGTACCCGACAGTCTCTGGGTTGATTACCTCCATTTTCCAAGAGTTTCCTCTCAATATCACCTAAGCCCTTCTACATGCCCTTTCTGTCTTTGAATCAACTTTTTCAGACAAGCCGAGAAGAGGGCAGATTGCACCCTCAGCAAAAGTGGTTACTCTTTCTGTCTTCCCTATACCTGAGGCTCAAACAACCCTAGAAGGGCTTAAATGATGTCAGTCCCAGGTCTTCCAACTGCTCTAAGCATCTCTAACAATATTTGACTATTTATTTCATCTACTTCCTCAGTTAAAGTAACCCAAGGATAGCAATTTTAACAACTTAGCACCTATATGCCAGACACTACCCTTATTAAATATTAGTGTATTATATGTATAAGTACTCATGATGGAAAATAAAGCTTATAGTAAAAACTTTTAGAATTACCCAATTTTAAAAGAGCTAATATTTGTAAGTACTTACTAGGTGCAAAGCACTATGCTAAGTGCTACCTCAGGTAGTTTGTAGTAAGAAGTTTAGAATTCACTGACATAACAATGGTAAGCAACAGTAAGCCATAGCCAACAATGCTTTCATCTGTCCTTTAGAATGCCAAAGGGTGTCCTGGGTGAAAAGGTAACCCGAGAGCAAAACTTTTATCATAAGAGCAGGCAGAGACTCCCTCCTTAAGCAGAAATAAAAACATCCCTAAATCAGGTACATGTATATTGATAAGCTAAATTAAAAAAAAGATTTCTTCTCTTAATTAAAAAAAACTTAATAAGCATTTATACTAACCAGATCTGAATCTAAGTGGAAAGCAGTTGATAAATGCCCAGCATTATACTGTTCTGCAGGACGGCAATCCACCACAAAGAACCGGACTCCTTCCTAAGAAAGAAATAATTTCTTGATGTACTGGAATTTGACACAAGAGTTACATTTTACACAATATAATATTAACAATTAACCAAAGGAGGGGGAACAGGTTTATTAAAAAATTGATCTCACATAGAATCAGGAGGACCCAATCAGTACAGATGCAAAAAAATTACCTCAAGATTCTAAAAAATTGCATACATTTTAAACAGTTAAAATATTTTACATATATCGTTCTTGACCAGAAAGTCTTAAAATATGTAGCAGGAGAATGTCAGTTTGAGCTAAAAAACTAATTATAGTATATTGGAATTTAATTTTTTAAATGTGTATCATGTTAAACAATTTTTAAAAAAACATATAGTTATAAATACAGGTCCAATTCCAATACTAGATACAATTCCTGTTTCTACAAATAAATCCACAAACTTATCGACAATTCAATTCACATAAGAACTAAATGTTTTTGGTGGGTTGAGGGGAGGTTCTGCAATGCAAGTTTGAACTGAAGAAGTTAATTATGGGTCTCATTAAACTAGATTACATATTTTCAATTGTTCTTTAGTAATAGTTCTAATAAGAAAAATATGTGAATTGTTTTAAAAAGATTTACTGTCAGAGGCATTTTCCCATGTCTATTCTCTTCCCTCCTTGGAAATACACCCCACATTCCAAATACACACACACGGATAAATGTTGCAATACTAGTAATAAAGAACATATACTGGAAGAACCGGGTCCTTACATTTTCATGAAGAAAGCAATAAATAGAAAATTATGGTATAGTTCCTTAATTCTCCTTTGTTATGTGCTTTATGGCATTTAACCATGTTATTCACTTAGTTGTGTAACAACTCAGATGCAACTGTTAAATGCTAAATTCACTCTTTTAAGTACTTTGTACACCATTCAGTTGCTTTGCTAAAATGAAAAAGGTTTAACAATTTACAAAAATTGGTGTCAAAAATAATTAGTTGTTGACAACTAAAATAATACCAACACTGGTAGTTTAAAAACGAATATCTGGACAGAAGATTTAGCACATTAATCATCAAAAAAAGCAAAATAGTCACATTTTTGTAATAAATTAATTTTGTAGAAATCAATAGAGAGGAAATGTTGGTTCCTTGCATTTAAAGGGGACAATCCTCTGACAAGACTGTGGGTTTTCTTTACTTACCCCATGCAGCTGATTTGCCTGAAGGATCTCTGACACTGAGACGGCCAGACAAAGAGCCTGACTCAGATCTGCCTCATCATCCTTAATTCCCAGCAAAGTACTACCGAACAGATGGTGATTATCCTGTGTGGAGAGGAAATTTGAAAATACTATGAAGAAAAAACAAAATCAAATTTTCTTCCTAAAAATACTAACATACCATGATAAAAGATAAAATAATTATATAACACCCTTGAGTCATGTGATTTTTAAAACTTAATATATCACCTTAAATCTTATAAGCTAAAAGCTACAAAAAGACTACATACAAAACCCCTGTCAGAGTTCACACAAACTGAAAGAAATAGCACATTCTACAAAGTTATTTTCTAAACTGTCACCTATGGCTGAATACTAAATTTTAAAATTGGTTACTCACTTTTCATAATTTGATATAATAAAAGCAAAAATATGGCATAAATGAACTGCATAAATTATGTAAGACACTGATTATGCAGTAGAGTCTACTCTAATTAGCCAATGCTAGACTTCTCTTTCATCCAGTATCCTAAACCACTATCCCACCATCTGACTTACTCAGCATGGCTGGGAACTGAGGTGATCTACATAAGGCAATTATTAAAACAGCCGAAATTAGTCCCTAGAAACGAAACAAATCTCCTTTTTAATTAGTTTCAAGGTTTCTCTTACCTGACTTTTGAAACATGCTATACTGAACATAACTTAACCTCATCTTGATGTTTCAGTGACATAGCTACCAATTAGCAACTACTATGGCAGAATGCCTCAAAAAAAGACAATTAATGCTCTCATGGGCACCTGAGGTCACAGACAAACCTGTGTGCCACACTAGCTGTTAAGGTACTTCTATGCTTCCTCCACTATTAGCTTTTGCTTCCTGAAGTTTTACTTTCTAGGAGCTCACACCACTCATGCTTCTAATCAGGTGTCCTTTCTCCTGAATGCACTTGTCTGGTCTGAGAAAGATTCTAGGTCTCTAAGGAGCTAAGTGACCTTTTTAGTGTATAAGACAGCTCTGTATCAGTAAGGTTGTACAAGGCTGAACTCCAGATAAAGAAGGCATAATTATACATGCTCCATCAGATTTTTGTCATATACTTTTTCAAGTCAAGAGAGCACTAATTTAGAAAATATAGTCAATTTTCTAATGTTCAGAAATAACTAATAATCAGAGTAGAGGGAAGATGATTTGTAGCATGTTTGCATACAATCTTTTTTAATCTGTCTGTTCCTCCACTAGGGAGAGTATTTATTATAGACAATCACACAAAACTGCGACATAAGAAAAGACAGAAAAGAACACAAGCCTAGAGTATTTTAACTGAAATGAATACAATGTAAAACAATGTGCAAAATGTGAAATACTGAATAGTTGGCCGTTTCTTGTCTTATACCTTCCTAAATGAAGCTGGTGTTTTACTGCAATAATACTGAGCCAGAGAGAAAAGGTCTTCTATATCTTCTAGATTCAAACTGGATGGAGTTTTTTCCAAGAACTCTGAAATAGGATTATAGATATAACAACATTTAAAAAATTGTTTGCGAAGAATATAATGAACATTATTTATGTATCAAAGCTGGAATGTCCTCAAAATAATAAAAACTATATAAATGGAATCTCAACAGTGATGCCTTTAAAACTGGGGAGAAGTGGATTTTCCCAAAGGAGCTGAAACTGTTAATGCAATTCTGCTAGTGAATGATGGTGTCAGGCAATCAAATCAAATTCATTAGCCTTGATGAATTAGCCTAGTTCCTGACTTAAGGTACTTTTTCTTGTGTGAGAAGTTAAAATAAACCATTAAAATGTAGCATGATAAACACTGTAATATAAATAGTACAAAATACCAGGCAATGTAGACAGAAAATAAAAAAGCTGTGTGGGGTTAGAGTGGGGAGAGCCCAAAAGGAGAACAAAGGTTTCACAATGAAGACACCAGGAAAGCAGAGTGTTGAAAGGTGAATTGAGGAAGGAAGGGGGCTGGGAGGGAAGAGGGCAGGAGAGAAGAGAAGACCGAGAAGGAGAGTAAGAGAGGAAGGAAGGGAGAGAGGCAGGGAGGGAGGAAAGGAGGGAGAAAATGAGAAGGAGGGAGAGAGGGAGAGGAGGGAAGGGCAAGGTATTTTATTTGAACAATGAAACCAAAGAAACAGTAAATGGAACAGAATAAAATAAAAATAAAAACCCATAAATGAATGAATGATAGCAAAGCTAGGGAAAATATTCCAAGGTTTGTACCTGAAAAGTGTGTAAGAGTTGAATGGAACCTCAGAGCTCTTCTAGACTAATCTAAATTTACAGATGAGGAAACTGAGTTTAAGAAATTAAGTGACGTGAAATGTTTTCTTTACATTAAATGCTACTTACGGATAATTTCTTCTTTGCTGTCAGACTCCTGCGCTAAAATAACTTCTCTGTAAAAAAAGAATCAAATGCGTTAAATATTAACAAAGCATCTGAGAATAGAGAGGAGAAAAATCTAACCAACTTGATACTTACTTTGCATTAACAAGGATTATTAACATTAAGAAATAAATAAAAAATGGATCTGCTTGTTGTAGATATCCATCCCATATTGCCTCAGTGACTTCAATGGGACAGTAACATGCAAAAAGGCTTCCAAGCTGGAATCAGGAAATGAAATGACAAATATAAACCATTAGAAAAGACTTGTTTTTTTGAAAGTATTAAAGCAAATGCATCAGTATCAGTATATCATATTATCTGCACCTGAAATTTAATGTGTACTTTAACTTTGATACATGGAATCCAAAGTCAGAACATGTGAATTCAAAGCACAATGAAGCCATGTACTAGCTGTCTGACTTAGGGCATGAAACAAACTTTAAAGCTTCCATTTCTACTTTTGTTCCAAAAAAAAGTAATACTACTACCGATCTCCTTACACTGTTGTGAAGAGAGAGATAATTAACCTAGAATATCTAAAGTAACTACACATATCTGCCATAATATAATAACTAACATAATTACCCACTGAGCTCTCAAAGGATAACTAACATAATTATTACAGTATCTAACTTACAAGGTAATTGTGAGACTCAAACATGGTAATTTAAGAGCACCTAAAAAAATTAATGACAATATAAATGTGAATTGTTCCCAAAGCTCACTTGTATATCATTTGAAATAGATGAGACATTTACATCCCTCAGTAGGTTTCAGAAGCTCTATGGTTTTCTCTTGCAAATAAAAAAACTGTTAATGTATAAGTTTCTCTAGAGCCCAATTGTGTTTTAAATTGCACAAATTCAGTGATACTTTCCATTTTCATTAGATACAAAAACAATTCCAGTAGAGGTTTAAGTTTAAAACATTTCTAATGGCTAAAGGCAGCTAACAGAAATACATACATTTAGTGCCAGAACACATATAAGTTGTTCCAGGTACTAAGCTACTGTCACAGTATCAGATATCTCTATTTTTAAAATATCTCTTTATTTCAACTATTCTCATAACAGGCCTTCAAAAAGGACATTTTTCTCCCCATTTTATAGGTGAAGAAACAGACTTGTATTGAATAACATTCCCAAATTCACAGAGCTAGTGAGTGGTGGTATTCAGACTAGAATAAAGACCTGAGACGTCACAGCCCATGTAACTGCCATTGTATTTGACCACGAAGCTTTTTAAAGTACATAATACTACTGATGTTTTTGTTGCTGTTTAAAAAATTACTATTACAAATACAGATTAGAAGATGCAAATACAGAATGGCAATATATGGTCATCATTAAACTCACTTAGCTAAACTAAAGCTACCACTGCACTGCTCACAGCTATGGGTTCTCGGTTTAGGAGTTAGTTTTGTTTCATCTCATGATCAAATAAAAAAGACTCCATTCTATAGACATACTAGTAGCAAGAATGAACTATTTGGGGCATCAAGTGGAGAGAAACAAGTTTTCAGTACTCAGTTAAAATCAGCTACCAGCACCGAGTATTAATTCAGATTCTGGTAACAGAAATGGCATTTCCTAGGCATGACATGACCAGAGAAACCTCTATTAAGTATTAGAATGCT
Organism: Miniopterus schreibersii; assembly: GCF_964146895.1. NCBI lineage: Eukaryota > Metazoa > Chordata > Mammalia > Chiroptera > Miniopteridae > Miniopterus > Miniopterus schreibersii. The sequence continues at coordinate 64,950,680 of NC_138106.1, read as the reverse complement.
AAAAAAAAATAAATTTCTAATTAAAAAAAAAAAATTATATATTTTTATTGATTTCAGAGAAAGAAAGGGAGAGGGAGAGAGAGATAGGAACATCAAAGATGAAAGACAGTCATTGGCTGCTTCCTGCATGCCCCTCACTGGGGACCAAGCCGAAGCCTGTGCCCTGACTGGGAACTGAACCGAGATATCCTGGATCACAGGTCAATGATCAGTGGCTGAGCCACTCTGGCCGGGCAATAGTTTCTCATTTCAACACAAATAAGTAGTTAATGGCAACATATGAATTTCAGAGAAGCTATAATTTTATAGGCATTTTATTATTTTAACTCAAAGTGACAAGACTGTAGCCAAGAGGGAACTAAAGAATATGCTGCTGCAATTTCAGATATAATATAGGCCAGAGCTGAAACCAGTTAGGATTCTCTACTTAGCATTTCCTGATTGTCAACCCATCCCTTCACCCTCTAAGATACTATTATTATTACCATTTTACTGGTGAAAAAATTAAAGCTCAGAGGCTATCTTAAATCACACAGTTAATAAGTGAAAGAAATGGGGTTTCCTGAAGCAAAGTTAGGTAAGACATGATCAAGGAATGTTTAAGTTTTGAATATATATTCTTCTAGCACCCAGTCATTGTTTTAAAAAGATCTGAAATTAAACCTAGAAGAGCAGTTCTCAAAGTGTGGTCTGAGGAGCCCTGGAAGTCCCCAAGAGTATTTACAGGGGAGTCCATGACATCAAAACTATTTTCATAATACTACTGAAGACTTTATTTGCCTTTTTCATACTCAATCTCTTACAAATGAACAACAGAATGTTCCAAGGACATGGTATGTGGTATCATCAGAGACTGAATCCAGAAGCAGATATGAGAATCTACCAAAAATTAATGAGATTTGCAAAAATATAAGATAATGTCAATGCCACTATTCTCACTAAGTTTCTTCTGAAAAATAGTTATTTTTTATTTTAAAAGTAGGCTATTTATGCTAACAGGTAATGGATTTACCATTACTTCTAAATAAGTAAATGTTTAAAACTTCTTAGTTTTAATTTCTAATCAACATCCATATGAACAATGGATCTTCAATAAATGTTGTGTATCAGTGGTCCTGAGACCAAAAGGTTTGAGAATAATGACCTAGAATAAAACTTGCCACTGAAAATACAAATATAGAATGTCAAAGCACTGAGATGTACTTTATATTCTTTTACATTAATCATTTAATAATCTTAAGTCATTTTCATGATGATCACTTCTAATATAAATCATCAACTTAATCACCCAAAGTTTTAAAGTGAACTGATACTTATATTTACATATACATATTTAGATATATATGTCACATATTTTATAAAACAACAAAAGGCTAAAATTCATGTTAAATAATCTGAACTAACATAAGTGAGGAGCACAAGCAGCTATTTATGAAGTGCCAATAATTTTACTCCTTTGGTTTAGACAGTAATGGTCTATAATTTAGTACTTTTCTTTCTCTTCCTTGGGGAAAAACACCTAACTATAGTTTCATAGAAATCTATTTTTCATTAAGTGTTCCTACTTTCACTTTATTACCCAGTTGAGTGCATAGGAGTCTGGAGTAATTTTCTTTGTATCAAGAAAAGAACAAAGCTCAGGCTCATGGTACTGGATGAGTAATCGGAAAAGATGAAATGGTCTCCCCTTCAGGGAACAATCCCTAGAAGACAAGAGAAGAAAGGTTTCTTGCATTAATAGGTCAGAAATGATAATATCAGTAATCAATTCTCTTGCAATATCCACCTCTTCTCCCTACCCCCAGAACACCTGAATACCAGCCTACCTAATAAACCAGGCAGAGCTCTCTTGCTAACACCTAATGGACCTGACTTGACAGAAAGTTTGTAGAAACAGCGGGTCTACAGCCAACTCTAGGGAGATTCTCTCCAGGTGAACCCAGGCAGTGCTCTAAGAAAAGGACTATAGGGACCACTGAAAACAGCAGGACCACTTAGGGTATTTTGGTAAATTCTAAATCCCAAAAGGAGATCTGGAGAGTCCTGAAGAAGTCCAGCCCCCTTTTATCCTGCCAAATAAGAGGAAACTCCTAAGAAGGCTGCAGGTTAGCTCCGCAGTTAATGTATGCAATTAGGAATGTCCTTCAGCAAAGGTACTAGTCTGAAGTGGCCAGATGAACATTTCAGAATAGACAAACTTAGAAGAGCCTTAGAAGCTGCTGAAGTGGCTGGGGTACCAGGTGCTCTGAGTGAATTCCAGAAGGTATCAAACACTCACCTTATTGAATAACTACCCTATTTTTTGACTTGCTTCCTTGTATCCATTTTTATTGAGGACATACCATGTGCCAGACACTGTAACAGGCACTTTACAAAGTTATCTCATTTTATCTTTAAAAGCAACCCTATAAAACAGACACTATTATTTCCCCTGTTGTACAGATGAGAAAACTAAGGCTTAGTGTGGTCAAGTAGCTCACCCAAGGTCACAGTATCTAAGAAGTGATGGAGCTAAGACTGAAACTGGGCATTAAACCATTATGCCATACTGCCCTTCCATATATATAATTTTGTATTTTAACAAGTGGTATTTTGGGTAGGGATGCAGTCTCTAAAAGCAAACTGTAAAGATATTAAGGTAAAAGGCATCATGCAAAAAAGTTAATGAATGTCACAGCTTTAACATAAAAGCATTTAGTATGTTTTTTGTTTTATTTTTAAATTACAATTTACATTAAATATTATTCTGTACATTGTTTTAAAATGCTATTCAAGGGGGAAGGAAAAATAATTTCTACAAATCCAAGACCTGAGCTCAATGCCAAGATTTGGTATGACCCTTTGGCTGCCATTTTTTGATACTGCAGTCTGACAGGGAAGTTTCGTAGAAACTGCCCCAGGTTGGTAATTCAGATGCCAGAGACAGTACTGGACTCATATTGGTAAGATTATCTCCTCCTTAGTCTAAATACTTTGCCCACATTATAAATGCAAGGCTTATAGACTGAGTAGGGGCATAAACTGTAGAACAAGTGTCTAGTTTGTGGTCTCATCTTCAGAAAAAATGGGACATCTCAGGGAGTCAGCCACTGCAACAGCACCTACTCATTTAATATCTGAGTACTGCAATTACTCTCTACTGCAAGGCACTGTGCTTGATAGAATTCTACCCATGTTATATCTGAATCTGTAATAAAAAGATGTATCATAATGCAGTTCTTTGAGCACCATTTTCTGGAGCTGTGTTCTATCCAAGGGCATTAACACTGACTCTGGCTGAAGTACTGTGTTACAGGCAGAACTAATGAAAACAGTAACTGGAGGAACCTGACGAGACAGTGTCACACAGCTCAATATAAAACCCCTCCCTCTATTACTAGCTACCACCGCCAACATTCTCTAGAGAGAAAGCTGGAACATCATGCCCCTTGCTATTACTAGCTCTGATGCATTGAGAGGTGATAAAACATGAGCAGTTGAGAGACCTAGTATAACAGAATGTTTCCCAAATATGAATTCCAGTCTTAGCTCTACCTTGACCTTAGCCCTGTGTCCTGGCATCTCTGGATCTGTTTTCCTTATATGAAGCATTATGGTTTCAAGGTAGTACAGAGATTCTCCACCCTGGTGTATATTGGAATCACCTGAGTTTTAAAAATATATCCATGCCTAGTCTAATTTCAAGGAGCAGCATGTTTTAAAAGTTCTTGGGCTGAACAGACATTTCTCCAAAGATATACAAATCATCACTAAGCACATGAAAAGATGTTCAACATCTTTACTTGTAAGGGAAATGCAAATCAAAACCATAATGAGATACCACTTCATACTCAGTATGGCTACAGTGAAAAAACAAATGTTGTTGAAGATTTGGAGAAACTGGGATCTTCATTCACTGCTAATGGGAATGTAAAATGATGCAGTTGTTGTTTGGCAATTCCTCAAAAGGTTAAATATAGTGATCATATGATCCAGCAATTCTACTACTAGGTTCATACCCAAGAAAAATGAAATTACACGTCCATACAAAAACTTGTACACTAAGAATCCCCCCAACGATTCCAATTTGTATCCACAGTTTCGTGTGTTGCCAAACCACTGGTCTAGGTTATGCTGAAAGTTCCTTTTGGCTCTAAAACCCTGACTACCTGATCCATAGCACTGGCTACTACAAGAATTCTTTCTGGCCTCATGAGTGCCACCCCCACCACTCTCTACCCCAATGCCCAATCATCTGTACATCTGTCTAGTTTCAGCTTAAGTGTTACTTGCCCAGGGAAGCCGTTCCTGATCCCCAGGGCAAGTTAGGTCACCCTCATCATACATTCCCATGGTACTTTCTGCTTCATCTTCCTCACACTCGGCACACTGCTGATTACTTGTTCAATGCCTGTATTTCTAGGACTATGACCCAAGCTGTAAGCTGTAAACCCAACACCTCCCTTATGGTAGCACTCCAAAACTTTTACTTTTCACTTAGACACTATAATGTTATTTTTATTTTACAAGTGAAGAAATTAAAATAGGGATACCACTCAAAAAGTGTGAAGAGTTATGCTGCATACATAATCTACTCTAGAAGCATAAATTAACAAGTCCTTTAAAAAATTTAAAAAATATATATATATATATCTTTATTGATCTCAGAGAGAGGAAAGGAGAGGGAGAGAGAGAGATAGAAACATCAATGATGAGAGAGTCACTGATCGGCTAGCCTGCAACCCGGGCATGTGCCCTGACCGGGAATTGAACCCTGATCACCTGGATCCTAGGTCGATGTTCAACCGCTGAGCCATGCCTGGCCGGGCCCTTTAAAAAGTTTTGTAGCCACAAAAATAAAGTCAAATAACAATTATGAGTCAAACAATCTTCAAAATTATTTAATCCTTTTACTATACCACCAGAGTAAATCTAACAACTTTAACTCAAGCAAGCTAGACCTCAATTCATTTTTAAAGTAAGTAAACCATATTTTACCTGGGGATGTACTTGTTCATGATAGCATAAAAGCAGTTGTATAAATCACTGCGTGGCAGTTGAAGACGCACCAGTGGTTTGAGTAGATGTATCCAGCTAAGGGACATGCTATATTTAATGTTACGTGATTTACAGTAAAAGGTAATTACAGATTCAATATCCAAAAGTAATTCTGCTGCCTTCTCTTCTGGCACTGAAAGCTGGTCTAGAAAATAAATGTCAAAATAAAGTTACCAATGGCTTGTTAGAGGCTCAGTTATTGGACATAACACTTATTTATAAACATATAATACTATATTAGTGCATTTAGAGCATGACATCACTACATGAAAGCACATTTTTTCCCTTATAATTTATTCAGTATTTACTAGCTATTCAATATTTACTAACTTAATAACACTTGACCTTTATATAGATTAAACAATTTGAAATAGAAGAGTAGGAAGAACAGTCATAACCAATATTCTTGGAAAGCAAAAAATTGTTTTCTAAACAACAGATTATCATCTACCCCATGATGGGCAACTGTCACTATAGCTTTGTTAAGGGAGGGAAAGTGCTTCATTCTCTACCCTAAAGTCCCTTTCCTTTGCCCACACCAGCAATAATGTTTCCTATGTGGTTAGTAAACAAAAGCATATTTAATCAATAATTTAACTAAAATATAATGGAAAGAGAAACAAAAAGGCACCAATAGACTATAGATTAATTAAAAAAGAGAAATATAAACTAAATTATTTTAATCTTGAAGACCTCATGGGGTGACTGGGAACCTATTCAACCATGATTTAGTTTTTCTATAGTAGATCACAACCTATGATTTATAGATAAGCTTTTGGAACACAGCCTCCTTTAATTTAGGACTATATACAATCATATAGATATTATTAATTATACAAAAAAATTTTAAGACTGCAACAAAACTGTAAAGAATTCAACATATGATGCAAAGGAACACTCAAAATTGGGCTCTCTTAAAATATTAGATATAAGAAATTCAAAATAAAAATTCTAAAGCTATTTATTAGCCTTTTACAAGTTCAACATATCCCAAATAACAAAATACGTGATTCCTCTATCCCAAAATTATTATTTCCAAAATTTTTTACTGTTTGAAAACAATTATTAAACTTACCAATAAATTCTAGACAATCTTTGTGAATTGTGTTCTGTTCTGGCAGGTCTAAAATACCATCCCATGATGCCAAACTATCACCTTTTCCTGCAACATTTAGAGCAATCTGAAAGAAAGGGAAAAAAAGCAACTAGCTTCATATGTTATTTCTCATCTTTGGAAAGATGCTGTAATGAAGAAAAGGCCTGAATTTAGGAATGATAATGAACACTTCAAAGATTACAAAGTAATGTATCTACACTCCACCAAATGCTGAGCCCTTAGTCATATTAGAATGAAACAACATAATTATTTTAAATCCTCCTGAATTAAATTGTACTGCTCCATGTCAATAGTGAATAAAAGAAATTACACAAAATATTTACATAATTACATACATAAATTTATTTAAAACAAACATTGCCAATGCTGTATAGAATGAAAGTTTATGCCCCCCACCCCCAAATGCATATGCTGAAATCCTAATCCCCAATGTGAAGGTATTTGGAGGTGGTGGCCTTTGGGAGGTGATTAGGTCATGAGGGTGGAGTCCTCATAAATGGAATTAGTGCTCTTATAAAAAAGAACCCCACAGAGTTCCCTTTTGCCTTCAGCCGTGGGAGGACACATTAAGAAATTACCATTCTTTCAAGTTTAATGGTATTATGGTTATTTTAAAAGTCTTTATCTTTTAGATTCTCATACTAAAGTATTTTAGTGTGCCACTAAAAATTTGTTTTAAAATAATCCAGCAAGTTTAATCCAGTGTGGAGAGGAAACGATTGGGATACCATTCAAACAAGATTGGCCAAATGTTGATAACAGTTAAAGTTAGGAGATGGAGGCTCATTATTCAAGTGCCTTAACTTTTGTGTTTTAAATTTCTGTGATAAAACATTCAGAATGCTATGTACAGTTATAACTGCATTTCTTTTGCATATATGTGTGCAAAGGGTAAAAATGTAAAAAGATATACACTAAGACATTATTATGTGTTTTACCTATAGGTGGTAGATAACAGATGATTTTTATCTTACTCTTTGCTTGTATATGTTTTAACAAAAATAAGTATTTCTATTGTAATCATAACAAAATCTTAATTTAAAAATTAAAAAAACGATAATACTCATGCACTGGAAAACAGTCTAAGAAAATAAGTAAGAAAAACCTCCTGTAATTCCAACACCCAGAGACCTATTTTCCTTCCCCCCTTCTTTCATTAACATAATTTCTAATGGCTACAAAAGAAAACATTGCCTTTCAAAATCTAAATTATTAAATATACTGAACATTATAGAAATAGACATTTTAGTAAGTTCCTCTGATAAGTTTTCTACAGGTGACATGCCCACAGGATAATAATCTTCCGCAACTAAGACAACTGAAAATAAAAATTCTCAAATATTATTAAGTGATTACATTTTACTTATTCAGTTTCCAGTTACCTTCCAAACTTTGGCCCTCAGATCAACAGGCAGTGGTCTCCCTTGAATTATATTTCTCAAAGTTTCAAGATCACAACCTCCTGCTTCCAAAGCTTCTTCAAGATCTTTTTCCCTAAAAAACAAGTCCTATTTATTAAAAGATATTTTAATTCTTATTTTTTCTTATTCCAGATTCATTTATAAGCATGGTCTGTTAAAGGCTGCATCCAAAATGAAAATGTTCTCAGCAGCCAAAGTGCAATGCCAAGGCAAACACACAACATTTTGTTTTCTTGGAAGGAAATCTCAGGTTTCATACACTCAATTTACTCTTAATTTGTATTTAATTCTAACATGCTTAGTTATTCATCTGTTTTCTATGAGAAAAGAAATTTAAAAGAGAAGAAAGAGCAAGCTGGCAGACAGCACTGAGAAGTCACAATGATAGCAGTATTCATGGTAGTAGTAATGACTAACACTTTATATAGCACTAACTGTGTGCCAGGCACTGTTCCAAACATTTCATGTGTGTTTTGTTTTGTTTTTAATTCTCACAATAACCGTATGAAGTAGGTTACATCATTGGCCCCAGTTTACACATACAAAAACTGAGGCAAAGATGGGTTATGGAGCTTGTGGTCACATGTCTGGTAAATAGTTGAGCCAGGATTCAAATTTTAACAGAATTTATGCTCTTAACATTATGCTATGTAGTGGCAAGAAGGGGAAACAAAATTCAGTGAGGAATTCAAAGCACTGCAGAATGGGAGGGGATAGAGAGTACATGACTATACAGATACATGCTTAGAGCAGTGCCCGGCTTACAGTAAGAATTCAATAAATGTTAGAGGAACAACAAAGGCTCTAAAGGCACCACTGTATTATATATTAAAGTAAAATAATAGCACATCAAGTAAATTATCAAGTAAATCAACAAGCAGTAATGTTCAGTCTACTAGGTTTAGAAGAAAAGTAGAAAATACATTTTATTTTCATTTCTATATGGTTAAAATAATAATTTAAAAAATTTTCAAAAAGGTATGAATTGTTTTTTAGCCAGGAACTAACCACTTAAAATAACTAATTTCTTTAGAATTCTCTAAAGCTGAAGTTTGTCATTATTTATAATTTTAATATACAATACATAAGAAATCTGTACAAGTAAAAAATCCATAACTCAGCTAGACAACTTCTAACATTTCTTGAAGCAACCTGAAAGGCTGAGCGTCCCACTAGAATCAGAATTTTGTCATTTTTGTCGTTCTGAGGAAAACAAATTACTCCCATTCCACATTCTCTCAATAAGATAATGTAAATCTCTCCTATTGACAGGATTCCAAAAATATCAATTTAAATGTATAAATTACCGAAAGTGCTAAGGTAAAAAAAGGAAATAAAACCATAATCACTTCGTATGATATTCAATGGAAAAGCAGTGATCAAATCTGAAAGGTTTCTTAAAGGCACTATAAACTCACATGAACAAAAAGGTAACTAGTAACCACACAAGGAACATTTTGTTCTTTTGATACATGGTCACCAAAAGTGTTGGACAGGAAAGTGAGGGAAAGAGATTTCAAGTCTACGGTGAAGACACACTTCAGGCCTATAGCTGATCAAAACTGGGGTTTATCTATTTATTCTATTCTGGCCAAGATTTACAAGACAGCCTGTTAGAATTTGAAGGATTGTTTGTAACCATGAAACAAACAAAAATTTAATAGACTCTTTGAATAAGTACCATGTTTTTAATGATTAAATGTGTAAACTGAAAACACCACTTAATGAAAAAATTCTTTTACCAAATAAATGAAGAACTAGAAGTTTTCCATTTTTTGGTACAAAATCCTTGGTTTCTTTTGAAGTAACTTTGCCAAATCCCTTACTATTTCAGACAACAAAGTTAGTATTCTGGGGCAAAATGCCTAATCCTCAATATACTTTAAAAATCATAATAATGTACAAGCACATCTCTGTTGATACAGCCACAGTGGGATTCCTGGATGCTGCCAGAAAATGCTCCACCTTAAGTAGTAAAAGGCACTTCTCAGAAACTAAATAATTAAAAGTAACATTATCTTCTGAGCAAGGTGTTCAGAGGTTCAGTTATCAGAACTTCAATGTTACAAATGTGCTTGTAAAAGCAGTAAAAGAGCTGAAAATAAATAAAGTTAAATAATTCATAAAAAGATCAAGTTCCTATCATAAAGACAGAAACTCTATGGCACTGAACTCTCAAACAGAACTTTCCGTCCCCTAAACCAAATAGCAATACCTAACATTCAAAAGAAAGAACACACGTCTGGTGGGGTATGATTGGGTGGGTTGTGGTTTTTTAAGTCTTCTTTGATTTGGGGGGGGGGGGCGTTAATCCTCACCCGAGGATATTTATTCCACTGATTTTTAGAACGAGTAGAAGGGAGGGAGGGAAGGAGAGACAGAAAGAAACATGATGTGAGAGAGACACATCAATTGGTTGCCTCCCACTCATGCCCTGATGGGGGCGAAGATCGAACCTGCAACCCAGGTACATTCCCTTCACTGGGAATGGAACCCATGATCCTTTGGTGCATGGGCTGATGCTCTAACCACTGAGCCACACCAGCCAGGGCAAATCTTTGATTTTGGTACCTTCTTACTGACCTTAGCAGCTAAAGGTTGGCAGAAGTGTATGGGACATTCAGACAAGTATTAAATAAAATACAAAAGTACAGGCCTTCATCATTTATTAAATATAAAAAGTGTCGCCCGGTTGGGTGTGGCTCCGTGGCTGAGAATCAATCCAGGAACCAAGGGGTCAGGGTTCGATTCCCGGTCAGGGCGCATGCCCGGGTTGCGGGCTCGATCCCCAGCAGGGGCGTGCAGGAGGCAGCGGATGGATGATGTTTCTCTCTCTCTATCCCTCTCCCTTCCTCTCTCTCTAAAAATCAATAAAAACATTAAAAAAAAAATTGTCTCCTTTGTTCAGAAGGTTCAGGACAGAGCATATCCAAAGTTTAGGGGTGTAAAAAAGCAGAAATGAACCTCTTCCTAGCTCTGTGACATTGAAACTATAACACATGTTATTAGTATAATACTATAGGTTACTGTTGATGATCTATAAATGACATACTTTTAAAACTAAATAAAATGTAACAGAATTTCTCACCTGATCTCTTGTGGCAAAAGCATTGTAACCCAAGTTGTTTTAGAATTATAGCAAGGCAAACATTGTAAGTAAATTTATATGAAATTAGTTTAATGTTAATATTCAAGCTAGCAACTGAATTAGGTTTTTCTTTCTCAGCCAAATGTTGAGTAACTTCTAACATATGGTAGGGAAGAAGGGGGACAGGATGGATTTGGGACGTGAATTTTCAAACACTACCAAAATAAATATGCATTCTAAATATTTCTAAGATTAACATATTCAATTTGAATTTTGTAATTATTTTATGAATAAGCCATATATTGAATCATATTTAAAATTATAATTTTAAAAACCATTAGATTTTTTTGTGTTCCTAAAACTTAAAAATTTACAGAAAACCTGCCACTTTTTTCTAAATTGTTTTTCCCCAATCATGTTCTGAAAACTTATTTTCCCTATAATTTTAAAATTTATAGGAACTTTAATTGTACACACTCCAGAGGGGAGATGAAAACAAGACTTGGTTCATCTCCTAAAGGTTTTTTTACATATGTCTTTCTGCACTTAAACCCCATCTCCATTATCAGCCCTCTCCATTCCTCCTACCTTGCCGCCAGTCCCTGGCAACCACTGATTGTTTTTGTGTCTCTACACATTTATCTATTCTGCACATTTTATATAGGTAATCATATATATGTGGTCTTTGTATCTGGTTTTTTTCATTTAGCATGTTTTCAAGGTCTATGTTGTAGCATGTATCAGTACATACTTTTTAGTGACAAATAATATTCCACTGTATGTATGTATATACTATATCTGATCTATCCATCAGTTAATAAACACTTGAGTCGTTTCACCTTTGGCTACTATGAGTGTCTCTTAATTTTGCATATAAACATCAAAAGCTCAACTGGTTAATGGTATATACATATATATTATTTGTTTATTAATTATTCTTCCTAAGAAGGTCTAGAAGAATTAAAAAAAATCAAGTCTATAAAACCTTCACACCCATTAGGATGGCTATTATGAAAAACAACAACACAGAAAATGAGCATTGGCCAGGATATGAAGAAACTGAAATCCTGTGCACTGTTGGTGGGAATGTAAAATGATGCAGTCACTATGGAAAACAATATGGTTATTCTTCAAAAAATTGAAAAATAGAATTACCATATGATCCAGCAATTCAACTTCTGGGTATATATCTAAAAGAAGTAAAAGCAGAAACTCGAACAGATATTTGTACACCCAAGTTCACAGCAGCATTATTCAGAATAGCCAAAGGTGGAAGTCACCTAAATATACTTCAATGGCTAAACAAAATGCGGCATATACATATACAATGGAATATTATTCAGCCTTAGAAAGGAAGAAAATTCTGACACATGCTACAACATGGATGAATCTTGAAAAAATTATACTCAGTAAAATAAAACAGTCACAAAATGAGAAATACTGTACAATTCCACCTATATGAGATACCTAGAAAAGTCAAATGCACAGAGACAGAAAGTAGAATGGTGGTTGCCAGGGACTAGAGGCAGCTGGGGGAGGGGGGTGTTTTATAAAATGAGAAGAGTTCTAGAGATTGGTTGCACAACAATGGGAATATACTTTGCATTACTGAACTGTACACTTAAAAATGATGGACATAATAAGTTTTATATGTACTGAACAATTTTTTAAAAAACCACTTCATTCAATATACCATAAAAGTTCATGAATTCAGGCTTTAAAGTCACAAGCGCAACAGCTGGCACACAATTCTTCAATAAGAAGCAGTCATGGAAACAGCTACTCAATATTACTGGACAACCACTAACTTTTAAAAAATGACCTTTTTCTTATTGTAACAATCATTTTAGAGAATTTGGCCAATTTATTAAAAAATTTAAAAACCAACCACAATTCCACTACCATGAGAGAACCACTGTTCACATTCAGTGAATTACTTTTCAGTTCTTCATATAAATGTATGTGTGTAAATGTGTGTGTGTACTGAGACATATATAAAACAAAACTGGGTATAATTTTATACCCTGTAGGATTCATGTATTTATATTTTTCCAAAGAACATTCCTCCTAGTCATTCAATACTCTTCAAAATTCAGGTTGTTAATGGCTGAGTAATTGATCTGGCTATTCCTCTATGGCTTGGTATTTAGGTACTTTCTAAATTTTCCTTGCATTAATCTTTCCCACTTATCCTTAGCACAAATTCTCTCAAGAATTATTCAATAAGTATATTTTAATGTTAAAAGTTAAGTAATGCAGGCATACAATATTTAGAATTATGGTGGTATCCATCAGAACAAAACCCAAAATTGTGGAAGGTGGCTACTTCTGAAAAATGAGACGGGAATAAGACTTTCCCTTCTCACATAGCATCAGTCAGTAAAACATGAGTAAATTTATAATATGTACTATATTTGTATATACTGCTTGAATATTTAAATAAATTTATGAATTCCTTTTTAACATTTATACCCTTTCACCCGGCAATAATTGAGAATGAGTAAAATGATTCAGCTACAAATATGCTCAAAGTGGTGGTTATCATAACCATGATGGCTAATATAGAAAAGGTATAGTAACAAGTGTTGGTATTAATGTGGAGAAACTGAAACCCTCATACCCTGCTGGCAGGAATGTCAAGTGCTGCAGCCATTTTGGAAATCAGTTTGACAGATGTTAAACATAAAGCTAAAATATCACCCAGCAATTCTACTCCTAAGTAGATACCCAAAACAAATCAAAACATGCACCCACATAAAAACTTGTACCTGAACCACGAAACAGTACACTTCACACCCATTACAATGGCTAGCATAAAAATCCCCGGCAAAGCTGTGGAGAAATTAGAATCCTTGTGCATTGCTGGTGGGAACATAAAATGGTGCAGCGACTAGAAAAGTTTGGCAGTTTCTTAAAAAGTTAAATATAGAATTACCATATAATCTAGCAATTCCACTCTGGATGTATATCCAAAATAACTAAAAGCAGGGGCTCAAACAGATTATCTCTACTTCCATGTTCATAGCAGCATTATTCACACGAGTGAAAAACAACCCAAATATCCATTAATGGATAAATGGATAAACAAAATTTGGTATATACATACAATGGAATATCAATCAGCCTTGAAGAAATTCTGGCACATGCTATACAATATGGATGAACTCTGAAGACAAATGCTAAGTGAAATAAACCAGTCACAGAAGGGCAAATATTGTATGATTCCACTTATATTAGGTACCAAAAATAGGCAAATTCTTAGAGACATAAAGTGGAATAGAGGTTACCAAGGGCTGGAGGTAGGGAGACGGGGGTTATTGTGCATTTACAGAGTTTCTGCTTGAGATGACGAAAAATTCTGGAAAAGGATAGTGGTGATGGTTGTACAATATGTGGGAATGTACTTCTTCTCACTGAATTGTACACACCAAAGTGGTAAATTTTATATTATATATATTTTATATTAAAAAAACCCCCTGTACATGAATTTTTACAACAGTATAATTCATAATAGCCAAAAAGTAGAAACAATCCAATGTCCATCACCCCTAATGAATAGCTAAATAAAATGTGATATATTCATACAATGGGATATCATTCAGCAATAAAAAGGAATAAAGTGTTGATGCATGCAATACATGGATGAACATAAAAACATTATGCTAAGTGAAAAAAAACAGACACAAAAGCCACATATTGTATGATTCCATTCACATGAAATGTCCAAAATAGGCAAACAGATAGAGACAGAAAGTAGATCAGTGGTTGCCAGGGATCTGGGGTGACAGGGGCATGAGAGTGACTGCTAATGGGTAAGGGGTTTCTTTCTGGGATAACGAAAATATTCTAAACTTAGATAAGGACAACTGCCCAACTCTGTGAAAATACTAAAACCACTGAACTATACACTTTAGATGGGTGAATTTTATGATACACAAATTATATCTTCACCAAAAATGTTATCAACAAAAACAACTCTTCAGAAAAAGTTTAGGAACTCTTGAATTTAGGATTTTAAAAGGAAGCTACTGTGTCAAACTCTCATATATCATTTCAATGAAGGAAGTACTGTCCACTCTGAAAGGTTCAAACCATACCCTAGGTAGGTACAGGGCTAAGAGCTTGCCTTGCCTCCTTAACTGCTCAAATTGATTAGCAGTACATGTTAACTACCATTGTGGGAAAGGAACAGGCTCCTAAACAGTTGCCATGGCAGCTCAACAGCATAAGCACCAAGGACTTAAGGATATAAAAGGCTTATAGACAAAGTGTTATAGAGAAAATAGTATAAAATTCAAAATTGGAAAACGTGACATCAGACTCCTCACACTTAACAGCTAGTTGTGTGACCTAGGATACCAACTCAGTTTCTTCACCTATAAAATAGGGACAGCACCAGATACCAGCTAATCAAAAGGGGGAGGGTATTCATAAAATACAAATTATCCTGTTCTACCAATATCCCTCCGAGTCTCCTTTCCATTCCATCCTAATGCCTACAGCTTGCCTGAATCTGTCATTTTCAACTTTCTCTTTCAGGAAAGATTCCACTGACATTGAAGTCTTTACTGTTTTCCAAATGAGAACAGTGCCAGAAAGTGCAAAGCTACTGTTCACATGAACCACTTTGGGGTACACGTGATACAAGTCCTGAAAGACATATAAAACAACAATAAAATGTGGAAAAAAACTAACATTAGAGGACAAGAGAAAACATGAGTGTAAGGATACTAAGACACTTCATTTAGTCAAGAATAAATGTTTAAAGACAAAACAGGTGCTCAATACATGTTTGTTGTTTTTTTGTTTTGTTTTGTTTGTTTGTTTTAAATTTTTAAAAAATATATCTTTATTGATTTCAGAAAGAGGAAAGGAGAGGGAGAGAGAGAGATAGAAACATCAATGATGAGAGAGTCATTGATCGGCTGCAGCCCGCAACCCGGGCATGTGCCCTGACTGG
The DNA here is from genome assembly GCF_964146895.1 of Miniopterus schreibersii. Taxonomy (NCBI): domain Eukaryota; kingdom Metazoa; phylum Chordata; class Mammalia; order Chiroptera; family Miniopteridae; genus Miniopterus; species Miniopterus schreibersii. The sequence goes on along the minus strand of NC_138106.1, from coordinate 64,935,057 downwards.
GAATTGAACCCTGATCGCCTGGATCCTAGGTCAACGCTTAACCACTGAGCCACGCCTGGTCGGGCTGTTTGTTTTTTAAATGAAATAATAAAATAGCCCTAGAATTAAGCAAATAGCAAAAATTCCCAGCAACTTATTAGATGGTCTGTATGACTTCCCATAGCCTATTCAACTTCAGAATTGCACTCACACCTGAGAATATTGAGATACATTTCTAAAACACTTAAGATAGGATGTTTCCTGTATTAGAAAAAAAATTTTTAATTCATGAAGGCTCTCATTCTACAAAGTAACCTAAGTCACCCTCACTAGTATTCAAAATTTTAAAAATCCTATCCTTTTCTGTACTTGTAAAAATAAATAAATTGAAAGATTATAAGAGTTCAAAATGACCACTCAGGACCTAAAATATATATAATCACCTAAACTTAAATGCAGAATACAGAGAAACTATAAAGAAAACCAAATTACCAAATTTTTAAAAATTGATTTTGTCTCTTAAATGTCAGGGTCTAAGATATATTATTGTTTGATTCAAATAAAAATATAAAAGCTGAATTACTTGGGAAATCAATAAAAGCTGAAAGGCTGTTATGTAAATATCTTAGACATGTTATTCCTACTGCACAGGAATCTTGTTCAAACCTCTGAGTCTGCTAGCAGTATTAAACAGAGGCAAGGGACAAAATGGACTCTGAAATCTTCACTGAAAGTATTTCTAGCATTCAAAAATATAAAGGACAGTATAGCCTGTGATTAATATTCTCCTTTCCTCAAATATTTCCACATGTGCTTATTCAAAAGCTCCCATACGTGACCTACTCCCTTTCAAGAAGCCATCCTCCTCTTTCCCTTTACAGTTCAACTGCCTAAAAACTGTGGTCTCCACTCATCTCCACTTACTCTCTTCACTTACTGACACTCTCCACTGTTCTATTAAAACTGCGTAAAGAAGCCATTAGTCATCTTTCTTAGTCCTTGTACAAACTCTGCAAAATTAGCCTCTCCCCTTAAAACACATTTTCAGTTTCCAGTAATTCTATACTTCTCTCTAACCCATGCTCTGAATTCTTTCCTTCCCTGATGAAAGTATTTCATTCAAACCTTCGATAAATATGTACTGAGCACCTACTACATGCTAGCTACTGTGAGAGGCACTGTAGATGTCAGTGAACAAAAAGTCCATGCTCTCATGTAGTTTACATTCTAGCTGACAATTCCAAGGTTTTAGTCCAAGTCCTATTATCTAAAACCCACTGAGCAGAGGTGGGGGCAGCTCTTCATGAGGTGTAGTCCATTCATATTTGTTTAGAATGTATAAACCACTATAAGCACAGATTAACCATGATAGGCCAGATTGCCCATGTATATATTATACTCAGAAACAAACTTCTGATCAATTATTTAAAAAATAAAAAATAATCAGCTAATTAGTTGTAAGCACCAGAAAATCGTGTAAAAGTGAGTAACAGTGGCAAGTTGTACCTATTAAGTTGTGGTTTCATGACTCATTTTGTGCCACCATATTTCTGGTTATTTCTTAATGCCCAGGTCATGAAACATCAGCAGCAAAGCTTTGTCCAAACTTCTTTTGCTATTATTGTTAGCACACTGGTTACAAATTACCACCACATGAAAATTCTCCAATTCATTCCTAAATACTTTTGTGTGACATTTGGTAGAAATGGAAATAGGACAACTTCGTTACAGATTAACTTGTACAGTAGATATGAATGAAGTTCAATGACCGTAATGTGTATGTACCATGCAACTTACTTTTAAATAACAATCTCAAACTATCAAAACATCCTAACAACAAATAATATGATAGCACATTCAGAAATGACCATGTCATTGAGCACAATATGATCATTATGAAATCTTGAAGTTATTTGGATTTTTCTTAGAATCAGACATACTTGTTACAGCATTTTTACAAGCTGCATATTTGAATTCCAAAAGAAAAAAATTCCTCATTCACTAGCTCTTAAAAAAATTAGTGGAGACTGACCAGTGTTGCTCAGTGGCTGAGCACTGACCTACGATTCAGGAGATCATGGTTCGATTCCCGGTCAGGGTACATGCCCAGTTGCAGGCTTGATCTCCAGAAAGGGGGGTGCAGGAGGCAGCCAATCAATGACTCTCTCATCATTGATGTTTCTATCTCTCTCTCTCCCTTCCTCTCTCTGAAATCAATAAAGACATATTAAAAAAAAAAATTAGTTGAACTCTGTATCAGGATTAGAGCCACAAAAGCAGCTCCAGGAAAGTCCCTTTTCAAATAATGTAACCTTTCCAGAATTTGCATTTAACCAGGATCTCATTTCAAGTAAAGAAGGTGGTAAACCTAGTCCTCTTGTTCTTGACAAGTCAAACTAACATGCTAACTACAGTACTTCAGCACTGCAATTGGCAAAGGAGATAGAGATCACAGAACGTTATTCTGCAAACTACTAAAATTAACTACAAATGGAACAGATGCTTTAAATCTTCAGAATTATTTTTGAACCACAATCTATGTAGATCAAATTGCACCAATGATGCCCCATCCTCTGCTAAGAAAAAAACCCTCATAACTTTACCATATGTGTAATGTTGCAATGCACTTGCTTAAGACTTTCCTTACAAAATAGAATATGTTCTCTACTAAGGAGAAGTTAACCTTAGAGAGTGCTCTAAATCCTTTCCTTTCATGCTTCCTCAAAATAAAGTTCCTGACACACTGTTCTTTTCTATACACGAGGTGACTTTCCAGAACTTTAATGCAAAAAGTAATGCATCAGGGCTCCTCCCCCCACCAAAGCAGTAATTTGGAAGCTGAAAATAGATTGTATCCTTTGCCTAAGATAAAGAATAGAATGAAAACAGCGCAAGTCAACACAGAACAGCACACTGTTTGTATTACAAATTTCCACTTTATCCAAAACGTAATGAGAAAAGAAATACCACCAATATTCCCTTTCTTGAAACCATCATTTTGGAAAGTAAAGGAACAACTATTGTAAATAAGGTGACAACACTTTGCAACACTGGACAATTCTTTCCAAGGGTACTTTATCAATGGAGATCATAATTTTGCAGATAGATTTTTTTTAACCTGGATTGCAACCATCAATAATAATTTATTTGGTAAAAGAGGATCTCATTTATTTTCATACCAGTGATTATATCTAAATGGAATCTATAATATAAAGCTCAAGAATTCTGGTATTTATTGGAACATCATGGAGGGACCTGGAGAGGATTATGCTCAGTGAAGTAAGCCAGTCAGAGAAAGACAAGTACCACATGATCTCATTCATGTGGAATCTAATTAACAAAATAAACTGATGAACAAGATAGATACAGACATACAGAACAGTGGAGCAGTCAGATGAATTTCAGAGGGAATGTAGGGGTGGAGGTGGGGGAGATTAATCAAAGAACTTAAATGCAGGTATATATGACCTATGGACACAGACAACAGTGTGGAGAAGACCTGGGGGTGGGGGTGGATGCCGGGTGGAAGGGATCAATGGGGGTGAAAAAGGGGAACATCTGTGATACTTTCAACAAGAGAGAAAAAAAAGATTAAGAAAAAAAAGAATTCTGGTATTTAATCATACACCTATATGAGATAAATACATCCTTCTATGTGTCACTTTTATACTTCAGAACAAAGGCTACAACTTTTTAAAGGAGAAAATAACCATAAGGAAGTTATTTTAAAAGCTTCTTAATTCTCCAACATCACTGAATTAAAAATAACAGGAAAAAAACAGAAAAATTACTGAGCTGATAAAGTTATAAACACTATGTAATAGCTTATATGTTCTAATTAAATTTTACTATTGTTCTCAGTATATAAGTCAAATTAAGCTATAATTCTATTTTTGTATATGATATACATATAGTATATTATTTGCTATATATTTACATATACTTAATATATAATGTATTATATAAATATTTAGTTAACTATTAACATATATTAGACACATATTTTATCTAGATGCTGTATGTAACTATAATATCTTATGGTAAAATAACAAATTTTTTAAGTGATTTTTGGCAAGGGACATGCGAACATATTACGAAAACCAAAGAGGTACAAAGCTATGGTATGTAATGCTGTGTATCACATGCACCATATCAATCATGAAGGGTTTGTCATCTCACCACCCTAAGCCTGTCCTCTTATCTCTAACAAGGCAACAACAATAGTTCATTACTTTGCTCTTTCTCATAGAATTGTTGTAAGAGCCAATAAGATGGTATATATAAGCATTACAGAAAGGATAAAGTTTTATGCAAAATATAGTACTTTCCTGTATCTTCTTGCTGAAATCATTAAATACCACCATAGCAATCAGTTTTATGTAACAACTGCTTGTAAGGAAAGCACACATGACAGCATTCCGGCCCAACTATAAAATGCTATGTCAACTTAAGGATAAGAAAAAGAACTTTAACCTTCGCAAGAAAAAGGAAAAAGATGTAAAACAAATGATTTATTAATCATTATTTTATCAGCTCAGGTCAAAAGGTTAGAGCCTTAAAAACAAATATACATTAGTAGTAAGAATGGGAAAAGAACCACACAAATATACGTTAAATTTCAGGAAATACCTTTTCTTCTAATTGGCTTTTAACTTACTGCTCTTGCAGTTCCACAAGAAACAACTGGCTCTTATGAGTCTAACACAGGGGCTGATTTGTTTTCCATCTGTAATTTTCAATATCTAAATAAGTCACTTCAAATGCTGCTCCATTTTTAAACTGTATAATTCTATTCCACTCTGCTAAAGAATGTAATTTCCAAAACACCAATATTTAGATATCTTCAGAAGATATTCACGTATTATTCCCAGGACTAAAACGATGAAAAAACTGAAGTGCCCTACCAAGGCAGAACAATGCACAATTCTGGCTTTAAATCTGTTTCAAATTTTTAAAAAAACACTACTTAGCAACTTAATATAACCAGTACTTAATGTTTGTTGAATGAAATATGAATGAATGCTTTGCTAAACTTTATTTTTCTTTTTGATACATGGGCGCAGGGGTGTGTTGTCTTGGGTGTATACCAAGTAGAATTCACATTTTACATAAGCAGTAGAAATGATTTGCCAAGCATATTTTATCAATTCTGTTCAGAGGATACCTACTCATAAGATGGCTGTGCACTGCAGTACACTTAACTGGGTGTTCCAGAATTACCTGAACTGTGTCACTATACTGAGATAGGGAAAGCACCTGTACTCTCTGCTGTAAGTACAAATAAATGTTAATATATTGAATAAATCCTAGAGGTGAATTACTATTTAGGAATTACCTCTAAAAACAGTGAAACCTGAATTACATGAAAAACATTAATGTAAATAGTATAAATAAGTCTTCTTAATTTCTAATCTTTGTTTGTCCTCTGTTTATAGTCTACAAAATCAGTTGTCATTTAAAAACCCCTATTTCAGGACAATTAGATTCATTTCCCCCTCATTTTTAAAGATAATATCTAGCCTTTCCAGATCCCCAACCTGCCAATATTCTTCTTAAACAACAGGTTCTATTCTCTTTCATATTAAATGCATTTATTTATTGATTATATCATGTCTGAAACTGCAATCACCTACTCCCTCAAGTGACATTTTGAACCTGTCCTCATATTTCAATGTTTATGAAATGGGAAGCACTGAGAGTACTATTCGCCAAGTGCACAAAACTAAAAAAGACCATTATTCTCAAAACAATTCCTATTCGCATCTTAACAACAGAAGTTTCTTTATGGAACTGATACTTTTACAATTTTAAGAAAAGTTTAGCAATAATTTAAGATGAGTTTAGCAATAAATTAAAATGACTTTAAAGTCAAAGTTGTACAAATATTTTAAACTAAGCAAAACAAACCCTGAATACCAAGTTATACAATTAATGTCTATACAAAAATTGTTTTAAAAAAATCATGACTTTAGATCTTTAGGAATTATTTCAGGAAGAAAGCCTCAGAAAATGAGACCTTATGTTGAAATCCAAGGCTGGATTCTTCAATACCAAGAGAAGTAATTACCAATCTTTGAATTGTAATAATTTAATATTTCTGTGATTTAAAAAGCCTACAGTTTATATTAATCAAACTTAGATCATTTCAAACTAACCATAAACAGTTTTGCAAGGATATCTCCACATAACTACATGGTTACAGTTTCAGAAAGTTTGAGCTGAGGCAGCTTCTGATAACCCTAGTTTTACATAAAAAAGTGAGCATTATACCAGCAATTACAGAGCTCACAAAAACACTGGAGCCTGAAAATTTATATGAAATGACTGCTTGTTATGTTATTACACATGATTTTACAAAAGTGTGTATGCATTCATGCATACATTCAGAAAATAAACATTTACTTAGCCACCTGCTATCGGCCACTCCCCTTGAGAAAGAGTTCACTATCTAAAGAGCAATGATAAACCATATAATCTGATAAATTATAGTATGATACATTAGGTGATACCATATAAGATATCATATATAACAGAGAGAGATAAATTCCTCTGAGAATCTCATTCTGAAACATATATTATCTAGAACCTTGCTAAGTAGAATATGGTCCATTAACCAGCAAACTGCCATCACCCAGGTGCTAGTCAGTCAGAAATACAGAATCTCAGGTTCCAAGTAAATCTACCAAATCAGCCGCATTTTAACAAGATCCCCAGGTAAAACCCAATACACATTTAAATTTTGAGAAACAATGATCTGAAAACCAGTAAATAAGTAAAAGTGATGTCTCACACTTTTAAGTAGTTCAGGTCTCATCCTGAACATTTTCCCAAAGGTATAGACAATTTAAATGAATCTACCTAGTTTCACATAGGAACAAGTTGGGAGATACCACTAACAACAAAGAAAAAATAGGGAAAACTAATAAAAAGCACTTCCAAAATGGGATTGCTGTATGGGGCCATTTAACATAGCAACAATTTACCCTATCTGCCCTACAGGTCTCACTATATTACAGAAGTGTAACAGTAACTGATTTTCTTAAATGTGATTCCTCTAAGTAAATCACACATTCCTTGAGGACAGGGACCTAGTTTTATTCTTATATACTTACATTTGTAAACTGGATGACCCTAAGTCAGTAAGGTGAGTTTAGGTTAGGCAATAAGGTGTACAACACATTTCAGAAAAATTTCCCTCTGAAAAAGTTACAATAAAAATGCGATAGCATTTTTTTTTAAAGAATAAAACCTGCCCATTCTATAACAACCCATTCACCAAACACTCTAAAAGCAGAGGCTCTGACTGAACCCTCGGCTGTAAATCCGAATGTCTCTTCTGACTCTACTCAGACTCACTTCGGGGGGACTGTTGAGTAGAGTCAGTAGAGAAAAAGGAGAAAGATTATAAGAGAATGGAGGGAGAGCAGAAATCACAGAACACCTCAGGGTTCCTCCATTCATGACAATAAAAAGAGCAAAAATAGAAAGCCACATCAAAGATACAGCACCCCTAGAAGAGAACAAATGCTACCTCTAGCAACCATTCACTCCATGTTCCTTGCCCCGGTGAACCGGACACATGCTGACAATCCTCCTAATCAAATGGCTCCTCAGACACCTTAACTCTAGAAACATTTCCCTCCTGGTCTTCAACCAACTGTTAATAGCCAGTTTATGATACAACGATTCCTTCCACTAAAACAGTAAACTTCATGAAGCTCTAGTCATTACTCTACAAACAAACCAGTTTTGTTGCCTATGTCCTAGCTCATGCTCCATTCAGGAGCTGTTCCCATCTGTTAGTCTGACTGCATTATCCAATGCTAGTCACTAGCCATGTGCGGCTATTTAACATTTAAAATGTGGCTGGACTGAATCGAGATGTAGGGTAAATGTAAAAGACACAATGGATTTTGAAGACTTGGTACAAAAAGATGTAAAATTAATTTTTTTAAACAATGATTACATATTAAAATAATGCTTGGATACATTTAAGTAAAATAGAAAACTGAAATTAATTTCACCTCTTTCTTTTCAGTTTTTAATATGGCTATTAGAAAAATTTAAATTACCTATATGGCTCACAGTATACCTGTACTGGACAGCCCTGATCTAAATCCTATTAATTCTTTAAGGGCTCATTCAAACACCTCCACTTCCATGAAGCTTTCCCCAGTGACTCCAAGTGGAAGTGGTTTCTGTCCTTCTGACTTCTTGTAACACTTTTATTCACACTCCCACAGAACTGGATCAATTTTACCTTGTTATTGAGCGTTCCTGTCAGAGCTCCCCAACTCCAATATAAACAAATTGAGGAAAGAAACTACATCTAGGTTATCACAAATTTTCCTCCTACACCGTGGAGAGTACATGCATGAAGGTAATGCTTCGTCTGCTAGTTGAGAGCGGAATTTCTCAAGTACTGCATCATCTATTCCTTTCCGCGATTTCCGTTTTTCTCAGGGATTAAAGTCCCTGCGTACAAATGTCCTGTATTATTTTTATGCACAGTGCCAGTGAGCTGTATGCATATAACACGATGAACAAGGAAATCTAAAATTAATACCAGGTGGTCAATACATAAATCTAAAGATCAATTGTAAAAATTCGACAAGCCTCTCTCAAGGTTCCATTTCTTTATGAATGCCCCTAAAAATATACTATGTGTTTAATATGGCTATTAGAAAAATTTAAATTACCTATATGGCTCACAGTATACCTGTACTGGACAGCCCTGATCTAAATCCTATTAATTCTTTAAGGGCTCATTCAAACACCTCCACTTCCATGAAGCTTTCCCCAGTGAAATAGTTGCTCTATTTCAAAAGTAGGAGCAACTATTTCAAAAGTAGGAGCCTTTCCCAAAGATTAACAACACTGGGTGAATAAAGTCTAGCAAAAAACTTACTGGAGGCCCTCCCCACAACCCGACTATAACTCGGGTGAGCGTGCAAACGCCTGGGAGCAGCAAGGGCAACGTCCCACATCGCGCTCGGAGCTGTGAAGACGGGGCTGCGAGGAAAGTCGTCGGAAGGGAAAAGGTGGCTTACTCGTGTGAAAGAGACGAACGGTGGAAATCGATGGAACTCGAAACGAGAAATAAAAACCAAGACAGGAAAATAGTATCTCAACGATGTCAGAGGGATCCTCCCTGGGTGTGTCTCTCAACCTGTGAAGCCGCCGGCAGGGGCGGCGACGGTCACCTCAAGTGGTCTTTTCTGCCGACGGTGTTCCGGCGCCTCGGACCTGCACCCGCGAAACTTCCCTCCCAAGCAGCCCACGCTGACGCCCCCGGCCAGGACGACAGCCACTCCCAGCCCGAAGCCACCCTCTCCAGCACGTCTGGAAACCGGTGGACGAAGCGGGAGGACCGAACTGAGGCCCAGCACCTGGACCACAGACAACCCTCTCCCTTCGGGTCCGGCCTCAGCCCCCCTCCGGCTCTGGACTGGAAGAGGCGATCTGGCCGGCGGAGGGGGCGGGGCAGGGCGCTGGACCCGGTCGGGGACCGGCCATCGCGCTCCATGCCGGCGCCAGCTGGTGCCTCAGAGACAGGCTGGGTGGTGCGAAGGGAGAAGAGGAGGCAGCGAGGATCAGCCCCGGGCTTTTACTCACCAGCGGCCGTCGCTAGACTGTGGCAGTGGCAGGACCTCTTCTCCTTCCGCCATTGCTGTTGACGTCCACGTCACTTTGCCGAAAAGTGGACCCGGCGCCGAGACCGACTCCGAGATCCAGTGTCGTAAAAGGTGCTCAGAAGTCTGGGACGGACGCCGGTGAGGGTAAGAAAGAGGGGGAGGCAAGGGACGGGAGGAGCGCAACGTCACGACATCCCGAGGGCCAAAGGTAGCTTAGGGGGGGGAGGAGACTTGGCGGAGGCCACATCCGCTCCAAAAACTACATGTCCCAGGATGCCGCGGGGCCCCCGGGCCAGGCGGAGTGGGCGGAGCTTGGTGAGGGCGGAAGTCCCAATTGGGAACCCTGGTGAGCGTCGCCTTTGGGCGTCCGGTTAGCGTCCTCCTTCCGTCCTGGCGTGGCGCTTAGAAGTCGGAATAGAGAGTCGCACCTAGAGGAGGGGCGAGGCGAGGTGGGAGTTCCACGGGGCGGGCGGCGGTAGGCGCATAGCCACATTTCAGGCATTTCCTTGCGTAAAAACTGGGTTTGAAGAAAGACTGGGGTGTAAAGAAATGACAAGCCCACCTCTACTTGGGGGGTGCGGTCAAAAGAACAAATGGAGGCCACTTACTTTGAATACGTTAATGTTGTTTTAAAAAAAAGCTAAACAGTAAAGGAAGTATGTTCTAGTTTCTCACCTTTATAAATATAGCTTCCTAACAACCTGGAAGGTGAAGTCCAGTTTTAGGATTCTAAAATCTTGGGGCTCCAGGTAGAGAAAGCTCCCACGTTTCTTCTCTTCCCACCTACTTCCCCTTCGCTCCACACAGGTGGACTCCGTGGCCTCCTCCACATCCAGGATCAGTCCACATCACCACCACCAAAGCACAGGCCTTTTGTCTCCCCTTGACCGTTCCTGGGCCTGGGGTGGGCACAGGTGCAGGAGGATGGACCTTGGGAAATGCTTGTGCAAGGCTGGAACCGAGAAGAGCTACATGTCACAATATGACTAGACCTGGAAAGTATGATGTTAAATGAACTGTGGAAGGATAGGTAATATATCATTTATATTTGCCATTAAAAATAGATAAGAAAAATACATACGTGCTTTTTAAAAATGCAGGGGGATGATGTACAGAAAAATCGGGATAACAGTTCTCAAAGACAAACAGCGCCAGACATTAGTTAAAGCAGCAGAGACAGATTTTAGAAACTACTGACAGGAGGGGAAAGAGCTGAGCTCCATTCCAATTTGTGCAGAGGTGACTAAGGGTTTTAAAGGGAAAATGAGGGAGGGGGAGAGTGGGGCAGAGAAGTGAAAAGTTACAAAGGATTACAAAGGGTTGGTCAGTGTAATTGTGGCCAGGCCAGCTGTGTCTGCTAGCTGGCAACATTTGAAGTTAGGATTCTGTCTTCCCACAGAGACTGGGAGACAGAGGCCAGTCTGTCCTGATGATTACATTTCAAAGAAATGGCTCTCAGGTCTTTGGGAAGAACAGTTCTAAGTTAGGAGATATATATTCACAATTGTAAGCCCTTTCCAGTAAATACTCCCAAGAAAGAGAGGGCAAGAGCCTATCATCAGGTGGTGCTGGCTAGAACAAACAGTAAATTCTCCTGGCAGCCTTGAGTTTTCTCAGTCAGGTACTTTAATGGGGAGCTGGGGTTCAGTGAGGGGCTGGGGTCATCCTAGGCACATGGCCTTACGTTGCTAGAACCCATGCTAGAGTTTGGCCAAGTCTCTTAGTGTATGGGTTTGGACAGAGTTGTTATCAGCAGAAAGTTCTGCAGTTCTCACAGTTATATTTTAGAGAGGAAATTACTTACATTATATTTTTAATATTTTGTTTCTTAAGAGCTGAGAAGTGGCTATGTGGCTGTTCGGTGTTTTTAGAGAATCTGTACTTTGGTCCCTAAAATGTTTCATAATTTTAAAAAGTATTGATTAAAATAAGCACAAATCATAGTACAGCTATTTCATTTACAATAAAAAACATGCTCTCTCTCTTCCCAGAGGGGGATAATACAGAGCCACATGCTATTGCACCTACTTCCAAGCCCAGCATCTGCATGATGTTCACTTCTATGAGGAAAATTTCCTTTAACATGGAATGAGGGTTTAGATCACAACTATCAGAAAGAATAAAAGGCATGAATCTAGATCAAATTACAGTTCTAATACTCAGGACCTCCACTGGGTCCCTTTGATTGTTGTCAGTGGGTTTTCAGAAGGTTTTCTAGATTGGTTTTTAAAAACAATGATTAAGTCAGTAACATGAAGCAGTAGTTCATTGGTTAAGGTGATTCTAATCCTCAATTGCTATTCATTTTGGGTGTAATTAAATCAGTGAGTGCTTTATACACCGTGCGGTAAAAATATTATTCCAGTAAGAACATATCACTTGACATTTTCAAACAGTTCTTCCTTCTGTAGAAAGGGTCAGAGTCAGCTTCATGGGCATGCAACCTGTGCAATAGCAGAAGACCCTATGCTTAGGAGGGCTCTGCACTTGGTTTAGTGCTCTGTGATTGTAATCTTGAAATTCTTAATAATTTTAGATCAAGAAGCCCCTCATTTTCATTTTGCACTAGGTCCATCACAAATTATGTAGTCTGACCTAGATAGGGTCAATATGATACTGATATATAACCTACTAGGGGACAAGGTTTCAATTGAAAGTCTTCAGCAATGGTATTTTCTGAAATGTTTATGTCATCTGTTCTTTACTCATTAACCTGTTCTATGTTCTACTGAGTAGTCGCTGGTCATGAGAGTCACCAAGATGACATCCTCTTCTTCCAATGGTAATTCTAGGAATCTGGTTGTTAGTTCAAGTGTTTGAAATTGATATGTCTTTAGTTCATCTTTCTTGAACAGGTTTCACTGGTTCATTTTCTGTCTGTCTGCTTGGATTTAGCTCGTTGATATCCAGGCTGCTGAGCTGCTGCAGCTCTCAGTGGTAGGTGAGTGTTCTGCCCTAAGCCATTTCTCCTCTTTCTCTTGCTCTATATCAGGATCATCTATACTTTCCCATCACCCTGCCTTGTCTTTTGAAGAGACAAACACCACACTGGGTTGTTAATCTCCAGGCTGCTAAGTTAGTGTAGAACCCCTGGTTGATGAGCTTTCTGACCTTAAGTTCTTCCTCTTGCTCTGGATCAGGTTTGTCCACACTTTCCCTACCATGCCTCACTTCCTGAGATGACAAGGACCACACTATACCCACAGGACATTTTCTAGCTGGCTGCAAATTTTTATAGGTGTAATTTCTGAGTATTTTTGTGCTTTAAAAAACTTTCAAAGTTCTGCCATTTACCTGGATTATTATGTGATTAAAAAATATATAAGCATGGAGTTGTACATAGAATTTGTTTAATTCTAGTAGATTTCTGCTTAAAATAAAAACCTTTTTGAGAGCTAGAGAGGATTTTATTATGACATCTGCCTGTATTTTCTTACATTACTCTTTTTTTCCTAATTGTAAGAAGATTTCATCAGTAATACTAGGAGCTCTCTCAGCTTTATGCTTTTGGAGAAGAGAGAGTTGGAGTCTCTTTTTTCATAGACCTCATGCTGTGGTGAGGTGATGCTAATAGTGGTGACCATCTGGATCTGTGCACTCACTGTGCAGGCAGGCAATTGCTGTGTTAGTGGAATAGAATTTATTTCACTTTTAAAATCATATTATTATAGCATTTCTTTAAAAATGAGAGAAAGGATCACAGTTCTTGACCTTTTATTCATATTCAAGCGATGTTTTCTTGAGTTTCATGCATTCTTAGGTGAAGATGAAGACATAATAAGATGTATTGACCTATTGCTACATTAAAATTATCCCCAAAGATAGTGTCTGAAGACAGTAAACATTTATCTCACAATTTCTGTGTGATGGATGTTCTTGCTCAGGGTCTCTCAAGGTTACAGTCAAAATATTGGCCTGGGCTGTAGTCATGCAGTCATCCGAAGGCTTCTCTGGGGCTGGAGGGTCCACTTCCTGGGTGGCTTACTCAAATGCCTGAGAAGTTGGTGCTGGCTGTTGGCAGGAGCCTACCAGCCTCTCCAAATGAGCCTTTCAGTGGGCTGCTTGAATGTCCTCTGAACATGGAGGCTGGCTTCCCCTAGAGCAGCCATTTTCAACTAGTGTGCTGCCAGAATTTTTAAAACATGCAGTATCTGACTAGTCAGGGACACTGACCTCTTTTCCCTTAGATTGTCAAATAAAAAAATGACAACAGCCAGCACAATAGCCATCTGCTGTGAATGGCCTGTCTTGAACCATAAATATATAGGTCATACAGTAGAGTTGCACCTTCTTGGTCATGTCACATAATAACATTGCATCTGACTGGTTAATTCTTGGTGCCAGAAATCCTTATATACAAATATTGGCACTTGACTTTTAAAAAGTCACTTTGGAGCAAAAAGGGTAGGTAAATACTATTTTTTTTGGTAAATCAATCAAAATTATACCTATTTTTGTCACATCAGCACAAAATATATTTTTTGGTGTGCCACAGAATTTTAGTAAGTAGTTTATGTGTGCCACGAGATGAAAAAGGTTGAAAATCACTGCCCTAGAGTGAGAGATCAAGAGAGACCAAGATTGAAGCCACAATATTTTCTATGACCTAGCTTTAAAAGTCACACTCCATTATTTCTACAATAGCCTATTGGTTACTCGGGTCAGCTCTATTCCATGTGGGAGGGAACTAGAAAAAGACTTAAATACCCAAAGGCAAGAATCATTGAGGACCATCTTAGCAGCTGGCTGCCCCTTGAGGTGACTTTAAATCCTGCGCATCCTTCTTTGTCCAATCAAACTTGCCCCTGAGACCCCTGCCCATCTCATCTCAGCTCTGCTTAAGTTCCACCTCCTCTAAACTTACGAAAGACTATGAGCAGACCCTCTCATCTGGGAGCGAAGTCGCACAGCATCTTGTATTTAACTCCGAGAATGGCAACCATTTTTAAGGTTTTTCATAAACTCCACTATGACAAATGCAGGGCTGAAAGTATAGATGGTGCCCAAAAGTTCTTGTTGAATAATGAAATATTGATTTTTGTTTCTTCAGATATCGTGTAAGAGTTTCAGAATTCTAAACTTTACCAGGAATTTTTTCCCCGTTATCTTACAAGGACAAATGTTTTTGCAATTAGCCAAAATTACTTATTATTTGTAACTTTAAATTTTCATCAGGACCTGTATTCCAAGACTCTTTAAACTACTGAAGCCTAACATTTAATTTAATGATGAACAAGACCAAATTAATTCCCGTTCACTGCTGACAAGTGAACAGTTGGCAGAAGTTTCAAACATCTGCTTTTAATTCATTTAGAAGTGTTGAGCAAACAGTGATAAAAAGGGACTGGAAGCTATAATGTTTCTCCATTAGCCTCCTAGTATTTGTCTTTGCTAATTGAAGTTGACTCTTGAAGATTATGTCTATGGACCCAGAGGAAACATTTGGATAGGGATTGACCCAGGCTTGGGTTTGGGATGGTTGTGCTTTAATGTGGGAGCCTGTTGCACCCTTTCCTCATTCCAGATTTGTTCCCTAATGTTCCAGACAAAAGGCTATTAGGGTTGACTCGCTGCTGGTTGGAAACAGGGATAATAAACAATATATTAGCTGGAACTAGCTTTAGTTTTTAAAACTTCTTGTTTTTTGTATGTACACACACACACACACACACACAATCTGTAGACAGTATCCTTAGACAATGTCTGTGCCATTCTTTATGTACAGTCTGTCTCCAATCACCTCATACACTTTTACCCACCCTTTCAGGCATATGTCTTGCCAAATAAAATAGCAAGGAACCATCTAAGGTAATTGGATGGGATTATATATACTTTGGATTATATATACTTTTAGCAATATGTGTAAAAAATATGGTTATGTGTTACAATTTCTATATATGTCATTTATAGGCTGTTTTCTATAATACCCATGCTAAGTTGTACAGATTATCACTGTCATTTCTACATTTTAAATTCATGTAAGAAGAGTACAAAATTAAATAAAATACTTAGGATATAATAAATATGAAAATGGGTACAGATACAAAAGCATTAAAATTTTTAGGTAAAGAATTTCTTCTTATAATTTTGCTTACACCTTTTTCCCCCCTAGATAATGTCAACCACTTCTTTGCCGTTAATTTCCACCTATAACCTGACAGCTCCTACATCTGTCTTTCCAACCCTGGCCTTTCTTTCATACTTTGTATCTGTAAACTAGCCATACTGGGAGCTTATATTTGGATGACCAACAAACACTCCTAACTAAATATTCTAAAACCAAACTCCTTATGTCTGCCTGCTTCCCAGTCTCTACCATTTCTGTGGAGGGGAGTAGTTTTATTGTATACGCAGGCATCTAAGCCAGAAACGTGGGAATTGTTCTAGCTACTTTCCTTCTTCCTTCCCATAGGTCATCAGGGCCTGTGGATCTTTTCTTCCCGAAGTGTTTTCCAGGTCTGGTCCTTTTCCACCCCTGCAGCTTTTCTCTTACTTCTACTCATGATGTTTTACATGAAGGGATTCCTTAATTAGCCTCCACTTCCTTCCACTCTATTTCCCAAGCCTCTACACCAGGGGCTCAAACTGACAGCCCTCAGCCTGGATTTATTTTCTTAGCAACTTTAATTTTGTTGTAGTTTTTAATCACCTAAATGTCTTTATACACTTTTCAGTTTGTCTCCCCCACGACCCCTGTCACTTTAGACCAGCCCCCAAGTTACATGTTTGGTACTTGCTTGGTTCTCTCAGGTGTTTGTGCCTCCTGCTGCCTATTTCTAAGATGGAAATCTACCTAAAATCTCTCAACTGCTCACCATCCTCTATAAAGAATGTCCAAATTCCTCATCATACTCTCATAATCTCAAGTACTTTCCCTTCTCTCCTTTTCACATACATTATACTTCAGCCACTCTATATTTATAGGCCCCAATACACCCGCTGTGCCCTGGCTTTATGTCTTTGTTAAAGCTTATTGCCTCGGTTTTGTTACATTCTGCTGACTTCGGTCAACTGGTTACACCTACCCATGTGGCTTGAGCAGCATTTTCTCTGTAACTTTTTTCTCAAGCAGGATTATTCTTTTTTGCCTTTTGCAACCACTTCTCCTTAAACATAACACAATTACTGAATTTTTCACACTTTATTTTAATTACGTGTTTATATATTTGTCCTCTCTACTAGACATGAGATCCTTGGGATCAGCTTAATACGTCTTCACATTTCCGGTGTCTGGCACAGTACTTGGTACATGGCCGTAATTAGCTAGCTGTGTGCATAAGCTAATGAATGGATAGTGTATATATACATATAACATTATTACTGCAAATGCTTATGAGCATTTACCATAAGCCAGGCATTGTTCTAAGCACTTCTGTCAACTCACTTAGCCCTCCCAACAACCCTATGAGTTAGCAATGAACAAATATGAAATCCGAATTCCAGTTAAAGGAGCTAGGTGAGTAGTTTTCTATCACAATTCAAGGACTCCTTTAAAAGTACAAATGATTGTCATATTTGTATTAAATAGGAACATAAGTTGTTGAATATGCAGAAAGATGAAGGCTAAAGAGGACATTGCTTCAGGTCCTTTCATCACAGGTGGGTGCAGTTGCTCAATTGTACTTTCTGCTTCTGCTTAATGAAATTCCTTCTGGGAGAGGTAAAATCATTTGTCATCATTTTTAGCCTGAGCAGGCCCTAGTGCGTGAGAAAGGCATGGATGTGGGTGGATGTGGAAACGAGTGATAAGGCCCTGCTTGGTTTGGTGCCTCCTGAACACTGCTGTCCCCTCTCCCATCGCTTCCCCTCCCCGCACACTGGCCTCCTCCGTGTTCCTTGAATAAGTCTCTCAACACGTGGCCTTTGCACCTGCTGTCTCTGCTGTGAAGAATCCTGGCCCCCTGCACACATATAGACCCAGCACACACACTCCCCGCCAGCACTTCATGGCTCCGCTCACCCGTCACCTCCTCAGAGAAGTGGGGCAGCCTGTGGGAAGGCGGCAGGACCCTTGACCAGGTGTGTCTTTGTGACTTGAATGGGGGAAGCAAGAAGCTGCAAGTGGGAAAGGAGGCGATCAGAGCGTGATGTGTATTCAGCGGCGTTCGTGCTTCAAGACCTTGCTTCTTGGTCTATAGTCTGTCTCCCTGTGCCTCTTCCCTTTAGGTTTATTTGTGGTTCTTCGTAGATGTTTCCTATGCAGGGCGTTGAGAGAATCCTGCGTCATTAGCAGAGTCCTTGAGTGTCATCACAGCAGTTCCCTGTGGACAAGTTCCCTTCAGCAGTTACTTATGGAGTCCTTCAGTGTAGACCAAGCTCTATCCCAGATCCTGGTGAGAATGACCTTATCTACCTGCCATTTTTCCTTCTTTTACTGTTTCTACTTTTATTCAGTGCAAGCTCAGCCCATCACTGTGATTTTCAATCTTCTGAACATTGGAATAACCCAGAGAGCTTTTTAAAAAAAAAAAGATGTGGGAACTTCACACCCCCCCCTGGAGATTCTGACTCTGTTGGTCTAGGGTCCCACCCGAGCACGGGGGGGGGGTGCGCTCTGAAAGTTTCTTCGGTGGTGCCAGTATTCAGGCAGCAATGGCCTAGATTAATCTCGGAACAGAAACCCTACTTGGAGAACCACAGACTTCTGGAAATCAAGGCCTGGATGGTTTGAATGACACTGGTCTCTACGGTGGTGTCTGACCAGCTTCATTCGAAAGGAAGAGGCTGAGGGCATCACCCCTGACTTACAGCCGGTGGCTCTGGACCCAAGCTCTTGCTCTAGGAAAGTGTGATCACTGGCACAGCTGTTGGCGGAGGAGAGGAGCAGACGCAGTGCCCGTGGCATGGTGACTACACTGACTTTCAGGTTCTGTTCGCGGTTCCTCACGTGCCTCAGGTACTTTAAGAACAAGCATTATTTTAGGGGTTAAGGCACCAGGAGCTCGGGGTCCTGGGAGGTTTGGGCTTTATTCTCCGGCACAGGTGAGCTGCCGGGACTCCAGCCTCCCCTGTTGAGGACACTGAATGAGGACACTGCACTTCTAGTGCTGGGGCAGCCACCATCAGAGCGCTGTGCAGCCCCGCTTAACTCACCCCTGCTCTCAGGACATAGGTGTCCTCAGCGAGGTGAACTGAACTCGATGGGCTCTCCAGGCCCCCGTCAGCTTTAACAAGTGACACTAGGTGGCACTCATGTAACTCCAATGGGGAGCAGCTGGGGCTTGTTGGCTGCCAGGCCCCCTCTGTCCCTTAAAGACTCAGGGACATGCTTGGTACAACTTGGGAAATAATGTGGTTTCAGGAGGGCTGCTTGGGCCTTCATTTTATCAAGAGCTTTGGAATCCGTGGATGCCTGTTGTATCTCACCAGCCACTTTCGCCAATTCCATACTTTTCATTCCATATTCCTTTCCTCTTTATCATCTCAGCTTCTAAAATATTGTATAGAAAATGATGTCTGCGGCCTAGCAAGTCCTTTGTTAAAAAGGGGGCCCTGACTAGCACGAGTCTGCGACAACTGGCCCCTAGCAGGCCTCTACCTGGAGCCGCCGCTGGAGGGGATAGAACGTATGTCAAGATCCCTAGTTCCTTTTCTCTGACCACACACTTCTGTCCTGTGATACCGTCCACTTCCCCCCTGAGCACTAAACATGCTGTGCCCCCACTGTGACCTCCTCTCCTATCTTCAGTCCCCTCCCACGCCCCCGTCTGGTTTTTCTTGCCTCTCTAGCAAGGCTTACCAGCTTGGCCTCAAGGGGCGGCATTTCAGTGCTGCCCTCTCTTGCTCCTCTTGGTCCTTTGACTCTTGTGGCCGAAAGAGTGATTTCTGCTTCTGAGTCCCCCCCAGTCTCCTTTCCTCAGAAAGCTGAGGGATGAGCCTCCCTGGAGAAATCCAGGTGTAACTACACTTCCAGGACAGCCAGTTTCATCAAGGTGTTTTGGTTGCAATCCTTTCATCCAGTTCCTGTTGACTCCCTGGTGCACTTACATTGCATCTAAGTTGTGGGAGATAATTGGCATTTATACCAACTGCCATGTGCTGGAGGCACCTATATACTTGAAATGCTCACTCCCGCTTTTCTCCCTCCAACTTTTATATGCTCCCTCCAACATGTACTGCTCTCTTGTTCAATACCCAGAACACTGCCATGAACTTAGCACCGAAAAAACTGCTCAATGAATAAATTGTCGAATGCAAAAGAACTAAGTTTGTTATATGCCTGTTGTAGGCCAGGGAAAGTGTCAAGTGTTTTATATATTATATATCACATTTTATATATACTTATATATTACATGTATCCTCTCACTGAATCTTCATAGCACTCCCGTTTTGTAGATTTTAATAGTCCCATTTTATAGATTCATTGGCTGCCTACCTCTTGCCACTAAATACTTTTTCTGAGGGCAAACATCACATCTTACTCATTTCCGTAGCTTTGTGACCTCACGTCCCAGAAATGCCGGACACATAGATGATGCTCAGTGTAAGTTAGACGAGGGAGCAGATAAGTGACAAAATCAACAAATGAAGGGTCAGTTACAAGACCCACAACCAAGCCTGTTCCACTCCAAAGCCTGTACACACTGTGCTGTCACGGGGCTCTGTCTACTGAGTGCTGTCACTGCCCAAGGCCTCGGACGCCAATGATCAAGTCTGAACGAGAAGGAAATGACCCTCCATGCCATACTTTAATCAGAACGGTAAAACTATAATTGTCAATTGCTTTATTTACTTCTAAAGCATGCACCTAATATCACAGGAAGGATAATTAGCTAGTTCATGAATTTTGTTTCCTCTTCGGACCTCTGATTGTAATTGTTTCTTGACCTTGATTTGAGGTCATCCATGACTTTTAATAAACGGCACTATGTTTGGGTATCATTTGGGAGCCACTTGAATTCCATAAGCCTTCAATTTCTTACCACAGAACAAGATCAGCCAATATTAGCATATGCTAACATTGGTGACAAAATTATAAAGCACGAGTTAAATGCCATTTAGCAGAAAATGATAATTAAGCTCTTAATTAATCTTCCTTTCTGTTAGAATCTGGCTTGTAATCATCTGAAACCACTTGATAGTGTAAATGAGGTGGTGAGCACCAGAAAGAAGCTTTAGACAGCTTGTGGGTCCTAACGGTATGCAAATCTTTGAGCCATATGTTGAAAATTGAACAATAGGTTTGAGATTCTAGAATTTCCACGCCCACCACTAGTTATAATGGAACTTAACAACCATGAACACATTTGAGAGATTAATGAGGCCTTCATTTATTTACAAAGCATTTTATGAACCTTTCAGTGTAAATGCCAACTATTTTTAAATCTTGTGCTTACATCATGAAAATGTTTTTCTAAACAATGTGGACTGCTCCATAATAATTCTAATGGTTCCCCTAGTTATGTACCTTTTAAAAATAGCCACAACATTGCCAAGGAGAATTAAACAAATGTCTTTTTGAAATAGAGAATATTAGCTAAATGGAGGCATATATTAAAAGTTCCTACTAAAGCAACAAAAAGCAAGGGAACTGAACTAAATTATCTCTAAGGTTGCTTCAGTCATGGGGAAATAAAATCTACTGCTCTAACCCCGAAAAAGCTTAGTCAACTCGAAAACCTGAACACAATCCACATGCCTGTTACCCATGCCTCACGTGATAAGTTCTCACCCATTAATGTGACTCGAATCCGGAGGGAAGTTAGCAGCTCCATGTGAATCCACCCATTTGTTTTTATGAACTCATCAGCCCATCTACAAGTTTCGTAAGACGGCCATAACCTAACAAGAGCTTCTAAGAAATTAAAGGAAGAGGCATTTTCAGAAATGGGTTTTCCTTATGTTTTTTGCAAAGATGGTGACAGAATTTCAAAACCCAGCTTTATATTCCACAGTTATAATTCTGTGTCACATTTTTATGGGGGAAAAAAAAAGCTGCTATTGCAGTACTTCTCCCGATCATAGTATCTTACATTCATATCATGCTTTACAGTGTAACAAACTTATGTTGTCAGTTTTTAAATTTCCAATCACACTCACCTCGTTGGCTCTTCTAAGCCCCTTCTCATCACTCCTTGAGCACCTCGTGTCCTTGTGCCGCATTCTCCCCCTGATCCCCGCAGTGGCCCTGAGGAGAGAACTTGGCAGATACTCTCCTTCAGAGATGAGCAACCCGGAGCTCAGGGAAATGAGGAAACTAGGTGGTTGAATGATGATGCCTCAGATTACAATTTAGTTTGTGTCTGTAAAGTTAATTTGAATAAGGTTTTTGAATGAAAAAGAATCATTTGGGTAACTGAAAATGGCTGAAACCATTCTAGGAAAGTTGATAATTGATCCATTTCCAGACCATTTGCTTACCTACAAGGACCCACAGTGACTTCTAAACAGAC
This sequence comes from Miniopterus schreibersii, assembly GCF_964146895.1. Taxonomy (NCBI): domain Eukaryota; kingdom Metazoa; phylum Chordata; class Mammalia; order Chiroptera; family Miniopteridae; genus Miniopterus; species Miniopterus schreibersii. Next base: position 64,913,051 of record NC_138106.1, on the reverse strand, counting down.
TTAATGTCTCTTGACATGTACTATTCTCACTATGACGCAGGCAGGTCACTCAGATGGGTTTGGATTTAGACACTGCCGACCCCCTCACTGCTGACATGTTGGATGGGTATAATGCCTGGCACACAGCTGAACAAATACTTGAATTAATAAATCAACTTTAAAATTTTAATAGGACCTCATTTTTTTTATAAGCTACATTTTGGCACAATTCTTTTGTAAAACAGTAAGGCAACATATAGCAAGAATCATAGGAATGTCTGTGTGATGCTCTTTGATTCAGGAATTCCACGCCTAAGAAATTTTCATAAAGAAAAAATTCTATAGGAGTAATATCCTTGAAGATGTTCTCAAGGTTATCAGTAACAGCCCAAATATGGAAACAATTTCAAAGCCCAGGATTTATCTCTAAAAGGTACTATTTCTGTCTGCCTAGCATGTTTCTTCCCCACTACTTCCTTCAGCTTCTTAAACATAGGGGTAGGCACATGACCCAGGGTGACCAACCAGATTGTCCCATCTCCTGCCCACAATGATTGGTTTAGAGATGAGCCGATAAATGTCACTTCTTAGGACTTTCCCTTTAGAATGAATTAGGAAGATCTCATCTTTCTTCTGTGGTGAAGGACTGGAAAAATATAATCCTAGTGTTGTGAGCCACATGGAGTAAGCCTAGCTGCAGGAAAACCAAGTAAGGCCAATACACAAGCAGAGGCAAAAGATGAGAGACAGAGACTTAGCTGGCACATTCCAGAAAACATCCTCTGAGCCCCGGATCCGGTCATACCTAACATCTCTTTCACCCATGTTCGCTCCTCACTCAAGCCATTAAGCCTCATTTTTCTTAAGCTAATTTAAGTTGGGTTTCTGTCACTTACAATTAAGAGCCCTGATTACTACATCCACAGAAAGGAATGCTATGTAGCCTTAAATAGCAGTTATGCAGAAACATGGGGTAGTGTTTACAACAAAAGGTTAGGTGGTAGTAACAAAAGACAAAATAGTAGGTGTGTATGTATGAGTATTCAAGGAAAAAGGCAGAAGCGGGAAGGTAGAGAAAAACTCTTCACTTTATTTACTTCTATTACTTGAAAATATTTTAGGGAACATGTATAATATTGCTATTTTCATTGAATATTTTATTCTATTTTAGGACATGCTTAGAGAGGAAGGGGGAGAGAGAGATTGAGACTGACTGACTGGAAGGTAACCCTGTGAATCCCACTTCACTGCTCACAGCTTCTCCTCAGACTGCTACTGCCTCCGGGCAGCCTTTGTTAGTCCAAATAAGAGTAAGCCCAATAACCAAAATGAATTAATTTTTCCTAATTTTCCTTGAGTGTTTCTCAGAAATGCCAACTACGTTCTATAGACAACAGAGGCTAATTTCTCCCAATTTGTAAAACCTGGAGACACTCAACTATATTCCACAGGCCAGGAAAACTTGGTGCACAGAAAACACACTCACTTGAAATGCAAATCTAATTTCTATGCAAAGTTAGTAACCCAAACACCAAGAACACAAGTCATCCAATTCTTTCCTGCCTACTGCCTGACTTCACTACATCTGACTTTGAGTAGTTCTACTAGAGGTTTGTTTTTGTTTTGTTTTTTATTATAATAAATGTTGGCTACATGAAAAGGGGGAAGCCTGTACTTAACAATGGCTATGGTAATTAGCAGACCAAGCACAACTGTGGGTCTAGCCTGTGATCTGACAAAAATTCTCCGGCGCTGGCAACTCGAATACTGTATGGTCATCTTCCTCCCTGCTTTTTGCAGGTGCTGGCTGCTGACCTTCCTTACGGCCTCAGTCTTGCCCTCTACTTGCTAAATCAATGAGGCTTTGCTGTTACTCTCATTTATATAACCCAACTTCCAACAGAGTGTGTGACTCTATCCTGAGGTGCTGTTTTCATTAGTGAATTAACAAAATTATATTTACAAAACACCTTCTCTGTGCCTGACACTGAGAACCTAGAGGTAAATAAGAGCATTTAAGTAGTTCACAGCCTAGTGAGAGAGACAGATGGGTACACATCTGGCTATAAGTGCTGAAACAGCAATAACAAACGAAGCATTATGTAAACATAAAAGGACTTTAGTTTGTTACAAAAGGGGATGCTGGACAAATGAGAAAGATGTTTTAGTCTCCTTTTTATGGCATTTTCATTTACTTTGTTACTTCAGTCTCAGGCTACAATTATAGTAATTTGTTCAAGTAGAAAAAAAACATAATCTGACAAAATATGACTGTAACATCTCTGAGGGAAAATGCTCATCTTTCATATTCTTGTTTTTTTGTTTTGGGTATCTTGGGGGGCAGGGGCATGCTTTCACGGGTCTTCTGGAAATCACCCGTGACTCCTCCACTCAAAGCTCAAGACTTAGCTCCCACTGGGTCATCTGATGACACAGGCTCAGAAGCTTCTCCAAACACCTTGTTCATCAGCTGCACCTGTGTGTGTTCATCCCATGCTTTCCATCTTCAGCCCCCCTTTACATAGGCTTGTCACATATATTCATAACAATTTAGTGGACATTTTCTCTTAATTTCTCCATGTGTACAAAAATAAAACAGAACACCAACAATTTGGTAGATTGGTACAGGAGTCACTGGAGTGTTATAAATGCAGATTTCCAGGTCGCACTCCAAGACCTTGACTCACTCATTTGGCCCAGGGCCCAGGAGTATGCATTTAACAGTCAACTCAGTTGCTTCTGATGGAGGTGGTTCTTGGACCTCATTTTGGTTCCCCTTTAACCACACAAACACTCTACATGGTTGAGAGGATGTGAATCTCTGCCTGGCCTGTCTTCATTCAGACAGGTATTACCAGCCCTTCCGGCAACAGCTCTTTATTAAAAAAAATAGTAATAATAGACATTATTTTTTAGAGAAGTTTTAGATTTATAGAAAAATTGAGCAGGAAGTACAGAAAGTTCCCAAAGATGCCCTAAAAATCTCCTGTGCTCTACCTGTTCGACCTTTCTTCCTTTTCCCAAACCTTGGCAACCACCGCATTTTTTACTGTCAGCATTTGGTGCTGTCAATGTTTGGATTTTAGCTCTTCTAAGATGTTGCTAGAGATATCTCGTTTTAATTTACTTCTAATGACATACGATGTTGAGTGTCCTTTCAGGTGCTCATTTGCCATCTGTATGTGTAATTGCTAATATCATCCAACTCCAGTCTGTTTAAATATCTACATTGGGCTGATGTCCTTAATTCTTTCTGACCCCAGGGTGCTGTTGGCTCCAGGCGTCCCCAGAAGACATCGTGTTCATTACAACCTCTACCTCATTGGAACCGAGGGCCCTGGACTTTTCAAACAATATACCAGTTCCTCCAGGTGATGTGACTTGGAAAGCTGACAGAGAAATCTTTACTAAATCCTTGAAAATAATAGTATTCAAGAGGTGCACAGGGGAAATGAGTGTAAGAAGAGGAGGTAGGAGGTTAGTGTAAGAAGTGGCCCCGGACGTCAGGTTTATCCTAGGATCCTTTCCATGAGTCAGTTCATCTTTTCCATTTTAGTTTTGGGGAGGATGCTTGACCCCATGGAATTAGGAGTCCTTGCCTCCTTTTGCCAAATAGCTCAAGCCAATGAATATTCAAGTAAAATCTTATCCAAATTTGGGGCTCTCCTGACCACAGGGGACCCTGTGCCTGAGTTATTGCTCCTGAAACCTTCACACAGCTGTCTCTGGAGAGCATGGAGTGGAAGCCAAGTTTCTTGGATGAGCTGCAGTCAGTTTTCCAAGGATGTGGTTGATCCCAGAAAACACACAGCTAATTTATAAGGAAGAAGGCAGCTGCCTTGACAATAACATATGGCGGATTCCAGAGGTCAAGAACTGACCTCAGTCCATATGGGAAACTCACTGGTGTGAACCAAAGAAGCTTGCATGAAGCTAGAGGATATCTAAATCCCCTGACAATGCTATTTCATGTTTTAGACCTAAAGGTCAAAGATGAAAATCTTGAAATACAGACTCTGTCTCTACCTTGGCTGGGAGACTGATGGTATCTGAGTTGGCTGGAAGGAGGTTGGGAAGTCGGAAATTCCTTCTTCCTTATGCTGGTGCTAGTCTTGATCCTAGGATTTAACTATTATTTTCAGTTTAAATCTATATATTTTAATATATTCTCATAGGAGAATTTTCCAGTCTTTGAGTCTCTAGAAGCCAATAAATCACATTAAAAGAGGCCCAGAGTATCTGTCTTCCTTCTACTTAATGCCTTTGCAAGATCATGCATTACCTCATAGGATCAGTATGTGACAAATTCTATTTTGGGTCTTCTGATGAGTCCTTCATTTAATCTTTCTTGAGAACCAGAGTTCAGAAGAATCTGTGCAACTGGAAGTCGCTCCCAGTCCCCTGATCCTGCAGTCCTAGTTTCAAAGAGGTCAGTGTCTTCTTAAGGGGCATGTGGAGGCTCCAGTGTGTTCCCAGGAGAATGCATTCCTTGTGCTAACAACTTATCTACAGAGCATCTTAGAGTTCTATTTGGTGATGTAGGGACATAAGATGTCTGTGGCTGAAGAACTTTTTGAGTGATTAAATAATGGGACTGATTTAGTGAACCCAATAAACCCTAGTCAATAAAACTCCCCACTGATGTGGAGACTATTCATTCCCAATGAAACTAGCAAGGCAGGAACCTCTCACAGCAAGCAGCTGTCCTAACTTGCTGGAAGATACTGCAGCTGAAAGCCACAGCCATCATCACTCCATGCTCTTGATGATAGTTGGCTTGTTCAAATGCTTAGCACATGTATAAAAACAGCTCAAAAAGGCTTTTTTGTACCTGCCATTCTAAATTATAAGCATGGCACATCGACCCTGAGATTTTTTGTTGTTGTGGTGGTGGTAAAATATACATACATAAAATTTATCTTTTTAGCCATTTTTAAGTGTACAGTTCAGCATTAAGTATTTTCATATTGTACAACCATGACCACTATCCACCACCAGAACTTTATCTTCACACAATGGAATTCTATACCCATTAAACAATAACTTCCCATGCACCCCTTCCCCCAGCCTCTGGCACCCACCATTGTATGTTCTGTCTCTATAAGTTTGACAAGTGTAGGTATCTCATATAAGTAGAATCATACAATATTTGTCCTTTTGTGACTGGCTTATTTTATGTAGCATAATGTCTTCTAGGTGCATCCATGTTGTAGCATGTGTTAGAAGTTCATTGCTTTTTAAGGCTCAATAATATATACTAATATATATATATATCAATCACAATTTGTTTATCCATTCATCCACTGATGAACACTTGAGTTGCTTCTATGTTTTGGCTATTGTAAATAATGCTGCTATAAACATGGGGGTACAAATATCTGTTCAAGTTCCCACTTTCAGTTCTTTCAGTATATATCCAGAAGGGGAATTGCTAGATCATATTGTAGTTTTATATTTATTTTGTGAAAAATCACCATATCATTTCCCACAGTGGCTGCACCATTTTATATTCCCATCAGTAATAGGTTCCATTTATTTTGTTGTTCTTTGCCTTTTTTGTAATAGCTATCCTAATGGATGTGAAGTGGTGTCTCATTGTGGTTTTGATTTGAATTTCTGTAATGATTATGTATTGAGCATCCTTTTATCTGTTTAGTGGCCTTTTGCATATCTTCTTTGGAGATGCCTGCCTATTCAAATTCTTTGCCCATTTTAAATTAAATTATGCTTTTTGTTGTCGAGTTGTAGTTTTAAAAAATATATTCTATTAATCCCTTATTAGATATATGATCTGTGAACATTTTCTCCCATTCTGGAGGTTACCTTCTCACTCTGTTAGTAGTCTTTTGATGCACATAAGTTCTTAATTTGATGTTCATGCCTGTGCTTTTGGTGTCATATCCAAGAAATAATTGTCAAATCCAATGTCATGAAGCTTTTCTCCTATGTTTTCTTCTAAGAGTTCTATAGTTTTAGCTTTAACATCTAGTCTTTGATTCACTTGGAGTTGATTTTTGTATATGATATCTTGATTTTTGCATGTGGAGATCCAGCTTTCCCAACACTATTTGTTGAAAAGACTGTCCTTTCCCGATTGAACAGTTTTGGCACACTTACTGAAAATCATGAGGGCTTATTTCTGGGTTCTCTATTCTATTCCACTGATCTATATGCCAGTAACCACACTGTTTGGAACGCCATAGCACTGTAGTATGTTTTGAAGTCAGGAATGTGAGACGTCCAACTCTGTTCTTCTTTTTCAAGATTTTTTTGACTACTTGGAGATTCCATATGAATTTTAGGATGGATGTTCTATTTCTGCAAAACACACTGGGATTTTGATAAAGATTGCATTAAATCTGTAGATAACTTTGAGTAGTATTGACATCTTAACAATATTAAGCTTTCTAATCCATAAACATGGGATATCTTTCCATTGATTGGTGGCTTTTTTTTCAGCAATATTTTGTAGTTTTCACTGCATAAGTCTTTCACCTCCTTGGTTAAGTTTATTCCCAAGCATTGTATTCTTTTGATGTTCTTATGAATTGTTTTCTTAACCTCCTTTTGGATTGTTGTTGGAATATAGAATTGCAACTAGTTTTTGTGTGATTCTGTATCTTGCAACTTTGCTGAAATCTCTTATTAGTTCTAACAGGGTTTGTGTGTGTGTGCGCGTGTGTGTGTGAAATCTTTAGGGTTTCCTAAATATAAGATCTTGTCACTTGTGAAAAGAGATAATTGACTTCCTCCTTTCCAAATTAGATGCCTTTTATCTCTTTATCTTGCCTAACTGCTCTGACTAGAACTTCCAGTGCTATGTTGAATAGAAGTGGTGAGAATGGGCATCCTTGTCTTGTTTCTGATCTTAGAAGAAAAGCTTTCAGTCTTTCACAATTGTGATGTTAGCTGTGGGTTTTTATATGTGGCTTTTATTATGATGAGATAATTTCCTTCTATTCTAAGTGTTTTTACTTAGAAAGGTGTTGAATTTTGGTCAAATGCATTTCCTGCATCAATTGAGGTTACGGACCCTAACATTCTGTAACCAGGGAAATGGCTCTAATTCCCAGCTCAGCAGGCATTGGGAGAGGCCTCAGAAATTAAGAAGTCATGGTTTTACTTCATGAAACTCTGTTCTCTTCCACACCTCTTAGAGAAGCCAACCACTGTTGTCAATTGCAGCAATCAGGTCTAGATAGTCCCCTTCCCTGAACTCGCTACTGTTTTCTTAAGCCAGGCAATAGCTAATAGTAGCATCCCCTTCTTTCTAACAATCAGAATAAAAAGTAAATCGACTTGGACTTATCGATGAGTGATTGGCTCGGAACCATTTTTATGAATAAATTTATTTTACTTTTTAAATTATCATAAAGTTGACTTTTGGGGGCATGTGTGTATAGTTCTATGAATAAACACATGCATAGATTCAGATATCTACCCCCACAGTCAGGCTACAGAGTAGTCCCATTACCTTAAATAAAACTCCTGGATTTTGCCTCTATATTGTCACATTCTCCTCCAACCTTGAATTCCCTATAACCACTAATCTTTATCTCTACTGTTTGGTCTTTTAGAGAATGTCATACACTGAATAACACATTACGTCTGTGAGTAGGAGCTTAAGTGTGACTGATGACCTTGCTAGTCGCTATTTTGAGCAACAAAGCAGTCCTAAACCATTCACCTGGTATCATCATCATGGTAGGAGACCACAATTATAGATTCGTATGCTGTATTGGCCTCAGAGCATCAGTCTCTGAACGTCTATCAGTCTGCTGGGAAGAGTGTTAGCCAAAAGAATTGACTAACGTTTGAAGGTTGGGACCAAACTTTTAGCAACTGGTTCGCAAGAAATAATTGGCAGTAAGGTTACCATCTGTGGTACGTGATAATTGATAATTTCATGGACTGCTATGTGTTATCATCCACACATGAAGGGCAGTGAGGAGGAGATGTATTAAGCTGAAAACTACAGGACTGCATGAGACGATTTCCAACAGGTTATAAAGCAATTATGTTTTGTTTCCACTGCAGTGGTCATTGAATTAATTTTCTGGTCTGTTAGATGAAACACATCTAATAGAGTGAAATGGAAATAGTCATATTTTACCTATTAGGATGCTTTTGTCTGCAAGTAACAATACCCAGCTAAAAGTGGCTGAAATAACTAGGGAGTTTCTTATTCACATAAAAATATATCCAGATGTAGGTGGTTCCAGGGCTCAGTCAGTGGTCTCAACAATGTGATAAAGAATCCAGGTCTTTCCAGTCTCCATTCCACTATTCTCAATATGAAAGCTTTTGGCCCTCAGATTTTCCCCCTCCTGGTTGCAAGAGGGCTGCTACAGCCCCGGGCATCATGTCTTCATACAGCCGCATTCATATTTAGGAAGCAGGGAGCAGGTAAAGTGACAGAAAAGCTTTTCCTATGTGTTTTGTTGGCCATTCCTACCTAAAGGCAGAGTATGTATCTAGTATTTTTATACTTATGTGAAGTCGGCTTTGACAGGAGGAAGGAAGGGTAAGAGAAATGATTCCTGGGAGGATGACAGATCTGCCTCACTATTGTTGAGGATTAAACGCAGTAATGTGGATAAGGCACATCTCACTGGGCTGGGCAGGTAAAGGGCTCCATCCTCACGTCTTTACTTCATCTCTCCCATTCTCCCCTTCCGGTTTCCTTCCTCATTTTTCAGCTTTAGAAGAAAAACAGAAATCTAAAAATTTCTTCACCTTCTCTAAACAAAGGCACTGCCCGTCTCTTCCACCCCAACCTGCTCTGTGGAGTTCCACAGCTCTGGTTTCTCCACACCATTTGGAACCCCCCTGACCTATCCAGAAAGCTCCTGACCTCAGACTGAAGAATACATTTTTATAGACAGTCCATGGATGTTGGTTATAAAAAAGAAACTGAGAAATCTTTACAAACAAACAAACAAACAAAATCAACAGAGGATGTTATTTTTACAATGTTAACCTGCACTAAAAATCATCTGTTTCCACATAGAAAAGAAGCAAAAGGCGCCCCCACGCCTGCCTGCGCTGGCTGCTCGCCGTGTGAGCGCCACAAGATGTTTCTTGCCATCAGAGTAATGACTTCAGTTTTTCCATTCCAACCGTGGTGAAAATGAATAAGAAAACTGGATCCTGCCCCTGGAAGCAGGATACAGGCTCTGCACTAATCAAAAAAGGAAGATTCATTATAAGACAATATTTCACTGTCCAGACTCTGAAGAGTTCCTAGACTTGTCAGAGAGGCTCTGAATCACTCCATGGGCCGCCACGGGACTAGAATGGTGTATTGTACAAGCCCAACCCTTTGCAGAGGTGTTTTTTTTTTCCTCCTTAAATGAGCTCCCTGGCTGGTCTCTGAGTCACTGCAATCGAAATCTCATAATTTCACCTTGTCTTCTAATCATTTTACCAGATAGCTTTTTTGAGAGGGCGGGAATAGGGGTAGAGATAAAAAGGGGGCCGTGGCTCACCTAAAATGCAATGAACTGAGAAGTGCCAATGAGTACTGACACGTAAACAGGTACAAGGAGAGTGAAGGTTTTAGAAACCTGGTTAGCAGTGATGAGGACTTCAAGGGGCCATGCTCTGTTTGCGAAAACAAGGCTGATGGAGCAATGGGCTGACCCAGTGCTGGTGAGAGGGGCCGGAACTGAGCCCGAGTGGCTCCCGTGTCCCACCTGGTGGAGAAGCCAGGAGGAATCTGCTCTGTAGTCCTTTCATTTATGAACATCCAGAGACAAAATATGTTGATAACTGCAGGCCACAGCACTGTGGGATTCTGTTGGACACACTGCAAAGGAAAACCACCAGCAGCTGTCTGAAGTGCCTTTGTCTTATTAACATTTGGTTAATAAAGCCTCCACTGTGAAACAAACCAGATGGAAAACCAGCTTCCTTAGGAAGGCCTGAGTGCAGGCTGGGAAAGGTTGGGTGATTGTGTCCAAGTCAGGAGGTTTTTTATCAACTTGAACACCTGCCTGAGCCAAGCATGGACTTAGGGAGTGGGAACCCTGGTGCTGCCCTGTGGGAGCATCCTCTCTGTTCTGTCAGGGAGGCCAGCTTGATGTTCAGGAACTGGAGAGAAACCTAAGGTGAGTGTGGAATTCACGTGCAACTCTGCAGGGCAAGTGCAAGTGGGCTCAGAAGGACACGGAGATCTGTGCAATATAAGTCCCTTGAGAGCAGGAGCGCCAACTGTCATTTTGGTATCCTTGGCATTGTGAATTTGTCACACAAAGTAGGAATTCAACTGGTAAATTTCAAATAAAGGTCAAAACTACACTTTTGTTCACGTTTATCTTGTGGATAGACTTATATTTTGTATAGGTCCTTTCCATTGAGTCAACTCAAGCACAAAGTAAAATGATTACTTGGTGAAAGCAGACACCTTCTGTGATGGTTAATTTCATGTGTCAACTTGATTGGGCCACGGTGTCTAGACGTCTGGGTCAATCCCTATTCTCGATGTTTCTGTAAGGGTGTTTTTGGATGAGATTTACATTTACATGGGTAGACAGAGTAAAGCAGATTGTCCTACATAATGTGGGTGAGTCTCATCCAATCAGTTGAAGGACTGAACAGAACAAAAGGCTGACCGCCCCTGAACAGGAGGGGATTCCCCAGCAGACGGGCTTCAGGCATCATCTGCAGAGAAAAGTCAACAACATTGGCTCTTCCTGAATTCCCATCAGGCTGCCTTTGGGCTTGAACTGCAACTTTTTCCTGAGCCTCCAGCCTGCAGCCTCCCCCATCAGATTTTGCACTTGCCAAGCCTCCACAATCATGTGAATCAATTCCTTAAAATAAATAAATCTGTTTAAACACACACACACATACACACACATTGATTTTGTTTCTTTGTAGAACCCTAATACAGCCTCCTATAAACTGAAAAACAAGGCTGAGATGTTATCAATATGTTTTAAGCCTTTTTCCAGTCAGCACCATATCTGAGAAGTGTGGACCTGATGAGTGACAGCCCAGGGTCTGAAGTCAATGGGCCTAGTTCACGTGTGAGCTCTGTTCCTGCCTAGCCCTTTGCCCTGCAGAGCTCATCCAAGCTGGAGAAACAACAGTTGTTAGATGACTAGAGCATTTCCAACCCCTGGAATATTAGTCTCCTTTTGCTGCTGTAACAAATTACCCCACACTGAGTTTTTAAAACAACATAAATATATTCTCTCACAGTTCTGGAGGTCAGACGTCTCAAATCAAGATGACAGCATGGCTTCTGGAGGCTTCAGGGGAGGATCTGTGTCTTGCTTTCTTTCAGCTTCTAGAGGCTGCCTGCATTCTTTGGATCATGGCCCCTTCCTTCCATCAGGCCAACCTCTTCTGTTGTCACATTTGCTACTAGTCTTCTGATCTCCTGCCTTTCTTATAAGAACCCTAATGATTACACTGGCCCCATTCAGGTAATCCCAGATTATCTCTTAAACTTAATCACTTCTGCAAAGTCTCTTTTGGCATCTAAGGTAACATTCACAGGTTCTGGGGATTAGAACATGGGTATCTTTGGGGTGGGGGTGGGGAATTTTCAGCCTACCACACCTGGTCACCAGAGGTCACTGGTTACATGTGGAAGGTGAGATAGGGGAGGGATTCCAGGATTTCAGATTTGGTACCTGAAGCTGTTTGGGGTTATTTTGGAAAAGTACTCAACTATTTGACAAATGCAGAAAGTTGCAACAAAGAAATGTTTTCTTGGCTGCTAAAGGGACAAATATGTATTGGTACTGTATGTTTCTTTACCAATGAAAATTCTGCTCCTAGAGTCACTACAGAGGAAAGCTTCCTCCACCTCAAAAAATAAAATAATATAAACATGTTTTTAAAAGTACAATATTCTGGTCATCTGGGGACACAATCTCTGGGGCCTGTTGCCCTCACAGCTTTATAAAGCGCTTTGCTGGGTCTCCTGTAAGTGAATTCCTTTAGCAGGAATTCAAAGCTTTTAAGATACACTTTGTGAGGTAGCTCCCTCAACATATATATTTGAGTGTCATAAATCCACGTCATTGTTTGCATTCCAGACTATGTTATCCCCACGTAAGGTCTAGAATTGTTCTGTGCTGAGCAGTTTGCCAGGGGATCGGTCACGTGTGGCGCTTCCCCCCGGCCGCACGCGTCGCGCCGCAGTGTGTGCTCTCAGGGCACTGCCATAACCTTCGCTTGGTTTGTTTTTAGCAGAGAAAACTTCATTTTGACGCCACAGAAAGGAAAGGACATCTAAATCAGTTTTCAAAATCATCCTGATTGCTTAATTTCGCGCTCAGCCATTGTCGTGGGGTAGCTTATGGTAATTTCGATAAAGACTAGCGGCCTGAGCCTGGCTGATGGTTAGAGGATTCACCTACCCCTGGGGGCCCCAGGCCCGCTCACTCTCGTCTGGGGATGGTGCTCCCCCGGGTGCTGCCTCTGGGCACCAGGGCTTCAAAGGAATTCCCGAGACCTGGTTTAGAGCTCAAGGATGATTTATGTTCCCCAAGGACGTTTTCCTACACATACTATGCCCTCTCCTCCTCTCCGCCTCCCCCCTTCGCTCTGAAACTCATTCACCCACCGGGACTGAGCCTGGAACATCAGCGCGGTCCCCCCTGATGAAATGCCCCAGTCACTTCGAGCCCCGTCAGAGATCTCTGCCTCTGTCCCTTCACCGCCGTTTCCGTGCTTTCTGCTTCTCTTTTTAAAGCTTGACTTTATAGTGGGGGAAGAGCGTTTTCCCTTTTTTCTGCATCAGGTGAATTGCCATCATGGAGGAAGAGGCCAGCCACGTCAGGGCTCCCGTCACGGTGTAGGCGACGCCCAGGAACAGGCTGCTGCCCCCGCACCACGTCAGGGTGGAAAGGACAACTGATTTTTCTCCTTGGAATCTGGTTACTGGGAAGTCTAAGGAAAGGAGCTCTGTTAAGGATCTGTCCTCGCACTTCTCGGCTCTCTCACCGTGTATCCTAAACATGTTAGGTCGAACCATATAAAATTGCTGTTTTCGTAGGTAAAACCAGAGTGGATTATTCAATTTCACATGGTCCCATCTTTGTCAAGTAGTACACTGGATCTCACTGTAAGGAAACTGAAACAAGCCTTCCCTGTACAGAGCTGTAATGCGCAAAAGAGATTCTGACATAGACCGACCTGAATGACCTACAGACAGCTGACTAACCACTGAACAAATATATTTAAACTCAAGGAAATGCAAAGCATACAGATAAGTTTTACAGCAAACCTACACTTCTGTTTTATGAATCAGGAGACCAAGGGTAGGCTAAGGTCCTTCATAGGCGAAGGTGTGAATTACTACCTCCGGGAAAATACAAGAGAAGTGAAGAACAAAAAAATAGCCGTCTGCCGCCCTGGCCGGTGTGGCTAGGTTGGTCGAGTGTCATCCCCTGCGCTGAAAGGTCGCCAGTTTGATTCCCGGTCAGGGGACATGCTCAGGCTGCAGGTTCAATGCTCACGTGGGAGGCAAACAATCGATGTTTCCCTCTCACATTGATGTTTCTGTCTCTCCCTCTCCCTTTCTCTCTAAAAATCAATAAAAACATTTAAAAAAAAATAGTGAGCTATATGGCGAGATATTTTTGGTAGGAAAACTAGAGGCGGGGCATTCGTTTGGGTTTTGGGAAGTCCAGCCTCCCTCGCTGCTGGGGAGAAAGTGTTTGAAGTGGGATTGCTATCGTTCGCATTTTAATTATGTCATTTTGATTATGCATGTGGTCTGAGGTTTTTAAACATCTGGTGCCTTTTGTAAACCAAACTAATAAACAAATAGAGGCTTCTCATAGCAACGGCACAGGACAGCAGCATTTCCCAGCAAAGCTCTCAAAAGGCCTGAACTCACTTGGCAACATGCAATTTAAAGGCACAAGGAAACTTGATGGGAAACAAGGTTTCTCTCTTTTACGTCAAAATTCCTCATTGTCACCAGGTCCTTGGGTGCCACCTCAGGGCATCCACTTGCTTTCTCTCCCCTCAGCTCTACGAGAGGGTCTTCTCCTCACACAAACACCTCTCTCCGTTAGCAGTGGCCGGCGCGCTCTGCAGCCTGGGCTTCGTCCTCTGTGCGCATCGGCCAGGCCTTGCTGGGTGGGCAGTTCTCACACCAGGGCCCGACACAGGTAGTGCCAGCCTAGGACTGAAGCTCGGGGCTGAGGTTCCGCAGGCAAGACTTAGATTTGAGAGTCATCAGCATTAAAATGTGACTGACTGAAGACACCCGAGGAGAGCTTGTCTCCAGAGGAGAAAAAGGTGTCTCCTTTGTTTGGAGCAGACTCCCTTCCTCTTCCCCTCAGCCCCAAACTCACTGCCATGCACTGTCAAGAGAGCAGTTCCTGACAGGTGGGTTTTTTTCCTCCCAGGTTCCTAATTGCAACTACAACTACTCACAGGCAAAGTCAATGGGATCACAAGGTCCAACTCCAGAAACTAGTCAAGCAACTCTCAATTTTTTTTTCAGGGGGTGAAAAGAGGGGTTGCTGAAATCTTACTCAAAAGGCAGTATTCTGTGGCTTACTGTTTGATCTGCATATATAATGCTGCACAAGGGAGAGCAAGCGATGGCTTTCATTTTCACAGACTAGAAGTACAGGCCCTGCTAAAGGAAGGAACCAAAGGCAAACAGTATTCCTGGTCAGCAAACAAAAGGAGGCAACAAACTGACAGGTAGAGACGGTGTCACATCAGTGGGCGTACCTCTGACTGAGGATGGAAATGTCCTCACTCTACTCGGAAACAGGAAAGATGGGGCAGGGAACTGGGGCACCAGCATTCACTCACTCACTTACCCCAAGATTTCTCATTCCAGCTCCCCGAGAAGTAAAGACACTGAGGAGGTGTTCTGTGCTGGGGGTCCCATGAACCACTCCTGAGCAGCAGCCCTGAGATGCCACAGGGCTGACCTCAAAGCTGTGTACCAGCTCTGGAAAGATCCCACCTCCTAGAGAATTCTCCCCCAGGGGGAATCAGGAAGAGACTTTAAAATTAAGTCTGGAGACCGGAATTAGCGTGAATGGTGTTTAAATATACAATTTTTTAAAGATAGTGTTTGGTGTCACTTTGAAGTGAAGTCCTTTCTGTTTTAAAATCGAGAGTTACATTTGTATTTTTGAACTAAGTGGAAAAATTCAGAATCTCATATTAAAACATATGTCTCCCAACTTGGACTGTGCTCTGGGCACTGGCTCCTCGAGCTGGCTTCACGGCTGAGAGAGGGAGGAACACAGCTCCTCAGGGCGGAGCGTGCGGCCCCCCCCCCCCCCGCGGGCTCCATGGGCTCAAGCTGCCCCTGAGTCCAGGGCTCCTTTGGCCTATGACACTTTTGTCTAGAATAATGTTCTACAGTCTCTCTCTGTTTTAGTTATTTTTAGTCCATATTCCAAGTTTACTTCTTATCAAGCCACTCAGAAGCTTTGCACTTCCTGCGGGAAGAACACGGTGGACGTGGTTGAGGAAAATCGTCTACCCCCTTCAGCTTCCATCTCATCCCATCCTGTACGCAGGCTTCTCCTCACTGCTTTAGTTATCCATAGCTCCTTACCTGATGCTGCTATTAACCGTTAGTCCTTAAAAAAGTACACATTTGATTATGTGAAGTGGACATAAGCAGCAATACGGTGAAGGAAAGAGTATTGCCTATGAGAGACCTATGCATTTCTTTACATAGATACATAGATTTGATGGAAGAAAAGAAAATAATTTGACAGAATGAAATAATTCGACAACTAGTACCCACATGGGCACTGATTTTCCTTCATTACCAAAAGAAGAAGTATAAAAGGATACTGTAGATTATGTTGAAACTGTAGTTACCAGCAGGCAAGCCTTCAGCAAAATGCTGTATCCGATGGAGCCGACGGTACAGTTTCTTGAAAGTGGGAAAGGCAGCTGTCCGCATCCACACGATGAAGTCCTCATTGATGAGGCCATTGTTTCCTGAGTTATCTTCGTCCAGTCCATACACAGGCGTCGACCAGTATGGTGGCTTTGCAGTTCCTATGGGAGGAAAATGCACGTGGTTGAGAAAAACCATCTCCCCCCTTCGGTTTTCCTTAGATTAGAGAATGAAATAACCTTTGATTTCTTGAGGAAAGAGAAATAGAAATTAGACTTAAAAAACAAAAGTGTGTGTGTGTGTGTGTGTGTGTAAACTACCTGACTATGCAACCATTAAAAATAATGGTTATAAAGACACTAAGGAAATGGGGGGTAGGCATGCTGATGATATTTTCATAAGAATAAAAAAACCCAGAATATAAAATTATATGTATATTATGTGTCCAAAATGAAGCAGTGAAAAAATAAGTAGAGCAAAATAACAGCGGCCGTATTCTGTGAGAGCATCATGTTCTGTTGCATCACTGCTTCACCAGTAACCTAAAGAGAGTAAATTAAAACAAGAGACTTGATTAATAGTTAAAGAAAAAAGAATGACAACCATGGATGAGGCAGTGGAAATGGGAACTCTTGTGTAGAGCACATAGGTGTGTAGATGAACATCATCTCTGGCAAAATACATTAAAAAAATAACCACAAAAAACCCCCATTATCTCTGGCAATCTAGGAACATGCACCAAAAGTTTTAATATACGTTGCATACATTTCGGCCTAGAAATTCTACTTCTAGGAATGTGTTCTAAGGAAATAATCATGGAAGTGCATAAAGATTGTGTTACATAGATATTCTCTGCAGCACTGTGCCTGCCACGGAGGAGGGGTTGGTCAAGAGAGGAGGCGGAGAGCACGGGTGTTGCAGGCCTGATCTAAAGCCAGGAAGCCTGGTAGGTCTGAGTGCTGCAGCAATGCTGGAAGCACAGGGTGAGGGCCAGGGCCAGGGCCAGGAGGTGAGTCTGTTGGGTTTTCTCTTATCCTCACGCTGCCCACTTTACTGTAATGGGCATGGCTGTCTTTCTCACTCTACAGCAGACTCTTGACTACAGTGTCTTCATCTTTTTTTCACAGTCCAGTGCCTGATACACAGTAGGTGTTCAATAAATGCTTGATAAAGGGATGAGAGATTCCAATGAAAGCTTATAGAAGTTGATAATAAAAACCATATTGAATTTTAAAGAGCTAGTCAACAAGAGAAAATTGGTCAATGAACTTTTCACTTCTATAAAATGGGTTCTACTATTTGTAGGATCCAAAATGCTGAGTAGGGAGCTTTTCTCTACTTTAGCCAGAACTCATGACTCAAGGAAATGTGTCCTATGGGGCGCTGACATCTGAATCACCCAGGGAGCATGTTAAGAACGCAGGTTCAAGTATGTTCTCCCTCACTAACCCAGATCCCACTTGAACCCACGTCTCCAAGAGCGTATGGGAAGCATGGTCAAAGAGGAAACAACTTCCTTCATTTTCCAAGTTTGGTTGAGTCATTTGTAGTTGTCCATTCATTCAATAATAAGCATTTCTTGATTGCTCACTATGTACCAAGCACCAGGGATACACAACAGCATAAGAGCCAACCCCCTTCCTCAAGGAATTCACAGACTTGTGGGGATGACAGGTATTCAGATTATTATACTACAATGTGGTAACTCTTACGGTAGAGGTAACAATAAAGTACAGGGGGAAATAAGAGAAAGCCAAGGACCCTTTGTGTTACAGGCGTGTGTTTATGTGGTAAGACAAAAGAATAGAATATTGCCAAGTTCTTTTCAAAATCTATGAATTTGCTCTTCCCTTAAGTGGCCTGAGGACCTCTGAAAATGGCTCGCTATTCACTTGACCCAGAAAACCCCACCAAATCATGCAAAGCAAGAGATTCAAATCTTCATGTTCAATTTAAAAACACTCGTGAAACTGCCCAGGCCATCAAGGGTATGCATATCTAAAAAGCCACCAGTTACTAAAGGATGTCACTTTATAGAACATGTGTCATTCTGTAGTTACAATGGTACAGTTGGTAGGTGAGCCCAGGCCATACACTGGGCATGAATGCAGGGCTGGTGGCCCAAAAAGAGCACTGAATTTTTGCTGCACATTTTTAAAAATGCAGAGCAATGCTGATGTTAAGGGTTTAGAGGTGGATTCTCTGGTCTTGAGAACATCCAGGTGAACAAAGCCCCCAAGATGCAGCATAGAACCTACAGAGCACATAGGTGGATTACCCCATCCATGAGCTCTTCCTGCCACATTAAGATGATCCCACTGAAAAAGAGCATATGGTTCCTAAACCAGAAGAGGAGGTTGCACAGTAGAAAAAAATATCCCAGAAAAAACTGAAGAAACAAAAACTTATGGCCTAGGGGATCCAGAATGGCTGTGGAGCAGGTAGAAGCTACACACCTCCTCCTGGCACCAAACTGGATTTACAGCTAAATTATAAAGCAGTCAACCTGAATGATCAACTGAAGGACAGCTGGACAGGAGTATTATATCCAAGGATTTATAGAAGCTATAAATCTGGTAAGAAGGGAAGAGGTGTGGAGAGGGCTGGCCTCCATACCCAAGTGTGGTGGCTGAGAAGTCAGAGGGATATCTTGGCTGCAAAAGCCCCCTCTGAAGAACATGGGGTCTCAATCCCATGCTAGGAACCACAAACCAAAGCACCAGGACTGGGAAATAGAGCCTGCATAGCATCTGGCAGTGAAAATCAGCAGGGACTCTGTTTACCAGGAAGAGGAGGAAGTCTGCTAGAATCACAGGTGCTCTCCTAAAGGGCCAGTGCACAGGAGCTTGCTCTTGGGCACTCACTTGGGGCTCTAGTTGAAGGAAGGTAACTCAGGGCATATAGGAGTCATAAAGAGAAGATGTGGGTGGCGTGGCCCTAAAGAGAGATCTGAAGGGTAGGCTACTAAGGTCCTGAGTCAACATCCCACACTGCCCTCAGGCTCCATCTCCCAGGGTTGGGCACTTCTGTTCTAACAGCACCAGCTGGGAGAGTACACTAACCTGGTCCTCCAAATACTGGCGACACCACCCTGCCAAGCTTGATCCTGGCAGAAAGGACTGTTGGCTGTGCCCAACAGGGACCTGTGGTGTGCTATTTTTCTGGAGAAACTATAGGCATAAACTCAGACAGTCATTGAACTGTGCGGCTTTGGAATGAAGGCCAATATTTCCCCCCTCCCATGGGTTTAGTAGGTGCCACTCGTAACAGAAGACTCCCTTGATGTTTTTCCAGGTCCCTGTCCTGCTGAGCTCAGTTCCATGGGGGGAAGGGAGCACAGCTCAGAGCTGGGACCTTCAGCGTGTTTCCCTCAGAGCCTTCTGTCAGGGTCTCTAGCAGCATGGCTATGGATCTAGGGGGAGGTGTGGAGGCAGCTCCTCTCCCATGGGTCAGTGCCAACCCTCAGTGGAAGGCTGCCTTGATCTGTTTTCCCAAGTCCTGTTGGCTCTGTCCTGCTGAATTCAGTTTCACTGGGGGGAGGGAACACTGCTTAGAGCTGGGACATTCAGAGTGCATCTCTCAGAGGCTCCAGTATGGAGCTTGAGCAGGCATGGCTACAGAGCTAAGGGGAGGAGTGCAGCTTGCCATCTCCTGAAGCCCAGCAGGTGTCACCCCCGATGAAAGGTTTTCTTGATATGTTTGCCCAAGTCCTGGTGGCCCTGCCCAGCTGAGTTTGCTCCCAGAATGGAGACAGCTGGTTGCACCCAACCTGAACCTGTGGCATGCTCCTTGTAGTGGAGCTAGAGTTGGAGACTCTAGCAGAGACAGGGTAGTATGGCTCTGTAGTAGGGGCCACATTCTCCCCATTGAGTGCCTGATCATGCTGCCCCAAAGTAGGGGATGACTAGCCCCCTCCACCTGACCAGGTTGCCTTGCCCAACCAAGCTTGAGCGGTGTAGAAGAGTCAGTGGGGAGCAGCCAGATTGGGCCAACTCTACAGCAAATCTTTATAAGAATCTGGAGGAAGTCCAGGCAACCTCAGGGGTGTGGGGGAAGTAGACAATAGGTGGATGCTCACCACAGGGAACCTTGGACTTTTACTGATCTGCCCCCATCTCAGAGCTGCACAAAGCCTGTCTGGTACACAGCCAGCCCCTCCCATACACACCCAGGCCCAGTAGATGCATCTACAAATAGTGAACAGTGTGGTAGCTTTAGACAGGTAGCCCAAAGCTGGCTATACACAACTTCTGACATCTACCTGCACTGGAACCCTTGGTCAAGTGGACCCAGGACCAATGCAATCAGTGGTGGGCTTCAAACCACACCATATCTCAACCCAACTAGCCACACAAATAGCACAGCCAAACAGGAACTGCAGAAGGCTCTAGACCCAGTCAGGAAAAACTCCACCTCAGGGGGTAGCTCCTGAACAGTGACTCATACACAGTGAATGAGCTCTATCCTTATAGTCAGCCAGCCTGAGGGTTAACACTACCTACAAATGGGCCAACAACATTCAAGACTCAACTACAACAGGAGAGGGCACATAACTCACACAAGAATCATTTCTGGAGCACCTAGCTCAGGTGATCTAGAAAACTCTGCCACTGAGACCCACAAGGCACCTATATTAGAAAGCCCTCATAACAAGCTTGGGAATTATAGCAGATCTACCTAATACACAGAGACAAACACAAAAAGACAGACAAAATGGGGAGACAAAGAAATATGAAAGAATAAGAGAAATGAAAGAACAGGATAAATCCCCAGAAAAAAAAAAAAAATAAAATGGAAGCAACAAAGATAACAGATGAAGAGTTTAAAACAATGATTATAAGGATTCATAAGGACCTTAAGGGAAGAATGGAGAACTTAAACAAAGAGATAGTAAGCATTAAAAAGGAACAGAAGCCAAAAGCAAGCAGTCAGAAATGAAGAATACTCTACAAGGAATAAACAGAAAGTGAGATGAAGCAAAGGATCAAATCAGTGATTTAGAGGACAAGCTAACAGTAGCATCCAAGCACAACAACAAAAAGAAAAGAGAATTTTTTAAAAAATGAGGAAAGTCTAAGGGACTTCTGGGACAACATCAAGCATGACAGCATCCACACCATATGAGTGACAGAAAGAGAAGAGAGTAAGAAAGGGATCGAGAACCTGTTTAAGGAAATAATGGCTGAAAACTGTCCTAATCTGGTGAAGAAAAGAGTCACACAAGTGTAGGAAGCTCAGAGAGTCCCAATTAAGATGAACCCAAAAAGTCGACACCAAGGCATATCATAATTAGAGGCAAAGAGATAATCTTAAAAGCAGCAAGAGAGAGACAGTTGATTACCTACAACGCAGCTCCCATAAGGCTATCAGCTCATTTCTCAACAGAAATTTTGCAGGCCAGTAGGAAATGACATGAAATACTCAAAGTGATGAAAAGCAAGGATCTACAACCAAGACTACTCTATCATCAAGGCTATCATTTAAAATTGAAGATGAAATAAAGAGCTTGCAAGAACCAAAAAAAAAGTAGAAGAGTTCATTACCACCAAACCAGTATTATAAAAAATGTTAAATGGTCTTCTTTAAGAAGAAGAAAGAAAAGGGGGGGGGGGGGGCGAGGGAGGGATAAAGAATAAATTGGGAATGAATAAGTACCTATCAATAATAAATTTAAATGTAAATAGATTAAATGCTCCAATCAAAGGACATAGGGTAGCCCTAGCCAGTGTGTCTCAGTGGTTAGGGCGTCTATCTGTGGATTGAAGGGTCCGGGTTCAATTCCTGCCAAGGGCATGTATCTTGGTTGCAGGCTCGATCCCTGGCCCCTGTTGGGGCACATACGTGTGGCAACTGATGTGTCTATTTCGCATCTGTTTTTCTCTCTCCTTCCCTTCCACTCTCTCTGAAAAGCATGGAAAAAATATCCTTGGGTGAGGATTAAAAAAAAAAAAAAAAGGGTAGCTGAATGGATAAAAAAACATAACCCATATATATGCTGTCTACAAGAGGCCCACCTTAGAGCAAAAGATATACAGAGACTGAATGTGAAGGTATGGAAAAAAATATTCCATACAAATGGAAATAAAAAAAGCTGGAGTAGCTATACTTATATTAGAAAAAACAGACTTCAACACAAAGTCTATAGCAAGAGACAAAGAAGGACACTATATAACAATAAAGAGAGCAATCCAACAAGAGAATATAACCCTTGTAAACCCTTATGCATCTAACATAGGAGCACCTAAAAATATAAAGCAAACCCTGATGGACATAAAGGGAGAGACTGACAGTAACACAGTCATAGTAGGGGATTTTAACACCCCACTGACATTGGTGGATAGATCTTCCAGACAGAAAATCAACAAGGAAACACACAGAACATTTTCTAGGATAGATGACATGCTAGGACACAAAACAAGTCTCAATAAACTTAAAAAGAATGAAATCAGCCCTAGCCGGTTTGGCTCAGTGGTTAGAGCATCAGCCCACAGACTGAAGAGTCCTGAGTTTGATTCCAGCCAAGGGCATGCACCTCAGTTGCAGGCTTAGTTCCTGAGTGAGGGAGGCAACCAGCCGATGTGTCTCTCTCATGTTGTTTCTCTCTCGCTCTCTCTCCCTTCTACTCTCTCTGAAAAGCAATGAAAAAAATATCTTAGGTGAGGATAACAAAAAGAATGAAATCACATCAAGCATCTTCTCTGACCATAATGCTATAAAACTGAAAATCAATCACAAGAAAAAAACTAAAAAACACTCAAACACCTGGAGGCTAAATAACATGTTATTAAACAATGAATGGGTTAACAAGATCAAGGAGGAAATCAAAAGGTACTTGAAAACAAATAAAAATGAACACACAACAGTCCAAAATCCGTGGGACACAGCCAAAACAGTCCCAAGAGGGAAGTTCATAGTACTACAGACCTACCTCAAGAAGAAAAAAAAATCTCAAACACTAACCCTACACCTAACAGAATGAGAGAGTTAAGAGTACGTAGAAGAAGGAAATAATAAAGATTAGAGCATAAATAAATGGCATAGAGTCTAAAAAAACAATACAAAAGATCAATGAAACCAAGAGCTGGTTCCTTGAAAATATATACAAGACTGACAAACCTTTAACCAGACTTATCAAGAAAAAAGAGAGAGGACCCAAATAAATAAAATCAGAAATGAAAGAGGAGAAATAACAACTGATGCCACAGTAATACAAAGGATTGTTAGAAAATACTATTAACAACTATATGCCAATAAATTGGACAACCTGGGTGAAATGGATAAATTACTAGAAACATTTAATCTTCCAAAACTGAATCAAGAAGAATAAGAAAATCTGAATAGACCAATTACAACTAATGAAATTGAACCAGTAATGAAAAAACTCCCAGCAAACAAAAGTCTTGGACCAGATGGCTTCACAGGTAAATTTTACAAAACATTCAAAGAAGAGCTAACATCTATTCTTCTCAAACTATTCCAAAAAATCCAAGAGGAGAGAAGACTTCCAAGCTCTTTTTATGAGGCCAGCATTATTCTAATTGCAAAACCAGGCAAAGACACTACAAAGAAAGAAAATTATAGGCCAATATCCCTGATGAACATAGATGCTAAAATCCTCAACAAAATATTAGCAAACCGGATCCAGCAATACATTAAAAAGATCGTACACCATGATCAAGTGGGGTTTATTCCAGGAATGCAAGGCTGGTACAATATTTGCAAATCAATAAACGTGATACATCACATAAATAAAGACAAAAATCACATGATCATATCAATAGATGCAGAAAAAGCATTTGATAAAAGTCAGCACCGATTTATGATAAAAGCTCTCATCAAAGTGGGAACACAGGGATCATATCTCAACATAATAAAGGCCATATATGACAAATCCACAGCCAACATCATACTCAATGGGCAAAAACTAAAAGCGTTTCCCCTAAGATCAGGACCAAGACAGAGCTGTCCACTTTCACCACTCTTATTCAATATAGTACTGGAAGTCCTAGCCACAGCCATCAGACAAGAAGAAGAAATAAAAGGCACCCAAATTGGAAAAGGGGAAGTAAAACTGTCATTATGTGTATATGACATGATACTAAACATAGAATACCCTTGAGACTCTACCGAAAACTACTAGATCTAATAAATGAATTCAATCAAGTAGCAGGATACAAAATTAATAGTCAGAAATTGGTGGCATTTTTATATACTAATAGTGAACTATTAGAAAGAGAAATTGAGAAGACAATCCCATTTACTATTGGAGCAAAAAAAATTAAGGTACCTAGTAATAAGTTTATCCAAGGAGGTAAAAGACCTGTACTCAGAAAATTATAGGATACTGAAGAAAGAAATAGGGGAAGATACAAATAAGTGGAAGCATATACTGTATTTATGGACTGGAAGAATTAACATCATTAAAATATCCATACTACCCAATGCAATCTATAGATTCAAAGCAATTCCTATTAAAATACCAATGGCATATTTCACAGATCTACAACAGATATTCCAAAAACTTATATGGAACCAAAAAAACCCAAAATAGCCTCAGCAATCTTGAAAAAGAAGGAAAAAGTTGGAGGTATCACACTACCGGATATCAAACTATACCACAAGGCCACTGTAATCAAAACAGTCTGGTACTGGCACAAGAACAGGTATATAGAGCAATGGAACAGAACAGAGAGCCCAGAAATAAACCCACACCTTTATGGTCAATTACTATTCAACAAAGGAGGAAAGAACATACAATGGAGTAAAGACAGTCTCTTCAAAAAATAGCGGTGGGAAAATTGGACAGGTGCATGCAAAAAATTAAAACTAGATCACCAAGTTACACCATACACAATAATAAACTCAAAATGAATAAAAGACTTAAATGTAAGTTGTGAAACCATAAAATTCTTAGAAGAAAATATGGGCAGTAAAATCTCAGACATCTCTCGTAGCAATGTATTTCCCAATATATCTCCTAGGGCAAGAGAAACAAAGGAAAAAAATAAACAAATGGGACTACACCAAACTAAAAAGCCTCTGCACAGCAAAAGAAACCATCAACAAAATAAAAAGGGAACCCACTGCATGGGAGAACATATTTGTCAATGACACATGATAAGGGATTAATTTCCAAAGTATGTAAAGAACTCATACAACTCAACACAAGAAGACAAACAGCCCAATTAAACAATAGGAAAAGGACCTGAATAGACACTTCTCCAAAGAGGACATTCAGATGACCAATAGATACATGAAAAAATGCTCAACGTCACTAATATCAGAGAAATGCAAATTAAAACCACAATGAGATATCACAAAATAGATCCAGAGACATGGAAGCACGGAACAAACTGATGAATCTCAGAGGGAAGATTCTTTTAGCCATGAAAGAATGGCTACCATCAGTATATCAACAAACAAGTGCTGGCGAGGGTGTGGAGAAAAGGGAACCCTGGTGCACTGCTGGTGGGAATGCAGACTGGGGCAGCCACTGTGGAAGACAGTATGGAGTTTCCTCAAAAAATTAAAAATGGGACTATTGCCTGGAGGGGCATGGTTCAGCGACTGAACCTCGACCTAGGATCCAGGAGATTGTGGTTTGATTCTGTGGCAGGGCACATGCCTGGGGTGTGGGCTTGATCCCCAGTGGGGGGCGTGCAGGAGGCAGCTGATCAATGACTCTCTTATCATTGATGTTTCCATCTCTCCCTCTCCCTCTCTCTCTCTGAAATCAATAAAAGATATATTTTTAAAAAAAGGGATTTAAAAAAAAAATTATATTTATTATTGAAAGTATTACAGTTGATGTCCTCTTTCTTTCCCACATTTACTCCCTCCACCCGGGCCTACAGAACTATTGCCTGTGTCCATAGGTTATGCATATATGCATATAAATTCTTAGGTTAATCTCTCCCTCCTCACCTCACCCCCCACTTCCCTCTGAGATTCATTAGTCTGTTCCATGCTTCCATGTCTCTGGATGTATTTTGTTCATAGCAGCGCTATTTATAATAGCTAAGATTTGGAAACAGCCAAAGTGGCCATCAGTAGATGAGTGGATAAAAAAGCTGTGGGACATTCACACCATGGACTGCTACTAGGCCGTAAAAAAGAAAACCTTACCTTTTGTGACAGCATGAATGGACCTGGAGAGGATTACACTAACTGAAATAAGCCAGTCAAAGAAAGACAAACACAGTGTGATCTCACTTATATATGGAATATAATGAACAAAATAATTTAACAAACAAGAGAAACAGAAGCATAAATACATTGAACAGACTGACAGCTGTCAGAGGGGAGGGAGTTGGTGACTGGGTGAAAGAAGGTAAAGGGATTAAGCATATATATATTGAGAGAGAGAGAGTGTGAGAGAGAGAGAGAGAGACACACACACACACACACACACAGACACTGCAACAGTACGGTGATAGCCTGAGGGGAAGGGGGTGGGGGAAGTGAAAGAAGGCAAAGGGCAGATGAACTGGGATGGAAAGAGACCTGCCTTGGGCAGTGAGCACATGATGCAACATGCAGAGGAAGTTTTGTTGAGCTGTACAGTTGAAAGCTACATTGCCTTATTAACCAATGTCACTCCAATAAATTCAATTAAAAAACACACACACACAAATATGGTCCAGGAGTAAATTCAGCATAAAATAAATGCTAATGAAAGTAAAAAATGAAAAAGCCCCAAACCTAGGAATTCAACTATATAGTGACTGTACATGCCAAATTACCTGTTGTCTGTTATCCCATCTGATTTAGCACTTATCCCAAACAAATAATTTACACAGTGTGTGAGATACCCATGTGCAGTGAATGGCGTGCTTACTTTAACCTGTGATTAATGAAAGATAACCAGAGACCCTTTCAGTCAAAGCAGCATATCCCTGTGAATTCTGCCAGCTGCTCGACATTCCAGCCAGCGAAGCCAGAGCCTCTGTCTTGGCCTATGAGATTCATGAAGCTGTCTGACTGCATGTCAGTGGGATCAGTGGGAAACATGGAAAATTATAGGTTATGCTATATGTACATGACATAGTGTGGGAAAGAGATGCTGAGTAGTCTTGCTGAGAGTAGCTTGAATTCTCTTACAACATTGGTTTTGTTATTTATTACATAATGTAAATATATAACCATTTTACTGTTTGATATCAGTTTTTTATTTGCTAGTAAATCCCTTTAGCTGTAAAGAGTTAAAAAATGGTATGTTTGATGTAAAATTAAGTAGAGTTTCTCAAGAAAGTTGATGGATATGATACTTGCAAAGTTAATTGGCATTGACCCCCCCTCATGGGAACCATCACGATGTCAATGTCCCACATGAAAATCAAAAGACATAAATCTGCTGTAGAACCTCAGGATCTACTTCCAAAGTCTGTGCTTATTTTGAAAAGAGTGCATCCAAAGACAGTGCTTTACCTTGTGCAGCTACAGAAGGTCCACTTTCAACATTATGTGGGTATGACTTGACTTTTCATTTAGATCAAATGAGGTTCCTTCGAGTTATACTTTTTTATTATAATTTTTTTAATAATCAAAAGAAACCTCTAATGTGTTGGCTCCCGTAGCACAAAAGAACTTTGTAAACAGTTAAATGAAGCCAGTTTTACATCAGTGTCTTCAGATGCTTCAAACAGAAAATCAGAGTAAGTTAATTATAATAATGACTTGGTTTTTTTGGTTTGATTCTTCATGGAATCAGAGCAAAGCCTTTGGATATTCAATCTTGGAAGATAAAACCTCTGACATTAAAATGAATATTAGTATAAATTCAGTTTACAAATTAAACAATTGAATGTAAATTTTTTGGTTTTGTAGTGATAGTATAAATGCAAATTTGGTGGAGCACAACATCTGAGTAAAGATAACTTTCTTAGTTAATTGAGAAATTTAAAGAGAAATGCACTTAAAATTGTTTGACTATACCCAAACAAGCTATGATATTTTATTAATTAAAATAAGAGCTGTAGTTGTGCAAAGTTGAGTATTTTTATGTATTCACAGAAAAATTGAACTGCAAAATTTTTACAATGACATGGATGCTTAATGAAATAAATTCTTCAGCATAGTAGTATATGTAGTCTTTCTACACATCACCAACCAGAATTTTAAAAATGCTTGAGCCCTTGAAGAACTATTTCGTATATCAAACAATGCGTCCTACAATGATACTGAAACTTTTTTTGGTAAATGAGCCATCTAATTTTTGGTTGACTTTTTTTCAAAGTAGTTGAAAATTTTTTTTAAAGTATCTGAAATATGGAATGCCAAAGAACTTAAGTTTTTGAAGATTTAGTAAATAGCAA
The DNA here is from genome assembly GCF_964146895.1 of Miniopterus schreibersii. NCBI lineage: Eukaryota > Metazoa > Chordata > Mammalia > Chiroptera > Miniopteridae > Miniopterus > Miniopterus schreibersii. The sequence goes on along the minus strand of NC_138106.1, from coordinate 64,884,911 downwards.
ACAAGAAGACATTGAAATTTACCTGTATAAAAGCAAGGGAATAATTTAACATATTATATAATGAGAGTTCAAAATGTGTATAAGATTTAAGTTTAAATTATATAATCATGCTTTAGAATATCTCAATGTATATTTTGACGGCGCTTCTATTTTTAACTAAGTAAAATTTTCTTCTCTACCAGAATTAAATGATATCAAGAAGGTCTAAGATTTTGTAGCATCTAAATTTAGTAATACATCCAAAAGAATCATAAATAGAAAAAAATGTGAAGTTGAAAAGACAGTCCCTATGAAAATATTTGGGTCACAATATTAGCCTATTTCAACACAAAAAAACTGAAACTGAGAACATCCTCCATTCAGTAAAACTGGCTGTGAGCATAACAGGTACCTCAGCACCTATAGATATTTTCTCAATTAAAAAAAACAGGGTCATAAAAGACGGATTAAAGGTGTTAACAAGTTCAAATTGATTAACCATAAAATACAGTTTTAAAAGAGACTGTAGATAATTTTGAGAAAAGTTAAGAAGACTATTTTAATAAAATAGTTCTTAAAAGAATAAAAAATTCATTAGAAAAATACAGGGGTATGTAATGAAGATAGATATGGGTAAGAAACTGATTAAAGTATGTGACTATGTATCCAAAATTATATTCTGCTTATGTTGTCTTTTAATGTTTTGGTAATAAAGTAGTTTTTTTTTTTAAAAAGTTGGTTTAATGTACATAGGCATGTTATTTTAATATTTTAAATAGTTTCATTTTTAAAGTAGTTTGTAACAGAATTATTTTATAGGCCTACAAAAATGGTAATGTTAATTTATTGATCAATAAATAAAGATTTCAAATAAATATATAACTTTAGTTATTCTAGTGCTCCCTTTCATTCTCAAAAGTGCACCAGTTCAGACAGTAAATTATGTGTTCACCCTAATTTTAGATGAATCAACAAGTTTCTTAAAACACTGACTTTTTATAATGGTAAACTGGAAGGAACCAGGGCACTGATTATTTCATGTGTCTGACAGGTATGTGATGGAGGTGTCCACAGGTAGGGAAAGTTAGAACAAAAAGGAAGCCAACAAAGAAGGAAAGAAGGAGGAATCATAAATATCTTCTCACACATAAAAACCAAAGTTTCTACAAAGAGATAAAAAGTGTTAAGCTAATGTATGGATCTTACCTGCAAATGCACTAGGAAGATCACTTGAAACTGGATTCTGAAACTTGATGAACTTATCTGTCCACCATGTAATTCCATTCGCTAGCATTGGGACTTCCACATATATAGATGAATTAAGGTTGTACAAAAGAATGATGGTATCTGTAAGGAAATTAAAAATTGTGTTAGAGATGCAAGCAAGCATTTTTGCCACCCTCTGATATGCAAAGCTAGAAATGAAAAATAAAACAGGGTTATAGCAGGCTCTCAACATGCCTACCTCCCATAGATGCTGGAATTACAATACTATTTTTATATGAAATTTCTTGCCAAGGCCCAATTATTGAAAAATACTCTTAAGCACCATTGAACTCATGTCCCTAACTACTCTGACACTCTAGTAAGAAAGAACTTACTTGCAAATGAGATACTGTAAGTCAGTGGATAATGAATACAAAATTAAAAAAAAAAAAATACGGCCCCTCTGCTGCAGAAATGATCTTCTGAACATTTAGGTTACACACTTATGAAAGGGCACAGCATGGAGATAGAAAAAAATCCACCTACCATTGAACATGCTGTTGGCAATAGCTCCACAAGGACAGATGGGGGTTCCATTGTGGGTCTTTCTAAATGAATTGCATTCTCCAACATCCTGGATACAAGAGGATACATGATTGAAAAGTGCTTTTGCTAAACTTCCTTGAAATGTTGAAAGTGAGAACACTGGCAACGTAAATTTCCCCACACTGATTTATTGGCACAGACCAAGATTATGGACTACTAACTGATTTTCTCCAGGCTTCCAGCTCACTTAGACTAGAAAATCTTTGTGTTTTGGAGGGTGTGTGTGTGCGCGCGTGCACACACATGCAGTTTTTTTCCTCATTAACAATACATAGCATGCCAAATATGTCTGTAGGAAGGAACTGTACCTTGCTGGCTGTGCTAAGTATCACCCTAAGTCTATACTGGAATACATTTTAAAACCTGCTTTTATTGAAGTGCAATTTATATTCCAAAAAGTATAAAAATCATGAGCCTATAGTGAGATGACTTATCTACCTAAACCAGAATATAGTTTTAAAAGAATGGTTGCTAAAAATAATTTATCACTCTTATATAATAATGTCAGTATAGAAAAAAGGTTTCCTCCTTGCTTTTCTTGCTAATATGCTAAACATCATCTATCAAGAATAAAATTTTGCATTCCTAGGTCTGCAAGGGTATCCAATTAAACCAAAGGGTTTTATTCAAGTGGAGCCCAACTTCTTTAAATTTGGCTGGACTGAAGGCCCCAATTATAGGAAAGACAATGCTAGATACAGTGTGAGCCAGATTAAGACAAATCTCTCAGTTACTATCAACATGGTTGGTGATTCCATCAACTAAAACGGGCAACTTTAAAGATAACTACAGAAATTATGTGTGAAGAAATAATACTGAAATCTAATTAATGTGTCAGTCTAGTATGCCATCAACTTTAACAAACAAACTCCTGAACTGTGTTGAAAAGTACTTGAAGATTTGCCCTTCTGACATATTCAGTATTACCAAGATTTGAACAATCCAATATGTATCCAATTTTAATATAAAGTTCTGTAAAATAAAGAAAATGGTTGGTGCATGAAAGGATAGGCATTTAATCAGACAAGATTCTCATAACTGCTCTGAAGAGGGAAAGTTCTCCTTTTCTTAACAGCAGCTATCTTGAATACCCAGCCCCTTCAACTTTCACAAGAATGAAATGGACAGTTCTGTTTTGTAAAACCTTGGCTCTTTTATATATGTATATATATCTTCATTGATTTCAGAGAGGGGAAGGGAGAGGGAGAGAGAGAAACATCAATGATGAGAGAATCACTGATCAGCTGCCTAGCCCGCAACCCGGGCATGGGCCCTGACAGAGAATTGAACTGCAGTCTCCTGTATCCTAGGTCAGTGCTCAACTGCTGAGCCATACCCGGCTGGGCAAAACCTTAGCTTTTGAATTTGTTTTCCATACTCTTAGACTGAAAGATCCATCTGGTTTAAAAAAAAAAAAAGAGTATTATGCCAAAGTAAAGCCTTACCTTTATATTTCTACCCATCAGTTGGCTGTTACTTCTGGAGAGAATATATCGATAAAGGTTCTGATGGAAACCATACAATTTGTAGTACATATAAACATTACCCTGTAAAGGAGAAAAGCGAAAAGTAAGATGAGAGTAAGAAAAATAAACTGGAATATTAATAAACATAGGCAGGATTTTCAAAATATAAAAAGTCATAAAGAAAAATATGATGGGAACTGAAAAGTTTCTTTATGTCAAATAGAAACTCAAGAAATCCCTTTTAAGAATCAATGTTGGAGCCCTGGCAGAGCGGCTCAGTTGGTTGGAGCACCATTCCATGCACCAGAAGACTGCGGGTTCGATTCCCGGGCAGGGCACAGACCTAGGTTTTGGGTTCAATCCCCAGTTGGGGTGTGTACAGGAGGCAACTGATCAATGTTTCTCTCTCACATTGACCTTTCTCTCTCTCTGCCTCCTCCCCCTTTTTAAAATCAATAAACATAGCCTTGGGTGAGGATTTAAAAAAAAAAGTGTTGCTTGCCTGAATTAAAAAAAAAGTCAGTGTTGGAAAATCCTGGTCTATAAAGAATTATTAGAATGACTAAATCACTTATTTTTAATACTTTTATAAGGGCTACTGCATTCCTGCCTTGAAAATGTTTTATAATCAGGCTTTGTATTCTCAATATATAAAATTTGATTTTACAAATATTATTTCCCAGCAATACTAGGAAAAATATTTTCCTAAGGGTTGTGGTAGGTAGGCATCAAAGTCATGTGATTTCAAAGCAAACCCATGAAGCATAATTTAAAATTGGAGCCACTGAGCATATTCAGGTGTGTGCGCATTGGGCATGTGAAAGGCATGAGACTGGCTCTTTGTGGTCCAGCTCCCAGTGTTTCTGTCTTTTTATCCCTAGTATCTAGCACAGTACCTGGCATATAGTACTTGCTCAAGAAATGGCGAACCACTTGTATGGACAAAAAATGGAATAATTCACTGATCCAAAAAAAGGTGATTTTCCCCTTAGCTATAAGTAGCCTGGCTGCCATAAGAGGCAAGCCTTTTCACGTATACTGCTGTAGGAGAACGCCCAGCCACAGGCTACGCTCATGCTTCTACCTTCACGGTAGCATACCACGGCCCTGGAAATTCTCTACGCAGACTTGACAAAGATTTTACTATCGGCATATATAATGCAAATAGAAATGTCCAATGTAGCTGTTTATAATTAATATATGAGCTACCTCCAAAATAATAAGGCCTGCATCCAAAACTGTATGACAGCTTAACATTTATTTAAAGTGCCTCCCACATGTTACGTGCTCTATTCAGTGCCAGAACTACTAAAGTATTCCTTTACAGTTCCCTGAGTCAATTGATTTTCTTACTCTGCAAGAACAGCATTTGGAAAGGCTTTTGGCCCCACCCTAAAGACCTTCAAGAGGTTAAGTATGGAAAACAGGGGCTGGTACCCAGGGCAGGTTGGAAATAAAGGTCATGGTAAGTGTGGCCAGTTACAGAAAACAACTGGCGAGCTTCATCACTTTTAAGAGGAAAATCTTGAGAACACCAAGAAGGGGAGATGCTGGGCTGCAACAGGGGCACGCTGCAACATAGTAAACAGAGAGCATGGATGTGAAGTTGAATAAGCCAGGAGTAGCAGGAATGACTGATTACATTTCCTCACCCAAAGGGGAAACCTCTATTGTTGACCCTGAACTACAGAAAATATGAAATCCACAGAAAGGAATTTACCATACATTTTCTTGGAAGCTAAAAAGAGAATCCTACTTACCCAAAGCTATATATTCATATAGATGATAAAATAAACAGGCAGAGAACACACCACACTAGGGACAGGAGTGTTTTCATAACCTTTTTTTAATGGTTCTTTGTCCAAGTTTTAGCTTAACAAGGCCTCAAAGATTGTCACCTTTTTGATTAGTCCTGGAGGCACATACTTTATGGAGTTTCTTCTATTTACACCAGTGGCTCTCAGTGCAGGATTCTGAGGTTAAGGCGAAGTCTCATGTGGACTCATTGCCAAGCGCCCGTCCTGTGTGCTAACTGGTGAGAAGGCCCTGTGATTGCCCTAAGCAGTTGGTTGGGTTTTTACGGGAAAGCCATTGCCTGAAAGGAATGGTTAGCAGCTGGTAACAGTTCATTTGCCTTTGGGGTTTCAAAGGATACAGATGGGAACTGAAGCCCTTTAAAGGTTTTATCCTTTGGATCTTTTTCTTCAAAACTTTGAATACTCTGAGCCCCAAAGAAGGAACAACCCTGCTTGACATACTGATTTCAGTCTTCTGACTTCCAGAGCTGTGAGAGAACAAATTTCTGTTGTTTTAAGCCTCCCCTCCAAATTAAGCAACGTGAACTTTTACTTTGGGGGGCAGCATGGGGAGCTGAGGAAGGCTCTTGCTGTGGAGAACTAGAATTTTGACCTACAGTAAAAGGACACACATTTGTAAAACTTCCCCATGGCTTTATATAGATTTCAGTTATAACCCAAGTACAACTCAGTAATTTCCTTGCAATTTATGCCTGATTTACAAAAGTGATTAGAGCTACCCATAATCAATACAGATGAGTTCAGAATATTACTGATACTAACATGCTTTCTTCTGGGATCAAGGGGGAAAATAAGAAAGAGACACATAAAACCAAAGCCTCCTAGAACATAAAGCCATATAATTTAGCACTTTATTTTTCTTCCATTCATTTAATATTCTAGGGAACATTTTCTGAGCATCTGCCATGTGAAACACACTGTGCTATGCACCATGGAGGAAATGAAGATTCATGCGATCATTCAGTAAACATTAATCGAGCACCTACAGTGTGCCAGGCCTTGTTACCAGTGCTTGGGATACAACAGTGAAAGACAACAAGCCCTACATCTGTATAATAAACTGTTAATTTCTATAATATATTAGAAGGCGCTAAAAGCACTATGGAAAACATTGAACTTACAGCATGGTAACAAGGATCAGGAGTGCAGGGGTGGAGTGAGCAGACAAGCTGCAGTATGAGACAGGCTGGCCAGCGTAGGCCTTACTGAGGTGAGAACTGAGCCAAGACCTGAAGGAGGCAGGGAAGTAGTCAAGCAGATATCTGGTAAGAGAGCGAGGCAAGACCATGTCCAATTTGTTTGAGGAATGAGGAGTCCAGTGTGGCTGGTGTAGGGGTGCATGGAAGAGAATGGAGAGATCGGGTCGCAGGGGAAACAGGAATCCAGATCATGTAGGGCCTTGTAAAGCCTTACGCCTTTTCACGTAGTGGAAACAGGAGCCATTGCAGGGATTTTTAAGCAAAGGAATAATTTCCTCAAATGACTTCTGCTTTAAAAGCTTACTCTAGCCCGGCCCGGCATGGCTCAGTGGTTGAGCATCGACCTAGGATCCAGGTGATCGGGGTTCGATTCCTGGTCAGGGCACACGGCCAGGTCGTGGACTGGATCAATGACTCTCTCATCATTGATGTTTCTGTCTCTCTCTCTCCCTCTCCTGTCCTCTCTCTGTAAATAAAATAAAATAAAAGCTTACTCTAGCCTGGCTGGCATAGCTCAGTGGTTGAATGTCGACCTATGAATCAGGAGGTCACAGTTCGATTCCCAGTCAGGGCACATGCCCGGGTTGTGGGCTCCATCCCCAAGAGGGGGTGTGCAGGAGGCAGCACATCAGTGGCTCTTAACATTGATGTTTCTATCTCTCTTTCTCCCTCTCCATTCCTCTCTCTGAAATCAATAAAAACATATTTTAAAAAAATAAAATAAGAAGCTTACTCTAGCTGCTCTGTTGCGACACCGATATAAGCAGGGAGACCTGTTAGGAGGCTGTTGCAGAAATTCAAGGGAGAGTTGAATGTGGCATGGAGCTAGGTAGCAGTAGCAGAGGGGAGGAGTGGGAAGACTCTGAATACATTTTGAAGGTAGAGCAAGCAGGGTGGACTGGATGTGAGATGTTAGAGAATGGGAGGAGTCAAGAATGACTTCTGGGCCTTTGGCTTGGGAACCAGAAGGATGGAGCTGCTATCAGCTGAGGCTGAGGTCTGTGGGTGGAATGGGGTGTTTTCTGGTGGGGAGAAGTGGGTGTCAGGAGTTCAGTGTTGGAAATGTTGAGCTTCATATATCTGTCAGTGATCCAAATTTTGACACCAGGAAGGCAACTGGAAATACAAGAAAGGATAGTGGAAGAGAGGTTTGGGCTAGGGATATAAGCGTTGGAAATGGATGGCATTTAAAGCCCAGAGGTTGATGACATTTCCAAGGAAGTGAGTGCTTATTAGAGAGGAGAAGAAGACTGGGGACTAAGACTACAACCCTGCAGATCTCAATACAGAGATTGAGGAAAAGAGGAGGAACAGCAAAGAAACCAAAGAAGGGCAGCCAGAGAGCCAGGAGGAATTCCAAGAGAGCGGTGTCCTGGAAGCCAAGAGAAGAAAGTATGTCAGGGGTGAGGGAGTGACCCACCACCTGTGTCTGGTGGGCTGACGAGGCGCGGAGGACTCACTGCTGGGCTTATCCACATGCAAGTCATTGGTAGTCTTGCAAGTTCACTGAGCCTTCTGAAACTTTCTTAAGAATGCACTTCTAAGACCCTAGCTGTCTTCTTTTTCTCCCTCTCTCCCTCTCCCCTTCCCACCTCTTCCCTTCCCTCTCCTCTATGGGGGCCGGGGCGAGCTGTGTTGTGGTCTGACGGCTCTCTCAGTCTCCTCCAGCTCCCTCCCCACTTTTCCTTACAGGCAGTTCCTCCAATAAATCTCTTGCATGTCTAATCCTGTCTTGGCATCTGCTTCTCAGAGGACCTGGACTAACACACACAACTTTAATCAGCCCAAGAGCAGGGACTCCCTTAATATTTCTTTGACATTTCTCACAGTGCCTGACAACCAGGCCAAGACCTGACTTAGGGATTAGGTAACTGCATATGTAGAATGACTTGGGGGGACCCAAGAAGAATCCCATCAGGTGTGTGACCCCTGACACTAACTCACTGTGTGACCTTGGTCAAGTAACTTAACCTCTTAGCTCATTAATTTTCTCACTCTAAAATGAGTGGTTAGATTCTGTGATCTCTACGATCCCCTCTTGTGCTGACATAGGATTGATGTTAAGAATTATGTTACAAAGTTGGGTAGGTAAAGAATCTGGAAACTTAGAAACAAAAGAGAACAAAATTCCAAAGGGTAAAAAGGGGGAGGAGTCGCACATGAACTCAAAACGCTGTAAGACTCCCCTCAGCCCTACCTTGCCTTATTTTTTGTATTCAGTTTTGGGAAGCATTAGGTGGAAATCATGAAATAGGAGGAGGTCAGCATATAGCTGATTGAAGGCACTTGAATTTCACTTACTTGCATTTTCTCTGGCAGGTAGAAAGGAATGGTGCAGGTGCATCCTTTGTTAAAATTAATGGCATGTTCCCGCAGTTTTGCACAATTTGCACATGTATATGTGTAATTAATCTGTCAGGTAGGGAAAAGAACAATTAAGAAGACTTGACTTTGGGTGATGGATACATTGCAATATACAGAAGGTGTATCATAGACCCGCACACTTGAAACCTATATAATCTTATTAATCAATGTCACATCAATATGTTTAATTTAAAAAAAAATTACTTGCGTATGTATCTAAAGTCAAGCCCTGAGTCCACCAGTCTTCAGGCTGCCTGGGTCAAGGGCATGTGGTCTGGCCACGAGTAAAGGGCAGCCCACTGTTCAGGACCAATGTTCCTGCGGTGGTCGGAGGAGTGGGCCTTCATGCAGCCTTTCATTTTGGGATCTGTGGCATCTTGCCACTGACCAGTGTTTTTATTGCATATTTACGTAACCTGTTGCGACGAAGCCTTATGCCTGGATCATAAAGAGGTGTCATTAGGAAAGTATTAGTCAAGGTCTCCTAAGAAGTGGGCCTATGGCTTGGGTCTAATCAGCTTTATGGGGAAGTCACTACACTGTTTTTCCATTTTATTGTATGGAAAATATTTATATTAATGAATTCTTCTACACGGCATCTAGAGGACATTATTAAAAAAATCATCAAACAGGAGACATATCAAGATGGCGACGTAGGTAACAGCTGCACCCGCCACCTCCCACAACCACATCAAAATTACAACTCAAATACAGAACCACCATCACTCAGAGCCTCCTGAAACCTGGCTGCACAGAAGCCCCACAACCAGGGAGCTGAAGAAGCACCGAGAGCGGGAGGAGGGGCGGAGATGCGGGCGGATCGCGGCTGAATCGCGGAGACGCGGCCGCGGGCCCACACCCGGGGCTGCCATTTAAACCCGGGAGGAAATCTCGGCGGTGGGGGTTTCCCGGAGGAGTGAGGGGACCAGCCCCACAGCAGGCCCCCAGCCCAGGGCTCCAGGGCCAGGAAGAGACGTCCCCACAACTCCGGGCTGTGAAACCAGCGGGGACTGTGGCTGAGGGTCTCGGAGGCTGCGGGAGCCCCAGCAGCTCCTCCTAAAGGGCCCGGCACGGACTCACCCGGACGCTCCCTCTGAGCCCAGCGCCGGGCAGCAGCCTGAAAGGACCTGGGACACTCGGGGAGGAACTAACCTGCCTGAGATCTGGGCGAGAGGCGGAGGGGCGGCTTCCTCCCAGGCAGAAGGGCTGGCGGAGGCCATGGCTCCTTTGGCGAGTCCTCCCCGCACACAGCCGGCAGGCAGACGCCATGTTTGAGTCGCCAGCACCTGACTCTCACCTGTGGCCCCGCCCCGTGATTCCTGGAGGCCCCGCCCCTCCCCACCTGCAGCTCATCCAGGCCATTTCCAGGGGCTTTTCTGTGCAAGTGGCCTCTCGAGCCCCATGCTTAGGACTTTCCTAAAATCTTTCAAATAAGCAGCAGCGTGCCCCATACAGCTTGATAAGGGGCCCCAGGCCGGGCACTAGCGGCAGCCTGCATTGGCTCATAGCTTGGCCTCTCCTGGACACCTCCAAGCCCAGCACAAGTAGCAGCCAACTACAGTTTGCTGGGTGGCCCTGGGCAAGGCACAGTCAGAGGCTGACTTTGCACCTCCCGGGAGGCCCCAGAGACAGCGCACCTGGTGGTCAGACTTGGACACACTGGATTACAACCCTACCACATCCACGAGTGACACACTCAAGGGGCGCACTTGGTGAACACCAAAGCTCCACTGAAGTAAATCCTGCTCCATAGGGGTGTCTCCAGCACAGCAGCTCTTTGGCTGTACTTGCAGCTGGTCCTCACAGCTGATTGGCCTGGGGGTCAGTTCCTCCAAGGGATGCCAACAGCAACCAAGTCTTAACTACAACAGGACAGTGCACACAGCCCACACAGGGGAGCACCTAGAAGGCCCAGCTCAGGGGACTGGGGAGGCTGAGCCACTGGACCCTACAGGACACCTACCACACAAAGCCACTCTACAAACTCCAGGAGACATAGCAGTTCTACCTAATGCATAGAAACAAATACCTGGAAGCAGCCAAAATGTGGAGGCAAAGAAACATGTCACAAAGGAAAGAACAAAAGAAATCTCCAGAAAAGGAACTAAATGAAATAGATCCAAGCAAGCTAACAGATAGAGAGTTCAGAATTTTGTTTATAAGGATGTTTAAACAGACTATTAGGGAAATAACTGAGAAAATCAATTACTTAATAAAGTACCAATTTGAAATGAAGGCTACACGAACTGAAATGAAGAATAATTTTCAGGGAATAGACAGTAGAGTAGAGGACGCTGAGAATCAAATCACCAATTTGGAACATGAGGAAACAAAAAGGACCCAACCAGAAGAGCAAAAAGAAAAAAGAATCCAGAAATATGAAGATAGTATAAGGAGCCTCTGGGACAACTTCAAGAAGCTCAACATTCATATTATTGGGGTGCCAGAAGGGGAAGAAAGAGACCAAGAAATTGAAAACCTATTTGAAAAAAAAATGACAGAAAACTTCTCCTACCTTGGGAAAGAAATAGACTTACAAGTCCAGGAAGCACAGAGGGTCCCAAAGAAGAGGAACCCAAAGACGCCCACAGCAAGATACATCATAATTAAAATGCCAAAGGTTAAAGACAAGGAGAGAATCTTAAAAGCAGCAAGAGAAGAGCAGTTAGTTACCTCCAAGGGAGCACCCATACAACTGTCAGCAGATTTCTCAAAAGAAACCTTGCAGGCCAGAAGGGACTGGCAAGAAATATTCAAAGTGATGAAAAACATGGAACTACAACCAAGATTGCTCTACCCAGCAAAGCTATCATTTAGAACTGAAGGTCAGATAAAGAGCTTCACAGATAAGAAACAGCTAAAGGAGTTCATCAGCACCAGACCAGCACTACAGGAAAAGTTGAAGGGTTTTCTTTAAGAAGAAGCTAATGAACAAAAGAATCTGACGAACTAAATAGATCCAGATACACTGACGCATGCAACAGATGATCATATTTCAGAGGAAAGAGGGAAGGGGGGTGGAGGGTGGGAAGAGATTAACCAAAGAAGTTATATGCATATGTGTATAACCCATGGACACAGTCAATAATGGGGTGAAGGCCTGGGGAGGGGCTGGGAGCAAAGTGGAGGGGGTCAATTGGGGGGAAAAATGGGACACCTGTAATACTCTCAACAATAAAGAGAAATTTAAAAACAATCATCAAACAGAGGAAAATAACTGTTTCCAAAATGTAGGGTTATCAACATATGTGGAATAATTCTGATTTTAAAATGTTGTTACATTCTGTTTTTTAAAAGTTGAATTCTTTGAAAATGGTAGAGCGGACTTTTTAAAAAGGGCATTGTGTCCCAAATGAGCAAATCCCGTGAGCTCTGGCTGAAGGACTCCATTGTGTGAAGGTGAGCTTAATTGCTGGGGAGGGAAGCTGCTGGGAGCTGGAGAGGGTCGCAGAAAATATAAATAGGAATAGGAACAGGAGGAGTGGGGCCTGAACTGATGTCCTCCTTTCTAAAGTCCTCACTGTTTGCTATAATCCATTCTTTCAGTAACTTTGTGGTGATTATGTTCTGGGCACAGTATAAGGGTTGTGGGGACCATGAACAAGTCAGGCATGGCTGAGCTCTCTGTTCCTATCACACACTGTCCTACCTACTCTCTCATTAGCTCACTGAGGGCAGAAGTCAACTTTTAATTACCTGCCTCATCTGCATACCCCACAGAATTCTTAGCACCTTCACACACTCCTGAATGTTAAATCAACGTTGACAGGCTTGGCCTTCACAATTTTGCCACTAATCACGTGGGGGAGAGGGAACAGATCAGCTTTCCATGGCTGCCTTTGGAGTGAAGGTCACACAGCCTGGGATGTCTGGGAATCTGCTCAGAGTTGATTTAGATAAGACGTTTACTTAATTCATTAGACTGAATATGGGCATGGCCCTTTTAACCTTAGACCAGCTCTTCCCAGACAAGCTTCTGGGGCTCTCATCCTCCAACAGCTTGTTAATCATATGGACAAAAGGCTTGTGACTGAGGGGTGTGCCCTTGGCTTCAGCTTTCCTCACTGAGTATAACTTGGTTTATTTTGCTAAGTGTCCCTAAGAGGCCAGAAAGATTTGGGTTGGTTCTTGCCTTTCAGAGACTGAAGTGATGAACTCAGAGTTCATTTGCAAAGGGAAAGACACTATGCTTGAAAGTGGGGCAAAACTGAAGACGTCTATCTTTGGCTTTTCGCTCTTCTTTTTTTAAATATTCACCAGGGGATATGTTTTTATTAATTGTTAGAGAGGAAGGAGGGGTGGGGAGGGGAGAGAAAGAGAAACATGGATATGAGAGATGTGAGAGAAACATCGATCGGTTGCCTCCTATTTGTGCCCCTACCGGGGATCAAACCTGCAGCCTTTGGTGTGTGGGATGAATCTCCAGCCAACTGAGCCACCCAGCCAGGGGCTGGCTCTTCACTCTTCCTATTAATATGATTCATGGGCACCTGGCAGTCACTTGGCCTTGCCTCTGCTCCCACCTCTATAAAGTGCTTGCTCAATCCTCTGCCAGCATAAAAACCTGACTTTTCCCAGACCCTGTAAATAAGTATGGCTGAGCCAAGCAGTGTGAGAGATTTATCCTCAGGAGGGAAACGGATGAATAACACACAGGCTCTGTCACCACAGGCACCTGCCAGCCAAAACAGGGATGTTCCAGTCTCATTTAGTTCCCCGGTGAGGGGATGTTCTCAAATGGACCACTCATTTACAGTCCCAAAGTAGAAAATTCTTAGAAATTGCATTAAACACATAAGAAGAGACAAACCTCTATTTCCTTGATGCTCTTGGCAGACAATATGAGGATGATGCCCATGACAAGGCAGAATGCTCCCGTGGCAAAGAAGCCAGACAGGACCTTGGTGGCCGAGAGCTGCAGCCGGTAGGCCGGTAATCGCTGCTGCTTAAAGGCAGAGTTGTCTGGCAATCGGGACAGCTGTGTCTGGGATTGCCTGTCCATTTGGGTCCTGCAGGTGACTGAGATAGACTTTTAAGACATGTATAACATTACTACTCACAGTAACCCCTCATAATGACAATATTAAGAATGAAGTGAATCTTCCTTCGTAGCTGCAGTCTTCCAGCTCCCTGAGTCATTTCTTTTTTTTCTGAATCATTTCTTAACCAGACCTGACATCCAGGAGGAGCACAATTTTCTTCAATCAGCCACTACTAGGTATATTTCACTGAGGTTCAAAAGCTTGTGCTACATGCCATGCTGAGGAACACTCCCCAGCAATCTGGGTAAACCAACATCTGGTGACACTGGGAAGCAGTTCTAATGGGCTACTTCTGGGATGTGGTGACTAATTCAAGGCAAGACCTTCCTGAAATGGGGAAAATAAATTTAACTTTAAAAATCTGCCTAAACCCTTAGAAATACAAAAAATATAGTAGTATATTTTTTTTCCAAAGGTGGCTATCCCATGACATGAATATAAATTAAGTTGGGAACATGCTCTCAGATTACAGCTAACTTTGCTATTTGTGATCATGAGAAAGAGACGCAAACAGGGATTGTAGAACACAGATGGTTAATCTCAACTTCCATTTTTTCATCCACAAGAAAGACTAGAGTAAAAAAACCGTAGATTAAAACATCTCTCCTAACCCTTTCCCAAGTGTATGCTTTGGAGTAGCCCAAATGAGGCAGAAGAAAAAGACAGATAACAATGAAATGTCCAATATTATAATATGGTATTACTGCTTTGGTTTTGTCCCCACCCCCCTACTTACTAGCAACCCACTAACATCATTTTCATTAGGCTGTTACTTCCTTTCTGTTCTTTAAGGTGCATTTAAGATGTAGATTTAGGATTTTTTAAAAATTAGGTGAGTTTCTAATCTTCCTCTTTGGTTAACATCAGGCAGGGAAACCATGCTGGACTGTTTCTGTATTAAAGAAGGCAATGGCTTTGGCAAATGCATCTAGTTTAAAAGAATATAAAATAAATGCAAATACACTAGGAGGTTTTGAATTCAGAGTCAGAGCTCCCACCTGCAAACTTGGGGAAGAGCACAATACCAATGGAAACTCTTCAGCATGTAATTAGAATCCAGCTGGGAGGCCGCAGCCAGTGTAGTGTGGCTGTTGGTTATCAGGCAGCCTTGTTAAGATGGCAGTGAACACTTCTAATTTACATCTACTATTGGTTTACCTAAATAAACATGGTCAAGGGCTTGGGTTTAAAAGCCAGTAATAGCTTATAAGATTAGAGTATGTGTGCAAGGTTGGCCCACAAAATATCAGGGGTGTTTTAATCTAGGTCTTTACCTAACATTGGTTGGGATTATACTACTATAGATAAATGCCTAGCAAAAGGGTCATGCATAGTAGTGAACCAATAAGAACTGTATTTCTTGGGCTTTTTTAAAACAACAAAACCAAACTAACCAAAATCCCAAACTAAAGGAGGTTCACAGCTAGTATGCTAGGGTTCTCCAGAGAAACAGAACCAATAGATTATATACAGGGTGGGGCAAATGTAGGTTTACAGTTGTGAGTGTGCGAAAGTTTATTCTTGTATTATTTATTATTGTATTATTTTCAATACCAACTGTATATCTACTTTTGCTCCACTGAAAGAGAAAGTGAGAGAGGAAGAGAGGAAGAGAGGGAGGGAGAGAGACAGAAAGAGAGGGAGAAGGAAAGAGATTATAAGGAAGGGGCTCACGTGATTATGGAGGAGGCTGGAAAGTCCAAACTCTGTAGAACTGGTGTCCCAATTTGAGTCTGAAGGCCGAAAGCTGCTGTAGAACCAGCAAGAGCTGCTGTCCCAGTTTGAAGGCCATCAGCCAGGAAGAGCTGATATTTCAGTTGGAAGGCAGAATTCTTTCTTACTTGGTGGGGGGATGGGAGAGGGGGCCTCAAACTTTGTTCTATTTAGGCCTTCAACGGATAGAATGAGGCTACCCACATTATGGAGGGCAATCTGCTTCACTAAAGTCCACCAATTTAAATATTAACCTCATCCAAAAATACCCTCATAGAAACACCCAGAATAATATTTGATCAACTATCCGGGCATCCTGTGGCTCAGACAAGTTGACACATAAAATTCACCATCACAGGTAGTAAGAAAAATATTTCTGGGGCAACATTCTTTCTTGAGAGATCACCAGATACACATTTTATAGGTATTTTTGTATTTACATATTTCTCACTTTTTAAGTAAACCTATTTCAAGCACACAGTTCTACTCCATAGGCTCTGCTTTTCACATTTCTAGAACGGTTCCTCAACTTCAGCAACATCCACCTTTGGGCCAGATGTCTTTGTTGTGAGGGGCTGTCCTGTAGGGCTGTAGAATGTTTAGTAGTATCCCTGGAGTCCACCCACTAAATGTGTCACAGCCCCCTACTAGATGCCAGTAGTAGCCCCCTAGTTGTGACAACCAAAAATGTCCCTAGACATTACAAATGGCCCCTGGGGGGCAAAATCTCTTCTGGTTGAGAGCCACCGCTCTAAACTGATATGGACATGACTATCTGTTGGCAGCTGTTGTGTTGCAGTCATTAGAAAGTTCAGAGAGTGATTTTTAAAGTCCTTGCTTTCATTTCTCTTTTAACCACTGTGTAGATAGCCTCCTCGGGCATTACCAGTCATCTAATATATATGGAATTGCTTCATATTTTACCGCCTTTTCCTATTAACTGCTGGGATGCAAATGTACTAAATATGAGTATACAATCAGCAAGTGGTTATATGTGTGTGGTTTTGGTAAATCAAGAGTGGCTTAGTGGATTGGTCTGAATTCTGAAATGCACAGACTAGATGTCTCAATTTCCAAATCTGTCCTTTTATACAATCATGCTTGATGTTTTCTTCCAGATAAATCTAAGACACATTAATTGATAGGAAGTTAAATGCCTGTCTTAGGAAAGCATGTTGCTCTATTTTTTCTTACTATTGGTCAAGGACGTCTCACATGTTAGGATTGAAGAGATGAAAACAACAGGGCTAAGTTTGGCCACAGTTGAGTACATTTTCATTTTGTGGTAGCTTCTTTTTCTTTTTCCTCTAACTGGTTGGGCCTGAGTCAGGTCCTGCAGAGTGGAAGTTAATTTTTTTCCCTTTGAGTTCCTGAGTATGGCTTCCAGACAACAGAGGTGTACTAGCAGCAAGTCACCGGTGTGCAGAAATGTGCTTGCTGGAGTATGATTTGCTAGACAGCCAGGCTCTTTAAAATTTCATAGTATTCAAATGTGGAATTTTATATACCAGTAGTGGCATCTTTTTAAAATTTGATTTATATACCTGGATCCCTGAAAAGGCAATCAATGGTATCCAGAAGTGAATATGGGAGATCTGGGCATTCCTGGTTCTGCTACTTAAAACTGTGTGTCCTTTCTGAGATTCAGTTTCAACATTTATAAAATACAAATAATAATACTTTTCCTTTAGGACTATGACAACGATCAAACATCACAGATTATATGTAAGTGAAAGCCCTAAATATTGCTTGACACAGATGGGTAAACAACAAACATTATTTAAATGAGTAAAAAAGTATGTGAATTTGATTAACAAAATAACAATAGTACTGGGTTATAACTCAGAACAAAATAAACATTCATGAGTCCATAGTGATGTAAGTAAACAACTGAATAAACAAGTAAATGAAGAAAAGAGACAGCTCTTTCTTACAGAAGAATTCCAATTAATAAATGTTGAAGCAGTGAGGGAAACAGCAAAACACTACAGTAATAATGGTATCAGGCAAGAACTACCAACGTTGCTAAAATTAATAGGCAACGTATGAGGGAAAACAGGATATTTGTGTAGCCTCAAAGCATTTCCCCCCAATATAGATATTAATTACAAAGGGAAAATTAGTAACTTTACAGGAGAGAAATTCAGCAACATTACTCTAACCAGGTGAATAAGGTTCACATCGCTAGTAATAAGATGAATTAACATTACACATCCCTGCTTTGATGCATCAAAAGGACGCATTACTTCTGTGGTATTCTGGCCAAAAATGCAGAAAACAACTGACAAACTCAAACTGAAGAACATTCTATAAAATACCTGATCAGTACTCTTCAAAAGTGTCAAGGTCATGACACAAAGGGGAGATTGAGGGACAGTCACCAATCTGAGCAAAGTAAGGAGACAGGACAACTACATGCAAGGTGGGATCCTTGACTGGATCCTGGGATGGAAACCAGTGGAAAAAACAGTGAAACCGAATGAAGTCTGTAGTTTAGTTAATTGCACTGTAGCAAGACTGATTTCTTAGTTCTGATGACTACCATGGTTATCCATGATGTTAACACCAGGAGGAACTGGAGGAAGGACATATGGGACATCTCTATACTATTTTTGCAACCTTTCTGTTAAGTCTGAAATTATTTCAAAATAACAAGTTAAAAAATAAGACAGTTGTAGTTATATTGCTGACTTTTATGTTTACTAAGGCCACATACACTTTTAGCTCTACTACTTCTTCTACTACTGTCCCCTTCACGCTGGGACCAGGCTTTAGCTCACAAATCTGTTCCACGTGAACCATCCCATGGAATCCTCAACCATCCTGAGAAACGTCATTCCTGTTTCACAGCTGCTGAAACTGAGGCTCAGCGAGGGAAGCGTTTGCCTAAGATTGCCCAGCTGCTCTCTCCTTTAGTCTTGTACAGTCACATCAGAGGCCAGTCGGTGAGAGAAAAACAAGCTGGTGATACTTTATTATACAGGGAGTTGGCAATGGACAGATTCATTTTGGTCACACATTCCCAGGGGTCCACCTGGTGATGCAGCCAATGCAGTAAAACAGCAGCTGGTATTCACTGAGCGTCTGCAGTGTGCCCGAGCCACTGAGCGAGAGGCAAATCCCGCTACGAACACTGGAAGCTTCATGGGACAAAGACTTAGAAAAGGCCCAGCTTCAAGGATTCTGACTTGCACAGACTGAGGACTCCCATTTCCAGAAGTTCAAAAACTTCCTTTTTTATCTACATGAGAGAAAAGACAAAAAAAGGTTAAGATCAAGAAAAGATGGTGTTGGTGAATAAATTCAACCTTCTGGACGTCCTGGTATTTATGCAGCTGTTATGGCCAGAGTCAGGGACCGCAGAAATCCTAACCCACATTTTATTCAGAGCTGGAATATTTACACAAGTAAAGGAAGAGGTATTATATAAAACATCAGCTTCAATCAAGTGCTGTTTTGTTTGCAGCCACTCAGAATAAAAATCTCATACAAGAGAATCTCATACAAAGATAACCAAAGTGTGCCCAGATCATACATAAATTTCAATGTAGGATAACTGCTAATAATGACATCAACATAATAAAAATAACTATGGGTGACAAGGGTTTTTAGGTTACTCTTTCTCTATATTATTGCAGTTAGAAAGCTAGGGGTGGACTACTCAGATTTAATATTAAAACCAAAATAAAATATGGCCTCATGTGCTGGACATCAGTTTGGTTAAACCAATTTTAAAAAGCCAGTCAGTTCAGGAGGCAGCGCGCGCGTGTGTATGTGTGTGTGTGTGTGTGTGTGTATGTGTGTAGGAAACTGAGAAAATTGTCTCTTAACTTTAACTGATGTCTGATCTAATTCACTGATCAATTATAATCAGGTTTGGTCATTCTGTGGTAAATTAATTCATCTGCATGGTGGGAGGAGTAATCCAAGCCTCTTCACTAGTTACTGCTGTGCTTCATTCCTGGTTGGTGACCGGCAGCCCTGTTTACTACTGCACAGTTCCTTCTCTCTCCAATAGCTACCTGTAAACAATCGGCCAGATTGAAAAACTAGCCCCATGATAACATGGTGGGTGGAAAATCAATTTTTGCACATTATGATGGTAATGAATTACTTTCATAAATATATAACAAACTAATGCTGTGCCCACAGAGGCATTCAGTTTTAATCCACTGAGACATCAGAACATTTCCCCATCCCCCCCGACCAAAAGAGCCCTCTAAGTTAAGCAAGTGGGTTTTGGGGGATGCAGGGATGGGGGCAATGAGGCAAACTCAGGCCCCTGCCTCCAGTGCTCTTACAAGGACCAAGAGCAAAGGTGGCTGCGTCTCTAAAGCAAGGCACAGGGGGCCGTGCGAAGCCCTCCGGATCCTCCTGTTTCTCAGAGGGGCAGTACAGCTGTGGTCCCCAGGGCGGCAGAAGCCACCGGCGCTTTACAGAAGAAACAGGCGATTCCTGTAAAACCCATGGGAAGGATGGGAGTCTGCGTAAGGGCTGAGATGGCCTCCAGGACGGCCCTGTAGAGCAGCTGTCAAAGGACAGCTGGGGCCTCACGCCGAAGCCCTTCTTACTGTGTTTGAACGCAGGTTAGAGTAGGAAAAAAGAAGAGTGAAGACACTGCTGGCTGCACGGTACCTCGGGAATGTCCATCATCCTCCTCAGCTTCTGGTCCCTCCAATTCCAGTCGAAAACCAGGAACTTCAGGGGGTTCAAGTTAAGGCCGCCTGAAAGGGACGGGGAGGGAGGTGCTGCAGGTGAAGGCCTCAGGGCACAGCTGACTGAAGTGACTATAGTCTCCTGGTCGCTTTTCACGCGTTTGCTGTCCTCCCCCCAGCTAACCTCTCGCTGAAGGCGGGCGAGCCCGGGGAGGGCAGAGGCAGCGCCCCAGGCTCGCTGAGTCCTGGCTGGGCGAGGGAGCTGCTCGGCTGAGCCCCAGGGCTGAGCTCCAAGGCCCAGGCCCCCGGGCAGCCCGGGCGCGAGGCTTCACCCCTCGGGCGGGCAAGGTGCCCGCGGCCTGGGGCAGTGCCCGGCCGCGAGGGGAGGCTGCGGAGTCCCCAGGACTGAGGGTGGGCGGGAGGAGGCGGCTCCCTGTGGGCAGGGCCCCTTCCCACCGCCCTGTCCCCCGAGGCGAACAGTGACGCGGGCCGGCCGGGGCTGCCTGCCTCTCGGCTCTCGGAGTGGGCACCGTGGGCCCTTCTCGCGCCCCACGGCCCCCGCGGTCACGCTTCGGGGAGGCCCAGCCGAGGCCTTCCCTGACGCGCCGCAGCAGTTCCCTCACACTTTTCTCTGTGATTACTTCAGCATTTCCCTCTCGGCCCTAAAGGACTTTCTCATGTTTCTTATCATTAAAATGCCTCTTATTTAAAACTCCCTGAATAATTAAAAATGACAAATAAAGGAAGACAATGGTTGATAATCTTCCCTTAACAATAATTGATTGCTGGTGGCAGAGCAAACAGGTACAACCTCTCTAGAAGGCAACTGGCTATCATAGAAAAGGGGCTTTAAAATGCTTCTTATTTGATAAAATAATTCTCCTATGACATATCCTAATAAAAACAGGAGAAATTTAAACACAGTTACTTACAAAGATGATCACTGCAGTATTATTTATAATAGCAAAAAATCAGAAACAACCCAAGTATTCTACCATAATAGAATTGTTAAAAGCCATCTAACTTGGGTTTAATATACAAAATATAGAGAGAACTCATATAACTCAACACCAAAAAAACCCCCAAACAATTTGATTTAAAAATGGGCAGGGGAACCAAATAGACATTTTTCCAAAGAAGACATCCAAATGGCCATAAAGTACATTAGGGAAATGCAAATCAAAACCACAATAAATTATTATTCGGCCACAAGAAAGAAGGAAATCCTGTCATTTGCAACAACATGGACAGACCTTAAGGGCATTACACTAAATGAAATAAATCAGACCGAGAAAGACAAATATTGTACGATCTCACTTATATGTGGAGTCTAGAAAAACTGAACTCATAGATACAGAGAAAAGATTGGTGGTTGCCAGAGGTGGGGGTGGGGGGGAATGGGTGAAGGTAATCAAAAAGTAAATACTTCCAGTTATAAGATAAATAAGTTTTGGCGATATAATGTATAGCATGGCGGCTATAGTTAACAACTGTATCTTTAAAAAAATTCTCATCACAAGAAAAAAATGTAATTATGTGAGGTGACCGGTACTAACTAAACTTATTGAGGTGATCATTTTTCAGTACATATATATATCGAATCACTATGTTGTACATCTTGGACTAATACAGTGTTATATGTCAATTATATCTCAATAAAACTGGGAAAAAACCCTAACTTTACAATAGAATATTATATAGCCATTAAAAATAAAAAAATTAAAACTATTTCATGACAGAAAAAGTCCTTAAGAGATGTATTACGTGGAAAAGGTAGGTCATGAAGTTATGATACAGAGTAAGTATGAGCTCTATTTATAAAAATATATAAAACGCATAGAAAAAAACTAAAAGGAAATATATTCAATATTAACTAACAAGAGATTATCTCTAAAGTGAATTATTTTCTTTTATGTACTTCTGCATTTTTCAAAGGCTCTTATAGTCAGAAAATCCCCTTCCTTATTAAATTAAAACAATACCATTCTGTCTATAATTGTGTAGATCCCAATGTCAAAAGATATTTGACATCTGGAAACTCTCCTTAATATTCATACCTACTGCATGTCTCTCCACCTGCCCTCCTCCGATTCAGCTGTTCTCCTGTTTTCGAATGCTCCTGAATGCTTTTCTCACATCTGCATACTTCAAAGATCCTATTTTAATCGTCCCCATACTTTAAAGATCAGTTAAGAACCCTTTCTTCTGTAATGCTGTTCCTGAAGACTCAGCTACCACATCAACCTCTCCCTCACTTCAAGTCCTCTGGACTCGGAAGTGCTCACTTGGCCTTTGGTCCTTACTGTCTTGTATGGTCAACCTAATTCTATGTGCACTTATCTCTTCAACGGGATCAGGAGCTCCCTGACTGGGAAAGGCTCAGGAACCAGGAAGGCCGAGACAGACTCACTTTGGGAGGCCACTTAGCCCTTGTGAGCATTAGTTTTGTGTCATGGGAAATAAGAACACCAGCCTGCAAGGATGAGGCAAGTACTACATAAGATAAATGCGAGTGTGTTTAACATACTGCTAAGTACAAAGAGGAAGTAAAAAAGTATTTGTTTCCCTTCTTCATCTGGGGCCTCCAGTTTGTTACTTGTAATTGCACAGAGCTCTGTATACAGTGGGTTTACCTAACCCTGGATGGCTTTCATCTGGAGTGAACACTAGTATTTTCAGCTTTTGTTTGCTTTTTGGCAAATGACCATCTCTAGACCGAGTTACTATACTGATGAACCCGTTACTTTTAGATATATAAAAAAGTCCAGGAATAACTGTTGTCAGCTATAAAACAATGTTCTATTACTATATTAAAGAAGTAATTTGGAAATGAGTGTTGACAAGAAATCTCTAATCTGTCTGGCAGGTAGAACAGGGAGTAAGATCATCAGCAGGTGGATGTTGTCTGGAACACTTTCTGGGTAAAGCACTACAAGAGATGCATTAGAGAAATAGTCTAGAATACCACTATTTCATCCACAGAAACTGCACTTTTGTTTCAACATGTTTTCAAGTGTAATGGGAGTCTTGGGGATCCACGACTCAATTAAGTGAGAGGGAAATGCTCAACACATCCAGCTCTACAAATTCCAG
This sequence comes from Miniopterus schreibersii, assembly GCF_964146895.1. Lineage (NCBI taxonomy): Eukaryota > Metazoa > Chordata > Mammalia > Chiroptera > Miniopteridae > Miniopterus > Miniopterus schreibersii. The sequence goes on along the minus strand of NC_138106.1, from coordinate 64,861,771 downwards.
AGGCTGCAAACGGATGGAATTAGTTGTGGGTCCACTAACCTTCTTAAAGCAATTGAAATCTGAATGTATTTAGGTGGGCACCTGCCCTGCAGCTTGCCACAGTCTTTATTATTCCCTATTCCATTATACCTGCCGGCTGACTTCAGAGACTCACGGCTGAGTTTTCAACTCCTGAATTAACACAGAGATCTGGCTTTACTACGTTGCACATGTGGTATCCCAAAAGTCACATGGGGGTAAGGCACACTCCCAGCTCCGGAGAGTATCACTGGCTCTTTTCACACCTTGTTTAACGAGTTCTTTAATCCTCCCTGGAGTTCCTACACCCAGGTGCACGGCACGCTTCTCCAGCAACTTAACCTGCTCCTGGACCTGTACCAAGATGGGAGAGAATAAAGAAAAGTGTGATACTGAGGCAGACAACCAAAATATATTTCCCAAATAAATGTGGCCTTCGTCCACAGTTCCTGACTCGCAGCTCCCCAAGCCCTTGCAATTTCCTAAGTGTTGAGAGTGATGAAGCTGTCTTTTGTTATTTGAATGAGGTGGCTTTTGGAAGCACCTGAGGATGGAGACTGGCTCCAGGAGAACCGACCATGTAATGTGAGGGTTGGAACTTTCACTCCCAGCCTTGACCTCCAGGGAGGCAGGAGGGGCTGAAGGCTGAATCAGTCGCCAATGGCCAATGATTTAATCAAGCATGCCTATGTATTGAAGCCTCCATAAAAAACTTGACAGGAAAGAGTTTGAAGAGCTTTTGGGTTAGTGAGCCTATGGCGACTGGGGAGAATGGTGTGCTTGGAGAAGGCATGGAAGCTCCACACCCTTCCCCAGACCTTGCCCTATGCATCTCTTCCATCTGGCTGTTCCTGAGTCACATGTTTTATAACGAACTGGTGATCTAGTAAGTAAAATGCTTCTTGGAGTTTTGTGAGCTGCTCTAGCAAATTAATTGAATCCGAGGGGGTTGTGGGAACCACTGATCTATAACCAGTTGGTCATACAGGTAATAGCCTGGGCTTGTGACTAGTATCTGAAGTTGGGGGTAGGGGGTGTGTATGCTGTCTTGTGGGACTGAACCCTTAACCTGTGGAATCTGATGTATCTATCTCCAGGTGGATAATGTCAGAATTGAGTTGGATTGCAGGACATCAAGCTGGTGTCTGGAGCATTTCTTAGATGTGTGAGAAAGCACCCCCTCCACATGTTGGAACTTGGGTCCAGAAACTCTTTTCAAAGAGTCATTAGAAAATGCAATCAATCATAGGACAATTTAGAGCATTTTGTCTAAAAGTTAAGAAAGTTAAAAAGCAAGTGGGGCTACCCTTATTTAGGGTCAACTTCTAGGGCAAAGAACGTTAACATCAAGATAGAAGAAAACAGGTAAATCTTCAAAGAGTCCAGGGGTCAAACCCCAGCTCCTGTAGAGGAGTCTTGGTGCATGTAGGAGAGTGACTGCTGTGGGGAGAGGTAGGTGTGCAGAGGTAGGGAATGTAAAGAAAACAAGAATGGTTGTTAAATATGTTATATAAGGAGGCACCAAAGAAAATGCTTGTTAAGGAGATAAGCAGAGGTTGGAGGGAAAAAGCTGAGATCTAGAAGTGGCCCTTAAGGATCACTAACATCTCCCACCAAGAACCACAGGCCCTTTGCTTACCTTTATGTGTTTTGCAAATAATTTTATAACTTTGCTGTCTCCTCTGAATACCGTCATCGACCTAATGAAAAGGAACAGATTACTGCATAAGAAAACTCACTCATTCTGGGCCATGTTGACTACTTAAGTATTATGTTTTGTTTTAGTCAAAGAATATGTGCATTAATTTATGTGTGTATATATGTGCACATGTATGTGTATATATGCACGCATAAAAATTCTGAGATTTTCAGATTAGCCATCTCTGAAATGAAATGGGTGGCCTTTTATACAGGCTTCTAACTCTCAACATGAGGCTAGCTTTACTTAGGCTTCCTTGAATGCTGAAACGCTTTACTTAGGTTTCCTTGAATACTGAAACGTGGATCTGTGCTTGACTTGCAATACAGAATTTCTGTATTCCAGGGCCCTGGCATAGGACTTATCTTCCAACTCCACAGTACATTCTCATACGCTTGGCTGTGAGAATCTCTGACAGCAGTAGCACCAGCCATGCGCTGGGGCTGGGAGGGAGCTGGGGCTGGGCTGCAGGGAGGGGCAAGAGGCTCACGTACCTTCATCAGAGCAGCCCCCACTTTTACTTACTTCGCAGAGTGAGCTTTGCCATAAAATTTTTTCTGTAGAAATGCTTCGGTATAAATGGGTATAAAATAATAAGTCTTTTAGTTGATGTTTGAGGTGAGAACTAACATGGAAAAACTGCTTGAGAATATTAGTTCCCTTTATGTATCATTGTTTTGTTTGGGGAAATATTATTGACTAGTTGGAATCTATGGGTTTGCAAATAGTGAATCATGTTATACAAGTGCTGTTGCACTTGACTTTTTACTTATACATAAGGTTTCTCCATGGCAAGGTCAACTAGCAAGACAATTTAGGGGACATATCTGACATAACTCGTGGTTCTCAAGGGAGGAGATATTCTTATAAAAGTTAGAATTACTCACCACTAGTCTTTATGAATAGGGCTCATTGTGCCTGCTCAAAAATCACCTTTTGCAAATCACCTAACCTCAAAATGGATCGTAGTTATCACCGGGGACACAGAAAAACACTGAGAATTGGTAAATGAAGTGCGACAACATAGGCTTTTATGCCCCTCAGAAAGGCAATTATGTACAGCAAACACTCAAATCAATATGACAACTTGTTTTTAAGAGGCCACCTTGAGGCCAACCTGCCTGCCATTAGAGCTTGAATATGAAATAAATTCTGTGGTGGTAGTTTTTAAAACACTGAAAAGTCACTGTAAACTACTGTGATTTCAAATAGAGTTTCTGAGAAGCAGTTGGAGTCTTGAAGATCAATTATGTTTGGAGCAGAAATAGTTGAAACACTTTTGTGGGGAAAGGAGAGTTTGAAGGACTATTAACAAAGCTTAACGACTACTTTTCTAAATTCACGATCAAATTAGTTCATTTAGACAAATAGATGCTAAATAACTACTGAGTGTCCACATTTGCACCTAAGTCTATTTGATCAAACTCTTCTTTCTTTCAGGACTTAAATTTTCCTTTACTTTGTCTTGTGTCAAATCCTGGCACAGAGCCTGGCCCTGGGAGAGAGTGAGTCTCAGTAAATCCCCTTTCGCTCTGATGGCTCTTCCCTGAAAGCTGAGTGTTACCCCAGATCCAGTGGAAGCCTTCTTGTTTATGATACAAAAGCTACAGTGAATGAGAAAGTACGTGAAAGCACGTAGTAAAGCACTGACAAATTATCTTTAAAACATAATTTTTACATTAAAATTTTTGGTCCTCTTGGAATTTATCTTGGTATAAGAAGTGAGATATGGATCCAAGTTTATTTTTCCAGATGGCTACCCATTTGTTCCAACACCACTTATTAAGCAATCCATCTTTCCCTACTGATTTGTCACCTTCACCATACGCTACGTTTTCATATACATACGGGTCTATTTCTGAACTCTCAGTTCTGTTTCACGGATCTGATCTCTCTGTCATGCATGTGCCAGTTCCATACTGTTTTAATTATTGAGATTTTGTAGGATGTTTTCTAAAAAATCTGATACTATAGGCGTAGTACCTGCTCATTAGTATATTTTTCAGAATTTCCCTGAGGGCTGATTTCTTCTCATGTGGACTTAGAACTAGTTTACTTAGTTTAAAAACAATTCTTTTGGAGTTTTGTTGGAAATCTGTGACACTTATGGATTATCCTAGGTAAAACAGATGCCTTTACAACACTGAATCTATTCAAGACATGGTAGCCTTTTTGTGATTGTTCAAGGTCTTCTGCATCGCTGTGTAATATTTTCTTTATATAGGTTTTGGTAAGTTTATTTCTTGGTGTTCTATCTTTTCTTGTTGTTTTAAATTAGATCTTTTCTTCTAACTGGTTATTGCTCCTACGATCTCCCCATTTTCACCTTTGCCCTCTACAATGTGTGTTTGCCACACAGCAGCCAAAGAGATCCTTCAGAATGGTTATTCAGGTCTTTCTGACTGTCCCCTTTGCTTGGCACACTCTTAGATGTCTGCTTGGCTTTCTCCTTCACCTGTTTAAGTCTCAGCTCACACGCCATCTCCTTAAAGACGCTTTCTGGGACTACCCTTTTAAAAGCAGCCCCATCTACTTCTTCCCCTTTGCCATGCTGTATTTTTTCTTATATGACTTATCACTAGCTGACATTATAATGTATATTTACTTGCTTACTGTCTGTGCCCCACACTGGAAAGTAAGTTCTGTGAGAGAGCGGACTCTGTTTTGTGCATCGCTACATCTCCAGCGTACAGAACGTATCAGTTCGGCACATATCGGTTATTCGGAAAACATCTATGAAATAGTAGGTGAAGCGTCCAACCTAATGAGCTCCAGGGCTCGGACGGCAGAGCTGCAGATGACCAGCATCAGGACCGACTTCTTCTCAGTATGGTTCTTCCGAAGCTTTACCCACTTAGGGCAGACTGAAGAAAAGACCGTAAGGAAATACATTATTGTAAATACAGCAACATAGGGCCCCCCAAACTGAGTGTTCTCCAATTACTTCTTTGTTAATGTTTAAGTAAAATAAAATATAATGAGCACTGTTTAGATTCTATTCTCTGGTTACTGTAGGTATTAGATGAAAATGAAATATCATTAACTTACAACACAAAACATATATATTATGCCAAATAGCTAAATGTGACTAGTTTTAGGACTAAGTAAAAAAAGTTTAAAATAATGCATCTGTGATATTTTAATTTGTTTGATGCTTGAAGGCAATGTTGACTGGGAAAATAATTCTGATTCAATAATGTTAAATTTTAAAGGGACACTGAGCATAAAATAAAAAACGGAAATGATGCTGCAACAAAGCAAACATTTATTAAACAGTGACACTGCGCTAGGCACTCTACATGCAACCTTGTTTAGTTCTCTTAACCCAGTGAGGTTGAGTCTATTACCTACATTTACAATTGCTGAATTTGAGGCTACAAAGTATATGAACTCAAGCTGAGTGTCTCCAGATTGATTAGAGTTTTAAAGAAGGATGCTAAATCTCCACATCTAAATATTTCATTGTTGGTTACAAACAATGACTACCTCCTGTGAATAATCCAGTTATTACCGACTACACACAATACATATTGGAAAGGTCAAATTAGGTTGACCATGTAATACCTGAGGTCTGAGTTCTGAAGATGTGAACAGTCTCAGAATCTCATAGTTGGAACAGGGGTCACACAGTCCAACTTCCTATCTTTCAGATAACAGAGTCAAGTCCCAGGGAGTTCTCAGTGACCTGTCCCAGGTCAGAGAGCAAATTAGTAGGGGACCTGAACTAGTAGGGGACCTAATTATTCTCTAGGTTCCTAGGCTAATACTTCTAATGTGTTATAAACAAAAATGAGCCCAAACCCCAAAGCCAGAGCAAAACAAGAATAAACTTAAATAAATAAAAATCATTATCAATAGGGACCTTAAAAAACCCTCCATTTAAAATCCATTTAAGGTGGAAACTGTTTTAAAACAGTAGAAACTTGATTTTAAGTGCAGTTTTGAAAATTTTTATTTCAAAGAGACTGAACATATGTTTTAATGTAATAACTTGGTGAATAATTTTTAAAAAATGAGTTTACTTACTTTCTTTTAGGTATGATGAAAGACTATGAGTCAAATCATTGGCCTTGAGAAAACAGGAGTCTAGAAATATAAGAAACATGCTTTGTAGTGAATTTTGCAACTATTTCATTGTTTATCTCACAGAATAAAAGTAGATGAAGTGACATGTGAATGGTGTGTTCTTGAACAAGGTTGTAAAACGTTAGTGAATTGGGGGCTCATTATATATTTAAAGTGTTGTCTAGTATTTACAACAATAGCAGCAGCAACAAGTAAACTTTAACTGTCCATAGTTTCTTAGGGTAGTGAAATAAAAGCTTATTGTATTAGTCAATGGATTAATGAAGCATCTTTATTTTTCAAATCTATGCAACAGGTAATATACAAAGGCAGAACTGAAACAGCTAACAAATCTATGTAGAAATGTTCAAACCCACTAGTCATCATATGCATGCAAATTAATACAATGATGAGATGACTTTTACACACACATTAGATGTATAGCACCAAGTGTTATCTAGAATGTAGGGTGACAAAAACTCTTATGAACTGTAGGTGGGGTGTAAACTGATATAGCTATTCTGGAAAGTAGTAAAAATAAGATGTATACCACCCCATGACCCCATGATTACATTCCTGAGTACATAATGGAAAGAAATTCTTGTTATGGTCTATAAAGAGACATACACAAGTATATTCACTCTAACATTATTTGTGATAGTAGGGAACTAGAAGCAACCTAGGTGTCCATATCTGAGAGAATAGATGAGTAATAGGTGATAGATGACATCACTGCAATACTACGCAGCATTTAGAAGCACTGAACTAGATGTGTATAAATCCAACAGGTATATCTCAAAAAAGTGTTAAGTCAGGAAAGACATAGAATGAGTGGTTCAGCACAACATCATTTAGATAAATTGCAAAATGCACACAAATACAGCAACATGACGTATTTTGCAATAGCATATACATTTAGAAACATATTAACACAGAATGAATGCCTGCAGGGAAAGGAAATTGGCATGTGCAGTTGGGAAAGAATGAGAATAATACATAAAAACACAGTATAACATAACACAACACAATAAAAGACAATATAACACTAAAACACAGGGACTTGCTCAACCAAAGACAATCCTGGTCTAGCAATCACGTAGTATTGTTAACTCTGTAACTGAGATGGATAGAAAAGCAGCAGCATGTTTATCATTCTAATTCTATAAAGAAAAGTTTGTCTATAAACACAGCAGAGAGCTAGGGAGTAAACTATTACTAAATTAAATGACATTTATATTGTGACCTAGCATGTATAACACATTATGTGAGTAATGAACTTCAAAGATGTTGCCTCCTGTACTGTTGTAGAGCCTTTGATGGTCTTTAAAACTGTAATTTCCCAAGCCTGGAGATGATCAGACTCACCTGGAGAGCTTTGCAAAACATACAGATTCCTGGTATGGACTCCCTCTTTCATAGTGAGTCAGAATTCCCTGGGGGCGAGCCTGGGAATTTGCTTTTTTACGTTGCCGGTGATTCAGTTGCACTAGCCTACAGGCTTTCAGCAGTGATCTAAACCACACTGCAGCTCTCAGGAGGACAGCAAGGTTAGCTCCAAGGGATTGCCTGCCTCGAAACTCTAATTAAATGCCCATGTGCATGACATTAACAATGTACAGTGCACCATGTTAATTGAAAAGACATGTTCCTGCCCTACAGACACAAACAACCTCAAATCAAAACCAAGTTACACACTCGACAAACTAAATAGGAAAAATATTTTATTATTTACATATATTTATGCCCCTTCCTGAACCTGCACCAAACAACCCATGGTGCATCCCTCCTCTGCCCTCGCATAGACTTCCTCGCTCCTTGGTCTCATCAGTGTAGTGATGGCCTTTTCTCTACAACCTTCCTATGATGCCCTGTGAATCAGAATGGCCTAGTTTTTTAACTGAAAATGAAAACCTGCTCTTTTTGCCTGTAACAGTATTTTTACCATATTTACAACTTTTTTCTTCCTCCCTAAACCAACGCATGACCACAATTCTTGCCTACCTGTGCTACTGAACTCTAATATGGCAATTATATAATGTAAACTCACTATGGAACTCAAATGACTCCTTAAATGTTTCTTCTGACCTTCGATTCTCTACCATTCTAGCAAATTAAGGTTAATTAATTATATTCCATGAGGTTACAGAGTAGCAGTGGTCCCACTATCTCACAAGTCTTTCCAAAGTTGAAGGTATACTCTAACAAAAAACTAGAAAGGAAAATTGACCACTGAGCCCCAGTAAAATCACACTTGCAGTTAAACCCTGAAAAGAGGCTTTGTTATAACACTTGCTTCTTGAGAAAGAGCAGCCAGGACCCAGCTCCCCTCAGAGGAGATGCTGTGCTGGGAAGCGTGGTTGCTCACTGCTGCTGGAGCCGTGGGGCTCAGCAAGTCAGAACTCCAGTTCGCGCTCATGTGGAAACGCACTCCTTCAATTCCCGAGAGGACATCCCTTTTGGAAAAGAAACAGGGCACTCGTGTCTCCAACCCAATGTGCATTTCATAAAAAAAGTGTATCACAAAGGAATTATAAAAATTCCGGGAACGGGCTGGTTTTCAGTTTCTCAAGCCTCTAGAAAGCATAACGTTGCGATGGAAAAAGGAAATCAAGCTACCCTTGACTTTTTCCAAAAGCAGTGTTAGATAGCCCTCGTGGTCTATAAATAGCTCATCTCAGGCAGAGCACCCAAACTGCTTGAGGACTGAGTTTATGACATCTCTTTTCTTCAGTCTCTGCCCAGGAGTTATAGGACGTATCATAAATTTGAAATTCATGAAAATAAGTTGTTTTAAGAATTCTGCAATATCTTTTAACTTAATTATAAATACTCTAAGACAGCAGACTTCAAACAAAAGTAGGCTGAAGAATTGCCTTGTTAAAAATGCAGAATTTTGTCCCTGTCTTTAGATAGTTTGCTTGAAAAAGTTTGGGCCGGGACCCCAAAAACTGTCCTAAAAACAAAACCATAAGTAGAAATCCATGATAAGAACAACAACAAAACTAAGCTGCTTATTAAAGCTAACGTTCTTGCCTATAAAAGACGAATACATTCGTGTTTCATATCTATACTTTTAAATGTGTGGTTTGTCTTTATTTAACTTCTGTCTTCCTTAGGGATTCTTACTCCTTGAAGAATATGCTAAAAAAAAATTCATACCCAACAACTAGCCTTTTGAATAAAAATAAAATTAAAACCTTTCTATTAGATTGAACAAATGCCACTTAGCATCTTCATAAAGAAATCATAAAAGAATGAAAACCATGAGGCTGAGGAAAGGATATCAGGCTGGGTAAACCGTATTTGTGTCTGGCTGAGACACCTTGCCATAACACAGAGTAAGGATGAATCCATTTTGCGCCTCATCATCAGGAAAGTTGCTAGCAATTAACAATGGGTCCTTCTGCATGACTAATCTCAGACTAGTAAGAAGGAAAAAAAAAGGGGGAAAAAGCCAAAGAAGCCTGGCTGTACCTGGTAGCTTCAGTTCTTCTAACTCAATCACCGAGCGACTGCTGCTGTAATAGTCTTTCATCAGTTGCTGCAGGTCTTCAGGTGTCCCTGGTTTTGGCTCTGACTTTGCAAGAATGTCAGTAATTTTCTTCTAAGACACGAGAAGAAAAAAAACAGGAGGAAAGATTCTAGTATGGCATTTCGCTTAGGGCAGGTTGGCTCCTCTGGCACTTAAGCTGCACATAGGTCTCGGTGGTAACCGAGTATGAATGTGAGTTCTGATAAACACACTTGAGAAAGCATAACAGATATTCCTTGGGTATTACTGCTTTGGAAAATGAATGGATGATCTAAAAGCCCCCTTGTAACTCTTTGTTACAAAGACTTCTAGGAGAACTGACATTTTTATAGCAGTCTCCATAATAGGGTATTCTTTTCTGTTAAAAGTCAAGAAATCTTGTTGCTGTGGAACCCCTCCTTAAGCCTGGGAGAGCAGTTTCGAGAATTTCTTGCCTAACTTGGTTTTTAAGGTTTGGATTTCTGGGATTAGAGTAAAAGCTGCAGGAGTAATCCAAGCATAGGACCCACTGCAAAGGGGGATTTTCAGACTCGCAGTTCTCAAGTCTTGGGGGATATAGTCTTGAAGCAGTCCTATGGAAAGCAGAACAGGAAATACTGCACAACATCTATTTTGATTTGGACTTATTTGTGTAGCATTTACTGAATGCCTGCAATGTACTAGGAGCACACAATTGTTCATTTAATTTTCATCATAAACTTCCCTTCTCATTTCCTTCTAATGTTTCACCAAAGATCTAGAAAGAGCCGTTCCTCACTCAACCTCCCCAGGCCCCAGCTTTTTTTCCTCCTTCCACAATATCCTCATTTCTATAGCAGTGCCAAGAATGGGCCAAATTCTGTCAAACGAATTAACTTTTAAAAATACGTCATCGGTGGGCACACTTCAGCATGACCTCAGCCAAGGCTCAACTATCTAGCTAGAGTTCCGACCTTGAGCCACCAAGAACTTAACACCCCTGAAGGCCATTAGTGCACAAACTATCAAAGAGACGTTAACATTACTTCTTTAAGGGACTTGCCAAACCTCAGCCAATTTGGCATTTCCTATCTTCCTACTTGGCCATTTGCAAGCAAAGAAAACACATGCACACACCGCCGTTCTCTAAAAGCCTGCTGGTAAGTAACCGGTTTGAGTCCCCCTTCTCTCCTCTAATCCCAGCCGTATTTCCTCTGCTGACTTCAGCAGTAGACCCTTCTTGGCAGGGAGAGAATTACACTCCTGTTTTCATAACTGTGGTGGAAGGTCAAAGCTAACCACACTTTCTCCAAGTCCTGAGCCATAAGAAAGTTTGTATAGGAGCAAGAGTCCTCCATATGCTCCCAGGCAAGTATTAAAATGCAAGGGGTGACTTTTGCTTTAAATTATGGTTCCAAATGAGAGTCAGAAGTGCCTTATACTACCTTCATCTGCTTATTATTTTCTTCTTGTTAATATTCTAAGATAAAAGGTTTTAAAAACTGAAATGGATAAGAAAAGAAGGTTGGTAAACTTTCCTTGGACAGAGCCAGAGGGGCCAGAGGGCAGGAGAGTTCTGGGCCCTTCTAGAATTAGAAACCCCTGTCTGACTTCTAACCACACTGAAAACACAGGGTGGGGAAGAGAGATGTTTAATGTTCCACAAAACTGAAACAGGAATCAGAAGGATTCATTTTTAGCTCCAACAGAAACACTTATTACGAGTGACCTTAGGAAAGTCACAAAACCTCACCGAATCTTACAATTTCTGCAACTCTAAAGTGGTGATTACAGTAACTGCCTCATCAAAGTATACTGAACAAAAAGGTGATGTAAACCATGTAGGGCCACACCATTGTAAAAAATTATTAATATTACCTTTCTCCTCTTCCTGGTCTTAGTGGCATCTTCTTTTGTTTCCTTTGGTTGTATCAAGAAACATTCCTTAGGCTATAAAAAATACAAATGAGAGTACTATGCTAAGTGAAATAAGCCAGTCGGAGAAAGACAAATACCACATGATCTCACTTATATGTGGAATCTAATGAACAAAATAAACTAATGAACAAAATAGATTAAAAAACATGGATGCATGGTACAGACTGACAAATCTCAGAGGGAAGGGGGCGGGGTGGAAAGAGATTAACCAAAGAAGTTATATGCATATATGCATAGCCCATGGACACAGTCAATAGTGCCATGAAGGCCTGGTTGGGAGTGGGGGGTGAGGGAGCAGAGCAGGGTGAAGGGGGTCAATGGTGGAAAAAAGGGGGCACATCTGTAATACTTTCAACAATAAGAATACATAAAAAAAAGAAAGAAATGAGAAAACTTTTCTCTTAGTGTGATGCGGTGTCAACTAATGATACCAATCCCAAAGTACCTACCGCCATAAATATATTCTTCAGAGTATCTTGGTGATATTCTACAGGCAGAGAGATGCTGGAATACCCACTGTAGGCTATGATACAGACTGGAAAATCTTTGAACAGAGGTCAGAATGTGTGAGTGCACATGTGTGTTTGGGGTGATGGTGCAGGGCCTTAAAGATGAAAGACAACAGCCAGGTTTGTAAAATACAGGCAGAAAGAGATGTGATGAAACTGAAGATGTTATGAGAAAGTCTGACTGGTAAGACTGGTATTTTCCATGAACTAGCAATGTATGAGTATGTATTTCCAAGTCACTGGTTTATTGCTTCATTATTTTGTTATTCTTTCCTTTTCTCAATAAGCAAAGAAAATCTGAAGTAGGATATATTTACTTACATTTTTATAAAACCTGCAACAAATGTCTTATCTATAGTGACCACAAAATGAATGTTTCTGCTGATGGTCTGAGAGGTTTTAGTACCAGGGCATCTTGAGTAATCAATTTTGCCTGTTGCCTTGACCCCTGTGTACCCTATACTATCTAGTGCTATTTTTACCCTGTCTTTTTTTTTTTAATGTAGAAAAACAGGAAATTTGGACTATGGCCTTGATTTATAAAATAGAATGCCTCAGATTCCGTATTTATTAATCATAAGCAGGAATATAAAATGTTTCCTGTGCTGGGTCTTTTATGCAACATTTTCAAACAAGTTGCCAAGTAAGATATAAAATGTAAGTGCAAACTTATTCTGAGTTTTTTCTTGATTAAGTTTCCATTCCAACTAGAGAATACTCAGTTTAAGCTGGTAAGCTACTAACTAAAGCAATCTTGTCCACTGGCTCTGTTTAAAATGATTACAGATGAAGCTTTCTATTACACTTTGCAGACAGTCTGCAGATTAAGAATGCCTATGGCCTGAAGCCAGAGAGAGATATATAATGCTACATAATTTCTTCAAGACATGGGGCCAGGACCAGCAGTTTCTAGACACTGTTTCAGTTAGTAGAGAAGTAGATTCAAAAGGCTCAAGATTAAAGTAAAGTGGAATCTTGAAATTTTAGCTTCTTCTCAGTTAAAACAAAAAACCTGCAAAGAGCAATTGCATCATAGCTAAAGAATAAAAAGGATATTATGACCTCTCGTATTTAGAAAGTTAAACTGTCTTGTGGATGCAGATACATGCCAATTAGAAACTGGGCCAAGGCCACTAATGTGTCACAGAAGCTGCCAGATGGTCATAAGAGTCCAATTATAGACCAGGCCAACATTCAGCTCATGCTCCTAAGGCAAAGGCCCAGATATGATTAGCAGATCCCTCAAGGCATACTGCAGTGTCTTGTCACCAGTATCAAGGTTTTTGGGAAGCGGATGTAGTTCGATTTTCTTATTTAGCAAATGGGGGTGCTCTTTAAGAGGGGTGCTGGACTGTATTTATGCTAGGTTTACAAAGCCAATCAGCTCAACATGACACAAATCTGGACATGAGCTGTGTTGTAAGGACAAAGACTCTGGAAGAAAAATAAAAATGTAATCCTGAATCATACATCAGAATAAAGAAACATGTTTGATGAATTGCTTTAGTCAAGATACAGAATCAGGTTTACATGTTAGGTTCAAATTCTTAGATCATCCTAAAGAAAATGCAGTATATATTTTTTTCTGGGAGCGGCCCCCTTAGCTGGTTGAGGTAGGGTAAAAATGAAGAAGCCAAGTTTATTGGGTCAATTTCCATAGAAGTGAGATGGCTTTATGAGGAAATACAAATCCATAGTATTGAAAATTCCTAAACTTAGCTGTCTTATGAATGCTGATGTTTGCCTTCAGAGGGTAGGTAAGAAGTTGTGGAAGACTCAGGTCAGGCTAACTAACCATTTCTGGAAACCAATTCCAACAGTATATGTTTTTGATAGTTGATAAGTAATGTCACTATATGTCTTTATGTGAAATATAGTGATTTTAAATATGTAGCAAAATATGTAGTTGAAATATTTAGAAGAATCATGCTTCCCAAAAATATATGAAAAAAATTAAAGCTTTTAAGTGAAGTAATTGGGGTATATACTCAATTCCTTAAAGTGTCAAAATATATATTCTTTAATAATAATTCTTCTGGTTAAACATGGCAAATCAACCACAAAATACCACTATAATGAAAATAAAAGTGAAAAGGTACAAACCTATAAGAATCAAGAAATAAGGAGAGAGGATAACAGTAGTAGAGAGATTTGAACAACAACTTGGAAAATAAAAAGTGATTACAACTGCATGGAAGTGATGTAGCAGAGAGAGAAAGCTAGCACCTGGGGTTTTGGGAGAGGTGGAAGCTAATAATAAGTGACACTGTTTGAACTGTTGGACTCCGAAAAGGTTCAGTAGGTGGAGGCACAAGGTACTATAGAGAATGAAGGGTTTAAAAGAAAGAGATTGTTTGAAAGTCTATGTTTAGAAAAATTAGCCTCCCTCACACCTCCCACTGAGCGGTATCTCCTGCCCAGGCAGGCAAGCAACCCTATTATTACTGTTTCCTCTCATCTGCTCTTCCTGGCAGAAAACTGGAGGCTCTTCTCTGGAGAGGACCAGAGGACCAAGAAGTCTGGCACAGGGGGGGTAGGACAGAGGCTGAGGCTCACTTCGTTTTCCCGTCCCTCTTTCAGGATGTTTCAAGCCAGGCTTATATACTGCAGGCAGGAGAACACTAAATTCTCTGGACAAATGGCCTAAGAGAAATGCCACAAGAGAGTGACATTTTGGGGTGCCATACTAAAAATCTAGCTTGTTATCCCGTCCCCCTCCCATGAAGTCCACTAATCAACAAGTCTAACTATGTACAAAAATTTTTTATCAACTCTGTAGTGTATCTCTCTTTAATATGAATAGACAGCTAAAGTCCATCAGACAGCTAAGGAAAGTCTACAACATAAGAGCAAATAAACAACAATAAAAATCCTGAGGAAAGAGGGCTATTTCTTCAAAATAATTACAATGAATATTCTCAGACAGATAAGGAAAGAATTTGCATCCATGAAAAAAAGAATGCTATAAAAAAGATACAAACAGAAATCATTTAAATATTAAAACAAATTAAAAAGTTGAAATGAAAATGTGGGAGGGCCCGGTCAGGCATGGCTAAGTGGTTGAGCATTGACCTAGGATTCAGGAGATCATTGTTTGATTCTTGGTGAGGGCACATGCCTGGGTTGCGGGCTTGATCCCCAGTCGGGGGCCTGCAGGAGGCAGCCAATCAATGATGACTCTCTCATCACTGGTGTTTCCATCTCTCTCTCTCCCTCTCCCTTCCTCTCTCTGAAATCAATAAAGATATGTTAAAAAAAAAAAAAAGTGGGAGGAAGGCTTAAAGATAAAGTAGAGGAAATCTCCCAGAAAGATTTTTAAAGTGGTAAGAAAATCAGAGAATCAGTCCAAGAAATACATTCCAGTAAAAGGTATTACAGAAAAAGGGGTCATATAAAATAGTGAGGAAGGAGTGATGAAAAAAATAATACAAGAAAAACTACCTAGAACTACAGGGAACATTTTTAACATGAAACTCAAAATTAAAATCCCATTAGGTATAGAGTACAATAAATAAAATAAAAATACCCACACCAAAGACCATCATTGTGAAGTTTGAAAACATTATGGACAAATAAAAGATTCTAAAAATTTTCAAAGAGAAAAACAATAACATTCAAAATACAAAGGGTCAGAAAAAAGAATGGTTTCAGATCTTGCAATAGCATTACTGGATGCTAGAATTCACTGGAACAATGCCTTCAAAATTATGAGGAAAATTTATTTGCAAACTAGACTTTTATACCCAGCCAAACTATCAATCAAACTAAGAGTAAATTAAGGTCTCAAAAAATTTACTTTCTACCTACAGACATTGAAGGTTATAGCTCAGCAAAATAAAGGTTTAAACCAAGACCAAGATATGGAAGTCAGCAAATAGGGAGACTAACCCAGAAGAGTGCTGAAGGGGCAGTAAAGTCTCAATTGCTCAACAGGCCTAGAGAATAACCAATGCAGAGTGGAATAGGAGCATGGAGGTCTGCAGAGAAGAACAATAACTGATCTATTTGAGCATATGGAAAATATTATTCATGGGCATGTGGAAGGGATGTTGGAACATATGGAAATAATTAAAAGTAGGAACACAGCAAGTTAGGCAAATGAAGAAATGCAGTAATTATTAATGTCATGAAAATAAAGAGTTGTATAAGAAAGGAGGGATGATTATAGCTTCTTTTTTTCTCAGGATTGAACAGTATTTTAATGGTCATAATAATGAAATAACGACAACTGCTTTAACCAAAATGTGATATTGTATTGGCAGGGGATGTGGCAGTTGGAGAGGGATTAGGAGGTAGAGGGGAGAGCTATGTCCTCATATGCTGCCTCAAGAAGTTAACATATCATGTCAGAAATTGATAAATCAAGAAACAGCAGTAAAAAGTATAAGGTAGTAAATAAGAAAAACAACTAAAAGTTGAGTGTGACTGCCTCTGAGGAAAGAGTTAGGGTAATAGTAGGGAAAGGAATGCTGTGTTTTCATTAAAAACTTTCATAGTGTTTGAGTATTACTTTGGTAAAGAGTTTTTGCCATTTTATAATAAAAATAAGAATGTTCATTGTAAAAAGAAAAAGAAGTGGCTTTTTTTAGTTTCTTTTAGGGTTAGTAAAAAATTATTCAATACATACCCACCAAAATGTTTAAAATTAAAAGACTGATAACTCCAAATGCTGATACAAAGCAACCAAAAGTCTCACATATTGATGGTGGGAATACAAAAACAGTACAATCATTTTGGGAAAAAGCAGTTTTTATAAACCTAAATATGACTCAGCAATTCCATCCCTAGGTAATTACTCAAGAGAAATAAAAATACATGTTCACAAAAAGACTTGTATATGAATGTTCATGACAGATTTATTCATAATAGCCCCAAACAGGAAATAGTTTCAGGTATCCATCATAGAAGAATGGATACACAAACTGTGGTATATTCATATAATTGAATATTAGTCAGAAAATCTGAGGCAGACTGAATTGTGCCCCAGCCCCAATTCATGTTAGCCCTAACCCCCCATATGACTGTATTTGTAGATACAGCCTTTAAAGAGATAATTAAGGTTAAATGAGGTCATAAGAATGAGGTTCTAATCCAACAGGACTTGTGTCTTTGTATGAGGAGGAAGAAAAACAAGGGGACATACCGATGGCCATTAGACATATAAAATGATGCTCAACAACTCTAATCATCACAGAGATGCAAATTAAAACCACAATGATGTATCACCTCATACCTTCAGAATGGCTCCATCAATGAATCAACAAACAATAAGTGTTAGTGAGGGTGTGGAGAAAAGGGAAGCCTTGGGCACTGTTGGTGGGAATGCAGACTGGTGCAGCCACTGTGGAAAATAATATGGAGTTTCCTTAAAAAAATTAAAAATGAAACTGCATTATGATGTAGTGATTCCAGTTCTGGGAATGTATCAGAAGAAACCTGAAACACCGATTTGAAAGAATATATGCACCCCTATGTTCATTGCAGTGTTATTTATAATAGCTAAGATTTGGAAGTAGTCCAAGTGCCCATCAGTAGATGAGTGGATAAAAAAGCTGTGGTATATTTACACAGTGGAATACTACTCAGTTGTAAAAAAGAAGGAAATCTTATCTTTTGCAACAGCATGGATGAACCTGGAGAGTATTATGCTAAGTGAAATAAGCCAGTCAGAGAAAGACAAATACCATATGATTTCACTTATATGTAGAGTCTAATGAACAAAAAAAACAAAATAGAAAAAGACTCAGATACAGAGAACAGAATGACAGCTGTCAGAGAGGAGGGGGGTTGGGGTGGTGGGTGAAAAAGGTGAAGTTACTAAGTAAAAACAAAAAAACCCTCATAAAAACAGACAACAGTATAGTGGTTACCAGAAGGAAAGGGGGGGGAGGTGGAGGATATGGGGGGATAAATGGTGACGGAAGGAGACTTGACTTTGAGTAGTGAACACAGTATAATATCCAGATGATGTGTTACAGAATTGTACACCTGAACCTATATAATTTTACTAAACAATGTCACCCAATAAATTCAATTAAAAAAAAGAGGCACTCAGTCTGGTATTTTGTTATGGCAGCCCAGGCAGAATAATACACTCAGCAATAAAAAAGAAAAAAAAGAAAAAAAGAAGAAAAAAAAGGAGCCACTATATGTCAACATGATGAATCTAAATAACACTGTGCTGAATAAAAGAAGCCTTGAACAAAAGAACAGATCCTGTATGTTTTCATTTTCAGGAAATTCTAGAATAGGCAAAACTAACTGAGGAGGGGAACATCAGAATCGTGGCACCTCTGGGATAAGGAGTGTGGGATGGTGATTGATGGGGAGGTGACATGAAAGAGTTCTGGGGTGACTGTAATGTTCTTTATCCTGTAGGGATTTGTGTTAAGGAATTACATGAGCCCGGCCGGGCATGGCTCAGCGGTTGAGCGTCAACCTAGGATCTAGGCGATCGGGGTTCGATTCCAGGTCAGGGCATATGCTTGGGTTGTGGGCTCGATCAATGACTCTCTCATCATTGATGTTTCTATCTCTCTCTCTCCCTCTCCTTTCCTCTCTCTGAAATCAATAAAGATATTTAAAAAAAAAAAAAAAGGAATTACATGAATTTGACAAAACTCACTGAATGGTAAATTTGATATTTGTGCATTTTATTGTATGTTAACTACCTCAAAAGGACAAAAAAAAGATCTTTAAATATTGAACTTTTGTTAATGATATGCATGTTGAAGTGTCTGGGGGGAGTGTATACTGATTTTGCAAATTACTTCGAAACGTGTCAAAAATAAGATGACTGATGTATGGATAGTGTGTCTGAACACTGTTCATAAAGTTTTGGGCTTTGAGGACACTGAGGGTGAGGACTTGTAGAAAGTGAGAAAATCTTTGAAAACTACAGGAGAGAGAATCTTCGTTATGTAGTGGTAGAGAGTTTAGCAATACTGTTGCTTGCAGTTGTGCGAAAAACAGAAATGTGTCAAATGGGTCACCTAGTGAAGAAGATCCCATATGTTGAAGGTGTCACCTGAGCTCTTGTGGCTTAGAGTAAAGTGCAAAAGGAGGGGATACAATGGAGAGAAGAACTATTCGAGAGTCCAGAGTATGGCTGCAAACCTGTCTGTTAAGACCTCACACCTCCGAGTATCATTTGGTCACATAAGGGCTCTGTAAAGAAAGTACAGGACTGCCTCACAGATTTTCATGTTTCTAGGAAGTTTAAGGAGTGTTCCTCCTCAACTGCCTCAGCAGGGGACCAAGGCAGGAAAGAGTCTATCTGGAAGAGATCTGTGGTTGTGCCAGTGGCAATGTTGTGAGGCAGGCCTGTGGGGAAGCTCACTCGGTGAGGGACTGAGGCCTGCCAACTAGGAGGTTAGACCCCCAATCCCACCCACAGCTTTACTGGCACCTGATGAGAGATGCAGAGCCAGAGGGATGCCTGTGAGATAACAGTAACTATGAGGTAAAGAAGTTTTTATGTTTTTAAAAAAAGCTATACTAACTTTTGGGTCAATTTGTTATACAGCACTAGATTAATATAAAGAGGACTGAGACACTGGCATGGCAAGGAAGAAGGTAAACAAGAGAGTGGATAGGACATAGTTTTTTCACTTAAAATCATCAAGAGTAATCTTAAAGATAGAGTGGGAGAGGTATGAAATGATCAATGCTGGAATAAGGAAATAGTAAGGAAACACGATGGTAGAGAAAGGTGAATAAGGGGGAAAGGTTTAAGTACTCTTGTTGAAGACTCCTTTATGAACCAAGGAGATAAGCAAAAGGCTAGCTTAAGAAAAAAGAGTCCAGTGTGGCCTCTGAGGGGGAGAGGATGGGTCATGGAACCACTGAAAGGCTACTGACATCATGGAGGCATCAATGAAAAGTCACGAAATCCCTCCTACGAGATTATATTCCTTAAGGGAACCATAATTACAAAGTCACTAGGGCTGGCTCTGAAATGACTGAGGTTGAAGAGGGAAGAGGGTGATGCAATCTCTAGGAGTAGGGGAATTCATCATTTATTTTGGAAGCAATATCTGGAAAAAAAAAAAGAACTGTTGGCAAATCTTTATACTTACATTATTAAGGAGGCCAAGGATGATTATTTAGATGTGAAACGGTTGCTAGAGATGATGTAGTTGCATGGGTAAAAAACTTTTACAAAGTTATAAATCTGGGGCTTGAAATAATGCACAGATCAGAGGCGTGGACGCAGTAATGCAAATGTGAGGCCAGCTATATGGCACAGGAGGGAACACTATCTAACCCGACAGACACTCACCTGGTGAAATTAGAGCCCAAGTATATATTACAGTTGGCAGTATAATGCCAGGCAGTTCCTAAGCAAGCACAACAAAACCCCAAGAATATAAAGAATAGCAAGGGGACTAAGCTAATTTTTAAAAACTTAAAAACTTAAATAGAGCATAAAATAAATTTTTTTTTAATCCATGAAAAAAATGTAATTACTATTAGCAAAGAAATATCCAGTCATGTCTTCCAAATGACACAATTGCCTAGCACTGTGCTAGGTACTGTAGTGAACACAAAAACCCTGGCCCCCAAGGTGCTTAACTAGTTGGAGACTCAAGCTCTTTGTGTGTAAACAAGCAGAGGAAGATTCAGGAAAGGACAGTCTGTCTGAGAAGAAGGTCGTCTGTGGGGTGGTGAGATGAGGGCCAGAGGGAGAAGGGCAGCCAGACAGGAGGAAGAGAGAGCCCAGCTCTGGATGTGCAGGTGGGGAAACCTTTCAAGGAGGGAGCTAGAGGAGGGACACTGGATCTCCAGGGTCCAAAAGACGGCTGCAGGCAGCAGCGTCAGGGGACTGATGACTCACATCTGGTACACAAAGGGTTGAGATGGAAAGAGTGGTGAGAAAACTGGAATACCGCTACAGTCACCCATTCCTTCATTTCAAAGACTGAGTGCCAATTCGGGGCAAGACTCTGTGCCAGGTGCTATGGAGATGCAGATAAATTCTGTCCTCGAGGTGTGCAGTCTGGTGGGGGAGACCAGGGAGCTAGATGGGTAACACTCATGAGGGAGAGGGGCCCAGGAGATTCCCTTGTAAATTCTCTGGCCAGGGAAATCAGGAGAGGCTTGGAGGAAGGGGTTATGGCATTTTGTCTATCTAGGACTTGAATTCTTTAAAGCAACTTGATAGTGAAAGAAATCAGAGCAAGAGGAAAGTAGAAAAAAATGGGCCATAAAATCTTAAGCTTTCATATTTTTTTTTTCTTAGCAAAAAATAGCAATGGCATGCAATCAACAAAGCATATGAGGACACAGTGAATCAAATGTTCTCAAGTTGAAAGAGGAAGGACAAGTGGAAAGGGAAGAGGAAGCAGCAGCATCTTCAGGGCCTGCCTCACAGCCGCCCAAGTGGGCCAGGACCCCTGGAACCCATCTCTCTGTGCCTCAGGTAGTTTGTCAAATGGGGGGCCCTGTACTTCACAGGGCAGCTGCGAGAATTATGTGAGTCACAGTGTCTTGCCTATGTAAGTGCCCAATAAATAGCCTTTATTGTTGAAACCTGGGTTGCTAAAAATAGGTGAATGCTCACAGAAATGAAGACTGTGTTGAACTGTGTCCTCTTCCACTTTACCCATTTCATAAGTTATATAAATGTCTAATCATGGGTTTGCACACCTCAAACTGATTTAATATCATATGTCAACTGTAATTTAAAAATAAAAAAATATTAAAAACAAAATAAAATGTTCATTGAAAAAAAAAATCATACATGGTAATCAATCAGGTTTGAGGGACACATAATGTGAAAAAGCTACCAATGGATGTGAGTGGGCAGTAGGAAGATTAAAAAGAAATAAAAGAGCACAGGCCCAGGAACAAAGTTTATCACGAAGGCAGCAGGTCCTGTGATAAGAATCCATACGATGGGCATAATGCTGGGCAGCATGCGGCCCTGGGAGCCTGCTGGCTGCATGGTATGCAATCCCGCGTTGGTGTGTGTGGGGGGTAATCGTGAATATGTTTATGAAATCTGTCTCCTTTTTGGAACTGTACCTAAAAGAATAAGACTGGATATTTGGTGTGAATGTAATACAGAAATCTAAGACACCATTATTGTAAAATACATTTATATTATAAAAAATATTAGGGGGAAAGTAGGCCTTGCTTGTTTACAATTAATGAAGCATGGCTTTTTCAAAGGCAGAGAAGGTAAAAGCTTCCCTGAAATCCGACCAACAGCTGATGTTAGGGCACAGAGAATACCGCAGAGGGTAGAAGAGGGTGACTGCAGAACCCAACAGTTGCGACTTTCCCGCAGTGACCGTCACCTGCTTGGTTTTCTTTGACTGGACAGGAACTGGAGCTGTCTCCTGCTGCGTCATTTCTACGTCTCCTCCTTCACCATCTGATGCTTCTAGAAAATATAAAGTTTAAAAATTAGAAAAGCCTCTGCACCTCCCCCCAGGTGCTACCACTGCTAGTACAATTTTGGTGTACCACCTTTCTTGAAGGGTCTTTCCCTTGACTTAGCAATTCCACATCTAGGAAGATGCAGTTAAGGAAATGATCCCAAATGAAGATAGAGATCTCAGCACCAAGATGGCAGTCTTACTTATAAAGTTGCAAAACTAAAGATTATCCAGATGTCCAACATTAGAGGATGTTTAATTATGCAACACTCACACTCATACTGATTTTACAGATGTTAAATTCTTCATTTTCAGATAAAAAAGCTGCTACTGCTTAGAGGGGATTACAGGTCATGAAAAATTCTTATTTTGAATTTTTAAAATCTTTCGACAATAGAAAAGATAAATTCTTACTCTAAGAATCAGGAAAAATAACTTTTAACATTTTTTCTGTTTATAAAGTTCTCCTGAAGAAACATGACAACCATAAAGTTTCTTACTTTCCATAATGCCACACAGTTTTTCAGATTATAGCAGTTGCTCTCTATAAACACATTTTTGAATCTTTGAAAGGCATTACTTGTTCCCTTTGAGGTTCTCTATATATCTCAAAGTCAGCCCAAAATATGAATTTGTGAGCAAACGCTAGTCAGAATTCAGATTCAGGTCCAAATTAACCCATCGGCAGTCTTGAGCTTTTAAATGTTTACATACCATGACAATTAATTTTGTGTCAACTTGAATGAGCCACAGGATGCCTAGATATTTGGTCAAACATTATTCTGGGTGTTTCTCAATGAGATTACGTTTGAATGGGTATACTGAATAAAACAGATTACCCTCCTTAATGTGGGCGGATCTCATATATCCAACCAGATGAAGGCCTGAATAGGCTGACTGACCCTCCTCTGAGTAAGAGAACGTTTCCTGCCTTTGGACTTAAACTGAAACATGGGCTCTTCCTGGATCTGCAGCATGTCAGGCCTCAGACTAGAACTATACCATCAGCTCTCCTGGGTCTCCAGCTTGCCAGTTCACCCTGCAGATCTTGGGACTTGTCAGCCTCCATAAATGCATGAGCCAATTCCTTATTTTATATCTATATCTATATCCATATCTAGATATATATACGGTATAGATATATAGATATCTATCCCCTATTGGTTCTGTTTTTGTGGAGAACCCTGATTAATACACTTACTTTCAACTGTGTAGCATGAAAAAAAGGCCTCTACCAAATGGAGTAGTAGCAGGTAGAGAATTAACAGGGAATTTTAATGAGTGACTAAGTTGCCATTAAAAGTATTTATAGAACTACTCCCTTTGGGAAGACAGTATTAGTAACTGTGTTTTTCCTCATTCCTCCTGCTATGTACAGCTAAAAACCCTGGACATTATATAGAAAACAAACATAGGAAGTCTCTGGAAGGTGGAGAGAAGACAGACCCCCTAGGGACTTTGGGGCCCAGTGAACAATGACCTCCTTGGGTTTTCTTTCTGCCTCATTATCTCAGTCTTGGAGCTTGAAGCAGCAACTTGAAAATGCCAAATTTGGGATCAGACCAGAAAAAGCCCTAACAAATCTCTGCTCTATTCAACAAAATGAACAGGAAACAAGCAGCCTAGCAAGACTGAACTTTTAGACAGTAATCTCTTGACTCCAGCCGACACCACAGAAAACTGTAGCCTGGTTCCCACTAGCAAACACTGAGTGGGGAGCCTAGATTTTCACACTTGCAAGGCTGTAATGAGGCCCCCTAACTCTTCCTCCACCTCCTACCAAGTGGGAATGGGCCGAAGGGATTTGCATCCCTGAAGAGTGGTAACAAACCTGTGTTCCCTCCTCTCATCACCAGAGCCCCTGTAGTATTAATGGAGACCACATGGTGAGCCTGGGATTCCTCCTGCTCCTGGCAGTAATGACCGCACTCCTCCCTCCCCAGTAGGATAGCATCAGAGGAGTCCTAGTAGAGAGTCAGGACTTCTCATACAACCCAATGGTACCAAGGTCACATCCACACTAGTCCTTTTAGCAATAGAAAGAGATATGCTCAAAAACACAGAGATAAAACAAAACAGAATACTAACTATGTCCAAGTAACACACAGGAAATCAGGAAAGAGAAAATAGAGAAACAAAACAGCAAACAAACAGAAAAAACACACACAAAATAATATGGCAGATTTAAACCTCAACATATCTATAATTATAATAATGTAAATGGTCTAAACACACCAATTTAAAGGCAGAGATTGACCGAGTGGATTAAAAGAGATGACCTAACTATATGCTGGTGACAAGAAACTTACCTCAGATATAACAATACAGACAAGTTGAAAGCAAAATGATGGAAAAAATATAACATGCAAATATTAATTTAAAAAAGAGCAGGAGTGGCTATATTAATATCAGATAGACTTCAGAAAAAAAATAAGTAAACTTCAGAGTAAATAAAATGATCAGAGAAAGAGGACATTATGTAATGACAAAAGGGTGAATCTGCCAAGAAGACCCAGCAATCTTAAATGTGTATCTACCAAACAACAGAGCTGTAAAATATGGGAAGCAAAAACTGATAGAAATGAAAGAAGTAGACAAACTTAAGATTAAGTTGTAAACTTCAACAGTTCTCTCAAAAACTGAGAGAATGACTAGACAGACAATCAGCAAGGATACAGAAGAACTGAGTGACAACATTAACCAACAGGATCTGATCAACATTTGTAGAACATTCCACTCAACAAAGACAGAATATATATTCTTTTCAAGTGTTATGGAAGACTGAAAGCTTTTCCCTGTACAGGAGCAAGGTAAGGGTGTCTGCTCTAACCAACATTATTCAACATGGTGCTAGAACTTTAAACCAGTGCAATAAGACAAGAAGTGAAATAAAAGGCATATGCATCAGGAAGGAAGACATCAAGCTACTCCTATTTGCAGATGGAATGATTGTTTACATAGAAACTCTCTCCTCAAAATGATATACAGGTTTAATACAATTTCTAACAAAATCCCAGCAAGATTTTCTCTAGATATATATAATTATTCTAAAATGTATGTAGAATGGCAAAGGAAATGGAACAGTGAAACAATTTTGGAAAAGAGTAATCAAGTGGGAGAAAATAGTTTATTCAATTTCAAGACATACATAGCTACAGAAAGAGAATATAGACCCCCAGAAAGAGACCCACACAAATATGACCAACTGAATTTTGACAAATGTACAAAAGCAATTTAACGAAGGAAAGGTCCTTTCAACAAATCGGGGGAAAAATCCACAAGCAAAAAATTTACCCTTACCTAAGTTTACACGTTATACAAAAATTAACTTGAAATGGATCACAGACCTAAATGTAAAATGTAAAACTATAAAACCTCCAGGAAAAAAAATCCTTAGGATCTAGAGTTAGACAGAGTTCTTAATTTTGACACCAAAAGTACAATCAATAAAAGAAATAATTAATGTTAGACTTTATCCAAATTGAAAACTTTTGCTTTGAAAGAATCCTGTGGAGAGGATGGAAAAACAAGATACAGTGTGGAAAAAAGTTACAATCCACATATCTAACAAAGACAGACTAGTATCTAGATAGCTTTAAAAGATTCCCAGAATTCAACACTAGCAAAACAGACAATCAAATTGGAAAATGGCAGAAGACATGAACAGATACTTTGCTGAAGGGGATATACTATGGCAAATAAGTACATTAAAACATGTTGCACATCATTAAGCACTACGGAAATACAAATTAAAACTATGAGATGTTACTACAAACCTATCAACAGCTAACATTAAAAAAACAGCACCAGCACCAAATGGTGAGTGAGGGTGCAGGGAGACTGACTGTTCCTATACTGCAGTGGGAATGTAAAATGGTACAGCCACTTCCATCCCACAAATGGAAAATAGTTTAGCAGTTTCTTAGAAAAACTAAGCCTGTAACTACTAGATAATACAGCAATTATACTCCTGGGCATTTATCCCAGAGAAATGAAAGTATGTTTATACAACAGCCAGCATATAAATGTTTACAGCAGCTTTATTTATTATTTATAATAGCCTCAAAACTAGAAACAACCCAGATGACCTTCAATGGGTGGACGGTTAAGCAAACTGTGGTGTATGCATCCCGTGGAATACTAATCAGCAATAAAAAGAAATGAACTACTGATATTCCCAGAAATTAATCTCCTGAGAATTATGCTGAGTGAAAAAAAGCCCATCCCAAAAGGTTACATATTGTGAGATTTCATTTAAATAACATTATTGAAATGACAAAATTATAGGAATGGAGAACAGAATAGTGGTTACACGGAGTTGAGGGGGTGGGGTTGGGAAGGAACTGGGTATGGCTAGGAAGGAGCAACAAGGAGGATTCTTGTTGGAATGGAAATGTTCTGTATCCTGACTCTATCTATGTCTACATTCTTGTTTTGATTTTGTCCTGTAGTTTCCCAAGTTGTTATCACTGAGGGAATCTGGGAAAGGGGACATGTGATCTCTCTGTATTGTTTTTAACAACTACATGTGAATCTACACTGATTTCAAAATAAAAAGTTTAATTAAAACAAAAGGCTTCTAAAGGAAATCCATCCTCTTGTTCAGGAAGCCCCAAATTATTATGCTGGAAGAGCTAAGAGGTGTGTGGTTGGCTGTGGACCAGACTAGAGCACCATCCTGTGGCTGGGGCACCCGTCACTGCAGTCCCGACGCAGACCCAGGAGGGCAGCTGGGTTCAGAGCACAGTCAACCCAGGGAGGCCACAATGGAGTCTTTAAAAACCAAAAAACAAAAGCAAAGGTGGGATAAAACATAGGACGCTGGATAAATTTGAATTTCATGGAAACACTGCGGTATCAGTCTCAAATATTGCACGGGGAACATCTAAATTATTCACTGTTTATCAGAACTTCAAGTTTAACAGTGGTTGTGCATTTTTCCTTGCTAAATCTGGCAACCCTCCCTGGGGATTATCCTCCCCCAGAAAAGGCCACCTTTAGTCCTGTGAAAGCTCTTATACTGGCCTCTCTTCACCCTGTCCCCTTTCTCTGAACATCCTCCAGCCCATCTTCATCTGGGACCCTTCAGGCAAAGCTGGGCCAGGACTGCACGGCCTCTTTGCCCCTCTTGCCCCTGCACGTGTGCCTTGCTGTGCCTCCTGAGCCAGCAGGTGACCTCACCCCTCCCCGCCCTGGCGCTCACGGGCGGCTTTCTCCCCGGCTCTGCTCACTGTAAACAGCTTGAGGGAGCCCAGGAGTAGGTACCTCAAGTGCTTGACCCAGCGCTGATGACAAGTAAAAAGCACTTCCTTCTACTGCTTTATGTACATTTCTATTAAAAAGTAAAATGTATTCTCTACGTAAAACACCAAAACCCTGAAATCTTCTGTCCTTTTATTAGGTTTAAAAGTCACTTCAGGATAAAAAGGGTGGAATACAAACAAATGTCAGGATCAAAAGCGTAAATATTTAAAAATCAAGCTATGCTCTTTAAAAAAATTTCTGAATTCCTCCATTGCCCAGAGTCTGAAGAAGGAAGCGTACAGCCTGTACTTAAGCAATCTAGCTGAAAATAGCATATTTTTAAAGGTATGTGACTCTTACACAACAAAAACCCATGAGAAATATTTAAAATACCTTGTTAATCAAATGCTCTAAATATGAGTTACTTTTTGTTCCAAAAAATTATTTCATCTGAAAACCATTAAATACATAAAATGATCTCATCTCCTATCACCATAGGTCGAATATATTAGTTGTTTCTTTAGTCTGATGTTTTTTGGTTCCAAAAGAGAAAAGTGATTTTCTGAAATAAGGGTGTTAGTTCTGTGATTTCCACTGAGAGGTTACTGAAAGAAAAGCATGGAGGCCCAAGCTACCCAGCCTGGGTCCAGCACCAGTGCTCCTCTAGGACTCGGGCATTTGAGGTTACGCCAGGCCTGTGCCACTCAGTCTTAGTGGCTGACTGCGCCCATGGACCGGAGCCACCAAAAAGGTGCCACCTGGTCTCCAAGTCACTGAGTTAACTTAAAAAAAAAAAAAAAAAAGATAAAATTCACCAGATGGAATTTGTTGAACTCTTCCAAAAGAGGAGTCAAGTATGCTGTTCTTTTTAAATATATGGTAAAAAGAGCAGGCTGAAATAAAAGGTCTTCTCCTCCCCTCAGTCCCGGTATGTGTCCTCTTTATGAGAAACATCAGAAGTCCAGTTTCCCAGCAATTTCCTTAAGTTTCCAAGGAGCTGCTTGTATGAACCCTTTCTAGGCTGTGGGATGGACCCTGGCAATAAATCAGAGTCAATATTTCTTTAAAAATTTGCAAAAGAAAGGTATTTAAACCACAATATGTTAAGGCTGCTGTCTGCCTGGCTGGTGTGGCTCAATGGTTGAGAACTGACCTATGACCCAGGAGACCACAGTCAGCTTCCAGGTCAGGGTTGAGGGCTCGATCCCCCATAGGGGGCGTGCAGGAGGCAGCCGATCAATGACTCTCTTTCATCATGGATGTTTCTATCTCTCTCCCTTCCTCTCTCTGAAATAAATATTTAAGAGGAATAAAAAAGACCAGTGTCCATATCCAATCAGGATTCTCTTCTCTCACATCCCCCAGTGAGTGGTGTTGGAGTTGGAGTGAGCATTTTGGGGATACAGTTAGCTAAATTATTGCTAGCTGTCCTAGGGTTGGAATGCTTCAAGGAGTAATCCTACCACCCTGTGCTCACCAGACACCTGGATGCAAAGTGAGCGGGGATAGAAGTTCTGGGTCATGCATGACGTGATGTGCCTGTGGCACCCATCCCTACACCTATGTGGGAAATGGAAGGGAAGCCAGGTTTGGGATGCATGGAACCAGAAACGAGTCAGTGAAAAATTCTTCCAATCGTCAAAACTGTAAAACTAAGCAGAGAATTAGGCTCCCATGTTTATCTATTCAAAATGGAAGGTCTTTCCTGCAGGAATACAGTAGATGGTGCATTTTACACAGTTTTAAAGAAGCCATTATATTTTATTTCTTGTTTGATGAGGTAAAATAAAAATTTTCAGAATTCCTGTGTTTGTAGCAGTACTGTTGTGATTTCTTATTTAAAATAACTTCTTTCATACCTAGTTTTGTATCGGTAACTTTATATATTTTTTTCTAAGAGAGGGGCCCCCAAATTGTATAAGCTTCAGGCCTAACAAAAACCTAGATCTGTCCTTGTGAGCAACCTGCTAAACTCTCTTATTAGGTCTCTCAGTTTCTCAACAAAACAAATTATTGAAACACAACATGAATAAGTTTCAAAAGTCTTATGCTAAGCAAAAGAACGACTGATTCAAGAGGCTATGTAATATGTGATTCCATTTATTTAACACACTAGTTTATTTAAAACTATAGGGACAAAAACCAGATTAGTAGTCACTGAGCACTGGAGATGGGAGACCTCGGGGGGGGGGGGGGCAGGTAGTGATGGATATGTTCTCTAAATTGTTGTGATGGCTGCACAACTGTACGTGTTAATCAAAATTTATAGAACTGTACACTGAAAAGGGTTAATTTTACTATATGTAAACTACTCCTCAATAAACCTGACTTAAAAAAATAATAAAAGTAAACTTTCATAAACAATTTGTAACACTTGCACAATATAATGTAACTAAGGCAGGGGCAGGTTTTGAATCCCAGGTATACTAAACCTGGAGTCCACAATCCTAACACAGCCCTGCATGAAAAGATGCCATTACAGCTTAGTGACGTTTCCTTTGTTAATTTTGATTTTTTTCAATTACAGTGGACATTCAATATTATATTAGTTATACATGTACAGCATAGTGTTTAGACATTTATGTAACTTATTAAGCGATCCCCCCCAATAAGTCTAGTACCCATCTGGCACCATACATAATTATTACAGTATTATTGGCTATATTTCCTATACTGTACTTTACGTCCCCATGACTATTTTGTAACTGCCAATTTGTATTTAATCCCTTCACCTTTTTACTCAGCCTCCCAAACTCCCTCCCATCTGTCAACCATCAGTTTTTCCTCTGTATCTATGAGTCTGTTTCTATTTGCCAGTCCCTGACCTAGTATATATAGTTTTAAAAATTTTTTCAAAGTTTTTTTAATAGAATGTATAGTTTCTATATATATGATTATATATATAGATTATATATATGATTACAGATAAACTAAAGCATATTTTTAAAATCTGCTATATTTTTCTGTTTTATCTATCAATAATAGACGTGCATATTAGTATCTCCCACTCTTATTTTGAATCTGTCCATGTTTTAATTCTACCAGTTTTTATTTACACATCTCATAGGTAAATAAAGAATTGTTTGCAAATTGAGAATTGTTACAACTTTCTGTTGGTTGAATTGTTCCTTTTAACATTATGTTGTGGCCCAGTTTTTAAAAATCCTTCTTGTTTAATTTAGTTCCATTTCACTTATGGGGGGGGTGTTCTATATTTCTAGAGGTGGTCAGCTATCCTCTGAGAAATCTAATCATACACACTGAAAACTAACGCTGGAGACACAGCTGTATTTCACCAGTCCAAAGTGTTTTGCTAAAATTACTCATCCCTAGGAGTCAGAATGTTTTATTTGGCCAGGAGAGGCAGGGCTGGAAACTACTCTTTAAGAAACATGTTCCCAGCTCATTAAGGGACTCCCACCAGCATCACTGAGAAAGAACACAGTTCCCATATCCAAAGAACAGGACCCTGTGAACAGTGAACTTAGTGAAGGTCCTAAGGCCAAGCCGGGAAAACAGAACGCAGGGCAGCGGGGGATGCCGAGGGGAGAGAGGCGGCTCAGAATGCAGCGGTGAGAAGCACCGCCAGTGAGAAAGGGGCTCTTAGCCCTGACTCCACTTACACTGACTGTGGTCATGCTCGAGCCTCGACTGCTTCCGCACACTTTTCAAAGCAATTACCACAGCTATGCCACGACCAAAGAATAAGGGCTTATAATCAACTTGTCCACACCAGAAGAGAGTCGTACTGTCTGTAAATGTATCTCTCACTCTAACTGTTCAGAATGCCACCTCTCCCTGGATCCTTGTCATTTCCTCCAAAATTCAGCTCACGTTTCACCTCCTCTGTACAGAACTTCTGAAAGTAAAAACAAGGCTACCTTAGGGCTGTAATCCAACAAGTATCACAATTTTCACTGATAAAGGAAAGTGTGGAGAAGACTAGGATCTAGTGTGCAAATGAAAGATTCAGTGACAGGTGGCAGGAAGAGCAGAAACACCAAGGCCAAGTCTGTGGTGCCTAATGGAGGGATCTGGTTGCTTTGAGGCTGCTCAGAGAAGCCTGGGTAGGCTCAATCATCAATCTCAGCCTTTTCCGGCCATGCAGACCTGGGCCACTCAAAGTCTTCCGCAGGCTTGTTGGTGGTGGTTCATCAGGCTTTACGTTAGCATGGCACACCCTCTCAGGTTTGGTTTGGTTTTTCCTAGCTCCCATATCCAAGACACTGGGCATGATCTACCTCTTCCATCTCTCAGGCTTAAGATGTCTTTCCCTTCTCTCCAAAAGATTTGACAAAACAAATGCTTTTGAATGTAAGTTCCTGCGAGTCAGTTCTATCAGAAGTTCTGTCGTCATTCTGAACGGGAATGGGGAACAGGGAAATCCTTTCTCACCTTTAATTTTGCCATATCTAGAGGCAACTGCTACAGCCTGGTTGACCTTCCAGTAATGTTATTTTCATAGCTGAAAATGTCCCCAGCAACGAATCCAGGCTTTGCTTACAATACATGTTGCCAGTTCACAGAGAACTTTGAAGTTAGAAAATCTGTAATAAGACAGCAAACTCTGAACTGGAGTTGCTTTACGGTTCCCGACACTGTGAAAGAAGGTAAAATGCTAAGACCAGTAAGAGCATCTCAAAAAGACACGACTGATGAAAAACCTTTTGCCTCCTTTCTGTGTTGGGCCTAAATGCTACAAGATTTGTCTCACCAGTTCCATGACGGCAGAATTAAATCTTGAGGGTTGTTTTTAAAAACTTTGACTGCTCTGGGTTAGTAAAACTTCATTTACTAATTTCTAAAACTGCACATAGGACTGCATCCTCAGGAACCACCAGCCTGCGTCAGGACAAAGCACGTAGGGCCACAGGAGGCTGACCTCTTGTGTAAAGGCTCACACTTATGCCTGGCTGCAGTGGCAGTGCAGGGGCCTTGAATGCCAAGCATCAGGGTGCTACAGGATCTGTATTTTCTTTAAGCTACAAAAATGCAGTAGAGGTTGTGCAGCTATCAGAGGACAGCTCTGCAGGAAGAACAGCTACCTGCGTGCTGTCTGTCCTGTAGAAGGCATTTTTTCTTTTATCTTATTTAATTTTAGCTTAAGGAAAAAAATTAGATAAGTCAGTTTGAGCAACAGAACCTCAACTTTAGTCTTGAGTGTTAGGGCTCCACCCTTTTTTCTTTCTAGTTTGTTTTAAATGTTGGAACATTTTCCTGTGGCAGTCTCTTCTTATCCATGGTTTCCGTTTCTGTGGTTTCAGTTACCTGGGGTCACCTGAGGTCTGAAATATTAAATGGAAAATTCCAGAATAAATAATTCGTAAGTTTTAAGTTGTGCATCGCTCTGAGTAGTGTGATGAAATCTTGGTGTGTCCTGCCTGGGACGACCCCTTTGTCCATTGTATCCATACCGTAAACTCTACCCACCCAATAGTCACTTACTAGCCATCTTCATTATTAGATCACTGTCTAGGTATCACAGTGCTTGTGTTCAAGTAACCCTTATTTTACTTAATAATGGCCCCAAAGCACAAAAGTAGTGATGCTGGCAATTCAGATATGCCAAAGAGAAGCCATAAAGTGCTTCCTTTAAGTGAAAAGGTATGTATGGGAAAACATAGTGCATACAGGGTTCAGTACTACCCGAGGTTTCAGACATCCATTGGGAGTTTTAGAACATACTCCCCTCAGATAAGGGGGGCTACTACTGTATTTGGGGGCAGTCTTCAAACTATGAGTAATTTAACCTTTCTGGTCAACCTTTGCAGTTGAAATTAGGTGAACAGAGCCATGAATATCAACAGTGGCATTTTGGGTCTTAATAGAATTGTTGTGTTTATTGGATGAGTACACTTGATACATTTGGAAGCAGTGCTATATAAATTCTATGTTCCTGGGATAGAAACTAATAATAATAATTATAACTCTTACATAGTATTTATTTTGTGCAAGACACTGTTTTAAATATACTGACTTATTTAATTCTCACATTAATCTTATGAAATGGGTACTATTATGATAATGTTTTACAGAGGAGGAGATTGAGGCGCTTGCCCAGGGTTAAAGTTAATGAGAGTGAGCACAGGGATTTGGGTCTAGGCAGTCTTGATTTAGTCTACTCTTAATCACTATGCAATGCTGTCCCTCTAACTTAAAAAGAGCAAACTAACTAGCTCTCCCATGGTTCTGGTCTCTAAGCAGAGTTTTGGAATTCATGAGGCTTTGTAGGTAGAGCCCAGTTTAACATAATAATGTATATTCTATTTGAATAACACTCATTTAACTGGGGCAGAAGCTCCTGCCTGTACTGAGTATCCCGCCTCTAATACAAACACACAAACCTACCCAATTTGTCCAGATACGTGTTAGTAACTCTTGCCCACAACCCACCTCCATCCTATATTTTAGCTGTGGAGAGAATATATTCTGACTTGCCTAGGCTAGTCCTGGTTTATGCCTGTCATTCCCACATCCCATCTGGTTTAGTATGTGTCTTATTGCAAGGATTCTTTAATATATTAATATGCTTTACTATCCAAGTGTGGGAATGGAAATGAGGTCATCCTCAGACTTATTTGACCCCTGACCCCTGCTCTGTGCAACACAACTGTTAACACTCCCAGAATAGTACTCTGTGTACACATTTTGGAAAGTGCCAATGTAGAGGCGTGATGAAGGAGGTCCTGGAAGGCTTAGATTCTAGTTCCAACTTTTGTGATCTTAGGCAAATCACTTACTTTATGCTACAGTTTTCCAATTTGTGAACTGAAGTCATACTGCTGTGATTTATGACTCTCTTCTGGTTTAGGCCAGTTTCTATTAAAAATGCTGTATCCCTGGACAAGTCAAAATTTCCAGAGTGAGGTGGAATGCTGAAGTACAGAGGCATAGGGTAAAATTAAAAAAAAAAAAAAAGGTGAACATGACCTGTTATATGGGTGAGTTACATCATGTCCTCTGAACAGAAATTTCATAAGGAAAAAGCCTATGAGGCTGCAGTTAGACCTGCTACACATTCACCCTTGCTATAAAGTGTGATCCCAAGGAAGAGAAATGTTACAATGGAAAAGCACACTGTTTCTATTAAGACTGCCCCATAGCCTTCACAGAGACTGCAACTAACTATTAGATTACTCGCTGTCTGCCCTTAATGCACATTTTGTGAGTCTTAAAAGTGGGTGTAAAATTCACATGCCCTGTTTCAGAATGGTTAACTTTCTGACCCAGCTTCTCAATGGAAAATGCAGGATCTTAACTGCCTTTTTGTGTAGCTTCGGACAAGGTACTTTCCTATTCCATCCTTAAAGTTTCCTACTGGTAAACTAGGCTTAGAGGTATTAACCTATCAACTAATTGCCCACTACATGGGAAATATACAGAGAGGGATTTGTGTTTGCAATGCTGTCTTACACGATGATAAAGCCAAGATGTAACAGTCTAATGAGGTAAATACATAAGAGAGACTTGAATTACCAATACTATACTAACGATTTGATGGGTCATCATTAACTTTTTTTAACGCTTTTCCCTGATACTAAGGTAATACATACTAATTATAGAGATTGCAGAAAATAAAGTAAAAAGAAACAAACAAATTTGGTACTATTATAAAAAGATGGTTCCACTATGGAAAGAGATCTATTATAATTTTGACACACTTACTTCTATTTAAAATATATATATATATCTTTATTGATTTCAGAGAGAGGAAGGGAGAGGGGGAGAGAGAGATGAAAACATCAGTGATGAGAGAGTCACTGATTGGCTGCACGCCCCCAACTGGGGATCAAGCCCGCAACCCGGGCATGTGCCCTAACCGGGAATTGAACCCCGATCGCCTGGATCCTAAGTTGACACTCAACCGCTGAGCCACGTCCGGCCGGGCATTCTACCTTTTTTCTGTCTCTGTGTGTATATGAGTATATTTGTGTATATATATGTATATTATATACACACAACTTTATATATCTGGAATTTCATACCATATACAAATACATTTAATATTCTATCATGAGCATTTTCCCATGTCCAGTAGTCTTGACAAACATTTTCAATGGCTATATAACAAAACGCTGTTTGCCTGCATTACATTTATTTGTTCTTTAATCATTACTTAGACAAAATTTTCCCTTTGCAAATATATCGTAATAGATACCTTTGTAACATTTTATGTATTTCTGACTAGAATAGGTTTCTAGAAGAGAAATTACATTGCAAAAAGGTATGCATGTTTTTTAAGGGTCTTAACAACTTCTAAATTGTTTTTCAGAAGGTTTTGGATCAATTTTTAGGTCAGCAACATGTGTAAAAACATTTTTTGCTTCCCACTCTAGCAAACACTGAATTTTTAAACATTGCTAAGAGGTAAAAATGATATTGCATTTTAATTTGTATTCAGTTGACTATTACTAGGGGCAAATATTTTACTGTTTTTATTACTTACACAAATAGAATGTTCTTAACCTTTGTCCATTTATCAAGGAGGGTTTTAATGTTTTCCTTATCAGTTTGTATGAGTTTTTTCATGTTAAGGTTAATTTTTAATGTTTTATCTTAAAATTTTTAAAATTATTTTTGATCTACAGATGTTTTAAATTGTCAAATATATCATTTTTTTTTTTCATTGCAATCATGCTTAGACAAGTTCTCGCCATTCCAAAATGGATACTTTTATCTAGGTTTTTTTTTTCTTGTCAAATTATTGTAATATATTTAATGTTTTAGTATCAGAAACGCCTGGTATTAAGGGCAGTAAATTACAAGAGGGGGCAAGGGATTTGAAAGACAGACATCTGAGGGAAGCAAAAAATGATAGTGCATATCCTAAAACCTAGGGAGAGAAGAGAAAACTAGAAATAAACAGATTCAAGGACTCAAGTGAGCAGAGCAGTTTTGACAATGACATTATAGTACAGCAATCAATGTCCACATTAATGATTCAATTCTCAAATAATGCTTAGATTTAGTTATTTTTAAATGGGTTAACCTTCTGTTGCTATTGTTGTTAAACATTTAACTTAAATCCTATGGAGTAGACTCTGTTGTATGGTGTAAAGTGAAGCTCTAACTTTATTATTTTCCCAAATATTTAATCAGTTGTCTTAACATCTTCCTGAATGATGCTTCCCTTCCTCACTGTCTTGTTATGGCACTTTCATTTAATCAAAGCATATATATATACACTATGGTCTGCTTCCATTGAGCTGTCTCTGAGTCACTTATGGGTACCATACCATAATATTATTTTGAAAATATATTAGTTTTCTTCTTTTTTATGTTCCTAAATAGCTACCACATCAGGGTGCAGGGAGTAGAAAGAGAGGGAGCTCCAGATCCAGGCCAAAATCTCTGAGAGAGCTGGGAAAGGGCCAGGAATGGATGAAGGTCAGTAAGGATGCAGGTGTGGAGGTCAGGCTGTTTTGCTACAGAACTTCACATTACACCTCTGCCACTCAACAACTCTTTGGCTTTGGACAAGGAAATTCACCTTTCTGAGCCATGGTTTCCTTGTATGTACAATGTGAGAGTTGGGATGATAAAATGAATCAGTGTAGAACACTTAGAACAGCGTACAGCCCATGGCAAACATCATTATCGCTTATTTGAAGATATCTTCCACCTTCATCATGCTGAAATTACTCTTGCAAAGGACATCAGTGATCATCTAAATGTCAAATCAATATGGCACAGTGATTACAACGATAGGCTCTCTAAGAAGCAAGCTGCCTGGAATAAAACACTTTCTCTGCATTTTCAAGCTGTGTGACTTTGGAAAAGCTACTTGCTCATTCTGTGCCTTAATTTTCTCATCTATAAAATGGGGAGATTAATAGTGCCTACCTTATAGGGTTGTTACATGGAGTTCTGACATGATGAACATAAATTGCTTAGCACACAGTCTGGCACACAAGTAATTTCTCAGGAAATGGTCATCATAACCACTAGCTTACTTGATTGCTCTGGGACATTTGACAATGTTGTTGACTTTTTGACCCTCCTGCTTTGTTTACTGGTGCACTATGACTTGGGTCTCAAACCATGACTGCCTTCTTTTACCTATCCCTTAAAATGTTGGCATTCTTCAAGGGGTTCTCGACTACCCTGTCCTCTGGTGACTATACGCTTTCTTGCTGTTCCTTCTTCTAAGTTAGAAGTTGGCAAATTTTTTATTAGAAGGCCAAGTAGTTAATATTCTAGGCTGGTGTACCATGTGATCTCTACACATTGAATCATGAAACCATTCAGTGAGAATACGTACATAACTGGGCATGGTTATATTACAACAAAACTTTATATACAAAATAGGCGGTTAGCCATGGGCCATAGTTTGCTAACTCCTCCTCTGGGTAGTTGTTGTAGCTCAGGTATCACGTAATTAGACCACTCATCATATTGCATCTGTCCTTCCTACTGCACAGTGGGCTACCTGAGTGCAGGGTGTCCTTTTATCCCTGTATGCTCTGCAGATAGCATAGAATCTGGCAGATACAGTTCATCAACATCTCCTGAAACACGGAATGAGATGACCACATAATATCAATCATAACAGTTAAAAAACTTAGTTGTGCTACAAGGAAGAAGGCATTTCTTCCATGTGAGCCCTTCAGTAGCTACCAAAACTACAGAGAAGACCTCATGGCCTGTGTAACACACTGAAACATCTAGCAGAGTTAATCTTTCTTTGCCTAATGTGAGAGGGAAATTCAGGTCCAGGAAATTCACAATTTCAAGGACCAAGTAATATTGCAGACATCAAAATAGAGCTGTCCAGCATGATCTATAAAACAGGACACACTTTATAGGAATTGAGAAACAGCTGTTTCCCCATTTCTGTTTTAAAAGAGGAAATAGGCTACAGGACTCAGGGGTATATGCTAAACATACGGAGAAAATTTATTTGCTTAAAGAAATGTGACATGGAGCTGACAAAGGACTCAGTTTGTAAAAGATAATGTCCTGGTGGGTGAAGTTAAGAGGATAAAAAAGATATATACAGAGTCATTTCAGCATTATAATTAATGAAAAAAGAAACACCAATAAACACTGAAGGGAAAAAAGGAAAAGTAAAGTTGAAGCTGAAAAGAACTGAATATGCTCCAGGGAAGGCACTAACTACGAGAACCAAGTATCACTTGCAATAATGATGGACTTATTAAAATAAATTTTAGATAAAGATGACACTGGTTTAGGAGAACACATGGAAACCAAAATCTCATTCAAAAGTAACAGTGTGAATATTGAGTTTCTCTAAATGTAGTGTAGAGAATCCTTACAGAGATACGAATGCCTGGGAAATATATCAGAGACTCTGGGGGAGAATTTTAAAATTCTGGAATATTCTTAAAAATAGGGAGTAGACAAAGACCCACATTAAACTTCTTCCTTTTAATTTCCATGTTCAAACTTAACCAGCAGTAATATTTTTAGTATAATTAAACATTTGCTGAACTCCTTTTATGGGAGATTACTCATTTTGTGTGACTCAACATATTCTCTCAAGTGGCAATTACCAGACAGCACTCTTTAGAATCTCTTCAAATCATAAAATCATTATTGCTGTAAGAAAAGGACCCAAGATTTTCTGAAAAAGAACAAGTTATTGTTGGTTTCCTCTAGTTTTCTACTTCTCTTTTCCTCCGAAGAATTATGAAAGGATTTATTATGTGGCCACATGGACATTCATTCATTCTTCAAATATTTAATGAGCACCTGCTGTGTACCTGGTACTGAGCTAATCCCAGAGGAATCGAGATAAATAAGACGCAGTCCTTACTCTGAGAAGCTGACAAGCAAGAACGACAGATACGTTAAGCAATTAAAATGCAACGTGATGCTATAGTGATGGAGAAGGAATATGAAGTGGTCAGGGACTTCTGGGGGGAGGGGACTAGGAAGGGATAGCATTAGGGTTTTCTAAGGTGATGGAACCGTGGGCATAGTACTGATTGTGGTCGTGGTCACAGAAATCTATATGGTTGTTAAAATTCATAGAACTGTGTGTCAAAGGAAAAAAGTCTAATTTTACTGTATGATAACTTAAAATAAAGAAGTACAATGTGATAGGTGCCTATCAACAGGAATACAGATAGATAAACTATGGTACATTCGTACAATGGAATACTACTGAGTAATAAAAGGAATGGACTGCGGGTAAATGTAACAACATGGATGAGTCTCAATAGCATTACTGAAGAAAAGCAGGGTAAAATGCAGTACATCCTGTATGATTCCATTTATGTGAACTTCCAGAGTAGGTGACATTGATGTAGAGTGACAGAAATAAAGTAGTGGATGCTTCTGTGTGTGGAGTGTGGTGAGGTAGGATTGAGTGGGAAGGGATCTTGGGGAACTTCCAATTGTGACTGAAATGTTCTAGGTCTTGGTCAAAACTGATTGAAGAGTACACTTAAGATGTATTGAGTACCTCAATAAATGTAAATTATATCTCAATAAAAATACGTAGTTAATGGTCTTGGCTTATATTTTATGACAGAATTTCTTACGGTGTTTACAGTTGTAAAAAATGGTAACAACTTCTGTACCACGTTGTCATTTTCCTTTTAGAAGAAATTGGAATTTCTTTTGGTTTCTTAATGAAATCAACATAATATCCAATAACAAATCTTGTGACCAACAAATGCAACGTGCAGAGTATGTAGCTGCAGACAGATGGGGAGGACAGACCTCTACCCTCTGTTGGCACATATCAGACACTCTCAGAAAGAAGTGAATCTCACTGGATGCTGAAGAGAGTCTCAGTGCGCAGACCAGGAAAGGAGAGCATTTCAGAACATGTGCAAAGTCACAATGTGAGAGGCTGGGGAAGTCCCTCTGGGTGAACTGCACACTGGGTGCTGTGGGAAATAAAGTTCTAGAGAAGGGAGGGGTCCAGTTTGTAAAGATCACCCCACCACCCCAAGTCCCAGTGCTAAGCACTTTCAGTGTACAGTTTAATTTAATCCTCATAGTCACCTCCATTTCTCAGAACCGGGGCTTGGGAAGTGCAGGGCCTCACCCAGGTCCCTCAGCCCTTATGCAGTGGGCAAGCATTCCCATACAGAAAGCTGGGACTCTCACTCTCATCCTCAATGACAGGCTGCCTTCTATCTGCCATGCTGAGGAGTCTGGCCTAGTTCATGGTGCTTGGGGAAGCTTTTACCTGACCAGAATCTGCTTTAAGGAGATGACGGGCCTCTGACAAGAATGGATCATGGGGTGGTTGTCAGTTACAATTCACTTGACAGCAGAACTATTAAACAAGATCATTAGTAACAATGGCGAAGCAAAGCTGTTTTCATGCCTCCTATTTCCCCCAAACACTAACCCCTTCCTCCAATAGGTTCTAATTTTAAAATTGGGTCAGCAATGAGATAACAGTTCTATAAGTTTCTAAGTGGGAGATGGGATACTCTTGAGACCCCCCAAATCTAAATGAGAACATGTATGGAGTGGAGGGGTTGGTTTTGGGGAATTTTACACAGATGTCCTTACCAACCATCTCAGAAGATGCTGAAACACTGAGGTAAACAGGATTTGCTGACCAGCTATTTTCCAGGTCTTGGTGACAATGTGGACTTTCTGGCCCCTAGGCTGGCTCAGGTATAGAACTCCATCAGGCCTGCAGATTTCAGAGCCATCTTGGAGAGAGCACATTGCTTCTGCGGTGTTCTAAGGATTATGGTTCTCTGCTGGCTCTCAGAAAAGCCCAGGCCCTTCTCTGAGAATAGACACTTCCTAGGGAAGCTCCTTCCACTGGACATGGATTAAGACTAGGTCAGGGCTTAGCATTAGCATTGGAGAATGGCCTTAATTAATAACAGCTTAAAAATAATCATAACGAAGTTGCCCAGAGCTCATAATTTATAAAATGTATTCATATTCATGATATAAAAAAATGTTGAGCCACACAAAATTGCTGAAGGTCAGCATTTAACAGATGAGGAAACTGAGGCTTAGGGAGGTTAAGTTGCTGACACTTCCATAGTTTGCTGACCTGCCTGCTTTTCCCCCTTAGTGCTTACCCTCCCTGTCCACCCAACTTTCTTCTTTCAGTTAAAAAAAAAAAAATCTAGCTATTAGTTAACTATGGGTCATCTTGTTCTAGGAAGGATTTAAGGCAGCTTTACAAGGTTACAAAAAAATAAATATAAGATAGTATAAATTAAAAGTGGGAGCAAATATGAAAGAAACATAAGAATCAGACCTGAAATCAATCGAGTTCCAATAAAGATGTTATAATGCCCTATATATTTGAAATTGATGGGGCACATATTTGAGTCTAAGTTTCTAGGAGCCAATGTGAAAAACAAAACCTTGTCACTATTCAGAGTAGCCAGAGGCTAAAACAACAACAAAGCAATGGGTTTCTCAGAAGTACAAAGATTTTAGGTTCTTAATAAAACACAAGTCATGATGCACAGCAGCTTCCATTGATAAGTTAACGGCTTTGAACTAGGCCTTAAAAGGTGATTTTGGCCTTGGCCAGGTGGCTCAGTTGGTTGGAGAGTCATCTGGTACACTGGAAGGTTTCAGGTTTGATTCTGGTCAGGGCACATGCCTGGCTTGTGGGTTCAATTCTGTGTCGGGATTGCTGTTTCTCTCTCACACTGATGTTTCTCTCCTCCCCCTCTCTAAAAAGAAATCAATGGAAACATATCCTTGGGTGAGATTAAAAAAAAAAAAAAGGTGGTT
Organism: Miniopterus schreibersii; assembly: GCF_964146895.1. Lineage (NCBI taxonomy): Eukaryota > Metazoa > Chordata > Mammalia > Chiroptera > Miniopteridae > Miniopterus > Miniopterus schreibersii. Next base: position 64,819,732 of record NC_138106.1, on the reverse strand, counting down.
CTGGCTCCCCATAAAAGGTGCTCGGTTCTTCCAAGGAAGCAAGGCCTTGTTGGGGTGAGGCTCTCACTTCATTGGGGACTAGCACCTCGCCCAGCAGCGCTAGCCTAGCACTTGCCCACACCAGGGCCCCTGTCCTGGAGCTCGCCTGTATCTACTTGGCTCTTATCCTTTGTCACCGTCACCTCATGTCCTACAGGATAAGATCAGTGTCCTCATTAAAGCAGCTGGTGTAAACGTTGAACCTTCTTGGCCAGGCTTGTTTGCAAAGGCTCTGGCCAAGGTCAACATCGGGAGCCTCATCTGCAACGTAGGGGCTGGTGGACCTGCCCCAGCAGGAGGCCCTGCCCCCTCCACCGCTGCTGCCCCAGCTGAGGAGAGAGTGGAAGCAAAGAAAGAAGAGTCGGAGGAGTCTGTTGATGACACGGGCTTTGGTCTTTCTGACTAAACCTCTTTTGCAACACTTTCAAGAAAAAGCTGAACTCCAGGGGGGAAAAAAGGTAATACTAATTTTCAGTTTTGTCAGTACACAACAGTCTCCAAATTCCTGTAGCAAATTCCATTTATGGAAATCAAAGCAGGCAAGGAAGGCCCCAGTGAACTCATCAGTTGTTGAAATAGTTTCAGGACGCAGGGAGATGGGACCGGTGACTATTTCCACATTTGCCCAAGGGGAAAAGACAAAAACCCACCCACTGTGCTGCAGAATAAATAGGGCTTCATAGGGATGTTTTATCTCATTGTGTAACTTGTTTTAACTTCATGATTAGGACATGGTGGCAAAAACTAACAGGACCTTATACATCTTACATCCTTATAACTGCTCTTAATACAGAAAAGCATTGCTCCCGAATGCCGTTCTCATCCCGCTACACACCCTGCTGCATTCAGGCCCCAGGGCCAGGCTTTATTTACATTGGATATTTTATACTTTCCTCACTCAACCCTCCAGTTTCCCTTACTTTTATGCCAAGGAACGGACACAGAGTTTTTCCTTTTTGCAATTTATATATGCAGAAAATACATCCAAGTCAGGAATGCCCCTTTCATCCACAGGAAGAGTCTGGGGCCATCTGACTCATCGACACGACAAGCCCAGAAATAGAAAAAGCAATCAGGCTGAAAGGCAGAGACTAGTGGAAACTTCTAAGCCGGCACACAGCTAAGGTGCTATGTCATATGAAATTAATTCTCTGAGGTCAGCAATTAGAGTCAGGTTACAGCCTAAACATAATTCTGCCTGCTAATTACTTGACCCATTACAATATTTATTTCATTGAGAGAGATGCCCAGCCATGACTTCCAAGGGTGGGCTTGGGGGCAGAGAGAAGGAAGCCAACAGCCAGAGAAATAGCAACCCCTTTCTTTTATAAATAGACCTGTCTCCCAGGCCCCTAGCCGAAATGATTTCCTGATTCCTTAAGTGAGGGATCAGATGTATCATGCTCCTCCTTTCCAGCAAAATGAGATCTCAGAGCTCTTTAGTAAAGTGCAAGAGATGACTAAAGAAATTATTTGAGTTATGTTCTGTCACGAGAAGCCCTGAGGTGAGGTGGTAACAAAACCACCCTTTGTTTGGGAAAGAGGAGGAAGCCAGGGCATGAACGATGTGGCTGGAAAGGTACAGGTATGTAACTCCGAACTTCTGAAGACTTATCTCCCCACATTAAAGACATTTGGAGCGGCAATAAGAAGAAATGCCAATTTCTGCGTGGAGACGTTGGAATAACGAGTACCATGAACAGGAATGACTAAAATATAAGGAATAAATGAGAACAAAAGCCTCTCACTTAAAGAGGGCATTAAGCAGCACCTGAGGGGTTAGTGGGTATGAGAAACCGTGGGTCTGAAGGCTGGTAGCTGACAATGTGAGACCCATATACACCTAATCAATTTATACAGCACTCCTCGATAATAAAAATAACAGCGGCAGCAGCTGCTGTCACCATTCATGGAGTGACTGCTCTGTGCCAGGCACTGCACCACGAGCTTCATGTCCATGACCTCACCGTGGAGTACTGTCTCCTCCCTTCCCACCAGCTCCCTGGTGGCCCTTTGCCATTGGGGATGCATTTCCCCTTCTGGGATGTCCTTGACGTTCATGCAAGCTCCTGGCACATGAATAACAAGGGGGATGGGGAAGACTGTGAGGAATGGAAGACAGTTACCCTATGACTGGTTTGCTGCAGGCCCCGAATCACATGAGGCTGCTGAGAAGGTCAGGGTCACCCGCTGTGACCTGGGGGCCGATGGGAAGGCTCCCCAACTTTTGCTCTCTCCCATCCTTCTCATTTCTGCCCCCAAACTGACACATGGTGAAAGAAAAGAAGGGAAAGACTGATGCCTATAGCTGAAGTGTGCAGTTTAATGGGCAGAAACCAGACTTGTCACATGTAATCAAATCATCATAGTGTTGGTGACAGAGTTAAGACAGTTGAAAAAACAGTTGCTATTCCAACTTCCAATTTTCAGGTTATTGTTGGGGCTGAAATTTCTCTCACCTCAAGTGTTTTTATTTTGGAAAGTCTCCAAAGCACACTTCAGCCATATTCACGTAATTGAGACATGAAAAAAATAGAGATGTTTTTCAGCCGCATTAAACTCTAACCAGATGCTCTTTAAAAACTTTTTACATGTACATAGCACCTTCTATTCTAGCAGAGAGTCATTTTATTCACCCCTGAACTGCATCCACCATAGATCGAAAATACTAAGTCTTTTAAGAGACATGGTAACCAACTGACATGTACAGTCTCCAGACAGGACGTAAAGAGGATCCCATTGGCCTTCCTAAGTCTCCCTCTCTACTCACAGCACTGGAAATCCAAGTCAAGTCAATTTAACAACATTTACTGAATCCTTTCTGTGGATCATGAGCAAAGCTGAAGAACAGCGGGAAGTTGGCAGGAATATAACCAAGTGACATGCAGGATTCCTGTAAAAAGTGTCAGGGCCAGCACCCTACCTGAATGGCTCACCCGAAAGACAGTGCTTCTGCCATCTTTCCTGCTATTATCCATCAGGTAAAGAGAGAAATGGTTTGGGCATTAGAAGAAAAGCAGCGTGAAGAAAAATTAATGACGGCTCTCCTAGAGTCCAAGAATTCTCAGGTCAGTGCCGTCAGCACCTTGCTCAGGCAGCGTCTGCTTCCCCAGGAACCACTCTGGTCCCTTCTATTCTCCACATGAGAGCCAGAAAGGTCTTTTAAAAATGTGAACAGGATTACGTAACCTTCCAGGTTACAACTCCACAGCAGTTTGATTTTATGCTGAGAATAACACCGATATGCCGTACCACAGACCATCAGGCCCTGCCATGACTGGGCCTCCAACTGCCCCTCAGCCTCCCCGTTCTCCTACTTGCCCCGCTACACCCCAGCCACGCTGACCTCCTGGGGTTCCTAGAAATGCCAACTCCCATCTCACCTCGGAGCCTTCAGGCGACTGTTCCCACACCTGGACTGCTCCTTCTGGTCTTGCTCGCTCACATCACTGTCAACTCTGTCGTCAAAAGTCCCACTCCCTCTCCACTCTCTGCCATGGTTTTCTCTTATTTTTATAATGGTACTATCATAAGTTGTAATTATCTTACTTATTTGCTGACTTGTTTTTATGTGATTCCTCCCATAGACTTTACAAGACGGCTGCAATCAGTAACATCTGCTTTCGCAGTGCCAGGTCCCCAGTGCACGGACGGTGCCCCAACAGGGCACAGATAACAAATTACTGTTGAGCAGATGCATGCAGTGAATAAAATTGCAAACAATAAATTTAAAAAAACACCAAGAGGCCATCTTTTTATTTTATGTTTTTACCACCATAAATACTATTGTACTACTGTAAATCTTCAATTTCTATTAAAGGTTTTCATGTATTCATTCTAACCAGGACCACCCTGACTGAACTTGAGAGGCTGAGAGAATGGAGACCTAACTTATGGCTACAATTAGAAACTTTCAGAATGATTGCTTGAAACCACCAGGTTTGGCACACAATGCATCCTGAATAGGGGGATTAGCCCTTTCTCATTTTGAGATATTTGTGGTTGAAAGCAGAGTTGCTCTTATGTGTGTATCATGTGGTTCCTTAACTTAAGAAAAATCACAGAGGATCCTTGAAGTCAAGCACCAGAACACTTAAGAATGAAGACAGCACACTGTTTTCTTGGGAAGCTATTGTGAAACTGGTCTGAGTGGGACACCCTTGATCACCCTGCCATTTGGCCCTGGTCTGGGATGACGGACCGTGGAGTTGTCTGGAAATTCAGAAGTACCCTGGATGCCTGTCCCTGCCTCCCCAGTCCTGCCCAGTGACTAACAGGGAAGATTTTAAGCCTTCGGACTATGCCCTGCCTGGGTCTTTGGTCAGTGAGGACCAAGACTGGCAGGCTACTAGGAGGCTGGCTACACCAGACAAGGAGGCCTAGAATTGTCTTCCTGCCTAGGGGTGCTCTCTGGAGGCCTGGAGAGGGCCCGGGTACTTGTCTACCAGATGAACAGCAGCCTTTCTCCAATAATCTCCTGGTTTGCTCAGCCCTTAGACTCAACCTTTCTCCTCGGTTTCCTCGGTGTATTCAATTTCTCTGCTAGGACTACAGTTGCTCAGCACCTAGTTTATTTGGATGGGGTTCAGCTTTCTTGCACAATTCTTGTCTCTCCAGGTCACCTGCTCCCCATTCCTTAGCTACTGCTTGGGCCCCAACTCAGGCAGCTCACTTGGAGTCATACTACAGCCACCTGCCCACATTCTCCCTGCAGGGATGAATTACCCCACTTGTAACCTATACTACTCGTCCCCATGCTGGGGTGGCCTCACCCACTGCTCGTCCCTGCCCCATAGCTGGCCTCTGAGGTCCCCTCGTCCTTCATCAGTAAAAGTGCATAGAGGAGACACCAGTGGCCCCTTCAGGGCATAGGAGAGCCTTGCTTAAACCCAGAGATTACTCTGGGGAGGCTGCAATACAGCAGCTTCTCCAAGGCTTATGTCAAGTACAGGGCACCCAGTGGTGTGACATTTATAGCCAGGTCACACAGTTTTCATGAGTAAAACAAGAGGCTAAAATTAGATGAGCCCTGAGGTTCTTTTCAGGTGTAACATTCCAGTGTCCCACAGAAAGCCTTCTGGTTCCAAATCCTATGCATTTCCCACTACAACTCCTTGATGATAATTTTCTGCAAAAATGCCTCTGGTGGTTCCCCACTGTCTGTGGAGAACAACATCTAGCACCAAAGCATCTAAGGCCTTTAACATTCTGGGCGCAAATAAATATCACACTTTACCTATTGCAAAGCTGGACACCTGTCCTCCAGGCATGGGAGCAGCTTGCCATTGCTGAACCCGTCATGTGCTCTCTGCCATGTGCTTACATCATGTCCCCTGCTGAGAATGTCCTTCTTACCCTTCCCCTGGCAGAAATCTCCTCCTCCAAGGTGTCCGGTTTAAATACTTCCACCCCACCCCCACCCCATCAGCCTCCCTGACCTGCAGCTCAGGTAGACTCAGACAAAATTACGTTTAGCTTTGGGTTATACCACCAGCCCATTAAAATTAGAATTTTGGTGAGTGCCTCTCCTACTAGACTGTGAGTATCTGAGGGGCAGGGATGGTGTAATGTTTATCTGAATAGCACCAAGACCTGGGATAGCACACGGCACATTGAGGACACTCAGTAAAGAGCTGTTGAAGGGAACTAAAAATTGTGTACTCATGGATGTGTACATCTGTCCTTTAGGCTATCAGAGACAACAGTTACTAGGCAAGATGAGAGCTGAAAAATTAAACAAGTTCTCTGTTGATACATAGCTGTTGATAAGATATGCAATTAGAAAGGAAAACGACTAGACTGAACTAAAGTTTTTAAAGAGAGGAAGGGCTGAGAGGAGAGACTTCTAACTCATATATTTTCCTGTTTACAAAAGAACTTTCTAGCCAAGGAGAAAACATTGGCCCAACTTGGGATGTTGCTGGAATTATCTCTTCTTTTCTTTTTCCTCTCGTTTTCAGAGAACCAGCGCCCATTTGGAAGAGTAATACAGATGCAAAAATGAAGAGAGCCATGCAGTGATGTGTATTAGCAAAGCTACTGAGTGGTGATAGCTATGCCAAGAGAATAGCATTACATAATGACATCAAAATAGGACACTTGAGGAATGTCTTAGAGCTTAAACAGCTGTCACCTGGCATTCTTGAAGTATATGAAGAAATAGCCTCTGGAAGCAGAAGAGCACAAATGATTTGCAACAAGATTCTGAGGTCGAGAATATGTTTTCCTCATCTCCCTCTCTCTCTTACACTGTTAGTGTCATTTTCACTTTAGAAAAATATGAAACCCTAAAATATGTATAATTACAAAACATTGCGTACAGGTTGGTTTCAAAGGAAAAGAGCGGCGTCCCTCATTATACCAGGCTTTCCTAAGCACGCTTGTCTATTTGGAGGTAGGTTTCTATTTTGTGGATTATCTAGACCTTTTATTATTATGTATAGGTCATTAACCCCATACTTAGGGAACATGAAGGAGGGGATAACAGGTGACATTTAAATCTGTCGCTTTTGCTGCTGGTAAAATGTCTGTTAGAAAAAAATTAAAAACCCTGGAATTTAAAAAGGACTGATAGGTTTAATACGTGTGTTTTTTTCTAATTTCTTTACTTTCCAGCTCACTGAGATGCTGTACCAACACTGCTCTCCTCCAGGGTTGCTTCTTTCCTTTGTCCACTTGGTCTAAGTGGTCAGTGATGCCTCCTCCAGTCAGCACACATTTATTGTGCATGGCTGTGTGCTAGGGCCGGGGCCATGACGTTGGGAGGTGTGCTCTGTACTCCAGGAACTCCCGGGCTATCAGGGGAGAGACAAGCATGCTGGCAGCTGCAATGAAGTAAGACTTAGGGCAAGGTGTGGTTAAGCTCTGGGTGCCTTGGGAATACAGTGGACAAGCAGAGTCCACCTGGGTGGGGACAAGACAGTGGGAAGGATGGGATCCAAAATCTGGGTCAAGAAAAAGTGAGGCATGCCCAGAGAGCTGCCTGCGAGGTCCTGTGATCCAGCTCTCCTACCAAGAAACCTACATTTCTTTTCACCATTTTTTACAGTTCATCCAAACAAACAGAAAAGAACTGACAAATCAGTTTAACCTTCACCACACTTTCAAGAACTAGCACTGTACACCTCTATATACCTTCCAGACATCTGCAGTAATAGCTGTCATGAAGAGTCGAACAAAGAGCACAGGGGTGGGTCTTCCTGGTTCGTTTTCAGGCCATCAACCAACAGACTCACAGATGTTTGTGTCCCAACAGCACTAAGATGTGGCCGTTTTCTCAGTGCAAAACCTCCACAGAGGAGGAAGCTTAGGGTCAATGAAAAAATGAACACTGAAGGATTAGGAATATTTTTCTTCATATTTCCCTTCTTGGTTGCCCAGGAATAGGTGGGAATGTGAATCTTTAGAAAATCAGTTCCTTCTCCTTAAAGGATTAGGGCTAATGGAGCTGAAAAGTGTCAGGACTGAGAAAATAACTGCCAGGGTGGGAAGACTGGCTATATACATAGGCAATGAGCAGATAAGTAAAGAGCTTGAGTAACAGAAAATCTTGTTGGGGAAGGGAGTTACAAACGTGGAAAGGCTAAAAGCTAGAAGGCCCCTATGGCATTAGATTGTAACTGGAACTACCAATGTGCTCATGGTATTTAATAGAGACAGACAGAGCAACAGATATTGCCCTGTGTGTGTGTCTATTTCCCAGTTCTTTGGGTTGAGAGGGCCTGCAAGTAATGGGAACGTGCCAGTTCAGTGAGCATACCCATGGCCCAGATCTCAATTTCCATATACGATTTTACATAACAGACCTAGGTCTTCTTGAAAATGTGGCTAATTCCAGGGCTGAGTAGAGAAAGTACAAGGCGCACATGGAACGTTTTCTTGTGCCAGAAGGTAAGAAAGTACTCAGAAAATGATGAGGACTTGTTAAAGGAACACAGGAAAGGGGCTCACACAGGCCAAACCTGAGATCATCTCAACATAAAAATATATAATGATATTAATGGATTATAACCCACTGATTAAAACAGAAACCCACAAGTGCATATTGATATAAATAAATACAAAAATAAATAGGGGAGAAGGGGCTCTTCCTTGCGGTAGACAATTTATATAGGAGCAATATATTTGCATTGTTTCAAAGTGTCTTCCCACAGAATATTTATTAATTGCAAAGGGAAAAACTAACTTTACAGTGGAGAAATCTGGCAGATGCCACTTTAACCAAGTAGGGCTCGTATGGACCAACCCCATTTATGAGTCTCCTGATATGATTCACTAAGAAGAACATGGCATATAGTATTCTTTCCAAAAAACGCACAAACTCAGTTTTATTATGAGGAAACGTCACATGACCCTAAACTGAGGAACATTTTACTCTTCAAAAATGTCGAGTCACAAAAGAGAGGGAAAGGCTGCAGAACTGTTTAAGATGAAAGGAGACCGATGACAACTACATGTAACATATAATCCTCGGCCATAGGAAAAATAATTTCCCCTATAAAGGATATTATTATTGAGGCATTTGGTGAAAAGTTGAATGGGAACCGCTGATTGGAAATTAATAATTATATCAATGTTAATTTACTGAATTTGATTGCTATGCTGTGGTTATGTATAAGACTGAACTTATCTTTTAGAATAGTAACACTAAAGTATATAAATTGATTTAGAAAAATATAAACACATATATATACACAGAAGGAGGCAGGGGGAAGTGGGAGAGCAAGAGGAGAAGAGGGGAAGGAAGAGAAGGAGGGAAGGGAGAAAACAACTGTGGTAAAATGTGAAAAACTGGACAACCTCAGTGAAGAGTATATGGGAATTCTTTGTTATTCTTACATATTTTCTGAAAGTTTGAAATTATTTCACTGGTAAGAGTTAAAAGTAAAGAGGTGGGTTTCGGTGTGACTCAGATCCAATTTTAAATTCTGATATTTATCATCCATGAGACTCCAGGGAAGTTATTTAATTATTCTGAGCTTTGGTTTTCTTATTTGATCACCAATACAGAACTAATTTACAGGGCTGCTGTGAAGATTAAGACAGTGAGCAGACTGAGCACTGGTTGGTGGTGGGCTTGCCTAGCAGAGGACCTGGTACCTAAAGCATGAAGGAATACATACGTGCTGAAAAAATGAGCACGTTCCTTCTTCCCGGCCCTCTCGCTTCAGTTAGAGCAAATGATAGCATTTAGAGAAAATTAGATTCTTCAAATTTTACCAATCTAAGGTATGAGATCTCTCTTAACATCTGACTAAGACAAAACAAACACTAGAATAACAATAAATGCCACTGCACATTTGGATATTGCTCTAAAGTTTGCTCAGCGCTTCTCACTCACATCTCATGTGACGCTGACTGGAACAGGCAGGCGTTCAAGTTCAAGACAGCGTTAATAACAGGAACTTCTACAGTGCCTTGGGTTACGACTGTCAAAGAAAAGGTCATCCCCTTGTTACTTAAATCTCAAGCAAGGCTGTTGTTATTTAAATCTCAAGCAAGGTAGTATCGGTCCATGGTTGCAGGGTACAGAATGAGATGCATTTGAAATGTCCATCCGGGCCCTTGTTCCTAAGATGCCAGCACTGCTGTTTGTGGTTTACAGTGTATTTGGGCAGTGACAGGGCAGACAAGGGGACTCAGGTTGTGACTGGGAGGTTCATTCTCTCAGCCAAGATGTGCACATGAATTTGAAATTACCCAAGAGGGTGTTTCAGAGCTGCCTGCCAAAGAGTGGTGTCTTCTAATCTGGAGAGCAGCTGCTGGGCACTGGCAGGCAAACACACACACACACACACACGCACACGCGCACGCACGCACACACGCACACACACAGACTTACTCACACAGCCTATACCTGCTTCTACTTGTCTGCTCTGGGCAGATGGACCCCGGCTTCTGAGTCGCCTCATCCTGCAGCCCAGTCCAGTTAGGCCCTTTCTTCCGTGGAGACCGGCAAGCCGTGGGGTGACAGATTCTGCAAGGTCGCCTGTCTTCAGAGTATGAAGGACGCTGCTCGGCGAGTGAAGAGGGTTATATTTAGTGTTTGGGCCCCCTCAGTGTTGGGCTCCCCACTGCCTCTCCTTTACAGAACTGCCAGTGGCCCCTGGTTGCAAATACTCTGTGGCTTTGAAGCCCACAGAGCAAAAACTGAGAGAGTGTCCAAAAAGAGAAGAAGAAAACATTGGTGTTGGTCCCTGGATTCCACTGCTGGATTCTGGTGGGAACGAGGAGAGGACTGCTGGGCGTGACTGAGCAAAGGTGCCTGTGTGGTGAGGTAAGTGTCCCAACTGCTGCTGAGGACAGGCTTCGGGATATTTCTGTGTAATCCAACATCTGGGAATTGCCAACAATGCTCTCCAAGAGCAGGATCTTCTGGATATGATGCAAGTGGATGCAGTAATTGTAGGTATGATTAAGAGCTTAGGATGATGATGACTTTTAGACTAATATGAGGAAGAACTGCTTGCAAAATAGAAGAACTATCCTGACAGTTAGTTTTGCCAAAATGGTAGGCATGAAATTTTAAATTGTTATCCTCTTAAGAGTAAAACAAATAGTGAAAAATTTAAAAAATGGTTTGGATAAATAACTTTCCTTGTTAATGGCTTGATTTTGTAACTGATGTAAATGATCAATATACAATTTCAAAACCATCACAATGTGATGAAAATGGAGAATTATACTGGATAGGCTATATTGGAGAGGAGGAATTCTCTTTTCATGGAAAGACAGAAGAAAGTAACATCTTAAAAAGGCAACTAGATTGCATTCTTTTTTTCTTTACTTTTGTTCATGTTTCCTTGATGCTAAGATTTGATGAATGGGAGCCAGAGAACAAAAGCAGATTTTTGATGGAGGGTTTTTGGAAGGTATTGGGGGGTTACCTACCACCTCAAAGAACATGATTGGATATTTACTGCACATCACATCTCAGTGTCAATAGGAAATGATGCTGGATTGCGCCAGATGATACCAGACAAAGTTCTTCTCACTGGACTTGCTCAATGGGAGTATTAGTCAATGTTTAGGGTGGCTGCATAGTTTTGAATACTAGAGCCCCATTCAACAGATAATATAAATATGTCAGCTAAAATGCCTGACATAATCATTCCTATTTCTCTTCATAATGACAGATGATCATTTCCCCCCCCCCCCAATATCTGTGTAAGTCTCAAAAGGATTATAAGAGGTGCAATGTATATATTGCTTAACTATACCCATCACGTTCCATGTGTGTATCAGGTTTGCATAAAGGAGGGCATGGAGTACCTTACTACTGGAGAGAACTCGCTCCAATTATGGCGATATTCCTCTAGCTGCAATAAAAAATGCTTTTCCTACGATGGCACCTTCCAGTATACAGGCATACTTCGTTTTATTGTGCTTTGCTTTACTGTACTTCACAGATGTGTGTTGTTGTTGTTGTTTTTTTAAAAAAAATTCAAGGCAAGACCCTCCACCAGCAAAAAGATTATAATCCACTTTAGTGTGATATTCAATTTATTGCAGTGGTCTGAAACTGAACTCACAAAATCTCTGTATCAATCAGATGCCTGTATCAATCTTCCACCCCTCAAAAACAAATATTCCAAGTAAATGTATCTCCACAGTATCACTTGACACTATTATGAAACTCCTATCATACTTAACTAAAAAGCAGCATAAATACTTTAAGAGCTGTTTGATATTGAACATTTCTAAAGGCAGATAATGTTCAGGGGCTGTTTCCACTTCTGTTCTAAACAAGCATGTAGAGCAATTAAGACAGGTCTACTCTGGTGAGAGCTTTCCAAGCAATTTCCCAAAGTAACCTGGGTTTGGGTTTTCATGATAAGCAATGCAAAAACAGTCAGTTAAAATTCTTTGTTATTATAAACAAAGAAGCACAATTTTAAAAAAGAGTTTAGTTTCCAAGAAGGGAAAAGACTAAATGTCAAGGGTTCTGTATTCTCTCTTCAGAACTCAGTCCTTGTTATTCTGTGTCTTAATGCAAAATTTTCATTGCCACAGAAATACATGCCTTGATTCTCCAAAATGCTGCATTAAAAAAACATTTAAAAAAATGTTAGTTGGTATTATTTGCTTTAGGATAGAACTACTGACCACCAGTATTTAATATCCATTCATGCTGAGCACAAAGTAGGTTTTTTTCCTGTTTCATTATAATTAGGGGAAGAGCCTTTACAGTGAAGGGCTTAATTTGGTTTCTCATTTGTTCACTCATTCAGTAAACATGTTAGTGTCTACTATGTGCCCGGTTCCCAGGAGACAGCAGCGAGTGAGGCACATATGGTTTCCACCTGCTCTGTGTAGGATTCTTCACAGAGGGGCCAATACTAGTGGCTTGAGCCTGTATATTGTTCATGCTATTTACCATGTAAGTGCTTTCTCCTTCACTTCTGATTAAAAAACAACTTAAGGAATCCTCCCTCCAATTATTTTTTTCTACTTCATAAAGATTATTTAGTGCCTGTGAGATATGGAGACAATGCCACAGACCAAATAATCAATCGAGTTTGAATATACGTCTTAGTGCAAGTTCCTGAGACTTCTTTGAAGGATGTTGACATTTCTGCTGTTCTAAACTACGGATATTAGACAAAAGACTCACATATTGATAGGTTGTTCCTTTAGAATTGGGTCTGTCAGGAAGTTCCTAAGGAAGACATTAGAACAAAATTGGTACCACAGCCTCATAGCCATTTGGGGTTCAAATGTGGTGGAAGTTCAAGATGTCTCTGTCTAATCTGTCTGGAGGCTACACCTGAGAGTGGCAGTCTTGTGTTTCTCACCTTGGTTGAGAACACTTTCTATGAGGGCATTAATCGTAACGGTTTCATTTTATACCTGTGAAGTGTTTTACATTGTTTATGGAATTTCAGTATCAGTCACTCACTGGATCCTATGGTGACCCTGCGCAAAAGGAAAGGCAGGTATTATTCTCTGTTCAGCAGGTGGAAAACTAGGTTTTATGGACTAGCTCAGCTAATTTCTCTCTAATGCACAGTGTCATTAAGTAATTTCTCTAATGAAAGACTAGAAAAATTCTGAGTTTTCAACATGAGTACTCACGGGTCTAACCTACTTTCTGAAGTGGAAACAGACGCTGGAAACTATGCCACTAGAGGAGACTTTCAGGCTTCCCCCACACCCATCCTCTCCCTGCCTCTACTCCCCTTCAGGGTGCTCACCCTGCAGTTCCTTCCTCTGGCTCTTGAGGAATCAACTCAGCTGCTAAAAGAGAAAGCTACTGCCCTCTTCCTTCCTTCCTTCCTTCCTTCCTTCCTTCCTTCCTTCCTTCCTTCCTTCCTTCCTTCCTTCCTTCCTTCCTCCCTCTCTCCCTCTCTCCCTCCCTCCCTCCCTCCCTCCCTCCCTCCCTCCCTCCCTCCCTCCCTCTCTCTCTCTCTTTTTAGGATAGACACAGTATAGTTTATTAGTATATTTACCAACATGTAAATGCAAATGAAATTTTAAACTGCTGGTTAGTGCTACCACCAGTCCAGCAACATAAAACACTGTCTCATCAGATCAGACCCACCCAGTCTCGATCCTGCTGCTGGTGGAAGTATAAGTGGGCCCTTGAAAAAGTGGTCTGCCATGGGTAAGAGAGAACATCACAGGAAAAAATTCTCTACGTGGAAAAATGGTAAGCATGGTTAACAGAGCAGTATCAAGGTGCAGCTGAACAGAGCAGTCTTGAGTGGAGGAAGAAGGTCTTTTTGACTGATTTTGAGAGAGTACACTGATCTGTAACTAAGCCACTGAGGGTAACAGCGTGTAGGGTACCAGGCATAGTTAGTACTATCAGATACTAGCCATGACCAATCAAATACACAGACTTCATTTCTTCCTTACGTCTTTCCTGGAATTTACTGTGTATCTAAAGTTTGCTGTAATTGTTTGGAGACTTTACACTATTTTTCTCTTGTGTTGGTGGCTTAAAATGAATGTCAAAGGTCTTCGTGATGGGTCTAGGGGCAATCCCTTGACTAGGCAGGTAGAATTCAAGGGAGGAGAGCAAGGTGGACGAAACAGAGCTGCTTCTGTGCTTCTCAGAGCTGCTGCTCCTGGCCCGGAAACAAAGAGGCAGAGGCAGCTGCCTCTGAGCCATGGTATCAAACTAACAGGTTGTGACCGGGGACACCAACATCTTGGCTTTCAGCTGCTCTGAACATCTTCACGCGAAGCTATTTTAAGAACCTTTGCATTTGATCAGGGAGCATGTGGGGTTAAGCCTTGTGTTTTCCATTTCAGTTTTAGATCCTAAGCAGGTGTACTTAGTAGTTCAGAATTTAAAAACTTATTATTATTGTATAGCACCCCAACCAATGCAAAAATAACTTTATATGAGGGGAGAAAAGTATGTTATTGAGATCGAGACTTTTTCCTTAATTAAACGTTTTTAGGAGTTGAATTAAAAAAAAATCACTGTTAGTTTCCATCATAATTTTTGTTTGGCAAATTTTGGTTAAAAATATATATAAAAAAATAAAACCATTTGGTTAGAGTTAGGACAATATATGACCATTTATGCTGAGGTCCATAATGTAACTCTATACACTACTTATTATGCTTAGAATATTGCTGACAAGGATACACTGTATATTATGGGCATTTAGGAGTGTCGGACAATATCAAACTGTGATTTTCCTCTTTAACTTTGACAATTAGAGAAAAATATCCTCTAAGACTCATTCCATTCCCTTATGCTACACAGAGTTGAAACAAAAGTAAAGGCAACACAGCAAAAATAATTTCTTTTAAAAAGGTTTTAAGCTAAGCATTTGCAAATTCCTCTACAGTTTATACAGGTCTTCCTCGTCTGTTGAAACTATGTCTCGAAAGGCCCACCACACTCACATGCATCTGAACCCGAGTTGTTCATTCTCAGTTTTATGTCCTGACTGTAACGGTGGTTACCTGATTGTATGAGTTGTCAAATTTGCAGGATTGTACACTATAAAAGGTGACTTTTACTGCATGTAAATCATACTTTAATAAAATAAATGCAAAAAAGATGTTAAGAATCACCATCTGTGTGGCTCTACCTTGAAAACCTTCCATTGCAAACTTCAACATGCACATTCTGCTTGCAGAGGTTTTCAGTGGGAAAAAATAAAAACAGAAATTGTAGGGTACTAAAATAAACAAAGGAAAAACACTCTCTGGCAAACAACTGATATAGCTACCCCCACCCATCATTTTACAGATGAAGAACTGAGGCCTGCATGAGTTTCCCCAAAGTCTCAGACCTAGTCAGTCACAGATACCTGTTTTTCTAGAGATAATTAAAAATGATCAAGCTACAGAAATTTAAGTCTCTAGCTACCCTTGTGTGACACTGACTGTCAGATGGAAAAAGCGATGGGGCAAAAACTATGCAAAAGCTTCACGTAGTTGCCTTCCAAATGTTATTTTGAGAAATTGGCCAAAGGTTGCTGACTTTAGTAGTCGGTAGACAATATTGTATGCATGGCATTTGTCAAAAGCAACAGTCCCCACCCCGCCACCGCTATCACCACAGCCTGTACTTACTATGGGAGGGTATCAGGAAAGAAGATGGCCCGGTCATGTTTGGGAGGAGCAAACATTTATTCACTTGTTTATTTATGTAACAAATGCCAGGCACTTTCTGGGTCCTATAATCCAGTGTTGATCTCAGAATTATAACATAGTAGCATCTAGACAAGGAGCGATGCTCAATCACTAGAACATAGTAAGGACTGTTTGAATATAGCAATATCAGAAAAAAAATCCCAGTTAGAACTAAACCAATAAATGAGTGTGATTATAATGCATAATGCCTAAGGGCATGGGCCTTCCCAGATGGCATCATGGGTTCTAATTCCAGTTCTATGTGATCTTCAAGTTACTTAGCCTCTCAAAGCCTTAAGATTCCTCAATCATAAAATGGAGATAATTGTACTTGCCTTGTTGGAGTAATACATGAGAAATATAAAGTGTTACGTATAGTTAGTGGCACATAAGTGTTTGATAATGAGGAGCTATTGTAATCATTATTAAGACAGAAAACTCCCACCATGGTGGCATGGATTGGGTCTAAAAAAATTCCGTCTTGAAAACATGGTATGCCAGGCCCTTCTAAGAAACAAATAAATGCCATAAGGCCCAGAACACACACAGACACAAAACTTTGGATCCCTTGGACCAAATTAAGAAGATGGGCTGAAACATCATCTAGAAACCAAAGGACCTGGCATCTGAATGATGTGTTTTCTTTGGGACCACAAGAACCACTCTCTAAACACTACACGCCTACACATAGGTATGAATTAAAAATGCCAAACTTTGTGGTTTTGACATTTAAAAAACCCAGACAGTTGATTATTAAAAGCAAACCATTAATTTCCTTGATCTATGTTACAGAAGTAGAAATTACCTTTTCCCTTCCTGAGATTCTCTAGCCATAATCAAGTGACTTTTTTTCTTTTTTGCAATTATCTTGCTCTCTCCTGCCATAAAATTTAAATCATGTAATGAAACTTCCACACTCAGAGTGTGATAATTTATGGGCTCACAGCCCAGAGGATTCTTAGGAGACAATGAAATCCCTAAATGTGTGCAAATTATTTCAGAGTGGGGAATGACTCTTCTTGTGTAGCGGGAATTATTTATATAACACTACCTTGGGAGGATGTTAATGGGAAAGCATAGCATTAAATTCCTCCTTTTAAAACAGGCACTTCCACAGGGTTTCACTTGTTCTTTCCTAATTTGGAAAGATAGCATTTGTACACACAAAATAGCAAGTTTTACTATCCTATTGTTAAGTGGTTAGGTAAGGTTTCAGAAAGACTGTACTGATGCATTAGATACCTGCCCAATGTGTGGAAGGAAGGCTCCGGCTCAAAGTATGACTGCTGTAGATCCATTACTCTTCTTTTTTTTTCATGCTAAGTTACCTTTAATACAAAGACTCTTCCAATCATGGCACCTAGAGATCATTTCACCCACTGCTCTGTTTGGCTGCCAGTCTCTTGTCGCTCTTCAGCAATGGTGAAGCAGATACCTTTAAAGTCAGCAAAGTGACCAGGAAATTTCACTACCTGCAAAGTGCTGAAAGAGGCCATGCTGCCTATCGAAGCGAGAAAAACTTGAGTTTACCTCAAATTCATATGCAATTAGTAATTTTCCCAGACGGTATCATAAAACTGCAATCATGACCTAAATAGTCTAGTTATTTTGGGGAGAATTCTATTATTAAGTTCCCATCCACATCTGGATAGTTCATTTGTACAAGGCAATTTCAATTGAAACGAGAACTCGAAAGGTCCAGCTAGGTCTAATGGAACTAATCTGTATATAAACAAGATTTTTTTTAACACTATGGAAGAACATAAAGATTTTCACTTGTACTTGCCCTAAAACAGTAGTTCAGTTTGAACTGGTAGCTACAAATTCACATCTCTTGGCTGTGTTACAAAATACACAAGTATTTAATGCTTTCAGAGTTAGATCAGATACATGCTAGTGGCAAAATGCCAGTCGCCATTTTAATGGGGCTTTCCCATTTCTACCCTTTGCCCCATTGACCAGAAAGCATTTTTCTAGTTTCCTTTACCACACTTTGGCTATTTTATTAATTTTTAGTACAATAATACCTCAGTATCCACATGGGACTGTTTCCAGGATAACTGCGGATGCCAGAATCCTCGCATGCTCAAGTCCCTTATATAAAATGGCATAGTATTTGTATATATCCTATGCACATCCTCCTGTATACTTTAAATCATCTCTGGGTTACTTATAATATCTAATACAACGTAAATGCTATGTAAATAATTGTTATACAGTATTGTTTAGGGAATAATGATAAGAAAAAACAAGGAAAAACATTTCTTCCCATGTTCAGCAGAGGCAACCATCATAGGCCTAACTAACTACAATAGTACATGTCAGCAACAGTGTAACATTTTTCTTAGAATATTTTCAATCCTAGGTTGGTTGGACTGGGGGTGAGGAACCTGTGGTTACAGAGGGCCAACTGTAGCTTTTTTTTTTTTAAGCAGCAAAATAACCTCTGTTATTTAAAATTTTCCAAATGTGAAAATATATGATAGGGATCAGAGTATAGCTCAGGATTAGTGGAACAACCAGTCAGACACCACATGAATGAATCAGATGAGCTTTAACTAACAAAGGATTCCAAAGGAAGCTTACATTTCTAGCAGGAAGGTGACGGCATGCCTTAGCACAGGCAAGGGGGCAAGCTTCTGGGTGCTCAAACCCTTACCAGGCAAACACAGTTATGAAAGAAGATGCCCACGCACAAAGGCAGATCTTTTCAACTGAGAATCAGTGTTCAGCTCCCCACTGTTCTTCAGGTAAAGAGCCAAAGTGGGGATTTTAAAGGCAATCCTTCACCTGGTGGCTACAGATCCTTTGTCATTACTTCCTGCTATCTCTACAAGAGTCCTTTTTGCTTCAGAGGTCAGTTTACATTTTGCATAATCCCAAGATTAATAAATCTGGCCAGGAGGGAGGGTCATTGGAATAGATGCAGATCAGCTAACATGCAGAATGGGTGCAGCCTAGGCTGGCCTGGAGGGGGACCGAGCTTCCACAAAGTCTGACATCATCACCTGCAAGTGTGCGTCTCTGGGGTATCCCATGGTCTGGAAGGCTGTGCTTCTGCCTGTAATGGTATCCTGACTGAACCAGCTTGTTTTGGTGTCCCTTTGAGGAGTCAACCTCTTCTGATTTACTGAAGTGTCTAGGTTTGATTGCTCCATCAATCCCAACCTACCACTAACAATAATTTCATGTTTTCTGCATATCTTATGCATAGCACACACAGATATTTTCCCACCTCAACCCCAGAAGGTATATTCTGACTGCCCTGGTTTCTAGACTCCCAAGCACAACTCTGCCTAAACCAATAAAGTAAGTCTGATGGTGAGAAGCTATGTAAAATGAATGACTTCCAAGATGGGTTTTATGTGAGAAAGAGTGAGAAGTGAAAGCTCACTGATAAAAAGGGTTTTATTTGGTGAAAGAGAGATTACAAACCACTTTCAAAAGCTTAACTGTACATGAGGCTGAAAACCTGACTCTGAGGCGTATCGTGTGGGGAAGGGAGGGTGAGAGCAGTAGCAAGCACGGGCTTCTGAAAAGGGAACTAATCTTCTAAAGCATCTCCTGGGATGCCATCATCTTGAGCTAGCAGTTATTTTTCATTTCTACTTTCCAAACTACCTTTATGTAAGGATTAATGACCTTCCCTCATCCCATTAACCTTGACTGTCATTAATCTCCAGGAAATGCCCTGTCAGTACTGCTTAAAGATGCATGAGAAATGCTGTTAGGTTAAAAATGGTTAATCTTACAGCCATTTAACTACCCTTTTCAGTGATTACTGAGTCTTCCTGGAATTCCCTTTTGCCTCAGAATTAGTTGACATTTTAATCACATTTTAGTCTTACTTGTAGGCTATGAAGTTGTTAGACAGAAATTGTAATTGATCAAAAAAGAAAAAGCCTTTTTGGAGGGTAAACTGAGGTTTCAAAAACGTGTCAAAAACGATGTTACTGTCTAAATTCCTACAATTTGCATGTGTTTCATGTACTTGGAAACTGAACGTTGATACCCTCAAATCAATATTATTGGTCAGGTTCAATTATAGGCTATTTTAATTTTAATCTTTGGTAGGAGAATACATTATCTACTAAGTTGGCTTTGAAAATGGGTTAGAAAAAGTAATATAGGCATAGATATTTGTATGCTGTTAGAGGCATGTTCACGAGACTTAAATGCTCCTTGTTACATGTTCTTGTGAACACCGTCCAAGATGAGCTTAAAAGAATACTAGGTACAGCTAACTACAGTAGAGGAAATAACCCGTACATAAAGTTTCCTATAAATATAAACCATATCATGAGAAGAAAGTTAGTTAAAGGCAAATATTTTAATAGAAAGATTAGAATGAAAGCACAGGTGAAGTTTTGCTGTTACAGACCGAAGTGACTACAGAGGTAAAAAATATGGAAGGAAAGAAATGGGGATGGCAATGGCCTGGCAGCGAGCCTGCTACCAATAAAAACATTTGTCCTCAGCCCCTCTCTAGGGTAATGGAAAACAACAGAGGTGACTGTTTCCATCCCAACTCTTCCTGAATTTCTTTTTCACTTGAGGAGAGTTAACAACGTGAGGGCATTCGGTATAAATCACTAAAGCAACAGGGCTGCTCTCCCTGCCACTCCTGCAAAATGGGAAGAGGCCATCCACCCAAAACTCTGGATTCCTAGGTTTTGTGAAAGCTGGTCAGCCAGCTCTGTGCTGGATCCTTCTCTGCCTCGGTCACTGTCCTCCGGGACTTGAGAAGACAGGCCTGTGCTCCAAGCCACTGTCATTAGTTCAAACTAAGTTGTGAACTGCTAACAGTTTTGTTTGAAAGTTTATAAAAATGGTAACCACATTGCTAAATCTCCCTCGGGTATCTCAAACAAAATGTGGTTCAAATTTCATGTAGAAAAAAAAAGGAAAAAAGAAAAAGAAGCTCAGAGTTCTTAAATAAACAAATAAAGATAGCTGATGTAGTCAACAGTCCTGGTGTGACTACAGCTATGTCATCTTGGTCTTCTGTTGCTTGCTGGGGCAGAGGTCAGGGAGAGCTCTTCAGCAAAGGGGCCTCCAACCGGTCCATCTGACTACTGCGCCAGAGCAAGCTTCCATGCAGCCCCCACCCTGCCACCTGGCATGACTGTGGGCTGGGGGTGGGTGGAGAGGGCTATCGTCATTGTAGCCTGCCCTCTCCAACCCAGATACACACAGACAGGAGTTGCCTTCATTTCAGGGGAATAAGCAGAAGCCCCTCCTCAGAGGATGACTAGAAGCCCCACTTTGGTGACCTGGCCTCTGGGCCTACAAGCAAATAAGGGGTGCAAATGGACACTTGTAATAATTAAAAATCTCTGTAGTGATGCAGCTGATTGAACAAGCTATCGGGAATCTTGGCAGGGCCATGCTCATGGTTCTCATTATTGGGGGTTTATCTTTACATAAAGGTAGGCTGTTCATTGGTGTCTCTGACATTCAGAATACAAAGACTTTTTTCTTTAGGGTAGAAGAGACAGGTCCATTTTAATGTAGCAATCTATTTGAACAAAACTGCTTATTGTAAAGCCAGTGAGGCCAAACCCAAAGGTTTTCCTGTTTAAATTTTCCAGGGGGCAGTTTGTAAAGGCCATGGGACGTGTCCATTCTAGGGCCTCTAACTCAGTCCATTCCAGCGGCCAACATGCGCTTCCACATCCCTACTTTGGCCCTTCACTGCCCACAGTTCCTTTTTGCTCAACACTCAGAATGGTTGCTGTTACCTGCCAAATCAATGCTTCCAACTTTCCTAGAAAAAACCTGATTCAAGATTTAGGGAACAAACTCCTAAGGACTCTAGATCTTTAGGTACATAGGAGACTCATGCTTAGAGTAGATTTTGGAAAAATTAAAACACCTATCCTGTCACTTGTTTGGTTCCATGCCATTACCTGTGTGGCAGTCTCTAAAGGAGCAACAGCAGCCTTCAGAATGGAGCTGCTCTGCTCAGGGCTCAGGGTTTCCTGTTTGTCTTTCTAGCCAGCTCTTGCTGCCATTCTGAGCTGCTGCCTTCTCCATGGTCTCAGTGGGCTCCTCTTAAAGAGCCGTCACTCTGCTTATGTGGTGAGACTTCTAATCACCAGTTGCCTTTTAAAGACTCCTGGCCTAGGATCACAGAGTGCACAGGGATACGCAGCAGTTGAAGAAGGGCTTTCACAAACTCTAGATCTACCCACCCCTAGTCAGTTGGTCGGCCTAATTTTTACAGCACTTAGCATCCTAAGCCTCAACCACATACATTTGTCTGCTCCACTGGCACCTGCATGACCATCAGTAGAAGGCATTACATTGCTTTTTCCTTTAAGCTGTCCTTGCCAATCTGCTCTGCCTTGGCAGGGCTTGAAGGTAGAAGGCGAGGCTATTTTTGATGAGAGGGCTTAGCAACATTCCCTAAACAGAAAATATCTCTCCTATATACTAAAAGTATTATAGAATGCTCCCCCCCCCCTCAGTTACTTATTTATTCAAGTCTTTTTACTTAATGGGTGCTTCCTGGAGGTGGTGACTTAGTGTGGAGTTCACACTATTAAGTCTTCATTGTATAGTTAACTTTTATTTTTCTATAAGTAATTTCAAATAAAAGAGGAAATTTTGATTAATGCTTTTGGAGTTAAATGCAAAAATATAAAGCAGCAAGAACCAAGGGAAACCAGAATATTTCCTATATCTTCTACAAAATTTGAGAAATTTAAACAAATACTAATGCTTTTCTGCTCACATTAGAAAATCATACATTTTAATCTTTACTGGGAAGCAGATGAATACAATTAATAAAGTACAACTTAAGAAGTATTTTTATAATAGCCTAATAATTATGAGTCACCGTGGGAGACATTAAAATATCGGCCCCATTTTTATCCCTTCCTACACCTATGCCTTACTCTTACTCATGCATCTGCAGTGTGCAGACAAACTGGCTAGTGGCTGGCCAGTTTATGATGGTTTCAGCTGAGACGGCTCTCCTGTCAGTTTTTCATTATTCTGCAGGTTAGCCCAGACTTATTATAATTGCAGCAGGGCAGGACCCCAAGGCATGCATGGCCTTTGGAGGTCTAGTCTCAGCACTGGCATAATATCAGTTCTACTGCATTCTTTTGGCCAAAGCAAGTCACAAGGCCAGTCCAACTTTAAGGGGTGAAACTGCAAATTTTATAGAACACTTTTAAACTATAATTTAGTCCCTGATCCCAGAAAAAGGAGAAAGTTGGCTTTGCAATGTGTTATCTTTGGTAGCCAAGTAAAGAGCTAACAAATTCAGAGAACCCAGTGTCCTTGGGTTCGTTCTTTCAGTCAAACACCAAATAGCTACTGAATGCAAAGCATTGTGGGAGATGCAGAATGGAATCCAGCACAATCCTTACCCTTGAGGAATTGTCAGTTTCTTAGAAGAATTAGAAAAACATCAAAACTGTAAAAAGTACAGAATGTGAAAAGTGTCACAAGAGCGATAACGTGCTGAGCTGATTCAAAGGAAAAGTAGAACTCCCGTCTGTGGAGAATCAGAAATCACATTTACAACACGGGTCCAATTTCTTCTGCAAGCATCCTATGCATAGAGGAGGCTTTTAAGGTAACTTCTGCTTCTCTTTCCTTATTTTCCCCTTTCCAAGGAGTTTATTTATCCTCTCACTGCCCCAATCCCTCCTGTCATGGAGTAGATCAGATGGCACACGAGTTACTTTGAAGGGCATATTTATTTTCACGGCCATCAAGAATTCCAGCGGAAGCCCTGTACTGAAAGCAAGGCTGAGTCATAACTGTTCTTCAGCTGCTCCCCCTCTGCCTTTTCTTGCTTCTTCTCACCTGATCCCCCTTAGCTAAGGCCACGCTTACCCAGCTGCACGGCAGGATAGCTCCTCCCTGGCAAGTAGCAAAGCTTTTGCTTTCAGAAAAGCATCTGGTCCAGGTCTGTGCCCAGTCAATGTACCACCTCTTCTTGTGGGCAATGAGGAGCTGCCGTTTCAGCTGTAGCATTAATTGTGCCTTGGTAAAGGAGTGTAGGACATTAGTTGTGCCTCGATGGTGAGGAAGAAAAAACATCTCCTTCCCCAGTCTGCATAAAGCTGTCTCGGACAGTAGCTGGTAATCGATGCTCAGGAGAAGCTGAGGCACGTGTTTGCTTTTCGCCACAGACGAATGAGAATTCCATTTGCACCTCACAACTCCAGAGACCCCCAAGTACGAAGTGGCCAAGAGACCCCAAAGTCTGATTGGCTCCCACCCTACATGCAAGTGAGATGCCAGAGTCACCCCCACTTCCTTCTCTGCTCTCCATTACCTGGGCTAAAGGACTGACTCCTGACACATCAGGAAGCTAAGCCTCCTCAGACCACTCCCCCAGGACGGAAGTCAGGAAAGGGAGACCCTCTTCACTAACTGCCTAGAATTCCCTCCAGAGGACACCAGGACACCTTCACAGCACTGCTCCACTGAACCTGCAGCAAGGCCATCGCTCACCTCCCCAGGCCCCAGACTCCACCTGAGGTTTCAGTGACTCGTCCTCACCGCCTCTATTCTCACTCAGCAGCAAAAATGCAGGCACCTCTAACCAATAACGCTCTCATCTATTGCAGTTTCATTCCCAGGCCACTCTGCTCTCCCTTAGATTCTCCTCTCCCTCTCTGACTTCCCTTCGAATCCTTCCCATGGCGCTCTCTGAATCTCTTTTAAGACGTAGACAGCCCGCCCGGGCGTGGCTCAGCGGTTGAGCTTGGACCTAGGATCCAGGGGATCGCAGTTTGATTCCCAGTCAGGGCACATGCCTGGGTTGTGGGCTCGATCAATGACTCTCTCATCATTGATGTTTCTATCTCTCTCTCTCCCCCTCTCCCTTCCTCTCTCTGAAATCAATAAAGATATACTAAAAAAAAAAAAAAAAAAGACATGGACAGTGCCAAAGCACAGCTTCGTAGTCAGGCAGGTCTGGGCTCAATGATTCTAATGTGGACTTCTCGTGTGACGCTAAATGATGCACGCAGCCCTCTGTGCCTTATGCCCTCATCTGTAAAATCAATAATTAGTCTGTGAGGATTAAATGTATAAAACTGTCAAGTACAGTGACTGGCTCATCCTAGGTACTTCATAAATGACAGATACTGCTGCTATTGGAATCTCTCCATGTGCTTACCCTTCTCACAGACTCTTCTTCCCTCCTCTTGTTCCACCTCTTGTCCAACCCTTCCTCCAGCACATGCAACATCTCAGCCTCTCGAGAGAAGACTGCTCACGCTCCACAGCCCAAGCACCACGCCTGGGGCAGCACCACTCTCCAGGCCCCGCAGTGCTGCTTCCAGGCTATTCCTTTCCACTTCCATACCAGAACCCCTCCTCTCTTGAGGCTCATACCATCAGCTCATGCCACGCTTATCCAGACCCCAGTTCTGCCTACCGACCTCTCATCATTCCACCTACTTAATAAGGACTGGCAGCTAAGGCAACCTTTTCCCTCCTAATTCCCTCTCCACTGTGGGTAAACTTCTTGACCATGGATGATCTTTACAATAATGAGACGTCGGAGTTCCTTTACTCTCAAACCCTTTGCACTCCACCTCAGCCATCCGGTTTCCCGGCTCCGCCTGGAGCGTTCTGCTCCTGCCCCCCTGCATCGCCTGCCTGTACTTAGTGCTCCACAAGGCTGTCTCTCCCTGGTGAACCTCCGCGCCGCGGGGTACCAAGTCTATTTGATTTTTCCTTACTCCTAGGACAGAGTCTGGTACCAGTGGGTGCCTAATAAATACTCATGGATGAATAACATGGTACATTTGTACTTTTTTAGTTTACCATATGCTTCTCTCTATATTATCCTATTTTATTATTGCTTTAGGTAAGCAGAAACAGTATTACAATGCGCCTGTGTAGATATGGAATTAAGGCTCAGAAAAATCAAGTTATTTACAAGGTTACATGGTAAGTCTACGAGAACCACCTGTATACTGTATCACCTAAAGGCCAGCTGGGGTTTTCCCTACCATCCCAGCTACAAGAACAGCCCTCTTCTTCCTGTACCTTCCTTACCCTTATATACTTGTTTTTTGTGAAAATGAAAATTTGGAAGGATGATAGCTCATTCATCTCATGCACATGCGAACAGTTCTGAGAGGATTATGCATCTCTGTGCTCCGAGGGTCTCCTGCCATCAGGCTGTACATTAAACTCTCAGGACCTTCTTAACAGAATTATGCAATGTTATATTTCATTGCCCCCAGTGTGAATACTAACATGATAAATGTTCAGCCTGCTATCCACATTAAGTAGATTTTAAAACTGGAAAGTGCAAAAACCCAATCTTTCATCCTCTGATTAATTCAATCCCAGATTTGAGCTTTCTGATAAAGCACACAAAATGACAATCCAAAACTCCTCTTGGGTTACCAATGAAAAACGATCATTGGCAAAAATATGAAAACTCCCTTTTAATACATAAAAAAGAGTTCTGTAATTGGCAAAGCAAAAACTGCCCACTGAACCAGTCTACGCCACATCCCATACATGGCTGAGTCCTAAATTCTTAACTGGAACCTGATTTACAGTCCCAAACTGCAGGGTATCTTGTTTTAGGAGTGAGTGAAAAACCTTTCTTATCTAAGTGAGGCATTTGTAATCTTTAAAATATTTTCCTAAAGGAAGCCATTTTAAAAAAGGGGGAGTAGATTATAGCTAATAGCTTCTTCTTTTTTTTAAATCCAAAATATGTTTATTGGGATGGTTGCCCACCCACCTTGATTTGAGGTGCTTTTAGTGCTCCCGTCTCAAGGAGCAGCCTTCTGTCAGCCTTGCTTTTTCTCCTGTAGGCTGAGAGGACAGTGGAGCACCCAACACAAACTACCCTTTGTGCTCGGCTAAAGTTGGTGGTGATTTTGTAGCATCCTGGGCATTTCACAGCCAGGAAGTAGGAATTGGGGCTCTGCACCAGGTTCCTCTTCTCTTCTGAGGGGGATGAAGGGGATCCTTAGCGAGAGGGATGTTGCCATGGGGAGGTCATCACTGCCTGAAAGGCGCTAGTGGTTTCTTTTAATGTCATGTTGCCGCCCCTGTATGTGGCAATGACTTTTGTGAAATTCAACATTCTTTAGGAAGGTACTGTTGTGCTAGACTCTAAGGGATACAAAATGTTCAGGTTATAGGGACTTACACTCCAGTAGTGAGGAGAAATATGCATAAAAATATCTACACTACAAACAAGTTTCCTTGGCAAGTACTGATATCAATTGGCAGCAGGAACCAAAGTTCAATTATTATTAACAAAAATAAATGACAATAATAGCTAACATCTAAGTGCTTGCTATATGCCAAGAACTCTGCTGAATACTTTAATACAGCAACCTATTTAATTCTAAGAATGTCATGAAGTAGGTATTATAATCACCATGTTACAGATGAGGAACCTTAGCCTGAGAGATCCAGTGACTTGCCTAAAGTAAAAAAGCTGGTTAAACGGTAGAACTGGGACTCAAATACAGAAGTTTTTGACCCTAAAACACAGGGCTTGTTCTATTCCATCTCATTATCTCCTACTGAAGCACCTCACCCCCAACACAAATATTACTTCACTTTTCTTACCTATTGTGACTCTTACCTATTGCCAACTGCTGAGGGACACACAGGTGGGCTTTCAGTTGACTTGTGCTGCTAACAGCACAGAAGAGGCCAATGGTTTAGCAATAACAAATTACAGCATAGCCAAGAGTCAAAGTAGTCTTGTTGCTATTTTGATTTTACTAGATTTTTCAAACAGCAATGTAGCATGTACCATCACTGGGCCTAGCTAAACACTCAAAATTATTATTACTTGACAAGATATGCCATTGCTGATAACATTTGAAAAACCAACCAATTAACTGTAGAGGTTTCTACTGAGTAAAAATATTACACGAAGCTATTTAAAAATTCAAGAAGGCCATTGCAATTTAGACAGTAGCAAATGTATATTTTGTTGGAATGGAGGCCCAATCCTGGGTTGAGAAAAAATTTAAAACCAAGTAATAATCTTTGTGACATTAGCTGAATAACCAAGAATACTCAAATCCAGAACTAATTATTACAGACAATTAAAAAATGATGTGAAAAATAACGATTTGGAAAATGTTTAGGATATGCATGTTCATAAAAAAGTGGGTTTGAAACAGAGTGTGATCCTACTTTTACATGTAAATCCAATAAAACATGTATAGTCCTAATAATCTAAACACTATAAAATGCCAATGAAAGTCATCAAATATTTAAACAAATGGAGAGACATACTATGTTCCTAGATTGAAACACAACATAGCAAATATGTCTGTTTGACCCAAATTGATATACAGGTTTAATGCAATTCCAACAAAAATTACAGCAATTTTTTTTGGTAGATAGAGGCAAGATAATTCTAAGATTTATATGGGAAGACAAAGGAACTAAAATAGCTAAAACAATGCTGAAAAATAAGGAAAAAGTGGGATGAAACAATACCTAATTTCAAGATTTATACAGGCACACTAATCAAGACTGTGCATATTGGTGGGGGGAATAGACACCTAGATCAAAGGAACAGAGCAGAGAACTCAGAATTAGACTCACGCAAATATGCCTAACTGATTTTTTAAAAAGGTGCAAACGCAACTCAACTTAAAAAAAAAAAAAGGTAAGCCTTTTCAACAAATGGTGTTGGAGCAATTAGACATTCAGAGGAAAAAAGTGAACTACAATCTAAGTCTACCGCCTTACACAAAAAAGTAACTAAAAATAGATCATGGACTTAAATGTAAAATATAAAACTATAAAATGCTTAGGAAAAAAGTAAGAGAGATCTAAGGTAAAGAGTGCTAAATTTGACACTAAAAGTACAATCCATAAAAGGAAAAATAAATTTGATTTAACCAAAATGTCAAAGTTTTTGCTCTGCAAAAGACCTTTTTAAGAGGATGAAAAGAGAGTCTTGAGATCTTTATTATTTATAAACCACATATGACAAAAGACATCCATCGAGAATATATAAAGAACCCTCAAGATTTAACAGTAAAAGACAAACAATCCAATTAGAAAATGGGCAAACGACATTCACAGACATTTCACATCATCAGCCATTAGGGAAATGCAAAATCAAAATCAAAATGAGATATTACTACACACTCATCAGAATGGCTAAAATTAAAAAATAATGACAATACCAACTGCTGGTGAGGATTTGAAGAAACTAGATTACTCACACATTGCTGGTGGGAATGTAAATTTGTACAGTCACTTTAGAAAACAATTTGGTAGTTTCTTAAAAAAAATAAAATATGACCCAGCAACTGCAGTTCTGGGCATTTATCCTAGAAAAATGAAAATTTACGTTCACACAACAACCTGTACACAAAAGTTTATAGCAGCTTTATTTTAATGGCCCCAAACTGGAAACAACCTAGATGTTCTTTAATGGTCAATGATATGGTTATACCCATATTGTAGATTATTGCTCAGCAAATAAAAAGAACAAACTATTGATATACATAACAACCTAGATGAAGCTACAGAGAATTATTCTGAGTGGAAAAAGTTAATCCCAAAGGTTATATATTATATGACTCCATTTACAGAAATGAACAGAATAGTGGTTGCTAGGGTTTAATGAGATGGTGGAAGTGTGAGGGAAATGGTTGTGCCATAAAAGGTCATCATCCTTAGGGCAATAGACATGTTCTGTATCTTGACTGCACCAATATTTATATGCTGGTTCTGATACTGTACTATAGGTTTACAATATATTACCACTAGGGGAAACTGAGTAAAGGATACATGGGTTCTCTCCATATGATTTCTTATAATTGCATGCAACTACAAGTATCTCAAAGTAAAATATTCAATTAAAAATATCAAAACTATATGGTTTGGTTTTTCTATAAGGAAAAGAGTATGGAGATATGCATCAATCTTTACCCCTGGGTGGTAGTGAATCAGAGACTTTTATTTTCTTCTTTTGGATTATCTAACTTTTCCTACAATGAACGTGCATTGTTTTGGTAATTAAAAAGTTAAGAAAGACATTGGCTATAAGAACAGACCTAAGTTCTAATGATGTAAGCAGTCTGACTCAGAATAGTTAATAATATGTTAGGCCAGTCCCTGTCTTGATATTGAGAATTTAAGGGGTCCAGTGGCCAGTGCATAGAATGTTTGAAATGAATAGTCCTTTCCTTTTTAAACTTCACATTTCAATTTTTCCCCCACTCTGTATTCTATTTCTTCAGTTATCCAGTAATTATTAATCTCTCAAGGTACTTATGAAATCACAGATTCCCAATTTATGGGCCCTTAGCAGCTGGTTAGATCCATTCATTGAGAAAGTTATGTGTATCCAGGAGAACAGCACATTTATAGATAGCCAAACTAAATGGAATCTGGCCAGAAAGTTCCATAAATTATACTTGGAATGAGTTTGTCTCATGAGAAGAATGGAACTGTGATTCAACTACTGAGGTAACTGATTTTTCTGATACTTAGTCACTTAATTCTAAAAAATGCTGAATGTGGGCAGAGGAGTTCTGAGAACAAGGTAGGAGGAACTCGAAATACGTATGCAGAATTCCTTCCGAAGGGGAGCCTAAAAATAATAATAGTAATAACAACTTACTTTTGCTCAGTACTTATTAGATATCAGGAATTGTTCTAAGAGCTTAACATGTATTGACTCACTTAATCATCATAACTAGTAGTCTTCACCCTGGGATATGTGTAGTGGGTATAGCAAATATTTTGCAAGATGTGCACATGCAAGGGTATTTTAAGGAAATTAGTCTCCAGCCCTTTTAACTTTCTTCTATACTTTACTTTCTCCGTGCCTAAGAACTCACCTGCATTCATATCAACCCTTTCACTTTAGTAAAAGGCAAACTCCTCATCCAAGACTAGTCTTATTATAGTTCACTGTCTTGATGTACACAAATTTCCTGGAATCCAACACATTATTATTAGAAATACTACTAGTTTTATAATCAGTGTTGAGATGTTCTGAATTCTTAACAACAGTTGGAGTGAAACATGTTAAGGGTGTTTTACATGTGTATATCTTCTGGGGATGCTAAATTACTCAAAACACATACCTAAAACATATGGGTAACTTTTTTCATGACTTATTCCCAATTCCCTTTGAGCTATTCAACAGGGTAGGTAAAACTTATTTTTCAAATCATGTTGACTATTTCAGCCACAGCCAATTCTCATCTTATTTCACATTATGTAATATTTACTCCTTTCTACTTCTTATTATAAAAAATAAACTAGAGCCTACGATGAAAAGTTTTCGATTTCAACTTAAAACTGTGTGAGGAAGTATACAGTTTTTCTAAATTACTTTGGGAATACATTTTTGAAGACCACTGCTCCTAATAACCCTGTGAGGTAGACATTAATATCTTCATCTCCATTTTACAGATGTTGCACTAATGAGGCTCAGAGAGCTTATGCAACTTGCCCTAAACCACACAGCTGTTAAAGGTCAGAATTAAGATTCTAACCTGAGGAATCTGGCCTCAGACCCTGAGATTTTGAGCAACCCCCCCAAATATACTATATTGTCTTCTGAATTTCAACCTAGGCCTGCCATGAAATCAGAACAATGTATACCTCTTATTCATAAGAGATACTGAACAAATAATTCTATCTTAAGGAAATATTGGAAAATGTCTACAAAGATGAGATTAGCTTGATTCTGGTAGAAAATGGTTAGTTTTCCAATATTATTTTTATTATCTTTCAGAGATGGCAGAAACAGGAATTTGGGATGCTCAAGTGGGTCCAAATACTAAGATTATCTGGAAAATTGAGGAGCCAGTATGTTTTTTAAACACAAGTCAAGCACTTAAGTCAGGACAGGTTTATATTTTTAGTGACAGAATAACTTATGATGCTTATTACTTGGGAATATGGTAGAAGCCTTGTACTGCTAAGTATCTTTAAAACTGACTGCTCCTTCCTTATGACATAATTTCCCACACTGTGTTTCTTCCCTTGCATAACAAGAGGTCTTCCTACTCAAGCACCACAAAGTTCTTTTATTAAAGCATTTTGTTTTGGGGGACAAGCACACGTGGACACACACACACCCCTAAAGGTAGAGTAGGGTTACAAGAATGACATTTTCTAAATGACCTGTGTTAAAATTACCTATAAGTCTAAATTGCTTTGCAAATGTTTAACCTCTACACTAATTTCAAGTGTTCTTAAAATATACTTTAGACCACATGGGATGGAAGGAAGCAGCAAGCTCTGGGGAGGACTAGAGACACGTGCCTGGGGGAGCCTGGCCTGTCGTCACCGGCACACCCGCAAACGCTCCTCACAGTGATGGCGAGAGTTTGCGCAGTTCCTCTGGAGAAGTTCTCCTTCCCATTCAGGTGGGCTCATTATGTAGATCCTGTTCTTGCCTTTGATGAAACTCATGCTTAGAGTGGGCCAGGAAAGGGAAATGCTTGAGAGAAAATGACTGACTGCAACCCCAGGATGGTCTGCATGGCTTGAGAAGACAGGCTGGGATTGCAGAGAAAGAGCCCAGGAGGGGGGTCCTGGAGCAGCTTTACAACCTACCATCCTGAAGGCCCTGGGAAGTCACACATCTTTATGGCCTGTCTTGCTCTGAAAGTCTATGACTCAGAAAATCTGAGGAGGAACTGCTTTAGAAATTTATTAGAAAATGTTACACGGTAGAGAAATGAGCTCTTCCCTGAAACACCACGATCAGCATGACTGAATCTCATGCTTGCATTCTCAGCTGCGCTTTTCCAAAAGGTGTTTTCAATTATTTTCAGTGAGCTAATATTCCCTTGACTATCTTAAAAACTTAGAAGAGCAGGACAATTAAATTCGAATCTTGAAGAAAACAATAGCAAACAGCTGCCAAGCGGGCCCAGGGAACAGGCGCTTGGGGCTTTTACCAGCAGTGGTGCTCACAGGGGGCTCCAGAGTCCAGGGAGCCATTGTCCTGGTCTGAACTGGGGCACCCACAGGACAGAACAGTGAAGTCAAGAGCTTTGAGCAATGTGACTAAGGCGTCCTGTGGCTCCAGGTGCCGCTGACCCTACGAGGAGAACTGGCTGGTGTCACAGGAGACGGGTGCGTAGTGCTCCCCCTCCTCCAGCTCTGTTTGGAACTAACAGAACTTAGAGATCGTCTCACTCAACCCCTACATTTCAGCTGAGGAAACAAAAAACGAGACAAGCTAACTAGCTCCAGGTCAGCAAACCAGCTAGTTAGTAGGTAGCAAAATGCAGACTAGAACCCAGCTGGTTCTACTTCACATGCTACTTAAAAAGCCTGTCCCAATCTTCCTCGGTTACGTACTGGGTGTCTTCCAGATTACTAAGGAACAATGACTTATCACCTCATACAGATGCTTAATAAAATTGTTATTTATAGTACACTACTCCTGTAGGGAAGTATCTTTCCCCTCAAAGGTAAGATAAAAAAATGACTTGTTCAAAGAATACCATATAAAGAACCATAATGAAGAATGCTTAATTCCACTCTGTTAAACTAAAGCATGATTATTATTATTTTTTTAATATATCTTTATTGATTTCAGAGAGAGGAAGGGAGAGGAGAGAGAGAGAAACATCAATGATGAGAGAGTCATTGATCGGCTGCCTCCTGCACGTCCCCCACTGGGGATCGAGCCTGCAACCTGGGCATGTGCCCTGACCGGGAATCAAACCATGATCTCCTGGATCCTAGGTCAATGTTCAACCACTGAGCCATGCCCGGCCGGGCAAGCATGATTATTTTTAAAATGTTTCCTGCTTCATATGCTTTTTGCTTGACATAAGTTTCTGATCTATAGGTGAGTGCAGAAAAAAAATCTTCATATCTCCATCTCTATCTCCTCTTTAAGGCTTTTAATTAAATTTGTTCCAACAGTTTTGAAAATGTAACCTTTTTCCCCCAGCAATTTATTATTATTATTGCATAAAATATTTATTTTCCACAAATGTTAATATTTTGGGTATATTTAGGGAATGATTTAGGTTTCAGAAATTCATTTTGAAACCAGAAAGGAATCTGCCTGTGTATGAGCTATGCCTTGATATATTTTCTTTGATAATAAGAATTTTCTCCATTGCATCACTTTTAATTTGGGGGGTAAGCATCATTCCATAATGAGATGTGCTCATTCTATAATGTCTAAAGGCGATATGGAAATCTGTATTAGTTTCAAATATAAACTATTTTTTAAAATATCAAATCCAGCTTTTGATTTAGTTGAGATATTCAGGGAACACACATATTGAGAAATTCTCTTCTTTATTGCCTCCTCCCTCCCAACAAGCTCTCAAATTTAACTTTAAAAACCTATAGAGCCCTGGCCAAGTGGCTCAGTTGGTTAGAGCGTCATCCTAAGGTTGTGGGTTTGATCCCAGGTGAGGGCACATACAAATCTCAACCAATGGATGCATGAATGAGTGGAACAACAAGTCGATGTTTTTCCCTCTCTCTTTCTCTTCCTTTCACATTCTCTCTAAAAAAAACACCAACACACCAAAAGGTATGATAGCAAAACTTATAAAAGAAAACACTGATACACTGGACTTCATCAAAATTAATAACTTCTCTTCTGTGAAAGAGATTGTTAAGAAAAGAAAAAGGCAAGACACGGATCGGGGAAAAATCTTTGCAAATCATATATCTGAAAAAGACTTCTATTCAGAATAAATAAATCTCAAAACTCAGTAAGACAAATAAGCAACTTAAAAAACAGGCAAAAGATTTGAATAGATGTTTCACTGAAAAACACACATGGATAAGTTCTTGAAAAGATGCTCTGCATCATTAGTCATTAGGGAAATGCAAATTAAAGCCATAAGGAGAGAAGAGTGGCTAAAAAACAAAAGAAAAAATACAAAACCAACTAACCAAACAAAACAACACTGACAACACCAAGTGCTGGTGAGGACTGAGAGCAACTGGAATTCTCATACACTGCCTATGGCTGTAGTACAGCTACTTTGGAAAACAGTTTGGCAGTTCTTTATAGAGTGTTAAACATACATTTACAGTAAAACACAGTAATCTCACTTCTAGAGAAATACCCTAGAGAAACAAAATGTCACATTCACTTAAAAACCTGTCCATGAACATTTATACTGGTTTTATTCATAACTGCACCGATCAGGAAACAACCAAAACATCCTCCAACTGGTGAGTGGGTAAGTAAACTGTGGTACATCTATATGATGGAATACTACACAGCACCAAAAGGCAACAAACTTGGTACACACAACAACTTGGATGCCTCTCGCGTACATTAAGCAAAAGAAACAAAATTTAAAACGCTATGATTCTATTTATATGACGTTCAGGAAAAAGTGAAATTAGAGAAGAAACCCAAGTGGCTGCTGAGGGTGGAGAGTGGGGGGAGGTGTCGACTTAAAAAGCCAGTGTGAGGGAATTTTTAAGGATGATGGAGGTGTTCTGTGTTTTGATTGTGGTGGTGGTTACATCACTGAATGCATCTGTCTAAATCACAGAACTATACACAAAAAGTGAATTTTAATGTATGTAAATTTTTAAAAAGTGAAAAAAATGTGTTAGCCATTGTTCCCAACTCTCCAGTGATTTTTATTAGAGTTTTAAGAGGTTCCACATTAAATGGTTGTAATAATCCATAGAAATAGACATCATATTTGGACTTTGGCCCGGCGGATAATAAATTTTACAAAATTTTAATTATTTAAAAATTTAAAAGTATTAAGTGTGTCATTAGGGGTCAGGTACTGCTATAAGTGATAAAAATACAGGTAAGAGTAGATCTTGCTTTGGGCCCTAAACAGTGTTAGAGACATAAGGGGCTGTACAAATGGGGAAGCTGATTTCTCAGTAGCAGCACTTGAAAAGACATAATCAGTGATGCTGATGTCCAAATAGACACAACTAACTTTGTGGCTTTTCTGTCCCTCTCATCTGTGGTGCTGACAATGGCTCCAAATTGTTCTGCTAATCAGTTAACCAGGTTGACTACTCGAGACTAACTAAAATGAAGCAGAGGGCAGAGGGAAGGGGGGCAAAGGGGGGCATGGGAACATCTGTAACAGAGTAAACAATAAGGTTAAACAATAAAAACATTTATTTAATATTTAAAATAAATAAGTAAACAAAATGAAGCAGGCTGTGGCAGGTCAAAGTTTTCTCACCACTGCCAGTGAGAAAAATGTAACTATGCTATGTGCTTTATGCGGGTTTGCTACAGAAAGGTACACATTTATTTCATTAAAAGTTATTTTATTACTGGAGGGAAACCAAATGTCCAGTGTAGCTCTCTAACATGAATCATATTTTATCCAAATGCAGGTGTACTTTTGAGCTAGAGCAGCCATTTCATTCACTCGTCCAATGACTACATTCATGGCACTCTACATTAAACTGCAGTGACCTTGTTTCCCAAGAATCACTAATGGGGAGCTAAGTTAGCCGTTAAAATCCAACATGGGGGTACGTTACTTTTCACACACACACAAAAAGTAACAACCTCTGTTCCTGCTAGTGGAGGTCTCCAGAGAAACACTGAATGAATAAAAGACATATGTACTTTCTTCTATTTGGCCACTTAGGAAGGGGGGTCACCAACGTGTATAGCTCTGATTTTTAGGTGACAGACAAAAATGACAGAACACTTAGGTGGCTGAAGAATACTTGAGAAACATTTCAGTTGTAAGAAAGTACTTAGTGTCCTCATGAGAGCTGGAGAGCCTATAATTGGGAATGTTATTTGCCCTTATCTTAGGGCTGTGCTGACATGCAGGATGGAAGAAGACCATAGAGGGGTTTTGGTGATGAGAGAAAGGAATAGGAACATTTTTGCTTCTGAGACAAAAGGGAAAATAAAATTTGGATTGACATTCAGTTTTGAGAAATTACAAGTGCTTAGAAAAGAACATATCCCCAAATGGGCAACAAACGTATAAAATGACTGCCATATAGTAAAACCCAGTCATTTTCCCATGAAAGGAGAGATATAGTAAGACATGAATTTTTAAAGGAGGGAAGACACAAAAACACCAGCTGTCTTGGTGTGAAATACTCTCATTAATTTATGGTAACATCACATACTACAATAAACTGTCCAAAACAGCAATATTTTCTTCAGAGACACAGCTATCCACTCTGCCTGCACAGTAGAGTCACCTTGAACACTTAAAAAATAATTCCATCCCCAGTGATTGTAATTCCACTGATCAGGGTTGTGGGCAGGCAGCAATAGTTTTAAAAGTTCCTCTTGTGTCCTATTGAGTAGCCAGGGCTATAAACTACTGCTTTAGGAGATATGATTTGGTTAAGAGGATCAGCTGAGACCTTCAACCATACAAGCATATTTGAAAGTGTGTCATAATTCAACACATTTGACAGAAAAATGTGAAGCCAAAGAGATGAACCAGGAATTAATTTCTACACTATGAAATAATTTTCTTGATTCATTTTTTAAATAGTGGCTACTTTATAATTCACTCACTTGATGCTAAGCTGGGGTTAACTGGGGACAGGTATTTTAGCAGCTGTTTTTCACCTAGGATAGCAGAAGAAAAGGTATAGCGCCTCCTAGATAATATGAGCCAACTGAAAACTATGATTTGATTTATAAATATTCTGTTTGCATCTGACATTTTAGGAACCCACCTAAGTGGAAAAAATGAGGTCCACCTGTATATGCATGTGCTTGTGCTTGTATATAAGTAATGATTTCTCTGACATAATTTTTATGGTCAAATCCCTTGGATATATAGAATAAAACCATAGCAGTTCCTGTTTATAAAGCTCCCCTGAATGAACGCAGTCACCACAAGGTTCTTATCTCCAACAATATCATATTGTCTTCCGGTTTTTAGTGGATGCTCCCTTTAAACAAATCTTTGAATAGCTTTAATAATTCTCTTTAAAATTTTCTATGCATTTGGAAGTGAACCCAAAATGTGAATTTACAAGCAGCCTTGATCAGAATTCATATTAGGGCCAAATTAACCAGTTAGGTTAACTTGAGCTTATAAATACTTACATACTTCTATAAATGTGGTATATAAAAAAAACACTTCTTCCCTATGGGATAGTAAAAAATACAACATGGGAGACTAACAGGGCCTTTGAAAATGAGCCACTCAAAAGGTTGACATTAAACTATACATATGCATGAAAAAACAATATGGAACCTTTGGTTAGCTGGGGTGCACATGCACTAGAAGCCCAGACATGCAGCAAGTGAGGTGGGTCTAACCCTCCACTTTCCCTTGAAAACTGAGCACCCTTCTGCTGGTGTGAAGGTAGCAGGGTAACTAGAGTCTGAATGTAAGCGTTAGTATTATTTTATGAAAGGAAGAAATAACACAAGTGACCGATCACTTAGTGAAATGTTCTTTGTAAATTAGTTGTCAATTTCAGGACACACAATTTTTACTATGATAAAGCAATCTTAACTTTAGTTTAAAAGCTACTGAAGAATAGCTATGGCAAGAGTCAAAGAAATAGTCATGTTTAAAATATTTTTATAAAGTTGAAAATAGAGCTCGGTTAAGACGAATTATTCTAGTACCTTTTTTAATGTGACAGTAAATGTAGACCTCATATTATAAAGGAGATAAGGAAATATGCTTTTGAGCAAATAATATTTTCTTAGTAAAAATCATCTGCTTTTTATGGCATCAGAGACAGCAATAATCAATTCAGGCAGAAAAAAATATCACAATGACTATCATAGTTTAAAACAATGGTTCTCATATTTTGTTGTATATCAGAATCACCTGGAGAGCTTGTTGAAGCCCTGAAGTGTACATTTCTAACAAGTTCCCAGGCGTTGCTAATGCTGCTGTTCCAGGCAACAGATTTTGAGAACTGCTCATCTAAAATAAGCCTTTGGCAATTAACTAGTTGGTAAAGATTAAAAAAAAAAAAGAAGTTGCTATAGGTTCAACTACTTCTGAGATTCACTAAAAATCCTTTCTTTGAATAATTTTCTAGACAACTTTGACCCTGTCAGGTACTGCTGACAACATATCTTACCGTGAACAATAAAACCACGACAGTTTTTAGAGTTTTAAACTACTGCTAAAGAATTGTAATTCCATAAATATAGGCAGTCAAACACACACATTCTAAGTTACTAGATTAAACTTGAACTTTTCTAAACATTAAATAAAATCACAAGGGCAAGAGTTCTTCATTTGTTCTTATTTCAAAACCACAGGCAAGCTAATTCTACAGACTGTAAGACGTACAATAGTCCATTCTCACAAAATAATCCCCAAGGGTGAATTACATCTCTTCAAACTAGGTGGCATCTGAAATCGACAAGAGCAAGTCTTTGACTATCATGCTGAGAAGCATATTTTGTGACATTTATGGACCTCACAGAAACAGAAACATGTAACAATAAATTTAGGCAAGGGTATAAAAAATGGGCATGGCATGTTTGTGTGGTGTCTATAAAATTTCCCTACAGAAAAGTTGTTGGAGCTTGACTGTAAGGAAAAAGTGGCTACCCAGGAGGACTGTTTTCCAGATCTGCATTCTTCTGACCAGAAACAGGGGTGCCACGCTGCTAAGGGCCTTCATAGCTGGCTCACGCCTCACCCAGACAGTACGGCCATCTTCTCTCCAAGACATTTCTGGAAATGAATAATGTCTAACTGATTGAAAAGGGTAAAAACCATTAACTGATTAGCATCCTTCAGCTATAAATTTAATGGATGAAGTTCTTGTCTGTAATGATAAAGAATTTTTTCTCCCTAATAGTATAGAAGAGTTCCTTTAAGTTTTTGCTATATTGTATTCATAAATTCTTGCCTATGAGTTATAAGTACTAAGTAGTAATTTATTTATTTTTATTTTTAATTCTCACCTAAGGATATGTTTATGGATTTTAGAGAGGAAGGGGGAGAGAGAGAGAGAAAGAAACTTCAACGTGAGAGTTGTATCGATTGGTTGCCTCCCGTACACGTCCTGACCAAGGATTAAACCCACGACTTTCTGGTGTACGGGACGACACTCCAACCAACCGAGTCATCTGGCCAGGGCAGTAGTAGTATTCACTTTTTACATGTGCAGTTTCAGTATGTTAAACAGAATAGATTCTATTCTATGCAGTATATTTTATTCTGTCATTACTGGACTCATTAGTTGAACGATAATGTTCTTGGCTTGTTATAAAAATGTAATGAGGAATCAAGAGGTTCCTGTATTTTGGAACTCTCCATTCTAAAGATCCAGTGGAACTTAAATATCTAGAAGCATGCCATCTTTGTGTAATTATACTTTCTGAATATTATGTAGTAGTCTTTCAAAGATGTAGAGGGAATATTATAAGATACTGACACAGTTCTTTTTTCAGGCAGCCTTACATCTAAATAGGCCATGCCCCACACTCTAAAATGGTAGTTTTCAAACTGAGGCAAGTTTGTCCCTGGGGGACATTTGGGAATGTTTGAAGACATTTTTAATTGTCACAATGGGAGGGTGCTACTCATATCTGGTACGTAGAGGCTGGGGATGCTGCTAAACATCCTACAATGCAAAGGACAGCCCCCCACATCTAAGCTCTACCCAGCACAAAATGTCAATTGTGCTGCTGCTGCAAAACCCTGCTCTGAAAACAACCAGAAGATAGTAATAATAAAAAGACATGATGTGGATGGTAACAGCCAGCTTGACCATCCTGGTAAACGTCTATTTTCCTGTGTTACTGTTTATAAAAAGTTCGCTTTCTAGAGAACTTTCTGTGACACTCACATTAATAAAATCAAACTACAGTGTCATGTAGGCCTCAAGAATGCAAAAATTAGGGTGCAGAGGCCAAGCTACAAGAAGATCTCAGTCCCAAACCAAAGAATCTTCATAAGTTGTTAACCCCTAAGCTACTTACAGGGAGATCTTTCTGCACAAATATACATGGAAGATAAGGGGTACTGAGTACAGTCAGACTCTTTAAGAGGCTGGCACTGAGAGAGAAGAGTAAAGTATGCCCAAGAGAATGACACTGGGCTTTCAAAGAATATTGATAAGTTTCCAGGGACATATATTAACCATCAGTATATCTGCTGGGTAATGATAAATGGTATATAACCTTTTACATGGAAGGTGATCCACTATTCTCCATTTTCATTGCTGACAAAAGAAAGTCTTCTTTAATTGCATCATTGGATTAAGATTAGATAGAAGACAGGGATTGTGAAAAATGTCAGGCTATCAATTGTACTAAAGCATCTTGAAAATGCTGAGACCAGAAAAAGGACTCTTGGGGGGCCCGAGAGAGAGGATTATAGACGATGGAAGGGGTTTGAGGCCCTGCAATCATTTTTCTTAAATTAGGGAGCATCAAATGAAGGGCTAGCATATCAGCAAGACTAATGGAGATAACACTGGCTGTTGACAGTGCCTAAACAATGCTTCCCCCATAAAACATGCTCAATAAACATTTATTGAATAAGTAAATAAAGAATGACAGAAATACGTGATTTTATCTTCTGCAAACACAGACCTAAAACTAATTTGTACGCTAAACTCATACTTTAGGACACTAGTAAGAGCCAGTTTCAGATGGATTGTTTTGGTAACCATGGTAGGAAAGTATACATATGCATCCCAAAATAGGACTAAGCAAGAAAATTCAGTCCATGCCTTATTCGGGTAATAACTGGTGAAAAATACAACATTCCATATCTATTCTCACAAGCCTTCCAGATCCAATACAAATAAGAATCAGCTGATATTGCCCAGGAAATGATATCAGTTCTAATTATTCCTGAACCCATATATTGTCTCCTGCCATCTCAACCGCTTCTTGCCAGTGGAGGAACAGGACAAAGCATCTACCTTTAAACCTAACAGGTTTCATCCTTTCTAGGGTTAGCAGGAGAAGATCTAAGCAAGAACTCTAAAAATTTGGGCTACAGATTACCTCCATCTGTATTACTCATGGCACTAAACTCAGATTCCTGGGTTCCACCTCTCACTATAGAATTGGAATTGTCCAGGGGTACGTCCAGGAATCTGCATTTTAACATGTTCCTTGGGTATTTTTGATGAAAACCTTTGTAGAGAGAGAGTCTGCTCAGGGAGAGTTAGAACCTTAGAGTTATAAAAAAGATTTTTCCCCTCTAAGATAGCTCATGAGAGGTTTAAGAACAGTGGCTAGCTTATTTCAGCAGAAGGATGAAGTTAAAGGTTAAAGAAGTCTGTAGAAGACCAAGATTGAGATTAATTTTGTGATGCATTTAGTTTCTCACACAGTGAATTCTGAGTTGCTTGATCCATCTCCTTCAAGCTTCTACTCTGTTTCCCAAAATGCCACGGAAATCTTTGATAGAGACTATATTATACCATATATGAGTTCATTATATTTTAATAAAATATAAAAAGAAAAAATACATCCATGTCTATTTTATTCTGTGTGAGTTCTTTTCAAATAATCAAGATATTAAAACTTGATTTTTTTTTTTTGGTTACCATACAAGTAATGAGCCATAGAAATTGTAAAATGGCAGTAACTTCCCCAAACTGGGTTTTATCATGGGATTCATTTTTGTTCTGAAATGTGAATATAGATAACTAATATTTTAGGAATTCACAATCTTATATAAAATAATACAACCAAACAATGAAGAGAAAATCAGAAGGATTTGAGAAACTTCTCATTCTATACCCTTACAAAGAGTTTTAATAACCAGAAGTAATATTTATTATATAAAAAAATAAAGACAATCTAATTTTTGCTGACATGATAAAGTATTTCTTTTGATTTTTTATGAGCTACAAAATAATTCTTTTGCAAAGTGACAACATAAACATCACTTCAAATGCAACCAAGGACATAGGGAACTTAAAACGCAATATCCCTTCAATCAATCAGTCAACAAATATTTACTAAGCAACTAGGTGA
The DNA here is from genome assembly GCF_964146895.1 of Miniopterus schreibersii. NCBI lineage: Eukaryota > Metazoa > Chordata > Mammalia > Chiroptera > Miniopteridae > Miniopterus > Miniopterus schreibersii. The sequence continues at coordinate 64,777,212 of NC_138106.1, read as the reverse complement.
TAGATTAAAGATGGTCACAAGTTCTTGGCCATTTGTCCTGTCAAGAGGTTTTGGCCATTTCCTCTCCCCTTGGATCTAGGGTGGCCTTGTAACTGCTTTGACCAATAGAAAGTGTCAAAAATGACCCTCTGCCACTCCTTGGCTGTAAGTTAGCCTTAAACTGGCCTGGCAGCTTTCCCTCTTGCATTCTTGGAAGCTGGTCACCATGGTGTGAGGAAGTCTGCTCTAGACTACTGGATGCTGAGAAGATATGAGAGAGAGGCCTTGGGAGATAAGGGGTATTTTGTACGTTTCAGCCTCAGCTGAACTCTTAGATTAATGCTGCTGCAAGAGAGCTTGGCCATACCATGTGGAGGAGAAGAGCCACTTAGCTGAGCCCAATCAATAAGTAATAAATTGTTGTTTTAAACCACTACATTTTGGAGTGGTTTGCTTTGCAGCAATAGGGATTCAAAACAACTATGTGTTATCTTAGTCACTAGTTCTAAGTCTTAGAATTAAAACAGAGAAAAATATACACAAAGTTTCTATATTTGCTCTGGATTAGTCAACTGTTGGCTAAAATACAAATAGGTTAATATTAAAGACTGTATTTCAGACGGGCATTTCATTTCAATAAGAATTGTTATTTTCTCTCCAATATACTTTGAGAGGTTCATTTATTTTCTCTTTTTTTAGTTGTTCCAGTTGAGAAGTGGGACTAAATATATTTCCATCAGTATAATGGAAATATCAAACTAGTATTCTAGAATATCTCAATACTCTTAGTATAATAAATAATCTTTTTTTTTTAACCCTCGCCCGAGGATATTTTTTCCATTGCTTTTAAGAGGGTGTGGAAGAGAGAAAGAGAGAGATATGTTGAGAGTGATGCATCGACTGGTTGCCTCCTGCACGAGCCCCTACCAGGGCCGGGGATCAAGCCTGCAACCAAGGTACGTACCTTGGCCGGAATCAAACCCAGGACCCTTTAGTCTGCGGGCCCAAGCTCTAACTAATAAATTTCATAACACAGCTGTCTGTGACCTTGTGAGTCAAACCGGCTGGAGCAATCAATACTCTTTTAGCTGGTAATTATAATATTGACATTCTATTTTAGAGTCTGAATAACTAAAACTGGGTTTCTCTAATCTCTATTTTAATAATTTCTTATTATTCTCAATGAACTTACTTCATTCTGTGTTATTTACAGTCCAAGTTAATTCTTTTTTTTTTTTTTTAATATGCCTTTATTGATTTCAGAGAGGAAGGGTGGGGGGGGAGAGAAACATCAATGAAGAGAAAGTCATTCAATGGCTGCCTGCTGCACACCCCCTACTGAGGATCGAGCAGGAAACCCAGGCATGTGCCCCTGGAATCTCCTGGATCCTAGGTGGATGCTCAACCACTAAGCCATGCCGGCTGGGCCAAAGTTAACTCTTGGAGATGAAGGTTATCTTATAATTCTTCTACCTGGACTATTATTCTTCTTCCCTCTCCATTCTCCTAAATCTGCTTTATCTTAAATACACACTAACTTGTATTAGTTTTTTATGCTCCTTAAAGGCTGAATCCAGCCATGCCCTAATAGCTAAATACCTAGTTGTTGTTTAGCTGCCTTCATATTCTGAATCTGGCTGCTGCCCTGAAACACACTAAGGTGCAAACACTGCTGCTTCACAGAGTCTAAGAGAAAGACAACTATGGTCCTTTCCTCAGAGTCTCCTCCCTGAAAACACAATGTATCACTATGTGGGTAACAAAGACAATGGAAGAAAGAGTCTCTGCATGCTGGTGTGCTGCCATTTGCTCCTATGAACCTATCAACCTATGAACAATGTGTGAATGTCTGGTTTTCCCAAGGTCTTTACATGTCAAATAAGAGCTATCCCAGCATCCACTCTTCTTTCAAAGGACACATTTTCATAACACAGCTGTCTGTGACCTTGAGAGACCTCACCAGAATTTGCAAACAAGCTTATGTAAGCATACCATGGCTGGCCTTGTACTAAAAGGCCTAAGTAAATGACAGTTTTGATTTCTCCTGTGGAACAGCAAAGGGTCTTCTGGGAAGAGGCATCTCCTGTCTGAACCATAATTTAAAAAGCACCCTTTGTCTGTACTGTATCCGTAACTGTATACGACACAATGTTGGACAAGAAACAATAGCAGAGCTGCAAAACATTAAGTCTACATAATGGTCTCATTAAACAATTTTATTAATGATCTGGAAACTTCAGTGGACATTACATTAATAAGTTCCTCAGATAGCAATAAATGTGGAGATGGTGGGAAAGACAGGTGGGGCCAAATATTAACGAATCCATGGAGATTACAAATATAGACAGTAAAGTAAGTACACCATGAGTTCAGTCTGGCAAAATACAATGAAGTACACTCATCCAGGAAAAACTTAGAAGACTGACATTCACTGGGGGGATGAAGCCTCAAAAGCACGTCAAAAGCAACTGGATGCATATTGCAACCCACAGAACAGATAGGAATTTGCAATGTAACAGAAATAGCAAAACATAAAGTCTATCTCAAGCTGCCCATCAGAGGGTCTCAGCAAATGCTGACAGTGGTTTAAAAAAAATATCAGTAAAAACAACTCAGTTCTTGGGACCAAGAGTATGGACACTTGGACTTCTGCTTTGGATTTAAATCTTTTTCAGGAAGATAAAAAGTACCTGAGAGACCTTTAGAGGGAAACTCTTTTTTACAGAAATAGGCATATGATGAGAAGTTAAAAAAATGAAACAAAAACTCTGCTGAGCAATGGCAAAAAGAGGTATTTAACTATGATCAATATATAGTTTACATTTTAAGGGGTTTCTAGGCAAGATAACAAATATATTTTTTAGTTATACATAAGGCAGATAAAAAAGAGAATTTACAGGAGGCCATGGGATTGAAAGAAGTCTCAGGATCATGGAATTTTAGAGAAGGAGGCATCTTGGAGATGATCTAGTTTAGTGTCTTCACAGTGAGGCCTGAGGGCCACCTAACTGAGAACTGCCTGGAGAGCATGTTAAAAATGAAGCTTTCTCGCCTGGCAGAGTGGCTGTTTGTTGAGTGTCATCCCGTCCACGAAAGGTTGCCGGTTCAGTTCCTGGTCAGGGCACATACCTGGGTTCTGGTTCGATCTCTGGTTGGGGCGCATGCAGAAGGCAACCGATTGATGTTTCTCTCTCCCCCCTTCTTCTCCCTAAGCATGTCCTCAGGTGAGGATTAATTAAAAAAAAAAAAAAGCAGCTTCCTCAGTGCTACTCAGCCACTCAGCCATCCTGTATCCTAATATCCAAGGAGGACTGGCCAGGTCCAGAGGGTCAGGCATTAGTAAGTCCTGGCTTCTGGTCCAAGGTTGTTACAACCATTCTGGGGTGAAATTCGTCTCAAATCTATAAACTGCCTTTATTATTGTATTATGCAATTTTTCTGAGAAGTTAATTCATATTCTAGATGCAGCTTCATTTAATACTTGGGTAATAAGGGAGGGGAGATGAAAGAAAACCAAGAACAAAGATGGGGTAAGAAATAGGAAAAACTCACTCAGAAATGCCTAACTAGCCTCTGATTAAGATAACATTTAAATGCATGAAGTTAAAACACTGTCTGAACAGAAAGACCTTTAGTCCTTGCCTCCCCCACTCCCATCCACCAAACATACACTTACAAAAAAAAAAAAAAAAAAAGAAGGGAGAGAAACTAGCCCTGTAAGGATTCTGAAGTCACTAAGTAGGTTTGGCTTAATCCCATGGGCCTTGTATAAGTTCATCTTGAAAGAGGAGCTGGGTGATTTTAGGAATGGCTGTGCCTCCCTCATGCCTACTTCTGAATGAGCAATCTTGGAAGAGATGCCATGCATGAGATGGGCAAATGGAAATGTGTCCTCTAGGCCACCACACAGGGATGGAGAGTGAGAATCCACTAGCCAAATCCTCAATTACTTCCAAACACAAAGTACCACACGAAGCAGCAAAAGACGGACCACACACTGTCCTACACTCAAAAGTTTTCTTGTAATTCTGAACCCTTAGACTTACCGTTTCAACAACTCAATAACTGCCAGCCAGGATTTTAAAGAAATTAAACCAAACCTCTCATCTTATCCCCACATTTGCGTGACGGTTTTAGAACTCCATCGCCTTTCAGACTCCCTGATTTATAAAGGCTTACCTTCTGTCCTCCTTTACTTTTGACTATTAGGAAAAGAAACAGCTTAAAAAATATAATAAAGCTTCCATAAAAAGACAACATGGAAAAGGAAGAGAAGTTCAAAGAATAAATTCTGGTCCTTCCTAACATCTTAGCTTCTTAAGAAATGTGAAATCTCTGTCTTGCTCTCATGGCCTACAGGGTGAAGGACACAGGGATGAGAGCCAAGTTATGGCTTGTCTCCATAACTATTTCTGTGGCAGCAACTGGCATGTTCTAGATAGCTCTCTCATTTCATTAGGGGTCTGTATTTGAAAAGCAATCATGTTGTATTGAAATGCCCTCTTTTAGCAAGGGATGGCCAGGGAATGTCTCAGGCTGGTCATTTCTGGTTTGACATTTCTAATCTTGTAATGGGCATCTAGGTCTGCTCCCAAGGCAAACCAAAACAAAAGAGAACTGACATGGATCAGTAAAGTAAATTATGAAAAATTAAAACAGGTTAAAAAAGTCTTATATAAATACAGCTTTATAATAAAAATTATTATGATAAAACAGAGTATGTTTTTTGACATACATAGAAAATGAGATGATTAAAAAACAAAAAAAGAAATTGGGAACTGAACTTCAAAAGAAAGACATCTTCGCAAAGCACAGTTTTTACTAGTTTTCAGGAAAAAAGAAAGCTCATTTTATTACAATTTGCCAAATTTATTGGCTATAGGATGGACTTACAAAATGATTTCTGGAACATGATTAAAGATCCATAGAGAAAATAGTGGAAGGAAGATTATGCATTCAAGTTACATTTTGGAGTGAAAAAGGCCTTTGGAAATCAGATTGCAAAGAACAAGTTAATTAATACAAAGGAAGAAGGCCACTGATTCTTATAAAGGCAGAACTCTGCCATCTTGTTTGTTCCCGGAGTGCAGGGAGCAGATTCAGTAGCAGAAGTGCTGGCCTCTCATTTTGAAGCAGCCTTGGGAGAGCGACAAAGAGCTCTCTCCACAGTCTGCCTGCAGGGCCCACGGGGGGCTTTCCGATTCAGAGCTCTGCACTTCTCTGCAGGATAAACAGCTCCGGATTCTTCTTTAATGACAACAGCATATCAGCTCGTTTTGAGGTTAGAGCATATATAAACAGGATCTGCCTCATATTTTCCAGTTGTGGAGGAGGAAAGGCAAGGGGAAAAAAGGCTCCCACAAACCTTTTCCTGCAGTTAATTGTGGAAGATGATTTGCTTTGACTCTATGCAAGACTGAAAAAAGGAGAGTAGAACCACAGTATGCTAAATGTCCCAGAAGGGAAACAGGAAAAACATTACTTCCTCCCTGTGTGAGAACATCAGTGGGTAATCAAAGGGAGAGAGGTAATGCTGAACTCCAGAGTTTTAAAAGAAAAGGGATGCAAGCTTCAGAAGAATAAATGAGTAGAAAGAGCTCTTAATAAGTCTTTATGGTGCCTCAACCCACAGAGGCATCAAACTGGAGGTCTGGCCCAGCATGCGCCCTGTTCCTCACCTTGAATGTTAAGGTGAACACCAGCTGTCAAGTTAGTTCGGAGACCAGCAAGCTATTTCCCAGGATCCCTTGAGGTCAGTGCTTGGCACTGAACATTTCCTGGCCTTCGAGAAGCTCTTAACAAGATGTGCCAAATAAAGATATTTGTTCACAGAATTCACTTTCTTGCACCCTGGGTCGAAATTCCTTATTTGGTTTTGGACTAAAGGTCAAAAGGAAAGATCTCAAGACTTGTTTTCTTGACCTAGGCCTATAAGTTTCCCCTCTCGCCTCCCATACCCCAATATTTTCCAGGAAGCTGCAGACAAAAGCTACTTTATTTGTATTTAAATGTGTACTTAAGTGCTGTGAAAGCTTGTTTCATTTTGCTGTCAGTCAGGAATTAGCAAACTTTTTCTGCATTATTCAAAACATTGAGTTGACAAAATCAGAGTCAAAAGAAAAAAGTAGAAACAGTTAGGACCACAGTGGAGAAACCAGGAAACCAGCCAGAGATAGCTCTTATCTGGGTCTTAAGCCTGAGTCAAGGGCAGCTCAGAATAATGCTCAAGTTTGAGTATAGATCTGAAAATGCAGGGAACCAACCAGGGCAGATGGTCATTGAGAAAACTGTCTCCCATCAATTCTAGGCATATTCCTTTCTCAGGTGAATAATCCATGGGTTTGGGGAAATAAGAGGTGAAGAAGGATCTTGGCACATAAGATTTGAAGTTGCTGTGATCGGTGGACCTTTAATTCAGAGCTTACTGCCTAGTGCTTTGTCTTGAAATATGGTCCATGCAACACTCAAGAGAGTGGTAAGTCCAACTTGTTCACCTGGAAGAATGACAGTCCTAAGACCACCAGAGATGTTTTATCCTAAGGCGCCAATTACCTTTGCTACTGGGAAGAATGGTCCTATGAGCCTCTGCAGATCAAAATATCAAATTATAAAAATGTAATTAATTTGCTGATATGGCAGGCCCCCTAAAGCCACCTGACTGCTAGGTCATTGGTTTGCACCTGGGAAATAATGTAGTTGGGCTCCCAATGAGTGTGAACCTTGAGAGCTTTAATCACCTCTCCAGGTTGAAAACTGTCATAGAGACTCTCTTCATGTGGAAACCAAGAGCCAGTGGCAGCTAACAGGAAAAGACACCGGGGCAGCAAGAAGAGGATGATAACAGTTGAAGTCAAGAGGGAAAGCTAGACATGGGTCATTTGGGGAGACATAGTCTTGGCCAGGGTAGGGCCATTTTGAAGCAAGGTGAGAGAAAGGCCAAAGCATAGACCAAGACAGATCTGTCCAAGGTCGGCCTCCACGGCCGCTGGCCCCAGCACATTAAAAGTAGGCTTGGTTCTGGCTGGAATCAGGAGTATGAACTCCCCGCTCCCCCCAGGCTTTTCTGAGCTTCCTCTATGCCTTCCTCCAAATGAGTTTTAGTGAACGCCTTGAAATCGGGCAGGCTTAGGAAGAGGAAAAATATCCTGATTGCTTTTCTCAGGTGGGGCCCAGGCTAGAGCACGATGGGGAAGCTGACAGTCTCAGCAGTGACTAACATCTACTGAGGGAGTTCTGCCTCAGGGAACAGGGGGCCATGACCCCCGTTCTGACTTTCTTCTCAACCAATAAATTTCTCCATTATATACTGCTAGTTGTGTCCCAAATGCAGGCTCTTAATTAAAGATGGAGTGTGTGAGAGAAAATCAGGATAAAATCTATTTTCCCCTCACTTCCCCAACATAAATCCATACTGATTATGTCTGAAATAGGGACAATTATAAGGACTTGACATCAAAAAGAAGATTGGAAATGCTAGTCCAACCAATAAAAAAAGTATTTTCTCTTTAAAAACAAATAGATAAAAGTTTCTTTTAATTAAAAAAGGGCATTACATAGGAGACAGTTTAATAAGGAAAATCACACACAGAGAAAACCACAATATTGCTGATATTCAATCTTTACTCATAGGCAACTTTTGGTGGTTTTGGGGCAGCATCTTATTACAGCCCCACACATTCTCTTAAATTGGCACAAGATTAATCTTTAAGTTATGGATCTTGAAATGTATTTAGGTTGAAGTTTAGGCTGATTCAGAGAGTTAAGCAATATTATCCCAAACTCTAGTCTTAAGAAAAAGAATATTAAAAAATCAGCACTAGTGTGAAAATATATTCTTAATTCACTGGTTAGAAAAGAGTACACAATCATTTCCAATGTCTTATCAGTTTTACTCTTAGCACATTCCTTTAGTATTATGATCAACTTTCCTCAAAAACTTTCAAGGGAGCAACAACCCCTCCACCCTTCCCACCCCACAAAATAAAACCACACTAATTTCAATCAATGTCCTAGAGCAACATTCAATGTTTCTCACATTAGTAAGATTCAGATCTGTGCTTTGGCCACAAAAGAGGTGAGCAGAGAGCATCTAGTGTTAGCCATTTGGCAATAATTATCCAAAGCCATGGCCTCTTTCCTGCATACCTTATGGCAATGCCATGTGTGCATCCATAATCAAATGCTGTTAATTTTAATGCATGCGTTTTCTATTTGAGGATCAAAAGAGTTAAAAATTGTGCTTGAAATGAAAAGGAAAAAATGAGATAAATCTCCTAATGTACCACAGACTTGAATTACCCTACCAAATCAGGTATTTTTTTAGTTTGCTGAAATGAGCTGGAATTCCTTTATAGCTTTAGAGCCCTCTATATCTCATGTCTAGGGCAGATATCACCCCCCTCTCTGTGGAAAATCCACAATTTCTCCTTATGTCCTCACAAATGGATTGGTTCGCCACCCCAAACCCCTAATTCCGAAATTTCTGGCAGAAAAAAAAGATCTGTCAAAACAGGTTACTTGTATTTTTATTGGTTCCTCCAGACCATGACGACATTTCCTGAAAGGCAGTGCCAGGAAACTATTAATGTCTGTGAAAAAGAAGTGCAAGTTCTTATGAGCATAAACTGTCTGGTGCCCCAGGAGACTGCAGCCTGAAGGAACCACTGGTCTTCACTGTGACACTCATTCAATTGGCTGCCAGCAGTGGAGAAGAGGAAAGTGTCTTTCCAAAAGGAAAGGACTGGGAGACACCACAGACTTTTCTCTCCCTTTCTCTTAACCGCTTTCTTGCCCAGAGTAGAGTAGCTGAGCAGGCAGCTGATGGCTGACTCAGTTAAGGCTGTTCCACAAATCAGTTAATTCATTCAAGTAGTTAATGAATCCTTTCCCAAGCAGGAGGGATAAAAAGTCCTCTACCTGGAAGGGGAGAGTGTGGTCTTCCCCACAAATGAGAAGAAAGGATCCATTCTAATATCCTGGTGCAGAAAGAGAGCTGTACCTGTTTAAAGGACCTTGGTGGGTCTGCTAATGCTAGAGCCACACTGAGCACTTGAATCCACTGATCTTGAAGCAGGAGCTTTACAGAAGACTGGAAACTAAATTCAACAAAACTTGTTTGAGGCACTGGACCTTTAGGATACTTTCAACTGAAGTGCCAAAATCATGTGGGTACTTGCTAGATTATGACTGGGTTTGTGGAGCAGAAAGGCAGCTAGCTCAATGCAATGTCATGTCCCTCTACTTCACAGCACCACCTGCCGGTGAGAGTGGAAAGAGCTGAATTTTGTTTGTCTCATTGATATATAACCTATGAATTCAAAGAGAGGAGAAATGTCTTCACTCTTTCCACTGTACACAAAACACAGAGAAACAGTGCTATGCTGACAAGTTCACAGAGGAGACAACCCTGCTCGGCTTTGCTGCTGTCCTAGCCACCCACAGCCCAGTGATGAGTATTTCTTTTGCAATGTCCAAATAGGAAATAGGAGCATTAAAACCAAGACCATAAAATATAGGCCTTGCATGCTGAATAGCTACATGCCCATCATGGTAGACAGGTCACCTGGATCATAACCTTTAAAAGCTGGATAGTTTTCTTATTATCTTTAAGAGAGCAATGTAAGTGTCCCTTCTAGATGAAGTTAATTCTAGTCTCATAATTAACCCTCTTCAGGAAAACAGTTAATACCCAGCTCCAACACAGTAAGCACCTAAACTCTGGGCGGCTAAAAAAACAAAGTGTGGCTAAAGAAAGATTCACTGTCACATAAAGTACTAGGCTCCATCCCTGTAATGTTAAAAAATTAGTCCATATCCTAAGCATTGTTCATTGAACCTTGACTAGATATGTTGATTTCTCCTTGTTGGAGAAGAAGCTAAAGGTCCAAAATCCTTATCAGAAACTCTTAGGCCAAAAGTACTTCAGAATTCTTCAGGTTTTAGATACGTAGAATAGTATATGTATCATGTAACACTTCCATTGGGTTCTTGGGCAGTACCCACTTATCAAACATTAATATTCCTGCAGTAAGATACATTCACACTGCCTTGGCCAGGCGGCTCAGTTGGTTGGAGCATTGTTCAGTACACCAAAAAGGTTGCGGGTTCAATCCCATGGTTAGGGCACGTATGAAAGGCAACCGATCAATGTTTCTCACAATGATGTTTCTCTCCCCCCTCCCCCCTTCCTCTCTCTCTAAAGTAAATAAAAACATATCCTTGGGTGAGGATTTAAAAAAAAAGATATATTCACACCAGATGGTAAAGACTCCAAATAGACTTGTATCAGGTTCAGGTCAGGTTTTGTTGTCAAGGAAGTTTGCATAAAAAACTTAACAAACTTGAGTTTTGGGGGATTTTGGGATTTCAGAAATAAAGATAATGGATAATGGACCTGAACAAGTCAGTCTTGATTTTAATGAAAAAGAGGCAAAGCAGTGACTAGCACAGGTTTCTTTACATGGCTGAAACACTGGTGGTTATCTTGGTTTTTGCATTTGTGAAAGATACTTAACATTTTTTAACCCTGGTGTTCTTCCTGGTTGCATTGGGGTGGAAAGAGTGGTGGGAGTGGCAGTGGATGGGGGTTCCAGGGTAGGTGGGAGGGAATCAGTTATGATCCAATACTGACAAAGTTATAGCCCTATGTTAATTAGGGCTAAAAACTAGAAAAAACTTCTAGTTTTTCAATATTATAAACAATAGTAGGACAAACAGCCTGGTAGCTAAATTTTGGTATCACGCTCCTTATGATTTCTTTGGGGTAAATGCCTTAAAATGGAATTGCTGGGTCAAAAGACACTATCTATAATTCTTTCTGTCTGTCTATCCATTTGGGTTTATGATAACATTGCAAAATTGCCTTAGAGGTAATTTGCACTCCCAACAGCAGTGTGCAAGAGCACCTATTTCCCTGTACCTTTGTCAATGCCAGCTATGATTATTAAAAAAATTTTTTGCTCCATTAAACATGCATTGCCCTGACCGTCTGGATTTTGATAGGCTCCACGTAATCTTCCACAATTTTGTGAAGCAGATATTCCCAATTCCCATCATTAGGGCAGATCCAAGTCTGACTTCAGAGCTTATCCTCCTTCCAGGACCCGCTGTGAGAGTTTTGTGTTGCAGAGGAGCTTGAAACAGTCCTTGCAGGTGCCTCGGGTCTTTGAAAAATGAATCGACACAAAAGCAGGAATAAGTTGTGGGATGTGGGGGCAGCTTTGATTGCATCTGTTTACTATGTTTCCATATAGTGCTCCTCTATTATACTAAACCTAGAGGTCTCCTAGGCAGCCAATAAAGCATCTTTGAAATAGCAGCCCACATGGTTTAAGGCATGGGTAGAGACCACAGGGATTATATTTTAAATCACTATTCATCACCTACTCAGAGTGCAATACACAGTTTTTAAACTAGTTAAACATTAATCAGCTAATTACCAAAACTAGTACGATAGCAACTTGGATAGCTGAGATGATCTGAATTCTAGGTGTTCCTCCCTCCCCATAAGGGCTTCTGCTGACATTAAATAAATTTTATTGGAATAACATATCTGCAAAATTCAGATTCTCTGACAACATTTTAGCTAAAGTGACTTTGGGTCATACTTTGTCTGCAAATCACTCACTTTTCTCAGTCATATATACCAATGGAGGGACGGGACAAGTCAGACCCAGGGATTCAACAGATATTCTGACAGCCTTCATCTTGTTTATACATAAAACTTTCCCTAGGGTGTTTAGTTCCTAGTTTTCCAAGGTATGAGTATCAAATTCTTTCTATACTGTTATTTGCTGCAGGAGAGGCCCCAAAACTTGTGAAAATGCTGAGAAAGAGCAAGAAGAGAAAGAAAGGGTCAGCATAATTCAGTCTAAATAGGGATCCTCTAATTTAGGTCAACTGTGAACACTGGAAATTTCCCTATTTCATAAGTGAAATTTGAAAATGTAGGCAGGGCCACCAAGGTGCAAGGCTCCTGTGTTTATGTAACTGGCACCCCCAGACTGTGAATCCTGGTGACTGTGATGAACAACCTAGTCACAGTCCAGGCCTGCTCTGCTGCATACAAAGCACACTTGAGCAGGAAATCTGTGTGGCATACACGTTTTCAGATTTTTCTCTGAAGAAGGCAAACAGATTTCTCTTGAAATAAAATATCCTGAGAGGGGGAAAAAAGGATCAACTGCCTATAAATATAGTCACATAAAAATCTTTAAAGTGTGACCCAGGATTTCAGGAGCTGGTCCATCCCTGGGTTGTTTAAGAACAGCCTTCTGCATAGCCTTGCTTTAATCACCACTATCCATGACATCACCATCCAAACCACTTATTTAGTCTGTTTTCAAGCTCACCACATGGCAAATGAATGCCTACATAAACAAAACAATTCAGTTCTATAAGAATTCTTTGCAATTGAGGCCCCTGGAGAGAGTAAAAAGTGTAATTGCCATCTAAAACATACTGAAATTTCTGTAAGTGGTTTTATAAATGAGTGATTGACTCTCATTAAAAGAGGAAGGAAAAAACCCCACAAAGAGCTGCAGGAGGCATTTTGGAATTTTGCAGACATAGTAAAGAGAAATCATAATCCTCCCATCAGCAGTTAGCCATCAGAAACCCCAGTTTGAATTTAGACACTAACAGGTGGGTGAGGTAAAAAGATGATAAAATCTTTGAGAGTAAAGACTGTGTCTCTAACTTCTCATATCTCTTACAGCAGTGGTTCTCAAAAACATTAGTATGCCTTAGAATAATCTGGAAGACTTTAAAAAAACAGGTATGGGCCCCACACCCAGAGTTTCTGACTCAGAAGGTCCAGGTGGGGTCGATAATTTGCATATCTAACCCCAAACCTGAATATACAATGACATGCTGATAGACTGATTAGGCATAGGGACATAGTCCTTGGAGATATCAACTGACCATCTGATGATGACCTGGCAAGGAAAACAAACCAAAAGTGTCATTTGCACCTCAGCATCACAACGGGGACAGCCATGGGGCACTACTGCAGTGATGAAATTATTAAAGTGGGTACCTTTTTAGATAGGCAGAAAGAGTAACATGAAAGAAAACCAAGAAAAATCTTTAGGAAAATGGTTTTCATGGCTGACAATAATTTCTAGGATGAGACAGCAGGGGACAGAAAGAGTATAGATTACGTGATATGGTTCAACAGAACTGGGCTTGAATCTAGACTGCCATAATGTTAGCAGTACGACTTTCGGCAAAATTACTTAACTCTGACTCTCTGTCTCTTCACCTGTGACTGGACTGATGCTACCTACCATGAGAACTAGAGTGGCCTGGGATCTGTGGTTTAGAACAACCATTCTCAAACTTTGGGGGGCTTAAGAATTACCTGGAGATTCTTGTTAAAATGTAAACACCTTTTAAAATACATATTTCTGGGTCACACTCCCAGAGATTCAGGATTAGTAGGTCTGGGACAGAGCCTGAGAATCTGCATTTCTGATGCTGATGCAGCCAGCTGTCAGACTACACTTTGAGTAGAACTTCCAGCTGCCATTAAACATCACACCAAGTAGGTTTCTCAATGTATATCTCAATTACATCACTTTCCGTATTCTATCTTATGTCACCTCGGCTCATGGTTTTCAATGCTATCAGACCCATCCTAAAGCAAGAACTGTGTCTCAGTCCTCCTTACATCATACATAATGTCTAGCACAGTGTTTTATTAAGCATGTGTGTGTAACATGTTGGTGGACTGATATATACAGCATATATGGGCAGCAACATAAATACATTTGTTTGTTTATTTAGGTTTCTTTTTGTTCAAATTTGCCCTGTATCAATGTATTCACTGTGTGTTAATCTAACCACTGAATTTCTTTAAAAATTAGCTGTTTGGCAAAATCAGTCTTATATGATAGATGGCAACACAGAACTTATTAAAAGTGTTCCTAAGTATGAGTATGATTTGCCAACATGCCCTCAATGAATCTGAGGCTGAGGAAAATCAGCAAGTGAAAATCACAAGTTCCATTAGGGCTGTAAGCATTTTCCAAGCTCTCCGCCAGTCTCCCTTCCTCCACTCCAGGGCCTTCTGTCCCCTAGAGAGCTACATGGTCTTTAAGCTCTCTATATTTCATAATGGGCTACACTTGTTAAAAGATAAAGAATGAAAACTGGTTTATACCATAAATTCCATTAAGTTACAGCACACAATCCAGCATAGTTCGGGCAAACACACACACAGTCCCACATCTGATGAGTGGCTTTAATGTTTTAAAAAAAAAAGTATGTGTGTGTTGGGGGAGGGGGGGTGGGTGAGTAGTTGGAAAAAGAGAGGCAGTGGGGCTGGGGAGCGGGTGACAAATTTATCCTTTCAGATACACAGGAAATACTTAGAGGTTTTGTCTACTTAGTAAATGAAACTGCGAAGTCCAAGCTCATATAATGTTTACTTTGATACATCCTCCATCTTCTCCATTCACCACATCCCAAACATTCCCAGAAGAAAATCCAGCAACTGCAGGAGGAAAGAGAGCCCTTGAGGGTCTACAGCAGACTCAAACTCGCTTTCAAAATCTCTTCTGGGATCTCTGAATCAGAAGCAATGAAACAAAACCAAAACAAAGCAAAACAAGAGCTCTTCCACCTGCTTCCAGAAGGTCCAGAAAGTTGAGCTTTGAGAGGACTAACAGCAGCTTTTCCAACTATAGGTGTGAGCGTCCAGTACTGGCAGTGGTCACGTGTGACAGTATTTATTTGTCATAGTCTTGGGGGTAGACATGTTGAGAGATTTTAACATTTGATTAGCCATGAAACCTACTTCAAATAACAGGATAAATCAGTTTATCTCTTTAACTGGTATCCTCTTTACAGATAGAAAAAACTTTAAAAAATTAGTTATCCACTGTGCTCTGAAGTCCAGAGTTTTGGTGAGGGTTTATGCAGGTGACCTTGTAAATTGAAAAAGAAACAAACAAAACTAGTTAATCAAGTTTTTTCAAACAAAAAGTCAAGGTACAGAATTTAAATAGTCCTTAAGATAACTTAAAGACTGTCAAACTCTGGACAAGAAAATATACAGCCCGGCCGGGCGTGGCTCAGCGGTTGAGCGTTGACCTAGGATCCAGGCGATCGTGGTTCGATTCCCGGTCAGGGCACATGCCCAGGTTGCGGGCTCGATCCCCAGTCGGGGGCGTGCAGGAGGCAGTCGATCAATGACTCTCTCATCATTGATATTTCTATTTCTCTCTCTCCCTCTCCTTTCCTCTCTCTGAAATCCATAAAGATATATTTAAAAAAAAAAAGAAAAGAAAATATACATCTCTGTACATTAGTTGCTAATTGTTTAGGGTGGGATAGAAGCTCAAGGCTCTTTAAGTTTGGTTTATAGAGCTCCTTTAAAATAGTATATATACACACACACACACATAAATTCACACAGAGAATATGAAGGCTGTCATTCTTTGAACTACAGTAATGAGTTATTCAGATAATATAATAATAATACAGTAATAATAATTATAATCATAGTAATGATACAGCTATTTCGATCCTTAATGGTTGGCTGAAATCATTATCAAGTATAGAGCCAATTTTAAAATTTTTTGTTAAAACTTTTTTTTTTAATGGGAAAACAGGAAAAAAAGAGAAGAAATAGCAGGGATTATTTGGGAACAAGTGGAACAGAGGTGGAGTCTTGGAGTAAAAATGTTTTAGACAGCCAAGTAGCAGATGAAAGCACTGGTACCTCCGCAGTAAAGAAAAAAGGGTGCCAAGTGGTAAAATAATGATTGAAGAAACATTTAATCTAGCTTGAAGTTCTTCTGACTTTGGTAGCAAGAACCTCCAAATCCCCTCTTAAGGATGCCCAAGAACTGGAATCTTGGTCTCATGTATCAAAAGGAAACATCCATTGCTGTGCTCCTCTCCTATTGAACAAAAGGTCTGCTGGCTCAGAGAGATTACACGAACTGCTCAAGGTTACAGGACTAGAACTAGGTTTCATGATATCCTTTTTATCCAAGTACTGGAGCTGAGAACTGGGAGACCAGTTATGACGGTGACCTAGACCAGATGGGATGTGGCTTGGATCAGAGTGGTGGGGAGGTGAATGCCAAGGAACCAGGACAAAGCTACTTCACAGTGACATCTCAGCCTGGAAGAACACTGGTTTTCCTCAAGCTTAAGATACATGGCTTTGACACTTTAAAAGATTTCTGATATTAAAATGCAGCTTAGAATGAATGTCAAAAGAGAGGCAGATGAGGTGATGTAGCTGTAATTGCTGACACACAAATCTCCGGGAGCAGATGGTAGCATTTTGAAGCTCAGAAAGGCTGGTGTGACTGTGTGAGGGGCTGGCTACAGCACATGCAATGGCACAGAAGACAAGTGGAGAGGAATGGATGCTAAGAATGAAAAGGTATTAAACCTTTAGTGTTAAAAGAAGACAGGATCACCACAGACAGTGCACATTTCCAAGTCTCTAAGTACTGCTGAGGAAGCAATGAAAGTGAAGGCTCTCAGTTTGGGAAGATGAAAAAGTTCTGGAGATGGATAGTGATGTCGGTTGTACAACAGTATGAATGTACTTAATGCCACTGAATTGTACAGTTAAAAATGGTTAAAATGATAGATTTTGTTATATACATTTTACAAAAAAAAAAAAGTTAAGGATCCAGAGTCAGCCTTGTTAAGTTCAAATACCGCCTCTGAGACTTCCTAACTGTGAGACCTTGGGTAAATGAAATAACCTCTCCGTGCTTTAGTTTTTTTACCTCAAAATGGGCAAAATAATGGCACATACCTCAGAGTCGATGAGAATTAAATGAATTAATGTGTATAAAGCATTTAGAACAATGCCTGACAATAGTAAATGTTTAAAAAACGTTAGCTGTTGTTACCAGTGTTGTAATTATTATTGTTGCTCTTACTATGAGGTGAAATGATAGCTTTTAAAAAGTTCCTGCTTCTTTCTCTTTCCCTTCTCATTCTCTGGTAGAGGGCTAATAAGAAATAAAAGGGGGAAAGTGGGGGTAGAAAGAGTAAGTAAAGCAAGGGCCCTGGAAATTAACACCCCGCACAATCGTCTGAAATAACCGAGAATTGACTACATTAGCCAAACATTTAAATTCTAATTTCTAAGCAAAATCATATAGGGTCCTGAACCACCTGCGAGGATTTTCAAAAGTCCACATGCTTGGTCCCACTTCACACTAACCAGCTCTGATTGGCTAGAGGTGGGGCTCAGGTAACTCACTGTCCAACAATGTACAAGGGCAGCCTGCCATTGTGCACATGCTCACTGTGTACTTAGGGATGACTCATTTTTGATACTTTAGGTTTATCTGGAAGATTGCTACATATTCTAATATCTAAAAATATGTGCCTTTTCTCCCTTAAAAAAATTTTTTTTTATAACAGTGCCTTTCTGCTTTAAGAAAAAAAGGCCACATTCTTCTATCAGTCACTTAAGTCAGAAAAGTTTGCTAATCGATGTTAGGGCAAAGTGTGTGGCTTCTGACTGTGGCTATTGCTGACTATTCCTGATCACCTTGTGTACCTAATGAGAATGCAGTTCTACATCTTCCCAGCCTCATTTTAGAGCCACGCAGGCCTCACTTATTAGATAGACCTGTATGGCTCAAAGATGTGCCCTACTTTTTTTTTTTTACAGTAGGTTTTACTCAGTGAGAGGTGGTGGCTAGGGTTTTTGGTTTTTTTTTCCTCTTGTTGGGTGCCATTCTAATTTGGTCCAATTTCCTTTCACTTCTCTGGCTTAGGACATTGGCATACTTCAAAGCTACCTTGCTAGACGGAAGTGTCTTCTCTTAGAAGTGTGTTAGGTGGAAAGTTTGGGGATGTGCTGTAGAGAGGCAGAACAGGAGATGGAGTAGAAAATGAGGAAGTCCTACAGCAAGAGTATCCTGACGGATTTTCCTTGCATGCTACTTTACCCCTCTACCCACCACCAACCTTTATTTTCTAAAATAGCAGGTCAACATACACTAGTGGCTTCCCATGACACAGAAAGATAAAGCCCAGCCGCTTCAGCCTGTCATGGAAGCAGTCTACCACGTGGTCTCAGCAGGTCTCCCAAATTCCTGCCAGATGCCCTTTAGTTTCCTCACATCCCTCAACATGCCTGGCAGAGCTGGGACCACAGCACCTGGAGCCCACTTTCCTTTTATCCCTCCTGTCCTCCTTTCTCTGAACTCCTCTAGCAGGAACTGTCTGTGTCACTCCTTAGGGCTTAGTCATATGGGCCGCATTTTAACTGAATGATTTCATACATGTGTGATTTACCTCACTAACCAGACCGGAACTCCCCAAATTGGAGGCCCATGGGTTGAATTCAGCCCACATACATGTTTTGTTTGGCCCACACAATGTTTTTGAAGAATTTGAATTAGTTGCCAACATTTAAAAAAAATCAGTAGATGGCACATAATGAAAATCTGGATTTCTGACTTTTCTTGACAAACGCAAAGCTCTGACAAGGCAGTTTCAGCATTCCAGGATGGTTTCAATCAGCTGGAGCTGCGTAATGGTGATCCCTCCAGAAGTGATGTGTCCTTTCCACTTTGGCACAGCCCCCATCACGCCTTTGTCCTGCGCCAGGCCTCTTCTTGCTCCCTTACAGAACATACTGTCTCCTGCAGCCCTTTAAAGTGGCAACCTCTGACCTACGCTCTAGGTCCCTGGAGGACACAGCCTTTGTCTTCATCTCCTTACTTCCTCAGTGCCTAGCACAATGCTGTCTACATAACAGATCCTGAAAGGCTACTTCCTGAACGGAAGGAAGGCCAGAGGTAAAGTAGCAGATGAAGGTGACGGACCAGAGATGAGGGGAAAGCAAGGCAAGGACAGCTGAAGGCAAGGACACCAGCAGAGCATTTTCCAGTGCCTCAAAAAAATACGAAAGGGGAGGCCTTGTTCTTTTACAGCTCCCAATGGCAGTGATGAAGAAAATTCTTTTAGAAAATTAAAGGAGGTATTTCGTTTTTAGAATGATAATTTCCAAGAAGCTGGACAAGAGAAACAACTTAGATTATCTAATGAGGCTCTTCAACTCTGAGTATACTTTACTATGTCAACAGTGAAGTGAGTCAGTCTGTCCTTTTGAAAAGGAAAACCACAAAGCTTTATGCCTTGCGTTGTACTGCTGACTAGGTAAAAGAGAAATGATCCTAAAGGCTGCCTTTGTTTCATGTCTACCTATGAATACACTGTAAGAGATGCATGTTACCAGGACCTTTTCCTGAACTTGCAGCAAATGCCTTCTGTGTGCTATACACGCTGTTCCTTTCCACTCCAATGAGAGTGAAGTTCAGAAGGTCAGGAAGAACAGGGCTCCAGAATACTAAACACATCACTTAATGACTAAACTTAAAGCTAAACATCATGAAACTGGAGCTTCAGAGAAGTCAGAGCTCAACTCAATGTTCTAACACCAGAGGTTTTACAGCTTCCCCCCTCTATTGAAAAGCCTCTGTAAGTTTACTGCTGAGCAGGTCAGTAAAAAATCTGCCTCACTGATCTGTTGGTGTGTCTGGGCTTGAAGGCATAAAGTGAGCTGAGTTGGTGGTGAGGTGCTGTGGAATTCACAGTGGAGAGACTTTTCAACTTGTCCATGATGGGAGTTTGTGTTTGAACTAGAAGTTTGGGGCAGTAAAGCTGAGCAAAGCTTTAGGTTTGAGATGTGTCTCAAGCTGTTGGGACAGAGAGGAGGTCACTAATGGGAAACATACAGAAGCATCCAAGAACAGACATCTGCCTCACCTGTTGGTCAAGTATTCTGCCTGCCCAAAGAAGGGATTCATTTTCATTTCAAGAAGTTACAGCTTAAAATCTATAACCACCATTAAGCATCTGATTGTGGAAAGTTTCATTCCATAGGTAGGGGCTTATCACACTTTCTAAAATCTCAAACTGGTCAGTGCCCTGTGCAGCATCCTGAGAGAGGTATTAGAGCACAGTGGGCAATTATATGGCTCTGGGGTCAGACAAGACTTAGCCTGGAGTCCTGGCCCTGCCAGTCAGTGGGTGTGGGGCCCTAGGAAAGTCAGACAACTTCTTGCAGAGCAGTTTTCTCATCTATAGGAGGATGAAAACAGTGCTCACCGCACGGGTGCACTGGAGAAAATGCATGCGGACTGCTCAGCACAGTGCCTTGCAGAGTCAAGCCCCAGTAACAAGCTACTTTCGTCAGAGCTACTCACAATGGAGAAAGGTTTAGGTGGTCAGCTGGGTGAAAGGCCATCAGGATCTTCGAGGAATACATACATAAACTGGCTTGGCATCTTGCTCACGGTTCATAATTCTAAACAAGGTTGAGGTCAATAACCCCTGTCAGAAGAACATGGGTTCTGAGTGATTCTCCCGTAGGCTGAGCCAGCCATACTCACACTTCTGCATTCTGTGATCAAATGCATGCATTTCTGAATCAGTCAGGCAAGCGGGGGCTCCTCTGCATGAAGCCAACTTCCCATTTGAGGCCCGATCCCACAGCCTTGGATTTTATCCAACTGAGCTAACTGGTAACAGATAACCAAAGGCATGGTCCCTACTTGCAGGAGATCAGCAGACCTGTATAGGGACACATCACAAAAACTTTAACAAGATGCAGAACACAAAATGCATTTTAGTAATACCCAAGAACATGTAATGTTTCAGAGTTTGGAAAAACCACAGCTACTCTGTCCACTCTAATTTAAAAGCAGATTCTACACCCTGCGAGGTATGGGCTTTTATTGGCCTTTTTCCCTGATGATGTAATGAGTATCTGAAACTGACAAGCCTGAGGCTGGACGAGAAGCTCAGAACTAGAAATCACGTCATCTTTTCTTAAAGTAACAACATCCCACTGCATCTTGGTTTCCTAAAGAAAGACACTTAAGAATATAGAGTCCCAGAAGAGTAGAACTAGAAGAGTCTTCAGAATTTAGTCCACTGGAGGAGCAAAGAAACCATGTGATAGGCAAAGACTATACAGCTAAGCAATGGCTCTGCCAGCACTAGAGTTTCTCTGACTCCAGACCCAGAGCTTTCCACTATAATCTGCCACCCTGAGCCATCCAACAATCAATTCCTCTCACAGAGCTACCTGCAAGTGATGGGACAAACGACTTGTTCACTTTTTTTAATAGTCTGGAGCTGTATGGATGTTCAAGGCAATGAGACATTTGTTTACAGCTGCCTATAAACCCAAAGTTAGCTATGTTAATTATGACACACTTGTTAATCCCTAGCACATAAGCCAGCAAGTGCTAGTAGCAATTCTCACCTAGATTCTAAAATGTTAGAATTATATTTCTATTTAGTTCAACTAGAATATATTATGAACTTTCCTTAACTTTGCATCACCAGCTAGTAAGCATTCAGTAACTGCGATGTATTTATTTTAATAGAGTTATTTTTGTTTAAATATGAGGTCTAGAAATTTTAATAGTATTTATGAAATGATATATTGGAGATTTGTCAGTTCATCAACTGAAAATGTTGTCAGGGAATCCCAGAGCCAAGCGACAGACTTGATTCCTAGTCAGGGTCTTGCCACACTCTCAGCCAGTAATAATTCTTGATACCCTAACATTTTTCTATTGTAAAATGCACCTAAAGAGCTTTCCTCTTTATTCCCAGTCTTTTCCTCCCTTCAAACTCCAACTTAAGATCTAAGTCTTAACTAAGGTCTACCCTAGTTGTCACTCATGACCTACCATTCACCTGGTAACCACATGCTACTCTGCGCAAGTATGAATCTTCTTATATCTGTATCTTATGTCACAGCCAGATCAGTTAGGATACCTTTTCTTAAATGCTGTCTTAGTTCAGGCTGCTATAACAGAATATCATAGACTGACTGGCTTACAAACAACAGGAAATTATTTCTCACAATCTGGGGACTGGAAGTCTGAGATCAGGGTGTCAGCATGGTCAAGTCCTAGTGAGGGCACTCTTCTGGACTGTAAATGGTCAACTTTTCATAGCCTCATGTTATCAGTGGGGAGTGCTCCTTCCCCCACCTGCTGCCAGTAGAAGTGGGCTTCTTGCAATGTCACAAGAAAAAGAATTTTCTGAAACTCGCATGGGAGGGTGAGATACTATAGAAAGCTTTTATTTCTGTGGAATTACATCCCTGAGTTTCCAAGGTCCCACCAAGGAAAAAGTGCAGCTGTGTCTTTAGCAGAGCTAGGATTAAAGCTGTTGTCCAGAGTTTCTTCTCTATATTTGCACACTCCAGTCCAGCATCAGGCTACCTTAGTTTGTGTTCCCTGCTGCAGTCCATTGTGTATGGGGTCCACATGGCTATAGAGGGAACACAGGCAGGAGCAAAGCCAGAGGGACAAAAGAGCCCAAGGCCAAGAGTTCAAACTCCTTTTACTGGGGGATTATGTACTCCCAAATTTTTGTGGGCTTGTAGTGGCCCACCCCTCTGGCCAACGATCTCTGTTCCCAGGTTAGACTGAAAGGCATCTTCCCTGCGTCACCCTGACTTTACTGTGCATGCATACATCTCCCCTTTGTTGGACCTCTTCCCCCCATGATCTGCAGGGAATGGACCAGTGTTTCCCTGGAGAGTGTAAAATTGCAGCTTCTTGATGAAACTGCCCAGACGACCATGCTTATAATGTCTGGCCTCCCCTTTGCTCCTTTCCTATTATTAATAACTAGCTAATTATAATAACTAGCTAATTATTAAGTCATGGTTGAGAGCAAAGAGAAAGCGATCTCATGATTCTTGTACGGACATTAATCTGATTCATGAGAACTTTTCCCTCATGACCTCATCTAATTCTAATTACCTCCAAAAAGACCCACCTCCTAATACCATCACATTGTGGGGAGGGTTCCAATATAGGAATTTGTGGTAAGGAGTACACAATTCAGACTATAACAAACGCCTAAAACTAAGGCAAGGCTTTGCACCCATGGGTAGACCAGGATACAAACTATCTTATCAGAAAAATGAGGGGCCTGTACAGATACTCTCTGGACTCCTCAAAGGTAGTCATATAAAACCTAATATTCATCATATTGTGAAAGGGTAAAATAATTTAACATAAAACAAGCAAGAATGTGTACAATACTAATTAGATTCTGAAATGTTAAGGCTAGAATTTTCTTGAGTTACATTAACTCCTTTTTTCTAAAATTTTGGGATAACCACAAAATTTACCCTTCTCTCAAGAGTGTTTGGGGACTAAAGAACTGGGGAAGGAGGAGATTAAAATGTAAGTGTGAAAATAAACATATCAATGTGCTAGAAGTGGTTATCTCTAGGCGGTGTAGTTATGGGTAATTTTTTTTTTAATATATGTTTATTGATTTCAGAGAGAGGAAGGGAGAGGGAGAGAGGGGCAGAAACATCAGTGATGAGAGAGTCATTGATCAGCTGCCTCCTGCAGGCCTCCAACTGGGGATTGAACCCGCAACCAGGGCATGTGCTCTGACCGGGAATTGAACCGCCATCTCCTGGCCGGGCGTTATGGGTAATTTTATTTTTATCTTTGCATCTTTGTGTATTTCCCACATTCTCTACCATGAACATGTTACCCTCATAGTCAGAGAGAAATTCTAAGAAGCTTTAAAATAAAGGTGAACACAAGGTCTTTAGAATTTACAAATATTTGAAGGAAGACAAATTAAGGTGATTCTAGCCTCAGATAGTGAGTGCCATGACATGGTAACATGTCCAAGAATTTCTAAGAAGAGCATGTGGCCACATGAATCATAAAGTGAATATGATTTCCATAGGCTGAATGGATCAAATGGGCCTGTGGGGTTGGGGATAATGAAGAGCTAAGAGGGTGTTTTAGTGCTATTGAAGATTCGGAGGAAAGCTACAGAGGCATTATTCAGGATCCTAAGGTTAGGGCTTGAAGTGCCAGCCCTCTACTGAAATACACAATTGTATGAAACCATGACAGAGAGAACCGGGAGACCCTAAGCCCAGACTAGGGGCTGCCCAAAGATGTTTTATAGGAAAAAAAACAGTGTCTATAGGGAATCTCAGACAACAGACATTCAGAAAGACATCTCTAACCTGAAGTCAAAATACTGTGGACCAAGAGGTAAAGGGTGGAGCATAGGAGGAGAGAAGATGGAAGCACAAGGGCCAAAAGAGGCCCATGGCTATGAAAGGGCATTCAAAAATTTCTGTCTGTACTGTGATTAATGAAATTCAAGCTTAAGAAAGAAACATGAGACAGAGTTTAAAATTATCTCCCAGTTAACTGAAAATGCCAGTTCTTGCATTTGAATGCAACTGTAACACCAGAGATGGTGAGAAACAAGGGTTGGAAGGCTATGGAATGCAGAGGCACTGTGAAGGTATGCATCTCACCCTGAACTTGTAGGTATTGGTGGAAATCTGTCAAAAGACAGAGCGAAGGGTAAACCAAGGATCTGCCCTCCTTGTCCATGTTCAACAGTTTCTTTGAACTACATTAGGAAGAAAATTAAGGTTGAATTCCTAAATCTTGGGCCAGGGGTGGACAGCTCCAATGCCAACAGAGCCAGACAGGTAACATAAACAAATGAAGTGGTCCAGTTCAGAGTGGCCATGGTGCAGATGAGAGCCCCTGCTCTGTGTGAAGGGACAGCTGTGGAAATGTGGGCCCAGGGCTGCCAAATTTTAGTTTTCAGGAAAAGACATATCTGGATTTCTTTGTGAAATCTGCTATTGTTAGTAACTAATTCAATTTCTTTAAAAAAACCATCAGGCAGATCAAAGAAAAAATATCTGGGAAGGAATGTTGGGCCTGAGTTAGTTTGTAATCTTTCCCCTGGATCTGTTCCTCAGTATAATCGCAACTTTGGTTAGAGAAGGGATTTAAACACTACATGCTATCTTGAAAGCACGCAAATATCTGACCTTTGGCCAGCCTTTAGAATGCTAGGAAAGCTCAAGTGGTAAAAGAATCTGGGATAATGTAGCTCTTCACAGCTAATGCCTTGGGGAGAATATTACACAAGTTTAAGTAATCCTAATGTCCAGATGTACAAAGAACAAAGTATAGAATTTGGGAAGGAGTTAAGTGTGGGCCAGAGTCAAAGCTTGAAAACGCTTGGATGCAATTTACTTTGATTCTAGTAGGAAGTTGCATATGAATAGTGGAGAACAAAACCTGGCCCCCAGGGGCAATTTTATAAAATGATACAGACTCACCATGTGATATTCCAGTGGTGAAAGAATTGATCATTTAGGGTTTCTGATTTTGGATAGATTCCCAGGTAAAAGAGATTCTATATTGAAAACAATATAGTGGACGGAAAGCTCAAGGATGTTTTGTTAGAGACTAGAAAAATAAAAGTGTTCAAGTGTAGACCCCTAAGTGCTCAGGGAAGTGAGAGAATTTAACAAGATCCTCACTACCTGTACTGGATTGAATATATTGTACCCCATCCCTACCCCCATTCATGTTCACCTGGAACCTGTGAATGTGAATCTGTTTGGAAATTTGCTCTTTGCAGATATAAATAAGTTAAGATGAGATCACACTGGATGAGGGTGGGCTCTAGTCCAATGATTGGTGTCCTTACAAGAAAATGGAATTTAGACACAGACACACATTGAAGGAAGACAACCATGTGAAGACAGAGGAAGACTTTGGAGTTACCACCTCTATCCCCCTGCCACAAGGAATGTCAAGGACTACTGGCAACCACCAGATGCTACAAGAGGCAAGGAACAATTTTTCCCAAGGGCCTTTGGAGTAAGCAAAGCCCCGCTGACTCCTTGCTTCAGCCTTCCAGCCTCCAGAACTGTGAAAGAATAAATTTTTATTGTTATAAGCCACCCAGTTTGCGGTAATTTGTTATGGCAGCCCTAAGAAACTATGTATTTTCAAGCCATTTCTGGGGTGGGAAGACTTGCTATGGTGAATAATACAATGACTTACAGTTATGCCCCAAATTGGAGCAATATGTAGGGTATAAGAGATAAAGGCACAGAAAACATACTGGAAACCCACACAGAGCATGGAAACCCACGATTTGGGAGAAAATGGAAACGAGGAATAATGACTGGTAACCAAATAGAGAGCAGGAGAAATCAAACTCCACTGGTGATATACATAGCATTTATCCCAGAGTTGAACTAAATTTAATTTCATTGAGGGGAACTTGCACATTATAGATTTAAAAAACTGTAGTCATCCTATCCTTGCCCAACTTAGTTTCCTTTTTGTGAAAAACAAACAAAAAACTAAGAAAATAACTATAGGTATTTTACTTTCTTTATGTATGTGAACAAGATTAAGTATTAATTAACAACTTTGTCTCACATGCAGGAAGTTTTCCTTATACAATATACACTCAAATAATAAGTTTACAGGATTGTTGGAGGGGTGCCTTCCATTTTGCCTTTTTACCATTTAAAATTACACTTGAAGCAATGTAGTATTTAAAAATAGAGAAAGAGCCTCAGCAGAGTGGCTCAGTTGATTGGAGTGTTGTCCTGTGCACCAAAAGGTTGCTGGTTCAATTCCTGGTCAGGGCATGTACCTGGGTTTTGGGTTTGATCCCTGGTCCGGTGAGCACCGAAGGCAGCCAATAGATGCTTCTCTCTCACATTGATTTTTCTCTCGCACATAGATGTTTCTCTCTCCTTCTCTTCCCACCCACGTGCCCCGCTTCTTTCCTTCTCTTCCTCTAAGAACTTCCTCAGGTGAGGATAAAAATATATATACATATATACACACACACATAAAATATATATATATACACATATAGCATTAATTTACCCATGGGTTCTCAGTGTTAATACTTTCTCTTTGGTTTTGTATCATTATGGGGGGACAGGTCTCATGCCCGCTTTCTCACACCAGCATGGAATTTCTCATCTAAGCCCAAAGAAAGGGAGGAGAGGCTTAATGAGTCTCACAAGGTTCAGTTAATAAAGGCACAATAACACAAACAATGCCATAAAGCCCATCTTCCACCTGGATGCACTCAGTTCTAGTGGGGCTAATATACATCCATTTATCACTACCAACTACCATTATCACCACCACAACCACCACCCAGACCTTGGACTCAAAGCTCCCCCTGCAATTTTGGTGCACATAAATTAATCTCTTTTAAATATGCCATGCATTAGGAAGTGTATTGCTCTGTATCAATCTGGTTGATTTCTGGATTGTGGATGTCTGCTCATGTAAAACTCCAACGGAGTACATTACTACAGCAAACGTATGCCATGCTCAATTACATGTCAAGAAAAGCTTGAACACATCTGCTTTTACAAGTGTGCATCACAGCGTCCTGGTAAGCTCTGTGAGAGATGAATTCTCAGACTATAAGTTATGCCCACTGAGAGCCTAAATAACATGACAAATATATATGTCATGATAATACAAGTAGTTTATAGTTGTTCGTATGAAAAATAATACAATAATTAATAATAGTATAAACTATTTCACATACAACTGTAAACCTACTTTTGCTCCACCCTGTATTATAGATCATTTCACGGTATGTTGATAAGCTTTGTGTTCTACCTGTGTGATATATTTTGTATTTATTATATATTTATAAAATACATAAAATCTTTAATAATGTATTTCATATTATAAATGTGATTTCACATAAAATAATATTTATAAGATGATATATAAAATATATTGAATTATACATGTATAATATTTATGTTTTTAGGAATGTGAGCAGTTGGTTTTTATTAGTTATTTAAATCTGAAATAAAATTATTTACTACTTTTTTTTCAAGATTCTGGTAAGTCTAATAGCATAGCATATATTCGGGTATCAAAATGAGTTTTAAAAAACTGCAGCAAAACAGAATGGTAAAAAATAAAATGCTGAGGCTGAAAGAGAACAATTATCATGCATTCAAATTAACTTATGGGCCTTTTAAAGATGGAGGCAGACTGAGTGGAAGCTACACTGACACTCTCCCGGGACCAATCTGGATTTACAACTAAAACATAGAAAAACCATCCTGAAAACCAAATGAAGACGAGCTGGAGAGCAACCTCATAACCAAGGAGAAAAAGTGGAGATCACGTAGAGACTGGTAGGAAGTGCGGAGGCGAGAGAGGGCTGGCTGGGCTCCCATAGGCAGCAGCTGAAAGTCCGGAGGGATATCTCAGCTGCAGGGGGGTTTCCACTAAGGATTCTGGGGCCTAAACCCCAGGCTGGGCTTCCCAGCCAAGAGCACCAGAACTGAGAAAGGTGCCCACATAACATCTGCCTGTGAAAAGCAACAGGGTTTCTGTCTGCCAGGGAGAGGCAGCTGGAACTGCAGGCACCCTCTTAAAGAGCCAACACACAAAGTTTTGTGTGCAGCCACTCACCTTGGGCTCCGGCAGAGGGGGGATAGAGTGGACTGGAGCTGTGTGAGGAGAGTCTGGGGTTGTGGGCTCTGGAGAATGAGATCAGGGGACGCCTGTCTGGATTCCTGTGCCAAGTCATTCCCCCAGACTGTGGGCGACATCTTTCTCATGAGGCCAATTTTCGGCTTTTGCCTGAGGGGGGAAGCAATTGCCCTACCCTGCTGGAAAGCCTCCCACCCTGCCCAGAGGAGTTTCTACTGCCGGAGGCTTGTTAAGAGACTGGTAACAACCAGCCGCCTCACCCTGTGGAGATTCTACAGCCTAAGGCTCATTGAGAGAATCAGATTAATTAGTCTGCAGGCAGAGGCAGACCTCAGGGTGCTTTGAGACTGCCTGATCTGCTTTGGGACCCGGGCCTTAGAAAAGCAGGCTTTGGTGTGCATCTTGGTCCTGTCCAAACACACCCAGCCCCAGCAGAGGAGACCTCAAGCTTAGGGTTGCTGATAGCTCCAAAGGAGGTACTCAGGACAAGTCACAAACTATGTCTGACATTGGCCTGTACTAGAGACCCTCCAAAAAGACTGAAAGTCCTAGTAGATCTACCTAATACTTAGAAATGAACCCAAAAAAGTAGCCAAAATGAGGAGACC
The DNA here is from genome assembly GCF_964146895.1 of Miniopterus schreibersii. NCBI lineage: Eukaryota > Metazoa > Chordata > Mammalia > Chiroptera > Miniopteridae > Miniopterus > Miniopterus schreibersii. The sequence goes on along the minus strand of NC_138106.1, from coordinate 64,748,312 downwards.
AAAAGACAAGCCCCAAATGAAAGAACAAGAGAAGTCTCCAGAAAAAGAGCTAAATGAAATGGAGATAAACAATCTCTCAGATACAGAGTTCAAAGTACTGATTGTAAGAATACTCAACAGCATGAAAAAAGATATGGAAACTATGAAAAATGGCCAGGCAGAAATGAAGAATGACATAGCAGAAATAAAGAATATACTGGAAGGAATAAACAGCAGATTAGAAGAAGCTGAGTATCAGATGAGTGAATTAGAAGACAGGGTAGGAAAAAATCAATCAGAGACCCAAAAACAAAAAACAACTAAAAAACAGGAGAGTCTAAGGGAGATGTGGCACAGCATGAAATTTAACAATATTTGTATTATAGGAGTGCCAGAGGAGGTCGAAAGTAAGCAGGGGTTAGAGAACCTGTTTGATGAAATAATGGCAGAAAACTTCCCTAACCTGGTCAAGGAAAAAGTCACACAAGTTCAGGAAGCACACAGAGTCCCAAGCCCAGACACATCATAATTAAAATTCCAAGAATTCAAGACAAAGAAAGAATCTTAAAGGAAGCTAGAGAAAAGCAATCTGCTACTTACAAAGGATCCTTCATAAGGCTGTTATCTGACTTCTCATCAGAGACTCTACAGGCCAGGAGGGAATGGCATGAAGTATTCAAGGTAATGCAAAATATGGATCTGAAACCAAGACTACTCTATCCAGCAAGATTATCAATCAAGACAGATGATGAAATAAAGACCTTCCCAGACAATAAAAGGCTCAAGGAGTTTATCAGTACAAAACCAGCATTACAGAAAATGTTAAAGGGACTGTTGTAATTAGAAGTAGAAATAAAAAGAATGAGAAACATAGGCATAAAGAAATAAAATGGCAGTAGATAAGTATCTTTCAATAATAACCTTAAATGGAAATGGATTAAATGCCCCAATAAAAAGATATAGGGTGACTGAATGGATAAGAAAACATGACCCAATTATATGCTGTCTACAAGAGACCCAACTCACAACAAAAGACACACACAGGATGAGAGTGATGGGATGGAAAAAAATTTTCCATGGAAATTAAAAAAAAAGCTGGGGTAGCAATACTCATATCAGACAAAATAGACTTCAAAATGAAGACCATAACAAGAGACAAGAAAGGTTATTACATAATACTAAAGGGATCAAGCCAACAAGAGGATATAACCCTGATAAACATATATGCACCCAATATAGGAGCACCTAAATTTATAAAAAAACTTGTAGAGGACTTTAAGGGAGAAATCAACAGCAATACTGTCATACTAGGGGACTTTAACACCCCACTGACTTCACTGGTTAGGTCTTTTAGACAAAAAATCAACAAGGAAACAGTGACCCTAAATGACACACTAGATCAGATGGATTTAATTGACATTTACAGAACATTCTACCCCAAAGCTGCAGAATATACATTCTTCTCAAGTGTACATAGGACATTCTCAAAGACAGACCACATGTTAGGACACAAAACAAGTCTCTACAAGTTCAAGAAGACTGAAATCATATCAAGCATCTTCTCAGACCACAGTGGCATGAAATTATAAATCAACTACAATAAAGACACTAAAAAACATTCACACACATGGAGGCTAAAAAGCATGTTTTTAAACAATGAAGGGTTATCAAAGAGATCAAGAAAGAAATAAAAAACTTCCTGGAAACAAATGAAAATGAACACACAACAACTCCAAATCTATGGGACACAATGAAAGCAGTCCTGAGAGGGAAGTTCATAGCACTACAAGCCTACCTCAAAAAAACAAGAAAAACTTGTAATAGACTCTCTAAACCTACAATTTAAAAAATTAGAGAACAACAAGAAAAGCCCAGAGTAAGTAGAAGGAAAGAAATAATAAAGATCAGAGCAGAAATAAATGACATAGAGACTAAAAATATAATACAAAAGATGAATGAAACCAAGAGCTGATTCTTTGAAAAGATAAACAAGACTGATGAACCTTTAGCCAGACTCATCAAGAAACAAAGAGAGAGGATGCAAATAAACAAAAGCATAAGTGAAAGAGGTGAAATAACAACTGACCTAACAGAAATACAAAGGATTGTAAGAAAATACTATGAATAACTATATGCCACCAAGCTGGACAACCTGGATGAAATGGATAAAAGCCTAGAAAAATACAACCTTCCAAAACTCAATCAGGAAGAGTCAGAAAGCCTGAATAGGCCGATAACTGCTAATGAAGTTGAAGCAGTAATCAAAGGGCTCCCGCACACAAAAGTCGTGGCCTGGATGGCTTCACAGGGGAGTTTACAAAACATTCAAAGAAGAATTAACACCTATCCTCCTAAAACTACTTCAAAAAATCCAAGAGGAAGGAACACTTCCAAACTCTTTTTACAAGGCCAGCATTAGACTAATTCCAAAACCAGATAACACTACAAAGAAAGAGAACTACAGGCCAATATTCCTGATGAACATAGATGCTAAAATCCTCAACAAAATATTAGCAAATCGAGTCCAGCAATCTATTAAAAAGATCATACACCATGACCAAGTGGGATTTATTCCTGGGATGCAAGGCTGGTACAATATTCACAAATCAATAAACGTGATACATCACATAAATAAATGAAAGACAAAAATCACATGATCATATCAATAGATGCAGAAAAAGAATTCGACAAAATCCAGCACCCATTTCTGATAGAAACTCTCAGCAAAGTGGGAATAGAGGGCTCATACCTGAACATAATAAAGGCCATATATGACAAACCTACAGCCAACATCATACTCAATGGGCAAAAACTAAAACCATTTCCCCTAAGAACAGGAACAAGACAGGGGTGTCCACTTTCACCACTCTTATTCAACATAGTACTGGAAGTCCTAGCCACAACGATCAGACAAGAAGAAAACATAAAAGGCATCCAAATTGGAAAGTAGGAAACAAAACTGTCATTATTTGAGGATGGCATGATATTGTACGTAGAGAATCCTAAAGACTCCACCAAAAAACTACTAGATTTAATAAATGAATCCAGCAAGGTAGCAGGATACAAAATTAACACCCAGAAATTGATGGCATTTTTATACACCAATAATGAACTCTCAGAAAGAGAAACTAAAAAAAAAAAAAAATCCCATTTACCATTGCAACTAAATAAGATACCTAGGTATAAACTTAACTGAAGATGTAAAAGACCTCTACTCGGAAAACTACAGGACACTGAAAAAAGAAATAGAGGAAGATACAAACAAATGGAAAAATATACCACGTTCATGGACTGGAAGAATTAACATCATTAAAATATCCATACTACCCAAAGCAATAAATTTAATGCAATCACTATTAAAATACCAACAGCATATTTCACAGATCTAGAACACTTCAAAAATTTATATGGAACCAAAAAAACACTCTGAATAGCCATGGCAATCTTGAGAATGAAGAACAAAGTTGGAGGGATCACAATACCAGATATCAAGTTATACTACAAAGCCACTGTAATCAAAACAGCCTGGTACTGGCACAAGAACAGACATAGAGATCAGTGGAACAGAACAGAGAACCCTGAAATTGACCCATGCCATTAGGGTCAATGAATATCTGACAAAGGAGGCAAGAACATATAATGGAGTAAAGGCAGTCTCTTCAATAAATGGCGCTGGGAAAACTAGACAGGTACATGCAAAAAAATGAAACTAGACCACCAACTTACACCATACACAAAAGTAAATTCAAAATGGATAAAAGACTTAAATGTAAGACATGAAGCCATAAAAATCCTAGAGTAAAACATAGGCAGCAAAATCTCAGACATCTCTCCTAGCAATATGTTTCCCGATACATCTCCTAGGGCAAGAGAAACTAAGGAGAAAATAAACAAATGGGACTGCATCGAAATAAAAAGCTTCTGCACAGCAAAAGAAACCATCAACAAAACGAAAAGGGAGCCCACTGTATAGGAGAACATATTTGCCAATGACACATCTGATAAAGGGTTAATATCCAAAATATATAAGGAAATAATACAACTTAACAAAAGGAAGACAATCCAATTTAAAAATGGGCAAAGGACCTAAATAGACACTTCTCCAAACAGGACATACAGATGGCTAAGAGACATAGGAAAAAATGCTCAACGTCACTAATAATCAGAGAGATGCAAATTAAAACCACAATGAGGTATCACCTCACACCTGTCAGAATGGCTCCATCAACAAATCAACAAACGACAAGTGCTGGTGAGGGTGTGGAGAAAAGGGCACCTTAGTACACTGCTGGTGGGAATGCAGACTGGTGCAGCCACTATGGAAAGCAGTATGGAGCTTCTGCAAAAGATTAAAAATTGACCTGCCATTTGACCCAGTGATCCCACTTCTAGGAATATATCCTAAGAAACCCAAAACACCAATCACAAAGAACTTACACACCCCTATGTTCGTAGCGCAATTTACAATAACTAAGATCTGGAAACAGTCCAAGTGCCCATCAATAGATGAGTGGATTAAAAAACTGTGGGACAGTCACACCATGGAGTACTATGCAGCTGTAAAAAAGAAGGATCTTTTATCCTTTGGGACAGCATGGAGGGAATTAGAAAGTCTTATGCAAGTGAAATAAGCCAGTCACAGAAAGACAAGTACCACATGATCTCACTTATATGTGGAATATAATAAACAAAATAAACTGATGAACAAAATGGATCCAGAGACATAGAAGCATGGAACAGACTGAGGGATCTCAGAGGGATCTCAGAGGGAAGGTGGGGAGGGGGGAGTGAGTGGGGAGAGATTAATCAAAGAACTTATATGTTTATAAGCATAACCCATGGACTCAGACACTGGTCTGGGGAAGGCCTGGGGGTGGGATGGATGTGGGGTGGAGGGGATCAATGGGGGTACAAAGGGAACATCTGTAATATTTTCGAAAATAAAGATAAAGAAACTTAAAAAAATAAAAATAAAAATAAATTTCTAACTTATGGAAAGGATTTTATTGGTCTTAGCAAGTGTCTTGATAACAATTTAAAAAATAAATTTACATTAATAAAATATCATTTATATATGTGTTTCCTATATTGAGGGTCAGCATAACATTGTTTGCAAGAAGGATTCCGAAGACTTTCACCCATAGGAGCCATTTGTGGGATCCAAGGAGCCTGTCTCAAAGATGGCATCTTTCAGGGTCAAAGGTGGTAATTTAACAAGACCTGGGGGAATTTACAGAGACTTCTTTTTTTTTTAAAAAAAAGGCCATATGATGCCCTTAATAAATGTATTCCAAGGGATGAGTCTGGGTGATTAAACTTTCACTGAGGCCACTAGGAAGCTTACAGCTAAATATGTGATTTACTCCTAACCACCATAAAGGACCAAGTAATATTTATTTCTGTTTCTCATTCTTATCTCTGGCTTTATATTCCAGAGAATATTTACTTGAATTCCGTACTGCATGTTCTTTGGATGGGAGGTATAAATAGATTAATAAACAAACAGAAGAATCCCTTTAAAAACATGAAACTCTAGTAACTATTAACCTCCCCTACAACACTGTGATTTTTTTTAAAAAAGCTCTCCCCAAATTAACCCTTCTACCTTTGGTAAGTTATGAAAAATCCTAGGTGTTCATGGGAAAGTTAGAAAAGCCATGGCCTACCCTCTGATCTTTGTTGGTTCTGCCTGTCCCTCAAAAAAAAGTGATATTCCTTTGAAGTAGAGCTAAGTGAAACAAAATTGGTCTGTTTGCTACCATGGTTTATACTCGTCACTTTTCTAATGTAGAGAAGCCATATATTCCCAAGGACTTCAAATACTAAGGTCAGAAGGTAAAAGAAACAAAGGAGGAAAGAGACCTGTCTGTCAATGTCAAAGGCAAATTTCTACAGTTCTTCCCAGTGAAATTCAAACATCTACTTTGTTTTTGGCCTAACAAACTTGTTCCTGAATTTTTTTTGTTTTTATTTTTGCTATGCTCTTTTATTCCCTTTAAGAAGTAATTCATTTAGGTTTGAAAATAGACTAGTGTGTATGTGGTAACTTTCATTTCATGATACAAACAAAATTGCTTTTCAGCAATTTTCCAAGCCCATATTTAAGCAATTAGTCTATACCATCATGTTAAGGCTTATATGATTCTGCACAACAGATTTTCTTTAAAGAGTAAAATATAATTTAAGAAGCTAAAAGTAAATTTAACTAGGAGAAAAACCTGGGGCCAGATGGGAAATTCTGGAATCCCAGTCTTTACCCGTGTACAGGAGCTGAGAAGCATTAAGCCCACCTGGACTGGATTGCGTCCTTTAGCCAAGGTGTCAACAGAGTGGAAGGGATTCCTGACTCCAGTTTTGTTTTCCCCTCTCTAAACAAGTAAAAACAGTAGTGTTAAGAATTATCTGGCATTTTTATCGCCATGCACAGTTTCTCCCCTCACACCTCATGGTGAAATGTGTCACAATAACTCTGCACCCACAAATATGGCTTCAGGGTGGCCCCTGCAGTGGAGAGAGCTGTCGGTGTCGGCAGCTTGCTTTGGTTAGCTGCAGCTGCAGGGAAGGGCTGGATCCACTCTCCCTTCCTCCTCTTTCCCCACCCACCCCAAACATATGCTTCAGGCAGCTGCCACACTTGAGTGCTGGCCTTGCCCAAGGCTCTGAGGCTGAGGGGAGAGGAGAAATGCGAGTTCATTTCTAAAGTATAACCAAATGGAGGGATAAATAAGTGAGCTAACTTTAACTCTACTGCTAGATTTCCTAGTAAAATAGAGACCACAGAAGGTATGTATGTGGTCAGGATTTGTCTGTCCCCTTCCACGTAGGGTCTGTTGAGCATTGATTGGGATCTAGAATGTAGGAAGACAAAGCAAGCAAAAGTGGCCCTGGACTGCAGCGAGGTGTCTATATATTCCAGTTTGCCTGAGACAGTCTTGTATTATTGTGTCTTTCACTCTTGAAATCTCTGGACCAATGTTTATCAGGAGGGCACATTTATATTGTAGGGGGACAATTCTTCCTTTCGTGAGACTGGTCTGCTCACTGTAGAAAACTGAGCAGACTTACTTCTGCTCATTAAATGCTAGCAGCATACCTCCACACTACTATTTTTGTGTGTACTCTATCATTTTGACAACCCCAAATGCACCCCCTCTTCTCAAACACCTTCTGGGGAGAGCAGTGAGCCCTGATGCAGAGCCACCAGGGGCTCTTTCAGGTATGAAACAAGGAAGCTGAAGCTAAGAGAGGTTCAATGATTTCATTAAAGCCATGGCTAGAAAGTGCCCAAGGCATTGTTCCTGACATCATATACAGTGCTCTTTCTGGGACAAAATTCCACTGTTCCCAACAGACACCTGCAGTTGAATCACTGCTGGTAGAGGCAAAAACTGCAGGGAAAGAATTTACATGTGGTAATACCAGAGTTTTATTGTGACCACTTAATCATATGCAGTCAGTAGCTTTATAGCCCTTGCTAGTTTCAGAGGTTATTAGTAATAATAATGGTATTTTTTAAGGAGGACCTGATACTTTGATTTTTAAGCACATATAATTTGGAGTTAAATCATGAAAGCTTTCCAGAAAGGGAGAAGGGGGTTGTCACTTTAAAAAAATAAATAAATAAATAAATAAATAAATAAATAAATAAATAAAGCTTAAAGAGAGATTAACAAGTAACTACAGCACCAATAAACATGCTTTTGAAGAATCTTTTCTTCAAGGAATTAAAGATCTTTTTTTCTTCTAAGAATATTTAAAGATATCTTAGTATTCTCAAAAGAAACCAGTAACAACACCTATCTCCTCTAGTTCTTATTAACTTCACTTCCTTAATCGGATTTAATTCTAAAACTAACCCTACAAGGTAGGCAGAGAAAGTATTATTATCCCCATTTTACCTACAAGGAAACTGAGGTTAAGAAATTTCCATGGCTTGCTGGAGGGTCAAGTTTCAGGCTTCCAGTCCAGTATTCTCTACATTATATCTTGAAAGCTCAAGTAGGGAGCACTGTTGAGAGTCAACAATTATGCTTAAATAATTCAACCTCTTTCTCCAGCATTTAGTAGAAAATATTATTTTTTTCATCCACATAATTACTCATGGTTATTTGCACTTGCTAACAGCAATGGTCCTGTACCAAGGGAAATGGGCACACAGGGTCACCTGCACACTCACACTGAGCCGTCACTTTGTGGCAGGCCCTGGCTGAGGCACCGAGGACGCAAAGGCTAATCAGATCTGGCCTTGCCTTTGAAGGGTAAAAAACATCTCAAGAGCATTCTTAGTATTTTCTTCATTTCAATCACAGCTGACTCACTTCTATTCCCTTGAGCAGACAGGGCCAAGTGGTTGACTGTGACTGGCTGGTTGTGCCCAGGGGAGGGTCTTTCCCTGAGATGTCCAAGGGATCCCTCTTTCTCTAACTGCTCCCCTTAAAAAACCCTCAACCACCACCAACTGTAACATGGGGACATATAGTCTTTGTGTATACAAGCTCTCGAAATAAACCTATGCTTCGCCAGTTACACGATTACCGGTAAACTAAAAAAAGACTGTTTATTGGTTTTGGTGATGACATTGAGAAGTAGATCAAGAATGAGCTGATGCCTTTAACTACATTGCCAAAGGAATAATATTTCTAAATTTCTCTTTTTCAGACACATTTGAGGCAGGAGGGCTACACTGTCTAGAATTAGGCTTTTATACAACTCTAAGGAAGATACTGGGATCTATATTGCTGGAATATTCTTCCCTGAGCAGTTTCAAAAATTCTAGAGATTAGATTCATAAGGCTATCAGTACCCTGGAGATCTCATTAGCTTGTTACTGTGAATACTGATAGTTGTTGCAGCTCTGGGGGGAAACCAAGCTGTCACCATGTTATAATTCCTCACCATCTGCTTGCCTTTCCATTCCCTTGTCTTAACAATAAGTAAATAAATAAATAAAAATAAGCATGTGGCAAATATGCTTCTATTTTTCCACCAAGAATGTAGATCTTACAGCTCCTTCCCCTTTTCTTCTCTCATCCTCCAGAGTTAGGTCTTTTCCTTCCCCACCAAATGACCTCATCCTTGCGCAGAAAGGACACCAGCTGCAGGGAGGGTCTGCCCCCACTGAGTGGGATCATTATTATCATTAGTAATGCCAAGAGGCCCAGACGGCCTTGTCGACATGTGCAACGTGTTACAGTTCTGTGGTCTCCCCACATTCACAAAGAAGCTGCTGTCTGGAAATGTAAAGGCTTTGCCTTCCTAAAAATAATGTTACCAGAAGAACATTTAGATATTTCTTAACAAACTCATCAGTGACTATAGCAACAATTATGAGAACCCAACAAGATGATGAACCTGGTGGTAGCCTCACAGGTCATTTGGGTACAAAAGTCTCGTTTTAGAAAACACGAAGACCTGATTTTTCAGGGAAAGAATGATAGGAACTTGTTTGCAAGGGGAGGGCTGCCTAAAAAATTAAAATTACAATTTTTTTAACACAATGTCGTAATAAAGGCTAATGTTTTGATCTCAGTTTTCATAGTCATATCCCTATAGATTCATGTTCATTTCTCCATGCATTCATTTACTCTTCCCCACCCTTCTCTCTGTGAATTAGTGCCAACTCGTTCCAGAGAATGAGGCTGTGAGAAATAATAGCAATTAGCAGCTGCTGAGTGCCTACTATGAGCTAGACACAGGGCTATGTACTCGTATGCATGCCTCTCAACCGCCTTGCATGGATAGATCATTACATCCATGTTACAGATGAGACAACTGAGCCTCCCTTGGACAGGTGCTTTTGGCTCTCTTCTGGAAACATGCTCTCTTCTTAGGCAATGCGTACATACTAATGGCTTTAAATATCGTCTCTCAGCTGTTACCCAATTTATATCTCCAGCCTAGACACCTCTTCTGAGCTTCAGATCTGATTTTACAATTACCTACATGACATCTCCACTTGGATGAATCACAAGCATCTCAGATCAAACATTTGTAAAACTAAACTTGGGATCTACTCCTATCCCCTATCCCACCAGACCCGCTGGCTAGGCTGTCTCCAAAAATTTTCATGTCAGGAAACAGTACCTCATGTCAGAAAACTGAGAGTCATCAGTAACACTCTCCTCTTCTGCAATGCCACAAATCCAGGGAGCTCAAGTCCTGCAAACTTTACCTCCTAACTCTGCCTTGAATCCATCCATTTCTCACTGACTGCTCCCAACATTTCTCATCTGGAAAATGGCATTAGACTGCTCTACACTAATCCACTGTGTGATCCAAATATGAATCTGATCGTCCTTTCTCCCCACAAAACACTTTCAATGGCTGTTCACTGCTATTAGAAAAGAACAACATTCTTGTCAGTACCTACAGCGCCCAGCTTAACCTTGGCTCCACTACTTCTGTATTCTTCTACTTCCCTGTCGTTCACCGGGCTCGTCTTGTCTGTCTTCTCTCATTCCTCTTTTGTACCAAAGTTCCTTCCTGGCTTTGGGTCTTGGAACAAGCTGCCCTTCAGCTGGTGATGCTCGTACACTCCCTCTTTGATTGGCTAACTCCTACCTATTCTTTGATCCTCAGCTTAAATATTATTTCACAAAAATAGTCTTCCCTGCTCCTCTGACTCAGTTAGTCTCCCCCTGTGTTTCTTCTTTATATTTATCTATCTAAAAGTTTTTTTTTTTTTAGTTTCCCCAACTGGGGTATAAACTCAATGAGGTAGAAGACCATGCTGCCTTGTAAATAACTGTATCCATCATGCCTAGCACAGTGTCTGGCACTTAGAAATTCTCTCGATGAGTATTTGTTAAGTGAATGAGGCAAGTAACCTACTCAAGGTCACACAGTATTTGAACTCAGATCTGTCTTATTATAAAGCACATTCTCTTTAAAAACGTTGCAAAGCAGAAAAGAGTTCCTTATATATTCAACATATCATGATCAGTTTCAGGATGTCACTCTCCTAAGTCTCAAAGTCCTTCTGACTCAAATAAATGGATGGATGGATGGATGGATGGATGGATGGATGGATGGATGGATGGATGGAAGGCTAGATGGTTGAAAGGAATGAGCTCTGGGAGTATGCTGGGATGGGGAGGAACCTGTCTCCCATAGTATATGTGACATAAGAAACATCTACTGGCCTGCATGAGTAGTCATAATAGAGAAATGAGAGCATGGATGAGAGAAAGGCACTGTTAGAGATTGCTAAGCTGCTATAAGGCTGAACAAAATGAGATTTAAAAACCAAGGAAACAAATTTTTAATATAGATGAAAAAAGCAAAGGCAGAGAGGTTCTGAAGAGACAAAATATAATCTTTTAAGGGGCAAGAAAAGTTACTACATGTATCTTTTCTTCTCTCCTTGCTAAGTGTCTCTGTATGGAGACAGCATTACAGAGAAGGCAGAAAGGAGTAAAGAATGAACTATAGGAAATGCCCGAAAAAAGGCCTCTCTGAGCTTTGAGGACTGGGGAGAAGTTCTTTTCCATATGAGACCTAGGATGTTTGTTTCCATTGCCCTGTTCTAAAAACATTCTCGGCTGGGTGGTCTGTCATTGGCCCTCAGGTGGAAGTGAGGAGAGATGAGCACAGAAGGGTCTGACCAGCACAGACTACATTAGGTCCCATAGCCCTGGTTCTGTTCATGCAGTCAAGTGTTCTAAAAAAGTGCAGGACGCCACATTTTTCCACGATGAATGTGAACTTGTTACGTTTGCCCTAGTTGTTGAAGTCTGGGAACGCTGGCTTTGTTCCTCTCTTCTTGAACTGTCCCAGCTTCTCACAAGAAATACTTAATTATTAGAAACTTTAAAAAGTTTCTTTCTTGTATTGCTGTGCCTTTGTGTGAATGAAATAACAATTCGGTAACCAGCTTCTTGGCTAAAGAAAAACAAAACAAAAAAACTCCACTTGTTCTCCTTTCCCCTTCATGTTCTCCATAAAAGGCAACAAAAATCTTCAGTAAATTCAGTATCATTCAACATGGTTGGAATTGTTCTAATTACATACTGTGGTTAATAGTGTCTAAACCACACATTGAATACCAATTTTCAAAGAATTAAAATAAAATATACTTAGTAATAAAATGGTGCAGGACCCTACCATTACCTTTCTTTGATGAGTCAGAAGGTGCACAAGGATCCTGTAGCACTCTGGGTCACTGTTCTGAACATTTTATTGTATGATGGTGCCTAAGGGCTGGCTAATAAAACATCAGATAACACAGTTCACAGTATCTATTACTGGCTGGTCACAGAGCCAACTGCATTTGTTACTGGCTGGTTTTCTCATTAGAACACCAAAAAATGAAGCTTCACATTGAGTTTCAAATTTATGGTACTAGTTCTGTGATCAGATAAGTCTGTTTATTTAGGAGCTTGGGGGCTTTTTCTAATTTCAGTGACTAATTCTTTCCTCCAGTGTCAGAATTTTTACCCTCTTCAGCTCCTTTAATATTTAGGAATAACTTTTTTCTTTTTTTTTTTAAGTCTAGCATTTCTATTGATCTGACAATGCTTTAGGGAGGGACCAAGATCCTGAATTTATGACAAAAGAAAGGGACACAGAGGAGTATGGTGTGTTCAAGGAAGAGGAAGGAGAAAGACCACGTAATAGAGAAGAGAGATGAAGGAATAGCCCATGTCCCCATAGCTCATGAGCTGAAGTCTGTGCCTTTCTTTTGTACCTTTCAGCTGCCATTATTTATTTTTAAAAATAAAATTATAGTTGGAGTCAGCATATGATATAGTTTAATTTGAAAGGAGAAAGTTGAGAGAAATTAAGGCAAAAAGTGGGTTATTCTTTCCCTGAACTTTATAGTTTAAAAAATCCCTAGTAGGTCTAAATCCATGTCATGTAGGCATAAAATACTCTATTTCATCCCATAGCTGGGCTGTCTGCACTAATTCCCTGCTCCCCAAACCAAATACAACTGATTCTTTTTTTTTTTTTTGGTAGGGTGACTGTTGATTAATGAATCATCTTTCCTGTAATTTTTATTTTTTGTAGACTTAGTTTGGCTAGGATCCCTAGCATTCCTCTTGAGGTATGTAATGGAAAATTTGACCTCACACTCTTTGCTTTTTTGTAACATCACAAAACACTGATATAACAGGGCTACAAAAAAGTAGCCTGGAGATGTGGGGATGCACAGAAAGAATAAGCTTAGTGTGGAAAGGAATAAAGATACACTAAATCATCTGTAAAGTAAATATTTAGCTTCATAGACACGAAGTTACATTTATCTTCAAGAACAGCTCATTTGTTACAGCTTAGGATGTCGCAGTGTTTCCATCATACTTCTGCTTTTCTAAAGAAGACTGTAAACCAGACATAAAAAGTCATTCTCAAAATTAACTTGGAACACAGGCAGGCCATTTTGTGGATCCTATAACTTTTTCCCAAAATGGTGATTTAGGGTGGGGCAGATAGAATAAAGGTATAAGTAATTTCTTGCATTTAGTTATATCTGAATTGAAATAAAACCTTGGCAATCACTTTTCTGTGATCACATCCATCCTATGGAAAATGTAAAAGGCCATACAGAATCAACACTGGCAAATGCTAAACTTGGGATCTGGCAGTAGAGATGCTTTACGGCAGGTCTTTCAGCACAATTCATAGTGTAATGAGTTAAACAGTTATTAAAATTATCTTTTTACTTTTTAAGATAATAAGGCTTTACTTTTTCAAGGTGAGACTATACTCTCTTTTCTAAGGCAAAGAAACTATTTCTTTAAATGCATAATCTAGTCTCAAGAGTACACATGATCAGTCACTGACTTCATGACCTGAGAAAATAGCAACTGGTTTTTGACGAGAAGAGTCCCTAGAGCTCCTAGCATGCACTCTCAAAATGCCACAGCCCCTGCTATAGGGCACCCAATCAGGTGTTTCGTGATAACAACACTAGGTAAATGTATTATGAACCTTGACAGTCCTTGTGGCTGTCAGATGGATATATGTATGAAGTATTCAGTTTATTAATCATCTAGATGTGCTGAAATAAGGAAGGAGGGAAAGAGCAGATGTAGAGAAGGCTGTACAAAGCACTACTTCTTTACTCAGACTGCTAGAAAAATGTGCAGATGTTTCTTGATGCTACCTAAGTTGTTTCCAAAACCACTGTCACAACTGTGTACTTTTCCCTATTAAAATGCAGTGTAACTATAGATAATTCTCAGCAGAGAGAGCTTTAATATACCATATGGGCTGGATGAGCAGTCTTTATAAACACTAGAACCATGAAATATGCAAATAAGCAACAAAAGCTTCTCTTTGCTTAATTTTACATTGTAAGTGGCAATAAACTGTTACCTGTTCCAGAGACTTCTAGGTTCATATTTCTGATTGACTTTGGCAGATGCAGGAATGAAAGGAGTATTCAGACAGCTTGGAGTGATTCTACTTATCCACTTATAAAACGCAGGTGGACTGAAAAAGAAGGCTGTTAACTACAAAGATAATACATTAAGGGGAAAAAGTACTACATGCCATTTAATATCCTGTTTAAGATCTTGGCTGGAAAAAAAAATTGGCGATATATTAAATTTTCAATTCCAGGGAAGATGCTCTTCTAGATTCTCTTGGATTCCTAAACATTTCCTAGGTCTCATTTGGTTTCTGGCTTTCCTGAGACTCCTGGTATTCCACATGTTACAAGAACACTGACTCTTACACTAATTTGAAATAAGTTTTACCCTTCTACTTCCCATGGGGTATTAAACTAAATTGGTACTTTGGTAGAGCTCCACTGAAATCAGCTTTATAATCTTCAGGTCTTTAATAGCCCTATATCACTGAGTATTATATTTATTCATAGAATGTACTCCTGTGACCAAGAACACTTAAGAAAAAAATGTTGATCAGTTTTCTGAGATCACGTTAGTAAGTGAACTAGAATGACTGAATCAGATACATAATGGTTTCCATCACTACAATGAAAAGTCCGGGAGTGCGTCTATGTCTTCAAACTATCATTATAGGACAATAATTTCTATAGCAATAAAAACAGTGGTGAAAAGTATAGTTTCCTATTTTCTTCTCTAAGCATTCAATTTAGGGGGTTTTCAACATCTATTAATATTGGAATTAATGACCTTTGCCCCAATACCAAATTCTCATCTCCTTAGGCAAACAATTTTGTGTGTTTATGTTATCTTTTTGGAAATATTTCATACATATGCAGGCATAAATATTTACAGATGTACTATATTATTCTTTTCTCCTCTTATATGCAGAAGGTAGCATTCAATACCGACTGTTCTGTGCTGTACTACTTGGACTCCACATTACATATTGGAGATCCTTCAGTATCAACACAAAAGACCTTTCCAGTCTTTGTTTGTGGAAGCATAGGGTTCCACCAGGATTAACCTATCCCTATGGAAGTATATTCAGATTATTTCCAATCTTTTGTTATTATAGACAATGTCTGCAATTTTAATGAAAACAAACTGTTTTTAAGAAACTACATCTGACTGACTAGTTTTGCTTGGTTCCACTTCCTACTGCAATTCTGAGAGGCAAAATGAGGTCTTGGCTAATCAGTTTTAGAAAAATTGAAGATCCTACTCTTTTTTGTGTGTGTGATTAGTTAAAGGAATGTATTTTTGAATAGGCTGAAAATAATAAACTCATTACTTCATTACTATTCTTATTATTCCTGCAAAAGTTGTATTTTAACAAGAGAGAAAGAGACAAAAGGGAAAATCCAAGAGGTGCAGAGCTAGTTAGAGGAAGGAGCAGGTTTCCTAAAACCTGGCTTCATATGACCGAGAAAGCTATCAGATAACTGGGAGAGAGAAATCTGAAGCAGAGCCTCAGTTCTACACAGGCCTTAATCTGTATTTGGGGGCATGTTACCATCACCAAGATTTTCTCAAAGGCAAGTAAGGACACATACACAGCTCTATGCAAGGAGCTTTCCAAAGCAAGCCAGACGCATATAGCAAGTATTACCACGACAAAGATAAAACAAATGCAGGCATGTCTGAATTTACACACGGGGGTTTGCAAACTGTGTTTCTACATTCATTAAATTTTTATGAACTTTATAATTTTTAGATGAAGGTTGCTATTTAAAAGATTTCTGTAGTAACAGGAGCTGTTTCAAATTAAAGGGGAAAAAAGAGATATGAAAACTAAATGTATACATGATCCTGGATTGGATCCTAGACTAGGAAAAGAAATGCAGAGAGAACATTATTGGGACAGTGTGTAAAATTTGAGTAAGGTCTGTGGAATAAATAATAATGCCGTAACTATGTAAGTTTCTACATTTTGACTATTGTACTGTCATTAGGTAAGTGATTATATCTTTGTTCTTAGGAAATATACATTGAAATATTTAGGAGCAAAGGACATGATGTCTGCAATTTAATCAGATGGCTCCTTTCCATTAGGAAAACTGACACATATTTTTTATCAACATTATTTCAAGACAATCTCTTTTGAATGATGAGGGTTTCCTCGCCATAAATCTGAGCTCACTGTCTTACCTAAATAGTAGATATTGTCTGTCAAATTTTAAAAAATATGTTTGCCCAGTTTTACTGATAAGGAAATATGCTTAAGTAACCAAGAACAGTCAATTCATATGGTATTTGAAACCCCAATTCATTTTCTCCATTATTAGGCAACAGAAAACACCCTTTGGAATTATTGGAACTAAATGACAGCCTTTTAAGCAATGTTAATTCAAAAGGTGCATTCCTTACTAAAGCTAGTGAGAAAGTACTAGTGTGTTCTTTCCATTACGTCTGGGCACACTCAGAATGCTACATTCTGCAGCTTGCACATTGTAAATAAATACAAACTAAATAATTTCTTACTGTAGCCATGAACATATATTTTCTCCAGACAATAAGTGGTACATTATTTGTCTCCTGGCTGCAGCTTTTTTTCTCCCTAAGTTTCCAGACATATTTGTAGGACAGTCTAGAAAAATCAATGTTGTAATACAAACAGATGAGAAAATTATCTCTTATTATTTTAAAAAATTTATTTATTGATTTGAGAGAGGAAAGGAGAGAGAAACATCAATTTGTTGTTCCACTTAAATTTTGCGTTCATTGGTTGATTCTTGTATGTGCCCTGACCAGGGATCAAACCTGCAACCTTGGCATATGGGGACAATGCTCTGAACAACTGAGCTACCTGGCCAGGGCAGGAAATTATCTCTCGATGGAGTCTTATGTGGTTAATCACCAGCATCCAGTCTTGTCAACTTCAATGGCTGATGATGCAAATTTACTTTTTTTCTTAAGTATATTAATGGGTCATTAATGTAAGCAAAATAAAGCATGGCAGGGTGAATAACAGCAACCATATTTCTTCAATCAAATATCCATACTGTGTGTCTGGTTGTGGTTTCAAAGAAATCTGGATTAAATAACATGATTCACATATGAAAAGGATGCTAGAAACTGGATTTTGGTATCACTTGGTCATAAATAATACAGCCACTTTTGCACTATAGTTCTATATTTAGAAAAAATGAGATTGTTTCCTATGAGACAGGTATACTGGATACTTGATCTCTGAATCCTAAAAACAATTCATGGAAAGAATAAAGGTTAGAGGGCCAAGAACAGGGCTGACTCACCTCAGGTTCTCAATATGCCAGTGATTTTTATTCAATTCTGATCTGTCAAAGAGGCACTTTCTGACATTCATTAAGCTTTCCAGTTTTCCTACCAACTATTTAAAATGCTGATATTCTAATATTTGCTTTCCTGGTTGCTCGGTAAGAATTTAGGGTAGAACAATTGAGGGGCAGTAAATGTCTTGGTATAGTTAAGTTAAACACAGAGTTCAAGTTAAGGAATCCAAGTCTTGCAGACAGTGTTTGCATGGAAGTTTTACAATGTTAGAAGCATTAGTCATGACCTTCAAGAAGATAACAAAGCAAGTTCTAGGAACTGTGATTTTCAAAGGGGATATGGAATGAGGGTTTTGATGGAAGTTTTCCAGAGCTGCAGCTGCTGAGCTTGTGGGTTTTCCATTGGTTGTCACTTGATAGAGGTAGGGCGGGAGGGAGAATTCTTTGAGGGCAAGTTCAGACAGTGAATAGTTCATGGCTGCAGCCTGCCTAGAAACTGCCAGCAGTGAATGGACACATAAACCACAAATGTAAAAAGACACAATTGGTTTGATTTCTCAAGGTTTTAAAGGGCTGAAATCATTTTATTACTATATAATAACCATGCAGAGTAAGATTAGCATAAAGTAATGATAACCAGCAATGTAGCCGAAAGTGATTTTTCCAAATTCTGTTTGTTGTTGTTTTTTGCCACTATTTCTCATCAAGGTAATGGTGCAGTGGAAAGCACATAAACTTTCTAGTTAGGGAGATACAGATTTGGCCCTATTACTTAGTGTGTGTGACTGGCCTCAATTTCATCTTCAACAGGAATCACACCTACCTTGCCAGGCTGTTGTGGAAATAAATGAGATAATGTATGTTAGGTAGCAGCAGATAGCTGCTCAAAAAATGGAAATTATATTATCATTATCATAACAATTAATGTACTCTTGTTATAAATAACCAAACTATTATTTATGCAATTGTTATAGGTGATTTGACCTACACAACAACAAAGCTATATTCAATTGCACGTAAACATCCATATTATTTTTTGAAATGGTCCTTTATGGTTTTGAGTTTACAGGTATTTTAAAATTTAAAGTTTATCAACATAGTTTTTATGTCATAAAAATAGAGATTATTACGGGTTCTTTCAGAGTGGCAGAAGACATAGTCTATGAGAGCATTACAATGTTATGAACTAATTTTTGCTGAAGAATACAGCTAGCTGCCTCCTCCTTGCCTCAGACAGACTTCACAATGACTCACTGATAACGAAAACCACCAGCTGCCATTCCTAATAAACTTTTCTGTTGGCTCTACATGCCTTATGGCAAACTCTAAGTCACATGTCCTCTTCCTGTATCTGCTTTTCTTCTCTAAGGCCAGCTAAAAACCTGCTTTTTGTAAATCTTAGAGAGTAGGTCAAAATAAGCAATCTGGAATGTGACTGAGTACCAACCAAGATGATCTGAAACAGCATCAAGGGCCAGGGCATCCATACACTTCTCCCTGCATATGCACACCCATTAGTCATTTCCCTACCACATTTAACTCATGTCCTTCAGGTGTCATGTTTTGCCCCTTCATGTTTTAACACCTATATTCTTCCTCATAGTTCATGGTTTATTCCCCTAGGGCAGCGCTTAGCAAACTATGGCTAGTGGGCCAAAATTTCTATCACTGTTTTTGTATAGCCTATGAGGGTACCTTTTATATTTTTAAATGACTGGCGGGGGGGGGGGGGGGGGGGGGGGAAGAAATCAAAATTAGAATATTTTTTCATGACACATAAAGAATAGATAAAATTGACATTTCAATGACCATAAATAAAGTTTTATTGGCACACAGGCATGTTCACTTGTTCACATATTGTCTGTGGCTACTTTTGTACTATAGAGAACACAGGGCTGGCAAAGCCTAAAATGTTTGGTACCTGACCGTTTACAGAAGTTTGTGGACACTGCCCTGGGGAGGGTGTCTTCCTCTTGGGGGAAAGTGAGGCAAACACACATAAGATATAGGGCCTGAGGGCTTTGGAAAAAAAGAAAGTCTAGCTTGACTTTTCAGTAGGAATAAAATGGGATTGTAAAAAAGGAACTGACACAAGAGCCAGGAGATGTGGGTCTCAGGTTTTGTTTTTATGTTCATTCTGGACAACTAAAGTACTCAACTTCTCTAGTCCTATAACATGGCTTCTCCCTTGTTTGGCTTTAAGTTTCCTTTATGTTTGAAAAAATAGCCCTTCACTGCCTTACTAGATCACTGTGATGATATATGAAACCCTACTACCATCTCCTCTCTCATCCCACTACCCAAATCCCAAATTCAGGGTCAGTGGAAGTGAAGGGAATAAGGATATCAGAAATCTTCCCGCAGAATTGCGGGATGGAAGTTTTAAACTCTTAGAGGATTCTCAGTCTTGAACCTATGGAGATGGTTCCCAGTGTGAGCACATATTTACTACAATGAACAACTCACCATGGTTTCCACTAGAGAATGGGGATACTTAGGGCATATGAGATTGAATCACTTGTTTCCTGGAAATTCCCTATCATAAATATGACTGCTAAGCACACAGTCTAAAAAAGTTGATGTCTGGGAAAATACTTCTTAAATTATAGCAGGAAAAAACAGGATGTAAAGCTAGACAAAGGGATGGAGATGGGATGGGCAGAGGTAATTTTATATTCAAAATAGAGCACTATGTAGAGATTTTCTAGTCACCCAGACATTATCAGTTGGCAAATACATTTTTAATCAGAATTCTTATCTCATGCATTTTATATTGTAATGCGAATCTATACATGTCATTTCTAAGTCATGAATAAGCTATATAGTTGCACATTAAAGAAATTGTACCATGACCTACTTTAAAAATCACTTAAACCTTTTTGGGGTATGAAATCACCAAAACTTGTAGGAAAGCTGATTTATATCATTGTCAAGGATCTCCCTTTCACTAACTATATAGCTAATTTTGTATTTGTGTGGCAGAAGAAAATCAGGAGCTACTAAATGCTGGTCTAACGTAGAAGGTGAAATTAGTTACGGGTAAAATGATTTCTCATTATTCCAAGTGGTGAACAGAGCTTGGAGTCTTGACCTGCCTTTTGGTCATTCCACATTACTAAGCAACTTTGGAACAGGTGCCCTCAAAGGGAAAACAAGTTCTGAGAAAAGACTAGAGTGGATGAAACATGCATGAATGAGAATGAACAATAATTGTTGTAAGCAGGTGGGTCAAATAATTACCCGATTACAAATATGATGAAAATTATCTAAACTCATTAAAATTCGAGTTGGAAAACTCTTAGAGGACTCTGAATCCAAGTTTTCTTCACAGGAAAATCAACCTGCTATCAGGTAGCCATAGTATAGCTTCTGACCAATAACTCGTTTCTGGTGGCAGAGAGCCCCCTTCCTCACCTCAGCCAGCTCATTCTATTTTGGTACAATTCCAATGACTATAAAGTAAAAAAAATGTCCCCAAAAGTAGAGAAAAGAATAGTGAGCTAGAAAACAGGAGTTCCAATCCAACTTCAGTCCTATCGAGTTGAGTAAGTTTTTGGTGCTCTTGGGGCCTCAGTTTCCTCATCTGTAAAATAGGGTCTCTACGGTCCTTTCCAGCTCTAAATTTCTCTACTCTAATTTCTATTTCATGCTACTGAAGTAAAAATCAGTTGTGAGAAAGCTATGAAGAGTTGTGAAGTGTTTCTTCTGATTGTTCTCACTTATGTCACACACGAGTTGCCTCTGAATGTTGCAAGACTTTCTAAACTTGAACCTTACACTTTGACTTTACCTCAGCTATCCAGTTTATCTATAGCTTGATTTTGCTTTGACTGTGGATATTTCGAATGTTATCATGACTCAGAATCTGCCCTTTTAGCCACCAGATAGCCAATACTAAGCCAAAAAAATCCCTCTAAGTGGCTCAGTTTTCTGAAGTATAAAAACAACACATGAATAATGTTTTACTGTTCTTATACACTGAACTAAAAATGTCTTATTTGGAATGTTAGTAAACTGCTCAATATCTGATTCTATTTTATGACTGGAACAAATAGGCTGTAATAAACCTTGAGCTCTGCCTCTTACAAACGCTATACTTTTTCTGAAAACTGCAATTAGTGTGTATTTGGTATGGTATAAGTATATAAAATTACATTTTTAGAAGCAAAACTGTCATACATTTTACTGTGATAATGACTTGGAAAAGGTTGGAATGCAACAGTAAAATGAATGACTATCATTTTATTTATGAAACTAAAGTGGGTACAATAAAAAAGGCTGAATGTGCCTGGGAGCCTCATTTTATTAAACAATCATCATCACCAAAATCTATAGTGCTATGTAACTAAAACAAAGCTTATTTTCTGTACAAATACATTTACTTATTTTAGTAAGATTTAAAAGTAAACTGTAATATTTTAGTTATAAATGTGAAAATAGTATTTTTTTCAGCCAATTAAGTCCAAAAATTTTCTTAAACAGAAGGAAGTAAGTCTAAGTGCTGAAACGGCTGCTACCAATTGAATGACATGCTTGAAAACTGTCACAGGATATATATATGTCATACTTCAGTCTAAAGCTGTACTTAAAACAATTACCATTATGAACAGTTCAGGAGTTCTGGTCTTCCCATTGGACTTAACAACAACATCCAAATTTCTTACCATGGCCTGCAAAATTTGGCCCTGCCTACTCTCTAACCTTTTCCCATTTCCCAGTTTACTCTCTGCTATATTTTCACTTGTTCTCTTCCAAAGCATCAAGGCTTTTTCTGCATGAGTGTCTTTACATAGGCTTTTCCCTCTGTTTGTAGTGCTCCTTCCCTTACTCATTGCTTGTCTAGCTCTAAAGGCTGTGTTGTAGAAAGCAAGTGAAATTATTCTAATGTTTCCTACCTTCAGAGGTTTTGAAATTCACTCAGGAGGCTGAACTAATTCACAGAACATTCTCCATATCCTAAACAGCAGTGCACTGGGAAAAACAGTGCTGAGACATAAGACAAGAAGCATGCATCAAGTTCAGGAGGTGGAAGCAGGAGACACAATGTGTAGGAGTGGAGAGGAAGAGCTCTTCTAAGGTTTCCGGAGCAGGAAAGTTTCAGGATACTGTCATGAAATGTGTCTCTAAGACACTAGGTGCACCTGGAAAGCTGCTCACCCTTCTTTTTGACCCCAGCTCAAAGGAGGTGTAGGCTGGGTTTGGACCACTGAAGAGTTTTGTTTGGCTTCAAGTTGAAAAATTGTTTTTTTTTAAAGATTTATTTATTCATCAAACATTTAGTGAGCACACCCTGCATGTGAAGGACATTTCTTAGGGCAGTAAACAAATACACAAGAACATACAAACCTATAGTTTGGGAACCTATAGGCTAATGTGGCAGATAGGTAATAAACAAGAAAAACATGCAGTGTAATTAATACTAGATCATGGCATGTCCTAAAGAGAAAACAGTCAAGAAAGGGAGAGGTAGAGTGTGCACGCTTGGCTGCAAGTTTAGATAGTGAGGCTAATGAAGGCCTCAGAGAAGGTGACATTTGAGCAAAAAGTTGGAGGGAGTGAATGGGCCATGGAGATATCTGGGGAAAGAGCATCCAGGCAAGGGGACAGCAAGGGTGAAAGTCATGATGAGGAAATGAGCTGGTGTTTTGGGGGAACAGGTAGGAGGCCAGTGTGGCTGTAGTGATGAGATCAGATAGCCTTATGGGGCATTGGAGGCCTTTGGCTTTCACACTGAGTGGGATAGAAAGCTTTGAAGGGTTGTGAGCAGAGGAGCAATAAGATCTCTCTGGCTACAGGGGAGAAAGCATGGAAGGGAGACCAGCTGGGAGGCTACTGCAATAATCCTGGAGAGAGATGATGGTGATTTGGGTACAGTAGTGCAACAGAGATCTGTAAGAAGTGATCAGATTCTGAATATATATTGAGGGTGGAGCAAACAGGATTTCCAAATGGATTGCATGTGGGTTTTGAGAGAAGAGAGGAGTCAAGGACAACTCCAAGTTTTCTGGCTTGAGCAAGTGGAAGAAAGGAGTTGTCAACATTTAAAATCAGATTTAATTTAATAATCCAGACTTCCAGTTACTCTTAAAACATTAGAAGATGTGGTCAATTATATATCTGTATTATTCAAAAGACAAAAATAAACTGGAGCTGGGAAGCAGCTGCCCCTAGAGAGAGGACACTAACCTTCTGAATCACCATAGGTCTTGCTCCCTGTTGTCTCACACCTGGTCTTCCGGGTAATAAACAGCTGCTTGTATCTGTCTGACTGCTGCAGCTGAATGTGGGAGCCTTAACCCAAAGTTTTCTCATAAACTTACTGTCATAAAGTACAACATAAACTTGCCCCTAATTCTGACTAAAGAAAGGGAAGTTTTGACAAAGCATCTATTTAAAAACAGGGTATAAAAAGGATACTGCTTATTCTAGACTTTTCTCTCCATAGTGATTTGACAGCAACCTGGGACAGAGGTCCAGCCTCTGTCTCTCTTCTCAGTGAAAAAAGAAACTCCTTGAAGAAACCACTTTTTTGCACACTGTGACTTCGTAGAGTCTAAATCCCACTCACTTGACAGCCTACGTTCACAGTGCTCACTAGTGAGGTATGGTACTGGCCATACCGGGTTCAGTACCTCATCTTACTATAGCTGAGATTTCTAAACAAGGGTGCTCTGAGGCCCAGGCTAGTACTGAAGGACACGGGTTCCGGGCTGGTGCTATTGCCAACAAGCCTGGTGACTTGCAGATTACCTATGTTCTCTGGGCTTCTGTTCCTCATCAACAAGAATGGAGCTGGACTACAATAGGAAATCTGACACTCTAATGTGTCTACGAACCCCCTGCTCTAGATGGTTATTCAACTTCTCTTACATAGGGTCACTGGTTTAGAATAAAGTGCTTGGTAATAATGTCTCTGTGGAAAACCTGATAACAGTTTCCTTCAGCCCATAAAAATAATGTGAACCCAAATGTCTTGTTTTGCTTTGTCTACCAGGAAGCTCAGAGCTAAATGAAATGTTCAATAACAACAAAACCATTTTACTTCAGGGATTTGAGTACAACATTTCCCTCTTCCTTTATATTTATCTGAATGTTTTTGACTTTATTTTTAACTGCCCAGTTGTAGGTACATTTTGATTCTAGGCAATGACAAATTTTTATGAAAAGAAGTGGGGCAAAAGGAAAGCACTGGAAGGAGTGGAAAAAGGAAAGTGATATTTTAAAAAATATTTCCAACATGATATTATAAATGTCAGTATATATGGTTTGTGAAAGAGATCAAATACATATAAACCTGAGGGCCCTGCCTTACCCCCAAAGCAGCTTTCTCTCAGAGGCTTTAGGTGGACAAAAGCAGCCATGAACAGAATGGGGTTGTAGATTGGTGAGAAGGACAAGCCCTACTAGAAATATTCTTCCGTGCAGCCTCTCTTTCTTATCTAATTATGGTCATTTAGAGAGAAAAGTGAGAGATCTCATGACCTGGACTAACTCCCAATAATAAAGAAGGATCAGTTTTGATATCTAGAAGAACTTAAAGAAAAACGTATGTTAATTAGTAACACAAAAACCATGGGTAAAGTAAGCATCAAGACAGATACTTTGCGGTAATAAATCAAAGTACACTATAAACCTGCATTTAGCCAGCAGCCAGACAAGCACAATGAAGGGCTAGGATATCAGTCCTCGTCTGGTGCCATGGGAAAACCCTGGCTTGGGAGGTAGGACACCCAGCTTGGCTACCAACTAGTTATATGACCTTGGGAAATTCCTGTAACCACCCAGGCTGCCTCTGTAAAGTGAAGAGAATGTGCAGAGTACAGATTCAGAAGTTCTCATAACTGAGCTCCCATTTACCCAATTTTATCCCTTTGTTTAAGTCAGGACTGAGCCCACACATACTGAATGCTGGAGGCTAGAAGACGATTCTCTAGTACATCCCATGCACTTCTTCCAACTGTTTGTTCCCAAACCTGTTTATGCCTGTTGGACTTGTTATTATAATTACATAATTTAATCACATATTATGCAAACTGATGAAATATGACAGTGAAAGGAAGGAATTGTTTTCTATGCAAAGTACACTGAATAGTTTGAAAAGACCTGAAAAAGGCAAATCACTTAAAAAAGAATTGCCTAATTGAAAAAGAAAATCTAGAAGGATTCCTTCTAAAGTCTTTTCTACTGTAACAAAATTGAAATGGGAAGGCATAAAAAATGCAATCATTATTGTATAATTAATGCAAGAAAAATGTTAGGAAATTATAATCAGCAGACCTATAATCAAAGAAGAGGCTTTGGCCCTACTTCAAGGCTCTACTGTGATGGCAAAAGGAATGAGAACCACGGTAAATTTTACAGAAATCCATGCTCTTATTTAAAACCAGGTGAAACAGGCAATGACGACACTGAAACAACTTTCCAGGAAGTAGCTAGGGAGGGAGAGGAAAAGTGGAGGACGGGTTTAGGGTTGAAACAGGGAAGGACAGACAGACCCACAGACACTATATTGGACAGTGTGGCATGTCCTTGCCAGTCTGTCAGCTGAAGGGAGGATGAACCCACTCTGCAGAGGATCATAGGTTGGTCTTTTCCAAGTTCACAAGAAGATTTCTTTAGCTACAATAGTTAGTAGTTAAACTCTGCCCCTGCCTCCTCAGTTTTTAAAATATACATTTGATAAATTACTTAATGAGTTATAATATACTTTCAATTTACCTGGGCAATGGGTATTGGGAACAAGAACATAGGATGCTTTGGTTTCGTAAGAGTAAGACATGCAGAGCATGAGTAGTCCTAGGTAGAAATAATAGTTTTCAACGGCAAGACCAGGCCTGTAATTTTCTACAGCACACCATGACATCATGGTTTATATGAGGCCAACTCTATAAATCAAGCTTTACCTAATTAGAGATTCTGCAGATCTACATTATTAGAGCAAATAATTAAAACTGCTTAGGCAATAATACAAGCCAGATCTGTTTACAAAAATGTTCTTTTTTCCTCCTAAACTCCTTTAGTCTCACTACCACTTACAGATCTTTCACATTTAGTAAATTATAGACTCAGAATATTTCTTTTAGTCTGACTTCACTTTCAAGGAATTCTTCAATTAACTTTACGTTGCTTTAAGCTGTTCATCCAACGAGAAAACAATCTGGTTTCTGACTCTTTTGCTTGCCAATGGCTGCCATCCATGTTTGACTTTCAGACACACTGTCTCTTGAGAGCCAGGCTCTGTTTGCATAAAACCAGCCAGTTGTCATAGCATTTTGACAAGCACTATAGAGAAACAAGGAACAATACTCTGTGGTGGCTAAACTGGGAGAATTACCACTGCAAGGGTGACTGCACTAGGGACATACATGACATCCACACCCAACCACCTGGCCTGAGCCAGAAGGTAACACGTACTCTCCACTTTCATCCACGACCTTTCCATTTTCAGGTGCCATCTCCTTACCACTAATTCTTTTCCTTTCCCCTCCCCTCTTTTTCCAAAATGGCTAAAACACCCAAAGTTCATGGAAAGATGTGAGTACTTTAACAACAGGCAAAAATGACAGTAGAAATCTAGGAAGCAAGAGATTGCACTGCCTTTGCAATGGTCACAGTGCAACTATGTCAGATCTTCAGCCAAATAACTGTGTAATAAGAAGCATGAACTCAGAGGTGGGGACCTCAGTCCAAAACTGAATTTTCTCAGACTCTGGTGCAGCACCTCAATTCTCTTTGCCTCTTAAGGCTCCTCACTGATGTTTCAAAAGAAATGCACATAACAACTGGGAAGCAATAAATAACCATGGGAACAAATGACAAAATGGTGATCACTGAAGAAAAAGATCCTTAGGTTTTCTGCCTACTACAGCTGAGTCAGCCTGAATGCAATCTCACTTTCCTTTCCCCTGTACTTGGCCAGTTTTTGGGTGCCCCTCACCAAAGTCTGTACTATGGGAGCACCTGTGAAGTCAACAGAATAATAAACTGAGAGTGATATTTTGAAGGCCTCTTAAATACTCAAGCTCAATATAAGATGCACATTCGATTTTCCAAAATCATGCTCAATGCTGTTCCTGAAGGTGATGTACAATCGTTGAACTGCAGGCCTTTCTGTACAATGGAATGAACACTCTGACACAGCCAAGCCATAACAAGTGTGCAGGCAGGGCCAGAAGAGCTGGAATGAATGCACAGGTGAAACCCAAGGGCTGATAGTGCACTTGGCGCTGGTTCAACATGGGCTAGCATGGATGGGAGGACCACTGGAAGGTCCGCTATTTTCTTCAAAAGAGGATTGTACTTTGACCCCCCCCCCTTTAATGCTCCTGCCACTGCAACTGCATCTGAATCAAAAGATCTGTAGGATTCCCGAGAGACCCAAAGTTATTCTAATACCATTCTTCTTCTCTAGTATTCCCTCAATTTTTAGTTAGAATTCCTATGTGAATTTTATTGTGTTTTGTTTCCAAGTTACTGCAAACACTTTGAAATGAGATGAGTGTAACTAAGTCAGTCTCCTGTTTTCTCCCCCCCCCCCGCCCCGAGACCTAGCATCCAAGCTATTCTTTTTTCTCCATTAAAAAAGATCAGAGTTTTATAAAATATTAGATATTCTTTTTTTAAACAGCAAACCATTCTATTGAATTATCTTCCCGTATATTCTGAGATTTTAAAAATATGAGCAATCAAGATACCTGACATAAAATTCACTAATTTCTTGAAAGCACTGCTTTAGTAGATTCTCCAAATAAAACACAATATTATAGGAATGTTCTTTCCAATGAGGAAATTCTGAAGTTCTGGGAAGGATTTATTCTTTTCTGAAGCTTCTTGCCTAATCTTGTGCACCAGTAGCTTATTTCTTGAAGTAATGGTGGTAAAGATTCTTATCTTGGAACGAAACTATAAGCCAAGAGGGATATATTTGAGGGCATACAAACTCAGTCTCACTTTCTTAGCAATTCCTTATTATATATAAGGAGAGGTCTAGAGTGTGTCACCAGAAACTCAAGTACCTTTAACAGTTTTGTTTAAAGCCTAGAAGAGCAGTGACATAGGGATGACCGTGTTCTCCAGTTTTCTAGGTGAGAACAGTAAGCTGGGGAGTTTTGCATGGGGATTTGAGGTGTAGGCAATCAACAGGCCTTAAAAAGCAGAACACACTGACACACAAAAAAATTCAAAATTATTCATTTCCTTCTAATTTAGCTCTTAGAAAATAGCAACATACATACAGACTTGGTAAATTTTAAAATAAATCATTAAAAAAAACTTCAAAAAACTTTTAAGACTATATGAAAAAATTGTTATTCATTATTCATTTTTAAGCTGCTGTTCTTTTTGGTAGGAATGGGGTGAAAAAAGAGGCTACCTTCCTGCCAATTTATATTTTTATGTCTTTTAGGTCTTGGCAAAAGATACCACCCCATCTGCAGCTCTCAAAAAAAAAAAAAAAAGAAAAAAAGAAAAAAAAAAGACCAAAGCAATGCTGGGTCTCACATGCTCTATCTCAGGCCTTCAAAATACTCAGAAGCTTAAGGAATCGGCTTGGTTTCTGAGCTGATGCTGTCTTCTTTTGGAAGTTCAGTGATTACAGGGGAAATATTTTGGCTTTCTAATGTAAACTTGTACAGATTTTGAACTTAGGGAACTTACAGATTCCGGCTGTAAACTTGTCTTCCACTAAGAAACCACAGCACTAGACCATAGTGAGATAATCCCCAGCTTTTAGAAAATCTGCAAAAAGGTTTATTTTGCAAAATAGCTAAGTGAATTGCAAAAAATTAGAAAAAATAGAAGAAGGGCATGGGAGCAATAAAATTAATGAAGATACAAGTGTTTTAAAAGGTTGCTTTGAGAGATGAAGACATTAAATGCCACATAATTTTAGAAAAAAATTACATGGCACGTGATATGCTAGCAAACTTCTCGATTATAGTAAGACTTTCCAAGGAACAAAACTTGTATGGCTACTACCCAGGGTGATTATTCAATCAAAGATATTACTCAGAGAATAAAACCGCATTTAACATGCAGAGGTTTCGAGCCAGTTTCCTTGTGCCACATTCTCCCTGCCCTCAATCTCATGCTAGCCACTTCCTCTAACTGAAAAAAGAAAAAGAAAAAAAGAACCACTGTAGCTTTCTGGAATTGTATCTCATAAATTCCAAGTGAATAAAAAAAATTTCAAATGAAAATAAGCTATAAAGTTATATGACAATATGTTGAAAATTCTCTTAGTCACTCCTAATGTTGTGATAACAGCTTGAAAGGAAGATTATAGTCCTGTATAATGTGAATCACACTCTTACACAAACATGCATTGGCTTACATTTATATGATATAAAAAGAGAAGACTTTTAAATAGAAAAGAAATGGAAAGGTAATCAATAGCTGTACTCAAAAGAAGTCTAGAAATAATTCTGGAGAAAAAAAGGATCTGCTGCACTCTCTAAGTAGACCAAAATACCACAATTTAACTTTAAATGGCAGATAACCCAAGATTCTCAAATTTCTTCTTTAACTGACTTTTCAGAAAAGATCTCAGTATACATGTTACGAGCAACACAAAGCATATACAGAGGAATTTCATTCTTTGGTTACTATGTTGCTTCTTGCTTGCTCTCATTTGATGATGTGGGCATGTCAATAAAACAGAGGGCTAAAGAGGGTAAAAAGGTGTTCAAGGGATATGAAGAGTTAATTAACAGTTACTAATAATGAGAAAAGTAACTGCAGTACAGGTATGATTAATATGGTCACTGGGAGGTGCTAAAAACCTCGTCTAGCTTTACTGCTCCAATCGAAATCAGAGCCTTAGAAACCTTTCCTGAGCTAATGCATTAGTTCTTTCAGCTCTGTATAATGTACACACTGGGTTGGCCTTTTCTCCAGCACTCAATTCATTTTCAGCTTAATGGGTAATCAGATAGAGTCACATAATTTAACAAATATTTTGTAAATACTCATTTTAATGATAGACATTCTCAGGACACATCAATTTAACAAAGGAGAATATCAAAGCGAGCCTGCTATGTAAGCCTTTATTTAAAATTCTGTGGCATGTGTGTGTGTGTGTGTGTATTCACAAAATGTGAAGTTGAAACACCAGTAATCCATTAAAAGGTCTCCATTACAGTTCAAAATTAAGCCAAGTTTTAGGTAAATATACAATGGTTCATAAGGGAGCTCTGAACTATAATTAGATGGAAATATGCTGATTAATATTTTGGACACAACTAATTCTCACTTGGTCATAAGATAACACAGGCAGAAGTGATATAAAATGTGAATCTGTTCCTAGAAGCGTTAT
The DNA here is from genome assembly GCF_964146895.1 of Miniopterus schreibersii. Lineage (NCBI taxonomy): Eukaryota > Metazoa > Chordata > Mammalia > Chiroptera > Miniopteridae > Miniopterus > Miniopterus schreibersii. The sequence continues at coordinate 64,717,419 of NC_138106.1, read as the reverse complement.
TAAGGAAAGGGATCAAGGAAATATCTGTTTCATAAATTTACAGCAACATTTCATGTATCTAAAATGTTTGAACTACTTCAGAGATTTAAGAAATAAGCAAAAGAAGGACTCTTGAGCAGTCACAATCTACAAATTTCACAGATTTTACATAGGAAAGCGCTTCCTAATGTGCTCTTACTTTATGTGCATGTTCATATGGTTGGTTATTTTAGCTTCACACTCAGATTAGGGAGTGAGGTTCAGTGAAGCACCTTCACAGGTGTCTGCCAGTCTTCCCAGCAAGGACATCAGAAATGCTATTAAAAGTTGACTCAATAGCCCAAAAAGCACAGCATTCAGAAGCTATCTAATAGTGGTAAACAGACTTAAGTATCCAAAAGGACCTGAGAGGATCATCACACACAGGAGGTGCTAAATAAACACTTGCTGAAATGCAAAGTGAACTAGATGATGACCTTGGGTCATTGCAAAAGTATGGTAGGCATATGTTACTTTAAGGCAAATAAATGGAAATATTTTAGAAAATTTTTCATCTAAACCAGTTAAAATAATATATACTTTTAAAGTTTTGGAGCCTATGGTGGTGTTGGGGAGGAGGTTCCTCCAAGAACTGAGAAAATTTTATTATACAAAATCACCATTCAAAGATTCCAAAGAGTGGAGGTTTTTCTATGGTACAAATATCTTCATAACTTATCTTTCTGAGTGCAATATTTAAATTTTTAAACTTAGTAACCTATGGTAAAAATATGATAGAAACAATAGCAATTTGTGTATATAAAGTAAAAAGAAAAAGTTCTTCCAATACAGATTTTAACTTCATTAACTGTAGGACATACCTTGTCAGGTAATCATTTTTCACTTATTACAGAATCAAAATAAAAATATTTTGTATTGTAATTACATAATATAACATAATTGAATAAGTTTGCTTTTATATTAGTATAAATTAAAGTTTTAAAGTACACAAAGACTACACATGGCTCTGTATAGACACATAACAACCAAGACAAATAATAATATATATACAAAAACACATACCCCTTTCCTTCCTTCCTACTTCCCCTCCTTTCTTCCATCCAACTTTCCTATTAGGGGTTGGGGGTAGCATGGAGGAAGAACAGAACAGAAGAATTAAAAATTCTTAATTTCACAGAGTTTCAAGAGGTAATGAGAAAAGAATAAAAAATAGAATGTGTGAATTAAAAGCTTCTAAAGGTATCATTACTGTTCTTAGTTTTCTTCCAAGTGTATTCCCAATTAAATTAGTTCAGCAAAGCTAAATTTGTTTCTTTGTGTAGGACATTTTAGAGCTTTTACTAGATTTATCTGATTTGTACCGTGACTCTTCAGGAGTATTGACTGTTATTTTTTTCAAATTTGCTTGACTTCCCACAAGATTGGTGTTCCACAGAACACACTTTGGGAAACACTGCTGGACACCATGGCGTCTTTCTTGTTCTGGGGACTGAGTTTTAGAACACAGGGAAACCTGTGCTTTTAGTTTTATAACTCACAAATGTAATGATCTATGTTACTTATTGAATGACATGCAAGGATGCCCACACAATAGACATTCAATATTTATTAAAACAGTATTTGAAAAAGTATCACATTAGCTCTCATATTGGTTTTTCCTGATCACCAATGGTACTGTTTCCCACAAAATAAGACAAACTGGTAGAAGGTGCAAGTGGACTTCAAGAGCAAAACAGGGAACAAGGTCAAAAAAAGGTTACAAATCAAACCTGTAGCTGGTTGGAAAGTGGTCGATGTATTAAAAAAAAAATGAGTATAGGTGGCGCTTCCTTATCTAATTAAGGTGATCAGTACAATATATATGTAGGAAAATAAATATGTTCAAAAAATCAGATAATGACTGGCCTGCACAGGGCTCTCACAGGTTAAAAAAAAGAAAGAAACTGGATTATAAAATCTGGCCAGTTTATCTAGCACTATTCAAAGGAGGTATGATCCAAATTTTATTTTATTTTATTTATTTTATTTTTATTTTTTAAATATATCTTTATTGATTTCAGAGAGAGGAAAGGAGAGGGAGAGAGAGAGATAGAAACATCAATGATGAGAGAGTCATTGATCTAGCCCACAACCTGGGCATGTGCCCTGACTGGGAATCGAACCCCAATCGCCTGGATCCCAGGTCCACGCTCAACTGCTGAGCCATGCCCGGCCCAGCTAAATTTTAAATATAAGGCTTAGAATAAAAAAGGAAATTACCAGCCTGTTTTAATGTTTTCCCTTTATTCTCATGTCATGTTCAAACAATTTCTGAGTTGTAATTAATTATCTTATATAGATCTATTCACTATCAGGGAGGAACCTAGGGATACAAGCAACTCTAGCTCTAATCAGATATAAGATGCCATCGACTGCAAATTAATAGGGGCATCCTGGTTTGAAAGGAGTCTTTTGGGTGTGTGTGTCTGTGTGTGTGAATTTGGTTAGAATGAATCCTACTTAAAAAAAACACAACAAAACAATTTTTGAGGACTTACTTTTGGGATGGAGATATATGCATATCCTGTCATTTTACTTTCATATGTGATTGAAATTATTTTACATTTGATGGTACTCCTCCTTATTCATCAGATATCCAGGGAGTGCCTATTGTGTATCAGGCAGTATGGCAAGTGTTCCAGGTACAAAAACAAGCAAAAGTATTACAAAGTCCCTAACCTCATGGGGCTTTCAGCTGTGATGACAAACAGATTAACGAAACTGAGGCATACAGAATTTAAGAGCCAGTTTCTCTTCTGTAATATCAGTCATAGCTATAGCAGCACTTACTTTAATTATCTCAGTACTCAGTTTCAAGAACCATCAGAATTCTAGAAGCAATGAACTTGAGACTAAGATTATTTTTAAAATATTGTTCAACTGTTTAGAAGAAGCTTATTTTAGAAAAGAAACAAAAAAATTTGGTCATTCCATTTTCTATTACATTTACTTTCAAACATTCTCCACATATTTTATCAAATACAATTTATTGGCCTTGAAATGGGACAGTTATCAGAATATGTGTAGAGATCCAGAAATCAATCCATTACTGGTGACTTGCTTTTTTGTGTTTTTTTAATTCTCAACTAAGGATATTTTTTCCATTTGCTTTTCAGAGGGAGTGGAAGGGGGAAGGGAGAGAAAGGGGCGGGGGAGAGAGAGAGAGAGACATTGATGTGAGAGACACACATCGAATGTTTGCCTTCCGCACACACCCCAACCAGGGCCAGGGATCCAGCTTGCAACTGAGGTACATGCCTTTGTCCGGAATCAAACCCGAGACCCTTCAGTCCTCAGGCCACTGCTTTAACCACTGAGCCAAATTGGCTAGGGCACTGGTGACTTGGTTTTGATATCAACTCATTTTATAATTGAGGAACCCACATGTCTCTGCCTTTTCTGATGGCAGTTTAGCTGAACTGCATGAAATATTTAATTTGGCACAGCGTTCTCCTTAAGCATCAGAACTTCTCCCAGTCTTCACAGTATTAGGAAGAATTCTTATTCTCAGATGCTCCTACCTTTTACTAGGTAATACACATTCTTCAAGGGCTCCCGATTTTCTCCAAAATTCTAAAACACTATACTAGAATGCTGAAATTTTCTCAAATAACCAATCTCTCAGGAAATACAAAGAATATTTTGTTTGGTTTTGGGCTTTTAATGATATTAATAAGAAAACTAGAGATTCTCAGGAAAGAAAAAGGGTGAACAGCGTTGAAATTTATTTTTATACAACTCATAATTAACAGACTTTATGAATGGTTGACAAGATACTCATTCTACCAATATCCTTTCTAGTATAAAGATATAAAAGGACCAGAAAGAATTTTTAGACATTTTATCATTACGGGATATAAAAGACAGAGGAAGGTGTTAAAAATCCAACTCAAGTATAGAACCAACCAACATGTTGTTTTTTAAAAACTGTTTTCGAATACTTTAGGTAAAAGCATACCAGTTATGCCTTTCTTCCCACCTATCATTCCCCTTACAAAGGTATTCAAAAGAAATCTAATTTAGGTACGTGATTATCGATATGGGAATTGTCAGAATCTCGATATGAAAACGCATCCATACAATATCATACGTAGCCAAACTCAAGATAACTGTGACTAAAATGGGAAGTTATCCATTTTTTAAGGTCTCTAATATTAAAACTCACTTAAGAAGTCTAATATGAATATATATGTATTCATCCATTCATTCACTCATCCATCCATTCATTCAACCAAAAGCACAGAGCTTTGCAAAGTAGAAATGGTCTCTACCTTACATGCTCATGAATCTGGGGGGTGAGGCCTATATCTTGGAAGAGAAGGGGTAGCCTCCTGACCTAGCAGAAAGTTTGCTTCAACCAGTAAACTTTTAAAATAAAATTTCAATGTCATCCTATCACTGCTTCATCCAATATACAAGGACTGTGGCTCTCCTTAATCAGTAACAATAAATGCCAATGTTCCATGGTCTCAATAGGATTTATAACTACTGATTACCAGGCAATTAAAACTGGTGGAGGGGAAGAGATAACAGAATAGTAGAAGTGAAGGAATATGGCATCCAACTGATTCTCTAGATATTTTAAGTTGTATCCTTCTACTAGGTTAATCTCTAAAATAAAACATACAAAAAAATACCATAAAAAAAAAAACACTGGGAAAGGCATGATGTTGAGAATAGGATTTTTAGGCTTTGCTTACTTACTACTCAAAAGATTAATATGTGCTTAGTTCTACAGAAAGAGAAACACTCCCCCGAGGGAAAAGAATTGTTAGGATTCATGACTCACCTCTCCACCTTCGCAGAAAGTGTACCATATACAGACATCCTTATTTCTAGTAAAAAGATCAAGAACATCAGGGGGAAGCCATCCAATGTAATGATGTGTCCCCTTGTCCATCCCATTAGACTTACTCTTGGAGGCTTAAATCTTCTATTATTATGGACCATAAGCTCTGGTACCATCTGTGTGCCACAGAATCCTGGTTTTATACTTCTAAAACTGTGTATGTTGTTTCTTCTATTTAATAACTGTGTTTTAAAACAAACAAATATCTGAAGACTTAAAACTATGATTCAAAAGAAAAGCTCTCTGATAATATAAAATGCTTTTTCCAAGATGTAGAGTAACATTTTGAGGAATGCCAGATTTTCACCAAAAACAAATGGAAAGACACCGTTCTAAACTTGGTGGGGTCTCTAAAGTAAGCCCAATGTTTTCTAAGTACAGTGAAATATAATAACTCTTGCATTCCCATTTTCTAAAAGGCAAATTTGATGGAAATAGCTATAAAGAGGTGGGTTTCTTTCAACAGTGTTTGTCTGACTTATAAATATATTTATGTGCTTTTTCCCTTGTTTCCCAGCCTCCTCTCTCCCCTTTTGCCTTTGATACAGAGTATACTATGGAGGTCAAATGTGTGGGAAAATACAGATTGAGAAATCACAAAAATGAAAGCTTACATCATTGCACAAAAATAGTAATACATTACCAAATGGAAAATTCCGTTAAATGAAACGTTACTCTGATCCAATGACTTACCTAAAAATAAGAGAGAATAAAGTGAGAACTTGGTATCATACTCAAAACCTGGATATACTAGACTCCATAAGACAGGGCAGGTATCTTAACAACTATCCAAAACAAACAGAAACTATACCAGGCCAGGAAACACCAATTCCTTTAGAAACGGTAATTAACCTTAGAAAGGAAATGGCAAACGGAGCAAAAGCAATGGGGAAAAGAAGTGGTATTTACTTTCAAATCACTTGACTCTCACATATACTTTAAGAGGCCAATTTTGAAAATGTGGGCATATATGCATTAAAGGCCATAGCTAAGCTGTGGCAGTATATGCACGCCTCATTCTCTCCCAAAACCTCTGGTTACTGTCTTAAAGAGAGAATGTCAAAGTTGCAAACTTTCAAATATCTTCACCTCATAAGACTCAAGAAAAAGGTGCCACTGTATCAAGAGCTACTGTAATTTCCTCTGTTGATTTTCTTTCCCCCTTAACACTTAGATATTTTGGCTGTTTCCTTTTTTATTTTCCAAAGTGAACACTGATGTTCATGAAAGGTGCCAGATTAACAACCTGGGGAAATTAAGAGCTTGCTCTATCAAGAGAAAAGGCTCAGTGTAGTAGAGGTGATGAAAGTTTCCCTATACTGTGCTCGCCTATGTGCATTAGCTCTGACCCACAGTCACCCCAGCTCTCCAGTTTTCATGGTCCATTAACGCCTTTGACTGCTTAGGTTGCTAACAGGGGCAGGCAATCTTGTTCTTGCTTTTAATGCTACCATTATTATTACCACTATGGTGAGCTCTAACTTGCTCAGAGAAATTACGTGGAAATTTATATTATTTTGTCATTTTTGTTTCAGGACAATAGGAAAATGAACTGAAGATGAATCTTTTATTCTTAAGTAATATTGTAGGTTAGGTTAAAATCCATTAATTTCTTCAAATAGGAGGCAAAGTCTTTAGTGGTGAAGTTGCATTCTCATTCAGAGACATTCTAATATTTATGGGAAACAGATCTTTTCTTTTTTCTTTTGAGTCCTCCATAAACCAGTCAATTTTATTATTCATTAGCAACTATTGTAAAGTTTGGTGGATGTTGAGGCTAAAACTATCATTCTACAAGATCTAAAAATCACTATCAGCCACATAGAGAAAAATATCTCTTTCTTATATTTATAGGTGTACAGATTTCTGAACTGTCTGAATATTTTGCAATATTCTCCTATGCCTAGTGATCTCTGAAATCATTTTGCTTCAACTACTCAGTTACCAACAAGTACTTAGTGTCAGAACTCCCTGTGTTCTGAAGTTCTCCACACAAAATATAAGGGCCAAAGCGAGACAACAATCCTTTTCCTATCTAGAGTGTATAACAAGAAGGGCAGCAAAGCTAGTAAACACATGCAAAATATTAATGGAACAATGAAATACAATACTGAATGTTGTTGACTAACAAACCAATAATTACTTAGTAATTATTTGGAAAGATCACAGAATTAATCCCACAGTTGTTCCCTGTCTTTGCCATTGTACTTCTTTGTTGTCAAAGACCAAATTTTCTGCAGCTAGAGTAGATTTCCATCTTGACATGGCTAGCATTTCCTGTAATTTCTAATCTCTAGAAGTGCTGGAGAATGAGAATTGCAGGGTACCAATGACTATAGCAAACACATGGTAACAATTAGATGAAGGGTGCCCTGGCTGCATCTCATATGGAAATCTTGGAAAATTTTAGCTTAGAAACTTTGGCTGTTTTTTCCCTTTGCCATGCACAGTCTTTATCAAGCGAGTCCTTATGGTATTAAAACATATGGCACTGGCTCAAGTCTATGCTATTGCTGGCAGGGAACTAATTAAGAAGGAGGGGTGGAGTAGTTACCTTTTATCAGGAAAAACTTTAACTTTATGGAAAGGCTCTTCCCCCGACACTGCTTAGGCAGCTTTACTGAAAGACTAAAACCCAGATGTGAGAAAAGAGATTATCTCCAAGGGCAGTGGCAATTTATTGTAATTATGTTAGTACAAGGATCAGGAAGGTGGAAAATATTATGACAACTTTGTAGATGAGAAGAGTAACACCCTGTATATAGATCTCATGGTAAGGTTGTGCTGGGGAAACCAACTCCAACCCCTAATCCGAAGGGAGGCCTCAGTTTCCCAAACTGCAAGAAAATTATAACCTAACTACTTAGAAAACTAATAACCCCATGCTCTACAATAACCAATGAGAGGGAGGCCATGAGAATCTGCTCACCAACATATACCAACAGATATCTGCCTCTACTCCCTCAGCGGCCAGCTACTGCCAACTCCCTGTTGCCACCTGGTGACTAACGTGCCTTTCCCAATAATTCCTGTCAGTCCCACATTACAATTCATAACAATGGCACTCAAAGCAACAAGGCCCATTTTGCTTCCACAACACTCCAGCTTCCATCAGTGAAGCACCTGTCTGACTTGGAGCACATTGGAGGCTGGCCTTAATTGCAACCAGAGCAAAATCTCTATACATTCTGGGTCATTTCTAGGCCTTCCTGTGCCTCAGCCCCTCAACTGAGAGTGTGTCTGGCCCTAATGTTGTTCTTCATCACATGATATACCTCTATGGTTTCCGCTGACTAATGAGTACCAAGGACACAGGAAGAGCAAGTGAGGAAAAAAGTAGAGGCCAGGAGATGGGGGAAAACTCGTGCAAAAAACACCAGTTAAGTAAGACACTAAAGAGTTATTAAGAGGAATATGGTAAGACTTTGGACAAAGGGACATCAAATGAGATCATATAAAAACACTTGAGAAGCAAAAAAATTTTTAAATCTCTCACAATGCATATTAGCAATAGCTCAATTTTAATAGTTTTCAGTGGTTTAATAATCACTCAGCTCAAGACAATGCATCATGGTTCTACTTATTAAGAATGCTTGCTTACTTTGGCTGACATGCTGCAATTATTAATTTGGTTATCTGATTCAAAACAGCGCCAGAAACATTTGCTTTTTGCTTTAATTTCTTAACCTAAGTAGCAAATTCTAGGAGTCACTATGCTTAGGGCTGAGTGCGTCCCAAACTGGAATCCTCTTACGGGAAGAGAAGATGTAAGATAAACAAGCTGGATTCTTATCATTCCAAGGCTGAGTTTTAATAATACCAAAAAAAAAAAAAAAAAAAAGAGGAAAACTAAAACTTCCAGGAGGTAAATGATGGCTTCCATGAAAAAATTCCAGAAGAAAAATTTTGAAAGGAGACTTTATAGCAGAAAATTACAGATGATTATTTGATGAAAAGGGAGGGGTGAAAGGTGAAACTCAAATTTATCCATCTGTGGGTAGTAGTGATGATGATTATGGGAGAGGAGGAAAGAAGTGTGTGGGTGAATGTACTCAAAGGAAATAGGTAACAGTTCCTATTATGAAGAAATTTAGAGATTATTTAAGGAAATGACTTATACAAAATTAACAATTCAAAGACAACAAAAGCAAAATTTAATTAAGGCCAAAGATCAGATGAAGGCTGGGGCAGACAATTTTGAGTTTGTTTCTGAGGTTATCTCAGTTGGGGCAGTGGAACTGGAGTCAGTCTCTCTTAACTGCCACTTCCCTAGCACTCCCCAAATGCACCTATATCCCCCACAGTTTATACCTACAACAAATGGTTTTACCCAGAGATCTGTGGCTAAGGACCTTTTGGTCTGAGGCTTCAGGTCTTCTCAGAACCCAGGATCATTTCCTCCCTCTTTTCTGTAAAACTTCCATTCTATTTTCTATCAAATTGCTTTTCTCTTTTCTGCTATTCTCCATTCTAGTTCGGGTGTATAAAGGTTGAAAAGTGGTAGGATATGGGAATGAATGAGACACAGCTGGCCTGTGGCAAAAGGACTGTGAGTAGGAAGCAGCTGCATTTTGGAGGCAAGCAGAAGAAAGGATTTGGATCTTCAAAGCCAAGGAAAGCTTTTCCCTGTGTTGTTCTCTCCTTTCACCTCTCCCCCCTTCATGGGAAATGACAGAAATTTCACAAAACACACAGTCTTTCTGAATTCATAAAAACTCCTTTTCCTCATACTCAAGAATGTTTATTTATTACTACTGCTAACATTTTGCATGTACCTTGCATTTAAATTTTTCTCCTAAGAGTTTCAAAGAGATTTATAAATTTTCATTAAAGCAAGTATGCCTGGTTATATTATATATTAATAAAATTTAACTTTAGAATAAGAATTTGGTTTGTAAAAAAGGTTACTTTTATAGAATTTGGCTTATTACACCCCATACATATTTCCTACACTAGTGGTTCTTATTTTAGGCTTCATAAGTTTCCTCAGGGATGCTTATTAACATGCATATTCTTTTTAAAAAAATTCTCAGCCAAGTGTATGCTTATTTATTTTCAAGAGAGAGAGGGCAAGAGAGGAGAGGGCAGGGCAGGGCAGGGCAGGGCAGGGCAGGGCAGGGCAGGGCAGGGCAGGGCAGGGAAGGGAAGGGAAGGGAAGGGAAGGGAAGGGAAGGGAAGGGAAGGGAAGGGAAGGGAAAGGAAGGGAGAAATATCAATGTGAGAGAGAACATCAATTGGTTGCCTTCTATACCGGGGACTGAACATGCAACCTAGTATGACCAGGAATCAAACCCGCAACCTTTCGCAGTATATGGGATGCTGCTTCACATGAACCACACCGGCCAGGGCTAATATGCATATTCTTCAGCCACATCTGATCATGGATTTATATTTAGTTGGTCTAGGGTACATCTCTGGAATCTATATTTTTAATAAGTACCCAACGGGATTTTTGTACACATACCGCAGGGATACAGGGGGCCCACTGTGTGACCTGGTCCTAATCTGAACACCCTGGACTCCAAGCTTTAGCTTTTCCAAGGCAGCCAGTTTCTTAGTGACAGCAGTCAATCAGTCTCCTATAGTTGACACTGAACAGTGAGTCAAAACTACAAAGTGAGCAATCTGAGAGAAAGAAAATGATCACCTACAGGATTTCACTTTTAAGAATAAAAGGTCCTATTAGTTTAGCTACACAAATACAGGAAAGAAAGGGAGGTGCCCTTTAACTCCACTTCCTTGAATCTGATGAGGTTTGGTATTACGAATGAGTTGGTTTTTCTATTCATGAGGGTTGAAACTTTACTGGCCTTCCAGTTTCCTATGCTGACTTCTGGCACTCCCTTCTCCAACCCAATGACAGCCTTTGCACAGCCAACCCTGATTTCCCAAATTGCAAGCAAATTAGAACCTAACTACTTAGAAAAGTAGTAATAACATGAAATCCACTATGCAATGGGTGCATGGCTATGAGAAGCTGCTTGCCAATAGACACCAATGTTTCTCCTGCTTCTACTCACTCAGAGGCCGAATCTTCCCACCAGCACCATAGGGGGATCTCAGAAAAGCTCAGAAGCCCAAATTCTTCTTGATGACACCATGTGCTTCGGCTTTTAATCTCCTAATCCTACCTTTTTGGTACTAGTATCACCCAGCCCTGGTTCCCAGACATCAATTCCCAGTCCTTGTGCCTTCTCTTCCTGCTGCCCCTTTCTTGGATTCATGATATCCTGTTGACTACTCGGATCTGATATCAGATGATGCTTAATATCTTGTATCTTGCTTCTGACCTATGATAAATCACAACTATTCTCTCAAAGGTCACCAATGGCTAAATTCAATGGGATTTTCTTAATCCTCTCTCTCTCTCCACTAGGCTGTTGGGTGGCCCTCTCACACTCTTCTTTTGTTGCTTCTCCTTCCTTGGTTTCAGTGGTAACACAATTCTCTTATGAACATAGTGAAAACTTGATCTTCCTGGCATTAATCCTTCCAACATGGCACAACAAACAGAAAATGGAAGATATATTTAGCCACCAATATACACAATGAGCCCAAGAGTATCAGTTCAACCTAAACAAAAATTCCCTGCCTACCAATATCAACCAAAAGAAGTTGCATTTTGCTTGGGGCTTAGGTTTTTGAAAGATCATATAAGGGAAAAAACTCCATTTGTATCAAAATTACCTTGAAAATCACCTAGGAAGGCCTATGTTGGAAGCCCACATACTATCTCTCAGTAGGCCCAACACAGGTGGGTTTTTCCTCTGACACTGGTATAGATTCTCACGCCTTTGGTTGAATACAAGATGAAACAGTTGGCTTGTGTTTAGGGTGCATGTTGTACAAAACAGCATACTGAGCAACGCAAGATACTCACCCTGAGGGAGAACATGGAACAGACACAGACTGAAAAAATCAATACATATCTCCTATCTCACGTTCACTCCTCGGCATAGGCTCATTGAATATAACCTGAATAGACGTGTCTGTACAATGTAAATTGTTACTCCTTCCCTTTTTATATTCATTTCCTGAGCAATGTGTTGGATTCATGCAAATTTAGTGTTCATATGATACCACTCCACCAATGAATATACAGGGTGGAGCAAAAGTAGGTTTACAGTTGTTCATATGGAAAACAATAATAAATAAATAATACTAGAATAAACTGTTTAGTGTACTCACAACTGTAAACCTATTTTTGCCCCAACCTATATATTCCTGTGCCTATTCTCTTGACTTGTAGTATCCCGAGGATAAACAAAGAACAAAGGCAGAGACTATGCCAGGTATGAAGATCAATTTGAGAGAACTGGGTATATTTCTTGCAAAAATTCCTTGAGTATGCAAATCAAAGACACTTGTGATGTAGTGGAAAAAAATACTGTACTTAGTGTCAGACTAGGATTCTGTTCCAAATTCAGACAAATATTTGCTAAGTGAACTGGGCCAGTGTCCTCCTCTAAAATGGGTACAAGTAGACCTGCTTTGCTTTGAGGTTTACAAGAAAAAGTGCATGTAAAAACATGTACCACAGTCGCTGACATGGTACAGGTTTGTTTGCTGTCAATCTGTCGATCCGAAGCTGAAAGACAAAACAGCCATATAAGGAAGAAAACTATAAGCATCGGGACTACAGGGCACACAGTAGGTGCTATGTAAGTATTTACTGAACTAAACTGAAAGAGACATCGAGCTGACTTGACCAAGGCAGTATGTAATTTGCTTGTTCTAACAGTCCTTTATTTTCTCCACATGGTCATTGGTACAAAGTCCTCTTATGGCTTCATAAACATGGGCTTAAAACAAAAGTGCTTCTAATCAGATTTGGCAAGAAAAGGAGAGAAACACAGGGTGAGGTAAGTGTGAGACTACAGTGCTGAATAACAGGGATGGCAGTGCCTCAGTACATGAGTCACACAGACACCGAGCAGTACACAGCTAGAGATAATTCGCAGGTAAACGTTGCACGAGCCATTACGTCATCCCTCCTCTGCCCTTTCTTCATCAATCATGTCGCCTGGACTCTGATGCAACCCAGCAAGAATGTCTGATTTGCAGACAGCAGGGAGAGTCTCAGATCACACACATACTCATCAGAGAAAGCAATATGAGCCCAAAGTGAAGTTTCTGGTATTTCCTTTTGTTTAAATCATGCTTTAGAGGGGAAGTCTTATGGGTGGAGTGTGTAACTATAGATTAAGCCATCTGGTCTGAAGGCCTAAAGGACTAGGACAAGCTACTCCAGGTCTACAGGCCTTTTCCACATTTGTGCAATTAGATGATCAAGGTCCCTTCCAATTCTGCAATTTCACCATTAAAAAGTTAGGCCAATTACACCTATACAATCGGTGTAAGTCAGGCACAAAATCAGCTTTATTTATTCTCAGCAATATAGCACAGAAAAATTTTTAGCTACCTCCATCCCCTTTGAATTACTAGGAGAGTGTGTAGCAGTGTCTGAAGCTTGAGAAAACAAGGAAAAAGTGGCAAGTAGGAACTGATGGTTCTAGAAAATGTGAATGTTCACATCAGAATTTATAGGGATACTCTAAACCATAGAAGCTTGAAAGCAAATATTCATCAGGGGATATAATATATTAACACCCATTTTCTTTAGCGGCAATATTTGAACAAGGAGTTGGAAGGGTTGCAAAAAAGAAAGGGGGAGGGGAAAGGGAGGCTAGTCCAACCTCCAAGTAATTTATAACTTAAGAGGGATGCAGGAACCCTAACTCTAAACCAAATTCAGGGCCAGTCTGTACAGGATTTACCCAAGTGATAGCAGCATGTGAGCTCACACACCACAAGCTCCACAGAAAGAAGGCACACATTAGAGACCAACACAGAGCAAAGCAGAGGTGGTCAGCCTCACAAGCCTATCCTGGCACCACACCTTTCCAAAGCTGGTCAATGCAAACACCTCGAAACCTAACACTGGAAGATTTGCAGTGGGATCTCCAGAGGGGTATGTCCAACAAACTTGGGACTGGAGGAAGATAGACAAGCCCAGTGGAGATGAAAACTAAATGCCTTGTAGGGTTTTCCTCACAACTGACACTGTGTGGGGTCTCCTAGCTTGCATGTTGAGCACCTGGGTGTGGGGGAGGCATAAGCCCACTGCACCTGGAGCAGCATTCAAAAAGGTGCCCAGCCTTTAATTGTTCAAGCAAATGATTTATGAAGCTTGGCAGCAAAGACAGGGCAGACTGGTTTAAATTCAAAGGATCCAACCTACAGGTATTCTGAAACCTTGGCCACATCTGTAATGAGCACTGTTCCCCTTGGGAGGGGAGAGAATAGAAAAGGAGAAGATGTGACCTGCCTAACAGGAAGACAGGGCCCAGCTAGATGGAACATGTCTCCCCACTCCTTCCCCCCCCTCCATCCCTTGCCAATACTCTGGCAGACTTCCTTCCTATGAAAAGCAATCAGACATGTACAGTCTACTCTATAGCTAGAATGTAAAACCCTAGAACCATCAATACATCCTCATATACTCGGTTTGGTTGATTTGTTCTGATTGTTTACTTATAGTATAATCTTTTTGATCAACTAGGGCAGGAGTCAGCCAACTGTTTCCCTAAAGAACTGTTACCACTGTAATTAGCTAATTAATAATAGGAAAGGAGCACAAGGGAGGCCAGACATTACAGGCATGGACATCTGGGCAGCTTCACCAGGAAGCTGCAACTTCACACTCCCCAGGGAACCACAGACCCATTCCCTGCAGGTCACTGGGGAAAGGGGCACAACTAAAGGGAAGATGGACGAATAAGCAATGAGTCTGGATGATGTAGGGAAGGTGCTTGCCTGTCAATCTAGCCTGGGGAACCATGGATTAGCCAGAGAGGGTGGAGTCACTGCAAGTGCACAAAATCTTAGAAGGTTAAAATCCCCAGACAAAGGAATTCTCGCTCTCTGGTTCCTCTCTTGTTCCCCTTGCTTCACTCCTGCTTCCCTGCATTTGCTCGAGTTCCTTTCATAGCCATGTGGCCCTAAAAGCCATGTGGCCCATAGCCATGAGGACTGCACATGCAATGGACTGATGTACTGCAGCTGGGAATACAAGCTAAGCTAGCCTGATGCTGAACTGGACCATGCAAATATGGAATGGAAACTCTAGGCAATGGCTTTGATCCTAGCTCCACTAAAGACACAGCTGGATTTCTTCCAAGGAGGGACAGAGGGAGAGGGGAACTTGGAAACTC
The DNA here is from genome assembly GCF_964146895.1 of Miniopterus schreibersii. Taxonomy (NCBI): domain Eukaryota; kingdom Metazoa; phylum Chordata; class Mammalia; order Chiroptera; family Miniopteridae; genus Miniopterus; species Miniopterus schreibersii. The sequence goes on along the minus strand of NC_138106.1, from coordinate 64,702,338 downwards.
AGGGATTTAATTCCATGCAAATAAATGGCACTCATTCCCCTGTGAGGGTCTCTGAAAATTCCTTTTCTCGTGACATCACAAGAAGCCCACTTCCACCAGCAACTGATGGGGACATGCAGAGCACCCCACTGGATAACAGAAGCAGATAGTAAATATTTTAGATTTTGTGGGCTATATGGTTTCTGTCACAACTACTCATCTCTACATTTACAGCACCGAAGCAGCTATAAACTATATGTAAATGAATGAGCATAGCTGTTTTGCAATAAAATTTTATTTATAAAAAAGGGAAAGGGTTGGATTTGACAGGCATGGTTTGCTGACCCCTGAACTAGTGTGTTTTCAAATAGCTGAACTGTGATAAAGTGAGAAGGAACTACCAAATTTTTCACCACTTAAAACAATTTAAATATAATCTTCAATTTTGGGAGTAGCACTAACTTCTAAACTAACTAACCTTCATTAATAATGGGTATGTTAAGAACCCATTTTCGGGAAGTGTGTGTGTGAGTGTGTTTGTGTGTGTGTATTATAAAATACAGGGTAATTCAAAATAAACTGAACACTTTCAAAAAATCTATCACTCAGTAACTAGGTTATATTATAAAAATGTAGTTTGTACTAAGTCCTCAAGTTAGCCTTACAAGTATCTTACCACAGGGCAACTCTAGGCTTTAATTACATGTTCATATACAACAGCTACTGAGTAATACATTTTTGAAAGTGTTCAATTCTGTTTTAACCGACCTATATATTATTTGTGTACACATTATACATACTTTAAATGATAAACACTAAATTATAAACAATGGTTACTCCTGGAAAATGGGGGTTAGAAGTTTCACTTTTAGCAGTATTGTTTGAATTTTTTACAAACATATTACTTTGTGAATAAAATGATGTTTAATTTTTATTTTGTAAAAAAGTGGCAAAGGTAGACAATTTTTGGCACTGCAATTTAGTATTATTTTTTAAAAAATTTTTTCTTTATTGTTAAAAGTATTACAGATGTCCTCTTTTTCCCTGCATTGACTCCTCTCCACCCCAAGTCCACCCCCCCTGGCCTTCCCCATACTATTATCTGTGTCCATGGGTTATGCACATATGCATATATGTTCTTTGCTTAATCTCACCTCACCCCCCCACTCCTCACCTCCTCAACCCTTGGCTTCCCTCTGAGATCCCTCAGTCTATTCCATGCTTTTGTCTCTGGTTCTATTTTGTTCATCGGTTTATTTTGTTCATTATATTCCACATATGAGTGAGATCATGTGATACTTGTCTTTCTCTGACTGGCTTATTTCACTTAGCATAATTTAGTACTATTTCTTGACTTGAATCACCCACTGAAGGCATTCTGTGACTTTCTTCTGAGTACAGCATTTCTTGCCTTTAAACTTTCATTCTTTCTTCCAGCTTCTTCTCCCCTCTGTTGATTCAGATTACCAGCAGCCACATATTCCTAGATCTATAGCTCACATTCACTCAACAGAAGACAATAAATATGTTACAAAGTGCCTAATCTAGCTTGGCCTGTAAGGCTCAGCAGCTGAGCATGGAACTATGATCGAGGAGATCTCGGTTCAATTTCCCGTCGAGGCACATGCTGGGGTTTTGGGATTGATCTCCAGGAGGGGGCATGCAGGAGGCAACCAATCAATGACTCTCTCTTATCACTGATGTTTCTCTTTGTTCTCTCTCTCTCCCTTCCTCTGTCTGAAATCAATAAAAATATATTTAAACAAACAAAAAACAAAGTTCCCAATCTAGAAGGAGGGATAGAGAAGAAACAAGAAACACAAGTACATGCACAAATTATTTTCAGATTGTGGTAAATGTTCTGAGTAATTAGGTGATGGGGGAGGCTCCACTGCGAAGGTGACATTTAGGTAGAGACCTGAAGGATAAGAAGGTGGCAGTCTTTTGGAGTAAAATGCAGGCTGAATATAAAGTTTTCTGGTCTTGATTCTAAGCCAGTGTTTTCAAATCCTGGTTACACATTAAAATCAACTAGGGCATTTTCAAAAATACTAATGCCTGGGCCCCACTACAGACCAGGCCAACAGCTCTCTGGAGGTGGAGTCTGATTTGCTTTTCCTTTTTTTAAAACCAGGATGAGAAACAATGTTCTAGAGTCTAGACACTTTTATATCAGCATGAACAGAAGCCTTCAGAGATTAGAGGGAATTGGACTATGGGTGAAACCGAACGGTGTGGAGTTTTTTTTTTGTTTTAATCCAGTATGATTAAGTGGTGCATTGTTCGGTGATGTGATGAAGCCCTGGGAATTCTTCCCTCACCATTGAGTAAGAGACCACAGAAACACACAGATCTTTTAATTGGGACCTTTTGCCTGAGCCTCTGGCAAGCTGTAAAGCAAATGAACCATCAAGTGACAGACTTCTTTGATGTATTTAGCAAAGAGTTGAGTGAAAAGGCTAGGCCCTGAGCTCCTCCTTGAAGGCTAACAGATTCAAAACTTGCTGAACCACAAAGAGAAGTTCCTAAGACAAAGATTTAGTCTATACAGTATAAGAATATACATGTTCTCATACTTATACACTCCCATTCACCCAACTCTAAATAACATGGGTCACAGATGACAAGGGAAGCAAGAATCACCGGAATTTGTCAACAATATTCTAAATAATTACAGATAGTTCTTGGAATTTCCTTTCATTTACCCATCCATCTAACATATACCTTCCGTTGCACACCTACTCTGTACTTTGCACTGTGGTGCATGGAATATACATGCCTCTCATTCCAGTGGGAGAGAAACACAAGTAATGATCACAACAGAAAGTGATATGTGCAATGAGAAAGTGTTCCCCTTCTTCTTCTCTGTTATTTCTGCACCTTGCACTCTCTTCTATATTTATCATACTTTCTATAATTTGCTTAAATGTGTTCTTAACTAGTGGTTCTTAAAAAACAAAGATGGTCTGCCCAGCTGTTGTGGCTCAGTGGTTGAGTGTTGACCTATGAACCAGGAGGTCATGGTTCGATTCCCGGTCAGAGCATGTGCCTGGGTTTCAGACTCGATCCCCAGGAGGAGGCATGCAAGGGGCAGCCAATCAATGACTTTCTTTCATCACTGATGTTTCTCTCTCTCTCCTTCTTCCTTCCTCTCTCTGAAATTAGTAAAACAACAAAAAAAACAAAGACAGTATTACTCTGTACCTTTAATAACAAATATAATTCGTGGCATAAAAGTAGGCATTCAACAACTATAAGTTGAATCAAATAACAGATATGTATGAGGAATATAGATGTACAGTGGAAGAAGTTCCCATTGGGAGCCAGGGAAGGCTTTGCAAAGGAGTGATACCTGAGATGAATCTTAAAGGATTCTTCTGGAGGAGGTTTCCTATGGCTGTGTGTTTAGACTTTATATCAAAGGCAGTGGAGAGATACTGAATGTTTCTAAACTGAGGAAAAAGATGGTATGATAGAACCAGATTAGAGTTTAAGAATCATTCTCTGGAATCCTTGTGGAAAGTGAATGGGAGGGTGGGAAAGCAGTAAGTCTGGGGGCAGGGAGGGTGAATAAATAGGCTGTGAGATTCAGAATGTTCACTAACTGGCAGGATATGGCTGTCTGGACTTCATGGCATGTGTTCTGTGTACCCATCTCACTTCTGAGTTCATCTATTTTTCTTGTGCTTATTTCTCTTTTGCCCAGATTCCTTCCTTTGCCACAGGGTGAGATAAATTATTCTGTCCTGTTCTATTATATGTATTGTTAAGCTAGCTTAAACCTTATGTGAAACAAGGTGGAGACATATACATATATAACAATCAATTAGATACACTGGTCAAAGGAGAGGGAAACATCAGCTCTCCATAAGGATGAGAGGAGAATTAGTGGGGCCATTAGCCAAAGCATGGACTAGTGTAGGAGAGGGCCAGTTTGGGAGAAGATACAGTAGTCCCACTTTCTCTGCAGGGAATATGTTCCAAGACCCCAGTGGATGCCTGGAAGTGACCTTTGAGGTAAAAACCCAAGTATGGACTGAGGAATGAAGGGGAGTGAGGGGGAGGAGATTGTATTGAAGGAAGGGAAGGGCTGTAGGAGAAATTCGGTGAGAGGAGGTAAAGGGAGGTGGAAGAAGTTTTTTCCTCAACCCTGATAGTTAGAATGGAAGAGTCTGAGCATGTTTTTAGGTTGCGGGGAAGAAGATGGTGTAAAGAAAAAGGGAGGCTGAAAATATATAGGTGAGAGGGCCAACTTGAAGGTATCCATCCTAGAGTAAATCAGCAATAATGGAATTCAGAATATAGACTGATCAAGTGAATTTACCTTGGGTAAAAGAAGGAATCCTTCTTTCTCTGGAAATGGATACCAAGTGCTTACCAGGGAGAATACCAACTTTGAGTTTCATCTTTCTTTAATTAGCCTAAAGAAATCTAAGTTATGTGATCAAAAGGCATCCAGCAGATAAAAGGAATAAGAGAATGATCAAAGGTCTCCACAAGCTATGGGCTGCATTCTTTTGGACAAGCAGCACCACCCACAAATCCTACTTCCCTTGGAAACTGTGTTTGATAAATACCTAATTCCAAAAATGCACATTCTTTGAATATGATATATATATATATATATCTCATACCCAAAGTGTGTGATATGATGCGTATATATATGATATATATATGTATCATATCCAAAGTGTATACACACACACACACACACACACACACACACACACACGGCCTCTCCAATCATAGAATGTGTTGACAGGCAGACATTGAAATACAGGCAAAATGTATTAAAACCTATTCTATTTAAAAATAGATATTTTCAATGGGCTACCATTGAAACATTATAAAAAATACTTTTAGATCTAAAATAGGGGTGTGTTGGGGGGAGGGGTTGAGCAAAAAAGAAAAAAAGAGGGAGAACTCATGGAAAACACTGTGGTAACTTTGGGGGGAAGGAGGTGGGTGGAGGTGGACGAGGGCATATAGGGGATAAATGGTGATGGAAAAAATAAAATAAACTAGAGGTATCTAGGGTAGATTTATCCTTAACAAGTATGTATTGTTTTATGGAACTATGTAATTTTTCAGACGGCAACGGATCTTGCTTAAATACTTTTTCAGTAATGCAGTATGATTCTAAATTTCCATAAAACTAACTGGTTTCAACTTCATGGTTTAGCAAGAGCCTGAAATGACTCTTCTGAAAATTTTCATTTAGTCCAGTTGGAGTGGCTCAGTTGGTTGATGTTGTCCGTGCACTGAAAGGTTGCAGGTTTGGTTCCTGGTCAGGGCACATACCTGGGTTGTGGGTTCAATTCCTAATTGGGGAACATACAAAAGGCAACATATTGATATTTCTCTCTTTCTCTGTCTCTCTCTATGTCTCTCTCTTTTTCTCTCCTCCCTCCCTCTAAGCATGTCCTCGGGTAAGGATTAAAAATAATAATAATATTTTTATTTAATTTGATCTTGATTCTTAACACGGAAGGCCTGAGCCCACATTTTCAAAGCAATTTTCTTTAGAAGACATTATATTTCACTTACATTTTAATAAGGTTTGTCTAATAAGAGAATGATTTAGAAATTAGGTTGCCAGATATTTGGTATTTATGGGATATCAAAACTCTTTACCTCATGATATTCTTACTTTACCTTTTTACAAATATTCTCTAGTTTCATAGCTGTGTACAAAGTTTTTAACTGTTAAGACATCTACTCTATTATTCATTTCAAAGGAAGTGACAGTAAGGAAAACTAAAACAGTTTTTTTTGAAGCACCTATCTTATTTTCATGGTACCTCAGCCCCCAAAACTCTCCCTCCTCCATCCACTGTTACAAGAACTACTGGTGAATTAATTGGGCCTTGGCAATTTTGAAAAACTTCCCTGGTATTCAGATGTATAGCAAAGACTGAGAACCATTGGGGTATAAGAAAGAACAATGAACTAGGAAGACTTAAAATAAAAACCTGGATTTGTCACTTAATAGTGACATGTGATTTCTTTTCTCAATAATACACTTGTGAGGATTAAATAAGGTAACACATGAAATCACTTCATGTATTTTTTTTATTATTATCTTTGTTGTTTTAAAATTTATCTTTACTGTTGAAAGTATTACATGTCTCCTCTTTTGACCCCATTGACCCCCTCCACCCCGCACCCCCCCAGACCTTTACTACACTATTGTCTAGGCCCATGGATTATGCATTTATGCATATAAGTTATTTGGTTAATCTCTTCCCACTCCCATCCACCCCACGCCCACCTTTCCTCTGAGATCCCTGTCTGTTCCATGCTTCTATGTCTCCAGATCTATTTTGTTCATCAGATTACACATGAGTGAGAACATGTGATACTTGTCTTTCTCTGACTGGCTTATTTCCCTTAGCATAATACTCTCCAGGTCCCTCCATCCTGTTTCAAAGGGTAAGAGGGCCTTCTTTTTTCCCCAGCTGCATAGTATTCCAAGGTGTAAATATCCCACAGCTTTTTCATTCACTCATCTACTTACTGATGGGCATTTGGGCTGTTTCCAGATCTTAGCTATTGTAAATAGTGCTGCTATGAACATAGAGGTACATAAATTCTTTCTGATTGGTGTTTAGGGATTCTTAGGATATATTCCTAGAAGTGGGACCACTGGGTCAAATGGTAGTTCTATATTTAATTTTTTGAGGAAATTCCATGCTGTTTTCCATAGTGGCTGCACCAGTCTGCATTCCCACTAGCAGTGTACCAGGGTTCCTTTTTCTCCACATCCTAGCCAGTTTCATATATTTTTAACAATGGGAATAGTTCTTGAACAATGATTACATTCCTAAATATATTCCTATTTATTATTATATTCCTAAAAATCCTATTTATTCCTCCTAAACACGTCACTGGGGACACTGACTGTTCCAAAGGCTTTGGAGAGGTATATGCCTCTGCAAGTAGGCATCACATTCACAAATAGGTGGATCAACCATTTGAAACAGTTACACATTCCTAACGAGAACAACTCTTTTAAGTAAGACATGGATTACGTGTGTCCTTTGCCATTTGGGGATATTTCTTGAGCACTTTTACACTTTTAATTCTCTAGACTCCCTGACTTTTATATCTAACAATAACTTAACTGCCTTGAGGAAAGGGACATGCTTTATACTTTTTCCAAATCCTCCCTGCTCATAGGAGTCAACAAATATTTGCTAAATAAAAATATGAAGGGAAATTAAGTGTTTGCTCCCCTACCCTTGGCTTCTTTATAGAACTCCAGAAAGGTACTATCTTTTACAAACATGGGTGGATTTTTCTTCTTACTTTTTTCTCCCTTTGGACACTGATGGGAAATGTGCTTTCAACTCTGGCTGTATATCAGAAGCACACCAGGGTGCTTTGGAAAAATATAGATGTCAGGGTAGCATTCCCAAGATTCTGATTCAATTGGTTTTATGTAGAGCATGAACATGGGTATTTTTAAAAGGCTCTCCAGTAATTCTAATGGTAGTTAGGACTGAAAACCTGTTGTAGCACATAATAGGTATTCAATAAGTATCTGTTAATTTGATTTTAAGTTGAGAAGAGATGTGGTCAGGATTGAAGGGTTGAGCACTCAATGTTCACCTTGTGCCCGGTGGTACCAGGCTCTCAGTGTAAGTCTGGTAGGACAGTAAGCAGGTGGGTGAATGAGGTGATGTAAAGTTCTCTGGTGTGTGCCATTCAGCTGTGGTTGCTGGTTTAGGTCCTGATATGGAAACACAATGTATATCTGTTTTGCCTTTCTTTCCTCTCTTGACCATCTTCCCCACCTCCCAATGGAAATGCTGTTAGTACTGGCATTTTCTGTTTTGTTCATGACAGTAGTTCTAGGGCTTAAAGCAGTATCTGGCATATAATAGCTGCTCAGTAAATATGAGTTTAAAGATATATTTCTTTTTTTCTCTCACATGTATGCACAAATGCAGATAGAGAATTGCAAATATAAACCCTTTATGGGACTTTAAGATGCAGTCTTCCTAATTTAAATTCAGAAATAAAACACTGGCATTATTGCTCACTGGATATAATTCATTCTTCCACTAGTAAGCAGATGTCAAGTGCTTTAGAACTAAAGGACTGCTCCAGTTTCCTTATCCACCTGGGATCTTAACACTGCCATGTAAGTAATGAGTCTTGGTAAAACCAGTCTGAATAAGTAAAGGTTTGTTATTTCCACTTTCCTTTCTATCACACTAATGCCTAACTTTTAATATTAACATACTGATAACATACTAGCATATTAAAACATGATTACCTTACTCTTTACACCTTAGTGCTTTTCTGCAGAAGATATTAAGGAGACTGAGTTGATGAACCATTTTTAAAAACTGCTTCCACACTTTAAAAATGCACCATTATAAAGGCAGAGTAGCTGCAGGAGCAGTGAAGTGCAGCACCAGGAGGACTAAGAGAACTGGGCGATAGCTTAGACCAAGGAATGAATCGAGAGCGGGAGGGAATTAGAAAAACTGGCCAAGACAGATGTCTGCAGTACTGGGGCTCCAGAAGAACAGGGGGTGGGAATGGGTTATTAGATAGGAAGAGATGGCGTTCTCTAGGGAATTTTCTCCTGTTTCCTCCCCCGGCCCCCCTTCAACCCCCATTTTATTACCTAGAATCCTAGAAATGTGGCCAGGAGTCCCTGAGAAAGCAGAGCACAGAGCAGGAATCAGAACACCTGGCTGCTAATTTCCAGAGGCTCACTTTGGAATCTGTGAGTCATACGCTTCACTTAAATTGAAAGTTCATTTATGTCCAAGAAGAGTATAATAATACTCACTTCATACAGTTGTTGCTATATCCAAATAAGATTAACGTATAAGAAAGTGCTCTATGAACTGTGAATCAATCACTAGATAAATGTTGCTAGTTTAGACTGAAGAATTTGTTGAGAAAAAAAAAATCACCCCTAATTTCTCCTTTGACATCCATGAGGAAATGTACCTGGCTCTAAAGGTATAAACACAGTTATACCGCATTTCTAACAATTCCATACAAAAATGTGGAAACACAGAAATTTCTGAATTACTTGGTACTCAAACAAGTTTTAATGAAAACCAAGATAGAATCCAGGGGAATGAAGGTACCTACCAGGTTGAGGACCAAGGCACAAACTGAAAAATGGAAGAACTGGTCCCAGGAACAACTGGCCAATGGTGGGAGTTCAAGTGTTACCCTAAGAGGTGTTTCTGTAAAAAGTAGAGAGGCAATCCAGACAATCCTCACTTTTCCATGTTTGGCAGAAGCAAATAGAAGAGGTTAATCTGTTTGTTTGTTTGTTTGTGCCATCTAGCTGCCAGTCAGGACTGAACTAAAAATTATGAAAGAGGACTTTAGAAATGGCTTTTAAAACCAAGTTTTTCTTATAAGACAAACTGAAAAAAATTGAAATTTCAGACCTTCTTAAAAAAGGATGGTTTGAAATTGAAAGATCTCATAACAATTTGTTTAGTTTTCATTAATTTATTATAAAATCAAGAAGTTGTTAAAATAGAACAAAGGTAAAAAACAAGATTTTATAAAGAATGTGTTGACAAACTATGAAAGTACAGCTCATCTTTGCAGTCTGGTATACTAGCTCTATTTTTTTTTTTTTTTAACTTAGATTTGCTTAGCAAAATATAGCTATTCCTCAGAAACAGAATAATGGCCTGGAAGAATGCTACCCTTGAAATCTTTTAAGAATTCAACAGGATGAGAGATTCCCAGCTCTGTTTTAAAACTATGTATATTATTGATTTCCAGATAAAGTTAATGAAATGTTTACTGCTAGAGTGTTATTTTTAAGTTAACAAAAGCATTTTTGCTGACTTGCTCATTGGCCATATGCATACAATTTAAAATGGAATTTCAAAATACTTTTATTACATACACTCATGAAGAAAATAACTGAGGTCTCAAGACTATGCTTAACTAATTCTGATTTTTGGTTCATGCTAATAACAGAACTTAGTCCTGTCAGACATTTGGCTTTCTTTATTAATAAGATTAAGGCCATACGGTTCAAGTTTCTTCAGTTTAAATCTCTTGCACATAAATATTTCTTTGTACAGTTCCCCAATATATTCTTGCTCACCAACTAGATCTGGGTTTCTCAACCTTGGCACTACAGAAATTTTGGACTGGATAATACTTTGTCCTGTGGGCTGTCCTGTACATTGGAGGATGTTTAGCAGCATCCCTGTCTTGTACTTACTAGATGCTACAGCACCACACAACCCCAGTTGTGTTAACCAAAACTGTCATCAACATTGCCAAACGTGCCCTGTCGGGTTAAACTGTCCTCCACTGAGAACCACTCAACTAGGGGAAGAAACGTTCTCTTCCCTCTACTTGAGTTCTTGGGCCCTTACCACTTCATTTTATTTTGGTCAGTCAAGCTCTCTCTTTCCATTTGTAGTCTGTGATTCCTCCCTTTGACCAACTAACATCTCAATTCTCCCCCCACTAAGAAAATATAAACATACTAACCAACTAACCTCAAGTTCTGCAACTATACAGTTACTGTCCTTTGTGTTTTCTTTTCACTAGAAACTTTTACAAAGGCTAACCTTTACCAGCACTTCTCAAACTGTGCTGTTAAAAATAATCTATGCTGGTGAGATACATTTTACTTTTTTTTAAGGTACAAAACTCACCAAACATACATATCATTACTCTCTTTATTTTATAAAATGGTATGTCTTTATAGCCACGGAATGAAGGGGCATATGTTTAACAAAGCAAGCTTCATGAAAGACCACCTGACATACTGATGTAGAGGCACTATCCATCAACCATCCTGTTGATGTAAGCTATGTTTATGTCTTATAATTTCAATAGAGATGGGATATTTGGTTCTTATTAAAATAAAAATTATTTAAATATTCTACCTTGTAGCTTCTTAAAAACTTAAAAACACATATGAAAAAAATTTAATATAGCAATTAACTCATCTGTGAATACATTTCTTGCTGTTGACTTTGGTAAGTGTGCAAATTGTATCTCATGAGGTTCTATAAGTATGAAAACACTGTAATACAAGTGTGTTCTATTGTCACACTAGCTTTAGACTTCAATGTGCTTTATGGATATATGCAATAGGACCTTAGAAATGGCCTCTGAAACAAAGCTTTTCTTATAAGAACAACTCAGCAGGTTGAAGAGAAATTTCAGACTTATTTTTAAAAGTAGAGCTTGGTTAGCTCACTTTCTTGAGACTTATTATCTTTCTAAACAACCATTTTTGGAGCTCTTTAAATGTCCTAAAGCAGTGTTCCTCAACTTTTTTTTTTTTTTTTTTAAATAAACTATGACCTCTCCTAGAATGATTTTTCACTGAATCCTTTCTCTACTCCAATTAATCCAAGTCTTACTGAGCTTTACTTTTGGTAGTCTATGTTTTATAAAGAAAAAGACATATTGAATATGCTGTTTCTAATGACATATGTTCTACGCTCCCACCCCTATACCTTCCTCCTGATACACCCTTTATGTAATTATATTGAACAAGATTTATCTTCTTCCCACTAAATCTTTTCTTTCAAGAGTGATGTTCACAGTTTATTTAACTGTGGAATCCCAGTTGTTCAAATTCTTTATCACTGTGGTCATCTGTTTGTTAATATCCCTTTTAAAATATGGCACCCAGATCTAAATGTTATGGGACTATTTCAGCTTTTACTGTACACACAGTGTTTTGGGCTGGTATTTGGCAACACAGAATGTCTTCAGCAAATATTAGCTACACATATGTTTCTTGATTTTATCATATACTTTACTTAGCTTCTCAATCAGGCAGGATTCTAAATAAAAAATAGGTTTTCTTATTATGACTACACAATTCTTTCCCTTCTACATGCTGGGATCCTTCTCCCATAGTGGTTAAAGTGGTTGGCCAGAGAAGAGGCTTAGTTTATTTGGCAAAGGTGCTCATTCTTTCTAAAAAGCATGCGAAGGGGGAAATTCTTGGCAAAGATCCTCTGAGAATAAAAGCCCCTTAGCAGTGTGCAGAATGACTCTCAGTGACCAGGGATAGAGGACAACTGACCACATCAGAAAGCTAATGCAAGTGATAGAATTTCACAAACCTTTAGAGTTCATAAAAAAGTTATCCAGGGCTCATGAGCTAATGCAGACTAACTGGTGCCTTCTGTTTCTGCTCTGCCATTATCTATCATAATAAATGGTTAAATCCTAAAAATATATTATGGGCTTTTCATTCTTGGCTCTAGATTACTTGTGGAGAAGACAAAATATAACCTTTAATTTGTTCTGACATGACATCCTACATAATAAATAAATGAATTGCCACTGGTAAAACTACTCAAATAATGTATTTTGTGGCTCCCAACAATCACATTCCAATTTTACTTTTAAAAAATCTGCTTAAGCCAATTGTGATGTGCTTCCAGAAACATGGATCAATTATTTCACACCTGAACATTTGGTAGAACTCAGTTTTATTTTTACCTTGAGTTTTACACTTACACACACACACACACACACACACACACACATCTTTTTCATGCTAATTAACATACATCACAGAAGTCCAGAAGAGATTAACCAACAAAATAAAAGAAAGTCTATTAACTGATTTTTCTCATGTAATATAGGATTTTTTCCTCTCTTGGCTGTTCTTCAGCCTGTTTTCAGACCAAACCTATGTTCTCACTACCTTTGGCAAGTCATTCTACATTCTGAAATTATTCCATCAGATGTTCTATTCTCCTTTGCTTTCGTCCTCTGATTTTACTTTCCCCAGGCACTACTGTAGTCACATGGAATATTGGTTTGAAGAGCTGGGAAAGAAGATTCTAGGTGAACAATGTGATGCTTTAATTTCTCTGCATTAGTGTTAAAGATATCTTTCTTGGCTACTTCAATAACTCAGATAAGTTAGAGAACAATGTACTTGAGAAATTATTTTCAAAAGGCACTGAAGACAAGTGAGATGTTGGCTGTAAAAATGCTTTGAACCCTCTGAAGGAAAAGCATTTGTGAAATGTTCATTATTGTGTGTATCATTCCTGATGGACACAGAACAACGACTTCCCTCATATTCATGGAGTGGGCACAAAAGCACAGCTAATACGGAGGTACTTCAAAGACATCCGCCCTACACATTCTCATACAGCATTGTATGTTTTACTTTGATGTAAGAGACTAAAAACATGCTTAACACAGCTGCCTTCAGCTGTAAGCCCACATTACATAGATTTATTTATTTTTTATTGCTGCATAAATAACCATTTCATAGGGTTGGGCTGCTCAATTGTCATCACAAATTTTATAAGCACATTTTTGAAAAATGAGGAAAGATCATTCTATGAAATACTACATATGGTATTAACAGAGTAATGCAAATGAATGGTGGTCTGGTTACTTCCATGAATAAACAATCCAATGACTCAAAAATAGTTCCAAAATTACCTGGAGGAAAATTTGCACTCACTTATAAACACAGCCTCAGATTCAATCGGTGGATGTAAAATGTATAACAAACATAACTGCCACAAGAAAAGAAACTACGGTACAACAAAGAAATGGAAAAGAGTACACTTATATATACATATTATTAAAGGATATATATGAAATACATATATCAAAATGCTTCTATGGAATTCTATCCCAAATTTCTACATGTATACATAGGAATATAATCTTTCCAACTAGACAAGTATTATCAAGTAGAACTAGAATAAAACATAGGGAATGAAATGCTCTTAAATACCTTTGGCCTGAGCACTCACCTCTGAATTCTGATAAAGTATAAAGTGTTCTGGATTCTAGAAAGAATGAAGTATCCACAGAACAAAAGCTTTGATTGTCTATGAGGCATTTTAGTGAAGATAGTATATGTTCAAGATATGAAATGTATTTCATATATACTCAGCCAAGCTCTTTAGTTTCTAAGTAACAATTTCCTAATATATCAGGTTCAGGAACATACCTGAATAGCCAGGGCTATTCAGTTGTCTTTCCAGCAAAAATGGAAGATATTTGCAGCTTTAATTTATTGTTGAGTTCACTAAATATAACATATTAACTCATATAAATTTACTAAATAAGGGGATGACAGAGCCTCAACTAACCAGCTATGAAACTATTCAGAACTCTTTTTTCTATAATATTTTCACTCATTATACTAATAGAGAGTGGGTAAAAGTAGGTTTACATTTGTGAGTTCACAAAACACAGCTTATTCTTGTATTACTATTTATTAATTGTTGTGTTATTTTCCATACAAACAACTGTAAACCTACTTTTGCCTGCCCTGTATTGACTGAATGTCTATGTGCTGGGTGCTGCTCTAGGTGCTTCATGTACATCTGCATGTACATGTTTGTGAAACTCCTGAAGCAAGTCTGTAGAACTATTTAAAAATCACTGAACTTGAATTTTGATTCTACCTAGTGTATAGAAAGTTGAAAAGAGTGTCAGACTTACCCTTAAAAGAAAAGCTGAATAAAACATAAAAACGTACTTGATCCCAGAGAACTGAGGTCACAGGGTAAACAATAAGGGACAGCCTCCTCCCAAGGAAATCTGGAACCTAGCTCACCTTATGGCAGAACACAGAGCAAGAGAAACCAGGCACTATAAGTAGTTTAAAAGAAATCTGCTAAATATTTAAGGAGTTTTTAAAGGACAATTATAGGCTAGAGTGAGAGTACAGGACTCCTAAGAGCTGCAATCTCAGGATGTTCAAACCTACTACCAGACTCTTCTCTCGGGACCTCCACCAGGTACTCATGAGAAATAGGGGGGCAGACTGGGAAGCCAGAGAAAACCTCTGAACAGGACAGAACAAGACAGAAGAAATGTTGGAAGGGACAACAGTCAAAATTTTTCCAAAAAATAACTGAAGACATCAAACCATAGGTCCGAGAAACATAGAGAATCCTGAGTAGGATCATCATCAACAACATAATCCTATCATATTCAAACTACTAAAAGTAAAAAATATGGAGGAAAGCTTGAAGGCAGCCAGAAAAAGAAAAGATACATTATATAGAGAGGAACAAAGATAAAAATTGCAGCAAACTTCTTGCCACAAACTATGCAAGCCAGAAGACAATGAAGTGACATCTTTAAAGAGTTGAAAGAAAACCAGTGAGCTAATAAGACTTTGTTCTTGGAGTAAAGCCTAGGTCCAGCAAGAGTCCTATTAGTAATCTGGCTGCAGTTTCCTTGTGGAGCAACTGTTCCCAACTTCATGGTATCTATACATTTGTTTTGGACATGGCTTAATAATTTACCTAAAACATCCAATAAACAGCCCTGGCTGGTGTGGCTCAGCTGGTTGAGCATCATCCCGTGCACCAAAAGGTCGCTGGCTCAATTCCCGGTTCAGGGAACATGCCCAAGTTGTGGGTTCGGTCCCCAGGTCAGGATGCGTACAGGAGGCAACAGGTTGACATTTCTCTTGCACATCAGTTTCTCTTTTCATCTCTCTCTCTCTAAAAAATCAATTAAAAACACACTTTAAAAATCCAATAAGCAGACATCACCACATTACTATCTGATTCTGTTCTATATGTATTATTTCTGTATGATTAGCGTTTAGTTATAAGCAGGAATTAGTAGTATATGTAGGTCAAAATATCTTTTTACTCTCCTCAAATAGACTAATAATCGCACATACTTATATAGCCTTACTATGCTCTACTTTCTAAGTGCTTTATATGTATTAAAGGAAACACTGTATTACTATTTGCTTGCTAGCCCCAAGAAAATATGCAATAATGTATGCTGCTGATTTTTCTAAACTTTCTTTCTACAACTCATTGCATATTTGACTTCCACATCTGAGTAAGAATGTTACTTTTGGAATAATCCTGATGTGAATATACTCCGGACTGCTGAAATCTCTTTCCCTAGACCAGTGATTTTCAACCTTTTTCATCTCATGGCACACATAAACTAATTACTAAAATTCTGTGGCATACCAAAAAATATATTTTTTTGCCAATCTGACAACAAAAAAATAGGTGTAATTTTGATTCATTTACACTAGTCAGCTATTGCTGTGTTGGCTGTTGTCATTTTTTTAAATATGAAAATCCAAGGGAAAAGAGGTCAGTGCCCCTGAATAAATAGTCAGGTATTGCCTGTTTTAAAAATTCTTGTGACACAACAGTTGAAATTCTATCTAAAACAGCACTCTCTCTTGCTCCATGTCTCCTGGTACTATGGTCACCTTCTATCTGCTTACCTACTTTATTTTTTATAGCACTTTTTACTACATGAAGTATTATATTTTTTATTTATTTGTCTGACCATTGTCATTCTCCTGCACTAAAATGTACAACAGTAGGGACTTTTCCCCTCTTGGTCATTCGTTTTATCTCCAGCACTTAGAATAATTCCTGGAAATCAAAGGAGTTCATTAAGTATTTGTTGAATAGATGCACAAATGAATGGGTGAATATATGAACAAATAAAAGAAATCCCTTTCATCTAAGGAATCTGGTAAACTTGGGGTAGGGACGAACAGAAGCAGGTAGAAGTTGGATGCCTATGGGAAAGGTGCTTAACTGGCTTAAATGTGATCATGTAAGATTTTCAGCTCAGTCCCTAGAACATTAGCACAAACTCAATATTATTATTGGTAATTATCCATTGTTGTTCTTATCTCATGAACTTGTCTTAACAAACCTGTGAGGATGCTACCATTTTCAGGTTTTACAAATTCAAAAAGGTCAAACGATATGCTGATTACAGAGTTAGGAAGTGGTGGCGCTGAATCCACTCAGGTATGGCAGACACCAGAGCCTGTGCCCAGAGGTGGGTAAGAGAACACTGAAATGCTGTCTATCTCGTTGAAACTCGTTTTGTGCTCTCATTATTAGTTCATCTTGCCTAAATTATGACCTTTAGTAAAATAAAATTGAATAAATTTTTATTATATGTCATAAAATGACATGCTCTTCACTCCAAATTTGGGTTTTAATACTTGCTTTCTAACTTGTGTGATCCAATAATGGTAGCTTTAAAGTCAACAAGGCAAAATGTGGGTTTTACTAAGTTACAAAAAAAATCCAGTTTTATGAAGTCCTCTAAAAACTGCAGGTCCACACCATAATAAATCAACCTGAGCTTGAAAGCACAAACTGTATATACTGGCACCCGATTCAGCTAAGATAAAAATGACAAGTCCTCCAGTGATAAATTGTCCTCTCCATATTATCCAATGGAAATATTCATATTGTCCAATACCTACAAGCAATTAGAAGGATTGAGTTTAACTTTCAAATTAAAAGCCCATTAAAATGGAGCACAGTTCCCCTGATCTGTCTCTGAAAAATATTCAGAGAACCTTCTTGGTCTTAAAGCTTGGAAGGAATATGGTATATTGTCTCAGATTTCCTTTTATCACAGAGCAATTCTTCCAGCTTTTTGAAACTACAGACTATAGGAAACTGTGGGATAAAAATAAAATGGAAAAATTATGCAGGATCTTTTAAAAGCTATTTATCAATCATACATTATCAGCCAAGGACAGCAAAACTTTAGAGCAAATCTGCCCCAGACCCCCACCCAGATCCCAAACACCAGGCCTAAGAAAAGAGGTACTGAACATCTGACAGGATACTTGCATCCCAAATCTCTGGCCTTCCTCACTGCTACCGAAACAGGGGAAAGGCCCACTCAAACAGGGGTTTAAGTGCAAGTGAATTTCTCTCTCATCACATGTGTAGGGTGTTCATTATTCCCCTTACCATGGTGTTTTTTTTAATTTTCAGTCTATTTCTTACCTACAGGATGTGAGTATGAATTCTGTAAGAACTGAGGTGGAAATACTGATAAGCTTCATATAATAAAGCAGACATTAGATGTCTACCAATAACATCTGGCAATACAATTTAAAATGTCAAAATAAGCAAGATAAAAAGAAGAATTTGCATACATATTTGCACCTATATATTTTAAATTTCTTTATATGACTATATGATTTCATATTTAGAAGGAGACTGAATTAATAAACATATTGAAATAGGATCTGAGGAATTAGGGTTTTAAAGCAGACCAGGTTTTAAAATGTGTAAGTTTGTCTACACACAGAAAAAAAAAATTCTCAAACCGGTATTTAAAAGTTTTTAACACACACTCTAATTCCTCATAGAGACCCCAGGAAGAGAGAGAGAAACATTTTTATTCATTTCCTATATGCCATGTCTACATAATGCTCCAAATTTCTCACAGAATTCACTGAGTTCTAAAATCTTTAAATCCAAACTTAAGCTTTTATCATTCAGGTGGCTTCATTTTACCTTTCATCTTTCTTAAGAATTGTCATTCTATCCATTTCTCTTATAGTTCTACACTTAATTTTGTGAACAGATAAAACGGAAGCTTTTAGTCGTTTCTGCCCCAAATTCTCTGGCCTGTTTCTGGCTCTCAGCTTTTATTGCCAAAGGTGTGATCAAAAGATGCTCTTTGCTGAAGTGTTTACTGCCTGTTAACTTACTCTCCCACAACAAAGGAGTTCATTATTTAACATGAAAGAGAAAGTTCCAAAGTAAAAGGCTTACATCAGACAGAAGCCAAGTGATAGAATTCTCTTGCCCCACACTCATGAAAATCCGTATCACCAGCATCCAGTCCATCTAAGTGTCCTAAGAGCAAAACCCATCTCTTAGGAAGGAGGGCAGCTCTGGCTTTCTTATTCAGTTCCTTGGCTTCACCCATACTTTCAATCTTCCCCAAAAGGGTGGTGACACGGGCTCCCTTCACAAGCACAGAAACATCTCGTGACAGCCCATGGAAACACGAACCATTATTTACACTGGAAAGTGACTGGAAGCAGCTGTGCCCACCAGTAGACAGCTCTAGAGGCAGAAATGGTGCTGTGTCACCAATCTGTTATTACTGTAATAACTGATGGGGAGGAATAAAATGGATTACCAGTGCTAAATCAAATTGGGAGGTTTCCGATACTGCTGCAGGATGTTGGCTTCTCATGGTTATGATATCACCAGACTTCTTGATGAATTTACAGTCTGGTAATCCTGCCATGGCATTAGTTTTTCACATGCAAATCCCTGGAACCTGTCAATTCAGCAAATGAACAGGACTAGGGAAGTCCACTGGGTCAAGTTTATTTCAAGCTAAGGGAAAGGCAAGACTGGTTGTCTTCCTTATCAAATTTATTAAGCTCATGAAAAGACTTATTTGAATTAACATCTTTTCCATGTTCTTTTCCCATTTTTTGCATATTCATCAATATTTTTTATGTCCTACAATATTGTCCTGTTCCTTTCAGAACGAGGTCCCTCTCACTGATAATATTCACACTGATTCACTTACTGTTTAGCCAGACCACATTATCAATATTTAACCAATTTACCCATTTGTTGACTATACTTGTCAGTGTGCTAATTATATGCCTAATCCACATTTTCCAGGTAGATGATATACACTAGATCAGGAACTAGGTTCATGTAATTCTACCCATATGAGGCCCACCAAAAGAGTGTGTATAGGTGGCTTTTTAGGATGACCTAAATCCAGAAGCCCCAATGTGACCATTCATTCATTCATTCATGCGAGGAAACTACTCTCCAGTCACATAGCTAGGATCATTGCCAAGCCCTATTCCTTCACGTGGGTGACTTCTTCTCCCTGCCTCTAGTCTTTCCTCACTTAATTGCATCTTTACCGACACCCATAATTTGTTCACAGAAGCTTCCTACTTAAAATCTTTCAATGGCTGGCTACAACACAGAGGAAAATGTTTAAGTTCTTTAACATGGGAAAAAGTCCTTCAAGACCAACCCTAGCTTCTTATTTAAAAAACCTCTATCACTCTCTCTTACAAACTCTACCTCCCCTACTATCCCTATTCATGTCCCATGTATAGAACATCTTGTTATTTTCTGAATGAACTGTGTTCCTCACTGTTTCTCAAACTCTTGTAACCATGTATGTGCAACGTATGTCGAGAATTCCTTTTCCTGCTTCTCTGCTAGTAAAATCCTATAAGGAAACTAGGGACATAGTAGGTTTAAGTTGGGTAAGGATGCACAGAAAGGTACAGGCATACCTCATTTTATTGTGCTTCAAAGATGCATTTTTTACCAACTGAAGGCAAGACCCTCCATCAGCAAAAAGATTACAACTAGCTTTATTGCAATGCTAGCTTTATTGCGGTGCTCTGGAACCGAACCCGCAATACCTCTGAGATATGCCTGTGTTCCTCCATTAGGAAGTTTGGGAGGGAAGGAGAACACAATAGAAAGGAGTGGGGAAGCACAGAGCATGGAGGAATGAGACTTCAGGAATGATGCAAGAACCACATTCATTTCCTTTATGGCATTTATCTGTTCACTATACACTTGAGAGGAGTTCAAGTCTCACTCACCTCACCCACCACAAGGTTAAAAGGACAGTATGGGTAAGTTGGGCATTCCCTCCTCAGAGATGGACTGCAGGCTCTGGAGCCAGACTGAAACTAGGCTCTACTACTTAGCAGGCGACCTTGGGCCAGTTACTTATTGTTCCTGTGCTGCTGCTTCCTCAGCTGCTAAATGGTAATCTACTTCAGAAGACAGTTGTGAGAATGAATGACACATGCGAAGTATGAGGCTAAATATGAAATTAGTTTTTATAGGTCTAAATGATCAAATATCAGGAAGTTCACATGATTCAACCCAACATTTAAAACAATGTCTCCTAAAAAGCACCCACTCAAAAAGTGTGATGATTTCTTCCCATAGGTGCTTCTAAACCATTACTCCCGAACACCACTGATGAAACAGCCCTTATTTGTTGGTTTATGTCACGCAATGGTCTTGCCCCATTGATGCCTCCTCACTAATCTCCTGGTTCCTTTATAACACTAGGGCACTTGGCTACATTCTTTAACACAGTCCTTGTCCTCTCACCATCCTGGCTGACTTCTGTATCCATCTAGACAACCCATCTAATTCCTTATCTTCCTCACCTCCACGGTCACCCACATCAGGGCCATACCATGGTATTGATCAACAAGTGGATGCTTCCCAACCAATATTTAAAGATGAGCAAAATCTCTGATCCTTCCAGTCTGCTCCTGCCTTTGCTCTCAGCACTTCTGCTCTCCTATACCAGGAAATGCATAGTTTCTTGACCCCTCTCTCCTGGCCTCAATGCTTTACCCCGCTGGTGTAGCATGGCCCATTGCCCAAATGATCTCTCACCAATATCTTCAACTACACTGGACCTCTGTCCTTTTCTTTACTTGTTTTAGAGAACCTCAATACAGCGTCAATTCAAAAAACATTTTCTATATTTCTTTGACCCAGCTGTTGAGCACAGTTGGAGAAAATCAGCTTTCAGACTGATGTCACTATAAATTTACAGCCCTTAATCTCAAGTAAGCAATCAACTCTGCCCAATCTTTTACTTGTCGTGCTTAGCTTACACTTATTTTACTCAGCAACATTTCAACTGTCTTCGTGCTCAAGATCCCAACCAAAGCCATGTTGCTCTCAGCAGATGACATCATCTTCTACTTCGGTGAGACAATTACAGATATATTACCTCAGCACTTTCCTCCTCCCCTTTCTAGGTATCTCTGGACCCATCCTTGCACTCTTTCTTCCAGTTAGGAGGATGAAGTTCCTCTGGTTCAAGGCCCAGCTCCCCACACATGGCCCCATTCTTTTTTGTTTCACTTTGTTAATCCTCATTCAAGGATATTTTTTTCCATTGATTTTTAGAGAGAATGGAAAAGAGGGAGGGGGGAGAGAGAGAGAGATCGATGTGAGAAAGACACATCGATTGCCTCCCGCATGAACTCTGACTGACTGGGGCCTGAAACCCAGGTACATGCCCTTGACCAGGAATCAAACCCACGATCCTTCCATGCATGGGCCGGCATTCTAACCACTGAGCGACAGCAGCCAGGGCAATTTGTTTTCTTCTTGAACCTGGGTTTCCCCCTAGAAACCATCCCCTTCCTTCTCTTCTAAGTGACTTGAAAGAGAGGTCTATGCTCACTATCTCAACTTTCTCACCCTTCCCACTTACTCCACAACAAGCCGCAATCTAACTTCTGCTCTGACCATTACACTGAAAACTCTCACGAGCCCACCAATGAACCCTCCTAATATCCTACCCGATGGACACATATCAAATTTCTCTTCTATTTTTTTTCTTATTTCTGTCTTTTCCATTCCAGTATCCCTCATGGGGGACTTTTCTGGTTTGCCCCTTAAATGTCTGTGTATCTCAAGGCTTCACCCTTGGAACTCTGCTCATCCTACATACTCTTTTTGTGCAATTTCATTTGCTGTAGATTTTAAACACTGACATGAGGTGACTTCCCAATCCATATTTCTAGCCCAGAATCTCTCCAAATGTATGCCATGTTTATTTACCTGGATAGTCCACAGGAATTTAAACCTAGCATATCACTCATTCAGTTTTTCAAAAAGTATTTATTGATGACCCACACTTCATACTAGTATTCAGCAGTAAACAAGACAGCAAGATAGGCCCTTTATCTTAAGCCTCGTTTCTCACTACCACCTCCAATTAAACTTCAGGCTATAACAATACCAAACTTTCTATAGTTTGTCATTTTCTGTTGAAAGAAGACTAAACACTGGGGTTGGGGGTGGGGGTGCTTTGTACATGACAATCTTTCAGCCTGGAATTCCTTTCCATGTTCTTTTCAATTTTTAAGGCTTTAAGAGAAGTCTTGCCCTCCAAGAAGCTTTCTCTAAATTCCCATGCTGGTTTAGGTACCCTTGATCACTGCACTGCCTACCATGTGCTAAACTATCTATTCGCACATATCTTCCCCATGAATCTCCAGGGCAGGGATTATGTCTCTCCAGGTAATTTGGTAATAACTGTTTGGGATTACTCAGCTACAAGTAATCTTTCCCCTCTTTAAACACCCTAAATACTGCAGTGGTTTTCTTACTTTCTTTAGTATGGCTATATATGTACTTGTAAATCTCATTCCCCTCCCCTAATGCCAGCTTAATTTTCTTGGGCATGCTGTGCTTTTTTCATTCTCCACACTCCTCAAAATGATGTATATAATAGGCACTCAAGAAATACTGGTTGAATTGAGCTGAAATGAATAGAGAAAATATTCCCATAGTTAGATGTTCTATCTCTGGAATACTTTAGTGGTGTTCTGTAGTTCAGGGCTAAGATTTCCCAGGTGTCCTTATGCCACAACCAAGGTCCCAAGGAGTGTTATCAAAGACGTTCTGACTGTCCTTCTAGATCTGGATGTGTCACGAGAGACCACTCTGATCGCATATGTGGGATCTCCTATCGACGTACATGGACTTACTGCACTCTCTCAATTCACAGAACAAGGAAGAAAGATGGGACTCTTAGTGGAATAAAAAATTCATCTGACTCACTGGATCACTATGTACCATACGTCCTCCTGCAATGCATTAAATTCAGGCTCTTACAGTCTAAGTTCATTTCCAAAATTTGAGTACTTATATTCATTTCTCACAAGAAGCTTCACTCTCAGTGTATATAAAATGCTTTGAGTTCTGTGAGAGGAATGATGTAAACACAAGACATTATTACTAACATTATCCTCTAGATAACCTCATGAGGTAAGTATCACTGTCAGAGGGAATATTATTTTACAGGCAGAGAAGTCAGCTGATTTGCTCAAAGTCGGAGGTAGTGGTCAGAGCCAAGAACACACTCCAAGCATCCTGCGCTTGCATCTACTGCCAGACCTAATATAACCTTTTCACAAAGTCTTCTTAGGGTTTGGTGAGCACCTAATCATTTCACCCTCTCTTATGGTGCCCCACCACTCTTTCCCTCTTATCAATGTTCCCTTCTCAAAAGGGAACCAAAAGAGAATACAATGGACGCTTAGGAGCCATCCACTCTCACACCTGTGCAGCATCTGGGGTAGTGCAGTTCATTCATACTCCAACAAACTTCTACCCGGGGTTCTCAATCAAGGCAGCTCCAATCTCTGCCAGCTTGAGTTCATTCAGTCTGAGTAAATCACTGTGCCATCCAAGTATGGCACGCTCCACTGAATTCATTCGCTTCAGTTACATCTCATACAGGTGGCCCACGTAATAGGGAGCCCGCTCTCCAAATAGTTTTTCAAGTCTGACATGACACACTACATTTATTAGGACCATTCTAAGTCTCCAAACTATTTTGATAAGCCCTGCACAACAGCAATCATTTATAGATAAGTTGAAATCTGCTAGACTGAATTATATCTAGTTCCATGCCCTAAAACTTTACAAGCCCCACCCCTGCCCCCCAAATCAGTTATCTGGAAGGATGCAAGCCTTAGGTTGACAAGAAGGGGAAAGAGAGTAAGAAAGTGAAGGAGAAGAAGAGAGGAAGATAAGAAGGGAACAATACTTTTCCTTGTTAAAAGAAAAAACCAAAAACCAGACACTTGCTTCAGTTGCCCTCAGAAAGCCTCCTGTCTACCCTAATGTCCTAAATAAATGTCACCATTTTCTCTGTGAGACATATTGGGAAACACCGGCTGGGAAGCACTAGCTTAGGAAGCACCAACTTTCTTTTTGACACCTGACACATACACACAGATCAATGTAAAAACTTGACTCATTGAGCTGTGTAGGTTTGATAAGAAGCAAAAAGCAGAGGTGGGAATAGGATTTGGGTTGTGACTCAGGCTTTCTCACTTTCTAGCCCTGAACCCTGAGCTGATCACTTGACCTGTCAGAACCCAGACTGCCTCAGTGGTAATATAAACTGATTGGCTTTGATCTTCTTTTTAAAAAATCCTTAACTGAGGATATGTTTGTTTGTTTTTATTTTTTGAGAGAGAGGAAGGGAGAGAAAGAAACATCGATGTAAGAGACTGGGGACAGAACCCACAGCCCAAGGCATGTGCCCTGACCAGGAACGGAACTCCCAACGTTTTTGGTATACAAGATGACACTCCAATCAACTGAGCCTCCCGGCCAGGGCAGCTTTGATCTTCTTTAAGGGCTCATCTAACCGGAGACCCCTAAATCTGTGAGCACCATCGGCCTCATATTGGGCTAGGGGCTGTAGGGGAAACTTGGAGTTGACACAGACACTGCCCCTATGTTCAAAGAACCTGTAATCCAGCTAGAGGTAAGATCATTAATGAAGACAAATAGTAATGAGTAAATATAAAATCTAGTTGAATTGCAATGAGTTTGGAGGACTGGAAATTATCATTGCTATGGTACCTCAAAGGCACTTCCTACTGGGCATATAAATCTACAGTGTAAATTTGCATGACTAGTCAATGACCTCCACTTTTATTTAATTGTGCAACAGAATAATCATCATGTTCAAATATTCAAACATGTGCTTGAAGATTATAAAGTCATGTGATGTGAAGAGATCAGCTTCACCTTGGCTGTACCTCAGGAGCTCAGGCCTGGTCCATTTAACATTTTCATTATGACACATTTTAATTAAGTCATTAAGAAACTGATGCCACCCGGCCAGGGCAGCTTCAGATAACACTGACCAAGGCAAGAAGGAGTGCTAAGAGTCCTCCTCTAAAAAAAAGTTCAGCCCTGGCCAGTGTGGCTCAGTTGGCTAAATGTCATCCCATGCACCAAGAGGTCGCAAGTTTGATTCCCAGTCAGGGCACATGCTCAGATTGTGGGTTGGATCCCAGTAAGGGGCCTGCAGGAGGCAGCCTATTGATTTTTCTCTTTCATCGATGTCTCTCTCTCTCCCTTCCCCCCCTAAAATCAATTTTAAAAAACCATATTAAAAAAATAAGTTCATATAGATCACTCACTCAACATTCTTTTCTATTTTTCTAATCCTTTCAAGTAATTGTTCCCACTTCACTTTTTGGACCCACAGCCCTAATCCCTTTACTTCTCTGCTAGATCCCTACACATCAGGCCACTTTTACTTTCACTTCTTTTCCTATCCAACATATAGGCTCCATGATCATCACTGCAACCTCTCTCTCTCTTATCATCATCCATTCTGAGCCAAAGAAGCACTTCTCTGTACACACTCAACACCGAAGTAATTGACCTTAGAGAAAAATCACACATTTGAAACTGGGGCAACTGTACATTCATGGCTGCCAGCATTAACAGGGCTGGCCTGGAAATGCTGCTAGGCAATTCTGTTTCCCTAAAAGTAAGGGTTATTTCACACCTTCCCTGGCTCACTGTTACCCTAATTATCTTATGCTCTCTAGGCAGGCTGAACCCTCTTTGACAGTGGCAGGAGGCAGGAGATTAACAGAAGCTGCAGGCAGCCACAACCGCTAGCGAAACCCAGGCAAACTCCGGAAAGCCATCAGGAGAGTGATCTCCACCATGTAGTAATGCTGAGTAAGGTATGAAATATGGATCAGTGAATACTTGCTTTATTTATGCTGGTCATGACCACGCCAGTGAGTGTGTGGTCATGACCATCAATAACAGACAGGAGCCATGTATAAAGATGTCTTTAATTTTGCAGGCTCAGTTCATTTCCTTTATCTGAAACTTAAATCTTTCTCCACATGTCCTCAGGGCTTAGAATCAAATCCTAGCTCTGCCAGTTAGCTTTCTAACCTCTGGTACATTACTTAAACTCTCTGTATCTGGGGACAATACCTACACCTCATAGAGTTAATGTGGGCATTACGTTTGTTAGTATAACAGGGAAACGACCATCATGATATATAAGTGCTTGCTATTATTATTGTTGCTGTCCTATGTATAGAACTCAGCCAAATTTTCTCACAGTCATAAGAATGTTAAAACTATACTATCTCTTTCTGTTGTTTCTTCAAATATATTGTTGATGGAGAAATGGTCTTGCTACGGAATAAGCCATATCTGCCTAACCCTAATGATTGAATACATTTTCTCTAACAACAAAACATAATACGCAAAATATTTCCAAACCTATATGACCTCATACAGAACCTGTTATGTTTCCCATAGTTACTGTGTAACCAAGAGAATACTAAATATCCTTCCTGATCAGGACTCTCCATCATTCTCTACTTCCCTATAATGTCCATTCCATCTTCCCACCCCGCTACCTGTCAGCCCTGCTTTCTGCTCCAGCACTTCTGTATCTTTCTCCCCACTTCTTCATTCAGTGCCTCACTCAGACTGAACCACTTCACTTCCCTGACTCCCATGCACTGTCTCACCTTCAGCTTTTCCAACAAGCTGGACTTTCTACCTAAATAATTTCCTCCCCTCACTTATCCTGCTCCCTTGGGTAACTCCTAGTATTCTTCTAGACTTTGACTGTATGGTACATCCCCCAGAAAACCTTCCTTGACGTGCTCAATCTCCTATCACCACGAATTTAGTGCCCCTTCTATAGCTCTTATCACTCTTTTGTTAATTAGAACAGAATTCCCCGAGGTCAGGGATCAAAGCCTACTTTGCCCCCTCTGCTTCCCTAGTTTTAGCTGTGTCTAACATATACATAGTTTGTACTCTACAAATGGAAAAATGCACTATAACATAATAAACAGTTTGATAGGCCTAGAGATGTTTGACACCTAATAAGGGGACAAGGCAAGATCACTGTCAATGTCTTCAAACATCTACAAATATCATGGAAGAATATTTATTCTATGTAGCTGCAGAGACACCAGGACCAATGATCAAGGCTCTGGGCAGCCACATTTCGAAACAATACAACAAAGGACTTTCTAAATTGTAGAGCATAAGATACTCTGGCCAGTATTCAGTTACATATAACTGGAGGAGTTCACATGGGCTGACAGAAACAAACTGAGTGATACCTAGTCTCCTTGCAAAGTTAGATTCTGTGACATAAAATTCTACCTCTGGGCACCTGAGTATGTATATATAGGATAAGAATCACTCTGGATACATAAAAGAGAAGATCAAAGATTAATGTCACCATGGGTCTGCTACACCACAGAGTACTTGGGGCAAAAAAACAGTCAGAGGATTTTAAATGAAACAAACAAACAAGTAATCCAACCCCAAACCCAGCATTCCAACACAGGGGACAAGACTGGTAAGAGGCAAATCCAGGTCCCCTAGGACATTCTCCATACCGCCTCCTTCATCCTGGAGGAGGCAATTTAACTTTACAACTTTCAAGAAACTTCCTATTAGAAGTGGTTTTAACTTTAGATTTATTGCATTTTCCAAGGTTACGTCATTTGGACTACACATAATCCAGAGGGACTCAAGGGGCCACACTGTAAACGTTACAATAAACATTAATGAATATCGCGCTGATAAAACCTGAAATGTGCGCGCGCGCGCACACACACACACACACACACACACACACAAAAGGGACTTTTCACCTTATATGGTTAAAAAAATTGACCCTTTTTACATTCCACTTTGTTGGTCTGCCAAACAGGCAGAGTACATCTACTTTAAAAACACCAATTAAAAATATTAACAACACAAAAATATATAAACGGTGGTTCAGAGCCAAGGGCAAATAAATTGACATGGATTCAGACAGTAAGGAAACATAAAATGAGTAACAGAAACTACTACATCATACAAAAGGAAGCACGAACAATAGTGCTAAAATGTTAAAGTGATCGTCCCCACCCCTATCCCAGTACCCCAACTCCCCCACCCCAGAGGGCTAGGTAATGATCAGGAGGTAGGAAAAATGGTTGAAAGAGGGAGAGATAGAGGAAGGAGCCAAGAATGTTTTGAGCAAGACCTGCAGGAGATGGGGAGGAGGGGAAGGCAATCTCATTTCACACTGTAACCTCAGGAAGCCCTAGGGCTTTTATATAGGATGGGGGGGAAAGTAGGTTTACAGTTGTAAATATGCAAAACAGAGTTTATTCTTGTATTATTACCTATTAATTATGAATTATTTTCCATAGAACTGTAAACCTACTTTTGCCCAGCCCCGTATTCTTTACCAGAATGCTGCATCGACACATGTGCAAACTCTCAAACACTGTCCTGGCCGGGTGGCTCAGTTGATTGGAGTGTTGTCCCATGCACCAAAAGGTTGCAGATTCGATTCCCGGTCAGCGCACATACCTAGGTTTCGGGTTCGATCCCCGGTTGGGGCAGTACGGGGAGGTAACCAAACAATATTTCTCTCTCTCCCTTTCTCTCTCTCTAAAAGTAAATAATAATAAATAAAAAACCCAGCCCTGGACAGTATGTTCAGTGTTCAGAGCATCGGCCTGCACACTAAAGGGTCACAGGTTCAATTGCCTGTCAAAGGCATATACCTGGGTTGTAAGTTCAATCCCGGCCCCGGTAGAAGCCCCTGCAGAAGGCAACCAATCGATGTGTATCTCTCACATCAGTGTGTTTTTCTCTCTCTCCACCCACCCACTCCATTCCACCCTCTCCAAAAATCAATGGAAAAATACCCTCAGGTGAGGATTAAAAAAAAAATCTCAAACATCTGGGCTGCGTAACTGAGGAGCAGCTGTGGAAAGAGGGCTATGCTGGATGGACAGTCTGTAGATTAGCATGATTATTGTTATCATCACCCACATTCTGCCACTTAGCTTTTCTAAGCCTTAGTTTCCTCATCTGTAAAATGGGGATCCTAAAACTTACCTCATAGCATGTTGACAGGAACAACTTAAACCAGATGTGCAAAAGTGACTAAGCTAGCTGGAAAAACACACAGAAACACTCAAAGATTTTGTCTGTTCAGAGAGAAAAGAAGTGCTGCCCTCTCTGGTACCCAGCTTGTTGAGCTACCACTATTTTTCCGATGTTGAACTTACCCCAGGTCATGGTGGAGCCCAACAGTATAATATTAAGAGGCATGGTGCTGTACACACTATAGACAATGTATGAAGGAAGGAGGGAGGCAGGAAAAGATGAAAGGTGAAAGAATCAAATATAATCTTGTCATTTCTTTCTGCAGGAGAGACAGACATGCTTCCTCAGTGCCATTCCCCTGCACCTCTGGGGGGAAGTCTGAATCTTATTCCAACCACACGAGTGAGCTTGGAGTCTCAGCCAGAGAACCATGCTCATCATCTTACCGTTAGTTAATTCAAAAAAATTATAGTACCTGTAAAATTCTTTCCTTTAATTGTTCTCTAAACAATTATCCCATACCCTCTGGGAGCTAATTTGATAGCTCACTGGAGGCTCACTGTTGTGCTGTCTTTGGAGTCTATCAGAGGTAGAGTGTCTTCACCCAAACTAATTTTATTTTTTCTGTCGATAAAGCCTCTTTAGGGGCAGTTCTATGGATTAACTGATTCAGTGCAGTTTGCAAAAGAAATTTTACATGTAGAAAACCAAGGCTCAAGGAAGTCCAGAGAATTGATGCAAGACATAAAATGAATTAGAACCAGACAAAAATTAAGTAACCTAATTCCTCTTCATCTTTTTTATATTTATACAGAAACTAGAATATTTAAAGTTTGGGGAAAATGGGAACAGCTTGAACATTTATACAATAATATTTTTTAAAAATTATGATCATATCCTAACATGCGTTTTAAATTTTATTAGATTTACAACATACTTCAATAATTCGTCTGATGGGAAAAAATAAAGAAGCAAATGTTTATCAAGGCATGACTATTTGCTATGCTATTTATACTCATAAAAACTCAGTGTTGCAGAGCTCATTATCCCCATCTTACCGATAAAAAAAGACTGCTTAGAGACATCTGATGGCTTTCCACTGCCTTAAGCATGAAGTAGAAACAACTTATAATGCTAGACGAGTGCCAATATGGCTCTCTCTCCAATTCATTCTGACATCTCCCCCGTCCCTCCTCCCCACCTCCATGTATCACAAGCCTCCCCACCTCAAGCTCTAGCCCAATGATCTGCTCTGCAGTTCCCCAAACAAGATCTGCTGGTCCGTGTCTCTATGCCTCACAATGCCCTCTCTGCCCCTGGCTGGCTTCTTCCCCTGCATGAACACTGAGATTCAAATCAAGCTTCACTTCAAGTAATTTCTGAAAGGCTATCTATCTCAGTCTAACTGTGGACTCCTTGTGATCAGTTCCTCCCTTTGGTGGCACATACAATATGGCATAGTTCTTTCTTGGTTCACAGTTTCTCCTTTCTCTGTGACTTCTTAAAAGGTAGGACTGAGTCCTATGCAAACACCTTTCCTGCTGGGCCTCAGTAGCACACTGCTGCTTCTTGGTCAGTGTGGCAAGCACTAGTTGTGTATCTTCATGGCTCTGCCCATACTGGGGCAGTAAAAACAGATACTGGGTAGCTGATTATTTCCCCCCTTCTGTTACTTTTCCCTTAAATTCAAATTAAACCATCTTCATTCTACTTCAAAATAAAAAACAACAAACAACAAAGCCAAAATCATAGAGTATAGGAGCAACTGAGATCAAGGGGGCAAATGGCTCAGTTTTGTAAGGGGAAGAGGGAGAGTGACAGGCACCTTGACTACTGTAGTAGCTTAACTTCCACTCTGAGGACTGAACTGGCTTTACCGAGATTCAGGGGGCCCCAAAGGGGAGAAACTACAATTATATATGAAGTGATTAAAAGCACTGTTCTGTTCTTTAAAAGACTTATGATGATATTACCATGTAGAAATATAATGAGGATCTTGTGTACATATGTAAATATGTAAATTCTGTGTTAGTACTTTTTAAAAAATGTCATAAGTATTTGTGAAAAAAACAGAACATTCTGGCTCCAAACCTTAGTTGCACTGGCCTTTCTTCAACTAGATACTTTCAGCTTAAGAATGTGTGGAAATTGGAACTTTTAAAACTAGTCTGCTATGCATATAATGCATGTGGTTCATTCACTACTTTTACTACTTTCCACACTTTCTCACTGGCTTGGCCTTTTGCTTGTACCAACATCTTATTGCCAAATCAGAACACCCTGAAGAATGTTTTCAAGTCACTCCTCTACTTTAAATAATGTCTTTTGTTGTATACCACACACACACACACAAATAAACTTATAAACATAAACACAAGTACTTTTTAATATGTTTTTGTATTGATTTGTAGAGAGAAAGAGAGGAAGGGAGAGGGATAGATAGAGGAACATCAATGATAGAGAAACATCGTTGATCGGCTACCTCCTGCACACCCCCTACTAGGGATCGTGTACCCTGACTTGGAATCAAACTGGTGATGCTCAGCCACTGTGCCACACTGGCCAGGCTAAACACAAGTACTTTTATTCTTACAGAGGGGAATATTTTAGGGAAGGGAGAGGGGAGTGGAAAACAGCACCAAGATTTCTAGCCTGGATATCTGGGGGAAGGATTGCATTATTACATTCAGCTAGAAGCCTGGGCAGAAATAGGAAGACTAAGAAGAGGTTCGTGGATTTGGAAATTAGGAAGCCACTGGTGAGGGCAGAGGCTGGACTACAAGTGTGGGTGGGGTAGGATGTTGGAGACTAACAGAGTGAGTTTGGGCAATGTGAAGATGGGAGAGAAATTGACAGTTAAAAGTGGGAACATGAGACAGAAGATTTTATTAGAAAAAAGGACAATTGGACATGTCATGAAGTTATAGAAAAATGACTGGCAGTGGGAGAAAAGAAAACTATAGGTACACAAGGGAAAGGAGGTATCTGATGGGGCAAGAATCCAGAGATGACTCTGATCCAAAGCTAAGATGAGGGGAGAGACTTGGAAACCAAGAAGAACATTCCTTTAAGACAGGAAGAGAAGAAAATGTGTGAAGGGGAGAGGTTTGGGGGCAGAGCTGGGGAGGAGGAAAGAATTGTTATCTGTGAAGGGCAAGAGTGGTGAGAGAGGGAGTGAGACAAGTAGAAAAGGTTTAGAATCATGGTTTAGGAGTGAGACAGATTCCAGCAACAAGGAATGAATAAAACTATTACTGATAGTAAGGGCCTATTTGAAGCTGAAAGTTGAAAAACATGTCCTTTAAAGTAGGTCAGTCAGTTGATCAGTGAACATTTACTGAGCACCTCCAAAGCTCCAGGCCCCATGCAGCCCTAGCCAGGAAGGACGTCAGGATGTCAGGCAAGTAAAGGACCATAAGGCAAAGGAGCAAACTCTATGTCACAGGTCTACATAGGATACAAGGGAGAAGAGAGAAGATACATTTAATCCAGGGATATAGTTTACTGGAGGAGTTGCTTAAATTATTAACATAGTCCCATCTGTAAATGTGAGAATAGAGAATAGGCGATTGGAACTCCATCTCATTACCCTCTAGGATACACTAATGAGAAAGGTATAGAACCATATTCCATGTGAAATCAAGTAATTCCACACATCAGCACTTGACCATCAATGCTTGAGGATATAATTTTCATGATCACCATTGAGTTAGACAGGTAAGACAGAGTTCCACAGGGATATGATAGAAACGAAAAATTCCACAATCTTTCACAAGCAACAAGAGTCTGGCTGTGGCTATGCATCTTGTTTGAGTCCTCCGGCATTGCTGGAAAATATTCAGGGGAACTGGTTTCCTGATTCAACTCGGACCACTAAATTCCAGTTTAATTATTACTTGTATTCTATTATCCTCTGGCGCCAAGCACAAAACAAATATTTTCTTAAATGCCTTTGCTAAAAAAATCAATTATCTGGGCTTTGTTCCCATCTTTAAAATGCTGTAGGTATCTTATCTTTCCATGAGAAACAAATATTCCAAAGGCATCAGTGTTTATACTCCTTGTCATTTACAACTCTGAAAATCAAAATCTGCCCTCAGCTTTGCTAATGGGCTCTGTCCCGTCCTCTGTGAACAAACATACTACTTCATTACTGCAGAGAGGGCTTGAGTCCGGACCTAAGATTTCTTAACAGGAAAAACACTCCATCACTAGAAAGGTACAGTCACAGAATTGGAAGGGACCCTGAAACCACTTGTGTAATCGTTTAGGTGATGAGGGGCAAATAACCCATCACTTGATCTAACTCTTTGTTTTAAGTGAGAGAAGACACCTTTTCATTTTACCATTAATATAACAGAATCTTTATAATAGTGAAACAGACCATAGAGGGGCAGGATTTTTCAGTTCAAAGCAATTCTGCCTTTTCTCTTCTATACTCACTATAGCTAATACTTATTGAGGGCTTATTAGATGCCAGACTAAGCACTTTACAAGGATTATCTCATTTTGTCCTTACAATAATCCTAAGAGATTGGTGACATTATTATTATTTTACGATGAGGAATCTGGGGCTTAGAGAAGCTGGGAGCCAAATAGAGCTTTATTTAGTTCCTGTTCTGATCTTGCCATTAACTGATGTGTGACTATCATCAGGTTACCTAGTCTCATATGCCTTTGTGTAAACTGGGAACAATGCCGACGATACCCACCTCACAAGGTAGCTAGAAAGATTATGTGAGATACTGGCCCAAAGCACACCTGCCATGAATCTGGTTTTTCTACTTGGAGGTATGGTAGGTACTAGGAGGAACCTGGGCTATGAAATCAGATGATCTGAGCTCAAAGCCCAGCTCTTCTACTTGTTGGCTGTGACACTACACTGGGCATGTACTTCAGTTCTCTGAGCCTCAGTTTCCTCACCTATAAAATATGAAGACCAATACCTACATCTCACAGAGTTACTGAAGGATTAAGCGAGAGGATTCCTCAATAAGAGCTTCCTTCATCTAAGGCTGCTACAAACCAATGCACCATCACCTTTTCTTCTTTGAGGGTCACATGGTAACTCTCTTAAGAGTACAACAAAAATAAGAAACATGAGTTCTTAGAAGACTGCAGAGAGGTTTAAGAGGCCTACTCTGTGGGAAAGGAGGCACTGGTTAACCACAGAGCAGGCAGTGTGGGAGATGTGCCTTGTTGCCTTCTGATTCCAGCATGAGCAGATGATTTGGGCATCTAGGGAAAGACAGGAGTTCCCATAAAAGGGTATACATGAACTAGTTAGCTAACTGCTCATGTTGATTGCTTGAGGCAGTTCTCTATCAATATCAACTGAATTCCCAGGAAGCCTATCTCTGTGATTTCATATCCATGAAAAGCACCTTCCAGCAGGAATGATGAGTAAGAGTGTTTCAAAGGTATTTATAGCAGGACAATGGGGGACAGCCCTTACAGAGATACTAATAAAGTCACCTTGGAAGAGACTGGTTGGATTTTATTTATTCTTTTTAAATGCAGAGATTTAGGGCTCTGTTCAAAGGTAAAATGGTCCATTGTATCATGAAACAGAGACGGATAACTGGGACACAATTTTCATACAATTCCAATCCAGACAAAAGGATGTAAAGGCATCTGTACCTCAAATAACTCTCAAAACTTCAGCAAAAACGTTACTTCCCACCTTAGAACCTCATTAGTTACTTGCTTTCTCAGCCTATGAAGGATCTCAAAGCAAAAACTAGAAATAAGGTAGGAAGGTAAAGGCTGGTGAGGAGCAAATAAATGGTTGGCTATCATTTGACACAGAAGAGGGAAAAAACAAACTACAAAACGATATTATTATTTAATACCCCAAATGCTGTTCATAGAAATAACACTGAACTTTAAGCAGGGAAGTATGAATTTACCTTTAAAAATATTCAAACATTAAACTTTATTTTTTTAAAAAGTTCTGGCACTTCACAGGGAGAACAGTTGTTGGAAAGTTCACTTTCACATACAATCTGGTTCAATAACAAAAACCAACGCAATACAATGTTATTCTGGATTTTTCCCAAACATATTGACAATTCTATTGCCTGCTTTAGGGATACACTTTTGTCACTATACAGAAAAAAAACAAAACAAACATTCAAAATATACAGATTAACATTCTAAACCACCTCAACTGATTCAAATGGAATACATAAGAAAAAATTTCTTAAATGTCCCCTTAGCAATGAGCAACTAATGAGCAATTTAACTTAAAAACCTAAATGTCTGTTTTCTTCCGTCTTCACTCAAAGAAAATCTAGGTGGGAAAAGGAAATTTGTGCTTCCTCTATAGCTCTCTCTATGCATGTATATGTGTTTAAAAGCTGTGCATCTATTTCTACAAGAACTGTAGTACAGTGTTTTCTAGCACAGAAAGCTTAATAAAATAATATAAATGATCCATTCCATGCAGTTCTTATTCCACAATGACTAAACCAACAATGAATGAATTCAACACAGATCCTGAATTCTTTTATAAAGGTTCTAAGAGTTGGAAATTTCTGGGCTGCAGTAGAATCAGCCAGAAAATTCTTTTTTATTTTTATTTTTTATTTGAACAGACAAAATGACCACTGAAGAACAGCTGAGGAAAATGTTCAAATTCTGCAGTGCAAAACTATAATTTGCTCATTATAAAAATACTTTAGACATCTAGCTAAAGCCAAAAATAATTCCACCGAAACTGCCTTAGTTAGATTTAAGGACACAAATTTTGTGATCAGAGACCCCACTGTATCAGATCTCAAATAGGAACTGCCCCTCATTCCCCTTATTAAATCAAAGAAAGCACAACTATAGGACACTGTGGTCTATGTAACATCATGGCTCTCACAGCCTCTGGTGGTGCCCATGCCACATTTATATCTTGTATTTAACAGCTTCAAAGTTGGCCCTATGTCTTACCCATGGTTACACATATCCCGCTGGAATATATAATGACTTTGTGAACAAATTTCATTTAAAGGGGTGGAGAGTCACACTTATCTTTAGACTGACCCATTCCTAAGTTCCCTCACAGTGGCTTCACAGCACCATGTAAGGCAGGGCTCAGCAAAACATGGATGTTTCAGTGAACAAGGCTGTACTGGAACACAGCCATGGTCATTCATTTGTGCAATATTCTATGGCTGCTTCTGGCAAGGCAGAACTAAGGAGTTGTGAAGAAAACACAGGGCCTGCAAAGCCTAAGATATTTACTATTTGGACCTTTACAGAAAAAATTCGCTGGCCCCTGATCTAAGGGAACCTGTTGGACC
The DNA here is from genome assembly GCF_964146895.1 of Miniopterus schreibersii. NCBI lineage: Eukaryota > Metazoa > Chordata > Mammalia > Chiroptera > Miniopteridae > Miniopterus > Miniopterus schreibersii. The sequence continues at coordinate 64,665,557 of NC_138106.1, read as the reverse complement.
AGTTAGTCACTGGAATGCCATTAGGAAAGAGATGACCTGTAGCCAAGTTCAACATGGTGGTGGAGGAGGTGGTCAGGAAGAAACAGTGTCACACAAGCACTTGCCTCATTGCTTTTCCCCATCTTTATCTAATATCCAACAGCTCTGTAAATACACCGGCTCTGCTAGATTAAGTCCATAAGAATTTTGCCAGGAAGACTGGACTAAAACAAAATCTGGTCATTTGATGATGAGATAAACTCATTTATTCATTCATTCAATACACATTGAATGAGTACACATTGTGTGCAAAGTACCAGGGATGTAATGGCGAGCAGACTACATCTGCAACTCGTTGGACTAATAGTCCAGTGGGGGAGGAGCAATTCTTTCGGTAACAGATATATATATAAATGCTACTGTAACTGGCTTGAGAAAGAGGTCATGGTACCACCAGACTATATAATGTGGTTATGACCTAGGCAAAAAATCTGGGGGCGCTTCTCAAGGAAGTATCACTAGAGCCTAGGGTTGAGGGCTGGGTAGGAGGAGTTAACCCCTGGAGAGCAGAGGAAAGCAGTCCAAGCAGAGGGCACAACATGGGCGAGGCCTAGGAGTAAGAGGGAGAAACGTGAGTGTAAACTAGGACAAGAAGGCCAGCACATGTGGAGCAGAAAGAGTGATGGAGGGGTGTACGGTGAAATTGTGGCCAGATCAAGCAGGGCCCAGGAAGTGCTACACATAAGTTTTCAGTTACTCTCAAGGCAGAGTTAAACCTAGTAACCTCTGGGCGGCAGTCTTTTCCCCTTGAACCACTACTGCCTCCATGATCAGTGTTTTTCCCCTCTCCTCCCCAGCTCCCCCCTTCGTTCCCCTCTCCTCCCTTCCCCTGTCCATCTTTTAAAGACTGTGAACCAAAATCAAGCTCTATTTTGAATATTCATATAAGTTTTCATCATATTTAGTAAGCAAAAAATAAAGAAGACAAGATAATAAAGAATTTACTTGTATGTTTTAAATTAATATAAAGTTATATGTCACTGTATCTTTAAAAAAGGGGAAAAATAAGTTAAAAAGAAAAAAACAAAAAAGAATTTACTAAGTAGCTTTTTGTGAATGTATTAAACACGTATAAAGAAAATTATGTGGGCTGCCTCCATCCTTCTTTCTGTCTGAGAAGGCGAGTGGGTAGGAATATTCACATAGTCATGGGCTGCTTCCCACTGGGAACACCAAAATTTTAAACTTCAATTACACTATTTGATGAATAGCATTTTGTCACTAAAAGACAAGGAAAAGCACCAGGGGAAACTAGTGAAAACAGGTAATACAGGAAAGTGAAAAACCTCAGGAACATGTGAACCACAGCTTAGCCACATATTAACTATGTGAGCTTGGGCAAGTTACTTAAATTTTTTGAGTTTTGGTTTCCCCATTTGTAAAAATGAGTACAATCAAGTGTCCATCACAGGGTTGTTAAGAGAATTAAATAATGTAAAAGTTTCTAACATCTAAAGGGAGATCTGATATTGTTCTCTTTCTTTCCAATAGTATAGTCTATATCAATAGAAGGTATAGATAAGGAAGTAAAGGTGGAAAAGTCTTATCTGCAATTATAGTAGGTGGCTCCTTGCTGGATTATAGCACTTTGTAAATTTTACCGACTTTTTTCCGCTAACCTAATGACTCAAAATGACTAATATCTTAAAATGACCTTATCGCCAACCCTCCTAAGCAGGTGACAAAAATACATAAAGGCAAAGAAAAGGATGTACCTTTGATTATGGAAAAGCTGTTTGTTATCCAAAAGCTGTTTTCGATAATATTTAATGACATATTTGAGAATATTTATAAATTTAAAAATGACATACCTCAGCCTGACACCTCCCTCTCTTCCCAACATGTGCGCATGTGCTGCACATGGGCTGCTAAGAATGTCCTTGGTAATCACTGTGATTGCCTTTAAGTTAATGATTAGCAATATCAAAGGAAATAATTATTTCTACGTATGAAATCAGCCTTACTCTGATTCTCAAAACTCAGAACTAAAAAGTAAAAAGTGTACTTTAGACATAGGTGGCTTAAAGTACCACGGCAAATGTTTTATTGTGCAACTCTAATCGTTCTTCAAGTGTGTGATACCTTTTGGACTAGGAAATGCTATGTAAACACCATGCCCTTCCATATACGGTTTAGGAAAACATTAAGTGCTTTGAAATGTAGCCAGGTTAGTGTTCTGAGAAGGAGTCCAAGGTTGCAATTGGATTGTTTTCCTTCTCTCAACTGATGAAAGGTACGGAGAGTGAACTGGCCTAGTTAAGGTGATATTATAGATGGAAGCACAGACAGGTATGGATTCCTGGCTTCCCCAAATGAAGAACTGAACTGTGCTACACAACTGAGCATTCAGATAAAGTTGAAGGACAAAAATCTAAAGTATGCTTAAATATTTAAGCAATAAGACAGTTGCCAATTAAGGAAGGTTTTATTTAAAGTCATTTTACTAAAAACAAACAAACTGCTACATCAAAATAGAATGCAGGGAAACAGCCTAAGATTTCTTCACAGGCTTGGCCTCAGCCTTTTTAGAACCAGGAGCTTACAACATTTTCTTAGGTTTTGCCCTTAATGATAAATCACTCTGGCCATTTGCTCAGTTTGGGGGAATTTCTCCCTGCTTTCACATTTAGAAAATCTTCCTTCTAACTCTGAAAAATTTACTCATCATAATTTATATTATTAGGTGTCATTCAGCTAATAACAGTGTCATGGGAAATAAAATGGATAAAGAATTCTGAATACATTTTGAAAGAATTGGCCATGTTATTGAGAGCATGCAGTTACTAAAAATGAGAGAGGCTGTACAAAGACAGTGCCCCCACCCCATTCCCAGTCCCTAGTGCCTGGTGGGAAGGAGCTGGGCAAACCCATCTCCAAGCTCTTCCAACTCTGATAATGTTTTACGATGTTGAGACTCTTTTCTAAGCCAGTTTGGTCCTTCTCTACATGTCCTAAGCCACACAACAATTTAATATTTGGTACATTGCTTGGTAACCGTGTTTTACACACAAAGTACTGTCTTTTGGTAACAAAGGACTATTTTAATGGTGACACACTCCACTCTAGAGATAAGAAACAATGCTATTGCTTTAAAAGAAAAAGTATTTATCTTGCCACCAGCAATGTCAATACAGTTTTGCTTTTACTTTTTAAAAATATATTCCCCAAGTCCAATTCCCATCTTTTGAATTCAAATCTACATAATGAAGTAATCTGTAAATAAAATAGCAGCCTCTTCCATGAAAGGAAAGCATTTCTGAAAATAAACATCCTCCCACTGTTAAAGATGAATTACTTGGATACGTATTCCAATTCTTATTTCATTTCCAAATTCTCAACTTTCAGGGCCTAAAAAGGTGGTACAGTATCTAGTGATTGCTACATTTATATTTTTTTTACTTCATAAAAGTATTCAAAACAATTTCATATTTTTAATTTGGTAAAGGGGAAAGAATTTAGAAGGGAGGTAAAATAATGATTATGAGTTGTGATTAAATCCTGCAGAGGTCAAAATCATAACTTTAAAACAACAAATAGGTATTTTTCTGAGCCAAGGGCAGTTCTCATGGACTCTAGCCAGTTTCATAAAGTCCAGATAAGCGGTCAAGGTTCCTTGTTAGCTCTGGATCCCTTTTAAATCCACAGGGTACAGGCCTCTAAGGTAAAAGTGAAGGGAGTGGTTAAGGAAGGACACAAAAGAGGATGGTAAACAAAATATCCAGAAATAGGGAAATGGTTATATCAATAATGGTTATAATTAATAATATAATGAAATATTAGGCAGCCATGGGAAAACTGTGGTATGGAAGAATAATGACAATGAATAATGTTCCCAAAGCAGCATGCATGTTATAACAGACACAGAAGAGAAGATAAAGAGTAGAAATCTCAGCGTGGTTGGACTAAAGATAATTAAAAAAAAATTTTTTATGCTTGCTTCCTCATTTTTAGTGCTTAACACATAACACTTTTAAATTAGGAATTTTTTTAATTAAAAAAAGGGAAATGTTGACAGAAAAGGGAAAAGAAAACAATACAATAACAACAAAACACTCACAGCAGAAGGCAGACAAGTGTCAGCACCTGTGAATGAATGTGCTTGCACCCCTCTGACAGAGAAAGTGTATATGCTTGGCAAGTTGGTGCTTTATGTTATAGAGCCAGCAAACTTCTATTTCAAAAACTATAGCCAACATGCTGGAAGAGGCAAACTCTACTAAAGGCTAAAAATAAGAATATTCTGGACTCAGGCCTCAGCATGTAGCCACCACCAAGTTAAACTGCAATCACTTTTCACCTGAAAGTAATTAGGGTGTGTATGGTAACTTGTACTGAAGAGAGCAGGGTGGATGCATGAGGTCTCTTATGACACTGAGAAAAACACACGCATCCTTTAGTTTTTAAGATCAACGGTCTGCAAGGCCAAATGTCTTCAGCCCACTCCTCAGCTGCAATTGCAACCATTAGGGAATTCTGATCCAGACATGAAACCATGTGGATCAGGAAAGAGCACTGCAAGGTTCAATAACAAGGAAACAGGAGCCTTGTGTTTAGCTGCTACAACAAAGACCTTCAGACATTGTTTACCTATCCTTTCCAGGACAAGAACTTCTTTTTCCATAACAAAAAGTTTCCTAATTCCCCATTGATGGCAATTGTAGATTTTCCTATCCGTGAACTGAAAACAGACATAAAAAACAAAAGCCTACAACAAATTTAGGTAACACATAAGTGGCTTTTATGGTATCAATCCCAATAGCATCTACAGCTATTCTGGAGACATATTACATATACCTTTAGTTTCTCATAATGCTTTTGGAATATGGATGAGAAGGCCCCTCAGCAACTATGAAAGCTCCCAGGGGTTCCCATTCATAGGTTGAAAACGACGACTGCAATGCATGTATTAAGTAATGGACCATGGCCATAATCTCAAGAAAGTTATCTCTCCAGTGGTTATCAACAGAAACACAGCTATCAACCACCTGCATGCACACACTCATGAAAGAAATACACTATTTTCTGGTGAGGTGCTAGGCAGAGGAAATGAAAACATCCATGAAGTCACAAGCTGTGGGCACCAAAGTGTGTGTGGCACTTCTGAGCCAGAGGCTTTCTTCTGTTGGCTCTGTGACAGCGGTTTAGCATGGGAGGTGGGGACATGAGAACCCTGACAGGGGGGATTCTTTTCTAAAAAGTAAGGGGTAAAGTTGCCTTCTTTTTCCTTATAAACCTTTACTGTGTCAACAGGCTGCCCACTCCCAACCCCAGCAAAAACAGGGGTGGCCCCTAAATGCCAAAAGAATAATTTTCTGAGCTTTGCATGCTAAAATTGACTTGGCAAGCCCTCCACCTTACAAAGAACAAAAAGAGCTTAGTTTAGTCTGTGTATAAATGCTTCACAATCATTAACAAAACATCCAAAGCAACATGCTCAAGGGAGGGTAATGATTCTTTGTTCCCTTCCCCAACCCCCTTAATTCTAAGCTTCTGACATCCATTTATTTACTTATAGCTCCTAGCAGCAGCAGCCACCCTCCTAGGTCAACATGTACTCTTGGCTGCTTTGGGCGCTTTCTAACAAAGGGCTATATGGACCCACACACAGTGGGCAGAACCCTGTAGCTCAATCTATCCTAATCCCATGGACTCTGGAGGTTCAGATCTCTTCAACAGGACTGGAAAGGGGTCTCCCCTAATTAAAGAGCATTGGAAACCCACTCCTTCAGAGAGATCAATGGGGCTAAGGCCTTCGGAAAGGGCTTGGTTCACCCTTCTTAGAGGAAGATATAAGAGAGCTCTGATATCAATTTGACCCAAACTCATAGGATCTAGCCAGAGCCACACTACCTAGAGCAAGTGTTCATCCCGTTGCATCTGGTTTTCTTGCTGTTTTATGGTGGTCCTTAATGCTTTTTGACTTAAGCAGACCTCCTACTTTATAACAACTCCCTCCCTACCACCTGGAATGAGTAGAACGGTGGAGAGCAGTGAAAGAGCATGACCTTAATTCATACTGTGCCTTAATTTCAGATTTGATCAAGCCTAGATATTCTTTCTCCCTCTCCTCTCTTCTTCTCTCACTACTTCATAATGAAGGTCTTTGGTGAAAGGACACTGGTCTTTTCAATTTTTCTGATGTAGTCAAAGCTATAGCATGAGTGTTGAGAAGATGTCTCTCCCATCTTTAAATAGATCATTATTCCTAATAAGAAGAACTCAGGCAACAGAATGTAGGCTTGCGAAGTCTGGGTGCGCTCTGAAGCCAGATGGAATTCTTGCTCTGCCACTTACTAGTTCTGTGGCTTGGGCCAGATGGACTGGACCTCTTGCAATATCGATTTCCCATAAAGTGCAAATTAATAGTATCTGCCTGATAAAGCTGTTTTCAGTATCAAAGGGAATAGTGCATATAATGTGCCTTAGCATACACAGTGTCTGGCCAGGAAGACAGTAAGTTGTGTGTCCCTGTTGTGTTAGAGAAGATTGTAAAATTCTTGGTTGGCGGAAGAGGCACGCCAGCTAAAGCCTGGGTGAGTTAGCCCCTTTGAACCATCAGGCTTAGTCATCTTGTTTGGAACAGTTATGGCCAGTTTGGACCAAGAGGTCAGTCACTTCATGTCAAGTGCCTCCAAACTGGCAGGATCATAGTTCCCTATCACCTCTCTGCTAAACAAGAGGCACCAGATTCCTAGCAAAATTCCAATGTCTTCAGCTTGCCAATCTCCATCTTGGCAAGGCACAAAATAATACTCTCTGAAAATGCAGGTTTAGCACTAACTAAAAGAACTCCTTTCTTTAGTGATGTGAGGCTGAGTAATATACTCTCCTCATGATGCTAAAAGGCAAAATCCCTTCATTATTTTCTTATCTCATTTGATGTGCTAAAAGGGGAGGCATGTCTGATGAACCAAGAGATAAAATTGGATCATTATATCTCTACCAGATGAGTTACGTGTTCCTGTCTCTTGCCAGGCACTGGGCACAGCATTTTACACATATGATCATAAAGCCTCTCAACAATCCTGCAAGACACTGACCCCAAAGAATGAAGTAACTTGCCCCAAATTGGACGGCATGTGGTGATGGAGGCAGGGCTGTGATTCGGCTTGGCTAGCTCTGGAGCTTATGCTCTTTCAACCTTGCCATATATCATGTTATGCTGTTTCCTACTTTTTTGCTCACATTGGGATTCCAGAAAACAATCAGAAGTTTCAGGACACCAAAATTTTGACATGTAACTAATGTAAATGAAACAGTAAAAACTAAAGCCCTCAGTTATAAATCCAAATGTGTCATTTTGTCAAAAGTTTTCCCTTATGAAGCTTATGGCTGACACATTTTGGAAATGTCTTCAAAACCTCTTCAAGGCCACATTCAAAAGCCAGTCCCATTATTTTAAGGTCACAATTGGTTCTTTGACCAAAACCAGTATTAGCTGACCCAAACTCTAACTTGATTCACTAGATTTGGTTCCAAGGAACTTTTCCCTGTTGTCAGAAGTCAAATTCACCTTCAATAGACCAGATTTTGTCATGGCTGAGGGATATTCCAAAACAGAAAACTCTAAAAGTAGAGTTCCAAAACTGTTCTTAGTGGCAATGTTGTTAAAATGAGGTCAAAGCAGCTCTCTGCTCCTTGAAATCACTCTCTCTCGGCTCCTGGGACACACAGTTCAGTCTTCTGCTTCTATGTCTCTGCTGGACACCCAAGCTTTGGTGGCCTTCCTTCTTTTCTCTACCTCGCACCGTCTCCCCTTTTAAAAAAAGAGAACTACTTCTTAAAATGTTTATGTACCCAATATTATGTCACTTTCATTTTAAATCTTTATTATCACTGTTGTTTTTTTTAATATATCTTTATTGATTTCAGAGAGAAGAAGGGAGAGGGAGAGAGATAGAAACATCAATGATGAGAAAGCCGTCAATGATTGGCTGCCTCGACTGGGGATCGAGCCCAATACGTGGGCATGTGCCTTGACCAGGAATCGAACTGCGATCTCCTATATCTTAGGTTGATGCTCAACTGCTGAGCCACACCCGGCGGGCTATTATCACCATTTCTAAATATACAGAAAGTAAAGAATATAACAAAGCCTATGTACCCATCATCCACTTAAACAACCCTCAATACTTTGGCATACTTGTTTCTCTTCTACCCTCTGCTTTTATTTTTTTCTGGAATATTTAAAAGTAAAGCCTGGCCCTGGCCAGTGTGGCTTAGTTGGATGGAGCATCATCTGTGCACTGGAAGGTGGTGGGTTTGATTCTCAGTCAGCGGACATACCTAAGGTTTCCGGTCCAATCCCAGAGTTGGGGTGCATACGGGAGGCAACCAATTGATACATCTCTCTCATATCAATGTCTCTCTCTCCCTCCCTCCCTTTCTCCCTCTCTAAAATCAATAAAGACAAATAATTAAATAAATAAATAAGTAAATAAATAAAAGTAAAGCCTGGGACATCATGTCATTTTGCACTTCGATACTTCATTATGTATCTAGGAAAATGAAAAGGACATTCTCTCACATAAATACAATGCTATTAACACATCTAACAAAATGAATGATAACTTCTTACTATCATCTAATACATAGTCCACATTCAAATTTCCTTGGTTGTCTTCTCTCACACTCCATGGACAATCAACTATCACCAAGGCAACCTTCCATGGCCTTGTTGACTTTCAAGGCTTTACCTCACGTGTAATTTTCTCTCCTCTAAAAAGGGCCCCCAAATGTGAAAATGTGACTGAATAAATTAGCTTAATTTTTTCCAAAATTTTTTTACTTATTATATATTGAGAATATTTCCCCATGTTATTAAATATTCTTTGAATACTTGACTTTTACTTGCTGCCTATTTGGCCAGTCTATAGAGAGTCCATGATTAATTCAATTATTTTTCATTATTTGTTGGACACTTGGTTGTGTCATCTTGACTATTATAAACAACCCTGTGATGAACAGCCTTAACGGTGCCCATGGTGTACTTTCTATCCTCATCTTTCACCAATAAATATCTCCTTTGCTTCAGCCATTGGGATGATTTATATTCACCAGACTGCAATCTACCTGCAATCTTATCCTCCAAGGCGCAACTTACCTCTGAGGTGCTATTCCTAATCCCTTTGGCAGAGTCCATCATTTCATCTCAAATGCTCCCAAAGCACTCTGTATGTTGGACATTTAAAAAATATTATTTACTGGTATTTTTGTATTTAGTCGTGAACTTATATTTCTACCATGCTAAGTTGTGAGTTTCCCAACACTTCAGTTTTTTCATCTGTAAAATAAGAAGAATAATACCAACTCCATGTGTCTGACTTGGACAAAAAAAATGTAAATAGAAAGTATGAATCATATTATCTGACAGTTAATTGAAGCTTTACTAAAGTTAGTTTCCTTCTTTTCCCCTAATAAGAGAAAGTATAAATGTGTCAGACTAGATTTACATGCCTGGGAGGCAAGGAGTTAAATTTCCCCCAGTTAAAATGAGTATAAACTAAGTATACAGGAGGTGCTGGGAAAGGAGCAGAATGGCTACAAAACTGAGTACTGCCCAGGGACTTCACCAGTTGCAACATTTTCTATGTAACACACAACCTCTCTATTCTAGTGACAGGTCCTTAGATAAAAGAAGAGAAAAGAAAGATGTCAAGTTGGAATATATAGACGAGAACTCGATCTCTGAATCTCTTATTTACCTCTGAGCTCTTCATTAGGTTGGGTGGGTCTAACCAAGAGGAGGCCCAGAAACGCTCAGGGTGACTAGTGGGAGGAAGAGGTTGAGAAAGCTAAGGAAACTTTGTAGAAGACTTTGGGTACTCTGAAAGGTGCATTTTTATCTTTCAGGATTCACACCTATCTAGAGCTGGAAGGAACAGGGGTTTAGCCTATGAACATGGAGTGTTGCTGTGGAAAATAGCAACACGGCTGTAGGCAAGAGACCTGGGTTCTGGAGCTGGTTCAGAGTCTGACCACGGACACATCAGTTAACCGTGCTGGGCCTCAGCTGCAGAATAAGGAAAGATTTAACAAAATTTATTCCAAGAGCTGAAGGGACAAAAATTCAAAGAGAATAGAAAGGTTAAGTGACTGGCTCAATATCACTGTACTTCTAAGAAAAACCAGAGAGCAGAATTGGAAGAAATATGAAAAGTGATGTAGTTTGAAAACTGTTAAAAGAATCATATGATTTTCAAGAGCTCTGATCTAGTGCTGGGAATACAACATTTAAAAATGAATTTAAAGCAAACTTGGACTATATGAAAATGATTTTCTTTTTCTGTTCTATTCCACAAAGATCTGGAAAACATTCCCAGTCCCGTGTCAACCTTAAATGAGAAAAGAATCTTTAAAGAGCCACCGATTTGTAATGGAAAACTCTGATAAATCAACTATTTATACTCTGAGATTTTTACATTTCTTTTTGTCCTTTCTTCAGAACACACAGCTAAGAAAAGCCATGATGTAAGTGTGCTCTATTAGGCCTCATCGGCAGGCTGTTTATTTTGTATCTACAGCCTAGCAGCTTTTCTGACTACAGCACTTAGTGGACAAGTAACCAAAGAACATACTCAAGCCCCCCCAAAAGTGTGAGTTTTTGATTAGCGTGAGTCTGGAAAGAAAGAGGCATCAGAATTCCTAATTTTTCATCTTTGTTCCAAGGTTTATTAGCCCAGTTTATTTAAGCTTTCTGAATTTCAAATTTATCTTGAACACAGGGCAAGTAATTACCTACCTATGGATGTATCAAGCAATATACACATGAAAGGTATTGTAAGCACTCACCTGATACGCTGGAATAAATCTTCATTAAATGCTATCAAATTTCCATATCTATACTTAAAATTCCAACTGAGATCAAATATCAGAAGAGCTACTGAGATCTTTCCTAAGTATATACTCTGACCAATTCACTGCTTTTGTTGCATTTAATATCTGGAAAATTCTGTCTAACTCCATGCATTTCTTTAAGAAACACTAGGCCTAATGAAGAGTAGGTCTAATGGGGTATAATCTGAATGTGTGTGTGTGTGAATGTGTGTTGGGTGAGAGAGATTAAACTAGGTGGTGTGAGGAGTGGTTGAAGAAGCTGAGATCCTTTCATCTGGGGGGGGGGGGAATAGAGCTCTTCTCATTGAAGGACTACAGTGTAGCAAGAGGAATAGACTTGTTTGATTTAGCTCTGGAGGCAGAAGCAGGATAAACGAATGAAGTTCCTGGGAGCTAGATTTTAGCTCACAAAGAAGCACTGTCAGACACTTAGAGCTGTGTAACAATGGAGCAGGTGATCACAGAAAACACTGAATGGCTGGTAGGTGGGGGACGGATGGGATGACTAGTACACTGCCTTTACACCTCATTGTTTGGTTTTTCTCTTTCTGTAACTTTGACATTGTCTTAGGACTAGAATTCTTGGGAATACAAACCTGAACCCCACATCAAGCTTCATTACTTTCTCTGAAGCTCCATCTAAGCCCTCCCTACAAGGAAAAACACCATTAAGAGACTGTTTCAATGATTTTTTACTGAAAATGGAAGAAAAAGATAAAGGTGGCCATTGCTAAATTGGGTTATCTGGTTGTCAGGGTGCCTTTTTTTAGCTACCAGATAGCTTTACTACAGCTGGCTGAATTTAGTGTCTTCAAATGTGGGTGACTAGGGCAATAAAAGGAAAGAAATTTTTTTGTTTTTTTATTTTATTTTAAGAGAAACCAAATAAAATACTCCACAGGATTTTTTTCCCTAATGTGGCCATGCAAGCACAACCTGGCTGTTTTGCAACTGAGCACTATTAACATCTATTTTTAGCCAGTATTTTCATAGATGAATCACATTTACCATGAGACAGTTAACATTAAGGGCTCGACCAGTTCTACTGAGAACCCCATAATCTTACTACATCTCTTTCCAATCCCCTGCTAGGGAACTAAGTTAATAGCTTAATGGTTCCATGCAGAGAGAGGGGAAAATGCAAGTGGAAATGTAAAGCTAGCAGAGAGCCCGCTCCCTAAATCCAGCAAAGTGTGGGATGCTAAACACATTCAACTTCAGGCCCTGGGTCATTCCCAGCTCTGTCCCTTGGTGATGAGTGACCTACAGGTGGCATGGACTGGCTCTGCATTATGCACCCATCTTGCCATCAATACAGTTCACCCCCCAAATCTCCTACCAAACCAAGTTTAAAAACTGTTTTATAAAATCTCACATAGATAAAAAACAAAACAAAACAGGACTAATGATCGTTAAACGTGTTCTCAAATAAAAGAGGAGTGTAGTGGGTGTCCAGCTCATTTTACACACACAAGGGTGTATGTGAGGAGGTTGAGATGAAGGAGAACAGAAGTTCAGGGTATATATGATCAAAGGTTTTCAAAATTCAGTGACATTAACGAGATTTGTGTTAAGTCTTGGGGGTCTAGTGTAACTTCTCACCACCACACATGAACGTGCTGTGCTCTCTTGCTTGAGCTCTCTCTCTCTGAACTTTGCGTGGGCACCAGCATCACCACACTGATGCTAACATTGATATTAATTTCTTTGTCTTTGATATCTCCTACCAGGGTCTCCACCCTTAATTTACCTTTACCAAGCTCTTTCTTACAGTCTTTACTTCAGGCTAAAACTCTTTAAGATTAAATAAGATAATATACTCAAAGCACTTAAAACAGTGTTCAGCATGTGGTAAGAGGAGTGGCTCCTTTTATGATTAGATTCTCAGGATTATTTTTCTAAATTTCTAGCCAGTGGTGCACAGATGAATCATCTTTACCATGAGGCAGTTCCTACTCAGAGCCAACTCTACTAAGGACTGCATGATTCAGTCATTCAGTGAATTCCTGCTGAGATCCAATTCTGTCAGACACCATGGATATAAATATGAACAACAGAGGCCCTATGCTCACAGAGCAAGAACAATAAATCTATTCCCGGGTACCATTATTTCCATCTTACATCTGAAGGCTCAGGGAGGTTTAGTAACTTGTCCAAGGCCACAAAGCTAACATACAGGAACCCCGATGTAAGCAGTTCCATCTGATTTCACAATCCCATACTCTTTCCATTATGCTCTGCTTCTTGCCATCCCCAAGATGCCAGCAAAATGGTTGAGAAAAGCACATTTAAAAATAACAATCCATTCAAACAAGTTTCTACACATAAATAATGCATGAAAACAAAACATCTTTACTGAATAGACCAATTACTGAAAAAGCCAGTGAGCTGTGAATTCACGTTATTCAGATTTTTGTGTAATTCTGGGTACCCAGAATTAACTGTACCGATATTAATAAATGGGACATTAGTCCAGATATAAAAATAAGCTATACAAATTGCCTAGCACGATACTTGACATAGTAGGTGCTTCCTGTGTGTTTGTTGATTAATAAAGCTAAATAAGGATTCTTCCTTTCCTATGTATGCCTTTTTTAAAGGTCCTAAGTAGATACAACATAATGATTTGCTGGACTCTGGAGTCACACTGCCCAAGTTAGGACCTGGCTATGTGATTTTCTAGTACTATGATGACCTTCATCATGTTACTTAATAGCAACAAGGCTCAGTTTCCTCCTCTGCAAAATGGGGATAAATAACTTTGTGAAGACTAAATGAGTTAATCAAAGGAAAGCATTTAGAAAAGATTTACATTGCTAAGTACTGAATAAATGAAAGCTGTCATTATTACTATTATTTCTTCTTGAATCAGAGTAATTTTGATTAGCTATCTCAATATCATGGTAGATGATCAAGACCAAAACCAATTTTTTTCCTTGAGGCCTTTTGAAGTTTCTTTATATAAACAAAACATCCTCCTTTCCACCATTCAAACAGGAAAATAAACAGGTCTGTGGAGACTAAGTTATTTCTAAACAGTACCCAATTATGTAAAATAAGCAATTTTTGGTATGTAAGATTAATAATGATTAAGAAAATAAGGAGTTGGCTGGGGGAAGGTAGTGTGTATTGGGGGAAGGCAGTAGGTAGAATAGGCTGCTATTTACATTTGGCCATTTCCTGCTAACTTAATTAAGTAAATAATTGCAATTTCTCTCTCTAGCATGGACACATCCTTACCAAGATCCACCACAATTTCAACCAGCTTAAACCCAAGAAAAACTGACTGAGGTCACCACATAGAAAAACAAAGAAGAATCTACTTCTCAGGGCCAACTGCACTGTATTTGTATCCATAGAGACTAGACAACAGAGAATCATAGAATTCTAAAGCGGGAAGTCCCGGGACCTCACAGATCATCTAGTCCCAGGCCCAAATCCTGCAGTCAGGGATCTGTTAAGGGATGAGGGACAGGGTAGAGGTCAATGGAAAGAACCTCTGATCATTGTTCAATCATAAATGACCTCGTGGGGCAAACCTAACCCAATATCCTCATTTTATAAGTGACAACCCAGAGCCTGGCTAATTAAATGCAGAGCAGGGATCAGAAGCCAAGTTTCCTGATTCCCAGTTTATCTCTCTCTCATACTCCTGAAGGCTGCCATTCTATGGCTATGTTAGTCACTGGTAAACAATACATTAGGCTGTGTTAAACTGACAACTAAGCAGTTTTGGTCCTTGCAAAACCATCAGGCATTATGTCACTGCCGGCACTTTATGAAAAGAGTAGGGCATCATTATTTGGTATAAACAAAAGCAACTTTCCATTCCTTTTTTCTTTTTTCTGGTAACCTGCAAATCTCAAACCACTGTTACTATTACAAAATTTTTATTTTCCTCAGTATGCACCTCTGGGCCAAGCACACATGCATTAAAAATTTGCCAAGAGAAACAATGAAGTGACTGATAATACAAAGTATAAGAGTATCATGAAATCCATCTTTGTTTTCTTCCTGTAGATACTTAATTACTTCTCATTACTGATCATTTTGTGGTTGCTGGAAGAAGGGCAAAGAAACCCCACCACTGTAAACACGAGGAGACACACTCCTGAGTAGACCAGAGGTCTGCACATGATGGGTCTGTCCACAAATCCAACGAGCATGCCTGCAAGAATGTTGATGCTACTTATCCCAGCCCACAAAGAGGATTGGTAGTCTCAGAAAAACTCTAATCACTTTAAAAAGAATAAACACAGTATAAAAATGTCCCAGGTCATACTTTTAAAAAAATCACTTATAAATATCATCATTGGCAAGCGACTTGTGCTCGCTCTCCTGGCAGATTTCACCTAACCTGCTTTAAGAGTGGGTGGGGCAAGGGAAGCTAGGATGTATAGAGTTCCATTAAGTTTTCTGCATCAGTTCAGAGTTGCCTTGAACTCAAAGGGTATGACTTAAAAGCAAACCTTAGCAACTACCCTGCTAAATAAAGCTTACATTACCTTGGAATTCTGGAAGGCATACAATGGTTAAAATTAATGGTGGCAGAGAAATACTTATTAATCAGCAGCAGAATACAAGATGATTCTTGTCAGCAGGCTACTGTTCCACATATGAATATGCAGATAAGAGGAAAGCACAGGAATGCATAATATAAATCATAAAAATAAACTTACATTTCTAGGAAACTAAAAGAAGAACCAAATATATTTTATGCCTCTTTTAAACTAGACTTTTGTTAGATTTTTATAGAAACATGAATCTGTAGGTATGATAAATCTACAGTTTTCCAAAAATGGCTGCAGTTAACTTCACATCCTTCTGAAATGTGACCTTGCAACTCCTTCCATCAAGAGGTGGAATCTATTCCCCCACTTCCTTTTTCAAAATTATTAATTATTTTGAGAGATAGAGGGAGAGAAACATTGATTCGTTGTTCCACTTATTTATGCATTCATTGTTGATTCTTGTATGTGCCCTGACTGGGGATCAAACCCACAATCTTGGAGTATCAGTATGATGCTCTAACCAACTGAGCTACCTGGCTGGGACCTATTTCCCTACTTCTTGAATTGGGGTTAACCTTGTAATGTTCTTTCACCAAAAGAAATGAGACCCTGGCCCGGCTGGGAGTGGCTCAGGGGTTGAGCATCAACCTAGGATCCTAGAAGATCGAGGTTTGATTCCCTGTCAGGACACATGCCCAGGCTGCTGGCTCAATCCCCAGATGGGACGTGCAGGAAGCAGTCCATCAATGACGACTCTCTCATCATTGATGTTTCTATCTCTCTCTCTCTCTCTCTGAAATAAATAAAGACATATTAACAAAACAAAAACAAAAGAGAGGCCCTGGAATTTCTGCTCTCAGATTCTTAGAATGCTGCCCTGAGACCACCATGTGGGGAAAAACCTGGTCTGGCCTACCAGAGGTTCAGAACCCTTGTAGAGCAGACATGAGATAATCCAGCTGTGTTTCCTAGCCCAACTAGCTGACAGCCAGGTATGAGTAAGCCCATCTTAGACCACCCAGTCCAGCTGAGCTGCAAGATGACTCAGAATCTTGAGCCATTGTTGTTTAGGCTCTACCTAAGTTTTGGGTAGGTCACGACGTAGAAGGAGCAAATCAGTCACCTTGTGGAATACTTACCATGTAGGAAGCACCAGGTTTGATACCCACAAGAGACATAAATGAAGATTAATAATGCTGAATAGAAGACATGGATAGCCCTGTCCTTCACATCTGTTTAAAATATATCTAATCTATGTTAACAACC
Source organism: Miniopterus schreibersii (assembly GCF_964146895.1). Lineage (NCBI taxonomy): Eukaryota > Metazoa > Chordata > Mammalia > Chiroptera > Miniopteridae > Miniopterus > Miniopterus schreibersii. The sequence goes on along the minus strand of NC_138106.1, from coordinate 64,648,905 downwards.
TTCCATTATTCCTATAAGAGCAAGGGTCTTTCTGGAGTATTCAAGACAATCTAGTGGGGTGAGAGAAAATAATCAGATAACTTTTTTTTTTTTAAATATGTCTTTATGGATTTTAGAGAGAGAAAGGGAGAGGGAGAGAGAGAGAGAAACATCAATGATGAGAGAGTCATTGATCGGCTGCCACATACATGGCCTCCACTGGGGATCGAGCCCACAACCTGGGCATGTGCCCTGACTGGGAATCGAACAGCGATCTCCAGGTTCATAGGTCGATGCTCAACAGCTGAGCCACACCAGCTAGGCCAGATAACTTACTTTTAATTAATATTTTTTCCTTTTGATTCTTCAAATATTTTCATAAGGCACATTACATACATGGTTTCATAAAGTATGTATCATATATTATATCTAATAGTATATGGACATTATTTATAAATACATAAATACATACATTATAGGGTTTTCTACAGTTTTATCTCCCACCCATCCTCAACCTTGCACCCCTACACAAAATATACTTCTTCTATGCCTCGCTTTTTTCAGATAAATGAATCCTTCCTTAGCTACCTAGGGAAGAGTCTGTGATAGCTACTGTCACAGATCACTGTTCATCTGTACAGTTATTGATAACAGCACGGCGACAAGCGCTTTCAGACAGGGTATCTGTAACAGTTATTTGTCTTTTGCAGTAGAGCATGTTGGCATTACAGTATGATTTTTAAAAGTGCAGGTTCTGGAGCCAGGTTGCCTGGATTCAAATCCCAGTTCTACCACTTATTAGCTGTGCAACTTTCAGTTAAGTAATCTGTGTTTCCACTTTTTTGCTGTAAAGGGAGATAACAATATTCCCTACCTCACATGTTTGGTGTGAGACCGGAATGAGTTAATACTTGTCAAATGCTTAGAAGAACGCCTGGCCCCATGGTACGTGTTCAGAAGTATTAGCATCATCATGACCAACCCCGCCCACTACCATCATCACTTCCATCACTGTTTTTCTATCTCCCATGTCTAATAGAGTAAATGTTTGATGGAGGGAAGTGAGAAGAGCATGAGTTGTAAAGCAAATACATTATGTGACTTGATAACATTTTGACAGTGACTGTTTTAAATTTCTCCAGAAGGATACAATAACTTCAAGGCAAAGTGGCTCACTAGTATCAGTTGACAGCTGCTGTGTTACTGACAAATAGAACATGTAAATAATAAGCATATAAGACAATAAATGCCTTCAAGTTCTGCTTTTACAGCCTGATAATGGTGAGGCTATAAAGCAATTCTCTGCTGAAAATTATTACTGGGGTTTTTTTCCTGAAGCACTGTTGTTTTAACTATAATCTCTCCCCTGGTGGAAATCATCAGACACAGGTTTACTGCATATCCACATGTAGCCCTTAGATTTCTATGGATTTCCTATAGGATGCAGACTCACAAATCCGTCTCTTCTAAATACACTACTGATAACCTATGCTAGAAGTAAGGCACAGTGGCAAAAATTGTTATACATCATAGGGGAGAGAGGTCACAGAGATCCTTTCCCCTTCCCATCCCCATCACTTCACAGATCAGGATACTGGGTCCAGAGAGGGTCAGTGTCTTGAGTCCCACAGCTGATAGAATTCTTTTCCTTTGACTTCTGTATAGTTTAGTGCACTTCTCATGACTCCAGTTTTAAAAACTATTTCCATAAACCTTTCGAGTAAATGTGTGTCATTTGTATTAAGGTTAGAAAGAAAGCCACATCATAAATAACCAACGTAGTGCATGACACACAGTGGGCTTCCAACAAATGCTTGTTGAAGGATGAGGAGAAGGTGAGCGAAGGCCTTGCCAGCCAGCTGTGAAGTCCTCAAGACCTGACACTCAGGTTTTTCAGTGGTGCCAGCAAACTGAGGCTGGTGAGAAGAATCACTTCTTAAACAGAGAACCCAGCAGAGACACAGAGTCATTCTTTTAATAGTGCTTCCCGTAATCATGCGTCACGTCATTTAGTAACAGAGTAATCAAATAAGCTTGCTTTTCTTCCTGAGTTTTCCCCCAAACTACAAAGGTAATATAGATTCACTGTAAAACTTTTAAGAATAAAGATAAATTAATAATAATATTAATAATAATAATAATAATGTTTTTTGAATGCTAATTTTGTACCACACATGTTGCAAACATTTGACATGTATTGACATCTAATCCTCACAGCAACTTTAGGTTACGAACATACTACACTACTATTATCCCCATTTTACAGATGAGAAAACTGAAGCACAGAAGTATTAACTAACTTGCCCTAAGTTTTGTAGCCAATTACTAACTAATAGAGTAGGTATTTGAACTCAGGCAGTGTGGTTCCAGAGACCATGGTTTTAACCACTCCTTTATAGTGTCACTGTTCCAGCTTTGGCTTCCAAAATAAATTTTTAAAAAACTGATTTAAAAATTGATAAATTTAACCAAATTAAAATTTAAAACTCTATACTATAAAAGATACAGTAAAGTGAAAATGCAAGATACAGACTAGAAAAGATAACAACAAAAAATTTAATCAACAAAACAGTAATTTATAGAATATGTAACTAATTCCTATAAATCTGTAAGAAAAAGATAACCAATACAAAAAAAAAATGGGCAAAGACCATGAAAACAAGCAGTTTATAAAGAAACCCAAGTGGCCTCCCAACATAGAAAAGGATGCTCTCCTCACTAATAATTACAGGATGCAAGTAAAAATTTTCACTTATCAAACTTGGAAAAAAGGTAAATTCAATAATAGCAAATGTTGATCACAATATGGAGCAATGAGAACTCCCATACTCTCTTATAAATGGCACTCCATTTAGGAGAGCAATAATCCCTAGTAATGTTGAGAAAACGCATACTCCATGTTCCAAAAATTACACTCCTATGCCCTAAAGAATATCCTGTAGAGAAATGAATGTACAAGAAAAAAAATGTACAAGAATGTTCACAGCAGCATTTTTTCCTAATACTGAAAAAATGTAAACTATTTAAATTTCCATGAACAGTAAAACAACTAAATGGTGGACTATTCATATAATGAAATACTATATAGCTATCAAAATATATTAACTAAAGTAAAATGGAACAAGGAAGAATATATGATGAAAAAGCATGTTTCAGAAAGATGTAATCAATATGCTAGTTATACAAGGTTTAGAAATATGCAAAGCAATACTAAATATTGTTCAGTAACATGTATACATGTTTTAAAAAGTATAAAACATGCATAGGGATGACACTCCAAATTAAAGATTATTTCTGGGGTGGAAGGGTAGAGAGTAGGTTAAAGAAGAGATACATAAGGGGCTTCAACTGTAACTATAATATTTCACTTAAAAAGTGTTTTCTAGTGTATATAGTAAATTAAGATTTTACAAATTTGTATGGTAGCACATAGTGGATCATTGTATTTTCCATACTTTTCTGTATGCTTGAGTTTTTTCAGATTTTTAAAGAAATATTATTAAAAACTAAAAGCAACACATTCATGATGATTAAAGTTTCACGATTTGTAGGGATGAGTAAAATTAATAATCTGTACATTATTGAAGCAGGCCAGAAGCTTAATTGACATTGTCTCTTTTCATTAGAAACCTCAAAGGTAGAACAATTTTTCTTGCTATTATAAATTATTTTGGATAATTATATAATCAGATGTAGAGTTAATGTGTGCCTCAAATATTATTTTATACTATTTCTATAATGACAAACCACTATAGGCAGTAGTGCCCATACTTTGGAGATGAGGGTCCTAAATATAACTCTTTGACTTATCCAAGGATAGATCTGGAATTTTAGCAGAAGGTCAGAGATACAGCCAAGGACCAAGCCCTCATTCCTTTAATATTAGACTTTGCCATCACAACAAAATAACCCAAAGTATTTTGTAGCAGTAATTCTGATGCTTCTACTTAATGGACCAAAGGCTAAGAAAATTAAAAATTAAAAAAAAAATCCAAATGAAATACTATAATGTGAATCTGCAGAGAATTAGAACAATTAGCATATTTACTGTTTTACAATTATTTTAAGCATGTCTTAAGTAAGCACTTAGGGCATGGTTGGAGGTATGACCTGGGACCCCGAGGTTGAATGTTTGGCAGATGAACTTCAAATACAGTCTGTTTACCCATGGATATAAGTGGCTTAATCAAAGCAAAACACATTTTCTAAAATGTTGATTTTAAAAACAGAAGTGTAAATAAGACTTGTGATTTATGAATCTGCTAATGCTGTTCTCTGCTATAGACATCAGAAAGGTCATGAGTCTTTGGCTGCAGTAAATATAAGAGTGCAGACTTGTTAAAGCAGTAATAGGTGCCCTTATTAAAAATTCCACTTTCATTAAGTTAAAACTTGTCATCTTTCTTTCCAGTCCTTAAAGAATGCGTTCCAGAAGCAGTGACACAGAGGGCTCAGCCCTAAAGCAATTTCCAAGACATAGTAAAGACCACAGTTTCCAAGGGCCTAAACACATGAAGCAGAGACAGCAAGCCAAAGACCCCATCAATGAGTCAGATGAGATCCTTCTACATCCTACGTCACACAGTGGTAATGGCCACCAAGGAGAAGACCTCTCAAGAGACGACCTATTATTTCTTCTAAGCATTCTGGAGGGAGAACTGCAGGTCAGCTGAGTTCAAATTATTCCCATCATGCTTCAAGGGGGAGCCTGTTTGTGAATTTGGTGTGTATACTGCCCCAGAAATATATGATCTATAGTTCATACTTGTCTGTACATGAAAGAAAGTGTAACTACACACACACACAATTCTCTTTTGCCAAGTTGAAGGGCAATTAATCACATCTAAAAGGGCTGCCGTATGACATGCAATTGGCATGCATGTTGTGAAAGGTCACATCCTCTGTCCAAGCTGCTCACAAGCTTCAGTGCACAGGCATGTATAGGTAACAATAATGCCAGATGACTTCTGGATTGGTTTAAATAACAATAGGTGCTTTGTACCCAATGTGAACTGGCTCTTAGACTTGCCCTGGCATCATTAACCTACATAAAAAAACTAAAAACAGCTGCTACACATATAGGAGACTCTTATTCCCTCCCCCTGAAAGTGCAAATGCCAGTCCATTGAGGGGTATCATATTATCTGCTTGTCAAACACAATAAAAAATGTAGGGTCTCCCAATGTTGTATAGTGATCACTTTTTAAAACATTATTAATATGTAATTAGATTGTAAGAAGGATGAAGGGGCATAGTTTTGGTACCTTTTCTAAAAGGTGCTGTAACTAAACATAACTTGTTTATGTTTGAAAGAGAAATAAAAAACACTCAACTCCAATAAGACATCACTTTTTGGAGACTGCTGGTAGATAAAGCAGCTTTCTGAAGTGCCTTTTGTTGCTACAGGCTCGAGATGAAGTCATAAGCATTTTAAAGGCTGAAAAAATGGACTTGGCGTTGCTGGAAGCTCAGTATGGGTTTGTCACTCCAAAAAAGGTGTTAGAGGCTCTTCAGCGAGATGCTTTTCAAGCCAAATCTGCCCCTTGGCAGGAGGATATCTATGAGAAACCAATGAATGAGGTATGTATCGTATCAGGGGTGTGCACCTGGGAGGTGGAAGTTCACCAGCTAGCTCAGTGCTAGGCCTGGCAGTTAAACATGACATATAACTCCTTTATGATTACTTAAAGTTATTCTAAGACATTTCAAATCTACCCAAAGCAGATAAATACTACATGTTCTACAGGAAAAAGAGAATAAATCATGGACAGGATGTTTTCACTAGGTTTGCTTCTTGACATCAGACTGAAACCTAACAAATGCGAGAGAATTTCTCTCTCTTTCTCTCTCTCTGAAACTTAACAAATTTGAGAGAATCTCTTTCTCTCACACACACATATGGATGTGAACTTCTTTTGGGGAACTTGAATGCTATTCAGGTTTTGATAAAACACAGATAAAGTCTACCCTCACCGGTGTGGGTCAGTTGGTTGGAACGTCATCCTGTACATCAAAAGGTCATGGGTTCAATTCCTGGTGAGGGCACATACCCAGAGTGTGGGTTCCATCCCCAGTCTAGGTGTGTGTGGGAGGGAACAGATCAATGTTTCACTCTCACATTTCTCACCCAACCCCACCATCCCTCCCTAAAATAATTTAAAAAGCACGTCCTGCCAGCCAGAGTGGCTGAGTGGTTGAGCATCAACCCATGAGCCAAGAGGTCACTGGTTCGATTCCCATAGAGGCACATGCCTGAGTTGCAGGTCAATCCCCAGTAGGGGATGTGCAGGAGGCAGCCGATGGATGTTTCTCTCTCATCCATGTTTCCATCTCTCTATCCCTCTCCCTGCCTCTCTAAAATCAATAAAAACATATATTAAAAAAATACAAAAGCATGTCCTCGGGTGAGGATTAAAAAAACAACAACAAAGTTCAACCGTAGAGGTTAATTTCTTTGAAAACACTGAGGTATTATGTCACAGAAATTTGCAGCATGAATAGAAATAATCTGAAGATCTGTCCAAGAAATAAGAGTTTAGAAAGCATATATCTTAGATGAGCGCATATTCTCCTTTTCCTTCCAAAGTTTAATGACAGCAAAGACCTCTCCCCTACCACACGTGCCCAACAATGACAACAGCAAGAAGGGGAGCAGTCCCAGCAGAGCCACCACTGCACAAAGTTGCAGTGCTGCTTGCTCTTCTACTTGCTGACATTTCCGAAACTCTTTGGCATCCTTATTTTATTCTTCTATTTTCCTCTGAAACCTCAATGGAAAATTTCGTAATTTTTCATTTTTATAAAAAGGAAACAACTAGGAGCATGCGTTAAAGCTGGAGAGAGTGAAAGCAAGTTTTGGACAAATTTCCCCCACATAAGTTCTGGCAGCCTACCTCAGGACTGACCTCCAATGTCCTTGCTATTCTCATCTTGGGTGTCTCATGAGAGAAAGACTACTGTCTTGCCAAATTGTGAAGGAGTTTGGTCATATGGATCTGCTTCTCTGAGGGGGTGAGGATGAGACCACCCAAAGTCTGTTAACTTGTGCTTTAATCCAAATTTTAAACAAGAGGAGCTGAAGCTGCAAGTCAATAGTGTTAAAACTGTATCCTGGCTCCCAAAATAGTGACTGTGAAGCAGCACTAGGCACAATTCCCCAAAGCATACGAGCACAAATGCAAATTAATGATACTGAACATATCCTGACAAAGCTCCACAAATGACACAACCCCTCAACACTTCAGTGTGAAATGAAACAAAATGTTTCCAAACGTATGCTGAAATCAGTAGGAAAAACTTTTGTTACAAAATAATTCAACAGCACACATGCAAAACTGGAAAACACCCTGACCCTCTACAAATACTTATCCCTAAAAATCATCCATAATTTAGCCCAGCTTTACAAATTCAACTTTCTTTAATTACTCCAACAAATACCCCTACACATGTGCACTCAAGTACACGCGTGTGAGCGCATGTGCGCACACACACACTTTTTTTACATTCCCACCTCCATCATTTGCCCACTTTCTTCTCTTGCCTCTGACTTTTCCCTTACAGATTTATTTCTCCTCAGCTATCAGTCTATCCAGTTCCTGGAGGCCCACACAGCCCAGTAGTCTACTCTCTTCCTGTATCTAATGGGAGGTAACAGGCGAGAGGAAGATATCCAGAGAATAAATAGTAATTCTGACAAGAATTCCCTAAGTCGAGCTAAAAAACAGACAGGACAGTGTTCCTTCCCAGCAGTGCACCTGCGACTGTGCCCTCGTTACATCAGAATGAACGTGTGCATGCTAAAAGAAGAATCTTTTGCTTTCCCCAATAGGGGGGTAAGCTTCCCCCCCTCCATCCTTTATTTTCTTCACAATGTTCTTTTTGAAAAATGTACATATCTCAACCATGTCTAGGGTAAACTAAAAAGGATTTATCTATTCTTAAGGCAAAATAACTTAGAAGAACAAACAGCTCTCAGTTACATCACCTGATAGAAACCTGATTTAAGCTAAGAAATGCCTTGGATCCAGAACAAAGGAAGACGATGGGGAGAGGGAGTCGCTGGGGTGTCGGGGGGGGGGGGGGAGACGCAGGAGAACCAGAGTCCAGGACAGTTTTAACCCCCTGCTGCTTTCCTACCTGGGGTTCCATGTGAGAAGTTATCTTTAAAAAAATACTTGTGTTAATGGCCTAACATATTCTTAGTTCTTCCAAAAAATGATATTAAGAAAAGTGTAAGAAAATAAAATAATCTGCATACTTTATTAGCTTTACCTTACGGCAATCTTTAGAATACTTATTTTAAACAACATATAATTAGCTTTAGAGTTTCATTTTATTCATTTATTTCATATTTACTGGAGAGCTTATATATAACTACAGTTGTGGTTCTGGTAATCAGGGTGTTTACTGTCTAGGAGAGTGACAAACAGCATGATCACACAAGTGTACAGTTACACATGTATTAACTTCTGTGGCTAAAACCATGAAGCACTATGAGAGGGCACAATGGGAGATCAAACTTAGATTTAAGAATTGGGAAAGTCAAGATCCAGAAAATGAGTAGGTGTTAGGAAGAACATAGAGGAATTCCATCTCCAGCAACACTGTGGCCACATATCCAGTGAAATTATATCACTAACAAATGTATAAAAAGTTTAGATAAACTGTCTAACACATTCTTCAATACATGGAAGAGCTTACATGGAAGCAAGAGAAATTCTGAAGCTAGGAATTAAAAGGGAAATTTATACAGACTAGTTTCTAGAAGGCTCCGTATATTTTAAACCTTTCTCCTCTCAATCTACAAACTTCCATTGCTGGGAACCAAAGAACACATTCATTTTGGAATATCACCTCTGGCCTTTCCCCTTCATTTGACCATGGCTGGGTGAGCTGGCACAGTGGCCAGTACAAGCATTTCTGGAAGCCTTTCGTACACCAAGATGGTTCGCAATACTTGCCTATACATGGAAGTGACTGAAACCAGCTGGACCTTCCTTTAACAGGACCCCCAAAATGTTCATAGCCTCTCCAAAACTACCTGCCATGAAAGCAAATATGATACTGGTTAAGTAAAAAAGACAGGTATCTTAACTGATTACAATTAAAATGCATTATTTTGAAATTTTACTAAATACATGACTAGGTGAACACACTGCTGGGGCCCTGGCAGGGCCTTGGAAGATGTCTGTGCAAGAGAAGGACCCTAAAACCTTCATGGTAAACCCTCCCCTCCCTCCCTCCCTCTCTCTCTCTCTCTCTCTCTCTGAGCATATGTGTACATTTTTAGAAAGGAAGACATGACCATGTGTGTAGGCACACTCTGAAGGGACAGAGGTGGGATCAAAGATCTAAGAGAGATTCATGGACAAAGCAAGGACTGGAAGGAGGCAAAAAGGGATGGAGCAAAGAAGTTCATACAGGTGAGGTGGTTAAGAATGTAGAAGAATATATAGGTAAGTTAAGAGAAACAGAAAAGATAGAGCATTTACACTTGATGGACTCTATTTAGTCAAGTAGGGACAAAATTAAGAAGGTAATGAGTGCTTAGGTATACTGTTCAGACAGAATAGCATGGGCTTCAAATAGGGTGCCCTGAGGAAAGAGGAAGGGTGCTGACCAGGCACAGGGGAAGAGCCACCTGGAAGGTCCAGCAAATCTGAAAATCACCCAGAATGCTGCCAAGATTGAAGGCAGAAAGGAAGATTATAGAGGGAGTGGCCTGAAGTTCAGCTGATGACCAAGATGAGAATGAGAAGACTACCACCATGAAGGACAATGCCAATAAGGAAGAGTTTTCAGAAGGCACTGGCAGTAGTCCAGATTCTGAGATATCAAGGCATGAAAGAATGAGCAGTCTCTATAAAATAGAGATTCCAGTGTTACCCAGGAAAATCAGGTTTCAATAAAGACAAGGAAGAAGAAAGGATATTTTATTTTATAAACAGTATATTTGGTTATCTTTGATCTAATAAAATGGCCAAACCATTTCTCTGCTCTGTAAAGGACAATCTTCAAAGGGCCAATGGAAAAGAACAAATAGAACCAAACCATAGCACAGAAAGAAGATCAAACCTAAAATCTGGGTCGTCTGTGACTCTGCAGGTATTAGAACAAAGGTCGTTACTCATTTTTAAACATATACTACACAACCATCTCTTAAAGCAAAAAGATGGAACACCTTTCTGTTCTTCATTCTCTCTGACCATAGGAGAATCACCAGAAATCCAACCTAATGAAACATCTTTCATCCTAGGCAAGGAGTGGGATTGTCTGAGGGGCTGGGAACAGGCCATGACATCAGGGAGGTTAAAACGATAAGCAGGAAGCTCGTCATCGCACAGTAAACATTAAGGAGCCATCTTTTCAGTCTTTCTATCCAACACTCCCTGGAATGACTGACTACTCTTCCGGTCTTCCTCCCCAGGCTTCATTCAATCCATAAGCGGGGTCAGATAAAGAGGGGAGTGGCTCTCTGATAGTCCCTTAGTACTTGACACACCACCTTACACTGCTCCTAATTGTTTCATGCCTGTGCATCTTATCTTCCTGGTGAAAATATAAGCACTGAGACTTCAAACTTCTCATGCATTCCCCATGGCAACTATCACAGTAGTAAGCCCATACTGCATAACAGCACTTAAATACCTGTTGCCTTGTGAAAACTATGACCCTAGAACTGACCTCAGAAATCTAGTCCAACCACTTAATTTATAAATGAGAAACCTATAATACAGAATGGCTAAATGACTTGATCAAGCTCACACACACAGGTAGTGAGAAATAAAATGAGTTCAGGGAGGTTTGGGTCCATCATTCGACCTGTCAGGAATGAAGACTAAACTGAAAACCACTGACATATTTCCTAAAAGGCATTTTGGGCATGGAGAAATGAAGGCACAAAATTAAACTTCAGGTCTCAGTACTGAAGAAAACAATCCTGAATCACTGGTATGTTCTAAGAACTTCCCAAAGTCCATTGTGGCTAAAGGTATGGAGAATGGAGAGGAAGTGTCAGGACACTAGTGGTGAAAGACCTTCTGGCTCTGGATAGGAGAGTGGAGGAATCCCATTGGTGGAGAGATCATGCGGTCACTGATGAGGACAGGCTGGAAGGGGATGAGGCTGAAGGGAGGCCACTTAAAAGGTCATGTAATAAATGGAGGACAATGATTGTTTCCAGCCTTCCTTCCTTGTCCCTTCAAACGAACAACAAACAAACAATATAAGGAGAAAAAAATTGCAATGGAAAACAACAGTAGATTAAATAAGTCTTGTATTTTCTCTCTTCGGGCCAAATCAGTTTAATACCCATATCCATATAATTACAGGATATCTAAGGAAAGAGATTTTTCTTGCATTTAAGAAGCTTCCCACCCTGGCTAGTGGGACCCAGTGGTTAGAACGTCATCCCTCCCATTAAAGTATATCGGGTTTGATTTTGGTCAAGGACATGTACCTGGGTTGCAGGTTCGATCCCTGGCCCTTGTTGGGGCATGTGCCAGAGAAAAACAATTGATGTAACACATCAATGTTTCTTTCTCTCTCCCCCCCTCCCTCCCTGTCTTCCATTCTCTCTAAAAACCAATGGGGAAAAAAATATCCTCTGGGTATTAGTAAATGTTTTCCTAAGTCAACTAACAACTTCCCTGAATGAAGGCTGATCCTATCACCATTTCACTGTCAAATTCCAAAAGCAGTTCATTTGAATTTCCGTTACAATTTACTCTAATGACCCGGGACACAATTAAACACTACAACCTTCCCCTCAGAAGATGCTCATTAGTTAACAGTGACTCTGCCAGCAGGCAATACAACTTAGCGATTTCAGCTTCCACAAAAAAACTGGTTACATTTATTAAAAATCATCAACACCCATGTAGTATAATGAAGTAGTTTGTGTGTGTTAAAGCACCATTATAAACCAATATTAGAAACCCAATCTAAGGATTTAGAGGTCTGAGACAATTAGTTAGGTTCTGTAGCTGACAAACCTTTGGTCTATTCTTTTTCTGGAATGGCTTGGCTATGTTGTGCCTTGCATTCCTACTCAAGTATGTGCTTTTAAAAAAAATATGTTTTATTTTTAATTGATTTTAGAGAGGGAGAGGAAGGGAGAGAGAGAAACATTCATGAGAGCCTGACTAGTGTGGCTCAGTGGTTGAGTGTCAACCCATGAACCAGGAGGTCATGGTTCGATTCCCGGTCAGGGCACCTGCCTGGGTTTCGGGCTCAATCCCCAGTAGGGAGTGTGCAGGAGGCAGTGGATTGATGTTACTCTCTCATTGATGTTTCTTTTCTTCTTTTCTTTTTTCTTTTCTTTCTTTTCTTCTTTTCTTCTCCCCTCCTCTCCCCTCTTCTCTCCTCCTCTCCCCTCCCCTCCCCTCCCCCCTCACCTCTCCCCTCCTCTCTCCTCTCCTCTCTCCTCTCCTTTCTCCTTTCCTTTTTTTTAAAAATATGTTTTTATTGATTTCAGAGAGAGGAAGGGAGAGGGAGAGATAGAAACATCAATGATGACAGAGAATCACAGATCGGCTGCCTCCCTACCGGGGATTGAGCCCACAACCTGGGCATGTGCCCTGACTGGAAATCATCCAGCAACCCCTCAGTGCATGAGTCAATGCTCAACCACTGAGCCACCCCAGCTGGGCTCACGTATGTGCTTTTTAGGGCTGTAGGATTTCACTGGCTTCTAATTCAGTCACAAATTTTCAATCTTTCATCATAAAGGCAAAAGGTAAAATCAACCAATATTATCAGTTATACTACCTAGTATTTAACAAACTAGAAAGCCACATGCTTTCAAAATTATGTTCTTAATTGGATCTCAGTTTATCACTGGCCAAAGACCCTGAGCCACATTTGTTTTAATCAACCTCTTTTCTTTTTTGATTCCTTGCTTGCTTATTTTGTTTTCAATCTGTAAACATATACTGGGCACCTATTATAAGTCACTCTATAAGAGGCTAATGTGTTAAGAAAAATAAAATGTAGGCCCTACCTTCCAGGGGTTCACAATCTAGTAGGGGAGACACATACATAAATCAGGCACAGGGTGATAGTTCTATAACAAACAAGTAGGCCATGGAAACCAGAAGGGGTTTGAGGCTTACATTTGGTCACATTCACACTACATACCACACAAAGTTGATTAACAAACGTTTAAATACTCAAACACCTTGATGCATAATTCAAAGAAAAAACACCCCAATAAATTCAATAAAAAGGAGAAAAAAGCACACAAGGAAAAAGAGACTAGGGGATCCAACAGGCATCCACTGGTAGAGTACTACAGGAAGGATGGGGCAGGAGAGACCACCAGGGCAGCTGAATCAAACATTAGGCATATCATTCCTCTGATACAGTTTCTCTACAGAGAGAAGGAGATGTTAGAAAGGGGGTAGAGGGTAACTGCTCTGATATCTACAGAGGCATCAATTATTCTCTCTGGGAAAAACATAATGATAGGAAAAATATTATATTTGTGTTGAAATGCATCAAAAAGTAGCAATGAACAAGAGGAATGTTAAAACTAAATAAGGAAATCAGAACTCACTGCTGAATTGGTCAAAACTTGGACATTTCTAAAAGTATAAAAGATGGCAGTATTATTATTAATGATTTGTAGTTAACAGAATATAAATTATTCTTTTGCAGTTGGACAAAGTTGTGGAAAAACATAAAGAATCTCACAGACGAATCCTGGAACAGCTTTTAATGGTAGAAAAATCTCATAGGCAAACCATACTGGAGTTGGAGGAAGAAAAGAGAAAACATAAAGAATACATGAAGAAGAGTGATGAATTCATAAGCTTACTAGAACAGGAATGCGAAAGGTAAGGCTACTTTGGACAAGACAACGAACCATACTGCATGCTTACCAACATCTCACTGAAGGCTGGGTACGGTACCAGGGATACAAGGACAAAAGGGTGAATACGACACAGCCTCTGTCTAAAAGATCTCATGGTCCAGGGTGACGACAAAGATGTGTTTGAAGACACTCTAAGTACAATGCAAGAATAACCAGGTGTAGTAAGGACTGTGGAAACATAAATGTTGGACACCTATTCTGCAAGGAATTGTCCTGCAAAAGTTGCGCAGAGGAGGTGACGGGTTTAGACCCTATGCAAACAAGAATGAAAACTATATACAAGGCAGGGGCAGAAATAAGGGTCACATCAGACAGTTATGAAAACAGTATGGGGCTGACCAGGCAGCTGAGTTGGTTAGAACATCGTCCAGATATGCCAAGTTTGATGGTACTATCTCAGGTCAGGGCACAGACAAGAAACCACCAATGAATGCATAAATAATTGCAACAACAAATTGATGTTTCTGTCTGTCCCTCTCTCAAATCAATCAATTTAAAAAAATTAAAATTAAAAAAGAAAGCCATATGGGTCCTGAGGGAACTCAAGCTTTGCACATAGCTACAGGACAAAATGGAATTGCAGGATGAGAAAAGGAAAGGCTAGCCACAAAAACTGGATTTTATACTGTTGGCAAGGAGCAAATGACAAATTGTAAGAAGGGAAATGAATTGACCAGGTATGTTTTCTTAAAGAACCATTAAGGCAATAGGGAGGAAAGACAGGAGGAGGGTATTTTTTCCCAATGGCTATGAGGTTAGAGAGGATGGAGTGTAAATAAGAAATATTTACGATGTATAGTTAATTTGAATTAGTGACTAACAAGACTGGAGAGCAGAATAAAGGGAGTTACTGAGAAGTACTCGCTATTCACCAAGGTATGGAATACAGGAATGGGACACAGCTTTTTGTCGCTGAAGGATTTTGGTAGGGGAGGATGGTTGAAAAAGTGGAGGTGTGGATAGAAGATGAGTTCTGTTTTAGACATGTGGAGTGTGAGCTACCCAGTGTATTCCAGTATTTAGCGGGGAGGACAGTATGTCTAAAGACAATCCACAGTTGAAAATACACGACTGGAAAAGGATGGGCTAGTGATGTGACTTTGCAGCTGGTGACAGCCAAAGCTTCGGGTGTTGGTGTGGTGAGGAGAGAGGATTCTGAGAAAAGAACTCTAGAAAACACCAATGTTTGGTGGTCTTCTGGAGGAAAAGAGGTTAAGAAAGGAAGCTAAGAAAGAATGGAGAAGGGTTAGAAGAACCAGAAGAGAAAGAAAGCAAAGAAACCAAGCAAGGAAAGACTTTCAAGAAAGACTAAGCAGCTGAATAACAGCAAATAACACAGAAGGATGATAAAATGTCCGAAAATTTGGCAACAAGGAAGAAAAGTGAGGAACTTGCACCCTTTCAATAGAACAGGGAGGGAAGAAGCCAATCACTATGCTTTGAAGAATAAATAAGACATGAGGACATAGAAACTGAAAATGTGAACTAGTATTTTGAGAAACTAGGCTGCAAAAATGGAGAGATTGGTTGGTAAACATTTTATTACCATATGGAGGGCAGGTTATTTTGCTCCACCCTTATCTCCCTGTTCTGAATCCATGTAGAAAGTATGGGATCCGTATTAAATGAAAGGACAACTGGCCCTCTACTGCAAAGAGAAAATAACCAACCTTTGCAATGTCACATTTTTACTGGATCATCATTTCACTTGTTCATGTATAGTTGGATGGATTACAGAGCCAATGATGCTGAATTCTAACAATTACAAAGTATAGGAAAAAAATTACTTGTGAGCTCCCTTTTCTAAAACACCAGTAGTCTCAACTGCTTTATTTAACTACTTACAATTCATATTTTAGATAGGTAACTGAAGTTACATAATAGCTAGGCTAATGGCACACTTTCACGTCTTTTCAATGTACTTCATGGTAGACACTTGGTCAGAGTGCCAAAGAATCCATGGCCCTCACCCCAGTTTCATTTTCCACATTCACCAGGTTTGTCCTCTACTTACTGCATAGATTGGGATCTTGTTACTCTGCCCCTCATGAACTTGAAATATCTTCAGGGGCAGATTAAAGGAGCATAAGAAGTCTGGCACCAAGGGAAGATTTGACTCAAACATCATAACATAAGATTTGTTATTCAATGAGACAATGTCACATTAAATAGTATTTCAAACCCTTGTGGTTTGGCACCCATGGCCTCATTTGGCCTCCACATTTATTTGGCACTAAGTTGCTGAACACCAATGTTTCCTTTCATCTTTCATTATTATGAACATTTATTGACCATGGTCAGAGTGCTGCCTAACATAGAACAGAGAGGTATTGGCTGTCCCTGCCCAGGGGGCTTACCACATTAATGGAGAAGGCAAACATACATATTTAGGGTAGGAACATGGAGGGCTGTTGGTGGTATAGTTCTAATATTTGCTGTTATATCTTTATTATCTTCTGGAGGAAGGCTGAAAAGTGTTATCCAGAAGTAATACTGTAACTGTGGGAGGCAGATGGTGAAGATGATTTAAACCAATAGAGAGCAAAGAGGAATGCTGAGAAATGGGAACAAAATATCAGTGTGAATAAAGGCTATGGGTTAAAGGAAAAGAAAAATAGTGAGATGAAAATAAATTGTACACCATGGAATCAATGTATTAAGAATGGTATTTCTAGCCCACCCGGTGTGGCTCAGCGGTTGAGCATCGACCTGTGATCCAGGAGATCACCGTTCGATTCCCGGTCAGGGCACTTGCCCAGGTTGAGGGCTCAATCCCCAGTGTGGGGGGGAGGGGGAGTGCAGGAGGCAGCCAATCAATGACTCTCTTATCATTGATGTTTCTATCTCTCTCTCTCCCTCTCCCTCTCTCTGAAATCAATAAATACATTAAAAAAAAAAAAAAAAGCTTTTAAAAAAATGTAAGGGAAAAAAAAGGTATTTCTAGTCCTGGCTAGTGCGGCTCAGTTGGTTGAGCATCGTCCTGTGCACTGAAAAGTTACCTGATCTATGTTTCTCTCTCTCTCTCCCCCTTCTCACTTCCTCTCTCTCTAAAAAATAAATAAAAACGTTATTTAAAAGAATGGTATTTCCAAATGCATCTAAGGGGGTTAAGAGGAAAAATTTAAAAGATCGTATTTCTTAGTCTTATGGAACACAAAGTGACTTTGTTTTGAAGAATAATGAAAGTGAACATACTATTACCAAAAAAAGGGAAAAAATGGCTGGACTCTCATCTTCTGTTTAGCCATTCATTAGATATGAGAATACTAACCTATTTCTGTTTCCAAAGGAATAGCTTCCAGATGGAACACTTTGGGCGTGAGAATGTTAAACCTATTCTCAACTCATGATACACAGATAATTCTACCCCTGCTCCCCCTGTATAACATCATAACTCCCTTATTTTCGCACTGTTGATGCACTGGCCTTCCCTGCTTTCATGCCTTCAGCCGGGAGACTATGGGCTTCATAAGGCATAACTCATTCCCACCTGCATTAAGGCCACCTGCATCAAGGTACTAAATGAACACCTAAAGAAACAGGAAGTGGGGGAGACTAAGAATTTCACGTAAGTATACACAGAGGAGGTGTTTATACAATAAGGTGAAATGCCATTCACATGTCTCATTTTTGAACGACAGATGTCAAGACAGGCATCATCATGGAGTCCCTCTAACTTTAGTGAGAGTACTTTGTTTCTCAAGCACAGAGCCACCCCCCACAAAAGCAAGACTAATTTGTCTTAAGGGGTCAAAGAATAATGTTTACTTCCTTCCTCAAACAAAGTGATGTAAACCACTCCCAAATCAGTGACCCTCTACTGAGAAACAAAGAAAGATATCACCCCCATAAAAGGGGGTTGGGTGATGACAGCTATAAAGGACTATCTGATGGAAGCTCTGAAAAACACTATGAAAGTTTAGCACTTGTATGTTAAGTGTTGGATAATATCTACTTGGAAAGAATATAAAAAATAAAAAATACATGATTGAGATAGTTAATTTAAAACCTTAGATTTCAAAGTAAGGCTCAACTTCTGTGTTTTCTTTGGAGAATTCGTTTTATGTGGAAAATCCTAAAGGAGACTGATGTCACACATTGAGTTGAGGCCAAAATGTTTGCCAAGTGATGTCTTCGTTGTAATCAGTAAACAATTGGCTTTCCCACTGAGGGACTAAGGGACAGGGATCAGCTCAGGAAACCCTGCTCCCAAGCATGTTAATGCAATGTTTCCTTTGCTGTAATCTGTGTGGTTTGGTCTGTCCATGAGATAAAATATCCCCATTTCATGACAACTTTCTGTTCACTGACCAGCTCCAATGTGTGGATATGTGTGTCACCAATGACTTGAATTATGTACTTGGAAGAATTACAAGTGGAGTCTATGTGAAAGGTTTTGTACAAAAGCAATGCCAGTAATTTTTGGCCTTTCTGGATGGCTTCACAGGAAAGCCAAAACAAAAATCACTTTTAGTCAGTGCAATTTTGCAAAATTTTCCCATAAGTGAAATGCCAATTTTGTCTGTACTTTCATAAAGTTTGCATATTTTTTTTCCTTTTTCAGTTCAATGGGGTAAAAGGCTGTGAAGAAGAAAAAAAGTTTTCCTTTTTTGAAACCATACATTCTTTTAAAAAATACTAAAACAAACCATATATACAAACTATATATATTTACTGCATTTTTGACCTTGAAATAATCACTAAAGTGGGAAGCAAGTATTGTTATGGCAACTCTGTATAAAAATGTGGCTTCAAACATGGATTTTTTTAAAGCGTTAAATTACTTTTCATAACATCTTGGCCAAC
Source organism: Miniopterus schreibersii (assembly GCF_964146895.1). Classification (NCBI taxonomy): domain Eukaryota; kingdom Metazoa; phylum Chordata; class Mammalia; order Chiroptera; family Miniopteridae; genus Miniopterus; species Miniopterus schreibersii. The sequence goes on along the minus strand of NC_138106.1, from coordinate 64,630,247 downwards.
TAGGTTAGCACTGATAGTTCTATTCTACAAAGCAGGAGTTCAAATGGTAGCTTTTCAAAAGCCACATGAGGAAGGAATCACAGGCAGAATTAATTTCTTGTTCCTCTTTTACCTAGGGGTGACTAGAGAGAGTGCTGGCTCTGGGGGTAGAGAAGTCTTTGAAGGAAAGTTACCAGGGATCCAGCTTCAAGGGTTGTTGGCTTGACCACACCTTGGGCTAAGTCCTATTCAGGTTTTAGGAAAGAACAAAGCACTTCTACCTCTCTCTTGGCTGAAACACTTTGTAAAGGAAGATTTCCATCATCAACCCTTCTCTGCTATGACAGGCCTGTTTCCCAGATTGATATCAAACAGGTGACTAAAACAATGAACCATATTTGACACTCCTGTTGAGTGAGTACAGGTGACCCTTGAATAATGCATGGGTTAGGAGCACCAACCCCTGTACTGTTGAAAATTTGCATATAACTTTTGATTCCCCCCAAACTTAACTACAGTTATCCTTCAGTATTCATAGGGATTGGTTCCAAGACCCGCCTCCCCCTCTCCCCCCCCCCGTCCCCAGCCACCCCACAGATACCAAAATATGCAGATGCTCAAGTACCTTACATAAAATGGCATAGAAAAATGCATATAGTTGTCCCTCTGTATCCATGGATTCCCAACCACAGATGAAAAATACAGTTTTCGATCCATGGTTGAATTTGCAATTACAAAACCAGGTATTTATTGAAAAAATTTGCATAAAAGTGGACCCGAACTGTTCAAACCTGTGTTTAAGAGTCAATCATATATTGGATAACTTTCAAAGACATCTCTCCAAAGGCTTCAGATACTCCCTTGAAATATATATATACACACACACACACACACATATATATGAATGAGTATATTAATTTATTTATTTACTTAGTTTAAATAACTAGTTAATTAGCTAGTTAGTGCTGCTTGCCATTCATTCATTGATTCAATCACTCAAAAATAAAACTAAAAACACCCCTGCTACATGCCAGGTCCTGTGCTAGATAACTAAGTGAAGGAGGTAGATGTGGTTTCCACCTACACAAAATCCCAACTAGTTTGTGTATATGTGAAACAGAGACACCACTGAAGAGTTTAAGACTTAATACTAACTCTTCTAAGGCACTTATGTAATCATGCTGGGTAGATTTTAAAAGGGCAGTATTATGGTAAAAGAACATTACATGAAATGCACGTGAAAACAGAACATTCAGTAGAAATCAATAAACACATTAAACTAGAGTACTAGAGAATTCAATATCTTGCAATATTATCTTTAGGATTTTTAGTTTCTTTGATCTTAAATCTCAGCTTTTAAGAATATCCCACAAAGCATAACATAGCGGGCATAATGTTTTTAAAAATAAATAAGTCTACTTCTTAAAAATCATATTTGGAAGGCCAGCAGTTTTAAATTTCATGCACACTATTGTTGTAGAATACATTGTACTCAAATGCAATCATTTCCTTTCAGTTTTCTGGCAAAGAGTTATGTGTAATACATATTCTTGAGATTATGTCTTGCAAGTAGTGAAATGGATGCCAGATCTCCATTTGACCTTTGTTATGGATATACAGTTCTTTGTCAGAAAAATATAGAGACCTACCACAAACACATATTTTGGTATAATTCTATAGAGAATCACAACATGATCAGCCTATATTTCACATACCCCAGACCTCATACAGGTTCTGGGCAGGGATGCAGAGAGATTAATACCTCCTGAGAATACCAAAAAGCCATTTAGGACGGTACACCATGACTTAACTTTCAACAGATGTCACAAAACCATACCCTTGTAACTGCACAATTCAGCGGTTTCCATACAACACTATTTAATTATAGAGGTCAAAATTCGGATACAGTGATGATGCAATTTGATTGCTTTTCCTTCCCAGAAAGCTAAGCTAAGTTTTACAAGTAATTTTGCATATGTATTTGGATGCACAATTAGTGAATTTACTGTTTACAAAAGAATACTACAAATATTAAAAAGCAGTCTAAAAGGAAACATAAGCACACTGAGGGATGAACCAGAAACTTAGAGATAGGGGACTGGGGTCTGCAGACCATATTTGCAGCTAACGTGTAACTTGGGTAAATCCCAATTCTCCAATCTTATGTATAAAACAAATGGGACAGGCTATATGATTTCTATGTCTCTTTCAGGTCTAAAAATCAGTGATTTGATTATATGATTGTTATGAATAAGTACTTTTTACTTCAAGCCTATGATTTTAATCCATGCTATCAAAAGAAGTCAGTGAGAATGACAGCACCTCCACCAACTTAAAATCCAACCTGTATTTTCATTCTTTTCCTTTTTTCTTTCTTTCTTTTTTTACAAATTGAGTGCTTTAAAAAAAAAAAAATTGATTGATTTGAGAGAAAGAGAAACACCAATTTGTTGTTCCACTTATTTTATGCATTCCTTGGTTGTTAACCTGACCAGGATCAAACCTGAAACCTTGAAGTATGGGGACGACACTCTAATCAACTGAGCTACTCAGCCAGGGCTGTATTTTCATTCTTTATTTTTAATTTTTTTTTTCTTTATTGATTTGAGAGAGACAGAAACAGAGACAGAGAGAAAGAGAGAGAGAGAGAGAACAAAACATCGATGTGAGAGAGAAACATGATTGGTTGCCTCCTGCAAGTGCTCTGACTGGGGATCGAACTCACAACCTGGGTATGTGCCCTGACCAGGAACTGAACCCATCACCTTTTGGTGCATAGGACAATGCCCCAACCAACTGAGCCACACTGGCCAGGGCATCATTCTTAAAGGATATCTAGATTTAGGTACCCCCTTCTGCTTCTCGAATGTCACATATTCAAAACTGAACTTAATATCATCTTTGCAAATCCAGGTCAATTTACAATGCTTTTATTCCTGTTAATGCCACCACAATGAATCAAACTATTAGGTAACCATAAAAAATTACCTAGATCTCTGAATTCCAAATGCAAACTAGAAAAGACCAAGCAATCTAGACCAACCCTCTAATTTTTTATTGCAAAAAGTGAGGCCCATTAGGTCTCAGCTAAAAAATTTCCAAATCTAGCTGCTAAACAGTCGTACAGCCAGACTAGGAGCTGGCTCTCCTGATAATATATTTGGTGCTCTTCTCCCTAGAATCATTACCAAGTGCTCAAGCCTTGTGCTTGGTGTTGTGGGAGGTCTAGAAGAAATGTCAGACATAATTACAATATACAGTAGTTGAAGAGAGAAGACCCTCATAAAAATAATCTGTAGATGGAAGATTCAATGAGGATTCAGGTGTTCATACCATGGTACTGACACCACTGTTGCAACATTATGGAAGGTGAGGCAAAAAGGACATTAAGAACTGTAATTATTCAATATCCAGCTCAGCCCTAGGAAAATGAAGGACATACATGAAGCACTGGATAAATACATCTAACCAGCTCACAGCTACCAGTAGTTTATCAGTCCTTTAAAACAGGAAGCCAAAGACTGAATGTGGAAAGGCAACCTCAAAACTTCTGTTCCATCTGATTATAAAATATAAAGAGGAAAAGAGTCATTAAACCATATAAAAATGGAAATTCTTGCCTCATAAATGGAAATCAAGGTGGAACAGAAATAGACTATATCCTGAATTTGCAACTTGCAGGTAAACTTTCCTGGCAAGTGTATTATTCCCTCATGAGAATTTGAAGCCAAACAGCTTTGGCCGGTCATGAGGATGGAGATGCCTGGCATAAATGGGGAGTAAATATCACCTCCCAGAGAGGCCTTTCCTTGGAAAGGGGTAGGGTATTGGAATTAAAAGCACAGACTCACAGAACAAGAGTTTGAACCATGTTCCCATCTGCTCATCTGATCCCACTAGCTATCTGTAAGTCTCAGTTTCCACATCTGTTAAAAAAATGATATGGATCTCAGGTTCTTGCGATTACTAAATTATGTACTGCATAGAAAGTGCTAAGTATGGTGTCTGACACATAGGAAGCACTCAGTAAGCATTTGCGACTTTCTTCAAATTTGCCTTTCTGCAAAGTAGGTTATTTTTTATATACCCCGTGTCACTCCACTGGGCATTTTTAGGATTGCCAAGAAGGCATTTAATTAGATTCTTATGGGGGTTGCTAAGGATGGTAAGTAAGAGCTTTCAAGGGGCATACACTTCAGTGTGGAGCAAAGAGACACAAAAGCAAGTGGAATGCTGTGTTGCAGGTACAATGACAACAGAAAAGTTCCCCTTTTGGAAATCATTCTACTTAAAGAGAAATATTAATATAATGGTATTATGAAGAGCACAATCTACCACATATACAAAATGAAGACTCACCCAATGGGGTGGTTTTTAAGTGCACCAAAAGACTCCACTTGCTTTCTGGCCTGACACTGTCACAAGATCCCTACACTAATCACATCTGCTTGCCTAAAGTGATTGTGAAAAATCAAGTATTCTCACTTTTTGATAAGTGTGCTTACTTTTCACAGTTCCTTCTGCAAAGTCAAAAGCATGGAAATACAGTTTGTTGAATAAGTGACGGAAATGTAGGAAAAGTTGTTACATTTTAATCTATTATTTTCCATTAATATTTTATGAATTAGTTCTGAATTAGTTCTCTTGACTTAGCCCAGCTGTGGAGAATAGTAGTATACAAACGAAGTCAATTTTGATAGGGGAAGCAGAACAAGCTGGAAAACTCTGTGATTGTTGCAGAGAGAGTAGACAGAAAAGAGGGGAGGCAGGTCCTTCATCAAGGCACAGGAAGAAAGAATGATCCTATGTATGATTTTAAAGTTAAAAACATCATAAACAGTAACTACAACAAAAGATAAAAACAACTTTCTCCATTCATACCTTATACATTTTTGGTATCCTATTTTTTTTTTCCCCACTAACGAAAACATCATAACATTTTCCTAAATCACCAACAAGGAGGGATACAGATATAGAAACATCGATGAGAAAGAAACATCATCAACTGGCTGCCTCCTGCACACCCCTACTGGGGATCCCGCCTGCAACCCGGGCATGTGCCCTGACTGGGAACTGAACCAGTGACCTCTTGGTTCTTGGGTCAATGCTCAATCACCGAGCCACACTGGCTGGGCTATACCACAATTTTTAAGTACACAAATAATACTGCTTCATACAGACATAATTTATTTAACAAATTCTCTACTGTGGGCATTTCGATTCCTTCCACTTTTTCACTTTTATAAAGAACACTATGATGAAAAGCCTCAGACTCCAATTAATTTTCACACCTTCCTGATTGTTCCCTGAGAATAAGTTGTTAGATATGGAATTGGTGGGTCAAAGTTATGAACCTTTGTAAGGATTTGAAAACTGTAGCTAAATAGCGCTCTATAAATAGACACTTTATATTATTATTAACAATGAAAGAGAGTAGCATGTCTTACTTTATAACTTTGCATGAGGTTAATCTTGAATCTGTTCTCATTTTTAACATGATACTATGTTTAAAAGTATGTAAAGTGAATGTTAGTAAGATGAATCAGACTTTCCTACTGACTTGGACTTTGATTTTAGAGAAATGTTTCTTCTGAAGGAAAAATTCTAACATATCATCGAAACTATACTTAAACACAACATTTTTTGAAAGACTATTTTGCCATTGTCAATATATTTCAATATATTTCAATACATCCGTACATTTCCTTTTCCCCATCAAAGTCAGGTTTTGAGGGCCTAGCATCACTGGTCTTCCAAACACTGATTCTGTAAGTCCTTCTCTAGATAGCTGAAACTTCCTCCCTCAGTACAATCCTACACTGAGCCTTAAAGTTCAAATCCAGGCTCCTGGCTCACCTTTCCCACCACGTGAATGATTCAGCAACAGTTCATAACGTGTATAGCTCTGGCGTTACATGATCCTGACAAGTTTAAATTTGTTTAACACTGTGGAATCCAAGCTTCACTTTGTCAAATTCCCTCTCTACTAATTCAGTTGGTTTGGAGTGTGTAAGAATTCCATACCAATTTCTCCTATTTAACTCAATTTCTACTCACCAACTCTCATTTCCTCCCTACTTATCATGCACATACATTTATGCCCATAGCGCTTTCAATTTATTTCTGTGAACTTCCCAGTAACAGCATGAAATGTCAGAGATGTCTGGCAAATAAGTAATTTACATCTTAAGAAGATATTTCAGAAGAAACATATTAGCAGGATTTATGAGGCTGAGTACATGTTTTCTTAAAAGTAAGTAATTTCTAACTCACAGTTTTGTCACTTCATATCATGCATTTTTTGTTCTGAGTAAATATGACATTCAAGTCATTTCATGCCATAATAAAAACTGGAATTTATATAAGTAAAGGAAAATGTACTCAAAAGAATACTGCATGTGGCTATCAAATGTTTAGTACACATTTCCTTCAAAGATAGCAGAGAAATCTCAAAATGGAATAGTTACCATTTGTGTCAATAGCTAGGACCAAATATAAGTGCAATTAAAGAGAAAAAACCACTGGGCTTCTGGTCAAGATGGCAGCATAGGTAACCGCAATACTAGAAACTTCAACAACTACATCAAAATTACAACTAAGTTAAAGAACAACCATCATTAAAAGCATCCAGAAATCTAGCTAAACATAATTCCTATAACTAAAGATATAAAGAAGAAGCCACAGTGAGACTGGTAGGAGGGGCGGAGACGCCAACAGGCTGGTCTCACTCCCATGTGTGGCAGTTAAAAACAGGGAGGGATATTTGGCTGCAGAGGCCCCCGCACCCTGAGAAGCCAGGGGGCCCAGCCTCACACCAGTACCCCCAGCCCAGGGTTCCAGTGCAGGGAAGAGAAGCCCCAAAACTTCTGGCTGTGAAAACCAGCAGGGATTGTGGCAGAGTGAGACCCAAGGCTGCTGGAGTCCCAGGCGTTTTATTTAAAGGACCCACACACGGACTTACTCGACTCACTGGCTCTGAGCTGTGCTGCAGCAACAGCTGAAAGGTGCCAGGGACATATGGGGAGGAACTGAATTGTCAGACTGCAGGATGAGAGGTGGAGGGGCAGTTTTCTCCCAGACAAAAGTCCTGGCAGAGGCCATTGTTCCTTTCCTGAGCCAAACCCCACAGAAGCAGGCACCATATCTAAGTCTCCATCAACCTGGCTAACACTGTTCCACCCCACCCACCCTCTGTAGTTCCCTGAAACCCAGCCCCACCCAACTTTGGGGCCCACCGAAGCCCTTTCCAGTGTCTTTTTCATACAAATGGCCTGTCTTGGCTCATGCTGCTGATTTTCCTAAAATCTCTCAAATAAGCAGCATCTGGCCTCTGTGTACCCCATACCTCTTGCTAAGTGTCCCCAGCAGCAGCACTAGTGACACTAGCGGCAGCTGGCCTTGACTTGCAGCTTGGCCTCTCCCAGGCATCTCCAAGCCCAGCACAAGTAGCAGCCATCTGCAGATGGCTTTGTAGTTCCCGCTGGGTGGCCACAGGCGGGGCACAGACAGAGACTAATCTTGGACTGCACCTCCTGGGAGGCCCCAGAGCCAGCGTACTAGGTGGACTGCACTGAAGCAACAACCAACCACCTCCACAACACACTCAAGGGGCAGAATCAGCCAGCACCAGAGTCCCAATAAAGCGAGTCCTGCTCTGTGTGTTAGCCCCTGCACAGCAGATCCTCTGCTATGGTCACTGCCAGTCCTCATAGCTGATTGGCCTGGGGGAAAATCCCTTCTATTGACAGTAATCAAGGCTCAACTACAACAGGAGGATGCACACAGTCCACCTGGAGGGCCCAGCTTGGGTGACTTGGGAGGCTGCTGTGCCACTGGGCCCTACAGGACACTTACTATATTAGGCCATTCTACTGAGACAGGGTGACACAGCAGCTCTACCTGATACCCAAAAACAAACACACGGAGGCAGCAACAAGAGGAGACAAAGAAACATGTCACAACTGAAACAACAGAACAAAACTCTAGAAAAAGAACAAAATGGAGACAAGCAATCTACCACTGGTTATAAGGCTGCTCAATGATCTCAGTGAGATTTTCAACAAAGAGATAAAAATGGAGATAGAAACAAAAAAAAGAATCACTTAGAAATGAAGGGCACACTAACTGAAATGAAGAATACATTATAGGGAATCAACAGTAGAGCAGACAAAGCAGAGGACCAAACCACCAATTTGGAAGATGAAGCAGAAAACACCCAATCCAAAAAAAATGAGAGTAGTTTAAGGAGCCTCTGGGGACAACTTCAAGCATATCAACAATCACATCATGGGGATGTTGGCACAAAAAGACAGCAAGGAATTGAAAACTTATTTGAAAAAATGACTTAAAATTTCCTGGTGTGTCCTCTTTGGGGCATGCCCACTTGAATCTCCTTTACGAGTGAATTTTCTTTCTCTAAGGTTCCTCATGAGACTTGCGACCAGGAGCAATGGGCAGTGGCAGCTTGTCCCAGGCTAACCCCGTGAACCTGTCTCTAGTGACTGTCCAATGTGCTGACAGCAGCCCCACCTCTGTTCACTTCTTTCTCATAATGTTTCTAGAGAGCCAAAGTAGCCCTTCCTAGTATCTCTCCTGTTGCTTCTTCTATCCTCAGCCCTTCCTTGTTTCACTGTTTCCAGCTTTAATAAATATACTCTCAAAATAAAAAAAAATAAAAACTTCCCTAACCTGGTGAAGGAAACAAACATACAGCTCCAGGAAGTGCAGAGTCCTAAACAAAATGAACCCAAAGAAGCCCACACCAAGAAACATAATAATTAAAATGCAGAAGGTTAAAGACAAAGAGAGAATCTTAAGAGCAGCAAGAGAAAAACAGTTACCTACAAAGGAGCTTCCATAAGACTGTCAATTGATTTCTCAACAGAAGCGTAGCAGGCCAGAAGGGATTGGCACGAAATATTCAAAGAGCAAGGATCTACAACCAAGATTACTCTACCTGGCAAAGCTATCATTTAGAATCAAAGGACAGAAAAAAGACTTCCCAGACAAGAAAAAGCTAAATGAATTCATCACCTCAAAACCAGCATTACAAAAAATGTTAAAGGGTCTTCTTTAGGAAGAAGAAAAAAAAGAAAATAAACCCATGAATAATAAAATGCCAATAATATATCATCCACATGTTCAATGCAGCATTATTTACAATAGCCAATATATGCAAGCAATCTAAGTGTCCATCAATAGATGAATGGATAAAGATGTGCTTATATGCAATGAATTATGACTCAGCAATAAAAAAAGAATGAAATCTTCATCTGCAACAACATGGGTGGACCTAGAGAGTATTGTGCTGAGTGAAGTGAGAGAAAGAAAGACAAATGCCATATTATTTCAGTAAAATGTGGAATCTAAAAAACAAGAGAAATGAACAAGCAGAACAGAAAGACTCATAGATACTCTGATAATTGCCAGATGGGGGAGGGGGTGGGGAGATGGGTGAAAAAGGTGAAGATATTAAGAAGTACACATTGGTAGCCCTGACCGGGGTGGCTCAGTTGGTTGGAATATTATTCTGTCTGTGTACCAGAAGATTGTGGGTTCAACTCCCAACCAGGGCACATGTCTAGGTTGTGAATTTGATCCCCAGTCAGGGCTCCATGCGGTATAGGAGGTGGCTGATTGCTGTGTCTCTCCCACATCTATGTTTCTTTCTATCTCTATCTCTCTCTCTCCTTCCCTCCCTAAGATAAAAAAAAAAAAAAAGTAAATAAAAAAGTACAAATTGGTAGTTATAGAATAGTCACGGGGATGTAAAGTACAGCATAGGGAATATAGCCAATAATATTGTACTAACTGTGTATGGTGTCAGATGGGTACTAGATTTATCAGGGTGATCACTTTACTAAGTATATAATGTCTAATCACTGGGTTGTACACCTGAACCTGAAACTAATATAATACTGTACATCAACCGTAATTGAAAAATAAAAAATTATTTAAAAGAAAAAAAACATATATAAATGCCTACAGTTTTAAAAGGGAAATTAATAAATATAACTTCCTATTATTTGGAAGCTGTTGAAAGAAAAAGAAAAAACATTTCCCTGTAGGGCTCAACTGTCACTTGCTTTACATCAAATGACTTCTTACTCTAAACAGATTTGTTGATTAATCAAAACTCCAGCTAATAATCTACTCAAGAACACTCCAGCTGTTCTACAGCCATACTTTCAAACATGTTAACAGTAAACCATTAGGACAGCATTTAGATTAAATGGATGGTCTTTTTCTGTGTTTATTTGTGGAGACTCATTTAGAGAACTCTCCTGGCTTCTTCATGCAGAAGAATTCAGTGGCTTATTCTCACCATTTCTTTGATGGCTAAGATTTTTATCAATAAACAAAGTAAGAGGCACAGAATAACAAAAATGTTAGAAGGGGGGAGGAAATCACTCCTTAATTTTCATCTGTGTTGAAGTCTAAATGAGGCATGCCTCAATAATAACAAAGCAGAGCAAATCAGATAAAACATCATCCCAAGTAACCTCTGAATGGTGGGAAAAGAATTCTCTTCTTGACTGAGAGTTTAATCTTGAAACATGCTTCCCTGTCTCCGCTGAATAGGCCTGTATTTCTTTAGACTGATTATATTTTGTTTGTTAGGGAAACATGCAGAACAGTCATTTAGTTCCCACTTCCAGTTCCAGAAAGAAACCTTATGAATCCAAGAAGATTTGTGATTTCAAAGATTTTTCTTGCACTATGGCTGAGCCCTCACAACTGCCCAAACCATGCAACCTAAAGAAAGTTGGTTCGTTTCTCTCAACTTCATACAAGGCTAGGGGTTAGAGGGGAGAAAAAACAGTACAAACATATAGATGTCAACATAAGAATGTCCAAACCTGTAAATAATTTTTATTAAAAGTTATTTGAGCTAAACAGAGGATAGTTGTGAAAGCAAGATCTCAACAGAGGGTGAAAACTGATTCCAAGAAATGACAGTTTGCAGCTTCTTTTATGCATTGGGAATTAAGGAGGGATGATTACATGAAGGTGGGAGAAAGCAAGGCACACTGGATTACAAGTTAGTTAACAAGATCACGTGTTCTCTTGAGGGTGGTCATGCTTTAGAAGGAGGGGTCTGAAAAGAGGCATTTCAAAGATGTGTTAACCTAGGTACTCAAATAATGAACAGGGCTTGCTTAACACAAAGATAAACCTTTAACTAAAGAAGTTACATGCCTGAGAGTGACTACCAACCATGACCTGCCCAGTTAGGAATTTGTGATCAGATTACCCTATGAGGTTACTTTCCTTAGAACCCCCTTTTTGTCCATACAAACAGACAATTCAGATCAAAACACATTCCAAAATGTTTCACAAACAACGTTCAAATTCTGCTTTTATTAAATGATAATAGCCTATTCAAACTTTCTCACAGATGCTGTATTCATTAATAATTATTTTCATTTAAAATATATCCAAAAAAATATATATGCAAAACATAAAAGGGTGTGTGTGATGGGGGTTATCTCACCCTCACATACCTTCAGGTATTGTAGGCTGCAGATGTTAGACTAGTGACCTGACCTGGGTTCAGCAACCTTGGTACTTGAGTTCTGGCTAGGAAAGAATTCAGACCCAAGACCCAAACTATAAGACATTTATTTATAAAATCACAGAGGTAGAAAAAAGTAATTCGTAGAAGAAATGGGCTTAGGAAACAAGTTAAAGAAGTAAAGGAAGAGCCCTTGGAGCTTGAGAGTGAGGAAGCTAATGGTAACTCACCTAGGGAAGGGGAGGAAGGGAAAGGCTTGCTCCTGGGAGGGAGAGCACACTGGGTCGTCAGTCCTAAGTGTTTTAAGGGTGGAGATTTTAGGGGAGGTCCCAGGAGAAGATCTTAATAGAATATATAGCAGTTTTCCAGGTGTATCCTTTCAGGATTATGGTCTACACTGACTGACTCGTTGGCACTAGGGCAGGGGGTCATTATCCAATGCAGTTGGTCCTGAGATTAGACTGTGGGGTTGATTGTCTGGTTTTACTGCTTTTCTGGGCCTGGAGCTGAAATACAACTGAGGCATAGATGCTATCTCTAGGGAGGAAAGGTCAGGGTGTCTAGTGATATGCTAGGAGAGAAAAGGTCACCCTGGGGGTGAGGTCCCACCCTACAATTGTCCTTTGCTAGGCTCCCAGGGCTTTCCACCCTGGTGACCTCCTGTACCATCATCCTCACTCTGCTCATGTCTGTCTAACTGCCTACCACAGTATCAGCAGGGTAAGGTAAGTAACAGGAGCAGGTTGGACATATAAAATAGGCAATGGTGAGACCTTGAAAACCCGCAAAGTCTAAGTTCATTTAGTCAGCTTTCTGAATAATTACTTCAATATCACCAATAAGAAATAGACTCCACAGCACAGTTAATTGAGAAATGAAGAAGCCAGCCTTGAGGGTCTAGCTTTGGAGAACAGGATATGTATGGTGAGGCAAGAGGACAAATGTTCTTTGTAACTTAAGAATGTTACGATATGAGTGAATCAGAAGGATAAGTGCTGGACACCAACAGCTAGGAGGGGTAGGGGAGATGGACAAGCCTGATTATCACGGCTTCTTTGTCTTCCTTCTCTTCCCCACTCGTGTGTAAGCTCCAGGAAAGCAAAGACATCTTTTGTTTATCTCTGTATCCCTATCCCCTCACAGAGATGCCCAACAGATATTTACAGAATAAATAAAAGTATGGCTCTCTCCAACACAGTCACTAACATGAGTACTATAACTGGTAGAAGCAGCTATAGAGACTTCAAAGAAGCTGCTGATTTTAGAGAAGACCTCTCCCCAAAAGTCCCCTGTTCTTTGAGGGTAAGAATAGAAATGTATTATTCTTTGTGCTTCTAAATGTTTTTACACTGACCCATAGATATAAACTTCCACTCTTTTACACTGTAGAAAAAATGTAGAAACATTAAATTTCTTCAAATCGATATATATACACAGAAAAAAACAATATAATACATAAAATAAATGACAACACAGGAGAGCAAGCAGCAAAATCAACATTGTGAGAATTATGTATTAACAAACAGCAAATAATGTGCAGGAGGAAAACAGAGAGGGAAACTTTATAAGCTAAAAGAAATTTAGACATTTCTATAAAATGCAATGAATGATTTTATTTGAATCTTGAAGACACTTTACAAAAGTGAGAGAGTGAGAAAGAGAGAGAATAAATATCAGGGAAATTTGAACAGTATCTGGGATATTTCACAATATGAATTATTCCTAATGTTTAGGTGTATTAATGCTCTTGTGATGTGCATTTTAAAAAGCTTATCTTTTAGAGATATATTCTGAAAACATTTAAAAATGAAATAAGATGTTTTGAATTTGCTTCAAAATAATCTGAAGTGGGAAGCACAGTGCAGGGGAGGAAAAATAATTTTCTTTCTAATCTTTCTGAGATCTTGGCTGAGACCCCCTATAATAAAGGACAGGTTAACAAGAGAAAACCAAATAGAAATGTATTAACATGTATAATACCTCATAAATACGTACGTGGGATGTACCCAGGAAAAATGAGTAACTGCAAAGATGACCTAAGCTGCCAATTTAAATACCATCTTCAGCTAAAGACAAAAGAAAGATTGGAGGGGGGGTGGGAGGAGTAAGGAGGCAGCTAGTTATGGGAAGATTCAGGAAAAGCAAGAGTAAAGTTTGTTATGCAGCTTTAAATTGCTGCCTTTTCCACTGATAAGATTCTCTTGTGACTTAATCATTCTTCTCTTCCCGGTACTGAGAGTGAGACACTCTTACTAATATTTCCTTCATAAATGTAAATGTCCTTTAGAAAAGGGGGACTCTACTCTTGTTTTTAGAACTTCCCCTGCATCTGCTGTTTCTCAATATGATCAGCTCAAAATAACCCTTACGCCAAAGAGGCATATTTTGGAGTGACATATTCTGCTACCTGTGGGCAGGCTGGTACAGAAGAAACAAGACTTATAAAAGCAAAGCCCACATAAGCTTTGTGGGGGTTCAGAACAAGCCACCCCAAGATGTGACTGGTACGCAGATTACTTAGAACTAAAGGCAACTTTAGCCTCAGGCACAAGAGAAACTTCTGCCTTTCCTTCTAATTACCTAGAAGAACTTGAATTAGGGGCCTTGCCCATAATAAGCTATTATCAGAGATCACCTATCTACAGGGCAGGGCAAACTTCTATTTACTAGAGGTCTGTCTTTTCTTATCATCCTGCAATGAACTTTTGAAGCCCCAAGGCACCGTATCTCATCCCTAGCTCTGGATGTCTTATCTACCCATGTTCCCTTCTATCTCTGAACCTCTCTTGCATGTGGGGTCTTTGAATCTCTTGTGTGGGTGGCATTCCCATACATATGTATGTATTAAATTTGGTTATATTCTCTTGCTAATCTGTCTCATATCTATTTATTAGACCAGCCAGAAAAACTTTTGAGTGTAAAGGACAGTTTGTTCCTCCCCCACAGCTTTCCTTATGTTGCCCAAATACAAGGGATACTGCTTATTTGGACAGAACACTACCACTGAGGTAAACAGGAGATAATTCATGAACTCCAAATTGTCTCCAGATTTTTTTCTGGATAATCAGAAATAAAGCCAAATAAGAGGTAAAACTATTAGGAACTGTGAATCATTGCCATGAATGATCACTTTTCTCTTTCAGAGAAAATGATACAGATGATATTTTTTTCTCTTTTATAAACTACGTTTTATGACAAGGCTAAAAATCTCCACAGAGAATAGTTTTAAACATATGCAAATACCACTTATGGGTGAAATAAAGCTTCTCCTCAAAATACAAAATTAAGAGATGATTATATACATATAAAGCAACACAAAATCATCATAAAAACTTAGATCTAGGCAGAGACAAAATAACTAATGTACAATCCTACAAAATAATAAAACCAAGGCTTTGCCTTTTAAGAAAGATGAACAATCTCACAACATTTTTACTTTGGAATTTAACTAATATGATGATAACAGTGGTAATAATTAGGTCCTAAGAAATCAACTAAAGAACTAATAAAGAGCTCAGAAAGGTTATAGGATACAAGATCAATATACAAAAATCAATTGTATTTCTATACAGTAGCAATAAGCAAACCAAAAATAAAATTTTAAAAATAATTCTATTTGCAATACCATCAATAAGAAATAAAACACTTGGGAATAAATTAAACAAAAGTATAAGACTTATACTCTGAAAACTACAAAACAATGTTGATAGAATTAAAGACCTAAATAAATGACAAGACATCCCATGTTCATGGATCAGAAGACTTAACACTGTTAAAGTAGTAATACTCCCCAAATGATCTAGAGATTCAACATGAGATCCAGTCTATCAAAATCCCAGATGACTTCTTTGCAGAAATTGTTATGCTGACCCTAATTTATATGGAAATTAAACGAATCCAGGAACAGCCTTCAAGTTGGATGGTTGATACTTCCCAATTTCAAAACTTACTACAAAGCTATAGTAATCGAGACAGTGTGATACTGGCAAAAGGACACACAAATAGGTCAATGGAACAGAACTGAGAGTTCAGAAATAAAATGTCATGTTGATGGTCAATTGATTTTAAATGTGTGCCAAGACAATTCAGTGAAGTAAAAGAACAGACTTTTTAAACAAATGTAGCTGGGACAACTAGATAATCACAAGCAAACTGGACCCCTACAACTCACACCACATCCAAAATTTAATTCAAAATATATCAAATACCTAAAATTATAAAACTCTTAGGAGAAAACACAGGCATAAATTTTCATGATCTTAATTAGGCAATGATTACTTAGATATAATACCAAAAGCATATGCAACAAAAATAAGTAAACAAACTGGACAAACATCATCAAAATAAAACCATTTGTGCTTCAAAAAGCACCATCAAGGAAGTTGAAAGCCAGCCCATAGAATGATTAAAAATATTTGCAAATCTTTCATCTGATAAGGTACTTGTATCCAGAATAAACAAAGATCTCTTACCACTCAATTATAAAAGACAAAAATTACAATTAAAAAATTGGCAAAGAATCTATATAGACAGTTCTCCAAAAAAGATACATAAATGGACAATACACACATGAAAAGATGCTCAATATTGTTATCCATCAGGAAAATGCAAATCAAAAGTACAATAAGATATTACTTCAGACCCACTAGGATGACTATAATAAAAGAGATCGTAACAAGAGTTAGTGAGAATGTGGGGAAATTGGAACCCTTATACATAGCTGACAGCTGGGTAGGAATATAAAATGATACAGCTTCTCTAGAAAAGTTTGGCAGTTCCTCAAACAGTTAAATATATAAAGTTACCATATAATGAAGGACTGCTGGATTTTCTGGGGGGAAAAACAAAAAAGAGCATTTTTGTTCTATATATTTAAAAAGGGAAAATGAGGATGTCTATCATCTATTCATTCATGCATTTGACATTCATTTAACCTATTTCTGTGCATGGAACTAGGATCTAGGGAAAAAATAAAGAATAAGATATGGATTCCCTCTTTGAGACCCTAGAACATACATAAGTAGTATGAGGTAATTAATCGTGGGCTGCAATGAAGGCATGTACAGAATGCTCAGGGATCCTATTTGAGGGTGGATTAGTTCTGCATGGAGGAACTGGAAAGACATCAGAGCAGGGAGCAATTAACTTGAAGACTGAGTATACTCTTATCAGCAGATAAGTGGGAAAAGGTATTTCAGCCAGAAGATTGCACTAACAGGTACAAAGAAATAAAAAAGACAAGTTTGTGGAATTAAGTCTCTGTTGAGGATGAGTGAGTTAGGGCCAGGGTGTGCAAACCCTGTGTGTAATTAGCCTGGGTTTCCCCTTTATCCTGAGTCCAGGAGAAATTTGTCATGCAGAAAAATCTCAACTCACCATTGTTAATTTGTCAGAGAACCCACAGCATACACAAAGCACCATGTTAGGTGTTCCAGAGTCAAACTGGCAAAGAACATGTCAAAAATAATATTAGCAACAACCACCATGAAACTACTATTATAAGCAAAACACTAAACAGGGCAAGGCTCTTTAGAAATGGTTTCCATGTTACTCATTCCATGTACAACTTCCTGATAAAGATTTACTTTAGAACAAAATGGAATTGAAGAAGTACTTGTCCATTTGGCTAAAGTAAATAAAAATGAAAATCTCATTCCATCCTAAATCCCAAAAAGGGAGGTGTGGGTATGTAATATGTTACCTAATCCATTTTGTCTGGCCTTAAATTGGCTAATTACAGCAACATGAAAGAATGGCAATGAGATATAACTAACTGGAAAAGAGAAAGGAACAGGAATGTCTATTTATTTTGACTGTATCCTGATCTCTGCCAAGAAGACATTCCAATCTCTATCACTTCATCCTTAAAAAGAGCTACTCAACTACCTTACTTAGAGAATATCACCGTCATTGGCCAGCTTTTGAGTTTCCCTTACATTCATTGAGCAAACTTGATAAAAAACAAAACAAAACGTGAATGCTATGCTGAGGTTTCTATCTGCAAAACGGGGAGAAAAATTTTTACTATGTGCCTTCCTTAAACAAGAGCTAATAGAGAAGAATATGGGTAACTATTTGGGCAAAGAATTTGATATCTGTGGACCAAAAGTGAAATATAATGTTAAATAATATAATGTTTTTACCCAGTAAATAATGTTTACCCAGTAAAATGTTTATTTACATATGAAGATAATATCTTGAATTACAGAGTATCAGTTTTATCAATCCAAGGGCTAACTACTAATATTTCCCAGATTACCTTTAAGAATTATTTCCTTTAAGAGGCAAGGGGGATTTAGATACAGTAGTATGCCTATGCCACCTAACCAGCACCCAACAACTGTGAAGATGTGTTTATTTTGAAAGTTCTTAGTGATAGGAAGACTTATTAGAAAAATGAAACACTTCACCTCTAAAAGCTCACAGAACTTTGTGAAATTAGTCTTGCCAGGAGAATTCTGAATGTGTTTGCATTCTATCAGTCAACAGTGTGAGTCAGTCTGTCCCAAACGGGTTTTCTAACCAGAAAACTGAGAAGTTTGATGACACATTTAGGTAAACATGCTCACTAGATGAAGTTATTTAAAATTTTATAGACTTTTAATCCTCACTAAGCCTCTGAAATCCATATAGGTTTTTCGACAAGATTTAAGTTCATATGAGTCAAAGAGTAAAAATTATATACAAACCAACTCTATTAAGAATTCCATGGGTTCTGGATAACTAAGAATGTCTAATAATTGAAAGAACAATGAGGGTGATCAACCCCCAAAATAAAGCCCTTAATTGTTAATTAATCAACCTTATCTCTAATTAAAATTTCAGTTCTAAATATATTTTTTGCCCCAAGAAATGAAATTTCTCATCCATTCTGGTCAATGATGACATCTCTTTGTTGACGATGATAAATGAACTTTGACTGTGAAGGGTTCACTAAAGTGAGAGTTGTAGACCATGACTCTCACCTACTCTCCAGTCAATTTGAGAATTCAATAAACAGCTGAATGCAAAGGGAATCAAAATGTGGCAAAATATGTCAAAGTTACCTAAATTAAATAGAATTGATAGCAACTCTAAGTAATTATAAGAATAATTAAAGTTTGCAATGTGATACACTTTTTAATCCTTGTAGATGAAAGGCATATAACACATAGACCCAAAGATTATATATTCCTCTTCTAACACTCTTTTCTTAGAGATAGAATTACTTCATGCAAAGAAGACTTTTCAGGTGAATCCACTCATTTTCTTGCCCTGGGGAGTTTCTGCTTCATCAAAAAGAAATCTTGTCCCTGCCATGAAAGAGTGTTTCTGCTCCAAAATCTAACTTTTCAATATTCACCATTAACCACGGGAATAAATTCACAACAATAAATGAAGGTCCAAGGGAGTGGCTCTAAAACCTTTGATATTGTGATTCAAATCACTCCTAGTTCCTCCCTCCGGCCCCAAGGGATCACCATCACTTTTTCCTGTATATATAAAACACACATACACACACCGATCAAAAACTCAAGTTTATTTTGTAGGTAGCATCACAAAACCCGAGCTCAGAAAACCTCTGTTCCATTCTCTGATGATGGGCCAGATAGAGAATTATATAAAGAGACCAGAACTTGAAATAGGTGGCTCTCTATGTTTCTTTTACCCACAACCTCAACTTCCATCCCCTAAATTATGACATGTTAACTACTTATTTGAGAAATGATGCAATAGAACATTCAGTTTTTAAATTTTACAGGTAGCATTTCTTTGTAATACTCACACACACACACACACACACACACACACACACACACACACACACACACACACACAGAGTAATAATCCCTCAATTATTTTTAAAAGAGTGACTAACTGGTAAATTATTCATGAGGAGAAACTGGGGTCAGAGTAATCCCACATAGAACTTTAATTAAACTAAGAACCCAGTTAAGAAAAAGACCACACACATCTACACACAACATGAATCTATTCTGTGTGTGTGTAGACAGTACATTCCATTTTGTATATTCTAGAAAGATCCCTCATAAAGAACTTGATAATTAAAGATGATAATAGTAATGACAATAGTTACAGTTTACTGAATGTGTACTGTCAAAAGTTGTGCCAACCATCTGAGATGGATTATCTCATTTATTCCTCATAATAATCTTTTAAAGTGGGTATTGTTATTGGCTACATAATATTGAGGTAATCAAACGTAAGCGTAAAGACACTGTAACTTTCGCAGTTACACTGCCAGTAACTGTATAGAAGAATTAGGAGTAGGGTCTCTCTGATTCGGGGCTCTTAACTCTTCTCTGCCAGTGATTCCCAAAACTAATAAGTGGTCATCAGAGTTGCCAGGGGAACTATTTAAAAGTGTTGATTTTTGGGCCCAACCCCAAACACACTGAATCAGAATCTCCAACTGTGGCATCTGAAGGTAGAAACACAAGGGCATCTCAAATATGATTCAAATGTTCTTTTAAGATGCCAAGAGAACACGAGCAAAGCCAGTTGTCACACAGTTGGCTAAGTCAAGTCATTTGCCTCAAATAGAAAATAGCATCTCTTTGTCCACGTGAACCTTTTCTCACTATATGGCAGTCAGAAAAGTCTGGTTTGCTGAAAGGGCAAATGAGGTCATGGTCACAGTATGTCAGCAAGTAGTATCAAGATACTGAGCTGTATAGACTGTATCAGGGAAGATGAAAGTGATACAGCATGGCAAATCTGCTGATTCAGAACTGCTGAGTCAAACCCTCACCACAGCAAAGGCACAGAACCAATGTGGAGAGAGCTTAAATTCCCAGCTAGGTTACACTCACCGCATGACTGATTAACATTTCTTAATATTAAATATACAGTTTTAACTCCTGGAAAAATTGACTTATCTCTAGTTCATTTATTCATTCATTTAAAAATATGTACTGAGTGCCTACCATGTGCAAGGCACAAGACTAAACTCATGACCCCTGTCCTCAGGAGCAGAAAAGCACTTAGGCGGTGGAAAAAAGGTAAATACTAATTAGGGGATCAGGACTGTCTTCATGGAAAAGGTAGAATTTGGGCTACTGTTATTAAATAACTTTAAATATTACTTAAATAAACTTAAATGAGCTCTGCTCCTTGAGATCATTGAGCATATTGCCTTCATCTACATCAGGGGTGGGGAACCTTTTTGCTACTGAGGGCCATTTGGATATTTATAACATCATTTATGGGCCATACAAAATTATCAACTTAAAAATTAGCTATGAAAAAAGCTCCTAGATTTATTGAATTTCAAGTCCCCCTTGCAATTGCCTTGGCAGGGCCAGACTAAATTATTTCTGGCCCGAGGGCTAGACATCCCCCCCGCCCCCCGTCCCCGATCTATATGATCAAAGCTGGATCCCTATTATGTCTATATTATAGTGCACGGGGTGTGGAGAGGGTGGGTGAAAAGAGTCAAATACAAGAAGAGTATCTTGCTTTCAAGTTGGAAATGACCATCTCTTCTATACACATCCCACTGATCTCATCCAACCTTATAGAGCCACTTCTCAATACAGGGAAAGTAGGAAATGTCTGTTTGGGCCCTAGCTGGGTAGCTCAGTTGGTTCGAGAAACATCCCGATATGCCAAGGTTGCAGGTTCAAAACCCAGTCAGGGCATGTACAAGAATCAACCAATGAATACATAAGTAGAACAACAAGATAGATGCTGTTCTCTTTCCCTCTTTCCCTCTCTCCCGCCCCCTCTCCCTCTCTCCTTCCCTCTCATCAATTAAAAAAAGAAAAGAAAGAAATGTCTGGTTGGCAGCCACATGCCCAGGAGGAAAGAGCCAATTATGTTTTAAAGAGAACTAACTGCTTGCCACAATCTTAGTGCAAACCATTTAACCTCTCTGTGCCTCAATTTATCTTTATAATTTTGAAGAAGGTAAAGATTTCTTGAAAAGAACACAAAAAGCACCAATCATAAAAGATTAATAAATTGGACTTTATTAAAATTAATAACTTCTGTTAACTGAAATACAACTGAATGGAAAGGCATGCCAAAGATTAAGAAAAGATATCTGCATATGTATAACCAAGAAACATGCAGAATATATAAAGAACTCCTACAAATCAATCAAAAAAGACTGACAACCCAATAAAAAAAGAGGCAAAGATTTAAGAGATACTTCATGAAAGAGGTTCTCAAATAAGCATGTGAAAAGGAAGTTCAACATTATTAATCAACAGAGAAATGCAAATTAAAACTATGAGATACCTGCCAGAAAGGCTAAAATTAAAAAGATAACATCAAGTACAGATGAGTAATTGGAACAACTGGAACTTGCACACATTTATGGTGGCAATGTAAGTTCCACTTATATGAAGTTTAATTTCCATTAATATGAGAGCCCATTTACATTCAGTTCAAAACAGACAAAATTAATCTGTGGTAATAGAGGTCAAAATGGTAGTTGCCTTCTGGGAAAAAAGTAGATAATACATGGACGGTGGCATAAAAAAGGCCTGCTGCAGAGTTGGAAATATTCCATATTTGGACCTGGATAGAGTTTGCATAGGTACATGCATATGTAAAAATTCATCAATCTGTATGTTTAAATTTGTACACATTACTAAATATAAATTATACCTCAATAAAAGAGAAAAATGGAAAAATAATGCTTAGATTACAGATTGCAGGATGGGGTATGTTACACATTCTGAAGATGCAAGAGATAGAAATGACTGGACTTGCAGCAACTGTTATGACACTTAGTGAAAAGAAGATTGGTTCTAATAACAGCAATTGGAAGACTGGGAGAGGCAGATGAGTTTTTGGCTTTCCAATTTTGTGTTTCAGAAACTGGTGAGAGGTTTAGGAGTAACTGCACAAATGGGAATTGATAGAACGCAGGCAAGCAGTGGCTAAAGATAAAGATTTGGGAATTATAGCAAAGAGGGGAATATTGAAACAGTAGGAGTAGATGAGATTATCAAGGGGAAGCTGTATAGAAAACAAGGGACTGGACTGTCCTGGCAAATGCCTACATTCAGAGGGGGATAAGCTATGAAGGAAGATAGAAAAGATACAGAAAGAGAATTTGGAGAGCCCAGTGTCTTGGAAGCCAAAGGGAGAGTTTCAAGTGGGTAGGAAGTCAGCTGTGGTAACTGGCATAGAGAAGTAGTAAAGCGTGAAGCCAGAGAATGAAGCCTGTTGGATCTGATGAAGTCACCAATGGCCTCTGGGAGAACTTTCATCAGAATGGCCAGTGCTGAAACCAGATTCCAAGGATCCAAAGAGGAAGGTGGTAAGGATGTAGGCACATTGAGTGTGGTGATATTCTTTCAAGAAGCTTGTCAGGGGCTAGAAGAGCAGAGAGAGGCTGGTCACTTGTATAAACAAGTGAAGTTGAGGGAAAAGAGTCAACTGAGGCTGGAGATGCTGGAATAAGAGAGGACAAACAGAGCCAAGTCCCAGAGAAGACAAGTGGGCATGGAAGGAGCGGGAGAGGTAGTAACTCCAGACAATGACAAGGAACTGAAATAAACATGAATCTCAGGCTGACTGAGAAGCAATTAGCAGTTATTAAAAAAAAGGGGGGGGGGGGTACAAAGAAAAGGAAACCTCTAGGTTTCCTAGGTTTGGAATAGGAAGATGTGAAACTAACAAAAATTAATGCTTAGAAGGCTTTGACCTCATTTTAATGGAATATCCTATTTTAAAGGAATATATTAAATGTTTCTGAAAGGTCCTATTTTAATTTGGTTATTGAAAACTACCAGTGCCAAAAAAATTGCCTTTACAGAAACTGAATATTTTTACCAGGCAGGTTCTAGGTACTTAAAGCGGTTATAAATGCTTGATTGAAAAGCAGTATTTTTCTCTCCCTACTGAAAGATCTATTCCAAGATTAGGAACAAAAATAATAGCAAATAACAAAATAAGCACATTCTAATGGAGAAACAATTTGGTCTATGGTCCTTACAAACCTTTGTTTATAGTGTGAATAAAAACCACACACTTATCATTAACAGCAACAATAACAAAAACATTCATCACATTCACTGCTGTCAGAAATGTAAAGTGTTGTCTGAAAACTGGGCAACTCAGCCAGGTAAGTGGATTAAGGCCCACTCAGATTCTGATGTAGGAGCATTTGTTTGGAAAAACAAGATGCATATCTGAATAGTTACTTTTCCTGGCCAAAGATCTTGCTTAACTCAATTGGCTTGGGCTTGTTTCTATTACTTGAAGCCATACTTTTCTATTACCAAATGAAAAGTTTTTTATTTAGGACAGATTAGAACAAATAAATGAAGCAGCGAGGGATAACAGCTTTATCATTACTTTAGTTTGGGAAATAAAAAAGTGCTGCATAGAATTCTGTGTGAAACATCTTGGTAAGAACAGAAACAAATCCTTGTTTGGATCAGGTCGCTGATTCAACCAGCCCAGGGTCCCTGTCTCTGGTAGTGTCTGCCAAAGAAGCCATGTAGGGGCCTGTGGAGATGGAACCTTAATAGGTGAACTACTCCTAACAGCCAATTTTGGATTTCATCCATAAGTCTATCAAATTCTTTTAAACTGACTTCTTTGTAGCCCATACAACTAATATGGCAAATGCTTTAAAGTAAGCAAGTGTGCGCATGCGCGCACACACACACACACACACACACACACAGTTTACTATCTGCCAGCCACTGTTTTAAGTGCTTTTCACTTAAGCCTTAATCCTCACAACAACCCTTCAAGATAAGTACTTTTCTTTTTTACAGATGAAGAAACTGAGGCCTCGGAAAATAAGTAAGGTGCCTAAGGACACAGAGCTAGTAATGAGCAGAGAGGTAAACTGAACCCCACTGTTTACCTTTTGTCTATATTCTTTTTTTTTTAATCCTCACCTGAGGATATGCTTATTGATTTCAGAGAGAGGGGAAGGCGGGTGAGAGAGCAAGAGAGAGAGAGAGGACCATCGATGTGAGAGAGAACATCGATTGGTTGCCTTCCATATGTGCCCTGACTGGAGATTGAACCCGAAACCCAGATTATATGGCCTGACTGGGAATCGAACCCACAACCTTTCAGTATACAGGATGATGTTCCAACCGACTGAGCTACATGGCAGGGCAATGCTGATTGTTAATAATCACCTGCTGACCAGCTACTTCAAGCCAGAACTCGCCAGTGAAGTTGGCTATGTTTAAAATTACTTAAATTAATGTAAGTGCAGATACTAGTATACTTGTGACCAATCAGCAAGGTGTTTTAAAAGGCCTCATACAGTATTTGCAGACAGATCATAGAAAATAAATGAAAAAGCCACTCTTTTTGTTTTATTGGTATCATTATTATCAGCAACACATGTATTTTATGTATCTATTACATGCAAAACACTATATTGAGCTCTTCTGGGGAAAAGATATGTGGTATTACTTACACAGAAACAAATACATAAATCTCGAAAAAATATATATGTAAGTATTCTTAAGCTTGCTGGAATTTGTGTTATTTATCAATAAGATAATGCAGAGAAAAAGACGTTATCCATTAGGTATATCGCGTCCAGATTTTAACAAAGAAAAAAATCACTTGGCTGAGAGTAGAGTTACACAAATTGTTTATACAAAAAGACTGTGCTTTGTTTGACCATTTAGCTTTAGAATACACACCGCTGATATTCAAGCAGCATAAACTGTGTAGTATCATTGTCAGCACAAATCACAGGTCCTGATGTGCAATGAACTTTCCCAAAGAATGTCTGGCTAATAGCCAAGCAAAAGTACAAAATTTAAAACACTCAATCAGTTTCATTCTGAGGCATTTTGTTTAGTGTTTAATAGCTTCTCCAGGGACAGGAAAATTACAAAAGCGCATTGTTCTGACATGAGCTAAAATGAGTCATCGCTCGTCACAACATTTTTGAGGATTTGGCATTAATCTTCTGAGACGATAAACCATAAACAATTGAAATAAATACCAATTTTCCTAAACAGTTTAGTAAAGTCAGGCTACTCTTCTCATTAGAGCAATAAGCTGGTAACCCTAAAGGAAGGCGCTAACCTATTCCTACTTATAGCCATTTGTTTTTTTCCAAATAAGTTTCCTGAACATTTTCAATGGCCATGTAAGGGCCCATGACTAAAGCAATGATAAAGCTTACATGATTATTTTTCAATAACAAGTTAAAAGAATAGTATACACAATTTAATCTCTGGGTAAATTCCACACCCACTGTCACCTAGTATTTCCATCCAGTATTCCTTGCTTGCACAGGTCCTACTACCTCCAAGCCCTCTCTCCTCAGGCATGCTCTGGAGCAGAGGTGGGGAATGTCTGGCTAGTGGGCTGTATGTATATGGCCTTGGAAACCATTTGGTCCTGCCCTGTCAAGGCCTCACCAAAGAGAAGCAGTTCTAGCCATCACATTAGGAGTGAATTAATTAAAAGTCAGACCAAATATAGCAGGCTAATTTTTAAGTTGATAATTTTACATGGCCCTCAAATGATGTTATAAATATCCAAATGGCCCTTGGCAGAAAAAAGGTTCCACACCCCTGCTCTAGGGCCAACACTAATTTCTTTCTCCTTTAGTCCAGTGGACCTAAGGCTTTGCTAGATACTAGAATCACCAAAGGACCTTTTAAAAATTGAGACACCCAGGGAAAGCCAATCAACCAGAATATCTAAGATCAAAGCATCAGTAGTGCTGAAAGAACCTGTAATTCTAGTATGCAGTCCAATTTGAGTATCAGTGCCTTAGATTTGTGTAGATCAGCAGAAAAGGCACGGTTAGGCAATGATCAGCACCTTTGATATTTTATGGCTGCTCCGATGAACATTAAGTAGGGAAAAAAGGTTGGAATAAATAACTGTTATTACATTATAGCTTATTTATAACATAGAGTTAAGAGCATAAACTCTGAAGCCAAACTTCCTGGGTTTAAATCTTGGATATTTATAACCTCTCAGACTCAGTGTCTTCATCTATTCAATGAGGATAATAGTAGTATCCACCTTACAGGTTGTTATAAAGAGCAAAGGAATTAATCTATGTAAATATAAAGAGTTTAGAATAGTATTTTATACAAAGGAAGCACCCAGTATGTATTAGTTGTTATTAATATCCTCCATCACCATCATTGTTGTTCAAACCCCACTAACAAAGATGAGTTGAATGATCAATCTTAAACATAAGAGAGTTGAATGGTATTGATTTCCAGAATTTAGTCATTATGAATTTTAAGAATGACATATGACATCACCATTACATGTGTATATTTCTAATTTTTAATTCATTCATTCTATAAATACTTACTGAGCATCTACTATGTGCCAAACACATTCTAGATGTGTGTTACATTCTAACTTTTCAAAAATCATTCATGTGCATTTACATTTATTTCATCCTAAACTACTGCCAGATTGGTTTTGACCTTAGAATTATAGGGTTTCAAAGAGCCAATACAACCAGAACATCACAGATGGCATCTTGGAAATGCATAATAAGAGCTAACTAGTGGAATATTTATGTGTAGTTATTACTCTAAGCACTTAGAGGCCATAACTCATTTAATACAACAAACCTATGAGGAAGGTACTCTCACTATTGCCATTTTATAGATGAGGAACCAAGGCACAGAGAGGTGACATAACTGGTAAATGAAAAATTCAAGATCAAATACAAAATACAGGGAGTCTCCTTCAAGAGCCATCCCTGAGATGTTAATGAACATTGAGGAAAGATGCCCTGAAGGTCGATCATGGGGAGTCACACTTAAGATGGAGGTGGGAGTCAAAAATGTACAGCATAACAATTTCAGTAACAGTACACCTTATACGTTCGGTATTCCTCATGTTTTATCTTAGAAATGTTTTGTTGAAGAATGCAATGAAGGCTAGGAAACTTCTAGAAAAAAGAAAAAGCAGTAATCACAACAGCTACCACACAGATTTCACAAAACCTTTACATACAATCCCTTTTGATTAATTATATAGTCAATATAATCCATGGAGAACTTCTTTGTAGAAAAAATTAGGTGAAATAGTTCCTATATGATCTTAAAATATGTGATTTCCATTTTAACTCTAGTGCACTAGTAATGTTTATTAAGGCTAAAAGGATTTATCATGTTAAGAAATGACCAAAACACATGCAAAGTATAATACATTGATACTGGAAACCAGAAATCTGATGTTAAAAACTATAACCAAATGTTTGTTCAAAATAAAATTAAACAGACTTTTTATATGATGTAAAATGAAGATCAACAAACACCAAAAATTACTTTATCTTAAAAGATAATTTTAGCATGCTCTCCCTTCTCAGGAACACACCGGGCCTTTCCCTTCCCTCTCCTTTCCCCCCGGCTCCTTACCTTTGCCTTTCCTCTTCTAATCTCCAAGGGCCCTGGCGCTTTTGCTTCTGTAACTTGTTCCCTGAGCCTATGCAGTCCAGCTGGCTCACTTCTACTACCTCTGTAACGTTCTAAACAAACTTTCTCTTATAATTTGACAAAAAAAGAAGATATTTTTAGACGAAAAGAAATGAGTTCCTAGTTTAAGCCTCTAAATAAACGCACACATAAAAATCTCCATCTAATATAGCCAAAGCACATTCACTGTAGCTGTCTCTAAAGCACTAAATAAAATGGAGTGATTACATTTTTTTCTCTATGTGTGTTTAGTCACACACTTCTCTATGTATATTTAGCCACATCACTTTTCAGGTGATTTGAAATATCAACAGAAATCTGACTTGTACTAATATTAATAATCATCTAATAACAGAGTAGCCTGAAATTTACCTAACCTTCCATGACAGCTTCAGATTCAGTGTTCATGAAATATCTCACTTAATTGTGCCTTCTTCTGATATGCTTGTGTGATAGTCCCAGTCACATTAAAATAAAACAAACCTACTAGAACCATGTGACAAATGCATATACATTTTTATGTGTGAGTGTGTATAAGTCAAAAGTCCATCAGGCAAAAGACCTAAATAGACACTTCTCCAAAAAGGATATACAGATGGCCAACAGACATATGAAAAGTTGCTCAGGATCATTAATCATCAGAGAAATGCAAATTAAGACCACAATGAGATATCACCTCACACCTGTCAGAATGGCTGTCATCAACAAATCAATAAACAAGTGTTGTTGAGGATGTGGAGAAAAGGGAACCCTTGTGCACTGTTGGTGGGAATGCAGATTAGTGCAGCCACTGTGGATGGCAGAGTAAGGAGTTACCTCAAAAAATTAAAAATGGAACTGCTTTATGACCCAGTGATTCCACTTCTGGGAATGTATCTGAAATACTAATAGAAAGAATATATGTTCCTCTATGTTAATTGCAGCATTATTTACAATAGCCAAGATCTGGAAACAGTCCAAGTGTCCAACAGTAGAGGAATGGATAAAAAAGCTGTGGTACATTTATACAATGGAAAACTACATGGCTATAAAAAAGAAAGAAATCTTACCCTTTACAACAGCCTGGATGGACCTGGAGAGCATTATGCTAAGTAAAATAAGCCTGTCAGAGAAAGACAAGTACCATATGATTTCACTCATATGTGGAATCTAATGAACAAAATGGACTAACAAAATAGAAACAGACTCATAGAGAACAGACTGATAGCTATCAGAAGGGAGTTTTAGGGCTGGGTGAAAAAAGGTAAAGGGATTAAGCAAAAACTAAACAAAACAACAACAAAAAACCCTTATAGACAGACAAGAGTATGGTGATTACCAGAGGGAAAGGGGTGTGGGGGGAGGTAGAAGAGTGAATAGCATGGGATAAATGGTGATGGAAGGAGCCTTGACTTGGGATGTTGAACACACAATACAACATACAGATGATTATTATAGAACTGTAAAAAAAAAAAGCAGTCCATCTGTTAGAAATTTGTCACTATAAAAATTTTTTTGTTTGGCCAATCTTCCTAGGTTTCTATTTTTAAAGGAAGAGATTTTTAGAAAGGATGAGATTGGGCATAAAGAATCAGAGCAAACATAGCCTCTGGGTATTGTGTAATTTCATGTAGACCAATTTATTTGAAATATCTTTCATCCCATATACCGACAACACACCTCTAAAAATAATGCTATCTACAATATAGAAATATAGCATCTTTCCCCTAACAACCTTTCAAAATACGCAATATTATATCATATCTAAACTCTCAAATAAGCAACATTTAAACAAGGCTTCTTTTCAACATGTCCTTCTTTTTTGAAAGTCTGATAAAGTTTTTTATTCATTTTTCATATGTATATATATTTAGAAATACATTTTAATGACTTATTCAAGGAATAAAAATACCAATATTAGAATATTAAATCTCATACTTAGGAGGAATCTAAATTGGAGGTAGGATATCTTTTCTTAACATAGTCCTCAATTGTTCATGGTGATTACAGACAAGGAAAACTTCATTTAGTCATGAGCACTGGATCCTTTCACTTGGTTTGTTTTGCCACATGCACTTAAGCAGAAAGGTTTGAAGCATTATAGGAACGAAGTCTCTTACAGAATAATCATCACACCCATCCTGGACACCCTTATAATCATCACCACCCATCCTGGACACCCCCTTTCTGGGCAAAGTAAAATGAGAGAAAGTGATATGACAGGAAAATAGGAAACTAAATATTACCAGTTGAGAACCTCATTGCTTCCCATTAGTCTCAAAAACAAAACATTGGTTTTCTACTTTCACTATTCCAGATTTCCCCTCAAATACACCACATCACCTAAGTACTTCATCAAAAGGCATCCATTGTCTTGGCAATAATTTTAAGCTTCAGAGAATGTAAACTATTCAAGATCTAAAAAAGAACTAGTACCAAAAATTCAAATGTTGGTGTCAGGCAAATAAATACAAATTAGTCAATATATTAAGGCCAAACTTTTAGTTGCCCCCCTCCCCCCTTTTTTTGCTTTGTTTTGAACTTATTTATTGCCAAAGCTACAAAACAGCGGTCAGCAAACTTTTTCTATAAAGGATCAGGTAACAAATATTTTATGCTTTGTGGGCCAGATGGTCTTATTGCACATACTCAATTCTACTGTTGGAGCAGGAAAATAAGTAGATAATGTGTAAACAAATGGGTGTGGCTGTGTTCCAAAAAAGCTTGATGGGCACTAAAATTTCAATTTCATATAATGCTCATATTCCATGGAATATTATTATCTTAATATTTCCAACTATTTTAAAATGTAAAAAACATTCTTAGCTTGTGGGTGGTACAAAAATTTGTAATGGGCAGAATACAAAACTTACATCTTCTCTCTACCATGTGCTACTGTACATGTAAATATAGACAGAAATTTTAACTAGAAACAAAATATTTTATTTAGACTACCTTCTTAGGTATCCATTTTTAAAGCATGAGGTCGGATTTTTTAAAAAAATCATGCTAATTATAATAAAGCAGGAAGTGGGAAAGAAGGTACAGAATAGCTAGGTTCTACAGCATTGGCACGTTTAAACCACGTTTACAGTATATACATATTAAAAAGTCCTTTGTTCATGCTAATATTATTCACTGTCAAGGCCCAAATAAACAGTAACACTGACTGCCAGGCCAGAGTGGCTCAGCTGATTGGGCATCATCCTTGTGCCCTGAAAGGTTGATGGTTTGATTCCCAGTCAGGGCACATACCTGGGTTGTAAGTCTGATTCCTAGTCAGAGTGTACAGAAACCAGTCCATGTTTCTCTCTCCCTCTCCTCTCTCTCTTTCTCCCTTCCTCAACAAATATATCATAAATATTGTTACTGTAGAATTATCATGTAGGCATGCTCTTCTTTTAGACAAATTACTGAAGACAGTAATTTGGGGGCCCATTTCTCTGTTCTCAGTCCTTCAAAGTGACTGTTCTTAAGTGCTTCCCCATTTTTTGTTTTTACTACTTTCATAAAGCATGTCCTCAGGTGAGAATTAAATAATAACACCAACTGATATTTTCCCAACCTGAACAACTAAAGTTAAGTTTTATCAAGCAGTTAATTAAATATTAGAAACTTGAAGGTTGATAATGTTCTGTCATAATAATTTCTGAGAAAAAAGCAAAAAGAAATTTGTTCTGAGAAAAAAATTATGTTTCTCGCTATCCAATATAACAATAGGCTGTAATTAAATTTTAGAGACTTAAAACATATTTCCTACTTATTAGCCATGTATGACATACATACAATTAGAAATGAGCTTCAGTGTCCATAATATACATTGATTTTTTTTTTTGTTAAGAAGATTATTTTTTTCAAAGTAAATCATGTGCTTTCAATTTGTTAGAGGGTAAATATTTGCTAATGCATAGTCTGTGGAAGAAAAACATCAAACCCTTGCCCTTTAAGGTAACCTGTGGAATCTTAAACTATTGAGCAGAGGTTTAGTTGCAATGGCAACAAATATATCATAAATATTGTTATTGTAGAATTATCATTTAGGCATGCTCTTCTTTTAGACAAATTACTGAAGACAGTAATTTGGGGGCTCATTTCTCTGTTCTCAGTCCTTCAAAGTGACTGTTCTTAAGTGCTTCCCCATTTTTTGTTTTACTACTTTCATAAAGAATCATATTTCCTGTCTAGGTTTTGTTTTTCCTCCTTTGAGAACCTTTCTCTTAAGGCTTCTGTATGGACCTTAAGGTTTAAGGTGCCAGCCACTGATGAAAAAACAAAACAAAACAAAAACAAAAGCCTTAGAAAATATATACATTCCACACATATAAATGGTCTACTAATGGGGCATGCAGACTTTTTAAAGTAAAACAGCCCCTCTATGGAGGAGTATACCAATTATGTGGCTAACATCAGGGCAACAAATTTTCCCTTGCCTTCCTATTGCCATATGCCTGTCATTTTCTCCCTATAGTTTCCATTCACTGTTTCAAACATATGTTGCCACTTATTTGCCAGGAAAGGAATCTCTGAACTACCCCCTTTATGTATGATGAAATGGCAGACGGAACGGAGCCAGAGAGAGCCCCATTAGCAGTTATTCACACTCTGTTTTCTCTTAACTTCCTTTTCTCTAAAGTTTATTCCTCATATGCTTGGAGGGATGTGTAATCATAAAGACATCCATGACTCATGCTTTAGAATATGGAACCACAGTAATTCCCTGTAGAGCAAATGGTTCTCTCTTCCATTGAACTGCATGCCTCCTCTGCAAAAAGCCTATCTTTACAGCTTAGCACTTGATCAAACATAGGTGACGGGCCCCTTTGTCAAACCCTCACCAAATATCAACATTCTTTTCTTTTCTAGCAGTCACTGCTAGAGTTTACCCAACATTTAACCACAGTCTTTTAATAAGGCACCTGTACCATAGGTTCAGGTTGCTAGAGGATTGATAGCCCTCAAGTCAAGAGGAGAAAACAACATGAAGATTAGTAAAGAAGAAGGGGTTTTCTGCCAAAGATGAAGGGGATTTATGGAGATAAAATGTGGAAGTCTGGTGTAATATCTACAGTAACAATAAACAAATGCTTATTTCAGTCTGCACTGATTATCCTCTTCTGGCTTACTGAAACCAATTTATAGGTCAAAAGCACTGCCATGGATTAATAGTTATGTTATTGTTGAACCAAGTTCCTTAAACTGTATCTGGCAGATAGTACCAGGAATTTGGTCTTTTCTGTTAAAGAATATAGGCCAAAAAAATAAGCTCTTGTTCATAACCAGAAAGGAAAAGCAGTACTCTGAAAAACCAACAAATATTACCATTCATGTGCTATGGGATATGGTAAAAAACAAACAAACAAAAAGAAACCAGTCCTCCTGAGTGACAGCCCACTAAATCTATGAAGCCAACTGCAAAGCTAGTTGAATTATGATTCACCCTTTAAAAGGGAATGGTTTCAGCTTTTCCAGTCATGAACATGGGTGACTGCAAGTTGCCTAAAAGAACATGCTGTCATGTTTGAACCTCAGAGAGCTAAGAATAAAATATATTAAGTTTAACAATTCTGGCCACATAAAATACATACAGGCATCTCTGGGATATGAACACCTCACTTGTGAATGTTCCCTCTCTATAAAAAGCCAACCTATATTCTGCTCAAAAGGATGACACCTCGAGGGCAAGTGTATTTCCAGAACTACTTAATTTTCTTCTGGCTAGTTGGCCAGGGGCTGTCATAGATATGACAGCAAGGTATTCACCTGGAATCCAAAGTGGAAACCTGAAACACATTTGATAATAAATATCACGTTTGATGTAAAACACAGGCTCCCAGCTAGTCCCCTAAAAGCTAGCTGATTCCAAATATATTTTAAATTCTATACACCTGCAAGAATATTGTTCTCCACCACTTGTTATAATCACATTATGTATAAATCTGTGAGCTATGTTACTGTGCTACAATATCACCATACTATCTCAGCATACAGGTTGTCAGCCTCGTTATGGACTTAGTAAGCCTTCTTGTCTCAGTATGAGAATCGACTTTGAAGATTAAAGCATTCACTTTCCTCCTTGCTGTAAGAATGCAAACTGCCCTATGATCTATGTAAATTTAGCATTATCCCACACTTCTTACATGAGCAAAATAAACCATAAGCAACACAGACTTTAAAAGTATAACACCCCCCATCAAAAAACAAGAAATGATTACTCATGGAAAAAAGAGAATAGAGCACTGGCACTCGAGAGTAATGTGCCAGTGAATCCCTACTGCCTAGCCAGATCTGTCACCAGACCAGCTCCTTCTTAGTGGCTGTACGTCTTATGCACCCATAACAGAGGAGCAAATGGGGCAGAACTTTCTCTGAAGTTCCGAGTGCTACCTTCTCTCGCTCCTCTCCAGATGCAGAACATCCTCCTCTGAGTGGACAGGGCACATTACTTATGTACCTGTGTAATTCACTTAGTTTTTAACTAGCCTATCTCCTCTTGCATACTAACACCTCTCCAACCAACTCCTAGCTGTAAATTCCTTGAAGCAGGGAGTTTGTCTTATTTTCCAGCATAGAGCACAAAATTTGGATGTAATAACAGAAAGGAAAGTAAGTTTAATGAAGTCTGCTTATATGCTGGTCTATGTTAAATAGCTTTCTTCTCCTCAAATTTATCTCATTTAAAATAGTAGGTATTTAATAAGTGAATGTTGCATGTCTAGTCACCCAGCTTCAATAAGAAGGAAAATGCACAGAAATTAAAGGAAACATTTGTGGATCCAGCAAAGAGGGAGTCAGATTTTTAAACTTAAAAAAATGCCTTTGGGGTTAGTCGCAAAATCTAATTATATTTTAAAATATCTATGTATTCTATAAAGGGATGTTGATAAACAAAAATCATTCTTATTGGACAGAACTTTACTTCTCTTTCATATAAAAATATAAATAATCATCTAAAAAGCATAAGGGGTTGTAAAGATTAAGGCAATTGAAGGTTAGTTTATGAAGACAGCCAATTTTGATAACTTACATGAAAAGAATTAGCTATTTGCTTTCATCACACAAACTACATAATTCTTAGATATCCGCTAAGATAGAAAAAAATCCATAAAGCCTCATACCTTAAACAGCTATTATCTAGTCATATATTGGAGATAAGACTTGAAATTCTACAAAATGGACAATAATATTTTTAAGCTTACCACTCAGAAATACCTAGATTCTAAAAACGAAGATGGAGATACCTGAACATAGAAGGATATGTCCTAAGAGCCCCCAGATTTCCTCACAGGAACACCTTAAAAGAACAGACACACAGAGCACCCTGCATTCATCTAAGCAAGGCACTGCACTCCTAGTCCACAGGCATCACTGGAGCCCCCACCTCTTCTTTGGAAACAGCAATAGGCTTTGTTATGTGAAGGCTGACCAGGGCCATCAAACATGAAGATCTGACTTGAGGTGAGGGCTACAGACCTATCACTGGAGAGTTAGATTGTTAAGGACTTCAAGTCATTCCCTCTTGAAAATCATCTTCAGGATCTCATTCTCCCAACTCCTAGCTGAGGATAAAGCAGTGATAAGGAACGAACACACACACACACACACACACACACACACACACACACAAGCAAGTACTATAACAAACACTTGCACACATGTGCATTGACACAAATTCATCTACTTAAGATAATGAATGAATAAAAATGTGAAAACAGAAATAATGGTTTCTATGGTATTTTAAACAAATATAGTTACCAAATCATTTCAATAAAGCAATGATCTGACAATAAAATATGGTAACATTCCCATATATAGCCTTAGGAAGGTGATTTGACTTGTTTCTTCCTACTAGGAAGATTAGGCATCAGCAAAATCAGAAAACACTGCCAGCAGAACCCTCAGAAACAACATTTCTATCCACTGAACTTCTTCCGTTACTACTTTGTTTCTTTTCCAAAACTAGTTTTCTTTTCTTTTTTTAAGCGAATTAAGAGAAAGGGAACAATCTGAGAAGAAAGGAAGTAAACTATTTACCTGAACTTTTCTAAATCAGAACTATAGCAATTAGAAACATGAACCAGTAGATCAGCATAATGATCAATTTCATTATTACTTATAGCTGAGATTCTTAAGAAGTACTAACATATTCGTACACACCTAAAATTAGAGATGTCACATTCTTCACATGAGCTAAATAATTTTCCACACATAGTATTTATGGAGTCAGCAGAGGTAAAGAGATCTAAATTCACTTTGTCAAACATTTAATATTCTATGAGAATAAGCAGAATAAATTTAGCCCACAGAAAAATGTTATGTCGAAAAAGATGAACAAGTGACGTGACATTAACATTCACTTTCCACAGAAAAAAGAAATGTCTGATTTTACCAATATAGCATCACATCTGTTGCTTCTATTCCATAGCTACTGAAGGCTAAGGACAAGGAAGAGTATGAGATAATGGCAAGAGTTAGAAAATAAGTGGGGATTTTTCCTCTCCAAAACTGTAGTGATGTTTTAGTTCAAAGATTGGTGGGTTTAAATGCAACAAAGCTTTAAGCCTGATCACCTCTAATTTGGGGGGAAGCAAAAATTAAAAATCATACATTTGTGGGAACAAAATAGAATTTCAAATACGAGAGCTTCCTAACTTCCTATTTTGGCCTTAAAATTCACTTCATAGAACAATGGGTCACTCACTCACTTAGAACTATGTACAAGTAGTCTAGTATTTTAAAAACAGCATATAAAGGTACAGACCAGCTGAATGATATTGTTTGTGTAATTCACCTAGTCTGTGAGCATTGCTGAAGTGTGCTGGGCATTAGCATCTCTATAGCACTTTTTGTTGGGGGTCAGCATCAATGGGGGTCTCCATACTCTTTATGGAGAAAATTACAGGCCAATAGTGTACTCAGAATTTATTCAAAAGAGAAATGAGAATAATAATCCACTGGGCCTATATGACTTACATGAGTGTAAACCCATGTCCAGGTAAGGAATAAAATATGTTTGGTCTATAAACCAGTCATGTTACTCTCCATTTCCTCTGACAGCTCCAGACAATAAGACATAAGGGCAAGCCTTTGGGTGAGTGGCAGGGGAAGCGGAGAGTTATGGGAAAGGTCTACTGGCTCCTTTGGAGATGCCAAAAGAGATGGTCCTTTTTCTACCTCTGGGTGTTGTATGTCTGGACATGATGCCTAGAACTGCTGAGGCCATCTTGCTACCAGAGTGACAATGTAGTCATCCAGGGAAGAGGCCAGAGCCACAGGAAACCAGAGAAGCAGAAACAACATGTCCTGTGTGAAGCCTGCCCTAGGTTTGGATTTTTTGTTGTGAGGTGATATATTTCACCATAGTTCCAGCCAAAGGGAGTCCAGGTTTTCTGTTGACTGTAGCTGGAAGCATCCTAGCTAATATGTCGTTTCCTTTTGGTTACTCACATTCTAGATTACTTGGAGGATAGTTCTCAATGGAGGCAAAGAAGTTAAAATCATCATATGCTGGGAGCCCTTCTAAGACGTAAAACCATTTTACATTACATGATATTCTATACAAAATTAGAGACTTGCCTAGTGCTGTCAAAAGCTCTTGGATTTAAGATGGAGTTATCTACCTGAAGTGGCATACTTCCCATGAGAATAATTTCCCTTTGAAGTACCTGGAATGAGATTTTAATGATACTCAGTTTCTCACAGTGGTTCATTAAAAGCAGAGAGGAAACTTCCTTTAACTCTTACACCATCTCTCTTTATACCAGGATCTAATTTGTGTTTGCCTAAACTAAGAAGTAATAACTGTGAAGAATCAGGAAAATAATTACATTTAATATAAACATAACTACTAAGTGGAAGTAGATTGTAGCAATCCTAGACAGCAGACTTATATTTCTGTTAGCATGTGGACCTAACAAAGACCAAAAACTTGGCTCTAAAATATTTATTTGAAATACTTCCTTTTAGATATTTTCTACATAGTTTTCAAGTTGATTTTCAGTATTAGATTATATTTTGCTAATGTCCATTTCTGATAGTTAAATTGATTAGCTACTCTAAGCTATTGTCTAACTTAAAAGCAAAAAAAACACAAAAAATCTCTTAAGTGCCAAATAAAATGTATAAAATATTCTGAAATGCACATCCCTCAGATGGCAAGTTATTAAGGTACATTCAAAGGCCAAAGAGTATATAAAAGTGAAAACCCAGTGAGGTAAGCAAAGCACCAAAGCTGGCTTTTGCTTTGAGAGCATGTTTTGTTGCTGTTGTTTTTACTTTTATTTATGGATTTTAGACAGAGGGAAAGGGGGAGAGGGAGAGGGAGAGAGACAGAGACAGAGACAGAGACAGAGACAGAGAGAGAGAGAGAGAGAGAGAGAGAGAGAGAGAGAGAGAAAGAAACATCAATTTATTGTTCCACTTATTTATGCATTCATTGGTTGACTCCTATATGTGAACTGACCGGGCATCAAACCCACAACCTTGGCATATCAGGATGATGCTCTAACCAACTGAGTTACCCATGTTTTGAACTGAGAACTCAAATTTCAGTTTTTATGGCATAATAGGGCACACAGGATAGAGGACAAAGCCTAGGATACTTTAAGCCCCACATAAAGCTGGACTGAAAAGAACTAAACCATCAGTGTAAAGGTGACTTAGAAACAAAACCAACATCTAGGAACTGTTAAGGAAAACTGCTTTCCTTGAACTATGGTATTGGGAGTAAGGGGAGAAATAAATCCACTGAGAATTTATAACAACAAGCTAGGCTACATAAGAATTTGCAGCGCAAATTCATACAAACTAGGTGGTCCAAAAACAAAACAAAACAAAAACCCTGGGCCTAGAGATTCTGGCATTTGGCAAAAACAAACACATGT
The DNA here is from genome assembly GCF_964146895.1 of Miniopterus schreibersii. NCBI lineage: Eukaryota > Metazoa > Chordata > Mammalia > Chiroptera > Miniopteridae > Miniopterus > Miniopterus schreibersii. Next base: position 64,591,497 of record NC_138106.1, on the reverse strand, counting down.
AAATCCTCTCTAGAGAAAGCTACCTTCATTCAAACCAGGGTTCCAAGAATGTCCACATATAAAAATTTAAGATGCATATTTTTATATTAAAAAATTCAGCCCTGGCTTGGTGTGGCATATTTGGTTGGAACGTCATTCCATGTACCAAAGGGTTGTCTGTCTGATTCCCAGTCAGGGCACATACCCAGGTTTCAGGTTCGATCTCTGGTCGGGAGTGTATAGAAGGCAATCGGTCAATGTTTACCTTCCACATTGATGTTTCTCTCTCTGCCTTTCCCTCTCCCTTCCTCTCTCTCCAGAATCAATGAAAAACATATCCTTGGGTGAGGATTAAAGCAAATAATAAATTCAAAAACAAACTAGTAAATAATACAAAAGCACACTAGAAAATGATGCACAATGACTGAAAGCCGGAGAAATGACTGTAGACGAGGGTTGCTGGTATTTAAAGACCCCAAGCATTTAAATGACCAGATAGAAGGTAAAATATATTATGTTAAAAATAAAAAGGGGGGTTGAAATTTTTAGTTAAAAGAGTAATAGACCATTAAAGGCCAAACAAATGAGAGAGAAAAAAGAAACTTTTGGAAATAAAAAATACAATTACAGATCAGCAATGAGAATTAGTGAACTGGAAGAAAAATCTGAAGAAATTATAAAATACAGACTGAAGAGCTAATGAGATGGAACAACTGGAAGAGTAGTTAAGGGATATGAAGACCAGAGTAAGAAGGTCTAACATGTCTGTTTAAAAGGTAAGGAGAGAAAAAATTTTCCAGAAGTCTTATTTGATGAGTTAACATTGGCTGAGATTTTCCAGAACTGAAAAAAGACACTGATCCGCATATTCAAGAATCTCAGTGAAACCCAAAAAGGATAAAAATAAATCTATACTTAAGTATCTAATAATGAAATTACAGAATTATCAAAGACAAAGGGAAAATCGTAAAAGCAACCAGAGAAAAAAGGAGTGACAATTAGACTGATGACTTTTTAACAGTAACACAGGAAGCCAGAAGTCAGTGGAATAATATCTTCAACGGGCTGATAGAAAACAAGTGCCAACCTAGAAGTCTACACTCAAATTAAAATCTTCCCAAGAACAAAGGTATAAAATAAAAACATGTTCAAATAAATAAAAAAGAGAGCATCTGCAAAGAGCTCACTTCCAGTAAAAGGAACTTCAAAAGGATGCATTTAGATTAAAGGAAAGTGATCCCAGATGGAAGTCTGGAATAAAAGGAGGATTGATGAGCAAAGAAAGTGGTAAACATATTGGTATATCTAAAGCAACACTGACTAAAAGAATAATAATGGATGATGATAGTATCTTGTAGAATTAAAAAAAGAACTATAATAGATGACAAAAACAATAAATAAATTGGGAGGGTATGCTCAGAGTTAAAGTATTACAAAGTCCTTACATTTTTTAGAGGAAGATTAAAATTCTTATCTGTTTTTTCCTGATCAGTTTTTAACTTTGATAATTTAACTTGTGAGGTAGCCAGTTTTCTGTTTGGAATAAAATGGACTTGTTGGGAAAGTAACAAAACCCTGGAGCTGCTCAGCAATGACTAATGAAACTGACTAGTGACAACAAATGTATATGTACCAACTCCTGGAAGGAAAGTTGAAGTTCTGATTTGAGAGAGAATTCAGTATTATAAAGCTGGACATGAAACTTTTGAAATCACTTCCAATTTTGTACTTTATGATGCAGATTGGATGCATAATGACATAATAATAGGATTTCTCATGTAGAGAATTACCAATTGGCAAGCAAGCAGGACAATGGTGTTAAATAACACCACAGAATTAATATTAAAAGTTCAGACCTCTCCATTAAATTTTTGGCCAGGGTTGTCAACAAATGGCCATTCTTAATGACTTTGATTACCAGCAATATACAAACCTCCAACTTAAAAGAAATGCAATAAAATGATTACACTGTTAATCAATAAAGTGAATAACTAACTCATTAATGCCCCAAATTAGTTCTGTAGTTAGTATAAACATAGGTAAATTACTCTAATATTAATTAGGATTTCAGACATACTCTTTTCGACAGTTCTAATCCCACTGTTTAATTAAGCCATTTTTGAATTTTCACATTTCCCAGCAGAGACTTGAAAACCCAGAAAACACAGTGGCAAAGTCACCAATTTACTGTTGATCTTGGGGCTAGTCCTTTAGCCTCTCTGAGCTCCAATGATCTCATCTATTTAAAAGGGGGAAACAAGAGGAGACAAAAAATAGAGATGTTTTCTAAAGCCTTTTTACACTCTAAAATGTGATTTTTATAAAACAACCACCCTTCATAATAAAACTCAACGCATATTTCTTAGTCTTAATTTGTTCATTATTTTTTCCAGTAAAGACATCTTTAATCATAATACAGGGAACTGAAGCATTCAGTCTGTAACACCACCATTGAACTGCTCTACAAAACAGTTTAATTCAATCCTTGGTGGTATTTGGAAGAAGTTGCCCGACTGAAGGAAAGGATTTTAAAGTTAAGATGCCACCTTCACATCAAGCAGTAATTACTGTAAAATAATGGACAAAGCAGAAGTGGGGACAGGAAGGGAGGTTTAAAAATGTCTCTGATAATATTACCTTAGGATGAACTACTTCACTCCTAGTTTTCTTTACTTCTTCGGTGTTTTATTTCCTCAGGCCTTCTAGACCCATTTCAATTAGTTCACATGATTAAGTTAACTCTCATGCATTGCTATATTTGAGTTTCCAATGATAAAAGAAAACATATACTAAATGTAACTTACCCATTTATCTTACCCTTAGTTGGCCAATGATTCCAATGACATCCTAAACAGTTCCAATGAATTCCAACTAATAAAACCTGTTAAATTGTACTTTAAACCCAAAGGTCTTTTTTCACAAATATTTACCCTAAAATCAAGCTCCATAACTACACACAAACTTTGTCAGAGTGGTTTCTTTAAAAATGAATCCCTTAAAACAGATAAAGTGTACAAACTATTTGACAAGGCCCCTTTAAAAAATGGACTGGACAAAGCATTGAGAACAATCTGTACTGGCAAGGGACAAAGATGATCTAATAGGTCTTTTCCGTCTCTAATTTCTGTGATTTGAGGATTTTTTTACTCCTGCAGTAATACTTGCGAGTTCAACAATTTCTCAAAACTATTATTAGTTACCAAGGAAACCCAAAATGTTTGCAGGAATAAATAAGCAAATGGACTGGACCTAAACAGCAGGCTTTTCCTACTTCCCATTTAATATTCTTATGCTGGTGTCATATTATCAATTCTTCATTCTCTCCAAGTCATTTTGCTCACCTACTGGCAGCTCACTAGAGTCCCATAGCCAACTCATAGAATCCCATGTAAACCAAGACCAGAAGGTCTCTCATCAACAGAAAATTCTCTATTAAACACAGACATCCCTACTTCCCTTGGTGAAGAACAAAAACCACGGCCATACCAGGGAGACAGCAGTCAGTGACTGACTTTGTGACTACTATTTCCAGGGAAAATATGCAAATATGTGCTTTTAAATAATCCAATGTCTATAGAGTAGACATGAACATGACTAAAATATATTTAATAACAGTAAAAGGTAAAACACATAATACACATAAATGCTCACAGTATGAAAACAATTATGCTTTACAAATTGCTTTTTAGTCTTTTTAGAAAAAGACTAAAAAGAAATATAGTACATAAAATTGTTAACAGTTGGCAATATTCATGTAGTAGGACTAGGTGTAAAATGTCTTCTAGTTTTCTCCACTTTGCAAATTATCAGGGGCACTGAACTATTTTTAGGTTAATTTTTTAAAGCCACAAAACAGCATTCATTTTAATGTTCACAAAGGGCTTTCCATTTCCTAGTATCACCACTGACTCTGTTGCTGTAACCAGCCCAAGCTAGCTCTCAAGAGTTTTGGTTCCTGTTCTAAAATCAAAGTTAGCTGGAGTATGAATAGGAACAGTTGAAGAGCCTCTAGAAACGTCAAGGATTATGGAGGCCTGGGACAGAAGATTTGGGCTGCAGATAAGTGAGAGGGTCTACATGAAAATCCAAGTTCCCTGCAGGCCATTAACTGCTGGTGAAAGGCTCTCAGTGCACAGAATAAGTGCTGTGCTGCCTGGGGATATATTTTGTGTGGGCATTTATATGTACAGAGCTAGGCAGATGCCACCTGGAGAACAGAAGGAAGAGTGAAAGGAAGAGGTTAGTTAGAAGACTGGCATGGAGAGCAGGTGCTTTCACCCCTCAGACTTTCCTTCTGGCTCCCTGTTTTAAAGTTGCTCACCTGTGTGTTCAGTCCCTTCAGCCTTCCTCATAAACTGTGGCAGCAGAGGAGAGGTCAGCGCTGGATCTGTGGCAGGTTTGCCCAGTGCTCAGAGGCAAAGCTGCTTTGCAAGAAGGCTGCCAGTGAGATGTCAGAATGTTCCCTGAGGTAGAATACCTTAGTGCCAAAAGTGTACACTCTGGCCAATCAACTGCAGCCTAGGCAATGCAGGACCACAGAACTCTGCCTCTTCCCATACTCTCCTGGATCTCTCCCACTCTGTTCAGCTTCTTATACAGGACCATGCCCATTGTAAGAACTGTTGTTTCTCTTTGTATGTTATAGTGTTTCCACATATACTATTTTATAGAGGTAAAGGAGGAAATGTGTCACATTCAAAATTAACGTTACCATCCCATATCCTGCAGCAGAGCTTCCAGGGAGCAGTGCACATCACCCCTTAACTGATGAAAGAACCAGTAATGAAAACTGTGGGCAGCTGAAAGAAAGGTTCAGTTAATTATGAATACTGCTTCTCTGGCACTTATTTGACTTCATCAGTCACAAGAAGAAACAAAGGCAGGGAGACAGGACATTCTTGAAACATGAAAGTAACAGTTACTTTACAAAGAGGAACTGGCTTTGACATGCTTAGTAACATGTTAATGGTATTTTAAAACAGTTCAATAATAAGGGCATTGTGGACATTACTAATACTAGTTGCTGTGGTCATTGTAATAACTTGCCATTAGCTTGAACCATGGGAAATTGCTGATATTCAACTGTTTTTGACCAATAAAAGTGACTTCATACAGTTCAATCAAATCAATACATCTTAGTTTCCAGCCTTGTGGCCTACAAACCCTTCTTCCACATTAGAAGGCAGTTAGCTTGGTAGGAAAATTCCTTTGTACTATTTCCAAATAACAACTTAAACCTATAGCTGATTCAGATCATAAATCCAGATTACTAATTGAAAAAAAGACTTTAATTTGTAGGTATGCTTATTTATAAGAAACTCCTGATTATAAAATAAGAAGAGTCATATAGCAATTGCAAAGTAAAATTTTCATTAAAAGGAAGTAAAAGGTTCTCAGCCAAGACTGAGGCACAGTGGTCATAACTCTATTCTTTTCATAACAAATATATGTCAGAAGCCAAAAGAACAAAAATTACATCTCAAAGAAAGAGTTGGTAGAAAGAGGAAAAGAAAGAAAAGTCTACTTGTCAACTCATGTGGCCAATGGAGCACTATGCCAATGGCTGGATGGAGTTTGTGATACAAGACCCAGGATGCTCTTGTGTCAAAGATCCCCCTTCCTCAAGAAAATTGTCATAACAATCTAATTTTATTAGAACAAGACATGTTGCTAACATCCTCAAGAAAACTGTTTTAGTAAATATACAGATCCAATGTGTAACATTCCCTATAGTTATTCAATGCACAATCAGGGTGGCTCTGGTGTGTGGCCTGGGAAGAGGGTGAGTCTTGGTTTTCTTAGTTCAACGTTCAGTCTGGAAAATGGAGATACAAACTTCTCAATTAAATCAGAACACCTCTTTACCAATGACACCTCTGAGAGAGTCTAAACAAACCATTAAGAGAAGACAAGACTAAGGCTGGTTTAAATCCCTGCATTTGTTACTTTACTGGCAGTGTGGCCTTGGCCAAGTCATTTTTACCTTTCCAAATGTGTTTCTTCATCTGAAAAGTACAATCAATACCACCCCAAAATATGTTGTGCAGATTAAATGATGGAGTGTATGTAGAGCACGAAGTACAGTGATTGGTATGAATTTGAATTAAAAGCTCAACAAATGAGAGCTCCTGAAAAGAGTGGTCACATACCAGCACCTCAGTTGGAACAATGAGTCGTGACTGGGTCAGAGGCCAGTGCTTCACTCAATAACAGCACCAGGCAAGGCGCACAAGGAGAGGAGCCCTGATCCTCTTTCCTCTGGACTCAGAAGCCCGAGGCAACTCTTGTATCTACTTAACTTCTCCATTCTTCAGTTACCCTCGCTGAAGAAGAGGAGGAAACAATACTGACCAATTGAAAGGGCAACTGGGATATAAATGCAAAGCACAAGTACTAAAATGTGAGAAAGAAGTAAAAGGCAGTGTCAAATGTTAAGAAACCTCTGTACCCATCAAAATAAAAAAAGAGGCAAAGCAAGTCACTAATACCAGCGTGAAGTGAAGGTACTTTATGTTACCAGTTTGGAGCTGAGATTCGGGAGTTTATGCTTCATGCAACTTTCATAACAGTCATTTCATCTTATTGGTAATAAATCAAATCTAGCATAAAAGTTTCAAAAAGGATGTTTAGTAAGCATAGGGCAAGCACAGGAGACTAGAAAAGATTCAAATGCACTTTACAGGTATAAGGTAGAGTAATAAAACTAACAAACCAACATCTAAAAGGTTAATACAAAACTGCAAATAGAATATTAAATTCAGCTGTGTATCTACAATAGCGTCAACAATAAAAAATTTAAATTAAAAAAAAACACCCCAGTATCTATGTAAAGCAGGAGTTACTTTAATTTAGGCTTCTCAGTAAACAGGAAGAGTGCTCTAGAATTGTCTGAGTGAGTCCATGATTTAGCAAGGCTGATACATTAATTTTACACCCTGCATCTTTTTTCCACACCATTTTCACTAACTCTACAACCCCTGTAATCAGCCTTTCTTCACTCCACACGAAGGAAAAGAAACAAGCACTGTATTTTCATTATTCTTGTTTGACAAACCATATGGAAACAAGAGTTCTATAGACATATGTACATCATAATAGGAAGCAATCCTATCTTATGTAATTTTAAAAAGAGTTAAATAGACTCGTTATTAAAACTACTCAATTCATTTGAAGCTTGCAAATAAGGCAGCCACATATCTAATTTATTTAGCAGATTCATATGGTTGGCTAGGATTTTAGAGATTACTTCTCTTTTTGATGTGCAAAGTAATTAGGAGGCTAAGTCCCTTAATTCAGTAATATTTGGTCGTCTTTTTTCTGCTCGTCTTTTTTTTTTTAATTTTGTTTGTTGGTAGAAGTGAAAAAAATCGATTAAAACTGGTTCTAAAGTTCTATTTTTATACTTTGTCTTGGAAGTACAGCACCAAACATTTAATTTAATAAATATTTTCCCTGCCAAATAAACGGATTAGTTTTAACTACTTTCATTAAAGCACAGGCAAGCAGAAATGAGGAACGATGAGGTTCTTTCAGGAAAAACACTGAAAAAGTAAGATTTCATCTGGCCTTCCCATCATCACTTGAAGAATTGTTTGGTAGTTACATCATCAGGAAATAAAATACTATCCTCTGAGGACCCCTACTCTTTACAAAGAGGAAAGAGAAGGTTTGAAGTCTAAATCACCCCCAGAGATGTCTCAAAAAAAAAAAAAGACTTCTGGCTTTCCTCTCCTGCCTCCCTCAAGCAACCAAAAAACAAAAGTAAAAAAATGTATTTACAAAACTTTAGAGTAACAGAATGTGTTTGTAAAGCATATGATTGTCTAACCACTAAGTTGTACACGTGAAGCTAATACAAAATATCGAATATAAACTGTAATTAAAAAGAAAACAAAATGTTTAAATTAAATTTTAAAAAAAGAGTAACAGGATATGTATTTAAGAATCCGGAGTAATAACAGACGCTTTAGAGCCCCAGAACAGAGGAGAAAAGTACTAGCGGATCGACCATGACCCCCAATGACTTGGTTTGCCCGGCAGGAGGGCGCCGGCGTCTCCAGCCCGCCGCCCAGTCCTCTCTGCGGGGAGCCAGGGACCGGCGGTCCGTTCACACGGTCCGAGCGCGGGCAGGGCCAGGGAGCGGAGCTGCGCCGCCGCCGCGGGTCTGGCTGTCACCGGCGCCCCCGCCGCCCGCGCCGCACACGCGGAGCGCCTTATAAGGCAGCGCAGTGACGTAACGCCCATAGGCCGGGCGCGCTCGGCGCCCAGCTCGCATTGTTCGGGCGACTCCCGGAGCGCGCACAGCCCACTCGCAGCGCGGCGCAACTGCGGCCCCCGCCCGGCCCCCGCCCGCCCCGGCGCAGGCAGCTCAGGTAAGCCCGGGAGAGCGCTCCGATCCAGCGAGGGGCAGTGCTGTCAGAGAGCCAGGTAGTCGGTAGGTGGCTTTTAAAGTTATCAGCATCATGAGCTGCAGACAGGTTTCGAAAAGTGCGTCCAATGAACTCTAGGTTCGAAACTTTTTCCAACTCCTACAAAACTTGAAAGTAAAAGTTTTCTTCGACGGAGGAAACAGATTTGGGATTTAATTTTACATGTTGAGAGGTGGGGGCTGACTATATATTACACAGGCTTTCCAAGTGAGCTACACATTTAATCCTGTCTGTATTAAGAAATCTTTGGGGAAGGGTGGAGGGGAGTATATTGTAATACACCAACGCTATCTCCTGATCTCTCTCCTCGAACTTAAACTCCCTGAAGTCTTACAGGAGCAGAGTGCGAAACATTGCCACACGGTAGTGGGTTTGTTAGTGAACCCCCTACCCCATGTCTTTTGTAAATCTTAATATAAAAGACTAGAAAACTCCTGTTGGGAATACATCTTGTAATTAAGAGAAATAAAGTCCTTAAGTTACAAAAAACCCTTACAAACGCCATTCTGTTTTAAAAGCATATGTCAATTTGCACAAGGAAGTAACAACTATCACCATTTTAAGTTATAACTTTTTACTTCAACTCCAGTCAGTGGATAAATGAAAAACTGCACTGAAAATTAAAGATAACCTAGCTTCTCTAGAGTAATATTTTGGACAATAATTTAGTGTGTACAAAACTAATTTAAAAGATAAAGCCTATAGAAGAATTTCGTTAATCAGTGGCATTTCAAACCATAATTAGTTACATCTAAACCGTGAATAGGCTATTGCTATAAATGAATCCTTACAGTATGATAATTGAACACTTGGTAGATGCTGAAAATCTACATTTTACTTTACTTTTCAGAATAAAAAATCAACAGAGGAATTAAAACATGCTATGTCAAGTTTAAAACACTGGAATAGAAGGAATAGAAGGTGAAAAATTGATTTATCGCTCAAACTTTATTTTATCTGAACACATACTGTAAAACAAAACTTAAGGAATTGTGACAGAGTTATTTCCCTTTTTAAATAGTCTATTTTATTTATCATTTGAAACATGGCCTTTTTATATACTTAAAATTCAAGATATATCTGTGTTTTTTTAGTAATTCCTATGTGAGTTTTTAAAGTATATGACATTGGTGCCTTCCATTTTTGCTTCATAGAATTTTGTTTTCTTTTCTAATTTTGTTTGGAGCAATACACAACTTTGGTTTTAGTATTCTAAAAGAAAAATTATGTGTTATTTGTCCTGAAGATAGGCTATATAAACTGCAGGTTAGCACCAAGAAGTAGGATTTCCCTAAAACTATTATTTCAAATCTAGGGAAGCCTACCATAATGAGGAGAGAGAGGGGCCAACACCCAGGTCATTGTGGAGAAGTACAGAATATGCAATAGAAAAGTTGTTTATTTGATATAGGCTGTAATTGGAAACTGAAAAATTCCTGCCTTGGGAAGAAGGTATTCTACTCTTCTGAATCTAACAGAGGAGAAGGGAAACAGAAACCATCAATTATTGTTTCAGCTATACCCAAAGTACCATCTGTACCATAAACTATAGCTCAACTGTTGAAAATCATAACCTCTATTAAAGCTCTAACAGCTGTGTTTCCCAGAGTCTGCATTTTATTTTTTTAAAACAGGCAAGCATCAATTTTGAAAACAAAAATTTAAATGACACACTTCAATATTCCATACTGTTTCCCTCTTATTAACTTAAAAGCATGGTCAAGGAACAATCACCCATTAAGACCCTTTTAAAACTCAAAAGTTAAACAAGATTTATCGTGGATACAATAATGTCACAGTGGCTCTCTGAGTGAGCATTTCTTAATCCTTGGGACAATCTATATGATGGGAAAAAAATGTTTTAGATAGAATGAATGTGGATTTTTACATTTTCAAATAAAGCACATATTAATTTTATGCTTAATTAAATTAATTTGCCCTTTTATGGCGATTATGATTAACTGTTAAGCCAGTAGTATTTTTGTGATATTTTCCTAATGTGAGGGAGTCTATAGTAACAGCCAATATAAAAACACAAATCAAGCTTTGAGCTTCCTAATTTTCAAGTCCACTTGCAATTACCATTAACTTGCTTTCTCAAAATGATGTAAATTTTGTTTTAGGGCTCTCTGCTACCCCTTCCCCTTCCAAAAAAGTGCCTCTGGTAATAAATGGGTTTTGAGGTAAAATAAAATGTGGGAGGAAGAATAAAATTCCATTAATTCTTCTTAGGTCATGTTCTGTCTATATCTAGTGCTTCAGGGCAAAGTGAATGCTTTTACAAGGTGAAGAGAGAAAAAAACAGCCTCCTATTTAAAGGAAAAAGGAAGGGGAGGGGGGCAGGAAGAGAACTGTTTATAAAAGACTGGATATTGTGGAGTAATAATCAGAGGATGTAAAGAAATATTGGTTTCAACCTGCTTCAGAAACTGAAATCTGTTGTTCACATAGCCAGTCATTATATTTAAAAAATCTAACACCTTACCTTTAATTTATTTGACTATGAATTTAGCTTTAATTTAAACTGATTATTTAGTTTTGTAAATTATGTTTAAATAAGGATTTAAAGATGAAGAGATATTGCATACAGAACCAGCATCACAGAGTTTCAAAGAAATATTCCTATGACTGCTTCTGCCATGACTACACTATTTCTGGGCCACCAACCCAATCCTTATGCTTGATGTGTGCTACAAAGACTTTTAGAACCTCTTCTGGCTTGTGGTCAGTTTCTACTTCAAATGTTAGGTGCAATTATTAATTCTTAGTGGATCATCACCAACACTGTTGTAAGAACTCCTAGATCCCTCTTTTTCTTAAAAACAGAGTTGAGATTCTCTCTCCCTGGACTTTTGCACTAACATTATTTCCAACTGGGAAAGAAAGCTGGGCAAACAAAAGTGGGAAGGCCCTCCAAGGAAAGTCCCTTGGTTCTTTTTCAGATGTGGGGGAAGCACTCCCCTTTCATGATTGTTCTTTCAGATGCTTTAGCAGATTAAGACAGGACAGCAGCAGTTTTAATTGACTCCAAGAAGAGAGAATAACACATTAGTAGTGTTCTTTCTCCAATCTGACCATCCTCAGATTCCTATACCCTACTGGTTCCAAAATAAGATTAAATCTTAAAGATACAGTTTTGTTTTGTTTTTAAATAACAAGCTTGGGGAATGATGTATTTGGGTGTTGGGGGTGGTGGTGTAGGTAGGTATGTAGAGGAATAGGTAGGTTAAGTGTATTATTGGGTCAGGTAAGGGTAGAGAAGCAAACACTCAACTCCTTGTTTCTGTTTATGGTAACTACTGATTCTAGCCTCAAGGACAGTATTATCAGTAAAAGAAAGTATATATATTAATTACATCAGAATAGCAAACACTCAACTCCACAGATGTAAGTTTGAAAAGTGCCTTGATAGGTTCTTCTGTATGGACATGTGGATGCCCCATGTCTTAGAGAGTGTGTACACATGCACATGTACACACACACACACACATACATACACGGCAGGAAATGTCCACAGAATTTTATAGCTGTAAGAAGCCTTGCAGGCCATCTGATCCAAATGCCTCACCTTGCAGAAGAAGCTGACGTTAAGTGTGACTTGCTTTAGAGACACAGAGCTACTCAGAGGCAGAGCCAGGGGGCCCTGAATTTTAAATTAGTGGTAGGAAGAGAGGAAGACAGAAGCCCCAGAAGTCTCAACACTGTAAGTGTTAATTTGGATATAAGCCCATTTTAAAAAGAAAATAAAAGGTTCAAAGTTCTTGTTAATAAGTATAGGCAGCAAGAAGGCAGGGGGAGAGGAGGGAGGTGAAATTAATACAGTTCAACCAGGACACAACAAGGGAAGGGAGGTGATAAAGGGAGGACAGAGAAAACAAGTAATAGATTTACTTTAAGGTTCTCTAGTTGACAAAGCTCACTGTCTGCTTTGAAGCTGAGAGGGGCCCTGGAAAGAGTGCTCTATAGTCAAAGACATTTATATTTGAACCATAAACTTAACAAGTAACCTCTTCTCCACATCTTCCAACTAAGCATTTTGCACTCCCCAGACCCCCCCAACTAGCAGGTTCCCTTTCTAATTTAAAGTGACTCAGTGCCTTAAAAACAACTTCCCCAGAACAGTAGAGGAAGTTACCAATGAAGTCTCCTGGTGATACTTACCCTGCTTTACTTTCCTTCACACCATGCACTGCTACATGACATCAAATTACAAATTAATTGCTTATTTGTTTACTGTCTGTCTCCTGGACTATAAACTTCTAGAGGGTCAATTTTGCAACCAATTTACCCTAGAACATAGAAAAGTACCCTAGGTATAGCCAATAGGTGTGCCAAAATAGGATAGCCAGCCAATGTGGCTCAGTGGTTGAGCATCAACCCACAAACCCAGAGGTCCCTGGCTGGATTCCCTGTCAGGGCACATGCCCAGGTTGTGGGCTCCATCCCCAGTAGGGGGTGTGCAGGAGGCAGCTGGCAGATGATCTCTCAGTGTTTCTCTCTATTCCTCTCCCTTCCTCTCTCTCTCTCTAAAAAAAGGGGAGGGGGGGAAGGACTGGATAAATGTACAAATAAAGTACAATCTAGAAGCTTCTTACTTGATAAGAAATGAATATTTTTGAAAACAGTAGGCTAAGAGCCTCTTCTAGATTTTGTTCAGGAGCCCAAAACAAATCTCTGCCACTGCTTGAAATAACCACATAGAATTGACTTACAAACACAAAAACCAGAAAACAAATTAGGCTCAGATGAAGTCAAGACAGTGAAATCTGCTTTGTACTCTATAGTATCTGTTGTGTAGGCAGACCAAGTAAGGTGCTTCTCTGCTCACTGCCTGCTTCCACCTACTTTACTTTAACTTCCTCCCAAAATAGAATAAAGGCAGTGAAAGAGTACCAGGTGAATGGCCCTGGGACATGGAATGGACTCTATAAAGAAACATATGAAGAAGCAGAAAATAACTATTTTGTCTTTAATGAAGGGTAGACTCCTCTGTTTTTCCCTAATCTATGTGCCTCAGATGAAGGCCTGGAAGATGCACAGTCATTGGGTCTAAACAGTTTGTCCTTACAGTAATTAGAAATCTGCAGACTACCTTTTCCCAATCATACACTTAGATTCCAGTTTCTGTGGGTAGTCTAGTCCATCTGCCAGGTTTTACAGGAAAAAAATAAGAAAAAGTGACTTTCCTATAATTTTTCAAAGTTAGATAACTCCAGTGTCAACCTATAAAGCCAGCCTTGGGCTTATAACTCCTCAGAAGCAGCAACATTTACTGAGTGTCTACCAGGCATTGTGCTAAGCATAAGGCAGGACAACAGACCCAGCCAACTAAGTTCTCTACACGCTGCACCATGTTACTAACCCAATTATACCTACCAGCAGTGGCTAGCACTGTGTTGATGACAAGGACTAATAAGATCACCAGCGGCTCTTGCACAAAGGCTTCAATCATGGTTGAGGGAGGGTCCCTGCTCTTTCTTAATAGACTGGTAAAAAAGCATTGTAGATAAGACAAGATGGTTGTACATAAAAATTAAGTAAGGATAAAAACAGTGGGGGACTGTTTTAAAAAATTCAACAGAATACAGTCAACCTCCAAGCTTGCCTACTAGTGACACTAAATTGACATGGACAAATAGTGTTATCTCAGTGGTAAGACTAAAGAGCAGGAATAATGGCTCATAAATTCAAAGTCTACTCTTCCTGGCTCTGCCATCCACTCCCTGGGTAAGCTTCCTGTAGCCTTGGCTTCCACAAACCTAAAAAAAAGGGCACAGTGTCATCCACCGTAGGAATCTCTCAATACTGGGAAAGAGAGACTAGTGGGCAGTAACCGAGGGAGTTCTGATAAAGAAGAGCCAAAGACTTAAACGAAAATACAAGCTACTGATCTATCATTATCCAGACAACTCAGCTAAAGAAAATGGGAGGAATGTGAGGGGAAAAGTCCATACTTAAACACAGAGGAAAGATTAACATCACTGTAGCTCGGAGTCTGTGAGAACTCCAAATCACTGTACCAAAAGCAGCCTCAAGGATGAGGTCAGCCCTCCAGGATTGGCTTCTCTGACAGGAGCAAAGCTGCCAGATTTATCTAATCTCATGGCCCACCAGTCTTGGAACAAAAGTTTAAAGGTGAACTAAGTTTCTCTTTAAAATTCTTTTTTTAAGTGAACCAAAATAAATACAAACCTCTGAGCAGAAATCCTAAGATGAATCTAAAACATTCATTACATTTGGCCTGACAAAACTTATGTGACTACTGCTATTACAATGGAAGAAAAGGAAAGAGCTGCTTGGCCTAGGAGTTTGGGGAGAGCATGAGAAAGTCCCTAATTCCCAGTTCTTTGCTCAAGACAAAGAGCGATGCAGTGAGATGCTGTGTAAGTCCCTTAGCCTTACTTCTTTAGTCTATTAACTAAATGGCATAGGAGGTAAATCACTGAGGAGTTTTGTGAAAAGTTATCCTTTGCTGATAAAGGGAAGATTATCTATTCTTTAAAAATAATATCAATTTATTATCAAGATGGTTAAAAACATATTATTAAAAGAAATGCATTATATTTGAGATTACATATTATCCTTTAGCTTTCATACAACTGGTTATATACTGCACACTGAGGTATTTCTGATAAAGGTAAGAACAACCTTGTCAAGTGATTTGGAGTTCCACTCATTTCCCCTAAAATTATGCTTCATGAGATTCTTCTTATAGTCCCATAAAATTCATTGTATTAGGCAAAGATGCAAAGAATCACAGGCAGAGTTAAGATTTTCTGGCTGGATTTCCCCCATCTAAACTTTATTTAAATTTGTCTATAAGTGATTACCTCACTTCACTGAATGGTTCCCCCTCATGAGAAGTGACAGGAACAAGAGGAACAACACCCTACTTTTCCTGCTCTAATAAGTCAATTCTGAGAATTTTACAGTCATTCAGCCTAAGAGGGATTTATGCTCCCCTAAGAAATGGTTCTTCTCACCCCTCAATCATCTGGTCATTAAGTATGTACTGAGCTCAAACCCATAGAGGGAGATAGAGAGATATCAAATCCTTCAAGGAGCTTACTGTTAGTAGTTCAAGAGCAAAACAAATGTACTAAAGCAAATTAGAAAGTGGTATAAAACAATATAGAGTATTTGTGTCACAAAACTGTCAGGGCTGTGGGGACTCAGAAAGGGGGAATCAGCTAGGATTAGACAAATTAGGGAACATTCATGGAAAAGATGGGAACTGAAATGTAAATGGAGGCTACTGAACAGAGCATTCCAAAAAGGATGGCAGATTTATTCTTTGGAAATCTACTATGAAAAGAGAATCTAAAGTAAAAAGAGAAAGAAGGCTTCAACCAGGATCAGAACACCCAAACTCTGATAATTAAATCCATCCTTTGGTTGTCAGAACAACCTGGACTGTCATAGAAAGGAAGGCACCTTAAATGATTTCAATCCTTAAAGTGAAGACTAAATGTGATAAAGCAGTTGGCACAGTCGCAGAACCATAGCAGCAACTCAGTAAATGGTACCTATGATATCATGCCAGTTTCCCTCAAGGACGGTGCTCCATCGTCACCTGGGGCTACAGGCTTCTGCCAGGCTGAGGCACGAGGTGCAGCCTCAGGGCCAAAGAAGAGGTGCTAGGATGCAGTCCTGAAGAGCTCTGTTCTCTTACATTCAGCCATAAAGTGAACTAAAAGATTAAGCTTGTTGGAGAAAAATCCATGTGTCTAGTGCCTAACCTCTCTGAAAAAACCACTCTGAAAATCGAGGTCACCCTTATCCTCGTTCCCTTGCTAGAAGGGAACGCCTCCTATGAGCAACCCACACGAGTGTTCCTAAATATGTCTTAGTCACCTGAGATAATAAACAAGTAAAGGGCAAAGAGAGCAAAGGCTTAGAAGCTAGCCTGGAATCTCTGTTTTACCTTGAAAGTCCTACCATGCCTGAGAGACACACACAAAAACAAACTGGTAAGACAAATCTTCCAGCTTATATCAGATCCTAGACACATACTAAAGATTCCCTTTTCAGAAACTAATAGTCTAAATACTTCTTCCCAGGTGTTCATTTTTCAGTTTAATTGTACTTTCAATTTAGCATAACATTTTTAGTGTCAAACACTAAAAGACTTCTTTACTTTTACAGCATACTTATAACTTTGAACTACAATAAATTCTTGATAAAGAACCAAAAAGAAATCTGAATCACATGAAATTCCAATTAGAGTTTCCATATAGTTATGAACCACTGAGACTTGACAAGTCCTAAAAATTTTGGTCTAATATTTCCTGTCCATTGGATACATGGTTTTTCTGAAAGTGGCTTTTCTGTTGTTTAAGAATTGGGGTTTGGCCTTTTCCTTTGTTTTTAGCGTCGAATGAGTGAACTTTAAAAATGAGGTACAGTGAAGTCAATACTTTTTTCAAGAATACTTCTTTTCAACTACGTAGTGCAAACCTGAAATAGTTTGCCCTCCCTTAAAATTAAAATCACAAGATAAGATCTGGTCAGGGCAAAAATGGATGGGCATTCATATAACATACACATGAGGTACATTATAGCCTTTTCTTTAATTCTATGAACAGAATGTCTCACAGAGATAAACATAACTAAATGGTTGAAACTCTTCCTGAAGCACAAAACCAGCAGCAGATCCAGGGCCAAGGGAAGGGAAGTGTCAAGTCATTGCCTGCATCTCTAGACGGTCTACTGCTAACCACTGTAACATCTTGATGGAATTGCCCCTCACTACACATGCTTAATATTCTCTAGAACACATTCATCTTAAAAGAAGATAGGCTCAAACCCTGTGTTCATGAATTGTCTTCTCTATGCTTGAAAGTGGCAGAAAAGGAAAATGTAATGCAAATGCGCTGAACTGTCAATCAAGGGAATATTAAGGCTCAGATGACTAAAATCATTTGAATTTTACAGTTTACTCAAAAGGACATGCAAAACACAGTCCACAAGAAAAGTGGTCATTTATATTCCAACAGATTCTAGAAGAAAACCTGTCTGTAACTAAACTTTACCTATTGCTCAAACTCTAGCTCCCTAGAACATCATGGAGGAAACGGAAACCTGTCATCCTTAGGAACTAGGAAAAGTGGGTAGGGGTATATGGAGGACACTCACTGTGGTTCATGATCTAATTGCTCAGCAGGAAACCAAACCAGGCATCAGCCTCCATCTTCCAGCTGCACTGACCTCTAGATACTATTCAGTGCTATTAAATGTTCCTAGTTCTGTTGTCCCTTATTTACTGACTTACTATAGCTAAAATAAATGGAGTGAAAAAAGAAAGTTCTCTAGGGATCAAAATGTTTCATATGTTACACTCTTTGGGCTCCTATTTACCCTGTTTCTCATGGAAAACTTAACTGTATGACTTCAGTAGTCACAATAAAACCTAAGCCTCTGTTGTTGTGGTTTCTAAATTTCTGAAGTCTGAATTTCCCACTAACAAGTTAGGAAACCTCTGGTTTCCCAAGCATACCACATTAGCCGCTGCCTCTGAGCAGGCAGCCACACTACAAGGAGGTGAAAGAAAACCAGTGAACTCATCCACTTTGGCACTTGACTGCTTCCTCCTTTGGCCTTTTATGTTAAATCTGACAAACTGATCACCAGTGAATTAACATAGGAAAGCCAAATAAAGGAGGAAAGTCTTTTTCTTAAAGACAGGAACTAGGGGCTTAATTTTTTTTGTTTGTTTTTGGCTCAGAATAAGATTTAGGATATACTCTTTGTAGCCTTTTAAAAGGGAAAGAATAAAAGAAAGAAAAGCAACCTACCAAAGAATAAGTGTTAAAAGAAAGGAATTATACTAATCCTCCAAAATATCTATTTGCAATATCTGATTGAAAACAACCTATGATCTGGGAAAAGAAAAAAAGGACTAATGGAAATTAAAAACAGAAAATTCTGCAGGTACATCAGAATGCTCTTCTAAAGAATCCATTTCTGTTTACCTCAATCCAAGAAGATTAAGATACAAAATGGATTTTCAGCAATAAGAGAAATTCATATAAATATTTTTAGTAAGATCATACCCATACACTTTTAAGGGTATATAGTACTATGCCCTTGAAGTCTGTCTGAGAAAAGGCTGCCTGTTAAAAATATTTTCCGAGAACTTTAAGTTCCTTGAAATGTTCTACGGAAATGGTATTTATGACAAACTCACCTCCTCTGGGGAATATGAGATGTTATTACTGGCAAAGTCACAAATTTTTAAACCATCCAAAAATAATTATGAATTTATGCCAAATAACTAAACTTGCTTTATTATTACAATGATTAAGAGAATATTTGCTAATGTCTCATGATCAAGGCTCAAAGTAGCCATGAACCTACAGAAAACACTGACAAAACAGTAGATTGCAAATGGTGGTGATTTTCTGTCCTTTTGACAGGCAGAATATTACAACACAAATTCACTGGAGAGGGTTGTATGCATGTGAGATAAATGAGGTAGGAGGTGGGGGTGTATGCCATGGTGGTGAGAAACAGGATTCTGAGTAAATATTATATTGGCATTGTGGTTCTGCCAATTACTAGCAGGACCTTTCGGCAAATTATTTAACTTGTCTAAGCCTCAGTTGCTTATTTGTAAAATAAAGACATTAATAGTTGTCTGCTATGACTGTTTCCAGGACTGGCATGCAACATGGCATATAACAATTGTTCAATAAATGGTAATTCTGTTATTCACAGATTAAGAGAAGAAACTACATACTATATGTCTGTTGCTTATAGTTACTCCCTAAAATGGTACCTAGTTCAAAACTAGAATAGGTGTAGTTCAAAATTTAACCAATATTTACTGAATACCAGTTAAGTACCAGGCGCTGTTCTTAAGCTAGAAATACAACATTGAATAAAACAGACCAATAATTGACCAATTATTAAATAAAATACACACGCACGCACACCCTTGTACTCCTACTTGCACGGAGTTTACATTCTAGTAGGAGACATAGCCAGTCATCAAATAAATACAGTATGCCAGATGGTACTAGATGAGATGAGGGCAAGTCCAGAAGCTCGCTGGGCAAGCAACCAGTACAAAAGCCACAGGCCCTGGATGTTCAAGGAACAACATGGAAGCTGGTGTGACTGGAGCAGAGTGAGCAAAGGTAGGAGGGGTCAGGGAGCCAAGGAGGTGAGGACAGAGTGTAGGAATGAACAAATGAACACTAAAAACATGGGAAAGGAGAAAAAGGAAACTCTCTTGAGGTCAGTACTCTGGACTTTCTGGCATGTAGCCTGGTTAAGTGGAAAGAACACATGCTTTGCAGTCAGTGAGTTTTTCTTCTGGTTTGGTTATTTAGGCTGTTTGGTAATTATTTAACCACTCTAAATTTTAGTATTTTGGTCCCTACCCTCATTATAAAATGGGCATAATAATTATATAAGGATTAAATAAAACCAAGTGGCACAGAATAGACCCTCAGTACACTTGTTTCTTTCTCTCTATAAGCTAAACCCCTCACTGTACAGCAGCTGGGAGCTGGAGTCTGTGTTCCATTTCTAAGGCTACTATAACAGTTTTGAATGTTATTTAATCTTCCTGGTCTCAGTTTCTCAACTGAGAAATGTAGATGCTACACACAGACCTTATAAAGACAGATATAACCAACAAAGTGCTGTTTTAAAATTATAGTAAAATAATATTACTATTATAGTTTATCTTAATATTTAAAGTTTCAAAACAGCATCAGTATGTGACTCCCATTCCTCTACCTTATTTGATAAAATATCCTATAAATTAAAAAATTGTTAGCACGAAGTTATAAAGGTTTATTTAGCAGTCATGTATTTTTCCCTTTCCTGCCCTTGCCTAAGAACACTGATCTAATGGAAAGATTTCCAAGAAAATGTTTAACTGCAAAAGTCGAGATGATGAACAGTGTTTACAGAAAGCTATTTTTTTGTACAAAAAAGGGAAAGAATATGAATATTTATTTATGTTTGCTTGTTTACTCATAAAGACACTCTGAAAGTACATACAAGAAACTAGTCAATGGTTATAGCTTGGGGGGGAGAATAGGCAGATGAAGAATGAGATGAGAGGAAGACAGTATACCTTTTAATATACATATTTAAGAATATATATTATATATTTAGGAATGCGAATCTAAAATCCAAGAGTAAAATTCAGACTTGCTTGAAGGGTTAAAAATGAGCAAAATAAACTTTGTATGATTACAAAGTTAATTATACAACAATATGAAAACTACAAATTACCTGTTTCTCGAACAGTGTGGGCATCCTTTAGCCTATTACTTTTTATTTTTCCTGAAATATTCCAAAAGCATCATAAAAAATCCTGAATAGTTTTCACATTTTTCACTACAGAAACCAAAGCCAGCAGTAGCACATACAGAGAAAGACTGTGCCCTCCAGAACTGTGCCAAATCAGTCAGCCCACCCCACCTCTGAGTTCCCAAGTAGACATGTCTAGGAGTATCTGATCCCAGTAGAGAAAAGGAAGGACAGAGGTAAGATGAGCAAAACATCAGAGAGGCTTTGGGATGGCTGGCTATTACCACCCATCGTGATATGCTGGTATTTCAAAGGATAACGCACATTCATAGCATCCTTCTCTTCGAGGAAGGGAGAAGAGATATGGTATAGATCTATGAACAAAAGAAAAATGGAAAATACTGCCTGGTCCCAAATACACTAGAGCAGTAAGTAGATGATACTGAAGAAGAGTCATGAATGTCCCAGACAACCAGCACAAAAACGTCTAACAGAGTATTTTTCCAAAATGTTAACCAGAGGTGATTTTTGTTCCAAGATTTTTTACAATGTTGGGAGACCTTTTTTAGTTGTCACAACTGAGATGGGGGTACTGGGTTACTTCTGGCATCAGTAGGTAAGGCCATGGGTGCTACTAAACATACTACAACACACAGGACAACCCCCATAACAAAGAATTATTCAGTCCCAAATGTCAATCAGTGTGGCTAACCATGGATGTGCATGGCTGAAAAAATACATGAGTGGCTTGAAGGTAGACTACGGTAAACAGATTATGTAATTACTTCTTTCATTCGGGTGTAAATTTTGACTCTCTCCCCCAGGTAAGCCCATTGTGGCTGAGGTACTCTTCTTGTTGTCACACCATCAGTACAATTTCTACTTCTAACAGTAACTGATATGTATGGTAACAGACAGTATGCTAGGAGCTTTTGTATGGATTATTTTACTTAATCCTCAAAACACAACTAGTATGAGGGAGGATCCAGTATTATCTCCATTCTGCAGATGAAGAAAATGTGGTCAAATGGCTTTCTCAGTCACACTAGGTAGAAATGAGGAAGCCAAGATTCAACTCTGAAAATCGAACTCCAGAATCTGAATTTATCCCCCAGCACTACCCTGCCACCCATAGTATTCTGTTGCCTTTTTCCTATTGGTGCTTTGGTGTGGGCAAGTGTACCTGCTCCCTGTCAGTCATCCTGGCTGCCTCTTGCTACTCAGGCACCTACACTGTTTACTGTCATCTACTGCTGTGGCAATAGGAAACAGGCAGTAGGGAGGACATCAGCCCTCTTCTAAAAGAGGGCTATCTTGGGCCAAACATATAAAACACAGAAGAACACAGATCACGAGGAGTACAAAATCAACCACAGAAAGAGGCAGGAAGGAATGGAGAGAAGGATCAACAATGAAAGTGTTAGGAATCTGGGAATAAGCCCAATATCACCATCATATCACCAACGGAAATTTAAAGTCAGCTCTGCATGCCAGGTACTAGGCAAGGTATTCTCAGGAATTGAGGAGCACACGCACACACACCCCCACCTGTGACAATCCAAAGCATCACATCCTGAGTAGCTTTTTTAATGCTTCTCCTTAGAGAGAGACAAGAAAGCTAGGGGAAGGCATCATGGCTACATTAGGTCCGCGTAGGCATTATAGGATGAGGGAGACACCCATATGAAACTTTCAGTCTGCCAAGGACCTGTAATCTCAATCCAGTGGATAAACTAGGGTGTGGGGTGTGTGTGTGTGTGTGTGTGTGTGTGTGTGTGTGTGTTGGTAGAAGTAGAAGTAGTAGTAATCAAAATGGGCAGTCTGGAAAAAATGTTAATATGTTGATCTGCGAACTCTTTTTTAAATAATTAAGAATCTCATGGCTGGGGGAGAAGAATGTGAAAAGAAAGTGAGTAAGCTCTTCAGCACAGTAGTGTATTCACAGTAATTGGTCTTTACAGAGTTCCTTCTTGATTGCTATACTATAGTCAAAGTAAGGCAAAAAACAAAACAAAAACAAATCCACCTGAGTAAATTGCAAAAGAAAAAGCATATGAGTAGATTTTTTTTAACATGAAAAATTAAAATGTGGGATGGGGAGGCACGGCTCACTGGTTTTAAGTGAACATCCACTATCTAATGGTTGCTTCTAAAAAGTACCGCCCTGGAGAAACGACAGAACATTATTCAGGCTCGAAGTAATGATCCCAGTACAGATTTATTCCTGCTGTCCTTGTCACTTCCATGTTAGTTCTCATTTCCTCTCCCAGGCCTAGACTGAGCACCTTTTCAAGTCTCTACTCAGCCCTTTGATTGGGGTGCAGAGTCTTTCCTAGCCCAGATTCTGTGCTCACAAACTGAAAATAGTCTCCTCACAGCCTTACTCCCCAAGCTCTGTGCCTGTGAGCTCTCACACTGGTCTTTTTCTGGTTCTGAAATCTCATCTTTCAGTTTTTCTTTCTAGGAGACCCTTTGTCTCAGTCAGTTACTTTGCTCTTTTTTCCGCTTTTAAAAAATAAGATTTGCCCCAATCCTGGGTCCCTCTGCTCAATCTGAGGATTTCATGAACTGTTCTCAAGATCCTGTTTCCCTGTTAAAAGCTCCCAAGGTCCTTATAATTAAAGGTCATTTGACTATCTGCATCTTATTATTTCACTTTCCTGCTCCCCAGGAAGCCAAACAAGACTGCTCAGATGATGCAAAGTTTTGACTCAAGATGCCCCATTTTTACCATATACTCCTCTGACACCAGTGAAAGGCTCCTCCATCACTTCATGCCCCAATTCTTATTTCACAATGAAGGAAAATAGTAATCCAGCTTACTGGATCTGGACCCATCTATGGTGTCTCTAAATGATCTCAATGATGATGACAGGATTTTCAGTAACAAGGACATAAAGCAGACACAGATGTACACTCATACTCAGCTAACAGATGCCAAAAAAAGTGTTACTGTTCTTCTGTATCTTGCTGACCAAGTCAAATGAACTGAGCATTACATTATGACTATGGTATGCTGTAACTGTAGTTTTTTTTAAAAAACCTTTGACTTGTGAGAGAAATAAAAGGAAGCAACATACATAGAATAAAACAAAGACTAGTCATAGCTATTTTTATGAGTGCTCCTAAAAATTAGACTAAACAGTGAAAAGTCCCATTGAAAAATCAGGGAGTAGTGCAATGAAACATAAATTATAGGCCCAATTACCAAGAACCTATTTTAGCCTAAGGAAGCTTTCCAATAAATTCCATGTAATTACTCTGCAAACTGTTTAGAACACTGGAGTTATTTAACCATGAACATAGCTGCTATCAGTGCAATGCAACAATTAAAATTACATATTAGATAAGAATTGCTATAAGATCTATATAGTGGGATATAATCATAACCAGATTATCACAGTCTAGCTGTGAGAGCGGATATAAAGTTGTATAAAGCAGTGTGATATATGTAGTTATCTGCTTTGTAATTAACATGTAAATCAGGAAGAAACAGTAACGTATTAAACTAGCTCTGGAAAAATGAAAGCAAATATAGGAACTGAGCTCCGTTAAAGTTACAAACTTTCGACTAAAATGAGAGATGCACTATTATATGTATTTTAGGAAAAGACCAAACAGGATTTGATATCATCACACTATTTGGTTGTTGATGGGAAACTAATATAAATTATGAACAGAGTGATCTATGCAAGTATACAAGCAGGTTTTTGACAGAAAAAGGTAAACTGACAAAAGCACAGTACCTTGCAGAGTAGATGCTCACTATAATTGCCTCATAAAGATCTGAAATGAATGAAATGTCAGCTGACCTGCATGTAACTGCGGATGGATCCATTTAAAAACCAGGCAACTCAGTAGTTTCCATGCCCTTATTTCAAACTGTGGTTTCAAACAAAACCCAATGTCTTATGGAGACAATTTTGTCATTTAGGATTTTTCTAAGAACTGAGAGAGAGGGATTTGAAAGCAGAGAGTCTTCCATCTATGGTGGGGAGCAAACAACTAGTTTTATTAATGATGGAAAACTGAAGCAGTACCTGGGCCAGTGAATCTGGCAACTTCAACAGGATGAACAAAGGGCTTGCTTAGTAACAGCTTGAAGAAGGTGACAGCTTAAACCAGAGGCTTTTCCAGTGAAAGATGCATTTACCATTTAGGCTTCAACTGTCTGTCTTTGAGAGTAATGGTTCTCAAAGTGTGGCCCTTTCAAGAAGTCTGTAAGGTCAAAGCTATTTTCATAACAACACTATCTTTTTCATTCTCATTCTCACACAAGTGTACAAGGAGTTTTCCAGAGGTTACATGACGTGTGGTGACATCATTACTCTGACAGCTAATGGAATATGTGAAACAGATTTGAGCATCCAGCTGTCTTCAATTAAGCCAGACATTAGAGTTTGCAGAAATAAAACAATATAACTTTTCCTGCTGGTTTTGGTTTGAAAAGTTATTTTTTATAAAAACATGCTATTTATGCTAACATATAATAGGTTTATTTTTGTGTGTTTTATTTTTTTAAAGATACAGGGTTTTCTTTATTTTTTTGGAGGAAGGGATACCACATTTCTACTCAATTAAAAGAAACATTTTTATCAGTACAGACGTCTTTTTTTTTTTTAAACACTTATCATGCCATGAATTCATAGGGAATGGGTTCCAGCAGCTCAGGCTCCCTGCCATTGGTTCTCACAAAGTGTGCTTCTCTGGGGGGAGCAGGCTGGCGCTTCAGTTGAACTCAGGTACCTTTCTCTTTGGCTTCCTTCTTTGTCTGATTATTTTCCTTCCCACATTTCAGGAAGCTATCTCAGCTCCTAGAGCACTTAATATGCTCAATATGTACATAATTCTCTTGGCGAGAAATCTTCCCCTTAACTTGTTCGTTCACAACAATGCCCACCACATGCTGGGTGACACTGTAGACTCTTACCTTTTTGCCCTGATAACGTTTGTGGGCCTTCCTCTTTGAACAGTGCCCATTCCCTTGATGTCTACAATATCACTTTTCTTGTAAATTCGCATGTATGTGGCCAAAGGAACATCTCCATGTTTTCTAAAAGGCCTGGAGAACATACAGCAGGTGCCTCTCCTCTTTCCCTTTGTGTTAGTCATTTTGTCGAATTACTGGAAGATGGCGGTTCCGGATGAAAGGAAGCTATAATAGGTTTATTAATGAATACATGGGTATTTAAAAAAACATATTAATCTGAGCCCCGACTGGGTGGCTCGGGTGGAGCAGCATCCCATACACCAAAGGGTTGGTAGTTCAATCCCCAGTCATGGCATGAAAGGGAGGCAACCAAGTGATGTTTCACTCTCACATCTCTCTCCCAAATCAATAAAAACATATCCTTGGATAAGGATTAAAAAAAAAAAGGAAAAAATCTTAATCTGAATTTCTAATACAGTAAATACTGGTAAGTATAATCCACACAATCAAAAGCTCTTGAGGGCCCTCAATAATTTTCAAGTGTAAGGGAATCATGAGACCAAAAATGTGAGAACTACTATTCTGGAGCCTTCACTGAACTGCACTGAACTATCTGCTCATTCTTTCTCAACAGCCTACAAACTCTGAGAACAGGAAACCTCCCTTTTTCATCTCAGTATAGCCCCAGTACTAACTATAGTCCTTTGATGTTTGAAATTAAATTAACAAAAGTCTTGCCATATTCATAACATCAAAACTTTAAGTTCAAGATCCACATAGTAAATACAGTTGCATATCTGTCTCCTAAAAATAATAGATGAGAAGCTAAGCTGACTCTGAGGTTGTTCAACACTTACAGATTTCTATAGCTAAAAGAAACACCACAATGCCATTAATGGCTTGTGGAATTGACTTTATTGCTAGATAATCACCCTAAATTTATATAGGCCAGTTATCTGAAAAACTGGAAAAGGAGAAACATAATTGATGTGGTATGGAGGTCAGATTATAGATGAATATTTCCATTTCTATTTCATTCACTGTTGATGTAATGTTGCTTGTGTAATAAACAAACATAATTGTCCAGTACAGTTCTGGACTCTGGAAAAAAAAAGTACCACTCCTTTGTTTGCAGAAATGAAATAACCAAAGGAGAGCGAGGGGCTAGGATGTGGACATTTATTTACCACCCATCTCTTTTCTCCAAAAAGCAAGCACATACAGTTCTAATGCAGGGATCTGAGTAAGGAAGAGACAGATGTTCCAAAAGTCTCGAGTCTTTTTAGAGGCCAGTGTACTTGGAGAACACCAATGGGAAGACAATTTACACTTCATTTTCTTAAATATCTGAAACCATGCACATGGTAAATATTAGAGCAGCTTCTTTAAAAGACTAATTACTTAGAACAGTGCTACAGTATTTTCCACAAGAAGGTATATTTGTTCATTCTTTCATTCACTCAAAAAAATATTCACTTAGTGCCCTCTACAGGTAAGGGCTTTGTGATAGACACTATAGAAGACAAAAATGAATCAGACATGTGTCCTATTCTTAACAAGCTTATATTTTAGAAGCGGTGATTGTAATGTACAAAAAATAAGACAAAAGTGGGGGGAATTATAATATAAATTATTATGGGTATGACTGGCATTGTTGCATTTAGGCACACCATGTTTTATACATGTGTTATATGATGCATATTATTAACACTGTGTCTCACACAGAGGAGATAAAATATATAGTCATGCATGTGTGCTGACGTGTGTGTGTAAGTAAGCTGAAAACTTCAGAATGTATAATTTGTAATAAAGAACCAGCATTATAGTTAGTAGCAAAGAACATTCAAGATGACAGATGTGATATTTTGAGAAAAGAAGGAACTGGTATTGCACATAATAGTGATAAACCACAGTAAGTTATAACAGTTCTAAGCCATAATAGAAACTCTAAAGAAAAGCTGTAATAAGATACTGCTTTAAGCCAGTTTGGATTTAACTACCTCACATTTGTGTCCATAAAACCAGCTTCTACAACTTGTTTTTATTGGACAAGATTCAGTGAATGTTCCTATAATCCTATGTTGTCAGTACTTAAACATGAATATGAGTACTTCAAGACAGTAGTCTTCAAACTGGAGTACACATACCCCTGAGGGTATACAAAGACTTTCCAGAGGTACAAGCATTGGAGAGCTCTAAGGGAATCAATGTCTACATCTGCAACTCACACACATGCTTTCCAAAACTGATCTGACCGAAAAAGTGCTTGTGCTCTGAGTTCTTCCTTTCCAACAACCCTTTCAAATAATCTTACTTAAAAATCTTACCAAATGCATCTTCGTGGATTGGAAAACTCCTCTGGAGCGCAGACAAAGGGACAACCATAGACTTATTCCTGAGAGGGTCCAATGAGAGAGCAGCTGCAGTTTCAGAACCAACCACTGGATGGAGCAGTGCCTATTACTTCATCTAGGGACAACTCAGGCAAGACCCTGTGCCTCATCTCTTTTAGAAATGAAATGGTATTTACACATTTACTTAAGTTGAAAAATTGAATCAGACTTTTCCTGAATATCTGATTTGGCTGACTGGTTTGCCAATGATGACTTTTAGATTGTATGGCAGAGGTTAATATATATCTTTTAAAAGTATTTCCTTGAATAAAAAATTCCAGATGCCAGCTTTAAAATGTATGAAGTACTTAGTTTTTAAAAATTCTTTTAGAACAAAGTACTGAAGATAATTTTTTTTAAAATACCATTTACAACAGCATAAAAAATTTTTAGGGATAAGTTTAACCAAGTCGGTAAGCAACCTATAAGTAAAAACTATAAGACATTGATGAAATTAGCTGAAGACACAAATAAATAGAAAGATATTGTGTTCATGAATTGGAAGAATTAATATTGTTAAAATGTCCATACCATCCAAAATAATCTACAGATTCAATGCAATCCCAATCAAAATTCCAATGGTATTTTTCACAGAATTTTTTTAAAAAATCCTAAAATGTATATGGAATCACAAAAGACCTCGAATAGCCAAAGCAATTTTGAGAAAGAAGAAAAAAGCTAGAGGCATCACATGTCCTGATGTTAAACCATAGTACAAAGTTATTGTACTCAAAACATTATGGAGCTGTCATAAAAACAGACACATAGACCAATGGAACAGAATAGAAAGCCCAGAAATTAACCCATCCATACTTGGTCAGTTAATTTTCACAGGAGCCAAGAATATACAATAGAAAAGGGACAGTTTGTTCAATAAATGGTGCTGGGAAAACTAGATATTCATGCAAAAGAGTGAAACTGGGCTTACATCATCTAATGATCTAAGATAAAGCTATCTTACATTACACACAAAAATCAACTCAAAATGGATTAAAGATTTGAAACTAAGACCTGAAACTAAAATTCCTAGAAGAAAACATAGGGGGTAGGCTCCTTGACAATGGTCTTGGAAATGATTTTTTGGAATTCATACCAAAAGCAAAGGTAACATATTCACCTTTTATTGATAAGGACTGAATATCCAAAATATACAAGGAACTCACACAACTCAAAAGCAAAAAACCCAATAACCCAATGAAAAGTGGGCAAAGGACCTAAACATTTTCCCAAAGACATACGAATGGCCAGCAGGTACATGAAAAGGTGTTCAACATCATTAATCATCAGGGAAATGCAAAACAAAACCACAATGAGATATCAGTCGCAACTGTTGAAATATCTATTATCAAAAAGAGACAACAAATGCTAGCAAGGATGCAGAGATAGTGGCATTCTTGTCCACTGTTGGTGGGCCTATAAACTGGTACAGTCAATATGGAAAACAGCATGGAACTTCCTCAATAGAACTACCAGATGACCCAGCAATCCCACTTCTGGGTATATAGTCAAAGGAAATGAAATCACTACCTTGAAGAGATATCTGTAATTCCATGTTCATTCCCCATTAGTCACAATAGCCAAAGTATGGAAACAAGTGTCCAACAATAGATGAATGGATAAAGAAAATGTGATTTTATACAAATATACACACAGAGGTGGGCAAAAGTAGGTTTACAGTTGTTGGTATGGAAAATAATACAATAATACAAGAAAAACTCTTGTTTCGTGTACTCACAACTGTAAACTTACTTTTGTCCAACTCTGTATATACATATATATGTATATAAAATGTAATATTATTCAGCCATTAAAAAAAAAATCCTGACATTTGCAAAAATGTGGATAAAACTAGAGGGCATTATGCTAAGTGAAATAAGCCAGGCAAAGACAGACAGGTATGTACTGCATTGTATCACTTATATGTGGAACCTAAAAAAAAAAGTTTAATTCATAGAAACAGAGTAGAATGGTGGTTGCCGGGGGCTGGGTGGGGTGGGGTGGGGGAAAGAGCAAGAGGCTGGTAAAAGGGTACAGTTATAAAATGAATCAAGTCTGCGGATCTAATATATAACATGACTCCAGTTGACAGTACTGGTGATATAACTGAAAATGGCTAAGAGAGAACCTCAGTGTTCTCACACACATAATAAAAGGTGAATATGTGAGGCGATGAATGTGTTATTTTGATGGGAATCCTTTCACAACTTATATGTATATCAAATGATCATGTTGTATACTTTAAATATCTTCCAATTTTATTTTTCAATCACACCCCAATAAGCAAAATTTAAAAAGTAGATAATGTGCTAAAGGGAAGTACCGCGATTACTCTTCAAATGAACAAACTAGTTGTACATAATAAAATAATTATTTTAGGAGAGATAAGAGCAAACATTTGAAAACCACTGCTCTATAAGATACGAACTAAAAAGAATACAAGCACAATGATGAGAATTTTTCTTTAATTTCACAGTTTTTCTAATACAGAAAGTGATCCTTGAAAAAGACACTTTGTATGTGGACCAGTTCCATGCAGTAGTTGTTGTTGTTCGTTAGAGAGGCAAAGTGGTATGCAGAAACAGCACAGGCTTTGCCCTTCCAGATCTTTCTGACCCTCGATTTTCACAGCTATAAAATAGAGATAATAATCCCAAACTCTATAAGCTTACCATGAGAATTAGAACCAACAGATGTACTGATTTAACTCACTGGTTGGCAACACAACACTGACACTAAATTAAAAAATGGAAGTTATTATATAGTCTCCAAATTTTAGTCTTTGGGCTGTGTGAGGAAAATCACAAATTGGAACTAAAATTATTTACTGCCTTTTTTAGGTGAAAATTTAGCTACTGACCAACCACCTATGACATAAATATTCAGTCATTTTTCCAATAATGTGGACAAATGATAGCTAATTTAGTCATGGTGTTCCCTATGAAAAAAAATGGATGGCCCTTTAGGTGAGGAATACAGGCTGTGTCCATAGATTGGGGTACCATCAATACTGAACAATTGGCTGAGTTAATATTCAATCAGAATATCATTTCCAGAAACTATCTGACATGTAAATAGTAAAGCCTTGCTACTCATAGTCAGTCCTGGCATCATCACCTGGTAGCTTGTTATATTGCAAAATTTGAGGCCCTTCCCTACCTACTGAATTGAAATCTGCAACATAACAAGGTTTCCAGGTGATTCAAATGCACCTTAAACTGTAAAAAGCACTGGTAAAGAGTAGCCCTTCGCAGGGAAGATACAATCACCAGGTGTGTATATGTAACTCAGGTGGGAACTTTCTGTTGTATTTGTTTAATTAAAGTTGAGTAAGGCAGGACGACGAAGAACCTAACTTCTAATGACAGACTGAAACAAAACAAGCGCATGCACACAGGCATCATGCAAAGATCAGTGGTTCTCAGCTAGGGACAACTGCCCTCTCCCCCACCCCAGAAGGTATTGGGCAATGTCTGGAGACACTTTTGGTTGCCACAACTGGGCTGCTAATGGCATCTAGTGAGTAGAGGCTAGGGATGCTGTTCAAACATCTTATAATGCACAGGACAGTCCCCAAAGAATCCTTTGGCCCAAAATGTCAATAGTGCTGAGGTTAGAGAAACACTAGCACAGATTATACAAACATCCCTGCATAAGGACATATTAGTGGGAACTATTCATGGAAAAAGTAGCAATAATTTGACTATACAGCTCTGAGGGAATGAATTTCATATGTAGACATTCTGCATCTCAAGGTTTATACTGCTTTCAAGATTATGGGTACCCTGGTTAAAAGCTCTCAAAATCACTTATCTACTTTTATTACCTGTATTAGCATATAAAATCAGTCAGCATCAATGCCTAAAATCTGTTAATATGCAAAGACAAATAATGGAGACAGAAAACTAAGTTACCATTTGGTTTAAAACCCAATCCTACTGAAGAAGGAAGTAGACTTAAACCCTCAACTCCACATCCTCCTTACCCAAAAGACACCAATAGTCTATGCCTTCATTGTACACAATCCCTTGTCTGCAATTTCAAAAATCTAAAAACTACACAAAGTTTTTGCTAAATTGTGGCAGCAAAGCTTCTTTTCTGATCTTATTTAGCAGCAAAACCTGAATAGATAGGAGGCTATTTACTATCTTAATTATCCCACTTAATATAACCATTCACATGATTCACTGCAGAAATATTCAGAGGTTTGCTTAGGAGGTGGTGCCACAGGCTTTGCTGGAGCTATTATATAATATATGGTGGATGCTCCTTTACTGCCTTTCTAGAATTTTAAAACTTTAGAATTTTGAAAATATTTGGTTTCAAAGGTTTTGGACAAATGACTGTGGACATCAAATGACTAAAATATAATCAACACTCAGCAAATATTTGCTGAAAGCATTCACCTATATATACTTGAAAGAAAAAAATATGCATATTCAAATATGTGTATTTGTGTATACACATGCAGGGAGACCCTTAAAGATGCGCACACATACACATACACATCCAGGCATAGTAATTAGCAGTGTGACAATTAGCTTACTTGTTTAGGGCACTGCACACAACAGGCCAGGCTTGCAGATTCAAATTCTATAAAGACCAGCTAACTTTGCAAAGAAACATT
The DNA here is from genome assembly GCF_964146895.1 of Miniopterus schreibersii. Classification (NCBI taxonomy): domain Eukaryota; kingdom Metazoa; phylum Chordata; class Mammalia; order Chiroptera; family Miniopteridae; genus Miniopterus; species Miniopterus schreibersii. The sequence goes on along the minus strand of NC_138106.1, from coordinate 64,558,875 downwards.
ATTCTCCAAGATGTAAACTAACCTCAAACTTCAACCTTCAAATGCTCCTGGATATAAAGCAAGAAACAGTGAATGATTTAGCATAAGCCCATTCACCATACCAGAAATGCTAATTCCAATACAGTAGCATAACTAGTTTGTCTGTTTGTCTCTCTCTCCATCTGTCTGTCTCTTACATGTACATACCACCACAATGTATAATATCATTACAAGCAACCAGCTGGCTCTGAAAGGTTTACATCACTGGTTGCCTGTCCTAAATGATGGCTAGAGGTATCACTTTCCACATATAAACTCCTATTTCTGTCCCCAACAGGTTTTACATGACTAGCATATTGACTGTCATGTGGTGTGCCCATGGGACTGGCCCAGGGAAAGAGCAGGTTGTTAGGAAGAAAGTAGTAAGAAAATGCTGGGAGCAAATGTATTCAAATCGACATTTTTAAGTGCCTACCTTGTAAGATGGGGCTTGGGAACAGATGGGGATGCCAGCCAATTTCCAAAAAACCATAAAAAGATACATGAGCTTGTCCTGTGCTGAGAAACATGCATCATGCTTGCTGCTGAAAACAATGAACACAATGGAAACATTTAAAACTTCTTCAAAATCCTTTCTGCCCGTCATGGTCCTGCCAGGATTCACAAATCACCATTCAACTTAAATGGCCTTTTCATTACACTGCAAAACAATCTTCCCTCCTTTATATCCTAAGGAAACACACCTCCTTCTCTTGAAAATGAAATAACATGTGGTATTATTTAAGTTGAAAAGAAATCTTGAAAAGTTTTTGTACAACTGTTCTCTAATGAAACTCTAAGAAATGTGATGCAGAATGGGAAAATATTTTGCTGCAGTTATGCTGAGCGCATTGTTTAACCAGATTCCAGTGCTAAGGTAGGAGGAAGAAACACCTTGCCAAAGTCTCTCTAACTGTTTCACCACCAAAGCGATTTACCCATGGACTCTGCCACTGGGTCGTGCAATCCCAGGACCATTCAGGAAGGAGCTGCCATGTTTCTCTTCCCAGGCTCCCAGGTGTCTCAAACAGGGAGTGGGACAGGGCTGAAAGCCATGGGCAAGCCTCTTGCCAAGACTGTTGAGATCATCATCTGCCCCACCCCAGCATCCAGCCCAGCTTCTTCAGAATTTCACAGGCCACAGCCCTTGGGCCAGCCTCCTGTCAGCTTCTCAAAACAGGAAAAACTAAAAGTGGATCTTCCCCACACAGAAAAGTTTGGGAATTCTTACATTATACAATTATTTTAAACATGTTCCTCTTGTGTAGTGTAATTACAGAACAGCAGATTAGGATCTCAAAAAAGCTCTTTATTTCCAAGAAGCCTGTCCCAAATTAGTTTAAATGTCCTCTCAGATCCTTAAACAACTTTCAAAAAGAAAGTTCTCTGGCAAGTATTAAAGACATGCATTGGGTAATTAACTCATTCCTACGAGAAAAGATATGTTAAAATATTATGGGACCTGGCCAGGTAGCTCAGTTGGTTAGAGCACTGTCCTGATATACTAAGGTTGAGGGTTGAATCCCCAGTTAGGACACATACAAGAACCAACCAATGAATTCATAAATAAGTGGAACAACAAATCGATGTCTATCTTGCTCTCTCTCTAAAAATCAATAAAATAAAATAAAATAAAAATATTATGAACTCTTCATGCTTGACCAGAACAAATATTTATAACTTTTCATCCATGACAAGTATTTTAGTTCGGTTCTTCAGGGACTCCATTCTATTTTAGCTCCTGTATAACAATACTTCAAAGCTGTAATTACACCCTCTATAATCAGCCCATTCCCAGTGTAATTAAGAGTGCCACAAATTTAAAACTATGATCTTACTACTGAGGGAAAAAAGTGTGTGGAAGAGAAAGTTTATGTTTTATGTGAAGTGCCCTCCTGTTATGCTGACAAATTTAAAATGTAGAATAAAACAAAATAAAATACTACAATAGAATAATTTTTAAGAGGGAATCATTGTGTTTCTGATAATAGATGTTTTCCTCCACCGTTTCTAGCATCTAACTCTCATCAATAAGCTCTTTCCTGTCAAACCCTGCACTCTTCCCATATGTTATAAAAACTCTAAACCCCTTCAGAAAAGTCTCAACTCCCCTTCATTCAACTACCGTCCACTGTGGATATGAAGATATACGTGAAGTGATTCCTGGTACAGTGTCATGCTAATATAAACCAAGTTTTAATCGGCAGAGAGTTCCATCAGTGAACTGCATAACTTCTAAGCAATGTGAATAAAATTTTACCTTAACTACAAATCAGGAAGTTGAGTACCAAACATTAATGTACATGTATGGTAACAGTTCAAGCAAACCATTTGATAAATATAATAATAACCACATTAATAAAAAAGAACAACAGTAATAACCGGCACTTATCAAATGCTTACTATATTCCAACACTGTGGAAATCTTAGATGAATTATCTTTTAATTTTCACAAATGACCCCTCAGGTAATACAATTATTGCCCTATTTTTCATATGAGGAAACTGAAGCTCAGCGATGTTAAATTACTATCCAGATTAATTAGCTGATAAGAGCAGGGCCAGTCCTGAAGCCAGGTCCAACTGAATCTCAAACTCAAACTTGAACCTGTTTTTACAGCCTTCAGGTGAGACTGCCTATGGATTATAAACTACATAAGTAATTTAACCCAAATATTCTTGCCCTTACTCTTCTACTAAGGCTCCTGGTGAACAACTGTTACCAATCAATGAGGGGTGGGGGGTTTGGGGGCAGTGAAAGCAGAAAAGCAAGATAACTATCAAGATTCTCCTCCCCCATCAAATTCAGGAATTCCTTTCTGTATTCTGTAAGAGCTGACTAAACACCAATCTTTCTAAATTACATAAATGTTTAATCACAGCTGATAAATTACTAAAGCACCAATCACAAAATAGAATGCACTCTTGTATTTTTCAGATTAAAGAAGCTGATTGACCAAGAAACAGAATCCCAGGAGAAGAAGGAGCAAGAAACGGAGAAGAGGGTCACCGCCCTGAAAGAGGAGTTGACTAAACTGAAGTCTTTTGCTTTGATGGTGGTGGATGAACAACAAAGGCTGACAGCACGGCTTGCCCTTCAAAGACAAAAAATCCGAGACCTAACCACAAGTACGAAGGAAACACGTGCTAAACTAGCCCTTGCTGAAGCCAGAGTTAAGGAAGAAGAGCAGAAGGCAACCAGACTAGAGAAAGAACTGCAAACGCAGACCACAAAGTTTCACCAGAACCAAGAAACAATTATGGCAAAGCTCACCAATGAGGACAGTCAAAATCGCCAGCTTCGACAAAAGCTGGCAGCACTCAGCCGGCAAATTGATGAGTTAGAAGAAACAAACAGATCTTTACGAAAAGCAGAAGAGGAACTCCAAGATATAAAAGAAAAAATCAACAAGGAAGAATATGGAAACTCTGGCATCATGGCTGAGGTGGAGGAGCTCAGGAAACGTGTGCTAGAAATGGAAGGGAAGGATGAAGAGCTCATAAAAATGGAGGAGCAATGCAGAGAGCTCAATAAAAGGCTTGAGAAAGAAACATCACAGAGTAAAGACTTTAAACTCGAGGTTGAAAAACTCAACAAAAGAATTATGGCTCTGGAAAAATTAGAAGATGCTTTCAACAAAAGCAAACAAGAATGTTACTCCCTGAAATGCAACTTAGAAAAAGAAAGGATGACCACAAAGCAGTTGTCTCAAGAACTGGAGAGTTTAAAAGTAAGGATCAAAGAGCTAGAAGACATTGAAAGTCGGCTGGAAAAGACAGAACTCACCCTAAAAGAAGATTTAACTAAACTGAAAACATTAACTGTGATGCTGGTAGATGAACGGAAAACAATGAGTGAAAAATTAAAGCAAACTGAAGATAAGTTACAAGCTGCTTCTTCTCAGCTTCAAGTGGAGCAAAATAAAGTGACAACAGTTACTGAGAAGTTAATTGAGGAAACTAAGAGGGCACTGAAGTCCAAAACTGATGTAGAAGAAAAAATGTACAGTGTAACCAAGGAGAGAGATGATTTAAAAAACAAACTGAAAGCAGAAGAAGAGAAAGGAAATGATCTCCTGTCCAAAGTTAGTATGTTGAAAAACAGGCTTCAATCACTGGAAGCAATGGAGAAAGATTTCTTAAAAAACAAATTAAATCAAGATTCTAATAAGTCCACAGCAACATTACACCAAGAAAACAATAAGATTAAAGAGCTCTCTCAAGAAGTAGAAAAACTGAGACTGAAGTTAAAGGATATGAAAGCCATTGAGGATGACCTCATGAAAACAGAAGATGAGTACGAGACTCTAGAACGAAGGTATGCTAATGAACGAGACAAAGCTCAATTTTTATCTGAAGAGCTGGAACATGTTAAAATGGAACTTGCCAAGTACCAGTTAGCAGAAAAGACAGAGTCCAGCCACGAACAATGGCTTTTCAAAAGGCTTCAAGAAGAAGAAGCTAAATCAGGGCACCTCTCAAGAGAAGTGGAGGCACTGAAAGAGAAAATTCATGAATACATGGCAACTGAGGACCTGATATGTCACCTCCAGGGAGACCATTCAGTTCTGCAAAAGAAACTCAATCAACAAGAAAACAGGAACAGAGATTTAGGAAGAGAGATTGAAAACCTCACTAAAGAGTTAGAGAGGTACCGGCATTTCAGTAAGAGCCTACGGCCTAGTCTCAATGGAAGAAAAATTTCTGACCCTCAAGTATCTTCGAAAGAAGTTCAAACAGAAGCAGTAGACAATGAACCACCCGATTACAAGAGTCTCATTCCTCTGGAACGAGCAGTCATCAACGGTCAGTTTTATGAGGAGAATGAGAACCAGGATGAGGATCCTAATGAGGAGGAACCTATGCTGTCCTTCAAATGCAACTCATCTACTCCCTGTCCTGTTAACAGGAAGCTATGGATTCCTTGGATGAAATCCAAGGAGGGCCATCCTCAGAATGGAAAAATACAAACTAAACCCAATGGCAACTTCGTACAAACTGGAGATCTAGTCCTAAGCCACTCACCGGGGCAGCCACTTCACATAAAGGTTACTCCTGACCACGTCCAAAACACAGCCACTCTTGAAATTACAAGTCCGACCACAGAGAGTCCTCACTCTTACACAAGTACTGCAGTGATACCAAACTGTGGCACCCCTAAGCAAAGGATAACCATCCTCCAGAACGCTTCCATAACACCAGTGAAATCTAAAACCTCTGCTGAAGGCCTCGTGAATTTAGAGCAGGGTATGTCCCCAATTACCATGGCAACCTTTGCCAGAGCACAGACCCCAGAGTCCTGTGGTTCTATAACTCCAGAAAGGACAATGTCACCTATTCAGGTTTTGGCTGTGACTGGTTCTGCTAGCTCTCCTGAGCAGGGACGCTCCCCAGAGCCAATAGAAATCAGTGCCAAGCACGCGATTTTCAGAGTCTCCCCAGACCGGCAGTCATCATGGCAGTTTCAACGTTCAAACAGTAATAGTTCAAGTGTGATAACTACTGAGGATAATAAAATCCACATTCACTTAGGAAGTCCTTACATGCAAGCTGTAGCCAGCCCCGTGAGACCTGCCAGCCCTTCAACACCACCGCAGGATAACCGAACTCAAGGTTTAACTAATGGGGCACTAAACAAAACGACCAATAAAGTCACCAGCAGTATTACTATCACACCAACCGCCACACCTCTTCCTCGACAATCACAAATTACAGTAAGTAATATATATAACTGACCCTCATCCAGTCTATACTGATATTATTGCAAGGAACTCAATCCTTTTTAATTATCCCTCCACATCCCCCAAAGACTGGCTGAACTTGTACTTTGGGAAGGTTTGTGCATGAACTATTCAACAGTACCTGAAACTAACTGTTGCCTGCATAGTCGTATCAAGTGTGCACTTACTGTATATCTTTTCATTTACATACCTGTATGGAAAATATTTACTCTGCACTTGTATAAATACATCTTCATGTATTTCATTTTCCATAACTCACATTAATTTGACTGCAACTTGTCTTGGTGAAATACCTTAACATTATAAAGCAGTAAATAATTTGGTTTTTTTACCGTTGCTTGCTCAATTTTCTTTTGGTCATTTTGTGTTATATTTTTGCATGTACAGTAGAATTTTATTTACTGTTCATAATGTCTATTAATTCTTCCTTGGGAAAAGAACAAACAGAACCTTTTCCCATTTACAGTCAACTTTTGATCATATGTCAGAGGAGGAGAAAGTGGTTTAAATAAATAAAACTTTGTCTCTTTGATTTCAACATGAAATATAAGGTCTCTCAGGAGCAAACTTAACTTCAGGCTTGAGATGTCTCTCAATATCTTTGGTGCCCAGCACAGTGCTTCACACGTTAGGAACATAGGAACTTAATGTACTGATAATAACTGAATAAAATAATATGAAATAATTTGCTTTTGTGAACACATGAGCTGATGGTGAAAGTAAAAAGCTTTGAAATGTGATAGGAAGCCAGAAAAAGCACATTTGTAAATACAAGTTACCTTGACAATCAAGAGTTGACTGTATTTATATCACAGATAAAAATCCCCATAAAACATATATGTCTGCATCCAAACCTAGAATCAGCTACTATGACATGTGCTCTTGAACACTGTTTCAAAGCAAAAATGTAACTTTTGTTCCTTTTTCCTATTTGGTTACTCAATTCGTTTGGATTACTTAAGGTAGGTGCTTCCTACCTTGCTTGTAAGTGGGCTGCCTTTAGAAGCTTACAACTTAATCATGTGTTGTTTTTTAGCCTTTCAACAAGCAAATAAAAGCCAAAGATAGTTACAAACACAAGTTATAGAAAAGGCATGTTTAAAAAAGATCTTGAAGTATGTTGAGGGAAGTTTCTTTTGTGATTACTGTTATGCCATTTACAAGGTAGGTGAGAAAATCTCAACCAAGGCAGCCTAAAAATTGATATCTGGCTCATAGGTCTCTCTCAGCATAATCTGTACTTCTGTAGCGGGAAAAACAGCTTTCAAAGGAACATTTTAAATTACAAATCTAGTTCCCCAGTCACATTCCAAAAAAATTATTTCAGACAAAGTAGCTCATTGCCATTTCCCCTTTTCTACCCTCGTAACTGTTAATTTAATGTGGTTAATTTTATTGCCAGCTATTGATTGTAAAAACAATTCATTTAGACACATTTAGATAAACTGTAAAGATCTTTAGAAGTAAAAGAAATCTTTCACAATTATCCTCCTTTTCCCTGCAAAATCAATTTCATAATAGCCAAGAGAGGATTTGTTGACAGAAACACTTCCATGGTGATGAACTACAACACCAATGCTGTGGCCTTGCATCATCATTAAATAAATCTGGATGAAAGTTTAGGCTGGTGATGAATGAGAAAGCTTCTGTTTAAACACATTTATCTTGGGAATCAGCAGTGACCCAACTGTATTACAAAATACATGATGGTCTAAATGTTTTTCAAAACTATTTTTATTTTTAAGTCACCTTGGGCTAGAACTTTAGAAGGAACTGCATACTTCATTTTACATAGTATTTCAAAGTAGACATTGATAATGCTGCTGCATAAGATGTTTTTCTAGATAAAAATCAAGAGAGGGTACTAGTAACATTTTGAAGGGTACTAATCAACTGATCATAAAATTATTAACAGAAACTAGAAAGAATTAAAGGACAAGGCCTTTACAGTGCTTCCCAACCTTTGTCACATAATGGCACAAACAGAAAACATGTTTCCATGGCACTGGGGGGAAACAGATGAAGAGGCAGAGATGACTGGCCAGGGACTCCAGTCACCCCCAGGTTCCTCCTGGCTGCCCTAAGTGCTTAGGGGAAGCTTCATTATTGGCATACCTGTAACTAAGAGAGCTTCAGGAGCTCTGGGCTATTCATTAGTCCACCCATTTTGTAAGGATTTGATTTTTTATCTTATGTGAGCCAGAGCTCACAACGAAGTTAACACCACAAATCCTGTGCTCTATGATTATAATGCACAGATTCTCATTTTATCATCTGTTCCAAATATTAACTATAAATAGGCTTCCCAAGTGGCTAACATTATTGGATTTACTGAACTTTCAAGGAACCAAACCTCTTTTAGAGACTCCTCTACTGGAAGGATTACTTCAATATAATAATTCATATTAGCATCAAAATCAGGAGCACTGTCAGATTAATAACATGTACAGATTATTAAAAGTGCTAATAATTAAAGTTTATTGTAAAGACAGCATCATTCCTAAGAAAAAGCATCTTCCTATTTCTATAAAATCATATCTAAAATAACATTCTACAGTCTTAGCCTTTAATTTCAAAAATAATTTTTACATCTGTGTGTGTTTACAGAGCTCTCTTTGTCATCCACATACAATCACAGAAGAACCTTGAAAACTAGGAAGGAGAGAGGAAGTGACACTAAAAAATATTTGTATGAGATATGTGAGGATAGAGGGTTGTATTCTCAGAGAAAAGAAGGCCCAGGAGAGGCTCAGAGAAGATACATTGCTTTTATATACATCTTAAAAAAATACTATCTTCCTTTCATTGGTCAAAACCCCAGCTTCAGAACCAAGTTTCATTTTACTTGTCCCCCTACCTTTCTAGCTTGTGACATACTATCACAGATCTGAATGATTTTACCACATTCTTCTTGCCAATTAAGAGCAATGGCAAAACTTTCCCCTCAAGGATGCACCGCTCTCTGGGGGCACTAGTGAAAATCAAATCATCACCTTGCCAGAAGGACAATGTGCATTTCTATAGTTGGATCTTTACATATAGAGGAGAGTCTCTATACTTGTTCAGGATGACGACGGGATTCCATAAACTCTACTCAGAAGGTCTCTGCAACTACAGTTCACAATGCCAAGACATTTTATGTAGGGTCTTCATTACATCCAAAGGTTAATTTTATCTTAGGTTGCACTGTGAGAAGGTCATGAAAGGGATATTTAATTAAAAATTATTAGTCTTGTCGCCTAAGGATTCTATGATCTTTATTGATTGAAGTCTAACTCCATGCAAAAACAAGTTTTTAGTAGCTTCTTTGGTTCTGAATCCCTACAAAGCCAGTCTCCTTTGAATCTTGTTAAACAAAGATCTTTAAATTAATAACATTCTAGTTCCACTATACCTTGCTTTCTTTAAGTTTTTTTCTCCAAAATAATCATTTTGCTTTGGAATCCTAAGAGAAAAGATAACCAGGCAACAATGCATGTCCAAAACATTAAGATCAATGTTTCTCAAAGTAAAATCCAAGACACAGAATCCTGCATCCTATCCAGAGCTATCAAATCAGAGTATCTGAGGGTAGAGGCCCAGGAAGCTACATTTTTAAAAAGCTCCTCTGCTGATTAGTAGGCACCCTAAAGTAGGAACTCCATTGTTCTACAAATTCCTATACAGATAAACATTAGTAAATGTGTTCTGACTGTAGTCTCACTCCATCAAAATGAATTACACCTGTCCCAGGAAGTGTGCTTATTCTGCCCTCTAGTGGCTGGAAGGACAAACAGAAGGCTTGTTGATTTCAAGCTTTCTTTTTATTCAAAAGAAAAGCTCAATTTAAAAACACACCAAACTACCATTTTATTGAGTGGGAAAGTTCCCAATTTTATAACTGTAGCAAAGCATAGATGTCTGAATCTTTAGCTGAGCGGTAGCACACTGTCTGACACCTCCAAGCCCTGTTTCTTTCTCAGATTGCGGGCCCTCAACATAAGCCTACAGCATTTCTTGGGAACGGTCCAGAACACACATTAAAGAGAGCAGTTTGGATGAACCAAAACAAAGGACTCCATTCACCTCAGGCCACAGTGAAGCAAAAGCAAGAAAGAACAAGGAAAACAAGTAGTTCATTAAAGTCTCCCAACCTTAAACCCCTTTAAAATTCATTTTCATTTAGATTACACACCAGGTCCTTTCCTTTCTAACTGATGATCCCTTCTACTCTTGAAGCTCAGTCAAGAAGGGTAAAGCTTTTGTGCAGTCAAATATATCGGAGCAGCATCCCCCAAAGGCAACACTGTAGGATAAGGGATCCTCCTTATAGAGTCCAGTAAATTAACTGGCCAACATTTCTAAGTACTTTATAATTCAGTAATTAATTAACACTGTTTATATGGCAGCACATACAAATCTGTCAACATTCCATCAGGACACAAGGTTTTACACTTAGAATGGTGCCATAAAAATGTACTCTGCCATCACAACCAACTATCCTAGGGATAATCCTTACTTGTGTCCTCATTTTAAAATTTCACTTATTTTTTCCACAAAATTATTGTCGAGAGAAATCAAACTTATCCGATTATTTGAGTAAATTTTTTAAAAGCCTGAAATTAGTTTCATGTGAGTTCTTTTCCCCCCTGCCCTATAACCAAATGGTCCCGTATGATATTTAAAGTATTTTTTTCAATTACAGTTTACATTCAATATTATTTTGTATTTTACCTGTACAGCATCAAGTGGTTAGACGACCATATACTTTACAAAGTGTTCCCCTGATATTTCCAGTACCCACTTGGAACTGTACACAGTTATTACAGTATTATTGACTATATTTCCTATGAGGTACTTTACATCCCTGTGACTATTTTGTAACTACCAATCTGTACTTCTGTATATTTTTTAAAGGTTACTTAAGCTAACCTTTTTCTTTTTTTTTTTTGGCCTGAGAGTTTTGTTTTTGAAAATTTTGTTTTTGTTTCTATCTTTGGATAGCTAACAATGTATATAGATCCTATAGACCTACAAAGGCTGCCTCACTCCCTGCCATTCCTTAGGCCTCTGGAAAGGTGCAATGGGTTTACTAGCTGACGTACCACTTGTATCTCAGTGACATACACAGTGTCTCAGCACGCACAAAGCCTCACATGGACACAACTGATCAATCCACTGATCATGACATACTGAATTGCCTACCTCCTATCCAATACTGGGGCAGGTATTAGGGAGACAAAATATTCACTATCCTTGAAGAACTTATTAATCTGGGTAAGTAAAAGAGATAAGAAATAAGAGTATCAAATATTTAACCAAGTGGCAAACTAAACTTCCTACAATAATCTAGAGATTACGAGGACTATAGTAGATTAAGAAGAGCAATTAATACTTGAAACTGGGCAAGGGAAGATTTAGATAAATGGGGTGACTGCAGGGAGGGAACATTAGAGGCAAGCAAACAGAAGATCAGGTTTCAGTTCATGCCTTTCCAGTCCACTATGGGGTCCTGGACAAATCATTTATTTTTGTAAATAAAGAGAAGTGGACTTGGCGATCTCTAAAATCACATCTAGTTCTACTAGTTCTAACTCCGGTGATTTCCGAATTGTCTCCAAACCTTGCCAATCTCCTTTAATTGTTTAAAAATTCATTTGGGAAATAAAGTTGGGGCATAAATAAACAAACCAATTACCTGCAAGAGTTTCTTTCCTTTCAGAAATTAAATTTCTCTTTCCTCATTTTCCCACATATAGGTGTTTTAACCCTACTAGATGGTCTCTAAAGATTTGTTTTCTTCTCTAAGATTCTATGAATTAATGTCCTTTAATCCTCACCAGATCAGCTCTTTTTATTTTTCATTAGAGCAAAGTTTCTCAGCCTCAGGACTATTAATGGTTTGGGCCCAGTGACTCTTTGTTGCGGGGATGTCATGTGCATTGTAGGATGTTTAGGAGCATTCTTGGCTTCCACCCACTAGATACCAAGTAGCATCCCCCAACTGCGACAAAAATGTCTCCTGACATAGCCACATGTCTAGGGGGCAAAACGCCCCTGGTTGAGAACCACTATATTAGAGAGATGGACAAACTGACTCTGTAAGCCAGTTCCTCCTTTACTTGCTATGAAAAAAATGTGACAGCTCATTTGAAAACTCTTATGTCTGGTGTGTGAATATGAGAATCTTGAATCTGACAAAACATAAGCCTCCAAGCAACTTAAAAAATCTGCACTGAAGACTGTAGTTGCATAAGCTTGTTTCCACTCACTTGAAAGATTGACCCAGATCATGTGAATATTTGAACATTTATATTTGTATTACTACCCGTACCTTTGTCTCTTTCAAAGATACCATATTATAGAGTTTTGGGTCGAGCTTTCCATTCTCACATGCCTTTGGGAGAAATAAAGAGAAGTCTTGACAACCAACCACCTCTGTCTTAAAGGAGGAAAAAATGGGTTTTAGGAGGATTACCAAGAACTCAACAAATAACTCCCTTTACTGTTTAAACCCCTCTAAAGATTCCTATCTGAGTAGTTTCAGTTCCCTCTGCAATAGCTTATAACCACCACAGACACGAATGTCTTCTGTTAGGATACAAGTTTTCTTCATTCCTCAACAAGTCACCTACAATATCAAACTGACAAATATTTATGATGCACCTAATATTACCCATTGCTATGCTAGGTAATTTTGCAGGTGTAAGATTTAGAATCTAAGGTGGGAGTTGGGGACAACCTTAAAAGGTAACTCAGAGCACAACACAGGAAAGAAATTCTACAGCTAGTAAGTAGTATAGGAATTTGGAGCAGGTTGCTCTGGGGCAGGGTTTGGAAGTTAGATTTCAGAAACAGATAACATGTGAGCAGGGGCTAGGGAATGAAGACTGGGAGAGAGGACAAAAGGTATTCCTGAGAGACGCCCACAAGAGCAGAGGTGTGAGGGCCAGGCAGGAGAGCACAAATTAAGCATTCAAGGAATTGTGAGTCATAGTGCAGTGTGGCTGAAGCTGAGACTGTTGGGACAGGGTTCTGGCAGATTGTGAAGGCCTTGATACAGTGCTCAGGAGTGTTCTGTGTCCTCAGAGAAGGCTCTAGTAGTGAGACCACATAACAAAAGGGAGAAAACTAATCCTTTATACAATGTTAGTTCACTTCACAACAATCCTATAAAGTAGGTATTGTCACAATTTTAAACATAAAGAAATTAAAATTTTGAGAGTTAAGGAAAACTGCTGCAGGTCATTATTAGTATGTGACAAAAATGACATATGAAAACAGGTCTAATTCCATTGTCCCATTTTCTTTCCATGTTAAAATTCTGAGAAGCTGCTTTCTTTAGTGCAAGAGTATAATGAATTGCATTTAATCTTCTCCACTACTTACGGGGGGCAGGCAGGTCACCTAACATTACCTCCTTGTACTCTGCCTCACAAGTCTACCATGTAAGCGAGAACACTTGGAATGCCCCTAAAGACAGGCAGGGTTCTCCCATTCCTCCTCCCCAATGCTCTACATGGATAGAATTTGCTTATCATTAAGTTACCCACACTGAAGGGCCTGGCTCACGCCTCACTTCTTCTGAAACCTTCCATGATCACCACAGCCAGGGAGTGATCTGCCTCCCTTCCAACTCCTCCCGTCTCTCTGAGGCCACTGTAAAGGTGACAAGATAATCAATGTGAGAGGCCAAGCTCCACAAAAACGGGCAGGCATGGGTAAGACTGACCTGGGGATGGTGCTTATAGGTAGGAGAGGGGAGAAGGCATGACCAAGGAGAAGCATGAGTCCTCGATGTTGGGAGACTATACTAGAGTACTAGAGCTGAAATCCAAGTCCACTCTACTCTAAAGCAAGATTCTATAAGCAAAGGCAAAGTGTCAGGCATGAAGAATGAGCTTGTACAGTCTATCAACATGTGCAGACCAGGAATTACATGATGGGCCTCAGAGGTGGTTGGAAAGAAAAGAAACAGAAATGAGTGAAGCTGATCCATAGAAGGACCAACACAACTACCCGTATCAAAGCTTGTAAGGAAGTGGCCATCTTACAGTCCTGACACAGACCCAGGACCACCAGGAAAGGCAATCAAGGGATCAAGATCCAGTCACCACAAAGATAAATACCATCGGCTAAACCCAGAGACACCAGTACTGCTGGTTTTGTAGAAACCTACAAAATTTTCCTAGATGGTATACCCTAATTTAGGGTGTCCATTTCTCAAGCCACATCATAACTTATTTAAAAAAAAAAAAAAAAAAAGACTGATAGTCCCCAAATCACTTTTTAAAAAAAGCATTGTGTATTTTCCCAGCTCAGGGAGAAAAGTGTTAGGGTTCAACCTTGTCAGTCTCCAAATTCTGCTTCCAGTTCAGGATTAAATTACCAAATAAAACTGCCATTTTAAACTAGAATTTTCAAGTTGTTCTCCAATGTATGTCTAATAACAAATGCATATAAAAACCTGCTACAATGCAGCCACTTTTCAAACAACTCAAAGAAATTCCTCAAGAATGAATTACTATCCTTCACTATTAGTGTGTTGGTTTTTTCCTTCTCTTAAAAAAACACAGCTATTCCTTTTCTCTTCTTTGCCTTCTAGTGATGTTCTTGCCCGAATTCACTGATACCAGTCAGTTTTGAAGGCTCAGAAAAGTACAATTTTATAGAATGGAGCTAACTAACAACTGCAACAGATTCCTAAAGTGTCCCTAACACAAGGAACACTTAAATACCTGACAGTCCCTTCAGGCAACAGGAATGAGGTCAGTGGGTAGGAATCATACTGAGAAGGGCAACATCTTTCATAGTGACAGACAGAAGCAGCACAATATTTTTACATAAAGCATTTTTTGGATTATAAATTTAATACATATTGTTACAAAAATTTTGGAAAATATAAATGCTGCCAGGACTGCTGCTTTTAGCTTCTAAAAAGGGTAATGAGAGGACGAGGGAGAACAATGGACAATTATTACTATTTTTTTAAGCCAACCTATCAACTATGGCTCTATTCCAGCTTTTCTCAGAGTCCCAATGAGGAAGGAAATGTGCTAAAGGGGCCATCCTGTCCTTACTGAATGCCTCTGGGACCAAGAAGTGACAAATACCTTCCCTCCGCAGAGTACAAGTTTATGTAATCTGTCTGTGTGGACCAGACACAATGCTGAGGGGCCAGCCTAGTCACTGGAGGAGAGGGACAGGATTTCCTTTTCCCCAGCTAGCCAATCAGTGCTGGATAATGGTTCAGTCAGTGTGCACTGTTCACGTGCTGGAAAGAATGCCTCTTCAGGGGGCTGCTCTCAGGACTAATTACCCTCTCATCAGTTAATAAGAGCAACGGCCTTGTGTAGGGGCTGTGGGCACAGAATAGAGTCAGACAAAACTCAACTCTCAGACTCTGAGATAGGGATGTAAAAGTACCCGTGGTGGAAGAAGAAAAGAGTGGTAGGTGAGGAGGAATTAACATTTTCTCCCTGGGCTGTCTGAGCCACTTAAATAGTACCAACAATTTCTCTATGATGGTTCTCAAAGAAACATCTTCAAACTTTCAATGCCTACCAAACAGCTCCACATGGAAGGTCCAACTACACTTCAAGCTAAGCATATGCCCACACCACAGTGCACTGTGGCTCTTTCTCTGCCCTTCTTTTATTTGTGCCCTCAGTTCAGATGCCACTGTAAGATAGTTAACCTACTACATTTAACCCCTCACCTCTCTAATCCAGCCTTCACTAGTGTCGTCAGTGATCTTTCTACAACACTGTTCTGATTGTGGCAATTCTCCAGTCCCCCCTCGCAAAACATCACTTACTTAGCACTTACATTACTAAGCGCCCAAAGTCAAAACGTTCTACAAAGCCTCCATCTCTCATCTCACCTCCCTCTGAAACTCTGCACATACCCTGCATCCTCAGCAGCACACAGTACTGACCATCCTCGTAAATATTCATCATGCTTTCTTACCCTGTACCTTTGCTTATGCTGTTCCAAGGGCTGGAATGCTCTACTCTTTGTTCCTCATATTGAAACTCTACTCCTACCTCAAGTGCCATTTACTCTGGAAAACCTTCCTTATTTCTTTATAACCTTCCTCCAAGTTTCCAAAATACTTCTCTCTGTGCCTCTATTATAGCATTTCATTTTGCCTCTTGTTACCTCTCCCATACTATAATTTCTTGAGAGCAAGAATCAGCTATCATTTATTTTTTAAACTCCTATATCAGTTTTTCTCTAAATGCAGCCACTGACCACCTTTATTACAATCACTTAGTACTCTGCAGATTTCCAATTCAGGAAGTCTCCATCTTAACAAGCTCCCAGGGCCATTCGTGGGCATACACCGTTTCAAAACCAGTCTTACATTACCCAGAACTTACACACTGCTGGTAGTAGGTGCTCAACAAAGGTACACATGGCCAGAAACACACCTGGTGGCCACAGCAGACTAGCATTTGTTCTTTTCACAGAATCACAGAGTGTCAGGGCCAAAGGACTTTATAGGTGGTATAAATGCTTCATTTTTCAAACAATTCAAGGGTAGGAAAAGACAGGAAAGAGTAGAGAATAATGTGTCTTTAGGGGAACTCTAAAAAAGGAAGACTCACAATGATCATACCAAGCAGAATGAGGGAAAGGATGTGTGACAGGATCCTTCTCTGGGACAGAGGTGGTTAAAAACAGCCCAGAGATGGGCACTGCTTGTTCAGCTGCCTCAACTACTAGGCTTAGTAGCATATCTCTAATGCCTAACTGAAGAGAGGGAGAACAAGGAATACAGCAGGAAAACAAAAAAGGTAAAGTAATCAAAGAATATAAGCTATGAATATGATCAAGAAATTGGCATCTTAAGAAGAGGTATAAGGAAAAAAGACAAAGATGATAATAATGTTGACATGAGTAACAACTAGCACTTATCTGGCACTTTGCATGTGCCAGGGACTTTCCCAAACAGTATCTCTACTCCCCAAAGAACTTGCCAGTAGATATTCTAATCTCCACATACAGACTACACATGAGGAAACTGAGGTCTGCAAGGCTAAGGACACACACCTAGATGGTACCAGAACCAGAATGAAAGATCAAGTCTATTTGGCTCTGCAGTCTGTGCTCTAGCCACTAACCCAAGGCTGTTGTGAAATGCGACCCTGCAAATGATTTTAAAAAAACTAAGTGGGTGCAAACAAAGGAATGAAAAATAAGGGGAAGACACAAAAAGAAAGCTAAGATGAAAAACCTGACAGATGAATAAAATGCAAGGGGATAAACAAGGAAGACAGTTCAAGGTTAGCACATTGTATTTTAACATACTATTTCTACTGATGCTGTGTGTCTGGGCACAAAATGGAAGCAACTGGGGTTAGGAAGGATTTTTCAACACTGTATTTCAATGTTTATTCTTGGATTGCCCTCACTGCCCGCGGTGTAATTACCACAGAGAGGTTGGGAGGTGAACAGATACAGCCACAAATCATGTTACATTATTTAAGAAAGGCATCAATTTCCTCTAACCCTCACCTCAGAAACTGGACAACTCTTTAACATAAATCATAGCACTGAAACAATATTTAAAACCAAATGTTCTCTCACAGGAGGTCAATAGGAACGAGCTAAACAAATTACAGTTTCCTTTTGAAGGACCTCTTGCCATATAAAACTATAAAATCTTTAGTGATAAAGTTTTACTGTGTAATGAGAAAATTCTGAGAAAATCAAGAGAAAAAAGCCAAAGCAGCATATAAAATTCTGGGCTATCTGCCAGATTCATTATCTGTTATTTCCTTTTTTTTTTTTTTTCCTTCAAATTAGCAGTGATTTATCAAACAATACAAAAGACAAAAGAGAAAAATAATATTTCAAAGATATTTTTTCTCCAGTTTACATTTCCTCCTTTTCATTACCATATCCATCATCATTATTTAGGCACTTTCCCATTAAACAGAGATTTAAAAAAAACAAAAATACAAAAGACTGTCACTGTGATAACATCCAGCCTTGACCAAGCATTCCACAGCTAGGTCCCTGAGGGAGTCAGGTGGCATGAATCCGCCCCCTCCCCTGCAACACCCCAGTGACCACAAGTCAAAATGATCTGAGGTCTTTAGGAGTTGTGAGCCTTTCAACCTCTAAAGCTAAAGTTGTAAAGAGGGCCCTGCAGTCCCTGAGTCAGGAACACTCCTGAGAGAACACTGCTTTCTTATAAACATGTTGCCAATGCATCTCCAAAAAGTTCAAAGAGCTTACAAAATTCATTTCATTTAGAAAAAAAGAAGCATCCTGACTCCAGCTGTCTCACTAGGATCTGATAATGTCCCCATAATGATTTTGTTCTAGTATATGTTCAGATGTTTGTCCTCCATGATAATATGAAAGAGTAGAAACCAGGCTATAGAACTAAGACTCCAAATAAAACTGAAAACATCTTCACCTTTCTGTACTTCTTTTAGCCATTAAAACTCACTGCTACCTAATGACTTGTTGTAACTAGGAAGTCTTGTAGATTGCTTGGTTCTTTTTAGAACCTATGGGCGAAAGAAGCCAACATTTTAAGAATTCAAGGAATATACTCTACAAATATACTCCTTTTATTTCTACTGCTCTCTGATAGAACCAATGCCTCTGTCTCGTTGAATTCAGCATCCTTCAGACTTCTAATTCCAAATACCAATTTCCATGTTGAATTGTGTTAAAACATTTTAAAAATTTTTTCTTCTATGGATGAGCTTTCCACTTCCTTAATCTCCTCCAAGGCATCTGCTCTCTGATGAAACCCAGGAGTCTCCAACTCTCAGTAGGACATCCACTATGTAGTCTTAAAAGAGTCATATGCATGAATTACTTTTTCAAGATGCACTCCAAATTTGGATAAAACTTTCTTGGAGTTATTTGATATAATGTTCCATAAAAATTATCCAAAAGATGACATATTTTAAAGGTCCATACATCATTTACTGAAATATGTCCAAGTATAAAATTCATATAAGAAAACAAAACAAAACAAGCATTTTTTTAAGATTTGGGAAGGACACTGAGGGTTATCCCAATAAAATAACCAGCCTTTGCTGCCATCTAGAGGTAAAAACTATGTAGCGAAATCAGAGTTATCAAAAACAAAAAATTAACTTGCAGCATCAATGGTGTGGAAACAATAGGAAACCAATAACTTGGGCAGCTGGCCCTATCAATGTCCACTATCCCAAGCCACACTGTCTTCCCCAACATATATCAGTATAGCTTTAAAAAGCAAGCCCCACCAATACTGTGTTCCTTACAACTGGTTAATCAAACAGATTTCAGCTCTAAGTAACCTGTGGTGCTCATAAAAATTCACATGCCTATACCCCAGTCCTAGACAATGTGAGTCAGTAGGTTCTGAGATGTGATCTGGGTACCTGCAGTGTTTTAAAAGCCACACGGGTGGTTCTGATAAGCAGCTAGGAAACCATTGGGCCACGAAGCCCTGACCTTTCACAGTGTTAAACCTCCCCCATCCAGGTAGGCCAGAGTTCTACCTGAAAGACTTAAAGCTTACATCTAAAGGAGGTTCAGCTATGGCAGTGTTTCTCAAAGTGTGGCAGGCTGATCTCTTTCATCAGATGAATCACCCTGAGAGATTACCACCCAGCCCGGCATGGCTCAGCGGTTGAGCATCAACCTAGGATCTAGGAGATATCGGTTTGATTCCTGGTCAGGGCACATGCCAGGGTTGCGGGCTTGATCCCCAGTCGGGGTGTGTGCAGGAGGTAGCTGATCAATGACGACTCTCTCATCATTGATGAGACAGACAACTCTCCCTCTCCCTTCCTCACTCTGAAATCAATAAAGGTTTTTGTTTTTTTTTTAATGGGGATTACCAGTCGCATCCATAGACAAATAATTATAATTCCTAGGAGGAAGACCCAGGAATCTTACAATTAAAAAAAAATCCCAACGTATATTATATACTAAATAGGAAGAACCAATCTTAATCAACAAAATTAAAGGACATCACAGAAATATATCTTAGAAAGACTATAATCAATGCTATGGTCACAAGATCAGCTGACTTGAATTAGCCCACCACTAATTTTTTTTTTTTTTAAATATATCTTTATTGATTTCAGAGAGAGGAAAGGAGAGGGAGAGATAGAAACATCAATGATGAGAGGGTCATTGATCGATCCCGCAACCCGGGCATGTGCCCTGGCCGGGAATCGAACCCCGATCCCCTGGATCCTAGGTCGACGCTCAACTGCTGAGCCACGCTCGGCCGGGCCACCACTAATTTCAACTGCAGCTGCTACTGCTCATGGTTTGAATATGGTTGACGTTCACAGAAATGTTCTGATCTTTGAAGTGTTTCCTTCCTTTTTTATCCCTTAATATAACTTACTGTTGTTTTTTCTAATTGTATACTTATTATAGAAAATACAAAAAATGTAGAGAAATAAAAATCTGTAACTCTACTAACCAGAGTTAACGACTGATGCCATTGGTATATGTTCTCCCGTATTTTCTCTTCACACAAACATAGTGGAAACATGTATATAGTTTTTAATCTTGCTTTCAACGTTTCTGAATAAACACTTTGTATATCTTCAAAAGCACCATTTATTTGAAGACAGCATAATGTTTTCATATGATTATGGTGTAATTCATTTACTCCATCATGATTGTTGGAGTCTTAAACTGTGTCCATTTTCCATTGTTTTAATGTTAAAAACAAGCCTTGTGAGCATCTCTGATTATTTCCTAGAAAAAAAACCTCCTAGCAACAGGGTGAGTATGAGCTTTAGGGATCTTGATACACACAACTAACCTACTCTCCTGATCATCAAGAGGCTGCCCCATCTCATCAAACCATTATTGGTCATTGAGTTTGATTATTAAACAACAACAAAAAAGGCTGTGCCTATTTGAGAGGAAAAAAAATTGAATGAGTATTTCCACACTGAAGATGAGACCATGAGGTAAGGACGAAAGGTAGGAATACCATTTATATAAGGAGAAGACTAAATCATGGTATCAGCATCTCATTTGCTATGTTGACTAAATGCACCAACAGAAAGCATACAGTTTATCCTTTATTGGAAGATTCATATTTTTAACCAAGTCTGTGTAATGTTTATTTAGAAATCCAATTATGGTTGCTATAAAAGTTAGGTGGCATTTTAAATAGTGAATGTTTATGTAAAGAGATAAAGGGACTTCACTGTACTTTATCAGTACAATAAAATGTGAAAACAAAAAACAATATAAGAAGGGCTCCCATAAAAACAGTATTAGAAATCTATGATGAAAACTATAATGCATTTTTAAATGATTTATATTTTTGAGCTCATGGCAAGGAAAGAATGATGCAATCAAAAAGGGGAAAATAGTACTAAAAATCAACTGTGGCTCACAATGGAAGAACTACAGTTAGCTTTTCCTACCTCTTTAACAATAAGTGTTCTTATCCAAGAGTATCTTTCCTTAATAAATTAAATAAATATATTTCTAAGTGAACATGAACTCAATCAGGTCTTCACATTCCATAACCCACTCTCCTAGTCTAGATCATTTAACTCTGAGTCCTCTCTCACCCCTCATACACTACTAGTGAGCAAATACTAATGCAATTCTATCTCTACAATGTGTCTTCCCCCCACCCATGTCCTTATTAACCCCACTGGCACCCCTCCGCCCCCACTTACATACTGTCTACATAACCAGTACGATTTTTCCTATCTGGCCCCATCTACATTCCCATTCCACCTCTCAAATACAACCTAATGTGAAAGTCACTTCATTTCTCAACTGTGTCTGGTTTCCTACCTCAGGGACATTGCCAAGAGTATTCCTTCATCCTACTGTCAAAAGTATCTCCTTACTCTGGAATGCTCTCCAGATTGTTAAAAATCCTGCTGTTAAAAATCCAAGTCTTCAGAGGCCCAAGTAAAGTCATGCTACTTTCTTCATAAAGCTCTCTTAGATCCCTCAGTTAAATTAACCTTTCTCTGCAATCTCATGGCCCTTTGAGAAGAATTTGGAACACTACTCCTCTTTATCTCCACCACAGTACCATGATTGCCAAAAAACAAGAAAAATAACCTATTTACCTCAGTATTTAGTACTGGATAGACTGTTGAGGGCCTTACACGTAGTGTATGCTGGCAGAATTGCTTTACTAAAGTGTTGTGCATATGCTGGTAGAATTGCTTTACTAAAGTGTTGTGTGTTTTTTCCAACCTGGCAATCTTTGGTCTGTCCCCAGAACCCAGTGCTTTCAAAAAGCCAAATCCTCCAAGCTGACTCCATGTCCTGAAAATGTCTGCTTCTCCACCAACTGTACCATTAATTACCTTTTGTTCTTCTGTTTAATTCAAGATCAAGGAGGTATGCAAGCAGAGAATCCCAACACGGATCCCTAAACCAAAATCTACAGGCATCACTAAGCTTTCCCCTAAAGCTTCCCTAGGGCCAATGGATAAGCCCATTCACCACACTGGCTATGGGAAGCTACACATCATAAGGACTGTCACCTCCAACACTTTCCTCCACATGGGAGGGAAAAGGTAAGTCATGCCAATGCACTGCCTGAATATATTAACCTACAGATATACGTGAAAAGCTGAAATTACCACTTTGGAAGGCCAAAGAGGACAAGCCATCTCTCCAGGAAAGAAGCAGCGGCAAACTGACAGGTGGTTTATTCGTAGGTTGCTGGACCTGGGGAATGTCATACTGAAAGAGCAGCACATCTACAGTTATTTTCACCTATATGTGTAAATGCATACACACACAATCCCAGGTCCAGGGATACCCCTGCAGATCTTCACCCTACTTGTAATCCAACCCAAATTTGGGACTATCATTACCCTGGAATAGGACTGAATTCACTAGAACAGTTCAAAGGTATTCTGGTGAATACAGAAGTAATCCTTCATTCCCCAGAATTTTATTGAATCATATTTTGCTAAGAAGATGTGCTGATGAGAATTCCTAATCTGCTTCAAGAAAGTAATACTATTTCCATCAAAATGACAGAGCAATTAAAGTCATATTTAAGGTCTAAAACTATGGCCTCTTTATGAGCAGGAGGAAAAAAAGTGGTAATTCTTAGCTTTGAGGAGGAAAAGAACAAAAAGAAATGAGTAACAGCTGGACACGGGTACCCTTTGTGTGGCCTACCTGATAATTCCAGTACAATGTGTGCACACTTTACTGCTGGTACTTAACCTGCTATCCCATGTTTCTAGTAGGTTTCCTCCTGTACATACCAGGCCATGGTATCATGTTGTAAGGCAATCATAGGCTTGCAAGGCAAACCATTTTAGATTGGTATTGCTGCAAGAGTCAAAGTTCACTAATATTGAGATATTTTAGGGAGATATGAATCATTGTCCTGGGTGTTAAAAACACATACACAATTTATTATTTCATAGGATATTCTTTAATCAACATCTTTTTCCTGAATCAATGCTATAGAAAAATCAGTTGATTCAACAAAAACCTGGCATCAGGAGACTCAAACTCCAACCCTAGTTTTTCACTCATTCAACACTGAGCTTGGCATTCATTAGTTAAGGCCTTGAGTTTCTCATACGTAAAACAGGAGAGCGGAACAATTCTTCATGTCTCTTCTAGTTCTGATAATCCATGAGTATATCTAACTACAAAATATTGAATTCAACTAGTCATCCACAAGGCAGGACTCAGTCCCCTGGTTGGAAGCTAAGGTAATTCTTTTTATTACACTGAAAACTGTCTCACTGAATCAAGAAAAAGATGTGTCTATAATTCAGTGTGGACAGAGTAACACAATGATGTTTTAAGACAAGGCAGTTTTGACATGAGAGACAGTTATATTTCATAAAGTTTCAGTCAGAAAAAAAATATAAAGAGCATGACCCAATGTTCTCTGTGATCCTGCACGGAGAAGGGAGGCATGATCCGGGAAGAAATCCTCATGGCTAAGGAACACTGCTTCAGCCAGCTGTTCCGAGATGGAACCAATGGTGCAGGAGCAAAGAAAATGCCATTCTCCACACTCATCTACCCAGTCAAGTCCACTTCAATACATTGATGCCACCAGGCCCACTCCTATTTCAAGGAGGAGAAGGACTGGGAGAAGGACTTGAGCTATGCAAGCCAGAGAGATGGATGATGCGCAGCAGCCCCAGGAGGCAAGTGCAGAGGGAGAAGGTGGGGAGCCAGGTGACTGAAGAGTCTGACGTGGAAAAGTCTAAGGTAAAGGAAAGCAGCAAGAATAGTGGAAAGAAGTGGACTACAAATGAAGGTGATGAAGCTGTGACCATAAAAAAGAGAAAATTCAGAGGGAAGTGCAGGGCAGTAAGAGGTGGATAGTGCAACGGGAGAACACTCTGTAGGGAAGGAACTTAGTTAGCACTGTGTCTAACATAATCCTGTAAGGTTAAGTGAACAGAGGAAGAGTGAATGAAGGAGATAAGGGCTATTCAATCAAGACATAAGTTAGAAAATGTTCTAAGAGAAGGCAACGGTATATGATAGGGTCAGGAAAAGCAGTTATTCTGGGTAACATTCCATACTGATAATTATACTAATGGAAAGAAAAAACACTGGACCTCTTACAGTGGAAACCAAACAGACTGAAAAGAAGCATAAAACAGAAAAAACAAGCACCAACAACAGTCCCAGCAAATCAAAATACCCTGGAAACACTTACCTTGAAGAGGAACGCAAAATATGTTTTTTGTTGGAGATTCCAAAATTGTTTTCGTTTATGTCAGGAGATTCCCTAAAATACACTTTCATGGCAAATTGGCCTAAGTTCAAGAGCAAGAAACAAAAAAGGTAGGAAAATAGTGACATTTCTATGGCAAGCAGCAGAAATCCACCCTTAAACAGCAATACAGTTCTAATCCCATTAAAAGAAAACTCTTTAAACTAACAAAGTCTATTTTAACAGGATTACCAACCAAAACCATACTTACTTTAAGCAATGTGTAATACAATGAAAAATGCATAAACATCTAAGAACTGGGAATACTATTTGGAGTTCAATAAAATGGTGTTGGACCTATAGCCCAACTGAAATAAAAAGAATCCTGCCTCCTGAGCATAGTCCCGTTTTCTGCGAATGTAGCTCCTCTGAAGACCAATGAAAATAAAAGAAGCTGTCGTAATAATTCTAGAGTGACTTTAACTTTTAAAAAGGAAGAAGATGAAAATCCAAGTGAATGAAAACAAATCCAATATGTAACAAAAATGTTAATAACTTGATTACTTTTATGCTGGAGACTTTCCTCAGCCCTTCATTTATTTAACTTCAGTGATTTCTGAACTGATCTTGTAACTGTTTGAAATAAAGTACAGGCACACAGATGTGTTTTCTACAAATTAAGAGCAAGATCCTCCAACAGCAAAAAGATTATGACTCATATTTTTGCAATACTTGCTTTTTTTGCGGTGGCCTGGAATTGAACCTGCAATATCTCCGAGGTGTGCCTGAACGTGATTTTAGCAGGAATGTGACTGATCTAATATATGACTGATAATTATGGACTGAGTAATGGAATAATTAATGTAAAACAACTCTTTCTGGGGTATGTTTAAATTTCTCCTTCTTCTGGGGACATGAGACATACAACTTGGGGTCCGACTCTGAGTCTGGGACACAAATTCGGCCCACTGTCTGGTCCTTAAAAAGAAGAAAATTTTGTGAGATGTGAAAATTACATGAAATTCTAATTTTGCTGTTCATAGATAAAGTTCTACTGGAACATAGCCACAATTGTTTGTTAACATATTTATTGTCTGTGATTGCATTTTTGCTATAATGGCAGAGTCAAGTAGTTGCAGCAGTAACCATCTGGCCAGCAAAGCCTAAAATACATACTGTCTGGCTTTTACGAAAAAGGTTTGCTGACCTCTGCTCTAGTGTGAACTAGACTAACAAGGAACTCAGGGAAAAGAGCTTACAAAAAAACGTAATTGATTAGTAAATACTAATAATTCAATTAAGAATTCTATGAAAGCTGGTGAAAATGGGGAAACTATATTTCAAGTTATTTGTGATATATTTAGTAAAATGTTTAATTCCATGAATGCACTAAACTGTTCAACTAAAGAACATCAGATAAAACAGGTCAAAGAATCTGTGCCACAAAATAATGTGTTATGAATCTGAAGAAGGAAATGGAAGTATTTCTAGGCCTTCCAAATGCCTGGTGTTTTTCAAGAGATTCGTGGACACTTAGCAAAATTACAGCAGTTCTACTACTTTAATGTGATTTGGAGAAAGATGTGTATATTGTACCTTTAAGTGTTCATAATTGTTGTCAAGAACTTGTTTAATCATTTGCAAGAATCATGGAAACTGTATATGTTATCTAACTCAAGGGGGTTTGCCACTTGGGGTGCTCTTTATTCAAAAATGAGATATGGTTGTCCCAAGGTAGTTTTATTTACTTCCAGCAAGTCAAGAAAACAGGGTATTCATATCCAAAGCTCTGTCTCCTTGAAGGGAGGCTTAGCCATTGCTTATATACACTATTTCATCAATTTTACATATTGATTTCTTCTTTGCAGTTGGCTATACTTATCAGGTTGGGTGCCTGTCCAGCTCATCCTATTTACAGCCAGTCTGCAAAATACTGTGCTACATTTTAACATTTAGCAAGAATAGCACTTAGTAAGAATGGCCAAGACTTTGAGACCCTTGTCTTATTTAATATGTAAAGTAAAACTAGCCCATGAAAGTGATCTGTGGGTTCACATGTTATAGTCTTCAAGTTCAGAACAATGACTAATAATATAGAGCTCCCTCTCTCCATTCTCCTTCATCTCGCTTTTAAAATTTTATCCTGACCGTTTTTCCCCTGAATATGTGTCTTAAAATAATATCATCTGAATTTTAATTGAACCACATCAATGTATAAGTTCCATAATGTAAGCATATTGTTTTTCCCCTTCTATTTCCAAGTGTCTAAAATAGGGCCAAGCGTGAAACTTCAATAAATTATTTTGAAAACAACACGCCCTGAAGTTGATCCTCTGTTGCATGTTATCAAAATCTACTGTAAATATTCCAAGTCTGAGTTTTAAATGTAGAGTCACTGCTTTACCTATGCATGGCTGCTGATAGGTAAAACTGATACTGTAAAGGCCTTTCATGTGAAAAGGGGGGAAAAAAAACAAAGCCTGAGTTACGCAGGTTTAAAGGAAAGATCCAAGGTGTTTGCCTACTTTATTATTTCAAAAAGGAATTCAGCATAGCTAAAGCAAAGTGATTTGAAGAAGATACTATAAAACATTACCAAAAAAATTTATAATGCCCATTTCAGCAACCGCAAACAAAATGAACAATCACATTGATTCTAGGTGACAAAAGCTGTCACCTGTGGGAATTACTGGCTCATTTACAAAGCAAAAAAGTCTGTTTCCCCTTTCAAAACATAATTTATAAAACTATATTCAAATATGGTTAGAATAAAATGTTAGTAGACACAGTTGTACAACAAGGATTTCTAATTGTTTTTTTCTTCCTCACCCAAGGACATGCTTACTGATTTCAGAGAGAGAAGAAGGGACGGAGAGAACATCAACATGAGAGAGAAATATCCATCGGCTGCCTCCAACACACACCCCGACCAGGCCAGGGACTGAAACTGCATCCCTCCGGTGTATGGGAAAACGCTCCAACCAAATGAGTCACACAGGCCAGGGCTCTAATATATTTTTTTAACAATGTTTTTATTTATTTCAGAGATAGGAAGGGAGAGAGAGAGATAGAAGCATCAATGATGAGAGTCACTGATGGGCTGGCCTCCTTCCTGCACACCCCCACTAGGGACTGAGCCCAAAACCCCAGGCATATGCCCTGACCAGGAATCGATCCTGGTTCATGGGTCAGGCCTCAACTACTGAGCCATGACAGACGGGCTCCAACGTAGTTTTGAAGGAGAAAAGCAGCATCTGCCAATTCTGCCAAATGCCGAGGCAGGATTTTTGTTGTTATTGATAATCCTCACCCAAGGATATTTTTTCATAGCTTTTTAGAGAGTGGAAGGGGGGAGGGGGAGAGAGAGGGAGAGGGAGAGAGGAGAGGGAGAAGGGGAGACAGAGGGAGGGGGCATTGATGTGAGACAGACACATGGATTGGTTGCCTCCAGCATGCCCCCGACGAGGGCCAGGGAATCAAACCTTTAACCTAGGTACGTGACCTTGACTGGGAATGGAACCCATGACCCTCTGGTGCACAGGCTGACGCTCTAACACTGAGCCACGCTGGCCAGGGTGAGCCTAGACAGGATTTTTTTTTTTAATTTATCTTTATTGTTGAAAGTATTACAGGTGTCCCCTTTTTTTCCCATTGACTAACAAGGAAAAAACAGTCGGTCATAAGTGCTCTGCTGATAATTATCATAATGTGATAATGTAACAGGACTGACTACTCTAGACTGGCTGACGAGGGAGTGCTTTTCTTTTGGTCATGTCTGAATGGAGGTCTTAATGTTAAAAGGCTGGCCATCTGAAATTCAGAAGGACAGTCCAGAATGGAAAAGGAACAGCTATTGCAAAAGGCTAAAACAGAATGAGCTTGGCCTACTGAGAGACAGAATAAAGGCTGGTGTGGCTGGGACAGCATAAATCAATGTACTTTAGAAGAGTAAACTTAAGGAGACTAGGGGTTAAGAAATACAAGTTTGATAACAATGATGTATATAAACAGAAGGGTTTATAAGCTGAGTCTCTTTCAATTGATAAAGGATTGTTATTTTAGAGATGAAACTCTTACTATTGATAATTAGAATAATTATCTATGAGAAATTAAATACACAGATTGGTTTTAGATTGCCTGCCTTTAATGACAGCCTCCTCATAGACCAACTGATTAACATTGGGCAAATAATTTAACTGTTTAGTACCTCAATTTCCTCATCTATAAAATGGGAATAACAATAGTTAACTACTTTATGGTGTACTTAGGAAGATTAAATAAGCTAATACATGTAAAGCAATCAAACAGTATCTGTCACATAGTAAGCACTCAACAAACTGAAGTTAGTAGTATTATCTGAAGTCTCCCACACTATACACAGAAGTTCACACTTCAGTATTTTAGTTAGATGCTTGGTAAGAGATGGCATCAAAGATTCAGAATGAGCTAGGGAAAGATTATGAAAAACCCACCGAACAGAAGTGAGGCTAAGAGTTTTGCAGACTGTTAAGACCATCCTCTTTAAAAGCTATATGTTTCTGAGTCATTCCTAAATCTGTGTCTGCAGCCCTGACCCAACCCTGGAGCTCTAGACCCAGCTGCCTACTAGACACCTGCCTTAGTAATTTAATAAGCATTTTATTGGAATAAAAAGGGGAAAATCATTGTTCTTTTCAGTTAGTGAATGATCAAGTGACAACTTCCAACTCCAGAAACACTCAATTCTGCTCCTTAAGTCACGAAATCCATTCATTGAATGACATTCTCTCAGTTTTCAGCTTTACACTGAGAGGGTCAAGCACAAGAAATCTCAGGCAGATATCTGCTCACTTTATCATTGTTTTGCAATCATGATTCTACTGCAAGTATTGTTTACTATAAATTAGTTCAAATAATTTCTTAAGGTAGGCAGGGAGTAAGAAAATAAATGAAATAAAATATTAAATGCCATTAGATGACTCCTAGGCTCTGCTGTCTGATGCAGACTGCAGTGCACAGTCCTCAACAGAAGCAACTCTCAGCTGTCTTATCCTGGGTCATGACTCCAATCACCACCAATGATGTCACCAATAGGGTGATCAGACATCCCAGGTGGACCAGGGCAGTCCCAGCAAAACTCTAATAGCACGGCCTTCCACTCTCTAAAGTGTCTAGATTGGATGAGAGATTATATGTCTACTTATGTATATGATCACCAAGAGCTCTGCAGCATATTGCATGCATGCATTCATTCATTCATTGAGCTAATATCTACCAAACACCAAGTGCCAGGCCCCATGTTGGGCTCCTGTACAATGCAGGATTCTAATACAAAGATGAGAGATCTTGAAGAGCCATATGATGTATGCAAAAAAGGTCACAGTTTAGATCAAGAGCTTCAGTAAGTCTCTTAATTACATCCCACACCTAAGAAGGCAGGAGAACAGCAAAAACATTGTACATTTCCTTAAACGTACAATAAACAGATAACTGGATACATTAGACAGGTGTTACACACAGTGTAAAAACCAAATATTTGTTGAATAAATGACTAAAATGCTCCATTTTATTGTCACCATAGGTGTGAACTGGGAACAAGTGATAAGGAAAGATGTTTATTTTTATAAGCAAGTAGCATAATACACAACAGGAATAAAAGCATCATTACAACTATCTGTCCTTTTTCTGACTTAAGGCACTATTTCTCCTTTGACCTTCAAAACAAAACATAATTTATACATTTTAGGCTGATCTTTCCCTATTAATGTAGGAAGAATCAGGAAATCTAAATTGGTTCAGCTGTGATTTCTTCTGAATTAGAAATACTACATAGATTAGTTAGGCAAGTTACCAGTAAATAATCACTCAAGTAGATATCAAGGAAGCTTATATGCTCGCTTTACTTAAAAGCAGTTAACAAAGCAAAAGCCTCTGACAAATTTAATGTTAGTGATTTTCAAAGCTTAGTCTTACAGTTATAAGGAATCTAAAAGTAAGGTGATCCTGGAGACTCCAACATATTATCCTGATGGGGATTCTGGCAATTTAGATGAAGGAGGCTGCAACACTTTAAAGTTCTACTAGATTCAATGTTTAGAACTGCTGATGGATAAAACTCCTAAAAAGATAATCCCTAAGGACTCCTCATTTTAGAGATCATGACACTGAGGCCCAAAGAAGCCATGTAGTAATAGTGGTAATATTGTGACTTAAAAAGTTAGGCACACTTGACTAATCTCTTCCCAGACCTTTTCCTTGCTGTGTGTTCCTAAGAATATTACTTTTCTGTTTTTCATCTATAAAAATGACACTTTTTAAAGATGTTATAAAAATGAAATAAATTCCTATTTATGAAAACATCTAGCACATAACTGATGCTCAATACAAGTTGATTTCTCTCCTTCCCAAGGGTAACTAACTTTAGAGACACACTGCTGGTGAGGGGAAAAAGGCAGGACTAGAGTCAATAATTAGGATCCCCTTCACCACTAGAAAAGATTTCAGTTATTTCTTAAATGGTCTCTATCCTTGAATCATACCATAAAATATAGCTTTTAACACCTGAGTTAAGGATTATTAAAGTAAATATGGGACACCGCAGCCTACAAAGAAATATGTTTGTGCCTTGAAACACAGAGATGCATTTGCTAGAAACAAAGTTGCAAAAGAATCAGGAAGTTTAATCAAGGAAGTATTACACTGGCTACTTTTTTAAAAATGACATCTGCTCAATATCATATATGTATCCCATTCATTTAGGATCATTTCTATTGGTAAAGTATTCTATATTAATCATAATATAACTAATGGAGAGAAATCTTTTATTAAATAAAATCTGTATTAAAACAAAAATGACATCTGCTGAGTTTGCATCTGAAAGCTGCCCTTGTGGAAACATGCTTTAGTAGAATTTTGTTGTTTTTAACAGATACTTTACAACTAACATTTCAACATTAATGTTTGCAGCAAATATGTACCAAGTGTCGATTTTTATGTCTGTATAGTCCCCAAGGGCCCCGGGGACTATACAGACATAAATTAGACTTTGGCTTTGTCCTAAAAAAAAAAAAAAAAAAAAAATCTCAGAAGCTAGTAGAGAACAGGCCGACTTTGAAGAAAGATAAAGAACATAATTATTAAACCTTACAGAACTTGAAAAGTTGAAGACCAGACCTATGGTGAGGAGTTACTTAATGCTATCTACTCTAGGATAAAACGTCCATGGCGCTGGAGGGGGTACACATAGCATAGTAAACACTTTGAATTCTGTGAACTGAATTCTAGTCTTGATTCTGACGCCAACAAGTTACGTGCTCTTGGCAAGTTACTTGACATCTTTAGGTCTCATGGTCCTCATTTGTAAAATGGGTTCAAACAGATGATCTCTAAGCCTCCTTTAGGCTCTAACAGTCCAAATTACATCATCATGACCATAGCAAGAAAAACTCTAGCTTACATTTGCCACGCCCATATTATGTGCCAAGCACTGTGCTAAAGTGCACCATTTATATTCTCTTCACTTAATCCCCACAACCACCTTATGAAATTGGCACTATTACTATATTTTACAGATGGGGAGGGAGGGGGCAAAACAGTATGAAGAGGGCTGGAGCTGCGATTTGCGAGAGGCAGTCTGAACCTCACCCAGGTGTCACTCTTAACCACGACACCCAAACTGGGTGTCTTCACGAGAACCGTCTCTTCCATTAAGAAATAAGGGAAAGAAAAGCAGAGCCTGGCAAAGGGTCCTTCCTGACTGGCGGGCAGACCTGAGGGAACGTCCTCCCCGTCGGTTCCACGTGTTAGTCAGTCTCAGCACCTCCTCTGCCGCGGTGCCCGCGCTCCCGCAGCTGTGCGCACCACAGCCGGACAGACCCCGCGACCGCCAGGGGCCGCCCCGGCTGCGGCGCGGGGAGGGGGTGGGGGGAGGCCCCGCACGAGGGCGGACAGAGTGGGTACCTGGGCTGCTGGCTGCTCCCGCCGGCTGGTTCTCCCACCAATCGTCTCCTAGATCGTCTGCCATCTCCACGCGGGACTCGACGCGGGCTGACCACGAGGGACAAGCTTAAGGTGGCAGAGACTCCGGCTGTCTCTTAGCCCGGGCGGGCGCAGCACTCCGGGGAGCCTCTCCTCAGACGGCGTCGCCTCCGCCCCGCAGCGATGGCGTCAGAACCGCCGTCCCGCCTCCCCGCCAGCCGCGCCCAACTCGCCGCAGTTTCCACACCGCTGCTCCAGGGCAGGATCGGCATGGAGACTCCAAATAAATCTCCACAAAAGCGCTAAGACAGGGATACGCATAAACAAACCTATGATTGTATTTTTAATATTTATTTTAAGACTTTAGGTTTTATTTTTGCTGTAAAGGTTTTGTCGAAAGTGTGAAACCAGATGCTCGGACAATTTTCCTCCCCTCAGTTTCAAAGACCCGGAGCCGCGGGACGGGAGTCGAGCACGTGGCTGTGTTTTCGTTTCTGTGTCGGGGTGTAGGCGTCCTTGGGTTTGTCCGGTTTGCTCGTGTAAAACGTGCACAGGAACTCACGACCGCGAATGTTGGGCCTTTGTTGTAGATGTGGAGACTGCTCCTTTTATACGATATGAAGAAAGAAAAAGATTGGCCCGGGAGGGCTCGCCCAGGAAAGACCCAGGTAGTCTGGAGAGTTTAGAATCGCCATCTCCCCGCCCCCTTCCTTTGTGCAACCCCCCTCGCCCCCCAGTTTTATGAAACAGGAGAAAGGAGCTCATTGCCGCCTAACTATACGTAAGAGACCCACAGTGCTTCTTGTCTCTTTCATCCTTAAGTGGCAGAGATGGGCAAGGAAAACCTGATGGGCGACCAGTGCTGGAGCCAGCTGTCAAGTAAGTGCACGATATTTCTTCGTACACAGCAGTAAAAATCATAGGGAAAAAAAAAGTATTTACGCAACGCGGCTGGATACTTGGAATACTGGTTTAAAGATTAGTAGAATACGATCGTGCCTTCCAGATGTCACCAACCAGAGTCGAGGAGATAGAACTTGTACGACTGAAGGTCTAAACTGTTGATAGGATACATCCTCGTCAATGACAAAGACTTAGAACCTTAATCTGATGAAGATAGGATTAGTCATAGGGGAACAAGCCACCCAGCTAATAGGTGGCTTATAAATGCTTTACAGATTAGCCTTGATCAGCGTGCCCTCAATGCCCTAAAAGGGAAAATAGGAGGTATAAAAGTGGCAAATGTAAAATAATCCGTAACCACCAAAATTAATGTCTTTCATGAGGAAATGTAAATGGCAGATGATTATGATGGTTAATAGATTACTGAAAAGGAGAACTGGATAAATACCAATTTGGAGGAGGAAATGCCATGACTAATAAATATATGAAGAGATGCTCTGTCCCATTATTAATCTGAGAAATAAAAAAAAAGACTACATTGAGATACGTTTTTTTTCATTCAGTAAATTGACAAAATTAAAAAGTGTGGGAATACCAAAGTCTGGAGTATATGTGCATCGATAGGAATTCTTACACATTATTGCTGTGAATGTAAATTGGTATAACCACTTGGAAAGGCGGCTTGGCAAAATCTTGTAAAGGTCAACATACACACCTTATGATCCAGCAATTTCCACCCCTAAATATATACACTTGGGAAACACTTGCATGGGTGTACCAGGAAACTATAAAAGAATGTTCACAGCAGCACTGTTAATAACAGTAAAAAAAGTGGAAACATCCCAAATGTGTTTGTACATGAAATGGATAATTAAATTATAATACAGCCATACAATTAAGCAGAATAAATCAATGAATATACATAATAACATAGATATAGTTTGGGAACAATGTTGAGTTTTAAAAAGCCAAGTACTAGATGCCATTTTATAAAGTTCAAATACAAGGAAAACTAAAAACTGTTTAGGCAAAAAAATGCATATGTGAGCAGTAGCCAGTTGCTCAGTTGTTAGAGTGTCGACCCACAGACTGAAAGGTCTCAGGTTTGATTCTGGTCAAGGGCACCTACCTCGGCTGCAGGATCAATCCCAGCAGGGTTGGGGCACCTTCAGGAGGTAGGGGGAGGGCAACCAACCAATCCATGTATCTCTCTCACATCGATGTATCCCTCCCCCCTCTGAAAAGCAATGGAAAAAATATCCTCCGGTGAGGATTAAAAAAAAAAATTTTTTTTAATGCACCAAACCTGAGTGTGAGTGCCTCTTTAAATGTGCTGGGGGTGCCTGCTTGCTTCACCCTAGTCCTGGGGTGAACTACATTGATTCAGGGAATCTGAACTGCTACATTAATTTCCTGCTAGAGTGGGGCATTCAAGGGACAGGTGATAGAGTCCTGGCCCAAATCTGTTTCACTGTGGCTCCAGTGGATAATTGAGATGGCTATACTTTGCAGGTGGTAGAACCATCACATTGACCCTCTGGCCTATGAAGTAGGAACCATTAGGTTAGGAAGGCCAAGTGGAAGCCCCTAAATCTGCCTCTCCCACCCTACTCCATTGCAGAGATAGTAAGTCAGAAGCACTATCTCACTCCAGTGGAACTGCAGAGGTTAATGACAACTCAAAGGACTTAGAGGCTGCAGGGTGTTCGGTTTGCCAGTATGGTCCTTCCTAAATAAGATAGACCATGGCAAATGATGGTGGGCTACTATAAACTTAATCAGATGATATCTTCGATCATAGAGGCTGTAGCAGGTGTTGTATCTTTGGGTGAATCAATCAACACAGCCTCTAGCACTTGCTATGTGATTTTGATCTTGCAAATGTGTACTACTCATACTCAATTCCTGTTAGGAAAGATCAAAGCACTTTTCATTCACTTGGGAAGGTTGAGTTCATGTTCACCCAAAGCTGTGAATGCTTTCCTACGAACACTCTCAGGGCTGGTTAACTCTTTGTCTTAATATAGTTCAAAAGGACTTCATTGGACTCTTCTTCAAAACATTGTATTGATTCGTTGCATTGATGACAAAGTGTTAAATGGATCTGGGGAGCAGGAAACAGATGCCTTAGCATGCCAGAGGGTGAGTGATAAATTACAAATGTTCAGGGGCCTGCAATGTTGATCACATTTTTTGGAGTCTGCATATCTGAGGCATGCCTGGTTATTCCCTTCAAGGTAAAGGAAAAGTTATTGAATCTTTCATCTCCCACCACTAAGAAAAAGAAACAGTATTTGTTGCACCTCTTTGGATTGTACAGATAGCCTGTGCCACATTAGAAATACTTCCCTAACCCATTTATCAAGTGAGCTGAAAGGCTGCCAGTTTTGAGTAGAGTCAAGAGAAGGTAGGGCATGGTGGCATGTCCAGACCATGATACAAGCTGCTTTTCTACTTAGTTCATGATGATGTGATAGCCCCCAAGGTGCTAGGTGATAGATAATGATGCTGTGTGGAATCTAGCAGAACCTAAAAGGAGAATCACAGCACAGACTCCTAGGATTCTAGAGTAAGGCCATGCCTTCTGCAGCCAAACCATTCAGAAAGCACCTATTGTCATGATACTGCCCTCCAGTAGAAACTGAGCTTTTGACAATGGAACCTCAAATGGTTATGTGACCAGAACTGCCCTTCTGGGCCTGGGTTTTGTAAGGTCAGGTGTGCACAGCACAAATCCCTTAACAGAAACGGTATATACATGAGGTCACATTTAAGCAGGTCCAGAAGTCATAAGTTACATGTACAGCTGGCCCAGATATCCATGTCTGTTGTATCCCTCAGCTCACACCTATGATCAAATAAAGTGTTGCCTATGACCAGCTGGTGATGGAGGAAAATATTGAAGATGGGTTCAGGCTTGGTATGTTGGTGGTGCTGAAAATGGCCTGCTGCTGCACTACAGTCCCCCTCAGGGGGTGGCCCTACAGTACAGGGGTGAGGAGAATCGTAGTGGCCAGAGCTTCAAGATGTACATTTAGTCATCACCTTTGAATGGAGAGAGAAATATTCTAAAATAAGGATAAACATAGTCTTGAGCAATAGTGAATGATGTACTGAGTGGATTAAGGGCCTGTAAGACAATATTTGAAGTTCACTAGCAAAGAGATTTGGGAAGAGGCATGTGGAGGGACCTGAGGGAGTGGCAAAAGTGTGTGGATCTTGTGTCCCATGTCTAGGTCCACCAGGTTTAGTATCCAGCAGACAAGACACTGAACAACCAGGCAGACATAAGGCAGATGGTATTTTCCAAAGATTGCCACCCATGTATTCCATCCTGCATACTTTTCTTACAATGTGACCTTGTCATTTCTCCCATTGAATAGTGAGGTCTGCATTCCTTCTCTTTGAACCTGGGCAAGCCTTTATCAACTAATAGAATACCGTAGAATGGATGTTCTGTGAATTCTGAGACTAGGTCTTTAAAATTCAATGCATTTCCACCTTGTTACCTTGGGGTGCTCACATGGACCCAGGAATCATGCTGGGAGGAATCCCAAAGTAGCCAACATGGAGAAATGACATGGAAAGAACATATGTAGGTATTCCAGCCCACAGCCCAGCAGAGGTCTTTACTGGCAACCAACATCAACAGCTAGGCCTGTAAGTGAAGATGCCTCCAGATTACTCTAGGCCCCAGCTGTTGATTCACCCCCAACTGTGGTCCCAGATATCATGGAGTAGAG
This sequence comes from Miniopterus schreibersii, assembly GCF_964146895.1. Classification (NCBI taxonomy): domain Eukaryota; kingdom Metazoa; phylum Chordata; class Mammalia; order Chiroptera; family Miniopteridae; genus Miniopterus; species Miniopterus schreibersii. The sequence goes on along the minus strand of NC_138106.1, from coordinate 64,521,869 downwards.
AGAAACTGTCTCCACTATGTTCTCTCCGAATTCCTGACCCACTGATTTCATGTTAAGAAAAAAACTGCGGGGGGTAAGGGTGAGTGGAGGGGGGTAAGGGGGAGCATCTGTAAAACTTTCAACAATAAAGATAATTTTTTTAAATTTTTATCTTTTAAATTTATCTTTATTGTTGAAAGTATTACAGATGTCCCCTTTTTTTCCCCATTGACCCCTCCACCCCACACCCACTCCCCTCCCCAGGCCTTCCCCACACTATTGTCTGTGTCCATGGGTTATGCATTTGTGCATATAAATTCTTTGGTTAATCTCTCCCCACCCACTCACCCACCTCACTCCACTTTCCCTCAGAGATTCTTCAGTCTGTTCCATGCTTCTATATCACTGAATCTATTTTGTTCATCAGTTTATTATGTTCTTTAGATTTTAAAAAAGGGGGCAAAAAAGAAACCTGCTTGTGGAACTGCTGTTTCTCCTCTGGCCATGAGAGGGAGCACCTTTTCCTTGGGGACGAGCCAGTTGCTGAAACCATGCTCAAGTCCCTTCTCCTAACTAAGGCTGGGTAGCCTGCCTAGAGAGGCAATGCATTTTTCCTCTCTCTCCACAGGGCCTGGTGAGGTCAGGAGGCTGCAGTAAAACTTACATTTGTTTATCTCATATCTTGAGTATGTATGGGCTCAGTAAAGATCCCTTTATTTAGAGAAAGAAAAACCTGATCTTTAACTTTGCCTTTGGCACCGGAAATTGGCATGCAGATTGCATGCTTATGCTTAAAGAGAGGAAACTCATTCTAGTGTGCAATTTGGAGTTAGGGGGTGAAGGTGGATTGTCTGGCAGGCAGATCGTAAGGTTCCTAGAAGGTAACATCCACTGAAGTGGAGGAGGTGTGGTAAGAGGCAGTCCCCATAGGGATCTGCAGAGCTTCCCTGGGGGAGGCTGGGACTTGTGGTTTGTGACCCACTGCAGTGGTGTTGCTTAGACTCTTTATCCATTTGGAAAACATTGTGATGAACTTGGAGGTAAAGGAGGCTGCTGGAGGTCATTTCTAATAACCTACATCATGGGTTATTCCTATTAACAGGTGGTTTTTCCCTATAGTGCTTTATTTTTTAAATTGTGGTAAAACACACATAACATTTATCATCTTAACCATTTTATAACTGTACAGGTCAGTGGCATTAAATACATTCACCATCACCACCACCCATGTCCAGAATTCTTTTTATCTTGCAAAATTGAAACTCTATACCTATTAAGCAGTAATTCTCTATTCCTATCTCTCCCTAGCCCCTGGCAACCACTCTTCTACTTTCTACCTGTGGATTGAACTAGTATAGGTACCTCAATAAGTGGAATCATATAATATTTGTTCTTTTGTAATTGGCTTATTTCTCTCAGCATTATACCATCCAGGTTAATCCATGTTATAGCATGTGTCAGAATTTCCTTTTTTAAGGCTGAATAATATTCCATTGCATGTATGCACCACATTTCGTTCACACACTCGTCTATTGATGGACATCTGGGTTGCTTCTGCTTCTTAGATACTGTGAATAATGCTGCTATGAACATTGAAGGGCAAGTTTCTGTTTGTGTCCCTGCTTTCGAGTCATTTGGGTATTTACCCAGAAATGGAAATGCTATATAATTTGGTAATTCTATTTTTAATTTTTTGAGGAACCACCATACTGTTTTCATAACAGCTGTGCAATTTTACATTCCCACCAGCAGTGCACAAGGGTTCCAATTTGCCCACATCCTTGCTAATACTTATTTTCTGTGTGTTTTTTTTTTCTTAAATAGTAGCCATCCTAACAGGTGTGAGGTGGTCCCTTTAGTTTTTAAAGCCATACATATCTGCCCTCGTATGTCCTAATGGATGGGGATGTCACCAGCACACGCATCAATAGGTCTTCTGGTAGCAAGCTCTTCTGATCATCTCTGGTAAGGACAATACATAAGACAAAACTGAGAAACTGGTCATCACTTTCCCTTTTGAGGCAAGCGAATGTTCTGAGCCCTCACTGACAGTTGTTTGCTTCTCAGAAAGCTGAGAACTTTTCCCTCCTGGCTTGAAGCAATATGATGTAATAGCTCAGAGTGTGGATCTTAAGCCAGATACTGGGGTTAAAATCCTGGAATTGTCATTGAGTAAGTCTTGGACAAGTTACTATGCTTCAGTTTCTTCAGCTGTAAAATGGAGCTAATAATAGAGTTATGGGGAGTTACTAAGGGGACACATAAAAACACCTAAAGCAGTTTCTGGTATAGAGTTGGCGTTCAGCAAATGGTAGCAGTTGTTACCCCTCCGTACCACACCAGACTACATCATCCGACCCTTCCAACTACTGTAGAAGGTAGTTACTATCATCACTTACTATTTTATAGGTGCAAAAGCTGAAGTTTAGAGAGGTTAGGTAATCAACTCCAGATGACATAGCTGGTAGATAGAGGAGCTGAGATTTGTTCTCTGTGTCTCACCCCAGAGCCCTCTCCTAACATGTTCTGTGTTGGTGACCCTGGTTTGGCAGAACAAATAACAAGGACAGCATTGTGTTTGGTGAGGAAAGACGGCTATTATTAGTAGTAGGAAAATGGAGACTGGTCAACGTTCCATTAGTTTTCCCCATTGTGTCTCTCATCCCAAGAATGAAGAGCAGATGTGAACATGGCTGCCAGCCACTCAGATGAGAACTGACTTGGTCATGCTCATTGCAAAATTAACATTTAGGTCTTGGTGGATTTAACAAGGCACATGAAATGTATGTCTTCACGGGATTCCCAAGCTGTAATTTAGAGGTGTTTTTTATTCTAATGAAAATCTATTTTTTTACTTGCAGTAAGATAGCAAAGAAAAAAATCTCTGGAATGGTTCTGGATGCCTCAAAGGAAAATTTGATTAGATGGTCCTGTGTTTTAGTAACACACAAGAGAAACTTCTGAGTTACTTGTTTAAAACGGATGAGGTGCCCCACTTTTGATTTAAATTCCATTACACTTCTCTCCAGGAATTAGCAAAAACATTTCTAATACTAAAAATTATTAACTACTATTTGACACCAGGAAGAATAACTTGTTGGATGATAAAATTTATCCTGACACAAATATTGGTTTTGAAAATGAAAGGAAGCATCAGAAATCCTGTGTAACTCTTTGTAGAAAGAAAGGTAACCCCAAGGCTTATTCCCTAGATATTTTTCTTCACGATATAGAATGAGCATAAACATTTTCACTTTTAAAGTCACAAGGACCATTAAGGAGAAAAGCTTTTCTGAATTATAGTAAAACACGATTGGTGCACACTCTGTGCTAGTCCTGTATATTTGGAATTAATTGTAATTTCATATGGATTAGGGTGACATTTACCTTTGCTATATGTATGATGAAATGATTTGTTAAATAAATTCATGCAGTAAGTAAAGGAGGAGATTTTAAAGCAATTTAATAATTTTTGTCTGCAAATAGTGCTACTAATTTCCAGCCAGTCCCTTTTCTCCCTCTTATGACAGAGATCACCAGATCTCTCTTGAGACTCAGGGCTCCACCTGTCATCTACCAAATGTTCATCTGGAGCACAGGTATCTTCTGCCATCAGGCCAAATCCCACCAGACTCTAAATAAGCTGAGTGTCTTCTCCTTTCCCTGCCTGAAGGGGGCCTGCTGGTGGACTCCACCTCTCTGGCAGTGGCACTGTCCCTGTCTTCCAAGTGTATCAATGTGAGGAAACCACCTTTGGGATAAAGGCCGTCCATCCTGGGATTGTCCCCAAGTTCAGTTCGGTCTTGCAGCTGTCTTTTCAGTCTTCCATTCTTCATTCCATTTCCTAGCCCTTGAAATAGCTCCACTGTTTTGCAGTCCTTACACCCTGATACCTGGCCTGACATCTGGCTTGTACTCTTGAGGCTTGGTTAGGACCATTCACCATTAGCCCCTCATCCCATTCTTGGGGTGGAGCCATTCAGATCTCTCCTGCTTTGCTACCTATATCTTACCTCCTTCAAAAACTAATCAAAATAATTTTTCTAAAATACTTCTTATCATTTTCCTAATTAAGGACCTTAATTAGGACCTTAATTAAGGACCTTTCCTCTCTCTGAAATCAATAAAGATATAAAAAAATAGTTTATTAAAAATAAAATTATTAGTGACTTGCAAATAAATTTTTAATATGTCTTCTTATGGCATATTACATAAAGTATAAATATCTTTTTCCTAGATGTAAAGCCCTGCATCATGTGACTGTCCTTTGGGTATTAAATCAGTAGATCAGCTTCCTTTACTAGTTCTTGAGTAGATCAGAGGATCAAGTTAGGCCGTTTTCCTTGTCTCAGCAGCCCTTCCATCCACCCCCACCCCAGCGCGCACGTGCGCGCGCGCACACACACACACACACACACACACACACACACACTTCCCTCCTGTCTGTCTTTAGAGGAGGAGAGGCTGTTCCACTTGGGGTGCCCTGTGTTCTATCTATCTAAATTCTATGAAATTAAAGATAATATCTTTAAAAATCATCTTCTCCAGAAATCTGACAAACACTCTCAGTCATATGGTCCAAGTCAACATGGACTGATAAGTCATGATGACAGTATGCATCCTTGATATGAAGTGATAAGGAATGGCCACCTCTGTGATCTTCTCCTCTCCCCCCAAAATCTATAACCCCAGTCTAACCATGAGATAACCATCAGACAAATTTCTAGTAAAAGAAATTTTTTTGAAACACCTCATCAGTGATCCTTAAAACTATCAAGTTCTCCAAAACAATGAAAATCTGAGAAAGTTTTATAGCCAAGAGGAGCCTAAAGAGAAATTATGACTAAATACAATGCATTCTGTAAAGCAGATGTTAAGAATAGGGAAAACTGGTGCAGGTTTATGGAAAACCTGTAATATTTTTGCAATATTTTTGTAAATATAAAACTGTTCAAAATTAGTTTATTAGCCCAGCCAGACATGGCTCAGCGGTTGAGCATCGACCTAGGATCCAGTTGATCGGGGTTCGGTTCCTGGTTAGGGCACATGCCTGGGTTGCAGGCTGCAGCTGATCAATGACTCTCATCATTGATGTTTCTATCTCTCTCTCCCTCTCCTTTCCTCTCTCTGAAATCAATAAAGATATAAAAAAATAGTTTATTAAAAATAAAATTATTAGTGACTTGCAAATAAATTTTTTTAAAAAATTAAAATCATCTCCAAAAAACTGAGATTGAGTTTCATCCCACAGTGAGCTTCTAAATAATCTTGAAATATATCATCTTCTGTATCATCTTGGGATCCAAGAGCTGGAGTGAGTCACACCTCACATCGAGTTTGGTACTCCCTCCCACAACAGCCTTGAGGGATTCATTCTTCCCTCAAACCTGGTACTGGACTAGGGCTCTGTGATGGGCTGTGGATGCAAAGATCAAACAAAGTGCCTATTCTCAAGAAGCTTACACTCCAATAGGGGAGTAAGACACAGTTTATTACTAAGCAGGAAAGAAGAAGGGACAGAAGACTGTACAAGGTGCCACAGGGGAGAAAGCGACTAAACGGAGCAACAGGGAAGAGGAGTGATGCTTGCCCTGTGTCCTGAGGGTGAGCAGGAATTATGCAGCAGACAAGCCAGAGAAAGCGCCCAGGAAGGGAGCCGCACAGAATGGTCTTTCTTTTTCTGAATTTCTCTAGCATGTGTGCATCAGTTGGCATCATACCACCCTGCACTTGTTTGTACATCACCTGGAAATCAATGTCTTGTTTAACAAACATCTTCACATCCTCCAAACAGAAGATTTTTTTTTAAGAAGGGTCATGTTTTCTGTTGCGTTTGTATCCCTCGCATTGCTTTAGTAATGTCAAACACAAAGTAGGGGCTACTTTTTGTTTCGTTTTAATGTAATGGGTTACTATAGTCTCATTGTAATGATGGATTTGCCCTGCTCGTCCAGCATTCTGAATTCCAACCTTTCATTTCTTGCTGCCTCTGTCTCATGTATCTATCCTTCATTTACTTCTGTGACCACCAACACTGCGTGCACACAAGATGACTGGTCCATATTATGAAAGAGTCTTTGGCTACAGAATGAAATAGAACTAATTGGGCTATATGGACTTGGAAGCTGTGGTCTTGAGCTTCCAGACTGATGGTTTAAACAAGTGAGTTAACCAGCCACAGGTCGGTGCTACATACTTGCTTGTTGAATGATTTGAATAATCCCTTTATAGTATTTTAGACATCATAAGTTACGGTCATTCTGAGCTTGACAAGTCATCACAAAACAATTCTTACTTATCAGTGATACTTAAGACCATTAGGATCTTGAAACCGGCCTGCTTCTGCTCTGTAGCAACACCCACCACCATCTCCCCTCAAGGTATTTGGCTCTAGTGTGGCAAAGTGAAACAGGATAGAGTATTTGAAGATTGTGGGAGAAGAGAGGTCTGTGGCAGTTTTTTCTTTTATGGTAGATGTGACAGACACAGCAGCTAATTTCTCCCAATATCTGTCCTCCCTTCTTCCGTATTAGTAGAACTCTTGATTTCTAGCTGGGCATGTGGTAACTCTCAATTAATATTCAGTTTCCCACACTCCCTTGCAACTTGTGGCAATATGACTAAATTCAAACAATGGGATGTGGGAGGAAGTGATCTAAACAACTGCTGGGTGGAGTCCTTTAAGGGAACATGCTCTCTCCTTCCTAATAGTTTTTTCACCTTCCTACTGGCTGGGGTGTGGCTGTGAAGGTTAGTTAGCCTGCACCTTGGAGATGAGGGCAACTCCTTTGGGGTGGAAGAACAAGATACAGTAGCCTTCCCTTATCTGTGGGGGTATGTTCCAAAACCCCCAGTGGACGCCTGAAACTGCAGATAGTACCGAACACTGTATATGTAATGTTTTTTCCTATACATACCTACCTATGATAAAGTTTAATTTATCAATTAGGCACAGAAAGAGATTAACAACAATAACTACTCATAAAATAGAACAATTCTAAAAATATACTGTAATAAAAGTTGTGTGAATATGGTCACTCTGATAACCAAACTGATAATGGAGATGGCTAATAAGTGACTAATGGATGGGTAGTGTATACAGCACGGATCCTCTGGACAAAGGGATGATTTACCCCCCCAGGTGGGACAGAATAGAATGGTGTGAAATTTCATCACACTACTCAGAATGGCACGCAATTTAAACCCTATGAATTGTTTATTTCTGGAATTTTCTATTTGATTTTTTTGGACCACAGTTGACCACAGGTAACTGAAAACATGGAAAGAGAAACTGTGGATAAGGGGGGACTACTATAGAAGGAACCTAAGGCCCTGACCGGAGCTACCACATGAGTCCGAGGCTGCTTATGCTCAGAGCTGTTATGTCAGAGAGAAATAAGCAATGATTGTTTTGGGTCTCTGTTTCAGCAGCTAATTAATACATTGGGGGATAAAAACATTATGAGGTTCAAACAGTGTCAGCTGATATGAACAAGATGAGAAACATACTTTTAAAGATATTTAATAAGATTTTTTTTCAAATCAGTACAAAAATTTAAATACAAAAATGATTTGCTATTGACAAGTCTCAAATCTATCATGAAAACTCGAAAAAGTTAGCAGTCTGTTCACTGCACATGATATTCTGTAAAATATTTGAGAACAGTCACCCACTGCAAACATTTCTTTCCCCTTATGGGATGTCATACTGCTTAAAACTCTGTATTTAAATAACAGTAATGCCAGTTGTTTCCTTTATTACATGGAAAAGTTCTAGTTAGTTTTGAATTGAATAGGGATTGTAGTACTATCCCTAGACTTTAGAATTTGTGGTTATTTCTTCTGGTTTTACACTAATGTGTTAACATGATGTGCAATACTCAAAAGAGAAACATAGATACATAGATAATTATTTAAAACTCTTTTTTTTTAAATTAAATGGAGTAATTCATTTGCTCTGAGATTAGCACCATTGTAGAATACACAGTATCTGGCATAGATTTTGCTCCTGCAAGATCTAAAAGTTAGAAGCATATGCCCGATTATATACACACACACACACACACACGCGCGCGCGCACACACACACACACACACACACACACACACACATATATATATAGGCAATTGAGTAACAACCAATAAATAAGTTGGAAGGTATTTTGAAAAGTGAAATTTGGTTTTAACTAAATAGGTACTTTCTCTCTTGGTGGAAATAAAAAGCCCATACATGTACAGATAAATACAGTTTTACAAATCAGCTGATCTGACTTGCTTCCAAGCCATTTCAATGCAGCTGTTCAGCAGAAGGAGCCCAATGGACCCACATTGCCCCCATAGTCATCATGCCAAGACCAGCATCCTCAAGACCAACCCAAAGGATATTGGGCCACATAAATGCTGTCTGCTTTGAAAATAAATTTTGTCATACAATTAGCAGTGAATAAGAAACCCTGTGATGATGAACTCATTTCTCTTTTTAAGAAATTGAGAAGAAATGGTGCTCATATACTATAAAAGGGAAAAGATAGATAATAGATTGAGAATTTTCTTCATAGTTAAAATGATTCAGATTTGACATAGACACATTTTTATGTGTATTTATACCGTATTTATTTGTGTCATTTCCCACCTGTAACTATCCCCTTAACTCCTCGTTCTTAATTTAGAAGGAAAGATACAAGATACCACCACCGTAACCCCACATTATTTCCCCCCGTGGCTTAGTGACAGCAGTAGACTCATAGCTGAGTTGAAATGCTTTGTCTGTGTTTTGATACCAGATTTGAATGCTAAAAAGCAGTTAGTATGTACCTAAGTGAAAACCTGGAACAATATTTATTTTTCCCTTTAAACTTTTATTGACTCTTGCCTTGTGCTGAGTGTGGGGTGACATGAAAAGCATGAGCTATCACTGCCCGTTGACATTCCAGAAGTTCTTCCACAAATTGCTTCTAGAAAAACAGTTCTTTTCCTATAATTTTAGTACCTACCCCAGGAAGTAGTACATTAACTTTTAAATTTAAAGCTTCAGAAATTTTTTTTTCAAAAAGATTATTTTCCTATGTAATTCTGAAAATCTGCCCTCCCTCCCAAATAAAAGGATGGCTTGGATGTTTGGAAATTGACTTTGAAACATCAGATGACACACTGATTTGCATGCGTACTATACAGAGAAATTTCTTTGAAATCCAGCAGCTACTAAAAAATATTGATATCCCTTTTATTTGTGTGTGGAGGCAAAGGAGGGTTTTTTTTTATATGTATGTAAGTAGAGTTAATAACTGCTATTAATAATAAGCATTCCACAAAACTGAAAAGTTACGGGAGGAGAGGGTTATTTTTTTTCCTTATGACTTCCAGGTGTTTGTATTAGTTGGGTCATAGTGAAAATCACACAGAGGGAAGAAAAAGGAGAAGTGAAGCAGTAAAAAAAATAAACACCAAAAGAACCCTTGAGAAATAAATGAGTTATTTACTGCTCATGTCTCCCAGCTGGTCGTTAGCTGCTTGTGGGGCACTGTCTTATGTCCCACGGAAGTGTCTCACCCAGTGGGAGGCACGGAGAAGGCACTGAGTAGATACACAATGGCTGACTGGTTCTTCTAGACACTAGACACACAATTCTGAGTAGGACTTCTGAGGCTAAAGTACACACCCTCTGACAGGAGAGAAACAGCCCTTGCAGCTAAAGCCCTACCATAGCCCCGTCCCCTCCCACCAGCTCAGGACTCCTCCCCCCTCTCCCATGGCCAAATATGTGCACAAATACAGAGGGAATTATGCAAGTAAATACGGTATGTAATTGTTAGCACTGACCTTTCTTTAAGCCATAGTTATAAATATTTAAAAGTAAACAATATGAGTGACTTTCATTCGCTATGATCTTTCATACTGAAATATTCTGACTGGTATTCTGCAGGGCATCATGGAAGCACATAACATCCAACAGCTAATAGGATTCCAGTGGGTACAACACAAGTGTCAGCACTCGATACACAAATCTGTCCCATCGCTCTCTGTCACCAGATGCTGCGCAGAGCATCAAACACGCATCTTAGCTTTTATTTGTACATGATGTTTCAAATTTTCACTTAAATATAACTTTCCAACTATATAAATGTTTTGAAGCAGTTACGGTTTTCATTTGGATTTTCTGGTGCATCACTTTCTTTTCTTCTATTAAATCTCTCTCCACTTCTTTTCTTTTTTACATGGGATACAATAAATACCCTGAAAAGGAGGAGTGGACGTACTGCCCGGCGTAGAGCCCCGCGGCCTGTTCTGAGGGCATCTGCAGGAACACGCGGTCCCCGGGCCTGAGCAGCAGCACCGCGCTGCCCGACGCCTGGTCCAGGAAGCCCTTCTTGTACTCGTCGTACGTGTACATCACGGGCTCGTTGTTCTTGAACAGAGCAACCCACACGTTGCCCCCCTTGCAGTGAACGTGGTAGGCAAAGTAGTAGACGCCTGGGACTTCGCAGGTGAAGATGCCCGTCTGCGGGTTGTAGTTCTGTCTGCCGTTGTAGAGCAGTTTGTCAAACTTCACCGGGGCCCCCACGGGCGGGAAAGGTGCGGTCAGCTCGGCGGTAAACGCAGGCATCTCGTAGGCTGGCCCCCCGTTCTTGCCTTTCTTACCCCCATAGGCATGGGGGGGTTTCACGCCATCAATTCCCAGCCCCATATCTGGCAGGTATTCTCCATGGGGAGGTGGTGTAGGGGGCATCACAGCTGGGGGGCCTGGGGGGCCGGGAGGGCCTGGGGGCCCTGGAAGGCCAGGCTGGCCTTGAGGACCCAGGGCACCGGGCTTTCCCGGGGGGCCATGAAGTCCTGCTACTCCGGGCTTCCCTACTCCAGGGAACCCAGGGGGCCCTGGGAGGCCAGGTTCCCCTTTGGGGCCAGGAATTCCAGGTGGTCCAATAGGGCCACTAGGGCCTGCAATACCGGGGATGCCTGGGGGGCCCTGTAAACCCTGATCCCCTGGGATTCCTGGTTCTCCCTTTGGTCCAAGCAGTCCTGGAGCACCGGGGAGCCCTGGCAACCCTTTATGCCCAGCTTCCCCCTTGGGCCCTATGGGACCTGGCAAACCTCTTATACCAGGGGGACCCACTTCACCAAGGAAACCTGGCTTTCCTGGGAAGCCTTGAAGCCCTGGCTCACCCTTGGGACCTGGTGGCCCCTGTGGTCCTACAACCCCACCTTCTCCTTTGGGTCCAGGAAAACCAATAGCACCTGGAGGGCCCATAGGACCTGGGATTCCAGGCAGGCCTGGCTCTCCTGGGGGACCCCCCAGTCCAGGGGCACCTATTGGTCCTTTCTCCCCTCTTGGTCCCAGAGCCCCAGGAACACCCCCTATGCCCTTGTCGCCTTTGGGTCCTGGAAAGCCTGGTTTCCCGATACCTGGCAGGCCTGGCGGTCCTGGCAGCCCTGGCAGTCCTTGCTCCCCTTTGCCACCTGGAAATCCTGGCTGGCCAGGGATCCCATCCTGGCCTGGTTTTCCAACTCCAGGCATCCCGGGAGGTCCTTGAACCCCTGGTATCCCAATAGGGCCCTGTGGCCCAGGTTCACCTGGAGGACCTGGCTTTCCCAGGGGGCCCTGGGGCCCAGGGAAGCCCGTCACTCCTGGTTTGCCCACTCCTGGAAGCCCGACAGGGCCTGGGGGGCCATTCATCCCTGGAGGACCCTTCAGGCCGGGCAGACCTGGCATCCCGAAGCCCTTCTCTCCTTTAGGGCCCTGAAGGCCTGGAGGTCCTGGTGGTCCTTTGAGTCCTCTCTCACCCTTTGGACCTGGTTGCCCTGGTAACCCAGGTCCACCTGGCTTCCCAATACCAGGAAGTCCGTGAGGCCCTGGAGGTCCTTGTGGTCCTGGGATCCCCTTGGGCCCCATCTCCCCTTTGGGTCCAATTTCACCTTTTGCCCCTGGCATTCCCATGGCTCCTGGCTTTCCTGGCATTCCAGGCATACCTGGCTTTCCAATTCCTGGATATCCCTGTGGCCCTGGTTTTCCTTTGATTCCAGGTATCCCATGACCTGGTAAACCGGGGGGCCCAGGTGGTCCTCTTGGGCCAGGCTCTCCACGAGGACCTTGTTCCCCTCGTAAACTGGCTACCGGTACTTCTACTGGAAAAGAGAAGAGAGAGGAAGAGGGAGAGAGGGAGGGGAAGACAGAGAGTGATTGATATTGGTTATCCTTCACTGTAAGGAAGTCATGACAATGATTAATTAGTTCTGGCATGTCTGCCTGTTACTTATTGGAAGACGGAATCTTGCACTCATCTTCCAGGACTGTCAGTTATCAGGATCTGAAGGATAATCAGGATGATAATGTCTTTGGCATATTCGAGAAAGTGTTTTGAGAACCGATAGCTACTTTGTCAGCATTGGTTAAGTGAAAAAGCCAAAAAGTAAAAAACATTTTTCCAAGTATAAAACTTGGAGATATTATGGTGTGTTCACTATAGATAATCTAGAAAATTCACAAAAGGGTAAAGGAAAATCAAAATTGCTTATAAGCCCACTATTCAGAGATAATCACTTGACATTTGTATATATATTTCCATCTGTGTTCTAGGGGTACGTGTGTGTGTGTGTGTGTGTGTATTTGAAACAATGCTGGAATCATTCATTTTTATTTTTTCCATTTTTTTTTACTACTTATTGTTGTAATTTTCCATGTCCTTGATTTTTTACATAATAATTTATGGCAAAAAATATTTTCTCTTGTGCAAAAGTACAGTATAATGTAGATGATGAAAGCCATCATGTGGACTCCAAGAAGAAATGAAGCATTTTATTTTGTTTGTGGTTTAATAACATCTTCCACATCTGTCCTCTAGAAGAGATTTGCTTAATTTCTTTAATGTGTTGTAGATTTCCTAAGCCTCAAACAGTGATTCTTTAATATGTTATTTCTCATTCGTGAATTTGTTTTTTAAACAAGAGAAGTGAAAAAAAATATTTTAGGATGTCAAGCAGTGTGGATATGGAACAGAGCTGGGATTAGGAGCAGGAAGCTCAGCTTTTCCTCCTGGCCTTGAAGTGAGATCTTCATTGGCTCACTTAAGCCATCAGCATCCCTGCTTGCCCATCTGTACAGTGACAGTAATAATAGCCGACCCTACAAGATTAGGTAATGGATGTGAAAGGTGTTATGCTTTCTCGAATTGTTATTGAAGCACAAAACATATGCTATTTTAAATGATTATGCTGTGCCTTGCAGAGAAACGTAACTCTGGAATCCCCCATGCTACTGGGAGTAATAGATGACATACAAGAAGTAAAATTTATGGTCCCAAAGTCTTATTTCAACCAGTGGTCGCATCTTAATTCTGGTGGTTGTATTTTTCACCGAGCTACTGTCAGGAACAAAATAGAACACAGAACTCCTATTCTTTCCAGATTCCCTGATTGAAATCTGGTTCCCATCTGAGTAAGTGCAGAAAGTGCCAAAAGCCAGGCAGGCCATTCAAGAAAGGGAGGAAAACAAACGGCCGAGATAATCTCCATAGTGGGAATATCAGCTCCTAAAGAGAAGAAAACTGGGAATACTTCTTTTATGCTAATAGATATTATTAGAGTACTGTTAAGGCGTGTTGTTTCTAACAAACTATAGAAACAATCCCTGAAAGTACAGTCGTGGCCTGTTATTTCTAAACAGTGAATTGTGTAGCTAGTATGCCAAGGGAGCAACCTGGGCAAGGGCCACATCTTACCCATCAGGAATCCCTGGGGTCTAGCACAGTGCCTGGAGCTTACTCTGTGCTTACTTAGGGTTTACCTCATGACCAGCTATAGCAACTCAAAGTTCTTATGGTGCTTTAGCATTAACTTAGCCCTCCTATTTACCTTACGTTATTGATTCTCTCAACAATCTTACTTTACAGATGAAGAAAAGTAATCTCAGAGAGGTTAAATGACTAGGCCTTCCTCATTTCTGGCCTCCTGGCATCCAGGCGTCTTAGTGCCAAATCCAGGAGTTTCTAGATGTAAGGCTTCTGTTTCCACAGGGACCAGGGAGATCGCCTCCACTTCCTCAAAGGGAGTTGCTACTCTGATCAGTTCCCTCCCTACAAATGCAGGGTTTTCTAGAACTCAAGATAAACCAACTGAATTTATAGGGGAGTGTCACTCACAGTGATAGGCATTTGATAGGTGTTGACTAACTGATAAGCATGCCTCGAAAGTAATGGGAGAATGTCTCAGGTATCATCTCTAGGTGCAGTCCATATTCCTTATTCTCCTGCCAGTTGATTGATTGACATGTGTAGCAACTTAATTAGAGCAGTCTTAGAAGCAAGCACTTGCATTACCTAACACCTAGTTCACGAAATGCTTTCATGTGTATATATATACATTTTAGACACAGCAGGTCCACACAACCCTGCTCTCCTAATTCAGAATGCTGATGGTCACCTTTCTGGTGTTTTTTCCCCCACTGCTTTGTCCCCCAGCATGTAGTCCGGAGCCTGGCACAAAAATAGATGCTCATTAAATAATTGCCAAATGCTTGAATAAATATGTGCTGAATGAAGAAGTAAACTATTTATTATTAAATATGTTTTCCGTCATTTGATGCTGATAAAATAAAGCACAATGTAAAATGGTAATTGTGTCTGGGTCTTTAAGACTTGAGCTTTACAAGGAGAGAGTTTAGGACACAGTCGCATTTAGTGAATGTTAATAATACATTCTAACATAAAAATTTCTGAAATTTAGTTCCCCCACCCCAACCCCAGCCAGTCTCATAGTGTAGGGTTTTAGGAGGCGGCTGCTCTGTAATAGCGCTGGAGTACGATGTTACCTTTGCCTTTCTTGGGAGCTGCCTCCTTGCCCATTCTTGGCATCGGCTGAATTTCCTTCATATATTGGGGCAGATGTGGATACTCTTTGCCATACTGCATATGGGGAAGCTCCTTGCCCATGGTAAGGCCATCTTTGCTCAAAGGCATGTGAGGTACTTGCTGGCCCAGGGGTTGGTACTGTGGAATCTGCGGTTGGATCTGAGGAATCTGAGGCAGCGGCTTGATCCCATAGTAGGCACCGGCCTGAATGAGCCTGATGGAGCCCAGGGAAATGGTGAGCAGCACTCCCAGCAGCTGCAGAGGGGCAGGTGGCACGGCCATCACCTGGAGAGAGGGAAGAAAGGCGCCAACATGGTGAAAACTGCAGGCCAGGTGATTGCAGTGCGTTTAGAGAAAAAAGGGAAAAAACCCCACAAGAAAACAGTTTATATCAGAACTTCATGAGAAGACAAATGAAAAGAAAGGTGTTAGCTTTCAATAGAAAACAAAGAAAAATCCAATGAAAAATAGAAAGTGAAGGTAGTTGGTGGGACTATCAATAATAGGAGAGACTGGAGTTGTCTCTGAATATCATTCCTGCCATCTTCTAAAGTATTTCAACCCCTGACTTTCAGCTGAATTGTAAGAAGTTTCTTCATGTAATAGTCTGAAAATATCATTACAAAAATCACCATCATAACTATGCACATACAGGGATGCTTTTTCTTCTATTTAAATACTGTGAAGTCATTCATGTAGAATTTCGCTAATTGGATCTGAAGTCCATTAAAATTTATCTTTGCACTATTGTGAAAGAAAGGCGTTTACAAAGCAAATTAGTTGTATAAATAAGATAGAGATGTTTAAGTACTCATAAGAATAAACTGTTTCTAATCTATTTAATAACACCCTTTGCAAATTAACAGTTGATAGAATAAATATAAATGGGGCTTACGTATGTGTTTATAAAAACTAGCTTGAAAAGACCTCCAAAAATGCCCAGGGCTGAAGACCCAACAGCCCAGGAAACTGCAGTGTTTACAAAAGTCCACTAGAGGGCAAGTGTGGTACACATCGAGGTCTGTTCAGTTTCTCATTCCCAGGGCTAACGCCAGACACTCGGCTCTCGCTCCTTATTAAGGGACTTAATGAAAACCTGACTCATAAGTGGAACCATCATAATCCTGGGGATAGCTCTGTGTGTGTGTGGGGGGGGGGCAGAGATTTTTAGTGTATCTTCTGGAAAACAATTAAACTTCTTTCTATAAATTATTTAATTTCCATTCCCCTGAGAGTTTGTTTTCTTTGCTTCTGCCTTACTTAATACTAGAGCATAGTTTTCCACTTCTTAGAAAATGTGCATTGACTTTGCAATATCCTATTCAAAAGTAATGCCAAGGGTGTGAACAGGCTACAGATTGTTTAATAAAAAGCACCTAAGAAAATATTTAATTAAAGGATCCCTACCACAAAACTCACTGCTCTACAGTTTTTCTAAATATACTAACTGGGGGGGAAAATGAAGAAACATCTGTCAGCAAAATAATTTATAAAACTCTCAATTTCATAAATCAGAATAGTCTCAAGAATTGTTTATTTCAAGTGTTCTCTAAATAATTTATGTACTGATAAAATGGGAGAAGATAGAAAGCTGTTATTTTCTGTCCGTCTAAGAATGATTGTCATAAACCATTTGGATAAAGCCACAAAATTATTAGTGATTTATACAGAATAATAGTCAAATTTATTTCAGGTGAAAAAAAGAACTTCTGCTTTTAAGTAGTTAACAATAATTTATTGAGTACTTACCAGGAACAATGCTAGGCCCACCTGGGGATTACAAAGAGGAATATAATATGGACAGTGGACCCTGCCCTCAAGGCACTTATAGGAGGAGTGACAGATGTGTAAACTATTAATGAGTAGCAAAGAATATCCAGAAAAAAGTGAATTTCCCTTCCACTTCTGTTCTTTAGTATCTAAAGTCCCTTTCCCTTAAGTCAACAACTTTCCCAAGTTTTCTTTACATTTTTTCCAGATATATTTTATGAATATGCACATATAACACACCCCCCTTTAAGACACAAATTACAGCATACCATACACACACCACTATTCCTTACTTTTTTCACTCAGAAGACCAGAACTTCAGACGTTCTCATCTCAGTTTTGTGTGTCTGAACAGATTCTCTTCAACTCCTTCATTTGTTAAAAATGAGACTCTACTGTTCTCTAAAGTCGCATCTGGCTCTAATACTCAGTGTCTAGGGCAGTCACTAGAGAGGCGAAGGTGTTAATCTGTACCAGAAATGCCTGGTAATACCTGGTAATGTGCATGCTGCGACTTAATTCTACCTCTGGGGATGAATTAATTTAATTATTAAACCCTAAACTTGTGGTGATGTCTTTAATAAGCTAGCATGCTTGGCCCTTCCCCCTTCCACCAATTCAGTGGGTGTGTGGGGTTATACTCAACAATCTCTAAAGCAGGAGATTCTGATGAAACGCTGGAAAACCGGAAGAAGGCAAATGCCTGGAAGAACCGGAGTTGAATACGAAAGGCTCAGTGGGATCCTGCTTTACCACAATTATTTCCTCTCACAGGCTTGGCCTTCCTCTCCCCCAAACCGCCTCCTTGGTTCTGCCATCTGCAACACTGCTCTGACTTTTTATTTAAGTAAACTCTGTTCAGTTTTAACTTGGGAATATTTATGTAGGAGCCCCGGTTAGAATTTACCGCTTGACTTATCCTTACTAATTTCCCTCTTGTCCCTGAGGATATTTTTGGTGGTCAAAGTGTGTGTGGTGGTTGGTGGTTCTCCCCCAGTCACTCAGAAGAACATCAGATTCTTGTAACACTATACAAACACCTGGCTGGGAAGAAATGGTGGGAGTGGATTTTCCTTCCTCTCTTTTCTTTTTCCGAGGATGCAGAACACAATAATGTTTTGAGTTCTGTTTGATGGTTTTTAAAAATTCCTACTTGATAATGTGTGTGTGTGAATATACATGAACATATATAACGTGTGTGGACCCTGGCTCTTGGCCAGCCAAGCTCGCTTAGTAACGGGTATCATGTCACATAGGAAAAGCATCCAACAAGCCGAAAGACCTGGAGTTGAGTTGTAGCTCTGTGATTCTCCATGTCTGTGACCTTGGGCAAGTCCCTTATCTTCAGCCTCAGTGACCTTACCTTTACATTAGAAATTATAATCTCTGCCTCTCCCACAGAGAAGTTCAACGACACAAATAATAACATAAAATCTTTGTGAGCTGAAAAGCACTATTTAAATTTAAGTTATTATTAATGGAGTGTGACCAAAAAGACAAATCAAAACCAACTGAAATGTCAAAGATTTTCAAAGGAGGATACCAGCCAAAGTAAATGTGAGGTTAACTGCAATAATGATAAACCTAACATGAATAAAAAACAATGGCCATTAAAATGCACATATTAAAAATGGCAAAAAATATATAAAAGATCAGTGGAACCAAGGCTGTAATTCATTCTGGTGTCAGAGTCGCCAATCCTAATCATTTTGAACAGCCGTAAATGGTTCCCTATATTTGGACAGGGCTGCAGAGAGTTTCAGTTTCCTCATGTGACCTATAATGTATGTAACAGAATAATGTGATATATATTATTTTAGACGCTCCTCAGCATTTTATTTGTACATTTATCCTCATGAAATTTTAGCTTGCTGTCCAAAAGAATGCTTAAGTATTTAAACTTTCAGACTTTGCCCAGAATCCAACTTTCCCTTTCCCATTGGGCTCACACAGCATGTCTGTGTAAGCGCATGTGTGTGTGTGTATCCACGTTGTCTGTGGTGTGCTCAAGCCTCTCTCTTCTGCTCCTGGTAATCCTCCCCGTGCACAAGGCTTGTAGTTACTCAAGGCCTCAGATTTACCACACCTGGAGCAAGGGCAAGTCCAGCGGAATCCTACTCCTCCACTCACCAGGATTGCCGCCTTGGCTTTTCCATGCCTCTCAGAGAAAATTCTCTCCTGATGGCATTTCTCAGGACAATTCATTTCTTATATATTTATATTTTATTTATATATATATTTCTATTTATATAGATATTTAAATTTAGGAACTGTTCTGGACACTGGAGATAGAGTGGTCCATCAGAGAGATGCGGTTCCTGATCTTACTGAATTCGCATTCTAGCGTGGGGACACAGGCAGTAAACAATATAAACAACTTTAATGTCATATTTGAGCGCTGTGAAGAAAACAAAGCAGGGTAAAGGGCTTGAGAGTGACTTGGGGTGGAAGACACCGTTTTGGTTTTGGAAAGGGTGATGAAGAAAAACATTTCTGAGGATGTAAATTTTGGATAAAGATGTGAAGGTTAAAGGGTCTTTAAGATGCAATTCTGAAAAGAGTCATATTTATTGGAATGGGAGTTGTAGGTACCTTTCACTAATGCACACCTGCTTCAAAACTCTATTCCTCACCCGTGTCCACCCTCATTTTGACCGCATCATTCACGGTATTCTCTCTTCCTGAGCTCTCCCCCTCCTCCTTCCCCTCCCCGTGGCCTCCCTCTCCACACTTCAGCCCCACTGTCTTAGTTCGCTAGGTTGCTGTAACAAATTACTTCAGATTGGGTGGCTGAGACAACAGACATCTATTTTCATACAACTCTGAGTCTAGAACTCTGAGATTAAGGTGTGGGCAGGGTGTGTTTCTTTTGAGGCCTCCTTGACTTGTAGGTGGCCACCTTGGCCCTGCATCTTCACGTGGTCTTTCCTCTGTGTGTCTGTGTTCTCCTGTCCTCTTCTTATAAGGACAACAGACATGTAAGATTAGGGTCCACCCTGGTGAACTTACTCTCATTTAATTACCTCTTTAAAGACTCTGTCTCCAAATGCAGTCCCATTCTGAGGTACTGGGGGTTAGGGTTTCAACATATTTTGGGGAACACAACTCAGTCCCACGGTGTGTACCATTCCTCTAGACCAACTCAATTCCTTAGCTCTTCTACGAAGTCTCCCCTACCTTCTCAAC
Organism: Miniopterus schreibersii; assembly: GCF_964146895.1. Lineage (NCBI taxonomy): Eukaryota > Metazoa > Chordata > Mammalia > Chiroptera > Miniopteridae > Miniopterus > Miniopterus schreibersii. Next base: position 64,502,095 of record NC_138106.1, on the reverse strand, counting down.
CATCATGAGTCTCCGGGTCTTACTGGAAGTTTAACAGAGAGTGAAATGTAATTCCAGTCAATCTTATGATTTTTGTATTGCTCTTGTCCATTAGACCTTAACATTATTAAGCTTCCTGAAGACAAGGAGAATTTGACCTTCTCAACGTTGACTGATGGATCCTCACAGTCCGAACTCGTAGTTCAGCCTCACTCCCCACTTAGAATCCTGCCCACAACGGACGCTGATGGAAAGCCCTCACTTTCCTACTTGAATATTAATAATGATGGGAACATTCATAAGGCAACCTATTACCTTGCTGTGCCAATTTTGTTGCTATTTTTATTATCTGAGCAGCTCATAGGGGAGGCCCACCTTTTTGATTCCTGGGTGGGAGCGCACATGTAGCTTATGTTTAGTGGGGGATAGGGAAAAGACATTAAAATATGTATCCCAATTGGCTAAGGCAAATGGCTAAGGCTAGATGGTCACATGGCCTTTTATTATCCTGCAAATAAGCTCAACTTAGGGTCCTCTAACTAGAGACATGTAACTGTTGCATAATTGATTAGTAATACAGATATTAACTACTCTGTAAACTATGTTAAATTCTCTCAGGTTATAGTTTTATTGCCCTTTAGAATATTAACTAGTTTATCTAACTTAGCATTAGCTCAGCATTCTCTTTTACCCCAGGTTTTTAATATTTTATTTCAAATTGACTTTGCTATCATGTTAAATAAAACTTTGATGTGTTTTCACTTATGAATGAGAATTGTGTTTTTAACATGTTGAGAATTATGCTTTGATGGGGACGCAAAAGCCAGACAAAAGCATAAATATATGTGTCAAGTGATCGGCAGAAAAACAATGCTGGAGACGGGAAGGAGGTGGGTGATTAACATTTGTTGAGATGATGAGCTTTGAAATCCATTTTACTGTGGACACTGAGCTTCTGGGCTTGCATGGGCTAGCTCCTCGTTTTAAAGGAAGACAGAATCAACTCTGAATAATATAGGGCAGAGAAATTTGACCTTCTGGGGGTTCTGGAGGAGATTAATTGTGAGCAGAGTGGGTTGCTGCAGAGGGGAGAGTCAGAGGAAAAATGTACAGTGGAGGAGCAGTCAGGAAACCGAATGAGGAAAACTCCTTCAGATGGGCTTTTTATGTTCGTTACGGAATTCGTATTGTAAATTCCCTCCTTAATCTCCTCAGAGATAAAGAAACCCTAATCCTTCTGAAGCAACCATAAAAAACAACTGCTTTTGTTGGAAGGGAGTTTTTGGGGAGGTAGGCAGAAGAATGGTCAGTGCTGCTCCAGATAGGCACTGGGCAGAATTAGTGACTGTATATGAGAAAAGCAGAACCAGCGGGTGGCTAGGGGAGGAGGGACAGTAAATATCACAGTATAATGACATTAGCTAAGTTTTTAAGCATTAACTTTATGCCAGCACAATGAATGTACTTCAAATGTGTTATATAATTATTCCTATATCCACTTATTATGCCTTTTTTTTAAACATTAAACTCTTTCAAATGATATCTCTCCATCCTGAATTTATATAATTGGTTATTTTACTGAAATTCAAGACTTACATTTCAAGTTAGAAATTTAAACTTTTTATTTATTTATTTATTTAACCCTCACTCAAGGATATTTTTCCATTGATTTTTTATTTTTTATTTTTTAGAGAGAGAGTAGAAGAGAGGGAGAGAGGAGAGAGAGAAAGAAAGAGAGAGAGAGAAACATTAGTGTAAGAGAGATACATCAATTTGTTACCTCCTGCACATGCCCTGATTTGGGCTGGGGATTGAACTGTAACCCAGGTCCATGCCCTTGACCAGGAATAGAAACCATGACCCTTTGATGCATGGGCCAACACTCTAACCACTGAGTCAAACTGGCCAGGGCAATTTTTATTGATTTTTTTTTGAGAGAGTGGAAGGGAAAGAGAGAGAGAGAAAGAAATACTGATGAGAGAGAGAAACATCAATAGGTTGCCAACCAACTGACCCACACTGGGCAGGGCTTCTACTTTGTTTTACAAGGTACAGATCTAATGTATTGTCACTCTTCTTTATCTTGTCCTCCAAATATCAAACCTGTCTTGTTAGTTGAAATAAATAATTTCTCTTTTATATAGGATGGATCCCTTACTTTTTGCTTTTTGGACCAGGCACACAGCTTGAAGGTATTCATGAAATCAGAAAGCTGCTGACAAGATGAATATGTTAAGATGGAGCATGAAGAAATAAACCTTTCAGATACTGGTCAATCAGCCCAATGAAGGCAATGGGCAAGACCATCCAATAAGCATTCATTTTTTTTAGTCAATCTGCCCATTTACACCTACCAAGGCTGATATAAACATAAAATAGAGCTTGAATTGTATGCTTCACTGATGAGTCAAGAGTTTTGCTGTAATTAAGAGCAAACAATTACCTCACCTGCTAGCTATAGGCAGAGCATGACCCCATGAGCCATCTAGAACTTGAGATGTCAGTTAGTTTGTGCCCTCAACTCTAGAAATGGGCCATCCACACAGCCCTCTGAAATGGATGGTCAACCACCACATTCCCAAAGTTCTCCAGAGCAGGGGGTTTGACAGCATTCCCCAGGAAACAATTGCAGGATTTCACAGACCTACATTTCTCAGTATCTAATCTGAATATTTCTTGCTGAACTTCAAGCTCATTTCCTTGTTTTCATTCTCAGAGGAGGTGAGAAACATCCGGAGAACATTTTTCTTAAAATAATAGTTCACATATTTGAAGTCTGCAGTTAACTCCTTTTGTTTCTCCAACTGGAATCAGGTCAGCTTCTAAATAGTTTATAAAACTCTTGAGAGAACCCCTAAAAGAGAAAGTCTTAAAGTGGAATTCTTTTCTTGTTTTTGTTTTTTTCTTTCCATAATATAAAACATCATTGTTCCCAGAGTGTAGAGCATCTAAATTCCAGTTCTGACTTAATCAAGTCACCTCTCCTGACTGGACATCAGTTCTGTCATTTGCACAACAGGAACATTGGCTAGTTCTGAAATTTTATGGTAGCTGTGACATAAACAACATGTCCATGCTTCACAGAGAAATGATTTCATGAATATACATATTAAAGCTTTTTAGATATCATAAAGTTGGATCAATCTCGTACTTCCAGTAACTTTTCAATATTTCAATTTCCTTGACCGGGAGCCAAAGGAAGAAACTAAATAAGAAAACAAAAGTTTAGGGATAAAAAAGTGATTCATAAATTTTTAACCATACTCATAAATTGAATAAAAATTGAAGGTTACTCAGAAATTTTTTTAAAAAGTCTACAAATGATAAAAACTTCCTAAAGTGTTTAGGCTCAAACCTTCCCCCCAATTAATTCAGCAAGTGTTGATGTGTGCCCTCTATCAGAGGAATGACAAGTGCATACAAAGGGTGCACCTTGGGAAAGGGAAGTGGGCAGGAAGTGTGACATAGTCATGTTTCAGGAGCTACAATGTTCATTTTGTAAGAAAAATTGAAGATTCAGTGTCTAGAGGCAGCTGTGTAGTGTAGTTGGTGACGATAAGGGCTTCCCAAGGATAAAGTCCTCCCTATTCCATAGGCCTGGTGACGTGCTGCAAGGTAAAGTCCTTCCCGGTGTGACCTGAGAAGGGCTGGAGAGCCCGCTGTCATTCACAGGAGCGCCTTTCGGCAGTCTATGCACAAGTACAATTTGTGTAAACAACACAATATAAAATAAAGATGTTTTCAGGCCTTCGCAAGGAAGAGACATGTATGAGGAAATTCATCTAATGGAATCCATTGAACTGGATATTGTCAAAATACTTATTTAGAGCAAACGATAGTAATGTGTGTATATGTCACAACTATAATGTGTTATGTAAAATATAAATTTCATGGAACATTTCTTCACCACAAACATTTTTATCTCAGCCTATACTCTTATTCAGATCAATGATATTGCAAGTGAATTTCAACCATACAGGACTCAGCAATGTCTTTGTCGTATGCTTAGTTAAAACTTGGTGGTTATGGAAGCAGTCCTTTTTAAATAACATGGGTGAACTGAATAAAATAAAGTGATAGAATTATGCTCATTCCCAAAACATCTAAGGTTGCAGAGACTAGAAAGCTTAAACCAATTTAGGCAAAAGGAGTTGGGGGTTCAAGGGCAGCCTCTGGGTGTGGGAAGGAGGGACAAGGCGGAGGAGATGACTTGCTTATCGACTCGTTTTTCCTGAGAAAGTGTGTCATATTAGAAGCTCTTGCCTTTTCCTCTTTTCTGTAATTCTGTGTGCCTTCTAGATGGTTCACTATTGTTTAGCATCGTAGCCAAGAAAGGTTGAGAGATCTGGTGAAATTTGAGTGAGTTAGTGGTGTTTCTTACTATTAAAAATGTGGAAATGTAAACTGGTACCACTATGGAAAACAGTATGAAGGTTCCTCAAAGAATTAAAAAAAGAACTACCGTATGATCCAACAACCCCTCTTCTGGATATTTAGCAGAAGAAAACGAAAAAACTAACTCTAAAAGGTATCTGTTCTCCCATGTTCATTGCAGCATTATTTACAATAGCCACGACAGCTAATGAATTAAATGAATAGAAACAGCTAATCAATGAAATGTTAAAGAAAATGTGATATTTATATAATGGAATACTATTCAGCCATAAAAAAGAATGAGATCTTGCCATATGTGCCAACATGGATGGACCTTGAAAGCACTATGCTAAGTGAAATAAGTCAGACTGAGAAAGACAAATACCATATGATCTCACTTATATGTGGAATCTAAAAAACAAAATAAAAAACCGCAAAAACATGTCAGAGGTGAGGGGCAGGATAGGGAGGTGGGCAAAATGGATAAAGGGGGTCAAAAGGTATAATCTTCCAGTTACGAAATAATGTCATGGGGATGTAATGTAGAGCATAGCAATTACATGAAAAAAAAAGCTCTGGTGACAGTTTTGAAAGTTGAATATCAAGTACAGTGGCTCAGTTACCAGCCAGCAGGAGGTAAGAGCCCCCTTCCACCATGGATGCTTCTCCCAATGCTTTCCTGGGATAGTGCCAAGGAGGGACTGAAAACATGCGAGGTCTTTTTTCTCTGCTCCATTCTGTTTGGCACTTGGTACTTACTTTGTCAGTGTATTCAGAAGACTAAGTGAGCAAGCCAATTTCCTGTGCTAGCACTCTCATTTTATTAGCAGGCTAGTATGGCACTAGACTGTTCATTTTGGTATTTTTATAGGGAACTGTGAAACAAACAAAAATTCCCTGAACCAAGGAATAAATCCCAGCCTTTTTCAAACTCCCCATAATACTAAAAGATTTATTAATTAAATTACTATGTAGGTGCATATGTGTCTTTGTGAGTTTAAAGATGAGAGGTAGAGGGCATGAGGTAGACAATTGTTGACTTTTTTTTCCACTTTTGAGCTGGTTATATTTTGGGTTCAATTGTTGAAGTTTTATTTAGCTAAGATTACTTTGAGCCACATAACCTTGAATGACTTGATATTAAAAGTCAATCCCTAGAGTTTCTATCACATATGGGCAAGACATTAAATCAAATCAACAGCACTTGGAAATAAAAATAATTAATTTCTTCCAAAATTGCCCTCTCCCCCAATACACATAGAGCTAATCTCCAGTCAGAAGAGCAAGTCTACTAAAGTTGCAATATTTAACACTGGAAAATTTGGAATTATAAAAGAACTTTAAAAATCTTGAAAATTTCTTGGTCAGTAAAAATGTGAACTTGTTCTTTCTCTGTTGCACAGTTCAAGAGTAGCAAGATCATTCTGCAGGAATGTTCCCAAAAAATGAATTTAAATTAAAAAATTTTAGTTCTTAAGCTGGGGCTAAGCCTAAAACACCAAGTTGTGATAAATTGTCAGCCACAAAGAGGGCAGTCTCTAAAATCCACCACTTTTCAACCACAGCTCCATCTAGATAATTAGCCCACGTGGTAACATCCTGCCCTTTGAACACAGGCAAAGCACTGAAAGCAACCAAACCACAGCTATCTTGGTATTGGAAGTTCCATTTCTTTAAGGGTTGGAATTTATTTTGAGGGAGAGAGAGATGGATGTGCTGTCTGGGAGGAAAAATCGTAAGGTTTTCACAGTTAATTTACTGAACATTTTTCAGAGAAAATGGAAGTTGGAGAAAGGAAAGGACAATGAATTATGTAATAAATGCCAGCTCTTCAGGAATATCTGTTAAGGAGGCTGGGAGTGCATAGAGACTCTTCTTTTTATGAGCAAAACTCACCACAAGGCACAAAGAATTCACAAAAACATGTAATTCCACTGATACACATGCTTCGCAAAGGTTATTTCTTAGGATTTGGAGTGTGAATAGGAAACTGAATTGGAGATGAGAGACTTGGGGTGTAGTTGCTTCTCTGTCATGATACCCTGTGTTCCTTTCAGAATCTCTTCTTTACACTGTGAAATGAAGGGAATAAATTAGATGATGAGGGGAAGCCCAAATACCTGGAGGAAACAAGGAGATGAGGAAGTGAGTGGAGTTGGTTGGCCTGAGTTTGTGGCGAACCAAGGAGCATTTGTCTTCTCCAGAGGGGCAGTTGTTGAACCACTCGTTTAGGAAGATCTTCCAATTTTTCAAGAGAAGTCATAAAATCAGGGCATTTTGTGAAATTTTAGTTCAAAAATTTTTTTTTTTTAACACTGTCTGATAGGTGTTTTTCTTTTATCACCTCTGTAGGCAGCATCTAGCCTGTAGGCTGCCGGGGACCTTTGTACCAGATGGTTCTAACTTCTCTCTTGTTCATATCTTTATTCTCTTAAATTTCTAACTCCTGGCATTGTTTCTTTCCACCTTGTCAGTTGGTTAGTTTAATTACTAAATTCAACACTCCTATATTGAATATTTAGGCAATACTATGCTAGTGGCAGGAGATATATAAAAATAAGTGAAAGTGAAACAAGGACCTACTCTCAAGAAGTTTCCAGTCAACTGCTGAGCTAGATCTTAATCTGGTATAAGTGCTTCAATAAAGACAAAATAGTACTGTAACATGGATGGGGCAGGTGGGTAGGTGGGTATGGTTGGCCAGACATAGATCCTTAAAGGGCAGTGATAGAACAAAAGATTGAAGAATAAATGGAATTTGTCCAGAAGAGGAAGGAGGGACTTGGAGGATATGTGCTGCCCTTCATCAGAATTATCTAACAGCAGACACTGGGAGCCAAAACTGTTAAAGAGCTGCTATAGGAACTGGTCCAGAGCAGCAACTCTGAGCTAACCTGCCAGAGTTAAATCCTGACTCTATCACTTAATAGCTCTGTGATCTTAAGCAACTTCCTTAACCTCTCTGTGTCTCCATTTCCTCACGATAAACTGGGGACAATGATAACGTTACCTGTCTGATGAGGTGGTTGAGGAGATTAAGGGAATTAGTACAATGTAAAGTGCCTGGAAAAGTGCCTGATACAGTAAGCACTCGGTGCCAGCTGTTGTTTGGAGGTGGCGGCCACAGGCCAGGAAGATGGGGGGAAGAGGGGACGCAGTGGCAGGGGGGTTATGAGCACATAGCCCACAACATTTTGCTTTACTGCAGTCCTGTTTTTGAAGAATTGAAAAGTAATGACTTTTGTCTTCACTCTGCTCCAGACCTATTGTGAACATTTTCCGACCAACTGTCCCTTCGGCTGAAATTCCAAAGACAGGAAAGGTCAAGAGAGTTGGTGATAAGCGGATGACAAGTACTGTGCCTGCGTTCCCGCCTCTCGGGGCAGCGGGGTGTCCACCTGCTTATCATGAGCGCCTTCTGGCCTCCTGCTCTCAGTGCACTGGCCGCTCAGCAGCCTGCTTTTGAATTGACTGCAGAGGGTTTTGGTTTTGAGATTCAGGGAGCCAAGGACATTTCCGGGAGGTGACAGCAGCAGGCTGGCTTTCTGGGAGTGGCTGCAGAACTTAGGCTACATTTTCCTGCTAAAGGAAGTAAAATTCACAAGTAATAATAGCTGTAAACTTTTAGGTCAGGAAAGTAATCAGCTTACAATCACTTTTCTTTTTTTAGAAGCTTGATCTTTCTGTGCTATTTTTGGAGACTTAACTACTACTACTACTACTAATATTGCTATAGTTAATACTTATTTAGTGTTTACCATGTCTGAAAGATTCTCAACCCTTCCTACCATAGACCCTTGCAAAATTCAAAACTACATTGAGTTTTGTATCCAAAAAAACACTCAATTCAATATGTGTGCAAAGTTGTAACCTCAAATCCAAAATACCACATAAATCAAAAATCATATTTAGCCACAAGTATATATTTAAATAGAAAACGCTAATTTCCTCCCAAATGAAACAAATCAGTAATTTAAATTATTTTGAAAACAAATTTTGGCCATAAATTCTAGGAGCTGGTTATGGGGCGGGAAGCTCCATAGAAGAGTTCTCTCAAGTGTCTGGAGGACTAGGACAAGACCTTTATCTTTGGGAATTCTCTTTGCACCTAGTTCATAAGGTTGCACAAAGTAGGCTTCATAAATGCTATGGAACAAATATATGAATGGCACCATATTTCCACCCTGTCCTCTCCCCCATTTCCTAAATGTTAAAATAAGATGCTGCATGGTGTGAAGGCAGAGAAAGCATCAGGTTTTCCAAACACCGAATCAGTGTTACTCTTCTGTCTACTATTTTCATTCTCATTATGCTGATTTTGTGTCCTGGTGTCTGTTGCCAGCTCACAAGAATGGAAAATCCTACATAATAGCCAATTCTTCCTAAAAAGTTAGTACACAGTGTTCTTTTTTATTATAAAAAAATCTTGTGAAAAACAGGGAAGGGTTGGTTGAAAGTGAAATAACCTTGAGATTGGTGATAATTTTCAGTCATCACAGGATGTTTTAAGTCTCTGCATGGCTATTCTAAAGGTCTTACTTAAGCTTGGCTTGAGACTCATGACAGAATCATGGAGGCATTTTTCTCAGTCCCAGTCTTTTTTTTTTTTTTTTAAATTGTTGATGTTCCCATGCCCCTACTTCCGTTTGCCCACCTCCTCCCAACCTCAGTCTTAATAATCAACTTAGGACTTTAGACCTCAAGTGAAAATCTCTGAAGTTTTCTTCCTCTATAAAAGTAATCTCCGAGACTCCAGTTCCTTGTCTGTAAAACCTAGTGTATTGGACTAAACGACCCCTAATATTACTTTCAGGTCACTGCCCTTGGCCCTCCCCAGACTAGTCTTCTTTTTTACCTGTCTTAATCCTTCCAGAGTCTGGAAGGAGTCAGGCAATAGGCTGTGGAGATAAATATTAACATGAAATTGTATGGGTAGTGAGAAGAGGAGGAGAGATGAGCATTTGATTATTTCATACTCATGTGAACTCTTCAGCAGGACTTTGCAAGGTTCCACGACTCTCTGCCTTGTGATTGCCTGTTTTGTGGGCCGCATCCTTGCCATGAATTTCTGTCTCCTCGCTGTGGAAACCAGCCAAGGACACATTATTGACCACCTGCTCACTTTCGAACACAAGGAGACTCCCCAGACTTATTTTCCTTGCTCTCTCCACCCGCTGGTTTATGGCTTTCCCTTATGTTGCAATAAAACTCTTGGAGAGCCTCTTAGGGATGAATTAATGCCACTTAAGTATATTTCCGTTAGCTGGCCTTTGATGGTTCTGTTTAAAAATAAAGGGGGAGGGGTGAGGGCAGCTTGGTTCTTATTGAAATTTTCCTTTCCTTTGCTTTAAATTTACCATTCCTCAAAAACTCTTAGTTACACTCCAAGAGAGCTTTGCTAACAATGAAAAAAATGTCTGGGAAATATTGTCAGAAGACAAGCTTACCATCTTTCAGTAATTTTCCCCCCATTGGAAAAATATTTGCATTATAAAGAGGCCCAGCTCAGACTGTGTGAACTTGCCTTGTATTCCTTTAAATATTTAAATTTATAAATAATAAATAGAAAGTGTATCTGAATTCCAGAAGAGCAGAACAGGAACTTGCTCTCCACCCTAATAGCAAACAGATTAAGGATCGGTTGTCATGATCCCGTTTCAGCTTTGTGTAGTCTGCAATTTATTTTTACTTTCCCCGCATTTTATATTTTATTAATTCATTTGAATCTTATATTTAATCTGTGCCGGCTCTGGAACAGAACATCCTATGAGGTTCAGTTTCCTCTTCTTGCAGTCATAGCCATGAGTACTGGAAAATATGAGTAGCTGTCCTGAGCTTGACACTTGACTCTGTGTGGCCTTGGGTAAGCCGCTCAGCTCCTCTAGGCTTCTGGCTTCTGCGCTTTAAGAATAATAGAGTCTGGATATTGAGGGGGGAAAAATCCCCAAAGAGAGGAGGTTTCACTTACTGTCATGCAAATTACCATTAGAATGAACTATTTTTTAAAAATATGCTTTTATTGACTTCAGAGAGAAGAAGGGAGAGGGAGAGGGAGATAGAAACATCATTGATGAGAATCATTAATCAGCTGCCTCCCGTATGCCCCCTACTGGGAATTGAGCCAGCAACCCAGGCATGTGCCCTGACTTCGAATCGAACCGTGATCTCTTGGTTCATAAGTTGATGCTCAAACACTGAGTCAAGCCAGGCAAGAATAAACTATTTTCATTTATTCCTTCACTTGTTTGCTTAAAAACGGATGCTAAGAAGATGGTCAGGGCAGTCACCATGACCCATTCTACCCAGCTCAGTACCACACACCACTTCAGTTTTCTTATCTCATTCAACAAACATTTTTTGAACCACCACCCTAGAAACTACTGAGGAGTCAAGCTAAGGTGACATTTCTCCTCAATGGCAATTCAAGGCAAAGACACACATGTATGAAAAAACCACAAGGAAACGAGTCCTGCTTCCTTTCTTGCTCTGCCTTTGTTTCCCCTTTTCTCTTGTATCTGCTTCTTTTTCCCTTGTCCTTTTCCAACTCCATCCTTAAATCTTTTCCAGATTTCTGATTCCCACCTGGTGTCTACAACCTCAGCAGCCCGTTTGAAATCTGAGCCCTAATAAAAACTCATATCTTCAAAGGCCAGAGAGGGCGTGAATCAAATCATCTGCCCTCTTCACTGGTCTCAAGGGCAGACTCCCCTTAAGCAAGGAAGAAATGTCAATGTGGTTTGACTAGGGTGGCATGAAAAGTACCCATCCCTACCTAGGACCAAAATATTCCTCTGCAGGTCTGCTGAGTGCCCCAAATTTCTGATTTTCCAGAATCTGGGAAAGCTAATACATTCCAGAGATTTTTTTTGACAGAAGATTGATCTATAACAGACAACAAGGCCTAAGGAACTGGGACTCAGGGAATTTAGAAGAATGGGGCAGTTCTAGGGGCTCTGGGTGGGTTGCCCTGGCTGGGAATGGATAGAGAGTAATGTGGAGGTGCAAAGTAACAGGTATGTTAGGAAGTCAGAGACATAAGACAGAGGCAGGAAGCCCAACCTTGCCAGGAAGCATCTCCAGCAGCTCCGGGGAGAAGGTCTGGTCATGGAGGCATGCTTAATTTGTGTCACCACTGAGAAACAAGAGTTAATGCCTTCTCAAGGGATTCCCTGTAGCTTGGACTCTCAGGAAAAGAGTTGAGCTCCTGCAAATCTCCATGGATAGTGGCTATGGCACACCCTCAATTTGTGCTAAAGATGACAGTCCTGGTCATTCTCGGGGCTTAGACCCCATCTCCCAGATAGGAGAGGGGCTGGCACTCCCCTCAGCCATGATTGAATAGCCAGGAGAAGGCTGAAGCCAAGGTTCTGCCTTGTGATTGTGCTATTTTACCTTAGCCTCTGACCACACTGGGGAAGGGCTGGTGCTTCCCTAGTCAAACAGTTTAAATGCCTCATAGGCCAAGGGGCAAGCTCCCTCTCCTGGATTCTGACTTCTGGGCCTGCTGGATCTTTGTGTGTGACCCTAGCCTGGAATGTGCCAAGGACAACAGGGGACCCTCACACCAACCACTGCTTCTCTCCCTGTAAATTTTCCCTATAAACCACTGCTTGGCCATTTGCCTTTGCATGCAGAACAACCTCCAGATCCTACCCCAGTGCTGTACTTGGGACTGGAGTGCTAAGATACAAAAAATGCAGAGGCATGCGCTCACCCATTAATTAATTCATCGATCTATCCATTCAACATTGTTTAGTACTTTGCAAGTGCCAGGTGCTGTAGACACAATAATAATTGGAGAGTGAGGTCCCTGTCCTGGAATGACTCACAGTCTAGAGGGCTTGGCTAGCGTTGACTACTCAGACTCCTTCCCTGCGTCATTTTCCATCTCTGTGAACTTAGTCACAGGGAAACATTCAATTCCTGTTTATGTGTGTTGGGCTGACCGACTCACTTGGATGATAATTGCCAGCATTTTTACAATCCCACACTGGCCTCCCTCCATCTTCCAGCATGTGATTAAGCTTCTTCTGCTTTCTAGTCCTTGATGTGAATCCATAAAAAACAAACTTATTTTAATATGAGTCTCAACAAGGTTCGAAAGGAATGCAAATGGAAGTCGTTGCATAGCAAAAATAAATAACTCTTCAACTATCTCTATTAGCATCTGGCCTTATACAGAAGCACATTAAAAATAATGAGTTATCCATAAGAATTCTGAGGCAGGCAAAGAATTATTAGACTTACATATTGTTAGCATACAATGATATCCTGGATTTTTTTTGGAAGAACCATGTAAGACTCCTGCTGTTGAACACTACTTGTTCTAGCTTCTACCAAAATCAAATGATAACTGAAAATTCCTTTTCATATATGTTTATTATCTACCCGTCTACCTGTTCATCTTCCAATCTATCATTTCTCTCCCCATCTACCTGTAGTTATCACTGTGGGCACAATGGTACAGAGACACAAATTTGCTGGATTCTGAGTTCTGATTGGGTAGAGAAATGGGTATATCCAGTATCTGTTAAAGGATCTTTGAGAGCAAACACATAAAATGTAATTATGTATTATAATTTACATAGGGCTTTTCCTTCAAAATAGCTCAAGTTGCTACAAAGCTACTTTAAAATATAGATCTTCAAAATAAAGATCTTATGTGAATAGAAGTTATAATAGCCTGACTTTTAAGTTATTTTGTGTCCTGTCAGATTCATGAAACATGTAAGTGTAGATAACAATCAGAGCAGAAATATACTAAAGAGCAGTGGAATCTTGTTGGAGGACAGTCTGACTGACTCCTGGCCATCACTACCCTTAACATCTGGAATAGCCTGTTCACTGGGACATGGAAGCCAGGCATTACCTATCGCCTCTGACACTGGAACCACCATGGGTCCATTGAAGTCCTGTTATTATTAATTCAGTGAACACATATTTCATGAAGGCTTAGAATGTTTTAAGTGCTGCTAGACTCTACTAGTAATAATATTCGGAGCAACAAACTTTGAATAAATGTTTACTAAGTGCCAGACTCTGTGCAAGGTGCTTTCCATAAATCATCTAATTTAAAATAATCCCAATGACTCTGGGGGGAAGATGTGATTATATTTACTTTGCAGATGAGGAAATGAGGGCCCCAACAGTTTAGGCTTAAAAAAATTTTTTAAAACTAAAGAACCAAAAAGAAAATTCATCGGTTTTCATTAGTCTCTCTAAGTGAGTTTAAAAAATTAAACTCAGAAATAGTGGGCCCTATAGAAGAGTGTCACAAATTAAAATATATTTGTCCATGTGGCAAAAGTGCTTTCAACCCAATTAAGGACATAGCAAAGGTGTTTCAAAACACAATTTAAAATTTTTCCTTCCATCCATAGTATCAAATTGAAACCACTGGGCAAGGGTAATCATTGTGAAGTTAGAATACAGAAGGGACATGGAGTTCAGGAGCATGCTGACAGCAAGACTTTTAGTTAAATGAGTGCAAACAAGGGAAAAAGCCCCAAAGTCTGAGTAAAATAGATTTCACATTTGTAGAAATGAGGGGGCTATAAAAATTGGGTTGGAGGAGTCCCGAAGAGGTTAAACAACTTGCTCCAAGTTGTCACACAGCTGCTAGGTAGCATAGCAGGATTGGAATCAGATGGTCTGTCTTTAGAGGCCTTAGCTCTTCAGGACCACATTGGATTAAAGCCACTAGAAGAATCCATGGCATCAATGTCTCAGGAAAGCAGTTCAACAAAATTAAAATGTACCCCTAAGATCATTGTTATGTTGAGGTTCTTTGTTTCCATCAGTACAAATACTGCCAAGAAGGCTGGCCACGCTGCTCCCCACGTCTCTAAGGCCTGCTCCTCACCAAGCAAATGCCCCTGAGAAATCATGGCATGTGTGCGGGAGTGTCCTGGCTCCCTCTCTTTCCTGGCGACCAGGGATCCTTTTGGCAACCCCATCCTGCTGCCTAGGATTGCCCGCTGAGACCCTCCACATAAACCTTCCCCTTCTCTTAACAAATATATATTATTCCAATTTATTCTTACTTATATTATTTAACTTAAAAATAAACTTTATTTTTTAGAGCAATTTTATGTTTACAGCAAAATTGAATGAAACAGTCTTCTCAATATCAGCATCCCACACCAGAGTGGTACATTTGTTACAATTGATGAACCTACATCAACACATCATTGTCATCTAAAGTCCATCCTTTAAACTGGGATTCATGCTTGGTGATTTGTATACTATGGGTTTTGACAAATGTATAATTAATTACATGTATCCACCATTGTAGTACCTTGCAGAATAGTTTTACTGCTCTAAAAATCTGCTGTGCTCTGCCTGTTCAGACCTTCCTCCTCTTGGCAACTACTGTCTCCATAGTTTTTTTGCCTTTTCCAGAATGTCATACATATAGTTGGAATTATACAGTATGTAGCCTTTTTAGATGGGCTTCTTTCATGAATATGCATTTACAGTTCCTCCATGCCTTTTCATGGCTTGCTAGCTCATTTATTTCTAGTGCTGAAAAATAGTCCATTGTCTGGATGTACCAAAGTTTGTCAACTTGCTCTTTTTAAAGTCACACTTTGAACTTCCTAAATTTCTCCCCTGACTTAAAAAATACATAAGGACTCTGCTAGGCAACAACCAGGTAATTTAAGAAACCACTGGAAGGTATTCATGACTGACAATGATATCACTAGGTTACTCCCCCAGGATAAAATATTTGTATTTTAATAGAGTTTCCATATCCTCAAGGAGAAACTTGTGATCAGGACACCCAGTAGGAGGATATTTGGGGGAAGGTGGCCTCTTGACGATTCTCGGATCTCATATGTACACATCATGGTGAGAGGGGGGCAAGCTGGGATTCCTGGAGCACCTGCCAGGTGCCACAATTTGGGTCCATTAGCACCTTCACAGTTAGCAAGCTGGGATTTTCATGAATGGAAACCACAGAGGAAGCCCTGGCTTACCCTCAGCTGTGAGGAATTAACATAAATCACAAACCCAGTTTGATGAGTTGGAAAGGTTCCAACTCAAGCCCGTTCTATAGAATGCACAGTAGGCTGGGAGAGGTTTAATTTCAAAGAGAGTTTACTTTGCCTGGCATCTTTTTGGTCAGAATTTAGGAAAGTATACCTTTTTTTGGCCTCACCTGTGTGATGATGTTCGCTATGGACTCCTGAGTCATTGAATGTCCCCAAATGACATCTGAATCTTAATATTTAACCCAGGGATGCTGAAACTACATGTATTTCTAGCTAGAAATAGTATATTTTATCTTGTAATCATTTGAAAATTGATAGTCACTGTATGTATAATGTGATAAAATAATTGTTCTTCTGAATCCATTTAAGTTTGTCAGAGTGTGATTATACAAATATTCTTTATCATTAAAAAAAATGTAAATCAGAGCACAGCACTCTTCTTCTGAAAGCCCTTCCCTTCTTGGCTTACAGATCCCTATCTCATTGGTTTCTGACTGGCCCTCTCACCTCCACTGTTAATTAAGGGACAGACACATTGCCTTTCTCTGTTCTTTGAATTCACCAATTTGCTCCTGCCAGGACCTTTGCACATGCTGTTCTTTCTGCCCTGATAGTCTCTTCCAAGCTCTGCACATGGCTGGCCCCTTTTCATGTTATGCAAGGCTTGACCAAATGCCATCCTCTCAGAGAAGCCTTTTCTGACCACTCTGGCCAAGACAATGTCCAAATCTGGCCCTTCTCTATCATGCTGCCTCATTTGTAACATTTCTCAATAGCTGAAACTATCTTGTTTATTTAATTTATTCAGTTTCTGTCTCCCCTGCTATGTCTGTAAACTCTCTAAGAGAAGGGACCTGGCCAGTCTCATCCACTGTGTTGTTTCCCCAGTGGCTGGCACATGGTATGTGGTCAATAAAAATTTGGAGAATGAATAATTAAATGGATATCACCATAGATATTTATGATTGAACTCCAAGTCGAGTCTGATTTTGTCTCATGAGTGTGCGTGCCTGCATGTGCCCACCCCTAGGGAGAAAGGCTCCTTTTATTATTCTCTCTGTTGTTACCTCTGCTGTAAGGTAGCACATTGCAGTTCATTGGCTACTTTTATTGTTGCCTTCCCTAGGGCTTACATAACATTTGGCACATAGGAACTGGTGAACACATGTTGTTGAGTGAATTAATAAGGTTGCAGGCAGTGTTGATGAATCTCTTTTAAAAACAGGCTATTTCCTTTTGGTATGTAATTCAACATAATGCCAACCTCATGAACACTGGTGTCTGGTGAAGCTGTAGTCTCACCAGCCTTCAAAAGCCCCTACTGAATCATTCCCCTTTCCAGCATGCACATGAATAGAGGGCAGGCTGCCAAAAAGGCAGAGCGCGGGCTGCCTGACCTTACTCACAACCAGGTCCCTGCCACTCCAGTGTCCCTGGTAAATGATGGCCATCTATATCAGGGGTTAGTCCCACTGCTCGACAGTTCTGGAAAGTTCCGAAAGAATAGAGTAAGGACTGAATGTCTATCATGTTCTAGGCAGTGTTAGGTACTAGACATATATCATCTTATTTAATCGCAACACCATTACTATGAAGTTATTGCATTTTTTGGGGGGGGCCTTTTTTAAGTAGATGAGGAACCAGAGACTCAGCATATTGAATGACTTGCCCAACTGTACACAGCTGACGTTGGTGGAACTAGGACCTCAACTTCTTTCTGACTCCAAATGCTGCACTCTTTATACCACAGGCACCACAAAACAACGAAATAACAACAAAACCCCCTCCTGGGTCATCCATTTGGGTTAACAAAGCCCTCCTTAAAATACAAATACTCTGTCTATGAAGCCATTCTCACACTGGTGTTAATAATTTTGATAAGATTCTCTTTTAGCTATGCTCTGATGGAGGCCTTGGTTTCAGAGAAGGTACAGCTGGAGTGCAGGGCTGAGCAGACAGTTTCTGGGGGAGTGACAGGCACCTCAGCGGGGAGAAAGGCAGAGGCTCAGGGCACCAGGAAAGAGGCGGTTTGCTGGGAAGCCTAATGGGCGGGCTCACGGGAAGGCGGGAAGCGTGAGACACAGCAGAACAGGGCGGGCACCGGCGGGGATCCAAGCCAGATGCTTAGGTTTAAATTCTCCCTCTGCCACTCATGCCTGCGTGACCTAAGCAAGTGACTTACCTCTCTGCATCTCATGCTCTTCACTTATTAAAAATATGGTGATAACTAGTAATACACATTACACTCCGGGGCTGGGAGGAGTACATGAAATTCTCCCATCCGCAGTGCTCCCAACAGCCTGGTAGCCAGCGGTTCATAAACGTCAGCCCTCGGCGTGCCACTGGCCCTATCTCTGGAAGGTTCCATTCTGCCAACAGCTGATAACAAGCTGTGAGAGTCACGTGGTCATTTTAGTATGTGTAGAACCAGACCTTGATTTTGGAAACAATTGTAGGGGACAACAAAGAGTCTCTTTTGGAGTTGTTTAGCTCTCTAGAGCAACGATATTCAACCCGTCTGCTGCAAGAATTTTTAAAACATGCAGTACTTGACTATTTAGTTAGGGACATTGATCTCTTTCCCCTTAGATGGTCAAATACAAAAATGGCAACAGCCAGCACAACAATAGCCATTCAGTGTGAATGAATCAAAAGTTTACCTATTTTTTTTTTTGTCAGATAGATCAGCAAAAAATATAATATACAGGATGTCCCAGCAAAATGTATACATACTTTACAACAGATGGGTCGATTGAAGTTTCTTTCTTTTCAGATTTAACCCATTGGAATAAATAATGAGTTAAAAGTGTGTATACATTTTTGGGGACACCCTGTATTTTTTGATGTGCCGTCAAATTTTAGTAATTAGTTTATGTGTGCTATGAGATGAAAGAGGTTGAAAATTGCTGCTCCAGAGTTTGGGTTTGTGGTATCCCCATATCCAGGAACATAGGATGTTTTTGGCTAAAAGACACTTTTATTTTCCCCTTATAACTTTGCTATTAATTTACCTAGTGTCACCAATTACTTTTTTGGTTTGAAAAAAGTAAAATTTTCAATTACCTGAAAAAGTTAATAATAGTTTATCTCGATCAAATTTTACTTTGTGCATATGAGTTTCCACTGTATTTTACACTTTATGACTATCTCCTTGTATCACAGTTCACAGGGGGATGGAGCAATGTTCCTTCCACGGAGCTTGGGATTTCAAGTCATTCTTCTGGTGTTGGTTTCTCATGCTAATTTATTCTGAGAAATGTGTCTTATTACCATTCATATTCTCTTTACTTCTTACTCCCTAATTGTGGGACAGCTGTTTTGTCTTTTGTAATATCCTGCACTTCTATTTTTCGCCTGCACGAGGCCCAGTGGCAGGATGCATTTTATGTTGATCCACTTTTTGATAACCAACTGAAATGGTGATGATGGGCTGCGATATATTTGGGTTGGAACAAAATGTTCATCCTAATGAAATGTGACTTTATGAAAGAAACACTCCTAATCCTCTCCAGAACTGAGCCAGGTCATCATGGGTAAATGGGAGGTATTTGAGGTTTCTTTCCTTTTTTTTTTTCTTTCCAAAAAACATTCTGGGTCCACCAGCTGTTACCAAGAGCATTATTAAAAATCATGTCAGCTCAGAGTTATGGCTGCTCCTGAAGAAAAGATAAATGTATGCATTTAAAAATCTGGACATAAGAAGGTTTAAAAAATATTGTTGTAGAGTTCTCCTGGCTACCTTTCTTTAACTCTTTTCCAAGATTTGGGCTGGAGAAACTTAAAAATGTTTCTGTGCCAAAGTTAAATATTAAATGAAAACCTCGTGTCTGAGGAGCTCCAGGATTAATAAACTATGGAGAAATAGGTAAGATCCCAAATAATCAGAGAAAAGAGGTCTCTAAAGGGGATGAATGGGGTGGTATTGTCCATGGGGTTGGCTTCTGTGCTGTGGGATAAAACCCACGGGGAAAAAATGAACCGTGGCCTATTTAAGGCTTGGAGGAGATTCCACCTCTTTGAAGGTATCACACTACTATGCTTACTATTGGTGCTAGTACACAAAAAAATATTGGGAGGAGCCAAAGGAGTCAACGCTTTACACAAATGTGCAATGTAACGTCACAAGAAAGCCTCCCTTCTCTAGAGAACATCATCTTTAACTATCAGTAGCCCTAGCTCCCAAACGTCCGGTTCAGTTATTTCAGTGAATGTTATTTTTAGTAGTACCACATTTTCCCTCAAGGAAAACTCTAGGAGAAAATGAAGTATCATTGAAGGACTATACAATGAACCAGGAATATAAATTTAGTTTTCATTTCCCAGTTAATTGTAGTGATAATTTGTTTCCCAAACTTGAATGCATGGATTGGCTGAGTTGTTTGAGTTTCAATTCTTCTTTCGCAAGTGTGCTGCAGTGATTGGGCACAATGAGCTGAGAGGCTGCCTGCAAGGCAGAGAGCCTGTGGGCTGGGGAGTCCGAGCCACCTGGATTTGGATCCTGGCTCTGACATTTACCAGCTGTGTAAACTTAGAAATCCCAATTTCTTAGCCTGGGAAATGGGAATGATAATCCTTTAATCCTTTTTGGAATGATATTTTGATAACAAATACCTGATACCAACTTGGCAACTAGAAAAAACTCAATTAGGGGTAGCTATTATGGTAAACATTATATAGATTTGCATTCTTGCTATTACTGTAGGTCCAGGATTCATTAGAATATTAATATACCTTTTACCAATCAATTCTGATACCTTAGGCACATCTATACACAAAACCATCCTTAAAAGAGATAATCTGACCTGGGTTTGTTGAGCTAGCCACCTGATATACAATTGCTGGCACTGAATAATGTTTGAAACATTTTCCCGAATTAAAAATGTAGTTTTCATTCTTTTGAGTAGGCAACAGAAGAGAAATCTGTTGTGTTGAAGAAGAGACAGGTAATGAGGATACCCAGTAGAAATAAAATAAGATGTTAATAAATTTAGGAAAAACTATAACATACTTAGACAGGAAGTCAAGAACATGGATATAACCAAAAAGAATTAAAGGACCAACTAAGCATTTCTCTGGTTACCTTGCCAAGAGGAACCTTTGCCTTATGCTAATGATATTATAGTGAAAAAACCACATGCCAGTGAGGTCAACAGTAACTAGATTTAATACAATGAGTGCTCCATGCTCCTAGAAGAGTGGCCTGGGCAGGAGTTTGGGAAGGATTTGTACAACAAAGTTTAAGATCACGAAGTAAGGAATTTGGTCTCCAAAAAGGATTTTAAACTGGTGTGTATGTTTTGGAACATTTTGAATATTACAGCCCCGCTGTGACCCCCTCTGACTTGATTGTGGAGAGTATAAACCAAGAAATACATGCTTGTTGCATGTATCCATCCAAAGGGTACCCATCAGATACCCTTTGCTGAATGGATGTTGGTCTGGGAATGGTGGAGTTTATTCCTGAAGTGTTTGTTAGTGTGAGTTTGAGTAGCAGACTGGAGCCAAGATAGACATCCCTGCTCCTTGTGTACTTAGAAGGGTGAGGCCTGCTCAGGGGAGAGTGGAGAGTGAAGCAGCTGTTACCAAGCCTCTGTAAGCCGTATTTTCATGACATTACTTATTATCTTGCCTATATTTGGTGGCTATGGCAGCAGGTATATATTCTATTATTCCTGGTTGTATCCTGTTAACTATTATTATTAATAATAACTGTTCCCTTAATAAACATGAAGAGAAAATAAGGTTAGCTACTTTATCACTGCCTTTAAAAATACAACTATTTTATGTGCTGAAAGATACAATATTATGCTTAAATTATGGGACAGTTTGGCATGACAACTGACATTTATGGAGTACTTGCTATTTGCCAGGCATTGTTGACAGCACTGTATTTTGATTATTTCATTTAACTATCCATTCAATCTTCAGAAAAATCCCTTCAAAATGGAAGCTATCATCATAATCATTCCTATTTAACCTATGAAGAGACAGAAGCCTAGAGAGTTTAAATAATGTGTTAAAAGTCCCACAGCCAGTAAGTAGCAGGACTAGAATGTGAACTCAGAGACTGCCTCTGGGGTCTAGGCACTCAGTCACTAGATCCTGTCACCTCGTTGGGGAGGAACTCTGAATGTCGAATGGAGTCTGGCACAGGCATACACGTATTCTCTACACTTTCCATATTCATGTCCACCCACAACGATTGAATTTGGATTTTTTTTTTTTTTTTTACAAATGTTGTTCTGCTCTTTACAGTCATCGAGCTGCCAGATGAAAACTCAGGGCTACTAAAGCTATAGCAAAACCATTTTTAAAAAAATTTCTGAACACCTCTTGTATGTAAATAACTCAAACAGGAATTTGAAATAAAAAAAAAAAAGACACAATTCCTAACCTTATGTGAACCTTAAAGATGAGAGAATAAATTGTCATACACAAAGCTCCTCTTTAAAACAGTCCAGTTAGGTGCTGAGAGAATTTGGGGCTGTTATGGTTTCCTTGGCCTCTGGTGAGTGATGGCCATTAGGCCTGAGAAAGGGGAAGCTGTTCTCATCCCACAGGAAATAGAAGTTCCAGGTCAGCCAAAGAGACAACCACTTTTCCAGGTCAAACCACCAACTAGTACTAGGGGCAAATAAATGCATGATTACTTGGGGAAGCAGGACTGAGTGGAGGGTGGCCAATACTGAGCTGTCCAGTCCCTGGGTGGTAGAAGCAGTAACGATGTTGTTGAGTGCACAGACCCTAGTGCCACATGGTCTGAGGTCACATACCAGCTCTGAAACTTATTACCTACATGACCTTGGTAAAGCTTGAATTTTTTCAAAACTTTTTTATGCCTCACTTTCCTCCTCTATAAAATGAGGATAAACCCTACCTTTTATCTTCATTTTACATGAAGATAAAATTAAATATAGGTAAAGTCCTTAGAATGAGGTCCAGCAGAAGTAAGTGTAGCTGTTATGTTATCATCACTGATAGAGGCAGGAGTGAGTCCAGGGGATTAGACACGCAGGAGAAGCACAGCCTACTTCAGCTGGAACAAATGTAAACCCAAGCAACCCACCTCTCCCTCCCATCTCCGAGAATAGATTTCTCTTTCTCCTGGTTGTTTCATCTTCTGAAGAGATTTATGACAATGAAGAACATGCTTGTACTCCTACTCCCTCTCTTAATTAGACTTATTTCCATGTTAGATAATAATTCATTGTTAATGATGTCGCCTTTCGAATATTTAACAGATCCTGTTTCTTCTTTGGCTTTGGACCATGGAAACTGGAGCAGGAAATCAGATGACCACACTTGCAATTCAAAGAGCAAATTGCATAATTCTCAGTGATACGGAGGCACTGGTGCCTGGCCTACGTGAAACAGGATCATGAGCCTCTTGTTCTAAATATTCTGAGTTACTTTTCATTGCTACTTGGAGGCTGTGGGTGAAGTGTCCAGTAAATAAGGTTAATCTCACCCATATGACAAAGGGGACACTAACTCCAAGTACTCAGATTGGGCCAAGAAGGGCCTCTATTCTGACCTTCCTGCAGCGACACGTCCTCCAGCTGCCATGGGTTGAGGAGCCAAGTGGTTGTGCTGTCCAGAGCCACACTCTTCTAGGCCATGCTCTGGACATGCAAGACCCTAGAATTCTCGACCAAGATGATCTTGAGACCTTTCTGGTGATTACATAGGCTTTTTCTGAAGGTTTAGCTTCCTGAGATGAACTATTCCCCTGAGGTCTACACCTCTGGGTCCAAAGTGGGACTAGGGAGCAGCTGCTTGTTAGGGGCTGTGGGCGGAGCTGGCTGTGCAGATGGGTTGTTCACATTCATGGTTGCAAAACTTACTGTGGCTCATTGCTGAGTGTGATGTGGGAACAAATGAACTTGGGGTAGGTTTGTCTTCCTGAGCCTCTGAATTCTGGTACAAGCACTTCAAGGAGTCTGAGAATTTTAAATTTGAATGTGGCCTTTCAGGATGTTATGAATGTATATTTACCAAGCCAGAGAGATGAAACATAAGTGATTTCACAGTTTGTTAGCCTGATTCATAACTTTTAAATATTTAAATGTAAGGTAGGTGGGCCTCCATTTGTACTTTTGCCCAAAACATCACAAATGTTAGGGGTGGCCCTGATTAACATAGATACACATAAAAAAAAATCCTGTGCTAAAATGTCCTTGGTTTTCTTTGCTGACACAGAAGTGTACAAAAGAGCCAAGGAGAACTGACAAAATACCAGAGATGACTCTCCGTTACCATTTTTACTCTTTCTTTACCTTGTAAATGAGATTTCTGGGAAGGGAAATATGATCACAATTAATAAATCAGAACCAAGAACAGGACAATTTCATTGGAAGAAAAAGCAGAAGAAAGCAGAGGGGAAACCCCCAGACGTCCATTATACCAAACATGATATGTATCTGCTCTCTGTCAGCCCAGCTTGGTGCCTGAAAATTGCTGAAATATCTGGAATTCTAAATAAAAATTCCAGGAAAATTGGGGACTTCTGGGCAGCATATGTGAAGTCCAGAGGTAAATAAATATTTAATCTTCTGTGAAAGTCACAAGTACAAAGAATAGTGTTAACAAGGTAGCAGATAGGTGTGGCAGGGTGTCTGCTTCCTCTTTTCATATTTCTTATATTTTCTCTAAACGTCTGAAGCCACAGCTTATTGGAGAGAGGGGAGTTCCCTTCCTTCCCTCCTTAGAGTTCCTGGAGAAAGTTGCATGTACTCGCTCGGTGTGGTGGTGTTCCTGGCATGCATACAACAGCCAGCTACTCCTGACCTTGTAATTCCAGCTTCGACACAGGCTGCCGATCTGTTTCTGTACCATGTGTGAAGAGATGAGAACTAGCAATAGTTAGTACAGAAGAAACTTAGTCTTAGAAGGCAGGTGCTTTCCATTTGGGTTTCAATCCTGAGGTCCAAAGGGGAACTCCTTTGATAAGTTAATCTCAGCCTCTCCAGTTACAGTCATTGTCGTCTCTGGCAAAGAGCTGCCTCTCAATAAGCCTCAGTTTCTTGAGGTGTACCAGGAGGGTAATAACAGCCTATCTCAAAGAGTTACTGTGAAAATTGCCAACATAGTACCTGGTGTACATGACATGCTTGCAGAATGTTTTGGAGCCTCTTCCAGATAATGTAGCATTTCAAAGGTGGTATATATTTATATCAGATGCATACAGTTTCCTTTTCTATTTAAATAAAATTATTGAAATAAATTTAAAATGAAATTATTAGTTAAATTTAATTTATTCTTTAAATAAATTTTAATGATCAAGTACATTTAAATTGTTGTTTCAATATATTTCTACCTGTACCCCTCCCCAGGTTTATTCAATCGTTGTCTCTGCATACATGTTGGAGGTATAGTTCTGGAGAGCGAGTCTGGAAGGAGGGCCAGAATGAAACTAGAGGATGTTGTCTGATTATTTTCTGCCTGTCTTCCAAAGAACTCCTGAGTTAAAAATGCATCTGGCTCCCATTTCCTGCAGAGTTTTGCTTATTTGACATGTTCAAGAAATCAATTGATCCGACTTCAAACAGACTGTG
Organism: Miniopterus schreibersii; assembly: GCF_964146895.1. Classification (NCBI taxonomy): domain Eukaryota; kingdom Metazoa; phylum Chordata; class Mammalia; order Chiroptera; family Miniopteridae; genus Miniopterus; species Miniopterus schreibersii. Next base: position 64,477,194 of record NC_138106.1, on the reverse strand, counting down.
TTTTGCTGGCTGTGTAAAAGCCCAAAACCCCCATCTATGTCACTCCCAAGTCTGGACTTCAGCAGCAGCCAGCTCCTTTCATACCTTAGGAAAGGACTTCTTTTTGGCTGCTTATTCTCTGTGCTGAGCCAAGTGTCAGGCTGGGAATTGAGGCAATAAATCTCTGTGATTCTTCATATTTGGAATTTCTTCTGTTGCTTCTGATAAGGAAATGACAGAGTCTCTCAGCTCTATGCATGGAACCTCAGAGAAATTTGTAATCCACATCATGTTTTGCTCACAAAATGGAAAACAAAATGTGCTAAACCTGGCTTTGAGTTAACCCAGATGGTTTTGAGGGCTTGGGTAGTGAGTATAGAAATTATCTTTGTTCTTAACTGGATTGCACTTGGAAATTCCTCTCTATCTTAAAATATTCTGATTTAATCATTCTTAATGTGTGTATGTGTGTGTTTGTGTTGGGTGGGGGTGGGGGTGAGGGGGTGGCAGTAAAATTCTTCCTAGGTGAAGGTCTTTGCAAAGGTTCTTTCCTGTCTTCCTGTAGTAAGAACATACCTCACTATTGGTGCATTCCTTTCTTCACACACTCCCTGCATCTACTTTGGAACTTCCAAGTTTCATACTAAGTCTCAATAACTGACTGAAATGAATGTGATGGGGGAATCAGCAATTTCTCAAAAATGGAAAGATTTTCCCATGATCTATCCACATTCTCTGAGCAGCCAATGCAGGTCTGGCTAACTCCCTGCATGATCATAGCAAAAAGATATTCTCAAAATAAAACAAGGAAAACATTTTTTTTTTTTTTTAAAGAGTCTCCAGTTGATTTTGAGTATGTTCTGTCCAACAACATCACTGACAACATTCACTTTCTGGCATTTTAGTGGAAGTGGTAAAAACTACTTGGAACAAAAGGCCTCATTCAGCAGCAGTTCCCTGGCCCTAGCTCTTGTTTACCTGAGACCCATAACTGCAAACAAAGAGAAGGAGGTCAATTGTCCACCTTTAGAATTCTGCAGGAGTTTGATTGGCACTGATATGAGGTCAACTAGCAAGTGGCCCCTTCCCAAGGAACCATGGTTTTGAGCCACACTGTATCCCATTTAAAATGAGTTTCTTTCTCTCTCCTGAGTCTACAGTCAGCTCCCAATTTTGATTTTGTTGGCAAAGGGTAAAATGATCAATGGTTCTGACACAATCGCCATTTTGAGTAAGTTGGCCTATCTGTTCTTTTTACTATTGAAATAATTTGCTTGATGTTCACTGATTTAACTAGCTCTTTTGGTGTCTTGTAGATACAGCTTTCTGAGCTAGTAAAGCGGAGTCCTTGTGTGGCTAAGAAAAACATTGGCTAATGTAAAAATCATGTACATGTGATCTTGCAATGTGTTTCTTACTTATGTTTGAACATGGGTGTGTCTGATGTCCTAAGAGTTCATTTCAAACAAAATATTGAAGCCACAGAGCAAAATATATACCCAGACTTTCCATTTTAACCCTTAGTTTTCCTTTTTCCTCATGTCTATGCTATGACTTGGGACTGGGTAGACTGGAAATCATTCTGGGTTAGAAGTAGTTCTTTCACTTTTTTACCCTTCCAAAATTTTTAGAAGCTCTGAGAGAACTAAAAAATTATATTTTTTATATACTTTTTATTTTGCATTTATGATGAATTTGTAAATGCACTAATTTAAAAAATATTTCTTTGGTGTCTACTGTGAGTCAGGTATTGGAGATACAGTGACAAATAAGACCTGTAAAATTCATGTTTCTCATGGAGCTTATATTTTAGTGGGTGGAGCTAAATAAAAAATCAAACCAGATCGTTTAGATACACAGAAGGACTATAGAGAAAAGGAACAAGCTCTTGTGGTAGGATGGGAGTGAGATTGATGCTACCTTAGAAACGCAGTTGGGGACAGTCTTCCTGAGGTGTCAACTGAATACGTATGACAAAGAAGCCAGTCATGTGACTCTGTGACTACGTGTAGGTAAAGTACTCAACAAGCATCAAGGTTAATTGTGAAGATTAAATGAGTTAAAATATATAGAGTACTTAGAGCAGTGCCTGGCATCCATAAATGCTGACAGCTTTTCATTCATTAAGTTCACTGAGTGTCCACTAGGGTCCAGTCTCAGTACATGAGATGCATAGAGAGTCCTGACTTCAGGCAACTCACTGCCGACACCAGTTCAGTAATTCTCAATGGGTGGTGTATGGACCATTCGCATCTTACTCATTGGTCTTCTTTGTTCTCAGGCTCCTGCCCCAAGGAGTCTGACTAGATAGACTTGGAAAAGGGGCCAGAAATCCCTATTTTCTACAAGCTTGTTCCAGTTGATTCTTAGGCCCACTAAAGATTGAGAACCATTATCCTTTGGATAGATTGTGACTAACCCGTAGTTCTCTTCGATATGGTGCATGTTACAGCAGCAAGTGCAGTTGGTCCTGAACAACACAGGGGTTAGCGATACCAACCCCTAAACAGTCGAAAATTCCCACATAACTTTTGACTCCCCCAAAACTCAAGTTGTCTCTCAGTATCCACAGGGGATTGGTTCCAGGACCCCCCATGGACACCAAAATCCATGGATGCTCAAGTTTCTTATATAAAATGGCATAGAACAATGCATACAGTTGGCCCTCCACAGCCACGGACTGCAACCACAAATAGAAAATACTGTTTTCAATCCATAGTTCGTTGAATATGTAGATGCAGAACCCTGGGATATAGAGGGCCAAATGTGTATTTATTGAAAAACATCTGCATATATAAGTTGACCGGTGCAGTTTAAACCCATGTTGTTTGAGGGACAACTGTATAAGTAATTGCCCCACTGCAAGGCGTACTTCATAATACTTAAGAGTAGCTCTGCCCAGTTTATGGAGCCTTAAATGTCATGGAATTATGTTTCATAATTAGCATCCTGTAATCCTTATGCCTAATTTTCTTGTTGATCTTGAGCTGGCTGAGGATGTTGTGTGTTTTGGATTAACCTGCTCTTGGCCATGGTTTGGAAGGTTTGCCTGACACTCTTAAGTGTCATTTAAAACCTGCCAAAGAAAAAAGGGCTTTTACCTTTTAGAAAGAATGTGCCAACCAATGTTTTCCAAAGGCTCTTGTATTCTGAAAGAAATTCTATTTGTAAGTAGATTGGCCTAACTGAAGTTACTCCCTTGGGCTCTTCCCCATACTTATTTTTAAAGCACAATGTCACCAAAAGGAGAGATGAGAAATATTTATTCTCTCTCCTTGGCTTTCTACTAGAATGTATCCTATTCATTTTCTCACTTTAGAATGACTTATTTACATTTCTAAAAGATTTAAGGATCTCAAAGAACGTTGGATACAAGAACATATTCTTGCTGATCTACTCTAGGCTGAATGATAAGAGACTCTAAAATCCAGACTAGATTCCAGGCCAGCCTATGTTGAAGGGTGAGGCTTCTGTTTCCCCATCAAATACTTTCCTAAAAGGATGTTTCCCATCCAAGTCCTCTTTCATTTCTTATTTTTCTCTCTTTACTATATTCCATTCATAGCTACTCAATAGCTATGGCCACACAGCATGATGGCAGTGAAAAAAAAAAAGGTGTCTGAACATGAGGTCAGAACTGGTAAGGATGAATGAACTAATGTAAGTTTAAGGCAAATTGGAATCTTAGGCATGGATCTTTGAACCTTGGAATTGAGTAGGTGGTCAAAAGAAATCAACTTTGGGGGCTGCTAGCCTAGCAATCATTCATGTCTTTTTAAAATTCAGATTAGTAATGCCCCCTCAAAAAAGAGTGTAAAGAATGGGTAAGAAATGTAGACCACTTTAAAACTGGTGAAACCAGAGATAAAGATCTGATAATGCTCAGTCAGTGTCAATTAATGATACAAATAGGTAGGGAGAGAGAACTCAACTCTGACACCAGAGGAGAGCAGTGTGTAGACAAGAGCGGCTCCCTGGGGAGAAAACTTTCTCTTGCAATTTTTATTAGGATTCACCTGACAGCATGGATTTTTGCATAAAAACAAATAGGAAAAAAGAATCTTTCTATCCTTAGATTTAGCAATTTATTCAAGCTTCCCCCCTCCCCCATTCATTCAACCAAGATTTTCTGAGTGCTAAGTGTGTGCCAGGTACAGTTCTAATTGTTGGGGACACAGTGCTAAAGAAGACAGAAAGGTCCCTTTCTTTATAGAGTTTATATGCTCATGGAACTTTATTTCTTCTTCATCTATAAAAATGACCATAGCTAATTAGTATCCATCAGACAACCTAAAATGTTGAAAAGGAGCCATTCTCTGCAAAAGTGGGGGCCTGACAAAGGAACTACATTTCCTTGGAATATGGTGTCCCTTCAGTTGTCTCTGCATATGAGTCAAATGATTTCTGTGTGCATTTTACACTATTGCTTACTTAGTTCTGGCTCTATCCTGGATTTACGGGTGATTTTGGCTAAATCTTTGCTCCCCAAAGTGTTTTCTTGTTCCTACTGATCAAGCATGGGTGATGTGATGGCACTATCCCCAAAGCTTTGAGGCCAATCTCAGTACAACAAAGCTGTCTGGAAATTCAAGACTCTGGTTCCCATAAAAGAGCCACTGGTTCACAAACCCAGCACATTTCTTCCTGTTTCCACTATAACATTTCTTTCTCAAGAGTATAAATCTCATGCAGATAGTTAACATTCCTTTGAACTTAACCATGGACTCTTACCTTGTACTTCTTAAAATAGCGAAGAGCTAAGCTTCCATTACTCATATTTATAAACATGTCATAAATGGAAAGCATGATTTTATAATTATCTGGTCAATGGGTCTTTGAAACTATTTTACAAAAGAACACTTAGAAACATCACACCGGATCAGGCTGGCTGGTTCAGGATTCTATCTCAGAGTGGGATTCCATTTGGTGGCTGAATAGCATTGTTGCTATGTATGCATGGCCCATCCTAAAAAGGTCGTGACATATCATAAAGGTTCTTGAATTAAAAATTCTTTTCACTTAAAAAAATTAATTCTGAAATCAAAATAACTAGTACATTTAGAGGGTTATAAATTTCTACTAATTCTAAAAACAACAAATTCTACCCCAGGCTTCTCTATTTTGGAAAATGATAATATTTATTCAGTTGTTTGGGTTCAAAGTCTAAGGAACATTCCTTTTTTTTTTTTTTCTTCTTCTTAAATATATCTTTGTTGATTTCAGAGAGAGGAAGGGAGAGGGAGAGAGATAGAAACATCAGTGATGAGTCATTGATGGGCTGCCTCCTGCGCGCCCCTGACTGGGGATCAAGCCTGCAACCCGGGCATGTGACCTCACCGGGAATCAAACCATGATCTCCTGGATCCTAGGTTGATGCTCAACTGCTTAGCCACGTCCGGCCGGGCTAAGGGACATTCTTTTAAAAATTGATTTGCATTAAAATTCTGAGAGTTTATGTAGTCTTATTGTAAAGTTAAAATTTATTTTGACAAATGCATGATAACATTTTAAATTTAAGTTTTGAGGGAAGATATTGTTAAATGACTGCATGGTCACGAAAAATAATGTTGAAAAATAATCCTATTTCCCAAAATACAGTTTCACAAAATTATTGCAGCTTTTAAAGTCTGACTTTATTTGAACAGCAACAATCCTTTTTTCTCCCTTCTTTTTCTTTTTTTTTGATTGTGATAGGAACAGATAAGATGATATCTACCCTCTTACATTTTTAAGGCTATAGCACAGTATTGTTAGCAATAAGCATGATGTCTTACAGCAGACCTCTAGAATGATTCATCTTGCACACCTGACACTTTACACCCATTGAACAGAAACTCCCCACTTCCCCCTCCCCACAACCTCTGTGACCACCGTTCTATTTCTACTTCAACGAGTCTGACTGTTTTACATATCTAGAAGATGTTCTTGGTATCTATTTTTCTCACATGCCCGATCCATCAGCAAGTTTTAGGGTCTCTCCATAAAAGCTTATCCCAAACCACTATTACTAAGGCACCATCATGTTTTGCCTAGATCAGTGTAATAGCCCCTTAACTGGAGTCCCTGCCTTCATTCTTGCCTCAGGCTAATCTCCCTAGAGAAACCAGTAAAGATGTAGACCAGGCCTTGTCATTCTCTTGTTCTAAACCCTCCCGTGCCTCCCTACCCCAGTTTGTGTAAACTCTGAGCTCCTGTCACAACCTGCAAGTCCTGGATGACCTGGCCCTGCCCTCCTCTTGACATCTCCTTAGTCACTGTGCTCTGGCCAGTGTCTCTTGTTCTCTGGAATTAGCCCATCTGGCTCCAAACCCTGGGATTTCCCACTTGTGACTCCCTCTACTTAAATTGACTTTCAGATCTTTGTAACGTCTGGCCTTTGTCAGACCTCTGATCAAATGTCACCTCTTCAGAGAGACCTGCCCTGATCATCCAGTTTAAAGCAATGCTCTCAATCCCCACGCCTCCAACATTCTCCATTCCTTTCCCTACTTGGGTTTTCTTTATTACCAGACACTGTATTACATATTTATTTGTTTTCTTGTTTATTGAACTATCTCCAACTAGATAGAATGTAAGCTCTGAAGGGGTGGAATGTCATTTTTGGCTTCATTCACTATTAAATTCCCCAAACCTAAAACAGTGCCAGGCACGTAGTGCATTCTTAACACATGTTTATTGAGTGAATTAATAAAGAGCTTTTGCTATCTTTAAAGTTGAATTAATCTTTTACTTCCCTCATATTTATATAAGAAACTTCTTTCTAACTCAAGTATCAGAAGATAGTCATCTGATGTGAGGATTTCATTGTTAAAATATACTATAATTGTGGGGCAAGCATATGCCTAATAATTAGGACATATGTATCCTCAATCATTCACAAGGAATCTCAGATAAAAGAACTCTGGAGGGAGGGGGCGTTGGACCTCAACCCACCAGCAAAAATGTGACTTTTCTTCAGGAATCCTTTGTTAAAGACCCTTGGTGGGAAGAACAGGCAGAGCTCAGGTGCATGGGCCATGTGTAGCATCCGGGAGAGAAGTGAAACATAGGCCTCCCTGGCTGAGGTCTTCTCTTCTCTGTAGACTCCATGAGTGGTATTATTTGCTGCTAGCTCTTCTGTACAATAGACCTGGAGATCAAATCTGCTGTCTTACTTTGGGTCAAGAGGGACCGAAAGTAGGTAAATGAGGTACTGGCATCCTCCCACACCACATCAAAATTACAATTAAACTACAGAACAATCATCATTCAGAACTGCCTGAAATCTAACTGAATGGAGTCCTACAACTAGGGATTTACAGAAGCCACATTAAGACTGGTAGGAAGTATAGAGACGCAGAATGGCTGGTCCCACAGCCACATGAGGCTGATAAAAATTGGGGGGGGGGATATCTTGGCTGCAGAGGTCCCCCTTGAAGAGCAAGGAGTCCTGGTCCCCCAGCCCAGGGTTCCAGTGCCAGGAAGAGAAGTCCCCATAACTTCAGGGTGTAAAAAACAGTGGGGATTTTGGCTGAGGAGATAGAGGGCTTCTGGGGTCCCAGGCAGTTCCTCTCAAAGGGCCTGCATCCGGACTTACTCAGACTCACTCGCTCTGAGCTCCAGTGTTGGGCAGCAGCTTGAAAGGCAATAGCGACATACGGGGAGGAGCTGAATTGTCTGGCATCAGGGTGAGAGCTGGGGGCGGGGGATGGCAGGGGGGTACTTTTCTGCCACACAAAAGTGCTGGCAGAGGCCATTGTTTCTTTGACGAGCCCTCTCCCAAAAGAGCCCGGCAGATGGGTGCCATAGCTGAGACTCCATCAAGCTGGCTCACATTGTTGGCCCCACCAGGTGATTCCCTGAGATCCTGTCCCACCCAACTTGCAAGCTCATTCAAGCAGTTTCCAGTGGCTTTTCCATGTGAATGGCCTGTCTTGGATCATGTTTCAGACTTTCCTAAAATCTCTCAAACAAGCAGCATCTGGCCTTGGTGTGTCCTGTACCTCTTGCTAAGTGGCCCCAGGCCCAGCACTAGCAGCAGCCGGCATTGGTTCACAGCTTGGCATTGCCCGGGCACCCCCAAACCCAGCACAAGTAGCAGCCATCTGCAGACTGCTTTGTAACTCATGCCAGGTAGCCCCAAGCAAAACACAGGTGGTGGTTGATCTAGGCCTGCATCTCCTGGGAGGCCCCAGAGCCAGCGCATCCAGTGGACAGTTCAGACCACATTGAAGCACCACCATCCAACCATCTCCATAAGTGACACACTCAAGGGGCTAGCTCAGCAGGCACCAGAGCCCTGTAGGAGTAAGTCCTGCTCTGTGGGGTGGGCCCCTGCACAGCTGATCCTCCATGGTGGTTGGTGGTCATAGCCAGTTACTGCAGTCAATTTGCCTGGGGGTAAATTTCTCCCACTGACATACCAATAGCAATCAAGGCTCAACTACATACAAGAGGAGGGTGCACACAGCCCACACCGCATCACACCTGGAGCGCCCAGCTCGGGTGACCAGGGAGGCTGAGCCACTAGACCCTACAGAACACCTACTACCTAAGGCCCCTCTACCAAGTCTGGAAGACATAGCAGCTCTACCTAATACATAGAAACAAACACAAGGAGGCTGCCTAAGTGAGGAGACAAAGAAACACGTCCCAAAAGAAACAAACAAACAAAAAAGAACTATACAAAATAGAGACAAGCAATCTACAACCATGATTACTTTACCTAGCGAAGTTATCATTTAGAAAGGAAGGACAGATAAAGAGATTCCCAGGTGGGAATAAACTAAAGGGGTTTATCACCACCAAACCAGTATTACAAGAAATGTTAAATGTTTAAGAAGAAGAAGAAAAAAGATAAAAAATATGAGTGAAGTGGCAATAAATATATATATATATAAACAATTGAATCTAAAAAACAAAATAAACGAACAAGCAGAGCAGAGACAGACTCATAGATACAGAGAACATTTTGACGGTTGCCAGATGGCAGGGGTGTTTGGGGGATGGGTGAAAAAGGTGAAGGGATTAAGACATACAAATTGGTTTTTACAGAATAGTCCTGGGGATGTAGAGTATACTGATTATTAGGCAATACAGTCAATAATATTCTAATAACTATGTATAGTGTCAGATGTATATGAGATTTATCAGGATGATCACTTTAAGTTATATAATGTCTGATACTGGTGTGTACACCTGAAACTAATATAACATTGTATGTCAACTGTAATTAAAAAATAAAAAATGATTAAAAAATGAAATAAAATAAAGTAGAAAAAAATCTGCTTTCTTAGCTTCTTTTCCACATTGCAGGATAATTTGAGAAAAAGAAAAATGGTTACTGCCCATCATCTCCTTATTTGCTGTTGTGATTACATTCACTGGATAACTTCAGTAGTTACTCTAAAATTTAATCTGACTTTAACAAACTCCAAAACCATGTAAACTACCTTTTTATTTTTTCTAATAGATGAAGAGAGTAGAGCCCAGAGAGGTTAAGCAACTTGTCCAAGGTTGCAGAGCAAGTTGGAAGTTGATTCCAAGTTGGCGTTCTTTTAGTTTCATTATGGTCTTATGTAGGTAGAAAAATCTCTTTAGTTATTGCACACAGGCTGATTTCACTTGAAAGGATCAGAAAAAATTAATTGCTTCAGTTTGTATTTTATAAAAATTTTCAGACCGCTTCTGGGAACTGATGGCCATTTACAGGTGCCAATTGTTTTAGTAAATATTTTAGATCGTTGATATGAAAGAGGCAGGCTAGAATAATATTTCTCCAGGAGCCATCTGGGTTCAATCCCAGTTCTACCAGTTTACCGGCTGGGCAACCTCAGGCGTGTTTCTTAGTTTCTCTGTACATCTGTAGTTATATTTCGTGTCTGTAAAATGGGGATAATAGTTGTATCTATCTCATTGGGTCCCTGTGAATAACTGAACATATATAAAGTATTAGAACAGTGCCTCACACATAGAAAGTGTTTCTATAAGACTAGAGTATATCGGAGTTTGCCTCAGGAGTTCTCATCTTGAACATAGTTTTGTAAAAAAAGTTTCCAAATGAAGCATCATTTCATTCTATAGTCTCTAGATGCAGTAACCCAAACCTGTCACTAGATGGCAATTGTGATCCATTGTGACTTCAGCTTCGGTGGAGCATTGTGAACTCAAGCTGTCTCATCCCCACAAGGTGGGGGGGCCTTTAACAAAACTGCAGGCTCTTGGGAGGCACCCACATGTGCCCAATTCTCCTTATGGCCGTCCCACAGAAGCCTGGGTTTACCTGCTTACATCCTATTGTGAATTTGTGTATCAGGAGTACTGTCATCCGGGTGACAAGAGGACTGTCACAATCCTGTGTTAAGATTAACCAATGGTTCTCAAAGTGTGGCCCCCCCAATCTCCCTCCCCCACCTCAGCACCCAGGATTTTGTTTAAAATGTAAATTCCTGGGCCCCTTCTCAGACCTGCTGACTGGGAATCAGTGTTTAACAAGCCCTACGGATTGATGACTGTGAGGCCTGCTAAAATTTGAGAATCGTTGAGATGAACCAGTGTTTAGCATCATATAAATGTTGGCACTGGGCAGGTCCTCAGAGAATATTTGGCCTAACCTGCTCATTTTGCTGGGCAGGAAGCTGAGTCCAGAAAGTTAACTGACTCGCTGAGGACACAGTGCGGCAGAGCCAGGCCTCATACCGCTAAGTTGTATCTCCCAGCTTCCCTCGCCACGCCCTGCACACATTTTCCCCTCAAAACTGAGGCCTCCAGATACACACATTCTAGCCTGATACTTATTCATAAAGAAAACCCACTTATCTATTTATACAGGAGTTGGTTCATTCATGTCAACAGACATTTCTACAAGAGACATGTAAATGTGTGTGTGACGCATTGAGTGTAATACATTTTCAGTTGTGTGTGTTGGAAGTGAGGGGAAACAAGTAAAAAAAAAATCATGTTCCCAATTGCTAGAAGTGTATGTACAGGGTCTCCCGGGAAATGGGCCAGTGCAACTAAGTCAGGCATTGGGAAGACAGGTTAAGAGGACAGTTCAGAGCTGAACTTTGAGTGATGCATAGGAGCTCATCAGGAAAGGACATTTGGAAAGAGGGATCAGCAAGTGGAAGGGCGTGGGAACCATGAAGCAGTGTGGGCAACTGCAAGTTTGGTTTGTTTGAGGGGAATGGTGTATGTGGAGAAGTTATGTTATAAAAAATAATAATACTACTAATAATATATGACACTTATTGAATGTTAACTATGTGCCAAGTACTGTACTAAGAATTTTGCATCAATTATTAGTTGATTTAATCTTTAAATAACTTTTAAACTGCTCTTATTCCTACTTCATAGATAACAATAGAAATGCATGTACTGTCTTATTTTCCTTAAAATCAAGTGTTACTATTTCCATTTTTTAGACAGACACTGAATTTAGAAAAAGAACCTTAATAATTACCTGTTCCAGGACAATCTCTGTAATGGGCAGTAAGTATGTATTTTGGAGGGATAAAGAATATAGTTTTAATACATATAATTTTATGATAGGCATATTTTCCATTAATGCATAAAATCAGGAGGATTTTGACATTGTTTATTTTTTAACTTGAGGAATGAATGTCCATTATTCTATGGTCTACCAGCAACTGTGGAAGTAGCCAATTTCTCAGGATAATAGATAAATGTGTCTAAAGAGTGGCAAAGAACACTCCTTTCAATTATTTGGTTCACTGAAGAAAGGACGCTGAGTAATGAATGATCTGGTCTGAAATCATTGGCTTTGTTATATTTTTAATTTTTACTTTATACATGGTCACTGTGAATGTGTTCTTCATATATTGTATGAATATTAGTCAATATTAGCATATTTCTTCCTTGCACAGGCGTATTTACAAATTATAAAGTTCTGATAGGATTTGAAATACCTGGCCCTTCCTAGGTAAGCTTCCAGAAATTCCTGGATTCTGTGGGATATTTTTTAGTGATTTCACTTTTTCCTGAGAAAATAACTTTTCTGTTTCATACTTTTCTCATCTGAAAAATATTGGTATTGGATGAGATAATCTAGAAGGCCCCTTTCAACTCTAACGGTCTGTGGATTTACGATTTAATGACTAAATGGCACAAATAATTCATTTCTGAGCTGTCTCTGTAGTAAAATTTTAGTGCTGTTTCCATAAAAGAGGTTATCAGACCAAATATTTCTCCATGCATTTTTAAATGGGATGCCTAAAACAGCTCTGTATTTTACTTTTTAGGATCACTAAGGCCTTATCCAGCTCAAAAATGTGATTATATGATATATTCCCACATGAAATTTTACACATCTCAGAGGCTAAGACTAAGGCCAGTTTTAAGTAGATGCCATTAGATATGATTGATGACCAGGTTTGTCTTAAGATAGAAGAGGTGCACTTTGCACAATGCTCTGCTTTTTTCATTCTGCAATTATAACTTTGAGTTTTAAGAGCTCATGTTACAACCTTGATCTTTACATTCATGTTCACAGCTGAGAGTAAACTGCTTTCTCAAGAAAGTCTAGGAAATCCAATCCAATTTTCACCTTCCTTTGTCTAGAGAACTTGAATAGTCTCCAAGTTGCTTTATCTTGAATCAAAGGAAGGGCAATAACTGCTAGAAAGAAGAGCCTATAAAACATATTATTATTTTAAAGTTTTATGATCAAGAACAAAATTTGCAGGCTTTCTCCCTTGCAATCAATTTTGGAGTTGATTAGAATAATTTTTCTATTCACTTATTATAAAAGCAATGTATGTTTATTCTAGAATTATTACACAGAAGTGTAAATAATGACGTAAAAGTAGCTAAAGTTCTGCCATCCACAATTGGCTATTGCTAATATTTTTCTTTTTATTTCATTCTAGGTAAGCATGAACATTAAGAAATTGTTAACAAGTTATACATTAAATTTGGAAGTCTTTTTTTCTGTGTTAATCTTCATCTGAGGATATTTTTCCATGGATTCTAGATAGAGTGGAAGGGGGAGAGAGAGAGGGAGGAGAGAGATACGTCGATTGGCTGCCTCCCGAATGCGCCCTGAATGGGGCCAGGAATCGAACATGCAGCCCAGGCACCTGCCCTGGACAGGGAATCAAGCCGCGACCCTTCGGGGTGTGGGCCATGCTCTAACCATTGAGCAACACGGATCAGGGCTATATTCACAAGTTTTAACTTCTACCTTCAAAGGTAAATATATTATTATTATTGTACAAAAAGTTACAAAACTCGCTTTCACAATTTTGTGATTTTCCTGGCCATTTTGATTTAGGTCCCCTTTCTGTTTGTTTGTTTTCATCCCTCCTTTTTGCAGAAAAGATTTAAAGTAATTTTAGCTCACTTTCCTCTAAGTGGGTATAATATGTAGAGGAAAGCAGACCTCTGAAATTAGTACTACATACATATACATATATATATATTTAATGAGACCTTTGCTTTATAAACAACAGGTAAGTTTTAACGTACTGGGGGACGGTGCTATAGAGAATTCTCTCGTAACATAAAGAAACCCTTTAGAAAGCGAGGAGGAACTCCTCCTTCACACAGGCTTATTATAATATGCATTGTTCAAACCCATGTGCACAAGCCTGCTGACTGCTCTGCTCTTCTAGGGCAGAGCGCTGGTCTTACTGTCCAACATTCCTTTGGGGTCTAGAACAGTTCCTGGTCCATGTATCGCTAGGTGAACACTTGTAGAGTTGAAATGAATAAAATGGAATAATTCCAAATATTCTATTACTGTTGTGATAGATTGCATTGTGATTTCAAATAGCATTGATGAAAGAGGCAATAAGGGTTAAAAGCTTCCGTTCTGCTCCCTGTTGCTGAGCCCTTAAATGAGATAACCTGGTCTACCTCTCAGCATAGTGCCTGAGCCCAAATAGTAAATGCTAAATAGGTGTTAACTTTCAAGATTTGGGCTATTTGTTACTATTTTTTCTCCTTAAAAAGAACCCATTTTTTCCTGAGGATTTTCGCTTAGATTTTTCAAAACAGGAATAAACTACTTCTTTAGGAATTATATATAAAATATCTTAAAGTGCTGGTAGGGGAGATAAAATATACTATATTTTATAATAAATTTATATATAATTATTATTTTACATTGCCTATATCACCTAATAGTCTAATGTCTCCCTCATTCATAATATTTAATGGGAACATATTTTAAAGTAAAGTGTGCTACAGAGCCATAAATATAATTTATAGTTCTTTCCATGGTGCTTTTACTCTAAGCCTTTCAAGCATTCAGCAAGTATAACATGAACCCTTTCAATAAATGAGCAATTTGAGGCGCTGACTAATGAAGTCTGACATTTCCCTTGCATGTGGAAGATGTGTGAGAATGACCGAATCATGCTGCTAATGCACACTGCTCTGTGTTTGACAGAGTCTGGAAATTTGTCTCAGCCACATCAAGACAGGTGCACAAACAAGCCCTGTGCTGCGGAGCAGTTCTGCGGGCTCCGAACAATCCAGTCCTCCAGGCCAGCGCTGCCCAGTGGAAACAATGTGAGCCACATGTGTGACTTCAGATTTTCTAGTAGCCACATTTAAAAAGTTAAAAGAAGCAAGTGAGATTAATTTTAATAATGCATTTTATTCAACTCAAGATGTCTAAAGTAATATCATTTTAATGTGCAGACAATATAAAAAGTATTAGGGATATTTTACATCTTTTTCATTCGACCTCTTAGAAATCCTGCATGGATTTCATACTCACAGTACATCTCAGTGGCGGTTATAGCCACATTTCAAGGGCCCAGTCACCACAGGTGACTCATGGCTACCATATTGGCCAGTTGAACTCCAGTCATTCCCACTAGGAAGGCGCCAGAGGGCAGCAGAGTGGGACAGAGGAAAAAAGACAAAGGCTGACTTGGAATCGTGTCTGTTCCTGGCTCTGACATTTGATATCGATGTGGCTGTGAACAACTGATTTACTTTCTCAAATTCCTAGTCTCTATAATGGAGCTTGTTAATAACTGCCATATCCTCATAGGAGGCTGTGGAAAAGATTAAATAAGATACTATATGTGAAAGTGCTCTGTTAGATCATAAAGCACCGTACACATGTAAGGTATTATTACCCCTTTTATTGTAGATTTACTCTCATGACTTGCCCAAGGCCACATTCCAAATTGGTAGAAGAATCAAAGATAGAATCTGGGACTTCTGACGTCCAGCCATCTGCTTCAACTAAAGGCTGCTCATACGAAGCTGGCTTCAAACAACAACAACCACCCCCTCCCCCCAAACTCCAAACTCTTTTTATTTTAAAGAAATGAGGAAGGAAGAGAGTGGCAGTAAGAAGTAAATTCCATATTGAATAGTTCAGGATCTTCTTGGCCACTGTCTTAATGCTCTGCAGTGAAACTATACATACAGGATATCTATATACCTATAGATCAGAATTACAACTATCAGGGATTGGACTTTATTACTGTCATAGAATATAAAACCCCATGTTCTTCAAAGTTTCAAACAACTTCTAAATTGAACTATCGTTTTCCCACTCTGTTTATTTCCCAAATACGGTACAACCACAAGAAAGCCCTTCTGTAGTGGGTTTAATTAATAAAACAGATATGGATCAATGTAGCAGGTTTTCCCTGGATTATTTTTGGTTACAGATGCAGCTCATTAATTCCCATGTGTGAGACACCACCTCCCCAGTGTGAATCCCAGAGACACACTAATCTCTGAACAGAAAGTGAGAATAATCCAGTTGGATTCATATTTATTTGTGCTTGCTATGTATAAGGCACATTAGATATTTTCATGAGCAAAAGGAGTTTGTTACTACAATAACTGTCACTTAGAAGTGTCATTTAACTTGAGGAAAATATAGAATATGTTTACAAAAATATGTATGTTGTGTGATTCAGGAATCTATATTTTCAGAAAGTAAAAAGATCATCAGAAAGGAAATTCTAGATTATTCAAAAATAATTTAAAAAGTCATATCCTTTACTTTTTGGAAGGCATACAGAGGATGAGTTATCATGCTCTATTTCCATTTTCCCTAATTGTAACCCTATCATGGTTTTCATATTTAATTTGGGGGAGCTATTTTTTACATTTGCTTCAAATAAATATCTTCACAGAACTTAAAAATCACATGAAATATTTAGAGTTTTATACTATGTGAAATTAAGCATAAGCCAAGTTTGTTTTCACTGAGAAGACTATACATTCACAAAGTTCATTCTTTTTTTCAGTCAAAAATCTTTCTTAAAAATGACTTTCAGCAAGTTATTTTTATTGGAAAACTATCATATATAAGCTTTAGGCCTGACTGAATTGATGACCATGTTGAATCAATGTAATTTTTATTTTCATTGCTGTTGACCATTGAATGAAATAGTTTATTGAGTAACCTTTACATTTTATTGTTTTTGCACCCGTTTAAAAACAAGGCTTAATTTTTAAAAAGCCTAATAAACGTATTTTTGATATTTTCACCATACCATTACAAGCAATTTCTCTCCTCTGCCCTATAATAACCACCTTCTTCATTTTTATGATTTAGTTTAACATTATTATTGTAATTTTTTACTGGGTGAGCCCATCAATGCCCTTGGCAGCAAGATTTTGTTACAAAAAATTCAGAAGCTGAGCTGCCATTGGTTGCAACAATTATAAAGTTTTCTTGGATTAGGGTCAGAGCCTTACCCTGATGTTATGACTGTACCTGGAGTCCTGACTCCTTCATCAGCTTCTCCAAAATGTGATAGGCTTGAGTCCT
This sequence comes from Miniopterus schreibersii, assembly GCF_964146895.1. Classification (NCBI taxonomy): domain Eukaryota; kingdom Metazoa; phylum Chordata; class Mammalia; order Chiroptera; family Miniopteridae; genus Miniopterus; species Miniopterus schreibersii. The sequence goes on along the minus strand of NC_138106.1, from coordinate 64,460,468 downwards.
ATGACCTGTTGCTTAAATGAGCATATCTTTTTTATTCAATGGGTTTGCGTTATAAATATTTCATTGGATTGACATCTGGCCTTGATGAAATCCAGCCAAAATAATTAGTGGTACCTGTAGTAAAAATGTGATACCTTAGGAGAGTTACTAACATATTTGATTTTTTCCAGGAACTCAGAGTTGATTCATTCTAGACCGGATGTGGTCATGTGGCACTAACTGCAGGGCTTCATGCTGTGCTTTTCTTTTTTGTTCCAGGGCACCTCCAGCAAGAACACAAAAATCTGAGGAATCTTAACTATTTGTTCTTTAAATTACGAAATAAAATTAAATAGACTATAAAGAGTCATTGTACTACCAAATATTAGGAAATATTGAGTTGTGTGTCCAAAAGTCACACTTAACACCAGGCAACAGTAATAAGCATAAGATGGCTGTGGATACTATGAGATAATGTCTACTCGTGAGAAATGGGTGCTATTTTATTTCCATCAAAGTTAAAAGTTAATGATGTACTTCATATGTTAATTGCTCCTACTGAGAGATCAATTCAGGGATAAAAGAGATTTTGGTTATCATTTTTCACTGTGGATATATTCAATGTCATATGTGAATAAAACCGTATTTGTTGTATCATGCTCTGTTTCATATTTCCTAGATTGTCTTTAGGAAAATTTAGCACATGCCACTTCAGTCATCTGCAAGGAATCATTTCTTCATTACAACTCATGACTTAAAACTATAAAATATCAGCCAGGAAAAAAATTGGGCCAATTAAGAGAAATTTGATAATAGTACAAAAGCATATATAGGTATGACAGGGAGATGATAAGATTATTTTAATTTTCCCATTTGCACTGGAATTATTTATTTTACAAATCTTTACAGATCTTTTATGACTTAAAACCCTCTGCTGAATCATGAAAAGCAGCTTAAACTAGCAATTCTCCTCTGCAAAATCTAGCTGCTAGCATCTGGTGAACACTTGGATAGCCTAGTCAGAGCCTATGGAAATGATTATTTTAAGACTCTATTCAACATGCCTGGACTTAAAAAACCAGCTAGAATCACACTCTGCACATGTATTTTACTGTCGGGGATTTAAAAGCCTGGCATTAGCAGCGATGGTCTAAAGGCCTTTGCCGCGGTGGAGACGGGGACGCGAGACAGGACATGCAGGCCGGCTGGATGCCCAGCGCCTGCCGCCCTCCCTGTGCCTCCCGGTGACATCCGCAGCCACCTGCCCTGGGCACCACCAGCGGCCAGGCCGCCGTGCGCGCTCGTTGCTTCTCACACTTACATTTAGCCTTGGCTGCCTGTGGAATCAGGACCCGTGTCCTGTGGCACGCCGGGGACTGGTTTCTGTCTCTTCACCAGATGCTGCTCCACTCCCAGAACAGTGTCTGAAGTAGAAAAAAAGGAGACTTTTACTGAGTGATTTTCAACTGGTGTGCCTGCAAATATTTTATTTTAAATATTTTTTATTGATTTTTAGAGAGAGGGAGAGGGAGAGAAAGAGAGAGAAACATGGATGTGAGAGTGAACCATGAATCAGCTGCGGCCTGCACGCCCCCGCCAGGGAGCAAGCCTGCAGCCCGGGCGTGTGTCCTGACCTGGATCAAACCTGCAATCTTTCGGTGCCCCGGGCAATGCCCAACCGATTGAGCCACACCAGCCAGGGCAAGAATTTTTAAAACATGCAGTACCTGACTATTTAGTCAGAGGCACTGACTTCTTTCCCCTCAGATTGTCAAATAAAAAAATTACAACAGCCGACACAACAAGAGCCGTTTGGTGTGAATGAATCAAAATGATGCCTTTTTTTTCCAGATCAGCAAAAAATATATTTTTGGTGTGCCACAGAATTTTATTAATTAGTTTATGTGCGCCATGAGATGAAAAAGGTTGAAAATAGCTGCTTTTACTCAATTGGAAAGAAAACAAGAAGCTGAATTATCAAAGTGTATTGTTTTTGGATCATAAGAGAAATTACATAATAGGAATGTATAAATACACACTTCAATAAAAAAATGCTATTATTTGCCAAAATTTAAAAGCACATTTAAGAGATAGTAGGGATCTTTGTATGCTGATTAGGAGAGAGAAAATGTTTGCGTGTGTTTCAATATATGCAAATGTGCACTTGTTTATTTTTACATATATACAAATATATTTTCTGTCCAAATAAACTATTTATTGTGTATCTTTATTGTCTTTCATGATTATATTATGTGCTAAGTTCTAACTACAACAATTCCCATTAATACAGATTTGAGATAATTTAGAAAGGATTTGGGCATTTGCTATAGAGAAAACAAATTTATGAGGAAGTTATATCTCAGGGAGAAAAGTTAGAAAAACTTTAGAAAAGTGAACTCTTCCAATAACACATTTTCCATCTGTTTATATACAGCAGTATCTGAGTTAAAAATTATTCTTAGTTATTTATCAAATCAGGTCTGATAGGGCTTTAATTTGGCAACACCTGTAAGTTTTTGTTTGAGCTTTTTGTACAGTTTAGTTGAACACGTTTTATGAGTCATCTATAAATTTAAACGTTTTACAAATTATATGGAACTTATTCCCACTTAAACCGAGTTTCAGAAATTTAACTCTGTGTTTTGGATAACAGATATTTTATTTTGTTTTTGTTCTATTTCACAGAGACTTGTTTAGGAAATATCATCTACATTTGTTGTTCAAAAAAAGATTTAAATAGAAACAACTTCAGACATTCAGATAAACAATAAAATCTGAAAGCTAAGATTGATTGATTAGGAAATAATTTGAGAACTGAGTATCCAATTTAGAATTTCTGCAATGTGTTATAAGTGATATATATATATATTCTAGAGCAGTACTAGTCCCTAAAACTTCCTATGACAATGAAAATGTTCTATATTGCCCAGCTGGTGTGTGGCTCAGTTGGCTGAGCATAGTCCTGTGCACCAGGAGGTCGCCGGTTCGATTCTAGGTCAGGGCACCTGCATGCCCTGGTTTCGGGCTTGATCCTGAGGAGGCAGCTGATTGATGTTTCCTCTCATTGATGCTTCTATCTCTCTCTCCCTCTCCCTTTCTCTCTCTGAAATCAATAAAATATATTTTTTTTAAAAAGAAAAAAGAAAATGTTCTATATCTGCCTTGTTCAATATAGTAGTCACTAGTTACATGTCGCTACTGAGCACTTGAAATGTGGCTGGTATAAATGTGGAGCTGAATTTTTAGTGCTTTTTAATTTTAATTCATTTGCCTTTTATATACCCACTTGTGGCTAGTGGCTACTTTACTGGAAATTATAATTCTAAGAGTTTATCTGTATTTGGTATACAACATGAAATAAGGAAACATTTGAATCCTTCTATTTGCCGAATACCTATAAAACATGAGTGTCCCCAAAACATAAGGCCCTGGCTCTGGTACCTGGCCTTCCATAAGGAGTCCTTACAACGAACGCATAGGCCCAAAGGGTGGAAACAACCGCATTCTGAACTTTGGCTCAACTTGTGCATATTCAGACATAAATGAAGTTTGGGTTAGTCATAGGTGATTTAAGGACCTTTTGTCTCTGGAAAGCCATGAGATCTCAAAATATCTCTAGCAATAAAGTTCAATGACGATAAATGAACTGAAGGGCTTGACTTTTCCAGCCCATTTCTCGTAAGGTATGATTGGCAGGTAATGGAGACAGATATGAAGGAGATATTCCATGAACATAGCTGCCTCTGTGAAAAAGAAACTCCAGATTCAGGCTGGATAGCAGGACCAGGCTGAAAAATACTTTGGCACTTCTCCCCAAATCCGTTTTCAATAACTATTCATTGAGGGCTACTTTGTACAAGGCCCAACGCATAGTGCTGGAGCTAAAATGTTGGGGGGAAAATAGACACAGCTCCTTCCCTCTTGAGGGTTAATTGCATTAGATAATAAGATTTTTTCCCAATGTCTTCCTCTTTCAAGATTATTTTCCTTGGATATGGTGAAAAAACAAACAGGAGAAAGATACATGGATAAATAGAAATGCTGAGAGTCACTCTTAGGCCTGTCACACATCTCATTCAATTTATTGCTCTCTGCACAGCCTTCACAGCTCCACACCCAGATAGACAAAGAAAGTAGTTTCTGAAATGCAATATTGGAAACAGAGAAAATAACTAAAGAAACCTCAATTACCATTTTTAGAACATGAGATGAGCATCATTGTTTAGCATTTATTGTGTGTTTACCACATATGTTTACAAGGGATTCTTTCTTCTGCTTAAGCCAGAAGAATGTCTTTTAAAATAATTAGCAACTAAAAGACTTTTTCTGCTGTTATGTGATGACACATTTTTTTACTTTGCCATTCAAAACATTGTAAGAAAGAGTGCTACAATCACAGTTTATGAAACAAATCAGATTATTCAATTTTCAAGCACCATTGCAAGACCCAAAGGGAACTATTGGCTACATGAGCAATATGTAGCTTATTATATTTCAGTTCATGTTGGAAGAATGGGCCAGGATGCAGCACAGTACTGAGCAACAACTATTTAGTCTGGTTTCTTTTTTCTTCTTCTTCACAGAACAAATGCATAATTAAATGTATGGTTCAATCTGCATTTTTAGATGAACTTTCAAATGTGTCACTGATGGAAATTTAAGGATTAAAAATCAAATTAAATGAATGAAACCACAGTACGTAGTATTTAAAGTATCTAAAGGCCATAAAGTTTTGTCTCCAAATATATTAATTGATAATGTCTCTGATTTTGTAGACTGTTGCTTTGAAAATAATTTTTAAAAACTAACTACAAAGCAATGAAGAACTAGAGGGGGAAAAAGAGATACATTTACTCATATAAATGTGTTAGAACCAGCTGCATATAAAAAACATTATGAACAAAATTAAAATGTGGAGAGTTTGCTTTATTCTTGAAAAAAATCATACCGTATAGAAATTTTAAAACATGGCCACAAACTCTTTGACCCTCCTCTGTGTTCCCCTCATTGAATCTGGGAGGCTTTGTGACTGCCTTGACCAATAGAGCACAGTAGAGGTGACACTATGCAGCTTCTGATGCTGGGTCATAGAAGACCACGAAGGTGCTGCTTTACTTGCTGGAACACTGTCTTTTGGAGCCCCAAGCCCCCAAGTAAGACCACTGTGCAGGAACATCTACGTGTAGGTGGTCCAGCTGGTGATGGCCGAAGTGCCAGCCTTCCTTCTATCCCTGCCAGGGCACAACACCTGAGTACAGCCATTTGGGGCCCTTTAGATCAGCCAGTCTGCCAGGTGAGTAATCTGTGAGAGCAGAAAAGTCCCAGCCAACACCCAAACCACTGTGAGATAAAATAAGATGTTTGTTGCTTTAAACCACTAAATATTGATGTGAGTTGCTATGCAGCAGTAGAAAACTGGAGCATACCCTCTTGTATGTAGGATATTTTCATAGTAAAAATTTTAAAAATTGAATGCAAAAGACACTCTGGGAAGTTATTTGCCAAAATTGACAAAGACTGTCTTAGTATCCTACCTATAGAAAGAGATCTTACAAGCACCAAGAATAAACTACTAATACTGTATAGGAAACTTGGCAATTAAATGAACATAAAATTCACACATGCACAAAAAGGCAAATAAACATACAAAAAAATTCAATCTCATTAGTAAGTAAAGAAAATGGGAATTAAATAATGGGGTTAAAACTTTGGTTATCAAATTGGCAAAGATAAAAATAATATTTAATGTTGGTCTGGGTTAACTGAAAGTATAAAATGGCACAAACTTTTTGTATAACCAGAGCTTTTAAAATATCATATTCTTTGACTTTGCTAGGAGTCTAGGAATTTAGGTAAGGAAGTAATCAGAAATGAGGTAAAATATAAAATGCTTATTATAGTTTTAATTCTAGGAGCAAAAATATAGAAATCTGTCCATCAATAAAGTTAAATAAATTATGTATTTTATAATGCAGAATATTGTTTTATTATTTAAAATAAAAATTTAAAGATATTTTATTTGCTAATCCTGACCTGGGGACACAATAGTAGTGTAGAAAAAACTGGGACTTCATGATCGTACACACTCAGCTCTGAATCCTGGGTTTCAATGCCACTTACTTTTGCTGTATATTTGCAAATTTGATTTATCTTTCTGAGTTTCAGTTTTAAGAAAATGGGGCCGAATACTTATTCCATTGAGTGCAGTGATAATTAAATGAAATTATATATATGAAAAAAGCATAATAGTTCCTCAATAAGTATTATCTCTTTTCTTACAATCCAAGGATACCGTCTGAGCTCCATATCCAAATTCACATCCCTTTCCAAATTCTTTCTTTTTTTTTTTTTTAATATATCTTTATTGATTTCAGAGAGAGGAAAGGAGAGGGGGAGAGAGAGAAACACCAATGATGAGAGAGTCATTGATCAGCTGTCTAGCCCGCAACCCGGGCATGTGCCCTGACCGGGAATTGAACCCCGATTGCCTGGATCCTAGGTCGACGCTTAACCGCTGAGCCACGCCTGGCCAGGCCCCTTTCCAAATTCTTAAAGGTTTTTCCACTCTGGTTCCTTCTATATACCCCTTTCCACCATAGTCTGGACTCTACATCATAGTCAAAGAGAGATTAAAAACAAAAATAAGTGAGTGAAGTTTCTTGCTTACAATTCTTCAATGGCTCCAATTGCATAAAATGTGCATCTGCTCTCGCTCAGCTATCAGCAGATGTGGTAAACTTTGAAAAAGTGAATCAGATCATGCCATTCTCCTGCTTAAAACTCCCCACCCTCTCATCCAATAGCTCCCCATAGCACTTAGAACAAACCTGAACTTCTTTTTTTGGCTTCCATGCCTCATATGATTCCACTTCGCCTACAACTTTCTCCACTGCCTTCTATCGTCTAGCACACTGGCCTGCTCCTTGTGAAAAACATCATGCTGGGCCCCACGTTCAAGCCTCTGCTATTCCTTTGCCTGGAATTCTCTTCCTTCAGAACACTGTTGGCCCTTCACCATTTACTTTATATATTTATGTATGTATGTATGTATGTATGTATGTATTTATTTAGTTATTTAATATGTCTTTACTGATTTCAGAGAGAGGAAGGGAGAGGGGGAGAGAGAGAGAAAAACATCAATGATGACAGAGTCATTGATCGGCTGCCTCCTGCACGTCCGATACTGGGGATGGAGCCCGCAACCCCGGCATGTGCCCTGACTGGGAATTGAACTGTGATCTCCTGGATCCTAGGTGATGCTCAGCCACTGAGTCACACCGGCCGGATGGCCCTTCACTATTTAAGTCTCAATTTGCATATCACTTCTTCAGAGAGGTTTTCATGACCATCCAATCTAAAGTCAATCACTCGTTTTCATGTATCTCTAATTCTCCTTAATTCCATAGGAGTAGTTATATCTTCCTTATTTAATGATGTATTTTATTCCTTTATAGTCTGCCTCAACCAACCCTTCCTCTCTCCCCACCCGTCCTTGAGAGCAGGGAACTTGTTTGTTTCATTTATTGTAACATTCCTCGCAACCAGATCTAGGATTGGCTTATGGTAGGTGTTCTGTAAATATTTGCTGGATGCCTTGCAAATACTTTCTGTACTTCTGAAACACAAAACTTAGCAGTACAGAAAAAGACAGCATTTGACATCATTTAAAAAAACAGCAATTGTGAATTATATGGGCATTTTTTTAAAGCTTTGATGGTTCTCATTAGAGTTAAGTACATTGCTTTAATTTTGAAAAAAGAAAAACCCACAAACAAAATCACAACAGCATAAAATTATTTCAGGAGTGTGATGAGAGCTCCTCTGTCAAATCAGATAATTTTAAAACCAAACTACCACTCAACAGGCTCCTTGCTTTGAAATAAAGAATGTGCACCTCCCACCAATATTTTTACTCCTGTCAAACATGAGATTTATTTACTGGGTAAGAAACCAGGCTCCCCTTTCAGCACAGAAAGTGTTGAAAACAAGGTTTCATTTTTTGAGGCTAGCTTAATACAAGCCTCTAGAATGAGGAATTTTCTTAATTACCCTATTGGGTGGATGAGAGTTAAAAAGGTTCCTTTTTGTAGTGTATAGCATGGTGACTATAGTGAATGATTCAGTATTATATATTTGAAAGTTGCTAAGAGAGGTATTAAAAGTTCTCATCACAAGAAAAAAATTTTAATTGTGCTTAATTATGTGTGTTCACTAGACTTATTGTGGTGATCATTTTGTATACATATAATACACACATATATTGGTTCATTATTATTATATACATAAAACTAATACAATGTTATATGTCAATTATATCTCAATAAAAAAAACAAAACAAAATTGTCCTTTTTAGTGTAATTTACTCTGAGATACAGGAACCTCAGTTGTTGGGCTTCAATGGCCTGGTATAATCATAAGATTCTACAGTAATGAAAACTATTTCTATAAAATCCATGAGAAAAATCTGAATTGCTATTTATAGACACACCATACTATTTCAGAAATTTTGTAACATTCAGACACTCAGGCACAAGTTTTGATGTGTATTTCAACATAGTCTAGCCCCACTAGTTTTGAATTTCCTCAGCAAAGTAGGCTAGCCACATTCTTATGATTCTTGAAGAGAAAGGAAATATACGTTTATTGAATATGACCTTTGGACCAATCTCCTTGCTAAGTGTCTTATCTGTATAGTCTCATCTAATTTTCACAACCATGCACAAATGAGTTAAGACAATGAAAAGACAGACCCCATCTTTCACACAAGGCTGCAAAACAAAGGAACTGCCCATTGTTACCCCATTGACATTATCCCAGAGTTTAGTTTCGGGGGACACTATATTTTACTTTACTAATTCATGGACATTGTCTGGAGCACAACAAATATTCATTGATCAACAATGTTATTAAATTGGGTACAAAATTTCCATAGGAACTGTGCATCTGGGTTGTTTAGAAATGCCAGAACTTAGAAAAGATAATTGAGTGAGGAACCTTGAGGTTCCTGGAAACTATTCTTAATGTCTTATGGAGAAATGCATCTGATTTGGTTTCACTGCAGCTTAATAATGTTCAGAGAGCTAGAGGAAGGGCCCATTTCCCTTTCTCCACCCACCCGAAGGAACTCCTTAATCTTTCAGCTGATTTTGACAAAAACTTAAGTTGCAGAGTTTCAGATAAAACTCTAGGATTGAGAATTCCAATTCTATGAAAACAGGATCAATTATATACTAACAATAAATCCTGAAAAACTGGAATAAAGGAAAAAAAAAATCTAAGGTTGTTCTAAGCTGCCATTGCCATCGGAGGTCTAGATTGCTAGATCACTGGTGTTCTTTTAAGTACATTATGGCAAGATAAACATTAATTTTCCTTTAGAAAACCTATGTTATGGTTTCATGACAACATTCAATGGTCCCCAAGTTCAAAGAAGGAAGTCTAAATGATCTGGTAGTAAAAGGACTGAAAATATGTGAATATCTAAAGTACATCTGAAATCTTTGGATTCTATTAGTTTGGAATAAGAAACGTGAGAGTGAGAAATTAATCCACACTTCAATGTGCAAATAAATTTGAGAAATCATGACTTTTAGTTCAGAGAACTGGAGAGCAACAGCTTCACTGGTTGGAATCTAAAATTAGGCCCTTACAATGCAACTTAAATGGCGATATTTGACTGGAAATAGCCTATGAGATTTTTATTCCAGGTACATCCTTCTGATGCTTTTGCAATAGATAGAAGTATACCAAATGTTTTCTGGAAGTTTCTCATCCTTGCTGAGAAAATATAAAAGGTGAAATTATAGCTCTTTTCAAATGAAACCATTGGGTGAACCTTCAGACAGGATAAAATATTGAGCATCCAATGGTGATTCCAGGTGTGGTCAGAGGTCTTTTAAATAACAGGGTTCAGGAAAAAGACTAAGACCATATATTTTTAAGGTAAATATTGAAGGAGAATCTAATATGAAGTCTCCCTTCTCTTATCTAGCTATTTGGCATTATAGAACTATGCTTAAATTGGACTAAAAGGTGCAAAGTAAGTAGATTCCTTTGTTTAGATAAGTATATTATCATATCCTTGTTCAATTATCATGTCATTTGCATTTTAATCTATTCATATAGTCATCCATACAATTAATTAATTGATTAATTAAACATTATACCTCAGCTAAGATGACTTGTGAAGCAATTTGTTTTGAGCAAGCTTTTAAAAACTGTCTTGGGTGAGTAAAATTTCACTTAGTTTTACCTCAAGTTAAAAATTAACTTATTCTTGCTGTAGACTAATTGATACCGATTCAGTAACAGCTAATAAAATGATGTCCTGAAATAATCATTTTACAACCCTTTGAAATAAATGTGAAAAACTCCAAGTGTATCATTGTAGTCACTTGTCTTGTGGAATAACTATGTTCCAGACCATGGTAGGAGGAGGCAGGACGGAGAAAATAATGTGTTGTGTGTGTTTGGGACATGATCAAGGTTCTGAAACACTTCAAAACCTTCATAGGAAGAGCAGGATGTGAACCAGACTCTCTTGAGACACAGGACGAAGCTGAGTTACATTTTTGGTGGAAAAATATGTTCTAGACGATAGTTTTTTTGTGTGTTCTTGAATGTGATAGTTCCCCCATGTTCATGACAAGTTATACTGCCCCTAATTCAAGGTCAAATTTGATTTCCAAAGAAAGCCCTGTCAAAGAACATAGTGTTCTACATTAAGACATAACTGGGTAGTAATAGTAGTAGCTATTAGTTATTGGGGAAGTCTTATATGGAAGACTCTGTGCTAAGTATATTAAATGATACATAATTCCCAGGATGATACTAAAATAAAGCAATCTTCTTATATTTAATGGCTTAATATAACTAAGTTAACTTATCAGACACACATAAACACACAGACATTTTGAAAATACAGCTTTGTTTTGCTCTCCTCTGTTTCCCCAGCATAACAGCGAGTGGCTTATAACTGGTGTCTAGAAAATATTTGTTGAATTAAACGGAATGTTATTTCCTGTGCTGTCCCTGAGGGAAGGGTTTTCATCAATCACTTTGTCCTTTGATGTAACTTTGAAGACTTAAGGATGAACAGGCAATGAAAAAATTTAACCAGACTAAGAAATGTGGATCAACTTGTCTCTGACCTCTTGGGTCAGTGAGGAAGACTGGTGTAAAGGAAGGTTTGTGGGGGAATGTGTGGGGATTGGTGGGAAGGAAGAAATACTAATTCTGATGAAAATGACTTTTGTTCCATAAACATAAAGAAGTAAATAAGCCAAGATAGTGTGAACTTCATAGTCTTCCACGGAGTGTCTGAAATAGAACCACCTCCTATCGCAATGGACACTGACAGATCAGGCTCTGAGCTGAGAATCCCAGCAAGATTGTACTTATACAAGAGAGAGAAGAGGTTCATGAAGGAGGACAAGCTCCCAAATAAATGCAGTCCTGTTTTCTGAGCATGTCAGGCCCTGGTTTATTAGATTTTCCAGGTGTTGATTGGATGCTTGTCCACACTGCTCAGTTCCTGATGGTCCCTGACACCCATTATGGCTTTGGTGTATAGCATATAGGAGGACCATGGGATGACACAGACTCTATGAACTGAGTCTTCTTTCCAGCTTTGATTAATCCACCAAGTTTTTTTGTTTTGTTTTGCCTTTTTGAGCATCCAGTCACGCCAAAAACCTTCACTATCAAGAACTGTCATGCGGTGCCCACCTGCCTGTGCACGCGCAGTGCTGTGTGTAGCAAGTTAAACAGACTCCCTTCTTCGCTCCAGGAGCTCACAATAAAAACCAGACAATAGACGTGATGAACACAATGGGGCAAACACATGCACAGCTGTATAAACAGAGAAATAAAACAAACTTGAGAATTTTGGTATAAACTGTGAGTGCAAGTGTTGTTTGTGTGCTGGAAAGGAGGGGGCATTCTGCAAGTCGCAGAGAGCTTGCTGGAGTCCATGTGAGGGTAGGGAAGGAGCGGGTGATGGTTGTGGTGGAATCATCTGTTTATTTAAATTAGGAAGGAAACAGTTTTCCCTTGAAATGAGGAGGAAGACATTTCTACTTTCACACGTTATCTCCTCTGAAGGCGCACGTATTTCTACTAAAGTCTAGGTTCATCTAAGAGATTTAGTTGTAACCAGCTAAAAGAAGAAAAATAAAAAAAGTATTAATCAGAACATAGCCGGCCAGGGAGATTTCATAAGCCTTCTTTCCACTGGAAACCAGGCTAAAAAGAAAATAAAAACCAGAATGTGTTATAATTGTACATTCCACTTACAACCAACTAGCACATGACAATTGATTTTCCAAGGAAATGATTCCTTTAGGTGAGTTTCTCTTTCTCTCTCTCTCTCCCTCCCTTCCTTCCTTCCTTCCTTCCTTCCTTCCTTCCTTCCTTCCTTCCTTCCTTCCTTCCTTCCTTTTTTTTTTTTTTTCTTTTGGCACCACTTCTTGCCATTGCATAGCATTTACTGTCTTTGACATCTTGAACATTGTAAGGAATTAATCAGAACTTGCAGAATTCAGCTGAAAGCAAATTCCAGGCAGCTCTCTACCTCAACCACCCTGGGCTGATAGGTATCTCTCTTCTCTTAAATATATCCAGATAGGGAATTTGAAAACCTCTTCAGGAATCTTTTTCAGGCTTTATAAAACCTTCACTGCCAATAAGATCTTTCCATCTAATTTAAATTCCTTTGGTTGCAATTTAAATTAATTTCCTCTTCTTCCCTCATTAGAGAAAAGAGTACTCCCTCCAATAGCCATTCCTCTAAATACAGCTGTTCAACACACCTCAGGCTTCTTTCCTGGACACACAGGACTTCTGGTTCAGATTTCATCTATTTATAATTTTTTTTTTGACCTCTGGCTTTTTCTTAAGATAATTTGCTAAGATTCCTTAAAATTGTGTTTCCATAATTGATTACATGAGGTTCATTCTATAAACACTGACATGTCAATATGTTCCATTTCTCTAGTTCCAATCAGACCTTATTTATTAGGTCACAATAATCTAAAAGAATATTGGAATTTATATTATATGCTTTCTTGGAATGGATGAGATGATAGTCTCAATATATTGACCACTTCCTAGCTCTTACCACCTTGAGCAAGCAATTTACCTCTAGATATCACAATGGGAGGAATGCCTTGTTTCTTACAACTATAAAGTGAGAAAATGGGCAAAGTAATTTTAAGGATTTTTCTACCTTTAATGTCCAACAATTCTATGAATATGTTCTAAGTAGTCCTTGGGCCCAAAAGAGCAGCTATTTTCTCTTAATTATCATTGTTTTTACCCAGAAAGGTCAATGTGTATTATCCTATTATTGATTTCTCAACCAAGAACCTCTAAACTCTATTTTTAGAATTTTCAAGTTGAGGTTTAACTTAACATGTTTTAATATAACTTCTCTAGAGTAGCTATTCCTGCTCATATGATACATTAATGTCAAAGGGTGTGTGTTGTAGCATATGCTAAATCATTTTTTCAGTTTATTATTACCTGAATGTTTTTACAAGGCCAATGATATCATATATGAGTGTTTTTATTGAATAGGTTTAGTCCACTGGAAAGGAAACTGTAATTCTCCATCTCCCCTACCCACATAAATATGCTTCCTGTCTTTCATGCTCTGGGATCTTTTAAAGCCCATGGTAACACACTGAGCATTTCGAGAATATGATAACACACAGAGTTCCCTTTCAAAGACGATTCCTTTATTTCAAATACTTAAGAAATATGGAATTTAAAAAAAATAGTGTTGAAAAGAATTTTCAAAAGTAGGGCATTTTAAAAACACCCTGGCAGAAATCTTTCTGGGGTGGATCTCTTTCTCCAGTGATTCTATTATTGAGTGATCAATTTCCACCTCATTTCCTTTTAAACTTTTGCTGAACTTCGAATTATGCATCCCAAGGCAAACTAGGTTAGCTACATCACCTCCTTCACTTAAAAAGCTGTGTCTGCTGAAATAGTCTCAGGGATTTCATGATAAAGGTAGATATTTTCTTGCATTGTTTTGCTTTTCATGCATTAGAGTGGCTTGCTCTTGCCCCTTCTCTTGCAGACACACCTTACTTTTAAGTCATTTTCTGCTCGACTTGAAAAATATCCTTCATCAAACCTAATGGCTAATTAAACAAGGAAAGTCCAAATTTAATTATACTCCAGATAGCAAAATGGGATGAGTAAGTGTATAAACCTGAGCCATTCTTCTTCTCTTACTAGGTTGTCAGCAACTTATTTTCTGCAGCAAGCAATCCATCTGCCTGGGTTTTGAGCCATTTCTCCTTTGCTCCCCTCTGGGCATCACCCCGCCCCTCTTTCCCCCCTCTCAGTCTGGTCCAGCCAGGCTGCAGTGGCAGCTTCTGTCCCATCTGAGTACAAAGCAAGTGTTCTGGACTCACTGGCCTGCTGACCGGTCTGCTTAGCAATCGGCTGACATTTTGAAAGGTTCTTCTCATGTTTTGTTCCTCCTTGTGCCACACAGCTCCACTTCATGTCCCTGAGTAACGTTTGCACAGTAGGTGTGCCTCCTGGCTTTGGTGAGGGAGTTGGTGACGTGGCCTGCTGCTCTCCCCTATCTTTAGTGCTGCTTTCGAAAGAGTGAGTGCCTTCGAGAATGCTCCTTGCCACACCTTTCACCTTTCGTTTCTCCCAGTTCTCCACCGGTCTCCTGGCTCTTGCTGGCCCGCCTCTTTCCCTCCACTCCTCTCACCACACTGAAATCACCGGCAAAGCTGCGAGGGAAAAGCAGAGCTAAGAGAATCATTAGGAGGGTCTCCCCCCGTTTGATTTGGTTCTCAGAAACTCCTCACCACCTTTCTAAGGTCTTCACTTAAATGATTCTTTTCTCTCATTTTAATTTGAAAAACAAAGATGCCCCTTTTTAAGCTGATAGTCCAGTACTAGGCTCCAGGGTTTGAACACATGGCTTGTCCTTTCAGTCTCCTGATACACTAAGCACTAAGCGGTTCATTCTTATCACTTACTGCAATGATAAACCAATTCACACATGGCTCACAGTGATGGAAAAGATTGTTTTAATTTAGGTTCTCGTATTATGCCAATTTACATGATATATTTTTGTATGAAAGGCTGATTTTTGGTGAATATAATTCCCTCAAAATCTCCTGTTGGAGCCTTATATATTATTATTTTCCTTGCATAATGTTATTGCATTGAATTCTGAAAAAGAAAACTTCAGGTTAGCTGGGGTGTCATATAGGGAGTCACCCAGAATAATACAGTATAAGCAGGAAAAACTGGCATCAGGAACTTGTTAAATGGAAGGTCTATAGGATTCGGGAGCTTTTATGTTTCACATTTTGGCCACTTATTTCTTTCCCTAAAAATTCACCTGTCATTTATTATTAGAAAATAATATAAGATACACTCCTTCTGAGGCTGGGCCAGCCACATACAAAAAGTTACCTTGCCTCTTGTGCTGTAACCTTAGCAGAGAGATGAGCTGGTTGAGCATGGTATTGGGGAGGTAGCCAAGTGAGAAGTTTTATGACAAAAGTTACAGATCCAATTGGATCTACTCTCAATAAGAACTGTCTACCCACAGGCTTTGGGTCCGTAAGATTCAAGATAGCTTTGGTTTTAGAGACCACTGTCTCAAAGATGGTCAAAGATAGGCCTGGATCTGAAAACCATAAGTAATTTTAATTCTAGCAGTGTGGACTCACAAATGTGCAAATAGGCAAATGAATACTAAAGTTAATCTAGCTGGGAGCAAATGTCAGAACTCTGAGAACCCGGTGAGACTGAGGAAGCTCTGAAGCCCATTTAAATGGCCCCTTTGCCGTTAGGATCAAGTCATATCCCTGGTACTGCACTCAGAGCCCCGTTGACTTCTGCAGCCTCCTTTCTCCTCTCTCCCCTTCATTTCATCTACTCAACGACAGACAGTTAAAGGAAGTGAACATACTCTCTTACTTTTTGAACTTGCCATATACTCTTACTTCTAATTTGCCAGGTTAACAGACCCTTCATATTTCAGCCTAAATGTCAGTCCTTCCAGAAAGCCTTGTCTATTCCCTTGAGTTTGGATTAGTAGTTCTTCATACCTTCTCCCAAATGCCCAGTACTACCTTATCAGAGCAATCCCTCTGTATAAGAATTGCCTGCTGACTTCTCTGCCTTCCCAGCATGTCCCCCCTTCCTCCTCATCAAATCTGAAGATTAGGATGTCGTCTTGCTCACTATTTTATGCTGAGTGCCTGCCACATTGTAAGGTGGTTATAAATGAAACCATTCATCCACTCAGCAATTATTTACTCAGAGCCCACTATAGGCTAGAAACTCCTCTTAGCATTTGAAATATATCAATGAACAAATTTTTACAAAGTTTATATCTGCTAAAATACACATAACTTGCTCAGCACAGTGCCTGACATACTAAAAGTAATAATAATAATAATGACAAATAGCTATTTACTGAGCGCTTACTATGTGCTCTACACAGTATTTTTTATGCATTATTTCATTTTAATCCTTAAAACAAATCTCTGAGTTAGTACTATTATTATCCCTACTTAATAGGTTAGGAAAGTGAGAAATGTTAAGTAACTTGCCCACACAATTAACAAGTTGTGTGTGATACGTGCTATTGAGTCAGGTCCCACTCCTGGTGACCCTATGAATGAGTGATGTTCACAAAGTCCTGTCCTCAACAGCCCAGCCCAGTTCCTGTAGACTCAAGCCTAAAGCTTCTTTAATGAAGTCAACCCATTGTATGTGTGGTCTTCCTCTTTTCCTGCTGCCTTCTATTTTTCTCAGCCCATTATCTTTTCCAAAGAACCCTGCCTTCTCATGATGTGCCTGAAGTAGCACAGCTTCAGTTTTGTCATTTTTGCCTCCAGTGATGTTTCAGGCTTAATTTGCTCAAGGACACACTTGTTCATCTTTCTGGCGGTCCAGGGTATCCGAACTCTTCTCAACACCGTATTTCAAATAAATCAATTTTTTCCTGTAAGTCTTCCTCAGATTCCAATTTCCCCATCCATATATAGTTATGAGGAAAACGAGGGTGTGGATGGTCTTAGCCTTAGTCTCTAACAGCACATCTTTGCTCTTGATGACCTTTCCTGATCCTTCCATCACTGCTCTTCTGAATCTCAGCTTTCTGTTGATTTCTTGGCTGCAGTCTCTATTTAAATTGATGGCTGAACCAAGGCAAGCAAAGTCTCTAACAATTTCGACATCTTCATTGTCTATGTTAAAGTTGTCTATCTCTTCCGTGGTCATGATTTTTGTCTTCCTGATATTCAAATATAATCTTGCTTTGGCACTTTCTTCTTTCACTTTCATCAGCAGTTGTTCAAACTGTTGTTTTCTTCCAGTAAGATAGTGTCATCTGCATATATTTCTTCCACCGATTTTCACTCCTTCATGTAGCCAGATTTCAAACCCAGACTGTTTGACACTTGAACCTGGGCTCTAAACATTTATATTATTACATATTTATTTGATATGTAATATTCTATTATTATTATTACCATCATTATTGTCAGGAGACACTCAGTAAATACATGCCAAATAAAAATAAGATGGAATAAGAAATATTTTCCTAAGATGTGCCAATTACCCATCATACTTATATAATGAAGCTGTGGCATGTGGCATTCTGGTGTCAGTAAGTATGCAACTGATTTAAAAAAATTTTTTTTTTTTTTTTTTTACTAACTTTGGCTTGCAGTGTTCCATCTTATTCATCTTTCATCACATGGACTTAAAGTTTTTCTTATCCCAGAAAAAAATGTTCACGGCTAAGGACAGGACTTATTGCCAGAAATCAATGCTGCAGGACTAGAAACTTCATTTTGATACAACAATTATCAGTCTCTTGTGTAGTTTCAAGTGAATTTTCCCTACATTTTAAAGAAAAGATTGTAGGATGGGATTAGAAGCAGCCTATCTGCTGTCCTTCCCTGCCCTGCCTAACTAACTCTGATTAGTACAAAAATTTAGTCAAAATTGCCAGCCTTAAGTTTTTGTATTAGTTTTTTGTGGATTCTCAGAAGTTAATCAAGAATGGTTAAAGAAACAAAAAAATGTTTGTTCTTCTCTCTGCCCCCTACCCAGGCCACTGAGTATTAATTGAATACCTACTATGAGCTCATTCATCACAGTGTTCTGCTCCATCGAAGTTAGATAAACCTGAGTCATGGTACTTGTCTTCAAAGGGGCATCAGTCTAACTGAGAAGATAAGGTGTACACAAGAAATGGGGAGAACATCATACGCAGCAGGTAATTGTGTTCTCGGTTGTGTGTACTACTAGCCTTGTGGGCTGTAGGATTCAGAATAAAGGGAGATTCATGAGGGCCAGAGGAGTCAGGGAAGATAACATAAAAAAGGTAGGAAGCCGAGTCTTGCAGAGTGCAAAGGAACTGGGTAAATGAAGAGGAGAGAGGAGACTGCTGTGCATCCAGGGAAAGATTTGGCAATGGAATGAATGTTTGTGAGGTCTCGAGACACTGGTCTGGCTAGAGGAGAAGAAACACTTTGGAGATTGATGAACACTCTGTGTCCACATAGTGACGGATATCCTAGAATAACAAGCAGAACAGTAATAAGAACTGAGATGAGCCCTTAGAGAGTATCTGAATTGGGCAATTCCATTTACAACAATCTAGCTCAAGTTTTGTCACTGGTTTGTAATATGGGGCAAAAGTCAAGCTTTCTGAAATACCACCATTCGTTAAAAACTATCAGAACCATCACTGGAGTAGAAGAGGCTTTAAGTTATAAACCTAATTGGGACTTGTTTCTCTGCTGATGTTTGCTCAACACTGAGGTGCATGACTTTGTGAAAGTTACTTATTTTAGTTGGGCTTCAGTTTTCACATCTGTAAATAACAGGAGTTGAACCACTTAACCTCTAATGAAACTTGGAGCTCTAAGGTCTGACTTTATGATTACTTTTTCATTTTTGCTCCCATATCATCTTTTTGTTTGTTTTGTTTTTGTTAATTCTCCCTCGAGAATATTTTTTTCCATTGATATTTTAGAAAGAACGGAAAGGAGGGAGGGAGAGAGAGAGTGACAAATTGATCAGGTGCCTCCTGCATGTGCCCTGACTGCGCCAGGGATGGACCTGCAACCCAGGGATGTGTTCTTGATTGAAATTGAACCTGTGACCCTTCAGTGCCCAGGTCAACGCCCTACCACTGAGCCACACTGGCCAGGGCCATGTCATCTTTTATAATTGGTACACTAGGATGGATGTTCAGACTAAACTTAACTGAAAGACTGAATTTCTCTTAAACAGGTTGTTCTATGTAATATGTTGGATGTGTCATGCCTTTATGCAACCATAAACAGTCAAATCATACAACCAAAGACTTTAAGGCTAAGATAAGCCTTGCCAGCCATGGGTTGAAATGGAAAATAGTGCTCAGTCAGTTAATGGAGTAATGTTAATGATGCTTACAATAAGTAACATATGCCATTTACTGAATGTTTATTTTGCACCAGAGATTTTACATGTAATATGTATCATTTATATAAGAACCCTTCATGTAAATGTTATCTCTTATTTATTGAAGAAAACACAGAGTTTTAAGAACTTTCCCAAAGTCACCTAACGCACCAGTAGCAATGCTGAGATTCAGTTCCAAGGCTGGCCACACACAAACCTATGCTTGTTTTTTTGTTTTGTTTTGGTTTTTTTAACTAGGAAAATCTTGTTCAGTAAAGGATTCAAGGGCATATATTTCTAAAACTTAACATAGATCCTATTCTATACTGACCTGTGAAAATTTGAAGCACATAGGAAAGATGGAAGAATTAGATCCCTTAGAAATAGTTAGGATTTTGAATTCCCTGTTATGTCTAGTCCAGAAAGTCAAATACCATGGCTGGAATTTAAAAGGAACTGAACAATCTTATGACTAATAATAGCATTTGTAGTCATGAGGATTGAGACAAAAAAGGAGCACACAGCAGGCTTTAAGGTCAAACATTCAGCACCAAGGGGTTAGCAAAATACTTTTTCTCCCCCTAAGCTCAAATGTCAAGCAAAGAAACGCTGAGGATTGACTGCGATAGTGGCTTGTGACATTAAGAGTTCTGAGGAGGGGGGCTGCCTACTACATTTTCTGTCTGGGTTTCTGTTTTTTCCAGCATTGTTGACAAGGTGTGCTGATCAAAATTCTTATTTTTCATAAGGTTTCTTTCTGTGGGACATTTTAGAGTGTGCATATAACAATTCCATTGCCAGTATTAGTAAATGGATGTACATATTATCTTCAGGGAGTCAATGAATTTGCATTTTGGTTCTAATCATTCTGACAGAATGTTTGTCTTAGAAGTAATTTTTTCCATTGCAACTCCCTGGTGCTTATTCAAGACACTGGTATGGTGGATGAACTTTCACAGGCTGATGGAATTCAGATCAACAGGGTGCTTCCCAACCAATGTGAGAACAGAATACTCAGAGAAGTCTTTTGCATATGTTCACACACCATCAGCTGTAGTTAATAAGTCTACTAAGAAAATTATTGCCCTACTCTATGCCAGGTTACTTCTGGCCCTATAATTACCATCCTGTGTGTGCCAGGGTATGGCAAATGGAGATGCAGCACACCAAGATTTAATTTATATTCAAGCAGTTTGCTAATTGCAGCCACTCTTGCCTTGAATGAAAGGGGTTAGACTGGTGTAAAGTGTACTTATTTTAATAAAGGCAGCCTGAGAAGTGCCCAGAGCATATGCATAAAATCTTTTAATTCTCTCTCATAGACTCCATGAAATGTGGAAATACAATAGGCTGTTTAGAGAAGCAATCTCCAGGAGTCCATTAATCTTTGCAGAAAATCTAGAGCAGCAATTTTCAACACTTGTGCTACAAGAATTTTTAAAACATGCAATATTTGACTATTTAGTCAGGGGCACTGACCTCTTTTCCCTTAGATTGTCAAATAAAAAAGGACAACAGCCAGCACAACAATAGTCGTCCAGTGTGAATGAATCAAAATTACACCAATTTTTTTTTTTTTTTGGTCAGATCAGCAAAAGATACATTTTTGGTGTACCATAGGATTTTAGTAATTAGTTTATGTGCCATGAGATGAAAAAGGTTGCAAGTCACTGGGCTAAAGAGTAGGCATTTCAGGTCTGCACCCTTATTCTACTTTTAGCATCGCCCCCTTAGGAATGACTCCCTCAAGTTGTTCCTTTCAAGGAGAATGGGATGACTGCAAAATCAGAATGCACGTCTTTGTTTAGTCTCCCATTTTCTCAAATTCTAAGGAGAATTGTTTTGTCTTTGCTCACAGTTTATGTAGCTCTGTTTTCAACAAATATTTGCTTGTTCTGAGATACATGCAGAAAAGGGTGGCACTGGAAGGCTGTCATTACAGATGCCAAGTGCTGAAAGCATAAATAGCCTCTTGCATCACAAGAAAACATGGAGTAAAAAGAAAACAGTGAACAGAACTCATCTGACCTACCTAGATCAGGATTATTCATAGGGAGCCTGTGTCAGGACATGGCACTACGACCCACCCAATGGCGGACGCCTAGTACTTCAGAGTCATTCCTGATTCTCCTCTTCTCATTTCCCATGTCTAAACCATTGCAAGACCTGTCAGCTCTATCTTTAAAATACATCACTAATATGCACCTCTCGCTGTCTCTACTACTGGTCCAAGTCACCACCATTTCTCATTTGTTTATTGTAATAGTCTCTTAAATACTCTTCCTGTGACCACTCTTGTACCCCATCCCATCTGTCATCTCATTCTCCACCCAGCAGTCATATGGATCCATTAAAATTATAAACCAAATCACGTCACCCCTCTACCCCAAACCTTCCAATGGATTTTTGATACACTTAGAATAAAGCACAACTCCTCTTAGCCTAAAAAGCCCTAGAGGAACCTCCAGCTCCATCTTATACCCGAGACTCAACAGTGCTCATTTCCCTATAACCACAATGACCTCTTGCTCTTCCTGTAACACACCAAGCTGACTACTGACCCTACGGACTTCGCATTTACAATTCCTCTGGCCTGGAACATTCTTCTTTCAAAGTTTTAAGTGTTTCAAATCTAAAACCAAATATAATTTCCTCAGAGGTTTTTTTTTTTTAATGGAAAGTGGTTCTTCCTCCCCACACAATTCTCTATAGCATTCCCAATTTATTCTTTATGGCACTTGTCATCTGAACATATTTTGGTTATTTATTTGTTTTCTCGTTTATGTCTCTCTCTCCATTAAACTGTGAGCTCCTTTAAAGATATGAATTTTGACTGTCTTGTTCTTTGCTGTGCTTCCAGAGCTTAGAAGCATGTCTCAAATGTTTATTGAATGAATGAAAGGATGGACAGATGGAGAGATGAATGATGGATAGATAAATGGAAACAGATCCCAGGGACTACTGCCAAGGAACATAAAGGAAGCTGCTCACAGGTGGTCAGTAGGATGCAGAAGTGTATTTAAGTTGTAATAGCCCCAGAACAAAGGTCAGTTCCTCAGATAGATTCCATTTCATCATTATTTCTGTTGAAATTTTGGGAAGTACTAGAACCCTACATCGAGAGCTCCATGAGTCATTTGTTTCTTTGAGAATCTGGAAACTTTATGGGATTGGCTTTAGCAACTGCTTCCTTCTAGCCAGCTGCTCCTAATGCTTAAGGTTTACTTTCATAGTGGAGGGTGCCCTTGGGGGAAATTGAATGTCATGACTTTGAGGAGGGTCAGTTTTTAGCAAGTCCAGTAGATCACTAAGTCAAAAACAGATGGTCTGGATACAAAAAAAACATAGAGCTACTTGCATTACAGCCACAGTTGTGTGGTGGTGGTCTCTGGCCCACTAGTCATAAATATATGTGTTTTTAGACATGTCCAGGGAGAGATACGTCAGGAACTGTCATTTAAAAGATGAAAGTCTCAATTTTTCACCCAAATGTATTAATGGTTAGACTCCAGTTGGATGTGTTTTCCATTTGCCTGATTTTAAGTGTTAACCTGTAGATACATCCAGACTGACTTTTTCTCCTCCGCTTTCATCAGAGCCACAAGATCCCAGCATTCAGTTTTTATACAGGAAACCAGATTAAGTAAAAGTTTCTCTCCATAAGATAAATCCTCTAGTGACCAGTCTGGGGCAAGTTTTCTCCTGTGCAACTATACACTCTGCATTTCAATAGAACACTGTTAACATTGCTTTTAATTGTATTTTCGTCACAAATCCCCTCCCAGAGCCTCTAATACTCTTAAACGGTAAACCAAGCAATTACAGTGGCAACTTTATTCAAACAATACCCTGGCTCCTTGAGAGAGGGATTAAACAGGGCTCCAGGAAGCCGTCTGGCAGGGTGCTTAGCTCACAAGAGGTTGCCCAATGCCTAGGATCAAGGACTGAAAGAATGCTTTTGACAGAAGGCACCAAAGGTCTTAACTGAGGCAGGATTCAAGTAACCTTGCTGCGAGAGTTTACAGCTTTATTCCATAGAAGCCTGTGGATTCTGTTTTAGGAGGTGCTAAACCAATTGCCATTTAACAAGCATTAGCTTTACAGGTTTCTCTCTTCCTTAGTCTATTTCTTGAGGGAGCATCTGGCATCTAGCAAGTTCCTGGGATAGCAAAAAGAAAAGAAATATGTCCTTTTCTAGCTCAATCTTAAAGCTTAAATAGGCTGCACATGAAGCATGAGAAGACTGAGTGGTGGAAAGCAGAAGGAATCATTCTTGGTTAAGGTCAATGTACTTCATGATATTCATTTTGGCTCTGTCCCTGTTTGTGTGAACTTGGGCAAGTGACCTGAACTTCTCTGTTCCTCAGATACCTTATCTGTAAAAGTATGGACAATAATAAGAAGTAACCCTCCAAACTATAATCAGGATTAACATAATGTTTGCAAACCACATAGGAGGGGCCTAGCACAAAACAGGGACTCTATGAATGGTAGCTGCTATTATCAAAGTTTTTATTTCAAATTTTCCCCTCGCTCAGGTTGGACAAGTTGTTTTTAGTACTGCTAAGACTTTTCTTTCTCAACATTTGAGCCACAAAGTCATCCAAAGTCTCCGACTGAGGTAACCAACTGTCCCAGTTTGCCTGGACTAAAGGGTTGCCAGCGATGCTGGACCTGCAGTTCCAAAACGAGGAGAGACCTGGGCAAACCAGGCTGGGAAGTCACTCTACCTTTGAAAACGTCCCATGTTTGATTCTCAGTTCTGTAAGTTCTTCCTTAGGCTAGGTAACCCTTCAAAAATAGTCACTCTACCGCCTTTTGAAATCCATCTTGTTTCTGGAAAGTCTTAATATTTTTTCCCTTATGTCATCTCGGCAGAAATGGGCAAAAGGCAGTTCTGTGTTTCATGCGCCAAAAGAAAGCAGAGTTCTCTAGGCATCTTCAGCTGCTTGGTTTTCAATTCAGGGCTTATAAACCATGGGCCCGGATGTCCGGTAGGCTGGGAGGTGGACCATGGAAAGGAATCAGGATAAACGGAAATGACTTTTGCCATTGGCTTGGCCAGTATACCTTGCCAAGCGGTTTTTCCCTCAATTTTAAACAGATCAGTGTTATAAGGGGAAATGTACTCCATATGTTCTTCATGCCTTTACCCTCAATTCACAAAAATGCCATCTTCTTAGAGAGGTAGAGTTTCCAGGAATTGTTTGGAATCTTTTTCTAAAAGAAAGTACCACTTGAATAGTCACAAATAACTCAGTTTTTCTTCATGATTCTTGGTGGGGATAATAAGATCTGATTTTGGTTTTTGCCCAAAATGGCTCTAAGTGCATTCTCTCCTAACCTTTTAAAATTTCTCATTCCAAAGTATAACTTTACCCTTTCCAAAGAGTACAGATTTTCTGTATTGTTCACTTCCAAGTTTACCTGAATTTAATAGAGGTCAACAAAAACCTAAAGGCTCAAATATTTTTGTGAATGGAAAGAAAAGTCACAAACTGAGAGCATTTCTTTTATTTATTGATAGCATTAAAATTATGTGTGTGTTTGTGTGTGTGTTTTACCAGCCTTAGTTTGGAGACATAAATCATAATTAGGAGGTTGATAAGTAGAAAATATTATCACTACTTTTTCCCTTAAAAATTCTGTTAAAAAGAACCATACTTAATTATATTTCTCTTTATCCCACATCCTCTCCCTCTACTCTGAAAGCAAAATTCATCCATTTTTCCATGACTCCATAAACTGCCTCTAAGCTCTGATATGGTTCAGTTTGTCAGAGAGGTCTGAAATCCTTTGTCATTTATCAATCAGGGGCCCCACCCCCACATCCCCCAAGTATTAGGTCACCTCCATTTGTTTGTCTGGTGAGAACTGGCTTCCTTTTCTGAGACTGGAAGCCAGATTGGTTCAACACCAGAATAGAAACCTGGAACTGACACTGGTTTTGCAGATGTGCAAAAAAATCCCAGGAGTTTTGAAAAAAAGAAGGAAAAGTGGGAAAGGGTTTGAGAAGAGAAGGGAAAGTGTTTCAGAAGTCTGAAAAAAAACACAATTAGAGGAGTGACGTCAGAAATGGCAGTATGAAAGATCTCCTTGGTCTCTCCCCTTGAAGTTTCAACAATTTGAACAGCTATAATTCAACAAAGGATTTCCTGTTCAACACACAAACACATCTAAGAGATCCGCACATGAAAACATCTAAAGATGGACAAGTAGGAGTGAACTGGGGAGGCAAGAAGGGAGAAGAGCTGAGCTACCAATGCAGCCCTTCAGCCTAAACTCACTGTGAGGCCCAGTGCCCTCTCTGGAAAGGGGAGGAATCAGGCTGTGGCTGGAATTCCTTTCAGTCGGGAAGAGCAAAGAGGTTTAGTGAGCATTACTGCAAGAGTAGGTAGTATTAGCTGCTGCTGAGCCCAGTGACTTGGGCAGGGATGAAGCACAAAGGTGTAGCTATGGTTGTCTGGCAATTGGCACTTTAGACAAGGATACAAAGCCACAGATCTTGGCTACCTTCTATTAACCTCCTAGAACTCCCCTGCCCTCACCCTTCATGTCAGGTTGTAAAGCACGTTATCTGCAAACCCGAGAACTGGTACGGCAGAAACACTTTTTCCCTGAGTGAAGGCCACACTTTGAGACTAATCCCAAGATCAGGTGTAAATGCAGGGGAGGCGCCATGGAGGGAGGTCTGCTGGTCACTATGGCTAAGAGGTCAAAGCAACAAAGGAGGCAGCTAGGTTCCCCCAACTCATCCCAACCCCACACATCGCTGCTGCACTGCCAGCGGTGTCTGACTGTAGGGGACAGCACTGGGATTTCATGGATTTGGAGCCCCATCACCCACTGCATTCCCCTGTGGGGCTGGTCCCCTGGGACCCAACAGACTGTATCACAGGGGAGGCATCCACCTTCCCAGGGAACACAAGCCATTTTCCATCACTCAGCAGATA
Organism: Miniopterus schreibersii; assembly: GCF_964146895.1. NCBI lineage: Eukaryota > Metazoa > Chordata > Mammalia > Chiroptera > Miniopteridae > Miniopterus > Miniopterus schreibersii. Next base: position 64,434,087 of record NC_138106.1, on the reverse strand, counting down.
TCTGAAAAGGCATAGAAGTGTAAGAGAGCTAAAAAAACTTGTGACTCAGTGCCAGCTACTAGAAAACAATAGAAAAACTTCTTATCAATCTACTAGAGAAGTGTCACTCATACATAGGTGCCTACACAGAGAGAAAACCCATCAGATACTGTGAATAACCAAAGTAATGAGGCAGCTCAGAAAAAGAATGAAAAATCTCCAGAAAATAAACTTAAAGACTGGAACTGACATTGTGAAATATGTGATTTAAATGACAGAGAATTCACTATGCAGTTCTGAAAATACTCAACAAGATGTAAGAAAAACACAGATAGGCAATTAATGAATTCAGAAACAAAATCAATGAACAAAATGAGTACTTTACTAAAGAGATTGACACTTTAAAACAGAACCAAATAGAAATACTGGGGATGAAGAACTCAGTAAAAGAGATAAAGAATGAACTACTGAGCAGAGAAAATAGAGCTGACCAGGTGGAGAAAGAATTAATGAAATCAAAGATAGAAATTTAGAAATGACACAGAGGGAAGAAGAGAGAGACTTGAGCATAAAAAAATTAAAGAACTCTATGAGAACTATCTGACTCCAGTAGAAAGAGCAATATAAGAACAGGCATACCAGAAGAAGAGAGGGAAAAAGGAATGGAGAGCATATTCGAACAAATAATTGATGAGAACTTGCTATGAAAAGAGCAAGATCCTTGAATCTAAGAAGCAAACAGAGCTCCTAATTACCACCATCCAAAAAGACCTTCTCCAAGGCACATTGTATTAAAACTTTCAAAAATTAATGACAAAGAAAAAATTCTCAAGGCAGCCAGGGAAAAGAAGAAAGTAACCTACAAAGGAAAACCAATAAGGTTATCATAGGATTTCTCAGCAGAAACTCTACAAGTTAGAAGAGAGTGGAACCAAATATTCAAACTACTGAAAGAGAGAAATTACCAGCCAAGAATAATATATCCAGCAAAGTCATATGTTAGATATGAAGGAGAAATAAAGGCTTTTCCAGACATATAGAAGCTGAGGGAATTTATCACCAGAAAACCTCCATTGCAGGAAGTACTTAAGGGGGTTATTCTACATGGAACAAAGAACAAAAGGTCCACAAAACTACAAGTAAGATCACCAACAAACTCACAGCATAAATAGGGATAATTTGTGACAACAAAAACATAAAAGTGGAATGGGTAAAGGTCTGAATTTATAAATGAGGATGGAGATCAGGTGCATTCAAAATAAAAAGGACTACTGTATATATGAAACTTTCTTTTCATAAACCTAATGGTAACCACACACAAACACAAAACAAAACTGAGACACTACTTAAGAAACAGGAAACAGAGGGGAAGAATATGGACTATCACCAAAACAAAAACAACAGACAGGAACACAAAGGAAAAACCCAATGGAGGCACAGAGTTACCAGAAAACAAAACATAAAATGGCTATTGGAAATCCTTATACATCAATAATAACCCTATATGTAAATGGACTCAATTCACCAATTAAAAGGCACAGAGTAGCAGACTGGATCAAAAACCAAAACCCAACCATATGCTGCCTTCAGGAGACACATCTAAGCTGCAAAGACAAAGGTGGACTCACAGTGAAAAGGTAGAAAATGATTCTCCAAGCAAATAATATCCATCAGAAAGCAGATATAGCCATACTTATATCTCACAAAGTAGATTTCAAGATAACAGAACTAATAAGAGACAAAAATGGACATTTTATAATGATAAAGGGGACACAACATCAAGAAGACATAACACTTCTCTCTTTATATATATGCACTCAACCAGGGAACACCGAAATATATGAAGCAACTACTAACAGAACTAAAGGTAGAAACTGCCAAAACGCAATCATAGTAGGGGACCTAAATACTCCATTGACAGTTCAAGATAGATCATCCAAACAGAAAGTCAATAAAGAAATATTGTCCTTAACTGACAGATTAGACCAAATGGACTAATTTGGTTCATAACTGACATTTACAGAGGCTTTCATACAAAAATATCAGATTATCCATTCTTCCCCAGTGCACATGGAACATTCTCAAGGATAGACCATATGTTGGGACACAAAATTAACCTCAACAAATTTAAGAAGATTGAAATCATACCAAGCATATTCTTTGACAACAATGCTTTGAAATTAAAAATCAGCTGCAAAAAGGAAGTAAAAAAACCTCACAAATATATGGAGATTAAACAATATACTATTAAAAAATGACTGTGTCAAAAAAGAAATCAAAAGTGAGATAAAAAAATACATAGAGACAAATGAGAATGACATTACAGCATATCAAAACTTCTGGGATATAGCAAAAGCAGTAATAAGAAGGAAGTTTATATTATTACAGGGCTATCTCAAGAAACAAGAAAAATCTCATGTAAAAAATCTAACATTACATCTTAAAGAACTAGAAAAAGAAGAAAAGGAGCCCAAAGTCAACAGCAGAAAGGAAATAATGAAAATTAGAGCAGAATTTAATAAACTAGAGAACAAAAAGACTATATAAAAAATTAATATAACAAAGAACTGGTTCTTTGTAAAGATTTATAAAATCAATAACCCCCTGGCTATACTCACTAAGGGAAAAAGAGAAAAGACCCAAATAAAATCAGTAATGAAAGAGAAGTTACCACACACATCACAAAAATATAAAAAATCATAATAGAATACTATGAAAGACTATATGCCACCAAATTCAATAACTTGGAAGAGATGATTAAGTTCCTAGAAATATATAACCTTCCTAAACTGAATCAGGAAGAACTAGAAAATCTAAATAGTCCAATCAACAGTGAGGAAATTGAAACAACCATAGAAAACCTCCTAAAAAGTAAAAGTCCAGGACCAATGGCTCACTTGTGAATTTTACCAAACATTCAAAGATTTGATATCTATCCTTCTCAAACTTGTCCAAAAAATTGAAGAAGAGGCAGTACTTTCTAACACATTTTATGAAGCCAACATAACCCTGAAACCAAAACCTGGCAGGGATAACACAAAAAAAGAAAAACACAGACCAATATCTCTGATGAATACAGAGGCAAAAATTCTAAGCAAAATACTAGCATATCGAATACAACACTACATTTAAAAAATAATACATCATTCCCCAGCCGGGTGGCTCAGTTGCTTGGAGCATCGTCCCTTACTCCAAGAATGTTGTGGGTTCGATTTCCAGTCAGGGCACATATTTAGGTTGTAGGTTCTATCCCTAGTTGGTGAGCATGCTGGAGGCAACTGATTGATGTTTCTCTTTCACATCGATGTCTCTCTCTCTTTTTCTCTCTCTCTCATTCCCTTCCTTTTTCTAAAATCAATAAACATATCTTCTAGCAAGAATTTAAAAAAAAAAAATATATCACAATCAGGTGGGGTACATTTCAGGGGCACAAAGATGGTTCAACATATGAAAATAGATTAATATAATATACCACATTAACAAAACAAAGGATGAAAGTCATATGATTTTATCAATAGATGCAGAAAAAGCATTTCATAAGATACAACATTCATTTATGATTAAAACACTCAATACAATGGTTATAGAGGGAAAGCAACTCAATATAATAAAGGCCATATGTGACAAACCCTCAGCTAATATCATACTCAATGGTGGAAAACAGCTTTTCCTCTAAGATCAGGAGCAAGACAAGGATGTCAGCTCTCGCCACTCTTATTCAATATAGTTCTGGAAGTCCTAGCCACAGCAATCAGGCAAGAGAAAGAAATAAAAGGCATCCAAATTGGGAAGGAAGAAGTAAAAATGTCACTTTTTGCAGATGATGTGATTATTTATATAGAAAAGACTACATCAAAAAACTATTAGAAACATAAACAAATACAGTAAAGTTGTAGTATACAAAAATCAATGAACAAAAATCAATGTACAAAAATCCATTGCATTCCTGTATATTAACAATAAAATTTCAGAAAAAGAAATGAAAAAAAAATTCCTTTTGAAATTGCAAAAATAATAAAATACCTAGGAATAAACTTAACAAAGGATGTGAAAGACCAATATACTGAAAACTACAAAGCATTATTAAAAGAGATTGAAAAAGACACAATGAAATAGAAAGATATTCCATGTTCATGGATTGGAAAAATCAACATAGTTAAAATGTGCATATTACCTAAAGCAATATATAGATTTAATGCAATCCCCATCAAAATCCAATGACAATTTTGCCTGGCCTGTGTAGCTCAGTAGTTGAGCATCGACCCATGAACTAAGAGGTCACTGGTTCAATTCCAAGTCAGGGCACAGGCCCAGGTCTTGAGCTCAGTCCCCAACAGGGAGCAAGCAGGAGGCAGCCGATTAGTGATGCTTCTTATCGATGTTTCTATCTCTATCTTTCTCCCTTCCTCTCTCTCTACAAATCAATTTAAAAAAAAAACTTAAAAAGATCCAACGACAGTATTTAAAGAAGTAAAACAAAAAAAATCATCTGATTTGTATGGAACCACAAAAGACCCCAAATAACCAAAGCAATTCTGAGAAAAAAGAACAAAGCTGGAGGTATCACACTACCTGAATTCAAATTATACTACAGAGCAACGATAATCAAAACAGCATAGTACTGGCAGAAAAAAAGACACACAGACTAATGGAACAGAATTGAGAATCCAGAAATAAACTCACATGTATATGGGCAAATAATTTCCAACAAAGGAGCCAAAAACATAAAATGGAGAAAAGAAAGCTTCTTCAATAAATGGTGCTGGGAAAATTGGAAAGCCACATGCAAAAGAATAAAACTAGGTGACAGTTTTCTATATGTACAAAAATTAATTCAAAATGAATCTAAAGGTGAAATATAAGATCTGAAACAATAAATTACATGGAAGAAAACATAGGTGCTAAACTTATGGACCTTTGTTGTGGAGAACATTTTACGAATTCAACTCCAAAGGCAAGGGAAGTAAAGGTAAAAATAAATGAATGGGACTATATCAAACTAAAAAGCTTCTGCACAGCAAAAGAAACCACCAACAAAACAAAAAGGCAACCAACTGAATGGGAGAAGATATTTGCAAACAACAGCTCTGACAAAGGGGTCATATCCAAAATATAAAGAACTCATACAACTCATCACCAAACAAACAATCCAATTAAAAAATGGCCAAAGCCTGAACATACTTCTCTTAAAAAGACATACATATGGCCAACAAATATATGAAAAGATGCTCAACTTCACTAGATATTAAGGAAATGCAAATCAAAACTATGATAAGATACCACCTCACACTTATTAGAATAGCTATTATCAACAGGACAATAAATAACAAGTGTTGGAGAGGTTGTGGGGAAAAAGGAACCCTCCTTCACTGCTGGTGGTAATATGAACTGGTACAGACACTATAAAAAACAGTGTGGAGGTTCCTCAAAATATTAAGACTAGAATTACCATATGACCCAGCAATCTCTCTTTTGGGTATCTATCCGAAAAACTTGAAAACATTTATTCGCAAAGATATATGCAACCCCGTGTTCATTGCAGCACTATTCACAGTGGCTAAGACATGGAAACAACCAAAGTGTCCTTCGATAGGTGATTTGGATAAAGAAGATGTGGGACATATACACAATGGAATACTACTCAGCCATAAGAAAAGATGAAATACTGCTATTTGAAACAATATGGATGGACCTTGAGAATGTCATGCTAAGCAAAATAAGTCAGTCACAAAAAGCTAAAAACCATATGATTTCACTCATATGTGGGGCATAAAACTGAAATTCATAGACACAGACAAAAGTATGGGGGTTACCAGAGGGAAGGGATTTGGGGAGGTATATAAAGGGTAGAGGCGGCCAAATATATGGTGACAGAAGATCTGGCTTTGAGTGGTGGGCACACAATGCAACATACAGATCATGTATCATAGAAATGTACACTCGAAACCTATATAATCTTATTTACCAATGTCACCCCAATAAATTTAATTAAAATAAATTAAAAAATGAAAACAGAACAATTAATCATATGCTGACTCTACACTTGTTTCTATTCGTGACTCACTTTCCCTGCATTTTCAGACTATAATTCAATTCCATTTTAATGTAACTACTGAATAACTATCACATTTTTTCTTTGCTTTCTCTCTTTTTTGTTGTTGTTTCTTAAAATCAGAAGCCTTTCAAATTGCCTCCTTACTTCTAAACCAGAAAAGGAAGTGATTTCATATTGAGATAATGAAGTGAAAAAGCAGTGCCCGATCACTGCAAAGATTTGCAATTGGAAAAAAGTAAGTCTAGGAAAGAGTCTTGGAAATGTCATAATAAATGGCCCAGGGTAGCCAAACATTCTCAGGACCCTCCTCTCCACCCTTTGTGGTTTGAGGACAGATTTGCCTTTTGATACCCAAGTAGAGTTCCAAAATGGTGAATTTCATCTCCTATAAGTAAGGCTCTGGAGTGGGGCCAGAAATTACATAAGAAAATATAGTATTCACATTCACCCAATTCATCAAGAAATTATGACTCAACAGCAGAAGTTTCCAGATTCTTAATAGTGCAGGCGGCATGGGCTCTGGACTCATACAGCCAGGATGTTGACTTTACCACTCATATATTAGCTTCATCACTTACCATTTATGTGACTGGGGGCTAGTTACTCAATGTCTTTAACTCTACCATTTCACCTATAAAATAGGAGTAATAATAGTAATACTTGTGACTAGTACAAATACCTGTGCCTGCAACAAGCATTATTATGAAAAGTTAACAAGACTGACAGTAGCTGAGCAAGTGGATTAAAGTCCTGGAAGGTCAGTGAAAACCTCTTGCTTTATGCTGGCATTTTCTTAGCTTCAGTCCATTCAATATTTTCTGGAATTTTGTTTATGGGGTACTGGAAACTCAGTTTGGTTTAACAATGTCCCTTTTATTTGCTCATAACTGGCATTCTTTAAAATTATTTTTCTGTATTAAATCTTCCTATTGGTACTTAGAGAATACATGGAGATAACAGCTGGTTTGTTTTATATGTATTTATATGTACTTTATATGTGATTTCCCTCTGTTCCTCCCTCATGGATGCCACTTTTTTGGGGGGGGGTGTAAGGACAGAATATCTGGGGAGTAGCCCAGTTGAAGCCTGGGAAATATCCCAGTTCCATAGATGACAGTGCTTCGCCTCAGGATGGATATGAGGTGGATTCAATGTGTTAAAGACACATATGAAATCTGGGTTCAGGTTTTTCATTAAATTCTTCATGTAAACTTGTTTCAATTGCTTTATCACTTTCTGTTAAAAATGGAATTAGATTAATTCCTAAAATTGAGTATTCTTGAAAAAAAATTCTGAAAAATTGATTTGCTTCAATTTAGTTCAATAAATATTTATTGAGCACCTACTATCAGCTAGGAAATGCCAAGGCTTTAAACTCAATTATGTCCTTGACCTTATGAAGCTCATGATCTGATGTAGAGGACAGATGTGAACCAAGTCAATTACCAATATGGTAAGGAGTAGACAGTGGCTGTGGGAGAGAAGAGCATGGGCATTAACTAAGTATAGAACAGAGATTCTCAAACTTTCATGTACATATGAACCTCTCAGGAGTTTGTTAAAATTCATTTTTCTGGGCCCTGATCATTCTGATGCAGGTGGCCCATAGGCCACCCTTTGGGACCACTGGTCAAGAAAGGCTGCCTTGAGAATTGAAGCTCAACCAACTCTAACGGATGAGAAAGAGTTGTCTTTCTAACTGGTGATTAGTGGAAGAGCTGTCTGGGCAGATACAAGCAGAAAGAAATGTGTTGGATTTGGGGCAAAGGGGTCACAGAATGATCAACTACCTTTTTCTGAGGCCCCCAAATCCAGTGGGTAAGCATCCTAGTTCCGTTGCTTCTAGGTGTTAGTCTGAGGAAAACAGTATTTCATTAGGGGTGCATTCTCAGGTGAGCATTTAGAAAGCAAGACCCAGTTTTCCAAGCAATACTACCTAATACAAAAAAGAAAAAAAATATTAGGGAGAAAGGAAAGTATGCACCCTGGGTCTAATTTCACCCTCTGACTATTCCCACCACTGGAGACAGAGTGGTTGGAAAATGCCTTCATAAGTAGAATTTGGTGGTATAATTAGAAAATTATCTCTTCCTAGAACATTTTGTGAAATTCTGCCGCGAGGTGTCAACAGGTCTTTGTGGGGCTCTCTCCAGCAGAGATCGACTGACATGTAAAACACAGCAGAATTCCAAAAAAGCCACTGTAAAATCTCAAGTATGTGGAAGGAGTTGGGTGTGCTTGCCAGTATGGTTTTTCCAAAAAAGAAAAATTCTGCAGAGATCAAAGAAGGGCGAAGGAAGTGGGCTCTCGCCTGGGGCGGAAGGTTTTACCATCAGAATAACTTAGGCTGGTGACTTTCTGGCAAAGCAAGTCAATGGGCCAAGTGAGAGAAGTAAGTATCTGAGCTTTTGATGTGGGGCAAAGAGGAATGAAGACAGTGGTGAAAGAGAAATGAAGAACTAGGGGCAGCCACTCCTGAGTTAAGTTTCTGACCACAGACTGTCTTGAGGCTTCTGGCGTCGCCTTTGGTTTCCAGTTCTAGGACAGAATTTGCTCAGCGCTTCCTCAAATGCCTGCTCATCACATATCCCCAGTAGCCCTGTCTTTGAAAAGCAGCTTGGGGATGCTGTCTGGCAGCACTCCAGGGTTTTCCCTTACTTTTTTTTTTTTTTTTTAAATGGAAGAGGGGGGAATCAGGCTAACCCAAGGGGAAAAGAAGTACTAAATGATGGACCTAGGAATCTGTGTTAAAGGGTGAAGGATGCCTGCCAGGGTGGCTCAGTTGGTTGGAGCGCCATTTGGTACCCCAAAAGGTTGCAGGTTCAATTCTGGTCAGAACACATGCCTAGGTTGTGGCTTTGATCATTGGGGAGACAACTGATTGATGTTTCTAACTCACATTGATGTTTCTCTCTCCCTCTCTCTCCCTCTCTCTCTAAAAAATCAATGAAAACATATCCTCAGGTAAGAATTAAATTTTTTTTTTTTAAAGAAGGGTGAAGGGTGTGAGGTAGGATGGTGGAGTTCATGGATGGGAGTGAAGCTCTGGACTGAGACCCTTAGGGTTCAAATCTTGACTGGACCTCTTATTAGCTATGTGATTTGGAGATGTAGAAACTGAGGCACAGAGAGGTTAGGGGCTTAACCTCTTTGTGCCTCAGTTTCTACATCTGCAAAATGTGCAGCATTATCTACCTCACAGGGTTGTTGGGAAGACTAACTGAATGAAATGTAAAGCTCTTAGAGCAGTATCTGCACATAACAAGTGCTTGGTATTCACTATTATTTTATTAGATATACACATGAATGCAGACTAGCAGGATTGTAATTCAACCATTTATTTGTTTTTATTTATGTTTTCCTTATTTGATGGCACTTTTTTCAATCTTCTGTCTGGGAATATTGTCCCAAGTTAGGCAGGACCTGTGTCTGATCATGTAGATCCTGTGACTTTCCTATATCTCTAAGGAAAAAATGGAAACAAGGGACAGCCTGCGGATCTTTTCCTGAACACACTCTCCAGCCTCCTCGGGGAGGTAGCTAGTTAGGCACTTGCCTTCCTTCAGGAACTTTACGTCTTTATTGGCGGAAGCAAGAAGGATAATGCTCAGCTCCCTGAGGTTTTGAAGCTCTTCGGTTTTACTACTAATATACAGGAAAAGAGCTCTCCAGATGGATGCGCAGTTGAACTAAAACCTGGTGCCACCCAGGGGCTCGGGGCCCTGTTATTCTGCTCCAGCTGCTGCACTGCAACCCTTCCCTGTAGACCAGCACAGCTCTACCCCTCAGTGTCCGTGATGCTGTGAGCAAAGTGTTAATTTTGTGAGTGTGTTTATAACTAATTATGTTTCCCTTTTCACATGGCCTCTTAGAAAGACTGGACCCTATCTGTAGCCAGCCTCTGGCAACCGTGCACATGTCATGATGCGTGTTCTGTATACCCCTTTTCTCTCTCTTTTTTTAAAAAAATATGGTTTGTTGTTTTAAAATTTATTTCAGAGAGAGGAAGGGAGAGAGGGAGAGAGAAAGAGAGAGAACCATCAATGTGAGAAACATCCATAAGCTGCCTCCTGCACGTTCTCTCCTGGGGTTGGAGCCAGCAACCCGGGCATGTGCCCTGCCCAGAAATTCAACCAACAACCTCCTGGGGCACGGGAGGGTACCCAACCAACTGAGCCACATCAGCAGGCACTTATTTTATCCATACTTCATTTCACTTTTCTACCCTGAGTTCCTCTTTGACTCATCTTCTTATTTTAATCTATTTTATTTGCTGCATTGTCTGTCCCATTATAAGCTGACCCAAATCCTTTTGGAATAAGGAAAGTTCAAGTTTTAAAAAGCACATAGAATATAAATCAATCCAAGGCATTGATCATTCAACAAGATTGGTACAGATGCTGGCAGCTCCCTTACTTACATTTAGCTGTCGAAACTGTATATGAGAATGTTCCCTTTGCAGTGATTGCAGGAAAACCCAATATTACTCATGAACAGCAAAGTTTACATACCTTTCTTAAGTTGTTACTAAATCTACCATTGCAGAAGTGGAAAGGTCATACCTGAATTAATTATTTGGAAATGACATAAAAATATGCACATTAAAGTGACTCAATTGTGTTGCATAGAGAATTCAGCTGACAAAGTCCAGACTTACCAGTCCTAACCAGCCAAGGAGTCAGGACTGTTTATCATGGTTAAATATAAAGGACATTTGGTAAGAACACAAGGCTATCAGTCTGAAAATGTGTTTAGAATTTTGGAATTCTAACCCTGGATTTCTATCCAAGTTTCAGCAGATTTTCTCCATTTTCTCTTGGGAGAATGACCATATCAGGTATTGGTTGAGCACATTCTGTTTTAGAAAATGACTCTGAACTTCCAACCCCCCCTTAGCTGGGTTCTAGGTAAGGAGATAAAAGAAAAGAAAAAAAAATCCACTCAGGAAAAAAAATTTGGTTTTCATTGAGAAAATTTGCCCTGCTCTTTCTTCTTTTTTTTATTTTTATAAATATATCTTTATTGGTTTCACAGAGAGGAAAGGAGGGGGAGAGAGAGATAGAAACATCAATGATGAGAGTCATTGATCGGCTGCACCCGCAACTGGGCATGTGCCCTGACCGGGAATTGAACTCCAATCGCCTGGATCCTAGGTCAACGCTTAACCGCTGAGCCACGCCTGGTCGGGCTGCCCTCCTCTTTCAAGTAAGATCATGTTAGGAGAATAGAAGGCCTAGTGTGGGGATTGACATCCTTTCCAACCATCGAGAGTTCACACTGTCACCACTTTTCCAGTACTGAGGAGGGCGAGTGCAAACACAAACCTGGGAGGTTCCTTGGGCAGTGGGGTGGGGTTATGGGGAAGATAAGACTATGTTGCCCTTTGCTTTTCTGAAGTGTGTTCACAGGCTATATATTTTTCCTGACTTAATAGTAATATATTTAGCAGTTCACTAGAGTTATGATTAAGGATCATACAATTTGCACTTTTTCTTAAAATGCCTAAGTTGTTTATGAAAACAGAATAGGAAAACATGCAAAAACATAACATGACCTGAAAAGTACATATTGCCATTTTAATATAGGTATTTTTAACCATTTATCGGAGTAATTGTTCGAGGCTGGGAAAAATGTTAAAATTGAGTAAATTGAATAAATAAATCTTTTACTTTGTTCATTATGCCCCTAAAAGGATCATACTTTGGAGCAGGAATTTTTTCATCACCCAAATCAAATGAAGTCCTCCTGCTTCTTAAAAAAAAAAAAAGTGAGCTTCTGAGTTCTTCCAATTTTTGAAACCTAAGCCATGTTTTTTATGTGCAGGCTGTTATGTATGTCAAGTAATCTGCCTTGTATTATAGTTTTCTCAACCACTACTGTGATAGATCTCTCTCTTGAGACCTTTATAAAAATGCTGTTGCATGAGCTTTCCCAGCAAGCAAATAATTCAAATACAGCCAGAAGAAGAGAAATAATAAAACCAAGTGGTGTACAGGCCCGTCTTCTGGACTTTCACGCTGTCCTTAAATTAAGGAGAAGGCGGCGTGCAAATTCTAATAGAGAAAGAAGACAAGGGACCTCCTGTTTACTGCTGGGGAGAGTTTCCAATGGCATAAATTAGGAGGCGGGAACTCAAAACACAGGCTGCCTATAGAAACGATGGCAACTGGGCTCCAGGCTGGTCCCCAGACGCTGCTTCATTCACAACAGAGGTTCCACAAATTTGTTAAATGAGTAAATAAACTCTCGCTCTGAGTCAGTACATCGGAACTACTTGGAAATTCTAATGGGAAAATAGGTTTTGGAATCAAATTACTTTACCACTAGCTTGTCTTGTGGGGACCAGAAACTAAACAACACATAGGCTAGAAGGGCGGGGCATAGATAAAGTTGTCATCTGTTCCCTGGGTATAGATAGAGTCCTGCCTGTCAAACCTGAACGATGCCGCCCTGCTACAGTCCCTGCTGGGCAGCTCTGTCACCTTTTGATATCTTCTTTCCCACACTCCTGGATATCTAGGGCCGTGTTGCTGTCTTAACCTGCCTGTTGGGTATCTTGCCTTGGCTGTCACCCTATTCATGGGATACATGTTCGAAACTGCCCTGGCTCAGCCTTTCCTGTCTCAGATCAATCAAAACTCTTGCTCCCTCAGATGAGGGCCCTCCCACTGAGTGAGAGGAGGAAAGCCCCTCTCTACTCCTAGAGGTGTACGTAGGCACTTCACAAGATTCAGATGGGTAGTGTGGAGGTGTAATAATATAAAGTGAAATAACACAGGTTGTTCAGACTCGGAAGGGCTTGGAGCGAGAATGGAGGAAATTTGACTGGCAGGAGGGAGCGAGCACTAAGGCAGAGTCAGTGTGACCAGGAATCTGAGCCCAACACTGCTCTCCAAGCAGTCAGAAGCCCTGCGTATTCAGCACTGTTATTCAAACACTATCTTTGCATTCTCCCCACCCTCCTTTTTGATATGATATACAAGTCTTGTCCTTGACAAGGCTGTAAATTCCTTGAGTGTAGGAAACTCTACATCTAGTACTTCTTTTGTATTTCCCGTGGAGTGTTAAGGTACTAAGATTCTCATTGAGCTGAAATGGATTTTTGTTATCTGGTGGGATTCATTCAATGGACTTGACAATCTCTAAAAAATGAATGAGAAAAACACTATGCTTGAATTATAATTTTATTACATAGTCATTTATGTATAGGTCACTACATTTTAACCTAATTATTTATTCTAGTTTATGTATTAGTATTATTTATGTAAAAAAGATGACTCTTGACTAATATCACAAGTTCTAATTTTGAGAGTTCTAAAACTTTGGCACATCATAAAAGAAGCTAATTTAGTGATGCTTCTTTATGTTCAGAGATGGTGTTGAAAAGACTTAATGATAATTTTCTCTTCAAACTTTTGGCAACCAGGCATTTAATTTTTTTAAAAATTAGAGTTATATATATTATTCAATATATAGTATTCAATATATAATACAATAACTTTGTATAACTCTACAATAACTCTACAATAACTTTGTAGAGTGGCAGATGGGTACTAGACTTATCACGGTGATCACATCATAAAGTATGTAGATGTAGAATCAATATGCTGTACACTCGAAACTAATATAATAGTTTATGTCAACTATACTTTAATAAAAAAAGAATTGAAGAGGAGAATCAACATGATTATAATACGTATTTTATGAAGAATTTCTTTACAAGTTTTAAGTAACTGGAGAAACTTGATTTGGCTGGGAATGAGGGTTGAGAATCACTGATCCATGATGTAAACATAGCAATCACTGAACGGGAATCTCAGTCCCTTCTGTGTTTCCCTTATTCATAATATCAACAGCATGATTTATATCCAACTCTAACACATGAGAACTACAACAAATTTTCTTTGCACTGTGCAGGCAAAGAAATGTGTTAGGCCCCCTTTCAGTATTGTAGTTAACAGGAACCTGCTACAAAGTTATTATTAGGTTCTGCTAATAACTCTCATATTCTTGACTTGTAATAAACTTTTAAAATAATGTGACAAAGCCAGGTATTTCTGACTCATCGTCTACAAAATGCAATACAGTCCATGAAATAATGGAAGAGGAATGAAAGAAAATTATGCTTCTTCCCACAATTAGGACTACCTCTAGTGGTCTCCATCCAACAAAATTTGCATAAATTTTCCTTGCCTCTGCTTTTGACATCTTTCTTGAGAATGTGGTAGAGTGTAGAGGTTAAAAGTATGACCTTTGGAGCTAGGCTGCCTGGGCTACTATCCCGGTTCTGTTATTTATGATATGTGTGACTTCTCTGTCTCAGTTTAGTCATGTGCAAAATGGGAAAGAGTACAAATCTCATAACTCATGATTCTTAAGTGAGTTAATATCAGCGTCTGTCCTTGCCTCTTAAAAGTTTGATCTAAACAGAGCAGCTGCAGTGATTCTTTTAAAATATGAATCAGATCTTGTCACTCTTCTACTCAACACTCCCAGTGAGTCCCCATCTTCATTAGTGTGAAAACCAAGGTCTTGGATCTGCAAGGACCTGTCTGACTTCAGCTTCTACCATTTTTCTCCTTGCTTATCGAACTCTAGTCCCACTGGCTTTCTTGATGTCCTTCAAACACACCAAACATACTCCCTGTTCAGGATATTTTCACCTATTGTTCCCTCTGCTTGAAACACTCTTCCTTGGAAACCTTTATAGCTCACTCTTTCATTTCCTTTAGGTCTTTGCTCAAATGTGACCTTTATACTGAGGCTTTCTTTGACCATGTCTATAAAAAAGCAACTCCACTGACAACACCTGTTTCTTTCCTTTCCTTTCTCCATTACACCTTACATCATCTGGCATGTCATACATCTACTTGTTTGCTTGCTATCTGCCTCCCCACTGGAATGCAAGCTTCTTGAGGGCAAAAGCTTTTTGTTCTCACCACTTCACAACAGAATCCCCAGCACCTAGGACAGTGCCTTACATGTAGGAAGCAGTATTAAATGAGCATTTGCAGAATGAATGAACAAATGAATAAATAAATGCACTTAGAACAGTATCTGGCATACCTGATGCTACTTGTTACTGTTGCTGTCATCAACATTATCTTTATTATCATCTCATAAGAATTACTATCGTCTCCGGAGTGTTAGTAGCCAAAAATTTCTGAATTCAAAGGGAATTTTTGTATACTGATATTTATATTCTTTTTGAGCACTAGTCATTCCTTAGCTACAGGTATCAGAGTCAACTAGACACTACATGGTTTTTGCCCATTGTATATTATGGCATGTCAGTGATGTGTATGGTTTGGTTAAGGCCTGGGTTAAGCAAGACTGAAGCAGATTAAGTTTGTCATACTTCATCTTTTCTTTCTGTACTTTTTTCTATTTTCTGAGCTTTATGTCACTTAGATCAAGGCCTTATGTTCCCAACGTGGAGAGAAGTTGTCTTATAAACAAATTCAGAGTTAGTTCTTGGTGACTTAGTATCATCTCTCTCAGAATGTTTGAATTTTAAGAGTGGACACTAGGGATAGCTTAATGTGAAGCTCAGAATCCCTAACGATGGAAGCTGTTGACATGTGGTAGGGCTGGGGAGGCGGACAGATGATCTTTCCATTGCACTTGAAATGACATTAAGGGAAGGATTTCTTTGACCCATGCATAGTTAATGGCTTAGGTCACCTCATGCTTTACTTACAGGCTCACTCCTTCTGAGCAATAGAAGTATGAGAGGGCAGAGGACCCTAATGGTGCTTTCCAATTAATGCTTTCATTCTTTCATGTAAAATTGGTGCAGTGAAAAGAGCATGGAATTGTGAGTTAGAAGTCCCAGCCCTGCCTCTAACTAAAAAATGATATTTTATTGAAAAGAGCCTCAATCACACCTGCATGGGATATGATAGCTAATGATCTTCCAGATCTAAAATTAGTGGTTTCTTGAGTTCCATAATTAAATGGCAGTTGATAACTGAGACTTCTTTTTAAGGAGGGGAAAGGAGTGGGGCCTAAGTTTTTATAAATGGCATGGGTTACAGTGCCATGGGATTCAGAAGCAGGCTGAGAAAGGATCTGGCAATACAAGAATTATCATTAAGCTTCTACTTCCAAGAGGGCAAAATTAGGAGGATAATGTGTCTCACTTCATGAAACTTCTGCTCCCTCAGTGTGTCTAATTTCCTCTTCATCCCACAGAGGGTGGGTTCCCAAAGGTCAAGGGAAATGGAGATCCTTTCAGGTATGTGCTTTATCCTAGTGACAGTGAAACACTCTACGGCCCAAGGATATGCTCCTCAGTTTCTGTTAAGGAAAAATATCACCCACGAAGTCGCAGGGTAAGCGTTCTAAGGGAACGTTTGTACTGTGTCCACCCATATTGTGTTTGGCTCTGGTCAGGTCCATTATTTTTCTCCTTTTATGTTTTAAATGGGGTGAAATTTGCAAGCAGAAAGGAAAATGCAAGCACAAAACCTTTCAGTATATATGTGTTTTGTGAAAGGTAAATTGAAACCAAATGAATTCAAGGCTGGTATTTTGCTTAATACCCTAAACTAAAAATGAGTGCTCCATTTGCCAGTCCCCTCAGCCAGGGCCTTGCCATAGTTTTAGATGTTCTCCAGTGAAGAGGAAGAGAAACTTATACTGTTGCTGAATATTCCCTGTTTTACCTTTTTTCCTATAAACAAGTTCCTTCTGAACCTAGGAACCTGACATAAATTCATGAAGCTATGGGGAGAAGGTCTATGTGTGAGAAATGACTAGAACTTTCTAAATGTAGGTCAGACTGGAACTTCCACCAAGTAAACAAAGTATTGTCCAGATGCCCAGTGCACACACTGCCAGGGGTAGGTGTGTGTATGTTCGTGTGTACACATCTCAAAGGATGCCTCAGCAATGTGCCATGGTAGTGAAAGTAATGTCTAAGTCTGGGTTTCTCGGATTTCATAATCAGCTGGGTGCAGAAAATTAGAAAACAGATTTTCTCTCAAGGTAAAGCTGTGATGAAAATGGAGAAAGGCAGCCAAGCTGGTTTGACAAAATTAAGACTATCCCTCCTAATTGCCTTTGGTGGGCTGGAAGTTAAGGCTGGGAAGTGTAGAAGATGAGATCTGAGGATTTATTCCCATTCCTGTTCCTCGTGGCACAGATGAAAAGACTAAGGCATAGGGAGATTTGCGATCTCTGCCCAGTGGCACATAGGAAACCTAGAGGCAGAGTTGGGAAAAGAAATCAGGTCCTGAAAGACACATTGGAGGTTTTGAAAACCAGGTTAGAGGCTGTTGCAATAGTTTGAGTAAATCTTAGTAAGGGCTTGGTCAAGATAGTGGTAGTGTGAGTGGAGGAGAGGACAAAGATGAGAGAGCAATGACTGAAGTAGAGTCTTTAGAGCTTGGACAGTCCTTGGCTACAGGGGGGACAGGGGACTGTAATGTTGTGAGCAGACGTGTTGGAGAGAATGGCATTTTTAGTAAAGAGAGATGTGTGGTGAGGGGAGGTTTCTGTATTGGACATTTATCACACGGATAAATTCAGGAGCAAGTCTCTAACTATTCTATCAATAAGACTTGTTTCTCAGTTTCACATCCTGCCTCACTTGGGCAACAGTCCTTCTCCATTTCTTCAAATCTGGTTAATCCTCGATGGCTTCCCTCTCTTTGATGGAGCTTTCCTTGACAAAACAACCTCACTCTTCTCTTCCTCTAAATTATTATCTGTATCACCCATTGGATACTTAATGATATACAGCTGTAGGTGATCGATTTAATTCATTATTAATATACTCATTCAACTAGTGTTCTGCTCTAGGCACTGGCACAGACTGAGTCCCTCTTCCCATGCAGCATACATTCTAGTAGGAGAGACACATCATAAACAAATAAACGTACCATAAGTAGACATACAAAGCAATTCCAGATAGTGACAAAGCTACAGAAAAAATAAAACGCAGTGAAGTGATTGAGACTGGGGAAGCTACTATTGTATTTGGTTTGAATGCAGTGCTTTTGCTTCTCATTGTCTACGTTTTCTCTCTCTAACTAGACTGTAAGTTCCTCAAGGGCAGAGATCCAATCTAATGTTACTGTGGCATTCTTCATAGCACGGAGTGGCCTACTGATGACAGAATAAGATCTTTTCAAAATATTTTAAAAATAAATGAGTGTTGAATGCTTTACTCTAAAACCTTCCTGTCATCTATTCTGTATTTCCCTTGTACTAATATTTGTATCTTGAGCTGGCTAGGTAGCAGTAGTGCTGTCAGTGTGTGCGGTATGACAAGGGCTGTGTGCTAGAAGTGGAGGAGAAATACACAGGCATGTATTCACAAATTCTCCCAAAGAAATGGGCCTTCCAGATGGAAGCAGCTGCATGACTCTTGCGTATCTCAAGTCTCCTTTGACTATCTGTTGTTGGTGAGAATTTATAACCCTCATTGTTGGAACTGTGTGTTTTTCAGCTAGAGTCACTCCTAGGTGCTGAAAGATTCTCAAACCACCTCTCTTGTGCCAAAGCATTTTCAGTGAACTCCCTACAACATGCTTTTATCTTAGCTTCCACGATCTCTTTGGGGAATGCCAGCATTTTAAACAATTTGGTTGTTTTCTTTTTAACTTCCTAATCTGACCAAATTAATTCTGAGTCATAAACCTATAAAGTTTATTAGCAGATCTAATCATCCCCAAGGTTTCTTTACAGCAGCTACCCCTTTCATCTCATGTAGTTAACAGGAAACATTTCATACCTCAGATAGACACTCAGGTCTTTGTGCTGATTTTATATTTTTGTATATTTCAAGAGGGAATTATAGCCAACTGACCAAATTACTATATAATAAATTTTTTAAATGAAAAAAAACAAAACAAACACTCAAGAAAAAGTGGGTTTGAGGCAAAGATGGTGAAAGTATAGCAAAACAATTGGAATCAGTTATGCCTAATCTGTCACATGAATTCCAAAATCAATACCCCTATTTCTACCTTGGTTACCACCTCAAGGTCTGGTGGTAATAATCTATTATGAGCATGGCTGGTTCTAGTTTCTGTTATGATGCTACAGTAACCAAGTGACCCTGGAGCCTGGTGACAGGCTGCTCAGTGTCTGTCCAGAGAGGCTCTGGCAGGTCCAGTCTGTGAACTGTTGGCCACATGCAAACAGGCCTCCAACTCCTCTGGGTACCGTCTCCGCTGCTCAGATGGATATTTGGATATTCACTCAGCCTGCTTTGGATTCCCTCTTTGACGCTCTTTCAAGGTCTCTCCCTGACTGAGCTGCTATTGGCTGCTCTGGGTAAAAATATCCCACCTCTCAGAATCTTACTCCTTGGTCCAGGCTTCTTGTGGTAGGTGTTCCTAGCAGATCCTTCCTAGCCCTAGGGGTAAGATCCAGACAAGCTTTAAGTCTCATTAATCTTGACATTTGGAAGAAGAAGTTATTCTTAAACATCCAGGAATGTGTACAGAAGTTGAAACTTTTGATATGTTTACTCTCTCTGCTTTGTTCAATTCAGATGATAGGATGACCAATATTTAGAATTCTAGGATGTGTTATTAATAAAAAGACCTCTGCCTTTATATAGACCTAGCTGATGTTCCTTAATTTGTTTATTAATTCTTTAAGAAAATATTGACTGATTCTCATGTACCACCCAGGAGGTCAGTTACTCTGGATATAAAGATGAGCATTACCTATGGTTCCTACCATCATGAAGCTTATAGTCTATGGTATACACGTGAAAAAAAAAAAGGAAACAAATAACTGAAATGATTACAAAATTTGGGAGTGCTAGGATGGGAACAAATACGTGTGTGTGTGTGTGTGTGTGTGTGACAGACAGGGAGAGAGAGAAAAGGAGGGAGGGAGAGAGGGAACATACAGCTGGTCTTATGATTAAAAATTATTTTTATACTTATTTTTTATGAAGAAACTTGATCATTAGCTGTAAATCATACTCATGGAATAAGAAATTAGTGATGAGAAAAACTTTTAGTTTAGAGATTTATCGATACAAAAAAGAGGCTTATGCTGGTGTATTACTGAGAACAGCTCTTTTGATTGCTTAAAAACTGTCTAAATTCTAACTATTTTCTCCTCTTAATCTTTTAAGATTAACATGCTATGAGGAGACTACTAGGACCAATGTAAAATACCTCATTAGTAATTTCTTTTAGTAATTTTTACTTTGATTACATGTTGAAGTGATATTTCAGACATATTGTGTTAAATAAAATATATTACTAAACTTAATTTTACCTGTTTCACTTTTTAAAAAATGTGGCTGTTGGAAAATGTTTAATTACATATATGGCTCTGATAGTCCTATTGAATAAACTGCTATACAATTTTGGTATGAAAATTCATTTATTGTTTAAATGGATTGTGGTTTAAGATGTGTACCCTTAACAATCAGCAAAGAGAGTAGTGGGAACAAAACAGAAAAGAAAAATATTGCTCGGAGGTGAAAAGAGACACTGGTCACTGGGGGGACATACATGTGCCCATTATACTCAGTATTGGATTGGTGAAATTTGTTTAAATGTGACCATAATAGTACCCTCTCAACCTATCTACCCATCCATTTCATTGTGACTATTTGAGATATGTTTGGTTTTCAAGCTACAGAAGTTTTCAGTTCCTTTAGGCAAAATGCTGGTTGCTGAGGGGTTATTGATTAAAACTGGACTTGTGAACATCCTGGATGGTGAATTCGTGGTTTCTGTCACTATTCGTAACTGAATCACACACTGTGGTGGTGTGCGTGTGTGTGCGGGGGCCAGGTGTGCGGGGATCGGTGGTGAGAGGAGGGAAGGGGAATCGAGCATCTGGCCTGAGTGCGGAGGCTTTCCTACCACTTGGAAGAGGAATGAGACACCCTGTAACTCGATGCTTCTCTAGCTCCCTCCAGGAATAACAATTTCATTAAACAGCAGTCATTTTTAAACTTAATAAAAAAGGCTTTTCCAAAAGAAGGAAAGCATTGCTATCCATTTGTTCTAGCATTAACACTTGGCAATTTCATCCCACCATGTTGGTAACATTCCCGTGAAACAGTACAATCAACTGCACTACAAAAACTAATAATAACATCTGTGTTCTGCTGCTAATTAGCAGTGTGGTTTTAGGAAATCTGCTTTACTTCTCTGGGCTCCAGGTTCCTTGTCTGTCAAAAGAGAGGGCTTGGATTACCAGAGTTTTTAAAAGAATTAATCCTTATTGATAATTCTGCCCTTAGGTCCTTCATCCATGAGGTTGGTTGTATGGTGGTAAGGGTCGTGGAAGGGTGTTGGTGTGAAGTGCTAGGAACAGAGATAGAAAATCAGTGTATTAGCTCATCTAGTGATCTTGTTGAAATGCAGATTTGGACCTAGTAGGTCTGTGGTGAGGCCTGAGTTTCCACATTTCTAACAAGATCCCAAGTGATGCCGGTCCATGCACCACACTTTGAGTAGCAAGGTGCTAGATGATCCCCCTGCCCCCCCCCCAACCTTCTCATTCAATAGTTGAAAGTGGGTTCTCAAAAGGCAAAGTGATTTGCCTAAGCTCACACAACAATCCAGTAGTGCACCCCATACAGAAAAGTATTATGACCATCAGTTTAATGACAATGTCCCTTTCTACATCTCTCATATCCCTTCCAAGGCAAGCACTCTTGTTCGGTAATATTTTGTGGCCTCACACTTCTTAGGAGTCACTCTAGGCTCAGTGTTTTGGCTACACTAGCTCACTCATTTTCGCAATATCATCTCAAATCATATGCAGTTGTTGCTGGAAAAATAAAAATGGAAAAATGAACTAATCTTCAAACCATGGCCTCAATCTCCATTTAGAATGACCCTTGCATGTCTCTGTACTGTGTATGGAGAGGAAGTACAGTCCACTAAGGAAAATATCCTGTTTGCTGATTCCATGAATGTTAACAGCTGTCCATTAATGCCCTTCAGGTGATATCAGCTTTAGCAAAGATTGTTTTTGATATCAGGGCCCACATTCTGTGGAGCTTTAGGTATTAAGATAAAAAGAAGTTAATTACTTCTCAAAGCAAAAAAATAGCCAGCATAAACCATGTAATAGCCAGTAAAAGAATGTTCACATTATCTTTTGTGTTCAATCATCATTCATATGCAACAACATTTTTTGAGTCCCTGGGGCTACAAGTTAATCCAGAAAAGACAGTCTGTAACTCTAGGTACTTTGTAAAAAATAAGACAACATGCATTTAAAAATATCCATTACCCTAGAGTTCTCTTTAGTCTGAGGAAAATAAAATTTTCTCTAATCTAGATAGACAGTATTTCCCAAAATATGTTCCTTAGGCAGGAGTTCCACGAGATGCTCTTAGAAAAAAGTTTTGTTAATCAATAAATTTAAGACTGTCTGCTTAATGTGTATTTCCCTTAAGTTTCACTAAGCACAGTAGAATATGAAAGTCTCTGAGAAGTCCTACAATAAAAACATCCTTTAATTTTGTTTAACAGCATTTCCAAAATTATTTGACCATCGATTCCACCAAACCCCCATTTTTTTTCATGAAATGTCTATTAAGATCCTGTTCTGTGGGACACACTTTGGGGAATGCTCATCTGGATCATATTCCCGAATATTTCAGTTTCCTTTTTCTGTGGTTACCAGGCTAACGTCTTAGGTTAAACACACCAGTACAAGCTACCTGGTAATTCTGTCTTTTAAGGACATACGCTTTATTATATATTTTTTTAAAAATGAGGAGAATTTTTAAGAAATGGTGTGTAAACAGTAGCCTGAGGTTTTCTCTCCGGTTGTGAGAGCTCTCAGCATATCTCTGTGAGCAGTTTGGTTTGTTATACTCTGGTGTTCCCTCATCTGTGAGGAACTACAATAAATGAGAAACAAATGTTTAGAATTAAAAATAAATGTCAGGCTTTTGCCGATGTTGGTCACCTCCCGGGCAATGTTTCTTTAAGTATGGTATGTGCATCTAATGGTGAGATAAGTTTAAATGGCACATGGATAAACATGAAACATTTTCTAGTTACATATTTAAGGCAGTTTAGAAAAATTATAATAGCATTCTAAAACATATGATATCCTACATTTAATGTTAAAGTAGTATTTATGTTTGAAAAAATAAGTTGATTTAAAGACAAATGCTAGGTAAATAATGGCAAAAAGAAATGATAAAAGAGGTGTACAAATGACTACAGCTTGCGCATCAATTAGGGGAATTAGCCAAGAAGTGAGTTCTAGGGCTTGACCTGTGTCCTTTCAGAAACACCACCACCTCTGTTTTTGAAAACCATCATAGTATAATGGAAAAGTTGCTGATTTAGGTTGAAGAGATTATGGTCTGTGGGAACAAGGATGATGCGACATGGTTCTTGCCACCAAAAGGCTCACAGTTTTTGCAAGATATTGCTTCCTAAGGCACCATCTCAGCCTGGTACCCAAAGAACCGGAAGCCTCACACATAACCCACACTTGAACATGTCACATAGGTGATTGAGTGCCAATGAATAAGATGCACCTCTGAGTTTCTTGTCTTTTGTACAAATGAAAATAGTACATTTATACTACAATGCTGAGATAAATAACTCACATTTGCCCTTTTAAAATTATCCATCGATTAATGTTACCAGATCTTTTGCCTTCTACAAGTTAGGACCTTTAAGAGGCCACTGCAATAATTTGGCTGCTTTCTATTAGATCAGTGTTTCGCCACTTAGGTTGATATTTTTTTCTACCCAGGGAACATTTGGTTATGTATAGACATATTTTTGGTTGTCACAATTATGGGAGCAGTGCTACTGGCATCCAGTGGGTAAAGGCCTAGGAAGTTTCTCAAATTCCCACAGTGCACAGAACAGCCCCCACAACAAAGAAATACCTGGCTCAAAACGTCAATAATGCCGAGGGTGAGAAACCTGTATTAGGCTGATTTAGGAAGGAAGACTTGGACATAACGATTACTGAGCTCAATCACATAGGCTCACTGGGCATATTTGAACAAAATGTTTATGCTTCTAATGCATTATTTTCCTTCAGAGAAAAAGTAATGATAACACAGTAACTTATCCGTGGTATGCTGAATAATGGATTCCCCAAAATGTCTGTGTCCTAATCCTTAGAACCTGCAAATAGATTATTTTATATGGTAAAATGGACCTTGCAGGTGTAATTAAGTTAAGGATCTCAAGATGGGGAGATTATCCTGAAATATGCAGGTGGGTCCAATCTAATCACAAGAATCTTTATAAAGAGAGAGGCATGAGGCTCAGAATCAGAAAAGATGTGATGATGAAAACAAGTTGGAGTGATGTGCTTTGAAAACAGAGGAAGGGGCCATGAACCAAGGAATGCAGGCAGCCTCAAGGAGATGGAAAAAGCAAGGAAATGGGTTTTGACCTATAAAACTTCTTTGGACTTCTGACCTTCCAAACTGTATGATATTAAATTTGTGTTGTTTTATGCAACCAAGTTTGTGGTAATTTGTTACAGCACAATGGGAAACTAATACATTATCAGTTGGCATGATTTGAGAATGGATATGTATTTCCACATATACCTTAAGTACATTTTAGAATGCAAAATACAGTCAAACCTATAGCTATTTGGAACATTTTTCTCTAAGGGTCTGAAAGGCACTTCGGGGTTTTGCATAAGCATCGATGACCATGCTGGTTAAGAAGTGCTGGGGGTTAATAGCTGGTCGATAGAATCTTCCATAAGCTAACTGTCTCTGTGCTGCCTTCTTTTATAGGCAACTTATGGGTAAAACAATTCATCAAGTGTGTTGGGAGGTGCAGAATACAAGGAACTATTGTGAAGGTGGCCAAACAATTATTTGTTGAACTCTCCAAATTACAAACATTTGTTGCACTCTCAAATAAATGATTTCATTAATTTTTACAACCACCATATTAAGTTAGCTGTTATTATAAATTTCTCACCAAAGCCTCACTGAAATGGTGCTTTTCTGTTGAACCCTGAAGATGGTCAATATCAAGTGTGTTTGTAAGTAATTAGATGGCATCCAGAGTGCAGCATGGAGCCATATAACTGTCAGCACCTCAGGTATGTATTCATTCATGTGTCTGTGTGCACATGACCTGCCTCCTGCCCAGGTTCAGCTCCTTACACCCAACCTATCACATGGAGGGCAATTTCTTCATCTATCCCTCTCCTTTTGTGAAATGTAAAAGTTTTAGAATCATATAGTCCACAATGCATGTGCACGCACACACACACACACACACACACACACACACACGGACAGATAAGGGTAACTAACATTTGCATAGTACCCAACATCCCACAAATGCTTTTTACCTCCATCATTTTAGAATTCCTAGCACATTGTTATTATCAATATTTTACAGATTAGAAAACAGGGACTAAAGGAGTCTAATGTCTAATGTCGAAAAGGCAGTGGAGGCAGTGTGACTCTAATTTTATTTCCAATTTATTTATTGGCAATTACTGGTCAGCCTGCTGTGAGGCAGCTCCATTGCATTTGGACTTTCGGAGAGAGACACAGAACTCAGCCAAGGTCATTGTGGTGATCACATTGAGCATTTATAGCAGGCATGCCCCACTATGTGGCCCAGTCATCTAGCCCCTAATGTTCTGCCCAGAAGACTTTTTCTCTGCTCTAGGCCTTGGGAGATCTCCTCTTGAGCCTTCCCTGTTTTCCTCTGGTTAGGGGAAGGAAGGTATTTTTCTGACTTCTGGCTTTAGTATAGCCCTCTCCCCAGGATCCTCTGGTTCTCACTTTGTGGACACTTTTCTGCATCTACATTTTCTGAAATCTAGTAAGTAAACAAACATGAAGTGAAATGAATGAACAGCTACTTCACTGTTTTCTTGATCTTCATACTTATAAAATGCTTTATACTAAATTTAATAAGGTACATCATTAATATTATATGTTACTGTGCTAATTCTACTAAAAATCGAGTGCAAGTCAGGCCGGTATGGATCAGCGATTGAGCATCGACCTATGATCCAGAAGATTGAAGTCTGATTCCCAGTCAGGGCACATGCTCGGGTTTCAGGCTCAATCCTTAGTAGGGGCGTGCAGGAGGCAGCCGATCAATGACTTTCTCATCATTGATGTTTCTATCTCTCTCCCTCTCTCTGAAATCAATAAAGATATATTTTTTTAAAAAAATTAACTATAGGTCTTTGGTAAAAATTTTTTTGCCTTGTCTGGGAAGTTTTAGAATCAATTTAGGGCTTCATGGTTGGTTAATTCTAACAAAGTTGAGGTTGTGAAATTTTCAAAATTAGCTATCTTTGGAGGATTTCTCTTCTAGCGTTTGATGAAAAATAAGGGTAATATTAAGATATTTAGAAACAAAATTATTTTATGTAATATTGAAAACAAAAAGACAAAAATAAAAACCCTTGTATAGTTAAAAATGTTGCCAAGTCCTGAGCTGAACGCCTCACATAAATAAGGTAGTCTGACTATTGTATCCAGATTTTTTTTTATCACAGAAAACTGCATGGTGGATGAATTAACACTCTTATAAAGAACTGTATTTTATTAATTACCATATTATAAGCTTGAATAAACAAAATTAACAAAACTTGGCCATAGGCTTTAAGTACTCAGAAGTAAATTCTATATGTTTGGATTGAAAGCAAAATCTTTCACTCTATGTGGAAAGCCATCAGAAGGAGAATTATAAATGGAAAATATATATAGAAGAAATTTTTAAAAGACTCAAAATTCTATAAAATAGAGAAAAAGGGAGAAAAATGTATATTGACCTAAGGTATGGGATAGGTCGTGCAGGTAAGAGAATTTATTCTTCACATTGACACAATTTCATTTGGCTAATTTTTAAGTATAATGAAATTCAAAATAAAAGATTGAAATGTGTGGTATTTGGAAGATATTCATATTTGGGGCACACCAAGGGTTTACAAATTCTTATTCCTCCTTCTTATGACTTCTGAGGATAGTAAGACAGTGTTAAACATTGTCCATTTCCATCAGCTTTAATGCTGTATTTTTCATTACTTGGCATCTGTCTTCTAACTGCCTGAGCTTTCATTTTAGCTGATTGTCATCATGTTTTTCCTTAGAGTCTTTATAACATTAAGAATAATTTTATTTATTCCTTAGAGTGAGGCATTAAGCCAGCATATTAAAATATTTTAGAAGATGGTAAATTTTGCAAAATACTTAGAAATATATTTTTATGAATAGCATTATTCATCTGTAGTTATCACTGAAAATGTGGGGAGAAAAGTATTACACCAACCAGTAGGCTGACAATCCAGTCTAAAAGTATTTCCATTTCTTTTAAGAGCGAGACCTTGAGGTCCACTTGAATTCTTGCACTGCCTCTCCTTCCCGGGGCCTTTTTATTTTGGCAATTTTTTGCAATTAGGTAATGGAAGCACAATTCCCATTTAGAAAATTATTCTACAGGGTGCCAAATTCAGACTTTATGTAGAAAATACTCTACCTTAAGAAATGATTCTATCATGAAAATAGCACTGACAAATAGCAATGGGAAATAGGTTGTTGAGATCTGACAACACTCCATTTCAGTAAGAAAATGAGGTATGACTAGTTTGAACTAAATGACAAACTATTTATATTATAAGGAATAGTAGCTACTCATTCACTAATGCTTTATGTCTACTGCCCTATCTTTTCATAGCTTTTGGGCTCAAATGCTTACAAAGGATCCAACAGTACACCAACCCTCCTACTTTCGGAAGGCAAGTGCAGAGGTGCATTCAGTGTAGAGTCTGAATCCTGACTCTAACTTGGTAGCTAGGCACCTTTGCGTAATTTAGATAACCTTCTAAAGCCCCGTTTCTACAGATATAAAATGGAACAACGACCTCTGCCTTCCAATATTGTTTTTAGGATTAGAGAGAATGTCTATAAAATGTCCAGTATAGTCCCAGGCACCCAGAAGGTGCTAGGTACACAGTGACTAAACTTGAGAAGTAGCCCTTCTTATAAAGTCATGCTTGAAGTGTGCTGCTGGTAGCATGCTTGGTTGTGTCACCTGCTACTGAAAGGCCTGAGTGACTGCAGGACATTGTATTTCAGACCTGATAACACTGAGGTAGGTTCCCTGGGCCTGAACCTGTTGGACTGTTCTGAACAGTTTACTAAGTCAATTCACTTAAAAAATTGGCTCATTTCAGATCTTGCCTCCTGACCTGGTTTCATGAAATGTTCAATTTCTTTAGCCTATGGTTTTGGTCTTATAGTGATAAAGTCAGAGTCTTTACTAGCCCACACTCACAGCACTTCAGCTTGGCTGAAAGAATCTGCTGTTGTAAAAACAGAATGTTTGCAATACGACAATGTTGGCTTACATATCTGGACTCTTTTTTGAAAATGGAGCTTGTTCGAGGAAGAGTGAGGGTAAGTGGAAAGAATCATTTGACTGGAAGTTATTCCCCAGGGTTCATTTGGAATCACAGTGGCTGAAGCTCAGGCTGGAATAAATTACGTGGTCCCATCCACCTGCTTCCCGGCAGGACCGCCCCCTCCCTTCCACAGACTAGGATTTATCCTGTCCCTCAAGAACTGCTGAGGAGGAAGTTCTGGAGGTTTTAAACAATTATGAAAGACACTTACACACTGCGCCTAGTTACAGCAGTTCCCATACCTAAATAAAGCAAAAGAACTGATTTCCATTTTCAGTGAACAGTCCATCAATCTTAGTATGTCTGTGAATAAGTTGCAATTTATATTTTCTCTCCTGTGATTTTTATCTCTTTTTTCCAACCAGGAACCTTCATTCATTTATTATTTATTTATTCTTTCATTCAACCAATATATTATGAATGCCAGCAATGTGCCAGGCCCTGGACTTGGAATGATTTTGGTGAAAACAGAAAGGAGAAAAGGAGAGACTTTGTCTTCTAGAATTGAGAATCTCATGGGGCAGAAAGACATGTAAAAGGATAATTAAAATACGATAAACACTGTAATAGAGGTATGAAAAAATTCTATGAGAGTACAAAGGAGAAAGCAAATAACCCTGCTGGTGCTTTTTCTCTATGTACTTTTTCCTGGAAAAAGCATCTTTCATTCAGAAGATAACAATTCCCTATTCTTCCTTTCTGCACTTACAAGCATATTTCACAACACTTACTGTCAGAAAATTCTTTGTTCTGGAACATAAGTCCCTTGTGTGGAAGCGAAATCAGGAAGGGACTCACACTGACTGAGTGATAGACACACAACACCATGAGTTAGCAATTATTTTTCTCATTTTCCAGATTTTATTCACCCTTGAATTTCTAACAGACTCCACAGGTACTCAACAAATAGTGTTGAATAGGTGAAAGGGGGAAATTGAGCACAAGAGAGGTTAAGTGACATGACTGAGGTCAAAAGCAGTAAATTCTGATATGTTCTGTGGTCTTTACACAACTTCAAGCCACTTAAGCCATTTTCAATGATTTTGGAGTTGGTGGAAATGAAGAATGTCAGATAATATTTTTCTGTATAAAAGGTCTTCTTAAACTTTGTCAAATTCAATAGCTTCCCAATAGCCAAATAAAGCTGCCACTAACTAGTTGAGAATCAACCCACTGCAGAGAAGTAGTAAAGCCCAATGGTGAAAAGAGCTGGCTATGGAGTCCAACTCTCTGGGTTCAAATCCCAGCTCCTCTGCCTATTAGCTACTAATCAACCTTAGTTTTTTTACAATTACATTTCTCTCATAAGGCTGTTGTACTGATGAAAGGAGATAATAAATGTAATGTAATTAGTGCAGAGCCTGAATACAAAAGACCTTAATACATCTCTTTCCCAGTTTTCAAGATATCCTTGAGAGGTGGTAAAAATCTCCCTTAGTGACTTGTTTCAGAGACCCAACCAGGAAATTCTTTGGGTCTAACCCAAAGCACCACCTTCTGCTGTAATCAAAGGTGGTTTCCTCGAGTTACAGTTCTGAGGAAATATATAACAGCTGGTCTTTCATATTCTTGATGACTTTTATTAAGCCAGCCACACTTCAGAGTTTTTGTTTCTAGACTAAATATACTCCCTAGTCAGAAACTCTTTTTACATAAATCCTTTTTTCCGTCCCTCTCATCTCTCAGTCTTCTTTGGACCCTTAAGGATCAAGGCCATTGGTGTGAAAATTTTGCATATGAAAAATACAAGAGATTTTTCTTAGAAAATAGAGACACAATTGCTGACCTAACGTTACTGGAAAATCTCAGCCAGGGGGAGGTGAAATAACAGTTTCTAATGAAGTAACTCAGGGATGAAAATTTCTCTGGATATTAAAAATATACCCCAATCCATATTTATGTATCTTTAGCCCCAGTAACTCATCTTGCAAAATGTGTTGGCCCGTTTTTATTATTATCCCAAATAAAGATTCTGATTTGGCATTGTCAGGCCAGAAACAGATTGAACCTTTTCTACAAACATAAACCAATTTACAAAAAGAACAGAAAAATTCTGGAAAGACCTGTGGAGATAATTGATCCCATCTCTCTCATTTGACAGATGAACAAGCAAGGCTTAGAGAGGTTAAGTGACTTGCTCAAGATCATATGCCAAGTTAGTGAGAGTGATGTATTCTGATTTCCATTTCAAGGCTCTTCATTTGATATCAAGAACTGCCTTTCATGTTGCTGATTTCAACAAACCAATAGACTACTACTGATATATAAAATGAAATTGCCTAACAATGAACTGAAACTGTTACAGAAAGACAGAAGCAGATTTTCCATAACATATTAAACAGATATAATTTTCCCATTTTCTGGGCATTAGAGAAAGCAAATAGTAATACAATCCTAGAAAAAGAACATCGGTGGGAAGATTGCTCCCTCTTTCTTCTTTTCTTTGCTATTATACAAATGTCACTTCCCACGTGTCTAACTTCCATCTGGATTGAACACAGAAAAGGGAAGTTGGTAGTAATATTATTTCATACTCTTAAACTGATCTCCCTTGGCTTTTACAATTACCTAATGACTGTTTTCAAACACGCCTTGGACTTAGAAAATTGCAACCTTGGCTCAGAAAGGAGCAGTCTTATTCCTTAGGCTATTTTCTTAAGCTCTGAAAGCTTTAGTGAAATAATGCATTATTATGTCACATATGGTGCTCATCTTACTTGACTGCTAGAAGCTGCTGAGTTTTATATCCATAAGAAATATCCATATGCGGGTAGAGTGAGTATGTGTGTCAACATTTATATGGAGACTTATATTCTGTACTTTTTTTATCCTTCAATATTTGGGGCATTTTTATTTGTAGCGGAAGAAAAAAAAAATTCAAATATATCTTTAAGTATAAGAGAATCAAACATGAGCCTTAAGGAGTTGGTTTCTGAATAAATTATCTTGTATTTCCTAATGTGAAAAAATACTATGCAATAAATTTTTATTGTATTTGTTTTCTTTTCCAATTATTGCTCCTCAACATTATAATTACTAGTAACTGTTTTGATGGAGAATTTGAATAATTCTGCCACAGATATACTTTTAAATCACTGTAAGGGAGAAGTGCAACAAATCTTGAGAGGCAATACAGTTGCAGAAAAACAACATAAATATGGAGATCCAGTTTACTATTTGGAAGACTTCTGGATGCCCAATGTGCTTATTTCCCTTGGTCTCATATCTTGTCTTCTAGATAAGCATAGTGCTACCAACATATCTTTCTAGTAAAAATGTGTAAAATGCAACTCCTTCCATATTTACCATTGTCTTTCCTTTCTTAAAAGACATCTCTAGGCCAATGAGAAAATTTCATCTCAGACACTTAGTTACATGGTGCAATGAGTCCAAGTCACCATGGTCAAACAATGGTTTAGAAACAAACCAATGGTTGCTTGAGAATTATCACTGGCCAGTGACTCAGTGCTCAACATTTCAGACAAGTTGTTTTGGGAATTGTATGGCCTCAAGCAGGAAAGGCAAACTTGCTCACCCACGTGTTGAGGGTTCAGAAAGCAAGGAAGGTGGTAATTTGTTACCCTGTATAAATGTGTTCCACCTACTCCTAGCCACAAGTGGGAGTAAAGGGTGGGGCTTTGGCTTAAAGGGTGGAGTCACGCTTGTCCCCCTCCTTTCCTTGTAGGGATGTTGGGGAGACCAGTGAGATCATGTCTACGAAGTGGATTGACTGGAATGTGCTCATGTTGTCCAATGTAAATTACGCCAGCAAGATTTTTTTAAATTTTCCTTTTCTTTTCTCAGAACTCTCACAAACCATTGGCAACCTGTACAGATTGTCCCATGTCCTTAAGTTCAAGTCCCTCTGCCAGCACTCTCTGGGTAATTCATTTGTGGTCTGTCTGTAAATGGCCAAATCCCAGCTCTTTGTCTTGCAGAGCCTTCCCATGGACAGCTGGAGCTGTTCTGAGTGAGAAACTGTATGGAAAAGTATAAAGGAAGATTTGTGGTTGGCCCTGGTGTCTAGCAAATTCATATAAAGTCACATAATATATGAATTCTCTAGACCTTGCTTGAGATGTTACAGTGGGCCAACTGTATCCATGGGTTCTGGATTCACAGATTCAACAAGACAAGAATCAAAAATATTTGGGGGGAAAAATGTTGTGTTGTTGCTGATGTATACTATGTAGTTAGGCCTATAATAGTTGCATCTGTGCTCAACATGTACAGACTTTTTCCCTTGTCATGATTTCCAATACAGTGTAAAAACTATTTACATAACATTTACATTGCATTAAGTATTATAAGTAATCTAGAGATGATTTACAGTATAAGGGAAGATGTGTCTAGGTTATATGCAAATACTATATCATTTTATATAAGGGACTTGAACATCTGTGAATTTTGGTATCTGCAGGGGTCCTGGAACCAATCCCCCCTCAGATACCAGGGGACAACTGTATTCAGAAGTTCTCTCCTCATTCAAAATTGCGCCTCTAGACACCTTGTATATTTTCATGTGATATACTAGAAGGTGTCCGCGTGAAGAAGCTATCTGATTATATGGAGGATTATGCTTTTAAGAGACCCAGAAAAACCTCTGATAATCATGTATCAATTTATTCCCTTTTTATATTCTCCCTCTAAGATATAAAACCAGCTAAAAACCAGTGGCTTCCATGGGAAGTTTCTTGAATGCTATTTTCTGATGTTACAAGGGAACCGATGGTGAATTTTCAAGTAGCTTTGCCATCTTGTTTTTAAGAAATGTAGCAGCCAACAAAAAGAAGAAAAAGGAAGAAATATTTATGTATTGGTTTTTAGAAAATGATTATTAAAAGTGTTACATTTACATGGATTTTAATCTATTTTTAAACAGATTATTACTCAAATTATTACTCTTAAAAGTCTAGATGTTTATACTTGTACATGCCTGCTGAACTGATGCTTTTAATGCTATTTAAAATGGTCTTTTTAAAAGTTTCATTTCCTCTTTGTTTAATGTCTGTATATAGAAGTTAATTGCTTTTTAAATATTAGATCTTGAATCCAATGTGCTTGATATATGCATTTATTAATTATAATAATAAAATTGTATTTTTTCCATGCCAATTCTTATGCCCTTTACCTTTTATTTCTGTTTCTTATCTTACTAGGACCACCAGTATAATTCCGAACAAAAATGGTGATAGGGAGCAACCTGGCCCAGTTCCAAAGTCATAGGTAAGGATAATGTTTGCTGTAGAACTTGTGTGTGTTATTAGATTAAGGAAGCTCACTTGGTTTGCTAGGCACTTTTATCATCAATGGGTGCTGAGATCTACCAAATGCTTTTTCTGAATCTATTAAATTTATTATGCAATTTTCTCTTTTTTTCTGTTAATGTGGTAAATTACACTGATTTATTTTGAATCATATTGCACCCTTGCATCTCTAAAGTAAAACTGACTTGGTCATGCTAATACTGTTTATGGTTTTCACATCTATGTGTTTGCTATTTTTCCTTCTTGTGACATCCTTGTCAGGTTATGCTGGGCTGGCAAATAAGAGGGAAGTGTCCCTTATCCCCCACCCCTTTTTTTCTATTCTCTACAAGTGTGTTAGATTGGTATTATTTACTCTTTACATTCTGGAATAATTCACTAGCAAAGTTATCTGGATGTGGAGTTTTCTTTATGGGAAGTTTTATAAAAATAGGCTCAGTTTCTTTAATACTATCAAACCGTTCAGGCTTTCTATTTTTTCTGTGTAAATTTGGTATAATTTCATAGAAACTGTCACATTTACTGGCATAAATTGTTTCGTAATATCTTCTAATGACCTTTTTAACGTTGGCTACTATTCCCACGGTAATAATGTCAAGTATAATAATCCGTACTCTGAATTTTGCCAAGCCATTTCATATCATCACATTTATGGCTGCCAAAAAGTGAGATGAACTTATACTGATGCGAATCGCACACTCTTTTCAATTTCAGTGAGTGACTTCAAATGTTTATACTAATGTGGAAGAACTTCTTCAGCCATAGGGGGAGTCAAAATGCTGGTTAGGTTAGTGTCTGGAAGCTTGTGGCTTTAGAGAGCTGAGGAGCGCCACCAATATCTCATTCATGTTTGAAATACCACCTTTCAGCTGCCTGTTGTTCCTGAGATTATTCTGAGGGCGAGTTAGTGAATGATGAACTCCCTGGATGAAGAGTGTGATGCTCAGTGGTGATAAGGAAAGTTACTAAAAGTTACTAACTACCTCTGAACTTCAGGCAATGTAGCCTTGTAATTCTGTCACAAAAGGAGCCTCTTCTACTTCATTAGCTCCTGACTGAGTGACTTGGGTGAGTAACCTAACTAACTTGTAGCACTCTTTTCTAGTATATGGGCTAATATGATTTTCCCTTTGTGCATCTCTTGTGCTCACAGCAAATAAAAAGATATTGTATGTAGTGCCCTATGGTCCAGGGAACATCCAGAAAGGAGGTCCTAAGCTGTGAAGTTGATAGAGGCACTCCTGATCTTTTATGATTCTCCCCTGGGTCAAAAGTAAAGCAGGAAAAAGTAACCATAGAAAGAAAGGGAGCTTTAAATGATCAGTTTAGTGCTGGCTCTCAGTGCCACATCCACAAGGCAGTCATGCCAGCTCCACCGTGAAGTTTGAGAAATTGATAGTGGAAGTGCAGTACCTCAGACTATGGGTGCCCTTTTATTACAAAGGTATATTAAAAATGGAAACAATACTCAAACAAAGGGCATTTCTCCAGCTAATCCTGGGTTGCCTTAGTACGATAGTAAATTTCAAGATGGAAGGGGCTGCAGAGGTCATCCAGTCTGGTGCCCTAACATTCCCCAAATAAAACTGAGCACCCAAAGATGAAGCAGCATCTATAGTGGAGAAACTAATGCTACAGTTGTGCCCTGCTTTAAGGAAAACCAGATTACAAAATTCTAAACAGAAAACTAAAGGGTCATTATTACTTTACAAAGGAATTTTATTAGTCAATAAATAATCCTCTGCAGTATTCATTAAGCAACAAGTTCCCAATGCATTTAAGAAGTGATTCAACTCGCAAACATCTGATTTTCATGCAGCTTCAGCAGCCCATTTTGTTGAGGAAAGCAAGGTGCACTGATATTCTTTCTGTGCCTGGCCATTGTGAGCTCAATCATATACCTGAATATCTGCCAGAGCACACATGACTCGGGACAATTTATGGCATTTTCCCAGGTAGTGAGGTATGTGAATGTTGTTGCTGTCCCTGAACAAAATGTGGAGCCCGAGCTGTACAGCCAGAAAAAAGAGGCTGGCGGGAGCTGGTACTGGAGGCCCTTTCATGTCTGAGGCAGTGGCAGGATATTGCTTTCCTTCTTGTCAGCCACACCTTCCAGGCCTTTAAAAAATGAATACAATACCTTTTATCACAAAGGTATATTAAAAATGGAACAGAAGTTGGGTGGAGTAAAAATACCACAGTCCAAAGCCTTTACCTCCAAATCGACAGGGTGGGGTGAGCAAGGCACTACTTGCCAAGCATGTTTATCTTGGCCCACAGGACCAGCAGGGGGTGTGAGGGCCCTCTGTGGCCACAATGCTAAGGGGTTCTTTTTCTTGCCTCAACTCCCTCCATTTCTAGAGATTTCCTATAAACATTCTCAAAAAAGGGTTTTGATTTTAAAAAGGAAGGGTCATTTGGATTCATTACCTTTAAGGCATCCATTCACGAAAAAAGCAAGAGATCATGAGAAGTGATAGCATAAGATTATTTCTTTCTGTATGCCTCAAGATACTGTGCCTTGAGATTTTTCCATAAAACCATGAAATGATTAAACTTGACGATGATTAGGGACACTCTCTGAGAGATGCCTGTGCAAAGAGCCTCATGGAAATTTGAAATACAATGTTGACGAATATGTACTGAGGTGTGTTCTAAGTGCTTTATGTATATTAATTTAGTCCTTATAGCAATCCAATGGGGTAGGCACTATTATCACATCCTCCCTACTGTCCACATGTGGAAACTGAGGCACACAGAGGTTCAAAAGCTTGCCAGTGATCACACAATTAGTAATAACGGGTGGAGGCTAAAGTGAAACCCAGGAGTCTGACTCTAGAACTGTAAATCTTAACACCTATGGTCTGCTACTTCTTTAAAAATGGTGCATAAAATGATATTTTAAAAAATACATGAACAAAACCTAGCCCTGGCCTGTGTGGCTCAATTGGTTGAAGTGTCCTCCTGTGCACCGAAAGGCTGTGGGATCCATTCCTGGTCAGGGCACATGCCTGGGCTTCAGGCTGGATGCCCAATCAGGGAGACAACCAATCGATGTTTTTTCTCTCTCTCTTCCTTCCCCTCTCTCTAAAATCAATAAGCCTGTCTTTGGGTGAGAATTAAAAACAAACAAATCCCCGAACCAACAATTGTCTCAGAATCGAAGTGAAACAAAGGCAGGAAAATAAACTAGTAATAAAAAAACAACAAAAATATTTTCTCCCCAAATACTGTTCCTCAAAATTTACTTTCATATAATGTCAAGGGCTAATAATAGAGAAACTTTTTAATGCAGTGAATAATAAACTCTTGTTATTTACACCAAAGGCAAAAAGACATTTTAATATATAAAGAGATATAAAATGATTTAAAGCAGGAAACATGAATTAATAACTTCACATTTTCAGAAAATCTACTGAAAAGAAATGTAGACAACCTGTGGGTGGTAGTCTCATACGGATGTCGAAGGGAAAGAGAATGCCCCTAAAATATGAGTCTGAAAATTCACTCAAATTCCTTTTTGGTAAAAAATTCAAGGACTTCCACCCTTAAACAAGGAAAGCAACATCTAAATTATGTGTTGCCCTTTCACCAATATGTAGTAATTTTGATGGACTTAAGACCTTGTATCATTTTTTACTAGCATTTCTTAAATGCTAACAAAGGTCACAAAAAAATAGAAAAGTCAACTGAAATAAATGTTTAATAATTCAAAGAAGTGAGTCTATTTCTTACTTGTAAAACACTACTTCAGTAAGGTATTTAGCTAAAAAAAATTCCCAAATCATTTTTTTTTCCAGCTACAAAATTGATTTCTGGAAAGGCTGGATGACTAAGCAGATGTACAAAGCATATCTTTTAACTGTAAATACATAGTAATGTCGGCTAGGATACAAATTTTGAAATATTAGCTACAGAGCTGAGTTCAAAGCCAGAAAGGGAAATCGCTAAGTAGCAGGAAATAGAGGGAATTTAAATCATTGTAGTGAGTGGCGGTTGATGCCAAGCAGGGCAAGGTTATTAGCAGTGGATATATATGCTTTAGAAGCTAATGTCTAAAGCTCTTTGTACAATGGGGAAATGTATCTGGAAATAATCTGTCTAGGTCATAAGGGGAGCTAGACCACTGTTTTCCAGAGACAGGCCTGGGATATAGATTGAGGATGTAGCCTGAGAACAGGCCACCTGCTCTAGGCCATGGGTGGAAAGACTTACGGAAACTGGAAGTATAAATCTAAGCTGTTTGTGGGACCAGCATCTGAATACCCCCCAAGTAGAACAGAAGCACAGCCGGAGTCTAAGGGAACTCTGGTCTAGAACTGGTGACATCTGCAGATCTCCAGCAGAGGACGATGGAAAACTATTCCGAAGGAATCTCTGCAACCTGGGCCCTAAGGAGAATAGAGGAAGGAGGCAACTCTCTGAAGATGAGCTCGCAGACCGAAGGGAAAAAAGACAAGCAAAAACTCACTGCTTAAGGGACAGTTAATTGACTCAATTACTGGAAGAATTCTGTTAAAAAAGTTAAACTATTGATACAGAATTATATAAAAGAATTAAAAATAAGTATATTAAAAGTAACTAGTGATAATAGAGTAAATAAATTCATAAGAAAAAGGAGGGAGTACTGAAAAAAGGGGCAGATTTACAAAAAAACAAATATAAATTTTAGAAATGAAATATGTTCATTCAAAATGAAAATATACTGCTAAAATAAATTTTAAAAAACCACCCTTAAGAGATGAGCTAAACAAAGGACTAGAGGAACTGAAAGCATAAGGAAAGCACTCAGAATGTAATCCGAAGAGAGAAAGAAACGGAAAATCTAAGGGGAGTTAGGAAAACGTGAACGGCAGGGATGAGTAGGTCAAATACACATCTAATGGAAGTATCACAATCTTCTTTATGAATTAGTAATTTTTTACATCAAAGGAGTGATATCATCTACATATAAGAAATTCAGATATTGGAACAGAGAATATGGTTTCTACCTCTGGTTTCAATAGCTTTTCTGAAAATGTGCAAGCTTTAGTTCGTTTTTCCTGCCGAGCCGTGCAGCGTCCCTATGGATTAG
Source organism: Miniopterus schreibersii (assembly GCF_964146895.1). Classification (NCBI taxonomy): domain Eukaryota; kingdom Metazoa; phylum Chordata; class Mammalia; order Chiroptera; family Miniopteridae; genus Miniopterus; species Miniopterus schreibersii. Next base: position 64,395,341 of record NC_138106.1, on the reverse strand, counting down.
TGTTGCGTGGGCCTTCCAGCTTTCACAGTGTTAGATGACTGCCTTTTCTCTTTAAAAGCCCTCCGGCTCTCAAGGGGACAACTCCGAATAGCTCAGTGAAAGACAAATCAAGTGAATAACTGAAGTTCCCAAAGTCCTGTGTTTATTTTGTCTTTTGTAGCAGTTTTGGGAGAGTTAGTCTAGAAAATGGAATACTTCTCTCCAAGTCTGGTGGACATAATCAAGAGTTTAAGTTTTCTACCTCAGACCATCCCCTCCTCAGATGAATTTTAAGAATGTTTCTGACCCTCAGAGCATCTGAAGAATTGTCATTTCTGCAATACTCTCAAAGACTGTTTTGCTATCACACACATCTCAGTTATTGCCTTTACTTTGTCTTCCAGTATTTAAAAGTAATTTTATTCCTGTTCCTGTGGCATCATCTTCCTTCCCAGTGGTTCATGCTCCATATCCTTTCAAAATCTTTTTCCTCAAGAATTTCGGTTCTGTTGCAGATTTGTAAAGAATTAGTAGAAATGAACTATTTTAAACACCCTCCCACACACACACCTATACATAGCCACACACACACACACACACACACACACACACTCACTCACACACTCACACACACCAGGAAAGACCAGGCATGCCTCGGCCAGGGAAGGCAGGCAGGCAAAGACCCAGCATCCCAAGAGGCAGTGAAAAGAGGGTGTCTTCGTTGATAGGCCCTAATAGTCCTACTCTTTTCTCTCCAAAAGCTGATTCCAACTGGGTTTACACACCATCCTACGACAGCAGGATGACTAAATTTGGCCTACCTTAGGTATGACACTATATGAATAGAAGAATCATGAATGTGTAGTTTAATTCAATATAGTTCATGCATCCATACCTGACATCCAAAAAGAGATGACCATTAATTGGTTCAGAAAACTTCCTATAATGGTTATAATTTAAATATATGTGTCTTTTAGGTAATTACTTCAATGTTTGAGCAATATTTTCTCATTGTTGTTTCTCTTTTAAGTGATTTAAAAAATAAATCTTCAGCCAAAATACAAAATTTATATATATTTCACACCAAGGCAAAAAAGCTAGGTCTGATATAAATATGTGAAATATAAACCATTTCTTACTTTGGAGCTTAGAAGTGATGTGTTGCATATGTTTTTGAGTCAGAAATTGCACAGGATTTGGTAGGCACAAGAAGAAGGGTCTGGAAAAGCTCCCTCCATCCCCTAAATGGAGTGACAGTACTAGTTGTAAAAAATGTATTATTACCTTATGTGTCTATAAAGTGCTCCCCCTACCCAAAGAGCTGTATCACACCATAACAAGTTTTATCTTTTATTTTTATTTCTGTGTGTAGATATCAGAATTGAAATATAATCTTTCTGTTTCTTTCCCATCAGGTTCTGGCTGTCTCTGGAATTCTTCTTACTATAAAATATAGCTTGCTTCTGTTTCCTAACACTTGTAATTTTATCTTTACCTTTCTTAAAGAGATGGGGGTTGGTTTATATGGTTACTGTGTAGGGTATGAGAGTGAAATCTCATTTCTAGGTCATTTAATTCATTCATCAACATTTAGTGAATAGCTACCATGTGCTAGGCTTAATGTCTCTCAGCCTTAGTTTCTCCATGTGGGGTCTTCAACTCTAAAATCTGATGATCCTAAGCAAAAAGTGTTCTTCCAAATTGTCTGATATCATTACAACTTATCTACAAGATGTTAGCAATGCTGCGCTTTTCAATGTTCCTATGCATTTATGGACCTTGCTCCTGCTTACCATGACTGTCTTTCCTCTTCATCTAATGACTGCTCATCCTTTAAAATTCAACTTAAATGACAGCCTGGCCTCTGTAGTCTAATTTAGAGCCTATGCCCTATGTTCCCACTACCCTGTGCCTTCCCCCCTCTCCCACGGCATTTATCATGTTTTACTATAAAATTCTGTGGCAGATGAACTCTAAAGTGCCCCCCAATTATCCCTGCCTTTATTTTATTAACAGACTGTTGCCATTTTGACTTGCACACTTTGGTAACAGAAACATCCATGTGGGGGGAGGCCCATGTAGCGAGGTACTGAGGGTGGTCTTTAGACAATAACCAGCAAGAAACTGAGGACCACAGCCTCAGAGGCAACAAGAAACGGAATACTGTCAACCACCACATGAGCTTGAAAGCGAATTCTTCCCCAGTTAAACTCCAGACCTCACTCCTGAACGGCACCTTGATTACAGCCTTGTGAGAGACCCTGAAGCAGAGGACCCAGCTAAATCATGCCCAATGCCTTACCCATGAAGCTGTGAGATAATAAATGTATATTGTTTTAAGGTGCTAAGTTTGTGAGTCATTTGTTACACAAAAATTTACTTATCAATTTATTTTACTCTTCCATTAGATCATAAACTTCAGACTGGACACCCTGTCTTACTTTTGTATCATCTGAACCTAATTCTGTGCCTGGAACATAGTAGTTGCTTAATAAATATTTTTTGTACAGAGTAGCAGTGAAGCAAGTTCACTAGCTTTGTAGAAAGGCACTCAGCTTTCTCACCCCAACTTTATAACCTTTGTTTCATTCAAGTTCTGACCCTCAAGTGTTCTTGTGTGAAAAATGTTTAGGCTTAACTAATATAGCTCAACTCAGCTGAAGCGATTTCCATATCTCAGTTTTTCTTTTTAAAAGTAAGTATTAATGACATGTGTGAGACACTAATGATATTAATCACATGTGTAATATATTTAGTAGATGAGTTGATCTTCACTGTATTTTTCTGTTCTGGTATCTTTTTAACTGTGATGTGTAAAAAGAAGTTATGGCAAAATAATGTATCTTTGAATTTTAGAAATGATGACTCCACTTTAAAAATATCCTACAGAGTTAAATAGTGAGAGCACTAAAACTGGAATAAATTCATAAAAAATTAAAATCAGCTTTAAAAAGAACATTCGATGACATGTAGCATGACATTTAACAGCTTTCTTAATTAAATGGACTAAAAACCAGATAACACAATTTTAGACAGGAATTTCTTTTTCCATGCTGACAGGAAACATTTGTTTTGTTTTAGCCAGACGTTTTTTAAATATGCTATTTATAATAGCTTTGCCAAACTGGGGGAAAAAAAGAGGTCTACAAATTCTCATTCATTTCTAATTTTTAAAAAATTTGCTGTGCTATCTTTTCAAATGTTTCTTTCCTTTCACTGAGTGTTTAGCTGATAGGAAAATCATGATTCACTCCTTCAAAGACTGACGGACAGGACGTTTTTCATGTTCAGGGCCAGCACATGTGGAGAAAATGATTCTAATTAAGCACATTGGATTATTCTTGATGAAATCAGTTATCTATCAGTTGGAGCTACCTTTCCTTCCTCTCCACCCTCTTCCTTTTAAGTGTTATTTCTCCAAGGTCAAAAAACCCAGGCACAGCTGATATTGAATTTTTGTTGTTTAAAAGAACAGTAGATGCTGAACACTTTTGTTTTACGTAAGAGTTGGGCTTCTCATCTGTCTATGGACATTTCATTCCTTCTATTTTTAAACTGTACAGACAATCCTTGAAACACTGATTGCAAGAAAGAATAACATTCCATGTGGTGTCTCAATACAATATTTTTGTATATCCCCTTAAGCGCATCCTGTCCTGTTATTTCCCATCATATGAAAGGGGGAGGGAATCACGATCAAATTCACTCTCAAGTACTAACAATAAATTAGAACAGGAGGGAGTCACATCAGAGAGAGGAAAAACATCTAGTAAACAGTAGATGGTCTTCTGAGGGAGGCTGTATAATCTCTATTTGGGAAAGATCTTGAAAATAGAAAAAACATTGATTTAGGTAGCATGCTTTTGAAAGACTTCAAAGGAGATAAAGCTTCCTGCTTTTTCGTTTTCCTCCACCATCCACAACACAAAAGTAGTTACAGAACATTAAGGTTATACTATACTTACTATGTATACAACCAGCAATAATCATCGACCCAATGACGCCTCTTGCATTGAAATGAAACAGTTCCACGGCTCAGAACAAGGAACCTAAAGGAATAGTTAAGGGAGCTCAGAGCTCATTTAGGGGCTAGCATAATGCAGCAATTAGAACTAGGGCTTGGGAACTAAAAATTGTTTTGGATTGAAGTTCTATTTGATGTATCTAATTGATGTGCCAAGCCACATGCTGTGCAAGTTACTTAGCCTTCCTGAATCCGTTTCTTCAGCTACAGAATTCAAATTATGAGTTCTTTTATACAGAGTTATCATGAATACAAAGTAAAATAGCATACGATAAATGCTATTTACAGGTTCATACAACCTGGGGCAAAATAGACAGTAAATGGACAATAAATTAACCTGACCTTAAATTGACAGATGAGGAAAATGAAGACTAGATGTTAAGTCTTGCCAGGGACATGTAGTTCATTAAAGAACTTTTGATGGAACAGAGGGGATTTCTTCCATAAATTCAAAGCTTTGTTTTATTGTGTTTTTTCTATTTAACTGCCATAGCATTTGTTTGAAAAAGTAGATATTGTCCCTTATTACTAAGAGAGCAAGAAAAGTACAGAGAGGAGAAGTGGCTTAAATAAGGGTGTGATACAAGTTTCAATGAAAAATTGAAACCAATAAAATTAAATTAATTCTCTCTTCCCCCAATAACTTTTCAAACTAATCTGAGTTTTTGTTCCCTGAGTACATATATTACAGAGGGATGTATCTAATGTGGTCATTTAAAACCCCCCAAAAGCTGGTGAAACTGACTGTGAAAGCAAAACCACAAGGGTTGCCCCATTTATTTATCTGAGTTGTGGCAGAGCAAAAACCCAGTGATGAGGCCCACAGTATGAATTGGACCCCAAGGGGGAGACCTCTGAAACATCTGCAAATTGTGGCAATATGTTGCCACTTGGGGATTCTGGTGACATTAGATTCCAGGAGCTCATGAGACATTTTGATGCACAAAGAACTTTCAGCAAATAGAGATAAAAGGCTGTCTCATTATGAAATTTTTCTGTTTTTAATTCTTCCCCAAGCATGCATTTCATTTTTAAAATATTGTCCCTGTTCTTTTAATGGAAGATTTATTTTATATGGAGCATTTGTAGAACCCAACCCTGAACCTGTGAAGTTTTGGAGTGGGGTTTAGAAATGTCTGCATGGAGCTGAAGTCTCCCTGATTTCACCCAGGGTTAATGACATGATGCCCACAAGCTTCTTTCAGCAGGTTTCAGATTGACTTCTAGAATTTCTGGCCAACATCTCAAGTACCTAATCCTGTATCCAGAATGTAATAACTGTTTATCGAGTATCTCCATCACTGTTTACAGAAGAAGGCACTATGCTATGAGGAAGATGGGAATCTAAAGGACAATCTTTTCTGTAGCACAAATAACAGGATATTGATGGAATTTTCTTGTTGCACTGAAATTGATGTGTAGGGTCCCAGAAAGGTGGTAAGTCTAAAAAGATTCACCAATTGTTCCTGACACCTCAGTGTGGTTTTACTAAGAACCCCCAGAAGTAGCGGCCCTGTGGTAACCAAACTTAATATTTCTTCTCCTTCTGCACCCCCTTAACCCCACTCTATCTGAGAAAGTACAAGAAGATGGGGAAAGTGAAGGAGCTGGTGTTCTTGATGAGTTTTTCCTGCTTCCCAAAGCCAAGTTAGTAGCTGAGGCCAAAAAGGTAGGGGGCTCTAAGAACCCCTCTTACAAAAGTTGAGGATGCCTGACACCTACTCTATGACCTTCCAATCTGAGAAAAGGCAATACTGAGGAGCTTGAGGGGGCATGGAACCGCCCCAGTGAAGATGCTCTAGTCAATGGAAAAAACACTTCAACTACAGCAGGTTAAGTAAAACAAACACAGTTGTTCCATTTCTTCTCCCTCCTCCCACCCCAAACACTTGAGGAGCAGGCCTCCACGGGGGGGTAGTGAGAAAAGGGGTGCTAAAACCAGAGCCGGGGCATGCTCAGTATCTATAACAGGGTGCTGAGCTGGGAGGAGGAGTGAAAGAGCAGAGAGAGGAGAAAGATTTACACTAGATTTGAGGTTGAAGCTTTAAATTGGACTGAGCATTTAATTGTTGAAAAGTGACCAGGAAGTTTCAGAATCTATTCAAGATGTCATTAAAGGACAGCCAAGGCTGATTCAGTCTAGCCAATCTGAAAGTTGCCATTGGAGAAAAATAACCTTGTTGTTACATTCATTCATTTGTTCAGCAAATAGCAGTTAAAGGCCTACATTGTGCCTGGCGCTGTTCCAGGCCTTGGACATTCAGCAAGCAGGGAACAAATTAAGTCCTTGCTCTTTGGAGTTTACATTCAAGTGGGAGAAAGAGGAAAAGACAATAGTATTGTTGCACATTGAATTCTACGTAACTATATCCTTTCTGTGGTGGAGAATGTATTTATAACATTCATTCAGTGGAACAGGATTCTACTTAGATCCCAGGGATAGACTTAGCTCTGAGATTGCCACTATACTCAGTGAGTATTTGGTACCAAGGGGTAGGCTTTTTTTTAGTAGGATTTATTATTCATTCATTCATTCATTCATTCATTCATTCATTCATTCATTTTTTTGAACCTCCAAATCAATGAATTGTGATGAAATGTCCATTGTATGCAGAAAATTGCTGTAGAGGAATTTATAGAATTAGCAAGACCAGGAAAACCTTAAAACTAATTGTCTTTTCTTAGATGTATGGGGAAATTCTAAAAAATATCCTAGATTTTTACAAATTCCAAAGAAATCTGGCTTTCATAAGAGATCCAGGTGTATCCCTTTCTGTGGGGAGAAAATCCCACCGTCTTCATTCCTTTCTTACCAAGCTTGTCTCCTCTGGTGCAGACTTTTCATGATTTCAGAAGTCAATTATAGGGGGAAAATGACAATGGGCATTGCTGGAAAATAAGATTTAAAGGTCAAAGGAGTCAGATAAAGCTTATTTATATGGCTTTCTGCAGTGAAAAGACAAAACAAAACACCACCGTTACCACTTTGATTAGAATTCCTTTAAAAAAACACACAACTGTGTATTTACTTGAGCTCTGCAGACCAACATTAAGAAAAATTATGGGGACAGGAAACAAGAATTCTGAGGGGACTTAGAGAAAACAAAAAAGGGATGTGGGCCCTGTCACCTTGACATGTGCTGTGCCTAACAGAACTAATAAAAATACCCTTGGGAGACTTTCGAAGGGACATTTTGTGGTTGATGTAATGGTTAGTAAAAGTGATGAGCGGGCTGTGGTAGATGTTGACTCTGATAAAGAATGCCTAAGTATTCCTCATCATTGTCAGCACATCTGATCAAATACTGAAATCCTTTTACACCCAGGCTGGACAGAGTGGATTCTCTTACCTAGAGAGAAATCATGGCACCATCCAGGAATTTGAAAAATGCCTCCCCGTCAGAGATGCCATTATTTCTCTTCTTTGAGTAGCTGAACCACAGGGGCTTGGCTACTCCTTGTCTAAGCCATGCCCCTCGCCGGCAGGCACAGACGGAACTGAAAGACAGACTTCTTGGAAAACCTGTAAGGTACCTTAAAAGCTTTTCAGTTGCTTTCTCAAATTTGCAATAGCTATACATGTTTGTTGAACATTTTTCTTTTTTAAAATTTTTATTTATTTCTTGAGTTTAGAGAGAAAGGAGGAGAGAGAGAGAAACATTGATTTGTCATTCCACTCATTTATGCATTCATTGGTTGATTCTTGCATGTGCCCTGACCAGCCATATAAAACCACAACCTTGGTGTGTCGGGACAACACTCTAACCCAACCAGGCTGGAACATTTTTCAATTAACTCAAAAATGTGGAGATTAAAAGCATAAGTACTTAACACCCACTCTCACTCCTCATCATTTCCCAATTAACAGTTTGATGTGTGCCATTCAGTCTTTTATATATTCATATATGCACACACCCACTTATATACATATATGCATATATACATATACATATATATAGCTTTTTTAATTAAAAAGTGAGATCATTGTTATGGGTTGAATTGTTTTCCCCCAAAATTCAGATGCTAAACTCCTAACCCTTAATACCTTAGAAAGTGACTTTATTTGGATAAGGTTGCTGCAGATGTAATTCATTAAGATGAAGTCATACTGAAGAAGGGTGGGCCCCTAATCCAATATGACTGGTGTCCTTATAAAAAGGGGAAATCTAGACACAGAGATAAACATGCACATATGGAGAACACTATGTGAAGATACAAGGAGAGACTGGGGTAATGCATGATCTACAAGCCAAGGAATGACAAAAATTGCAATAAACCATCAGAAGTTGGTAGAGAGATATGAAACATATTCCTTCTCACAGCCCTCCAAAAAAAAAAATCTTTTCTGACATCTTGGTCTTAGTCTTCTGGCTGCTGGAACTGTGAAACAATAAATTTTTATTGTTTTAAGTTACCTAATTTGTGGTATTTTGTTATGGTAGCCCTAGCTAATTAATAGTCATTATAAGCATGTTGTTCTAAAAATTGCCTTTTTAACTCAAAATATAGATCCTTCTAAGTCAATACATGCATATATACAACATTTTTTCAAGGATTTCATGGAATTCTATGCCATAGCACTTCCCATTTAAAGAATTTGCATGTTTTCATTATTACTACAATCAGCACCATTATTCTTTTTTTAAAAATGTGGTAAAACACACATAATATAACATTTACCATCTTAACCATTTTTAAGTGGACAGTTCAGCAGTGTTAAAACTACATTCATATTATTGTGCAATCTTCAGAATTCTTTTCATCTTGCAAAATTGTCATTCTTTATCCATTAAACAACTTTCCATTTCTCCCTCCTCTCATTTCCTGGCAACCATCATTGTACTTTCTGTCTCCGTGAATTTGACTATTCTAGGTACCTCATACGAGTGAAATCATACAATATTTGTCTTTTTTGCACCTGGCTTGATTCCCTTAGTATAATGCCCTCAAGTTTCACTCATGTTTTGGCATGTGTCAGAATTTTATTTGTTTTAGAGGTTGAATAATATCCCATTATATGTATGTGTAGACCATATTTTACTTGTTCATCCATCCGTCCATCCATCCATCCATGGACAATTGGGTTGCTTCTACTTTTTGGCTATTGCGAATAGCACAGCTATGAGCAAAGGTGTACAAATACATGTTTGATACCATGTTTTCAGTTCTTTTGGATACATATACTCAGAAGTGGAATTTCTGGGTCACACGGTACTTCTGTTTAAATTTTTTGAGGAACCACCATACACAGCAGGTATACCATTTTACATTCCTACCAACAGTCCACAGGGTTCCAATTTCTCCATATTCTCATCATTTGTTGTTTTCTGAGTGTGTGTTTAAATAGTTACCATAGTTACAATCCTAATGGGGGTGAGGCTGTATCTCACTGTGGCTTTGATTTGCTTTTCCTTAATAATTAGTGATGTTAAGCATCTTTTCATGTATTTGTTGGCCATTTGTTTATCTTCTTTGGAGAAATGTCTATTCAAGTCCTTTGCCAATTTAAAAAATTGGGTCGCTTATTTTTTTGTTGAGTTGTTGTAGGAGTTCTCTGGATATTAACCCCTTTTCAAATATCTGATTTACAAATATTTTCCTCAATACCATAGGTTGCCTTTTCACTTTATTGATTGTGTTCTTTTATGAACATCATTATTCTTACATCCTAAGACAAACATGTAAGATAGATTCTTGGGGTGAAATTCCTGATTAAATCTCCAAAAGTTGTACCAATTTAGACTCTTATCAATAGTGTATGACCATTCTCCTATCTCCACTCAATTGGAGAAGTCAGCACTGCATAAGAGATACGTTATAAAAATTGACATAGACACTGAAAAGGATACTTTTATACACAGCCATTCTGTTCTTCAAACAGTAAAAGGCAATCACATCATGGTTAGCTATTAAATGAATTTTGGTCAAATCATGTCCCCTGGAACTTTAACACATTCATATGATAAAAACCTATAACTCAGAAATTGGTTCTGCCCTCAGCCTTAGGGTAAAAATCTTTTACTTTTTTACTTAAAGCTCTATAATTAGTTCTTTCACCTCAAGTGATTTACTTTAATGAATAGTGCCATTTTATAAATTGAGTAAATAAATCCACTCCAATTCATAGCTAGAGAAATTATAGGAGAAGCCAGTATGCCAGAATGTTCCAGTCTATGCCAATGAGTCAATCTCTCAGCCCAGAATTCTCCCCTCTGCACTGGGCTAGAAAAGCCAAGCCAACTGAAATGTCTAACACTGGGATGAAGGGTAACGATGTCTCACAGATTTGATGGGAGTTGTGTCATGGCAATCGAGAAAAGGACCTGGCCCATGAGGATATATTGTGGTTATATTTTAAAAAATAATTACAGGAAGATAATCGCGCTTTTAGGTCTTGGGACCAGAAGCGGACAAAGGCAATGAGGTTCACGCCCCTAAATTATGCCACCTGTATAGGGAGATGCGGTCCCCACACTAACATTAGGGAGTGGATTAGGAGGTCATGCAAAGCCACCATGTCCTCACACATTTCCTCTTCTTTCCCTGCTGGGACTCTGCACAGAGCACTTGTGAAGGAGGAACCATGCTGTGCATGAGCACTTACTGTCCTGTGTGATTCTGGGTTGGAACACAAGTGTTTCACTGTTCCTAAGGTCATCGAATGCAGTTTATTAAAAACAAGAGAAGTGGGGACTGGTATTTCTATACAGCTTTTTTGGTTTATTGGCTCCATTTGCTTGTAAAAATATGTTTTCAATTACACTTAAAACATTTGATACGAACGACTTTGGGAAAGTCAGAGGTATCGTTTTTCCTGCCCACATGACATACGTTCTGGTTTACTGGAGACTCAAGGTGCAATGCGCACTGACATCAAATGGCCAGTGATAGAGCAGAGTCTTGGGAGGAAGGTGCAGAGAGTAATCTTAAGCTATAAATAATAGAGGAATAACAAAAATCAGTGTTTATTCTGGACTCGTTGTGAGCATGACAGATTACGGGCATGACCATAAATGACAAAACTATATGTAAAACCCAATGGAAAAAAATGAGACTGCTTGGAACACAAGCTCAAAACAGGAAATGTTGGTTTGAAGTGAACCTCTTTTCTTCAGATAGAACTTTCTAGATTTTTTTTCAGCCAGCCATATCTAATTATTTTTCTTTGACAATAATGCAAAATTGGAAAGGGCTTTAAAACCACAGGCTCAGTGGGGCCTAAAGGGGACATTTTTTGTTCTCCTCAGAGAAGTAATAGCTGACAATAAATTTTTCATAGTTATTATTATTAGTGTTTTTGTCTGGACAAGAAAATATTGTTTTATTGACTGCTGGTTAAATATTCATCTGTTCAGACAAAATGTATAGATGGATTATACTGGCCATGCCCCAAACAAGAGAAAGGAGGCCACAGTGAAAAGTTAAGTGATAGTTTTGACTAAAGTGCCATGAAAGTACCCCCACCCCTCCTGACTCCCATACACATGACCCTGGTGGAAACTTCTAAGGGCCAACCACGAGTCAGCTATGCATTATCCACGAGTCATATATTACATGCAGGGCAACTGGGGGCTCACAGTGCTGAGGCAGCCACCACCAGGGAAGGAAATTTGCTTCCTACTCTTGTTCACCCTACCTAACCAGGTATTATAGTTGTCCCCATTTCCAGCCTAGGACTTTAAAGTGCTTAAGTAGCACCTGGTATGCTGGTTAAATGTGCAAATTTTAGGCCAGATTTAAACTATGAGATTCTAATTCAAAAGAGCTAGCTGGGGATGGGGAATCACCATGCAGGTCATCCTTGGACACTTTCTGGGAAACTCTGCCCAGGGTGAGGTCGAGGGGACTGGCTGGGTGTTGTGAGGATCAGTTTTTGCTTGTCGTAATTGCTAAGGGCCTGTCTTAGCCTTTCTTCATGCCTTGCAGTTTTGGTTGCTAAAGGCTTTTTTTTTTTTTGGTTAATCCTCACCTGAGGTTATTTTTTCCATTGATTTTTTAGAAAGAGTGGAAGGGAGGAAGGGAGAGAGATAGAAACATTGATGTGTCTGGAAACACACTGGTTGCTTGCCTCCCACATGCACCCCAACTGGAGCTACTGATTGAGCCTAAAACCCAGGTATGTGCCCTTGACCGTGAGTCGAACCTAACTCTTCGGTGTGTAGGCTGAAGCTCTAAGCACTGAGCCACACCAGCTAGGGCAAGATTTCTTGATTTTGAACTTCTTTGACCAGACTTGTAACCATTCACTTTTTTTAGAACTCTGGTTAATCCCTGAATCTGTTACTCTGTCTCTGATATCTGCTTCTCATTTGTGCATGATTTAATCATTTTGTCATTTAACCAATACTGAGTATCTGCACTTGATTTCAGTCTCTGTGCTGGGGACACATTGCTTAGTAACACAGACTCAATTCGGGTCATTGTGGGATCTACAGACCAGCAGGAGAGACAGTCAGTTAATTAAGACAGCTACAGTGAGAGTATTAGATGCCATAGAGGGATATAGGGCAATGTGATCCAGTCTAGGGGGTCAAGTAAGGCTTCTGGGAATGTTTAGGGAGTTGGGAGGTGATGAGAAGGCAGGGTGTTCCACACAGAAAGACAGAGCTGTGTGAATGAAAGACCTTAATGATAAGAGATAGGGCACTTTCGGAGAAAACTGTGATTATAGTGTAGAGCAGGGTGTGTGACACCAGGTGGCATGGCAAGGAGTGGATCTGGAAAAAGATGGGCAGGTCCAGACCAGGCCTTGTAAATCCTATGATGGAGTTTGGGCTTTAACTTGAGGGCCATGAAATATCTTTGAAAGATTTTAAACATTTTTTTAATTGTCACCTGAGGATATGTTTTTCTTGATTTTAGAGAGAGAGGAAAGGAGAAGGGGAGAGAGAGAGAATAACATTGATCAGCTGCCTCTCTTACGCGCCTTGACTGGGGATCAAACCTGCAACCTGGGTTATGTGCCATGACTGGGAACTGAACCTTTGGGTGCATGGGATGACACTCCAACCGACCGTGCTACACACCGTGAAATATTTTAAACTTGGTTGAGTCACAATCCAGCCTGTGCTGAGAAAGAAGGCTACTGCTGCAACGGGCAGCTGGTGCAAATGATTCAGAGTGAAGTTCTAGAAGGCGGGAGGGTGGGATGAAGAGCACCCAGAGAATATGTGAAGGAAGAGACTTAGAAAGAGAAATATGTCTTCCACTGTAACAGGAGGAAATGAGCAAAGGATAGAATGGCCTGCAGGGAAGATGTGCTTGGTAATGGTAAGTCAAGGATGTTTTTATAGAAATTTCGTGCCAGAAAGAAAAAAGTGACACATAAGATGTCCCTAGAGCACTTTAGGTAATGAGAGTTTCACACTGAGATACATTCTTCAATTGAATGATATGTAGGATAAGCCAAGTTCTCAATCTTATCAGCCAAAGAATCACACTAGTTACTTAGAAATGTACCCAAACTAATTTTTTTTCAGACTGTGACTATCTTTAACATTTAAAACAAAAAACAACTGTAAAACATTGAGAAGTCAGGGACATACTAGGTCTCACAAGTGAATTAGTATGCTCAAAAGTCCTTTGTACACTATAAAGCTGTGTGACTATATTAGATTGTGACAGACTGTAAGAAAGCAACATCTAAGACAGCAAAAAGCATTACATCAACCTCAGGATGTAATAACGGATTTAGTATCAGAAATCTCTGTGAAGACTCTCAGGGTATCTTCAGCTTTCTGATGGAGCCAGCTTTTCTAGGCACAGAGCTGTATCATTTTCCCATTTGTCCTAGAAGCAAGCTTAAACTAAGAAACCATCTTAAGAAAGAGAAAAAAAAAAAAATCAACCAACTCACTATTTCATTGAGGCAAAGTTCAGCCCCTTCTTTTGTCAGAAAGTTCTAACAACAGAAAAGGGCTTCAATGGGGACTGCCTGCCCAAGCAGACTTTTCTCACAAATGCATAACACCGGACAGATTTGGACAGATTTGGAATGTGCCATTCTTTTTGTGAAAACGTTTTTCCACTCTTGGCCTTCCAAAACCCAGAGTTCAAAGCTTCACTACTACTTTTTTCTGTGGGAGCAAATTGACCACAACACTATTAGAAAAAGACGTGAGTCAGTGTGTTTGGCTCTTTGTTTCTTTGTGGTGTTCTCTGGAAAGAAAAGATTGTAAGGAAAGAAAAGCAGGGAAAGAAACACTAACTTCCCTTGCATCTTTTCCTTGAGGGGTGTTTGCTTAAAAAAATAATAACCCCAAACCAGGCTATTATTGAGATTTATATTAAGTATTTCCAAGTTTTGAAACAGGAACAAAGTCCACCATGCCCTTGTGAGGTAAGCTTTTGTTCTTCTCATTAGACAAATAGATAAATTCAGTCGCTGAGCAGTGAGGTAATTTCCCTGGTCTCAGATGCATTAGATGAAAAGAAAGTATGAACTCAAGGTTTTGGATTCCAGGTACCCCCTTTGATCATGTTTTTATTGGAAGCTGAGAACCAAAATGTTAATCTGTTATACTGTATGTTAGGGAGATGAGATTTTCTAACTTAATAGCAATTCTACATAATATAATTTACACATACAGTTGACTCTTGAACAAAATGGGTTTGAACTGTGAGAGTCCACTTATACGTGGATTTTTCCCCCTGTACTCATTCAGATTGGGAGTCTGTGGAGGGCTGACTGTATGCCTTGTTCTACACCATTTTATATAGGGGACTTGAGTAGCTGTGGATTTTGGTATCCGTGGGGGTCCCGGAGTCAATCCTCGGCATATACTGAGGGGCAACTTAAGTTTGGGGGGAGTCAAAAGTTTTACACTGTGCAGGGGGTTGGCACCCCTAACTTCTGCACTGTTCAAGGTTGAACTGTGTATACTTGTGTGTGTGTGTGTGTATGTGTGTGTGTAGGTACACACTCATATATATTACAATGGTTTTTCTCAACTTTCCCAATCTTTATGGAATGAGACATTTTGGATAATTAAAATTTTCCTACTAGCTGTTATTTTACATGCATAAGGATAAAAATATGCCTGTTTTGCCTGGCAGGTGTGGCTCAGTGGTTGGGCGTTGGCCATGCACCAAGAATTCACCAGTTCCTGGTAAGGGCACAAGCCCAGGTTCTGGGCTTGATCCCCAGTAGGGGGTGTGCAGGAGGCTGCCATCGATGATGTTTCTCTCTCATCGATGTTTCTATCTCTCTCTCCTTCTCCCTTCCTCTTTCTCTAAAGTCAATAAAAACATATATATATATTTTTAAATGCCTGTTTTGATATATTTAAATTACATAATTTTCTTAATTCTCAAAAGATCCTATTAAATATGTCAATATTTATTTATATTCAGCTGTAATTCAGTGACTGCCTCAAGAACTTCTTAAGGGCTATATGACTATTTGTCTTCTCAATGAATGCCTTTATGCTTTTAAAAGTCTTATCTTTTTACAGCATCCTTTTTTGTTCCTTTATTGCTAGGCTTCCATGCTTCTTCCTGCTGTCAGTACATATATTTGTAGCCCTTTTCCCTTTTCTAATTAGGTACTCAAACCTGCAATGTTCTTAGCACTCAGAGAACCATGTTTGTTAGAATTATTTGTAAAGTAGAAGTAAATAGGCTTGAAGTGAGGACTTCATGTGATTGCTTATGAATATGAACCTTAATGACCACAGTCTTTTATTGTCTGAATCATTTTGACTTAGTTTTGTCATCAGTTATGATCTATAGGATGGAAGTTTTCAGAAATTGGAATTCTAGATAAATGAAAAGTTACCTTAAATACATTTTAATTCTAAAACTCAACTTGGAATAATTTTTCTCCAGTGAGTAAGATAGCATTCATCCAACAGCAATTATTGGAAGCAAAGTGTCTGACTTTCCAGACAGAACCTCAGGATCTCTCAGAGGCTCAGGGTTGTTCTTGGGACCATCAGTACTCATTATACTTGTTGACAGCAAAATTAAGAAGATTTCATAACAGTTTTAGTTTAAAGAATACCAGATAAAAGATAGTTTACTGTTTCATACAATTTTATATATGTGTGTTGACTGTCTGAAAATATGTTTAATAAGGTGCTGACTTGTTACTTTCTTTGGCACCTAGGGAGTGGAACGGAGCTTGAATTTATTATCCTCGACAGCCATTGAGTGAGACCTTTGCTGGTGCAGATGAACATGTTGTGAGAGGACACCGGCCACAGAGAAGGCTCCCAACACCTTGACTGGCATGAAAAATTAACAAAAAGTGGTCTCCCCTTTCAAGAAAAAAAAGAAAAGGGGTTCTCACATTCCTTGTGAATTTGTGCTCCAGGTGGCTTTTTATTGGTTTCTATCCTTTGAGCTGCAAACCATGGGTGCAGGTGAAACAGTCCTTGATGGTGTCTAGCACAGGGCTTGAAGCACGGTAGGCTCCTAAGAGCTATTTGTTGAATTAATGAATAAGTGAGGTTAAGATTGGAGTCCACCCTGGCCGGTGTGGCTCAGTGGTTAGAGTGTCAGCTCTGGCACCGAAGGGTCGCAGGTTCAATTCCCAGTCAATGGCATGTACCTGGGTTGCAGGTTCAATCCCCAGTCCTGGTGGGGACATGTCTGGGAGACAACTAACCCATGTGTCTCTCTCACATCCAGTTTCTCTCTCTCTCCCCCCACCTCCTTTCTACTCTTTCTGAAAGCAATGTAAAAAGAATCCTCAGTTGAGGATTAACAACAACAACAAAAAATACAAAAAAAAGATTGGAGTCCTAAACAAACAAAACTAGGGTAATTGAACTTGAGGAGAAAAACCTTTTAAAATCTATTCTCTTTCTTTCTTTGTCTTTATGAACTAAAATGCCTTCCCTGTAGCTGGTCATTTCCCTTATTATAACATTGGGTTTCTCAGAGCCTTTTTTTTGAGTAAACCTGAGTTGAAAGATTTCTTGACAATTAAGGTATAGTGACAAAAATGGTTAGGACTTTTTTTTTTTTTTTAACAGGAAAGTGAAATTTATGCAAAGTAGGATTCCGGAGTGCTGACATTGAATGCCGTAGGGAGTATGCACATGACTTAAGGTATACTCCTGCATCAAAACGCAGGGGCCG
Source organism: Miniopterus schreibersii (assembly GCF_964146895.1). Taxonomy (NCBI): domain Eukaryota; kingdom Metazoa; phylum Chordata; class Mammalia; order Chiroptera; family Miniopteridae; genus Miniopterus; species Miniopterus schreibersii. The sequence continues at coordinate 64,378,255 of NC_138106.1, read as the reverse complement.
GGGTGCGTTTAGGATGCAGCAGTGTCCGTGGGAGCGCTGCAGAGCAGAGCAGCATAAAACTCCAAGAGCCCATGGGATGAACTAAGGCCTTCGTTGAGACCCCCAGGGCAGCCACCTTTTTCCTGATGACATAGCTGCCTGTACAGATGTGCACTGGTGAAAGGAAGGAGGTGACCTTGAACTGGGAAGGGATGTGCAAATCATGGAAATGACTTCCTCTGGGGAACTGGTGGGGAGAATGAAGTAGCGCCATTTAGTACAAGCAAACAAATAACAGCAAAAAAAAAAAAAAACAAAGCCAAAAAGATGAATCCTCCTTCCCGCTAAGAAAAAACATACACCCAAACCCTAAAAGACCAGAAATCTAAATTAGTGCCTAAGTAGCCCACACTGCCCCCATGACAAGCTAATAGCAGCGCCCTGGAGTGGGAGTCGAGTTTATTAAATAAACTACAAGGCAAAGAGACCCTTAGTGCCCACGGTCGCAATATGCAGGAAGCCACACTTGCAGCCTCTACTCATCCAAATGCCCACTAAGCTGGCACTTAAGTAAGCATTCAATAATCAGTAGTCGTTATTATCAAATAACTTTTACTGAGCACCTTCCGAGTTCCAGACACTTTCTCCCACATTATCTTATTAAACATTCATGAGAATCCTGGGTGGTAGACTTATTTCAGAGCAGAGGAAATGGAAGATTCCCTGAGACTCACTGTCTTGACCAGTGTGGCTGCACTGCTAGGTGACAGAAGCGGGACTTGACCCCAGAACTTATTATGCTAAATTCAGTGCTTTAATTCACTGCACTACAGTAGCTTCTCATAGATGATTTCAGATGTTTTGTTATTTTCCCCATAAATGCATTTTGGCATTAATTAAAAAGGAGATTTAAAAACAGCTTTTAAACAATACAGACTGTTTAAAAATGGATTGTGTGTTCTTTAAAATCATAAACTCTATGAAAGACAACCTACAAAACTATTCCTGCTGATTATCAGTGGTTTTTTTACTTTGCTGGTCCTTCCACCAGTGCAAATCTGTTTGTCCACAGATTATTAATAGGATGTTGTGAATGATTCTTTGGGGATAAAATGTCTCTGATGTAGCAGTTAAAAAGGAGAATGCAGGAATCTGATCTATTGGTTTCATATTCTGGTTCCATTACTTCTAGCTATTTGACTTTGAGGAAGTTACTTAAGCTCTCACATAGTTTTCTGTCTCATAGGAAGTGATCAGGATAAATGCAATAATATAAAAGAGCTTTCAGCATTCTGCTTGGCACAGAGTAAACCTCCAATACACATTAACTGCTATTATTGTTGAGAATTTGTATTCTATCTTTTTGAAAAGCACACTTTCAATCACTGAATCTGGTTTACTAAGTAACCTTTATAGGTCATTCTGTTTCCTTTGCTACAATTTCTCATTTATGCTGCCAGGATGCTCTGGACCATTCTCAGATGTGCCACTGTTAAGGCTCAGCCTGGATTAATAGAAAGAGGAGGACTTCAGGAATGGAATGATCCAGGCTCATATTCCATCTCCAACATTCACTATCAAAATGATGTGAAATTTACTTAATCTTTCTAAGCCTCCACTGCCTCGTGTGTAAAATGTATATAAAATCCTTCTTTATCTAATTCAAATGAAAGAATGCATATAAAACACATGTCAGAAACTCTAAATTTCTCTAGAAAGGTTACTTATTATCATCATCACTGTCTTCATGTTTAAAAGTTCCCGAATTAAGATACTAATACTCTTTCGCTGATGTGGTGATAGTAAACTTTATTTCATAAAAACAAAAGGAGTCATGGGTTCTTTCTTTAGTCACTGGCTCATGTCTGCAGATGAGAATTTTATTCATATGTATCCCAATGTGATTTAAACACATGGTGATTCTTTTATGGCTAAATATAAAGTTTACAAGTAAAATGTTATTGCTATCTTTACCATTTACTCTAGAGCTTGTTTGTGCTGCAATTTGTAAATATTTTACAAGGCAGGGTAAAATACAGGCCCATAATTATTTCTCAATGTTGTCTGGCTCATGATAACAGGGTAAATTCTTTTATTATTTTTAAAAAGTTTTCATTAAAGGTTATTTCAGTCACTCTAAATAAACCTAGCTGTGAATGGAGAAGACACAGCTGATTGCTCTGGCTTCTTGAGAGTCCCCTTGTCTTTGTCCCGCTCTTCACTGAGTCAGGAAGAAGGCATGCGGTGTGACCAACCTCTGAAATCATTAAACATCTCCTGTAAACTGTTGCTGTTAGAGACTCACTCTGGTTTATTTTCTAAAGGCTTATTAAGAAGTCAGAATCTAATTTGCAGCCAGGCTGTTTGATCACTGTGCTTTTGGCTTTGCCAGGCACAGGATTTTATTGCACGGTTGGCCTGTTGGCATGATAATTCCTGAAGGGCCGTGGTGAAGGTAGCAAGTGCCAGGGGCACATCATTGTCAAATTCCAAGGACATGCTACCTCCCCTGACCTGCTGGTAGAGGATTAAGTCTTCTGCAAAGTGCCTCAGTTTGTTCACCAGAAATAGAGACCAAAAAGCTCTGGGAATATCTATGATAAAGAGCTAACTTCCTTCAGAAAGTGATGGGGTTTCAGGGAAGGAGAAAGGAAAGAATCTGTTAACTGAACTTGTTTTGGATACCTGGCCACATTCTTTCTCAGTAGAAATGGTCGTATTGAAAATTGAAGCAATTTTATATCTCAGCAAGTATTTAAACATGTTTTTCCTCCAAAAGGGAAAAGAAGAAGTATAATTAATAATGGAATTTTCTCTTTTATGGGCTCAGTTCAAATCACTCTTCATCTCATTTTAGGATCCATGTAGTGATACGGTGCCATTCTGAGCAAGTTTAAGCTATTAAAATAAAAAGCACAGAACATGAAAATTTAAATATTCTGTGTTGTCCCTACAGCAGCCACTAGCCATAAAGAGATTACAGTAAAATAAAATTTAAAAACTCAGTACCTCAGTCACATTAGCCACATTTCAAGTGCTTGGGAGCCACATGTGGCTGCTGGCTACCGTATCAGACAACTCAGATTTGGAACACTTCCGTCACTGCAGAAAGTTCTAGTAGATAGCCCTGATGTCTTCAGTACATCAACTGAGGATAGGGCAAGATCAGTCCAGGAGGCCATCATTCGGAAGACTTCGACAGTAACACTGTGAGTATGTGTGTGCACGCGCATGGATGGACTTAGGTCAAGCCGCATCTTGGAACAACACATGGAGATAGAGAAAAGCATATTCAGAGCCCTCTTATTCATCCTTGCTGCATTTTATTACCCCATTCATTCTGTTTCTTTCCTCTTTTTCACACTTATTAAGCTCCTACTATGTATCAAGTATTGAGGGTGCAGAGGTAAGACATAAATCCTTGTGCAAGGAACTCAGCCTTGTACCTAAAACAAGCCCAGGCCACTGCAGAGGGATGATGACATGACAAGGCCGCGCACAGGGTGCTAGGGCGCGTGGAGAGACGCTCAGCGGAGCCGGCGCAGGCACGTCTTCTCAGAGGACGACACCTGGTCTGAATTTTGAAGGAGGAGTGCACATTAATTCAGTAGATTAAGTAGGGAATACTACATACAGAGAGGGAAGGTCAAGTACAAAAGCAAAAAGCCTTAGCAGAATGTGGCCATATGGAAAGAACTAGACCTCGTTTCCTCTTTTGTCTTCGGCACAGCACAAAGGGAAGGCTCGAGATATACTTATTTCTGTGTATCCCCTCATGGCAGGTTAAGCAGTAGGTGTAGACAGCATAGACATTTGTCTAGGTGACTCACATGGCCTGGGGGAATCGTTTCAGTTGTCTCGACTCTCACCATCTGGCTACGGATTATAGTAAACATAACACCAAAGAGAATATTCTGATGAGCCAGATACACACATATTTAATGTACCATAGTACCTTTGTTCTAGTCTGTTTCTGATATAATCGTGGGGATTTCTACTGCCTTAGGAGTGACAGGCTAGGTTGTCACTCTCTTTACCAGACCAATGCCAAGCAACTTGGGGAGAATTTACGGAGAAACCTTAGCCCTTACAAATTACCCTAGGGAGAAACAACGGTTGTGTGTTTTTTTCTTTCCTAGTTACACAGCCCTTACTTTTTTGGCTTTGAAATGACAGCATGCTTTTAGGAAAAAATACAAGAAAGAAAAAGAAATTAAAAACAGTATTAAACAAGAAACAGAGCCAGTCGGCAGTGTCTAGGAACAGGACCACTGGAATCCTCTCACTATGAGTCAGAGGCGTTGTCACAGAAGTTGGTGTTTTTTCTCCCGTTTATGATAGGAGGAGACATCATGAGAGGCAGCAGGGAGGAGCCGAGAGACTGTGGAGTTTGGAATGTGACCTGAATGGAAATATTGGCTCTGCCTCTTCCTAGCTGTGTGACCCTGGGCAAGTTGCCTGACCAAGTAGAGGCTCAGTTTTTCTCATCTTTAAATTGGGAACAATAATCCTACCCTTGTGGGGTTAATATAAAGAACAGAGACATTGAGACCAGCACAATGTCTGGTCCTATTAGACATTTAATATCTATTGTTATAACTAGTAATGGTGAGTTTGAGTTTCTCTTTGGGGTGACTGAGAGGTACTTATATTCTCAAAGGAGAGGGTGTTCCACTCTTCTGCTTTTGGGATATTAGCCTATGGGCATTGTCTTTGCAAAGGGAAAAGAGAATTCCCAGAGTAGGGCCCTAAGAGAAATAGGAAATTTGATGGGGGTAGGAGGTCTGAGTGTCATAGATAAATCAAGTAATCCCCGATGTAGGAAGATTACTAAAATATCAGTAAATGTGTTCCTATTATAGGAAGTAGCTGCTTATTGATGGTGAGGAAGTAAATACTCAAGGAAGAAGCTTGGCTAATGATTAAGGGTGTTTAAGGTGAAACAGAATTATCAGCCCAGAGATAGTTGAGCTAATTCATGGAATTATCTAGGCTCCTTGTTTACTGGACTTATTGCTCATTGTTGGCCATTTTTCTATTTATAAAACAATATCCAGACAGTGGGAAAGAAGGGGGAAGGAAGAGATCGTTTCAATCTGTTCAACTTTCTGACCTCCTTCCCTCCCTCCTTCCCTCCCTCCCTCCCTTCCCTCCTTCTGTCAGTTCATCCATCCATCCATCTATCCATCTATCTATCAAGAACTTGTAAAATACTGAAAATTATTCTGGCATTTCTGCTATTATTATTACTACAAAACAACAACACACAGAGTTGGGGAGCCTATAATGTTCACCTGCTTCTTCCTCTTTCATCTGGGTTTGGAAATCACACCAGGATTCTTTCTTATTTTATTGTTTAACATAACACATAATCTATACATTGACAGTCAATGTGTATTACATATCAATTAGCAACACTGAAAGTATCATCTTGAAGTAGATCTTGAAGTAATGAAGCAGGACAGTTATTCCTAAACTGTTCCCAAACTGTTCCACAGAATACCAGTCCCAAGAGATGCTCTCGGGTTGGGAAGATTTGTCATCAAGTAAGTTTAGGGCACACTATTAACTATAACTTTTTTGAAGAATGAAATATATGTGGCATATTAAGGTCTTTGTGAAGTTTGGTGTTTTTAAAATTTTTTTTTTATATCTTTATTGATTTTAGAGAGAGGAAGGGAGAGGGAGAGAGAGGGAGATAGAAACATCAAAGATGAGAGAGTCATCGGTCGGCTGCCTCCTGCAAGCCCCCGACTGGGGATCGAACCTCGATGTCTTGGATCCTAGGTCAATGCTCAACCGCTGCGCCATGCCCAGCCAGGCTCTTTGTGAAGTTTTGCAGTGAATAAAATCGATCATATTGTTTCACTGAATATTTCTAAAATTTATTTGGCAAAGCAACCTTTTTCTGCATAAACACATATTAATGTCCCAGGTGTTACTGTTTTGCAACACACTTTGGAAAATGATGAAAAGAGGCATTCAGGGATTTTACACAAAATTTCATCTTTCTCCAGTTAAAATAAAAAATTTAAATTGCAAAACCCTTTTTTTGTGTGTGAGGAATTTTCTTTTGACTGGTGTCAAAATATGGACAGTTGAACATATAGGCCTTTTGAGACTTTTAAGTCATAATTTTTATTTCTCTTCCATTTTTCTACTTACTCTTGATCTTGTTTGACCCTTTGAGACATGTGGAATTGTCCTCTGTACTCTAAAACACAGAAGTGCTCTTGCTGTATCTTGGAAGGTTATGTGTTTATTTGGAATTGTATTCCCTTTTGACTTGGTTCTGTATGAACAGCATGAGCCATGGTATTGTGAGCATAATCCATTCACTGTACTAAGTAACAGTAACAACGTATGCTAAGTAGCATCATTCTGTAAAATACTTGGCAAGACTTCAAGTGTCTCTAAATGGTAAAGAGAGTGGTTATTTAAGAATCGTTCCTCTATGTAAGATAAATTAAGGCACAGATGATCAGTGATTTGCCTGAACCCCAGGAAGAGTCAAGGATTTTTTGAAATTAAAACAGTGATGATTTTCTGAAACAGGGATTCTCGGGCCACATGCATACCAACTTCATAGCATCATCTTTATTGACATCAGAAATAGCCTTAGAGAGAGGATTGCTACATTCTCCTGTGAATGTCATAATTTTCACAAAGCAAACCAGTCCTTCTCTGGTGTGCCAGGGATCTTTTTCTTTATGGTCCTAATTGATTTCTATCCCCCAATGGAATCTGAATTATGCAAGTATCTCAAGTCTTAACAAGCCATCCCCACATGGATGTGCAATGGAAATGTTCAATGGAAAAGTATTCACTTTGGTGTAGGCGGGGCTCTGGCTGCTCCCTGGAGAGACCCAGAACTAGGAGTGCAGATTCTAGGCCATCTTGGTTGGAGAAACCTGCTTGGCCCGTTTCTGCCTCCTGCTTTCTTCCATCTCCCTTCTTCTCTTCTATTGAGAGGAGGGTCTAGTCATGGCAGTGCCCCAAGACTTCCCTTTTAAATTCATGAGAGCCCTCAGTTCTCTGTGTTTGTCTCTCACTGACCCCCAGCTGCCACGGTTTGTTTGTTCCTGAATTGAGCATTTACTCTTGAGCATTTAGTGTGGGCTGGTGGTGGCCTTGGAAATAACATTTTCTAAGATTGCTTTGGTTTTCTTTCTAATAAACTTCTAGAAGTCTGGACACTCCTGGCATTGCTGAAGTGTAGGTAATTTATTCCTAGACGCTTAAATTGGGACTTTTTGTTTGTGCGTTTTTTAAAGGAAACCAACAGTGTGATATGCTCCCATGGTGCATTTTAGCCAATGGTGGCAATGGACACTTGTACCTTTTAGCAGAAAAATTCAAATCTAAAGGCCCCCTCTGAGAATGAGTCAGTTTTCTATCCTGAGACACTCAGTCCCCTGGTTCCCTCTACTGGTCAAGAACTTCCCTCCCTACTCATTTGAACTGCAGGGCATTGGAATGAACTGGGAGCTGGAAGGGGTCCTAGATGTTGTTTAACTAGGAATTGTCGATCCAATAGCATATTTTTGCTGTAGGTCCCTTTTCTCCCCTCATTCTTCCAACCTTAACAATCTTGGCCATCTAAGCCTCAAATTTTTAGCACCACCTAACATCTCCCTTCACATACTTCTTGGCCTTATCTTGCATGTGCCTTGTAACAAGAAGCAGCTTGTTTGAATTTATAGCACTGATGAACACCATGAGCCTTGGACTTTAAGAATGGACAGTTGTTAAGTAGAGCTCTGTAAAGAAATCTAATAATATATAGTCATCACTATGAATTTATGAACCAAGTTTTGGTTTATCTTTAGAGTGCACATGGTGATAGTTGGAGCAACATACTAAATAGGATGAACGATAGCTGCCAAAATGTCTCCCAGCTGCACCATGACAATGCTCTTCAACTAGCTCTTGAGACTCACTGTCCTCCTGTTGAATTGAACTGAAGGAAACTATGGCTCATCCATTCTGCTTCTGGGTAGCACAATTTCTGCATAAACTAGCCATAGTTGCCCTAGTACATGAAGTCTTAATTGTGGAGGTCACTGGCCCAGACTTTCAGAAAAACAGCTGTTTTATCTAGCTAACAGAGGGGAACGGAGAAGCTCCCCAACAGCTGACACCCACACCCAGGCCTATTCAGTTGGAGTTGGAAAAGTAGCACATGAAGTGATTAATTGTCTTTAATTTCAACACATCAAATGATGCCAATGCCTAAATATCTTGTGATGTAAACACATCAATAGAGAGCTTAAAGGAGGCAGTCTTCAAGAAAAACTTACTTAAAAGAATGTTTTCACAATGATGCTTAGTCACAGACTATGTAAATTTTAACATACAATAAATAAATTTCAGAAACACAATTATTATTTCAAAGATACGCAAATAATTGTCAGGCATGCTTTAGAGAAAAGTGAAGATACATCTGGGGTAATATCTGTCCACTCACTTAGGGTAAATTGTTTCCAGAAATGCTACATGAATATTCTTTTCTACCTTCATCATTTTCTATATTGGAGTAACCTTATAGACAACCAAAAATTGTATTGTAATCATAGCAGAGAACATTTTGATGACATAGAATTAGTATGCTGGGCTAGAGTCAAGTCTAATTGAGGTAAAATGAGGCTCTTTCCCTAACTGAAGTCTAGTTGGGGGTTAAGAAGAGTTTTGATGAATATAATGCTAACAAAGCTTTCACCCAGCCCTCAAGTGATGTTGTACCAACAGAAGCCTGACCCAAATAGGATATCATCTCCCAAACATTTGAGAGGGTCTTGGTTCAGACAATCATATTAAAAATCTCTTCTCCAGCATCTCAAAACTCTCTGCAGTGTCTCCCTCTTCTGTTTCCAAGGAATAAACCCTCTCAGCTGCACCATCCCGTCTCTATACTCTCAGTCCCTCGATGTCTCCTCCTCTTTGTCACAGCAAGCCTCATGCCTACACCTCTCAACCAGTATGCCCTTCAAAATTTTCTCTGACTGTCCGTTATACATATTTTGCCCTTTTTCTCATTAAAGATCAGGGAAGTGTTTACTGAGTGGGAGAAGAAGAAAGTTATGCTGTAAATTCACCACAAAATCGTACATTTGTTCTGTCACATAAATATTAGAACTATATTTTAAGCCTGCTATAAAAAGTAGTATAACTTCTAGTATTCAGATAACTGTGAAACTAGTGAAAGTACTGCAGGCAGGAAAGTGGCTTGGCCATTCATGAGGTTGAAGAACTCTCCTAAATTTCCTAAAGCAAGGGGGAATCTTAAATTTGATATATTTGAGATTTGAGTATCTATAAGTCCCTATAGACTTTTTATAGAGATTTTCCTGGACCGAGTTAAGAAAACTAAATATTTTATACTTAGCTCTTTTTTTTCCCCATTCAACACAGATTTACCAAGGAAATACTATGTACCAGGTCCTGGGATGGAGAAAAACATGCAAGGTCCCTGTGATGATCGCACTCAGTGATGTCACTCGTCACAAGGGATTGGATCAATGTTTTTAGACAGCCTATAGTAGAGGTATACAGCTGCAGCCCCCAAACCTCTACCAGAATATGGTTTCTGAGAACCCTACATGTTAAGTTCCAACAGAATTCTCAGTATAGTCAGAGACATCTTAGATACACACTGTATGGGGAAGACAAGTTGTAGTTACTCAAGACAGAGCACCGATTGGAGAGTTTGGCTGCATGAGCTCCAGCCCTGATTCTGCTGCACACATCTGGGTGACCTTGGTCAAGACATTAACCACTCTGACCTTTTCTCATCTGTAAAATTAACTTCAGTTAAAATTAGCTCCAAGGATCCTTCCAACATTTATATTCTGTGATTTTCTAAATAAGCTTTTTAATCCCCAAGAAGTTAGAATAGGGACTAGGTAAATAAAATTGCTTAGAAACTTTATTTCAGAGACTCTGTTAGAGGCAAGCGGCAATTTTAAATTACCTTTCTTCTGGGTATATGAATTAAGGTCTATAAAATGTAAAGCCTTTTTATTTGTTGGAGTAAAAATTTACATCCTGTTTAAGAAAAGTATGAGACTTTTGGTAATGAGAAAAGCCACAAGTATGAGTGGTACTCCAGAAACTTGATCCATAAGAACTGAGAAGAGATTTCTTCCAGAGAAAGAAAAAAAGGGGATAGCACAGACGGTCAGATTTGCAAATATTGTGCTGAAGGGAAGAGGGCAGCTTTTGTTTTCCAGGGAGGGCAATGGAAGTGAGCCCAAAATTAACGGAGGAGATTGAAGGTGAACTATCAGGTGTGTTGTAATATTTTATACAATCAGCTATAGGTTCTGGGAGTGGCTTTTGCTATTATGCTAGATTGAGAAGTTAGAATTCATAATTACTTAACTGATTATTCTATGATCAGTTTTGGAGAATATTTTTGTTTCAGTCACTTCAGTTTGATCCCATGCAATTTCAATGGCTTTGTGGATTTGCGTACACAGGGCCCCCAGATGATACACATTCTGATCTTGTGTGACTCCCTTAGGTCCTTTCCTGCAAATCTGTTTGCCTGAGGAAAGTCTATGAAAAACCTCCTTCCTCAAACAGCAAACGGTTACCAAAGCTATAGAGGAATGTCACATTAGTGACTTCTCTCTGTTGGTGCTGAAATGTGCTTCTCTTACTCTTGACTCCTTGTTTCTCTACAAAGGAGAAGTTTAGCAGAGCTCTAATTTCATACTGTGGGATGTAAACTGCTGTTAAGGACTGTCAGGTTATAGAAAGGTCTTTTTCCTTATAGCCTCACCTTTTTGTAACAATCTGTGAGATGGTCCATTAAAAAAAAAATCAGGATGCTTTGGGTTAGTAAGGGGTCCTTTCCACACAAAGCTAAATTCCAAAGGGCATTCATTCTCCCCTTAACCTCCCTCTCTCCTCTCCTTTTGTTTTTCTTTTCACTCAATAGTTGGAACAATGTACCTCTCCAAAGAGAAGATTGCACTCTAGTCTCAAGATCTGTACCTTCTTTAAATTATGCACATGAATGTTGACGGGAGCCTGGTGGGAGAGAAAGTCTAGGCCTGAAGAAAGACCTAGTTCTTAGAGGGTTACTTGGAGGACCGAAGGCTGAGAAATACGGCTGCATCTCAATCACTCTGCAAATCTCCACACCAAAGTAGATGGAGTAATTTACTGCTTCTAACTTCAAATAATTACCCAGCACTGGGCCCTTTGGGAGAGTTAGGGTTGGTTTTGTTGATGTAAATCACCCATCAGTTAAAAATAAGTTCTGAGGGGTTTTATGCCCATGATACAGCTTTAAAAATGATAACTGGTAGGATCATGTGGGTTTTAATGTGGGGCCGACACCTGCAATCCGTTTGGTCTTTAGAACTGCGCTGTTCTCTCCTGCTGGAGAATGGCACAGTAGACATGGATCTTAACTTATTAGTGGAAATACTCTCATTGATTTAAGAAAGAAAAACAAGAGCAGGTATGGATTTTTTAATCTTCCTCATTTCCTCATATTCCACATAAATAAGGGCAAAACAAAAGTTACGTTTGTAACAGAGATTCTGATCTCTCTGTTCTCTTGGGCACTTCCTAGGAGCGATTCCTCCCAGCTTCCCTCTCAGTTCGCTACTTATCCCCACTCTCTTCTTGATTTTGATTCACAAATGGAAATACAGTGGAATATACTTTCTGGTGATGAGAAGAATATAATTTTGCACCTGTGAGAATAGTAGAAAATCTAAACCTGTGTTTCCCTAGGTGTAGCAGGTCCTTAAAATTAACAGAGTACCTTCCCTGTGTCTCTAATGAGTGGCCGCTCACCTTTTCTTTCTGGAGAAACATTAAAGGAGTCATTCAAAGCCTGCTGGAATAATGTCGCATAGTTATGGCAATGAACTCAGTCTGGGGACAGCCATATGATGGCATAAAGAGACTTATGTCTTCACATCCTGTGCAAAGGGAGAGACAGCAGGGTAACTACATAAAATCCCACCACTGATTTTTCTAAGTATCATCTTGTCTGATGTGTACCCCATGAAGGAAAAATACACTGTAAGTACCTGGTAAAGGCCCCTGTGGAAGTTAGATCATGAGCAATCTAGTATGAGCTCACCCAGTTACTCAGGGTGTTGAACTTGACGGCACATGGGGGAAGGCAGTTACTGCTAAATGGTTCAGAGCTGGTGGAGTGGATCAACTGCCAGGAAAAGCAGAAGCAAACCCTGGGAGAACGCTTTGCATCTCCAAACTTGGGAACAACAGGGAGCTCTTTTACACTGGGAGCACTTTTATTTTCTCCCAGAAAAGATAATTTCCCTCAAGGGGATCTGCTGAATGAAGCAGTGTATTTTCATCCTTGTGATGATGGGCGTGAGTCCGGCTCTACCATAAAAGAAGAATGAACTTGGACATACCACACACTTGGTTTGGCCTGGTCCCATACCTGTGCTCTTGTCATGGTTGATCACCCACTTATATCAGATATGAAGCAAGCTGTCTGCACTGTGGCTCAAGATAAAAGCTATTTTAATATGCCCAGGTCACATATTATCTTGGCCAATAGTAATTTTATATCATTTTCTTAAAGGAAACCGCACTCCTTGCAATACTTTTTTCCAATGAAACAAAATTTCACATGACAGAAAGCTTTACATATAACTCTTTCATTTGAATAATAGCATTGAATCCCCTCCATACCAAACAGAATTTTAAAATATCTTTATTATTTCTTTTGATATGCAAACCATAAGGCGAATAAGTTTGGAAGACCCTCAGTTAAACTTCTAATGATTCTACTTTCCTTAATAGTGGAGCATTTTTTACAGCTTTCGTGAGTTTTTCAAGTTAAACAATATAAACAAGCCAAAAAAAAAAAAAGTGAACCTTTTCCTCTCTTATTTTAAGAACCTTAAGAGCTGAAATAGCGGTTTGGTTCCTGACTGCCAGCTTTGATTTGCAGTCTTTAAGCGGCCTTGAGCCCTTCCCCAGAGGAAGCACTAGAAGAGGACTTTTCTCCCACATGAGAGAGTTTCATCCCACACAGCCCACAGATTTTGATGGCAAACTTCACGGCCCAAGCGCCTGGTTTTACAGAAGTGGCTGTGGAGTGTGTTTTTCCTTCCACAGGTGCACAATGCTCATTCTCAGACCTCAGAAATAAGATATCGGTCTTTAAAAATTCGGCTAGCTTAACCACTGGGTATCTCTGTGAGAATCTGGTGCCAGTCATGTTGATTTTAATCTACTAGATGAGAGAAAAGAGGGTAGCAAGCAGGGTTCAAACCTCTAAAGCCTTCTAGGTGATCTTTCTTTATAACCCTCTGGTGAACACACGAGTCCTGTATCATCTGGCCTGTATTTTTCTCTACTGTGAAACATATTGAAATGCTTTATGTTTAGGTGTGTGTATAGAAATTCATGAAGTCCTTTTATACACTTTCTTACTTCCGATCCAATTCTCATTTTAGGATGTCTTAAAAAGATAGCTTTGTGAGAGCACATTCTGCCACGGCTTGTAAACTCGGATTTGTTCTTTCCTATCTACCAGCCACCTGATTACCGTCTCCGTGGAAAGGGCACCCGTTCACATCATCATTTTTTCCAAGCACTTCAACCTGGAAAGATATTTTTTAAAGGACTCACAGAAGCTGTCTTGGGGGTTTGGAAAACATGGCAAAATTGTTAGCAGACCTTTTGACTGTGCTATTTTTAGGAGACTAATTGTGTTCTTTCAAAGTACATTTTTGACAATGGGACAAAGTTTTCCTTGCCCCCACTGACACGTGAAATATTTACAATGAAAAAACATCAGTAAAATACCCCAAACAGATACATTTTAACCTCAGCAACAGTCAGCACCAGAGAAAAAAGTGACTTAAAAAGAGAAAAGGTTTTTGCAATATTTATGCTTCTGTTTCTGCCCAAAATGAACTTTTATTTTACCGTTCAAACAGAAGTTTGTTTTCAAACCAGTTGCTAGCTAAAGGAGCAGCTGATCTGGCATCCGTAAGAATCAGCCCTAACCAAACAGTAAGCGTGCTGACCAGAGGAGACTTATTCCCAGCAGCTACCCCTGGTAGGTCAGATGCCTGCAGAAGTGTTATCTTACCTTGAGCACGTAAGATCCAGCAGACAGGCTCGGGGCTCCCTCAGGAGAGGACCGGGAAAGGGCTCTGATCCGGTGCTGGTAACATGCACTTGGCTTTTATGGGCAGGTGGGAGGAGCCGCTCCTCATAGTAGGTGGGCAGGGAAGGAGCTGCGGGCAGGCGGCCCCGGGAGGAGCTGGACACTTCTCTGGGGAGGGGCGGAGAGGGCAGAGCACCGAGCCCCCGGGAGGGAAGGGGGGTGGGGGAGTGGGGGTGGGGGAGTGGGGGATGGGGTGCAGGAGCGGAGGGAGGGGTGGAGACGGGAAAGGAAGGCAGGCGAAGGAAAAGAAGAACTCAGGGACCTAGAGAAAGGGCTGTGGACCCCATGTGCGGAAAAGGTCGGAGGGAAAATGAGTAGGAGACGGAGAGACACCCGGACGCGCAAGGTCTGGAAGGAAAGGGGCGTTGCATTATTTCTCGGTTTTGTACGGCATTTTTGCTTCTGGGTGACTGCTATCACTAAAGGTGTTTTCTGTGAATTTGGAAAGCTCAATAACGGTTCAGGAACACTGAAGGGTTCCCAAGCAGGCGAAGGAGGGGAAGCTGGGCGTCTGAGCAGCGAAGCCCGAGCGCAGGGTGGACGCGGAGCCGGGAGCGACCTTCCCCAGCGCGAGCGACGCGCCCGCTCCCTGCGCCCCCCGCCCGCGCCCGCAGCCCGCGCCCCCCGCCCGCGCCCAGGCGCCCGCGGGGAACACCCGGCCCCTCCCCTCACCCCGAGGCAGTGCTTATTTTTCGGGAGAGTTCCGCTGCGGGTGGCGTGCGGCACCCAGGCTCCCTCTTAGCCGTCTGCGGCGCTAAGGTAAATCGGCAGAGGTCGGGGGGTCGGCCGCAGCCGGCTGGCGGAGAGTGGAACCTGAAACCAGCCGGGTCCTCCCGCATCCGCTTATGTAACAGGGCTTCAGGGCTCTCTGCCCTCTGGTTATTTTGGGCATTTAAGAAACTCTCCTGCCTCACAATCGGAAAACGTGTAGGTGCCATAGCTCCCTGCTCTGAGCCTGGAACAGTGAGAGGAGTCAGCCAACCAGCGACTGCAGGATCAGGCAGAAATTCTTAACAGATGCATCCAAGAGAAAGAAAAACAAGCTTCTTTAGCTTCCGAGCGGTGACTCACTTCCCAGCCCAAGTTTGATTTTTGCCACCAAAGGAATTAAAAGCATTTTTAAAAGAGAGACCCTGAGCCTTGGGGAAGGGGGTTCTGAGAGGGGTAAAGGAGGGGCAGTGGGCTGGGAAAAATAAGGGAACTTGAACTGAATATATGTATAAATATATATAACTAACTATATATAACTTTATATAAACTATGTACAACTTGATCTCAGTGTTCACCACAACCTTATGAGGTAAATATGATCCGTTATTGTGTAGATTTTTTTTTTCAAAAGAAAGGAATCTTGTGGGGGTGACTGAAGGAAGAAGGTGAAGGGATTCGCTGAAGAACATACATGTGTACCCCGTGGACACGGAGGCTGGGGTGCGTGGAGGTAGGCAAAGGGAGAAAAAATGGGGGACATCTGCAAGAGTGTCAACATTAAATTTTTTAAATAAAAAAATAAAGGAGTCTCAAAGGGGTTAAGCAACTAGCTGAAACTAACAAGGGGGAGGGAGCCACAGCGGGGAGTTGGCAAAGCCTGTGCACTCTGTGCACCTGGCTGCCCTAAAGGACACCTAGCCTGGTCTCAAGTTAGATCATGATGCCTTTCAAGCTTGCGGGGCTCCAAGAGAACGAAAAACCCTGGCCTAAGAGCAGATTTCTCCAAGTGGATACCACGGGCATCTTGGGCCAGATAATTCTTTGTTTTGGGGATCCCTCCTGTGCATTGCAGAATGTTGAGCAGCATCTCTGGCTTCTACCTACCAGCTGCCAGTAGCACTCCCCCCCCCCAAGTTGTGGAAATAGAAAATGTCCCTACACTTGGTCAAATGTCTCTGAGAGTTAAAAATTCCCTCTTTCCTTTAAGAACCGTTGGTCCAGAGAGATCCACAACTATAAAAAGGGATTTAAAGAAATCTTAAGAAAATACCCAATAGTGGCATTTGGATAAGAATAATACTAGCTGTCATATGTGCTAAATTTACGCTGGACTTAGTTTTTTACATATTCCTGTTCCTGTCTGTCTGCCTCTAGAGACCAAAGTCTCAATTGCTTTCTTTGTAACTAAGTTTATTCTCAATTGGATACACTTGGGAATCAACAAGTATGACCCATGTGCCTGGAGTATGAAGGAAGAATAATGATATATGAGAAGAAAACTTTAAGATCTTTATCATAAGCAAATTTGACATTAGAACAATTGTCCAATGCTATTCATGATTTTTTTTACATTGATTATTTCTCAATATATATAATTTTTTTTACTTCTATACCTCCTATTCAAATTATATTCAGCAACTTTTTGGGCTGTGAAGTTATACATAGTGGTTAACTAGCTAGCAGAAAATAAGTACTCATTTGATATGTATTGTCTGATTGAATAAATGACACAGTGAGCATTGCCACATAGACAATGGCTGGTATTTATTAATTTAATGAATGAATAAAGGAATTAATGAGTACTTAGAAAGCTAGAACTTTCACGTCAGCTGTCCTGCCCATTTGCTATTCGGTTTTATTTTCCTCTTACTCTCCATAATTCAGTTTTCCTCTCTCCAAATAGTATGTTTGTCTTTTGAGGATGTGGCCAACTCCATTAATAAAGTCTAGGAAATGAATAAGCCCTGTTACTAGACCTAGAAATAGGACTGTATGGACTATTTTGGGGCTAAGCCCTGAAATCAGATGTGATTTTACAGGCAGGGCACCACTTTTTAATTTAGCAAAGAAATGTGTTCTGGGCAAACTAAACAGGACCAAGTTAAAGGAGCATCTGGATGAGAAACAACTTAGCTGATATCTCATCAGATTACAGCAAATCATCTCTGCAATCCTGATTTAATGCCTCCCAAACATTCCAGTCCCATCACATAGTTGTGAAAAATAGAAACAGAAAAGGCAAGAAAAGCACATTTGAAGGGAAGGCAAATGACAGCTGTATTTTTCTTCTTTTTCTTCCTTCACTCCCTCCTTTCAAACCTGAATATCCAGCCAATGTAACAAAAGAGCTCCTTTCTTTTTGTTTGGATGGTGCTAATGATTAGTTCACTTCTCCAGTTCACACTTGCCTGAATCGGGTTCAGTAGCAGATCTGGACAACAGGTCAGGAATCCAGGAATGTGATCTGTTTGCTGACTCTTAGCCTGCCTTTCTAGAATCTCTCTGAAAGTGACTGAGGTTTGAAATGACCTAGTTTGGTCTTCCGCGGAAAGAAAGGAATCCAATGACAACATACTAGATACTCTGAGTTTCCATTGTGTGGATATAATAACAGCTACAGATGATTACCTTATTTTAAAGAACTTGGAAAACTGAAACTTTTTTTGGCTTAATTAGAATTAATCAATTAACAAATGTTTATTAAGAGTGGATACCAGACAGTGTGGAGTATAAAGCAGAGGAAAACAAGAATGTAGTTCTGTTCTCATTGAGGAAAAAAGCATGAAATCCTGGTAGTTGGGTAGCAAAGAGACTTCAGAGAGGAGGTGGCATTTGAACTGAGCCATGAAAAGTAGCATTTGCATAGATGGGTAATGAACAGTTGGACAAGGGAGGGAACATGTTCTCCTGGGAAAGACACATGAATATTTGGAGGGTGGTGTACTGGCCAGTGTGACTGAAGGGAGGGCCTATTAGCACCACAATGAGGCAGAGAAGCAGGAAAGGAGAGGGGGAGACAGCCTTCAACGTCACTTCAGTAGCCTGGACTGTATACTGTAGGCACTGAGGAGTGATTGAAGACTTTTTTTTTTTAAATCCTCACCGGAGGATATCTTTCCATTGCTTTTCAGAGAGAGTGGAAGAGAGGGAGAGAGAAACATCGATGTGAGACACATCATTGGTTGCCCCCTGCATGTGCCCCTACCGGGGCCGGGGATGGAGCCTGAAACCGAGGCACATGCCCTTGGCCTGAATTGAACCTGGGACCCTTCAGTCTGTAGGCCAACGCTCTAACCACTGAGCCAAACCCGCTAGGGCTCGTTGAAGACTTTTGAGCAGTAAAATGGCATGATGGAAATGGCATATTATTAAATTTTCACTTTTTTTGAATAGTATCTTTATAGCAGTCTTGCAGCTAAATGCTTGTTGGTATGTCTGGGACCATTAGCATACTCAGAAATAGAGGAAACTAAGTGTCTTTGCCCTGTGGACCCCGAGGCTTGTGTGAGGTGGCAGAAATAAAGGTGGCTCTAGCTCAGAGTGTTTCTATAGTGCTCTGTGTGGTTGTGAGGAAAGGTAGGCAGATGGAATTAATGTGAATGGTGGTATCTGCTCTGTGTATCTGAGGAAGGCAGTCTCTCCTTCACCTGTTAGAGCTTTAAAGTTATCAGAAAGTATCTGTCCCCAGAGAATAGGTCTGATGTATGAGATTCTTGACTTCTCAAGGCTCCTAGATTAGAAAACAATGAAATCTGCCTTTGAAAGATTCACATTTTTCAAACAACCACCTTTCAATTATTTTATGTGTTACCTTTGGCAAATTTCAACCTCCTATTCTTCTGGCCACTCTTAAGTGCTTCCAAATGCAAATGAACGTGGCTTTTGGTCTAAGCAAAAAAATCACTGACTATTTGAAGTTCGAAGTACAGAAATAATTCTCTCTCCATCCATCAGTCAGTCAGTTTAAGCTTGTGCTAAGTATCACCAAATATGACCTTGGCCTGCAAGTCACTTACAATTGCCAGCTCTCCTGGGGCATTTAAAATAGGGTTTTATTTACAAAAGCTGAAAAGGCTCACAGCACAGAAGAAAGGCACACCTCTCCTGCATTCCAAAGGAACTTTGGATTCTGTGAGTCACTGTTTTCCTGTTAATCCAGATGGTAGAGAGCTGACTGACTCAGGTGATCTTACAGATGATTACCTCACAGCTCTGCTGGCCTTATAAAGAGCATTGGGTGCACAGTCAGGAAATCTGGGGTTTAGTCCCAGCTTGGCCACTAACTACCCATGAAAACTTGGGGCAGACGTTATGTACTTTTTGGATTCAGTGTCTGCATGTAAAATGAGAAGGCTTAACCAGACACCCTCTAACATTCTTTCTACCTTTCAGATGCCTGCTGTGTGCTAATCTTTGGATGCTCCTCGTATTCAACATCCCCATGAAGTCAACCCAACGTTCGATGATACTTATGCTCAGTTTTAGGCATCAAAGTAAGAGATCTTAATGCATTTGTCCAGTGATTTTCAACCTTTTTCATCTCATGGTACACATAAATTAATTGCTAAGATTCTGCAGCACACCAAAAAATATAATTTTTGCCGAGCTGACAAAAAAATAGGTATACTTTTGATTCATTTACAATGGGCAGCTATTGTTGTGTTGGCCGTTGTCATTTTTTAATTTGACAATCTAAGGGAAAAGTCGTCAGTGCCCCTGGCTAAATAGTCAGGTATTGCATGTTTTAGAAATTCTTGCGGCACACTAGTTGACAATCGCTGCATTAGTCCAGAGTTTGCTACAAGGGGATTATACCCCAACACTAAACCTTGCCGGTATTTTGGATACAGAATCTCAAAAGGTAGGGTCTACCATTGTCACTTAACTATCAATTGTCTCTCTAAATCTCAGAACTTGGCAGAGGCCTCCCAGATTTAGCCATGAGCCTCTAAACCTTAAAGCCTTTGAACTCTCTTCTTCTGACTCAAGTAGTAATTTCTCTTTTGATTGATGGAAATGGAACCACACACACTACCCAAATCCCTGGTTTCTGAAAATTCTATTTTTGCCAGATTTACTTAATGTCCAAATTAGTTGATTTGATTTCCTAAGGAGCTCTCTACTGTATTTCCACTATAAATTCTTTCATCTCCCTTTTGCCTCACCTTTTTATTTTTTTAATTAGGAAAAAGTTGGTTGGTCTTTTTGATATAGGCTAAATTATTGTAACTCTTTTTAGTTTCTATTAAACTATTAGACTTTTACTAGGGCCTCTGAACCTCTTTCCAGCTCTCACTCTCCCCATACCAGTGACACCTAAAGTCACTCCATTCTTTTTCTGTACCTTAAAATTTTCATTGTAGGAATTCTCTCAAGAGGACAGTGCAATGAAGAGGGAGAAATATAGACCAGGGATTTTTTTTTCTTATTCAGGAGTGGAAATGTGAAGGCCTTTCAGGGTACTGGAGAAATATAGTTCACCAGTACTTTATGCCATCTTAGACCCTATCAGTACAGAAATTGTCTTGATTCTAGACTTCCCTTGCTGAATAATTTCTAATCCTGCTTAATCTTCTATTTTCCATTCTTTCTAATTGTGGTTTACTCTCTTATGTTGTCATTAATATTAACAACATGTTCAATTTTAATAAATCCTATATTTTCTGCTCAGAAATATAGCTTATATAGCTTGAGATTTCATGAAAAACGTTGACTTTATAGGCAAAATGATTTATCTGAAAGGAGAGATCTAATGCGTGCTCTGGACTTAGACTGGCCTGTATTGATGGGCCTGTTTGTCCTGTTCCCAAATTACCTTGCATGTTGCCCCCAGAGCAATCATCCTAAACCCAACAATGATTATGTCACACTTTTGTTTAGACAGTTTGGTTGATACAACACAATTTGTAGAAAATCTGAATTTGTATTCCGGCATTCAAAGCTCCTCTCCAAGACTGCAACCCAGTTTTTATTTCCAGTCTCATTTATATACTCTATGATTTAGTCAAGGGAAACATTTTGTTTTTCATAATCTCTGTGCCCTCAGCTTTTCATTCCCTATGTGATGGAAGGTGGAGCTCCCCCACCAGGTCCACCCGTGGACACGTGCTCACGGCCTTTACTTCTTCAGTGCCACCATCTTCAGAAAGTGTTTGCTGATCTTTCTTAACCTCCCTGGGAAATTGCTACTTCTCTTACCAATTTTTTCACCGTCTGCTATTTTATACACATATCCACCTCTTTTCTCCTCAACTTCACTGCTCTCTCTTTGAAGGCCTGACTCCTTTTTCTGACACTAGGCCTGCCGTAGAGTGAGTGGTCAATATATGTTTATGGATTGTAAATGTTTTTTGAAAATAAATCATTAAATCCTCTCTTGTCTTTCTTTATTCCTAGCCCTTTTTATTTAACCTCACTTAGTTCAAAAAACCATATAGAGTTGCTGGTATGTTTCTGGCAGCCTCATAGAAACTAGTTCAAAAGACCAATATAGCTTGCTTCCCATTTTTGATGAATTTAAACAGTCTTTTAGGGGACAAAGAATGATAAATAGATAATTTTCATTCAAAATAGTAAATTCTATGGTTGAAGTAAGTACTAGGAACTATGGGAACTCAGAAAAGGTCCTTGCTCCTCAACGGGAGCCTTAAGGTGGTTACACAAGATGTGAGGTTAAGTCAGAGGATGACATCAAACACACACACACAAAAAAGCCTAGTCCTTTGCTGTGCTCGTTGCGGCGGGGGGGAAATACAATGATACATTTTATATTTTTTTGGTTGGAGATCAGGAGGGTCAGTCTGCATGTTGGCCTGCAAGCTGAGCCTTCCTGCCTGGTGAGTCAGTTGGGGTACAAGGGTTATTTGAGCAGATGTGTTTTAATATTGCTTGGGAATTAAAAGGGCCCCAATACACTCTTCTGGTATACACCAGCACACACTAAGAGTTTTGACTGAGGAAATAAATGAACAATAGTTTATACCTAATGCTGAAAGCACTTAAGAACCGGAGCCACTTATTTTTGGACCCTCTGTGATGGCTGAATACTGTCTCATGGTGTTTAGTTTCCATCTATTTCCTTGACAACAAGGGGAAAATTGAGAGTCCCACAGACCTTGGCTTCTATATTATTCATAAATTTATTTCCTAAATGTGGACATGTAATAGTTGGCTCATGTCATTTCTGGACTAACCATTACATGGGCCATAAGACACACCCTATGGCCTTGTGAGCACACGCAGTGTGCCAATACCAGATATCTTCATCTCTGGCAGCCCACCTGTTTTCCTAGCAGGAAAGTCAGCCACGCTCTTGAAGTTTCACTCTATGCAAAAGGAAATAGGTAAGTCTGTTTGCAAGATAATCTTAAAAATTACCACAGCTATTGACACGTGTTTAATTGGGCTTTAGGTCACTAAGTAAAGGAGTGAGAAAAGAAGTATCCTGTTAAGAAGTGAGACCGAAATTGAAAATGTGGCCAGATCCCATGAAATTTTTTGTAAGTTGTTACTTAGAGTTTTGGTGCCACTGGGCTTTAGAGAAGGAGTCCATGTCATTCTAACTTGGTTTAATTTAATCTTGTATGTTTTTTGCATCCTTTCTGGTGCTTTCATTTTTATTAGACTTTTGGTGCTGGATTTATTACCATAGTTTCAGGTGGGTACTGGGATTGCATCTGGCCACGTAGTATAAGAAGAACGCTGTTCAGGATCAGGTGAGTTTTTCCATTTCCCACTTTCTCTCTGACTAGACCAAGAGGATTTCCTACTGATAGTGACATTTCTGAAGATAACTCATGTTTATATCTGCACAAATGGACATTATTTTTTTAATTTGTGTTATCTTGTCCTCATTTCTGCCTTCTAGGTTATTAATTTCTCAAATTGAGAAGTCAGAAATACTGTGAGCTCCTTGAAAGCAGGAAGCTGTATTGCTCAAAGCACTAGCACAGGGCTACCTGCAAAAATAAACATGTTGATTTCTTTCCATTTTGAGACCATGAAGACTACATAGCTTTAAAATCCACCAATATACTTTTGTCTGAATATTCTTTATATTTATAGGCCTAGCTATAAAAAATGGTAGATGGTAGGTATATGAGACATAATTTTTAAGTGCCAAATCTGGCTGTTAATTTTTGAAGGAGATGTCAGTATCGCTGATTTTATTCATAAATTGAGAATCCCACCTTTCGTGATATTAGTATAGGCAAGAGTCGGATTTCATGAGGGGAAGGAGTTGGCCTATTACAATGAAGAGCATCAGGTGAGCATCTAATTCTCTGTTCCATGTGGATAATAATAATGCCAGGTGGGATTCCACTGCAGCGGAATATTAATGGGTGTTATGAAAAAGAAACACTTCCAATTTATGTTTCAGAAATTCTCTATTATTTAAATTAGAAAGATCTCTTTATTGCAAGGCTATTATAAGCCTTGGATGGCTCATGTGCCTTTTCAAATTCTAAAAAGTAGAGGTATTACACATAGTGTTTCCTAAGATTATTTGACTACAGGACCTTCCCCACACTGAGTCCTCTCTCCAAGGCACTTTTCACAGAACTCATGTTCTGCAGGCCCTAAATTGAGAAACCCTGTCAGAGAAATTGCCCCACCCCACCTCTAGGACCACCACAAATACCAAGAACACCACTCCCTCTTAAGTACAGATAGCACTTGAGGCTTTTCAACACATTTCCACATATTTCATTTTCATGAGTTGTGATTTGTATAAGGCAAGTGTTATTTTTCAATTTAACAAATAAGAAGAGACACATTATCCCAGTAGTTGCTGCCTGAGATGTTAGGGAATTATTGAGTTGCATTGGAGTAAAGAGAACACAGGTCCACATCTGGAGAATCCTTGTAATTATTAAGAATAAAGTTTCCCACTGTTTTTATTTTTTCAAACACTTTTCTCCTCTTTGGGAGATTTTCTACTTTGTGTGGTGACACCCACATGATTTCAGATACTGTCTCATGTGGAGGGAGATACACTTCAGGTAGTTTGACTCAGTGTTCCAAGTGTATTTGCCTATGTGAAACAGATTGACTCAATATTAGACCATAATGGAATTGAGGGAAAACTGGGAAGGAATTTGAAATTCAAGCAAAGCATCTCATTTATAGCAGGCAATTTTATAC
Organism: Miniopterus schreibersii; assembly: GCF_964146895.1. Classification (NCBI taxonomy): domain Eukaryota; kingdom Metazoa; phylum Chordata; class Mammalia; order Chiroptera; family Miniopteridae; genus Miniopterus; species Miniopterus schreibersii. Next base: position 64,354,245 of record NC_138106.1, on the reverse strand, counting down.
AGATTTGTTAGACATCCTGAACATAGAGAACTCATTTGGGATAGGTTGGAAACTTCCTTCTATCCCCAGTTTGTATTCGGAAATTCATGTATTTTTGATGTGTTTTATTTTGCACTAAATTTTCATTACTGTTTTTTATTTTTCTTATTTGACATTAACATGAAGCTACTTTCTCTAGGTGGGTCAGAGTCAGCTTGAATGGGATGTTTGTCTATGATCAGGGGCAAGGTAGTGGGCCAAGGTATCCTCTTGAGGCACTGAACTAACTATCAAGATTGAGGGGACATAGCTGGAGGAATCAGGCTAAGACTTGATCTCTTAGGGAAAGTTGAGAGTCAAATACCTCTCCTGTTATTCAGTACATTTTCAGTGTTTATCATGATGCTTGGAACACAGTCATGGTCAATAAATATGGAAAAATATGGATTGATGAATAAAAGTGTCAAGGGCACCAAGTAAGAATATCAAGTCTGGTGGGGACAGGCAGGATGGAAATCATGTGTTCTGTTGAGTCCAACAGGGCATCCAAGGTGAAGAGACAAAACCTTATACCCATATTGTGTCTGTATAAAAACTGACATAGTGTAGGAAAGAGAAACATAAGTAAAACAAGAGTGTGTTGAGGATATGACTTTAGCTGCCCTTATTAAAGGCTAGACATATTGGTGGTAAACTTCAGATATACACTCTCATGTTTGCATCTTATGTGTAGTGTATACTGGCTTATACTTGTTAACTTTCCCATAGTATGGGATCAGTTCTTCTTCATTATCTTTCTAAAATTACCAATTATTCAAACCCCTTTAGATACTGATAAAGAAGTAGAAAGACTCCATGGGAATTTCAAATCTTGTTTCATCTCCCATGTAGGCAGTGCTCCTTGGTAAGCAGCCCTCAAACACAGACATACAGTCAACAAGAAAGCACTGGGTAGCAGGGAAAGTCAGTATACGTTTAAAGTTTAACCAGAGAAAATCTACATTAGTAGGATAATCGATGTGGATATCTGGAAGAACCCATAATTCAAGTGGCAGGCCAAATTGATTCTTTCTGGTCCTTGTTTATCAGTTTGTCAAGTCCCTTGAGTAAACTTCAAGAAAGAAGAAGTTTAAGGCTTGTGTCATTCTCATCAGCTATTATATTGCATTAGTAGTGGTTATAGCTCTGGTTTCTGTTTATACCGGGGGCCTTTTTTTTAGCAGATTCAACTTGTGCCAGTTTGCCCACTATTTACATGTTACTTTAAAGCACATTGCTAATGGAGAATGATTTTCCAGAGTGAGGATAGAAATGGCTGGGTTATCATGGGACTGACCATGTACACACTTCACTTGTCACCATCTTATTAAGTCAATTTCCAAAAAGGAATTGCCAAACTCCTTGGCATGCACATCTATCGTCCATATATAGGAGTCATTAGACTATGTAAATGCTATCTTTTTGTAGTTATCTGTGCTTTATGTTCACTGGGTAGAGTTACTCAGGAATATAAATAAGCCACAGACAAAGTCTTAGACAAAAAGTTCTTTAGACTGGGGAATAATATGTGTGTGTTTTTTAAAATGTGTTTGTTGCTTCCATATGAGTTTTTGTTTATGTTCTGGATTACAGCCACTGCCACCATTGTGCAAAAGCCAGAAAGAAATTTAATCGGGTGTTGCCCACAGGGGTTGAGATTTATTAAAGTTTTCAGTTTTCACTACATCTTACTGAGTCAATGGACCCAGATGCAGCAACATACCTCCACTGCAGAGATCGAAGGCACAAATGTTCAAAAACACTCTTTCATAATTAAAACATGGTCCCATCTCTTTAGATTTCTTTAAAGATAAAAACCCCTTTAAAAATGATCTTACTTTCCTAATCATCAGTTCCCCCAATTCTTTTCACAAATGGTATGTCCAGTTTTTGGTTTCTTGAAAAATATTTTCCCAATAATCTTTTTCTAAACATATGATTAATATAATTTCATACATTTCTTTAGCTTACATCTGTTTGCCAGTATATTCACTCCTTCAGTTTTGTAAAAGAAATCACAATCTGAAAAACAATGAAATTCTCAGAGCACAATTGGGAAGAAATTTTATGTAGCCCTCTTTCATGTTTTCCTCAATGTCTAGCCCCATACCTCTCCTGGCTGCCTCATTGACTGTCAATTATTTACCCTTCTCTCTCTTTTGCCTTTTGTGTCTAGACTGTTGTCAAGTCTTGTTTATTTGGTCAACATTTCATTCGCCCATTTATTCATTAAGCCTGGATTTATTGAACCTCTACTTTGCACATGCAAAGGGTTAATCTCAGGACTTCATGGGCACGGCCGTCTGCAACACACCACTCCTTATCACTAGGAAAGTACAGCCTTTATCATTTCTCATTTAGTCCATTAAACTTGCTCTTTAGGGGCCTTAGAACAAGACCCACTGTGCATAGAGAACATTAAAATGAAGCCATTCTTCTATCCAGTACCACACTCTGTTTCTTGATACCTTGGCTCTTCCTCACTCTTACTACTTCTTCACCGGGCAGGCAGAATAATGGTTTCCCAAAGGTGGCCGTGTCTTAATTCCCCAATCCTGATAATATATTACCTTTTGTGGCACTAGGGACTTTGCAGATGTGATTATGCTAAGTATATTAAGATTGGGTTATCTTGGATTATCTGGATTGGCCCAATCTAATCATGAGTCTTTAAAACAAGAGCTTTTCCTAGCTCTGTTCTGAGAAAGAGATGTGATTAAAAAAAAAAAAGGGGGGGGGTCAGGAAGGGGCCAAGTGCCAAGGAATACAGGTGCCCTCTAGAAGCTGGCAAAGGCAAGGAAATAGATATTTCCCTAGAACTTCCTGAAGGAATTCAGACCTGTTGATACTGTGATTTAGACAGAGAGATCCAGGTAGACTTTCTTTTTTTTTTTTTGGTGGGGAGCAAACCCACAATCCAGGTTAGACTTTTGATTTACAGATCTGTAAGATAATAAACTTGTGTTGTTTTAAACTATTATATTTGTGATAACTTGACATGGCAGTAATAGAAAACTAATGTAGTTCCCTTCCCAGCCATGGGCTTTTGTACTTCTTGAATTGACTTTTGGCATCTCCTGTCTAGTGGCCTCCCTCCCTCTATTGACCTCAGTTATCTGCCTTCAATCCTCCTTGGGTCTCAAAGTGAAGATGTTATCTAGCTTTGATATCTGTACTGACTGTGTATGCCTCTACTTTTAATTTCTTTTCTGCCAATAGTTTCTCTGGGGTTAAAATAACTATTATTCCCCTCCTGTGGTACTTTTCTCCTTCTATATACCTTCTACACTAGACTGGGTTTCAAGGCTTTTGTTTGATCACAATCTCTCTTTCTGATTATATCTCCCCCAGTTCCTCTTGGTCAAGCGGCTCCAGTTAAATTATACTTCTCACTATTTTCACACATAATCTTGACTTTAGAGACTTGAATCAGTCAGGACAGGCTAGGTTGTGCTATAAAAACAAACTCAAAATTTTAGTGACTTAGGAAATATCCACATGGGTCAGTTGGAGAATAGCCTCACCTCTACCAGGTCTGTCCACATCTACACTCTCTTGCAGATTCGGTTTCTTCAGGTTCATGTGGTCATGAAATGGTAAAGTAGTTACTTTATGGTGTCTTCAACTTATATGTTCAATGAATTATGAGAACTTTAAGGGAAAGAAAAATGTTTGTTCACTCAATCACCATAATTATGCATTGAACCTGTATTGAATTCAAAGTCTAGTTCAGTGCTTGGGAACTATGATGAACTAGACATCCTGCAGAAATAGAGTGTCCACTAGGTATAGGAGGGGCTCTGGGGTAAACTGCTCTCCCCAACTTTGACAGTCATAAAGAAGGTGGTCAGCAAGGCGGGTGAGACAAATAAGGGAGCATATTGGGCTTATCAGTTTTGTCCATCATTTGCATAGGCTTTTAAAGATAAGTTTGTTCTAGTTTACTTCATGACTTCTGGAGGAACTTGCAAGAAACTGACTTTTATGCAATTTGAAATCTAAGGAAGTTCTCCGCTCGAGTGGAAAGAGTACATGCTTTGGAATTAGGCACATCTGAACAGGATTTCCAGGTCTGTCCTACATTACTCTGTAATCTTGAGGGAAATTACCCTCTTTGAGACTTGGTTTCTTCATTTGTAAATTGATTAATAGGTTCCTCAAAAGCTTAATGAGAAAACAGAAAACATACTTATTTTGGGACTTGGTACAAGTAGGCTCTGAATAACACTGGTTTCCTTCAGTCTCCTTCATGAGACACAATAGATGCTAACATTTCATTTTGTGCCAGATTCTACATAGCACCATTTAAAAAATTGTTTTATAAAGACATTTACTTTGCCTAAGTTTGGCCAGTTTATGTAGTTTCTTTCTTTTTTCTTTTCTCCTTTTTTTGTGTGTGTTTTTATTGCGGTATAATTCACATACCATAAAATTCATGCTTTAAAAGTGTACAGTTCAGTGATTGTTATTATGTTCACAAAGTTATGCAAGCGCCACCACTATTTAATTCCATAACATATAATCACCCCCAAAGAAACTCCATATACATTAGCAGTTACTCCCCGTTCTGTCCTTCTAGACCCTGGCAACCACTAATCTACTTTTATTATAATAATCCATTTAATATAAATGGAATCATATAATATGTGGCCTTTTTTGTGGGGATTCTTTCACTTAATATGATGTTTTCAAGGTTCATCCATGTTGTAGAATGTATCATTACTTCATACTACCTTTTTATTGCCAAATAATATTCCATTGCATGGATATATCACATTTTTGTCTATCCATCAATCAGTTGATGGACATTTGGGTTGTTTCCACGATTTGCATATTATGAATAATGCTGCTATAAACATTGATGTATAACTATTGTGCAATCATATGTTTTTATTTCTTTGGGGTATATCCTAGGAGTGGAATTTCTCAGGTCATATATGGTAACTATGCTCACTGTTTGAGGAACTGCTATACTGTTTTCCAAAGTGGCAGCACTAATTTACATTCCTAAGAGCAATGTATAAAGGTTTCAATTTCTAGAAATCCTTGTCAACACTTGTTATTGCCTGTCTTTTTTTAAAACTATAAACTTTTTGTCAGTCCTTCTGATTATAGCCATCCTACCAGATGTGAAGTGGTTTCTCATTGTGGTTTTGATTTGCATTTCCATGATGACTAATGATGTCGAACATATTTTCACATGCTTATTGGCTTTTTGTATATCTTCTTTGGAGAAATGTCTATTTAAATTAGTTTTCTTTCTTTTTATACCATTTCTTCTTATTTTAAATTTTGATTTTTTTTTTATACTGCTAAACTTTCTAATTACTACCAAATGGACACACAAGAGAGGTTTAAGTGAGGTAGTAGTTCCTTACCTGCAAGGTATTGAAGGTAAGAACACTGAACTGTGAGCCTGTGATCTGGGGGCTAGCCTTGGATTTGCCACACCTTGACTGGGAGAACTTGAACAAGTAGCTGTGAACCTGAGCATCCTCAATCTGTTCAACCAAGTTAATTTTTCTCAGTTTCTGAGCTGTAGTATTGAGCACCAGCTTTGTATCAGATGTGGTACAAGGTCCAGGGAAACATAGATAAATAAGGCTTGGTTTCTCTGCCTAATGCCCTTGATTTCTAGACAGATTTAAGTGGATATTACAATATAACAAGATGCAGTCACAGGGTAGAGAATCAAATACTGTGGAAGCTCCAACAAGGGGATGACTTGCTGTCCCTAGGGCCATCTGTACAATTCGTTACGCAATTACCCTAATTGATTACAGATCTGTTCCTTTCCTCCAATATTTCAAAGGTCCTTTTAGATTTAAAGATCTAGAGAGTCTGTAGATGGAGGGAAACTTGGGGATCATTTACAATTTTAACCTTTCATTCTATAGAAGAGGAATTGAGCATCAGTTATATCAAATGATCTTGACCAGTTCAAGTCCAGTATCTAGGCATTCAGTCTACCTCTTAACACATTTCCACTGTCTTTCACATTCCCTTTGCTATCTTTAAAATGAAAATCAACAAGTTAAGACTAAGTAAGTGGTCTCAATAATAATGAGTCTTTAGCATCTTTTAAATTGATTTGAGGTGTGGAAGAAAGTATTTTGAGCCCCAAATTCCTTGATAGACTTCAAAAAAAAAGTCTTCCTAAGACTAATTGTATTAGTCAACTAGGGCTACCGTAACAAAATACCATAGACAGGTGGCTTTAAGAACATAAATTTATTTTTTCACATTTTTGGAGACTGGAAGTCTGACATTGGGGTGCCAGCATGGTCAGGCTCTGGTTAGGGCCTTTCTCCTGGCTGGCAGATAGCCACCTTCTTGCTGCATCCTCACGGGGGAAGAGGGTGGGGGTGGGGGGTGAGGGAGAGAGAGAAAGAGAGGTCTTCTTATAATGCCACTAATTTTTTTTCAGTTACAGTTGACATTCAATATTATTTTATATTAGTTTCAGGTGTACAACATAGCAGTTAGATGTACGTATAATTTATGAAACAATCCTCCTGATAAGTCTAATACCCTCCTGGGACCATAAATAGTTATTATAATATTATTGATTATATTCCCTATGCTGCATTTTATATCTCCATGACTATTTTATGACTACCAATTTGTACTTCTTAATCCCTTTCTCTGTTTCACCCGGCTTCCAACTCCCCTCCCATCTGGCAACCATCAGTTTGTTCTCTGTATCTATGAATCTGTTTCTGTTTTGTTTGTTAGTTTATTTTGTTCTTTAGATTCCACAGATAATTGAAATCATATGGTATTTGTCTTTCTCTGTCTAATTTATTTCACTTAGCATAATATCCTCTAGGTCCATCCATGTTGTTGCAGATGTTAAGATTTTATTTTTTTATGGCCGAGTAATATTTCATTGTGGATATGTACCACATCTTCTTTATCCAATCATCTGTTGATATAGATCTTGCCTATTGAAAATAACTCTGGCCCGGCCGGGTGTGGCTCAGCGGTTGAGCGTCGACCTAGGATCCATGCAATCGGGGTTCGATTCCCGGTCAGGGCACATGCCCAGGTTGCGGGCTCGATCAATGACTCTCTCATCATTGGTGTTTCTGTCTCTCTCTCTCCCTCTCCTTTCCTCTCTCTGAAATCAATAAAGATATATTTTAAAAAGAAAGAAAGAAAGAAAGAAAGAAAGAAAGAAAGAAAGAAAGAAAGAAAGAAAGAAAGAAAGAAAGAAAGAAAGAAAATAACTCTGCAATGAACACGGGGTGCATATATTTTTGAAATTAGTATTTTGGATTTCCTTGCAAAAATACCTACTACTGAAATTGCTGGGTTATAAAATAGTTCCATTTGTAATTTTTTGAGGAGACTCCATAGTGTTTTCCATAGTGGCGGCACCAATTTGCAATCCTACCAACAATTCACAAGAGTTCTCTTTCCTCTACATCATCACCAACACTTGTTTGTTAATTTATTGTTGATAGCCATTCTGACAGGTGTGAGGTGATATCTCATTGTGGTTTAAATTGGCATTTTTCTGATGATTTGTGACATTGAGCATCTTTTCATATGTCTATTGGCCATCTATGTGTCCTCTTTTGATAAATGTCTGTTCAGATCCTCTGCCAGTATTTAATTGGATTTCTTTTGGTGTTAAGTTGTGTGAGTTCTTTATAAATTTTGGATATTAACTCTTTATCAGATGTCTCATTGGTGAATATCATCCCCCGATCAGTAGTTTGCCTTTTTGTTTTGTTGATGGTTTCCTTTGCTGTGGAGAAACTTTTTAGTTTGATGTAGTCTTATTTGTATATATTTTTCTTTTGGTTCCCTTATCCAAGGAGTTATATAAAAAAAATTACTAAGAGCAGTGTCAGAGAGTTTACTGCCTATGTTTTCTTCTAGGAGTTTTATGGTTTTGGATCTTATATTTAAGTTATTAATCAATTTTGAGTTTATTCTTGTATATGGTATAAGAAGGTGGTCTAGTTTCATTTTTTGCATGTATCTGTCCAGTTTTCCCAACACAAATTATTGAACAGACTGTCTTTGCCCCATTGTATGTCTTTGCCTCCTTTGTTATAGATTAATTGACCATATAAGAGTGAATTTATTTCTGGGACCTATAGTCTGTTCTATTGATTTATGTATTTGTTTTTATGCCAATACCATGTCATTTTGATTATTATAGCCTTGTAGGATAGTTTGATATTAGGTAGCATGATATCTCCAACTTTGTTCTTTCTCAAGTTTGCTGTGTCTATTCAGGGTCTTTTAGGTTCCATAGACATTTTAGGATTATTTGTTCCAGTTCTGTGAAAAATGCCACTGGTATTTTGATAGGGATTGCATTGCATTTATAGATTACTTTGCATAGTATGGACATTCTAATGAAGTTAATTCTTTCTATCCATGGTATATGCACAGGGCATGCTTCCATTTATTTGTGTCTTCTTCAGTTTCTTTTTTTTTAAAATATCTTTATTGATTTCAGAGAGAGGAAAGGAGAGAGAGAGACAGACAGAAACATCAATGATGAGAGAATCATTGGGGATCGAGCCTGCAACCCGGGCATGTGTCCTTACCGGGAATCGAACCCCGATCACCTGGATCCTAGGTCGACGCTCAACTGCTGAGCCACTCCCGGCCGGGCTTCTTCAGTTTCTTTCTTCAATGTCTTATCCTTTTTGAATAGAGGCATTTTAACTCCTTGGTTAATTTATCCCTAGGAATTTTCTTTATGCAATTGTAAATGGAATTGCTTTCTTAATTTCTCTTTCTGATAGTTCATTATCAGTGTATAAAAATGCAACAGATTTCTGAATATTAATTTTGTATCTTGCTACTTTCTGAATTCATCGATCAATTCTAATAGTTTCTGTGTGTGTAATCTTTAGGGTTCTCTCTATACAGTGTAATGTCATCTGCATATAATGACAGTTTTATTTCTTCTTTCCAATTTGGATGCCATTTATTTCTTTTTCAAGTCTGATTGCTGTGGCTAGGACTTCCAAAACTATGTTGAATAAAATTGGTGAAAGTGGACATCCCTGTCCTGTTCCTGAAGGAAAATGCTTTTAACTTTTCACCATTTAGTATGAAGTTAGCTGTGGGTTTGTCATATATGGTCTTTTTATGTTGAGGTATGTTTTCTCTATTCCTACTTGGCTAATAGTTTTTATTATAAATGGGTGCTGGATGTTGTCAAATGCTTTTTCTGCATCTATTGATATGATCATATGATTTGTATCCTTTATTTTGTTGATGTGGTGTATCATGTTAATTTATTTGTGGATATTGAACCAAAATTGCATCCAGGAATAAATTCCACTTAATCATGGTGTTTGATCTTTTTAATGTATTACTGAATTCAGTTTGCTAGTATTTTGTTGAGGATTTTCCATCTATATTCATTAAGAATATTGGCCTATAATTTTTTTTGTAATATCTTTAACAGGTTTTGGAATCAGGATACTACTAACCTTGTTAAATGAGCTTGGGAGTCTTCCCTCCTCTTAAATTTGTTTTGGCATAGTTTGAGAAGGATAGGTGTTAGTTTTCTCTTAATGTTTGGTAAAATTTGCCTATGAAGCCATCAGATCCAGAAATTTTATTTGTTGTGAGTGTTTTGATTACCACTTCAGTTTCATTTGTTGTAATCAGTCTGTTCAGATTTTCTGTTTCTTCCTGATTCAGTCTCGAAAGGTTGTATATTTCTATGAATCATCCATTTTTTCCAGATTGTCGAATTTGTTGGCATATAATTGTTTATAGTATTTTTTATAATCATTTGTGTTTCTGTGGTGCTATTCTGTCACGTCTCCTCTTTCATTCTCATTTTATTTATTTGGGTCCTCTTTTTTTTATTTTTTATGAATCTGGTTAAAGTTTTAGCAATATTTTTTTATCTTTCCAAAGAATCAGCTCCTGGTTTCACCAATCTCTTGTATTGCTTCTTTAGATTTCATTTCATTTATGTCTACTCTGATCGTTATTATTTTCTTCATTTTACTGACTTTGGGCTTTGTTTGTTAGTCTTTATCTAGTTCCTTTAAGTGTAAGGTTAGATTATTTATTTGAGATTTCTCTTGCTTCTAATGGTAGGTTTTTATTGCTGTGCATTTCCTTTTTCAAACTGTTTCCGGCATGTCTCATAGATTTGGGGTCATTGTGTTTTCTTTTTCATTTGTCTCTAGGTGTCTTTTGATTTCTTCCTTGATCTTGTTGTTAACTCATTCATTGTTTATTAGCATATTATTTGCCTTCCATATGTTTGTGCGTTTTTCAGTTTTTTTCTTGTAATTGATTTCTAGTTTCATACCATTGTGATTGGAGAAGATGCTTGACATGATTTCAATTTTCTTAAATTTATTGAGACTTGTTTTGTGTCCTAACATGTGGTCTATCCTGGAAAATGTTTCATGTACTCCTGAAAAGAATGTAAATTCTGCTCTTTTTGGATGAAATGTCCAAAATATCAATTAAATCCATCTGGTCTAATGTGTCACTTAAGGTGCTGTTTCCTTGTTGATTTTCTGGCTGGATGATCTACCCATTGATGTCATGGGGTGTTAAAGTCCCTTACATTTACTGTATTACTGTCAATCTCTCTTTTTATGCCCATCAATATTTGCTTTATAAATTCAGGTGCTCCTACATTGAGTGTTTAAATGTTTATAGGGGTTATAATCCTCTTGCTGGGTTGATCCCTTTCTCATCATGTAGTGTTGTTTGACTCTTGTTATACACTTTGTTTTAAAGTCTGTTTTGTCTGATATAAGTATTATTACCTCAGCTTCTTTTTTCATTTCCATGAAATATCTTTTTCCATTTTTGTTTTTTTTTTGGTACTTTCAGTCTATGTATGTCTTCTGATCTTAAATGTGTCTCTTTTAGACAGCATATGTATTGGTCTTCTTTTCTTATTCATTCTGCTACCCTATGCCTCTTTTTCCATAATTTTAAAATTCATTAAAAATTTTTAAATTTTGCTATTATAGTTTACATTCAATATTATATTAGTGTCAGGTATACAGCATAGTGGTTATACCTTTATATAACTGATGAAGTGAACATCCCAGTAAGTCTAATAACTTCCTCACAGCATACATAATTATAATGTTATTGACCATATTTCCTATGCTGTATGTTACATCTCTATGACTGTTTTTATAACAGTCAATCTGTACTTCTCAATCCCTTTACCTTTTTCACCCAGTTCCCCAGTCTCCCTCCCATCTCACAGCCATCAGTTTGTTCTGTGTATCTATGTGTTTGTTTCTGTTTTGTTTATTAATTTACTTTGTTTTTTAGATTCCACATAAAGTGAAATCATATGGTATTTGTCTTTGTCTGACTTATTTCACTTAGTATAATACTCTCCAGGTTCATCCTTGTTGTCACAAATGGTAAGATTTCATTCTTTTTTATGGCTGAATAATATTCCATTGCAGATATGTGCCACATCTTCTTTATCTAATCTATCACTTAACACTGGGATATCCTTTCCTTATCTGTTCAGCTACTCGATGTCTTTGATTAGAACATTTAATCCATTTATATTTAAAGCCATTATTGATAGGTATGTAGTTCTTATAGTTTTATTATTCATATTTATGTTTTCTTTCCTTCTTCTTAAAGAAGTCCTTTTAACATTTTTTGTAATACTGGTTTCATGGTGATTAACTCTTAACTTTCCTTGTCTGGGAAGCTCTTTATCTTTCCTTTCTATTTATATGATAGCCTTGCTGGACAGAGTAGTCTTGGTTATAGGCCCTTGCTTTTTAGCACTTTGAATATTTTGTGCCAGTCCCTTCTGGCCTGCAAAGTTTCTGTTGAGAAGTCAGCTGACAGTCTTATGAGAGCTCCTTTGGAGGTAACTAATTGCTTTTCTTTTGCTGTTTTTAAGATTCTCTCTTTATTTTTAACCTCTGGCATTTTAATTATGATGCCGTTGGTGTGGGTCCTTTTGGGTTCATCTTGTTTGTTACTCTCTGTGCTTCTTGGACTGTGTGTCTATTTTTTTTCACCAGATTAGGGAAGTTTTGGGTCATTTTTCCAATTTCCTGCTCTGTTTTCTTTTTCTGGTTTGCCTATGATGTGAATGTTGCTATACTTGATGTTGCTCCATAGGTCCTTCAGTTCCTTAAACTATCTTCAGTCCTCTGCTTTATCTCATCTGCTGTTAATTCCTTCTAGTGTAACCGTCATTGCAGTTATTGTATTTTTCACTTTTGACTGGTTCTTTTTTTATGGTTTTTATGTTCTTTTTTTATGTTTACTATCTCTTTGTTGAAGTTCTTACTGAGCTGATATATTCTTCTGTAAGTTCATTGAGCATCCTGGTAACCAGTGTTTTGAACGCTATATCTGGTAGATTTTGCTTGCCTCCATTTTATTTGGTTCTTTTTCTGGAGTTTTCTCCTGCTCTTTCATTTTGGATATGTTTCTTTGCCTCCTTATTTTGGCTGCCTCTCTGTTTGCTTCTATGTATTAGGTAAATCTGCTATGCTTCCCAGGCTTGGCAGCTTGATAAGGCACTGATCTTGTTGGATTAGAAATCGTTTCTTATGAACTCATTTTACCTTAGTTACCTCCTAAGAACTCTGTCTTCAAATACAGTCACATTGGGAGTTAGAGTTTCAATATATGAACTTGGGGTGGGGGGGACACAATTCAGTTTATGGTATGGATTTATTTTTTAGCTCTCTCCTTCCTCCCTTCTCTCCATGACTCATAGGAAATGCTAGGGTTTAGGTATTTATAACATAATATTTTTGAAGATTTTTGTGTGTGTCTGAAGAATATTGTGTGTGTGTATGTGTGTGTGTGTGTGTGTGTAATAACTGAAATACATATTGCTAACTAAAGTTTAAATATTGTTTTCAATCACTTTTCAGAACTTTTATTTGAATTGCTAATATGGAAAAGAGTTAAACCAGGGACCATAAAATTTATTATTGGAGTAACTGAGCATTGGCTCTGTTTTATTCAAAATGTTCAAGCAGAATCTGGCCTGGGTGACTATTTGTCAAGGATAGGCTAGAGGAGATTCCAGCACTGGGTGGGAGTTGGAATAGATAGCCTTGGAGATTACTTCCAATTTTAAGATTTTATTATTCTCAGAAGAATATTGGATGGGTTTGTGTTTTACCTTCTCTTTCCTACTGAACACCCTTGATGGAGGTGGTAACAAGAAATGAAATGTCCCAAATGCAAGTAGCAGGAGGGTGCAAAGACCAAAGCCAAATTTCTGAAAAATCCACTATCAAAATTGAGAGTTGGCCGCATTATTAGTGATGGTCAATAAGTAATGTTGATTTTGGAATGTTAACACACTAGCATTGAAAGGGGAAGATACCATTGCCACCCAAGGAGCAATGGTTAACAAAGTGAGAATAACAGAGAAACAGCTACTAATGAAAGAGGGCTTTATGTAAAAGGAATTGCTAACGTTATTATTTTTGATATAAAGGAAACATAGATAACATTAACTACCATCTTCAAAAAATATACCATAGTTTACCTTTCCCACATGATAGGTGTCTATTATTTCACAAATCTATGAAGTCCTTGGGAAGGGGTATCATTCTACAAATATTTGTGCTCCCAGCATCTTGTACAATATATAGCACATAGAAGCCATATGGTAACTATTGAATGAATTAGTTAATGATATATATATATATATATATATATATATCTGAATAATATGAATTACTTATTCCTATATTTATCTAATGACTTTTCTTGAATATATTTTTGAGAGCTCTATCGAGTTATAATTAACTACAATAATCTGCACACTTTAGAGTACAATTTGATGTTTAGATATGTATGCCTATGAAACCATCACCGCAATCAAGATGAACATATACACCTTATGCTTTTTTGTAATCCCTTTTTCCTGCCCCTGTCCTTATACCTCCTCCCCAAGTAAGCAACCACTGATTTTTCTGTCATTATCCAACTATATTTCATTTTCTAGAATTTTATATAAAAGTAAACATACAATGTGTACTTTTTTTTTGTATGGCTTTTTTCACTTGCCATAATTATTTTGGGATATATCCATGTTGCTGTGTTGTTGCATGTATCAATAATTCATTTTAAAATTCACTAGTTATTATTGCTGAGTAGTACTCCATTATGTGGATATACCACTATTTGTTTATTTATTCACCTACTGATGATCTGAGTTGCTCCTAGTTTTTGGTTATTACAAATAAAGATATTATAAATATTCACATACAGGTCTCTGTGTGGACATATGCTTTTTTTCTCTTGAGTAAATAAATACCTAGGAGTAGAATGGCTGTATGATATGATGTTTAAATATGGTATATTTTGAATGTGTATGAAACCACCAAACTATTTTCTAAATTGATTATACCATTTTACATTCTCACAAGATTATGGGTGTTGCAGTTTCTCAGCATCCTCACCAATGCTTGGTATAGAAAATCCCTCTAATTTTAACCAAATGTAATAAGAGTGTAGTAGCATCTCATTATGGTTGTTTTTCACTTCCCTAATGATTAATTATGGTGAGCATATTTTTATGTGCCTATTTGCCATCCATAAATTTCCTTGGTGAAATGTCTTTTAAAATATTTTGCCTGTTTTTTATATTAGAGTGTTTGTTTTTCAAACTGGACCGGAGTTCTTTCCATATTCTGGATAAAAGTACTTTATTACATACAGTAGCCCCCCCCCCTTATTCGTGATTTTTCTGTCCATGGTTTCATCCACCCATGGTCAACCATGGTCTAAAAATATTAAATGGAAAATTCCAGAAATAAACAATTGATGAAATCTCACACTGTCCTGCTTCATCCTGGCTGGGATGTGAATCATCCCTTTGTTCATTGTATTTAGGCTGTATACACTACCTGCCCATTAGTCACTTAGTATCTTTCTGGGTATCAGATTGACTATTCTGAAATACGAATCAGCTCAATTTTCAATTCTTGTTTATTCTTCCGTAGCATTTGTTGTAGGTGTCACCCAGATTCCCTTTAATAGGTTGGTGCCGGCATTCCCCAGCTCCAGGTGGTGTTAGCTTGCTAATTGCTTAAATCTGCAGCTTTGTCTGGAAACTTCTGACCTGATAGAACGTTGGAATGAACTCTAGATGGTGCAGTTGAGGGGCCTGTTGACACCTGCAAATGTTGGACACTGTTCTTCAGGATCCAGTATTTGCCCTAAACCAATGACCTTTGTATGCTGCATTGCTGTTGGCAGGTAGACTATATGCATCTGGGACCTAAAGGATGTAAGTAAGGATGATCCAACTCACCATCACTATGCAACTCTCAATTCGGTGGGTCTAGAGATCCTGGTTCTTAGAAGGGGAATGCTTCCACCTGGGAATACAATAAGAGTCCAACATAAAATAAAACTACAGCGGCCACCTGGCATTTTGACATTCCCCATTCCAGCAGACCAACAGTCAAAGGAAGGAATTACCATGTTGGCAGAGGTAATTGTGATTGTGATCATTACGGAGGTGGTAAAGTTGCTACTATATAATCGGGACAGGGTGGGCTATGTTTGACACTCATATGAGCCACTGGGACATCTCCTGATACTCCCATGCTCATTTTTAACTGCAAATTGGCAAGTGAGGCAATAAAGCCTTGATAACTAGGGGCTTAGACTACTCAACGGTTGAGGTCTGGGTCATCCAATTAGAGGGATCACATAGATCATCAAAAGTGCTAGCGGTACGGGAGGGAAATCTAGAAAAGATAGAAGAGAAAGGAGATGTATGTCAGCGATGGTCTTGGGAACAACTTCAGCAGAGGGACAATAGCTCATCTCACTAACTCTTCTCCTCTAAGTTTTACTGGAAATTGCAACCAACTAAATTCCAAGAGAAGCAAGGAGTAGACGGAGTAAACTTAATGTGAGAAGCAAGTGGACTGAGCTGTACTAGGGATAAAAGATGCTGATGGTATCCTGCCCTGATTCCCTCTCCTAGGGATGTACATCAGCCCCCAGCTGTTGTAAATGCTGGCTGCTAATGGCATATATCACACACCTTCTTGAAGATGGTCCTTGGCTAAGGGGAGTGTCTTTGCCCAGAGATAGGTGGGAGAGATTACACTTTTCTCCCTCTGCCTGGGGCAGCCCCATGACCATGGAGTAACTGATACAAGGACGCAGCAGCCCAGCCTCCTTCCGTCTGAATGGGGTAACTTTTAAAGCACATTATCCCCCAGAGCCCTCCGTGAGATCAGGCTGAGACTAGACTTCCTCCAAAATCACGTTTGCGTAGCCTTTCCTTCTGCTCTAACCTCATTCCCTCATTGCCCTTACAGGTTCCTCCCGAGGGCACTTCCTCAATGTATCATTTATTCAGTAATCCTGATTTCAGTCTCTGCTTCTAAGGAACTTGACTGAGAAAGGAAAATTCTTTTCAAGGATTTCAGATTGTACAGGTACACCTCCGTTTACGGTGCTTCGCACGTTTTGTTTTTTTACAAATTGAAGGGAAGACCTCTACCAGCAAAAAGGTTATGAGTCACTTTGTTGCGATACTTGTTTTTGTTGTAGTGGTCTGGAACTGAACCTGCAATACCTCCAAGGTGTGCTGTAGCTAATTTAGTTACTACTCCAATTGTTAGTTACCACTGCTCCATCGGTGTTCCAAAAAGTTGTTGAAATCTCTTACACTCTGTTGTTTCCTTTCTCATTACTGTTGTCCTTCTAAGACCTACACCTTTTCATTCCTCTCCTGACATCTTAGCACATTTTTTGGAGAACGGAGTTATATGCATGTGGTCAATTTTGTAAGGAAGCTTAAACTATGTATATAGAAACTCAGGTTTATTTTGTAGTTTCTAGTAAATATACCATGTCCACTAAAGATAATAAATATTCCACCAAAAACTAGTTAGATAAAAATACAGTGACAGTAAGGAATTGTAATGCTTTAAGCTTTAAACAAGATTGTCAGAAATTCCAAGGAACAGTGTATTGGGGTGAAGTCATCCATTTTGCTTCCAGTTTAGTGTTTCCAAGAAACATTTCATTTAATAGAATATTTAACATTCATTCATTTAAGAAATATCTATTTACTTTGAATAGGTTTACTAATCTCTGCTAGAACCAATGTTAACATTTTTATTAATGAGATAAAGCAAGGTCATTAAGGTTATAATTACATGACTCACTGAATTTTCGCCAAGTTTATCCAGTTCACTAATGTTTTCTTAAAATATTTATTTACCATTATCATACTTCTTGGCTTGCAACAAATGTGTGTGTATGTGTGTGTGTGTGTGTGTGTGTGTTTTAATCACTTATGACAGTGAACTCCAAAAGCCTACTTGGAGTTCTTAGAGAATGTCGTATCAGTGACGTATGGGTTAATCCATACAGTGTTATGCTGTATCTATTTGTGTATGTATTATCTCCCCCACAGAGTTGAAGGCAAGAGCTATGCCTTCTATCCTTCCAGAATCTGGTACACAGCAGATGCTCAAGTGGATATTGGCCCAAGATAAACTAAAACAAAACAGAAAAGCCTAGCAAATATTTGAG
The DNA here is from genome assembly GCF_964146895.1 of Miniopterus schreibersii. NCBI lineage: Eukaryota > Metazoa > Chordata > Mammalia > Chiroptera > Miniopteridae > Miniopterus > Miniopterus schreibersii. The sequence continues at coordinate 64,336,698 of NC_138106.1, read as the reverse complement.
AAATTTCCTATAGTTACCAATGACTTGCAAGTTAATGTGTTATCTTTCAATCTCTAATCTCCCACAGGTAAATAGTTTCCCTCGCGTCTCCTAACACTTTCTTGTTGCAAATAAAATTGGATCAGGGATTGTGGCACAGCTGGTTTGAGTACTTGGTACCAAAGCACAGTTCAAGTGAAGTCATTCTTGGTGCAGCTGGCTGGTTCATTCAGTTTCACTTCACAGAGGCACACTATTTATGTTCTTCCTTCCACATCTGCAAAACTCCTTTTAGAGTCAATGAGAATTACAGGCTTTGAGCACACTGGAGACATGGTATGAGACTTTATTTTGTGCTTATGTTTTCTTTTCTGTTATTACTAGAGGATAGGATTAATATTGGGGTGATGCTAAAATAGTGTTATAGAATCCACATAATCAAATTACTTTGCAGTTGGAAGGGACTTTGAAAGTCATTTAGTTGAACATATTACACACAATTTTACACATGAGAGAACTAAGGCTTACAGACTTTAAATTACTTGATTAAGAGTAGTTACTGGTAGATGCAGGATTAGTGATGCCATCTCCATGCAGGCATATTTTAGGGAACTGACACTCAGTTCTCAGATAAACAAAAGTCATTTAACAAATCAGTTTATAATGAATTTTCATTGCATTCTTATTTTAAAACTGAAATTTTAGAAGTTAATGTCTAGTTAATTAGTTTTTGCTGAAAAATGAAGGAATCAAACTTTTGATATTGAAAATGATTTCAGCATATACCAGTGTCTGCTCCTATTTCAGTCTGTATAAGGCCATGGGCCACTTTAATCTTAAACCATGAATAAAAGACTATAGTTGCTCCAGGATCATTGATGTGAGATTTTGGAACTGAATATACGGAATGCAAGAGGTCATTTTGAATGTATACTGACCCCAGCACAGACATCTAGGAAAATTTTTTTAGATCAAATTTCTTATATAAGTTTGTTTTAATGACTTTTAATTTTTCTGACAAAAGGTTGAGTATGTTAAAAAAAATGTTTGAGTTGTTTGAAAGTCAGAGTTAAGCAGATTCTGCTCATTTCTAAGCTATTCTAAATCTTAATGAATGACTTTTGATCATGCAGGTGCCCCAGAGGGCTTTATCGCCAGCCTGATATTCTTTAAGACTTCACTCACATGTCCTCTGTTTGTCAGCATGAATCTCTTTCACAAATATACAGAATAGAAGAAAGTCAGAAAGGTGCTAGCAATGACCACATCAAAAGTGTCATAGGTCAAATCCAGAGAGAGAGCAAGGGGAGAGCAAGTAGGTGTCTTGGGTTAAAGTCAGTAAGAATGGGGGCTGCAGGGATGGGTAACCCAGGCTAGGAAAATGAAAGACCTTTAAGGACTGAAGGACCCAGGCAGGATCACACACTATAGCTCTGGTGATCCAAGTCTAAGGTCTATACAAGAGATTAAGAATATGACTCAAGCCCGGTCGGGTTGGCTCAGCAGTTGAGTGTCGACCTAGGATCCAGGCGATCGGGGTTCAATTCCTGGTCAGGGCACATGCCTGGGTTGGGGCTCAATCAGTGACTCTCTCATCATTGATGTTTCTATCTCTCTCTCTTCCTCTCCTTTCCGCTCTCTGAAGTCAATAAAGATATATTAAAAAAAAAAGGAAAAAAAGAATATGACTCAAAATATCTGAAGAAGTGGGGCCACGTACTAGAAGCGAGAATGAACTTCAGCATAGAATAAGTATGTAGAGAAAAATTTTGAAGTAGGTGATGCTCTTCATATACACCTTCCCAACAACCTTGGGATCTATCTAGTCCAAGTCAAAAGATGAGACACCTGGATGAAGGCAGGTGCGTTTGAGGGCTGAGCTCCGAATGCAAGGGAGTATGCCTGTTATTTCTTTCCTAAGTCCCTCTGTTCTGCACACTGAAGTTATTCCACAAATTCTCACTAAGTGAAAGTTGTATGGATAAAACACACATGTACTTTGGAGGAACTCCGGACCAGATTTGAGACACATGTGTTCAGTAGTGAATGGATTAGCTTGGATGAAAGATCTGGACAAACTGCATGATTTACTCAGCCTAATTTACTATAATTGTTACTAGTCAAAATAAGAGTTACCATCTTTCAAGTCTTACATATGGTTTTGATGCTCCCTCCTCACAGGCTTCCTGTCACATGCTGCTCTGAATTTACTGAGGTCACTACAGACTGTGTGTTGCTTTACGACTCTTGTAGGACTGTTGCTAGGGAAGATTTCCCAAGACCTATGAGGTCAGTGAGAAGTTGAACAACGAAAAGAATAAAAGAATTTATTAGCTTTCTATTAAAATTTGCTTTTGTGGAAATCCTTAGGAAGATAAGGCATCAATAAGCATTTTTTAAACAGCATAAAACTTTTAACTAGAGGGGACCATGCAAATTTATATGGAAATATTTTTGGGTTATGATATTATGGAATTAAAGTTGTCATTGCAAATAAACTGGAATGCCCAAGAACACATGAAAGCCCAGTAGTTGTGATAAGAACTATTTTCTTGTTCTAGTCCCACCATCATATTATTGTAGGATGACTCGAAAAAATTACCTCTGGATCTCAATTTCTTTGTCTGAGACGTGACATTTTTAGACTAAAGCTGCAGGGTACTTTTTGGCTCTGTTAATGATTTATATTTTGTTTCTCTCACAAAGTTTTGGCAAATAACGAGTGTTCATTCAATAAATACAGACTATTCCTTGCCCTCACAAAGTCGTGTGGTTCTAAGAGAGGGAAGTGAGTGGTTCCATGGTTTGGGTAAACAGGATGAGAAGGATTTGGGTGAATAAATCTACAAATTGAGTGTCTCCCTGAAGTTTATCATAAAGATAATCTGCTGAGCTCTGGACATCTAATAGCACACACAACTGCTTTTGACAAGTAGAACTGCTGGTGACAAAAGTTACGTCAACATCTGAGTGAGGTGTAGATTAGCAGTACCTAACTTCTTAGGGAGGACTGGTAAGTGAGACGCAAGGAAAATAAGGCCAATAGGAAGGGCATCCAAGTAAATTGGAATAAAGTCCAACCTACAGAATGTTCCCAGCAGAGGTATAAGAGATTCAATTGTAATTGGCAGAGAAAGTATTTGCTCTCTACATGAGAAGAGGCAGCAAGAACAATGGAAAAGGCCCGACAAAAGAAATGAGACATTCCAAAAAGATGGGAAGGCTGAGTCGGTCTTGCAGCAAAAACAGAACCCCTCCTCTTAGGTTTTAAATTATCTCACCTCTTCTTTGCTGAAAAATCACTTCCTGCCCCCTCCCCTTCCTTTTGTCTTCCTGTCACCTCTTGAAAGACTTGAGATTTAGATTATAGCCTCTGTATACCAATGAAAACTTGTACTTGAACCATTAAGTTGAAAGATGCTTACTCACATGCCCCTGAGAGATTTTCATAACAGAACTGCTGTTGGGGACTTGGGAAGTGACCAGTCTCTTTGATTTCCTGGGGAAAGCCACCACAACAAAGTCCTCAAGGTCAAAGCTTAGCTTTACACTGAACAAGAAATTGCAAATTTTGACTTTTTGGTGGGTTCACAGAGAGGTCACCAGGACTGGTTCCTACACACATTGCCAGTAACAACAGACTTATCCACAATGCAAAAAAAAATAAAAAATAAAATAAAAAAATCTTTGGAATATTATTGCAAAGTCTCTGTGGATGAATTTAAAAACTTGATGAAATGATTGATCAAGTGGCTGTAAAATTTGATTAAGGATCAAAGGGTGGCTTGGACTATAATAGCAAACACTTAAACTTAGGTGCAGTAAGGCAGGATTTCTTATTTCTGCCACCTTTGCAATATTAAACTCATAGTCTTGTTGTTGTTTTCCAAGGACAGACACAGTTGTCTCTGCCCCCAGATGTGATCTGATGTCCTTTTGCTCTCTCGAATCTCTTTTCAATCGTCCCCGCTATTTCAGGCAATAGTCTTAATGAACCTTGGAAACCAGGTCTAAGCCTCATAGGCAGCCTGTCTGCAAAGCTCATAACATTGCTGCAAGCCCAGGTGACCACTGTTAAACACAGGGCTCTCTCTTGATCTGGCAAAGCATCACAGCCATCTCTGTGTTTGGAGAACCCAGGTTGTCTGAAAGGAAGCATTGTTCATTTAAGGCCCTCTGTCCAAAGCATCCTCCTTGGAAAGGGTGTGCCAGGGGTCACTAGACCCTTTGCAACTACAACTCTTGGGGACAAGGGGAGAAGTTTCATAGGTAAGAAAGTTGACCTTTCACCCAAGAAGAAATTCTTTATTTTCTAAAAAAAATTGGGTAAAGCTTAAACAAAAGACATTTTTAATTCAAATACCATTTGGTAAATATAGTTTTCTAGTAGTGAGGAGAATTTACCAACACAAAACTCAGTCAAAAGGCCCTCTTGGATTGGAAAGCAAACTACCTGTGAAAAAGAGCTTATGCTCTTTGAAATGGCCTGATCCCAGCGGATGACACGCCCTTTATACTTCCCAGTCATTTTAAAGTACGTTATGGGGAGAAAAAAGTCTTTGCGTTTGATCTTAGTTTTCAGGCTTGGTGTTTTAATATATCACTGTTTTTAATGCAAACATTTCAAAAAAGTTTAAACCCTGTTTGAGTCCCTGGAGCTGAAGCTCATTTTGTATCTATTAGGGACTAAAGACTGAGTCCTTGGTTGGGTTTGTTTTTCCTTTCGGTGGAGTTGTAATAAACTGTTCTCCATCGTTTGGAGTTTGGGAGTGGGCCCACTGAGCTCAGCAGCTGTTAGGCCTTGCTTTGTGGGAGTGCGGCAGATAGCACCGCTGCGGAATGCGCAGGACTGCTGAGAGCCCCAGGGAAGCCTGCTGAGAAGGCCCTTCTGAGGGTCAGTTTGGAAGGAGCCACAAGAAAAAAGGGTGAGGGTTAATGGCTCCCTTCATGAGGCTTGCTGGCAGTGGTGCTTCACCTCAAATGGAAATTTCAGAAGTTTCTGTACTGCTCACAAGAGCATTCCTGGAGTTGAGCAGCAGAGAGTGAGGCCAAGCATAATGTAGTGACTCTGCTGAACACAGCTTTGTCTCCAGGAACTCATCATCATTATCAAATAGCATTTATTAAAAGCCCACACGCATATGGTGCAGAACAAACCACATTAAACAAGCACAGTTGGGTTGCTAGTTCTCTGGAGGGCCACAATTTAAAACACTAAAAAACGGACTTTCGCTTCTGTTAGGCTGTGTTCTGACAACCTGAGAACACTGAGAAAGGAGATTGCTTATACAGTGACTAATATTAATGCAAATAATGATAATTGGTACATTAATATAATATTGATTAGTATAGATATCATTAATTAAGGACTTCTCAGTGCCGGGTCCAAAGCTATTTGCTTATGCTATTGCAAAATATCCTTATTGCAACTCAGTGAAGTAGTCATCATTAATATATCTATTTTATGTAAGAGGTGACTGAAACTTGTACAAATTAAATAATTTGCCCATGAAAACAAAACTACTAGGTAGCAGAGCCAGGACTTGAACTTAGGTTTATTTATATCTAAAGACTATGCTAAGGCCATATTGCCAGTTCTCACGAGAGTTGAAAGTTCGCCTTGGGTGGGTTAGTAAAATATTTATGATAAAATAACTCCTATACTTTTTATATAGAAAGATAATTTATCTATGACTTTAATAAAGTCATAGATAAATTCAGAACCCCCCATTTGACTCTATTTAAAAGGATGTTGTTCTTACCATCAATGGGTTTAAGAATTTTTTTTTTTGGCATGGCCAACAGGAGAAGTGGGACTAGAGGATCTTAGGGTCTCTGGCTAGAGTAGTTTTTTCACCAAACTGAATGAAGAAGACTGACTTAGAAAACTGGTCAGAATTGCTTAGGCTGCAGAAATTTTGAGGTGTTCCTCCCTATAATAGCTTATGCTGATTAATAACCCTCAGGTTGGGGGGAGGAGGCCTCAAGTGATTTCAATCTCTTCTCTTTGGTATTTATCCTGCTTAGTGCTCTCTGAGCTTCCCGGTTCAGGGTCCCTTCTTGGAAATCTCACCCAGTCTCACAACTGTTCTCTCAAACTGGGGGGAAAATGCAGTGTAGAGTGTGGGACTGAATTGTTTTCTCTGAGGATGTGAAAATAGAAAACATCTTTAAATTGTTAAAACTGGTTGGGATGCAATCTGGCAATAGCCAAACACGCGCGCACACACACACACACACACACACACACACAAACACACACCAAAAACAAACAAAACACAAGCACAAATTCTTTAACCTATCAATCTCTATCCTGGAAATCTAACCCATAGGAATGAAAGCCCTGGCATCTAAAGATACATATGCAGTCACTTCTGCTATAACGCTTTACTTAGAAAATGTGAATTTGTTCCAATGCAATTGATATATTAGGGAACACTTTGAGCATAACATGAATTTCGCTTTGGTGTATGCACAATTTCCTTTGCAAGAAATTCTAAGGGATGGCAGGAAACTGTACCCAGCTGAACCAAGCTGCCTGGGAAAACACAACACACAGACACCTCATACATCTCCAGCTACCTCAGTTCAGTGTGTGTGTTAGGAACCACACCCATCCACATCTGCTGTTATATAACTTTCCATCCGATTTCAGATAACCCTCCTTTCACCACTTCACAATAACTCACAGGCAACCACCCTCCTGATACCTGCTTCCTCAAGCAAATTTCAGGTCTTTTTCAAGTTTGAGTGCCATGTTTATTATAGGATTTATGTATTTCTTGACCATTTATCATGTGTAATATTGTGCTACTGTTATTTTTAGGTTCCTATATATTTTTCAATATGTTGCCTTTTTTGGAGGGTTTTGTATGTTGTGCCCCCTTACCACTACTTTCCAGAAGCCCTGTAGTTTTCTTGCACAAGTTTCCATAGTGGGGTGATTTTTAGGGATGCATATATCAAGTTATAGTAGAACTTAGTGCAGAACACTGGTTATTGCAGCTTTGTTTATAGTGGCCAAAAAACTGGAAACAAATTAGATGCTCTTAATAGGGATGTGATTGGATAAAGTGGGGTTATTCATGCTATGGAATACTGTACAGTCTTTTTAAAAAATGGGTTAGCTTTCAATAGCACCTTAGAGAGATTTCCATGGTATTGTGCAGCTATATTTTTTGAGCACCTACTATATTCCAGGAATGATGTTCTTTCCGTATTTAACTTCCCTAAATGGAGGATACAAAAATAAATAAATGCAACAGGAGCTTTTTAAAGCTAACAAACAGACAAACATAATCTTAGACAACCAGGGCTTCCTAATTTGTTGCAGGATCCAGAATCATAAGTAATCCACTCTTATACAAATTAGAATGTGACTTCACAAGGGCTGCTGGGTTTCCCCAAAAGAAGAAAGGTTGTGTTTTAGGAATATAACTGAAAAGGAGGCACTGTACCCACCTAAACTCTGTTTTAAACATGGTGAGACAGATAAAATGCACATATGAATAACATCAATACCAGGAAGTCTGCAACAAATGTAAATAAGAGGTGTAAATGAGAAGTCCTAGGGTTTAGAAGGTTCCTTTTCTGGCTGAATCCTGCTTGAAATCATCATGAAGGAGATGGATGTAAGATATTCTTTAAATTATAGATGAGCCTTTTATGTCAAAGTTTTAAGAGCAGAGTTACAGAGTTTGAGGGAACATGATGTATATTTTAAATAGTAATAGTCTAGACGAGTTGGAGTTTAGGCTTATTTTATAAACATGTGTGTACCAAACTAACATGATAGTTGAGTACCAACCAAGAGTCACAGATGGGCCCTGCCTGGCGTGGCTCATCTCCTAGGTTGAGCATCAACCTAGGATCCAGGAGATCATGGTTTGATTCCTGGTCAGGGCACATGCCCAGGTTGCAGGCTCGATCCCCAGTCGTCGGTGTGTAGGAGTCAGCCGATCAGTGATGACTGAATATCTCATAATTGATGTTTTTATTTCTCCCTCTCCCTTCCTCTCTCTGAAATAAAAAAAAAGATATGTTAAAAAAAATAAAATAAAGAATCACAGATGAAAAAATTTGAGTAAACATTAAGGCTGCATTCTGATTTTAGGAAGAACCACAGTGAGCCATCTCATGTATGTTCTCTCATTGACTTTGTCACTCAGAAGAACCATTGGACTGCCCTTTAGTGTTCCAGTTATGACAAAGTCTGTGACATTGAGGAAGGCACTTCACTTTTCTAGGCTTAAGTTTTCACATCTTGGAAACAAGCATGTTGAACAAGATGGTCTCAGTTTTAGCATTCTACAGTTCCTTGACGGATAAGCTTCAATTTGGTTTATAAGGATTTGCAGGAATCATGCTACTTTGTCTCTGCCCTTCAACTTTACTAAAATATGGGCTTTTAGGATCTGGATTTACTTGGCATAAAAGAATAGATATCAGATGGAGTCGCAATCATGAGCTGGCACATTCTAATATGTTGGCTCAAGCCCGCAAATTCAGTACATTCTCTTTGCAGGAAGAAAACACAAGCAATAGGTGTAATTTATTAAATAGTCACTATAACTATTCAGAAACTTTGAGACTTTTCCCCCCTGAAATGTCACAATGGTTTCAATAGTGAAAATTTTTTGTATGCAGCCACATGCTAATTCTTGCTCTCTCCCACTGGCCACAGAGATGCATCTATTCAGGTTTCCTCTGTGCTCATGCTTCTTAAAAAAAAAAAAGCACATATATGCACACATACATTTCCCACACACAACTTGGAAAATATATCTTAAGGCAGCAATTTTCAACCTCTTTCATCTCATGGCACACAAACTAATTACTAAAATTCTGCGGCACACCACAAAATATGTTATATATTTTGCCAATCTGACAAAAAAAAAAAATAGGTATAATTTTGATTCATTCACACCAGATGGCTATTGTTGTGTTGGCTGTTGTCATTTTTTTATTTGACAATCTAAGGGGAAAAAGTCAATGCCCCTGACTAAGTAGTCAGGGATTGCATATTTTAAAATTCTTGTGGCATTCCAGTTGACAATCACTGTCTTGAGGGATAAGAAAATGGAAATAAAAAATGTTTGAAAATCAGAATTAGAAAGAATTTACTGTGGTGCACATAACTTCTTTTTTATTGAATTTATTGGTGTTACATTGGTTACTAAAATGATATAGGTTTCAGGTGTACAATTCTATAATATATCATCTGTATATTGTATTGTATGTTCATCATCCAAAGTCTAGTATTCTTCTGCCATGATTTATCCCCCATTTACCCTTTCCTACCTGCCTCCACCCTCCTTTCCCTCTGGTAATTGCCACATAGTTGCTTGTGTCTATGAGTTTTTGTTGTTATTTATTTGTTTTTGCTTAATTGCTTTACTTATTTCACCTATACCTCCAACCACCCTCCCCTCTGACAGCTGTCAGTCCTGTTCTCTGGATCTATGAGTCTATTTTGTTTGTTTATTTTGTTCATTAGATTCCACATATAAGTGAGATCATATGGTATTTTTCTTTCTCTGACTGGCTTATTTCACTTAGCATAATATTCTCCAGGTCTATTCATGCTGTCCAAAAGGTAAGCTTTCCTTTTTTATGGCTGAGTAGTATTCCATTGTGTAAATGTACCACAGCATTTTTATCCACTCATCGACTGATGGGCACTTAGGCTTCTTCCAAATCTTGGCTATTTTAACTAGCATTTCAATGAACGTAGAGGTACATACATTTTTTCAAATCAGTGTTTCAGGTTTCTTTGGATATATTCCCAGAAGTGGAATTGCTGGATCATAAGGCAGTTCCATTTTTAATTTTTTGAGGAAACTCCATACTGTTTCCACAGTGGCTGCACTAATCTGCATCCCCACCAACAGTTCATGAGGGTTCCCTTTCTCCACACCTTTATCAACATTTGTCATTTGCGGATTTATTGATGACAGCCATTCTGATGGCTGTGAGGTGATATCTCATTATGGTTTTAATTTGTATTTCTCTGGTGATTAGTGATGCTGAGCATCTTTTCATAGCTTCTTATATTTAGGAAGCAAGTTACAAGATGTTAAATGGGTTGGTTTTTTCTCTTTTGGAGTTAATGAGAAAGGATTGAAATAAGCCTTTAATGAAAAAGCAACTTACTAATGTATTTTCTATTGAAAACTGTCTTGTTGAAGGTTAGGATTAGGCTTATTGACCCAGTCTCATTTTCTATTGAGGGGATTTTAATGGTAGGTAGTCTCCCAAGTCCTTTAACTTATCAGGCTTATGATTCTGTGATTGTTATGGATGGTTTCCTTTCAAAAAGTCATGAATTTGTAGCAGATGGAATACTAATATATATGTGAACATTTCTTTGAATGGTTCTCAATTTAGAAGTAGGTCTAAGAGTTATATAAAATTTGGTTGAGCATAATTTAATTTGCTGTGAATTCTTGAATAATTCAAAACACACTTTGCCATTGAAAACATTTTCAAAATGACTCCTCAACTGAGGAAGAAGTTGCCATGAAATACATTACAAAGTAAACATGAAACTACACCTGTAACAACAGTTTTGAAGGGAGGTAGTCGTGTCTCTAAACCAGCAAGTTAAGATTTTATTTCTGTTGCTCTTATTTTTGCTGACTGACAGGTGATTGCTGTGGCAATGTTATTTCTATTTTTCCTAATTCTCACTTTACAATATATTTTTGACGCAGAAATAATCCTTCAATTTTGAAATAAAAAAATACCTGAGTGTACATGGCTACCAATGTTGCTGTAAAAATTAGTAAATCATTTTGAGCCTGGCTGGTGTGGCTCAGTTGGTTCAGCATCATCTGTGCCCCAGGAGATTGCTGGTTTGATTCCAGGGCAGGGCACATGCCTGGGTTGTGGGCTTCACCCCCAGTAGGGGGTGTCCAAGAGGCAGCCGATCACTCATTGATGTTTCTCCTCTCTCCCCCTCTCCCTTCCTCTCTTGAAATCAATAAAAACATATTTAAAAAATAATTTTGAATCAAAATATAGGGGTACTGAGCGGTAGCCACAAAGGAAAGAATCCTCAAATTTTAATCTTTTCTTGTCATTGTTCCTACTTATCATTATAGGACAGGGGAATCCTGGGATAGTCTCCTGCCTCTGATGTCTATGTTCTTTTTTTTGTGCTTTTCCTTATTAGAGAAAATATCTGATTGAATACTTTGTTGACTCTTATTCTCATTTAAGTGGAGTTTAGAGGTTGGCTGCAACTTCCCATTGGACCCGGTGCAAGGCAGCAGCCCGTTTCAGACTGAGTCAGGTGGCTGCCTACACTGGTGGGAAAACTGGAAGAGGGAAGCAAATGTTACCCTGGGGTTAGCTGCCCAGTTCCAAAAACAGGGCTTCTCCTCAATTATTTTATACTTAAGCTTAGTGATTTGCTTTGTCTACATCAATTTAGAAACATCTCATATGATTCTATTATTGTTTGTTTTGATTTATGTTGGATTGAGGGACATGTTGAAACTCCTTATTAGTTTCTGCTGAACAGTTACATGTTTGCATTTCAGAATTTTACTGTCAGAATTGTCATGCAGCCTGAGCCAAGGTTATTTGGTCCTATTGGCTTTTGATTTCACTCATGTCAATTAGAGGGAGTTTCAAAAATCAATTTCTCATTTTTTTAAAATTTATTTTTATTGTTGAAAGTATTACAGGGTACCATCCCCCCCCCCCATTAACCCCCTCCACCTTGCTCCCACCCCCTCTCTAGACCTTCACCCCATTATTGTCTGTGTCCATGGATTATGCATATATGCATATAACTTCTTTGGTTAATCTCTTCCCACCCTCCACCCCCTTTTCTCTTCCCTCTGAAATATTATTGTCTGTTGCATGCGTCAATGTCTCTGGATCTATTTAGTTTGTCAGATTCTTTTGTTCATTAGCTTCTTAAAGAAGACCCTTCAACATTTCATGTAGCACTGGTTTGGTGGTGATAAATTCCTTTAGCTTTTTCTTATCTGTGAAGTTCTTTACCTGACCTTCAGTTCTAAATAATAGCTTTGCTGGGTAGAGTAATCTTGTAGGTTCTTGCTTTTCATTACTTTGAATATTTCTTGCCACTCCCTTCTGGCCTGCAATGTTTCTGTTAAGAAATCAACTGACAGTCGTATGGATGCTCCCTTGTAGGTAACTAATTGCTTTTCTCTTGCTGCTTTTAAGATTCTCTCTTTGTCTTTAATCTTTGGCATTTTAATTATGATGTGTCTTGCTGTGGGCCTCTTTGGGTTCCTCTTGTTGGGGTCCTCTGTGCTTCCTGAACTTGTAAGTCTATTTCTTTCCCCAGGTAGGGGAAGTTTTCTGTCATTACTTTTTCAAATAGGTTTTCAATTTCTTGTCTCTTTCTTCCCCTTCTGTCACCCCAATAATACAAATGTTAGGCCTCTTGAAATTGTCCCAAAGACTCCTTACACTGTCTTCATATTTCTGGATTCTTTTTGCTCTTCTGGTTGGGTGTTTTTTGTTTCTTCATGTTCCAAATTGCTGATTTGATTCTCAGTGTCCTCTACTGTTGATTCCCTGTAAATTATTCTTTATTTCAGTTTGTGTAGCCTTAATAACTGATTGGTACTTTATTAAGTCATTGATGATCTCACTAGTTTCCTTAATAGTCTTACTAAGATCCTTCAGCATCCTTATAACCATTATTCTGAACTCTGTATCTAGTAGCTTGCTTGGCTCTATTTTATTTAGTTCCTTTTCTGGAGATTTCTTTTGTTCTTTCCTTTGTGACATGTTTCTTTGCCTCTACATTTTGGCTGCTTCCAGGTATTTGTTTCTGTGTATTAGGTAGAGCTGCTATGTCTCCTGGAATTTGTAGAGTGGCTTTGTGTAGTAGGTGTCCTATAGGGTCCAGTGGCTCAGCCTCCCCAGTCACCTTAGCTAAGCCTTCTAGGTGCTCCCTTGTGTGGGCTGTGTGCACTGTCCTGTTGTAGTTGAGCCTTGGTTGCTGTTGGCATCACTGGGAGGAACTGACCCCCAGGCCAATAAGCTGTGATGACCAGCTGCAACTATAGCCAAAGAGCTGCTATGCTGGAAACAACCCTATGGGTCAGGATTTACTTCAGTGGAGCTTTGGTGTTCACCAAGTGCGCCCCTTGAGTGTGTCATTCATGGATATTGTAGGGCTGTAATCCTGCTTGGTCAAGTCTGGCCACCAGGTGCACTGTCTCTGGGGCCTCCGGGGAGGTGCAAAGTCAGCCTGTGCCAGTGCTTGCCCAGGTCCACCCAGCATGAGCTCCACAGCAAACCGTAGTTGGCTGCTACTTGTGCTGGGCTTGGCGGTGTCCAGGAGAGGCCAAGCTATGAGCCAATATAGGCTGCCGCTAGTGCCAGGCCTGGGGCCACTTATCAAGCCATATGGGGCACGCTGCTGCTTGTTTGAGAGGTTTTAGGTAAGTCCCAAGCATGAGGCTCGAGAAGCCACTTGCACAGAAAAGCCCCTGGAAATGGCCTGGATGAGCTGCAGGTGGGGAGGGGCGGGGCCTCTGGGAATCACGGGGCGGGGCCAAAGGTGAGAGTCAGGTGCTGGCGACTCAAATATGGCGCCTGCTTGGTGGCTCTGGGTGCGGAGGACTCGACAAAGGAGCAATGGCCTCCGCCAGCTCTTCTATCTGGGAGAAAGCTGCCCCTCTCATCCCAATTTCAGGCAGGTTAGTTCCTCCCCGAGTGTCCCGGGTCCTTTCAGGCTGCTGCTGGGCGCTGGGCTCAGAGGGAGCGTCCGGGTGAGTCCGTGCCGGGCCCTTTAGAGGAGCTGCTGGGGCTCCCGCAGCCCCCGCGACCCTCAGCCACAGTCCCCGCTGGTTTCACAGCCCGGAGTTGTGGGGACGTCTCTGCCCGGCCCTGGAGCCTGGGCTGGGGGCCTGCTGTGGGGCTGGGACCCTTCACTCTTTGGGGAAACCTCCGCCATTAAGCTGCCCCTCTCGGGTTTAACCCGCGGCGCCGGGTGTGGGCCCGCGGCCCTGTCTCCACGATCCAGCCCTGATCCGCCCGCGTCTCCGCCCCTCCTCCCGCTCTCGGTGCTGCTTCAGGTCCCTGGCTGTGGGGCTTCTGTTCAGCCAGGTCTCAGGAGGCTCTGAGTGATGGTGGTTCTGCATTTTAGTTGTGATTTTGATGTGGTTGCGGGAGGCGGCGGCTACTGCGGGTACCTACACCGCCATCTTGTTTTCTCAATTTCTCATTTTTAAAGGCAGTGAGTTGTTTGTCAGAGTTCTGAGCATGCTTGGAAAAAGGTCTTCTATTGCAGCTCCAGAAAACTATCATAATAAAAGGATTCTGGAAACATGAATTCTTTCACTGGACTCTCACTGAATGATCTGAATGAAAGTCTCCACTTTCTGCCTCAATTTCTCCATCTGGTATATAGGAACGTGGGAAACTAAAGGGATGGTATTACAATAGGCCATACATTTAACATAAGGCCTTGGCAAATCCTTCAAGGGTCCTTAAAAAAGATGCACATTTGAAGCTACACTTAAGTAAGCAAAAATTATTTAAGAGATTCACCCTGTAATAGCACCGGGGGAATATATAAACCAATAATCATGCCTGAAACATTATTTGAAAACAGCCAGCAGTAAACTGCATTGAAAACATCAAATATCACACACATGGAAAATTCTCATCAGACAATTGAATTAAATGGTAGATGGATGTATAAAATCTTGGTATGTAGAGAGACTGAAAATCTAGGTGTTCACATTTATTAATTCTAAGAGAGGTATTTTGTGGCTACATTTTCTAATAATTTGCATTAGCGCAAACACACAATACCTACATTGCTCTGCTTTTTCAGTGTTTCTAAAAAGGATATTTTGTCTTTTAAGTGAACAGAAAGAAGTATCTTAAGTTTGGGGCTAGAAATTTGGGCTTTGTTTTATATTGAATTCTTTACAGGAGTCATGATACTGTTTTGGCCATATCTTTTGCATGTGCTTCTGTTTCATGAGCCTTCCTGCTTCTTGATCTGACCTTTCCAGTACCACATTAAACTGTCAGTTTCTAGTGCTTATTTGGAACATTTTCAGAGTGAGCATATGGGTTTTATAGTTAGTCTTTAAACACCATTTTGACTCCTTGGTAACTATTTCGCATCATAATATTATTTGCATTATATCAAATCATGTATATTTTGCTGGGCAGCATGAGATTAGGATGTAATAGAATATGTTTTAAAACCATTTATGTAAAAATGAGAATGTGGATGAATGCCATTGCAATCTAGCTATTGACTGGCAGGAGGTGTAATGTACACTACTGGCATGGACCATAATTTGAAATGATTTTGTAGGAAGAATAAAACATCTTTACTGAAATCCGAGGGGCAGAGGAATGATTTCCACAACAGGTTTCTAGAACTTGAGCAAAGAAATTGAGTACATGTATGTACATTCTGTGGACTATATAAATGTATGTCATTTAATTTGGGTTCTCCAAAAATAATTTAATAGAATACATGAAACAGAAAATTCCCTGTAGTTTTTAAGGACCTAAACCAATGTAATTATGATTTCTTTCCAAATTTTATCTTTGAAAACAACTCTGAAATGCTAATTACCAGGAGATCGGTCAGAAGGAGAATGTAAATTTGATTTCATCTCAATTCATTCATGCTCCATTCAACACTGGATTTGGACTATGGAAGCTCTGCTGGAGGACTGGGTGGTGGTCAGGTTAGGACCACTCAAATGTTGTCTTGTAGTGGAACTCAAGCAAAGATCATCAAAGAACTCCCACCAACAGCTAATCCATTTAACACAATCAGTTGCACATTGATTTATAATTTATAAAATGCTTTCACATTCATTTTCCCTTTTGAACCTTGCAAAAACCTCTTTTGGTTAAGTAAGGAAAATAAAAATATTCCAATATTATAAGTAGAATAATTCCAGCTCAGAGAAACTAAATAACCTGCCCAGAGTTACAGGATAGTAAGTAATACTGGGACTCAGTTACAGTTTTTGGGACTCTAAATTCAGTGCTCAACCTCCCAAAGATACAAGTAAGATAAGGCAGGGAATATATCTGCAAATGGTAGGAAGTACTTCTCTTTTGGCCTGTGCTTGACAACAGACTGAAGTGCTCTGGGCCATCTTAATTACTAAAATAGCCAGATGCTCAAAATTCTCTTTAGTGTGGCCTAGTGATGTGGCCACTTCTACTTTTGTGTGAAGGATTGGGAAATCTTTCAATAATCCAGGCCATTAACAACACCAGATGTACTGGGAAAAGTGCATGGCAGTGTTCCTTTATAGAGTGTAATTCTCCTCAGGTGAAAATGGCCCTATTGTATTTGTCTTTAATAAAGACTATGGTTTGTTGCTTAGTTAGAAGAATATATAAGGAAGAGAAAAGCCTTTGGCATGGAAAGCTTTCTTTAAGCACTTTCTCTCTTCCTGCCCTGCCTCACCTCTTATCAACTCCTCTCCAAAAATCCTGGGCATGAAACAAAATGAGTAGACTGGCAAATGCTACTTGTGGAGTCAGAATTACTTCCCAGGGGGCTCCTTAAATCTTCTGATCAGTGTGGCCTCCAATTTTGAATGTTTTAATTTTCCTGCTGTAATCCTAACTCCTTATATCAAACACAGTTTGAAATGCCATTCCATATAACCTTGGAAAATAACTTTTGAAGTTCAACTATTTCTCAAAGGAGTCTTATCTCTCTCTCTTTTGTTTTGTCACAATTTTTAGACAGAGAGGAAGGGAGGGAGGGAGGTGAGGTGGGGGGAGAAAGGGGGACCATAGACTGGTTGTCTCCCATACATGCTCCAACCAGGGCTGGGGATGGAACTGCACCCCAGGTACGTGCCCTTGATTGTGAATCACACCCACAACCCTTTGGAGTGCTGGCCAACGCTCTAACCACTGAAACACACTGTCCAGGGCAGAGAAGTTTTGTTTCTGTCCCTTCTAGTCAGTTAGTGTTTTCCTCCAAAGGGCTACTCATAGAAAGGAGGAAATCCACAGACTTTGGACTCAATTTGAAAGGGAAATTTCCCAGGGAGACTTAATGGAAGAAAGTGAGCCAGGAAAGAGAAAGAAATAAAAAATAACTGGTTACTTTTGTCATTTAAAGTCATCAATTCTGTGGTCACATAAGTAGTTTTGGTCACAGAAATTCAAAGACAGATATTGTTCAGCATACAAATGTCTGTGTATATTATTAATTTTACAGAAAATATCTTTATGAATATTGGAAATTCCTCTCTCCTAATAATTTGGTCATTCATCAGTAGTCCAGAAAGGTGAAATATATGTGAAGGCAAAAGTAATTGATTTATTTTTTTCCAGGGTATCCAATTTTTATGACCTATTTCTTAGTCTGCTAAGTGCAAGCCATTGTGTCCTTTGCTGGGTGGGGTGGTTTAGGGGGAGGGAGGGTACACACTGATTCTTACTCTGTAGGAGCTACATTAAAGGGAGATAAGCATAGCACATTTAAAACAGACTGTGACTAATTTATATACTAAGACTGAAATTTTACAGACCACACAGAAGGGAGGCAAGCTTTTGTCCAAAGGCTTTATGTGAGCCCTAATAAAGTTGATGAATTGACCAGAGATTTTTACTCATTCTATGGAGTTTTGGACACTTGCTTATTTTTCTTCTGTCAAGATTATTGTCAAATAAAAGTCATTGTTTGCAGTGCCTGAAATGTAAGCAAAAAGAATGCTGCCCCTGCAACTGATTGGTGTCCTGAATGCCAGGCAGCAGACTGAGGCCTCTGATAGGTCGGGCTGGGTGAGATCTCACTGGTGAAGAGATAACAGCTTGGGGCCCATTGAATTCCAGTCAGAACACATGCTAAGCTTCTCAGAATCAGCGGGGTGCCACTGAGGACATCATAATTTACAGGCCACTAGAAAAGCAGAGACTTTCTCCATTAAACTCTTGTTTACATTTTATAGGCCATCTTGGGTACAGCTGAGGGCATCCTGGCAGTTGAGAAGACATCGTCAAGCTGTGGAGGCTCCTTGTTCCCTCCAGGCAGTAGTTTGACTTAAGCTTTTGTTTGTTTGTTTTTTCAGTAACATATCAAACGAGAGAAATCACTTAAATCACTAAGTAAACTAATAACATAACTTGAAATGATGAGTGATCTATATCTTGATGCTTTATTCTACCTCCAGAGTGATCAATTAGTTGTTATAGACTCCAAGCATGTTAAAATCACAGCTGCTATTTTGCAGGACTTTTAGGTGTTTGTTGTTGTTTTTCAGGTGTTTGAGCTTTTGTTTTTTATTTCTTTTAATTTTTTTAAATTTTAGTTGTTAATTTAGTTTATAGTCAATATTATTTTGCATTAGTTTCAGATTTCTTTAAAAAAAAACACAATAACACAAAAGGCCCATGACTTCCCTCAAGCAAGAAAATGATAGAACATTAAAACTCTCTCATTTCATAATTCTTTGACTTGAACAAGATATGTTTCAGAACCAACAACAAAGGCAACTAGAATTATCTTTCTCCGTGTGTGTCTCTCTGTGAATGTCACATACACCCCAATAATTCATTATGAGGAAGGAAAATATCTATGTAAGAAAATTTGAGCAAAATTGTTTTCTGTTTTTGTCAGGGGTGGGGAGGGTGAGATGTATACCAATGACTCTGTTGCTACCTTCATTTGCCCCAGAGGAGAGGAGAACTTCCTGACTGAAAACATATTTTGTGGGGTCTTTGTTGAAAATAAAAACAAAAACAAAAAAACAGTGGAAAGAATGGGATACATGGAAAATACATATTTTAAACTGTTGGACAAAGACAGCTGGTTCATTTTTTTCTTCCTGCCAAGTCATTTCCACTTACGATTCAAAAAAACCACAGTTTGATATTGGATTTAGAACCAAATTTTCAAAGAAACACATTGCCAGGGAACATGCATGGAATTCCCCCTGATACTAACATAAAACACAAAAGGATGGAATCTGACCTCCCAGTACAGTCTCTCCTTCTGGCATATCAGGTAACCAGCTAAAGCATATATTTGTACTGTACCAGATGTGTTGCTAGATTGTAAACTACTTGTGGATAGGTGCTTGATTTATTTCTCTTTTTATCTTTTATACAACTCTGTAAATAACAGATACTCAACAGATACTCAATAATCATCCATAAAATGCTATTTTTAAAACTAGAATTTCAGTGACTGCTATGGTCTGTGTAAGGTCTGCTAAGAAGCAGATCTGCCAAAAAGTAGACACCAAGACAGAATTAAACTTGCAAAAAAATTTAGGGGAAATGCCTCTGAGCAAAAATAGGAAGGAAGCTGGGAAAGACTGGGAGAGACCACAGACTATAATGCAGACCTGACCCCAAATGAGGGAGGGAGGGAAGGAAGGAAGGGAGGGAGGGAGGGAGGAAGGAAGGAAGGAAGGAAGGAAGGAAGGAAGGAAGGAAGGAAGGAAGGAAGGGAGGAAGGGAGAAAGGGAGGAAGGAAAGAAGGAAAGAAGGGCGGGAGGGCGGAAGGAAGGAAGGAAGGAAGGAAGGAAGGAAGGAAGGAAGGAAGGAAGGAAGGAAGAAGGAAGGAAGGGAGGGAGGTTGGTTGCTTGGAAACATCTTAGACTGAAGTGCAGTTTTAAGAAAAGTTTGGTGAGGCCACTAAGGAGTGCTCAAGCTGAAGTTGCTTATGAAAGAAATCCCATATCTCCTAGGAAAGGGCCCGACTTAGTGTGTCCCTGTTGCACGTAGTCATAGATTGGGAGTAGCTGGTAAAAAGTGTGACTTGGAGCAAAGGTAGTGATGAGATTTCAGAGTGCAGCCCTGGGCTCTTAGTCAATTACTCCCTGTAGAGAGAGCTCCAAGATGCATGTTCTCCTGGCCACCACATAGTCCTTGGTTAAAATTTGTTTATCTCTCCAGTGACAATAGATTTTCTTGGATAAGATCTATTGGTGGCTGTGAAAATTAACTGAGATAACATTTATTAAAAGACACATAGCACATTACACACAGTGATTGAATAATAAGAGGCAGCTCTTTTCTTACCACCATTAATGGTATTACCTGCCAAGCTACCTTTTACCAAACCTCATTAAGTACTAAGCACAATGATGTACACTTTATACACAGTGGGACATACTAAAAAGAACTTCAGTGGTGGACAGAATGGAGTTCAAAACCGGGATAGGGCACTTACAAGCTGAGTGACCACATTGGGCAAGTTATTGAAAGTCTCAGCCTCAGTTTCTACAGTTGTAGGACAGAGATAAAATACCCACAATAGAGGGTGGTAAAGAGATTAGAAGAAATAAAGTACTGGTGGCTGGTATGTACCAGTAATACAATATGTGGTTCTTATTATTATTTCTAAGGTTCACAAGAACCCAGCAAAGTTATTGGTCCTGAGAGGCTTACCCATATGGACTACATCATCAGGGCTTTCTAGGCCCTCAGGCTTTCTTTTGGGTTTCACCAAACGGAAGCCCTTGCAGGGAGCCCTCTCATAGAGAGGGGGACAACAGTGACCTCAGGGATTTATTTCCTTGACCCCCTCCCTGTGAGACCTGGCTGTGTCTCTACCAAAAGTCACTTCATAAAGATAGCAGACTCCATCTAACACTCTCTCCTTCTGGATTCTGATAACTTCTTCTTCCCCTTTCTCTTTAGGTCCACTGGCTGTAAGACCTCAGCTGTCACTGTCTCTAGGTTATTGCACTCCCCTCTGTGGAGCTCCCCTAAATCCATACATTTGTGAGTCATGCCCCTAGAATACCCCTTCCCTCTGAATTATCTTTCCTGTTGGGACCACTAATGGATTGTAGTCCCCCTTTCCTCAACCCTACACCCTCTCTCCAAGAAATATATGAGCATTAGATGTTATTTCCATTAAAACTAAATAATAATCTGTTAAATAGGGAAGATGAAAGACAAAAGGGGTGATGAAATGGGCATATATTTGGAATCTGGCACCAAAATAATTGGTTTGATTTAATAAAAACTTACAAGCTCTTTCAGAGGAAAAGGTACTGAGACCTAGGGAGAGAAGGGTGAACGAGAAACTCCACCCCTGACAGCTGAAACCCTGGATAACTACGGGTGTGTCCTTAACCTCTCTGACCTTTAAATTAGACTGTAGGCAGATATGTGACTGAAATCATTTTGGCTGTAACCATACTGGACAAAAAATACTGTCTAAGGAGGGAGATTTCATTTTTTGTTTCTTGGAAAGGTGCTTTCAAATTCTTGGTCAAAGGACACGTGTATCAGGGTAGATAATTTTGTCTTTGGTGTATGCTTGGATCCCACGTGGAAGAGTCTTCTGGTTGATGTTAGAACATTGCCAGGCAAGATCAGAGTTACTCCTGTTGAGCCATTGCGGGGGGGGGGGGGGAGAGGCAGGGGAAGCCTGGAGCCCAGGAAAGGTTTTCCTGTTTTTCCAGCTGGAATGAAGCCCTAGAATAAAATAGCTTGAAATCAATGGCCCCAGGTATAAAAACCCTATTAAAGAAAGGAATGGAAAATCAGACACCATCAGTGTGAATGTGAAAGCTCCCACCAGCAGACAATTTCAAACAGATTTGTAGAGGATTTTTCAAGAGAGATGAGAGTCTGTATTTTCTTGGACCTCAAAGATCAGACATGAGGCCCATATGATACCTACATACTATTTGAGACAGATGACCTGTTCATGCTCTGCTTTTTGGCATTGAGAACAAGCAAGGAGAGCTCTCTTCCTGGGTGGGGGATATTTCCTAATGTTTAAGCAAAAGTTTTGGCTCCTTTTTCGGAAGTGGCCACACGCCACACTAATTAATTATGTTTTAAGGGATGTGAGTGAAACTATATAATTGAAGAGAAATTGGATTGGCTTTGCTTTTTTCTTGGGGAAGAAACTCAAAGTCCTCAGCAGCTGAAACAATAGACGCCAGAAATTAGAGGAGAATAATAATAAAACCTAATTCTGAGAGCCTCCTACATGCTGCATTTCCCACTGTCTTTCACACATTATTTGGGCACTGCACTCTCTGGATTTGTCATGCTGCGATTACTCTCCATTTTGAAAGAAATGGTAGCCTGTAGAAAACAACACACTTTCTCAACATTACAGTTCATTCACTCTCGTTAGTCTCAGGTGCCAAGAAAACCTAGCATAAGACCAAGTGCGGAGGGACCAACTCCTCTTCTCCAGGGAGGCTGTGTTTAGTAGAAGAAGAAATAAAGAGTTTGGATCAGATGTTCTTGTCCAGTGCTTACTAGCTATGCTATTTTGGGCAATTCTCTAGCGGCCTAAGGATCAGCTGTAAAGTGGGGTTATTCTTAATACTCACTTTGTGCGATCGCTGTAATGAGTAAAAGAAATGATATAT
Source organism: Miniopterus schreibersii (assembly GCF_964146895.1). NCBI lineage: Eukaryota > Metazoa > Chordata > Mammalia > Chiroptera > Miniopteridae > Miniopterus > Miniopterus schreibersii. The sequence continues at coordinate 64,314,376 of NC_138106.1, read as the reverse complement.
GTGGACATACTTTATAAACTGTAATTTACCATGTAAGTAAGAAAAAACTGTCATTTTCAATTTGTCTGTTTCTACTTTGTCTTTTACCTCCTTGGTTAGGTTTATTCCTAAATATCTTAATTTTTTTGTTGCAGTGGTAAATGGGATTGCTTTTTCAGTTTCCCTTTTTATGAGTTCACTATTGATATATAAAAATGCCAGGGATTTCTGGGTGTTAATTTTGTATCCTGCTACATTGCCAAGTTCATTTATTAAATCTAGTAGTTTTCTAGTGGAGTCTTTAGGGTTTTCTATGTACAATATCATGTCATCTGCAAATAATGACAATTTTACTTCCTCTTTTCCAATTTGAATGCCTTTTATTGTTTCTTCTTGTCTGATTGCTGTGGCTAGGACTTCTAGTACTATGCTGAATAAGAGTGGTGAAAGTGGATACCCCTGTCTTGTTCCTGTTCTTAGGAGGAATGGTTTTAGTTTTTGCCTATTTAGTATGATGTTGGCAGTTGGTTTGTCATATATGGCCTTTATTATGTTGAGGTATAATCCCTCTATTCCCACTTTGCTGAGGTGTTTCCACATTGTATGTATATATATATATCTTTATTGATTTCAGACAGAGGAAGGGAGAGGGGGAGAGAGAGACAGAAACATCAATGATGAGAGGGTCATTGATCAGCTGCCTCCTGCACACCCCCTACTGGGGATCTAGCCCACAACCAGGGCATGTGCCCTGACAGGGAATTGAACTGCAATCTCCCTGGATCATAAGTCAATGCTCAACCGCTGAGCCACGCCGTCTGGGCAAACTAGTTAGAGATTTAAGACACTCAAAAAATAACTACTTTCCCCATCATGACCTTTTCCTCCACTCCATGTAGCCCTATTGGAATTGTCATCATGGAGCTGTCTCCCCTTTCTACCTTTCCTTTGTTCTCAGAGTATCCTTAGAGCCTTCAATTTTAAGCAACAGAAATGAACTCTGGCTGAGTTGAGCAAAAATGGGACTTTGGGTGGGACACTAATCAGTAGCAGAGTTAAAAGGAAGTGTCTTAGGTCAGTTCCCTAAAAGCAGAACCTGAGACAAGGATTGAGGTGCCCATGGTTTATTGAGGTTTTGGTTTGCTTTTCAGAAAACTTCTAAGGAAGTGAGAGGAGCAGTATATATGTAAGGATGAGGAGCTAAGCAAGGATGTGGTCTTAGGTAAAGTCTACTTTTAGTTTGGAAATGTGTATCTTAGGGCAAGGAGGCTGGACTTCCATACCTTCCTATTAGGCAGTCACTGGCTGCCTTGGAATGGGGGTACTGAAACCTCCCAGGCATCTGAGTGGGGTGTCCCAGTCAGTCAAGAGCAATGCTCTAGAGAAAGTTGCAGGTATAAGCTGCTACATATAGTACACACAGCAGCTGAGTAATGGATACACTGGCTGGTAAAGAGGATATGGGTAGGATACCATAGAATCTATTAAAGGAAGGCAAGCAGGTAAAACTCAGAAAGAGGTCAAGACCCAGAATGCTCTGGAGGAAATAGTGGGTCTCGATATCAAGAATGAATTATTATGGTATTGGAATGAACGAGCATCAGCCATTTACTTATTAATGGAATACTGCTTAAATTCAAAGTCCAGAGAGAGGGCCTCTGACTAGACATTGGAATAGAACAGTTCCCTTTTTCTGTAGGTCACTAATTTGGGAACACACAAAATTGGAATTGAAGGAAATCAGTCTGCAGTAGGAGAATGAGACCATACCAAGCAGGGGACAGAGGTGAGAGATAGTGTCTAAGATCTGACATGGCTCCATCCAGGATAAAGGCAGCATCATTCCTTAAGTTCCCAGTTAGCCAATAGATGCCCTTGCAATTTAAACTACTTGACACATATTTGTATCACTTGCAGTCAAATGAGCTATGGCAAGCATATTTTGGCCTGCTTATGTTACTCCTGTGATTATGTAAGTTACATGGCACATGGGACTTTGCAGATGTAATTAAGGTTACTAATCAGCAGGCCTGATAATAGGGAAATTAGGGAAAACTAATCTAATCACACAATTCCTGAAAAGTGGAGATCTTTCTTTGGCTGGTAGAAGAAGGGGAAGTCAGAGATTTGAGGTCCTGTTGTTGGCTTGAAGACGAAGGAGCCATGTGTCAAGGAAATGGGGCTCAGTCCTTCAACAGTGGGAACTGAATTCTACCTCAAAGTGGAATCTTCCCCAGAGCTTCCAGATAAGAACTCAGCCTGGCTAACACCTTGATTTCTGCCCTGTGATCCTTAAATAGATACCTTGAGAGAAGTTGTGCCCAAATTTCTGACCCACATAACTATGAGATAGTAATTGGGTACTGTTATAAGCCACTACATTTGTGGTTATTTCTTTTGGCAGCAATAGAATACTAATACAGCTAAATACTTTTTCATTCAATAATATTTATGGAGCATCTTGCCTTATGTCCAAATGTCTAGAGCCACATGGACACAAACACTACATAAATATTAAAAATAAGTGATTATATAAGGCTCCCCTAGACGGCTTTATGGCCTCTGTATTAAAAAAGTTTGCTTCATGACAGGGATCACATCTTATTTGTATCTGTCTCACGAAGCCTTGTTGGCCCACAATAGTTATCCACTCCTATTTGTCCTACTAAACTGAATGGCTTTACAACACAGTTGGCTCAACAGTACACAGTGCCAGGGAGTAAACACTAAGGATTTTTGGGTGGGTTGGAAGTTATGCTTTAGGGAATACTTTCTGGTTCCTGATTTGGCCTTCAATTTATATTATAGGTGAAGATGAAAAATCCTTTCAATGCTTAGGGCATTCTCCCTCCCCCCACTTAAAATATAGAACTGCTTAGTCTCCACAAGGGTTCTTATTTTAGTTCTGGAACTAAGATACTTTATGGCTCATGATTCAAATGCGACGATCATCAGCATATGCTCCAGGTCTGAGGCCTGGAGCAGATTCAGAAATCAACAAACTCGGCAATTATATCTGTTTCTCAAAATGTTATTGTAATTATGTTTATGTGTTTCCCTTGGTGACTCGTCTCAGTGTCCAATCTGGTTGCTGATATTTGTCTGTAACTGTTTAAGGTTGTGCAGAGTGTCTTGGTCCTGTCTTTGCATTTTGATACTCTAGGGGGAAGTTTCCCTGTGTGCCAGGCAGGTGTCTGAAGGTTGCTGCCTCACTCTTTTGATCTCCACCAGTCCTAGTTACCAATTCCTCTGCCACGACTGGTTCTGGGTACTTGCAAACAACTGGTCCTGTATAATTTCCATTAACTCCAAGCTGTCTCATGACTGGCTAACGTCCCCTGCTTTTACTATCTCTCTCTCAGTTGGGAATGACGATGCACCTTAAATGACCCCAAGCTCTACTTTCCTTATGATTCCTGTTCTTGTGAGGAAGTACCCAAGTACTCTTAAATTTTACTATCCTTCCATATGATGCCTACTGACTATTTCATATTTCAGAACTGTGAGAGTGACTTTGATCTTTATATCATATCTGGAAAAAGCCAAACAAACAAATAAAAGAACTATTCTATCATAATCGATTCTGTTTTTATAGATGTGCCATTCTTGAAACACTGCTGTCCTTGGAATCATAACTTCACATCTGAAAAGGGGTAACAGTATTAAGTAACAGTTTGGGTCTCTCTTTGACATCTTCCCTTGAGAAGTGTTAAATGTTGCCATTGTGTTGACAGTTCAAAAGCTAGTCATGTGGTTGGTATTTTACCAATGAGATAAATGTGGAAAAATGTCACTTTCCCTTTTATTAGTTCAGTCAGTACAAACTTGGCAAGAGATAATAGTGAGGAGATATTGGCATTTAGCATGTTCACATTTACTTTTGTGACTTAGGGTTATGACGACTTTCATGTATCCTTACAGTGACCCTGTCTGGTTTAGGAGTTCTGAAATTATAGTGTCAAACCTCTCCCAATCCTGCAGACAGAAGCAGCAACACTCACCAAACACTGGAGTTTTGGTCAGATGCAGACACACAGCCATAAAAAACACTTTATTTTATATTAACCAATTGATATTTATGACTTATGTGGGAAAATAGGCCTTTTCTTTTTCTTTTTTTTGCAAAGTTTGCTGCATAATTTGATCTGTCTTTTGTTTTTTGATTTGTTTTTTCAACTCTATACTGTTTTGTGTGATCAAGGGTATTGTTTTCAAACCTGAAATAAAGGGAGCTGGTTCTCTTTTCCTGTCTTATTATTAGAGAGTCTTGGAACATATGTGCGACCGTGGCTTTTTTCTTTTCTGGTTCAAATTACTAGAATTCAGAACTTAGCCTTGGCATTCTATTAATAGAAAAACCAATGAGAAATTGGTTCCTTACTAATTTAAAAACATCTCTCCACCCCCTCCTTTTTTTTAATGAACGACGATTCCATGAAGAAATAAGATAGCAGACATTTTGGTTTGGGTAGGAGAATAAAGTATAGTAACAATAATAGCTACTGTTTATTGAATGCCTAGTCTCTGTCTGATAATTTACATGAATAGTATCACCTTCTGTTTCTGACAATGTAGTAGGCAAGGTACTCAGACAAACTCTTTCACTGGAAATTACTAGTAGTACTACTGAAAACTTTTATAGTGGATAAAAGTAAAAATGTCAATAATTACAAAAACTATAAATGAAATAAATGCTTCAGTTAAAATATAAAGATTCACAAAACAAAAGGACTGAAATATGTATCAGGCAAATCTTGTCAAAAGAAAGATGCTATAGGTATTTTAATAACAGACAAAATATGCTTTAAAGCAAAAAGCATAATTAGATAATCTCTTCTTAGGGATGGATTATTTAATTCACCAGGAAAATATAATAATTTAAAATTTGTATTACCTAATAACATACCTCAAAAAGGAAAATGAAGATTTAAACAATATGATTGATGATGATGTTTTGGTGGACATGTATAAAAACATTCCCCAATAAAAGAATATGCATTCTGTACATGAACACAAGGAACATTTACAAACATTGACCACATAGCAAGTCTCAATAATTAAAAAAATCCTGTACCATTCTTTAAACAGTTCATCTAGAAATCAATAACTGAAAGATATATTGAAACTCCATATACTGAGAAATTAATAAATATATTTTTAAGCAAATCATTAGTCAAAATATAATGAAATTACAAAATATTTAGAATGGAATGGTAGTGAAAATAGTTCTATCAAAACTTATGAGATGTGTGCAGATAAAGCAGAAACTAGAAATTTTAGATTTTAATGATGATATCAAAACAAGAACAAATTGAAAGTCAATGAGTGATATATTCATCTCAAGAAAATAGGAAAAGAACACCAAAGTAAACCCAAAGAATCTGGAATAAAGAAAACAATGAAGACCTGGGCTCAAATTAATGTGAGAGAAAATAACTTTGAATGAAAAAGATGAACAAAAATAAAATTTGGTTGTTTGGAAGGACTAATAAAATTGACAAACTTTGGCAAGATTGATTAAGGAAAAAAAAAGCCATCCCAACTAAACAATATCTAAATGATATGAAGAATGAAAAAGGAGATATAACTGCCAGCATTAAGAAGACAATAAGAGGATAGTATGAACAACTTCATGTCAGTTAATTGGAAAATTTATATGAAATGGACAAATTCCTAGAACAATGTAACTCACCAGAACTGATTCGAGAAGAAATAGAACACATAAATCACCTAACTGTTATCAAAATTGAGGGGTCATTAAAGATCTTCTGGCAGAGAAAACTCCAGAACTTAGCTGGTTTTAACATGAGTCTAACCAAACATTAAAGGAACAAATACTTTCAATTTTATAGAAACTATTCTAAAGTAGAGTAAAGGAGAAAATGTTTCCCAACTATATTTATGAGGTTAGTGCAACCTTGATAACCAAAAATGTGATGCAAGTGAATCTCATTAAGGAGCATAGATACAACAATCTTAAATTATTAGCCAAGCAACTTATGGTTGCCAGGTGGGAAGGGGCTTGGGGGGCTGAATGAAAAAGGTGAAGGAATTAAGAAGTACAAATTTGCAGTTACAAAATAGTCAAAGGGATGTAAAGTATAGCATAGGGAATGTAGTTAATGATATTATAATAACTGTGTATGGTGCCAGGTGGGTACTAGACTTATCGGGGAGTAGGGTCACTTTGTAAGTTATATAAATATCTAACCACTGTGCTGTATACCTGAAACTAATATATTGAATGTCAACTGTATTTGAAAAAATAATAATCCGGTAATGTTCCAGTGAAACAAAATGTTCAGAAACACTGACTGATACCTGGCATCTAGTAGTTGTTGGGTATATGAAAGTTTAACATAAATAGACTGAATCCCCAATTCAGTGCTGCCGTCAGTTATATGTTGTTTTGAATAGTTTGTGATTGGTGGTTTATTTTTACCTGTAAATAATCATATAAACTACACTGCATCATAGAATAAGAAAAAATATTAAAGCCAATCCAGCAAGTCTAAAAAATAATACAACATACCTAAGTTCTGTCTACCCTAGAAATGCAAGGTTTTACAAAAAAAAAACAAACCCAAAAACAACAACAAAAAAACACTAGAAAAATCAAGGTTATTATCTGCATTAACAGATCAAAGGAGAAAATATTGTGTCAACAGATGCTAAAAAATGGTTTGGTAGAACTCAACATCCATTTATGAAAAAAACTCTCAGCACACTAGAAATAAAAGGGAGTTTGTTAATCTGATAATGCGCAACTACAAAAAGCCTGCAGAAGATAGTAAACTTAATGGTGAATCACTGAAACCTTTCTCTTGAATATTAGTAATAAGACAAGTGTACCTATTTTTACAATTCTATTCAATGTTATACTGAAGGCTCTAGCTAGCACAGGAAGTAAAGTGGAAAAAAATTGAAAGGCATTAGGATTAAGAAGTAGTAAGGAAAAATATCATTAGGTAATATGATTCTTTGCATAGAAAGTAAAACTATAAAATTTTAGAATTAATAGAAGCTTAGTAAGTTTGTATATAAATTTAATTGGTAGTAGTATAAAAATATAAATCTAATAAAAGATGTAAAAGGTCTTTTTCGATGAAATCCTAATTATATTCCGTTTTTATACTCATTCTGCAAGGGTATTAAGAGGTAAAGCAACTTACACAGATATCACATACCTTGGAAGTGGAGATGGAAGGATATGAACCTAGCTAGGTCTGTCCAACTCCAAGATCTGTGTTTCCCCCAATATAGTGACCTTGATTTTGGGGACTTCACAGATGTTCTCAACTCTACATGACTCCTGGGCCTTGGCTGCTTGTCTTACTTTTAGAGATGAGTGACTAGGGATGAGTGACAACTAGTGTCATTGCCAGGGTCTTAAACACTGGCTGCTATGGCCATCTCTCCATCTCAGGTTGTCTCAGGCTCCCTTGGGGATGAGATCTGAGTTTTGGCATTGCTTCCATGGGCAGATGCCCTAGCAGCCGTAGCATATGATCTGATCTTGTAAGAGATTTTGCCTAGAGAACTGGGTGGCATAATCCAGAAATGTGGGGGAGTTGAATTGGTGTGCATTTTGACTACTGAGAAACTACACATAGGAAGGAGCTAGCAGGCAATATCTTGCTTTTCTCTGCCATCCTCTACAAAGGGCTCTTCTAAGAGGTAATGGTTCCATGCAGACACTCTAGAGATATCCCTCCTTTGTGAATGAGCAACCAGCTGTGTTTTCCTGTGAAACTGTGGTCAGCTCAGTAATGTACCATTTTATATGTGTTCTTCTTTTTCCCTGACTCACTTCCTTTTCCTCTCACTCTTGCTTCCCTGAGATAAAATTCCCAAAGCACTAAAGCTTTCCCTTGTGGTCTGATTTTTTGGGGAACCTGAACTGGGACATCCATGAAAGTTCAACTTCTTCAGAATTCAAACAGGTGTCACAACCTATTAATAGGTTGTAAAATCACTTTAGTGCATTGCAGTCAGCATTTGAAAACATAATAAAACACAAGAGAAGCAAAATATCAGAGTGCATCATATATAATGAAGGTCAGTACCATTTCTTGAAACTGCTATTTCAGTTATGTGCGTGTATTTGAGGATGCATGTGTGTATTGAGTTGTGATGTTAAATGTGTGTTTTACTGTGTGTCATGGTCAATAAAGTTAGAAAGCCCTGGTCTATGCAGTGAATACATGGAGTGATGAGTTCATGTTATAACTGTGACTTTTGGTGGCATAGTCACAAATGCCTTCTCCGTGGAAATTTTTGGTGGCCTAACCCCTTACTTTAGCAAGTATTAAATTGTCTGAAGAGCCCTCATGAGATTTTCCTGTACAGGGTCAGTGTCCATTTGTTAGCTGCCACATTAAAAAAAGAGTATTTTGAAATATTTCCTTGGAAGTTAGATGGCATGACTCATTTAGAAAAATAGATTATCCAGTGGGGAAAAATGTTATTTAATGATGTGTAGATGTATTTATTTATATGTCTTTGTGAGGCTGTTATATAGGCACATCCATATTTCTAGTTAGAATCATTGATAATTCAGACAACCAAATAATATGCATTGTATTTTTCCTTAATGACATTATATCTAAAATATATGACTACTCTTCCAAGCACAATGGCCTCTTTGATCTCTTTAGAACATCCAGATTTGGAGAATACTGGGGAGGGGGGAGTGCATACAGGTCTCAAGATGTGCATGTCCTTGCTGGCTCTAAAAACAAACACCCAAAGCAGGTTTTAGTTTGCAGTGTGTGTACTGATTTAACCTGAAAATATTAACTGAGAACAGCTGCTGAGTTGCACTTGGTTAAATATTCTGAGATAAAATACTCTGGCAAGACACATAAAAGAGGAAAACAAGAAAGTTTGTAAAGACAAAGAACAATCTTTAAGGTATGAGCCAAAAGGCACAGAAATGGCAAGTGTTGTCTTAATTCCTCTCTGATTCTACAAAATGATACTAGAGAAAAACAATTTGAATGGATTAATACACTGTTCAAAATTCAAAGGCATGGTTAAGTTTCCAAGACCCTGTTGAGTTGCTTTTAATTTTATAATAATTCCTAAGCAGCCAACTGATAGACCTAGCTTTCTCACTTGGTTGTCATAACACAATTGTTTCTACAATTACTGCCAAGCCTTCTGAGAATTTAATGCATTTGGAAGTCCCCGAAGAGACATTTTGCAGTTTATTTTATCCACACCCAGATGGTCGGGTTGTTAAAGCTTGGCAAAGGCAGAGAGGTGGTTTATTCCTTTGCTGTGTAATTATTGTATAATAACTAGTAAGTACCACTCTGTGTCCAGATAATAAATCATTGTAAGGTATTTGAAATCTTTTTACTTATTCATATATATTAATGATATTCTAAGTGAATTTAAAGAATAATGTTTGAGGGGAAGGACGAGTACCGGCTTCATACTTTAGACCTATTTCAGAAGGCATGGATTGACCAGAGGAGATTTGACTCAAATACTCATTCATCGTGCCCTGGAGTCAATAGTGACAAAGGCCAGGTATCATATGAAAGGAATGCATTTTGCAAAAGCAGCCTTGACCTGCTGGTCATCTTCACATCTGTGCAGAAGTTCCATTACTGTCTGCTTGTCATTTGGCATGCTTGCTGATCACCTTGGGGCAGATCACATTACCTTCCCTGTATTCCTCTTCTTTGCCATATGACTGTTCAGTTTCTTCCATCAAAGGACCGCAGTTGATCTCCCCACATCTTGACCTTGAGATTGGTCATGAGGCTTGTTTTGGCTGATAGCATCAGGTGCTAGTCCAGTGTGCCAGTTCCAGCTTAGACCTTAAGAAACATTGTGTGTATCCACTTGCTCTCTTGTGCTTCCGCTATATTCATGAGAACATTCCCAGACTACTGCTGGTCTCAGGAGATGTCTGGGAGACATGGGGAAAAGAACTGTCCAGCCAAGTCCAGTCCGGATTAGCTAACCTCCATTCAGCCTGCATTGCATGAGCTAAATAAGTGCTTATTGTTTTATGCAATTGATGTTTTGTGGGTGTTTGTTATATAGCATTGTTGTAATAATAGTTGATTGATAGACCCTTTAAATCCACTTGTGATTTTCAGGAAATTTCTTGGCTCTGTCAGATTTGAGAAGCTTATCTTTGGCTGGTGGATAATAAAGAATTAAATTGGAGCTCTGACTTTCTTCTTGAGCTCTAAATTTATGTATCTACACTTTCTGGGGCTCACAGTAACTTCAAATATAGATCTAGTGTGGCATCTACACACTTATAATTCTAAAATATATGTGTTCAGCTGCTCTGGCTAGTGCTTTGTAGCTAGTCAGTTTACATGGATCATACCTCCACTAGTTATTTTCCTCCATCATCATGCCTGAGGTTATAGGAGGCTTCATGATGGCACCCTGATGAGTTATAAAAGCATTCTAAGACACCATTAACTCAAGGAATTTTGGCATATATAGGAGTTGTCATTGGATATATGGAAAACATGAAAATGATTAGTACAGTTCCTACAGACAAATATTATTTTCTTAGGTATTCTTTCTGGAATCATCCAGGAGGTTCTTGATAAAAATCTATAATCACTGTGCTGTACAGTCCCTATGTTGTAATAAGTTCATGACTCCTCATAGAAGGAACTCACATGTGAATGTGTCGTATCTTGTCCAGCCACAGATATGATGCTTCAGTAAAAGTGCCTGGAAAGGAAGGTTTTCTTAACCTACTGGGATCTTTGTAGTTAACAGGTTGATCCTGACATTTTCTAGAATGTGTTTCACCTCTTCTATTCTGTCAAACAGGTAGGCAGGTTTAGTGGTGGGACTGGATATGTCTTGGAGTCACAGTGGTACCTCTTGAATACCTGTGGAACATCTACCTGGGAGTTTGAAGAGTCTTCAAGTGTTTTATTATACTAGTTACAAAGGCAACATATATGCTTGGAATTCCATTAGGCTAGTTCACAAATTTTTCTGTGAGCTAGGACAGGCAGGTAGGAGAACCTAGTGACTCTTTTATAATAACTCAATACCTTGCATTATACTTAGAGAAACCAGTGTTCCCAAACCAGAGTACCTTTTATACTACCTTTTAGTACCTGAAGAGTCTTAATTGGCTCCCTAAGCTTCCCCAGGGCACACTGAGTCCCAAAAATATAATATTCCAACTCTGTCCCTATGATTGCCCACAGAGGATATGGGGGCCTGAGATGAGAATCCCAGATACTGTCTAAAATGTTCTAGAGAACATGGGATATGTCCTGACACAAATAACTTTAGAATTGCCAGCTCAAGCTTCTAAGGTCTGTCCAAACACTGCTAGAACAGTCAGCCTGGCCTCTTGAAAGTTTATGGAAGTATCAACAGGACTCATTGAGGCCTAGAGGCAGTGAGGTATTTTAGTGGTCCAGCCTAGCAAGTTCAACTCAGACAAGGATGTACTCTGACACACCAATGCAGAGGTTGTAATTCTTTTCCCTCACCTTCCATGATTCCAAGTGTCTCCAAGTATCCATCTGAGATTTATTAGATTAACAAATGCCAGTGAAAAGTCTTTGATTTGTGAGTTCTGACTTAAGACTGGATCAAAAATTTTCCTGTGAATTTCTACTGACTCCTATTTATCTACCACTAGACCTTGAGAGCTCTGAAAATATTATGGCAGGTAAATTTAATGGTTTAGCCAGACTCTGATATTAAAAGCCACCATGAGGGTGGAAGATCTAAATATCTCCTAGCTACCAATTACAGCCCTGCTGTAAAACCACAACTGGGAACCAGGCTGGGAAGCCCCAGGGAAAGGAGCTGTCCCTACTTTTGGTGCTGACTACCCAAAGCTCGTTTGCCCTACAGGGAACTGGAGGAAGTGTGTGTTAGTAGGCTGGCGGTCTTGGTGATTCCCATCTAGAGGTACCTGTGGAGAAAGGAAAATAGAAGAGAGGAGGAGAGTGGAGGGGAGAGGAGGGGGAGTGGAGAGGAGCAGAGGGGAGAGGGGAATAAAGACCTGGAGAGGAACAGGATAGTTATAAATCTGAACTGGGTAAAGATGTCCAGTTTGACTGGTTGCTGTTTTTCTAACCCGTTTGTGGGTAATCAAAGGAGAATCTCAATATTAGTTTGACTATATGATGGAACCCAGATACAAGCTGATCTTGGGATTGGTTTGCCATATAGCCAATAGCCCATTGAAGGAACCATGGTAAAAACAAGCTTATAACTCTTTGAGAGATTGGAACCATGGTAAAAGCAAGATTGGTTACAACTTCACAATCTCAAGCTACTGCCCTGTTTAGGAAGGTGGTGGTTGTGGAGGTGGTGCAAAAAGGTGCAGGCACTCAGGGTTTAGAAAAAGAAGTCCAAGCTGGCATGATCTTTTGTGTCTCATCTGAAGCCATGAGTCATGTTTCTGTTAAGCAAACCCAGCCGAGCATATCCAGACTAATATCCTACATCTGTAACCATCATCATGTGCTAATCATTGGAAAGAAAATATAAAATCTCCTGCTGAAGATGGGGCGGTCTCAACAAATCCTGCCATCTTTTAGATGGTGCCCTGGAGTGGATGGTGCCAGCCCCTGCTTTGCCTTATCTTTCTTCAAGGCCTGTGGCTGCCTTGTGTGCACCAAGTTATTTTCCTCACCAATCAGACTTAGGATTTGAGACAGTAAAGGGGAGATCTTTTCCCTCATATCCTGTAGTTGAAGGATTATCTTCATGTCTATACCCTGCTTTGAAGCTTCATTTTATGATCACTGGGCAGCAGATAAAGGCTGGTTCCCCTAAGGATTCTTTCAGTCCTTCCTGGATCTTGGCCTACTGTCTGATGTCCATCTTTGTATGAACACATCGCCCATAACAAGTACTTCCTGTTTGGGTCCTAATGTTGATGTCTGCCTGCATTTTTGTTGCTATGCTCTCCCCTTTTCTACCCACTGACTGATTCTAATCACAGCTTTCACTCCCATTTCAAAGGACCTTTCAGAACAAAGAACTGTAAGAAAGTTTTGTGTAGTGATTAGGACTCTCTGGGTTTAGATTTTTTTCTCTGCCTCTGAACTAGCTATGTGTCCTTAAACAAGTTACTCAAACTCTCTGTGCTTCCTTTTATTTGTCTATGAAACAGAGATGGTAATAATAGGGCCTACCTCAGAGGACTGTTTTGAGTATTAACTGAGATCCATTCTCTCCTTTATAAATTGGGCCAACAAAAGCATAACACATGCCTTATATGTTAACTGCCTCATATGTATCATCTTTTTTTGATCCTCACAACTCTCTGAGGCAGGGTTATTATTATCCCCATTTTATAGTTAAGTTCAGACAAATTGAATAACAATTTAAAGATTAAACAGCCACTAAATTGTGTAGCTAGGACTTAAACATAGGCCTGACTCCCAAGATTGAGCTTTTGACATTATATTATATGACCTTAGATTGAAAAATTGTCCCAGTTCAGGCTCGTTTTTGAAACTCAGCTGGAATCCCAAGCACTTATCCCATCTAGCCCTGGTCAGCCCCCAAATTGTGCAGTTCACTTGGTTATAGTCACATGGGTAAAGGGCATTGATCACAGCAAGAGTGAACACTGCAGAACAGTAATTTTTTGTCTTCCTTTCCTGTTGAACTTGGCTCATTCAAAAAACTAGTCACCTAGCTGTGGTCTTGATTGTGTGGGACAAGAAGGCTTCTGTTTCATCCAAAAAAATTCATCTGGGTGGTTGAAGGTGCCATCTTGTGTGTGTAATGATGTTCTTCCTGAAACCCAATGGTGAATGTGATCAGCAAAAAATATAAAATGTAAAGTGTAAATTGAGGAGACATTTTCCTTTGAAAGTCTGGAAAGAGCCCTGGCTGGTTTGCTCAGTGGTTAGAGTGTTGGGTCAAGGGTTCAATTCCCAGTCAAGGGCATGTACCTCAGTTGCAGGCGTGTGGGAGGCAACCAGTCGACCTGTCTCTCTCACATCGATGTTTTTCTTTCTTCCCTTCCCCCCTCCCCTCCACTCTTTCTAAGAAAAATCAATGGAAAAAAATGTCCTCAGGTGAAGATTAACAAAAAAAGTCTGAAAAGAGCTTTAATTTAGTAGAATATATTGAACCACTTTGAAAACATTCCCAGACCTGAGTTAACACAATGCAAGGTGTTTCAAACTGAAAGCTATTTTTCCCCCCAGAGATTATTTATTTACTTATTTATTTATTCTGTATCTATGAGTTTGATATTAGGTGGTGGAACCTTTGGGAAGTAATTAGGATTAGTGATTAGGTCATGAGGGTGAAGACCCTCATAATTGGGATTAATGCCCTTATAAAAAAAAACTCACAAGAGCTCCCTCATCCCTTCCACCATGTGAGGACCTAGCAAGAAGTCAGCAGTCTGCACTAGAAGCCGACTATGCTGGCATCCTGAACTGAGACTCCCCAGCCTCCAGAATTGTGAGAAGTAAATGTTTGTTGTTTAAGCCACCCCATTTATGATATTTTTGTTATAGCAGCCCGAGTGGACTGAGACAGTGTGTGTGTGGTTTGTATTCTAATCCCCTCCCTCAGAAAGTGGTGTGGGAAGCCAGTTTGAAAATGACAGTGTTGTGGCTCCTTTTAACCCAAAGAAAGTCCGAAATTGCTAAGCTTTTATATTGCTTTTTTTGGCGCTCTCACATTAGAACTTATGTGCTTTAAAAGTGTTGAAGGAAAAGAGGAAAACTTCAAGCTACTCAAAGATTTGAATTGCAGTGTTATCTAAAACTGTACTTAAGAGAGAGGTTTACAAAACATTAAAAGGAATTAATTAAAACTTCCCATAAAAAGAAGCAAGCAGCTAAAAATAAAAACTGTCATAGAGAATAAATAATAGAACTATTAAGATTAAATGAGTAAGACTTTCCGGTTTCTACACTCTCAAGCACTCTGAAGGAACATATAATTCTGTCATTGTTACTATTATTATTGTTAGGGAATTGTTTCAGCTTAACAAGTAATTAATCTTCTGTCCTGTACAGGATCTATTACTATATAATTAAATGTCATAATACATACCCATGGTTACTGGTTCAAAGTATGGCTCTATTATTTTACTATGAATTAATCAAATGAAAGAACTAATGCTTTTAGATGACAAATGTTTTTCTCCAGAATTCAGAAAACATAATTTATTACTTTTTAATTATTTTCATCTCCATGAAGAGCAACATGGAGCTATTCCATCTTGATGTTCTCTTTCAAGTTTTTGCAGTAGGTGAACACTGTCTAAAACACCCTCTGCCACCTCTTTCTGTACCTCTTTTTTACTTGGAGTCATCCTTTCCTCCTTAGTTGCCCACACCCGGCTCTCAACAGACCCTCATTTTTTGGCAACTGGGTGACTGATATTCTTGGATGCTGTTCTGCTTTATGCTGGTGCTGCTGGTGCCGTGTAGAGCGTCCTCCTGGGAATCAATCTCCTACAGCTGTTTCCTTACCTTCTCTTCTTTCTTTAAATTTCAGACACTCCTTCCTTCTCCATGTTCTTAGCTGATGACCTTGTTATTTCACTGGGAAAAGAACAGGACTTCCTCTCTTTTCTACCAACAAATCATAATGGTGCCAGGGAATGCTGCCTATCTTCCCTTCCAGATTAACCACACATGCTCTGTTCTAAAGCTGAGCCCTCCACTTGTGCATGGGATCCCATTTTCTGTTGTCTAACCCAGACCTTTCTCTTGTAGGTATCATATTTCTGTTTCTTCACGATTTCCTACTTTTCTACTGTACCTTCCTATGATCACACAAACTTGTTTTTATGATTCTCACCTGAAAACAAAACAAAACAAATCAAATTGAAACCCTCCTCTGATCCCCTATTTTTCCAAATCCTTCCCTATTTCCTCACTCCTTTTATAACAAATTTTCTTGAAAGATAATCTTTTCTTATGGTCTCCCCATTTTTTTCTCCTTTCCTCTTGAACTCACTCTAATGAGGGTTTTGTTCCTATCATTCCACTGAAACTGCACTTATTAGCGTCACCAGTGACCCCAGTGTGGCCAAATATCATGGTTGATTCTCAATTCTCACCTTGACCTTTCAGAAACTACTGAAATAGTTCATCATTCCTTCCTTTTAAAATACACTTTCGTCACTTGGCTTCTAGGACACCTCAATTTCTGGTTTTCCTCTTCTCACGCTTCTTTGCCTGTATTACCTCATGTTAGACATAAATCCTTCACTGGCTCTTTTTTCCACTACCCACCTGGAAACATTGGAATGCTCCAGGGCTCCTTGAATCCCATCAATTTTTCATCTACACTTATTCTTTGGGGGAACCTTATAGCATTCAATGGTTTCAAACACTATCTACTTATATCTTCAACCTTAAACTCTTCCCTGAGCTCCAGACACTTCAATTGCTTACTCAATATTTCCACTTGACAGACTGATATACAGCTCAAACATAACATGATCAAGACAAAATTCTTGATTTTTCCCCCGCTGAATCTGTTTCTCCCTGAGAAATCACCACTATTCATCCAGAGGGCCTAAGGCAGACCCCTAAGAAGCACTTTTGAATTCTGTCTCACTAAGTGTACATATCCAATCTTGAACCTGCTTATGTTACTTCTACTTTGAAAACATTACCCAAATCCACCCACTTCTCACTGTCTCTACTGTTATTCTAGTGCAAGCCACTTCCAACTTTCCTCTTGGTCTCACTTCTTGGGCATTTATTCATCCAGCAAGTACTCTTGAGACCCTGACAACGTGCCAGTCACTATTCTTGGTGCTGATTTTGCAGCAAAGAATTAGCCAAACCAAACTCCTTGTGCTCAAGGAACTTAAATTCTGTATTAGGGAAGCACCTCTTTATTGTCCCCCTGATCTTGTCTTTCTCTCTCCTCTCTCTTCAGTCTATTTTTTCACACAGCAGTCAGAATAATCAGTTAAAAAAAAAATTCTAAGAAAGATCTAGTTGTTCCCTTGCTGAAAGCCCTCTAGTGGCCTCTCTGACTTCACCTCCACTGTGCCCCTTCACTTGATCCATTCAGGCCCCGCCCCCAAGCTCACTGAGCTCATTCCAGCCTCCTGGACTTTGTATACATTGTCCCCTCTGCCTAGAAAGTTCTTCCTTGGCTATTTGTGTGGCTTGTAACCTCACTTCATTGAGACTCTGATCAAATATATCACCCCAGAGAAAGTTTCCCTGATTACCATGCCTTACACAGCTGCCCCTCATCACTCTCTATCCCTTGACCTTTATTTTCTTTGAAACAGTCACCACGTGATGTAATACTCTATATTTACTTATGCTATATATTTACTTATTCATGTTTTGTTTATCTGAATTTTGTTATTCCCCACTAGACTGTAAGCTAATTGAGGTAAAAGACTTGGCCTCTCACATTCCTTGTCCTTTTTACCAGCACTCAGAACGTCACTTGCTGTGTGGTGGGCACAGAATAAATAATGTATAAATGAGTTAATGAATGAAACATAATTATATGTTGTAATGGGGAAAAGGCCCATTAAACTTGGAATCAAGAAAACTGGGTTATGATCCTGGTTTTGCCATTGACAGCTTCTGAGACACTTGGTAAGTCGCTTTGACCTCCTTGGGTCTCAGTGTTTGTATAATGAGAATTTTGGACTGTGAGCCTTTAAATCCCGATTCTAACATTCTCAAATTCTGTGCGTGTGGTGTCTTCACATGAGAGACCAACTCCTATGCCTTATTTGGCCCAAATAAGACTGATGGCATTTTTTTCTAGAGCTTCTGGGAAGTAGACACAGGATTTTTTTTTTCCCTCTGTATCCTGTCAGGGTTGAGATCCCTGCCAGGAGGGAAGTCACAGCATTTGAATCTGCATAAACATTTCAGTCAAGAACCTCCCCAAGTTGCCTACTGAAGGGAAGGAGCCAGAGCGGGGAATATCACACGGAAAGAGACTCAATGGTGCTTTGATCAAAAAGTTCATTACATTTGCTTTCGATCACAATGCATACTTGCTCAGGTCTGCAATCACTTACTCTGTTAGGCACAAATCCTAGAGGGAAAAAATAGCATGTGTACACGACTCCATCTGTGTGAGCCCCTGCCAGAAACATTTATGAATCACTCGTCTCCTGATAGACAACTTGCTTTCCTAGTTTGCAATCATATTTCCCACAGATGTTGCCTTTGAATTAGCCATTGTCTCATTTAGTTTCGAATGTTTTCTCCTATTTGAGACTGCAATACGGGTGAATCCCACCTACCATCAAAGCTGGCAGTGCTTGCTCAACATTAAAGGAAGGAGGCATTTGGGCAAGCAGGGAGCTGGAATCCAGGATTGGGGGTAGACACTTCTACACAAGTTTGGAGTTTGTTATTTCTCAAGTCCTAGCTTCAGGGATGTTTACTCTCAGGTTATGCAAAGTCTCAGCTTGGGTTCTGGAAAAAATGAGCTGACAACTTTGACTGAAAGGAGTTTCTTGCTAATTCCTGGGGACATCTTGCTCTTATTAGACCCTAGCTATGGTTGTGGTATCCATCCTGAGAAGTGAGGGTGTCACTCACTATCTAGACCCCACACCTATTGTAGCCTTTATTGTCTGGCAATTTATATTCTGTTTTACATCAAACCTGCTTATAGCCATATTGTCTGGGTCTCAGATGTTACTGAGAAATTTTGGAATATAAATAGATTTTCTTGGGGGCATATTTAGAAGTTAACATACTATATTTACAGAAATATTTTATCTTCACTTTTGAGTCACTCTGCCAGTCAACCTCTGTCGATTCTTCATTAACTTCAATTAGATTTTACTTCTCTTTTCCTTTAGAGATAAAATATTTTTAAAACCCTATAAGCGAAATTTTATTCCTTTATAAATACCATGTCTGAATGTGCCAAGAGTGTGTCCAATTTCAGATACATGAGCTTGAAGTTAAATGCAAATTTTAATTTCCTTTATAAAGGGGCTGATGAAAATCCATTGTGAAAAGGTTATGAGAAAAAGCTTATCTTATAATTGCAGCCAAGATTCAAGCCATTATTTAAGACGTGAAGCATTTGGCAACAGAAAGATTGTTGTCATTAAAAAGGAAGCCCAACACATTATCTGGGGCTGAGAAAAAATTATTTAGCTGTCATTGTTACTTAAGGAGGGACACAGGAAGATGGCAGAAATGAAAAGGACCAGTTTTACCTTGAACAGTATAATATATATTTTTTCATCTAAGAAGCAGAGATAGTTAATAAACATATCAAAGAGAGTTTCACTTGTTGGTTAGTACTTGACATTTAGCTACATTTGTATTCCTTTAATGCACAAAGGAAGCCAGCAGAACTTTAACCACAGTGGCAGTAAAGAGATAAGAAGTTCTTCTTTTCTCACTAGTATACTATTAGCAGACTGAGGTCTGTAACTTAATGACATTGTTGCCAAATTGGTAGGTATCTTTATACCCATTTTTGGAAAGAAGGGTTAGGGCGAGGCCACTGAGGTCATCCTGGCTGAGTTCACCTTAGTCTGGATGAAGAGGGAAATGACCACTGGAGATTTGAGTAGGTAAGAATTTGGAAGGCTCTATTATTTTTGGAGGCTACAGAAAAGTCCAGTGTACTTATCAACTCCTCCCAGATAGTTCTTCCAGATGTCCCATCCCTCAGTGGTTGGCTGAATCACTGTCTAAAATGGCTCTGGCTGTCTCTTTTCTCATCTCCTCCCAATGCAGTGTTATTTCTCTCTCTTCTTGATATAAGAAGAAAATTGATGAACATTCCCCAAAATGTTTTCCAGTGGGTTCTTGTTCTAACATATTACCTCAAATAAATACCTTTTCCTTGTCAGTCACGCTTGCCCTAAGTTTGCATTGCATTTCTGTGTGACTAGGTTGTCTTTTTCCATTTCAGCCATGAAGGAGCGATTAATGGTCTATTTTCAAGGTTGTGGGCAAGTTTAACAGAGACCAGCCAGGAATGTTGAAGAACTTTACTCTCACTAGTCTCTCATCCTCTAATCGGCTACTGGTGCTTCCCATTGACCTCACCCAGTTAAAAGCCTGGGTTGCTCCTTGATGCAGGTCAACCTCTGGTGCATAGAGCAAGGTGCACTGAGGCACTGATGTGTATATCTGGATAAACAAAGAGAATATTCAGCACCTGAATTACTTCTGGATCACTATCATTTTCCTGACACTCTTTGAACTGCTTTCTTAGCCTGTCAGTTGGTGTCCATAGAAATCCAAAACTAATGCCTCTGTGATTATTCAAATGAACTCAGGAACTGACACACAAAGTAAAGGAAAAGAGTCAATGTCTCTCATGCATTTGCTTCTTATGGGGCTTAGCAAACCTAAGCAGAACATAGGAAAGTAAGTTCACTACACCGTCTAGATTTCTCTTGTGGTCCCAAGTGCAATATAAATGAGTCTGGAATAATGTGTTGTGGGTTCTTCAGGCCCAGTGCAGGTCATGGAGGAGCTCATCATAGTAAATGTTTGATTTTTGTTACTATGGTTCTATTTCATTTAAGGTATTTCTTCCTATTCTTTGTTTCTATCCTTACCCCAATTATATTGTTCTATCTCCATTTATCTTCTATGTCCTTTTAAATGAATATCCCATTTTTTATTTCTGACATGGATAAAACCACTATTGTAATTAGCTGAGAAACTGTGTTTCCTTCAGCCTCCTTCCGGAGTAAGGGAGTTATCGGCTGGTTTTTCAAGAGTGTGGACATTCTAAGGAAAATATTTTAAAGATGGACTTCCTATATAACCTGCTCTCCTCTGAACCCACCTTCCCGTGGATCATGGAATCCTCCTTCATTTCACAAAGGATGTAGGTGTCCTTTCAAGTTTGTGAGTGACTCCATTTCTGCCCTTCAGGTTCCCTCTTCCCTGAGTCCTCATGCCACCTCTATCAGACTAACTTCTGGCATTCCTCCAGGTTTCATCTAAATGCTATTTTTTTCCCCAGAAGCTTCCTCTGATTCCTAAGACCAGGATAACTCCTCTGTTGTGGCGTTTACTATACAATAATTAATCTCATAAGTCTTTGCTTCTAGTTCATAACAAGCTCCGGAAGGGCAGGAACAATAAGTCTCCTGTTCACCTCTAACTCCCCTATGGCTGAGTGGAAATTGACTCTGATACAGCCAAAGACCAGCCAAGCTGCAAGCAGGGTGGTTTGGAAACCCAAGAGCTTTATCCGTCATCCGTCATCATGACATCGTCATCTGTCATGGTGGGCCACCCAACACTGTCAGGTTTCTCAACAAAGTCCTCTTGTTTGTCCTTCGGTCAATAGCAAGTTTAAAAGAATTTTGCATTTAGCTGCAAGCATAGTGGAAGTACAGCTTTACTGCAATTTACAAAAGCTCTTCTAGATCTGGCAAATGTTTTTGTCTGCTGCATTTTTGTGACTATTTATTTTGGGAAGAGGCTGCAAATTTAACTTTCTTTTCATGGTCTTTTCTTGCTTTATTTGTGTCTGAAGGAAACTGATATGAAATGAACTGGAAACTTTAGCATTCTCTTTGTTCTTTTTTAACTCTGTTATTGAAACAATGTGGGAGAAACACTGGACTTGTGCTCATAAACCCTAGATTCCAGGCCCTATTCAACCTTGTCTTTTCTTCTGTAAAACAGAGATGATAATATTACCAATTGCATAGGGTTATTGTGAGGATTAAATGAGATGATCCACATAAAACACTTAGTGTAGGGCAGCTATGTTCAACTGGTGTGCTGTGGCAGGCTGGTATGCCGCAAAATTTTTAAAACATGCAACACCTGACTATTTAGTCAGGGGCACTGACCTCTTTTCCCTTAGATTGTCAAATTAAAAAAACGACAACAGGCAACACAGCAATAGCCGTCTGGAGTCAAATATAGACCAATTTTTTTTTTTTTTTGCCAGAATGGCAAAAAAAATATAATATATTTTTAGTTGGTTTTTTTTTTGGTGTACTGCAGAATTTTAGTAATTAGTTAATGGGTGCCATGGTCTGGAAAAGGTTGAAATTTGCTGGTATAAGGCTTGGCAAATAGTAAGTGCTCATGAAGTGATGATGGTGGTGGTGGTGCTGTTGATGGTGGTGGTGATAGCAATGATAATGATGATGGATGCTAAATTAATATATCTGAACGCTTACTGTTTTATCTACATCACAAGACTGGGGCAGTCATGTAAACACGAGAAAAAAAAATATGTGAAAGCACTTTATAAACTGTTTAACTCTAATGTACAATATTAATAGTAGTAATGATATAGTAATAAATAATGGTAAAAATAAATGTTGTTTGGGTATTTAACCCCTATTCCAGTATCACTCAATTCTGTCCTAAACATATTATTCTCTCTTTTTCTTTCTGTTCCTTGTTGTGAAATCAAGAGTTATGATTGGGAATGGAGTTTAAATGAGCGAGCCAAACACTCATCAAATGGTTAATTTTTCTAAACGGGATATATCAGTTCCAAACCTGAAAGGCTACTTCCGCATTTCACACACTCTCTTACCTATAGTGTATTGAATGCCAAGAAAGTTGTTGATTTAACTTTACATTTGTGAAAATTATCACTTAGTTGGCAAACAAATACTTCTGAACTAAAGGAGATAAGCTCTCTATAAACTTGCAAGTCATTACTTCTGGGTTGTTTTTTTTGTTGTTGTTGTTTTAAAGAAAAGACTATTGGTTGCTTTCATTCTTATCACAAATAGCATGAGTTTCTAGATTGCCAGCCTGTTGGGGTCCCCAGCAGGAGTTCATTATATTCTCTGTGGGCATTTTCCTACAGAAGTGCTTTTGTAAGGAACATTTACCCTTGCTGTAGTTCTAACCAGAGCTAACTCTTTCTGTTGAATACCACTGAAGAAAGAGATTAATGAGAATTTAAGTATGTGAAAAATTATTTGGATAATCTCAGAACTTCGATTTTTTAAAATCAAATTTAACTTAACAGAACTGCTTTTTCCTTCCTCTTTGATTAGCAGTATTAACGCGAAATGAGTACATGATAAAAGACAGGAAGGAAACAGATAAAAGCAGAATATGGAGTGTAGTAAGTCCTCATTTAACATTTTCAATAGTTTCTGCGACTTCAAGTGAAAGGACCTGTAGGGAAATCAGTTTTACCCAGGGTAATTGATATAAACAAGAGCTAAGTTCCTGTAACACCTCGTCTATGTTATAGCAAAACAATGTTGCTCTTAGACCTGCTGTACTGAGAATTGATAATCAGCCTTTGAAGGAATTTGCACCTCCTGTTATTTAGTTGGTGCCTTCTGAAAAGTTGTCTGCTAACTAAAGTCATAAAATGTTAGCTCTGGAAGGTGCCTTGACGGCCATGAGTTAACCTCCTTCCTTTGCTAAGGAGGAAGCAGATACTTCAGTTGCTGACAAGTACTCCTCATATGCAAGTGTTATGTTCACTATGCTTTTCCGCCTCTCTCTTATTAAGTCTTGGTTATCACATAAACACTTACCAGCAACAGTATAATCAGTGTTGGCAAAATATAAATGTTAATGCCTTTTAATCAGCTAGGCTTTTAGGAAACTTGGGCTGAAGCCTGGAATAATCCTACTTAGAAATGAATGGTGCAGCAGCAAGTTTTAAGAATTTTTATTCTAATTAATGATGGTGATATAAATGGCAACTTTGTTCACAGTGGCAGAAGAATCTGCAAAGTGATGTGTTGTGTGTGTATGTGGGTGTGTGTGTCCTGACCTCACTACGTGTTTCACATTCCCAACTCTCTTGTTACATTTCCTTCTAGCTTCTGTCATTTAGCAGTAAGCCTGGGTGTAAGGCAATGCTTGTGATACCAAAATGTTACTAAAACAAATAAACCACTGTAAAAATTGACCATTACCATTTCCTTGGTACATGGGGAGATGGGGCATCCATGCAATCTGTCCATCTTGGATGCCCTTGTGTGGACTGAAACTGACCAGTCTCTCTCATAACTAAAGTCCCTTAGGTCATGGGCCTAGCCCCACTCCTCTCTTCCCCTTTTCTGCTTCCTGATCAAAAGTGTGAGATTTGGTGTCTCAAGGCCTGAGAGAGTTAGGATATTTCTAGAGCTGGCAATTTAGGTCAAAATAGCCGGAACGTAGGCATTTAGTTTTGGGTGTTTTTAAAAGGCTATTTAGCCACTTCGCCTTTGATGTTAGAATACATTTGTAATGAGTAATCAAGGAGAATATTAAGTTTTATTAAATGTAAAGAAAATAACTGCATTTTAAAAACAAAGTTTACCTTAAAAATATCCATACATTCATTTCTGGTTTTAGAGTCACACGGGAGCACATATCAGGGATTGTCCTAGAAACCTCCCCATGGACAGATAAAATTAGCGCTGTAGGGCTGCCACTGTCTAGTTTCACCCAAGTCTTGCTGAGCTTTTCCTCCACAGCTCCACAGCTTCTGTGTGTCAAGAACTGTACCAGAACCTGGCCAGGCGTGGCTCAGCGGTTGAGTGTCAACCTAGGATCCAGGCGATCGGGGTTCGATTCCTGGTCACGGCACATGCCCGGGTTGCGGGCTTGATCCCCAGTTGGGGGCGTGCAGGAGGCAGCCGATCAATGACTTTCTCATCATTGATGTTTCTATCTCTCTCTCTCCCTCTCCTTTTCTCTCTCTGAAATCAATAAAGATATATTTAAAAAAAGAAAAAAAGAACTCTACCAGACTCTTTTCAAGGGGAGCTTAAAGTATCCCAGGCTGTTGAACGTAAAGAAGAGTCTGTGTAGTGGTGCCTTTGGATGGGGGCAGCAAACTGCAGATGTGGGTGAACTTCACTTTGCTAGACATTTCCAGGGTGGCCTGTGGAAAGCTGCTAATGGGTGGTATTTTCTTAGAAGAGCAGTTAATGTGACTCATTAGCTTAATAAGCAGCATGGGGAACTTACTCAAATGATCTTGAGATGTGAGGGGAGGTGTTGGGGTGGGCTATAAAAAGTGGCTTTGCTTTGGCTTCCAAGAGTGTCTCCATGCTAGACAGAGGCTGGGTTGTTTTCTAATATGCCAGCTCATTATAGACATGTGTCCATCCCTTCCGCACATCAGGTCTCACCCCAAGGTTGTGTAATTGCTGTTCTTTTAGAAGCATTTTTATTTTTCTGAGATTATGACCTTTTCCCATTTTTAGTGTTAAAATGCTTTTCTTTCATAAAATGATGGTGATAATAGATGGTATTTCTTGTTTTTGACTGCCCACTTGGCAAAATCAACACTTGGCAGCCTTCTGCCAGTTCTCCACATTGTTTTTGTGTTTGTTTAGTTTATTGGTCATTGAACTCCCAAAGTCTGGAACACCAGCCTGTGCAGGTCCTACAGGCAGGGGTGGCCAGGAAAGCTTGTGGGTGAAGAAGGATCTTGTAGACACTGTAGGCAAGGCTATTGAATGCCAAAGGAAGGGAGAAGCAAGCAGGTACTGCACAGGAAAGCGGGTAGGTCAGAGGAAATGAGATTAGGCGGTAATGAATGGGCCTTGCAAACCCCAGGCATGGCAGGTGGAAAAGAAGCAGCCCTAGAGGAAGAGTCACAGCACAGGTACATGCTGACAAGGGCGCAGGGCTCTTTCCCCAGAGCGTGTGGGTGGTCCTGGGCCTTGAAAGGAGAAAATAGGTAAATGTTAAAAAAAAATATTGTCTTTCATGCTCATTTAAATTTTTTTCTTTCTATTCAAAATGTCAAATGTCCTTCTAAATGGAAAGTGTTGAGTTTTCTCTAAAAAAGTCTTACCCCGTATCAGTCACAATTGCTAGCACTGGGGGAAGAGCCAGCATCTTCACCTAAACCAGATATTGTTAATGTCTGTAACTCTCGCATTCAAAAGCGATGGATGAGAATACAGATAATTGCTGTTTTAATCTGCATTTTCTTGATTAGTAGAGATTAAACATCTTTTCTCATGTCCAGAGGCATGTGTACTTTTTTTTGAAATGACCATTTAGTTTTCCAAGATCTCATGTAGCAGCCAGATTCTGGTAATTAAATTTTATCAAAGAATAGAATGTGCCCTCGAACCCCCCTGCACTGTTTGACTTTGCCTATTTACACACCTACTCTGAGAGGTTAAGAAATTGATCTTGGATTTAGAGTGCCTGGGTTCAACTTCTGGCTCTATTGCTTACTGTGTGACCTACCTCTTAAAGCTTCAAGCACATCATCAGTAAAATGTAGATAACAGAACCCAATCCATGGAGTTATTGTGAAAATTAAGTGAGGAAACTGCACGTACAGGGCTTAGGACAAGATTTAGCATATTATATAAATGGTAGTGATTGTATTCAATAAGAGGAATGCCAGACTATTAATGATAAAGACCAACTCCACTCTTATACCCCAATTAGTATGATTCCTCCTCTTCAACCTGAAACCCACATCAGACATAGATACTCTGGGGCTTCTGCTTGAGTTGGCTTGAGTTAGCTGCAATTCCTTTTGAGATATTTCTGCACATTAAGGGAAGTGCTCACTTTGCACTTATGAATTACCTCTTGTAAACAGTTCAGAAGTTTGAAAATATATTACCAAAGTTATAAAAGATTTGGGAATTGTCGCTGTGTGGGATCTTGCTTGAAGCAAAGCACAAAATTAACCAGAATCACAATAATTTTTCTGTGTTGTAAATTGAAAGCAATAACTAAAGTGAATGAAGATCTGAGTATAGGAAAAAGAGAATGAATTTTCATAGTTTTCTGCTAGAATATTCTGGAGAATTATTTGTCATTATTGTTATTAGTTGATAATTATAATAATATGGAAATGATCATATAATTAAATACTGCCTTTATAAAATAGTTTATGGCTAAGGTCATTTCATAAAAGTAGAAACTGGTAATTTCTCCTAAGAATTCTATTAAGAAAATATGCCACTCTGAATAATTATGAGAAAATAGGCAATGTTTCTTTTCCCCCTCTTATTACTGAATTATAATGTGTAAAACTATAAAACATTTCATAAAGGAGTTATAAATGTCACTCCAGTCTCTCTTACCAATAATTTTTATTTTATGAAACTGGAATTTCTATTAAAATGCAATAGGTAGAACTAGAAATTTATAATAATGGTCTTGATAGCTCCATGCTTCAGAGATTTTTTCCCCTTGATCTCCAAAATTTACATGGGATTTTGAGAGAAAGCAGATGTTAGGTCCTCTTGGTGAATATCAAATGCATGTGACCGTGAAGGAACTTGTTGAGGGAAAGCATGCGAGAAACCAGGCTGGTATGATCATCTAAGTCCTCAGTTCCCAAAATTGGACCCCTGGAGCTCAAACAAAACCGAAGTTGAGGCAATTAGGTTGATGATTACCTCAGCTGCTCAGTTTCTTACATCTCTAAATGATGCATCTGGCAGCTCTGGGAAATGAACAATATAAAAGTGTTGGGATTTACTTCTAACTCTTGGGGGCCTTTCCTCATTATTATCACATGTTGCAAATTATTTAATATCAGCTAATCTTCAGGTTAGTATAGAAAGAAAGAAATTGAGCAAATGGACACAATTCTTTATTTTATAGATGGGAATGCCCACACGGTGATGGGCATGGACCTGGACATGCCTAGTATCAGGCCGTCACTGAGGCAAACGGGCATCTACAGGCTAGATGGACAGGAACGTCAGGGGAGAGAAAGCTTATCTCAGTAGCCTGATACCATGAGGGTCAACCCTCTCAGCTTGGGAATTGATAGTTCAGTTCAGGTTGCAGGATGAGTTGAACCATGGAAATCAACTTGAACCTTTGTTATAGCATTGTTTTGTCTTTCTGACTCTCCTTTGTGCTGCTCTATCATAGATTTGACAAGCTCCACGAAAATTAGACGGGATATTATTTAAAAAGAAAAAGAAGAGATGTGAAAAAAGTATATGAAGGGGAATGTGTTAAGAGAGGTTTCCTTTCAGACTATGAGCAAATATAGAGAATTTGGCTATTCAGAAAAAAACAAACATATCACAAAATTTGAAATGATTTTAATTGAAAGGTACTTTTTAGGTAAGTGTCTTAGATTATTCTTTCTATTATAAAACAGCACAAAATAAATATGGTCATGATTGTGTGTCTGACCCAGGGTGTCACAAGTAAATGATACAACTGTAAGGAAACAAACTTCAACACCTTCACCAAGGTGTAGGTACTGGTGCTGGCAACAACCCTAAAGAGACCCCAGGCACTTGGGGCCAAGTTTCCAGGGCACTGCACTATATCTTTAAGTGAAAGCCAGTCCCAGAACTCTCATTAGTGGCTAAGTATATAAGCCACTGAACAAGATCTCAGGAGGGTAGGACCATGCAGCATTGTTGCTAGACAACATGGGACAGTGGTAAATGTCTGGACTATACATGGAAGACCTGGGTCTTAGGCTCAGCTTTGTCCTTCAGTAGCTGTGAAATTCTGGGTAAACCATTACACCTTTTAGTATCCCAGTGTCTTTCCTTGTGACACCGGAAGATGGGACTAGATAATTTTCAAGGTCCCCTTTTAGCTCTAAAAATGTTAATGATTTGCTAGTTTTGACAGGCAATACTTACCCTCTTTCCTTTTTTCAGGAAAGACATCTATGTTGTTCATTTTTAAAGTGAAGAATTTAAATGTATAGTGTTCTTTTGGTTTATTCGTATGTACTTTTATTTCAGCAAATAAAAAAATACAACTGACATTTAAATTCAGCATTGTAGACATGGTGTCCATCTTTTCTGAGGTTATAGTTCTGTAGGAATAAAGAATATTCTTTGATATTTGGGATATGACCAAAATTCCACAGAAATAGGACAAAACAGGGCTTCGCCTCGTTGCCAGAAGATTGGATTTCATTAAATGCATAATATTTCTGTTTTTTTGATCTCAAACTCCACCCTGCTGCAAAAATGCAATTTGGGCCAAATACCACATCCAGGGATGAGGCAAATTTAATTTCTTTTCGTTCTGGATGAAATACAACTGATACATTTTTTACTATTTTGGTGCAGTCTTCAATAGGGATCATTATCCTATTTAATCAACAATATTTTTCAAAACAGTGTTGGAAGTAAAGATGGCATTATGAAAATGATATCTAACAAAGTAAAGCTTTCTCATAAATAGTAGGCAGATATAAATTAAAAGGAGAGCTTCTAATTTATTTTTGGCCCCTAATTTATTCAAAATGCTTGAAAGAGATATCATTTATATTATATTTTACAATTTTACATTAAATCTATAATCTATCTCAGGCTTATTTCAGTTACTTTTAAGCACACATTTCTTCTTCCTTTAAAAAGGTACTGTTCATAGTCTTGTCTGCTCCCATTTATGTATTTTACCAAGTGTATCATTCACATTTTCTGTAAACTCTCAATCATTTAAAACCCTCCCCATAATAAAATAAAGATATATGTGCACAATTTAGTCACAGATAATCATATATGGCATCCATGTGACACATACACACATGACTGAATTCACTCATTTACCAAATAGTGACTGAATGTCTGCTATATGTCAAGTAGTGTATTAGACACAGCACTTGTGATGGGTAATTTTTTGATGTAGTTAATCCTCACTCAATATTTTTTCCATTGATTTTTAGAGAGAGTGAAAGGGAAAGAGAGAGGAGGGGAAGACAGAGAGAGAGAGAGAAAGAGGGAGAGAGAGGAGGGGAAACATCAATGTGATAGAGACACATCACATTGATTGGTTGCCTCCGGTGTGCAGGGATCAAACCTGCAACCCTGGTGTATGTCCTTGATCAGGAATCGAACCCACGACCCTTCAGTGTGTGTGGGGGGCTGATGTGGGCTGTCACTGAGCAACACAGGCCTGGGCTCCTGATGGATAATTTCGTGTGTCACCAGGACTGCACCACAGGGTGCCCAGATTAAATGTTATTTCTGGGTGTGTCTGTGAGAGTGTTTTTGAATGAGATTAGCATTTGAATACGTGGACTCAGTGAAGTAGCTGGCCCTCCCCAACGTGGGTGGGCACTATCCATTCTGTTGAGGACCTGAACAGAACAAAAAGGCAGAGGAAGGAGAAATTCACCCCCTTTGCTTCTCGCCTGTTAGCTTGAGCTGGGGTGTTATTGGTCTTCTCCTGCCCTGGGACTAAGATTTACACCCTCAGCTCCCGGGATGTCCAGTTTACAGAGGCAAATTGTGGGACTTAGGTTCCATAATTATGTGAGCCAATTTCTCATAATTAATCTACACACACAAACACACAGACACACATTTTAATATATTTCCTACTGGTTCTGTTTTTCTGGAGAACCCTGACTAATACAGAAGTGAACCAAAGAGAGACAATTCTAACCCCCATAGCTCATTATCAGCAGGAGAGTGATTGCTCCAGTTGCCTAGTAACTCCTTGCTTTTCACTCTCACACAAGTCCTGGAAGCACAGTGAGCATTGCTGCTGCCCACTGTGGCACAGCGATGCTGAGTCCGTGGAAGAGAAGAACTCACAGATGCCTTCCACCCCTTTTAGTTGTTCTGTGTACCCATCTGTGATGAGCAGAAGATAAATTGTGTATTTACAGATTCCTGTGGGAGGAATTACCAGTAGGTAAAAGTCAGGAGGTTTTAAACCTCTGAGCTGATTTTCATTTACTTGTTTGACTTTCTATACTTCAGTAAGCACGAAAGGCAATGTGATCTAATGGCTGAGAATCTGAGTACTTGAACTAGTCCACATGGGTTCAAGTCACAGCTTTGCTATTTTTTAGTTCTGGGACCTTAGACATGTGACATACCTCAGTTTTCTTACCTGTAAAATAGAGATGATAACTCATATCTACGAGTAGTGCTAAGATGTTATATGTAATGAAAAAAACTCCGCCCCATAAGACATATGTATTTGGGAATCATTTTCATTATATTTCCATTATAGTAAATTTGGAGTTTATTTTTTTTCCTTTTGGTGTTTAGCAGAGCCTTTGTCAAGGATGAAAAGCATGACTTAATTTTGTATATAGTAAGGTGGAAGCTATATTTTGGGTGTTTATCTCCCTTAAGACTCTCCATGGCTTAACTCCTGGCCTGTCACTTTTGCTCTGAGGGCTTTAGGTTCCTTCTGCAACAAAACACAGAACAGATGTTATGAGGCTGAGCAAATGGTGGCCCATAACACTGAACGCCTTGACTGATGGCTTCAAAAGCTTTCTCCTAGCAATTCAAGATTGCCAAGAATGAGCGGGCCAAGAAGCAAAGTTATGGCTTTTTGCAAACCCATAAGGAGTAGTCCTCAGTCTGCACTTGACAGGTCTGAGGGTTTAGAAGACTGTTTTGTGGTATAGCTGAATCCCCAGTGTGCAGTGTTCCCAGGGAAGAAAACCAATAGCAACAGATCCCACAACTCATACCATTTGCTAAATGGGCTTCCTCGCAAGTGGGGCTCTGGGAGGAATCTCACAATTTCCTGCTGCTTTGTCTCTGAAGGGTAAGCAAGGAGAATTTTTCTCACTTCAGCTGCTTTTGTTTCTTGGGACAGGGGTGGAGGGGTGGGGGAGAGGGGGGTGTAGAAATGACTTTTGCTTTTCATTTTTGCTTCCATTCCAGTGCTTGCTTTTATCAGCTTTACCTTTCGTGTGACCCAACAATCCTCAGAATTGACTTAAAATTCACATCAAAAGTCTAGTTTCACCAGTTTAGAGTTTTCACAAGGAAAATGTCTCATACCTATCTTTCAGTCACTAAGACAGAAAAGTGGAAGAGGCACGATGACAATGACCAAAATGAGGCAAAACATCTCAACCAGCTGATGGGTTGCAGAAATCCCACACACTCACATGTTCATACCAGGGTCTCCAAAGAAACACTTGTTATCTGATTTTACGAACACTAATTTCTATTTTCACTGAAATGTGCTTTTATATAACTCTAGAATAAACAGAATTTAATAATTCTCTAGAGAACAGATGCTGGTTTCTAGCAGGACTTTGCAATCAAGTCCTTGAAACTAATTCTGGCTGACAGACGCTGGTGTTCTAAAGACCTAACTCACCACATTTCCGAAGTTCAAAATGACCCAGTTTTATCACTGAAAATGCACAAGTTCATATTCAGTAAGCTCTTGACCCTAACCAGGTGATCTTTGATGTCAATTTTAATATTTTTGGATCTCATTCATCATTTGAATGGGTCCCTGTGGCTTGTCAGCTTACCCAGTAAGGAAAAGACTGGAGTCTAAAAGACTAGTACTAATGATTTCCTTGGCCTGAGGAGTGTAATATCATGATTTGAGGATCCTCACCTCTTCGATACCTAGTGTTCTCTTCCTGAATTCATTAAGAAGTGACTGAGTCATCACCTATAAGAAATCAGGGGCATAACACAAATTACACTAAGCTTTAGGAGAATTTTTAAAAGTGACATATATTTGACATATAACATTATGTAAATTTAAGGTGTACAACATGTTAATTCGGTACATTTATGTATAGTAATATGATTGCCATTTTAGTGATAACTATCACCTGTATCATGTTACATAATTATTCTTTCTTTTAAGTTATTGGAGTGATTAAATTCTAGTGTCTTAGCAAGTTTGATGATTATAATATAATATTGTCTGTATTCACTGTACTGTACCTTTAAACAACATTCGTCCCATTCCACTACCTCCTGTCTCCTGGTAAGTGCCAGTTTACTTTCTGCTTTTATGAGTTTGGCTTCTTTAGATTCCACATATAAGGGATATTACACAGTATTTGTCTTTCTCTGTCTGACATCTCACGAAGCATAATATGCTCAAGGTCCATCCATGTTGTCCCAAATGGCAAGATGTCCTCTTTCTAATGGCTGAATAATATTCCACCACATATATATCACACCTTCTTTATCCATACATTCATTGATAGATGCTTATAGGTTGTTCCCATATGTTGGCTCTTGTGAATAATTCTGCAATAAACATGGGAGTGCATGTATCCTATATCTTGTTTGCATTTCCTTTGGGTGTATAGCCAGAAGTAGAATTGCTGGATAATATGATAGATCTATTTGTAACTTTTTGAGGAACCTCTATGTTGTTTTCCATAGTGATTGAACCAATTTATCCTCCTACCAACAGAACACAAGGGTTTCCTTTTCTCCACATCCTTTCCAACACTTGTTATTTCTTGTAATTTTGATAATGGCCATTCTAACAGGTGTGAGGTGATATTTCATTGTGGGGTTTTTTTTGCCTCTACTTGATGATTAGTGATGTTGAGCTTCTTTTCATGTACCTGTTGACCATTTGAATATCTTTTCTGGAAAAATGTCTATTTTCTCTGCCCATTTTTTAATCAGGCTTTTTTGTTATTGAATTGAATGTGTCTATTTTTATTCCATTACTATACTTTTATTAGTATAGCTTCGTAGTATAGTTTGAAATCAGAAAGTATGATACCTCGGGCTTTGTTCTTTTTCCTCAGGATTGCTTTTGCTATTTGGGGTTGTTTGTGGTTCCATACAAATTTTAGGGGTTTTTTGTTTTCTATTTCTGTGAAGAATGCCATTGCTATTTTATGGTATTGCATTGAATCTGTAGACTACTTTAGATAGTATGGACATTTTAACAATATTAATTATTCAAAACCATGGACCTAAGATGTTTTCCCATTCGTTTGTATCTTTAATTTCTTCATCAAATTCTTATAGTTTTCTTTGTACAAATCTTTCACTTTCTTGGTTAAATTTATTCCTAGGTATTTCATTGTTTCTGATGCTATTGTGAATTGGCTAGTTTTCTTTATTTCTTTTTCAGATGTTTCATTGTTAATGTATAGAAATGTCACTGGTTTCTATATATTGATTTTTGTATCCTGCAACTTGCTGAAATCATTAATTGGTTCCAACAGTTTTTTGGTTGAGCCTTTGGGATTTTCTATATACAAAATCATATCAGTCATATCATCTGCAAATAGTGACAGTTTTGCTTCTTGCTTTCTGATTTGGATGCCTTTTATTGCTCTTCTTGCCCAAAATTCCTCACCAGGTATTTAAGAAGGACTAGAAAAATGATCCTGAAAATGTCTCCTTTTGTTAGGTGAGAAACCCAAGTCTGAAGAGCCTTTAATAGTGGTGGCAATAATGCTTTTTAAAAAAATCATCAATTGTAAACTTATTTTTAAGGCTTTGAGATTACCAGGAGAAAGTTTGGTTTCAATAAGGGATAAGGAATGTTTAAAGAAAAAAAATTTATAGGGGAAATAAGGAAACATAAGGATATTAATAAATCTAGTGAAAGCATAGTGGATGGGTCAGGGGAGAAAGAGGACAGGGCTGTATGAAACTGAAATCAGTGAAGAGGAAAGTGGCAGGCATTTGGTTCTAAACTCTAGAGCACGGACAGTTTTTGACACAGGATTGTACAAAATTATCTGAAATTCTACCCAGTGATTGGTATGGCTTAGGTGTTCAATATAGATTTTCCCCATTCCTCTTAGATTATCACCACTATATGCCCACCAAACCTAGCTCTTATTTCTTATACATGCTCAGTGATGCTCAAACTGGGAGAGAAGAAATAGGTAGAATTTGAACAGGCAGATTGGATGAAGAGGATGTTGTGAATGCTATGAGCAAAAACCAGGAGATGCATGGTAAGAGAAAATATGCCAGTAGGGTAGGGAAAAGGGGAATACAGCTGGAGAAACTACAGAGATTCTAAAAGAAGTCAAATCTGCTTTTTGGTTTCAGAAGCTCAGAAGGCCTGAAACCTTGAGAGTTCAGGGGTTCTCTAATACTGTGTTTTCTACATTTTTCGTGGATGCACTTCCATTAAACATTGTAAAGATGTAGAACACGCCAAGACATGGATTTAGCAACACCAGTTTTATCCCATTAGTTTTCATCCAAATTGTAGGTTCTTTTGTTTTTTTATATCCTCACCTGAGGATATATCTATTAATTTTAGAGAGAGAATAAGGGAGAGAGAGAAACCCTGATCAGATGCCTCCCGCATGTGCCCCAACCAGAGATCGAACACACAACCTAGGTATGTGCCCTGACTGGGAATCAAACCCGCAACCTATTGGTGTACAGGATGATGTTCCAACCAACTGAACCACCTGGCCAGGGCAGTTCTGTTTTTTAATGCTGGAATAGCTGGGGTTCTGCATATTTTAATATGATATAAAGAAAGTATCCTGGCTGGTTTGGCTCAGTGGCTAGAACATCGGCCTGCAGACTGAAGGGTCCTGGGTTTGATTCCGGGCAAGGGCACGTACCTCGGCTGCAGGCTCGATCCCCCTCCCTAGTCGGGCACATGTGGGAGGCAACCAATCGATGTGTCTCTCTCACATCGATGTTTCTCTCTCATTCTCTCTCTCCCTTCCACTCTGTCTGAAAAGCAATGGAAAAAATATCCTCAGGTGAGAATTAAAAAAAGAAAAAGTATGCTACCAAGTCTCATCTTGGATGCTGGTGCTCTGGAAACTGAAATAGAAAGAGAATGTTTGAGTCAATGCCATAGCCTGTGATTATTTTCCAGTTTCCTCTTTAACATGTGGTCATTAATGTGCTGTGATTAAACATATGGCTCTATGGTTTAGCATCTTTGCTAGTTATTAAAGAAATCTGCGTGTTTAAGCATAACTCAGACTCCACAGTATGTATATCATGATCCCCCTAACATTTCTGCCTATCTCCTTCTACTAAACATATGCACTCTTGGCAGAAATCAACTAAACTTTCCCCATTGTTCTCGAAACATGACTCAGTGCCTTTGCACCTACCATCCTCTCTTCCTGAAATACCTTTTCCCTCTTCTATGACTGAGGATATATGTCTCATCCTTCATAATTTATTTAAAATTTGGGAAATTATGTAGAACCTTTTCTGACATTCCTGGGCTTAATTAATGAATCACTCCTTTGGGATTACTAACACTATACACAAGAATAAGCTCAAAATGGATTAAAGACTTAAATGTAAGTTGTGAAACCATAAAAATTCTAGATTAAAACATAGGCAGTAAAATCTCAGTCATTTCTTGAAGCAATATTTTTGCCGATATGTATTTTTGGGCATGGGAAGCAAAGGAAAAAATTAAATAAATTTGACTACATCAAACTAAAAAGCTTTTGCACAGCAAACAAAACCACCAACAAAATTAAAAGGCAACCCACTGAATGGGAGAACATATTTGTCAATTATACATCTAATAAGGGCTTAATATCCAAAATATATAAAGAACTTATACAACTCAACACCAAGAAAACAAACAATCCAATTAAAAAATGGGCAAACGACTTGAATAGACACTTCTCCAAAAGGACTTAAGGATGGCCAAAGACATGTGAAAAGATGCTCAATATCACTAATCGTCAAAGAATGCAATTTAAAAGCACAATGAGATACAACCTGTCAGAATGGCTATCATCAGTAAATCAACAAACAAGTGCTGGCAAGGGTGTGGAGAAAAGGGAACCCTAGTGTACTGTTGGTGGGAATGCAGACTGGTGCAGCCACTGTGGAAAACAGTATGGAGGTTCCTCAAAAAATTAAAAATGGAACTGCCTTTTGACCCAGTAATTCCACTTCTTGGAATATATCCAAAGAAACTCGAAACACAAATTTCAAAGAATATATGCACCCCTATGTTCATTGCAGCATTATTTACAATAGTCAAGATCTAGAAACAGCTCAAGTGTACATCAGTAGATAGTGGGTAAAAAAGCTGTGGTACATGTACAAATGGAATTGTACGTGGCTGTAAAAAAGAAGGAGCTCTTACCTTTTGCAACAGCATGGATGGACCTGGAGAATATTATGCTAAGTGAAATAAGACAGTCAGAGAAAGACAAATACCATATGTTTTACTTATAAGTGAAATCTAATGAATGAAATAATTTAAGAAACAAAATAGAAACAGAAGCATAGATACATAGAACAGACTGACAGTTGTCAGAGGGGCGGGGGGGTTAGGGGCTAGGAGAAAAACAGGTGAAAGGATCAAGCAAAAAAATAGTATGTATATAACACATAGACACAGGCGACAGTATGGTGATATTCAGAGGGAAAGGGGAATAAATGGGAGCAGAAAGAGACTTTTGGGTGGCGATGGGCACATGATGTAGTATGCAGTTGATGTTTTGTTGGATTGTACACTTGAACCTGTATAGTTTTGTTAATGTCACCCTAATAAACGCAATAAAAAAGGAAAAGAAAATGTAACACGATCTGAGAAGAGTGAAATCGTTGAGTTTTTAGGAATGGAAGAGACACTCTTTATTTTAATATTGAGGAAACGGGGCCACAGAGGTTAAGGCCAAAAGGCCATCTAGCCCAGCTATTTTAAAAACTTGAAAATTTTCAGAGGCAAGAGCATTGGCCTGGCCAAAACAGGGGATCAGGTTTTGTTTAGTTTTGGGAGCATAACAACATTGGCATGTGCTATTGCCTTGAAGGTAAAGATGCACATATTGGTTACATCTGCATGTAACACTCCCATGCATATGGGTATGAATCACAAGTAACATTGATTGTGAGATATGGATAAAATGAGCTCCATGTTCCAGTGGCTTAATTTTAAACCCTGTATCCCAGTTAGGTTCTACTTTTAGCTGTATTGCCCCTGGTCCAACACATGCTAACTGAATCAATTCAGATACCAGACATGTAGAGACAATAGCTGAGCAGTTTTATCAGCATTCCTTCACTTATGTAATATATTGTCTATAACAACAGAAACCTAGAAACAGTCTATTATTACATCAAATGGAGACTTTAAAAAATGAATGAGACGTTTTCCAATGTATATTAAGTAAAAAAGAAACCAGAGAAAGGATAATATGTATACTATGCTTGTGGGCATTTAAAAATATTCATGAATATATGTGGAAATTTTCCACAAGTATGTACAAAATAAAAGTGGCCACCTCTATGGAGATATGAAGACTGAAGATAGGGGGTGAAAGATAAACTCATTGTTTTAATCACATATCATTTGTATATAATATCCCTGTTTTGTTCGTATTTAAAAATAATTAAATAAACACATGCATTACCTAGAACACATTCCTACTAAGGGCCTTTAAGTGAAGCAGGGAAATGGAGTTAATTTTCCTTCTAAATTTTATTTTTTTTCTTCTTTTGGTCTCTATGTTTGTTCTTTTATCTATTTGACTTTAGATCCCCCCCCCCCCCCCATTTGCATTTACAGGGTAGGATGCTATGTATACCGCATTCCCAGGTTCCCTTGCCAGTTCGCTTCCATGTATGTTTGGCTAGGGGGAGGCATAGGAAAGACAATGGAGGGAAGATTCTAAGGTAGCTCTCGTCATCCCTCTGCTCCTGCTGGCTTCTCTGGTTGAGTTTTCTCTGGGTTCCAGATCCCTCCATAGTCTTAACTTCCTATAGGTAGTCCTGTCAGAGTTCTAGCTTCCTTGGGGGGAGGGGGACTATAGCACTACTATTCACTTCATTTGTCCTTCTAGCTTAGGGACATTAGCAGCTTTGTGCTATTACTAATTTTTAGGCAACTCCATCCCTTGTTTACTCTTTCAGCTATTATATTATTTTCACAACTAGTTTTTCTATTAAATACTCTGTATTTAATTATATGTCAGGACTCTATTTTGCTAGTTGGGCCCTGACAAAGTTGCTATTGAAAATAAAATTTTCTATCTCCTGTATTTATAAGTCAGTTATTATTTATATATAGGACAGCAATTAATCTTATATATGAATATTATTATTTATAGCCTTATTTATATCCTTATTTTCTTTTTGAAGCTATTTATAAAGGCTTTAACCTGGTGGCCTTGCCTAGGAAGTGGAACCAAGAACCCCCAAGATCTCAGCCTCCTGATCTGGCTATTTCAGTTTTGATTTCCTGTTTGACTCAAGAGTTGTTTGAGAATGTTTTATTTATGGATATGTTAACCTTAATTTTTAAAATTATTTTTGAGATATAATTGACATATATATTGTATAAGTTTAAGGTGTACAATATATTAATTTTTATTATAAATTTTTAATGTCATGGCATTGTGATTAGAAAACATTGCCTATGTTGTCACTTTGGGGAACTTGAGATTTTCTTTAGGGGCTTTTACACTGCCAACTTTATTATATTTTCCATGTGCTTTCAAAAGTTGCTTTCTTTGGCTCTGGCTGGTGTGGCTTGGTGGTTAGAACATCGAGCACCAAAGGGTCATAGGTTTGATTCCTGGTCAAGGGCATGTACCTGGGTTGCAGGTTTGCTCTGTGCCCCAGTAGGGGCACGTGAGGGAGATAACCAATTGATGTGTCTCTCTCACATCAACCTCTCTCTCTCTCTCTCTATCTCTCTATCTATCTCTCTATCTCTTTCTTTCTCTCTGTCTGTCCCACTCCCTCCCTCCCTCCCTTCCACTCTATCTAAAAGCAATGGAAAAATCTCCTTGGGTGAGGCTTAACAAAAAAATTTGCTTTCTTTGATTTTATTTATTTATGTGTGTATGTATACTAAGAAATATAATTAATGTGGATAGTATATATATGTTTCTTAGTTTATTATGTTTCTTAGTTTTTTTCTGTATTGGCACTTATTTTTAATCTATATCATCTGTCAAGGGCTATACACCTGTTACTATTCATTTATGTCTATTTCTTCTTGCATTAAAAAAATTTTGCTTTATGTATTTTGATGATATATTATTTGAGATTCTGGATAGTTAGATCTTCATTATAGACTGTATACTTCATCATTATGAAATCCCCTTCTTAGACTAATGTAACAGTTTTTGCCCTGAATTCAAACTTTATTCTTTGTTAATATGATCTGGAAACCTTTTTCCTCTAATATAACTCTAAAATTTTTCTAATTTGTTTTCTTTATGAAGACTATCAGTTATATATATGTGGGAACTTATCTTCCATATCCATTTCTCTTTAATTACTTTTTCTAATGATTTGTATTTCTTTTAATATCATTCAGCTATGTTTTTTTTTGGTTTGTTTTAAATGTTGTATTTCTCCCAAAAGGCTATTTTCTTTAACTTTTTCAATATCACTGAAAAGTATTTGAAGGAATCATCTGTTTCTTCTATAGGTGCTACATGTGATTTTTGTGTGCCTCTTTTATATTACCTTTTTAAAAAATTTTCTTATAGTATCTATGTATGTTGGTTTTATGCCAGGTTCTTTATGACATTTTTCTTATCTTTAAAAGGGACCATTCTTTCAGAGGTAGCTATTCGCTGGACAGCAGTCTCCGAGAAGCTGGGGAAGTAAGCTAGGGCAACAGATAGCTCCATTATTTTTTTGCTGTCTCAATTCTTTTCCTAAAATTTCTGCCTGGGGACAGAGTTTTGCACACTTCTCTTAGGGATGTACCCATTTAGTTTACTTATCTTGCAATGGATTGGGAATTCATGTTTATTAATTTTACTCTGCCAGTTTTGAACAGCAACTGTAAAATAGCAACTGATTGTCACCCACTATTTCTCTCTCTTTGCTGTATTGCCAACCTATCAGTTGCAAAGATGGTGCATCTGCCTCATTCTTCATTTAGTCTCACATTGCCTGTCACTCTCCACAACTTGCTGTTTCAAATAAGAAATCAATGGTCAGGTGCCTTAGGGCTGTGTTCCCTTCCTTTGTAGAATTCCATGCCCTGTCTGAGGTCTCTTAAGATATGCATCTATTACACTTAATTGAATCCAAACCTACTGTATTCCTGATTGTTTTTTATTTGGTATTATAGTAGCTATTACCATTTAAGGTAGAATATCCTCCTTTTTGTTCCTTCTTGTCCTTTCCAGCCAGTTTCAGAGAAGAAAACAGAGGTAGAAGCACTCTTACTTTGCAGTCTTTATGTCTGTAGGCCCGTGGTTGCCATACTTATAACACAGATTGGCAGGCCCACTGCCAGAGCTTCTGATTCAGTAGGTCCAGGATGCGGCCCTAGAATTTGCATTTCTAATTAGTTCCCAGGTAATGCTGATGCTGCTGGGTCATAGACCACACTTTAAGAACCCAGTTCTAAGCTATTTATTTAACAGTGGGGTCATTGCTGGACTTACCTAATGGGAGATAGATTTGAGTCCCATGCCATAAATTTCAGTTGCAATTTTTCTTCATTCTTTATGTAAAAAGGGAAATAAGTATATCTATTTGGTGATACTGCTGTGGAAAGACTTTCTGAAAGTCCAGTAAAAATGTTTACAGCTATTGACTCTGTGGGAACAGTTTTGTTTATTTTTTCCTTATATAGCCATTCAGTTTTACTCATGATTAAACTAGCTCTTTCTCGAGTTGGCCTCAAGTTTTCTAAGTGTCATTAAGGTGCGATATTAGGTGCTCATGTTATACAAAAACAGGTACTTTTTGGCCTGGAACTTCTATCCACAATTTTTAGCCCTGTACTACCCAGTAAATGTCTGACATACTGAACTAAGCTTCACCATGTAGCTAAAAATATTCTGCCTGAATACTTTTCACTCTGGCCAATATATTTTCAGGTTTGACATCTTGATGGTTTTTATCTCTCTCAATTGCCCTCCCTTCTGCAGCATAGGACAGAGATATTGGCCCAGTCAATGCTATATCTCATGCAGCAGAAAGCCCAAACACATTTGAAACTCTATGATTCAGGGTCATCTGGAAAAAACTAGAGGTTTGATAGAGTGGATATTTTTGATTATGTATTAATAATGAAACCTCTACAATTGTAATAAACCTTGAGTGTATGAAAATCTTAATTTTTAAAATTAAAAAATTCCAAAGCTGCATCTGGGGAAATAATTTAATGTTTTGTTTGTAGTTCATGGTCACCTCATTCAAAGGCCTCATTTCTGCTGCCTACCAATTGTAAGCTGCTGTACATAGTGTTCAACCTGGACTGATAAGGGGACCTGAAGGATAATCTGGCATTAGTTCATCTACACCAGAAACGTTGAACTGTGATCATGGGAAGCTTCGATGATTGGAAAGCATTACAATCCCCTTTAAAAAATATTCTAATGCTGTCAATTAGAGGAGGGCAGAGCTGGTCCATAATTTCAGCAGAGGCTCCAGAAGCATTTATTGCATTAAACTGAGTTCAGAGCTCTATGCCTGAAAGCTATTTGAAGATACGCACAGTTGTCAGAGGAGC
Organism: Miniopterus schreibersii; assembly: GCF_964146895.1. NCBI lineage: Eukaryota > Metazoa > Chordata > Mammalia > Chiroptera > Miniopteridae > Miniopterus > Miniopterus schreibersii. The sequence goes on along the minus strand of NC_138106.1, from coordinate 64,272,377 downwards.
CCAAAGTGCAAGAACATTGTAGCACTTTCACACTTTTTGCCTCTTTACAATCCATGTCCAAGTACACAGCCCACAACTACCTACATGCTGTAATAATAACAGACAGAAATACTCATTAAGATCAAGAAGAAAAAGAATCAGGGAAAAAGCAGGAGGATTGTTTTAAAAATCAGCCAAAACAAATGAAAAAAAAAAAAAAGTTGGTTAAATAAGATAACAACTGTCAGGCCTTCCAGAATGTTGATCTTGTGTGGCTTGACCCATGGTTTGCATGCAGGCTGGAGCGTGAGGGCTGCTCTGGGTTTACCCTGGCTAGCTGTCACACGCTCCGTCACCAACGTGGGAAAAGACTCTTTTCTCTCTTATTTACTGAAAAGCTGCTGTTTCACTCGATCAAACTGGTGGCAAAAGGTGCACAGTTACATGATTTTTGTACCTTCTGCAGCTGCAGGACCTTCCTGGTGTGCGTTTCAACAGTGTGCCCTTTGCATTTCCAGGGAGGGCTACAGACTTCCAGAAATGGGGGCACAGAATTTCTGTTGGCACCTGGGGGAAGCCTAGTTTGCTCCATGTTCCCACCTGCATATTTTCTTTTCTCAGTGTTGCCATTAGCTAATAGAATCTGTTCTATTTTTCCTACTCAAAACACAGTACTATCAATAATATATAGCAACTGTTTTATTATTTATCTTGAACTTTAATAATAATTTTAGTAGTAAAGGTCTTAATATGAAGAATGGGCTTACTCAGAGTTCCCAAGTAGGCCCTGGTATGATTTTTCAAACACCCTATCCAAGCTGCCTGAGGGAGACTGTGCCCACATAAACCTACCAGACAGAAAGCCGTCTGCAGTTCAGGCAGGTGATTGGCACCAGTGAACTGACTTAGAGCTTAGGACAGGAACATCTGACTGCACAAAGGGGCTGACCAGTTGAAAAAGTTCACTGTCCTCACAAATCTCAGAGATTTGACCAGGGAAGTAGAAAGCGGATTTAGCTTGGCATGTGAGGCTGCCGATTGAAAACATTTCAAGTATGCAACCTAGACTTGTTTTCTCCCCAAAAAAGGACTAATATGGAAATCTAGGCTCATAGAGACCCCTCCGGAAGTTCCTCACATTATTATGAGTATCATTCTTTCTCATAAGCTAAACGGACATGCAGCTAAGGAATAAAACATTCTAGCTATGTGTTTGTTAAAGATTATGTCTTCATTGGAATTTTACAGCATCAATGGGAACAATAATAACAAAAAAGAATTTATTGAATCAAAGTACTAAATCTCACGATTAACCAACTAGTCAAAAACTAGGACCAACTGGCTTTATAAGGCCTGGATGTCCATGTTACTGTATTTAATTAACACAGCCAGGAGTTAGATATTACTATTGATGCCTTCATTTAAAAAAAAACCCAAAAAACAAAAACAATTGTGGAAAAACCCCCCAGGAAAAAGGAAACCAGAGTACTTCATGAAAGCCTTGCAAAATATAAATACAAAAACAATTATTAGGTCCATGAACCTAGAATTAGTTTCTCTTTTCCCAGATCCTTCTACTTTATAGCACTTCTCACAGCAAGAAATTTTGGCAATAGCATTTGTTCACAGTAAATATACTTAGAATTTTTCCAGAGAGCTCAGGTTTTTTGTGAAAAATGAATAGAAATAACAACGATAACAAAATCCCAAAAGGGAACTGAGAAAAAGAAAAGAGTAATTGAATTTATTTACTCTCTTAGGCTAAAGTAAATGAGATTTTTAAGTGACTATCAGACCTGCTGACATTTTCTGAACTACAAATCTGTTGTAGCAGGGATGAGATTAGCAGGGATGAGATCAGAGGCCAGGCCTCCTCGCCTCCCAGTTGGCCTGGCTTCTCCTTTCCATGTTGGCCTATGGCTCTCTGTACAGAGAGCTGTGTGAGCATTTACCTCCTGTATTTACATGTTCGTCTCTCTCAGTATGCAGAAATATACGGAGGTCAGAGGCTAGATCTTATATAACTTCCAACATTGTCCCACTTCTGAATTACTCAGTGCTGCTGTGGAACTTTTTATTTTTCTTGATATCCCTAGCCATTCTGTTTTATTTGGGTGTGGGGGAAGATGAAGTAGGATTAAAGAAGGGAAGGGAGAGCACAGGCAATAAAGATGACCTGCCTACTCCCATTTGGTTCAGGGGACTGTTTGCAATTTCTATCTTTAGGCAAATGAGTACCAGAGAACTGGCTATTCAAGTTTTGGAGATTCTGGCTGGCTGAGCTTCCTTGGAGCCCAGGGGAAAGTGATGTGTAGAGTTGGGAAGGAGTGTTGTTGCATCCTATAGACAGGAAGCTTGGGGAGCTTCTGCAGGCAGCTCCCTTGGCAGGCATGTTGGAGCTCTTAGGGTTCCCAGTGCTAATAGTGAGGCTTCTCAGGCCTGAGGCCGTACTCCCAGGATATCATGCTACATCTTTAAGCAATTGAACTTCCCCTTCATGTTCATTGGAAATTCTTGGCCACCTGAAGCTCCTGCTTATCCCCAAGAGGGGGCAGAGCAGGAATAGCTTCTGACACACAACCTCAGATGGATCAGCTGGTCGAGGACTATTCCTGACTTTGCTGTGAGAAGTGAGATTCTGGGGCCTGTGTTGGGGGCTGGATTGTTCTAATTGTAGGAAGAGCAAAGGGAATCTGCCATGGGGGTGGAGGATGTCATGGTCAATATTAGCCAGACTTCGTTCCATTTTGGAGTAAATGGTAAACAAAGAGACCCAGATAGTAGTCTCCCCAGAGAACAACACTGAACCCTATGGAGCCACATGGGAAGTGAGTTCTGTCCTTTCTTCCCCTTTCCATCCCCTCTTTCCTCAAATTTCTCGTCTACTCCCCTCCCCTCTCTTCCCCTGCCCTGTCCTCTCCTCTTCTTACTTTCTCTCAGGGTTTTGGTTTCTGTGAGGTCCTAAGTAAGGGGCAATAAAAAACAGGAGTTATAGTCTTTGTCAGCTTTGATTTAAACTATTTATATTAGTCAGTATCCAACTAGGGAAATAGAAACCACTTAAAGTATTTAAAATATGGGAATTAAATAAGGTGAATTGGTTATATATATATATATATATATATATATATATAATAAAATATCTGAGAAACCAAGTAAGAGATAGAGTGGCAACCCAGAGATTAGTAACAAAGGAAGGGTATTTTAAAAATTGAGATATAATAAACATATATAACATTATGTGAATCTAAGGTGTATAGTGCATTAATTTGATGCATTTATATATTTGATTGTTATGGGATCCCAGGGGTTAGGGTCATGCAGTGGAATTTGGAACTGCAGCTGGTCTTTCCTGCCATGAAGCTATGTGGGAAATGCAGCCTGAGGCAGAAAGAGAGGTAGAAATGCCCAGGATTTCCCTTTTCTCCTGCTTTCTAATCTCCCTACAAGTTGCTTCTCTTTGAAACCAGAGCCTACAGAAAACTCTGAGAATGCAGCCTGCAGGGGGCAGCACCTCCTTGTTTCAGAGCAGCCCTAGGGGGCAAGAGAGGAATATGGATTTGAGAGCAACTAGATCAAGGCTCGGCCCACTCTTCTTATAGTATCCTTCAGGGTAATATGATGGAGGAAAATGAGTGTGCATATGTATGTGTATGTGTGCGTGTGTGTGTGTTGGGGGTGTTGGTCTGAAATTGAGAGAAATTCTTAACTTTCCTGCCAGAAGAGTTGAAGTTTATGCTGGCTTGATACTCAGCTTTTAGACTAAAGGATCATATTCAATGTGAATTCATTTCACAGACTTTAATAAACATTAGAATTTGCCACCAGTTCAAATGAGCTTATCTAAAACTGTATTCCAAATGAGTAGTAGCAGATATAATTTTATTCTAAAATGTACAAATAGCCAAACAGTTCAATCAAGTGTTGTTTTGTCTTTACACTGAAGTGGTAATACTCATTTCTTGTTATAGTTATCATGGAAGAATTAAACTTAAAGGAAGCAGATGTGTTTATATCAATTTATTCATGATGTTGCCACACAGGATGGGCAAACTTATTTGGATTAAATACAAATTGGCTTAAAAGTTTAACAAAAATCAACTATTTAATAGCTGAAAATGTTTAATTAACATTTTTTTTCTTTTTTATTTTTATGCGTCTCTTGCTCTTTCTGTTTTCAGCCAAGAGAGACAGTACTGAAATGTCATTAAAAAATGTTGATTTTGCAGTATTTCTCTGCCCTTGGGAACAGGAAATACCTAGAATTCTGCTAGTAAGATGGTTCTTATGAAATTTCTCCTGTAATTTTTATAATGAAGAGTATTAAATAAGTTTGGGTGAGTATCCAGCATTTGAACTTTGTCACTCTGATGCTCCAGGTCCATTGATGTTTTCCCCAAATCTTCCTTTATGCATATGTTAGGGAATTACTTTTAAGATCAAATAATGAGTATAATTGAGTCTGTGCTGGTTTTGGATTTCATACTCCTTATGAATGTGAAATAGATTAAATAGAGAACACTTGAGAAGTAATGAATTCCAACAATAATATCAACTGGTGTAACAAAGAGGCTGAGCAAGTGACTTCGACAGCATAAAGTCGTATTGGCATTTTCTGCTCTTCAAGGGGAAAGAAGTTGGGGCTAGGCAGTAAGTGACAGTCAGCTCACTGCAGGCCTCCCAGGCTACCTAGAGAGCTTTGTGGCCTGTGTGGTGAACTCCTGATGATCTGAGCCATGGAATTTATTCAGCAATAAAGTTCATAAAATAATATCGCATAGAAACCAAAATTGAGAGATTATGCTGTTCTCAGATTTCTTGAATCATGGGAAAGAATGACCTCTCTTCTTAGTAGTTAGTTACTTGAGATTCATGTCTTATGTTTACACTACCATAGCTATAGATAATTTGATTGGCTTAGTCACCATGTGAGAGGGGGGAAAAACCAGACTAGGTGCCCACTATGTTCTAGTCTCTCTGTGAGGTGCTTGGCAATGAGTAGGAAGAATAATAGGCATTATTCAGTTGACAAATGGATGGCTTGTCTGTCACAGCCACAGGCTGCATTCAGTTATCAGTACTGGAAGCAATCATGGAGGGCAGTAGATGTGTCTTAGTGAAGTTACAATGCACTTTGGATTTAGGTGGACTGTTGCCTCTTTATTCTCAAATCCATTTCCTGTCTTTCCCCTGCTCCCCTCTCTTTTCTCTGCTTCTCTGTCTGTATTATAGAGAAGCTATTCTTATTATTTTCAAGACTTCTTTGCCAACCAGCTTCTCCCTAGGCGTAGCACTGGGGGGATACTGGCAGGAGATAGGTGGCATGGAGGAAGGAATAATGCAGGGTACTTATCTCCATCTCTCTCTGCTTCGAGGAAATCTTTAGTAGTGACTGTCTCTTGTGAAGCTCCAGCGCCTGCCAGAGAGCTTGGTCTTCCATGGCCCCAATCCTCACTGTCTGAGCCTGCTGGGTTCCAGCTTCTACTTAGTCTTCAGCTCCTGAACTTTGGTGACATCACTTCCTCCCTTGGTCCATGCAGCTCTGGGGATGATAGCAGTTTCCTACAATTGGAAATTCCTGGTTGCCTCTCCTTCTAATGTTTGCTCTTTGGGCTTTTCTAATACCTTTGTGACAAATATCCTAAGGTAAACTCCCTCTATTGAATTATCAGGTATAGGCATTGGTTTCTAGCTGTGCTATGAATGGTGCCAAGTCTGAGAGATGTAAGTTAGAGTCTACTTATGACCCATCATGAGAAAGCCATTTGGGAAAGTCATTTAACTGTCCAAGGATGTTTCCTCATCCATATTGTGGGTTAATTCTGACCTCAAAAAACGGAGCTTAAATGAGATTCCTATCATGGCACCTGGCACAGTGCAAGCATCCAATAAATCTTAGCTCTTAAGCCTATGATTTAAAAACCAGGGCACTGTTCTCTAAACTCTCTAATACATAGAATCCTAGGGAAACAGGAAAAGTATCATGATCATATGAGTAAAACATCCATTTAAAAGGGTGTGTGGGTTGTTAGAAAGGTCATGGAATACAAATTGAAGTTGTTTGGACATACTGTCTATGGAGAAGAGCAAATTGTCTGGGAGAAAAGATGAGACTAGGGTGTATTCCAGGGAAAGGGTCAACTGGGAGACAAAGGTTGGCTAAAAGACCTTAAGGCGTGACTGTGGAACAAGAAGAGTGGGTAGCAAGTAGTTACAAAAGCTGAGGGCACATAAGGATAGCTTCTGGCTGTGGGAACCATCCACAGATTAATGCAAATCCAAAGAATTGGGGAGAATACGCCCTTGTGTAAAAGAAAGCAATGTTGCTTCTCTCTTGTTATTATACAGGTTTGCTAATCTACATTGAACATGACATCAGAGCTCTTTTATGACATATTTGGTGATTGGAAATGGGCAGCTGCTTTAAACAGAAAAAGCTGTAAGCTTACCTCAGTTTATAGAACCTTATCCAAGGAAAATCTTAAATAGTCATCCAAAGCTTAATTGATTTAAATACATTCTTAACCTCCTTCCTTTTACTGGAAATGACATCCAACAAGGCATGATTATTAATGTGATCGACATGAGATTTATTATCTAATAGATCCATTTGTTCAGGTTGTGATGGAAAAGCACTTTGGTTAACTTTTGTAAATGTGTTTAGAGTGTGACAGGAGCTTGGAAGATAGTAGGTGCTCAATTAGTGCTTGTTGAATTAAATGTGTATTAAATAAAAATATTGGCAACATGAAATGACACATTTTCAAAAAATTTAACAAGACAATCATACAGAAACAACACACTTATGAAATAATGAATGTGACACTATAAAATATGATACAAATGTAAAATACTGTTATTTTAACAGTACCTTGTGTAACAGAGCAAGAGTTGTTGGCATTAAATCATGAATCATAATTTTAATCTCCTAAAGAAGGGAGTGTTAGGTATTTATATCTCTGATTTATATCTCAGTAAATCATGGTACAATGCAGCAAGCCTGGAAATTGCAAATCCAAAGCAGACTTGAGTCTGCTTCTGATGATATTGTATTTGAGTAGAATGTGAACAACCCAGTTTAAAGATGTTGACCCTGACTTTATTATTATCTACACAACAAAACATATAGGTTCGGTCTTGCTCTCCAGAGAGCTCGCCTTTTTCCTGGCCACTGAGAGCAAGAGGATCACTCTGGCCCTCCCCGAGGCTCATAATATCTTCTTCACGTTTAATTTATCCTCAGGCTAAATCTGGTACAGAGGCAATTACACATACAGTTGCTTGGGGTCCAGTGCTTGACAAGGGACACCTTTTTTTTGGGTCTATATAGATATATAGCTCTTATTACTATCGGCTACCATGAGGGACACCTGTTAGCTTTGCTACTGGCCGGGGGGGGGGGGGCGGGGGCGGAGTACTGGGAGAAACTTCTTTTGATATAGTTATTACCATGAGGGTACACTCTTCAAGAATATTGGAACTACTTAGAAATACAGATTTTGAGATAAAGGCATGGAAACTTGAAGTCAGAAGAAGAGTTCCAGCGGTTCAGTCTTGCTTACATTCTGGTTGAAGCTAATTTAATGTTAACCTCATGTAATCTTCCTTTAAATGAACTTACATTTTTTGGGATTCTTGCTAATTCTCTCTCCCTACCTTTTTCATATTCCAAGTAAATTTCCCTTTAAAAGGGGAGTAATTTAATATGCTTCCTAAGTACAGCTGTTGTTGTTTTATGTTGGGGAAAACAATGCACAAAGTCCTAAGTGAGAACAGAATGGTGTTCCTTTCAAATATATGTATACACTGGAATTTTTACTTTCAATAAGATTGCCCTGAAAAATAAATACAGTTTCAAATAGCCACACTGAGTATCCTAAAATGCTCTGAGACATTTTGGCACTGTAGATGAAAATTAGTTTGTGGTTTATTCACATTACTCCACATGAGAAAAAATAGCTCAGTAAATAAATGGAAACCAATTTCTTGATGTTTCTCATTTGCCTAATGGCTTTCCCAAGGAATAAATAATAAACAATTAGATAGAAAGTTCATGAAAGACACAAGACATTCTTATGGCCACAGGGCTTCTTTCCATGCTTTCATAGCTTCATACTTTCTTCTTTGAACTCATCACCTATGGTACTCCATCATTGTTGACATTAAAACACAATGGTCACCCATTTCCAATTGTTTTTGCCTCTCCTGCTCTTTCCTCATATACCCTTCTTCTCCTCATCCCTCCTTTTCTTCCTTCTAATTTCCTCCTCTGCCTTTTTGTTAACAAAAAAGCATTTTGGGGGCATAGGATACTATGGATTCAAAGGTGGGCTGTAAATGATGCATTGAAAGAATAAAGTAGGTTTTAGAAATTAGAGTTCATTGAGTCTTTTGAAGGAAGAGGGATAGTAGAAGAATGTCTGGGAAACAATGAGTCCTTCAGTCTGGCCACAGTGAAAAGAAGCAGTAGAAATAGTGAGGGGGAGTAGTTGGGGGTCAGACTGTGAAAGCTCTTGAACCCAGGTTTGGATTTCACTTTGTAGGCAGTGGAGAAGTGTCAGTGATTTCCAAGTACGAACAAATGCTAAAGAGTGATTTGGGAAAATAAGTGTAGTTAAAATATAGGTTCTGCTGGTCTAAGAGAGACCAACAATAAATGTGGCTTAAGTAAAATTAAAGTTTATTTCTCAGTCTATTAACAATTGAGGCTTAAGCAGTAGGTTGACTCCACAGAGTCAGGTCTCCAAGACCCTTCTATCTTGTTGCTTCACCATCCCTAGGGCTCGTGCTTGTCCTGAGGGTCCTTGATAGATTGCTTCTATTTTCACTTATCTGCTACAGAAAAGGGGGGTGGGGAAAGCAGATGCCCAGCTAAAATACAGTTCCATTAGTATAAAAAAACTAGGGAACAAGCGTCAAAACTTGCGGACGGCAATATGCAGAATATACATGAATAGGGTGTTTGGCTTTGTCCCTTTAAATTCCCTAACTATCCTAGAACAGGGCTTACATATCCAGAGTTGTGAATTGCATGTTCCCTGGCCCCTTGGGGCAAATCTCTCCATTCCTTGGAGAGATTCAGGTAGCAAGGAGATGCAGAATGGTGCAGTGGAAGAAGTAGCAGACTCAGTGCCAAGGGAGTTAGGTTTAAGTGTCATTTTATAACTTAAAATTTGGGTGACTTTGGGCAGTTTACCTAAACTTACTGGATCTCAATTTTATTGTCTATATGAGCTTATAAATACTTTCTCTTGTCACAGTGTTTGTCATAAGATTTAAAAAAACAACCAGATAGGACAAGGGTCTTAAGGTCCAGGCAGTTCTAAATATTATTACTAAATGTTATTCTTGCTAAATGTGAAAATCTAGCACAATATTTTGCAGATTCAGCTGTAAAGAGAATGAGCTAGCTTGACAGGAACTCAACCAGATAAATTTAGCCAACTGCAAAGAAGAAATCAACATGTAATTGACTGAATAGTGTATCTAAGCAATGGCTAAGCCCCCCTTATGGAGACAGAGCTTTGGGTATGAATCTCCTGTTTCATTTACTTGCTGCAAGTAAATAAAACATGTCTTGGAACAACCACTTCTTGATTAGAGCACCCCAAGCAGTGAAACCCTTTGTCACCCTCCAAGGGGTTCCTGACCCCCAACAAGGTATAAATCAAGAGAGGAAGAGAAACAGAGGCAAAAAAAAAAGGGGGGTTACTGAAAACAAAGTGGAGGGAAAAGAGAAAGGGAGAGAGCTTCATGCATCAAGGGAGCAACTCACTGACGAAGAAAAAATATGGCTCCCGAACTGCTGCTGGGGTCTGGCTTACACAGGGCTGGGTTCTTCGTGTAGGTGCAGAGTAGATTTCTTTGCTTCCAAGATTCCAGTCAGGAGCTGGTATCCACCAGAGCAGGCGTGGAGCAGAGCTCTTTGCTTTCCAGGATCCTGCTATGAGCTTGTTCTAAAGGCACAGGGGTAGAGTGGAGCTCTTTGCTTTCCAGGAACTCTTTGCTTCCCCAGGCAGGTGTCGACCAGCACATGCACAGGGCAAAGCTCTTTGGGGAATGCTTGAAAAGAAACTTTAAAACTATAAGGCACTCAAAAACACACACTGAAAACTGAAGAGCATTCCCATCCATTTAAGAGAGGCTTAGCCTATCTCATCTTGAGTTCCTTAACACTATCGTTGCCTTGCTGTTAGTACAGGATATAGGTATAAGTATATTTATGTATGAGTGTATTCGTGTATGAGATACATAGGTTAAAAAAAATAAAGAGAAGATAATATCGTCATGGAACAAGCATGAAAATGACTATGATTATGGTGGTGATCTCTTTTTTTAAAAAATATATTTTTATTGATTTCAGAGAGAGGAAAGGAGAGGGAGAGAGAGAGATAGAAACATCAATGATGAGAGAGTCATTGATTGACCCCACAACCCGGGCATGTGCCCTGACCAGGAATCGAACCCGGTCACCTGGATCCTAGGTTGACCCTCAACCGCTGAACCACGCCCGGCCGGGCTATGGTGGTGATCTTTATTCATTTCTTTATTCCCAGTGCCTGGCATATGGCAGGCCCTACATATGACAGTTAGGTTTGTTTCTTAAGTTGCAAGTTTTACTTTAAAACATCACATCCAGCCCGGTTCGTGTTTCAGTGGTTAGATGATCAGTCCGCAGACTGAAGGGTCATGGATTCGATTCCTGGTCAAGGGGTCAAGGGCACTTACCTGAGTTTCAGATTCCATTCTCAGTCCAGGTTGAGGCACGTGGGGGAGACAACCAATTAATGTTCCTCTCTCCCTCTCCCTCCCTCTCCTCCCCTTCAACTCTTTCTAAAAATCAATGATAAAAATAGCCTTGGTTAAGGATTAACAAAACAAAACAAAAACAAAAATATACATCATATCCAAATGCTTTTAGGGAAATTATATTTATTTGGAATTTGTCAAACCTTTATTTGTCTGATTTCTCTTTATCAACGCTCTAGAGTAGACCACATTATAGAAAATGAAGGTGTTTAAATACTCAGAAACCTAAGCATATACGTTCTTTTTTGCAGGCAAAAGGAAAGAAACCATTATTTGTATAGTTGATCCTGGAAAATATATGGAGTTTGTATGATGCTGTCTTTTAAATGCCGTCTTTTAATATAAAACTTCTGTTGTTTCTCATCAGGTAGACATCTAAAAGTCCATCAATATTTTGAAAATACATAACTGTTATATTTTTCATTTTTTCTTAAACCATCTTTTCCTGAAGCCCTCCTCTTTAAGACTAAGACATAAAGTTTTTTTGTTTGTTTTTTGTGTGTTTTATTTTTGTTTTTGTTTGTTCGTTTGTTTTTTGGCCTTGGGAATGAGTCTCAAAGATGACTTTTTGAGAACATAGTAAGAGAACGGTTTTGAAATCTAGCTTCTTTGAAAAGAAAAATGATTTATTAAATTTCCAACTTTCCCCCACTATAAATATCAAAAATCACTCCTGGCATACTTGCTTCATAGAGTTTTATTAAAGTCGTTAAATAGAATGTTGGCATCTATTGTAAGGAATGTTCCTATGAGGGTCCTAGGTTTTTTGTTTTTGTGTTTTTTTGTTTATTTTTCCCATGGAGGCAGGAAGGAAGGAGGAAGGGAAACCAGAAGTCAGATATTATTGTCATAGTGTGGAAGTGAGAAGCAGAAACTCTCAGGTAGTTTTTGAAAACTCCCAATATATAGTGCTTGCTCCTTACTTCTCAGACAAGGAATATTGAAGCCAGCCTCATCGAGAATGTCTTTCTTTCTGCATATATTGGAGAATTATGGTGCCAACTACATAAATACTTTGAAATGTCAAGGCTAATAGGCTAGACCTGATGTGCTGGTAACCTGAAAGTTGGAGGTGGCCTTTAGGAGACCTAAATATTTCTGTGTGCCTTGGGGAGGAGACACCTAAGCACTAAATCAGGACAAGGATCAGCAGAAGTCATTAAACTAGTGCCTTGCCAGGAACCAGCTTCTTCTCAATCAACATCATGGAAGGATTCCTAAGGGCAAGACCAGATCAACCCTATGTACTAGACAGGGAAGAAAACAGCAACAAAGGATATGTAAGCCTCCCCTGCACTTAGATGCCAACTTTGGAAGGTAGAGTGGGGTGCGGGGGATAATCTCTAAAGAAGTGGGAAACTTAGAGTTGACTAAATTAACCTAAAGGAAATAATTTTAAAATTTGGAATAGAAGGGCTTTTGTTCTCACCTTGCCTCAATAAGGGTTCTAGAGAAAAATGAGATAAGTTATAGATAACGGCAAAGGTATAGAATATATCTGGGTTATGGCCTATAGATTTCAGCCCTACTACAAATACTTAAAATATCCAGCACTATCCCAAAGTGAACGTTGACATTTACTGGCACTTAAAGTTTATGCTATTTTGGTCTGCGGTTGCACAGTAAGATATTCTCTTTTATAAAAAAGAAGCCATTGATTCCAGAACTTTCATAACTTCCGAATTTCTTCATGACTAGATGGTAGGGTGGAGAAATTTAAACCCTTCAAGAGAAATCCAACTGGCCCCTCTGTGAGCAGAATTTGAAACTTCCAAGGAGGTCAGTGAGCATCCTGTGGAAGGCGCAGGAAGGAGGGAGAAAACGCCTATTGCCAATCAAAGGTAGAGCCTGGAGGCAGAGCCAGGGCACCCACTCCATTTGCTTTTGTGCCTGCTGTTTGGCTTGGCAAGGGCAGGCTCCTTGCAGGAGGGAAATGGTTTCTGTGTTGGTCCACAGACTAAGAGGATGTGGACTCAAAAGAAAAGAGGACTGAGTTGTTCTGACTAAATAGGCTTGGTTCATTTCCCTGGGACCTCCCCAAACACACTGATATTTTCACAAAAGTGAAATGAAGGCAGTGATGACAAAGAAGACATTATAACTGCTGCCTGAGTCGCAAGTTAGTGTAATATTTATTTGTTAGTGCTTCTGAAATGGTTCTGTAAAGAAGGAAAATTCCTAATAAGTCGTCTATCTTCCTGGTGGGGTAGGATCACCACCTACTATTTATTAAGGTTCAGTTAACATATTTTAAGTTTCTCGGTTATAAGGGAAAAATAATTCCATGTAATCTAAAGGCAGTACTTTGAGGAAAGTGTTGCTGCTGGAAAGCCTTATTCTGTAATTAAAGGTATTTGCCCAGAAGCTTATCATCTAAGGAGACAGTCAAGGAATATGCACTTATAATGTAACCTACATTTTAGTATTTAATTATTCAGGTATCAGAGTGTTATCAAACTCATTGTGCCAGATATTGGGCTAGATTCTGGGAATGGTAAAGAGTTTGCTATGTAACTGGGGTGATGAATGTGAATGATTCGTCAGAGTGAAGGAAGTGCTGAGAGAAGGGCTTACAGAGCCGTAGAGGAGCATGAAGAGTGATGACTGGGGAGAAGGTTGGGGAATCAGAGAAGGCTTCATGGAGGAGTTGGTATTTGTGAGACACACAATGCCATATGGAGTCACGTCTATGGTATAGCAGGTGCTTTAATGAATAGGCAATTTGGGGGATTTTCTTAAAAAAAAATTAATTTTAGCACAACAGGAGAGAGTTTTTGAAATATTCTCCTTAAGACAACCTGAAATGAGGAGATCAAGCCATTTTAATGGCTTTTAAAAAATTTATTTGCTCATCCCTAAGGTAAAATTGGCTGTGTTGTGCTAGATGACTTGGGAATGATCTTTAGGAAAGCCAGGGCCTGCTGGAGCAAAGGTGGGAAGAAAAGCAGAGTTCATCAGAGATGTTTCCTAATGAACTCACCTTCTTTACCCTTCCTTTCTTGGCCCCTTCTCTTCTTCCCCTTGACCATCGTGATATATATCTGGGATGTCCCCATTCTTCTTCTGTACCCTTGCTGGGTGGGAAAGAGATTGACCAACTCATTTCAATTTAGCTTTTAGAACTTAATGGTTTGTCTCTTCTGTAGGAACTCTGGATGTTAAAGAAAATTCTATAAAGAAAACTATGCATGACCAAAAAGAATGATTAAATTTCTGATATACAGACACTTGGATAGTAGAGATACAGTTGATTCTTGAATAACATGGGGATAAGCGGTGGCAAACCCACACAGTGGAAATCCAAGTAGAACTTTTGACTCTCCAAAAATGTAACTACATTTGTCCCTCAGTATCTGTGGTGAATTGGTTCCAAGACTCTCCTGCAGATACCAAAATCTGCAGATGTTCAAGTCTTTTACATAAAATGGCATAGAATAATGTATACAATTGGTCTTCAGCATCTGCAGATTCTCAACTGTGGATTTGAAAATACTGTTTTTTATTTGCGATTGGTTGACTCTGTGGATGCAAAACCCAGGGATATGGAGGGTCCACTATATTTAGTTTTATAAATCTACATATAAGTGGACCCACACAGTTCAAACCCATGTTGTTCAAAGGTCAGCTGTATATATATTAACCAAATGTCCTTCCAAAGCGTGCAAATAAATGCCATAGTGGCAACCACCTCCTTTGCCTGGGTGTTAGACTAACTCTGATTACAACCCCCCCCCCCCCCGCACACACAAATATTCCCCCAAAGGAATTTTAGGAGATTTAGTTGAGCTTTAAAGACAGAGCTTGTATAACTGTACAATCCTAGTCATGGTATCATTTATACTTTAAAAACTTGTGAATGAATTCTGTTACTTGAAACATATATATATATATATATATATGTGTGTGTGTGTGTGTGTGTGTGCAGGTTCTACATTTTTCTTCTCAGTGTAGACTGCAGTGATGAGGGTAAAGGAAAAGGGAATGAAAGAAAAAAAAGTTTTATATATACATATATACACATATGTAATATATGTATGCATGGGTGTTACATACCACTCAACATGTTATTGTTCTAAAAGGTGCTAATTGCTTTGCCGAGAACCCTAGAGAAAGTCTGGAAAATTTTAATTCAATTCATTATTATCTTCTCTTTGTGTCTGGCACTGTTGCTTTCCACCCGCAGAGTGTGTGAAAGTTTTCAGCTTCTGAATTGTTTGTTTTTCGCCATTTAACCAGTTGAACTCTTATGAACCCAGAGCAAATTGACTCTGGGATAATTTCCTGTCAGTACCTAATGCTGATACTTTTTCCAGAGAAAGCATGTGATTAATTGTATTGACAGGATTTTGATGGTTTTCAGTTTCCCTACTATGCAAGTTTCCATAGCTTTATCCTTATAAAAATTCCTGTTATTTCTGTTTATTATCTTGTATTATATGCAACCTATTACACCATATAAGACAATTCTTATTCATCTTAAATTCCCCACTGATTATTCTGGAGAATTATTACTACTATATTGATCAATATTGAGTCCTGCTACGAAGTACATTCCTTTTTCCCCCTTCCACATGTTTATTTTCTCTTCTTTAATTTCACCAAAACTCTAGACAACTCCCACTATAGCTAATGAAAAATTCTTGCTTTATTTAAAATTGTATTTGTTATTACTTTTATATCAGTTGCTATGATTTCTTATGAATGTCTAGTGGAAGAAACAATGTAAAAAATTTAATATCTCTGCAACTCATAAAATTTTTAAATCTAATTTTTTATTTGACACAAAATTCAAAAACAACCCAAACTTTCCTAATGCAACTTCTTGGAAACATTTCCAAATTCATTCCAAATATTCTTTTGGAGCTATGGGTCCCATTTCATTCCACATATTTGTTAATTTTTCTTTTTTCCCCCAAGTTTTGGGAAAGTTAGAGTTCAAACAAGTACCATATGATCACTGAAACACATACTCATCAGGCTGGATAGGACCTTCATGGTTATTTTAATGTATCTACTCATTGCATTTAAAAATCTCCTTTACATACAACCTCTCCAAGAGCTAATCTGGTTTATTCTTGAATTCCTCCTAAGAAAAGAAAATTACATTTTATATTTGAGTAACTATTCAGAAATTTTCTCCTCCCAGGACTTTTCTCCCCTTGGTCTTAGTTCTGGAGTTAACTTAGAGTTATAAAATAACTGCGGAGTTATTTTGATCAAGATGGGTAGTAACTCAATCACATGTAAACCTCTCAGTATTTTATGTCAGCAATTACTGTATAAGTCCCCAAAGTCTTCTTTTCTCCCCTCACAGGTCTATCCTTCCCCATTTTCTTGGCTGTTGCTTGCATTAGATGACTGACTGCCTACTGCTCTCAGACATGCTCTGGTTTGTAGCCTTCCTGGAGAGTAGTTGGACACAGGCTCCAGGTATGTTCAAATAGAACTATCATCCTTCCTCGCTCTAAAATGATAAACTTTCATAAATATATATCAAGATTGCCTATTAGTAATTTTGGACATCATACTTCATTGTTGATTCACATCAGGCTTACTGCTGACTTAAACTGTAAGTCCTGTTCTCATCTTTTTGTGCTGAGCCCTGTATCTTTTACTACCCAGAATGCAAACTGTTTTTTGGACTCAGTGCAGGATTTTAAATTTATCTCCTTTAAAACTTATTTTATTTTATTCATTGTGACTTGGAAAGATGTTTTTAGTTTTTATTGGATCCTAAATCTTTCATAATCATTTGTGACTTTAGAATCATTTAAAGCTTTCTGCAAATTTAGCGTACCTGCCTTCCATATTTTTATATGAATTATTGATAAAATTATTTGGTATGAGAGAATCAAGACAGCCTCTTTCTAGGTTGCCACTGGCCCAAGGATAAATACCCATTGCATGTATTTCTTCAAAAATTACAAATGCAACTAACTAAATAATCCTCTCACCCCCCTCCTTTTCATATTATCAGCTAATCTAGTTAGAGAGACTTTACAAAGTGCAGACATCACATGTTCTGTAGTCACTCATTTTCTTGCTCTGCCAGGGTAGGAAAAATAGGTTAATCTCATGTGACCCAATAATGAACCCATGTTAACTCCTAGTAGAAAATGTTAACTGCCTGTGTCCTCACAATATTTTCCTATTCTGGAGTCCTGCTGGTACTGATGTATAGTTCACTGTCTTTTGGTATATGCTATGTTTATCTCCTCCTCTGGTTTGGAACTAAGGCATTTGATGGGTCTGTAATCCTCTAGCTCCTCTACTAGTCTTCCCATTTCCTCACTGGCACACCTCACGTTTGCATTTCTCTTAGCCACAGGAGATGAGATTCCTTCTGACAGAACTGTATGTTCTTGTTGAGAGAATAAGATATTCTATTAAAATTTATTCATATTTAGGTTTCAATTCCCTCTTGCTAGTGTTTGTAGTGCAATTTTTATTCTGGAGAAAATTCTCAACAAAAAAGATGGAGATCAAATAAGAAGTTTGGGCTTTCACTGTCTCTCCCTTATCTATCAACCCTTAATTGTGGGCTTCTGAAGGAGGCCTATAGCTCTTCAAAAATTTTCTGTTAGGAGAATATTTTCAAATCATATATCTGATAAAAGACACATTCAGAACATAAAAGAACACCGAAAAGGCAATAATAAGAGAACAAACAACCCAATAAAAATGGGCAAAAGGTCTGAATAGTCACTTCACCAAAGAAATATATGGATGGCAAAAAAGTATATGAAATGATGCTCAACATCATTAGTCATAAGGGAAATACAAATTAAAACCACATTATATATCACTGCACATTTATTAGAAATGCTTAAAGAAAAAAACTGGTCATACCAAGTGTGGGCAAGGATGTAGAGAAATTTGAATTCTAGTACATTCTTGTGGAAATTCCAAGTGGTTCAGCCACTTGGGAAAATAGTTTGACAATTTCTTATGAAGTTAAATGTGTACTTAGCATACAAACCTAGCATTCTCATTACCTAAGTACTTACTTTAGAGACATGAAAACTTACATCCACACAAATACCTGTACAGGATGTTTATAGTGTTTTTTAAAATTGTCACTAAATGAAAACAACCTAAATGTCTCTCAACTGTGGTCTAACCACACAATGGAATACTACACAGCAATAAAAAAGAACAAATTATTGATACATGTAAATACATGGATGAATCTCAGATGTATTGTGCTAGTGAAAAAAACCAGGCTCAAAAGGCTGACTACTATGTAATTCCATGTAGATGAAATTCTTTCAAAGGCAAAGTCATAAGGAGAGAACATTTGACCCAGTGGTCCTACTTCTTGGAATATATCCTAAGAAACCCAAGACATCAATCAGAAAGAACATATGCACCCCTATGATCATAGAAGTGCAATTTATAATAGCTAAGATCTGGAAACAGCCCAAGTGCCCATCAGTAGATGAGTAGATAAAAATCTATGGTATATTTACACCATGGAATACTATGCAGCTGTAAAATGGAAGGATCTCTTACCCTTTGAGACAGCATGGAGGGACCTGGAGAGTATTATGCTAAGCAAAATAAACCAGTCAGAGAAAGACAAGTATCACATGATCTCACTCATGTGTAGAATTTAATGGACAAAATAAACTGATGAACAAAATAGATCCAGAGACATAGAAGCATCAGACAGACTGATGGATCTCAGAGGGAAGGTGGGAGTAGGGGTGGGTGGGGAGAAATTCACTAAAGAATTTATGTGCATAACCCAGTGACACAGACAAGAGTGTGGTGAAGGCCTTGGGGGGGGGGGGGCAGGTGCAGAGTGGAGGGTGTCAATAGGGGGGAAAAAGGGACATCTGTAATACTTTCAACAATAAGATACATTTTAAAAAAGAAAAAGAGAGAACAGATAGGTGGTTGCCAGTGACTGGCAGAGGAGGGAGGGATTGACTACAAAGGCATGGGAGAGCTATTTTGGATGATGGAGCTATTCTGTAACTTGGTTGTGGTGGTAGTTACACATGATCATGTGTGTCAAATCACAGAACTGCCCACTACAAAGGGTAAATTTTCTAGATGCAAATTAAAACTTAATTTAAAAATGTAGGTGTATAACTTCTTTGTTCTTATTACCCAAATACATTTTATTTTTGAAAAACAACACCGTTTTCATTTTCCTAACATATGGCAAGCTTTAGCCAAAAATATTACTAATAATAGCTGAATGAAACTTCCAGACTGACCATTCTGAGTTCTCTTTCCAAGCTCTTCCCTCAAGGACTTCTCTCTTCAGAGAGTTTTCCAGTGTGGATCTGATTGTAGCCCTCAGAATTATAGTCCCCTCTTAAGAATGCCTCGCTTTGACCAGTGTGGCTCAGTGGTTGGAGTGTTGGTCCAAGCACCGAAGGGTCTCGGGTTCTATTCCTGGTCATGTGCATGTACCTGGGTTGTAGGTTCAATCCCCTGCCCTGGTTGGGGTATGTGCAGGGGGAGGAGGGAAACCAGTTGATGTCTCTCCCTCTCTCCCCAACTCCTTCCTTTCCACTCTCTCTAAAAATCAATGGAGAGAATATCCTTGGGTGAGAATTAAAAAAAAAAAAGTCTCAGAATCTTTACTGTTTTTCTCATAGGTTAATACAGCTAAACCCAATAGCCAGAACCTGTCTGTGATTTTTTTTCCTCCAAATGCTCTTGAACCCTAGCCCTAGTTTAGCATTTGGGAAGGGCTCAGCAATGATGAAATACACACAAATTAAATAAATCTGGTATGATCGCATTTTCTTGGTGCTTTATGGAATGGCGAAGTCTCAAAAACCACCAGTCGAGGTCAGATTTTCCTTGTTTGTCGATGAATATGGAATGTGGGGTGGAACCATAGAATCGCAGAATGTTCAAGCTGGAAGATTTTTTGGGCTCAGCTAGTCTAATGCTTTATTTTACAGAATCAAAAGCTTCATTGCCTGTTAGCCACTATCTAGTAACTTCAGGCACTCTCTGATCTTACATTCCTTGGGTTCAATCCAGACCCAGGTCTGAGATACACTGTGCTCCTAGAGAAACACATTCCACTTGGATAAAGCAAAACAAAAGCCCAGCCACCTATTCTACCAGCAGACAGGAGTATAAACATGCAGTTCTGAGGGTGCATCAGCCATCAGCTATGCTGTGGTTCATTAAAATGAGGCTCATTTAAGTAGCTCTTGAGTTTTCCCCTAAGGTCATGCATTTGGGTTCCAGCAAAGTATCTCTTGGTCCAGGAAACAAGACTCTCGATTTATTTGGTTTTATGTATTTATTTATTGAAATTTAACTGCAGTTCAGGTGGGATATCCTGGATGTAGGGAAGTCTGATGTCTTTGAAACACCTACCCTCAAGTCTACTTTACCTTGTTTGCCCATAGACATTTTCTGTGAAGGGAGTTCAAGGCTCTCTCAAAAAAAGAAAACTTGCAGTTAGGTTTTCTGCTGCTCTTGGCTTCTCAAGAATAAAGTTTGTGGTGAAACTTCAGAACCACCAAGGTTTGGAGTTCTCACTACTGAGTGTAAGTGGGTAATATTTGAGAAGGTGTAGCCTCAACTGGAGGGAAAAGAAGCTACACAGCTCAATTGTTTATTTTCCTTCCTCTTGCTTAGCCAAATGCAGGAGGCTAGTCCTGTTTAGGCTGCCTTTCCTCTCTCTTGGGGACCAGCTAAGTCACCATCCCTGGGGCACGAATTTCTGCTTGAATTGAACTGACTGATGCTTTAGTGTATGGGACCTCTGGCTGCTGAGAAAACATGCATTTCAGTTTTCTTCTTGTGATTGATTTCAAGTTTTATAGCTTTATGGCCAGAGAAGATACTCAATATGATTTCAATTTTCTTAAATTTATTAAGACTTATTTTGTATCCTAACATGTATCACTCTAAAATCTTGCTATAGTTGTCTCCAGGATATGTGGAAGAATTTTGTAGTTGAAGTGATTTAGGTTCACTGTTTTCACTGTTTTCTTTCTTTTTCTTCTTCTTTGAGAGTGTGGATAACTTCTTGTTTGACTAGAAAAAGCTCACCTGAGAGCACATATGAGGGCCTGGGCAGGGCTTGCGGGAGAGCACGCACATTTCTCTGGTGTGCTCCTGTCAGCTGTTTGGGAATCCGCTGGCTGCCACCACTGCCCCTCCGTTATTCTTCCGAGCTCCCTGTGGAATTCTTTCTTAACACCCTTCTCTAATCCCTCCTCCTCTGCTCTGGCTGGCCAGGTCCTGTGGAACATGAATGTCCTGGAGCAGCCCTTGTGCCTGACAATCTCTTTCCCCCAGGTCCTGTCAAGACCCCATCTCACTCCCCACAATCATGTTCCTTACACATGGTCTCATTTTCTCAGTTCTTTCAAGGAGACGGTTTAATCTGATAGGTAAATGTGAGGCACAGAATGTTTGTAGATTTTAACAGCAGCTATTTGTTAAATAGCAGTGAATCTGCTATTGCTCTCTGACCTAAAGGAGAGTTTCTCAGGGCAAAGTGGGGAGTTCCAGGGAGGGTGTCCCCCATGGTGGGAGGCTCCCTTGCTCAGTCCAGCTTTGCGCCTACCCATAGCCTTGTACCAGAGCAGTGAAAATTAGACTGCTCTTGGGCTGTGCGTGGCTCTTTGTGCTCGTTCAGGCCTCTGATGTCTGCAGGGACATTCCATTATCCTGGACCCCATAGGACATCAGCAGTTCTGGGGCTCTCCTGGTTAATGTTGCATATGACAAGCCTCCCAAAACACAGAATGTGACAAACTCCCATTAAGAGAAACGCTTTTGCAATGTCTATCCAATTCCCAAAGTCACTTAGACTACACATTGATTTAGCCTTAGGAAAATAAAAGAACAGGAAGTTGTCTATTAAACACTAAAATTAAGAAATTAAAAGGTAGCTGTTTATTAGCATGTTCACCCCCCTTCCCACCTCCCATGAAGAGAGGAGCAGCATTTCTAGTGTAGCTGTACTTGCTTGGATGCGAAGATCTCCATCTAATGAAAATCCCAGACTCCGGGCTGAGCTGGAGGGAACATCTTGAGTGGCTCAGACCCAGGCCTTCGAGGCAGGGGACGGACACTGTGGTACTTAGTTTGTGGTGCAGTATCTGGAAAAAGCATTGGTTACATATTTGTAACCCTTAGCTAATGAGTCCCAGTCGGCAGAGGCTGAGCTGAACACCACACAGGCAGCAGACCATCAGCTCGCTACTCATAGAGGTAAAGATGTCAGTGAAATGAGGCCTTGTCTTTTCATGGAAACTGGCAGCTAATTTCCCCCCTAATTAGTTACAATACCATTAACACAAAACAAAGGATTTTATTATTTTCTTAAACAAAATGGTGCCAGAATCCTAGAATTTATTTTCTAAGTGTGTCATCAACATACATACATATATATATATATATATATATATATATATATATATATACATATATATATATATATATACACATACATACAACAAGCTTAAAGGTTAGACTGCTCAGAAGTTTCCTAGTGGAGCCCGTCTGTTCTCCATGCTCTTGGGGTTTCCTGAAAGAAAGTGTGATGACAGAGGATGTGCTCCGTCTCCCCCAGGCCCTAGCCCTCTGTTATTATAACAATTATTTGGTATTTTGTAGTTTGCAAAGAGCTTGGATTTGTAGAATCTTAAGTGGAGTTCCTTGCTAGGATTAGTGGAAATAAAAAGAGACCCATAGGGTAAAATTTCAGAATATTACTGCTCAGAAGGGCTTTGGGAGTCTTTCAGTCTAGCAGTTCCTAAATTGTGTCCAGGAGAATATTAGTCCTGAGAAATAAGATTTGAAAATAGGGTTCCAAGATAAAATAAATTTAGGAAACATGGAGCTCTGTTTATCTTCCTGGTGATTCACAGTACGTATCAACAAATTAAAGTCCCCGAGGAATCCTAAAATGAAAAAAGAATTAACTTTGTTTTAATGCAGAGTTGCTCACATTTCTTTAAAGAATAGTTTATTGATTTTTAAAAATATATTTTTATTGATTTCAGAGAGAGGAAGAGAGAGAGAGAAACATCAATGATGAGAGAGAGTCACTGATTGGTTGCCTCCTGCACGTCCCCTACTGGGGATCGAGCCGGCAACCCGGGCACGTGCCCTGACCGGGAATTGAACTGGCAACTCTTCAGTGCACAGGATAATGCCCAACCAACTGAGCCACACCAGCCAGGGCTAGAATATCCCACTTTTGTTTGATTATGCATATCTCAATCTCTTGCCTTTAAAAAAAATAATTTATAGAAACCAAAACCTTAAAGTTACACAGTTAGTTGGTGGCAAACTCCCATCTCGTGATTCACAGGCTCCAGATCATTATAGAACTTGGTAAGGTTTGTGACTTACTCCTGTCATGACTCACAACTGAGGACTTGTGGAGTTGTGACGGGGCCATGCGTCTGTGGTCTGCACCCTCTGACATTCTGATTTGCTAAGTCATTCTCCTGAATCTAATGATGCTTGGTGATTCCCCAGACTGAGGAGAAGGCAACAGCCCCCTATGCATTGTGCTCATTGAAAGAACTGCTGAAGGTTGCAGTGTGTCTGAGCTCCTGCATCTGAGAGGGGTTTGGTCCTGCTGCCCACTGGTGAATGCAGGAAAAGACCACCTGGCTGCAGTCAAGGCCAGTCCAAGGCAAGTCAGTGAAGAGGTGACATGGGCCTTCAGAAAAGCTCTGTGTTTTTTCATTTTATTTTTTAATCCCTTTACATACCCAGTGACTTTTAATAAAAATTCTTCTCTGGCAGCTTTTGTTCACACTAAAATGTAAATGATTGCTAACTACAATGAAAATGTTACATATTCCATAGGGATTTACATTTTAACTTAAACCCTGTGATAAAGAAATAAAACACTGAGAGTTTATCTTGAGGCAAGTAAGCAGGTGAAGGAGACTTTTTAAGAGGGTACATGGAATCTTAAAACTATATCAGATAAATAAATATATTTTCTATGTTTGAATAAGGATAGCCTGTACTCTAAAAATACACATTTCTAGCCCTACCCAATATAATACACAGGCCTTGACATTTTATTTTAAGGTTTCTGATAAAGCACCTCTCTTCACAGGATGAGTTAGCCTTGGTGAGTCCTTAGAGAGCAATGTGACTTGATTCTTTACACATGACCCCTGCCTTTTACTACTCAGAGAGATGAGGATGCTGCTCAGTGCTGCACACTCAGTCATTTCCTAGTAATGAGTAAGCCGTCATGTACCAAGCCTGGGGTGAAGACCCAGGGACATGGGGAGGCCTAAGTCATGGTTTTGTCCTTAAGGAGCTTTACCTTCAAGAGGGGACATTAATGCATTCATGTAAACAGATAATGATAACTTGATATTTCTGTAGTGGAGACTTGTACCAGGAATGGTGGAGTGGATCTTCATGACAAGGTATTTTCAGCTTCTTTGAAGAGTCAGTTCTATCTGATAGCACTTCTATTAGAACTCCAATGTTGTGCTGTTCTTCAGGTTCTTAATCTCGGTCAAAGTCATGGGTGGGGCTTAAAGCATAGATCAGTTGTCTGCACGATGTGGTGTGTACGGTGAAAAAGCATCCTCTCCATGCATCATAAATAGCACAAGATCTTAAGGTGACGTGTATATCTATGTTGGTATAAAGTCTTTTGTTATTGGACAAAGATAATACTCTAACTTAGGAAAAACTATGCCTTTGAAAATTATTAAGACTTACTTAGATAGCCAGCAACTTCCGAGTAACATGCAGTGGGAAAGAAAGGCCTTTACTTTTTTTTTTTATTCAAAAGAATAGCATTTAGTAATGTCATTAGGCCCTGGCATCTTTGTTTAAGCTAATTCATGCAACTAAGGTACTGACATATTAGTGGAGAACATCATGAAAAATTGACATGGGGAATCATCTAAGCTTTCTTCCTCAGGCTCTGTGGGATATCTCATTCATGCAAAAGTCTGTGTAGGGGATGCAAGTGGTGACCAGTGCCCCAGGAGGTATGCAATGTGGGGACAGTACCCTGTCTATGAGGGTCTTGGTTTACTCTGTGTTCTTCTTTCTATACATCTGCCACCTTGTAAACATAGCATAAGGTTAAACAATAGCATACCATTATAATTGTTTTTTTAACTTGTCAATTGTTTTTTTAATCCATCTCCCCTCATGTTTGGGAAAAAGGGGAATTTAGCCTTTAATTTGAAAACAACAAATGGGCAAGGAAAACCAAGCTTACTACAAACAAGGATGTTCCTCTGTTACATGTATCAATACAAAACTGTCTTCAGTTATTCTTTCTAATATCTTCATTTAATAATGATTGTGACACGAATACTTTTACATCAAAACATCCAAAAGAAATTAAGAAGTTCATTTTTTCCCCATAGATTCTCTGCGGTCTCTGCAGTGCCATACCTTCTGTCATTGCATTTGCAGTGAGTGGTCTCGTCAGCGCTGAGATATCTCCCAAGCATTAGGCTGGAAGTTCCCCACCTGCCAGCGTTTGTTCTCTGTTCCCACAACCCACCATGTTTTCTGGAATAATAAATGTGCTCCTTAGTAGCCCTTGCAGGCATGGATGCTGAAACACCAATCATTTTGCTTCTATAGGATGTTGATTCGATAACGCAACCTGTGATAGAGCTCAAGGGAGGGCCTTCCACCCACAACCCACAATCCTGCTATTCACTGGCCATAGCCAAGAGGTCCAGATTACAGAGATTCTGACAAGTTAATACTGGGGTAGCCACTTCTTTCCCCACATGGTCCACCTCAGGATTTACCTCTGGTGTAGAGTTAGTTGATTGAGAGACATTTGTAGACCACAACAAAGTAGGGAAATAGGTGCCATTGCCTTGGAGGTCCTGGGCACAGCCCCAGGAGTATGTGCCCACATGGACTTGGGCTGAAGATCCTGGACTGATGTTGACATTTTAGCACATGAGAGACTCTCAGCCCAGTGCAATAGGATTTTCTTTGATTCTTTCCCAGTGTTTATCCAATTGTAAACTCTACTCTTATTTGAATAATTGTTATACTTGTTATTAGTAAGCCAGAATGAGAAGTTCCTGAATAATCCATTTGGTATCAATAAAAAAAATCACTGTTGAAATGTATAATTGTTATTTTGGGAAAAATATGAAGAATAAAATTATTCTATTTCTGACAACCCTAGTTCATCTTTTCTCCCATTTTGAGCTTATAATTCTGGCTTTAAATCCCAGAACAGTGCTTCCTGCCAAAATATACAGTCTCTATTTATGCCTGAATAGCTTAGAATAGTTTCTTCAGTATAAAGGAGAATTCCCTTGTTCCATCCAAAGGATTATAGGACCTCAGTGTGTATCTTGCTGCTGAGCTCAAGTTCCTTAAAAGCCAGTTTTGGTTGACTGTGATTTATCTGAGGTTTCTCACTGCATCCAACTCCACCCTTATTTCATACATATTCTCAGAAGTGAATGTTTTAGGAGAATGCACATGCCATGAACGCTCTTTGGATGGGCTTGTCTCATAGCCCCGGGCATCATGAAATCCTCAAAGAAGACTGCTTTTGAGTTGCATGAGTAAGTGTTATTGAATTAGGTTCTGATTTCTTGATGAAGAACCTCATCTGTATTATATTTGCCATGAGCAATGCAACTGATACCATTTGGACACATCCAAAGACTATAGGCTGTATAATATTGGCTTTTAGGTAAGTCAGGATTGAAGTATCACATTTCCCCTCTGAAGTACCTGACCCCAAGCTGTTGGCACAGAACTTCATTAATCAATTAGAGACAGAGGAGATGGCCAGGGGACTGCAGTCACTTGTGGACCATTGTGGGCAACCTGAAGCCAAAGCCAAAATGTAGCCATTTTATCTTTGTTCCCAATTTTTCATTTGAGTTTATAGAAATTCACATCTAGTGGCCCCAAGCCACATACACATATCTCAGCTAGTCTTCATGTTTAGCCTAATGGCTGCTGCTTGGGTCAAAGGTTTGAATTGGGTCAAATATACAGAGATGGAAGGAGACTTGACTTAGGGTGGTGAACACAGCGCAATACACAGATGATGTATCAGAATTGTATGCTTGAAACTTATGTAACGTATGTCACCCCAATAAATTTAATAATTAAAAAAAATAAGTTTCTAGGCTTGGCTGTGTGGCTGGCTCGTGCAGCTGGTGCACCCAGTCCTGGACTCTGTGCCCCGCCCTCTGCAGCCCTACCTGTGTCTCATCCGGCTGGACAAGCCCATTGGAACCCGGCTGCTGTATCTGCCATGTACCTGGAGCATTGGATTGGCAGCTGAACTGGGTTGTTTTCCAGATTGGTACATGTTTTCCCTATTTGGCACTGGAGCTGTTCTGACACGTGGAGCCGGCTGTACTATTAATGACATGTGGGACCCGGACTGTGATAAAAAGGTTGCAAGAATAGCAAATTGCCCAATAGCTGCTAGAGACATTTCAACTTTTCAGTCCTTCTTTTTTGTCGGGGGACAGCTGACCCTGGCACTGTTCTGTGTCTGAATTACTACGGCACAGCTCTTGGAACAGCATCCCTACTTCTTGTCATCACTTACCCGCTAATGAAAAGAATTATGCACTGGCCTCAATTAGCCTTAGGATTCACTTTTAATTGGATAGCATTAGTTGGATGGTCTGCTGTCACGGGCTCCTGTGACCCATCTGTTTGCCTGCCTCTTTATTTTTCTGGAATTACGTGGACTCTAATGTATGATACTATCTATTTCCATCAGGACAAGAGAGATGATGCGCTAATTGGTTTTAAGTCCATGGCACTGAAGTTTTGCGAAAATAACAAGCGGTGGCTCAGTGGTCAGACCGCACCCTACTCCACTGCTCTGGCTGCTGTCAGAGCCCATCCTACTCACCAGGTTTACGCTCTAGACAGCCACAGACCTGAGGATTGTTGCGGTAAATTTGCCTCTAACTGAATAGTAGGACTAATAGTTTTTTTAAGGGATTGTCCTTGGAAACTTGTGGGGTGGAAAAAGGAGACAGATGAAACAAAGAAAAATATAGATAGTAGAATAGAAAATTAGCAAATGAACTTTATCTAGGAATTTTTATTTTTATTTCTTTATTTCTTTATTTATTTCTTAATATATCTTTATTGATTTCAGAAGGAGGAAAGGAGAGGGAGAGAGAGATAGAAACATCAATGATGAGAGAGTCATTGATCGAGCCCACAACCCGGGCATGTGCCCTGACCGGGAATCGAACCCCGATCGCCTGGATCCTAGGTCGACGCTCAACCGCCGAGCCACGCCCGGCCAGGCTCTAGGAATTATTAAATCAAACTTTTACAAAACACTCTCAGGTCTTGTCACTACATAATTAGATTTGAATAAGAGTCTTACAGTATGTTAAAGAATTAAGAATTAGAAGATGAAAACAGAGCATATTTGCCTGGATTTTAGTTCAAGCATTTAACAGCAAAATTCTCCCTCTTTCATGGATACCTGGAACTCTTCAGGATTTGAGATGACCTTGAGTATTTAAGTTGATGCCTTCTGTTTATTATAATTCTTATCTCTACTTATGGAAACTGTATGAGTTTTGGCGCTTTAGAGGAAACTGCATCTAGATAAATGCCTGTGGGAAAAATGGGCTCTCTTTCCAGGGAAAATAAAGGCTGCCATGGGGAGGGGGGGAGGCAGGGAAAGAAATTTCTGCTCCTACATGTATGTCTAGATATGGTATATTCTGCTGCATGGGGGCGGGGGGCGTGTGCTATGTTTATTAAGTATTTTGTGCCAGGCAGTGCGCCATGTGCTGGGAATACAGGGGTGGCTGGGTGCCTCTGTCAGCCAAGTGCCATTAACTCTAATGGGAGAGGAAACAGAGGCAAAACATTTCAATGAAATTTGATTAATGCTATGCACAGGGTGTGGCAGACACTGTTTGCTGCCCCTGTAACCATGACCTCCTTATAGTTGATAGACCTCTGATTTTGTTCAGATTGGCAGGGTGTCCAGCTAATCTCTCACCGCCCTAGGCTCCCTTCATGCCAGGTGTGGCCGTGTGACAGAGATCTGATGAGTGGGACACGCACAGAGGTCTGATGGCTGCTGTCCTGAGAAATGGGGATGATCACAGGGACACTGCCTTTTTCTTACTTTGAAACATGAACATAATGCCCAGTGATGTAGCAGCCATTTTAAAAATTAAATTTTATATATTTAAGGTGTACAACATGATGTTTAGATATGCATTACATAGTGAAGTGATTACTATGGTCAAGCTAATTAGCATATTCATCTCCTCACATAGTTACTGTTTTTTGTTTTTTTTGTGGTCAGAGTGCCTGAAATCTCTCTTAGAGAATTTCCAGCATACAACACAATATTATTAACTAGAGTCATCATGCTGTACATTAGATCTCTAGATTTGTTCATCTTTTATAACTGCAACTTTGTACCCTTTGACCAATATCACAGCCTCTTCCCTGCCCCTGGTAACCACTGTCCTACTCTCTGCTTCTATGTAGATTCCACATAAAAGGGAGATTATGCATATTTTTCTTTCTGTGTCTGGTTTACTTCGCTTAGCTTAATGTCCTCCAGGTCTAGTATCTATATTGTTACAAAGGGCAGGATTTCTTTCTTTTTAAGATTGAATAATAATGTTTCTCTCTCTCTCTATGTATCTATATATATATATAGATATAGATATATAGATATATCACAAATTTTTTATTAATTTATCCATTGACAGCAGCCATTAGCTGATGTGACCGTGAAAGAGACAAGCATGCAGGGAAAAGTAAGAGCATGTTAGAGATGGTAGCCCTGATGCCAGCTGCTATTTAAATCCAAAGTCTCTTTATGTGAGAAAAATACATGTGTATTTGTTTTGAGGTTCTGTAAGGCAGGTTTCCTGCTACTTGCAACCAAAGACATTCCTAAACAAGACAGCTCCTATGGATGTGAAGAAAAGAGACATTTCTTGCGGAATACTAAGTAGCTGAGAGGAAGCACTATTGCGTGGGAAAAGTGGTTGGACAAATGCCTCTTAATTTTTAACGAGGACATTCTCACCCATCACCTATATACACTTCAGCACACCGCTCAGGTTGCAATGAAGAGGGACAGAAAACTTGGATGGGCCTGGCTTCTGGGAAATTCCAGTCTAATTTAAGACATGATCCTTTAGAGTCTTCCATGAACTAAAGACAGTCTGCAAGCAAGGGGCAAACTAGTCAGGATGTCATGTGAGTGACTCCATGTGTTCAGGAACCTCGGCTGGGAACTCACAGTTTCCTCTGACTTAGATCACACCAGAGCCATCCACAGCCCACATTTCAGGTTGAACCCTTGCCACGTTTTCCAGAAGCACGGCCTTAGAAACCCTGACTGGGGCCAGCTTCACAGATATGCAGCTGCCAAGACTAACAGACTGGTAGACAGTCTTTTTGTGCCCTCGCAACTCTCAAAGAGATACCTGCTTTTTCCAGTAATTCACTTCTCTCTCTCTGCCTTGCCCTTTTCTTTCTCAGGCACAAGTTGAGAGTCTCACAGATGGCTTTGGGGAAAATAACTGCTTGTTCTCAAACAAGCTGTTGGGAGACACATTCTTGCTCCCTCCCTTCCTCTCTCAGAGTTCTTGGCCTGCCTTGGCCCTGTCTCCGGGAGATCAGGACGCTGCTGCTTCACTCTGCAAGTCCCCATACCTTTCAGCAGTCCCGCTGGCAGCCTGCGCTGCTGGCGTTTACATTTTTCTTCTAAGCAGCTTGGCAAATTGGAGCCTTTGCCTCTCTGTTCTAAAGCCTGGCTTTTAATTTCTGGGCTGAAGGGAACATTCAGTATCGTGCCCACGAACCCACAGGCCTCAGACAGCTCTTCCACCCTTTCTCCCATGCTTACCTGTAACCTCCAAGGCGTGGCTCAGGATGGAAAACAAACCACGGAGTGAGCTGGTTTGAACTGGGGCCCCATTTATGGGGAGGTGAGGCAGGACAAGTTGGGTGTCCATGAGCATGACTTGGCTTTGAGGGCTGGGGGAGAAGCCTTAGGGGACCCACGGAAATGCTATGTCTGTGATGTAAAATGAGGACAAGCACAGTTTGTGTTCCTTCATTTAGTTTCAGTGGATTGGAGGCAGGTGAGGAGTCCAGTGATTTTAAAGCAGTCTCTTAGACAAAGCTAATCGACGTGTCAAAAATGAAAATAACCATTGGGACAAAAGGCAAGGGACATCTGACATTCATGAGACTGGGCATGTGTTAAAACATGGTCTTGTCTTTGGGTTTTCATTCCATTGAAATAAGTGGAAACTGCCCTTCAGTAAGATTTATTTCTGCTTCTGCCCCAAATTTGCTTTATATATCCTTCTGAGGTTTGGTTTCTTCACTGGTAACTTGGGGATAAATATATGTGTTCTTCTAAGGGTTAGTTTGAAGCTCATATCAACTGATGTCTGAAAGAACTTTGTAATCTCACAAGTTCATTTTTCCCTCTCTCTCTCCTCCTCTCCTTCCCTTCTCTCCCTCTCTCTTTTCCTCCCTTTTTTCTTGCTTCATTTTCCCTTCCCTTTTTCACTAAACTCTCTTCCCAGGAACCAAATAAGAACAGTCTCTCATAAAACAAAAGGCAGAAAGGCAAAGCTCAGAGGGACATAAGTCAGTACCTCTTCCCAAGCATGACTAGCTCTCGGAGCAGAGAGGAGCCAGAGCTGCTTAGAACTGTTAGCCTGTGATGCATTTTGGTCACTTTTGTCTTTACAGACTTTTAGGGAACCAGCTCTCTGCTTTCAGAATCCATGTGGTATACACACTCTGTGTCTTTCCCTCCTCCCTCTCTTTCCTTTGGATGGAAGGCGAGAATTGAGATAACTGAACAACACAGAATAGGCAGGTGCCTCCTTTTGGAAAACTGAGGCTACATATAACTAGAACTAGATTTTAGGGTTTCAGAGAAAAGGGTACACAGTTCTAATATTCACCAATATCCACTTCCAGATCCACAGGGACTGTGATACCATGTCCTTTGAAATCAGGCATTGCATAGAGGAGACTAGAGGTGGCCAGTGAAATGTGAGCAGAAGTGACGTGTATAACTTAAGAATCCCAGTGACTGCTGTGGGACTCTCCTGCTTTCTCTCACTGCCATGCTGACCAAGGGGCCATTGTTTTAGATGCAGCTAGGGGGGAGCAGAGACTCTGCAAGGCTGGACTGCAGAGTCACCACAGGAGGGACAGCTGCCCTAGAGTGTCCTGCACTGTAGAGGATTTTGTGTAAACAAGAAGCCAAACTTTGTGGGATGGGGTGGGGCAGCATAGCAGCTTACCAGCCTATGCTGAGCAGTACAGGGCATATGGAGAGCAAACGTATGCTCTTCTTTTGGTGGCTTTCCTTACACGCTGCCCACTTGTAAGCAGCCAAACCGCTGCAGAGTGTCCCACTTCTCTTGTGTTTTTCCTCTATCCCAAGCCCAGAGTAGCAGCTGTGTGGAGGGTTGCAGCTGTTGGAAATGACGGGGGAAACGTCTACTCTTCCCTTCGGAATTAGTCTTGTCACATAAATGGTTTACATGCTGGTGGTCTCCACAGATGCCAAGCATGTGTTCTCAGGTGCTTCCCCTGTTCCACTTGCGGCCCCATCCCAACACATAGACAGGAGCCACGGACCCCCCACAGAGCCAGGAGAGTTGTAACACTTCAGGGGGCCCCAGGTCCTCTTCGGAAACTAGCAGACCTGATGTGCGCCACCCACACACCCAGCTGTTGCAGAACTGATGCAGCCGCAAGCAAAGAGGATCTGCAGAGCTATTTCCTGGCAAGGGATGATGAATGTGGTTTGGTCTTTTTTCTTTCTCCCAGAGTATGAAAATAGTATATCTCAAATGACTTAGAAAAGGATACTGTGCCTGAAAGGTAGTTTGTTTTCCTGTGGGTTTGCTTATATCTTCACTCTGCGTTTTCCTCAAATATATTCGATTCCTGAGGTTTTTAGAATTTGTATCACAATCTCAATATGGACATTATTTTGGCTTAAAGTGAGTGTAATCACAGTTTAATGTAATTTTCCATAGCATTTATTTAAAAACTAATATCCATATTTAAATATATATAAAATTTAAATATTAAAATTTATAAACTGATTAAAAGATGTTAGGATTAAAAATATGTTCAAACCTAAAAATGGAGCTTTTAAGGTATATTACCAAAGCATACCTTCCCAGGAAAGTTCTAGCCTTTTATAAATTTTCTTTTTGTCTTTAGCTATACAATAGGGTTATTGATTAGGTGGTGTTGGAGTAAGCCAATATATCTAAGCCATCAGCTGTTAAGAAGTATTGCTGCTCATTAAATTAGTTAAAAACGTAGATAGAACTTGCTGACGTTATCTTAAATTTTGTATTCATATTAATCCAAGAGTTGAACAAAATTTTGTCAGTTCTGTTTTATTTGAACTTATTCCATTTAATACATTTTAAAAGTGTTTTTCCCCTTCCACTAACTAAATTGCATTTAATTATGGTACAAATTCTAGCTCCACATTTCTGACCTGAGATGGGGGTGGGAAATCTCACTGGAAATCAAAAGATAATGATCATTCTGAACTTGAATATAATTAATTACACTTTCTATTAGGTGTGATGACCCAGTATGGATTGGTAATAAGCACAATCACTGTGGTAGGGTTTGGATGAATCTTATGTATGTTGAATTCGGAGACATAAATGCACATCTCTGTGGCCAGTCCTCGTTTACTCAAATTTCATCTTTTGAAATTCAATCCTGACTCATTAAGGTAAATTTCAGATGAAAATTGTAATACAGATATTAAGTTAAAACACAGATTTGGGCTAAGTTCTACCTTTTGCTGTGCTCAGACAGCCTTCATGGCTTTGATAAGAAGACTTGCCAGCACATGTGTGGACAAGATTTGGCCTCAGGTAGCTGGATGAGTGGTAGTCATGTACAGAACTGAAAGTTCCTTAGTCCATTAATGAATTCTCACATTATTCACTGCAGGTATCTTTCTGCCTGGGGTTTCCAGTTGAGACTAATAAAGCCCAAAGGGACTCTGAAATCTGTGAAACAAAGTACTCTACTCTTTAGGCTGGATAAAAATCAAGGTGCATAATTGAGTATGTCTCAACTTCTGTCTATCATAAAGAGTTTGCCAAGGTTAGTACCTGTCTGAAGTCTACAGGAAGAATTGTCTAGCTTGACTCAACAGGAAGAACTGGTCTTGAAACTGTGACCTTTGGAGGCAGTTGAGACTAGGGGAGGAGAGGAAAATCAGAGTTTTCTCATTAATACAGCATTCCTATCCCTCATCTTAAATATCCTTACACAGATGGCTATCCATAAAATTCTGTACTTTCTATCTCTGTGACTATTTTGTAACTACCAATTTGTGCTTCTTAATCCCTTTAACTTTTTCACTCACCCTCACCCAATGCCCCTCACCCCCCACTCTGGCAATTATCATTCTGATCTATATCTATGAATCTGTTTTTATTTTTTGTTCATTTACTTTGCTCTTTAGATTCCAGATGTAAGTGAAATTATATGGTATTTGTCTTTCTCTGCCTAACTTACTGCACATAGCACAATACCCTCTAGGTCCATCTATGCTGTCAAATATATGGAACATTACACAAATTTGCCTGTTGTGTTTGTGCAGAGGCCATGCTTATCTTCTCTGTATTGTTCTAATTTCAGTATACATGCTGCCAAAGGTAGCACATTAAGGAAAAGTCTTAATTAAGATCAGTGCACACCAAAATTTCATAGATTCAAAAGGACTCCATTGACTTATTCAATTGGGTGGTACCACTGAATTGGAATAATATTTAAAGTCAGCATATCAGTTAAGAAAGACTAAGTTATGCTTGGTAACAAACAGCTCCAAAATTTTGGAGGTTTAAAACATTTGTTTGAATTACCTGTCCATTGTAGGTTGGTTTCTATGGGGTAGGGCTGGGGAGATCTGTTCATTGTCTCATGCCAGGAAACAGGATAGGAGAGACTATATGTCCATCTGGCCAGATTGTCAAGATAAGAAAAAAGGAGGGGTGGCAAAAGGAATAAGGCAGCTTATACACTGATTTTGTAGCTTTCTCTTGGAAGTGACACATGTCACATCTGTTCACATTTCATTGGCCAAAGTATTTAAATGGCCACACCTAACTTCAAGGGCAAGGAAGTCTATCCCTAATTATTTCTCAGAAGGAGAATTAACAATATTTGGTGAACAACATTAATTATCTCCACACTGGACTTTTTACTCATGCTAATCCGCCTAAACCCAGTAAATGCTGAAGTGTATTTAATGAGGAGTTCTTCCATCAAGCCCTTGTGTCTCATAGAGACATCTCAACTTTGATCTATATTGCTGGAAAGTTTGCCCCTTCGTGGGCCTGAAAATGAGCTTAGCTGTAGCATCAAAGTTTAAAGGAGCAAATGATTAGCCAGCATTCAGAGTATCTCTCTTTTGGGACATGATATGAAGGGGCCAGGGAGTAAACAAATACAGGAAGACAACTCTGGTATAGTTAAAAAAAAAGAAAAGAAAAAAGACAGAATTTGAAGCCAGAAGACTAGTTTTAAACTCTACCTGGCTCTGCTGGGTAAGTAATTATGTATCCTTTATTTACCCTCTAGGCGCCTTAGTTTCTCCACCTGGAAGGTAAATAATCAAAAAAGGGTATGAGCACTATGTAACTATCATAGAATGGAAGAATGCACTGTTCTGAGCCTTCGGCATGTCTGAGCTGTGTCCAGATTTTAATGAACCCCTAATTCTGTCTCAGGAAAATAGAACTGGCACTTGGCATGTCACCAACTAATATCATTTTTATATGTCTGAAACTCTAATTTTAAATCTATAAAACATAACAGTTATAAGGATAATACAGAATTATTTTACACCATAATACCTAAAGCTCATATCAGTTGCCAGCACTGAACAGATAAACCAAGTGAGTAATAAGTAAAGTAACAGGACAAAACTAAATTCTGAACGGAATAGAAAGTGAAGTGCCACTGGGGGAAGGAAAAGTAAAATATAGTCAGACCAAAATGTAAGTTGCTAGATCTTTACATTGATATTATTACATTATAAACCTATACATTATGTGCAAACTCCCTTTGTTATTATATCATTACAGTTTGAATATTTAGGGTTATTTGTACATTTTGTGGGGATACTAATTGGAAATTTAGGTTCTGGAATTTTTTTGGTCGTATTTAAAACTTACAGCCTTTTCTTCTTTCTCTCTCTTTGTTTCTGTTATATTTATTATTTATAGCTGCTATGTTTCATGTAGAATACTGGTATTAGTGATATCAATGTGTTTAGAATATTTTCCCTGCCAGAGAAAGATACAAAAGCAAGAGATAGTAATGAGGTAAGGCTATAATACATGTAGGGATAAAATGCTATAAGAGCAAGAAAAAGAAATTAACTATGTTTAGGGAGGTCAGGGAAGGATTCACAGAGAAAGTGACATTTGAATTGGGTTCACTGTCTAAGAAGAAAGGCGGGAAAGAAATTTTAGATAGAAGAAACAACATTATGCATCTTGAATGTCAATTAATTCAAAGTCTCTGAAATGCAGGGGTTTTGTAGAGAGGTAAGATTGCAAAGATAGGCAAGGATCCTGATCATGATGATCTTTTTAGACCAAAAAAGGCTAACATTTTTATTTATAGAATGTCCACGTTATTATATTACAAGTACAAAAAATACTGCTTATTCTCAAGCTTATGAATTTGTGAATTACTATATTAATCTATGTATTAGTATCTAAAATTAACCCCTACCTTGGCTCATCTATGTGATCAAGATTACCTTCATAATGTAGCAAATCTCCTGTCCTGACTTTGAAATCATTTCATAAAAGTACCGGTCCCTATTAGGGAACCTAGTCTACACACCCAGTATTTTAACTCCAAAGCATTTGAGTGTGATTCATTTCTTGGAGTTGTGCTTGACTTTCGTGTAATTGTTACAAACACACAGACACAGGGAATGTCCTTGAGATTTTTTCCATTGTGTAACCCAGCGCTGAAAGCTTTCAAAATGAATGGAATTGGCATGCAATTTCTTTCACTTTCCTATGCCATCTCGGCATTGCCAACAACCCTAAGTGCTGAACAAGCTAAATTTTGATAGTCAAAGAGCCAAAGGTTCTATGGTCTTAACTTTTCATTGTGAGTTCAATTTGTTACATGTTATGATAATAAATACCTTTGGAAAAAAGCAATCATAAACGAATGACCATGATTCAGAGTACATTAACAAGTTGGAAACATTTTGGTCATTGTTTCTGGATGCTTTAAAAGAAAACTCAGTAACTTATGCTCCCTTCTCTGTACTGTAACATTTATGCAGGATAGACTAGAACATGCTTATAGTATACCTAAATTTAATATAAGTTATAGTTAGTGGGGTATTTTGTTTGGGCATGCAACCCAATCTTAATCAAGATTAATTAACTTTACCACTAAAACTGTAACATGCATTTTTTTCATTAAAAAATGGATAAGACCTGCCTGGCTGGCGTGGCTCAGCAGTTGAGCATCGACCTAGGATCCAGGGATCATGGTTCGATTCCCGGTCGGGGCACATGCCCGGGTCTAGGGCTCGATCCCCAATGGGGGGCATGCAGGAGGCAGCCGATCAATGACTCATCATTGATGTTTCTCTCTCTCTCTCCCTATTGATCAGCTGCCTCCTGCACGCCCCTCACTGAGGATCAAGCCCTAGACCCGGGCATGTGCCCTGACCGGGAATTGAACCATGGCCTCCTAATTCATAAGTCGACACTCAACCACTGAACCACACCGGCTGGGTTGTAATGCCTTTTAACTAAGATTCTGATGTTTCTGAGACATTGTATTAGGTACTGCAGAAGGGTAAATGAAAAGCAAAACTTGAAAAATGGTCATTAAATTTAGTGAGTAGAGAGGGAACACTTAAGAGTAAAGTTTTAGTTTAGTATAGGTAAGAGCCAGACAATAATTCTGTAGGATGGTGAGAAAAGATTTAAGCTAATCTCCCCTTATCTCTGTCAGCCTTTGTTTACTTTAACCTTACTCTGTTCATGTTAAACACACACACACACACACACACACACACACACACACACACACACGGGAAAGAAGGTAAAGAACCTATGATGAAGGGACAAGTAAGTTGAGCTGATTTTTTCTCTTGGGGATATTTGCTAGATCCTGAGAATTTTTCCTTTTGAGACATTTAAAGAGTCAGGACATGGCCTGCAGACTGGGTTTTATTTAGGCTTGAGCTGCTTCTAGGGAGAAAGATAAACCAGCAATGTGGTTTTTAACAGTTGTAGGAGGCTGGAAAGACACACTGGAACCTTTTTTAGGTGCTTCTTCAAGTGCAAGGCTAATTTACCACATGTGACTGTGACATTGGCTCAGTTCTAGAGACCTGCAGCAGCACTGGAGGGAAGTAGGGAAGGAAGTTCAAAAGCTTCAAAAAGGCAAAGTGAAATCTAAGTCATACCAGGAGGAGTGTGCCTGCCTAACTACTCCATTAGTCTCTCAATCAAGACATTTGCTATATTACGATGATGCCTGGAATGGGAGGCTGGAGACTAGGCTGGAAATTTATGAACAGCAGAGCTAGAAATCCTGAAGTCTTTCAGGATTGAGGAGAAAGAGACCAATTTGGCTTTCAGTCAAAAAGCTTTATATAACCATTCCCAAGGAAGAGGGCTAAAACGTATGCAGACTGAGACTTACTGTGCCATCCCTCACCCAAGTCAACTACTGATTGGATAGAATGATCAGCTTCTTACCTGAACTGCATAATAGAGGAAAGGGGGAACCCTCTCTGGTGAAAGATAACATCATTCAGATCCTCATTTCTTTTATATGCAATGTCTGACACAGTCAAATATTACTATACATGCAAAAAGACATCAAAAATATGATTGACAATCAAGAAGAAAAAAATAGAAAGTAGTAGGAGGCCAAAAGATGATCCAGATATCACAGTTACCAACCAAGGTCTTTGAAACAACTATGGTTAATATATTAATTAGGGAAGAAGATGGAAAGAATTGATAAAAGTATGGAGAATTTATCTAGAGAATTCTGGAGAAAAGAGACATATGACAATCATCTAGAACAGGAAAATATAATATGTAAAATTAAGATCTCAGTGGGTAGATTTAAGGGTAGATTGGAGAGAGTAATATATAGGATAAGTGAATCAAATGACAGACAAATATACAAAATTAAGCATATGGAAATAATTAGACAGAAGGTGAATGGAGATACATAGGATGATCCAAAGGTCTTAAATGAGGAGTCACAGAATAAAAAAGAGAGAAAATGGGGGAAAACACTATTTAAATTTTCTAAAACTGGTGAAATATGTCAACCTAGAGATTCAAGATCTCTGGGAACCCTAAGTTGAAGATAAGCAAAGAAAAACATACCTAATTATATCATAAAATCTTCTGAAGACCAAATACCAGAAGAAAAAACTTAAAATCAGTGCCTTAAAAAAAGACACTAAGACCAACATTTAACTTCTCAACAGAAATGATGGAAGCTAGAATACAATGAAATGTCATCTTTAAAATATCAAAATAAAATAACTGCCAACTTATAATTTTATACACAAACATTATCCTTCAAGAATGAAGATATAATATTAGTCAAAGAAAAAAAATGAGCCATTTTGTCACCAGTGGACTCATTTTTGTAAAACTAAATGGACTTCCTTCAGGTAGAAAAATTATTTTACATGGGACATAGAAATATAGGAGGAACTTATGAACACCAGAGGAGTAAATATGTGGGAGAATAAAAATGACTATTGATTATTTATATAAAACAATAAATGTAAAAATAAATGTTAACTGAATTACATGTTTAAAATTTTATTGCAGCTAATGCAAATGCTTAGAGAAAAACTGTAGCAATACAGTTTTTGATATGTTTTCATTGTAAGTCAGTTAAAAATGACTTCAAATTTCTAGCTTAATTCCACTGTGGTCAGAGAATATTCTCTGTATATTAGAAAAGACTGAAAATCAGTTTAAACTTGACAACTCAAGAAGCTAGAGAACAAAAAGCAAATCAAAGCTAAAGAAAATATAAGAAAATAAATAGTAAAGAGCAAAAATAAAGGATAAAAGGAATAAAAAAGAAAAAACAACAAAGTTAAGGTTTGGTACTTTGATAACATTGATAAAATTTTCACAAGATTGACAAAATAAGAAACTACAAATTTTCAGAAATGAAATCATAGAGATTATAATACATCAAATGAGATGATATTATCAACACTTTCTCCAATAAATTTGATGATTTGGCTGAGATGAATCAATAACTCAAAAGCCAAGTTATTAAATTTACCATAAAAAGAAATAGATAATGCAAGTAGTCAGGTATATATATTTAAATATTGGATTCTTAATTAAAACATTCTCATATCAAATTCTTAAGCCAAGACAGTTTCACTGGTGAATTCTTTAAGACATTTAAGAAAGTCATAATAGCAATATTATAAAAATTCTTCCAGAGAACAGAAAAAGAGGAGACACATTTTAAGAGACACCATAGCATAGACTATAAAATTGAGAAATAATAATAAAGGAAAATTCTAAACCTGTTTTTTTTATTAGCATTGATGCAAAATTAAAATACTAACAAAGTCAACCCATCCATACATAAAAGGGATGCTATGTCACCACCATATTTATGGGTGGAAGATTCAATATTATTAGATATTAATTCTGCCTAAATGAGTCTAAAATGTTAATTGAAAATGCCAGGATGGCCTTGGCCAAGTGCCTCAGTTGGTTAGAGAGTCATCCTGTACACCAAAAGCTTGTGGGTTTGATCTCTGGTCGGGGTGCATACGGGGATCAATGTTTCTCTCTCACATCAATCTCCCTCTCTCTCTCTCCCCACCCTCCAATAAAAAACATGTCCTTGGGTTGGGATTTAAAAAAAAAATACCAGGATGCTTTTTGTTAAATGAAAATTGGAAATGCAAACGTTCAAGGATATCCAAAGAATACTTGGAGAAGAACATACCTGGAGGACTTACTTTTACTAGATATCAAGATATATTATGAAAGTATAGTAACTAAGACAGTGTAGCTTTGTTGATAGGAAAGACAAACTGACCATTGGAACATAACAGAGTCCAGAATTAGACTTACATATAGTCACTTGACTTATAATAAAAAGCATGAAACATGTGCAGCAAAGAAGGCCTAGACTTCTAAACACGGTACAAAAGAGAACTTTTATAAAACAAAAATAATAATAATTCTGTTTATATCAAAATTAAGAGCCTCTGTAAGAACCTCAAAGTACTTTTATCCAGAATACAGGAAGAACTCCATAAATCAATAAGAAAAAGGCAGATAAACCAATAGAAAATAAACAAGACTTGAGCAGACTATTTACATTAGAAAATATTCAAATAGTCAATAAGCTTACAAACACTGTCAGCCTTATTAGTTATCAGGGAAGTGGAAGCTAGAAACCACCTAGGGCAATGCTACACATCTACTAGAATGGCTGCAGCAGAGGGTGGAGAAGACTGAGTGCTGGTGAGGATGTGATGGTGGGAGGACAAATTTGTGTAAGCATGTTGGAAAACAGCGTGGCACTATATACTAGGCCATATCATGTCTGGTATATAACAGAAATGCATACATAACTTTATCAAAAGCCATGTACCAGATGATCTTAGTAACACTCGTAATAGTGAAAACCTGGAAACTTGAGTGCCTGCCCAGAGCACACTGCGTTAACAAGTTGTGGCATCATCACAAAATGGAATAGTGTGTAGCACCACACCACTGACAAGTTTTCACCTCAGGACTTTATTCAGAAATGTGTAGTTGCTTCTAGAGTGTGTCTATTAATGTTGGGAAACATATTCCATATAGAAACAAGAGGCCCTATAACTCCAAAAAGGGCATCGTGCACCTCTTTGGGGAGGGTTTGGCCTGTGAGAAGCAATATTGCTGTCATTTGCCAATTCTGCTTTAATTATTGCAGAGTTTGGTCTTGTGTCGTCTGGGGACTTGGGCGGTGTGTTCCTTTAGGCACAGAATGATCACAAGTGATCAGTCTCTCCAGACACTTTAATGGTATCTCTCCAATAGTTTTAATTTAATGGGATAGAATTAAAGTATGTTTAGGTCCTGAAACTCATTTTTGGGGGGAGAGTGAGATGAGGAGATAGGGCCAGAAAACATACCCCCAGATATTTGAAGAAAACAATCTAGTGTGAGGAGTTGTGCATTAAAAATTTGTCTCTGAGGCTGAGATTGCTGTTTTGTTATGTGGACTGTAACATGCATCGAGACAAAAAAAAAGGCAAGGGTGGGTTGGCTTTTATCCCATGACATTGAATTAAATATAAAACCTTGATCATTAACTTGATTTGCAGTCAAACCAAGCTTTGTAGTGTCTTTTTAAGGGCCAACCAATTCTACCACCAAATAAAATATTTTTCTTTTATCCATATTACCATACTACTGACAAGCCTTCACCTCAGAACTCATCATTCAGAAATGTACAGTTGCTTCCAGAGTGTGTCTAATACTGTTGGAACACATGTTTCAGAAAGAAACACGAGGCTCAGGCTGGGTAACTCCATGGAGAGCCTGTGCACCTCTCTGGCAAGGACTTTGGCCTTTGAGAGGCACTGTTCATGTCATTCGCCAATTCAGCCTTTGTTACTCCCACGTGGCTCACTGGTTTCTGAGCAGAGTTTGGCCTCCTGTCAGCTGGAAACTTGGTTAGTGTGTCCCTTTAGTCACAGAGCAACCAAAAGCGATCAGTCCCTCCAGACATTTTAATGATGTTTTGATACTAAAAAAAAATAAAAAATCCAGTTTTAAGAACATTAATCACATTGACTCTTTTATATTTTTTAAACATATTTTTCACAGTCCCTGGCCTAGAATGGAAATGTTACTACTGGACATCAGCAATCACAGACGTGGCTATTTTAGCAAAGTTGGGAGAAAACAGTGCTGGTGGACAAGTAAGTTGCCCAAGTTATTAAGGGTTGGAGTGAGTCCTGATAGATACAGTTGGTGTTAGGTTCCTGCTACTCACCACTGTTCCTGGCAATGCCACTCATTATGGCTGCACGGGAGCCTATGGGACTCAGGAATATGGGACTGTAATGGGAGAGGGGGAGCCCAGGTCCTACCAGAAAGGAGATGTTTGAGAATAACCTCATGTGGCCTACATGCACCTGACCCCTGTGCCAGTCTGCACGCAGCTGGAGGACCAGCTAATCCTTTCCATGTCAGTTTGGAGTTTCTTGGCCTCCAACAGGGAAGGCACACTCAGGATTTTGGGGTTATTTATCATGGTTTCAGAGCAGACTCAATTGTTTTCACTTCTCACTTACATAACTCCCATAGAAGCAAACAGATAGTTTTTCCAAATAGAGCGAAAAGACAACAGAAGAGAAGCATTGCTATTCCCAGGTAGATTATTATTGGCTGAGAATCTCAGGAAGTCAAAGAATTTTAGACATGGAAAGATCTTGGATGTAAAATCCTCTAAATCTTTTAGTTTATATGGGTAGAAACAAAAGCTCAAGTAAGTTTGGTGAGTTATCCAAGGTCATAGAGACAACTAGCAATGTCAGGATGAAGATTTTTTCAAAGATTGAGATTTCTGGTTCTTTTTTCCCCCCTTTCATTCTCTACCTATCTGTAATTAAAACACATACCTACCATTGAGTTTTGGTTAAAAAACTTACATTATTCTCAAAATCCCCTTTATGTGCTCATACTACTGAAATTGTGCAATATTGAGTAAGTTTTTTTCCCATGCTTATTTGTTAGGTCCAAGGATTGTTTTCTCTTGGCTACAGTATATCCATCATTCTTGAGTTTCCCCACCTTAAAAATTAAGGAATTTTCTTCTCTTTCCCTCTGTTTGCTTGGCAGCATCCTTAATAGAAAACAAACAAGCTGTTAATCGGTGAAAAGTAGGAGGGAGAAAAAATCTTCAGAAATTGTGTTTAGCGCCATCTGGCCTTAGAAAAACATGGGAATTGGTGATCAAGTACATTCAGCAGGATGGCTGCCTTTCAAGGGAAACAGTATCTGGGTATGTCTATGTCTAGACCACAGAGGAAAAATGCTTCCTTGCTAATTAACCCATTGAAAGCAGAACAGGCCCGCGTGGCTCTGAGAAACACAGACAGAGAAGAGTTAGAGATTTAGACTCTGAAGATTCAGCCTTCAGAGGACATTGTTGATGACACATTTTTGAAAGCTTGTTTGTTTGTCTGTATTTCAGCATTTTTTAGATCCAGAGTCTATAAGGAATGAAAAATGAATGATGGTAAGAAGTCATTTCTTTTCTTAACCAGCCCACGGTATTTTTTATTTTACTGTTCCCATTTCACTGCCCATTTGCCTGCCACTGTTAAGGATCTTGTGAGCAACCTCCTTCCTCCTAGAGTATAAAGCAGGGATTCTGAAGTCCAGGCCTTAAGGTCATTTTCACTGAGAATTAAAAGATGAGACAAGTGGTTTCACTTGGGTCCTGGAGGGGACATTTATGTGAACCCGGTAGGGCTGTGAATTGTGATTCAATTTGATAATCTGTCTGAGTACTACCTCACTATTTGCACAAGCTGGATGTGAGTTGACATGCATCATTACCCAGCTAGATAATTTAACTTCAAAACATGTTTTGTGTGCATAGACCACAGAATTGCCCAGATTGCAATGGCATATTTTGAACTCATGTGCGTATTACACATTAACAGTCATAGAAA
Source organism: Miniopterus schreibersii (assembly GCF_964146895.1). NCBI lineage: Eukaryota > Metazoa > Chordata > Mammalia > Chiroptera > Miniopteridae > Miniopterus > Miniopterus schreibersii. The sequence continues at coordinate 64,227,838 of NC_138106.1, read as the reverse complement.
AGGAAAGAGTTCCTTTTACGTTCAAATTTTCTAAGTACAATTTGCATATTTCTTCCAGGAACACTTACTGAATGCTGCTTACAGAGGTGTTTAAAATCATGGGACTCTGAAGAGAAAAATACATAGCACCTACCTTTGAAATATTGTCTGTATGGAGAAATAAAATAAAAACAAAAACAATTTACACATTATAATATCATTTAGTGATATAGCAGCACTGAGGAACACACAATACAAGCATCGCCAGTTTGTGTTGAAGATAGCTGAAAAGATTTTTACAAACTTCAGTTAACACATGAAATCATGATACAAGGAGTGTTTAAACAGCTAGGAAAGAAATATAGAATAAAATTACTCAAACTAATCTGTTTTCTTTCTCTTTTTTTCACTTTCCTAGCCAAGCCTTTTTCATATGCAGGCATAATTCTAGGAATCCCCCGTGGAGCATGAGTCCATCCACAATCAGCCTTAGCCTTTCTCTCCAGCCTCCTCCCACCTTGTGCCCCTTTCCTGCTTCCCTCTTGCGAAGGGGCTCCTCTCTCCACAAGGCTGCTCCCATTTGGGGTTTGTTACTAAGCTTTTCCTAGCCTCATAAAATAAAATGGCAGTTTCCCCTCCTTATTTAACAAAGCAGTATTTTGAAGGCACCAGTTGTTCCATGGGGTTTTTCTAAATCTTTCTTGTAAAATTATTTTGTTCTTTGTTATTGTGGGGAAGATTTTTTTTAGGTGAAATTCACGTAATATACAATTAACCATTTTAAAGTGTACTATTCAGTGGCATTTAATTTCAATTCAGTGGTACTTAGTATACTCACACTGATGTACAACTACCAGCTTTTTAATTTAAAAACTCTTTCATCACTCCATAAAAACAGCTCATGTCTGTTAAGTAATCACTCTCCATTCCCCTCTCCCCACATCCCCTGGTGACCTTTTTACGCCTTCTGTCTTGAGTGATTTGCCTATTCTGGATATGTCATATAAAAGAAATCACATGGTCTGTGACCTTTGTGTCTGACTTCTTTCACTTAGTATGATGTTTTTGAGGTTCATCCAGCTTGTAGCATGTATCAGCACTTGTTCCTTTTTATGGATGAGTAATGTTCCATTGTTTATGTATTCTACAATTTGTTTAGCCATTTGTCCATTGATGGACATTTGGGTTGTTTCTACATTTCAGGTATTATGAATAATGTTGCTATAAAAATTTGTGTACAAGTTTCTGTGTGGACATAAGTTTTCATTTCTCTTGAAATGAATGATACACCTAGAAGTGGAATTATTTGGTCATATGGTAATTCTATGTTTAACTTTTTGAGGAACTGCCAAACTCTTTTCCACAGCAGCTGCACCATAATACATTCCCACAAGCAGTCTAGGAGGGTTCCAACTTCCCCAAATCCTTGCCAATACTTGTTATTTTCCATTTTCTCAATTAAAGCCATCCTAGTGGGTGTGAAGTGGTATCTCATTGTGGTTTTGATTTGCGTTTCCTTAATGACAGATGATGCTGAATACCTTGTCCTGTGCTTATTGGCCATTTATAGATCTTTGGAGAAATATCTATTCAAGTCCTTTACTCATTTTAAAGTGGTGTTGCTTGCCCTTATATTGTTGAGATAGAAGAGTTCTTTATAGAATCTTGATTTAAACCATTATCAGATATGTGATTTGAAAATATTTTCTCTCATTCTGTAGCGTGTGTGGAAGACTTAATTACTAACAGCTAATTTTCTTTATTGCTATAAGTATTTTCAAATTTTTTGTATCTTCTTGAGTTAAATATTTTCTATAACATATTTTTATCAATTTTATCCTCATGGGCTTAGCTAATGCTGTTGTTGGGCCTACTTCTCCCTCTTTTCACACCTACTTTATATAAGTATTGATTTCAAAGGCACTCTCACTGAATTTTAAAAATATATTTCTACGAAGTTGATAATATTCTCTAAAGAAAGCTTTAATGCCTGCTCTACCTGTTGCAAAGACCCCTTATCCGTCATTATTTTTCATATGTACATTTTTTTGGAGTAACATATGCTTGGTTGTAGAAATCTTCCTTGTGTCTTTGTTTTCTATTTAATTATATTCTGCTCTTAGTTATATAATTTCTTTTCTTCTGCTTTCAGCACTGTTTTTCTTCTACTTTCTTAATTTGAATACTTAACCCAATATTGTTAAACTCTCTCGTATTATAGTAAATATATTTCAAGGCTTAAAGTTTATCAGTTATGTACCATTTTAGCAGCATCCTGAAATTTTTGTATGTAGTGCTTTTATTGTCGCAGCCAAAATGTTTTGTCATCTCCAGTGTAACTCCCCCTTAAGACCATAAATTACTTAGGACAGCAATTCCGTTGTGTTTTTTATGTTTTTATTGATTTCAGAGAGAGGAAGGGAAAGGGAGAGAGAAATAGAAACATCAATGATGAGAGAGTCATTAATCGGCTGCTTCCTGCATGTCCCCTACTGGGGAAGAAGCTGGAAACCCCAGCATGTGCCCTGACCAGGAATTGAACTTTGACCTTCTGGTTTATAGGTCAACATTCAACCACTGAGCTACACAAGCCAGGCTCGACTGTGGTTCTTAATATGAAAAATAGAGGTTTTAAAAATGATTGTTTTGTTTTGTTTACTGTTGATTACTAATTTATCTTAGTTTGGTTACAAAAGGTAGTCTACATAACATCAGTTCTTGAATAGTTGTTGAAAAGTCTTTTGTGACATAGTGTATAGTCAATTTGGAAAACATTCAGTGTTAAAAAGACTTCATATTCACTATTGGGGTACAGAGTTTGTTACATGAACAATTAGATCAGGTATATTCTGTCTTCAAAAATTCTATAACTTTACCAATTTTTTATGTGCTTCATATGTCAATTCTTGACAGAGTTGTTTAAAATTCTTTTGTTTAAAAGTGATTTTAGATTTGTAAAATTTACCTTTAAATCTGACAATTTTTGCTTAATAAAATTTCAGGTTGTATTTTTTAGGTTAATTTTTATCATTGTTATACCTTCTTGTTAGATTGTTTCTTTTATTATAATATGATATTATTTCCCTTAATTCCCAGTAATTTGTGTGCCTTTAATTTTACATTAAGTTGTTACAATGGCTTTATTTTGTTCAATAAATATCTAGAATATCTTTTTTCATTCCTTTATTTTCTGTGTGGCTTTATTTATTATGTGTCAGTTGTAGCAGCATATAGCTGTATATTTTTTCTTAGATCCCAATCATCTCTTTTATATTAGATGAAATTATTCTACTTATATTTACCATTATTGATATTTTGGAATAATTTTTTTTTCCATCTTATTTTCTTTCTTTTTTTCTTTCTATTTCCCCCCCATACCATTCCATTATTGTTAGGTCTTCTTCTTCTTTTTTTCCCCCCTTTAATCTGTCTTTATTGTTCAAAGTATTACATATGTCCCCCTTTTTTCCCTCCTTCACCCCACACCCACTGCCCCCCCACCCAGGCCTACCACACTATTGTCTGTGTCCATGGGTTATGTATATATGCATATTAGTCCTTTGGTTAATCTCTCCCTGTCCCCCCTGCCCCCTTTCCTCTGAGAATAGTCAATCTGTTCCATGCTTCCATGTCTGGATATTTTGTTCATCAATTTATTTTGTTCATTAGATTCCACATATGAGTGAGATCATGTGATACTTGTCTTTCTCTGACTGACTTATTTCACTTAGCATAATACCCTCCAGGTCCCTCCATGCTATCTTAAAGAGTAAGAGATCCTTTCTTTACAGCTGGGTAGTATAACATTGTGTAAATGCACCACAGTTTTTTTTATCCACTCATCTACTGATGGGCACTTGGGCTGTTTCCTGATCTTAGCTATTGTAAATAGTGCTGCTATGAACATAAGGGTGCATAAGTTCTTTCTGATTGGTGTTTCGGGATTCTTAGGATATATTCCTAGTAGTGGGATCACTGGGTCAAATGATATTTCCATTTTTAATTTTTTGAGGAAACTCCACACTGTTTCCATAGTGGCTGCACCAGTCTGCATTTCCACCAACAGTGTGCTAGGTTTCCTTTTTCTCCACATCCTCACCAGCACTTGTTTGTTAATTTATTGATGATAGTCATTCTGGCAGGTATGAGGTGGTACCTCATTGTCATTTTAATTTGCATCTCTCTGATGATTAGTGACGTTGAGCATTTTTCCATGTCTCTTGGCCATTTGCATGTCCTCTTTGGAGAAGTGTTTATTCAGGTCTTCTGCCCATTTTTTAAATTGGATTGTTTGTCTTCCTTTTGTTGAGTTATATGGGTACTTTATATATTTTAGAAATCAACCCTTTATCAATTGTATCATTGGCAAATATGTTCTCCCATACAGTGGATTCCCTTTTCATTTTGATGCTGGTTTCTTTTGCTGTGCAGAAGCTTTTTAGTTTGATGTCGTCCCACTTGTTTATTTTTTCCTTTGTTTTTCTTGCCCTAGGTGATGTATTGGTGAAAATTTTGCTATGTGAGATGTCTGATATTTTGCTGCCTAGGATTTTTATGGTTTTGCGACTTACATTTAAGTCTTTTATCCATTTTGAGTTAATTCTTGTGTATGGTATTTTCAATTGTGTTTCAAATTCTTTACTTTTGTTTCTCTGTTTACCTTTTTCTGCTTCTTTGCTAACTCTTTTCTTGATATCTAATCGATTGATAACATTTTAAAACTTTTCTTTTCCCCTGCACTTTTATTTTCAAGTAGTATATTTTTATGCTTTAATAGTTAGCCTTACATTTTAAATTTTCATATTTAGCTAGGACGTTTACTAATAAATCTATAGTTTTTCAGCATTTATATCCTATTCCTTAACATGACAAGATTTATTTATGCTTTAACACTACCTCCTAGCATAAACTGCCCTCTAGATCCTTTCATTTTTCTTTAATGTGTGGTTTTTATCTTATTTTAAACCAAAAATAGATTAATTTTATAGTTGTTAATTTATTAAATTTATCAAAATATTTCATTATTGTCTGTGTTTCCCAATGTTTATTTTAACGTTTGCTTTCCTTATAGGTGTCCTTTTCTTTCTTCTTCTTCCTTTTTTTTTTTTTTTTCAGTCAAACAGCCTATTTATTCAGGTTTAGAATTTAGTATTTTAGAACTCTGTCCTGACAGGCCCAGTGTCTACCTCTTATGTCACTGTCATCAGCAACCCCACAGGGCAGCCTCGAGGACAGCCAGTCTAGAATTTATTCCATTTATTAAGATTAAAAAATAAATATATTTTTCATATTCAAGCCATCTATTTCCTCTTTGTTCAGTCATTCATTTCAGTTAGACTGTAGCATTATTTTATCCAGAGTAAATTCATATTGATTTATTTTATTTTATTTTTAAGTATATCTTTATTGATTTCAGAGTGAGGAAGGAAGGAGAGAGAGAGAGAATCATTAATGATGAGTCATCGTAGATCGGCTGCCTTCCACATGCCCCCACTGGGGGTCGAGCCTGCAACCTGGGCATGTGCCCTGACGGGGAGTTGAACTGTGATCTCCTGGATCCTAGGTCTGTGCTCAACCTCTGAGCCATGCCCGGCCAGGCCATATTGATTTTTTACTTTTCTTTTGTTTTCACTGATCATCTTCATGTGTTTTGCAATTCTGTTTTTCAGGCCCTTTTTGGATGAGAGTCTTTTCTTTTCATCTCTCTAATAGTTTGCAATCACCTTCACCTGACCCTAAACCCTCTTTCAGAACTAGGTCTTAAAAGGCATTTTGGCATTCATTTTTTTGAGGTTAGGTTTGCAATATAATTTGCAATTTTGTTGTTGCATCTATGACCCCAGCAATCTACAGGGACCTGCAACTCTATTTAAGATACACTCTTAGGCTGCTATTGAACAGCCTTATTTTCAAACTCCTTTTCCAAATAGGGCAACTCCTCCCTAGGCCTTGGCATTAAGTAGTACATCTGGCTCAGGTCTCCTATAATTTTGTGTGGAACACATTTTGTTCCTGTACCTTGCAGAGCCAAATGCCTCATTCCCAGTGGTTGCTTGCAATCACAGTATTCAACAGGCCTTTTGGCCTGAACCCTTCTTAGTGCTTTGCAGGTAGGTTCTGTTTCTGATCAGCAGAGATCTTTATTTCTATTTTATGTGTGTATACGACACATACATAATTTTAAAAGTATGAATGCATATAACATGTGTATGTACATGTGTGTATACAGACATACATATCTCTGTGAACATATATATTTATATATGTGACATACATTTATATGTGTGCAATATATATTTTTTCAAATAAATAATTTAAATATATAAACACATTTAAAAATCTATATAATGTATTGGGAGTAAAAGGATTTTTACAAATCATTAGTTTACATTTAAATTACATTTAATTTATTATTAATAATTTGGTTAAAGCTTAAACATAAAGAAAAAGTAAAACAAATAGCTTACACTTATGACTTGACATTGTAATAATGTATATCATTGTGATGACATATATCATTACAATATGATATATGTTATATTTTTGTTCCAATTTTTTAAAGTATTACAGATAAAACAAATATTTGCTTAAACTATGATCCAGGCTGATTTCTCTTCCCCAACCATAATGGCAGCCACTATCATGGGCTTTGTGTGTGTCCACCCAGTCCACATATAGATACATTCATAATAGAACATAGTATTGTTTTCTGTTTTTAAATGTACTGAAATGGCACCACATTCTGCTGACTTGCTTCTTGCCATTTCACAGTTAATTTTATGTTTTAGATAGTCATCCTTATTAATTCTTATCAGCATAAATGCTTTAAAAAATTTATCTTTATTGTTGAAAATATTACAGATGTCCTCCTTTTACCCCCATTGACCTTCTCTATTCCACCATATGGATAAAATTTGTTTCTATCTCTTTCTTTTTTAAATTTTTTTTATTATTACAACATCACTATAATTAATATTCTTGTACTTGTCTCCTTGTGTGTATATTTCTAGCCTCTCTAGGACATATACCTTGAATATCTGGATTGGGGAATATATACACTTGTAATTTCAGAATGAGCTCTCCTCTCCAAAATGGTAATAAAAATTTACCCTCTTACTAGTGGTATCTGAGTGCATCATATTCCCAATATTTTTTCCAAAACAATATTGTCAGACTTTTAAATTTTGCCAATGCTATTATGGGGAAAAAAAAAACCCAAAATATTGCTTGGTTTTGTTTGCATTTCTCTGATTATAGTTGAGCTGAGCATTTTTTTCAAATGTTGATGATCCATTTGGATTTTCTCTTCTGTGAAGTGGTCACTGATATTCTTCAGCCAATTTCTGTTGAATTATTTGCTTTGTCTTATTTGTGTGTGTGTGTTTTATATTATACATGTATAATATATGTCATTATATTTTCATCCAACTATTCCTGAAGTTACTTCTTTATTATATATCTTGCACATATTTCATCCGTGTATATTGCTTGCTAAAATTGTTGTGTGCTTAGCAAAATACTGAACACAAAACTGGTACTCATTATATTGTTTTTTTAGTTAACAAGTGATATAATGAATATTCTTAGTGAGATATGTGTCCAGACTAGATAAAACTAGGCACAAAGGAACCAATAAAGGAGGTTGCTCACTAATTCAGACATGAACTGATGAAGTTATTGATATGTGTGATGGTATGGGTGTGAAAAAGGGTCAAATTCAAAAACATTTCAGAGGAAGAATAGAAATCAGTGAAAATAGAGACATTAAGAACATTTCAAGCTCGTCCAGGTGTGGCTCAGTGGTGAAGCATCGACCTAGGATCCAGGAGATCACAGCTCAGTTCCCGGTCAGGGCATATGTCTGGATTATGGGCTTGATTCCCCAGTGAGGGGCGTGCAGGAGGCAGCCGATCAATGACTCTCTCTCATCATTGATGTTTCTCTCTCTCTCCCTCTCCCTTCCTCTCTCTAAAATCAATAAAGATTTTTTTTTTAATTTTTTCAAATAACATTTCAAAATTTGTGTTTTAAGAATCTTACATAGGTAGTTGACAATAAGAGTAATTAATTATTGACACTCCATATTTCTTAAGTTCCAGAAATTTGTATGTTTACATCCTGCCTAAAACTGGAATGCAAAGCTTCAAGAGAGTCATCGTTACAAATTCGGATTGGAATAAATACATGCGCACAGTTTTGGTAAATGGTTTGGAAAAGAACTGGACATTGAAGCATTCAGGCGAAATTATGGTGCTAGTAAAAGAGAAGGAAAGGAAGAATTCGTGGCCTCAGAAAATGAAACACAGACAGAACATCTAAATCTCAGAAGTAACAGGAGGAACAAGGAAAATATCAGTGCGAATGGGCTCTAAGGGCACCCCGTGCTCATCTCTACTTGCACTTAGTTCTTACTATGCCCTCTCACTGTATTTACCCCTTGCTATAGTATAGTTAAAAGTGAGTAGTGAAGCCAAAGTGTCTCCCCCTTTACAAAACATACTCTCTTTGCCTTTATGTAGTACTGTGCTTGGAACATATTCTTCATTTGGCAAATGTAGGTGCAACATAGAAATGAAAAGAAGGAAGGAGGGAAAGGAGAAAAGGGTTAATGGTGCCAAATGTCTTTATTTCATTTTTGTGCTTATGCATTACCTGTATCCAGAAAGAATTCAGAGTAGTGCAGAGCTGACGATTATAATGCTGAAGAGAATAAATAATTGCAAGAGCTAACATCCACCTCTTTTAGTGTCATTCGCAACGAGGCCCACTACAACCATCCTATTTAAAATTCTTGCCCACTTTTTCATCCCGGCACTGCTGACACTCAACCTGCTTTACTTTTGCTTTTTGGCATTGCACCCATTGCCTTCTCACACGCTATACCATTTCCATATTTATGTTTCTGGTCTGTTTTCTGCATCTGGAATGTAAGAACTTGGTATATTATAAACAATGAATAAGTATTTGTTAAATAAGCAGATGTTTAAAATAGATATTTTGATACCTAATATCTGAGCTAAAGCTTTGAGAAATGAATAGAACTTTGACAAAGAACTTCAGATATAAGAATTTTATCAAAAGATTATTTGAAATTTATTTGTGATTGGATCATGTCTTTTTCTTTATAACAATCATTCTTTGTCACATCTATATACTCTAACCTCCCACTGCCTAAATTGTCCATAATATCATTGAACTGTACTTAATGTTATATAGTGGATTGCTTTTTATTACTTTTTTTTCTGGTTTATTGGTCCATAGAAGACAGTGTCTCTCTTAAAATATACCCCCTATTTTTCAACATTTTGGGTTATTGGGTATTGAACTCATTGTTCACTGAGACCTCATATCCAACATCCCTCAAAAGCTTCTATGTACTCCCTTTCCTCAGTTTATAATTACCTTAGAAACCCCTTTTAGGGAAGGACTGAGGAAATCACTGTGATATACACTTGCTATTGTATTACAGTGTCTTTCCTCAAAGGACCTGGTCTTTTTTTTTTTTTTTGTCTTTTTTTAATTAGCATGCATCTTTCCTAGCCCAGTACTAAAAGATTCAGCCTTGTTCATTCTCCTTCAATACTGTATAGTCCTTAGCTTACTGTTGGAGCTTTTTCTTTATCTTTAAGATGCAAAAAATGAAAGCATTGACATTTAAACATATAAGCACTAAATATGCACTGACTTTGGGCTACGCAGGGTGCTAGGCTTGCGGAACACTGGTAGGCCCTGGAATGTGGATACATATTTGGACAAAACATTCCTTTCCATAACTTCAGCAGGGTGGCAATAAATTGCTGCAGCAGACACTTGTACAAACAGAATTCCTGAAAGGAGTGGGAACCACATGTCTGGGAGAGCAGTGATGGGTTAGATGAGATGCATAAGGTTTAGCTTTTTTATTTTGTAGTATTGCCTAATGCATGATGATTTGACAAACAACCAACAAAGAGATATACTCAGTAGGCAGTGGAGGAGGTCAGTGGGGGGAAAAAGAGGGACATCTGTAAGCTTTTCAACAATAAAGATAAATTTTAAAAGGACATTTTATAAACAACCTGCATACCTCTGTATATATGCTTGAGTCTAGGCAAACACACATGGAGAAGAATTCTGTATTTACCAATACACTGTGTTAAAATCTGGATCCAGAAATGAGCCAACTTGAATTGCAGAAGACAATAAAGAGAACAAAATTATAGGAAATATTTTGTTTAAATTTTCCCCTCTGTTTTGGCCAAAGGAAGCAAATTAATGAATAAATTTAAATTTTATATTTTTATTAATATAAAATTAGGTTTTCCTTGCCCCTGTAAATAATGGACAAGAAATGTTTTGAAATTATAATTTTGAATTGGCACTTTGGTAGGCAGAATGGGGCTCCCCAAATTATTCACATTCTAATCTCCAGAACCTATAAATATGTTTGTTATATCGCCAGTGGGACTTTGCAAATATGATGGCGATTACAGACCATAAAATAAAGAGATTGTCCTGGATTATCCAGGTAGCCCCCATGTAATCAGATGAGTGCTTAAAACAAGAACTTTATCTGGCTGGAAGTATAAGAGAAATGCAGCCCAAGAGGCAGAAAGGAGGTGGCAAAAGGAGGAATCAGAGGAGATTCCACATGTGAGAAGAATTTAACTCAACTTGCTTTGCTGGTTTTATTTAATTTTATTTATTTATTCTCATTAAACTTTGTTTTAATGGGTTTCAAAAGTCTGTGAAAGATTTTTGGTCAAGTTGTTTCCATTAAAAAGTACTCCTTCTAAAAGCTAATAACTTAAAAACTACCACACAAAAAACACACAAATGGTCCACAAAACATTCTCCGTTTTTCTGAAGGTTTTATGATGCCTTGTAATCATTAGTCAGTCTTTTATTATTACACTTAAGTGACTAATTGAGACAAACAGTTCTGAGACCGTTCTTCCACCACGGATTAAGGCAGGGGTGGCAGGTATTAGAGATAATACTCATTTAGGCTGCTGAGCTTTCTGGGCAGACTCGGTGGCTTTGCCAGCTCCAGCTGCCTTCTTGTCCACTGTTTTGATGACACTGACAGTAACTATCTGTCTCATGTCACAAACAGCAAAAGGGCCCAGAGAAGCTCTCAGCACACATGGGCTTGCCAGGAACCATATTGATGATGGCAGCATCACTAGATTTCGAAAACTTTGGGCCATCTCCCAGCTTTTTCCCAGAACGATGATCAGTCTTCTCCCACAGCTCGGCAAATTTGTAAACCACGTGAGCTGTGTGACAGTCCAGCACAGGTGCATGGCCAGCACTGATTTGGCCTGGATGGTTCAGGATAATCACCTGAGCTGTGTAGCCAGCTGCTTCCATCGGTGGGTCATTTTTGCTGTCACCAGCCACATCGCCACAACAAACATCTCTGACAGACACATTCTCAACATTGAAGTCCACATTGTCACCAGAAAGAGCTTCACTCAAAGCTTCATGGTGCATTTCAACAGACTGCTTCAGTTGTAACACTGACTGGAACAAAGGTGACCACCATGCCAAGTTTGAGAACACAGGTCTCCACTCAGCTCACAGGGACAGTACCAATACCATCAATTTTGTAGACATCCTGGAGGGGCAAACACAGGGGTTTGTCAGTGGAACAAGTTGGTGGCAGGATACAATCCAGAGCTTCAAGCAGTATGGTTCCACTGGCATTGCCATCTTTACAAATGACTTTCCATCTTTGAATCAAGGCATGTTATCACTTGACTCCAACATGTTGTTACCATTCCAAGCAGAAATTTGCACAAATGCTACTGTGTCAGGGTTGTAGCTAATTTTTAAAATGTAAGTGCTGACTTTTTTACAATTTCCTCATATCTCTTCTGGCTGTAGGGCAGCTCAGTGGAATCCACTTTGTTAACACAAACAATCAGTAGTTTCACACCCAGTGTGTAATCCAGAAGGGCATGTCCACAGGTCTGCCCATTCTTGGAGACACCTACTTCAAATTCACCAACACCGGCAGCAGCAACAGTCAGCACAGTCAGCCTGAGATATGCCTGTAATCATGTTATTTATAAAGTCTCTGTGTTCTGGGGCATCAGTGATGGTCATATAATACTTGCTGCTCTTGAATTCCCACAGGAGATATCAATGGTGATACCACCCTCACATTCAGCTTTCAGTTTACCCAAGACCCAGACATGAAGGAGCCCTTCCCCATCTCAGCAGCCTCCCTCTCAATTTTTTCAATGGCTCTTTTGTCCATCCCACCACATTTGTAGATCAGATGGCCAATAGTGGTAGACATGCAGGAACCTATATGTCCAATGATGACAATATTGATATGTCTTTTCCTTTCCTAATTTGGCTTTGATTTAGTGGGGTTTTTTCATGACACCCAACCAACCCATTTTCTGGCAGCCAACCCATTGCAATAAAAGCTGCTTTGCTGGTTTTAAACTTCAGGGGCCACAAGCAAGGCCTAGGCCTAAGTAAGCTTCTAAAAGATAAAGGCAGAGGGAAGGGAGCAGGAGGGTAGTGAAGGGTAAAGGGGCCAAATATATGGTGATGGAAGATGATTTGACTTTGGGTGGTGGGAACACAATGCAATATACAGATCATATACAATAGAAATGTACACTTGAAACCTATATGATCTGATTAACCAATGTCACCCCAATAAATTTAATTTAAAAAGAGAAGGAAAAAAAAAAGATAAGGGAAGCCCTTGGCTGACGGCCAGCAAAGGAGAAAGGACCTTAGATTTACTTGGCAAGAAACTGAATTCTGCCAACAACCTGAATGAGCTTGGAAGGGGTTTATTCCAAGAGTCTTCTGATAGCAGCCCAGCTAGTGAATATCTTGATTTTGACCTTGTGAAACATGGAGCAGAGAAACTAGGGAGATAATAAATTTGTGTTGTTTTAAGCTGAAACTAGAGACACCAATTTATTTGTATTTCCAAGGCATCTAGCTTGGTCGAGCTTTAAAAATTCAATTTCATGTCAATTGGGGGGTGCGGGAGGTGCTGTATAATCCACTGGCCATAGATGTAAAGGCTTACTAAATGTCTGCCCCTTGACAGACACTTTCTCAGTGTTCTGAATTGAACAATAAAGGGAGCAATTACTTTTGCATGAGTTTATTCCCTTGATAGTTTATTAATCAGGTATTTATTGACTACTATTGTATTCTAGGAATTATCTTAGAGGTTGAGGAAACAATCCTGCAAGTTATAGTCTAGATGAAAGAGACATACAAAGAATAAAGCTTAGGAGAAGGAGTTTGAATTCCTTGGGATTGTTCCTTCTGAGGTTGGCAAAGTCACCCACATTAGTGGTTTCACCTTTTCAGTCTTTAAAACTCAGATCTTCGGGTACTGAACAAAAGTTGTTAAAGTGATTAAAGTTTATACTGGCCTGCCTTCCTTCCTTCTTTCCTTCCTTCTTTCCTTCCTCCTTCCTTCCTTCCTTCCTTCCTTCCTTCCTTCCTTCCTTCCTTCCTTCCTCCCTTCCTCCCTCCCTTCCTCCCTCCCTCCCTCCCTCCCTCCCTCCCTCCCTCCCTCCCTCCCTCCCTCCCTTCCCTCCCTCCCTCCCTCCCTCCCTCCCTCCCTCCCTCCCTCCTTCCTTCCTTCCTTCCTTCCTTCCTTCCTTCCTTCCTTCCTTCCTTCCTTCCTTCCTTCCTTCCTTCCCTTCCTCCCTCCCTCCCTCCCTCCCTCCCTCCCTTGCCTTAGGAATGGAGGGAAAGTGAATGGAGGGAAGGCACTACTTGGGATTGTTCAACCAAGCAATAAATTGGTGTCTTTTAGTGGCAGCTAAAAACAACACAAATTTATTATCTCACTAGTTTCTCTGCCTCTTGTTTCACCAGTTCAAAATCAAGGCCAGCAAAATCATTGGCCAGCTGGGCTGTTATCCGAAGTTCAGAATAATCACCTCAGAGGAGGTGGCTATTGAATTCAGACTGAACAATGATAGAGAAATGTCCATGGATAAAGAGGATTTGGATTTGTTCCAGTTAGGGTATAGGTCATGTTCAAAGACCAGCAGTGAAAAGGAGCTGCAAGCAAGTCAGTGTTTCTGGAGTGTATAGTATGACACGGGGGAGATCAGGAGAAAAGAAAGGGTTGTTAGGAAGATGCCAAATCATAAGGACTCTGGTGTGTTATGTGCAAGTCTTGGTTTGAGGTTGGAAATTTATAAACTGAGTTCTTATCAATTGAAGATTTTCTATGTCCTTGTGTATGTACATGTACATGTGTACATAATCACATGCATGTGTTAGTAGATGCTCACTGCATTTTTGAATGAATGTCTGGGAACAAACAAAAAATGTCTGAAAGCAGGGAGGGGAAAGGGCAAAGTTAAGAACCAGAACCTGGCTTTGAAAGAAAACTATATTTCCTGAATCCAAGAAGCAATTCAGGAAGAAATGGGATCAGAAGCTGACTTTGATTGGGTAGACTCAACACAAACTCAAAAGAGAATAGATCCAAAGTGAATCATGAGAACTGGCTCTATATTTATAATTTCCTAACTGGGTACAATAATGCCCACAGTATGTATGTAATCCCAGGGAATGAAAGCTGCTGTGACCATGCTCAGTGAATTTAGAAAGTATTAAGTGTTCACATTAAACTCATTTAGTTGCTTATTTTTGGAATTTGGCATTAATATAAATGCAATTTTATAGGAAACAATAGATGATGAAATCAATACTCAATCTTTTCAAGCTGGTAAGCAACCACCTCAATTTCAAATATGGTAGAGTTTATGACTTGGTTTGAATGTAAAGCTTGGCTCCAATTTATTTTAACACTTAAGTTAGACTTAGTATGCCAGAAAATCAAACTATAGTTGAACAAAGTTAAACTGTCTGAATATGATAATTTATACCATCTGACCTAAAAGAGCAAACTAAAAACAAAAATTATATCCAGTCAGGACAGACGTGCTTATGCAAGAGTAACTTCCCTTCTTATCATTCCAAAAGCAATTATTTCTTAGTGGAAAACCTGCCATTTTCCCCCTTGGTGAGGGTTCTATAAATGTGGTATATTACCTCAGCCTAGCATTCCTGGAAAACAAAGGAGCTTTCTGTTCTCTGAACCCAAATCTGACTTACCTCCTTTTTGAATCAAGCCCCAAAGCAGCTAGAATATAGACAATGGGCAGAGCAGACACAAAAGATCTTGCTACAGTGACTTATATATTTAGTTTTGAACGAGATTCCATGGAAAGGTTTTTTTGTTGTTAAAAAAAATGATTGACTTTCCTTCCCAATATGTCTCTCTGTAGGGAGATTTAGAGAAAAATCTTGATCTTACTTCAGCACTTCCTAAAGACAGCTCCTGCCAGCTCATCCTCTACTTGTGATCTCTGCCAAGGGTTGGCACCGATCAAAATGGGTAATTAGGTGGTTTGGGGTTCAACAACCCAAAGCTATCCCATGTCACTCTGCTCAATAATATATCATTTATAAAAACACATCTCTTTTTAAGTTTGGAATGAAGGGAAAGTGAGTGGAGGGACGGAACTGGTAGGAAGAAGAGTTAGAGGGTTTGCTGCTGTCAGCTGACGGTCTTAGCACCAATTCAGTACAAATAGAAATCTCCAATTTGGGGGACAGTGACGAAGGAAGCGTTATTCAGTGCCAACAGCTCAACAGTGATCCAGCATGGCTGTGAAAACAGCAGGGGTGTGCGCCTACCCCAGGATCAGGAGGCCTTTGACTAGACCCCTCTTCAGCTAGGCAGCTCCGGCCCAAAAAGCACTGACTGTCCTGATTAGTCAGAATAGAGCCACTCTGGTTGGTCCGAGCTGCACAGCTCTGATTGCACAGGGAAAGCTGCAATCCTCTTGGTTTAAATAGGATTCTGGGAAACCTTTATAAGGGCTGGCTCAGGCGGCAGAAGTTCAGCGTGGAGGCAGGCAGTTCAGTGCAGGCTTCTTTGTGTGAAGGGCCATTTGCATCAGAGGCCCCTGTGCTGCTAGGCTCTGACTTTTTTTGTTTGTTTGTTTGAACCCAGTTAGCCACCAGGAGACCTTATTAGTAGGTGTCTCCCCAACCCCAACCCCAGAGTTTACAGTCAAAATTGTAGAAAAGAAATGGGACCACCAGCCATCCTCTCTGTGAGGCAAATTTTGGGAGGGTATTCTGCGTTTCTAATCACCGTGCCCCTGGAAATGGCATAGCATTTCCCTTTGAGTTTTTAACCATGCTCCTTTCCTAGAACTGGGTATTGGTTTCCTTTTACTTGAGTGAACTTGGAGCTTCACCTCTCTGAGCCTTTACTTTCAACTGAAAAAAGCAAGATGAAAAAAGAGATGTCATGTCTTTTCCAGCTCTGAGTTTTTATCTAACTGTAATCTTTAATACTGAGATCTTCAGGTATTGAACCATATTCTTAAGAAAGTTTATACTTGCCTTCCTTCCTTCTTTCCTTCCACTTAAATATCTATCAGGTGTCATTGTATCACCTTTTTCCTTCTTGTGCTTTAATTTTTTTAAATTGATTTTAGAGAGAGGGGAAGGGAAAGGGAAAGAGAGAAACATCGATCAGTTGTCTCCCCGACCAGAGATCGAACCTGCAACCTGGGTATGTGCCCTGGCTGGGAATTGAACTGTGACCCTTTGGTGTACAGGATGATGCTCCAACTTAGCCACACTGGCCAGGACCTCTGCTTTAAATTTTATACATGTATTAGTTTGCTGGGGTGTCATAACAAAGTACCACAGACTGCCTGGCTTAAACAATGGAAATTTTCTTTCTCACTGTTGTAGAGGCTAAAAGCTTGAGATCAAGGTGTTGATAGGGTTGGTTTCTTCTGAGATCTCTCTTAATACAGTCATATTATGAGATAATAAGTGTTAGAACACCAACATATAAACTTTGGAGGGACATTATTCAGTCCATAATATCACATATAGTTTCTATACCTTGTCTCCATTTGTATATATCAAAGTGTATTAAATGATTCCAAACTGAATACTGTTTATAAAAATGGCTGAGTTGTTAACTCCTAAGAAAATGTGCTTGAATAAGATATGCATAGGGGCTTTTGTAAATGGTGTTGAAATAGAATGTATGTGAGTATAGGAGTGTCTAAGAAGGAGAAAGTTGGATATAAAAGGAATACAAGGAAAAAGATAAACTTTGTCCTTACCCTTGAGCAGGTATTCTTGAACCCATTATAAGAGAGAGTTTGGGGCTAAAACTGTGTAAGACTTAGATAAATTCATCTTCTTTTTTATTAATTTTATTTTTCTATTGCTGACACTCAATATTATTTTATATTAGCTTCTGGTGTAGCATACTGGTTAGATAATCATATAATTTATTAAGTGACCCCCACCTCCTGTATTTCAAGTACCCACCTGGCATCATACTTAGTTATTACATATATTCTATATACTGTACTTTTTATCCCCATGACTATTTTATAAATACCAGTTTGTACTTCTTGATTCCTTCAACATTTTCACCCAGCTTCTGTCCCATTGGGTAACCATCAGTTTTTTCCCTTTATCTATGTGTCTGTTTCTGCTTTATTCACTTATTTTGTTCTTTAGATTCTGCATATAAGTGAAATCTGTCTGACTTATCTCAGTATAATCCCCCTAGGTCATCCATGCTATTGCACATGGTAAGATTTCATTCTCTTATGGCTGAGTAATATTCCATTGTATATATGTACCACAGATTTTATCCACTCATTTACTAATGGGCACTTGGGTTGCTTCCATATCTTGGCTATTAAAAATAACACTGCAATGAACATAGGGATGCATATAGTCTTTTGAATTAGTGTTTCAGGTTTCTTTGGATATATACCCAGAAGTGGAATTGCTGACTCATAGGGCAGTTTCATTTTTAACTTCTTGTGGAAACACCATACTGCTTTCCACAGTGGCTGCACCAATCTGCATCCCCACTAACAGTGCATGAGGGTTCCCTTTTCTCCACATCCTCAGCAACACTTGTTGTTTGTTGATTTATTGATGGTAGCCATTCTGAAGGTATGAGGTGATATCTCATTGTGATTTTAATTTGCACTTCTTTGATGATTAGTGACATTAGGCATCTTTTCATATGACTATTGGCCAGTTGCACGTCCTCTTTGTAGAAGTGTCTATTCAGATCTGTTCCCCTTTTTTAATTGGATTGTTTGGGATTTTTGGTGTTGAGTTTTGTAAGTTCGTTATAAATGTTGGATATTAACACCATATCAGAAGTATCAGTGAATATGTTCTCCCATTCAGTGGGTTGTCTTTTAATTTTGTTGATGGTTTCCTTTGCTGTGCAAAAACATTTTAGTTTGATATAGTCCCATTTGGTTTTTTCTTTTGTTTCCCTTGCCAGAGGAAAAAATATTGCTATGAGAAATGTCCAAGATTTTACTATGTTTTTTTCTAGGATTTTTATGGTTTCATATCTAACATTTAAGTCTTGTTCATTTTGAGTTTATTCTTATGTATGGTGTAAGTACATGGTCTAATTTTATTTTTTTGCACATATCTGTCCCATAGTCTCAACACCATTTATTGAATAGACTGTCTTTACTGTATTATATGTTCTTGTCTCCTTTGTCAGATGTTAATTGATAGTAAAGGCATGGATTTACTTATGGGCTCTCTATTCTGTTCCATTGACCTATGTGTCTGTTTTTATGCCTGTATCATGCTGTTTTGATTACTATAGCCTTGTAGACTATTTTGATATCAGGTAGCATGATACCACCAACTTTATTCTTCCTTCTAAAGATTGCTGTGCTATTCAGGGCCTCTTCTGGTTACATATAAATTTTTGGATTTTTTGTTCTAGTTCCATGATAAACACCATTAATATTTTGATAGAGATTGCTTTGAATCTATAGATTGCTTTGTGTAGTATGGGCATTTTAATAATGTTAATTCTTCTTATCAGTGGTATATGCTTCCATTTATTTGTATCTTCAACTTCTTTCTTCAGTGTCTCATAATTTTCTAAGTATTTTATCTCCTTGGTTAAATTTATTCCTAGGAATTTTATTTTTCTGATGCAATTGTAAATGGGATTGTTTCTTAGTTTCTCTTTCTAATAGTTCATTATTGGTTTATAAAAATGCAACCAACTTCTGAATATTTATTTTGTATCTTGCTACTTTCTTATATTCATTTATCAGTTCTAGTAGTTTTCTGATGGAATCTTTAGGGTTCTCAATAGCATCATGTTATCTGCAAAGTATGTCAGTTTTACTTTTTCCTTCCCTGTTGGATGCCTTTAATTTCTTCTTTTTGTCTGATTGCTGTTGCTGGTAATCCCAATTCTATGTTGAATAAAAGTGGTGAAAATGAAAATCCCTATCTTGTTCCTTATCTTAAGGAAATGCTTTAGTTTTCCCCATTTGATTATGATGTTAGCTGTGAGTTCATGTTCCTTCTCTTCCCATTTTGCTCACGGTTTTTTCCTAAATGGGTGTGGGATTTTGTCAAATGCTTTTTCTGTATCTATTTATGTGATCATATGATTTTTATCCTTCATTTTGTTTATGTGGTATTTCATGTTAATTGATTTGTGGATGTTAAACCTATCTGCATCTCAGGGAAAAAAAAATCCCACTTGATCATGGTGTATGATCTTTTAGCGTCTTGCTGGATAGGGTTTGCTAATACTTTCTTGAGGATTTTTGCATCTGTGTTCATCAGGAATATTGGTTTACAATTTTCTTTCTTTTTAGTGTCTCTATCTTTTTTGGAACCAGGGTAATGTTAGCCTTCTAAACTGAGTCTGGGAGTCTTCCCTTCTCTTGAATTTTTTGAAATAGTTTCATAAGGATTGGTGTTAATTCTTTTTTGAATGTTTGGTAAAATTCATCTGTGAAGCCATCCATTCCAGAACTTTTGTTTGTTGGGATGTTTTTTATTTCTGCTTCAATTTTGTTGGTTGTAATTGGTCCGTTCAGATTTTTTTTTCTTCCTGATTCAGTCTTGGAAAATTGTCTATTTCTAGGAATTTATTCATTTTGTTTCCAGATTGTCCAATTTGCTCCATGCATCATTCATAGTATTTTCTTATAATCCTTTGTTTTTCTGTGGTTTCATTTGTTATTTCTCTTTCATTTCTCATTTTTATTTATTTGGTTTCTCTCACTGTTTTTCTTGATCAGTCTGGTTAAAGGTTTTCAAGTTTCTTTATTTTTTCAAAGGACCAGCTCTTGGTTTCATTGACCTTTTGTATTTATTTTAGATTCTATTTTGTTTATTTCTGCTGTGATCTTTATTATATCCCTCCTTTTACTCACTTTGGGCTTTGTTTGTTTTTCTTTTTCTTGTTCCTTTAGGCTTAATGTTAGAGTCTTTATTTGAGATTTATCTTGTTTCTTGAGGTAGGCCTATATTGCTATGCATTTCCCTCTCTCATTGTGTCCCATAGATTTTAGGTAACTATGTTTTCATTTTCAATTGTCTCAAGGTATTTTGCTTTCTTCCTTGATCTTGTTTTCAACTCATTCATTGTTTAGTTACATGTTATTTAAACTCAATACATATGTTTGTGTGTTTTTCAGGTTTTTTTCTTATAATTGATTTCTAGTTTTATACCATTGTGTCTGGAAATGATGCTTGATATGATTTCAGTCTTCTTAAATTTATTGAGACTTGTTTTGTGTCCTAACATGTGGTCTATCTTGGAAAATATTCTGTGTGCACTTGAAAAGAATGTATACTCTGGTGCTTTGGGGTGAAATGCTCTAAAAATATCAATTAAATCCATCTGGTCTAATGTGTCTTTTAAGGTACTGTTTCCTTGTTTATTTTCTGTCTGGAAGATCTATCCATTGACGTCATGGGGTGTTAAAGTATCCTACTATGACTGTATCACTGTTGATCTCTCCCATTATGTCCAGCAATATTTGCTTTATATGTTTAGGTGCTCCTGTATTGGGTGCATAAATGTTTCCAAAAGTTATATCTTCTGGTTGGATTGATCCCTCTATCATTAACTAATGTCCTTCCTTACCTCTTATTATAACCTTTGTTTTAAAGTCTATTTTGTCGGATATAAGTATTGCTACTTGAGCTCTTTTTGTTTCTATTTATATGAAATATCTCTTTCTATCCCTTTATTTTGACTCTGGGTCTGTCTTTTGACCTGAAGTATGTCTTTTATAGAGAGCATGTATATGGTTCTTGTTTTCTTATGTATTCAGTTACTCTATGTCTTTTAAAAAATTTTATTGAATTTGTTGAGGTGACATTGGTTAATAATATTATGTAAGTTTCAATTGTACAATTCTATAATGCATCTTTATATTGTATAGTGTATTCACCATCCAAAGCTGAGCCTCTTTCTGTCACCATTTATCCCTCCTTTACCCTCTTTAATACCCTTAACCCCCTTGACCTCTTGTAATCACCATACCGTTGTCTGTGTTCATGAGTTGTTGTTTTTTATTGTTAATCCCTTCACTGTTTTCACTCAGCCCTTTAACACTCCTCTGTTCTGACAGCTGCCAATCTGTTTTCTGTATCTATAAGTCAGTTTCTATTTTGTTTGTGTACTTTTTTGTTCATTAGATTCCACACATAGGTGATATCATATGGTATTTGTCTTTCTCTAACTGACTTATTTTACTTAGGATAATACTCTCCAGGTCCATCCATGTTGTTGCAAGGGGTAAGATTTCCTCCTTTTTTTTTTTTTTAACAACCAAGTAGTATTCCATTGTGTAAGTGTACCAAACCTTTTTTATCCACTCATTCTACTGATGGGAACTTGGGCTGCTTTCAAATCTTGACTATTAAAAATGACACTGCAGTGAACATAGGGGTGCATAAATTCTTTCGAGTGAGTGTTTTGAGTTTCTTGAGATATATTCCCAGAAGTAGTATTGGTAGGTTATAAGACAGTTTCATTTTTAATTTTTTGAGCCAACTCCATACAGCTTTCCCTAGTGGCTGAACCAATCAATCTGCATCCCCACCAACAATGCATTAGGGGTCCCTTTTCTCTACATCCTTGACAACACTTGTTGTTTGTTGATTTATTGATGACAGCTATTCTTACAACTATGAGATGATATTTCATTTAGGTTTTAATTTGCATTTCTCTGATGATTAGTATCATTGAGCATCTTTACATATGACTATTAGCCATCCATATGTCCTCTTTGGAGAAGTTTCTATTCAGATCCTTTTCCCACTTTTTAATTGGATTGTTTAGCTTTTTTGGGTGAGTTTTATAAGTTCATTATAAATTTTGGATATTAACACCATATCAGAAGTATCAGTGAGTATGTTCTCCCATTCAGTGGGTTGTCTTTTCATTCTGTTAATGGGTGTTTTCTTGTTTTTATTGCTGTGCAAAAGTTTTTTAGTTTGAGCAAGTCCCATTTTTTATCTTTTCTTTTGTTTCTTTTGCCAGAGGAGATATTTAAAAATATATATCACTATGAGAAATGTCTGAGATTTTACTGCCTATGTTTTCTTCTAGGATTTTTATGGTTTTCAGTCTTACATTATTATCTTTAATCCATTTTGAGTTTATTCTTGTGCATGGTGTAAGAAGTTGGTCTAGTTTCATTTTTTTTGCACATATTTGTCCAGTTTTCCCAACACCATTTGTTGAATAGACTGTCTTTACCTTATTGTATGCTCTTGCCTCCTTTGTCAAATATTAACTAACCACAAAGGCATGGGTTTATTTCTGGGCTCTTTCTTCTGTTCCATTGGTCTATGTGTCTGTTTTTATGCCAGTACCATGTTGTTTTGTTTACTATGGCCTTGTGGTATAGTTTGATATCAGGTAGTGCGATTCTTCCATTTTGTTGATTAGAGCACTTAACCCATTTACATTTAAAGTGATTATTGATAGGTATGTAGTTATTGTCATTTTATTATTTATATTTATGTTTCTTTTTTCCCCCTTCTCCTTTAAAAAGTCCCTTTAACATTTCTTGTAATACTGGTTTGATGGTGATGAATTCCTGTAGCTTTTTCTTGTCAGGGAAGCTTTTTATTTCTCCTTCAATTTTAAATGATAGCCTTGCTAAGTAGAGTAGCCTTGGTTGTATGTCCTTGCTTTTCACCACTTTGATTCACCACCAATCCCTTCTGACCTGAAATGTATCTGCTGGGAAATCAGCTGACAGTCTTATGGGAGCTCCATTGTAGGTAACTTTCTTTGCTGCTTTAAAGATTCTGTTTTTGTCTAAACTTTTCATTTTAATTGTGATGCATCTTGGTATTGGCCTTTTCGGGTTCCTCTTCTTGGGGACTCTCTGTCCTTCTTTCACTTGTGTGTCTTTTTCCTTCACTGGGTTAGGGAATTTTATAGTCATTAGTTCTTCAAATAGGTTCTCAATTTCTTGCTCTCTTTCTCCTCCTTGTACCCCTAGGATACATTGTTGTTACACCTGATATTGTCCCAGAGGTCCCTTAAACTGTCCACATTTAATTTTCTTTTCTTTTTGCTATTCTGATGGAGTGTTTTCTGCCACCTTGTCTTCCAAATTGCTGATTCAATACTCTGCTTCATCTAATCTGCTATTGATCTCTTCTAGTGTATTCATTTCAGTTATTGTAGCCCTCATTTTTGACTGGTTCTTTTTTGTGGTTTCTGTTCTTTTTTATACTGTTGTATTTCTTATTAAGTTCTTTAAGTATCCTTATAATCATTGTTTTGAACTCTGTATCTGATATTTTGTGTGCCTCCATTTTATTTAGTGGGTTGTTTTTTCTGGAGATTTCTCCTCTTATTTTATTTGGGACATATTTTTTTTGTCTTCCCATTTTAGCTACATCTTTGTCTTTGTTTCTATGTGTTATGTAGATCTGCTATATCTGCCAGTCTGACAGTGTGACATTATATAGTTGGTGTCCTGTGGGATCCAGTGGCTCAATCTTCCTGATCTTATGAGCTAGGTGCTCCAGCAGTGCATTTTTTGTTAGTAATATGTGCTCACTTGTTGAAGTTGATCCTTGATTGCTGTTGGCACATCCCTGGGTTGGGTTGCCTCTCAGGCTGGCTACGTGTGAAGATTGGCAATGGCCATAGTATACTAGTTGGTGTGTGTGGGCTGACCCTATGAAGCAGAAATCACTCCAGCAATTTCTGGTGCCTGTTGAGCCCTCCCTTTGGAAATGCTGCCTCTGGAGCTAATCAGGCCTTGCTCTGTTTTGGTCTGAAGCCAACCACCAGATGTCTTGGTTCTGGGGTCTCTTGGGAGGAACCTGGTGCAAGTTAATGTCAGATGCTGCTTACAACCAGCCCTGAGCTACCTTTTAGGATATATAAAACAATGCATGGTTGGTAGCTGTCTGTTCTAGACTTGGGTGCATATGAGAGGGGCCAAGTTGCATACCAAGGTGACTGCCACCAGTGCTGGGTCTGAGGCAGGTCAGCAAAAGCTCAAGGCACCATAAGATACACTGCTACCTGCTGACTCTCTGTTAGACTCAACGATGAAAGAGCCTCAGGTGGTATGCAAGTAGCATGGAGTGGGCTCTCAGGAAGTGACCAGGTAGGGGCAAGTGGTGTTCACCTATTTAGTACAGATTCAAACTCAGTGTAGTGCTGGGTCTGAGTCCCCTCAGCAAAAATCTCAGGGTACATCAAGGCCAACCACCATCTGCCTGGGGCCTGCAGACCTTTGCAGTGGGATGGGGTCTCAGGGAATCATCATGGTTGAGCCAGTAGAGTTTATCAGGCTAATGCAGATTAATATTTGGTGGTGTGAATTGGGGGGCTTAATGCAAGAAATGTGACCCTCACCCTAAAGACACACAACTCAGTTTCTCCGCATGTGTCTCTGGTACCCTCTAGCCTGCCAGAAAGTGACTGATTACAGAA
Organism: Miniopterus schreibersii; assembly: GCF_964146895.1. Lineage (NCBI taxonomy): Eukaryota > Metazoa > Chordata > Mammalia > Chiroptera > Miniopteridae > Miniopterus > Miniopterus schreibersii. The sequence continues at coordinate 64,203,051 of NC_138106.1, read as the reverse complement.
GTCAAAATTTGATAAGTTTGGGAGCTGTAGGAACTTTTCAAGATTAAATATGGGACCATAGAATTAGTATGTTTTAAAATTTGACAACTAATTTGTGTTATAGTGAGTTATAGATGCCAGACCTAAAAAGTGGAATACATTTTTAATGTTTGTTTTGAGTGAGATTCAGCACATTGGACAGGGAGGCTAGTTCTGTCTGAAAATGTTTATACAGTCAATTCCTTATTATGGAATAAGAACTAGAGCTATTGAACCATTAGGGTAGGTTAAGTAACCAAAATCAACAAAGAAATAAATTCAAATAAAAGGGGTTGCAGAAAGTGACTCCAGTTTCATTGGGAACAATGGAATTTTGACTAGTAACTGACTTTTATTAGCTAAAGCATTAAGGAGTACTACATACTCCAAATTTTTCCGGATTTTTTTTCTGGTGTCATTGTCATAATTAGCTAGTTATTAATATTAATAATAGGAAAAGAACAAAGGAGAGGCCAGACATTTTAAGCATGGTCATTGGGGCAGCTTCACCTGGGATCTGAAACTTCACATTCCTCAAGAAACCACCAGTCCATTCCCTATAGATCACTGGGGGAAGGGATCAAACAAAGGGGGAGTTGGGTGCATGTGCAGTGAAGTCTAGGTGATATAGGGAAGGTGCTTGCCTATCAGTCTAACCTGGGAAAAAGATAATTGGCTATGGGTTTGAAGCCACTGCAAATGGGTGGAATCTTGAAGGGTTAATTGGTTAAATTCCTGGTTATAATTCCCAAAGAGTTCTTGCTCTCTTGATTCTTTCTGCCCACTTGCCCACTTGCTCCCTTGTACTGTCTTGCTCTGTGACATGCACTCACCCATGCACTAGCCTGCCATGTGGCCTTAAGCAGCCACATGACTCATGGCCATGCAGACCTTGCATGCAACGGACTGCAGCTGGAACACAAGCTAAGCTAGCCAGATGCTGGAACAGACTTTGCTTTAATATGGAACGGAGACTCTGGGCAGTGGCCTTAATTCTTGCCCTGCTGAAGATAAGATTGGACTTTTTCCATGGTGGGACAGAGGAAAATGGGACATTGGAAACCCAGGAGTTTAATTGCATGGAAATAAAGATCATTCATCCTCCTGTGTGAGTCTCAGGAAATTCCTCTCCTGGTGAAATCATAAGAACTCCACTTCTATTGGTAACAGGTTGGGACCCAGAAAGCATCCCACTGATAACAATTGTACTAGGCATTCTTAAGTTCTTTAGTTTGTAGTTTTATGTTCTTCAATTCTGGATGATTTTCTTCTATCATTTCTTTGATCATTTACTTCTTGTCTATTTCTTTCTCTCAATTGCTATTATTAGTTGGGTACTGATCTCCTAAATTTCATATATTTTTTTATTTCAGTGTTCCTCTTTTCATTTTAATCATACTTTCTGGGTGGTCCTCTTGACCTTATATTCTACATATTTTACGTTTTTATTTAAGTTCAGCTGTTCAGAAATTTAATTTGATTTTTTTTCTTGTTTTATTTCTCATCTTTTTGTAACACATGCCTTTATGTCAAAGTTACAACATGTTCTTAACTACCTGAAGGTACTGAATGTTCATTTATTTTAATTTTTTTCTCCTCATTATCTCTATTTCCTCTGAGTTCCTTTGTTAGATTTAGTTGGTTTGCTTAGGTCTTTCTCTTCCACACTGAAAGCTTTCCTTGCTCTTTGTCTTCTATAAGAGTGAGGAGCTAAAAAGCTGATTGTAGTTCTCTATGCATGGGTGTGGTATACCAACTGGTGAGCTTCTTTTAAAACAATTAGATGAAAAGCTGCTATTTCCATTTCAGATGCTATAAATGTCACTGTCTATATATCAATTTTCTGGCTCCTCTAACCTCCTGTGTTGGGGCTGTGAGCCTCACTGCTGATGCTTAGGAGGCAGGTTTGAGACAGAGGTTGGGGTATCACAGGCTTAGACTTAATCTCTTCATCTTCAGTCCAGACAAGACCTCATGCTTGCCTTTCTTTGTGCTTGCTGTTTCAGTGTCTGGAGCTGACTCGCTTTCTCTGAAACAAATTCCTCCTGGCTTTCAGAGTTGTAGAAGGGAGGCTCCAGGTTGCGGTAGACACCTGGGGCCTAATAACTCCATACACAGACCTTCAAACACTTATTTTCAGTCTCTGTCTAACCACTACCTTTTGCTATTCTCCATGCTCTTAATTGCAGAGCCTTTTTTGAAATAATCTGGGGTGAACTGGTTTACATTTTATCAGCTCTTTCCACTTCCTCCACAACACAGAGTTACTTGAATTTGATCTATCTTCTCTCTGCTAAAATTTTTATAAATTTCTCTACCTGTTTTCTCTTTTAAAATATTATAATTTAGTATTATATATGCCTTTGAGTTTGATTAAACATGGGGCTTATATTTCTGTTTCTTTAACTCTATGTTGTTTTGTTATGGCCTTCAATAGAAGAGGATGGAAAGGTTTCTATTTTACCTTCTTGAAACTATAAATCTAATGCAACACTTCATAACTCTGATGATAGGATAATAGAAATATTTGGGAAAGAGTATATGAATTTAAGAGTGGGATATTTTCTTTTTTGTTCTTTAGATTCCACATATAAGTGAAATTATGTGGTATTTGTCTTTCTCTGACTGACTTATTTTACTTAGCTTATGCTAGGTGCATCCATGCTGTTGCGAATGGTAAGATTTCATTCTTTTTTATGGCTGAGTAATATTCCATTGTATATATGTACCACAACATTTTTTATAAGAGTAAAGTGTTTAAATGTAGCCAGCTTATTTTATTAGCAATAAATAAGTTACTGGTATTATATTATCCTGGAAATTTAGACATGGGTATTGATTTTCAACCAGGGCATCATATTTCTTCTCTCTGTTCTTTGATTTTATATAAAAATGGTAAGAGACTGAACTTTCATATTACAGAAATTTCATATTACACTAATAATATTCACATGTATCCTTCTACTCTCCTTTGGATTTTCCATGTCTTCATTTATCAGTAGATGACATCATCTTACACTTCCCAGCCATCAAAATTCTTCGCTTCCTCCAGCTTCCTGCCACCAAACCTTTACTCCTCCCCTTTTATTATGGTCAAAGGGGGGTTCTTTCTCCTATCTAGGATTGATGCCTCTGTCTGGCTTCTGAATTTCATCTTTCCTCCTTTTTCAGAGTCTCTGCCCTTTTTATTATTTCCCATTTTTTATCCCCTCACTCTCATTGCCTCCATATTATCAACATTTTAACATGCTTTAAGTTTCTATCTTGAAGGAAAACCACTTTTCTGAATTTCACATTTCCCTCCATTTATGAACTCACTTTTCTCCTCACATTCACAGAAAAATGTCAAGTCTTCTATAATCAGTCTTTCTATTTCCCAACTTCTCAGTTACTCCTGAACCTATTGCAGTCTGGTTTCATATTTATCACTCTATGGAAACTATTCTCATTGAAATAAAAAAATTCAAAAGTAGATTCTTTGTAATCATATGTAACAGGCATTCTGTAGCCCTTACAGTAAGTAGTTCAACTTACTGTAGAACTGTTGATCAATCCTTTATTCCAGAAATACTATTCCTATGGTTTTCATGATAACACAGTATCAGTCAGGATGGGTTAGCTTATGTTACAATAAAAATATCCTCTATATTCATAGAAGATTGACTTGGGGCTCTGATCTGCCTTGTCCTCACTCTGAGACACATGCTGATAGAGCAGACATTTTCTGGAACATGGCCAGTTGTTACAGCAAAGGAAAAGAAAGGGCATAGTAAATCAGACACTAGTATTTATAGTCTCAATCAGGAGTTAACCAGTCACTCTGTTTATATTGCATGGAACAAAGTATGGAATGTGACCTCACCTATCACCAAGGGAGCAGAGAAGTGCAAATGTAAGTGCTTACTGGGAGTAATTTGAGAAAATCTCTAAAGAGAACCACTATCATCTTTTACCACAAAATTACTTAAAATATTCAAATCTAGTCAAGCAATATAAACCAAAACACACAATATTTGGAAATGTCTTTTAAGCCATTTTACCAATTGAATGAATCAGTCGTGGTTGATTGATAGCCATATATATCAGGAATACGTATGGTTAAAATAACTTCATAGATTACATTGAAATGTAAGTATATAGATCCATTCATTTGTTCACTAATTACTTACTATATACTTGGCACAGTGATAAATGCTGGATATTAAACAAAGCATAGCAGCTATGGGAAAATACTATATAAATCTTGAAATTCTAGATTCTTCCCCCTATTCATCAATAAATTCCTCTATATTTGTAAAAAGTGAATCTGAAAATATAGTATTATTGCCTACAAGACAGAAATTTGAATATTTGCAAGCCTAAAACAGGTACTGTGAAAAGAAAGTAGAGTTATTTTAGTTCAACTACTTCAGAGACTGTACTAATTAATACATTCTGTCTCCTAAAGAGAGGTGAATAAGCTTGTTCTCCCAGCTATCACTGAGGCCAAAATCTAGCTTCAAATTAACAATCTTATATTCTCAAGAAAAAGAAAAAAAAAACAGTTGACAATTTTCAGAGAAAGTACAGTTTTCCTTTGGAAAGAACTCTAGTGAACTTATTAACATTTTAAATCATTAATCATTAAAAAATGCCATCAGATAAATATTCACAAGAGCCAGACTTCAGAATAACCAGACTTATATCTATCAAATGCATATTTGGAGACACTGCCTGAAGTTTTAGACCAATCCCAAGTAATAAATAGGGTCTGGAACTGTACACATAAATTGTAGAGACACTACTCCACTTCTGCTTCTTTTATACACTTGCTCTTTTTCTAACAGGAAAGGGCATGTGGACAAATGTGATAATAGCTGGAAACATGAAGCCCCAGCCATCAAGAGCAGAGAGCACTCCACTTGTAAAAATTCTTCAAAGTTTGTATTTTTAAAAAATATCACAAGATACCCTTGAAAGATAGTGCCTAGAAGTAGACAGTAACTCAGAAATCTAACTATAAAATATTTTTAAGGTGGAAAAACCATACTAGAACTTCCCAAATCAGGCCAAATTCATTTTAGCTTATGCAGTTGTTCCCCCCTGAGTCAGCGCACTATAGGAGGCAAAGACAGCCAACACTTTGGTAAGCAGTCAAAGTGAAGAGTGTGTGACTGAAGGTCAGAACACAAGTCTCACTGTAGCAAGTCAGTGCTGCTCCAAGGACCATTGTGCATGGAGACCTGACGGTGACTGGTGATTATATCAAGTGTAGAAAAAATAGGTATGACTCAAATTACATGGATATGAATTCATTTAAACAGGCCAGTATTTTATTACTTCCTGAAGGTTCATGATTAATTTTAGTTGGATCTTTAGGACTACAGGTGCCCTTCAAATGTGGGACATTTAAAAAAGAAAACATTAAGATTTATTAAATAAAAAGGGTAAACTGAGTTGGGGAATATATATATGAAATCCAATTGTCATCAGGATATTGTGTGATTGTAATGTTAAATTAGGATGTGTTACTGGACATGCTATCTAACCTGCTTTATCTGAGATTCTCTTGAAGGCTCACACAGAAATTCTAGACACACACACAAAAAATTTTTTTTCTGGCCTGGTAGGTAGAATAAGGAGAGCTCTGGCTGACTTCCTTACCAAGGCATATCTGTGATCTCACTGTTGTTCAGGAATATCTCTGCCTCTGTTTATATACAGCTCTTCAGTAGACCATCATAGTTGGCTCAAGGGAACCAGAGAAACATGGAAATGCCCCATCTAGACCTACTTCTTTGGTTATTTAGTTTGGGGTGGGGAGAGAGTGCAAATGCATGATCTCCTGTTGAGACTTGGCCCATGATAAGTAGAAGAAAATATCCATATTAGGAAAGGGAAAGTTGTTGTGAAGCCCAAGTTAAATATGACACCCTTCCTCCCCTCAGGGTCGCATGTGTGGATACGTGTGGTTGACAGAGGGATTAAAACACCCCCGGTTTCATCTGGCTTGATCTGGCACATGTGAACACAATCTCCCCTCTTAAAGTAGTGGCCTCTCTGGCCAGGTTCCAATGATCTCACAGTAAAACTTTTCAACTTTAAATTTTGTGTGTGAAATATTTTAGAGATTTAAAACATTTTGTGTTTATTTTAAGGAAAAATGTAAATATGAAATAAAACATGGACAGTTCTATTAACAACTTGAACTGAAACATGCATGTGATATAGATGATATCAAATTTTAGCAGACTGTGTCCCTATTACAAGGTTTACACTCCATACCCCTTTGTATGTGGGAGATAGCATTTCTGTAGTGTGGACATTTAAAATGTGACTGGCCATGCACTCTGTCACAGACTGAACATTCAAATGAAGTAAATGATATCAAAATGTACTCCCAATGGTTTAAGTAAAAAAAAAAATGTTTTCAATAATTCAATTCAATGAACACATAGTATATACTTTCAGAAGGTGTTTGACACAGTGGTTAAGACAGACTGCTACTACTAACTACTTTTGAGATTTTAGGCAAGTTACTTAGCCTTCTGTGCCGTATTTTCCTCTCCTGTAAATAGGGGTAACGTAACTACCTAGGTCTGTGAGGATTAAAGGAGTTAATATTTGTAAAGAGTGCTTATAGCAAAGCCTGGCATATAGTTAGGCCTCCATAAATTTTGGCAGCTGGCACAATTGCAAGCACTGTCCCAGGTGCTGTAGGGCAAACAAAGGTGAACGAGCAATAGGCCTTACCTTCAAGGTGCAGAAACCGGAGAGGTGTGCAGTGAATTGTAAGTCTACTCAGGCTTCAATAAGAGCTCTGAGACACAAAGTGCAGTTGGCAATATACAGGAAGGGCAAGTTTATGGCAAGGCTGCCTTGGATTTGATTCTGAAGCAATGGGTAAGATTTTGAGAGTTAGAAATGGAAAGCAAGGGAATGATCAAATATAGGCAGAGAAAACAAAGATGATAAACTTTGGAAAGGAGCAGATACAAGGGTCAACACCCATTCCAAATTAGCTAAAATGGAGTATGGAGTACCAATGCCACTGATGCCCAGTGGCAGCAATGCTAATTTATTTCAGCCTTCTTTCCTGCTGAGCCTGACTTACCTCAGAATCCTTCACATAGGGCTCAAGAACCAACCACCTTTTCATCAATTTGGCTTGGGAAATCAAATCTATCTGCCACCTCAGGTACAAGGTTACTCAGCAATGGGGGTTAGTGTAGTAATGAAGAAAGATGAAAAATTTAAAATATTGAGTGTTCATTATGTACCCTCACCTAAGTTATTTAATTCTTACAACAAATATAAAAGGTAGGTATTTTCTTTCCATTTTATATATAAAGAAATTATGACTGAAAAAACTCAAGAACCATTTCCAAGGTCACTTAGTTAGAAAATGTTGGAGTCAGAATTTAAAACCAGGGCTTTTAACATCTAAAAGCTGTATTCTTATTCGCACTGCAGTATTGACCTCCTTTAAAATAACAAGATTAGTTGAGGTTAATTATGAACCAGACCTTAATTTCATGTTAAAGTTTTTAAAAATCTGTTTCCCATGTATAGGGAAGCTATTGAAAGCATTTGAACAAAGGAATAGCTTTGATTGGGTTTATGTTTCAGAAATAAAATTCTGGTGGCAGGGTGGAAAAATATATTGGAAGTAAGGAGGGGGGTGGGACGATCAATTTGCTTGGAGAGGAATGGCATATGAGTAGAAAGGAGGTCATGGAATCAAATTGTATCTTCAAAGTGAAATTCATAGGACTTGTTGACTGATTGAGAAGAGGTGGGATTTCCGAAATTCAGAGTGTGGCCAGGAAGACAGTGAGGGAAGTTTGAGGTATTGGTGGAATATACAGGTAGGCATTTTCTCTCTCTCTCTCTCTCTCTCTCTCTCTCTCTCTCTCTCTCTCTCCCTCTTCCCTCCCTCCCTCCCTCCCTCCCTTCCTTCCTTCCTTCCTTCCTTCCTTCCTTCCTTCCTTCCTTCCTTCCTTCCTTCCTTCCTTCCTTCCTTCCTTCCTTCCTTCCTTCCTTCCTTCCTTCGTATACATAAGATTTAACATGTTAAGTTTTGTTCTTCTCGTAAAAAATATATGAGCACTGGACTAATGAAATGCTAAGCATCTTTAGACTATATCAAGAATGGGTAGCCCTGCCGGGTGTGGCTCAGCGGTTGAGCGTCAGCCTAGGATCCAGGCAATCGGGGTTTGATTCCCGGTCAGGGCACATGCCCAGGTTGCAGGCTCAATCAATGACTCTCTCATCATTGATGTTTCTGTCTCTCTCTCTTTCTTTTCCTCTCTCTGAAATCAATAAAGATATATTTAAAAAAAACAAAAAAACAACAACAGTAACTTTAAAAAAAAAAAAAAGAATGGGCATATTTTTCAATAATATTAAAGTGTGTGTGTGTGAGAAAGTGAGCGAGAGAGAATAGAGTTATAGGACTTAAAAGAATTTTTGATATTATCAGAGAAACACTCCAGATTTCTCATTAAATCCCTTTTATTTAAGCAACAAGGTAGATTTATTATGCCGTTGTTATTCTTCCGTGGTAGAGTATCCTTGCCCAGTCAGAAATAATCTCACTGCCAGAGCTCTCAGCAGTCTGACCTACTTAGCTAGGTTTTATTTTTACTGGGTTTATAGCTGAATTTTGCAGAGGTGTCAGAATGGTAGCTGCTGAGGCTGATAGGCATTAGGATACTCAAGGTTGTTGGAAAGCATGCAGGTTGTAAAGCTTATTGGAATCCCTTTAACCTAGAACATGGCAAGGTGTCAAAGGTGTTTTATGTTTTTATACCATCTTGAAACATCAGTTCAAGTTTATATTATAGTGGTACCCAGGAACTTTATCATTCTAAATAATATTTCTGCGTAGCTGGCAGGTGATGCATGGATAGCCTTGTAGAAATTTACTATAGTAACATAGTCCACACAGATCAGGAAACATTAAAATGAGAGCAGTCATACACTAAGACCCAAAGTAACACACAGACCTAAAATTATCAGGCGGTGAGAAAACCACACCCACCAATTCTTATACTAAAATTAAGGTGTGATCATTAATAAACTTAATTCATTTTTATGTTACAAAACTAGGTGTTTAATAATTAAAGATCACATTTTACATTAAAATAATTACAATCTTTCATAATTCAGTGAGAAAAAAAGGGACTTCTCTTTCTCACTGGTAGCTGTTAAACAGCTGGTGGACCGAAAGATAATACTTCTTAAAAGCACTGGTGGCTCATGATAAGGAACATATTCCTGAAGACCAGTCTTAAAGGATTTAGAAAGTTAGGGATTTCTTAGTAAGCTTTAGGGATTTAGAAAGTAATAAAGTCATGGGAGATATGTAATAATCATGAATGCATTTATATAACATAGTAATTTTAAAAAGTTGAAGATAAAGGGACATCTGTAATGCTTTCAACAATAAAGATAAATTTTTAAAAAGAATTCAACTTTACACTTAAAATCTATGCATTTTATATGTAAATTATGCATAAATAAATAAATTAAATTAAATTAACTACCTTGCCTATATTTCAGTGCATTGTAAAAAAAAAAAAAAAAGAACAATTGCTGATTCAGAGATAGTGCAAGTAATTCATTAGAAAAAAACTCCCCTAAAAACAGCAGGTTCTGACCTTCAAGCTAAAAGAAGAATTAAAGAAAGGGGGTAACACCCACCCCCTAAACGACCAATGTTTGGAAGTTGACCAGTGCTCTTAGTGCTATTGAATTTCTGGGTAGTAACAGTGTAACTTTAACTGAACTATCTTTAGTTTATAAAATTTAAGCAAATTAATGACTAAAGATTGAGTAAAATGGGGTTGCCAATAATTCTATGAACATCTGTCTTCAGAGGAGTAGGATTACCGATTCAAAATTGCAGGGGAAAAGTGACAAATAATCAGGGTCTTGGCTGTAATTTTCATATTTGGGTTGGGAGCCAGCTTCCTCGGAGTCGGCCTGGTAGTTCCCTCTCCCTCCACGTCCTTGGCACACAGATCTGCCCGCTGCTTGTCTACTGAGCCCAGCTGTGAAGAATTTAAGGGAGTCCTCTCCAGGGGTGCCAGACCCAGGAATGTTCTCCATGCAGATTGCTCCCAGAATTTCAACGTGGCAAAGCTTACCAAGGGGCCATCTTTTTATTTAGATTTTTCAACCAATGTAAAAATATTTGGCACGCCCTCTGTTCCACCTTTGCTCCTACTCGGTTAGTGTTTGCCTCAGAAAAGTAGTGCCAACAGGGAAGTTCCCTGTGCTTGTTTTATTTCTAGCGCGGTATCTTGTTTTTTTGTGTCCAGATAGGGAGAGGAAGAAGAAAAGAGGCTTCCCTTCTTCCTTCTTTGTATTAATGCACAGCCTTAAGAGGAAATTCAGGATAAATAATTAAAGTCATGGGCTTGCAAGATCTTCTGGAGAGCTGATATGCTGTCCTGATGATAGAGATTTCATTGTACTTTCGAAGACACCTTATAGCAAATCAACCTGTGAAAGAGCTCTTGTAAATCATTTTTTTAAAACTCTAAAACTGCAGTTTGAATTCTTTATTCAGAAATTGGAAAGAAACATCTAGATTTGTATAGATCTTGTTTTTATTGTTGTTGTGTTAGTGTAGAGAGGAAGTAGTAACAGGTGTCAGAGACTTGCTTATTTTTAATTTCAATAACCAAGAGGTTCTATTCAATCATAGAAACAAAGTGTCAGGCTTTAGGCTGATAAGATTATGGGGATGAAGGAGACCTGGATTGTCTTGGGGTGGGGTAAAGGAAGTATATTATCATGAGCTGACAAATCCCTGGGCTTTGACATAATAAGTATATTAGAAAAAGGCATCAAAATGGAGATACATTTAAACCTGGTTAAAAAAGAAAAAAGGCGGTAAGGATTCTTCCAAAACCACTTAAAATTGCTCCACGGAGACTAACGAGCTCTTCATAAAAGAAATGCTATGATCTTACTAATTGTAAAAGCTACGCTTTTAGAAAGCTAATGGATTATAGGGAAAAGATATTCAGAGCTTAAGAATGCGACAACCATGATAAGGTACTGAAAAGTCAATTTCCTTAGGGCAGTTAACATAGACTTTGTAATGAACTAAATACTAGAAAATTTAGTTTGAATTTTCCAAACTGTGTGCCCAGATATGTATGACTGAAACATATTTTCAGAGAGCTATAAAGCAACTATATTTCTTAATGAGGATTAATGGTCTGCTGACACAAAGAACTTTTTTTTTTAAGTCTAAGGACTTCAGAGAATAAGTATTGAGTCTACAATTAGGAAGAATGAATTTATGGTAGGAAAACGATCTGAAAGTTACATCAAGTTAAGGCTTATATTTTTTCTATTTTTAATCTAGGATTACTGTATTTTCTTTTTTAAAAGTTAGATTATATCTAGCAAAGAATATACTGATATTTAAAGTGTTTAAAATTGTATTTTACTAGGTGTGTGCCCTTGACTGGGAATTGAACCCATGACCCTTTGGTCCATGAGCAGACACTTTAACCACTGATTCCCACCAGCCAGGGCAACTTTAGAACTAGTGTAGTCCTAGTGTTCACGGTACGCCTAGGTTAACATTACAGGAAGCTAGACTAGACTGGGTGTCGCAACCTTCCTGAAAGGATGTGGCTCCAGGAAGCAACTCCAAAGAAAGACACTGCTCCCTGCCCTTCCTTAGATGCTGAAGAGCACCGCCAGCATCACTCCCTGATTTTCTTTTTTCCTGCTTACGCAGATTTATTAGTTCAAAGGATGAATTAACCCTAATCACCTATGGGTACCTGGTCTAGATGAAACCAAAATAAGCAGCCAATTCAGACAAAATAATAATACAAGATAATAAAATCAATAATTGCATTGAGTTAATGGGTTATTCTTTTCAGTCCGTCCATGTTTTCTGAATGATCCAATACCACCAAGTTGACATAACTGGTAACCGTTACAACACTTATTTAACACTTTCAAAGATGAAGGCTATAAATCCTCGTATTAGCTTATATAAAATTTACAACTGTTATGTCAGGTAGATTTTATCTTCACATTTTGCATTTCAGGAGACTGTAGTTCCAAGATAAGTAGTTGAACTTTCTCAGTGACTGAGCCTTACCACTCTGAGTCATGGTTATAAACCCATTTGACCCTCACACCCACCTAAGAGCAAATTGTATCTCCACCCGCCACCCCCAAATTGACTTTTTAACTGAAGATGCTGAGACTCTGAAAGGGTAAATGACTTCAGGTAAAACAAAAAATAATAGTAAAACTGGGGTATAAAACCCTCAAGACCTCCGACTCCAAAGCCCAGGCTTATAAGGCACAGGAGCTCACATCAGAGAAATGTCTGGAGAACTTGATGTTGTTTGGGCTCCAGGCTCTGGACTCAGCCCAGAGCAGCAGCCTCTCTAGCCGGGGCACGAACTGAAGGAACATTCCCAGATGTTAGCTTTTTTCGCATGCAGCCTCAGGTCCTTCCCTTTTGGTTTAACCTCATTAGATTCTGAGATGTAAATATCTTACTTCTGCTCCAAAAGGAGAAAATGGGAGTTGGAGGAAGAATGTAAGTCTCAGAGAGGTAAGGGAATAAATCTCCCCGAGTTTTTCCATTGCCCCAGCTCCTCCCACCCTTCCCAGTTCCCAGCATCAAAGGGCATGTAAAAAAGGGCAGGATTTAGAGGGATGGGCTCTTCACCCTCTGCCTTGTGTTGTTCTGTATATCCCCAATTCCCCTTGAAGTTCATTGTCCCTTTCTCCATCTGTGACATAGCCCTTTAAAAACAGGCTACTTGTTCTTAGAGCTTGGCAGGGAAGGAGGCAAAACTTCATTTTCAGGTGAAGTCATTATTATATCCTATATAATAATATACAGTGTTAATATATATGACCCTGCAGTCCTGATTGTGGCATTTGCTGCTTATTGAGGGTGGTTAGTTGTTTTTATCAAGCTCCTGATATTCCTCAGGGCAAAGACGGTTTATAAATGACACTAACTGGAATGAAGCTATTTATAAAACACATCTCAAAACAAAAGGCTATCCATTTTTGAGAGTGTCTGTGCTTTTTACCCAGATAGATAAGATAGTTAAATCCCTTCTGCCTGGTTACTGCCCCGCCTTGTCTGTGAACACACTGACTAACCTTTCCCTGGGCCTTGGCGCACCCCATGAGTAGAGGAGGTGATGTGGAAGGGTAAAAGCATTACTCAGACATTCTTTACGAAAGGTCCTAGCACTTGGCAATACTCAGTCTGACCTTTATGTTGGATTTTGCCATCATTTTAATCACTTTACCATCACTTGTGGGAGAGGAGACGGCTTTAAAAGTGCCCTGTTTAGGGAAAGCTTCAGAGCCAAGACTGAGCATAGCTTCTCATTATTTCACATGTTGTCAAATAACAAGTAGAGTGAAATGATAGCATTTTGAAGAAAATAGGTTTGTGAGAAGCTCTTAATTAAGGTAAGATGGCTTTTACTGCAATTATTTATATTTGATGTTAATCTTTTTATTGGCATTTTAATGTTTATGTAGCAATAGAATATATGTGAGTATATTGTGTCCAAAATTTTACTTTTACTTTTCTACTACCAAAGCCCTGGTAAATTTCAATGTCTTTTGCAAGATTTTTTCACTCAAGAGTGTTTGGACTATACTGTATTCTTTATGTTTCTGTGTATTTGGGTGACTATAACCAGGATTTCATTTGTAAATAATAATAATAAATAATAATAATTCATTCATAGCATGTTAAAAGAATTTTCAGTGTATTTTTTGATCAAAGTTAAGCTTATCTTTTCTCTGTATGATGCCTAACACACACAAGGGTAAATCATTTGGTTTTATACTGATTATTACCACTATCCTTCATTTTATTTACTTTTTCATTCTTTTTTTAATTTTGAAGAACATTAAGCCTACAAAAAAGACCCTTTAATTGGACTCATTAATTGTTAACATTCAGCCTCTGAAAGTTAATTGTAGGCATTGTGACACTCATCCCAATACTTCAACATTTCTCTCCTAAATGAGGACATTCTCCCACAAGCCACAATATAATTAATATAAGAAAATTTATCTAAACATAGTCCTCATGCAAATTTCCAAAGTTGCCCTATTAAAATCCTTTGTAACTATTCGTGTCTCTCCTTCCTGGATCCAATGAAGAATCACGTACTGCATTTAGTTGTCAAATCTCTTTATCTTCCTTTAATCTAAAAACAGTTCCCAGCTATTGTTTTTCATGAAATTAACGTTTTAAAAGAGACCAGATCATTGTTTTGCACAGCATCCCTAAAATGAATATTTTCTCATAATTCGATTTGGGTAAAGGGCAATTTTGTCAGGACTACAATATATATAATGTTGTGTCTTTCACGGAACATCATATCAGAAAGTACATGATGTCAGTGTATCCTACTTTGGGAAACTAAGTTTGATCACTTGGTTAAAGTGGTGTCTGTGGGATTTTTCATTGTACAGGTACTCTTTTGTGATTAATAAATATTTTATGGGGTGATATTTTAAGACTATGTAAATATGTTGTTCTCCAGTGATACGTCCCCTAATGATTTTGGTATCTATTAATATATTCACATTGCTTGGATGAGTCATTGCTATGGTATCAGCAAAATGGCAATTTTTCAATTTTATTATTTCTTCACTTACCTTTTTTTCTATAAAGAAGAACCTTTCATTCTTCTTCTCTTCAATACTTGAAATTATCATTTTGGAGTATCATTATGAACTAATGGATTTCTTTTTTATTCAAGTATTATAATTTATTTCATTCATTTGTTATAATGCACGTATTGTTCCAAATTTGACCACTGGAAGCCCTGCTACACTGTTATCCATTTCAATTGTCCTAATCACTTAACTTCATTTTGAGAAATAAGCTTTGAAGATAATTCAGAATAATTTCTAGCCCAATTACTTGTAGCAATATTTAAACTCTCTTATCAGATTTATTTTTACCTATAAAAAATCATATAGTGGTTCATCTTCAACATGTAAAGAGGTTGGAAGTTGTCACCCCCATCTTCACAAGGAAAACACTGAACATCCTGAAAATCAATGACCTTTCTTTGACCTAATAGAGAACTAATGTGGCAGATCAAGGTGCCAACCCCCAACCAGAAAACTCATAAAGTCACAACTAAGATCTGATTACTTGGAGCAGAAGTCACTGCCATAAACTTATAGTAATTAGTTACATGGTACTTTTGATGAGTTGTTGGATGTTGAGTGTGGACTAATGTGGGAATGAGAAACTCCTAGGGGACACAGTCTTAAGGTGGGCCCCCACACTTTCATAGTGTTTGCTTCCAGGAACCTCACCAAATCCTCAAGGTGAGGAGCTAAGAAAGATCCCCGGTGTCTCTGGCAGGGGAAGGGAAAAGTAACAATTTTTTAAAACACACCCAGAGCAATAACCAATAACAAAGGTCCATTCTCCAGGGTAAAAGACTAGCAGAGCCTTATCCATCAGACCTGAGGGAAAGGCATATAACTGACTCTGGTGCTTTCTAGACATCTTGCTTCACCTAAGGTAGGGAGTAAAGCTAAGAAATATTTGTGGAAGTCAAAGTCCAGTGAGACCCATGAAAGTCTGAGATTTCATGAAAAGATGTTAGAATGCTCTTTCTTCCCTACACCGTGCACCCCTACACCAATATAGTAACAGTGGGTTACAACTGAAAGGGCTAAAAGACATAGATTGTCTCTGGGGAGCAATTCTTAAGCTCAAAGACAACAGGGGGCACAGAAACAGGGCGAGAGAGGTATTTTAAGCCTCTGGTGTGTACAGCTACATGAAACATTAAATAGCCCAGCTTCTAGGCAGATTAACATAAAACCTCACACTATAGGCCTATTTCCCTTATTTCCTATTACCAAACACATCATGTCTATCTTTCAAAAAAATAATAAGGCAAGCTAAATGGCAAAAAACAGTGTAATGAAATGTCCTTTCTTTATGAGACATTTTTCACCTTCAGATGAACAAAGATTACCCAGAAAATTCTTTGTTGTGAAATTCCATATGTAATATCTGATTGTTGCCTATAAAAATCAGTATGGTCACTCATACAACATGAAGAAAAACTTGATTATTAATTCAATACTAGAGCAAATAAGAAGTAAAATTAAAGAAGTATAATTAAAAAGACTTATCAATAGACCAAAAAGATGACTATTTTCCTTAGAAACAGAGAAACTAAAATGAAATATTTGCGTTGAAGGGACGTGCTGGTTTTATGGTCACATCTGCTAACCAGTATGCATCCTTGGCTCACAGAGATCCCCATGACTGCTGAAAAAAAGTGATTCTTTCAGATACTTTTCCCCTTTGTGTAGCCTAGCATATTTCAGCAGTCTGTGTTCCCAAAACTCGTGGTTGAAAAACACTCAACCTCATGCCTACATTTCCTGAAAAGAAGATCAGTCCAGAGGTGATTCAGTAACACATGAAGCTTGTTCTCCAGACACAAATATAAAATACAGTTCAGAAAAAACACTGGCATAAAAATGACAGAAATATCAACATGTTGAGTTGGGAAGTCAATCTTATTATTAAAGAGAGATTGAGAGTTCTTTGGCGTTTGGTCGTGCCAACAGTGGGCTAGGTGCTGTAGAAAACATAGAATTAGACAAACTTCTTGCCCAGGGGACCCATAATCAAGTCAGACAAACCAGACACTAGCACAGTTCAGCCAACAGTCTGGAGTGGGGAGACTTGGGTTTACATGGGGAACCTAAGGTCACTTTGTCCATGAGGATACTCAGTTTCCCTCCAAGATGCTTGTTCTCTTGTGTTATGTAAGTTTGGGGAAAACCCTTAATGTATTTTCTTATCATTTCTATTTTGACATTACCCAGGAAGTGTTTTAAAGGGAGTACAGTTGGGTTTTATTATTATTTTTTAAATTTGTTTATTACAGTTGACATACAATATTATATTAGTTTCAGGTATACAACTCAGTGATTAGACACTTATATAACTTACAAAGTCTAGTACCCATCTGACATCATACATAGTCATTACAATATTAATGACTGTATTCCCTATGCTGTACTTTACATTCCTGTGACTGTTTTTATAACTGGCAATTCGTACATCTAAATCGCTTCCCCTTTTACACTCATCCTCCTCAACCCCTCTCCAATCTGGCAACCATCAAAATGTTCTCTATGAGTTTGTTTCTGTTTTGTTTGTTTGTTTCTTCTGTTTTTTTAGATTCCAAATATAAGTGATATCATCTGGTATTTGTCTTTCTCTGTATTATTTCACTTAGCATAATATCCTCTAGGTCCACCCATGTTGTTGCAAACAACAAGATTTCATTCTTTTTTATGGATTTTCATTTGTCATGTGACAGAGTTCAAGATGAATTCCATAAGGAACATGGCCTGATTTACTGAGAAAGGAAGGAAAACCTCACAAGGCCAGAGTCACTAGAAGGAGAAGCAAAGTTATATAAGAGAATATCCCACAGAGAGGCCTGTGGGTCCAGATTTCTGTTGAGCCAGAATACATATCAACCATTTTATGTATGGTTTGAGATTAGGGTCCAATTTCTTTCTTCTGCCTGTGGATATCCAGTTTTCTTACCACAATTTATTGAAGAGACTATTCTTTCTCCGTGGTCTTGGCACCTCAATGAAGAGCAGTTGGCCATAAATGTTGAATTTATTTATGGGCTCTCTATTCTGTTTTATTGGTTTATGTGTTGTTTCTATGCCAGGAACATACTGTATTGACTACAACAGCTTTGTAATATATTTTTAAATTGGGAAGTGTGATACCTCTAGCACGGATCTTCTTGTTCAAGATTATTTTGGCTATTTTGGTTGTTTGTAGTTCCAAATGGAGTTTAGGATTTTTTTTCTATTTCTGTAAAAAATGCCATTTGAATTTGAATTCTATTTCTGTAAAAAATGCCATTTGATTGCATTGAATCTGTAGATTGCTTTGGGTAGTATGAATATTTTAACAAAATTAATTCTTCCGACCCATAAACATGGGATATTATTCAATTTATTTGTGTCTTCTTCAATTTCTTTCATCAATATTTTATAGTTTTCAGTGTACAGTTCATTCACTTCCTTGGTTAAATTTTTTCCTAAGAATTTCATTCTTACTGCTGCTATTATCAATGGAATTGTTTCCTTAACTTGTTTTTCAAATAGTTCATTGTTAGTGTATAGAAACACAGCTAAGTTTTGTATGATGATTTTGTATCTGGCAACTTTACTGAATTCACTTGTTAGTTATAAGAGATTTTTTGTAGAGTCTTCAGGGTTTTCTATATAAGATAATGTCATCTGCAAATAGAAACAATTTTACTTCTTTTCCAATTTAGATACCTTTTATTTATTTTTCTTGTTTAATTGCTCAGGCTAGGACTTCCAGTACTATATTGCATAGAAATGGTCAGAATAAGCACCCTTGTTAGCTGTGGGCTTGTCATATATGGCCTTTGTGATGTTGAGGTACATTCCTTTTATACCTAATTTTCTGAGGGTTTTTATTATAAAAGGATGTTAAATTTTGTCAAACAATTTTTCTGCATCTATTGAAGTGATCATATAATTTTAATCCTTCATTCTCTTGTATTATATTGATTTATTTGATTATGTTGAACCATCTTTGCATTCCAGGAATAAATCCCACTTGTTCATGGCATATGATCCTGTCAGGGTGCTGTTGATTTTGGTTTGCTAGTATTTTGTTGAGATTTTTGCATCTATGTTCATCAGGGATATCAGCATGTGATTTTCATCTTGTAGTGTCCTTGTGTGGCTTTTATATCAGGCAATGTTGGCCTCATGAAATGAAATTGGAAGTGTTCCCTCTTATTCAATTTTTTGAAAGAGTTTGAGAAGGATTGATATTAATTCTTCTGTAAATGTTTGGTAATATTCACCAGCAAAACCATCTGGTCCTGTGCTTTTCCTTGTTGGGAGATACTTTTATTATTGATTCAATATGCTTATTTGGTATTCTGTTCAGATTTTCTATTTCTTTATGTTTGTTATATCTTCCTCATGAAAATGAATACTTTATCATTATATAATGATCTTCTTTGTCTCTTGTAACAGCTTTTTACTTAAATTCTATTTTTTCTAATATAAGTTTAGCCATATCCATGGAAAATCTTTCCCATTTCTTCACTCTGAGTCTGTGTGTTCTTATAGTTAAAATGAGGCCCTTTGTAGGCAGTATCTAGTTGGAGCTTAATTTTCTCAAATTCGTTTAGTCACTCTATTTCTTTTGATTGAAGATCTTAATCCATTTATACTTAAAATAATTATTGATAAGTAAGGATTTACTCTTTCTATTAGTTTATTGTTTTCTGACTCTCATCATTGATGTTTCTATCTCTCTCCCCCCCCTCCTTTCCTCTCTCTGATATCAATTAAGATATGTTTTTAAAAAAAGAATATTTTTGACTATATACTTATTTTTATGAGCTTTATACTTTCATATGTTTTTATGTTTCTAATTAGCAACCTCTATTTTCCATTTGAAGAATTCCTTTTAGCTTCTTATAAGGCAGGTCTAGTGGTGATAAAACTCCCTCACAAAGCAGT
This sequence comes from Miniopterus schreibersii, assembly GCF_964146895.1. Classification (NCBI taxonomy): domain Eukaryota; kingdom Metazoa; phylum Chordata; class Mammalia; order Chiroptera; family Miniopteridae; genus Miniopterus; species Miniopterus schreibersii. Next base: position 64,183,440 of record NC_138106.1, on the reverse strand, counting down.
TAGTAGAATCCATGGCTATTTGTTGAGTTCCATGCCCTGGTTGCTCTGAGCCCCTACCCCTTTTTCCTGCTCCTAGCTGCTGCTAGACTGTTCAGCCATGCCAATTCTCTTAGTGTTCTGGGTAGGGTGAGAAAAAAGTGGGCCTTTTGTGTTGTGTTCTACATAGGTGAAAAAAACCAAGTGCTCACTATATTCTCACTTTCACTCATGGAGGAAATCACCAGGTGAGGAGATCTCTCTTGGCACTTAACTATGCAGTCTTGGGAGAGGAGTGATGTGGGTAAAGTAAGATTATTTTTCTTACCCTTTCCAGTGCATCTACTTTCAGATTTTTTTGATGCAATGCTAGAACCTCTCTGCTGGACACGAAGGCTTCTGCATAGGTATGCTCATCTATGGGGGGAGTCATTCAAATCAGTGTTTCTATGAGGAGGGGGTGGTATATGGGCTGGAAACTTCTATTCCACCATCATGTGATGTTGCTCTCCAGATGTGAAACAATTTTACTTCTATTTCAAGTCGCCTTTCAGCCTCACTTTGTTTCCTTTCCTTTGTGTATACTGATGATACAAATGTTAGAGCCTTTGTTACTGTCCCGCAGGTTCATAGGGGTCTGAACTTTTTTGTCTACTTTTTCTCCATTGTCTAGAATTGATGAATTGTATTGTGAGTCTTCAAGTTAACTCATTCTGTCGTCTATTTTCATATTATGTTCTGAAATTCTGGATCTTATTATATTTTCTGTTTTAACTAGCTTTTTTTGATACTACTTTAGTAGAGGAAGAGAGATTGCACCTTTTCATTATTGCCAGATGGAGGTAGAAGTCCAGGTTCCACACATGGCTCCTGTCCACCATTGGGAAGGAGGACACTGCTTATTACTGCTGGCTGGAGTGGGAGTTCTGGCTCCTCATTTGGTTTCTACTGACATGGGTATGCAGGTAGACTTGTTACCTCTGGGTGTCAGTGAAAGTCCTGATTGTCCACCAGGCCTTATCTAATACTACTCTAGTAGGTAGGGAGAAGGGTATCTCATTCCCATCAAGGATGAAAGTCTAGATTTTCCACACAACCTTTGATGTCATAATGGGGGTGAAGCCACAGTCTTTTCTTTGGTAATTGTCTCTCATAGAGTGGTTATTGTCTAAAAGTTTTCTGCTCACCAGTTTGCCCCTTCCCTAGTACTTTGGTCTGAGAGAGCTTTTGTCAGAGCCTTTATTTTTTTGTCTGTGTTAACCAGCATTTCTGTTTCTGGCTTCTTCAGCTCAAGCCTAGCATATATGTGATGTAAAGAGAACCCAGAAAATTAACTAGTGTGTTATTCCTTTGTCCTGAAGTCTCTAGTCATCTTCTTTCTTCTCTCTTTCTTTCAGAGTCTTCTTATATTCTTTTGCACATAATGTCCAGGGATTTTAGTTGTACTTAATGAGAGGAGTAGGAAAAAATATCTTCCTGGAATTGGAAGTCCTGTTCCTTTCACAATGAAGCAAGAAGTGGCAGTCAACAGAAGTTGTTGGATGAAATAATGGCACCTCTTCATTAACAACCTGACCTCAGGAATATAGGAAATTAGGGTCCCCCTATGAGGGATCCACATTCTTCCCAGCCTATTATTTCTAGGCAGTTGTTTTATTCCAAAAGGCAAATCTAATGAGGGTGGGGCTGTGTCATTTATTTCTTTATGGTTCATTCAGTCCCTACTACCGCTGCAGGCAATGTAGTGTAATGGTCACAAACAAGGCTCTGAAGTCAGGCTGCATGGGGTCAAATTCTGACTTAATTATGCTCTAGACTATATGACCTTGTATGAGTCTCCTAACTTCTCTAAGCTTCCTCAACTGCAAGCAGAGATAACAATGTTATCTCTCTCACCAGACTGTATAGGAATAAATGGAAAAAAAGCACTTAGCACAAGGCCTGACATGCCATAAGTGTGCAGTTAATGTTAGGTTGTTTTTAATATAATATACTAATATGCTATGCATAATTAATATAGAAGTATTCATATACACGTGTTGAATAGGTCTTATATTATTTTATACTATTCTTTGATTTGAAGTATTACTATGTGATGTATTTAAACCTTGTCTGGTATTTCTTTCAGTAGATAGAAAACTCACATGACCTGAGGTGGTGAAGACTCTTCTGCTATATGTCACCACGTTCTCTAATGTGTTATTTTGGTCAGCACATTCCAACTGGATGGTGGTTAGTGAAAACAAATTCAGTTGGTTTCCTGAAACACAAAGGCTTTGTCAGAAAGGAAACCATTTTTATGTTCAAATGAACAGTTTCTGATAATTCAGGTAATTTCAGACAGACGAGCCAGATTTTTATGTTCAGAAGTTTCCACAGGAGCTGTCTGTATACCCTGATTTATCCAACTTTCTCCTTCCCTTTGGCAGTATAGCCCTGATTCTAAACATACCATGGAATATGCTGTACATCTGGCTCAAAGTTTATTCTGTTTGGTCCAAAATGGCTTCAAAATCATTAACTAAATACACGTTGACTTGGAAGTAAGGCAAAAAAGAACTCAAGTACAAAATTATTTTTATTGCCAAAATCCAAGCTCTCTTTCAGTGGCTGCTACAACCTCACTAACACCCAAGGCAGGCGAGTGGCAGGCATCTCTTATGCTCTAGGTGTCAGTGATGATGTGAATTATAGTGGGAAACAATGCAGTACTTTTTAAGGTTCTGGGTGTTTTCAAAAGGAAGAAATAGATTTTAAATATTGAGTTTTAGAAATGTTCATTTGCAAGTCCCCCTCTTGTTTTAAATTAAATCTTATAGTTAAAATGGTGGTTTTAAAAAATATTTTCACTACCTTCAGATTTCTACTTGTATGCTTCCAGTACATTGGTGTCTCTTTTTATCATTAACGAGGGGGAAAAATGGTATCAGAAGGCTAGATGACTTTTCTTAACACCCTGAAAACAAGACAAGGAGAACCATTGTCAGTCAGTGCTGCAACACCATATTCTCTAATGCGTCGTTTTGGTCAAGCCAATATTTTGGTCAAATAATAATGGATAGGAAAAAAAATTAAGACTATACTATTAATTTTCCTGATAAGGCAAGTGGCTGTGGGTTAGGTTAAGCAAACAAATGCTATTTGGTTATCTAAATAGATAACAAAAATGTTTGACATTTTTAAAATGTTAATTGTAAGGTCATCATGCTGGCTTTCATCTCCTCTTTTTCTCCTTTTGAAAATTCAATGACAGACATAATAAAGAAGTCATATCATCTCTTTGAGTATGTGAAAATATTGACTTATACTTAACATTATACATTGAAGGGCCTGTGTGTTATAAATATTAAGACCTAGATGCTACTAGGTCTTGTTGTTTTTTTGTTGTTGTTTTTAATACCCAAGGATATTTTCCTTTTTTTTTTTTAGAGAGTGGAAGGGAGGGAGGGAAGGGAGAGAGAAACATCCATGTGAGAGACACATTGATTGGTTGCCTCCCACAAGCACCCTAAAGGGGGTGGGAATTGAATCTGCAACCCAGGTATGTGCCCTTGACAAAGAATCGAACCAGCGACCCTTTGGTGTGCAGGCCGATGCTCTGACCACTGAGCACACTGGTCAGGACTGTGCTACTTCTTCATAAAATATTTTTTCATGACCTATTAAACAAAATATTTAATAGATTTACTATTCATATAAAAATAATAATTGGGCATTACAAAAGTGTTTTAAAAATATTTTTATTTATGTATATATGCATAAATAAAATAAAGGTAAACCATAATCCCATAACCAAATGATAACCAAAGTTAGTATTTTGTAATACATCTTTCCAAGCATTTTTCTGGACACATATATAAAAATAATTATTTTTGAGAAAAATGAGATTATACTGTAAATTGTTTTATAGCTTAATACTTAAATAATAATATAGCATGACCATTTTAATGCCAGTCAGTGTATATCTACACTATCATTTTTAGTGGCTACAAAATATTTGACATAATATATTTAGCAAAATCTAAATAATGGATAACTGGATTTTTGAGGGTGGGGGCAAGGACTGTTAGAAACAATCCTAAAAGGAGATACTTATACATATATCCTTGTTGAACTCCTCTGTTATTTCCTAAGGATAAGCTCCCAGAAATGGGATTATTGGATCAAAGAGGAAGCGTTTTTAAAATGTGTGGCACATATTGAGAAATCATCCTCCAGAGAGCTTGTATTTATTTATGCCTCCAACAGTGTATGAGAGTATCTATTTCCTTACACACTATTGCTATTGAAAGTCATCATTCAGCTTTTTATTCTTTACCAAACTGGTGAATGAAAAATTAGTATGTTGCATTGGAATAAAAGTTTATTTCTTAATTCTAAAATTATTTTTATTTATTCACTATTTGATAACCTTTTGGATATTGATCTTAATAATTAAATTCTGCAGCTATCCTTGACTTTGAGGGGATTTCTTGAACACATATTATAAATATAGAACAATTACTTTTTCTAGCTCCTCAATTGCTTTCAAATTCAAAACATTCAATAGACTCTTTTGTGGAGAAAATTTATGTTTATGTAGGCCAGTTTCTTTCTCTTTAGGGAGGGAAAAAAGATTAGATAGTAAAATAGTAATTGTATGTCGTGTTTATATTTCATTATTTATTGAGAGTTCTGTGTTCCAGGTGCCTAATTAAACTTTTCACATGAATTTTCTTTGCTTTCCTCACACAATCTTATATAATGGTAGTAAAGTATCCCCCTTGTAAAAGAGGCTGTGGCTCCAAGTGATAAAACCACAATGTGAGTCAAGGTTTTCAGGGGATGCAGAGTTTGAATAACTAACCACTACACATACTTCTTTTCCTCATGTGGCCTCACGCTAATGATGATATGACTCAATTCTCTCTTGGTGATGGAAGAGTGAGATAATTAATGCTATCGTATGGTAGCAGCAGCATTTTATTCCCTCATAAGAAAGTTAAAGAATGAGAGGGGAGAGGGTTGCCTGCTAGTTTTTGCTCCTTCAGCTCCCTTTCTCGCTGCCAGATTTCCATGCAAGCCAGTCACGCAGGGCACGATGGTTTCTGTGAGAGCTGAGACTCTTCTTTTCCCACGGGCACTCATCCATCCTTGTTCTGTTTCTCTTCAACTTGTCTCAGGGTAGCATGTAATCTGCCAGGCCTAACTCATTACTCACCCTGGGGCCTGTATATGCTCCAGAAGTCAGAGTCCTGGCCTTGGTGGTTATGTGGTCCTCGGTCTCTGCCCTCTGGGAGTGGAGGGTAAGAGATCCTGTCATATCGGGAAGCATTAATCCTACTATATCTCAAGCCACCAGTCCTTCTATAATAAACCACATTCTATAGAAAGCCATAGCACACCAGCCAGGATGTGGTGTGGGCTTCTTTGTTTATAGACTTACAGAGAGCCCACGGAATGAGTGCTTAATTGTCCACAAATATCTCCAAGTATTTCTTACAGTTTAACCTTTATTTGTTTTCCTTTGTGGTAATAAGTTTTCCATTGTGCAGGGGAAACTCCTGGATCCATAGCAACCCTTGCAGAAAAATGTTCAATTCTCCTCATATTTTCCCATCTTTGAGCCTAGCATAAAATGGGATTTCTATATAGTCAAAGTTATACTGATTTACACAACAAGAGGGACTTTGTTCATATGCTCATTTAATAAATGTTCAATGAGACCTGACTGTATGCCTGACACCACTCAAGACATAGAGGGGTGAACCAGATGGACTAGATCTCCCTTTTCATGAGATGGATTTGGGAGTAAGAGGCAGCAATCGATAACAAATTAAATGAGATTAATGACATATGCTGTGGAATAAATGAAAACAGAATGTTGTAATAAAGAGCAATGTGGTAGGAAGGGGCTACTTATAAATGAATGTCAATGAGGAGGTGACACTTGAGCTGAGACTGAATGACTAACAGTGACCAGCTAAGCAGAGACCTAAAGGCAGAGAACTCCAACATGAGGGAACAACAAGGGCAAAGGTCCCAAGGAAAAAATATTTGGCCCATTCTGGAAGGACTATGTGGCAAGAGCATTAAGAGTGAGGGGTAAAGGAGGGAGAAGTCATAGCTAAGGGTAGGTTAGATCATACAGGATCTAATGGGTGATAGAATTTAGATTTTATTCTGATGCAATAGGAGGCTACAGAGGGTTTGAACAAATGTGGCATGTTTTTAAAGCAGCATTCTGGCTTTTGTATGGATTATAGAGGAGCACAAGTAAAAGGGAAACAAGATGGGAGACATTTGCAGTAATCAAGTCTGGAGATAACAGTGACTTAGACCAGGGTAAAAATAGTAGAAATAAATAGAAGTAAACAGATGTGGAATATATTTATTCAAGTGAGGGTCATAGCATTGGCTGATGAATTGAATGGTAGCAGCGATGGTGGTGGATTGAAGGAAATAAAGGAATGAAGGATGACTCTAGATTTTTCACCTGAGCATTTGGGTAGATAGTGATGACACTTACAGAAATGAGGAAGATTCAGAAAAGAACAATTGTCAGTGAGTGGAAGTTAAGGCATCTGTCAGGCAGAGTTATACTGGATATGCTTTATAGATATCCAAGTGAGAGTGTCTGTCACGTAGTTGGGCTAAGTGGGACTTAGTTAAGATTAGAGTGAGAGAATCTTCTTTTCATTAACTGAATCTGGAATGAAGAGAACTTCAAATGAAAATATGTATAGTCTTGCATTGGGAAAAACATCTCAGTCTATTATTTTTTCCATCAGTGATTCTACACTGTGTCCTTACATGGTGGAGGGGGCTAAGGAACTCTGTGGGATCTCTTTTATGTGAACTCTAATCCCATTTATGAGGGCAAAGCTTTTATGGCCTGATTACCTCCCAAAGTCCCAGCTCCTAATACCATCACTATTTCGGGTCATGATTTCAACATGAATTTTAGAGGGGGATGGGAAGATTCAGACCATAGCACCCAGACTCAAAAACAAAATTGTATTTAAATCTTTCTCCTCCACTCCTCTATCTGGATACCAATATTTTGATGAACTATTGTGTGACTTCTTTCATTATATTGTTTGTCTACTCCAAGATCTTCAAAGCCTCCCCATTGGATGAATTCCTTAGCCTTTTACACCTGCATCTTCAGCTAATTTTCAGCTTGCTTTCTTCTGATCACTATTATGAACTCTGCCTCGACCAAATACACCTGCCTAACAGGAGTCACTTCCTGCCATCTGTGCCCTTCGCATCTGAAATAACCTTCACACTGCTCTTAGCCGAGTCTCACCTAGATTTTGAGACCCAAACAAAATCCTCCTCCAGGAAGTGCTTCTTAGCCTCTCTTTGTCTTATTATTGGAGGCCCTTATTTTCAGGATCACTCTCACATTAACCACAAGGTTTTAAAAACTGCCCATTACTCTCTTCCATTTCATGTCTACTCAGAAATCAAGCTTATTTGGGTGAGAAATTGGACATATCTCTTGAGTAATTAGCAAATACTTTCTGAATTAATTTGGAGTGAAACTGAACTATATAGATTCCTTTAAAATATATCATATAAACAGAGTGAGATTATATATTTAAAATACTTTATTAAAGAACAAAACAAAGCAAATAAAACCTAAGTGGCATTTGAATGAAAGAAAGAGCATGGGTTTTAGAGACAAATTTCACGAAGATTTTATGAAATGTGTATAAGAATCCTTTATATCTTATAAAGTACCACTCCAAATATTCTTAGCATCAGAAATTTATTAAGTGAAACACTTGCGTGTCCATATTTCAAGTGTTACTTGGCTGTCACCAGACCTTTGTCTCTGGCCCTATAGGACATCCTTATGCTCCAAAATCTTTTCATTTCTAACCAAAATGTTTAGATTGAAGAGCTGAAGATTATCAGTCTTGGACTGATGCTTAATACTACCCTTTTGGATTGTTTTATTCACTCTTTCTGAATTGGAAAAAAAGATGAATTGGCAAAAATTCACAAATGTGAATTAATGGCAAGCACATTCAGGCTACTCTGAAGTCTGCTTTCTCAGACTTTTTTCTGAATCAAGCCACCAAACACTCTCAGCCAGCTTTTGAAGAAGCCTGATTGAAAATACTGCTGTGCTGCACCCATTGAATCATTACAATTCACACATCAGCTCTGCCTCTTTGAAGTTTTTAGCAGAAACCAGAGAAAGCAAAAAAGTCACGTTTCATACTTTGTTGATAACATATATATATGCTGCCTTTAGCTTATGCTGACAATTTATGCAGGGTGAAGGCAAAATATACAGCATCTGTGTGAAGAAAGTACATTGGTACTCAGCAAATGTGCAGCCAGACAAACTTGACAGGGTGGGTTAGACCAGCTGTATCCTGCAGGAAACTCTAACAGCATCCACTGTTCTGAAAGTATTTCATTTAACTCTGCTTCTGTTGGACTAAACAAACTTCTCAAAAGTTAATGGCCTTCTCCAGAGCTGGCAGAAAAGTTGCTGGTATTGTAACGAGTAATTTTTTTTTTCAAAAAGTCATTGCAATACACACCAATAGAGTCTATTTCACATCTTCAGTCCTGCTCCTAAGGTACATAGGGAGCTTTCAACAAAATGAAATCACAAGTACAAATAAGCCATGATTTTCAGTTTACAGATTTTCTGAGAGTGTGTTTAGTAAAGCACCTCACATATTTTGGTGAGAAGGTCTTTCTTCCCATGATCTCCCCCCTCACCTCCAACCCTGGAGGCAGGAGTCAATCACCTCTTCTATTATCCAACTGAGGAGGAGAGGGAAGTTCTTCACTATTGGTTTAACTGGTTTTGGGTGTGGAGCTTATCTTTAATCACCATCGCAAATGTTTTACCCATGGGTAGGAGAGGGCCCACAGAGACACCAAGTAGAATTAGCAAGATTTCTGCAGTTACATACACATTCCCAAATAGACCAAATAAAGTGGAAAATTCTTATTTTTATGACATATCCCACTTACTAACTGAAGAAGGAATAACAGAGTCATTATATCATCATTTTGCAGCCTCTAGCAAATTCACCGATTTACGTAATGATCACCAATGACAAGTAACATCATAACAATTTTTTTTAAGAGTTTACATTGCAATACCTATGAAGTATTTTGCCAAAAAATTAAATTCAAATCTACTCATGTCTCTACATCCAAATAATAATATAAGGAAACTATATGAAGCAGAGGAACATGTTAAATTACACCCTGGGGATGCAATCGGCAAAATTCAAACTGCAAAACTATTCTGGGAGCGGGGTAAAAAACCTACTCTTTTCAACAAATAAATTTTAAAAAAAGCAATGGGGGAACTTATGGATTTAAAAGAACTTATATTGTGATATGTAGACCATAGATTCTCATGTATGCAAACAAATTATTTAAAAATGATCACAAATGGGGGGGATTTGAATATGGACTGAAGTATTTCATGACATTATGGGATTATTGTTAGTTTTTACTTGAGAGAGTGGTATTCTATATGAGAGTACTTGCTTTTAAACTTTTTTGGTCTCAGAATCTCTTACATTTTTAAAAATTATTGAGGACCCTAAAGTTATTTTGTTTTAGTGGGTTATAACTCAAACATTAAAACAAAATGTTAATTATTTAAAACAATCCAGTTACATGTTAACATAACACACTTTAATAAAAAATAAGTATAATATTTAAAACAAAAAAAAGTGTGGCATTATTTTACATTTTTGCAAATCTTTAAAATAGTTTTCATAATAGAAAACAGATGAATTCTAATATCTGCTTTTGCATTTAATCCTACATGATATCACATGTCATGTAGCTTTTGGAAAACTTCACTGTCCACAACCAACATTTTAGTATTATTATGCAAAGACCACCAGGGGTCAACCAGACCATGCTGTAAGAATAGTGGTATTAAAGATACCTTCTGATAGATTTCAAATGGAAAGAAAATGATTTTTTATTTTAGCTTCACTGTAATCTGCTCTTGGAGAAGAGTGACTATGTATCTGATACACTCTATTTGATAATTTAATAGTTGTTCTAACTAGGTGAGGAGTACATTGGGTTCATTATACTCTTTTTCCTGATATTTGAATTTACCATAACAAAAAGTAAAAAATAAAAATGACTTTAGAATTTCTTGTAAAAGGTAATATTTAATTTTATAAAGAACACAGTGTTATAAATGCTCTACTAACTGACCTTACTGTATAGGGAAGAAGATAAGTATTAATCAAATAATGACATGAAATGTATAATTACAAAGTGTAGTCAATTCTATGAACGAAATGTACACATGCCATGAAAGCATGTAACACGGAATCTGAATTCTGGACAATCAGAGAAGGTGTCCCTTGAAAGGTGATACTTGACCTGAAAAGTGATGAATGATGAAGGATTAATTAGGTGAAGATGGTGAACTCTAGAAAGAGGAGAGAACCTTTGCAAAGATTCTGTGGTGATAGGTCAGAGAATAATTGGAGTGTGGTTTAGGATGAGACAGGTAATGGAGGCAGCAGCCAGACCATCCAGGGATTTATAGATCATAGTGAATCTCTGGTTTATTTCAACAGCAGTCATTTAGTTTTGCAAATGTGTTGGTTGCAGTGTGGAGACTAGGTTGAGGGGAATTAATTGAAGTTGCAGGAGCTCATTGAAGAGACTGATGATGCAGGTATGTGGAAAACCAGTGTTAATAATTTGACTAGAGAAATGGACAGAAACATCTGTTACAGTTTTATTTTTTAGATTAAAAAAAAGCCCAAATGTCCTTAAGCTGCATCCAAATAACATGGTATTATTCAATCAGCCACTGAAATTTGCTTTTGAAAAATATTTAATGACTTAGACAAATATGCAATGATAAAAGACAGAATGAAAAGCCTCACATATAAGAGCCACCCTATTGTGTAGGCACAGAAAAGCCAAATGAGGGGGGAGAAGAAGGAGGAGTGACAAGAAGAGGGGAGAAGCATTTATGAAAATATTACTAGTGCCTTTATCAGGTAGAAATATAAATGAATTTTATTTTCATTTGTATATATTTCATTATTTATTATATTTTATACATTAAATGCTTGTAGCTTTTAAAATCAGAATAAAGATGAGATATAATAATGTTAGTTTATACTTCCATTTAGAAAAATAAAGCCAACAAAAATTAATTAAAAGCCCAAGAATCACAACTGATAAAACTTCATGTGCTATTCATTTAAATTAATCAGCTGGCAAAGCAAATATGCCACCTAGATAGCCCAGAGCTTTGAAAGGAGTGGTCTGGGCAACAGCATTTTCAACACCAACACCAGTAAAATTACCCATCCAGTGTTTTTTTCAGTGTCTGAAACATTTGTGGTCCACTGAGAATCATGATTCTGGTGAAAATTAGCAAATCAAATGCAGATGCCTGACTAACTGGGTAAAAAACAAGGATCAAATGGGGTAATCAGCTTCATTTGCATGATTCATATATTTTTCATTCCTGTTTCTCCTTCTCAAATACTCCTGGTTTTACAAATATTGTTAGTAAATAATGTGAGCAGAAGGCAGCATTGCCAAGTAACCAAAGAATACGTTCTCCAAGCAAACTGCCCAGGATTGAATGATGTCTCCATTTTTACTAGCTTTGTGACTTGGGACAAGACATTTAACATCTCTGTGTCTCAGAATCTTCATTTGTGAAATGGGAATAAGAGCATCACCCTCCTAGGCTTACACAGTGGTGAGGAACATGGTTCTAGAGCCTGGAAAATTCTCAATGCCTCTTTGGTACAGTGGAAGCCAGGTTGCTTTTTGTCCAGGAAAGGTTGAAGCTTCTGCATAGTCTCAAGTGTTTCTTTGACTATGAAATCCAGAAGAAAAGTCTGGAGCATTGGCATCAGCAGCTCACTTTCATTTTCCTAAACACATAGTAAGTACCAAGGGGAGAATGCATTACATATATTAAACCAGTCTTCCTGAGCTGTTCATTGTTTATAAATAAGTTAACATGAATTCACATACTTATTTTTTCCTTATGTATGTTACATGTTAATTGGTTTATTTATATAGTATTTGGATCAAGTCTTCAAATTTAGTGTTCTGGAAAGCATTTAAACATTGCTGACAACTAGAAAATTTAGTCCTCTGATCAGTCCTTTGACCAGTTCTCATGGTTTGCTGATTTACAGCAATGTGTGATTGCTTTCTTCTCCTTTGAGTATCATCAGAAATCAAGAAAGGCAGAAAGTGGTGCTTCTAGGTACGAGAGACTCATTGGTTCTCTTTAAAGATTTAAGGGGTTTAAATCTAAGTTGAATGGAATTCAGATGTTGAAGTTACACCAAAGACTTTGCTTCTGAACCTTAATTCTTTAGTTCTAGGAAATTAATATGTCAATGATTACTACAAGAGTTCTTATTGACTAAAATATATATAATAAAAAATCAGAAAAGTCGTGTGCAGTACATTAAATGTTGATCAAAAAAATTGCATACTTTACTTTTGGGAGTCACTAATATGCAATAGCCCAATAGCTGATAGTTCTTGTCATAGGCACAAGGAAGTTTACCAAATATTTTGGTTGACTGGATGATGACTTGATTACAAAGAGTTAAAAGAAATTCCTGTTCTGAAAATCTATATTGTACAGGCTCATAGATCAAATTTAGAAGATGGTGAGAGGGCTTTGGCTCTGCTGGCCATTCATCCACAAGAGGATCAGTTTAATAAGAAGTTCAACTGTAGGGTTGGCTTTACTGGAAGCATACCAGCTCAGTCTGTTATTCTAAATATTATGACATTCCTTCCTCACTTGTAAAATTGGAAGAGATTTTCTTGGGAAGAAATAACTGAGTAATTGTCTTGGATCTTTGGAAACAACTGGCAGCTGCAGTAGTGTAAAACTCTTGGACACCTGAGGTGAACCGTTTCTTTTGCAGAGCCTATTTTCTCAAAGTGTCTGCTTGATCACACATTCAGAAATTCTCTTGGTTCCATATTTCTTTGCTACCAGAGTGAATTTGATGTCTAGAGTTCTAGGCTCACCCAAAAGTAGACTCAATAGTGATGGTGTAGTGGATGCTCTGGTGTGCAATCCAGATACTACCCTTCTAGGACAACAGTACTCCTTGCCCTAGGCTATAGAAGTGTTGGTTACAAAGAACTTTTAGCTGAACCTTTCTTTGGGAATTGGCTTTGGCTTAAAAAGAAAGCCACCTCATTGAAGATTGTACTCCCTTCCCTGGGGCATCCTCCCCCTAGGGACTAATTGTTGAGGAGGGTACAAAGGCTCAACCTCATTACCTTCCTTTGGGATGGCTTTGAAGGGCCATTCCCAGCTCCATAACTTGCCAGAGGACTGACTGAGGCCTCTGTTGGAGGACTGCATTGCAGTTCAACTTGTCCCTCTGCCAAATACTGCTTTTCTTTCCTTAATAGGTGTTGCTCTCAAGAGCACTTCCCCCAAAATCTCCTGAATACAAATCTTCATCTCAGAGTCTCTCACAGCGACCCTGTCTGCTGACAGTTGATGTCAGGGATGGTTCCAGGAAGTAGACTACAAAGTGAGATCATGAAATGAGATCTCCCTCTGGCCAACTGGCATCACTGTTGGTGGGTAGAATACTCATAGACCTCAACATCTTGGGTGGTGTATTGTTAAAATATTCACTAATAGTGAGCTGGGATGGGATGCTAGTGAAAGGAAATCCATCAGTAGGAGAGTATCTTAGTAATTTGAAAGCTTCTGGGGACTTAATAATTTATAATTGCTGTGGAATCAGACAGCCTTTGCTCAGTGCTATTGGTACACTTAAAAAAACAACAACACATTAAAATGCTAAGGCTAATGAATAATTAAATATGAGCTCTGAAAGCCAGGGGACCTTCTTGGTAGCACAAAAAAGAGACTCAATTCCTGCATCTGGAAGGAAAGAAAAGAACTCTATACTGAGTAGTAGAGCTCCAGAGAAAGTTGACTTCTCAACTGTGGCAAATCTGATATGCCAGTATCAGGATCCTATTGGGAAGGCATGGAATCCTGAGTCTAGAGGTGGGACATCTAGGTCAGTTTATCAAAAATCTTAAATTCCTAGATCCTCCTGATCCCTCTGAGCCTGCAGAAGTGGCCCATGCATTCCTGTTAAAGACTAGTGATGCCTTCTTCTGCTTTGTAAGACAATATGCACTCTTCTTAGGTTCTGTCTCCACATCCTATCCTAACTACCAGAGAAATTTCTAGCATCAGTTTACAACGTAAACCAGCCAGGGAGTGCTAGGTCTACTAAAGAAGGAAAAGGAATATATGCTAAAGGAGCCATAATACCTGGTCAACATATATTAACAGAGCTCAGAGATTTTACAAGATTTTTTCCAGAGGTGCTGCGTCAGGGGGCAGTACATAAAGTTGGATAAGTGAGAGTTTATTTGCTGGTCTCCTGAGACATAGGATTTAACTCTCTGGCAAGACTTTAGAAAAAAATTGTGATGAAATATTGCTAGGATGATCCTTGGAAGCTTGGAAGAAACAAAGGCATGCTCTAAATGAAGTAGAAATTCTAGAACCACTTTGGTGAACATCTGAGATAGGGATCAATAGGCAGAGAGAAGTAAATTGCTAGAGGGGATATGTTATTTACACCTGGAGATCCCACCAGTTGACAATAATCTGTGGGAGGACAAGGAAGGGACTCTGTTTACCAAAGCATCAAGGATTGCACTGGTGAGAAGGACACCCATGTCGCTGGGAAGCTCAATGATAGCTTTCCCCTATAGACAAAGAATGACAGGAGATGCTGTTACAGAACTGGAAATGCAGATGATAGAGACCAGGTGCTTAATTATCAGAAGTAAGCTGTGCACCATTATTGTGATGAGAAGTAATACTAGAGTATCAACTCAGGATCTGACCTGCAGACAGCTATGAAATGACCAATAGAACACAGTACTCATAGGGGGAAAGATAAATGGACAACCAACAAAGATATTGTTTAATTTATATAAAGAAAATAGATGAAAGATTAATGATTAGGAGGCTGAGGGCACCTGCCCCAATAAAATGGGACAATCCCTTGCCTAGTTTCTAGACCTGAGCCAAATCCCAGACCAGAACCTACAGACTAAAAAAGATGTCTGGTCCACAAAAGGAAAGACTATACAACTCCATGGTACATGTATATGTTAATAATTCCCCAGTTCTTCTCCCGGAGGAACCAATTGCCCTTTATTTAGGTAACCACACACTGAGGAAAAAGGAACATCCAGGTATTTCAAGGACTCCTGGGTACTGGGTCTGAGCTGACACACCCAGGAATCTGAAGCATCATCATGGGCCCCCTGTTAGAATAAGGATTACGAGCTAATAAATGAAGCTCTGGTCCAGAGGTGGCTCATGGTGGGTTCCTACCCCATCTCCATGCATGTAATTAGCAATTAGTACAATTTCACATTGGCTCCCTGGCCTGTGAAATAAATGCTATCACAGTTGGAAAAGTTAGGTGGGAGCCTTTGAAACTGCTGCCCCAGCCCCCATCCCCAGTCAAGATGATAAATACAAGCAATATTGCATTTCAGATGGAATGGAAGAGCTTAAGACCTAAAGGAGGCAGAGATAGTTGTTCCAATTATTTAATTTACCAGTCTTTCCCCTGTGAAAAATTTTTTATTCTATTGGATGATAGTATACACTGCAAACTCAATAAAATAGCCCATTGCAACTGTGTGCAAGTGTGTGGTATCATTGCTAAATTAGATTAACATAGAGTCATGTATATGGTATTCAGCCATTGACCTGGCAACTGTGATATTTTCCACCTCTGTCAAAAAAGGTATTAAAACCAGTTGACATTCACATGGGATAGAAAATAACAGAATACGTATGGTCTTGATCCAGGCCATTGATTCTGTTCTTTGTTTACTTGGGTCTTCCCCACTAGAATGGAAGTTGTATAAGGACAGGTAAGTTGTCTCTCTTGTTTGTCATTGTTTTCCCAGTGCCAAACAGTGACAAGCATATACCAAGTGTGCAGAAATGCTTGATTCATTCAGTAGATAGATGAATTAATAAAATTAAGTAGATCTGGGGTGGGAATCAGAAATGAATATTTCTAACAGGCACTCCATACTGTGATGTTAATGCAAATTTTCCTCACACCACATTTTGAGAAAGAGTAATTTAGTGGTTAGGCAGTTAAAAAAATAATCGTCACTTGTTTCTTATAAAATATTTTTATAATAACGATAACTATAATTTTATTATCTTGCCTGCTATGTCATCTCTGTATTTACCACTATATGTAGGTATATTATCACATTCAATCTTACAACAACCCTATTATTGTTCCCATTTTACCAGCGAGGAAGCTGAAGGTCAGGGTAGTTACAGAGTTGGTCTAAGTTTATACTGTGGTAAGGAGGTTCAGAGCCAGAACTCAAGTCTGTCTGACACCACAACGGTGTGTTTTCCTCTCTTCCCTCAGGCAGATACACAATGGTTCCCCAAACTTGTTGCTCAGAGTTGACTCAATAATACTGTTCTCTGGTCCTCTTCACTTTTTTTCATTTTGCCTTGTCACTAAAACAGGAAAGAACTCATTACTTTAGCCAGATTGCAGCCAAATCACAACTCTGAAAAAATTGACTGCCTTTATTTTAAATGACACATAAATCTTAATGTTTAAATCACCCTTTCAGCGTTGTGCCAGGAAAAAATACAGGAGAAATGATTGAATGTATCAAAAATACTCATAAATCCTGTAGTGTGGAGAGGTTTGAAGCTTCAAAAATGTACAGGATATTTCAAGCCAGTAGACATCTTGCTCCAGACTGCAGGTTGAAAGATGACACCTTCTCAGAAAAGTTTGGCTTGGGGAGTATTAGATGGTATTTCAAGAACTCATGATACCAAATCAAATTAGGAAACTTGCCAAAGCAGCATTTTCCCAAGACATTCATTTTCATTCTTCTATTTGTCATCATGTATATTTATTTGCTCCATAAGTGTACATGTCGTGGGTGCTTTCTAAAAATGATGAATATCTTCTCCCAAATAACATCCTATTTTGTTCTTAGAGCTGTTTCCTCTTTACCTATTGGACTCATCTTTAGCCTAAACACTGTCCCCTGGAGAACATAGAGTAGGTCTTGATATCCTGGATTTAAATCGAAGGAGTTAACCAAATTAAAGAGTTGTAGAATTGTTCATTGAATTTAGAACTTAAACAAAAAACAATGTGCTTTGTTCACTGTTGTAGTGAGAGAAACCAGAATATGAGAGCTGGGGATTAATTATCTCTGCTGCTTAGAAATAAAAGTAGAGGCAACATACCAAAGAGCCTTCCGTTTACTGTATACGAAGTAAATGAACTATAAATGAAATAACTTTTGTTAGTTGAGTTTTATAAACTTCATGATATCCTTCCTTTTGCATTTGACATTTTACAGAATATGAAGGGCCATTTTTGCAAAGAGATATAAAACTTCATCAGTTTTTCCCAATAGTCTTATAATTTGTTATTCAAAATGATTCTCTTTTACAGTGTTTATTCTGGCATCATTCTTGTCATTATTTTCATCTTCAGTTTTAAACTAGACTAACTCTTCCAGGTTATTTGTCAATAGCTTTGTCTGTAATTTTCCAGCACCTTTTTCTTATACTTGCAAGATTGGATAGCCATTCATAAGCTAATACAGTTTCATAGAATGGGCAAAGGATTAATACAACTACTAAACAAAGAAATCTCTGAGTGAGAGTTAATCTTTACATTAATATTTTTGTGCTTTGACTTTGCTTTCCTAAAGAATAACATGTCTACAGAGACTTAGTGAGTAAAAGTTCACAGAAGAGAGGAGTGGTTTAAATAAAAGGCTACGGAGTAAAATGACGTATGTGTTAGTCTGCTCAGGCTGCCTAATACCACCAGCCTGGGTAGTTTAAACACAGAAATTTATTTTCTCACAGTTCTATAGGCTGGGAGTCTAAGATCAAGACACTACCCAGCTTGGTTTCTAGTGAGGCCTTTCTTCTTAGCTTGCAGACAGACCCCTTCTCGTTGTGCCCTTACATGGCCTTTCCTTTCTGTGTGCCGAGAGACATCCCTGTTGTCTCTTCCTTTAAGGGGCATGAATCTTACCAAATTAGGGTCCACTCTTATGACCTCACTTAATTTTAATTACCTTCCTAAAGGCCTTATCTCCAAATATGGTCACATTGGGGATTAGGGCTTCAACATACAGATTTGGGGGTGCATAATTCAGTCCCTAGCAACGTCTGCTCATATCTTATAGCTCCACTGCTTCCTTCCTGTTTGACCATAGTCAAATTATAAATATTCCTTAGCTGTAATTTGATAATCTTATGTAATATGGATAATTGTATTACTCAACTCACAGGATTTTGACATGGATTAAAAGCAATAGTGCATTTTAAGGACCCAGCACTATACCTTACATAGAATAAGTGCACAATAAATATTGGATGTTGTTATGTGTTCCTGTTTTTATCCCAGGACTGATTAAATCTGAACAATGCAAAGGGATTGACTCTTTTACTTCATGGCAATAAGAAATGGGGAAAGAAGGAGTTTGTGAAGAGGAGATAGAGTGGTAGGAAACAGCTACTAAGAGAGGAGAAAAGCAGGTTGAGTCCCTGAGACTTTAAGCAGGAGTAAGAAGAAAATTTCTTTTCAAGGAAGAGCCTTGGAAAGACCTATGAAATTTTTAAATCTGTCTTTTTTCCAACAGACTCAAAACTCAAGGAGAAAAATGACCAAATTTTCTGTACCTTTGTATTCCTGACATTCTCTGGCACTTATCTATAGTCAATGATCATTATGTATTTATAGAATTTATATGATATTTTAGGATTTAATTGTGTATTATTTAATTATGATCAGCCTACTTCTTTGCCTAACCAGGATTGTGGGGGTCAGCTATCATAGATGATTGATTGGTCATCCAGGTTGCTGGGATATCCGTTTCCTGGGGTCCTAGAGGAACACAACTGCGTTAGTCTAATTCAGGGATAATCATGGAAGTCCTTGAATTACTCAAGAGAAATGTTCAGTTCAGTTTGATATTTATTGTGAGTAGAAAAACAAAAGTTCTTAAATAAATACCCAATCTTTTTTTTGAACTCATTCCCTCTTTGGCCTTGCTTTAAATTTTTACATATTTATTGAAATTGGTTTGTTTTAGTGGGTTTTCTCTCTCAATTGTTCATTTTGTTCATCATTACTACTCTGTGGTTTCTAGGTTAAAAAAATTCCTCCAACATATTCCACCAAGTTGCTCCCTCATTTAGTTTTCCTGTTCCTTTTTTTCTTTCCAAAACTATAGAACTTAAAGATGAAAAAGACACATTGCTCATCAAGTGCCTCTTCTTCCAAGATTGGATTGTCCTCTTTAATAGAGCAATTTTTCCACTTAGCTGAAAAAGATTCAAGTGATGGGGTTTCCACAGCTTCCTGTGAATGACTATTCCACAGACTGACAGATCCCATTACGTGGTCATTTTCCCCCTTCTGCTCTGCCTACATTTTTCTTTGCTCAATTTAACCCTGTTTCTCTTAGTTATAGTCCTTTGGGTAACTCAAAGGAATTCCTCTCCCCTGCTTGCTCCATATTCCCCTCAAATATTTGCAGATGGTTATTATTTCTCCTTAGTCATTATTTGGCCCGGCCACTTGAATTAGGCCTTTCATCTTTTCCTGTTATCCAGTGCCTCTAGATTTTCCAATCTTTTGGTATTTGTGCTCAGAACTTGTCATTTTAAAAAATGTTCTGACTGCTTTGGAAAGGAAAGGTCCAAATCTCAGCATGAGACTTTTTTCTAAGAAACTTCAAGGTGATATCCGCACACATTGCAAGACAGAAATAATTCAGGGTCTTGTGTACCTGTAGCTTCAGTCGTAACATTAAGCAATGGTGCTTCTTGCTGATTTAGATGCTCCTGCTTCATTTCTTCCGTAAAACATCATTGACAGTTCCTAGTACCATTAGGGGAAGGACCAATACTGCACTGCCTGAAGGATAAGGAAACTCCTATCACAGAGCATTTAAAAACATCCTAAAAGAGGCACCATTCTTCTGAAAGAAGGATACAGTTTTTAGAAAAGTAAAATTTGAATTTAAAAAGATAATTTTCCCTCAAAATTCTTTGCAAACTTAATTTACTCTCCCTACCTGCCCTCAGATCTCTAGGTTAATTTTTGGCATGGTTCCTTACTAGCCAGGGCTGGAAATATTTGAACATGTTATTCTAAGAAATAGATCATTTCACCCGACTTAGCAGTTGAGCATCGACCTAGGATCCAGGAGATCTTGGTTCAATTCCCGGTCAGGGCACATGCCCGGGTTGCGGGCTCAATCCCCAGTCGGGAGCACACAGGAGGCAGCAGATAAATGACTCTCTCATCATTGATGTTTCCCTCTCTCTCTCCCTCTCTCTCCCTTCCTCTCTCTGAAATCAATAAAGATATATATATTTTAAAAAAGGAATAGATCATTTCTTTAGAACTGCCCTATAGCTATTATTTTATTAGCAACATAAATAAAGATGGTGTGAAAAAAATATATAGCAAATATCAAAGGGCCAGAGGTCTGGAGTGTTCCTAGACACCACAAACTCCCTGAGTCTTTTCCTTCTTGATCTCCTGAGTGGTCATTGAATAAGTCAGATGACCTTTTCTCATATCTGAAGCATTTTTCTTTTATCAATGACTATTACCATGAAATTTAATTCCTGTTTCTTTCTTTTTTTTTTTTTATTCTTGTTTCTACTTACTCCTGATATTTTTCAGTGCTAAATGAAGCTACTTAGGGCACATTGTTAACAATATGTTGTATTCTCTGTCCTTGAAAATGATGAAAATGTGAGATAGATGCTTGCTAGCCTGGCATGTCTTTAATATAGACCTGTTTGGATCATAGATAGAGGCCAAATAATATAAAAATATATGAGCTTTGGAGCCAGATGTATCTAGTGCAGACACTTATCTCTGTGCTGCTGTGAAATGTAAAGCAAGGACATTCTCAGGTTCTTTTCAAAATATTCCTTTCCTCTCCCTCTCAATTTGGGATTATTACTCAACATCTTCTTTTCACTAGTTATTACTTTCTTATCTTTAATATCTTGTATGTAATAGTTATCTCTACATAGTGTATAAAAGTGAAATAATGTAATGATCCCCAAGCACCGTATTTATTGGCCATTCCTGCCCATTATCCTACAGGAACCAGACCTTATAATGGTTATACTTTCTAAATAAATCCTTCACTTGTCTTCCAACTCCCGAGTTTGCTGAAGTCATATTTTGCTTCCCAATAATATATCTTCCCCCTCACAGAATGTCTATTTTATGACATAAATGCTCACTTACTACCTATATTATAAATTTTAATTACATTCAAATGTTTATTCAGATTTTACTATGACTGTTACCAGATTCATTGCTCACAATTGTCTTCTATAAACACCTGTTCTATCTGGAGAGTTAATACATAACTTTCTTGGTTGGAATGTTTTCTCAGTAAATTGCTTCAGGCAGAAAACATGGAGAGAGATGTAATATAATTTTCAAATCTTTGTGAGATATGAAAATGAAGAATATCTTAGGGAAGGATAAGAATCTTTAGAATGGTACTTTTTCCTGTTGATAAATCTTATAGCTCTCATTTTATTTTCCATTGTTGTTGATGGGAATTGTGATGCTAGGTGGTGGCATCCCTGAAGTGCATGATCCAGAGGAAAGTAATGTGGAAGCCACCATGTCTTTTACATATGGGGTGAATTCCAGAGAGTAGACTCAGTAGAGCCAACTTGGAAGTAAACAGTAGTTTGCCTTTATGTTTGAGATTTTTACCAAAATAATTGTAGATTTATATGAAGTTCTAAGTGACTGTACTAGAGATTCAGTACATATTTATCCAACTTTTCCCCAAGGGTACATTTTTCAAAACTATACTATAATATTATAACCAAGATATTTACATTTATATAATCCACCAGTTTTATTCAGCATTCCCAGTTTTACTCCTACTTATTTGTGTGTGTAGTGTGTATATGTGTGTCTGTGTGTATTGAGTTCTATACAATGAAACCACATATATTGGTTCATGTATCCAACACCTCAGTCAAGATAGAGGTGTTGGTTCTGTTGCCTTTTTTTAGGCCACACCTTCCTCCCTCTTGTACCAACTCCCCTCCCAAACCCTAACTCCTGGTAATCACTAATCTATCTTCATTTCTATAAGCAAATTCTTAAGCAAACTATAGAATATGCATACCATAAAATATAACTTAGCAATAAAAAAGGAATGGACAACTGATATAAGCAACAACTTGGATGCCTCTTTAAGGAATTATGGTGATTGAAAAAACAAACAAGGTTCCTTCTCTCTCTTTCACTTATTGTTTTTCTCTCCCTTTCTTTCTTTCTTTCTTTCTTTCTTTCTTTCTTTCTTTCTTTCTTTCTTTCTTTCTTTCTTTCTTTCTTTCTTTCTTTCTTTCTTTCTTTCTTTCTCTCTCTCTCTCTCTCTCTCTCTCTCTCTCTCTCTCTCTCTCTCTCTCTTTTCTTTTTCCTTCCTATTCTCTTTTGTATGAAGAACTTTCTTTAGCTAATCTTTAAGAGTGGTTTGCTAATCATAAATTCTTTTCATTTTCTTTCACTTGAGCATGTTTTTTTATTTCCCCTAATTCCTTCAGATATTAATAATTTCTACAGATATTGGATTTACAATTGACAGTTCTTTTAGCACTTGAAAAATGTGCTGGTTGCTTCTAAGATTTTTTTCTTTGTCATTGGTTTTCTTTGTCACAAGTTTATGATATGTTTTGGTGTGGAATCTGTAGAGTTTATCCTTTTAGTGATTTGTTCACCTTCTTGAATCTATAGACCTATGTGTTTCACCAAACTTGGGAAATTTTCAGACATTATTTCCTCAAATATTTTTTCATTTCACTTTCTTTTTCCTCTCCTCTGGAATACCAATAATATGAATGTTGATTTTTGTTGTTGTCCCTCAGATCCCTAAGATTCTGTTAATTTTTTCAATCTAGTCTCTCTCTGGTTGCTCAGGTTAGATGAACAGTCAATTTATTGTTCTGTCTTCAGATTCACAAATTCTATTCCCTGTCACTTCTACTCTATTATTGAAACTATCCAATGAGTTTTTATTTTTATTTTTGCATTTTTCAACTCTATAATTTCCATTTGTTTTCTTTTTACATAACTTCTACTTCTCTGATAAGATTTACCATTTTTTCCCCATTTGTTTCAGGAGAACTTGTCATTTTTGGAGCATTTTTATGATAGTTCCTTTATAATCATTGTCAAATAATTCTAACATCAGATTCATCTTTGTTTGCATGTCAATTGCTTGTCTTTTCTCATTTACATTGTGTTCTGGTTCTTGGTATGGTGTGAGATTTTCTATTATATTTTATTTTTTAAGTAAGCTCATTTATATATTTATTTATTAAATGTATATTTATTGACTTCAGAGAGAGGAAGGGAGAGGGAGAGAGAGAGATAGAAACATCAGTGATGAAAGAGTCATCATTGATTGGCTGTCTCCTACACGCCCCTGACTGGGGATTGAGCTGGCAACCTGGGCATGTGCCCTGACCAGGAATCGAACCACGATCTCCTGGATCCTAGGTCAATGCTCAACCACTGAGCCACTCTCAGCCAGGCTATATTCTTGATATTTTAATCCATTATGTTAGGGAACACTGGATCTCATTTAATTTTTTTATTTTTGCAAGCAGTACCTTGTTTAGGTTTATCTCATGAGTCTTTGCTTACTTTGTGGGCTGTGGTTCAAGCAGTAGTTTTGTTTTTTAGTTTTGTGGCGTTATTTTGGTCTACTTGGTTTACCTGGTGATGCTGGGGCACCTGTTGCTCCTGCTAGTGTTGCCTGAGGGTAGAGATGGGGTGTCCCAAGATATGGCTGCTGAGTGTCTCTCAGTGGGGAAGGGCTGATACTTCCTGGTTGACCCTGGTGTGTCTGGGCAGGGATAGGAGATTCTCAGGCCTCTGAGACAAAAATTCTTCCCACACTGGGCTGAGTCTCTTTTGCCAGTTCTACTTAGTATCTATCAGTGGAAAACAGGAGTCTCGGGCTCTGTAGGGGAGGAGAATACTGCCCCAGGCTCCTTATGTTTGGTGGAGCTCTGGCTCCATCCCCTTTACCTATGGTACCTGGATCATCTGATGTCAGAGGACTCCCATTCAATCAGCCTACCTCGCTGCCTTCTTTTGCTGGGTTGAAGATGAGGAAAGATTAGACTGGGGTAATCTTCCTTTGTTATTTGTGGGTATGCAAGTCATCCTGTCGTTGTGCAGTTCCTCCAGTCCCAGGCTCACAAACTCGCTCATCTTCTTCTTCTTAGCTTTTAGACTCCTCTTTTCTTTGTGCCTTATATCACTTCCAGCATTTATAGTTGTACTTGCCAGAAAGAAGCAGGGAAACGTGGGCTCATCTCATCTAGTAGTATATATTTCAAATATTCAACTTAGGTAAATTTTCTTCTATTTATTTATTAGTTCATTCATTCATTGCCATGTGGAATTGGCGTTCTGTTTTTGTAGAGAAGCTGCCTTCTTTCCAAGTCACTGGGTTCTCAATTATACTCCATACGTGCAACTAATTCATGAGGATATAAGGCTTAAGAGTCTGGGTTCTCCCCATCCATGTTCATTTCAGTGGTTATGTCCTCCAACAGGGAATTGTCAGGGAGAGTTGATCTAGCATAATCTTCCTCTGCTAATTGGAGGAAGGAGAGAGAAAAGAACTGGAGCATCTTTAGACGATGGCTGAACACACATTGTAGACAAAGAGCAGAAAAACAAAATGAAGGTTCCAGTAAGGGGAGGGAATGAAGGAGTATGAATGCCAATGTAGACAAGGCTTGGGGCACTTGTGATTACAGTGTGGGAAAAGGAGAGACTTGGGAAACAACTTAAAAGCACGGGGGTTACTGAGATCAAAAGAGGTGGCAAAGGGGATCTAAAACTGTACTTCAAAATATGATTAGAAGCTCCTCCCACCCTGGAGTTTTTTGAGGGACAGTAGTATATATTTAACCTTTAAAAACTTTTGTTTGAATGTTGGATCAAAATTTCTCTGAAAATAACACTGAATAAGGCCACCCAGTGGCTAAGTTTTATGTGGATTAGAAGAGAGGGCATAAACTAGAGGGTAAAAATTGTAGAGTTTGGAGCTAGGCAGTACTTGTTTGAAAACCTGGCTCAGTTATTTGCTCAATAAATATGAACATATTTAACCTCTCTAATCCAATTTTATTATCTGTCAAAGATAACACTGCCTTTCTAAGGTGGTCTTAGGATAAAATATAAAGTCTTAAACAAAGACTTTCAAATTATCACAACCTACTCTCATTGCACACACCAACTCAAGAAACCAAGACTCCTTTTAGTTCTTAAATATGCTATAATCTTCCTTTTGGCTTGAACTCTTCCCAAAGACTGTCTCGAAGGCTGCTCCTGTAAATCATTCCTCTTCCCTTTCTCCTCCTGCATGACTCCCATTCATCCTCCAGGTCTAGCTTAAACATATTTTTTTCTGTCTTCATGTCCCTTAGTCTATTCTCTATCTCTTTTCCCATAGTACCAGGTTTCTTTATTATAGCATTTTAAACATTTTCTTATTATTATGTGATATTTTCTATTTAGGTTCTGTCTTCCCCACTAGTTAGGGACTAAGTCTTACAATTAGATCCTCAGTATTTAGCAGAATGCCCACCAGATATCAAGTACTCACTGAATATTCATTAAGAATATAATGAATGAGCAAATGATGCGGCACCTAAAATTAAGTAAGTGTCTAATGGATAGTATCAATATAGGACCCTCTCATCTTAATTTACATGACTATATTAACCATAAAGATGGCTGAAAAAAAAAGAGAATGCTAGCTTTCTTAATCTCAATACACACTTTGTTATAGACATTCAATTCTGCAAAGTTAAATAAAAAGCACAATATTTTTTCATTTAACACAGATAATAACCCACATAACATGTAAGAAGTGAGCAACCCTTTTGTTAAAATTTATTCCATGTGTCATATCAACAGTAAGTCACATGCCAATATTTTCTAATAGACTTAAAAGTAAAACCTAGCAGTTACCTCTAAATACCATGAAATTGATAATGTGGAGAGAAAAGCATTGCTTGTCATACTCGAAATCCCAGGAGTCAATCAGATTTGTTGTTACCATATAATTTTTTCTTCACAATCCTTCCTGTCTATAGAGCCCACACATATGAAAGAAATGTTTTCTCTTTTGTAACAGTGCACAAAATAACCATAGAAAATTTTGCTGTTTCCCACAAACCAGAACTAAGGTAGCTAAGTCACATTTATCAGACTACTGAGTAAGTTGCCAAGAGTCAAAATACTTTCCAACTACTTAGCTCAAGGGGCAAGTTCAAGAGCCCACCAGACCCTCTTGAGATGTAGGAAAAATAATAGATGAGGACAATTCCTGTCAAGGTTACTTTTGTTCTCGCTCATCACTCAGCTGCCGAATTATGAAACATTAAACAGCTCCCAAGAAATCTAGTGTGAAGGACATTATTCTCTCAGGATGATTAATCTTTGAATAGTATTCTGGGCAAAAAGATGTATCTGAACATGCCAGACAAATTCAAATTAAGAGGTTGTTGCTTAAATAAAAAGAGCAAGGGCTTTTTTTGTAAGTTGGATATATTGTAAGTTGGAAAGTACCTTATGCAAAGCAAGGGACTCCATCTTTCTTGTAGATGGGGGAATTAGGAAAGGCTTCTAAATTGGGAGATAAGAACCCATGAATTATAGATCCCATCTGACCAGGCTCTGCCATCCAGATGATTCAAAGTTTCATTTCAGTGAGACTACTTAGCCTTCAAACTCAAAACTATCTTTTGTAATTATCATTTGCTTTCCATCTTCCCCATTGACTTATTAGTTCCATGAGGTCATGGGCTGTCTGTGTCTTGTTTTCCAGTGTAGTCCTGCAGCCTTGTCAGGTCCATGTCCTGATGTGAAAATCTGGTGTTCCCATTTTGTCCTTGGCAGGTTGACTAGAGACCCAAGGCCTTAGTGCTCATCTTGTTCTCTCATTTATAAGTTATATTTGCAATCCACAGTGGTTACAAAAGAAATCTATAAGTCTTCCCATTAAGTTAAAGCATTGACTACACTTCCAAATGGAGGACATGCATGTCCTTTCATTTAGTGGAGATACAAACGACATAAATGCACTGTTTTCAATCTCTTATAGTTGAGGGCTCACAACCAGGCTGTTTTAAGAACTGGATTTGATTAATGAAATGTCCTTCTTTGGACCATTTCTCTCTCCTTCTTTTTAGATCTTAATGTTAATAGAGGTGACTGTTATTTTAAAATAACAAGTTCTTCAGACAATTCCAGGAGCTGGAGGCTCTGTGGGAATATAATAGGAACTCTCCTGTACACAAAGATTGCATGTAGACCATTCTAATGAACAGAACTCATTTAAAACAAGTATAGGTTCACCGTATGGCCCATCTAGGTATATATCCCAGAAAAAGTCTTGCGCAGATTACAAAAAAAAAAAAAAAAGGTGTTGTGTGGCTAGTTGGTGAGAGTGTCATCCCATACACCAAAAGGTGGCAGGTTTGATTCCCGGTCAGGGCACATACCCAGGTTGAGGGTTTAATCTCCAGTCAGGGCAAGTAAGGAAGGCAACCCATCCATGTTTCTCTCTCACATCAATGCTTCTCTCTCTCTCTCTTCTTCTGTCTAGTATCAATAAAAACATATCCTTGGGTGAAGATTAAAAAAAAGGTCTTGTTTGTGATATTGAGGTATGCAGCCAAACTTAAGGTCTGCCACTGGGGGATATAATTTAGTGCACACTATGAAATATATGTAAAAAGAGAAGAAATACTTCAAGAGTATTTGTATTTATATTCTTGAATTTGTATTTATATTCTATGTACACAGTAACATAATTAGACTTTTAAAAATTAATATTAAGTGGAAAAAGTTAGAAAGATATGATAATCACAACACAATGAATTCCTTCTCTCTCTCTTTTTTTCTCTCTCTCACATGCACATACATACACACACACACACACACACACACACATACACACCAGTGAATATTGGTATTTTAAGAATATAGGTAAATAAAGAATAAACTGAAAACATTAGGATGGGAACCCATGGAAGGACAAGGGTAATAGAAGTGGAGAATTGTAATAAATGAGAATTTAAAAGGTAAATAAAGTGAGAAATGCATGAACCAGTGGCCAAAATGTACTATGAAGGAATAAAATTAATTCAACCTGAATTCCTTTATCCACATGAATATATATCTCTATACACACACACACACACACACACACATATGCACACATACAGCACATACATACATACGTACATACAGGAACTCTGATAACCTCATCAGGCTCTGAGCCTGCTAAAGACCTAAAGACAACCACAAGAGTCAGAAACTTTTGTGGAAACCATAGGTATCTAATGGGGGTGGGTAAGGGAGGTAGCCCAAGAAAATTTCACAAATAAAGTTTGCCTAAAATCTATTTTCTAACCTTGGCTTATTCATTTCCTGTTGCATGGGTAGGTATTAATGAACTAACATTTATACAGTGTTGGCACAGTAGACATTTGAATAATATGAATTTTAATTATTCTCTGTTCATTCCTCCTCCTTCCCTTTTTCTGTTTTTCTTCCTACTTAAAATGAACAGCTGAACTATTTTTTTCTAATGGAATAATAATGGTTAACTTTCTAACACTCCTATATCACATATATATTATTTCATAAGTGAGATATAATATCCACATGAGCCTGCAATTTGATGCTAGTGCTATTTTCTTCTATATGAGAATGAGGTTCAGAAAGGCTGAAAAACTCAGCCAGGGGTTACACAGATATTATCTAGAAGAACACAGTGATACCTTCTCAAGCCACATAGAGAAACCAAAGTGTTTGAGCACATAATTCTCTTGAGATATAACCCTCACACTTCAGCTACTCTGTGCATGGATAAAAGATTGCCATTCAATGAATTCAGTGCTATTTCCTTACTTTTGAGTAGGCCAAAAGTACCACAAACTGAAAAAAGCAGAGATGAGAGAGTAGATATCATGTTTTGCTTATTTTATAGTTCTTATATTCCTTGATACAGTGCGTGGCACATAGTGGGTACACGTGAAATATATGATCAAGTAATGGATTGCAGATATTAATGATTCTCAATCTGCAAGAAAAGAATATGAAAAGCAAGAAAGATTCTAAGGGAGGAATATGATAAAGAATTATCATGTTAAACTTTATAAATGAAACTTTTGAATGAGAGTGGCATCCCTTAGTGTACCTCAGTTCAACAAATGTGTAATCAGATTATAAGCAGATGACACCCACCCCCAATTTAACATTTAGACATGACATCATTCTTTCCTGTGATTCAGTTAGATTATTTGACCATTTAACTAGCTAAGACTTTTTTTCTAGAGTTTTCCTTTTTTAAACCATCTCCTTGATGACCTTTCCTCTTGTTTGAAATCTGCGGCTTCAGTATATTCTGTTCTTTATTGGAATTTCTAACTCCAAATTTCCCACTGCATACTGGAGTTTGAAAGAAAACTTCTGGGGCATTGAGATCATTTTTCCCTCTTTACCAAGAGCCAAGTTTCTTCCCCCATATTTTCCCAAATGCCACAGCCAATTATGACCTGAATACCTCAATGAATTCCAAGGAAAAATGCCACTTTGCTTAACTGACCTCATTGTTGGGGTTGTCTTGCAAAGGGCTACTTGAACATTTGTTTTTATCTTTTCGAGAAAATTCTACCATAACACCATTTAAAATAATTTGTCATTACTTCATTTCTTGCTTAGCTTTAATTTTAAAAGTTTGTTTTATTTTTGTATAGTATTTCCCTTCTTAGATTTCACCAGCCCCTTTCTTTTTATTTAGGAGAACTGAGAAGAGTGGCTTCATTAACACAATGGAGGGTGTACAGATTTAAGACTCACATCCATTCTATGATGAATCAGTGAAAGATTGGCCACAGGTCACCTATGTGGAAATTTGGAGTTTTGATTACAGATCATTGGTCATCATTTCTGGTATGCATCCAAGGACCAATGGACCTTTTTAAAAAATCTGTGTGCCTGGTGCATCCCCCTGAGATGGATTTAAGAGAGCCAAGCACACCATCAGGTAACAATTTCATCTTTTTAAGAAAACAGATGGGTTTAATAAAATGTGACCATTGTTCTTAGCTCACCCAGATCTCTGTGCCCCTTTGGCTGAAAATAAAATACACACTACAGCAAAGGAGATAGGATAATGTTCACAGAGTTCCCCTTGAAGTTCCAGCTCTATTTAGAATTATGGGTGCTCATTGTTTTAGGTTTCTATTAGATAAGAGAGAAAAAAAAGACCCTCAGAGAAAAGAATAAGGTAAGTAGGTTATGGTACAATGTTCTCATTAACCTT
The DNA here is from genome assembly GCF_964146895.1 of Miniopterus schreibersii. Classification (NCBI taxonomy): domain Eukaryota; kingdom Metazoa; phylum Chordata; class Mammalia; order Chiroptera; family Miniopteridae; genus Miniopterus; species Miniopterus schreibersii. The sequence continues at coordinate 64,152,969 of NC_138106.1, read as the reverse complement.
CAATTTCTAGCTATATGTACAAGCATATAGGCCTCTCCAATACAACAAGAACAGTTTTTCAGTTGCCCATTGTTCTCTCTCTACCAACAGAGTTTGGATGTCAGCTATGAGTAAAACTCTTCTGGGAGCACTCCATTACTGGGGAAACCAGGTCTGCTCACAGTCCAGGACTGTATTGACTCATGTTATTTTGGAGTATCATCTGTATATTACTTAGTATATTGTATAATAGGAAAAATATAGAGCAAAACCATTTTATTCCTCCTTTGTAATGTCATGAATCCTGTGTTTCAGTGGGATAAAAGGATTTATAGTGAGACCTAACCCAAAGACGGGCTACACTAGTCCTCTACAACAGGCACCCTACAATGTCAAGTCTAGATGTTAGAATATAGCTAGGTGTCTGAATTTTTAAAAGCTCTACAGGCAATTCATATATGTCCCAAAAGTTTAAAAATTCTGTCTAAGATCACTTGAGGACTTTGTCAAATGTGTGCTATCTTGTGTTCGGCCTGGTAAGGAGGTATATAAGGAGGTCCTCTGTTCACCAGACTGCATTCCTTCATTTCACAATCATTTTGAGGCTCCCCTATGTGCAGACATTACATTAAGTGCTGAGCATGTAGTGGTATTGTTACCATTCACAGCCTTTGCCTCTCAGGGACCTATACTCTAACATATTTTTCTTGGATGGTATTAGCAAAGTAGAGTATGGGCTTCTAGTTACTCATTGGTTTAAGTCTGGTCATTGCTATTGAGTAACTAGTCATTAAACCTCTGGGAGTGCTCAGCAAGGATAATAAGACCTTCACAGCATTGTGATAAGTGTTAAGTATAATCATGTATACATATGCATGAACGTAAGGTATTACTTCTATTGAATCCCACTCAGATTCTACTTTTTCTTCCTTTTGATTTTGTTTGTCTTTTCTATTTAGTCAGAGACATTTTAGTAATTCCAACTCCTTTACTCACCATGAAGAGTACAGCAAAAGAGTTAATATTTGGATCTAGTTTCTTCATCTTGCTAAAGTGGGTATCTAACTCCAGGAATGCTATGAGAATAAGTTTTTAAATGAAAACAAGGCTTTAGATAGCATGGCACATGGTATCACTAGAATTCTATCATGAATTTGTCATTGTGATCCCCCAGATTTACTTTGGGCTATATCATCATAGCTTTGGAAACTTCCTCCTGGGAGCAGACTGTGTTCAGTTGCCAGCTTCCCATCTTAGATAAATCACTTACCCCATTTGTATGATCTCCACAGCTTTGTGCTGCACAACTCCCAGGAAGATGGGGAGGACATTATAATGTTATTGTAATATGGATGTTATTTGTTATAAATCCTAAAGGGATACAAATCTGGAGTCAAGAATTACAACAGTAACAGAGAAGATAAAGATAGTCAATTTTCTCATGCTACCTTCTTCTAAGATCCCATTCATTTAACAGTATATCTCTTCTGTAGAAATTGACATTTTCTGACTTATATTAAAATTATGTATTTGTTAGTTTTCTATTGCTACTATAACAAATTACCACAAATTTAGTGACTTAATACAACACAGATTAGCCTATAGTTCTGGAGGTCAGAAATCTGACATGGCTCTTAATGTACTCCTTCCTGGAGGCTTTAGGGGAAAATTCATTTCCTTGCCTCTTCCAGGTTTTAGAGGCTACCCACATTCCTTGGCTCATGGACCCTTCCATCTTCAAAGCCATCAACATTGCATCTCTTTAATTATTTACATCTTCCTCTGACTATAGACGGATAAGTTTCTCTGATTTTAAGAAATCATGTGACTAAGTTGAACCTACCTAAATGATCCAAGATAATCTCCCTCATCACAAGGTCCTTAAACTTAATTATGTCTTTTGCTATATAGGGCAACATATTCACAGGTTCCAGAGATTAGAGAGTGGGCATCTTTGAGTGGCTATTAATCTGCCTACCATATATATGCATGTCTTATTTCTTCTACTAGATTTTAAGCTTCTTGGGGCCCCAACTGTATATCTGATCTGATGTTGCACTCTCCACAGAATTTATCCAAGTGTACTGCATACAACAAAGTGTTCAACCAGAATTTGTTGAGTGATCTGGCAGAACTCAAAACATTTCAAAGATTCATTGGAGCAAATGGCAAATTCGTGGGGTTTCAAAAATTCCTGAAAGAATGACTATTTAGATATTTCCAAATCCACTGGAAAATTCATGAACACTTAAATAGTTTTGTAAGTATAGGGTTACAAAAATTATTTTTTATCTTCAATGCTTATATATGACTGCAGTTATATGGCCATATTACATATTCCAGGATGCCCTGACGGTGTTACTTTCCAGCTGGATTCCTGTTTGTCAGTAGAACTTATGCCTGAGTGTTTTGCAGTGATGATAAGCACAAGTCAACAGTTGGAAATCAGGTGCCACAGGAAAGACTCAATATTGCCTATCAGATGTCAGCCACAGAAGGGTCAAGGGGAAATTAAACATTATAGGACTGGCTTGGGTTCTTGGCCTTGGCAATTAACTTGTTGATAATTTGCAATGCTCATTTCTTATAGAATTGAACGTGATGTGTTGCTAGACTCCCCAAAGGAGTAGATTTTAAGAAACATGTCTTTTATGGTTTGCATCACATAGAGCTCTGCAAGTTGTGCAAGGCAACTACAGACTCAGGAATCTATAGCTGGCAAGAGAAATAAATATTTCCGTATTACATTTAGAAATTGCTGTGTATTAAGGCAATTTTGTTTAAAAATTATTAAGGGCTTTGTAGCACAAAGACCCTGTTAAATTATACTGAAAGGATTAGATTTAGGGGATGGGGTGGACTGGGGGATATTGGATATGCAAGCGCAGATGGTCTTGATTGACTCATGAACATACCAGAGCCAAGTGGGAAATGTATGTTTTGTGTGGTTACATATGTTGTAAAGAAAATTGCCCTTGGTTCTTTCCTGTAAGAAAGTATGAGGAAGGACGAGAAGGGGGGAGAACGAGATCATACGGGGAAAGGTGAAGCAGACACCAGAGCAGCGTATGTAGCAGATGTCTGGCATAGGGAAGAACAAAGAGAGAGTGGGGAAGCAAGGGAGCCAGATTCCTTCCCTGGCATGTGAGTGACCGATGAGAGGAGGGATCTTCTATGCCAAGGATCAAAGGCACTGAGTGGTATCTGTTCTATGTATAGTTGCCTTGGTATCTAGGTGTAAGTCCCCAACTGCACTGCCTGGTTTGGTGTACAGACAGTCTTTTCATGAGAAATAGGTTTATACAAAGTTGCTTCTAACTCCCCCCCCCCCAATTCCTTCCTTTTCCACAATCACCTCGGATACCTGGGAAGGATGTGGGGAACCTCAGTTATTCTGAAGTCTGTCCTGAGCCCATTAGAGGTCTAACCTTATATAGTCCTGACAAGGTAGGTTTTACAGTGTTGCCCCATTTTATAGATGAGGAAACCTAGGCATGAGGAGGTTAAGTAACCAGCTCAGGGTCAAACAGCCAGTGATGTTGGGGCAAGATCTGAAAGCAGGCAGTCCAGAATGCCCACTCTTAATCCTTCACTGCCTCCATCAACACTGTATGATCTTACTTCTTTAAATCAATGAGCCCCTTGACAGGAGTAATTGTAGATGTTCATCTTTGTAGTCCTCATAAAACCTATCAGAACATCTATCTACAAAATAGATGTTTAATTTTATAGTAAGTGAAGTATGTACTTAAGCTTCCAATATCATTTGTCAGAAACTAGAAAAAGTCTGACTCTCATATCCAGGTGTAATGAAGATGTGTTGTAAGGGCAGGAACAAGTCTGAGCAATTCCACTGGCAAACTGGAGAGCTGGGGAGTCGGTGAGAATGCAGCAGCATCTTTAACAATCTGCTGCTTTGGTGATGCCTGACAACCCAGTGATATTCTGCCATGTCCGTGGCTCATTATTCTCTCCTCCTTTCTTATTCTCCATTCTCTGTCTTATTCTCTATTTCTTGCTGCCTTCAGGCTCCTACCCCTTGGTTGTGCCTTCTGCCTTCTTTTATTTTTCTTTCAAATTCTTTTCCCACTACTGACAGTAACTTTGTATATCTCCCAGTCAGATCCAAGGGAGAGATCAGATAGAATCAGTCATTCCACCATTTCGTTGAATAGAGTTCTCCAGCTAGATCCCGTCTTGGCCCTTGCCCAGTCTATGAGTGGCTGCCTTTAGGCTGGGCAGATATTCTTTGGCTAGAAAGCTCCAGCCAGTGTTGGGGGGTGGGTAGGGGAACCACAGAATATAAAGTGCAGTAATCTATGGATGGAGAACCACCCTAAAGAGAGCCATGGACTTGGCAGGGTCTTAGAAGGGTACACTATTTGGCTTGTCATAGAGTCACATTCATGAGAACGGGTGAAGTTACAGCCCCAAGTGTTCAAAAATCTAAGACAAAGTGGTGTTTGCAGCATATATAATGAGACAATGAGGTAAACAAAGAACAACTTTGCAAACAGTACTCTGACTCCTAGGCTTTGAAACTGTGCTAAACATGCTTTGAAAGTGTTGAGATGAAACTTGGATGCTCTGTCCTTCTTCAAGATTCATTTATGGAATCAGTCAATCAAACTTCAAAACATAGCAAAAGATTTAAACCAAAAACCCACCACATAGCATATATATAGTTATCCCAGTTGCCAAGGGAATATATATATATTTTTAAATCACAATGCTAATGATAAACATGGTATTCAGTCTTGGCACAATATAAATCAAACTCATTTAAAAAGCTTAGAAAGTATGGAAATAGTTACAAAGAACATTCTTTTTTGTCACAATCTTAAATTTGTAATCCCCAGTTCCCTTTCAGAATGCCATATGGAAAAGAAACAACATTTTAAATGGGTTTCTGAAGAACTGCAGTTGATATGAATACCAAAAACTTCACAAAACCACTAAATATTTGGCTAGCATGGAGTCTACTGGAGGTTTTAAAAAGTCTGAAGACAAATTGTTATGTTAAGAGAAAAAGTCCTCAGACCATGGCTGACCTATCAACTGACCAATAACCTTTCCCACTGAGCATTTACATCACTCAGCCTTCAGAACCAGAGACTTCCCTAATTAAGCAGATTTTCCCCTAATGGTTTAGAATAGGTCAATGTATTGCTTTGGCTACCCTGGCATGAGCATATACAATGTCTGGCCTGGCCAGCCATCCAAACCACTTTCCCATACATCAAGGATCCAAAATAATTTCACCAGACACTCTAAAGTGCAATTGCAATTTGCCAATTTCCATCTCACATATCTTCCTAGAAAACAAAGATCTACAAGCAGTCCATGATATTTTTGCTCATGGACTGAAACATAGATCTTGGCAGATGTTTCAGAAACCCGGGAATAGATATGCTGCTAGCTCTAGTGCTATATGAAGTATCTTGCACAAGGGGCATTGGTGCACAATTACAAAGTAAATAATAAAGGGAAAGGAGTTTATATTAGGGAGTATAGTTTGAACCTTTTTGAAAGGGCTTCTAGATGTAAGAACATGGTGAATTCAGAACCAGTAGGAAATATGGTATCACAGCAACAGGCCTATAATGGACTTTCCTGAAGCCATAGTCCTTGTAGAATTTTCAGATAAAACATCTTTGCATTTCATATTCCAAGTCAGCAGTTTCAGTAAAATTGTATATGTCAAAAGAAAATATATCAACGGTGGGTTCATATTCTGATTTCCTTGGACTTTGCAGTGGTGAGAATTCTGCTGTTCTTAGAATGCCGGCCAAGGCTGAAAAATACTTGTTATAGAATTTCAGATGGTAACAAGGCAGTCTGGTTTATTCATAACAAGTGCTGTGAGAGTTGAAGACATGCCACTCCAACTGAATGGAGACTCTTTCTGAACATCAGTGGAGAAATCTGTAAATACTTAGCTGTTCTTCAATCTGAGGTCACATGTGTGCCTCAGACTTCATTCTAATTTTTGTAACAAGAACTGTTTGTCTTTTGGGCATGGAGGGAACAAGCTTTCCTTCACCCCCACCGATTCTCTCCCTTTCAGAGCCATCAATATCTGCTGGCCACTCTTATCCTCTGACTTCAGGGTGGCTGCCCAGAGTTGAGCTTCCCATATGCTCATGTGTCCATTGATGAAAGCTTTGGCTTGGCAGCTGGCCAAAGAACAGGAAGGTCAAGGCCACTGTCAGATCCTGCTTCTGTTCAGCTACTTAAGCACCAGACTTGTCCCAAATAGACTGTTGCCTTTTTAATCTCTGGGTGTTGTAATTACCAGACTACATTGGCCTGTTGTATACCTGACATTTCTTGCACTGTCATCTTTTGGAACCTAGGTGTATCTCATCTGGTTAAGGTTTTTTGTGGTGTCTATAAGCTGAAGCTAGCACCTAATAAATAATAGGACTCCACAAGTGTCTGTGGAGGAATATAGGAAGTTTATGTGTTAGCTATTCCTTTCATAAGTCTAGAAGGAAATGGAACTAGTTTCTTGAGGGGGAGGATATCCCTTGTCATTTAAGTCAGAAGTGTGTAGCCTTGGATGATTATGGGTGGCATAAAGACACTTAGTGAACGTGGCAAAAAATAGCGGGAGGACAGTGAGGAAGTACGCTGGGGATTGCAGGAAACATGGGAATGGATGGAAAGTTTCCAGAAGTAAATTTTACTCTATTTCACAGTGACTTCTGTTGTCCAAATTGACCCCTCATTTTGAACTGAGCAAAAAGCCCCAGAGTAGAGAAGAACAGTAGAAGATCAACGAAACCCTCTCCATTCTGCATTCTTTCCAACCTTGTGATAGTGTTCTGGAGATAGAAATACATTTGTACACAAGTTTTTACTCGATGTCAGGGCAGGGAGTATAATTCACCTAATTCTGTATTTGAGGTTAGATTACCTGCCAAGACCTCTCTCTCAATCCATGATTTTATAGTTCGTCATACTTTCAGCTATCCTTTTATTTTGTTCATTTGTGTTCCTCCTACCATCCTGGTGATCAGGACTGTCATTTCTGTCTGACAAATGAAACTTGGGCTTGGGGAAATTACAGGACTTGGGCAATTCAGCAAAATAAATGGAGATGGGACCAGAGTGTAAGCTAGGAAGTTGTTGGAACATCCTGTTGTGTAAGCTACTGGACCCACATAGCCTGTTCCTCCCACCCCCTGTTTCTTGTTGTATTTGCATGTAAGGATTTTTTGGTGTGCAGCCCCACTTGCCTGTGGTTATTCTGAAGCGGAAGATCTAAAGCCTTGTGTGTTTTTTTATAGCTTGGCAAAATGTCTCTGGGGAGTGTTTTAAGAGAATAAAATATGTCCTGTCATGAAGTTGTCATTGAGATAGGACTCAAAGCCAAGAGTTCCTTGCCACACATAAGCTCCATGACAAATGAAGCCTCTTGGTGCCTTAGCTTCTCCACCCACGTTCTCTGCCTCTCCCAACCTCTCAGGGATGTTATATAGCTAAATAAGAAGAAACTATCTTGACCTACTTGGACTTGATGAGCTCTAAGTTCCCTTTCAGTTCTGAAATGCTATAGCTCTTTATAGTGGGTGGTGAAGTTGAAAAAGAGAGTCAAGAAGAGATTTTTAGATGATCTATGGTCTTTATTTCTACTGTTAAACAAGTGATGACAGTTCTTCAGCTCCTATCTCATCCTTGTCAATAATAGCCATTCAAATGTAGCAATTTTATCCCTAGAGGTATTAATTGAGATAAAAATCATTGCTGTTTTTCTAATCCTCACCCATGGATCTGCTTTTATTGGTTTTTAGAAGAAGAGGAAGGGGGGAAAGAGAGAAGGGGGGGAAGAGAGAGAAACATCCATATGAGAGAGAAACATTGATTGGTTGCCTCCCATAGGTGCCCAGACTGGGGATCAAACCTGAAACCTAAGTATGTGCCCTGACCAGGCATTGAACCAGCAACTTTTCGGTGCTCGGGATGACACCCAACTAACTGAGCCACACCTGCCAAGGGTCTATTTCTGTTTTTAGAATTTGAACCCCCTGAGGGAAGGGATTTTAGCTGCACTCTTCATTTCTGTATCCTCAGTATATAGTACTTTCTCTGTCATATAGCAAATGTCCGATAAATACTTATGGAATGAATGATTGCCCAATAAATAATTAATTGTTAACATCTCTTCCTACTATGGTTCTGTTCTCAGGCTCAAATTCTTGGCTGAGGGTGAAAGCTAACTGCACTATTACCTGAGTATTTTTATAGAAATATCAAATGAACTAAAGCAAGAAGCCATTGTATAATCTAAATACATTTAGAGGGGAAAAAAGGAACCAGATCTCTGTGAAGGTTGAATGTTATTTACAATTTTGCTTTGGCCTAAATTTTGAGAAATTGACCCTATGACTCCAGGTTTTACTATCGGGATTAAATCCTGTCCATGGTAAAATTTCACCAGTTCACCTCCACTTGGAAAGTGTATAGTTATTATTCAGTCTTCATGTGAGTATCTAAGTGCCATGACCTGCTGCCAAGCAATCACAATCTATGCCCCATCCATGTAGTGTGTGATATGATTTTGCTTTCCACCAGGGCAAATGCCTAAAGGGGAAATAGCAGGCACAGTTCTTTGGTCAGGGCATGAGTATTTTCTTTTCAAGTTTTAGACAAAAGAACGTGAAGAAAAGTTGAAGCCATGTTGTCACATGCATGCTGCTCTAGAAGTGAAGCAAAGCAAGTACCTGACCTGCTGTGAGAACTTGCTACTTTCTGAGCTTGTTTTTTTTGCCATTCAGGACAAGGTGTCTGAGAAGGTTGATACTATGGAAATTATTCCTAAATAAAAAAGGAACAGAAAAACCATAACTCCATGTGGTGAAATGTGTCCAAGGAACACTTGAGTGTCAGGCTCATTTATCCATGACAGGTTTTCTTTCTGGGTCAAAATAGATGCCTATCATTCTCCATGAGGTTCTATGACATGTGTCAATAGAAAGTAAAACTAAAACATGTTCCAAAAAAAACTAAATAAGAAAATTGTTCTTATTAAAAAAAAAAAAAGAGAGAGAGACAAGAAACCTTCATTGAATACAGAACAGCAGGCCTTTCTATGTCCCTGTCCTCAACTTCCTTCTACAGTTCCATTTTCTCTGCCTTGTGAGAGATGGATTCCTGAAAGTTATAAAGATTTCAGCAAGCAGCTGCGTAGAACCATCATTTTCTGCTCTGGATGGAGAGCTGACTCCAGAGAACATCTATTGTTTTGAGCTTGTGCCTGCTGCTCAGCTTCCAAGTGGAGTGACTTGTCACCTTGCAAGTTTAATACCATAGTTAGTGACCTATCGGGCTGTCCTTCCTTACACATTACACAGCAGGTTGTGAAAATTAGAGAGTTCCAGAGTTTGCAGTTATGGAGCAAGGGGTCTGTGCACTGCAGTGGCTGGGAATGAAAGCTGACTGTACTATTAACTGAGTACTGGGGAGAATAGAAGAAGCTGGAGAGAGTCCAAAGGACATGGAGATATTTTTGTTGTTGGATTACACATCTCTTTGGCATTATTGAACTTAGAAATATCCTTGGAGACTAAGGCTTCCCCATATCTTCTCTTCAGGTCTAGGATAGGAAGCCTCATGGGTGGGTCAGAAAGGTTAGGTTCCCCCAAAGGATTCTTACATGCCAATAGACAGTTCTGGTTTCCTTGAGCCAGTCTCTAACAGTTACAGCATAATTTATTGGCTTCATATAATTTTTCATTTTAATATAGACAGTTTCCCAGCAGGTCCAACTTGCTGGTGTGTCCCACTCCTTAGGAATGCAACATTGCAACAGCAAGATTGCTCTTTACAATAGTCAACTGGGAGCAAACAATAGCACTCGACCAGGGCTGTTTTTCTTGTTATGGGGTCACATTTCTGATATGGAGGTGACTCTAGTGATGTTATTCAAAATACTTAACAATCAGAATGGCAGAGGCACATCAATCAAAATGAAAGTTTGACCAATTGGAGTGGGCAGCCCCTTGTCCCCAAGAAAAACTCAATGCATCATACCAAGAAGGGAACATGGACATGTTTATTCCTGACTAGCAACAAGGCTTTTCTAAGCTTCAAAACCCCATCTTAACATAATTAGAGGCCTCTGATCAATAATTCCAGACATGTCATGTTAAAAATATTTGAATGCCTTTATCCTTAAAGTTACTCAACCTTAAAAATTCAACTAATATAGCCCGACCCGGCATGGCCCAGCGGTTGAGCGTTGGCCTAGGATCCAGGCGATCGGGTTCGATTCCCGGTCAGGGCACATGCCCGGGTTGCGGGCTCGATCCCCAGTCAGGGGCGTGCAGGAGGCAGCCGATCAATGACTCTCTCATCTCTGATGTTTCTATCTCTCTCTCCCTCTCCCTTCCTCTCTCTGAAATCAATAAAGATATATTTTTTTAAAAATTCAATATAGATAACTGAGCATTTCACTCCCAATTTTCACCTTCCCCAGATATTCTAATTAAAGATTAATGGTTTCTTGGGAAGACATATCACTTGGCATCCTTATACTAACTTCCATTTATCAGTGTGTAGGTATGACCTCAGCCTAGACATGACCTCAATTGGCTGCTCCCTGGGCTTCTGAACAGCCCGCACCCCTTTCTCTGAGAGTGAGACATACTTGGAATTTCCCTTTTACATGCACTTTAGCACTAACAGACTCATTCCTTTACCATTATTCATTATCCCTCCTCTCTTCAGTCCTGTCATTAGCACAATGTCCTGTTTATAATTATAACTTTAAAACTACTGAAGCCATTTATTTATTTACTCATTTATTTGTTGTTACTTATTGTCATTGGATATATCAGAACTGAATTAGACTGTTAAATTAAGAGACATTTGCTTGATGGGGTTTGTTTGTTTATTTTTTGTATCTCTGTTAAAAGTCTTCTAAGAGAATCTCAGAATTCCTCAAAAATAAAAAAATTAAAAGTATGAAAGAATAAAAGAAAGAATCTTATCAACAGTAAAATAATTAAACCTTGCTTATCAGCACCAAGTTTCTAAAATTGATTCTTGCTTCCTAAATGGATGAAAATCTCTGCTCAGGGAAAAATAAACAAAAATAACACGGCACCTCTTCCTTTCTGTTTGTATCTGTCTTCCTCTCTGCTGTCTTTGACCAGGGCCTCATGTCTCCTGTTTTATTTGTATACTTTTTCTTATTACCCAGAGTTACTGATTTCTGTCTAACCTATCCAGTGGATCTGAAAACATTTGTGGGGCTGAAGGAAATAGGGAGGTGGGCATACAGACTGGCCTCAAGCACTCCTTCCCAGAATGACAAGGTAGAAGATGGATGGAACCTCCTCCTGCCCCATCCATTTACTTCCAGGTTGCCTGTTGTATACTTTTTTCCCTTCAAAGATGTCTCAATGCTGCTTTTATCTATATGAAAATATCTTTGGATGGGGGAAGAGAAGCACCAATTCTTCCCAACCCCCATTCTCCACCTTGTCCCTGGATAACTTGCAATGATCCTGATGGCATTTCAGTGGAAACAGATGTTTCCTCTTTCTCAAATGTTTAGTGTTGCTACAAGATCTAGGCCTTTTGTATGTTACTCCCCAGGAAGCCTCCCATAAGCTATCTCAGAGAATTATACTCTCCCACAGGACATAAGCTCTTTGGGATCAGGTCTGTTTGATTTTATTATATTTTACTTATTTTATTGTATTATCTTTTAAATCTGATTTCCCAGCACCTGTTCCAGAGCTTGGCTCATCATAAATTCTTAGTAAATATTTTATTGACTGTATGAATGAATTCATTACTCAGTAAGAAAATGAAGTACTTGCATTCTCTATCATTTTAGAAAAACTCTTCACACTTGCTCCTCTTACTACCTTGATTATGGGCAGATTTTTCTCCTTGTCTGAAAGATGGAGATAGGAAAGAGGGCTAGACAGCAGTTGTCTATCAGGTATGCATGACTAACTAGGATTCAAGAAGTAATGAAAAGGAAGTTCAGAGAGACAGGTGATATAATTTTACATTGTGTGTTCATTGATGGAATTTGGGCCTCATGCTTGTGGGGCAAGGACTTGGGAGAAACACGGAGTAAATAATTCTTTTGCATTCCATTTGGATGCAAATATAAACTGGGTAAAATATAAATCAATGAGAGTCAGGTTAAGATCTTTTCTCTAAGTAATTTAAACCCCTCTTCTTTGCAGTTTTATCAGCAGTTGTGGAAATTCAAGTTTTTAGTCATGAAAATTAGAAAGAGAATGGGATTTAGGATCTCAGCTCAACTGGGATTCATACCATTTTTTGGTGTGAAAGGTGATTGGATAAAAACATTTTATACCTTTAAGCCATAGTTTCCTCAACAAAAGTGAGGCTAAAGACAACTGCTTTCTCCACCTTATAAAGATATTGCAAAGATACTTGAAAACAATATGTAAAAATTACTTTTAAAAAAATTACAAAACATTACAGAAATGTAAAACATGGTATGGCATGAGATTCATATCTCTTATCCCAAGTCTAATACGGGACTGCTCTTTCAGCTGCAGCCGTAGGTGTAAACCTCCTGACTTTTCATTAGAAGGAAAGAGAACACAGAATTTCTTAGTGAAGAAAAGAGAAACTAATAGCTGAGTGATTTAAGGAAACATGTTAATCATGTGTTATTTCCTACTGCTTTTCCGCAGTTCTGCACTAATGGTTATCTCTGAAAACCTCAGGATATGAAGCAGATTGATCCTCTTGACACCTTAAGGGCCTCCTCTGGCTGGTGGAGTTCAGATAGAGAAACAGCTGGCCATAAAAATAGCACACTGAGACATAGTTGCGATATTTTGACCTAAGTTGTCAGCGTGCGGATTTGAAGTCTTAACTCTTTAAGATAACCGTTTCCTCACTCAAAGAAATGGGAGGATTGGGCCAATTTTTTCACATCGCTGCCTTCTGGGCCTACTCAAACTATCTGTACTCTGCTTGGCTTGGAGTCTCTCATTCAGCAATCATGGATTTCCAATGCCAGGTACTGTGCTGGTCTGTCATTCCCAAGTTATACTGATGTCTTGGGGAAGGTCAGCAGTGTTTGTGGTAGAAACCAAATATAGCATACTTACATCATGCTTACCACCAAGCACTGTGTTAGAAATAATATAAATTCATTTAATCCTCACTATAATCCTATGAGAAACATTCTAGAAATACCTCACTTTATAAATATAGAAACTGAGGCCCAGAGAGGTCAAGTAACTTGTCCAAGGTCATATATCTAAAAGAGTCAAAACATGAACATGAGTGGCCCAGCTCCAGAGTTTGGGTGATAGCTTTGGTTTTAGCTTTACTGAGAAGGGTTCAGCTCTGGCAGTTTGAATAATTAAGGTTATTTCTTATTCATTGCTTAAGTTTCCCACAAAGAATGCTTTTGAATATCATTGATAGGAAAATCAAAGGTGACTTTATATAATATAACACAATCTATTCCTCTTTTTCAAATGTTACACTTAGTAAAAGTAAGAGAGTTAATTATACTTTTGCTATTTCAGGTGGGTAAATTTTGCTTCTCCACTATATTACAAGCAAGTGGGGAAGAGTGATTGTGTTTTAAACTTTTATTACATATATATACATACATATATACATATAATTCCTGTGTTCACTGTGCAGGACATATGGTGGGTGCCCATAAACAGCATTGATTAGTTCAGACCCCTTTTTTCCTTTTCTTTTGATGCATTTACTCTTTGTCTCCTTGCTCTGAGAGTATTTATAAGATGTAAAGATATAGAGAGTTGTCTCCACTGCACTGTACATTTATCTCTTTGAGCAGCATTCTATTCCAACTAATGCAAGAACACATCAGCTACCTTTAGGAACTGTACTACCTGGAAGGGAAGGAACTATAAGGCAACTTTGTGATGAGAGAGGTAGAGTAGTCTGGAGAAGCCATAATGGCCCATGTTTCTTATATAGGGGATCAAATACTGAAAGATAAATACCCCCTCCAATAGCACTCCACAAGACTATTGTTGATGGTTGTCAGGACTGGTGCCTGAGTTATGTGGGATCTCTCTTTACCTGAATCATTAGTGCGGTTGGCATGGCTTGTGGAAGTCTAACCACTCCAGATGTTAATTCTAAATATGGAAAAGAGTAAACTCACATGGAATCTGGCATTAAAATGACTCCTTAAACTACTATGTTTTTCCTCCAGGCACACCAGACACACCATGTCTCTGCTCAAATTTAGGTAGACTGGCAAAGAAAAATATACTCACACATAGCACAGGAAAGTCTGAAGGTGCTCTGTTTAATAAGCTAGGAGACAGTCTTGATTTCCTAGGTTTTAAAAAGAAAAGAGAAGGGAGATTTCAAGATAGCTGCAGAGTAGGTGAAAGCTATACTCACTGCTCTGGGGGCCAAACAGGTTTACAGCTAAATTATAGAGCAATCAACCTGAAAGACCAACTGAAGTCTAGCTGAACTGAAATATAAATGAGGATTTACAGAAGAAGCCATATAGAAATTGGTAAGAAGGGAGGTGACACGGAAAGGGCTTGTCCTCACACCCATGAGAAGCCAGAGGGATATCTTGGATGCAAAACTCTCTCCCTCCAGCAGCATGAGGTCTCAACCCCAAACCGGGATCCCTAATCCAGAGCAACAGAGATGGAAAGAAGAGCCTACATAGCATCTGGCGGTGAAAGTCAGTGGGGATTCAGTCTGCCTAGGAGAGAAGAGAGTCTGCTAGAAACCCAAATACTCCCTTCCCAGGGTCGAGCACTCTTAATGTTATAGGGGAGTGTACTACTTGGTCCTCCAACTATTAGTGACACCACTCTACTGTGATCAGGTCCTGCAGAGGAATCTGCTAGATGCACCCAGTAGGGATTTTTGGGGTATTCTTTTTCTGCAGAAGCTCTTGGTGGAAACTCATACAGTGATTGAACTATATTGCTTTGGAAAAGGGAGCATTCTTTCTCACCTTGAGTGCACAGCCGGTGTGCCCCCCTCAACCAGTTGAATCACTTGGCCTGCCCTTTCACTCACTATGACCCTGCCCTGCTGAGTT
Organism: Miniopterus schreibersii; assembly: GCF_964146895.1. Lineage (NCBI taxonomy): Eukaryota > Metazoa > Chordata > Mammalia > Chiroptera > Miniopteridae > Miniopterus > Miniopterus schreibersii. The sequence goes on along the minus strand of NC_138106.1, from coordinate 64,137,926 downwards.
TAATCCCACAGTAGGATCAGAGTGTAGTGCAGAGCTGGGACTTTTGGAGTGCATCTCCTGGGGAGGCTTTTTCCTACATTATGGGGAGGCTACTCCTATCTCCCCTGTGAATTCAGCCTGTGCTGTTCCCCCAATGGGAGACTCATATGACCTGCCTTTTTGGCAGCTGGGGGCCCTGCCCTGCTGAGCTCAGACCTGTCTGTAAATCTGAGAGCTGCTTAAAGCTAGAACCTCTGGTGCACATCTCCTTCAGAGGCTTTTGCCAGGGAAGGGGAAGAAGGCCTGTCCAGCTCCTACAGGCTTGCCAGCACCACACCCAACAGGAGGGATTGGTTGAGGAATGGGCTAGGTCAGACCCTAATTGGGTTGGAGACTACCAAGCTGAGGGAAGCCATCCCTTCCTTTCTCATTCCAGTGTGCATTGGGCGTAGTTCTAAGGATCCACAGGAGTTATCATTCAGGTGCATTTTCTATGGAGTGACTCCTAGCAACTCCTAGATATGTGGGAGGCCAGCTCTTGAGGTTTCCTCAGTCCTGCTGGATCAGCCTAGTTCTGACCTAGCCCACTAGGGAGTCATGGGATATGGTGCATAAAGTGACCACCTAATCTGACTTGAACCCCAGTAGTCTCAGAGAGCCTCCACCCACTCCAAGACTGGGAGCAGAAGCAGGTGTATTCAGTGCCCCAAAAGTGGCCACTCCATTGAGTATTACTTTTCATGGCATGGGTCTTTCCTATGGTTTTAGATTTATGACCCTTTGTCCTTTGAAATTAAGTTCAAAATTTCTAGGGTAGCAACTCTGTCAACAGTCATAGAGGGGATTTTAACATCCCACCAACTTAACTGGATAGGTTTTCCAGACAAAAAATCAATAAGGAAATAGTGACTCTAAATGACACACTAGATCAGGTGAATTTAATTGACATTTATAGAACATTTCACCCCAAAGCTGCAGAATATACATTCTTCTCAAGTGCTCATTTTCAAAGATAGACCACATGTTAGGACACAAAACAAAACTATAGAAGTTCAAGAAGATTAAGATCATATCAAGCACCTTCTAGGATCACAATGGCATGAAATTAGAAGTCAACTACAGTAGAAGCACTTAAAAACATTCAAAGACATCGAGACTAAATAGAATGTTATTAATCAATTAGTGGATTACCAATGAGATCAAGAAAGAAAGAAAGAAAAAACTTCCTGAAAATGAATGAAAATGAACACAGAACAACCCAAAATCTATGGGACACAGTAAAAGCACTCCTAAGACGAAAGTTCATAGCACTACAGGTCTACCTTTAAAAAAAAGAAAAAATTTTAATAAACTATCTAATCCTACAACTTAAAGAATTAGAAAGAGAAAAATAAGAAAATCCCAGAGTAAGTAGAAGGAAGGAAATAATAAAGATCAGAGTGGAAATAAATGACATAGAGAGTTAAAAAAATACAAAAATCAATGAATGCAAGATCTGAAAAGATAAACAAGATTGATGAAGCTTTAGCTAGACTCATCAAGAAACAAAGAGAGAGGACCCAAATAAGTAAAATTAGAAACAAAAGAGGTGAAACAACAACTGACACCACAGAAATACAAAGGATTATGAGAAAATACTATCAACAAATATATGCCACCAAGTTGGACAACCTGGATGACACAGACAAATTCCTAAAAAAATACAGTCTTCCAAACTGAATCAGGAAGGATCAGAAAACGTGAATAGGTCAATACCAACTGATGAAATTGAATCAGGAATTTAAAAACTCTAAGCAAACAAAAGTCCTGGTCTGGATGGCTTCACAGGGGAGTTTTACCAAACATTTAAAGAAGAAATAGCACCTATCCTCCTCCAACTATTCCAAAAAATCCAAGGGGAAGGATCACTTCCAAACTCATTTTATGAGGCCAGCATTAACCTAATTCCAAAACCAGATTAGGACACTACAAAGAAAGAGAATTACAGGCCAGTATCCCTGATGAACATAGATGCTAAAATCCTCAACAAAATAGCAAATCGAATCCAGCAATATATTAAAAAGATGATACATAATGATCAAGCAGTAACTATTCCAGGGGTGCAAGGCTGGTACGGTACTGACAAATTAATAAATGTGATACATCACATAAACAAAATGAAAGATAAAAATCACATGATCATATCAATAGATGCAGAAAAAAACATTCAACAAAATCCAACACCCATTTTTAATAAAAACTCTCAGCAAAGTGGGAATAGAGGAATCATTCCTCAATATAATAAAGGCTATATATGACAAACCCACAGCCAACATCATATTCAATGGGCAAAAGCTAAAACCATTTCCCCTAAGAAGAACAAGACAGAAATATTCACTTTCACCACTCTTATTCAACATAGTACTGGAGGTCCTAGCCACAGCACTCAGACAAGAAGAAAACATAAAAGGCATCCAAATTGGAAAGGAGGAAGTAAAACTGTCATTATTCACAGATCACATGATACTGTACATAGAACACCCTAAAGACTCCGCCAAAAAACTACTAGGTTTAGCAAATGAATTCAACAATGTAGCAGGAGAGAAAATTAACATCCATAAATTGATGGCATTTTTATACACCAATAATGCATTTTCAGAAAGAGAAATTAAAAAAAATCCCATTTATGATTACAACAAAAACTAAGATACTTAGGAATAAACTTAACCAAGGAGAAAAGACCTGTACTCAGAAAACTATAGGAAGTTGAAAAAGAGATAGATGGAAATATAAACAAGTAGATGGTTATACGGTGTTCATGGATTGGTAGAATTAGCATCATTAAAATGTCCATACTCCCCAAGGCAATGTATAGATTCAATGCAATCGCTATTAAAATTTCAACAGCATATTTCACAAATCTAGAACAAATATTCCAAAAATTTGTAAAGACCCCGAATAGCAGTAGCAATCTTGAGAAAGAAGAACAAAGTTGGAGGGGTCACAATAGCAAATATCAAGTTACACTACAAAGCCATTGAAATCAAAACAGCCTGGTACTGGCACAAGAACAGGCATATAGATCAATGGAACAGAACAGAGAACAAAAATTGACCCAAACCATTACATTCAATATTTGACAAAGGAGGCAAGAGCATACAGTGGAGTAAAGACAGTCTCTTCAATAAATGGTGTTGAGATAACTGGACAGGTACATGAAAAAAATTGAAACTAGACCACCAATTTACACCATATACAAGAATAAACTCAAAATGGAAAAAGACTTAAATGTAAGTCATGAAACCATAAGAATCCTCCAAAAAAACATAAGCAGCAAAATCTCAGACCTCTCTCATAACAATGTTTGCTGATACATCTCCTAGGGCCAGAGAAACAAAGGAGAAAATAAACAAATAGGACTACATCAAAGTAAAAAGGCTCTGCACAGCAAAAGAAACCATCAACAAAATGAAAAGAGAGCCCACTGTATGGGAGAACATATTTGCCATTGATATATGTGATAAGGGATTAATGTCCAAAATATATAAGGAACTCATACAACTTAACCAAAGGAAGACAAACAATCCAATTAAAAAATGGGCAAAGGACCTAAATAGACACTTCTCCAAAGTGGACATACAGATGGTCAACATACATATGAAAAAAATCCTCAAAGTCACTAATAATCAAAGAGATGCAATTTAAAATGACAGTGGGGTGTCAGAATGGCTACCGTCAACAAATCAACTATTGCTGGCTAGGATGTGGAGAAAGGGATCCCTACTACACTGCTGGTGGGAATGCAGACTGGTGCCACTGTAGAAATAGTGTGGAGTTTCCTCAAAAAATTAAATATGGGACTGCCATTTGACTCAGTGATCCCACTTCTAGGAATATATCCTAAGAAACCCAAAACACTAATCAGAAAGAATATATGCACCCTTATGTTCATAGCAGCACAATTTACAATAGCTAAGATCTGGAAACAGCCCAAGTGCCCATCAGTAGATGAGTGGATAAAAAAGCTGTGGTACATTTATACCATGGAATACTATGCACCTATAAAAAAGAGGGGTCTCTTACCCTTTGAGACAGCATGAAGGGACCTGGAGAGTAAAATAAGTCAGTCAGTGAAAGACAAGTATCACATGATCTCACTCATATATAGAATCTAAAGAACAAAATAAACTGATGAACAAAATAGATCCAGAGACATAGAAGCATGGAATTGACTAATGAATCTCAGAGGGAAGGCAGGGTGGGCAGGTGGGTGGGTGGGAAGAGATTAACCAAAGAACTTATATGCATATATGCATAACCCATGGACACAGATAATAGTGTGGTAAAGGCCAGGGGTGGGTAGGTGGGGTGGGGTAGAAGGGGTCAATGGGAAAAAAATGAGACATCTGTAATACTTTCAACAGTAAAGATAAGTTGTTAAAAAGTAGGGGAAATAATGGCTTAAATTAGCAGGGCTCCAAAACTCAAATATTATAGTTGAATAACCATGATTTCCCCCTTTTTTAGAAAATTATTAAAATACAGACAATAATTAACTGACTTTTAGCTACTCAGCACCAAAAAGTAACAAATGTTGTTAATATATTAACATTTTAGCTTCAGTTTTTTAAATTTAATAAAGTAAACAAATATTAAAAAATTAAAGGTGAAATAAAGAGCCTCTCAGACAAACAACAATAAACAAATAAAAAACAACAACAATAAAACAAAAAGCTAAAGGGGTTTATTATCACCAAAGCAGTATTGCAAGAAATGTTAAAGGACTTGCTTTAAAAAGAAGAAAACAAAAGAAACAGAGAGAGAGGAACATATGTATAAAGAATAACATGGCAATAAATAAGTACCTATCAAAAACACCTTAAATGTAAACAGATTAAATGATCCAATCAAAAGATATAGAGTCACTGAATGGATAAGAAAACATGAACCATATATATGGTGTCTACAAGGGACCCACCTCAGAACAATAGATACACACAGACTGAAATTGAATGGATAGAAAAAAAATATTCCATGCAAATGGAAACATACAAACCAAAAAAGATGGGACAGCAATACTTTGGACAAAATAGACTTCAAAACAAAGGCCATAAAAGAAAAGATCACTACATAATACTACATAAGGGGATCACTACATAAGGGGCTCTATCCAGAGGATATATAACCCTTGTAAACATATATACACCCAACATAGGAGCACCTAAATATATAAAGAAAATATTGGTGGGCATTAATGGAGAGATCAACAGCAATACAGTCATAGCAGGAGATTTTCAAACCCCACGGACATGATAGGTCTTCCAGAAAAAATCAACAAGGCAACAACAACCTTAAATTACACACTGAATCAGATGAATTTAATTGATATTTACAGAACATTTCATCCCAAAGCAGCAAAATATATATTCTTCTCAAGTGCACATGGAAAATTCTCAAAGATAGACCACATGTTAACAGAAAATAAGTCTTAATAAATTCAAGAAGATTGAAAGCATATCAAGCATCTTCTCTGACCACAATGGTATGAAACTAGAAATCAGTTACAATTAAAAATCTGAAAACCACTCAAACACATGGAGGCTGAATAACATGTTATTAAACAATGAATGACTAAACAATGAGATCAAGGAAGAAATCAAAAAGTTACCTGGAGACAAATGAAAATGAACAAACAACAACCCAAAATCTATAGGACACAGGGAAAACAGTCCTATGAGGGAAGAACATAGCATTACAGGCCTATATCAAGAATCAAGAAAAATCTCAAATAAACAATCTAACCCTACACCTAAAAGTACTAGAAACAGATTCATCAAGAAAAAAGAGAGAATCCAAATAAATAAAATAAAAATGAAACAGAAGTGACAACTGACACCACATAAAAACAAAGGATTGGAAGAAACTACTATGAACAAGCATATGCCAACAAATTATACAACCTGGATGAAATGGATAAGTTGCTAGAAACATACAAACTTCCAAGTCTGAATCAGGGAGAATCAGAGAATCTAAACACACCAATTACAACTAATGAAATTGGAGCAGTAATAAAAAATCTCCCAGCAAACAAAAGTCCTGGTCTGGATGTCTTCACAGGCGAATTCTACCAAACATTCAGAGAAGAACTAACACTTATCCTTCTCAAAGTATTCCAAAAAATTCAAGAGGAAAGAAGACTTCCAAAGTCATTTTACGAGGCCAGCATTATCCTAATTCCAAAACCAGACAAAGGCACTACAAAGAAAGACATTTATAAGGCAATAACCCTTATGAACATAGATGCTAAAATCCTCAACAAAATATTAGCAAATTGGACCCAGAAATACATTAAAAAGATCATATACCATGATCAAGAGGAATTTATTCTGTGTATGCAAGGTTGGTTCAATATTCGCAAATAAATAATTGTGATACATCATACAAGCAAAATGAAGGATAAAAATCATGTGATCATATAATAGATGCAGAAAAGGCATTAGGCAAAATTCATAATTTATAATAAAAACTCTCAGCAATGTGAGAATAGAAATCATACTTCAAAGGCCATATATGAAAACCCTACAGCCAATATCATACTCAATGGACAAAAACTAAAACTACTTCCCTTAAAATCAGGAACAAGACAGGGATGCTCACTTTTACCACTCTTATTTAACATAGTACTGGAAGTCCCAGCCACAGCAATCAGACAAGAAGAAGAAATAAAAGGCATCCAAAATGGAAAGTAGGAAGTAAAATTGTCATTAGTCACAGATTGCATGATACTGTCTATAGAAAACCCCAAAGACTACACTAAAATACTACTAGATCCAATAAATGTATTCAGCAAAGTAGCATGATATAAAATTAATGTTCAGAAATTGGTATTTCTGAATACCATTTTTATATATCAGTAATGAACTACCAGAAAGAGAAATTAAGAAAATACCACCTGGACAGGTAACTCAGTTGGCTAGAGCACTGTCCTGATATGCCAGGATTGGAGGTTCAACATCTGGTCAGGGCACCATATAAGAATTAACCAATGAATGCATAAATAAATGGAACAACAAATTGATGTTCTCTCTCTCTCTCTCTCTCTCTCTCTCTCTCTCCCCCTCCCTCTATCTCTTTTTTCAAATCAATAATTTTTTTAAAGTAAAAAAAATCTCACTTAATATTGCAAAAACAAAAAAAAAAGGTAACTTGCAATAAATTTAACCAAGGATGTTAAAGATCTGTACTCAGAAAATTATAAGATACCTAAGAAAGAAATTGAAAAAGATACAAATAAGTGGAAGCATATACAGTGTTTATTGATAGGAAAATTAACATCATTAAAATGTCCATACTCCCCAAAGCAATCCACAGGTTCAAAATAATTTCTATTAAAATACCAATGGCATATATCACAGATCTAGAACAAATATTCCAAAAATTTATATGGCACCACAAAAGGCTCTGAATAGCCTAAGAAATCTTAAAAAACAAGAACAAAGTTGGAGGTTTCCCACTACCTAATATTTAACTATACTACAAGTCCATAGTAATCAAAACAGCATGGTATTTTCCAAGAGCAGGTATATAGATCAATGTAACAGAATAGAGAGCCCAGAAATCAACCCACATCTTTATGACCAATTAATATTTGACAAAGAAGGCAAGAACATGCAATGGGGCAAGACAGTCTCTTCAATAAATGGTGTTGGGAAAATTGGACAGATACATGCAAAAAAGAGAAACTAGATTACCAGTTTACACCATACAAAAGAATACTCTAAATGGATAAAAGACTTAAATGTAAGTCGTGAAACCACAAAAATCCTAGGCAGGAATGCTTTTGTTGATGTATCACCTCGGGCAAGGGAAACAAAGGAAAGAATAAACATATGGGACTACATCAAATTTAAAAACTTTTGCTCAACAAAAGAAATCATCAACAAAATGAAAAGGTAATCCACTGAATGGGAGAACATATCTGCAAATGATACATCTGATAAGAAAACAAACAATCCAATTTAAAAAATTATCAAGCCCAGCTGGGTGTAGCTCAGCGGTTGAGTGTTGACCTAGGATCCAGGCGAGGTTCCATTCCCGGTCAGGGCACATGCGTGGGTTTTGGGCTCAATCCCCAGTCGGGGGCATGCAGGAGGCAGCTGGTCAATGACTCTCTCATCATTGATGTTGCTATCTCTCTCTTTCCCTCTCCTTTCCTCTCTCTGAAATCAATAAAGATATATTTTTTAAAAATAAAATAAAAAATTGTCAAAGGACTGGAATAGCTACTTCTCCAAAGAGGACATACAGATGTCCAAATAGCCATATGAAAAAATGCTCAACATCACTAATCATCAGAGAGATGCAAATTAAAACTACGATAAGGTATTACCTCACACTTGCCAGAATGACTACCATCAACAAATCAACCAATAGCAAGTGCTAGTGAGGGTGGGGAGAAAAGGGAACCCTACTACACTACTGGGGAGAATGCAGACTGGTGCAGCCACTGTGGAAAATAGTATGGAGTTTCCTCAAAATATCAAAAATGGAACTGCCACCTGGCCTGCGTGGCTCAGTGGTTGAGCATTGACCTATGAACCAGGAGATCACGGTTTGATTCCTGGTCAGGGCACATACTCGGATTGTGGGCTCTATCCCCAGTGGCGGGGGGGGCGTGCAGGAGGCAGCCTATGAATGAGTCTCTCATCGTTGTTGTTTCTATGGCTCTCTCCCTTCCTCTCTCTGAAATCAATAAAAACATATTTTTAAAATTTTTTTTTAATGGGGCAGCCTTTTGACCTAGTGATTCCACTTCTGGGAATATATCCAGAGAAACCTGAAACACTAATTTGAAAGCATATATGCACCCCTGTGTTCATTGCGGAGTATTTACAATAGCCAAAATCTGGAAAGAGCCCAAGTGCCCATCAGGAGATGAGTGGATAAAATAGCTGTGATATATTACACAGTGGAATACTACTCGGACATAAAAAAGAAGGAAATCTTACCTTTTTTGACAGCAGGAATGGACCTGGAAGTTATTATGCTAAGTGAAATAAGCCCATCAGAGAAATAAGACCGTCAGTGACATAAGCCCATCAAATACCATATGGTCTCACTTATATGTGGAATCTAATGAACAAAATAGAAACAGAGACATGGATACATGGAACAGACTGACAGCTGTCAGAGAGGACAAGGATTGAGGATGCTGGATGAAAGAAGGTGAAGGGATTGAGCACACACACACACACACACACACACACATGTACAAAACACATAGACACAGACAACAGTGTGGTGATAGCCGGAGGATGAGGGGTGTATGGGTAGGTGGAGGTGGGTAAAAGGACCATAAACGGGCAATGAAAAGAGATTTTGCTTTGGGCAATGGGCACACCATGCAGTGTGCAAATGATGTTTTATTGAGTTGTACATTTGAAACCGTATGGTTTTTAGAACCAATGTCACCCCAATTAGTTCAATTTTAAAAAGAAAATGAATAAACAAATTTAAAAGTAAAAAATATAAAAGAGAAGGGATTTTTCATGAATAAAATAAATTACAAAAGGTTAAAGGTTAAAATGGAAACTATGTGCTCTCTTTCTTCTGGCCCCTTTTTTCCTTACTAGTGGGAATAAAAAAGTATTTTTTTAATTTCTAATTTTAATAATTCTACCCTAACCATACAGTATTGGTTGATCAAAAAACCAACGAAGTATGGAAAGTTCAGCTTAAAATTTTTGAAGTAATCTGGTTATAATAAGTGGTAAGATAGAGTACAGTTGAGAGATGGAATGCAAATTCTTGCAAAGAACTTTTTAGTTTTTCAGTTTAAGATCACTGTCACTTATTAACCAGCCATATTTGCACTAGGCACTGAGAATACAGCAATGAACTCCACTTTTTTTAAGCATATATCCCAAAGTACCAAAGAAATGTTAACAAAGGTGAGTTAGGTGGAGGAGTAGAGGCACTAGAAAGAGTTTTCTGCCTGACCATACTGATACTTTATATTCCTTATAACCATTTCATTCAGTGAGGATATGCTAGCCTGGACAATGTTTTATGGGAGGGAGAAACACCACATTGCTGTTTTGAGAGCTTACCTACTACCCCAACACAAACATGGTCAAAGGTAATGGTAATGACCCACACTGCATGGAGGCCTTAGTATGAGAATGCAGGTGTAGAGTTCAATCTTATGATTTCAAAATAAGCCAGACTGAGCCAGTGCTCTCTTAGGCATATCCAATGAACGAATGAGAGCCAGTACTCTCCAGCAGGGCAGAGATATGTGATCTTTATATATGCTGAATGTAGAATCTAGGGAACTATAATAATATGACCACTTTGGTAGTTGGAACAAGATTTATTTCACTGCTGAAGATACACTGGACCTAGATCAAGAGAGCTTGTCAATGGATTATTAGGGAGAATGGAATGCTATGGAAGTATTTAGCTAACGTTTAAAAACCAACTCTTAATTAAAAGCACTTGTGATGAGCCTCAATCCTGGTATTTGTTCTTGGATTAATTCTTTATTGCAGTTCTAACTAAGTTGTCCAAGTAAGTGTAAATATATATCTGTACCAAACAGCAAAAACCCATGCACTTACTGTATGTTAGATTTTATTTTCATTGTGTCCATTCATTCAGTCTTAGGAACCCAAGAAAGGATTAATACCACATGGATGCCTATTCTTCCCTTGGCTAGTCTACAAGGTACCTGATCATTCCAAAATCAGACCAAGCAAAGATTTAAAGTGTATGCCCTCTATTTGCTGAGATTTTTTTTTATCACAAGCACTAATTGGTACTTCTGAAGATGTTTATATTAATATCTTGATTATCATGTCCTTAATCTCCTTTTGTTCATCTTTTGTGTCCACAAAAATGGGAGACTTGGGTGTCTAAACCTGAGTAATTTAATTCTAATAGCAGAAAGAAGTCAACTATACAGATAACATTTTCTTTTTTTGAAGAATTTTAAAAAATTGATTTTAGAGAGGGAGGAAGGGAAAGAGAGAGAGAAACATCCGTGTGAGAGAGGCACATTGACCGGCCATCCCCCACCCCCAAGTGCCCTGACCCTTAATGGAACTCACAACCCAGATACATGCCCTGCATGGGAATCAAACCCATGACCTTCTGATGCACAGGATGACACTCCAACCAACTGAGACACAGTGGCCAGGTCCAGTAATATTTCTTGGTAGTTCCCCCAAGTACTTCTATTTAAAAGTCATATTCATTTATTATTCTCCTAGAATGACTGCAAATATTAGAGAGTAAGCAAGGTGGCTTGCTCCTCCTACTCCTAACTTTAAAATATGTTTTGAGCAATCTTTTGAATGAGGGAAAAGATGTTAGAGAGCGCAGTCGATAAACTATGGCTGTGGGTCAAATGCAGTCACAGCTTGTTTTTGTAAAGTTTAATGGTAACACAGCCACATTTATTTTCTCATGTATATGATGACTGCTTTTACACTAAAATAGCAGGATTGCAGGATTGAATATTTGCAATAGAGACCTTCTGGCTTGCAAAACCTAAATTGTTTACTGTCTGGACATTGAGAGAATAAGCTTGTAAACTCCTGTATATAGAAAAAGGAAGAGAGAGCATTCTAGTCAAGAGCATTACCCTGTCAAACAAGAGATCATTCAGATAATCAAGGAACAATTTGTAGATGGCTTTGAGGTTAATTCCTAGGACTATTAATTTGAGCAATAAATGGTATCTGGAATAGAGTTCTGAGAAGGAAAATAAAGCTCAAACGACTCTTGAATTCTGGATAGAATGGGTCAGAGAATCTAGAAGCTGATAGTAAGAAGTTTCAAATGAAATTTACTGAATGTAAATAATCATTTTAATCTAGTATTTGTTAATTTTTATTGTTACCACCTTTACATGATAGATTAATCTGAAAATTATGTTTTATTTTTGGTATTTTTTTAATTTCCAGTGTCAGTGGTATTATCAGATGAAAGGAAAATTTAGACATGGAAAGTAACATTCCATGGATATAGGAAAGACTCTAGTCTTGGTGCAGCTTTATTTTAATTCCTAATTCCCTAAATTTTTACTAAGAATCTGTATTGAATTTTATCAAATGCTTTTCCTGGTTCTATTGAAATAATTATGTGATTTTTGTCCTTACTCTGTTAATATGTTGTTATATTAATTGTCAAATGTGATATCAATATTGCTTTCCTGGGATAAGCCCCACTTGGTCATGCTATATTATCCTTTTTATATGTTACTAGAAATGATATTCTAATATGTTTAAAGAAATTTTGAATCTATGTTCATAAGAGCATAGATTGCTCTGTAGTTTTTATTTTCTTACAATGTCTCTGTATAGATAATGAGTTGGTAAACCTTCCTTTCTCCTCTCTTTTTCGAAAGACTTTGTGTTAGATTTGTATTATTTCTTCCTAAATAATTGGTAGAATTCTTTAACTAAATTTGAGTCTTTGTTCTTGGTTTTGTTAGTTGGTTTTTTATCTATCATTTTTCCATTTCATCCAAGTGGTTGAATTTTTGGCATCAAATTGTCTATAATATTCTTTTATTATCCTTCTAATATTTGTAGTATCTGTAGTGATGTTCCTTCTTTCAATAATAATATTGGTACTTTGTATCATCTCTTTTCCTTGAAACTAGAATTTATGAATTGTATTGATGTTTTCAGAGACTCAGTTTTTAGTTTTATTGGTTTTTTAAAAAAAAATGTTCTATTTCATTCATTTTTGTGCTTGTCTGTGTAATGGTCTATAAGTGTAATTTAAATCAAGTAATTTGATAATGTTATTCAAGTAATCAATATTTTTTGCTGCTGTTTTGTTTACTTCTGTCAGTTACTAAGAAAGAAGTGTTGAAACCTCCAACTATAATTGGTATCTTGTCTGTTTCCTCTTTTTTGTTTTTTAAGAATTTGCCTTATGTATTTCAAAGCTTTGTTATTTAGGTGCATACACACATTTTTTGATGAATGGTCCTTTATCATTATGAAACATACTTCTTTATCTCTAGTAATATTCCTTGTTCTGAAATCTACTTTGTCTGATTTTAATATAGCCACCCCAGTTATCTTTTGCTTAGTGCTTGCATGGTGTATATTTTCCACTAATCCTTCTTTTAGTATTAAGCTTTTTGAAATATTTAACATAGTTTATTGTGGACAGTATGTAATTGGATCTTGCTTTTTTTTTTTTTATCATCTGACAACCTGTGCCTTTTAGTTAGTATGTGGACTATTTGCATTTAATGTAATCGTTGATACATTTGGGCTTAAATCTCTCACATTGTACTTGTTTTCTAATTGTTTCATTTGTTTTTTATTTTTCTCTTTTCTTACTTTTTACATATTAATTGAATATTTTAAATTGAAGATGAAATTTATTTTCTCTAATGGCTTATTAACTATACCACTTTGTTCAATACATTATATAGTTGACCCTTGAACAAGGTATGGCTTAAGGGCACCAACCTCCTGTGCAGTTAAAAATCCACATAACTATAGTTGGCATACATGGATTCCCAACCAAGGAGTTGACCCTTGAACAACACAGATTTTAACTGCATGGGCCAATTGAAAAAATTCCAGGTATACATGGGCCCATGTTGTTCAAACCTTTGTTGTTCAAGGGTCATCTGTATTTTCTTTAAACAGTTATCATTTAAATAAATTTATAAATTAGAAAAAAATGTCCTTTATTAATTTGGTATTTCTGGCAATCTGTCTTTTTTTGTGTATTTTACTTGTCATTTTATATTATTTTCCCTTTGCCTGATGAAATTCCTTTAACATTTCTCATAGCAGATCTGCTAATAATGAATTTTCTCAGGTATTTTTGTCTGATTTGTCATAATTTTAAGGAATATATTTGCTACATGTAGAATTCTAGGGTTGTTTTTTTTTTTCTTTCAACATTTTTAAAATGTTGGTCTACTGCCTCCTGGCCTCTGCTTTTCTGATTAGGAGCTAATGGTCATTTGAATCATTTGGCCTATCATCTCATGTAATGTGTCATTTTACTCTGGCTACTTTTAAGATTTTACATTTATCTTTGGTTATCAGCAGTTTGACTATGATCTGCCTAGGTGTGGGTTGTTGTTTTATTTTGTCCTCTTGAATTTTACTGATCTTTTTGAATCTGTAAATTCTTTACTGAATTTGGGAATATTTGGCCTTTATTTTTCAATGTTGTTTCTGTCCCATTTTTTCTCTCTATCCTACTGAGACTACTTCTTAGTGGATGTTAAACTTCTTAATATTGTCAAACAGGTCCCTGAGACGTGTGTGTGTGTGTGTGTGTGTGTGTGTGTGTGTGTGTGTATGCTTTTTTTTCTCTCTGTTCTTTAGATTGTAATTACTCAATTCATTTTAAAGTTAACTGATGTTTTTCCTTGCTAATCTCCATTAAACCAATGCAGTGAACTTTTAAATTTCAGATACTTTATATTTGATTTCTAGAATTTTCCTTTGGTTCTATTTTATAACTCCATTTATTTGCTAATTTTTTTTTCTTTTAAATTCATTATTAGCATTTTTTCCCTATTCTTTAGCTTAGTTATAATAGCTTCTCTACAGTGCTTGTCTGATAATTTTACCTGAGGTCCATTTTTGTTAATTTCCTTTTCACTTTAGAATCAGTCATATATTTCTGTTATTACATATGTCAAGTAATTTTGGATTGGATTCTTGGTTTTGTTGATATTATATTGTAGAGACTCTGGATTCTGCTTTATTAGTCCCCAAGCAGTTTATTTTGTTTTTACAGCAATTACCTTGGTTGGACTCAGATTACAAATTATGCCTTTTGGATAACAGTTGAACCTTCAGTTCAGTTCTTTTCTTCTTAGCTGGGTGGCTTAAAGTTGGCTCCATGAATTCGTAGTTTGTGGGTCACCTAGAAATGTTGGCAGGTTGTGTAAACAGCCTGTGGCTCTATCTCTTTGGTGCTGTTGGTATTCTTTGTGCCCCTTCACTTGCTGGCAGCTGTCCTCTAACTTTTCAGATCTAAAAGACAGTGCATTTTCTTCTGAGTTTTAGCCGCTGTACGTGGTGCCAAGGGTAGCCTACTCTCAAGCTCAAAACTCATTTAAAAAAAAAATTATCTTCTTCCAAGTTTCAGAATCTGCCAGCTGTTTTGCACTATTCAGTTCTTTCAGGTAATTTCTTTTGCATTTTGCCAGAGTATCTTATTATCTACGGGAGAGCCAGTCTGGTAAGAACGTATTTGTCTACGCCAAAAGCTGAACTACGTCTATGCCTGTCAGGCCTAGTCCTCAGTGAAGACCCAATGGGACCCCTACACAGACCTCTTTTTATTCATGCTGCCTACTTTCAGGAACTTTGTCCAAAAATTTCCACCTGCTTCAGCCTCCCCAGATTTGATATCCGTCTCCTCATCGCAGTGAGGCCAACTTGAACCCTCTCTGCATTCTCTCTCTCTATTTGGCTCCAGGCAGAAAGCCAGTAGAAGTGTAGAGCTTGCCTTAGTTTTCCCCTTTCTCTTAGAAATCCCAGTCCTGTCTTTTCACATCTGAAAGCAGTTGTTTCATATTTTTGCTCATGATTTACAACAGGAGGTTAAACTCAATTTTTGTTGTTTCATCATGGCTGGAAGAAGAAGTTGTGTAGATTTATTTTATTTATTTATTTTTTAAATATATATCTTTATTGATTTCATAGAGAGGAAAGGAGAGGGATAGAGAGAGATAGAAACATCAACGATGAGAGAGTCATTGATCAGCTGCCTCCTGCATGCCCCCTACTGGGGATGGAGCCCGCAACCTGGGCATGTGCCCTTACAGAGTATTGAACCCTGATCACCTGGATCCTAGGTCGAAGCTCAACCGCTGAGCCATGCCCGGCCAGGCTGTAGACTTATTTTTAAAATAATATTTGAGGGATACAATAGATATGTACATTTATATCTATTTAAAAGTACTGTTTCTAATTTTAAAAAGAAATTCATATTACAAAATAATTTTAAAATATAGAAAAGAGGACAATAAAATCATTCTAAAATCTAACCAACAATAGACAATTGGTGTTAACAGATAGATGCATTTCCTTGGAGTTCTTGCAGTTTTTTCCTAGACTTTTAAATATTATAAATATGTGTGTGTGTGTATGTTATAATGTAAATGTAATTATTATATATTATGTATATTATAATATGTATAATTTACATATATATGAATTTTTAAATGTTAATGAAAGATCATTTACAGATTGTAGATAGAAGAAAATAGAGGCAGGGTATGGTGACAGCTAATATTTGTCCCTGGGTAATTTATTGGTCTCTCTTAATTAAGCAAAATTACTCAGGCCATTTAGTATGAGTTTTAACCATGCAAAAATATTTACTCAAGATACTTGGCAAGGTTTTGCTCTGTGTAACTCTATTTTATGGGGAAGGGTGAGGAAAGTTTCTCTTGGCAGAGTGTCTCATGCAAATAGTTTAGATACTTTTTGCAAGTGCTAAATAAAAATAGCAGAAATATCATATTGTGTTATTGTAAAAAATAACAAGATATTCCAGCTCAACAAATCTGGGATGAATTATTTGGTAGTAGTCACTATACCTAGACCTGATAAAGGAGTGGAATCCCAAGAGATAATTAGGAGAGAGTACTGCAATATTGAGCTTTCCTCCCGGGCTGCAAAATTTATTCAGTAATACATATGCCAACAGAAGTAGATTGGAGTTCAAAGCATATTACAGGAGAAATGTTTATGTTTTTCTTTCAATTGCTGATTTATCTTCTGCCTTTTACATATTATTTCATCCTAATTTTGACATTATATTTTCATTTTCTTTCTTCCTTTATTCTATTTCCTTTTCCCCTTCTCTTTCTTTTATTCTTTTCATCTCATTTAGTCAAATCATCCCAGATTTTTCTCTCATGACTTCCTGCATCTCCAAAAAAGAAAACAAAATGTCTTATATTTTAAAGAGACCAAAAATGTTATAAAATTTTCTTTCTGTTTTCAGAGTTTTATTCTTCTCCTTGGTAGCTAGGGAAATTTGTCCTTTCAGTTTTGTTTTCCCATGGGTACCATGTTATCTTTCTGTTAACTTTTTCTTAAACAAGGAAAAGTATATCCAGATCTAGTGTTTGTCAACAGACCAACAGGTAAGTTAATTTCCTTTGGCTCAGCATTTTCTCTGCTTAGATACTAGTCAAACTCTCCTCCCAAATCTGCAGCCAATGGCAGGTGAAAATTATGAGTCACAGTCCAATCCCCAGTGTATTTCATTTTTGCTGGACTGATATAGGACTTTTTTTTTTTTTTTTTAATGTATAAAGTATAGCTAAGTGGATAAAGAACACACAAAAGAAAACAAAACTATTCTCAGTTTGCATTATTACAAGGGTTCTTCTCAGCAGGTTTTAGATGACAATGAGATTTTCAAATTGTAGCCATGAGCTAATCAACATCACAATGCAGAGCCTTGGGCCTAATCCCAGAATCCCTGCATCACAATCTTTAGTGTGAGGAGCTGGAAGGCCTGGACACCAACATTTTAAACAAATTCTCTAGGTGAGTCCTGTATGCTCTAAGAGCATCTGACTCTACTACCTGAAAGGCAACTCAGTACTGCTTGTCAATCTCTGCTTCTGACTCAGTGTGGCCTATTAATAGGGAGATGTAGATCAAGAAATATTTATGGCTGCAGGTATAAAGAGTGCCCACATTTGGCCATTACAAAAATCCAGCATTACATGAGGTAGAGGCTGCCAAGTGTCCTGTCTGATAAGGTCTTTTTGTCTCCTCCTTGCACCAGTAAACACCACAGGTAGGGCTAATGGATTATTTAATTACTTTCTGGTGAATAGATTTACTATATCTCAGTTATACTATATAAGTAGTTCATAGGTTGTAATTTTTCCTTCTATTCCTTTGGTCTGAATATTAGAGGAAATTCTGCCCAGCATTTACCTTTTTTGGTGTATACATCCTCAATTTTCATAGAAGGTTGGAAGTGGCTATGTTAGGGTTTATTGGCTAGATGCCGTTTTAATTCTTTTTTAAAAAAATCCTCATCAGAGCCTGGCCAGGTGTGGCTTAGCGGTTGAGCGTCTACCTAGGATCCAGGTGATCGGGGTTCGATTCCCGGTCAGGGCACATGCCCTGGTTGTGGGCTTAATCAATGACTCTCTCATCATTGATGTTTCTATCTCTCTCTCCCTCTCCTTTCCTCTCTCTGAAATCAATAAAGATATATTTTTAAAAAATAAAAATAAAATAAAATAAAATAATAATAAAAATAAAATCCTCATCAGAGGACATGCTTAGAGAGAGAAAGGGTGAGAGACAGAGATAGAGATAGATAGATGATGATAGATGATGATAGATAGATGATAGATAGATGATAGATAGATGATAGATGATAGATGATAGATAGATGATAGATAGATGATAGATAGATGATGATGATAGATAGATAGATGATAGATAGATAGATAGATAATAGATAGATAGATGATAGATGATAGATGATAGATAGATAGATAGATAGATAGATGATAGATGATAGATAGATAGATAGATAGATGATAGATAGATAGATAATAGATAGATGATAGATAGATAGATGATAGATGATAGATAGATAGATAGATAGATAGATAGATAGATAGATAGATGATAGATGATAGATAGATAAATAGATAGATAGATAGATATAGATAGATGATAGATAGATAGATAGATGATAGATAGATAGATGATAGATAGATAGATAGATGATAGATAGATAGATGATAGATAGATAGATAGATAGATGATAGATGATGATAGATGATAGATAGATAGATAGATAGATAGATAGATAGATAGATAGATAGATGATAGATATAGATAGATAGATGATAGATAGATATAGATAGATAGATAGATGATAGATAGATAGATAGATAGATAGATGATAGATAGATAGATAGATAGATAGATAGATAGATGATAGATAGATAGATAGATGATAGATGATAGATAGATGATAGATAGATATAGATAGATAGATAGATGATAGATAGATAGATAGATAGATAGATAGATAGATGATAGATAGATAGATAGATGATAGATGATAGATAGATGATAGATGATAGATAGATAGATAGATAGATAGATAGATAGATAGATAGATAGATGATAGATAGATGATAGATAGATGATAGATGATAGATGATAGATAGATAGATAGATAGATAGATAGATAGATAGATAGATAGATAGATATAGATAGATGATAGATAGGATAGATATAGATAGACCTCAATTTGAGAGAGAAGCATCCATCTGTTGCCTTCCCTACCTGGCCTGACTGGAGATTGAACCTGCAACCCAGGTATGTGTCCTGACTGGGAATCTTACCAGCAACCTTTCAGTGCACAGGATGACACTCAACCAACTGAGCCACTCTGGCCAGGCTAGATGCCATTTTAAATCAGAAATTCTGATAGGTATTATCTTGAAGTAGATAGGCTTGATAGGCTTATCTTGAAGTAGAGTTGTAGCAAATTCACTTATATTTCTTACAATTTTGTTTATATTTAAAGATCTTTTCTATTTTTAAATATATTTTTAAAATTAAAAAAGACAACAGATTAGCACTCATTAATTGAAAGTAACATTTGTTAACATACTGCCATATTTATTTAATCACTTTTGTATAAAGTAAATAAAAAAAGATGAAACCAATATAGATAAATACATTATTAATTAAAGTTCATAGTGTATGTTAGAGTTCACTCTTTGTGTTGTTTTTGTTTTGACAAATGTATAGTGACATGTACCCACCATTACAGTATCACATGGAATAGTTTTACTATCCTAAAAATCTCCTGTGCCCCACCTATTTGTCCCTCCCCACCCTCCTACTGAATACCTGGCAACCACTGATCTTTTCAGTGCCTCACAATTTGCTTTTTCTAGAATGTCATATAGTTGGTATCAAATAGTATATAGCCTTTTCATATTGGCTTCTTTCACTTAGCAATATACATTTAAATTTCCTCAATGTCTTTTTGTGGCTTGATAGCTCATTTCTTTTATTACTGAATGATATTCCATTGTGTAGATGTACCACAGTTTGTTTATACATTCAGTTATTAAAGGATGTTTTGATTGCCTTCAAGTTTTGGCAATTATGAATAAAGCATTTATTTGCCAATTATGAATAAAACATACATGTTCAGGTATTGTTTGAACATAAGTTTTGAACTCGTTTGGGTAAATACCATTCCTTGTCTTTTAGTTTTTATCACATAGAAGTTTAAAAATTTAATTTAGTCATATGTATAATTTTTATGGTTTATAATTTAAAATTTTTTTATTGATTGAGAGAGAGAGAGAGAGAGAAAAACATCAATGTGAGAGAGAACCATGGATCTGTTGCATCCCACACACACCAGGACCAGGGATTGAACCCACAACCTGGGTATGTGCCCTGATCGGGAATCAAACCTGTTACCTTTTGGTGTACAACACTCCAACCAACTAAGCCACACCAGCCAGGGCACTTTGTAATTTTTGCATTTAAAAAAATCTTACTGTAAAATCATAAACATATTCTGAAATATTTTGAAATCTTCTTTGAAAAATATTCTGAAATCTCCTTGACTAATAGTTTTACATTTATTTTTATATTAAGAACCTGACATTCTCAGCTTTTTACATTCTGTACCCAATCTAATTATTTCTCTTATCTTCAACATAACCCCTCTACTCAGCCCACAGCAATCTGCTTATTGATTCTAAAATGAGTCATGAACAGTCCCACTTCTATGCCTTTGATGATGCCATTTCCTCTGCCTTAAGAACTCATCTTCGTTTAAGTTCTAATCTTTCAAACTCAAACTAAGTTCAGTTTCACATTGTGGCCTTTTCTGACCTCCTTTTATTTGTTCTTAAGACCCTTTTCATATTTTTCAGACCCAGAATACAATATTAATATTTTGATCAATAATTTATGAGTATCCTATTACCAATCTAAGTATTAGAAAGAACCAGTCATGGAGAAAAATACAGCATTGCAGGAATTTTCCAGGTGGAATTTTATTATTTATTTATATATTGTAGGAACTCTTGATTTTGTACATCTCTGCTAACTTATTCCTTCATTGTAAGTAGTGTGGTGTTCTATCTAACTATCTTGGAAAAGCAAAATTCACATTTTATTTCTTATTTAAAAGTCTTGCTTGGTTTAGACGTTCATAAGATGAAAATAATAAGGCTCCATGGTTAAAGAATCTGTTATATTTAATATCCATCACTGCAGTTTTCAGTGGATAGTAGATTCAAATATCAATTCCCCCCCCCCACACCAGTGGTATTTCACAAATAGTGTGAGAAGCTACTGCACAGATGATCCAAACAGAGCCATAGCCAGCCTTCCTGTTCTATAGAAGCTCATATTCTTGGCCTCCGTGTGGCTTACTACATTCAGTTTAGATCTGATCTGTTCACATAACCCACACATTTCCTAGTCCAATTCTAGTCCTCAGATTTTCTCCCCACAGTCTCCCACACGCTATTCAACATTTCAGAACCAGATCAGGTATTGCTGCCTCAGTGAAATCTTCCTTGATTCTAATTTTCATTGCACTTAATATGTATTTCAATTAGTGCATTTGTGCCATATTTACTTTTGTCTGTCTCTTCAATTAGATCAACTCTTTAAGGGCAATGTTTGTAATGTCTGTCCTTTCATCCCCTGCATTAACAAGGACTCATTAGCCACTCCAAATATGATTATTCAATGAATAAATAATTCATAGATGTTCTCAGGATGTTACAAACCAAAATAATAATGATAATAATAATAATAATAAATAAGTAAATAAATAAAGAAGATTGATTCAGTGTGGGTAATCCAAGCTCAAATAGCTTTTTCTCTCAATTTATCTTTTTACATGTGTATCCTGGCTATAGAGTATTCTTAGGACCTAATATCTGCAAAAGAAGATAAACTACTATGTGCTTTCCAGAAGCATTCCCTGGAGAACTCTTGGTGTCTTTACTGCAAATCCTGCACACAGTTTGGGTGTGCCAGTGGCCTGGCAGTCATCTTTCCTATCAGTTGAAACCACACATTTTAACTCACAATTCAGAAAAAATGAACTTCCCACTAAAACTGGGATGTAAGCCCAGTACCAGTAGGGAATTTAGAGTGGGGAGACAAGCTCTGTTCTCTCGTAAGTTCTCAAGAAAGTGAGGTAGACTCAATGAGCCTACTGAATCTTAGAGGTAGAATGTTGATAGATGAAGAATCTTCCCTACTCCTGTCCCACATCTCTCTTTTCCCATCACTTTATAAGCTAGGGACTGTTACGCTAGAGACAGCTTAATTTCTTCTTAGGTATACCGATAACTGAATTGTATGTACTTTTTTAACTTACTTAAAATTTTAAAAATACTGATAAAATGAGAACATAAACGTAACTAATATTGAAAGAACCCATTCTAATTGCAGAATGTTCTAGTTGAAAGTGGTTTCAGAGATCATATCCTTTAAAGTTTCTTTTGACATCTAAGGAAAAGCAACAGGCCTAAGGAGATGTTATGACTTTCCTCAAGGTCATCCAGCCATAGTTTAATTCATAGACTGCAACCAGTTCTTTTGAGTGTCAGATCAGTGGTCTCTTTTTTAAAAGGTGATGAAATTTGGGGCAAGATTGAAATAAATATCAATAATTTGGTATGATAGAAAGTTATTAAAAATAATTTGGGGCCATAAATTAGAAATGATATGCATTCTCCTTAGACAGGATGTGTATAAATAAAGTTGATTGAAGTCAGAAATGTTATTGGTGTGTAGCCAAAGGAAAATTACTATCAAATGTAGAGTAGTGTAAGTTAAATAAATGAATTTAGTTAATATGTCTAGATCTTCAAATGGCTCAGTGCCTGTTATTTTTTAAAATCCTCTTTATTAACATGTTAATTGTTGAGTGATACATAAAAGGAAATGGCCAAGAAAATAAATAAAAGGAGTCTTCTCATGAAGAAATTAATTTTCCCCAGGAAATAACTATTCTTGCTAACACAAAAAATTCTTTGCATGTTTAAATCATGTGGAATCTCTCTACCCTAGGATTTTAAAATCCTAGACTACATGGATGATTGTCATTTAGGACCATGAGGTTTTATTTCCTTCATTTATACTTTTAGAGAATTTTACCTTAAAGTTGCTAACCAAGTCAGATACGTGTGTGTCTTAGCAATTGTCTTATAGCCAAGAAGTACTCTATTGATTCTGTTCCTAACAGTTGGATTCAGCACATAAAAAGTAGCCAAAGGAAATAGTTCATGTCTAAAAAATTTATGCAAAAATATTAGATTTATTAATTTCTTTTAGAAGTCTGTGTAAACTAGACATCAGTTAAAATCATCAGTGGAAATTTCTTTTAATGCTGTTCCAGTCTGAGAAAAAATTGATGACCAGAAGTCTTTTGTCTGCTTTTTGTACCCTTCCTCATCTCAAACACCTCATGCCTCCTTAGGATTTCTAGAAGCTTGAATTATGGAGCCTTACCAGAGCCTAACTTCCTGCATTGATCCTCTTATCAACCTTCTACATCTCACATCAGAATATACTTCCCTATATTTTATCTACTTAAAGCTGTGATAGTATAATAAAAATCATTCTTGAATTAATGTATTATTTTTTCATGTAATTGTCGTGTAAATTTGCATATTACCTAATTTTCCTGGAAGTATAATCTCTTAATCCAAAGCAGTAGATTTTAACATAATCCAAAGCAATGGAGATTAACTTCAAAGCAGTATAGTCAATGCCAATAATTTGTGACAGGCCAGAGAGGATGAGATATATTTGGGATATCAGTCACTTAAATCAGCAGAGTACAAAGGGAAATCCCTACTGAGGTATGTCATGTTGTATTCGTCAGGATTCTCCAGAAAAACAGAAGCAATAGCATATATATCTATAACGAGATTTATTTTAAGGAATTGGCTCATGTGATTGTGCAGGTTAAGTCCCAAGATCTGAAAACGGCAAGCTGAAGACCCAGGAGAACTAATGGTATAATTCTAGTCTGAAAGCCTACAGGATTGAGTCTCAAGAACATTAGCCAAAGAACATATATGCATAGCCCATGGACACAGACAAGAGTGTGGTAAAGGCCAGGGATGAGGGACATCTATAATAGTATCAACAACAATAATAATAGGATAATAAAGTGCACAATTAAAAGGTAAAAAAAAAAAAAGAGAGAGAGAGAGAGATACTTTTTCACTGTGTGTCTGAAGTCAGAAAAAGACCTATGTCCCAGCACGAGGAGTTCCCTCTTACTCAGGCTATTTGTTCTATTTAGAGCATCAATTGACTGGATGAGGCCCACCTACATTAAGGAAGACAATCTGCTTTATTCAGTCTACTGAGTCAAATATTAATCTCATCTAGAAACACCCTCACCATAACACCCAGAGTAATGTTTGACCAAATGTCTGAACACCCCATTGCAAGTCAGTTGACATACAAAATTAACCACATGTGGACAATGGTTTAGTCTTAATCTGCAAGATTCTAGAAAGAAGAACTGGGAACAATGGGCAAAACTCATGGGAGGCTGATTTGGGCTCATTATAAGAAATTTATAATAGCTGCAACCATGTAAAAAAGTGTGAAATGTTTTATAAGAGAGTAAACTTCAGATCTTCAAGTTTTTAACTGATGCTGTAGATAGAGTTTCTGCTCTGAGTGAAGGTTGCTACCCTCCTCAAGGTATTTCTACTCCAGAGAATTGTGCTATGCTCAATATTTAGGGGGCAGTTTTGTTTTTATGTAATCTCAGCCAAATCTTCTATCCTCCATATCACAGCCAGAGAGATCTCTTTAAAATACTTATCTGATTGTGTAGGTGATTGTTAAGGAAGTTCTTCCAGAAGTTGATGAGGGTAGGAAGGAAAAGTCAAGCCAAGTCCCAGTCATATCCTGTCTCTAAGAGAGGCCAGAACAGAAATTACATCACAGAGCTGATCCCATAAGCTATGAGCTACCCTGACAGCCAATATCTTCTAGGCACTCCCAGCAATCTGCACCTGTGGATAGGGCAGCCCCAGTCATCCAAGGACAGACCCCTGAAGCCTTTGGGAGCACAGTACAGAGTAGCTGGGGAAAAGACACAGAAAAAAATTTAAAAACATAAGAGGGTTCAGAGTGATCTAGGCAGAGATTTGACAGTGTTCTCATCATGTTTTATTTTAATCTGGGATGATACATGGCCCAAAATGTCAATTTTGTGTTTAGATTGAGAAACTCTGCAGATTACATAAATGGATCAATTAACAAAACAACTGTTCAAAACTTTGTTACAAAAGACAATTCCTGATATATTAGTAAGGCTTATTCTGAGAGGAATTTATTTGTTTATTCTTGAAATAAATATCAGTTAGGGTCGCTGAGCTATAAGGGACTATTATGTTGCTGAGTTTTTTGAGGGGTGGGGGTTTGTTTGTTTTCCAAATAATTTGACAGTTGAAAAAACTTGGGAGGTGGGGAAGTGGACTTCCATTCAGTTCCATGTTTTTCTGGAGCAAAGCAATAAAAGTAAGATTGATGTCTTGCTTATGTTTAACTGCCAACATTGCCACCTGCTATCTTGAGGCAGCAAGCAGCGTTGTTGGCACCCTTGTGCTTGGTGAGAAAATGAAGGAATGATGAATAGCCAGTTCCCAAAATCAAGCAGGGCACACAGCAGTGGCTGGCACAAGATGAAATGCTTGCTAAAGAAATAGAATGGCGAGTTGAAGCTCCCAGACCATTGATCAAACTTGTTTGTAGCCAACAATCAGTGTTTTACTTCTGGCTGCTAGAATCTCACTACCCTTCCTGATTCTAAAGGAAGCCAAGGACCCTTCATCTGTTTATACAGACCCTGTGTAACTACAAACAGAACTGTATAAAGTCATTCCGTTGGATCCAGGCATCCATGTACTTCCCCCATACATAAGCCAAGAAATGAATGTGTTCACTACTTTTTATTGCCCTCTGGGATCTTGCTACACACTTCCTAGTGGTATGATTTAACCTATATTTCCAACCTGCATATGGAAGAAAGTTTAAAACCAGTAGTTCATGTTATTGTTAGCAGAAACTGAGACCTTTCTGACCCTATTCATGAATGTAAGAAAGACCTCTCCATAGACTCATCAAATTTCATTTTATAGACTTAACTGAAACATTGGTTAGCCCATGGAGTGAGTAGCCATACTTTGTAAGGTATATCTCAGTAGAAGTGGGAAAATTCAGCATTCATAGTAGTTAAAATAGAGAATGCTAATGTCTATAAGGGTGAATATGTCTCCCTCATAACTCCTTAATTTTGAAACTCTCAAAATTAAGTCTATTCAGAGGGTTTGAGTCATCTATTAATATAGTAGGTGTTGCATAATTTTTACAATGCTCTATGGCCTTTC
Organism: Miniopterus schreibersii; assembly: GCF_964146895.1. Taxonomy (NCBI): domain Eukaryota; kingdom Metazoa; phylum Chordata; class Mammalia; order Chiroptera; family Miniopteridae; genus Miniopterus; species Miniopterus schreibersii. The sequence continues at coordinate 64,111,503 of NC_138106.1, read as the reverse complement.
TGATGATTGCTCATTCCTGTGCCAAATCTGCACATTCATATCTTCTTTTATTGTAGTTATCATACTGTTTTTGTATCATTATTTACAGAAAAGTCTTCTTTTTAGATTTTTAGACCTTTGAAGGAAATGGCTTTTGTCTTACTCAATTACCTAGCTTCAGCCCCTAGTACAGTACACAAAAAGTGCTCATTAAACATATATTAGATGAGTGAATTAATGAATGAAAAATTTAAAGCAAAGGACTAGAATAAGTTAATCCTCAAGCTCCTTTATTTCCTGTGGTAAACAGAATTCTAAAATGACCCCAATGTCTCATTTTTATATAATTTACTCCTTTGAGTGTGAATGGCACCTGTGAATATGATGAGATATCACTCCTGTAATTATGGTACATTATGTGACAAAAGGGATTCCTGAAAATGTAATTGAGATAATTAAGTTAAATTACAGATTTAAATACTGCAGATTTTTATTTTAGTTACTGAAAATTTTACAGATGTACTTAAGTTTACTGAACAGCTGACTTTGGGTTATCAATACAGAGATAATCTGGTGGGCCTAACCTAATCACATGAGCCCTATAAATTTGAACCTAGAGGTCAGAGACAGAAGTCAGAGACGAAAAGCAGCAGAGAGCTTTTCCCGGCCTTGAATGAGCAACTGCCATGTTATAGAGAGGGCCATGTGCCAGAGAATGATGAGCATCCCCTAAAAGCTGAGAACAGCCTTCCTTGACATCAATCAAGAACAAAGGACTTTCATCTTAAAATTGCAAGAAGCTGAATTCTGCGCGACGGCTGAGAATATGCATGTTTTGTTCATTGATGCATCCTCAGGGCCAAGAACAGTCTCTGGCACATAGGAGACTTTTTATAAATATTTGGCAAATGAATCAATGGTTTTTGAATTGTTTTAAATTGCTTGCTATGTACTATTGCTGTTCTGATCACATTGAAGAGGGAGTAAGGAGAGTATAAAGTAGGATGATTTTCCTTGAAGAGTATGTATTCTGTATTTTTCTTATACAATAGAGATTAACGTATAGAGAAGGAAAACCTGAACAGGACTGCCTTTCTTCCCACACTGGACTGTTGAGTGCTGTAGAGGGAGTACCATGAGCTCTGGATTTAGACAAATTTGAGTTTGTACCCAGGGTTCAGTGACTTACTGGCTGGAATTACACTGAAACCCCAGTTCCTTACTAGTTGATAGGAATAGTATCTACCTTGTAGAGTTGTTACAAGGATTAGAAGCAATATATGCACATTTGGGGTGTTCAATAACTAGTAATCTTATTTTAGGACTGACTTAATGACCCTGGTACTTTATTCTTTATATTTTCTTATACCCTTACGTAAAACCAGTTTTTAATGTGAATGGTCATTGACTGATTCCTATTGGAAATGTTTATGTGTGTTGTCTTAGATTCATATCTACAAGGTAATCTTCATAATAGGTCCCCATAAGGTTAATTTAAAGTTTAACCATTGTGGAACACAGATCTTAACAGGCAATAATAGGTGTTGTGTGGAGTAATGGAGGGCATATTGGACTAGGAATATGAAAATGTGGATTTCGGGATCAGGGGCGTGACCTTAGGCAAATGGTGCCACTTCCCTCTGCAGAAAATTCAAATGGCTCCCATTTGGCCTTGGAATAAATTAAAAATTCCTACACTGGGGCAAGAGGGTCTCCTGTCCTTGTCCCTGAGCTTTAGAAGACCTCACTCTGGCACTACTTTATCTATGGCCTTTCTCATAGGGTAATGAGTTTGTGGGGCTAACAGGATATGCCCACCTGGAACCTGTGCCTACATTTGAGATCATATTTAAGGTAGTTAGAACCCAGATCTCTGTATTCCTGGTTGAAATGGGCCTGAGTCCACTTCTAAGGATAACATGATCCTTTACCTTGCGTTGGTCCTCTGTTGGACCACTTTCTTCTCTCCCTGTGAGTTTGCTGTTTCCTCTGCTGGAACACCTTCCCAGCTTCCACATTTCCCAACCTGCCAATCAAAATGAACTGCTTATTACTCAACTCTATGTTTTATATCTCTATGTTAAATTTGACTGTTTGTTTTTCAGCCTCTACAATAGATTTTAAATTTAAGGAAAGAAAGTTCTCCTTGTTCATGTTGGTATTTTCTACAGTACATATTTCAGGGCCTTCCACATGCAAAGCACCCAGAAAAACTCTAGCAAATGAAAGAGTAGAAATTTTCTAAGACTTGGTTTCTCACCTCAAAAAAATAGAGTCTTATATAGATTATTTCAAAGATTATTTCCAGATCTAGTATTTTTGTAGTTCTGTATATAAAAACCTTAAGAGATTCCAGTGACCAGAGAAACAATATTGAAATGCACAGTATATGTGGTGAAAGCCTAGGGAGGTGGCAGTTGGGTGGAGGGGGTTAATGGGGGGAAAAGGAGGGTGATCTGTAATACTTTCAACAATGAAGATAAATTTAGCCCTGGCCAGTGTGCCTCAGTGGTTAGAGCATCAGCCCGCACACAGAAGAGTCAGGTTCGATTCCTGGTCAAGGGCATGAACCTGGGTTGTGGGTTTGGGTGCATATGGGAGGCAACCAACCAATGTGTCTCTCTCACACCAATGTTTCTCTCTCTCTCTCTCCTTCCTTCTGTTCCACTCTCTCTCTGAAAAGCATTTGGGAAAATATCCTCAGGTGAGGATTAACAACAACAAAATAAGATAAATTCTTAAAAATTTAAAAGTGCACAGTAAAATAGATTCCTAGAAACCATTTAGATGAGTTATGTGGACGTCAGTGTAGGAATTTCACCTCCAACATCTTGGAGAGATGATTACCCAGCCTGACTTAAAAATATCCAGCAAAGGAGCTCACCACCTTAGAAGTCAGCATTTTGCTTTGTTTCTCTTTGAACTGTGAGTGATCAGAGAGTCTTTCCTTAAATGGAGCCTAGTGCGAGTATTATTTCATCTAGACCAAACATTTCCACTTTTGTGTTCCTTTCATGACATGGCATCCAAACACCTCGCCTTTCTTGTGGTCCGCAACTGAGCACATTCCAATCTCTCACTTCATATTCCAAATGTTGTCTGACCAGTACTGAAAACAATGGAGTTAGAAATGTCCTGTCTAGGTGCTTTTTCATCTGTGAAAACATTCCAGTATGACTGTTTTACTATGGTGTTTTGTTTGCAAGGGCAACACACTGTTGGCTCATATTGAATTTATAGTCAAGTAAATGCTCTAGATTTGTTCACAGAAATTATGGTTAAGCCAGGTGTCTCCTATTCTGTCAGATGATCTTGGATCCTGGTGATATCTTGTTAGATTTAGCCCAACATTTCAACCTGTAATAATATTTTGAAAACTTGATTCGGTCATGCATTATATTAACCATCTCTCACAGCTTTGTCTTGGCTGCAGAACTGATAAGCAGGCCCTCTTGTCTTCATTGAAGGTACTAGGAATTGAAAACAAGACACAAGTGTAAAACCCTACAGCATGCCATCTACACTGTCTTTCAGATTATATTTTTCCAGATACTTCTTCCATACATAAGATGCTAAAGGAAAAAGGTAGAATCATTTTTCATGATCAGATAAATTTGAGAAACACCACAGGCTATATGGCCTTTCTTGGGAAGTTTCAGTGCATATTGCACATTATGAACTGCAGAGTCTTGCAGTAATGAGAAGTCTTGTTAAAGATCAATTAATCCAACACATCCCCAGCTTATTTGTGTAAGAAAACCTACTTGGTAGTTGTTGTTTTGATATGTTTGTTTTGATATCTTGCCTCGTTCCTGTTTCATGGAAAATACTTTAAGATATAATCCCTTATAACTGCAATGGCGTACTTTAGAATTTTATCATGAAGGACCCAAATAAATTGGTATGTGTTTTCCAAAATTTATTTTGCTTTTTGTGAGCTTTGAGATGAGGCTCTTTTTGTGTGTGTCCCTCTATGCTATTCAACATGATTCCTTAAAGACTGTGATTTAGCACTATGGGCTATAGAGACCTTTCCATTAATTTATTGATCTTATTCTATCTTGTGCCTCGTTTTTCTCTTTTCTGTGATTCTTCTTTCTTCAGTTTGAAAATGATTTCTCTTGATACAAAATTTGGAAACAAATCAATAATTAGGAATTTAGTCTTTCACTAACATTATTCTGTCTCACCCAAATGGATTTGGCTCTTTATGATTTTATCACTCATGGCAGAGCTAATTGTAATTTTAAAAAGTCATTTAAGTCCTATATTTTACTTTTGTACTCCACAGCCCATTTGGGACTTGAACTTGTTGCTCTTACAGGTTATGGCACTCATTCTCATTTTTTGTTATACATTATTTATTCTATCTTTTGAACACATTCTTTTAAAAATATGCTCTCATCCTACACAGTACCTAAGGCTCCATTTTTTGGTTTAAAAAGTAATCAGTGACTGTATTATCAGAGGGTCATTATTATTCTTCCATCTCTCTGAAGCAATCTTCCCTTTTATAATCTCTGGTCATGTGCTGATATCTAATTTGTTTTATACTTTTTGAGATGTGCTTTCCTAAAGTCCAGGGTAGATATTTGGCTGTCCCTCTGCATTTCTTTCCACAGCTTTATTATTAATTCCAAGAACATTGTTCACATTCTCCAAAGCTACTGTCATTCCCATTGACTCAATCAGTTTTTCCTTGTTGCAAAGAATTAAGTTCAAAGTAGCAGTTCTGCTTGCCTATTCCTGGACCAATTGAGAGCTGAAATGAATGGCAAAGCATCATTGAGCAAGTTATGTAAGACTGAGTTCCTCATTAAACATATAATTAGTGCCTACTCTGTGCCCAACAGAGTTCTTGCTAGAAGGAATATGGCAGAGAACAGGGCAGAGAGGAGGCAGAAGATACAGTAAACAAACAAAATTTTAAGTTCTCAGCTAATGATAGGGTTATATAAATAAAGTAAAATACTATAATACAATAAAATGTTATGGGTCAGGAGTGTATTAATTTAAATTAGATGCTAAGAAAAAGCCTCACTAAGAAAGTACCATTTCAGTCCTAGCCAGCTTTTCTCAGTGGTTAGAGCATCAGCCCTTGGACTGAAGGGTCCTGGGTTTGATTCCGGCCAAGGGCAAGTACCTCAGTTGCAGGCTTAATCCCCGGCCCTGGTCTGGGCATATGCGGAAGGCAACCAGTCAGTGTGTCTCTCTCACATTAATATTTCTCTCTCTCTCTCTCCCTTCCACTCTCTCTGAAAAAAATACCCTCAGGTAAGGATGGAAAAAAAAAAAGAAAGTAACATTTCAGCTGAGATCTGAAAGCCAAGAGAGATCCAGGAATAAAATATCTCTGGGTGGAATATTCCACACTGAGTGCCCTAGTCCTAAAGTGTGGGTAGTCTTGGCTTATTCTAAGAAGAGGAAGAAAGCAAAAGAACTGAGCATAAGAAATAGGAGATGGAGTAGTGGGAAACAATGTATAAGAAGTTGGCAGGAGATGGAGATAAGTAGAGATCAGATCATGTCTTTGTGTAAAAAAGTTAAGTCATGTAAGAATGACCCTGCAAGATTTTAATCAGGGCAGTGACATGATCTGGTTTATGTATTTTTTAAAATGACCCTGAGTCAAAAGTGAAGAATATATATATATTTAGTCTCTATGTCATTCTAAAAAAACAATACAAAAGATCAATGAATCCAAGAGCTGAGTTCTTTGAAAAGAAAAACAAAATTGATGAACCTTTAACCAGACTCATCAATAAACAAAGAGAGAGGACCCAAATAAATAAAATCAGAAATGAAAGAGGTGAAGTAACAACTGGCACCACAGAAATACAAAGGATTGTAAGAAAATACTATGAAAAACTATATGCTAATAAGCTGGACAACCTGGACAAAATGGACAAATTCCCAGAAAAATACAATCTTCCAAAACTGAATCAGGAAGAATCAGACTACCTGAATAGGTCAATTACAATTGAAGAAATTGAAGCAGTAATCAAAAAACTCCAGCAAACAAAAACCCTGGTCTGGACAGCTTCACAGAGGAGTTTTATCAAACATTCAAAGAACTAACACCTATCCTTTTCAAACTATTCCAAAAAACCCAAGAGGAAGGAACGCTTCCAAGCTCTTTTTACAAGGCCAGCATTATCGTAATCCCAAAACTGGATAAAGACACTACAAAGAAAGAGAGTTATAGGCCAATACCCCTGGTGAACATAGATGCAAAATCCTCAACAAAATATTAGCAAATTGGATCCAGCAATATGTTAAAAAATCATACATCATGACCAACTGGGATTTATTCCAGGGATGCAAGGCTGGTACAATATTCACAAGTCAATTAATGTGGTGCATCACATAAACAAATGGAAAGATAAAAATCACATGATCATATCGATGGATGCCAAAAAAAATTCAACAAAATCCAATACCCATTTTTGATAAAAACTCTCAGCAAAGTAGGAATAGAGGGATCATTCCTCAACATAATGAATGCCATAGATAACAAACCTACAGTCAACTTCATACTCAATGGGAAAAAGCAAAAACCATTTCCCCTAAGAACAGGAACCAGACAGGGATGTTCACTCTCACCACTCTTATTCAACATAGTACTGGAAGTCCTAGCCACAGCGATCAGACAAGAGGAAAACATAAAAGGTATCCAAACTGGAAAGGAAGAAGTAAAACTGTCTTTATTTGAAGATGACATGATATTATACATAGAAAATGCTAAGGACTTCACAAAAAACTACTAAATTTAATAAATGAATTCAGCCATGTAGCAGGATACAAAGTTAACACCCAGAAATTGAATGATCTCTCAGAAAGAGAAACTAAAAAAACAATCCCATTTCCCATCACAACAAAAACATTAAGATAACTTAGGAATAAGCTTAACAAAGGAAATAAAAGACCTGTACTCAGAAATCTACAAGACAATGAGATAAGAGACAGAAAAAGATATAAACAAGTGGGTGAATATACTGTGTTCATGGGTTGATAGAATGAACGTTATTAAAGTGTTCATACTACTCAAAGTAATCTATAGATTCAATGCAATTCCTATTAAAATTTCAATGGCATATTTCACAGACCTAGAACAAACACTCCAAAAATTTATATGGGAGCAAAAAAATAACCTGAATAGCTGCTGTAATCTTGAGAAAGAAGAACAGAGTTGTAGGGATCACAGTACTGGATATCAAGTTATACCTTAAAGCCACTGTAATCAAACTAGCCTGGTACTGGCACAAGAACAGGCATATAGATCAATGAAACAGAACAGAGAACCCAGAAATCAACCCAAGCCATTAAGCTCAATATTTCACAAAGGAGGCAAAAGCATACAATGGAGTAAAGACAGTCTCTTCAATAAATGATGTTGGGAAATTGGACAGCTACATTCAAAAAAATCAAACTAGACCAACAGCTTACACCATACACAAGAATAAACTCAAAATGGATAAAAGAATTAAATGTGAGTCATGAAATCATAAAAATCCTAGAAGAAGACATAAGCAACAAAATATCAGACATCTCACATAGCAGAATTTTCACAGATACATCACCTAGGGAAAGAGAAACAAAGGAAAAAAATAAACAAATGGAACTACATCGAACTAAAAAGCTTCTGCACAGTGAAGGAAACCATCAACAAAATGAAAAGGGAACCCACTCTATGGGAGAATATATTTGCCAATGAGGTATCTAATAAGGGGTTAATTTCCAAAATATATAAAGTACTCATTCAACTCAACAAAAGGAAGACAAACAATCCAATTAAAAATGGGCAGAAGACCTGAAAAGACACTTCTCCAAAGAGGACATACAAATGGCCAAGAGACTTATGAAAAAATTCTCAGTCACTAATCATCAGAGATACGCAAATTAAGACAACAATGAGGTATCACTTCACACCTGCCAGAATGGCTGCCATCATTAAATCAACAAACGACAAGTGCTGTCGAGGGTGTGGAGAAAAGGCCATCCGAGTACACTGCTGGTGGGAATGTAGACTGATGCTGCCACTATGGAAAGCAGTATGGAGTTTCCTCAAAAGATTAGAAATGGCACTGCGATTTGACCCAGTGATGCCACTTCTAAGTATATATCCTAAGAAGACTGAAACACCAATGAGAAAGAATATATGCACCCCATGTTCATATTTAGTGGTGCAGCACTATTTACAATAGCTAAGATCTGGAAAAAGCCCAAGTGCCCATCAGTAGGTGAGTGGATAAAAGAGCTGTGGGACATTTACACAATGGAATACTACGCAGCTATAAAAAAGAAGGATCTTTTACCCTTTGAGACAACATGGAGGGACCTGGAGAATATTATGTTTAGTGAAATAAGCCAGTCAGAGAAAGACAAGTATCACATGATCTCACTTTTCTGTGGAATCTAATGAACAAAATAAACTGACAAACAAAATAGACTCAGAGACATTAAAGCATGCAGCAGACTGATGGATATCAGAGGGAAGGGAGGGGTGGAAAGAGATTAACCAAAGAACTTATATACATATATGCATAACCCATGGACAGAGACAACAGTGTTGTGAAGGCCTGTGGAGGGGGCAGGAGGGGAGTGGAGGGGGGCAATTGGGGGAAAAAGGAGACATCTATAATATTTTCAACAATAAAGATAAACTTTTTAAGAAAGTAAAGAACAGATTCGGGCATGATTGAACAAGATGTGTGTAAAGAGCACAGCAAGGGAGCTGGTGGAGACTTCAAGAACAGGAAGCTGCAGTCCCCCTCACTGACATACTTCAACTCGCATTTTTGTGATCTTAGATATGAATATGATATATGTCTCCCCTGACTGACTGAACAGTGTCTGGCATGTTCCCCAAACTAGATTGTTTTCACATTTTTCATTTTCTTTCTCATTAACAGGCTCTTCAGATCTCTCTCACAAGGCTTTTCACATAGTCCATGCTTTCTTAACATGTGATTCTAGTCTATTACCCCATCTCTCAGAATTGGTTTGTTTTTTTTTCTTTGAACCAGACTAATAGTCTGGATGGTTCATTTGTGTAAAAAAGAGTTATAAATGATGCCCCTGGATACTGGCTAAAATGTGTTTTAACCATGAGTCATGCCCCATGTCCTATTCATATTTTATACTTCGAAGGGCTTCTCTTGAGTTTCTCAAAATTATTAAGATGTTCTCATTTTAATAGTTGTGTTTTGGACATGAGAAAGGAAAGAAACTAAGTGTTATTGAGAGAAGTCTGGGAAAGAAATAACCTATCTGGGTTCCTTATTCAAATTAGCTAGCCAATTTGGTATGGCAAAACACTTCAAGTGAATCATACAACTTTAATAGAGGCTCCGGTCGCTGGGCAATAACACTTGCTTCACATCAGAAACTGCTTTGAACTAGCCAATGCAAATCAGGTTTTCTATGAACACATTAGTTAAGCATCAATTTCCAGGCTCATTCTCTCTTCCCCCAATTCTCCACTGTCCATAGGATAATACTGAACTTGCACAAGCATCACAGTCCCTTTATGCTTACTTGACTCCAGAGACCAGTCAAATCATAAATAGGGGTCACGTTCATTAGCTTTTCTCTGCTGTGTCTGGCTCCAGGATCTTAGTATCAGGGAGCCTTGCCTACAACCAGCTGCTTTAATTTTTCACCAGAGATTATTGCTTTTATTAGTAGATGAAGGCAGTGGTAATTCTCCAAACTGTCTGGGACAGTTTTACTTGTTGGAATTTCACAGCTATCATGGAAAAGAAAAAGAAGTGTACTTTGCTGTTGCCAATAACATTAAAAAATAATAACTTGACATATCTTTAAGCAATCATAAAACATTCACCTCAATGGTGTATCAATAAAAGAATTAATAGTATCACCACACACATTTTTATGTACAAAACAAAGGGATAGCCCAGAATAATTGATGTAAGTTTTTGGTAACTTATATCAATCCAGTAACATTATAGCTCAAGAAATAAGAATGTTGATATACTGTTAATGTTTCTTTCTGGGTGTTCTCTGATATTTCCTGACTCAGCTACAAAACAAATATAATAGCCTGAGACTTGAGTTCCATTTCAAATTCTGTCACCAGAAAGCTGTGAGAGCTTGAACAGGTTGCATTGTCTCTTTGGGCCTCAGTTTCCTCATTTAAAAGGCAATCCTGCCACTTGTGACAACATGGATGGAACTTGAGGGTATTATGCTAAGTGAAATGTCTGAATCAGAAAGACAAATAGTGCACGACCCCACTTATATGAGGTTGCCAGGGGAAAGAGAGGTGAGAGAAATGAAGGGATGTTGGTCAGAGGATATATGACTATACCCTTAGAGGGTATATGACTGTACCTTCAGTTACAAGATGAATAAGTTCTGAGGATCTGAGGATCTAATGTACATCTGAGTGACCATGATTAATAATACTGTATTGTATACTTAAAAGTTGCTAAGAGAGTAGATCTTAAGTGCTCTCACCACAAAAAAATAAATGAAATGATAACCATGTGAGGTGATGGATGTGTTAACTAACCTTATTGTGGTGATCACTTCACAACATACATATATTAAATCATCATGGAGTACACCTTAATTTACACAATGTTATTTGTCAATTACATCTCCATAAAGCGGAAAAACATTAAAACAAATTAAATAAAGGTGTTGCATTAGAAAATGAGCCCAAATGTTCCTTCTATTCTAACACATTTTCTTTTATCAAGATTTTTAATTAAGACAAATTACATAAAAAGCAGTTTTATGTATATTTTCTCCCCACCCCAGCACAATGAAGGTCCTACAGCAGGACATAAAAACCTTGGATTCTACAGAGCTTCTTTCTTTAAAATGAGAATTTGCTTTCTTAGTTCCATATTCAGCGTTATCTCCTTGTGTCTGTCCAAAGCACTCTTCTCTCTCCAGCATTCCAGCATGTCATACATCAACAGCTTTAGTGTGTGTGTGTTCAGGGGTGAGATAAAGAAGAGATGGGGGATTAGCAACATCTGGAAGAGATAGCAAAGACTAGAGGATTACTTGAAGTGCATGCAGGAAAAGTTAGCTTTAGATATTTCTCTGTGTCCAACTCTTCGGTTGTCATGAACCAACTCTAAACTCAAAAAACAAAGGTTGCTGTTTTTGAGTTTAGATTTAGGGCACAAAACACAAGTGAACACTTGGGTCTGCAGATATTCCATCACGTAATCATCACATATTAAAAATGAGGTCAGCTTTGAGAGCGGACACATAAAATTTATCAGCGAGGAGGAGAAAAGAGCGAATGAGTGGTAAGTAAAAGTTTTGTTTACACCTAAGAGTTTGGGGCACTAACCAGTCTATTTACAATAGGCAACTTTAATTAACTACAATAATCTTTGCTATGTAATTATGTGATCATATATATTTCAATATGACAATTGTTTTCATAAAATTCACATTATAAGCAGGAAGTTATGATTTCTCCTTCTTAGCTGGAAAACAATGACTCCTTCGAAAGATAAAGAGTGGCTTAAGTAATGTGAGTGGTATGGATGGTTGAGAAACATTACTTGGATATGATATTAGTAGTTTTTCACATATTTCAATGACTTATGCTATAATAGGACAGATGTTTCATAGTGTATGTTGGTGATTTTCTGCACTCTCATACCTATGTGAATGTGTGTGTTTTTGTGTGTGTGTACACACATATTTAGGGTATCCAAAAAAAATGCATACACACACTTTGAATAACTATAAAGGCAGTGTTTATTAAAATACATTTAATTTCCTTTTTTTCTTTCCCAATTTTATTTTATTAATTTTTATTTTATTTTTTAATAATACTTTATTAAATTTATTGGGGTGACAATGGTTAATATGAACATATAGGTTTCAGGTGTGGGTTTCTATATTACAAGATCTGTATATTGCCCTGTGTGCCCACCACCCAAAGTCATATCTTCTCCCATCACCATATATTAAAACCTTCTTTACCCCCAATCCCCCCACCCCCTTCCCTCTGGCAACCATCACACTGCTGTTTGTGTCCACAAGTTTCAGTTTTATATCCCACATGAGTGAATTCATATGATTCTTAGCTTTTTCTGACTGACTTATTTCACTTAGCATAATAGCTGTTAAAGTATGTGTACATTTTTGGGAGCACCCTGTATATGCAAAGTGAGGCAGAATCATTATGATATTAGGTTGGAATACAGGGTGAGGCAAAAGTAAGTTCACAGTTGTGAGTACACAAACACAGAGTCTATTCTTGTATTATTATTTATTAATTATTGTATTATTTTCCACATGAACAACTATAAGCCTACTTTTATTTTTTAATTAATCCTCACCGTACGATATTTTTATCCATTACAGAGTAGAAGGGATAGGGAGGGGAAGAGAGAGAGAGGAGAGAGAGAAACACTGATGTGAGAGAGACACATCAATTGGTTGCCTTCAAAACACATCCCAACAGGGGTTGAACCTGTGACCCTTTGGTGTGCGGCCGACACTCTATCCACTGATCATGCTGGCCAGGGCTATAAACCTACTTTTGCCCCATCCTGTATATACAGTTGATTCTCATTACACATGATAGTTATATAAAATAAAACTGAATTTGTTATTACTGAGCCATTGTTTCTAGGGGAAATACAAGGTTTGGTTCCTATGATCCTCTGTACACTCAATCAGTGCATAAACTTGTTTAATATGTGTTTCTGTTTAAAAGCACCTTATTTAATAGGCATTGTTATTTCATTAACATTGAATTCAAGCCACAGCGCTGTATAGGTCATGCCTTGATAAATCTTATCTAACCCACATATTTCTCCATAGGGTACATCACAGCCTTCTTGCACTTAGGGACACGAGACAGCATTTCAGCATAATGCTCAGGGGTCATTTTAAACAGTAAAATCACCAATAAAAAGCACAGAATTATGAAAAATGTGACACTAAATATACCACAAGAAGGACACTTGTTTATACTGAGAGAACTGACGCAAGAAGGCAGCTGGGAATGTGTACAGTGAGTGACTAAAATTTTTCATCACTTTGCATGTCCACAAATGACTATTAAATTGCTGTGAATGTTGGTTTAGTGTTAGAAATAATTTTAGTGAGTAGAAAAATTTGAAAATGCAGACTCTGTTAATAAATAATGATCAAATGTGTATGTATATAAAATCATTGAGAGATTAGACTGGAACATCTCAGCCGATTTGGATGTAGGGAGCATAGAGAGCACAGACCCCACCTTGTGACATTCACTTCCTCAACCTTAATCAAGCTACATTGATATACTTTTGAATGTGTGCCTATTCCAATGATCTATTGATGCCTAAAAAAAATCACCCAAAACTTAATAGCTCAAATAACATCAGTAATTTATTTTGCTCACAACTCTAGAATTTTGCAGGATTTTATAGTAACAACTCGTCTTTGCTTCACAAGACATCTGTTGAGCCTGGAAGATCTAATGTCAAGATGGCTCAACTCATGACTGGCAAGTTGGTGCTGATTTTCAACTTGGAACTTTATGGGGCCATGACCAGAGCCCTTGGTTTATTTATCTTCTTGTGGGCTTCTCCATGAATTGATTGGGCTTCCTCACTGCACAGAAGCTGGGTTTCAAAAACAAGTGTACTAAGTAACAGAAGTTGGAAGGTACCAATTTTTTGTTTCCTGGTCCTGCACAATTGTACAATATGACTTCTGACATATTCTATTGCTCACATAGTCACAGAGCCCCAATTCAAGGGTAAGGGGTATATAGACCCCTTGATGAGAGTGTCAGGAGAATTTTGGGACCATGTTTGAAAACCACCACAATTCCACTGATATTACTATTATACTTAAGAAAAAAGCCATTCTACTCTACCAACTATGGTAATTATTGCTCATGACCATTTCTGAGTATTATCTGTCCCTTAATTATTTTCCTAGCTCTGCTTGTTATTATCATTTACATAGCATATACCCAAATATCAAGTTGACTGGAAGTGAGTCTTATAACAAGGCACCCCATCTCTTAAAAGTCATAGTGGATTTGGAAACATCTCTAGCTTGGCTAGAGACAGGGACATTGGACTGTTTCAATGCAGATATGCTGCTTTTCTATAGTAAGGTTGAGAGGGAAATAACAATGTTCTGCTCTCTCACTGCAGGACATATGAATATAATGAATATAATGAAGTTTCAGATAAGTTACAAAACCACAACCTTCCCATTTAAAAAATCTTTGATATAAAATTTCAACTACTCTAGAATAATGGGGAGAAATATCGGGTTGATAGAAATTCCATTTAGAAAGGCCTTGAAGTTGGGGACAAATTAACTCAGATTAAGCAGATCAAGATTGGAGGGTATTAGTACAGAAATAAATTATAGAAGAAAACAATCAGGGAAACAGCAAAAGCTAACAAGAACGTAGAATACAATAGGAAGAGAAGAGAAAGAAACAAATATTGAGAACTTTCTCTAAACTCTGTCTACTTTAAATATATTATTTAAGGTATCTCATTATGTATTACTACAACCTTTTTCGTGGGTGAAGCACACTGAAGTGAAGTTAAATAATTTACTGAAAATGATTTATATTAAATTAAGAAATGTTGGAATCCAAGCTTAAGAAAGTGTGGATGAGTTAAGTCCATGAATCTGAGAGGCTTTGTTTTTGGAAGGGAAATCTCTTCCGCAGTTTTATCTAGTAGGAAAAAAATACACACTGGAATGGAGTAGAAGAGGTTCATTTAGGACTAGTTTGAGGATTTGCTCCTTCATCATGGTTCTTTTCTGTTTTAAAAATTTATTTTTATTGTTGAAAATTTTACAGATGTCCCCTTTTTCCCCATTGACCCTTCCACCCTGCATCCACTGCCTGTCCCAGGCCTTCACCACACTATTTTCTGTGTCCATGGGTTATGCATATATGCACATAAATTCTTGGTTAATCTCTCCCCACCCCCCAACCCCTACTCACCTTCCCTCTGAGATTCATCGGTCTGTTCAATGCTTCTATGTCACTGAATCTATTTTGTTCATCAGTTTATTTTGTTCATTAGATTCCGCATATAAGTGAGATCATTTGATATTTGTCTTTTTCTGCCTGACTTATTTCACTTAGCATAATTTTCTCCAGGTCTGTCCATACTCTCCCAAATGGGGCAAACTCCTAATCAGAGGAACCTTTTGTTGACTTGATTTCATTTAGAACACATTGAAGTCAAATTGACCTAGATTGCTTCAATAAGCTAACGTATACACCAGAAGTTTACAAATGATAGAGTGTCATTTTCTATACTATTCTTTCCAATTTTCACATGTGAAACTGTAGTACTCTTGGGTAAATGCTTGCCTATTCTGTGACCAAGAAGAGGAAAAAAGAAAGAGAACAGATGGAATTGGTCTCAAGTTACTTACCTTCTTTTTAGATGAGCAATAGGTCCACAAGTTTCTAATATTTATCATACTCACTAAAATGTAAGTGTTCAAAGTTGACAGAGGCAAATTAGTGGGAGGAGTAAAATTTTGGGAAGAGCTCTAGAAATACAATCACAGGTGGAGAAAGAGTGGGATTTAAAGAAGAGAGGAGGAGTCCTTTAGGACAGGACTGAGTGGAAATCATGAAAACTTAGAGTCATACTCGAGTTCAAGTCCTACCCCACTGTTATCTAGCTGTGTTCGCTCTAGTCAATTATTTAATTTCTCTGAGTCTCAGTTTCTTCTTCTGCAAATATTGACATTTATATATAGCTCACAGGGCTTGGGGAAAAAATTAAGTGACATAGTGCTTGTAAAGCACCTGGCACATGAAAGCCCTGATCAGATTTTATTTTACTTTGAAAGCGTATTGAGTCTGATTGACATTAGCTTCTGAATAACAAATATCCTATTTCAGAAGCTCCCTGTCTATGGGCTAGACTAGTTTCAATGGGAAACATGGATTTTCTTCCCAAATTTACAGCTTCCATGTGTGCTACTCATTATTAAATGTGTGTGCATGGGGAATACCATTTATAGTTTTCTCCCTGAGATTTTCTTTAGGCTAGTTGGAATGCCATGGAATTCAAAAACAGATGTTGTATACTTGAAAAATGTAGCAACATTCTCCTTCTTCTCTTTTGTCAGACTGTCTTCACTTTTGTTTACATAAGGAAATGCGTAAGCAAATTTTAAAGGGGAATATTTTGGAATTAGTTTCTGCGTAATAAATTTTTGGGAACATGGACATCTGTGATGTAAAATCTGCTGGCTCTGTTTCAGAAAAAATGTTATTGTTTAAAGGCTGTCATTTGGAATGTAATTTAAAAACTGTTTTCAATAGCTGTAAAACCATACAAGGATTCTAAACAGAGAAATATAAAATAGGCACATGATGCTCATCTTTTCCACACATCTATAATAATCACTTAATAGTTCTAGAGATAAAGTGTTGTGTATGTGTCTTGATTTCATTTCATGTTTTTCCCTTTGAACATCACTTCTTTCTCTGACTCATAGCCTTTTTAGTAACTATTATTCTAAATTTCCTTTTACAACTATCTCATTTTTAAACTATGAAAGCAGGTGCTTGATGTTTTCTTTAAAGCAGAAATTCTTACATTCATTCATTTGTTTAACGCAATTACTGAGGGCCAACTGTGTGTCTGGCATTCTGTCAAGTTCATTGAATATAATCTTGAGCAACACAAATAGGGTCCCCACCTTCAAGATGCTTAAAAATATTGGTAGAAATAGAAATTATTAAAATAATTCCCAGATGTAATTATACACTGTGGTAAGTGATACAAATAATAATTGCAGGGTGCTTTTTAAAAAAGATTTTAAAAATTGATTTCTAGACAGAGAAAGGGAGAGGGAGAAACATCAATGTGACAGAAAACATGGATCTTCTGTCTCCTGCACACCCCTTACTAGGGATCAAGCCCCAAACCCAATAATGTCCCCTGACAGGCTAGCAACCTTTGAGTGCATGGGAGGACACCCAACCATCCAAGTCAAACCAGCCAGGGCAAGCAGGGTGCTTTTGAGAGTACAGTAAAAGGGACTGACCTAGTGAAGTTGAGAGATGACTCTGACTGGACACCTGAAAGATGAATACAAGCAGGTGAGGAGAGTATGGAAGAACATTCTAGATGCTTATTTGATAAATAAGCATCAGAGCATTTTCAGGAAACAGCATGCTCAACAAGAGGCTGAAAATGTAGGATTGTTTAAAGGATTTGACTTTATTCAGAAAGCTAGAGGAAGCCCAAGAAGAGTTTTTAAAAGGAGTAAAATGAGATTTGGATTTTTAAAAAATTTATCTTTGTTGTTGAAAGTATTACAGATGTCTCCTTTCCCCCACCCCCAGTAATCCCCTCTACCAGGCTCCCGCCACCTCTCCAGGCCTTTCCTGCACTATTGTCTGTCCAGGGACAGTGCATGTATGCATGTAAGTTCATTGGTTAATCTCTTTCTACCCCCTGCCTCCAAAATATGTCAGTCTGTTGCGTGCTTCAATGTCTCTGGATCATTTTTGTTCAGCAGTTTATTTTGTTCATTAGATTCCACATATGCGTGAGATCATGTGTTACTTGTCTTTCTCTGACTGGCTTATTTTGCTTAGCATAATACTATCCAGGGCCCTCCATGCTGTCTCAAAGGGTAAGAGATCCTTCTTTTTTACAGCTGCGTAGTATAACATTGTGCAAATGTACCACAGTTTTAATCCATTCAGCTACAAATGGGCACTTGGGCTGTTTCCAGATCTTAACTATAAGAAGCCAGAAACACAAATCAGAAAGCATATAAGCACCCCTATGTTCATAGCAGCATTATTTACAATAGCTAAGAGATTTGGATTTTTAAAGGTCACTCTGTCCAGGATGGAAAAACCGGAGAGAGGGAAAGTAAAAGAAAGTGGAGGGAAATCAGGATGTTCCTGAGATGAAGGGGCTTTAGATTACTGGTGATGGAGATAAAAAGACAAATCGAAGAGGTATGTGTGAAGAAAATGTTTCTCTGATCTTTTCCCCCATTGTTTCTCTTTATCCACATTGTACACTGCCTTTTTTCTACCTATGTTAGGCAACCATCCAAATTGTTTAATGCATATCTTTTGCTTCTTTATGGTCTAAAAAATATGAAATATTGATGTATAAGCATATATTCTTTGTTGTTTTTAATCCTCACCTAAGGATATTTTTCCATTAATTTTTTTTTTTTTTTAGAAAGAGAGTGGAAGGGAAGGAGGTTGGGGAGAGAGAGAGACATCAATGTGAGAGAGATGCATCAACTGGGTGCCTCCCACATGGGCCTCCACCAGGCTGGATTGTACCTGCACCCCAGGTTTCTGCCTTTGAATGGGAATCAAGCCTTCGACTCTTCAGTGCATGGGCCAGCGCTCTAACCACTTAGCAACACTGGCCAGGGCTTAAGGCATATATTCTTAATTTATGTATTGTATTTTGAATTTTGCTTACTTACTGCACAGTTGTGCTTCTGCCCTCCCACTGAAGGTCATGTAGATTGCCTCCTGCTTTTCGCCACCCCAAATCATGTTGCAAAGACTATTTAGGTACACATTCACTTGTGGACTTAGGAGAGAAATGGGGTGGGGTCTTACAGTTCACCTACTACTAGTGAATTGAAGTAATTCTTTATAGGGTTGTTAGGCTCTTACATTTCCTCTTTCAAAATTTGCCCGTTTACTACGCAGCCAAAGCAAAAAAGGAAATCTTACCTTTTGCGACAGCGTAGATGGACCTGGAGAGTACTATGCTAAGTGAAATAAGCTAGTCAGAGAAAGACAAGCACCATATCATGTCACTTATAATGTGGTATATAATGAACAAAATAAACTACCAAAGTGAAGACAGACTCGTGTCAGAGAACAGACAGACAGCTGTCAGAGGCAAAGGGGTTGGGGGCTTGGCGGTAAGGGTAAACGCCTTAAGCAAAGAAAAAAAAGGAAGATTCATGGACACAAACAACAGTATGGTGAATGCCCACGGGAAGGGGTGGCAGGGGGAGGTAGGAGAGGGTGCAGGGGGATAAATGGTGATGAAGAAAGCTTGACTTGGGGTGGTGAACACACAATACAATAAGCAGATGATGTATTGTAGAATTGTGTACCTGAAAGCTGTATAATTTTATTAATTAATGTCACCCAATAAATTCAATTTAAAAATTTGTTTATATCTTTTTTTCCTTTTTTTCTTGTGGATCAACATCTTTTTCTTATTGATTTATAAGTGTTTATTGAATAGTCTAGATATTAATCCCTTGTTGGTCTCCTTTAGTCACTTTTCCTTCACTGTATGAATAGTCTCACCATTAAACAAACATCTTTTTTGTATATAATTAAATTAATCACTGTTTTTGGAGAGAGTTTTTGGGAAACAGAGCATAATAAACAATGTCCTATATTGTCAAGAGATGAAGTGATCATGTAAAATGAGATGGTGTGGTACAGGCAAAAAGGTATGAGCTTGTGAATCTGTTTTTTAATATGAAAAACAAGAATATTAATACCAGAACTATATGCCTCTGTTTGTGAGGCTGTTTGTGAAGCACAAATAAAATAATTTTGTAAGCTAGAAAGGGTCTTATAAATGTTCCCTGGTTTTATGATAACTACTTTAATACATAGTCTGTATCTACTAATGATCTTCAGATAATATAAAGGCTTGGTTAAAATTTAAATGGTACAAAACACAGGTTTTATGAGTGCTTTTTAATGTTTAATATTTAATTCTGCATGAAATAGCACCTAAAATGTTGGAGAATATATGTGGTCTTAAGTCACAGGACATAGAACCTGAGTATTCTTGCTCAGAAATTTGCAATTTACAGATAAACACCACTTTGTAATACTAGATTTATTTCTGAAAGTAAATGCTTTCATAAATTAAATTACTTTAAAATGCAATTGGTAACATTAATTTGAAGGAATGAAATGTGCACATTCTTCTATAATTTGAATAATAAATAACAATTGTGTACTTAATAAACAGACTTTTCTAAAAAGTCAAATCTAATATTGCATAGAAAACTGTTTTTGGAAGAAAAAAAAACCTATATATTTTAAAACTGCAAAACAAGAGTAGTTCTTCACAAAATGTATTCTACACATTTTCTATGCTACTTTAATAAAAGCTATATTTATAGAAAAGGTTTCCATAATCAAAGAAGCTTAGAAAACACGTATATGTTTGGATGATCCAGAACTTCATTGCAGTTTTTTATTATGCTGTTATTTGTTGTGAAAGTATAATATGTGATAAATTATATAGAATTTCCTGAACTTACTAAACTTTATGTCTGGATTCATCTAGTGGGAGTGGCATACCCTGGAATACACAATATTTTACTTTTTGTCTAGTTTTTATATTTGTTACTGAGAAAATACTTTAAAATTTCCCACTATCATTTTGTTTTTGTCTCTTTTAAATTCCATTAATTTTGCTTTATATAATTTCAATACATATTAGTAAGTACATTCAAACTTGGAATTATTTTATCTTCCTGTTGGATTTTCAATTTTATTATAAATGTCCCTCTTTATCTCTAATGATGCGTCTTGCTTTCAAGTTTACTTTATTTTTTCCTGATTCTTGTTTTTATTTTTTTCTTCTGTTCATTGATTTAGTTAATTGTTTTTTGTAAACAGGATAGAATTATATTTGTATCTTTATCCAGTCTAAGAATTTTAGCAATTTAATTAAACTTTTATTTAACATATTTACTTTAATTATTAAAATATTTTCTTTTATATTTGCAGTCTTCAATATCATTTTTGTCGCAAATGCTTAAGCTTCTTTTCCTTCCTTTCTAGCATTATTCTGAATAATGAATACTTTTATTATTTTTTTCCTCTATTTACATGCAAAAAGCATATATATTGCACATAAATATATATATCTTGCATGTATATTGATATATATATCTCTTGTGTGTAGAGGGAAATAAAATAATTGTTACCCTAGAGATCACAAAAAACACCTCTGAATTATTATTCTAATACAAAATATTGATTTTACTATTTTCTCAATAATGATAGCACCTTTTGGGTGAAGTTCTTGTTCAGATATTTTATTGGATTGTTAATTTTTTTATTACTGAGTTCTTTGAGTCTTTTTAAAAGAAATGTAGTCTGTATACAAGTCTGTTATCAGATATGTGTTTTAAAAATATGTGGCATGTCTTTCTGTTGTGTTAACAGTGCCTTTTAAAGAGCAGACATTTTTACTTTTACTTTTGGTGGCATTCAATTTGTCATTTTTGTTCTTTATGGTTCATGTTTTCTGTGTAGCATCTAAGAAATGAATTTGCCTATTGTAATGTAAGATTTTCTTATATATTTTCTTATGTATTTTCCTTCTTTGATTTTACCTATTTTATTTAGACCTATGATCTATTTCATGTAAATTCCTGTTTATGTTGTAATTAGGGATTAATTTAAGGTCCATATATTTCATGTAGATATGCAATTGTTCTAGAACCATTTGTTTAAAAAGTAGCCTCTCACCATTGAGTGCCTTGAAATCTTTGTCACAAGATATATGTGTGGATGACATTTCTGTACTCTGTATTCTAGTCCACGGATCTCATTATTCCAATACCACATTGTTTTTATTACTGAAAATATATGGTAAGCACTGAAGTCAGATAATTTAAGTTCTTTTTCAAAATTATCTTGACTCTTTTAAGTACTTTAAATTTATATACAAACTAGTCTCCCCTTATTCACAGTTTCTCTTTCCATGGTTTCAGTTACCCACAGTCAACCACAGTCTGAAAATGTTAAATGGAAAATTCCAGGAATAAATAATTTATAAGTTTTGAACTGTGCACCATTCTTAGTAGTCTGACAAAATCTTGCACTGTTCTGCTCCTTCTTGCCTGAGATGATTCATCCCTTTGCCCAATGTATTCATGCTGTATATGTTCTCTACCTCTTAGTTGCTTAGTAGCTGTCTTGGTTATCAGATTGGAGAGAGATCGAGAGAGAGGGAGAGGGAGAGGGAGAGGGAGAGGGAGAGGGAGAGGGAGAGGGAGAGGGAGAGGGAGAGGGAGAGGGAGAGGGAGAGGGAGAGGGAGAGGGAGAAAGAGAGAACATTCACAGGACTTTATTACAGAATATTGTTCTACTTTATTATTAGTTATTGTTGTTAGTCTCTTATTGTGCCTAATTTATAAATTAAACTTAATCATAGGTATGTATGTATAAAACAATATATACAGGGTTTAGTACTATCTGCGATTTATCCACTGGGGATCTTGGAACATATCTCCCTGGGATAAAAAGGGACTACTGTAATTTTGAAATTCTGCTTCTCAATTTATTTTTAAAAAGCACTTGATTTTTATTATGTTGAATTTATAGATTAATTTGGAGAGAGTCTTCTTGATGAGACACACAAACTGTTTCAACTTTGGCAGAGGCTAAGAGGAAAAGGAAACCACACCATAAAAACAGTTAAGAAATTAGCTCAAATTTTAACAAATTTAATTAAATTTAAGTGTGACCAAGTATATCATTTAAAAATAACCAGGAATCACAAATGTAAGGACAGTTCAGGAAGCTCATATTCACTTACAAGCATTTTTTTCTAGTGGACTTCCACCAGGCATTTGCAAGAAGATCTGGGGCAGGGAAAGCACCTGGAGAGAGCCTTCCTTGGTGGTAGAGACATGCAA
Organism: Miniopterus schreibersii; assembly: GCF_964146895.1. Taxonomy (NCBI): domain Eukaryota; kingdom Metazoa; phylum Chordata; class Mammalia; order Chiroptera; family Miniopteridae; genus Miniopterus; species Miniopterus schreibersii. The sequence goes on along the minus strand of NC_138106.1, from coordinate 64,088,853 downwards.
GTGGAGGACGTCCAGATGACCACCACTAGGAGATGAGCGTTAACCACTACACATGTCTTTTAACCTTCCTTTCACATGAAACAAAAACCTTAAACATACTGGAGAAGGGACAGGAAATATTCTTGCTTACAGGCCTGAGAAAAACATCACATTGGTTGCTGGGCATGGCTCGGCGGTTGAGCATCCACCTATGATCCAGGAGGTCATGGTTGGATTCCCCGTCAGGGCACATGACCGGGTTGCGGGCTCAATCCCCAGTATGGGGAGTGCAGGAGGCAGCTGATCAACAATACTCTCTCATCATTGATGCTTCTATCTCTCTCCCTCTCCCTTCCTCTCTCTGAAATCAATATATTTTTAAAAAAAGGTGAAACATCACACTGTCTGCCCTGGAGGGAAGAGACAGAAGCAAAGCCCATCTGCTTCTGTGGAAGGGACAAAAAACTTTCCCATTTCCAGGAAAAATCCATTGCTTGTGGACTACAGATGTACGAGAAAGAACTCATGTGCAGTATACGCAGAGAACTCCTCCAAATCTTCAATAAAAAGACAAACACTACCTTAGAAGTGGACAAGAGTCTTCACCAGGCACTTCAGAACGGAAAACATATAAATGGACAACAAGTACATGAGAATGGCTCAATATCATTACTTCTCAGGGAAACACTAAGTAAAACCACAAGAGAATATTACTTTAAACCACTGTAATGGCTAACATCAGGCAAACTGAAAATACCAAATGTTGTCAAATATGTGGATAAAGGGAAGTGCAAAATGTGCGGACATAAAATGTTTTTTAGGAAGAGATTAATTAAAGAAGTTATATGCATATATGCATAGCCCATGGAAAAATGATAGTGTGGGGAAGGCCTGAGGTAGGGGCAGGAGTGTGGTGGAGGGGGCCAATAGTGAGGGGGAAATGGAGGACATCTGTAATGCTTTCAACAATAGAGATTAAACCTATTTTAAAAATAAATAAGTAAAAATTATTTTTAATGTCAAATACACAAAACAAATATTACCAAATCCAATCAAGCAATGTATTAAAATGATTCTAACATGCAGAGTTTATCCCACTAGTTCAAGAACAATTTAACAAAAAAATTTAATATAACTTACTGCATTACCAAATCAAAGATAAAAACTGTAATACCATCTCAACAAATGCAAAATGAAACATTCAGTAAGATTCAAAATCTATTTCTAGTGAAAAACCCTAGCAAGCTGAGAAGAAAATTTCCAGAACCTAATATCATTGACAAAACTCTATTACAAATATCATTAGTCAGAAATAAGAATTCTCTTTATTATTATTTATGTTTAACATATTTTTGAATATTTAACTAATGCAAGGAAAATAAAAGAGGTGTTACAAACAGAAAAGGAATACCAAAATTGTCTTTGTTCACAAGTGATGCTATATATATGGACTAAGCAAATATACAATTAAATTACTAGCACTATTAAGAGAATTTAGAAAGATGTTGTATACATTCCTAATTATTATCAAATACAATTAAAGTCAATTACAATAAAATAAAACAGAATAAAAAAGATATATGATAACTTTGTTGATAAAAGTTTAATATAGTCTTAAAATACATAAAAGGCAAACTAAATTTAAACAGTATACTATGTTTATACCTGGCAGCCAACAATATCATAAAGGTGTCAATTCACTCCAAATTAATCTATAAACTTAGTGCAATTCTAAAAAAAAATCTAATAAAATTTCTTAACTTCACAATTTGATGACTAAAATTCAAATAAAAGTACAGTCAGCCAAAAAGTCAAAAAAGATTTTTGAGAAGAATGATACAGTGTCATCCTGTCAGGCATCAAGATATATAAAAAAGCAATAGCAATATAGTAATAAAAGCAGTGTAATACTGATATATGAATGGAAAATGAACCCTTGGGACAAAATAAAGTACAGAAGTAGACACATAAATATTGAGATCTGATAGATGACTAACTTCTTTTTCAAATCATTGGATAGAAATGGGGAAGTTAAATAAATATTGCTTGAATAACTATATATTCTTGAATAGCTATAAGAAGATAAAACAAAATTCTTAGGTTATACTATTCTTTTTGTTGTTGTTATTTTGTTAATCTTCACTCAAGGAAATTTTTTCCACTGATTTTTAGAGAGAGTGGAAGAGGGGGGAGAGAAAGAAACATCAATGTGAGAGAGGCACATCAATTGGTTGCCTCCCGCACATGCCCTGACCTGGGGTGGGAACTGAACCTGAAACCTAAGTATGTGCCCTTGACCAGGAATCTAACCTGTGACTCTTTGGTGCATGGGCTGACACTCTAACCACTGAACCACACCAGCCAGGGTGGTTATACTATTCTTGAAAAAAACTATGTGAATTAAAGACCTAATGTAAAAAGTAACACTAAATTTTCTAGAAGAAATTACTGAAATATATCTTCATTATATTAGAAAACAGAGGTTTTGGGGTTTTCTTTAAAAAAAAAAAAAAAAAAAGTAGACATGAAAAGCACAAACCATAAAAGAAAATCTTGTTAAATTTGGTTATAGTAAAATGAAAACTCCTATATGACAAAAGACCCCATAAACAACTCTAAAAGGCAAACTACTTATGTAGAACACTTTCTGCAATGTTTAGCTCACAAAGAATTTATATCTGGAATCTACAAATGAATTCTATAAATCTATAAGGAAAAGACATTTTCACAGAAAGTGGAGTTGTATTCATATAGTAAACTGTATGAATAGAAACTTCACAGTGAAGGAAACTCAAATAACAAGTATAGATTTTGAAACTTACTGAAATGAAGAATGGTTAGAATGGTTGGAAGAATAATCAATGATGATAGCAAAAATCTAATGTAAAGTAGAATATTGATTATTCAGGGGAAAGTAGAGAAAGTGAAATGTTCCCAGGTAAACAGAAGGACATGGGAGTCAGAGCCCGGATGGAAGAAGCTCTTTAGGTCCATGGCTACCTCCTTTAGTAGAACAGACAGGAGGAGTAGATGCATGCAGGGTCAACTAGCTTTGTGGGTTGTATGGTCAGGCTTTTTGTTTATTCCTTTCAGGTGGATTTTCTTTCTTTTTTTTTTTATCCTTACCCAAGGATATGTTTCCATTGCTTTTCAGAGAGAGTGGAAGAGACAGAGGGAGAGAGAGAGAGGGAGAGAGGGGGGGGGAGAGACAGAGACAGAGAGAGAGAGAGAAACATCAATGTGAGAGAAAGATCGATTGGTTACCTCCTGCATGCTCCTGACCTGGGCTGGGGATTGATCCTGCAACTGTTGGTGGGAATTGATCCTGGGATCCTTCAGTCCCAGGACCATTGCTCTAAGCACTGAGAAAAACAAGCTGGGGCTCAGGTGGGTTTCCTTTTTCTCTGTGAAGTAAATTGTAATACCATCTGTTGAAAATAGCTATAGTGTGAGTCTGAGAGAGAAGTTGTACTTTGAGGATAGAAAAGAAAGTTTGAAATAATCTTTGGAGAAAATAGGAGAGCAAGTTGACCAGAGAGAAAGATAAAGTTTGTAATTCCAAATTTATAGTGAGACCTATCTTCCAAAACAGATAATTGAGTTGATACAGACTTAGTTTTCAGGATAATTATGAAAATTCTGGATCATGTAATTAAATCTGCAGGGGGAGAAAAAAAGGTGTTAAGAAGATAAGAGGGAAAATGGAAGAGTCAACAACTGGAGAGCCCAAAGAGTAGAATAATGTCCATGTATAAGTAAAATAGAAAGATCAGAAGTTGTGATGGGAGTGAGGAACGTAAATTGGTGATTTTTAGAATCAGAGCAATTTGGATGGTGGCATGTTCTAGGATGTAAAAGATAGAGAAAGCTGTTGATTAGAAATATCTGGGGGTTTGGATAACTCTCCACATGAACATTCAGTGGGTAAGAAAACCATGAGCCTGCGACCAAAGTCTCAAAGAATAGGAAGAAATGACTAGGAGAAAGGTAAAATGCATTGATGGAAAAATGGAGAAGAAGATTAGACAACATCTGGAATACTCCTAAAATAGAGAACTGTGATGTGTACATGAAGGAGTCACTTCTGTAGGTCTTTGGGAATACACAATATATGATTGCAAACTATATTCTGAATTATTGTTGTGTATAAAGAAGCAATAGAGAATTTGAATTAAAATATAAAAATTCCATGTAGGGGGTTGCTTACAAGAATGTGGCTTCAGCACTACAAAGAATGAGTACAAGAATCTAATATATTCTTCTTTTAGTTATTAAAATTACTTGACGGGTCCAATATCCGGCTGGAGTCTTCTACTGGCTTGAAGAAAGCAAGAGTTCTGAGTGTGTTTTGTCCAGAAGAACTTGGCTTGAGATAATTTTTGGCTGTGTTAGAAGTTGAGTAACTAGGACATGAAAGTAGGGCTGCTCAGAAGAGAGCCAATGAGCCCAGCCTGCTGCCTTAGGCAATGTGTGTCCTAGTCAGAATCCTATTCAGGAATTCATGTCATTTGAAGTAAGTGGTTTGTTCTTATTGAAGAAGACATTGCTTGCAAAGACATGCCAAGTAGTGTCCAAAGAAATGAATCAAGGTATATAAAATCTGGGCGGTCCTTAGAGTTGGGTTTGCACATAGGACAAAAGAAGCATTTGTGAGGTGGCAGAGTATCTGTAGGGAATTCTTTCTGTAGTTCAGGGGCTATTTTGGCATAGGCAAGGAGATCACTCAGTAACACTGGCATTTGTATGGCCATATTTTTTTTGCCAGGAAATATTTACCCCATAGTCTAACACTGTCTGCTCCTAAATTAGGACAGGCAGTTACCATAATTCTACAGCATTAAATATTTCTTTGGGGGAATAAATGTTTTGGAGATGTGCTGTAACAGCCCACTACTGGGCATGTTCCCCAGGGGGATCATATGGACAAGAAACTGAACTTGGTTCCATTAGGGCCACAAAGAGCAGAGATCCAAATTCGATCCTACCCTAAAATTTTATCCATATTAGTTTTATTAGATGCCGTCCCCACCCCCAGCTCTGGGGTCATCTTTTAGCCCAAAAGAGGGTAAAATTAAGCCAAAATTAGAAATTATGGAGGATGTGTGTGTGTGTGTCTGTGTGTGAACAAGTTCCTTGGATATGATTACCAATCTCAAAAAGATGTACTTTGTCAAAACCACCCATATTTTAGTGACAAAAATATACTGAACAGAGAAGCCATCAGATTATCAACAGACCTAGAGTATTTTGATTCAGTGTTCTCACTTTTAAGATGGGGAAACTGAAATCTGGTTGTGTTCAGTAATTTGCCCAAAGTCAAACAGCTAAATAGTGATAGAGCCAAAACTAAACTGAAGTCTCTTGACTTTCAGTCTAGTTTTTTTTTTCAACAATACCAATTTACCTAGCCTCAACTCTGTGTTTCCTCTTCTCAACCTTTGCTCCTGGCCACGGGATACTTTGATTCAGTACAGTGGCCTCACCTTAAAGCCTACCAAATCTTATTGTAAATACTTCAAGCATAAAAAATATCTAGAAAATATTTTGAAAGCATATGTACAGACCTAGTTTTAACACATGTAAATATTATGTTTTTCTGTGTCTTTCTCTTCCCCTCATTTCCCAGAGATAACCATTGTACCAAATCTTGAGTTTATGCCAGTTCAAGTAGTTCTATTCTATACATATCTACACACATTCATATGTGTATAATTCTGCATCTTTATTTTGTTCAATACTATGTTTTTGAAGATTTATCTTAACCCTATACAGTATTTTATTGTATGGATGCAAAATATTGTTTATCCACCCTCCTATTGCTAAAACAAAATTGTTTTCATAATATACACAATGTTCTGATGAACATATTTGTTAATATCTCTTTAGGCCTCAACAGGAAGATTGCTAGTACAAGGAGTGCATGTACACGTGCTAGGTGGAATAATGGCTTCCCCAAAGATGTCCTTGTACAAACACCTCTGAACATGTTATTTTACATTGTGAAAGGGACTTTACAAATGTGACTAAAATTAAGGATCTTCAGAAGAGGAAATTATCTTGAATTGCTCAGGAGGGTCCAAGCTAATCACCAGAGCCCTTGACATCAGGTGGGGAGGAATAGAGGGTCAGAGCTTACCATGTGAAAAGAATTCAACCAGCTGATGCTGGTTTTGAAGATGGGAGAAAGGGGCATGATTCAAAGAATATGGTCAGTCCCTAGAAGCTGGAAGAAGGCAAGGAAAATGGATTTCTCCAAGAACCTCCAGAAAGGAATGCAGCCCTGATGACACACCTTGATTTTAGCCCTCTAAGACCCATGACAGACATCGGACCTCCAGAACTGTAAGCTAACAAGTTTGCATGGTTTTAAGCCCCGAAGTCTGTAGTAATTTGTTACAATGGCAATAGAAAGCTAACACAGCATACTAACTTTACTGTTGCTAAATTTTCCTCCAAAGTAGCTGTACTAATTTCTGTGCTTGCTGCCAATGTATGAGAATCCCTGTGACCCTTTAGCCTAGAGTAGCACCAGGCTTTTAGGTTTTTGTACATTGGCTGAGTTTGAAAAGGTGTGCAGTTTTCCACTGTCACCCCAGTAAATTCTATTTTTAAAAAGAAAAGAAAAGGTATGCAGTTTTAATTTGCACATGGTTTTAACTTTCATATTTCTAGTTATTTGTAGGGTTGGGCACGTTTCTATACTATTAGCTATTTGAGCATCTCTTTTCTTGAATTTCTTGCTAACGTACATTGCCCTTGACTCATTTCAGGTTATTATTCTTTTCCTATTTTATTTGTAATCATTTATATATGCTGGACACAAAATCTTTATTGGTGAAACCCCATGCAAATATTAATCCCCATTTGTGGCTTCCTTCAACTTTGTGAGAGTTTATTAAATAGAAAGTTTTAATTGTAATGTAGACAAATGTATCATAATTTTTACTTAATGAATTTTTCATCTTAGGTCTTATCTAATACCTCCTTCCTAACGTCGAGATCATAAACATATTCTTTTTTTTTTAGAAGTTGCAGTTTTATTTTTCATATTTAGGGCTTTCAAATATTTGGAATTGTTTTTTTTATTTGGATACCCAGTTGTTCTAATACTATTTATGAAAACTCATTTTTTTCTCACTGATTTGTAATGCTACTTCTCTCTCATACTTCAATACTTGTATGAATCTGTTTCTGGGCTCTTTTCTGACCTGTTGTCTATTACTTTATTTCAGTTCCTGCTCTACACCATTGTAATCACTGCAGCATTAAATATATCCTGATAGCCTCTTTCCTTATGTTTCTTATAAATTTCTTCCTTAATCTTCTATTTTTGTTGATTTATATTAATTTTAGAATAAGCTTGGTGAGTTCCATTAAAAATACATAAACATTCTTTCTGGGATTATTGTTGAAACTGAATAAAAAAATGTAGAATGAGTTAGAGTGAACTGATATCTTTTGGATGTTAGATCTTCCATCCATCATCATAGCATAATTTCCTAATTATTCAGTGCTTTGCAAATCTCATTCAAATTTATAGTTTTCTCCATCAAAATCTTACTATGCAGCTTTTACTAGGTTTATTTACTGTTTTTATTACCATTGTTTTACTAATTGATGATTATTGATATGTAGTGGATGCTATTGATTTTTATATATTGATCTTGTATCTAGCAAACTTGCTGAATATTCCTTAATTAATCCCAATTGTTTGTCTAAATTATCTTGGATTTTATAACCAATATTGTTACCTGACTAAAGGGCTCTGTTTGCCAGCATGAATCAAAGTCCAATAAGACAGGAATAGGAGTTTGCAGCAAAAAAATATTTATTTTTAGGAAGTGGCCCACACCAGGAGATAGGGTAACACATGGCACTAGATGGCTTCCAGGGCTGGGTTACATAGGGGAAGAGTCATCAATCATGGTGTCAGGTGGAGTTAGGGCCCTGGTCTGGTCAGGTTTTCGATCTCTACTGATTGGTCAGCGCTAGAGTAGGGGGAGTTGATCAATGCACTGGTCCCCTTGTCAGCCATGGAATTGCTTTGTTTGGTTTTGCCACTTTTCTGGGCCTGGAGCTGAAACACAACTAAGGCCTAGATGTTATCTCTAGTTTGACCAAAGCTTTTTATCTGGGGTCAACAGACCCCAGGCTTTGTTCCTAAGATTATTTGATGCTGATCAGAACCTCACAGTCTTCAGGGCTTAATGATTAAGGGAGGGAGCTTGCAAGGGAGAAGGAGGAGGTGAGTGGGGGTGCTGGATGAGGCCAGTTTGAATCAGTAGGAAAGAAAAGAGAAAAGCTCATGTTAAAGAAATGAAGTTTCTATGTGCTTATGATATTTCTCAATAAAGTTCATTTTGCTAGTTTTTATACTTCTTATACCTCCTAATTTTTTTATTTGGCTTGTTGTCTGTCTTGAATCTCCGGTGCAGTGTAATACAGATGTAGTCAGAGGAGGAATTCTCGTTTTTTGAATTTAATTGGAATGTGTTTGAAGTTTCACATGTACCTATGGTGCTTACTGTAGATAAAGTTCAGAGATTCTCCTTCTATTCCTAATTGGCTAAAAATTGTCATAAATAGGTCTTGAAATTTATTGACGTTTTTGTATTACAGGACTTTGTTTCTTTGACTATTCATTTCTACTTTGGGTATAAAGATATATTTGCCTCAGGAAGGTAGTCCAGTAGCTTTCCCTCAACTCTGATTTTGGGACATATGTCTATGGTTTGAATTATTCGTTTCTAGAAGCTTTAGTATGTTTTAGGTAAGATTTTATAACTTATTATATTTATTTAATGATTATTATTTTTCCTCATTTAATTTTGCTAACTTATATTTCCCTTAACAGTTGTCAATTTTATCTAAATTTATAAGTTTATTGTCATAAATCTCATCACAAATTTTTATAATATAAAAAACTCTGTGGAAATATGATCATTTCCCTTTTTAACATTTCCATTTCCTTTTTCCATTATTATTTTTTATGATTTCTTTTTTAAAATTTTTTAAATTTTTCTTAAATATATCTTTATTGATTTCAGAGAGAGGAAAGGAGAGGGAGAGAGAGAGATAGAAACATCAATGATGAGAGAGTCATTGATCGGCTGCCTCCTGCACGCCCCGACTGGGGATGGAGCCCGCAACCCGGGCATGTGCCCTGACTGGGAATCGAACTTCTTCCATCTCCTGGATCCTAGGTCGAGGCTCAACCGCTGAGCCACGCCTGGCGGAGCATGTCTTACTTCTTTTCAATCACTCTTTTTATAAGTGCATTTATGTCTATATATTTCCCTCTAATTGCTATTGTACAAGCATCTCACAACTTTTGGTATGTAATATTATATTTTTATTTGGTTATAAATATTCTCTAATTTCTATTGTAATTTTTAATTTTATTCAGACTTTACATATGAAAATATTTTAATTTTTCTACAATAGCTATTTTTTTATCTTATTTTTAAATCCTCACCCGAGGATATGTTTTCATTGAATTTTTTAGAGAGAGACAAACATCGATGTGAACCCACATGAGCATACCCAGGGATCAAACCCAAAACCTGGGTATATGCCCTGACTGGGAACCAAATCTGCAAACTTTCAGTATACTGGGTGATGCTCCAGCCAACTGAGCCACCTGGCCAGGGCTACCTATGTTTTATTTTTTATTAAATAGTTAATGCAGTGCAGTAAAGTACATTGTTTTTATATTATAAATTATTTTAAAATATTTGGGACATTACATGTGACCTAGTATGTGATTAAATTCATAATGTTCCAATAACTTGAAAAATACTTATTTTTTATTTGTTGGAGGTAGGGTTTAATATATATTCTCTGTTATGGAAAATTATACATTGAAATTTTCTAAAAATTATTATATTTTGTCTTATTAATTTTTGCATTATTGGGAATTCTTGTAATGTTCTCAATTATTAAAAATTAATGCATATATTTTACTATGTCTTGGACACTGTTATGTGTCCTCTACATATAATAATTTATTCTACCTTGACAACAACTCTGTGAGGTGAGTACATCATTTCCCCAGTTTACAGGTGAAGAAACTGAGGGACAAAAGGGCTACAAGAAGTTAAGAAGTTAAAAAAGCTAGTAATTCGTAGAGCCAAGATTTAAATCCACGCAGTCTGACTGCCCTGCACACATTTTTGACTCTGGCACTACACTGTTGCTGCCAAGTTTTGCTTTATATATTTTAAGAATATGTTATTAGATATACTCAAGCTTATGCATATTAGGATTTATTATATAATTATGTATTCTTTCTACTATGGACTGACCTTCATTTCCATCAAGGTTTTTTGCCTTTAATTCTATTTTGTAAGATATTAATATTGCTATACCAGTTTCCTTTTCATTAGCATTTGACTTTTATTGTTTTTCCCCCCTTTTTTAACCATTCATGTTTTTCCCTCTGCTGGTTTGAACATCATGTTCTGTATTTGTTTTTAGTTACCCTAACTATTTTAACTTATGTGTAACTACCATTTTTTTCTAACAAAGTTGATTTTACCCTCTCTCCTCCATAACACATGAACTTTAATTCACTTGAAGTGTCCATTAAAATTCCATAATATTTTTATTTTTGTCACGCAGTTAAGTGTAACCTTTTTAAGACTCAAGAAAAAGTTTTTTAGATATTTTTGAAATGATTATATTTATCAATATATTTATTCGAATCCATGTTAACATTTGGTTTTGCTATCTCTTTCCCTTCCTGTAAGTTTCTTTTTCTTTCTCATTGCTGAAGAATCTCTCAGTATTTGTTAAATTAAGGATTATGTCTTTGTTTTATTCTCACTACTGAAAAATAGTTAAGCTCCCACATGCACACATGAGCACACATTCTCATTTAACCCTCACAACAATACTATTTTATTGATGAGAAAACCAAGGTGGAGCAAAGTTAAATATCTACCCAAGGAAACGTGAAAGCACAATATAAAGTAGAAAGTATTGGACAATGTTGAGTTTTGTCTTTCCTACTCCACTGAACACTCCTTAGGAACACAGGCTGTCTTATTATAACAGAGATTTAGCAAATTTCTAAATGAATAGTCTTATATTTCCATAAATACATCTATATCACATAGAAAAGTATAAATTAACAATTTTATGATTTGTTCATAATAATGAATTTATATTCTCTTTCTGACTGCTACACATTCAAGGGATGATGTCTCACTTGTTTTTGTATCTTTAGTACTTAAGGCAGTGCCTGGTACATAGTAAATGTTGAAAAAATAATGTAATTTTGGTATTAGTACTTCGTATGTAATTCAAAAAATATATATCTAAACTAAATATAAAGATTGACATTTTACTCCCAGTTTTGTTAGAATTCTTAATGATTACTTAATAGAATTTGAATGTTATTTTCTTAATGGTGATATAAAACGCCTAACATACAAAAAAAATGTTAAGCATTTTTAAGTGTACAATTCAGTAGGGTTGAGCATATTTGCATTGCTGTGCAATGAAACTCCAGAACTATTTCATCTTGCAAAACTGAAACCCTATACCCACAAAAAAGCTCCACCTTTCCCCCTCTACCTTGTCCCTGGAAACCACCATTTTACTTTGTTTTTATAAATTTGACTACTTTAGATACTTCGTTATTACTTTTTTGACCATAATATTACTAAACATTTTAGGTATGCTGGTGGAAAAGTACATTAGAGGATGCATACTTTATGATTGCACATGCAAATCGAGAGAGAGAGAGAATAATTTCTCTCATGGAAATCTGCTACCTAATTTCAAGCTAAGCGGGACCCTTCCTTGGATAACAATTAAAATGTAATCTTCTCTTTGAAACATAAATTACTGCCTAAAGGACTGTGTGAGAGAATTCCCATATTTCTTCTCCTCCTATGTATTTTTATTTATTTCTTTTGGGAGGAGGTTGAAAACAGAAGCACTGTTGGAATAGTATGAGGCTTTCTCTCTTGGGGATTCTTTTAAAAAGGCGAGTTTGGAAAAACTTCAAATTTTCTCCAATAGCAGAGTAAAGGCCAAATTAAATATAAATTAATTAGTTTCATTCTCTTGATTGCTCCATTTATGTTTTTTGAGGTCAAAATGGCTTTCCTTAGTCATAAACAGATTCTACTTTGCAAACCCCAATTTAAATCAGTTAAGTGCTCTAAAAAGCCTTGCACTGTGGATTAAGAAAACATCAGGTGGCTCAGAGGGGCCATAAAAGGATTTAGGTTTAGGAGTCAAAATATTATCTTTTGAGAGTCCCTACATAGTACCTGGAAAACCACCCTGCTGGTTTGGCTTGACCCTCCAGAGAGTCTTAGGCCTTCTAGAAATCCACATTATTACCTTAGGAGGCAGCTTCAGCCATGAATGTAAAAATGTAGCTTAGCTATAAAGGGCTAGAGTGCCTTATGCCTCTGGGTCCATAGTTGAAAGCAACCTTCTGTTCTAGTTTTCCCTTTATTTTATTATTTCTGGCATAAGTAGATTTCAGATTTCTTTTTCTTGTTTATTCATCCAATATATATTTACCAAATGCCTACCGTGGTCAGCACCTCTGTTAGGTAGTGTGCCAGGCACTATAAAGGCACATAACGTCCCTGCCTTTATGAAGCTTCAGTCAGCTCATAATTTAATCATCATTTGATTTAAGGCATTAAAAAATATGAGGTAGACTGGGATTCCCAGAAGCCACTATTCTTCTACCTAAATAAAGGGTTCAGCAAAATCTTTTCTGACACATTTGGTGGTCATAGCTGGAAATCTTCAGAGAGGGGATTTCTCCAACCTTTGAATCAGAGTAAAGTTTCTTATATGTAATAAAAATACTTAGAACATTTTTCATGCAAACCAGGGCAGAAAGGTAGCTTGTGGTAGTAGCATTGCTAGACAAGATACAAAATGCCCAGTTATATTTCAATTTTAATATTAGCATGACCCAAATATTGCATGGACCATACTTATATTAGAGACTTATTAGTTGTTTATCTAAAATTCAAATTTAACTGGGCATCCTTTAATTTTATTTACTAAATCTGATAATTCTATCAGAATTAAATCAGGCAAAGTTACTTGAAATATTTAATTAATGTCATAACAAATAAAATAATTCAGTGGAGGTCAAACACTGATGACTTGGATTATGGCACCATCAGCAATGTACTTTGGAACTCTCTCCTGGCCAATACTCTATGCAGAAGGATGACATTGAGATAGCCTGCCCATCATTGGTTCTCACATTGAGGATTCTTATGACTAAAAGAAAGATTCAAGCTGTTTACTTTTAAAAAGCCATATGTTTTAATGGGGTCCCTTTGGGGACCCCTGTATATCCATTGTATCATCAATAAGCCACCCTTTGTGAGACAAGGTGATAGTAAAATGGAGTCCATGTGGTGTACTACTGGACTTGAATTTTAATCAGCCATTTCAGAAGCTACTTAAAGCATGCAAAAAACTCCTAATATCTCTGTGGTTTATGTCTGTGTCTAAAGTTCTACCAAAAAGTAAGGTGGTGAATGTGTAGAGAATAGAAGTAACTACACTATAAGCTCTGTGGCAGCAGAGACCAGACCAGTTTTGCTCACTGCCAGCAACCAAGTGCCCAGCACAGTAATCTCAAATGTTGTTGGGTGGTAGTAAAAAATTCTGTCTTCCACATACCTTATGCCCTTTACTCCAACTAGAAAAAGATAAATTCTATGACTTTCACAAAAGGCCTCCATTTATTTTTATGTATATAAAAGACAAGTCTGGAAAAATATGTATGTCTATACAGTATATGCTTTTCCCATCTTGAGATCCTTCATTATGCAAAATATAAGTCAGTAATTTTTAAAATTAATTTTCCCAAGAAATGCCTATACCAAATATTTATATTGTATTATTTCTCTAGATTAAAATGTACATATTTCATTGAAGTATAATTTACAGCTGGGTTATAATACTTCTCAAAACAACACAAAATTCAAATTGGGTCTTTAAAAGATAAACTGAGGCATATTAAAATTTGTAAGGGTTTGTTTAAGCAATTACCCATTCCAACTGGACAAAACCAAACTGGAAGTGATTAGGAGCACTCCACCATCAGGGAGTGAGGGGGAAAAGTTATATGCAGAAGGTTCAGAAGCAAAGAAAGAAAATTATTTGACTGGCTATAGCTGAAGGCTTGCGATTGTCCTTTGGTTTTGATTTTGTATACCTGAGGCATTTACAAGCTAAATTTGGGTTTGCTTATATAGGCTACCAGGGCATCAGAGCCTCCTCAGTCTAAAGGCCCAGAACATTCACCCAGACCAAGTTGTTTGATTAATTTAGCCATATCTTGCTTCTCCATTTAAAAATGTTTAATACTCCTTACTAGTTGTGTTACATAAGGACAGCTTTACACATCAGTTCTAAATGGAATCAGTGAGTAAGTACTGTAGGTAGACAGTTTTTCTTGCTCATTTACACAGCACTATTACTTTTTTAAGTGAAAGAATGGGCACCCACAGAGATAAAGTAGCTAGTCCCAGATTGCAGAGGAGGAATTTAAACTCGAACCTGCGTATCTTAATTCTGAGTCCTCTGTTTATTTCATTACATCTTTATGTTTTCCTTTGGAATTCAAGACTTTTTGGCTTAAATATGAAAATATGTAAAATATGTTCAGAAATGACAAAGAGCAAAGGTGAAAATTCTGACATTTCCAGTTTTAATATTAGCATTAAAAAAGCACTTTAAAAGTTTGCATTAGCATTTTTTTTTTCTTTTTAACAACTCACATAACAGACTTTAAGGAAGCATTTACTTTCTTACAAAGTGGAAATAGCTCCTTATTCCTTTGAATTGTTTTGGACATTGCCTAAATGGCTGTCAGGAGGTGAGATCAATGCAGGTTCTCAATTTGACATGCTTTTAGGGTTACCATATGAGTTTCCTCTGGAAAATCTGAGAATAAAATGTCTAGACTGATTTTCAGACCAGAAGCTCAAACTTCAAGAAACTTGGGGCAGTCTCAGCAGCCTAAGGAGATGGAGGAAACCCAGCTGGGGCATGCATAGTCACGCTGTGTCCATCAGATTATTCACCAATTCCAGCTTTTTCTCTCTGCTGCCAGGACAGGAATCAACTCATTTTTGCCATGCTACCTCCTCACCAAAACCTCTTTCTTTTTTCAATTTTTTCCTGACCCTGACTTGGTTCTAGTTTCAACCAAATTTCTTTCCTTTTCCTCTCTTGCTGAATTTTTGGTTAGATTTTGGAATACAACTATTCTTTATAACTTTATTTTCTTTTTAACTCTGAATGGGCAACTCAGACTAAATACTTAGCTCTGATTAATTCATTTATGCCTAGACACGTTCTAAGCATTCATTGCATATAACATACAAAACAAAGGGAAGATGAAGTTCACTCTATTGCACAACCTCAGCCAGCACCACTCACATAGTGGTCCTGTTTAGAAGTCAGTAATAACTTAGACACATGTTCTGCTGAAGTTAGCTTTGATCTTCTGCTCTCCAAGTACTAAATCAGGGAACTTTGTTATGTCATAGAAGGAGGTGGCGTTTGTGTCTGGTGGGACCATACTCATGACTGTACCCTTTCAGGGTTTTATTTTCCTTCAAACAATAGTGTATCCTGGAGGAAAGACATAAAATAGAGCATTAAAGAGCAGCCTGGGTGGTCAGGTAGCCAAAGTGGAAACTTTGCATTTTATAAGGGCTGCCTGTCTAGGGATCAGCCTAGTACCGAAGTGGATACTACCTCCAGCATTAGAGCTATCTATACTCAGCATGCTCTGGGTGAGAGTTCATGGGCTATATCTAGAAGTCAGTAGCTCAGGCCAACTTAACAATACAGGAAGCAGCCATACCAGGGACCACGAATCGTAAGCCATAGAGAAAGGCAGATATATCTAGTGAGGGTGTGATCCTTTATGAGACTAGGGGTTCTTCTGATAAAAAAATGGGAAACCAAGGAAAATCTCTTGACCTGGGAGACATGCAAAGACATGCAGAGACATCTGGCGCTACCAAAGAGTTCAAGGGATATTCCTAAATCTCTTGATTTCATCTACTTCTATGTTTACCAACTGTGAAAGAATCCTAGCCACCATGATCTCTGGACTATAGCAATAGAATCCTAATTCATCTCTCTCCCCCATCTCCAGTCTTTTCTCCTTGTAGCTAAAATGATTCTTAGAAAAACCAACAACACACAAGTTTGATCATGTAACAGACTCTCACCCTCCTTCAGTATCTTCCCATTTTAAAGTAAAGCAAAATTTCTAAGAGGTCCTTCTTGATGGAACCTTTAACATTACATTTTCAGCCATACTTCCCACTGACTCTCCCATGTTCTTGCCAGTCTCACACCAAACTGGCCTTCTTTCAAGCCGTACTACTTACCAAACTTCCTCCTCACATACAAATGGTTCCTTTGGCTAGAACATTTCTTCTAGACAAACGGGAATCTTAACAAGTCAACTCCTACTCAACTACCAGTTTCAGCTCAAGTTTATCTTCCATGAGAATGCTTTTCACAACTCCCCGACTAGATCAAATCCCCTAGTCAAGGTTTTCATGTACCACT
Organism: Miniopterus schreibersii; assembly: GCF_964146895.1. Lineage (NCBI taxonomy): Eukaryota > Metazoa > Chordata > Mammalia > Chiroptera > Miniopteridae > Miniopterus > Miniopterus schreibersii. The sequence continues at coordinate 64,072,287 of NC_138106.1, read as the reverse complement.
CCTTGAGAGCATCTACAAATCATGATTGTAATTTTACTTCCTTTTATGTGATCATTTGATAAATGTCTGTCACCACTACTAGACTGCAATGTCAATGAGGGCAAGAGTGGTCTTTTGGGAAACTTTTGTGTTCCAAGTGCCAAGCACAGAGGATGGTACATATTGGTCACTTTTTATGCATCTGTTGATTGAGTGTGACATAAAAAGTGGGACTTGCATGCTTCTAATTGTTCCTTTTAATGTATTTTGGTTGTGCTCTTAGTACTTGGACTCAGAAACTCTTGAATCTCCAGCTTTATGGATAAGGAATCATTCCAAGTAAGGTAGAAATTCTATGAAATAGAGGGCTGTGCACCCTGGGTGTCTCTGAACCCAGACTGATGACAGGAGCAACCAACCTCCCCACAACCATAGTTTTCCCCACAGACTTCAATTTTGAAAAGATTTCTGTGTGCTACCAAGCTCACCACCTGTATTAAACAATAATTCATTTATTTATTTGTTTGTTTTCAAAGACACAAACAATAGCCAGCTGGAGCTGTTACTTAGCGTAAGATTAGTGTTACTATACTGTTGATATTCTTACAAACCAGAACTATAATGTGAACATATTTGAGTCATGTGAGACTTCAAATTTTATTAGAAAAAATTCAAATTTTATTAGAAATCTTATTAAAAATAACTCTAATTTTATCAGAAATCTAGATTAGGAGCCACTGCATTAGTCTCATAAAGATGGGACAGACAACAGAATTGAGGGGGTAGAATTTTCTCTCTTTTCTGATATTGCTGTGTTCCTCTGACAGGATTGTGACCTAAAATACTTGGTAATAGAGACCACAATGGGCCAAGCCATAGTGTAATGCTGTGGATTGACATGGTGTTTTAGGCAGAAACACCTAGCTGGGGATGAAGCAGACAGTGGTCCATGCCTTAACCTAGAAGATAATTTTTCAAAAACTCAGCATGGCCAAGATTACCCTTTTCTTAGTTGTAAAGGTATTGCATTCTAAGGGTTACATTTAGTAATAATTCCAGACATACATGACTGGTTTCTTAAAGCCAAATAAGTATTTAGATAATAGAAGGAACAAAAGGTCAGGCACAGGCCTGCCAAAGCTTGACGGCAATGCATGTTTTCGGGAAAAGAAACAGTGATTTCCTTTATTCTACTTTGAGACAATATCTTTGAAGTCTTCACTTACCATAAAATAATAGCATGAACACAAGGAAATAATTAAAACCTGACCTCAACTTACATTGTAGCAGTCAAATGAAGACAAATGAAATTTTATATATGAAAGTGCTGTGAGCTTCTAGGAGGAAAGCTCTAATACAAAATCTAAAGAATACTCACACTAGGTATTCCTTTAAGTGAAAATTATATTTATATCACACAATCCCTTTTTATGAAATCTGAAGCTGATTCTAGCTGGAATTGAGCCGATTCAACATGATCAGGGAAACACTGCTATAGGTAATCTCTAAAATGATAGTGTGACAGGTAGGTATAAAAATCTTGTGCTGACTAGAGGGAAAACTGAGACTGTGGCTGACAGGGTCATTTAAGGTGAGTCAGTAGAATTCCTCTGCTCATATTCTTTTTTGAAGTAAGTGAAAAATAGCACTATTACACTTGTTTCCAAAACGGCCTCTAATACCATTCTTTTGCATCATTCAAGCTACACCCACAACTAAATGGCTCTTTAAAACCACTAAACTGCAGTCCTGTCTAAAGATTAATGATGCAAGCTCATAACATAACATTCATAAACAAACAGTTTCAGAAAGAGAAGGATTTCTTAACCAGCAAACAATTAATATTTATAATATTATCGTAAGTGCATGGAGCACAAGTAACATTTTTTTAGTAAGGGCAATTGAGGAAGAGCTGTGTTATAACTCTGAACTGACTTTTCCTTTAATCTGATATTTAGACATTGGTGATGCTGCCAGAACTTTTTGTAATGAGAATTGTCTACCTATGATCTAAATGGAGTATCCTCAAATAGCCCTTCCTTATTCTTTGGGAAATGGAAATGGAGACAGTGAGAGTGTGGGAAGAAACGCCCCTCACTTCAGAGCACACCAAACCTGGATTTCCAGTACAACATCCAATGCAGGATATATTTCTAGCCAATGAATTAATGAGACAGTGGTGAAATGAGGAGCCCAAGGGAGGCTGTAGTCTCTGGGATCTATGCCAACTCTCTCCAACCACAGCCTTTCCAATGGTTAAAGGACACCTGGGCACCATTGCTCTGGAATGTGAAATGAAGAGTTACCAGCCTAGTTGTAGCTCTTTGGAAATAGTTTTGTTTGAACTTGCTGAATATCAATGACAAAAAAACAATCAGCCAGAATGCCCTTATTTAAAAGTATGTGCTACTTTTCTAACAGTGTAAGACTTTAATGGACAAAATAAAAGATATTTTTTTCTTGGTGCCTACCTGTAAGAAAGCAGGATCACTGAGGTTCTTGAGCAAGAGGCTGTGTGAATCCCTGTTTTTCCTAATTTATATGGAAGCCCCATAAGAGTGAGAATGAAAGGGAACTAACAAATACAAGGTGACCTCTGTGACAATTTTTCATGGGAAATCAAAATTTATATTCCTTGCAAATGACCAGAAAAAAAAGGAAAGAAAAAACAGGGAATATTTTACGATCAGCTAAAATGTATTTCCTAGGGCTTAAGCAGTGGTCCTGCCTATATACATCTTTTCAGGGTATGTGCATGCGCAGGAGTTAGTTTCGGAAGGAAACAGAAGCTTACCTGTTCCCCAGTGATTTACATGAAAGAAGAAGCCAAAATAAACTAGATATTTAAAAAATAGCCAAAAGCCACATTCACATTTGTCTGGGAATTCATGTTGGAGAATAGCCTTTTTGGAATTATAACAATGAAATGCTAACATTTTGATCAATTTAATCATCATTAATAAACCTTGAACAGTTTAGCCAAAGTAAATATATTTATTTGCTTTGGGTTAAAATGTACCAATTTTTGTACTTTGAAATAACTGTTTTCCTTTTTCTCAGAAAGCCAGATAATTAACACACAGGAATTTGAACACGACGAAGTGTGCCCTCGGCTTCAGGTTCAAAATTATTTGATATTTAAAATGATGGATTTTATTTTGCCTCCCCGATTTCACAAATGCTAACATATTGCCTCATTTGCTCCTTTATTAAAAGAAATAAAAGGTGTAGCTGTCACTGATGTCTCCCTCCTCATGTCATTCCCCTCCCTCTTCCTAAAGAAAACTATGCAGCCACTGAATCTGGCCACTGCCAAGGGATGCAAGCTGTGAACACTAGGACTCCAGCTGCACAGCGGGCAGCCCAATAGCCACTGTATAAAGGGCCCTCCTTTGTTGTTGACCGTTCACTATATGTGTTTGTATATTTACACAATACATAATATGCTTTCAGTGCTTCAAAAATATTTACAAAGACACAAAACTGTGCATACCTTTCTACATCTTGCATTGTTTTTAATTACAGTAGAGTTGGTGTTTGCCTGACAATTAACTATCCCTTGCTCACAGAGCCTCAATTTTTTTTTTAATATATCTTTATTGATTTCAGAGAGAGGAAGGGAGAGGGAAAGAGAGAGAGAGAAACATCAATGATGAGAGAGTCATCCATCTGCTGCCTCCTGCACGCCCCCGACAGGGGATGGAGTCCACAACCCGGGCATGTGCCCTGACCGGGAACCGAACCCCGATCACCTGGATCCTAGGTGGATGCTCAGCTGCTGAGCCACGCCCGGCCGGGCCCCAGAGCCTCAGTTTTGTTGAGGGTTCCATTCCTTAGGAAAGGAGAACCTATGCCTGTGTCAAGGGTAAATACCAGCTAGTCTAAGCAGTCATGGGAATCTTACTCCTTCTCACTGAGTGGACTCTGGTCAATGAAACAAGCAGAATCCTGCTGGAGGCTTCTGGGAAAGGCCGTTTATTCTTGAAAGCACAGGAAGAAGTGGCTTCATCTTCTGATGGATGTGGTCAGATCTGAATGTGAGACATAGAGCAGTGCAGCCGCCTTGCTGCTTGAGGAGCTGACCTGAAGACATGCACACACATGGACGATGGCAAAGCAGAAACAGGAACAAGACAGGGAGAAGCTAACCCATGTAATCTTCAGGCTAGCCTATCTCAGGTTTCTTCTTATTTGAGCTAATGTATTTCTTTTTTGTAAGCTATATTGATCATATTTTTACTGCTTTCAGGAAAAGAGCATCTGCTTTTCTGACGTTGGGAAATACAGATTTTCTTTCATCTTTTCATCACAGAATAGCTCCATTCCCGTTAATGGACAATTAAACCATTAAACCATTTTAAGCTTTTTGCTATTGCTAACAATGTTGCAGCAAACATCCCAGCACATGACTCTTCATGCCTATTAAATAAGTGGAATTGTTGGGTCACATACATTGGCTATGTACATCTTTACTTATATTAGATATTTACAAATTATTTTCCAAAAACCTTGAAACAATTTATGTCTCTGCAGCAGTATATATGAGCATATCTTTCCTAGCATCATTGTCCCTTCAGACATATAAATTTTGGCATTTTCAGACTTTGAAATTTTGCCTTCCTGATGAAATTGTGTGTTTTTGTTGCTTTCATTTGAGTTTCCATGTTTACAAATGAGGTTGAGAAACTTTTAATACATTTCCTAGCCACTGAGGTTTCAGTTAAGCTGTTGATTTATTTTTCTATTGAATTGTTTGTTTTTGTTAGTTTTTAGAATTTTTTCTAATAGTCTAGACTTTAATACTTTATCAGTTATAAGCATTATAAATACTTCCTCCCAGTGTATTACTTGTCTTTTTTTATGGTAGCTCTTGTGACACAGGCCTTTTATACTTGAATGTAGTCAAATTGATCACTTTTTCATTTATGACTTATGATGTTTATGTCTTCTTTAAAAATTATTTTGAGGTCATAATGACATCACCGGTAATTCTATCTAAAATTGTAAAGTTTTGCTTTTAACATGTAGATTTTTTAATATATCTAGTCATCTTTGTTTTTCTCCTGTCTTTAATGAGGTGAAGACTTCTAAGGTTTCTTACTGTCTAAATTAGTTGTGTAATTTAAGGTGCAATTAACATATAGAAACCATAGCAGGTATTTCACGAAAGGGAATTTAATGTAGAGAAATGGTTCCACAGGTGTTGAAGGAGTGAAAGGATGAAAGAGGAACACTTTTTAACCCAGAGATAGTAACTTAAGGAAGCAGATACCAGCCTGAGGTCTGAGAAAACAGAATGGAATCCCCGGCAGAGTGTGTGCTCAGACCTTTAAATAAACGAGTCCACCTGGCTGCTGCTGGGCCCCCAGGGTGACAAGGCTGGCTCTGGGAGCGCTGAAAGAAGCTAGGACCTGGAGGGCATGGCCCCGCGGGGCTGAGCTGCAGTTGCCTGTGTAAATTACTGTCCCTGGGGCAATGCTAGAGGGAAAACAAGAAAAAAAACCCGAGTTCTTCTCTCCCTGCATTCCCATCTGCCCATTATATAGGGGAGCCAGGGAGCAATCGAGTCTGGAAAATGGAGATTGCCTTCTCCCTGCAGCAGCTTTACGGGGCAGAGTGGAGGGTGGGTTGAATCCAAGGGACAGCAGAGGGAAATAAATAGCCCATCAGCGGGGCCCACTGGGTGTATGCACCCAAAGGGACATGCTACCTGATTCACTGCAGTGGGAGAGGAAAAGAAAAACGAAATTTAATTTTGCTAACATTTAACAAGGCCATTTAATTTAGAGTTTTCACAATGGTGCCTCCACTCAATTTACATAGCCTTGTTATACTTAGAGATAAACTAAACACCTTTACCAAAAGACCTGTATTACAAAGTTAATGTTGTCCTATCAAAGGTAGGATGCTGCTAGCAGATATTTCCTTAAAAATGAATGCCATTAATTTGACCCTCCAAAATAAAGGTGACGTTTTAACAACAAGTAAGAAATAGCTTTTCAAAAAGAAACCTCTTATATAAACAGAATTCAGGAGAGAATATTTCTATTATTATGTTACGTTGCTGTTAAATTGATTTCTATGCAAAGTTTCCTCTGCATGAATGATAATCTTGAAGTTAGAGTGCTCCAAATACTTTCCAAATGAAAGATTTCAGTGTATTTTGAATTCATTTTCTAAAAATATAAAAATAAACTACCTTCTAATTATTTTTTAGGAACAATGGACTGATATCAGAGAATATGGAACTTTACTAGCTGAGTTTTGACAAAAACCACTTATAATTGCTGGATGAGACTAAAAATGAATCTTAAGACTTAATAAATGCCCCCAATGACACACTTTTTCCATTTGGACATATGGGATATTGTTAATAATCTTTTTAAAACTACAGCATCTATTTATACCAAATATAAAACAATCGGAACCTAAAACCAGAATTTTGAATCACTTATAGCCTAACTAGGATTTTAGAATAAGAAAGAATATTTGCTTTCAATGAAAAGCATTAATAAATGAAAAGAAACATTTTTATATTGTTAATTAATAAAATATTCATTTCACTTTTATTTTTAATTTCTCTTGTTTATAATTTAAAATTTGAATATTAGTTTAGTAATATATAGATAGAATTTATGAACAAATATACTATATTGGGTCTGTGTGAGAAATCTGGTTATTTCTAATCTAATGAAATTTGTAGTGGGGTGTATAACCAAAAATGTTTGGAGACCACTTATGTAAGTAGTTGTGATGTTTTACTTGTTTGAACTCCTAAATCTAAATTATGTAATATCCGAAGGAATATCCTAAAATATGTAGACTGAGTTTAAAAGTTTTTCTTTCCTAAAAACTTACAGCATGTAACATATGTTTCAATTATTTTAGAACTAAATACTTTAGAAGTTTTTATAGTATGAAGTGCTTTGATGAATAAGTGACTGACTTCCAACTATTAGTTCAGCATCCTTTATAAAATCAGTCATAGTGTGTAGAGTTTTATAAATTTCTATTTTATATATATAATTTAGTTCACAGGGATCAAGTAACTTTCTAAAAGTCAAACTCCCATTTATTAGCAATGTGTGCATTCGAGTTTATATACTTTCATCATTTCCCCACTTTACTGCATATTTGTTCTTAAAGAGCTATACAGACATGAGCAAGTCACTCTACCTTTTAGGCTTCCATTTTATTTGTGCAATGAAGGATTGGCACAGATATCAAAAGACTTTCAAGCCGCCAAGTTTTGATACTATATAGAAAATTAATCTAGAATGGGGCTTCTGAAACTATTTCATTAAGTTTCAGAATTCCAGTGAGCTGACTTTTGGTTTTAGTGCCTGGCAGTGCTCCCAGGGTCTGTAGTAGATGCATAGACTTCTTCTTGGTCAAGTTGAAAAGACACTGAAGCAAGATCCCGCCACTGTCGTGTATTCCTGGGAGCCAGGAAAGGAACTACCGGGACTAAGCTGAGTCTTAAGAAATTGTTTCCCAGTGTCTGAAAATGCCTGCTAAGGACAGGCAGCATTTAGACCTACCCTGTGCCTTGCAGTGTGTGCTTGCCTCCATCTGTTTCATCGACAGACTCTTATTAGTCAGCTTGCCTCCTTTCTCTGACATCCTGGGATAGTCTCTGGGTTTCAGGCTTGTATGTTTATGAATATAGACTTGGTGTTCTTTCCCATCTTTCTCCTCAGACTAACAGTATGCCTAAGGGTTCCTTGAAAGAAAAATAACATGACCATTTGGGATGTGTTTGTTTTGTGTCTGTTCCACCAGTAGCCGGCACTGGCCCAACCCTGCAATGAGAGTTTGGAGTCTAAGGCATGAAAAACAGCCCATAAGAATTTCAGAGACTCATAAAGTTTGCAAACTAATGATCTAGGCCTTTCATTTTTTTTGGAAAGGTGGCAACCCAAAGTTGCATGAAGCCAAAAGGAGTACTTAAGACACAAGAAAATGCCTTTATTTAGGCTTTTATTCCTTGAAATGTTAGACTTGTCACTTTCCAGTAAAAAAAATAAATAAAAAATAAAAAAGACCTTTGTGTATGGGATGAAATGGCCTTTAGAGGAGCAAAAAGAAGACAATCTGATCCATGACAGGGGTAGAATGACATGGCTAGAAGGCAATGACTGACAACAACTGCTGTGAGAGGAGATGAGATTGAACAGGGGCAAAAGAGAAATAGCTCACTGGGGAATAGTTAGAAGTCCTTTCCTGTGCAATACAGTGGGAAAAAACAAAAGGACCAGGAGCTGAAGAGACAGATTTAGCCTAAGAAATCTATAAAAGAAACAAGGAAGACGGGCCAAGCAGAGCCAAACTCTGGGGAGCCTAGGTAATAAACCATCATCTGCTCCCAAATATCTCATTTGTAGTTTTGGTACTTGAAATGTCTATTATTAGTCACTTGGTTGGGTGGTGGCATTATCTCTAGAGTGCAAATGTTAAAAATTACATTCATTAAAAGAAGACAAAAGGAAATTCATAACAGAAAAACACTGATTAAGTTTTCAGATTATTTGCAATTTTGGAAATCCAAGAGTAAAGTTCTAAGATAATCTAATACAGGAAGGTATATTTTAATGGAGCCACCCAGCCACTTACTAAAATATAACCTTACTTAATTTTCTTGCTTCCATTTATTCCTCTCCTATGTTTTCCTTTTCCCCCTGTTACTCTTGTCTTATATTCTTGACTCCTTCCATTGATGTCCACAAACACAGAAACATGTCTTATTTATCAGTCAATACCCAGCACTTGGTGCATTGCTGAGCACATAGGCAAGCTGTGAAAATATATTTGTTAAATGACGAGTGAATGAACGAATAAAGTAATGAATGATATAAGGAAAGAATAATGTAGAAAAAGGTCCACAGATGTGTGTTTGTGTATATTTGAAAAAGATAAGCTTAAGTAAGGTGCTGGGAACATGGGTAAGAAGAGAAAAGTAAAGAGGTTTGGACAAATGAGTACGTGAAGTCAGAACAGAAACAGGGTTATCAGAAATACATTTCCCATTTCCCCAGTATTAGCTCTGGAAAGAAACATACTTACTATGTTCTAATCTGAGGAAGGGGGAAAAGCTATTAACTATATTTCAGGACTATTGAAAAACCCTTGGAATGAGGCGTGAGCAGTGCTGCTTCTGTATTTGGCCTGGGTCTCTACAAAAATATCCCATGTGCTTTGTAAAAAATGTTATAGAACTGGGTGCTCTGCGATGCCTGTTTTTAATTTACAGAAATAACAAGCATTTTGCTCAGCACCATGGTGGTCCTTATTAAGCAAGTGCAAGCATTGAATGCTAGTGAAACCCTGCCTATGAGCCTTAGTGGTGCTGTTCATTACTGACTCCAAAGTTCTTGTATAGAAAACAGGCAAAAAGAACCCTTGAGAATTTTAAATTTTAGTAACAATTTCATCATCTACTTCATTTCATCAAGTAATGAGAAAAAAGAAGTTGGTTTGGGAGTAATTTGCCTTGCCTATATTACCTCCAAACAGCTTGAGTCTGATGAAGGAGTACATAGTATAATGTAAATAGCCCTAGAGGTTTCTGTATTTTTATAGCTATAAATTTATTTGGTTTGTTGCTGCATTTTGTGTTTCTCTCCCCCCTTCCCCACTTTATTTGGGTTTTTGTTTGTTTTGTTTTATTTTGCACACTCAAATGAAAATATCTAGGATTACCTGAAAACAAGATGAAAATCTAACACACACACACACACTATTTTTAAGAGAAATTCTGTGTGCTCCTATCCATACTATTTTCTCTTCAGAATTTAATCTTTGCTATTTGTGTGTTTCAAGGCTAATCAGTCAACAGCTAATTTTAAGTGACATAATCATCTAGGAATATTACCTAATATTTTGTTGAGGAAAAATTTAAGAAAGAAGGAAATAGCATGCATAGATTTGTGAGGCAAGGGGAAGAAAACGAGGACTTCGGTAGACACTGCTGTTTGCTTTGTGGAAGTTGTCAGGTAACATCTCAAGTTAAGGCCCGCTTCTGTTTTTGTGTATTGTTGTCACGTTCCTCGGGGTTATCAGTAGGATACTGTAACTACATTCTGAAAGGGTTAAGGGTCTCCAACTATGTGTATCATTTACTATGTGAGACAGATACTCATTTTGGGGAGATGAGACACGTCTTCCTTCTTTGAAGGCTCATGACTAGTTCCAGTATTTCAAAAGGCAATTCACCCAAAAGTATTCACCAGAATGGATATAAGTTCTAGAAAATAAGTAGGAAAAACTCTGTTTCTTTTTGTTCATACTTCTGTTTACATTTTATACATAACTAAAGGAATATAAGTTTTCAGGCATAACTATCAAGTGAGTAATTTTCCAGAAAGGATTGGTTTTTTAAAAATAGTTCTATTCAAAAAATGTTTCCTTTATTCCATGGCTGTGCCACTAGACTCTCTACCAAGTGATATCCTTGTTGCCCCATCTAATGCAGCTGGGTCAGTCCCTACAATATTTGACTTAATAATCCCTGTTTACACAGTTGTTTACTACCTAGGTAATATTACCGGATGTACTCCCCTTTCCTGAGCTTCAGACCATTATTTTTTAGTCTTCCTCATTTTTCTTTACTGGCTGCTCCTTTGCTGGAATCAGTCTACTTTGGTGGGTCCTCCCCATCTTCCTGGCCATACTTCTGGCCACTAGGACTTGAAATGCCTCAGCGTTCAGTCCTTGAATGTTATTTTTTTCTCTATATCACTCACTTTCTATTTTCATCTAAATGATATCCTGGTCTTGTGGTTTTGAATACATCAGTGTCTCCTAAACATGTGTCTGCCTTCCTGATGTCTGCCCTGAGCTCCAGATTCTAATATCAGCCAATTCTTTGACACATCCCTTTAAACTTACCATGTCCAAAATGGAAATTGTGATCTCCCCTAATGCACTTCCCCATATCTGTGCTCTCCCACCGCTTAGTTACCTCAGTAACTGCCACCCCATTCTTCTACTTGCTAAAGACAAAATCGTAGTCACCCTCAGCTCTCTGCTTTCTCTCATGGCCCACATTCGACCCAGCAGCAGACTCTGCCAGAGCTCTCTTTCGATTCCTCCCCCCTTCAAGCCTTCATCACTGCATTCTACCAAGGGCATTCATACGGGTTTCCTTGTCTCACACTTGCTCCCACAGAGTGCCTGGGTGATACTTTTAAATAACTAGGCTAGATTTTGTTTTCCTCTGTTCAGACCTCACTAACGGCTCCCAATCTCAGCATGTAATCCAAATCCTTTGTGATGTCTGTGACCATCCAAACCCAACCTGATCTGGCTCTCCACTGCCTCTCTAACCCACACCCAATCACATCCTTGCCCTGCCTCTCCTCTCCCTCCCAGCAGTTGAGCTCTTCTCCTTCTGCTCCAGGTGGACTTGCTTCTGGCAAGCTTGGGAACACATCAAGGTGGTTCCACATTAAGACTTGCACTTGGGGTTTCCCATGCTACAATACTCTTCTACAGTTATCCACGTGCCTTATCTTTCATTTCCTTCAAGTCTCTTTTCAAACGTTACCTTATTGGCAAGGAAAGCCTTTCTATCCCATTTAAAAATAACATAAACCTTCCCTATCTTTTTCATTATTGGTGCCCCTTAGTTTGCTTCATTTTTTTCATGGAATTAATCATCACCTGTGTATAGATTTGTTTATTTGTTTATGTCCTGTCTCTCCTTGCTAAGAGTCAAAAATAAGCAATATAAAACCATGTAATCAGGAACTGAATTTGTTTTGTTCACTGTTCTAACCCCAGTGTTAAAACACAACCTGGCATATCCCTGGCACTCAAAAAATATTTGATAAGTTGACTTGTAATGGGATATATATAAAATGTATATTTATTTTAAAATTTTCAAGTTATAAAAAAGATGAATTTTTAAATTCTAGGTGAGTTTATAATTAACCAAACTTGTTGGAGGTCAATAATTCATATATCAAATAATTTATGACTTTAGAGTAAAAAATAATACTGGCATCCATTTTCAGCAAGGAAAAATCAGGGCTTAAATTTTGGTCTACCTCTTACTAGCTAGTTAACACATTGGCAAGTAGATTACTCATTTTCTTAGAGCCTCAGTTCTCTAATGTGTTATGGTTATTAAAGCTACTATAGAATCAATGGCATGAGCAGCAACAGTAGTAGTGGTAGTAATGGTTTCTCCCTAACTTACAGAGTAGGCAAATGCTTCCCCTCTAAAAATTAATCAGTATAAGAGTTTCAACAAGACATTTAAATGGGCTTCCCCAGAATCTCTACCAGAACTGAGGTGGTGAGGAGAACAGCATGGTACAAAATGACTGAGGCCACTACAATCCTGGAATCGTCTGCAGACATGATCCTAATTCCAGGGTAGTGTTGGCTTCCCACTCTGGACCATCCCCATTCAGAGAATACTCAGGAAACCAGCTCATTCCCAGAGTAACACCAGAGTGGACTGAGATGGATTTGGGAATCTTCTGCCACAGAGAGAGTCAAAATCTCAGGGAAGACCAAGAACTGACCCTTTCTTCCAGTGTCTCTCAAGGGCCTGAATTATACTCAGTGAAAATTAACTGATTAATTAAATATAGTGTCTACACATATGAAATAGTGTCTGCCATATACAACTGGAATAGTCAGGAAATGATCCCCTCCAATCAACATATAAAAACAAAAGATGCATGATTCTTCTTAAAGTTAGTGCTGACTTTATTTCATTCATCATCATTGCTACCCATCTTGGTCCCTCATTCTCTTTGTTTAAATTCCCATCCTATCAATGAAGAACAGAAGGCTATAGCCCCCAGTACATGGTCAGTGAACATGTTTTAGGATGTGTGTATTTCCTCTGTTAGACAGGTGGACATATTGCAAGATAAGTAAAAAAAAAAAAAAAAAAAAAATAGAGAAATTTAACCGATAGTCAAAAATAAAATGCTCCTCACTTTTTTAGATCTTTTCTTTTCCCTGGAACAAAGTACTGGCCTTAGTCAACAAGTGTTGATCTGTTCTAAGGGAAAGGCCAGAGGAGTTCCAAGGTAACCTTATAAAACTCCAACTGTTCAAGGAAGAGGGCAGAGACATAGGTGTTGTGGATTGATTTGATTTTAGATGGAGTTTGGGTATATAGGTGGGGAACCAGTCATTGGGTAGGGCTCAAGGAACCATTTCATTGGGTATAAATAACCCTGGCAAGGGTAACAAGAACTCTTTGGGCTTACCACTTCTGCTTGCCACCCCAGAGCCAAATCCTTTTATTAAAATTTTAAAAAATACACAACTGTGATTATAGAGTTATGAGTTACACAGCGTGGCTTCATCCAGTCATGCTACCTTCCTGCGCCAGTCATTAGAGGGCCAAAAATGTTCTGACTCCAGGGTGATGTGTAATACGGCTTTAGGCTATGCAGGACTGCCCAGGATCACCCTTGTCCAGGAGCCAGACCAAACTTAACCTGGCCAGAATCTCACAAGAATTAATGGTTTTTAAGAGAAGGTCACTGGCAGGACCTTAGGAAATGAGATCCCAAGACATGGAACTAATTGTCCAACAGAAGAGATTTCACATAGGGAAAGAGCTACTTCCTTGTCTGGCTAGTAGGATATGTGGAGGGAACAGAGCCCAGGAATGCTCAAATGTTTTTGAAAGTCCTTTATGTGGTTTGAGTTAGGTGAAAGAGTTTTTTGTCTCCCATCACTTAGGATTAAATAAATTTCTACATAAATTTCATTTCTTTTTTTTTTTTTTCTTCAAAGAGGTTTTGTATGTTGACTGGAACTTTGTACCAAAGAAAATGAAAGAAGCACATATGGAAAATTCACTGTGATTTTTTTGGTTAAAAAGTATAGCAAAAACCTCTTTTGCTAATGGATAACATAACTATTTGTGTGTTTGGTCATACCATATCCAGTTAGGTACCTAAGTGACAAATCAAAACCTGGTTTTACAATTAGGATATCAGAGTTACTAATTAGATCACAAGCTCTTTGAAGGTAGGGCACTCATCTTTTGGCTTTCACATTGCCCATAATAATACAGGGACATACCAGACACGTAGTATGTCTTCCATGAAGCAAATTACCTAGTAGGTACATTAAATCAGTGTATACAAAATCTGAAAATCTCTTGACATATTTATGCACAAAAGGAAAAAGAAAAAGTTCTCTTTATTCTTTTTTTTTTCTGTTCAACAGAGGTGTCTAGAGTGCCCACTCTGTGACAGGCATTGTAGTTGAGTCCAGGGTAGGGATATAAGTAAGGATAATGCATTTTCTGCCTTGGAGAGTGTAGTCTGACATGTGGGGTGGGGTTGAAGTGGAGAAGTAATATATAATCAACAAAAATTATAATTCAATATAAGATGAACTGGCATAGAGATATCAGGAAAATGCTGAGGACTTCAAAAAACTTTGCCTGAAGAAAACAGGAAAATCTAATAAAAAACTGAAATTTCAAAGCCTTGAATATCCAATGTCACCAACTAAGGACTTAGGTCTGGATTATGACATCAGAGTGGAGGAGGTATGCTTAGTAGAACATTAGCATATATAGTATATTAGCATATAGGGTATATATATAGTATAGTAGATTAGCATATAGTATAATTAGTATATAGTATACTAGATTGGTAGTGCAACAGCTTCTTAATATTAGCAAAAAGAGTTCAGGTGCACACAAATAATACAATATCATCGATCTGTATATGGTGTCATCTTTGTATACTCAGTTGGTTAAAACAATAGGGAAGGACTGGAAGGATAAATGGCATAGTATGTACTATTCCCAATGATCCTATAAGACTCCTAATGACCATAACTCTTCAGGAGCCAGAAAAGACCTCATCAAATCCAAGAATCACAAGTAATGTCTACTCTATAAAGGAAAAGATCCATATCACTAAACTTATTTCTCATTTGAGATAGGGTCTTTACAAATCCTTTCTCTTTGGGGATAAACCATACTGCATTCCAGAAGCATATGTGACTTTAATCAAATCTGTAATTCATTAGTCTTTTGCAATACAAAAAAAAATATTAGATTTTATTTCTGTGTAAAAAAATTACCCCAAAATTTAGTGGTTTAAAACACTACACATTTACTATATCGCAGTTTCTGTAAATGACTCCAGGCATGGTTGAACTAGGTACGTCTGTCTCAAGGCATCTCATGAGGCTGCAATCAAGGTATCAGCAGTGGCTGCTATCATTTCACGGCTCCACCAGGAGGGGATCTGCTTCCAGTCTCACTCACATGGCTCTTGGCAGGCATCAGGTTCTCGCCGGCCGTTGGTTGGCGACATCAGTTCTCTCCTTTGGACAGCTCACAGCATGGCATCTAGTGTCCTTGACAGAGGGCTGGAGGGGTGGGTATATGTTCAAGACTGAAGTCACATTTTTTTTATAACCTAATCTTTCATCACTTTTGTTAGATATAGTAACCAGCCTGCACTCAAGGAGAGGGGATTACACAAGGTCATGAATGCCAGGAGGTGTGAAGGTCTTTGGGGGCCATCCTAGAGGCTGCCTGTCTACCACAAGGGTATAGAAGTAAAATATGAATGGTACTGTTATTCATCAGACTAACATATGAAAAGACCTGTGAGTCTCTCCATAACTCTCCACCTGGATGGAGTCTCCACATACCCCCCACCCCCACCACATCCAGACTTATGAACTTTTGACATATGTAGTAGTGTCAAAAGGAGACTGGTCTCTCTATCATGTCATATGTGAAAAAAATGGAATTTTCAAGTTAAAGTTTTAAATTAAAATCCCTATACTCACACACTAACCTAAAGACGCATGTATGCAAATTATTCTTCTACATGTAAATACAAATAAGTAAAAAAAGTGCTAGACTTGTGCTTCTCATGTTTCACAACATTTTCTAAAAAATATCTTAGACTAATAAATGAACTGCTGAAGAATGTGTACCATGGTGAAAAAGAAACTTCCTTTTTCACAGTTCTTGGCCTCTCTGTATTTATGTCTGGAACCTAAACACTGAGCAAATTTAAGTTGTTGCCTTTAATTTCCTCTTTAATAAACATAGAGGGGAGTGAAAAGGAAGATTATATTTTTTCAATTTTATCATGTTTCCCTAGTCATGTCCCTTCCATTACTCCTCCCTGTCTGCTGATCCATTCACCTCAGGAAAGTTCAAAGATTGAGCATCTATTGTTCCACTTGAGCCAGTTTTGTGAAAATGATCTTGCTTTCTACACAAGATTGTTTTCAATGGTAGATTGTTTTCAATGGTAACAATGACTTTATTAATAAGTAATAAATTCCTCAGTGATAACTTGACACTTACAAAGTTTCAACTTTTAAACTCTCATTATAAGCAATGCACCAAAAGGAATTTTAGATCCTTTAACAATAGTAAAAGATACTTTTTCACCTGCTCCTAACTCAAACATAGTTTAACACATTTGCATCAATTTTTTCCAAAAGAAATACTCTTTTGGATTCAACCCAGATATTCACAATTTCTGCCAAAAGGATAGTTTTCCACAACATTTCATACAAATTAAAATGGGGTTTGAGTGGTCTTGAATACATTTTAAGTAGTCTGCACTTCCATAGTTTCTAATTCCAAATGCTGAGTTTTATTTGCATGTGAGGCATATTCAGTGAATGCTCCACAAGTATCTCAAACTCAAGATGCTGCACAATGAATTCATACTTCTTCCTCCTCAAAATCAACTCATATTGCCATATGGATCATTACCAATTATTTAATAATCCCAATGCTTTTAATTTATAAGAAAAGTTTAAAGAGACCCAGAGAATTTGGATGACTTGCCCAGTGTATCTGGGGTTAGAAGCCAGTATCTCTTATCAACTAGTCCTTCATGCTTTTGAATCCTCTATTTTTATTAAAGGCACCATTAAAGGCTTCTAGTCACTTCAAACCATCAAAGTCAAACTTATTTCTTCCCTCTCCCCGTACCTAATCGCCTGACAAGTCACATATGGATGCTGTTTTCATTCCCTTTCTCACCATTGTCAACCAAATAAAACACATTCGTTTACATTCTAGCATTCTGGGTTCTTCATAACCTAACTCCCATGAACATTCTCAAGCTTATCTCCTATAGTTTGGTAGCACTCTCTTCTCTGGCTAAACTGGTACATTCTTTTTCCAGAATATACCCTATCCTCCTTCATCTGTGTTCATGTCATTTTTTCTACCTGGAATGATACCTCT
This sequence comes from Miniopterus schreibersii, assembly GCF_964146895.1. Classification (NCBI taxonomy): domain Eukaryota; kingdom Metazoa; phylum Chordata; class Mammalia; order Chiroptera; family Miniopteridae; genus Miniopterus; species Miniopterus schreibersii. The sequence continues at coordinate 64,055,090 of NC_138106.1, read as the reverse complement.
TTTCAATACGGTGAAATCCTGCCCATCCACCCAACTAAGATGAGCATTGCTCTATCTGAAAGTCCCTTGGCATTGTTTCTGCCCTATTTGTGGCTCTTATTATATTCTTTCTAGCTTTAGAGGTCTACAACTGCTCCTTTACCCTTTGCTTTATTATAAAGTTCATAAGGATAGTAACCATTCAGCTATGTACTCCTTATGTGTGACTAATGTGGCTCTTCTCCCCAACATAAAGGTCCACTGAATTAATTAACTCAGCCTAACTATGGAATCTAAAACTTTCAACTATTTTTTAAGCATCTCTATTAGAGGTACTAGAAACTTCCTAAGCAGTCCTCTTAAAAGCCATTTATGAAGGCAGTTACTCTTTCAGTTGCTTTTGTCTTATTCATAGCTTTACCCAGGAGGTAATAAGGCTGAGGTATGCAAATGAGTAGACAAAGCTGATGGTGTTATAGGAGGACTATGACACTATGTACTTTCCTTCTACTTAATGTTTTTATGTAGGTCATATCAAGGGTAGCACTGAAGGCAGGGTGTTCAGCAGCTCTCTGAATTAGGTTTTGGTTTTGGTTTTATCATTAACTGGCCAGTATGCTCCTCTAGCGTTTAGCAATCAACCTCCCAGAATTCTCCCAAAGTTGTCAATCACTAGGGCAGTCCCTCCTAGGTCCAGATTCAACAGTTCTAAAGGAGTAGTTAGCTCTGTTCCATATAATCTAGTTGTCTTCTTTCACTCTCAGTGCAAGTAGAGAGTACCAATCTCCAACACTTTCATCTCTCTTATGTTTTTCTCTCCAATCCACAATCCTTTCTTAAAATTTTATCTTTATTGTTGAAAGTATCACAGATGTCCCCTTTTTCTCCCATTGACCCCCTCCACTCTGCTCCTGCCTCCTCCCTAGGCCTTCACCTCAATATTGTCTATCCATGGGTTATGTATATATGCATGTAAGTCCTTTGGTTAATCTCTTCTTTTATCATTTCTTTTTGTTTCCCAACCTTCTTTCAAACTTCTGAAAGTGAAACAACAGAAGTTGTCACAAATGTATTTTTTAAATTAAAGAATATTTTAAAGATTCTTGTTGGAGACCAATAGCATTTCATGGGCAGATCATCCAGCTAAGCCACAGGCAATTCTTCCCTCATAGGATTCAACTCATTACAGTTGGATTCATTCTAAGTAGAATAAATGAGGTTGAACTGTCCAAAATGTTATATGAGCCAGTGCAAAGAAAAGAAAATGCATCTCAAATTAGCACAATTATCCAAATTCAAGCATGGTCTTTACTTCTATTTTAGTGCTATGTTGTATCTTTAGTCATCCTATAATGCTAAATATATTTTGTTTGTATTGAGCTATGAAGCATTTCTGGAGAATATCCCACAGTAATTAGATGCATTGTGAATACATAGCTAACTTCAGCTGGGCCTTGAACACTGGTCAACAACTTTTATTTTTATATTACCACTGCACTGAATTACCTACATATAACAACTGTTCCAAAGCTTTTACATACTCTCGGGGCCCCCACATAGTCCTCACCTCCTGTACTCACAGCTAATTACCTCACCACTTACTTTACTGTGAGGCTTAAGACTATTTAATATAAATACTCTTAACTATAAGCTTAATAAGAATCTCCTCAAATCTCATTGCACAATTAATACTGTTCCAAATATTCAGTTCCCCTCTTCTTCTACTTCTTTTACTTCTACCTGGCAAGAGTGCGTTCTGTCACCTTTGAAGTAAAGCATGTCCATGTCAATTGCTTCAGTCAATGAAATGTGAATGGGTCTCTTCAGGATGGCAGCTTTAGGAGTCAGTGGGTGATGTGACACATTTCCTTTCCCTCAGCCATAGCTTTTGGCACGGCTCACATTCTGGCTATTCTGTCATGCTGAGTCTTGAAGTAGAAATAGATGCAAAGCAGAGCCCCAGCCTATGCACATAAACATGAATCATGAGCAAGAAATAAGCCTTTGTGACAGGTTAGGGTTGGTGGTGCGTGGGCGGGCTAAATAGCCATCTTAGATAGTGGATAAAGAAAAATTTAAGGAAAGGCTAGGCTGCTTTGGCTCACTGAGAAGTCAGAGAGAAGGGGGCCTTGGAGACAGGTTCAGGAGGTAAGCCCAGGATGAGCTGCCACTGCCCATTGCTCCCTTGGTTGCAAGTCTCGTAGGGTCCCCTTAGAGGGAAGGAGGGGGGGAGTGATGGTGCTGGCATGCTCCCCTTGGTGGGGGGAGGAGTGAAGCTCTCAGTGGGCCCTTTGAACTGAACTATCTATCTCTTTCTTGCAGGTGGAATTCTTAGGGGAGGTCTCAGGGAAGTGTCTCAATAGAATATTCATCAACTTTCCAGATGTGCCCTGTCAGGGTCATGGTCTCCACTAATTGGTTGATGCCAGGGCAGGGGTTCAATAGTCAATGTGGCTGGTCTTAAGGCAGCCATGGCAACACTTGTCTGGTTTTGCTGCTTTTCTGGGACTGGAGCTGAAATACACCTCAGGCCTAAATGTTATCTTTAGTGAGGAAATGCTCAGGGGGTCTAAACTGCATGACTAGCGATATTCTGGGGGTTGGAGAGTGATGAAAATGTCCTGGAATTATACAGGGGGATGCTTTTACAACACTGTGAATGTGCTAAAAGTCACTGAACTGTATACTTTAAAGTGGTTGAAACAATAAATTTTATGTTATGTAAATTCTACTTCAATAGAAAATGTTTTTTAAAATGTCCTCACCTATCCTGACTTACACCTTGCCTCTCTACTCTTTCAGTCTCCTGTCTCAGAAAGATACATGTGTGTGAGTGTGTGTGTGTATATGTATATATATATATGGTCTCTATATCTGTCTACCTAACTCTCTACCTATATATCTTTGCAAGGCTACTCCCTTTGTCAGTGCCTTTATATCATTTTTGTCTTTCTCTCCTGTCCACTTGTACCATTAGTCATCCCTCATTTCCAAATTCTTCCTTCAGCTACTTCCCCTATACCTATAAACATGCTGAAATCTATATTCCAAAAAAGAAGAAAAGCCAAAACAATCCCTCTACTTTACTTTTCTCTCAAGTTATCCTTCCATTGCTTTCCTTCCCTTACCAAAATGTCAGAATCCAAGCTTGTGTTCTGTCCTCCTAATTCAGGGCCTTTGCATTAGTCCTCGGCGCTTACCTGGTGTGAAAGACCCTTCGCTACTCTAATGAAACGTTTCTGATTTATTGGCAAACGCATCCTTCTTGCTTTTCACCCTCTCCTGATGGAACTACAGTGATCGAATCTATATCTCCTTTAGGTTTTCTTTTCTTGGCCCTTGTGATATTGCGTTCATCTGTTTCTTTGATGTTTCTTTGGATTCTTCTTAATCTCCTCTGCTGGCCTCTATTTTTCAACTATCTTTTAATAAAACATTCAGCCAGGCTCTGTCCTTTGCCAGATTCAAGGCCCTAGACTCCCTTCTGTCAAGGTCGTGTCATTCTTTAAGGACTTAATCAAATTCTACCTTTCTCCATGAGGCCTTCCTAAGTCCCCTTAATTAAATTAATAGCTCTTTGCACTTCTTTCCATGATATATCTTAGTCATTTATTTAAGTGTCATACGCATCAGTGTGGTTTTACATACTGGGATTATATGCCTTTTTTATCTTTGCATACCTATTACTACCTAGTGTAATGCTTAGAACATAATAGTGTTGGATAAATTGTACTTTTGTTTTCTTCAGCTTTCAGAAATGAACAATTACAGTGTTATAGCAAAATTAGACTTTAAATCAATGAACCATATTAGATATGTGCAAAGGTAAATTTAAGTGATTTCTAGTCAATTTTCCACAAAGTACCACGATGGATTCCCTGAAAATGTAATCCAGGCAAATGCATGGGATTTAGTACCTGATTGATGGACTATGGGTTGTATTCCAATACTGCTCTTTGAAGGTAACATTATAGGCCTAATCAAACAAGTCAGAAGGAATTTACGTCCTCTAAATACTTTAAAACCACTAGTCCAGATGAAAATAAAATGTTGCTCTGAGAAATCTCATTCAGGGATCTAAACTTTAACACTGTGCCAGCCTTTTAGTGTTCAGAATTATTCACAATTTATGCCTTCAATCAATATTATTGAGCACCTATTATGTGCTTGGCATTGTTCCAGGCCTCGGCACTTATACAGCTTAAACTTTAGTGGAGTAGGGGGTTGGAAAAACTAAGTACATGAATGAAATAATTTTGGAAAGTGATTATTGCTGTGAAAAACACAAAGTTGGATGAAGGGACAAAAGGGGTATTCTTTTATGTGATCAAGAGAGTTCTGAGGAAATGACATTTAAACTGAAACCTTAAAGCCTAGAAGAAGCCAGTCATGCAAAGATCCAGCAATAAAATTGTTCAAGAAGAGGGAGCAACAACTGTAAAACCTTAAGGCAGAAAGCCTTGGCTTGTCCTGTGCCGGGCCAGGAGACACACCTGGAGCATGGTAGGGTGTAGCCCTCAATGAGGGAGAATCACTGGGCTTGGACAAGACTGTATCAGGTCTTGTAGCTCACAGTATGGCATTGGGGTTTTATTCTCTGAATATGAGGAAGCGATAGGAGGTATTTAAATGGGTGAGAAATATGATCGATTCATCTTTTTAAAATATCACCTTGGCTGCTATGTAAAGGTGAGATGTTTACATGTGGGGAAGCAGTCAGAAGACCATGGTAGGGCAGGAAGGAGAGGATGGTGGCTTAGGCAGTCGTAGCTGTAAATGTGAAGATTCAGTTATACAAAGCCTGAGCATATTTCCTGATTTCTCTTTTACCCACTCCCCCCTCACTTCTTTCTTGTGCTAGCCTTTCACTAGACTAAGAAAATATAAGCTTTTGCCCTTAACAAATGCACTGGGAGTGCTCCTTTAAACATACCAAACCAATTTAAACAAAAAGAAAGAGAGTACAAGAGGACATGCATGTATTAAATTTCTTTTAGATCTGGCGATCTGGTTTCTTTAGACACTGGGTACCTGGACCAGAGCTTATTTGCATGACTGGATTACAGCCTCATAAAATAAAGGCACGCTTATGTATATAATCACTTTTTCAGCAATTACATCTTGTTTATAGCTTACAGTTAAAAGCTAGTCTTCAACTGTGTTAATCATGCATATTTGTTATTTAAAGCAGAAAAAAGTAAAACAACAGAAAACATCTAATTTGTTTCAACAGCTTTACTATTTGGCAGATTTCTAAAATCCACATATGCTAATGTTTGTATTAACTGATTAATACCAGGATACTTGTCAGAACTAAATCCTTTTGTAATTAATTATTTAAAACCCATTGAGCTCTAAAGCATGAATGGAAGCATGAGAGGTTTAAAATTTTTCCTGTGATATTTTTAAATTTTTTAATCAATGTATTTTAATAATAATCAGTTTGGAAAGAAACTGTTTAATGACATGTAAATAGCATACCAATGAGTAAATGATTATTCACTATGATGAAGATATTTATCAGTACATTAACAAACACATTTTAAACATTTACCATGTGTCCAGGACTTGTGTCCAGAACATTATAACTGGAAGAAGACACAGCAAATACACATATGCTTGTTAGCTCTAAAGTACATGACACAGTGTTTCTAGCAATAATATTCTTTCTTTGCAGCAATCCAGTGTTTGCTTGAAGTATTTCAGATTGCAATGGATAAAATTAAATCTGAGATTCCCATGCTCTCTGTCCAGGTTCTCCTCATCAAATGCCATAACTACCTTAGACAGATGAAAACAGAAAAAGAATTCTTCGCACTCAGCAATAACAATGACTGTGGCACTGGAAGACACAATTTTTCTGAATATGACACCCCTTCTGCCCCATATCTTGGCTTATTGAAGTCATACACAATATCCTTCTCAGCAGTGATAATGAAGCTGAATTTCTTACTATCAGGATCTTCATAAGAACGTTTATAAGCTCTTGGTCAACCAAACACAGTGCAGGAACCATGTTTCCCATGGGACTGAAGAGCCGCATCATGGGTGAGAAGACTGAAAGCAAGAGGTGAACCCTTACCCTGAAGACTCCATTGAGGACATAGTCATCAACTAGATGATGTAGAGAAAATCTGGCATCTACAACCAGCCTTCCTAAGGCTCCCCTAAACGACATGGACAACAAAGTGGAGATGCCACAGGTTCTATGGAACCTCTATGTGCATTGCTTTATTGGCTGTACTGTCCCTAGATGCCTTTGGTCATACCACCATATATTATGGACTCTGGTGGTAGTGTCACTGACACGGTGACCCTCTATGAGGGCTATGCCCTGCCACATACTATCCTATGTCTCAGCTTGGCTGGCTATGACTTGACAGACTACCTCAAGCAGGAAGTAGTTGTAGGTTTACTACCATGGCTGAGAATGGAACTGGACATGACCTTGAAGAGAAGTTGTACTATATGGCTGTGGACTTTGAGGAAGAAATGGCTACTATTCCCCCTCATTCAAGAAGAACTACAAGCTCCCTAATGATCAGTTGACCATCACTGGTAATGAAAATTGGGATTCCTAACGGCTTTCTGTCAACAATTGTTTCTAGGTATATAATCCTGTGACATTCGTGAGGCCACTTTAAACTCAGTCATTAAGTGTGATGTTGATAAAGAAAAAGACCTATATGTCAGAACAGTGCTCTCTGATCATACTCCTATGTGCCCTGGCATTACTGACTAAATACAGAAAGGAATCACAGCCCTGTCACTCACACACATAAAAATAAAAGTAATTGCTCTATCTCCCAGCAAATGCAGACCAGCAAGCATGATTATGAATGAGTCAGCCCATCCATTTTCTACTACAAATGAGTCTAACTGAACTGCTAGCAGATGTGTAGCATTTACTTCATGAATTCACAAGTGTAAATTCACCATAGCAGATATATACACCTCATAACCATATGATATCTCTTTAATGAACTGGCTGCCTTTTGCCTTAATATGTGTCTATATGTGTAATAATAATACAGCTACCCCAGCTTTCCTGTAATTAGTTTTCCTGACGTATCTTTTTAAAAATCACTTTTGCTTTCAGGCTTTGTGTGTCCTTGTGCTTTCGTAAATACCACATGGATGTTTCTTTATTCAATCCGACAATTTTTTTTAGGTGAGTTTGATTGATATGTGTTGTGTTTGCTGATATTATTGGAATTAGCACTAATATCTTTATTTAAATTTGCTCCACCTTTTCTATATGTCTTGCTTTTATAACCTTCTTTCTTGTTTTTTTACATTGACATAAACTAGTATTCATTTACTTCTATCTACCATATCTCTTAACTTTTCTTTTTAATTTACAATTTCTTCACTGTTCCCTGCTTTTTGTCAGGGTTCCTCAGACTGATCTTCCAACTCACATATTCTTTAGTTACATATTATTCCATTATTTATCTCAATTTTTGTGTTTTATTTAACTATTATACTTTCATATGTAATATTTCCATTTTTATGTTTTTTAATATTTTAATATCTCCTTTACCTTTTTCTTTTTTAAAAAATTTACCTTTATTGTTGAAAGTATTACAGATGTCCCCTTTTTTACCCCCTTTGATCACCTCTATCCCTCATCCATGCACCCCCAGGCCTTCCCCATAACAATGTCTGTGTCCATGGATTATGATTATAAACATAAGTTCTTTGATTAGTCTCTTCCCACCCACTCCCCCACCCCCACCTTCCCTCTGCGATCCCTCAGTCTGTTCCATGCTTCTGTCTCTGGGTCTATTTTGTCCATCAGTTTATTTTGTTTATTACATTCCACATATGAGTGAGATCATGTGGTACTTGTCTTTCTCGGACTGGCTTATTTCACTAAACATAACACTCTCCAATTCCCTCCATGCTGTCCCAAAGGATAAGTGATCATTCTTTTTTACAGCTGCATAGCATTACATAGTGTAAATGTACCACAGCTTTTTTATTCACTCGTCTACTGATGTGCACTTGAGAAGAATGTATATTCTGCAGCCTTGGGGTGGAATGTTCTGAAAATGTCAATTAAATCCATCTGATCTAGTGTGTCATTTAGGGTCACTGTTTCCTTGTTGATTTTTTGTCTGGAAGACCTATCCAGTGAAATCAATGGGGTGTTAAAGTCCCCTAGTATGGTTGTCTTGCTGTCAATCTCTCCCTTAAAGTCCTCTAGAAGTATTTTATAAATTTAGGTGCTCCTATATTGGGTGCATATATGTTTATCAGAGTTATATCCTCTTGTGGGATCGATCTCTTTAGTATTATGTAGTGACCTTTCTTGTTTCTTGATATGGTCTTCATTTTGAAGTCTATTTTGTCCGATATGAGTATTGCTACCCCAGCTTTTTTCTTGTTTTCCATTTGCATGGAAAATTTTTTTCCATCCCTTCACTCTCATCCTGTGTGAGTCTTTTGTTTTGAGGTGGGTCTCTTGTAGACAGCATATATTTGGATCATGTTTTCTTATTCATTCAACCACTCTATGTCTTTTTATTGGAGCATTTAATTCACTTACATTTAAGGTGATTATTGATAGATACTTATCTATTGCCATTTTAATTCTTTATGCCTATGTTTCTCTTTCTATTTCTACTTTTAATTACAGCAGTCCCTTTAACATTTCCTGTAGTCCTGGTTTGGTGGTATTAAATTCCTTCAGCCTTTTTTTTTTTTTTTTTGTTTTGTCTGGGAAGCTCTTTATTTCACCATCTATTTTGAATGATAGTCTTGCTAGATAGTGTAGTCTTGGTTTCTGCTAAGTCAGACTATGTCCGGACAGTGCAGTTGGACAGGACCAAGATGCACACCAAAGCCTGCTTTTCCAGGGCCCAAGTCCAGAAGCAGATCAGGCAAAGAACTGATACTCCATGCCATTCCCTTCTGGCCTGTAGAGTTTCTGATGAGAAGTCAGCTGACAGCCTTAGGGAGCTCCTTTGTAGTACAGCTTGCTTTTCTCTTGCTGCCTTTAAGATTCTCTCTTTGTCTTGAATTCTTGGCATTTTAATTATGATGTGTCTGGGCGTGGGCCTCTTTGGATTCTTCTTGCTTGGGACTTTCTGTGCCTCCTGAACTTATGTGATTTTTTTCTTTGACCAGGTTAGAGAAGTTTTCTGCCATTATTTCTTCAAACAGGTTCTTTAACTCTTGCTTACTTTCTACTTGTTTTGGTACTCCTATAATATTGTTACATTTCATGTTGTCCCACAGCTCCCTTAAACTATCCTCCTGTTTTGTTCATTGTTTTTTCTTTTTGGATCTCTGATTGAGTGATTTTTTCTACTTTGTCTTCCAATTCACTGATCCAATAATCATCTTCCTCTAATCTGCTGTTTATTCCTTCCAATGTATTCTTTATTTCTGCTATGTCACTCTTAATTCCCTTCATAGTTTCCATATCTTTTTTCATACTGTTGAGCATCCTTACAATCAGTATTCTGAACTCTATAACTGATAGATTGCTTATCTCCATTTCATTTAGCTCTTTTTCTGGAGACTTCTCTTGTTCTTTCATTTGGGGCTTGTTTTTTTTGTCTCCCCATTTTGGCTGCCTATTTGGGTTTGTTTCTGTGTATTAGGTAGGCCTACTGGGACTCTCAGTCTTTTGGAGGGTCTCTGGTGCAGACCAAAGTCAGACACAGTTTGTGACTAGCCCTGAGTGCCCTGTTTGGAGCTATCAACAACCCTCAGCTTGAGGTCTCCTCTGCTGGGACTGGGTGCGGTTGGACAGGACCAAGATGCACACCAAAGCCTGCTTTTCCAGGGCCCAAGTCCAGAAGCAGATCCGGCAAAGACTCAAAGCACTCTGAGTTCTGCCTCTGTCTGCAGGCTGATTAATCTGATTCTCTTAATGAGCCTCAGGCTATAGAAATTCCACAGGGTTGGCAATTGATTGTTATCAGTTTCTTAATGAGCCTCAGGCTGTAGAAACTCCAAGGGGTAGGGCGAGAGGTTTTCCAGCAGGGTGGGGCAATTGCCACCCCCGCAGGCAAAAGCTGCTTGGAAGGTAAATGTCTGCCTCTGCAGTATGGGGGAATGACTCAGCACAGGAATGCAGATGGGTGCCTTCTGATCTCAATCTTCAGGACCCACAACCCTAGGTTCTTCTCACGCAGCTCCAGTCCACTCTTTCCTCCCTCTGTTGGAGCCCAAGTTGAGTGGCTGCACATGAAATTTTGTGCATTGACTATTTAAGAGGGTGCCTGTAGTTCCAGCTCTCTCCCTGGCAGACAGAAACCCGGCAGCTTTTCACAGCCAGATGTTATGTGGGCACCTTTCTCAGTTCTGGTGCTCTTGGCTGGGAAGCCCAGCCTGGGGGTTAGGCCCCAGAGTCCTCAGTGGGAACCCCCGCAGCTGAGATATCTCCCTGGACCTTCAGCTGCTGCCTGTGGGAGCCCAGCAGCCCTCTCGCCTCTGCACTTCCTATCAATCTCTATGTGGTCTCCACTTCTCCTCCTTGGTTATGAGGGTGCTCTCCAGCTCGTCTTCAGTTGCAGTTGATTATTCAGGGTAGTTTTTCTATATTTTAGTTGTAATTCCAGTTTGGTGCTGGGAGAGTGTCAGTGTAGCGTCCGCCGCCATCTTTAATCCAACTCCCTTACTCCTTTTAGAATAGATATTATTCTCATCTTTAATTTGTGGTCCATCTATTCTCATACTCCCTTTGTTTGGTTTATGTTTTTTGAGTTGGGCATTTACCGTTGCAGTAGTTGTCCTCTTCAGCAATCCTATTATTTTGCCCTAATAGTGCATATTCCCAGTGAGAATATCGGCTCCCTGCCTGTTCATGTGTCGGGAGGAGCAGAAAGTCATACCTCAGAGTCTGTCCATTTTGTGAACTGAAGGGAAGAGAAAAGGAGTCTTAAGGCTCTTCTCAAGGTGTAACATCCCACAACTAATTACCTACGTTTGCTGTCATTTCACCAAGTAACTCTTTAGGTCAGGGCTTCATTTTTAAACTGCCGAGGAGGAATCACACAAGGAATAGAAAGTGTCATTGGGTGAAAATGTGTCTCCTGTGGATTTAAAGGGGGGAAATGGAGGAGTCCATGCAAAAGGCTAGTCAGTGCCCAGTTTAATCAGATTACCAGTTTACCCAGCCATTCGCCTTATCAAGCTTCTGGGCTGCTCTTTGGATACTGCACCAGTCTAGACCATTGCCTCAAATTTTTGCATAAACAGGGTGAACAATGATTTTCCCCAGGCAACAGCAGGGAAAAGATAAGATTGATGACAATTTCTTAGTAACGCAGACTCTCATACTTACCACAGATGCATTGTACCCCATACTACAGCCATCTCCCCACATCATTCAAAATAGCCCTCAAATTCCCCAGATAGTTTCAAACAAATTGAGTCTATGTTTCTCTCTAGATGTCCTTCAGTGTTGATTTGGGAGAAGAAAATTATAAGCCCATGATAATTACTATATTGATAGGAACAGGAAGTTGCTCCAAATAAAGGGGAAATGAAAACACTACAGCTATTTGTAGACAGGGCAATTTTAAAATTAATTGTGATATATTTATATTACAGAATACTCTTCATCTGTTAAAACGGGCTTTAAAGGCATTGATAGAGAAAGAGGATCATGATGTTGTAATAGAACTTGAGCAGGAAAAAAATATAATAAGATGTCATTTTTATAAAATCTTTATGAATATATGTGCATTTATAAGCATAGAAAAAATATGAATGGATAAACATTTAATAAAAATTGTCAGAATGGTGCAAAAAATCAGGGGAGACTTTCACTTTTTGCTTTACATATATTTGAATTGTTTGAATGCTTTCTAAGTATTTACTATGTAGCCAATCGATAAATCCACAAATAAATGGAGAGGGTAGATTTTTATAATCAGAATTGTCAGAGACTTAGATTGTCCTCTTACAGGATACTACTTTGTTCTTTTTATGTGTTCTCTATATTGTACATTTTTCTGTCCCTTTAACAAAAAAGCAAAAATTTCCCTTGCCCTTATCTTGGGAAATTGTCAGTTGTCAGTAATATTTATTGACACAGTAATATATCAACAGATAATACATCAATAAAAGAATGAATGTATGAAATAAAGTGGGGAAACGATATTAGATAAAATTATAGTTTTAATTTTTAATTGGTTATTATATAGTTATTCCAAATTGAATGTCAGTCTAACTCACAATTTTTACTTCCCAAATAAGGTAGGAGCACTTCACTTATCTTTATCCATACACCATTATGGAGGAATCCCTCTGGATAGAACCAGTTCCTTCTCCCTTCTCATGTCTTCCTCAGAACCAAGGAAAGTCCATAAAATTATATTTCATCTAGGTATCTCATTTTTATAAAAGTTGTAGTTATCTGATTTCCAGAAGGCTTGTATTTGCAGCTATTTGTAGAGAAAGAATTGCTTGCAGAAATAAAAGCAGAATATTTTTTGTAAGAACATAAATTTGGAAATGTAACAACCAGTTGTCCAAGTACCTATTGAAAGCTCTGTTATTTTTCCAACATTTTTAATGCAGGTGGTATCATTTGTAGTTAATAAAATTGCTGGAACTCGTACACTTATTATTGGTTGGTAATTTGTTCATGATCATAAATCAGTGACAACCAATCAAACTTATGAAATCTGAAAGCTCTTTTATACCAGAATACTGTTTTTAGTGATCCATAAAAAAATTTTTATGCTGCTTGTTTGCCTAACGGGAATGTTTATTAAACTCCACAACCTATTGAATTTGAAACACTTGGCAAGATATTGTCTTCTCATCACACCCCAAAGAGGGAGGGGATCTTGTCAACATAGTCGTGGATGTAGTATTACTCAAAGCACATATGACTGATTATTCTAGTTCATTTCCCATTATATTTAATCGTTAAAACTTGCTCGTACTTTTAAATATGTATCTTGGCAGTGTATTCAACCAAAAGGAAGTGTGAATAAAAATGTGTTGTCTGGACTGACTAAGACAAGGAGCAGTGTGGACTTCAGAGTTGGATAGACCCGAGTTCATATCCTAGCTCAGCCACTAACTAAAACAAAATTTACTTAATTTCTCCGAGCATCAGCTTCTCATAATGTAAACTGGAGATAACAGTGCTTGCTCCCTAGAGTGGTAAAAGAATAAATGAAATGATGTTTATAAATGCCTGGCATATGCTAGGCACTCCAGCATGGTAATAATTATATTTCTGTCTCTTGCCCACTTTGCCTTTCTTTATGCCTTGCCAGCATGTACAAAGACTAAGCCAGCTTTTCTCATACAACCTCTTCTTTCAACCAACCCTCACTCTCTTGGGAGAGACATAGGATGCAAAGTAAGTGAAATCAACATCTTCTTTGACATTGATTGGAATTTGACACCTGCAACCACTTGTGACAGCCGTCCTAATGTTCAGATAATATTGACCACCGGGCGGAGAAGCAGCCGTTTCCAGCGTAGCCAAGAGAGGGCGGGGAACGAGCCACTTCCAGGAGCCAGAAGAGGACAGTGAGTTTCAGGGGAGGCTGCCCTACCTTTCCAGCTGGCTAGTCACTAGCAATTCTTACCTGCTGGAGTGTTAAAAGGGGGAAGAGGTAAACTCTTTAAGGTCAACAGGGCTCAATTCCAAGGGAAAAACAGAAAAGCTGGTTTCTTTATTTTTTGATTCTGTGAGGAAACTTATAAATAAGGCTTTGTTTCTGCTGTACTGAATGCAGGCTATAGTGCTGCCTGGCTCCAGCTCTGGGATGTTATGTTTTGTTCACAGAAGCCCTGAGGGAAAGAATAACTCATGCTTCTCCATGGGTACATCTTCCTACTTAAGACAAAAACAATTAGTAATTGTGAAATACATCAACTGAAAGGTTAATTTAGGAAGCCAATCTGTTTCTATACTTAAATTCAATCACTGCTTCTTGGAATGTGTGCATGTGTGTGTTTGTGTCTTTCTTTTATTAATTTTATTTTTCAATTACAGTTTACATTCAACATTATTTTCTATTAGCGCCAGGTATACAAAATAGCAGTTAGACAATCATATACTTTACGAAGTTTGCCCCCACTATTTCATGTACCCACCTGGCACCATACATAGTTATTACAATGCTATTGACTATATTTCCTATGCTTTACTTTACATCCCATGACTATTTTATAACTACCAATTAGTACTTCTTAATTCCTTCACCTTTTTCACCCAGCCTCCCAACCGCTCTCCCTCTTTGACATCTATCTGTCTGTTCTCTGTATCAATAAGTCTGCGATACATCTGATAAGGGGTTACTCTCCAAAATTTATAAAGAACTTAGACAGCCCAACACCAAAAAATCCCTACAAAGAATCCAATTAAAAAGTAGCCAGAGGACCTGAATAAACACTTCTCCAAAGAGAACATACAGATGGCCAATGGACACAAAAAGATACACAACATCTCTAATCATCAGAGAGATGCAAATTAAAACTACAATGAGTGATCACCTCACTCCTGCCAGAATGGCTCCATCAACAAATCAACAAACAAGTGCTGGCGAGGATGTGGAGAAAAGGGAAGCTTCATGCACTGTTAGGGGAATGCAAATTGATGTATGTGTATTTCACCACAATGTTTCAAACAAGTTAAAAAAAGAAAATGTAATTTCTCCATATTAATTGTTTTGGTATTTTCTATAAAAAGAGTCAATTAATTATTTTATTGCATGGGATGTGTACTATGGAACACTTATTATTAAGAGCTTTTTCTGCCAAAACAGAATATTTTTACCAAATACATAGTAGAAAAAAATTAAGTCTAGAAAAGAATACCTAATAAATTCATACCCCGATTTTTCAAAACTTGCCATCTACAAAAGTATTTTCTGTGAGCAATTAATAACCAAAGGTCTACTTTTTGACACTAAATCCTGGTCTACTTTACTCAGAAACCTCAGGATGGGGCCCTACTTAGCTCTTGGATGATCCAACAAAGAAGAGAAATGGTGAAGATATAATTTACTACATTTGCATTCTAGGAGAAGAAAATCAGCAGCCTCAGAAAAATAAAATAAAATTCAATATCCATCCATGACTTTAAAAAAACACTTTTACCAAGCTATGTCCAGAATAAAATGTTCTTAACTAACAAAGAGCATCTGTAAAAAACATCCTTCCAGTATCACAATTTAAATGTTGAAAGTATGTCGGCCCTCTGTATCAGAGGGTTCCAATTGAAAATATATATATTTTTAAGTTACACTGTTGTTCATGCGTTCTATGTAGTTAGGCCTACTTAGCTGCCCATTTGTATTTATGAAGGGAAAATGAAATAAATTGGTGAATTTCTAATGTACATACTATTTCTATGGTACTCCTCGAGGGGGCTTAGCTCAAGAGTAGAAGAAGTAGCTCTTTCTCAGAGGCACTCAGCTATTTAATATTATGTTTCCCCAACACCCCTCCTTCATCCACTGTGAAGGGTGTAGGGAACCTAGTATAGTTCCCTACGGTGAGGAGGAAATGGGTCCTCTGACTGATCATGATCATGTGACACTGAAGTCTTTTGCCCTCTTTTTATGGACCGTGGCTTTGCAAGTAAAAGCTGAGAGCATAAATTTTAAATTATCTGATTGTGCTGTAACAACATTTCTTTGAGGCAATGGATACCTCATGATCTGGTTTGCATGTTAAGAGCCACAGGGCCATAAATAAAAGCATTATTGGGAGTAACAGCAACAAAACCCCACATGGTTATTAGATCAAAATATCATCTGAATCACAGCATTTACACACCAGAATAAAATAGAGATAGTTCCGTCTTCTCCACTTCATGTTTTTGCCATCTAGTTCTTCCAATACTTCTTCCTATAATAAGCCTAGTTTCAAAACTTGCCGTTGTAATCCCATCATTTGTCACTTTCTGGCCAGACTTATGGTGACAGGAAACTATAGTTCAAGCTTTACTGAAAATGCAAGAGCATCATCCAGTGGCAAAACTGTAACTGCATAGTTTTCAATTTACAATTACAAACTGGATAATATTTCAACATAGAGAAAAAAAATATTTTCCTGTTCTATTTTTCTAATGAAGTTTCCAGGAAGAAAAATATATATATAGGAAATTTAGGTGACTGCTTTCTTCTTGGTTTCCTTTGAAACTTCCAGGCACAGCACTTCCAAATCCCCTATACCTGCCTCCTGAAGGCTAGTGTTAAGGTTGACTCTTTCTTATGATGGCATCATAAAAAAGAGTCAACATGGTTATTAAACTATCTTGTCTAGTGTTTCTTGGTTATGTTGGTCATTACTAAATTTTGAAAGCCAGGGCTCTAAAGGAACCAGGACATGAAGACACTAACTCCCCTAAAGAATTATTATTCTTTCTTCTAAAAATAACTTCTTAGCATATTTTCCTCATTGCTCTAGCCATCAGGACACTCAAAGTCAAACACAAAGTCATTTTTAAATAATACAGTAAAATTTTAAACAAAGTTAATAGTCCCCAGTCCCTAGAGTACTTAAGTATGTCTGTAAGTCTCCTATATAAAGATTCTTTGTTTTTGTTTTTCAGTTTTGAAGGGGTGTGTGTGTGTGTGCGCACGCGTGTGCATGCGCACATTTTTAAATTCTCTATTTTTGTTGGGATAATTATTGGCTTTTAAAGATAGATCTTGGTATGTTTAATATAATTATAAACAATGTTTTATAAAGTGTCATAGATTCTGCTGGAAAACTTCATTGAGCCTGGAAATTATAACATTCTCAAAAATCAGCAGGCCTCGAAAAATGCATAGTTCCTCCCCAAATTTCCACTACCACACTATAACAGTAGTTTTACCTAAACTCCCCAACTTAAAATGAAAAAAAAAAAAAAACATGTGCCAAACCATCTGAAATGTTTCCTAAGCCTCGCCATCAGATTCCAATATGATGGGAATGTTTAAAGTCACTGGGCACTGGTCACCACTTTGGTAGAAATTTAAGGACTGAGAGCAAGATATTTTTGGCAAAAACAGTCTGTTTCTCTGAGACTTGTTCTCTGTTTTTCCTTAGTAACTTGGGTGTAGCATGAAAGCAATCTTAGAACTGCTGGGGTTGTGGAGTGGGGGTAAAGGGCGTGGGTAATAGTACAAATGTTTGTTCTAGCCAGTTAATTAGCATGAAGATTTTTACAAACAAAATCTGTCTGCTGTTTGTAATTTCATGTTTTTAAAAGTTAATGTAATTATCCAGAGGATTGTAGAACAATAGATACTTGAGAAGAATCGACATAGATTTGATCTCTGACCTTCACCTTTAGTTACCCCGCTGTTTCTGATATTTAGCCCAAGAATTAACAATGCCCATGTTTCAATGAAGGTTGGTTTAGAAACATGCCTGCAAACTTAGTCTGCATTATTCCTTTCGTACAGGCCCATAATACCAGGGAAATCCTGAGTAAACGAATTCATGAATAACATAGCAATCCCATCATCTTCACCTGGATTCTATGTAATTCTACTCTTTACATGCCTTTTCACTTTCATTCTTTTGGAAAGCAGTTGAGACATTTATTTGCACACAAAAAAATGATACATCAACTATGAAGTTGGTGTCCGCATTTGTGACAGCCAACCTCCCATGTGATTCCTATTACTTATGAAACACTCTAATCTCCTAAATTCACTGGCATGACATTTTTGCTCTTGGAGACTCTCAGCAGTTCAGCAGTTACCAGAATGCATAACTGTGTATTGTGGGGAGAGCAATACATTCTCTCCTTGCTGGTTTCCAAATAAGGAAGAAAAGGAACATTCAATACTCTGACCTTCAGTTCATTACAAAATCACCAGAAATAGGATAGGTTTGAAATGACCTCCCGTATTTTCCCCAGCCCTTCAGTGGGATGAAGCAGTAGAGGCCCATGGGACTGCACACAGTTGCTTCACACCCCCATCTCCAGCCTCGTTCCCCTAGTGACGTGACTTTTGTAGGCGACCTGACCTTTTCCCATGTGCATGGAGAGTCTCCTGACTCGATCCTTTTATTACACTTCCTCCCTTGCAAATTCTCCTGAAAGATATATACTTATTTTCTACACTATCAACCATTCACTGTGCTCTTTCCTATAAAAAATTTAGCTCCTCACTTCACTGCCAAAAATTCAAGGTACTATTTGGGTGCAGTAAGAGCAGCTAGAATATTACTCAATTGGTTACAATCCATTTTAAAGGGTAATATTTTTCACAGTTACTATCACAACACAATATTTTGATCCTTTTATTTGCTATCATATAAATTTCTTTATTAGCATTAAGTTATTCACAATCAGGAACCTGTAGAGATTAAGTTAAGAAATGACTCTTTGAAAGAAAGTAATAAACATACTCTAAGATGGCAGTATTTTATATCCTTACATCTTTTCCTCAAGTATTGGAGGAAGTATCCCTATCAGTCACCTCACTGTTGTCCATAGACTTCTTTGTTCTTAATTATTTACTGAGTACCTACTATGTGCTATGGTCTTAAGTACTATATAAAATGTAAAGCAACTATTTTCCCTCTATATCATGAATTAGCTGCAAAATTGAATATTATAGAATCAATCCTATACAAGATAAAAGAGATACACAGAATCAGTCCACATAAAGAAGTTCTGGGTAAAAAGCTTGGTATGGTGAATGCCAAAACAGCTGATGGAGCTTACTGGAATGAATTTTTTATACTGAAAGCAATATAATAAGGATATTGGTCTAAAAGAAAAAATTTTTTTTCTGAAATTCTTTTAAGCCTCAAATTACTGAGACCACCTAACAAAAATCAGAATTCTTCCCCACCTCCCTTAGAAATCTGATGAAATGCAGACTTTAATGAAATGTCTTTGGCAATGTCAATGACATGGGCAATTTTTCAAGTGGAACTAGAGATGAGTCAATTTAAAAATAAGCATGGCATTTCTGCCAAGATACCCAGACCAAAGTACCCATTTCCAAGTGGGAACAATAGAACAGGCACAATTGATTTCATTTTTTTAATGTTAATTGAACTGACATTATAAAGGCCTCACTAGCTATGCCTGTTATGAAAAATATATTTGAAGACACCAAAAAATATGGCAATTGGGCAAGAGGAAAATTCCTAAATAAATACCCATATGCTTCTTCTACACTACCACATTAAGATACAGGGATATAAATATAAGTGTTTGTAACTGGATGATACCTAATTTTAGTGAATATTAGTCAAGGGTTCTCAGTTTTGGGGTCAAATGTGTCAGCCACCTGCTAAAGACATTGTACTAAAAATTATAGCCAATGAGTGCATACACAACAGCTTCCTAAATTAGGGATTTTGTTAACACTTCTCACTGTATTTTATAAATTATCTTAATTGTTTCCTGATTATCTACATTAAAGTCTCTTGCATACTCTCTGGAGGAAGTGAAATTTAAGCTGAAACCTGAGAAATGAGTGAAAGGTGGAAAACAGCCAAGCAAAGGAGAACATGATATCTAGACAAAGGGAGTGGCATCTACCAAAATACCAGATGAGATAGAACATATTATATCAAGAAATTGAGATTAGTTCAATACTGCTGGAAATAGAGGTCAAAATGTGAATGAGTGGCCATGGATACAGCCGAGCATTAGCACTAGAATGTAGAGAGATTTATAAACCAAGTTAAGGACTTTATTTTTTAAACATTGCTTTTCTTTTAAGTGACAAAAGTAGACTTGTATTTTTAAAAAAATATTTACTTATTTATTTTATTAAGATATAAGTGGCATAACATTTTGCTACCTTAAGGAGTACATTATGTTAGTTTGATACATTTATAAATTGTAGTATGATTACCAACATAGAGTTACCTAACACCTCTATCATGTCACATAATTATCATTTTTCCTGTGATGAAAACAATTAAGATCTAGCTACTTAGCTACTTTTGAAGCTTATAATACAGTATTGTTTATTATAAACACTATGATGTGCATTAGATCTTCAAAATTATTTATCTACTAGTTGCAAATTTGTATCCTTAAACAGCATCTCCCCAATTTTCCCACCTCCTAGCCCAAGTTAGTCACCTTTCTACTCTCTGTTTTTATGAGTTTGGGTTTTTTTATGTTCCACATATAAATGATATTATACAGGCATATTTCAGAGATATTGTAAGTGAGGTTCTAGATCACCAAAATAAAGTGAATATCACAAAAAAGCATATCACATGAATTTTGTGGTTTCCCTTGCATAGAAAAGTTATGTTTACACTATACTGTAGTCTATTAAGTGTGCAATAGCGCTAGGTCTAAAAAAAACAATGTACATATCTTTATTAAAAAATACTTTATTGCTAATTAATGCTAACCATCATCTGAGACTTTTGTGAGTTACAATCTATTTTTCTGGTGGAAGGTCTTGCCTTGATATTGGTGGTAGTTGCTGAAGGTTTGGGTGGCTGTGGTAATTGCTTCATAGACTGTTCTTTTCACAAATGGCTTCTCCATAGCATGCTATATTGTCTAATAGAATTTTACCCACAGTAGAACCACTTTCAAAACTGGAGTCAGTCCTCTCAAACCCTGCCATTGCTTTACCAACTAATTTTATGTACTATTATAAATTCTTTGTTGTAATTTCAACAATCTTCACAGCATCTTCATCCAGAGTAGATTTCATCTCAAGAAACCACTTTCTTTGCTCATTCATAAGAAGCAACTCCTCACCCATTTAAGTTTTATCATGAGATTCCAGCAATTCAGTCACATCTTCGGGCTCCACTTCTGATTCTAGTTCTCTTCCTATTTCCACCACTTTCTCCACTGAACTCTTGAACCTCTCAAAGTCATCCATGAGGGTTGGAGCCAACTTCTTCCAAACTCCTGTTAATGTTGATATTTTGACCTCTTACCATGAATCATGAATGTTCTTAATAGACTCTAGAATGGTGAATTCTTTCCAGAGGTTTTCAATTTGCTTTGCCCAGATCCATCAGAAGAATTAATATCTATGGCAACTATACCCTTACAAAAGGTATTTCTTAAATAATAAGGCTTGAAAACAAAAATTACTCCTTGATTTATATGTGGAACAGACTGACAACTCTCAGAGGGGATGGGGAAAGGATGACTGAATGAAAGAAGGTGAAGGGATTAGCCAAAGAGCATATTTGCATAACCCATACACACAGACAACAGGGTGGGATTGGCCAGAGGGAAGGGGGGATGGCAGGAGCTGGGTGGAGGTGGGCAAAGTTCCAGGGGCTGAGGGGAATGGGGACATTTGTAATAGTGTAAGCAATAAAAAAAAAATTACTCCTTGATTCATGGGCTTCAGAATTGATGGTCTGAATTACTCCTTGATTCATGGACTTCAGAATTGATGATGTGTTATTTAATAAAAACAACATTAATTTCACTGTACATCTCCATTAGAGTTCTTGGGTGACCAGGTGGACTGTAAAAGAGTAGTAATATTTTAAAAGGAATCTTTTTTTCTGAGCAGTAATTCTCCATAGTGGGCTTAGAATACTCAATAAGGCATGTTGTAAACATTAGTGCTCTCATCCAAGCTTTATTGTTCCATTTATAGAACACAGAGTAGATTTAGCATAATCCTTAAATTCCCTAGGATTTTCAGAATGATAAAAGAGCATTGGCTTCAACTGAAAGTCAGCAGCTACATTAGCTTCTAATAAGAGTCAGCCTGTCCTTTGAAGCTTTGAAACCAGGTACTAACGTCTCTCTAGGTATGAAAGTCCTAGATGGCATCTTCTTCCAATATAAGACTGTCAAGATCATTAGTCATGAAGAAAATACAAATTAAAAGCACAATAGCATTTCCCAATACATCTATTATATGGTTTAAAAAAAGACTGACAATAGCAAGTGTGATCAAGGATATGTAGCAATTAGAACTTTCCTCCATTGTTGATGGGAGTACATAATGGCACACTTTGCAAAATAGTTTTCCAGTTTCTTACTAGTAAACATACCTTTACTAAACAACTCAGCAATTCGACTGTAAGGTATTGACTCCCAAATTGAAAACACTTGTGCATACAGACTCACAAAAAAACTTACAGCACTTTTATTCATTAAACCCCCAAATGAACACAACTAAGATATCTATCCACAAGAGCAGTGACACATAAATGAATGAGCTATTGATATACACATAACAACATGAATGAATCTCAAAAAGTTAGGCTGAAAAAGAAAGGCAGACCAAAAAGTAAAAATGTAATACCATAAGAGTACATTATTTTGTGAGAAAAGATTAATCTATGGTGATAGCAGATAAGTTGTTGCAGAGGCTGGAGGGTGGGGAATATTTTCTGGAAAGAGACACAAGAGAACTTGTTGGCATGCCGGGTTTTCTGTATCTTCTTTGTGGTGGTAGCTACATAGGTGTATATGCTTGTCAATGCTCGTTCCAATGTACCCTTAAATGGATACCTTTTATTATGTGTAAATTATAACTCAATAAAGGTTATTAAATTAGTTGTCAGCTTTATAAAACTCATATAGACATAAGGACAGAGTATTTCTGCTACTGTCATCCTCCATACTGAAAAATTGGAAAGATAGATACAAATAGAGAAAAGTTATATTCTCTATTTGGGTCCGCTTTTTCTGTCATTATGCTAGAATTTTGTTGATATGCTATCGTCTTCTGGTTTGCTTTGTCTCTGGATCAAGCTAGCCCAGTCTCTTCCTACCAGTGCGGCAAAGGACTATCTGAACCACACAGACTTCACTAACTCATGGCTATTTCAGCTTGTAACTGTCACTAAGGAAAATGTAAAAATGTGGAAATGTCAGGAGATGTAGTTTTTCTCCACTCTGTTGCATACCATTCTATTAGGACCATAAGATCAAAGAATTACAGGAAGTGTGGCAAAGATTCCATCTTTAGCTTAATTTGGGGAAGACTTCAGTGACTTAAAAGAAAAATAAACATTCTGGCAACATTTTATTTTTATTTTTTGCTTTATAGTGATATATAAAAAAATGACCTTGTAATTTATGTAATCATGTCGATAGTTATTTCTCTTTAGTCTAAATGAATGCCATGAATATGTTACCGAGAATATCTGTTCAGTTGGTATGTTATGGGATTCACATGGCTGAGCATGAGCTCAAGTACTATATATTTATTAGAGCTTTGTATACAGTCTCTTCTTCTAGCCCTCAGTATCTTATTAGAGTTTGTTCTTCATTTGACCTAGCCTGTATTTCTTCTGTTGCTATTTTAAATAATTTTCTTACATGCAGGATAAACTGGGGCTGGAGAACAGCTGGTCAGTGTCCTCCAATTAACAATGTCATGCTTAAAGACTTATGGCCAGTCACTTCCCAATCGTGCTTTCTCCAAACCAAAGTCCTAATTCCTTTAATCTTTAATCATGCATCCAATTGCCTAGGCCTTTTCTTAAGTCCCAACAACTAGATATGAGATAGTTCCAACCATGTGTTTAGATTAGAGATTTCAATTCCCCTTTAACTTTGATTAGAACCAGTTTCTCCAGGACATACAAATATATTTCCCATGCCTCGTGACATAAGATAAATTCTTCTGAAGTGTACGGAGGGATGCACTGTCACGCACCCAGCTGTTCCTCTTTTTATTACCTAGATTCTCGCCAATTAGTGAATTAAACAAAACACTGCCTATTATGTGTTGTCTTCGTGAACATCCGTTAGTGAGGATGGATTAACCAGCTATAAATCAAGCTTTCCCTGGAATAGCGTTCCTTATAGTAAAATGACCAGGTGAAGAAATGATCTTTGAAAATATATGTAGGGAAACACTTTTATTTTAGGAATATAATTTTTTCCCTAGTGAATTTCAGTAATATCCTTAATGGAAATTAGTGGCTTTCAAGAAAGCAAGGTCAAATAATTATTACCTAACATAAATCATTGAGCTAGTAAAATAAAAGGGTAAATACAACTTTGCAAAGATGATACATGTTCTATGTAATGTGTTCTTCTACAAGAAAATTCTCTAGGTTCTTCTGAATAAAGTAGAGATCATACTGAGATGAATGAAAACCAGGAGCCCAAGAACAAGGCTGACTCTCTCAAGCCTTGATAAACTCAACCCCAAGGGTGGGCAATGGGTTCTTCAGGAATCCTCCCTTCTCTGACCAAAGAGAGTCTCCTTTAAGAAAGTCTTTGGGTTTTTTTGTTTTGTTTGTTTGTTTTACATTCTCAGTACTGACTAAATACATGTGCATTAATTCAGATTAAAAATACATTTTGCTACCCTCATAAAATTCACTCACTTATAAATAATTCTGGTTCTAATAAAAATGAGCTGATATTTTGATAACAATTGGAACAAAATGATCCTTAGTAATATAAATATATAGTAAAGTTTTGGAATGTAATTTGAATGTGTAACCATACCAGTCATTCTGTCTTACACACTCTGATGCTGAACCAACACAAATAAATAGATACCGAAGCAGCTGGACATCTAGAAAACAATATTCAAAACATATCAGCTGAAATAATTGCTTAGAATACTAACTTAGTGACTAACATGGTATACATGTTTTATTATATTTAGCTTCTACTAATTGAAATCAATCTCTAAACAACTAAAACAATTTCTAGGATTTTAGTCATCTTTGGCATTGTGGAGGAAAATTATATAACTAAATAAATGGAGCCCTTTACTTGTATTTCAGTAAAAGTCAATAGTGTCTGTCTTTATAGTAAAAAGTTAGTGTTGGTAATCAATTGCCATAATTTTGCTTTATCAGAGGATAATTTTTTCCTCTTATTTTTATAATAGAATAGACTTGTACCTATTGGTAACTCAGCTATTTGGAAACCTTAAGTAATTTAGGTGAAATTAATTCAAATAAAAATTCATCTTGCTGTTGTCTATCAACCTTCAGAGGAGACCCTGTCAAATAAAAAGCCAATAGTATTTCTTTTTTATTTGAAAAGTTTAAACATTAGGAAAAAAGTAAAAACATCACTAAGACAAACATTCATGAATTCTTGAGCCAGAATTTTCACAATGTTCACACTTTTTCCTTCGGATACATTTATAATAAAAAATAAAACTTGCCTGATAAGATTTAAATTTGTTTCCTTTGCCAGCCCCCTTCCTTTTTTCTCTGCTTAGAAGCAACCACTGCCATTAATTTGGCAGCTATCCTTGCAGTTCTGTTTTTATATTTTTTAAATTTTTTATTTAGAGGAATTTTAAAAAACATGTTATTAGTTCATTAATTGTTGCAATTGTGTTGAAAACTACTTTAATGTATACATTTATTTGGGTGAAATTACATCTTTATTATATTAAATCTGCTAGTACATGAACAATATTTCTCCTCTTTTTATTCAGCTTTCCTTTTATGTACTTTAATAATTTTCTTCATAATATTTTGTAAATCCTTTGTTAGATTTATTCATAGTAGCTTTAGATTTTATTACTAATGTAGGATTATGTTATTACCACATTTTCTAGTATTTTAAAACTAATGCATATGAATAAGTGATTTTTATATATTGATATTGTTTTAGCAGTCTTGTGAAAGTCTTTTCCTCACTTTTAGATTCTCTAAAATTATCATCTGAAAATGATGACAATTTTACTTTATTGTTCACAATTCTTAAAACTTACTTTTTTTGTCTTGTTCATTGGCTATGATATCTAATACTGTGTTGAGTGGTAGTAAGTTTAGAGGAGTTTTCTGAAGGTCTTTCTTATAAAGATTTTATAATTAACTGTGATGCTTTATCTGGGTTTTTGGTAGATATCATTTATGAATTTAAAGAAGTTCTCTTTAACTACTAGTTTATTAGGATATTTTTTAAATTAGGAATTAAGTTCCTAATTTTACTGCATCTGTTGAAATGATATGACTTTTTTCTAATATCACTTTAAACACTCTACTTTAAAAATTTTTTATTTTAGTATAGTTGATATACAATATTATGTTAGTTAGTTTCAGGTGTACAACATAGTGATTCAACATTTGTATATCTTACATGTGATCACCCCACTAATTCTAGCAATCGTCAAACAGAAACAGACTCGTAGAAGCGGAGATCAAAGGACAGTTACCAGAGGAGAGGAGTTGGGAGAATAGGTGAAAAAGGTAAAGAGTAATATAGTTAATGATATTATGATAAATCCTCTACTTCTAAATCTTTATGCTCCTTTATAATTGCCATGTGTCTCTTGTAAATAGCACAGTTGAATATCACAGTTTTATCTAGTCTCATAGTCTCTGTATTTTAATGCGTGCACTGAATCAATGAACTTTTGTTTAGAATACTGATATCTGCATTTGTTTATGTTAATTTATCCTGTTTCCTTCTAAACCATGTTTTTCTTTTTTTTCTGATTTATTTATAAAGTTTTGTTTTAATTTTTCTTCTGCTAATTTAAAAGTTGTAGCTTTTATGTCTAGGCTAACTCTAACCCTAATCCTAACCTTAAAATTTTAAAACATAGTTTCATATTTTTCTGAAAAAGTAAAAAAAAAAAAAAAATAGTTAACATTTTAATTCTCCTCCTACACAAGACCACAACTGCTCTTTAAGTAACTCCAAAAACCCTATGTGGAATTTTCACTTCACATTCCTAAATGTATTTTTAAGTTAATATTAAGTATTTTTGCTTGCCATTCCTTCTTGCAGCTTACTCTTTACTCTGAATTAACATTTTTTCTTGCTGAAAGAACAGTTTCAGCAATTCATTAAGAGACTGCCTATATAAAAATTTTTGTTAATTAGTGGATTTTTAAAATGATGTATTATTACATATTAACTGTACACATTCTAAATATACAGTTTGATGAGTTTTAGCAAATGTGTAAACAACTCCCCAGTCAAGATATGGAACACTGCCTGCCCCGGCTGGTGTGCTCAGTGGTTAGAGTGTCAGCCTGCAGACAGAAGGGTGGCGGGTTCGATTCCGGGCCAAGGGCACGCACCCTGGTTGCGGGTGCAGGTTTGATCCCCGGGCCCAGTCTCTGGGCACAGGCAGGAGGCAACCAATCAACGTCTCTCTCTCACATGGATGTTTTTCTCTCTCCCCTCACCTTTCCCTCACTCTCTTCCACTCTCTCTCTAAAAAAAAAAAAAAAAAAAAAAATTCAATGGAAAAAATATACTCTGGTGAGGATTAATAAGATACAGAATATTGCCAACAATACCCTAGAAAGTTTCCTGTTTCTTTTTTCCAATTAATTCTTCCCACTTCCTTGTAGAGGCAATAACACTGTTCTGATTTCTACTCCCTGGAATTAATTTTGCCTATTTTTCAATAATTTTGCCTATTCAGTGCCTATTCTTTATATAAATGGAAACACGTATGTATTTTTTTTGTGCCTTCCTCCTTCACTGAGCATAATGTCTTAGATATCCATCTGTGTTTTGTTGTGGGCAATGAATATGGTAAATTTTTAAATCTTCATTCCTATTGACTGATATTGAATTGCTTCCACGTTTTTGCTAGTCTTAAGTCATTTTGTTGATGTATGTTTTCATTTCTTTGGGGTAAACATCTAAAGTAGGATTGCTATACCATAAAATATGTGAATGTTTAACTTTATAAGACACTGCACTGATTTCTTAAAATGGTGTATTGTTTTACATATCACTAGCAAGATCTGAAGTTTTTCCACGGCCTTTCAAATATTTAGTGTTGCTAGTCTTTTTATTTTACAATTCTAGAAGGTACGTAGTGTTGTGGTTTTAACTTTCATTTCCTGAATCTGATACATTTTTTTCAGCCATTTGTAAAACTTTTTCTGTGAGTTAGCTGTCCAAGTCTTTAGCACATATTTTAGTTGGGGTTGTCTTTTTATTATTGATTTGTAGGAGTTCTTTATATAATCTGGAGTCAAGTCTTTCGTTGGATACAGGTGTTGAGGATATTTTCTCCCACTCTTTGGTTTCATTTCTTTAATGGTGTTTTTTGAAGAGCAAATGTTTGTGATTTTGATATCCAGTTTCTCCTTTCTTTCTGTTACTACTGCTGCTTTTTGAATTCTAAGAAATCTTTGCCTACCCTATGTCAGTTTCCTGTGGCTACTATAACTAACTTCCATAAACTTGGTGACTTAAAACAACAGAAATGTGTTCTCTCCCAGTTCTAGAAGGCAGAAATTAGAAATCAAGATATTGTCAGGGTGGGATATAAAGTACAGCATGGGAAATATAGTCAAAATATGTATTGTAATAACCATGTGTGGTATCAGATGGGTGCTAGACTTATAGGGATGATCATTTCGTAAGTTATATAAATCTTTAATCACTATGTTGTACACCTGAAACTAACATAATATTGTATGTCAACTATAATTTAAAAATTAAAAATAAAGCAAAATTTTTAAAATTTTTAAAATACATTATGGCAAATTTAAATAATGGAATACAATTACAAATAATGATATATTTCTTATATGCTATCTTGATTGATGTAGAATGAAGTTTCTAAAAGTTTTCCTAGAGTACTTTGTCTGTATGAAAAAAATACATATTGGCAGGAACTACATTCTCCTTCTGAAGACTCAAGGGGACCTCTATTTCTTGCCCCTTCCAGCTTCTGCTGGTATCAAACCAGTTCCTTGGTCTGTGGTCACATCACTCCATTCTCTGCCTCTATGATCACAATGCCTCCTCCTTTTCTGTTCAAAACTTTATTTTTTATTAGGATAGATGAAATTGCATTTACTGTTTCCTGTACTATCCAGAATAAGATCCTTCTCTTAATATTTTTAACTTAATCACGTTTGCCATACAAGGTCATACTCACAGGTTCCAAGGATTAGGCTGCGAAAGCATCTTTGGGGAGGGGGCCACCATTCAGCCCACTACCTCCCCCCAAGGTCACAAGGTTACAAAGATTTCTTTTACTTCTCCTGGAAACCTCAGAGTTTTAGCACCAACATTAAGTCTGCAAACCATCCTCTCTTATTTTTATGTATAAGAAGCAGGTAGGGTCATGGTCCATTTTTTTTTTTTTTTTACACAATACTGATATATGATTTAGCCAGACTATTTGTTGAAAATACTTTCTTTTTTACGTTGAATTCCATTGGCAAATTTGTAACAAATCATTTGACCAAAATGAGTGCATTTATTTCTGGACTCTCTATGGTGTTTCCTTAATCTGTTTGTCCTTATGCCAGTTTTACATTATGTTAATTACTATAGCTTTGTGGAAGCCTTAAAGTCGAGAGTGTGAGTCCTCTAGCTTTGCTCTTCCTATTCAAGATTAATATGATGAATTATACTGACTTTTTTTTTAATAAAAAAAAGTTTATTGATTGATTTTAGAAAGAGAAAGGAAGGGAGAGATAAGGAGAGAAACATTGATTTATCCTGCTTACTTATGCATTCATTGGTTGATTCTTATATGTGGCCTGACCAGGAATCAAACCTGCAACCTTGGAGTATCAAGATGATGTCCTAACCAACTGACTATCTGGCCAGGGCCTTGACTGGTTTTTGAATATTAAACCAAATGTGCAATCCTAGGATAATTCTGTTAGTCATAATAAATTACCCTTTTTATATATTTGTTGCTAGTTGACTAAGGAATTTGTGTCTATATTTGTGATGGACATTAGTCTGTGGCATGTTTTGTGGTAGCTTTGTCATGTTTTCATGTTGGGATTATGCTGGCCTCATAAAGTTCATTGGGAAGTGTTCTCTTATTTTCTGAAAGAGTTTGAATAGATTAATATTAAGATGGGGGTGTATTTTATAATATTTTAAAAATCTTCAGTTTAGAAGTTGTGTTTTGGGGAAATGTGTCTATACTATCTACATCAATAGGTTTTTGAGCTTAATGTTCATAATAGTGCATAAAATCTTTCTCATAGGATTTATGGTCATATTGCCTGTTCTATTATTCACAATTGCACTCTGTGTTTTTTTCTTTTGCCTTGATCAGTGTTGTTAAGTATATAAATTTTAATAATCTTTTTAAGAACCAACCTAGCTTTATGGATTTTCTCTTTGTTTTCTAAATAAATAATTCTACTCTTTATTATTTCCTTCCTTCTATTGATGTTCTGTTTAGTTAGATCATTGATTTTTAGACCTTTTGGTTTTTATATGTTTTACTATATATATATTATAGATATCATAATACATAATTATTGATTTTGCTTAAGTCAATCACTTTTGATAGATTCAAATTTCAACCAGTGTCATTTCTCTTCAGCCTGAAGAACTTCCTTTAATATTCCTTGTAGACAGTTGTACTAATAGCAAATTTTCTCAATTTTTGTTTATCTAAAAAAAAAGCCTTTATTTCACTTTTATTTTTCAAGGATTTTTTTTGCTTAATGTAGGACTTTAGATTGATTTTTTTTCTTTTTCTTTTAGCACTTTAAAAAAATATCATTCCGTTGTGTTCTGGATTACATTGTTTCTATACAGAAGTGAGTCATTTCATTGTGATTGCCCTGGTATCATATGTCATTTTTATTGCTTTTAGTAGATTTTTTAAATGTTTTGGGTTTTCACAGTTTAATAATGATGTGCTTCAGTTTGATTTTGTATTAATTTATCCTTCTTGAGATTTTCTGAGCATCTTGGATTTGAGAGTTTAGGTTAATTGTAAATTTTAATTTTTCAAATACTCTGTGCTCCTTTCTCTTCCTCCTGTATTTTTGAATACACATATTATAGATTACTTGATATTGTCCTATAGGTCACTGATGCTCAGTAATTTTCTTTCCTCTTGTCCTTGTTTTGAATAATTTCTATTAACCTGTCTTCAAGTTCATTGATCCTTTCTTATTCAGTTTCAATTTTGATATTAATCACAGTTAATGTATTTTTATTTCATATATTATACTTATTCAGGAATCTTTAGGTTCTTTAAAGATTCCAGTCTTTGCTGAAATTTTCCATTTGTTTACTTCCCCCAAAAAAACCTTGAACATTTTTCTAATAGCTATTTTGAAGTCTTTGAGTGCTACTTCCATTATTTCTGTCATTTGGTGCTTATTTTCTGTTGTTTTTTATTTTCTTGGGCATGGGCTCCATTTTATTGCTCCCTCACATATCTCAGAATTATGTTTCCTGCAAACTAAATCTCCCATAGTTTAAAATCTTTTTTCAATTATATCTTCTCAAGCTGACCCTCTATCTCTAATTTTATCACATTTATCATACTTCATTAAGAAAAACCTAACCTATATTTTCTGCATCAATTATCTTGCCACATCTTTCATTTTCAAATCTAGCTTTGACATGGCCATCCCAATGGATGTCTCTCATCTTTAGGTTTTCTGTTCTTATAAATGCACCAGTATCTTTCTGTCACCTACACACTTTAACCCTCAGAATCATCTCTGATTCCTTTTCTTCTCACTACCTCTTAGTTGTCAGATTCAATTAATTTTTCTCCTTGAATATTCCTTTAAATTTTTAACTGCTTTTCTACTTTGAATCAATTTTATTCATGGTTACTAATTCTTTCTTATCGAAATTCAGCCCTGTCATCCCATTTACACTCTTAACAAATGACAGCGATGTCCCCCTATCTGCAATACTTTGTAAACTCCTAATCTGCATTTCAAATCACAACTTAATCTAGTCAAAGATCATCTATACCAATTTACCACTATTTAAGAGCATTTTTTGCAAAATAAAATTTCTAACTGTTCTCTTAATATCCTGTTTCAGATTTTCGATTCATTTATTGCTTTGAAGAAAAATATTTCTATAACCTTAATAGAGTAGCTTAGCTTAAAGAGACTTTTTAAATGAAATTGTTTCCTTTGAAATTTCCTTAACGTGTATATCCAATTATTTTATGGTATTTACCTTCTACTAATGTGTGTTATAGTAATTTTCTTCTCTCTCCTACTATATTATAAGCTCATAATCAGATTTTAACTGAATGTCTGATTTAATTTGTCTCCATCATACCTCCTAGCATATTGCTTGTTTTTGTAGGTGCTCATTAAATATATATTGAATCGAATTATGTTAGCAAATAAAAATGCCAAAATATATTCAGTATAGAATATGTAAAAAAAAGATGTATTTTTAGTTTTTTTACCCATATAGAAATTAATAAAGCCAAGGCCCTTAAAGGAAAAAACTCCCAGCCAAGTGAAAAACCTGGCTTTCAAGAGTCCCCAGAGTCCAATGTAAATAAGGTTTATCCCTGTTTGTAGTTAAATTAGATTATTCTCTTAGATAAAGAATCTGGCTCACTGGCAAAGCTATCATAATAGTATAACACAAAAAAAGGAAAACAGAAGAACAAAAAGCAAAGCTGTGCCTCTGAAATCTCCATCTTCACTTTGTCCTCGTGCCAGAGTTTTCAAAGAAATGCAGCTCAACAGGCATAAAATGCTATGACAACCAAACACAAATCCTGACACGTTAGTTAGCAGTTGGAGAGTTGGAGGGCTTAGTAAAGTAAAACCGACTCACGAAAGACCATGGAACAGCTTTAGAGATGATCCAGAAGATGATTAAAGGACTGGAAATGAAGACTGACATTGAGAGGTTAATACAGCTGGAACTATACAACCTGATGGAGAAAAAAGACCGAAAGTCATTCCATGCCAGCCTTTAAATAAGCGGAGGGACTTCGTTCAGTGAGTGGTGGTGGCCAGCTGTTCGCATACGCTGATGGCACAGGACACTGTAATATGGGTTTAAACTAAATTAGGAGGGACTTAATTTTGTTTGAAATAATTTTGTATAAGCAGCGAAGTTAAATTATTGAATAAACCTCCTTCTCTGAAAGAGGTGAGTTTCTCCTCCCTGTGCCGCTGCTAGAGAAGTTACACGGATTGGGCATCGCAAGGGTTCTTCTCACAATTTTAT
This sequence comes from Miniopterus schreibersii, assembly GCF_964146895.1. Lineage (NCBI taxonomy): Eukaryota > Metazoa > Chordata > Mammalia > Chiroptera > Miniopteridae > Miniopterus > Miniopterus schreibersii. The sequence continues at coordinate 64,022,326 of NC_138106.1, read as the reverse complement.
ATTGTCAGAACTTTAAGAGGTGTTAATTATCCTAAAGGAAACTCTTCTTCCCTTGATAGCTTCTCATTTCCTTCACCTAACAAAGCCATTTTTAAATTTTACATCTGTGAGAACTTTTAATATAGCAATGGAACCTTTTGTCAACTAGGTTTATCATTGAGGCAGATGAGAATCTAGTTTTTAAACAACCATTCAGAGAAAAAAGATTAGCTACACGTAAAGAAATAGGTATAAAATTACTATTACTGGTGATTTTATTATGAAATCTTTTCTTAAAATAATTTATCTACAATGACTTCTTTAAAGAATTAGTATTATGGACATTGGCATTTGATCCAGTTTGTATAATTCTGAAAATCTTTTTTTAAGTTTCAAGGAACAGATTGATCAAACAGCTTTTTAAAATAGGTGTAAAATCCTTAAATCTTTATTCCATCACAGCTTTCCTTACAAAATGACAATAATTAGACTGGATTTCTTAACTAAATTATGCAGAATCATCCACATTAAACAGCACTTATTTTACCCATGATATCCAGAATTATCGTCTGGCACTCTTAGACAGGTTCATGTTATAAAGGAAGACATCCAGGTTAGTTCCTACTCCTGGTGTGACTGAATCAGTGTGGCAGAGCACTGACTGGACCCCAGGCCTCTTGATTTTCAGATTAGCACAATTTCTACCAGATCAAACTGCCTCTAACCTCTGTGTGTACTCCCACAACTAATTCACCAACATTGAGAGAGAAGTCTCTAAATGATCACATAGCCTTAACAATTCTGAAGGAGGCTTCTGTTGGAGAGTTTGAATTTCTTGCCTTTTAATATTTACTTTTCATTCAAAATTCAAAACAGGTTTGTTCTGAAAGTATTCTTATCATAATCATTTATCTTCAAAGCCTATTTTGAAATCAATATTTGTTTAGTAGCATTAAAATGTTTATGAAAAATTGATTTGGGACAAAAAGTATATAATATGTAAACACACAGAGATTTACTCTTTTCTGAAAAAAGGAGGGAAACAAAAATGTTAACTGTGCACATCCAAAGTGGTCATGTTTTGAGTAGGTTTTTTTCTTTGCATTGCTTATATATAATTTTTTAAATCCAAAAAGAAATATATTATTTTTGTAAGGAGAAAAATAATTCCAAAGGCTGTCAGGGAGGAGAATTTTACTCTACCATGCAAAGGTTCTCTTGGCTGGTCTAATAATCAATCCGACATGAGACAGTTAACAGGAGAAAAAAATTAATTTTGCACATATGGTAACCTCACATCCAGGAGAGGCTCAAAGACAGAAAGATAAAATAAGATATATATGCCATCTTGAGCCAAGGAATAGGATAGAGTCCTGGGGCTTCAGAGGAGAGGGGCGTAAGTCACAGGCCGATAAAAGGAGCGGGTGTCAGTAATTAGAGGTCTGCCTGCCATACAGGTAGGTCATAAAAATTTATTCCTCATAGTAACTTATTATGAGCAAGGCCCCCAATTTAATTCTTTAAAGGAGAGGTAAAAGTTTCTCTTGAGCCCTCAGGGTCTCAATTGCCTTTAGCTCAAAATAATTTACATTCAAAAGTGTCACCTCTTGGGGAAGCCTGTTCTGAACCCCTTCAAGGTTTTTAAGTCAATTGTATGTGTGATTTTGGCTGGGAACGTAAAAATTAATATACAACAAACCTCATTTAAAATGAAAATGGGAGGCCAGCAGGGGGAGCTCACACACCCTACTGTGAATTGCTGAGCTCAACAGAAAGAATCCTGTTCAAATCTGATTCTTCTGCTCTACTGAAGAGTTTCCTCTCCTTTGTTTCTCAGGACTTGCGCATGGTTCGCCCTTAGACTACATCCCGAATCGCAATTCTTTGTTGTTACTGAATAAACCCATTTTTCTGGAGAAAAATCTATTTGTTTAAAGTCAACAGAAACATAATTTAAAGAGAAAACCTTAGCATTTTGTAGGTCAAATCTAGGGCAAAAATGAGCAGCTAGCATTCAATGGTATCATGCAGCCTGCCTAATTTTGAACATGATCCTAAATGTAATTTTATGATGAAACATTACAAAGATTCCTGGTTCTTAATACAGCTTTAAAATGCCCTCATTTAGTGGCAAAAAAAAACACAAAAAAACCCAAACTACTCACTCTTAACATTTAATATAGCAAGTAATCCAAAATAAAAGAACTACAATCTGAAAGGTTTAATTTATTCTGGGCAAAAACAGTCTACAAGAAACTATACATTCTTGGTGTTCAATGCACTGTATAATTATAATTCCTCTTGTATAAATGTAATTATTTTGCCTCCAAGATTGTAGCTGCTAACTATCTCAGTGTCTGTTCAAATGGTTCAATCAATGTTCTTTCACTAGGAAGGTAAAATCATGGAAATAAGCCAAGTAAAAAAGGAACATAAAACATTATTTTGTACATTACATTGATGTTTGGACATGTTTTAGGAATAGATATCCTTCCAAACTCGGTTTTTCAGTGTGTAATCAATCACCCTTAGAATCAAGAACATCTTTAGATCTAACCAAACTTTCAAATCATTAGTATTAGTCCACTTACTGGTACATACTTGGTTTTCAAAGTAAGGCAAAGCACTAGAATCTTGTTTAAAATAGCTTTTCATTTAACTTGAGATTTATAGTCAGCAAGATTGATGACAACTGAACTTATACTACAATACAAATTATCAGATTTAACAAAACCAAGAAGGAAGCATCTATAGAAGTTTCCTTTTAAAAAGCTTTAGTTTTGCTTTGTTTTTAAAAATCACTCCTAACAGCAAAAATTGTTATATAATATATATATGCTACTCTACTATTATATAAATTTTAAACATAAGAAAATTTTAAAGGATGACATTAATATATGCTATATTTTTGAAATGTTTTATTTTACTAATGGTGCAAAACTTTTTGCTCTCATACCTCCCCCCCAAAAAATGCTAAAATATTTTACAAATACTTAAAGGAACTGGATAAAGTAACTAGATGGCCCAGTCTTCATGCTTTCTCATTTAAAAAATGTTTTCGGTTTAAAAATACACACATAAATGAATAAAAATAAATAAAAAAGCTTTTCTTATTTTTGAAGCAGAGCATAGGTATAGTTCCATTTGAATTGACCTTCCTTTGCCTAAAATTATTGAGGCTGAAGAGAAAGGCTCATTGTAACAATTTAAGAACTTCAAGTCAGACTCTGCCAATTATTAACAATCAGTTAGCAAATCAACCCTGAGACTCATTTTCTCTTGCACAAAAAAACCTTAATCCTAGAACACTTATTTATCTGATCTAACATTTATCCCATTTATCATTCTTTTTGCTATTTCCTAGGCTGTTCTCTGTATCTTTTCTAGTTGAATTCTTCTATTCTCTGTTATTATCACCATAGCTCAGCTGCAGAGAGGGCTTCATATAACTAAGAACTTTTAGGTCTTCTGGCTCTTACTAAGGCTTAAAATCCCACTGCTCCAAATACATTTCCATTCTATTTAACTGTTTTTCAAATGTTCACTTTGTAGTCTAGAGGGTGTTGGAGGTGAGGGAGGAGGAAGATGTACATTTTCCCAAGAGAATAAAAATAATAAGGGCTGAATTTGAGGAATTTAATCTCCCAGCACAATGTTGATTTGGGCTCTGGTGTCAAGATTGTATCTATGAATATGAACATCTGGGTCTAACGAGATATCAGCATGCATTTGGATCATGAATAAACAATATTTCTCCAGCCTGGTTACTGCTGGCTATGTCAATAAAAGGCCTGTCAATGATTAGAAAAGTCATTCACTGACGCACATTGGCCAACTGTCTGCCCCAAACAGGGCAGATTTAATCACTTTAGAAGGCAATTCTGTTCACAGGTTATATATGAGATGGCTAGCCAGTATCTAGCTGCTTTTATTTTCCAAGACAGACAGACAGACAGACACACACACACACACACACACATACACACACAGAGCTAGGATTTTTGCATGGAGAGCTAACCTGCTTCTTGGCCTACCCCTGAGCCTCACGGAGAGGTCCTGCGTAAGGACCCTAGGAGATGCTGACTGGAATTGCCGGTTAGCGAATAGATCTCCAATTCATGGTGCTCGCCGCTGCTCAGGCAGCTTCTAAAGTGCGAATGTTATTCAAGGTGAGACATGAGTCCTGCTCTTAATAGGCAGGTTCTTCACTGAGCCTGGTTATTTTTGGCACAGCCCAGAGGACACACACATTCTTGAAGGCTGAAAGGGGGTGAAAGGTCAGACTTAGGGTGCGTTGCTGCCACAGGGCACGGAGCGGAGCCCTGGCACCTGGGGAGAGGCGCAGGGGGAGGGAGGGACACGGCCGCTCCTCCCGCCCCAGCCCCATTTGATGCGTGTCTGGTGTCACACAAATGACTCCTGTGCTTTCTGTCAATACGTTTGTGTTTATGGAGTTTGAGGGTGACTCCTGCTTTCCTCTGCATGCACTAGTTAACTAGAGAAGAAAATAAACTGAGCCTTTGTTTCAAATGTTGTTTTAGGAATATCAGGGGATTCATTTGAACAAGATATGCTAAGACATTCTCCATATTTAAATGAAACAGGTAATGGAAGTCAGAGGATAAGTAAGAGTTACAGAAGATTAAAAGCGTTATAAAAATTATTCTGAATTGGGTAAAGACTGTATCTGAGGTGCTGCAAAGTCCTGTCCACCTCTGAGATTCTAGAGTTTTATCAGGTATACCTGATAGGCATATCAAATTTACAAAGTACTTTCACATATGTTCTCTAATTTGATTTTTACAACAACCTAAGTCAAAAGACACGAGCCCCACAGATGAAAGAACTGAGGCTGAGAGATTTGGGATGATTTTTCCCGAAGTCACCACCTCCTTGTCATGGTGAATTCTGATTATGGTCAAGGTTTTCTAATTCAGGCTCAATGTTTTACGGCTTTCGATTCATGCAATACCCCATGCAAAGTTATGAGATGAGTTGTACTGACATATTGGAAAGCCCCTGCTACATAAGGTTCTAAGTAAGCAAATCTATGCAGACGAACTCACTAAAGCTGTTTTTATTCTTTTACCTTATTGACATGCCCAAATGTGGTAGATACATGGTCCCTGCCTTTAAGAATCTTAGCTGTTGCAGATAGTAGAATTGTTAATTAATTCCCTTTCCACTTATATTAGGCTTGTTTACCATGCAAGGAACACATATGCTCAAATTTTGGGTGTTATTTAGAATTGAGATACAGAGTAAGGAAGGAAGGACAGAACATTGTCCTCCAAGGCCTCAAGCAGAACTGGAACAGGCATTATTACAGTTAGGGATCAACAAAAGCTGGAGAAACCAGACAGGTCTCTGAGAAGCCTGTCAATGCACATCCCTTGTTCCCAGGACCCCATCCTACAGCCCTGCTTCTTTCTCCAGTTTTTTTATTCCACGTAAATCCACCTGTGTCTACATTCCTTTATTCGGTCTCATATTTTTTACTGATTGGAGCTGCATATTGTTACCTTCTTGGGCTTTTTTCTTTCATTTTTCTGAGCTGTTCTGTTGACTTTCCTCTAAGAGGACCAGTTTTAGTGTGCTAGTCATCAGGAGGACAGGCTTTCTGGGGCTCTGACCACCTTTATAGGTCCATTGCCTGTGTCTCTGGGTCATGTTGCACTCCCTCAGCTCTGATCAACTTCCCAAAAGTTATGTGATACAAACCACGGTGACAAGCAATGACTTTATCCCAAGGATGGGGAGGTCTTCTAATCAGACTTCTCAAGGCAATGCGAATGTATTACACTACCTGACATTCCTTATTTTTTTAATCCGCTGAATTTTTAAAATATTTTATTTTGAACAGTTAGATTTATTACTTCCTATCTATTTTCTTGGGCAAATTTTCAAATAAATATATACATATAAACATTTCTTTAACACTTCAGACAGTAAGAAAATGAGATAGTAATAAAATTAAAATCAAATAAAGTAAAAATTATTTTATCTTATGCGATCTGAACCAGTAATTAATCAAAAGGTCATTTAACATGAAGAATATTTTAAATGATATATTGTTTAAAGATAATATTTTAAATTAACACATGTAAATATATTTTCATTGGAGTATTCCATAGTAGAAGATGCTATATAAAAAGCATCTTTATTTTTAAATTATTTTTATGTGTTTTTTTTTAAATCCTCACCAGAGGATATACTTTTCATTGCTTTTCAGAGGGAGTGGAAGGGGTAGAGAGAGAAACATCCATGTGAGAGAGACACACTGATTGGTTGGCCTTCGACACGCACCCTGACCAGGGCCAGGATCGAGCCTGCAACCGAGACATGTACCTGTGGCCAGAATCGAACCCGGGACCCTTCAGTCTGCAGGCTGATGCTTTAACCATTGAGCAAAACTGGCTAAGGCAATACCATCATTCTTAATATGACATCTCTAATTTCCAACTTTTCCTTCTTTGGAGTAAAACAAGATGTATCTGACAAGGGGCTAATTTCCAAAGTGTACAAAGAACTCATACTACTCTGCAAGAGGAAGACAAACAACCCAATTAAGAAATGGGCAAAGGACCTGAATAGACACTTCTCCAAAGAGAACATAAGGATGGCCAAGAGCCACATGAGAAAATGCTCAACGTCGCTAATCATCAGGGAGATGCAAATTAAAACCACAATGAGGTATCACTTCACACCTGTCAGAATGGCTCCATCAACAAGTCAACGAATGACATGTGCTGGCGAGGGTGTGGAGAAAAGGGCTCCCTAGTACACTGCTGGGGGAATGCAGACTGGGGCAGCCACTGTGGAAAACAGTATGGAGGTTCCTCAAAAAATTAAAAATGGAGCTGCCTTTTGACCCAGTGATCCCACTTTTAGGACTATATCCTAAGAATCCTAAAATACTAATCAGAAAGAATATATGCACCCCGATGTTCATAGCAGCGCAATTTACAATAGCTGAGATCTGGAAACGGCCCAAGTGCCCATCAGTAGATGAGTGGATAAAAAAGCTGTGGGACATTCACACCATGGAATACTATGCAGCTGTAAAGAAGAAGAATCTCATACCATTTGGGACATATGGAAGGATCTGGAAAATATTATGCTAAGCGAAATAAGCAGACAGAGAAAGACAAACATCACATGATCTCACTTATACGTGGAATCTAAAGAACTTAATAAACTGATGAGCAGAATAGATTCAATGACATGGAAGCATGGATCAGACTGACGAATGTCAGAGGGATGGAGGAGGGCAGGTGGGTGGAGGGGGAGAGAGTAACTAAAGAATTTATATGCAGACATGCACAACCCAAGGACACGGACAATGGTGTGGAGAGGGACTGAGGAGAGGGGTGGGACAGGGTGGAATAGTCACTGGGGAGAAAAAGGGACATCTGTAATATTTTGAACAAAAATTTAAAATAAAGAAAAATAAGAATTTTAAAAAAAAAGTAAAGAAGAGCCCACTGACAGAGAAAAATATAAGGAAGTTTACTTTAGCCTAGATTTTGATCGGCTAAAATTATTTTTTTTCTCTTTCTTGGGCTGTACCAAACATTGTCTGGTTTGGAAAAGAAATTATCATAAAAATTACTCTTGTAGCAGTAATACTTCTGAGAGTCATGGAATAAGAATACACAAATATTCCCTGATAGGACATGCTTTTCACCTAAGTGGCAAACAATTCCCATAGGAATTAAAATGAGTTTACAATGCTGTTATAAAATAAAAGGAAACAATCCATCATGAATGAGACAGCACACATAACAAACAGATGTTAGATCCCAATAGCATTAGAAAATAGAACAATCTGTCAGAGACTCTAAAATAAATGTGATTAAGATGATTAAAGAGAGAAAAAATGAGACTCGAAGGATAAAAGTACACAAAAGCATTAAAAATAAGATGTACTGATAAATGGATAGAGGGTGGATTGATGGACAAATATGTTTACATCAAGTGTAGTAAAATGCGTATAGTCTGGATAACTGGGGGTGGATATACAGTGTTCAATGTAAAATTATTTCAGTTCTTACACATTTGAAAGTTTTCATAATAAAATTTTGAGATAAATACACTGGAAAAAAGAATACATAGATATAAAATAATCAACTAGAGAGAAAACAAGTATAAAAGCTTGGCAAATACTTATAAAACTGCAGGCATTAGACAGCCATCATCAAAGGGCACAATGCTAGGAGAGAAGGCATGACCTGGGCCTCACTTTCACTCCAATTATCTCCTTGAGAATAGGGGAATGGAAGCCAAATAAAACTGGTATACGTAAGCTTGGGAAAAAATATAAACCATCTCACCATAAGTACACAAACTTAAATGATAAGAACAGAAGTTTAAATGTAACAGCACTGGCAGTGGTACTCAAAGGGTGGCCCCTTGGCATAGCGCTTCAGCATCTCATAGCAGCTTGTTAGAAATTCGAGTTTTCTGGCTCCTCCCCAGACCCACTGAATTAGAAAGTCTGGGGTTTGGTCCAGCAATGTTTTCATAAGCTCTCCAGGTGATTCTGATGCTCTCTTAAACATCAGAGAATCACTGGTTATATACAGAGACATAGAACTTCTGTTAAAAGGTAGCTAATAAGAATTAATAAAAATCAATTGCCTTGTAGTATAGTTTGATATTAGGTCCAGTGGTACTTCGGTTTTCAAATGCAATCCATTTCGGAAGACCACTTGAGTTCTGAAATGTCTGAAAACCGAGGGATCCACAGGCGGAAGCCGCGTGGCATGTTCCACTTCCGAGGCGTGTTCGAAAACCGAAGCATTTACTTCTGGATTTACGGCGTTCATAAACCAAAGTGTTCCTCAACGGAGACATTTGAAAACCAAGGTCCCACTGTACTGTGACACCTCCAACTTTGCTCTTCTTTCTCAAGATTGCTGAGGCTATTGGGGGTCTTTTTTGGTCCCATTTAAATTTGTGGAATATTTGTTCTAGCTCTGTGGAATATGCTGTTGGCATTATAATAGGAAATGCATTGAATCTATAGATTGCTTTAGATAGTATGGACATGATAATGATGTTAATTCTTCCAATCCGTGAGCACAGTATATGCTTATTTGTACCTTCCTCAATTTCTTTTTTCTGTGTCCTATAATTCTCCAAGTACAGGTCTTTTATCTCCTTGGTTACATTTTTCCTAGGTGCCTTATTTTTGTGTGTGTTGCAATAATAAATGGGATTGTTTCCTTAGTTTCTTTTTCTGATATTTCATTCCTGGTGTATAAAAATGCCACCAATTTCTGAATATTAATTTTGTATCCTGCTATATTTCCAAATTCATATATTATATCTGGTAGTTTTTTGGTGGAGTCTTCAGGGTTTTCTATGTACAATATCATGTCATCTGCTAATAATGACAGTTTTACTTCCTCCTTTCCAATTTGGGTGTCTTTTATTTCTTCTTCTTGTCTGATCACTATGACTAGGACTTTCCAGTACTATGTTGAATAGGAGTGGTGAGAGTGGACACCCCTGTCTTGTTTCCTGGTCTTAAGGGAAACACTTTTAGCTTTTGCACATTGAGTGTCATCTTGGCTGTAGGTTTGTCATATATGGCCTTTACTATGTTGAGGTGTGATCCCTCTGTTCCTACTTTGCTGAGAGTTTTTATCATAAATGGATGCTGGATTTTATCAAATGCTTTTTGTATCTATTGATATAACTGTGTGATTTTTATCCTTCAATTTATTTATGTTATTTATCACATTTATTGACTTGAGGATATTGTACCAACCTTGCATCCCTGGAATAAATCCCACTTGATCATGATGTATGATCTTTTTGATGTATTGCTAGATCCAATATGCTAATACTTTGTTGAGGATTTTAGCATCTATGTTCATCAGGGATTTTGGCCTATAATTTTCTTTCTTTGTAGTGTCTTTATCTGATTTTGGAATTAGGATAATGCTGGCCTCGTAAAATAACCTTGGAAGTCTTATTTCCTCTTGAAATTTTTGCAATAGTTTGAGAAGGATAGGTGTTAGTTCTTTGAATGTTTGATAAAATTAACCTGTAAAGCCATCTGGTTTAGGACTTTTGTTTGCTGGGAGATTTTTTAATTACTGCTTCAATTTCATTAGTTGTAATTGGTCTATTCAGGTTTTCTGATCTTCCTGATTCAGTTTTGGAAGCCTGATACAGACATATGAACAGGCATATAGATCAATAGAACAGAACAGAGAGCCCAGAAATAAACCCATGCCTTTATGGTCAATTAATATTTGCAAAAGGAAGCAAGAGCATACAATGGAGAAAAGACAATCTCTTCAATAAATGGTGTTGAGAAAATTGGACACGTACATCCAAAAAAAAATGAAACTAGACCACCAATTTATACCATACACAAGCATAAACTCAAAATGGATAAAGACTTAAATGTAAGTCACAAAACCATAAAAATCCTAGAAGAAAACATCAGCAGTAAAATCTCAGACATCTCTAGTAACAATATTTTTGTTGATATATCCCCTCAATCGAGAGAAACGAAGGAAAAAATAAACAAATGGCACTACATCAAACTAAAAAGCTTCTGCACAGCAAAAGAAACCATCAACAAAATGAAAAGGGAGCCCACTGTATGGGAGAACATATTTGCCAATGGCACATCTGATAAGGGGTTAATTTCCACAATATATAAAGAACTTACACAACTCAACACCAAGAGGAGACACAACCCAATAAAAACTGGGCAGAGGACCTGAATAGACACTTCTCCAAAGAGAACACACAGATGGACATAGACATATGAAAAAATGCTCAGTTTCACTAATCACCAGAGAAATGCAAATTAAAATCACAATGAGGTATCACCTCACACCTGTCAGAATGGCTCCATCAACAAGTCAACAAACAACATGTGCTGGCGAGGGTGTGGAGAAAAGGGAGCCCTAGGACACTGCTGGTGGGAATGCAGACTGGGGCAGCCACTTGGAAAACAGCATAGAGTTTCCTCAAGACATTAAAAATGCAACTATCTTTTGACCCAGTGATCCCACTTCTTGGAATGTATCCTAAGAAACCCAAAACACTAATCAGAAAGAATATATGCACCCCTATGTTCATTGCAGCATTATTTACAATAGCCAAGATCTGGAAACAGCCCAAGTGCCCATCAGTAGATGATTAGATAAAAAAGGCTGCGGTACATTTACACCGTGGAGTACTACTTGTCTGTAAAAAACAAAGAAAGCTTACTTTCTGCAACAGTATGGATGGAACTGGAGATTATTATGCTAAGTGAAATAAGCCAGTCAGAGAATGGCAAATACCATATGATCTCACTTATATGTTGAATCTAATGAACAAAATATACTAATAAACAAAATAGAGGCATGGAACAGACTGACAGCTGTCAGAGAGGATGGGGGATGGGGGACTGGGTGAAAAAGATGAAGGTATTAAAAAAGTACAAATTGGTAGTTACAGAATAGTCACAGAGATGTAAATTACAGCATAGGGAATATAGTTAATAATATTGTAATAACTATTTATGGGGCCAGGTAGGTACTTAAAATATTGGGGGGACCAGTCTGTAAAGTACATGATTGTCTAACTCTGCTGTACACCTGAAACTAACACAGAATAATATTGAATGTAAACTGTAATTGAAAAATAAATTTAAAAAGAACTTCAGTTGCAGAAAAAGATATGTAAAAATGTTTAGCTGGAGAAGCTGTGGAAACACTGGAGCTGGGAACATTGTGGTTTCTCTTCAGATCATTTGAATCTTTCACCTTTTATTAAATAAGGTAATTATGGAGGCCAGGATGAAATCTGAAAATTAAGTGGAGGTTGATAACAGCTCAGGATTAAATGAATAACTCACTGACACTTTGTTGTTACAAACTGGCTTTTCAGGACTCATTTACCTCTTATTAAATATGGCAATTTAAATAATTCTTCCTATTTTAAAAAAGTCACTGAGTCAGAATTTCTTCAAATTTCTATTTTAGTGAATTGTAAGCTTTCATATCAGACTATAGGAATTCAAGCGCTGGCTTTGCTGTTTGCCTTTGAGCAGGTTACATGGCCTCTCTACCTCAGACCCCTTGTCTGTAAGATGGAGTAGTTAATATCACCTGCCTCATAGAATTATTATAAGGATTAAAGGAAATAATACAGGTAGATACTTACACAGTGTCTGAAAAATACTAACCAATGGATAAAACTGAGCTATAGATATCATACCATATGTAAAGGTAGCCTGCTTGTTTGGATCTCCATATATAACTAATGTATTGTCCACCTGCTGCCAATTTTGAGCCTGGTCTCTTTTTGGGGCTGAGAGAACAAAGCACACGTCAATGAAGATAACATTTGTTGCCAAATAATTTCATAGTTAATATGTCTGAGCACTGAGCACATATGTATTTCTCAAGGAATATACAGATTAGATTAGATCTGACCACTGATACTAAACACACACATAAACATCCCTTCCTGCCAAAATATGTAGGTGGCCCAAAACCTGGGTACATAGAACTTGCATTCCTAAATACCATGGAACAAAACCACTATGCTAAAATTGACATTCCATGTATTCTTTGCTGTTAACCAAAAGTTGAAATATTTTCCAGCATAATTAAAACATGATTGGGACTAAAAAATGTGAGGTATGCATTTTAAAACCATTTTGAATCCAAACCATTACAATTAAGCTTTTCAATTTACAAAGTAATTTAGTATCACAGGTGTTACCTAGGGCTCAAACATAGGTCTCTAACTCTCCAATATTTTTTCCAGCTCAGTTTAGCGATGATCTTTTCACTTGTATTTATTATAAGTTTAAGGGATACATTCATATGACTATTTATAAGGGAAAGTATATATTAGCATAAGCTCTGTGCCCAACACTCTGTAAGACTTCATGGGAGGGTGGAGAAGCATGGTGTTTGTACAGGACAATTTTAATAAAGACAGCTAGGGATTGTTTTGCAAAAGCTGACTGAGTAAAAAGTAATGTGTGATATTTTCCCTTTCAAATACAGTGTTGTGGTTAAAAGTGAAGGGTCTTAATTCAAGCTGGCAGGATTCCAATACCGTATAGGTTTTACTAACTCCTAGGTATGAAACTTAGGTCAAGTTATTTAACCTCCCTAAGCTCCAATTTTCTCATCTCATAAAATAGGGCTTGTGGACCTTGAGGGCCTTATGCTAAGTGAAATAAGTAAGGCAGAGAAAGACAAATACCATATGATCTCACTTATATGTGGAATCTAAAAAAATAAATAAACAACCGAACTCATAGGTACAGAGAACAGGGTGGAGGGTGGGCAAAACGGGCGAAGATGGTCAAAAGATACAAACTTCCAGTTATAAAATAAATAGGTTCTGGGGATGGGATGTCCAGCATGGTGACTATAGCTAATAATACTCTATTGTATATTGGAAAGTTGCTGAGAGTAGACCTTAAAGGTTCTCATGACATGAAAAAAAGTATAGCTATATGTGGTGATTGATTTTAAATAGACTTACTGTGGTGATCATTTCACTGTATATACAAATATCAAATCATTATGTTGTACACCTAAAACTAGTATGGAGCAAGTGGTCAATAAATATGAAATCATCATCATTGTTTTATCATTCAAAATATTAAAGTTCATCAATCCTTCTTGAAATGGAAAGAACTCCAAAGACCCTTTCTTCTTGGCTATTAGTTCATGATCACAAACAAATATGTTGGCTCATCTCTATTTTGTTTACAAATTCAGGCAAGAATACCTCACAATTATTGTAAGATTCTAATAGGATAATCTAAGTTGAGTACGCAGCAAAATGTCCAGTGTTCAATAACACTTCGGTCCCCATCTCTCAATTTACTCCATCACAAAGAATAGGTTATAGATGTTTCTGTGAATAGGCAAATCTAGGAATATTTTCTCCAAATAAAGTGCTTAAAACAGATGCCTGCAACTTCCTCTAGGTAAGGTGGAAATGAGAGACAAGTCAAGAAAACAAATAGGGTATAGTAACTACTTGCAAGTTAGACGTTGGTGATGAAGGGACAGAAGACAAAGAGGCCTCTGGTTCTTTCCCTTGAACCAGGAAGAAAGAACTCATCACAGAAATGAGGAACTTGCTAAAATGGTTACATTGGTGATGATGAAGGTGAAGAATTCAGTTTAGATAGAGTGTAAAGTAAAAAACAGATGATTTTTAGATTTAATATCTTGTTATTCTGCAAGCATGTCAGATAGAGCTGCCAGCCAAGAAACGAAACAAAAAGATTTGAGAAACATTCCTAAAGCAACAAAGGCTGTGGCAGAAATTTAATATTATGAATTACATGTCCATTCTAAAGGGCAAGAACATGAAGGGACTAAGGTCGGAGGGCCCACCAAGGACAAAAGAACCCAGAAAGTAGCAGCAGAATAACAGAAGGCAAAATCATCTTCATAATTTAGCCAAGAGCCTTCCATAGAAGTTTATTATTAGTGTAACTGAGCCCTGGTACAAAGTGAAAAACCAATACCATTAATGGGATTTCCCCACACTAAGAATATTGAAAGCCATATGTAGTGGGTTGAATTGTATCCACCCCAAACTCATATATTGAAGTCTTAACACCCAGTACCGTAGAATGTGGCCTTATCTGAGAATAGGATTATTGCAGTCAAAATTACTTTAAATGAGGTCATATTGGAGTAGTATGGTCCCTAATCCAATATGACTGGTGTCCTTACAAAATGGGAGAATTTGGATTTAGATAAGCCCACATAGAGAGTGCCATGTAGATGAAGGTAGAGATCGAGGTGATACATACACATGCCAAGAAATATCAGATTTCCACAGACCACCAGCAGCTAGGTGAGAGGCATGGGACAGATTCAGAAGGAACCAACCCTGTTGACACCTGGGCTCAGATTTCAAGTCTCCAGGGTTGGGAGACAATAAATTTCTGTTGTTTATGTCACCGTACTTTCTTACAGCGGCCCTAGAAACTAAGACAGATTTAGCTTAATCTGGCATTATCCCAGTGCTGACTAGCGTTGCAACTTGCTATAAAGAACTTTATGTTTTTTCTTTTAAAAAAATTATTTGATGTAATCAGAGGAATTCAAAGAGTGTTTAAAAACAGACCTTTTTCTGGCTTTAAGAGCGGCCCGATAAAGTCGGGAATGGAATGATGCACAAAAGAATGCCTCCCTCCAGGGAGCAGGCTTAAAAGAACAGGAGAGACCCCAAGATGTGAGGTTGATTAATTTCATACAATTGAAAAATGTCAGCTTGTTGTATATCATAATAAAGACTAACACATGTGATGAACTTTGCAAAATATATACATCTAGGGAGGAGGAGTTGACTGTTTTTGTTTTATCCTGCAGCCCAAATATTCTTTAACTGATAGAATATCAGAAGAGTAAGTGACTTTGGACAGCACCTTGTCTTATTAAAGGGGGAAGTAAGGGCAAGAAAGAGTAAATGGTCTGTGTAGTTATGAAGCTGACTTAGATCGGGGGCCTTTTGTCATCAAGACTGAGAAGAGGGGCCCGGCTGGTGTGGCTCAGCGGTTGAGCATTGAGCTATGATCTAAAAGATCGAGGTTCGATTCCCAGTCAGGGCACATGCCCAGGCTTTGGGCTTGATCCCCAGTAGGGGGCGTGCAGAAGGCAGCCGATCAGTGACTCGTCATTGATGTTTCTATCTCTCTCTCTCCCTCTCCTTTCCTCTCTCTGAAATCAATAAAGACATATTTAAAAAAAAAAAAAAAAAAGGCTGAGAAGAGAGTAAGTACTTAGACTGAGCCAGAATCTTGGTCCTAGACCTTGCTTGGTGTCAAAGCTTGCTTATTCAAAACACGGTCCCTGAAGTTAACCATGCCAGAATGCTTATGAAACTAAGTATAGCAATAACTTTTATCTAACACAATGACTCCTAAGCCACTAAATCATCACAACTCTAGAACCCATCTAGTTTGTGCCATTCTTTTTTGTTCCTGACCTGGTTATGTGAGTGCTGAACTTAAACAAAGAGAGCTTGTAGCATTGATGAGAAAACCTTTGCAGACATGCCATTTGGAAAGGAACAAAATCTGGGAAGTTGTATCATTATTAATCATGATTCCACCATTTGTTTTTTTGTTTTGTTTTGTTTTAGTCATCCCTTATAAGAACTAAGGAGCAGAATATATCTTAGAGGCAGTCAAAAGCCCTTCAATTTTCAAATAAGGAGGAGATGCAGAGTGGTTGTACCTTGCCCATGGCTTGAAACAATACTGTAAGACTGTCTATATTTTTGTTCAACTTGGAGTGAAGCAAGCATCTCTGTCTTGCTACTGATCAGTTTAGAAATGGATAGCTCTCAGGTTTGAGGTATAGATGATAAACAATGCACAGTCCTTCCACAAGCTTGGCCAGCCCCTGACCCTTTGCCTTATCATAACCCCAGCTTACAGATGAAATGAATTCTCTTCCAATCACTTCCATTCAAGTATATTCCATTTTGGTATAAAAACTTAGACGTACTGATAGGTACCATGAAAATATACAAATGAATATAATAGATAAACCTGTGCCAAACACACATTTGGCCTTGATCTATGACTCGGTGTATTTTCAAATTGCTCTAAAAGCAAAATAATCCTTTTGGGACTGGCCAGAGCATATTTTTAAATGCTTCGTGCCAAGATCTCTGCAATTCAGCTACTAACTGACAATGGCTGGCAGTCCTGAATTCATTCAATCCAAGTGTACAAGGGCCTCACTTTCAATAGAATGGCTGGCTCCATCCTTCGGTGCCGAGCTAGCAAGAATTCCACTGAAGTTAACAGGTCATATTCCTCTCGGTGTAGAGGGAAGCAAACCAAACCAACAGCGAAAGTCTACTGAGCTCTCAGACTGCTCCTAATTTGCTTTTCCGGTGCCTCTAGTCTCAATTACTCATTGCATAAATTTTGAGTCATAAGGAGCATTCCTAAGGTGGTTTCTTTTTTAAGCCTCTTTTATTCTAATTGCTCTTCTGCCACAAGTCTGCTTTTCACTTAGATAGTAAGTGATTAATTGATAGCCACGCAAAGTTCAGACATCAAAAGGAGAAAGGGAAACTGAATCCTGCATGACTGTTTAGGCTAGAACATAATCAAGTTGGCAGTTCTATCATTTGTAAAGTCAAATCCTCTTTAAATGAAACAGATAAATTCTCAGTAATAATTAATTCCTTTCTTAGCATCTTCTCTTCCATATGCCAATCAGGGATAAATTCATTTTGGTTGGGACACTGAGTGGTCTGCTTTTCAAGATTAGGCTGATGTCTCCTTCATTTTTAGATTTTTCTCTCTACTTTCAGGTGCCTGACAGTTCTTAGATAAACAAAACTTTTCATGCCATAAGTAGGGATTAAAGATTTAAAATACACGTGAACATACTAGGCTACTCTGTAAATATTAAATGAATAAATGATACCCCTAGGAGAAATATTTCCCATATAGATGGTTTACAACCTAATTAATTTGCTAATACTACTTGATTTGACTGAATTTGAATTCAAATGTAACCATTTGAATATTTCATGCTAAAAATCTGAAAATGTATATTTTCATAATAGTTTTTGGAATGACGAGTGGACCCTTACATGTGTTGGAACAGAATAAAACAGTGTGGAATCCTCCGTTTATGCAAAGAAGCGTCCAGCTATAGTGAGGACAGAACATGTAGGAAAAGGGCTCTGAAGTCCACCTGACAACTCGTAGGACAGCAATAGAGCCGCGTCTTCCAAGAAGAATCATTTCCACTTCCAATATTAACAGCTTTTTTAGCTGAATATCCCTTCAGCACACTTGAGTAAGACAGTTTCTTGTTCAATGAGTTTGAATACAGGAGTAATAGTAAATCTAGGAAAAAAAAATATTATATTTGAAAAATATTCTGACCTCTCAATATTTCCTATAAAAATATAATCTCTTTTCTTTTAAACACCTTGTGTAATAATACTCAAAAACATTCATGGCTTTTGTCCATGTGTTTGATTTTTACCACACGATTTTTTTTAACTGTCTACAGTCTTGCTTAAAATTCTAGAAGCCAGACCTTGTCTAGAATGGAGAGTTTCAGTCTCAGCAGGATTCTCTTTCTTGAAGGAAAAAAATCTTCTTTGTCATTCTTGTTTCAGGTTGGGAGCTAACAGCCAGGAATTTTCACAGGTAGACAGACTCCTTTGGTCAGCTTGCTAAATATCTGGAATCAAAATATGCCTTCACTGGACTGGATTGTGAAAGGGATATTTGTTCAGCCCTCACATTTGGGGGTAAACGGGTGCCCCCAAGTAGGAAATGTGAATGTCTGTCCAAGAGGTGTGGGAGTGTCTGCCACGATTTCCTTTCCAGAGCATTTCTCTCATTGGGTCGGTGCATCTGGAACTCCTCAGCTTCCTTACAAAAATGTTGATGTTTATTCAGACTCTCTGAGTCTTGACAATGATGGTCAGATGCCTGTGGCCACCTACATCCCTGGATGAGAGGCTGGCAGCTCTGAGGACCACTTATTCTGCTGTCTGTCAGACATCATCAGAGATTTAAAAAGAGACTGGTCAAAATCAAGTCCAGATAGACAGCGTATAAATGTTTATTTAGTCTGAGATATTTCTGATCTGTGTCTTTTTCTCTTGACAACTTAAACTTACCCTCCTAGGTTCTTTGGCCCAGGTTGGTCCTGACAAAATGAAGTATAAGCCATCTTTCTATCTTGGCTTTACAAAAAGTAAGACTTTTTTTCTGATATTAATATGAAGAGGAGTTACGAGAAACCTAAGACAGCTGAAAGTGGTAGAATGGTTGTAGCTTTTAGAGAGAGAAGCAATTCATTCCAAATACACTGCATGAGACAGGGCTATGATTAAATATGCATCAGAGTTACACGTTTTATTCTAATATCCCCATGCACTCAAATCCCAGGCTTCTCCCCATATCTGTGTAGTAAAGGTTAAATGGAGAAAGTACTGCCTGCAGTTGGTCTGAGGATTTCCATGGCTTCTCCCACTGTACCTGGATGACTTTTTTCTTAAGCTGTAGTTTGTTTATCCCATAATTAGGAAGGGTTGAAGTCTATAACCAAGCAGGTCTTGTTTTCCCTGCTGTGCTTCTACAACTACAACAGCATTGGAAAGTAAGTGTGTGTGTGTGTGTGTGTGTGTGTGTGTGTGTGTGTGTGTGTGTGTGGTAGGCATTTTTATACAGTGATACATCAGGATCCTCTGTGAGCATCAGGTGAGAAATTAAGGCTAGTTCAGCTTTTCAAGACAAGGGGAAGGACAGCCCCAAAAGGCAACCTCTGCCACGGAGATGATTTTATAATTTAGGGAATATCTCAGGAGCCAAGGATTTAAATGAGGCACTTGAACTTACCCAACCTTTTGGTATTCCATAATTCCAAACTGTATAGATGTCTTTGAGTTAAAAGATGAGGCATAAAATCTGTTTGCTGAAAGACATTTCTAACTTATTAAATATCAGCACATCAAGGAGGGAAATGACCGGGACCTTTTGTAGTTGCTTGCATTGGCAAAGAGCCAAAACAAAACATTCATTATTACCGGGTAAGCCTTTGTGTCTAAGCAGACTGGTTTTCAGATAGAATGCGTGTATAGACTCAGCATCTGGAAAACTTCTAATAATCTTCAAAATCTTGGTTCAGTTTTCAACAGTGGATGAACCACAGCTATTAAAATGCTTGGGCTGCACTTCCACAAGGTTGTTTTGGGTGAAGTAAGGCTAGCACCGTCAGGACTGCACTTTTGACCTGGCAGTGCTCCTCCCGGCCCGCAGTCAAGGGAGTGACAGGACACTCCGCTGCTCTCATCCGTGTGCTTGGCGAATGGCACAGCTCCTGGACACGGGCATTTCTACCCATATTTCATTTTACCCGCTATTTACTTGGTAAAATTTTTTATATGTGTTTACAAGGTGTTATTTATTCTTAAAATAATGATTTATATTTTTCTATGTATTTCTCTCTCTAGAAATATATACATATAAAGAATTATATTTATATTACTATATAAGATTATAAAATATATAATTTACATATATGTGTGTGTGTGTGTATATATATGGGGGGGGGGGGGACTTGTGAATGTTGGCAAGTCTGAAATCTGCAGGGCAAGTGGGCAAGTTGAAAATTCTATCAGAAGTTGGTGGAATCTTGATTCCAAAGGCAGTGTGGAAGCAGAATTCTTTCCTCTTCTGGGGACCTCAGTCTTTTCTCTTAAGCCCTTCAACTGAGTAGATGAGGCCCACTCACACAATGGAGAGTAATCTACTTTACTCAAAGTCTACTTACTGATTTAAATGTTAATCACATCTAATATATGCCTTAAAAAATCTAAACTGGTGTTTAACCAAACAACTGGGCACCATGTCTAATCAAGCTAACACATAAAATTAACATATAAAACACTGTCTTATGCATAACTAAAATTGTTACAAGATGAATGTGTGGTAAACTATAAACCTACAAATATATAAAGTATGAACTATGGGCTTGCCATAAATTATTTTAATCTCATGCTTCTAGTTGTCATTCAGTACCTTTTCTAGGTTTTGCCTCAGAAAGATAGCATTTGGAAGTTATCATACTTAGGCCTACAGATATGCCAAAATAGGGCAAAACTAATTGAAACCTAAATCAACACCATAAATACATTCTGTCGATTCTTCCCATCCCACCTCTTTCCCAGGATTCTGGCTTCACCCTGACCAAGGGGTATCTATAAGATAGACTTTCCCTTGCTAGTAAGTTACACTTCCCATATACAACATTATGCCAACAATATCTTAACTTTTTTTTATTAAATACTCATACTCTCACCCCAATTGGGGAACAAAAGAGAAAAATTTCCTTTTACATGAGCTTTAAACTCTGTCTTCTAGGGGCTAAAGATGTTCAACATATGAACATGAATCAATTGCTATTCAATTGACTGATTTATTCATTATAATTATTATAAAGCTGTAACAAGACCACGGGTTTCTCAATGTTTGAAACAAGATTTTTTTCTGTCTCCTGTGTTGTTTCTCTACCTCAAATGTGTGTGTGGGGGGGGGAGTGATTGCCTTAGCTTTAATAATCAGAAAACCTTTTATCATCACTGATTAGTAATGGGCCATTAGAACACCCCAAAACCACTAAGTAGATTGTTTTGGCACTTGCTTAACAGAAATGTTTTACTTCATACCTGATGATTTTGGGTATGCTATGATTGGTCCCTGATGACCAAGAGTCTTTGGTCTGGAAAAATAATGAAATAAAAAATATTTAAGTTCTGCTCTGTTCCCAGCCTCATAAAAGCTCACCTCATTAAGAAAGAAGTCAAGGTTTCAAGAAAACACAAAGCAGAATGGATAAAAATGTAAAATTTCTTTAGGATTAGTACACCTTTTTCCACTATTTTATATTCTCTTTGCCAAAGCAATTACCGTCATGTAACTGCCTCTATGATGTCTACTACAATATTGACTCTTAGGAGGTGAACATCTGCTTCTTTGATACTTTAGTGCTGTAGCCTCAAGTGTTCTTTATCACATACCCCCATAAATTATTGACCACATACCCACAATGTATATAAATTTACTTGGAAGTTATACACCTGTACCATTTTTTAATATGCACATTATAAAACTACATAATTTAAAATATAAATATAAGTTCTAATATTTTTCCTGCATCACAGTGAATCATTTTGTACCTTACAAGGTACATGACACCCCAAATTTCCCTTAATTCAGCAAATTTCCCTTAATTTTAATGAAAAAAAAATCTGCAACTTCCTAGCTCTCATTCTTCTTTCCTAAAAATTCAGGTTGCCTCTCTTTTTTTTTTTTTTTATGAATTGAATTTTTTTTATTTTTGAGAGTATTACAGATGTCCTCCATTTCCCCCCTTGCCTCCTTCCACCCATCTCCCACCCCTCCCCAGGCCCCTGCCTGTCCATTGTCTGTGTCCATGGGCTGTTCATATATGCTTATAAATTTTGGTTAATCTCTCCTTCCCACCCCCTACCCTCCTTCCTGCCTCCCCTCTGAGATTTGTCGGTCTGTCCCATACTTCCATGTCTGTGGTCCTATCTTGTCCGTTAGTCTTATTCTTCCAACTATTACATAAATCCTTGTCACTACCAATGCTCCGGATACACCCTTAGCAAGGCCTCCATTATTTCTACACTAAATGGGTGGATATATTTCAGACTATATACTTAACCTCACTATAGCACTAAAAACTATCAACCACCATCTCCTTAAAAATGCTTGTTTTTTCCTTGATTTCTACCTCAGCCTGGGATCACTGGCTGCTGGAACCCAAAACACTCTGGACCTCTGAGTGGCTAGAACCAGAAAGTGAAACTGGCCACCTGTGTTTCTTCCTCAAGCACCCTATGCCCACTGAATAGCCCTTTACTTCTCTCCAGACCTGTTTCCTCTCCTTCAGCACTGACTGGCTACCCTGACCCTGCATTCAGACGGCCTCCCGTTCAAAAGCTCAGTAGAATGACAAGCATTCCATCAGTCACCCATCAAGGAAAGGAAATCTGCCTGACCCAGCTCGAGTCTTCTGTCAAATCCAGGTCTCCAGTCAGCTGTGACCAGTAGTTTAAGGTCATTTGAGGGAGCAGAGGCAGATAGTTGTGTGGGCATGTTCTCTAACATAGCGGCAGGGAGAGCATGATTTGTCTCCCCAGAACAACTTCTGGGGCTCTCCATCATTGTCCTCCCTCTCCTCCCTTCCTCCTTAGATTCTTCCACAGGTTTCCCTTCTTCTGCTCAGTCCTTAATGAAGGTGTTTCCCCATTCTGTCCTTGGTTCGTTCTCCACTATATACATTCATTCCAAATGTCTGGGTTCTGCAACCACCAGCACGGATTGATTTATAACTCATAAGGTACACAGCAACCCTACCCTCCGTATCTGTGTCTCCAGCTCTGCAGTCTGTCCTGAGCTAGAGCCACTCTCTCTGCCTGCCTGCTGCCTCTCGGCCTAATGTCCTGCAATCACCTCAAGGCCAGCATCTCCAGACTGAGCTCACCATCTTCAGCCCCACCACTGATATTCCCACATAGCCCACCCCCTGGCTTTGCTACCCCTAACCAGCCACCGAACTGAGAGGCATTCTAATTGGATTCTTGCTTTGGTCTAGATTATATATTGGCTCTCACTTGAGATTTCTGTTGAAATGTACATTTCTATTGCTTTAAACTACATACTAAAGCATCACAGTATTCAAAATTATCCTGCTTTAATAACAGAGTGAATTAATATTGACTAACTCATCATAAATGAATTTAGCATATATTTTCCCAAATAAATACCTGTGGGCAGGGCCCCAGGTTATTATGGAAAGTGATGCCAGAGAATGCCTTGGAGAGTAATAGGATATTATCATTTACTATTCGCCCCAACATAGAATGTAAGTACTATTAATATTCCCATTTCACAGGTAAAGAAATATACTGCTACATAGAAAGTTTAAGTAACTTGTGCAATACTACACATCTAGTAAGGGGCTGAGTCAGGATATTAACACATATTCCAGAGCCCAAGCTCTAAATGATAACAATATGCTTCCTCCTTTGATGTAATTAAATTTGGCATATGGTTAAGCATACAGGCTGTGAAGTCAAACAAAATTGGTGTGAGTTTCTGCTTGCCTGCTTGGCCAGTTACAAAATCTCTCAGTGTTTCTTCATCTGTAAAAGGGGGATAATAGAGAGCTCAGGTGGCTTCCTAGAGTAAATAAGAGTGACAGATGTGAAGTGGAGAACATAAGGGCTCACACATAGTTATCGTTCAATAAATGGTACCTGTTAACCTGACTGAAGCCATGTGGTCAGAACGTGCTCAGCTACTAGCACTTGGGGTTACCTTGGGCAAAGCTCTTTAACCCCCAGATAGCTACATTCCAAAGGAAGATGCTTATCAAATCAAATAAGGTCTCTAGTGGTAAAATGCCAGTCAGTGTGATAGGCAGAAGGGCCTTAGAGCCAACATGATGCAAAACAGGCACCGATGGATGCTACTTCCTTTCCCCTTCCAGATGGTGATGTAAAAACTGTAGAACTTGGTCAGAATGCCATAATGGGATCCAAAAATTTAATTGGGTAAAATGTGAATTGCACTTATTGCCTAACTGCATTATTGCTGAAGGTTAATGAAATGACAGTGAACCAGCCGGGATACCAAGGGACAGGCTTCCCAATCTAAACCTGTTCAGGTCAGGCTAAAAGTGGTGATTGTCCACTGCAATTTAATAGTAAGCACTCTAGCTCTTTGTGGTTAATTAGGAATTCCAAGATAGTGACAGCTTTCTTGGTAGTCAAACCTGGAAAACTACTTCAGGAGAATACTGGAATGCAGTGATCCACCCTCCAGCTCTCCAGTTCTGGAGAGTGAGTCCCCTGATAAGCTTGAAAATTGACACGTGCCTGCCCACCCCACCCCAGAGATGAAGATTTTTACTGGCCTGAGGTGGGGTCTGGGCAAGGGCAATTTTTTAAAGTTCATGAGATGACTCTACTGTGCAGCCAAGGTTGAAAACTACTGCTCAACTTTTACTGCACTGCTTGTGGTTCTCCTTGGACACCATACTGTTTCTCTTTTCTGAGTTTTTGTTCCTGTAATTTCTACTTTACCTTGAAATCCTCCTCACACAGAGACTTAAACTCCACTTCATTCATCTTTTAAGCCCCAGTTTCTAGCACAGTAGCTTGTGAACAATAGGAACTGTTTCTTGAACTAACTTTAACTTGATCACAAAATGAGGTCATTTGTGTTATCATGGTCCCCTCATCATGGTCTCCCTCATCAAGGGATGAAATCTTTTATCTGATTAGGTCAGCTAGTTCATTTCTTTGTATTTCTTGCTAAGGACCTGGGTTAAGTTTCCTGGGGCAAGGCAGATGGACAAATGAAGTGGTACTGTGATGTTCTACACTCAAAATCATTCCTCCTCACTAATTCCTATCCTTTCATACCCCAACTCTCTCTCCCCATACTATAATTTGCAGGAAAGTGTGGTGTATGGCCCTTGACTTCCAGCTTCCCACCTAATCCAGCCAATGTTGCTGTCAGAAACCTCACCAGATCTTCATTAAAGTATGGTTTGTCCCACTGGCCCTTAGAGATATACCCATCTGGGTCAAAAATCAAGATGCCCCTAGTTTAGGCCTTAACTCTGGAATCTACAGCATCCACCCAATGCTCAGGAAATTTATGTCTGAATAATAGATCATTAGAGTATGTTTTTCTAAGAGGATTAGTATTGTTTCTAAGAAATACAAAATCAAGTACTTTTATCTGCAAGCAAATTAAATTATCAGTATCTTGAAAATAATTTCTAAAAATTAATTCCATGGTAGAAGTAAAATATAAATGCTTTATACTAGTTCCTGGGCTTAAAAGTGACTGCCTATCTGGTTACAAATATCAATTTTTATAAATATCAGTAGGATAAAATTGCTAAGCATTATGATGGTCAGCAACTTTATCTTACTGATTTTTTGTGAAATTGACAAATACTATGTCTGTGGTAGTATATCTATCTATATCTATTCTAGAGAGAGACAGAGAGAGAGACAGAGAGAGAGTGTATGTGTCATATACACTGATAGAAAATATGAAACTCCTGGATTAGAGAACAGACAGATTATTTTCACAGAGAATTTTGACTCCGGTTCCCCACAAGATTCCACGATGAGGATCATTTTTGATCTGGGCAAGCTGTGGGATTTGCATCAGAGAAGAACCCTGAAATTGTGACTCAAGAGTTTATATAGAAAAGCTGGCACATCTGCCCCTCTTTTCCTCCTATCCAGAGAGAGAGACAGACCTTCACTCTGAAATGTAACAAAAACTCCTCTGGGGAATGGAGGGGAAGCATTCTACCCTGGAATGTAAGCAAATGGCTCTGGGGAGATACATCTCTAAATCTTTCTGGAACAGTATACAATCTATATTTTTCAGCATGTTTGCTATTCAGTCATAAAGCCTGAAATATGAAAAAATATGAAAATATTCATAAAGAACTATCTCCCAAGAAAAATGTACACAGATAGTTTTTGTAGATAATTTGGAGCAATAGCCCAACATCTTTACTTTTTTGATGAAGCTGTATTTCATGAATTTTCACAAATTCTGGAAGCTAAGGTAGAGGTAGCCACATACCCACTTGATAGTACAGCTCCAGCATTATCTGCATCAAGGCCAGTTCCCCACACTTGAGATCCTGGACCAAGGCACTAGAATAACCTGCTATTTGTCTGCCAGAATGTTGTACATCCTGATTTAGTGGGACACAGAAGAGAAATGGTTTACTGTTTCGCTAGTGCTGCATTTGCTATGCCAGGAGGAGTCTCCGTTTCGGGTGTCTCTGTGAAATCTAAGTCTCCATAGACACTTTCAGTTTCCCAGTGACCTTCAGTTGTCAGAAAGTCCAGTCCACTTAAGCCATTTCCAACGTGACCCTTCTACCTTCCTTCCCCCAGCTCAGGTCTAACTCGGGCCTGGAGAATACAGAACGAGGAGGGGGCGTGGGGTGCTCCTAGAACACCTCCTTGGCCCTTCCTGAGCCTCTCCCTTGGGGCATGCTGGGACGGGAGAAGTGCAAGAGCAGAAGCAAAGGTTTCTTACCTGTCTCTTGCTACAGTGGTCTTCCCTGTGCGATGATCTTGATTTGATGGCTCTCTAGTGGGCACATAAATGGGTTTGTTTGTTTTTCAAATTTAGCCAGATAACTTTTTTTTTTTTTTAATTTTATTTTGTATTGATTTCAGGAATACAGCTTAGTGGTTAGACACTTACATACTTTACATAATGTTCCCTGTGATATTTCCAGTACCCAACTATACATAGTTACATAGTTACCACAGTATTATTGACTGTATTCCCTGTACAGTACTTACTTCCCCATGACGATTTTGTAAATGGGTTCTTTTCAGGATGCTTGTGGAGCTTTCTAACTGTACAGTTTCTGAATAGGAGGTTTGGTCCAGCTTGATATTTTTCAATCTCTATCAGCTCCTTCCCATGGCGATCTTGCTTCTGCGTTTCCCTTGCCCGGAATACCTTTGAACCACAGATATTGCATTCATCTTGCCATGACAAATGGAGTGAGGCACTCTCTTGCTACACAACTGTCACTTCCCTCAGTCCTTCCCCCATCTCTCCAGTCTGTATGTCTCCATTTCCCTGTCCTCTACTCAGTTTGACACAGAGGACATTCAGCAAGTCCTCTGGGCATACATCTCATCAGATAATGAGACGCCAGACTCCCATTACAGCTGACTCTTCCAGTCTCCAGAAGTGTTTCTTTTGGATCCTTTGACTTGGGGACCACAGGAAGCACTATTCCACCTCGTCCATGGAGGGGAAGGGAAAATTCTAGCTCTCTTATCTTAGACCATCATTCTTAAATTTCTTTAGCCTGCTCGTATAGACTGATGGGCCAGGGACATTGATGTTTGGAGTCATAGAGCCAGTTTAGACATCTATTAATAAGACCTGAAGAGGTCTGCCTCCATCAGGATTCATGACTTTATTTGAATATTAGGCAATTTAACCTGTTGTTTTCTTCTTGTACACCTAATTATTTAATTTAGTGCAATTTCTAGTCTTATACTTTGCTTCTGAGGCATACAGATGCTCTCTTTTTAATTAAAACTCTGCCTTATGCCATTCAAAACTTTCTCAAAATGCTCTGCTCTTCCTAGACTAAATAATTAACATTAATACTAAAACTGATTGGCACTAAAGAATGTTTCTGCTGGAAAGGATCATTATGAAATCAGTCCAATTCTTTTCTTTGACTGGTAAGAATAGTGGATTTCAAAAGGTAAAATGGTTTTTCCAAGGTATGGAGTTAATTAGTGGCAAAGATAAAATCAGAAAAGTTAGCCTCCTGACTTCTGCAAGAGAAAATTCCCCAATACGTTGTGATGCTTCTCATGTCCAAATCAACATGACTCAACAACAAAATTCACATGAACTGAAAACATTCAGATAATTGCACTTACTGGATGATGTATCCACTGAGTACCATGCCCTTAAAGGGACATGAAAAGACCATGGCATACCAGCAATTGATCAAATAGTCACTTTCTATATTTTATCATCTGTCATAAGCCTGAGCTACGTGTTCTGTGAAGTCAAGCAAGTTACATACTCATGCTGAGTCATACTTAAAAATTGACACTATGTTTTGGGGATGTGATTAGGAAAGATTGTTGCACAAAAGTGTGTATTCAGATAACAAGTTTGGTTTAAGACCACAGACACTGTGTTTCTGGGCAAAGTGTGTCATTTTGCAGCTGTTTCCTGCACCTGAAACAACCTCCTGCATTAACCAGATTAAGCTGAAGGTTTCAGAATGTAACTGGGGAAAATGCCTCTTGATGACTCCTCTAGGATGCTGGGAAATTTTAGTACAAGCAATTACTAAAATATACATATGATAAGCTATTGTATGATGTAGTAAGATCAGTGAATAAGAGCTATAACCCAAACCATCTTATCTACAAGCTTCAAGAAGTTGAACTAACTTTGACCAAAACATTTATGGAGGAAAACTGAGGTATGCATATCTTTCAGAAATGTCTTTGGGCATATTTATGGGAGAGTAATCCTGACACCGGGGAATAGCCCAAGAAAACTAATTTAGTTTCATAAAGTGGACATCCCAAAGTCCAAAAGCAGGAAGACACGGGGCAGAGCAAGGAAACCATATGTGTGTGTGTGTGTGTGTGTGTGTGTGTGTGTGTGTGTATACATATATATATGGACAAGGAGATTTATAGTGTGTTTATATATGAAGTGATACAGTGCCTCAGCCCAGCTACACTATTTGGGCTCATTTTTATAACTAATCTTTATTGAGCTTCTAACTTCTGCCAATAGTGGGAATATAAAAATATTATACAAGACATGGTCTCTGCCATTTCAGAATTTATTGCCTCTTTGGGAAATGAATGAGTACACCAGTCATTACCGTGCAGAACACTAATAGCAATGCCTCCTGCTTCTTGTGCATCTCTCTCTTCCTTGGGTATGATCATACCTCTCCTACTAGGGGTTAAGCTCTCGGGGAATATTGATTGTGCCTTATTGATCCTTGCTACCCTTGTAGTGCCTGAAAAAGGCAAATATTTCATAAATAAAAGGGGTCACTTCATGATTGAGGCTTTACAGCTTATGAAAAACTTTTGAAGTCCATGATGCCACATGAATAAGGGCCATCATAACCCTGCAACGACAGTCCGACCCTGTATGGTTGGCACCATTTCACAGTCATTAAAAAGGAGGTTCAGGGAGCTTTAATTGGTTTCCAATAAAACTGGTGGCAGAAGTAGAGCTCCTGTTCCTTCTGTTCTTCCTACAGCCCTGTGCTGCCCCCTGGGCATGTGTTAAGTGATCAGTGAGTGTGGTGATGGTTGGGAGAGAGATCCTATGAGTAATCAAAAAGACTTAATGAAAAAGATGGCGTTGAACTTAAAATTTTGCTCCAGGGATTCTCTATTATTAACTATATTTCAGCTTTCTTTTTTGCTATTTTATTGTTTTTCTTTGTATCATTTTGAAGATGTTATTTTAAGTTGAAAGCTCCTACAGAATAAGGTAAATTTTTTTGTATGTGGGGAATATTATTCTGAATACCGATTGGTAGTAAGTGTTTGATTTTCACCTACTGGGTAATTGCCCATCTTAAGAAAGGGGACATCTAATACTTTCAACAATAAAGATAAATTTAAAAAAAGACTTGGTTGCACATAATTACAGAGCTAGATGTCACTGTAGAAATAATGTAGTAAAGTAATCCCTAACATTTTTGCCACCCACTTGCCTTTTTATAAGCCTGCACTCCACCCAGTAGTCCTCCCTGTTTTGAAATATTTGCCTACTTGTATTAAATATCTGCCTATTTTATTTATTCCAAAGACAATGAAAACATGGCACCTGTGTTCAAAGAACTCACAAACTAATGAGAGATATAAATATGTAAATAAAATAGGTGTATGATAAACATATTATGCTCTCCCTGTCTTATGCCCATTTGTTCTCACCCCAGTAAATGGTGCCAGATGCCCACATCTCAAACCTAGACTTCATTCCTGATTCTTCTGTCTCTCACAGCCCACACCCAATCCATTAGAAATTTACCAGCATGATTCTCATATTTGTCAGACCTCTACTCAGTTCCCACCTTCTAAGAAAGACTTTCCCCAACATTTTGATTTAATATAGTCACCTTCCCAGATGTCTGTTGCCATCTAGCCTCTTCAACTGCTTTATTTTTAACCACAGGACTATCGCTACCCAAATCATACTATTTCAACTTTTGTTTATTTGTTTATTATGTATTTCATACTAGAATGAATAAAAATTCATAAAGGTAATGGCTTTGCACTATTCTCGCTGTATCATCAGCTACTAAAATATATAGTAGATACAATAAATATGTGGATACATGAATAGATGGATGAATGTATGGACAAATGATAATTGAATGAATGAATGCATGAAGAAAATGGTACAGTGGGAGAGAAAAGGAATGAGTAATTACACCTGAAAGAAAAACGAAAGATAGGTGGCAATAAGCTGAGCTTTTTTAAAAAAAAATGAGTAGAAGTTAACAAGACAAATGAGGTTGGGAGGAGCGGTGCTGGCCAAGGAAACCGACAGGGGCAAGGGTGTGTGTGGATGTTTCGGTGAGTGCTTAGAACATAAGGTGTGATCAGAAGGAGCAAAAACTCAGGCAGTTTGTTGGACGGAGGCCATGTATGAAAAGGCTTTTTGTGCTTGCTAAAGAGTTTGTGTTACTTCTGAATCCTTTTTAACACACTGCCAATAAAAAACAGTCCTCATTCTTCACAAATATATAGAAGGGAGAGAGTCTAGGGTTTTAAAGAATCAATGACCTACTCCGATTCTTTAGGGGAGAAGAAAGAAAAGAACATAAATATATCGGTTTTATATGAATTATTATCTTGAAATTGTGTATGCAGGCTTCATAGCCATGGAAACTCCTCGAATCATCTTTAGGATTTTCTCTCAGCTCATTTGCTACAGCAATAAAACAATATGGGCTGCGCAAGGTTTTGATCTAGAGACCACCAAGTTCAGGCACAGCTCCATCCTGTCTTTACCTATGTCCCTTAGCCAGGGGATGGGGGCCATGTGCAGAAGTCAAGGAGAAGACCGTGGGAGAAAGGCACAAAAGGTAAATACAGTGTACAAATTTTGCAAGCTCTTATCTATGAGAAAGAGACCAAAGCAATATTAGGAAGTATTGTCCCCAGTTTCTGTAGAATATACCTAGGTTGTCAATTTCTTGGAGGTAAAACAGAATAATCCCAGACCAAGCGTATATGAAATAAGACCTGCTTAAAAGCAAAATCTGTTCAGTTTAACTGAGGAATAAATACTAGTCTTGCTTAAATATTAAAACCTTATTTGAGGAATATTAGAAAAATTGAAAATATACTTTTGCATAATGCCTAAGTCTACCATAAATGTTTCTAAATTTCCAGTTATTATTATTTCTTGTCATTTAATATTGGTTGTCCTTATAAACTGTCAAACAACATTAAATATGATCACCACCCCACCCCATATAGAGACTTATTGGGGAAAGATGACTTCGGTGCCACACAGAGTGTAGGTGACACTATAACCCTAGTCACAACTACACCACTAGCATTTTGTTCTTGGTGTTCTAAGCACCTCCCTTGCATCTCTTAGAAATTCAAGGTGTTCAGAATTTTATTTCCCAAGATTTATGACTTTTAATTCTACTTTACTTCCCATGCCCCAGTAAAAAATTACTTTTCTTCCTATATAAATGACATAGGCTAGTTGTTAAGAAGAAATGTAACCCAGAAGGGTTAGAAATCCCATTTTGGTGCTCCCTAGCTATGTGAATGATATTGGACAAGGCATGTAATCTCTGTAAGACTCATTTTCTTTGTATATACACTGAGGATAATTAATCCATATAGTAAGGTTGTTTTGAGGATTAGATGAGATACTATGAGAAAGCATATGAAATGAGACCATAGCACCATAGCTGGCGCATAAAAGTGTTTAAAATTTTTAAATACATTGTTTAAAATAATTCATCTGAACCCTAAGTAAAAAACTAATCAGTTTAAATTTTAGGGTGTACTTGCACTTTAAAATTATAGTCTGTAACCCAATTAGTTTCTTACTGATGCAGTAAATAATAACAACAAACATATATTATGTGATCATTATGATTTCCCTATAATATTTTATTTAAACCTTAAACAACTCTATGAGAGATGTTATAATATTAGGCCAGTAGTACAGATGAGGAAACCCAGGCACAGATAGGTTAAGTAACATGCTCCAGGTTATACATCTGACAAGCACCAGAGCTTAGATTCAAAGGCAAGCCATGTGGCTACAGGGGAGAAAAAGGGACATGTGTACTATTTAAAAAAGGAAAGAAGGAAAGAAAGGAAAGAAAGAGAGAAAGAGAAGAAAGAGAGAAGAAAGAGAAGAAAGAAAGAAAGAAAGAAAGAAAGAAAGAAAGAAAGGAAGGAAGGAAGGAAGGAAGGAAGGAAGGAAGGAAGGAAGGAAGGAAGGAAGGAAGGAAGGAAGGAAGGAAAAGAAAGAAAGAAGAAAGAAAGAAAGAAAGAAAGAAAGAAAGAAAGAAAGAAAGAAAGAAAGAAAGAAAGAAAGGGAAAGAAAGAAAGGGAAAGAAAGAGAGGAAGAGAGAGAGGAAGAGAGAGAGGAAGAGAGAGAGGAAGAGAGAGAGAAAGAGAGAGAGAAAGAGAGAGAGAAAGAGAGAAAGAAAGAGAGAAAGAGAAAGAGAGAAAGAAAGAAGAGAAAGAAAGAAAGAAAGAAAGAAAGAAAGAAAGAAAGAAAGAAAGAAAGAAAGAAAGAAAGAAAGAAAGAAAGAAAGAAAGGGAAGGAAGGGAAGGAAGGGAAGGAAGGGAAGGAAGGGAAGGAAGGGAAGGAAGGGAAGGAAGGGAAAGGAGGAAGGGAGGTAGAGAGAAAGAGAGAGAGAGAGAGAGAGAGAGAGAGAGAAAGGAAGGAAGGAAGGAAGGAAGGAAGGAAGGAAGGAAGGAAGGAAGGAAGGAAGGAAGGAAGGAAGGAAGGAAGGAAGGAAGAAAGGAAGGAAGGAAGAGAAAGAAAATAATAAAATTAGAATTTTTCAGTGGGTGGGGAGAGATTAATCAAAGAACTTATATGCGTATATGCATATCCCATGGACACAGACAATAGTGTGGAGAAGGCCTGAGGGGGCGGGGGCAGGTACCAGGTAGCAGGGAACAATGAGGGGGAAAGGTGGACATCTGTAATACTCTCAACAATAAAGATAAATTTAAAAATAAATAAAATGAGAATTTTTCCACTTTATTTTTATCTTCTTTCTCTGTTACCCTAAAAATCAGGAAAAAGTCGAGGAGCAATTTTTTTACCCAATAATCAATAGTTACTTATGTCAAAAGAATGCTTCAGGGAGGAAGAACAAATATGACATAAAAGAAAGCAGAGAGATACACTAGAGAAAGTCAAGAGTTCCCAATATTAGCCCAAATTCTCACTTTGGAGCTTGTTCATTGTAATCAGGAATATTATTAAAACTAAAGATAAAATCAGTGACTTTAAATTTGAAAACATACATTTAACAACAAAAATATAATTTAAACTTTCAAAAATGAGTTTTTCTGGCTAGATAAATCAACACCAGGATAATATTCCCGATAGGTCCATAAGCTTCATTACTGAGCTAGGAATGAAGACACCAGTTCCTTGCCCCTGTGCTGTGACTCAGTAGCTTATCACACAGGTGCAGTCAATGTTCCCAGGGGCAGGGAGGTTGATAGGATCTGAGTGAGGAGCATGCCCAGGAGGAAAGAAGCATAGTGCAAAGAGTCTCAAAGCCTAGACACTCAAGTCAGCCCAGGACAATGTTTACAGGTACCTCAGCGGTCCGCAGCTGTGGTTTTCATTGTGAAAGGGTAGCCAAAAATAGTCACCTGAGAGGTGTCCTTTACGACTGTAGGGAGTGCCTAACTTCCCACTTCTTCCTTTAGGGCATAGATGCAATCATCTTAAAGAGAAGCTCAGTAAGAAAGGAAAGAAACATGCTCTTAAAATTCTTCATGTATTCATCCTCCCAAAGACTTGTTTTCATTTTCAAGAAGCCACTTCTGGCCTCACGAGAGACAATCACAAAGACAGAAGCAGCTAAACTTGTCACCACTCAGACCTTTGAAGAACTTTCAAACCATTGATTTGCAGATCTTAAGACACACTAACGAATTTCAAAAGAGAGAAAATACCATCAATCATTAATTGGCTCAATTTTGTCAGTCAACTCCTTTCACCTTCTAAAGAGCAGAAAAAGTGACTCCAATAGGAATAGAGAGATGTGAATATATAACCTCCGGTCTCAAAACCACATTCCCTGGCAGCGCTGTGAGGTTTGCTTTAAACCCTGCGCACCAGCAATCTGTATCTTGGAAAGCCCTGCCTGGGCATCAATCAAGCAGCGGGAGATGGTCTCTGTTTGCCTAAGCAGAGCCTTGAGAGAGAAATGAAGGACTCTACCAGCAGACCGCCTCTGCCCACATTCAGGGGCCTTCTCAGACTTAGTGAAAGCTGTAATCATTTGCCAGGAAAAGCCTTCAGGGTTCAATTAGGAGCAATGAGATGTTGGAAAATACTTTACAAAACCAATCTCCCAAACCAGCATAGAATGTGAAAATTCTGGACACTCCGGGCAATATATTCTGCCAGATCCTTCTGACTATGTTTAGTATATAATTAGGACTTCTTCACCAGAAAAGCCTGGCCTTCTTTTGAAAGAAGAAGGTGTACAAGACTCCTAAGTTCTACCTTAAATAACCCAGTTATAAAAGAACAGGAATTGTTTTTTTAAAATACCTATAAAATAATTATTCTCAAACCCAGGCTTCAAGACATAATTTCAGGAATCTACCTTTGGGATGATCATCTGTTTTTTCTTTTTTAGAACAAACTTGAATTGACTAAGGAGTAAACATCTTGAAATCATAGAATATTAGAGCCAGAGCAGTCTTAAGCATTTAATCCAACCTCTGCATTTTCTTATGAAGCCATCAGGACCCACTGAGGTATAATGACTGGCCTACAATGATACAGCTCACCAGGGTCAGAACTGCTGAAATAATCTCTCACATTCTGATACAATTTTGGGATTCTCAAGCACGTTTTTTTTTAATCTAAGGGTACATTTGATTCCCTGAGAAGCTTGGTGGCAGAGACTAATCAGTGGGTCAGTTCTTTATTTCTGACACCATTTTAAGCAAAATAACATATAACTCAGGAGGAAGAAGAAATTCAAAAACTGAAAAATGTTTCTCTCAATTCAATTTTGTTGATACACTTATAATAATGTCAAGAGATCCTATGTTCTTATTTGTGTAATGTCTCAGAATTATACCAGGATTCATGATCACCTACTGTGAAGTGAGCTAAATTAGAAGAGATTCAGGTTTTGAAAGGGAAAACTCTTATAATTTTTATTCATTGGAGAACAGAATAGAATTCTTTCCTCTTCAAAGAGGATCTTTTAGAATCAGGCAGACACTTCCCTCTGGGTAAGAGTTGAGTTGTATGTTATCTGGAGTAGGGGACAAGGCCTGCCTTGAACTCGGACGTCCCTTTTATTCCTGGAAGTTAGACTTCATTGGCTTTATTTCCTTCACTTCATTAGGATGGTCTTTATTTTCAGCCTTAATACTTCTCAGAAATCATTTGATTCTGAAATTCATTAAAGTCTGAATTCACCTAAAAGTGGGCTAGTTTAGCTATATTATCTATCAAGTGCAGAAATTAACTTGGGCCTAGCCAGAGACTCACTCTAAACATGATTAATGCGACTCCCACTCCTTTCCCACTTCCTCTGGGAGGACTGGAGTGGAAAGCAAGACTCCATGGATGCCTGAGTAAACAGAAATGCTCTGCCTCCATTTCATTTTTAAACATCATACATTTTATAATGTATTGATTAAAAACATATTTTAATCATACTTAAAGTGATATCTTTCACTTTTTCCCAAATAAAACAATAACATACTCCAATGCCCGGTTAAGCTCTTTTCTTCCAAAAGCTACTAACTAAACAGCCAGACTAGAGTAAACCAACAATTCTGTGCTTTGCATGGAAGTAGAACCAGAGTGTACACTGAGTCTGACTTGAATAGCCAGAAAGTTTAATAAAACTAGGTGTAGATGTGGGATTATAAACACTCATGTTTCTCCAGTCTGACATGATACGGTATGTCTTTCATCTTCTATAATTTAAGAGGTTTTGCTAGCACCACTCCTTGATAAATCATGTGAGGTGTCATTGTTCCAAGGCTCACACTCATATCAATTGCCTTTTTTGCCTATATGCCTTCAACTATACCTCATAATAAAGAAATAATGATAAAAGGTTTATAAGCTGAGGGATACTAAACTGAAGCTTCACATTTTATGTCGAGACCACCATTCATGAAAAGCTTTTCAACCTGATTTTATTGTCTAGTAGAAAACTGAAAATTTTATTTTTTGAGGGGAAAAAAATAGACCTTTATTACACTTCTAAATTATAACATCTGTGCTTCTATGTAGGCTAGAAGCCCCCCCCCAAAAAAAAACAACCACACACAAAAAACAAAACTCAAAACAAAAAGGACTTTAATCCACAGAAAATACCAAAATTCATTTTGCTCCTCTCAAATTTGCACTCAAACCAAGCTGCAAATATTGAACCCAGAGGCAGTTTATTTGGAAAAGAATCTTTAAAAGTATATCAACTGCATTTCCCATTTCATCCAGTTGAACTTGACCCAGGCATTTTGAATAATCTAGTTGAAAAATATCTCTAATATATATTGCCAAGGGGGGGGGAGAAAATGAGTACAAGGACTCCCATGGTCGCAAGTGTCTTCACACTCCCTCTTACGGGTTTTTCATTTCTGCATGTAAGTAGCCCACTACACCACAGTTACTATAATGAGCATTAAATATTCTGACCCCTTTATTAATCAATAACATATTATACTGACAG
This sequence comes from Miniopterus schreibersii, assembly GCF_964146895.1. NCBI lineage: Eukaryota > Metazoa > Chordata > Mammalia > Chiroptera > Miniopteridae > Miniopterus > Miniopterus schreibersii. The sequence continues at coordinate 63,985,259 of NC_138106.1, read as the reverse complement.
AAGTTGGAAATATTTCCAATTACAAAATCTAATATTGAGTAAAAACTAATAAAGAGATCATTAAATCTCCTGTAACATTGACTTGAATTAGAAATATTTTCAATTTTAAAAAGTAATATTGAAGAAAAACTAATAAAAAGGGAGATTTAAAGCTCTTCCTGAATATAAAGTTAAAATATTAGGCAAACTGTGCAACTTACCAGAAGAACAAGTCCAAACTGGTGCCACTTTTTAATCAATGTAAGTGCTTGTGCGCTGTTTTTAAAGGAGTCTGACCTTTAAGAAAAATGGGGTGGGAGGTGGTGTACTTAAAAGTAATTTAAAACTTTGCTTGAGTTTCTCGAAGTGTTTCCAAAGAGAATTCCACTCACAATATAGAACCAGAAAAGTCTCTAAAAATCTTCCTCATCCATTTTTCTCCCAGTGTCTCACGGTGAACAAAGTCAGCTGCCCCGATTTCCTCTATTCCTTCTACAAAAAAACACCCGCAAGGCCTTCTTCAACACAGCAACCCATGCTGTCTCTCTTTGGCCTTCACATATCTATTCTTTTCCCCCACAAACAGGATGCTACACACTATAGAGGAAGGGCTGGTGCAAATTTAACTTTATAACATTCTGTAAGACAATGCCTGAACCCCTTAACAAGAAGATAATCTACTGGCTACTAAGACAAATTCCCATTCAACTTTTTAATCTGGGGCCCCACAATCCAATGGAAATTCAAACCAAGCATTTTCAGCTCACACTACTGGCACTGGCTGTCTAAGGTTTGAATTTCAGGGTTTCAAAACAAGGCTTTGGTGCCAACTTGTCCCATGGCGGGAAGAAAGGCAAATGAAGCCACAGAGACGTGCCAGTTTTAATTCGATTTCCGTCTCGGCAACCCAGCCCTGGTATGAAAATAAAACCCAAAACCCAAATCTCTACTGTAGTAACCAACAAAAAAATGCCCTCTCTCACTTCCTCCCCCCACAAAAGGAGCCTTCAGAATTCTTCCAGACCCAACTGGTGAATGTAATCAACTTCTCAAAGGAGGGCTGTGAATCACAGCGTTTTTTCAGGGCTGGACAGCATGGTGGGGACACATAGCCTCAGTGGCAGAATGTGTGTGTGGCTACAAGGAAGGACAAAAGGCACTGAGCAATGGCTTGGAATATAAAACTCTAATTCTGAAGACAGAATTTGTACCTAATTGAATCTAACAGCTTTAGCAGGGCCTTTTGGGTAGCACTGTTTTCCCTTCTACCCTGTGCCTCCATAATTGATTTAACATGCATTGGGATGGGAGCAAAAAGACCTGAATCCTGAGTTTAGTCTGGTTAAACAAAACAGAAACACCAACACAGGATACAACGCGATGCGCTCAAGTCCAAAATATACAGGACATAGGAAAAATTAGGGAAACACAATAAAGGATTTAGCCTGCTCTTGGGGCAGGATAAAAGATGTGTGCTAATTTCCAAATAACACTGTCTTTTCATTTAATGTGCAAATATTTTCTTAACAAAAATTCCAAGAACTAAACTAACTTCACATTACAGTGACTTCTTATGTGAAGTGTGTTTTGCATGAGGAAACAAGGAAACAGCATATAATCTAAAAAGAATGGTTATTTCAATGAGCTCTGATAAGTAAATAGAACTACTTTTTAATCATGGTTGTTGATGTGGTAAATCCTCACTAGTCCCAAGACTCTGTCCTGCTGAGAATGTCCCCATAATCTTTCAATTTCCAATGAACTCTTCAGAATGTTCCTCAATTAACACTCATTAATTCCTGCTCTTACTCACTTTCCCCTAGAACATGGCTTTAAGGTGACCTTCTTGGTCAGAGTTTTTATTTGGAGTGAGCAGGTGGATGAAACAGAGTTGAGGCGATGACTTAAACAATGTTGAAGGATTATGCAAAGAACCAATAGCGATTACAAGGCAAGGAGCTGGAATTTCCCAGAAATCTAACTTGTTATAATGTTATTCTGTGCTCATCAAAAATGAGCCAGCCAAACTTTTTGAACATTTGATATAAAAAAAGTAATTAAAAATTTTAGAAACCCATAATTAGTAAAAGGAATATGTGTTAATTAATCTCCTTAATTAAACTTATCATTAATTCCTTTTTGTGTTCATCTAAGCATCCTTAGCCCAGCAGCTTTCAGATAATGTATTGCCCCAAATTTGAAAATATTTATGCATGTATATTCATCTGGATTCAATGTATATCAAAACTGAGCCACACTTGTTCTATTTCTTTTTTTAATTTTTAATTTTTTAATTACAGTTAATGTACATTATATTAGTTTCAAGTGCAGAATATAGTAATTAGACATTTATATAACTTATGAAGTGATCACCCTGATAAGTCTAGTACCCATCTGACAGTTTTTAAACTTTTTATTTTCTTATTAGTGCTAAAGTATCTTAAAGAATCCCAGATATGTCATTTCATCCCAATATATTTCAGTATGCATCTCTAAAAATAAAAAAGAATTTAAATGATGATGGCAACAATCCCACCCTTAAAAATTCTAATAACAAAATGTCTTAAACAAATAGAAAAAATAAGAATGGACTCCTGTGTAGCCACCAGCAAGATAAAACAGATGTCAATATTTGGCTTTACTTGCTTTAGTTAGCTGTTTTCCTTTTTCCAAAGAGATAAATCATAGCAAACACAATCAAGTTCCTCCTTTTTTCACTGTGTTTCCAGGTGTATACTGCCTCTTAACCAAGATATTAAAATGCTTTATAAACCAATCCACACCAAAATTTCACTATAATTTCTACAATTGTTTTACTTCAAATAGACCTGCAAAAGCCTCAATCTTAACTATGATCTTTATCACTGGGTTACTTGTAGAAGAACTAGAGTGTTCCATTAGGCTTATTTTAAATTATCACACATTTCCTGAATGTTTTAGGTTAAGTTTTGTAGTTTACCCCATGCTTTTATATCTATCTTCCTGACGGACATAAAAATAGAGCTTAAATCATTTAATCTGCAGAGCCCACCACCATGTCTTTTTTCATAAATATTTAGATACATTTAATTGTTTTTTCCTGGAACTTAATGTAAACTGAGACAAATTAAATGCATCTCATTTATTTGAGGAGGGATGCACCAAACCTGAAAGTCTTACCTGGAATATGGTGATACATTTATATGCACTTAATTGAAGCTGTAACAAATGGATATGATTCTTTTTCATCTATATTCCCTCCTTCCTAGTGCAACTCCTCATATATTTTTAAATCTCTCTGACCTTTGTTTATTGCATAAGAAATAAGGAGGGGAATGAGTTAAGAAAAATGGGAATATGTCTTAAGATGCAAGTTACCAGGAATTTCAGTTATTTCAACTTAAATATCAACTTTCCTCTATGATTATAGCAGTTTCCCTCTCTTTTAAGGCACCTGGAAGGATTCCTTAGAAGGTAAGCATATGAGCAGAAGCGATGTCATTTCCCCATGGAAGCATTCCACTGATAGGGCTCAACTTCCAACCTACAGTCTTCATCTACCACAGAAATTATGGGCTCGTTGGTCAAAAAAAGTTTGAAACATGTCCCTTTCTTAGAGATTGACATTATATATTAGCTTATTAAACACATTCAGAAGCTCTACAGGTGAAAAAAAATTAACATAGCATTAATCAATTAATTGGACTCCAACCTTTTTCTTGCCTAACAATTCTTATTTCTTAGGACATTCCCTGGCAATCACTGGCCTGTGTTTTAGATATTGCTAATTAAGGTGGCAGCAATTACTTAACAGGCAAATGAACACAAAGATAGTTGCTTGGACAATAGATTGCAAAATTGAGTACTAGCCATTGAATGCTTGCATCACTTCTGGTCGTATGCCTAACTGTAAGGGACTCTTTCCAGGTACCTCCATGTAGAGGAAAATTAGATTATGCCTACTACAATCTGCTTCCAATATTGGTTTTCAAAAGTGTGTCGGGGGGAGCAAGGGGCAGGGTTTGTGATACTAGTAGCCTAATGGATATTGTTTTAAAATAAAAGATATTAAATTTAAAATTAAATATCAGGCCCAGTCAGAAGACAGAAACCACACCAGTAATTTGAAAGGGAAAATTTAATGTAATGACTTATTAATTAATAGAAAGAGGCTGGTTACTAAAAGAGGTAAAGGGGACTCAGAAGAATGCAGGAAGAACAGTACAAAACAACTTTTAGGGCTGAGGGAGAGCATCCAAGGATGCAATTAAGAACCTGGAGTAGGACCAGCCCTGAAGCTGTAAATCATACCTTGTTGAAGAGGGTGTAGTTGTGACCCACTAGAAAGAGCAACAGTTTGCTGAATGCCAGCAGACTAGAGTTGGTCTTAAGAAAGCTATCTGTTGAGGGGCCAGAATGATTTGCTGAAGAATGAATGCCACTGGTTCTCCCACTGTCACCATACCATGGGAGCTATAAATTAGGCACACCAGAAGCAAAAAGAGAAGCCCCCTCCTCTGTACACCTTGAAGTGTCCCTCTGTCCTCTCTTATTGATGAAGTTTAACTGATCCCCTGGCAAAGAAGAACCTTTGTAGGGCCCAGCTGTAAAAGCACAAAGCAAAGCAAAGAAGGATGGATTTGGAGCTGAGTGACAATACACAGTTGACCCTTTAACAGCACAGGTTTGAACTGCTCAGGTCCACTTATAAGTGGATTTTTTTTCAATAAATATATACAGTTCTGTAAATGTATTTTCTCCTTATGATTTTCTTAATAACATTTTCTTTTCTCTTGCTTACTTTACTGTAATAATACAGTATATAATACATATTACAAACAAAATATTCATTAACTGTTTATGTTATCAGTAAGGCTTCTGGTCAACAGTAGGCTATTGGTTGTTAAGTTTTGGGGAAGTCAATAGTTATAGTATATGGATTTTTATCTGTGAATGGGGTCAGTGTCCCTAACCTTCACATTGCTCAGGGATGAGCTGTATTGATAAGTGGCACAGATAGAAAATGCTGAAAGAGGAAAAAGAGGCACTGCTACAGAAATAATCAAGGCACTGCAAAAACACAACCCACATTCCAACTTTTCCCTCCAAGTGAAAATGAAAGTTTAGCAAAGAGAGCATAAAAAATTGCCTACCTTGCAGTTTTCCCTAGGAGGAGCCAAATTACATACTTCCCAGATGCTGCACGAGAGGCTAGCTTCCAACTAGGTAAAAGCTGCATGTAGGTGCTGAACTGCAATCTACCCCTTTGGGAGGCTGACAGGTCTAGGTGCACCCTCAACTACTGGGCACCACTAAAACATAAATAAAGCAGTTTGAGAAATCACAAAGATTGTGAAAGCCAATTTAGAGCACAGACCAGACTGATGAGGTTCATCCCCTATATTAGTCTCTGTCAAGACTGGGAGAGGTAGCTAGGAAAATAAAGAAACAAAGGAATATGTTCCAAACAGAAGAACAAGATAAAACTTCAGAAACATCTTACTGAAACAGAGATAAGTTATTTACCATATAGAGAGTTCAAAATAACAGTCATAAAGATACTCACTGAGGTCATGAAAATATTCACGAACAAATTGAGAATTTCAACGAAGAGATAAAACATTAAAAAATACCAAACAGATATCACAGAGATAAAGAATACAATAAATGAACTGAAAAATTCAATGGAGAGATTTAATAGCAGACTAGATCAGGAAGAAGAATCAGTGAATTCAAAGACAGGGCAGAGGAACACGCCCAATTAGAGCAGCAAAAAGGGAAATGAGTGAAGATAACTTAGGGGACTTTTGGGGCACCATCATGCAGACCAATATTCACACAGAAATTTCAGAAAGAGAAGAGAGGAAGAAAGGGGCAGAAAATTTATTTAAAGAAATGATAGCAAAAAAATGTCCTTAACCTGGAGGAAAAGAAAATGAATAACCAAATCCAGGAAGCCCAGAAAGTTGCAAATATCATGAATGCAAAGCGACCCATACTGAAACAAAATATAATTAAATTTTCAAAAGTTAAATACAAGGGGGAAATCTTAAAAACAGCAAGAGAAAAACAGCTTGTTACATACAGGGAAACTCCCATAACACTATAAGCAGATTTTTCAGCAGAAATTTGCAGGCAAGAAGGGAGTAGCATGATATATTCAAAGTACTGAAAGAACAAAATACTGCCAATCAACTATACCCAGCAAAGTTGCCCTTCAGAATTGAAGGAGTTTTCCAGAGAAGCAAAAACTGAAGTAATGCATCACCACTAAAGCAACCTTACAAGAAATGTTAAAGGAATTTCTTCAATCTGAAAGAAAAGGATGCTAATTAGTAATGGAAAGATATATGAAAGTATAAAATCATACTGGTAAAGCTAAATATATATAGCTAAATTCAGAATGTTCTAATGTAATGGTAGTGGGAATCACTGATGTCTCTAGCATATAGGTTAAAAGACAAAAGTATTAAAAAATAACCTTAATAACCATAATTTGTTGATGGATAAACTATGTAAAAAGATGTAAATTGTGACATTAAAAACATAAAATGGGGGTAGGGCTCTAAAAATGTACAGCTTTTCTATGCTTTCAAAGTTAAGTTGTTGTGAGCTTAAAATAGCCTATAATAAATATAAGATTTTTTTGTAAGACTCACAGTAAATACGCAAAAGTTTAAAAAAAAAAGAATCAAAGCACACCACTACAGAAATAATTTAATCACAAGTGAAGAGAGAAAGGAACAAAAAAATTAAAAACAATGAGAAACCAATTAACAAAATGGAAATAGTAAGTTCATGCCTATGAATAATCACTTTCAACAACAGATAGATTATCCAGACAGAAAATAAAAAAATGGAAACATTGGCCTTACACAACACATTAGAGTAGATGAACTTAACAGATATTTATAGAACATTCCATCCTATAGCAGCAAAATACACATACTTCTCAAGTACACAAGGAACATTCCCCAGGGTAGCTTATACATTAGCCACAAAACAAATCTCAAATTTAAGAAGACTGAGATCACATTAAGCATCTTTTTCAACAGCAATGGCATAAAACTAGAAGTCAATTACAAAAAGAAAACTGGAAAATTCACAAATATAATTTAACAGCATGCTACTGAGCATCCAATAGGTCAAAGAAGAAAAAAAAGAGAAATAAGAAATTATCTTGAGGCAAATTAAAATAGAAATACAACATACCAAAACTTATGGGATGCAGCAAAATCAGTTCTAAGAGGGAAGTTTATAGCAATAAATGCCTATATCAAGAAAAAAAAAGATTTAAAATAAACAACCTAACTTTGTACCTAAAGTCACTAGGATAAAAGGAACAAACTGAGCCCAAAGTTAGCAAAAGGAAGGAAACAAACTCAGAACAGAAATAAATGAAATTGAGAGTAAAAAGACAATAAAAAAGACTGATAAAACTAAGAGCTAGTTTTTTGTAAAATAAACAAAATAGGCAAAGCTTTAGCTAGACTCACCAAGAGAAAAGAGAGGGAGAAGACTCAAATGAATAAAATTAGTAATGACAGAGGAGATATTAATACTTTACAACTGGTACCACAGAAATTCAAAGTGTCATAAGAGACTACCATAAACATTTATACACCAACAATTTGGCAACCTAGTAGAAAGGGAGAAATTTCTAGAAGCCCACAACCTACCAAGACTAAATCATGAAGACATAAAAAATCTGAACAGATTATTTACTAGTAAGGGGATTAAATCAGTAATCAAAAACCTCCCAAGAAACAAAAGTCCAGGACCAGATGGCTTCGCCAGTGAATTCTACAAAACATTCGAAGAAGAATACCAAACTCTTCCAAAATATAGGAGAGAGCACTTTCAAACTCATTTTGTCAGGCCTGCATTACCCTGATACCAAAACTTGAGAGTACAAAAAAAGAAAATTACAGGCCAATATTTCTGATGAACATGGATGCAAAAATTCTCAACAAAATATTAGCAAATTGAATTCAACAGTACTTGAAGAGAATCATACACTATGACTGAGTGGTATTTATTCCAAGATGCAAAAATGATTTAACATTTGCAAGTCAATCAATATAATACATGAAAAAAAGGAAGAATAAAAATATGTAATTATCTCAATAAATTCAGAGAAAAGCATTTGATAAAATCCAAGATCTTTTCATGATAAAAATTCTCAATGAACTGAGTATAGAGGAAACAAACCTCAACATAATAAAGTCCATATATGACCTGACCACAGCTAAAATCATACTCGGCAGTGAAATTCTGAAAGCTTTTCCTCTAAGATCAGGAACAATGCAATAATGACCACCCTTGCTACTTTTATTCAACATAGTACTGAAAGTCCTAGCCAGAGCAAGTAGGCAAGAAAACAAATAAAAGGCATGCAAACCAGAAAGGATGGAGTAAAATTTTCTCTATTTGCAGATGACATGATATTATATATAGAAAACTTTAAGAACTCCAGCAAAAAAAAAAGTTAGAACTAATCTATGTATTCAGTAAAGTTGCAGAATAAAAAGCATTATTCAACAATCAATTGCCTTTCCATACACTAACACAAACTGTGAGAAAGAGAAATATTAAAAAATCGATCCCATTTATAATAGCATAAACAACAATAAGATACTTAATAATAAATTTAACCAAGAAGATGAAAAATCTGTACACTGAAACCTATAAGACATTGATGAAAGAAATAAGACACAAATAAATGAAAAGATATTCCACACTCATGGAGTAAAAGAATTAATATTGTTTAAATGCCATACTACCCAAAACCATTTATAAATTCAACACAATCCCTATCAAAATTTCAATGGTGTGTTTCACAGAAATAAAAAAAAAAAAAAAAACCCTAAAGTTTTTGGAACCAAAAAAAATCCCAAATAGCCAAAGCAATCTTGAAAAAAAAGAACAAAGCTGGAGGCATCATACTCTGTGATTTCAAACTATATTATCAAGCTACAATAATCAAAACAGTATGGTACTGGCAAAAAAAAAAAAATAGATACATAAACCAATGAAATAGAACAAAGAGCTCAGAAGTAATCTCCCACATATATAGTTAACTAATATTTTAAAAAGCAAGCCAATAATACTCAATATAGAAAGGATAGTCTTGTGAATAAATAGTATTGGGAAAACTGGACAGCCACATGCAAAAGAATAAAACTGAGCCATGCACAAAAATCATCTCAATGTAGATTAAAGATGAACTTAAAATCTAAACCATAAAACTCCTAAAAGAAACAATAAAGAATATACTCCTTGCTATCAATCTGGGTATTGATTTTTTTAGATTTGATGTCAAAAGCAAAGGCAACAAGATAAAAAATAAACAAGTGAAACTACATCAAACTAAAATCTTCTGCACAGAGAATAAAGCAATAAGCAAAATGAAATGGCCACCTACAGAATGGGAGAAAATATTTGCAAATCACATATCTGATTAGGACTAATATTCAAAATACATAAATAATTCATACAACTCAATAGAAAAATAAAATGTGATTTTTAAAAAGAGCTGAAGAACTGAATAAACATTTTTCCAAAGCAGACATACAAATGGGCAACAAGTACATGAAAATATGCTCAATAGCACTATTCATCAGAGAAATACATATCAAAAGCACAATGAGATCACCTCATACCTGTTAGGATGGTTATTATAAAAAAGATAGATAGATGTTGGTGAGAATGTGGAAGAAAAGGAACCCTGTGCACTATTGTTAAGGATGTAAATTGGTTCAACCATTATGGAAAACAGTATGGAGACTCCTCGAAAAATTAAAAGTAGAACTACCATATGGTCTAGCAATCCCTCTTCTGGGTATATATCCAAAGAAAATGAAAACAGGACCTGGGAGAAATCTCTGCATACCCATGTTCACTGCAGCATTACTTACAATAGCCAAGATATGGAAACAACCTAAGTATTTGTGAACACATTAAGGATAAAGAAGAAGATACATACAGTGGAATATTATTCATCCAGGATAAAAAACAAAATCCTGTCATTTGCAGCAGCATGGATGGAACTTGAGAGTATTACGCTAAGTGAAATAAGTTAGAAAAAGAAAAATAAGTTAGAGAAAGATTCTTGTATGTGGAATCTAAAAAAAGATGAACTCATGGAAACATAAACTAGAAGGATGTTTATCAGGGTATGGGAGGTGGAGGAAATGGGAGTTGTTGGTCAAGGAATACAAACTTTCAGCTATAAAATAAATATGTTCTGAGGATCTAATATACAACCTGGTGATTATAGTTAATAGTACAGTATTGTATAAAGTTGCTTTGAAAGGTAGATCTTAAGTGTTCTCACCATAAAAAAGAAATGGTAATTATGTGACCTGGTAGTGGTGTTAGCTAATGCTATGGTGGCAATCATTTTACAATATATAAGTGTACAAACAAACACACTGAACACCTAAGCTTCCACAAGATTGTATGTTAATTATATCTCAATAAAGCTGGGGAAAAAAATAGAAGCTTAATCTGGGGACTATAATAGCCTTCAACTTACATGCATCTATAAAAAATTTTGTTGGGATATAGATCACAGTTTTATCATATTCTCAAAGAAATATAGAGCCCCATAAATATTAAGAACAACTGTAGTAGAGTATTGGGCAAATATCTAGTAGTAAGTAAAAAACATTTTTCTATATCAATTGACTCTATAAAGCAGGCCCATGAAAATAATTCTTGACCAAATTTTAAAAGTAAATTTCTCCAGGGGAAGGTTGGAGAAAACATAGATGCCTCAAACAACATTTAGAAGGAATAAAATTAAGGAAGCTCAGATTCCACAGATAAAACATTCAGGCTGAGTGCCCTCCCCGCTGCTCTGGACTGGCAGCTGTTTTTGGATACCTGTCCCAGGGCGTCACATAATTTTTTCCAATGGAATAATTCCACGAGAACAAAATTAGAAATGCATTTATTATTTTCCTTGGAAGATTGTTTTTTTACATATAATAAAGCTGAGCCTCTTTTAAGAGCAGCATGTACCACAAGCAAAAAGCTCACACCACAAGACTGTTTAGAAAGAACCCCTTTTATGAGTGAAATTTAAATTCCTCTCAAATGAGAATACCTTCCTTTCATGTGACAGGCTGCTCCTCCAGAGAGGTTTGGAAAGTTCAGATCTTTTCTACCCCCAAAAGCTGAATATATCTCATGATTACCAAGGCATAGACAAGGGAAGAAAACAGGTTATTTACACTTTAGACAGCCAGCTTAGATGAGATTGCACAAGAGAATTCCACTTCCATGCTCAATAGAGTATGTACTTTATATCTTTTACTTCCAAATTAAATTCAAAGACATTTTTAGAGTTAGCTATTTGTTATACCCATACATTTACACAATCCTATTTACTCAAGAGATTTTTCATATTGTCATGTAAATTAAGTTGTTTGGAACTCAGGTATTTTATTTTAAATTGTACTTTACAGGAAGACCCCACTCTCCTATATGAGGGTTTGAAAGTCAGATGTCTGAAATTTAATCAATAGACATATAAAGTATAATTCTGGCTCTAATTTATCTGCATTCTTATCAAACTTTAGTATTATCAGTCAACTCAAATTTGCCAATTGCAGTATAAATTAATATCTCCGATATCTTAATTTACATTTTCCTAATTACTAATGACAATTAACCTCTTGTTATAATGTGTTTAGACCATTTGTATTTGCTCTTCTGTGAAATACCTGTTTATGTCTTTTAGCTTCTTCTATTTAGTTTTTTGTCTTTTATTACTTATAGCATGCAGGTTCTTAATTTTAATGTGCCCTAACTTTTCTTTTTTATGGTTAGTGTTTTCTGTCGTATTTGAGAAATCCTTCCCTATTCCAAAGTGCAGATATTCTCTTGTACATCCTCTTTCAGTTTAAAGTTTTGCCTATTGAATTCAATTCTCTTAATCCCTCTTAAATTGGATTTTTTACTTTGTGAGAGGTTAAAAATCCAATTTCATTTTTTTCATATGTAATAGTTCATTATTTTTCCAACAATATATCATGTTGCCTCTCTCCTATATCAATTTCTCAGATGTGCTGCATCTATTTCTGGGTTCTCTGGTCTATTCAGGTCAGTATATCCACCCTGGCCTGCATAATACACTGTCCTGATTCCAAAGCTGTATAATAAATATTAATACCTAGTAGCATAAACATTCTCACTTATCCTACTTCTGCAGTGGTTTAGCTATCTTGGGCATCTGTTCTTTCTTATATATTTTAGAATCAACTAATCATAGAAACAGCAAATTAAGAACTCACATCTTGAATGAGGACCAGTAGTCAGAAAAGGTGTAGCCGTCTGAAAGCAGTTGGCAGAGACACAAAAGGATCAAAATTCCTTTTTATATACAATAGCTTCTGGAAACATCACTACACTGTAGTCCAGTGTGATAACTGATTATTAGAGCAATGTCTTTTCTTCTCTTTATTATTTGCTGGTTCCTCCTTTTCTGATAATCTTTTAACCATTGGACCCTTTAGGGATGTACACTTGTAGCATTCTCCAGCCACACATTCTGTCTAGATTGCCTTATCTAGTCTCATAGCTTTAATCCTACCTGTATGCCCCAAACTCCGAAATCTGTATTTCTAACTCTAATCTCTCCAAGGGACTCCTGACTTGTGTAACCAAATCTTTTCTGAATGTCAAATCGGCATATTATTTAATCCCTCCCAACTCATCATGACCTCAGAAAATGTCATCCTCACTCCCTAGCCTTCAAGCTCATATATATATTATTTTTTTAATTCCTGTGATTTTCTGACCACCCATGGCTGTTCCAACAACAAATCCTATTGACTCTATCTTTAAAACCAAAGATGATTCTGTCCACCTCACTCCATCTCAGTAATCGCTACCCGAGGCCATTTCACCGTCATCACCCAGCTTGCCTGTTTTAAAACTCCCGGACTGGACGTGACTGTTTGAAGAACTCCCACACTGCATTTCTGGCTTCTACTCTTGGTCTCCTATGATCTAGTCTCCCAGAAACCACCATGCGTTCTTAAAATATATATCAGATCCTTAAAGTTCCTACTTAAATCTCTTCAATGGTTTTTCATTGTAATTAAAATAAAATTAAAATCCTTACTGTGACCTACAAGATTTATAAGATCAAACCCCGAGCTATCTTTCCAACATTCTCGTCTACCACTGTCTCTTTGACAGCCATGCTACAGCCACAGTCATGTGTTTGCCTTATCTCAAACATGTATGCTTGCACCCATCCTAGAGACTTCTGCTGCTATTACCTGGAATACTCCTTCCCCTGATGCAAATCTAAGTTTAAATGTCATTTCCACAGAGACTTGCTTTAATTATCCAATCTAATATTGTCAACCATCCACTATCCATCACATTAACCTATTTTAATTATCCGTATATACTAAGTGTTTATATTTCCTTGTGCATGCATTTATTTTAAAAATAGACATTCTTGAAAATCACTGTTAAAAAATTAAAACAAAAGTTGCAGCCTAGGAGAAAATATGTGCAAAATACATACCTGATAAAAATTGTATCCAGAATAAATACATAAAAATATCTTACAACAAATAACCCAATAAATAGTGGGAAAACTATCTGAATAGACACTTCATGAAAGAAGATATGCAGGTAGCCAGTAAGCACAGGAAAAGATGCTTAATATATTGCAGTCATTAGGGAAAAGCAAATTGAAACCACAGTGAGATACCAATATATACCTACTAAAAGGAAAAAAATAAAATAGACTAAGAATACAAAGTGCTGTTGAGAATGTGGAGCAGCTAGAACTCTCGCGCATTGCTGGTAAAAATGCAAAATTGTACACAACTTTGAAAATAGTTCTGCAGTCTCTTATAAAATTAAATATACACTTAAGGTACAACCCTAAAAACCCACTCACAGATATTTACCCAAGAGAAATTAAAATACATATTCATCCATAATCTTGCACTTGAATATTCACAGCAATTCTGTTCATAATACCCACAAATCAGAAATACTCAAATGTCCATCAACTGATGAATAGATAAATTAAACATAGAGCTAAACAATGGAACACGAGTCAACAATTTAAAGAACCAAACTACTGGGCAAAAGGAACAAAAACAAATTTTTCCTCCCTGGCTGCTGGAGGATCAATCATCATCATGAACGACAGAGGAACTATTCAAACCAGAGAGCTGACGACCAACCGGCTACTTCAGTGGAAACAAACGATCACCAACATTCTTCACCCTGGGAAGGCAACAGTACTTAAGACAGAAATTCGGGGGAAAACTAGCCAAAATGTACAAGACCACATCAGATGTCATCTTTGTGTTTGGATTCAGAACCCATTTTGATGGTGACAAGACAACTGGCTTTGGCATGATTTATGATTCCTTGGATTATGCCAAGAAAAATGAACCTGAACATCGACTTGGAAGACATGGCCTCTATAAGAAGACGACCTCAAGAAAACAGCTAAGGGAATGCAAGAACAGCATGAAGAAGGCAGGGGGACTGCAAAGAACAGTGTTGGTGCTGGCAAAAAAAAAAAGAAGAAGAAAATCTCTGTAATGACTTTATCTGTGATGATTGTACAGATTTTTCATGATAGAGTTAAAAAGAACTTTAAAAAAACCCATAGATTATAGAAACAGATCCATTACTTTAAGGGAATGGGGGTGAGGAAAGGAAAGGAACCACAATGTACATAAGGAACTTTTTAGGGGTGATGAAAAATATACAAAACCATGACATGGTGGTAATTACTTGACAATATACATTTGCCAAAACTTATCAAATTATATATGTTAAAGGTGTGTTTTATTGTTAGAAATTATACATCAATAAAATTAACTTAAAAATTATTTAGCAGATTTAAAAACTGTAGTACATTTACACAATGGAATACTATGCAGCTGTAAAAAAGAAAGATCTCTTACCCTTTGAGACAGCATGGAGGGACCTGGACAGTATTATGCTAAGCAAAATAAGTCAGAGAAAGACAAGTATTGCATGAGCTCACTTGTATGTGGAATCTAATGAACAAAATAAACTGATGAACAAAATAGATACAGAGACATTGAACATGCGTCATGCTGACGTATGTCAAAGGGAAGGGGTGGGGATGGGAAGAGATTAACCAAAGAACTTATATATGCATATATGCATAACCCATACACAAACAATAGTGCAGGGAAGGCCTGGGGAGGAGGCAGGAGGGGGGTGGAGGGAGTCAATGGGGAAAAAGGGGGACATTTGTAATACTTTCAACAATAAATATTTAAGAAAATAATAATAAAAATTAGTCATTCAGCAAAAATTGGTTGAATAGCCCTGAACTATTAAAAATTGTTTTAAAATCTAAGACATGAAGTATCTAATGCATTTTAGAGAATGTTTATCAAAAACAGAATATTTTTATCTAAGAAATATAGCATTTTACAGATAACATCTTAGTTTAGCAACTTATATGGAACACTTCCTTTCCTAACACTATTGGGTATATGTAGTTATATTATATGTAATCTGAATGTATGTGTATCCATAAAAATGTGTCTCTAAGACAAGGGAATGGTTTTTATGTTCACCCTTCGGAAGGCAACTTTACATGTCTCTCATATCTTCTCCCTCCACTCCTATCTTATCAAAAGGCCTGTGTCCATCTTCTCACAATCTTTCTCTTACTACTGCAACATCCTCTGCACCCCTATAGACCTAATTCTAACCTAATTCCACCTTTCAAAGTAGTCCATAAAATTTGCATTATCAATTTTTTCCAAAAACAATAGTCTCTCCTATACAATAAACTACAATGGGTTTCTGTCAAACTCAGAATGAAGTTTAAGCTCTTGGCCTGGAATTCAACATTTTCCTAAATCAGACTTCAAATTTACCCTTAAAATCTTATCCCTAATTCCTAGCCTATAGAAAATTATTCATCATTTAGATTAATGTTCTTTCAAGAGCACTTTTTTGCACCATTTGTTTTCCTTGGGTGTCTTACTCCCATTTGTTGAAAGTCTATTGTCTCTACTCTTTGGCTCCTTGAATTTTATGCTATAAGCATTGCTTATATTTGTTTAATAAATGAATGCGTGAGTGTATGAAGTATCACTTCTATTATATTTGCCTTAGTTTCCAAGCAGGTATTTTTTTCTTCCTTTGAACCACTATGAGCTTTACTTCTTCTTATTGTTATTTGACATATTTTCCCTTATGTTGCAGTTAAGGGTGGACTTGTCTCCTCGTTAAACACTAGAACAGTACAACGTTGAGGGGTTGTGTTTCACTCATCTTTGTTTCCATAGAGAATGTAGCTTTACAGGTAGTATGCCCCTAAAACAATTCTTAGAAGTATGTGTGGATGTTTTACTAAAAAATATAAAGGACATGAGGATGAGGTTGTATAGATAACTCGTGGGGACTTGGTAGAAATACAAGAGGCTACCCTTCTTTGTACAAGTTCAAGGCAAGTTATACCCTGAAACTGTTGGAAAATATAAATTCTTATGACAATTCACTCAAAAAAAAATTCACAACAGTAGTTTTGAGCTCAACTATATTGACCATGTGACCCGTCTGATCTTTTTACATGGAAATCAATAGCTCGACAACTGAATAGCAAAAAACGTAAACAAAAATGAGTGGTGTTATGCGCACCATGTAGTAAGTCAGAATCTTTGCTTCATTTCCACTACCGTAATACATAAACAATCACTGTAGCCTAATGAGTAAAAATATGAATTCACAAGTTAAAACATATTTTTGTTTAGTATGTGAAGGGCTCTATACAAATTTTGAATGGTAACATAAGAAAAATAATGGGTAACATTAATTCCTTGTTTCAAAACTTTCATATTTACATTCATTACAATATGGACAATATTCCATTACCAATATGGATACTTACCAATTCTTAATGATACAATAACATGGAAAATTCTTGACATCTTCTTTGTCAATTAAAGTAACTTTTACAAACATCTAATTAATTCCTAGATCATATCAATGAAAGCATTATATTTCAAGTAAGGTCCAAAGAATGGAAAAAAAGGAAACGTTGATATTCTTGGAAAATATTTTTTATATATTAGAATGTTAAGAAACTTTCGTTATAATTTCAGTATTCTTTTAAAAATATGTTTAAAAGTTTATTTCTGTTGGGCTATGGAGAACCATGATGTTGTTTATATTTTAAAGACTTAGAACACATGTTCTGTTTAAATATCTTATCCTGAAACTGAGATTTCTGTAATTAAAGCTTTAAGCAGAAAAATATGGCACAGATAGTATCTATACTTCTGGGTTTGATCTGATTGATAAGAGTGCCAAGGCACGTAAATGCTGTGCACATACAGATGAAACAGAGCAAGAAATAGGATAGATACTCAAATAAAGACAGTTTTTTATAAGCAGGGAAAGTGACTACTTTTACCAAGGTCAAAAGCTATGTGATTTCTGTTTTCTCTGACTGAAATCACATAGGGACAACGTGCTGAGAAACTGAAAAGCCAAACAGATGACTTTTCTGTGAAAGTATTAAATGGTTGGTCAGAGAATTAAAGCCTGAATGAAGGACTTCAGGAGTTTTGACTCCTTGTGGAGCTGTCAAAATTTGAAAAGCATCTGAGATTAGTATATAAACTCACTTTGAGTGAGATACTCACAGTGAGCTAACTGTGTGCAAGCATGAGGAAAACATAACCACATTAACCAATGTTTAATAAGAGTTCAGAGACAAGTAACACAGAATCACATGTATCTGTTGTTGGTTTTTGTCTTAAACTTATTTAAACCTTACTCTAAAAGTGTATACAATTTATTTTTGTGTATATACACTTGCCCAGTTCAAGAAAAGTACTATTTTTAAGAGAATTCAGAAGAAGAAAAAAAGTGTTGATCCCTTTATTGACCACACTTATGCAAAACCAAGGTGTCTGGAACAGAAGGCCACCTGGAGACCACGTCTCCTGATGGCAATGAAGTGCCTGGGAGAAAATAACCTCAAGAAAATAACCTTGGCCTAACAAGTCCAAACCTTTCAAGAGTCAGCACACGCCACAGGGAACACCAATTATCAACAACAAGATAGAATTACCCTTCACTTGTCAGATAATGAAAAAGATATTGATTCCTGAAGTTTCATGTAAGAGGAAGACTAGATGTGCCCTAGTCAGAATCCCTGTTGTGTTTATAACCGGGGTTCTTAACCCTGGTTGCATACTGTCATTATCTGGGTGCTTAAAAAAACTATCAATGCCTGAGCTCTGCTCCCACAGACATTAATTTAATTAGTCTTGAATGGGCTCCAGTCACCAATATATTTTAACACTCACCCGGCCCATACCCACAATCTGTACCAGGCGATTCTAATGTGCAGCCAAGGTTGAGAACTGCTGGGTTAGTGGAAGTTTCCTTACTGCAAATACAATTGAAGAGAAAGAATTTCTTGGCCTTGAGCTTTAAATTAGCCCTAAGATCTCTGAAAATTTGATGGATAAAGTAGAAGAAAGAAAAACTACATTTTCAAGGCACTGAGTTTGCAAACGATGGGAACTTAAATTCACCTTTGGATTAGGTCTCCCTTTGCTGCAGAAAAACCATCTCAAGGGGTCTCATATAAAGACAAAGTCTCCCTGGTGAAATAGAAATGTGTGGACTCCAATATTTTAAAAGCTGTTTTGTGGGAGTGTAGCATTTGGAGTAAATTAGGGTGGTTGGTAGAGAGAGGAATGGGTTAGGGCTGCGGTGAGAGAGAGATGAATGAGTAGGTGACGTGGTAAATCTTTCACCTCTGGTTCTTTGAACTGCGCAAAAACCTCCATGGTTAGAGTGATGAAGCCCAAAACTTAATACACAGGAAATTCTGTGAAATGCTGGGCCCTGTGGAAACATAGTAGTGAAGTAGGGTGGTGGTGACCCTCCCTGCCTCTCAAGGGAACCTAGCTCTGGCATGTCAGGGCCTGCAGCCTTGGGCATATCCCATAGCAGGCAATAGCACCGCTGGCCTCCTCTTGGGGGTGCTGATCATGGAAACTATCAACCAAGCCAGCCCTGAGTCTTCTCTAAGGAGCTTTGTAGGCAGCAGACATGGGCTAGAGAGAGGCAACAGAAGAAAAGCAAGATGTGTTTGGCGAGAGAGAAACTTTGGGGCCCCTGGAAGTAATTGGGGTATATTTGGGGCTGTTTTGAGGTCCTATTATAGGAGCATGGATTAAAAGTTAATATGACTTCTATTTCAGAACATGCGGGTTCTACATATAAAACACAGGGAAGAAATTCAACAAGAAGCTTTCTTAATGACTTATGTTTCTTACCACTATGGCTAACATAAAAATTAAAAAAAAGTAATCTAAGTGACAACAGGACTGAACTGGTTTCTCTCATTGACTAAATAAGTATATTTTTCCTTTCTTAGCACGTTACCTGTATTTCTCCCAAAACTGCCTGCTCAACTGAGAAGAAGTTCAGGTGGAGGGTGAGTACTATTTGGCCAAAAGCATGTACTAGTTTTACTTTACTGCCCTGCCAGAAATGCCAAAGACCTTATCATGCTCTCTCTCTCTCCCCCCCCCCACACACAGTATGGCCATTGCCTCCTCCCTCAAGGACCTCATAATCTAGTCACAGAGAACACAGTGTTAAAGTGGTCTATATAGTGAGATAAACTTGATGTACATTATAGCAAAGCATTCATCTAGATTCTCTGTGACTGGCTCGTGCAGTGAAAGTTTAGCAATATTAATATTTGTAGTTCAGGAAAGATTAATATAGTCCACAAAAATGGGTTCAATAATATCAATGGCCACAATGTTCGTAAGATTATGCCAAATTGGGTTCAATATCATAACTGCATGTTTTAAAATATAGGTTTTATTATTTTCAAGTGTGGTGAGGCACACAGATTAGGACACTATTGCCACAGAAAAGGTAATTTGTTACTCACAGGTCCTGAGAAGAGGGGACATGTTATCATAAGGGGCCACACAAGGAAGTAGCAGCATCAGTCAGGAGGGAAAGGGACCAGGGAAAATGTGAGCAAGAGCCTTACTTGTGGTTTCTGTGAAAAGAAACAGACAAAACAAGGTTAAGTTTAGGGTTGGCTAGTTTGAATAATTCTAGCAGGCTATGGGGCATAAAGCTGTCCCCCTACTTGTCCAGTGCCCGGTCCTGGGGTGTCTAGGACAGATGGATAATGTCCCAGAGTATGAGAGCCCTGTAAAGGAGATGGTTGGGGGGTAAGGACTCTGGATTTGTTGGTTTGCATAGGAAAAGTGCACTGGAAATTTGGTATCTCTAGGAATTAGCTAACTTTGTGAGAAGCAGTCCCTTCAAAGTCATCAAGGCCCTAAGATGTCAAAACATCTGAAAATAAAAGACATGCACTGTAAGAGCTAGAAGAAATTTCCAAACTGGCCATAAGCTTAGATTTGTATCTAAAGTTACCCAAGTGAAGCAGTGAGTCCTGGGAAACTAACTCTAAGTCTAAAAACAAGCGAGTTCTCAGCTTCAGGTTTGCTGAGTCAGACTCACCGCACATCAATGTTATTTTTAAAGGTGAAAATGAACCTGAGCTAGAATAATAGGCAGGTAATAGGGAGAGACGGGGCAGGAACCCTCCCACCATCCTGGCATTCATCAGAGCCTTGTTAGGGTGTTTCTTGTGCCTGGTTTAGAGCTCTACTGCCCACTCCACACCCAGAGGGGAATGGAAAATCTGTCAATTGCCAAAGAGTCACCAAACAAAGATGGATCTACCATTGTCTATAGTACTAATCGGGAGGATAGTTGACAAAGATCTCCTTATTTTACAAAACAAAGTCAAAGCCCCATTCTTGTTTGTGAATCCTGGACATGGTCAGATAATCAGTCACACGGCACAATTCTTCCTTTCTTTGCTTAGAACAAACTCTTTTCCTCACATCCATGGTTTTCAGCTAAGGGTCTAGAAATGTAAATTTGGGAAAGGGGTAGACTTCGAACTGTGACTATTGAGGTAAAAGTCTGTTCATAACTGAAAGTTTGCTCATGCTCTCTGAAATATTCCTTGCAGAAGTTCACAAGTTAAACTTTAGAACACACACTTAAGGCATACGGTCAACTATTTCTCAGCTCCTTTTCAAACCCTCCCCCTGCTCTTTCCCCGCCTCAGTGTACTTCTGGCCCCCCTGGGATGTCTGGTGGGGTCAGTTCCTTGCCTGCATTCCTGACCACTTCTTCCATGCCCAGAGCTGCTCTTGCCCCCTTGTTGCTAAAGCAGAAGACGAATTTGCCAATCTGTGTCTATCCCAGAGTCATCTGACAAAGGACAATGGGTTCTCTGTAAGATGACCCAAATAGCGAGTCAGATTCTTCCCAGAGCCTTTGTGCAGAAGAGAAAAAAGTAATGCCTAGGCAGATTCACACCTTGAATCTACCTGCAGCATCTTGCTAACTCCAATACTCTTCTGCATCTATCCCAGAAAGGTGATATGTATCTTAACCAATGTGTTAACCAAACCAATAGTGAACTGACTGACTTTTGTGTGTCAAGTCCTGTGTTGGGCCTTTTGGAGTGTATTAAGAGGCACAGAGCCTGATCTGTGCTTTCAAGAAACTTGCGATTTAATTTTAGAAACAACAAGTTCATACCCATGAAAAGTTAACAATATGTAAGGTACCAGTACAATAAAGCCCCAATTAAGTGCCAATTAAGAAGAGCAGGAAACATTTGTGGGCACAGTGGTCTGGAAAGGTGCCGTGGAAGAGGCAGGATATGAAGTAGGAATAGGATTTGAAGAGGAAAAGCTAGATTTGGGCATGGAGAGGGCAAAGAGGACAGGGCATGCTATGAGGGCAATAAGACCAGGCAGACAGAGCAAAGCTCATGCAGAGCAAAAGAGTAACAAAGTTGGAAAGACAAGCTGTGAAAGGTCCTACTTGCTTATTAGGTTTCCAGAAGGGTAAAGGAAAAGGGGGTTAGAATGCAGCACTATAACAGTGGATCTGGAAACATTTTTGCCTGTCACAGCTGGGGACTGCCACGTAGTGGGCAGAGGCCCGGGATGCTGCTAAACATCCTATAATGCATACAATACGGCCTCTACAAAAAAGAATTATCCAGCACAAAATGTCAAAAGTGCCAAGTTTGAGAGACCCTTCAAAAGATCATTGTAGGCTCTGCACATTTCTATTGCAGTATTCATCACATTTATATTATTACTTATCGAGTGTCTGCCTTTAATGTCTATCATGTTCATTATTAAATCAGAAGGACACAGCAACTGGAGCACAGTGGTGACCAAGCCCATTTACAGGCAGGATGTAGAGAAGAAAAACTGACAAGAAAAGAGATTGCTGAGAGGAAAATCAGTTGGGGAACATTCAGTAACTCAATAATGAGGAAAGTTTGGATTAGAATTCTGCAGGTGGAAACGGGAGAGTAAAAGGAAGGAAAGAATCTTTTAAGAAAGAATCAAAAGACTATGTGAGTGATTAGATATGAATGGCTAATAAAAAGGTAATGTGAAAAAAAAACTTAGAGACTTGGGCAGTCTTCAATGGGACAAATAGAAACTGTCTTATTTTTAATTGTATTCCTTATGGTCTTTTTATATAAAAGGTTATTTGAAACAGCTTAAAATCAAAGACATATAAAACAGAACATTAAATTATGAACAGAAGATTAAGTATCAAATAATGAGAGCAATCAAAAGATAAATCACTTTCCAGCAATCTAAGGTAAAGATAAGCGCTGTAATTTAATACAAAATATAAATCTGAGTGTTCAGAGAGCCAAAACACAAAGTAAAACATAAATATGATTGGGTTCCATCTTGATAAGAACATCACCACAGTTCATGCTATTTTCTTCTGAGTTATTTTGTTGTTAATATTCTTAATTTTTTGTTATTTTATTGGGAAAGATTAATTTTTCTGGAATTGAACTCTAAGAAGAATACATTCAAATGATTCTTTAAAGACACTAAATTAAAATGTATCATGTTTTCAGTAGAAATTTTATAGGGTACATAAATGTTTTTCAGGTGACCCTCTTTATATAGGTCCATGATTAATTAGAGAATCATAATGCTATGAAGATGTCTAGACAGCAGTGATTCTCAGCTACATGAAGGGCTGCTGATTTTCGGGGGGGGGGCATCTTTCAAACTATGTGTATGCCCTCTCACAGAGCCAACGAAACAGTTGTCTTTCACTGATAAGCACATTCTTACTAGATGTCTGTTGGATCATGTGGTTGTAGTACAGAGAATTCTCTTTCCACCAGTTTGTATAGTTCTAAACAGAAATTTTCTTATTAAACTCAGATGTTATTTTTCTAATTTCCTTCTGGATTTTAAATGGCATTTACTATAATGTAATTGGCAATATTACTGGTGGAAGAGTGTTGCACATGTGAACAGAAAACTAAGTGAAGTCATTTCTTGCATAGGAGATACCAATTGACCTAGTTAAAGCATGGGCCTTGGATTCACTGAATCTAAATTTAAAATCTATCTCTGCCATTATTTGAGCTACTTTACTTCTAAAAAGCTGTTTAGAGGTTTAGAGACATTATATGGAATATTCTCAGCAAAGAATATGTCACATAGTCGGTGCTCAATAAACTATGTTATCAAAAAAGATAAATATATTAAGATATGTTATTTTTTTAAGTCTCTGGAAAAGACAAAGTATTAAATGGATATTTGTCTCTCTTCCCCACTATTCCAAAGGTTATGATAATCCTTGACCTGAAGAAAGAATTAAAACAATTAAGTAGAATCATTATTAAAATAAATTTGTAGACAAGCTGTGATAACAGAAAAGAAGTATCTTAGACATTTCTAAACCCATGATGATGTGCTACATAATTAGATCAGTATTTCCAAAGAGCCATCAACAATGTGGTGACCTAATTGTTATCATTAGGCAGGCCATCTGAACATTGAAAGAATCTCTTGAAAACAACTTAAATCATGTCTCACCATAGGTTAATGTGGGTTTGGAACAAAATTTTCCACTTAAAAAGCCTCTAAAGTGAGAGTACTCAACTTCTATAATCTGCGTATTGGCTGGCACATTGCTGACATTTAAATAGAATGCACTGCTAAATACCATGTGCAATTTCTCAAATCACCATTTTGAGGGATGGTTTGCATCATGTCCTAAGCAGAACATTTTTGGAAAAATAAAGTGTTCTTTCTTCATAACTAGAGCAGTTAATAAAATTCTAAGGCAATGAGACAGTTGTCTTTCATTCGTTACATGCATTGTCACTAGATGTCCTTTTGGAGAGAGAGGATTAGGGATGGGGGTTGAGTTGGGAGCATATGAAGGAGGTGCTGGTACAAAGAATTCTCTTCCCACCAGCTTGTGTAGTTCTATGCAGATTTTTTTTTTATTAATGTCAGATGTTATTTTTCTAATTTGCCTCTGGATTTTTAATGACATTTACTCCAAACATGCCATTTAATAGCTCTGTAAAAATAATAATAAAAGTGTACAGAAGGGAAGTGTTTGGTAAGAAAAAGTTGGACTTAAATTAATTTTCCCAGTCCCCATCTCCTCTTTTCCCTTTTGTGTTTTGCCATTGACAATAATTCCAGTGTCCTAACAGTGAGAGTCATGGGGATAAGTCAAAATATAAATTATCTATATTTATTTGGGGAACTGCTAGAGGAAAGACAACATCCCATTTGAAGTTCATTATTAACTGAGATTAGATCTAAACCTTCGCAGTTAAAATTGATTTATGTGGGCTATTCTGGCTTCCAAAGTCAGCTTGGCAAATTTACGACACTATTGTTTGAGAGTAGAGACGTAATTTACTGAAACATTTTCTCCTAACTCAGGGTTGGATTCGCATACCGTGGTGTGCTAATTGCTCACTGGTAGGCAGCGAAAACGTGGAAGCTCAAGAATTAGGCGTCGTGGCTTCGGGCCTGCCTGCCCATTCCCGTGTTGGGCACAGGCCCAGGCATGTTCCCTGGCTTTAGCGGTTTTCCACCGCACAATACTACCTTCTGACTGCCAAGATGAGCTGCTGGGGTTCTCTCCCGAGCCTCCTCTCTTTAAGTACTGCCGTGTGTTCTAAGTGACATCACCCTTCTTTCTTACCCGGCGGGGACACCCCTGAGCTCAGCACCTGCACTTACTGCGCTGTGCTGGGGGCTGCTGCCCACGCGCCTCTTCAGGCTGTGAGACGCTTGAGGGCGCATATGAATCCTCGGACCTCCCGCCTCGCATGGTACTTGTGACATCCTGAGGACTGGTTAGTTACAGAAGGAAGGAAGGTGAGAAGGAAGGAAGGGAGAATGAAAGAAAAGGAACTCAGGGAGAAAGAGGCAAAGGCAGAGAAGGTTCTAAGAGAAATTCAACCCTAAGTAAATGTTTATTAAAATAAAAATAACTTGTAGCCCATCTTAAAAGGCAAAAACCCCAAGGAATTTTTGTATTTTTAAAAAACTACTTGGTGCCCGGCCGGGCGTGGCTCAGTGGTTGAACATTGACCTAGGATCCAGGCGATCGCGGTTCGATTCCCGGTCAGGGCACAGGCCCGGGCTGCGGGCTCGATCCCCAGCAGGGGCACGCAGGA
Source organism: Miniopterus schreibersii (assembly GCF_964146895.1). Lineage (NCBI taxonomy): Eukaryota > Metazoa > Chordata > Mammalia > Chiroptera > Miniopteridae > Miniopterus > Miniopterus schreibersii. The sequence goes on along the minus strand of NC_138106.1, from coordinate 63,959,710 downwards.
GGCAGCCAGTCAATGACTCTCTCATCATTGATGTTTTTTTCTCTCTCTCCCTCTCCCTTCCTCTCTCTGAAATCAATAAAGATATATTAAATAAAATTCAAAAAAAAAAAACAACAAAAAAACACTTGGTAAAAAAAAAAAAAAAAACTCTTAAAGGTGAAATGCCTTGTGTCACAAGTGGCACAATTATTCATGGTCAGGAAGCTCTATCGATGACCCTTAAATCACCTCATACTTAGGACACTACAGTAAATGAGTCCAAGTAAAGGTGGACCCTGCCTGTGCTCCCCAACCATGCCTACCTACAATGGGGCTTTCAGAAGGCCTGGAGAAGGGGCGGTTAAGGGGATTAACCTTGACACAAACGATAAAGGAGCAAATCTTCAGTCAAGGTATCAAGGAGATGAGCAAGTGGACACTGGGAAGTCGAACTTCCGATGGTAGAACTGCTCCTGAGAAGCTCTGAGGGTGAGGGCCCAAGCTCCCTGGCTTCCTCTGGACCAGCTGCCCTTCTCGTATTCACCCTTCTCCCCCAGCCTCAGAGGAAGAAGCCACCCACAGTCCTAAGGACAAGATTTCATCTCGTCCTTTGAATACCAGCCCTTCTCGTCTCCACAAAGGCCTTTCCTGCCGTTAACACGACACGAAAACCCTTCATCTCCCGCCTCCCTCTGAGTCATCCTCTCTCCCGCTGCCTTCAGACTCGCTCACGTCGCTCAGCTGAAAGTATCGGCTGTCACGCAGCTGTGCCTCCTGGCAGTCCAGCCAGCCTCGTAATCCACTCCTTTTTTTTTTTAACCAAGCATTCCTTGGAATCTATGGTAAGTAATCTATCAAGTCACCAGTATCATTCTAAGCAAGTCCAGACATCTCATTTGAGTAGCATTTGTGTATTTGACGGGTCCCTCCTACCAGAAAGCTGGCTTTCTCGCCTTTTGCTGTTTCTCCTACCTCCCCATCAACGGACGTCTGTTTCAGCACCTTCTTCCTTTGCTCCCCTCGTGAAAGGACGGTGTCCTGACCGGCGGTCCCCTTCCCATAGATTTCCAACATGCTCTCCATCTCTAACCTTAACCTCTCGCCCAGCTCTCAATCACCATACATTTTGAGTTGTGGACTCACTTGATTTAAACACCTTGAGGAGCTACAGCTAGGGGGACCGACAGAAACTAAGAGGAGTGGTGTGAAGTTATGTTACATGAAAGAAGGAATAGACTCTGTCTTTACACTTGTTATTTCTAATTAAATGGGCATTGATAATCAATGTCCCCTGTTCTATACCAAATGCTACATAAGATATAATCTTATAAAAGACAGAATCAAAGCACTCAGATGTTTCTGTACACAACCTTTGCATGTTAGAATATTAGATTCCCCTGCAAACTTCCTCATTTGGGCTGCCCAGAGTCATCCTTGAATGCCCCTCAAAGTCAAGAAGCTCTATTAATCTTTCCTTCCAATACGCATTGGATTTCCCCATCGTTTCCACGTTTACTTCGCACACCTTCGCAGGGGCTTCCATCACCTTTTGCTTTGATTGTGTTAAGGCTTCCTCTCCTGTGTTCCTTTTTCCTGTCTTTCCATCTCCAATCCAGTGTCAGAAGCATTGACTAATTTATCTTTCCTAGAGAGATGCTTTTCCACATTTTGCCCCATCATAAGAACTGAAAATGGCCTATCCCCAGGTCTGAACTGAAGGTATTCCAGAGTAATTTCATTTGCAATTTGGAGGAACAAAATTTGTAGATAAGGGAGAATGTCTTAAAACATTTGACAAACTCTCTCCAAATAAGTTTATAGATAAGCTGAAGAAATGTAAGCTGGGTTTTGGCAGAGTGGGGGGATTTGTGCCTGACTGAAGAGATAGTGTGCTTCAAGGCCTGAGTTTGGCCTTGGCCTAGTCCATGTGTGTATCAGTGATTCGTATGACAGCAAACACATGCTTATATAATCTTTAGGAAACCAATATTTTGGAGATCTATATCAACAGGACATAAATTCAAAACATATTCTCTGGGATTAAAACTATGACTAATATTGACATGAAATTTTATGAGAGTAAAGTAACCTGTAAGGAGAGTAAGAGTAAAAGCAATTGTACAAGTTCGGGAAGTAATGTGGCTTAACAGCAACGTTTGTGAGAACAAAAAAGATTTTAGTAAACAAAGAGCCTAATACTAACATAGGCCAATAACATGACCTAGATAATGGAATCTAAAGCTACCCTAATATAACATTAACTGTTTTCTGTATAACAGACACAAAACTAATTTGATGTTTCCTAAGTTAAGAGATGAAGTCTAGCCTGTTGTTATTCTAACAAAAGAGCACTGATGTTGGTTCTACATCCGCCAGCATTCCACAGTCTCCCAGTATCATCTTTCCTATTATTCCTATCATAGTTCCTGGCTCTCTGTAGAGGTTCAATACTTGTTGCTTGAATAAATACATAAATAGGCAGATGGTGAGGCAGTAGCTAAACCTACTAAGAACACAAGTAACGTATCTCCCAGAAATTGTAAATATTTAAATATTTCAAATATGTGTATATGTAACAAATACGTGTAAAAAATAAAGAAAGCTTTAACCTTCTTTCAAAAAGATTACAGAATCTTTCTAATCTTTGTAACCTTCTTACAAAAAGATTACAAATCAGTTGATTTGTTTAAGAAAAAATTTCAAAGGCAGTTGAGAAAACATGGACTACAAGAATGAGCAAGGCATGAGTATATCTATTTTGGCCAAAGTTACAAATTTTATTTCAAAGAGAGATTTCAATGTAATTGAAACTGATAAAGGCTATTTTTCCAAGTTCCGAAAAAACTTGGCCTTTGTAAAGCTAGACATAAAGAGGCAATGTAGCGAGGTAGAACAACTCCATGTGGCATGTAGAAACAGTCATGTGGCACTCAACTCTACATCTGTCCGCTGAGGTGGGCTTCCTGACCTCCCCTGAAGGGTAAAATATGAGAGAGTAGAAGCTCTAATTAAAATGGGGATTGAGGGGGTTGTCTCTGAAGCACGCTCACGCCTTTCTTCCCGTTCAGGCATGCATCTTTACTTTTTTCCTCCTAAACACTGAGGGTCCCCACAGAGACTTGCAACCAGGGGAGCAACAGGCAGCAGCAGCTTGTTCTGTGCTAACCCCCTGACCTGTCTCCAAGGCTCCCTTTTCTCTGGCTTTTCAGTGAACTATCAGCAGCTCTGCCATGGCTCACTTCTTACCTATAATGTTTCCAGATAGCCAAAATAGCACCACCTACACTGTCCCCTATTGCTTCTTCTACCCTAAGCCCTTACTTTGTTTCACTGTCCTCAGCTTTAATAAATTCTCAAAATCAAAAAATAAAATAAAATAAAACGGGGATTGAGTTGTACATAAATGTACTTTCAGAATATCACTCATCATTGGTGATGATGTGAGAATTTGAAGGAAGTCAAATGGACAAGTATTTCTTGAGTGCTTAAAGTTCTCTGCCTTCAAAGAAAAGATGTGATGTTTTGAAAGTACTATGAAAGAATGATACAATGTACTATATGAGATGAGAGCTTCCAGGCTGTTTAATCTCCAGCCAAGTGTACTCCAAAGTATATTCCAAAAAGTGGTACTAACAAAATAAGGACCTGGATCTGACCAAAATTTTGTGAGTACTGTAATATGAACATTGCTTAGAGGATAATTTAGTAATAATAGGTACACATTTTGACCTGCAAACATCAGAGATAACAAGTGAGCTTTAACTCAACGTGCCAACTGTAATTATTTGGTAGTGACTGCTAAAAGTACTATGGCGAGAAGGATTCTGAAGTTTTGTCTAATCAGAAAGAAGTATCATATCAATCATGTCTGATAGGGATAGGTAATCCACAGCATATTTCCAATGGCAGTTCTAAACATGTAACATGCTAATGAGTTAAAAAAAATCGATAAACATTCAAACATCAAAAAGCATCTTCTCTACGTTTAACCAACCAGGCTAACCTTAGTTTAAAAAATAAAAGATAAATATCACAAGAAAGGATTTGATCTGAGCTTATTTATAATACTTTCTCTTGAAATGTTATCTCCCTTCCTGCCTCCAGCACCCATGCCTGCTGGCTGACATCTCTAACTTCCAGCAACCCAACTAGAGATTTTTTGGACTAGGTTTCTCCACCAGTCCTCATTCAAGTGGGAATATCTTATATGCTCTATAACCCCTCTGAAAGTGGGTTAAGATGACAGCTAGGTAAACTGATAACATTCAGCCTTACTTGAATTTTAAAGAAATACTTAAATCTAGTGGCATCCCCAGAATCTTTCCACCTTCTAAGTAATGTCTCTACCTTTTCAGAGACCATGCTTTCCCCCTCTGCTCTTCTCAATCTTTCTACTTAACCCAAAGGAATAAATCTAATAGGGGTATTTCAGGGCAAAAAGAATCTTACAACATTTCTCTTTATCTCTCCTACACTTTTTCAACTATACTTCTCCTGTTCCCATAAATTTCCCAAATAAAACCTCCCTGCATTAACTGGAATACAATAGGGGTTCCATAGCATCGTTTCTATTGCCTACCTGTAAACACATGCTGCTCTTTATAACTAATATGGGAAAATTATAAAGGCTATGTCAATTAAGGAGGTCAAACAAAGGAGAGTACCATCTGGGTAGGTGCTGTATGTTACCTCAGCTTAAAGGCCAAGCACAGGAATCATGATATGAACTGAAAAATGCCTGCTTTGTGAACCCATCTATAAAACATGAACCCAAAATGAGATACCTTTGGTTTTCTTTGCTACAAACAGAAATGACACCAACATTCCTGTTGTTTCATTCTTCCCAAGAGATACACCTTCTTAATGCGTCTACTGAATTATCTTCATGGTCACTAGGGTTGTTTCCAAGGACAGGTGCCACTCTGACTACCATGGAGACAGATATGGTAGAACTCTAAGTCAGTTTCTTCACATCACTTCTCTGAAAACCAATTCACTGAAAAATAATTTGCTATGTTGACCTGTTTTGTTGATTTGCCAAAAACATGTTTAAGAATAATATTTTTAAATATATTCAAAGAATTCGAGTATAAATTTCTTAGGAGTATATTTTTTCTTAAAAATTCATTTGATGTGTTCAGGAAGAAAATTCCTTAAAACAACTTTTTATTAATTGAGTAAATATGATAAATTTGGTGAATTATTCATTTGGCATTTGATCCTTTGGCAAATGACATTTGGTGAAATTGGCTTTTGTCAGCATTTGCAAATTGGTTTTGAATGAAACAACTTGCTTCCATATAGCAGAGACCATTATGTCGAATGTGATAGAATAGGTTAAAATAAAGAATTCTTTAATATAGGGCAGTTGTCTCAGCCAAGAAAGATTATGTTTCCTAGTGGACATTTGGTAATTTCTGAAGACGTTGTTTGTTGTCCTGACTTTGGGGGTGAGGAATGTTATTGTGTCTAGCAGGTAAAGGCTAAGGATACTGCTAAACACCCTACAATGCACAGGGCACTCCTGCTTCTCCCCCCAGTAAAAGAATTATCCAGCACCAAAAGTCAATAGTGGGAAGGTTTGAGAAAACCTGAGATACAAAAGACATCTCCCTCTAAATCTCTTCTACATCTCTCTACATCACCTTGGGATACGTGTCCCCATCACACAACCTTAAAATTGAGAATGATTTTTATTTCAGTTGACTGGGGTTTTCTGAGCCTAGTAAATATTTGGAATGAGTCAATGGACAGGAAATAGGTGCTGAGCAATTGTGTTGGCCTCTTGGGAAAGAGTCTCACACAGCTTTTGGATACCTGGCCCCAAAGGAAGCATGCCTAAAAACAGAGTCAAAGCTGTGAACTCCAAAATTCTCTGAGTTACACACTCAGTTTCCTCTAACTACATATGGCTCTTTTGACAAAAATATGTGTTTTTATAGGATTTGAGAGAAAAATAGGTGTCTTTTTTCATGTCCTCCCCTCTATGTGATTCATAATATAAATCTCCAAAGTAAGAAGAAGACCTAGGAAGGATACTGAAGTGGCTCATTTTCTCCCCTCTCCTCTCCCCTCTTCTCCCTCCCTCCTCCCTTCCTCTACAGACTACAGAATTTCTTTCATAGAAAGAAGAAATATCAGGCTCTAAAGGAGCTTACAGATTGTTCTAGCAAAAATACAACACCAAAGAAATAAGGGGGAAAAACAAATAGCACATGTAATTTCTGTGAATAGTTGTGAACTATTTAAATAAGCCCGGAAGTCCAGGAAAGAAAGAGTGCTCACTCAGAAATAAGACATCCCTACTTCCAAACATAAGAGTGGCCCTAATGCCTGATCCCAGTGGAGAGCCTTCATCAGGGTCTGTCCACTATAGTCTGGATGCTGCAGGGAGAAGAAGTCATGTAGCCCATGTCCTCCAGAGACCAGCTTGTCATATCCTACCAGGACCACCAGTTGAAAGTGGCCAGTGAAAAGAAAGTTGGCCGGTATCTTGGGAGCAATTTTCTTCACTGCCCTGGAGTGAAAAAGAATGGAAACACAGAGATGAATTCTATGGTGTTAATGGAGGGAAAAAATGGCTTGAGTGGTGAGGAGAAAGTCCAGTACCTCCTCTTACAGCGTCCAGCCACTTCCCAACAGCTGGGATTTCCTAAGCTTGGACTTCAAGATTAGAAGGAAAATAACCAAAGTGTAGGATAAATCAGTGGAGCAAGGGAGGAGACAGTGATGTCATCCTGACTTGTCTCGAGCTTGTTTGAATGAACGGAAAATGGAGCAAAATGTCAGAGTTGGAAAAGACTTCAAAAGTTGTCTAAATTTACACTCCTCATGTTGGAGATGAGGAAATAGATATTCAGAGGCTAAGACACTCACATATTGTCACACACTGGTAAGAATCAAAACCAAGCTTCCCCGCTTCCAAACTCGTGTCCTTTCGACCCCAACACCATTTTTGGATAAATGGCCTATATTCCATGTGTGCTTAGCTAAACCACCTTTGTCTTTACCATGGTTGTTTTGTAGATAATACTTGAGACCTAACACGTGACAGTGTAAAAATGAGACATAAGGTAAGAGATACTAGCAAATTATGTACGCAATTTTCACAAAACACTCTGTAAAAACAAATCCGAGGTCTTAGCCTCATGGAAAACTGCTAGGAATTTAACATACAAATATTTCTGACTCTTTTTCTATGAGCTGGTCCTCCAATTAATGCACTAGTAGCTTTTAGTACATGGTATTGGTGCCTTAAACCAATTAAAAGAAAAATTTTTAATGAAAAATCGTGATGTGAACTCCAAAAGCAAATGTGTCCATATGGAATCTATTGTTTAGTTGGGCAACTGATAGTGGTTGCAACATCTAGAATATTGTGAGGCTATAACTATGACCGGGTTAAGTGTAGGCGATCAGAACTGAGCCAAAGCCTTCAATGCACAGTCACATAATCTTACTTTAATAAGACTCATGAGATTATCCCTAGAGTAACACCACATGTTCTCTTGAGCACAAAAAAGAGTCAACTGATCTCTTTTTCCAGTTTCATTCAGCTCTGTAAACAATATGATAATTAAAATATTGGCTTCCAAAATTTTCAGCTGCCTTATTTATTACTTTCTAATACCATTTCCATCTCTTCAGGACATCCAAAAATGACCTACAAGTAGGTTTACTTGTAACTAAGTGTGCTCACCAAATTTATTTACTATCAAAATTCCTACAAAAAAGAGTGACAAAGGAGTCACGAACATTCTTAAACATCTTTTAAAATATCACCTCAATATTTTGAGTTCTGAAAAAGTGACCAATTTACCTGGATGTCTTAATTAACATCTGACAATTTTTTAATGCATCTGGCGTCTTCTAGTGTTTTGGAATATATATAAATAAAAATGGGCATCTTTGTTGTGACCCCCAGGAAACACAGAAAACCTGTCATTCCAGAGAAAAACAGATTACTTCATGAAACTGTAGCAAAGGTGCTAATGACATTGTTTTGAGTAGTAAAATCAAGTATCAAGCATAGTCTCCGGCACTGGATGGTGGTTTCCAAGAAAGAACTAAAGACAGTGGAACAAATTTTTCTCATCAACACTGGCCAGGTCTACTTCCGATGCCTTCTCTACAGCAATACATGAACTCAACTGGCTATAAACTATCAAGCTTTTTACTGACATTATTACGATCTCCTATACATACTTTTCTAGATTTAGAAGGGCATTTAGAATTAGGATTGTCATCTAGCCACACAGATACTTTTAACAACTGTTGTTACTCTGATGTCTAGGGACATATAAAGATCAGGCCAAGTAAGAAAATAACATGGGCACTGTTATTCATGATCATCCAAGTAATGCCAGGCAGTTTAAATGCCCCTCCAGTGTCTATTTCTCTTAATCAATGGCTGAGCAGTGCACAATTATGAAAGCCCCAGCTCCCTTGCTCTGCATGAGGGTTGCTATGAGATATGACTTATGCTCCAGAATTCCACTGCGGAATCAGGCTGTAGGATTTTGCCTAAGATTGAACCCTTGCTGGGATGTTTCCCCTTCCTGGTCCTGATTCTCCCACTCCCTTCCCAGTGTCCCTGGAGGACTTCCTAAATAAACTGCTTATATACCAATTTTCAACTCAGGGTCTGCTTCTGGGGAACCAACCTAAAACTGTGGCTCACACTTTAAAAGTTGGTGTATTTCACATAATTCAGATTTCTACCTTTTCATGAAATATGGAAAGATCTGGCAACATGGAGCCAGCATTCTCATGTGTTAATAATCAGTGTGAATGCTCCAGTTCATCACTGCCTTCACCCTCCCATCTCACTCAGTTCAGTCACCTGCCTGCCCTGTTGGCATTTGAGTTTGCTATTTATGTGCTAGACTGTAAACTTCACATAACTGGCAGAAAGAATCATGGCGCCTAAGATGTCCATGCCCTTATCCCCAGAACCTGTGAATATATTACTTTACAAAGCAAAAGGGACTTTGCAAATGTGATTAAGGGTACAGAGCTTAAGATGAGGAGAGTACCCTGGATATTTTAGGTGGGCCCAACATAATCATATGAGTTCTTAATAGTGGAGAACCTTTTCCAGCTATGTTATAGGAAGGGTGAGGACATTGATGGCTTTCAAGATAGAGGAAGGGGCCACAAGCCCAGCCTTTGAACACTGAAAAGACCAAGGAAAAAGATTCTGCCCTAAGATTCCAGAAACAATCAGCCTTTTCACATCTTGATTTTAGCCCATGAGATCCAAGTTGGACTTCTGACCTATAGAACTGTAAAACAATAAATATGTGTTGTTTTTAAGTCACAAAGATTGTGGTAATTTGTTACAGCAGCTATAGAAAATGAATACACTCCATGAAGACAGAGATTATATCTGCTCTGTTTATCATTATATGATTTGCCAGAGCACCTGACACATAAAAAGCATTAAGTAAATGTTTGTTGAATTATTGCATGACTATAACTCTTCCAGGCTTTAATGAGTAAACCTTTAGTAAATAATAGAGGTCCCATTTGCTTTTTGTATTTGCTATAAATATAGAAACTTCTATTCCAACTCAGCCAGTGCCTTTTAATACTGAGAAGAAATTGTAATCTTTTCCACTGACCTTCTCTAAATAATACAAGCTCTTAATTATTTTACTCTTTGTACTTTTTCAAGTTGTGTGTTAAGCAAAATGGTAAGAATGGACTATAGTTTTCTGAAGACTAAAAAAATGTAGAAATCTCTTCCCCATAGAATGGATAACTCTTTCAGAATGAATCCTTCAGGCCCAGGGGTATGGAAGAGCATGAGGACTCTACAGTGACTTGACGTGGCTAATCTGGAGGCAGAGATGTGTATCTGAGGTAGATACAGAGCCTGCAAAACATTTTTCATGCCCACTATTGGCTCTTTACTGTTTCTGTAGAGAGTGAGAGAGGAAGCAAAATGGAAGTGGATATCTGGTAATGAAGTAAGTAGGGAAAAGAAGATTGTTCTGACCTGTAGCATAGAAATTGTCTTATTGTATCTCACATTTGGTTATAACCTTCCTGGGTGAGAATTTTATATACTAAAACTTTTAGCACAATGTCTTGTATATAATATATAAATTGCTGAATTTCCTTTTTGCACATTAGCTTATAATATCAAAATATTGTCCTGGGGATAGCATTATCTTATAAGGACTGAAAAGACAATGTCGGGGGGGGGGGGGGGACATGCTAACCTGAACAAAAGATTTTAAGTCAGGAATCTAAAGTAAAACTAGATTCCATTTTGGACAATGGCATTGTAGGAGACAAACACTAGTACAGGAACATTCAGGAGAAAATACCGGGAGAAATGTTGGGGAATGACATGACTCCAGATGTCCATATGCCAGTGCTAAGAGAATAGGAATGAATTCAAAATCTTTTAAACAACAAGCTCAGTGCAATCATGTAGAGAGCATTCAAAACTGGTAAGATAAGATTGTAGACATTTCTGATAGAATAAAATAGAATGTGGAAAATGTTTGGAGAAGATAAATGAATAGTAATATTTAGTATAAAACCTCCTGATCAAAATTAAGGATTCTTACCAACATCCTGTATAAAAACCTTCTCAAATACTATGAAATAGGAATTACTATTAATGTCTTTTACTGATTAAATTATTCCAAGAGACTAAATTACTTCCAAACTTCACTAAGCAGCATTATGATGCATCCAGACTCTACTCAACATATCTAGCTACAGATTCTCAACTCTTCTGCATATTTTCTATTTAATGTAAGAAGGTTAGCACATAGTGCTTAACCAGACTGAAGATATGGACAAATACTGGTTATGAGTCTGTTGAATGAGCAATAGAAACACTAATCTGGATAAAGTCAATTAAATAATCTCTGGTTATGTGACAATTTCTCCTGTTTTCCCAGTGCTTAGCCCTTTGTCATAAAATTAATGATCCTGGAATTACAGAACTAATGTGTAGTAACTGCAAACTCAGATGAAAATTTGCATTCAACAGGCTGCTTGGTTTTGAAACTTTGAGAAATACAGCCACCTGTTGGACTTTGTCTGGTATAGCACTTCTGGTCACCCTTTGTTTTTGAATGTTCTTTGCAAAAAGGCTCAGTGTTTTTCTTTCATAAACAAAATTTAAAAATAATTAAAAGCATGATTGCCACTATTAGGGAAAAAAAGGTAATAAGGCAGTAGAGTCCCTCACTTGTTCTGTTTAAAAAAATGCATCTATGTATTAATAATTAGTTTTCTCTACATATAGTCTAAGCTGAAAAGAAACTCATAAAGAAACATAATGAATAAATACATTTTTTTTAAATCCCTTCCCTTACAAAAAAGAGAAAAATTGAAATTTATTCTTTTTTCACTGCACTCCAGCTCTAGTCTTTAGAGGAGGACTTGGCAAACTCGTTTTGTCAAGTTTTTCAAATATTAAATAGTTAAAACTTTGAAGGTTATAAGGTTTCTATTGCAACTAAACTTGGTTGCTGTTGCCTTGCACAAAAGAAACCATGCATTATATGCAAACAATGAGCACGCTGTGTTTTGTCAACAATGAAACTTGTTGACAATAGCAGTTGGTGGGTCAGATTTGGCCCGTGGGCTATAGCTTTCCAATATCTGCCCTAGGACATGGCAGGCAAGCCTCCCTTCAAGGCCTTTGTGCTGGCTGTTCCCTCGGCTGGGAGCACCCTTCCTTCAGTACCCACAGGGCTTACTCATCTCCATAAGTCCTCGCTCAAGCATCATCTTTTCAATGAGGCCTACCCTAACTACTCCTTTTAAAATTCTTGCTCTCAATTTCTCCTGCTTTACTTTTCCATCACACTTAATAACACATTCTAATATACTATTGTACTCAGTGTTTATACTCTACCTCCTCCCACCAAAATGTAAACTCCATTATAACAGAGGTTTTTGTTTGATTCACATATGAAATATGCCAAGCACTTAGAACAGCACCTTACATATAATAGATGCTCAATAAATATTTGTTGAATGAAAAAAATGACTTGTTAGCATTTGCTAAATAAAGAAATAAATAAATAGCCTACATTTTGTCTAAGAAACTGACTCCCAAGGGAGTAAGTTGAACCAAGAAACAAAGCCAGCTTTGCCCAGAGTTTAAAAGTTTCTCTAAGCCTCTTTGCTTTTCTCACAATGAAAGGAGTAGAAATATTATTAAAATCAATGAGAATATCAGTAAATATATAGTCCCAAAACTATCATTCTACTTAAGCCTTACAATAAACTTATCACAAAAACAATATTATCCCCACTTTATAGATAAGAAAACTGACTCTCAGAAAAATCAGTAATTTGCTCAGTCACAAGGTTGTAGAAGATTGGACTAGAATGTAGGTATATTGATTTCAAAGCCAGTTTTCTTTCCCTGACAATGCAGCTGTCACCCAGCCTTACCTATTCCCAGCTTCTGGAGAACTCCCTTTTCCATAGATACATTAGCCTCAGCAACATCTCAATGTGACTTTAGGTTAAAAGGATTTAATGAGCTTTAACTCAAACTCAGGGAACTCAGCATCATTCACTCTGAATTAAAGAAAGTGCTAGATTATTTCCCTCATTCTGATAACCTGGCTTCTTTTTTGACCCAACAGCTTGATCCCTACCTCTAATCTGGTTGTTTCTTAATAGCTGGCAAACTCTCATACACGCAGTCCCTCATCCACAGCTGGAGACATGATCAGTTCCTAACAGTCCCTCTCCCAGGGTCTAGACTCCCACTCACTGCCTGAGCCTCTGTACCCTGATAACAGATTTCCTAGGTGCTGACTATTTCCCACTCCAGATTTCCAACTAGCACCCAGTTCTAGAGTCTCTAACCTTGTTCATGAGTGGGACATACCAATTCTTTGGACAACTTCTTCCTCAATCATAAGTACCAACTTTTCCCCTGTATCTTTTTCACATACAGTCTGTAGCCATAGCATCTGATATCATGTTCTCCTTTTACACAAGTTCAGGTGTCCCCAAAATGCCTGCATTAAAACAGGTTTCCATGTAAAAGGCATAAAAGCCATTATCTGCTTTCTATTGGGGAGATTTAGTCAAAATGTGGCCAGTGAAGGGCTCTTTTGTGAAGTAAGACTTCCAAGTAAGAGTGAAGCTAAAAATGGTTCTTGCTACACTATCGCCTGACTTACCACTCACGAAGAAACCCTTCACCATAAATTGATAGCAGCAACGATAGAGCAAAACAGTAAACCAAAATGTAAACCAAAGGATGAAATGACGAGTCTTGATGAAAAATTGGAGAAAGCAGAGAGAGTAACAGAAAAATAGAATGGGTCTATGAAATCTGCAGCCTATATGATTAGAGAAAGAGCAGTATCGCTGATGACAGAAAAGGAGTAATTGAAAAGTAGAGTAGATGAGTAAAGTAGAGTAGAATTGATGAGTAGAGTAGATTGAATGTAGATCTATGGTGATCTACATTCAATTGATGAATGTAGGTCACCATAGAGGCAATTAAATATAAATTAGAGTCTTCTCGGGTATAGCACTGTAGAATTTCCAAAATTGCTTTCACCCTTATTTAGTGTCACACAAAGCTACCTGAGGTGTGTTGATGCAATATATCCATCTCCTATTTAACCAATGAGACTGAGGCCCAAAGAGGAAAATAACTTAGCTAAGATTCCCCAGACCTAGAGCATGAACCCAGTTCTCAGGACTCCTTGTCTGGTATGTTTCCCACCTGATCACCTGGCCTTCCAGGCCAACTATAAACATTGATAACTTCATCTGAATGTAATTCGGCTAAAGTCATTTAAGCCAATATGACACAGAGAGAACTCAGCCAAGCAACTTCTTAGGAGTAAAATTAATGTTTTAAAAATTAAAGCCACAGGTCATAAACTTAAAGTTTAAATATCCTGATATTTTGTTTGATGAAAGAGAGAACAAAATAGTTGTGGAAAAAATTATCAAGTAGAAGTATTCCAGAAGTAGTTTGGTCAATCTGTCTCCAAGCATCCACAAATTCCTATTGACTATATTAAACTCCATGACCAAGAAGCCAGCCTCTGTACTTTCCCATCACAAATAACCAAACATTCACTTTTTTGCATGATTATTTTATTTTAAATGTCAGTGACATGAATGATAGTCTTTGAAATGGCCCAGTTAGTTACATTTTAAAGCCAACGTTTCCTGGTACTTCTATTGGATTTCCAAAGCAATGAAAGTATTTTGCCCTCTGGAGTGTTTCTAATAAAGATAATAATATTTGAGAAATAAATCAATACTTCGTACTTACATAAAAGTTTTCACCTGAGAAGTGCTGCATGCCTTGGCTTTAAATTCTTTATTGCACTGATCTCTGCTTATCTTGGCCAATATAAATGCTATTCTCATTTTACCAAAAGAGAAGCCAAAGTCCAAGATTTGTCTAATGAGACAATGAATTAATGACAGTTATTTGAAGAGGAATCAGTACATTTGATTTCCAATGTTTAAATGGACTTTTAATGCCAGGATATAATTCCTGTCCAACATGAAGCTAGTCTTCCCGCCCCAGGGGCCAAAGACACTAGAGAACGGCATTCTTGTGACATTTTAAGAACTGGCATCCTTATGAAATTTCTTATGACAGTCTTTCTTTTTCATTATGATCCCATACTTTTACTGTTCCAGAAAAAAAAAAAAAAAAAATGGTTTCAAGGTACTTAAGATAATAAAGAAACCCCCATGGCTTGGGAAAAAAATCTTTTCTAACTAGTGTTTAGCAGATGCTCACTGACTACAATTTTCTGTTTTCACAAAAGAGCTTACGGCTGGTTAGGAGAATGCCCCCCATATAGAAATAAGAGGAAAGAGGAAAGGCTAGCGTGGGGAAAAGATTATGACTCTCGTTTTGAACAAGGTCTCTCCTGATCAGCTTCTTTTCATTCCATTTGCCCTCTTTAAAAGTCTTTTTGCCTCTATGGTCTTCCCTTCCTGAAGAAAAAAATTAATCCAAAGCCATTAGATGGGGCTGAACAAAGTAGATGTTTGTGTAAGAGGGTGGGGAGCCAAGGGGCCCAGTCTGAGAGGGCAGAAATGGTGTTCACACATGGTATCAGGCCAGCGGGAGCTACAGAGCCCGTGCAGGTGAGGAGAGCATCCAGGCGAGGTGGGGAGTGGGGCCCGCATAGGGACCAGAGTCCAAGTACAGATGGGGAGGGTGCTCAAGGTAGAATGTCAGAGCTTGAGCGTGAAGAGGGTGTTTGTGCGAGGGGGAGCCCAGCTTGAGGTGTCAGAGCTTAAGCAGAGTGAGGGGGTCATCCTGGCGGGAGGGCAGCCCAGTCCAGGTCATCACCAAGCGGGGCGAGGAGGACACCTACGCAGGGGCACCCCAGCACAGGGCATAAGGCGGCGAGAGGCGGCTCCGCAAGGGAGCAGCCCAGAGGTATAGAGCCCAGCACATCTGGGATAGAGCATCAGAGGTGACAGTGGCAATGACAGATTAGACACATATAGGGAGGTTACATGTATATATGTATTTACACAAACACATTCATGTATATACGGTGTCCCCAAAAAATGTATATACACTTTAAGAGCTGATAGCTCAACTGATGTTTCTTTCTTTTCGGATTTAACCCATTGGAATTAATAATTATTCAAAGTGTATATATATTTTTACATATGGAGGCTTCTCACTGTCAAAAAAAGAGGTCAATACAAATACGGAAAGAAAAAACTAGAATAAAATTCTGTGTGGTTGATGAGAATTGAAAATTATGATAGATGGTGGAGCAAGGGGAGGGGTATTGAGGATATGGCTTTTAATAAGTACTCAGTAATTTAAGTTCCCAAATTTACTTAAACATTTTTAATGTATAGGTTGTCAGAAGAACATGATGTAATAGAAAGGATATGGTTTTTAAATTCAGGTTCAAGTACTATCTGGATTCAAAATGATGTCAGTCATTGAGTGATCTTATGTAATCATGATAACACCTTTGGGACAGGAAGTAAGCAAACTGAAAAATATCTTTAAGTTTTTTTAAGACAGTAGTTCTCAACCAAGGGTGATTTGCACCCCCGAGAGACATTTGGCAGTGTCTGGAGACAGTTTTGGTTGTCACAACTGAGGAGCGCTAACGGCGTCAAGTGGAGAACGGTGAGGGATGCTGTTAAACATCTGACAGCGCACAGCCAGCCACGCAACAAAAAGTGCCGGGAATGGATTGGGTCGTGTCCCTCCAAAATCCACCTCCTGAAGCCCAAACCCCAGCACCTCAGAAGAGGACTGCATTTGGGGAGAGGGCCTTTCACAAGGTGGTTAAGTTAAAATAAGGCTTTTGGCGTAGGTCCTAATTCAAGTTGACTGGTGTCCTTATGAAAAGAGGAAATCTGGACACACAAAAGGAGACCAGGGCTGTGCTTGCACAGAGGAAAGGCCCTGTGAGGACACAGAAAGAATGCATCGATCCGCAAGCCAAGGGGAGAGGCCTTAGAGGAAGCCACACCTGCCCATACCTGACCTCAGACTTCCAAACTCCAGAACTCCGAGAAAATAAACTCCTGCTGTCTAAGCCACCCGGCCTGTGGTGTTTTGTCATGCCAGCCCTAGCAGACTAATGCAGTCATCCAGCCCCAAATGTTAGTAATGCCAAGGTTGAAAAACTCTGGTTTATGATATACAAAAACAGTCCTGAGAAAAGCATTTATGAGAATGAAAGAAAACCTGGCTAATGGCCACCATTAAAATGGCAAACAGAAGGAAAGAGGGGAAATAGATTTGCCTCCCCATAAAAATTTTTTAAAAATTACTCAGTGGAGAAAATCATTCTCTTGACTTTATGTGCTGATGGGCCAGTGCAGTTAACATTCTCTCTTCTGGACTATAAAGTCACTGAAAAGGCAATTAAAAAAATTAAATGAGTGTGATTTGGGGCTAAGTATGTTTTTATTTCTCTGTGTGTGTTTTTTAATAAAACCGATTTTGAAACATCCAAGAATTTCATTTCTACATGCATTTGCTGAAAGCATTTTCACCCAGCCGACTGAGGAACCCCAGCCATGGCTTAGTCCCAAAGTTACTTTCCTTGGCTTAAGGAGGAAGGCATCTTCCTTGATCCAATATTTTTATTAGAGCTTTCATGAAAGTTCAAATGTGTGATACAATATAATTGTTCTCTTTGTTGGCATGAAAGCAAACTCAAAATGGATTGTAAAGATACCTCTAAAAGTTAAACAATACCCCGGCCAGCATGGCTCGGCAGTTGAGCATCAACCTATGATCCAGGAGATCGGGGTTCGATTCCTGGTCAGGGCACATGCCTGGGCTGTGGGCTCGATCCCCAGTGGGGGGCGTGCAGGAGCAGCCTATTAATGACTCTCTCATCATTGATGTTTCTCCCCTCTCTCCTTCTACCTTCCTCTCTCTGAAATCAATAAAGATATATTAAAAAAAAAAAAAAAAAAAAAGGTTAAGCTATAAAACTTCTAGAAAAATACATAGGAGAAAAATCCTGTGACCCTCACTTAGGCAAAGTTCTTATTCAATTGTGTTCTTATTTAGGACACAAAACCACCAAACGTATAATAAAGAAATGATTAATTAAATTCCAAAAACATTTTTTAAGTTTTGCTCTTTGAAAGGATTATTAATAAAACTGAAGGGTAAAGCACTTGAGACTAGAAGAAAATAGATGCTTCTGACAAAGGATTTGCATCCAGAATATAAAAGAACTCCTATAACTCAATAAGAAAAAGCAAACAGCTTCCAAAAAATATCCAGAATTTTGAACATGAAAAAAGAAGGTAATGACAAAAAACACATAAAAATTCTCAACAGCATTAGTCATCAACAAGATGAAAATTAAAACTATAATGAGATACCAGTACACACTTAGTAAAATAGCTAAAATTTAAAAGATTGACAGTTCCAGGTATCAGCAAGTGTGGAGGTATGCAGCAACCGAAACTCACACATTGTTAGTTGGGATGTATAAAATGGCACAGCCGTTTTGGAGAAGAGTTTGGCACTTTCTCATAAAGTTAACCATACACTTCTCATGTTACGAGCACATCCATTTTGGGGAATTTACTCAAAAAGGGATGAAAACATATGTCCACAAAAACACTCATACGTGTACTCCTAGAAATTTGATTTACAATAGCAAAAACAACGCAACCCAAATGTTCATGAAAAGATGATGACTTAAACATATAGTTTATTCATTCAACGAAATACTATCCAGCAGTAAGGAGAAACAAACTACTGATACAACAACGTGAGTGAGTCTCATTGACCTGCTGAGTGAAGAAAGCCAGACACAAAAGAAACACATGCTGTGTGCTTCTATGATACAATTTCAGAACAGATAAAACAAGCCTATGGTGATAGAATTAGTGTCTTCCTGCGGTGGGGTTAAGAGGAATGAATGCAAAAGAGCACAGGGGAGATTTTCGGGACAGTGTAAATGTACCATATCTTGACTGGGGAGGTAGTTACAAAGCTGTGTACATTTGTCAAAACTCATTTAACTGTATATTTTAAATGAGTGTGTTTTATTGAATGTAAATTATACTTCAATAACATAGATTTTTAAAATATAGAGAAGGAAATGTGTAAAGGTACATATACATATATCTATTTATATGTGACTACTGAAAAAAACTGTGAACACCACAAAGTCAACAAGCACACCTAGTACCAGGATCGTGGTGCTTTAACTATAATTCTTCATTAAAAGGCACCTTGGCAAAGCGGCCAATTTCAGGGTGAGGCAGAGAAAACACAAAGTGAACATAGAATATCTTGTGGTAGAAACTCAGGAAGTGATTAGCGAACAACGGGCTATGTCAAAAGGACAAAGAAGCTGGTAGGAATATATAAAATGCCATAGCCATTTGGATAAAAAATGAAAGGGCCCCTATTAACCAACTCTGGGAGAATTTGAGTATCAAAATACATAATGATAGTAGCAAGTTATTACCCATTAAACTAAGTAGGAAAATTAAATCTAAATAAATAAATTGAAAATAAGGAGGAAGAAGATATTTACAGTACATAGATTTAAATCTTCCCACAGAATACATTCAAATTACAAAGGAGACGAGTGTAACGTTCCAGTGGAGAAGCATGGCAGATACAACTTTAATGACATGACCAAAGTAAACTTCATTAATAATGCAATGAGCTGAACTTGTATGCCACCTAACAGGGCTTGCGAGAAAACTGCATCACTTCTGTGACATTCCTGCTACAGATGTAAACCAGAGGTGCTACCATATGTATCATGTCAACTTGGATATTTAGAACTGCAGCAAAAATCTCAGCTGTCTCCTTCTGGGTTAGCAGACACCCCACACCCAGTACATAGCATTGAATAACTCTTCTCCTTGCACCACTCGCCCCGTCCTATCTTAAGGACCTCCGATCTATCATCTCATTCAATCTATTTGCTGACCATTTTTATATTTTAAATATGCTCCACACTTTTATACTTCCTCAGAATTTGGATAAAAGCAGATAGCAACATGAATATTAGTAGGAGATTTTATCTGGAGACTAAACCTCATATCTTTTAAACTACCAGGCCTCTGTCAAGCATAAAGCCTCCGTTGAGTAGTGGATTATAAGCATCTGGTACCCAACAGCCTGTGATTCGGTTACTGGCTAACATTTTCAGTCTCTGCACTGATCTAGCAACTGGCCTCTAAATTATGACTTCTGCTAAGCCTCTGAAGTAAGGAGATACGAGGTAGCACCTGGAGCCTGAGAGCATAGCATAGGGTCTCTGGTCATGCCTGGTACAGCACAGAAGCTGTGCAGGAACTCAGCCACCTGGAGGTCAGTACAAAATGACAGTGGCAGCTGCAGTCACAGAGAGAATGTTTCTTTCCTTGCTGGACTGCAAGGCCTGCTGGGCACTGGCCACTCGTGACGAGAGGAGAATTCAATTTATAACCTCACTGTGTTCCTTGGGCAGCACATGCATACTTGCTGACTTCTGTAAGGGTTGCTGGTAGCTCCGCTTCTCAGCCTTTTGTCCTTATTTGAACAAAGAACACTAAATCCCACTTTTAACACCCCTAGTAAGGGAAAATTAAATCTTGGGTCTCTGGGATGCTCTGCAGACCTGCAAACTTTGATCTCAACCTAAGAAAAATAGCTCTTTCTGATAGAACAAAGGCTGTATCAGAAACAAATACATCATTTCATTTTAAGCTCCAAAATTACCTAAATGTTGAAACATTGCATCTCTGCTCATTTATTTTAGAAATGGAGTGATGGGAGCAATTACTTAAGACTAAGATGAGTCTTATGGCACAGATCCCGCTCACTCACTACTTTAAGGGCCAGACCTAAGGTCTTGTAAATCTAAGAATGCTCTGTGTCCTTGTTACATTGACCTTTAAATAAAATATATGCCATTTCATTATTATTCATGCAGCACAGTGTGTTTATAATAAGTATAGTCCAATATAGGCTTCTTTTAGAACTGAAAGCCCCTAAACAGGAAATCCTGACCATTTTAGAATTATTGGGAAGAGAGCTCTGACTTAATTATCACCGTGCATTATTCACTCATCCCCAACTGCTAAGATTGCAAGAATGTGCCTTCCATTGGCCCACACTCCTTTGCTAGACAACATACTAATTTATAACTGAGTGCATCATAATTAATAGTCCCCGGTACACAAAGAGCCTTGAAAATATGTTAAAAACAAGAAAGTTACCTTTTTTTATTAATAGGGGTTTTTTTAATACTAAAAATAAAATGTCTGAAAACTAGTGATTTTATAATGGTTACATGTGATTAGATCACCCATAGCCCAAATAAAACAATAGGTCAAAATCTACATTCAAATGATCAAAAGTTTTCAAATGAAGCCTGGTCCACTGGGTGTCATTCGGGAGTTACTCATTAATTGAAAGGTCTCTCTTGCAAGTCAGTTTCTCATCTGCCAAGCTTTGTGTCTTGCAGGGGCAATCTCTTCTCTTTGAAAAGCAGCTCAATACAAATATATTGTTAGTGACTTTTAATGTTTTTTAAAAGCCTGTTGATTCAAAATTGTTCTATTTTTTATTCATGTACTCTCTTTTCTTTAAAAAAATTAACATTTAATAAAGAGAGGATATTACATCAACATTGTTCATTTTAATATTAAAGAAAATTATTTCCTTTAATATTATAGATATTTAGACATGTTCCTGTTAATGGATATTTGGGTTGCTTCCAGTTTGGAAATAACCTTATTAAAATGCTATGAATATTCTTGAACAAATATTTTTGTGAGCATGTGCAATATTTTCTACACATCCTGTTATGGATTGAATGTATATGTCTCCCCCTAAGGTTCGTATATTGAAATCCTACCCTCCAAAGCCATGGTATTAGGAGGGAGGGTCTTTGAAAGGTGATTAGGTCATGAGGGTAGGGTCCTCATAAATGGGATCAGTGCCTGAAAGGGGAAAAACACTCGCGTTTCTTCTCTATTACTCATACTGAACACTTCTGTGACCATGTATGGGGGTTTTCCCACGCCAAGCAGTTCTTCAGTTCTCTAACAGACATCGACTGGGTGTCCTACAACTTAACTAAATTCTAATGCTGCCTGGAGATAGTGTCAGATCAAACAGATTAAGGGCTCATTCCCACAAAATTGCCCCTACTTCAGACACCAACACATAGGTTATTACCAGGCTTCTGACTGAAATCAGAGGTTCACACAACTCCCTCCTTGGATTTGATTAATTTGCTAAATGGCATACAGAACTCGGGAAGACATTTAACATATTAGATTACTGGTTTATTATAAAATGTATAACTCAGAAGCCGCCAAATGGAAGAAGTGCATAGGGAAGGCATGTGGAAACAGGAGCAGAGCTTCCCTTTGCTCTCTGAGCACACCGTCCTCCCAGCACCTCCATGTGTGCACCAATCCAGAGCTTCTCTGAACCCTGTACTTTAGGCGTTTTGGTGGAGGCCTCACTAGGTAGGCATGATTGGTGAAACCACTGGCCTTTGGGGATTATCCCAAACTCTAGCTCCTCTCCCCTCCCTTGAGGTTGGAGGGTGGAGCTGAAAGTTCCAAACCTCTGATCGATTACCTGACTGGTTCCCCTGGCAACCAGCCCCCAAACTTAGGGGCTTTCCAAAAGTCACTTCCTTGATGTGAACTGAGGTGTGGTTGAAAGGGGACTGTTTTAAATAACAAAAGACACCTTCTTTGCTCAATCACTTAGAAAGAAAATGTTTTCACATTGTTTATATCTTTTTTAAATTTATTATTTAAAATGGCATAGTTGATATATAATATTAGATTAGTTTGAGGTGTACACATAGTGGTTAGACATTTATATACCTTACGATGTGATCACCACAATAAGTTTAGCACCATCTGTCACCATACAAAGTTATTATATCATCGACTACTTTCTCTGTGCTGTACATTGTATCCCTGTGCCTTATTTATTTTATAACTGGAAGTTTGTACCTCTTACTCATAGTCACCTTTTCCACCCATCTCCCCCACCCCCTTCTACTCTGGCTATCATCAGGTTGTTCTCTTTATAGATGAGTCTATTTCCGTTTTGTTTTATTTATTCATTTGTTTTGTTTTGTTAGATTCCACATATAAGTGAAATCATACAGTACTGGTCTTTTTCTGTCTAACTTATTTCACTTGGGATAATAACCTTTAAGTCCATCCATATGGTCACAAGTGGCAGGATTCCATTCTCTCTTATTAATCCATTTTATCTATTAATAGATACCTAGGTTGCTTCCATATCTTGGCCATTGAAAATTACAATGAACATAGGAGTATTTTGTTTTTCAAATTAGTGTTTTCATTTCCTTGAAATGAATACCCAGAAGTGGAAATTGTTGGGTTGCATGATAATTCTGTTTTAGATTTTTTGAGGAACCTCCATACTGTTTATCATTGTAGTTGTGCCAATTTGCAATCTCACTGTACATGAGGATTTCCTTTTTTCCACACCCTCACCACATTTGTTATTTGTTGTCTTTTTGATAACAGTCATTCTGACAGGTGTGAGGAGATATCCCATTATGGTTTTGATTGGCCTTTGCCTGAGATTAGTGATGTTGAGTGTCTTTTCATATGTCTGTTGGCCATCTTTGGAAAAATGACTTTTCAGGTCCAAGACAGCTCACCCACATAGCTGGCGTTTGATAGTGGCCACCTACCAAAACATCTACATGAGTCCTCTCCAGCAAGGTGGACGCAGGGTAGTGAGATTTCCTATATTGTACCCGGTTTCCTTCTGAGCAGACACACCAGAAGCACCACACAGAAGCCAAATGGTCTTTTCTGACCTAGCTTAAGTTGTTAACCAGTTGTTAAACATTGGCAGAACACTACTTACTTAGCTCCTCATGCTTTGCTTTCTCTGTCTATTTATTGAAAAGTGCCTTTAAAAACAGTAAAGTATTTCACAAAAGTAAGAAAAATTTAAGAAGTGGTTATTATAGAAAATATAGGTTTCATCTCTGTGACAGGATTGCTCACTGAGATCTCAATTTGCCTTTTGATCTTGTATTTTTTCTCTCCTTTTCCGTCGAGGTGGCCAGTATTCCAGTCCTTTGATTCAGAGACATTGAGAGACCAATATTTTCCCTCCTGTCTTTTATTTTCAAAATACTGAGCTTCTGAGAAAATTATACTAGAGGGTAATGAGATAAATCAAATGTCTTCTGAGGAGCAAGTAGGAGAACAGAAGAAAGAGGGAGGTACATGGGGAGGCCCTACTTCTCATTCTCTTACAGTTTTCAGGGGGGATTACTGACAAGCTACCATGGTGTATGTCAGGAGTTGGCAAACTACAGCCCATGGGCTGGTGCTTATTTTAATAAATAAAATCTAGAGGGACACAGCCATGTCTACTCATTAATATATTGCCTAGGGCAGCAGCTATATTTGCAACCATTGAATGGAGTAGTTATGGCAGAAGTCTGTGGCCTATGACATATTTACTATCTGAACAATTTTACTCCTGGCCTATGTGAGTGGCACCCCCTGCAGTGGAGAGTTTCAATACCTGCAGAAATACACAGCTGCCCTGAAACTACAGATACCTGGCAAAGACTAGCATTGCTATGAGGCAGGAACCACTTCATATGACAGGATGCATTTTAAAAAGGGATAAAAATCATGATTCTCATACAAATATAAAATGAACACATCAAGGATTTTATTTAACCCAATAATGAGGAGACTGGTAAGATATATAAAAACCAGTTCAAATGGAAATTTTACTTCCAGAGATTTATATTCTCTATCTGATAAAATTAATTTGATTGCCATGAACAGGAATCATTTGCTTAATTATGCACAGAAAACATGTGCATGAATATTAGTGTTCTACAAGTCAACTTTTTTCTCTACAGAATTGTAAGATAACCTAGTTGAAGATAACCAAAAGCAAAAGAACCACATGGGTGAGCTAACCAGGATTCCTAGTAAATTGCAAAATGTTGCATACTTTTCCCCTACAAGACCTAAGAGCACAGACAAACCCCAAAATATTTTGCTTTTTTATAACACTTGGAACATTCATATGACCCTAAGGAAGCTGTATAATGACTGAGATTAAATTATCCAAGCAGGTGTTTTGGTCTCAAATTCAGAATAAATTTGATTTAAAGAAAATAGAGTATATTGGTATTTCTTGTATTTCTGAATTCCGGGAATAAAATTCATCTGTTGGCCCAGCCGGGCGTGGCTCAGCGGTTGAGCGTCAAGCTAGGATCCAGGCAATCGGGGTTCGATTCCCGGTCAGGGCACATGCCCAGGTTGCGGGCTCGATCAATGACTCTCTCATCATTGATGTTTCTGTCTCTCTCTCTCCCCCTCCTTTCCTCTCTCTAAAATCAATAAAGATATATTAAAAAAAAAAAAAAATTCATCTGTTGTATTCAAGTTACTTGACCCAGGCCTTGTCTAATCTGTTTCTGTTTTCTTAGACTTGACAATAGATTAATAGGTGATTGGAATATATTTGCTAAGTAAATAGAATGAATGCTAAGGAAGAAGAGAAAATTGGTTATTTCACATAGTTAAATAAAACTTCAACTTTGAGTTGAGGGACACCTCAAACTATGAATGATCTCACATGTGTACTACACAAATTCTGACCTAGATTCACTGTGTCCTGAGCAAGAGAAATAAATATCAAGAAGAATCTGATATGGAAACCAACAGGTGGCAGAGTGAGCCTTAGATCTACCTGTTTTCTAAGAAAACTGATGGAGAAAAGAGTCTCAAACAGAAAATTATTTTCTCTTATAGAAAAAAAAAATTGTGCTTCGCTGGAAAATGATATGTTATCTGGGCTCTCCAGAACACTTTTAGGATTATCTGATTCTAGTCTTTTTTTGCCCTGGAGCTATGTAAATTGGAGCTAAGAAGTAACAGTGCAAAATAATTCTTGTCTATTGACTTGAAAGTTGTGTTCTGCCCTGTAGAGTTTCAACTGATTTCCCTTCCCCTCCTGGAGAAAAACCAATTTTGCCTCCATTTGCATTCATTTCAATATTCCTGATTTATAAATGGGTGTTTTTTCAGATTCTCTTTTTTTAATACATGTTTTTATTGATTTTTAGAGAGAGAGGCAGGGAGAGGGAGAGAGAGATAGAAACATCGATGATGAGAGTCATTGACTGGCTGCCTCCTGCACGCCCCCTACTGGGGATGGAGCCCACAACCCGGGCATGTGCCCCTACTGGGAATGGAACCTTTGACCTTTTGGTGCATGGAGTGATGCCCAACCAACTGAGTGACACCGGCCAGGGCAAGAATCTCTTTTGAACCAGTTCTAACATCTGCCCAATATTTTAGTTGGTTAATGAGTAGAATAAAAGTTTTACACCTGTTCATTTTTATCCTTATGAGAGTCATGATTTTAACCTCTTTCTGAAAATTATCTTTTAACACTCTCCAAAATAGTTTTAGGAGAAAGTGATTGTTCAATTCAAAACAGGAGGAGGGGGAGAGAAAAAAAACAGGGAGTGGAAAGGGGATACCAAACTGTCACAGTTACTTGGGAGTGGCATTTGGAATAATTATTAGTGTGCTCTAAGGACGCATTTAAACATTTATGCACGTAGATGATGCCAGCCCACTGGGATAGCAACAATATTCAGGTAATACTCTGAAAACTGCCTGTTGATACATTTTTTAAAAATTATTTACCCCACTGCCTTCATCAAAATGTCAAGATGAATGTGGAGATGTATCTAATTCAAAAGACAATTTTCTATTTCTCCCTCTATTTACATTTATTTCCTACATCCTTTGTGTGTTAAATATCAGTGCAAATAGCACACTAGTGTTAAAATGTGTAGATGTAATAGGGCTCAGTTATACAATTTGAATCTAATAAGTCTTCTCCTCTGGCCTTTCCCAGGTGAGTCATTAGAACAGCCCACTTCCTCCAGGACTGTCTGACTTAATCTTCTTCAGAAGGTAGAAATCAATAGGATAGCCTCAAGTTTAGGTCTCCAGGATCTTATTGAGTCGACAGAATTTGATACAAAATATCTATCATTTCTCAACTCTGGAATACAAAGGACTGCACTGTTAATTCTCCTGGGAGACTAAGAAGAGATTCTCCAGGGATAAACATTGCAAGAGCTTCCTCTAAATTATAATTAGTTGGGCTCTGTGGAAAATAAAATTCCCACTGGAAAAGAAATGCTCATTTGGTAAATAAATGCAGTCTCTCCCCAGACACTAGAGCATTGTTTGGGGAAGAAAATTTCAGAATTCAATATTCAGAAAATAAAAGAAGAGATAACACATGATTTCCTTGGAGGTTTTGTCAGGCTCTAAGAACAACACATTATGTGCAAGAAAACACCAGCTGTTTCCCTAGAATGCAGAAGCAATAATTCTGGTTGATTACTTCTTTCTAAGGCTGCGTTAGTGGGGAAACCGTTACAGGCTTTCACCAGCAGAGGGGATACTACCCTAGGAAAAGGCACACTCTTGCATGCCCATCTCTTTCACTGGAATTTTCCTGTGGTGTAGGAGACAAATGTTTCTTCCTTGCTTTTCTCATTTATAGCATTTTAACAGCAGGAAATCTGCTGCTCGGTGCCCAGAGCGTAATTGTTCTGCGGGAGCAGGAGGGAGATGCGGGAAGCTGTGGAGAGGGGAGTCCTCGGGAGCTGTCAGCATGGGAGGGATTTCCGTACACACTCACCGCTCGCTCCTTCCTCCAACCCCCAATCCCAAATTTATTCCAAAACCTCCATAGTTCCTACTTAGCTCCTCCCTGTGGGAGTCTGTTAGCTCTTCACAGTCAACGGAGGCCTCTAATGCACAGGAATTCCTAATTTTTCCTCCAAGAACTTTGGATTTTAAAATCTCTAGCTGTTTTCCACCTAATATCACCATGAGCTAATGGCTTCCTTTTCCAGCATTTCTGACATTGCGAGAGATAAAGAAACGAATTTCAGGAGGGAAGCTGTTCCCCAGTGGGGTTGCAAGGGTTGCCCGAGGTGCTGAGTGAGCGGAGGATCCACTTTCTGTGAGATGCTGGGACCCAGAAAGCGCCTGGCCCAGCCAGCTGTGAGCCCCCCCAGTCACGGGGCGCAGGGGCCCCTGCTAGTGAGGAAGGGAGGCCAGTGTCTCGCAGAGCATAGGACAGCGCCTCAGGCTGCAGACAGGCCAGTGCCACGTGGCCCAGCCAGCCCCCTTCAGAGCTGAGAGACGGGGTGGGGGGGGGGGTCGAAGGAAGGGAGGGAGGGAGGGAGGGAGGGAGGGAGGAAGGAAGGAAGGAAGGAAGGAAGGAAGGAAGGAAGGAAGGAAGGAAGGAAGGAAGGAAGGAAGGAAGGAAGGAAGGAAGGAAAGGAGGGAGGGAGGCAGGTAAGGAGGGAAGGAAGGAAAGAGCAAGGAAGGAGGGAGAGAAAAGAAAAAGAAAAAAACCACAAAGAGCTTTCTGGTTAGAAAAACAGAACCCATTGTATATTCTTTACATTTTGTTGCACGTAAATATCATGTAGCAATTCAGGCCCAATCAAGAGGCAGAAACCACACAGTGTTTTAAACAAAGAAAGATTAATATAAAGAATTATTAAACTATAACCAAAGAGTAGCTGTAAGATGTTTTTTAAACCATATGTGGAACCCTAGGGCTGAGAGAATACCTAAGGAAGGCCAAATTTGGAAGTCCCGAAGGCGGGGTTCTGATCTCATCGGAGATTAGATTGCAGCCCCCTGGAGACAGAGAAGTTTGCTGGTTTGTGTGGACCAGATCTGTTCTGCAGTTGCTGGGCAAGTAAGGAAGCAACCTGGGGCACTGGCTTGCTGCAGTCGTGGCCAGCGCGCACTGGCACCCAGAGACAGCCTTCCTGGCACAGCCGGAACGCAGGTGAGCCACAGCTAGTGGCCTGGATGTGACCGTGCTGAGGAATGGAGGTGGCTATGAGGGCAGGAGGCCTGGACTGCACGGGTCTATGTCAAGAAGGAAGCAGGAAATGATCACCAAGCTGGGCTGGAACTGCAGAGGTGTGGACAGTCACACATCTATCTGGGTTCTTGTCTGGGGCAGAGGACAGTCCTGTGTTCTCACGCCCTCCACTCTAACTCACTGCGAACACTAACAGGAGGTCCCCTTCCCCCTGCCAGGTCCTTCCACCGCCCTCTACTGAGGGAGCTGAACATCAACACTGCTCACTGTGAAGAAGAGATGTTTCCAAGAATTCCATCCTTTGTTTATAGCACAGCAGATATTGGAAGGTAAGTTTGGAGCTGAGGGGCAATACGTGGATAAGTGGCACATATGAAGAAGCTGTATGTAATTAAATGCAGAATGTGAGTGTGATGACCCTGGGTAACAGAAGAAATCATTCAAACCTGTGAAGAATTTTTGTGAGCTTATTTGAGCCAAACTGTCAACAATTGCGAGGAAGTCAAAACCTCAAAGGACTGAGATACTACTCTGGAGACTGGCAGTTTTGCACCTTGCTTTATAGATTACAATCAAAGGGGGAAACATAAGTGGGTTACATGAAAACCATTGGTGATAGATTAGGGAGGTGGGAGAAAGCAAAGCATGGAAACCTCTGGGATTGGATACAAAGTAAAATGATAGACACACACTGTATTTCTTTTACATAGATGGGTACAGGATAGTTAACAGTCAGTCACCCATTACCAAGATATCAATGACAATGAGAGAATTCCTGGTCTCTGCCCTGGTGTGTGAGGGCCCTGAAAAGGGGGAAATTACTTTGTTTTACAAAGGCGTGTGTTTAATCAGGTATGTTATCTCAGAAGCTAAAGACAACCGACTGGTTTACTTAAGGTGAAAAATTGACCTTTGTTAGGGAAAAATACTGCCCCAGGACATGGCTACCAACCATAAACTGCTTATGTTTAAAAAGTTTTCATTTCAGACCATCTTTTGTGGCTACTTTAGGTTTCTGAGTTTGCAAGTCCTCCACGTCCGCCTGCCCTGAGCTTTTCAGATTTAGTATGTGGCCCCTTTTCGTCCATACCCTCAAAAAATATTTTTCTTTTCCTAAATACAAATACAATTTTTTAATTCCTAAAGTTCTGAAAGCAAGGACTCCTCCAGGTATTGTTAAATAGACTCTTGGACTGGAAGGACCCTAAGTGACCATTTAAACTAAGATTCTGAAGTCTAGAGTGCCAAGTAAGAAATCCCATCACAGCCATCCGCATGAGTGAGCTCCATTGTGATTTTATAATATCCAATGTCATAATAACCCTCTGATCAGTTATTAAAATCCCTATATTGCACACAAGGGAGGCGACTGGGGCTCTGGGAGAGTAAATTCTATGATGATAGGGCTAGAAAACGTCTCATTGAGAACAAGTTAAAAGGGCTTTGAAATACTTTTAGCATTAATTTCCAGTTTGTTAGACTAACTGAAGACCTTCTAAACAGGAGAGGACAACCTGGCCAGGCGTGGCTCAGCGGTTGAGCATCACCTAGGATCCAGGCGATCGGGGTTCGATTCCCAGTCAGGGCACATGCCCAGGTTGTGGGCTCGATCCTCAGTCAGAGGCCTGCAGGAGGCAACCGATCGATGTCTCTCTCATCATTGATGTTTCTCTCTCTCTCCCTCTCCCTTCCTCTCTCTGAAATCAATAAAGATATATTTTTAAAAATAAAAATAAATAAACAGGAGAGGATAGAATGACCCAGATTAAAGGCACAGAGGAAAACACCGTAACCAACAGAGGGAAGTTTGGTCAGGTGAGAGCACTGTCGCTATAGGAAAGGGCGAGCGCGGGTTTGGAAGCAGACTGCTGAGGTTGAAATCAAGGTTCTGCCACTTATCAATGACACAGGCTTGAGCACAGTATCCTAACTTGTCTCAAACTCCGTTATCTCACCGGTAGGATGGAGGTGATCATCATGATGCCTCTTTAGAGAGATGTTGGGAAAATAAATGAGCAAATGAATATGAAATACTGAGAACAGTGCCTGGCACAGAGCCAGTGCTTTAGAAGTGCGGCAACTCCTATGATCTACTTTGTACAGCAGAAGAGGCCAGCAAAATTGAGAGAAGGGTTTTGAGGGGTGAAATTAAGATCCTCTTTAGAAATTGGAAAGAGGGAAACTGACAAAAATGAAAATGTTTCGAATTCCACACCTCGGGACAGTGCGAAGCATGAGTCTCCTCCCATACAGATGAGCACAGAATTTTGAGGAAGGCACAGCATCCCACATTCCCACAAAATAGGAAAGCGCTTCGGCAGGCGTTAGGCTGCATTCTCTCGGGAAGCTGGGAGAGGAGGCGTCAGTGGTGCCTGGGCAAGGGCAGGGCCACGTGGAATGGGATGTAGTCGAGTTTGAAGGAGGAACTTTACAACACAGATTATTTGCATTTATGGGCTTTCTGATGCGGTTGGTTGGTTGGTTTTACTATATTGGCTCCTGATGGCTTTTGAAAGCCTCTAACATTACTGGACATAAATATCAGAATAGGTGAACAGGTGCAGCCCGAGGTGGGCAGGCAGTCACAGGAAATGGCAAACTAGCCTCGAATATGAGTGAAGAGAGAAATGGAATGGACATAGTAGGGTCAGAGTCTCCTGCTACCCTCATCATGGGCATTTTGTAAAAAAAAAAAACAGAACAAAACTATTCTATTCTAAGGCCTATTAGGTATTTTTTAAAGCCCATATTTAATTGTTAATACTATATCCAAGGCTTCTTGCTGGGGTTCATATTGTTGGTTTAGAATTTGTGATTCACCTGAACTTCTCTCACACAGGAAAAGTAGTCATCTGCAGTTCTTACTAAATACATCTTCTCCTTTCTTGACCTCAGTGAGCATATCATTTGTGTTCATTTCTGCTTATTAAATGAATTACTTATGTTCCAACATTTTGCATCTAGCATTTAGATATTTGAAGGCAAACATACTCATTTCCGAATATTTCCATTCACTCCAATAATTCAGCTGTTTCAGTTGGAAATTTCATGGTGTGTCCCCAACTATAATAAGATATTTTCCTACTTGGAACTTCTATTGAATAACACAATTGCACACACTGCTTGTGAAAAGTAATTGGGGTTAGTCATGCTTTCTTTCTTAGGCAGTCTCATTTTCTAGGAAGCAAATGAGTGGAATATAGGTCCTGCCCTTAATTTTCTCAATCCAGCATGCTTGAAATGATTGTATAGCCTTGCGTTCTACTAGGACAATTCCATCAAACATTTTACTCTTTATTCTATAAAGATATTAAAAATGATTCTTTTCCTTCTGGTGCATGTCTGTGCCTCTATTTTTGTTCATTTCTATTTTTCAATTTTTCCACTAAAATTCCATTCTTTTAAACTTTTTAAAATTCTGCCCACTTATTTTATATCCTAAGAAGATTATATATTAGCAATGCACATTATACATATTAAAATAATCATCTTTCTGCATTGTGAAGGAAATATAAATGTACAATTATATTTAATTTTGTTTATTAAAACAGCTTACCTCAGGGACAATTCTATTGGGTCATTAAAGGATATTACATGTATACATAGCCCCTGATAAATAAGTCACAGATACTAATAAGAAATCCAAATCCAAGCCCCTATTATTCATGGATTCAGCTGCCCTTTGTTCACCAAAATGGTAAATTTTAATAAATGGTACCTATTGTTATTCCATAGACTCAAACTCTAGCCAAAGGCAGGGGTAGGGTGGGTGCTCCCACAGGAGGCACAATAACTCCCTGAGCACATTCTGCATTTTGAGTACATTTGTAAAGAAAACATGTTAGCATGACAGTTGTTAGCACCGTAATGAAAGGGCATCAGAGAAAAGCGTGTGGAAGCAGGACTCCAAATAAGTAGGAGAGGAAGTCAAATTGTAGAGTGTCTTTTTTATTGTTGTTTTCTTGTTGTCAATTTTAGAAGCTTGCTGCCCATCCAACTACCAATCAATAAAGGTTTTGTTTTCCTTCCCATCCCTCCTCTCCCACAACCTAGATTCCTTGCCCCAAAGTGAGAGCCACGCTGTACCATTGCCTCCAATTTGTCTTGCTTAACGTCTCACATCTAGTATGTGTCAAAACAAGATCTGAACCCAGTCCTCCTTGGCCTCGGTGTTCTTTGACTGGCCGTTAGGTCTATCACATAAATGCCCAATGTGTGTCTGGCCTGGAAAATACAAGGCAAGTACCACCTCAATCCCTTATCTGGAGCTCCAAAATCCAAAAAGCTTTAAAAACCAAAGAAAGTTTTTCATAGTGTTTGGTAAATTCAGTTGGTGGTAGGTCTGACCTGAACTGATAAAACAGTATCTATGATCTTAATTTATCCCACTTTATGTGAATATTCATACATTTCCCTAGAGAAATGTTCATGTGTTTCATCACTGTCCCTGCCCTTTGCCATGGGCATATGCTGAGACACTGTGTAAGCAGGGCAGTCCCACAAGGGCCCATTCCTAGAAAGATACTGCACTTGGATTGAAGCTCTGCTGTCAAATCTTTAATAATTTTTGAACTAGGTTTTGCATTTTTCACTATGCACAGGTCCCTGCATATATAGCTAGTCCTAAATATAAGCACTATAGTATCTTCCTAAAATCTGAAAAGTTACGAATTTTAAAACATCTGACCCTAAGGGCTTTGGTTAAGGGACCAACGCCACACTACCAGTATTACTGCTATTCACACTAACACCACGGATTGAGTGCCCTCTGTAGGCAAGTGAGT
The DNA here is from genome assembly GCF_964146895.1 of Miniopterus schreibersii. Classification (NCBI taxonomy): domain Eukaryota; kingdom Metazoa; phylum Chordata; class Mammalia; order Chiroptera; family Miniopteridae; genus Miniopterus; species Miniopterus schreibersii. The sequence continues at coordinate 63,926,539 of NC_138106.1, read as the reverse complement.
TTCTAAGCACTTTATACATGTTAAATATAACCCCATGAGGTATTTTCTACATTTTAGAAATTTGCATATAGTAAAGTTCAGAAAGTTATCTTAAAGTTCTTAAGATCTCCAAGCTAGCAAATGACAGAGCTGGAATTCAAACTAAGGTCTGCCTGACTTTGGGACTCATGAAAGAAGACTTACTCTACTTGAAGACAGGTGATTTGGAAGTGTTAGGATGAGCCATATGACATTGCCAATATTCAGTCATTTTGACATAGAAAAACGGCTTTTTCATCTGGCTCCTTTTATTTCAGTTATTTTTTTTTTTTTTCAAATGGTAACCAAACTAATCTTTCTGCTAAAATAAATAAAAAGTTGCAGTGAAGTCAGAAGAAAAATTTATGTAGTCCAATTTAAAACAAGTTGCATGTCTCAACCAGTCTCACCAGAGATGACATCACTGCTCCTAAATGGGGAGGACCGGTCACTTGGGAGACCCTGGTTTTATTGTGATCAGCTGCAGACTATCAGCAAGGATGACCTCATCTGCAGCTGAGGAGGTTTGACCTTTGCCCCTTCAGGCATTTGAGGCAGAAAAAAAGTGCTTCACGGGCTGAGGAATGTAAAACAGACAAGCACCCTTCAGCCTGGCAGAGTTTATCAAGCATGTGTTGAGTGCGAACGCTCAGACTTGGACATGATGTAAAAGCCATTAAGAGAAAGAACAATGAGTAGCCTGGGAATTGGGTGGGTCCTTTGGCGTTTCTTGGTAATACTAGAAAAATATATTTTTCATTTTCCAGTAATAAAAGATAAGAAATGAGCCTTTTACAAAATGATGCTTTTACCAATTTTCCATAAAGGCATGGTAGAATTTAAATTGTCATTGTAATCAGCTTTCGAGAGAATATCTTAGACCTAATCAAATCAATTACGAATAGATTAATTGCCTAGTTTAAAAAAAAAAATTATGACATACTCTTCAGCTAAATTTTTTAACTGTTTCAGTGATTGTGAATTTCCACAAGAGCCTGGGCACTCACATGAGCCCAGAAGTGGGAGGGAGGTCAGTGGGGGAAGTTGTCTATTGAGTATTCTTCCCCTGTTCTGCTTACTTCCACTGAACTCAGAGACAGAGTAGCTTCCAATGTTACAGGTTTTGTTTTTTGTTTTGTTCAAGAACTCCTTAATAACCAGAAATTGCTTAATACTTTAGGATTTTTGACATTTTCTCCTTGATGTAGCACTCATGGGCACCATGATTGGAAGCTCTTAAAGTCAGCTTAAAAGAAGGGTGAACTAGTTTAAAAAAGATTGTTTCCGTCTCCTGGCTGATAATCGTTAATCAATATCTCCTAAATCATACAGCCTGTGAGAAGCGGGTTTTCTGTGTTTCACTTGCAACTAATTGGAGAGATGGAAGCCATCCAAAAGGATGCTGAAATCTGAAACATGAGAGAGATTCCTCCCAGGTAAAAAAAGGCAGTTCATTACTGTAATTTTAAGCTGGGCAGTTGCCCAAATTAACGGGCCAAGTCCTTTATATTTCCTGAATGATTTTTTATCTTACCAACTGCTTCCCACTGTCCAAGTGGAATGTATCTCATTCCCTCAAACTGACAACCTGAGAAGACCAATTGCTTTAAAAGATGAGAGAAAAGCAGCTGAGTTAGGAGGTTAGCATTGTAATTTTTCCTTCCATTTTACTGGTTTTGTCGTGCTGGGGGTGGTGATTTTAATATTTGTCCAATATGTTTCTATTTGATAAAATCCTATTCAAAGTGAGCAGTCAAATTTCAAAAAAGCACTTATATTCAACATTAGTTTTCTTAAGTAGAGATTAGAATTTTAGAGTTTTCCTTGATTTTCCCTCAGTACACCAGAAAGAAATAGTCACTACAATTTATCATCTGGGTCCAACGGACCCTTTTACTTTACATATTATAAATCCATTTTTGAATAATTACAGAAGTAAGCATAAAGAGATAGCATAAAACTTTATTTCAGAAAAAGAAGTCTAAAGGTATTATTATACCTTAATGTCTTTCCACCCACCTCCCTCTTTAGAGTTTATTGGGTTTATAACCTGATGGGATGAATGGGTAAATAAATTGTGGTTTATCCATGCAATGGAATACTACTCTGCATACAAAGGACTAAGCTATTGATACACTCAACAACATGAATATATTTCAAAATAATTAAGCTGAGTGAAAGAAACCAGACCCAAAAGAGAATGCATTCTGTATGACTCTTCCTGTTATATAAAATTCTTCGAAAATGCAAACTAATGTGTACTGACAGGAAGCGTTTCAGTGGCTGCCTGAGGATGAGGGGAGGAGGCGGGGAGGGACAAGAGGGAGAGATTATAAAGGCGCAAAGGAAACTCCCTGGTGAAGGATATGGTCATTATCTTGATTGTGGTGTATACTTGTAAGGGTATGCATATGTCAGAACTTACCAAATCATACACTTTAAGTACTTGCAGTTTATTGTATGTCAATTATATCTCAATAAAGGTGCTAAATTTATTAATGAAAGTAGGCATGGAAAACAAAAGGCCTAGGTCATGGAAGAACTAGGACCGGCAATCAGGTCTCTGACACTAAAGCCAACAAAGGGCAAAAAAGATAACTCTGCCCAGTGATAGGCTTGGCAGTTAAAATGGGACCCTTGATGGGGAGGGCTGCCTGTAGAGGAGGAATTTGGTTTTTCGAGGTCAATATTTCAATAGTTTCAATAGGTAAGTCTTCTAGGAAAGGATTACTAGCTTGGGGAATTTAATATGAGGTCTTACCCTTTGACCAATTTTCTCTGCAAAAGTCTTTAAAATCATAACTGTGATTTCATTTCATCAGAGAAAAGTAAATATGGATGACTTCATCTCATTTATGGCTACTTAGCAAGTAAGTCTTAAAGGATCGGGAAATAAACAGATACCACAATCATGGAAAATTCTAGGGAAATCTTCACATTCTCTTTTATACAAAGGGCAAAAACAATACCCCAGGATGGCTGTGTAGAGCAGAGTTTCTCAACTTTAGCATTAATGACATTTGAGGCTGGATAATTTTTTCTTGTGAACGTAATCTGTGCATTATAAAATGTTTATCCGCATCCTGTCCTCTAACCACTAACACCTTTTCCCCAGCTGTAACAACCAAAAATGTCTCCAGAGATTGCCACATGTCCCTTGGGGTACAAAATCACCCCTGATTAAGAACCATTGCATTAGATTCTGTCATATGTGGTACAAATTCAGAAATTATAAAGAAGCAAACAGTGAATTTAGAAATATTTGTTCAATATCCTTTATATACAAAGAACTTTTTGCAAATCAGTAAAAATGTACAGCTAAGGAGAGAAACATAAGATCAATAATAATTTTTAAAATTCCCAATTTACCACCAGTAAAGAGTTTTAAAATTTAGATTTCTTCCACACTTGGTCCCCTTCACTGTTTAGTGTGTTAGGCAAAAGTTCTCAGATATCATTCCCTAAAGTATACAGAATATCAATAGCAGCTGATCATTTCTCAGCCAGTAAACATCTGGTAGCATCACATCTTTCCCAGCATTTGAACAATAGTAGCCACAGTCATTAAACAATGCTAAGGACCCTTAGGTAAAATCACTTGGAATGAATTTCTTTTGTATTACACTAGAAATAATCTTATGTTTCCATTCATCAAATAAGATTTGAGTGACTTCCTGATTTAGCTTGGACTGCAAAAAAAACAGAACTAAAAAACTTATACCCATGTGAAGAGAATGTGAGAGTTATAATGATATTATCTTTTTGGTTTGTTGGCTTGTTTTTTAAACTCAAATTTTAGACTCAAGTAAAACAGGCTCGTGACTGTATATGAGGTTGTTTCTGAGTCGCATAAATTCTTTCCATGTTTTGCCCTGTCCCCTTCTTTTCCACCATTCAATCTTGGCTGCCATAGTCAGACAGAAAGTGCAAGGACACTTTGTTCTTGCATCTGTAGTAGAAACTTTGGCAGCAGACAGTAACTGTTCCAGGTCTGTCAGATAGTTGCAGATACTCTCTTTTTGTAATTTTAATTTTCTACTTAAGTCTAAAGCTTTATCATACACATATATATCAATGCAGGCCATATTAAAACATGGGGGAGACTGGAAGGGTGTACATAATGAATAAATTAACTAATTAGTAAGTCTCCTTTTGTTAAAACTGACAGTAGATAGAAGTCCTAATCCTAAGAAAAAGAAGCACTGTAAATGTTTGGAGAAGGCCTCTAAATGTGAATTCTTCGAAGCAGCATTTATATTCAGGCCTATTTATAAAAGATATATTGTAGACGTGATCATTTCAGGCCCTTCCACAATGCAGAGAAAGGATTTATTTGCATGCTAATGTATGCCAAAGGATAAGTAATTCCTCCCCTTCTTCTCCAGATAAACGCTGATCACAAAGCTTAGATTCAATGTCAAATGAATCTCTGAAAGCTGCTACTCAAAGTCACTGCTGGGGAAGAGAAAAGCTTTATGCGCCTAGCTGGGCGGTGGACAAAGCCAAGGTTTCAGTCAAGTACGAGGCTTACATTCCAGCTGTGCAATCATCTCCCTCTGTGACCTCAGACAATTGATTGCACTTCCACATTCCTATTTCTTCATCTATAAAATATGACAAGAGAAGTTTGGTGGGCGGGGGGCGGATCTCAATGTTCATATTCAAACTATAGATCAAATATTATAATTAAAACCACAACATTATCCAGTCCCACAAACCCACAGTAGATGCCATAATATTATATCATTTGTCACTAATTATCTGCTTATATTCCATCTGGTTCAGACAAAAAGGTGGTCTGTTCTTTCGCCGGCAAAATAAATCCAACTAGAGTGCGCCGCTGACACTGTTCTTTCCCTGCATTCTGTTAACTCCTTCGAAACAGAACGATCTTGTGGGAAGCATGAAAAAAGTGACTGCATACACAGGATGTGAAGCGCTTCTTTAAGAGCGAGTAAGTTTAGTTTTAATCCAAACCCAAATTATACCTTTAATATTACCCTTCATCCGAAAATGTGGAAAAAACTTACTTGGGTTATGCTCTTAACTGAATAAGAGAAAATTGTTCTTAATCCAAGTTCTGTGCATAACCAGCTATGTGAACTTGGACAATTATGCTGATTTATAGGAAAAAAATTATATAATCTTTATGTATATATATTTAGTAGGCTTTGTAAAAACATCGAGAATAATTACAACAGTAAGTTAAGAATCCTTGAACACATTTTTTGCATTGTTAATAACTTAGGAAAGTATTCACAGAATACTAAGTGAAGAGGTAAAGAAGGGATACAAATGATATGTTTAGTATGATCTCATCTGCCAAAACTAAAAATGCCAACACTAGAAGAAAATTCACCAAAATATTAGCAGTAATTGTTTTATTTATTACAGTGGAATTGTAAATGATGTTTTCTCTTCCCTTTTCTCCCCATTATAATATTCTCTAATACCCATACATTATCTTATAAATAGAAAATAACAAACAATTTCTATTAAAATATAGTTAATATACAATATTATATTATTTTCAAGTACAACATTGTTATGCCATTTATATACCTAATATTGTAGTGATCACTACAATAGTCTAATGATCACTTGTCACTGTACAAATTTATTATAATTTATTATTGACTATATTCCCCTTGCTGTCTATTATATCTCCATGACTTATTTATTTTATAACTGGAAATGTGTCCCTCTCATTCCCCTTCACCTTTTACACTCTAACCCGCACCCCCACCCCCACCCCCACTGGTCTAGCAACCATCAGTTTGTTCTCTATATCTGTACCTATTTGGGTTTGGGTTTGTTTATTTATTTGCTTTGTGTTTTATTTATTTATTTATTTATTTATTTATTTATTTATTTATTTATTTAAAATATGTTTTTCTTGATTTCAGAAAGAGGAAGGGAGAGGGAAAGAGAGAGAGAGAGAAACATCAATGGTGAGAGTCATTCATCGGCTGCCTCCTGCACGGCCCCTACTGGGAATCGAGCCTGCAACCTAGGCTTGTGCCCTGACTGGGAATCAAACTGTGACCTCCTGGTTCATAGGTTGATGCTCAACCACTGAGCCACACCAACAAGTCTTCTTTGTGTTTTAGATTCAACATAGGTCCATTCATGTTGTCACAAATGGCAAAATTTCATTCTTTTAATGGCTGAGTAATATTTCATTGTCTGTATATATATATATATATACCACCTTTTTTACCTATTCATCAATCATTGGACACCTAGGTTTCTTCCATACTTTGGCTATTATAAATAATGCCACAGTGAAATTAGCAATGCATAAATCTCTTCCAGTGGGTGTTTTTGTTTTCTTCCGATAGATACCCCAAAGTGGAATTGCTTAGTCATATGGTAGTTCTATTTTAAATTTTTTGAGGAGTCTCCACACTGTTTTCCATAGTGGTTGCACCAATTTACAGTCCCATCAACAGTACACAAGTTTTCCCTTTTTTACACATCTTCACTAACACTTGTTATTCACTGACTTTTTTAAAATAGCCAATCTGGCAGGTATGGGTGGTATTTCATTATGGTTTTGATTTGCATTCCCCTGATGATTAGTGATGTTGAGTATATTTTCATGTGTCCATTTGCCATCTGTATATCTTCTCTGGAGAATTAGCTATTTAAAACCTTTACCCATTTTTTAATCAAATTGTTTGCTTTTTTAATGTGGACATACAAGTTCTTTATATCTTTTTGCTATTAATCCCTTATAAGATACATCATTTGTAAATATCTTCTCCCATTCAGTGAATTGCCTTTTCATTTCCCTGATGTTTTCATTTACTGTGCTATTGCTCTTCAGCTTGATGTAGTTCCATTTGTTTATTTTTGCTTTTGTTTCCCTTGCCTGGGAGACATATCTAAAAATATATTTCTAAGAGCAATATCAGAAAGTTTACTGCCTATGTTTTCTTTTAGGAGTTTATGATTTCCAATTTTACATTTCAGTTTTTAATTTATTTTTAATTTATTTTTATATGATGTAAGAAAGTAGTCCAATTTAATATTTTTGCACGCAGCCACCCTGTTGTCAACACTACTTATTGAAAAGACTGTCTTTCCAATTGTACAGTGGTACCTCAGTTTTCGAATGTCTTCATTGATGAGCATTTTGGTTTACGAATGCCGTAAACCCAGAAGTAAATGCTTCGGTTTTCAAACACGCCTCGGAAGTCGAACATGCCACATGGCTTCCGCTGAGGGCAAGATCCTGAGGCCTGGCTGTCAGCTACTGATCCCTCGGTTTTTGAACGTTTCTGAACTTGAACGGTTTTCCAGAATGGATTACATTAGAAAACCAAGGTACCACTGTATATTCTTTCCTCCTTTGTCATAGAGTAGTTGGCCATGTAAAATATGGGTTAATTTCTGGGCTTTCTATTCTGTTTCATTCATACATGTGTCTGGTATTGTGCCAGTACCTTACTGTTTTGATTACTGTAGATGTGCAGTATACTTTGGAATCAAGGATCATGATACCTCCAGCTTTGTTCTTCTTTCTCAAGATTGCTTTGGCTATTTGAGGTTTTTGTGGTTCTATACAAATTTTAGGATTATTTGTCCTAGTTATGTGAAAAATGCTATTGGTATTTTGATAGGGATTACATTAAATCTGTAAATTGTTTTGGGTAGAATGGGCAGTTTAATACTATTAATCCTTCCAATCCATGAGCACAATATATCTTCCCATTTATTTATGTCCTAGTCCATTTATTTCTTTAATGTTTTAAAGTTTTCAGAGACAAGTCTTTCATCTCCTTCGTTAAATTTACTCCCATGTAATTTTATTCTTTTTGATGCAATTTAAATGGAAGGATTTCCTGGATTTCTCTTCTTCGATCATTTTTTAAATAATGTATAGAAATGCAACCAATTTCTGTATATTAATTTTGTTTCCTACAACTTTACTAAATTTATTTATCAGTTCTAGTGGTTTTTTGGTGTAGTTTCTAAGTTTTTTTATGCGTAGTATTATGTCATCTGCTTATAGTGACGGTTTTACTTCTTCCTTTTCAATTTGGATGATTTTTACTCCTTTCCCTTCTCTGATTGCTGTGGCCAGGACTTCCAATAGTTTCTCCAATAGAAGTGGTGCTATTTTGGGACTTATTTCTATTTTTTGTATATTTGTTATAGGTTCTTGGTTTTTGGGTAGTCTGAGATTTATATGCAACATCTTTTGTATATAACAGTTAATGTTAAGTTGCTGATTATTAAGTTCAAATGCATTCTTAAAGCATTACATTTTACACACCTCATTTTTTATGTTTTCAATGTCATATTTTACATATTTTGTGTGTGTATACATTACCTTATTATTGTAGATATTAATAATTTTATTACTTTTGTCTTTTAACCTTCATAGTAGCTTTATAAATGGTTGATTCATTACGTTTACTATATGTTTGCCTGTACCAGTGATATTTTCTCTTTCATATATTCTCTTATTTATAGTTCAGGCCTTTTCTGCTTTAACACTTCCCTTCAACATTTCTTGTAAGGCTGGTTTAGTGGCAATAAACATTTTAGCTTTGCTTATCTGGGAAACTCTTTCTTCTTTTTTTTAATTCTGAATGATAATCTTCTGGGAAGAATATTCTTGGTTGTAGGTTTTCCTTTCATTGTTTTGAATATGTCATACCACTCCCTTCTGGCCTACAATCTTTCTGCTGAAAAATTAGCTCACGGTGTTGTGAGGTTTCCTTTGTCCATAAATAGTTACTTATAAGACTCTTTCTTTGTCTTTAAGTTCTGATATTTCAATCAATGTGTCTTGGTGGATATCTTTGTGTTCATGTTGTTCTGAAATCTCTATGAATTCTGGACTTTAATGTCTGTTTCCTTCCCTGAGTTAGGAAAGTTTTCAGCCAGTATTTCTTCAAACAGGTTTTATGTCCCTTTATCTCTCTCCTCTGCTGGGACCCATATACTATAAATATTAGTATGCTTCATGTTGTCCCAGAAGCCACTAAAACTCTCCTTATTTTAATTCTTTTTTCTTTTTGAAATTCCATTTGGGCAATTTTCATGACCTTGTCTTCCATATTGCTGACACATTCTTCTATATCATCTAAACTGCTGTTAATTCTCTCTAGTGTATTTTTCATTTAATTTATTGTATTCTCTAGTTATGATTGGTTCTTTTTTTAAAAATCTTTATTGTTGAAAGTATTACAGATGTTCCCCTTTTTTACCCATTAACTCTCTCTACCATGCACCCTGCCCCCCCCCAGCCCATATTTTCTATCTCCTTGTTGAAGTTCTCACTGTGTTTATCTATACTTCTCTTGAGTTCAGTGAGTACCTTATGACAATTACTTTGAACACTTTAACTGGTCAACTGCTTATCTCCATTTCATTTAGTTCTTTTTCAGGGTTTTTATTTTGTTTTTTCATTTGGAACATATTTTCTGTACCTCAGTTTGCCTAAGTCTTTTTCTTGTTTCTATGTATTAGATAGGTCAGCTACCTCTCATGATATTGAAAGAGTGGCCATATATAGAAGGTGTCCCGTGGGGTACAGTAATGCAATCCCCCCGGCCACAAGTGCCAGGTGCTCTAGGGGTTACCCTGTGTGGGCTGTGGGCACCCTCCTGTTGTGGTTGGGCCATGACTGTTGTGGGCACATTGATGTGTGAGGCTTTCCCCTAGCCCGGCTTCTATTGCTGCAAGTGCATTGGTGGGGCTGGGCTGGCCTACAGACTGGCTGGCAGTGACACCTGCCCACTACTGCTGTGAGCACACTGTTGTATGTGGCAGACCCCTGGCCTAGCCGTCTCAGGGTTTAGCTTCAACTATTGCTGGTGCTCTGCTGTGTGAGATAGACCATCAGTGTGGGTGACTGCAAGGCTGCCCTCTACTATTGAGGATGCATTGATGTGTGAGAAGGCTGGCCTTTTGACTCTGTTTTGTGAAGCTCTGGTCAGCCTGCCAGGAAATAAATAAGATAAACCCCCAGAGTGGGGTGCTACTTTAGAGGGCGCTTGCTGGCCAGGGTGGGGAGATTGGGCTGGCTGGGTCATCAGGGGAATGTCAGGTGGGGCAAACAGTTAACAGGTAATGGAGAGTGTCAAACTTAGAACCTCACCCCTCCCCAGTTAGTCTGCCGGGTATAAGGAGAGTAAAACAAACAAAGAAAAAAAAATGATGTCTTCCAGTGCTTCCATGCTCTAAAATTAGTCAGTATACACTTTGACCCAGGTACTTTTCAAGGTGCTTTCTCTATGCTGGGAGGCAGAGTGAGTGAGTTTGTGAGGCCCTTTAAGGGAGGAGTCTCAGTTGCATACTCTCCAGTCTTTAGCTCGCCAAGATGTAAGCCTCACTAGTTTTCAATACCAGATGTTATGGGGGCTTTCCTTCCAGGTGCAGGTCCCCTAGGCCGGGGAACCCAATGTGGGTCTCAGCCCCTTGCTCTTCAGGTGGGGGCTCCACAGTTGTGATAACCCTCGTGCACCACTGCTACTCTTACCGGTGTCAATGTGGCTTTCTCTTCATACCCTCCATTGTATTGAATCTGCTCTGCTAGTCTTCAAGTCATTCTCAAAGATTGTTGCTCTATATGTAGTTGGTTTTGGTGTTTCTGTTGGAGGAGGTAAGCCCAGGATCTTTCTACTTCGCCATCTTGACCCCCTTCTGAAAATAACACACTATTTATAAAAAAAACACATATGACTTCCATGCAAAGAGAGTACTTTAGCTTCCATCTGTTAATTCTTCAAACAGTATTGCAGTTACTCCTGAGAATGCTCAGATAATCTTACATACTGACAACATTTCAGGATCAAAAGATTGATGATAACCCAAGTCTTGCAAAAATTAATTCCTAGGTATTATTTATTTCCTCTGCTGATTACTAGAGTCAATGATGTGGAGATCAGGGTTGGTAGGTAGAGAATAATTGCCCTTGCTGCAGACCAGGAGCCATCGACTCCTGTAGAAGAGATAACAGTAGGCAACAGTGACATGCTGGGAAACACTTATTAAAGGAGCCACAAAATGGCTTCCTCAATGACTAGAAGTTGTGTCTAGCAAACATATTAGCAAACCTCTGTGGCTTTATTGTGCAGCCACCTTCCTGTAGGAAACCACCTCCTTCTTCCACAGAGGAGTCATAAGCAGTGAGCTCTGGAGCTGCCACAACCGCACACATGCTCCGAAAGAGTTCTCCAGTGTCTTTCTGAAATGTATGCACAAAGCTCCTGCCTAGTGTCACTGTGACCCAGTTCCTCACTTGTTTTGTATTTATCAAACACCAAGCAAGTGCCAAAGCCAGGAGATTAAAATTATCTCTTCATTTAAAATGAAAAAGTTTAAAATTTCAATCTGACAAGTAGTATCTTGAAGTTATAACTTCATGTTTGCTTCAAGGGATTATGTAAAGAGGTTGCATTTTAGACTAAAAAGGACCTAGCCTTGAATCATGACAAAAATATATATTAATGGTTTGATCTGGTTAATTCATATAACCTTTTTGAGTTCTGATTACTTATCTATAACAAGGATAATAAGATTAATAACATTTAAAATCCCTAGAAGATCATTGTGATTCTCAATAAATATTATTTGCCTTTCTTGTTAGTAACATATATTAATTAAAAATTTAGCATAATAACAAAACAATATTCTGAAAAAAATTGTTACTACTTTAAGAGCACATAGAAAATAGAATAATTAGCTTATCTGATCAGAGCAGTATGCCTCTGAGGAACTTTGATGAAAAATAGCCCATTAGTCCCTCAGATACTTGTAATAAACTGAAATCATTCCAGATCTTTACATTTTGTTTTATCTATTTCTGACAGAAGCACTAATTTTAGCATACAAGCTCCCAAAATAGGTTACTAACTCTAAAATAAGGTATCCCACCAGAACCACCTCCCTCTGATCAATCCAAACTTCTAGGGGGGAAAAAATCTCACACACAGTTGAATTTTGGCTAAAGCCAGAAATAGGCAATCAGTTCAACCAGCTTGCACCACCCTTATTAAGGAAACAAGTAAGAAGAATTTCCTTATATCCTCAATCATTGTTTTTTAGATGGTAGGAGATAACCTAAGTGTTTCTGAATAAAAATAGAAGGGGTATTTTGTAAAATAGAAAAGATAAATTCCAGATTAAATGTTATTTGATTTTGTTGAAGGTGAGAGTACATAGAGGGATGATATAGAAATGAGGCTTGGCAAAGACTGTAGATTCCAAGCTGAAATATTTGTATTTATGCCATCATCATTTCATTTAAAACACATAACATACAACCTAAGCATTTTAGAGATGAGGAAAGCAAAGTAGATAACTGTTAAGGGACTTGGCCAGATTTATCCTGCAAGAAAAGGGAAGGCAGGGTTGGCACTGAGTTTCCTGATTCCTAGGCCAGGATTGATTCCTACCATCCCTCGTAACCTAACAGATTTCTTTCCAGTGAACTAGTTCAATATTTGGCAGACTAGAATAGAAAGATTTTCTTATATTTGTTATGTTGTTTTGTTATATAGTTCTGTGGCATGCAAAATGACAAATTTGTTTTGGTGGCATCCTTGGGTTTAGTATAAACAATAGATGTCAACAGGTATCATGAAGAAATACACAAAGAAATCACATGTGGATATTAATTAAAAGATCACTTTAGATGAGAAAGTAAATTGTCAAGATTTCCCTTTCTAGAGAAATGAGCAAACAGGAAAAACATGGCTTACCTGTCTGTCTTTCCTTGGATGGTTTCCCCTCTACCTCAGATGATTTTACTTCTTATGTATTTTCTGTCATGAAATTCTTTGATATTCAGATTAACTAAAATGTGTGATGCCACACAAATGTGTGTTTGCTGAGAGTAAAGGAGAATTCCAACTCTGTGCACAATTCTTCATCTGCTTTTTTGAAGCTATGACAGGATCTAGAGCAAGGAAATATGTGCTAAGACATTAAAGAGCTGTCTAAAAAAAAAAAAAGAGCTGTCTATAGGCTCCTGTATACACTGTTTCAGGAAAGCCAGGCCCTGACTTTTCCTGACTTATAGAGCCTTGTTTTCCTCATAGATAGAATTACCTGATCCCCACCTGCAGATTCCACCTCCTACCCTCAGTCCAGGAGACCAATCCTGACATTTAGCAGAAAAGCCATAAGTAATGCCAGCTCTCTATTCTAGCACTTATTATCCTGTGATATTTGTTCCTAGTTGAGTAATAAACATGTGTTCCAGTCTCTAATTGTAAGCAATTTTAAGGCAGCCAACATGTTTTATTTATTTATTTATTTTTGTACTCAGGCCCTAGTATATTGATGACACAGAGCAGTCATTCAATATCTGTTTGCTGACCGACTGACAGATTGGACTGAGCTTCTGTCTTATTGGCGAAACTCAGTCATTGCCAGTTTATGACTCAATCCCCGTTTGTTACCTTCTTAGTATTCTAGCTCTTCCAAGACTCATGGCCTTTTTTTACTCCTGGAAATTCACTCACAGACCTTAATTTCTATCCTTGAGCATCACAGTGACACATTTTTTACAAAGGTACAATTTGCCTACCTTGTTGGATCTCCAAACGTCATCTCTTCTTGACTTCGATATCACTCTGACCTTCTGACTTCCCAGGACATTGCATCAGCCTCAGTGAGATCACAAGAGGGCTCTTGACCTAGGCTACCACTTTGGTGAGTGTAAGGTGTACTACTAGGTTTCCTTTGCTTATCAATTATACATGACAGTTGATAAGCAAAATTACTTTTTTTAAAAAAAATAAAATGACTTACATCTCACCACAGGCCCATTCCATTTATTCATAAAACCTGTGACTATCCAAACTCTATCAGTAATCTGTCAAATGTAGAAAAGAGATAAGCAAAATAAATTTTATTTATCAAAGCAGAACAATTAAGTCACCTAAAAACGTCTCATTTTCCTCAGTAAAGTTGTTTGTGTGAACGTGTGTGTGCATGCATGTTAGTGTGTGTGTTTGGTTTTTGTTTGAGTGAGTTAAACAAGTGTCTCTACCCTCTACATTCCTTTCCAGTTTAAACAACAACAGGTCATTGAACAAATTACCTTATATTGAAAGTTTTAACCTTAAGCTCTTGCTTCATTTTATTTCACATAGAGTCAAACAACCTAATGCAAATCAGTTTGGAAAGTTCCTTTATTTTAATTCACCAATGGCTCAATTCATTAAGGAATCTGTAAATCCAAGTGTCTCGGCCATGACCATAGAAACTCACCTCCAAGAAAAACCAATCCAATAAACAACCTCTTCGAGTTTACCAACTATAAACAACAAGACAAATACTTAGAGAAGTCCCCTGGAACTTGAGAAAAACCAGGAATTTGTCACCTTCACAAAATAATGGACAACATTGTCATCAGTTTTTCAAATTTCTTTCTGAGTCACTGAGTAATGAGCTGTTTTAAGAGCATTTTTACTTGATAAGAGGAAGCTGACTCATGGTTTTGCGGACAAGTTGGTGCCAAGGCGAGGTAGGGCATTGCTTCCATGTATCTATCCCAATGCTCCGGTTGTTTGGAAAATGGGCTTAATCTTCCTCAAAGGTTCACATCAGCAGAAGGATCACGAGGTCATGTTTGTCCACCTAACACCGCATCCTGCTGCTGCAATGGCCAAGGAGAGAATCCCTCAGAGAAAAGGGTGATGTTCGTTTCATAACATTTCTTGTTAACAAGGAAATAAAACACTGAAGTGAAAATATTTTTTCTAACATTTCTTCACCCCATGAGAAAATATAAGAGATTAAATTTAATGTTTAAGGATAAAAGAATATTATAACAATTTTCTCCTCTTTAACTTCAAAATCGAACTGGGTCACAAAATGTTAGAACTGGGTGATTTGGGTTAGGTCAGCCTTTGGCAGCATCTTGATTTAAAGTCCAGGGGAAGTAAACTAGTGAGTTCACATACGATGACAGTAAAATATGATAATTATATTTAAATTTATCTTCGTAGCTGATTAATATAGCAAGTCATATGGGGAGAAAGATGGATGTGGTGCAATAGTCATTTGATTGCTTTTAATTGCCATAATGCTTCCTTCTGAAGGAGGTAATACCTTTTTCTGTGACTGTGAGGTGTCTGTCACTGGGCTGGACTGAGGGACTATTCTGAAGCATTTAACTGTGGCTGCTCATGACCCACAAAGCACAGGAACTAAACAACCACAATTTATAATGCTTTGTACAGATTTGCCAATAGTATCATATCATTACATATTTTTAAATACCTTTATACTGGTCATTCAGAGAGTGTAACAAAATTTTAAAACTCACCCACTGATTGATTCTTGGCCTTAACCCTTAAAAACTGAGCTAACATGCACACTGGCTTCCTGTATGGAATCATGGGGATGGGAGGCAGCTCTGTAACAAGTAGTTAATGTCCCCTATCCAAAGAAAATGATTTGAAGGGCTGAACAAACAAATGACACCAATGTCTCTCAAGTTTAACAGGAACAGGAAATGACTGAGCACCTTCCAGCTTCTCTAAAGACAGAGGCAGAAAGGTAAGGTCAGGACTTGACTTTTTCTGTATCCTACCATTTTCCTCATTAGGACAAGATCAGAGAGGATTAAAGGCAGGACTTAATAAAAAGAATGGACTTGTGAGAAAATCATAAAAGCACTGATGCCGTGAGAGCAGAATTGCATATGTAATGAAGAATATAAATGAAAAAGAGGAAAAAAAATTATGTGTGAGAATGGTATAACAAAAGGGTGTGATTTATTAATAATAACAATAGTTAAGTTAGTGTACTCTGCTAAATGCTATACAGGCACTGTCACTTTTAACCTTTATAACAACCTGGAGAGGTAGGTGTTACTATTGGCTCCATTTTATAAGTGAGGGAATAAAGACATACAGAGGTAAAGTGATTTGCCCATATTGCTGGGAGTTAGTGTAGCTGTGATTCAAACCCAGGCTGAGTACAGACTCCACACTCTCAATCACAACACTACATCGTTTCAGAGTCTCCCGTATTTTACTAGCAAGCTATGTGACCATACCCATATACTTCAATTTTCTTTTAAAAATGCAGGATAATACATTCTTTGTGTTTGTTTATGAGCTTGGACAGGGTGGAGCACTTTTCTGAAAGGCAGTGTCACATGGTGGTTAGGGTAGATCTGAAGTGAGAATGACAGTGTCCAGTTCCTAGGTCTGGTCTGCTCCTTGCTATCTGTGTGACCTTGGGCAAGTTACATAACCTCTCTGTGCCTCTCCACGGTAAAATGAGGATGTCAATAATTCCTACACCATGGGTTTATTATGAGAATTGAGTAAGTGTTGGTAAAGTGGTTAAAGCAGTGGCTGGCACATAAGTACCAAGACATTTTAGTTAAGTAAGTTTTAAAAATCTGAATAGGGGAAGGCTAAAAGATATTTACACTTCAGTACCAACTGACTGCTTGCTGCTTAACTACCGATACTGACTCTCTCAATAGCCCACATTGGCCTCTGCTAATTTTTTAACCAGAAATTTGATCTAAAAACCCAACTTCTTCTTAAAAAACCTCTGTAAAGGATCTCAAATATGGTCATCAGCACTCCGTTCTTTTCCTCCTTTCACTTCCTCCTCTGTTGCCTCTGTTCTCAGGCTGGTTCTGCCTGCGTGGTGGTTTCCAGCACCTACAGGTCTCCTTCATCCTTCCTCGGCTAAAAATCCCAATGGAAGAAGGTTCTTACCAACCAGTCTGATAGCCAAGTCCCAGAACTGATTCTCCTTGATCTGAGTTGAGTCACTTGATGACCCTAGAACCAAACACTGTGGCCAAGAAATGGAATGTGCTGATTGGTCAGGCCTGAGTTACTCAGCCAAGAGGTAGAGTCCCCCTCACCCACACCACATAAATGGAGAGTGAGAGGAAGATTATATCTTCAGTAAATAAAGGTGCTGTGGTGAGAAGATGGGGTAACTGATGCTACAGAGGTGAGATAATAAATCTCTACCACAATGACCAATAATATTTTTTGCGCCACAAAAAAACCCAAAAAACTTGCATTGAGAAATAGAAAACTTATTTACATATTTTGAAAAATAATGACAGCCCTGGCTGGTGTGGCTCAGTTGGTTGGGCATCATTCTGTGCACTGAAGCATTGGCCGGTTCAATTCCTGGTCAAGGCACGTGCCCAGGTTGCAGGCTTGATCCCTGGTAGGGGACATGCAGGAAGCAGCTGATTGATGTTCTGCTCTCACATTGATGTTCCTCTCTCTCTTTCTCCCCTCTTCCTCTCTAAAAATCAATTTAAAAATCAATTTAGTATAATAAATAAATAAATAAATAAATACAACGACACACACTTATGCCAACGTTAAGAAACTCTCATGTTTTTGTTCCTGTGCAATTCTCCCCCTGCTGAAAGGAAAGATGCCTTTCATAAACAGAAATTTTAAAAATATTTTTTCACATGTTAATTTTGTTAACCATTTGCAAATCTTACTTGGAAACTCCATTAACCTTGTTCCTTTTAGTTCTCTTATAAAGACAAATGAAAGATAAACTCAGGGAAAGCATGGAAGACCAAGACTTGTTGAAAGTGCAATAAGTTTTTTGTTTTGTTTTGTTTTAATTTTTCCATGATGACTCCTTGAAAAGAACCACTGGGATTTACATTTCTTTCCAATCCTTCCCTCCCGAAAGTGAGATCATAACTTATTCTGTTCCTGTGCATTTTCTTTATATTAATGCCTTTCTTTCCACTCAAATAAATACATTAAATACATTCACAAAAATTGGAGTTAGGATGAATAAGTAAAACTTTAATGTCAGAAATCATGTAAGAGAAATGTTGCTAATTTATCTTCTTAAAATCAAAAAGAACAATCTTTAAAAGCCAGCTTTAGTTTCATGCAGTGAAATCTCAGTATAGTGAAACAGAAGCACAAGATGAAAGTGGCATTTGTGAATTCCCTGTATTCCATAACGTGGTTACTGTCATGCGGTCTTATCTAGGAACTTTTCTATACTCCTCTCCAAAGTCAATCGTCACATTTCAAAATGTTTATCTTCTACAGTTGTCTACCTCATCCTATTCATAAGTCACTGAAATGATATTTCTAAAGAGTTACTTTAGATAAAACTTGGCATTGACCTTATTTCAAAGAGTGTAGGGCATTTTACAAGCCGTGATGAATTCTTCACAGCACAAAACCAACATGACACATTGGCTTTGTGCAACAATGACCTCGGAGCCTGTGAAGTGTACTAAATATTAACCTGCTCACACTTCCCTGGCTCTCTGCTGAGCCTCCTGATGAACACGTATTCCCCTGTGCACACTCGGGAGGTAGGCCTGCCTCTGACCTCCTCCGTGTCTTGTTCTCAAGTGAGGTGTAAGAACTGTTGAGCACAGAGGTGTTGGTCCCTGGCTCTGATGTGTCGCTCACGTGTGTGTGTGTATGTGCGGTATACCCCTTGCTGTACATCTTTCCACAGTAGAGCATAATAAATATGTTGACATTTTTCTATGAATAGAGAAAAAAACTCATCCAAATTCCCCAACCTCGTGCAATTCTGTGGGTGGTTTAACCAAGCCCAACCTGCAATTCCAAATCCTGCCCGCCCCCTCCCCCCAAGGTCCATTATCCATTACCCCTCCTTTTGTTGAGGGTGTAATGGCTTAACCACTTGCTCAGCCACAGTTTTGTCCCTCTGATGCACCTGGAACTCTGTTTCAGAACCTTCAGCAAATGTCTCATCTAGAAAATCACCTTAGTTTTCTGGGGGGATGAAAGGACCAGAGTAGAAATGATGTTTTGTGTGGTTCACCAGCATGTAATTTAGAGAAAGTAAATCGTCAGGGTAATCGTTAATGCTGTGCTGGGAATCCTGCTTGCCTCTTCATATTTCTTTTGCAGAAACTGAGGTTCTCAGGTCAATAGCAAGCTCTTCAGATACAAACACAGGAATAATGCTGATTTTTGAAAAATCTGTTGCCACGTTCTCAAAGTAAGCATTCGCATTTGAGACAGAGAGCTTACTTGTGAAAAGTCATTCTAATATAAGCATTCACTCTTTCTAAACGAAGCGGCAACGGAGGTTTGCTTTCTCAGCACCACACAATTAATAACCTCAGGGCTGCTGTGCGAAAAGCGGTGTCTTTGAACGCGCGGAGAGAGATCAGGGACAAGCTGGAGGCAAAGGCACCAAAAAAATGGAAGAAGATGAAGGCTGTGGGACATGAAGAGGAAAGAGAAGGGAAGGAAAAGAGAGAATGAAAGCAAAGGAAGAAAGGGAGGGGGCGAGGAGGTGCAAGGGCGTAAATGTAGCCCACATAAAAGTGTCCTTGACAGTTTAAACAGGCAGCTGTTCGCGGAGCGAGGGAGGGCCTGGCCCCTTGCACAGGACACACGACAGTGCTCTGGCCTCTAGACGTGGGGTTAGTTTTCAGTTTAGATTAAGTCTAGAGGTTTGTTTCCATAGGCCAGATCTAAGTACATAAATTTTTTCCACTGTCACATTACAATTCAGACATACACACAGTCATACATACTTATCTTCCTTCCTGCATAGGAAGGAATAACTTCCTGCATAACTCAGTTCAAAACCCATTGTGTGGGGCCTGGGTGAGCTAGTAGCTCCTGCTGGGGCTGGGAGGAGGGGCTGCAGCGAGAGCTCAAGGCAGTGGGGGGAGCGTTTCCACGGGGTGGTAGTGCCTGGGCAGAGGGCCCGGGGATTGATTACACACAGGGGAGCTGATTAAATAAGTAAATATATTGTGAATATATGAGCAGTGGGAGTCAACTTTCTCACTGTTATAGGAAGGCCAAAAACTAGAATGAACCCTGTGGCACTGGGTGGAATCTGGAGGTGTTGGTATAAAGAGAGGACAGACAGAAACACAGAGATAGAGCATGAGCTGTGAGTGTAGCCTCTAAAATGGCCTCAGGTTCCCCTGCCTCCAGGTATTCAGGCCTTTGTGAAGTCCCCTCCCATGCTAAATGGGGCTCACCTGTGTAAGCAAGTCCCTCCCATGCTAAGTGGGGCTCGCCTGTAACGCAATAGGACACTGTGGAAATGGCACGTGGGGGAGGCCAGCCGCCACGTTATGATGGCACTCAGGCAGCCCTGTGGCAGGAGGAAATGAGGCCGCCTTCCGATAACCAGTCCCAGCTCGCCGGACACGGGAGGGAGCCGCCTCAAAGGTGGATCCGCCAGCCCAGTCAGGCCTGAAGAAGATCGCAGTCCTGGCCAACATCTTGACTGTAACCTCATGAGAGGCTCTGAGCCAGAACCACCCAGCTAAACCACTTCTGAATTCTGGACTAAACTGTGAAGTAATAAATATCCATTGTGTTAAGCTACTAAGTTTTATGTAGCAATAGAGAACTAATACTCTTGTGAACATGAGTATGTGTTCAGAGCACACACTTACATATATGCCCTAGCTCTATCCATTGACAGGGTCTGGGTGCAATGACACTTCAAAACCAATGAGCATACCAAATGTCCAGATATTGGTTTTTAAATACAATTCTCCCCTAAAAGGAACCAGGGCTCCTTGGAGAAATGGCTGACTACAGGGCTAGAACAGAAAAATTTAAGAACAGCCTGAACATTGTATTCAAAATAACAAGGAAATTTTCAAACAATTATGGAAGCTATCTTGAAAGGGCTCTCACTGGCAAATCTGGGTCAATCTGACAATCAGAATGGGTAATGTCAGTAAAAAATTATAACCCATTGAATAGAACAGAAATTCATAAGTCCACACTGATATAAATAAATAAGTGAAAAAAGTAAATTTGGAGGAATAAATTCCTTATGGTAGAAGGCCAACTAATAAATGCAGGAGGAATGGTTAAATTAGAACATAACCATTTGGCAACTATCAAAGTAATAATTAATTCAGCCAAGAAATATTAAGAGATGCTAAAATTAGTGAGTGCAAGTTTGATGAGGAATGGAATGTTTACACAGTCTCAGCTATCCACAAAATGCTTATTAATTGCAAAGAAGACAAGAACAGTTTTTCAGAGGAGAAATCTGGCACACACCACTTAAACAAATCATTAAAATTAACATCACCTTGTAAGGGGACAAACTGAAAACATGTACCACCTAGTTGGATGTAATAAGAAACTTCCAGGGTATTCTAGCACTAAAAGAGGCACAAGTTGAGTCTAATAATAAGGAAATATTAGATAAACCCAACTTTAGAGACATTTTATTAACTTACTTGACATATTGTCAAGGAATGAAATTTAAAAAAGACTGACTGAGGAACTGTTCCTAATTAAAAGGGGACTGCAGAGATATGACAGCTAAGTGCATCATGTGATTCAGGATTAAATTCTTTCTACTATAAGGGTCATTATTGGGACAAATGACAAAACTTGATTGATATCTGTGACTTAGGTGGTAGCAATGTGTTAATGTTAATTTCCTGACTATGATAGTGTTACTGCGGTTATGGAGAAGATTATACTTATTTCTAGAGAATGCATACTAGAGTATTTGGAGGTTATGGGGCATCTTATCAACCACTTGTTTAAATGGTTCAGAATGAAGAAAAAAAAAAAAAAAACCTCTTCAAATTATTTTTGTAGGTTTTTATTTCAAAGTAAGAGAAGAAACATACTACAGATTTGAAAATTACAGCCCTCATTTGGTAGAAAATATAAAGGCAGTTTAGAGAGATATACAATACAAAATAGAAAAAATACACAGAACGGGCATGCATAGCAGATATCACACACAGATAAAGTGCCAACAACAACAGCAACATAAAAGGGAAAGTAGAAATGTGGAGAATAGATTCAGAGTCATCCACTGAATTACTTGGTGTCCCAAGAGGAAACAGATGGTGTGTCAAAACTGAATAATTTAGTGAGGGTTTTTATATACGAAAAGCAACATTTGCCCTGAGTAGATTATGGTAACCATACCTCCAAAAGTTAATAATAGCGCAATACCTAAGCTATTATGAGTTGAGAAAGTAGTATAGGAATCCAGAGAGACAGTCATGCCTGCTGCCTTGAGAGAATCAATGACTGCTGGAGAGACACAGCCAGCTGGAGCAGACCTTGCAGAAAGGATGCCAGAGCCTCACTTCCTTCCCTCTCTCCAATCTACTGCCAGGGCTTCCCACGGGCAAAACTCAACCAGAAAACAGGGGGCACAGGAACCCACTAATGTAGTCTACATGAGTCAGCCTAGGCAGAAAGCCAGCTATAAAAAGGTTGAGGGTAAACGGAGAGGTGGGAGTGGGGTTGATGGAAGAGATCTGGCCTATCTACTTTAAATATATGAAATTGAGAAGAGTGATGTTTAGCTCTGTAAAAATAACTATCAATAAGGATGTCTATTTAAAATCTTTGAGAAAATTTCAGAAAGAGAAAAAAATTTTAATTGAAAAAAAAAATCAACTATTCCAGTACCATTAGCTGGGTGATCAACATCAAAGGACACAGAAGTCATTGGAGGTTTAAAGCTGTACAAAGGAGTACTGTACCGCTGAAAGAGAAAGAATCTGGAAAGCAACAGGTAGGAACTGTTGGCCACATTTCCTTTAAGCATAATTGCCTACAAGTTTTATCAATCCCCTAGTGAGAGGAATTGAAAGTCAATATCAAAACTACTTGTAAATATAATTTTGCTGAAATTGTTTGGTAAACTACATAACGTTCTCATAACTTTATGCAGATTCAATCCTTTCCATATACAGGTATCCATTTTTTGAAAGTTCGAGTTACACCACTTCACTGTTATGGAAGGCCTGCATTAGTACTTGTTTTCACTGACTGAAAGAAATTTGAAGAGGGTTTTTGCTTTTATGAAAAAAGAAAAGGAGGGGGGAGCTAAAATAGCGTTCAACACTAGTTTTGCTGTGAGTGGATACAGAGGCAGAACACACCTTGAGCAGCAAGAGTAGCGCTTGGTACCAAGCTCCTTCCCAGGAACCACACTCAGCATCTGAGCATCGAGCCACCATTAGTGTTTGAACTGTGTCTGTGAGCAACTGTGCTTTCTCTCAATTTATTTTGTGCATCTCTTAGGATGTGTCCTAAGGTATCAGAAAAGCCTAAGAGAGCACATAAGGGTGTTATGCTTAGTGTAAAACTGGACATAATTAAGCATATTTGTTATGATTTTGTAGGTTATGTTGGGGGTCTGGGAAAGCTCAAAATGTTTTCCATATAAATTAATGGTAATTGCTTCTTTGCTTTATGCCATTTCACCTTACAAAAGGTTTCAAAGGAATGCTCTACTTTCAAATAGCAGGGGAAACCTGTAATCTTTTTGTTGCTATATAAAGTTCGAAAGCTAAAACCTCTCTGGGTATATAAATCTGGATTGAGTAAATTCCACCATTAAATTGCAATCAATAGTTTTTACCCCCAATTGGCAAGTAAAGGGCTATTCTCAAAAAATGTTGCCTTAACAAGGTTTCTTCCTGGCTGATTGTGTCAAACATTCTTTAGAAAAGACAAGTGTAGAAACCAATACCGTCAGCAATCAAGTAAATCTGTCTCATAGGTTTGCTCAAATTTAAAAACTCCATGAATGGTCTCTCCATGTATCAGAGACAATGGCCACTGACAGTCTTGCTCCATATCTTTATAGTTTACTAAGTAAAAGAAAAAGATTCCTCTCCACCTCCAACAGTGACGGTCTGGGGAAGAATTCCAATTGGCCCAATTTGGTCGATCAGCACACCCCGTGAATAACTGTCCAGGCGGATGTGGCACTATGACTGGCCCAGCCTGGCAGGTGTTCAGACATGTGCCTCGGAAGGCAGAGGGCAGGAGGGCAATGAGCAATATATGTACCAGCACCATATAAAGAAGAGAATTCCCCCAAGGGAAGGAAATGCTGTAGCTGGGAAAGGAAGGTGGGAGAGCTAAGAGAGCAGAAACACGAGCTACCGGATTCCTCTATGATGGCCGAGAGGGTTCTCCTGCAATGTCCCCATGGAACGCCCTGAGGAAGCGCACAGCCACTGTCACCCATGGATGCCTGACTCTGGCCAGCTCCCACCCCTCTGTGCAGTAAACGCGCCCCCGGGGACACGGAGTGTGACTACGGCGACGCTCCACTGCCTCCTCATTCTTCTTACAGGCGGGGCAGTGACCCCAGATTAAGTTCACATGCTCTCTGCAGCACCAAAAACGGTAATGTTTACGTAAGTCTCATATACATTATGATTAAAAGGTTAAGTGCTTTACAATCGCCAAACACTTGCTAATACCCCCACCAGATTAATGTTCCTCAGTGCCACTTGCCACCTCCTTGATTTAAGAAACAATTATAGTTTCCCTAAATTCTCCCAAATAAACCACTAACCCCAGGCCTCAAAGCTATAATCTAAGCCCCAAATACCTTTGCAGTATGACCTTTTACTACCCTTTCGCTCATGCCTGCCTTTCCATCCAAAGCAGATTATTCCGCTTCTAGCGCACGTATAATTTTTTCATCCCTCCCCATTCATTTACTAAATTAACACATATTGGTTTCTTTTTTTATGTGCCAGGTACTGTGATAAGTACCAAGGTTGCAAAGATGAATGAAACACGAACCCTGTCTTCAAAGAACTCACTCTAACTGTTGAAGAAACATACATTATAAATAATTATAATTCTGTGAAGCATGTTGTAGGTGAGGTGTGAGGAAATTGCTAAACCAACTGACTATGTGGAAAACTAGGAAAACTTTCCCCTTGAATATGATATTTAAGCTGGGGCTTGAAAGACAGGTATCAGTCTGCCGGGTGAGGGAGTAAGAAAGGGAATTCAGGCAGAGGTAGAATTGTGTGCAAGAGTCTAGCAACAGGAAGAGACATAGCTTGTTCTGGAAAATACAAGTAAAAGCTTCCTTAATTAACATCTGCTAAAACAACACTGGAGATTAAACGGCGCACTGTATTGGCTTTGTTAACACTAGCTGGTGCATAGGGCATGCTAAATGCTTCTAAGCTAATAGGTTTATGTTATACTTATAGTCTCCTATTTACCTGTGGAATTCTATAACTGCTGGTTGAGTTTTACATTTATTAAGAGTAAGTGGTCTCTTACACAACTGAATTAAGTGTTATGTGAACCAGTTTTTCAACTTCGGCACTATTGACATTTTGGACCCGATAATTCTTTGTTAGGGGAAGCTATCCTGTGCTTTGTAGGATATTTGGCAGCATCCTTGACTTCTCCCATCAGATATTAGGAACATGCTCCCTTGAATTGTGATAACCCAAAATGTCTCCACACATTGTTACATGTCCCCTGGACGGTGCAAAATTATGACTGGTAGAATTGGGCCAGGTTATAAAAGACCTTGTATGTAGACTTTATGTTTTAGGTATGCAATGAAAATCATTTAATGTTTTTTAGTAGTAGAGTAACATATGTGGCAGTGTATTTCAGAGGATAAATTAGAAGAGGTGAGACTGGAGACAAGGAGACTTATTAAGGAGGTGATTGTCATAGGCAAGCAGGAGGGAACAGTATTGATGAATACAGTGGCAGTGATGTTAGGAGGCAAACTAAAGAGAGATTTTTGGAGGCTAATAGATGGCATTTATTCTACCTGTGATTCCCCTCCACTTTCTCTTTCTCCCTATGTTCACCTACTATTAAATCCAACTCAACCTCAAGGTTCAGCTCAAATTTCATGTCCCCAAATCAAGCCACAGGAAAAAACAAACAAACATGTCTTCCTCTGAGCCCTGTAAATCATTATTTCAGCTTCTCTTGGGGCACTTTGTGGCATTGTTAATTCAATGCCTAGATT
This sequence comes from Miniopterus schreibersii, assembly GCF_964146895.1. Taxonomy (NCBI): domain Eukaryota; kingdom Metazoa; phylum Chordata; class Mammalia; order Chiroptera; family Miniopteridae; genus Miniopterus; species Miniopterus schreibersii. The sequence goes on along the minus strand of NC_138106.1, from coordinate 63,900,769 downwards.
AGAAACTAGATTTTAATTCTAGATTATAAAATTCTTAAATACAGGACCCTGTTTTCTTCATATTTGCTTTCAACTCAGTGCCCAAACCATAATTTCCATGTAGCAGATAATGAATATTATTTACTTAGTGAATTATGAAACTGTAGTCTAAATTGCTCCACTGGATTTATAAGTGTCCCTTGAATTCTCCTAGCTGTAGGCATTGGGAGAGTCTGGGCTTAAATTAGCCAGTACTGCATTCTTTACAGATCTGTTTCCCACAGTTTCTATCTACTCACATTACTGAAGGAAGTTTATATTCATTAATCTTATAGTTTTTTATTTATAAACCACTCCTTGGAGAAACTTAGCAAAATAACACCCACATGCCTTAAGAAAACAAAACAAAACAAAACAGTAACTAGAGACTAGATGGTATCAAAGTAGTGAAAAAAATACTGAACTACTGTAAACAAGATATGAATGAGTGTTAAGCAAGAACACCCACCTAGGTTTTTCTCAAGGTAAGTGTTTTCTCCTGCCCATATAAGTCACCAAGACCATTACTCACTCTATCCTTTCAACTATGTTCTTATTCAGTTGCTCATAGCAATCCTATTAGTTTCCCCCAATAAGTGGCAGGAAATGTTAATGGTGAACAACGCTTTATATACATATTAGGAGATCAGGTACCTGAAAGACAGATCTCTAGTGATAGAGGTTAGGACAGATATGTAAAATCAAACTGAGCCCCAATCACTCTGTGTATCAGAACTGTCTTTCTGCATCAATGAAAACATCCTTATTATTCAAATAGATATTTTTTTGAATATGTGTTATGAGCTTCATACTCTATTGGCAAAGCAGGAAGTACAAAAGGAACAAAAGTCATAATCTCTACTAAAAAGGATCTTATAGGGACACAGCAAACAGATATAACTCATACCAGCGGCAGCAGGCGTAAGGGTGGGGTGGCTTTCCTGGTTACATCTGCTTCAAGCTCCTATTTTTACTGTTTCAACTTAGGAGCCATCTTGGGGTTTTATATATGTTGTCTCTATCCCACACCAGGTAACCCACACATCCTATCTACGTGACTTTTATCAAATTAACCCCACTCACACAATGTGTTTGTGCACGTTGTAGAGTATACTAATGAATTAAGCTGACGCTGATGCTAAAAAATACATAATTGAGTATCAGGTACACTAGTGTTTTAAAGTCCCTTGGCATTTCCATCCACTTTGCTTCGGTCTCTGACGAGCCTTCCCATCGGCCTCTTGCTTAGCTGCTCTACCTTTACTCCTTTTTCAACGGCAAAAACAGAAAGGGGAGAGAGAGAGAGAGGGAGGGAGGGAGGGAGGGAGGGAGGGAGGGAGGGAGGGAGGGAGGGAGGGAGGGAGAAAGAGAAAGAAAGAAGAAAGAAAGGAAGGAAGGAAGGAAGGAAGGAAGGAAGGAAGGAAGGAAGGAAGGAAGGAAGGAAGGAAGGAAGGAAGGAAGGAAGGAAGGAAGGAAAATTCGGGTTTATATTGTTACCATATAAACAGTAACGAGGCATTTCTACCTTCTCTTTGTTGTCTTTTTCTTCCAGACTCTGTTCAGCGGCCTCTCTTTTCGCATGCATGAGGATATTTTCTTAAACATGCACAGTTATCTTCAATAAGTGAAGGTCTGGTACCAGATGTTAAGATGATCGTTGTGTTTGTCTGGTTACATTTTAATAAGCAGCACCAGTGGCAGACCAGCGATAATCAAATGGAAGATTTCAGAGCGGAGAGGAAAGAAGGCTAGATGGGCAGGACGTTATTCCAGTCTGAACGCAGAGATCACCTCACACAAAGCAAAAGGCTTGGAGGAGAGTAACCAAACTAAAGACACTAAAGAGCATGAAGGTTTACAGTTGAACTAAAGATTTTGAATATCAATTTGGAAATAATAGTGTTTGTCATCAATATTTACAATCAAAAAGTAATAATGAAGCAAATAGTAATAGGCACTGGGCTAGTTTCTATTGGTCCTTAGATGCATGTTTTCTCCCAAATTTTAATTTCTGAAATTAGAATTTATCTTGACTTTTCAGCTATATCTTCTTTTTCGTGAACAAATGTTATTAAATAATGAGCCCTCAGACTTATGGAAACATGGTAATTCCTCAGTTCCGGAGGCTTGCTTGATGTCTCAAGGATACATCGCTGAAGGCAGGTAGGGAAAAAAATAATACAATAAATGAGTTAAGGAAAATGTATCTGAAAATGGAAGCTTAAGATGAATGGGAGTTAGTGGCAGGAAAGCGATAGAGAGGTGAAAAGGTGTGAAGTGGGATAAGCCTGGCCCAGGATTGTGATCTAGCAAAGGAAAGGCAGAAATGGGCATAACGGGTAGACATGCGTTATTTCAAAGAATGAATAAGTAGCTATCACCTAATTTGGGGATAATTTAAGTCAAAACTGAGAACTAGATCCAAGATATTTTTAAGTCTTCAAATATGGCTGACCAGGAGAAGGATGGATCATTAAAAACTGCAGAGAATTCAGATTCAGCACGTGGGACATTGAGTTTCACTCAGATGTTTTCAGTAACCAAACGGAACAGCCCAATAAATAGCTGGAAATATATTTAGGAACAAAGATTAAGAAAAAATGTAAAGGTCATGGTTGTCTCTTTGCAGTGTGCGTTATCCTAGCACGTGAATGAATTCCCAGAAATTCATTGTTGTTTTGCTTTGTAACATTCAAAATGATGGCGTTTCAGGTATACTTTACAGTTGGAGGAAATGTCTTTTTCTCAAGTAAAGAAAAAAATATAACACTTTCTCACAGTAGTACTGCATTATAAAATAATGATGGTAATAATTAATAATAAGAATAAGAATAATAAATAACTCACTGAAAACCTCTAAGTGCCAGGCACGGGATAGGTGTTTGGGATAGAATCATAAAACCAAGTCTTCCAAAACCACTAATTAAGAGTTAGAAAAAGTAAGATGGTTTTTTTATAGAAGGATATTATATGCCAAAACCAACTGGGCTAACCATGGACCATTTGTAACCATAAACTCGGGCAGTTCCATTAGCCTGGCAATGGCAGGCTGTCAGAGAGGGGTTTCTTACAAATGTAATAAGATGGGATAAAAACCATCTTAATGCTGTAATGACCAACATGAGCAGTTTTACTAGGAAATTCACCTTGAAGGACATTACAGTTTAGCAGATGAAACCAAGCTAAACAAGCTTAAAAACTCAAGTTCTACCATGAAACTCTTTCTAAAGAGAAGCAAACCTGTTCTTCCATCATTTGCCACTGCTTCCTAACCTAATGATAGCACTTCGGCATTGAAATTTTCTGGAAGCCTACAGTGTACGTGTTGATGCACAAATTCCACCTCTTCTCAGTATATTTGCACAGTGGATTTTCAGGAATTATAACACCAGAATTGCAGTAAGAATGAACTGAATGAGTCCTAAAGAGAAGGCATGAATGACCTCTCTGGGGTGAGTTCCATGACACCTGGCCATTACCTTTTTAAGTCCACCCCAATTTGGGGGCATCAGAGCATGTTCTTTTCCCTGGTATTGATTTATCCAAATTACTATTTGACTAGGACACAAGTGTTGTGTCATTGAGACAAAAGGAATTGCAATATTGGGGATAAGGCATCCTCCAGAACTTAAACAATAAAAATGGGGTTTAATTCACAGAGAATATAAAAATAATTACATCCGGAGGGCTTTTGATGGTTATGTAGGGAGCAAATCTTTTGATGATTTTTATTTGAAAACAAAAGCAAATCTCTTTATGGAGCATAAAAACGTAATAGTAGGATTTCCAGTTTATTATATGAAAGTGAGAATTCTGTGGTTTAGAGGCTAAGTGCTTTCTAGGGTAATTAATGATTATTACTCTAATGGTCAGACTCTTAAGAAGAGGAAAATTCTGATATGTGCAGTTTATTGAAATATTTTATTCTTACTAATAACTAATGCTGATAATACTCAGGCACTAATTTAAGCACTTTACATGTATTAATATAGTTAATGTTTTCAATAAACCATCATAGTAGGTACATTATAATTATCCTATCTTACAGATGAAGAAACTGAAAGTGTAGTAACTTGCTGTAGGTTTAAAAAGTTAATGTTATTTTCATACTACCTATTTACATGATGTGTTTTTTGTTAAGGCCATAGAATTTAATGAACTATTCCAGTCATATCTGTATTCCCTTTAGGTCCTTGTGTGGTGTCCAGCTAACCTTAAGACCTAATTCAGACTTTGAAATATTGTTTTTCAACTCTATAAGGTCAACTCCACATAAAAATTAATCTATTTCCTGATTTAACTCAACTTAATAGCATTCAACAAGTACTTTTTGAATGCTTAATGTGTACTTCAGTCTCTATTAGATACTGTTACTGTAATGTAGGCATTACTACCATGTTTTAAAAACTGACGCAATATAACTGAAGTTGGACTGTATAGACAATACACCTCAGAAAGAATAATAACAGAATAAGAATATTTTTTAACTTTTCTGTAAAACACATCCCATTAATTCAGATTTTGGTAATAGTCAATCTTAAAATTGACCAATGTTCTTTTTTTCCATTTAAATCATTTTGATTTTTCAATGACAATTGATATACATTATTATATTAGTTTCAGGTGTATATACCAGTGTTTAGACATTACATAACTTACTAACTGATCATCCCAATAAATCTTAAACCCATCTGACAACATACAGTTATATTATTGTCTATATTCCCTGTGCATGACATTCTGTAATAACCAATTTGTACGTCTTAATTTCTTCACCTTTTCCACCCATTCTCAAAACCCCCTCCCACCTGGCAACTGTCAAAATGTTCTCTGTATCTTTGAGTCTGTTTCTGCCCTGCTTGTTAGTTTATTTTGTTTTTTAGACTCAACAGCTGATATGTATTTACTGCCATTTTCTTGTTCATATTTTTAATCTCTTCTTCTCCTTTTCTCCTCCTCCTCCTCTTTCCAGAAGACACTTCAACATTTCATGTAGTACTGGTTTGGTGGTGATGAACTCTTTTAGCTTTTTGTTGCCTGGGAAGCTCTTTATCTGACCTTCAATTCTAAATGATAGTTTTGCTGGGTAGAGTAATCTTGGTTGTAGGTCCTTGCTTTCCATCACTTTGAATATTTCTTGCCACTCCCTTCTGGCCTTCAAGGTTTCTGTTGAGAAATCAGCTCCCAGTGTTATGGGAACTCCCTTGTAGGTAACTAACTGCTTTTTTCTTGCTGCTTTTAATATTCTCTGTTTTTAAGCTTTTGCATTTTAATTATGATGTGTCTTGGTGTGGGCCTCTTTGGGTTCATCTTGTTTGGGACTCTCTGTGCTTCCTGGCTTGTAAGTCTATTTCATTCACCAAGTTAGGGAAGTTTTCTGAAATTATTTTTTCAAATAAGTCTTCAATATCTCACTCTCTCTTCTCCTTCTGTTACTCCCATGATGTGAATGTTGGTATGCTTGGAGTTGACCCAGAGGCTCCTTACACTATCCTCATTTTTTAAAATTCTTTTTTCTTTTTGCTGTTCTGTTTGGGTGCTTTTTGCTTCCTTATATTCCAAATCACTGATTTGGTTCTAGGCTTCATCTACTCTACTGTTGATTCCCTGTAAATGATTCTTCATTTCAGTTAGTATATCCTTTGTTTCTGACTGGGATTTTTTTTTTATGCTGTTGAATTTCTCACTAAGTTCATTGAGCACTCTTATAACCCAGTGTTTATTTGTTTTTATATGTTGTTATTGATTTTAGAGAGAGAGGAAGGGATAGTGATAGAGAAATAGAAACATTGATGAGAGAGAGCCATTGATGGGCTGCCTCCTGCATGCCCCTTCCTGGGGACCTAGCCCACAACCTGGTCATGTGCCCTGACTAGGAATTGAACCAGAGACCTCTTGGTTCATGGGTTTGCACTCAACCACTGAGCCACACCAGCTGGGCATATCCAGTGTTTTGAGCTCTGCATCTAGTAGATTGTCTCCATTTTATTTAGCTCTTTTTCAGGAGTTTTGTTCTGTTCTTTCATTTGGGACATGCTTCTTTGTCTCCTCATTTTTTTCATTTGGGACATGTTTCTTTGTCTCCTCACTTTGGCAGCCTCCCTGTGTTTGTTTCTACATATTAGGTAGAGCTTCTATGTCTCCTAGGCTTAGTAGAGTGGCCTAATATAGTAAGTGTCCTATAGGGTTCAGTGTCACAGCCTTTCTGTTCACCCGAGCTGAGCGCTCCAGATGGGCCACCCCCACACACCTCTTGTGTGGGCTGTGTACACTGTCCTGTTGTAGTTTAGCCTTGATTGCTGTTGGCACATCAGTGAGAGGGATTTACCCCCAGGCCAATCAGCTGCAAAGGCTGGCTTCGACCACTGACCTCTGACCTCTGGCCTCCAGCCACAATGGAGGATCAGCTGTGCAGGGACTGACCCCATAGAGCAAGACTTACTTCAGTGGGGCTCTGAAGCCTGCTAGTCCACCCCTTGAGTGTGTTGCTTGTAGAAATGGTTGGGTGGTAATGCTTTGACGTGGTCTGAAGCTGTCCACTGGTGCACTGGCTCTGAGGCCTCCCAGGATGTACAGGCCAAGGTCAGCCACTGCCTGCATTCAGCCCAGGGCCATCCAACATGAACTACAGAACAATCTGCAAATGTCTGCTACTTGTGCTGGGCTTGGAGGTGCCTAGGTGAGGCCAAGCTGCGAATCAAGGCTGGCTGCCACTAGTGCCAGGGCTGGGGCCACTTAATTAGTGGTATTGTGCATGTTAAGGCCAGATGCTGCTTATTTGAGAGATTTTAGGAGAATATGAATCTTGAGCCAAGACAAGCCATTTATATAGAAAAGCTGCTGGAAACAGCTTGGGTGGGCCTGAAAGTTGGGTGGGGCAGGATCTTAGGGAATCACCAGGGTTGGGCAAACAGTGATAGCCAGGTTGATGGAGACTCAGATATGGTGCCCGCCCGTGGGGGGAGGGCTCATCATAAAACAATGGCATATGCCAGCACTTCTGCCTGAGAGAAAGCTACCCCCTAGCTTTTGCCCTGATGCTGGATAATTCGGTTCCTCCCCATATGTTTCTGTTGCCTTTCAAGCTGCTGCCCCAGTACTAGAACTCAGAGGGAGTAAGTAGAGTAAGTTTGTGCCCAGGCTTTTGAAGAGGAACTGCCTCTTAAAGACAGCAGCCCTCTGTCTCCCACAGCCTCAATCCCCATTGGTTTTTATAGCCAGAGGTTATGAGGACTTCTCTTCCTGGCACTGGAACTTTGGGATGGGGGTGGTGGCAGTGGTGTGGGGATGGAACCCCTCACTCCTTAGGGGAGACCTCCATGGCCTCGATATCCCTTCCAATTTTTATCTGCCACATGTGGGTGTGGGAACAGTCCATTCTGTATCTTTACCCCTCCTACCAGTCTCAGTGTGGCTTCTTTATTTCTTTAGTTGTAGGACTTCCATTCAGCCAGATTTTAGGCTGTTCTGAATGATGATTCTTCTGTAGTATAGTTGTAATTTTGATGTCCTAAAATTGACCAATGTTTTATGTTTAACACCTATGGAAAAAAGTTTGCCAAGCAAATTCATGTCAACAGAACCAATATATAAAAGCAGCAGCCTCTTAAGAAAGTTGTCTTTAAGCAAGCACATGGTGGTGTCATTTGCAAAAAACTAGTTTAAGATTTTAGACTTCTTGATGTACCTGAGGAATTTTGTGGGCTTCTATTTTGAGCCACTTGCTTGCTGAACCTTCTTAAAAGAATAGTATTGCATTCATTGCAAAACAGTCTGTGTCAAAGCCTTTAAAATTCTTTCTCCTTTGCTCTCCTCTCCCCTCTTTCCCTCATATCCTTTCCCCACTTACCAATAGTACAAAACCATGAGATTTTTACCATATTTACTTAACAAGCTCTTTACTCTACATGAGGTACACTTGGTCTGCTCAGTAAATGCATTTTGAGAATGGCTTATTCTGTGAGGTCGTGGGGCTATCCTAGAAATAGTGGGTGAAACTCACAGAAAGACAATCTTAGCCTTAGCAAAGATAAACTTTCTCATTGTCAGAACAGCCCAAAAACAGAATCGATAGCACCAGTACGGAGAAATTTTTCCTTATTGGAGGTATTCAAGCACTGGTGGGAACATTGATAGGAGAATTTAAACTGAAGAAATCATTGTACTAAATGATTCTTATAGCCAAGAATGGATAATATGATGACATAAGTGTGAGGAGGAGAAAAAAGTGGAAAAACAAAAAATATTTTTATAGTTCTTAATGAGTAACTATACTCTGTGCTGGGTATTATCCCCAGGAATAGTGATCTTGAGCAGTGATATGACAGCATTGAACTAGAACCAAATTTTGCTCAGTTTAAATAATTCTATTTAAAAGTCTCATTTGCTTTCAATAAATAAGGAGTTATATTGCTCCAATTTCTATAATGTTGCATGCATGTACATGTTTTGGAGCTAGGGAAATGTAGATGCAAATCATTGCTATGCAACTTTAGGCAAGTGACTTAGACATTTATGCACCTACCTCAGAGTATCACTGATCATTCAACGAGAAACATTTAGCACAGAGCCTGGTATAATGCATGTCAAACACTTAGCACAGTGTCTGGCACATAGAAAACATTTCATAAATGATGCGTATTATTAAAATTTTTTAAATTAATAAAAAACTACTTGCTACACCTGGATTTCCCCAGAAGGCAGTTCCTTTCTAATCTTTCATTTGGGAATCATAATAATGAGACCATGACTTCATGTGGGGCTATTTTACTAAACTATTTCCGCTGCAGAACAAATTATTTATATCATACTCTGTAGACTCATTAAGGAATGCCTCATTCTAGAGTTAGCTGCTGGTCACTGATTCGTTTTCAAAGTATTTATTAACGTTTTTTGTGTGTTTTTTTAATATAGAATCATACTTTCTTCTGCGCAATCTCCATTTGGCATTAAATCAAAAATAGAACTTTCATAAACTCAAAACTTTTGCCAGGTGGACAGTAAAGAAAGATAGTCAAGGCAGTGTGGGATTTTCAGGACATTTACAGATTATTTATTAGAAAAATAATCATTGGATAAAGTGCCATTCATTCAGATTGTAATGTTTCAAATTTCCCTTTCCTCTTTTTCTGTGCATTTAAGTTGTGGGTATATTGTTTCAGGCACCAGTTTTTCTCATCTCGGTCATTATAATCAGATGGATGCACCCAAGTTCAAGGATTTGCTAGTGGACAAGTGTGAACACAGTTGATGTCAACTAATTCAGTCCACTTCATTGAAAATGGGGAATAATTTATTTCAAAGCTTAATATGTTTTCCTCATAGAAGTTTGACTTATATTGGAGGTAGCTCCCCTTTTACCAATTTTAATAAATTGCCGAGCAAGAAGACCAAATGTTCCCAGTGTGCCTGTCATTCACCAGAAGATACCCTCCATTGCATATCCCCTATTCACCACTAATCTTTAACCTGGGTCATTTTTTCTCTTCCTAAAAATCCAAATGATCCATAGACATTTCCTATTAGAGTTCATCTTGACTAATTATTTCATGTGACTCAGCCCCCAGGAGTTCAATACAAGCCTGGATGTGTGGCTAAATTGTTGAATAAATGAAAATTTCTAATGAGAAAACCTTGTAGTAGCCAACCGCCCACTGTGATATGCAGCTCCCACTCTGACCATCAAGGCACAAATGTTTTCATGCATCCCATGTAAAATCAGCCTTGGAGATCTGCAAGATAGGAGGGACAGGCTCCACTTTTGCCAAAATGATCCACATACTTCTGTCATCTTGCGTATGCATGTTACTCATCTGACTTTCTTGGCGACATTTCCCTAGATTAGCTAATTCATCGAGATAGACACATCCAGGTCAAGACTTTTTTATTTTTTTAGAAAATTTCTTACATAAGCTTTGCACCATCCTAACTAACAGGTCGGTCAGTGATGTCAGCACAGTTTAAATGTGTCATGCTGCTTTGCACACTGAGATTCATAAATTTACTTCCATATTTTTATTATAAAAAGCAAACAACCCTACTATAAATCTACAATATATGAGGGTCATATGAACAAGTAATGCACATTTGAAGTTGCCCAACAGTATCTAAAAAAGAAAACAAAGAATGACTTAATGGCATGAAAGTTGTGGTTGGCTATCTCCAAAAGTACCGAAAGAATCACATTTTAAACAAGGAATGACAAACTGACACTTACTGCCGTGCGCTCCAAAGCTGTTGAGTATGATGACAGGGTACACTGGCATATAACATTCTTTTCACAGTTCATTATGTGACTTAAAGTATAATACGAACAAGATGGGATGTACAGCTATTCTGTGAGCAGAAAATGTATTCTTCAAGGAAAACAAATTGGTTAGGATATGTTGATATTGTTTTAGTCTTTTTCATGTAAAGAAAAATATTATTTTATTTCAGATGGTGTCTCTATGATTGATTCTGTATTGTGATTTTAAGAATATTCCTCATGCTCGAGTTAACAAGAGAAAACAGTGAGGCAAATGAGCCAGGAGGTACTCCACTTGCTGAATAAAAGTCTGTTACAAATCAATTCATTGTCTTCAGCTCAAACTCCTACCTCTCTCAATTAAAATTATGATAGAAGAATAAGATTATAATTCTATTAATTTTTGAACAAATACATATATACAAGCTAAAAATAATATTCAATAGGTTTTCCCTGGCCAACTGGCTCAGTTGGTGGGAGCATCAGCCTGTACACCAAACAACTGCAGGTTCGATTCCCCGGCAGGTCACATACCCAGGCTGCGGGTTCCATCCCTGGTCGGGTGCTTAGAGGAGGCAACCAACCAATGTTTCTTTCTCACGATGTTTCTCTCTCTCTCTCTCTCTCCCCCCCTTCCTCTCTCTCTAAAATCAGTAAGTATATCCTTGGGTCAGGATAAATATATGTACATATATTTATTCTTATTTATTTATTTGCATGTGTGTGTGTGTGTGTGTGTGTGTGTGTGTGTATGCAAATATTCAGTAGGTTTATTTGGTCCCGGTGTTAGTGTCACTTCCTCTCCAGAGATCTGATAAAAGGTTAGCCAGGTGTAGCTAAAGAAAGTATATCCCAATCCTTTATGGATCTCTCTTACCATCTTAATTTTTATGTTTATTTTCTCATGCTAGACTGAAAATCTAATAGCAGAACACCCTTGTTCTTCTCTGTACATGGGCAATGCTCAGATGTGAAGTGGGGTGTGGGGGGGGAGTGTTTTTCTATGCCTTCTGAAAAAGTCTCCCAAATGATGCAGACATCACTGGCTCTATGTGACTTCTAGTAGCCCTGCCAGCTACTATCCTGGGCCACAATAGATGATATTTTACTCTTTAAATTTCTCACGGCTACTTACATGTAGGGTACAACTGTAGAATATTATTATTAGCTAGGCTAGAAATTTCCCATTGGAGTCCTCAAAGACATAATTTAAAACAACTTTTCATATTTTGGGGCATAGATCTATTTATAAAAATATTGTCATCTATGTCTAAATGTTCCAATTTATTTTGTCTCTTAATAAATGTGATTACAGAGTTTATAATAAAGTTCATGGCAGGTTATTCTTGTAAACTTTAATGTTTTTCTATAAGTCCAATCTATTGTTAAATATGGAGAGGAACTTACCTACTATAAAATATATAAAAATGTTCTTGAATATATAAAAATACTTTCAAGACAATAGTGAACATTGTTTTCTGAGAACCCAGCTTAGCCTTTAGATGAGGAACTATAAAAAATTGCTAAGGTCCCTTTTTGCTCTAAAATTATATGATTCTAATTTTAGGGTTTTATGCCTTTTTTTTTTTTTTTAATCTTGATTCAGCTTTGCAAGTTTCTTAAATTCATTCTCATCTTGCAATCTTCCCCAAGTTTCAAAATTCAGATCATGAACAACTGTGGTCATCCACAATATTCTATCATTTCAGGGAAAAGCAAACTCCTGAGAAAACCCCTAAAACTAATTAATCTAGGTTTCCCGAGGTCCTCAGCGCTGTGCCTGGTCAGTGCCCAACAGGACTACCGTCAACTGCAATAGACTTCCTAATGCTTTATAAGCCAGGGTGATGGTTGTCTGTCCATCCTCTGCTTAGAATGACTAACTGATGGACATGGGACTGGCATCCCTTAAAAGGAGCTTTAGACAACCTAGCCCTTTCCAGAGAGAAACTATAGCCCTTATCACAACCTTCTCACTTTGCCCCTGCACTGTCTCCTCACCTCCTGGGTAGGCCTTGTCTTTCCCCAGCTTTTTCAAACTTTATCTCCAGTTCTCAGCCTCATACTCTCTCCTATAGCCTGAAAATAGATTTGGTTTCTTGAATGTGGAGCTCTGGAACTCTTATCTCTTCGATATGTTTGTTTTGGCTCCGTCTTATCTTACTGCCCAAGGGAACAGCGCTGACATCAGTCAGCTCGACTGACACCCCTTCGGGAGGCAGAAACAACCCACCCTGTTTTATATCCGCTCCACGCCAGGATGCGTGCTCCAGCCTCTGCACCGTTCTCCTAAATTTCTCCTTCTCAATCCATTCTCCATGTCTTTGCTGTTATCATCCTAGAACACCTGAACATATCCTAAAGTCTCTCATAATTCCATGTTGCCTTAAGATATAGTCTAAACTTCTAAGCCTAAAGGTACCCCACTCCCCACCTACCTGTTCTCTATGCTCCTTTGTTCCAGACACGGCTGTCCCCTCACTCCCTCCAGAACATACCAAATGCTCCCACTTAGTATGCCCGCACCCCCACTCTCTTAATCTTACCCAGCATTCAGGTCCCAGCTCAAGCTTACGTCCCTCATGAAACTTCTCAGAGATGGCCCACATTTTTCTACACCTGCTTGAGTACATCTAACAAAGGGATGAAAAGGGTATGTTGTCTGTAGTATTCATTGCAACACTTAACTACATAGACTTTCCCTATGCTGTTATATATGGTTATCTAATGTGTAATGTGAATGACCAGTTTTCCAAACAGAGGTTCCATTAAGATAAGAACTATATCTTAAAGTTAGTTAAACTGTTCCTAATACTAACAAGTAAATACTGGTTGAAAAGGAACTCAGAAATCCAAATGACTCTCAGGATTATTGTTCTAGTCATCCTTGGTTTAAGACAAAGAATGGACTAGATTATCTTATAAAATGTTTTCTCTCCCTGTATTTCTCAGATACTAGCCTCTTGGGTTTTTGTTTCTGGAAGCTATAATTACAATTCTTGCTTGCAAACAACCGGATGGACTAACATCTCAATGTATCTGCTAAATTTGTCTACCAACTATAAGTTGCATATCTTAAGCAAGTACCTTAAGCTTGCTCTGCTTTCATTTCTTCATCTGTAAAATGGAAAAATTAATAAATGGAACTACCTTATTAGGTGGTGTTAAGGATTAAATGACATATACCTTAAGCTGCAGTCATATATAGTAAACACAAAATACATATTAGAGCCTATTGTTATTAATCGTTTCATTATAGGCTGAGAATCAGACATGGAGGCAACATACACACCTTGATGTAATTCTTTTTCTGGAACAGAAAGTGCTATCAGTATTTTTCATAGTCAGATCTGATGCACAATTTTGGAGCAGATTAAATATAACAAGCCTGATTCTTCCCTTAGTCACGGAAAGACAAAGAAATCAATTCTCCTTGTCCACATGACTCCAAAGCACAGAGACAAGGGGGAAAAGCCAAAAAACAGGGTGAGAGCAGAGAAGGTGGTTTTCTGGCATTTTCTGAAGGTACCCCTCCCAGTGATGTGTTGAAGCCTCCACAGTAGAGCATTGAGTAAATAAAACATCAGTAGTTCATACTTCAGCCCTCTGATTTGATTGGGCTTTATCTAACTAACCTGGCATGTTGGTTAGCTGAATTTAATGAAGTTAGCACAACTGAAAGCTTGTTTTTGCCCTGAGTTCAATGAACCATAAATCAGTATGGCCACAGAACCTGTCAAAATGAAAACTGGTCACTTAAAGCCAAATTACACGCAAAATTTCCCGTGTTTTAGCAACCCAATTATTCTTTATAACTCAGCTCAAGAAATAAGGATCAATATTTAAATGTTTTTGAAATCAGACTCATTATTAATTACATTCAATTAAAGTAATATTAATTTGCCGTGAAAATGTATTGTCATCAGTGCTAGCATATATCCATCCATGTCTTAAGCCACAGTGGAAACAATACAGAATGAAGAAAATAAAATTCTGAACAACAAATGTAAATGTTGAGATACTGAGACTATTAAATGTTGAGAAAATTATTAAAGAAAACGTTTATTCCAACTGGGCCATTTATTTCCCTTATGGCTTCCCTTTAGCATCTTCATACCATTACTTATAGATCCTCGTAAGTCAGTAGGAATACATCATTAATGATCAGTTTTATTTGGTTTAAACCAAACATTTTAATAAGCCATTTGGAAGAATATAAGTATCTAAACCCTGCAGTGCTTTTTCCCCCCAAAAGGTATCTGAATTGTGAGGTTTTTAAAAGCCTCATCAAATAGATCTAAAATAATTATAATAATTTAAATATCCTTTGAAATTCTAGGATTCAGTTAACATCATTTAATATTGACTTTACAAAACGCTAGGAGATTCATTTCTAGAACTGGCTCAGTCACTACCTTAGTTGTGTGAACTTGAGCAAGTTAATCTCATTGGATCCCAGATGTGTTTTATTTTTTAATCTGCAAAACCAAGTGGATAACTCAAACAATTTTTTCTCTTTTGTTTTGTTTTTTAAAAACATATCTTTATTGATTTCAGAGAGAAGGGAGAGGGAGAGAAGAGATAGAAATGTCAATGATGAGAACATCATCATTGATCAGTGCCCCCGACTGGGGATCGAGCTTGCAACCTGGGCATGTGCCCTGACCGGGGATTGAACCACAATCTCCTGGATCCTAGGTCAATCCTCAACGCTGAGCCACACCCGGCTGGGCTAACTCGAACAATGTTTTTAACTGCCTTCTGTTTCCCTATCTTTTTGATAGGATATATAAGATCTCCAACTCATATAAGAAAATACATCACATCTGTAAATTGCAATTGTGCCTCATCTATCCTTTCGCTGTTGCCCTTCCTGTAGAGTTTGAAGGGGGAAAATAAAAACTTTCTACGCAGATATGTTTTATTTGATAAAAACTTGCTTCATAGAAATGACAACCAGTATAACAACTTGATAATTTCAAATAAAATACTCAGAATGGATAAGCACAAAGTTAGATATTAACACTATGCCATGCCTTCTTTCAAGGCAACTGAACTATTATGAAACCTCATCTATTAATTTGTCCTGTAGCTGAACATTAATTTTCAACCATATACATTCTGATTCAGAGTGAATGCTGAATACAGTAAAGGGGAAGAGATTGATGGAGTTAGGAATAGTAGTTAAAGCAATTCTCATGTAGCTGAAATGTAGCCAAGAAGAATATCTGTAAGAGTGGTTGAGAGTTGTCCAGGAAAGCTGACATCAGTTCAGTCCCATTATTTAATCTGTAAAGAGATTAGAGGAGGGCACGTGGCTCTGCTCCCCGATGCTGAAAGGAGAGAATTCTCTGGATACTTTGAAGTAGAAACTGGGTCTTACACATGCTGCTACCATGGGAGTAAGTAAAAGTTTAAATTTGGCAGAAACCCATGTGGTTGGTGAAAATCAC
The DNA here is from genome assembly GCF_964146895.1 of Miniopterus schreibersii. Lineage (NCBI taxonomy): Eukaryota > Metazoa > Chordata > Mammalia > Chiroptera > Miniopteridae > Miniopterus > Miniopterus schreibersii. Next base: position 63,885,052 of record NC_138106.1, on the reverse strand, counting down.
TCCAAGGGCCTAAAGAAAAGTAAGCAGTGACCTGGAAGATATGCACTGAACTGCTTTTTGCCATTCCACCCAAAATGGTGCCACAATGCCTGAGTCAGTGGGACAGTTGAACACCCGAATTCTGCCATTCTCTCTGTCCAAAGAGACTGTGCTCAGCCAGTCCTGGAGGTGTGGAGCCCAGAAATCCGTGTTTTAAAAAAAGGCTCTCATGTGATTGTAATGTACACTCAAGTTTGAAAACCACAACATGGAGATGTGAGAGTTTCTCCATGCTCCTGCCCAGCCCCCTCCACCCCACAAGGGTAGCAAGGCTTAAATTGACTAGAGATATTAGATCCAGTTTCTCATTTCAGTTGGTTCTATTTTATTAAAAGAATCACAAAAAAGATATGACACCTTGGTTTTCAAATCATTATTAAAATCCTTGAAAATATCACTATTAAAATCATTCTTTCCAATCGAATACTTCAATAAGTATCTGTTGATTTTAGCAACTTTATCTTCCAGACAATTTTTGAGTTAAAGAGAAAGGTAATGATAATGAATTTATTCTTTCCTACTGAGAAGAACCTTAGCAATGAGCCATCCCAGATGTGAAAGGAAGGAAAAAAACCTCCCTGTGTTCTTTCCTTGGCTTATCTAAAAGAAGCAATAATTCTCCAGAAATTTAAACTACTAGACAGTGTAAAAAGAGCTATGTATACAGAAATAATATATTTTCACCTATATGGTAAAGATTAAAAAGAATGATGCATCAGTAAAAATAAATTCAGCTTCAAATTTATTAAACAAGTTAGAAATGTATTTGTTTCCCATGTAACAGTCTAGAGGCAGGCCGTCCAGAGTTCGTAGTGCAGGTCCTGGTGTCAGGGACTCGGGCCCTTTCTATCTTGTTGCTACACTATGTCTGGCTTTCAAACTGTGGAAATCAGGGTCCAAAATGCACAAAGAACCACCTGCCACATCTACATTCTGAACAGCAGGTATGAAGGTGGGGGGAGGGGCATGTTTCACTTAGAGAGAACATTCCAGAAACTGCATATACCATTACTTTGAGAGCCCATTATTTTTATTTATACATATCATTATTTTTAGACTTCATTTTTAGAACTTAGTTATATTGCCACATCTAGCTGTGAGGGATGGTGGAAGAAGAAATCATTATTCCAGCCTTGTGACTGCACCACAAATGATCAAAACCAATGCTGCAAAGGCGTCGGGAAATGGGTTGCTGTTGTTTTTTCACATTGCTGGTAGGAGTGTAAATTGGTACACTGTTTCTATGAATAATTTGGCAATATGCATCAAACACTTTAAGCTTGACCCCAACACTTTAAGGAAGTTGTCCTAAAATATGTATTACTATAATATTTACTACAGTGCTTTTATTAGTTGTGGTAAAATGCACATAAAATTTCCCATCTTCATTTTAAGTGTGCAGTTTAGTCCTGTTAATAATTTCACATTGTTCTGCAAGCCATCTCCAGAATGCTTTTCATTTTACAAAACTAAAACTCTATACCTGTTAAACAACAACTATTCATTCCCTGCATCTACCCACCCCCTCCATCGCCAGTCCCTGGCAACCATCATTCTACTTTCTGTCTCTAGGAGTTTGATTACTCTAGGCACCTCATATAAATGGAATCATATAATATTTGTCCTTTTGTGTCTGACTTATTTCACCTAGCATAATGTTCTAGTATGTCAGAATTTCCTTTCTTTTTAAGACTGAATACCATTCCACTGTATGTATACACCACATTTTCTTTATCCATTCAACTATTGATGGTCACTTGGGTTGCTTTCACCTTTTGGGCTCTTTGTTAAATTGTCTGTTCAAATATTTTGCCTATTTTTAATTGGGTTGTTTTCTTACTGTTGAGTTTTGAGATTTCTTTGTATAGTCTCAATGTTGGATGTGATTTGCAAGTATTTTCTCCCAGACTGTGGCTTGTTTTTTCATTCTCTTAACAGTGACTTTCACAAAGCAAAAGTCCTTAAATTTGTGAAGTTTAATTTATCAATATTTTCTTTTAGGGATCATGCTTTTTGTATCATATCTAAAAATTCTTGACCGCCCGGCCGGGCGTGGCTCAGAGGTTGAGTGTCGACCTAGGATCCAGGCGTCGGGGTTCGATTCCCAGTCAGGGCTCTATCAATGACTCTCTCATCATTGATGTTTCTATCTCTCTCTCCTTCTCCTTTCCTCTCTCTGAAATCAATAAAGATACACTTTAAAATAAAATAAAAATAAATAAAAATGAAAATAAAAAATAAAAATTCTTGTCCTAATCCAAGGTCATGAACATTTTTCTCTAATGTTTTCTTCTGAAAGTTTTAGAATTGTTTATTGTATATTTAGATATATGATCCTTTTTGAGTTAATTCTTGCATAAAGTATGAGATCTAGGTCAAAGTCCAATTTGCCTATAGCTGTCTGATGGCTATAGTACCAGTTGTTGAAAAGACTATGCTTACTCCTTTGAGTTACTTTTGCACCTTTATTAAAAATCAATCAACCATAATTTCTGGCCTCTTCATAATCTATGTGTCTATCCCTTTGTTAATATCACACTATTTTTATTACTATAAGTTTATTATGTCTTAAAATTAGGTAGTATGAGTCTTCCACTTTTTTTTTTAAGTTGTTTGAGCTATTTTACTTTCTTTGCCTTTTCATATAAATCTTAAAGTCAGGGGTTTTTTTCCCACTGATTTTTAGAGAAAGAGTGGAAAGGAGGGGGAGAGATAAAGAAAGAAACATCAATCGATTGGTGCCTTCACTGATCAGAATCGAACCCGTGACCCTTCAGTCCACGGGCTGATGCTCCAACCACTGAGCAAAACCTACTAGGGTTAAAAATCAGCTTTTTGACGTCTATAAAAATCATGTTAGAATTTTTATTGTAATTGTGCTAACGCTAGAGGTCAATTTGGGGAGAACAGATGTCTTAACTATATTTTCTTCTAATCTACAAATACAATGTATTTCCATTTATTTAGTTTTTTAAAATCGTTTTTTTCATCATTTTTTAGTTTTCAGTATAAAGATCCTACTCATCTTGTTAGATTTATACACAAGCAGTTCTTTATTTATAGGGCTGTCATGTTATTTCCAATTATTAATAGCTAGTATATAGAAATACAGTTGATCTGTTTATATTGTCTTTTTAACCTGTAAACTTGTTAAAGTCACTTTATATCCCAGGGGTTTTTTTGTTTGTTTTTTCCTTGTAATTTCCTTGGAATTTTCTGCACTGATAATCATGTCATCTATAAATGGGGTGATTTTTATTTCTTTATTTCCAATCTATATGCTTTTTATTGCTTTTACTTGTCTTATGACACTGGCCAGAACTTTTAGTACAATGTTGAATAGAAGAACAGAGAGTAAACATTCTTACCTGTTTTTTCACTATTAAGTGTTACATTATTGTGGCATTTTTATGGATGCCTCTTATCTGGTGGGTAAGGAAGTTACCTTCTATTCTGAGTTTGATGAGTTTTATAATAAATCAATGTTAAATTTATCAAGTGCTTTTTCTGCATCAATTGATATGATTGTGTGATTTTCCTTCGTTAGTCTGTGAATATAATGGAATTCATTGACTGATTTTCAAAAATTGAACCAAAATGGCATTATTGTAATTAATCTCACTTGACTGTTGTTTATTTTCCCCTTTTGAATATTGCTGGACTTGCTAATATTTTAGTAAGTATTTTTGTGTATATGTTCATAAAGGTCATTAGTTGTGGTTTTTTAAAAATCTTGTAATGTCTTTACTGGGTTTTGGTATCAGGTTAGTATTGACCACATAAAATGAATTGGAAAGTGTTTCCTCTTCTACTTTTTTTGGAAAAGGTTGTATAGAATTGGCAATCATTCTTTTTTAACTATTTGGAAGAATTTACCAATGAAACTCTCTGGACCTGGACATTTTTGGGGAGGGGGAAGGGGGTTTAAATTATGAATTCAATTTCTTTAACAGTTATGGGATTATTCAAGTATCTCTTTCATACTTGGTGAGTTGTGGTTTGTGCTTTTTAAAGAATTGGCCCAGTTCAATTAAGCTGTGAAATTTATGTGTGTAGAGTTGTTTGTAGCAGTTCTCTATTATCCTTTGATGTCTGTGGGATCTATAGTGATACACCCTGTTTCATTCCTAAAACTGTATAGGTAATTTGTTTTTCTCTCTTTTTTGTACTGTTAGTTGTATTAGAGGTTCATTAATTTTATTGATCTCCTCAGGGAACCGGCTCTCTGTTTCACTGACTTTCTCTTTTGTTTTTCTGTTTTCAAGATTTCTTTTCTTTTTATTTCCTCCCTCTGCTTGCTTTCAGGTTATCCTGCTATTGTTTTTTCTACCTGAAGATAGGAGGTCAGATTTTTATTTGAAATTTTTCTTCTCTCCTAAGATTAGTATTTAGTGCTATAAATTTTCTCTCAGCTCTGCTTTAGCTGCATCCTACCAATTTACATTTGCTGTATTTTCATTTTCATGGAGCTCAATGTACTTTTTTTTAAAAAAAAACAACCCACAACATATCTTTATTGATTTCAGAGAGAGGAATGGAGGGGAAGAGAGAGAGATAGAAACATCAATGATGAGAGAGTCATTGATTGGCTGCCTAGCCTGCACCCTGGGCACGTGCCCTGACCGGGAATCGAGCCCCGATCGCCTGGATCCTAGGTCGATGCTCAACCGCTGAGCCACGCCCAGCCGGGCTCAATATACTTTTTCAATTTCCTTTGAGATTTAGCAGCATGGAAGATGTTAGCTTCCAGGGCTGCTTAGTCTACGCTTATAATGATTTATACAAGAAATAAAATTATGTAAAACCTACTAATAATTATTGCTTGGTAATAAAATTATGTTTTCTTTAAAATTTAGTCATCTTATATAATTATTTCCATATAAATCATGAAAATAAAGATGGGGATTATATAACTTAATTATGTTGACCCATATTAAATTGCAGCATTTGACTTATTTAACCTACAAAAACACTAATGTCATATGGTTCAACCTAATCATTCTTATGATACATGTAGTTCTCCTTTAACAACTGACATTCAATATTCCATTTCAGGATTTAGGATAACAAAGAAAGGGAAAAAATTGTGATGAAGATCAGAGTCAGCCATATGACTCACGACCAAATGAGGTCATAGGTCCCCTAAGTCTCCCAGAAAAGAGAATAAATTTTTGAGCATGAGTAAAAGGAGAAAAATGAAGCCTTGACTGGCCAATTTTTCTAGTGTTCAGAAGGTTATGGTGTCCGAATGAACGACTAGACAATGTAAAAATGAGGCCTTGCCTGGCCGGGCGTGGCTCAGCAGTTGAGCATCAACCTGGGATCCAGGAGATGGCGGTTCAATCCCCGGTCAGGGCACAGGCCCGGGTTGCTGGCTCGATCCCCAGTGGGGGGCGTGCAGGAGGCAGCCGATCAACGACTTTCTCTCATCATTGATGTTTCTATCTCTCCCTCCCTCTCCTTTCCTCTCTCTAAAATCAATAAAGATATATATATATTTTAAAATGAGGCCTCAGTTAAAGGCTATTTACTCCATCTCCAGTTACAGATCAATCCATTTCTGTGGCTTAGAGTATAACATTAGGCAAGTTTCTTTTTAACCTGTCTGTAAAGTAGGGATAGTAAGGCCTAAACTGTAGTGTTGCTACAGAGATCTAAGTAGATAACATATGTTGATACCTGGCACAATTAGGGGCCCATTATATTTTAGCTCTCAGGAAGTCACTGCTTTGGAAAACCCTAGTGTTAGCGGAGGGGCATATGTCTCTGGTTCAAGCATGGACTTTGGAGCCACAGTGCCTGTGTTCAGACCTCATTAGCCATTGAGACTGTTGGCAAATTATATAACCCCTCCATGCCTCAGTTTTCTTTCTGTGGAAGGGTGGAACAGTACTGTGTACATCCTAGGGTTGCTGAGAAAATTAAATGAGCCAATGCAGGTAATGTGCTTAGAACACTGCCTGGGCTATAGCAAGCACTATATACATGGTATTTTATTACTAGTATGAGAAAATGGATTGGGATTGAAGAAAATTTTATTTTAAAGGGAAATATAAGTTCCAGAGTTGGAGAAACAAGGAAAAGGAGAAGTGGGGAGAGGGAAGGACAGAAAGAGAGGGGAGACAGGAGGGGAGAAAGGAAGAGAAGGGAAGGCAGGGGAATGGAAGGGAGGAGAGGGGAGAGGAGGAAAGGGGGAAGGTAAAAGTGAAAAATATTTTAAGACATTCCCTTTCTTTTCCTAAAACATTGGGAGAATAATACTAACACTGTACTAGACAGGATGCCTGCTACATTACATGCCTCTGGTGATGAAATCTTAGAGTATTTTTACTGTTTGTTTTTGAAGAAAAGTAGCAGGTAATGAGGAAAGCCCAGAGAAAAAGGCGCTCACAATCAATGAGTGAGAATGTAGGTAAATTGGAGAGCAAAAGGAGAGGGGAAGGCTGCTGTGTAGCAATGCCATAGCCAGCGTGGTTTCTGTTTCAGAGAAGCGAAATCGTGAGTGACAGATAATCACTTCATTTACTTCTCCGGTCTCTAGAGACAGTCCTCGCGAAGCAGGAGTACCTTTGAGGAGCTCCGCAGTGATTTTTCCCCTTAATGGATTGATGTATTTGCAGCACACATTGTAAAAATTGGTTTTGCTTTGTCTCCCAAATGCATAACCTTTTGGTTTTCTTTTTTAATAATTGTTGGCAACTAGCTCTGCATGACAGCATTGAACACAAATACCACTGATGATGATGAATGAATGGAGGAATGTGGGATGCATTGCACTGAAAGGGTAACACATTATGTCTATGTAATTGCTTCATCTCCCTTAGGATAGACAAAGTTCAAAGAAATGTGAGCATAGATGACTCACAGACATGTTCTTTGGAGCTACCCAGAATTCCTTTCTCTAATTGCATTGACCTTTTCTCCCTTCCTCACTCATCACATGTGCACTAGCTGTACAGGACATCTTGACAGGGTGTTCATCCACTTAACTTTCACACTTTTATTTATTGCAGCATCTTCCTGAAGACAGAGCACTTCAAAATACTAAAGTGGCTGGAAAACAGCCACTTTAAATTGGGCTTTCACATTTTTGAAAACACATGATAAGCAGTTTGGAAGTTTCATTTTAAGTAGCATTCTTTCAAATTTCACGTTAATATTGCCCATCCTTATGTGGTAATATGCGTTTTAACAAACCTATACTAATTTGATACTTTCTAGTTAACAATGGTGTGGGAAACTGTGTTTTGGCTAAAAGCTACATTTGAAAAGCCAGATTCCTAAAACAGCTATGTTGGAATGGTATTTCAGTTAATATTATTTCTCAACAAATGAGATGTTCAACAAATGGTCATTCAGAAACTTCCTGTAACTTCCATTGCCAGGAGTTCAATGCATAATAAGGCAGGCCTGACTATTATAGAAGACTTTGAATATTTAGATGGTTCTTCTTGGTCTTGAGCTGAGATATTAACCTGGTAACCTCACAGGCCATACCTCTTCCTTAGAATATCTGGAAACTGCTACCACATTGCCCTTTTTGACAAGCTCCTGTTTCATTTCATAAGAAGTGGTCACTGGACTAAACACCATTTTGGCTAATATCCTAGACATCTTAGGTCTGACAATGTTGTTGGTGAACTCTGACATCAAGCTTAGATGAAATATTCCAGCAAAATCCATTGGTCAGAGTAATTATACTTCAGTGGAACATTTACCTCCTCTCTGCTGAATCATGTTTTTCTTTGTCAGAGTCTGGGTTTGTGTTAACCCTTCTAGAAGCAGTTTGTTCCTGTTCAAATCCAGATTATGACCAACTAAAAACCTTTGTTATATAAACTATTATAAAGCCAGTCCTTTCCCTATCTGTTCTTTTCTACTTCTTGTTTTAGCAAAGCTGAAGACTCCATTCTATTGGCTTAACTATTTACCATTCTGAGGGCATCAAAACATGTATTTAAGAGCCAGTCTACTTGGGTTCAAACCTTATCTTGCTTAACTTGCTGTGTGGCCCGAGGCAAGTTACTTGATGTCTCTATGCCCCAAGTTCCCCACCTATGCAATAATAATTAAATGAGCTACTATATGTAAAGTACATAGAAGAACAGATATAGTAAGCACTAGGTAAATGTTTGTAGCTATTATGTTCAGCTGTTTCTCTCAGCATTGGGTCATCTAAAGACTAGAATATCATGATTTCTGTTCATTAACCCAAGTCATTGATAAAAATGCAACGAGGTTACTAGCAAGGACAGACCCACAGAATTTCCCTCAGATTTCACTTTAAGTTTCAGTTCCAAGAATAGAGTGGACACTTGCCTAGCTTTTGCCTGGACATTTGCCTGGAATTTTGGAAGAAGCAGTTTCACAAAGTAATGTGGAGGTCCATAGGGATAGCACCACATCAGATCTAGCCACAAGAGGGCCATAGATTTCCCTCCTCTTCCTCCCAAGTCTCGAGGGCTCTGAGCAGAATGTGAGGCTTTGGTGACAGTGCTCTAGAGAGAAAGCAAGATGTGCCTATCCACAATCCTGCAGTCTAGACGAGGGCATGCACATCAGAAAGATGAAGGTGATAGTCCACCACTAAAGTTTGGATTAGGACTTAGCTGTGTCTTTGCAGATTGCAAAGGCTGGGGCAGAGCACAAGCTGGTTTGATGCCTACAGACCACCTAATTATCAATGAAGTGAAAGTACTATAATCATCACGCCAAGCACCAAACGAGAAGAGTTACCTCTGGAGCAAAAGGCTACCAAGAAGGACTGTAGATCAAAACCTAAAAGCAATCAGCTCCCTCCCAGTGATGCCTCAAGGCAGTTGCACTAATAGACCCTCCCAATCATATTTCTTGTACACCTGCGTTTTTCTGAACTATTGCAATTCCATAAAATTAATACACTGCATAATTAAAGACCTCACACACACACTCCCTATGCATTACCTCTTTTTAATATGATAGTGCTCTTTTATCCCATTACCACTATAAAAAGGTTCAAGGGCACTCCTACAATTGTATCAGAGTGAAAAAACACAGATTATTTAACCACTGTAGATAAGGTACAAAAATACATCATGTTATCGAGTTATACTGAAATGGCTTTAAAACATTAAATAGTTCATTTAAGTATTGCCTATGATTCCTCCCCTTTTATTTATTTATTTTTTTTTTACCCTCACCAGAGGATATTTTTTCCACTGCTTTTCAGAGAGAATGGAAGGAGCAGAGAGAGAGAGAGAGGGAGAGAGCAAGAGAGAGAGAGAAACATTGATGTAAGAGAGACAGAATGATTGGTTGCCTCCCACACATGCTCTAACCGGGGCCAGGGATCAAACTTGCAACTGAGGTACATACCCTTGGTGGGAATTGAACCCAAGACCCTTCATGTACATGGGCTGATGCTCTAACCACTGAGCAAAACTGGGCAATTCCTCTCCTTTTAATATAGTATAAAGCACTGGCTCTCAAACTCTGGGGGTCACTATATGTGTTCAGATATGATTGGTTAAAAGTAACCAAAAAAAAATTGATTCAAGCTCCTTTGAATAAAAACATTTATCAGTTACAGGAGAGGAAGTCCAGATGTAGGCCAGGCTCATGACATTGTTGAACCAGTGGCTCAACAATGCCATGAGGACTCTGCTCTTCCTTTGATAGTGTCAGATTCATCCTGTCATAATTGTAAGAATTATTTATTATTTCCTACACTCTGCATCAAAATATTCCAGATTCTGCGGTAAAAATGTGTTAAGCATTTACCGCTGGTACGTGTTTTGTATACATTAAATTTTTAAATATTGACAATAATTTCAGAGGGAAAGTATTATTTGCCTTGTTCTAAGATGAAAGTCACTATACAGAGAGCTGAGTTAGCAAGGGGCAGAGTTGGGATTTGAACCCAGGTTTTCATTTCACTCAAGAGTGACTCTTTCCATAGCCCCACCAAGTCCCTAGGCTTGCTGTGCCCCCATTATGCCTTTCTCAATCTCAGTTCTGGGCATAACAAGAAAAGACAGCATCTTCGCAAAGAAGTCTTTGTTAATACCTCCTGGCATTTTAAATATTTAGGATTTCACATTTATATAAAGTCATGAAAATATTGGCTCTTTATCCAGAGTTCACCCTTGAATTCATAATTACTGTATGGGAGGGAGAAATTTCACCCTAGTTTAGTATTTGATGGCCTCAAAAAAAGGGAAGATTTCTTTTTCATCAATCACAAAATTTTAATTTCTTTTTATTTACTTAATCTGAACTATTTGGCATGCGATTTTTAAGCAAAAGATACAATAGTTTTCTACCCTTTTTTTAGTTGTAAGTCTCTTTGAAAGTCTCCTTTAGTTTTTCTGTTCTTACTCATGCAGACCAGTCGTCTTCTCCACATTCCAGTCAGGGGAGTGGATTCACAGACAGAAACAATCTTTCTACAGTGCTGTGATTATGAAGAGAGACAGAGCTCTCCTTTCAAAGCCTCTGTGTAAAGTAATCATAATCACACTGTGGTTCTGTGATGTTGATAACAAGACCAAATACCTTCCTCTCCTTGAAGCAGAAAAATGTCTTGCTATTTATGACGTGCAGAAATGACATCCACAGAATTGAATGTCACACAATGTATGTAGGGATGAAATAAAAAACTGAAACTTGAGTATCTTCACAGTCCTGGAACAGGACTCTGATGTAATGACAAAGAAAGAAAAAAAAGTGGGGGGGGACTTTGTGATGAATAGGAAAAGTGTTTAGCAACTAGTATGTCACAGGCCTCTACCAGAGCAGAGCCCTAGAGGCCTCCAGGGCTACCAGTTTAGTAGACGCTGGAGGGTAGGGAGGTCTGTAGAGTCCTGGGCAGTGCCATGGTGGTGGGGATACATTCAGGGGCATTAGGACAATGGCTACTTACTTGCTGAATGGAAACATTTCAGACTATGGCTTCTATCTTTAAAAGTGTGAACCTTCAGCATAGCACTTGGAGAAAGAGAAGGGCAGGCGATCAGACACCCCCGGGGGCCCACGGCAGTCCTAGTTTATACCTGTTACTCCGGTGCCGTTATCAGCAGCTCCATCTTATGTAATCATCTTAGGTCATTGTGCCCTTGTCTTAGGATGACCACATAATACATCTTAATGTATCCCTGATTGAACAATATATGATACAGTCACCCTAATAAAAGGGCACAAAAATAAGATATAAGGCTGTTTCAAACAAAAAGCCATAGGCAGGTGAAGGCCTTGGCATCAGGAAGGAGGAAAACAATGGTAACACAAAGAAAACATCCCCATCAATTGGCCAGTGAAGACTGTATGTGAATGCCAGTTTTCAGGGTAATCTAGGGAGTCAAGGACATAGCCAAAGACAGCCCAGGATAACAGGTGCCATTGCCAAGCCTCTAGAAAAAGCTGGAGCTGGAGGAAAGGCAGAATACACAGGGACACTTGGCAATGGAGACCCCTTCGGCCACTGTAAGCAAAACCAAAGACAATCCAAAGAATGGCTTGGGCTGCCTTGCATGGCCTTGGAGGTTATGCACCACCCAGCTACTACAAGGGTGACATTCCATAGGCTGTGATGCGAATGCCACTCTCTAGGGTGGAACAGTGCACAGTCTACATGTGGCTGTCTCAAAAATAGCATTATTCTAGCTTCTCTGTGCCCAGACATTGGCCTAATTTTATATATATATATACATTTATTTAATTAAATTTCTTTGCTGAAACCCTTAGAGTCTGCTCAGCCCCTTGGATGCTATCTTTAGGTTATGTGCACACAACTCCATGGTATTCAATACTTGGCAACGTTGAAGAAGGGTAATCTCTCCACCCCACCATCAAGGAACAAAGTCATAGACTGCATTTAAAAAATAGGGAGATAAAGTTGCAAACAAAGACTCATTAGGGATTCTCTCACCCTGTGGAACAGTTCACAAGTGCACACTCTTATCAGTGCACAGGCTCTGTCACTTCCTTTTGTAATATTATTTTCTTGACAAGGAGTGCAGTTCAAGGGCATCACACATTATACTGTGGGCAAGGATAGTCAAGGAGATTGCTTTTATTATAATCCCGGTATCATTAAAATAGGCATCTTTCAAATAATGGAGAATAAAGATGTACTAATATATTCCAAACTCTTGCACAGACTGTGGGTATAAATAAAGAATTCATTTACATTAATACCTTCAAATTGCAATGTCTTCAAGTCTCTACTTTCATTGCTAGAACTAAATGGAGAAATAAAATTTTCTCTGATAAAAGGGCCAGAGAGGCTGAATTAAAATATAAGTGAGGGATCTCAATGATCTAAGTAATATTTTGACAGTTGTCAGGAGGTGAAAAAAATAGTTTATACAGTAGCTAGTAACTCTGAAGATCATACCTTGCATGTTCCCACCTTCATGCCCTTTTCTATGCCATTCTCTTCTCTGATAGTGTCCTAACCTCTCAACCTACTGAAATCCTGTCTATTCTCCAAAAGGCCTTCTCTATGAAGCTTTCCAGATTCCTCCAACAAAATGCAATGTCTCCATTCATTACACCTACGCCTATTTCATGGTTTGAGCTTATCATATATATATGTGTGCTTATCCAGTCATCCCAACAAGCTTCTTGGGATTGTTATAAAACCACTCCTAATTCATATTTATATCTATGGTATTGAGGACAATATGTTTGACATGTTAGAAATTAGTATTTATCTAACTGGATTAGGGAATAGGGAATAGCAGTCTCACTATATAAGTCTATACTCAGCATTCATGAAAAGGACTGTTATACCAACTTATAACAAAGTCTTTTCAATACAAAGTCCTCTTAGGATTTGTTGAATGTGGATATGCCTTATATTTTGTTTCCGCAGGATTGTGGTACCTCACTCCTTCATTAATACACATCAGGATTGCATTTGGCTCAAAATAAAAGAAACCTAAGTATGTAAATTAACCAAACATAGATTTATTTTTATCCTATAACATGTGTCTTAGGACATAAGCTAGTGTCAAAACTCAGAAATAGAAGGATGATACCTGGAATCTAAACAATAAGATAATTTTTCTGAGTCCTAAAGACTCACAATTCTTTCATCCATATGTTATTCATTCATCAGATGTTTATTGTAAACCTACTATTGTGCTATCTACTGTCAAGAGACACCAAAATAGTCCATGCTGTCTAACCAGAAAATAATTTAGTAACTTAGGATGTAAGCACGTATGTACGATAACATCTGCAGTTAAGATAAGCTTGGATCTTAAGAGCCCCATGATCTTAAACGAATGGTCTATGAATCACTTCACAACGAGACTTTTTTAAAAAAAATCAAGCTCCTGGAAGGGATTCTCTAAAGCCTTACGCATATGCTAAGACAACCCAATGGTGTAAAGCGATATCTGTGATTTCTAGTAACTGTTTGTAGTTTATGCCATGCCATTCACTCACACTGTGGGGAAGTGTATGCAGACTTACTGCAGGTGGATGTAGCGAACCATGTTGGAAGCAGGGAGGAGGTGGGGCAAAGTAGAGACACAAGCATGACTTTTGACAGAGACATTGTCCCTTTTGGGGTTATGGTAGTGACAGGTTATTCTAAGATCCACCAGTGGTTGAAAAAAGAAAAAAATGTCATCAGGACTCAGTTAATTTTGTCACAACTTTTGTATATTTTATTATGAAAATTTCGTGTTTTTATGTTGCCGAACTGGCTCAGTAGAAATTAGCTTGCTGCTTCTCAGGTTAGTGTGGTACCAAGTCAAAACGTGCTCTTGCCCACCTACTAAGTAGATGTTAAAATGCAAACAGGTCTTTGGGACTCCAGGGATGTGGGATGAAAGTATCCACTGACCAAGTCCGGTACACTTCGACCCACAGCAGGCCCAAGACAAAATCTAAGCAGCATGGATAGTGGATGGCAGGATGTTCCAGAATTTCAGTGAAGTTTCAGAACATTCCATTTATTTGAGCTGGTCTTTGAAATTGTGAGAGCTGGATGGTAAAAGGGCACTAGAGTCCTATAGTTCAATATACAGGCATTCACTTACTTGCATCCCCCATTTCTATTTTCAGCTCTGATTCTTAAATTCCAGCCCTTCTACCTTAATTTATAAGACTCCAGCCCTTGTCATTATTGGTACATACCATACCATCTTAATTCTTCTAATGTCATTTTAACATCATCTTCAAGGTGGGAGGAGGGAATAAACATTTGTGGTCAATCCACATATTTTTAATTGGAAATTAACCTCTCCGATTTTTAAGCCTTTGTGTGACTGCATTAGGCAAAAATGAGGAATACCAATACATTCTCTATACACTAAATTTGATCCTATACAACTCTAAGACCTGGGCCTGTGCACCTTTCAAAATATTCAAGGCTTGAATTTTTTGATGAATTTCAGAAAATACAAGAGATAAGTTGGACATTTACTAGCACAGTTTTCAAAATTGCCATTTGTACCAAATAAAAATTTTATGACCAAAAAATAAAGCACTTTTATTAGGTATACTTGTTACCTGCTGGTAGCAGGCTTTGGAAAGAATCAAGGTCACTGAGTAATATAAGCAAAATTCCTAGAATAACATTGAGGCAGTGTGGTCAAGTGGAAAAGACACAAGCTCTCACAATTAGACAGGCCTGGAGTCTCAACCCAGCTGAGTTCTGGCCAAATCAGTGGACCAGTGTGCCCATGTGTGTGCCCATATGTGAATAATTATACTTACCTCACTAAGATGCCATGAGCCATCAATAACTGACATGTACACAATGCCCAGCAGAGGCAGATACTCGCTAACCATGAATCCCCTGTCCCCTCTCTTCTGGCCAGGGTCCCTGAGCATGGGAGGTGACCCAGTAATAGGGCCCATGATTCTTCAGTTGTTATAGGAGAGTACCTCATGCTGGTCACAAACAGCCTTCTGAGGAATCTCCGTGACAGGAAATTGTGTGCAACTAATTCCTACAATGAGAAAGCTGTACCCCCTGTGACAGGCGATCTGCTTGTTGAAGACAGAGGGGCCCATTAAGCAAGCACCACATTTGACCTGTTGCCGGGTTTGGACGCTCTCTGTCGCCTGGCTTGCTGCCCGTTGCTCCTTGTGGCCGTGAATCAACATTGTGACAGAGAGGGCACTGGGTCAACTACATTCCATTAATAGATCAAAGTGTTTCATTTAGACTCTTACAGCAAAAGAGAAGCAATGTGGGAGATATACAGCTTAGGATGGGTATAAACTTGGCAGAAACAGATACATAAGGATTTTAAAATATAAATCTGAAAATGCCAAAGACACTAATGAACTCACACAGTCTGGACATCAGAATTAAATCTTCTAACTCAATGATTCTCAGTATTTTTCCCTCCACTACTAAAAGTAGGTCACAGGTTTCCATAAGGGGCTCTCAGACCTTCTAAAGCCCCATCAGGAAATTCTGTTGGTAATTACCATGTAAGTAGAGTAGCTCATTTTATTCCATATCCATAAAATCATGTGTCATGATTTTTATGCAGCTTGTTTTTAAATCAATTTGGAAACCTGATAGGGAAACAATAGCATTAATTGGCTAAGATGTGGATTTCTGAGCTTTTTTGAATTTTTTTTCCCAAGGACATTTTACATTCTCAAGATATTTTCAGTGACAATTCATACTGTCTTCTCCTAAATACAGTTTTCTTATCATTTCTTAGCTATATTAAGTCCATGAAGACAATTTTTAAAGAAAGCTATTTTGAAGGTACACACTCTACCTTTCATAAATGTTAGGTACCTCATATTCATTTGGGTTGGAAAATTAAGGTGAGGGTTATTTAATGCGATAGAGTGGAATGAGACCCACGATTATGAAAATGATGCCAGGACCAGGAAAAATTGATAGGCCAAGAGGAACTTAATTTCTCTACACGCAGAATATACAGACATAAAGTTTGGGAAATAACTTTTAGAAGCAAGAATATGATTACAGACGGGATTTGAGTACAATATTTTAACATATCTTCAAACATGGCTTATTTGTTGCATTTTGTTTTCTATTAGGGCACAGATGGTGCTAAAAATTTCATCCTGGGCCATGTATAACTATAATTCCTTAAATGGATGGCTGCCTTAAGCATGCATGAATGGCTGTGTATTTGTTCACTTGGAGAGAATTTCAATTTACTTATACATACTGTTGTAGTTATTATTAAAATAAAATCTAGGGGCTAACTCAGCATGGCTCTCTGGTGGGGTATCATTTTGTAGGTGATTTAAGTAGTTGCATGCATATGTGACTAACTGTATCTAGAGCGAGAGGCTATATTTATGTTGTGATAATGAAGTACTTTCTTAGTATTAGTTATTTGTCAAAATGAGAATAGCAAATGAGAGAAAGGCTAAAGTAAATACTGAATTACCTTATGTCCGGTAATTGATTTTGGGGAAATAAAACCACTGTTACTGTTCCAAATCAAACAGCTAAACAAATGGTTAAATTTTGACATTAGATGGGGCTGTTAATATCTGGCTGTCTTCCAAATGAGTCCTAAATAAATAGGAAATCCATAAATTTTTTGACTCAATAATTTATGTCTTTTATCAAGGTCTGCTCTCACCCCCCATTTTAGTCAAGTCAGTAGTATCAAATAAATATACTGATTATATTCACCAAAAAATGAATGGACAATGGATCTACAAATGAGAACTAAGCATTGATTTATAGAGATCGCCAGTAAACAATGCTAGATATGTGGTGAGAAGATTGTCCTATTAATTCAAAATTCTATGAGCACTCGGCATGTACAGTCACTCCTTCAAGATTAAAAAAAGAAATAGCTAGGTCAGTGAAATTATATTCTCCTTTGTTTTTCTCCTGGGAGCTATCTTGCTCTGCAATCAATCCTTCAGAAAAAATCTCTCACATTTTCACTTCAGTGCAGTATGTTAACTATGAACAAAATGATAGCGTGTGTCAGTCAAATGTAAAGTATTATTTATATTGACATTAAAACCTGATTATTAATGCAGAAGCTCATGGAAAGTCACATTAATCTGAACAACATATTATTTCCTTTTAGTCCATGGTCTGTCATTTTGCAAACCATGGTTAATAGGATGCCAAAAATAAAAAGATCTGTTTAAATAAAAATATATAATATATTCTGCATCTCATTTCTATCTTACTGTGTTAAAAGGCAGGCTAATACCTGCTAGTCTGTGAATGTAATATGAAGGAGATGATATTCTTTGTTTTAAAAATCTTAGGTATTCCTTTTAAACACTGAATTTTCAAAGGCTTGCTATTGCTTAAAATATTAGTTCCTATTTTATTGACTTATTAGATGTAAAGGCTCTAAATTAACCTTTAATTAAAAGATTCAAAAGGAATACTTGAAAAAGGTGATCTACATATTTTAAAAATCCCAATTTCTATTCCCATTCTCTTGGTTCTTGAAAAATAAAAAGTAGAACTATTGTTTGCTTGTCCTAGAGTAATAGAGGGCAGCTGCCTCGATGATTCTAAAGCCGGGGATGGAAACCGAGTTTCTTGTCAAGAAGAAGGGGAGTGATGGCAGCTTCCACGTGTCAAAACCTCTGGTTCAGGAGCCTCCTGCTCTCTCCGAGTGTTTGATGTCCGCTTTCATTTCACTTCCTGAGGACGCTGCCCTTTCCACGTAGAATCAAGAAGCTGGACACCAAGCTGATTGTCCCTCCTCTACTTGCGTGCCCCTTCTGCCCAGAGTTTCACTGGATCCAGGCTATGACAACAGTAAACTTAATAGAGTCTGGGAGGAAGGCAGGGGGAGGTTACAACATAGCATATACAGCACCAGCTAGAGTTTCTTTATCAGCCATCTCTCTCTCAGAGCATCTTAGCATTCCAGCCACTGGGGAATTTTCACCCTTTCTCACCTCTCCTCTGCTCCAGCTTCTGGCCACAGTGCTGGCCAGCTTTATCTCCTCTGGCCTCCCCCATCTCCTTCCTGATAAGGTTACCCTCCTGCTCTAAGGCCCTGCTTGCTTCTTTCACAGAAGAGAACTGGGCTCTTTGTCTAGCTCCAGCTCATAAAGGCATTGCTGGGCTGGGGTCACGGGATGCGAAGCACACCCTTCAAGGTGCACTCCTGTTCAGCACAGCGTTCTCCCAGGCAGGAATTCTGTAGCCATCAGCTTTTGCGTCCTTTCCCTCCATTAGGTAGTAGTTTAGGAATTAAGGACTTAGAATTTGACTGTGACATGAAAGGGGACAGTGGATGAGAATCTGGACGAACTATCAAAAATGAAAACCTATAACAAGATCCATCCATCTTCTATTGTAAACAAAAGAAACTGAGGCCTAGGAAACTTACTGTAGGTTACACAGCACTTTCGAGTGGAAGTTGGATACAAGAGTCTGGTAGAAGGCTGTTTCCATGACCTCATGAAACACCTCAGTTTCTCAACAGCATTTCAACTCTGTATATTTAATTCTTTACTATGTTGCCAGCATAGGCCCCACAGGAAAGAATACAGTATATAGCGGGAGAGGCACATAGTCACTGCACACCTAAATCATATTATCTCAGATACTCTGGCATGTTCACTATTCATTTTTTAGTTCTCATGTATAATTAATTCTCTCATGTCTAGGCATGATGTTGATGTTATAGAGGGCGGTTTTCATGTTTTTACAAAATCTTTTGTAGCCACCATCAGAGATAAAATACCAAGCTGAAGCCTTCTTGTTCTGACCCACAAGACAGTGAATTAAACTTATTCTATTATGTTACTAGAAAAAAAAGGGGGAGGGAGGAAATGAAAAAGAAAAATGGTTGTAGAATAAGGCAAATGCAAAGTGATCAAAACCATTCATGTTGCTGCAATATGCCAAGAAAATATATGGAATGTCATTATCCACTAGCAGAAATGAAATACCTTCTAAAATAAATTAGGTTCCTAACACTTCTATCTTAAGTTTGTTGTAACAGACACCCAAAGAAATAATTTATAAATGTTAAGAAAATATAAGTAATAAACCTGAGAGCTAGATTTGACTGAAATGACTAACTGAAAGAAGCTTACAAGATAAAGAGAAAAATGTATCCAAACCAGTTCTGTTCACTGGAAAGAAGAAAGTCTCAGCATAATTCAGACATTTAGCAGCAAACTTGTCTGTAAACATGTGTCCAAACAGTCAACAGGACAAAGCAAAATGTGCCTGTGAGAACAGTAATCAGACCTTAGGGTCCTGAGCTTTGAAGTTTGAAATATTTCCCCAGAAATGCCGCATTCTTCTTTCTCTGCCACACCAATGGAAGATCACAAAAGCAAATTCTCATTTGTTCCCTCTTTTTGTTATCCTGCCAAAAATATACCCTCACTGATAAAGTCTACCAGTGATTCATTACACACCATCATCCCAAGGTTTCCAGTATAAATGCCATATTAAATGAGCCTCTTCTGTTTTATTAATGCTTAACAGACATTTAATAGTGATGATGCTGCCAGTGATTCTTACTGAATCTTACCATTAAAACACAGGTGTTTCTGTATGAAGCAAAGGCCTCCAGGTTCTTCTCCATTCTCATTTTCTTAGCAGTGGCTGAGCTGAGGTTCATTTACAAGCAGAAATAGTGGGAATGGGATGTAACCATTCTTTTCATATTTCTCCTTTTCTCTACAGGTCAATTCCATTTTCTCTGTTCCTCCACTCTTTATCGATGAAAAAAGAAGAAAGAAAATGAGACAAAAAGAAGACTGAGAAGAGGAAAAGGGGAGAAAGCTCTGGTGAACTGAAATTTAGATTGAAAATCTATATTTATGTTTAACATGGAGTAAATAAACAAACACATTCAAATGATACACAGTTTAATTTCCTGGCATTTCATGCATAACCATCCAGTGTGTTCCTTTCCTGAAGCTCTAGTCTCCCCTAAAGCCTTGATCCACAGCATTAATTCATTTACCAGTCAAGGAACGTAGTCAACCCTGGCTGCTACAGGTCCTACCCCATGCAGCTCCGTCAACACCATTCACCTGTAATCCATTCTCCTTTGCCGCTGGCCTGAGATTCAAGACAGGTGGAATTTTATACCTGCCGTAATGGGTTTCTTAAAATCCTTCCAATGTGGTATTGTAGTATCAGTCCATACCTCCAACATGCTGCTGATAGCCGATGGATCTGTTCACACGGTCGCCGTCCCCACAGAATGTAACCTCCTCTGATTGAATTTTCTATGCCCACATTAGGCCTAAAGCATAGTAGGATTTAATAGGCATCTAGTAAGTGCTTTTTAAAGACATTTGGTAGACAGGTTTAAAGCATGAGGGGTCTGCAGGGGAGTTGAAAAAGATGACCTCCAAAGTCCTTTACAACTTTCTGATTTTCATTTGAGGATATCAGTCCCTTCCGTGGTTTTGAATATTACATCTGTTCATGACTTCCACCCACCCCTTCAGGGCACTCCTCATCCGAAGCTTTGGACCAAAACGTCCACCTGCCTGCTATATAGCTTCGCATATTAGCTGAGTGGGCATCTTAAATTCAGTATGTCCAAAATTAACCCACGTTCCCTGGCAACCTGCTCCACCTTTACAGCTTCCTGCATTTATTAATGACACCACCCTCCTTAGGAGCCCATGTGGAAGACACGCAGGAGGGCACCTGTCTCCTCCCGAAAGCCAGTCTGCCTCCTAAATCTATGGATTCCGCTTTCCCAAAACCCAGTTCTTTTTGTCACTCTATCTTTTGACAGTCTCCATTAAATTGTTTGTGACTCTAACAAGCATTTATTTGATTCTTTCACGATGTGTTTCCATCTCTGTCCCAACACTACATCCTAGAACCCGTCTGTGTATTAGGCTGAAACTCCTGCAACTCACAAGGCAGGGTTTGCAGGTGCGCTGAACGGATGTTAGGATGCCAGGTTTCAATTACTTTGGGGACATGGATCTTGTTATACCCTTTGTTTGTTTCCCCCCTTTTATATGTATATGTATATGTCACTGATCTGTTATTGTCACTCGGAGTGGCCGCGACAATTGGCAGTAGCTTTTTTTTTTTTTTTTTTAAATCCGCTCTATTTTTTTTAACAAGAAATTAAAAAGTCCTTTGGACTCGGCTCCCGGCTAAAGCCATCCAGGATCAAGGCTTCCCACCCCTTCCAGGGGCCTGATGTGCGGCGGGGGAGGAGCAGGGAGCGCGAGCAGCCCGCGGAGCCCGGAGCGCGGGAGGGGGGCGTCCCGGAAGTCGAGGACCCGAGCGGGCGGCCTCCTCAGCTGGATCAGCTCGGGCTGAGGGCCCAACAATAACAAATCTCGGGGCCGGGCGGGGGCCGCCGGGGGCCCAAGCCTGGGGGCGGGACCCAGATTGGGGGAGGCGGGTGGGACGCTTTCCAGGGCCTCAGGGGATTGGAGGAGCAGGATGAGAGGCGGTGGAGCTCGATTAGTGGGCAGCGGAGCTAACTGGTCGATTGAGGGGAGAGCGTGTTGATTGGGTGGCGCGGGGGGAGACGGACCAGAGCCGACCGCGGATTGGCGGTGGCGGCTGAGGAGGCGTGGCCAGAGCGCGCGATAGGGAGCGCGAGGGATCCGGCGGCCTGCCCGCCCGCCTGCCAGCTAGCCTGAGCGGCGGGAGAGCGCGGCGAGCAGGGTCGGCTTGAGGGACGCGGAGCGGGAGGCTCGTTCCCCAGCTCCGCGCAGCCGTCCTCGGCGCCTCGAGGGGCCCCGTTTCCTTCCCTCCCCTCCCCTGCAGTCCGGCCTGGGGTCTCCAGCGGGGAACGGAGGGAAGGGACGAAAGAGGAGGCGAAAGCGGAGTGAGGAGCCGAGGGGGTCCCGGCGCCGGGCGAGGCGCGCGCTGCCTCTCGCTCTCTCGCCGCAGCCGCCGCCTCTCAGCCCGGTGCCGCGGCCCCGGGGCGCGCGGGACTCCCGGGGCGCCCGCACTATGCAGGCGGACTGCCCGCCGCCGCGATGGCGAGCCGGACCGTGGTGAGAGCAGGGCGCAGCCCTCACAGTCCCCGAGCCCGGGCCGCGGCCGCCGCCCCCGCCCGGGCCGCGCTCCCCCACTCTCACTCCAGCCTCCACCCTCCCCGCTGCGACTCCTCCTCTCCTATGCCTCTGTTCCTCCTGTTCCTACTTATCCTGCTCCTGCTGCTTGAGGACGCTGGAGCCCAGCAAGGTGAGTGGTCCCCGGGGAACGCGCGGCGCGTGGAACCCCGGGACGGCGGGGGCGCGGGGAGAGTCTGCGGGGCGCCAGGTCCCCGGGCCTTTCGCCGAATCTGCGACGCGCCGGGGGCGTGCGGGGCGCTTCCGTGCGTGGGCAGACCTGGCCGGGCGCTCGAAAGGTTAAGCGGCAAAGGTGGGATCAGCCTGTTGTCCCCCAACTTGGCGCGACTTTACTTTCTTGGCAGGGCCATTCATTTTCCTGAAAAGAGGGAATGAGATCTTGCTATCAAGGCCTCCTTTTTGGTATTGGATTCTTTTTTTGGGGGGGGGGGAACCTTTGGGAGGAAAAAAAAGTCTTGGATGTGTGACGCCTAAAGTTAAGCTAAGTGGAAGGATGGACTGTAGAAAGGCAAGGTAATTAAATAGCATTTTAAACCTATTAAAGGCAAGTGACGATAATTGCTATCTTTTGTGGAAATGCTCAGGTTCCAAAGCGAATGAAATTGATTCTGGTTACCTCTGAACCTTGAATTCAGACAGTATCCTGGACAATCCCTGCCTATTAGGATGATGGTCTAGATGGCCAGGGTCAGACGCTGGCTCTGACCCGGTGCAGCCTCTATGTTGCCTAAATGGAACGTTCCACGTTAAAAGGATAAGTCCATCCACAAAGGGACAAAACTTTTTTTCCATCTACAGTCCTTGGAAAACCTATTCCAGAAGCAAGCAAAATTGTTTATTGAATACTCACTCTGATGGAAAGAGAATGCGGAGCTTATTCACGCTCCCCCCTTTTAGTACTATTTTTCAGGCAGTGAACCACAGTTTTTGAATCAGTTTGTCATCAGTTATTGAACACATCTTCCATTGCATTTCCCATTTCATTGCAGTGAGAAGTGTTGTTACTTATTTCTGGGAAGATTCTTTTTTAATCGATCAACACATTTCCCATTTCATTGCAGTGAGAAGTGTTGTTACTTATTTCTTGGAAGATTCTTTTTTAATCGATCAACACGTTTAAGTCCAGCAACCATATGTTGCTCTCATGTGGTTTTCGGTAAAGTATGGAATCATGGCCATAAGCCTATCATTATGACGATGCTGAAACTGACAGGCACATGGAAATATAATATCATTAACAAGGATAAACCATATTTGGTAAACTGACCTCTTTTAGATGTAGGGACAGATTTATTCAATGTAGATGGTTAGCAGTCAGGTTTTAGTTAGATAATCTTCGGTAAATTTTTGTACATCAGCCCTTAAGGAATTAGTGTGAAATCCTTCTCTCCATTGAAGTCTTAGAACCTATGCTTGTCTTTTCCTCCTAGTAGGAAAAAAACAAAAGAAAACATAAACACATACACAGGCTTACATTTACTGGGGCTTGCTTTGTAGCAGGCACAGTACCAAGTGGTTTACATGGATTAACTCAATCCTCACCACAACCGTTTGAGATAGACGTTGTTATCCTATTTCAAACATAGGAAACAGACCAAAAAAATCTAAGGTCTCTTGATACAGAAAGGAAAATAACTACATAAGCAGAATGCTCTGTTTTGCTTATTTCCAGATCTGAAAGTATTTATATCTTTTTTTAAAAAAATCTTTGAACAGTATAGAATCAGTTATATGTCTCCCCCCATATAAGACAATTACCTTGTTTATAGAATTTCTCAAGCCTGACCTAATTAAACATGCAATGTTACATTTTTTAAAAGATTTAAGTTTTTACCAGAGTGTTTTAACAAATACATGTTTGTCTTTCACAGTGTTATATAAACACCAATGCAGATTAAACACAAATAGGAAAGATGTTGGTAATTTAAAAGACGTAATTTCTAGTTCTTCTAAATTGATTGGGTAAATATTAAGTCATTTAAATTCTTCATATCTCAGTTTTCTACGTGGGTGATACAAGAATACCTGTTTTTTTGTTGTTTTGTTTGCTTTTTTTAAAAATTTTGTTTTTCGATTACAGTTTACATTCATTATTTTGTATTAGTTTCAGGTGTACAGCATAATGATTGGATAGCCGTGTCCTTTACAAAGTGATTATCCTGCCCTCCCATTCCCCCATATTTCAAGTACCCACCTGGCACCATACATAGTCATTAAAATGTTATTGACTCCATTCCCGATGCTGTGCTGTACTGTACATCCCCGTGACTATTTTATAACTACCGATTTGTACTTCTTAATCCCTTCATACCTATATCATAACTGATAGTACACTGGAGTTTTGCAAAGGGGAAAGCTAATCTTGAGCTTACTAAACTATCTGACAGAGTAAGGACCAGTGAGATATATTTCACCTGAAAATTCAGGAATTGTGTGGGATTTGAATTCCTTGATTTTTAAAAATTGTTTTTTCTTATCCAAAGGACCCCAATATGGACTGTGATGGAATTGCTTTTAAACTAGTCTTCCTAGTCTAACAGATGTGCTTGAAGGGTGCACTTGTGTTCCTTGTATAACCTGAAAAGAAGTGTAATTTCAGAATGAGAAGCATTGCTTTAAAATACTATAGAATTTTTAATAATGGGAATGTCTACGTGTTGTAACGTTGAATTACAAGCTGGAGTTTTTACTTTACAGTATTAGGAGAAAGACTGGAAAGAAATGAAATGATAAGTTTTCTTTTGCTAGTATGGTTGTGGATAATTTCTTCTTTCTGCTTCAGATTTCCTGCAGTTTGCATATAGTCAGAATTAAAAATACGCTATGTAAAATGTTTTGTAATAGATTTTTTTCCCAGCCAGCCTAGGTAAAATGCATGTAATATACAGAGTGGGGCCAAAGTAGGTTTATAGTTGTTCGTATGGAAAATAATACAATCATTAATAAATAATACAAGAATAAACTCTGTTTTGCGTACTCATAAGTGTAACCTACTTTTGCCCCAGCCTGTAGATGTTGAGGTAGAATGGTGCTTCGGGCTCTTTTTTTTTCTTTCGGACATCATTTTGATGTAGTAGGGGATATTACCTTTATTTCAGTGATGCCATGCATAGCTATTCCTCAGCAGGTTTTTGCTGACAAGAGTGCTTTTTCTTTTAATTTGGCTCAGAGTAAAGTTTATCACTGGTCTGAAAACTTACCAGCCTTTCATAGCAGAGATGTTTTTTGATTAGTCTCATATCATTAATCTATTTATAAGTTGATTCTATTTATTCACATCTATTTTACTATCGTGTTTTAGGTACCGCTTATATTTTTGTATTTTTGATTTATAAATTTCACATTAAGTTCACCTTCAAAATAATTTTCTTATTGAAAACATTTTTTCCTATAAAATGTATGTCTTTCTAGAAAACTTAAATTGGTGAAGCTTATGCTGATTGCATATTAGCTACTGTAATAAATTTAATAGGAAGTCAAGGGTCTCCAGTGAATGAATTATGTCTCTGATTTACATTATGACTATAGGAATTCGTATCACCTCATCTCAGGAGGTCAGGTTCCTCATTTGTATTTTGGAAGGCTTGCCTACCTTCTGGGTTAGAATATTATTTGAATGTGGAGTGAATTTTAAAATCCGTTAAGACTGACCTGTTTATGACTGTTAATGTGAAATGTTTGTGAAGATACTGATTTTTGTTTGCTAGTTTAATAAACCTATGAAACAAATCGGGTTCTTTTCTAAAAATTTCAGTTCCACAATGGTTTATGGAACTAATGTGTGGCGGGGGGGGGGGGGGGGGGAGAATTATATTCTGTCAGGTAATGCTTTTTTCCCCAATGATGCAGGGAAATATTTTTGAACAATATTTGTGAATTGTCAGAATTGAAGAGCACTTTTCTCTCTGCAAAGAATATTTGTAATTATTTCTAGTATTAACATTAGGTTAATTAAATTTAGAATTTTCCATTGCCTTTCTTGGTGTGATAAAGCAGTAAGATTCTTTATATAGTTTTGTTTAGAGGCAAAAATCAAAACATCTTTTTCTACTATATTTCCAATTAATTTTGCACAATGGAAATTAGAAATATAGCACATATTCTACATATGCTAGTGAGCAGATTAAAATCCACATTTTAAAAATGTATAAGTTAAAATTAATTGTAAAATTTCAGGTTATAGAAGATCAACATAAAAAAATCTTAAAGTATTGAATTGGTATAAATGAAAATACCAGTACTAGAATTAAAATGACAAATGAATTAATGTCCAGAAAGCATATTGGGATTTCAGTATGATGAGGAAAAGCTAAATTTACAGAGGTAGATTTTAAATTTCGGACTATACTTAATAAAATGAACCTGGAATGTGAAAGCTCAGGTGGTAATAATATTGAGCATTAATTGAATGCATGCAAATAGATAGTTTCTATTTCTACTTTTTGATGAGTTGGAAGAGTGTGGAATGATGACAAAATTAAGGGAATTAGGAAAAGCTCTATAGAGAATGATATTTGCTAAATGTGATTGTTGAAGTATGAAGTAGACACCTTGATAATTTTTCTTGTGTGGCTCATAAATTCACTTTATTTTAGAACGTTATGGCCTTAGTACTTTATTTATTTTTAAAATATTGAACAGATAACAGTGATCGTTACTCAAAACCAAAAACTTAAATGATAATTATCCACAGTTCTACCCCCTAATCTATCAACTTATAATTTTTATGTTCCTTTCTAGTCCATATTTACACACCTACATAATCTTACATGGATGTAATTTTTGTGTTATGTTCTGTAGAGATGTCTTGTAAAAATTTGTAAGCTAACACATAAGCTTACTTACAAAATACAAGTCAAAAACTTCAAAATGTAAAAATTCCTCAGAAGATATTTATTATTTATTATGTAATTACTATATTGTTCAGAACTGCTATTACATTATTTTCTTTATTCCATTGGATTAAATTCTTCACTGAGGATAGGATCCTTGAGAAAGTGCAGTAAGTCCTCAATGACATTGATAGATTCTGAGACTTACAGTGAAATGACTTGTTAACAAAACCAGTTTTACCACAGGCTAATTGATATAAAGTGTTAAGTTCATATAGCAGCTCATCAATGTCAAAACGCTGTTTAATGAAAAGACGTTGTTGGAGGACCTACTGTATGTCAGTTCAAAATAATAGTTTAGTAACATATCATGCTAATTTTCCAGATTATGTGGATTAAATGAGTATAATCCATGAAGACAGAAAATACCTGTAGATATTTAAGTGAACTAGTATTTAATTAATGCCAATGTCTGTGAAGCAGATGGGATAATGGGTTGATGTTAAAAGGCTAAAACATCACCTATTAAGTCAACCTGTACTTTGAAGGATATGTAGTTGGAAGAAAAACTTTAATTAGCTACTTGAATTGGAGGGAAGACCCCAAGGTACAAGCTCCCTCCACTCCTTAGGATAGGAGTGGCCCAATAGTTCCCTGCACGGCTTTTTCTGAGTAGGGTACGTGCGATTTTGCAATCAAAATGGAATTGCCTGGGATTGAAGAAAAGATGCTGGTACTCTATCATTCTCTCATTAAGAACTGTCAGCATGAAGGAGTATCAGTAATGAGCTCCCAGGAGAGTATTCACATATGTTAGTCCAGTCCAGGGACATTCAGAGAAGAACAGTAAACATTTTCATTGTCCTCAGAGAACCTATAGTTTGAGAAATAATCTCCAAGTTGGAATATATATAGAAATAACCAAGGAAGATTGCACCCCGCTGTGGGTTTATGAGAGAAGGAGAACTCACAACGCCTAGGAAATTAGGAGAAGCTTTGCCAATAAAGTGGTTTTAAGTGGGTGAGTTTTAAAGAATTGCTAGATTTCTAGTCCACAGTGATGGCAGACACTTGAAGAGTAAAGATCACAGCATCAGAACAGCAAGGAGTCAGGAAACCATGGGAGTTTAAAGCCTGCCCTGTTGCAGTGAGTAGCAGGCCTCTGGTCTTGGCCCACTGCTTTTTCCTTGCGCTCCAGTCTCTGCACCTCTGCCCAATCATTGAGCAAGTATTTGTGGGCTATGGTTCTACGCACTGGGGTACTGTCTGCCCTCTTGGAGCTAAGTTAATACTCCCATAGTGTGGCCAGCAGCCCCTTTATCACCTGTAAGATAAAATCCAAACTCCTTTGCGTATTATATATATGGGGTAGGCAAAAGTAGGCTTACAGTTTGTGTGGCAAATATTATAAGAATAAACTTTGGTGTACTCACAACTGTAAATCTACTTTTGCCTACACCAGTATAATTTTTTCACATTCCAGACCCTCTCTACCTCTGTGACTTGCTAACCTTATGCCAGCACCCCTCATGCTTTAGTACAGGTGTAAGACTGGGCTGCTTTTTATTCTTACATAATTTTAGGCTTTTTTGCCTTGTTTCCTATACTGACCTCTTAACATCTGCCGTTTTCTCTACTTGGAATGCCCTTTCTTTCCTTGTCTAGTTGGTAGACTCTTAATCATCCTTCAAAGACCCTTCTTGGGTCTCATCCCCTCTGTGAAGCGTTTTCTAACCATCACCAAATACTCATTTCCAGATAGTACTTTCCAGTTTTTTCTGTTCATTCATTAATGACACTATTTAAAATATTTGTTCCTGGCAGAGAGTTTTATTCATTTTCTTATTTTTAATAATTAGCATGATGTCTGTCATTCAAAAAAATGTATATTAAGGGCCCATTTCTGGTGTTAGTCACTGAACGTCTGCATGCCCTTCACGCCATTGTCCTTTGTCTAATCCCCACAGTTAGTGGTCCATCCAAGAGCCTGGGCTTCTCAGTCCCGTGGGAATAGAGCCATTTCTTGAGCCTACTTGCTCAGAGTCTTAACATCTGCTCAGCGTTTCCCAGCCATCCTCTTCCCAGGTGCTAGACGTCTGCTGCACTCCCTTGAGAGAGGAGGCCTCGTTTGCCTGGAACTCTGTACATAGCCATGGCTCCTTCTTAGAGAGCACTTCTGTGCCCACCGGTCATCTTCCTTAAGAACAGTAACAGCCTAAATCAACATCAGCAAGTTGGGTGCACTCCTTTTTTCTCTTTCAAGTTCTCATTTGAAGAGTCACCTCCACCATTATAAGAGTCCCCTAGTTTGGGTTCTAGTAGTTGCCTGCTTTCTTTTTAGTCACCAGCTGAAATGCTAGAAAAACACTCAGGTAGCTTTAGTAATATGGTATCAGGAAAATAATGAGAAACAAAAGCTGGAAAGGTCAGTGGGAACACTAGTTTGAAGGACCTTCCCTTGCCGGACGGGCTGAGGAGTTTGTATGTGAGATATTAGGCGTGGTATCAGCTGCATGGTATCAGCCGTAGGTTCCTCCGTCTTCACCTAGTCCATTTGTGCATCTGCAGGTTCAGTTGTCTCTTACCAAGCCTTGGCACCCCAGTCTATCATCTCAGTTACCCTTTTCCCTGATCCTTGACAGATCCCCAATGTCTGCTCTCTCAGGTTCTGAATATCTCAAGATTACTGGAGACAGCCATGTGTCAGTTGTGATGAGATCTGCCACAGATCTGCTGTACTGAAACTCATTTAAATGATCAGTTTTGTTTTGTTTTGGCTTGGTTCTTTGTTTTACTCTCCAAAACCTGAGAGCTTTGTCTGTCTTCACTATTTTTTATCTGGTGGGCTTTGAAAGTATGGAGACTTTGGAATCAAACACACTTGGATTTAAATACTAACCATGTCAATTTGGGGGTTCACTTCCCACTCTCAGTGTTATTAAATATATAATGCATCTCTCTTTCTAGAATGTATAAGGGTGGGGTCAAACCTGTTGGGGTAGCTGGTAAGTTTTTGTTCAATGAGTGAATCGATGTGTGGATGAAGTTGTTTCCCTTTTTCCTACTCTGCACTTAAAATCTTCATCTTCAGATGTTTGCTTTCTGCTGACACCCAATGCTTTCCATCCATACCCCTTATCCCCATCCCAGTTATTGTTTAGGGAAGTTCCACCTCTAGTTCAGTGAAAAGGGTCAGACTATGCAGTAGAGGAACATGACAGCAAAGCGGGATTGTTCACGTGACATATTTCTTCCTGTCCTCTAACCCACCCAGACCTGAATGCTGACTTTCACCTTCCCCTTTGACCTCCGCTTTGTCTCTCAACTTCTGTTGATGTGTTTCAACTGTCTTTGATCTCCCTCCTCTCAGATCGTTGTCAGGTTCATGGTTTATCTCTTTCTTTCTGGAATAAGTTGTTTCTAGTTATTCTTTGGATCCTAGAAGCTAACTTTGTAGGTCTGAGAGACATTCTTCTGTTGCATGGGTGGAGGAAAAGTGTTTTAGTTTAGACTCTTGGTCGTAAGGAACAGAAGTCTAAATCTGCTTACTATAGAAGGGAAAAAAGTATTAGGAGGATTCTAAGGTTACTTGTGGAGTCTGGGGAAGAGCTGAACTATGCTAAGCCAAGGGGAAAGCAGGAATGCAGCTGGACCTCAGGCACCAGGGATTCAGCTTCATTTTTGTCTCTTCAGTCTGGCTTTCTGTGGATGCACAGATTCATTCATGGCTTTGGCAATCCTCCAGGCTGATAGCTTCAACACTGGAGAGATTCTGGGATTTTCCCTAATGTAACAGGTCCAGCAATTGGAGGGAAGGGTGAGCTGGCATCACTTTGGCCCAGTGTAAGACAGTACCTCCTCTTAGACCAGTCAGCTAGCATGGGGCATAAGGTGTAGAAAAACTGTTGGATATGCAGGGCAGATCCCAGAAGAATAAGGAGACACAGGCATCGTTATCAAGGAGAAAGAGTTTCACATTTATAGAGTCCACTGTATTTTACAGAAGTTGCTACCAAACCCTCACAGGTATCTTAGGAGATGGAAGGTGTTATCCCCATG
Source organism: Miniopterus schreibersii (assembly GCF_964146895.1). Taxonomy (NCBI): domain Eukaryota; kingdom Metazoa; phylum Chordata; class Mammalia; order Chiroptera; family Miniopteridae; genus Miniopterus; species Miniopterus schreibersii. The sequence goes on along the minus strand of NC_138106.1, from coordinate 63,854,117 downwards.
TACAATGACGATATGGAGGCTTTTAGAGGGTAAGTGCCCAGGACTCAAAAGTTGGCATGGCTAGAATTTAAATCCAAGTCTGTCTGACTCCAAAGCCTATGTACTTTCTACTAAATCACTTGCCTGTCAAGTGCCTGCCACTGATGTGTTTGGGTTTATTTTTCTAAATTCAACAGCATGTGTTAAGAACCAAGTATGTCCTATTTCTGTGTGTATGCCTGCCTAACAGTTTTACAGCTGGTATGGTAAACTGACATAAAAATACATACGTAATTAAGCATATTAAATACAGTAAAGATATTTTGATAATAGAATTGGAGAGACCAGGACTTTCAGCATGTTTTACAAAAGAGGTAACATTAAATTTGTTAGGTGCATGAGAGGAGGACTCATGCTGTTCTTGGCAGAGTGGAATAGCATGTGCAGTGGCACAGAGGAGAGAACATAGAGTGCACAGGAGTCACCCACCGTCCCACAGCTGGAGCAAAGAGGCTGTGGGGAAAGTCAGAAAATGAGACCGGAAGGGGAATCGGGGAAAGATTATAACTGACTTTGTATCCTTGATGAAGAATTTGACTTATTGTATCATCAGTGGAATATAGTGGAAGGATTTTTAAGGGACCTTCATGGCAGGAGTGTTGACAGTGGATTAGAGGGAGGAAATATTAGCAAGCGTGGAAACAAGAGTCTGCACTTGTTCAGGGAAACCAAATTTAAAGATATTGAGGAGATAGAAGGTATAAAACATAGTGACCAGGTAAATTTGAGAGAGCAAAGGTTAAAATGCTTTCTTTCTTTCCCTCCCTCCCTCCCTCCCCCCCCCTCTCTCTCTCTCTCTTTCTCTCTTTCCCTCCCTCCCTCCCTCCCTCCCTCCCTCCCTCCCTCCCTCTTTCTTTCTTTCTTTCTTTCTTTCTTTCTTTCTTTCTTTCTTTCTTTCTTTCTTTCTTTCTTTCTTTCTTTCTTTCTTTCTTTCTTTCTTTCTTTCTTTCTTCTCCCCCCCTCCCCCCTCCCTCCCTCCCTCTCTCTCTCTCTCTCTCTCTCTCTCTCTCTCTCTCTCTTTCTTTCTTTCTTTCTTTCTTTCTTTCTTTCTTTCTTTCTCTCTCTCTCTCTCTCATTCATTCATTCATTCATTCATTTCTGGAATCCTGTTCTGCTTGCCATCCCTCATCCACCAGGATTTCTATCTTGTTTACTGCTGTTTATCCTACACGCACACACTTCCCTGTAGTACTCATCCTCCATGAAATTACTTGCTATGTCTGTCTTACTATATTGTGAACTATAAGGACAGAGGCCTTTACTGTCATTTTTGTTGTTTGGAACACCTAGTATAGTGTGTGGCATGTGGGAGATGTTCCTTGAATACTTGGGACACGTTGAGTTTGAATGCAGAGGTACTTGATATGTATAATAAGTGACAAGTTTGAAGATTAGGAGAAAGTTGGAGGCTTTGGAGTTTTCTCTACTTCAGTGGTAACTGAAATCCTAGGAGTAGGTGAGATTGCTTTGGTAGAATACAAAGAGTGGAGAAAGAGCTCTGAAGAACAGCAGCGTCAGCAGTAAGAGGCCAGGTCAGCTGGGATGCCAGAGAAGTTGCAATTACAGAGATAGAAGAGCTAAGACATGGTAGGAAAGTTTTAAGAATGCAGGAGGGAGGATATAAAGGAAGGAAGAAATTTGGGAGAGCAGGAAGCACCAGCAGTGCCAGTGCTATAGAAAGATCACAAATGATAAGCATAGAAAAGTATCCAGTGGGTTTTGGCAGCTCAGAAACGGGCTGCTGTAGTGAATAGTTTCATTGGAGAGGTAGGTCTGCATTTCCTAGGGCTCCATAAGAAATTACCACAAACTTACATGGCTTAAAACAACAGAAATGTATTGTCTCATCGATCTGGAGGCTAGAATTGTAAAATTAGGGTGTCGACAGGGCCATGCTCTCTCGAAAGACCCTAGGCTAGGATCCCTGACTCTTCCTAGCTTCTGGCGGTTGCCACCTGGTGTTCTTTTGCATCACTCCACTCTCTGCCTCTGTAGTTGCATGGTACTCTCCTTGTCTGGATCTGTGTCCAAGTTTTCCTCTTCTTATAAGGATGCCAGTCATTGGATTAGGGTCTACCCTGATTCAGTATGGCTGTATCTTACTTAACCTGAGTACATTTGCAAAGACCTTGTTTCCAAATAAGGTACATTCACAGGTATCAGGTATTTAGACTTGAACATATCTTTTTGGGAGGCACAGTCCAACCTGCGGCTGCCTGGAAGCTAGAGTGGGAGGCAAAGAAGCAAGACATGAAGAATAGAGAACTGAAAAAATCTCTGCAAAAGAAGGGAAAAGTGAGAAAAAAGATGGTAAATGTCAAGGGACACTGGGTCGAAGGAGGGTTTTTTGTGTGTTTTGTTGTTATTGCTATGTTTTAAGATTTGTTAAAGTGTAGATCCTAGGCCCCCACTGAAGAACTATCTTACAATGTATGATTTGTAGAAAAGTCAAATCATAACTGTCATGCAAATACAAAATAAACACATATCAAAGATTTTACTTAACTCATTCATTAATGAGGGAACCAGTGGATATCATAACCCATCCAAAGAGTATTTGAGAAGTTGGTGTTTATAGACAATCTTAGGACATGATTGCTAGGTTAGGTGGCTAAATTTGGTTAATGGTCATCAGGGCCATAAACTGTAACCTTTGGGATTATCTTTGCAACAACATAGAAATTATATGCGTCTCTACCAGGCAACAAACTACAAATTAACATGTAACCAAGATTAGTATCTTTAATCAGTGATAAATAGCAAGTCCAGCTAAGTGTTTTGCCCTATAATTCTTGGGTGGCTTTTGGCCTCTATGACATTTAGAAGATGCGTTGCTTACCTTTTGCTTTTTCCTATTTTCAAGTTCCAGGTAATTTTTTTTTTTTTTTTTACATTTATTAGAATCTGTGGGGATGAGGGTCTGAGAACCCTAGGTGTTTCTAATGGAGACTGAGTTTTGAGAACCAGTGAATAAGAGACTGCTGAGTGGCTTCGGGTACACATCTGAGATTGGAACTCATTACTCTAATGACACATATCCCCTGGATATTGTGATTCCTTTTTTTCCAGTAGTGCTCAGCTCCTTTGCAAAGAAATCATTTGATTCAGGGTGGGGGGTTTGCCAGAATATTGAAGAAGGACGCAGTAGCTAGGAAGTGAATGTACCAGAAGAGTATAGTTAATCCAGTGGGCGTGAGGTCCAGGCTGGGTAGGGAAAGAAAGGAGGCCAGGACACAATTAATAGGTAGGGAGAAAAGAGAGATGTCAGGTTCACAGAAAGTATGCCGTGTAAGAGAGCAGAAACATCGGGACACTGACCAGTAGAGTAGAACGGGAAAGTTTTTGAGGTTTCAGAGATGGGAGCAGTCTTTGATAATGGCACAAACAAAGTCCAGGTTGTGGTCCTGAGAGTGAGTAACTAAAGTGGAGTAAGGTCATAGGGGAGCAGATAAGTGAGAACTACTTCCTAATGAATTTATACTTCTCACAAAACGCACTTGAAGCTTTAAAGCTGCTATAAAGTTTCTAAACTAATGGGCCATTGTTCCTATACTTTAGTTAGGTTATGGCCAAGTGCACTGGATCTGCATATGATGAGCAAAGCCTTTCTGGTCTTTTATGATGATACTAGTACCCTCAAACATTTATTGAGCACTTGAATATGGGTTAGGCCCTCGTTACTAGGTCTTTTTATACAGTGTCTCATTTAATTCTTACCCTATGTGGTTTGAGTTGTTAGTATCCCCATTTTATAAAACTGAGGTTTAGCAACAATAAATTACCTTCTCAGGGTCTCAGTGAGTGATAGACAGGGCATTTAAGTTCATTGTATGACACCAGAGCCCACCTTATGTTCTAAGCAGAGATGTGCTTGGTGGGGGTTGAAGAGAATTTATACATCTTACATTCCTTTATGTTACTCAGTTTTGTAAATTATCACTAATGCAGAGGTGAAGTTGGGCTTAAAAAAGAATGAAGCTGGGAGCTATTTCTTTTCCTAAAAATATCCACAGTGACCCTCTTTAGGCTCCCAATGCATATCCATCCTATGTGGTATTAAAAAAAATACTGAGTGAAATTAAAGTAGTACCCTGAATTGTCCATTTAAGATTTGTAGTGATGCAACTTTAAAAATCTTACAGTAATAGTACTGATACAATACTTCTGGTCTAAAAATTCAGTGCTAAATAATGCATTAAAAATCTTCATTGTAGCCAACTGAAATAGGATATATTAGATAAGACTTGGAAGTTTATTCCTTTGAACACTTTTCTACTCTCTGTCTCTTTTCAGTTGATTATAAGATCTCACAGATGAAATTATAAGACGTTACAGAAGTCACACTTAGAGGAAGTGTAGTCAGAGCACCAGTTCAGTTATAAAGAAATCCTTGAAAGCTCACTGGAAAAGTATAAACCTTTCATAGCTTACAGTGACTGTAATGAAAGTTACTTGCTCTGCAGTTTTGACATATTTGTGCAAGCTTTGCTATTGTTAAAATATTTTTAGAAGGTGCATGGTGTTCATATTAACATAATTCAACAAGTAAGAATTTGTATTATTTATTAGTAGTAATGTGACTAATATGTGGGGGTGGTCACATGAAATCAGCATCACAAGCACATACTTATCAAAAAAACCCCAGATGATTTTTGTTGTATTAATTCATTGTCATTTAAATGTGTTTAATGTTCCTTTTGTTTTCTCTGGGGATGAGGAGTTAAAATTATTCATTTATTTTCCTGGAACAATATCAAAATTTGTATCTGGCTTAACACATCTGACCCTACACTCTTCAGAGGAAGTGAACACATGTTCTGTGAGTAATCCCCGAGATAAATCTGCAGCCAAGCAAAGGAGCAGTGAGATCAAATTCCAGTGTTTGTTCCTCCTCTGAAATAAAACTCAGAGATTACATTATCAGGCTTCTACCTTTTATGGTCAGTTATAGTCTCATGGAGACCATCTAGGGGAGGAGGAGAAGCTGACAGTGGTGGTGGTGGTGGTGATGGAGCTGGATAAAGAGTTGGTGATGTTGGGATTGTTGACGAGTTTATGGATTGCTCCTATGATACCCATTTTGAAAGCTATGCTTCCAGTAGTAGTTATGCTCTTTTTGTCAATTCTACCTTGTGAAAATGAATAATAGTAGGTAATACAGCCTGGCCACAGGTCATTGTTCTTTCCAGTATACAAAGCTAAGCAGAACATTTAGAGACTATTACTCATGACCCTATTAGCAGCATTTGCCCCTTAATGTTAAGAGTTCCTGAGCCAGAAAAAAATCATTTGAGGTCTGAAGACTAATGAAAAGGATTTTTTTCCCCTCTAACTTAAAGAAAAATAAAGCATTCCATTTATTTGTTTTAAAAATTGGGAAGTGGGAACGTAAAACTCTTCAGTGTATGTAACTGCTGACCTTTGAGGGGAAACTATTTCCTGGGTTTTACCCGTAGCAAATAGAACAGTATTACCCTTTGTCGAAGTGAAAACTATCCAAAAACTAACCTGGGTCTTCTTATCTGAGATAGCCTAGCCTTTGCTCTAAGTCAGCACTTCTCAACCTTGGCACTGTTGGCATTTACGATGGATCAGTCTTTATTCCGCGAGGCTGTCCTGTGCATTGTAAGATGATTTAGCAGCATCCCTGGTTTCTTCCCACTAGATGCCAGTAGCACCCCACCCCTCTAGTTGTGACAACAAAAATGTCCTTAGACGTTCCCAAGTGGGAGGTACAATTGCTCCTGTGGTGGCCTCCCCCTACTCCAGTTAAGAACCATTGCCCTAAGTATAGGGTATGGCAAAAGTAGGTTTACAGTTGTTCCTATGGAAAGTAATTCAAGAATAAACTTTTCTGTACTCACAAATGTTAACCTACTTTTGCCACGCTCTGTATATTAGGTGATTTTGTCGTTTTTTTAAGTATTTTGGTGTAGAATAGGCTTTACTTTTAAGAGCTGTAAAATAACCTGGGAGCACATTTTTTAATTTGGAGGTAAAAGTGAGAACAGGTCTTTCTTTGATTTGAGAATTCAGCCTTATGACCTTCTGGTGCCTAGTACAGTGTTTTTCAGACTACGAGGTAGGGACCCCTTAACCCTTAAGTGACTCAGGAATACAGAGTAAAGACCCTGTACATGCTAGAGTGTATAGGGTCACAATGTGAAATAACAGAGAAAAGCATTTGAAAGCTGACCTAGTGAATATGTATAAGCCCAGCTTTCCCTTTCAAACCAGAATATTCTAAACATATACCTCATAGCAGTAGGTGTTTAGCTAGGCCAGCTAAGCTATTTATCTAGTCAGGTTAAACTTATCAAATAGTCTTTGAAATATGCAACATTCAGACTTGTTCACTGCAGTAGATTTGAGACTTTCTTCTAACTTTGATTTCTGGTGCATATCATCCTGTTTGCGAGAGGAGGAAGCTCTGAACTCCGTCACATATTTTAAAACATTCTTGGCACATTACTTGTGGACTGTTCGTGCCCTCCCCCTGCACAAGATACTGAAAAAGGACAGCTCCATTTTAATTGTTTTCTTCATCAGCATGTGCACTAAAGTCCTGTTTTTCATCAGTTAGTATGTATTGTATTAATTTGTGTAGAAATTAAGCTTTATGGAGGAAAGGGCAAGAAACGTTTTGTGTATTTATTGAGACTCAAACATAAATATGAACATAAAGACATAAAAGATAACTACTAACACTCTGCTTATACTTTCTTTGAAATTCATATTAAAATCACAACCTTAAGTAACAGCCCATGGGGAATACATTAAATGCAGCAGTCTGCCATTACTAAGTCAAGAATTCAGCTGTTCGTAGGAAATTCTTGGCTTTCTGAAATCCATCAACACTTCCAATCACGGGAGAAGCTGCCTTAGTTTCTGTTTACCAAAGAAAATACATTTATATTTTGAGCTGTTTCATTTATTCAGTGGCTACTTTTTAAAGATCGAAACACTTCCACAAAGCATGTATTTATCTTTTCAATGATAAGAGAATATTTCAGACTAGTTTCATGTTAGAAACTACCATAGGATAGTTGTTTTTTTCTCTAAGGAAAAATGTTAATGATTGTTCAAAAGTTATTTATATTACAATTTGATTATTTTCACAGTGAGGGTTTTATATCCCTATGTTTTCAATTTAGAGGATATCCAACAGAGATGTTCAAGGTATTTTCGTGATAGTTTCAGGGAAAATTTGTGGTTATTTTTTTCCCTCTGAGTTGCATCACATTCTAAGTTTTATGTTTTCAAAATATGAGTGTATCACACAAAGACTCACGTTTATTTTATGGCACCCTTATACATTATATTATTGAGCTGATAGGCCTAGTTCTTGTGTGTGGGATGAAAGCAGGTGTAGAAGACAGGTAAAGTTTCACATTGATTAAAAGCTAAGCTTTCTAGGGGAGAGGTTTGTTTAGGAAACCAGATTGCTAGCCTATGGACTGACCTTTGAAAGTAGAAAAAGTAACAGTACTTGTATGGATTTGAGAATAAAGTTCTTTATCAACAGAGGATTTGAAGCACTGTCATCAGAATCTAGATCCAGAGTTGTTTCTTCATTAAAGTTCATTTTGAGACTAGTTGGAAATTATTTTTTTCATAGGTTAATAAACATTAATTAACATTTATTTTGCAATTACTGCTTGCTGGATACTATGTTAAGTTCTTATTCATAGGCCTTTAAAGCTTTTATCTGTTCTAGTAAATGATACCAGCACTACATTGTTCTTAAAAATAATAATTCACGACAATAGCAAGATAATAGAACATTCTGTTACAGCCATCTATATCCATATTAAGGTTAAAACCCAGCAGTGTCACTTTCAATATTGTTTTTTGTGTAAGCACCAAACTATTCCAAACAATGATTATCAATAGCTCTTTTGAAGGGAAAAATACTATCATTTTGAAAAGTTGTATTAATCTTCCTATTAGAAAGAATGTATTTGAATCCTGTCATTAAGAAATGCTCAACTGTACAATTGGAGCAGCAGCACATGCCTCCTGCTCAGTAAAATAACACGTTTCGTAAGAAAGGGAAAGATACACATATTTGATTTTTACAGACAGTATGTTAAGTTACCTAAGTTTTCATTTTCATTCATATACAGTTACTGAAGAAATTTCTAGAGCAAATAATGCTGCTACCAAGATATGAAGGATATTTTTCCTAATCTTTAAATAAGCATTTTTCTCATCATTTTGTAGGGAAACATTGAGGCTTTTGGATAGGGATTACTAAAAAGTCAAATTTCAGTAGAATATAAAATTAAACTTCAATAAATATTGTTTTAATGCCTTCAAGAAGGAGTGCCTTGCGGTGTGTAATATGGTTGGTAATTGCATAATCTTTAGTATATAGTAAGTGTTTTAAGAGATCATTCACCTCGCAGATTTTATAGAAGGGGTTTGTGATGTTTGTAAATAGATGAAGCTAGTCACATACTTTCATTTTTATAGTTTACATTTACTTTAAACAATTACTATGAATTGATACTCTTAAAGTTTGAATTTATGACATGTACATATATTTTTTGCCAAATTGTGCTTACTTCGAATTCAGATTGGAAGGTTCTTTGAACACATAAATTATAAAGGTAGTCATTGGTTATTTTTACCTAACCTGGCTTCTTTTGGCTCCTGCATTTAGATATCTGTTTGATCTTGTATAAGGAAAGTATTGGTGGTATAAAATATCTAATATCATACGTATTTAAAAATCTTCACAAAAATCCTAATTATTTATAGTATAAGTTAAAGATATCAGAATAATTTATTGTTCTTTTAACTTTTTTTTTTAAAGGTGATGGATGTGGACACACTGTACTAGGCCCTGAAAGTGGAACCCTTACGTCCATAAACTACCCACAGACCTATCCCAACAGCACCGTTTGTGAATGGGAGATCCGTGTAAAGATGGGAGAGAGAGTGCGCATCAAATTTGGTGACTTTGACATTGAAGATTCTGATTCTTGTCATTTAAATTACTTGAGAATTTATAATGGAATTGGAGTTAGCAGAACTGAAATAGGTAGGAAATTTTCTTGTAAACGTACATGTAATACATTATTACCCTGAGTTTTAAAGCTAAAGCAATTTTTGATACTTAACATTGAATAACTGTGCTGTATGGGTGATGTGTGGGAAATGATTGAAAACATGTGTGCAAATCTCAAATTTGAATCTTTTGGAAAAAGAAGATTCTTCCCTATTTGTTTATTTACTTTCCTAACAAGCCTTTGCTCGTACCTTTGCAACAAAATGCTGCTGTAATATTTCTAAAAAGGAGAAAGTTATCTCATTGTTTTGTTTTCTTTTACCGTTTTATTTGTGGTTGAAGAATACAAGTATAATTCATGCTTAGGCAGTATATCATGGTCATTAAGGGCATGGACTTTTGATCCAAACTTCTTGGTATATAATCCTAACACTGCTGTTGGCTTGCTCTGTGACCCTAGGCAAGTTACCTTACTTCTCTGTTTCCTCATTTGTAAAATAGAAAATAAACTCATATGTAAAGCACTTAGAACAGTACATTACGTGCAACACATGCTTAATAAATACTAGCTGCTATTCTTACCCTTAGCTAAGAGCTGTGGCTTCTCAATTATGGCTACATATTAGAGTCACCCAGAAAGACTTAAATAATACTATTTAAATAATAACCTGGTCCTCACCTTAGACCATTTGAATCAGAATTGTTTGGGTGGGACCCATGCTCCAGTATTTTTAAAGTTCCCAGGAGAATCTTCTTTGTAGTTAAGCTGGGAACCTTTGACTTAGAGATCAGCCACCTTTCTCTTAAGCAAGAAAGGTGGAAAATTTTGTAAGGCTGTTTGGGTAAACTAACATCATAAAATAAAGAACTTTTGGGTTCTCTGAGTTTATTTGGAAACATTTATTGGTACAAGTGTGTAAAATGTCTTTGGAACCCAGTATCTTGTTCTTTAAGCATCTTGTTTATCCTCTGGCCTTCTCTCCATCTGTGGTTAAATCCTTCATCTCTTCTCTGTACGTTTTGGCCTCTTATCAGAGGAACAGTTCCTGCCCTGCTTCCCTGACTGCTGATTGATAACCTCTGTTGTCTCTCAGTCAGCTCTGGATTAACCTTGTAGCTCGATCACCACTTGCACATGGTGCTATGTGGTATCAGATAAGCTTTTAGGATCTCAAATCTGAGGATCTAGAAACACTATAACGCTAATAGAAGACAAGTGGATATCCAATGCCTCCTGAGGTGATGCAGTGGAGAATAAACAGCACCACCTGAGCAGTCTTGCAACAACAATGAAAAAAGGTGAACCACAATGTGATCAAGCCCATAGCAGTTTACAGGAAATAAAGGAGCTAGAGAGACACATTGTATCAACCCTAAAACCTATATAGGCATACCCTGTTTTACTGCACTTCACGGAGCTTGCATTTCTTTTTACAAACTGAAGGCAAGAACCTCTACTAGCAGAAAGATTCTGACTCGCTTTATTGCGATAGTTGCTTCATTGCGGTGCACTGAACATTGCACAATATCTCTGAGGTATGCCTGTATGTAAATGGCATTTTAAAAAAGGAAAGGGGAGGGAACTGTCATATATTGAGATACATCTTCCAGAACTAATGTGTGAACCTTATTAGTATCTTTGATTTAAGCTAACCAACTGCAAGAAAACATTTTTAAGGTAATTAGAGAAATTTTAAGAAGAATTGCGCATTCAGTAATAGGAATGATTGCTTTTGATGTGGTAATGTTATTTTTTTTAAGATCTAATTTGTTAGAGACATTCTGAGGTCAAATGAAGTGTCTTGCATTTGTTTTAAATATTTCAGGGAGAAAAAAAGGTGGGACGAAGGGTAGGTGAAATAAGAAGGACACATAGGTGAAGCAGAGCCATGGCCACACAGTTGTTACACTCTCTCTACTTTCATATGTTTTTGAAATTTCCATAATGAAAAGGTTTTTCTTTAAAAGAAGATAAGAGGATTATATTTTGGATAATAACTACTGTTACTGTTATTAGGTTGAGTGAAATGAGAAAAATTTTGAGCACAGGTTTTAAATCGCGCACTGGGTTCTCATCACAGCTCCAGGACTTACTTGCAGAAAGTCTTTTCTACAAGTCGTCACCTGTACTGTAGGAAGATTAAATATAATAATACTTCACAGTGCTTGTGATATACTAGGTTTACAGTGAATCTCAGCTCTCCCTTATTTCCTTTGTTTTTCCATTGTCTCTCTTCACCTGGGTGAATTAAAAGCTGCAGAAAGGTGAAGGGTGCTGAGCGATGATGGTTTCTGTTGGAATTTAGTTTGCCCTCCCCATCACTTCCTCCCACATATCCCTGGTCCCCCATTTGGGTAGCAATCTGTGGTTGGTGGGAGAAAGGTAACTATCTTGACGCTGCAGAAAAATAAAGGACATTTAAGAATACTTTGTTCAGATCATTGCAGATATGCAGAAAATTACAGGGTAGAATCAGATACTTAGTGGGCACTGAGATTCCAGTGATAATGGCAGTGAATCTTTTTCCTGTATCATCATTTCTCAATGCCCCTTTCAAAAAGGCTGGCCCAGCTATAGCCCTATAAAAGTTGTTCCCAGTTTGGTATAAAACTGAGGTTTGGGGAGTTTCTTTTGTCTGTAATTGTTAATTTTAGGGTTTCCCCCCTGAGAGATGGCATTATGGAATAATGAAGCAAACAGAAAGGAGAATGATTTCTCAAGGAATTGTTCCTTCAGTCCTAAATTCGTTAGAATGTCTTTTAACTGATGAGGCACTTTTGGTTACTTGGCAGTTGGACAGTTATTTTCTGTTTTCTTAGAAATGTGTAATATTCTTTAAATAAGTGAGTTTATTATGATTTTGTATAACTACATTCTAAATTGCTAAAATTTCCAGAAACCTTTGTGAAATGAACTCAGTGTAGTGGTGCGCATTTCACCGACAGACAGGATGTGCTTAATGATAGTTAAGATTGGCTCTGTAGGTCTGAATTCTGTCACCTTTTTAAGGCAGATTGTATTGAAATGAGAACATCCCGTTGCACCTGGAATATTATTTTCCTTTTTGATTATTCTTTAATTCCTGGTATCTGAGACATAATAGTTGCTCTATAAAGATGGCAATTGAAGTAAAAAATCCATTTGCCATTAATATTAACCTTTTCTCTCTATATACAAATATATACAAACTATTTTACAACATGTTTGTTTTATCTCAATATCTAGGCATCTTTTCTTATTGATCCATAGACATCTGTCTGCTAGTATCATTTCCCCGTGGATATTATTGACAGTCCAAAGATGAAATTTAAAAACATAGTATTAAAAAGAAAAGCCTTTGCTTATTTGTAATCTTTTCTTACTCTCTGTATTTTTTTCCTGTATTTTGCTTAAAGTTTTCATTTTATTTGTTTTTTGGTTTTTTGGTGTGTGTTTTTATAATCCTCACCTGAGGATATTTTTTCCATTGCTTTTCAGAGAGAGTGGAAGAGAGAGAGAGAGAGACAGACAGACAGACAGAGACATAGATGTGAGAGAGACACATCAATTGGTTGCCTCCTGCATGTACCCTGACCAGGGCCAGGGATCAGGTCTGCAACCCTGAGGTATGTGCCCTTGGTCGGACTCGAACCCAGGACCCTTCAGTCTGCAGGCTGATGCTCTATCCACTGAGCCAAACCGACTAGGTAAAGTTTTCATTCCAAATGAACTTTTGGCGGGAGGAGAAAGATTGTAGGTGTATCTCTAAATGAGAAACTAAATATTTTAAAGCCTAGTAGGTATTAAAGGAAAATGCATTCTGTAGAAGAAGAAATATATAAGTATGTGTGTCTGTGTATTCAAAGTTTAAAGGTGTACATTCAGTCTTATACCTTCATCATGTCTCTTAAATCCTTAGATGATATTTATAAAGAGGAAAACTGAGGTCCTTCAGCTTCATTTCATAAATGATTCTGTGTCTCTTGCATTTTCAGTTTCTCTTTCTGTGTTGTTTTCCCCCTGTCTCTATAATGTGCTTAGGTTTTCTTATTTCAAGAGGAAAAAGTAAATTTTCTTTCTCTTTACCACCAAACCTCTTGAAAAAAGCTATATTGTTGATAATATTACACACTTAACAATGATGATAGCTAACATCTGAATTTTTATTCTGTAGAGGCCTAGGCTGATAATGCAAATAACTGCAGTGCATGCAATGCTTGCTGTGTCAGGCACTATTCAAATCACTTGTATCAATTTACTTATTTAGTCTTCACAGGAACCCTTGATACTGTTATGCTCTGCCCCCCATTTACTGATGGGAAAATTGAGGCACAGAGGTTAAATAACTTGTTCAAAGTCACATAGCTAGTAAATTGCTAAGCAGGATTCAAACCTTCACGGTGTGGCTCCAAAATTGGTGTCTCTTTGTACAAGTTTTTAACATGCTTGATTTATGAAATCCTATAAGAATTCTTTACATTATTCCCATACAACAGAAGATCAGAGAAGATAGGCAACTTGTCCAAAGTCACATAGGCAGAGTTGGGACTTGAACTGAGATCTGGCTGATAGCAAAGTCCATAATCTCAACCACTAAGCCTTTTAGAGTAATAGATACCAGCTATTATTTCTTAATCTTATACTGTATGACTACTGAAATTAGCAACTTTTTCCTTTTACCTATTATTTTGACATAATTTCAGGCTTATAGAAGAGTTGCAAGAATTGGATAATTTCATATCCTTTCACTCAGAGTTTTCAAATGTTACCATATTTTTTACATCTCCCCCATTTTTTTTCTAAACTGTTTAAGAATAAGTTTCAAACACAATGTCTCTGACAACCCTCCCCCCCATATACTAAAGTTTTCCCTAGAAATTTAGAACATTCTTTTTACATGACCACAGAAGAGTTATCAAAATAGAAGAAATTTAACTTTGATATTATACTAACCTACAGACCTTATTCAAATTTCTGCAGTGCCCTTTACAGCAAAACTAATTCTCAGAGTATGTATTGCATGTCATGTCTTATTAGTCTCCATTATTTTGGAGATTAAAGGCAAGGGCAGTTTCTCAGTTTCTCCTTGTATTTCATGATGTTGACTTTTTTTAAGTTTATGGGCCATTTATTTTATAAATTCCTAATTTGGTTTGTCTGATGTTTCCACGTGATTTGATTTCAGATTTTTGGCAGGACAGCCCCAAAAGTGATGTTCTCAGTGCATTGTTTCAGGAGGCACACAATGTCAATTTGTCCCATTTACTGGAGACATTAACTTTGATCTCTTGCCTAAGTTGGTATCTCCCAGATTTCTACACTGTAGCTTATTTTGTGGGAAGACTCTTTGAAATGATGTAAATACCGTGTTACTCATCAAGCTTGTACCCATTAGTCTTGGCGTCCATTTATGATTCTTGTCTGAATCAGCTGCTGTTGTTATGGCAATTGTCATCAAGTGGTGATTTTCTAATTTCATCATTCCTTCTATGTTTATTAGTTTTTTCCTACTGAAAGGGTGAGCTTTTCCTTTTTATGTGTCAGTGTGGATTCATGGATTCTTATGTTAGTCCGTGGTTTATAATCCTTATTATTTATTTCGATGCTCAGATTGTCCCAAATTTCCAGTGGGAGCCTCTTCAAGCCAACTCCTGTGTTCTTTTGTGATGTCCTCATCATTCTTTGAGTGATGAGACTCCCCTCTGGTCTGGCTCAGGATATTCTAGATTTACCTTGTACTTACTTCCCCTGCCCCAGCCCTGAAATCAGCCATTTCTTCAAGGAACCCTGGTTCTTTTTTGTGGAAAATAGTACAGTGATACTTCGGTCTTCAAACGTCTCTGTTGATGAACATTTCGGTTTACGAACGCCGTAAACCTGGAAGTAAGTGCTTCGGTTTTTGAACATGCCTTGGAAGTCGAACGTGCCACACAGCTTCCGCCAAGGGCAAGATCCTGAGGCCTAACTATTGGCTGTGGATCCCTCAGTTTTCGAACGTTTCAGAACTCGAACGGTCTTCTGGAACAAATTGCATTTGAAAACCGAGGTACCACTGTATTAGAAATCAATATCTGATCTCTAAGTTTAGACCAGTGAGCTTCCATGCCCTGTCAGCAGATAGATTTAGTAAATAGATGTGTGTATGTACAAACTTACATATGTACATTACACATAGTATATATTTTATAATTATCTGATGTTTTTTAAAAGCATGCATTCATACTGATACCTTTAATCCTAATCCAACATCACAGGGTTCATTCTATCGTGTCCCACTCTAACAATGAGATACCTAATGCCTGTTATCTACAGTATAGGTGCTTATTTATTTGTTTAGTTCTATAATGCACAGAAAATAGTTTCAGGATTGCTTGCCCATGCTTCTGAATCAAAGAAGCCTGCTACCTCGAATTCATGTTTGTTTAGTCTTAACCTGAGGACATACAGTCTAAATACTGTGTTCAAAATTGCCTGGGCTAGTTTTCCCACCACCACCTCCTACCCTCCAGTGTGGTTATGTTTTCCATTTCTAATAAGGTTTGGTTCATTTACTTCTGTTCATATTCCATTTTAGGGGGTTTTCTCCATTCTTGTTGGTTTTCTTTCTCCTTTGTTGAGTTTCGCATTAACATGGTTCCCAAAGTTAGAACTGTTCAAAAAGACAGTGGCATCACTACCCTGCATTCCTTTTACCCTTCTTTCCCACGTCCATCCAACCCTTGTAGCTAACCAGTTGCATTCGTCTTTGTCTTTTCTTTTCTGCATTTATCTGTACAAATAATATATTTGTTTTATTTTCTCTTCTTATACAAAAATCTAACGTACTATTGGTATTCTTTGCAACTTTCCCCGACGCTTCAACAGTGTATCTACTAGAAATCAATACACATCAATTCATACAGATAGCCCTCATTCTTTTCCAGCTGCATAGGACTTCATAGCCTAGATGTACTACAGTTTATTTAACCTCTCTTTTATCTATGGGTTGATTCCAGTACTTTATAGTTATAAGCAGTTCTGCAATAAAGAACTTTATATGTATGTGTTTTTGTATTCTTGGAGGTGTGTCTTCAGAGTTAATTCCTGAAGTACAATTACTGGTTCAAAAGGTAAATATATATGTATGTATGTATGTATGTATGTATGTATGTATGTGTGTGTGTGTGTGTGTGTGTATATATGTGTGTGTGTGTGTGTGTGTGTGTGTGTGTGTGTATATATATATATATCTTTATTACATATTGCCAAATTCCCCTATACAAGGGTTATGCCGACTTGCATTTCCACCATGATACATTAAAATGTCTGTTTCCCACAACCTTGCCAACAGTATATGGTCATGTTTTGCCAATTGATAGGTAAAAAATGATATCCCAGTATAGTTACATTTCTCTTACTATGAGTCAGGTTGGACTTTTTAAAAACTATGTTAAAGGTCCATTTCTTTTTCATCTTTTTATCTGTCCATATCATTTCCCCTTTTTCTTCAAGTTGGGTTTTTTTTTGTCATTTATCTCTCACGTATTCGGAACTCTCATTGTCTTTTAGTCATGTAGTAAATTTATCAGTCTTTTATTGCATCTATATTCTGAGTCATAATTGGAAATTGGAAAGCCTTTTTCTACATCATGGTTAAGAATAAATGTACCCATGTTTTCCTTTAGTATTTATGTGGTGCATTTAGATCCTGGTCCATTTGGAGATATTCTTTTGTACCATATGAAGTGTAGATCTAATAGTACCTTTTCCAGATGACCGATCACTTGTCCTAGCATCATGCACTTAACAGTCTATCTTTGCCCCAATAGTTTGAAAGACTACCTTTATCATATACTTAAGTTTTTTATGTACATGGGTCTATTTCTAGACTTTCTATTGTATTCCACTGGCCTATCTATTCAGGTATCAGAACTTCAGTTTTAATTATAGAGACTTTTTACTGTTTTAATGTCTGATCAGGCTACTCTCTAATCATGGATGTTCGTTTTTAATGTTTTCCTGGCTATTCTTGCCTGTTTATTTATCCATATGAAATTTAATATCAACCTGTCCAACTTCATAAAAAATTTGTTGGTATTTTTATTAGGATTATGTTTTTTATAAATTATTTTTATGATGTTGAGTCATCCTGTTCAAGAATAAGAGCTGCTTTTTCCCATTTGTTCACATCTAATTTTGTCTTTCAGGGCTGTTTAAACTTTTTCTCATGTAGGTTTTACACATTTTTTTGGTTAAAATTATTTTGAAATATCTTCTTTGTTACTATAGTAAGTGGTGGTTTTGGTTTGTTTTGCCATATGTCCTCTAACTGGTATCAACCACTGGTCATTCATGCCAGTTTAGTGCCAACAGGACACCCCAGTTTGGGATGCAGTGAAGCAGGAAACTTTATTTAGTGCACACAGCTCAACTGAAGTAAAATACGGCTGTGAAAACAGCAGGGCTTTTAGGCAGCCCTGAGGCAAGGCAGCTCTGAGGCCAGGGCCCTCTTCAGGGAAACCTTCTGCTCCGACCTGCTCTATCTGCCCCACTCTGTTCCTGCACAGGTCTGCTTCACTCTGCTCTGGCAGGACGTCTTTGGTGTTTCAGCTCCATCCAGGGCAAGGCAGTCTTCTCCAGTCTTTGGTGGAAAGTAAAGCACACTCCCTGAGCCAGAGGGGAGCTGGTGCACACAGACAGAAGCCCCCTCCCCCGCCCTGGTTCCTGAGTGGTCCATCCTCATGTAAGGGGACTCCAAATCCTCACAGCTTGATTGATCCAAAAGGCACAGTCCTGACTGGTCAGAACAAAGCTCTGATTGGTTGCTGAAGATGATAGGGTTATAGCTCTGCAGCTGCAGCTGAACAGGGCAAGTCTCAGTCCTATTGCTTGAAATAGGGTTCCAGAAACTCCTCTATAAAGGCAGCTCAGACTTGAATTTGAATTCTTTGGCATCAAGGTCATGCACACACACACACCCTCCTTATTTTGCCTTACATACCTGTTTTTGATCATCCCTTTATTTTTAGCTCTTCTGAGTCATTTTGTTTTGGGTGTATTTCTTGCATATAGCATATTACTGGGTCTTATTTTATGAACCAAATTGAAAATCTTTTTTTCAATAGCTAAATTAATCCCATTTGGATTTATTTATAAAACTGAAATGTTTGTCTCAAGTCTGTCATATTATTTTAAGTTATAATCATGTGTATTATATTTGCTCTGTTTATGTCTTTACATTGTTTCCATCTATTTTTTAAATTTCTTTTGGATTTTAATAAATTTTATAGCTTTATTCTATATGTTACCTTTCAATTTATACCTTTTAAAATGGCTGTTTTCTTAATCTTATACTACCTAATTTTTCTATTTTAATGGTGTCTTTTAACTGTGACCAGTTGCCTGTAACTCCTCCCTATTGTTCACATATCCTACTTTTCTCTCTCCCTTTCCCCCCATTTTTACTTGTCACAGTATGAATTAGTAACTTTATGACATCGATTTTTTCACAGATGTTGAACCATTCTTGTGTCTTATTCTTCAACCCGTCTCTAACTTTTCTAAATCTAGAGTGAAACATATTAAATGCTCACTATCTTTTTGCTTAAGTTGTCCCAGTCATACGTTGAGTGGATGAAGTTCTACTTTGGATAGATTGCATCCTTATGGTCTTATGAGTGCAAAATCTCTTGCATGTTTAAAATTGCTTGTTTTTAAATTTTTATGACCTTGAGAGACAGCTTGATTATATATCCCCTTGATCCACATGTTCTTTCTTTGTGTTTTAAAAAAATACTCTTTCATTATTGTCTTGCTTCTTATATTGTTTTGGTTTGGTGTTTTGCTTTTTGTTTTTTGAGAAGTCTAATAACAATTAAGTTCTTTTGCCCTTAAAAGTATTTGATCTTTTATATAGAGGCTGTGAGAATTCTTCATTTACCTTTAAAGTCTAATAGTTTTACAAGAATATGTGTTGAGGTGGTTCATTGTGGGCTAATTTTCATTGGTATCCAATGAGCTCTTTCAATATGCAGGTTCAGATCTCTAATTCTAGAACATTTTTTTGGATAATAGTTTTAATATTATTCCTGTTTCATTATCCTGTGTAACTTTTTAGACACCTTAATTATTAAAAAATTGGATCTTTGCCATTTCAACCATCCTCACTGATTCTTTTTACATTTTTATTTTCTTTACATCCTATTTGTTTTCTTTTCTCCAACATTCATTATCATGTTTTCATTAGAATCTATTCCTTGTGCACCTTGTAATGTGGTCTTTATTCCTGGTGTAATTTTGTCATTATTTTATATTTTCTGAGATCAACTAATTTTATGTTTTTCTTTGTCCATTTCTGTTCTTAGTTTTTGAGTTTCTGTTTCAAGGTATTTCATCATATTCCCAGTTGCTTGTTTGAGGACATTTAATTAAATTTGAAGTGTTGTGTTCCAAATTCCTTCTGCTTTACTATTGGTGGTTTGGGGGGCTTCATGTTCATAAACTGAATTGTTGGGATTCTCATTTTCTGCTCTCTTTTTCTATGTTTTTAAGCAACAAAGCCTTTCTGTGCACAGGACTGGTGGTTTCCAGTGTTGTACATGCTGTATAGTTTATGATAAGCCTCTTTTTTTGCATATTCTTTTTTATTGAATTTGTTGGAGTGACATTGGTTAATGTGATAGCCCTCTTTCTGTCAGTGTTGTAAATTTTTAAATATTTTTTGGAAAAGAGATTATAGTGGGGAAGGAATTCTATATCCTGTGTGTGTGTGTGTCTGTGTCTGGCAGGATCTTGTCTCCTCTTCTTGCTTTGTTTTTAACCTGTTCACTGTGCAGTTTTCAAAGTATTTGTCTCTGTTACTTTTAACCTACTTCTCCCACCAAAGTGTTTCCTTTACAATATTGCCTAATCAGGATTTCTGCATTCTTGAGTTCTTCCCTGAAGTCAGTATTCTCATCTACCGGTGGATTTAAAAATATATATATTTTCTGGTTGTGCATGGGATAGCTTGATGAGTCTTTCATTAACTTTGCCACAAAAGTTATTCTTAGATTCCATGAAATCTGTTGATATACTTCAGGGATCTATGAACCTAATAAAAAAATACTTTTTGGTCTTTAGTTTCTTTCAAACTTATTTTTTTTTAAAAGTATTTAATGTCAGATTACAGTGTTCAGCATTGTTTCATTTGAAAGAAGCGAGGGGTTTCGCAATGTGATCGTCATTGTTAACATTTTACATTTAGAGTAGTTTCCCACGAGCAAAAATTAAAGAAGTGATATCTTTATAGGTATCTTGCATGGGAGATACAAGAGCCACACATTCATGTGAGAGACAGCCCTAGCCTAGGAAAACATGAAGTCAAGGGGATAAAGGCATCTCATCATTTCTGTTCATCATGAAATACAGTGGTTACTCTGGATGTTTTTCATGAGAGGACTTGATGAGAACTTGAACTTAACTTGGATTTGCCCCTAAAGCAGAAGCATCATACTAAGTTGTTGGTTGCATTGCTATATACAGAAGCCATATGCAGTTCAAAACACCATGGCGAATCTTTGTGCCCTGAAATAGTCAGGCTGGTTTGTGTACTGGAACAGAGAAGCAGTATTGAAGCTTTGTCTCTGTAAATGATGCCATCACTTCAGAATGTTACCTCTAGTGTTAGGAGGCAGATCAATGACGAATTGACACCTGTCCCATTTCTCATCAGTATTTAAAGGGATGAAATTTAATCCACTAGTTGATGCTGACCCCATCCAAGATTTCCTGTTTGTGAGCTCTTCTAGAAAATGTTAAAAGCCTTTGACATCTCCTAAGTGGTGAAAAGTTTATTTTTCCAGAAAAGCTTTGAGAGAAATTTCTTGGTATGCTGTATATGTCTCACCTGTGATGCTTGGCAACGCATCTGGTTTTGCTGAAGTCTGCACATTATTATGACTCATTGTTTTTACGTTACTATACTTGGCATGAGAAACTCTGCCAGCTATCCTAAAAGAAGTCGTCAACTTAATAAAGAGCCAGGGCCTTGAGTTACCATCTTTTGAAGAGTTTTTATTAAAAAATACAAACAATATGAAGCTCTCTTCTGTCCAGAAGTTTGCTGGCTTTTTAGAAGATAAGTCTTAAGGCCCTTGAAGTAGAATTTCACAAGAAAGAAGGAAATCCCACTCAGAAAAATTGATGGGAATGATTGGTATTACCTCGTGCATATTTTGGTGTCATGAATGCCGTAAAATTTTCTGTTGAGACGCTTTGTTCATCATCGTGGATGGGAATAAAAATCTGTGTGCTACCTGGCTGGGCGTGGCTCAGTGGTTGAGTGTCACCCTAGGATCCAGGAGATCATGGTTCGATTCCCGGTCGGGGCACATGCCCGGGTTGCAGGCTCGATCCCCAGTTGGGGGCGTGCAGGAGGCAGCTGATCAATGACTCTCTCATCATTGATGTTTCTATCTATCTCCCTCTTCCTTCCTCTCTCTGAAATCAATAAAGATATATTAAAAATATATATATATCTGTGTGCTCTTTTGTCCACACTACCATTTTGGAAGAGGAATTGGAGGGGACAACTGTGCTTATAATCAAAGAAATGCACTATTAATAAACTAAATATGTCCCCTCCCTGTCTTTTGGATTAGTAAAAAATATAAAATTTTAATATGCTTGACACGAGTGGTGAAATTGGTACTTCTTTTATATTGGGGATGTAGTTATTGGTATAGCTCACTTGGAAAGCAGCAGCCTGAAAGTATATGTTAAGAATCACTAAGGAAATAGTTCAGGAAGACAAAAGAGGTTGTGCTAGGAAGATGTTTATTGTAATATTATTCACTGTATGAAAAACCAGAAGCAATCTAAATTTCTAACAGTAAGGAAATTAGTAACAAAATTAAGTTCGACCTACCACATAACCAGTTTTTGGCTATCACTAATTGTCTGCTATGAACATTCTACTTCCTGGTTTTTGGTGAACATAAGTTCCCATGTCTGTCTAGACGAGGAATTGCTGGTCACTGGGTGTGCATATGTTCAGCTTTAGCAGATATTGCCAAATGCTTTTGTGACTGTAGCAGTTTATACCCACCATCAGTATATGAGTTCAGTTGCTGCTCTCCACTTTTCCCCATTTTAACCATTCTTGTGTGTGTGTACTTGGGACCAAATTGTAGCTTTGCCTGGCATTTCACTGATGGCCGATACACTGTGCTCTTTTCATATGTTAATTTTCCATTTGAATATCTTTTGTCAAAAGTCTGTTTAAGGTTTTTGTGCATTTCTATTAGTTGATTTTTCCCCCCCCTCTTATTTATAGTTCTCTATATATTCTGTATATGGGTTCTTTTTAGATATATTTATTAGATACCTTCTCCCTTTTATGACATTCCGTTTTGCTCTATTATTGGTATCTTTTGATAAACAGACATTAATTTTAGCTTATTAATGTTATTCACATTTGTTAATTTTTTTCTTTTATGGTTAGTACTTTTTGTGTTTTCTTTTAAAATCTTTGCCCACTCCTAGTCCATGAAGATGTTCTGTGAAAGCTTTATTGTTTTCCCTTCTACACATATGGGGGTGGGCAGAAGTAGGTTTACAGTTGTGAGTATGTGAAACAGTTTATTCTTGTATTTTAATTTATTAATTGTATTATTATTGTTACTATTTTGTATCCTTACTTATGATTTATCTTTTAGGAATTGATGGCTGGTAATTTAACCTACTTTTGCCCACCCCTGTATTATGCTCAGTCAATCTAGAATTGATTTTTGTTCATGATGTGTGAAGTGCCAAGGGTATGTTTTCTCATGTGCACCTTGTTCATTTTAAAATGTGCAAATACTGGATCTGTCATTTGTTCATGAAGAAAATACTGAAGTATCTACCTTCCCAGAAATCTAAATGGACAGTGACTTTATGATGTAGAAAAACATACTTTTAAGTATCCACTACTGTCTTTTAGAAGGAAAGGCAAATCCATTCTTAGCAATATTGCTAAATTTCTTTTAAACATAGGAAATATGTGTTTGTTACTTGTCCTTTTAAATATTTATAACCAAATAGTTTAATTGTTTAAAAGGATTTTAGATCTGTATCCTTCTAGTATCCTGTGCAGGTGAATCGTCCTTGAAGCACTAAAGCTAATGCTAAATCTAGTCAAAAACAACTTGTTAGTAACAGCATAAGAGAAATCATCATGTGAAGACATCTTAGTCATTCAAAAAGAGAACACAAAATCACTCCACATAATTTAGTCTGGGGGCTAAATTACAACTCCAACTTGCTCTGGCCCACCAAGCACAAGGCAGTGATCTTTGAAGCCTGGCTTTTTGAAGAAACTGTACTGATGGATGTTATTTAATGACAACATCTCCTCTATACATTTTCTTGATATTATAATGGCCTCTTTTGTACTGTAGGGGCTTCAGCTGTGTGTTTGCCCTGCCCCACTACACAGCTCTCTGAGGGCAACACAAGTTTCATTGAATCCTCAGCACTTACCTAGCTCAGTGACTGGAATTCAGAGGCTTAATAACATTTATTCAATAAAAATTCCTTTGAGAATTCCACATTTTGTTTTTTAGATTAAAGTTACTCTACTTGGGCAGTAAAAAATTCCCTAAAGCTGTTTGTAAATTGATGTTCTCTACATAAGCTACATTTCCATCTGTGGGAGGTAGACAGGGTTGATGTGCTTTTGCTCTAACAAATAGCTTCCCACCTTATCTTTCTAACTTGCAAGTTGCTAAGAGGAGCATTGTCCCATGCCACACCTGTTGATAGGTCAAATGATCTTCCATTTAGTCAAAAACATAAACTACGTTTTGTGTTTTCATGACAATATTGACTGCATGTGGTAGTTGATCCGAAATCAGATGCATCTCTCCTTTATTTTGAATACAGAACATTTCCATTTAACATCTTCCAGAATTTAATATGTTACTTTTCATCAACTACCAAAAGTATTTTTGATACGGAATAGAAAAGAGGCGTGATAACCTTAAGATCTCTGAGGTCTATGCAAGTGGATACAAACTTACTACCAACAGGTAAAATAAATGACTGAAATGGACTAGGTGTGATAACAGCATTGCCATAATGATAATTGATAATTGAGCTTAAGGACTAGGGACATTAGGGAGGGCTGGGGGCTGTGGCAAACTGGAGTGTGACTTTCTCTTTCAAAGGACAGCCATTACTTAGGTACAACTATTTAGAAAACTGGCCCAGGTTTCCTTTTTTCTCCCCTTGTGATTTTTTAAGAGAAGTCAGAAATTCAGAATTGATACGAAGTTTCCAGATTTTTTAAATTTTGGCAACTAATTCAAACATTTTTGAAATAGTGCATGGCCCAAAACTACTGGCCAAGAGGCCAAGTAAAATACATCTGTCTACTGCTTCACACCCTGAGCCATAGATTCCAGCTTGTGCACTATACTTCTTTTAGATTTGATTATCCAAAAGCAGTGTGTTCTTACTATACTCCAAAGTAATTTTCTGGTTGTATTGGTTTTCTGTTTCATAACATTACCACAGACTTGGCAGCTTAAAACAACACAGTTTACTATCTCAGTTTCTGTAGCTCAGAAATCTGCACATGGCATGACTGGATTCTCAGGGTCTTGCCTGGCTAAAGTCAAGAGACCAGCTTGGAGATGAGGGTTCTCTTCCAAGCTCACTGGTTGTTGGCAGAATTCACTTCCTTGTAGTTGTAAAACTGGGGTCCCTATTTTCTTGCTACTTGTTGGCCAGGGACTGCTTTCAGTTCCTAGAGGCTGCCTAGAATGATAGTTCAGGGCTCCTTTTGTTTCTAAAAGATCACATTGTTCTTTGAGATTTATCACCACCTCTCCGTGCCAGTTTATTCTAGGGACCGCAGGATGTTGGTTAGATGGTTTGTACATTTCAGCTATTATGAATAATGCTTCTGTGAGATGATAATGTACAACTCTGTGTGGACATATGTTTGCATTTCTCTCAGGTGTATACCTAGGAGTAGAATTGCTGGGTCATATGGTAAGTCTGTGTTTAACCTTTTGAAGAACTGCCAGACTGTTCTTGAAAGTGACTGCACCATTTTGCAGTCCCACAAGCATTGTATGAGGGTTTCTAGTTTTCAACATCCTTGCCAACACTTGTTGTTATGTGTCTTTTTTATTCTAGCCATCCTAGTGAGCATGAAGTGATAACTCATTATGGGTTTGATTTGCATTTCTTTGGTGGCTAATTTATTTTTTATTTTTTTATTTTTGCACATTCCATGCATTTGAGCAAATTATAAGGACATCATTGTGGTAACATACAGAGTATTTTCACTGCCCTAAAAGTCCTCTGTGCTCCGCACATTCTACCTATCTTCATAGTTTTACCTTTCCAGGAATCAAACAATCTGTAGCCTTTTTAAATTGTCTTCTTTCACTTATAATATGCATATAAAGTTCTTTTCTTGTCTTTTTGTGGCTTGGTAGCTCATTTCTTTTTAGTACTGAATAATACTCCATTTTCTGGGTGTACCACAGTTTATCCATTCACCTAATAAAGGACATCTTGGTTGCTTCCAAGTTTTGGCAATTAGGTATAAAGCTGCTATAAAAATCTGCATGCAGGTTTTTGTGTAGACATAAATTTCAGCTCCTTTGGGTAAATACCTAGGAGTGTGATTGCTGGATTGTGTGGTAAGACTGTTTAGGTTTTTTTTCTTCTTTTTTTAAATTGATTTCAGAGAGAGAAGGTGGCGGGGAGAGAGAAACATCAATGATGAGAGAGAGTCATTGATCGGCTGCCTTCTGCACGCCCCCTGCTGGGGATCGAGCCCACAACCCGGCATGTTCCCTGACTGGGAATCGAACCTCGACTGCCTGGATCATAGGTCGATGTTCAACCACGCATGCTGAGCCACGCATGCTGGGCAAGACTGTTTAGTTTTTAAAGAAATCCCCAAACTGTCTTCCATAGTGTCTGTACCATTTTGCTTTCCCACCAGCAATGAATAAGAGTTCCTGTTAATCCACATTTTTGCCAGCATTTGGTGGTGGTGATTGTTCTGGATTTTGGCTATTCTAATAGGTGTATAGTGATATATCATTGTTTTAATTGGCATTTCCCTGGTGACATATGGTGTAGAGCATCTTTATATGCTTATGTGACATCTGTATATCTTCTTTGCTGAAGTCTGTTAAGATCTAAGTTCTTTGTATAGTTTAGATAAGAGTCTTTCATCAAATGTGTCCTTTATCAGATGTGTTGTTTATCAGATGTGTCTTTTGCAGATGTTTTTTTCCCCAGTCTGTGGCATGTCTTCTCATTCTCTTTTGCATTGTCTTTTGCAGAGCAGAATTTTTTTTTCTTTTTAAGTATATCTTTATTGATTTCAGAGAGAGGACAGGAGAGGGATAGAGAGATAGAAACATCAATGATGAGAGAGTCATTGATTGGCTGCCTCATGCACGCCCCCAACTGGGGATCAAGCCTGCAACCTGGACATGTGCCCTGACCAGGAATCAAACCCCAATAGCCTGGATCCTAGGTCGACGCTCAACCACTGAGCCACGCCCGGCTGGGCAGAAATTTTTTATTTGAATGAAGTTCAGCTGATCAGTTCTTTATTTCATGGATTGTGCCTTTGGGTATGATTATGACTTTTTAGATACAATAACAAAGTCATCAGATTTTTTTCCTATGTTATCTTTTAGGAGTTTTATAGTTTTGCATTTTACCTTTAAGTCTATGACCCATTTTGAGTTAATGTTTGTGGATGGTGTAAGGTCTGTCTAGATTTATTTTTTTTGCATGTGGATGTCCAGTTGTTGAAAAGACTATGCTCCATTGTAGTACCTTTGCTCCCTTGTGAAAGATCAGTTAACTATATTTATGTGAACCTATTTTTGGTTTCTCTGTTAGGTTGATCTGTTTGTCAGTTCTTTCACCAATACCACACTGTGTTGATTACTGTATCTTTATATAGTAAGTCTTGAAGATAGTATCACAACTCCAACTTTGTTCTTCAGTATTGTGTTGGCTATTCTGGGTCTTTTGTCCGTATAAACTTTAACTTCATCAATATCCACAAAATATCTTGCTTGGATTTTGATTCAGATTTCATGAATCTATAAATCAAGTTGGGAAGAACTGACTTCTTGTTCAAGTTTAGTCTTCCTATCCATGAACATGGAACATCTCTATTAGTCCTTTGATTTTGTTCTTCAGAGTTTTATAGTTCTCATACAGGTCTTATGCATATTTTGTTAGATTTATGCCTAAGTATTTCATTTTGGGGATGCTAATGTAAGTGATATTGTATTTTAAATTTCACCTGTTCATTGTTTATATAGAAAAGCAATTGACTTTTGCTACTAACCTTGTATTCTTCAACCTTGCTACAATCACTTGTTAGTTACAGGAGCTTTTTTGTCAATTCTCTTGGATTTTCTACATAGATGATCATGTCATTTGTGAATAAAGACTTTTATTTCTTCCTTCCCAATCTGTATACTTTTTTTCCGCTTTGTCTCATTGTGTTAACTAATACAGTATGATTTTAAAAGAATGGTGAGAGCAGACCTTGCTTTGTTCCTGATCTTATTAGGAAAGCATTATATTTCTCACTGTTAAGTATGATGTTAACTGTAGTTTTTTTGTTTTGTTTTTATAAACAAAGTTGAGGAAGTTCCCTTTATTCCTAGTTTATTGAGAGTTTTTATTGTGAATAGGTGTTGATTTTGTCAAATGCTTTTTCTGCACCTATTGATTTATCATGATTTTTCTTCGTTAGTCTGTTAATATGATGGATTACATTAATTGATTTTCAAATGTTGAACCAACCTGCATATAGGATGAATCATAACTGATTGTAGTGTATAATTCTTTTTCTCCCTTATTGGGTTTGATTTGCTAATCATTAAGGATTTTTGCATCTATTTTCATGAGAAACATTGGTCTGCAGTTTTCTTGTGATGTATTTGGTTTTGGTTTTAGGGTGATGCTGGTCTCATAGAATAAGTCAGGAAATATTCCCTCTGCTTCTAAGATTATAGAGTATTTGTGAAATTTTCTCCTTAAATGTTTGGTAGAATTTACCAGTGAACCCATTTGTTCCTGGTGCTCTTTCTTTTTAAGTATATTAATTACTGATTGTAGAGATAGGAAAGGAGAGTGATAGAGATAGAAACATAGCTGAGAAACATCAATTGGCTGCCTCCTGAACGCCCCCTACTGGGGATCAAGCCCACAACTCAGGCATGTGCCCTGACTGGGAATCAAATTGGTGACTTCTTGGTTCATGGGTCGATGCTCAACCACTGAGTCACACCTGCTGGATGTTGTTATCCATTCTTTAGCACTGCCTTTTGAGTTTCACAGAACATGTGTGGTTTAAAAAAATGTTTTGTTTCTACCACAGATTAATTTGTTCACATTTTGGAGGATAAGATAACTCCAGATAAACAAATAAGCAAAAGGTGAAACTGCCCTGCTAATAAAAAATACTTTTATGGTTCTGTCCATTTCGAAAGGGTTAAAAGGTTTTTTAAACATTGTTTCACATTAATAATATATTTTTAATAAAGGTATCTTTGTATGGCATGATAGGTATTCTGCGATCTTTTTCCTTTGTACCTGAAAGGATCTGAAAAGTCAGTATTTGTACTGAGAGCCTTAATCAGCCTTGTAATAAAATCACACATACATAGATCCTTCATAGCAAAGAACAGCTCATACTGATGAGCCCAGATGAAACTGTTGCTCACTTTTACAAAAGCCAGTCTTGTGTAGAGATGCTAGTTGACGTAGTTTCTCTTGTCTTTACTGTTCCTATTGGGCTGTAAGATTTAATGTGGTGGGCACTGGCTCTGCATATATTTGGGTTTGCTAACAAATTATATAGCTTTTGATGTTAATATTTGAGATAATATTTGGAATACTGTGAAATATATTACTCTGTTTTTAAATATTTTATGTTCAAAAGTAATACGTTATTTAATATTTGTCCTCTCTCCTGGACTGTTTGTGAGTAACTTGGTATTAAAATCAAGTCTGAAGACTTTACCTTCCTTTCTTGTGTATTCAAACAGAACTTGTAGTGTTCTTTCATAACGTGTCATTTTGCGTGAATGTGAAAAATACTGATAGTGCCTGGCCAGATGTGGCTTATCGGCTGAGCATGGACCTAGGATCCAGGAGATCGCAGTTCGATTCCTGGCTGGGGCACGTGCCCAGGTTGCGGGCTCCATCCCCAATGACCCTCTCATCATTGATGTTTCTGTCTGTCTCTCTCTCCCTCTCCTTTCCTCTCTCTGAAATCAATAAAGATATAATTAAATATATATATATTGATAGCTAAAATTACATTCCTTATTTAGAAGTAGATGGTTTTGTTTCTTTTGCATAGATGAGCAAGATATATATTTTATATTAAAACCATAGCACCTAAGACAAATGTGTGTGTTTACCTCGATGTTTGGTATTCATTTATTAAAGGCTAAATAAATTGAGAAGTTACAGACTGAATTGAGGTTTTGTTTGTTTTTTTCAATATAAATGATCACCTAAAGGGATTGACCAAAAGTCCAACAGTCCTTGGAAGAAAAATTAAGAAGGTTCATAGAAGGTTTGAGAGGTGCCCTGAGGCCAGGAGTCTAGGGGCACCCTGTGGGGTTACTGGTTGTCAGTTTATTTGTGGGCCACCTGCCTGCATGAAATGTTCTAATTTCTTAAAAATTCCTCATTATTTTAAAGACTGTGTTTCACAGCAAATTGAAACTTCAACAGGTCAGTGATGCTTGTGCTACTTTTTCTTTTGAATCACTTGAACAGTTATTACTTGGCTGTTTTCTTTTCTTCTTTTTCCCTCAGAGTAATGGGATTTTAATCACTAAACACCCTAGTTATCATTTTAAACTATTTAACACACAGTTTGGTATATTATTCTGATTCTGTTATCTGCATTGCAAGTACTAACTTCATGAGAGTCACAACGAATATCTGCTTTTCTTTCATTCCTAGGCAAATACTGTGGTCTGGGGTTACAAATGAACCATTCAATTGAATCAAAAAGCAATGAAATTACAGTGCTGTTCATGAGTGGGATCCATGTTTCTGGACGAGGATTTCTGGCCTCATACTCGGTTATAGATAAACAAGGTAATTTTCACTCTATACCATGTCTCCTGCATTTTATAGTTCCTAAAAGCAAAAATTACCTGTTTCTTTGAGTACCTGTTATCTAAGCTTAAGGTAGGGTAGAAACACTGAACAGTTAATAACAAGTACATATATTTGACAAAATGAGATCAGTTTTAGATTCCAGGGAAATGTATTAACTTTTATATAAAGCCCATCTACTTCCCTTTCCTTAGAGGAAATACTGATTTTTACTTTTATAATATTGGAACACTAACAATAATAACTTTTAATAATTTGTCAATTACTGAAATGTGATATATCAATTTAAAGCTTTACTCTCCACATTTTACCATTTCATAGTACTGTGTTAAAGACCATATTACCATTTTTCTCAAAGAACAAAGTCTCATACCACCAGGAGTACCCTGGGTGCTGAGACACTCTAAAATAAACATGAGATGTTTTCCAGATTGTTAATGTTTAGAATTGGGGGGGGGGGTTGTAAAATCAAGGCTATTAAGTGGCATAGAATGAACTGTTTATCTGAATTTCTAAGGTAAAATGCAAGATTTGAATGAAATCTCTCTTGTGTTTTGGCTGCTTGGCATGTATTCATTCCCTCTTCTGTTAGGGGTACTGTGGTGAAAAAAGTTAGGAGATGTTGCTAGTACAAGGATAATGTCAAAACCATCATTTAAATTATTTCATTATTCAACAATAATTTATCTAGTTGACCATTTAAAATTTTAAATTGGATTTTTTAATTATATTAATCAGAAAATTGGCAAGAACCTCCCAGGTGTGAGAGTGTTAGGCACTGGAAATGACCGAGGGAAATACACACTGTTCCTTCTCAGCTGTGGTAGGTCTGAGATAAACACTGTACAGCTCATTAAAAATTTCATGTAGAATCAGATAGAGAAGGGAGCTGTTTCTTGTGAGGAATCTGCTTCCCTGTGTGTCTAAGCTATGGAACAGGTGCGAAGGCTGACATCTTAGAGTGGGAGAGAGCACTTATTGGGTGGAATAATGGAAAGAAAAGAACTGGGAAATTATGTTAATGAGCAACTAATATTTTTGACAGAACCAGGAAAACTAAGGGAATGAAGTGTTGTAGAAGGGGCACTAGGTAGCCCTGGAATTAAAACCAGGTGACCTCTAGCCAGTCACTTGGCCTCTGTGAACTTCATCTGCACATGGATTAGCTGTGAGGAGTATGCGTTATAATGCATGCACGGTGTCTGTAGGCACGCAGCATAGTAGGCACAGACAAATGTTCCCCCTTCACTGCTGCAGGCGCGCGAACACACACACACACACACACACACACACACACACACACACACACACACACACACACACACACCCCCACCCCCCTTCTCCCTGACCCCCACCCCACCATCAGAACAGTGAGGTAAAGAACAGTGAGATGATGATAGATTTCCATCCTTGCATTTTATTTCCTGGGTGTCTTGGGTTGATAGGTGAGAGGCTAGAAAATGAACAGTTTGCTTCTTACTCTTAAGTTCATTGGGCCAAATACAATGTTCAATGACCTTCATATTGTCCCCTTTCTCTCTCTGTTATTTATCGAATTGAAGGTTTTTGAAAAATTAGTATTCTCTCTTAAAAAAAAGAGTTCCTATATGGGGGTATTTAAATGATAGCCCTTTTTGTCCATAGGTGTCCTGTACTAATGTTTCTTAGGAAGCGACAGTGATTTCAAAGGGCAGAATCATTGCCAAATTCCAATGGCTGTGACATTATTTTATATGAATCTCCACTTCCAAAGTTTCTAAAAAATTTTCCACCAAAACCTGGAAGTTTTTTATAGTAGCACTTTGAAAACTCATAATCATCTTGGGAAATCCTCATTTCACAGGTCTCTCTCTCCTGAGTTTTTACCTTTTTTGTGTTTTGCATACCCTTGTCCCATCCATCGAGCATTTATTTTTTTATTTGAAGTTAAGTGAATTGTCTAAATTCAAGAGAACATGGGTTGAATTTCTTATTTCCTCTTCTTGGGTGGCCATTTAGTCACAATTTCTTATAATGACTCATTCACTTGAAGGCTGGTTGGCTTTGGTGAGAGCCTCAGTTTATTTCCATCTAGGAAACTTAGCTGCCACACTGAATTCCGTGAATATTTCCAGGGAACATCACTACATGTCCCCAGCTTAGCAACCTAGTTGAAGGTTTAGAGTATTTGGGAATAAAGATTATGAAAAATCTTGCTTTAATAGCTTTTTCATTTGTTAAATTTTCACACTCATAAGACTTGTTAATGTAATAAATGTGTGGTAGGAGTCCTGATTTTGTGTGA
Source organism: Miniopterus schreibersii (assembly GCF_964146895.1). Lineage (NCBI taxonomy): Eukaryota > Metazoa > Chordata > Mammalia > Chiroptera > Miniopteridae > Miniopterus > Miniopterus schreibersii. Next base: position 63,821,663 of record NC_138106.1, on the reverse strand, counting down.
AATAGATTAATTTTCATTACCTTGTACAAGAGCCCATTGCAAAATTATATTGCTTTTAATGCCTTATTTCCTGTCATATGCTTGGCATTGAGAAAATCGCAGTAAATAATACAGACACAATCATACATGGGGCTTACAGTACAGAGTTGGAAAAAAGATATCAAACATATGGTTACTTAATTGTAGTTATAATACAGTGTATAATTAAGTCCAGTAAGTGCAATGAAGGCCACATTCAACAGATAGGAGGCTGGAGTAAATGAGCAGAAAATTGATAAAGAGCAAAGCTCTCCTGAGGAAGTCACTTTTAAGCTGAGAACTGAAGGATTAATTGGAGGTTCCAGACAGACAAGGAATTAAGAACATTCTAGGGGAGAGGACAGCAGGTGCAAAGGCCTCATGGTGAGAAGGAGTTTTGGGGGAACCATTAAAGAAGCCGACACAGCTGGGGTGAAGTGAGTGCATGGGGAGTAGGTCACATTATTCAGGACTTTGTAGAAAATGTAGGGGTTGAAGCTTGACTGGATTTATGTTTTTTTATAACTTTTATGTTTTTAGTGTTCTCTGTTATTTTTAATGATCTTTGAGCAGTAATGTCCAGTTATTACCAGTTTTTTAAAAAAATTTTCACCTGTGAACCTCATTTTGAGAGATATCTACCAGTGAAAGGAAAAGTTTCCTCATTTCCCCATTGGGTAGCAGGCAGAGACATAAATATGAATCAACACTTTCAGTAATTATGAGAAGACTAGGATTTCTATTTGGAGGTGGTATAATTCCATCAAATTCAAACTGGACTCTCTGAAATTGAAATTTTCAACTGAAAATTGAAGATGTATGTGGACCTCAAAGATAGTCTGGATGTTATATTAACAACCACTATTTAGAAGTTCTGTAGAGAGAAACTCCTAAGTTACTGCCCATCTTACTGAGAGGCAGAACCAGCTGGTTACCCAGAGGTCCAGACTCAGTAGCTCAGATCTTTAATCTATATGCTAATAAATGCTACCGGCATTTCCATTCTAAAACGTAAACTTAAAAACATAGCATTTACCACTGGACTGGAAAACTAAAATAAATTTTATAAGTGAGTGATCTAAATTTCTAGTTTTGAAGCTTTTCATCATTGGCCAGTTTCTAGGAAAAGCTCAACATTTCTAGAATTATTCCGGGCAATGATTTTTTAAGTTATTTTAGTTTTAGGACAGGGAGCTCAGCAGACATACCTGCATTTGCATTGAAAGCTTCAAGTCTTGCCCAGTTGGCGTGGCTCAGTGGTTGAGCATCGACCTATGATTGGGGTACGTGCACTGGTTGTGGGCTCTATCCCTAGTAGGGGGGTGCAGGAAGCAGCTGATCAATGAATCTCATCATTGATGTTTCAGCTCTCTCTCTCCCCCTCCCTTTCTCTCTCTGAAATCAATAAAAATATATTTAAAAAGAAAGAATTTCAAGGCAGCTCCTATTAGGTGCTGTAAATTGGGTGGTGTATGTGTGCACAGTTGAAAAGTAGTAGTGTGATGTTTCTTTTGTGGAACATGAAATCATAACTTAAAAGGTAATTTTAAATCTCTTTACTTTAGATTTCACCAATCCAGAATTGTGTAGTAGTCAGTCTAGAGTTTGCCTTTATTTTTGTGAGGAGAAATCATAAATGCTTTACAATTTTGTGTGAAATAAATGATCCAGTGTAGATATTACCGTACTTCCTAATTGGAACTCATAAACACTTGTTCACTCAAGCCCACTGACCCACAAGGACAGTGTGCTTAAGACTTGTGAACAGCTGGGCCCAGGAAATGTTTCCATTTGACAGTGTTATTGTTGCTATATGTTAGATTATTTTTAGAGTTAACACCCATAGTGTAGCAGTTTTCTGATTGCCACATTCTTTAACCACATTTTTTGCAAATATTTTTCATTTTCTTCCATCTTATATCAGATTATATCAACTTGTAAATGAAACATAGGGTGAAATAGAGAATTTCTTTCTAATAGAGTCCAGATTTCTGTAACTGGATGGTTATTTTTTCCTTCTTGGAATGTTTTTGGTTTTGAAAAGAGATCATGAATTCCTTAGATTGTTTGCTACCTTAATCGTAATTTCATAGAATCCTTTCTGTTTTGAGTGCTACACTTAGCTAGGTTTCTAATTTTAGTTTTTCTGTTGTGTTCCTAATTTTTTATGTTGTATCTGGCAAACATGTTAAAACTTTTAAGCTGTCTAGCTTACATGCATATCTTTAGATTTATCTTTGCTTACACAAAAAATGAATGTGTATTGTGTTTGTATGCATAATATAGTACACATGTAGAAATATATCTGTATTTTGGTGTCAGTTTGTACAACCAAGGTTCTGATGAGCAAAGTTTTGCAGAGAAAGCATTTATAAACAGAATCTGTTAAGACAATCCAACTTATAGGATAGAGTTTATTCCAAGCTGACAGGTAACCTGAGAGCACTTTAATAATTTTAATGCTTTCTGTGTATTTCACTAGTTTAGTACATTAGGAATGCTGTGATGGGACTAGGCACATGTTTGTGCTAACCAGTAGATATATTTGTTTACTGCTGCTCTGACTTCTGTACTTATTAATGTCATAGATATTGCCTAGGTCACAAAAGAATTGTGTGATCTTCTAATGTCTTACATTGCCTTTTCAGTATGTAGCATTTAGTGTTGAAAGGGTTTGATTTACCCATATGTAGATTACAGCCTATCTGACTACACTGTTGCTTAGGCAGCTGAGCCCTGCCTACATCATACATAAGAAAGCATTGAGTATTTTCATCTGAGAAAATTTTTCCTGATCTCCTACTGTGGACTCAGCTCCCATAGATGGCATTGTAATATTTCTAAGAGAAACGTAAGATTTAGTCCTACGCTCAGTATATAAAAGGAGATAAGATGAAACATATCTCATAGTATCTGGGACTTAGTAAATGTTAGTTGACTGAATCACGGTAAATTATTTTATGTGTGTAAATTTCTCTTCACAAAATGTCAGGCACATGCCAGGTCCCTATCATGGAAACAGCGGTCCTGTTGGCAGGAGAGCTTAGTGCACCATGTGAGCCTCGTCCAGCATCCTGTAACATTTAGCAGATCAGCTGTCCACATACTCAGTGCAAGCTTCCTGACAAGGTTTGAATTCGGACAGCAAGACTTCATACTCCTTCAGGCTCTGGGAAAATGGTTATTTAAAGCATTTTAGAGCAAATAAAGGAGAAGAATTTGTAGGAACATTATCTTGCTGCTGCTGCTTTTTTCCTTTCTGGTAAATAAATATAGTAACTTAGTTGCAGTACTTGCTTTCTTGATTTATAATAAATACAGGCACACCAGCATCCCTTTCTTGAAGAGTAAATGGCTTCAACTGGACAAAAAGTATACCCTGCAGCTAATGTAGTTGGTGCTGTACTGTTGTAAGTGGTGGGTGCTGACAGTGCTGAGTCTTTTCTTCAGTTCAGTCAAGCACACAAAACTAAGAGTATTAACTGGGAAAATCTAAACCTGTTTCACAGCCCTGCAATCTCAGAAATAGTCAATGCTGTCAGTAAAATATACTAAGTAACCAATATGCTGATATTTTTTATTGATCTGTGAACTTACATTTTTCCATGGTATTATGTATGGGTTAATGTCAGATGCCATGTTTAAATAAATACTGCATGGAACAATTATAAAGTTCCCCAGCCTTTGCAGTTATTGGAAAATTTTTGAGTTGTATTTCACTTTAAAAAACAAACAAACAAACTGTGTATAGGATGCCAGTTATGGCTGATGGTAATATCGATAACTAAGTTTGGAGCTGTCTTAGAAAATCTGATGTCAGTGTCTTCATTAAGAAAACCCTGGACTCTTTCATCCTGTTGATTATTTGGATTGCCTCTGTTTTTGTGTTTCCCATGCTCTTCCTCAGTCACAGTGTGCTGCCTCCAAAACCCCATCTGTTTGGAGGCCTGCCTGCCTCTAGAAAGCAACCATAACTAAGGTTAAGGCTGGTGTTAGCAAGGATAGAAGCTCTTTTTATAGGGATTAAGATTGCACTCACTTTGGGTTAGACTCCGCTGCTAAGATTAGTGTGAAATCTGTGCTATAGGAGCTAACTCTCCTTTGGGCTGCACAAGGGAAAAAGCAACTAGCATGCCAGGCTGCCCTAGCAGAGCCCCTGCCGTGCCACTGGCTTTTCCAGAGCACCCAGGTGAAGCACTTTGTAGTAAAATATGGGTTGTAAATATTTTTTGTATGTGTAAATGTTTGATTTAAATTATTTTTTTTAAACTCTCATGTAGCCCGGCCAGGCATGGCTCAGCGGTTGAGCATCAACCTATGACCCAGGAGATTGCTGTTCGAATCCCAGTCAAGGCACATGCCCGGGTTGTGGGCTTGATCCCCAGTGCGGGGTGTGCAGCAGGCAGCCAATCAGTGACTCTCTCATCATTGATGTTTCTGTCTCTCTCTTCCTCCCCCTTCCTCTCTCTGAAATCAATAATGATATATTAAAATAAATAAAAACTCCCATGCAGAGGCACTCAGTTAAGGATGGAGTAAATTTTACACTGCCCTGCACTTTGAACATATCACCCATGTTCTGGTTATTGAAGTGGATCCAGCATGATGATTGAGTTGACAAATGAGAGCTTTATTGCTATTGTTAAAATCACTGCCCTGAGCACTTCACACAGAATAAGTTCATCTTTTTTTTAAGTTGCTCAGGTTAGAAACTTCAGTTATCTTCGACTCTTCTCTTTCTCTGAAACTGCATGTCCGTTAGCTTCTTCTCAGACCATATATGTCCATACATCAGAATCTTACTGCCTTTCAACAGCTCCAGGACCACCATGAGCTCAAGTTGCCATCAACTCTTACCTCAGTTATGACAATAGATTCCTTCCTGACCTTTGTTTCTGCCCTTTCTCCCCTTCAGCCTACTCTCAACCCAGTGGCATGATGATCTTATTAAAATGAAGGTCTCTCCTTACTTTGCCCAGTGTCCTTGCCTCCAAGACCCTGTAAGATACGGCTTCTCATTACTCGTCTGCGTTCATATCTTTTCTTACCCTTGTTCACTATGGCCTTAAACATGCTTGGCCTGCTCCCCCCTCAGAGCCTGTGTGGTTTCCTCTGCCTGTTCCCAGTTGTCCACATACCTCACCCCCTCACCCGTTTTAGAGTTTTATTCAAATGCCACCACCTCAGTAAGGCCTACCCTGACCTCCCTACTTAAAATTGCAACCCCTTAACTTCCTTTCTTTATTGTACTAACGTATTTGTTACCCACTAACAAACTTTTTATAATAGCTTTGATAATAGTTTTTAAATATATCTTTATTGATTTCAGGGAGAGGGGGAGAGAGAGAGAAACATCAATGATGAGAGAGTCATTGATCGGCTGCAGCCCGCAACCCGGGCATGTGCCCGACCGGGAATCTAACCCTGATCGCCTGGATCCTAGGTCGATGCTTAACCACTGAGCCACGCCCGGCCGGGCTGATAATAGTTTTTAAAATAGCTTTACTAAAATATAATTCACACACCACACAATGCACCTAATTAAAATATACAATTCACTGATTTTCAGTATACTCAGAGTTCTGCAGTCAATGCCATAATCAGTTTTAGAACGTTTTCATCGCCCCAAAAGAAACCCCAATGGCAGTCACTCCCCATTCCCTACCCCTGAACCCTTCCAGTACTAGGCAACAGCTGATCTACTTTTTTCCTTATAGATTTGCCTATTCTGGACATTTCGTAGAAATCACATAGGACGTGGTCTTCTGTAACTTGTTTCTTTCACTTAGCACGTTTTCAAAATGTATCCATGTTGTAGCTTGCATTGAGTACTTCATTTCTTTTTGTGACCAAATAGTTCACTGTATGGATATAACACATTTTATTTATATTTTTTTCATTCATCAGTTGATGAACATTTGTGCGCAAGTATTGTGTGGACATACATTTTTAATTCTCTTGGGTATATACCTACTAGGAATTTCTGGGTCATATGGTAACTCTATGTCTACCCTTTTAAGGAACTGCAAGACCATTTTCCGGAGCAGCTTCATCATCTTACATTCCCACTAGCAGTGTATGTGTTCCAATTTCTCCATATTGTTGCCAGCACTTATCTTTTTTATTATAGCCATCCTCATGGGTATAAAGTGTATCTCACTGTGATTTGAATTTACATTTTCCTGATAACTTATGATATTGAGCATCTTTTTATGTGCTTATTGGCCATGTGTATCTTATCTGGAGAAACGTCTATTCAGATCCTTTGCCCATTTTTAAGTGAGATTATTTCTCTTTTTAATGTCAAGGTGTAATAATTCTTTATGTATTCCGGATACGAGATCCTTATCAGATAAATGACCTACAAATGTTTTCTCCTGTTCTGTGGGTTATCTTTTTCTTTCATGATAGTACCTTTGAAGCACAAAAGTTTTTAATTTTGATGAAATTCAACTTAAGTATTTTTATGTGATTGCTCAGCACCATGTCTTAAAAAGGCTATTGCCCTGCCCGCCATCGAATTCTCTTGGCACCCTTATCAGAATCAATTCACTGCAAATGCGAGGATTTATTTCTGGACTCTCAGTTCTTTTCCATTCATTATACGTTGCTATCAGAAGCCTCTGAGCGTATGGTTTCCTTTGAGCTCTACTTGTCTTGCCTAGACTGTTTCTTATTAGCTGGGAGTGTTGTAGTAACTGGCTTTCTAGCAGGCTGTTTACTTGGGAAAAGATTTCAGGAAAGACACATCTTAAGGCTTCTAAAATCCACAGCGTAATTGATGTTTTCTTTGCCTTTAAGGAGTTGTAAAGGTCAAAGCCTGTAATCATGACTTTCTTTCTCTGTCTTTAGTCATCTTGGCTCTATCTGTAGCTGTCCATTTTGAATTCCTATTTCCATTTAGGGGAGCTCTTTTGAGTCCCCATGAAATTTTTTTTTAAGGTGAACCATCCAGGCAGTTTTTATTCATTAATATTCATGACTACACACAGCATTCTCATTAGAGATTGCAGTTGCCCTCTCAGTTTGCATGTGGAGTACTAGGGGAGCCTTTTGCATGTCAAGGTACAGGAAGCAGAGATCAGCCTGCACTGCTACCTGCATTTACCTGCTAGAAGTAAAAATTAGTTAAGTGGAAGCGATTATCATACATATTTTATCTCTCCCTTTTGACTGGACACAATGTAGCAAGAGTGGCAGGCCTGAAATTAGTCACCAAACAAACCCAAGGTAGCTGTTGTTGTTCTTTCATTGGCAAATACAGCACGGAGGACATTGTCTGTGAACTGGGATGTCATCAAAGAGCACGTGGTGGAGGCTCATTTACTTTATCACTGTCTTTTAAATTTAGGTGTTCTAAAGCAACATCTAAAGGCGTAATATCTGTGGAGCCCATAGTGCCAAAGTCTGCCGTCTCCCTCCAGTCGTCATCGTACAGACTGGCTGCGGTCTGCACTTTGCATGGTCTGGCGCTGTTTCAGACACGTTAGGATCATTCCGCCTTGTTAAAAGAAGTTGGGAATTCTGCATAGTCTGCCGACTGCTTTCTGTGTTGGTTGTTGCCACGTGACTGGTGGTGACCGTGTTTGTGTTAGTGCACCGGCTTGCACTGCGGTCTCCCTTTGCTGCCGCACCGCCTGGGCATGCGGCCCTCCTAGCTGCAGCTGCAGTTGTTCTAACTGAGAAGCGCAAGGGCCAGAGGAGTAACGCTGTCCTCCTGCAGAACATCTCACTCCTGATAACTGGGATAGAAGCTATAGGACTCATGGGGAAGATGAACTCAGAAGAAGCAAGTCCACCAGTAGAACTGCTAGTACAGTGCATGCTTGGTCTATGAGCACGAGGGCCTCCTAATCCCCGGCCAGGGTAAGACATCCTGTGTACATGTCGAAAACCACTCGACCCATCTGAGTCTCTAGGGGCTTTGTGCTGAAGTGCAAGGTGAGCTGCAGTCATCGGTGACATGAGTAGTCTCCTCCAGGTAATGCTGCACATACAGGACAGATAACTTCTGTGGATGTTTCTGCGTGTTCACACTAACATGTTCTTGTATAGCCCATTTTTCCACAATAGGGAAAAGTAAGACTGTGGCTGCTCTACAGGGAAAGCTTCCCCACCATAGTACAAATCAAAACCTACTCTTGTTAATAGGCACTGTATTGGAGGTCAGTTTTATGCCTTCTTGCACCACTTTCATAACAAGACACACAAAGATCATAAGCAGCAAATTAAACAAATCTTCGACCTCAGAAATTTCCTTTTAAACCTGCATCACAGCTGACACTTTCATGTCAGGACATCCTAGTTCAGATGGTGGCAGCGTGGCCCTTCCCGGTTGAGCCCCCATGGCATTCAAGAACAAGGTCACATGAGTTGCAGACATTCGTATGGCACGATCTGGAGTTTCAGCACTGTGTGGACATATAATAAAGCCCTGTTCTGATCAAGTATATCCGTGGCCGACCAGCATTCTGGCACCTGGCCTGAAGGTAATGAGGCCAGCTGGCAATCTCCTTGTGGCTTAAATACCATGTTAGACCACACAGGCACCTTTTTATCCCGGGCTATTAATCTTAGAACTTCAATTTTTAATCCTAGAAGCTGGAAACACTTTTGGTAGAGCAGGAAAGTGGAAAATTAATTCTTATTGATGCAATGTAAAGATTGCCAGGAATAACTAGAGTGTAGGTAATTCAGTTCATCTGCTTTTCCCAGTCAGTAAACCTGATAGTAGTGAACCCTTTCCAGGCATGTGTCCTCTTAAACTGCTAAAACACAGGTTCAACCTAATCATTTAACCTAATGCTGTGGTATATTAATACATATAATCACTCTCAAAATACAACTTTTCTATTGGTATAATTTTGTTATGCTCTAGTTCTTTCAAGACACATTTCAGTTGGGTGACAAACACATGGTTTCTTCAGAGTTGTAGAATAGAATCAGTTATCCCATTGTTGCTATAGTGGACATTGATTTAAAAATATTTGTGTGGCCTGGCCGGGCGTGGCTCAGTGGTTAAGCGTCTACCTAGGATCCAGGCGATCAGGGTTCGATTCCCAGTCAGGGCACATGCCCGGGTTGCGGGCTGCAGCCGATCAATGACTCTCTCATCATTGATGTTTCTGTCTCTCTCTCTCCCTCTCCTTTTCTCTCCGAAATCAATAAAGATATATTTAAAATATATATATATTTGTGTGCCATCAGTATACTAGGACACATGTGAGGCGCTGTCTCCATCAGTGTGCTGGTCACCTTCAGCAAAGTTGTTTGGCCAAGTGTTTATATGTGAAGTCACTTACTTCATGGTTGCCTTAGGGCCACCTTCCAGGTTTTCCTCCCAACTGGTTAGTGCATTGTTGGACTTATTGAAACATGCTAACAATCAGATACTCACTCTGATTGAAAGCCTTCTGTTGTGCCAAGTGCTGTGATTGCTGCTGGTGACACAAAATGGCCTCAGTCTCTGTGTGTAGACCCGGCCTCACCTAATGATGTTGCTGTAACTCTAATGCATCAACAAATCATTCATATATAACACATGCTACTGTGAGAGCCTATGATAGTCATCCATTCACTAAAACAGACAAACGTAGGTGCCTACTGTGTGCTAAAGGTGTTTGATTGCCAAGGTGAGGGGCAGCTTCCCTAAAGAAATGTCAATTAAGCTGAGACCTTAGAGAGGAGTCAGCTTATCAAAGGGTAGTTGAAAAGCCTCCTAGACCAAGAGAATGGCATGTTCTAGAGAAGACTAGTGTGGCAAGAAGCCGAGAGGGAAACAAGATGAGACTGAAGCACTTGAAGACCTCCTGGGTCATGTTGAAGGTTTTCCCTCTGTCCTAAGAGCAGAAAGAAGACATTGAAATGTTTAAACCGAAAGCCGCCTTTACATAGCCTGTAAACTGGGTCTCAATTAGCCAGCTTAGCTCTTATTCAGAGTTGTTGATTTCTAGGTAGAAAAAGGTTAGAATTTTAAAATTTTGTCATATTTAGAGCAGTGCTCCAACTGTAGTGTGTTTAGGAATTACCTGGAGGGCTTGTTAAAACAGATTTTTGGGCCCCACTCCCAGAGATTCTGTAAGTCTGGATGGTGTTCAAGAATTTGAATTTGTAATAAGTTCCCAGAAGATGCTGATGCTGCTGGTCCTGACGTGGACCAGATTTTGAGTTGCAGTTATTTAGAATTAACTTACCCCTCTTTTGTCATTATTTTCCTGGTGTGTAATCAGCAGAGGATCATTTTTAGTTACACAATAACTAAATTTTTTTTTTTGGGAGCTGTATTTTATAGATGCCATTTAAAGGCTATAAATTACACTTACCTGTGTACCTTTTCTATATAGGGTGGGGCAAAAGTAGGCTAACAGTTGTTTGTATGGAAACTAATCCAGTAATAATACAAGAATGAGCTTTCACATACTCACTACTGTAAACCTACTTGTGCCCCATCCTGTTTATGTGACTGTGAGGTGATGCAGTAAACAGCTTTGGGGAGACATAGCCCAGAAATCAAGATACTTAAAATCAGAAAGAAATTTTGATTAACAAAAATTTGTCAACAATACTTTGACAGCCATTGAGATTTTGAAATTTAGAACAATATGATTTGGGATTTGGAAACAGTGTTTCGGCAAGAGTAAACCTGTGTATTATTGAATCCGTTTGTGTGTGTTTTTTCCCTAGATCTAATTACTTGTTTAGACACTGCACCCAGCTTTTTGGAACCTGAGTTCAGGTAGGAGCATATTTATGCCCTTTTTCCCCTAAATTTACCCTCATTGCCTTCAGCCTGATTCTTCACACACCGAAGATTAACATCCATGGTGACACGTGGTCATTGTTGTAACACCTCACTCTGTAAACCAGAGTTTTATTTAAAGCCATTGCATTGCCATGTTTAAATTTTGCATTAATTGTAGCATTTGGATCTTCTCCACAATGAAAATATAATTTTAATGTACTTTAAAAGTAAAACCAGTTGCTCTTCAAAATCTGGCAGAACTGCTAATAAAAGTAGAACTATTTATCTTTTCTGTAAAAAGACAAGAGATGGGTTTAGGCTATTGTGAAATTTCAGTGTTCCTACCCAAGGAGTATTTCTGCGATTTCCCTGCTTTGTGCCCTTGTCTCTTGCCCAAACTAGATGAACCCTGCATCGATTCCCCTCCCAGTCCTAATTTTTGCCGGCCTTACTCTGCCGTTAACATGGCTGCCAGGTTACTTTCTAAAATACGTATCTCCTCACCCCCTGCTTGCAGATTTCAAGCACTCCTAATCAAGGTGGAGTCATCCGGATTCCTTAGCTTGGTGTTCAGGATCCTGTCCCAGTTTCTTGGGCCATTTTCCTAGTTTCGTCTTGTGCATTCATGTTGAAAGGGCGTCTGGATCGCTTACACTGCTCTGAGCTCTCAGGACTTTCGCCTAGAATCGCTTTACTCCTCTCTGCTTGGCAGAATCATTCTCATCCTCTAAGACCATCTCACTAACCCCCCTGCCACTTGCTACCTCTTCACAGAGAACCTTCCTCTGTCTTCAAAAATGGTTCTGTCTCTATGGGGTGGGTGCACTCTTCAGCACTTGTGGGGGATCCTGGTCTGCAGAGGTAACCCTGGCATCGGTGTATGGCTCACAGCCCTGCAGAGGGTCCACTGTCTTGTGTCCTCTACTCTCTAGCTCCATTGTCACCGCCCAAATGCAAGCTGCTGTCATCTCTCGTCTGGACTACTGCCCTCTCTGCCTCACTCTGTCCCAGCTTCCACTCATGGATCCTTACAGTTTTTTCTTCCTGGGAGCCACAGTACTCTTTTAAAAATACAAATCAGATTATGTATATGCACTGTCAAAATCCTTTATTGACTTTCTATTTTTACTTAGTAACATATTCCAGACTCCTTGCCGTAGCCCACAAGGCCCCTGCATGATCTGGCCCCTGCCCTCACTTTAGCTTTTTCTCACACTAACCCACCTTTGCTGACTGCAGTCTACCTGCACTGGTTGTTCCAGACACACCCAGCACCTGCCTCACAGGCATGATGTTCCTTTCTATCAAGATGCATCTCCCTGCACTTGCTCCAGTGACTGTTAGTTCTGCTGAAGCGTCATGTCCTCAGGGCCCAGTTCCTTGACCCAGACAGTGCAGAGCCTGTGTGTGAGCAGACATCTGCCACCTGCCAACCACGTGACCCAGTCACGCAGTTCCTCAGGGTCCTCATCTGTAAAATGAGGAGGGTAATAGTTCCTGCCACGTAGGGTTCTTACGTGGACTACCTGAAGCTCTTAGAATGCTGCCTGTCATATAGTAAGCTTATTGAACATTTTTATTACTTTTATTAAGTCAGATTCTTCCAAGTTCTTTCATAGAGTCTCTTTCCTTCATAGCAGAATCATAATCTAATTGTTTGTGTAAGTATCAGTTTAATGTCTTCCCCCACCACTGATATAAACTCAGTGAGGACAGGGGGCTGTGTTTGTTTGATTGACATTTGTAAGTCCAGTACCAGCACAACCCAGCACTTGGACCACATAGTCAAGTAAATGTGTCAAGTGGGTAGGTGGGTGGGTTAGGAGTGAGTGAGTGAGTAAATGAATGAATGAATACTAAACTTTTTTTTAGATCAACATAAATTTGATCAATAGAGGGTTGCTAAAATAAATTATAGTTTATCTACAAATAGAATTTCATGTAGGTGAAGAGAGCTTAGAGTAGAAATATGCCTTTATTCATTCTGAAATAAAATAAAGCTGTATGTAAAATAAGAGACACTTTTTATACATTTGTGGGTAAAGGCGTGTGTGGATGGATAGGAGAAAGTCTGAAAGGGCTTTTCAGGTGGTGGTCCTCTCAGAGTGGTGAGATTATGGTATTTACGTTGAAATGAAAAATGGATATGTGGGGTTTTTTGGTCTTTTTCCCCCAAAAGTACAGTGGTATGTGCCCTTTAGCTTGTTTTTATTTCACAGTAAATACTGTCCGGCTGGTTGTCTGCTTCCTTTTGCTGAAATATCTGGAACAATCCCTCATGGATACAGAGATGTAAGTAGGCTCTAAGACTTAGGTTAAAGTTGTGATGGGACTTTATTTTTTTTAAACTTCAGAATAGGTAGATGTGTACCTATTGTATATCTTTGTTTGGGTATTTTTCTAGGAATTGTTTCTTTTTAGTAATGTGTAATGTTTTATTTTTCTTCTAAAAATCTGTGTTACTGCATTAGTAATATGTCTCATGTTTATTGAGAAAACTGCCTAGATAAACTAGTTTATTGAGGAAGTGTAAGTCTTATTTATGAATTATCAAAAGGAAATCAAACACTGACCCTTTTCTTTCCCTCCTTCCTGCAGTCCTCGCCACTGTGCTTGGCTGGCGTGCACGCAGGAGTGGTGTCAAACGTCCTGGGTGGCCAGATCAGTGTTGTAATTAGTAAAGGCATCCCGTACTATGAAAGCTCTTTGGCTAACAACGTCACATCTGTGGTGTAAGTATATATGCCGATTATAATAAGCATGCTGGGCAGGGGTGGGACAGGGACTCGTAAGACCTCAGCAGTGTAATAGTCAGTGGCACTCATGTATGTGCCCAGCGCCTGAGTGTACTGAAGAGGACAGGCAGGGTCATACTACTTGGTTAGTTCTCTGTCAAAAAGGTCATTTGGAAGCATGTTTGTTTGTTCTTTTCTAAGTGTTGAAGAGTCTAGAAGTATGTTCGCAAATCCTTATTTCATTTTAAAGATCAGAAGGTATAACTACTGTTCTTTACAGCCTTGTGTGACCCAGGATGAATTGAGGATAATTGAAACAGTTTGAATGAGAATTAAATTTTGACATTAATCAGAGGTGGTAGTATTATGAATCCCCCTCTCATCCCCTGCAACACTGGAACTTCTTGTTCTTAGACACACTGCTTTCCTGTAACAAATGCAGTCTCTCTCAGCAGTATCCGGCTTGCTTCTGTTTACCCCAGGAAACTGGAGCCTCCTTGTCGGAGAATTACCCCTTTCCATACACCTTCACCACAGGCAGTTGCCAGAGGAAAGGCTCAGGAGTCAACTTATTCCATGAGAAAGATAAAATAACATATATTCAAGGTTACAAGGACATATTTGCACAATCACGTATGAAACAAGGAACTAGGTACTTGTAGAGAAAGTTATTTATACTGATGTCAGAAGTTTTGCTTAGAAATGAGACTCTCTTTTTAACTAGGGACATTATCAGTTGTCTAATATATAGCCAGAGAATAGTCTTAGTTCTTTATACAGTAAAATAAAAACAGAAGTTTTACTAAGACAAATATGGGGAATTCATGTGTTATGTGATGTGTCACCAAAAACACCTTTCTCTCTTTCAGGGGACACTTATCTACAAGTCTTTTTACATTTAAGACAAGTGGTAAGCCTTTTGTGGACTTTATAATTTGTGTAGTAGCTAATAGTTTTGAACACTGAATGTCAGGAATTGTGCCAGTCACTTTTCTTGTACTTTCTTATTTAGTTGTCACAATAACACTATGAGGTTAGATGGTGTTTAATAATATAATTAAAGTTTTATATGAATAGGGAAATGATCGTGTAAGCACGGAAAATTTCTAGGAAAGGTGATTTTTGAACTTGTCTGAAGACGTAATTCATTCATTTGACTGAAAATATTTATTGAGTGCCAGCCTTTAATTGTCAGGTACTGTTCTGGTCTAGGAGAACAGCAGTGAGCAGAATAAACAAAATTCTGCTTTCCTGGAGCTTACATTCTGATAGTGAGAGAGCAACAATGAACAGTGAATACACCAATTATTTATAATGTATTGTTTATAATATTAGATGTAGAAAATCAAGAAAAGATAGGCAATGCAGGAGGGACTGGTGGGGGATCAGGGCAAGCCTCACGGAGAATGTGACATTTGAGCTAACACCTGAAGGAGGGAGAGGAGTGAGTCACCCACTGACCCGGGAGTTTGTCCCAGGGAGACTGTAATATATCTCCATTAAACTAACGGTTGTTGCTCGTGAATAAATATGTACAGTTCCTGACAAGACACAAAGCATAGACCCAAGAAACACTTGCCTAGTTTTGAAATTTCACTGTTAAAGCGTACTATTTGCATAGTGTAAGTTAATTAAAGGTATAATAGAAAGTTTGCAATGAGCAAGTTTATGTAGATTTTAAGTTTATATCTGGAAACCCAGTTACTTTCTTCTTTGTTTCAGGTTGTTACGGAACCCTGGGCATGGAATCTGGTGTGATTGCCGATCCTCAGATAACGGCCTCGTCTGTGCTGGAGTGGACTGACCACACCGGGCAGGAGAACAGTTGGAAACCCGAAAAGGCCCGGCTGAGGAGACCAGGGCCACCCTGGGCTGCTTTTGCCACTGATGAGTATCAGTGGTTACAGATAGATCTGAACAAGGAAAAGAAGATAACAGGTTAAGAGACATGATGTTTTAGAACTTATACTGATTTTATTTGAAAACCTGGTGACATCTAAGATTTTTATAGAAAATTAAGTCACTGCAAATTTGATTATGTGGTTTTACGTTTTCCTTACTGGTGTTAATGTTACTGAAGACAGTTTTATAAAAAACATGACAGAGGAGAGGAGTTGGTATGAGTCTTATTAGCTTTTTTGTTATTGTAATAAGATTCTTTTAAGGTAGTGTTTCAGTAAGGTGATCTTGAGACATCTGAAATAACCATCTATTATAGTCATTAAGAGAAATTTATGTTCAAGGAGTTTACTCTTAAGTGCTGTAAATAATATTCCACATGTGCTGAGTATAAATTTAATTATTTAGTGCAATTTAGCAAGTGGTCAGAATAATTGCCTGGGATTGGTTTTGTTAAAGATTTATTTCGGTACCGAAAATTATACCAGTAATCATCTTTAATCTGTTCATTCTCAGGAAGCCATTCTTACTTGGTAGGTGCAGTATATTTCACTGTGATATGAACACAGGCTGCTAAAATGGAATGGTCCTTTCCTTATGTGTGCACTTAGTTCTTCCTGTCTCTACACAGGAGCAAAGCCAAGGATTTCAGCACTGTTATGATGAAACCTTGCGCTTAGATGTGGTAATGTGTCATAGGCAAAAATGTTGGAGCAGTGTATGTTAGGTGTTTACATTTCATTGGTGAACAGACTTCGAAGATTAGACCATGTGCAGTAATAAAAGCATCCCTCCCTTCCCCAGGTATTGTGACCACTGGCTCCACCATGGTGGAGCATAACTACTACGTGTCTGCCTACAGAATTCTATACAGTGACGATGGGCAGAGGTGGTCTGTGTACAGAGAGCCTGGTGTGGAGCAGGATAAGGTAAAATGATTAACAAGTTATTTTTTAAAACATTTTTTTAAATGAGCCTTTGCCAAAGTCACAGGAGCTCCTCCTGTGTGATCTAAAAGTTAAATACTATTTGGTGTAAGTCTGCCCTCTTCTGGTTATTTTAGGTAGTGTTAGTTATTGACCTTATCCTTCTAAGCCATGTTTAGGAAATTCTCAGTGGTTCTAGGTCACTTTTGATGATTGTAAGGGTTAAGTACTTTACTAATTATTTTTTTCACTACATTTTAACTCAAATTTTTAGAGACTTTATTAGGAAATTCTAGAAAGGAACTTATAATTTCTTGTCTTTAAAAAGCTTTTCTTTTCAATACACAAAATGATGGAGAAGCCTAACTAATTTGTTCCCAGATTTCTACTCGGTAGGCAACGGGGACAAAAGAGCTAAGGGCAAAAGAGCATTAATTTATAGGCCACTGTAGACTTGAAAGGTCATTTCAAGATCACCTCAGCAACTTTGTCTTAGAAAACATCTATATTTTCCTACCTGAAGAATTCCCTTAGCTTCTGCGGTCATTACGAAACTGTTGTCTTAGTTAACATGACTGTGCTGAAATGGGCCAGACTGCGTGAGAAAGGGGTGGAGAGCAGGCACAGGTGGCTCCCCACACCTGGCTCCGGGCCCTTGATCTACCACAAGGATCTTGTAACTGCAAGAGTCCATGTCCCTGAGGAAGGTAGATTCCTCTCATCTAGAAATATGAGCACATATTTTTAGTGACACTTCCGTATGAATTTTATTTTAGTTATATGATACTGATACTATCAGTTCTCTATCATATATAAGACTTACTAATATATCTTCAATTACCACTTTTCTCATCTCTCTGTTCAAAAACTGCAGGGGCTTCCTATAGTCTTTCATATGGATCTAAACTCTTCTGCTGTTATTCAAGGCCTTCTTTCCTCTCTTCTACTTGATATCACATGAACTCCATCTTTGGTGAGCCTCTGCCCATTGAGCAAATAACAATATTGTCTCATTTCTATCTTCTAATGCCCCCAAACTTGACTACCTTTTACTCTTACTTAGCACATCTATATTTATTTGTATAACTTTTATTATATTTGTGAGATGTAGTTAATTTTTTGAAATTATAAGAATTAACCATGTTTACATTATAAAAACATCTAAGAACATTGAATTTCTGAAAAAGATTTTTTGTTGTTTCATTTTGAAAGATAATTTCACTGAATTGAGAGTCTGGGTTGCCAGTTTTTTGTTTCAATACTTTAAATATGCTGGTACATTGTTTTCTGGTTTGCATTGTTTTCAGCACAAATTCTGCTACATTCTTAATCATTGTTGCTCAATATGTAATGTCTTTTTTTCCTTGGCTACCTTCAAGATTTTCTTTTTATCATTTGTTTTAAGTAATTGGATTATGATGTGTTTTGTGTAGCTGGCTTCATGTTTCTCCTGCTTGGGCTTCTTTGAGCTTCTTGGATCCCTGGGTTATAATTTGCATTGAATTTGGAAAATTGTATGTCATTTTTTTTCTTCAAATGTGTCTCCTCCTCATTTCTAATTACATGAATATTATGACTCTTGAAGATGTCTTACAATTCACTGATGCTGTTCATTGTTTTAATCTTTCTCTGTGTTCTAGTTTCAAAAATTTCTATTGTTTTGTCTTCAAGTTCAGTAATCTCTTCTGCAATGTCTGATCTGCTATTAATCCTATCCTGTGTATTTATCTTTAATACTGTGTTTTTCACCTCTAGATTTTCAGTTTGGAGCTTTTAAAATTTCTTCCATGTCCTTAACATGCTCATACTTTTCATTACCTCTGAAACATATGGTTATATAATAACAACTCTTAATGCCCTTGCCTAATAATTCTATCTACTAATATGTCATATTTAGATCTTTTTATGTTGATTGATATTACGGGTCATATTTTACACATCTGGTAATTTCTGACTGAGTTGCCAGACATAAACATGACATTGTTTGGTGCTAGATTTCATTTTTTATTATTCCTTTAATTCTGTTTGAGCTTTATTCTGGGACACACAGTACTTGAAAATCATTATCTTTTCAGTGCTTGCATTTTAGCTTTATTAGGCAGGACTTGAGCAGCCTTTTGTTCTAATTTTTCCCTACCACTGAGAAAAGTGTTATAAGTCCTCAGCCCAATATCCCATGTATTGGGAGGTTTCTTCACTCTGGCTGTTGGCAGTGCGAGCTGTTCCCAGCTCTGTGCAGTTCTCAGAATTTTTCTACTGGCTCCTTTCTGGTGTTTTTTACCCATCCACAGATAGTTTCTTCATATGTAGCTGAAGATTTGAGGGGAATCTTCCTACAGATCCTAGAAGTTTCTCTGCAGTTTTCTTCTATACTATACTCTGCAAATTCTAGCTGCCTTCGCCCTCCATCTCTGAGCTCTGTCTCCTTGATTCAGTGAAACACTAGGCTTTTTCTAGGCAATATTGGGGCAGTAAAGGCCTCACCTTATTTGTTTCCCTTTTCTCAGGGGTTGTTGCCCTATGCTGCCTGTTGGCCAATGTCTGAAAGTCCATTGTTTCATATATTTTATTTGATTTCTCAGAAATTTAAGGCAGAAGATTAAATCAAGTCACTGTAAATCTATCGTGGATAGAAATAGAAGTCCTTCATGGAATTATATGAAATAATTTTTTGCCTCACTTATGTTAGCCCATCTGCTCCCTCATCTACCCCCAACTCAAGGGTAATTGGCATATTTAATTTCACACCCTTTCTAAGCATACATCCATGCATGAGCACATACAGACCAATTGAGAGAGCTTTTGGTTTGGTTTTGAAGTGGAACTGTATGTACACCTTGTTTTTATAATATATTGCTTTTAATAGTATGCCACTTTTTGTGTGCTAACATCCAGTAAATTTAAGTTCCCAGAGAATGGGAACTTTGATTTCCATTTCCATATTACCCTCATGACACCTTGCAAACCAACCTCTACATAGGGATTTGTAATAAATGCTTACAGGTTAAATATAGCAAGTCTTTTTTACTTGGCTTTTATAAAATCTTTCTCCTTTAAGTTTTTTATAAAAATGAGACTGCAGTATGGAGTAAGATCTCAGGGATATAGTTTTTATGTCCCAAAATGATGTTTATTTATTATTTTTATTCCACTAAAGTGATAAACTGTAAATAATTGCCTTCATTTTATTTCAGAGTAATATCTGAGGAAATAATGGAAGATTACTCGTGTGGAAATTATTGTAATTTCAAATTAAACTTCTTAGAAAATGAAGGATATTAACACATCTTAGAAGTTTACAATCTAATGTCATGGTGACTCGGCCAGGAAAAAAATAGCTATAATATTTGGAAATGACATGATTGAGGAAGTAAACATTTACTTGTTCCTACCTTAACAGATAAAAATAAGCCACTTTGATTTTAGGAAGGTGTTCATTTATTAATGGTCTTTAGAATCTACCTGTAGATGATCTGGCCTGTAGGAACAGGGAGGGCCTTTTTTGCTTCGTAGAGCCCTAACCATAGGTCTGAAGACACACATTCAAGTCGCTGTTCTGTCACTGACAGACTGTGGGATCCGATTCTGAGCTGCAGTTTCCTGGGTTCTGCCCCTTTCGTAGGGCTGTCATAGAGAGGAACTGACTTAATCATAGGAAATGCTCTGTGATTAAGGGCTCTTCCAGTGTAAGGTACTATCGTTATTTGGTTGAAGTAGCTGAGGGAATAAGATAGTCCTTGAAATCATATTTTTACCTAAGGATTATTCACGTAATGCATCCGTTGCTGTTTAGTGACGATGGTTACATTAGGCAGGGAACAGTGTCCCTTTTCTGGCTCAGAGAACAACAGAATATGGGAACTGTGTTTATGTAGTTTATCCAGTAGGTGGAGCTATATAACTGTTGTGTGTGTGTTAGTATATGTTCATTTTCAGTCTATTTATTGAGAGAAAAATTATGAAAAGTGAACAGTAAAGCATTTCCTCTGAGATCTCATATGATCAGTTATGCTTTGCTTTGAAAATAAAATCAACATATTTATATAGTTGGGAATTCTACAGGACTAGAGTTACTGATTCATTAATAACAATATACCATCTCATTGCAGTTGAAGCTCTCTTCTCAAATAGCCAAGTTAGCATTCTTGTTTGTATCATCTTAACATCATTTTTATATTCTGTATTTTTCTTTTATAAATTTTTGATGAAGAATGTGCAGCCTCTTAATAATTTTCCAAATTGTGATTTACTTTCTTAAAAATTAATTCTTATTGTCGTACTTTGCAGATCTCATTTAAGGCCCACAACAAAAAAAAACACACCCAAAAACATGTTTCAGTGGAGCAATTTAGCCCTGGCCTCTGTTGATGTAAAGTACCAATTTTTTGTTTTTTAAAGATATTTCAAGGAAACAAAGATTATCACCAGGATGTGCGTAATAACTTTTTGCCACCAATTATTGCACGTTTTATTAGAGTGAATCCTACCCAATGGCAGCAGAAAATTGCCATGAAAGTGGAACTGCTTGGATGTCAGTTTATTCCTAAAGGTAAAGCAACAGTATGTTTCAAACGTGTTTTTTTCACTGGATTGATTAAGAATGCTAAGTGCTATTCTCAGAGAAAGTAATTAATAACAGTGTGTAACCTCTAAATTACATTATCTTCCTAAAGGAATTTTTAAAAAGAAATAGTTATCCTCTTAAAAAGTTAGACATCAAAACAATTTCCAGAATTACAAGTAGAAGAGAGGGCACCCGGGATGAGAAGTCACGAGATTGCTTTCCAAATCTAGTCTCAACCTTAACAGTTTTTAATCAGGTTTCATGTATATAATCCTTGTATCACATAAGCACTGATGATTGATTACACAGTAGTAACCTCTAAATGACTTTCACTTTGAATAAGTTAAAAGTGGGAGTAACTTCCTTCAACATTATATAATATTTTAATGCCCTGTTTACCGTTGTATCCCTAAGAACTGCCACAGTGCCTAACACATAGTGGGCCCTCCATACATATTTATTAAATGAATTGCTGAGTAGATCACATCACAGTAAAATTTTTATAGCTTTAGAGTTCAGCATCATTCGCCTCCCTACTCTCAGACAATTTAATTATTTAAAAACGGTGAAGTCCCAATATATTTGTGCATTTAATGCAGAATATATTTGTCCTTCTGACATGTTTCTCTCTGAGGTTTAAAATGACTGTGCAGAATTAAGTATTCTAGGAAATGGTAAAGACATTTAAATTACTATTTTCTAAACCATTTTTCAAGGTCGTCCTCCAAAACTCACTCCACCTCCACCTCCACCTCCTCGGAACAGCAATGACCTCAGAAACACTACAGCCCCTCCAAAAATAGCCAGAGGTACGCCTCCTTTAAACATGAGAATTTCATAGCCCCTGGATTTGTGGTATAACTTTCCATAAGTATGTTAAAAGCATTGTAAAGTAACTTTATTTTAATCAAGTTGACGTAGATAAAAGAATAAAGAGTTTTTAAACCTTTTTGTTTTTCTAGGTCATCGCCCAAAATTCACTCAGCCGCTACAACCTCGCAGGAGCAATGAATTTCCTGCACAGACAGAACAAACCACTGCCGCTCCTGATATCAGGAACACAACTGTAACTCCAGATGTCACCAAAGGTGGGCAACCCAACGTTCATACCTGTCTGTAGACTTGTTTTACTGTTTGCAATTTAAGTTTCTAAGAACATTTCTAGCTTTTAAACTCTGTTTCTTGTCCTTGGACTGGAGTTTTTTAAGTGTAGCAAGAAAATTGATTCCCTCTCTTGGGGGAAGACTGGCTTTTTTGCTCTAAGTTCTGTTCTCTGGAGCCATGTAGAATTGTTCTTTAAATATTTAGAGACGGCTGGCCCTTGCCGGTGTGGCTCAGTGGTAAGAGTGTCCACTTACGGAAGGGTCACGGGTTTGATTCCGGTCAAGCCCATGTACCTGGGTTGCAGGTTTGATCCCTGGCCCTGGTTGGGGCGTGTGTGGGAGGCAACCAATCGATGTGACTGTCTCACATCGATGTCTCTCTCTCCCCACCTTCCACTCCCTCTAAAAAGCAATGGAAAAAATATCCTTGGGTAAGGATTAACCAAAAAAAAAAGAGAGGTGGCTGCTCTATTGTAGACCTCCTCTTGCAGTTTTTGTCTCTATGCAGCTAAACATTGTGGAGTCTCATGCCTAGAAATATTTCTAGAAATGAAAAGCATAGCAGGAAACAAACCTTTTCTCTTTATTATATATTAATTGGTTGGATAGGGAATTTGGTGGCAAAAAGAAGAGAAAAATGTTTTGGTGAAAATTAATACTTTTTAAAAAATACTCTGAGTTAACACATAAAAAAACTAATCTCTTTTTAAAATGTTTGCAATTATAATTTTTCAGATTGTAAGTATAAATATATTAGTAGGGTTTACTTTCAAATTTTATTAATGATAAGGTATTAACATACAAAACATAATAGTTCTTTGATTTTATAAGTTGTTGAAAAACAAAGTTTCAGCTGACTACAGGAAAAGAAGCGCCTGTGTCCTAGAGGAATGTTTCAGTGCTG
This sequence comes from Miniopterus schreibersii, assembly GCF_964146895.1. Classification (NCBI taxonomy): domain Eukaryota; kingdom Metazoa; phylum Chordata; class Mammalia; order Chiroptera; family Miniopteridae; genus Miniopterus; species Miniopterus schreibersii. Next base: position 63,798,773 of record NC_138106.1, on the reverse strand, counting down.
GCAGATAAATAAAGCACACGCGTTCTCAGGACAGCGCAGAGGGGAGATTGCAGCTCATTCATCGTAACTTGTGCCACCCAGAACTTTAATCATCCTCATTTTCTGAAAATTTGTCTGGATTCAGATAACTTTCAACTTGTCAATTTCTTTCCTATCTTCCAAACAAATTTCTTTTCTCATGCTGCAGGGAAATCTAGCAAGAAGCGTTTAGTTCTCAGAGCCGAGGGATCTTAGTATCTCCACAGAGAGTTTCTTTCCAGTTTGCAGGAGGCAAGTGTTTGGGCAGAACCCAGACCACATGCATTGCCCATCTTGAAATCTGATTGTAGAACCTTAAAATCTAAAACTAGAAGTGCCCTTAAAGCATTTTCTTCCAGAGCCAGGATCCCTGCAAGATTAAAAAGAACAAAGAATGTGCAGGTGTTTTTAATCGAAAGGGTCTAGCCTCTGGGACCAGTGCTGTGTAGACCCAAACCCAAGCAGGCGTTTTAATGCCTCTGATTGCATCCATCTGAACCCTGATTGTTCGCCCTCCAATTTCACAAATTTTAGAGATAAAGCACGTTGACTTTCCTGATTCTTAGTGCTTTCTAGCCTGAGTCAGGATTTCTGTTGTATGCACTTCTCCATTTTTACATTCAGGGTGAGAGTGATGCTGGAGGAAGCGTGTCATGGACAGATTGTGCCGCTGTAACTTCCAGCCCCTCCTCCAGGGGGGCCTCAGCACCAGCAGGCTGCCTTTCTGGTTCCCGGGTTAGCTCTTCTGTTTGTTCTCAACAGTTGCCTCCATATTCTATAAAACCTTAACCCTAAGATCTTCACTCACCCCCGGTACCCTCTTCAACTTCACGAAGAAAGAAGAAGCCATTAGAAGGAAAATCCCTTTTTGTGGAACCTACAAAACTCACGTGTACCCTCTTGTCTACTGCACTAAAAAAGGGGGTTCTTTGTACAGCCCAAGACCGATCACCACCTGTGCCCAAGTTCCCATCCTCCCAGCCTCTCAGAGGCCTCATGTTATTGGTCATCCTCACCCTCTCCTGTTATCAGCCTCTTTCTGTTCTTTGGACACAATTAAAAGTGAATGAGGCCTGACACAGTGTCTGGTACTTAGCCCCTGGTATCCCTGGTGGATATCAGTAGTTGCTGCTGTCCTCGGAGTCAGGAGGGGCTGACAGATGAAGGAAGAAACTAATGTCCCAGATGACCTTAGGCAGACTTTTCTATACCTGGGCCCAGGATTCTTTATCTGTGGAGTGAGATAAGGGGATCAAATGACCTCCTCCTCCCTGCAGGATCCAGCAGTGTCTGTTTCTGCCCTGTTGATACACACATTGGCTTTATGTGCTTAACCGGACATTGTCTCCTTCCTGTATCTATAAATATTGTGCCCTCATGTTGCAACATCATTTCCTTTTTCTGGGTGATATTTTACTATAAGGAGGATACCACAATGTACTTACTCCCTTTCATTGTTGGGCATTTGGATTGTCTCCAGTTTTTCACTCTTCCACAGATACAGAAGCAACCTCTTTAAAGATTCATCCTTGAATGTCATCTTAATTTTTTCCCAGGAATAAATTCTAGATATGGACTTGCCAAATCATCATTGTTTATTCGTATTGCCCCCAAGTGATACAGGAAGTATCAATTTATAGTCCCATAAAAATACCTTTTTCCTAATACCCTCTTGAACAATTAGTTCTTTTAAATGTTTACCAATTTGATAAGCAGAAATAGGATCTTACTGTTTTAACTTCCATTTCTCTGATTACCAGTGAGGCTAACATGTTGAATGGTCACTTGTTTTTTTAATGGGTTGTTCGTTCCTCTCCGCCAACTTTTCTGTTATTTTTTACTTGTATATTCTGTAATGTATTAACTAGAATAACCCTTTATCACATGCAGAATATATTGTCTCAGTTTATCAATCATTCTCAATCATTGTCCTGGTGAAGCTACTATGAAAAAGTTTAAGTGTAATACAGAGTGAATCAAATAGTGCGACGAACTTCCACATATCCATGAAAACTTCTGAGGTTATCAACTCATGCCCAGCCTCACTTCTTAAATAATGTTTATGGTATTTTTTGAGATAGAAACCTTTGAAAGCTGATGTGGGTAATCTTCACTCTTCCCCGTCATAATTGCTGCCTTTGGTACATTTCAGACGTAGCCTTGGCTGCAGTACTTGTCCCGGTGCTCGTCATGGTCCTCACCACTCTCATTCTCACATCAGTGTGTGCCTGGCATTGGAGAAACAGGTTAGTATATAAGCGGTTCACCTAATCAGTCCTAGACGGGATGTTTCCAAATGTGAAATAGAAACTAAATACCCAGGGTGAACTATATAATTCATCTTTTGGAGAGAGCTAAGATAGTCATTAAAAAAAAATACATGTTTCCTCCTTTATTATAAAACATGAGTGTGTTCATTTATACAGTCAGTCACTGGGTAACTTTATTGTATCAAATTTTGCACTGGATACTGGGATACACATATTAATAAGAAAAATGTCTAACACATAGTAGGTGCTTAGCAATATTTACCAAAGGGATGAAACACCATTGTGATCTTCAAGGTGTGAGGCAAAGTGAGGAACTCTGTAATTTGGAGAGCTATTTAAGAAGTGCTAGAGAGGGCAAATGCGAGAACCATCAGAGTTTTTGAAATCTTTTCTGAAAGTCATCCTTAAGATTCACATGTTTTACTAAGAAAGAAGGAATTGGATTTGGCTAGATGGTGGAAGGTAGAGAACGCCCAGACTGAGGGAACTGCTTGAGCAAAGGCACGGAGATGTGGGATGTGGGCGGCATAGGGAGTCATTGCCGGGGGCTTGGCTTGGGAGAGCACCGAGAGAGAACCACGAAATGCAGCCTGGGCCAGGGCCAGGGAGAGCGTTCTGGGAGAGAAAAGTCTGGATTTCATTCTGTAGAAGGGGAAATCATTGGAGTGTGTTAAGCACATAGTTGGTATTACCAGATGACTGGACAAAGATAGTGGCAGGAGTTTTGCAGAGTGGATTGAAAAGGAGAGACCAGAAGAGGCAGAAAGATGAATTAGGAAACTGCTTGGGCGGGGGTGGGATATGTCCCAGTGGCATCAATGGGATGCATGACTGGCTGTCATGTCAAGGAAGTGGGAGGGATCCAAGGTGATCTGAAGTTTATGGCTTGTGCAGTTAGACCAGTAGGGACGTCATAAGGTGAGGTAACAGAGCAGGAGGGACAGGTTTGGTGGAGCAAGAGAATGACTTTTGTTCAGCCATTCAGCAAACATTTGAGCTCCTACCCTGTGCCAAGTATTGAGCCTTGTGCTAGGAGGCCTATGATGACCCCAAAGCTTATGGAACGGGAGAAGATACAATGCAGAAAATACAGGCCATGGTACTGACGTGGATCCCAGGGGGCCCCAGATTCATGGTGTTCAGGAGGTTATCCATAGACCCAAGTTAGTATGAGGGCAGTAGGTAAAGGAGGAGGGGGAAAAGGCTTTAGGGAAGTCCAGGAAAAAGAAAATTCGTGATACTTCCAGGGAACTGGACAGCAGCAGTAGTAGTGATGAGAACAGCAGCAACAGCTAATTTTTATAGAAAGTTAAATGATTTCAGGCGTTACTCTAAATGCTTTGCATGTTTTAACTAATCCTCAAAACAGCCTATGAAAAAGATCCTGTCATAAATCCCATTTCACAGAAGAAGAAAGTGAGAAGGGAGCATCAATTACTTGCCCGAGGTCACTGGCCAGTACATGGCAGAGTGAAGTTTTGTACCTGGCTGCAGATCCCAGGCTCTTAACCACTGCTCCCTCTGAACCAACCAGGCAATAAAGTCGAATCCACCATGGTTGAAGCACAGGGTGTGGGGTTGAGGCCACAGGAGAACTGTTGAGAGGGAGACGAGTCGAGTTTGGGACGGTGCTTAAAGAACCGTGTGGACATGCGGACTCCCGAGAGACAGGTGGAACACGTCTGTTTAGGACACAAGGTCTGAGCTGCAGAACTGAAGTTACTTCTAAGCCTGGTGGTTGAAATTGCTGACGGCTGGCTTCACAACAAGGAGCAAAGAAGGAGATGCTCTTAAAGGGCTGCGGAGAGGAGCATGATGAAGTCAGCCGCAACCCACTGAAACCTAACCCATGCCAGGCTGCTGTCAGCACTTGACATGTAATGAATGAATAACCTGAAGCTTTTCCCCTTGAGATTACACAAAGTATAGTACAACCCTTGGCTAATGATCATACCATTCAATTAATTGTCCCAGCCATATAGGGCACCTGACTTCCATTTAGAAAAGATTATTGATGTCCTCTTATTTAGAAGTCTTTTGGTAGAGGATTTGCAAGGAGAAAAGCACTAATTATTAAACCAGGATTTTATTATTTCTCTCACATTCCAGTTTTTGATTAATAGCTTCAGCACCTCTACCATCTCTTCCACACATTTTACATTGTACTTTACTTTGGAATAATGAAATGTTTTATTTTAAATACAGCCAGACTCTAAAATGGTGACATTTTAATGTCTGTAATAAAAACATAGTCTAATATGGGAGTAGCATGTTTCCAAGTAGGAAGTACACATTTGTGATCTGGAGCAAATCATGTAACATAACCACCTTGTCCACATTTATGCACTAGTACACGTGTGTGCTTTTTCTCTAGCTTGCAAAGCATTAATTAATTGGACTTACATACTTGAATCGGAAACGGCCCTTTGTAAAAGCCTCTAGGTAGATAGTAATTCTTAACGGAGGGATGGGAGACCTCTCCTGGGGGGGACATGTCAGAATTGTGAGGGGTGGACTGGGCAGAGCCTTCTTTGTTGTACAGGTGAGTCTCACCACCCAGGCCTGGAGAATCCTGTTTTCTCCCCTTGGCCATTTGTCACTGTTTACTTAACCTGGGATGGTTGGGGGAATTCATTCTGTGCAACGAAAGGTATGTGACACTTGGAACTTCTCTGGGACAGGGACGATAGAAGAAAAGGAGGAAATTTGAAACAACAATACAGAAGAAAATGTGGGGTTTTTGTTGTTCTGTGAAATTTGTATTTGAAACCAAATTAGACCTGACATGATTTCCCCATAGAAACCCCACATTTCAGGGCTGGATCTTTGATTTGATTCAGTATTTTTATCTATAGAATGAGCCTTTTTTATTTCTTTATTCCTTTTGAAATAGTTGGGAAACAAGATATCTGTCTCAGGAGGCAGTTAATATTTATTGAGAATGAAATAGAGGCCTCTCCCAGGTAGATCAGCCAGTGGAAATGTGTACTCTTGACTAATTATTAACTTTGGTGTTTATCCTGCAATTTCAGAGCTGTCTTACTAGTGAATTCACTCTATTTGCTAACTTTTTCCCCTGTATTTTTCCAGAAAGAAAAAAACTGAAGGCACCTATGATTTACCTTACTGGGACCGGGCAGGTAACTCATGACATTGCATCTCTTTCCATTGGGGGAAGCTGCCCCCTCCAGGTGGCAGTAGCAAAAGGGAAGTTGTTTTCGGGTCCACGTAAACTCCCCAGCACTGTCAGGAAAATGGCATTCCTCCTCTCTTCTGATCATTTTTACTCTTCTGTCCAATCTCTTCTAGTCAATAAGTAGTGAAAAGGAAAGGAATTCTTTTTTTTCTGGAAAACTTGTCTGGTTTTTATCAGGTATCTATTTCTCTTGAGACCAGCTTTCTTTGAGGCCTCTGTGAACACTGTGTAAGAAGCAAAGGATTTTAATCCTAGTAACAGTGTGTGTTTGTCACTCTGCTCTGAGTATTTACCAAGTAGAGTCCCGCAGTTTAGGAATCTGTGAAGTATGCCATCTCTGCCCATGATAGGTTGCCATCTTCTGAATTCCAGCTCTGTGTGGCAGGTAGATTGCTGCAAGTTACACCAGAGGCCCCCTACAGGTCTGCTACTTCCCTGTCTCACTACCAAACAGCTGTTAGGAGCCAAAAGCATTCACCACTGTGAGCAGGGTAGAAAAGAGCAATTGTGGGAGCTGATCACCTGCTGCTAGGATGGATCGTGGAAAGTATTTTTTGAAAGAAAAAAATTACTGTATCTGGCTAGTGATCTGCTTTTGTCTGTGCTTTTGATCGTGATTTCTGCCACATTCTGCTTTGTACTGTATAGTCTATCAAAGCAAAAAATAAATCTTGAACAACTTAAGGACTAGTAAAAGAAGAACAAAGTAAACCCAAAGCTTCCATAAGGAGGGAAATACTAAAGATTTAGAGCAGAGATAAACAAAATAGAGAAAAGGAAAACAATAGAGAAAATCAGTGAAACCAAAAGTTGGTTCTTAAAAAAAATCGACAAAAGTAACAAACCTTTAGCTGGAAGAACTTAAAGAAAGGAGAGAAGATTCAGAGTACTAAAATCAGAAGTGAAAATGGGGACATGACCAATTATGTGGAAATGCAAAGGATTATAAGACAGTACTATGAACAATTGTACACCAAAAATTGAGTAACCTAGATGAAACGGATAAATTCTTAGAAACACAAAACCTGCCAAGATTGAATCATGAAGAAATGGGAAACCTGAATAGACCTATAACTAGTAAAGGATCTGAGTTTGTAATAAAAAATCTACCAACAGAGAAAAGTCCTGGACCTGATGGCTTGACTAGTAAGCTCTACCAAACATTTAAAGAACTAATCTTAAAGATTCCACCAAAAAAAACCAGTAGAATTAATAAATTAATTCAGCAAAGTAGCAGGATACAAAGTCAACACAAAAATCAGTTGCATAATAAAGGCCATATGTGACAAACTTACAGCCAACATCATACTCAATGGTCAAAAACTAAAATCATTTCCCTTAAAAACAGGAACAAGACAGGGATGTCTACTTTCACCACTTTTAGTCAACATAGTACTAGAAGTCCTTGCCACGCCCATCAGACAGAAAGAAAACATAAAAGGTATCCAAATTGGAAAGGAGGAAGTAAAACTGTCGTAATTTACAGATGACATGATATTGTACATAGAAAACCCTAACGACTCCATCAAAGTACTGCTAGATTTGTCAAACGAATTTGGCAAGGTAGCTGGATACAAAATCAACATCCGGAAATCAATGGCATTCTTATACACGAACAATGAACTTTCAGAGAGAGACACAAAAAACAATACCATTTACCATTGCAACTAAAAAAATAAGATATCTAGGTATAAACTTAACCTAGATGTAAAAGACCTGTATTCGGAAAACTACGGGACACTGAAAAAAGAAATAGAGGAAGATTTAAACAAGTGGAAGAATATACCATGCTCATGGATTGGAAGAATTAATATCATTAAAATGTCAATACTACCCAAAGCAATCTATAAATTCATTGCAATTCCTAATAAAATACCAACAGCATATTTCACAGATCTAGAACAAACATTTCAAAAATTTATATGGAACCAAAAAAGACCCGGAATAGCTGCAGCCATCTTGAGAAAAAACGAACAGAGTGGGAGGGTTCACTTTGCTGGACATCAAACTGCACTACAAAGCCACTGTCATCAAAACAGCCTGGTATTGGTACAACAACAGACATATAGATCAATGGAACAGAACAGAGACCCCAGAAATAGACCCATGCCATTATGGCCAGTTAATATTTGACAGAAGAGGCAAGAGCATACCATGGAGTAATGACAGTCTCTTCAATAAGTGGTGCAGGGAAAATTGGACAGCTACATGCAAAAAAATGAAAGTAGACCACCAACTGTCACCATACACAAAAATAAACTCAAAGTGGATAAAAGACTTAAATGTAAGTCACGAAACCATAAAAATCCTGGAAGAAAACATAGGCAGTAAAGTCACAGACATCCCACGAAGTGGAATTTTCACTGATACATCTCCTAGGGAAAGAGAAACAAAAGAAAAAATAAACATATGGGACTACATCAAACTAAAAAACTTCTGTGCAGCAAAAGAAAATAGCCTCAAAATACAAAAGAACCTCATGATCTGGGAAAACATTTGCCACGGATGTATCTGATAAGGGGCTAATTTCCAAAGTGTACAAAGAACTCAAACTACTCAGCAAGAGGAAGACAGACAACCCAATTAAGAAATGGGCAGAGGTCCTGAATAGACCCTTCTCCAAAGAGGACACACAGATGGCCAAGAGACACATGAGAAAATGCTCAACGTTCCTAATCATCAGAGTGATACAAATTAAAACCACAATGAGGTATCACTTCACACCTGTCTAAATGGCTCCATCAACAAATCAACAAACAACAGGTGCTGGCAAGGGTGTGGAGAAAAGGGCTGGTGGGAATGCAGACTGGTGCAGCCACTATGGAAAACAGTATGGAGGTTCCTCAGAAAATTAAAAATGGAGCTGCCGTTTGACTCAGTGATCCCACTTCTAGGAATATATCCTAAGAATCCTGAAACACTAATCAGAAACAATATATGCACCCCTATGTTCATAGCAGCGTAATTTACAATAGCTAAGATCTGGAAACAGCCCAAGTGCCCATCAGTAGATGAGTGGATAAAAAAGCTGTGGGACATTTACACCATGGAATACTATGCAGCTGTAAAGAAGAAGGATCTCGTACCCTTTGGGACAGACCTGAAGAATATTATGCTAAGTGAAATAAGCCAGGCAGAGAAAGACAAACATCACATGATCTCGCTTAAACATGGCATCTAATGTACTTAAACTGATGAACAGAATAGATTCAATGACATGGAAGCATGGATCAGACTGACGAATGTCAGAGGGATGGAAGAGGGCGGGTGGGTGGAGGGGGAGAGATTAACCAAAGAATTTATATGCATATATGCACAACCCAAAGACACGGACTATGGTGGGGAAAGGATGGAATGGGTCATTGGGGAGAAAAAAGACATCTGTACTATTTTAAACAAAAATAAAATCATTTCAAAAAAACTTGAGAAAAAAAATCAGTTGCATTTCTATACACAAACAATCTGAAAAGGAAATTATAAAACATTTCCATTTATAATAGCATCAAAAACAGTAAAATATTTAGGAATTAACCAAGGAAGTAAAAGACTTATACAGTGAAAACATTGCTAAAATAAAATATAAAAAACATAAATGAGAACACATCCTATGTACAGATTCAAAATCCCGGTGATATTTTTGCAGAAATAGAAAAATCCATCCTAAAATTCAGGGACCCCTAATAGCCAAAACAGTCTTGAAAAAGAAGAAAACTGGAAGGCTCATACTTTCTGATTTCAAACTTACTACAAAGCAACAGTAATCAAAACAGTGTGGTATTGTCATAAAGGGACATACAGACCAATGGAATAGAATAAAGAACACAGAAATACAAATACAAATAAGCCCTCACAAATACAAATGATTTTGACAAGGGTGCCCAGACCAGTCATTGGAAAAAGGACAGTCTCTTCAACAAATGACTCTGAGAAAACTGGATATCCACATGCAAAAGAATGAATTTAGACCCTAACCTAATACCATATACAAAAATCAACTTGAAATGGATCAAGGACCAAAATGTAAGACCTAAAAGCAATAAAACTTATTTTTTTAAAATAACTAGGACAAAAGCTACACGACATTGGATTTGGCAGTGATTCCTTTGCTATGACATCAAATGCCCATATAACAGAAAAAATAGAAAAATTGGACTTAAAGAAAATTTTTAAATTATGTGAAGCAAAAGACACTATCCACAGAGTAAGAAGGCAACTCACAGGAAAAAATATTTGCAAATCATATATCTGATGAAGGATTAATATTTAGAATATGTGGGGAATTTCTAAAACTCAACAACAAAACTAGATTCAAAGATGGACAAAGGACTTGAATGGACATTTTTCCAAAGAACCATCTACAAAAGGCCATTAAACACATGAAATGATGTTCAACATCACTAATCTCTAGGGAAATGAAAATCAAAACTACAATGAGATCCATCTCACACCCATCAGGACAGTGCCTATCAAAAATGAGCGGTGGTGAAGATGTGGAGAAACTGGAACCCTGTGTACTGTTGGGTGGGTATGTAAAATGTTACCACTGCTGTGGAAAACAGTATGGTGGTTCCTCAAAAAATTAAAAGAATTACCACATGATCCAGCAGTTCAGCTTCTGGGTATATGGACAAAATAATTAAAAGCAGGGTCTCAAAGAAATATTCCTACACCCATGTTCATTAGCAATGTTGCAGCAGCTAAAACGTAGAAACATGAACGGATATGTAACATACATACATGCAGTGGAATATTATTCATCCATCAAAAGGAAATTCTGTGGTATGCCACAACATGGATGAACCTTAAAGACCTTGTGCTAAGAGAAATACACCAGTCCACAAAAGACAAATGCTGTATGATTCCCCTCCTGAGGTACTTAGAGTAGTTAACTCATCAAGACAGGAATAGAATGGTGGTTGCCAGGATTGGGGGAGGGGAGACTTAGGGAGTTACTGTTTAATAGGTACAGAGTTCCACTTGCACAAGATGAAGTTACAGAAACGGGTGGTGGTGGTGGTCACATGACATTATGACTATCAGATACCACTGAGCTGTATACTTGAAAATGGTTAGAATGAAAAATTTTATGTTTTGTGTATTTTACCACAATAGAAAAGGAAGCTTGAACGTAAAGGCTAATTCATATAGATATTTGTTATAGACATGGCTTAAATGCAACCGGATTTCTCTTACTACACTGTTACAATTTCAGACACAGGTTTTTATTTAATGGTCTCTCTTGCTTACCGCCACAATGAAGGTTGGTGGAAAGGAATGAAGCAGTTTCTCCCTGCGAAGTCCGTGGAGCACGAGGAAACCCCAGTTCGCTACAGCAGCAGTGAAGTCAATCACCTGAGTCCGAGAGAGGTCACCACAGTGCTGCAGACGGACTCTGCAGGTAACTGTGTGGCCACCTTCCGCCTCAAGGCTGAGGGAGGAACCACTCTGCTTGCTGTGAGGTGCTCAGGGATTTACAGTATCTTTTATCTTTTCCATGTGTGAGAGATGAGCTATTTTCCAAAGGTAGACCACTTTTTAAAAGATCACCTTGAGAGTCATTTCTGTGCCTCAGATGTTCTATCCATAAAATTGAGCCATTCATTTCTAAAAACTGGGCATTTTCTCTCTACCCGAAAATTTGTTTGGTTTTATTGGGGATATAGGGGTGTTAAGAGCAGGAAAGACATAGTGAGCCTTACAGTATTTATTACATTAACTTGGCACGTATTTATTATAAACGTTTCCTCATATTTGGAAAGAAAAAAATCTCAAATTTTTTCTACTATTATTCTAACAATGGAAAATTTCTTTTCCAGTGAAAGGCTGAATATATCTGGAAAACATATACACACACTCTTTATGCAAAATCACATGATTGAGGCTTTCTGGCATAGTAACTTATTACCACAATATACAAGATAACATCTTTTAATTTTTGAACTTGGTTCTTGCAGGGTCTGTGTTGGTAGCACCAACAGTTCCATGGAAAAGTGTTTGCTTTTGGTGTAAGCCTGCAGCTTCCACCCTAACTTTTAGGAGCCCTGTATCAATGAGGTAACTTTCCTGTTGTTTGCCTTTTGCAATACCCACAGAGTATGCCCAGCCGCTTGTGGGAGGAATTGTTGGCACACTTCATCAGAGGTCTACCTTCAAACCAGAAGAAGGGAAAGAAACCGGCTACGCTGACCTAGATCCTTACAACTCCCCAGTGCAAGAAGTTTATCACGCCTACGCCGAGCCACTCCCAATCACGGGGCCCGAATATGCCACCCCAATCGTCATGGATATATCGGGCCACACCACAGCTTCAGTGGGTCTGCCCTCAACGTCCACTTTCAAAGCTACAGGGAACCAACCTCCTCCTCTAGTGGGAACATACAACAGTCTCCTCTCCAGGACTGACAGCTGCTCCTCAGCCCGGGCCCAGTATGATACCCCAAAAGGGGGGAAGCCAGGTCCAGGTGCCCCTGAGGAGTTGGTGTACCAGGTGCCACAGAGCACACAGGAGGTGTCGGGAACAGGGAGGGATGGTGACAGCGATGTTTTTAAAGAAATCCTTTGAAGGTAATGCTGCTTTTTACAAAGCATCGTTTTAAAGCACATGGCTTTTTTTTTTTCTATTAGTGGTAGTAATATATAGAATGTATTGCCTATCTGTCACAGATGTAGTCGGGGGAAGTTGATGACCGAGGTACAGGAAACTACTAATCTTGCCATCTTGCTTTAAGAGTGTTACTGTGGCAGTTACTGCTTGCCTGTTAAATTTCGAACATCCTGTTTGTTACTACTGTAAAACACTATTTTTAATACAGAAAAAGCTCCCTACTATGCACTTCAAAGAAATTAAGTCACTGAGAGTATTTATTACCAATGCTGCAGGTACATTTGATGAACTCGGGATGGCTTTGTAAGCCTGACGCAATAACGCATGGTACTGTTCTTAAAATTTCTAATAGCTTGAACTGCTCTGTGTGGAAGGTGGGTACTATCATGATTTCCTCCCCTTCTATTCCTATATTGCTTTCTGGATTTTTAAAAAAGTAAGTGATACATAATCATTGTTTTGATTGCAGTCATACGCAGTCCATTTTCCCTTGGTAAGAGCTGTAGGTAAGAAACTCTGGCTTGTGAGCAGGGTGATTGTCACTTTTTGGCTCAGGTGCTTTGACACTCACGGTACATGACCTGGTCTCATCCCTGCTCGTTCCGCCAGGGGGCCTTGGTGGCCCAGCCCCGTTCTTGTGTTTGTAAAATGTTTTGAGTTTTTTCAGTGGGTGATACTTGCTCTGTCAAACCTCATGAATTCAGATCCTCTGATGTGTTTAAGTTTACTTCTCTATGTGGAAACAGGAACTTTGCAATTTAGAAAAGCTATAAAAGAGATCCACTCCCTCTCCTCCAACCTTATTTGCAATGGATTTTCCTAGGAGGGTGGTGAAAAGTTGAGGGCTTCCAAGTAGACGCTGTAAACTCGACCACTTGTATTTGTCACAGTGAAAGGCAAAATCATTCTTCAGAAGTCCTGCAAATTACCTTTACAGAAAGTAACCGGAATTTGCCCTCTTTGGTTTTAGATATTTTTCTTTGAACCTCAAGGTATTTTTTATTTTTAGTCTGTTTTCTGTAGCAAACTATGAACCCAACACGTATTCTTGAGCTCTGCGTGATTGTGCCCTCATCTGTGTGGTGAGCGTGAGTGCTTTATCTCGTACCCAGGGAAGAGGCGTTACCACATCCTAGCATGGACTGTTCTTGAAGTTTTTGATTCCTCTGGGCAACTTAACTTGTCCACACTGGCCCAGAGCTAGTTTTAGATGGGTGAACTACAAACCATCTGCAGTTTATCAGCCTCAAGTGGAAGAACCATGGTTAAGTCTTTGGACCAGCAACGCGACGTAAGCTGCCCGGGTAAAAGCTGACATCCCTTCTCCTATAAACCTTAATTGGTGGGCTTAATAGAAACATACTTTTCCATCAAGTCCTAGTCATTTTCGATGGCCTGGGCCACCAGATTGTGATGTTGCCAGAACTTGCTAAATGTGAGTAAAAGCGAATGGTCGTCATGTTGCTGCTTCCACAGGGACAGCAGTAAAACATTGCTTCAAAATAGAACTCTTTCTGCAGCCTCCCTGCCCTCTACTTCGATGCTTTTGTTGGTTTTATTTTCATTTGCTTTTCCTTTTCCAGGCACACTATGAGGCATGTTATCCATTGAAACACCGATACATTTTGTTTCGAAATATTTGAAACAAAAAGCACAGGTGTTGAGCTTTTATTAGAACATATGAATGTGTAAAGCACAGGTGTGAACGCTGCCGTCCCCTTTCAGGTGGGAAGAGAGTAAACCAGTCGCTTTATTTTTTTATTCATCCTTGGTACGGAGAGAATATACTTTTCCTAATACCATATACCTGTTTGAAGCTTTAAGAGAAATGTTTTCAGTAGCCATTTCGTTTTCCCAAAGACACTCGCTGTTTTTGTGTAACTGTACACCTACCTTTCCCATGGAACTGTTTTGAGAAGCAAATGTTTTCTTCCATGACGCATGTTTTAAGACTTGATTCCTGTTGCCACTGTGCTATCCTTGAACTGCCAATGATTTTACAAATATCTAGTTTTTACTACTTTTATGTATTTTACTTTCCAAATGAAGAGCTGAGCCTGGTACAAAGGGTTGTTCTGGTTTTGTACTTTTAGTTTTCATAGTAGAGTTTTGGGGTTTGGGGTTTGTTTTTTTAACATTTATATGTTTGATATATATATATATATATATATACAGCTTTGGAGACAATCAAGTAACAACTGAAAATGTGAAAATAACCATTTTTTACAAAATTTCCTTGAATTTTTATTCTTTGCTTGAAACATGTAAAAGACTTAAGTCACTGTGGTTTATTGGATTAATTTCTTTCCTGTAAATACAATTATAAAAATAGAACCAGACAATGGTGCAACAAGTGTGGCCATTTCTCGTTTCCTAAAATTACACTGACTTCGCTGTTACTTGATCTTAGGAACCAGCACAGTTAGAGATAAGATATTGTGAATGCCGACTTATATTTTATTAAAAGCTGTAAATCTAAATAGATCCTATTGTATGCAGGGTCTAGTCCAGTTATTTAAGTTCATGTTTCACTATTTGCACTTTGCATTGAACAATGGGTTTAGTTCGCTGATGAAACGGTTCATAGAGAATTGATACAGTGATTGAAATGATGACATTATGTATATACTTGCCCTTCCTCCCACAGGGGGAGCAGAAAACGAGCTCATCTAAACATGAATGCAGCTGTAATTGTATGGAAAGTGGTAAAGCATGAACTTACTTGTCCACAGTGTTGCTGGGAGAGCAGAAGGGGTATAGAAACACCATGGCAGGTGATACAATTAGAAAGAACTAATAGATTATGCTTTCCAGACCTTTTTAAGAGAAATGAATGAAGCTCTACCTGAAAGACAAATTACCTTTTAGCTCTACCTTTCAGTTCTGAACTTGAAGTCCCTAAACTGCAAAATCTAAGTAAGAGCTAGATGGTTATAAAAATACTTTTTAGGTCAAGTGTGGTACCAATATCCCATTTAATCCAACTTGTGATTAGTTTCTTCATCTTTCCTCTCTTTTTTTGGCACTGGGAAGGGTGGAAATAAAACACGTATTGAACATATTGGAAGTAAAAATGGCTTAAGTGTCCATGATATTCTCCCAGAATGTACTTTTCTTACCTCGGCATGTACTGTAGTCACTCAGTATTTGTATATGTTGCTAGAATCTAGATTGTATAAATAGTGAGATTTTAATGTGTTCATGTGTTTTTAATAAATTGTATATGTGTCTTGCTCAGATTTTTTTTTTTTTTTTTTGGCTTAACTATAACCACCTTGAGGTTTGTATGTAGCCTTTTCTTATACTACACAGAATGCCAGGTTCCTGAATTTTAACATCAGTCAGAAAATTTGATGGCCAGTATTACAGTACTCACAGTAACATTTGGAAATGCCACCATTGGTTTTGACTTTCTGTAGCCACAGTATCTTTTGAAGCAGAGTTACATCAAACAACTTCAGCAGCCAGCTGCAGCCGCCGGCTGTGTGGTAGGAGGGAAAGGCCACTGAACACGTGGACGCCAGCCTCGCCCCTGCCTTTTCCGCCTCAACACAATTAGGAGACTCGGAGGAAACTGGTCCTGTGCAAACGTATGCTATTAACAGAACGTCATCCATATTCAATTTCTAGATCAGCATAAAATCAGCTAGTAGTTTTCTCCCCTTACCCCGCTTTCTAAGTACTTCATTTATTCCTGTTTCTGGTCTAACATTTCACCCTTTCTACACTTTCTCTAGGGAGGCAGGTTGGTTGTCAGTAACATCAGTGTCTCCCAGTGGTAATGATTCAAAAGGATTCTTTCAATGAATACCTCTTCTGATAGCTTTTAATTCCATCATGCTTGTAACTTCCTTTCTCCTTCACTTATCCCCACCCCACCATAGGCTTTAACTAAACTGGGAAGGGAGACCAGCTCACCACAGCGGTAGGAGTGGCTTGTTTGCATCCTGTAGAATTGATTCCAAGTAGCCAGGTAAGCTTTCTATGTGCAGGTGAGAGGAAAATGCCATCTAGATCCAAAATCACCTTGACTCTTAAGGGTTTACTTACTTGTGTCTATTTCATTTCTTTCCTAACTTACTTCAAATGCTGAAGTTTTAAAATTTAATGAATTAAAGCAGGCAAAACACAACGTTTGAGAATTTTCTCCTTGAGCTTGCCTAACTCACCTGCTTTGTATAAACTTTATTTCTTTAAAATAATGCAGTCATCAGACTTCAGTAATTATATTCTTTCGTTATTTCACGTTTAGCCTATTTCCTTCAACTTAAAAAATACCATCTTCATTCTACCTAATTGATCATAATCGTGGTTTACTTAATTGCAGGGGAGCCTAATTATACCAGTATGATCTTAGATTTCCATAACCATCCATGCTGCTCTGTTCAGGGCTGGTTTAAAATTCAAATCAGGTTCTTTAAATAGAACAAAAAGAAACTTAAAAACTCAGCCAGGCACAGACCTGAAGTGCTGCCAGTTTGCCACATCCCCACCAATTTACAGTAGCCAAATGTGTCATTAGGAAGTCACATCCCTTCAAAAGTCTAAAATGAAATAACTAAAAAGATACTTTAAAAAAACAATTCCATTAAAACTTTACTTACTTCCCTGACATGGTAACTAAATATATCTTGGTTTTCATAAATTAAATATTCACAGAAAACAAGCTGGTGGTTATGAATCACCAGGCAGCTTAATATACATAATTTCTTGACACGGACATCCAACATTTAAAAATAAACTAAAAATTGCAGTACAAAAATAAACCTCATACTGTCAGCATTATCTTCTCTCTGTAGGGTCAATCTTGAGTCAAGTTGATTACAAAGTTCTTTTCTATAATGTCCTTCAAAAAGAGCTGCTCTGCAGTCACATTGTGGTACGCATTCTAGAAGATAAAAATAAAACCACCGTTTAGTCCCCGCTCAAGTAGCAACAGAATGGGCTGTATCTAAAAAGCTTTGGAATGAGGATTTGACTTGTGTGAACCTAATTTATTTTCCCTTGCTCATTTTTGTGCCAGAGCTTTCCCTAAAACTCACTCTTTCCACTTAAACCATCATATAGGTAAGAGGGTGACTCACATCATCCCTGGTCTGCCGAATCTCGGTGGAAGTCTAGAAACCAAAATTGTAAACTTTAATAAAAGTGTCACCTGGAACTCGTGTTTAAAAAAATTACTCTGTTGATGGGTATCCTAATTTTCCTTAGGAAGGTGTTATAATGTGTTCTTTAGATGACTAGAAATACCAGATGTGCTACAGGAAAGATTAGGGCTGAGGAGAAACGAGCATGAAGTCTGCCCCAGGCACCTAGCTCTTCAACTACGCAGGAGTTTGCCTTACGTTGAGGGGAGGGCACAATTTAGTATTAAGATGTACCCTGAATAACACCGCCTCTTCAGTTCACAGAGCATTGGGATAGCAAAGGGGACTGATTTCATGGGATACTTTATAGCAAATCATTTGTATTAGATAACATTTTAATCTTATCATTTGTGATGTGCTACTCATCTAAGTTCGAATTCAGAAAAGAGAAAACCCCTTCCCAATTAAAATAAAAATCTGACTCAATTGACTACCATTGATCTCTAAACTCCAGAGAAACATGAGCCAGTATAAAAGATGACAGCCTTTCTGACCATAAAGATTTTCGTGGGGTTAAAATGTTACAGACCTTATCTACTTAACTGAAAGAATACATGAAAATAATTACTATGGACATGGCAATGCTTTTTGGTGAATGTGTAGTATCTCCAGCAGTAGGCTGTCCATATGTGTGTTTAAATCATGCAGACAGGATACAGTATCTAAGTTAAGGCTTGGTCCCTACAGGGCTTTGTCAATACTTGACAGTAACGGAGATTCTCCCAAGGGTCTGAGGCCCACACAGTGGGACTTGCTGCTGCAGTAAGAAGAGCTCTGCTGTGGAGTCCTAATTTCGGCACTTGGTAGCGCTATAACACCCTCTCACGCCCTCAGTCTCTCAAAAGCTCTTCCCTCAGTAAAATGACAGGGTCAGAGGAGAGAAAATAGGTTTTCCAGCTCTAAAACTCAAGTGTGTACGTTACCTTACTCATCAAGGACATGGTGGCGTTCCCATAGTAGTGTAAAGGACTCCTGAGGTCAGAAAAGTTGTATCTAAAGCCAGCGAGGTGGACTTCGTGGCACATGTGAAAGGCCAACGTGATGGCAATGATTCCCGTCGTCGGGTGTTTGGGTTTCTGGGGAAAGAAAAAATTTTTTTAAAAATCCAAATGAAATAGTTGTTTCCACAGCCTATTTGGGTGGCCTAATCTTAAAAAAATCTTACTTAGCTTAGGGAAAGACTAACTTTAACACCAGGTAACTTCAGTGATAAATTGTACAACTAAATATCTGACTAGAAAACAAGGATTCTAGATATATACAGTCTCAACTGGATCCTTATTAATAACAAGAACAAATCATATCTCCTTCACATATACATATATTCAGAAAAATGCCGTAACAGCTGCTTGACAGGAGGATCTTGGCATTCAAAGTTTTAATTCTCAGTAAGATGGTCTTCAAAGGCCTGAACAAAGTATATCAAAGTTTTATCACAACAATTCGAGATTTCCTTAGAGTTAAATGTGTTTTTTTTACAGATCCCATAGAAATTACATGTGATTAAGTATGATGGGGGGGGATTCAAAGCAGCGCAATAAAACCAGCAGACAACAGGAGGCACAGAAAGCCGAGCAGCCTTTTGTGTTTCTTTACCCCCTGCACTATTGTGACTCCACAAGCCCACACCACATGCTGGAAAAGGACGTTAATGGTTTGAGTAAAACCCAGCAGTTAGCCTGGCCTGAGTGGCTCGGCTAGTTGAGCGTCCTGTGCACCAAAAGGCTGCTGGTCCGATTCCCGTCAGGGCCCAGGCCTGGGTGTCAGGTTCAGTCCCTGGTTGGGGTGCGTACAGAAGGCAACCGGGCAGTGTTTCTCTCTCCCTTTGCCTCTCCCTTCCTCTCTCTCAGCATCTACTTGGGTGATTAGAAAAATAAAAAATAATAAAACCTAAGGGTCACCCCATCACTTTCCCTCTCCTGTACCTGTTCATGCCCTGTACTCGCTTTCATCACACCTCAGCGCCTCACCATAATCACTCCCTTACAGAAACCGTCAGTTCTGCACCTGCCACCCACAGAACCTGTATGACCGTCTGACAGTCTCAATCCTGGCGAAAGCCACACCCAAGTAGCAGTTACAGAGCAAGAGAAAACATACTTGCCTGGTTCCATGTCATGTTTGACCAACGTCTCAGGTAGACTTTCAGTTACATTCCCCCAGTAAATTTCCACCCGGCCGCTCCAAGGTGATCCCTTTGTGCCTCTACCCTCCCACAGCCCTAGCCGCCTCCCTACTTCAGTTCTCATCTCAGAAAACAACCACGTAGAACCGACAGCGCCTTCCCAACTCCAGCTCTACCTTCCTCTCGACCCAGGTGTCCAGTGCTCGCCCCTACAGGGACGAGGCACCCGTTTCTCCCTACAGCCAGCTTCCCCCCGAGGCACCACACTTCCCACCTCTCAGCTGCTTTGCTTCTGCAGTTGTCTACCTTTCCCCTTCATCATCAATATTTCTCTTTATTGAGTCATTTCCTTCAGCACACAAGCATGTCTATCTTTAAAAACCACGGCCCTTGACCCTGTGTTCTCTCCCAGCCATTTTTCTGCCTTTTCTAGCAAAACCCTGCTACAGATCTGCCTCTGGCTTGCGTCCCACATTCTCTCTAATCCATTTCAAACAGGTTTTCTTCCTTTCTCACTCAGAGGACCTCCGTGTCTCCAGAGCCAGGGTCTGTTGTTTGTGCTCACCCTTTGCATGGTGTCGTGACATGGGGACCTCTCTGAAGTACCCTGTAACCTCACCTGGCTTCTGGGACCCCACGTCCTACCAGAAGTTCAATCTAGTTACTAGTTCTACCACCATCTCGAAGGCAGACCAGGGTCTTCCTGTGCTTTTGGAGTTAAGATGCTCCCTAAAACAAAAAAATAAGGTAACGCCCTGGCCGGCGTGGCTTAGCTGGTTGGGCATCGCCCTGCGCGCTGAAAGGTTGCCAGTTCAATTCCGGTCGGCACATGCCCTGGTTGTGGGCTGGATTCCCAGTGGGGGGTGTGCAGGAGACAGAAGATGGATGTTTTGCTCTCCCTCTGCCTTCTCTCTAAAAATCAGTTTTAAAAATGTTTTTATAAAAGGGATAGCCCGGCCAGTGTGGCTCAGTGGTTGAGTGTCAACCTAGGATCCAGGAGATCGCAGTTCAATTCCCCGTCAGGGCACATGCCCGGGTTGCAGGCTCGATCCCCAGTGGGGGGCCTGCAGGAGGCAGCCGATCAATGACTCTCATCACTGATGTTTCTCTCTCTCCCTCTCCCTTTCTCTCTGAAATCAAGAAATTTATATATATATACACACACACACACACACATATATATTTATATATACACATATATATATAAAAGGGGTAAATCTGATCTTACGTCTCTTAGGAAGATAACTGACTTTTCAGAAGCTGTCCTTTTCACCACAGAATTACTACGAATCTGTGCTTTCAATACTAAGAAACAGTTTAAACTTAAAACATTTATGTTTTTTGACTTGGGAATCTCACTTTCAGGCATCTAACCTATAGAAATCACACAAGTGTGCAGAAAATCCGCTAGCACATGCATGTCTGTTATTTATAGAAGAAAAAGCTGGATACAAACCTAAATGTCTCTAAATAGGAGAATCATTAATTAGATGGAGGGGAGAAGTAGCAGAACACTCTCTATGGTATAACTGCAGTTATACTGAACAAACAAAATGTGTGTGTGTGTAAATGCATGGGAAAGTCTAAAAGGATATAAAAGGCAAAAAATCTTGGGAGATAATGTGAGTGACTGACTGAGGGAAGAGAAGGATGCCCTTTTTAAAATATTGCTTTGTAACTTATTTGATTTTAAGTATGTAGTACTTTAGAATATTTTTATCGTGCTAAAGAAAATATACATGATACGTGTTTCTTGGGATTTTCCCTCATTACAAAAAGAGAAAGAAAAGCCCTCATTTCAGCTGCGAGGGCATGTTACACAGTTACTCAGATTTCAAGTGGAAAACATCTGCCACCCTACAGATCTAGACACTGTTGTCTCCTAGGGGTTGTAGACAAACAGGGCTGCAAAAATCATAGTCAGTGAGATTTCTTTTAATTAAAGGAGTGGGAGTTTCAAGAACTGTCCAAACTGCTGTAACTACCGTTTCCTGAGAATTCAGTGCCAGTGTCTCCTCCGTGACTGAAGAAATGCTTCTGGACCACCTGACTGCCCGGCCTCTGGTTTTCCTGTGGCGTTTCTGTCGCGGTGCCTCAGACACTCCTTTCAGCCGGGAAGCCAGGCTGCCCCGAAACTCCGGCTGCCGAGAGCACGGCCTGCCCCTCCCCGCCTCCCTACCCCCAGCCCCGCGGGGGGTGAGGTTACAAGAGGAGCACTGGGCATGCAGATGGGGACCCCACAAGGGCCCCCACAAGGGCAGAGCAAAGCCTTCACTAAAGGCTCTTCCTTGCAACCTGAAACACACAAAAATATCCACAGATATCTAATTTCACTAACTCAGGCGAGACCCCCAGGGTTCCCGTGCTCCTCCAGCCAGACCTCTCGTTTGAAAGCGTGCAAAGAACAATACGTACCTGGTTTTTGGGAAACACTTTTGGGAAATTAAGCAGTTCATAAGCTGCCGTTCTGATGATGAAAGGATCTAATATTCTGATTTGATAGGGTTTATAGATCAGGTTTAAAGCTGGTTTCTTCCAAAAACCATTAGTGTTCTGAAATAAATCAAGAACATAGAGAATAAACATTTGTGGTTGTCTTTTGTTATGGGGGGAAAAATGAAAGTAATCGGAAGGGAGATCGATTTTACCAACTTACTATTTTGCCACCTGTCAGCAATTCCCACAGCCACTTTAAATCGTGCGGCTTAAAAGCCGTGAGAATCGCCGTGGTGTTAGGATCGTTGTGTTTGGGATCTGAAAAAACAGATTCTGGATAAAATAGTCGGAAGGTTGTCCTTCTCCCAACTTCCTCTTCATGTCCTAAAACAGGACCATTATTCATTCTGTGGACAGTAAAACACAAGATATGTAGACCAAGTGCAGTGTGAGCCGTTTCCACCAGTTCCGCGTCCCGCGGACGTCGTCGGCCACAGGTCCAGGGCGCTCAGGCCACGAGACGATCGGTCAGTCTCACACAAGTAACAGCCAAGGAAAGAATTCCCCTTCGTGAAACAGCTGCTTGATCAAAGCAGCAACTTGCGTGTGTATTTGAAAATGAACTGTGGGGTCACTGGTTATTCAGTCGCCCCCGGGAAAGCTGAAGGCTAAATAAAACAAATGGGAACATCAGAACCACAATACTAGAGTGAAAAGAAATCCCAACAAACCCCTTGGATTTACAGATGAGGGCCCTGAGGTCCAGAGAAAGTTACTTGCCCAAGGTTGCAGTCACGTAGCAGGGGGACGTGTGTCTAAGCAGCTGACAGGCAAGAATCACACTTAAGGTAAAAAAAGACCCATCAAAACCGTTAGGCTCTGAAATAAAGTAACAATATAAAGTTGCGGTATCACTCCCAGCCTCAACCAAACGGATGTCTGCTGCTGGAGTGAACTGGGAGCCACAGCGGATCCGTTGGGTTTGTGTTTGCCCAAAGCCCAGGGTAAACGTGCGCTGTTATGCACACACCGTGAAGGCGTGCTATTAAGAGGAATGCTGTTTCCAAAACAGGGTTCTTTAGGAGAATAAATACTATTTCACCCTTTGCTACTGACTGTGTGACTTTCGTAATGTTGTGCCTGTAGCATTTTCCCACAAGGGCTTGCCGTCGTCCCAGGTGATCAGATTTGAGACAATTATAGGTAAAGAAATTTGTGTTTCAAAATTGTTTTGCGGATAACTTTTCACAACTTCCTCAGAACGGATAACAAACAGAAAATACGGTGACACCACTTGCAGAACCCCTGAGCAGTGTGTGACCCAGCACCCCCCCCCCAGGCCCGGCCAGGCCATCCCAATGCACGCCCCCCCCCCCCCCGTGGGAAGCATTCCCGCTCTTCAAAAGATATTCACAGCCATCCTGACACACCCCCAAACTGACCCCAGAGATGACCCTCCATCGACCTTTCAATGAGAAAACAAACGTCCTCATTTCCCCACCACTCCATCTACGGGACTCCTGGTAGCTGCTTCCTTCCCATTAGGAATGACCAACACCGCCTGTGCTCTGGACCCCACCCCCTCTCTCGACCACACCCGTCTCTGTTCGTTCCCATCAGTATACCAAGATGCTCTAGAATCTCCTATCTTTATAAAAGAAAACAACACAGACAATCCTCTGACTCCATAACTATCTCATGTCTCAGTTTCACAGCAAAATTCCTGGCGTTGCCAGGTTTCTCCGCTTTCTCGCCGGCCACCCTCTCCTCAGCCCACCGCCTCGGCTTCTCCCCACACCACCCTCCCAAGTCGGCCTTGCCCACTGTGAGTGCGCGTGAGGTTGGCAGCCCAGGGAGAAGTCTGCCCGTCTTCATGGCCTGTGACCGGCGCAGGACGTGGTGGTTCCCCTCTGTCTGAAATCACTGTGCCCCCTTGGCTTCTGTGACTCTTGCCTCGCTGGCGGACCTTCTCCGTCTCTTTGACTCACTTTTTTCTTTGTGCAACCTCTGAACCGTTGAGTGCTCTTATGCTCAGCCCTGGGCCCTGTTTTCTCTCTCAGGCTCTCCCTGGGAAACCTCCCCCACTCGGTGGTTTAAGTAGTTTATAGGCTCATCAGGACTTTAACCTGTGCATCCAACTGCCTACTGGACTTGCCCACCGCAAATCTAATAGGCACCTCAAGCCTAACACGGAAACACAGACATCTCCACTCTCCTCTAAAGCTGCTCCCACCCGTCTTCCCCCAGCTCAATAAATGGAACCACTATCGGGCCAGTCTCTCAAGGTGAAAACCCAGGAGGAGGCATCCCGGGTCCTTTATTCCGGTCTCTGCTCACATCTAAGACATTAACGAACCCCGGAAACCCTACCTCTAAAACATGTCTCAGTCTACCCGTTACCCCCCGGCCGTGACAACCCTGATCCGAGTCACGGTCATCTACCTGAACACAGCGACCTAACTGGCCTCTTCCTTTCCACCCGTGTCCCTCACATGCCGTTGTTCAGGCCACAGCCGGACTACTGTAAAGATAACCACATCGAATTGCTTTCCTGGTTAAAAATTTTCAAATGTTTCCTCTTGTACTTAAAGTAAAACCCCAGCACTAATCCCAGTTTACAAAGTCCAATCCCAGCGTACACAGCCCGCCCCTTGCCCACCCTAGTTTCTGACCACGCAGCTCTCCCCCAGCCTGCTGCCCTTCCGCCTCACCGGTTTTCTCGCTACTTTCCTCGAACCCAGGACCATATCCTCCTGGGGGCCTGCGGTCAGCATCCTCTCCGCCCACCGCCTTTCCCTAATCTTCACACGGCCGGCGTCACTTAGTCCAGCGCAGGTGTCTCCCCCTCAGAGGGGTCACCCATCCTAAAGTAGCCACTCAATCACTCCCTACCATCTATTTTTAATTGTGTGTCCAGCATTTATTATTATATTTCCTTATTTAATTACCGTTTTCTTCCCCTCATTAGAACACCAGCTCCACAGAGAATGAGAGCATTGTTTACTGCTCTATCCCCTGTGGCTAGAACTGCCTGGCATATTAAGGAAACTTAATAAACATGTGCTAAGTGAATGACCTGAAATCTTGGCTCACTCCAGCCAACAACTGAGAGACAAGGTTGTGTAATGGACTTAAAAATATCAAAGCCACTCCTCCTCCTTTTAAAACACAGCTGTACTCAAAGAAGAAACCACATTCTTTTGAAACAATTCCAGTTTAGCAAATGAGAAGTACGCTTACCTTATTATTACATCATAGGAGTCAATTTTTTCTCCTAATGTCTTATTCTTCAAAACTCCTCCATTACCAACCACCACGCACCTTTTACATGGCACACTGTTGGGCAAACAGACAAGGGAGAGATTGAACCATCTGTGACAGAACTGGGCGATGCCAAAGCCCATTCACACTGGCAGGAACCCAAGTCAAATTTCACCTGTCGCACCAGAAAAAGAACTGATTGTGACTTATAGGTCTAAGGGTGCATTAGAAAGATGCAGGATTTAAGAATAACATTCCGTAGGAAGTGTATCGTCATTAGCAACTGTTAACTCTAACCTGCCCACTCGTTCCCACATTGGATTCTCCTCACCACCCATAGATAAGCCTGACAATTCCATTTTACAAATGAAGAGAGGTGCAGAAAACTGTAACATTTCAAAGTCATACTCCAAAGAGAGAGAGAGAACTTGGATACAATTGGATCTAGATCTTTGAACTACAAAAAACACCCTTGGACACAGGATTCTGCATGTTAATATGGATACAGTGTGTTTACGTTACCTGCGTGTACATTTTTTACCAGCCTGGCCCATTCCCCTGAGATTCTAGCTCTGGGTTACTGCTCTGTCTTGTAAACGTGGAGCCAGGTGGGAATCGGGGGGACAGTGGAGCTTCCTTGTACCTGCCCATGCTCACGTAAATTTCTCAGGCATGTACTGGTCCTTGGAGCTCAACCAATACAAACTAAAAAGTCACTGTGTTCCTGGCAAAGGGCTGTAAAGTAGGACACAAAGTGGGACTTTGTGTTGCTGGCTGGGATCAGCCGAGGACCACGGATTGTGTACCGTCAGCTCACAGCAAACACAGCCTGGCCCGTGTGTGTCCAGGCTCCCATCACCGCCCAGCCAGGCCTTTTCCTCTAGGGGCGAAACTGCAGAGGGGAAGGCCACAGACTGCCCTCGTGGCATGGAGGCATAAAGAAAAAATTTCCTCTAAGAGCCAGGAAATCAGCAGACCAGACAAACTTGAATCTGTAAGGCCCTTAGGAAATTCCTGAGTAGAAAATTGCACAAATGCTGTAGAGTATTTAAACACAGAGGGTGCAGAAGTACAGAAACCACTGGAAAGAGCCAAGTGCCCTCCCTGGTCCGGTGGATCAGCTGGTTGAAGTGTCATCCTGTGCACCAAAAGGTGGTGGGTTCGATTCCCGGGCAGGGCACATCCCTAGGTTTTGGGTTCATTCCCTGGTAGGGGTATGTATGGGAGGCAACTGATCAATGTTTCTCTCTCCCTCCCTCCCTCCCTCTCTAAAATCAATAAAAACATATCCTCGGGTAAGGATTTAAAAAATTTTAAAGCAAGAAAAAAGCCAAGCAGTGGCCCTGTCAGGTTAAGAGACACCGGGCACATTCCTATACGCATAAGCTGACCGTTTTTACTTAGAATTTGTGTAGCTCATCTATTTGACATTTTTAACACTAAATATTTTAAGAATACTTTTTTACATGTTTTAGTTTGAGACTCTTAGCTCCTCAAATTAGAGTCATGTCCAGATCAGTGTCTACTTTGTTACAAAAACAAGACCATCTAGAGTTTCACAGGTGGCAGGGTCTGGTGGGCGGGGCAGGGAGCACCCAACAGGCACCTTGAGGACATGCCCCAAACCTCTACCAAGGACACGTCACAGTGTGTTCTGGAGACATTTATTTTTGAATCTGCTTGTTTTTAATATGAACGTAACATCTCTAGATGCTTTTATATGCAAGCTTGACATTAATCCTAATTCCAGGAAGGCAACTTTATCTGCAGCAGGTGGGGAAGATGGAAGCCCTGGTGACCGACCGTCAGGGCCCCTCCCTCTCCAGGCGTATTGCCATTGTCCTCACCAGTGCCACCGATGGGTGCTCGGCAGCAGGGGGCAATTCCCACACTCACAGCTTATGCGACCTTTCCTTCCATAACTTCGGGGTCAGCTTAATGCAGATTAGAGGCTGAAACTGAAGCTGGCTCCACCACCACCCCCCCCAGTGGAATGCTAAGCAGACGGGGCAACGAGGAGAAGCGGCTAGGAGCAGAGAGGACTGAACTAGCAGCTCTGCTCCTGACAGATAACCTTCATGGGGGTGAGGAGGAATAGCTCCAGTTATGGGAGCCAGACTAGCCCTGTCCTTTGATGAGGGCTGGAGGCCACCTCCCTGTCAAGGGAAAGGGCAGCCTTGCCTGAAGGTCAGGTGGCATCAGGGCTAGAGCTTCCATCCTGGCTTGGGGGCCCCCAGCCTGACCCTCTACCTAACACGCCAAGGTAGGGCCAGGAGCACAGCAGGGCCACCCCCGGGCCTCTGGGTTATCCTGGAGTCTCAACAAAGGACTCTGACCCGCAAACCACCAGTAAAAGGTTAACTTAGCTCATTTCCAGACACAGCCACCTACACAATCACTGCTTAGCAATGCACTGACCAGCTGGGCCTCGGTGTTGGCAGGAGCCCCCTCAGTGTCACCTGTCATCTGACTGGGTTACAGCTGGTCATCAAGCCCTGGAGCATGTGCAATAAATGCTACCATCTGTCACACTAATAAGTCCCATCCCTGGTGCCCACGCACACCCAAGGCCCTGCACCTCCTCTCACAGGCCTGACACCACACCTTCCAGCCAAGACAAAATGGGGGAGCCAAGGGCTACAGGCAGATCTCTTCCACAGGAGCCCCGAGGATTAGCTACAGAGACGGGGTGTTCCCTGTACCCAGCCTCCTGCTCCTTACGGTCCCAGCAGGTTCAAGGACTTGCGGAAAACAAAGAAATCTTACAAACACTGCGTCAACTCGAGAACTCCAATATTAAAGCTGCTTTACAGTTCAACAGTCACCACATTTGCAGAAATTTCACTTTCCATTTTCTTTCCTGTCAGTTTTACAGGGGCAGATGGACAGAGAGAAGGCCCTTTGCCATAGGAGAAGCTTGCCATTGCCTCCAAAAGGAAATCTTGTCAACGAAACTCCACTTTTCCTCCTGGTAGGCACACTGCAAAGACCCACGCATCTTCCTGGGGATCATACATAACACGAGGAACAGTTTGGGGGTACCCCTAGGACTACTCTTTGGCAATAATATACATTTTTAAGTTGAATTTAGAGAGAGAGGAAGGAGGGCGGCGGGGGAAACATCGATGTGAGAGAGAAACATTGATCGGTTGCCTCCCATATGCACCCCAACAAGAGATCAAACCCACAACCTAGGTATGTGCCCTGTCCAGGAATAGAACCCACAACCTTTTGGTGTAGGGGTGATGCTCCAACCAACTGAGCTACCCGGCCAGGGCTGGCAATAATCTCTTATCTACAGCTAGTGTTCGTTCACAGTTCCACCATGACTCCAGGAAATACATGAGGATCCCGATACATGGTCTGAGCCACACGCCTGGAAACTCATTGCTTCCCTCTCTCCCAGCAGGTGCCCACATACGACTAAAGGAGTGATCCATCCTCTCCCTGGTCTCATCCGCCTGGCCCAGGCTCCTGGCTTTCCCTGCTTCCCTGGGTATGAAACAATAACTCCAGTGTCCTTTGGGTGACTGGGTAACGTCATATTTAATTAAGACACCTTTCAGGCACAAATAGCTGCAGTGAATGGTGAGTCTCCAGAGGGAAGAATGGTATCACCTGTCTTTCTGTATTCTCCAACCTAAAACGTCCCGATTCACGGGCTCTGCGCTTAGAAACCGGTTCGGTGGTTATAGTAAGTGTGGTGTCATTTTCCCACTTTGAGTCCAGAGAAGCAGGTATCTGCTCTTCCCCCACCCTAGAAAAGGGCAGGGAAATGCACAGGCCCCGGACTGCTCATCTGGAAAACAGAATCATTCCAGGGTGCCTGAACCTGTTAATGGAAAATCTGGAAAGCGGCTGAAACCACAATGGTAAGCGATTACACTCGCCCCGGTGAGGGGCACGTTCCTCAGCAGGTCAGGCCAACCCAGAAGTCAGTACCTCGTGCAGAGGGAACCCCAACACCATCAATGTGGAGAAAGCAAACCTGAGTTGACCATTTCAAGTGATCTGTGGTCGTCTTTTCTGAATGCTTCCTGACATTCATTTTCCCCTCAGGGGCATCTTATGCATTAACATACATCACTCCCCCTTCAACGACCTATGGCAGGTCCCATCAGCCATCTCCCTTGTGCCTCCCTAGCAGAGAGCCCTGCCTTCACAAGCCTGACAGTGGTGACCACATTACTCTGCCAATAGGTGGTCTAGCAGTGGCCACAGGACCCACCCCTGGGCCACAAGATACAGGGAAGTCTATTAAATGCTCTGGAAAAGATTGCAGTCCCGGCGAGAGGCTGGTTTGGGCAGAACCCTTTCTTTTTATCCCCACCTTCCTTTCGGCTCAGATGTCCACATGGGATGACATCAGGTTAGAGCAGCTGCTGTTCCCTTGCAACAGGGAAAGGCAGAGCGCGCCAGAGCCGCGGCCACCCATTGCACCTCAGAACCGCAGCTCCCGCATCCAGAGGTGCGGCCTGCACACAGCCCGGCTAGAGGGTGCGCCATTCAGGCAGCCACCCGTGTGAACGGCTACTCCCTGGAGCTGTGCAGTCCAGTCTGCATAGCCTGAAACAGCCCTCCCTGCCAGGGGAACCACAAGCCCGCAGACCCAGGAACCACATGCCTACGTGACATGGGAGACAACGGTCTGCTCTCTGTAAGTCACGTTTAGTCAGGAAGATTGCTACTTGCAACTCAAAGATCCCAAAACCCTGCCCAATGGACTGGGGGTGGGGACCTGGCTGCTAGTTTTGGTTACTCTATTTAGCACCTCTGGGACCTTGGCCTAGTGACCTTTCACCTCAGTTTGCCCTTTGTGAAGTAAGCGAATCACTGAGGTCTTGCCTGTCATTTTGTTACACGGGACGGCTCCCTCCCGCACCTGTCTGTAGCTCTAGCAGCAGCTGCCTGCAGAAGTTGCTACAAAACAGGCAGCTCCCGCCTCTGCACCGCAAGTGACTCACTCCGCTGCTGGAGGATCACAGCTTCCCCTCACCCCCAAGCCTCCCTCCTGGCTGAAAACGCTGCCGTGGAAAGAAACCCTGCAAACCAGCAGGTGTCCAGAGTTTGATGAAGCTATGGATACCTCCGGCAGGGCCCGGCTCTTTATCATAAACACACTGCTGCCGTCTCGGTCGTTCTCTTCTTTTTAAGTTGTCCACGGGCCATGTGCCCATTCGGGCGGTTACCAATCTAACCAGGCTCTGTTGACACTGACAGAATGGATTCTGCCTGGGTGAGCAACCTGGCGGCTTTCGCCAGCCCCGCCCCGCGCAGGTGCTTCCTTTGGTCAGATGTTTGTGCCTAGTTACTCTGTAACCGCCGAGGCAGGGCTCGGTCCGGTCTTCCCGGGACCTGGCCTGCTTCCAGGGCGGGCGGCCCAGGGAGCCGGCTCCTGCCTTGAAGTAGGAGCTGACATTCGGCGCTTCGGGGTCGCTGCTGCTCCGGCTGTGGGAGGATGCGTCCCCCTGAGGAGAAAGCAGCATCCCGGGCCCAGGGTGCGAGCGGGGGCTAAGGAGCCACACGGACAGCCGGGGAGCATCAGGACCTTGCAACATGGGCACATTTTAAGAACTGCTTTTCTGTGATGCAGGTCCCTTAAAGTATCCCCAATCTCTAGTGAGGGTTTTTAAAAATACATTTGTATTGATTTTTAGAGAGAGAGGGAGAGAGAGAAACACTGATGTGAGAGCAAAACATCGATTGGCTGCCTCCTGTATGCCCCGCACTGGGGATTGAACCGGCAACCCCTCAGTGCACCAGATGATGCCCAACCAAGCAAGCCACACCAACCAGGGCTTTAGTGAGGTTTGTAAAACGTGGCCACCTTGTGTGAACTATGCTTTAGAGAATAAAGAGAGGAACCCGAGCCTGATAAATCATTTGCAGCAGCAGGATACAGCTAAAATGTCAAGAGAACTCAAGCTGTGCCCCTCCAAATGGCTTGTTCTATGTACCACCTGATAGTGCCCTCCAAGCAAAGTACTACAGAGGCTAGAAAGGAAACTAGGTCACCTCAACGGCTGCCCTCTTTTTCAAAATATTTTCATTGAAATATAATTCGCATGCCACAAAATTCACCATTATAAATAAAATTCAGTGGGTTTTAGCATATTCACAAAGTTGTGCAACAATCACCACTATCAAATTCAGAACATTCATCACCCCGCAAAGAAACCCCCGAGCCAGCAGCAGGCGCTCGTCTCTGGCAACCACTAATCTACTTTTTGTCTCTCTAGATTTGTCTATTCTGGCTATTTTGCACAAATGGAATCTTATATGTGGTCTTTTGTGCCTGGCTTCTCTCATTTAGATAATGTTTTCCAGGTTTATCAGGGTTGCAGCATGCATCAGCACTGCCGTCCTTTTTATGAGTGAATAATTTACCATTACAAGCCTATACATTTATTTCTGTTCTGCAGCTGTTGGACATTTGGGGCTACTATGAATAATGCTGCTTTGAACACTGATGTGTAAGTTTTACGTTGTCATGTCTTCAGTTTAAACTTTCTATTTTGAAATTATTCTAGACTCACAGAAAGTTGCAGAGTAGCACTGAGAAGCCCTGCACACCCTTCACCCAGTTTCCCTGGTTACAGTGACTCCGCTCTGTACAATGGTTACACTGTTAACTATTCCTGATTAAAATTGGCATTGGTATAACGGGCATATATAGTTCCACCCCCGGCTTCTACGTGAAACCAAGCAAGGTTCAGAAACTCAAACACTTGCCCCAGGTCACAGAGCAGTGAGTGCTTTTTTCCACAAGAGTTGACCCCCTCCCTTTCGATGGCCGATGCCCAACCACTTCCTCACCTTCACCCTCTGCCACAAAAACAAACACCTGTTTTTCAGGCAATCCTTTTCTAGCAGGTTTGTTATCAATCCCCTGCTGCCAAAGTCCTGGTCTGAGAGCTAGTCTGAATGTTTCCATAAAAGGAGGAACATGAACAGAAAACAAAAAGTAAAAGGATTGCTCTAATCATTGTAAAATGGTTTATTTTCTGGCCCGAGCTTGAGGTGGTGGTATCACAACATTGCGCGTGTGCTAAATGCCGCTGAATTGTTCACTTTCAACGGTTCGTTTCACGTTATGCAGATTTTACCTCAATTAAAAATAAGGTTTGTCAACATTTCTGGGAGACTTGTTTTCTTTCCCATACTCAGTAAGACCAGCTGGCTCAGAGGCAGAAACAGAGAGAAGACCAACTGGCACATTTCCTATGCATGATCTTATCTTCAGGGCGAGAGCTGAGGGAAGAAAACATGTTGTGTAGTATCTGTTCAGAGAAGAGTCTATCACGATCAGCTATCTCTAAGAGGGGGAAAAAAAAGAGCCTATTTAACATATATGTGTTTTCAATGAGCTTACACGTGTACTCTGAAGATGTTTTCGTTTAACCCTGTAAGACTCCTAACAATCATCTGATTAAAAATGGTTTGAGACTAAGCATGAAAGCCTAAGCTATACTAAGCAATGGGAGTGATTTATAGCCCTGGAAATGCTCAAGAATATGACCAAAAGAATTCACAATTCCAGAATTCTCATCCCTTCCCTCTTCAGATGATGCTCAGGATAAGACAGTCCATTGTGGAGTCTTTTCTGTCTTTTCTCTGCTTATTGAAATGTGAAGGAGGGGCAGGGCCTGGAGAACAGTGGGAGTCTGGAAGCCTCTTCACTCAAGCTCCTACATCACCTTTCTGGACCTCAGTTTTCTCATCTTTAACATGAGGGGATTGGACTACATGAACTCCACCTGTTCTGCCTCTGACAAGCTCTATGACTTCACCACTTTGTTTTTGGGTCTGGCTCAGTCCATGCAACACATCAAGGACAGGTGAGCTTAGGAAATTAGGATTCTTTAGGAAACAAGTCAGCAGCCTCAGTATGGACCCTACCCCAACCTGCTGGGCCATTGCTCGGGAGAGAAATGTAGAAAGAACTGTAAAGGGAAAAGCCCAAGATTACACCCTCTGTTACAAACACATACCATTAAAGATAAATAAAATAATAAAATAAAATGGATAATGCATACGTCCTATTGTATCGTATAACCTTTTCACAGAGATCAGACAGAACTGTCAAAAAATTAGGGGGAAGGGCAATTTTCTAAAATATAAATGTTTTTCTAACAGATGTGATTATAAGAAGGGAGGCAAATTATTATAATTATTACTAGGTGACAAACTTTGAAAAAAAACAGATGTAGTTTTTATAGGGTTTTTTTGTGTGTTTTTTTCAGTGGGGAGAGGGGAGGGGTTATGGAAGGGTGGAGGTAGGGTAAAGAACAAGCATGGAATTGTTACAACTCCAAGGCTCTTTCACACAGTTTTATGGCCAAACACACACACTCCTGTTTCCTTCCCTCTTTAATTCTGGCCCAAGTTCTTCACGGTATTAACTTTAGAAAAAGGCTCTCTCTGCCTCAGAGTTACTTTACGAACATTACCTTACAAATATGGCATAAATAAGACCTCCAAAAGAGATGCCGCCTCAAAATGATGTACACCACCAGTATGTTTCCACAGTGTATCAATTCTCCAAGAGAGAAACCACCGTGGGCTGCTGAGAGTAACATACTGACTGCCTTCAGAATCCTGAGTTTCCCAGGCACAGGCAGGTGGGCGCCACGACAACTGGAGAAGGCTGATGAACTGCTATTGTAGCTGCCCTTCAATAATCATGTTTCCTTTGTCCATTAAAATAGGACTCTTTTTTTTTTTAAGATGAGCACACTGCCAAGCGGAATAAAGGCTACAATTACCAGTCATATTTACAGCTAGGTGTGACCTTGTGATTATATTCCTAGCCAACTGGACATAATCAGTGGTTGCTAGTAAATATTTAAAAACCAGTTCTATTTGGGAGGGAGGAGGGTGATGGGGGAAGCCTGGGTATGTAGTGTTTGGGTTTGTTGTGTCTGCCAATTTCCATGGTATAAATCACCCCACTGTGGGTAATTTCAGGCTTCCGCCCTGGTGACACTGAACAGGGAGTTGGGAAGAGCTGCAGCTCTCGGGTGAATGTAACGAAGTGTGATATGTGGTTTCTGGGAAATGTCCTGAAAGAAGGCGGCCAGCCTTCCTGGATGGGGGTATGCCCTTCCCCCCCTCCTCCCCCCCGCTGGTCAGAACGTACATGTGGTGGCTGGAAGGCCAGAGTGGAACACCGGGAGGAAGCAGTGTATACAGAAACACAGAATCACAATGGAGAAGCCTTGGTCCCCGATGCTCACAGCTGCTGGGCTGGCCCCAGCACGCTCACCTGCCAACTTCACTTATGCAACATTTGTGAGAGAGAAAAACACTTCTATCTTGTAAATGCAAGCGGTTTTGGAGTGTTCCCATTCGCAGGGGAACCTACTACCACTGAGGGCATCATGCGTGCTGAACAAGGTAACTAAACAAGACTAGGATTGTATCTGGTAGGCTCATAAAGGATTCAGGTTTGAAACAACAACACATGAAATGCCTGAACCTTTCTGGAAGGGGCAAAGAGGACAGAGGGGGCGTCACATGTTGGTGAAGACAGCAGCCATGGGAAAGATGGACCTCACCTCTCCCACCTCAGGCCCTCCCCTCTGACCTACAGACCCACAACAAAGAGCGAGCCATCCCACGCCAACAAGGCTGCCCCCTTGCCCACGAGGGGCCAGCTTCCGAACCCACGGCCGGGCATCAGGGAGGACTCTCCCGCTAGGGGCAGTCGGATCCTCTGCCTGAGAAAGAAAGGCTGTTCTCAGACCTCGCTCTTCCAGAGCGGTTTTCCCAGGTCTGGAGAAATAGTAAATGTAGGTCACGCAGGGGAACAACGGGAATTGCCTCGGGCAGCAGCAGGCAGGGTAGTATACATGCCTTTCTGGCATGGATTTGAAACGTTTTGCTTAGGCACAGGCTGGCCTGTTACTGTGTTTGTGTTATACAGTAGGTTCCAGACAAACACTGAATGACTTACTTAAAATACGGGTAAAATTTATTACATGTGAACCCCTCCCAAAAGTTAATAGGCAAAGAGAAGATAATAGTGTCACGGGTATATTCTTATGGTGGGTGAAAAAGGGGCTACGCGATAGACCTGCCAGGCCCAGGGGGCCACACGGCAGGCCTGACCAGCCCAGTGACCAAAAGTACCCACACGGGACGGTCTGATCACTAATTCCTAACTGGGCAGGTCCCAGCAGGTAGTCCTGCTCCAGGCCTACAACGTCCTCAGCAAAGCTCAATCCTTACCTCAAGTGAGCCCTGTCGCCTGTTCTTGTGCATCTGGGAGAACATACCTTCGAACCAGCAGAGTAATTTTCTTTTCCTACCCCTCAAAGGCACAAGCACTGGAGCCAGCGCATCAGACCACAGAACCCCTCATTGCTCTTGTTCCCCGCCTATCGTCTCTGTGCTATAAATGTTAACTATTAACTATCCTGTACCCCCCAGTGTAAAACTCTGTTTTCCCATTTTGCCTTTTATCCAATCCTGCAGATTTCTCTGCTTTGCTTTCTCCCACCCCCTTAATCTACCACCAATGGATTTCATGTGTCTTCCTTCGATCTCCTTTGATTCTTAAATTTTTAATTGACTTTTTTAGAGAGAGAGAAACATCGACCCATTCCACTCACCTATGCATTCACTGGTTGACTCTTGTACGTGCCCTGACCAGGGGTCAAACCCACCACCTCGGCGGATGGAGATGACGCTCTAACCAACTGAGCTACCCAGCCAGGGCAGATCTCCTTTGATTCTAATGCATACAATAAACTGCAAAAGCGCCATTCTCCAGACCAGTTATAATCTTGCTCCCCAGCATATGTTGTCAGCTTGGCTCAAATAAACTCATAAAAATTCTCTACAGGTTTGGACGTTTCTTAACAAGGTCAACATTATCTAATTTCAAAACACTCTTCCTGAAGTCTGCAGGGAACAGGTGTGCACATGTCAAACATGCGGCTCGGCCATGCTGAGTGTCCGAGTGCATCGCTGTCACTGTGTGGGGATCCCACGGGGACCTCTTCCCCTCACTCTCCGCCTGGAGAGTCTCTGCATTCACTCGACCTCTGTCTCTTAACGACTTCAGACTGAAGAGCTCTTAGGCAATCAGCCTGATTTTCAATCTCCCCTTACCACCATACCCACCTCTCTCCCAATACAGGAGAGGCTAAGAACCTGGCACGAGTTGGTGGCACAAAGGAGGGGGCACTCTCAGTGACAAAGGCAGGAAGGGCGGGAACAGCAAGGCCAAGTCAGCAAGAAGAGGAAGCGGCCCAGCCCGGCCGCACAGGCTGAGGAACACCTGTGCCAGAAGCGGTTCTGAAAACAACTAAATAAAGCACAGTGTAGCTCTAAGATAAAAACAAAGCAAAAACTAAACTTTCAGTCACATCCCCTCACGTATCCTGACTGCAGGCCAAGAATCTTTTCAAATATTCGCAGATCCTTGTTGCAAATATCTGAGGTACAACCATTATCACTTTTAAGTCACAAACCCAGGCACTGGACAAGCGACGCAGGTCACATCCTGGCTCGGGCACTTACCAGCTGTAACCATATGCATTTGTCTAGCCTCAGTTTCTCCAGCCAAAAAATGGAGCTCATCAAGCATACTTGGCAGGGTGGTTGTAAAAAATTAGACTTGACATAAAGCACAGACACGTGCCAAAGGTCTACACAAAACAATACTCTACAAATGAGAGCTATATAAACTTTAGGTTAGAAGAGAATATATGTGGTTGTTGTTGATATGCAATCAAAAATTGAAATTGAGACAGGTTGATGGCATAGTTTTAAATCATAACAAGTAAAAACTGAAATGAATCAACATATATAACATAATCCACACGTCAATAATCTGGGCCCCCAACAGAGGAAAGTGAGATGAAACTGGACAAAATCTAGCACAGTTCTCCCTCTCTGTTATGGAAACTCTTATTTTCATTTTCACACTTCTGTCCACTAGCCTATTTCTGCACCCGTCCCCCCAATAGCACCTCTGTTATCTTGAGCAAGAAGGGAAATTCTGCATTTTACTTTTCAATGGAGGTCTGACCTCTACAGACTGCCCCATATGATCCTGCTGGGCCACTGGCCAAAATCTAAAGTGTAGCTTAAAACTTTGTGAAACAAGTCTACCTCTATAAAATGAGTCTACTTGCTAACTCAACCGGCAACTCAGTTTCCAGGGGGTGAACTTGACAACAAAATGTTTTAAAAGCGAAATTACCATTTGTAGTCAGAAGGTGTATATCAGAGCAAGCGGTCTCCTTCCCTCAAATATATTTTAAATAAAAGAAAGAGAGCTGCCTCTGAAATCCAATATTCAAATGAAGCAGAAAGGATCCTTCTGAACAGTTTAGAAGGTGGACAGGAAGGTGAGGGAAACAGCCCGCGGAGGGAGGCTGGGAGCCGATTTACAGGGGGTGAGAACGACCTCTTCAGTAACAACTTAGAAAAGGTGGACGTGAGTTAAAAAGGCCCCAACTCTGCACTAGTATCACCCATCATAAGACTCTGCAAACTTTTGAGCCAGCCAATTATGCAGCTTCTAAATTAATTTTGTAGTTTGTTCGTTCCAAGTGTCCTAGAAATAACTGCTAGATGTTTTAGTTATGTACAAATGCTACGGAATTTTCCCGAGTGACCACATTTTACATCGAGGGTGTGTGGGGGGGGGGCAGTTGGCTAAAACTAAAAGTGAAACAGAGGCAAGGAAATGAACTCACCTGTCGAACTCATCAAAGAGGTCACAGCTCTGCAGTTTTGAAAGAGCAAGTCGAAAATATTCCGCTAGAAAACAAATGGAGCACTGTGAGTGAAAGGAATCGTGGCTTCTTTGGCACATAGTAAGCAACCTTACCCCTCCCTTGCCCAAAAGCCATTTTCAACTGGTGTGGCTACATTTCATTTCTCCTGCGATGAAGATTCCTGATACGAAGACTGCATTTAGCCAGCACACTCACAATGGTAAATGCCCTAAGGTCACGTTTCAAAAACCCCAGAAAAATAGGAGGACTAATGAGAAAACAGTAATAAAAAAGTAACCCCCAAATTAGCAGTATCAGATGATTCTGAAACTGACATCAGTATAGAAATCAATATACAGTAAGTTTAACCTTATGGAATTACCAAATTCTCTGCAATATACGTTTAAAATACGCACGCACACACACACAGGATCAGTTAATTAAGCAAAATCTAACTCAGAAAACTGTAGGCTTGCCACCTGCTGGGCCTTTGGAGTCTCTCAAAAACCGAGAATAAACCTGTGTAAGGCAAGTCGGGCGTCAAGCAGAGAGAAAATTGTTCCATCATTAGCGGATGGAATATTTCTCTCTAAATTTAGCAAAAATCAAATATCCACTGATTAAATTTTAACAATTGGGCAAGGAGCTAGACCTTGCTGATGAAATGATGAAATAAAGTAAAACCCACAGGACAAGAGGTGAAACGGGAGACTGGAAGTTAGCACACGGGGTTATCCTGCTAATTCTAAACTGGAATAATTCATTAACTCTGCGGTGGCAAAGCAAAGTAAAACACAGTGTGTTAACAACAGCAATAAAAATCTTTGTTTTATTGTTTTATTCTATACTGCCTCAAAAGGAATTATATACTAAAATGAACTCCCTTCTTCCCATCCCAAAACCATTGCTTCTTTAGGAATCATTATGAAGCAGAAAGATTTAAAAGGCCTTAAAATCATATAAACATGTGGCTCACATCAAACACTACTCGTATGTAACAGGGCAGGGTAAGAATAATGTTACTGACCTGATGTTCTTGTCCCATAGGGCAAATCAAACTTATCACTACCATAGAAGGAAGCAAGCTTTTTAAAATCAGATGCACAAAGGAAGGGGTGAAACGGATGAGACCTGGAAGACAAGGGTAAGGAATGATTTTCCCCAGATGCACATAACACTTGTAGGCTTTGAAAGTCGCAGCTGACAATAACCGTAGCACATCGCTCATACTGTTATATTGACTGTATGAGTGTGTAATTATTTTTTCAGTTCTTTAAAATCATCTTAAATGGTATTTAAATATTACATAAATGGGATATGCAATGGAACTGCATGACCAGCCTGGAAACACTTTCCAGGTGGTGGAGCCAAAATTAGGGAACAGCTAAAGGGAACAGCTCATGCTGGGAACCCAATTCTAAAACCAACCAACACCAAGAGATAAAACAGCCATACACTGGAAGAAACCAAGGAACTAATAAGGGGAAATAAAAGTATTGACGCTAACTAGTCCCAAATGTTAAGGCACCATATGTATGAAGGTTTGTGCTATGAAAATAAAATTTATATTAAAATTAGATGTAGCTAAAACCCAACTCCTGATGCCATTAAATTAAGAGTTACTCAAGAACAAGGACCACGGGCCTTTGTCTTCTGATTGCCTGTCTGTCCTGAAGGTACCCCCCCCCCTCAGATGCTCTCTCAGACAAGAGACCAAGTTTGATGAGAGTAGGGGGTGCCTCTGGTTTTTCTCACTTTTAGTGCCTGGCACAGAGTAGGCAGACAACACACTTTAATTAATGACTGAATGAATTCCAATTCCAAACTAATTCTTTATGCAACCCTTATCTAATAGAAAAATAAAAGATTTTTTTAATTAAAGATAAGGGACAGGTAATGCTCATATTTTTACCTACCAGAGGGACTGAATGCTACAAAGAAAATCAAGCTAATTCTTCTCCCAAACCCCACACAGAGCCCTGTCTTCCCAGACTTATCACTTTTGCTTTATCTTAGTCTAAAAACTGCAGGTGGGGATCCGAGCACCCCGAGGCTTCGGAGGCTCGGTGACAGAGTGGAAATACACAGCAGTAGAGTAGGGGTGAACGAGCTTCAGTTTCATCCTGGCTTTGCCACTCACGAGCCTCTAACATTTTTCAGAGCTGAGTAAAGGCTCACATGCACTTAGACTAAGGAAACCGGTGAGAGACCAGGCCTTCCTGCGTTAGACAGGATGCGCTTCCCTGATTCAGCTGGTACAGCAAGAGCAGCCTCGGAGGCCCAGACAATCTCAAAGCGTCGTGTGCGTATCAGGATTAATGGCCAAGTTCAGCATCTGCTCTGAGAAGATGAAGTGTCAGGTCACCTGACTTAAGACTGAGGGGAGACACAAGATCTTCCCAGCTGGGGAACCTGAACCACAGGTGACTTTGCACCTTGAGAGCAAGGCAATAAAGACCTCGTTCTCTGGAGCTGCTGGGGGTGATGACGATGACGACTAATGATTAGTGTCTATTGCCAGTCAATCCTTGTGCTAGATGACTTACATTTTATTTCTAAATGACGTAACAGTTTAGCACCACGTCTCACACACAGTAGGGGCTCAGTAAGTATCAGCCTTATCTGTAATAATTACACACTCCAGTGTATATTACCTTGCATTATGCTACCTGTGTACTATCATGGATCATATTACATTACACTTCCGCTACTGTTGCACCTACAGACATCTGGAAAGGCAGGTAAAGTCTATTAATCACTTTAGACAAAGAAACTAAAGCCAGGAGAAGGGAAGTAACTACACAGTATTATATGGGGGTCACTGACCCGTATCTGACAAAGCTGAAGTCCACACCCAGGCCTAGCTCTAAGGAAAGGTTCCTCTTTGCAGCACTGCAGGCAACGCCTCCAGCTGTCCCAGTAGAGCTGCTCCTGGTTCCTCCTGGCAGCGGAGAGAGCACTGCCCCAGTGACTACAATTCACAGGACAACTGCAAATCTACGAGTCCATTAAACTGCAGACCCTCTGCGCCTGCTGGGCAATGTTGCATAAATACTTTAACCCTTTTCTCAGAAAGGAAATACCCTTTTTTCACTAACGATGAAGAATGCCTTGGTTCTAGAGCAGCATTTTAACTTGCAGTCTGCAACCCACAGGCGGTTCATAAATTTTGTGAGTCACTGTCAACATATATTTCTAAGTAAATAGAACAGAATATAGGGCATCTGGAGTAAGAAGGGTAAAAATTCTTTTTTCTCTTATTATAAACAATGCATATATACTAAGTTACAAAGTAAAACGTATTTCCTAGTATGGTTCATGGTCAAAAAAGTATAAGATCTCTCTCCGAGTGTTTCAGTGGCCCTAACCGGACACACCCCAGTGGACAGACGGCGAGCAGCCGTGGCTCACCTATAACCATATACAGAAATAGTTCATGTGTCCGCAGGTTTCCAGAGAGTTGGCTGATTTTAAGGCGATCTGTGGCCCCCAAAAGGTAAAGAACCAATAATGGAAAGGTGCAATAATATAATAAAACAAAATAAAAACGGGAAATGTGATTTTTGATCCTTGATAAAACGTTAAAAACAAACCTGGTACCTGTTTTACACAATCAAACATGCTAAGACTAGCCCGTCCTTTATTCCTCTTTGTTTAGAATCATTTTGACTAGCCTGTTAAAGTTGAGGCGACAGAGGGGAAAAACATTCGTGGATGGAAGAGTAAATTCCCTACAACCATAATGAACAATCATTATTTACATCCTCTATAGATGAATATGTAGTTCCTTAAAAGTCAGTGAAAGTCAGGAAAAATTTCTAACTGTAAGGTTTATCTTAGAGGCAAGGAAGAAGCCACAAACTAAGGATGGAAAATAACACCGGAACACAACGGGGGGGGGGGGGGGGGTTAAAACCCTAAAACACAGTTCACTTTTTTAATGATCAAAACAAACAGACCTCTCTAATCTCCCCTGTGTGAAAACAACACTGGGCTGATTGAGTTCCTCAATGTCTTTTCTTAAAATGTATGCAGGGCTCTGACTAAAGCACAGAAAGAGTCAGGAGATCCTTAAATGCAGGGTGAGCGCGTTGCACAGCTCCAGTTTGCACGAGGGGGAAGTGACCCTGTGAGGGAGCCGGCTGCAAAGGCACTGGGAACATTTCCTAGGCCCAGGCGTCTCTGGTGTGTTTACCTCAGGAGGGAGGCGAACGCGGGCTTTGCAGGGCACGGGTGGACCTGGTGTCTCCGCTTCATCTCGGCGGGTGGCATCCTGCAAGACAGAGAGAGTCCGTCAGAGGCAGGGCCGGGCAGCCCAGGGCGAAGCAAAGGCCCTGGGACCCC
Organism: Miniopterus schreibersii; assembly: GCF_964146895.1. Taxonomy (NCBI): domain Eukaryota; kingdom Metazoa; phylum Chordata; class Mammalia; order Chiroptera; family Miniopteridae; genus Miniopterus; species Miniopterus schreibersii. The sequence goes on along the minus strand of NC_138106.1, from coordinate 63,756,641 downwards.
GCTCGGGCCACCACCCGCGGCCTCAGCACCTTCTCCAAGTCCAGCGCACCTGAGGATTCGTGGATGGGAGGCAAGAGGGGTGGGAAAGGTGAGCGCCCCACGGTGGTGCAAAGAGCAGTGACTCGAGGGCCCTCAAGAAGGGGGCTATGGAAGCCGCAACCCCGCTGGCTTTTCAGAAGGCCCCCCAAAGCCTGAGAAACCCAGCTGACCCCAACTGCACACGGCAGTCTGGGCCCTCCCTGCCACACCTGGGGACACCGACCTGCAGCAGACAGTGAGGACACACTGACCTGAGCAGGTGGCACCCACCCCGCCTCGTGATCTGGTGACTCCACAGATCACACTGCTTGGAGTCATATCCAACTCTCCTCAGGTCTTGGCACAGGTTAGGCCTGTGTGTCTCCTGAATGGAGCACTTGTCTCCGCCGTTTGAAAGGGTATTGTGAAAGGCAGAGAAAACAAAAATAAATGAAGGGGTAGGGTGGCCGGACCCAGACGTAGCCAGGAAAGAGGAAAACAGCTTAATGGGAGAACATATAATGGTCATTCACTATGTGAGTAATTCATTTAAAAAGAAAACTATTTTCTCCTATAATTTACAGGATTCAGAATTAAATAGTCTAAACTCATGGATAGACTCAATTTTCAATTTTGAGGCAATATCAAGCCCTCATAGAACTGTGAGGTTCCTGAACTATGAGGCTAGTCATGTCCCTATGCAGAGAAGCATCTTTATAAAAATACATATATATCTATATCTATATCTATATATACATATATAAATAATGTGTGTGTGTGTGTGTGTGTGTGTGTGTGTGTGTGTGTGTGTATGTCTTTATTGACGCCAGAGAGAGGAAGGGAGAGGGGGAGGGAGAGAGAGACATCAATGACGAGAGAGTCATTGATCGGCTGCCTCCTGCACACCTCCTGCTGGAGATCGAGCCTGAACCCAGGCATGTGCCCTGACTGGGAATCTAACCACAATCTCCTGGATCCTAGATCGATGCTCAACCTCTGGGTGGGGGGTTGCATCTTTTGTGAACACCATAAATGACAGGAATTCCTTTATTTATATGTAAGGAAGATAAATAAATACGGTGGAACACCACACCAGGACATAAAAACTATATTCAAAGGACAAGATGAAGTATATTACTTGATTTCTAAGGTTATTAAGAGAGAAACCAAACTATTTTAGATTGTGAAGACAGACTTTGGGTGGCTTTAATAAAAGACAAATAATCTGTCTTAATGGCGGGGGGGGGGTGAATTCCTTTTATCACTAGGGCATTCATTAATTCATTACACTTTTTTCAGAAAAAGTATAATTTACAGAAATTACACAAGGCAACTTTTTATTAAATATCAGTATTTAACAATATTTTGTTTTGCTGAAATGGTATTTCAATTGTAAAAACCATCTCTGGTTACAAAAAACTAATCAAAAACCTTATTGAATTTCACTTGCTTTTACAAATGCCCTAAGAAATCTTAAGCTAAACAACATTTTAAGTAGAAAAACACTAATTTTTAAATAGCTTCGTGTACTGTTTCTGTGGTTTATGTACATATATTACCTGGTTTCTTTTACAGGAAACCTGACTGGAAGTTTATCATATAAGCATTGTAAAATAAAGGCAGGAGCTAATCACCTTCTAACGAAAATACTCTATATGCAACAATTGCAAATATCAAAGATACTCTTTAATTAACTGCGGCAAAATATGAAACAAAACACATTTGCTGGGTTGTTTTTCAGAGCGTAGCTACCCTTGGCTCCCGAAATGAGGACGCCCTATAAACACGGCCGCGAAGCAATCGTGCGGCGGACAGTTCAGGGCAGTGCTCTTCTCCCCCCAGTTGTTCTGTTCTTCCCGCCTGCTCCACTCCCACATGGGATTTATGCCTCAGATAAAGACATTATTTGAGCAATTTCAAATGATGCACAGCTCCTCATGTAAAAAAGATGTTTTGTGGTCACAATTACTTCGAAAAGCGATTGTTTAAAATAACCTGGCATATCATGCTTTAGCAATAACAGAACCGTGATTGTGACACACGGCAATTTATAGGTTAGGCAAACGTGAAATGCTAAAAGATGGGAACAGCCGCTCTTCTGTTTCAGTTTAGAGTGCTGCAAAATTCCAGCAATGACTTGTTTTTTTCAGTTAACACAACCAGCCCAGGAGACAGCATGCTAAGTCATAAAGCACAAGTCCAAGGAAGGTAACACCTTTACTAAGTTATAATAAAATCATATTTTGTTGGAGTGATATATTGAGTGAGTGATAATTTTCACTCCAAAAATGTCATTTAAGTACCAAATTAAAACACTCTGGTTTTTAATGGTGGTTTATAGCAGAGCAAGTTATTTTATATAAGTTAATATAGCTTTTAAAGCTATATGATTTCTCCTTTTAAAGTGAGTTCCCGCCCAGCCAGGCGTGGCTCAGTGGTTGAGCGTCGACCTGGGATCCAGGCGATTGGGGTTCAATTCCCGGTCAGGGCACATGCCCGGGTTGCGGGCTCGATCGATGACTCTCTCATCATTGATGTTTCTGTCTCTCTCTCCCCCTCTCCTTTCTTTTCTCTGAAATCAATTAAGATATATTTAAAAAAAAAAGTGAGTTCCCTCTTTTAAGTTTTCTGCAGCAGGGCGGCTGTGTCTATTTAGAGGTAATCCTGCCTTGTCCTGGGGTTGGTCCAAGCCAGGTAGAGTTCCAACGCATGGCAAGCTTGAAAATTCTACCTGGAAGAGGTTTAATATGCTAACACCAACTTCCAAGTACTTTTCAAAAAGTGTTAAATTTTCACATAAATACTGGAATCCTCAAAACCAGGCAGTCATTTCGAACAACACTAATAGTTTCAGATGTTCCCTTTTATTTAGAAACCCTATACCTCTGTGTTTTGATCAAGTCACATAGACTTTCTTCAGCTTATTAAAAAAATTCTACCTAAAATATAATTGTATTTTTTAAATAACAAATAATGCCAGCTAGTAGAGACCCAGGGACTGGGTGTTGTATACCAACTTCCATCATTTCTCTACATATGCTCCCGCTTCCAAAGCCATCAATTCTTCAGTCTCAGCATTTAATTTATGTTACCCATTCCACTGCTTCTCGGTCTTAATTAGCGTTTGAAGATATACTTGCTATCAGCCCCTTCAAGATGACTACTAACTACTTTCAGTGATTGTGGTCTCGAGCCAAAGCAGTTTTTTCTAGGCCCTGAGGATGTGGCTTGAATATCAGCCTCTTGTCTACTGAAACCATTTTTGCAAATAAAATATTAGAAGATTTAAGTTTCATGGTTTTCTCTACAGGATCAACTCCAGAATGTCCTTGCACGTGTTTTGGTTCCTGCTGCACCAATAAGAGATTTCACAATGGAAGGTAGTCCCCACTCTGTGTTGCAAAGTCCACGGCTATACAACTTTCCAGAAGGATCTCTATGTCTGTCCCATACATCAGTTCCAGCCACACTTGGTTGATATGGTTTACATATTTCTGCACTGCAGCTGTTGTAACAGTTTCCCACGGGTGGTCAAAGACGTGTTCCGTAGTCAAGATCTTCATGGTGCCGGTGGCTTCCACGGTATCAGGGCAGGGCAAAGAGGCAAAGGGGCCACACTGGCCCCTAGCCACTGTCTCACATTCAAACCTCAGTCTCAATGTCTCCCACCTCGAACAATTCGGTTCTCAACCAAGTTGTTCACTATGACAAAAAGTGTCTCTCAGGCCACAAACAAAGGAGAGAATGTGCAGTATAAGTTTGTTTACTACTAAGCCTCCTGCCGTTAACATCTCAGGAAATTGTGCTGTGAAAATTTTTTGTGTTTGTTTTTGCTTTTGTTGCTGGCGAAATGGACAATTAGCACAATTTAAAAACATAAAGAGGCCATCAAGAGTGCCAATGTTGCTAATGGTGTGAAAGAAACAACTACCACAGGCAACTAAAGAGGCAGAACACTGTTGTTGATTTGGATAAACAGTTAGCAAGTGACAGCATTTCAGAGGCCATGACCTGAAAAAGCAAAGATGCTGCATGCTCACCTCCTGAAAGACACCCTTGGAACAAGTGCTGAAGATGACCCATTTAAGGCTAGTAGTGGGTGGCTCGATAAATTTAAGAAGTATTTGTTTAGAGATTAAATAATACATTAGACATATACTGTATATAAGAAAGGTTAAAACGGAATCATTTGGGGATCTGGAATGAAATAATCCAATTTAAATTCTTTCTAATGGGGAAAAATGATTTTGTTTTTGAATAATTGCTTCTCAAACAGCCTTCCAGAATGAATTAAGTTCAAAAATCGAGGTTCCACTCAGTTTTTAAGGAAGTAAGTTCACAGCAACACCCATTTGAGGTAATCCCCTATGGTATTTTCTTTGACTGGAGTAATGCGTTAGCTCAGGAGTGACATGAACATTCCTCAAATCCTGATGACAAAAGACTGTGCTGGCCCTGGCTGGGTAGCTCAGCTGGTTATAGCGTCGTCCAGATATGCCAAGGTTGCAGGTTCCATCCCCAGTCAGGGGACATACAAGAAGCAAACAATGAATGCATAACTAAGTGGAACAACAAATCGATGTTTCTCTCAATCAATAAAAAAAATTAAAAAAAAAAAAGACTGTGCTGAATTCAGACCCCTTTTATCATCTTCACCATTTCTTCTATGACCAATGATGGACTTACAGGGAGGTAGCCATGTAGCAAGCTTGTTTTTCTTTTCCTGTCTTCCATTACTAAGCGTGGGGCAGAGACAGGCTGTGGCAGAGATGGAGGGAAGTCCCTGTGGTACAATTTTCATGTAGTGTGTAATCAGACTAAGTTCTCTAAATATTTAAAAGTCCAAAGCCTAAAACATGGCTAAACCCACCCACCTAGCAATGGGACTTTCCCAGTGACCATTTGCCTAACTTCCTTCCATGAAAAGCATTATAATTATTTCTCAATCAATCAGCATTGACATCAAATGCAGAAGTACCAATTTACATTTACATTTTTATCTAGTAAGCACAGCTAGAAACATCATCTAGGATCTACTATTAAAACCCTGGCAAAAAGAACTAGTTGTGTGATTTATTTTGATATAATCATATTCTACCATGCATTCAGGATGTAAAGGTCATCAATACTTTATTCCTAGACAAAGGACTGACAATGGGGAAAGGGGAAAAATCTTATTAGAGAAGTTTTCTCTGCAATAAAACTACCTTTACTTCTTCAAAGTTTTACAGGTGATATTTCAAGTCAGAGTTGTTCAAAATATACATATATCATCATTCACCAAATACTTCTAAACAAAGGAAACCACATGTAGTATCTACATTTAATCAAACAATCTCTTAGCCAAGCATTTTAGGCTCTAAAAGTCAAGTACCACTGAGTCCAAGAATCACTCATCAATTCAAGGAGATGAACTATTATGTAAAAAAAAAAAGTTTCATCCCAAAGGTGGTCAACACCACGGCTTCACTGAAAAGTCAAGGAAAAGGTGTTGCTTATCAGTTTTTACACTGCTAGAAATAAAATGCACAGGACACTAGCATGGCAAAAACCCAGTTTATAACAGAAAGCTAGAAAAGTTTCAAAATGCTACAGGGGTTTTTAATAGGGCTAATATTATTTGTGCATCCGTGTGAAAGACTAGCTTGAAAGATATTTTTAAATAACAAAAATGAAACTTACCAATAGACATTTGTTCCCCATAATATACAATGCAGCACATAGTAGAGGAAAACAGCACTCAGGAATATGGCCACGAGGTAGCCTCTCATGGCTGGCCCCCCTGCAACACAAGGAATGCAGCCCGGAGGCAAGGGTGTTAGAAAATGCATTTACCCAGCGGCTCGTGAATAAACGTGTAGAAAGGGAACAGTAGAAGGAAACGATGTGGGCCTATTATTTTCAAAATGCCCACTAAATGTGCAGAAAGAATTGTTTTCCGTCTCTCATCTTCTTTCATCAACACAACACAATGCGCATGTAGACCTGTGATCGGTTCCCTTGTTCCAAAGCCAGCGGCTTCCCTGCTACTTGCTCATGTCAGGCGAGAAAGGGAAACATTCACGAGGAACAACATTTTACACATCCACTCCGTGTTGGAAACTTTTTTCAAAAGCATAAAAGAATATTTTTTAATGCTTTTCTCTCTCAACAGAAAGTGAATATATGCCTTGAGACGTAAACATTTCATTTCTTTAGTCCTTGAAATGACTTGTGTTACACATTACAATTTTTACAATGTTTTTCTAATTTTATAAAATAAAAGAAAAATGCTATTAAAAGTATTTTCCACATCCTCAATTTTAATACACCTTTAGAGGCACTTATTTGCTTTTTCGATATCGTAGCAAAGGTAAATTCAGCTAATTACTCGCTTGCTTTGTATTAAATGACATTATAGCTCATTGTACATTTGTAGACAGAAAAATCTTGACAGAATCCTTTCTATAGTATAAATTCAAAAACCAACAACAAAAAACCCTTAGAGAATGTTTTCTAAAACATGGTTATTTAGTTCCCACTTTTACTTCAAAAACAAAAATGAAGAGACTCTCATTTCCACATGCAATTAAGTGCAGAAGACAAATTTATTACATATGGTTCCACAGTAGATCTTCTGTTTCAATGCCTGTAACTTTAAACACATTTACTGGCCCGGCCAGCGTGGCTCAGCGGTTGAGCACCAACCTAGGATCCAGGAGATCGAGGTTCAACTCCCGGTCAGGGCACATGCCCGGGTTGCGGGCTCCATCCCCAGTCAGGGGCGTGCAGGAGGCAGCCGATCAATGACTCTCTCATCATTGATGTTTCTCTCTCTCCCTCTCCCTTCCTCTCTCTGAAATCAATAAAAACTTATTTTTTAAACACATATACTATTTCCCCATATCTCTTATCAAGTGTCTGGTGTAGATAACTGCATGCACCACTCCTCTCACTCCTCCCCTTATCTGTTAAGCTCAGTGAGGGCAACGCGCTGTGCAATGTGCAAGTCCGGCTGCAAGCATTTCCAAATGATGGAACGCTGCCCCCTTTGCAAGGTAAAATAAGTGTCAATAGAAACCTTAAAATAAAGCACTCCTCTGCCTTCATAAGTAGAATACACTGAACAGAATTAAACTTTCCTTGATGATGAAGGTCATCTTAACAAATGTCCTGGCTGTGCTGGGCTCTGCTAGAGTTGGCACTTTCTGGAACTGCGCAGGGTGTGGGCTGTCTGCTCACCCGGGGTGACCAGCCAGTCAAGGCTGCTAATCTCGCCTCCCTTGCTGCAGCTGGTGCCTCCCACTGCTGTTAAGACAGCCACCACCCTACATGCCACTGTGATAATCAAAAATGAAGGCTGTGTCAGGGGAAAGCAAATAAACGAAGCGGGCAAACTTTAGTTTCCACATCCTTCTAATTTAGTGTACATAATCCCTATGAAGAGTCAACACTGGTTGGAAACCAGAAGACAGGGTCTCATGGCCCAACTCCACATAATTCCCGGCTTGGGGACCTCGGGTAGACAGTTTGCCTCTTCCAACCTGAGTGCCCTCACGTGTTTACCAGTGAGAGCACACAACTAGAAGGACAGGCATCTGGCACAACACAAAAATATGTGCTGAGCGTGTTTGTGTATTGTATTGTTGTTTGTTTTCTAAACCTAAAGTGTGGAGGAGAGACTGTTCCATAACTTGACAGCTGCCAGATCCACAAGCTGGACCCAGGACAGAGGGGGGAAGGCTGTTTACTGGGAACCCCACTCAGAGAGTGATGGGAATCGACGTTCTGACATAAATCAGCACCCCTCCCCTGCCTCCCACTACCTGCGGTTTCCCGAGCACGCTGCTGTCTGACCTAGTCAAGCACCTAATTTCCCCCACCTGGTAGCATCCACACACTAGTATCCCCTCGCCCCTCCTTTTTACCCTGTGTGATCCTTTGGCACCTGCCAAGTGGGTGCAGGAGTCTATTTTGCCTTGCAGCTGCCCGGGACATGTCTCCTGTGTAAGTTTCCCTTAATAAACTCTACTAATTACCAGACTGCAGCGGGCAGCCTGTTTCTTTGGTCTTTTCTTGCCCTCTACTTGCAGAGGTAGCTTTTCATTCTCCGCGCCTTTCCCTGGGTCCCTGTGCACCAGCAACCGGCGAGCCAGGCAGGAGACCAAAGAAATGGGCTTTAGGGAAAAAGCATCTTCAGGGGAAATCTGAGGCTGGCCATTTACATCCATGTGGGGAAAGGTGGCCCCTCTGCTAGATACATGTGTGAGTACAGGGATGCCCCCAAAATTTATCAGCTAGTCTCAAGCCTTTGTTTGAGGAACTGCAGTGTCAGGGCAGGAAAATTTCTGACCGCAGTCATGAGCAGTTTGCTGGCCACTGACACTCAGCTAGAGGCAGAAGCCAGGGTTAGAAAAGTAGAGGAAGAACTGAAACTAGAAAAAGACATTGGAATGTCTACGGTCTGTCAGCATCAGACTGGCTGACGGAGGTGAGGGAGGAAAGGTCCATTCAGCAGAGCACGCTTCTTTCGTGGAAGCCCTGAGGTCTTCGTGTGCTTCTGTTTATATGTCCACGTGTCTATATATGTAGGAATTGTGTGGTATATTCTACCTCAGATGGCACTGCTGACTGGCAAAAGAGCTACGTTTAATTGGCTTAAAGGAATTAAGCACTTATATAAATTAAGGATTGGGTATTCTAAAATTTTCAGAAATACAGAAACCAATCCAAATACTTTTCAGGATCAAGCGATTTTGGAAAATGTCTGACAGTAAAACTAGTTTAAGTTTGTTGATTTAATTAAAACAGACATGTCTTTACCTTTACTTTACCTAACCTTATAAATTTATCAGCAAAAATAACAACTTAGAATGAAGGCTGATTTTGTCTAAAGTCTCATGAAGTTTTGTGGGCCACCTAAACATAACTGTTAAGAACCAATGAAATAAATAGATTTAAGTAGAATGAAAGGGCTTTAGGTGAAAGCTTTGACAATAACTGTAGAAGGTTTATGAAAAGAAATCTTTGGGGGGAAAATTTTAATGGGTGGTTAGGGTGGCCAAGATTAAAATGAATTTAACTAAGTGGATTTAAATATTAAAAGTAAGCTGTTGTAATATGAGTTTGGTTCTCTCTCTGTTAAAACGTTTTCTTAGACTACAGGTCTGCTCCTGATAAGATATTGTAACAAGTTTTCTGCCTAGAAAACAAAGATTCTATGTTCTATCAAAATAATTTTCTGTGTTTTATGTTGTCTTAACCAGGTCTTTGATCACTGAAGAAAAAATCTTCTCAATGATAAAAGCTAACCTTCTGCATTTGAAATGCCGCGGCTGAAGGCAGCAGCAACGGAATCTAGAGACGTGGCACGTGTGGCTGAAGTCCATCCTGCTTCTGCAGAAATGACCCCTCACTGCCAGACTTTTGCCATCCTGATGTCCTTGTAATATGGCAACAGTCTGCTCCTGAACCAGGGAAATTAAGATGGGTAAACAATGGTTGTCAATTAAAGGAACAGTCAGGGCTACGGGAACCCCAGACAGCTGCTTGGTTCCCCCAGGCTCCCTGGAAAACCCCACTCTCAGTATTTGCATTCCCTCATCCATCCTAGTGCTCTTAAGCTGGACTTAATTCAGCTGCTACACGGTGTGGGTTATCCATTGTGTCCCTGCTGTACGTTTGTCGTCTGGATGGGCCGAAGCCTTCCTCTGCTGCAAGGCTGATGCCCTCACAGTGACAAAGAGACTGTGAGGAAATGTGTTTGCCACTCGGGTTTACCTGCCAGATGCTCCCTCAATGCTATTCACCTAGCCCCACTATGTGCCATGGGATGGTGGCTCTGAACCTGTCATTGTTTTCCTTCCCGACCTCTGTGAAAGGGGCTCATTATGTGGATGACATAATGCTAACCTGTGAAGACTGGCCTCTGTGCAGAAAACCTTGCAGGCTTTGCTGGACCACCTACAACAGAGAGGATGGGCAGTGAGTCCACAGAGAATTCCAGGTCTGGGCACCGCACTCAAGGCCTCTGGAGCTGTACAAGACCTGCATTGTCACAAAGTACCAGCCTAACCTATCCAAAAAATGTGAAAGAGGTACAGGATTTGTGGGAATTCTGGGGTACTGGTAAACATTTGTGCCCCACCTGGCACCATGCCTTCAACCATTATATTGTCTAGTCAAGTAGGGACGTATGTGGGACTGGGGAGCCAAACAACAGGCTGCCTTTGAGAAGGTAAAAAGTCTACCTTTAGACAGATTCAAGTCCTTGGAATCTCCCAGGCAGGGCTGCCATCTGAGTTTGACATTTCAGTAACCCTGGAAGGCATGGGCTGGGCATTCTGGCACAAACAGCAAAAGGAAAGAGTGCCCCTTGGGTTTTGGACCCAATTATAGAAGGGAGCAGATATCAGATAGACTCCAACAGAACAGCAATTATTGACAATGAACACAGTTCTGTCACCAAAGAGCAGCCAGTGACGGTAAGAACTTCCCTTCTCACCAAGGAGTGGATGGACATGTTCCACCGGCCTGCCTCTCCCACAGCCCAGACTCCTCCTCACTGAACGGCATGCTCACGACAGAGGAACACTCTGTCCAATAGTCTTGTTTTCAGAGACGCAGCAATTATTAGGCCTGTTGAATATACAGACCCTCCAAATGCTCCCACTCCTATCCCCGAGTCTGCCCCTGCAATCTGCAGAGAAGGAATATGGGAAGTTCTGGCTGGAGCTTGGTATAATATGGCTCTAGCCAGGACCATCCATCTACCTGGATGGCAGCTGCCATCCAACCATCCACCAACACTATCTGGGTGGGAACAGGAACGATGGGCTGAATTAGGAGCCGTGACTGGTAATCGAGCATCAGCCTTGACCACTGATCCTGTACACTGACAGGTGGGCCGTTTTAAATGGAGTCACTTCACGGCTTAGACAATGTAAACGAAAGGTGTGGATAAGTAGGAACAAACTTTTATGGGGACAAGAGATTTGGGCTCACAAGAGCATGAGGCAGATCCTGTCTTCCATGTCCTTGCCCATAAGGCATCTACACCTCCAGATAAGCTGGAAGCAGACGTCTTGGCAAAAATACAGGCTTTAGCAAATGAGCCATCAGTTGGCACTGCCATTTGGGTGCACCTGAAGCATGGGCATGGCAAAGGTGGCAGGGCTGCCTTTAAAATACAGTGACCTGTCAATTTAGTTATTGAATTGAGGTTCTACCTTCTATATCAGTGATTTTCAATGTTTTTCATCTGATGGCATACATAAACTAACTAGTAAAATTCTGTGGCATACCAAAAATATATTTTTTGCTGATCTGACCAAAAAATGGCATAATTTTGATTCACTCACATCGGATGAGCATTGTTGTGTTGGCTGTTTTTTTGGTTTTGTTTTTTTACAATCTAAGGGAAATGAGGTCAGTGCCCCTGACTATATAGTCAGGTATTGCAAGTCTTAAAAATTCTTGTGGCACACTGGTTGAAAATCGCTGTCCTGTATAACCCATAGCAGCTGGGTTGGTGGAATGGAAAAATAGCCACCTTAAACTGCAGATAAAGTTATTAACTAGAAAACCTACTTTGGCTGGTAGACAAAGGTGCCTTCCCAAGCATGAAAACATTTAAATGACTAACCTGAGGGACCTACTGCACCCTACGCTAGGCTGGCAACTGAGACCGAGGCCCCCAGTAAGGTAAAGGTGAGGAAAACAAAGGACACAACCATAATCCCAACACTTGCCATGGGCCAACAAACTATGACAGAGGGCACCAGGCACTATGGTCTCTGGATCAGGGACCATTTCTGCAATGGGATGTTCCACCAGGATAAGTCCATTACTTCCCTGCATGGGAAGTGCTCAGTTTCTGGTGGGATCCTGTTATCCTACTGCAATGAGGACCTGTAGAAACACACTAGTAAAAGAGGGAAGAAGATAGAGGTCCTGGTCTGGTACATTCCTCCCCGTATTCACCTCCTCACGCCAGGAAGCACCACCTCGCCTGGCAACATGCATGGTTTACACGGCCTGACCAGCTTCCAAAGACTGTGGCCACATCAACCTCTAAAAACCAGGCTACAAGCGTAATTCTCATAGAAGGAGAAGATCTCCCAATTCAAGTCCCTGTATTTTTCTTTCTGATCCTAGACTCCTGCTGTTCTGGTGGCATCCAGTTTGTCTTACAACAGCCTAAGACATGCTTCATATGTAAGTTTCCCTTAATAAACCCTATTAATTAGCAGCCTGGAGTGACCAAGCTGTTTCTTTGGTCTTTCCCTGCCCTCTAATCACATTGGTAGGTTTTCAGTCCCGGGGTTTTTCCTTGGGTCTGCGTGCTCTAACAAAGCCAGCTGTTCTCTTTTGCTACACAGTTAAATGCATGGGTTTTGAGAAAGCCAGACTGAGACTTGGCTTATCCTTAGTGCAGCCTGTGCTGTATTCTTATTGGCCTGACAGGAAGATGCAACTGGGTGTTGTTTTGGCAGAAAGTCCAGCATCTAGTAATGGCAAAGGGAACAAAGCGTGTGAGTGAGGCACAGAAAGGTCTGCTGCCTCCATCCCCTCAGGCCTGTGCCTCCCTTCCCCCTTCCTTCCGTCTTCATCACCCACTGTAATGTATGCTGTCTTGATGTATTGTGGAGTATTATAAAAGTCGCCTTAAATTTATTTGGGTAAAAAGCAAAAAATAAATTGCATACTATTTAGTGGGTAAAAATAATAGTGTGGTTCTGTGTTTACTGAGAAATCATTGGTAAAATCTAAGTGATGGAGACGACTAGCGTTTGGAATTATCAAAGTTCAAAACAGTAGATGTTTGGGATGTTAGATGCATCACTCAAGTAGCTAATGGATGACTCAGAGACAGAGAAGATAGCCAGCCCAGAGTCTGGCCCTTATAATGTGTTCAACAAATGTTAGGTTTCCTTCCTCCTCTTGTGCTGGATGAGCTGCGAATGGCCAAGGAACTGGACTCCGGCCTGGTTCTAAAAGGCAATTCACCGTATATGTGAGAGAGGTGAAACTAGTCACCTCTTTGGCCACAGGCCATGAGGCACGCTTCATGATGACAAGATAGGGCTGGCAGTGCAGACGGAGCCAATATGGACTTGGCTTGTCTCATCCCTTTCATTGAATTGACCTCAGCAAAATGCTCATCCCCCCCCATGGAGGTATCACCCAGACATAAATACAGGATATGTTTAAGACTGTCCTGGAAGGCATTTCACCATGGGCCAAACAGTCACCAAGCAACCTACCTAAATGCCCAAATTAAATATTTAATGCTCCTCCCAGAATAACATCATTTATGCAAACACCCAACGAGGATGACACCAGCATCAGCAATTTTTTAAAAACGTATTTACATCTAAGATAAGACAGCATGTGATGCAGAGAGAAAAAACTCAGTTTACAATTCAATTTGCTTATCTGTCACCCAAAACACATTCTTTGGGAAATTTATGTATTATTTCACAGAGCACAAGTATGGGTAACTGACATTTTCATTGTTTTTCACTCACAAATGTGTTTTAGCTGAAAACAAAGAACTGTGAGAGAATGTTCTTTTTCCTTTTAAAAAGTAAAACGAGCCTACTCTTGAAGAGCCACTGCACACTTGAGGAAATTTAGGAAGCTTAGCCACTCTCTTATATTTCACAGACAATTCAAAGCGCCCACATTCAAGTTGCAAAATAGACTTGGACCAGCCAGGATATCCTTGTGATTAAACTATAGATCCTCTGCTTGCTCACAGGAAAAAGAATCCACAAGTAAACAAATTCTTCTATTATATTTTATAAATGGAATCATCATTTTGCTTTGAACAAAAGTAGTCAAAGGAAAACCAGTTAGAATGTCTGCTCTAAAAAAAATTATAGCCCTGGCCTCTGTGGCTGTTGGTTGGGCGTCGTGCACTCAAAGGTTGTGAGCTGGATTCCCCGTCAGGGCACATGCCCAGGTTGCGGGCTCGATCCCCGGTAGGGGTGTGTAGGAGGCAGCCGATTGATGTTTCTCTCTCACATCGATGTTTCTCTCCCTCTCTAAAAATCAATTAAAAAAATCTTTAAAAAAACAATTATGCCCTTCAGTATAGCTTCATTCACCAAAACAAGTTTTCCAGTTCTTGACACTAAACATCACAGACACCAGCTTCTTGGCTGCCGCTCTCCTAAGGCCGGGTTCCCTAAGACATCCTTTACAAAATTTATATCCTAAAAGCAGTTATTCATCTAAAGTGTGAGGAGAGGGCCTCATGGGAGAGTAGGACTCGCTGGCAGAGATCACACATTCATTTCTTCTTAAATTATACAGAACCGAATATATAAATAACCTCCATAAGTGAAAGTGAGCTCAGTCTTGGCAACAGGGTTTCCTTTTCTTTCAAAATAAAAGTATATTTTATTTGTGTGGAGCTTCAAAAACACTTCCAACAACCCTAGTATGTCCACTGCACTTGAACACCAAAGCAAGCTGGAGCCGCGGGTGCCCGGGCATGATCTCTGCGCCCCAGGGAACTGAAAGCTGCCCGAGGTGAGCTGTCCCCAGGTCACCCAGCCCGAGGACGGAAATAGACTCGCACTCTGACCACTTCATTCTCAGGGTTCCATTTCTGGTGTCACCCTGTCTATCAACATTAAAGGCAGAAGAGGAACTCAAAGGAGAGGATCCTAGCCCGCGGCATCCCGCAGTGCTCTGGGCAGCTCAGCTCCAAAAGGGCCAATTCAGACCCTGGTGAGAAGGCAGGGGCCCTGGGGCAGGAGTGTCCAGCCTGCCATGGCAGCCCCTGGGGTCAGCACCAGCTCAGGTTTGTTCAACATTCCTCGCTGGATCTGAATCTCTGGGGCTCAGGTGAGTGCACTGAAACAAGCACCTTGCAATTAGATTCTTACGCATGCTGAAGTGTGACGGTCGCTGCTCTGGGACACTAGAGCCTGCAGGAAAAGAACCACGGAGGAGGGGGAGGGTTCAAGTGAGATACGGAGACCACCACAGGGTATCCCACTGCGCTGAAAGCTCCAAGAGCAGAACTACCTATCATTTCATTTCCAGCACTTCTAACAACGCCTGTCACATAGAAGATAAGTAGACAGTTGTTAAGATAGTTACAGATCCCATAACTAAATGGTCTGTGTTCCTTTTTTATCCCAAATGCCTCGCACATGGAAAATGCCCAGTGAATAGTGGCTGAGGAGAACCATTAAGGTATATGAGGGCCGAGCATGTGCCAAGGCCTGTGGTAAGTGCTTCGGGTGTATTGTCTCACGTAACCCTCACAACTGTGAGAGGTGTGGTCACCTTACAACCCGCACTCACAGAGGAGGAAAATGAAGCTCTGAGAACAGCTGTCACTTTCCTGAGCTGATAAGCAGCAGAACCAGGACTCAACCCCCTGTCTACCAGACCAGAGCCCGGGCCTCTCTCCTGATGGCAGCTATTACAAATGCACACAGGCCCGTCCTTCTGACACCAGACTAACACCACAGCATGTTCCTCTAATTTGCCTCCCCCACCAGCTCCTTAAGCAATCACTTCTAGTGGTTGCTGAAATGGAGAGAAAGGTTATAGTCACAAACTGTGTTGAAATAAAACCCTATTACTCCCAACCCTGTTCTTCCCAATCCCATTCCTCTGGATTTTAGTAAATCCATTATTTTTTTTCTCCATGGTTCTGTGGAGTGTCCTAGAGCAGTGGTCCTCAGACTGTAGTGTGTGTAAGAAGCAAGTTAGAGGGTGCTTGGTTCATTCACTCCCGAGCCCAGAGCAACCATGATAGCATTGCTTATAAAAACAAACACAAAAATAACCTATAAAATGTCACTTGGAAAGGGTCATATTTTTATTTTTACTCTCTCCTATTGCTTTTTCCAGCAACCTACTAGAAAAGAAGTATGTTCAGCAATAATTCTGGAAGCATTGTTCTACTGACCAAGTATAAAACCCTGTGGGTATCTCAATATCACACACCACCAGGGAAGAAAAACCCTTCAAGCTCACTTTTCCCGACACGGAGCACGTGCACACAGACCCAGCTGCTTGGCTTCATTGCACTCAGTTTCCTCTAGACCTGGCTGCAGGCGCTTCCCAATGCCCACATGCAGCCTCGGCCCCACTCCAAGCTCTTGGACTGATCCCGGCCCAAGGAAAGGTAGCCTGAGGAGCCCTCAAGTAGCCGCTCAACAGCTCAGTCAAGTTCCTGCTGATCCCACACTGACCTTGGACATATCTGCCGGTCCTGGGTTCCTGTTGTCAGTCCCCGAAAGAGAGCCTCGCTCTTCAGCGCCTGCCTCCTCCTTCAGCCACCCCAGCAGCTCTGCAGCTGGACTTCAGACTCGTCAGTAACTAGGATCCTAAACCACGTCCTCAGCCATTCTGTGCCCTTACGCTCTCTGCTTCCTCCGCGACAGGTGCCCTGCTCTTCTGGCGGCTGTCTCCTATCACACCCGGTCACTGCTGCCTAACAAAAATACCCAATAACTTGCATCTTTATGCAAATTTAAAAAGGACACTCCCTCTGTTTTCACATAACCCCAGGGCCACCTATGTGGCATGGGCAGGATTTCAGCCACAACTTTTCCCTTAGCCAGGTGCCCCGTTCACGGCTCACCTCCACCACCTTGTGAGGTGGCCCTGTGGACAGCCTGTGTCCGTTCAGCCCGGGAGAGGCCCCTCTCCATTCAGGTCTCCACCACGCCTCAGCTCACACTGAGTCCCACCCGAGACTGTCAGAGCTTGACCAACAGATCTCACATCCTGCCCTCCTTCCTCTTGGTATTAATTACTCAGTTCACGACTATTCTCTGCAATCACACGTCCGTGGGAACATGAGCTCCGGCTCTAGCTATGCATTAACGTCTAGATCCTGGTCCAGCTCCATGGCTGCCCTAAGCCTCCTAGACCTAGCCATTTTCATATAGCCCAGGCCTTAGCGGAGACACCAAGGACCCACCGTGACAGATGAAAGGCCTCAGTCCTCCTTAACTCATTTATTTACTACCCCCCCCTTTTAAGTGTGGTCCTTATTACTAACTAGATGATCCAAATGTGTCCACAGCCTCATTTCCATACCAAGCACCTCCGCCCTCTAGCAGTGGTGACCCTGTAATAGCACAGGTCATTACGTACTTACTAAATGCCCAGCTCTGCACTACCCCCTTTGCGCTCATGATGATGAAAGCAGGGATACTATCATCCCCAGGCTGGAGATGCTTAACTCCCAGATCAGTGGCCAGAATTCAAACTCAGATCTGTCTGGGTTTTTTAATTGTACACTATAGGAAACTATAACTACTATATTTTTAAACTATAACATCATGAACATATTCACTTAATAGCTTTTTAAAGTAAAGTAAGAGACTGATACACATTAAATGTATGCATTTATTAAAATACACTTACTTAGAAACATTATAATATGAAAAACTATTCATTTTATAATGAAAGAGGTAAGTGTTAATGAATCAGTAGTCTGGCTGACAGGACTTTGCTAGGAAGACCTGAAAATGCTCAATAGGCTAGATGTAAAGAAGGAAATTGTGGATATAAAATTAATATGCAACATTACACCTGAAAAGGCTAAATTTAAATCTGAAGTGTTGAGCTACTGTTATTTGATACAAATTAATGGGGAGGGGGATTCTGTCATTACTGAGTATATTAATAGAAAATTATAAGTTGATTTATGTGCCCGCCCCCAAAAATACCTATTTGTATAATTTCAACAAATTAGACCGACTGTACACATTTTGACTGATTCCTAAACACATCATCGGTTTGCCCTGGCCAGTGTGGCTCAGTGGTTGGGCGCCTTCCCATGCACCAAAAGGTCACCAGTTAGGTTCCAGATCAGGGCACATGCCTGGGTTTTGGGCTCAATCCCCGGTAGGGGGCATGCAGGAGGCAGCCGATCGATGTTTCTCTTGCCCTCCCTCCTTCCCTCTCTCTAAAATCAATAAAACCATATTTTAAATGCATCGTTGGTTTTCCTCCTGCAGGCAGAAGAACACGTATAACTAATCAGCTGACGTTTCTCCTCACCAGTCCTGCTAATACAGTGGCATGCAGCTAGTGTCTACACACAAACACACTTTCTCTTTCAGTTTCTGACGAAAGCCAGTGCTTTTGTTAGACTTCACCCTTAGCATGTGTAGACAGAGATTTTCACCTAAAGCTAAGCTGTAACTGCCAAACCAGATAACTGAATCTTCCCCTGAAAATTGTATGTGCTCACTGCAAAGAATGATGTTTTGGCAGAATTTGTTTTTCAGTAGCACAGTGGGACACTCCCAAATCATTCAACTGATAGCTTGCTATTGTGCATGCTAAAAATAAACAAACTGAAGTTCCTGTTTTTGAGATTTCTCCCTTTAGATTCAACTATATTTCTGGCTTGTTTCAATTAGTATAATGCTTTTGAAACAATGTCCAAGTTGTTGCTTCTACCAGGAATTCACTCCTTTCTACTGCTAAGTAATATTCCATTGTGTGGCTATACCATAACTTGTTTATCAATTCACCAGCTAATAGATATTTGGTTCCTTTTCAGTTTTTGGTTACTGTAAATAAAGCTACACATTTAAGTACAAGTCTTTGGGTGGGCATATATATGTCTTCATGGGTCATATAGTAAATGTATGCTTGAATTTATGTGAAAATGTTATATTGCATTCTGATGCCTATTTTTGATCAACAGATTTGCTTCAGCCTCTCAGTTGAAAGGAAAAAGCCCCTACCCAACAATTCAAATTATTGACACCACTGGAAGCCACACCCACTGACAGAGGTAAGAAATGATTGATTTATTAACATCTGGCACTCATATGCATGTGCGCTCATCTACTTCAGGATGTGGGGAACAGAGTTCAGTCTGGTGAGGGAGCCAAGTTACGTTGTTTCAGACTAAGTGTGATCATCTGTGATGAAAAAGCTAAATACTTTAAGACTCTGCTACTCAGAGCGGCCCACTGACCAGCAACATTGGCATCACCTGGGATCTTGACAGACAGGCCGAATCTCAGCTCCATCCCTCCATCCACTGAGTCAAATTTCACGTTAACAAGATCCCCAGGTGATCCAGCTCCACTGGGGAGGGAATGATGGGCCACTGAGAGGATCAGGGCTTCACCAAAAATAGTTTTTGAGAGGAACTAGGAGCTTGTTCTGTAGGCCATGCTCTCTCCCTTCAAAGTCCTTTGGGGCTTGATCTTTTAAAATTTCCAATCAACAGAATTTTCTCCGAAGAAGCTAGTGAGACCTTCTGAAAGTAGCTTGGAGAAAACTTTCACCATTCTAGGGAACGTCTGTGGTTCCTCTGTAAACGCCCCACTCATCTTAGTTTCTATAGTTTTCAGTCTCACCCTCCCACTTACCACCAGTGTCGCTATGACACTGCCGGTATTTTTGAGAAGAAACAGAGGCGTGGGCAAAATTAGGTTTACAGTTGCTAGTATGGAAAAATACAAATTAATAAACAAGGATAGAAGAATAAACTGTGCTTCAGCGGGAAGCCCCTTCTGCCCACCCCTGCACGCGGCTCCTCAGCCTGGGCCTGCAGGACTCACGCTTCCTCCGGCACGGCCGCCGATGTGCCTAGAAGTGCCAGCCGAGTCACCAGCCACACCTCGACACCAACATTTCCAATGACCGCACTCACGATCTGGACCCAAGAACGACAGATCTCAGAGCTGGAAAGACTGCAGGGCTCAGGCCATTGAAACGGAGCAAGGTCTTAAGTCTTCATATTCCACAAGAAACAGCCACGGTTTAGAAGAACTGAAAACCCTGCCAAAGGTTACCTGGCGAAAAGCAGCAGCGTCAGCCGCACAGGAGAACATTTTTACGTGGATTCTGCTCCAGGGCGATGCCGGCCTCATCTCTGTTCCGCCCCAGGCCTCTCTGAGCTCGGGGGTTTCAGTTCCTGAAGCCCCTGCCCTGCGAGGCGCTGCCGGGGCCTGGGCCTCAGCCCTCCACCGTCCCTGCCTCTGCTCCCAGGTCGTCTCTTCCAACGCAGCACAAACACAAGTGTTCTCAAGCTTTTATCTTAATCCTGTTTCCCAGACCCAGGTTCTCACTGCTTCTCAGCGGCTAGCAATAATCTCTAATCTCTCTTCCTGTTAAACCAGCCCATGCGCTGCACCTGCCCTAAAACCTTCAAAGCCCAGCCCTCGCTTTGTCACCTGCCCCACAGGAAACGCTTACGTGGCTTTCGCTATCTGCCAAACAAACAAAGTCCCTTAGCCTGGCACTGAAGACTTCTATCTTCTCTTCATGCAATTTCAATTTTTCCTTCTTTATTTAATTTATTCTTTGTGGGTAGCAGCGTAATTAGGGGTTAAGGTTGCCCACCTGGCTATCAGCCCTCCTGGGTTTGGGTCGCAGATCTACCTCTGACTCGTTGTTGGGCCCTGGGAGTTGCTTAACCTCTTTACACCTCAGTTTCCCCTCCTGTAAAATGGAAGTGATGGTGCCACCTAATAGAGCTATGGTAAGTAGTAAACATAAGGCACTTAGGTAAATGTCTGGCACATGGTAAGGATGCTCCTAATCTTGTTTTAATTCTTTTAAAATAAATGAAGCATTAGCTGCCCATACACCAAACCCTCCCTAAAAAACTAACTTCACAGCATCCTGGGAAAGGTCCTGCAGGACTCACCGTATTGCGTGAGTAACAGCCTCCAAGAAACTAGGCTTCCGCGGCAGTGCCCGCAGGTATGTCTGCACGTTCATTTCAACAGCTCGGAGTCTCTGATAGGAAGCCTCCCTCATCTTCTAAATATAAAACGGAAGGCATCCGAGAGAGCAGTCATTCACCCCCAAAACTCGTCTCAGAATTAGACCCTGTTTCTGGCTGCAGGAGCCACACCTTTTTTCATGCTGCTCTGAATCTTAAAAGTGCTTCAAAACTGCTCTGAATCTGCATAATAACCCAGATTTGTAATCAGCATATCAAACTGAAGCGAGACAATCAAGGTCTCTACAAATGATCTGAGCTGGAGAACAGGTTTCATCTTTCACTCTGATTTGGACCCGCTATAATGTTGAGCAGGGTTCAAATACCATGTTCTAGGCTCAGGAGCAAACCCCAGGGCCAGTCAGCCACGTCCAACAAGGTAAGAGCTGAGTCTTCATTAGAGAGTGGGGGCAGAAGAGTAGTCACTGCCACGCGTGGCAATAAAGAGTCCAAATGTTCTGAGCGCTACAGGGCAGAGCTGTGTGAGATGCCTTAGGTGTGTAATTATTTTAATCCTCAAAGCCACCCTTGAGGAAAGGCACTGTCATCCCTATCACACGGATAAAGACACTAAAGCCCAGAGAAGTTTTAATGAGCACCCCAGCAGCAGTGACTGGGATTTCAGGCACACACCAGAATTCGTGCTCTTCAACCTTTATTATGCTATAAAGATTCAAATTAGCTCCATGTTTTTAATGCCAAGAGATGTAAAGATGGACAGGAAAGGCATTTCCACAAATCTCCGAGATGATCACAGCACCAATTCCACTAAATTAAGATGCTTCCGGCAGTGACCCAGCCTACCTCCAGTGACCTGATGACCCAGGCCTACCTCCGACCTAGGTTCAGTCTCAGGAGTTCTGCAAGCCTAGGGGCTCAGGACACTGGGGAAGGGCTTTGAAACAACTCATGAACAATTTTGGTTTGAATAACTAAGAGACCAAGAGAATCTCAAGGACTAAATCTCCAAACCATTATAAATGTCCACATTAGCCAGGACCACTGAAGCATCCAGTTCTCAGCCAGTAAGCACCCTCCACAAAACGATTTCCAAATAAAACAGTAATGAAACAAATCTGCTAGCAGAATAATTGTTCTCTGATGAAACTTAACAACCAGAAAGACTATGGATTCATGGGTAAAAACATCGAGCTAATTCCTGGTGGACATTTGAGCTCCAGAGCTTTCTCAGAATAAATTTATAAATTGAGATTCCAGGAATACTAAGGAGAATATGCCTAAAAATTCTATTAAAGTACTTTAATAAAATTATTATTAGATGTAGCATTTAAAGACAGAGGGAATTCAAGTTCATTCTATAGAGAAAACAAGGCACAGAAAGGGCAAGCATCTTGCCCAAAGTAGCACAGCTTGTTAATAGCAATTTCTACAATAGTTGTGATTCATGTAATGTTCTAGTTTCAACTCCAGAGTTTTCTTACTCTTTAAATTCCAGATTGGTTTAAAACATTCCCAAGAAACGCCCATTCATATGGAGAATAAAAGTAATATTTAAAACTTCCCTAGCTCAACCTTGAGGTATGCTGAAGAGTCATTGGTTATAGGAATAGTCTCAGAGGCCCTCTGGCTTCATATTAAATTCATAAGCGATCCACTAACAGGCAGCCCTATACAAAGGAGAGGGTATTTTAAAGTCACCTGCTAGAAATGGGAACATTGTATCATTCAATGTATGAGAACATTTCACGTGTTCAAACTTCCATCTAAAAAGTCTGAGCCGAGCCCGGCCGAGCCTGGCTCAGCCGCTGAGCATCAGCCTGGGATCCAGGAGATGGCGGTTCAATTCCGGGTCAGGGCACAGGCCCTGGTTGAGGGTTCGATCCCCGTCGGGGGCGTGCAGGAGGCAGCTGATCAGTGACTCATCACTGATGTTTCTCTCTCTCTCCCCCTCTCCCTTCCTCTCTCTGAAATCAATAAAGATATATTTAAGAATAAAATAAATAAAAAGTGTGAGCCGAAGGCCGTGTGGCCTGGGCCTACCTGCACCGTTAAGGACTCCGTTTCCCAAAGGCCTTCTGTCCCTGAAGGTAAAGAAAGTGGTAAGGCTGCCTGAGCTTCAGGAGGCGGGCGGCTCAGTGGTCGCCCCCCAAGGACTCATCCAAGCAAAGGCTGCCCTGCCGCTTCACTTGCAGGTACTGAAACGAAACACAAAGATTTAATCCATTACAAATGTAATCCATTCAGAACACTTTAATGAAAACACTCTTTTAGTAAACTCACCCCCGACCCCTCCCAAAGTGCTTGACAGGATGATGAAATTAAATCCAAAAGCAAAACAAAAAACCCGACAGCAAAACCGGCGGCACGTATTAGTGTAGTTCATGACGGCTTATCCACGGGGTCCAGCTCAGTCTTCTCGAAAAAAATACCATCTCGAGCTCAGTGAGCCCAAAGCAGCCTGGTAATGAAAGAACCATCTGTCTTCCGTTTCAGCCTCTCTCCACACACACAGCTTTGTTGTTACAAGCGGAGGTGAGAGAAGGAGCGGCTGCTCCGCAGACGCTCGGAAGGGGAAGGGAAGGGGGCGCAGAGGGAGGAGAGCGGGGAAGGGGGGCAGTAAAGCAGCAAGGCCAAAGTGAAATTAGTAAAACAGCAACTGGCTTGAGAATGTGCTGTGGCCACTTTCTCAAAAATGTTTTGAAACAAAATCTTAAAATGCTCCTGTTACAGCGTTTCTTACATAAGACTAACCCTGATACCAAAACCAGCAACAAAAAAACTGCAGCTCTGTACTTCCTGTGTCAGCAGAAAATGTTATTTTTTTTTTTAAATTCTTGAGAAACAATTATGAAAACCAACAACATCAGGCCAAATATTTCAGAAGCCGCTCAGGAATCCTAATGTCCTACAGTAATTGGGATGCTTTATTATGATAATCGTATAGTAACATGAAAATTCAGCTTCTACCAGGAAAGAAAAATTTTAAAGCTGAGTACACTAAGGCTATTTCTGCGTGTTCAGAGCGTGTGCCCCACGCTCCTGAGAGCCGTTGGAGAAAAACGAAATCAGGGGATGTGCTGAGTTGTGGACTACAGAGAACTTTTTTTCTTAAAAGTTTAAAATCTTAATCTGAACCTAAAATCCAAATCTTAAGACTAAAATCTTAAATCTTAAAATGTATAGAGAAACAGAAAATGCTCACTGTCATCTATTCCTATATGCATTTCTATATACTTTTGAAGTGCTAAGAAGTTGGCGCATTTAGAAATCAGAAGGCAGGCGGAAGTGCTCTTTAGTGGCTGTTATTATAACAGAAGTCTCCACCATGAGACAGAATTGGGAACCTAAGGAGAGTGTGGATAATGATGTTTGTGTCTCGGCAGCATTCTCCCTGAATGCATAAAAATACAGCTCCTGAGTTTCTGTCTCCTCCCACCCACTACCACTTATCACCAGCTGATGTAAAGGTGCAATCACAATACTGAAGTTGGAAGGGCCCTTGAAGATTTTCTAATCTAAACAAGTGAGTAAAGAAACCTCGATGTTACACCAGGAACAGCTAGGGGGTGGAGATGTAGTTATACCTGGAGAAGCTTAAATCGAGGGAGGAAAGAAGATAGCCCATTTTCCCGTTTAGATGGTCTTCTTGAAGAAGAGGCGTGGCCAGGCTCTGAAGGCGGATGAGCCGCGCAGCCTTCAGGGAGTTAGGTTTGCGTGCAGTAAGGAAGAGCCTGCTCCTATTCAGGTTGCCTAAAGCTACTGCATGCTGCATTGCTGGGTAATGAGTCACTCGTTACTAAAGATATTCTGCTCTAAAAACCACTTGGGCCCTGGCCAATGTGACTCAGGTGGTTGGAGCAACGTCGGTGCACTGAAAGGTTGTGGGTTCCATCCCCGGTGGGGGGTGCGTGAGAGTGTTTCTCTAATAAATTGATGTTTCTCTCCCTCCCCCTCTCTCTAAAGTCAGTAAAACATATCCTAGGGTGAGGAATTAACAAAACACTTGCGAGGGATTTGGACTGCAGTGCTAACTAAACTTTAATGTTCACTGGCATCACCTGAGCCAGTGAACATTAAAGTTTAATGTTGTTAAACTTGTTAAAATTCTGATTCAGTAGGTCTGGGTGGGGCAGAGCACGTGCATTTCTAGCAAGCTCCCAGGTGATGCCAGTGCTGTGGGTGAAGACTGTGGCTTATCAAGGACGCAGCTGGATTACAAGCATTAGAATGTTATGTAACCAGTGTTTCCCAAAGCACAGTCTTCTAACCAGATGACTTCAAAAGTCCTCTTTACCCATGATTTGGGGGCAGATGATTAATAAATAGGTTAAGTGGTTAGAAGCAGGATTTTACGAGTCCACACATTCAAATCTCCAAAAACAGTTTGTATCTTGGTATCTTGCAGTACCCGCCAGATCATACTTCTGAGCAATAACTAATGTTGCACAATTCTAAGGAAGAAATGTTTC
The DNA here is from genome assembly GCF_964146895.1 of Miniopterus schreibersii. Classification (NCBI taxonomy): domain Eukaryota; kingdom Metazoa; phylum Chordata; class Mammalia; order Chiroptera; family Miniopteridae; genus Miniopterus; species Miniopterus schreibersii. The sequence continues at coordinate 63,731,480 of NC_138106.1, read as the reverse complement.
ACTTCCATTAAAAAAAAAAAAAAAATGCTCTTATTCCAAGTTTGGCAGATAAATAAGCATTTTCTGATGAATGAAAGAAGGAATAAATATATGCATTCAAAATGCAATTATTTATGATGTTAGTATACTACAGTTAACAGAGAAGTAGGATGAAAGGAAATCATCCTACAAAATAATTTCTCCCAGTGATCTGTGTTGTAAAATCTCCAAAGGTGGGGAGGGGGAAAGTGTCCCGAGGCTATGATTCATAGGGCTCTTTATCAATGTAGAGTGCTGCATTATTTTTCTAACCCTGGAATTCACCTCCCTACCACCTATCTGAATCAAAAAAATTCCTTTGATGCTTAGAAAGCCCCATTTCTTGCTTGCTCATATTTTTGCTCTGCTCTCCTACTTAGTTAATAAATATGGGCTTGCAGTCTGTTCAAAGTCCCTTCTGATATCTTTCCTGGATAAATATGCTAATATTTGAACACAAAGACTTTCCTCAGATTTTAGAGCATTCTTAGGCTTCTCTCCCAGAGAAAATAAACCCGCAACGAAGGGGGAACCAGTTTCCAGCCTTTCCTCTGACTCTGAAAATCCTCCTTCCAATGGGTTTACTGTTGTGTGGGGAAGGCTGGGGGAGGGGGGATCAATGGGGGGGAAAGGGGGGCATCTGTAATACTTTCAACAACAGAGATAAATTTTTTAAAAAAGAAAAGAACTGTAAAATTAAAAAAATTTTAGAGCATCATCTCGATACACCAAAGTTGTGGGTTAGATCCTGGTCAGGGCACATACAAGAATCAACCAATGAATGCACGGATGGGTGGAGCAATGAGTCAATGTTTCTCTCTCCCTTCCTCTCTCTCTCTCAAATAAAAAAATGAGTAAAATTTTAAAAAGTTGTACGTAACATTCCATTTGACTTGCAAAAGCCCTTTTTTTCACACTGCTCATCACATCAGTTTATTCTGATTGAGCCTAGCTTATTCTGCTCCCTGGGAACTATCAGGACCTGTTTGTTAATTCCTCTTTTGCTAATTTTAAAAGAAAAAAGAGTGAGTTAAATTGAGGGTAAACAATCAGATAAACAAATCAAACCTTAAGATTAAAATGTGGGAAATTTTCCTGCTTTCCACAGCAAATGCAAATATGTGATAAACTTACATTACTACCCAACATCAGATGATCCTCTAAAGCCTCTAAAATTACTCTAATGACATAAATCATCATTTGGGTTACCTTATAATTTATTATCGCAAATAAATCAACACAAGTGATACATATTTTTTATAAAATTATAAATCCTAGATTAATTTCCTAATACACCAGTAGGTTAATCCTTTCGTCAAAGCACATTGAGTCAAATTCATTTCCTGAAAATGTTAACTCTGAAAGTTTTCACCTCCTGGGGTAACTTTGTTCATTTAGTCAATAAGTAATTTCCCAGGGCCTACTCTAAGCCAAAGAGTGTTCTAGATACTGAAGATACAGTAGCAAAGAAGAAAAGCAGTTTATAATCCAGGAGAGAGGCAGAAGTGAGCTGGTGGTTCACAAGTAACTTTTAAAGGACAATTGTGGTTTGAGTAGAATTCTCAGAAAACTCCTCTGAGACAGAGTTAACCAGATGAAATTAGGGTGGAAATAAAAAACAATCTAGGCAGAAAAAACAGCATTGGCAAAGATTCTGACGTGAAAATGAAAAAGTACACTGAGAACTGAGGTTGCTGACAGGAGTGATGATGAAAATAACTAATCTTTGCTGCACAGCTATTACCTGCACAGACTCGTATCACCCTCACAACGGCCCCGCGACAGGCGCTGCTACTCTCATTCTACAGATGAGGAAGCTGAGGCTTAGAGACACTGACTCGTCCAAGAGCTCAGAGCTAGAAGATGTCAAGCCAGGGTTTGGCCTACAAAGTCTGCAGCTGGGGTCTTTATTTTTAACCTGTGTGCCATGATAGCTTCCCAAGAACCAGGTCAACTGGGAGGTTTCCCTATGTTCAGATTCATTCTGTCAACTTTCATTTTCACAGAGCCACATCGTAAAATACAGATGTATTAGAATGGCCTCAGTCTCATTCCCAGTCTTGGTAAGTGTACGGCTCCTAGTTGGAACTCATTTCCTTAGGAAATATTTCATAGAATTTTTTTATCACGAAAATGTTAATAGAAGTCTAAATGTCAATATTACAAATGCCCATGAACCCCCAAGCCAAAATAACCGTATCTTTTCAGGGATTATTTTCTAATGTAGATTTAAGTTCCTCTCCCTACTGCAGCTACTCTTCTGTCAAATGCAACCACTATCATGAATTCAATAGATAGCCAGTCCACTTTTTATTCATACACAGGTACAAACACACACATTCATAAACATTATATGCTGTACAATATTGCTTTCTGTGATGTTTAACATTTACATAACAAATATATAGCATTCTGAAATTTGGGCTTTCCACTCTACACTTCTGGTTTGCAGGCCCACCCACACTGATGAATAAAGGTCTAGTTCATACTTTTTGAGTTCTGCGTTCTATGAACCAGCTTTACCACAGAGCTAACCATTCCCTACAAGTAGACATTTGGGTGGTTTTCAAAGAATTGTCTGTCTGGGTGTTATCTTGAAGCCAAATTTCCATTTTCCAATCTACAAAAGCCAGTTTACAAAGTGAATGAACCTTACAAACTGCTAGAAATAGTCTCAAAGAGAAACTTCACTTTAAAGAGGGGCTTTTTCCCCCTAAAATAAAACCTTTAATAACTGAGGTCACATAAAAATACCTAGATATTTGGAATACTATGAATCTCTGAAAATGGAACATAAATAGTACTTTAAATGAGAAAATGAATTTCTAGTGAAGGTAAATCTGTAATAATCCTGTTGAAACAAAACATATTGAAGAGAAAGTAGAGGCAGAAAATAAGTCTTCTTATGACTGCTTTCTCTTCCTGATAACCACACTGACTGGGCAAAAAACCAGTGATGGAGCAAGTAGGTAAACTAAAGGTTTGTCTAGAATGCTTTGTTTTGTGTTCTGGCCAGAAAATAACCCGAGGCACAATCCCACAGGAAGATCACCAAGGTTTTTTTGGAATCAAGGGACTGGGAAGTGCCTACTACAGTACATGCCAGAGTCAATATTTGATAAGACAGACAATGAACCAAAGCAATACAATGCTGGGCCCTGATCTTGAAATGGTCACACCTTTAAACTGTTTAACTAGTTTATAGCTAATGTTCTGTTTTCATTAATGAAAAGTTTTAACTCAAGGAAATCATAATAAGGTTTATTATCGAGTGCACAAATTGAGTCAAGTCTATAAATATGTGAAGACCCATATGGAATTCCTATACCTTTAACATTATTTTCTATTAAAAAAAAGAATCTCAGGAAACTTCAAAAGGCAGATGTTTTTAAAATATGGATAACTGTTTATTAACGTCTGCGTTCTTCACACTCTAAAATAACCTAGTCTGGAAAATGCCAAAGGCAATTCAAACGGGCATTTCTCTTTGGACGGAGGGCAAGTCTCTTCTAGTAGATTTCCAAAAAGTGTACAACATCCCCAAGAAGGTAAGCTAAAAAAAAAAAAAATCTGGGTTTCCAATGAAAGAAGTAATTGCAGTACCCTGGGAGTCACAATGAAGTCATACTGTTCAGCCCCATTTTCAAAAACAACTAGCCAGCCCTGGCCAGTTTGGCTCAGTGGCTAGAGCGTCGGCCCACAGACTGAAGGGTCCCGGGTTTGATTCAGGCCAAGGGCATGTGCCTCGGTTGCAGGCTCGATCCCTGGCCCTGGTCGGAGTGTGTGCAGGAGGCAACCAACCGATGTCTCTCTCTCACATCGCTCTCTCTCTCCCTTCCACTCTCTCTGAAAAGCAATGGAAAAAATATTCTTAGGTGCGAATTAAAAACAATTCAAAAAACCAAAAAAAAAAGAAACTAGCCAAATATTTTAGCACATTCCATAGGCAAGCCAAAGAGATCACGGCTTCTAGATCCCTGGCCTCCAGCCCAAGGAATCCTCCTGGGCTTAGGAAAACCCTCCCAGGGTTCAGGAGGAAGGCGTGAACTCAACTGAAATGTATCCTACCAGTAAATCAGTGAAATTGCTGGCCAAGAAGGTGGAGCAACACCACCGTCCATTTATCCATCTGTCCATCCATCCATCCAACACAGATATTTATTACCCATTTGTCACATAGCACAAGATCCATAGCACAAGATCTCAGGGTGCAAGGACTGTCTGAGTTGAGAGAACCCAGGTATATACGAAAGTCAAATCTATATAGCCACACATTTAAACACAATTAAACATACAAACATGCCCTGGTCGGTGTGCTAAATGCTTAGGGCTTCTGCCCACGTACCAAAGGGTCTTGGGTTTGATTCCCTGCCAAGGGCACATACCTGGGTTGCAGGTACAATCCCTCCGAGTGCAGGAGGCAACCCATCGATCGATCTCTCTCTCTTCCCCTCCCTCCCTTCCACTCTCTCTAAAATTCAATGGAAAAAATATCCTCAGGTGAAGATTAACAAAACAAAAAAATACAAACGCAGTCTTTTGCCTCAATCTAAGCTACAGCTTCAAAGCACACTGTTTTATTATTTTTCAATTATATAATAAGTATATTTGACAGAATACATGATTAACATAAAACATGCAGCTTTTTTCCATTTCCCCCTCAAAGGGCAAAATATACATATTAAGATATTGCATAAACAGCAGAAACCAGAAGTTGAGAGAAGCTTAGCAAAAGCATAAGGAACCATAAATAGATCTGCAACAAAAACTAGGACTATTTAAAATTTTGAAACTTCCCATGCTTGTGATTTTTTCATTTATTTTTTATTTATTTTATTTTATTTTTTAAATATGTCTTTATTGATTTCAGAGAGAGGAAGGAAGAATGAGGGAGAGAGAGAGAAACATCAATGATGAGAGAGTTGTCACTGATCAGCTGCCTCCTGCAGGCCCCCGACTGGGGATCGAGCCCCGCAACCCAGGCATGTGCCCTGACCAGGAATCGAACCGGGATCTCCTGGATCCTAGGTGGACGCTCAACCGCTGAGCCACGCCCAGCAGGGCAACTTGTGATTTTTTTAAATGTTCTGAAGATTTCCCCCTAGCTCCTAGTGGTCAGCCAAAGCTTCTGCAGTGAAAGGAAGCAGGGCGTTTAGAGGTGCAGGTCCACTCTGTGATGGAGCCAGGCTATGGACATATGAGCTAAGGGGCAGAAACGGTGCGGAGAGCATTTTAGACAAAAGCCATGAGCAAGTTCCTAGGTCCAGAAGGGAGGAAACAAAAGAAGAGCACAGGAAGGGGCCTGGGTCAGTGGAGTAACCATGGGGACTTTGCAACACACTGGTCCTTGTGGTTCCCCTAAAACCAGAAACTCAGCCCAGAAAAGAAGATAAGTTGTAAGGCAGTCTAAAAGCAGTCCTTTGCTACCACGCTCACAGAGCTCCTTATTACTAAAGCCTAATTACTGGGCTGCTCTTTGATGGGCTTTCGTATTTCCTCAGGTGAGAACTGCTCTTTGATATGCCCTAAGGACCACAGAATGAGACCTTTATTTGCAACCCGCCAAACTACTTCAAAGTAGGTATTTCATTTAAAAAACAAAGTTGGATTTATTTTTTTTCTATTAAAGGTGATTCTGACCCAGAGGAACTGGGGAGAACTGGACGCAGCAGTGGCCCAGCCTGGGTCTGGGAGTGGGGCAAGGCCGCAGCGATGGGAGTCACAGGAGGCAGATTCTCAAGCTCTGCTCTGGGGCAATCAGGAAACGAAGCCAACTGGGTCTGAAAATGCTAATGACGGGCAGAGTGAAGGAAAGAATGGCGATGGAACCTCTGGCTTCCTACAGGGTGCATCACAGGCATGGGAGTGCCCAGGGGCAAGAGGGCATTCCGTGAGCCAGTCCTGACAGAAGCAGCCAGGAAAGGGTACAGCCAGGGCAACTCCAGGACCAGGGGACAGGAGTGCCCTGGGGGAAGCAGAACAGAGGGACCAGGGCACCAGCCCCCCACACACACCCTCCTAGGGCTGCAAGAACAAAGTGCCACAAATGGGGTGGCTTACGACAACACAAGTGTTATCGTCTCACTATATACTGGTCACACAGTACCCTGTCTCTGGAGCCTAAAAGTCCAAAATCAAGGTGTTGGCAGGGCCATGCTCCTGCTGAAACCTGTACGGAGAATCCTTCCTTGGCTCTTTCTAGCTTCTGGTGGTTCGCTGACCCTCCTTGGTGTTCCTTGGCTTGCAGATGGGTCACTCCAACCCAGTGCTCTCCCCGTGTCTGTCTTCACATGGATGCTTCTTATATGGACACTAGTTACATTGGACTAGGGGCCCACCCTACTCCAGCATGACCTCATCTTAACTACTTACATCTACAACAACCCTATTTCCAAATGAGGTCACATTCTGAAGTACTTGGAGTTAGGACTTCATCACGTCTTTTGAGGGGACACAATTCAACCTGTAACACCATCCTTGGGCTGCCCAGTCCTCGCCCTCAGCCAGGACTCTGATGTTCTGGAGCCACCCAGGACACCTGGGTGCTAATTCAAGTCAAAGAGACACAGAGAAAAATTACCCTATGGTGGTGGAAGTCTGAATCGTGGTTACCTCTAGAGAGGGGAGCTGTGACGGGGGGGGGGGGGGGGGGACGACTCCCAGAGGGCAGATAATGTTCTACTTCTTCATCTGGAGGCAGCTGACCTGGGTATGCTCCCTGGGAGGTAATGTATGAACTACACTTACATGGTTTGTGGACTCCTCTATATGTCTGATACTCCTGTAAAAACATTACTTTAAAAAGCATTAGAGGGTATGAGCTGCCTAAGAAATAGGAGTCCTGGCAACCTAGGGGCATGACCTGGGAGGGGCCACAGCAAAAGAGATAGCTGCTCAGTCCTGCTGGTTCAGCACATGCCAAAGTAATTCATTTATAATAAGAAAAATGTAAGTGCCAAGGAGTCTATACCTTTGAACTGGTAGATTGGCAACTTCTATGGGCAAATTCATGGGTGATAATTAACAAGTTGTTTGATAAGCACAGACCACATTAAGGACACTTTCTCTCCTCAACCGTGCTGGAAACGTGCTAAGACACTTCTTGCTCTGCCCTCTGTTTTCCTGGCCTCCTTGCACACCTCTCCCACACATTCCGTGTTCAAGCTAATTATAGTTCAATTACGTCTCAGTGTTTTTTTCTTTCACATCTAATACTTCTCTGGGAAATTTAAGCTCTTGTGGTTAGGATGCTTTGGGTCCTATTGCTTAATTTCTTAGCAAAAGAAATCAACATAAAAAAACAGAGTTAAAAGTGTACTGGACACCACTCTGATTTAGCAGAAAACATATTTTGGAGTAAAACCATATCAGATTTTCTAGAATTAAATATAATCCAGACTTTTAATATCAGTTACTGCATAAACTTGGAATAATATATTGATATATTAAAAACTGAGTGACAGCTTAAAAATGAGAGGGGAGAGGGGAAGGAAGCCAAAGCTTAATGTCAAAGCAAACAAAGAAAAATCAAATATTGATCAAAATTTAACATTTAAATGATCAAGCACATAATTATAGAAAAATAAAGCTGTGGCTGGAAGCGCTTGGTTTTCTGTTCTGTAAAATGTGTCAGGAGGCACTGAAAGGCGGCCAGGAATTCGCAGTGATCCCCTTCACTGTTCTCGGATGTCTCTGTCCTGCTGATGCCCATCTCTACTCTCGAATTTCATACGGACTCCCATGCTTCAGAAGTCGCAAATGGTATTAAACACCTGGGTTATTAAAAATGAGAGCTCTAACATCAATTATACATTACCGTAGCTAATGTTTTCATCAAATGGAAGAGATGTATTCCGTGCCACGTGTAAACCCAAGTCCAGCTTCAGAAGCAATGTGCAGGATTTGCCTGCTATAAGTTGTCTTTGTAGACCTACGTCCTATAAGGCACATAGCCTCAGGGAGATGCAAACGCATAGGCCATGGGGGTCTGAGTCTGATCGAGCAGACTCCTACATCCTCTCCTGCATCGTCTCCTAAAATGCTCGCCTTTGAATGTTATGCTCTGAGAGCACCAAGCTTCGAGCATTTCTCAATCATGCGCTGTGTCATGCCTAAGAGCCTTGGCCTCGCTCTTCCTTCGACCTGCAGTGCTCTCCCCCCCCCCTCGCCTCCCAGCCTCCCCCCTCCTTGCCATAAATTAGAATCACCTGCTGGGATCTTGCTTTTCAAGGAGGACTTCCCACCCTTTCCGTCTCCACCTTGCATTAGGATGAAGGCAGAGGAGTGTCTAAGAAAACGAGCATACATAAAGCTGTTTCGAGAACAAGAATAAACTCTGAATCATATTTTTTAAACTATTAAAAAACTCAAAAAGATATTGTTTTTTAATGGATATCTGAGTAGTGTTTGCTTCTAACCCTAGTGTATTTTTAAAACGTCATAGTGCTATTCAACCAATAGGTTTCATCCCCAACTTCACTAAAAGCCCATGTGCACATGTGCGCTTGTATGCACACACACATACATACATACATACACACACATACATACATACACACACACATATACACACACATACACACATACCCGCATCCCTCCCCTGTGCCCACAGATCCCTACATTATAAACATAGGGATCTACATTTATAGATCCCTGGAGCCAGCACAGGATAGGTGCCCACATATTTGTTGCTGTTCACTGAAGAATAATTTAAGAAAACACAACATGAGTAAATTAATAGAGTCCAAAGTGGAGTCAGGTGCCAAAAGAAAACAGACCTGAAAAACATCAGAGCTAGATGAGGTCAAACAGAAAGACATTCTGGAGAACGTTAATTTCTAACATTTGAGGAAGAATACAGTTATAATAATAGAATTATAATAACAATAATGGCAAGTAACATCGATTAAATGTTTGATATTTGGCAGAACCTATGCTAAACTATTTACGTGTGCTTACTATTTTCATTTTTAAGAGAGCAGCTTGGTCTCTTGAATTTCTCACAACCACTGCCCTAAGAGGGAAACCACATTCTTTTTTTTTTAAAGATTTTTAAATTGATTTTAGAGTGAGAGGAAGGGAGAGAGACAGAGAAACAAAATCAGCTGATCTCACACGCCCGTCCCGGGGATCAGGCCCGCAACCGAGCGCATGTGCCCTGACCAGGAACCAAACTGGCAGCCTCTCAGGGCACAGGAGGCGCCCGACAGCTGAGCCACACCAGCCGGGGCAATATGTGCTCACTTTTTAATTATAGGAATAACTGTGATGTGGACATTATCTCAAATGTACAGATAAAGAAAGCAATACTCAAAAGTTAGGCAACTTGCTCAGAGTCACCCATTATAAGCCATGAAAGTGGAAAATGAGCAGCAGTGATAACCTGGCTCAGCTGAGGAGGAGCAGGGGCCTGTGGAAAGCACAGCCCAGGCTGCCCGGCCGGGTGGCCAGCTGGTTAGAAGGCCACCCCAACACGCCAGGCTGTGGCCCGCTCAGGGCGCATGCAAGGGCCAGCCAACGAGCGCACAAGTAAGTGGAACAGCAAATCAGTGCCTTTCTCTCTCTCTCAAATCAATCAATCAATTAACAGATTAATTTAATTTTTTTAAAAAGGCATCCCAAGCTAAAATACTGACAGGCTTGCAGTGGCTACAGGTTCAAACGGGAGAGTAAAATAAAAGTCAGCAACATGAAATGGCAGAAAAAAACACCCAAGACCAGCGGGAGAAATTCTCTGGATTTTTGAGCAGGAAAAAAAAAATTCCCTAATGAAAACCACACTTGAGGGATGTTATTATAAAAGGTGCCTGGACAGAAATATTGGTGTTTATAGGTAAAGAGCTTAGGTAGAACATTTTTATAAGAATGATTATATTATTTTATGGTTAAAGCAGAAGAGCCCACTAAATCTGCAAAAAGTTGTTTTTTTGCTATAGATGGTCCAGATTTGTCCTCCAAGAAATTCAGTACCTGGAAAACATTTATAGGTACCTCAGGATCAGAAAGTACACATATCTCCTAACATCCTGCTTGTGAAAAATCCAATTATTTCTAATTTATTTGTAGCATAGTTGGGATCTAACAAGAGTGGTTAGCTAACTTACTTTGACATTTCCCTAAAATATTCTAATGGAAATATTTAGGCCAGCACCATAGAAGGTGCTGTTTTTATTAAAATAATAAAGCCTAGCTGAACATGGCTCAGCTGTTGGACATCAACCTAGGATCCAGGCGATCGGGGCACATGCACAGGTTGTGGGCTCGATCCCCAGTTGGGGGCATGCAGGAGGCAGCTGATCAATGACTCTCTCATCGTTGATGTTTCTCTCTCTCCCTCTCCCTTCCTCTCTCTGAAATCATTAAAGATATATTAAAATAATAATAAAAATAAAATAATACAATCAAATATATAATAAATTAAATTAAATACTTTTATTCAAACCCGTGCACCCCTTCAGCAAGAGTCCTTCATGCATTAAGAGATGGAGGAGGCAGAGATAAGGGAATGTGTACATTTTCTATGCTCAGTAGAGCCAAAGAATAAAAAGAGATTAGAGATTTCTTTTTAAATTCCCCGACTCCTTTTGATGATTAATATAGAGTTCATATAAAATATAGATAACATATAATAATTATAATATATAATTTCCAAATATCCACAGTATTTTGACGGCAGTGTCCCTTATGGTGCAAAGATCACTTACATTTACAAGCGAGTTCCTTTAACTTTTAGAATCTATCAAAATAAAATTATAAATTAAATTAATTGCTGTGACTGAAAATCCACTCACACTCTAGCTGAATCCCTAGATTATCATCTCATTGCTCTTATCTAAATGCAACTGGATAACCCATTTTCCAATTTTTCAATGCAGTTTAATGACATTCTATTGTCTCTAACCTCTTTTTATTCTTTGGCTCTGCTGAGCAGAGAAAATGTACATATTCCCTTTTCTCTGCCTCCTCTATCTTTTAATGCATGAAAGACTCTTACTAAATGGGTGCCCAGATTTGAATAAAACCATGTAATTTTATTTCATTTATTGTATTTTATATTATTTATATTTTACATTTATGTTATTTTATTATTATAATAAAAGCAGCACCTTCTACTGTGCTCCACTAAGTATTTCCAGTAGAATGCTTCCTAAGAAGAAAACTCTACCAAGCTGCCAGAAACAGTGGGCTGATAACTAAAATCAGAGAGGGTGGGGAGGGGGAGAAGGGACTCCTTTATGTGGGACAGGAAAAAACAAATCTAAGAGGTAGCACCTTTAAATATTTAGAATTTTTCAAACATGAATACAGAATATCTCTAATAACCAGGAGGATGCCTTCTGAAGACAGCGTCCCTCCTGAGAAACTGTCACCAGGCGTCTGTCTCACCCAGAGCCGGCCGCTGGGCCCCCCTCCTGTGCCACCTCCTCTCTCAGGTCCCTCCGCCAGGTCAGGTGTCCCTCCCCCACTCCTCCCGGCTCTTCTAATCTTGCTGAGGAGAGCTTCTTACACCACGGCATGTTTTTGTCTCCAATTAGGTTAAAGGATACCTATTAGAACCTAAAACATATCATAATAAGCGTTGGAACTTGAGGAAAGCAAATCTCTGCCTACTCAAGGGCATGAAATTGTGCATGTAGAGATGTTCGGGTGCTATTAAAGGGGGGATGACTTTGCCACATTCTTGGCAAACCTATATCCTCAGTAATGTAACCACAAACCTGATTAACCCAACTCAAATTACCATAAATTACAAAAACGTATTGGAAGGATCCATCTGATGACATTTACTTACCAGTTTCTTTCCTATCAGCATTAACACACTATAATATTTTCAAAAAGAAAGAAACCTCAAAATCCGAGGTGTTTTAATTAACACATTCAAATCCACAGGGATTACCTCACTTTTCACCTGTTTTCTCCAATGGGTAAAGCTTTTGAGATGAAAAATTGATCATCTTAGTAGTTATAAAGCTGTTATAACCGAGCTGTTATATTAAGATTGTGAGTTTATCCATGGCCACTGAATGAGTCACTTGGCCAATATTTGCTCAATCTATATAATGTTCTGGGCACTGCACCAGATACAGGGGACACAGGAGTAAAGAAGAACAGACAACATCGCTGCCCTCTCAAATAGAAATGTGTTCCAGATTTTATGCCACTACATCAACCAGTGAGAAACAGACACGAAAGCTGAAAGTGAGTTGTTATATTAGTGATGCTAAGAATGTAAGTGAATAAATGAGCAGGGCATCTGGCTAAAGAATCTTAAAAAACAATTTTCTCTCTAAAGAGTGTACCAAGCTTCCCCAGAGAGTAATATACTGGTGATGAACTATCCTGGAATCAAAGGATAACTGATAAAAATGCTGGGCCTTCTCTTCATTTCTGATAAAGCAGCACTATTAGGGTTTATTAACTAGGACATAAATTTTCATAACTTAAGAGCTACTATAAAATTGCCAAGATCCTCTACAAAGACCAATAGAAATGAAATTTCACAGGCACAGCCCATTCCCATGAGAAGTATTGCGAGTCTTGCACATGACCCCTGGAACTACTCTAAAAAGAGCACGGACCTCCCCTAACAGCCTGCACAGAGGGAGGCCTGGGAGACAGAGGGTGGGATTCAGGAAAAGGCAAGGCTTTAGGATTATTCAGATAACCACCTCTTGCAACAATCATTGTCTTGCAAAAGATATCAACTGTAACATATTTGACTAAATCATTAACTTAATTTTAAATATCTAGTTTCAGGTATCACCAGCCAACCCAGAGACTTCTTAGAGACAACTAGACATTCAGTCTGGAGAGAGGTTGAGATACCAAAGCTAGAGATGCCGGGGGGGGGGGGGGGGGGGGTTATGCATGAAGATGAAACTGAATATATGGATTTATTTCAGAGGATAAGAGGAACACTGCAGAGGGTCCTCGAACCCTGCCTGCTTCTCTCTGTGGATATGCCTGTGCCCCGGCAGAGGACAGGGAAGGAGAAATCAGTGGTGGCCAAGTAAGGGGGGTAAGAAATACCAACTGAAAGTGAAAATGTGCGTGTGAGGGGGAGAGAAACAGGAAAGCCCATAGCACACTGGGTAAAGACTGAGTTAGCCTCTGATTAAAAATCCCCAGTGTCGTCCCACTCTAATCAAAACACAAGTCAAACTCCCTTCTACGATCTGAAGGCTTCACAGCAGCTGTCCCCTCCCTCCCTCCCTGACCTCGTCTCCCCCTTCTGCACTCTTCTTCATCTAGTTCTTCAAACACCCCAAATTCATTCATGCCTCTGGCACTTTGTAGTTGCTGTTCCCTCTGCTAGAAGGCTCTTCCTTCTGTTCTTTACTTGGCTGGCTCCTTCTCACCATTCCCATCTCAGATCAGATATCACCCCCTCAGAGCAGCTTTCTGGTTGCCCTAAAGCAGCTGTCCCCCATCCCCTCGCTAGCACACCCCTGTGCTGTATGGTCTTCAAAACACTCATTCTATCGGAAAGATTTTTCTTCCGTTTATTTGCATCTTGTTTAATGACTCCATTTCCCACAAAAACATAAGCTCCGTAAGAGCAGGGGCTTTGTTTTGTTCAACACTGCACACCCACCGCCAGCGCTGAGAACATTTCCTGTTGCACGGTGGATACTCAGTAAATATTGGTTGAATTTCACGTCTCACCTAATGGAGGACCATGCAGACAGTCACCCATAATCCACTGGAAAACCACTGTCTGCTCCCCTGTCACCCCCACCTCCCAGCAGTGACGGTGACCCCCAGCCATACCAACACTCTGCACCTGCTCCTGCAGCCAGTGGACAGCAAGGGTGACCCTGCTTCCCTTGGAAGGCTCTCCAGCTTCCTTGCCATCTCCTTATCTAGAGGCCTTATTTCCCGTATCTCCCACAGATCTTTCTGTATCTCCCACAGATCTTTCTGTTGCAGGAAATCACCGTTTAAAGAACCCTTCAAAGACCATCGTTACAGGCTACTGAACAAAACGATGCCATTTTCACACCAAGCCTGAGGCATAAGGGGGAGACAGAGAGAATAGGGGAGAAGAGAACCTTTCATTAAGCTTTCCAGTGTTTATGAGGAGAAGGCCTCCGAGAGGTTGGCTGCTCTCCTTCCCTTCTTTCCCAATGGTCCAGGAAGAGGAGAGCCCCTGGCCAGACGCAGAAGGTTGTGGCACTAAGCTGGCTGCTCCCCGCTGGATAACCAAAAGCTCTCCAAGAGAAAAAAAAAAAAATGCAAACACCAGAAACAGACGCAGATCTTACTTCTCCTTACTCTCTCTTGCCCTCATAACCTCACTCCCAGAATCTCATCCCTTCTTACCCCAACAGCCAAGCTCCTGACCAATTCTGAGGCCCTACGGATCCCCACGGTGAGCAACTGTGCTTCTGACGCCCGGACGTGGAACCACAAAGACAGTTTCCTACCGAAGCCCTGTCAGGTCTAGAGCATGCATTCTACCCTACACATGGAGCTCGCTCCAAATCAAATACCTTCTTATTTTTAACCCAGAAGGGCTCCCTTGGAAATGGCGATGGATGTAGTTGGGATAAACAGGAGAGGTTCATTTCACCTGTGAGGGTGGGGATGGAGCCCTGGGAAGACCTCCTTCCAGGCAAGAAGGATAGATAGGAACTTCAGTGAAACTATATTCAGAATGAAAAGAACTTTTGGAACGCAACCCACTGGAGGTGACGTATCCTCCTGACCTTGTCCAGGGACACAGCACACCTCAGTGGCCTGTCAACAACGTGGAGAAGACTGAACGTCTGAAGCTACCAGAAGGAAAGGCAAAGTACGCAGACCACCTGTTCAAGAAGCCCAGCTGACAGTGTAATGAAGAAAGTGTATGCAGATTGGGGCACTGGGGCGAGGCAAAGGAGCGGGAGAGGCACCCGGGGAAAGGATTTGTGAGCTATGTACCCCGTGGGGGCTTCCTGGGGTGGTGCAGGGCAGAGGCGAGGGAGGCAGACCTTCCCGTGGCCCACTCTAAACCACCTACCCTGGGGCAGTCTCAGGGGCTACACATTCCTGTCTCACAGTGCCGCTCGGAAGATTTAATAAAACAGCGTATGTTCCCACGCTGGGGATCACAGCGGGTGCCACACGGGTTCCCTGCTTCCTCCACCTCCTGGATAAGCACAGCCTAGAATTCACGTTCAACACGTCTAAGGTCCCCGACCTTGAACGGAATCAACTTCCGTGGCAGTCAAGTGGCAATCCCCACGGTTAGCCAAAGGCGCTTACCAGAGAAACACGGGAAACAGCATTATTTCATCTCTCCCACAGTGATCCACGTGATGTGGAACCCACAAATATCTCCCACAGAAGAAAACAGCCGGCACTCCGTTGGGGAATGAGAAAACCTGAGAGTTACAGTTTTCACCACAGACGGACTGCTTTTAGTGGCGTCTCTTCACGGCACTATTCTGCCAACACGTCTGTTCCTTTCTGAGCCTCAAAGATTTTTTTATTGATGTGGGGTTTAAGAGCAAATTGAGTATTTCCCCACTCCACCCCCCCCCCAAAAAAATCTACTGAAACGTAGTCAAAATAGCGGTTTCCCTTTATGGCCCCATTAGAAGCAAACGAGGTACAATCTGGGGCTGTGACCAGAAAGTCCCATCCCCGGGCCTGCGTGGAGAGACCTGGAGGTCAGGGCGGGCAGGAGGCCTGGGGCCACCGAGGGCGAAGGGCGTCTGGCCCACCCGCAGTTTCCCCCCTGGCCCCCCAAGCCCAGCACTCAGGCTCCTGGACTCCGAGCAGGACCTGCGGCTCGCGTCCCGCCACGCTCCGGCCGCGTGAACCCGCGCCCCGCTCCCACGGTTTCCCAACGTTGCCTTCGCGCAGCCACAGTCACCTCTCCCCTGGCCTTTCTCAGAAAGAGCGTCAGAGAAGGAACTTTGGGTTTGCTTTTAGTTTCTGGAAATCGCTTCTTATACATTTTCTTTAAAGGCAAAATGACAGCGCGCAAGGGCGGGGGGCTGAGGTCTCGGCCTCGAAATGACCAGTTGCTCCTCCCTCACCTTCGGAGCTAACGGCCGCCTACACACTGCAATTTTCTTCGCCGCCCTTTCCCCCAAACGCCTCGGAGCTCGCTTTGTTAGGTCTGGTTCTGTGGCGGGAAGGGTTCGTCGGAAATGTTTTGCTAAGGTCGGAGACGGGAACCTCGCTCTCGCCGCTGCTCCCCCACAGACCCTCACAAAAGGGGAGCGGCGAGCGAGGGGCCGCCACCCCTCCGGCGCCCTAGCTCCCCTGAGGTTAGAGAACAGGGTCCCACGGCAGGGTCCTCGCGGCCCCCCGCGCCCCTCCGCCCTCCCCGGGCTGGGACCGGGCTCCGAGCGCCCCTCCGGGGTGGGGGGAACGCGCGCCACGCGCAGGGCCGGGAGGGTGCGCGGAGGGACCGTGGCCTCAGCGCGCCCCCCGCCCCGACCCTGCGCTTCACAGGCTGCAAAGCCCGAGGATCTGGGCGGCACAGACCCAGGCCACCCGGACCCGGGGTGGAGCTCGGCCTCCCAGCACCTCTCACGACCCTCACCCCCATGCAAACCCGCCGCGAGCCAGCCAGAGGCCCAGGCGCTTAGACCGCAGAACCTTGCGGGGTTCCGCGGCCCGGGGAGGGGGTCCCCTGCGCTCACCCCGCCGCCGCCGCTAGCTCCAAGCCGGCTGGTGCCTCTCCCGCGGCGTCTGCAGCATCGGGCCGCCGAAGCCCGGCGGTGGGAACAGAGGACGGTGGCGCGGGTCAGAGGCGGCGTGGGCACGATCCGGTGCCCGGGACCTGGCCGGGGAGCAGGGAAGGGCGCAGTGCCGCCCGCAGGCCGGGCCGCAGGCCGGGCGCCCGCCAGCCCGCGCGCTGCCCTCCGCGCCTGGGTCCAGATGCCAGGCGACTGCGCCCAGCGCCTCCGGAGCCGCGGGGAAGCTCCTCCTGCTCCGGGGCTGGCGCCAGAGGGGCGGGGGCCTCGGCCGCCCCCAAGCTCGCGGGGGAAGGTGCAACGCGGTGCGCGAGGCTGTGGGGCTCCGGGTCCCCGCAGCGGCGAGGGGGAGCGCAGCTGAGCCCGAGCTCTGGGGCTGGGCGGCCACCGGCGGCGCGCGCTCCCGGGAAAGTCACCGCCAAGGGGAGGCCGGGGAACGCGGCGCGGCTTCAGCGCGGGCTGGGAGGATCAAGTTGCCCGGCCGAGGAGACACTCCCGCACCGCCCTGCTGTGTTGGGAAGACTGCCCGGGAGAACTCGAGGGGAGGCCCGGCGCTCCCCCTTCCCCGCCGGGCTGGCGGGAGGCAGGAGTAAACACATTTGCTCTGCGCACCGGGAGACTCCGGTGACCCGGGGCGGAGCGGGCGGTCCCTGGGAGAAGGGGAGGGGTGTGGAGCGCTCCGGAATCCAGGGACTCGACTCTTCAAGGGCAAACCTATTCGAGCTTTGTATCTTTGGGAGATGTTCTTTGAGGGAGGCTAACGAAGGTGGGACGCGCGTTTTAACCAGCAGCTCTCCCTTGAGAAAAAGCGTATGATGTCCTCATACTTGGATGGCTCTGAATACTTGTTAAATTCCAGTTGCTTGTGAAATAATTCATTGTCTAACTGCGTTTAATTAATAGCCTCAGCCTTGAGACACCGAGCGTCATCATCACATGCCAGCAAATGACCCCAGAGGGAAGAGCCGCAGACGCGTGTGATTCAAAGCGGGCTCTGTGCGAGGCACCGAAACAAAGTCCTTCTTCTGTGTTTGTCGTAATTTTAACAGCAGCCCTAGCTCAGCACTTGTTATTTCCTATGGTTTCACACACACACACACACACACACACACACACACGAAAACGGAGAGGGTTCAGAAAAATCCCTGGGCCTTTCCCTCTCTTGAAATTGCCTTTGCAGTGACACACACGGATTTTGTCATTTTAAAGGTGACTCCGGAGACATCAGGGTAGTGAAAAACATTTAGGGAATTGATCCCGCTGGGCCCATTTTTCTTGAGGCTACTTTGCTCTTTTAGTTTCTCCTGAATTCCTTATCTCCCTTCTCTTGCTAGTGATTCGCAGAGTTGCAGCAGCCGCGGAGCAGGAGGCGCTGGGCGTCGGGACGCGCGCGGAGCGCAGCGCACCCCCCCCCCCCCCGCGGGCGCCCGGCCTGGGGGCGGCCCCGCGCGCTCCCCGGTTCGCCAGCCTGGCACTTCTCTCCAAGCAGCGTGCTGGCAAATGCAAATAATCATGCTGCTGATTTCCCCAGTACCGAATTATGCGTGCAAGAAAAAGGGAGTTCAGACTTCCCGGGAAACCTCTTCATAACTGCACAAAAGATAGTATCTCCAGAGGCTCCTGATGCTGGCAGGGTTTCAGAGGTGCGAGCAGCCCAGTGCCAGGAACTGCGTTTCCTCTGCATTTCCTCAGCCTGTAAGATGGGGGAGGCGGCAGGGTGGGGCTAGGGACCAGTGTGTCCTAGGCCATGAACGTGTAAAACATCTGTGTGGTGGAAGCCACATGAAGACAAGTGAAAGAAAACAATTGCTGCGTATTATTAAAAAGGATTACTATCTGGAATATACAGGTGTTCCCCCCCCCCAAAAGATGTATGTACATTTTAACAACGGATAGCTCAATTTTGAAAATGAAATGCATTTTAATAAACACTGCCTTTATAATTATTCAAAGTGTGTGTATACATTTTGGGGGGACACCCTATAGAAAGGATTCTTACAGACCCGTTTAAAAAAGGACAATCCGTTTTAAAATAGGACCCAGGCCATAAAGCAAGCAATCCACAGAAGAAATAGAAAAAGTCCACAAACTTATACAAAGATTTGAGTGTCTTTTTATAACACTGTTGAGGAAAATGTAAACAATCATGAGAAATTGGATTAGCAAAAACTAAAAAAACAACAATATTGAGATTAACGAGCTTCGTCAAAGGTGTCAAGGAAACTATTTGAGGAAGTGTAAAGTGGTACTTCCTTTTTAGAGAACAATTTGGTGATTGCTATTGAATTTACAAGGTTGTTTGGGGGTTTGTATTCCTCCTTTGAAGACAGTTTGGCCTCAATCTGACAAGCCAGGTAGGAAAAAGGGCAAGGAAGGAAAAGACAGGAAATCTCATAGTAACTCCCAGCACGGAACACACATGCACAGATAGGGCTTCCTCTGGAGTTGGGGGGGGGGGGGCTGTCTGTAAAACTGCCCTGCCTTGGAGCAGCTTGCTCTTTCTCTTAGTCATGAGAGGTGTTAGAAGCTTGGATCTCTGTCCCAGCTGATGGGCCCCACTCCCAGGAGACGAGGGAGAAGTCCCAGCCTCCCCTCCTGTCTGTGGAGATGCTCTCCTAATTTCTACTCCAGTATTGTGACTGACAGTTCCATCAAAGCATTACAGGTAACACTATTCAGCTCATTATTGTAAGTACCACGTTAGCTAACATCTATCTTTGTCTCTCTTCTTAGGTGGTTTACTGTTTCACCTCATGCGAGTGTTTTTATAGGCTAGCTCTCTAAAAGTGGGATTGCTGAGCAAAGCGTATGTGAACCTACACTCGAATGACTTCCCACTTTGTATTTTCATGTTCAGGAATTCACACTTTTAAAGAAAACTATTTCCACAGCACTGCTGAAGCAGGGTGCACAGTGGAGTCACCACAGTGAGCTCTGAGTGGTATAAAGGCTTCTCTGCGTTTTCCAAACTCCAGACCACTAAGAATGCATGTATCCTTCAGCCAGCAATTCAGTTTTCTAGGACTCTGTCCTGTAGAAATAATTACATATAAACACAAAAATATATGGGGATGGTCACAGTGGCATTGCTTATGTGTGGGAGGAACAAACTTTCCCCTATCCTCATGGTTCTTCTGGCTCGTCTAGGAATCAAATAGACATGAAACAAATCAGCAAGAAAAAAATAGACAAATTTAACACATACATATGTATGGGAGTCCCACGTACGTGAGGGAGCATCTGAGAACACACATGCACAAGAGGTTCAGGATAGAAGGGAACATGGGTAGATAAGACATCTCTAGCTAGGGATGAGGTAAAGTGCCTGGGGGTTTCAAAAGGTCATTGCAGGATGACAAGGAGAGCAGACCTTTAGTAAATAGAAGTTTGCCCTATCCTATAGATAGGTTTTAAAAAAAGTTATATCTGATCATCTCTTATGGCCTCTAATTCAAATTCTTCTAGTAGTAAGGGGTAGTGGTGAAGTCTCTCTTAAGCCTTCTGCTAACATTGCCTTTAGCTCAATACAATCTGCCAAGCACAAAGACACATGTTGGGGTAACTCATTTGTAATGTTTAAAAACAGGAAAATAGCCTTGCTGGGCATGGCTCAGTGGTTGAGCGTCGACCTAAGATCCAGGAGATCCTGGTTCGATTCTCAGTCAGGGCACATGCCGGGTTGCGAGCTCGATCCTTGGGGGGGGGGGGGGGAGGGCAGGAGACAGCTGATCAATGACTCTCTCATCATTGATGTTTCTCTCTCTCTTTCCCTCTCCCTTCCTCTCTGTGAAATCAATACAGATATATTTTTAAAAAATAAAAATAAAAACAGGAAAATAGTGCCTAGGAATAGAGTGACTAATTAGATTATGGTATAAACTACTATTGAATGCAGCTATTGCAAAGCTACTATAAATGTGCACATACATATAATGTGACAACAGCTAAGGTATAGTGGCTTTAGAAGTTCTACGTTTAGAAAATATTTCCTTTGTGATTCATTTAGATCAAGCAGAAAAATAAAGGACCACTGATATGTGTGAATATATTTGTAAAAACATAGGGAAAGGTTCTGAAGGCTACACTCCAAAATGTTGACAAATATTTCTTCTAGAAGAGTGGAATTACAGAGACAGAGAGGGAGCGGAGGAGAATTTTTGCTTTTTACTCTAAGTATTTCCAATAACTTGAACTTTTTATAAGGTACATGAATAACTTTTGTAATTTTTTTAGAAAGATGTGTTTGGGAAAAGAAAATAAAAAACCCAAAATGAAAATGCATCGGTGTTCCGGCACAAATTTGAACTCACTTGGTTACTCCCTGCCTGTGTGCTTATCATCCTATGTAATGCATTTTTCCCAGTCAATAGAGATCAAAATAGAAATATCGGGTGAAAACAAAACAAAATAAAACCCTTACAACAACATTGAAAAAATAACAAGAAAGCCTAGTTGAATCTTGTTTTTATTTTGCAATGGGAAAAAAGTAGTCATGAAAGAAGCTTCAAGAAAAAGGTTAATACATTTGACTTCATAAAAATGTTGAGTTTCTAAATGACAAAACACACCAAGAAATAAAACGACAAGCTGGAAAAAAATATTTGCAACACATGGTAAATGTTTAATTTTCATATTATACTGAGTGCTCTTTGGGGGTGGGGGGAAGAACGTAATAGAAAAATGGGCCAAATTCTTCTAGTGTTCAGGGATAGTGGTGAAGTCTCTCTTGATGGACAAGCAGACTTCTGAAAAGAAAAATAAACCAAACATGGAATTAAACAAATATGTATGCCTACTCTGTTTTAGGCACTGTCCCAAACACGTATGTAGCAGGCAAGGAAGGAAACATAGTAATTCTTGCCCCTAAGGAGCTTACATTCTAGTGGATTCGAAGAGTCTTGACTTCACTAATCAAATTTAAAATTATGTATAATTTGCACTTATTGGTAAAAGTAATGGCTATTAAAATTCTTTGTGGAGATATAGTACTTTCCTGTGCTGTTGGTGGGAGTGCAAATTGGTGCAGCCTTTTTGGAGGATATTTTAGCAAAAACCATTACAACTTTAAACATTTATATACTTCGATGCAGAAATACCTCTGGTAGAAACTTTCTGTTACCAATTTCCTTGCACAATTATACAAAGTTGTACATAAGAACTGCCATTTAGATATTGCTTATAATCTAAAGGTAAACTAAATCTAAATGTAATCCAGTAAGGGGTTGGCATTGCAGGGCACATGTATACTATAGAATTCTGTTTGGTTCTATACCTGATGACTTGGAACAGCCTCCAAGATACTACTAAATGTAAGCAGTATGTTGCAAAATGCATTGCCTAGTAGGATCCTGTTACTGTTAAGTATAAAAAGCAATAGAAACAATAATGATAGTTATACTACAGCTTATGTTAGCACACAAGCAGAAAGTATTTGAAGGAACACACACAAGCTGTGAACATTAGCCACCTCTAGAGGACTTTCTAAATCATACATTTCTGAATGTTTGATTTGCACAATGAGCACCTATTTATTTGTCACTGGAAAAATCAGGTAGAATTTTCAAAGCATTTTAGGTTTTAGGAATTTTCACACGGATTGCTTAAAGACATACCAAATTGAGCTTTCCTTGTTGGGGAGTAGGCAGACCATCGTTTTCCTGAGAAGGAATGACAAAAGCTACATTGTAGAGGGGCGATTGTGCTCTATTTTCATCACAACCTTGATAGTGGCAGTGGTTTTGGTTTCAATTGTCCTCAACCTCAGAATTAAAGGAACTCATCCGCTGCCAAACTTGCAGGGAATTCTCACATCACCAAGGGATGTTTATAAGAGGGTGGTTTGTCAAGCCAAGAGAGACAGGGATACAAAATTGGTTCTGGAGAGTGCACCAGGACCCGCTCCCCCGTGCATACCTAGGAACCTCTCCCTGCGTGTGCTGTTGTATCTGAAGGTAAACAGAGAGGAGCCCAGGGAGTAGGGGGGGAAAGAAAGGCAATGTGGAGGCCACCGGATACACTTAAATGTGAGCTCATATTTATTATACTCCTCCCGATGCTAATTGATTTTATATAGATTACATTGTTTATTACACACAGCACCCCTATGAGAAATAGCATTATCCCCATTTTCAAGGTGAGGAATTAAAGACTCAGAGAAATTCCATAATTTGTCCAAGGGCCCAGAACTATTATGTGTCAGCGCTGGGATTAGAACCCAGATTAAACTCCAAAGCCCCGTTTTCACACCAAGACACAGTGTCTTTCTATTCAAGAGATGAAGCATGTGAGAAAATTAATGACTATTATCGCTAGAGTGTGACTTTTGTGCGTGCATATCAAGCCGTTGACTGAGGTGGAATTGCAGTAAGTTCCAGCTCCCATCGCTCCCATTTCACGTCCCCCAAACTAGAATGTTTTCTCCAGGGACGTGTGGAATGGAGACTACTGAAGCCTTCCTTCAGGACCCCCGTCATCATTTCTCCTCACTGTTTCTGCTCTCTCTCCTACACCTGAAATCACTTTGGGGGATAGATGCCATTTTTAAGGTTCCAGCAGAAGCAGGAACTATGGTGGCATCAGGGTCATCACAGAGAAAACGTGTTCAGAGGCTCCCCAAGAGCATGCAAATCCAGTACTTCCATTTCATTTCTACTCCTCACCAAACAGTTTATTACACCGCAGGACACAGTAAATGGAAGGGAACCAGCCTCAGTCATAAAGAGCTACAGACACGGGAACCACTTATGAACAGCTGAAGTAGAAATAAAATGAAGGCTTGAAACTGATCGTTGTTTCCCTGTGCTTTAAACTAGTAATCTGTTTTACTACAATTTTTGTCTTTACGATATATTTTAGTAAGCTTTTATTTTTTTATAGTCAGATGCCATATTGGCAGAAGTTTTTCCAAATCCTGCACATAACTGTTAATTATTACAAGTGTATTAACCACATTACTATATACTGACCATCCAAGCAGCTATCTGCAGTGCTTCAAAGGTGGTAAATACTGATAACTTTTGCCTGGATCATCATTTTAGTATTATTCCATAAAATTGAGGACCTTCTGAATCCCTGCCTAAGGGACTAAAAAGAAGCAAATATAATTTTTGTTTCGCTTGGAGAGGGGGGAGTAGGCAGAATTTAACTCTATGCCTCTGTGGCTATCACTTGATACATTAACTGAACCAAGTCAAATAAGTCCCTAGACTTGGGATCCACAAAATTTTGTGTAACTGATAAGAGTTTTATTGGCTATAGATTTAAAAGCTAAATACCACTGACTTTTTGGGCCCTTTAAAGCTGAACCCCACCACTGAGAATCTAATCTTCCAGACAAAATTCCCATCCACAGGCTGGAAAACAATAAAACTAAAATACTAAATACTTGGAAGTTGTCCCTAAAATTTACTCCACTCCCAGATGATCCATATAATTCACTTATACGTTGCTTCAGAAAATGTGCACACCCCTTACAATTCAGCCTCCCCCCCGACACACACGCACACACACACACACGCGCTCCGTCTCTGACATCTCTCAGGCATTCACTCACCACTTCCACAGAGGGACTTGGGAGTCCTCTACTTCTGGCTACTTTCTGAATTCTCAGTCCCTCCCTCTCAGTGGCAGCATGTTTATTTTTCACACAAGGTGCCGTTGCTGACAGAAGCATTTCGGCATGCTGGCTCGCCCTGCGTGGAAAACCGGGGAACATCTCCAGGCGCCGTGCCCAGGAAATAAAATGGGGTAATGCCATTTGTTGGTGTGTTTATGAATCACTCAGCAGTGTTGTAACCTTCACCTGAAAGCAGAATCACAACCACTCTGACAGCTCCCGAGCAATTCCTAAATTCAGGCGTAGTGACGCTACAACAGGCAAGAGAAGAGACAGGTGTCATGTCCCCTTCTGAGGGGAGACTGACCTGCCACCTGGCTCGGCACATTTTAAGCGTCGACATGGCCATCTTAAACGCCTTGCTGACCGGTCGCGGGTATACACGTGTTTCCATGTCCGAACATTGCTGACCTATCAAGAGATCATTTGGGTCTGCGCTTACATTCGTTTAAGTAATTTTAAACACCTTGCTGACCGGTCACAAGGGAAAAGTAGCCGGCTGCACGGGCGAGTTCTGGCTTGAAACAGCCAGTCAGCACGGCGTTTTAATAGCTCCGGCTTGAGTTTCACTTACCACATAGGTTGGCAATCAGCATAATTGGGAATTTCTGAAACACTAACTAGACAAGCCTAGGGTTTAAAAAAACAAACAGAAGCGTCCATATGACAGAATTGCTACTTCACAGCTTTTGCCCGTTTTTCACCTGTTGTCCTACAAAAACCCCTCATCTGATGAATTTTAGTGAAAGCCTCTAGCAACAGACCTTTCCTGACCCAGCCCTAGATCCTAAGTGTCAGAAATAACTGCCCGGGGCGTGGATGCCTCCCTGGGAAAAGGGGGATGCTTCCCCCGGAGGGACGTGTCCAGTTTCCCCTTGATGTTGCCCAGGGAGGGTGCTCCACAGGTAACCAGCCTGGCCCTGTTCCCACAGCCCCTCCTGCCCTCCCGAGGATGCAAGGCTGTGTCCTCCCTGGGATCTCCCCTGGGGACAGAAGTGAAGTGGTTTCGAGACATCTTCCGCATTTAGGTAGAGGGAGTGTCTTTGACAAGCCGGATTGTTGAAGTCTCAGTTCTCAGGCCTGTGCCTCCAACTGCTGCTGGTCGGTGCAGCCCTCACGTATCAGCACCCACGGTATGCACAGGACTTTACAAAAAGCAGAGTCAACACACCCCAAACCCAATGTTTCGTCTTCCACCGTACTCAGCCTTTTCTCTTCACTTGCTTGTTTTTATTTCTGACGATGTCTTTTCCCACGTGGAAACCTCAGAATCATCCCTGACTTTCTCCTTTTCCCCATCTCACCAGAACCTCCATCCTTTGTGTCATTAACACCCTCCGCTTTCACTCATTAAGTACAAGTGTACTAAGTGCTTGCTGCCTGCCGGCCCCACTTTCTTAATATTTTATTATGGAACAAGATAACATGGAAATTTAAGTACAAGTGTACTAAGTGCTTGCTATGTGCCAGCCACCGCTCCAGGTGCTAGGAACAGTGTGACGGTGGGACACCAGGCAAACATCCTTGCTCTCCTGGAGCTTAGCTTCTAATAATTCACAGTACCGTAAAAGAGTCCTCGGGAGTCATCTGCTGAGCCCTTCATCTCCGTTTCACCCGTGCTTCCCTCTCATGAACACAGAGTTCATTCCGCCTACCCCAGGCCCAGATTCCCCGAGCCACCCCATTAGACGTGACCTGGAACTGCTTCTCTGTGTGATAATATCCTGGGACCCCCGGCTCATTCTTTCACTTCCCATTCTGGGGCAACTCTCCCAAACTCCGCTTAGGCTTCTTTCCCTTTCTTTCTAGAACACCCTGCTTCCCTGCACCCCACCCCCCACCAACACAAGGACAGCAGCAGACTCCCCCTTCTCTGCCTCCGTCAGTCCAGGCTTTGAAAACTAACTCAGCGTAACTTGGGTCATCTGCTGGAGAGCTGGTCCCGTGTGCTTTACCCCGTAACGGAAAAGTCATGAGCCAGCAGAGCACCACAGCTCGGTGCCTTCTTGAGACGGGGGAGTGTTAAATATGTACAGCAGGGGTACATGGGAGAACACAAAGAAGTTTAAGACAAATTTTTATTTACAGCCATCTCACAACACCAGGCAGAGGGTGGCAGCCCCAACTGAATAAAAACCCTGAGCAGACGTGAGTGGTCAGGTAGAGCAGAAAGAAAGTCAAGTTTGCCGAGCATTGAGGAAGGGCTTTGCAATTATTATCACATTTAATAGTAACAAACCTGAGAATTAAATATTATCAAGATAATATGGAAATTTAAAAAGAGAAGAAAGTCACATTCAGACTTAGGCCTGGGTGAGTCCAAGGCCCTGACACCTACATTCATTTGGCAGAGGGAGTAGGACCAGTGCTTTTGATAGAAACCCCTCAGTGACTCTGACACACACAGAAAAAAATTTAACTGCAGAGAACAGATAACACTTAATTCAAAAGTTTATGAATCTTGATAAAATAACGATTCATTTACGTCTTTAATTTTTTAAAGCAATTTTTAAACTAAGCTTCAAATTTTCTATTACATTGGCATTTCTTTTTTTTTCTTTTTTTTCTAACACAAATTATGCTTTTTTTGCAGTCCTTAAGAAATCCATTTAGGCTCTGGCCATGTGGCTCAGTCGGTTGGAGCACTGTCCCATACACCAACAGGTTGCAGGTTCAATTCCCAGCTGGATTCCCTAGGGCACATACCTAGGTTGCGAGATCAGTCCTCGGACAGGGCTGGTACAGGAGGCAAACGATCAATGTTTCTCTCTCACATAGAAGTTTCTCTCTTTCTCACCTCTCTCTCAAAAGTCAATAAAAACAGATGGGGAAAAAAAAAATTCATTTAGAAGTAGCCTAACTAGTAAAAACAGAGTCTGTTGCAATTGCCCTGTGGGCTTGCCCATTTCCTCTCTTTATAAATGTTATTTCATAATGGACTAAAGACCTGCTTTTGGAATTTAGTAGCCTTTCCCAAATTGTACCTTGAGAGATGCTAATCTGCATTCCAAGAACAAAAGATTCCTAGGCAAATAATATTGGGATCTACTCTTCCACCCCTACCCCCAAGCCATATACAGTATATATTAGCATATTAAAGAATCAGATAAAAACTGTAATAAAAAAGGTGTTTAACATTACTTAATGTTCAAACAAATTTAACAAGCTTGTTTTGGCCGGGAAACACTCTTTTCAGTATTCTGTTGTAATCTACTCTATCTCCCCAAACAAACTAAAACAAGAAACAATTGCTGTAGATTTAATTCTCTACATATCCAATTAGAAAACCAAGGGCTGGGATCATTTCATGAAATTGACCATGAATATGAAAGGTTGGAGACAGATGTCACTTATGTTAATAGAAATATATTTACAGAGGAAAAATGCATGGCAAATTTGCAATGACAGATTATAATATAAAACCATCACCATATTGTTCTTGGAACCATACCGTTACCAGCATTTCTTAATATTTTATTATGTAAGTACTTAATATGATCAATCATTATTTCAAACATTATAGTACATAAGAATGTGAATTGGTTCTCTGGATGTAAAAGGGGGTGGTGTAATAAATCATAAATTCCTATCTGAGGGCAGGGCAGGGTGGGTAGTCATGCTCCAGGCCTGTAACTTCTTTAGTGAAAGGTCCCTGTCCATTGTTCTTGTGCATCTAGGTTAATACACCTTTGAAATGCCAGAACTAATACCCCTCAAAAGGTATAACCACCCTTAAGAAAGCACACAACCTTGTAATCCAAGCCCCACCTTGCTTTCTTCCACCCTCGTGTAATCTTCCTTATATTCCCTGCTTAATCTCAAATGCATAAAAGAAGCTGCAAAACTGTTATTCTTGGAGCACTGGGGATCTTGTTCCCCAGTATATGTCAACAGTTTGGCTCAAGTAAACTCATAAAGATTCTCTACAGGTTTCGATGTTTCTTACATCAACACTTCAGACATAATAAAATGGATTCTGGTCCACATTCTGGTTTACTAAAATAAAACATACATGTACTCAGAATTTGCCATAAGGAAATTTCTACCCAAGGATTGGGAGCCATTGATTTTGAATTTTTTCCAAATAAGTCTTTAGGGGTCTAACACCCAACATAGCCCCAAGCCCTAATAGAGATTATTGGCCCTACCCCAGGGTTTCTCATTCTGTCGGAGTAAGGTGTGGCCTGAGAATTTTTATTTCTAACAGGCTTCCAGAAATTGCTGATGCTGCTGGGCCAGGGACCACACTTTAAGAAGCATGATTTAGGGGACTAAATGTACTGATTTCTAAAGTTAAAATTATTATGAAAGGGCTGTGAGACAGATAATGTCTCTTCTCTGTTTCACAGGAGGAATAAGGCATAGGTTATTTAAGAAATGCAAAGTTTTAAGTAAGTAGTCAAAACTAAATAAAATAATAAATAATTCATATTTAAGTACAAAGATGTATATTAGCTTGAAATCAGAAGTCTCCTAACACTGATCATCAGGATTCAAAATACTTGGGAGTTGAGATACTTTATGATTTGATTTGAAATAACTCTTCTTTTTCTCCCCCATAGAGATTTTAGAAATTTAGGTTTTAAAAAAACAAGTAGTATAATGTTAGATTATGTGATGAGAAAGTAGTCCCAAGGATGTAGGGAAATTTGTTATTTCTTGTGAATGGGTCTGTTGGGAAACAAGCTTCTTGGAAGGTAGCATCCATGAGAACAAACAGGCAATCTGATGGTGGGAACGACCCAAAGGACTGGGCACCAGGAGGTTTACTGAGATGTCAACTAAGAGGTTTAAAGAAGAAAAACAAAATGAAAATAGAGAAAAATCAACATTTTTAGATTAATCTACCTGTAGTCTGAAAACTCAATGTTCCTAATATCAAGAGAACTACACTGATAGACTCTGTTATTAACAGAAACATAATAACCACATCAAGAAAGGTATCTATGCTGTATTATTTTCCTCTTGCTGCTGTACTTTGTTACAGCAAATTATAATTTATTGGCTTAAAACAAGACAAATTATTTTCCTTACAGTTCTGGAGGTCAGGAGTCTAAAATGAAGATCTACGCAAGACTGCGTTCCTCCGGAGGCCCCAGGGGAGAGTTAGTTCCCGCGCCTTTCCCAGCGCAGAGGCCGCCCGCGTTCCTGGGCTCATGGTGCTTCCTCCGCCCTGAAGGCCGGCAGCACAGCATCTTCAGATCTCTCTCTCTGGCTGTGACACCTGCTTCCCTCATTATTTGTCTTTTCCTGTCTCTGACCCTCTGGGCTCCCTCTTATAAGGACCTTGTGATTACATTGTCTGAACCAACCTGGATAACCCAGGATAATTTCCCCATCTCAAAATCCTTAACTTCATCATATCTGCGAAGTTTCTTTTGCCACATAAAGTAACATATTCACAGTTTCTGGGGATTAGGGTGCAGATGTGGACATCTTTTTTGGGGGGAGGCATTATTTGGCTTACTACATATGCCATTTATTTTGTTCTGGACAATAAAACACCTGGAGTCGTGTTTTTCAATACCGAACATCACATTTTCAGCAGGAGATTGATTGATAGTGTTGTATAGAAAAGAATGACTACCAATCAGTCACTTGTTCACTTAAATACTTGTGAAGTGTTCACCGTGTGCCAGGCAACAGGCAAGGAGAACTGGGCGCGGGAGGGTGTGTGTGTGTGTACAGATAAGAACTCTGGGGAGTGTCATTCTTATGAGCCCGGACTCCGGAATCTAGTCATCTGGTCTTGAATCATTTATTCCCTTATCATTTATTCCCTGTGTGACCTTAGCAAACTGCTTCATCTCTCTGTGCCTCAATTTTGTCACCTATGAAATTGAGATAAAATTATAACTGCTCCATAGGGTTCTTTTTTTTTCAAGGCAGAATCCACAGGGTTCCTGTGAAGATTAAAGGAGAACACTGACTGGCACATAGAGTTCAGTAACTGTTGGCACTGAGGGGCACAGTAAGAGGACTGCAAACAGAGCATGCAGCACCTAATGACCGTAGCTGAGCACCTACTGTGTGAAGCTCTGTGCTTCATGCTGGATGATGCAATAGGGTGGCATGGCAATGAGCGGTGGGCTTCTGAACTAGGTCATCAGAAAAGGATTCTCAGAGGAGGGACCTTTTAAACTAAGGCCCAAAATAGTAAGCTATGAAACGATGAATGAAAGGAGCAATCCAGTTTAACTGCAGAACCAGCTCCAAATGGCCCTGTCCTGTTTCTACAACATACTGTGTTGCTTTTCAGATGTATCAGACCACAGCTGCAAGCCATGCAGCCAAAACAGGAGCAGAGGCGGGTGTTTTGACCTCCAGCTGCACCTGGAACCAAAGCCTTGCGCCCCCCCCCCCCCCCCATGGAACCAAAGGACCAGGACGTGACTGGAACTTGAACACTGGAACCCTTCAGAAGCAAAGAGTCCATTGACCAGGAAGATCCGGTGCTGAAGTGCCTTATCACCTCTTACCATAGATGTCCAAACTCCAAAGCTCTCCGATCAAAACCTGCCCTGCCAGCACTTTCACATACCAGCCTGTTCCCTCTGACCCCTTAAACTCACCCCAAACTTTGGATGGGGGAGACATTTGAGCAGCATCTCCTGTCTTCACACTGGTGACCCACAAATAATAAAGGCTCTTTCTTTATCTCAAAAGCCAGTGTCAGAGTTTCAGCTTCTGTGAGCATAGGGCAAGCAGGCCCTTGCTCAGTAACACCAAGAAGAGGAAATCTTAACGAAACAGGAGCCTGTACATCAAGTAGCTCCCCAGCTGGTCAGGGAGATGGGGGGGGGGGGGAAACCCCAGCTAATTGTAGCACAATGGGGTTCCTGCTGCCCCAGACTGAGAGCAGTGTTCTGGGAACCCAGAGGAAGGGGTAATTAGTCAGAACCGAGAGTTGTGCAAGGGCTGTGTCAAGCCCGCTCTATAAAAATGTAGAGTAGCGCTGTGAAGATTTCAATCCTACCTTCATCAGAGACGTGTGTGAGAAACAGATTGCTGGGCTCCCCTCCACACTCAGTCAGGATGTCTGAGTGGGCTGCCTGGAGATCTATGCTGAACAAGCACTGTCCTGAGGGGAAGAAATTTTGGAATACTCTGGTTTAGAGAAGAGGCTTTGGAGTCAGAAAGATGACTTGGACACATGGCTTAAATCTCACTTTCCTCCTCTGTCGAATGAGGGTAACAAAGTCTTCCTCAATGAGTAACTATGAGGGTTAAATGAGATAGTATTTGTAAAGCGTCATCTATTACGGCTATTGTAAGAAAAGTGCAGCTTGGACATAACTGAGTAAAGAACTGAGCCATGTCGCAGAGCTCACCTAACTTATCTCAGAGTCTCACCTGACGGGGAAACGACAGTGGCGAGGTCGCAGCTGTTGGGATAAGAGAGGGAGACTGGAAAGGCTGCAGGCGGGGCTGGGCGGACGCCAGTCACCCCGGGGAGGGAGAGCAGTGAACAGCTGCGAAGCTGTCACAGGTTCGTAGGAAGCAGCTGCTGAGCCTCTTCATTGTTTTTCTTTTCTGTTTTTGTACTTCCTCGGTTCACACGCCAATTGTTTAATGTCATTCCCTCCCTGAGACCCGGGCTAGTCCTTGGCTAAATAGAAAGTCATCTTGTTTAAAGAAGGGAACACCAAATAATACTGAATATCAAGTATAACTGAAAAATATTTTTTAAAACTTAATAATTACAAAAAGAGAGAATCCAGG
Organism: Miniopterus schreibersii; assembly: GCF_964146895.1. NCBI lineage: Eukaryota > Metazoa > Chordata > Mammalia > Chiroptera > Miniopteridae > Miniopterus > Miniopterus schreibersii. Next base: position 63,699,434 of record NC_138106.1, on the reverse strand, counting down.
TGTAATAGAAATGGAGCCACTTTAAAGTGGAGCTGGAGCTGCTGTGCCGGTGGAACTGCCTGACGCGTCTTATCTCTCAAATATTGGAATGCTAAAAGCAAGGTAAAGTAACCTTTGCACGGGGCCTAAGCAACCTTATTTCTCAAGAACTGTTGGCAAAGATAATAAAAAAGTCAGTTATTATGACTACTGGACTTAAATTTTAAACCGTTGTTTAGAACTAACATCATTGTGTTATGTTATCTGCAGCCATCGAACTGTCTTCCTTCTAATGATGTCCTTGTTCCCTTTCCCGTAAATGCCCATTGCCTTTGTCTCCCAGTCAGAACATTATTTGGGCTTCTGCCTGAATTACTGATTTCTGAATAGTTATTCTTCGATCTAGAATAAATCCTTGTTTGCCTGACACTTTGAAAGGCCCTTTTATTTTTAGGTTAGCACAGAGAAGTTAGTTTGGCAGCGGGAGGTCAGGACTGGGAAATAACGGGTCGACTCAAACCCCTGCAATAGTACACGCGGCCCAAAAACTGCTGCCAGCAGTGGACAAGCTTACCCCCTTCCCACTGGTCTGACAAACCCTGAGGAGGGAGGGAGGCTGTGGTATCAACACCCCCCCCCCCTTAACTGTAGCCATCTATCTCATAACGTCAAGCAAGGAGGGATGGGCCCGTAAGGTTACACTGGAGCTGAAAAATCCCGGTCACCTAGCGAGTGGTAGCCGCTTTCGTAAAGTCAGCAGGACACACTTGTGCTGATGATAGAAACAAATCTGCGCTACCAGTCTTATAAAAAAATGTATAGCACATACAGCGATGGACAGTGCACAATACTTGATCATGATATAAATGACTGTACTATGTTAGTGGTTTATGTATTTACTCTATTTTATTATTATTTTAGAGCATACTCCTACTTCTAAAAAGTTTGCTGGAAAACCGTATTGTGTGTTCCACGGCCGGTGCCCCGTACCCCTGGTGTTCCCGGGGTCTCTTCCCTGCAGGGCTTCTCTCCTGCTCCATTTGGCCGTGTGCTGTGTTGAACGGTGGCGCCCTGTGCGGGCCTGTGGCCTAGGGGCCGGGGCCGCGGCACAGAGCCTGGGGGTGTAACAGGCGGTTCCTTATGGGCGAGATTTATTTTAAGCTCTACCTTCCTTCTACAGGTCCGGGAGTTACAAATTAGGTTCCCAATATTGAAGCGAGAAGGGGGTGTTTCTGGGGTGAGGGTGCACTCAGGTGAGCATTATTCACCAGGTGGACAAGGCCGGCGGGGAGGGGGCTGAGAGAGGAGAGGACAGAAACAAGAGGGGGTGTCATTGAAGAAACTGGTGAACCCACCGGCATGGCCCGTGAGGATGAGGGAGAGTCAGCGCAGGGACACCACTCCCCTCCTAACTACCTATAGAAATTAGAAATTTTTATTGCTCACAATAAAAATCAGAGATAATAATTACTGAATATCTGCTCTTCTATCATCTTGTAATGACCCCCGGGATCCCCAAGGTGCCTTAGGTCATCTTTAGCACAGAATATTATATATACCTAATTTTTCCTTTCTGTCTCTGAACCTCTCATATATGTGGGGTTTACAACTCTCATGCATGTGGGGTTCCCATGAGTACATATGTAATCAAATTTGGTTATTTTCTCTTGTTAGTTTGTCATGTAGGTTTAATTATTAAACAAGCCAAAAGAACAGAGGAAGACAGAGGAAAGTTTTTTCCTCCCCACAATAATTATTTAACTATATATATAATCATAACTATATTATGATAACCTATAGTGGACTTATTTTTGATGTTTTAAATATGTTACTAAATAAATGTAAATATTTAAAATGTTTCTCTGTTTTTCTAATACAGTAAATTTTAAAATCATAAATAATACATTAGTTTTAACTTCAATGAGAGTGGCTAATTGGAAAATTTTTATATTCTTTAAAGAAGTCCACTTTTTGAAAGTGACTTTGGGAAAGTTGTTTGCTTTTTGCTGAAGTTCTAAAATTTAAATATCTTCAAATGGTTTCTGAAATAAACTCAATGTCTTGGAAACTTTTCAAGCTATTTTTCATGGCTGGTCAGTGTGTGGGAATTCCAGTCGTTGCTTTACATAATTTAAGTAGCATAAAGGTGTTTGACCTTGAAGACTTCCCTTTAGTGATGTACATATCCTTGCCTGTGTCTACGATTAGACTACAGACCATCAAGACAAGCCTCTAACTTCCCAAAGCTTCCTTCCTTCCTTCCTTCCTTCCTTCCTTCCTTCCTTCCTTCCTTCCTTCCTTCCTTCCTTCCTTCCTTCCTCCCTCCCTCCCTCCCTCCCTCCCTCCCTACCCCCCCTCTCTATTTTTAGACATTTTATGATTTTTTTTAAGTCTTAGGAACACTGTGTAAATGGTAACTAAGATCCATTTGCAACAAGCACCTATAAACATCCTGGTTTTAAAAATCAGGAAGTAGAAAAGTATTGCCAGAACTCTGAGGTCACTGAAATTGTTTTTGGAGAGAAATCTAGCAATCCCTGAATACCTGCCGCCTCCCAGACTTTTCAGAGAAAAAATGTCTGTGATTCCTATGCATACGGGCAATGATTTTTGTTTTTAATTTTATTCAATTTATTCAAACAACAACAAAACAGTTCACCCATTTCTCTCACCCTCCCATCCCCCACTTCTTACAACCACCAATCTGTTGATATCTTTGAGCTTGGGTTTTGTTTTGTTTACATTTGACATTAAGATTGATTATTTGTATTTGTTTTTCTCTGTTTAACTTATTTCACTTAATGTAACACCCTCCATGTTGTTGCAAATGGCAAGATTTCATTATTTTTTTATGGTTGAATAATATTTATGTCACAATTTCTTTATCCATTCATCCATCTATGGACACTTAGTTCATTTCCATATCTTGCCTATTGTATATGATGCTGCAATGAACATGAAGGTGCATATATCTTTTTGAATTTGTGTTTTCATTTTCTTTGGATAAATACCCAGAAGTGGAATTACTGGGTTATGTATTAGCTCTCTTTTTAATTCCTTGAAGAACCTCCATAGTGTTTTCCACAGTGGATGCACCAATTTATATTTTCACCAACAGTGCACAAGGTTCTCTTTTCTCCACATCTTTGCAACATTGGTATTTCTTGTCTTTTTTATAATAGTCGTTCTAACAGATGTGAGGTGATATCTCATTGTGGTTTTAATTTGCATTTTCTAAATGATTAGTCATGTTGAGTACCTGTTCATGTTATATTTTGGCCATCTGTGTGTCTTCTTTGAAAACAATGTCTATTCAGATCTTCTGACTATTTTCTAATTGGATTGTTTGTGTGTGTTTTCTGCTGTTGAGTTGTATGAGTTCTTTATATTTTTCTGATATTATTCCCTTATCAGATATATGATTTGCAAATATTTTCTCCCACTCAGTAGGTTGCCTTTTTATTTTGTTGATGGTTTTCTTTGCTGGGCAGAAGCTTTTTAGTTTGATATAATCTCACTTGCTTATTTTTGCTTTTGTTGCTTTTACTTTTGGCGTCAGATTAAAAAAATCATAGCCAAGATGTGTGTCAAGGAGTTTACCACCTATGCTTTCTTCTAGAAGGTTCATGGCTTCAGGTCTTCCATTCAAATTCTTAATCCATTTTGAGTTAATTTTTGTGTATGATGTGAGATAGTGGCCCAGGTTCATTCTTTTGCATGTGACTGTCCAATTTTCCCAATGTGGGGGAAAAAAATTAGTTTTTCATTGTCACTCTCTATATGGTGTGATTTAAGATCAGGTGCGAAGGCTGCATCCCCAGCTCCCCTTTGGTACACTTTCCTGACGCGTGTCCGTCCGTTATTAACGACGCATTCCTTCAGGTCAGGGCTTCTCAGTCTCCCTGCTACTGACATTTGGGCTGGATAATTCTTTGCTGCGGAGGACTGTCCTGTACCTTGTAGGACATTTAGCAGCATCTTTGCCCTCTACTCTCACTAGACGCCGGTAGATGTCAACTGTGGCAAACAAAACTATCTTCGGACACTGCCAAATAGAATCATACCTGGTTGAGAATTACTGCTTTAAGGTCAGGCCTCCTCCCTCACACACACACACCATTTTGTCCTTCCTCCTACTCTTCCTCTTTTCCTTCATTTTCTGAGCGAGGGCCATTGTGCTTCCCGCTTTACCCTCAGCAATGACTCAGGCGAGATGAGCGCACTATTCTCTCGGAAAACGTTAACACGTGAAGCCATTATTAGTCACCAGTGACTTAGGGTAACCAACCATCCCCTTTGACAGACTGAAAAAGTTCCCAGGATGTGGAAATTTTAGTGCTAAAATTGGGGAAGCCTTGGTCAAGCCAGGATGAGCTGGACACCTCAACTTAGTGGGTCACCCTTTAACCCCTGGCCCATATGGTCCAGTCTGTGTATAAAGTCTTACTCAGAGAAGCCCAGACCAAATATCTATTAGTAATAAAAATGGAATTAAGTTCTCATTTGAGGGCTTTAAAAAAACTTATTAAAGTTGATTCTTTAACCACCCCAACAACTCCTTTATCTTTTTTCCCACTTCCCCAATTATCTTAGACCCACACTACTTCAGCTCCTTATTTTCCCTAAATTTCCAAAATTCTCTTATCTCTTTATTTTGAAAATAGCCTCTTTCTTTTCTCCTTCCACATCTCAGAGTCTATCTTTATTTCCACTTTTCAATGTAAATTCTGAGAACTGATTAGGCAGTTAACAGAGAGGCCACTGCCTGGTGGGTGTCTGCATGTTGCAGGAAGAGAAACCAAGCTGCCTGAGTCACCCTTCACTTTGGTGTGGGAAGAAAATCCCAGATCATTTACATGTAATACCACATATTATTAATTTATGAGCTCCTTCCTAATAAGAACAGTGAGCAATGAGGGGAGGAGAGTGAGAAAATTGTAACCCCTGAGTTTTGATGGGATGGAAGGATGGAAAAAAGAAGCTATATCCAGATAGGGCTCTGCTCAGAGCTGCTGTGGGGGGAAATAAGGCTGCCAGCGCTCGGTATTCATTCTGAGAGTTTAGCAAGAGTCAGAGGTCAAGGATTAGGGCATTAAAGGCGAATACAATGTGCTGGGGCATAGCCCTGCATAAAGCCAATGTTACCTCCTTTGGGTTACACGCTTATCTTTAGCTCCTTTCTCCCCAGCACTGGGTCCTTTTAAGCCTAGTTACCATTTGGCCAACTCTTGCTTTTCCTTCAAATGTTTCAAAGTCACTACAGTACCCACCACAAAACCTTTTCTTTAGCAAAAGTGTCCTAAAACATAGTCTAGTGCCAAGGACGACGCCAACCGTGGTGGCCACTCAGGGCCAGGGAGGTCCGCTCTAGATCCGGGGGCAGTCTGCAGAAAAGCGTGGAGCGAAGGAAGATGGACAGTTACTGTATTCAGCTGACGGCCAGGCTGCCGTACAGAGAAACAAACCGTCTTCCCGGTGGCGGCCAGCGGGCATACACACGGGGGACACACTACACCCTGGGGGACAAACCTGCACCCTGGGGGACAAACAGGACCCCTGGGGGACAATCCGCAAACCCGCACTCTTCTTCCCCCTGTGGCAGCCAGCTGGGGGACAAACCGCACCCAGGGGGAACAAAACCCACACCTCTGAAAGTCCCGGGCCGGTCCTACAGGAGCCAGGACAATAGTGGCTGTCAGCCAACATGGGTCAGACATTAGTTAACAGCGCATCCGTTATGACTATGCTATATCATGTTTATGTAACTGCGGCCTTCTGCTGGGAGAAGCTGGCGAGAAAGCCTAAGTGTTTCTGTTTCCCTACATACAGGACATTAGTTCTGAAAGGAAAATATTAAACTATGAGGTCACTAATATAATAGTAAACGCCAATGGAATTAAAAGAAGATAAAAACACTTCTTGTGTATGCACTTTAGAAAAAGAGACAGAAGGAGTTCTGGACTCTTACTCTGTGAACTTAAACGGCTTGTTGCATTTCCTACATGTAAAACGTTCCCTCGTGACTCATATTTTGAACACCATAGACTTGGAATCATTTACTTCACTTATAAAACTCACTTCTTTCACTTGAGGCAAAGGATCAAAGCATGTGAAAGACAAGGAAGGAACTGACTGCAAACAAGGGCATCTATATCTATTTATGGGAGTTCTGAACACTGTAGACTGCTGAAGTCATTTTCATGTTCCAGGTTCATAGTGACTCAGCTCATTCCTTTTCATAAGTGCCGTTGTTAAGGAACTCTGCCCTGCCTTTCCCAGAGGCAGATAATGCTTTTCATTTGATTAAATACAATTCAATAAGTAAGTGTCTGTTTGTTGAACGTTGAACTCCTGAGCAGGTTTGAGTATGTCTTTTATGTTAACATGTATTATAAAAAATTATCCTACCATCGACACAGTCATAATTTTCCTCTACAATCCTATACTGAAACCTTCTGGGAATAGCCCTTTGATAAGGACTGCCTAATTCTGGTGACAGATAAAGTTCAGGGTCTAGTAGGCTGGGAGTCTAGTGGCACCATTTCCTGCAGAGTAACGAAAACAGAAACTCAAAGTGTAACAGTGGAAAATTGTAATCCACCCCATCATTCTTTTGACATTGTTTCTGTAAATGCTGACTCTGACTAATATGTGGCTTGTAGATAAACAACATGTTTGTATAAGAATCCTAGGAACTAACTTCAGCAGATACAGACTCCGACCATCAATCATCCCAGTTCTGGTAGATTTGCTGACCTTCAAATGTAGAACCAGCATGACAAAGACCAGGATGACACGCACTAGACCATCACTTGACCAATTTTGAGGTCTTTATTGGAATGGACTGTGCTGGTCTGCACGTAGAGAGCTTTTTAGCACCTTCCCCTTGATTTCTTTGTCCTGCTTTGTCTCTCCCTCCTTATAAAAACCTCTGCCTGCACTGAGATGTTGACATGGGCTTTGTGACAGGAGTCCCCCATCTCCTCAGGTGACCGGCACTTGAATAAAATCTCTTTCCTTTTTCACCATCATCTGTCTCGTGCGAATTTGGTTTTAGTGGTGGTAGGCAGTCGAACTTGGGTTGTGGTTACAAAAGCCACTAGGGGTCTGGAGATACTCTCAGGCAAATGCTGGCTTTGGTTCTTAGTTAGCTCTTAGAATTCCCACTTTATTTTGATGTTGGCTTTTATGGATACCTTAGTTTCCTTATGGTCTCAAAGAAACATTAAATTATATCTTTTTTTTTTTCATAAAGCTTGAATTGTTTTTATTGATTGGGACATTTACGATAGTAAGTGTTCTGTTATGCCAGAAAAAAGCTTGGCCTGGTCTAATAATAATCTACCTCCATTTCCTGCAGGTGTAATATCGAAACTACGAGCTCTTATCCGAGCAGCTGGGCCTTTTCCCTCACTTAGTCTGCTTCCTACTTGTAAACTTACAATGGAAGATGGGGGCATTTTTGGCTTTTTTCCCCTCTTCCTTGTCTCTGTTTCTTCTTGTATTTGCAGCTGTTGCTTTGTACTCATCCATCGTCAAGCATGAGGGGGAGAGAGATTTTCTCTAGGTTATTGTCAAATAGAAAAGTTCAAATACGAACAGATTCTTTTATCATTTGTACTTTGATAGTCAGTTGTCAGTTGAGAAAATTAAAAATTTTAATTTGTATTAACAATAAAAATATGAAGTACTTAAGAGTCAGCTGTACTTTGATAGTTGAGAAAATTAAAAATGTTATTTATATTAAAAATATAAAATACTTATGAATAAAATTTTTAAAGATATACAAAATATTTATGTAGGAAATTATGAAAAGTTATTAGACATTATGAAACAACAGTTAAGTAATGGAGAAATGTTTATGAATAGCAAGAGTCAATATCCAAAATATGTCAGTTCTTCTAAATGTATCTATAGATTTAATAAAAATTCAATAAAAAATTCCAACAGAGTGGTTTTTTTCTATTGTACTTGATAAACTCATTCAAAATTTACAGAGTTGAACAAAAGGTCAAGAATAGCCAAGGCTCTCCAGAAGAAGAAAAAGGTGCGTCAGAGACACTTGCCCCATCAGTTATCAAGCTACATTGAATAACATAGTGTTGAACTGGTGCAGACAGACAAATAGCCTACTGGACAGACTACAGAGCCCCAAACAGACCCACCACTGTATGGATTTATGGCAGAGAGAGAATCAAAGACCAGAGGAGAAAGGATGGAATATCAATAAGCGGTTCTGTGACATTTGGGTGTCTGTATCACTTACCTACGGCTATGTGACAATCTTTCCTGGCTCCAGTTTTGTGCTTAAAATAACTATTTGTTGATTTCACAATTCTTAGGTCAACAATTTGGACTGGGATCAATGGGGTGCTTTTCTCAACTGGCTCATTTAGCTCACTCATGCACCTCTGAGCAGCTAAAAAAATCAGTTATGCTGATCTTCTGTGTTGGCTGGAGTGACAAGTCTGACTGGGCCACAAATCTTTCATCATGCAGCAGATAGCCCGTGTATGTTCACATGGGGATGGTTGACGTGATCACAGAAAGCAAAAGCGGTCTAGGCCTAGAATTGGTACATCACTTCTGCTGCATACTACTAGTGAAATAAGTCACAAGACTAGTCTAAATTCAGGGGTTGAGAAATAGACATCTCTTTACGGAAGAAGCTACAAAGCATTATGGTCATTTTTGCAACCTAGTACAGCCTATCCTTTGACAAAATAATTACCATTCCTTCCACATGTAAGACTCCCCAAATCTCATCTAATTATGACATCAGGCTATTGTGGGATCTTGTGATCTAAATCACACCAGTTGAGTCTCCTCAGATGGGCTCTTCTTTCTTGTTCTAGAGACCCATGAACTAAAAAAACACTAATTATCTTCCCCCAACATACCCATAATATACAATGATGAGGCAGGGTCAGGATCAGTACAGTAGACACCGCCAGAAAGGGGAAGAATGTGGAACACATAGCAGCCACTGGCCTGTAGCAACTCTGATATCATTTGGATATCTGTTGCCAGGTCTCCTCATCTGGGGGCAGGAACTATTTCTTGGCTGGGGTCTAGTTTCATCTCCCTGCTTCAAGGCTCTTAGCTCTACCTTCTGAGCTCTCGGCTCTATCTTCTGAGGTTGCTCCTTTCCATGAGGAAAGACCCATATTTAGCGCTAAAGAGCTTTCTCTAAGTGCTTCCTACAGGTAAAAAGTGAGGGTTCCAGAGGCAATTTTGTAATTTGAGCAATGAGCAATCCCAGTCTCTGCAATCCACGTATGTGGTGATTTCACAACTATCCTAAAACTCTGTGGTTTTCTTATGTCTGACTTGAGTTTAACTGGCTTAAGAAAAGCCACACCCACAATTCTTTCAAGAGAGAGTTTTGTGGGTCTGTCAAGCTGTTGTGGGACAACACTCTTAAAATTCTTAGACCCCCCTCCCATTTTTTTAGTTGAGAGAGTCTACTAGACATCATCTTATTTCTTTCAAATGCCTTAATAAAATTTTAATAGCCACACCTTGGTATAAACTTTGGCTTCAGGCTTCTTTCACTTGGAGGATTTTTACTGGCTACAGGATTACGGGTAAAAAGCTGTTGGGTTTTTTTGTCTGTATATTCTCTCTAAATTCTTTCTTTAGCCTTTTCTTTCTTCCTAAGCAATTAAATAAAACCAACCAATACTTTCAACATTTTGCCAGGAAATCATCTTGCAAGGTCCATAAATTCATTAGAATTCCCTTCTCCCTCCCAGGGGCCTGTATCAGAATGGGCCAAAGAACCAGCACAGAGCTGAATCTAACCAATTACCTTGGTCTGGCCAAACAGACTGAGGAGGACTTTCTGGTTCACTGATGCTAGAGCAGCCCTGATAACTAGGCCAGAGGGCAAAGCAGGGTGGCTGGGAGGCTGCGTGGGTGTCCCTAGCTCTCTAAGGGACTGACTTCCATCTGCCAGATTGTCAGTACTTTTCAATAAGTGCCTGGCCTCACAAGGAAAGCTGCCAGCGTCATTTCCTATTTGGCTTTGTTGAGTGGAGTCCAGAGGAAACCTGATTATGTCACCTTTCTCCTGGAGCCACCCACAGCACTGGCAAGAATGGCATGGGGGAGGGGAAGCAAGAGCTGGGCCCTAGGCATGGAAAGGAGGTGGTATTTGGGAAAGCTCTGAAAGGTGGGTAGGAAAATAAGTTAGAGTAGGCCCGAAGTGCCTGAAACTGGACAGGGAGTTTGTTGTAATCAAGAGCCCAAGACCCTTGGAGGAGATGAGGAGGGGGATGTGTCCTCAGAGAAGGTGAACGGTGGTGATACAATCGGTGACAGCAGTTGGGTTCTGCTCAGCCTCTGCTAGTCCAATTGGCTGGCCAGAAACATTTGCCCTGTGCTTTTTTTTCTGGTCTGCTCTAGAATGTATTCCATCACAGCAGAATTGACAATAATTACAGCTCTGCCCACTTTTCTCCTCCTGTGCCCTATATATACATTTCTTTCTTCTTTCCCTGCTTTCCTCCTGTTTACAGAAAAGAAAGGGTTCATCCACCCGACGTTAGCAGAGCCAAAACACCAGGCACCAAGAATTGCAATGGAGAAAGATTGGCTATTTTATTATGAGTGGCCCCACCCAGGAGAGTGGGAAGCTAATGCTCAAAAGGCCAAATGAGAGAATCATCTATGTGTGAGAGAGGGAGAAACATCGATGGTTGCCTCCTGCGTGCACCCCAACCGGGGATTGAACCCAAAACCTGGGTATGTGCCCTGACCAGTAATTGAACCAGCCACAGTTTCGTGCATGGGCCGATGGTGCTCCCGCCAACTGCGCCACAGCGGCCAGGTGGGGCGGGTTTTGAAGGGTATATGGGGAACAGGGATGCAGAAGCGCTGGTGAGGCGAGTTTTGTTTGGAGCTCCGTCATTTACGGTAAGGGGTGTCAGCACAGCGTCTTCTTGGACAGGGCACCCTTTGCTTCTGAAAGGTGTCTGAGTTCTGGTTCTGAATTCTGGTTCTGGCCCGCTCATCCTTTGGTTCTGGGGGGGTTGGGGGGGCTCAAAACTTTAGTTCCAGTTGCAGCTGCAGAGCAGAGTTCTCTCCGCTGAGCAGGCTTCTGCTGCATGACTTGCGGTTTTGGCCTGTTGTCTCCGAAGAGCAACACTATATCTCCTTAAACAGGGTAGAACTATTTTGAGCTGGTTCTGTGGTTGCACTTCTCACTCTTATTTTTCCTTTTTTATTTATGTGTAACATTTAACTGCTGACACCTATAAGTAGCGTATGGCCTTCCTAATGTCTTCAGAGCAAAATGATTGTCACTTGTGTGAGGATATGGACCAGCCTATTGTAGAAAGTAATATATATATACATATATATATGTATATATATGTTTCACAGAAGTATCTATTGGTTAATGGAATTTATTTTGCTATGTGAGAGTTAAATCGGGAGCTTTTTATTGTTGGTGTTAGGAGAAACTGAACTTACTTTAACCTTACTGAGGAATATTGAAGACTGTGACTAATCATATGTGCTAGATAAACGGTCGGAGGCAGCTGTAGGAAGTACTGATAAAGAATTAAGAACAAAGTCCCAGAATAATGGAACAACCCACACCAAGAATTATGATCAAGAATCATGGAAAACAGGATATCAGAGTAAGCTCAGTGTCACTCCTGATGCAAATTGAGTATCTGCTGAAGGTTTACTAAAAAGGAAGATGATGAATTGTAGCTTCAACTCCGTATAAATAGAGCTGAATGTCCATTATAGCTTTGCAGTCATTTGCTAGCTACCAGCATGAATTTAGGTTTTTGATTTGTTTTGGTTGGTTTTGCTCAATAATAAACTTAGCTTATTTACATGTATAAATTGGCCCATTCATTTGGATTTGGATTTCTTTCCCCCCCAACAATGTTGCATAATTATCATTATGTTTATAGGTTTGGGAATCAGATGGGCCTGGCTCGAATATCCTGTCCTGCAATTAACCAGCAGGAATATTGGGTAAGTTTTAACCTCTCTGAGTTTCAGTTTCCTCATTTGTAAAGTCAGAATGATAATAGCTACCTTGCAGCATTGTTCTAAGGTTCAGAGGTAACAGTGTAATGCCTCTGGCTACCTCAGTAGGTAGTCCAAAAATGAAAGGGATGCTGCTTATTACAAGTTAAGTAAATTATGACGTGTTTTGTTTTTTACATGGAATATTATGGCACCATTTAAAATTTCCAAAGGCTATTACTGTGGAATATATGCTCATGGTAAAATATTAAATATAAATCCAGGTTACAAAAGTGGCTATGCAGCGTGATTTAAACAAAGCAGACCAAAAAAACCTTTATAAGAAAGAAACGTTTGGAAGAACATAGACCAACATGCAGAAGGGAGTGTGTTGGCTGCGTAGCCCTTACCGCCTCTTCCTTGGCTTGGCTCCTATGACACAGGCCGGACATGGCAGGTGCTGCTTTGGAAGACACCTGGCAGCTGGGCACCGATAGGAGATTCATTTCCAGCCAGAGGAAAATAAGCCTGGAGAAGGGTTTTCTCTCTAACAAAAGTGCCCCATGGCAGAAACATCCATTTTGGGGACCCAAATATTGTCATATTTACATGCGGTGCCCGGAACAGGGGGAGCCATCTGCAAATGTGAAGATATGGAGCCAATATACTCCCAGCACCTGGTGCAATTGTTGAACTGCTCTAACAAAGCTGGAAACATTTCCTCCAGACTTCTTAAATGTAAGGTACTAAACACATGTTCTTTTAAGCCACCTTTATTAGTGTATTCTGTTACTTGAAGCTGAATGCACACTAACTGATATGAAAAATAAAGCTATTTTAAATTTTAATTACATTTTCCACTTTTGAAGATTTTTGTATCTTTAAATTGGGAAAAAGTATCTTAAATAGTAAGCTATTGAAATTTTTTTTTAATCCTCACCCAAGGATGTTTTTTATTGATTTTTTTAGAGAGAGGGAAAGGGTGAGAGAGAAACTTTGATGTGAGAGAGAAACATCCATCGATTGCCTCCGTAGGCGCTCTGACCGGGGATTGAACCGACAACATTTCTGTGTACGTGAAGATGCTTCAGCCCACTAAGCCACACCGGCCAGGGCAAGCTATCGAATCTTAACATAATAAATTATTGGTGTGATTTGACCTTAATTGAAGGGTGGTTTTCAAGAGCTACTGAATAATTCTTTTCCTGTCTTCCCTCTATACCCCACCCCTGACCCTCCTGAAAATACTTGGACTTTGTGTCACCACAGTGAGTGTTTCCGTGGGAATCAGTAAAATGCATGCACCTATCTCTTGATTATCTCAGTTTTCAACGAACTGTTGGCTATGGCATATCTTACACAAAAGTGTTACTGCATGATAAAGATGAATAGCATTCACTAACTTGGCATTTATGGGTGGCTGTTTTGTTTTCTTTTGCTCAGTGTAATCACCTATCATTAATATGTCTCCTGTCATTTATGGCACCAAGTAAACTCAACAATCATGATTAATTAACACGTGAAATTTTTTTCTAGCACAGTATTAGAAACCTAATTTTTAAAGTTCCTTATGATCTAATTTTGGTCACAAGAGCTCCCTGCCTTGTCTTTCATAAGCTATACAAGCCTAAGATCTTTGCAAATATCTTGCCCAAACCCTCATTTTTAAAGATCTGAAAACTAAGACCCGGAGAAGTTAGGGGCTGGGGCTCAGGTTGGATAGCTGGCAGAGCAGGGGCTGTAACCCAGACCCTCTGATTGCCAACCCAGAAATGTTTTCACCAAATATTGAGGAAAGAATAAAACCTCACAGCAGTCACTTTTCCTGATGAGCTTTTTTTGGGGGAAATTTTTCTTATTAAATGAGGGGTGACACAGATGTCAGGTATTAATGGTGACAATATTAAGATTCTGGGGCCACACAAATTTTATTTAATTCTATGCTTTTCAAAAAAGTGTTTTGTGATTTTATTTTTATACTTTAGTAAAATTTTATATATGATGAACCTGCAATGTAACATCTTGAAATGAATACTTTAAGTTTTAGTTTGGAAAATATGGACATAGTATTAATGTTGGGCCCTGGCATCTCTCTTCATATTGTTATTCTGAGCCTTAGTTAGCCTGCTTGCTTCCCGGGGATGACAGAAAATAATGAGTAATGAGTAATGTCAGGGAGGACACCAGACAAGGGGCAGATACTCTCTTCATTTCTTTTATAATCTGGGGAGACCTGACATCACACCCCCAAGATGACAAATCAGGCCAACTTGAGGCTCGAGGAGAACCGGGCTCCCAGGATGTCTCAATAGACAGGAAAATCTCCTCAGCCCTGAGATCTCCAGTTTCCTCGCCTGTTAAAGAGGGACAGTAAAATGTCAATTCCAGAAGGTTGTTCTAAAAGTTAAATGAGCCCATTATTGTGAGACCCTTGGCGGAAAGCTAGGCGCATGCAAGGAACATCGACCGGTCCTTGTAGATGCCGCCCTTCCAATCGCCACTTTCATTCTACCTTCCTCTGTCCTCGTTCCTCCAATTAACCTTTGTAGCCCCTTCAGCTTTTTCTCTCCTTGCAGTTTGGCCCCCACGTCCCTCTTCTGCTCTTCCTTTGCTCTTCCTTTTCCTCCCCAGGTATTTTTTCATTTTCTGCCCAGATTATAACCTTAGCCAACCAGGGGCAGCAGTCACAGCTGAACAGAGTTTTCAGGTCCTTCATATTCTTCTGCCTAATAGTTAGCATGGATTTTTTTTTTCTTCCAGTTTCTATTATACTTCATTTAAAAAGGGAGTAGGTGCCCTGGCTGGTGTGGCTCAGCTGGTTGGAGCATCGTCCCGGACACTGAAAGGCTGCAGGTTCGATTCCCAGTTGGGGCCTGTAATGGGAAATGGGAGGCAACCAATCCATGTCTCTCACATTTATCTCTCTCTCTCTCTCCCTCTCCCTAAAAACCTCAATAAAACATATCCTTGGGTCAAGATTAAAAAAAAAAAAAATACTTTAAAAAGGAGGCAGGCATCCTTAGTAGATCATTTGGTGCCTTTGTAGATCCACATATTCTTTAGGACTCATGCCTTAAATACAGATATTTTAAATTTGCAATTCATGAAAAAGATGAATTTAATCTATGCAGTAAACATAAAAGCTAACTTTTTTTCTGAATGCAGGCTATGTCCCAGATCCTGTTCTATACCTTTCATGCTTATTAACTCACTTCAGAACCTAGAAGAGCACAACATCTGACAAAATAGCTTTTAAATTTTTTTTTGTTTTTTGGTGAGTTTCTTGAAAAAATTTTACATGCCCATTAAATAAAATTATGAAAATACAAATAAGTGCCTAGAAATTAGCATGCACTCATAATTCTAAGATTCTGATATAATCAGTTAACATTTTAGTATACATCCTCACACATACATACATGTTTTATACATATACATATCATATAACTGACATCTTATGACACATACATTTATTTTAGTTCATACACAATTTTGTGCTAAAACAGTAGTTTTAGATGTTGAGATGGGGTTCTGGCAGGGAACCACAGCCATGTGCATTCCTTTACTGTAGAAAGGTCCTCTTCCCTTTGGAAAGGTCATTATTGCCTACTGTCTTCTTTTTAAATTATGGTGATAGTGATCAGAGTGACCTGTGGTGATGACTAATGACAGCTTGGCAGAAAATAGACAAAGGTCATTATCCTAAAATCTCTGTGGTGAACTTGCTGCTATTTTGGAGGAAACGAGTGAAATATCTCTGGATCTCCATGAACTGTATCATTAAGTATGCATCTATTAACATTCTCCAAAGGGTGATCTTTCTATGAAGAAAGGCATATCAAGTGCTCTGAGGATAGCAAGTGGAAGAGAAGACCTTATTGAGAGTTCCTAATAATTCCTGTTTCATATTACATAAAAATATACATCACATGGTCTTGCTTATACGTGGAATCTAAATAACTTAATAAACTGATGAACAGAATAGATTCAATGACATGGAAGCATAGATCAGACTGATGAATGTCAGAGGGATGGAGGAGGGCAGGTGGGTGGAGGGGGAGAGAGTAACTAAAGAATTTATATGCATATATGCACAGCCCAAGGACAGGGACAATGATGGGGAGAGGGACTGGGAAGGGGGATGGGATGGGGTGGAATGGGTCATTGGGGAGAAAAAGGGATACCTGTAATATTTTAAACAAAAATAAAATTTAAAAATTAAAAAAAAAAATAATATATATATATATATATACAGCAGATACTATGGTAAACTTCTATAAGTACTAATATATTTGGCCTAACTTGGAAGAGTCTAAAAACTTCAGGGTTCATATAGGTAAGTCATGCTTTGAAACAACAGGTGGGAAGATTCGGAAATTTTTGGTGTATGTTGCAAAGAGTTGAATCACAGACTGTAGGTTAAACCAGTTGTAGAATTGTAACTGGGAAATGGAAGGAGAGATAATGATTGGTCTGAGTTGAGTTTCCATAGCATTAAACACATAGTAGATGTGTAACAAACCCTTTGTCTTGGGAATGATGTAATTAGTAAATTGTTTGCCCTTCTTATATGGCCCCACCCAGGATGAGTGCTTTAGTTGAAATGGGAATTTCCATTAGATGAGTAATATAGTCAATGATAACTCTGAGGAAATCAAGGGCAACTAGACTGAAAATATTGACTGAACTTATTTGAAGAGTCAATCTAAGGGGTGACTTGTATCTATAGCTGAGAACCTGGCACCTACTGTCCCTCCAATTTTACTGTGAAGCTGAAGTCAGCTGGTTTTTAGCTATGTTTGGGTGTCAGTGGTACAAGAAGTTAACTTTTTTTTAAAAAATATATCTTTATTGATTTCAGAGAGAGGAAAGGAGAGGGAGAGAGAGAGAGAGAGAGAGAGAGAAACATCAATTATGAGAGAGTTGTCATTGATCGGCTGCCTCCTGCATGTCCCCTACTGGGGATGGAGCTCACAACCTGGGTATGTGCCTTGACCAGGAATCGAACTGGATCCTAGGTTGATTCTCAACGGCTAAGCCACACCCAGCTGGGCAGGAGTTAACTTTTTATATTACTGTAATACAATTTTTAAAAGATAGAAGTGTTTTTCATCTTTTCCAGTACTGTGGAGTAGTTTGTTGTAGATCAAACTTTCCCTTGAGAATTAGAAATGCTAGACAATACGTAAAATCATCAGTTTGAAAAAGTTAGGGATCTATAAAGCCACCAAGGGCTTTGAGAGGTCAAGATTCCTGGGAGAAGGTACACTGGATAAATTTAAGAACCTCCTCAAATCTTCTATGTCCTGTCTCTCAGATCCTCAAACTTATCTTGGACATGAGCTCATCACCATTTCATCAATAAGCTTAGCAGGCTGCCTGAGCCTTCCCCAAGGTAAGTGCTAGTTTCCACCATGGACTGAATTGTGTCTGATATAACATGAGCCACTGCAGCTATGGCACCAGGCTGGACTGTAACCATCAAGAATCTGATTTCTATTGGTTCTGGAGTTGGATGAAGCAACATGCTGCAGGGTGTGGGGTGTTAACCTACTGGGTCTGACTGGGCCAGGTGAAAAATCTGCAAATGCATAGAAGTTAATGTCTTATACAGTAAATTTTGACAATAAAATTCAAGTCAGGAGGAGCCATTGCATACATTCCTCTCCCTTTCTCCTTCCAATAGACGATTTCAAGACAGGGTGTTTCTATACAGTGAGCGGTGTCTCCTCATGAAGCTGTGGTCATCTGCAGTAACACACTAGCTTATATTTGCTTTTCCTTTTATGCCCTGCCCTTTTTCTTCACTTTTACTATCTCAGGTTATACCTCCAGTAAATAATTAGCATTTAACCTTTACCTCACTATTTCTTTTGTGAGAAACTTAGGCTAAGACAGAATGCGAGCCCAGAGAAACAAGAAGGAGGGCAGGTAACAGGTGCACCCGCCGCCTCCCACAACCACATCAAAATGACAACTAAAATACAGAACCACCATCCCTCAGAGCCTCCTGAGATCCGGCTGCACAGAAGCCCCCCAACCAGGGAGCTGAAGCAGCACCAAGACCGGGAGGAGGGGCAGAGACGCAGACAGATTGGGGCTGAATCGGAGCCGCTGGCCCACACCCGGTGCCGCGGGGTAAACCCGGGACAAAATCTCGGCGGTGGGGGTTTCCTGGAGGAGCGAGGGGTCCCAGCCCCCAGCAGGCCCCCAGCCCAGGGATCCAGGGCTGGGCAGAGACGTCCCCACAACTTTGGGCTGTGAAACCAGCGGGGACTGTCCCTGAGGGTCGCGGAGGCTGCGGGAGCCCCAGCAGCTCCTCTAAAGGGCCCGGCACGGACTCACTCGGACGCTCCCTCTGAGCCCAGCGCCGGGCAGCAGCCTGAAAGGACCCGGGACACTCGGGGAGGAACTAACCTGCCTGAGATCCGGGCGAGAGGTGGAGGGGCGGCTTCCTCCCGGGCAGAAGGGCTGGCGGAGGCCACGGCTCCTGTGGCGAGTCCTCCCTGCACACAGCCGGCAGGCAGGCGCCATATTTGAATCGCCAGCACCTGACTCACACCGTGGGCCCCGCCCCGTGATTCCCGGAGGCCCCGCCCCTCCCCACCTGCAGCTCATCCAGGCCATTTCCAAGGGCTTATCTGTGCAAGTGGCCTCTTGAGCTTCATGCTTGGGACTTTCCTAAAATCTCTCAAACAAGCAGCAGCGGGCCCCATACGGCTTGCTAAGTGTCCCCACCCTGGCACTAGTGGCAGCCTGCACTGGCTCATAGCTTGGCCTCTCCTGGACACCTCCAAGCCCAGCACAAGTAGCAGCCAACTGCAGTTTGCTGTGTAGCTCATGCTGGGTGGCCCTGGGCAAGGCACTGGCACAGGCTGACTTTGCACCTCCAGGGAGGCCCCAGAGACAGTGCACCTGGTGGTCAGACTTGACCATGCTGGATTACAACCCTACCACATCCACAATTGACACTCAAGGGGCGCACTTGGTGAACACCAAAGCTCCACTGAAGTAAATCCTGCTCCATAGGGGTGTCTCCAGCACAGCAGCTCTTTGGCTGTAGTTGCAGCTGGTCCTCACAGCTGATTGGTCTGGGGGTCAGTTCCTCCCAGTGATGCCAACAACAACCAAGGCTCAACTATAACAGGACAGTGCACACAGCCCACACAGGGGAGCACCTAGAAGGCCCAGCTCAGGTGACTGGGGAGGCTGAGCCACTGGACCCTACAGGTCACCTACTACACAAAGCCACTCTACAAATTCCAGGAGACATAGCAGCTCTACCTAATACATAGAAACAAACACCTGGAAGCAGCCAAAATGTGGAGGCAAAGAAACATGTCACAAAGAAAAGAACAGAAGAAATCTCTAGAAGAGGAACTAAATGAAATAGATCCAAGCAATCTAATAGATGCAGAGTTCAGAATTTTGTTTATAAGGATGTTTAAGCAGACTGTTAGGGAAATAACTGAGAAAATCGATAACATAATAAAGTACCAATTTGAAATGAAGGCTACAGGAACTGAAATGAAAAATAATTTACATGGAATCAACAGTAGAGTAGAGGACGCTGAGAATCAAATCAGCAATTTGGAACATGAGGAAACAAAAAACACCCAACCAGAAGAGCAAAAAGAAAAAAGAATCCAGAAATATGAAAATCGTATAAGGAGCCTCTGGGACAACTTCAAGAGGCCCAACATTCATATTATTGGGGTGCCAGAAGGGGAAGAAAGAGACCAAGAAATTGAAAACCTATTTGAAAAATAATAACAGAAAACTTCCCCTACCTGGGGAAAGAAATAGACTTAAAAGTCCAGGAAGCACAGAGGGTCCCAAACAAGAGGAACCCAAAGAGACCCACAGCAAGACACATCATAATTAAAATGCCAAAGGTTAAAGACAAAGAGAGAATCTTAAAAGCAGCAAGAGAAAAGCAATTAGTTACCTACAAGGGAGCACCCATATGATTGTCAGCTGATTTCTCAACAGAAACTGCAGGCCAGAAGGGAGTGGCAAGAAATATTCAAAGTGATGAAAAACATGGAACTGCAACCAAGATTGCCCTACCCAGCAAAGCTATCATTTAGAATTGAAGGTCAGATAAAGAGCTTCACAGATAAGAAAAAGCTAAAGGAGTTCATCACCACCAGACCAGCACTACAGGAAAAGTTGAAGGGTCTTCTTTAAGAAGAAGCTAATGAACAAAAGAATCTGATGAACTACATAGATCCAGAGACATTGACACATGCAATAGACGATGATATTTCAGAGGAAAGAGGGAAGGGGGGTGGAGGGTGGGAAGAGATTAACCAAAGAAGTTATATGCATATATGCATAACCCATGGACACAGTTAATAACAGGGTGAAGGCCTAGGGAGGGGGTGGGAGCAAAGTGGAGGGGGTCAATTGGGGGGAAAAATGGGACACCTGTAATACTCTCAACAATAAAGATAAATTAAAAATAAATAAATAAATGGGGGGGGGGAGGAGACAGAATGTGAGGTTAGAGAAGTGAGTCCAATTTGGCTCTATTTTCTTCCTTTGGGCACTTGTCTATTTTTAAGTAGAAGTCAAGAGGCTGAGAAGCTAAGTAGTTTCCAGCAGTCTTACAGTGCTGGTGGGCAAACACTGGATTTCAGGCCTACCAAGAAGGAGAGGTCCAGGCAAATACTCCAGTTTTAACTTGGAACTCTGGCATCAAGTCAACTAAACCCTTGATTAGATTAAAATTAATATTCCTCTTATGTAATTGCCAAACAAAAATGAATTCTCTCTGGAAGATAACATTGTCTAGAGTGTTAAAAGATCTCTACAATATATCGTATATTTTGTATAGCTGCCAATCAAAAATTAGTAGGCATACCCGAAGATGAGACCACTTTTCATGAGCCCACAGATGAGACTGAAAAACAAGAATGAAAACAGATTTTAGAAATACCCTCACTGGAGATGCAAATACTGAAATTATTATACACAGACTTTAATGAGATATTAATATGTTCAGGAATCACATGAAAAAAAGGGAAATAGCATAAAATTGGAAAATTCTTCAAATGGAAATTCTAGAACTGAAAAAATATAACTAAAATGAATAGTTAATAGAAACAAATTTAAAAAAAAAAGATGTATAAGAGATATATGGGAAATGGTAAAAATAATATATATGTAACTGAAATTCTACAAAAAAGAGAGAAAGATAAAACAGAGACAAAATTTGAAGATCAAAATGATAGAATTTTACAAAATATCAAGCCACGAATTCAGAAAGCCATAAACTCCATGCAAAAGAAATATAGAGAGCACAACATACAGGTGTATTATAGTAAAATTGTTTAGAAAAACAAAGACAAAAAGAAAATATTAATACAAGCTAGAGGGAAAAGATGTATGATTGTTTGGGGCCTGTCTCAGCCTATCAATAGTGATGCTGTTGCTAGAATGCCTGGGGCACTCATCTGGGCCAGGAGTACACAGACATTGTCCTGTCTGGAGCCAGTGTTGTGGCCAAACCAACCTTTGTGGTTCTTATTATTGTAAGACACACATCAGCAGCAACCACCAGAGAACTTGGAAAAGACAAGGTTTATTACCCACAGGTTTTGGAGGGTACAGAGCATGTCCATGGCCACACAGCAAAATCACCGGTAGAGAGAGGGAGAGAGAGAAAGCATGGACCTGGGGTTCTGCCTTTATTAGGGTCAAAGGTGGGGTGCCTAGGGTTTTCTGGGTTCACTCTATATTGGGGAATTTAAACATAGGAGCTGAAATTAAAGTGTGGGATAGGAAAAGCAGGGTCACTCAAAAGGTCAGTGATCGAGGTCAAACAGGGCTTCCTAAAAGGAGAACTTTATGGGTGGGGTGGCCTGGCTCTTTAACTAGTTGTGTAGCTGCCAATGTGTTTGTTCCAAACGGATGTCTTTGAAGTAGATGCCTCAGCCATCAAAACCTTAATGTCAGGCACTCACATTACAATAAAAAAACCTAATTGTTTGACACTTAAATTACAGGGATCATCAAAAGAGCCACAATAAGACTTAGATTTTGTTAGTAAGCCACAAACATCAAAATGTCATCTAATGTCAGAGCTAGAAAAAACAAAAACAAAACCTATACTAGATTTCTACACTCACTGAAAATATCTTTTAAAGTGAAAGTGAAATCAGGGAAATTAAAAGAAGCTAACTGTGGTTATGATAGAGGAAGAAATGAGCATGTATTGAAGACCTTGTCCCTATAAGTATGTATTCATTTTCTTCTTCACCATAACCTGATGGAAAATATATTCAGTATCTCTGTTTTAAAAATGAAAATACCAACCCTGAGGGGAAGTAAGCAACTTGCCCAAGGTCTCACAGCTTGTTTTTCTGACTCCAAAGCTTTTGTTTTCTGCCCTATATTTTGTTGATGTAAGAAACATCCAAACCTATAGGGTATTTTTACCAGTTTCTTTGAGCCAAACTAACAATATATGCTGGGGAGCAAGATCTAAAATGGTCTAGAGAATGACATTTTTGCAGCTTATTTTATACACCAGAATCAAAGGGGAAGGTCTAAGTGGGTTGCGTGAAATCCATGGGTGATAGATTAGGGAGGTGGAAGAAAGCAAAGGGTGGGAAACCTCTGGGATTGGATAAAAAGTGAAACCAATAGACACATGCTTCTTTTACATCTGTGGGTATGGGATAGTTAACGAATAACAATTAATATGATAACAATAACAATGAGGGGTTCTGTGTCTCTGGCTCAGTGATTGTGCCCTGAGGGGTTCAGAAGAAGAAAATTATCTTGACCTTCCAAAGGTATGTCATCTTAGATGAAAAAACGACAACAGGCTCACTTAAGGTAAAAATTGACCTTTGTCAAGCAAGATATTGGCCTAGGGCATGACTACCTGCCATTACTGCCTTTAGTTAGGAATTTTCAATTTCAAACCATCTTCTGTGGTTACTTTTTGTCTCTGAGTTTATAAGGCCACCATGCAGGCCTCCCTGAGCTTGTCAGGGTTAGTGTGTGGCCCCTTTTTCATTCACAATTTATATCATCTCTTGTAGTTTGCTTCAGAGTTCACAAATTTCCTCGTCAGACAACATCTCATTTGAATAATCTAGATGTTGAATCTAGTCATGTAAACACAAAAAAGATAATTCATTTTATATAAACCTGTCTTTGATTTTCAGATAATCCGTTGAGAATGCAACTTCTCAAGGTAACAGAGAAGTTAACAGAACTTCTCAGTAATGAGCCTGGGAATACACGTTGGAGCCCAACAAGTTGAATGCAGCTAAAATAGGAAAGTAGCCAACCCAATTCCCTCAAAGTAAAGTGTAACTTTTTTCATTTTAATTATTCTACATCAAATCAATCTGTTCTCCCTACACACATCTGTCAGGGTTGGAAGAAAATCCAATTTTTATCTGGTAGAAAATTTAACTGTATTCATGGAGTGGGTGGGTACAACCCCTTTTTTATATCAGGATTCTGTAAGAAATCCTGGGGCTTATTGGAAATTTGAGATGGACCTCTGAACTTGACTGTCATTGTCACTGTCAAAATGTTCATTGTCCAAGCTGAGCAGTATTTTCCACACCAAACTTCATAGTCAGGAACCTCACTGCTACACGACCATGCAGGTATCCCCTGTTTGAGAACTGGACAGCCCCTCCACTGTGGACTCTTTCCCACCGCTCCCCTCCCTTGAGTCCAGGCCACTCCAGTCTCTTTCAGCTTTGACCTTTTCTGACAGCTCAACTCCTAGACACCATTCTAGAGTTTTAGAAAGCAAAGAATTTGACTTTTTTTTTTAGCTTTATATACTTTTAAAATTTTTATTTTCAATTACAGTTTCAATATTATTTTGTATTAGTTTTAGGTGTACAGCATAGTGGTTAGACAATCACATACTTTACAAAGTGTTCCCCTTGATATTTCTAGTACCCACCTGGTACCATACATAGTTATTACAATATTATTGACTATATTTCCTATGCTGTACTTTACACTCCCTTGACTGTTTTGTAACTACCAACTTGTACTTCTCAATCACTTCACCCTTTTCATCCAGTCCTCTTATCCTCTTGCCCTCTGGCAACCATAAGTCTGTTCTCTGTATCTGAGTCTGTTTCTATTTTGTTTGTTTATTTTGTTCTTCAGATTCCACATGTAAGTGAAAACATTATGACATTTTTCTTTCTCTGACTGGCTTATTTCATTTAGCATAATAATAGGTCCATCCATGCCGTTGCAAATGGTAAAATTTTATTCTTTTTTATGGCCAAGTAATATTCCATTGTGTAAATGTACCACAGCTTTTTCATCCACTCTTCTATTGATGGGCACTTCCAGATCTTGGCGATTGTAAATAATGCTGCAATGAACTTAGAGATGCATATAATCTTTCAAATTAGTGTTTCAGAGTTCTTTGGATATATCCCCAGAAGTGGAATCACTGGGTCATAAGGGAGTCCCATTTTTAATTTTTTGAGGTAATGTCATACTGTCTTCCACAGTGGCTGCACCAGTCTGCATTCTCACCAACAGTGCACAAGGGTTCCCTTTTCTCCACATCCTCGCCAGCACTTGCTCTTGGTTGACTTATTGATGATAGCCATTCTGACAAAAGCCTTTAACTTTTTTCTTGGAAAAAGTGAAGCTCGGGCTCTCGATATCCCAAACTTTGCCAACCCTCTTAAGAAGAGAGAAAATGTTTCTTAGACTTCACATCTAAGAAACACACACACATGCACACACACAGTTACAGGAATGCTGTTGGAAGAACCTGAGGCATTTATAACCACAATACTTTGGGCAGCACCTTGGAAATACCTCACAAATGTTTGGAACACAGTTTAAGCAGGTATGTATGGGTATTGGCATAAAAATTTCCAGCAAATACGTTGGTGGCACTCCTGCTAAGGCAGTAGTTTATCTTATAGTCACAGGCTGGTGTGGCTGGTATTTTCCCAAGGAACAAGATCATCCTTCCAAAAGCTATGGCTGGGGCAAAGCAGAGCCATATGCTTGGGATGGGGATGGTACCTTGGCGGGGCAGATCATCAGCACTGGAGGAAGACGAGTGGTGGAGCTGCCGTGGATGCAGAATTGCTCCCTGGATGTGCACATGCACACAAAGGAGGAGGAGGTGGTGGGACCCCCCTCTGTCCTGAATGGCACATGGCCTGGTGATAGTGCAAGAATGGTCCTAGAAAATGGGGCGGGGGGATGGAGAGGGGACTGAAATAATTCCTTAGGAGTCACTCATAACCTTAGTTGGTTTTCTCAGGGTTGATGTGGTCTGAGAAATAAGGCTACTGTATATTTGAGTCAATGCTAATATAATAGGATCAGTAATTACAATAATTACACCAGGGAGTGAACCGCACCAACATTTCAGCTATTGTGCTAAGTGTTTATATTCCTTGTATCGGTTTTTGCCCCAAAAGTAGGTGCTATTAGCCCCACATTGCAAGTGAGGTAACTAGGGGCAACTAAGCCTGAGGATAATTAATAGATATCAGAGATGGGATTCAAATCCAAGTCTAAACCCAAAGGCTTTGTGTTTACTGTTATTCCTCAATTATTCTTTTTTTTAACCCTCACCTGAGGATATTTCTTCCATTGCTTTTCAGAGAGAGTGGAAAGGAGGAGGGGAGAGAGAGAAGGAAACATCGATGTGAGAGAGATTAAGCCTGTAACTGAGGTACGTGCCCTTGGCCAGAATCGAACCCGGTACCCTTCAGTTCACAGGCAGATGTGGGCCGACGCGCTAGCCACTGAGCCGTACCAACTAGGGCTTCCTCATTTATTCGTAAGAGCAAAGCCAATGCTATTCCCTTCTTCTTCTTACCAAACATAATGCACTAATAGACCATGGTCCTGGAATTGCATGAGAAATGGTAGATTTAAACTTTCTGGGAACTTGTAGAGAATGCAAACCTTATATGAGCTGGGAAATGAGGAGGTAATTTACTGCCAGCAATGGATTTGAATTTTCAAAAAGTCTTACTGGACTCCTCAGACATCTATTTGGATGTTAGGCAGAAATTATGTTCATTGCATGGGTGTAGTAGCAACATTTTTTCAATAGTTCTTAAATAAATTAAAATGTGACTCCTCTTTCTTTGTTCCAGGCAATTAGATCTACTGATCTCTTGCCTCATCTTAACAAAAAAGAAAAGTTTTAGTAATTATAAAAAATAAGCACTCTATAAATGTACTTTAAACCGTTGAATTGTATACTTTAAACAAATGTCTTATGTAAATTATAATTCACTAAACTGAAAAATAAAAGTATACTTTCATATTGAAGTGATTTGTATCTCTGCATAGCTTCTTTAGTTATATAGTACATGCATGCATTGACTTTACATAGTCATAATCACTTTATGGTTGTTTGTATTAAGATGGTTTTGAAATTACTATTCTCCAGTTGTGTATTTGTGTTGCTAATGGTTGCACAGACTCCTTCACATCACTTTCATTGCTCAATCAGCCACTGCGTAGCTATTGCACAATTGGATTGTTTCCAGGGCTCTGCTCTTACAAACTCCACTGTATTACAAAGATTTGTACATGCAGCTTGGATTCATTAAGATAAATTCCCAATTGTGGGATTACTAAAACAAAAGCTATGCTCATTTTGAGTTCTTATTATAGGTTGCTTGAAATAGTGCATCAATTTTAATGCCACTGACATCTTGGAGGTCACACATATCTTGCTGGTTTTCCCTCTGTGTGTCGTACATACAGTTCCCTTTCTCTTTGTTGTTATGAGGATGTTTATAGCATCTCCAAGCAACTAACACAATGCTGAAGACTAAAAATATAAGCAACCCATTTCCTAAATCATATTGAACATTGCTACAAATGCCCATCAATGTTTGCTATTTGGCTGTTACCTTCATTCTATATATTTATTTGTATTTATTTTTTATATTTTTAAATTTATTTTTATTGCTGTAAGTATTACAGATGTCCCCCTTTTCCCCCATTGATCCGTCCCCCTAGGCCTTCACCCCACTATTGTCTGTGTCCATGGGTTATGCATATATGCATATAAATTCATATGTTAATCTTTCCCCACCCACCTACCCCTGCCTTCCCTCTGAGATTTGTCAGTCTGTTCCATGCTTCTTTGTCTCTGGATCTATTTTGTTCATTGGTTTATTTTGTTCATTAGATTCCACGTATGTGTAGGATCATGTGACACTTGTTTTTGAGTGGCTTATTTCCCTTAGCATAATACCCTCCAGGTCCCACCATGTAAGGGATCTTTTGTTGTTATAGCTGCATAGTATTCCATGGTGTACATGTCCGACAAGATGCTTCATATGATTTCAGTCTTCTTGAACTTGTAGAGACTTGTTTTGTGTCCTAACATGTGGTCTATCTTTGAGAATGTCCCATGTGCACTTGAGGAGAATGCCTATTCTGCAGCTTTGGAGTGGAATGTTCTGTAAATGTCAATGAAATCCATCTGATCTAGTGTGTCATTTAGAGTCACTGTTTCCTTGTTGATTTTTTGTCTGGAAGACCTATCCAGTAAAGTCAGTGGGGTGTTAAATCCCCTATTATAGTGCTGTCGATCTCTCCTTAAAATCCTCCAGAAGTTGTTTTTTCCCCCAGCCTGTGTGAGTCTTCTGTTCTGAGGTGGGTCTCTTGTAGACAGCATATATTTGGGTCTTGTTTTCTTATCTGTTCAGCCACCCTATGTCTTTTGATTGTGACATTTAATCCATTTATATTTAAGGTTGTTATTGATAGGTACTTATCTATTGCCATTTTATTCCTTTATGCCTATGTTTCCTGTTCTCTCTATTTCAATTTCTTATTACAACAGTCCCTTTAACATTTCTTGCAATGCTGGTTTGGTGGTGATAAATTCCTTTAGCCTTTTTTTTTTTCTGGAAAGCTCTTTATTTCACCATCTATTTTGAATGATAGCCTTCCTGAATAGAGTATTCTTGGTTTCAGAGCCTTGTTTTGCATTACCTTGAATACTTCATGACATTCCCTTCTGGCTTGTAGAGTTTCTGATGAAAGATCAGCTGACAGCTTTATGGGAGCGCCTTTGTAGGTGACAGCTTGCTTTTCTCTTGCTGCCTTTAAGATTCTCTCTTTCGCCCAGTCAGGTGTGGCTCAGCGGTTGAGCGTCGACCTAGGATCCAGGTGATTGGGGTTCGATTCCCAGTCAGGGCACATGTCTGGGTTGTGGGCTCAATCAATGACTCTCTCATCATTGATGTTTCTATCTCTCTCTCTCCCTCTCCTTTCCTCTCTCTGAAATCAATAAAGATATATTTTAAAAATATATATTCTTTGTCTTCAATTTTTGACATTTTAATTATGATATGTCTGAGCTTGGGTCTCTTTGGGTTCTTCTTGCTTGGGACTCTCTGTGCCTCCTGAACTTGTGTGACTTTTTCCTTGACCAGGTTAGGGAAGTAAGTTTTCTGCCATTATTTCTTCAAACAGGTTCTCTAACCCTTTTGACCTCTTCTGGCCCTCTTATAATGTGAATATTGTTATGTTTCATATTGTCCCACAGCTCCCTTAAACTGTCCTCCTGTTTTTTAATGGTTTTTTTCTTTTTGGTTCACTGATTGATTTTTTTCTACCCTGTCTTCTAATTTGCTGATCCTGTTCTCAGCTTCTCCTAATCTGCTGTTCATTCCTTCAAATGTTTTTTTAATTTTATTTCTACTATGTCATTCTTAATTTCCTCCATAGTATCTATATCTTTTTTCATGCTATTGAGTATCCTTATGATTAGTATTCTGAACTCTATATCTGACAGATTGCTTATCACCATTTCATTGAGCTCTTCTTCTGGAGAATTCTTTCGTTCTTTCATTTGGGGCTTTTTTTTTTTTTTGTCTCCCCATTTTGGCTCCTTGTTTGGATTTGTTTCTATGTATTAGGTGAATCTGCTAGAACTCACAGTCTTTGGATGGTTTCTGGTGCAGGCCAATGTCAGATGCTGTTTGTGACTGGCCTTGAATACCCTGCTTGAAGTTTTCCATACTCCACAGTTTCTGATTTCTTCTTCTGGGGCTGGGTGTATCTGGACAGGATCAAGATGTGCACCAAGGTCTGCTTTTCCAAGCCCTGGGTCCAGAAGCAAATCAGGCAAAGACTCAAAGCACCCAGAGGCTGATCGTTATTTAGTTTCTTAATGAGCCTCAGATTGTAGAAACTCCACAGGGTGGGGCCATAGGTTTTCCAGCAGGGTAGTGCAATTGCTTCTTATCCAGGCAAAAGCTGCTTGGAAGGTAAATGTGTGCCTCAGATGTCCTCTGCCATATGGGGGAATGACAGCACCAGGGCCCAGATGGGTGTCCTCTGATATCTATTCCCCAGCCAGCACCCCTGGATTCTCCTCACACTGCTCTAGTCCACTCTGCTTTCCCTCCGTCAGAGCCCAAGGTGAATGGCTGCACATGAAACTGTGCATTGGCCCTTTAAGAGGGTGCCTGTATTTCCACCCCTCTCTCCCTGGCAGACAGAAACTTAGATGCTTTTCACAGCCAGATGTTATGTGAGCACCTATCTCAGTCCTGGTGCTCTGGGCTGGGAAGCCCAGCTTGGGGTTTAGACCCCAGAATCCTCAGTGGGAACCCCACAACAGCTGAGATATCCCTCCGGACCTTCAGCTGCTCTCTGTGGGAGCCTGGCCAGCCCTCTTGCACCTCCACACTTCCTACCAGTCTCTATGCGGTCCACTTTACCTTCTTGGTTATGAGGGTGGCTCCCCAGCTAGTCTTCAGTTGCAGTTGATTATTCAGGATGGTTTTTCTATATTTTAGTTGTAATTCCAGTTTGGTCCTGGGAGAGTGTCAATGTAGCTTCCACTCAATCCGCCACCATCTTGTATCCATTCTATATATTTAAATAAGAATTAGTTTTTTTAAAAAAGAAGAAAGAAAAAAAAGGGAGAGGGAAATTAATGTGATTTTTGCATTAGGCACCAAGGAGTTTAAATTAAAACTTCAGAGTAAATTGTGGCAGTGAAGGCTAAAACAATATCTTATTCTTATCTTGAAATTTTCAAAGTACATAGTAGGTGCCCCAGTTGAGTGTTTTGTTCATGAGACGATCATCTACCATGTGTGTCACTGCAGAAGGGCGATTTGCTTTACTGAGTCCACCAATTCTAAAGCTAATCTAATCAGAAACACCTTCACAGACACACACAGAAAAAAACATTAGCTAAGTATCTGGGAGTTGCTTGACTCAGCCAAGTTGAAAATAAAATTAACCATCATAAATCCACCCCTTATCAAGTTGGCATGCACACCCATCTCCTTAAATGATACCTAACTCAAAGTAAAAGCAATAAAATCATCATAATTCCACCTAACATGATGCAACGATCCTGTGTACAACCAAAAGTGCACTAACCCTTTCTCGAGAAGAGGAGGTACTTGACTGATGTTTATTATTTTCCTCCATATCTTGTAACTTAAATACTATTATGAAAACTACTATTCATGCATATCAACAAAAATTGGCTATGACCTAAAGTCAAAACATCTTACGTTGCATTAGGGAATAAGAGAAAAAATAAAATGAAGATACATATGTGTGTGTGTGTATACACACAGATATATGTACACAAATGTATTCATAATAAAACAATAAGGAGGAAACACTCTTTATTAATACTGCTTAATAATGAGGAATACTCGTGACCATTATAGTGTTTATTTCTGACTGATCATGCAGTCGTAGCTGGCATGTATAACTACCTTTTCCCACACCCATTCTGTATCTCCTTTGCCTTCAGCAAGCACCTCAGCTGGTCATGGTTCTTTACCTGGCGGGGTGACCCAAACTTTCATTCCTGAAGGGTACACAGGTCATTAGTAGACCTGCCTGGATTGCGTCATTGTAGTTTTCCATTTCCTCATTTCTGGAACAGAAGGAATCATAATTTATTTTGGCTTTCAGATCTTCCCATTGTGGCCAATATTCTTTCTATATGTAAATCCTTTGATTCTATTGCATGCATCATTTTTATCTTTTTACTGTTCTGTGACATTAACCTTTGTCACCTATTATCAATTTAATCTTTCTGACAGACCACAAAACACCATAAGATTTTATGGAGTGCATACAGAAGAGAGACTTCAGCTTATCTACCCTTTGTGAAGACAAAAACATACTCAAGAAATAGCAGTGAACCCTGTACTAATAAATGTCAGTTCTAAGTAAATGATAGCTCTGATCCTTATGTAAATACTTGCACTGGTTACTCCACTAAAAGGAAATAAAATTTATTTTTGGATTCTTATTTGGCTCTTATTTGGCTCCCAGCTTACTATGTCATAGATCTTCATTTGCTTTAAAAGAAAAAGCAAATATTGGAAAATAGGCAGTCTAACTTATTACCTCAATGAGGGGTTGTCTGTCTCTCTGTCTGAGTAGAGAAGACTAAAAGGTGGCAATCTAGAAAAACCTGGTGGGGCACACGGTTTGGATATCTCCTCCCTGTCACTGAAGCACAGGGGACATCCCCAAACTGTCCCAACCAGTTCTGCTTTCTGCTGTGGGTACTTGCCTGTCTTTATTACAGTTCCCTCCTTTCTTTCCTTAGGGAAATTTCTGGCTGCTCATTTTCCAAGACAACGCTTGCACAAGGAATCTTAAATCATTTTTTATTTTTTAATGTATCTTTATTGATTTCAGAGAGAGGAAGGGAGAGGGAGAGAGAGATAGAAACATCAATGATGAGAGAGTCATTGATCGGCTGCCTCCTGCACACCCGACTGGGGCTCAAGCCTGCAACCTGGGCACGTGCCCTGACCGGGAATCGAGCCACAATCTCCTGGATCCTAGGTTGATGCTCAACCGCTGAGCCATGCCCGGCCAGGCAGGAATCTTAAATCTTAAATGTCATTTTTCTGAATCTCTTACTTGGCTCTCTCCAGGAGCCGACAGTTTACTTTTAAGTGAGAGACCACATGAACTGTTAGTGTGAGTCAGCTGCAGCTGGGTCTCAGGTTGTTCTTTACGAAGGTCTGTATGCACAGAGCACTGTAGACAGAAAAGGGGGCTCTGAAATATATCTGACTAAAAGTAACCTCCCAGGGGGGTCTGATCATAAATTCCTACTGGGCAGGTCATGGTGGGTTGTCATGCCTGATTGGTGTGGGGTTTTTTCTGTTAATAGTAGTCACTAATGATCATTGCCTACTTTTTTTTTTTAATTAGCAAAATGGTAAATTTCATGCTATTATTTTGTAGAAATTAAGTTATTAACTATTTAATTATTCTAAAGTAGTTCATATAAGAAAGACAGGTTAAATCCTAGATTCTTTTCTTCATCAGTTTTCAAAGTTATGAGTTAGCCCCCTACTACTGGTCATCCTCCAAAGGTGACCACTGTTTTATAAAGTTATTGATTATAGTTATTAACATTATTTAATAACTGTTTATCATTAATAAGTGTTTATTGCTATTATTTAATATTTTACTCATAAATTCAAGCATATTTGGTATATTTCAATCCATTGCTGTTATTTTTCTCATTAAGGTGGCTATCCTTACCCAAAAGAAGTCTCTTCAAGTGGGTTCTGAGTTATTTTTGATAGCCTTGCTTTCTAATATGATCATGTTTCAGGATTATTTAATATATTTCCTGACTCTGAACCACAAGCAGCCATTTCTCAAAGGAGCCCTTGTTCCTTTTAGTCACAAATGGTAATTAGAGACCAAAATGAGGGTGTGGGAGTGCTCGTTACTACTTGTTTCCAGGTCTTTTCAATGAATAGCTAGGGCTTTTGTTTGTTTGTTTGTTTTGTGTGGGTTTTTTTAAAATGAAGATAAATACATCATGAGCTTATTCTGATATTCACAATTAAATATCTGTAAGGTTTTTACTTAACCTTCATTTATATCTCCTTTATCCCACACAGGAAATCCCAGTTCT
Organism: Miniopterus schreibersii; assembly: GCF_964146895.1. Taxonomy (NCBI): domain Eukaryota; kingdom Metazoa; phylum Chordata; class Mammalia; order Chiroptera; family Miniopteridae; genus Miniopterus; species Miniopterus schreibersii. Next base: position 63,666,538 of record NC_138106.1, on the reverse strand, counting down.
CAAAACACCAACATAATTACCTATTTGTTTTATCACATGATATACACAAATAGCAGTGTCAGAATAAGAACACCACCATCAGCTGCTGTGCTACTAGGGACATTGTTCTAAACTGCAAATCTGATCAAGTCATATCTCTGTCTAAACTCCTCGTTTTCCCATCCCCTGAAGAACAAAACCCGAGCATGTTAACTTGCCATAGAAGGCACTTCATGATCTGACCCTATACCATTGGCTAAGCCTAAAATGCTCTATTCCTCCTTCCTTCCTGAGTCATTTATCCAAGTCCAGATCAGAAGTTTTTTTATGCCAGGTGCCCCCTACCCTGGCACAAATGGTCATTCTTTCTCTGTGTTGTTCTCTGCCTCATATGGGCTCTTATTGGTGCATTTACTAAACTGAATTCTAATTATTTACATATATTCATGTTTTCTACCAGACTGTGCATGTCTTGATGGCAAGGCCCATTCAATTTTGTATTCCTAGCATCTAAGTCCATGAAAAACAGAAGGTATTCAATAAATACTTGTTTAATGGAGCTGATTTAGTATGACTGAAGTGGTACAAAAATCTAGCAATTTTGTTTTCTGATGTTTAAGAAGCTATTTCTCTGCAGTGTTTTTAAGAAATGTATTTTCTGCTGCTAATTCCTCATTGCTAGGAATTAAACAGAGACAGAAATTATTTGTGAAGGCATAATTGCTGTTGCATCTTTCACAATTAAGGTAAATGCAATGATCATGGTAACAATAATATCTGTGAGCACCAGCAAACCTCCATGCGGTAACTCAGTAGTCACATCTCTAATGCTAAGAGGCAGGATACTGAAGGGTCTTAATGTCTCTGTGTTGCTGTTTTAATAGATTGCATTTGTGACAGTCCTCTTAATGAGGCTCAGGTCTGCCCCCAGAGGTCCAAGGCAGAGAATAAAGTTATTCTCTTATATTCTTTTCTAACAGTTTTATTTTTTAAATCCTCAGCAAGAATATGTTTTTATTGATAGAGAGGGAGAGGGGGAGGGAGAGAGAGAGAGAAAGAAAGACATTGATTGGTAGCCTCCTGTATGTGCCCTAACTGGGGATAGAAACCTTAACCTAAGGTCTGTGCCTTGACCAGTAATCAAACCCACAACTTTTGGTATATAGGACAACACACCAACCAACTGAGTCACCTGGCCAGGGCTTTTCTAACCATTTTAAACATTTGCTTTTGATAACCTCAGGAAAATGCAAATCAAAACTAGGATGCACTATACTCTCACTAGAATAGCTAAAATTAAAATGTTTACAGTTTGCAACTGTTCCATACCAAAGTATTTTTCATATGTTAATAATTGTGCTTTATTTCCCCTCCTTTTTCTCTAAGGGCATCTATACAAATGCTGGGGCAGTTCTCTCCCTTCACTCTTCTTTTTTGTATTTCTCATTGTTTGAGTTGGGGATTTTTGGATAATTTATTCACAAGTGTTTCCCATGGAGGAAAAGGGACTAAGGTAGCAATCCAGGCTAAGTGATTTTAATTTTTTCTAATGCAATATCTTTCTTTTCTGTAGTCATGAAATCAACTGACTTCCTCCAATTTACTTTGTCTTTGTGGCCCTTTATGAAGCCTTGCCTTTTTGCATTTATGGACCTTATGGTTCCTGGAGAGCATTCTACCAGCCCAGTCCTATTCTTGAATCCTCTTTAGCCGACAAAGGATATGGCTTTTGCCCTAAAGAGATATTGCTCAATTTAGGAAGAAAACATTTTAGTGTGTGTGCTTTATGATATCATTAGCATTGGGTTCTCTTTCCTTCACTCTCTTTCTTCGTGTACCTGGATGATAAGTGTGTCGGGCATCTGAAGTCAGCCTTTGTAGTCCAGGAAGCCAGGAAAGTGCTGCAGGTGATTCTGAGAAGAACAGGATATGCAGAAGAGTCCTAGAGTGCCAGGTATTAGAAATCAACAGTCAGTAATCACTTGCAAACCGATGGGGCCCCCCTTATCAGTAAGAACTGCTGAGATCAAAGAGGGCAAGTGCTAAGGGACGGTTGGGAAACAGGTTTAGAATGTGTTTGGGTGAGAAGTCACAGGGAGGTGGCAGGTTCAAGAAAAAGCACTTCAAAAAGAGAGAGGAGTTAGAAAGTGAAAATTAGTGGCAGATCTCTTTGTGAAGGTGACTTCCTCACAAGAGGTGGTGAAGATATCATAGAAGTTTGAAATTGATGATAGGGGCCTTTGTGAACCAAGTTAAGATCTAAAATTTAGGTGAGGTTTGGAACTGGAAGTGGCATTTATTATAGCAATAGAAGAGGGAGCTCTTGAGGTGAGAAACTGGGAAACCTACTCCTTCTTTCCCTTCAAAAGCTCCTCCTGGAGCATTTGAGACTGTGCTCCCTGGCACATGTGGTCAGTTTGCCTCACAAAAATTCTCCTTCTACTTGAGGAAAATCCAACTCATTCAAATATGATTCGCAGAGTAATGGTGCAGCTACAACAGCCAAAGAATGCTACTCAAGGAAGATAAAAGGGCAAAAAAGGAACTAAAAATAGATACAAAACTTCCCTGAAGACTAAGAACACTCCTAGAAAAATATTGCTCCGAAGCAGAGGGAAACTGCAACACACATTCCAACATGCATAAAGGGGGATAAATTGATGATGTAATTGCAGTCAGGAAGGAAGACAATAAAAAAATAAATACAAGAACTCAGGGGACACATGGCCAACAAAGGGAAGGTGATGGCCAGTCAACAGGAGGATGTGAAATAGTAACTAGTAAAATTTAGGAAAGAAATAGAAGAAACAGACAATTTGTTGGAGCCATTCTGACAGGTGTGAAGTGATACCTCCTTGGCAAATACGTTCTCCCACACAGGGGGCTCCCTTTTCGTTTTGTTGATGGTTTCCTTTGCTGTGCAGAAGCTTTTTATTTCGATGCAGTCCCATTTGTTTATTTTCTCCTTAGTTTCTCTTGCCCTAGGAGATGTATCAGCAAACATATTGCTATGAGAGATGTCTGAGATTTTGCTGTCTATGTTTTCCTCTAGGATTTTTATGGTTTCACTTCTTACATTTAAGTTTTTTATCCATTTTGAATTTACTTTTGTGTATGGTGTAAGTTCATGGTCTAGTTTCATTTTTTTGGCATGTATCTGTCCAATTTTCCCTACACCATTGATTGAAAGACTATCTTTACTCCCTTGTTTGTTCTTGCCTCCTTGATCAAATATTCATTGACCCTAATGGCGTGGGTCAATTTCTGGGTTCTCTGTTCCGTTCCACTGATCTCTATGTCTGTTCTTGTGCCAGTATCAGGCTGTTTTGATTACAGTGGCTTTGTAGTATAACTTGATATCAGGTATTGTGATCCTTCCGACTTTGTTCTTTCTCGAGATTGCCGGGGCTATTTGCAAATATTTTAAATTTATTTAAGCTGTCCTTCAAGCATCAAAGCTACAGGTAAAAATTTCTGCAAATTTAAGGACTCAGAATACTATCCACATCAGGCCTTACTGAAGCATCTGCCAGAGAACAAAATTCACTTAACCAAAAGATGAGGGAAACTTCAGCAAAAAAACTGGGGTGAACACTGACTATGTCTAACAACAAACCAGGACCAAATTAAGGCCTAACATAAGGGTTACGAAATAAAATGTAAATATGAACATTATATTTACATAAACTTTCACTATGGGGGCTGTTATTTTGGAAATCATAGTCATAATTTTACTCTAATGGCTGTCTTTATAATTAGACTTTTATACAATACTTAGGACCCTCTTTCCTCAGACAGTATCTATTGGTTCCTACTGTAAACATCAATGAATTAGCTTGAATTTTCTTTCTCCTCTTTTCTCCACCCAATTTTAGTCAATAATATCATTCGTTGTGGGTTGAACTGTGTCCTCCTAAAATTCATGAGGTAGGTATATGCTTAGTTTTATGAAAAAAAATGCCATACCTTTTTCCGAAGTGGTTAGACCACTGTACATTCTCACCACCAATGTGTCTGAGCTTTTGTTGTTTCATCACCTTGTGAGCATATGGCGTTGAGTTATTTTAATTTCAGTCATTCTCCTGAATGTGTAGTGAGTGGCATCTCATTGTGGTTTGGGTTTGTGTTTCCCAGTGACTAATGGTGTTAAGTTTTATGTATATTCACATGTTTACCCCATTTTTTGAAGCTATTCTTTAGTACTGAATTGTTCGCTCCCTCAAAATCCTGTTGGGATTATAACCAAGTTACTTTAGTCATATACATTCATTTGAGGGGTGTCACAATTTTCATATTTAGTCTTTCTTTCCTTTATTCATTATTCAAAGATTTTGTCTCTTTCAGGAGGCATTTTTATTTGATTTCCTATAGGTTCCAAGATAGTTTTGTTAGAATTATTCCTAGATATTTTATGTATTTGTGAATATTATAAACAAGTTATGTTTTTTAAAATGTTTTTGTTTATGGGAAAGGTTCATTTGTAGATATTTATCCTGTATCGAGCAACATAATTAAACCTTCTTGTATGTTATAATAGCTTTTCAGTTTTAGTTATAACCACATCACATTAACAAGTTTTTTTCAAATAGATATATCTTGTTTTCCTTTAAATTTTCTATTCATTGCCTAAAATAGTTTTTCTTCAAAATGGTGATTTTGCCTCTTAACAGACATTTGGCAAGTCTGGAAACAGTTTTGATTGTCACTACTGGAGGAGGAGTTGCTATCTAGTAGGTAGAGGCCAGGGATGCTGCTAGGCATCTTAAAATGCATGGGACAACTCCCCACCACAGAGTCGTCTGGCTCAAAAGTGTCAATAGTGCTGAGTTTGAGAAACCTTGCGTGAGAACTGTGAGAAAAACACTAAGTAGATAAAGCAATCTTGTCTTACTCCTGATGTTAATGTGAATGTCTATGATATTCACTAATATGTATAAAATCAAATATAAACTAGTGTTAATTATAAAAGTGGGAATTTGTTCAAGAATGCTTTGTGAACTAGTGATTCTCCAGTGGTGGCAATTTCACCATGGCAGTGATTTTCAAGAAGAGTGAGTTGTAGAAAAGGTGTGGAGATAAAGAAGATCACTCTGTGGTAACTATAGCCCGAGGCATGCCCTTCCCCACTAGAATTACTAAAGTACTATCCAAGTTTAGTTAATATCAGGTAGGCTACATTGGACCTGCTTGTAGAAGCCCATGGCCTTACATTTTATAATGAAAACAATGCTAATGTTCACAGTGAAGGTCTTCTTCGGGTTAAAGCTTCTGTGAGCTTAATATCTGCATGTTCAAATAGGTCTATTCTGCCCTAACTCTTAATTTTTTCCCTCAGCATTTTGAAGATTTTTCCCCCCCATTTTCTTTCATCTAATATTGATGAGAAAATGGTTAGTAATATGGCAGTTTTCTTTGTAAGCGATGTCTTTTATGGTGATTCTCTAAAATTTTGCTACAATGGATCTTTTTCTCAATTTCTCTTTTCTCCTGGAGCTCTAAATTAGATCTTTCATCAAAACTCCATGTCTTAAGATTTAAAGTACCATTTCCTATTCCTTTAGCTGAGGATTTCTTAGCTTACTTCAGTAGCACTTGTTTGATTAGCTGTGTCTATTTCAATATTCAACCCACTTGTTAACTTGAATTTTTTCCAAGGTATACCTAATTGGATCTTTCTATGACTGCTTCTCATTTCAAAAGAGATACTTCTAAGATTAAATGTTTTAAGCTATCTCAATTTCAGTTATCTGTTGTCTTTTTTAAAGTTGAATTTATTGGGGTGACATCCGTTAATAAAACCATACAAGTTTCAAGTGTACAACTCAATAAAACATTTGCATACACCGAAAGTCAAGTCTCTTTCCATCCCCATTTGTCCCCTTTGTCTACTTCCACCTCCACCCACCCACCCCTTCCCTGTGGCTATCACCACACTGTTGTCTCTTTGTGTGCGTGTGTGTGTATAAAAATTCTTTTAACCCCTTCACCTTTTTTTATCTAGTCCCCCAACTGTCAGTCTGTTATATGTATCTGTTTCTGTTTGCTTTGTTTGTTAAATTATTTTGATTACATTCTATATATAAGTGAAATTATATAGTATTTGTCTCTCTGGCTTATTTCACTTCGCATAATAATTCCATTATGTATTCGCTTTCCTCAAGTTTCAGAAGTGGCACTACTATATAAACTATAATATATAATCTGAGCAGGTGCTGTTCTAGATACTTTACATATATCATTTACTTAATCCTCTCATTAACTTTATGAACTATGTACTATTAACCCCGCTTTAAAGATGACTACACTGTGTCAATGAGTGAGGTGAACTCTCAAGGCCACGGAGCTACCAGCCACTCAAGCTTGCTTGGGCTTCGCTTGCTCCTGAAAGCAGTTACCCTGCTGGCTGCCAGCCTGCCCACAGCGAGAGGGAGGCACGGCCACACACTTGTTTGCAGTCTTAATTGCCCGTGTACCTTCCTGTTCCCTTTGCGTACCTCAGGCTATGAAAGGGCACCAGGTTTGCAACAGCCTGTCCATTGTAACTCTTTCAGGTGAGTCACCATTTCTAGACCAAGAGCTCTTTGTTTTCAAGTTTAGCTTCACCATTAAATAGGAGAAAATCCCACTATTTTGTGAACTTTAAATCTGTAGGATATATAGCATACAAGTTGAAAGGAAGGAAAACAGTGAGATCTAAGGTTTTACTACTTCATTTTTACTGTATATACTTGGGCTCTGAAATTCCCAAATCCTGACTCTGCATCTGAGTTTTGTTGGGATCATGGGAGAAGAGGGGAAAGCTTTTCTAATGCACCCACTATCCTCAGGAAGCTTTCACTAAACTCACATTGATGGAATTTAACCTTTTTTTGTGCTTCAATAGCAATCTTTTTACACACAGTTATAATGCAAAAGCCAATTTATTTGTACACACAGCAATGAAGGAAAGCAGTCTTCTGTCGAATGAAGAAGATTAAGATTCTTAAGTAGCCGATTTGGCGAGCAACAATGGAAAGACTTGCTTTGCTGCCTTCAGACGTTAGCTCTCTTTACCTGACGTGGCAGGCTTCTTAAACGGGTCTTCCTCCTCGGCCTGCTTTTCTAATCCCTTATGATAGACAATCTGGCGTTCTAGGTAGTTTGTGTTCCTCTTCTGTTTATCCAAGTACTTTCCCAAGAAGCGTACGAGCTACAGAAATAAAACAGGGGAAGACTCCTAAGAACCTTGTCTGCAACGGGAGGCAATCAAAAATCTTGCTACCCAAATTACAGCTTACGGACCCACAGTCCTGGGAGCGTGTCAGAAATACAGAAACTCAAGCCCCACTGCAGACCTACTAAATCAGAGCCTGCATTTTAAGAAAGGACTAGGTAGTTCATATGCACATGAAAGTTCAAAGAACACTTATCTACGACATTCAAGACCTCCAGGTGAATACAAATATCCACTTTCAAGGAGTATGAGTGTCAGGGTATCTCATCAAAAGTACAGAGTAAGCCCTAGCCCGTTTGGCTCAGTGGTTAGAGCGTTAGCCCTCGGACTGAAGGGTCCCGGGTTTGATTCCGGCCAAGGGCACGTGCCTCGGTTGCAGGCTCCATGGAGCCAGGACACAATGCTATAGATCCCCCTAGCATCTCAGGAAATCAAAGTGAGGAAAAATGCCCTTGTACAAAAGTTATCAACCCTAGATGCATATTGGGCTCGCTTAGGAGCTCTGACCAGGCCTGGTCAGGGAACATGCGGAAGGCAACCAATCAACGTGTCTTGATGTGTTCTCTCCCTCTCCCTCCCTCTCCCTCCCTCTCCCTCCCTCTCCCTCCCTCTCCCTCCCTCTCCCTCCCTCCCTCTCCCTCTCCCTCCCTCCCTCTCCCTCCCTCTCCCTCCCTCCCTCTCCCTCCCTCTCCCTCCCTCTCCCTCCCTCTCCCTCCCTCTCCCTCCCTCCCTTTCACTCTCGGAGAAGCAATGGAAAAAATATCCTCGGGTAAGGTTTGGGAAAAAAAGTACAGATTAATTTAAACAAGCTGCCACCTCAGTGGCTTCTCACCCTCTTTTGAATCACATGGAGCTTTCAAGTAGGTGCCCAAACCCGATTCCCAAAGACTTCGATTTAAGTCGTCTGGCATAAGGCTTAGGCATTTATACGTCTTCAGAGCTCCTAAGGGAGCCCAATATGCATCTAGGGTTGATAACTTTTGTACAAGGGCATTTTTCTCACTTTGATTTCCTGAGATGCTAGGGGGTTAGTGAGAAAGAATTTACCAACACCAGGAAGACTTCAGAGAAGTCCACAGAATAATAAATCACCGTTAACATTCACTTTTGCAGGGATGATCTAGGACAGTGATTCTCAAAGTGTGGCCCCTGGCCAGCAGCATCATAACCTGAAAACTTGTTAGAAATGCAAATTCTCAGACACTACTTGAAACTAATTGAATCAGAAATTCTGGAGGTGGGGCCTGGCAGGTTATTTGCGTAAGCCCTCCAGGTGATTCTGGCACCCATTAACGTTTAAGCACTTCTTGTCTAGATTTAAAAGCCAGCACCAAAAGTAATTTTGTTTAATTATCCAGAGCTCATTTTTCCCTGGGGAAATCTTCCCCATCTTGTGGTGAGTTGCATTCCTTCTTACAGGACACCTACTCTTTCTCCTTCCAATCTATTCCCAGAAGTAGGTTAATATACTTCCTTGGGGGAAACAAGCGCATGTTGGATGATCCACTGCCTTGGATCCACTTCTCAGAAGCAAGTCATAATCCAGGAGTGAGAGATGGCACTGCTTTCAGAACCAGTTAACTACTTACATCAGATTCATTGTTGGCAGAAGCTGTGGTCTTCAGGTCTAGCAGGAGCTTGGTTAACTCGTTCTCCAACTCCAGGGCGCACTCTAGAGCTTGCAGGCCAGTTCCCCAGTTGTCTGTCTCAGGCCTCTGTTGGAGAGAAACTGGGAAGTCACCTCAGGCAGAGCTTTCCTGCATCCGACTTCCTGGGTTGTAGTATGACTAGGTTTGTATAACCCAATAGTTTCTAAACTTTGTGGCACGATGCAATCAGCCAAGCATCTTAAATCCTGATGTCTGGATTTCAGCTGCAGACGTCATGAGTTCACTGGCATGGAGTGCAACCTCGGCATCAGGGTTTTAAAAGCTCCCCGTGCAATTTTAATGTGCTTCCAAAGCTTAGGTGCCACAAGCACAGAACGTGCACTATTCCATTAGCTTTCCAATTCCATGATAGTGGTTTAGTTCCATTCCTACAAGACATTTACTAGTTCTCATTTATAAAGCTGGAATTAAAAGAACCCCTCAGATAACTAGGGATGTTTCTAGATGTAATATCCCCAGCTAAGGTTTAGATGAGTTCTTTTAAGTGTCTGTCCCAGTGAAAAAGAGTTTGTTTCACTACACTGAAGAGGTAGCTATTTTAAATACCTGCACGTGCATCTGAATTAGTCTAAAGATCTGATAGAGGATGATAACTGTTCTAGAAGAGGCCATAACAGTTGCGCTTCTCAAACTACACAGAGCAGTAGAATCACCTGGAGGGCTCGTTAAAATAAGCTCCTTGGACCCAGCCTAGAGAATCTAATTCTGTGTGTCCATGAATTTGCATTTCTAATGAGTTCTTAGGTGCTGCTGATGCTGCTGGTCCAGAGACCACACTAGGTGTGGTTCATTGAGAAAAGCTAAACAAGCATTTAGTGGCTGCAATTTACTCAAAATTATATGAAGAGGCTACAAAGAAGACATATGCTTGCCCTCAAAGTTGGGTAACCCATATTATACACAGGATTATAATAACTAACAAGTTAGGTAGCAACTAATAATTTAGCTCTAGACCCAGCAAAGGCCCCATTAAAATCACCATGACAAGTTACATAGTCACCTTAATCACCGGAATGCAGATTTTACTCTCACGTTTTCTTAGATATTTTAGGAATTGCCTTCCATGCTCCCTCTTCACCTCAGCTTGGTCTTCAAAGAATGAAGCAAAAAGTGGTGGTTCCCTCTCTTCAATGTACTGACAGGCCTGGGACAGAGGCGAGAATGGGGAGAGATTGGAAGTGAGATGAGCTGATTTTTAAGACTGGAAATCTTATACAAACTCACTTTACTGTCTCCGTGGGTATCCGAAAGAGGCCTTCTTTGTCTGAGGTCCTCAGTTTGTCCTTTGACTTCCAGAAGGCCCCGTCTGTCTCTCAAACCCAGGCTACCTCAAAGAGAAGCCACCCAGATTTTAATATGCTGAGGCCTAATCCTTGGGCTACTATGGCCTCTTTAAGGATCAGATTTGTGAACCCCATATGCTAGCACTTATCTCCAGTAATTGTGTAAACACAGCAAAAAGTCCAGCATAAACTAAGTGACATTTTAAAATTAATCTACTTCACCAATCCTGACACATCTACATTAATTCTAAAATAGAATATGGGTGAAAAATTATTTATTCACTCTACCACCAGCGTCTGATGCCCATATCATTTTGGGAACCCACTGGAAAGAACTGTGATTCTTCCTATCATAGCCCATAGTTTGCAATCACAGCTCTAAATCAATTAGGCCACAAAGCAGTAAAATCCTAGCCACTAAATTGCTGTTTCATCTATCTTCCCACCACAAACATGGGCATAACCACCATTACTAAGGAGACACAAAATATATCACCCAGATCAGAGCTGAAACCTCCCTTCCAGCGGCTCAAGAACCCTTACTAACCATAGATAAATAAGCATCACTGATGTGCAGCTCATAAGATGCCACATAATTAACAGCAACCCTACACTCTTCAGAGAGGGGGTGGTGGGATGCCATCTCAGCTTTAGAGAAAACCAGGCATAAACAGTGCTACCCAGCAACCTAATGCACTTCTTAAATACTAGTAGGCAGATAGCCAGCCCACTTTCATACAGCTGAAAACTAGATGAAATTTCACCCAGCTGAGATGAACAGCTACTTATCTACTAATGAGGACATTGTTTCTGCATGAAAGAACCAATCTGACCAGAGAAAAAGGTGGGGAAAATAAGTTAATTCACCTAAATATCCCAGCCAGTGTTGAGTACTCTCTCTCACGTTTTCTCTATGATTTGAGAAGGCTGATCGACTTCCTGAATGGAGAAGTAGTAACAGAGAAGATGCATTAGCTTTAATTTATTTCTTTCTTTAAAAACTATTTTTTTGCACATCATGCTAGGTCCTATGGGGAACCTAAGAAGACTGACTAAAATGCATTCTTTGCCTGTAAAGAACATACCTCCCCCCGACACACCTTTAGGGAACATACCCTCCCTACATACCCCATAAGGTTGCATCACACATAATTGATCTTAAGACACAATAAGAAGGAGGTTCTGAAGTGTCAAAGCATATTTAGCTGAGGGGATTACTGCAGATTTCATTGATAAGTTGGCACTTGAAATTGGCCTTGGAAGGTAAGAAGGTAGGGAAACAGAAATGGAAGAAGCGTGTTCAACCTGGAGAACAGGCACACATAATAATGGTTTCTCCACACTGCAGTAAGACTGCTCCATTTGGCTCCTTTCTCAAGTGGTCTCCCAAAAGTTCTTACCTGCCTCAACATACCCCTTCTTTATTAGCCTCCTTTGAGAGTAGGGATCGTTTTACTTGTCTTGGTAGTCCCACAGCTCATAATGAAGTGTTTTGTAAATAATAGGTATGGAATTTAAAAAATCTGGATGATAAAGATTTTACTTATTGGAAGATATGAGAGTTTGGATATTTCTGGATAGGTCACCTTAAGATCTTAAGAAAAGATAATATCTTTTCATGTAAACATTCCATGGTTCTACCATTCCATCTGGGCCAAAACACAGAACTGGATACATATGAAGAAAATGTTCTTGTTCTTGTGGATTAAATACTATTAAGAAATATTGCTATCTAGCCTGGCCAGGTGTGGCTCAGTGGTTGAGCATCAACCTAGGATCCAGGAGATTGCAGTTCCATTCCCAGTCAGGGCACATGCCTGGGTTGTGGGCTCCATCCCCAGCTGGGGGCATGCAGGAGGCAGCTGATCAATGACAACTCTCATCATTGATGTTTCTATCTCTCTCCCTCTCTCCCTTCCTTTCTGAAATCAATAAAGATATATTTAAAAAAAGAAGAAGAAGAAAAAGGGCATATTGCTATCTAATCATTAAAAACAACCTCACAATATACAGAACAAAATATACAGAGGAAAGAAACACATTAGCAACATCAGTAACAGTTGTGTTAGTATGGTAGCTTTACAGGTGATTTTTTTCCTATTTTCCATCTTTTTCAAACTTTCATATATATATATATGAAATATTTCATATATATGCACATATTTCACATGCACATATATGTATATATACATATATATATGAGCACATATTTCTTCATTTTGATAAAGGAGTCTAACAGCTACCTTTTTTAAAAAATCTTTATTGCTGAAGGTATTACAGGTGTCCCCTTTTTTCCCCCCAATGATCCCCTCCACCCTGCATCCGCCCCACCCGCAGGCCTTCCCCACACTATTGTCTGTGCCCATGGGTTATGCATATATGCATAGAAGTTCTTTGATTATGCTCTCTCCCCCACTCCTCCCCCCACTCCCCCATTCCCGCCTTCCCTCTGAGATTCCTCAGTCTAACAACTACCTTTCTAGAGAATTAGCACAATGGAAGCTCCACATACATATATTGTTTTTTTCTTATTACAAATGTAATGCTTGATCATTGTAAAGTATCCCAAAATTGCAGAAATATATAATGTAGAAATTATAATATATAATGTAGAGAGCCCATGGATAGCACTGTAGTTCCAACATATATTTTATTTTATTTTATTTTTAAATATATATTTATTGATTTCAGAGAGAGGAAGGGAGAGGGAGAGAGAAAGATAGAAACATCAATGATGAGAGAGTCATTGATCGGCTGCCTCCTGCACACCCCCCACTGGGGATGGAGCCTGCAACTCGGGCATGTGCCCTGCCCGGGAATCGAACCCCTATCGCCTGGATCCTAGGTCAACGCTCAATTGCTGAGCCACGCCCGGCCGGGCCCAATATATATTTTAAATCTAAATTAATTCATAATACCACTATTAAATTTTGGTAACCTGACGAATTGACTTTTGAATTATAGGATATGCTCAGACTGGTCCATGCACCCTCTCCCTTGGAATGTGCTGGAAACACATTTTTTAAAAAACAAAAAAAACACCAATTTCTTAAATTTTTTTTTTTTTTAACCTAACACAAACTTTCTGTCATTACAATGTCACTTTACCTTGTCATCTCCCTAATGATTAAGGAAAAAGCAAGGGGCTCTTTTCTGGACTTAATTCTAAACAAGAAATTTTTATCTTTAAAATAAAATAACTTTAGGAGAGTATTTTTTATTCTCTTTATTGTGTTCTTTTTGCACATATATTCCCCATTAGTTTACAGGCTTCATGAAGAAAGGGCCTAAGTCTTAGTTGTCTTCATATCTCCCAGAGCATTTACTACAGTGCCTTGCCCATAGAAAGCACCCAATAAATTATATTGACTGATAATTTGAAAGAAAAAGAAACCTAAAAGTTGAAAGCTGTTGGTTGTCAAAGAAGAAACAATGGGCTGAGTCAGATGAGTACTTTGTACTTTAGAAAAGTAGATATTAAGTCTCTAAAATTCATGGACAGGTAGAAAGCTGGGAATTCCACGTCATGAGTCTTTAAAAGACAAGACAGCATTTAACACAGATGGGGGCACTGAGTGGGTTCTTAAATGTTTATGGATGAAAGAGTGAATGAATGACGTAATTGATCAAAATAGCAAAATGGTAGGCTTTAAAAGCTAAGATGTCACAAGTGATATTGGTGACAAAAACGGATGGCATCTACAGAAATCCATGTGCCTGCACACATACCTTGCAGCCTCTCCTTCCAGGCTTAGCGCAGCTATCATATACTCTGAAGTATGTTTTCTGACTTTTACAGTCTGGGTTTGGTATCCCCACCTTTGTGCTCCTTGGTTACAGTAATCATTTCCATACCTTTGTTAGAATAGCTATTTTCAAAAAGATAAGAAATAACGTGTTGGAAAGGATATGGAGATAAGGAAATCCTTGTATACTGTTAATGAAAATGTAACTCAGTGTAGCCACTATGGGAGAAACTATGGAGGTTCCTCAAAAAATTAAAATAGAACTACCATTCGATCCAGAATTTTACTTCTGGATATTTATCTGAAGAAAATGAAAACACTAATTCTAAAAGAGATGTGCATCCCCATGTTCACTGCAGCATTATTTATAATAGCCAATATGTGGAAATAACCTAAGTGTCCATCAATGGATGAATGGATAAAGAAATTGTGTACATATACATACACACACAATGGAATATTATTCAGTCATAAAAACAAATAAAATCTCGTCATTTGTAACAACATGGATGGACCTCAAAGGCACTATGCTAAGTGAAATAAATCTGACAGAGCAAGACAAATACTGTATGCTTATGTGGAATCTAAAAAAACAAAACAAAAAACCAAGGTCATAGATACAGAGAACAGATTGTTGGTTGCCAGAGGCAGGAAGTGGGGGGATGGGTAGGAGAAATGGGTAAAGGGAGTCAAAAGGTAAAAATTTAAAAAAATGAAAATAAATAAATAAATAAATAAATAAATAAATAAAGTTTATCTGGAAAGGCAAAGGACCTAAAATAGTCGAAACAATTTTTAGAAGAAAAACAACCTGATTTCAAGACCAACCCTAAGGTTAATCAAGACAGTGTGGTGTTGGCATAAAGGTGAACATACAGCACCATAGAGTTTAGAAATAAATCTATCTATATATTATTAGTTGATTTTCAACAAAGGTACCCAAGGTAATTTTAAAAAGCCACACTGAAAGATTTTATTACCAATAAAAGCTTCTTAAGAGTATGCCTGAAGAATTAACAAACTTTTTCTTATATGAAGTTCTGAGAATCAAAGTGAAAGGTAGGAACCACGTAAAAGTGCAGGGCTACCAAATCATGATGTGTGTTGTCTAACGAATACACCAAGTCCTGGGCAGCACTCGTTTCCAAAGTATTTAGATACAATAAAAGTATAAATCCACATATTTGAATTAAATCAAATATCAAATCCTCTGCTATTTGAAAAACTGACCTGATGACAAAAAAACCTCCACTTCAGAAAATTATTTTCTTTTTTTTTTTTAAATATATTTCTATTGATTTCAGAGAGAGGAAAGGAGAGGGAGAGAGAGAGATAGAAACATCAATGATGAGAGCGTCATTGATCAGCTGCCTCGCCCGCAACCCGGGCATGTGCCCTGACCGGGAATTGAACCCCGATCCCCTGGATCCTACGTCGACGCTCAACCGCTGAGCCACGCCCAGCCGGGCCCAGAAAATTATTTTCTTTAATAATTTGTTAACATATGATGCTTCTGTCACATATGTTGCATCTTATTTTTTATACTTTTATCAGATCTGATTAGCACCAAAAAATTGACAGTAGCGTAGAAACTGACCACAAAACTCTGGACACCCAGGACAACTGAGTCATATGCCCATAACGGGGTTGGAAAAGATGAGCCGATGAAGGCCACCCAGTACATGACCATAAGGAAACTCGCCTGCAACAGGAGGGTCTGAGCGGCCTTTTCTCTGGGGAAGTTCTTGGGGACAGGCTGGTGGTAGTGCTGGGACTGCCTCTGACGTCTGCACGTGCGAGCAGCGTAATTCCTGAAAAGGAGGCATCTTTTACTAGTGGCACCATGAAAAACAGGCTCCAGATGATGTAGGTTATAGAGGACAGCGAGGAGAATTTACTGGCATTTAGCAGATTGGTCTTGGTCACAGTGGAAGACACAGTGTAGAAGATAAGGTTACTACTGAAAGACCAACTGAGGACCCATAGAAGATGTAACTGGTGGGTTTCTGTGTAAACCCGGCGGACCAGGCGGTCCTGGGGCCGATGATGATGATCTGGAGCATGCTCAGGAGGCAGGTGTTGCAGATGGAGAGACCCCTCATTACCTTGCTCATGTAGAAAACCACTTAACACTTGAAGGCATTCTGAAAACTCAGTGACTCACAGAGGTCTGGGGACACCAAGAACAGTAGGGTGAGGAGCACCGGTCCGTGGACAAGGGCCCAGTGACAGGTGGTCATGTGGATGGCCTTAGGCCTGAGACCCAGAAGGAGTGGAGAAGTAGAAATGTGTGAGCTGAGTCCAATGCCGGCTTGGAACAAAAGGCATTTTTTAATGATAAGTGGAAAGTGACCATCTTAATGGAAAAAAGGGAAGATTTTATATTTTAGAAAAAAATAGACTTCCCACCATCATTCCATAATAAAATTAAAACATTTCCATCATCATTTTAATTTTGCCTATTTATTCTTGATTAACTCTATCTCATAAAATTTTAATAATACAGACTTGGCATGAGTTTCGACACCAAATAATTCCTATATATTAAACACCATCCACAGTCATACCTACATCAGCTACACATGGTCTATCCCTTTTTAATACCTGGGGTTAAAAGTGCTTTAGGAAGCACTTCTTTGCTTTCTGCATTCCTTCATTTCATATTCACAACCCAACACAGTGCTGTGCATATAAAAATAAGTCATGAGTATTTGTACAAATGAACTAAGTACATTTTATGCTAACAGAAAACAGAATCAACAAAGAGATTTCAGGAAAAAATCATGTTCTGTTGAGTCTATCCCACCTCACATCACTTTGACATTTTTTTATTTTTCTTCCTTCCTCCACATTTAAGTGCCCTTGTGATTACTTGGGGTCCAACCTGATAATTCAGGATAATCTCTCTATCATAAAGTCAGCGGATTATCAACCTTGATTCCATCTTCACCTTAATTCCCTCTTTTTCATATTACCTAATATGCCACTGGTCTGGAGTTTGAGATGTGGTCGCCTTTTTGCAAACTGTATCTACTAAAAATGACCCTGACTCTCTCCTAGTTTAGTTTTCAAACCAGAGAACCCTTATGTAAACTCTTCATTTCAGAAGGGGATTGTGAAAGCCCTCAATTTTCAAGAAGATGAACAAATACCTCCCCCCACACACACTTAGTTATATTTGTGGACTCTTTTATATTGAAAAAAAAAAAAAAATCCAGTAAAAGTATAAAATTTGATGAATAGCAAATAATCCTGTGTACAATATAAGATATTTGAGATTTGTTCTTTAATCCTCTAGATATGCCTGTTTTTTCCCCCTAAATTGTTCCCTACAGGCTGAAACTTTATCACATACAATTCTAATAAGAGTATGTAAGATTGTAGCTTTCAAAATGAATACAGTTTTTGTGGCTGAATAAAAGATCATTGTACATAAATTTAATGTACCCTAGGGAAATTATAAATCATCTACTTTCAATAGGCTCTAGGAAACAGAAATAAGCAGGTATTATGATCTGGTATGATAAAGGATACAGACATAAAATACTTCATAGGAAATAAAGTGCAGAAGGAACAGGAACACATTAGTATTTTAGACTGCATGGTTTCTCTGGAGACATAATCGCAAGTGCCAAAAACTTGTATCTAAATTCACCATAATAGCCACTTCTGTTACTTCCATGGACAAATATTGATTTGTGGTCCTTACTTTAAATGCACGTTTCAATGAAAAATGAAAAATAATACTTTTACTATTCCCTTCATCTACCAAAAACAACCTGGCCGTTTTCCAACAAAAGGGCAAGTGTGATTTCTTAAAAGAGACTTTAGTGTCTTTATTATATAAATTATGTCATTTTTTCTTAAAATGAACACAGACCATTGCATGAAGTTTTCTACATTGGTTTTAAACACACTCGTCATCACCATCATCATCAGATTCTCACCACCACCACCACTACCACCACCACCACCAAGAGCAACAAAAAACTTCTAAATGATTGCTAGTCTGGACAATACATTTCCTGGTCAGCATCCCTGAACTGCTAGCGCCCCTGGACTGCTGGGGGGGACACAGGGCTGGGGGTATTGAGTGTGAAAGTGGATTGTTTTCAGCTGGTCTGGATCGACCATATGCTTACCTGCAGAGATATTTACTCTTGGCCAACACTATAAAATTTATTATCTAAACAGAAAAGATGTTCTTTAACCATCTAGAGATGAAAGAGGCATAAGAACATCGTTTGTGTGAATGTCTAAGGGAAAGCAATTCTAAAAATTTTGTAACGAAAGGCAAACGATGGTACTGAACATGGGTATCTGATCTATTCTCCACTTTTATTCTTATCTTTAGGAGTTAACGTCCACATTAATGAAAGTTGATCATAGTAATTTCAGAATAAAAAGAAAGCGAGGGTGAAGGGAAAAAATAAACTATAACAGAGCCCAGAAATGAGAGTGGATTCTTAAAAAAAAAAAAAAAAAAAAGTGAAAAGATACCTAAAGAGAAATTTAATCTCTTTCAAATTCTTATCAGAGTTCCATGCCAGAAAAACCCATGCTATTACAAAAACCTAATAGTTTTAAAAATAATTGCTATGTATCAGGCACTGTGCTAAACAGCTGACATCTTATTTCCTCTTATTCACATAAAAACACTTGAGAAATCTTCTTGTCTGTACTTTACAGGTGAGGAGCAGAAGTTCCGTGAGGCGCATTAACAGGAGCTGCTAAGCACAATAATGAACTGAGTCGGGTGGGTACACATTTCCTGGACCGGGGGGGCTTTCAGTTTGATTTTGAGCACAGAAAGGAAAGTAAGAAAGGCTGGAGCTGGATAATGTTTCTCCCGTGAATCATCGGGAAATTGCCGTGTTGTTTTCTGTCTAAACTATCGATCTGCACAGATAGTGTCAGATGGTTGTAAAGCCCCTGTGTGTTTAACTTGTAAAGACCTTTAATCGAGGTTTGATAATGCCAAGGATAACGCTGGGAGAGCCGAAGGTCTCCCCCACAATGCAGTACTGTAATTAAAAGCCACCTTTGATTCTCTCTTGACAGATAACCAACTTGCTACATTGAACACATTCCAGGCCAGAGGCTTCGAAGCTCCAAAGTTTGCGTCCATTTTTATTGAAACCTGTCTCTGGATCTACGTTACACCCTCTCCTCACCCGTCACACGTTCTTATTTGTCTTGTTTTTCTTGACTCATTGATCGAACTCCAAGGAAACCATTAAGAAACTCCTTTCCCAACTCTATGCTCTACCATGACTTTGAATTGTAACCTTCAATTTTATTTCTGTTGCTTTTATACTCTACACAAATAATTAACTCTGGACTCATATTTGTCACCTGCAAAATGGAAAAATTGGTTTAATCATATCTTTCAGACTTTGCTTTTCTAGGTCCTAGGGGTTCAAAAAATTAACTCACATGATAGGGTGGTGGAGGCACTGCTCAGCCAGAGACTTCCTCGAATGGAGGCGTTTCTGCTTTCTGTTCACATATTAATTGGACTTCTTCATAGGATTTCATTTGAAGGGATCTGATACAAAAACAAATTTGAAAACCACTGGATTAAGCTCTTTCTATCTCAAACAGTCTAAGAGAGTAATACCCTATGATTCTGCAAGCTTAACTACTCTGACAGAGGGAAGAGCTGTTTTATCTCTTTTCATTTTACATGTTTTCAGAGACTCAGACAGGTTTCTAAGAGACTTAGAGACTAGATCTGGGGGTGATCTACAAGGCTTGGCTGAATGCACCATCGGACCTGATTGTGGCAGAGGGGCTTCCAGGGATAAATTCCTTTCTCATGAAATCATTCATAGCCACTCCACAGGTACCAGAAAATACACACACACACACACACACACACAAAACCTCATGTAATTATTTTCCCTGGCACTACTGACCCTGCTAATTTAATGTAGCAGAACAGGGCTGGTGAATTATAGGCAGAGCCAGAGCCGGGTATAACCTCAGCTCCCCCCTCCTCCGCCCCTGCCCTCTCCTGCGGCCACTCCTCCCGTTCTGGCTGAGGACTGAATGACAGAGCAGAACCCACGTTCACAGTATCTCTTAGGTCAGACGCTCAGAGTTGCCGCGCTTCCTGGAAATCCGCCCCAGCATCTACAGGATCACCAGACGAAATTCCCAGCTTCTGGTGCTGCGGCGAGCAGTCCACTTTTTCTCCGTGGCTGCGCAGCTCATCAGAGTCCTCCTTGCAGGACCTGCTACCTAAAAACCTAGAGGGGATGGGCACCATGTACTATGTGGTGTGTATAAATCCAGGTGGAGTGGGAGGAGTGTTTTATTACAAACTTGACTCTAGTTTGAGCTCCTAAGAAGAATGTAAAAGGTTCAAATTGTTAATATTAGCATCACTAATGTGAATAACTGTAATGCTTTCTAGAGACAGTTCCTTAGGGTGAAGAAGGAGCGGCACCGTATCTACCTGAGCTCCCCTTTCCATCTGCTTCCAGCCTCACCCCTCACATTGCACCCCCTGCGTACAGGGTGAGCTACCTCCAATGTAGATCTGGCCGTGCCATCTTCTGCCTCAATGCCTTCCATGGAGTTCCCCTGACTTCTGAGTCAAGTACAAGCTCTTGGGCAGAGCACACAAACAGCAGCCTCATCTTGCTCTGTTCTCCACCCTGCACCGTTGGTTCCTGCCATTCCATTATCACTCCAGCTGAGGGGCAGAACCCCAACTCTTAGCCCGGCTGGGTAGAGTAATGTGAGAGTACCTCTTTTTTTTTTTCTTTTAAAAATAGTCTGTATTTCTCAAGTCTCCCTGCAACAAAATCAATGAATGTCCCTATTGAAAATATTGCTTGTAAAAATAGTGAATATTTATTGCCAGGCACTAGCGTGTTCTAAGTTCTCATTTAACCATTATAATAACCCCAAGAGATAGGTCCTATTTCTAACTTAAACTGTTGGATGAGGGAACTGAGGCACAGAGAGGTTCCATAATTATTCAAGTACACAAGTGACAAAACCAGGTTTTAAACTCTGGCAGTGAGTTTCCAGGAGCTGTCCTCTTGACCATGCTCTCATATAGTCTCTCATGAAAAATGCAGATTCCAGGGCCCGTCCACAGCCTATGGGTACACATTTTAAACAAGATCCCAAGGTGATTCTTCTACACGGGTTTGAAAACTGTTATTGTAAATTGTGTTCAAATGGAAAATAGTGGAAGGTGAGTGCCCTCTAGTGTATACACATGAGTGTCACACATTTGTTGGTGTTAATGAGTCAGTATTTTATCTGTTCTTACAAAGAGCTAGATTTCATGCTGGACAAGTTTTATGGGCTGTATCAAGATAAATTATTTCTATGACAATGACTTAACTGATTAGTACTACCATAAATTTATTGTCACAATAGCATTATGTAAATATTGCCAGAGAACTGTCTCTCCTCACACCCCAGCAGCTCCTGGAAATTCCATTTAAATATTGAAGCCTAGCCCAGCCAGTGTGGCTCAGTTGGTTGAGCATCATCTCTTGCACCAAGAGGTCGAAGGTTGGATCCCCAGTGAGGGCACACACCCGGTTGTGGGCTTGAACCCCAGTAGGGGGAGTGCAGTCGGCAGCTGATGGATATTTCTCTTTCATCCATGTTTCTCTCTCTCTCTCCTCCCTTCCTCTCTCTCTGTAAAATAAATCAATTTTAAAAACCATATTAAAGTGATCACTGCAATCTGCTAATAAAAAAACTTATTTTAAAAATAAAAAAAGTAAAAAAAAATATTGGAAGGCTCCATCCCAACAAGTCCGGTTGTTAGAAATGGAGGCACAAATCCTTAGTTACAGTAACGGCTAAATGGGAAACACCAAATGCACTCTGTGCAGGAGGCAGATTTTACTCATCCTACCTGTGATGGCTGCCTCACAGCGTTGTCTTCAGTAGGTCCGGCTCCATTTATTACCTCAGAAGGGAATCAGACTTTGGGCCTTATGTTCTTCTCTTGTCCTCTTTAAATTGCAGCTGGAAGAAAGGAGAATCTACCTCTTCAGTGTGATGTGTATAAATCCCCTGTATTGTTCTGTTAGACTATTGTTTATTCCCAAACAGGAAACCATCCACATATTTTTTAGGTTGGAGTTAAGTGTCTGTAACAAAAAGACCCCAAAATGTAGTGGACAAAACAAGATTGAAATGTGTTTTCTCTGATACAAATGTCCAGAGACATTAGTCCACAGAGTGGCGCTCTTACATCTACACTCAACACACGGATTCCATTTCTGGGTTCAAAGTGGCTGCTCCACTTCTGCTTTCGCATCTGTATCCCAGCCAGTGAGAAAAGGTGAGGGAAGAGCACATCCATTCCTTTTCAGGACAAACCCACAAGTGGCATAAAATAGTTTTGCTCACATTCCACTGGCCAGAATTTGGTCATAAGCTTCAAGAGAGGCCAGGCATGTCTTTAGTGAGACAGCTATATGCCCCGCTAAAACCTGGGGTACCATCATTCAAGGATGAAAGGGAAAATGGACAGCTAGCTGTCTCTGCCATAACCCACTTCATATATTTGGATATTTTCAATGTGATTCTCTAAGAAGCCAGTTATTTGAAGAAGATGGGCAAGAAAATAAGTACCAGGTATTTCAAGGATGCCAGTTAATGAAACAATAGAATTTTTACAGAGATGCTGCTAATCCAGTTGAGAATGATGTTTTCTTCCCTTTAAGGTCCTTCATGGTAAAGACTTCTAAATTATGGATCTAGACAACTAGTTCAAAATTAGGTACAATCAGTCCTTGCAGTACATGGTTTCAATATTTACTAATTTAAGTGTTTAAATATCACCAATTTCTCAACAACCCAGTTCAAATTTCGGTTACCACATTATATAACTGTGGGTAACTGCCTAAAGCAGACACTTTGTGCTAGCTCTTCAGTCCACAAAGCACTCCATAAACAACAGGTGCACATAATGTTTACTGATCAATCATGTTATTGTTTTCAAAGTCTGTCCGTGATCGTTCAGTTCGCATCTGCTATTCAGTTTATGCACAGAGGACAGTGTGTAGCTGTGCTGCTTCCTTGTTTACCAGTGATAAACCCACTTGATATTTTTAGGAAAATGGATAACTGGAAGAGTTATCTGGCCAACAAAGATGAAAGTCCAGCAAAGAAACAAAAAGTGCTAACACTGGAAGTGAAATCTAATCAACTATACAGTGGTCCCTCAGTTTTCGAATGTAATTCGTTTCCGAAGACGGAGTTCTGAAACGCTGGAAAACCGAGGCATCCACAGCCGACCGCTGGGCCTCAGGATCTTGCCCTCGGCAGAAGCCAGGTGGCCTGTTCCACTTCCGAGGTGTGTTCGAAAACTGAAGCATTTCCTTCAGGTTTATGGCGTTAGTAACCTGAAGTGTTCGTCAGCGGAGATGTTGGAAAACTGAGGCACAACTGTAAATGGAATTAAAGAAGAAATGGCCGACCACAGTCATCACTGCCATATTTTGAGACACTTAGATATTCAGCCAGAGGAAGTCAGGATTCTCCAGAGAAACAGAACCAGCAGGATGTGTGTGTGGAGGGAGGGAGTGAGGAGTGGAGA
The DNA here is from genome assembly GCF_964146895.1 of Miniopterus schreibersii. Lineage (NCBI taxonomy): Eukaryota > Metazoa > Chordata > Mammalia > Chiroptera > Miniopteridae > Miniopterus > Miniopterus schreibersii. The sequence goes on along the minus strand of NC_138106.1, from coordinate 63,643,067 downwards.
GGGGGAGGGACGGAGGGAGAGATTTGTTTTAAGGAATTGACTCACATGTTTACGGAGGTTGGCAAGTCCCAGCTCTGTAAAGTGGGAGAGCAGCCTGGGGACCCAGATAAAGCTGATAAATTCAAGGTTTGACCAAATATCTGGGCACCAAGGCCCAACCAAGTTGATACATAAAATTAAGCATCATAGGAACTTAGTGAAGGTTAACTTATGGACATAAAGGAAGAAAGTGGTTATGACAAGCCAGGGAAAGATGCCCCAAAGGAAGTGATGATGGTGAACAAACAGAAACAAACAGAACTTCACATTAAAGGAACTCTTGAAATATTTCACAACATTTAAGGCACAAAGGATAAAACGTTGGAAGCGAAGTCAAACTGAAAAAAGAGCAGGACAGTTCTCCAAGGTGTAGAAAAGGTGCTCGCCACATCATAAGTTATGCAGTAATAAGAGGGCAAGCACTGTTCAAATTATTTTTGACAAGGAAAAAGAAATGAAACACTTTAATTCTGAATATTTCTAATTCTTCAAATTACAGCATACTGAATTAATACTAGTCTCTGTATCTTTTTTATTTTTGACAGAAATTTTGAAGATCACAGGACAACCATAATTACCTCACATTGATTATTAAGGTTGATTTGTCTGACTTTAGTTTGCACTGTCATTTTTATGGTCCCTAAGTACCATGCAAAGTGGGGACTACCTGTATAATATTTCATTTGAAGAGATCATCTGATGGCTCAGATGAAATCTCTATTTCTAGGAGAATGGGAGGAGGGGGGTAACTTCTTTGTGTACCCTAAATTCCTAGTAAGGTGTTGGTGCTTAGAAAATATTAGTTTCATTGTTTTAGTGGACAATGACTGTGGGTCAGATGAAGAACAGTGGAGTAATGTTAAGAGAACATTAGAAACAAGGTCTGCACTTGGTCTACACCTCAACCCTAAACCTAAGCTTCAGTTTCTTTATCCATCACATGAGGGTAATAATAGTGGTCCTTCTATTATGGGGCTGTAATGAACACAGCACATAGGAAGTGCCAAATCAATGTCTAAGGAAAGAATGAGTGACCCAGGATTCAGTCTGACCAAGAGTAGTTGGCCTTGCAAAGTTCTCATAACCCTCTGATTACAGCTGAGGCTAGGACACTGTCTACCTGAGTGCTGGTTAGGATGAGAGTAAAAGCGGTGGCAAATATTTGGAGCAAGAGAGCCAGGTCCCTTGAAGGTACATACATACCTATATTTGGACCAAGCATATTTCTTCCTTTGTCCCAGTCTTCATTCCCATTCCCTGTGACCTCTGTGCCCTCTAAATGGAGGCTGAATGGCTCAATGTGGGAAGAAGAGTGAAGGAACCAATCTTGGGTCTGGCCGTGGGTTTCCTAGTGGTGCATATTCTTGCCTTGTTAGTTTCCCTCTGTTCTCTCACTCCTTATGGCAAAAAAGAAAATAAGGACATGCTCAAGTCCTCCACCTCGAACAAAAAGATCCATCTTATAACTGCCCACCCTGAGCCACTATTGTTCTATATATTCTGTCAATTTCACTGTAGCTGCCACCTCATCTGGTTTTCTGAAGTTTCTGTTTCAAAGGCAGCCAGGGACTTCCTAAGTCCCCGAGCCCAGTAGTCAGCATGTTTCTGATCAGAGAGTGAAATTTTCTACCCACTGACCACACCGTTCTCCTAGATGACCTCTTCCCCCAAGCTTCTGTGACAATGCACCAAAGGTCCCAAGACTTCTCGTTTCCCTTGTCCCTAAATGCCTCTGGTGCTCCACCTTCTAAATGTGAGCCCTTTTTCCTTTCGTTCTAAAAGATCTTCTGTGAACTTCTCATCATTCCAGCTGTGGGTATCTCACAAGTTTCCCCTTTCAGCCCTCACCCCTCTTTGGACCCACATTTTGATTTATACAGCCCACCAGCATCTTAAGTTCAAATGTGCTTTCCCCTCCCTCTGCATTCATTCAATCTCCTCACTTCTAGAAGCAGGTCCTGGTCCTAGCTGAACAGTTAGACACAGGGGGAAAGGTCACTTTAGATAGATATAGAAAACAAAGGAACTGATTCTTGACTCCTAAGTTTATAAAGATGTTGATATGAGTTTAAGTTAAAAGATTTTAAATGTGTATTTTCCAAAAAGAGTAGTCTAGTCCATCAGATGAGACGAATTCTCCATGATATGAGTGAAAGCAGATTTTTATCTCATCTGCAAATACCACTGGTTGCCAGCACCATGAAATCATCATGGAGGCAGGTACCCGGGAGCAATGGGAAGTTCCTTTTGTATTGCTGTCTGATGAGGACTCTCTCAGCAGTAGCCCAATGCCCACTGTTCCTTGATTGCTTAACAGAAAGGACTCCTGCATGTTTCCCAACACCTTATTCCCAATATTTTCCTAAATGAGCACCCCTTTGCAGTTGACCCACGATATTCTGAGGTCTCCTAGAACAGATGTTGAGAGCATTGTATAGTAAAGGGGTGGGTGGCCCGGAAGCTCCTGTATCCAGGCAAATGGACAACTGGAGAGCTTTTGGCTGTTCGGTGGAAACAACTCTTTTAATAACTATCTGGATCAAACTGATTACCTCTTGTCCCCCCTATATTTCTAGTTCTTTTTGAATTTTATATTTCTGTTAATCTAAGATTCATAGGCTTAATACTCTGCAATCATTGTTAAAAATTTCTCTCTATAGTGGGCATCTATGAAATTATCTATTCACTATATTCCCCTTTTTAGAAGTAACATTCCACACTCACTACCCACCCTCCCTAACACTAATTATAGTGGGAGGTCCCCACGTTCTAACATGATTTCATCCATCTGCTACCGCTGGCCATTGTTGATTGGTTGTAGGGTGGGCATCTGAACCAAGATGGAATATTTAGAGTAGTAGGAAGACTTAAGTTGCAAGTAAAAGAAAATCTGATGAACTGTACCTTAATTTATTTTTTTCCCATATGACAAGAACTCCAAAGCTTAGGCAACCCAGGGCTGGTGCATCTGCTCAAGGATGTCATCAGGACCCAGGCTCCTTCTATCTTACTGCTCTACAAACTCTTTCATGGGACTTTCATAATCTTGGTTACAAATGGTTGCTGGAATTCCAGATATCACATGCATATTACTATAGGAAAGAATTATTGAGGGAGCTAAAGGCAGAGAAGGCAAAGGATTAAAGGAACAGTTATTATGACTCTCTTTTATTAAATGTTTCTAGAGTAATTGGGTGTTATATGCACCTCTATAAAAAACTAATTTTAAAATTACTTCAGTTAATAAAAAAGCAAGTTAGCAAGACCAAATTGAATTGGATCTTTACTATACATTTAGCTTTAAAAATCAACTATTTTAATGATCTATGTAAACACTTGCCTCTAAAGGCCTAAAAGTTTAAAATAAAAAAATTCTAGCACAAAAATAGAATAAAAATCTTAAAAAATCCACTTTTTGCTGATCTCATTCCCATGACCCCATCACTACCCTCATTAGAATTTCTGATAAATTTGAAGAAGTGTGTCAAGACAAACATATGTGTTTGACAATACTTTGTTCATAATTAGCCTGAGTTTCTGTATCTAGCCAAAAGTAAATGAACTGAGTCACTGTGATCATATATTTCTTAAGTTTGATATTCAAAATTTGGAATTGGTAAAAATAGTACAATTTAGTAAAGCTAGTGTTGAGTGTGTGTGTGTGTGTGTGTGTGTGTGTGTGTGTGTGTGTGTTTAGAAGGCAGTAAAGCTGTGTCAGAGGGATGTCAGAGGCCTTTTCAATTCTCTGTGGAAAAGGGCAGATTAATATACAATCAGCAGGCCCAAAGTCAGTTACATTCAACAGAGTTTTGGAGAAGAGGAGGGGTAAAGTTCATAAGGATTCTGAGAAGCATGCAGTTTGAAAGATGATACTTAATATACCTATATCTTCTGAGTTTGTATAAGGCTAGTCAGGTTCTTTTTGGCTGCTAGGGTCACATAAAGCATAAAGCAGTATAGAAAACTGGGTTCACAAAACGATGAGAACCCCTACCTTACACCTTGTTTTACCAAGTTATGTATACTTTTCATTTATCCCCATTAACTTTCTGATGCCTTTTACTCTTTACTGACAACTCAGGCTGAATACAAGTATCCTTCTTGCAGACAATTTGAACCCCCGGGAAATGTGATTTAAACTCACACTAACCAGGCTGTTAAGGTCTTTCTTAAGCATAACATTTTAAGGTGAAGAAGGTGGGGAGAGTGGTGGAAGCCAGGGGAGGAAATGAGAGAGGCCCTTTGCATAGAGAGGCTAAGGATGGCGAGAGATAGAAACCTGGAAACTAGTACACAGTTGGCTAAAGACCAGCCTATCTCACTGGGCAAACGTTCAACACAGCCTGTGCCTGCTTATCTTTTACTAACATTATGGGTAGTCTCAGGATCAAAGCAAAAATGAAGGGGCTTCTTAAAAATGGGCCAGAGGTGTGCTGGCTGGGTAGCTCAGTTGCTTAGAGCATTGACTCTGTAGAACAAGATTGCAGGTTGGATCCCTGGTGAATCTGGGGAAGCATCCAATGAATGCATAAATAAGAGGAACATATAAGAAGCAACCAATGAATGCATAAATAAGTGGAACAACAAATTAATGTTTGTCTCTCATCTCTCAAATCAATAAAAAAAAAAAAATTTTTTTTAATGGGCCAGAAAGGTTTCTTCTTGATGAGATGCATGTTATCACCAGGCCCAGTCAAACCTCACCACAGCCATCTAGAACAGGCAAACAACACTTCCTAAAATGATAGTTCTTATCTTTCCTTTCCTTCCCCAACTCAGCCTCCCAGCAAGCCACACTATGACAAAAATCTTCCCCCAAAGTAGTTTACTCACTTCTCAATCCAGGCCTTTACCTTTCATTAACCTGCTAGAGTCAGGTGTGCTTGCCCCACGAACATCATGTCCCCATGCGAGAGCTGCCAGTCGCAGTTGTAAATGGATAAACTACACCACCTTGAACAATTGGTCTGCATGTAGCAACCAAGAAAAACTTTAGAAACCACCACCAGTGGCTTAAATTATCCACTACTAGAAATTAAAATCACCTTGGAGACTTAAGGGACAAATTAGCCCATGACAATCATTCTTACACTTTTATGACCACACAACATGGAACTGTGATATGGTTACAGGAACAAAAAAATGTGTCCATCATATCTATGTTAGTTTCTTTTCTCATTTTTTAAAAGTGTGTGTATGTGTGTGTGGAGGGGGCTGGGGAGTAGAGGGAGTGTGAATGTCCTGGCTAGTTCACAGGAGTTGTTAGAAGTACTAAACCTGAGAAATAGTTGGCAGCATCCTAAAATTGTAGGATGATAAACATCTTAAATCTCTTTTTCCTTGATCACCCAAACACACCAGGTCATGAATTTTATGCTCGTCTGGTAAAACAGTCACCTTGCTTTTCCTATCTTGATTATTTTAAATCAGATGGGGACTGTAGGAGTAAGGCCTGGGAAGACTAATGCTAGAACTGTTGGCAGTGGCAGGAATGGCACCAGGTGTTAGACCCACGAGGTCAGACTGGACCTGGGTTCAGTAACCTCGGTACTTGAGTTCTGGCTAAGAAAGAATTCAGAGCCAAGACTCAAACTATAAGAGAACATTTATTTTAGAAAACCACAGAAGTATAAGTAATTCGTAGAAGAAATGTGCTTAGGACACAAGTTATAGAGTGAAAGGAAGGGCTCTTGGAGCTTAGAAGTCAGGGAAGTAAAAGTTACTGAGGGGGAAGGGGATGACACAGGCGTGATCCCGGAAGAGAGACCATGCTGGGTCCCAGGCCCAAGGGTTTTAAGGGTGGAGGTTTTAGGGGAGGTCCTAGGGGGAAAATCTCAAATAGAATATTCAGCAGCTTTCCAGCTATGTCCTTTCAGAGTCGGGGCCTCCACTGATGGACTGGTCAGCACCAGGGCAGGAGGGCCTCTGTTCAATGCAGCTGGTCCTGAGGTCAGTCCTGGGGTATTGCTTCTCTGGTTTTGCTGCTTTTCTGGGCCTGGGGCTGAAATACAACTAAGGCCTAGATATTATCTTTAGAGAGGAAAGGTCAGCGGGGGGTCCCCAACTGCATGACCAGCAATACCCTAGGGGAGAAAAGGTCACCCTGAGGGTGAAGTCCCACCCTACAATTTTCTCCTTGCCATGCACCTGGGGCTTTCCTCCCCGGTGACCTTCTGTACCTGTCCCATCATCCTTGCTCTGCTCATGTCAGTCTAACTGCCTACCACAGAACTGCGATATTAAGTTGACCCCAGAAAGTATTATCCTAGTATTTCTTAGGAGCCTTTTACGAGCCTTTTCCCACTTCCTTTAGAAACTCGCCTTCAGGCGAGGAGTTCCCCAGGCTCCGGCCACACCAATCCTACAGGTTCCACCAGCTCCACGGGGCTAGAAACCGGAAGGGGCCTTCTGTAGGAAACAGCGCTAGGCTCTGCACCCCGTTTGCAATCGCAGGTCTGGCGGGGTGGGGTGGGGTGCCTCTGTCCCTATTTCTGCTCCAGTCCCTCCTGTGGTCCAGCCCTCCTTAGTCGTCCCCCTGTGGCTGCCTGAACAGCGTCCCAGGGCTGTGCGTGACTTACAAGGAAGCCTCTCGTGCTCTCCCTTGGCTCCCACGGTGCTCGGCACCCGCACGCTTCCCGCCAGCACCGCCCTGGGGAAGGGGGGTTCCTTATCTCGCGGCCGCGCCCCTGCAGGCGGCCACAGGAGCGGACTACAGCTCCCAGAACCCCCCGCGGCCGCCCGCCGTCGGGGAGCGCGACTCCGCAGGGACACTCCGCCTAAGGTTCCTCGTTTCCGCGCCGGTCGCGGGCTCCGGGCTCCCGCGGGGTTCAGGGGCCCATCTCCCCGACGCGGGCACAGCCCGGGTTGACAGCGCGGGAACATGGCCTTGCACCTGGGCAGGCTGGGCGCCGGCCCCTGCTGGCGCGCGGCGCGGGGCCGCTGCGGGGAGCTGCGCGCGTGGTCCGTGCGCGGCGCGGCCGGACGCCTCTGCCGCCCCCCCGGCGGCGCCGGCGCGTCGCAGAGCCGCGGGCTGGGGCTGGGGCTGGGGCTGGGGCTGGGGCTGGGGCTCGGCGCGCCGGCGGGGGGCGGGCGGCGGCGCGGGGCCCGGCTGGCCGCGGCGCTGGCGGGGCTGGCGGGGCTGGCGGCTGCCGCCTTCGGGCACGCAGAGCGGGCGGAGATGGTGCCCAAGAGCCCCGGGGCGCGGAGCCCCTCGCCCGGGCGGCCGGGGGAGGAGGACGAGCTGGCCCGCCGCTGCCGCTGCTTCATGGCCTCGCCCGTGACCGACCTGCGCGAGCTGCGGAGGAGGCCGGACGACATGAAGACCAGGATGGAGCTGCTGATCCTGGAGACCCAGGCCCAGGTGTGCCAGGCGCTGGCCCAGGTTGACGGGGGCGCCCGCTTCGCCGTGGACCGGTGGGAGAGGAAGGAAGGTGAGGCCGGCGCCGGGGGTGAAGACGGGCAGAAGGGCGGGGCTTCAGGCGGCCGACTCGGCATAGGGGCGCGGTGGGAAGGGGTTACCTGCCCGAGGGAGACATTGACGCCGAAACGGCCTTCAGGCCTCTTCTTGCGGGCGGGGAACCAGCTGTGCTGGCACTAGTACTGGGCGTTTCCAAATCGTTGCAGTTTTATAATGGCGTTTCTCGTAGAAGTCTTAGGGGTATTTTAGCCAACAAGCGTGGATGTCCAGCTTTGTAATTGAGCGTAGATTTCCCCCATATTTCATCTCTTTCTCTTGGTGCGGTTATGCCTTCCCCTCCTTTGGAGATGGGAAGAGAAACTTGACTCCCCTTTTCCAAGTGCCAGCCAGGCCCCCCCAGCTAAGGGTGTCACTGTGTCACTGTGTTGCTTCCCCGAGTTGCACAAGAGATATTGGATTGGTTTGTCGGTAGTTCTACAAAATGCACCAGTCTGATTTTCTGCTGGTATAGTCTTTCCTTCCAGTGGCAAATGCCTCAGTATTACAACCCAGTTCTTATATATTCGTGACATTTTTCGTACAGTACAGTGACACTTTGGTCATAAACTTGAAGGATTTCTGACTTCCCCACAGCAACTTCTCATCAGCTGGTTTTGGGCTATGATACTGTCACGTTTATATTACGTGAAGTTAAAGCTGGTTTTCAGTGTTTTCCATCTTGTAGTGTTTTCAAGTGAAGACCGTTGAACCAGGACACAAAACCTCAACTACTAGACTAGCTGTGTGACCTTCAGAAGTTCTTTAGCCTTTTTTGTGTGCCTCTATTTCCTCAGCTATGAAATAATATATGGGGGTATTGTAAGGATTAAATGAGATAAATACATGTAAGTGCTTAAAATATTGTCTGATACATAGAGAGCACTGAGCCAAACCCGGCCACCCTCCAGCTGTGTGTTCTTGGAGAAGGTGTTTGCCTTTTTGTGCTTCAGTTTTCTCATTTGAAATCCACAGTTGTACTGGATCATTTTATGTCCCATCCAGCTCGAAAAAGTCTTAGAGATAAAACAACTCAAACATGAACCTTTATGAAGCAGTCGCTTTGGTGGTAATTCTAGTGTCTTAAAAACGCACAGAAGGGTTACTAATAGTAAAGCTCATAGACCTAAATGTTACTGTTTGTCTCACTCAGTTTAGGCTTCCAAATCCCCTAAGTTATCGAATATCTACTGTTTCTCAGTTGCCTGTAAACAAAATGAAAAGGCAAACCCCAAGAACAATTGAAACAATATGGAGCTCTTAAATTCCATAATAATAGAACAGTCTTCAAATATACCCATTTCTGTTTTTAACCTTAGTTTTCTCTCATATATCATAACCAAAGCAGTAGTATTTAAAGTGAAAATGTTCCAGTGATTTATTTTAGATGATGACATAAAAATGTAGGAGAAATATTCAGTTTGGTGATTTGGGGAGATAATATTTGCCTACCATCAGCAGCAGATGTAATAAAGCTAAGCTAATTATCTAATTTTATGGTACCTGAAAATTATAAATATACAGATATTATAGAAAATAGAGGAGGAAAATAACTCCTAGTCCCCTGTGTCGTGCAAGGGTTGTTTTCAGTTTTGCACTTTGTTTTCAGCTTTTCATTCTCTCCTCATTTTACATTTCTATAAACAGGAGGTGGGGGCATCAGCTGTGTACTTCAAGATGGGCGCGTTTTTGAAAAGGCCGGGGTGAGCGTTTCTGTTGTTCATGGACATCTTTCTGAGGAAGCAGCAAAGCAAATGAGAAACAGAGGAAAAAATCTGAAGACTAAAGATGGTAAACCAGTCTCAAAAGCCTTTCGTAGTTGCTGCAAACTGCTTTTCCCCACAAGTTTTATTTATAAAATAAATATTGCTTCTGTAAAAAGCCATTTGGGTGCATATGCCCGATAAGCACGTTCACAATTCCTTTTTTTAAAATTATATTTTAGACAAATTAAAAAGCGGCCCTTGAAAATTGGTCCAGAAAGCATGTTGGAGGTACTTTATATCAAGCAAGGTGATTGAGGGCAACTCACTGTGTGTTTTACTTTCCAGGTAAATTGCCATTTTCTGCTATGGGTGTGAGCTCTGTTATCCACCCCAAGAATCCTCACGCTCCTACTTTCCATTTCAACTACAGATACTTTGAAGTAGAAGAAGCCGATGGTAAGTGTGTTTAGAGCTGTGGAAAGTACTTCTGTGCCAAATGTGTATTTTAAAACAGGTTAGAAGACATAATATCTAGTAGCGAGAAAGAATAAATATAGTCTTAACTAGATTTTTCAGGAGGCATATGACGGCTTGTTCCTTGGGAGGTGTAATGAATTATGCACTGGACATGAAAAATAAAAATGGTATTAACTGGTCTCTGACCTCCTCCATATTTCCTCCAATACAGAGGGAATGGTTTAATGAACCTGAACTTAAAGTGCACACATGGTTCTTTGCAAGTATAAACTCATTACAGCCAAAGGAAAACCTGATGTGTGCAAGGTTAAGTTGAAATTGAGAATTTGCTTTTGGAAAATATCTTCCACATGCAAAGCTTTGCCAGTCACCAGTGCATCATGAGATGGGGTGCAGTTGATCCTGCCTCATTATGCAGGTATAGTTCTGGCCTAGGTCTCCTGCTTCCTGGGTCAGAGCACCTGTGCAGTGCCAAGCCATTCCTGTTGGTGTCTCTAGGTGATGGCATTTGAAGTCAGTGTATTTAACTTTTCATTTTGAAGCCACTTAGTTTGAGTCAACCTTTTAAGGTTTAAAAACTGGTAACTGGTACTGACAACCTATAGACCTAACTAAGCACATGAAATAGTTATTCTCAAATGGTAAGTTGTCTCCTTCAGCAAGTGTTTTTACCCTTTTTAGGGGAAAGGGAAGACAGTGGCAATACAGGGAGCATAAGAGTCTCCTGTTTTTGTTTTTTTAAATAAGCTATAGATCCCTGAGCCAGATACTTATTTTTTGTTTGTTTGTTGTTTTTTTAAATTGTGACCACCAGCGGCATTTTAAGCTTCTCATGTGGTTTTAATATGCAGCCAGAGTTAAAATCCACTGTCTGGTCCACCTGTGTGGTGTTTGATCATTCCCTGCCATGTGTTTCATTTCCCTGACTGGTTCTACTCTCTCCTATTTTAATTTCCTACCTCCTCTTCTTTCCTACCCAGGCCTTACGGGCCATGCAGAGCTAAATTCAGTTGAAAAATATTTTGTTTTATTTAGAGAAAGGAAGAGGGAAGGAGGTAAAAGAGAGAGGAGGGGAGGAGGGAGAGAAAAAAAGAGATCAATTTGTTTGTTCCACTTATTTATTCATTATTGGTTGATTCTTGTATGTGCCCCAACTGGAGATTGAACCTGCAACATTGGCGTATCCGAATGACTCTCTCACCAGCTGAGCTACCCGGCCAGGGCCCATTTGAAAGTTTTTTGTTTATCACCCATTTCATGCTTAATAAAGTAAGCCGATAAATTGTTTGCTAATAGAGTAGTGTGATGCATCTCAAAGTCCAGAGTCCAGGTCATATTTACATGTCTTGATTTGGTAGGTAACAAGCATTGGTGGTTTGGTGGGGGAAGTGACCTTACTCCTACGTACTTGAACCAAGAGGATGCTGTCCATTTTCACAGAACTCTAAAGGAGACTTGTGACCGGCATGGCCCAGATCTCTACCCTAAATTTAAAAAATGGTAGGTAAAGGTATTGAACTTGTCATGATATTTAAAGTACATTCTGTTCCTTACTAAATACCTTTTTTAGCATATGAAGGTTGAACTGTTTTCTTCACCCACCAGAAGTGGGATACCAGTTTTAAATGGTTTTCATAAGTTATTGACTTAGGAATATTTGAATGTCTGCAATAAAAATTGCGTAACAGCATCTTTTTTTATTCCAAATGATTTAGAGTATTAACTTTAAGGTGATTTACGCTTGCGAATCCAAGGCTTTTTAATCCTCTGGTAGGATATAAATCCTCATTCCAGATGAGACTTGTGTCTTTGTTGCCATGGGAATGTATGAGAGCATAGGAAGAGTAGGAGAACTGTTAGGGACAGATGCAAATGTACCAGAAATGTTGGACTAGGAGAAAGGTGGAACTGGACACTTTGTCTCTAATTAAAACAAAAACGAGTAGTGAGGAGACCCAGGGTCTTTGGTAGATGTGAACTGGAGTCTAGGCATAAATTGCTTCTGAAGGCAGCAGCATCATTTGTTTCAAGAAATACAGTATTAAAACTGGGCTGTTTATTTATTTTTTCATTAAAGGCCATAAGAGTCCGTATGCTTTAGATGGACATTGGTGCTAACTGCAGGAAATCTAAAGCCCTAGTTTCGTTTTCATAGTTGGACAAAGAGTAAGGACACTGCTGGCATTAGTCAAGGATGGTGCTCTAAGTGGAAACACTCACACTGATTTTCGTGCCTCTGTTTTTTCCCCCTTTGATCCCTGATTTGGCCTTGCTCTGTTTTCCAGGTGTGACGATTACTTTTTTATAGCCCATCGTGGGGAGCGCAGGGGCATTGGGGGTATCTTTTTTGATGACCTTGACTCTCCATCCAAGGAGGAGGTGTTTCAGTTTGTGCAGAGCTGTGCCCAGACTGTCGTTCCGTCTTATATTCCTCTTGTGAAAAAGCACTGTGATGACTCATTCACCCCTCAGGAGAAGCTGTGGCAGCAGCTCCGGAGAGGACGGTGAGTGATCGAGGGGAATAAACCGGCTCATTGTAGAACTGGGGGGAGGTGGAGCAGCTGTAGTAACAGTGGGTGGTGTATTGTCAGAGTTGTGTTAATACCCTAATTTCTTTTCATAACTAGATGAATATTAAATGAATAAAAGAACATTGTGTAATATAGTATAGAAAGAGCAAAGTGTATTTCATTCGTCTACATCAGAGATTCATAGTAGGCATGTGGTAATACTTGCTGAATTTAATTCAGCTGATTTCTTTTAGTTAGTCTTTAAGCAATACCCTCCACCCTTCTGCCAAGATAGTGGGTATCATTGAATATTTTTGCTGCTTTGTAAATTTGGAATCACACCTTTTTTCATTCATCGTTAATGTTTCATGGAAGTTCTTTAAATGAAGATAATTTTAGGAATTATTTACACTCAATGATAATATTTACTAGTTATGGAGTCCTTACTGTGTGCCAACCCATATATGAGGCAGTTTGCATCTTTTTCTCCACAAACTTGTTAGGTTGGTATAATCATTATCATTTTATAGATGATAAAACTTAGAAAGGCAAGTTCCTTGCCCAAGATTACACAGCTGGTAAATAAAGATCCCAGATGTGGAACCAGTTTATCATGACTTCAAAACTTGCAGTCTGCTCTGTGCATTGAGCTTGGTGAGCTCACTTGGGTGATAGTCGTGATATTATCTTTAGCTGGGGTATACTTGTGAATCAGCTCCAAATTATCCACTTCTCCAGCTCACATGAGTTTCTTATTGCCATCTTTTTATTTTTTTTAAATATATCTTTGTATTGAGTTCAGAGAGAGGAAGGGAGAGAGAGAGATAGAAACATCAATGATAAGTCATTAATCAGCTGCCTCCTGTGTACCCCCTACTGGGGATGGAGCCCAAAACCCGGGCATGTGTCCTGACCAGGAATTGAACCGAGATCTGGATCATGCATAGTCAATGCTCAACTGCTGAGCCACGCCAGCCGGGCTCATTGCCATCTTTATTGCATATATACTACTGGTCCATGGCTATAAAATGGGTTTTCTCATTTGTTTTCATTCTGTCTCAGGCATATGAATCTTTGGGTACTTAAGAAGGTAAGGCTAGTGCCAGAAAAGTTCCACTTAAATAATGCTCCAAGTCTAAAGATAAATGTTTGTGTTTATTTTTCCTCGTGACTGCCTGTGCTGTCTGGTCCCTGTTTATAAACATGGGAAAATGAGTTGATTAACTTTTCTTCTTCTTCTTTTTTTTTTTTTTTTTAAATATATCTTTATTGATTTCAGAGAGAGGAAAGGAGAGGGAGAGAGAGAGACAGAAACATCAATGATGAGAAAGTCATTGATTGAGCCCGCAACCCGGGCATGTGCCCTGACCGGGAATCGAACCCCGATCCCCTGGATCCTAGGTCGACGCTCAACCGCTGAGCCAAGCCCGGCCGGGCGATTAACTTTTCTTCTAAGGAATTTCTTTCACAATGCATCTGTTTTGGGACATATTTTTATTGTTGTTCCTATGATTTCTCAAATACACCTTTACTTCTCTTTTTTTTTCACTTCACATTTATCATGTGTCCCTTGCAGCTAGGCTCTGTGCTGGATGCAAAGGTGAGCGTAACATGGACTTGTGAAAACAAGCTCACAGTTCAGTGGGGAAAGGATAGCTAAGAGGATAATTTAAAAAGAAAAAAGCAAATGCTATGGAAAGTACAATGTTCTAGTTTTGCATAAGATTTCACATGTAAAGCTGGCAGGTTTTGTGAACACTAATGAGATGAAGCCTTTAAAACTTCTTGGACATAAGAATAATGTATTTTGGGGTTTTTTTTTTGTTTTTATTTTCATTTAATGACAAGATATTTTGAGGTTTCACTTGTATGTATCATTGCATGTTGTGTGTTTTTTGAGTTAGAAATGTGGGGTGTTAGATTAATTTTCTGAGGTGTGGTGGGTGACTGGCCTTCAAGGAGAGCCTCCTTCTACCACCCTTATCTCTGGGCCTTAAGATGGCAGTAAACTCGGGGGCTAAAGATAACCCCAGCTCTTCTGCAGTTATCAGCACTGTCTTCACTTTCTTACTGCATTTACAGCTCTATCTGTCTTCTTCAGAGGTTACTCTTCCCTACCTCCTCCTGCCCCCAAAACAATTTCCCCTACAGAGGTCAGGCTGCCTCCTTTCTGACTTTTCAGTCTCATTTGCACATTCATGTAGTGTCTTGCCCTCAGTTGTTACCATCCTCTCCCAAGACCTTAAACTTCAAGTCTTACAGTCTGTCTTTTTTTTTCATAGGAGATCAGAAACTAAAGATCTTTAACTTACTGTCGTTTTGTTGTGTTTTGAGAAAGGGAAACAGGATAAAATTCAGGCATCAGTTAAATGGAAGGGAATGGTTTAAGTCCATAGTTCACAGGTACCTCAGAGGGAATTTATGTATGGAAAGAATCAGAAAGATCAGATCTGAGCAAAACCTGGTGGGAGTCAGAGAGGCTAGTGTAGAGAAAGGGGCATGATTCACTCAAAAAAGAAAGCTGCAGGGGCTCCTACAGAAAGCTCTTTTGGGGAACTCCTCACAAGGGTCTTTGATAAAGACATCAATGCAAATTAGAGAACCACAGCCATTCCTTAAACATCATGGTTCAGGAAGGTATTCTCAGGCAGGGATGGAAAAGGGCTGAGAGACTGAAGTTCTTTTCTATGGTCTTAGGAAGAAGTTAAGAAGATTCACTTAAATTATATTTTGAAACAGACAGAAGGTATTAAATAGTTATTAGTGTGCAAAATTCAATCAATGATAAATAAAGGTGAGGCCTAGAAAGGGATTCATGGATATAATTTATTTAAGTTTTCTCAGAGCCTTTGGCAAGTTTCCACACACAAGAACGCTTTCTAAAAATTGAAGTACTCTGGGATTCTAGGAGATAATTTCTCCTATGTGTGATTCAAGACAGTAAGCAGTGGATAAAAAAGAGTATCTGAGGAAGTTTAGACTACGAGAGTAGTTTCTAAGTTGAGAAATGATCTGAAAGGGGTGCTCTTTCTTGACGTTTTCAGATTTATGGATCATTCTAAATTATTTTGGGTAGTAGAACTTACTGTTTTGAAATTGGGGAGAAGAGACCCTTTTACGTAGGACCCCATGATGTTAAAGGCTATCACAGATTTTTAAGCTAGACAGAGTTTAGGTCTGACTCTGGCAGTTAATGGAAATCTAATGCACTCAACCAAGTTTACGTTGATGCTAAGAATATTTTTCTAAGAAAATAAAATTGAACACTGCAACTCAACCACTACCTTTTATTATGATTGCTATGAATCTGCAGGAAGGCCAATTTATATCACCGCTTGTTAATGCTGTTAACTACCTCAATAAAAGGGAATATCTAGAACATATTAGTAAATATTAATAGATTGCTGTTATTTGCCTTTGGTCTTTTAATTACAAGATTGTTACCCTGTATTAGTACATGTGAGTTATAGGCAGTGAAATGAAGTCTTCGACTCTGAACTATCTCGGACTATGGGGGAGGGCCAGCAGGAGCTGAACCATTTCTTTTTCACGATTGTCATGCCTTCAGGTTCTCAGCTTTGTGCTCATTCTTTTTATTTATTGGGAAACAACCTTCTTATTTTATAACCGCTCTGTGTTGGAGGCAAATCTATGTCCTATTGTTTGTTGGATAGAATACCTCTTTATTTATGCCTGTCCAGATGGAGAAAACTCAACTGACTGTATGTAGACTTGTGCCAGTTCCAGCTATTGGGGGGGGCGGGTAAGAATCCCCCCCTCTTTAAATATTCATTATGGGCTAGTCTTATGAAAGATTTTACTTAGCTGACCTTTACTGTTGTTCGATGTTTTTATGTCAGGTATGTGGAATTTAACCTGCTGTATGATCGGGGTACGAAGTTTGGCCTCTTCACTCCGGGATCCAGGATTGAAAGCATCTTGATGTCTTTACCTCTGACTGCCCGGTAAGAATAACTCGTAATAATTATTCCCCCACCCCAAGCCCCACCAAATATGAATGTTAACACTGCAGGTGTCTTACCCAAAGACTTCACTGGTTTTGACTTTGCTGATTTTATAAGAAAATCAGTTATATAATTAAGGAAAATCAAATTGGGTATTTTCAGGGAAGTCAGGATGAATGATAGACCTTCGTGTGTGAGAGCAGGGAAAGGAGGGAGGGAGGGAGGGAGAGAGAGGACGGGGAATGATGGTGCCTGGGGGGCCAGATTATCTTCCCTAGTTGGTAGTTTTCTAGGAAGAGCTATTTATTTGAACATACCAGTTTTTAAAACTTAATTTTATTTAGATATTATGGCACTTGTGAGGAAATGTCTTACTCTCTAGTGTGAAGTAGTAAGCTGGTTTGAAAGTATGAGGGATCATTTCAGGTGCACAGCATTCTCTCTGCTTTCCATGCCGCTGTGCTGAGCTAGCTTCCTGGAGGGCAACTGCATCTGTGTGGGGAATTTTACAGACAGATATATGTACGGTGGTGCTATTAGGTTAATAAGGATCTATAAATGACCTTGTTGCCTTTAAGAAAATGAGAATGATATATGTCCAGACTGAAATAGAAAAGATCAGAAAACAAAACAAAATTACCATTGTTTTATAAGAGCTAGAATCTTTTTTTCCCTCCATGAGTTTAAATGTCCAAATAAGAATGGACTATTGGCTGTCATTGACAGTCTGCCTTGCCTCATTCTGCTGTTCTGATCTAGCCTTGTGAAATCGATACCCTCTGTGGTTGTCACTGCCTTCACAATGGCATTGGCTCTATCCTTGTTTAACATTTTGGGATCTCATGTTGTCGGCTAGAAGCCCACGCACATCACTGTTAGGTATTCCTGCCACTGTAGAGATGAGATGAAAATGAAAAGTAGAGATGAGTTCCTTAAGGCCTCTGGTAGTCAGCCTGATCACTGCTCGCCGCTAATTATAATGCAGATTCCCAGCAGCTGTGGGTGGATTAGAAATCACTGCCTTGCTCAGTTGAATAACATTAACCCAACAGGTCACTTTTAGCTTATAGCCTATACCAGGGGGTCTGCAAACTTAAGGCTACAGGATAAATCCAAGTCCACTTGTGTGCTTTTGTATGACCCTTAAGCTGAGAAGGATTTTACATTTTTTAAAGGATTTATTAAAAACAAAAGAATATGCAAGAGACCATATGTGGCCCCACAAAGGCTAAAGTATTTGTGTGGCCCTTTACAGGAAAAGGTCTAAACCAGTGTTTGCCAGATTTCATACCACAGCTTAAACATTCTGACCATATCTGTATACTATCTGATGTATTGTTTACTTTAATTTTATATTATTTTTTCTGAGAGAGAATTTATTTTAAAAGGCAAACCAGTATTGTCGCCATAAATAGAAAGTAACAAAATAAATGTGTAAGTGTGAAGCTAAAAAGAGTTGGCCCATGGATCATCTGGGGTTAGAACTTTACAAAACCCTGGTTTATAGTAAAAGTATATTTTGCTTCTGGGATAGTAGCCAAAGTGTGCTCAGGAATTAAGAAACTTTATTTCTTTAGCAACAAGAATTTTTAAAAAGCCTAGTGGGTGAAAGGCACATTAGGCACAGTGGAGACAGAGAGGTATGAGACATTTTTTACTTTTAGAATTTTATATTTTAGAATTTTATATTTAAGTAAAGAGGTATGTGTATCATTTATTTATTACATTTTTTTGCTTCTGTTTGGGTGTACATAGATGGGAGTACATGCATTCACCCTCAGAGAACTCCAAAGAGGCAGAAATTCTGGAAGTTCTTCGCCATCCAAGGGACTGGGTGCATTGATGGAGGTGAAGCAGCTGTCCTGGGGCTTGGGGACACAGAACGTGTGCTCCATTCCACTGGCTGGCACCGTCGCCACAGTGTGGCAGTTAGTTATCTTTGTTTTGAGCCCCAGTCTTCACTCTGGAGCCTGCCTCCCTGGCGAGTGGTGAAATGTGTTCTAAGTACCACGGGTTTCTGTTGGATGTTGTCAGTCATGGGAGGTGAGGTGGCAGCTTGTCAGAGTCCATTGGTTATACTTTTAGAATAATTTTATATGACTAGTTTACAAAATATGACATTGGGTTTCCTGTATTGAGTTAAGGGAATCTAAATTTGTAATTTGTATCAGGGAACTTCTCTTTTTTATTTCTTATATTTTTAAAAAATTTGTTTCTGCCACAAAAATGTGTTGTGGGATAAATATATTTTCATTAATTCAATGAGAGTGTGCTTATTAGTAATTTTAGGAAGCAACCTGAAATGAAGGTAAAACTTTTACTTTGTCATTACTGAAGTTTCTTTAATCATAGTGTTTGTATGTATGTATCTTGCTGTAGAAATCATAATATTGTAAATACTCTTTTTATTTTTATAATGATAGGTATTTAGGAACACTTGAAATTTTCTTAATCTCTGAAGATGCTACAATTCAGTGATTGCCTGTGGTTATTAACTCTCCATCACTGTTATTTCAATAAGGGACATCTAAGTTGTAATTTTGATTTTTGTAAAACTAGGATTTGTTAATGTTGGGATTCTCTGTACTTTTGAATGTGAAACCTTATAAGCATAGATTCTGATATTAAAAATATTCTATTCCAGAGAGTTCTATATGGAAATTTAAACTAAAAAAAAAGTCCTGAGGATGTTATGAATGTAGGAAGTGTTTCTCATTTGGTGATAAATATTTTCCTTCTTTAATTAAAGCAAACATAAAATAACTGTTATGAGTGTGAGAAACGTAGGCATCTTATAAATATATTTTTCTTATAAAATGGACTAGTTGAAGTTGCACTCTTTTTAAATTAGAGATTCTGCAACTCATATTTACTTTTAAGAGAAAATCACAGCAAAATTCTTAATGTGGCTTTTTTGTTCACATAATAATATGAATGTGTGTTGTTTTTTTAATCTGTAGTATATTGAAGTTTGTAAGGAGTAGTGTCTTCCTACATACTATTAAGCATTATCTTGGAACACGTTGAATGTATGTGACTGTGACTCTTTAAGGCTGGAAAATTTATGAATTCTTCAATTGTCTTACAACATATCTGCTGATTAAATTTTATTATGGAATATGACTTACAAATGTATTTTTCACTTTTTTTCAGGATAATTTACACAGAGAAGACAAATATTTATAAGTTATAAAAGCATAGTTCCTCATTCCTAAATATTTTACCCCCAAAAAATATAAGTTTTGCACTCAAGTTTTCGTGGCAGCTTTACTCACAATAGCCAAAAATAGAAATAACACAAATACCATTCAGCAGGTGAGTGGGCTAAAGAAATTGTGATATATCCATATGTTAAAATACTACTAAGTAATGAGAAGGCACGACTTGATAAATGCAACAACATGGATGAATATTAAAAAAACATAATGCCGAGTGAAAGAAGCCAGACACAAGAGCATGCACTGTATAACTACATGATATGCAAACCTAGAAAAGTCAAAACTCATAACAGAAAGCAGATCAGAGGTTGCTGGGGGCTGGCGCTGGGAAACGGGTTGTGAAATGAATATTTTGAGGTGATTGAAATGTTCCTTATATTGAATGTGGCAGTAGTTACCAAACTGTATACATTTACCAAAACTTCTGAACTTCACACTTAACCCTT
The DNA here is from genome assembly GCF_964146895.1 of Miniopterus schreibersii. NCBI lineage: Eukaryota > Metazoa > Chordata > Mammalia > Chiroptera > Miniopteridae > Miniopterus > Miniopterus schreibersii. The sequence continues at coordinate 63,623,253 of NC_138106.1, read as the reverse complement.
TGTGGTCGTTTGTCTACTCTCAGCCACCAAAGCTTTTTTACTGTTCTGGTCGTATGTCTGCTCTCAGCCGCCACAGCAAGGAACCGTACGAATCTTAACTCTATTTATTCATGTATCAGTTCATAACTTCTCTGAAAGCTCTTAATTCCGACCAGTACGACACCCATGTCCAAATTTAATATGACCGCAAAGGGTTAAAATCATGGAATTTTGTTGTGTATATAATTTATACTTCAACAGTGCTGGTTAAATTAAAAAAACCTATAATATGGGCATATAGGAATGAATGTTCAGATAAACTCAGTTTACCTTTTACAATAAAAAGTTACCATATAGATCTGCTAGCATATTTAGTTGTGTTTAGGGCTGTTGAGGTCTGGGCATTGGACTAAGATAAAATTTCAAAAATTTTCTGTTCATATCAGTTTTTTACACCCTTCATTGTATTTCTCTTACAGGTGAAATGGGGGGGGGGAGTAACATAATTGCATAACTTTTGGAAAAAAGATCATTCTGCCGTTATTCACAGTAAATTTCTCTTTCAAATTTATATTGGTGCCTATTCTGAATCTACTGGAATCCCAGGGTGCACTTCCAAATGGCTCGAGTACCTAAGTGCTGCTGTCTTCTGCCCATTAGTGGTCATAGGGATGGAAATTTGGGGGGAGGGGATGTACACGCTTTGGGGCAAATTTCTAATCCCTACTTTTCTATCAACATACTCCGCCTTCCCACCTATTGAACTCAGTGTTTGAAATAGACTTCTGCATGACAACAAGCACCAGATGAGAAGGCCAAATAATGCGTGTTTTATGACTACTTATCCTTTCATGTATCTTGCTGTAAAAATTCATCAAGGTGGAATCATCTGCGGGTTTTTACTCACATCAGTGCCCAGGCTAGGCCGCTTGAAGGTGAGGCTCAGCTTGGACTCCTATTTCATCAAACACGGCCTGCTTGGTTACTTTCTGGTCTAGCCCCAGAGGTTATGTAGCGTCCTTCCTCCACATTCCATTAGTTAGTTGAGTCACTAAGCCAGCTCCAGATTCGAGGGGAAAGGAATAGACCTTAACTCAGTGGTAGGAGTAGCAAGGAATTTGTGGCCACCTTGGAAACCACCACATAGCCTTTCACACCCAAAACCACAGAAGCGACTTGACTCTTTCCCTCTCTCATTGCCCTAATAAAATCCTGTTGAGTCCACCTTTGAAATGCTTCTTGATTTCCTTCCGCTGTTTGCTGCCACCACTATTGTATTAGCCCCTGCCACAAGTATTAATTACGTATTTGAAACCCCTCATTTAAAAATTTGATCCTGAGAAGAGGGGAAGGGGTGGGGTTGTGAGCGCTGCTCTGTGGAGTTGGGGGCGGCCTGCCAAGGTGCCATGGCTGCTGCCGCTGAGCCTAGTCGCCCGTGCGTCGGTGGCAGGAGCCTGGAGCAGAGCTACAGCCCCAACCTCTCCCAAGAGGTGCTGTTCGAAATCTTTCGCTCCCTGCATACCCTGGCTGGGCAACTTAATTTCAGAGATGATGTGGTGGAAATTACAATCGATTGGAACAAGCTCCAGAGCCTCTCTGCATTCCAGCCTGCTTTACTCTTTAGAGCTCTTGAGCAACACATTTTATATGTACAGCCTTTTTTAGCGAAACTTCAGCCTCTAATTAAAGAGGAGAATACAACTGTTGCTGAAGAGATAGGAAAAGCAGAAACGGAACAAGAATGAAGTAGAGGCCACATTTCCCATTGGCAACCTACAGGAGGAAGAAAAGCACAAAGACTGATTTAGGAGATGTGAAAAAGGCACAGATCCATTTTGATCCAGAAGTAGTTCAAATAAAGTCTGGAAAAGCAGAAATTGACAGATGAATATCTGCACTTATTGAAAGAAAGCAAGCAGAAATCAATGAAAACTACGTCAGGGAATTTTGCAGTGTTATTGATTATAATCAAGAAAATAGTTGTGCAAGAACTGATGCTGTTTTCACCCCATACCCCGGATTTAAAAGTCATGTAAAAGTTTCTAGAGTTGTGAATACATATGGACCACAGGCTCAACCTGAAGGAATTCAAGGGTCAGGTCATAAACCAAGCAGCATGCTCCGAGATTGTGGTAATCAGGCTGTAGAAGAACGGCTACAAAATATTGAGGCTCACTTGCGGTTGCAGGCAGGTGGTCCAGTGCCAAGAAACATTTATCAGAGAATTAAAAAACTTGAGGATAAAATCCTTGAATTGGAAGGCATCTCTCCTGAGTATTTTCAACCTGTAAACTTTTCTGGCAAAAGAAGAAAAGTTCAACCACCTCAACAGAACTACTCACTAGCTGAACTTGGTGAGAAAATCAGTGCTCTCAAACAGGCCCTGCTTTGGAAATCAAGAGAAGCAGATGCCATGGCAGCTCACCACCTCCCATGAAAAACTCCTCTCATCCTTGTACTTTTTTATATAAATGTATGTAACTTGCACTGTAATTAATTAAATGGATGCATATTTATCAATGTAGATGTCCCTCTGAAGTCCAGGTTGATTTTCACAGGCGTCCAGCTTGCAGCAAGTAACCTTCCAGTATTCCAGTGAATTTTGAAATAGTTAATGCATTGAAATTAGTGATTTTAGAATTTATTTCCTTCTGTTTTAAAGGAGGTATTTTTGAAATAACAAAACTTAATTTGAAAGTACATCTTTTATTATGTGTGTATATCCCACAAAAAGATGTTTTGAATAGTGATATTTATATTTGTAACACTTATATTAACCAGTTTATTAGTTTAAATCAGTACTTTGTACATAATAGGCATTCAACAAAAAATTAATTGACCAAAATGAATTTTAAATGAATGGATACTTTTTTTTTCAAATGTCAGTTTTAATGTAAATAAACAGTAGATTCCACCTTTATCTCCTTATTGACCGTGTGACCTTAAGCAGGTTATTTATTAATCTAATCTTTCTTTGTGCCTTAATTTCCTTATCTGTAAAATGGGCGTGATAATAATAGAACCTATGTTTGTCGTGAAGAATAGGTGAGATCATCATGCACGTACAACTTTTGAAACTGGCCCAAGGAAAGTATTCAATAAATGTTAGCTATTATTGTTTAAAAAAAAATTTTTTTGATCCCTCCCAAAGAAACACGTTAAATTCCAATTTCATAATAAACCTAAATTACCACATTTAAATTTAAGTTAGTGAAACTTAAACATTTACAGATGTCTTGACTAAATCCTGAGTTTAGTATTGTTACCTGAAACCAAATCATCGGTTGTACAATATAAAGCCTCACAGACCTGTTTCTACAGGTGGTATAATAGATGCCCAGGTACACACTAGCGTATACTAGCAGAGCAAGGTAATTGAACTGCATTCCATCTCCCAATCGATGGACTTTGTTTTGATTCTAGAAGCTAACTCATCAGTATTTTAAAGACTCCTTCACCTATTTAATTTTTAAAAATCTTTTACTGATTTCAGAGCGTGGAAGGTAGAGGAAAAGAGAGACAAAAACATCAATGATGATAGAGAATCATTCACTGGCTGCCTCCTGCACACCCCCTGCTGGGGAGTGAGCCCGAAACTCGGGCATGAGCCCTGACTGGGAATCGAACTGTGACCTGGTCATGGGTCGATGCTCAACCACTGAGCCACTCGGGCTGGGCAATCCACCTATTAAATCCTATTCATCAACATATATTTGAACATGAAGCTTCGCATAATCTAATCCGTCATGATTTTAATGAGTTTCAATGAGTTGACACAAACACAGTCATTTGGCTTTGTAGTCATTCGGAGTTGCAGCATTGACCCTGTCATGAACTCATTTGCTTATGAAATGGTTGGGGAGGTATCAAATTAAGTTCACAAAGTACCAGTTGAATGCCTCTGTTAATTTTAATGGCAAGGGAATAATGCATTTATAAATAAGTCTTCATAATGATCTATGCTGAGGTCTGGTCAAGGTTGTTCCCATTTTCTGATTTGGTGAGACATCCAAGGCTTTTAGAATGTTGCATGCCTGCTGCCTAACATACTTCTAACCGTAGAAATAATATGCAAAACTGCAACCGAACTTATTAGTTTCTTATAGTTCAAGTTGAAATTTAACTGAAAAATAATTCAGTAGGTATCCTCAAAGATTAATTTTATTATTTTAAATATTTACATCAATACAAACTTAACTTCTGCGGAAAGTTTTAAGTGTGTTTGATCTATATACTATCCACATGAATAATGTAAATATTTCTAGAAAGCAATAAGGACCCACTTTTCATCTTCACCTCCCTCTCCCCTGCCGTTCTAGTGATGTGAGGGAGATACGGGATCTTCCTGGGAACAGTGAGTCTTCTCCCCTGACACCATAGCATGTGGGTCAGAGACAAAGCCAAATCCGAATCCCAGCTCACAGAATCTGTGAGTATAATAAAATGGCTGCTGTTTTATTCACTAAACTAGGGCAGCTTCTTAAACAGCAACAGATAATTGGAACAGGTTAGAGGCCCTTAAAAAGAGAGCTGTTTTGGTGAGCTTTATATGCCTGCAAGCTGTTTATGCTACTATTTAGCGAGGTGAGTCTGAGGCTCATGAGAGAAGTTAGGTGTAGAAACCTATATTTACCAATTATTTGTGTAAAGGTGATGACTGAAGAAATTGAGCCATTGGTGAGGTTCATGCAGTTTAATAAGAAAGGAGAGTTAAAGGCTGAATATGGGGCAGAGAAGTGAGCGTGGGGAAAGGAGGCCAAGAATCAGCTCACTGAATAAATGGAATAGGGAAGAAGGAAGTTAAAAGGGACAAGTTGGGTGTGATTGTAATTAGGGTTAAAGCATTTCTACATATAGGAGAAGATACTGAAATAATACATGCTATATGTAATATGTTTGATAGATTTGATAGATCAGGTATTAAGTTCAGATTTTTAGAAATGGTCCTACTCTCTAAATTACCCAGGTCTTCTCCATTACTAAAATTTAGGTAATAAAATTACTTCCACTAACATATCAGGTAGTGTTCCCAGTTTCTCAAATTGTGTTTAAATATGAACTTCTTTAAAGAACCAGCAGGTGGAGCACATTTACTCAAAAAAGCCTAATGTCTCTCCATTGAATTACGGCATTGGTGGAGAGATTATCTAAAGGAGCTATTACATATTTAATCAAGCACTGTTAATTTGACTATGATGTTTACCCCTTGCCAAATTTCAAATGGCTTATGTTTCATTTCTCTCTTTATTACGGAGAGGTTCTGGAGTTGGCAATGTTTATAATCCCAATAATGCTGAATGTCTAAAGCAGGGGTTTTCATTTGAGTTCCTAGGGAGTTCCTCAACTGTGAATTAATTGCCTGAAATATGAGAAAATATGCATTTTTCTTAGAGTCCATAATGTTAATTTGACTCAAAAGGATGAATGATCATGAAAAGATTAAGAACTACTTATAGAAATCGGGAGGGTGTCTGTACCTCAGGGGGACAATGTAATAATGCAGTGAGTCAAGGTCAGGAAATATTTTTATCCTTTCAAAAGTTCCAGTTTTGTGCATAATTTAATTACTTGTCCATAATAAATTAATGCATATATTTAATTCACAAGTAAGCAAGAGTGTTTGGGAGGTACAAAATTAGCAGTACAATAAAAAAACTTCAAAACTTGCTTGTCCAAACAAATACTGTACATTTTTACACATTTTATTTTATTTTATCTTTATTGTTGAAAATATTACAGATGCCCCCTTTTTTCTCCATTGACCCTTTCCACCCCACACCCACTATCCGCCCCAGGCCTTCACCACATTATTGTCTGTGTCCATGGGTTATGCATATATGCATATAAATTCTTTGGTTAATCTCTCCCCACCCACCCCCACCTACCTTCCCTCTGAAATTCATCATCTCTTCCATGCTTCTATGTCACTGAATCTATTTTGTTCATCAGTCTATTCTTTAGATTCAATATATAAGAGAGATCACGTGATATTTGTCTTTCGCTGCCTGGCTTATTTCACTTAGTATAATATTCTCCAGGTCCATCCATCCTGTCCCAAAGCATAGAAGAACCTTCTTCTTTACAGCTGTGTAGTATTCCACGGTGTAAATGTCCCACAGCTTTTTTATCCACTCAACTACTGATGGGCACTTGAGGTGTTTTCAGATCTTAGCTACTGTAAATTGTGCTGCTATGAACATAGGGGTGCATATATTCTGATTAGTGCTTCGGGATTCTTAGGATATATTCCCAGAAGTGGGATCACTGGGTCAAAAGGCAGCTCCATTTTTAATCTTTTGAGGAACCTCCATACTGCTTTCCATAGTGACTGCCCCAGTCTGCATTCCCACCAGCAGTGCACTAGGGTCCCCTTTCTCCACACCCTCACCAGCACATGTCGTTTGTTGATTTGTTGATGGAGCCATTCTGACAGGTGCGAAGTGATACCTCATTGTGGTTTTAATTTGCATCTCTCTGATAATTAGCAACACTGAGCATTTTCTCATATGTCTCTTGGCCATCCGTATGTCCTCTTTCTAAAAATCCTCATCTGAGAATATGTTTCCATTGATTTCAGAGAGAGGGGAAGGGGAGAGAAACATCGATGTGGAAGAGAAATACTGTTTGGTTGCCTCCCCTACTCGCCTGGCCGGGAATCAAACCTGCAACCCTCCGGTGTACAGGAAGATGCTGCAACCAACTGAGCCACCTGAGCAGGGCAACATTTTTACACTTTTCAGGACTAAAAATGAAAGCAGAGAAATCAGAAAGCAGGATATCTTGATAAGTGAAAGAAAGAAAACATAATAAAGCTGGAACGTCTTACCTCTGTCTAGAGTTACAGAGGAGGAAATGGAAATATGCGAATTCTCATCGGCCTTAGAGGGAACTAAAGGATCCTGTCTAAAGAAATGGAGAGCAAGATGTTAAATTAAGATGCGATTTACAGCTATTCAACTAGAATAGAAATCGAAACCAGAATTATCTACAAAGCTAACAAACATACGGAGTGAAGAAAAACAACCTGTAGAATAATACATGTGGTATGATTCCATTTGTATAAAATTCAAGGGAAGCAGAACTAGGTTATAGGCTGTTTTTAGTTAATGAAACTAATGAAAAAACCAATGACAAGCACAAATTCAAGTGAGTGGGTAGAAAGATTGAGGTAGGGCTTTAAAGTTCTTAGAGTTCTGTTTCTTGAGCTGGACTCTGGTACACAAATGGTATTTTCAATATTTCAGTATATCAGTAGAATATTTTTTACTATCATATTTTCTCAACATTAATATATTAAATATTTAATTATAAACATTTTAACCTAGGAGCAGAAAAACTCTTTTACTCTGTTATCTACATGCACCTCTGTGGGTTTTCCCCCCCAAATATTAAATTAATGTCTATACTTTGTGGAAATTTTGAAAAATAAGCAAAAGTATTGAGAAGGAAATAACCATCCCATTTTATCGCTCCACTCAGAAATAACCATAACCAAATGCTGAATATATAATTTTGTATGCTGACTCCCGCTATAACTTTATATCTTAAGAATTTCCCCCTATTATTTAAAACCTTCAAAAGCAGAAAACAGGATGGGACTGAAAATAGGGGGTCTCTTGAAAATGAGCTACTTACTGGGGGCTCTACACCATTGCCCACCTCATTCCTCCAAGGGAATTTGGCCTCCAGGTGGGCAGGAGATTCAAGGACTATTTTCTAGAAAACTATTTTCCAGAATAGTTCCCAGAATAGTTCTAGAGGGGAAAAAAAAAAAAAGCAAAAAACCCACGAAACAAAACAAACTACCACTCGAAGCTTTGGTGTTTTCACCATGAAATGATTAGCTCTTTTCTTTGTTCCCCTCTCATCTGCTTCCACCCCCAGAGCTTTCAATCAAAGTATTAGTGCCTTTTTAAAGGAATGGATCATCAGATAGTTGAGAGAAAATCTCCAAATAGAGAGAAAGAGAGAGAAGCAAAGAGACGACAGACCTCTAGTTAATATCCATAGACAGATAATAGATTAAACTTGCTATTTAGAAATACAGAGGTAAACAAAGATAGACCTAATAGATTTTAAAATGGTTGTTTTTGGAGAGCAGGACTGGTGGATGGATAGAAATGGGAGAGATAATTACTGGTTTTCTTTATTAGCCTTTACTACTGTTTGTTATTTTTAAACTGCAAACATTTATTAGGTTAATAAATATTAAAAAGTAAAGGCCATAGATTTTTTTTAAGATCTCAAAACATTGTTTTCATTATATATATATTCTCATATCACATTGGTGTTTTTTTTAATCAGAAAGAACTTTCCATTAATATTTTTTATCATGAGTTGCCATTACTTTATCACTGTATCTAAAACCTCTTCCTGTTTTCAACCTCACTGTTAAGATTAATTAAATGCAAGTTGCCTTCTAACTAATTCTAACTTGAAGAGATCAGGTAGGCTCAGAGGAAAGAATTATTTAACAGGTTCTAGTAATTCTTCAAGATTCATAGAACTTTATGTGTGGCATTCAAGTATCTTTTCTGTCTATGCTAATAAGTGAAATTATTGTTCATAAAATTCAAACTGTATGGTCACAGATTTCATACACACCCAAGTACATGGGAAAGGAATTTCAGAGGGTGGGTGCTGGACGATGTCCCATACGTGTGGCCTCTTCAAAGCTCTTGTTTGGCAGTTTAGAGCTTACACTGACTGCAATAACCATCTAAGGACTTGATCACTGTTTCCGGGGTTAAGCTTTCTATACATAGCAGCCTCCAGCTCAGCCATAAAGGCATCTCACGAGTGACAGAGGAACTTGAGCATATTTATGCTTATAAAGAAACCTAAAAAAAGTTCCAGTTTTATAGCTCTACTTTAAGATATTTTAGTGACAATCTGAAAGACTTGCTACCAATGGCTGAAAAACCTCAATGTGGCTTGGAAATCACTAGAATAGGGAAATGAAAGGAAAGTTCCCAATTAACAAAACCCCCTAGCCCCTCACTGTTCCCCCTCTGTCTCCACAAAATTAGAGGAAGTTCAGTGGAAGGATGAGCCAACTTGACTCTTGAAGGAAATATTTGGCCTCCTCCTTGGATGATGATGATGATTATTTTTTTATTATATCTTTATTGATTTCAGAGAGAGAAAGGGAGAAAGAGAGAAACATCCATGATGAGAGAGTCATTGACCCGCTGCCTCCTGCACGCCCCCGACTGGGGATCGAGCCCGCAACCCGGGCATGTGCCCTGACCGGGAATCGAACCCCGATCGCCTGGATCCTAGGTCATCCCTCAACCGCTGAGCCACGCCCGGCCGGGCCTCCCTAGACAATTATACAATCTATTTCTTCAAGGTCAGATTGGTGTGGGATACAACCCAGGTGAGCAGAGATATAAGGCTGAAGGACACTTTCTGTTCAGGAAAATGAGTTACAAGGCGAAGAATGCTTCCTCCTCAGTGTCGTTACACGGTTTGGTTTGCACCCTGGCCAGGTTCTAGTGTGGGCAGGTAGGGCGGAGTCCTCTCATTCTTACTCTACTTTTGTGGTATAACTTTCTGAGTTCACTGTTGTTTGTACCTCATAATTTTTTAGTACCTCACGATAATCTTAGATAAAGTCAGAAATGGATTAATTCCTCTTATTGACATAGCATGAAATTGTACCTGAATTTTTATTAATTAAAAAAAATTAGAGTTAGAAGTATACACATTTTGAAAATTATCCAGGATGGGGCAAAAGTAGGTTTACAGTTGTTTGTATGAAAAATAATACAATAAATAGTGATACAAGAATAAATTCCGTGTTCCGCATACTCACAACTATAAACCTACTTTTACCCCGCCTTGTATGTACAAAGACAGCATAGCATCATGCTTTTATTACTTATATGTCTTGTCCTTGAAGCCTTTCATTCTTTCCTACCAGAAAACATTTTAAATTATATAATTCTCATAAAAATTTAGTTGGGCATAATAATCCAAAACTCGTTTCTTCTTTTTATGTAACTTTTTTTTTTTTTTTAGTGTATAGTTTTTGGTTCTTGCTTACATTCTATAGTTTGATGTTTTATCCTCTGGATTAATTTTAATACTTTCTGTTCTGTTACTAAAATACTTTGCTTTGCACACACACTTAGACTTACATTGCACATCTTTTTAAATTCCCTGTCACTTATTATGTATATCCTCTCGTCATTTTCTTCTTAGTTTTGGATAATATGTCCCTTCCTTATATGTGGAAATCTAAGTCTAGCCTTATGACATGATTGCTTCAAATGATGAGAAGGTATTTATTATTTATTTGTACTTCTAACATATCCTAAAAAAGAATTAAGGTGATTTATAATAACACATACAATATAATGGGATGAATTCAATTAAAGTAAGAAAAGTTAGCAAAGGGAAACTAATACTGGGAAATGAAGACAAAATCAGGAGTGAGGCCAGTACTCAAATGCTTTCCAAATAAAGCCACATTTGTTTGGTGCTATGTCCCTGTTTCTGTTTAGCAGCTTCAAGTCCCCTCCTTGTAGCCTGAATACTGCAACTCACTTGTATTACTCAGGGTTCTCCAGAGAAACTGAACACATAGATTCTCATCTGTCTGTTTACAATAAAGAATTAGCTCACATGATTACGGAGGCTGGGGAGTCCAAAATCAGTAGTTCAGGTCCTCAGGCTGAGACAGGCTGGAGACCTAGGGGAGAGCTGACGTTGGTTGCAGTTCAGTTGGAATGAAAACCATCCACTGCAGAATTTCCTCTTGCTCAGGGGAGACGGGCCTTTTGCTCTATCCAGGCCTTTAGCTGACTGGAGGAGGCCCAGCCACGTTATGGAGGGAATCTGCTTTACTCAAAGTCCACTGATTCAGATGCTAATGTCATTGAAAACCACCTTCACAGAAACATCCAGAATAATTTTTGACCCCATGTCTAAAAACCCAGAAACAGCCAATTTCACACCTAAAAGTAACCGTGACACGGCTGAAGCCTCCTCGTTTACTTTACCTTCCCCTTGCCTTTATCGGGGCCACACCCAGACACTTGGGCAATTGGTTGCTCTTTCTGGCAGGGCTCTGAGGCTTGTGAGGAAAAATGACTCGCTGGCTTTCTTTCAATAGGGAAACCAAAAACAAATGAAATTACAATAAGGCAAATAAGTAGCAGCACAAAAAACTATTATAGGCAGGGACTCAAATATGAGTCTGTATTGTCCTCCCTTTTCTGTATTTAACCAGGCACCGGAGAGGAGAGTTTATATTACGTAGCAATGCATCAGTGCGTTGCTTTTCATTTCCTCTGGTCAACATCAAAAATACATTATTTTTTTAAGCTAAGAAATTTGAGTCTTCTGATGGAGGAATTTAGCTGGAAAAGTGGAAAACAATTGAGTGGTAGGTATTTACTTGTATATAAAAACATTGAAGGCATATTTTTATATGTATATGTGTGTGTTTTGGGAAGGACATCACATGTTAACCTCTGTGCATTTTAATCCTTTTATTTACCTTTGGCTTCCTACCTCCTGTTTAACTTTCTGCTTCTCTTCTTTTTCCCCTTTGTTGTCAAGTGTACATCATTGACCCCCTTAGCTTAGCTGAGAACAATACACTTGCAACAGCATTTTAAAGGATACCACATCAAAGGGGGGCAAAAGAATTTGCTTCCTGGCCCTGCTCAAGTTCCTCACCTTGAGAGTCTGCCCCAGTGGCCCCAACTGCTCCCAACGGTAACCGTCTCACCCCACTTTGAACCCAGGTGTATTTAGTATCTGTAACTCTCATCTGATTCTCACATACTCAGTACCATTACTTATCTCTTTGTAAATTTAGATTGCCATTTAAATGCTCCGTTTTCCCTCACACCAGCTAATACGAATAGCTAATGCCGATCAGGGATTTACTATGCACCAGGCACTGTTCTAACATTACATGAGTTAATTTATTCAATATTTCAAATAATCCCATAAGAGAGGTACTATTATCCCCATCGCATACATGAGAAAAGCTGAGTGGTAGACGGCTGAAGTATTTGCTCAGCCACGAGTAGTCTGGCTCCAAGGCCACACCCTGAACTACTGAGTTACGAAAGCTTAATAGGAGTCAAGACAGCCTCACAGCTCAGGAACCTCCAGCGGCTAACCAGTATTTGCATTCAGGAAGGGACCTGGAGATGTCTTATGCTTGTTACTCTGTGAAAACAAATCCTATCGATATGGAAAAAAAAATAAAGGAAAAAAGGCTAAGGAACTTTGATTCTACTAATGCAATTTTTATGGTTTTTTTTTCCCTTATCTTTTTTTTTTTTTGACAAATCCTGCCTCAGGTTTATTTGTACAAATAGCTCAGGACACCAGCCCCACGCAGACAGCAGCCCAGGGGTCACACCAGTCATTCCATCCGCACATTGGCAGACAGAGGCCTCTACTGTGGAGCCTGCGTGGGGACCTGGGCACCTTTGGGAACCTGACCTGGAGCCTGACCTGGAGAAGCAGCTGCAACCCAGGGCTTGTTTTGAGCCTTGGCCTTGGCCTTTGGCCGGCAGAGCCTGAGACTCTTGGCGATGAGGGAACGAGCACGTTTCCAAAGCTTGGGATGAGCAATATAGGCAAGTCAACTGAGCTTGAGGCTGCCAGCCTTTGGGATCTTGGCCTTTCCCCTCCTTGGGCTTTACGAGGGCCTTGATAGCTTCGGCCTTGTTGGCCTGCACCTTCTTCAGGCCCTTCTTGCTGTGCTTCTTGGCAAAGTGCATGTCCCTCAGCAACCCTGGGTCTACCTCCTTAAGAGATTTGTATCTTTGTGATCTGGGTTTCTTCATGTTGTTTCTGTGCCATTTTCGGGACTGGTTGTGTGTGGTGTGGTTCTTGGACTTGGCCATATCTGCACTGAAGCCCGTGGCTCCTGAAGGCTCTTTTTTTCTATATTAAATTAAAAATTGTAGATTAAGCTGACTTGTAATGAGTTCAGAATCAAGGAATGTTAATGATATCAAGGCTTTTCTGGCACTGATTTTTTTCTAAGTATCAACCTGTGGTTTGCTGACTTAACTGTAGAACCATGGATAGAATCCCCCTGTTATGCAACAAACCACTTCCTTTGTTTATTTATTTATCTGCAGTGCTTTAGCTAAACCTTTTTCCACTTGGCAGTGTTATATAATTGCAACTGTCTCACTACGTGGAGCATAACTATTGCAGATTCTGAAAAGCATGGACTTGGCAAGATTGAGGTTAGAACTCTGTGTTAGAATCCCTCACTGGGGTAGTAGAAAGGGTTACCTATGTTAATATATGTAAAGCATATAAAGCAGTTCCAAGCACATAATAAGTGCTTTCAAAGTGTTTATTATTATCATTATCATTATTATTAAACCCCCACACTGTTAGGAAACATACTTAGCCCAGCCTCCTGCAATCAGAAGCTTCCACTCAGTTCATCCTGAAGGACAAGAAAATGAAACCTCTATTCTCATAAGACATAAGATTTTCAATTTGGAAGGAAACCCAACAGTATGCTGCTCACACTTCTCTACGATATACCTCACAGGTGGTAATTGTGATTCTGTTTGAACATTCCCAGTGATGGGGAGCTTACTACCTCTCAGAAAACTTCATTCATGATCAGATAATTTAATTTTGAATAAGCTTGTACTGGGCATTGACCAGAATTTACCCTTCTGTAAATTCCACACATTGGTGCCAGTGATGGATCAGTTAAACAGTAGTTTGTTTTCTAATTTCTTGGGTAGCTGTGCTTTGGGAGCCGTTAAAGTGTTTGATTCAAAAAAATTTTTAAATACATTTTAAAATTACTTGTTAAAACTGAAATTCTGGGGAAAGGGGGGTATAACATCTTTGGGAAGTTTGCTTAGCTTTTCTAATTCTCAACTTTTTCATCTGTAAGAAATATAATTAGTAAATGAATAAGTAGCTCTCAGTAAATATTGGTTGCATCTTTAGAATTATTATCCTTGTATTACTGGCATTTTGATAAAGCTTCCTTAAAGCTCCGTGGCTCCATTTGGTTCTTGCTACAGACAGTTCTCAGCCATGCTCTCCCTTAACGCAGGGAAGGCCTTGTGATGAAGGAGCGTGAGCCTTCCTGGCCCCCACCCCCTTCGCAGCAGCCCAGCAAGCCCGAGCACCCCGCTCCCAGCAGCTGCAGTCCCTGAGAATCTCCTAAGGCAGCTGCTCGCAGGCTGCAGAGTCCACAGGGTCCCCGGAGCTTCGCTTCCCTGAGAGCAGTGCTGAGAGGAGTCCATGGCTGTGTGACCCCTGTGACTGTCGCCCCTGCACAGTCCCAGCCACCAGACCCTCCAAGGGGCCCTGTGGCCTCAGAATAGGAAGAAATCCATCACAACAGATTTCTGTTTGGGGGGTAATGCCTGTCTCATGTTAATCCAGCTTTGCAGAGGCTGGGGACCTGGAGATTATGGAGACTTGGCAGCACTCAGTCCCCAGTTCCGAAAACTATCTTATGTTCTCCTGCTTTCCACTCAGTTCCCGGAGAGAAAGACAGAGTGAGGACAAGGGCTGTCTGAGCTTGGCTAAAACAATACCCCCTTTGGCTATCTCTCTTATAAATATCAGTGGAGTGTATTTTAAACCAGTTTATAAAATTATAAATGTAATATATGTTCATAGTAATGCTTTTTCAAACAGTAGTATAAGTATAGAACATAAAATAAGTTATATATCCCTAACCACTATCACCCCAATTCCACTGCCCGCTGATAGATCTTCTTATACATTGTTGAGAAATGTCATGCTCTTATGCATATAATTATGCATCTATGCCTACTTTTATAAGAAAACCAAGGAAATCTTCTTATAAACATATAAATATGTGTTTTACATACTTTATTATATTTCAGGAATTTTTCCATAGCAGCACATACAGGTTGCTTCTTTCTTTTCAATGGTTCTATAACATTCCAGTAAGTTAAAAATTTTATTTAACCAGTACCTCATTAGTGATTGAGATTTTTCTTGTTGCTGTTCTGAACTGTGGTAACTAGCTTCAAAAGATGGCCTCCAACGAGCCTCGTCTCCTGGTATCCATACCCTTGTGCGTTCCCTTCCTTCACTGAATTGGGCTGACCTGTGGAAGCTGGCAATATTGTGGCAGTGGGGTTGTATGTATGATTTCCAGGACTAAGTCATAAAAAGCACTGTGGTTTCTGCCTTGTTCTCTCTGGGATCACTCACTCTGGTGGAAGCCAGTTACCATGTCATGGGGACACAAGAGAGTACCCGAGTGAGATGTCTGTGGGATAAGGAACTTGTCAGCCCCCTGAGTGAGTCACAGTAGAACTGGATCTTCAGCCCCAGTCAGGTCTTCAAATAACTGCAGCCTCTGCCAACAACCTTGACTACAGCCTCCTGACACACCCACCAGCTAAGCTCTTTTCTAGCACTTGAAACACAGAAACTGCATGAGTTAATAAGCTTTATTATGGCTTTAAACTTTTAAGGTTTGGGGTAATTTCTTAAACAGCAACTGATAAGTTGTACAAACAATACCACAATATTCATTCATATCTGCTTATCTTTGTGAGACTGAAAGTCTATAAAATAAATTCCTAGAGGTAGAATTACTGGTCAAGAAGAATATGAATTTTAAATTTCACTTAATAATGTCAAATTTAATTTAACAATGTTCCACAGTAAATGAATGGGCTTCCCTACATCTACCTCAGCTTTGTACCTCACCCTAGATTTTGGAAATTTTATTTTATTTTAATTTATTTTTTAACCCTCACCTGAGGATATTTTTTCCATTGCTTTTTCAGAAAGAGTGGAAGAGAGGGAGGGAGAAACATTGATGTGAGAGAGACACACTGATTCGTTGCCTCCTGCTCGCACCCCCACCGGGACCGGGGATTGACCCTGGAACTGAGGTACATACGTGCCCTTGGCTGGAATCAACCCAGGGACGCTTCAGTCTATGGGCTTATGCTCTAACCACTGAGAAAACCAGCTAGGGCTAGATTTTGGCATTTTATAGGTTTAAAAATATTTAATTTTCAATTTGGATTTCCTGCTTACTCATGAGATTGAACATTTTTTCCCATGTTTGTTGGCCAGTTATATGTATATTTCTATCAATTTATGTCTTTTATTCAACTTTATATTGAATTCCTTACCTTTTCCCTTTTAATCTGTTAGAGGTTTTATATAAGAAGAAAATTGGCCCTTTTAAATATATGTGTACATATTTTCCACTATTTAAAAATTTTTATTTTAGCATTACTTATGGATTTTTTTTTCAGAGTAGAAGATTTTTACTTTCATAGTAAACTGTATCTAAAAAGTATTTTGAATTTTATAAAAAGCTGTACCACCTCTAAAATTTTTTAAAGAAAAACTCTCATATTATCTCCTGGTTCTTTTCTTATGTGTTTTTTTCCTACCAGCAGCGGTGACTGGAAAACTGGGTCTCAAAAAACAAAAACAAAAGCTCTAATTTTCAGCATTTGCCAATTTCTGAAGTATAAACACTCCCACCGTGCCCAAATGCAAGCTCTCCATGTGACTTCACTGAACACAGAGTTAGCTAGGAAAGGATGTGCACAGTTGGCTCTTGCCAGGTGCTCTAAGCCAACTCGAGCACATCAATGCACCAGAAATATATTCTGACAAAAGGGATGAGAGAGATCCAGCCTTTTAAATGGCCTTTCCCCTCCAAAATGGCAAATCCATTTTTTTCTATAGTTGTATGTCCTAATGCATTTGGGTCTATTTCTGTACCCTGTATTCTCTTTTGTTGGATGTCTACCTATTACAACACACAAACAGTTTTGATTACTAGAGTTATATAATACCTTTTACTATCTGGCAAGGCTAGCCCTCTCCAACGGTCTCCTTTCCCCAAGGTCTCCCTGGTTCTGTTCATGTATTATTCTTACAGATGTGCCATTTATTTAGAAAGGTTTATAGCTTTGCCCTGGTCATTTAAAAAAATTGAAGCCTATTAACGTGCACTGTTGAAAGTATACAATAATAATTTGTTCGTGATCCTGTTCCTGGCAAGACTTGGGAATGCTTTTTGGTGACTGCTTTCCTCAGGCACCAATACTCAGTTGGATAAAAGCAATTGAACATATAACATGGTCATGTTTTGATAATATTTTTATGTAAATGGTGTTAACGTTGACAGTACATTTTAGGTGTGTGTCAAACTTTCATATTTATACTAAAGAATACAAGCAAGTTATTAGTGCCCTTCAAAACTTCTCATTCATTTTCATGGAGTAGACGGCAGTGGGAGCTATTTTAAAGAACCATTTGTGAATATTTATTATTGTGAATTGGATTGTTTTCAATGCCATTAAACTAAATAAAAACTAAATAGATAAGATGCTGCCAGCTGAGGTGGATGCTAAGGTGCACATAAGACTATAACTTTCATTAAAATATCTAAACTTTCCAACATAAATTTATATTGATTACTTAATATACTATGTATATAAATGTAAGCTTTTATTTCAACATAGGTTTTCACTGTTAAAAATGTTTGAAATCTACTGAGCCGGGTTTTCAGCAAAATGTGGGGAAGGGTGAGGCAGAAACAGGTGTGTCTCTGACTCTCTTAAAAAGCTATTAGTTTCTCTTTAGTTTTTCAATTCCCCATGCACAGCATCTCATATACCTTAGGTGCTAAATGTCCTCATCTTCTGTGCTTTTGGTTTGATTGGTTTTGTTTTCTTACATTAGAATTTTTTAATTTTTTTTTTTCAATTACACCTTACATTGGTTATTATTTATTCTAATTTCTATTCCCTTCACTGTTCCTCATAAAAAACTGACCTCCCATTATGAAGATCAGTGATTGTCAAGGGTCTGGGCGAAGTGGGGAGGAATAGATAGAGTACAGAGGATTTTTAGGGCAGTGAAGCTACTCTGCATGATACTATAATGGTGGATTCATGTCATTACCCATTTGTTCAAGCCCATAAAATATGCAGCACCAAAAGCGAACCCTGATGTAAACTATGGATTTTGAATGATAACGATGCATTAAACGTATGGTGATCAATTGTAATGAATGTACCGCTCTGATGGGGGATGTTGAACATGGGGGATGCTGTGCATGTGGGGCGGGGGATATATGGGAAATATCTGTGCCTTCACTCAATTTTGCTGTGAACCTAAACTGCTCTAAAAAATAAAGTCTATTAAAAAATATGGCCTCAGAGCCTTTGTGATACTAACTTGCAAATGACTGCTGAAAGATTTAAGTGCTACTTCTCCCAAGGGCCTTTGTGTGTGATATTTTCATATAAACAGTGTTAACGTTGACAGTACATTTTAGGTGTGTGTCAAACTTTCATAATTATGCTAAAGATGAACTAGGGAACTAGGCTGTAAAGCTGATGAGCTGAAGCTTTGGATCTGGCTCAGGTGGATGTGAGAGTTGATGGACATCACAGCCTTTCCATTCATCACAAGGAGAGGAGGGGAGCAGAGATGAAAGGCAAGAGGCAGAAATGAAAGCAGAAGAACTGAGGGCACTGGATTTGTGTCCTGGTCATGACTCCGTCACTTCCCAGTGAGTGATCTTGAGAACTCCCTGGAGCTCGTTTTTCTCACCTGAATAACAAGCCTGAAAACGGGAGCATCCTATCAGCGCTTAAAGAAGACAAATCGAGATAGTATGTGAGCACACGCTTCATTAATTGAAGGAATACAATTAATGAAGTTTTACTCTCCTTTTCCATTAACCCAGTGCCTCTACTTTCTTATTCCTAAAATCAGGATAATAATATTTATTTCTCCAGGTTGTTTTAAGGATTAAAATAGATATACTCGTAAAGTATTTAGAAAAGTATGTCACTCCCCACTCCCATCCTAGTAATTGCTCAGGAAAGATTGTTGCAGTTTCCTTTCCAAATCCACAGAAGAGACAACACAGTGTGGTCCCTGAAGTTCCTCTCCATCCTAACTCGTGCCCACTGCTCCAGGAGCAACGGAACCCTGACTTTCCCACGGCTTCTCTTAGGGCATTTATCACTTTCTACCTCCCTCTGCTCACGGTTCCCATTGCTCATACTAGTTTTAGGGGAAGTGAACTTACAAAGGGTTCTTTGGACAGTTAAAAGTGAAGTGATGCATTTAGAAAGGGAATGAATTTTTAGAACAGCGATCAATTCTATTTTAACTCGTAGTATATAATTAAGAGGATCAGTAGAGGTGAGAACCAGAATAATCTGATTGTGCACCGCAGCTGGTCTCTTTCTGAAAAAGACGTTTATTCTTCTTTTCTTCATGTTTGCATTTTCAGTTGCCACCTGCCTTCTTGAGTCGAAATAATCCCTTTCTACAAAGCTGCTGGGTTTCTCTGGAAGCAGGGAGGTTCTGGACCTCGCGTGTAATTGCTTTCCCCAGTTTAGTAAAGAGATCAGTCACCAAGTCACCCCTCGCTCCCAGTGATGGCCGCCACCTCTAGTTTTGACAAGAAATGGTAAAGCAAATGAGTCAGCCTCTAGGGCCCTTCAAGAATGGCACGCGATGCTCAGGCTAACCTCAATCTTATCTGCCACTAAAGAGATTTCACAAAAAGCCTGCAGAAGCCCTTCTTCCAGCAATACAGGCACACACCTGGCTTCCTTTTTTATTCAGTTTGCCTCTTATTAGGCTTTCTAGATTTCATTTAACTTTTTAAAAACACCAAAGTATGATTTTTAGTTTGGGGGAAAAAAACAAGCAGCGATATAGTAGCCTGTGATCTTCCCCTTCAAGTAAGATTCTGCATAATTATGTGTAAATAGAAGGTATTTTAAATAGTGGAAGAGGGCCAGTGTGTCTGTTCGAATTCGTTTTCACCTCCTAGTCAATGGTATTAGAAGGACCTTTTGCTTGTGCTGCATTATTGGTTTTCTTTTGTTCCTGAGATGAATTTTGTTTCACTGGCTGTTTTCATTACTGGTACCCTGTTTTCTGCTCTGTTGTTTTTCTAACTACATTTTTTAAAAACACACTTTTTGTTTTAACTACTTGGAATAATATGCACAATGAAATGATTCTGAAATAATAGGAGAAAAACAAAATATGGGACCGAGAAATTCTAAATGAAACCCACATCTAGACTACTTTTTAAATCAACTTTGTAAATAATCACTTGTGTATAAAGAAGGTGGTAATTTATGTGGTGGGAGAGGGGGAAAGAGTTTTGGTTCCTTTGAACTTTTATTATTGTTTCTGTATGCATATCCTGTAGAAAAAAAAAGCAAACCAATAGCATTTGAAATTGTTTACTGACTGATCATTGGCTCCATGAGCGTTATTTCTCATTGGCAAGAATTCAGTGTATTATCATCACATTGGGTAAAGTAAAGCTGTGGAAATAAAGACTTTGGGCAGCAGGAAATTTAAAGTTGGTTCCAAAGGAAACTTTGATAATAGGGAAATTGATTTAGCCCAATTCACCAGATAGAAAAAGTCAACTATTCTGCCAAAGCATCCATTTTTTTAGGAAAAAAAGAATAGAATTTTAGTCGGGTGAACAGGTAGGACTTCAGTCAGAACGTGTATTTTGGTCTATGCATTCACATTTATTATAATCACTCAAATCAAAAGTTTTGGATTAGAAAGCATCATGCCTATGTATTTGAGTAAATCAATAGCCATGATAAAAATGTTATTAAGATAATAAGAAATATCAAAGTTGGCCAGATCTATCATCCACCCACTCTAATCCTACCTGTCTCAGACTGATTCAGGGGTAATATGTGTAGTGGCCTGGTAGTTGACCTCCAGACAACTTCTAAAGTTTAAGAAGAGCTTATAAACAATGCTGATAACAGTGCCTGGCAAATATTTGGCTTAGTAATGCTTAATATTTGTCGAATAAATGAATGAGCCATAGTCAACCATCATCTAATTATCTACATTCCCTTGAAGCTAATCTTAGTTTATGTTACTTACTGTATATGACAAGCTTTTTGTTTTAAGTGTCTTGATTATCTTAAAAATCGCCTGTCTTAAGCATCCAGAAAGGTAGGCTTGTTTGTTTTCTCCAACTCTGATATTCCAGGATTTGCTTTGATTAGTCTTAAAGCATAAAACAGAGAAGAAATGGTATATCCTCTAGTTGATGTACTCCCTGCCTCAGTTGAACCCCAGTTTCACTCAGAAGTGGAAGAATTCTGGCTTAGGTTGTAAACAACAAACGGGTAAGAAAACAAACTGTTTACCAGGGGTATTTATAGCAGGGCCCACTGGAAGGATAAATGTTAATTAGTTGTGACTGTTCCTTAACACCAGGGAAGTTACAAGATTAACAGAAGCAGATAAGAGAAGGGTGATGCATAAGCAATGTGGCAGAAGGTTAATTACAGGGAAGCGAGCTAGTATTATGTAGTTATAATTAATTGCAATAGACCCTGACAACGTTTTTATAGTATATAGTAATATCATTTTGAGAGGCCTGGAGGGACTAAAACAGGAAGTAAGCAGAAGCGAATTCCTTTGGCCAACAGAGAATTTGTTAACAGAGACACTCACTCCCACGTTTTACAATTTCCAGGAACTAGAAACAGTTGATTAGTCTACCTGTTGTGAGCACGGGAGTGAAGAGCAGAGGACTTTGTCCTAAATTTTTTACCCTAGGTAGATGTTGCAGAGAATTTGGCTTGTTTTTTTGAGTAGAAATGCAATGAACACTATAGGCCCAACTGCGAGGTTTTAATGAAGAAATATATGGGATAAAGCAGGACACAGTGTAAGATTCTTAGACTGAAATAGCTCTATGTTACGACCGTCGGAATCTGGTCCCAGTGGACGTCTGAAACAACACGGGGTGTTTACAACAGGCCCTAGAGTGACTTCCCTCCAGTTCTGCATGTAGGAGTTTGGTCATGGGTTAAGTATATTTACACTGAGTGTATCCAAAGGAAAACCAGCCTCTTGCATATTTAATTACAAAGAAAAACAGGTAGCAAACTTTTAGAACCTTTTTTTCTTTGGAAGGGGGGGCCAACCTTTTAATCCCTGGAAGAAGGGCATACTCTGGGCGGAAGGGATCATTTTAGACTGGTATACTTTAAACATATCCCACACCAAGAAGTCTGCATTGCTTTGAGAGTGCATTAGAAAAAGAATTTCCTTCCTCTGGTTTCTCCTCAGTAACAATACTCTTTCCATAGGTCAGGGACATTAAGAGAATTACTTCAGGAAGTACTTCAAAATGCCTTATATGGGCTGCAAGGTTATGCATTCCCCTGACTCAACTCCCTCCCTGTGGGGGTGCTTCAAACTGGCAGCCTCTCTAGACATATTTTAGAGATAGTTTAGAGAGAGCTGCACAACTCTCTTCTTTATGGGGCTGGCCACCATTCCCTCTCCTCTTCGTTTTGGAAATAAATACAAGCTTTCTTGTTACCAACCCCAGGCTACTACACTGCCCTATGTGATGCCCTGTTATTAAGGCCGCCCTTCAATTAGCATAATTCTGGGAAGCCTTCCTTTTCCTCCTGGGACCCTGAAACATCACCTAATACCATGAAAGAATAGAAGAGGCATCATCAGTTCGAGGTAAGAGTTTCATGCAATCCGAGAGAGAGACAGAGAGACTGTCTGCTAAAGGATCATCCAATTTGATAGGGCTTAGGACTCAAACTGGCCGAATATGGGGTACAGAAAGAGGGCCAGGCAGAGTGAGACGGCCAAGGTCTTCTTGCCCAGTGGTCCCCACTGCCTGGGAATGGCTTGGTCTACTGCAGTTAGAAGTCTTACTTCTCTATTTCCATGTAGGATTATTGAAACCCGAACACTTTCCTTAGGTATCTACCACAAAACCCCTGTAGTTTCCTTTGGTAATGTCACCATCTTCTCAGGGAGGGTTCTTCTTTTTGATCTTCCTAAATTTAACCTGAGGTGTGAGATCATTGCAGCAACCATGAACGACTCCCGTGTGAATTTAGAATCAAAGTCATAGGGTTTTCAAGTTGCAAGGGCTGTTTGAAGCCATGCCGCACAACTTCCCCCTTTCACATTTAGGAAACTGAGGTCTCTGGAACTGGATGCGAAGGCCCTTATGCAAAGCCCCGTAGAAAGTGATTACTGCAAGGGTCAGATTCCCTGAAGCCCAGCCTTGTTTTCCCTGATCTACTCTTTCTGTCCAGAAACTCTGGACTTGACACACGCCACTACTCAGGTTCAAGGAGTTTTGCAGAACAAATGAGAAAAAAAATAATACAAAAAAAAGGGACAATGTTTTTAACTCCTATGGGAATTTTTTGAGGTATGCTTTGAGGACTGTTTTTTACCAGGAATCCTATGACAATTCAGCCACCAATAATCCCTGCCATATATATTTTTTAATAGGGAGGATATTTTCAGCAAATAGTCAGGGGGTGAGGGTCATGCATGAGGCCGGTAGCCCAGGAAAGCAGCTCACTTCCTCCCTCTGCTTTGCTTTAGCCATATCCAGTAAATGAGGGCCCCAGGGTGGCTCAGGAGGCTGGCGGGCGCAGGGCAGAGCTGGGCTCAAGCTTCAACCTATTTCTGAGAATAATCCTCTAAGTGGAGCCAATAACTGTAAGCTTGCTATCATTCCTTGGATTCCAGGATTATTCACTGTAATTAAAATTAATTCTTAATGTAACGTGGCTGGGCTCTAACACTAATGTTTTATTCTTAAATGTGGCAGCCTCAGAGGGAGAATATACCTGTGACAGCTTCAGTGAAAGTGATTTTTTCTTAACCATTTGAAATAAAAATTGAGAATACTGAGAAGATATTCTTGTCAGTTTAATTTTACCTCTGCTGTTATCTTCATGTTGTAGGGTTCTCCTATGTATAAATTTCTACTAACTTCAAGCAGGAGGTCCTGAGATTTGATGAGCTACTGGAAGTGAGCAGGAAAATGTAAGAGACAGCTGCTTTTAGAAATTTGCATTTTTGGAGGGACCTACTTTCATACAGTGTATCAGTTTCTTAGGGCTGCTGTAGCAAAGTATAACAACTGGGTGACTTAGAACAACAGACATTTATTGTTTCTTAAGTTCTGGAGGCCAGAACTCTGAAAGCAAGGTGTCAGCAAGGCCACACTCCCTCTGAAGTCTCTAGAGAAAGACCGGTTCTGGGCCTCTCTCCTAGTTTCTGGTAGCTTCAGGCATTCCTTGGCTTTTACATGTTTATCTTCTCCCTGCGTCTTTTCACATCATGTAGATACCACACCCCTAAGATACTAGGGGTTAGGACTTCAACCTATCTTTTGGAGGGGGTGGAATTCAACTATAACAATACAGTCTGTTGAAACTGTAAATGGAATTGCTCTTCAAGGTTTCTGAGCTGCACAGAACCAAACATTCTCATTGGCACTTTGCACAGCTCATCCAGCGTCCACCTTGGCTTGCTGTGCCTCTAACCACAATTGAGGATGCAACTGTGTGTTTAAAATTAGCGGTCTCGAGGTGTGTGCTGGTTGGGCTTGCTCTGTTTTCTCTGCCCCTTCTGAGTCTCATGAAAGTGAGGCGCTGTTCAAAAGTAATGACAGTGGTGTGCATGTCTTGCACCCCCATTCATGAGATTGTAGCTTCTGGCCGAGCTGGAAGGGTTGAAAAATCACAAAACAAAAATGATTGCACATTTTGGAAAATTTGGATATAAAGTAGACAACTTTGTGCTTTGCAATTATTATATTCTAACACAAGGTTGCTAATGATATGGAGTGTGTTTTTTTCCAAATTAAGCATTTTCCTTTCACTAAAAATTATTTAATGATTTTAATAAAGGTAATTTCTAATTATAGATCTCCTAAATCTGTGAAAATTAGGTTCAATGTTTCCAAATACATTTTATATGACTAAATATAAAAGAATACAAAAGTTATAGTATTATTTAAAGGACTCTGGAGGCATTTTGATTTATTTATCCATATTCAAATGTATAAAAACATTTGCTTTTCCGGGCCTGTAAAATCAGAACTGTGAATTTGCAAAATGATGCAAGTATCGATGTAATTAAAACTGTTTATCATTTTATAACTATCATCCAAGAACCCAGTACCACTACTTTTACTGAAGCCAATGCTGACCCTATTGCTACTAATCACAGCTGATGTGTTTGGAGCCCATATTCTGTGCTAGGCACTCTTCCAAGAGCTTTGCTGTTTTGACTAATTTCGCTACCACAGCAATCCAGTGAGGCAGATACCAATGTCCAGAATTAAAGAAACTGAGGCACAGAGCCTGAAGTTGTACAGAGTCAGGATTTAAAAGTCAGACTCACAGCTCCCATTCTTAACGACTAAAAAATATCTTCTAGTGGCCAAAGTCTGTCTCTAGAACACAAATTTTATTTAAAGCTTCAGGAAAAAAGGAAAAAGGGAAAAGTTTATATAATCAAACACTTTTGGGAACTACTACAAACTATAACCTCTTCATGTAGGCTCCTATGTTGTATGAAACCTGCACCCTCATGGGGTGAAGTGTTGACCCTTTGGTTGCTTGATGTGTAAGAGTCCAGGAGCTCCGAGGGAAGGAGAGAGAAGGCTATGGTAGGTGGGCACTCAGGGGACTCAGGGCAGTGGCTATAATCCAGCTGGAACAGAAATATATCATTATCTTAGTAAGGTTTATAATTGCACCCATGTACACCAGCTCAATAATTTAAAAAATAAATAAATAAAAAGGATTTTTTCCTTCTGACTAAGACTTGTCACTTAATTTCCTGATTTGAGAAATGCATGGGTTGAATGAGATGACTTTACAGTTCCTTTGACAGCAATGTTTGTGTTGTACTCCATAACAATGTATATAAACAAGCCTTAATTCTATCGTGCACGTTGTGATATGTCTGCATTAAGTAGAATATTGTAAACAGTCGTTACAAATTTTAAAATGCAGACAACCGAACTTCCATTTGAAATTTGGCACATTACATTGAACTGAATTTAAGTCTGAATTTCACTAGATCTTTACATTGAAATTTACAAATACATTATTTCTGAAGACCATGAGGGGTTTCATTGTTTCTCATTTTCTGTGTTTTGCAGTAAAATAAGGGAAAATACAACCATTTAACATGTTAAAAAACAAAAACATTAATGCTGTTTTGATCTTAAGGGAAAGTAGAGAGGCACAAAAACAAAGATGGATTAAAAAAGCCAGGCATCCATCTGAAGATAGTTCAGTGGCTGAAGTAATTCAGTCACAGCAGCCAGTGTTGGTGGGGTCACCCAAGGGTGGAGGAACAGATAGGGTTGGGTTGGCGGCCACAAGGTCATTTCCCTCTCCCACTGTGTGAGTGCCCTTGCAGGCCGAGCTGAAGCCAGCTAGAGAACATGAGTCTTCTCCAGGGCTTTGCCTGCCTGCTCTACCACTCCCCCGGGAGCCTTCCCAACCTCTTAGATTCCAGGCTGACTAGTCAACTTAGATACAAAATACCACAGGGGAGGAAATTTTTCCTAAAATAAATGGAAAGTCAGCAACAACAGTGATGCTGTTTCTTATCTCCCACCCCGTTCCTTGGCCCCCCTCGCCCCAAGCAGAGTTGATGATTCCAGAGGGCAGTGTTGTAGGGACCAGAATTATAGGCAAGAGGGAAGAATATTATATCTGTATCTTTTTTTTCCTGTATAGAGACATGCATGAAATGTTTGTGATATTCTGAATTTGGTGTCTGTCTGGAATATTTTTAACATGTGTAGATTATACAATATTTATGATTTTTTTCTGCACTTTAAGATATGAGACATGTCAAAGCCAAGAACTTCTTTCACTTTCAAATAGAGAAGTTCTTGCCTATGGGTAGCATTTTCTACCTTCAGGGCAAAATCATGGCTTGGTAGGTCCTTAGGTCCCTCCCTCCCTCTTTATATATAATTTCTGTACACATATAATTTCATGTATACACATATCTGTGTTAATTAACCCAGCTGAAAAACTACTTACAGAGACTTCTAAGGATAGACACAGTCACAGGGAGAGGAACTTATCATCTTATCCCTTTAAAAATGTTTTCTGTTACAGCTCTAGCTAGAACTAGATAAATACATGTTTTATAATACTTTGAATAAAAATAGTTCTCAAATAGGGAACATCTGTAATACTGTCAACAATAATATATATATATATTTAAAAAAATAGTTCTCAAACATAATTTATAAAATTTGCTGCCCAGAGGCTAAAATAAATCCATGAACCATGAATGAGGAACTTGGTTCTTTGGGTCTGCATGTTTGGATATGTATATAGTATGCCTAATATATAACCTTATATATAGTTTATATATACTCCAATAGTAACTTGATAAATCTTAAGTCTCCACAATTAAATTATTTCACATTAAAATTTGTTTTTAAAATTTGTATGTACTTGTACATACAGAATTAATAAAGAATATAAAAATAAAACAAATGTTACTTCCATGACCTACATAAGTTAGCTCATTTATTTAACCCTTAATAATGCCAAGGAAAATACTGTTAACTTCATTTACAGATAAAAACAAGAAGGCAGAGAATGTTAATAATTTGTCCACAGGCACACAGACTTTTCTAGTGGTTTGTCATTATGGTTTCCAACTCAATTTTTTTCTGATTCTAAAGCCTTTATTTTTTCCATTATATCACATTATGTTTTGTGTTTTTTTTTAACTTTATTATTTTAAAGGAATTCCTCATTTTAATTTCTGGGGAAGTAAGAGAAAGATTGGAAATAGTAGAAAGGTATAAATAGATAAAACTATAACGATAGCTATGATATAAGTTATCACTATAGTGCTGAGAATTATGATCTATTTCCTAAAGTTTCGTTGAGGACTTTTCTCAAACCATCTAATCAAGATACTTCTCATAGGTGCATTTTTATAATTCTCTGCTTACTATATAACTGCCTGTATATATAAAAACTAGTGTGATCTTGGACTTAATGGATAAGTCAACACACTAAAAGTAAATTGGAAGCTTTGAACCAATAAATTTCTGCATTCAAATAAGATTTAATTTTTAATTTGATAAGGCTTTTTCCAAAGTTAAGTCATTCCAAAGTTATGGCTATTAAATTTAAAACTGAACTTATTTTGACTGTAGAGGATAAGATAAAATTGTACAGAAATATTAATACGTGTTTTATGCCACAAGTGACATTTATTTTGGCATCCTTCATCTTAAAGTTAAAAAAAAAAAAATTCATTATAGATAATGTAAAATATAAAGAAAAAGAAATTAAAATTAAATGAGCTTTCCCTTGTTTCTACCTAAAACAACTATTGTTAACATTTCAATATACTTCCTAAGTAGAGAAAACTAAGGTAATTATTCTTTGATGTTAAAAAATAAGTGACAGGATTAATACACAAATGCAAATCTCTCTTATTCTTAAAGATTATGTTTACTTTTCTTCTTGATTGTGAGTCAGTAATTATTAACCTTATTATCATTTTACATCACAACATTCTTAACTCCCTGTCCTAAAACTGCTGCATGGAAATATTATTTATTTAAAGTAAATTTAAATCAAGTTTTTGCTTTATGTTTGGGGCAGTTTATAATGTTTCTAATTTGAGAAACCCCTATGTTTCTTAAAACTACATTTGGGTGCAGCCGGGCGTGGCTCAGCGGTTGAGCGTCGACCTGGGATCCAGGCAATCGGGGTTCGATTCCCGGTCAGGGCACAGGCCCGGGTTGCGGGCTCGATCAATGACTCTCTCATCATTGATGTTTCTCTCTCTCCCTCCCTCTCTCTTCCTCTCTCTGAGGTCAATAAAGATGTATTTTGAAAAAGAAAACAAAACAAAAACCTACATTTGGGAATCCCTATTAAAATTAGTAAGTCATTTATACAAATATACCTTCTGAAACGTGCGAAGTTCCTGAAAGTAATCTATTGAATTTCTTTGCACACAGACGGTGGAAGTTTAACTTCCTTCTTGCTGTAGGTGCGTTATAAGAAACCTGTGACTAGGAAAATTTTGAGGGACAAAGAAAATGAAACTATAATTCTTCCTTAGTACGTATATGCTCTTTAAAACAAAAAAGAATTTTCCTGAGAGGGCCACTGTCATAGGTGCTACTATTCTTTAATGTGGGATTGGGTGTGAGGGGAGTGAAATAAAAAAACTATCCATTTCTTACATGCAACTCACATTTGGTTTTCTACATAAAGACTTTTAGTGCCCACCAGAAGAGACAGAAGATACTATTTCTGATAGATCACAATTAAGAGGTCATTTATAGGAAAACATGTTACAAGAAAACATTTGTCCTTTTTTTGCCTTTAAGAAAAAAAGTGTATTTTTAATAAAATGGACTTTCTCCTCCCTCCAGCAACATCTTCTTTTTTTTTCTTTTAAATATATTTTTATTGATTTCAGAGAGAGGAAGGGAGAGGGAAAGAGAGATAGAAACATCAATGATGAGAGAGTCATTGATTGGCTGCCTCCTGAACAACCTCCACTGGGGATCTCTCCCGAAACCCAGTCATGAGCCCGGACCGGGAATCGAACCTCAATCTCCTGGATCCTAGGTCAATGCTCGGCCGCTGAGCCACGCTGGCTGGGCACAATAGCTTCTTTATATTAGTCATGAAAAGGCAAAGGGTTTGGATATTGAGATATTTACATTGGAAAAACTAAGGAATACATTTTGAATTTGAGAAATTATTGGAAGAGAGAGAAGGGGTAGGGGGAGAGAGAGAAAACTAAACCAAGGGAAGGCTGTGGTGTTAACAGTCTATTAAAAAATCTTGGTATCAGAGAAAAAAATATATGGTGAAGTAAATAAAAGCATGAGCTTTGGAATTACATAGATCTGGGTTTCATTGACATCAGAGTTTAATTTTTAGTTCAGTTCATTAAGAATTATGTGAAATCTGATTTCTTTCAATCTTATTTATTTCATCTAGAAAGTGGTTTCTCAACCATCATTTATTAAGCTCTTAATATGTACCAGACACTGTCCTGAATTTCTTACACTCTCATTCCAATTAATTAGAGCTGCCACTCTCTAAGGTATAACTGTCCCCATTTCACAGAGAGAAACAAACTCAGGAAAGTTAAGAAACTTGTTCAACCTCCATAGACATTAAAGGGCAAATTTGGGTCTGTGTTCTTTAGTCACAATGCTATACCACCCAGCCAGTGGTAGAGCTACATCATAATGAAAACTATAAGCTAATGATATAAACATTTTATATGATGGTATTTGAGTTAGCTGTGCTCTTTTCAGGCAGTGCTAGAAAGAGAATATTAACTGATGTAGTGTTTTTTATAGTCTTTATGTAGTTTATTTTCCAATCAATTATTTGACCCATAATACTACTCTGACTTCCTGTCAGAAGTGCGGAGTCATATAGGCTTGGAGTTTGTGAAAGATATAATGGTCTGGTAATAACTGGAAGAACTTTTGACTATCCCATGCTTATAATTGGGAATCACCCTTTTTATTACAAATCATACTGGATTTACATTAAGAAAACTCTTCCATTTATTTATTTATTTATTTATTTATTTATTTATATTTATCTTTATTGTTGAATATTCCCCCTTTTTTCCCCATTGATCCCCCCACCCCAGGCCTTCACCACACTGTTGTCAGTGTCCATGAGTTATGCCTACATGCATATAAGTTCTTTGATTACTTTCTCCCCACCCACTCCCCCACCCCCACCTTCCCACTGAGATCCCTCAGTCTGTTTCATGCTTCTGTGTCTCTGGATCCATTTTGTTCCTCAGTCTATTTTGTTTATTAGATTCCACATATGAGTGAGATCATGTAAAACTGAATCAGGAAGAGTCAAAAAACCTGAATAGGCTAATAACTGATGAAATCGAATAAAAAAATCCCAGCAAACAAAAGCCCTGATCCAGATGGCTTCACAGGGGAGCTTTCTAATTCTTTAAGTTGTAGGGTTAGATAGTTTACTAAAAATTTTTCTTGCTTTTTGAGGTAGGCCTGCAGTGCTAGGAACTTCCCTCTTAGGGCTGCTTTCACTGTGTCCCATAGATTTTGGGTTGTTGTGTGTTCATTTTCATTTGTTTCCAGGAAGTTTTTGATCTTATTGGTAACCCATTCATTGTTTAATAACATGCTATTTAGCCTCCATGTGTTTGAGTGTTTTTGAGTGTTTTTACTGTAGTTGATTTCTAATTTCATGCTCTTGCGATCTGAGATGCTTGATATGATTTCAATTGTCTTGAACTTGTAGAGACTTGTTTTGTGTCCTAACATGTGGTCTATCTTTGAGCATGACCCATGTGCACTTGGAGGAATGTATATTCTGCAGCATTGGGGTGAAATGTTCTGTAAATATCAGTTAAATCCATTTGATCTAGTGTGCCATTTAGAGTCACTCCTTCTATGTTGACTTTTGTCTGGAAGATCTATCCAGTGAAGTCAGTGGGGTGTTAAAGTCCACGACTATGACCGCATTGCTGTTGATCTCTCCCTTAAAGTCCTTAAGGTATTAAGAAAAGTCTTCCATTTAAATAGGACATTAAGGTCACAGAGAGAAAGAGCTGAATAGGAATTGAGTAAAAGTTGCTGCTTCACTTCTCTAATCAAAATCAGCTAGAATTACCTAAAAAGTTAAAGTATTTGTCTAGTTTTTTCAACACTACTAATGGAAGACACTGTCCATTGTCTATTTTTGCCTCCTTTGTCATAGATTAATTGACTATGTAAGCAAGGGTTTATTTCTGGGCTCTCTATTTTGTTCCTTTGATCTGTCTGTTTTTATGCCAGTCCCACGCTATTTGATTACTATAGCTTTGAAACGTAGTTTGAAATCTAGGTACATGGTACCTCCAACTTTGTTTTTCTTTCTCAGGATTGCTGTGGCTATTCGGGTCTGTTGTGGTTCCATTTTAAATTTCAGGATTATTTTAGGATTCTGAGAAGAATGTCATTGGTATTTTGATAGGCATTGCATTGAACCTGAAGATTGCTTTGGGTAATATAAACATTTTATTGATATTAATCCTTTCAATCTGTGAGCACTGTATACCCTTCCATTTATTTTCATCCTCTACAATTTCTTATTTTTTTATTATTATTTCTACTTAGGTTTTTTTGTTTATTTATTTATTTTTAAATTTATCTTTATTGTTGAAAGTATTACAGGGTCCCATTTCCCCCCCCCTTCCACCTCCCTTCCACCTCCTCCCCAGGCCTTCACCCCATTATTGTCTGTGTCCATGGGTTATGCATATATGCATATAACTTTGTTGGTTAATCTCTTCCCACCCTCCACTCCCCTTCCTTCTTCCATCTGAAATATGACCATGTGTTGCATGCGTCAATGTCTCTGGATCTATTTAGTTCATCAGATTCTTTTGTTCATTAGCTTCTTCTTAAAGAAGACCCTTCAACATTTCCTGTAGTGCTGGTCTGGTGGTGATGAACTCCTTTAGCTGTTTCTTATCTGTGAAGCTCTTTATCTGACCTTCAATTCTAAATGATAGCTGTGCTGGGTAGAGTAATCTTGGTTGTAATTCCATGTTTTTCATCACTTTGAATATTTCTTGCCACGCCCTTCTGGCCTGCAAGGTTTCTGTTGAGAAATCAGCTGATAGTTGTATGGGCGCTCCCTTGTAGGTAACTAATTGCTTTTCTCTTGCTGCTTTTAAGATTCTCTCTTTGTCTTTAACCTTTGGCATTTTAATTATGATGTGTCTTGCTGTGGGTCTCTTTGGGTTCCTCTTGTTTGGGACTCTCTGTGCCTCCCGGACTTTTAAGTCTATTTCTTTCCCCAGGTAGGGGAAGTTTTCTGTAATTACTTTCTCAAATAGGTTTTCAATTTCTTGCTCTCTTTCCTCTCCTTCTGGCACCCCAATAATACAAATGTTGGGCCTCTTGAAGTTGTCCCAGAGGCTCCTGACACTATTTTCATATTTCTGGATTCTTTTTGCTCTTCCAGTTTTTGTTACCTCATGTTCCAAATTGCTGATTTGATTCTCGGTGTCCTCTACTGTTGATTCCCTGTAAATTATTCTTCATTTCAGTTCATGTAGCCTTCATTTCTGATTGGTACATTTATGTCATCGATGGTCTCACTTGTTTTCGTAATACTCTTACTAATATGCTTGAGCATCCTTATAACCATAATTCTGAACTCTGTATCTAGTAGCTTTCTTGGTTCTATTTCATTTAGCTCCTTTTCTGGAGATTTCTTCTGTTCTTTCCTTTGTGACATGTTTCTTTGCCTCCACATTTTGGCTGCTTCCAGGTGTATGTTTCTATGTATTAGGTAGAGCTGCCATGTCTCCTGGAATTTGTAGAGTGGCTTTGTGTAGTAGATGTCCTGTAGGGTCCAGTGACTCAGCTCCCCTGTCACCTGAGCTGGGCCTTCCAGGTGCTCCCCAGTGTGGGTTGTGTGCACTGTCCTGTTCTAGTTAAGCCTTGGTTGCTGTTGGCGTCCCTGGGAGGAATTGACCCCCAGGCCAATCAGCTGTGAGGACCAGCTGCAACTACAGCCAAAGGGCTGCTGTGCTGGAGACACCCCTATGGAGCAGGATTTACTTCAGTGGAGCTTTGGTGTTCACCAAGTGCGCCCCTTGAGTGTGTCACTCGTGGTTGTGGTAGGGTTGTAATCCAGTGTGGTCGAGTCTGACCACCAGGTGCACTGT
Organism: Miniopterus schreibersii; assembly: GCF_964146895.1. NCBI lineage: Eukaryota > Metazoa > Chordata > Mammalia > Chiroptera > Miniopteridae > Miniopterus > Miniopterus schreibersii. The sequence goes on along the minus strand of NC_138106.1, from coordinate 63,589,707 downwards.
CTCTGGGGCCTCCCCAGAGGGGCAAAGTCAGCCTGTGCCAGTGCCTTGCCCAGGGCCACCCAGCATGAGCTACACAGCAAAGCGTAGTTGGCTGCTACTTGTGCCCAGGAGAGGCCAAGCTATGAGCCAATGCAGGCTGCTGCTAGTGCCAGGCCTGGGGCCGCTTATCAAGCCGTATGGGGCCCGCTGCTGCTTGTTTGAGAGATTTTAGGAAAGTCCAAAGCATGAGGCTCGAGAGGCCACTTGCACAGAAAAGCCACTGGAAATGGCCTGGATGAGCTGCAGGTGGGGAGGGCGGGGCCTCCGGGAATCACGGGGCGGGGCCAAAGGTGTGAGTCAGGTGCTGGCGACTCAAATATGGTGCCTGCCTGCCGGCTGTGTGCGGGGAGGACTCTGAAAAGGAGCCATGGCCTCTGCCAGCCCTTCTGCCTGGAAGAAAGCTGCCCCTCTCATCCCAATTTCAGGCAAATTAGTTCCTCCCCAAATGTCCCAGGTTCCTTTCAGGCTGCTGCCCAGCACTGGGCTCAGAGGGAGTGTCCGAGTGAGTCCGTGCCGGGCCCTTTAGGAGGAGCTGCTGGGGCTCCCGCAGCCTCCGCGACCCTCAGGGACAGTCCCCGCTGGTTTCACAGCCCGGAGTTGTGGGGATGTCTCTTCCTACCCCTGGAACCCTGGGTTGGGGGCCTGCTGTGGGGCTGGGACCCCTCGTTCCTCCAGGAAACCTCCACCCCCAAGATGTCCTCCTGGGTTTAACCTGCGGCTCTGGGTGTGGGCCCGCGGCCACATCTCTGTGATTCAGCCCCCATCAGCCCGCGTCTCTGCCCCTCCTACCGTCTCGGTGCTGCTTCAGCTCCCTAGTTGTGGGGCTTCTGTTCAGCCAGATTTCAGGAGGCTCTGAGTGATGGTGGTTCTGCATTTCAGTTGTGATTTTGATGTGGTTGTGGGAGGCGGCGGGTGCGGCTGTTACCTACCTGCCATCTTGTTTCTCCTTTCAATTTCTTTCTTTAGGGTCTTAGTTTTTAGAGCATAGGTCTTTCACCTCCTTTGTTAAATTTATTCCTAGGTATTTTATTATTTTCTATGCTATTGTAAACAGGGTTGTTTTCTTAATTTCTACTTCTGATCCTTCATTATTAGGTGATGAATCTGTATATTAATTTTTTACCCTGCTACTTTACTAAATTTATTTTTTACAACTGAATGGACTTAGAGGGCATTATGTTAAGTGAAATAAGTCAGACAAAGACAAATACATATAATTTAACTTATATGTAGAATCTAAAATAATGAAACAAACAAATAAAATAAAAACAGACTCATAGAAACAGATCAAACTGATGGTTGCTAGAGGGGAGACCTATGGGCGTATGGATGGAAAATGTGAAGAGGAATATAGTCAATAATATTATGATAACTTCACATGGAGACAGATGATTGCTAGACTTAGTGTGGTGATCATATCGTAAGATATATGTGTTGAATCACTATATTGTACACCTGAAACTAAGATAATATTGTATACCAACTATACTTCAATTTTATAAAAAGCTAAGATGAGTGGCAAGATTACTGTTCCTAAATGAAGTATAAATGATATGTGTCTAGACCCCCATAGTTACAACATATTAAAAGCAAAAGAAGAAAAAATACAAAACTTGAATAGTTAATACTTGTAAATATTTTTCACATTAATTTTAGCCAGTGGTGTGATATTTCTAGCATGTTCAGTTTAGCTCAACGATCATGTGTGCGTGATTTGATATAGACATACACAAATGAAGACATGGCGCTCTCTCCCCATCAGGGAGCTCACTCTTAGTCCATCGGATGATTCCATATGCAGGTTGCAATAGCTGCTGTGCTAAGGGAGGGCACAGGGAAATGGGGCTCTTCCTTGAATGCTGGAGTAGTCAACCCCTGGTCAACTCCTCATGTCCATTTAAAACTTTTAAATGTATAACAGTTCTGAAATTATTGCTCTTAAGGAATCAGGTACCTGTACAGATAATAGACCATCTTAAAAAGAATCAGATGATTGTTCATTAGGAAAGGGCTCATGGCCAGTGTAAGGGTTATACTCACTAAGAAATCAGAAATACAATGTAATGAAGAACCAGAAGGCCTATGATTCAGGTTGATGTTTTATAACAAATTTACTTTAGCTCTAATTTTTATTTTGTGTACTTAATTTAAAAATACAGATTTTTTTCTTACTATAGTTAATGCATGTTCTTTTTGGACAATACAGGTAATAATAAAAATAAAAAACACTTGTAAGCTCACTACCTAGTGATGAACATTTTGTTGTAAGGTTTCTAGTGTTTTTATATTCTTGCATAAATGAAATGTTCACAACTGTGATTATCCTATAGATACTGCTTTGTAGACTTATCTTTTACTTAACTTCATTTAACATATTATGAATATTTTTCCATGTCAGTACATGGTACCATATTTTTAAAGGCTACATTGTCTTCCATTGTAAGGATGTATAGGAACCTTAATTTATTCAGCCAATTTTCTATTAGAGGACATTTAGGTTGTTTTCACTTTTCTAAACAATGCTGCAATAAAAATGCATGTTATATATCTTTGCATGTGGTCATAATTACATTCCAGGATAAAATCCTGAAAGTGCAATTGCTTTTCACATATATTCTAAATTCCTCTAAAAAGCTTAATCGAACTACACTTAATAGTCCAAGAAGTCTCCCCCCCGACTCCATACCTCCAAATCCTGGTCAAAATTAGTATTTAATATTCAAATCTTTGCCAATTTAATAGGTAAAAATTATTTTGTTATTTTAATTTGGCCATTTTGATTATTTATCATGCTAAATATTTTCTTAAGTTTATTGGCACATTTTATGCCTGAGTAAAAGAAGTGAAATTATTGTGATTTGAAATCATAAAGACTATGCAGTGCTGCATTGACTTTTTTTCAATTCGTCACCAATTTTCTAATTTTAAACTATTTTTATTGATGCATATGAATTAGGGCATGTACATTTTTTTTCATTAGAAATAGAGTAGCTATTTTCACCTACCTTTAATTCCTCTAAATTTTTATTTTTTGTTTTAAACATGACACCACAGGCCAAGTTTCATTTCTCATCTACCACTTCTCCACCTGAGTTGTCAGTTTTGCTTTTGGTCTAAACTGAGGGTGAGTGAGAGGATATCTTATTAAATCACTGTCTTTTGGCCAGGTTAGAGAAGAGTTATGTACTTTGCATGTCTTCTTTAGTTTGTCATTTGAAAATAAATTTAAAGTTAATACTGTTCAAGATGTGCTCTTGTGTTTAAAATAATCTTTTATACCTAACAATCTTTAAGGGTAACAAAAGTGTTTTCATTTAGAGATACCAATGTGAACATTTTGTTAAGGAAATGTGACAATATTTGGGAAATAACCATGTCAAAATGACAGTTACATGAAGTGACTTGTATGTGGACTAAGTATGGGCTTTTCCCTAAACATTGGGAAAGATCAAAGAAAGTGATTTGACTTGTAATTTTCTTTTTATCTGTAAAGCTATTCTTGGGTGTCAGTACTTTATCGTTTGATTCAAACAATAAGTAACTATGGGAACTGTAAACTTGATGAAAAGATAAATTCTATGACTTCCTCTTAAAATCCCACAGAGTCTAATAGCGCCATATAGAGAGGGTGTGGCAAAAGTAGGTTTACAGTTGTGGTACACAAAACAGAGTTTATTCTTGTGTTATTATTTATTATTGTATTTTTTCCATACAAACAACTGTAAACCTAGCTTTGCTCCACCCTGTATAGTAGTTGATTGTGAAACAGGTTATTTGTTTGATTTTTTAAGAGGAAATTTTAATCCATTTGTGTTTTTATTGTAGTTGCTGATAGATATATTTATACTTATATGTGCCATTTAATTTCGTATTTTCTATTTACTATATTTTTCTTTGCTTTTTCTCCTTTCTCGCATTCTGTCAAATACTTTAGTCTGAATATTAGCAACAAGATTCAATAGGTACTTATCAGCTGTATTTGTACACTGTGCACATTTGTGTTTTGTGAGTGACTGCAACGTGCCTGCTTTAGAATCCATCAGTTATCATAAGGAATATATCAGTTATAATAATAAATTTGTGGTTGTCATAGTGCATTGTACAAAATAGACACTTTGCATTTACAGTTTGATGTTTAAGATAATGACTATTTCTAAGGAACTTTACGATCTATGGCATAAAATTAAATCATTAACCTATGATGCAGAGAGGAATGTGACTTAATTAGCTAGTAAGGCCGAACACTCAGGATGGGCATCTCAATCTGCTTTATTTTTCTACACATCATGAAGTAGCTATGAAGAGGTTACACTTTGCTAAATTTGTGTGGAGTAAAATATATGCCATCCTGAAATTTTCAAATTTAGGGATTTGTAAAGTTTTGCAATAGACAGTTCTTAAATATTGTACTTATAGTTAATATATTTAAATACTTAAATACTGTCTCTACTTTTTAAGGAAAAGAGCAGAGCTCCTTGCTGAAGAATCTGCCACAATTTTTAAAAAAATTAAAAATAGTCTTTAGTCATCTATAAGTTTCAATGAATTAAATTTTATTTGATCTAAGAACATCACAAGAATTGCTAGATCTTCTGCCTTATATATAAGAGCAAATGGGAAAGTGCATTTATAAAATACAGATCATAACGTATTCTAACAAGGACCTTTATATATTTTTTATTTTTTTTAAATATATCTTTATTGATTTCAGAGAGAGGAAAGGAGAAGGAGAGAGAGAGATAGAAACATCAGTGATGAGAGAGTCATTGATCAGCTGCAGCCCGCAACCCGGGCATGTGCCCTGACCGGGAATCGAACCCTGATCGCCTGGATCCTAGGTCGATGCTGAACCGCTGAGCCACGCCTGGCCGGGCTATATATATATTTAAATATATCTTTATTGATTTCAGAGAGAGAAAAGGAGAGGGAGAGAGAGAAATAAAAGCATCAATGATGAGTCATTGATCAGCTGCCTCCTGCACACCCCCCACTGGGAGTGGAGCCCGAAACCCGGGCAAGTGCCCTGAACAGGAATCGAATCTCGATCTCCTGGATCCTAGGTCAATGCTCAAACGCTGAGCCATGCCGGCATGGCAAAATAGGTTTTTTTAAAAAAACGCTGTAATTTAATCTTAGGATACAATTCCCGTTTATCAAATACATTTAGGAAATACAACTGTATTAAGGAAATGACAAAGAAAGCAAGAGACAAAAATAATTCATCCGAAGGTGGATTTTTACATCTGCAGTATGGAATCAGGTCACTGGTACTGTTGTTTTCCCCTGTACACATATATGTAAAGTCTAGTAATAATTGTTTACTCATAGAATGGACAAAAATAAAGAAGACTGATGCAAAGAAAAGAACTTAAAATAAAAACAGGCAGTTGCAAGGGACAATCCAATCCACACCAACCTCTGTGAAAGGCAAAGTCCAGTAACCATTTACAAATATTCTGGTAGATTTTTCTTTTTCTCTGGATGGAGGCTTCTCTCTCTCCTGGGGCTGGAGGCATCATCTTGCTAGCAGGCAACGCCAGTGGCCCGTATAGAAATAAATTTGTAATTCTTTCAATATTGCTTGACTTTTGTGAATGAGCTCTACAGGAAAACTGAGGCTTACTGTTCTCTGTGACACACACAGTCATTTCTCACCTCTGAGATTGCTAGGGGGAAGGAATAGAGAATAATTTTAGGAGTCAAGATGAATCATAGAGGAAGATTTCTTTCACTCAGCTTACCATCAGACCGTGCATTTCTTCACCTATTTTAAAATTATCTTGTGACCCCCAGTAATAGTCTACTCTCAGTCACGCACATAGCTTCCCTTTAAGACTGTTTTTCTCACTGTCATTTTCACTCAGAAGTGATTTTGACTTGTTAGAGTGGACAAATTAAGGTACTCCCAGGAATACCAGGTTAGTTTTAATGTTCAAATATGGCCCAAATGGGGTAAATGTGTGTTTGTGATTGTGTGCGGGTATAACTATTCTAAAATTAATTATAAGTTATCGATGGCATCTTACTCAAGTTTGAATGGAGAGCTTTTCTGTGGTAAGTTGAATAAAAATTGCTTGAGAAATGCTTGGGAGATTACTGTCAGTAACATCCTGGCAATAGCTTTGGACTGCTTAAACAAACAACAACAGGTAATGTTAATCTGCAAAGATTTCCTTATAGATTTGCTCTTATTAAATTTTATTTTGTTTTTCTGTCTTTGGATGTAACAGAGCAAGGCATGATTGTGTTAAGGTGTCAGATTAATTTTTTAGAATTTGTGGCAATGTGTGTTGATTTGTTCTATAATGACTTTAAATTACCACAAAGGAACCCTCAGGGGAGTTTAACTGAGATAACAAAAATATTGAAAAGTTATTAAAATATGTCCGTGTTTCTGAGTATGTTTTTATCTACATACATATATAAAATTCGTTCATGTAAAATTGTGAAAATAATATGGTTTAAAAATATGCAAGATGAGACCTAACCAAATAATAAAACTAATAATAAAACTTTTAATGCTATTGTAATGTAGATTACATTTCATACCAGAGGAATCCATATACGACATAGTCACTTAACAACTTAAGCAAGTTTTGAACTTTTTTCTATGACAGTTATGCCATCTATAAAATTGTGCCTATTTTTCCTTCCATCTCTTTGGTACATTATCAATATAAAATACACTAAGATTTTTTAAAGTCATAAAATTAGCATGTCTGTTTAATGTATTAAAAAGTATAACAATATTTTTTTAATGTTATTTTAAATATTCTTGCAAAAACTAAAGAAATGAAACAGAAGTTAGATTCTTAATATTTGCTAAATGAGAGTGGCTGTCATTTGATATTTTAGCTTGGAAATTTTTAAGCAACATTCAATAATAATAGAAACCCAACAGCTTTATATAATAACTTGTTACTCAATATTTTTATAAACCATTATACTTATTAGTTTTATAATATTCTTGAGAATTCTATAGACATAGATAGTACCAACTATATTTAAGTATGGAAGATTAAAATGATTTGCTCAGTGTTCCAACATTAGGATGAAGTTAAACCTAATAATTCAGGATAGTATCTGGGTTTGGAAAAATGTATATATAATACCAACATCATCTTTGTTACGATTTTTTTTAACTTCAGCTGAATACAGAGCATCCTGCTTTCCTATATTACTGGACCAAATCTTGAAATTATACATAAGAGCAAATGAGGCTATAAGGAATGTATAGCACTAACATTTTAATTAAAATATAAAATCATAACCTGCACAAGGCTGAAGCTAAGTATTTGATGACCTCTAATTAGATTAGTAGTAACATTTTTATTTGATAACCAGATAACTGGGTAATTTAAAAACATATAATTAAAGTGAAGTCATATCCTAATTATAAAGACAATAAAAACAAAAGAGCATACCAAAACCCCATTGAAAAGCAGTTACTACACCATTATAATGAGATACATTTTTACTAAGATATCTTATACAGAAAATAAAGGTCAAGCCTTGCCTTATGCTTTCTTATTAAAATATTCAGACCAGATGATAATGTAAGTCTCAAATGATAAACACAATAACAAAATGATTCATCCCCATGAGCTTTTTGCCAGCCTAAAGTTATTTTGAATGGCATAGGGTGAAAGACAATATTGGAAGATGGTAAAGAATCACCATACGAGGTTTTAAATAGCAAGACCAGAACCTCACTTCATTACTCAGGAACAATTAATTACAGAGCACATGCATATTATAATTTTTGCTACCTGCATTGACACCACATTTCTCACCAGATGAAACTGGGCAGAATCCTTTAAATGTAGTCCACTTTGGACCCTAGTGTGAAGGGGGTGTGGACCACGGTGTCATGGTGTTTGAGAGAGGAAAGGGCCTAAATGTGTATTAAGAATCATGGAGAAAGGAACTAGTCCAAGCAGGAGCCTTTATCTCAGAGTTCAAGGACATATAGAAGTTGTATTTTGCCTGGCAAACTGGATTGGCAAGGCCATTCAGCTAAAAAACAACAATATTATATCCACAAACATAAGGATTTTTCAGTTGTTTCTTTAGTAAAAATGAACTCTTCCTTGCATTTATGAAGCAATATGGACACTTTCAGCAATACTTTTCTTCTTTCCCTGTCAATGGCCCAAATTAACTGTCCAAGTCACCAACAGAACTTGAAAAGTCGCAGTCCCTTTTAGAGTGACACAGACCTCTTTCTCCTTCTGGCAAAATCCCCTGCATGAATGAAGCTGGAGAAAGCCTTAGTGAGGTGACTATCTGATGTCTCAGTGCTGCTCCCAAAGTCAGAGTTCTTCAGGCCAGGGCACAAGCAGTGCACAGTGGCCCGGCGGATGTAGCTGTCAAAGATATAGTAAATAAAAGGGTTGACACAGCTGTTGGCAAATGCTAAGGGCCCACTCACCTTCATGCCCAGCTGGAGAACAGATGAGGAAAAGTAGAGCTCCTGCTGCAACCTGGAGACAATGGCCAGGAGCTTGAAAGTATTGAAGGGCAGCCAGGAGAAGACAAAGGCTGCCACGACAATAAATATGATCTTGATGGATTTCCTCAGCTTCTTGCTGTGCTTTCCCGTCTGCTGGTAATGGGCGCACAGCTTCCTTGTGATGCAACAGTAGCAGGTCACAATGCTCACCAGAGGAGCAAAAAAGGCAAAAATTAAAGACACCAGGGCCCAAGTCAGTTTAATTGAAGTGGCCCTCTTCTCTGCACAGTATGGCTTGTCATTAATCAGGGTGACCTCCCTGGACAGAACAGTAGGCAACCCCAGGAGGCAGGAGATAAACCAGACACTGGTACAGACCCCATACGCATAGTCTCTCCTTCTGAATTTCCTGGCTACGGTTGGACACACAATTGCCAGGTAGCGGTCAACACTCATGCAGGTGAGCAGGAAGACACTGCAGTGCATGTTGACTGAGATCAGGTAGGAGCTGCCTTTGCACAGGAAAGAGCCCGTTCGCCACAGTCCTAAAGATGCTTCTTTATCCACCCAGAGAGGCAACGTGATGAGGAAAATGAAGTCAGAGGCAGCCAGGTTCATGATAAAGATGTCAATCAGTCTTCGGCTGCCCTGTCTGAAATGCAACACACTCATGAGGAGGAGATTCCCCAGCACTCCGATCAGGAACACGGCTGTGTAAAAGACGGGAAGGAAAACAGATGTGTAAGGAACATGGGAGTCAATCTCCTCCATGTCATCAAGGTTTTGGCTTGTAACAGAGAAATAATCCCAATAAACGGAGGTTGCTTCTGGGTCCATCACTAAAGATCTGGTGCCAAAATCTGGTAAGTTTCCTTACCTAGGAAGTTTTTGTATGAATTTTAGAAATATCAAGACAGCTTCTTTTATACAGTGCCACCTCTTCCCCCGCCTCACCCCTCCCTTAAAAGATATTGGGACAAGCATAAAAACAGAGATAAAAAAAAGCAGTTTCTACCAGTCCTCAGAAAGGGCCCACCAGGAACATCACCCTGATTGGTGTTGGGTGGTTGTGGTTTTTAAATTTGCATTTGCCCAGGAAACTAAGCTGCTTTTTACTTCTTTCTTCAAGATATTCAACTTGTTTCTGTAAATCCAAAGATTAGAAAATAAATTAACTATTTTTTCTTACCTACGTTAAAGACATCTTTTGTTTTTCTGGCACTGAGAATCCTTTTGATCTAGCCTTCAGTTTCACATTTAGGATACTGTTTTACTTTTAGAATTTTAAGGAGACGATGGCGAAGATACTCTTTATTTACATCATTGGTGAAATATGAAAATAGTCTTTCATTGCATAAAGTGAACTGAAAATCTCCCAAATCGTAGCAGTCTACATCTATGGCAAACATAATGATTCCAGTTAGGTTGTGAGGTTTTTCTCACTTATTTGGCTCTTTTAGTTTATATATAACCAATTCTGTCTCAGTCAATAAGTTTAAAAAAAAAAATCTTCAAAAGGCTGAGGCCATCTCTTGTGCTTTTATTATTATTTGGAAAAATTTCCACTACAATTAGCACAGTACCTTGAACATAGTAGGTGCTTTGGAAATGTCAGTTTATTTGAGTTGATTAGGAAAACTCTTGTTTTCGTGATTCAGTATTATTAGCAAGAGTGAATTCATTGGGTTTAACTGCAGGCATTGTTACTTATGTAGCTTACAAATACAGGTTTAAAAATTACAAGTTGGTATTTTTACCTTCTTTTCTGCTATTGCAATTCAACCAGTGACATTCCCTTTGTTAGAATTAACATCCGCATTTGAGATATTTTCTCCCCAACCCTCAAATACCTACCCTTCATCAAACTCTCGAATCCCTCTTTTCTTTACACTTCACCTTTGTAGCAGTGATTGTTTAGCTTTTGAGCTATAACTTTTCCTTAAGTACCTCCACACATCAGTGAACTTCACTTTGGAAATTACTGACCTGGCAACAGATAGACCTATATTAAGTGACATTATAATGGAGTTGCCAGTATAGGCATTATCAAAGGAGGATTTTTGCTTCATTCAAAACACTTGAGAAATAGGCTGACATCAAAAAGTTCCTATCATATTTTCTTATCTATTCTCTTTTACATTAGAAAGACCATAGTAAAATATAACAAATTCTGAAACTAACTCCATTTATTTCAATTTTTTACTGGCTGAAGTGGCTCAAGCTTTTCTCACTCTCCTCTCCTCTCTTTTCCATCTCGTTTCATCGCCAAAATTACAGGTTCAGGTTGATATTACTAATGTATGGAAGGATGTATGCCTATAGATGAAAATACAATTGGTAAACATTTGAAGTTCTTTCTACTGAATTTTTCTTTTGTAAGTAATATTTTGAAAAGAATGACCCTGCCTGCTGTGTTCCCGTCTTCTCTCTTTTCTCCTGATGTGTTCTAATGTCACCTCAGTCATGCGTGCGAGTCTAAGTCAGGGATTGGTGAGGGTTCCCCTGATCTGGGTCAACCCCAGGACGTCGCTTGGGAGTTGATTTTTTGGTCTGGGCCTGTCTTCTTCTGCCCTGGCTGCTCTGTGTTGTTCATGGAGGGGTGAGGTAGGGGGAGGGAGCATACCCTTCACTAAGTACAGGCTGTGGATGAGAGGAACTAATGCTTTGACATTTCTGGGATGGAAGTCCTTCCCACTAGGTAAGCCTTAAATATTTAATAGAATAATTTATTTTGTCAAGTAGTTTGAAGTAGGACAATATTCACTTGAAAAGGATTTATGGGGTAAACACAAAATATTCAACCACTATATCTATGTATGTGTGTGTGTATTAAAGTACCAATCATATGTATGATTGTATTTTAATTGTATTGTTGGAATTTTGCATTCTGCAAAGAGAAATTGTTTTGGCATCTGAGAAGATAAGGTTGACTCTGGGCCTAAAATGTTTAAAAAAATTTTTTTAGAACTGTCTCAAGAATCCACATAAAAGTTGTAAAATGGAAAAGAGTTGATGTTCATATTCTAGAGGAAAAGATCTGGCTGTACATTTATTCTGTAGGTCTTAGGTTTTCTTTCAGCATTCAAAATTGTTGGCCTGCTGATGCAAACTATCTCAAATAAATCGGACTTTCTCAGTAAACTTTAAAGCAGCTGTTGACAAAATGACTTTCTTTATGATATATCGTCTGTGGGAATATAGTAATTAGTGGTAGAATGCTGTGATGTGAGAATATCCAACGTGGATCTACAGTATCTTGGGACCCAAGTTAAAAAACAAATTAAGTACTTTGAGCCACAAAAGGGAACAAATAGGTTTTAATAACTCAGAGAATACAAAGCTATTATAAGACAGAACCCATAAGAAAAGCTGACTAGATAAAGTAGGGAAGGTCATTGTTCTAAATAAGCTCAGGTGCAATGGTAATTTTCCAGGCTTCAAATGCTCTTTGAAATAAACATGAGGATACTAACAATAAAATAACCAACTACACATAGACCAAAACTCAAAAACAACACTGGATACATAAGCATATAAAAAAAGTCCAAATAGGGTGATTAAAAAAAGATGTAAATATTAGTAACTGAATTACAGCGTACATGCAAGAATGGTTTTCTCCTCCAAACACTGCTCGACTTTCCTCCCCCATCCCTGGCAGATAATTGCTTCCACCTTTGTGTTCTCTGAGTCCTGATACAACACTGCTTATAAAGTACTTATTCCCTGGTTTCACATGATTTGTTGTTTTGGTGCCTGACCTCCTGAGTTGAAGAGAGAGACCATCCGTTCTCTCTCCACTGGCCTCTAGTTATAGCAGCTACCCAACTAAAGTCTTTTATGGATTCTCGAAGCCATTGTTTTGAACCTGTGGGTGCCAGACCACATTCCCCACATTAGAGTCACCTGGGGTGCCTACTAACCTGCAGCTTTCTGAACCCAGTCCCAGATCTATTTAATCAGAATCATTAGAAGTAGAGTATAGGACTTTATATTTAACAACCATCAAAGGTCATTCTTATACACACTAAAGCTTAGAATCACTGTTCTCATTTATTTATCTTAACCAACTAACTTTGTATGTTATTATTTTGGCTTTTTAAAAAGTTTAAAATCACCTCTAAATTTGAACTTCTTAGAAGTCTTCTAGCCTGAATCTCAAAAAATTCTAGAAATCAATTTAGACTTATGGGTTCTCTCTATTCTGTGTCCTAATTCCTGAGATATGTTCAGAATTGGGTCAGATATTGAAGATGGGGAGAGAGTAAGGTTTTCTCCACAAGGACATCTGCTCAAGCGACTCTATTATCATCTATCACATGGCCACAGCTGTGACTTTCAGCCTCTGCTTCACAGGTGGGCTGAGATTTTGTGAGGTTTTGGGTGGATACAGCCACCACAACTGGCATTGTGATACATTACTTCTGCTGCTGCTTTGCCAACCACTCTGGCCCCCATATCAAATAGGGGCTCATCAGCTTATGTAGCATATAGCACAGCAGACAGAAATCTTTGTTCATATATGCTTTCCTGATGAACCCTAGAATAAATGGCAAATACCATGAAGCAAACTGTTTTTCATTAATCTCATCAGAGTGATGGTATATTTATTTGTTAGGAGGAAAAAGCACTCTTGTGTAAAGTGTATAACTATTTAAACAGTCTAGTTTAAGAGATCTGTTTATACTCTAAGAGTTAATGATTTTTATTCTGACAGTTACATGGAGAGTTTAGTGCAATATAATGTAATATATCCTACCAAATTAAGTGTTTGCTGTTACCAGAGTCCTCCCCGCCTTCATTTATTGGGATATTTCCCTTGGTACTCCATATTTACAGAAACAGCAGTGATGTTGCTATTCTAGGAACATACTTGATTTAATCTGGATTTATGGTGTTCATAACAAAAATTGTATTTATATTGGTGTTCCTGGTACTCAGCACAGTGTCTGGCATTCAGTAGGTGGTCAGTGTGTGTTTGTAGATCTGGATTGAATTACGCTTGAATTTTGAGTCATTCTCAGTGATTAGGGACTTTTTGAAAACCTCTTGGAAAGAGAGGGAAACATAGATTTGTTGTTCCACTTATTTATGCATTCTCTGGTTGATTCTTGTATGTGCCATGACCAGGGAGCGAACCTGAAACCTTGGCACACTGGGACAATGCTCTAAACAACTGAGCTACCAAGCCAGGGTGTTTGTAATTTTGATGTGGTTGTGGGAGGAAGTGAGCGCAGCATTTCCTACTCCACCTTTTTTTCCCTTTTTATTGAATTTATTGGGTTGACACCAGTTTACAAAATTATACAAGTTTTCAGGTGCACAATTCCGCAACGCATCATTTGTACACTGTATTGCGTGTTCGCCACCCCAAGTCAAGTCTCCTTCCATTCTACTCTGCCATCTTGAGGAAAGAGCCCTTTTAGATGCAGTTTTCTATTTGCCTTGTTCCTGTTTAATTCTTCGATTGTTCTACAATGAATTGATACAGGGACATTTTTAAAAATGATAGTTTTTTAGGATGGTTGTTGATTGGAACCCAGAGCTTGCATATATTTCTCTTTTTCTTCTTTCTGTGCTACTATGTTTACAAGAAAAACAACCACAACAAAATTTTTATGAGAAAAACATATGTAGATGTATCTTACTTAACATAATTTCTAGTTCCTAAAAAATGTGCAATTAAAAAATAATATTTAAGTAGATTAGGGACTTTGGTATGAAAGGGAACTCTTATATTAAGAGTTGTTTTGTAAGTGCATAACATAAACAAATAATATCTGCATATCTAGATTTTCAGTTGTTGGTTTATTTAAACTGTAATGTAACTTTAACACCTTCCTGCTGAAACTAGAACCATCCTTAGCAAGTTAAACCAGAAGTCCAGTTCAACTTTGCTTTTAAATCTAAACTGCATAATCTGTACACGGTTGCACTAAATTATCTTTAACATTTTGTAAAAATATTTCAGGCCAGCTACTGTTTCCCAAACAGCAGAGTAAGAAACAGAAGCAGAAATTTAGCTCCATTATTTTATTAAGTATTTATATTGCCTACCCACACAACAAGTAAAGAGAAAACAGAAAACTTTACCCAAGATGCTGAGATAAATCAGAAATACAGTTGTGGGCTTGGAGATACTGCATGTGGTGAGACAGTGCAAGTCCTCTGTGCTGAGTGTGCAGGATGGTCACAACCTCAAACATGCAGACACTTCCAGGTCCATACTAAATTGGTGAGTAAAATGTGTTTTGTGTGTTTCCTAGGTATTCTGCAGATCTGATGGATGGAAGCGACATCCTGATTGGCAGGCCTCCCCAGAAACAACCATCTTGAATCACGAAGACTTATGTATTATGCTTGAGCAGAGCTAAACAAGGAGGCCTGAAATCTGGTCCTGGTAAGTCTTTCCTAGTAACTTGACAGTCCAGAGGTTTGTAAAAGCTGCTGAAGTGAGCAGAGACACCTACTCTAGAAATGGCTTATTTTCACCCTCCAGGGGGATCAGGAGCTTTTAAAAGCTGTATATACTGACTCTACTTAAACATTTTAGATGTTCAACAAATATTTTCAAATACTAATAATTTAATAATTGTTTACTATGCCTCAGGCCCCGCGCTGGGCATTTTATATGTATTTTTTCTCATTTAATCCTCACAATGACCACTTGGGATTGGGGCTATTGACAACATCCATATTTAGGAGAAAATAAAACTAAAACTTGAAGTCAAGTAGACTGTCTAATGACACAAAGCTCGTCAGCTCACCACAATATTCAAGTTTGATAGTTACTCACTCACCCTGGGCTCAGTTCCCTGGTCTTTGAATTGAGGTGGTCTCTTCCTCTTTAAACTTTAAAACCTGAGTTACATAGGTCACAATCAGTGACCAGCGGGGATCCTTAGCCGTGAACAGTTCGCCTTGTCTGTGCGCAGTTCCTCTTATCTAGTCCCTTCCTCCGTAAAATAGAAGAACCCATCAGCCTCCACCAGCCCGGACCTCCCGTTTGCGCGCTGCGCTCCCTCGGGAGCTGAACTACAACTCCCACAAGGCGCCGGGCGCTCGCGCCGCGCATGCCGTCCACCTCCCCTCTCGGCTCTTCCTCGGTCCCTCCTACAACTCCCACAAGCCCCCTCGGCCTCGGGCCTCGGCCAGGCCGGGGGCGGGGGCGGAGGCGAGGGAGTTATGGAGGGGGCGGGCTCTGCAGGGAAGTGCGTCAGAGGAGGCGCGGGGCGAGTAGGGCGCTGTGGTCTGAGCTTAAGGGTGAAGCTGGCGGAGCAGGAGGATGGGCGGTGAGTGAGCGGGGCCGGCGTCGCTGGGCGGGGGTCGCGTAGCCGTGCGACGTTGCCACTGCGGTTTAAGGAGGGGTCCCTTCCCCGTGCGCGGCTGGGGTGGGCGGGTTCTGAGCGGCGAGGCGGCGGCGGGGGACGTCCCTCGGCCAAGTGGTCTGGGGAGGGGCCTGCTCCGGTACCTGGGGCCCCTGGCCGAGGGCTGCGCGGGGCAACCCCCCCCGGCCCGGCCCCGCGTTCGCCTGCCGCGGCCCCAGGGTCGCGCCCCGCGAGGTGACAGCGCCAGGCGTCCGGCCTGGGGGAGCCGCCGCTCCGGGCGCCGGGACCCTTTAAGGTCATTTGGAAGCCCCGCGATGAAAGAGGGTTAAAAAGCCTAAAAATACAGACCCAACTTCAGGAGTTATCGTTAATGACTGAAATTGCCCTGACCTCTCCCGAGTCACTCGCATCGCCCAAACTCCGTCGCGGCAGTTGGCGAGCCTGTTTGGGGCCCCTCCGAGCGGCGTTTGGCGCGGTCGCGGCTCCTACTTGCAGGATTTGACTCAGCGGGATCCGCCTTGAGTCATTTTTCTGCGGCCATTTACTACCGCCGCTGAGCCCGCGTCCCCGCCTTGGGAGGGTTCATGTTTTGTCTAATTCAGAGTTTTCTTTACGGCTGAAGAGAGATCACTCAGTTTGCAGATGAGGTTCGGAAGTATAAGGAATGGGGAGTGGGTAGGAGCGGAGGGTTTGGCTGCGTGAAGGAGCTGGGCTCAGCTTTAGCGGATTAGGGGCAGACGGACACCTAGCATCGTGTGTTACGTTGTTCTTGCTCTTCTGTGCACCTGGACCAGCCTTTCTCCTCTATGGGTTCGCAGATAGCTTCAACGCAGCCTTCCCGACGCTAAGCCCTGTTTCTAGGTTTCCCTCTTCAGGGGAAACCGGGAGGAGCGGATTTCCTCTGCTTCCTTTTCTTGTGCCCTTTTCACACTCAGACCCCGAGCGCTTAACGCTCTGCAGCTTGTGTAAACATTCAACCTGTGATTAAAAATTTATGCATGGTGCGCTGCTGACCCTGGGCATGTCTGTTGTTTGTATCTGTAATGTGTATGTCCTTTTCAGTGTTGTCTGTTTTAGTGTGCAGGTGATAGACTAGAGAACAAGACCTCTGTCTCCGTAGCATCCTGGGTATGTGAACTTTCAATAAGTACTTTCATGATGACTTTTGTTTTGAACTTAATTAAAAACATGTGGTTTTGTGTGTGTGTGTTTTTTAAAAAACAGCAACAACAACAAACTCCTTAATGAGTAGACATTAAATAGCCAAAGGATGGGGAGTAAAGGGTAATTTGGAGATAATTTCTTTCAAAATAATCTTTATTTGTCCTTGAGTCTGACTTTTCTTCAACTTTTATACAGAGCAGTCTGAATGCCAGAATGGATAACCGTTTTGCTACAGCATTTGTAATTGCTTGTGTGCTTAGCCTCATTTCCACCATCTACATGGCAGCCTCAATTGGCACAGACTTCTGGTACGAATATCGAAGTCCAGTTCAAGAAAATTCCAGTGATCTGAACAAAAGCATCTGGAGTGACTTCGCTAGTGATGAGGCAGATGAAAAGACTTATACTGATGCACTTTTTCGATATAATGGCACAATGGGATTGTGGAGACGGTGTATCACTATACCCCAGAACATATATTGGAATAACCAAGAAAGGACAGGTATTTCTCTTTTTAACTTCTGTCTTCTTTACCTGTTTCAAAAATGGACAAAGTGATATGGTGATGGCCCAGTTATGTATAAGCTGGTTTATGAGTTCTTTCTCTCCTCAAAGAAATAAATCTTATGTGTGTCTTCTCTCCATACCACCTTCTCCTTCCACCTTCCATGACTTAACCATTGTACTCATAAATATTCGTTAGGTGAGTAACTGTCCTTATCTTGGGAAAGACATTTTAAATCTTAGTACTTATTTATCTATTCATTAAAACCCTTTTTATTAATCTCACATGTCATGAGGAAATAATTGGAAAAGTACATTGGGAGACTTTAAATACTTAGCAACTGGTAAAAAGGACTAGTATCCAAAATCAGTTCAACAAATATGAATTGATAGTCCTTTTATGTGTTAGCTGTGTTTTAGTAGATAGTATCATTTGCCCCCCTAAATCTTAGAGGATATAATTTGACCAACTCTACATTTAGATCTGTGCATATTTGAGACTTCTACAATTTTTTAGAAGATTTTTTATTTATTTTTAGAGAGAGGGTAAAGGAAAGGGAAGGGGAGAAAGAGAGAGAATCATCCATATGAGAGTGGAACGTGGATCTCTTCCTCCTGCACGCCCCCTCCCAGGGATCAAGCCCACAACCTGGGCATGTGCCCCAACTGGGAATCAAACGTGCGATGCTTCAGTGCACAGGGCAACGCCCAACTAAGCCACACCTGCCAGGGCTGTTTTACAACAATCTTGATAGAGTTTGTAGGTTAAAAATGTACAGAAGAAAAATAATCTAAGAAATTGTCTCTCAGGTTTATTTTGCAAGCATTCTTTTTTTAAAAATTTATTCTTGCCCAGCCGGATGTGGCTCAGCGGTTGAGTGTTGACCTAGGATCCAGGCGATCAGGGTTCCATTCCCGGTCAGGGCACATGCCCGGGTTGCGGGCTTGATCCCCAGTCAGGGGCGTGCAGGAGGCAGCCGATCAGTGACTCTCTCATCATTGATGTTTCTGCCTCTCTCCCTCTCCTTTCCTCTCTCTGAAATTAATAAAGATGTATTAAAAAAAAAAAAAAATTCTTATTGTTGAAAGTATTACAGATGTCCCCCCTTTTCCCCCCCATTGACCCCCTCTACCCCTCCCCCACCCCTCCTCAGGCCTTCCCCGTACTATGCAAGCATTATTAACATTTAAAAATTTTAATTTCCAGTTATTAAAATGGAAACTTTAGAGCTTTTTGTAAGGAACAACTTTATATTTTGTGTTTTATTTGTGGCTACGTCTGTTGGCCTCTTGGTGAGAATCACTGTATTCAGATCCCAGCACAACAGGCTTGAGCTGCCATACATCAGAAGAATGGTAGTTGTGATTTTATATGGGGGGAAAAAGGTAGTTTGCAAGAGAGAAAGTTGGTTAAAATTTATTGTAAAATGTTTAACTCTATGAGAACATGGGAGTACTTGATATTTGAATCTTAGCAACCATTTATCCTTCATTCAACAAATATTTATTGTATGTTTCCATGTTCCAGGGCCTAGAAGCTTGGAGTACATCAGAGAAAGTAAAAATAAAAATTCTTACTCCTGGGGGAACTACTTACATTCTAGTAAGGGGTCACAGGCAATAACCATAGGTATAACCATAGTATAAACAATAAATAATTGTATGTTAGAAGATGACATGTGCTATGAAAAAATATAACAAAGGGAAGTTGGAAATACATACTATGTTGGTGGGCATAAGTTTACGATATTCAGTAGTATAGGCAGGATAGGCTCCAACAAGAAGATATCACTTGAGAAAAGACTTGATATAGGTGAAGGTGTTGGCCAAATAGGTAATTATGGAAGCAGAGGGAATCATTTAGGTTGGAAGAAGCAATAACTGCAAAGGCCCTGTGTTGGGAGCATGCCTAAAATAGTCAAGGACCAGCAAGGAAGCCCCTGGGCTGGAGTGGAAGGAGAGGGAGAGTGGGTATTCTGTCAGAGACGTGTGCTCTGGGAGTGGGGGTAGTGCAAATAATGCAGGATTCTCTAGGCATGAAGAGGACTTCAGTTTTTACTCTGAATGTGATGGAGCCATTGGGGTGCTTTGAGCAGAAGAGAGATGATCTGGTCACCTAGGCTGATATGTTGAATACACGTGACAGGCAATGGTGGAAGCCAGGAGACTAGTTAGGAGGTTTATGCACTAATTCAGGTGAGAGATGATTGTGACTCAGACCAGGGTGGTAGTACTGAGCACTGGCTGGACTCTAAATATATTTTGAAGGTAGAGCCTCTTGAATTTCCTGATGGGATGCATGTGGGCAAGATTGACTAAAATTTCTAGGCTGAGGAACTGGAAGGGTGGAATTGTCATTACCTGAGATGAGGAAGATGGCTGGTGGAGTAGGTTAGGGAAGAAGATCAAAGTTCTGTTTGTTTGTGTCCCTCCTCCTTTCTCATCTTCTTACATGTCCTCATTCATATCCTCCTACTTTTTTCTCCCTTTCTTGTGCCCATGTCTTAAGCCTGCCACTGAGAACCACTGGCATCTATTGGGCATTGATCCTACATGTCAGGGCTAAAGAGGCTGCTGTCTCCTCTGGGAACATCTTTCTGTATCACTTTATTTCAGAGAATAATTACTCAAAAGAGATTTTTTGTTAAATGCTTATAACTAAAACAACAAGCAATCATTGTTGTTCTTGTTCCAGAATCATTTGATGTGGTCACAAGATGCATGAGTTTCACCCTAAATGAGCAGTTCATGGCAAAATTTGTTGATCCTGGAAACCACAATACTGGGATTGATCTGCTTCGGACTTGTGAGTACTTTGATATCTGTAGGACAATTAGGGAAAAATAGGAAATAATTTTGCCGTTTTTTTGAACTCTGATTTTAGAACAAGATGAGTTACTACACAGTGTCAACTTGAAATAAGATCTCTAACAGTATCTCAACAAACTCTGATCTGTTGATAACATATTTTAGAAGTTAGGTACATACTTACCAAACCGCAAATAGGAAGTTGAAAGAGCAAAATAACACATTGGATGACAAAATTCAGACCCTTCAAAAGGTGTTATTAATGAGCCCATTTAAAGAGGAAATTTAATAGGGATAAAAAATAAATTCCTATATTTGAGTTAAACACTTCAGCTTCCTGAGTTCAGGTAGGGATGTGTGAAAACAGTTGACTGCAGGCTCTGTATGAGTCAATTGAATGTCAGGCCTGCCACAAGTGTTAATCAAGTCTCAGGTGGTAGTAACAGAAGTGTAGGTGTCAAAAATAAATGAAAGTATATATTAGGAGTATTTATTATTCCTTGAAGATCGTGCTACCCAAGAGATATGTCTTCAGATTTGGACCTAGTTTCTAATCTATAGAGACTTAGTGGAGCTTACCTGGAAGATTGACCATGTCATGAGAAGAAACATTGATTAAATGGCAAGTATCAATCTTGCCTTGCAAATTCATAGGAAGAAGTTTATCTATTACTAACAGAGTTTGAAGGACTTTTAGTTAGAGAAAAGACTTTTATGAATAGTTCCAGAAGTAAAACTAACATTAAAAGGTAGATTTGGTTTGGAGCTGATATTATAATACATTGCTAATAGTTAAAATAACTTAAAAATGGAATGGGATGCTTTATAAAGTCATCAGCTTTCTTCCCATGTAGTTGAAGGAATTTATGATAATTACAACTGCCATTTATTGAGTGTCTGGTAAATACCAGATCCTTAGTAGAGGATCTTTATGTATATTTTTCAACCGGTTTTTTTTTTTTATCATCACCATTCATTGACTTGTTATTCCTGCCATAGATCCTGTAAGGACTTAGATTTGTTTGTATGTAGAGCCAGAATGTTTTGCTTCAAATGCTCTCTCTGCTAGTTTGTAGACCTGTCCTGCTGAGATCAGTAATTGTTAACTGTTAGTGTCCTTTTACTTTTATCAGGACAAAGTTAGCATTCTTTTGAACAGTATGCTTTACAAAACCTCAATATTCCTTTCTGATTTTTGAGAAAAGATCTATATAGAATATGAAAGAAATTGCCATTGCGGGAAAACTGTCTGGAACCGTGGTAACATTTTTTTTCTCTTTTTTATTCCAGATCTTTGGCGTTGCCAGTTCCTTTTACCTTTTGTTAGTTTAGGTTTGATGTGCTTTGGGGCTTTGATTGGACTTTGTGCTTGTATCTGCCGAAGCTTGTATCCTGCCATTGCCACAGGCATTCTCCATCTCCTTGCAGGTGTGTTTGTCATCAGACTTAATATTTTATCTTCTTTCTGTCTCCCTAGAGACCGAAGAGTTGTAATTCTTAAACACTCATATATCATTGCCCTGTCACATTGCCTGAAAAATTCTTATGGTGATCTTATCTGCTTATGTTTTATTTTGTGTTCTGAATTTCCCTCCAAGGTCTGTGCACACTGGGCTCAGTGAGTTGTTACGTGGCTGGAATTGAACTGCTCCACCAAAAACTAAAGCTGCCTGAGAATGTGTCTGGTGAATTTGGATGGTCCTTCTGCCTGGCTTGTGTCTCAGCTCCCTTACAGTTCATGGCTTCTGCTCTTTTCATCTGGGCAGCTCATACCAACCGGAAAGAGTACACCTTAATGAAGGCATATCGTGTGGCATGAGGGGGAAACTAGCTGCTATACAATTTCCATTTTTATTATTTTTTAAGAGTAATATTTTCCCTTGCCCCCTCCCCAATTGTTTTTAATTTAACTATTTTTTTGCGGATATATTATTTTATCTTGAAAATCCGCTTTATTTATTCACACAGTTGTTTTTTAATACAACTAAAATTTATATGCATTACTCTGAGGGATTCCATATTTCAAACAAACTAATCTAGGGTCAGAGTCCAGACAGAAGGGAATGGGTAGATACTTGGCACAAATTTGTGAAAGATAACTGATAGTGGGAAATTGACCCAGAATAAGTTCTGCTGATGTCTGTTAGACTTTTCAGTAAAGTGATTGTATTCACTGAACTGGAAATTTTATTTTCACTGGGAAACCTCATCATTGTCAAAACTTATGTTCACTTTGCTGTTATAGTTAGCCGGTCAGCCAGAGGTATTAATGCTGTTTTCGGAAACTTAAGCTACGTAAAGTCGGGAAATTATCTAAGATCCTTTTCCCTAAATATTGGCTGGCATATAGCTACACTGAGATGAAATATGACAGCTGTTTATCTACACCGTGTCTGTCTACAAGAAAGGAAGTGAAAAATAATAGAATTTACTTGAAATTTTAACTTTGGAACTGCAGGAGTTCCAGTTCAGCCAAACAAGATTAACCTAATTTTACTTTTTTTTAAAAAAACTCTCCTTAATATGTCAGTAGGATTTTTAGTACCACCAAACCATTTTGGATTTTTGCTCCTTCCCCTTAATACAGCTGGCTTATTACAAGATTGCTTTCTTTTTAATACTACTTCGGGAACACAGAGTAAAATTCTTCAACTGCTATCTCTTTATTTTAACTAAGTACCATAAAGAACGTTCCAC
Source organism: Miniopterus schreibersii (assembly GCF_964146895.1). Taxonomy (NCBI): domain Eukaryota; kingdom Metazoa; phylum Chordata; class Mammalia; order Chiroptera; family Miniopteridae; genus Miniopterus; species Miniopterus schreibersii. Next base: position 63,566,718 of record NC_138106.1, on the reverse strand, counting down.
CATAAAGACCCTCTGGAGTTAGGAAAGCTACCACAACCGGGATGGTTGTTAACTTCCAACTATGGTCTTTATTTCTTTGTGAAATGATGTGCCTTTCCTTGCCTCAGTCCCTTCCTGGTGTGTATCAGCATTATTTAATGTCATTAAATTCAACCATTTTTTGATAAATATGTCTATAAACATTGAAGTTTTGAAAATCTTATTTATTTCATTACTGTAGCACTTGACAGATTTTTTAAAATGTAACTTAGTAATTTCTTACACTATCCTAGATCTGTCTTTTATAAAAAATAAAATTAAAAATGAGAAGAGACTCAAGTTGATTTAAATCCTAATACCTTAGGATAAAGGAGCACAAGATTCTGAATGAGCGTCTCTGTGGTTATCTCTGGAAAATGCTTTGTTGCTTTATAGGCCTATCTTTATGCCCAGTGTTTGGGCCTCTGTTTTATCTTCCAGGAAATATAGGAACCTCTTAACCACACTAGAAAATAAGACTCTTTATCTCTTATGTTTCAGAGTTTTAAAACATGTTTTCAAAGTGGTTTTGTGATCTCTGTCATACTTAATGTGGCTAGTTTTTTTAATAATTTCACTTAATGGCTGTGGGTACTTGTGTTCTATACTAAAGAAATAATCAAGTCAGCTTTTGACTTCCAACAAATCCGGTATTACTCTGCAGCTGATTATTGCCTAGGAAATGGCTCACTACTCGGTTCTCCCTCTCTTCCTTACTCTTGAAGTGTCATTGCCCTTCAGCACCTTCTGTGGAAGGTAGGCAGGAGAAAAGCTAAGTGAACAAACACAAAACGCTTTGGGGAATGGGATTTTAAAGTGACTGAACAACAGGGCATTTTTGTGTTGGGAATTATTTTAGACAGTGGTCCCTGCCTCTTGTCACTCCAAAGTTATCTGTGACTGTCATTGTAACATCAGTCTCGAAACTCAGTCAGACTGACTTTTGTGTTACAGCCTTACCAGTAGCATCCTGTAATATGGAAAGCTAGCACCATAAGCCCCTGTGCTAAGTATGTGTTGTAGTTGATATGTGTGTGTGTGTGTGTGTGTGTGTGTGTGTGTACACACACACACACACATATGTATTTAAAATATATCTTTATTGATTTCAGAGAGAGGAAGGGGGGGAGAGAGAGAGAGAGACATCAATGATGAGAGAGTCGTCATTGATCAGCTGCCTCGTGCAGGCCCGCCTCCTGCACGCCCCTGACTGGGGATCGAGCTGGCAACCCGGGCATGTGCGCTGACCAGGAATCGAACCACGATCTCCTGGATCCTAGGTCAGTGCTCAACTGCTGAGCCGCCTGACCAGGCTGTAGTTGATATTTTAAGCACGTTGCAGAATAGCTGAAGTCATCCTCTCCTGTGAAGACATTTTTCTTTGGAATACATAGGGCCATGTTGTTTCATTCAATGTGAAAATTACAGTAGTTTTTCAGCTGTCTCATGATTCTAAAGAGCTAGTAGAATCATATGAATTTCTGATATTTGACCATTTTTTAAATTAATACATAAAGTGAGTGGCAAGTAAAGTCCTATTAATCTCTTCACCTAATCTTTGAAAGTAACCCCCAAAGTAAAAAAGTAATTTTCAGATTTTTCAGAATGAGCTTTATGGCAACTTAAGAAACCTGTTTTAAAATCTTAATTTTTAAAACAATTTATCTTTATTGTCGAATGGTTCCTAACCTCATAACTGAATGATGTGATATCTTCTATATCGTTTTTAGCAAAAGACTCATTCCAAAATTTCTTAGGGCTAGCCATAAAAACAGTAAAAGTTCATACAATAAAAAAGGCATCATAATTCGAGAAGAATTTATTCAGTTAATTCTATTCCTACTATTTATATCATGATAACACCAGGGTCTCAAGAATTTAATAGCAATGTGTTAGGTTTGCCTGCTCTGTGTGTGTGTGTGTGTGTGTGTGTGTGTGTGTGTGTGTGTGTGTATTGGGGGCAGGATACACTTGATAACTCACTTAGGGGTGAACTGATTTCGTTAAACAAGTGAAAAGAATGAGATAATCATACAACAAATCAATTTAGAATTTGGTTTTTCTATTTCAAAGATGACATCAAATTGTATACTAGCAGTTAAAACTTATAGATCCAGACATCTTCAGTTGACTGTAAAATACATGGTGTGAGGACATTCTAAAATTTAACCCTCATCTTGGCTTTCACCTGAAACAAAAACAGCCTGTTGAATTTACCTGATTTGCCAGTTGCAACACTTCCTGAAGTTTCCTAGCAAGGGAAAGGAGCAGGCAGTGGGTGCAGTTCTGAAGATGCAAATTACTTCACAAGCTGGAGGAAACTTTGTCCTGGCACAGATGGGTGGAGTCTTGACCTCCTTCCAGCTTTCTACTCATTAGGGAATAATGATTCATACCTTGAAAAGAAAATTAAAACAAGGAAGCACAGCTATGGATAGGAATTCTTTTGTCTGTTGCTCATTAGCCGTTGGAACACAGTATTGTAATGAGATACGTTTTTCCCTTGGATCAAATGACGTGCCAATGTCCTGCAAATTCACTATGTGGAAATTCTAAATTGCAAAAGAATAAATTAGATTTGCTACATAGAAGTTACCATAAGAGTTACTTCAATCCTCTTTAGTACAAGCATTTCTAGTAGCAAAATCAATACATTATTTGATACTAACATTTACATACTTGCAGCAAACTTGTATAAAGCAAGATCCACTTTATATTTTTATTTTTGTTGAGTTTAAAAATGTGAAATAAGGAGAGAAAGATAATTCTTGTTTTGTCTCCGCCTTTTAACCCTTTGCGGTCATATTAAATTTGGACATGGGTGTCGTACTGGTCGGAAATAATTTCCATTGAAAGAGCAGTGATACATAACATGCAAGATTATGAAGGATAAACGAGAAATTATGAACTGATACATGAATGAATAGAGTTAAGATTCGTACGGTTCCTTGCTGTGGTGGCTGAGAGCAGACATACGACCGGAACGGTAAAAAAGCTTTGGTGGCTGAGAGTAGACAAACGACTGCAAAGGGCTAAAATGCCTGACTTTCTGGGTAATGCACCACCTTCCCTCTTGTGGCTTGGAGTCCCAGAATGTGAACTTTACCTTACCTCTCCCGCAGCCTTCCAGCCCCTCCCAGTCTTCTAGGCTCCTGCTCTTGATTTTCTGGACTCCGCTTGTTTTGTCATTGGTAGTTCACAAGGGACTTTGATTCTTTTATTCTCATAATATCCCTTGGCATATTTCTTCTCGATCTTTAGCCTTATCTTCATATGCGCTATCCAGTTTTCTTATTTTCAGCTTCAAAGGATGGCTGTTAAAAACTATAAAGTGATTCTGTTAAAAAGATTATGCAACTTGGCTTTAGCTGCTTGATAGTTTTAACCATCTCTGACTGTTTCTTAATCTCTACCACACATTTTCCAATCTCTAGTAGAATCTTCTTCCTTAACTTCTACAGAAGTTTATGTTCTCTTTAATGGGGGAGTATTGGAATGAACTATCCCAGTTTCTCCAAATCTCACTACACAAGAAGAAATGTATTGTTTGGAGAGATTGCTGGGATCATGGCATCCACAAAAAGCAACAAAGTGTATGGAGGTTAAGTATCCAGCTCAGGAGACAATGCTAAATTTGCAATCCCAGGTCTGTTGCCTTTCTCGATCCTCACTCTCCCTATCTGTGAAATGTTATCATACCTGCCTCTTAGAGTTGCAATAATGATTGTGTCAGTTGCTCAGCTTAAATGAGCCCCTCAAAAAATGCTAGTTATGACTGGTGACATTAAGAGGGGATGGGGTTACCAAATTTATGAAGCTGGGTTCTCAGCTTAGGCCACACATTAGAATTGCCTGGAGAATGCTAAAGAGTCAGACATGCTAACAGGTCAGACTTGTGGAAACGGGAGGCAGACCCATTATTTCAGACTTTCCTCAGTGTCACCTATCTAACAGGTTGAGTTTTTCCTTTAGATCAATATGTATTTTTTAAAAACTAAGTACAGTTACTAAAAATGTTTTTCAGAAACTTATGCCCTAGAGATTCTGATCTTGGTCTGGGGTGTGGCCAGGTCACTGCAATGTTTTAAACCTTCCTAAATGATGCCAGTGGGATAGCTATGTTTGCAAAATATGCTAGAAAGCTATGTTTAAAAGCAGTAAGTAGGATTCTTTCTCTCCTACGCAGATTGTTAGAAGGAGAGAGTAGGCTCTGTCAAGTAAATAGACCTGGCACAGTGCCTGCTTTCTAGAAGCTGTTTCCCTCCTGTGCTTTCCAGGCTGATGACGCTGTTTGAGACGGGCCCGCATCCGTCACACACCACTGCTGGTTGGAGGTGTGTATGAAGAGTCTGCCTGCAGATCCAGTATACTCCAGTCAGTGGCTAGTCTGACGGTTCAGATTTGGCAGGAGGGAATAGGAAACCTTGTTTGTTTTGGCTACATTTCCAAATTACTTATCTAATCCAGTACTTTCAGGGAACCTGTAGCTGGTGTGATTAGGCCTCTGTAAAGAAAATTAGATTCTTGATTCAAAGGAAAAATTTTTATGATCCCTACATTATTCTCAATAATTACTTATTTACCAACAATTTTTAAAAATTAACCATCCAAATCAAATTGCATTGCATGTGGTAGTGGTTGATTTTAGGAGCCTGAGAACAAGCCGCAGGAATCCAAGTTCCTCCCATCCCCTCAATGGATCAATTACTCCTAGAATAGTTCACAATTTCTTTAAGTGGCCTTACACGGTCACCAGCAATTTCTGTACTTTAGACACACTGGCCTTCGGTTTTTTCCAGTGGGCCATCCTACAGCAGTTTAGGAACATGGCCTGATGATTTTTTGATCACCCACCGTTTCTCCTCCCTTGAATCCTGGTGATTGCTTTGACCATTTGAGTTTGGTTAAAGTGATACTATGAATGGCTGTAAGTCACATATAAAGCTATATGTGACTTCCGATTGGTTGTCTTGGAACACTTGGTTTCAGAATACTCACTGGTGGGATGCTCTGTCTCATAAACCAGCTGCCATGCCATGAAGCCCAGATCACACAGAGAGGCCCTCCATAGGTGCTGCAGTGAAAATCCCAAGCGAAACTTCCAGGTGACAGCCGGTGCTCCTCCCGGCCTTGAGCACCAGCCAGCTGGCATGTCCAGCCCTGCTGAGCCTGCAGATGACACTGACCCAGCCGCTGTCTACTATAACCCCAGGAGACTCCAATCAAGAACCACCCAGTTGCCCTGCCGGGCGTGGCTCAGCGGTTGAGCGTCTGCCTAGGATCCAGGAGATCGTGGTTCGATTCCCCGTCAGGGCACATGCCCTGGTTGCGGGCTTGATCCCCAGTCAGGGGCGTGCAGGAGGCAGCCGATCAATGACTCTGTTGTCATCGATGTTTCTATCTCTCTCTCCCTCTCCCTCCCTCCCTCTGAAATCAATAAAGATATATTTAAAAAAAAAAAAAAAAAGAACCACCCAGTTGAGCCCAATCAACCTACAGAACTGTTAAAAATTGTTTCATGCCACTACATTTTGGAGTCATTTGTGATACGGTCACAGTCTCTAGAACAATGCTCTTTCCTACCACAGGCTGTCAGAAGGTTTTCTCTTTTTCTAACCTGCTCCCCACTCTACTTCCTTCCGCACTTTTAATCTGGCTAATTTCTATTTATCTTTCTAATCAAAGCTTAATATGTACTTCCTCAGCAAAATTTTCCCTGATCGTCTTTCTTGGGTAGTTCTCTTATCTTTTCACAGCACTCTGAAGTTCTTGGGTACGGCAGGCCGTGAAGTGCGAGGTTGAGAGCGGTTCTATTTGTCATCACTTTTTTTTTTAATCCTCGCTGGAGGATATTTTTCCCATTGCTTTTTCAGAGAGAGCGGAAGGGAGAGAGAGAAAAAATCAATGTGAGAGAGACACATCAATTGGTTGCCTCCCGCACTTCTCCCACCGGGGCTGGGGACTGAGCCTGCAACAGAGGTACGTGCTCTTGTCCAGAATCGAACCCAGGACCCTTCAGCCGGTGGGCTGACACTAACCACTGAGCCAAACTGGCTAGGGCTGTCATTGTTTCTTTTAAACCCCATGGATCCTGTCTTCCCAAACCTTAATAAACTCTAAGGTAGGTTTTGGGGTCACTCCAAACTCTGATTAATCCCAAGGCACCCCTTGAGGAGGATGATGAGCGTTTCTAGACGACCTTCTGCAGACCCGGCACAGGGTCTAACATCTCAGTTTGGACAGTGCAACTTCTGATAAAATTAAACTGAGATAACTAGATGAACTACATTGAAGTCTAGTTAAACGTTATTAAATTGTAATGATTTTTGTTTAACACCTTCCTCTGCTGGGCTCCTTGAAACTCCCAAGAGCAGAGCCCGGCATCACTCGCGGCCCACAGCGCTTAGCCAGCGGCCCGTGTATGACGCAGTGCTCAGTAAGGATTCACTGACCGGTGCATGATAAACACACTTAGATTACGCAGCTGACCTTTGGTCGTCTGTGAGCTAATCTTTTAAGCCTGGTTACCCACAGTACTCATTTTTAGGTATAAGTACATGCATATAACATACCTAATAAATGTTGAGCTTAGAACAAATAAGTTATTTTCTTGGTGTATATTGCCTCAGGAAGAGAGTAGTAACCTTTTTATCTCAAATCTTAGTATTTCCCTCTAAGCAGGGGCTGCATATTTAAATATAAAGCAAGTTAAATAGACAAGAGAGAGGGAGCACTGTGGAGAATGAAGCTGTTTAGTTTACTCTGCCAGTGACGTGGCATGCACTGTAAATATCCTGTACCAGTTCTCTCCTTTTGAATAGCCCGCGCTAGATGAGTCCCCAAGAGGCAGGGCTGTGCCTTCGCAATTCTTTTTACTGTGTGTCCCCCATGTACTTCCCACACCAAGAGGAACTAAGCTCGGGACACGCTTTCCTGGGCTGACAGGAGGAAGGATGCCTCGCTCTGCGGGAGGGGTTGAGGCGGGCACGGGGGTGTCGGGGAGCGTTACAGAGGAGGACAGCCCTCAGCCCTGCCAGCTTTTCATCTCTCGGGCGCTCCGAGCTGGCTTCTGCAAGAGTCCTTGCCGTGAGAAATGTCAGCCTTGCCCTTTGCCTCTGCGGCCACGTGAGACTGAGAGTGCTCAGGCTCAGACTTTGCAGAGTCTGCGCTTCGCCCGACTGCTAGTGGGGTCCAGTGAAGCTGAGCAGATAGCGTGTTTCGGGGCCCTCCCTCCTCCCGCTCTTAGCTCCGCTTCTTCAGGCAGCCCCTGGCTTTCTAGGAGACTCACGACCGGGGCATTATCTGCCTTTGGTGTGTGCGAGAGCAGTGGCTTCGAGGTTTGTCCCTCATTCCTCGGGCCTCTTCCTGCTGAAGGGCTGGCAAAGAGCTGCTGAGTTGGTTTGTGCTACTCAGATAAGGAGTCACGCCTCCCAAGTAAGTCATTTCCATTTTAACACCTGGACTTTCAAGACCTTAGCTTTTTCTTTTTGCTCTTCTCCCTTCCTGCCCGCCTTTCTTTCTTCCCCAATACAGTGTTTGAGCATCTCGGCTGGCGCCGGGCATGGCCATAGGCCCGGGATGCACATCGCACCCCTTCCCTTGTGGGGGGCAAGTGGAACAGGGGCTGCCCCTCAAAGCGCGGCCACACAAATAGTTTTCTTTAATATGAAAGCATAACGCATTTCATTTTTTAAGACCATGAATCATACTCTTAGTCATCGATCATGCTCGTTCTTGCTGATTTGGCAAGAAAAATAAAATCCATTCAACAGGTTTGTCTCGACATTCTGATGGTAGACTATGTCATTGCTACAGAAACGAAATATTTTGACCAGGAGAATAGTTTGGGGCCCCTCAAATTCCATGGCTTTGTCTACTCACAGTGCTAGTCTATATATAATTGTCTTGCAGGGATGACTAACTCAGCTTTGCCCTGTTGTCCCCAGTTGTGGTGACCTCAAGTAACTCTTTCATGTTGCAGATTTATTGCAAACGTGCTGAACGTCTCTCCCCGCTCATCTGTGCAGCTGACATACCAGCAAACCTAGGCGCCTGCCCGTAGGAGTCCTAACCCGCCCAGCAGGATGTCACAACCAGAGGGGGTCCTTTTCTCATGTTCCCTCTACGGTTTTATGACGAACTAGTTCAGCATAGGTGCATATCTCGACATAACGTTATGTTTAGAAAAAATTCCCAGAAGTTTTTTTCTTTTGACAGGAAGTTTTGAATTTTTATCTCAATCAATTTTCCTTTATTTCATGCATGTTCTTTTATCTTTATCGTCTAAAGGGAGTATTAGAGGAAAAATATCTGTAAGTAATATTATCATATAATGACGCATTTCTTCAAAACTAACAGACGAATTTGATAATACACTCCTTTCCACATTAGGATTTGGCTTTTGTTCCCTTATGAAAAGGAATTGCGTTTTTTGTTAATACAGTAAACAGGACTAACTAGTTTCGTTGTCTCTGTCTCCTGGGATTGAATTGATTCACCGAGAACAACAAAACATAAAATTATAATACAAACAGATGAATACAATTTAAACTGAGTAAAATAGGAAGTTCATAGTTAAAAGATAAAATAAGATTTGTTTAAAATAAATTATTTTAATGGTTGTTCTACCATATTTCTATGAAGTTCTTACCTAAATCTCTTGCCCAATAAAACTGAAATAGTTTTTTTTTTAAAGATCTATAGTTCAATAGTTAACTGGCTACTGTATGAGATTTTCCTTTTAAAAACTAAATGTATTTACCTCCTTCTGGGATGTTTTGGTAATTTCTCCCCTTTTTTGTATTATCACTTATCATAGGTGAGCTGAGACAGTAAGAAATTGTTCAATTAGCATATTTTATAGTTTATAATAGCAAGTTGGTAAATACTTTTACTGCTAGTAAGTATTGGAATAATGAAGAATGATGAGAGGAAGTATTTTGTAACATAAGGTTACACATTTATATGCTCAGAGGAGCCAGGAGGTGGCATAAAATAAAACTAATTGTTGCCAGATCTCCCTACTTTTCAAGAGAAGTTAAAACTTGCTTTTATAAATATTCTCCTGATTTTTAAATCTTGGAAATTAATTTCTTAAAAGTCCTATGCTGTTCTGCACTGCATGAGCTAAACTAAGCACTTCCGTGATGCAATTCTGGATGATCCTTCGTGACTTCTTATATGATAATTGAGAGTATGGGTTTTAGAGTTAGCCTTGGGTTAAAATCACAAGTACATTAAACCCTCAATTTTGGAGTGTTCATGATCCAAGATATTATTACAGTGGGCTGGCTACAAATGTTTGATAGAATTCTTCTTTCTATTTGTAATTGCTAGTTTTGTTGTTTTTATTTCTTTTTTTAGTCTGACAATTTTTAAATTTTTATTTCCCCCCCAGTTTTATTGCTTTTATTTTGGATGCTGATAATCCCTGATGCTGACACATTCCGTGAGCTTGGCAACATACTAAGTTGTTTCTCGAAGGAATTCAGTTTGGTTCTCATTTTTTTTTGTTAAGATTTAGCACAGTTACTCTTTAGTGCATATTTTTTCCTTTATGTATTGCTGCTTAATTAATTTTATTATGACATTTTCAAATATTTTATATATAACTTGCTCATGTCATTTTTTTCAAACTTTCTTGAGATAATATTTCTTCAAAGTTTTTCTCAAGATGCTTATTATTTTCTTATTTCTCAGGCTATAAATAAAAGGGTTTAGTAAGGGAACTACTATTGTAAACAAGATAGCAGCTGGTATATCTTTATCTCCTTCTTCAAGCAAATTTGGTCTAATGTACATGAAGAAAAGAGATCCATAGAATAACACAACAGACAAAAAGTGGGATGCACAGGTAGAAAAGGCTTTAACCCTTCCCCCTTTGGATTTCATTTTGAAAATAGTAAAGAGAATGTAGAGGTAAGATATTAAGACACAACCTATGGTGAAGACTTGAATTGAACCTGAAAAGACAAATAATACCAGTTCATTGATATAAGGATCAACACAGGAGAGCCTGTATAACGGAAGAATATCACAGTAAAAGTGGTTGATGTGGTTAGATCCGCAGAAAGTTAACCTGAACAGAAGCCCTACATGGACCATGGAATGCATATTCCCAGCTATGTAGGCGCCTGTGGTCATCTGAAAGCAGAGCTGCTTTGACATCACGGTGTGGTACTGCAGGGGGCTGCAAATGGCCACATGGCGGTCGTAGGCCATCGCCGCCAGGAGGAAGCAGTCTGCAGTTTCAACAGTGCAGAGAAAGTAAAACTGTGCCATACATTCATAGAGGGTAACCACTCTGTTCTCAGAGAAGAAGTTCCCTAACATCTTAGGAGTAACGGCACAGGCACAGCAAGAATCCACAAGAGCCAGGTTGCCCAGAAAGATGTACATTGGTGTGCGAAGACTATGCTCTTTTGAAATTAGTATCATCAGGCTGAGATTCCCCACCATAGTGATCAGATAGATGGTCAAAAACACCACAAAGAGAAGGGTCTTCAGCTCTGGGTGATCTGTAAATCCTGTGAGGATAAAGTCACTTTTCATGGTGTGATTTTCTTCAGCCATTCCTGACCTCTCTGTTGAGGAAAAATTGTGGAGAAATGAGGTACTAATTTATAATATGCCCAAGTCAACCATTTATTTATTTATTTCGAGCCTAGAAGGACGCGGAGCCTCTCCCATAATGCTTTCACATGTCACATGATTTTGGTGCATGACCAGTTCTGGGGAAGTATCAATTTCCTAAAGCTATTACTTTTTAAGCTACTTATTTAACATTTTTTTCCAACATATGTTCAAGAAAAATATTAGCTTATATGCACAAAGATGACTTTTGAGATCTTGAGGGAAATATTTTTCTATATAGTTTCTTCTATATAGTTTAGGTAAAGCTGATTCATAATTTAAGTGTCAGCAATTGGAAACAGTGTTGCCAAATAATTTTAATAACTGTATACATCCAGATTAACAATGTTATCTAAAAGACTATTTTCATACACCCATGTTTATAGCGGCATAACTCCACAATAGCCAACTAAAATGTCCATTGGTGGATGAATGGTTGAACAAAATGTGATATATCCATACAAAGGAACATTTTTCATCCATAAAAAGTGATGAAATTCTGACGCATGTTAAAAAATAGATGAACCTTGGTGACATTATGCTAAGTGAAATAAACTAGACACAAGAAGATAAATATTGTATGATTTCACTTACATGAATTAAAGTAGCCACATTCATAGAGGCAGGAAGTAGAATGGTGGTTGTCAGGGAGGGAGGAAATAGGGAGCTATTGTTTAATGAGTACAGAGTTTCAGTTTGGAAAGTTGAAAAGTTCTAAAGATGGATAGTGATGATGGTTACACAATCTAACTGTAGTTAATGCTTCTGAACTGTATACTTAAATATGGTTAAAATGGTAATTTTTATGTTATGTATATTTTAACACAAGAAAAAGACATTTTTAAATATTAGTTTCATTTGTATATTCTTAGCAACTTATTATCTTCAATGCTAGTTAAGTATATATTTAAAAATAAAATGGTTTGAGGACAAACGAGGGCTGTTTACAAGGTATTTATATCAAGGAGCCCGGGTTGGGGAGAGAGGGAGTGATGTGGATGGAAGTAGGAAGGAGAGAGAGAAAGGAGGGGGAAGAAAAAACAAAAAGGCTATATTAACACCCTTCGAGGTTGTTTATAATGCCATCTCTGCATGCAATGTAAAGTTATTAATGTGTGCGTGTGTGTAAAGAAATTTAAATGCTGCCAAAAGAATTTGGAAAAATCAAATTCTCCAAAAAAATCCAAGAGGAAGGAACACTTCCAAACTCTTTTTACGAGACCGTATTAGCCTAATTCCAAAACCAGATAAAGACACTACAAAGAAAGAAAATTACAAGCCAATATCTCTGATGAACATAGATTCTAAAAAACCAACAAAATATTAGCAAATCGAATCCAGCAATATATTAAAAAGATCATACACCATGACCAAGCGGGATTTATTCCAGGGATGCAAGGCTGGTACAATATTTGCAACTCAATAAACGTGATACATCACATAAATAAATGAAAGACAAAAATCACATGATCATATCAATAGATGCAGAATAGGCATTCGATAAAATCCAACACCCATTTTTGATAAAAACTCTCAGCAAAGTGGGAAGAGAGGGATCATACCTCAACATATTAAAGGCTATATATGACAGACCTACAGCTAACATCATACTCAATGGGCAAAAACTAAAACCATTTCTCCTAAGAACAGGAACAAGACAGGGGTGTCCACTCTCACCACTCTTATTCAACATAGCACTGGAAGTCCTTGCCACAGAGATCAGACAAGAAAAAACATAAAAGGCATCCAAATTGGAAAGGAGGAAAAAAACTGTCATTATTTGCAGATGACATGATATTGTACATAGAAAACCCTAAAGACTCCATCAAAGTACTACTAGATTTGATAAATGAATTTGGCAAGGTAGCTGGATACAAAATTAACACCCAGAAATCGATGGCATTTTTATACACCAATAATGACCTCTCAAAAAGAAAAACTAAAAAACAATCCCATTTACCATTGCAACTAAAAAAATAAGATACCTAGGAATAAACTTAACCAAAGATGTAAAAGACCTTTACTCGAAAAACTACAGGACACTGAAAAAAGAAATAGAGGAAGATATAAACAAATGGGAAAATATACCATGTTCATGGGTTGGAAGAATTAACATCATTAAAATGTCCATACCTACCCAAAGCAATCTATGCTATGATGTTCCATTTATTAGACTTTCAATCCATTTTTAAAACTTTAATTATCTGTCTCTTAGATTTTTCCTTAAAGATTGGACTTGAATCTATTGGGGAATGCTGTATTTCAATCTACCTTTGTTTATTTTAGTTAATTTAAGAATAATTTATTCATTCACCGGGCATTTATTAAAATGCCTGCTCTGTGCTACATACTCTCTTAGAAGTCCAGTTGACCCTCCTTGACATTTCCCCACTGATAATCTTCTGGATATTCATTGACCATAATTGCCCCATATTCTAGGAACAGAGGAAAAGCATTTTACAGAGCTATACAAAGATCTCTTTTCTTTGGCTTCCTGAAAATATTACCAATTTTTAAATCTCAGACTATCTGATCGTTTTAGGAGCAATATGCTAAAGTGAACATGTGAAATCTATATAAGTTTAATTTGAATAATTTTTTCATTAAATGCCTTATACTTACCAGCTTGAAGTCATATTAGATAGTAATATTTCCTTCAGTTTTCCTAGCTGATTATAATTAATGAGACATATATGTTTTATGTTGATATTTAATTTCTCTAAAACTTGAGAGACTAGAAAGCTCCTTAAAATTTTTTCAGGAGTTTAAAAAATAATATGAAATTAATAATATGAAATTATATCCCTTCCTTATATAATTGTTTTAAAGATAGAGAATGTTCAACACATAAATTTTAAACACCATTTCATTGTAAATGTTAATAACCCATTTCTTCTGTTAATTTGTAAATTATATGAAAAACATTATTCAAAGAGGTTTCCAGAACTTCACTAATGTTTTGCTCTTACTATAAAAGTGTGCCTTTGCTTATTTATTTTTGGTACATTTAGGCTTCTCTTGAATTCAGAAGTGATACAAATGAATTATAACAGTTTGACTAGTGCTTACACAATAGACTGTAGGTTAAAGAAAAGAATTTAAGGAACTTAAGAAATTAAAAAATAAAAATTGTAAAGACAAAACACCTTAAAGAACTTAAAGAAATAAATGTTCTCAGAGGTTAATAAAATTTTTAAATACTACTTTCTCACCTGAATTTCCCTGAGAAGAGTTTTATAAAGGGTGTTTGGTTGCCTGATGTTGTTTTTATAAGTAGATCCAGAAACAAAACCCTACCTCCTTGATAGTTTTGGAGAATATTTTTACCAACAGGTCAATAGTGATATTTATGTCATTGGTTTGAATATTTTCAGTAATTCTAAGGGGATTTACTTGGCATTGACATCAGCCTATAGCCTGAGAGACCTAATCTCCTAAACATTACAAACATACTAAATTGGAATAATTAAATGTATCCTTTGAGACCTAAAAAGTAAGGCAAATCCCATTTCTTAGCAAGCGTTAATGGCCATGTTTTGATTTTAATTCACTTGAATTAATACCACTTATCCTCAGCAACTTGAATATAAAGTCCTAAGTGGGAAGAAAAAATGTCCACTATATTGGTCAGCCAAGGCTTTGTAGAGAAAGTGGGAAATGAACTAAGATATGTTGCCTCAGAGGGGAGGTGTGATGTGAGCAGAGGTCATAAAGTACACATTTCCTACCTTTTTTGTTTGTTTTCAGAGAGAGAAAGAAACATCGATAGACTGCCTCCCGTATGCACCCTGACCTGGGATAGAATCCGAAACCTAGGTATGTGTCCTGCCTAGAATCAGACCTGCAACCTTTTGGTGTATGGGACAATACTCCAACTCACTGAGCCACCCAGCCAGGGTTCCCACCTCTTTTAAAAGTCATTACTCAACTTCTAGAATCTTCCTTTGAAATTATATTTATAATGCCTTTAATAGATATCTGAGATAGCTTTACAGTTTTCTTACTCCTCAAAAGACTTTCCTCAAAATACTTTCTTATTTAAGGCTCCTCCATAATTTATAGAGTTATGAATTCATTTTGCCCATCAATCTCAAGTTTCAATTTGTTTGGTCAATTATCTGGATTTTTCTGACTCTACACCATGGAGTTCACTTTATCTCATTATGTTCTGCACTCACATGTACCACCCCTAAGCCCAGCCTTTCTCTTCATGGTTCTCTGAATAAACGACTTTCTTTCTCGGTTTGGTGCCTTTTATCCTGTCCCTATTACCTTCGCCATGCCCCTCCATTTGCTCAAATCCTACCCCTTCTTTAATGCTCTCAAGAAGGTCTAACCAATGGACAACCCAGCTGACTTCTTCCCAACCTCCCAAGCTCTTGTTACCCATGTAACACCCCTCAAGTCTCAATATCTGCCTTGTATGGTCCTCTGGCATTTCATGGGTGTAAGTCTTATTCTCCTCAGTTTGATTACAACTTCATATCAAGATTATGTGTATTTCTGAGGTGCATCTTGAGGACACAGCAAAGAACAAAGCAGAAAAAAAATCCCTGCCCTCAGAATTAAATTCTAGACCAACGTGACTACTTCAGGTGAGGAACACATTTCTATGATAACGTGGGACACGTCTGTGCTGATATGGTACTGTGGGAATACTTTCTTCTACAATGAGAGTTTAAGACTTGTTGGGGAAAAGGATCTTCCAAAGGAATGTGGATGAATGATGACTGTTGCGCTTAGCTCACCTCTTAGCCGTCAAACAATGTGGGGTCAGTAAAAGATTGATGGACTCAGTGAAAAAAAATCATGTATCTCATTTGCTGTTATTCTAAATTTCTTACAAATTTATGAAAACTTTTAGGCTTTCTTAACATTTGAAAAAAGTCCTTTTGTTCACTACTACAAAACAGCTGCCATTTGTTGCACCACTTATTCATACAATAAATACTTCATAGTGCTTACTATTGTTGGAGCAGGTCATCTAGAGGACATCACCTCCGATTGATCCATGAGCCAGACCCAGGTCCTCACCCCCGCCCCTGTCCTTGGACTGTATTTTCTACCCACTGTTCTCACAGTGGGAGCTCTTTTCAAGGGTGAAGCCTCGAGACGGTAAGGTGTTGGTGAGACCATCTGAATACATGACTGACCTGAGCCAAGGCCTCTGTACAAACGTAGAAGATTCTGGCAGCAGGTGTGGAGAACTACTGGCCTTGCTGCTAAAGACAAGCTTGGTAAGTAGGTTCCGTTGTTTATTAAAACTGCCACCTACCAGTCTGGAGCAGTCTTCCGCCTTCTTGGGTTTCTCCATGTCCTCCATGTAGGGGGCCTGTTTGAGAACCAACAAATATGTGTCACCACAATTACAGATTCTGTTTTCATGGAGCTTACATTCTCATAGAATGGAGACTGGTGATGCAGATATCAACACATATGTAAGAAAAATAGCAAAAACTAGTAAGTGGGAATATTGAGGATGAAATAGAGCAATGTGATACAGAATGGCTGTGCGTTACTTTAGATCAGATGGTTGGAAAGGCTCTATAAGGGAAGGTGAGCAGTCAAGCTGAGACATGAGTAGCAAGAAGCCAGTCATGGCAGTTTGGGAAAGAGCATGTTAAAGGCAGAGGGGAGATAGTGAAAATTCCTGAAGGCAGAAGTAAGCTTTGCTTGTTTGAGGAACCCATAAAAGGCAGGGAAAAGTGGTTGGTGATGAGACTGAAAACTTGATCTTCTAGGGTTTGCAACACAGAGTATGGGGTTTGTATTTCATTTTCAATGCAATGGGAAGCCCTGGAAGGGGGTGTTAGTTTCTTATTGCTAATGTAACAAATTACCACAAACTCAGTTGTTTAAAACAACATACATTTATTCTCTCACAGCTCTGGAAATTAGAAGTCTGAAATGATTCTCTCTGGGCTAAAATTAAGGTGTCAACATCCCTTTTAGAGGCTGTAAGGGAAAATCTATTTCCTTGCCTTTTCTAGCTTCTAGAGACTGTCCACATTTCTTGGCTCATGCCCCTCTTCCATCTCCAAAGACTGAAATGGCCAGCTAAATCTTTTTCACGTTATGTCACTCTGATCCTGACTCTTTCTGCTTCTGTTTTCAACATTTAAAAGATTACATTGGGCCCCCCAGATAATCCAGGATTATTTAATTTCCTCTTTCCAAGTAATATAGCATGTGAACAACTTCCGAGGATCTAGGATGAGGCCATATTTGAGGGACTATGATTCTGCCAACCAAACCAGAGTTTTTTAAAGCAAGGAAATGGCATTACTTTATTTACATTTTAAAAAGGAACATACCACCCATTGATCAGAAAACGGACCATAAACGGTAAGGGTAGAAGTGGGGAGACCAACTAAGAGAGATTGCAGTAGTTCAGAATTAGGACAGTGGTAGATGTGGAGAAATGTAGATGGAATTGGGTTATTTTTGGAGGATGAGACAACAGAATTTGCTGACGATTTACATTTGAGAGGCAGGTGTGAGGGGGTAAAAAAGCTAGCAAAGAAGATGCCCAGATTTTTTGCCTTAAGCATCTGGGGGAAGATGTTAGCATTTATTGAGTTGAAGGAGACTAGAGGAGGAATGCTTTCTTAGGGAGGTGGAGGAGGGAAGTTTGGATTTAGAAATATGTTTTAGTTTATCCATGTTGTATTTGAGATGCTTACCAGTTATCTAAGTGGAGATGTCAAACAGGCATTTGAATATAAAAGGCATAACTAAAGATTAAGAGTCATTAGCAAATATATATTTAAAGACTTGGAACTGAATAAAATAATCTAGGGAGAGTAGGAAGGCAGAAAAGAGAAGAGAACTGGGAGAGAAGCCTCTGGGACTCTCTGGTTTATATTGGGCCAGATTATCTAGCACACAAAATACCTGGTGGCAGTAGAATGCAGTAATGTAGGAATTACAGGAAGAATCCTAAAAAAGATGGGGTCAGAATGCCAAATTGAAGAGTTTGAATTTTATTTAGTAGGCCCTGAATAAATCTGTCAAGGACTAATGCTATCAAATCTGAGTTTCAGAAAAACCACTCTATGTGTGACTCATTGTTACATTTTGCATGTTGGTATGGCATAGATGATAAATTAATTAACAAATGTTTGAGTGCCCTTATGTACCAAGGGTGATTAAAGATGTGTGATAAAGAATAACATCTTAAACTAAGATTGTTATTAAAAAAACAAAACACCAAGACAACAAAAGAGGCTTCAAATTTCATGTGATGAATGTTTGTTTGCTTTTCTGGTCACATTTGACTCATTGATCAAGAGTTGATAGTGCTTATTACGATGCCAACCTTATGCTAATAAGCAGTAATATAAAGCCCCATCCATGTTTGCTGTGCCTTCTCAGTATACTGAGAGGCAGTCATGTAAACAAATAATTAGAGTGCGAAGTGACAGAATCTATAGTATAATCATACATTCAGAACTATGGGAGAACAGATGGGAATGACTTCATTTGCTTGGGGGGTGTTAAAAAGCTTTCTGTAATAAAAGTGCCTTTTCCATAATTAAATAACTCTAGTTTGGCGGTGGAGAGCAAATCTTTTGGGAGAAGCTAGTTTCCACAGCCCACATGCCTGCTCCCAGATACTCATTTTCCCCCTAAGGAAGTAGTCACCACTGCCACCAAATCACGGTGACCTCAAGACAGCATTGCTCTCTACTCGCTTGACCCAAATGATTCCCTGAAGCACAGAGAAGATTAAGGGATCATTTGTAGTTGCCTTTACTAGACTTGGAGATTACCACAGGGAAACAAAATGTAGTAGTATCCAACTGGAAGAGTAGTTCTCAACCTTTTCTCCCCGCTGAGAAAGCAAATTGGCAGTTGATGTTGACTGACACACTCCCATGGGCTTCCTCATGTAATGAATGAGCAATTGTCTGCTGACTAACCATGATTCCTCTTAATGTTTCTCCTATTCAAGAGAGCATATCATAATGTAAAGGAGTGACAAAGGTATTATTAAGATAATCTGGAATCCACTGTAGTTATATAAAAAAGTAAATCATATTAAACTATGGCACTTTATTATTATGAATAAATTAATTACCATCCATCTCACTACTTATTGTGACAGATCAGGGTGTTGAAATAGTCTGAAGGCTGCTGATCTTGATAATCTGGTTTATATGAATGAATTGCTCATCTTGCATTTATAGTTCCCTATAGAGAGGCCTCCTTAGCTATCTCCAAGTCTACCTCTGAGAAGCAGATGCTGTTGTTTTCCAGTCATCAGGAAATTCAAGCATGGTTCAGCCCAAGGAGATCCATTTCCAAGAGTGTGAGAGACAGAATACTGGTTTCTTGTCTGAGGACTTATGTCTGCCCCATATGATCCACTCCTTCAGGGGAGCTTCCAAACTTAAATACAAGAATATGAACATATTCTTAACAGAGCAGTTATATTAAAATATTCTACAATTAGGCCCAGCATGTATATAAGAAGCATACAGCTGCATCCACATGAAAAAACAAAACCACGATAGGAATTGTTTTATTACAGCTTACCCAGGAGAAGACATTTGACCCTGACCTTAAAAGATATGTAGACATTTTCTCAGAAGGGAAAGGTTGGAAAGGGAATGCTAAACACTTCATGAAAGCTCATGAAGTGTTGGCTGCAGTGTAGGGTGTATTTAGAGAACTTGGTACTCATAATTATGTTACAGGTGGATTACTCAACAGTTGATCCAATTTGACATCCTCTGCCTAAAATAAATGTGGAATGAATCAGCTACTCTTAATCAAGTAATTGCTCAGGAGATGTTCTAAAGTTATTTGGTACATACCAGACAGGATCTCTGAATTTGTTGTCAGAGTAATAGAATTCCTAAGAGAGGTGTTGAAATTAAGAGGTAGAAAGTGGTTGGCTAAGCTATACTCAACAGAGAAATCGTAATTTGAGTCATGGAATTTGCTTTCCCCTTCCTTCCTTCCTTCCTTCCTTCCTTCCTTCCTTCCTTCCTTCCTTCCTTCCTTCCTTCCTTCCTTCCTTCCTTCCTTCCTTTCTTCCCTCCCTCCCTCCCTCCCTCCCTCCCTCCCTCCCTCCCTCCCTCCCTCCCTTCCTCACATGAGGTGTCTACTTTTTTGCCAGCTACAATACTAGGCACTATGCTTAAGCAATAAACAAAAGCAGATATGGTATCTGCCTCTTCTCCCCTTAAAAAATTGGGGAGCAGAGCCTCTTTTCCATGGGGCTGCAGGGGGTTTCTTTTCTCCTCAGCCAGGGCTGGAGGTCAAGATCAAACCTTGAGGGTCATTGTCAGGACTGCCACGAGCCGGGCAGTCTCATTTTTCCCACCTCAGATACTTGTAAAATAAAATTTAAACATTGGAGGAGGGGGCAGTTATGGGAGAAAGACATTTACCAAATAACCATCCAAATGAATTTAAAATTACAGCTTTACTATTATCAAGGCAAAGTTATTGGAGATATGAGATTTATAATAGAGGTTTAGCCTCGCCTTAAAAGGCAATATAAAGTAGTAGTTAACCCCATGGGCTCTGGAACCAGGGTTCCTAATTTTGATTGTTGGCTATACTGCTTTCTAGTTGATAGTGAGAAAATTATTTAATCTGTCTGTGCATCAATTTCCTCATTGAAAAAATGGATATTATAATGGATTATACTCTGAAAATGGAGACTAAAAGGTAGTTGTAAGACAATGCATTATGTGCAAAACACTAGAAGAGGGCCTAGTACATAAGTGCTCAATAAATGCCCTCGTCACTGCCACTGTCACTGTCATTATTACTTGCGGCGGGTAGAGGAGTGGAGGAAGTGATAGGAAGCGTTCCTTGAAGAAGCGATCACTGCACCGAAATCTGGAGGCTCAACAGAATTTACCAGGGAAAGGTGAAGTGGGTGAGTTGTGAGAACATGTACAAAGGCCCTATTTCTGGAGTAAATGTGTCAAGTTCAAGGTGCTGAAAGAGGGTCACTGAGGCAAAGTGAGTTAGGGGGGAAATGGTACAAGGGAGGGTGGAGAAGTGGGCAGGGGACAAATAGTGTGGAGTATTAAAACGATATTACAAATTTGGGTTTTCATTCTAACAGCAAATAAGAATCCATGGAAAGTTTTTATAAAGAAGGCTGACATGATCAGATTCACATTTTGTAACTTAATTCTTGCTAGAAGCATGAAAAACAAGATGGGAAGCTGGCAAAACTGGATGTGAACAAACTATTGAAATTGCCCAGGAACGTGATTATGAGGCCTGTCCTAGGTGGTGGAACGAGTGGAGTGGACAGATTGGAGGAATCTTTCGGATGTAAAATGAGCAGGACTTCATGAAAGACTAGGTGAGGGTTCAGAGAAGAAGGCTCTAAAATTCTGGCTTATGCAGCCTTTGAGACTGGGCCTGCTAGAAGATCAGGTCTGGGGGGAGGAGCAGGGGGAAGGCTGATTCCACACGTGCTGTATATGAGGTGCCTTTGAGCTTCTAAAAGAAGATGTCTAATTGGCAACTGAATATAATTGTTTGGGGCTCTGAACATATATTTATGAAAAGATATCTGTTTATGTGGCAATTATCTAGAGGTGATTTCTGAAGCCAAGAGAGGGGATATAGGCAATAGAGTCTAGAGCAAGGCCGCCAATAGCAATATAATGTGAGCTGCATATGTAATAATTTTCTAGTAACCACATTAAAAGATAGTTAAAAAAAACATGTGAGGTTAATTTTAATAATATATATTTTATTTAATGAAATACACTAAAGTACCTTTTCAACATATAATCAATATAAAATTATATAAAATATTTTATATTAATTTTCCATACCAAGTCTTCGAACTCTAGTGTGATTTTTAATACTTATAGTACACATAATTTAGACTATACACAGTTTAAGTGCTCAGTAGCCAAACCCTTCGTGGCTACCTACTGAACAGCACAAGGCTAGAGGTTGGCTGGGAAAAAGGAGAAGAGAGGGAGCAAAAGGGAGGGGAAGAGAGGGTAATGTACTAAAAGCCAAAGAGATCGTATTTCTAAAAAACAAAAACAAAAAACATTAGTGCTCAAAATGTTCAACTAACTTTAGACTTTGCCACTATAAAAGGTGTTTTTTCCTTAAATTGCATAGTTCTGTCCCGTTTTGGAAAGCCTTAATTGACCTCACAACTCTTTAGTTCCAATCTCATTTTTCTCAATTTTTAGCATCAAACTTCTTAAAAAACATTCTGTACCTGCTATTTTTATTAACTCTTTTTAATTGCCTGTAACCTACATTTCATTCCCATCATTTTATAAAAGCTGCACTCCCAGCGATCGTCCATCAAGTCCAATTATCTTTCCAGAACATCCTTTGTTCCTTGCCCAACTGGTTGGACCCTGCTGCCGTCAAGACAGAGAAGACCAGGGAGAGCCATGTTTTGGGGAAAATTTGAGAGTTGCTTTTTGGTCATGTTAAATTTAAGATGTCTTTGAAACTTCCAAATAATGATGCCCTTCTTGACAGTTGGATACATGAGTCTGCAGATTAGAGGACTGGAAATATACATTATGGGTCATCTTCATATTGATGATATTAAAAGCCATAAAAAATACATGGAGTATTATAAAAAGAAAGAATAAAAATGATAGAATAGAGAACCTCACATCTGAAACTTACAGAATCCTAGCATTCAGACTATGGTTAGAGGCAGAAGAATCTTTTCCAATCATAAAAGTCGTTACTGCTTCACTTAATTACTTCTCAAAATGTCTCTCTTTCCTACTAGAATATAAGTGTAGATTTTGGGACTGTCTTTTTTTGTTTTTGTTTTTATTGAACAGAAATAGACCCCTCTGCATGTGTAAGTGCCTGTGAGTGTATGATTGCATATGAACAAAAAGAAGTCATAAGAAATCAGTGAGTAAGGAAAGAGTTAGATAATAAATGCTTTTGAACTACTGGTTAGCCATACAAAAATCAAATTTTAATTCTCACTTTACAAGGTTTTAAAATGAATCCCAGTTGAGTAAGAGTGCTATGTATAAAAATTTAAGCTATGAGAAAAGAAAAATTCAAGTTATGTTTATAAAAGATCTCAATGAGGGGAAACAAATTTCAACACAAATGGAAGAGATAAATAGCTAATCAATTTATCTAGACCATTCACTTATCAATTCTTTCTTTCCTCATTGATTTGTGTTTCTCTTCTTATTTTACATGAGAGTATTAAAATGTGGAGAACCTGATTTTTTCAATTGGTCTGTTTACTGATTCTTGATTTAAGATAAAATTGTATTATCTATTGGAACTTCATCATATATTTTAATCTATATACATCAAGTCTATTTGTTTTATTGATTATTATTTTTCTAGAAAAATTTTAGAACTATTTTGCCAGGATCTCAAAGAAGTTCTCCTTGAATATTTCTTTGTGTTAAATTAATCTCTGGATAATTTTTGGAGAACAAGCCAAATAAAGTTACATCTTCAATTCATGCCATCTACTAATAAATTCCAGGCAGAATCAGAATTGAAGTACAAAAATTTAAACTATAAAAAAAAAAGGAAAAGAAAAAGAAATAAAGAAAGAGGAGGGCTTTGGAAAGCAAGGAGGAGAGAAAAGAAAAAGAGGAAAAGAAATATTAATTAATAGTAGATCTCAGATTAAGAAATTCTAAACAAAGAAGTGAAAACATCATATAGTACAAAAATAAATACATATGAGCATATAAAATTTAAATTTATATCAGTTATAAATAAATAAATAAATATTAAAATAGTATTAATACACAGAAATCAATTGCCACAAATAGTTTCAGCAATTTAATATTTTTTCTCTGTAAACAGTTGTATAAATAAATTAGGAAATAACAGGGAGACTTAAAGAAAAATTGAACAGATAATTTATTGAAGTAAAAATGGCCAATAAACACAACATATTAATTAATTTCATTATTACTTAAAAATATAAAAACAAAAGTGACTTTATTAATGTTTTTATAGTTTTTAAAATATATATCTTTATTGATTTCAGAGAGAGGAAGAGAGAGAGAGAGAAACATCAATGATGAGAGTCACTGATCAGCTGCCTCCTGCATGCCCCTGACTGGGGATGGAGCCCGCAACCCGGGCATGTGCCCTGACCGGGAATCGAACCCCAATCACCTGGATCCTAGGCCGACGCTCAACCACTGAGCCACGCCCGGCTGAACTATTAACGTTTTTAAATGCTTATTGAGTGTTTACCATGTAAGTTGCTGTTCCATATTCCATAATACATAATATGATTGATGCTTATAAAAAGGTAAAGGGCCTTACTACAGGTTAAAGTAGATCTTAATCTACTACAGCCAACTTGTTATAACTCATTGTTAACTATTCTACATAATGTATATGTGACTGTGTGTGTGTGTATTTCCTCTCATTCCATTTTCCTCTCCATTTGTAGGTCTTCTCTAGATTAAACTTCATTACTTTAAAAATGGATTACTGCAATTAATATGCTTCTAGCCTCTCTCCCCTAAACTAATCTACATGTGTCTGCCAGGTCAGTTTTCTGAAATGAAAATGATGAGACTCCTGCTAGGAAATTTTAAATGTTTCAAACCCCCTACATAGGATTAGATGTAATGTCTTCCATGAAATAGACAAGGTTAATCAAGGCAGACTCTTCTGCACATTTAAACATTTAATTTTGATGATGTGCTGATTTCTTTGGAACAATAGCCCGACACAATTCCATGAGAGTTGATAATGAAAGTTACCACTGAGTTTCCTCCTGCTTTACTTGGTAATGGTGGAATTTGGATGAAGATTTGACAGACAATTTTGAAATTCCATTCATATATCTTTTAAAAACCAATCTAACCATTTAGAGATTATTATTTCATATAAAACACATTTTTAGGTTTCTATGCCCCTTATCTGTGAAGCCATTTTAATACATTAAAATGTTTTTCACTGAGGATGAAGTTCACTTAAGAATATGATTCTTCGTAATTTTTTTCAGAACACTTATTACCTCCTTATTTCTCAGGCTATAAATAAAAGGGTTTAGTACAGGAATTACTATTGTATAAAAAATTGCCACCAGCATATCTTTATCCCCTTCGTCAAGTGGGCGAATATACATGAGAAGACAGATGTAGAATGTGGAGACAGACAGAAAGTGGGACGCACAGGTAGAAAAGGCTTTACCTCTCCCTTCTCTGGATTTAATCTTGAAAACAGCAAAAAGGATGCAAATATAAGAAATCAAGACAGTGGCAATGGTGAAGATTTGAATTGGCATTGAAAAGATATATATCATTAATTCATTGATGTAAGGGTCAGTACAGGAGAGTCTATAGAGTGGAAGGATATCACAAAAAAAATGGTCAATTTGATTAGACCTGCAGAAAGTTAACCTCAATAGAAGCCCTACATGGATCACGGAATGCAGATTACTAGCTATGAAGATCCCTGTGGTCATCTGAATGCAGAGCTTCTTTGACATCATGGTGTGGTACTTCAGGGGGCTGCAAATGGCCACATAGCGATCGTAGGCCATTGCCGCCAGGAGGAAGCACTCTGCAGTTTCAGCAAGGCAGAGAAAATAAAACTGTACCATGCATTCATTGAGGGAAATCATTCTGTCCTCAGAAAAGAAGTTCTCTAACATCTTGGGGGTGATGGCACAGGAACAACAGGAATCCGCGAGAGCCAGGTTGCCCAGAAAGATGTACATTGGTGTGTGAAGGTGAGGCTCCATGATTATCAGTGCCACCAGGCCGAGATTACCTATCATGGTGATCAGGTAGGTGGCAGAGAACACCAAAAACAGAAGGTTCTTCAGCACTGGATGATCTGTAAATCCCATGAGGACAAACTCAGTTGTCAAGGAGTGATTTTCCTTAGTCATTCCTGGCTTCTTGGCTGAGATAGAAATCATAGAGAAATGAGATTCTAAAGCAGAGGGGCTCTCATTCTCCCCGTTAATATTTCCATAGACAAAAAGGAAACAACTCTCTTCGCTCATCCTATGCTGTCTCCCGAAAACTAGCATATGCACAGTAGGTCCAGTCTGTGAGAGGCAAAGTATCACAGGCAGTGTCCACAGGGCTGTCTAGAAATGCCCATGTGAAGTCCCAAGACATGATAGCTTTTGCTGCATGAATGATCCAAAGCTGATGTGAAATTTCCGAGTCAGTGTATATAATTTGGCATTTACAGAATTAAAAGACATTTTTTTTATGTTGTCTTTTTCTCCAGGAAAAAATAAACAAGTTTAAAATACTTTCTTATGGGATTGATGTGTTTGAAAATAAATTGCTCTTTAGACATTTGAAATGTCTAATATTAAAAACTCCACAGAATCACAGTGAGTTTTTTAAATGGTTTCTCTAGCTTAGTATCCTTTCACAGCTAGGTTTACCAAGGGATATTTAAAAGAAAGACCTACTCATCTTTAAGACAGGGTGAGAATATAGGTTAATTTTTATACCATTTTATATTTAGTTCAACATTCTGATCTTACTCCTATATTAATATAACACATTTCCCAAGAAATAATTATTCTTAATTATTTGTTTATCCTAATATTTTCTGTCTCTAGTTTTAAGTATCCTACATGCACACCTAATATTATGAGATTTGGCAACTAAGTCTCCACTCACAATGTTCATATTCCTCATGATAAATACCTATCTTGTACTCTCTTTTGGAGGTTCTGCATTCATTATATGATTATTTACATTACAAACTCATTTACTCCTAACCCACCATATGTTTATTGGAACTCAGTAAACACCCAAGCTTATTATTTACTACAGTTTAGCAACCATAATATTACAAGAAACATGGTTTTTTAAGAATGTTAACATCATCTTTCTTTTCTTACATAAATTGCTAAAAATATTTAGCCTCAGCATTTTTTCAGTAGACAGTTTTTAAAAAGAGCCTAGAATGGTTAATCAGAGTACACTGTTTTTAAAACATATTTTGTTTAGTTTTTTCTATTTCTTATCATTGTTTACACTGAATTTAATATACTATTTTTCTATTTCTTCATATAGTGTGGTAAGGTTTTCTGGAGTCTTATCACTAGAGGATTATAATCAAATGAATAGAATAAGTTTGTCTTTTGAATTTTAGGTCCATAACACTTTAAAAATACTGTTTAGAATTATAGTATTTTGGAAAAACTAAGTAAAAGTATGCAAAACATACACACAGCTTTTTATTATTTTAGCAAAACATAATGGCAAATCAATTAATAATAATGTATCATATGAATTCTGGTTTTGTTTTCAATAATCACTATTTTATTTAGAAGATAATGGATCAGAATAATGAGTAAAAACTCACTCTCCTTCCCCCAACGTGACATGCATATTATTCAACTAAATTAGAAATCAATTTTACTTTATATCCCATAATTATTTTACAAAGTTAGTAATAGCCTTACCTGTATATTTACTGATAAGACAATGGTATTTTTGAGCTCAGAATAGAACAGAATGACCCACTGTACTACTACGTCTCATACGGCTTTCCATGGTGTCTTCAATTTAGAGACAGGCCAAGAAAATATTTAAGTGGATAAAATACAAAACCATTTAAAACTGCTGACATATTTTAGGGAAATATGTATTTCTGCATTTTAATGCTTTAATATAAATAAATTAGAAATCAGTCCTCATATTTTGAGTTTACTGACATTTTACAGTAGCTGATTGGCCAACTGATGCTGTTTGCTTTTAGAGAAATGAAGAATAAAAATCTTGGTCTTTAAATCATTTGAGAATAAATTAAGTAAATTTAGGGTACTCTCTCTACCAATAGGTCAGTGACAATAATTATGTTAGCCTCAGGGCAAAGTTAGAGTTTTCCATGGACTCCAAAGGGATTTCCTTGGCATTGCCGTCATGATATTTCAGCAGAGACTCCTAACCCGAGAGACACTGTTTCCAAAACACAAGTAAACCAAAGAGCATCAGTTAAAGATAAATGTCCTTTGAGATTCTGGGGTTAAATCAAATGACCATCACTGAAGTCAGCTAAGGATCATGTTGATTTTTTAATTTTTACACACTTGAGACCCACCCCCTCATCTTCTTTGCTTGAAAACTATAAGAGAGAGAAAAAAATTCATATTGATCATTTAATGGAGGAAGTGGAAGTTAACCCAAAATGTGAAGAGAGATTTGGATTTGTGGAAAAGGGACAAAGGTGAGGTTACAGTCTTCTGTAATCCCTTTGATGAGTAAGACCGTCCTCTAGATTCCTCCTCTGAAATAACTCTGACACTGTTTTTTATTTATTTTTTATTTTTTAAAAATATATCTTTATTGATTTAGAGAGAGAGGAAAGGAGAAGAAGAGAGACAGAAACATCAATGATGAGAGAGTCATTGATCGAGCCCGCAACCCGGGCATGTGCCCTGACCGGGAATCGAACCCCGATCGCCTGCATCCTAGTCGATGCTCAACCGCTGAGCCACGCCCGGCTGGGCGACAGTGTGTTTTTTAGATTCACTTATGCATCATGAGAGAACTTTTTAATTAGTCTTCCATATCCACATTTTTCTATTATAGATATGCTCTTATGGACTGAAAATGTTTTTGACTCCTCATTACTCTCCAAACCAAATCTTTGTCTTTTATTATTTCAAGGCCTCCATGGACTGGGCTTCTTTCACCTATGATTTTATTTTTTACCATTAATCTTTAAGAATCTATCTCCAAAAACATAGCCATCACTTCTCTATTCCTCAATGCACTAGACTTAAATCCTAACTCAGAATATTTACTCAGAATCTACTTCTTTCTGTGAAGGCCTGGGGGGGGGGGAGTTGAAGGGGAGGGGATCAATGGGGGGGAAAGGGGGGACATCTGTAATACTTTCAACTAGATAAATTTTAAAAAATAAATAAAAGGCCCTTGCCCTCTTTAACCTATTCCTCTATCCAAGTCCTATTTAATCTTTCTCTATATGAGGTCTGATTCCCTTCATGAGTCTTCAGCTGTCTGATCTGAAAAATAATTAGCTGTGTTTATCGTACAAAGAGCTCTTAATCATACTTCACTTGTGTATCCCTTCATTCAGTTTTTCTTTGTATGAAAGTCTTGTTTATTCTCAGCTGAATTTTTTAAATTTATTTTCCATACTGCAAACCTCTCATTGTACCAGGTAATGTAGGCCCTCAAAGAATGCTTATTGAATTGGTTGCCGAAATTTCATTTAAATTAAATTCAACATCCACAGCGTGATTGTAAAAGACAAGTCACTGAGTCAGACATTGACCCCTCAGTAGAGGTGGGGTTGGGAAGTAACTTGTATATATAAATAAGAAATAATCCTATTGTCATAGTACTACCAATTCAGAGAGTAAATTACTTATACAACTACAAATAGAGCAGCTCAGACTGAGTTAAATATCAAAATAGAACTGTATACAAGGTATACGGGAACACAAAGAAGGACATAACTTAGAAGACAAAAAAAAGACTTTGCAATGAAATGACATTTCCAATGATTTGTTTTATTTAATTATTGTTGACACTATTACAGATGTCCCCCATCCTTCCCTTTGCCCCCCTCCACCCAGTCCCTGCCCCACCCCAGGCCTTCCCCACACTATTGTTTGTGTCCATGGATTATGCCTATATGCATATATGTTCTTTGGCTAATATCTTTCTGTCCACCCTAACCCCCTCCCCTCTGAGATCTGTCATTCTGTTCTATGCATCCATGCCTCTGGACCTATTTTGTTCATAAGTTTATTTTGTTCATTAGATTCCACATATAAATAAGATCATGTGATATTTGTCTCTCACTAGCTGACTTATTTTTCTTAGCAAAATAATCCCCAAGTCCATCCATACTGTCACAAAAGATAGGAGATTCTTCTTCTTTATAGCCACATACTATTCCATGGTGTAAATGTCCCACAGCTTTTTTATCCACTCATCTGCTGATGGGCACTTGGGCTGTTTCCAGATCTTAGCTGCTCTAAATAACACTGCTATGAACATAGAGATGCACATATTCTTTCTGATTGGTGTTTTGGAATTCTTAGGATATATTCCCAGAAGTGGGATCACTGGGTCAAATGGCAGTTTCTTTTTTAATTTTTTGAGGAAACTCTGTACTGTTTTCCATAGTGGCTGCCCCAGTCTGCATTCCTGCCAGCAGTGTGCCAGGGCTCCCTTTTCTCCACCCCCTCGCCAGCACTTGTTTGTTGATTTACTGATGGCAGCCATTCTGGCAGGTGTGAGATGATGCCTCATAGTGGTTTTAATTTGCATCTCTCTGACAATGAGCATTTTTTCATATGTCTCTTGGCCATCTGTATGTCCTCTTTGGAGAAGTATCTATTCAGGTCCTTTGCCCATTTAAAAAAAAAAAAAAATGTCTTTATTGACTTCAGAGAGAGGAAGGGAGAGGGAGAAAGAGAGATAGAAACATTAATACTGACAGTCATTGATGGGCTGCAGAAGGGGTCGGTACAAGCTGCCGCTGAACCCAGTGACCTGGGCAGAGACGAAGCACAGAGGGGCAGCCACAGTTCTTTGGCAACCACCATTAACAGGAAGAAAATCAAAGCCATGGAGCCGGGCTGACTCCCCTCACCCTCCCTCCCAGAGCTACCAGAGGCCCCAGCAGGAGCTGTAGCAGTGAGTGTCTGGTTCAGAGCACATTATCCGCAACCCTGAGACCTGGATTCGCAGAAGCATTTCTTCCCTGAGCACGATGGCAGTAGAGATGAGGCACTGGGGTCTGGCAGTCACCATTACTAGGAGAACAAAGCCCCGAAGGCACCAGCAGGCCTCCCAGGCCCACTGCACTCCCGCCTATCACGGCTGCACTGCGGACAGCATCTGGTTGCAGGGGAAAGCACTGGGATTTCAGGCTTGAAACCCCACCACCCACTACATTCAGCTGTGGGGTTCGTGCCCTGAGACTCAGGTGACCTGGTTACGGAGGAGAGGCCCACCTACCCAGGAAACAACATTTTCCACACCCAGCAGAGACCTGAGAAGCCAGAGCAGAGTAAGAGACACCGAAAACCCTTTTGCTTCAGCGCCACCTACTGGTAAACAAAAGAAATACTTCTTATTGACTCAGCAGCCTACTACAGAACTGCCGCTCTGATGCTTAGAGAACGAAACCACCAAATACCATGAATAACTAAAATAACAAGGCAGCTCAGAAGGAAAGTTAAAAAAAAAGTTCAGAAAATAAACAAAGACATGTAAATCTGTGATTTAAATGACAGAATTCAGGATTGCAGTTCTGAAAAAAACTGAAAGAGATACAAGAAAACACAGATAGGCAGTTTAATGAACTCAAAATAAAACCAATGAACAAAACAAATAATTTACCAAAGAGATAGAAACTTTTTACAAGAACCAAATAAAAATTCTGGAGAAGAACTCGATAACAGAGATAAAGAATGAACTAGAGAGCTTAGGAAATAGAGCTGAGCAGATGGAGAAAAGAATATGTGATATCGAAGACAGAAATTTAGAAATGACACAGATGGAAGAAGAGAGAGACTTGAGAGTAAAAGTCTCAAGTGAAAGACCTCTACAAGAACTATCTGACTCCATCAGAAAGAGCAATGTAAGACTAATGGGTAAAGAGAAGAGTTAGAAGGGAGCAGAGAGCCTATTCAAACAAATCATTCACAACTTCCCAAACCTATGGAAAGAACTAGATCCTTGAATCCATAAAGCAAACAGAGCACTTAATTATCTCAATCCAAAAAGGCCTTCTCCAAGGCACATTATATTAAAACTGAAAAATTAATGACAAAGAATTCTCAAGGAAGCCAGGGAAAAGAAGACAATAACATATAATGGAAATCCCACTAAATTATCATTGGATTTCTCATTGGAAACCTTACAAGCCAGGAGAGAGTGGAAACAAATGTTCAAACTATTGAAAGAGAAAAGTTACCAGCTCAAAATAATAAATTCAGAAAAGTTAACCTTTAGATGTTAAGGAGAAATAAGGACTTTTTCAGACATAGGGAAGCTTAGGGAATTTACCCCTGTTAAGACCTTCATTATAGGGAATTTACCCCTGTTAAGACCTTCATTATAGGAAATACTCAAGAGGATTATTCTACTAGAAACAAAAGGCAAAGGGATACAAAGCTATGGGTAGATTACTAACAGACAGACAGAAGCAGGGTATTGCAACCCTTTTTCAGAATAGGGTATTATACATTTAAATATAACATAAAGGTTAAAGGAGGTAAAACATTTTTTTTAAAAGAGAAGAAGACAGTAGCTACTGCAATTCTGAAATGAATTCGCAGCAAAAATAGGGATAATTTGTGACAACAAAAACATAAAATGGGAGGGGGTGAAGGTCTAAATTTGCAAAGGGAAATGGAGATAAGATGTATTCAAAATAAAAAGGACTATTATATATATAAAACTTTTTTTTCCATAAACCTAATGGTAACAAGAGGCAAAGATGGACATTTTATAATGATAAAGGGGACATTACATCGAAAAGACATAACACTTCTCAATATATATATACCCAATCAGGGAATACCAAAGTATATAAAGCAACTACTAATAGAACTAGAGGGAGAAATTGACGAAAACACAGTTATAGTAGGGGACCTAGATGCCCCATTGCTAACTATGGATACATTATTCAAACAGAAGATCAACAAGGAAATATCAGTCTTAAATGACAAATTAGACCAAATGGACATGACATTTACAGAGCCTTTGATCCCAGGACACCAGGTTATATATTCTTCTCTACTGCACATGGAACATTCTCAAGATGTTGGGACACAAAACCAGCCTTAACAAATTTACAAAGATTGAAATAATACCAAGCATATTCTCCAACCACAGTACTTTGAAATTAGAAATCACCTGCAAAAAGAAAGTGGGAAAAAAGACAACTATGTAGAGATTAAACAACATGCTACTAAAAATGACTGGGTCAAAGAATAAATAAAGGAGAGATGAAAAGACAGGTAGGGACAAATAAGAATGATAATACAACATATGAAAACCTTTGGGATGCAGCAAAAGCAGTAATAAGAGGAAAGTTTATATCATTACGGAGCTATGTCAAGAAAACAAGAAAAATCCCAAGTAAACAACCTAATATCACATCTTAGAGAACTAGGAAAAAAAAGAACAAAAGCAGCCCAAAGTCAGCAGAAAGAAGGAAATAATAAAAAAGAGCAGAAATAAATGAAATAAGAGAACAAAAAGGCTATACAAAAAATTAATACAACAAAGAGCTGATTCTTTGAAAAGACTGATAAAATTGACAAGCTAGACTCACTAAGGAAAAAAGAGAAGAGACTCAAATAAACACAATCAGAAATGAAAGAGAAGTTACCACAGACACCACAGAAATGCAAAGGATCATGCAAGAATGCTATGAAAGACTACACGGTACCAAATTTAACAACCTAGAAGAAATGGATAAGCTCCTAAAAATATATAACCTTCCTAGATTGAATCGTGAAGAACTGAAAAATCTAAATAGATCGATCAACAGAAAGGAAATTGAAACAACCATCAAAAACCTCCCAAAAAGAAAAATCCAGAACCAGATGGCTTCATTAGTGAATTCTACTAAACATTCAAAGATGATCTAATACCTACCCTTCTCAAACTCTTCCAAAAATGTCAAGAGGCAGTACTTCCTAACACATTTTATGAGACCAACGTAACCTTGTTACCAAAACCTGGCAAGGATAACACAAAAAAAGAAAACTACAGACTAATATCTCTGACAAATACAGATGCCAAAATCCTAAACAAAATACTAGCAAATCAAATACAACAATACATTAAAAAAATAATACATCACGACAAAGGCGATTAATTCCAGAGACACAAGGATAGTTCAACATATGTATCGATCATTGTAATACACCACATTAACTAAATGAAGGATTAAAAACCACATGATCATATAAATAGATTCAGTAAAAGCATTTGATGAGATACAACATCCATTTATGATGAAAATATTCAATAAAATGGGTATAGAAGAAAACTACTTCAACATAACAAAGGCCATAAATGACAAAACCTCAGCTAATATCATACTCTATGGTGAAAAACTGAAAACTTTTCCTCTAAGATCAGGAGCAAGACAAGGATGCCCACTCTCACCACTATTATTCAGCATAGTACTGGAAGTCCTAGCCAGAGCAATCAGTCAAGAGAAAGAAATAAAAGGCATCCAAATTGGGAATAAAGAATTATAACCATCACTTTTTGCAGACGACATGATTCTTTATATAGACAACCTTAAAGACTCCACTAAAAAACTATTAGAAACAATAAACAAATAGAGTAAAGTTGCAGGATACAAAATCAATGTTCAGAAATCCATTGCATCCCTATATACTAACAAGGAAATTTTTTTAAAAAAGAAATGAAGAAAACAATTTCTTTTGCAATTGCAACAGAAAGAACAAAATATTAAGTTTAGGAATAAACTTAACAAAGGATGTGAAGAAACTATGCACTGAAAAGTACAAGACTTTATTAAAAGAGAATGAAGGGAAAGAAAAAAAAGATATTCCTTGTCCATGGATTGGAAGAATCAACATAGTTAAAATGACCATGTTACCCAAAGCAATATAACACCTCTAATGCAAAGACATTTTAAAATAACATTTACACCTGGCCGGGCATGGCTCAGCCGTTGAACGTCGACCTAGGATCCAGGCAATCGAGGTTCAATTCTCCGTCAGGGCACATGCCCGGGTTGCGGGCTCGATCAATGACTCTCATCATTGATGTTTCTCTCTCTCCCTCTCCTTTCCTCTCTCTGAAATCAATAAAGATTTTTTTTTTAAAGATAAATTTAAAAAAAAAAAAAAAGCATTTACATCCCAATGGAATTTTTTTAAAGAAATAGAGAAAGAAAAAAAAAATCATCAGATATGTATAGAACCACAAAAGAGCCCAAATAGCCAAAGCCATACTGATAAAAAAGAATGACTCTCTGACTTCAAATTATACTACAAAGCAACAATAATCAAAACAGCATGTCTAGGCAGAAAAGCAGACACACAGATCACTGGAACACAATTGAGGGCCCAGAAATAAATCTACATGTACATGAGCAAAAAAATTTCAATACAGGAGCCAAAAAAAAAAAAAAAATACAATGTCTAAAAGACAGCCTTTTCAATAAATGGTGCTAGGAAAATTGGAAAGCCACTTGCAAAAGAATGAAACTAGGCTTCTATTTGTCTCCATCTATAAAATGTAACTCAAAATGGACCAAAGACCTAAATATAAGACAATAACATAGGAAAACACATAGGTACTAGACTTATGTACCTTGGTCTTAGAGAGGATTTTATGAATTTGACCTCAAGGCAAGGAAAGTGAAAGCAAAAATAAGTAAGTGAGATTATATGAAACTAAAAACTTCTGTGCTACAAAAGAAACTGTCAACAAAACAAAATGGCAACCATTCAAATGGAAGAAGATATTTGCAAACAACACTTTTGATAAGGAGTTAATATCCAAAATATATAAAGAAATTATATAACAACAACAATCCAATTAAAAAATGGGCAGAGGACCTATACAGATGCTTCTCTCAAGACATACAAACGGCCAACAGATATATGAAAAGATACTCAACATCACTAGCTATTAGAGAAAAGCAAATAAAAACTACAATGAGATACCACCTCGCCTGGTAGAATAGCTATTATCAACAAGACAAGTAATAAGTGTGGAGAGGTTGTGGAGAAAAAGGCACCCTCATTCTCTGCTGGTGAAAATGTAAACTGGTACAGCCACTGTGGAAAACAGCATGGAGGTTCCTCAAAATATTAAGAATAGAGTTACCATATGACCCAGCAATCCCTCTTTTGGGTATCTACCTGAGAACCTTGAAACCATTTATTTGCAGATATGTGCACCCCTATGTTCATTGCAGCACTAGTCACGGTGGCCAAGATATGGAAACAACCGAAGTGCCTTTTGATAGATGATTGGCTAAAGAAGGTGTGGGACATATACACGGTGGATACTACTCGGCCATAAGAAAATGTGAAATACTGCCGTTTGCAACCACATGGACGGACCTTAATGAAGAGTATCACGCTAAGCAAAACAAGTCAGACGGAAAAAGTGAAGAACCGTATGATTTCACTCCTATGTGGGGTATAAAACTGGAAGCAACAAATGAACAAATGAGACAAACAGACAAATAAAAACTCCTAGACACAGACAGCAGTGTGGTGGTTACTACGTGGGAAGCGGGGTGAGTGGGAGGTAGGAAAGGGGAAAGGGGTCAAATATATGCTGACAGAGGAGGTTTGATTTTATGTGGTAAACACCCCGTGCAATACACAGATCATGTATCACAGAATTGTACACTTGAGACCTATATAATTTTATTAACCGATGTCACCTCAATTAATTTAATTTAAAAACTAGAAGGCTTCTCCACAGCAAAAGAAACAACAAAATGAAAGGCAGCCTATGGAATGGGAGAAAATATTTGCAAACCATATATCACATAAGAAGCTATTATCTAAAATATATAATGAATTCATACAACTCAATAGCAAAACAACAAATAATTCAATTAAAAACTGGGCAAAGGCCTACTTTTTTTCATAAAAGAGATAGAAATGACCAACAGGAACCTGAAAAGGTGCTCAGGATCGCCAGAGACGTCTGTTTTACCAGGAATACTCTAACATTTGCTAGTCTCTTTCTGGGTGCCAGGCTCTGTGTTAAATGTTATACAATGATTACTCTTGTAAATCTTCACAACAAATTTCTACAGTCAATTTTATTCTTGCCCCTCCCTAGTTTACAAGTGAGAAAACAGAGGCACGGAGAGTTTGTGATTTAGCCAGAGCATATGGCTAGTGAGCGGTACAGCGTGACTTCAAAACCAAAGCGCCTAAACCTAGAGTGTACGCATGTCACCATTCTATTTCACCAGCATTAACAATTAAGATAGTGCTGCTCTGGATCAGGCGAATGCCCCATTCATTATGTGTGATTAGTCCAGGGAGATTTGGGGGGAAATTGGAGGCATTAATAAACTTATGAAGCAGATTTCTGTTAATGCAACCTGTGGCCAACTTTAAATTCAAATTAGAAAAACAGACCATTCCTTTGTGGCACCTAGGACTCAGGACTATCAAATCTTCACCTGAGGATATTTTTTCCATTGATATTTAGAGAGAGTAGAAGGTAGAGAAGGGGGGAGAGAGAGAGAGAGACATGGATTGGTTGCCTCCGGTACATGCCCTGACCAGGGCTGGGGATCGAACCTGAAACCCAGGTACCTGCTCTTGACTGGGAATCAAACCCCTGACCCCTCAGTGCACTGGCTGATGCTCTAACCACTGAGCACACTGACCGGGGCAGAAGTATCAAATCTTGACAGGACAACTATGGAGGTATGGGGTGGAGTATGAAATTAGATATTTGAGGGAAAATAATAAATACTAATGAATCAGAATTCACAGAGAGAAGGGTTATAAATTTCAGAGAGCAGCCGTTACCACTTGCATTTTGCACTAATGAGTCAGCCTCAGCTTGATAGTGGTTGAGGGGTGGGAGAATATGCAATAGGCTTGGCTTAGGGCCAGAGCAGAGAAAAAATATCTGCCCTTTATGCAAGGTTACTATTGGGTTTTATAAATATTATGTAAACACTGTCTCATTTGATGACAGCCATATTACCTTTCCTAAGAAATCCCTGTGGATTCTCTAATAATGTCCACTGAGATGACAGGTAAATGCTGATACATATTTACAATTACAGAAGTTTTCTTATTCACAGTCTCTAAGCATCAAACTTTTAATAGAGTCTCTAGAGAAGACTCTCAGGTTCATTATTATATTTTCAACAAAGAGTATTAATTGTCTATGTATGTCCTCAGTTAAAAAGTGAACGAGAGTATTACCCAGGGTACTATCTTCAATGATTCTCAAGTGATGAATCATTTTTCAAAAACTAATGATAGTCTCAGAAAGGGAAATGTTTTTTATTATTTCTGTTCTGAGAAATCACTGAAGTAGTCCCTCCCCTTGGTTGTATAATAAAATGAGAGAAGATCTCTGGGTCTTATGTATCAGATTTGTTGAAGCCACTGATTTATATTTATAATACATGAAAAATGAGTATAAACATTGGAGACTAGCCTAGCATAAACTTTGAGATAATGAACAGAGGGGAAGGAAATCCAGTTTCTTTTGGAAAGCCTTAATTCCATCCATTTTTAAAACTTCTATTCATTTTTAATGGTGTAAACTGTAATGGATATAAAGCATTATCGAGTGTATTTCCAAATCTCTTTTCTTCCCTTTTAAATCCCTTCCTCTTCCTTTTTCCAATCTATTAGAGCAAGAGCAGAGTGAACTTTTTTGACACCTTTCACAATCCAGCATGAAGTCAGTGTCACCCAAGACTGACAGTTATATCAAGACTGAGGTAATTGGGTGTAAAAGGAATGCCCTTAGGAGAGACTTGAAACACCCAAATCTGGACACATGGGTAAGGACCCCATCTGGACACCGAAATGAGTGGGACCCCCCACTCTATGGGCTACAAGAACTCAGAGTTCCCACCAGCATTGCTTGGGCTTGGCTACATCACAGGTCATGCTCAGGGCCTTGCCGGACTCATCACTGTAGTCACCTGGCTTGAGACCGGTGCCCTCTTCTCCTCACCTGCAGATGCTGTCGGTGAGCAGAACTTTGCTCCCCATGTTTGCTCTTCTCTTTTCTATCACATAAACTCCCCCTCTCTATGTGTAACCTGCATGTGACTCTTTTGGCTTATTGGGGAGGCCTCCCCTAAGAAACCTGGCATTGTGGGAAGACTCCTTTCTGGGATGCTCCCATGCTCATGACACAATCTCTAGCCCTACCTGTGTCACTGTCCTGACCTAAATATTTCTCTTCTTCCCCCATTTTCTCTCTTTCCTTCGTGATTTTCTTAGTGTTTTCCTCAGAGCTCCTTTGTTTGTCCTTTCTTCTGCGGACTTGTCTCCGGGTGTGGGAGTGGAGCTAGGATGTGATGCCTACAATCCTGGTTTTAAGCTTTATATGGAAGTCCAAGCTGGGGTTTGTTCAAGGACAGAGCTCCCTGCTCTGGATTTGTCTTGGACCTCTCAGGTTATTTCCAAAGGGAGGTTAATCTAATTTAAGTGAGAAGAATGGGAAACACATTTTTGTACTTAAACAAACAAACCACAGACCAAAAATGGTGTCACTCATGCTGAAAACCCATGATACCAAACCTAGATTTAATACTTGATTTAATTGCAGTTTCAACCTCTCCCAGGAACATAATTTTTTTTTTTTTTAATCCTCACCTGAGGATATTTTTTTCATTGCTTTTCAGAGAGAGTGGAAGGGAGAAAGTGAGAGAGTGAGAGAGAGAGAAACATCTATTGGTTGCCTCTGTCATGCTCCCTGACTGGGGCCAGGGATTGAGCCTGCAGCCAAGGTATGTGCCCTTGGCAGGAATCGAGACTAATCAGAAAGCTGTTACTATTGTCCAGTAGGTTCCAAACCACATTACATGTTATAATTGTCTGGGGAAACTTTTGTACAAAATACAGATTGTGATGTATTACTTTAGCTATTAATTCATTGAGTAAGCAATGAAATCATATAATCTGCATTTTTGAAATACCCTTCAGTTGCCCCACCAGCATGGCTCAGCAGTTGAGCATCGACCTAGGATCCAGGAGATCACGGTTCAATTCCCAGTCAGGGCACATGCCCAGTTGCAGACTCCATCCCCAGTGGGGGGCATGCAGGAGGCAGCCAATCAATGACGACTCTCTCATCATTGATGTTTCTGTCTCTCTCTCTCCCTCCCTCTCTCTGAAATCAATAAAAATGCCCTTCAGTTGATTCAAAGGCATGTATATGGTATTGGGATTAACGAGGAGGACAAATAAATAGATAAAATAAGTCAGAATGTAGACTTACTAGGACTCAGTGACATAGTAGATGCAAAGGTTAGTCAGTGAAGGAGAGAAGAGACACTTAAAAGTGGATGGGTAGACGGTGATCAAAAATTGAGTTTGAGCCCGGCCGGGCATGACTCAGTGGTTGAGAGTCGACCTAGGATCCAGGCAATCAGGGTTCGATTCCCTGTCAGGGCACATGCCCTGGTTGCGGGCTGCTGCCAATCAATGACTCTCTCATCATTGATGTTTCTCTCTCTCTCCCTCTCCTTTCCTCTCTCTGAAATCAATAAAGATATTTAAAAAAAAAAAAAAATTTGAGTTTGAGAACTCAGATGTACTGGGAAGTTTGTAAAGAGAGCATCCTCTAAACATCTAGGTGAGCTACACTTAGTAGTAGTGTGAGTCTACTGAAGCTTAACAGAAACAATGACCGATAAGTCACTGGGGTAACCGAAGGCATACTTAAGGATGCCTATCCAATGGAGAGTGTTCATAAGGTAAAAAGAAGAGTATGGAAAGAAACCTAAAGTTATATTAAAGAGATTATAGGTGGATACACGTCATTTTTAGATTGCTAACAATTGATCCCCCTTTTTACCACTTGAGTCTTGATGTCAGCAAAGACAACCACTCAGCTTCTTTTTTCCATTGCTTTTCAGACAGAGTGGAAGGGGGAGAGGGAGAGAAAGAAACATCAGTGTGAGAGAGACTCATCAATTGGCTGTCTCCCACTTGAATAGCAACCAGGGCTGGGGATCAAGCCAGCCCTTGGCTGGAATAGAACCTGGGACCCTTCAGTGCAAGGGCTGATGCTCTAACCACTGAGCAAAACCAGCTAGGAAAACAACCACTCAGCTTCAGGTTCCCCTTGTACCTATAGTAAGGGGACTTGATCTAGGGTTGAACAGTCAAACTCACCTACACTGGATTTAAACTATGGAGAGGGGGAGCCAAAGAGACAGAGGAAAAAGAAAATTTCATAGTCCGCCAAGACAGCACTATCAAGGTGCATCCTAAACCCACATCAATGTCATTGTCTGTGAGCTGTGAGTTCCCAAGTTCAGCAGCAGTCACAGCAGCTCACTTTGAGCTGGTGTGGAGACTTGATTTTGGCTGTTGACTGACTGTATTGCTTCTTTCTCATTGTTCAGCTGATTCTTCCGATTTCCTGAATTTCTGTGTTTGAGCCAATTTCCATTCAACTAATTGATTTTCTGTTGCAACCAAGTGCCCTGACTCCAACCAAAGAGAGATAAAGGAGAGGCCAGAAAAGAATGCTGAACAGAGTGGTCAGAGAAGCAGAGGGTAACGGGAGCACTGAGTGTTGTGGATGTAAAGAGAAATAAGGTCCTCAAGAACATAATGAAGCACAGCACCAATTGCTAAAATGAATGTCCTGGTAGAGAAGGACTGAATGGAGGTCATTTCGTGTGGGAAATAAGAGATTTTCAGTGTCTTTAGTGAGAGTAGTTTCCATTTCATGATAGAGGCCAGAGCATAATGAGAAGTGAATGGGAAACTTGGTACAACAGGAAGGGAATGTATTTGAGCACTCCAAGTAATGTGGAGAGCAGTTGGCATTTGTCTATCGCCCACAGACAAAAGTAAAAAAAAAAAAATTCGTGTAGAGTGTTTTAATAAAAGTTTTCCAAAGAGAGGAGAGGAGAGGAGAGGGGGGGGGGAGGGGAGGAGAGGGGAGGAGAGGGGAGGGGAGGGAAGGGGAGGGGAGGGGAGGGGAGGGGAGGGGAGGGGAGGGGAGGGGAGGGGAGGGGAGGGGAGGGGAGGGGAGGGGAGGGGAGGGGAGGGGAGGGGAGGGGAGGGGAAAGGAAGACATCAAAAAGAGAAAAGGGACAGGAAAAGTGAAAAGGGGAAATTTGGGTAGGTGGGTGAAAAAAGGGAGAGGAAGAGAAATAAAATACAGAAAGAGTAAGAGAGACATGGATGGATCAACGTAGGAAAGACAAGCCAACGAAGAGAGACACGGGAAGAGACAGAGAAAGGCTGACGAGGAAATAAAGGGAAGGCTTAGAGGTTGCAGACAAATGTTTGTGTTAACTTGTTTTTTAATTACAAGTTGTCAACACTGGGAATCCCTTCTCTCTCTTTCATTCAAAATTTTAGGCTTATTTCCCTATCGAATTTTTGTATGAAAAAGATTTTTATTTTAACTTTTACTTTACCATATTTGTAGTTCTTTTTTTTTTGAATCCTCACTTGAGGATATTTTTTCCATTGCTTTTCAGAGACACTGGGGGGGGGGGCGTGTAGAGAAAGAGAGAGAGGGAGAAACATCGATGTGAGACACATCAACTGGCTGTTTTCCACATGTGACCTGGCCGAGCCACAACCAAGGTAGGTGTCCTTGGCTGGAATCGAAGCTGGGACCCTCCAGGCTGTGGGCCAGTGCTCCAAGCACTGAGCCAAACCAGCCAGGGCTGAATTATTCTTAAATATACTAGCACTGCCCGAAAGCTCTTTACAATTTTAATAGTTGCTTTGGTTTTGTCATTACAAATCCTGCTGGTTTTACTTTAGAGCGCTTTTTTCTCTGCCAGTTTTTTTAGTATAATAAAACTGAGCCAAAGACTGGAACCTATTTCAGGCAATATAAATAACCAGTGCCAATAATTCTGGTTCATAAATGTATTTTTATTTGGAAGGGGCTTCCTGCTATGCAATCTCAAATCACTAAATAATTGAAAATTCTCAAATTAAATTT
This sequence comes from Miniopterus schreibersii, assembly GCF_964146895.1. NCBI lineage: Eukaryota > Metazoa > Chordata > Mammalia > Chiroptera > Miniopteridae > Miniopterus > Miniopterus schreibersii. Next base: position 63,524,431 of record NC_138106.1, on the reverse strand, counting down.
GTGTGTGGGTACTTATTAAGCCATAAAGCTGAAAAGAGTCATGGAAGGAAATTTTCTTCATATTTCCTGTTATATTTATATAAAATATTCAATGAAATTATTGTCAGAAGTAGGTGAAAGATTAGAGGAGTTAATACATAAGGGAACTACCTTGAAACTTTAATCAGAAAGTGTGATTAATTAAACAAAATAGGTCTTTTAATGAGAATAACCAGAAGAGTTTCTTACATAGAAAACATTATGACCTCATATTAAAATCCAGTTTAAATTGTTTAACATTCTAGTTCACTTATCTTATAAAGTTATTATAGTTATGTTAAAAAGATAATAAATTGTAGCTAAAGGGAATATTTCGAACAGGTATTATTCTTCAAGTTTACTCACAAAAATAAGCTATACACTAATTCTTTTACATTTTTCATCTGACCTATCTGTCATCTTGTCAACCGAATCTAAAATATTAAATATTATACAGTTTTAAATTTTTATATAAAAATAATGAATGTTATAGAATTCATTTCTCTCTTACCCATATCTTGTAAGAAATTGTGGAGATCTTTTCAAAGACTTAGGCTTTCTAAAGTAGGAAAAAGACAAAAACATAGGAAAGCAACTCTGTAGACTGATTCAATTTGCAAGCTTCATTTCCCAAGCTCAGGAAAATGTTTATATAAGTTTGTGTCGAACACCGAAGTCAACCAATTGTACAACTGTGTGCTATTGCCAGAAGAGAAAGGAGTGCAAAACTAAAATTCCCTTAATAGCTCTCAAAGATTTCCTTTAGGACAAAACTAAGCTATTCTTCTGAGTATTGTAGATACGAACATGTATGAGAAGTCCATGTTGTCCCACAGGGCATTACAGACTCTAAAATCATAAACATCAAGTCATCGTAGACAGTTCTAGTTTTGTTAGAGTAGGTAGGTAGATAGATATGAGCAGGGCAGAGAAAGGGCAAACTGACCAAAGACCATGCTTAAATAAATAGGGAAAAGGTGAGAACAGAAAACTAAAAGAGCCATCCAAGTTAGACAAAAACAGGGACAAAGAAATGCAGTAAAAATGACTCCCAGCACCAAAAGGGGAAATCTTACAAGACACCTGCAGGCAAACAAAATTCTAGGAAGCCCACCAGCTAAAGGACACATGGTACAGGGAGATTAAGATCAAATGTGAGAGGGGCAAGAATAAGACAAAAGCAGGAGCTAGGCCCATTTCGAGCCCATTTGAGTGTCCCTCAGACTCACTTTCACTTTGAATAAAATTTTGCACTTGCTGCAATTTTCCCTCTCTTGTATTGAAACCTTTTCTCTGAGAGGTAAGAATCTGATCTCGCTAATTCTCAGCGCCACTGACAGTTTTAACAATTGAAATTGCACTTTATGCCACTATTTTCCACCACAGATAATATTTCTGACATGTTCATGCAAACTTCAATTTATCATAAATTTTGGTGGGTTGAGCTCTTTGATTCATACATGAGTTTAATGAGGCCAAAGTTCTAGATTCCCTTCAGGAGCCAACCCCAAGTAAAGTTGTCGTCCTCGTGCAAATTGCCATTTACTTTTCAGACCTATACCTAACTCCCTGCTCTAAGCTGAAAACTGACTAGAAATCTTACTAGGCAAAGGTCAGTGGAGAAGCAAAAAACCAAAAAACAAAGGATCGTAGTGGGAGGTGGCCTAAGTCTGTGCTTCTTCGACTTGAATGCCTGTGAATTACTTGCAGATTTTCTTAAAATGCAAATTTTGTTTAAATAGGTCAGGGGTCAGGCCCTAAGGGTCTTTATTTCTAACAAGGTGATGCTTCTGGACATTTGCAACCCTCTGGACCTTCTGTCACTGGAGAGTATAGATTTTCAGCAAACTAGGTCATTAAGGAGAGAGGAAAAAAGCAAAGAGAGAAGCAAGGAGGAGCTAGACAGGCCAAGGGGAGGCCAGCATAGGTGGGATCATGCGGGGTCTGGAGGCAAGGTCAGGGACTCTGCTCTTTCCCCTACTTAAATGAAAACTATTAAGGGGCTTTGAAAATGATGGTAAGGTGTTTATAATTGCGTTTAAGCATTAACAGAGAAGTTGATAATGATATTCATTCAAAAAATTAAAGATATTTATATTAAAATTCTACTATATGAAAATAGTAATATTTTGATTTGATTTGATATCTGAAGAGTAGAAATAACATTTAACCTCCACTTAGGACTTGACTGGCAGCTAGGGGAAAGCAAAGAGCATATATTTTGGTAGAATCATTGGTTAATTATCGTTTGTCCTTAGAATTTTGCTAGTGAAAGACAAAAATTCTAAGGTCCATTTTATCTCTGAAATTTCTGGAGGTCCAGTTGTGTGGGTCAAATGGAGATAACCCCTTGAAGGAGAGGTTGTTGCCTCGGGACGCTCCTGCACCAAAAATGTGGTACAAACCTCGTGGGCTCCTACAGATTTGGGAGGCAACATCATCCTTATTTGGGTGTATTACTCTAACCCATTTACCAAATAACCAGTTAAACTGCTAGTTTTGAGTGAGGCTTAGATCAGAAGGTTTTGCAGCAAGTATAGGTTGAAGTGCAAGCTGCTCCGTCACTTGGGCCATGTGATCAACAGAAACAATGGTGTTCAAAGTGGTAGAAGCAGATAGGGATGCTGTTTGGAGCCTTTGTCAGGCCTCTATAGGTAATCATAGTGCAGACCCTTAGGTTTGGAGCAAAACCCTGCCATCTACTCTCAGATTCTACCAAGACAACTACTCTCCATTTGAGAAACAGCTGTTGGCCTCTGCTACGGGGCCTTAGTAGAGACTGAATGCTTAACCATGGGCCACCAATTTCCCAGGGAACAAGAGCTGCCTTTTATAAACTGAGTATTATATGACCCACCAATTCATAAAGTTGGGGATACACAGACACAGCATCATCAAATGGAAGTGGTATATATATATGATCTAGTTTGAGTAGGCCCTGAAGGCACCAGTAAGTTACATGAAGAAGTGGCCAAAATGCCCATGGTCCCCCATACCTGTTACACCGGCTCCTCTACCCAAGACTGCACTTATGGTCTCACCAGGGATTCTCTATACTCAGTAACCAGAGGAGGAGATGACCTGGGCCTAATTGGCTGATGATTCCACATCAGAAAGTGGACACCTACAGCACTACTACCACCCTCTGGGACATCCTTGAAGGACAGTGGTGAAGGAAAATCCTCCCAGTGGGCAAAACTGGGAACAGTGCACTTGGCTGTTAACTTGCCTCGAAGAAAAAATAGCCACATAAGTGATTGTGTAACAATTTGTGGGCTTTGGTCAAAGGTTTGGCTGAATGGTCAGGGACTTTGAAGAAATCTGACTGGAAAATTGATGACAAGAAAATTTGTGGAGGAGATATATGGATATATTTCCACTCTCTTACTCCTTTTATAACATAAAATGTATTGACTTTATATCACAGTATTAAGTATTCTTAATTTGGCATTAAAGTATTTAAGTTACCAGATATCAAGGAGAAGAGTAAACATTACTCAAAGATTCTACCTTCTTCTCTGAAGGGGTTAGTGCATTTTCAGTTTTACACAGCATGGTTGTATCAGGTTAGGTGGAATTATGACCTTGCAGTTGTCTTTATTTGAAGTTTAAGTATGGCTTAAGAAATTGTGTATTGGTGCCAAATTGACAACAGGTAGACTTGTAATGGTTCATTTTATGTGTAAACCTGACTTGACCATGGGATATCCAGATACCTGGTTAAACATTGTTAATGGTTGTGTCTGTGAGGGTGTTTCTGGAAAAAGATTAGTATTAAATTGGTGACTAGGTAAAGTAATTAACACTTCCTAATGCTGGTGGGTCTCATCTGATTCACTGAGGACATGAATAGAACAAAAGGGAAAAGGAAGGTTGAATTCACTCTCTGCCTGACTGGTTGACCTGTGGCATTGATCTTCTCCTGCTCTTGGCCCTCTTGGTCCTCAGGCCTTCAGACTTGCTGGTATTTACACCATAAGGTTTTGACTGCCTATCACCACTGTCAGTCATAGTTCCTAAGAAATCAGAGCAATAGGAATATTATGCAACAACATATATCAAAAAATACAAATATGTGCAATCACATGGATTCTCTGGTAAGAAATAATAAAAGTGTCTGGTCAGTGATATATTCACTTTTTTCCCTAGAAATTGTGGGCATCCCTCAAGGAATACCTGTCTAATCTTATAAAGTGAACCTTCAGAAATAGACCAATGATATTTGTTTTAAATACTTACATATTTTGAACCCTTTAATCCAAATATCTAATTGAATAATTTCTACCTCACATTTTATCATAGTCTCTCCTAAGTGATAAGAAGATCAAGAATAATTCACTGTGAGTTTATGATACAATTGTCATGAAGAAATTTATGAAGGTTGGTTGACATGCAGCAGCCATCCCACGCTCAGTAATCTCCTGGGGCTCATTATAAGACTGAAAGGAAGTAAGACAGTCTTACTGCATTCTGAGTACTTGTGCTGTCATATTTACTTCCATTTTACAAATATTTTACAAATACTTATTAAGGATCTTATGTGTGTAAACGACTCTGTTAAACACTGCAAAAGATAAAAAGAGTACTAAGGCTTTTAAAATATAATCTAAAAAAGCTGTAGGCCAAAAATAGGTATTACACAAGGTCATTTGTGTCTTAAAAGAATACGTAGCTCTGGCTGGGTGGCTCAGTTGGTTGGAGAGTATTCCCATACACCAAAAGGTTGAGGGTTCCATCCCCAGTCAGGGCACGTACGGGAAGCAACCAATTGCTATTTCTCTCTCACAGCGATGTTTCTCTCTTTATCTCCCTTCCTCTCTCCAAAAATCAATAAACATAAGTAAACAAATGAACATTTCAAGTGAAGGAGCATTCTAATCCTCTTCAAGGGAATCTGGAAATGCATCATGGAAGCTGTAACTCTTGAGATAGATTTTAAAGAAAGGATAGCATTTCAGTTGTAAAAGAAGATGGGGTTATTTGGTGGTGGGCTGGGATTTTTGTGTGGAAAGACCTGTATTAATAGAAGCAAGTACCTGAGAGGATGGTATGTCCAGAAAGTTTCCAGTAACTCGTATCCTATATAATAGAGTTGATTAGGAAAATTGTGGAGGAAGAGACTTCAGAGTTTAACCAGTTGTACTGGAAAGGTCTTCAGATAATTCCAAGAAGCAATTATATATATAATATTTACATGTATCTATGTAGATATGTGTGTGTTTTTATATGTAGATATGTTTAGATATAATGTAATCTTACACATGAACAAATAAACATAAAATTCATATGTATACACAGATCTATGTAAATATACCTTATATGCATATAATCTGCTAGTGATGACAATTCATTTAAAATTATAAAAGAGAGATATGATTTAATCAGAGCTCTGTTTATAAAGATTAATCTAGCCCGACCAGGCATGGCTCAGCGGTTGAGCATCGACCTAGGATCCAGGGGATCAGGGTTCAACTCCCCATCAGGCCTCATGCCCGGGTTTCGGGCTAAGCAGCCGATCAATGACTCTCTCATCATTGATGTTTCTATCTCTCTCTCCCTCTCCTTTCCTCTCTCTGAAATCAATAAAGATATATTTTTTAAAAAAAGATTAATCTGACAGCAGTGTTTGGGAAATAAGAGAATGTGTGCAAGATGTAAGAGATAAGGACCTAGAGTTCTGCACATCAAAGAGGCTTTTAGTTATGAGTGTGAGGGCCTCAGTGATATCAGTAGGAATGGGTAGGGACTCAGTGATGAGAGAGGAAGGGCAGGGGTGGACGTGAAGATAGATCACTCATTATGTATTTATAGTATGCAAAACTAACATTGAAGCACTTTGGGGCACAAAACATCCAAAATCTTGCTGATTTTGTCTTTCCCAAACATCCTCTGGCCACTATGACATTGTATCTTAACATTATTTGAACTTTGGTAACATGCATCTGAACCCTCTCATTATCAACAACACCTTCAAATAACCTTTATATATATTACATATTTCTTTATCTTATTAGTTTCCTCTTTATAATTCTAGGAAGATTAAGATTAAGACTATTTCCTTCTGATTCTACCTTTTTTCCCCCTCTCTCTATACCCATCTGAATTAAATTCTTCAATCTCATCTCTTAGCTTCCTGAATAGTAGAGTACTTCATATTGTCCTACAAAATACAAACAGCGGTTGAGCATCAACCTGGCAAGGGCCTTTCAAGCATCACAGACACCAAGAGACAACTCCTTTCTTCTTGTTACTCATGGAAGCACATTGGGCTAAGAGCATTCTCTTGTAATTTGGCCCAGCCTTCACTGCCTTAACTCTATTCTCATTTCTTTTTCCATTGCATTTCCATTATTGTTTATTTCTCTGTGTGATATATGAGTTGAGTCCCCACAAGAGGTAAAACTCACCATGTCCCAAATATAATGGAATGCAAGACCTTCTGATGGCTAACAGAATTCCTGTGATTTGTCTCTGTTCGCCCAAGCACAAACCTACCTCCACTGTGGATTAACTATGATATGATTCTTCAGGCTGCTCAGTCCTGTAATTATCAATACATCAGAATAAGTCCTATTCAGAGATACTGCAGTATTTTAGTGCCTAATGCATTTATAAAGCCACATTGAGAACATTTAAACATGTAAAATAGTTTATTAGTTTTTCTCTTTATTTTAGTATTATATAAACACTTGATTACAAATCTTTCTGTTTTTGAATAAAATATACACATACATTAAGGAGGTTATTAGGTACTCCCACCTTAAGTTTTACAATGGTATGGCAATTATAACTGCAAAAAACTTGGAACACTAACCCAAAACAGAGCTACATTTAATCTGCACCACATTTTGACTGTTTTAATAAAGAAGAGAAAATACATTAGTATGAGATTTGAACATTTCTCTTTAATATTTTTGCCAGTGAATCTAGGACATTCTTATTTCTCAGACTATAGATAATTGGATTTAGCAAAGGAATGATGACAGTGTAAAATAGAGAGTCCATCATGTCTTGGTCATCTGCTTGTGCAGATCCAGGGCGCACATACATAAAGAGAAGAGAGCCAAAGTATAGAGACACGGATAGGAGGTGGGCTCCACAGGTGGAGAAGGCTTTCCTTATGCCTTGTACAGACTTCTTTTTTAAGATTGTAAAGAGAACAAGTGTATAAGAGACAAGGACGGTCAGTATGGTGAACACCTGTATTGACCCAGAGAAAATAAAAACCATCAGAACATTAATGGAAGGGTCAGTACAGGAAATCTTAAACAGTGGCATGATATCACAGTAGAAGTGATGTATTATGTTAGAATTACAGAAGGTTAATCTGAATAAACCACCTATATGAATGAGAGCATGAAGAACACCACCTACAAAGGATGAGACTAACAGCCGGATGCAGAGTCTATTGGTCATAATCACTGGGTAAAGTAATGGTTTGCATATGGCCACATAGCGATCATATGCCATTGTTGCCAGCACAAAACATTCTGTGGTTGCACTGAATGCAAAGGAAAAAAATTGTATCATGCATTCAGAGAGAGATATCACCTTAATCTTGGTTAGGAAGTTGACCAGCATCTTTGGGGTGACCGTAGATGATATCCAAGCATCCAAAAAGGCTAAACTCCCAAGGAGTAAGTACATGGGAGTATGAAGGTGAGAGTCATTGCAGATGAGAGCAATTAGACCGAGGTTTCCCACCATGGTGATGAGGTAGATCACCAAGAACGCCAGGAACACGGGGATTTGCCACTGTGGTTGATACAGAAGTCCTGTGAGAATAAACTCTGTCAGCAACGTTGCATTTTCCTTTTCCATGTCCTCACTCTAGGTTGCCTGAACTGAAATGGAATAAGTGAAAAGATATATCACTAAGGATTTATAACATAAAAATATGGGGGAGGATAGGTGAGATAAAAACCATGCATACCAGAATTCCCCCCTTAATTGTCTTACCTCTGTAATAGAATTAATTTTGAGGTAATTGAACAAATGGGGAAAATGCAAGGATTTTAGATCAAAATGTGCAGTAATGAGAAGATTTAGAAAAAAACACATTCTAAGTATGTGCTATATTTATGTGGATACCATTGATCATATAGAGAAATTTTGTGTGTGAGACATAGCTATAGGGTCAAGGGAAGAGAGATTTGATGAACAGCTGGGGTAATAAAATGAATTGAATGCCATATGAAGAATCTTGAACTTTGTTCCTAAGGCAATAAGCAGGCACTGAAAATTAAGACATGAGAGTGGTACTGTAAGATACTGGGAGATATTATAAAAAGTAAATACATGGTAGTATAGAAAATAGGCTGTTGGGAGTGGAATTGGATTCAGGAATACTAGTCAGAAAGCTGATAGTCATGTCCAGTGATTTCTAAACCAGAATACACATCAGAATTGTCTGAGGAATTTTTTGTGCAAAATATGGATTGTGAGGTATTATTGAGGAGATTGCCTGATTGGGTCAAGAATCTGGTTTATATCTGCATTTTATAATCCTCTCCAAGTGATTCAAATGCATGTCAAGTATTGAGAGTGATGAGGAGGAATGAGAGATAGATGCAGATGAATTCAGAATGCAGAGTCACTAGGACTAAGAGACATATTAGATGTGAAAGGGGTGAAGGAGTGGGAAGTCACTTGGTGACAGGGTAAGATGGTCATCAAAACTGAGATCAAGAACTCAGATTTAGGGGCTAGTTTGTTGAGAGAGTATCCTCTGAAATCCATGTGAGACATACTTAGTAGTATGAGTCTCCTAGAGCTTAATAGAAATAGTCCTAGGAGTCACTAGGATAGCTGAGGCATATTTAGTGATGACCTATCCATTGGAAAGTGTGCATAAAGCAAAGAAAAGAAATCACAGAAAGTAACTTGAGGACGTTATATTAAAGAGGTTATGAAGTGATTGCAAAGCATATATTAGATGGCCAACATCTGATCTTGTTTTATGCCACGTAGTCTTGGTGACCTGCAGAGGTGACCACCCACTCAAGAAGACTCAATGGCTAGAATTTTACTTTCCCATCCCCCTTGTATCCAGAGCAAGGGAACTTGACACAGAATTGGCAAATCAAATCCACCTCACCTACATTTAGAGAATTTGGAGAGATGGAGAAAGTGTACAGGGACAAAAGAGAATATTGGTTACAAAGGCCGAAATATCAAGACTGCAACCAATAAATCCCATTTGTTTTACTTGAGAGCACTTTTCTCAACACCATTTGTGGGGTGTGTATATGTATGTGTGTTTCTCAAAAAAACCCAAAAAAACCTGAACTAAAACTGGGTCCTGAATACAGGCAATTTAAATAACGAGTGTCAATAATTCCAGCAGTAGAGTAGATTTGTATACGCAATGGTTTTTCTTCCTTGCAATCCTAATAATTATATAATTAAAAACTCTCAAATTCATTTTCTGTGGGTATTTATTTATTCATAAATACTGGAAAGCATAGTGGAGGGACAGCTACATATTTCCATATATATACCGAAATTTACCTTATAAAATTATCATACTTAGTTTAACAAAGTAATAAAACACATTAAAGGCAACAATTTAGTCTTAATAGCTATTTTGCATATCTAAATTTTTGTCATGCAAATAAAATACATAATTATTTCACTATTTTTATCATTTCCACCTGCTATTTTGACATCTTATAAACCCAATCTAAAAGTATTATAAATTAAACAGTATTTTAATTTTTATATATGTAACAATGAATATTAAACAAATTATTTCTCTCTTACCCATATCTTTTGAGAAATTGTGGAAATTCTTTCACTACATTAGGCTTTCTGACGTAGAAAAACATAAAGTAGCACTGGAATGGCAATGCCATAGGTAACAATTCTTTGCACTCTGATTTACTTTGGAGGGTGCATTTCCCAAACTCAGGAAAGTATTGTTTATATTAATTTTCTTTGAACAGAAAACTGAACTACTTATACAGCTCTGTGCTTTTGCCAGAAGAGAAAGGAGTGCAAAACTAAAATCTCCATGGTAATGCTCAAGGATCCCCTTTAGGACAAAGCTACTGGGTATTGTGGAATTGGACATGTATGAGAAGTCCATGTTGTTTCACAGGTCATTACAAACTCTAAATTCAAAAACATCAAGTCATTGTAGACAGTTCTAAGAATTGAAATTGTACTTTATGTCACTATTTTCCAAACCCAAGTAGTTATTTTTCATACAAACTACAGCTCACATTTCAGATATATAGCTAACTCCCCTCTTTAAGCTGAAATGGGATGAAAAATCACAATGGTTAATGAGAGAATCATGGTCAATACCTTCCATTCACTCTTTTAAGTTATTTTAGTTTGCAGAACACTATTATAGGAAGATTTGAAAAATAATGATAACAATAGGAAATTGAAACTATCCTGTAGTCACCTAGAAATACTATTGATATTTTAGCATGAAACTTCAAATTTTTTATCATATATTAGACAAATATCCAATCATCAGCATGTTTGCAGATAAGGAAATTATACAGTATACATACAGTTTTGTAACCTGCTGTTTCTGCTTAATTTATTTAGATAGCTCTAGAGAAAGGAATTCAAGTCTCTACTCTGATTCCTTCTGCATTTTCCTTTTCCTTCTCCCAAACAAAGGAGACATCCACATGATGTGTGAAATGACAAGATTCTGGCAAGACCACATGGACGGGTTACTGGGGAACCCAAAGATCAGCCTGTGGCTTTGATTTTACCATTGGTTTTCTGTTCTTTTGGCAGAAATGCTAAATAATCCTGAGTATGCTTCCTTGAAACAGGCCCAGTCATCTCACTCTTCTTCCTGACTGCAGAAGTGAGGTCATCCATGGAGTTTTTAGAGCTGAGAACCCCACTCCTCAGAGACTGCACAGCCCCCTGCCCAGTTCCTGGCCTATGCGGAGTGGAGAACACAGGGGATGTTGGAAGCCCAGACAGGTTAGAGGGTCAAACCAGCCCAGCTCCAGCCCTCCTGACCCATCACCTACACCGTGCTTTGTGGGTGAAAAGGCAAATTTTAAGCCAGAAGCCCTGCCCTGGGGAAGTAAGGTCCCCAAGCTGGGAGCCTGGACCACATTCATTTTTGGAAGTTATTTTTACTTTTAATTTGTTTTAATGTTTCTTAATCTTTATTGTTGAGACCATTACAGATGTCCTCCTTTTAACCCACTGACCCCCTCCACCCCACATCCATCCCACCCCAGAGCCCTCCCCACATCAATATCCATGGTCCATGGGCCATGCCCATAAACATAGAAGTTCCCTGATTAATCTCTCCCCACTCACATACCCCTCCCCACCTTCCCTCTGTGATCCCTCAGTTTGTTCCAAGTTTCTATGTCTCTGGATCCACTTTGTTCATCAGTTTATTTTGTTTATTATATTCCACATATGAGTGAGATCATGTGGTACTTGTCCTTCTCTGACTGGCTTATTTCACTTAGCATAATACTCTCCAGTTCCCTCCATGCTGTGCCAAAGGCTAAAAGGTCCTTCTTAATAGCTGCATAGTATTCCATGGTGTAAATGTACCATAGCTTTTTTATCCACTCATCTACTGATGGGCACTTGGGCTGTTTCCAAATCTCAGCTGTTGTTGGAAGTTATTTTTCATTGGGTATAGAATTCTGAGTTAGCAGATTTTTTTCTTTCACAATTTGAAATATGTCAGTTATCTTCTGGCTTTGTACTTTTTATTCTCCCTCTGTCTACCTTCAAACTTTTCTCTTATTTTTGGTTTTTAACAACTTCAATATAATCTTTCTAAGAGTTTTTGTATTTTTTATTTTGTTTGTGATTTGGGTTCTGTTTGTTATGGTATTTATACTGCTTCAGGTTCTATGAACTTCTTGGATCTTTGGTTTGATACCTTTCCTTATTTTTGAAAAATTCTTGACCATTACATTTTCAAATATTTCCTCTGCCCCACTTTCTTTCTTTTCCTCTCAGATTCCAACTGCGTATATGTTAGATAATGATATTCTTTCACAGTACTTGATTGTCCTCTTTTTTTACTCTTTTCCTTCTTTGTGTTTAATTTTGATACCTATTGACCTGTATTCAAGTTCGATGATCTTTTCTCCACTGTCTAATTTACTGATGAACTGGTCAGAGGCATTCATAACCTTTTTTCTCACCTTTAAAAAAATTTTTTTTTGGTGATTTTGCTTGACTGTTAAAACGTGCTTTATATTTATCTCTATGAAATTCCTCATCTGCTCACGCATGGAAACTTTAACATATAAATAATGATTATTTTAAGTTTCTTAACTGATAGTCCCAATCTCTGAGTTGTATCTGAGATAGGTTATTTTTGTTGCTTTGTCTTTTAACATTAGGTTGTTTCTTTCTTGCTTTTCCTGTTTGTCTCACAATTTTTCATTGAAATCTGGTCTTCATTTGTAGAACAGTAAAAATGGGGGGGAAAGAGTAATTAAAGGCCAGACAAATGAGATATACTGAATTATGAAAATCTAAAATTATTTTAAATAGCTGAAGTCTATATTTAAGATACCAAGTTAAAAAAAGACATTGACTTTCAACTTTGGCAGAGTGTATGTTTGTGTGTGATGGGGCACAGACTCCTAAAGGTTTGAGGTAGAAGAATGAACCATTTTAAGATTATACTTGTGTCTAAATAACAAGTGGATAGATAGGGTATTTTCAAAGTAGTGAGAGGCCACCAACCATTAATATTTCTGTAGAAGTAATAATTGTGTCATGTTGAAGTAAGATGGTATAGGTAATGCTTGGTTCTTATATTAAATATAAGTTCTATCTTAGGGAAACAGGAGTATCTCAGTTCATATTCTGCCAGACCTTGAGACATGATATGATTCAAGTGCAAGTAATTTATCTGTGAGTAGTCATGAGCAAGAAAATGAGATAGTGGGACAGGAAATGAATGTAGCCAATAAATGGTGATTTATGAAACAAGTTACAACTGTAGGCAACCAAGCTTAATCTTTTTTGGAAACACCATGAGCCAGTGTAGAGCATGAACTTCAAATTTGTATCAACCCAAGGGCAAAGAATTGAGGGTATTGATTCACTAACTCCCATCAGTCATTGGTTGATAAATCGTCTGAGGAAGGTTCTATGAATAACATTTCCCAGATCTTAATTGTATACCTTAGGTGAGGGTAATAAGTTCAGGAGATTACTCCTTTATTTTAAAGTACTGGTATCTAATAAAAGATAAATTCTTTGGGGAGGTACAAATCATTTGGCACCTGTCAGTAATTATTTCTTCAATAAGGACAATGAATGTGAGATTCTTTCTTGAGAAACAATTGGCATAACAAATTAAAAATGTCCTTATATGCTTTAAAATGTCTCTCCAATTTAATTTATTACACAAAGAGGATAGAGTACAATAAAATATTTCAAAGGAAAAAAGGACACATAAGTAACATACTCAACTAAAAGTTTATCATATATTACTGGATATTTCTTGTGTGCTTTAAAATACAATGTATTCTGCTGCTGTTGGGTGGAGGGTTCAATAATACTAAAAATGTCAAATTAGTAGATATCGATATAGCTTCAGGTTTTTCCCCTCATATCTTTTTCTTATCTTTTACTTTTAACTTATTTGGGCCTTTATATTTAAAGTAGGTTCCTTATAAGTCTTGCTCTTTGGCCCAGTCTTACAATCTCAAGTATTATAAAGTTTCTTTTCACTTAGTGAATTTCTTTCTTTTTCTTGATAAATCCAGGAAACATCATAACATTGTCATTTATTGCTGTCAAATAAGTCTCACTTAGAGAGTATCTCCTCAGAAGGGATTAACACCACATTATTATAACAAGTGGAACATCTTGTATATAATTTTTTTAGAATGATGGTACAAAAGTTGATCCAACTTGACAATTCATTTTTTGTCTAATGGACAGATTTCCCTCCTGTTAACCTTATTGAAATGAGGCAATGGGGTTTTGGTTGGCTATTATTACTGTCAATCATGGTTCTTAAGAAAAAGTTATAAAAAGGTCCACAATTCTTTATTCTTTGAAACAGATGCTCTATTGAAATCTGCATTCACCTGCCCAAAACAGGGAAGAAAGTAATATACAGAAGGTGGAAACTTTTAGAATATTTGAATAGTGCTATTTAAGTAGGGAACAGAGAATGTATAGAAATTCCATTTAGACTGGTCTCTATATATCTTGATATTATAACAATTTTGTTTCACTGATTATTTAAAATAGTGGTTGCCTTAGTTTCTTTGGCTGCAGTGACAAAATATCATACACTGGATGGCAAAAGAACAGACATCTATGTTTCATAGTTCTGGAGGATGGGAAGCACAGGATCAGGGTGTCAGCAATACAGTACATGGCGAGAGCCCACTGCTTGACTTACAGACAGCTTCCTTCTCACTGCGCTCACATGGCCTTTCCTGGGCGAGTACTCCTGTCTCTTCCTCCCCACCAAGAAAGCTTCACCCTTATGATGACATTATCGAACCCTAATTATCTCCCAGAGGCCCCACTTCAAATACCATATTACTAGGGGCTAGGATTTCAACATACGAAGTTGGTGGTACCTAAAATTCAATCCAAAACTGTAATTTTATAAACAAGGTCCCAAACAAACAACATTAACATTACTGAATCAAAGACTTTATTGGTGGAGCTTATCAATCTGTGTTTTAACAAGCTTTCTAGATAATCCTAAATCCATTAAAATTTGAAAACCTATTTTTTAAAAGAACTTTTAAAAAAAAGCTAGAACAAAGAGGTTTTAAAACATGCCTAATAAATACTCAGTAAGAGTCTGCCATAGTCAGTCAACAAACCAGGCTTTAAGAAACACTGTTCTAGTTTTGATTGGTGTTTGTTAATTTTCACCTAAATCTTAAATATTTTGTTTCTTTGAATACAATATTTGATCATTTTGTCAGCAATTTTCTAAACAGTAGAAGGTATAAAATGATGAGGAAAAAATATGTATGTATATACACATATATGAAGAAAGAGGAACTATGAAATCTTCTAAATACCCAGATTAAGAAAATGAATACACTTTCATAATAAAGAGTATTTCATGTATATTATTAGTATTTCCATGGGATCGTTTAATCAAACATCATGAGTGTTCCAGACAACTGAACATACTTATCAACATAGAATTCTTTATGCTTAAATAGCCATTAAATAATACATATACAATGCCACAGTTTCTTTTTAAAGGAATCAGCAGAGTCCAAAATGTGGTTTCTGCACAGATGTATGTTTTACCTCCTTCCCAACATGCCACCAAAGTGACAAAAATGAAAAATATCTATCACAGAAGTGAGAATGGCATTACATCAACGGACTGGGAATTTGGGTAGATTTGTGAGGCATAAAGCAGTTGGGATTGCACTACAGGACAACCCAGAGCAGAGGAATCTGTAGACCAGACATTCACAAGAGAAGGCTACACAGGAATTCTGAGTTCCTGAGAGGCTCTCAACTGTCTGTTCCATAGTCATCCAACCTAAAGTAAGACTTGACAGGTAACAAACTCTGGTCATATATTCATAGTTTGATATCAACCTTCTGATTTAAGGAAAAGATCAATTAGGGAAGCAGATCTTTATGATGGCAGACGATACTAGTTTATGTATTATCAATCTAGTTTTGGTGTCATAACAATGAATGAACAGTAAAAACCAAGATGATTGACAGGAAACCATCAGTACACTGAGAATATTATACAGCAACAAAAATATAGAAAACTACAGGCATATGCAATAACATGGATTTTCTGGGGGCAAAGCATAAGAGCATCAGGACCATGGCCCATTACTCTCTTTCTTAGGGCTTTGGGGTATACTTCAGGGGGATAGAAAGTGGGCAGATGACCTGGTCTAGCCTGTGCAGTAAACCTCCAGATTATAGAATAACTATACTTTTTAATACTTATCTATTTTAAACAGAACATCTTTGAAAACAACAAATATTTAAACCCATCATATAATTAAATATATTCTTCCTGGTATTTTGTCATACTCTATCCCAGAAGCCAATCTTAATTATAAGAAGATTAAGTATGATTCACTTTAATTGTATAATATTTGCGATTGTCATGAAAGAAACTTAAGAGGGTGAGCTGGCATGCAGCAGCCATCCCAAACCCAGTAATCTCCTGGGGGCTCATTAAAATATTGAAAAAAAGAGTTATGTACTCTTACTGAATTCCTTGTATTTGTGCTGTCAGATTTGATTCAATTTTACAAATATTTCACAAATACTTATTTAGGATCTAATGCGTGTAAGCCATTGCACTAAGGACTGCAAATGATAGGAAGGGATTTGAACATCAAATTTATAATAAAAAAGCTTGTAGACCCAAAATAAGTATTATACAAGGTCAAGTGTGGCCTAAGAAGAATAACTAAACTATTAAAAGTTTCAATAACTGAGCATTACTATTCTCATCAAGATAATCTGGAAATGCATTATAGAAGCTTTAACATTTGAGATAGACCTTGAAGAGGGTTCATCATTAAAATTGTAATAAAAATGGAGACAACTGGGAGGGGGACAGAGTTTTTCTGTGGAGAGACATGTATTAGCAGAAGCATGAACCTGAGTAAAGGGTGGCCAGAAAGTTTTCTTCAACTCATTTTGGGTATAACACAGGGTCCATTAAGAGAATTATGAGGGAAGAGCCTTCAGGGTTAAATGAAGGTTTTATCTGAAAGGACCTCAAATAATGTCAGAGTGAACAAATCAGGGCGAGGAAGACAGAGATGGAGATGGAAATAGGGAGATATAGGGACATGTGGATATAGGTAATAGATGCAGATTGCATACATATATACACATACATATACATATATATATAATCTGGACATGCATATGAACAAGTAAACAAATGTGTGTGTATATACAGATCTAGATACATAATTTGGTAGCACTCCATTAAAAGGCATTGAAAAGGGATATGGTTTAATTCTAGTTCTGTTTGTAAAGAATAACCTGAGAGCTGTGTTTAGGAAGTAAGAGTATCAACAGGGTGTGGGAGGTAAGAAACAAGAGTTTTGCAAAACACAGCGGTAGGTAGTTTTTAGGTAAGGGCTTTGGTGTATCACTAAGAAAGTGTATGCATTTCAGTTTTGAGAAAGGAGATGGCAGGAGGGGACCTGAAGATGGGTCACTCATTATATTTTGAGTATGGAGTGAGGTGAAAGCTAACATTTAAGGACTTTGGGAGAACAAATATTCAAAATCCTGCTTATTCTTTCATGTCTTTTCCAGTCACACACTGGGCATTATGACATCATATTATCTTAATATTATTTGAACTTTGGTAATATTCCTTTGAGGCCCTAGTATCAACAACATATTCCAAAAAAAAAATTATATTTGCTGATGTTTTTTATCTTACTAGCTTCTTTTTCTTTTTTTAAATATATCCTTATTGATTTCAGAGAGAGGAAAGGAGAGGGAGAGAGAGAGGTAGAAACATCAATGATGAGAGAGTCACTGATCTAGCCCACAACCCAGGCATGTGCCCTGACCGGGAATCGAACCCTGATCATCTGGATCCTAGGTCGACCGCAGAGCCACGCCCGGCAGGGGTCTTTTTTTCTTTTAATTCTAGGAAGATTGAACATTTTCTTCCTATTCTGCCACTTCTCTTTTCCTCTCTCTGCCCATCCCAATTAAATTCTGCAATCACATCTCTTAGCTTCCTGAACGAGTGAAGCTTTTCAGAGTCCCTGCAATGTACAAGCACAGCTGCAAAGTGCCTTTCAAGGTACTACAGACAGAGGAAGCTTCCCTCTTCTCATTACCCATCGAAGCTTACTGAGCTAAGAGCATCATCTTACAATTTGGTCTGACCTTTACTGGCTTAACTCCCTTCTCATTTTTTTAAATCATTGCTTTCCCATTTCTGTTTATTTCTCTCTGTGATATAAGAGTTGAACCCTCACAAGCAGTGAAATTCACCGTGTCCCAAATAGAATGAAATGGAAGGCCTTTTTGTGACTAGCAGAATTTCTGGGATTTGCTCTGTTCAATTAAATACAAACCTGACTGCTCTGTAGAGTGAAATGTGACATGAGCCTTTGGGCTGCACAGCTGTATAAATATCAAAAACATCATAGTCAAGTCCTGTTTAGAGGAACTACACTATATTAGTGCTTAATAATTATATAAAGCTACATTGAAGAATATAAAAGCATGTAAAATGTTTTCACTTGTTTTCAGCTTTAATTATTACAGTATGACATGAACGCTAGTTTAAAATTATTTGTATTTTTTGAATGAGGTATACAAATATTTTAAGGAATATATTAGTACTAACACCTTAAGTCATTAAAACACTAGGGCAATTATAAATGCAACAATTTTGAACACTAACCAAAACAAAGTTATATTTATCTGCATAATTTTGTGACTGTTTTTTAAAAAAAGGACATATATTAGTAAGAGATCGAAACATTTCTTTTTAACATTTTTGCCAGTGAATCTAGGACATTCTTATTTCTCAGACTATAGATAATTGGATTTAGCAAAGGAATGATGACAGTGTAAAATAGAGAGTCCATCATGTCTTGGTCATCTGCTTGTGCAGATCCAGGGCGCACATACATGAAGAGAAGAGAGCCAAAGTATAGAGACACGGATAGGAGGTGGGCTCCACAGGTGGAGAAGGCTTTCCTTATGCCTTGTACAGACTTCTTTTTTAAGATTGTAAAGAGAACAAGTGTATAAGAGACAAGGACGGTCAGTATGGTGAACACCTGTATTGACCCAGAGAAAATAAAAACCATCAGAACATTAATGGAAGGGTCAGTACAGGAAATCTTAAACAGTGGCATGATATCACAGTAGAAGTGATGTATTATGTTAGAATTACAGAAGGTTAATCTGAATAAACCACCTATATGAATGAGAGCATGAAGAACACCACCTACAAAGGATGAGACTAACAGCCGGATGCAGAGTCTATTGGTCATAATCACTGGGTAAAGTAATGGTTTGCATATGGCCACATAGCGATCATATGCCATTGTTGCCAGCACAAAACATTCTGTGGTTGCACTGAATGCAAAGGAAAACAACTGTGTCATGCATTCAGAGAGAGATATCACCTTAATCTTGGTTAGGAAGTTGACCAGCATCTTTGGGGTGACCGTAGATGATATCCAAGCATCCAAAAAGGCTAAACTCCCAAGGAGTAAGTACATGGGAGTATGAAGGTGAGAGTCATTGCAGATGAGAGCAATTAGACCGAGGTTTCCCACCATGGTGATGAGGTAGATCACCAAGAACGCCAGGAACACGGGGATTTGCCACTGTGGTTGATACAGAAGTCCTGTGAGAATAAGCTCTGTCAGCAACGTTGCATTTTCCTTTTCCATGTCCTCACTCTAGGTTGCCTGAACTGAAATGGAATAAATGAAAAGATATATCACTAAGGACTTATAACATAAAAATATGGGGAAGGATAGGTGAGATAAAAACCATGCATACCAGAATTCCCCCCTTAATTATCTTACCTCTATAGTAGGTAGAATTAATTTTGAAGTAATTGAACAAATGGGGAAAATGCAAGGATTTCAGTTCAAAATGTGCAGAAATGAGCAAATTTAGAAGAAAAAAACACATTCTAAGGATGTGTTAGACTTATGTGGATACCATTTATTATTATAGGGAAATTTTGTGTATGAGACATGGAAATAGGGTCAAGGGAAGAGAGGTTTGATGAACAGCTGAGGTAATAAAATCAATTGAATGCCATATGAAGAATCTTGAACTTTGTTCCTGAGGCAATACAGAGGCACTGGAGATTAGGACATGGGAGTGGTACTGTGAGGTATCATAAAAAGTAAATACATGGTAGTGTACAAATAGGCTGTTGGGAGGGAAAACTGGAGTCAGGAATACCAGTCAGAAAGCTGATAGTCATGTCCTGTGATTCCTAAACCAGAATACACATCAGAATTGTCTGAGGAATTTTTTTGTGCAAAATATGGATTGTGAGGTATTGTTGAAGAGATTGATTGATTGGGTCAAGAATCTGGTTTATATCTGCATTTTATAATCCTCTCCAAGTGATTCAAATGCATGTCAAGTATTGGGAGTGATGAGGAGGAATGAGAGATAGACGCAGATGAATTCAGAATGCAGTCACTAGGACTAAGAGACATATTAGATGTGGAAGGGGTGAAGGAGTGGGAAGTCACTTGGTGACAGGGTAAGATGGTAATCAAAACTGAGATCAAGAACTCAGATTTAGGGGCTGGTTTGTTGAGAGAGTATCCTCTGAAATCCATGTGAGACATACTGAGTAGTATGAGTCTCCTAGAGCTTAATAGAAATAGTCCTAGGAGTCACTAGGATAGCTGAGGCATATTTAGTGATGACCTATCCATTGGAAAGTGTGCATAAAGCAAAGAAAAGAAATCACAGAAAGCAACTTGAGGATGTTATATTAAAGACGTTATGAAGTGATTGCACAGCATATATTAGATGGCCAACATCTGATCTTGTTTTATGCCACATAGTCTTGGTGACCTGCAGAGGTGACCACCCACTCAAGAAGACTCAATGGCTAGAAATTTACTTTCCCATCCCCCTTGCACCCAGAGTGAGGGGCCTTGACCAATCAAACCCACCTCACCTACATTTAGAATATGGAGAGAGGGGTCTGGCCAGAGTGGCTCAGTTGGTTGAGTGTCGTTCCCATGCACTCAAGCGTTGACAGTTCAATTCCTGTTCAGGGCACATATATGGGTTGAGGGTTTGATCCCTGACTTCGATGTTTTTCATCTCTCTCTCTCTCTCTCTCTCTGTCTCTCTCTCTCTCCCTTCCTCTCTGGAAGGATGTCCTCGGGTGAGAATTAAAAACAAACAAACAAAAGAAGAAATTGGAGAGAGGAAGAAAATATACAGGGACAAAAGAGAATGTTGGTTGCAAAGGAAGAAATATAAAGACTGTAACACATGCATCCTGCATCCATATTAATGGTATTGTCAGTGTGAGCTGGCATGCCAAATTCAGCAGAAGTGACAGCAAGTCTCATTGAGCTACTGTTGGGACATGATTTTGCCTGATGAATGGCTACTTTGCTTTCTTCTGTTCCTGCCCTTTTTATTTTTTCCAGGTAATTCCTCCAACCTCTGTTACATTTCTATGTTTGAGACAGTTTCCATTCAATTAAGTAATTTCCTGTTGCGAATGTGTATGAAAAAGACGCTTCAATACTAAATTTTATTTTATAAATTTTATGTTTTTCATAAATGTATTAGCACTGCCTGAAAGTTCTTTCCATAAATAAAACTTGCTTTCTTTTGTTATTACAGTGATTAGAAGTGACTTTCTCCAGAAATCCTGTATGTTTTACTTGAGAGACTTTCCTCTCCACCAGTTAAGGATTTTATGTGTGTGTATGTGTGTGATTTTTGCAAAATAAAACTGATCTAAAATTGGATCCTGAATACAAGCAATATAAATAATGAGTGTCAATAATTCCAGCAGTAAAGTAGATTTTTATATGGAATGGCTTTCCTTCCCTGCAATCCCAATCACTAAATAATTGAAAACTCTCAAATTCAGTTTGTGTGGGTACTGATTTATTCATAAATGTTAGAAAGCATAGTGGAGGGACATCTACATATTTCCATTTATGTACCAAAATTTAGCTTATAAAATATAGTTAGCTTAACAAAATAATAGAACACATTAAAGGCAATAATTTAGTCTTAATAGCTATTTTGCATATCTAAATGTTTGTCATTCAAATAAAATACAAAATTAATGCACTATTTTTTCCCATTTCCACCTGGCTATTTTGACATCTTATAAACCCAATCTAAAAGTATTATAAATTAAACAGTATTTTAAATTTTTTATATAAATAACAATAAATATTATACAAATCATTTCTCTCTTACCTGTATCTTTTGAGAAATTATGGAGATTCTTTCAATACATTAAGCTTTCTGAGGTAGAAAAATATAGTGTCCCCAAAAACATATAAACACACACTTGGAATAATTATAAAGGCCGATTATATTAAAATACATTTCATTTTCCAAATTGAGCTATCAGCTGTTAAAGTGTGTATACATTTTTTGGGACACCCTGTATAATGTACAGGAATGACGATAACATAGGTAGCAATTCTTCGCACTCTGATTTACTTTGGAGGGTGCATTTCCCAAACTCAGGAAAGTATTGTTTATATTAATTTTCTTTTAATAGAAGACTCAACTACTTATACAACTCTGTGCTTTTGCCAGAAGAGAAAGGAGTACAAAACTAAAATCCCCATGGTAATGCTCAAGGATTCCCTTTAGGACAAAGCTACTGGGTATTGTGGACTTGGAAGTGTATAAGAAGTCCATGTTGTTCCACAGGTCATTACAAACTCTAAATTCATAAACATTGAGTCATTGTAGGCAGTTCTAAGAATTGAAATTGTACTTTATGTCACTATTTTCCACCACAAATAACACTTCTGACATGTTTATGCAAACTCCAATTTATCTATAAATTTCGATGCTCTGAGTGCTTTCATTATTATGGTCTTGCCTGAGCTAGTCATACATGATTTTAATGAGGCCAAAATTCTAGATCCCTTGCAGGAGCCAAACCCAAGTAGTTATTTTTCATACAAACTACAGCTCACATTTCAGATATATAGCTAACTCCCCTCTTTAAGCTGAAATGGGATGAAAAATCACAATGGTTAATGAGAGAATCATGGTCAATACCTTCCATTCACTCTTTTAAGTTGTTTTAGTTTGCAAAACCCTATTATAGGAAGATTTGAAAAATAATGATAACAATAGGAAATTGAAACTATCCTGTAGTCACCTAGAAATACTATTGATATTTTAGCATGAAACTTCAAATTTTTTATCATATATTAGGCAAATATCCAATCATCAGCATGTTTGCAGATAAGGAAATTATACAGTATACATACAGTTTTGTAACCTGCTGTTTCTGCTTAATTTATTTAGATAGCTCTAGAGAAAGGAATACTCTGATTCCTTCTGCATTTTCCTTTTCCTTCTCCCAAACAAAGGAGACATCGACATGATGTGTGAAATGACAAGATTCTGGCAAGACCACATGGATGGGTTACTGGGGAACCCAAAGATCAGCCTGTGGCTTTGATTTTTCCATTGGTTTTCTGTTCTTTTGGCAGAAATACTAAATAGTCCCTGAGTATGCTTCCTTGAAACAGGCCCAGTCATCTCACTCTTCTTCCTGACTGCAGGAGTGAGGTCATCCATGGAGTTTTTAGAGCTGAGAACCCCACTCCTCAGAGACTGCACAGCCCCCTGCCCAGTTCCTGGCCTATGAGGAGAGGAGCACACAGGGAATGTTGGAAGCCCAGACAGGTTAGAAGGTCAAACCAGCCCAGCTCCAGCCCTCCTGGCCCATCACCTACACCATCCTCTGGGGTGAAAGGCAAAAATTGAAACCAAGACTCCTGCCATGGGGAAGCTAGGCCCCCCAAGTGAGGACCTGGACCACATTTCTTTTTGGAAGTTATTTTTATTGGGTATAGAATTCTGAGTTGGCTTATATTTTTCCCTCACAATTTGAAATATGACACTTAGTTATCCTCTGGCTTTGTACTTTTTATTCTCCCTCTGTACACCTTCAAACTTTTTTTTTATCTTTGTTTTATAACAACTTCAATATCATCTGCCTAAGTACTTTTGTGTTTTTATTTTGTTTGTGATTTGGTTTCTCTTTGTTCTGGTATTTATCCTGCTTCGGGTTCTATAAACTTTTTGGATCTTTGGTTTGACACCTTTCCTTATATTCAAAAAATTCTTGACCATTATATTTTCAAATATTTTCCCTACCCCACTTTCTTTCTTTTCCTCTCAGATTCCAATTGCAAATATGTTAGATAACTATATTCTTTCACAGTACTTGATTTTTCTGGTGTTTTTGTTTGTTTTTTTTACTCTCTTCTTTCTTTATGTTTATTTGATAATATATTTTGACTCATATTCAAGTTCAATATTTGTTTCTCCCCTCTGTCTAATCTACTGATGAACTCACCACAGGCATTCATTACCTTTATTCTCACATATCTTTCCAAAAAAAAAATTTCTTTCATTTTTGCTTGACTCTTAAAACATGCTTTACATTCATCTCTATGAAATTCCTCATTTGGTCATGCATGGAAACTTTCATATACTAATAATGATCATTTTAAAATTTCCTGACTGATAGTCCCAACCTCTGAGTTGTATCTGAGACAGGTTATTTTGATTGCTTTGTCCTTTAACATTAGGTTGTTTCTTTCCTGTTTGTTTGTTTTTTGTTTATCTCATAATTTTTAATTGAAATATGGTCTTTATTTATAGGACAGTAAAAATGGAAACAAAGAATAACTAAAGGCCAAACAAATAAGATATACTGAATTATGAAAACCTAAAGTTATTTTAAATAGCTGAAGTCTATATTTAAGATATCAAGTTAATAAGGGTATGGGCTTTCTTTTTCTTTTTTAAAATGTATCTTTATTGATTTCAGTCAGAGGAAGGGAGAGGGAGAGAAAGAGAGAAAGATCAATGAAGAGAGAGTCATTGATTGGCTGCAGCCCACAACCCGGGCATGTGCCCTGACCGGGAATTGAACCCCAATCTCCTGGATCCTAGGTCGATGCTCAACTGCTGAGCCATGCCCAGCCTGGCAGGGCATGGACTTTCAACTTTGACAGATTGTATGTTTGTGTGTGGTGGGGCCCAGACTCTTAAAGGTTTGAGGTAGAAGAATGAACCACGTTAAGATTCTACTTGAATCTAAATAACATGTGAATGAATAGGGTATTTTCAAAGTAGTGAGAGGCCACCAACCGTTAATATTTCTGTAGAAGTAATAACTGTGTCATGTTGAAATAAGATGGTATAGGTATGCCTGGTTTCCGTATCAAATATGAATTCTGCCTTAGGGAAACAGGAGTATCTCAGTTTGTATTCTGCCGAACTCTGAGACATGATATAATTCAAGTGCAAGTAATTTATCTGTGAATAGTTGATGAGTGAGAAAATGAGAAAGTGGGACAGAAAAGGAATGTAGCCAATAAAGGGTGATTTATGAAACAAATTACAACTGTGGGCAACCTAGCTGTCTTTTTGGGAAACACCATGAGCCAGTGTAAAGCATGAACTTCAAATTTATATCACCCAAAGGGCAAAGTTGGGAGTATTTATTCACCATCTCCCATCAGTTATTGGTTGATAAATGGTCTGGGGGAGATTCTATGAATTGCATTTATTTCCCAGATCTTAACCAGATGCCTTATGTGAGAGTAGATTAGCTCTGACCAACAGTGAAAGCCCTCAGATGCAGAGATATAGTTAGAGAAGATGTGGGCAGACACCAACAATATCTGTGACAGGCATTCTGTAGGAATCAATGAGTGATGTGATCTGTGATTCACACTGAATGAGCCATTCAACACTAGATATTATAGTGAGTCAGAGTATCCCTCAAGCAACCCATTCTCAAAAAACTAAAGGTGTGATCTGTCTGCAAATAATGAAATAAATGTTGAAATTTGTTTTTATGGGATTAGAAAAGTAGAAAACAGTGTCTCGAAGTCATAGCATACAATTTGTGCTACATATCACTTAACATAGGGCCTCTTCACTGGATGAGAGTCCCTGATATTGGCCGAAATTCCCCTAAAAGAGAAGTGAATGTTATATAATTTTTTACAGTCTTTAAAATCAAAATAAATACTTATAATACAGTTCCCACTTACATTATTATCATCTATTGATCCAGTATTTATGGTGTCTTATACACTGGGCAGCCAATCACACAATATTGTGTCATGGATAGTGTTCCTGAGTTTAGCAGTAGACACTGTCTGCATGGCCATTTACAATCCCTCTACATACACTTTGTCTCATCAGTACTCATGTATCCCATTATTTTTCTATCAATTGTTGATAAATGCTGTCCCACTGTTTTTGTACTTCCAGTGCAACAAATGGGAAGTGAGATGTCACTGTATTTATCTTTCCTTGTTAATAATCTAGTCTCTCTGTCTGGAAGCTTGTAGATCTCTATAACCCTGCAGTCTGGGACTCTTTGCCAGGAGCATATTTTCCTTGTGCTTAGTATACTGTAGGTGACCTCCATAGCATTTAGTAAATGGCTTGATGAGTTCTAGTTTAGACTGAGTAAGCCTGACTTGCCCATTCTAGAATCACCAGCTTAAAAGTGATAAATGCTTTATAGGTCTCCTCCATTAGTAGATTCTCTCCTAAATACTCTTAAAAGATAAATAGTACAATCTTTGAAATTTTCAGAGGAGTTTTATATTATATGGCTTCACAGCTCTTGTATTTTGAAATAATAGTGTCCTTCTTCACAATCTAAACCATTTTCCTCTGCCTGGTTGAAGAGAGGGCAGAGGACCTTGCAGAAGTATGAATGGATTATCCACTTGGATCTCCATCAGTACCGAAGGTACTTCTGTTTAGTCCCTCCCATTATATCACAAGGACCATTTTCACCTAGTACTGTTTTAATTAAAAGAAAATTTTAATTCAGTTAGCATTAGCATGTACAGAGCAGTGTTGTGCTTCTGTTCTCAACCATGTATATTCCTACCTTAAATACCTGTTATGCCCATGTATTGGCAGCGAAAAGGCACCAGAATGTTACCAGTGATTGGACCTCAGTTTAGCAACCTTGGTACTTCAATTTTGGCTGGGAAAGAATTCAGAACTGACTCTCAAATATAAGCTAAAGTTTATTTAGAAAGTCACAGAGGTAGAAGTGCGGCACAGGAGAAATAAGCTTAGGAAACGAGTTACAGAGGCAAAGGAAGGGTCCTTGGAACTTAGGAGAAAGAGAAAGGCAAGGACACCATGCCTGGGGCAAGGGGGCAGGGAAAGGCATGGGCATGCTCTATAGAGAGAGCCACACTGGGTCTTCATTTTGAGGGTGTTTAGCTGGAGGTCTCAGAGGAAGATATCAATAGAATATCATCAGCTTTCCAGGGGTGTCCTTTCAGGGTTGTGGTCTCTACTGATTGGTTGGCACCATGGCAGGGGGTCATTAGTCAATGCACCTGGTCCTGACGTTAGTCTCGGTGTCAGTTGTCTGGTTTTTGCTGCTTTTCTGGGCCTGGAGCTGATACACAACTGAGGCCTGGATGTTATCCCTAGAGGTTAATGCTTAAGGGCGTGATCTTGCAAAGACATACATAGGAGTCACATGAGGCAACTCTTTGGCCCCTTGTTGCTCCTTCCTGGAGATCTACAGCATGGCTAGTGGCATGCTAGGAGATGAAAGCTCAGGAGAGTGTCCAAACCTCATGACCAGTGATATGCTAGGGCAGGAAACATTACCCTGGGGGTGAGGCCCTTGCTTCCCCAGTTTTGGCCATTGGTAAGCACCTGGGGCTTTCCACCTTGGTGACCTTCTGTACCTAACCCATTGTCTTTGCTCTGCTAGTGTCTGTTTAACTCCACATCACACATATATCAGGTTTTTTGTATCCATGATTCTTCCTCTTAATTCTTCATTATTGCTCAGCCTGGTATTGCTGAGGATTTTGCAGCAGCCATGGGTAGCTAAAGATATAACACCTTTACTTAAACAAATTATACATATACCACTTTAGAGTTCCTTTAAATTTAGGATATGGCCAACAAAGAAAGCCACTACACATTTTCTAAAAAGCAATCAATGAAAGAAATTACATTTAAGGATTTTACAATCATTTCAGATATGAGAGTCATTCCATAGTGGCACCCAAATTAATATATGCTTCATCTTATAATTGCAGAAGTAAATTATTTTAGCTTAAATAATAATAAACATGTAAGAGATTATAAGCAGAGTGATAACTATGCAAATTTCTGAGTTCCAGCTTTATTAAACATGTAAAGATAAATATAATAGACTTCAAATATTTGAGGGGATATACCCTGAAATCTCCCAAAATCTGGAAATTCTTGAATACCAATATTGCCTATATTTTCCCTGATAAAACACACTTTGCATTTTCACATATGTGAGCCATACTTTTATTCAATAGTCTATTTTATCCCAACTTCCATTGTTCTCAGTAAAATCCACCAATATCTTATATTCCTCATTTTTTTTTAAAAAAAAAATCTTTACTACAAAATTTCCTCTTCAGGAGTTTCCTACAAGAAGTCACTTTACCTGAGTCTCAGAACAGTTGAGAAACAACAAGAATTTTTATATTCAAGCTCTGGCCAACTGTCTTGGCTCAGTCACACGAGCCTCAAACAAAAAACCATGCAAATGTCAGCAACAGTAGAATTCCAGCAAATGTCTGCAACAGTAAAATTACAGACTACTATCTCTAATTCAGAGGGAACTTATAAAGATTCAAAAATTTCAAATTTTAAATGCTTAATTTTTAAAAATATTTTAAATAAAGAATTTAGTTTCATGTGATATAAAGCTCTTCCAATGAAACAAAAACCCATTGACGCTGACTTTCATCATCACAGCACTCATAAACTACCAGGCACTAGCCCTCTGTTAAAATGATAAAGTCAGGGCTGGTTTGCATTGTGCAAAGTTTGAAAAGAACAAGTTTGAAATTTGCCTTTAAAACTGTTTATGTATTTATTATTCTCCTCAAGGCACCTATAACGTCTTTATTCCTCAGACTGTAAATGAAAGGGTTTAGCAGGGGAATTATGATTGTGTAAAATAAAGAATACATTTTATCCTGATTCTCAGTGAGGCCAGACCCAGGACGCACATACATGACGAACAGAGTGCCATAGTACAAGGAAACAGAAAGCAGGTGGGCGCCGCACGTGGACAAGGCTTTTCTTCTGCCCTTTTCAGACTTCGTTTTTAGGATGACAAAGAGAACACGACTGTAAGAGACTATGATGGTCATGAAAGTGAAAAGTTGTATAAACACTGAAAATATAAAAATCAGGAGCATATTAACCCCAGGGTCAGTACAGGAAATCTTAAACAGTTGTA
Organism: Miniopterus schreibersii; assembly: GCF_964146895.1. NCBI lineage: Eukaryota > Metazoa > Chordata > Mammalia > Chiroptera > Miniopteridae > Miniopterus > Miniopterus schreibersii. The sequence continues at coordinate 63,495,426 of NC_138106.1, read as the reverse complement.
AAATTTCACAGTAGAAATAATGTATTACATTGGACTTGCAGAAAGTTAATCTAAATAACAAACCAACGTGCATCATGGGATGAAGAAACCCAATAACATATGAAACACCTAATAATTGAACGCAGAAGATGTTGGACATCACCACTGGATAAAGCAAGGGGTTACATATGGCTACATAGCGGTCATAGGCCATCACGACCAGGAGGAAACATTCTGTGTTTGCACTGGAAGCAAAAAAATAAAATTGGGTGATGCACTCAGCCAGGGATATCACATGATTCTTAGACAAAAAATTAATTAGCATCTTGGGAGTCACAGAAGATGAAGAACAAGCATCTGCAAAGGCTAAACTGCCAAGGAGTAAGTACATAGGAGTGTGTAGATGGAAGTCCTTCCAGATGAGAAGAATGAGTCCGAGGTTGCCCACCATGGTGGTCAGATAGATGACCAAGAACACCAGGAACAGGGGCACCTGCAGTCCTGGAAGATCTGTAAGGCCCGTGAGAACAAACTCAGTCACCTGTGTTGTGTTTACCTCCATCACATTCGCTCAGGCCGATCACTGCAGTGAAGGAATAAGTGAAGAACACAGTTATAAAATACCGTGAAAATAACATTTTATGTGAGAAAGATGCATCTTTCTTGTTTATGTATTCCCTTGAATCAGAACATTTACCTTTACCCTTCAGTAAAAGTTATTTACAAACAATAAGTATTTGGGAAACTGGTCCTAAAAAGTAAGAGAAGGTTGGCTTATTCTTTCATTTGGAAAATTGATTGCGAGCTAATAATCATTTTCTAATTTTAAAAAATATTTGAAAATAAAAATAAAATTTAGCTTTTTAAATATGTGAAGGATTAGTTATCAAAACTAATAGCACACATTCTCAATAGTACAGCATGTCCCTGCAAATTAAGAACAGATTGAAACATTCACTCTGACCATTACTATGCAGTGTTGCCTTAGAAATTGTGATACAGCTAAGACTTTAAGTAATGAAAGGAAATAATATAATAAAGATATAAATTATAAAACTTGTAAAAATTAAACTTATATCTCTCACTGATGTTATATTGTTATAATTAAATAGCACTATGATTTTAATAAATATCAGATGGAGGATGAATATGTAAATAATCACTAGGTTTTTCTATGCAAACAATAACCAACAAGAAAGAGAAATAAAAGGAAAATGTATCCATTTTATTAGCCATAATACTTTAAAATACATTGAAATATTTAAGATCTATGTGAAGAAAATCACAAAACTAACCAAAGGGCATTATACAATTTCTGAAGAAATAGACAGCAAAATGTCTTCTTTGGTAAGAAGACAGTATTAAAAAGGTTGGTAGAGTTGAAATTAATTTCAATTAGAATCCTAATCACTTTTTAATATAGTAGCATGAGCATAAAATCCATGTAAAATAAATTATTTTTAGGAGATAAAGAAAATAGAAACAGTAAGAAAGTCAAGTGTGCAGAGGTGAGTGTTAAAACATAAAGCTATTCAGCAGAGTATGATATGGCATGAAAACAGGAAAATATAATAGTGAAACCAAACACAGGCTCCAAAGACAGATTCAAGTATATATTGGAATTTAATATATTACATGGATGATTTTTAAGTTGAGGAAAATTATGATTTACTCAATAAATAGCCTGGCTATATTTGTTTATCTATCTGGAAAAAAAGTAAGAATGGTTCCCTTTCCTATGCCTGTTTTTAAAAAGCTGCTGGATCAAGGATTTAAAAGTAAAAATTTTATGAACAAGCAATTAAAACATTCTAAGAAAATTCATGAAATAAATATAATTGAAATATATTACAAAAATCTTTGACTAATAGAAGAAACTCACAAATTATAAAGAAAGATATAGGTATATTTAATCTAATTTTAATTGCAAGAAAATGGAGTATGTATCAAATCTCTAATACAGTAAACGATGAATAGAACTTTGGAAGAAATATGGATAGTAAATATGATAGGTAAAACATTAGTATCTATCACATACAAATAAATATTACAAATTGGTAAGAAAAGTCAATTCAATAGAAAAACTAAAATTGAATTTAATGGGCAAGTCACAGAACAATATGTCAACATAGTTAACAAATGTAGGAAAAGATGCTCACCTTCCCCAGTGCTCAGGACATCCAAATAAAATAATAATAAGACATCAGTTTTCATTCCTCAGATTTGCAAAATTTACTGCTTATGGAAATTTGGAAAAGTTCACTCTCACACTTACTGGTGAAAATGTAAATTATTAAGCCTTTAAAATTTGGCAGTATCTTTCAAAAATAAAAATACTCTTCAATCTAGTGATCTACATTTATAGTCCATTCTATAGCAACAACAGCATTTCATAGGGAGGAAAGTCTACTTCAGTGGTGTTCATGTGGCAAAAGACTGGAAATAATACAAAATACAAACAGGATGAAGCAATAGTTGTACAAATCCTGCTGAACTCATCAATATTATGATAGTCATTTCAAAACGAGTTCTAACATTTACCAGTTGACTCAAAGAAATTTCCACAATTGTTAGGAAAGTAAAAAATGTAAGATGCAGAGAAATGTATATGAAATCATCACATTAGACAAACAGAAAACAAAGTCTTAAAATTCTCACTCTAGGTATATCTATGAATATATGCACACATATGTTAATGAATATAAACATATAAACATAAAGATTGTATAAAGTGATAGATTCCAGGTTAATATTTGTGTCTGTGTAGGTGAAAGAATGGAGGAGGAGAGAGATAGCCCCTCAAAAGAGTTTTTCTGATAAAAAAATACGTTATTAATCTATTTATACAATTATATATATATTTATATGTACAAAAAATATTTAAGGATAGTCTTAAAATTCATAATAGTGAGAAATAGAAACGAATAACAATGCTATTATTGTATTTAGTAGGTGGCAATAAAGTTTTTATTAAAATATAGAAGTTAATTATAAATAAATGTTTTGTGAAAATATATTTTAAGTTCAGAATTATTTTTGAATAATATAGCATATGCTTTTGAATATTTTCAGTGATATCTAACTTCAACCATTAAGAGCAATTTCTTTCTTTGTCTGTCTCTTTTTTTGAATAGACAAAGGCATTTTGCAAATGTAGGTTGGTATGCAAGTATACAAGTAGGGCTTATTATATACAAGTAAAATAAGTTTTTTTATAGTTTTCTTCATATTTAAGTACCATTCTTTTGGGATATATTGGTAAATTCTTTATAATTTTTATAAATATTGCAGATGGAATGTTTTATGTGGTACTTAAATAATTTGATTTTGACCTGTGACATACAATTTTTTTCTAAAAGTAAATCCAAAAGAAGAAACCCCAACATATTTGAAGGTGAATGCAGAGACTCTTAGATTACTTAAGAGAAAATTCACCTATAATTTGGTGTGTCAGTTTAGTTGTTTCTTCCCCTCCAAAAATAAATAACACAATTTTATACACATACTTGTTACTGATTAAAAACATTAAAAATTATCAATATACCAAAATTGGGTCTGTTTAACTTTAAAATAGGTCCAAAGGCAATATTTTTCTTCATGGTTCAACATTAGGGAGAGTAGTAAGTTCTTTCCCATGTTCACTGAGACTAGAACAAGAAAAAATAGCTTTAAAAATTTATCTTTTAAAGTACCATATATACCCACAAGGAGCTCTGGAAACACAACGCAAGAAGACTGACTGATATGTCTCTCAGAAAATTGGCCTTGTGGACACTGAGGGTAATCATTTAGTGTGTAAAGTGGATGTTTTGTCCTGTGTGAGCCTACTTTGCTTTGTCGCCAACTTTAAACCCATCATTGATATTTCCCATTTTCATAATTAGGTCAAGGGTCATTAGGCATTTGGGACTTTTTCCTTAAGATATATATACACACACATATCTCACCACACATTTTAAAGAGCCTAAGAAAATTATCATTGGTGACCTTACTTTGTCTTTTCATGATTCCATGAATAAATTACAGAAGTTAGAGCAGCGCAGTTTAGTTGTCATACCCTAACAAAGAAAATTTTCTAATGTGGAAATAATCTTTGAAACTTCTGAGTTATTATCATTTTTTTCCATTTGCTTCATTCTTCTATTATTCCAAATTTACTATTAAAAAGAAATCTTATTATGCATATCTCCACAACAGTAAAACATCTAGTATTTATGACAAGCATCTAGAATTTTCTATCCTGAAGACAAACAGAAAATCTCATAGGGTTGCCCGAATTTTCATTTCTTACCTGGACATTTTATTATCAAACAGGCAAACTGAAAAACTACAAACAATTAAAATTAGACAGACTTTGATGTCCTCACTCAGTTCTTCTAAGTCTTTGGGAGGTTGAGAAAATGGTTGACTTTTGAAGTAAAGATGTTGGATTTTCAAAGAAAAAAATGTGTATCTTCCTCTACTGTACTCTACACCGGGGCCGGTCATCTCCATAAATTGCCAAACTGATGAGGCCCCCACCACTCTCACTTCCATGGCCGCATCTCTTCTAAACCCCTTATATGAAGAAAAGTGGAAGCTGCGGAATGAAGCAGTGTTTCCTTGTGCAAAGATTTTCCTTGGAAACCTCAACTTCAGGGACATGCATATTTATATGCATTCTTTCAAATCTATTCATACATAAAAAAGTAAAAAGAACCTTGGAATTCCCTCAATGAAAGTCACCAGTGGATTCCCTGTAGGATGAAGGCAAAGTTGTTCCACTTGTTCTACTGGGCATTGTGAGTTAATCAACAATACCCCAGACACACCCAGGTGTAACAATTAGAACCACAATTTGTGTCATTAGGGTTCACTGTGAGGGCACTTTGACAAACTGCTTTTAAGCAACTTTTAGGACACACTCATTTCCTTTATCTTATTACTCCTGATGTTGCCACTTTCCAACCACCTAATAGTTTTTCAAACATCTCAAAGATTCATCAAATTCAATGTATCCAAAACCAATTTTAGAGTCTCTTCAAACCCTGGCCCTAAACCTATACTTCATCCTATCTTCCCATTCTCCATAATGTCATTACCGTCTACTCTATTTTTAAAGAAATAAACCCAAGAGTTGTCTGTGATGCTGAATTCTCCAGCCCCTTCCCCCCACAAACCCATGTCAAAACCATTATCAAACTCACAACTTCTGCTCTTTAGTGTCTGCTGAAACCATCTACTTCTCTCCAGTTTCAAGAAAATGCCATCTCCTGCCTGGAATACTGACATAACCTTTTAATAATCTATGTGTATCTTGTAATATTTTCTCCCACCATTCTCTACATTTGGGTCATTCTCTACATTCTTTACAAACAGCCAAACTGAGACTGATTGTTCTCGCACCCACAGCTATAACTCCACTTAAACTCATAAGTAACTTCCCATGGCTCTTAGAAGAAAGATCGAAATCCTTAGGCCTTTCCTTTTCTTCATCCTAAAACGTATCCAATTATCCTTTATTCAAAGTTTTTGTCCAATATAGTCAGATTTTTCAGGCAAATGATTCGGATATTTCTTTGATAATAAAATTGATCTAGGGGTTGAAGTTAAAAATCAGAATTTCAGCCCAGCAGATGTGGCTCAGCGGTTGAACACTGACCCATGATCCAGGAGACCAGGGTTCGATTCCCGGTCAGGGCACATGCTCAGATTGAGGGCCCGATCCCCAGCAGGGGGCGTGCAGGAGGCAGCCGATCAATGACTCCCTCATCGTTGATGTTTCTATGTCTCTCTCCCTCTCCCTTTCTCTCTTTCTGAAATCAATAAAAATATATATTTTTTAAAAATCAGAATTTCATCTGTGACTTCTGTATGCAATGTTGCTAAGAAAAAAATTCAGTTTATTCCTTTGTTTTCCTCATCTTATTATAAGAATGAAAGGAGTTCTCCTTGAAAAGTGGCCAAGCTACCCAGTATCTCTCCAGGCCCATTAGATTTCTGCCTGACACGCTGGCTCTGTGGGAGGAGGGTTTCATATGCTGAGCGAGGCCGATAGAGCTCATGAACCCAGGTGGGAGCCCTGAAAGTGCCAACTGTTGGCACTGTGTTTTCTTCAGTAACGTAAGCATGTCATAAAAGTTTCCAAGTATGAAGTTGGCAAACAAGAATTATGTGCTTGTCCTTTTTACTGCCTTAGGCACAGTAGAGCATACAGCAAAATCTGTTCTTGGTACAAGATAGTAAAACTGCACATTTCTGATAAATACGGGAATTTATGAGTCAACTCTTTTGAGTTGCAAAGGTCTCCTCTGAGAGATCCTCATGGTGTAGTAATTGAGATTTACTCAATGAAAAAGAAAATTATGCTGTCTGTGGGTAGGTCTGCGGTTTGTGCAAGTTTAGTACTGAAGGCTTTGTGTTTTCTCGTCAGAGCAGTAACTTTCAAACATTGCACTAGGCTTTCTCACCCAGTGCAGCTGGAAGCTTTTTTCCCCCCACTGTCCCTCGGAGCAGCCTGTCCCTCTTCTAATACTCTTACTCGACCGGGTCTCAGTGTCCTCCTCTCAACTTCTGACATTTGCTGCAGTTTCATTCACTTGACTTGTTTCATTCACCATTTCTCACAACACAAACGCTGAGCCTAATGACTGCAACAGACTCCTGAACTCTGATAATTGATGGTGTCTCTTCTCCCCAGGCGGAGGCTTATGAATATAGAAATGTTAAAGTAAGCGTTGAAGTGATGAGGAACTGCCTCTGTTAATTCTGCGTGGTGTAATATTAGCACTCCTCTGTAAAAAAAAAAAAAAGAAAAAGAAAAAGAAGATTTTGCCAGAGGATCCTAACTCCTTTACAAGTCTACTCTCCATTGGGCCTGGAATTCTAAGGAATTTTTGCTTATTGGGATCTGGGAGCAATTTCAAAGATCACAGAAGTAGAAAAGTAGGGAAGGGAAGAAAATCTCTCTTTCTTTTTGATTTGGCTGTAATTCAGGCTTTTCTTTTTCTCTTTTAGCATAATAGAGAGACAGAAATGTATAGGACAGATGCAAGATGCAGCTTTATTCCCAAGTCTACTAAGGAAAGAAATTATCCTCCTGAGTGTTTCACTAGTGTTCAGTGTTCAGAGATTTTAATGCTTTTCTCTAAACCTTGCATCAGTGAGAAAGTAACACAGCAGCAACTTATAGATTTTTATTCTCCTCTCTATAGCTAGAATGCTAATAAATATTTAACATATTGGCATAAATTAAAGTATCCTACAGTGATTCCGCTGAGCTGCTATGATTTTATCTCACTCCAATAAAATGTTCCAATGAAATCAGATAGCCAGTCTTCTATCAATAGGGCATTTTTGGGGGGTTTTGGATTTTTTTTTTTCTGTTGTTTTGTTTTTAGTGGTGGAATTCATTGAAACTAGGTTTTATTGATTTGTGGATAAATTATTTTTAATTTATCACCTAATTTGTTTTTTGCTCATATTTTATAGTATGGCTCTTGCATCATGGTTCTTTAGTTCACTGATTATGTTGTTTAATATTCTGTGTGCATGCCCATAAATTAGGTCATGCATTCAAATCTGTTTTGGTTCTTATCAAGTCACTCCACTCAAAAACCTGTGAGTCCCTATTGCAACTTGAACAAAGCCCCAAAACCTCAGTTAGCTGTTCAAAACTTCTCCGAACTTTGTTTCCCACTTACTTTTTCAGGTTCATCTCCAAAATTTACGTATGGCAGAGCTACAAAATGTACTCACATTTCTCAGTATATTGAACAATCTCTAATATCCTATTTGGGATGAATTCCAATGTTCATAACTACCTATTCCATACATGTCAAATGTCCATTGTCTATATGCTATCAGAAACACACACACACAGTTACATTACAAATGGGCAATATTTCCCTTGGTATGTGAGATGTAGACGTGTTCCATTGATTTATATCATAAGACTACTGATCTGGAATTTTTCTGGCCCATACAGAAAATTCATTAGTTTCCTTGAGTAGCTAGCATTATTGATATTATAGTCTCAGATATTCTTAACTGACATGGCATTCATAATGATAAAAAACCATATTTATATGGCCTGACCCCATGCATTATTAGGTATGAGAGGGATGTACATGAAGACAGCATCCACAGAAACAAATGATAGAGAAAAAAGGGAGGCCTGCAGATTGTGAGGTCCTGGATCTTATGACTTCTCATCTAGTCAGCTGTCACCAAGGTAGAAATCTCATGTAATAAAAACTCTACACCTGGCTGCACAGACCTGCTTTAGGCTCATTGGGAGTAGTGGGTGTAGGAGGCAACCAGAGTTTCAAACTGTTCTTTAGTACAAACACTAACTTATCTGGAGAACTTTCTGCAAAATTGTATGTTAACCAATACAGAAAGACTAGATATCGTCATCTAAAAATGACACTTCAGGAAAGAAATATAGCAGAAACAGAAAAATATTGCTCATTTATTTAGACAAATATTTTTGTTTTATTCATCAGTAAAATACAAGAATAAGAAGGTTAAAGGCATACAATGGGCACCAGGCTGGAAGGGAAAAGGTGAAAGGAGATAGGAAGGTACAATGAAGGTTTAGTTTAATCAGTCCCTCTCAAATGAGACACCAGTATTAGAAGACTACTGGAAACAATGAAAATTTTCAGATGGTTTCTAATTCCTAAAAATATACATTTTATATTCACAGTTCTTCTAATAACGATTTTCACTGATATTATGTCAGAATAAAAACAGAAATTCATACATACCAGAAATTTTTTATCTCTGCTTATTGTGAAAATTATTGATAAATATTTGTCTAAATCTATATATTTAGAAGAGAAATTACTTGTTTAAAATTACTTTTTTTTAAGAATATGTTTTTATCCTGGCTAGTGTTGCTCAGTGGTTAGAGTGTTGGCCCAAGCACCAAAAGGTTGGGGGTTCGATTTCTGGTCAAGGGCACTACCTGGGCTGCAGGTTCATTCCTCTGGCCCCAATTGGGGCACTGCGAGAGGCAACTAATCAATGTGTCTCTCTCACACTGAAGTTTCTCTCTCCTCCCACCCCTTCCTCTCTCCCTTCCACTCTATCTAAAAGCAGTGGAAAAATACCCTCTGGTGAGGATTTAAAATATATATAATATGTTTTTATTGATTTTAGAGAGAGATGAAGGGAGAGGGAAAGAGAGAGAAACATCAATGTGAGAGCAAACATTGATCGGTTGCCTCCCATAGGCGCTCCAACCAGGGATCAAACCCGAAACCTGGGTATATGCCCTGACTAGGAATCGAACCCACCACCCTTTCTGGTGTACAGGAAGCCACTCCAACCAACTGAACCACACCTGCCAGGGCTAAAATTACTTTTTAAAGTGACTGTAATCACCTGTAAATGCTTGAAGAAGATGTATATAGTCACTTTTGTTTTTAAAACACATGGACTTATTGTTTAATTACAAACCATTTTTTGTATATAAAACTCTTGCAAAGCAACTTATTCAGGAATAATAAAGTCAAAAATTGGTTTGGTTTTATGAAAAAAGACTTACATAAGTCTCTTTCTTTACATGTGCTTCAGTTTCCAAAAAGGGCTTTTATTGGAGTAAGAGCTTTCATGCATTAACTCACCCAATGATTACCCATTGACATGATAATATAGTAAGAGATGCAACTGAAATGGTCCTTCACTCTTGACTATAGATGAAAAACAAATCATACACTCTGACAAATTAGCTGAGTGTTTAAAAGACTTAATCACTTAAAATTATCAACCATATTTTTATAGTATAGTCATATAAAGTTTGCATCTTTTCCATTTTTTTCAATAAAAAATGTATTGAGTATTGTTAATGTACAAGATACCTATAAGGTGTTGTGGTTTATTTAAATAGAAATTGTAAAATATATTAAAAATATGTATTCCTTTATCATTTTATTAGTCCATCTAAAATTTGTTTCTTTTGCTGTATAAAAACAGACTTAGTGCCCTGGTCAAGTGGCTCAGTGAGAGCGTTGTCCCATACACCAAAAAGTTGTGGGTTTAATTCCTGGTCAGGGCACATACCTAGGTTGCAGGTTCGATCCCAGGTCAGAGTACACATGGGAGGCAACAGACTGATGTTTCTATCTCACATTGATCTCTTTCTCTCTCCTTCCCTCCCTCCCTCCTTTCCTCTCTCTCTAAAAATCAATTTTAAAATATATATCCTCAGGAGAAGATTTAAAAAAAGATATTTATCAAGAAATTACAATAATATACAATAAAGAATGTATTTTGCCCCATTCTTCATCTGTGCCATACACAAGATTTACACATCTAAAAAGAGATCATTATGGTAGAACAAGAGAACAGTGAAACTAAAGGCACTGCTGTGAAAAAGGTATTACTTCTGCCCTTTTCATAATTCTTTTTCAGTATGCCAAAGGAGACATGAGTGTAGGAGAGAATGTTATTCATAAGAGTGAAGTTTGAGTAAAGACTGAGAAGAGCCCGGCCGGGCGTGGCTCAGCAGTTGAGCATCGCGACCTAGGATCCAGGCGATCGGGGTTCGATTCCCGGTCAGGGCACATGCCCGGGTTGTGGGCTCGATCAATGACTCTCTCATCATTGATGTTTCTATCTCTCTCTCTCCCTCTCCTTTCCTCTCTCTGAAATCAATAAAGATATATTTTAAAAAAAAACTGAGAAGATAAAAGAATCAATGCATTAATAGATTCATCTGTTTGGAAATATTATATGGCAATAAAATTTCACATTAGAGTGAAATAGAAACCCCATATGAACAATGAGAAGCAGAAAGCGAAAAACATGTGAAACGCTCAGAAGCTAATTCAGTTCAGAAGAATATTAATAATATCACAAAATATAAATACCCACAATATCAACAACAAATAAAAACTAAAAATAAATGAATTCAACTCTAAATATAAAAGCTAGAAGAAAACAAAATATTACAAGAAAAGAAAGCAGATAAAAGAAAAAGCAGGGGGAATTAATGCATTTAATAATAGCAAAGAAAGTTAGATGTAATAAAAAAATTATGAGATGAGTCTTTTAAAACATCCATAAAATACTAAAATTACTAGCTAACCTAAATTTTTAAAAGTGAACCCCCACAAATTGTAAAAAAGGAAATAACCTTTCATACCCAATAAATTTTTAAAAAAGATTATAACCTTTGTCCAATTCTAGACAAATAAATATACCAGCCTCAGTAATTATTTTATTTAATTACTGTCAATAATTAAATAAAATTTGGGCGAGAAGTTCCTTGCAGACAACAAATTTTAAAAAACTAAATGTTGAAATAAAAAAGAATTATGATATTTTTAAATAAGTCAGCTATGGAAGATGTAAGTCATTCAACTGAAGTAGTAACTTCAACTGGACCCACATCCAAGAAAACATTGTGCGAAGCTGGGTTCCTTCACCCGGCGCTGAGTGACCACCCTGACCACTAGACTCCTGGTGAAAGGGCAGAGCCATGGCTAATCTGCAAGACTTGGGGACTGTTTAGGCGAAGGATGAAAAGAGAAACAATTTGAAATTTTCCTTGGGAACAGTTTACTTCTTTGCGACTCTTCTCAAGGCATCTATAACCTCTTTATTTCTCAAGCTGTAAATGAAAGGGTTTAGCAGGGGAATTATAATGGTGTAAAATAGGGAATACATTCTGTCCTGTTCTTCAGCCAGGCCAGATGCAGGGCGCACATACATGCAGATGAGAGTGCCATAGTACAACAGGACAGAGAGCAGGTGGGCACTGCACGTGGAGAAGGCTTTGCTTTTACCCTTTTCAGACTTTTTTTTCAGAATGTCAAAGAGCACACGACTGTAAGACATTACGATGGTCATTAAAGTGGATATTTGTATAAAAACTGCAAAAATTAATATCATTAGTGCATTAATAGATGGGTCCTTACATGAAATTTTGAACAGCTGTAAAATTTCACAGTAGAAATAATGTATTATATTAGACCTGCAGAAAGTTAATCTTAATAACAAACTCACATGAATCAGAGGATGCAGAAAACCAATTATGTATGAAATACTTATCAACTTAGTGCACTGTCTGTTGGACATCACCACTGGATAAAGCAAGGGGTTGCATATGGCTACATAGCGGTCATAGGCCATCACGACCAGGAGGAAACACTCTGTAGTTGCACTGGAAGCAAAAAAATAAAATTGGGTGATGCATTCAGCTAAGGATATCGTTACTGTCCTGTCTAAGAAATTGACCAGCATCCTGGGAGTTACAGAAGTTGAAGTGCAAGCATCTGCAAAAGCTAAACCACCCAGGAACAAGTACATGGGTGTGTGGAGATGGGCATCCTTCCAAATAAGAGCCATCAGTCCAAGGTTGCCCACCATGGTGGTGAGGTAGGTGACAAGGAACACGAGGAAGAGGAGGACCTGCAGCCATGGTCGCTCTGTAAGTCCTGTGAGAACAAATTCAGTCACCAGAGTCTTGTTTCCTTCTGACATAGCCACACTTGATCACTATAATGAGAAAACATGTGACTGAGATAACACGAAGTAGTGGGGGCTTTTTTTCAAATTAAGTTATACCTTTGTGTTATTTACCATTTTATTAGTTTTTAATGCTTAACTTTCATCCTATAGTAAGTCTGTTTACAAATTTTGTGTTTAGGTATCTGACCTTAAAGCTGGGCGGGGGGGGGATAAATGCAAATATTTGTGCCGATATTAAAACCATGTGAAAAACTATTGCATGTAGAAGAGATGCAAATGCAAGACCATTGCATATGGAAAAGAAATAGACTAATGATTTAGGCATAACCGCGTTTTATAATCATAACCATTTTTATAATTTTCAAATTTTTGTTTATAAATATAAATAAATATGATTATATGAGCATGGATAAAGATGTAGAATAATATATTAAGTGGCTAAGATTGGTTTTCCTGTTCAGGAGTAGATGTAGTGGTAGGAACAGAAAAAGCAAAGGAGAGATTCTTTGTCACCACCCCCACCCCCACCCCCACAGTTCATGATAAAAACAGAATATATATCATATGCTCTTCTATAATTTTTTTACATCTGTGTATATATGTGTGTACGTCTGTGTTTATGTCTTTTTGTCTGCCCATATGCACATGTGTACCTAGAAGGTATATAAAAGGACAGTTACTATTATATTAATAGAACTGAGTAAAATGCTAATGATACTTTTAACAAGGAATATTTGGCACTGAAAATTGTATTGTAAAATTAGGAATAAATAATCTGTAAATTTTTCAAAATATTTATTAATGATTTTTAATTATGTTTAAATTTTTTTATTTACATATAGTTAGTATACAATATTATATTGGTTATATTAATTTCAGGTGTACAATATACTGATTCAGCATTTTTATACCTTACGATATGATCATCCCACTAATTCTATGTCACGATGCAAACTTATCACAATATTATTGACTATATTCTCCTTTTCACCCTCCCTTCAGGTAACCATCTATGAGTCTGTTTTTGTTTGGTTTGTTTGTTTTATTTTTTTAGATTTCACATATAAGTGAAACCATACAGTATTTGTATTTGTCTGCCTGATTTATATCACTTAGCATAATGATCTTTAATTCTTAATAATACTTTCCACTTAAATTCTTGGTAGTTGACCTTTGACTATTGAGGGGAGAAATGATTTTTTAGATTAGTCAAAAGTATTCTGAAATTGTTTAAGATGGTGTCCAAGTTTGGTCATCATTTTTACAGTTTTCTTTATATAGTATCAGCACTTTTTTGTTAAATTTATTTCTAGGGGGTTTATAGGTTTTAGTGCTATTATGAATATAATATCTGATATTTTCATGAAGTAATAAGATTGGTTTTCTTCTATGGTTTATAAATTATATCTCAGAGAGAATCCAGAATAGAATTTCCCAAATGTTTTGGGACAAATGTGTAACTTCCTATGTTCCTTGAGAGGGAAACAAAAATACATTTACCACAATAATAACAGTTGAAATAATAATAGCTTACTTATTTAAAAAAACATTTTCATGATTTTATAGCTATACCTTTGAACATTTATAATACAAGAGATGTTGAATGAGGATGCATTAGAAGAATTAGGTTTGTTTAATCTTCACTAAGCTAAAAAAAAGAGTTAATAAATTTAAATTACTAAACACATACCTGCAGGGAAACTATTATTAATATATATACCTAAGAAAGTTCAATGGAGTATATTTGCTGAACATGGACTATGTTAAAGTTAAGGAGTTGTCACTTTTTTTTCCCCAAAGTGGAAATTTTGTCCTGAATAGAGTGGGCTTACTTTTTTTGCAATACAAACCATTGAATAATAGATCATCCCAATTTCACTTTATAAATTCAGTGTAATTAAACTTAGAAGTAGTTAGCTCTGGGAATTGTTTTCTTTATGACTAATATGAAAGAAATATCTCCAGGTTAGAGTAAAAGAAATAGTACTGACTATATATTATATAGGTATAATATAAGGATTATATGTAACAGACTTTTGCCTTCATTCTCATGATTTCATGAAATTTTAAAAGCTATGTATTATAGACAGCAACCAAACTCAAAGGCTAGGATGATCTTTATTCTGTAAAATTATAAATAAAGTAGATACAAGCTTCATAGCTGTGTCTCAGTTCTAAACTCTCTACATTATACAATAAAATTTAAAGCTGTTAAATCATTCTTATTGTTATTACTTTAAGTTTTCCTATTTATTTAATTCTATCAAAATTTTATTACTTATAAAATTTAGTGATAAATATCTCCTTTACAGTAAGCCATCCTCCTCCCATCTGTCCAGATTTTGATGGCTGGTTGAGAAAAATCTCAATGACTCACTGGAATTTTAATTTCTTACATAGATATCTTACACAGATATTTTGTTACATCTAAAGACAAATCACAAAACTCTTAAGTAATAGAAAATGTAGAAATCGCTGCACTCTTACCCAGTTCCTGCAAAACACTGAAAAACTGGAAAGTGATAGTTCTCCTGAAGTTAACGTCGAATATGCTGAAATGAGATAATGATTACTGGCACGCTGATTTTCATCAGTAACTCAAAAATGAATGGAGATAATATTTATTTCCAAACTTGCTCTATAAAAACAAAGGGAAAGGAAACAAAGATATTCCCTCTACACTTCCAAAGAATTCCCTATAGGATGAAGTCAAATTCATTCTACTGGGCATTGTAAGTTAATCATGATTTATCCCCATAACTAGCTGTAACAATTAAAAACTATATAATTCACAGGGATTACTGAGGGAACATCTACAGAACATCAATAAACAAATTTTAGGAAATATTTGTTTTCCTTTCTCTTGTTTCTTTTAATGTCTTCATTCAAATACCTACTTTACATGTTCCTTTGGAAGTCTCAAAGTTACCTTAGAGTCATCATGTCCAAATTTGAAATTAGGATCTTCAGTTATCCTACTGTAGCAGGATAGTAAGAAGCTAGGAAAATTCCTGGGCAAGTGGAAGGAGAAACTGAGATAAGAAAATTAAACAAGGCCCAACAGTTTGGGAAGCTTGCAGCAAGCTTATAAATAGCAAGACTTTGTCTTCCCCAAACAAGGACACTTGAAATCAAATGGTTAATACCTCTCCTTCCTAACCAGAGAATACATAACTTGAATCACCCTGGCCTGGGAAAATAGAGAACAAAGACCCCAGCTAAACCCAAGGATAAACATTACTTGGGGGGGGGGATACTAAGACAGGAAAGAGGGAAGGGGGAAAGAATGGGAGCTTTATCTCACCCACTAAACAAAGAAGTCAGCAGTCCTGGAACTTGCCAGGATAAAAGTGACAGATGTTCACATAAATTCTGGAAAAAGCCACAACAAAGTGAAAAGGGAGACCAAGATATATGGCAGAGGAACCTTGAAACCTGTAGACAAAAAACCTGTAGTATAAAATCCCTAAACCTCCACCAGACAGCACTCAGACTAGCTGGGTGCCCACTTGTGCTATACGCCAATATATTTTTAATAAATTTGCTTGCTTTGCTACAACACAATTTCTGTCCCTCATTTGAAATCTTTCTTATGAGATTGGCAAAGGCCAAAGAAGGAACAGCCCTCCCTCTCCGACTGTGGGGTCTGTCCAGTGACACTATCCCCAGACCTTCCAATGTTCTCTGACTTGAGGAATGGTACCACTAAACAGTTTTTCAAGGCATAAAACAGGGAGATGTTCTTGACACTGAATGCTCCCTCAGATTCTATAGCTCAACCTTTTCCAACTTACAAATTTTATCTCCTAAAGTCTCTCATATCCATCCATTTCTCACACTCTTTATAAGTACAACCAAATTCTAGCTAAACTCACCTCTTGCATGGACTACTGAAATAACCTCCTAACTCATCTATATGAATCCATTAATACTCCAGTCCGTTCATTCTCTACACTACCTCAAGACCAATCTTAACAAAATGTAAAACTTGTAATATCACTATCCAGATTCCATTCTTATGTTATGGGCTGAATTCTGTCCCCCTAAAATTAATATATAAAAGCCCTAACCTCCAGTACCTCAGAATGTGACTGTATTTGTAAACAGGGCTTTTAAAGAGGTGATTAAGTTGTCCTGGCTGGTTTTGCTCAGTGGTTAGAGTGTTGGCCAGAGGATTGAAGTGTCTTGAGTTCAATTCTGGTCAAGGTTTCAAGGTCTATCCCTGGCCGGGTGGGAGGAAACCAATCAATGTGTCTCTCTCACATTGATGTTTCTCTCCCCGCCCCCCTTGCCCCCCCCCATCTCTGAAAAGCAATGGAAAAAATGTTCTCCTGTGAGGATTAAAATAAATGAACAAAATAAAGAGGTGATTAAGTTAAAATAAGGCCACTAGGGTGAGTCTTAATCCAATCTAACTGGCGTCTTTATAAGAAGAGGAAATTTGAAGATACAAAGAGGTACCAGCTATGATGCCCACACAGAAGAAAGGCCATATGAGGACACAGAGAGAAGGCAAGCCAAAGAGAGAGACTTTAGACAAAAAAAATCTCTACTGACACCTTGATCTTGGACTTCCAGCCTCCATAACTGTGAGAAAATTAATTTCTGTTGTTTAAGCTATTCAGTCTATGATATTAGTTATGGCATCCCAATACATCCACCCATCCCATTTCCACTTAAACTTGTAATTTTTTTCCATTGCATTTAAGCCGAGAACCAAAATCCTTAAGCCTAGTTTTCCCTAATCACATATTACAAAACAGGTAAAATATTTAACTACAGACGCTGTTTTTCCTTTTGCATTGAGTAGATGTATCAGTTATAGCAACCCTAGCTGCTTCAAGAAAGGGACCTCAATATCTTAGTGAGTTAGCACAGTAATTTTATTTCTCTCTCAAATAAGGTATAAACCTGTTTCTTAGTTGGTTCTATTCTCATTGGGTCCTTCCATCTTGTCTCTCCACCACTTCAACACATAACATCCATATTTGTTATGCTTATCTGGACCAAAGATACTTAAAATATTAACTTGTTGAAGAGAATGCATCAGAATGTCCTACAGTCTGGATCTGTCTTGCAAAAAAATAACATATTCAATTAAATAAATAAAAAATAAAGTAAAACAAAATGAAAAAATAATATGAACAAAGCCACTTTAAAATGAGCTGGCATTGCCATCCCAGAAGAACTGCCTTGTTAGTCTTGTGCCTCAAACCTTTGGAATGTTAAGAGGGCAAAATGACCTTTGGACTGGGCCTAAAGCAACACTGTGCCCCAAAGGACTGTTTGCCTAGATTACAAGAAAGCAGATATTAAGACTAGGGGACTGATGTCTACCAAATGAAAAACAATGTTTAGAATTAGCATCACTGCCCAGCCGGGCGTGGCTCAGCGGTTGAGCGTCGACCTGGGATCCAGGCGATTGGGGTTCGATTCCCGGTCAGGGCACATGCCCGGGTTGCGGGCTCGATCAATGACTTTCTCATCATTGATGTTTCTATCTCTCTTTCTCCCTCTCCTTTCCTTTCCCTGAAATCAATAAAGACATATTTAAAAAAAAAAAAAAAGAATTAGCATCACTATATGAGCTTACCTATGCCAATAGAAATGCCTTCCTTCGATTGATATAATTGTCCCCTTTTCCTTTCTCATAAAGACCCCTTGTCTTTGTCTCCTAATTCAAACAATATTTGGGCTTCTACTGAAATCAGTGCTTCCCAGTGGCTATTCATTATTTTTCTTTTTTTAATCTCGAATAAACTCTTGTTGCCTCCCACTTTGAAAGGCCTTTTATTATCTTGGTTAAACCTTATTTTCTTCATAATGAGCAAATTTGTGTTTATATAGTGAGTTATACTTAATGAACTTTCAGATACTCTGTATTAAATATTATGCAAATAATGAGATAGATTCGATTTCTTTTTTTAAAAAAATTTTTATTGACAGTATTATAGGTGTTCCTCACTTTCCCCTCATTTGCCCCCCTCCACCCAGCCCATGTCCCACCCCAGGCCTTCCCCACACTATTGTCTGTGTCCTTGGGCTATGCCTATATGCATATATGTTCTTTGGCTAATCTCTTTCTGTCCCCTCCACACCCCTCTCCTCTGAGATCTGTCATTATGTTCCATGCATCCATGTCTCTGGACCTGTTCTGTTCATCAGTTTATTTTCTTCATTAGATTCCACATATGAGTGAGATCATGTGATATTTGTCTTTCTCTAACTGGCTTATTTCGCTTAGCATAATAATCGCCAGGTCCATCCATGCTATCAAAAAGGGTAAGAGCTCCTTTTTTACAGCTACATATTATTCCATTGTGTAAATGTCCCACAGCTTTTTTATCTACTCATCTACTGATGGGCGCTTGGGCTGTTTCCAAATCTTAGCTATTGTAAATAATGCTGCAATGAACATATGGGTGCATATATTATTCCTGATTGGTGTTTCAGGATTCTTAGACATATTCCTAGACGTGGGATCACTGGGTCAAAAGACAGTTCCATTTTTAATTTTTTGAGGAAACTCCATACTGTTTTCCATAGTGGCTGCACCAGTCTGCATTCCCACCAGCAGTGTACTAGGGTTCCCTTTTCTCCACAGCCTCTCCAGCACTTGTCGTTTGTTGATTTATTAATTGTATTGAAGGAATTAAGATAAACATATTACAGTAATTTCTCTTTGAACTCGACAGACCAAACTATAGATATATCCATTTTAAACATTGTTTTGCTTTCTTGCTTCCCAGAGTTACCTTCTGAAGAGGTTCATTTTTCAGAACTTTAAAGGAAGTTACACTGGTGATTTAAAGGATTGAGAAAGTTTCTGAAGTCAATAATAAGAATTCAATAGCATGTGCATTGCACAGATTGAGAACTGCTCAGTTCCAAATGTATTTTAGGATGCAGTCAACTTCTTCTATCAACTCATACCACAACTGAATTGTAAAGAGCCAGAGATCCTGACAATGATAGAGTTCAGGAAGGGACAAATAAATGACAATCCCCAGCTGACACAGACCTGATTTAAACCAGGATTAATAAGGATTGCAATTAATAAAGGTTTTATTACTCAATACCCCATATATAATTTGAATCTCAACTTAAAGTCTCTCATCACCAGCCTCATTTAGAGATGTTTTGGGGACTGATAGAAATGTCTACTAATAACGCTCATATGAGAACTGGGAAATTATTTAGTGAAATTGTTATCTACTTTTCTGTCACCAAACTTTTTCAAATTTCCCTTGGGTAGTTTGTCATTATCTCAAATGATTACCATTCTCATGGCACCTTGTTAAGTTTGTTTTTTTCTCCATAAGCACAAAGATGATCACTCTCAAGACTGGTGTAACAGGGCTTGAATACAGTCTGTATTTCAGTTATTGAAGTCGGCTTCATCCTTGGTCTCTAAAAGTTCTAAATGAGTTAAGATTGAAAAGAGAGCTCCCCTGTGCCAGCATCTCACCAGGTCAAGAACCAAGTGACTTTTTCTTGGGCCAGACTCTTCTCAATTACCCACCTGGCTATTCACCTAAAGGCTGCCTCTTCACAGGAGCTAACCATCTCAAGGCTTGCTCCAACATTTCTGAGCCATTTAAAAATTTGCTTAGCCCTGGCAGGTATTGCTAAGTGCTTAGAGCATCAGAAGGGTCGTAGGTTCGATTCATGGTCAAGGGCATGTACCTGGGTTGTAGGTTCAATTCCCTGCCTGGTTGGGGTGCATGCAGGAGGCAATCAATCCATGTTTCTCTCTCACATGGGTATTTCTCTCCCACCCTCCTCCTTTCCCTCCCTCTCCCTCCCTCACTTCCACTCTCTCTGGAAAACAAAATCCATGGAAAAAATATCCTCAGGTGAAGATTAACCAAAAAAAATAACAAAAACCCCAACAAAAATAAAATAAAAATATGCTTAAAAATCAAGCATCATAGCTCACCAAACTAGGAGACAGAAAGTTTTTATCTTTTTTTAATCTCTCCAATTTACTTTGACTGCCCTTATTGGGTGCCTGATAATTTATAGTCTTCACAGGTGTTTGAATAATTCATTAATAAAAATAAGAGTACATGCCCTGGCTGGTGTGGTTCAGTTGGTGGAAGAGATGTCCCGTATACCAAAAGGTGATGGGCTCCATTCCCAGTCAGGGCACATACCTAATTTTCGGGTTCAATCCCTGGTCAAGCGCATATGGGAGGCAATTCACGGATGTTTCTCTCCTTCATGGATATTTCTACCCCTCCACCTCTTACCCTCTCCCTCTCCCCCCCTCTCTAAAAATCAATTTTAAAAAAATATCCTCTGGTGAGGATAGAGAAAAATAATAATAAAATAAGAGTACATACAGTATTGACCACTAAACAGGTAACTATGGGAAATCTAGAGTAATTTGTCCTGAGGAAGTATTTACTTTTGCAAATTTTCAAATGTTTTATCTATCCTTCCAGACATTAACACCCTCTTCAGGTCTTCCTATATAGGTGTGATCCTTATTTATTCTTTTCTGGTGGCCAGTCCTCTGGTTGCAAAGTGATAACCAACGTAAACGTGTTGGCAGGCTAGTGATATCCTTATGTGTTGTTTAGTTTAAATAAATATTTATAGAATTCATGTAGATAACATAGATCAACCTTACTGCAGAATCCAAGTATTATATTGTTTGAAGATTCAACTTTTATGGTCCTAGAGAAAATTAAAGTTTGACTTCTTTGACCTTAGCTTGAACTTTAATATCATATTGACACCAGGTTCTGTTTATCTACCTTTACCAACTCCAGTAAGAGCTTGATCACCAGACAAAGGGACACGTGAAATGACTCCACAGAGGTGCAATGGGTATTACTTAATTTCTTCAACAGCATGTAAATTGAAAGGAAATGAGAGAGACTCTGAGTGTGTATGTGTGTGTGTGTGTGTGAGAGAGAGAGAGAGAGAGAGAGAGAGAGAGAGAGAGAGAGAGAGAGAGAACCTATGAACAGGACAACCTGCATAACTAATTTTCAGGGCCCAGTGTAATTTTCAGGACCCCCAAAGTGGGGTCCTTTTTGAAAAGAGCAGGAAAAAGATGCTGTTAAGGGTACTAAAATATCAAGCTATTTCTTTCTTCTGCAATCTGTCTCTCAATCTTTCATGGTATTTTTCTCATTTGCCAGTAGGGACGGCGAAGTGGAGCTAGCCACCCCTTCCACCATCATCCTGGCCCAGCCTGCAGCAACCGGCAACGCCCTGGGATGTGAGCGGGCACTGAGCTGCTGGCAGAACGCACAGTGGTGCTGCCAGCTTTGGAGAGAGGGGAGGGAGAGGCGGAGGCTGGCATCAGTGGACTGTAGAACCCGAGGCTCTCTAGGGCCTGTCCCTAGAAAGCGAGGAGCCCCAGGAAGTGGGCCCACAGGGGAGCTGAGGCTCCAAGGCCCAATCACATGCTCTATTGCCCCACTGTACTTTACTTACAAAACAAATTCAAAGGTACAATTATTAACCTTTCAAGACAGTGACTGCAGAGCATTAAACCCCAAGAATGGGATGCTCCTGAGCTTGGGACTCTGCATGAATACACTGGTTGCACAATTTGAAGTTGACTGTCTACAGATGAAAAGAAATTTAAACCCTCCCCGTGTGGCTCAGTGGTTGAGCATCAACCCATGAACCAAGAGGTTCCTAGTTGGATTCCTAGTCAGGACATATACCCTGGTTGCTGGCTGGATCCCCAGTAGGGGGCGTGCGGGAGGCAGCCAATTGGTGATGTTTCTCTCTCACTGATGTTTCTATCACTCTCCCTAAAAAAAAAAAAAAAAAAAAAAAAAAAAATCAATAAAATGTTTACAATTCTCATTTTAAAAAGAAAAAAAAAAGAAATTTAAACATTTCCTCAACCAATTGCAATGTATGGATCTTATTTGAGGCCCAATTTGAACAAACAAGCTGGACAGGCAATGGGATAATGTGAATACAGATTAGATTTTTGACAATATTAACAGGTATTTGTTAATCCTTTAGGTGTTATCGAACTGTCATTATGTTTAATTTTTAATAGTTTACCTTTCCAGCTACATACTATATATTTAGAGATGAAACAGCAGGATGGCTAGGATTTGTCTTAAAATAATATAGGTAGGGTCCAGTGGGTAAGGGCTTGGATGAAAAAGTGATTGACCAGCAGTGGATAATAGTTGAAGCTGGGCCTTGGGTAGGGGAATAATCTCTATAGTGTGATGCACTCTTAATTACTTTTCCATGGTAAAAAGTTTCAAACAATGATAATCTGCTTTGGAAGAAAAGATTTAAGACCAGCAATTCATTCCTAAAAAATAGGAAAAGTAAGCGCCACCTGTATTATTTTGTAATTAAAAAAAAATTTTTAAGCAAAAATACTTCATACACAAATGTTTATAGCATCTTTATTTAAAATACCTACATAGGTGAATATATAAGCAAACTATTATATATATACTTAGACAATAGACTCCCACTCAAAAATAAAATGGAATGAACACTTGGTTTTACACATTAACAGGAGTTCCAAAACCATTATGCAAAGTGAAAAAAGTTTTACCAAAAAAGCCTATACTGTATGATTCCATATATATCAAGTTCTACACCATGCACAGCTAATCTGTGGTGGAAAAAGGAAAATCAGAACAGTGGTTGCTTCTGGGTGGGAGAGGAAGGATCGAATAGGGAGAGTATAAGGGAACTTTCTATGTTAATGGCAACGTTCTGTATTTTCATGGTTTAGGGTTAATTACAGTTTGACAAGATTCAGGAAATGTTCATATAAGATTTGCACATTTTACTGTATATAAATTTTACTTTAGAAAAAAAGAAATTGTGGAGATGGACGAAGACTTGAGTTGGTGAACACAGAATACGGTGTACACATGATGTGTTGTAGACTTGTACACCTGAAACCTGTATCATTTTTTTAAACTAGTGTCACCCCAATAAGTAAGTAAATAAATGGAAACTGTGAGTAAATATTGAACACTAATGAAACACTTGCTTAAGTATATGGGGGGAGGTGTACTGATACATCAAAAACCAAGATGGGTGGAGGGGCAGATAGATGAATACACAGGGGATAAAACAAGCTTAACAAGTGTTGATAAGAGAATCAAAATGGTGAGTTTATAGGTGTCCACTAAAATATTTCAAATTTTCTGTAGGGAATTTTTTCATAACAAAATTTTAGGAAGATAAAGGGAGCCATCTTCTGGAAGAAACTGGTATTGCTGATGGGCTGAAAAAGGTAAGAAGGAAGCAGGTTTATATGATTTGCTGTCAATAACTCGAGTAGTTTTCACATACGCTATTGGTTGTTGCTCATATGCACGCGCTGTCTTCTTTGGCTGGAAATCTTTCTTCCCTCAGATCTCGCTTCCCACTCAGATTTTACTTCCTCTAGAACAGAGGTCTGCAAGTAGTAAATATTTTAGGCTTGGTGGGCTAGGAGGCAAAATTGAAGATATTATACAGGTATTTATATAGCAAGAGAGAAATCCGATTTCCAAATTCTCATTGATGAAATTTAAAACATAATAATAATATCGAGTACAAGTGTTTGTAAAACAGGTCTACTAAAGAGAAGAATTAAATTCTTTTTTGGAAAGGTGGGTAACATTTCTCTTAATCAGAGTTCAAAGTTATTCCCTGTCATAAAAATTGATTGCAAATGTTCCTCTGTTAACCCTGATCTGTAATGAGATTTTACACATTTAATCTTTTACCCAAATTTAGTCTTTTCACCCAGATAAGCACTGCCCGATACTGAGATCAATCCAAGGGCATGTGATATAAATTGAGAATTTTAATCTCTTGGAAAGAAATTATAGAATTATATTAGATTATTCTCCAGACAGTTTCTGTCTAGCATGTGATATCTAATAATTTCTTGTTCAAAGTTAAGTGAAAGCTGCTCAATGGCATAACTAAATGGGTCTTGAAATATGAAAATTTATTTTGTATTTGCATTGAGGTCTCTATAAAGTAACGCTAAAATTGTAGTTTGAGCTCGAAAAATATAACCACTGCAAATTTGTGAGAATGGAGATCTTGCTTTTATTGTCAAAATGCCATTACCACAGAGTAAGTTTTGAAAGTTCTGTGTTGTCTTGTAAGTTTAGGTTGAGTTCATTAAGAAGGATCATTGAGTGATCACAATTAGCAAATTAGCAAAAATGAATTCTAAAGCCACCCAGTCAGTGTTCCATAATAGTGGTTAAGGGAGGTTCTTCTCACTTAGAAAAAAACTTCAGTCTTGGCCCTGAGCTAAAAAGCAAAACTCACAATAAAATGTTACCACTGGTAAGTCATCAAATGCTGTGTGGTAGGGCAAGTCGGGATATTTAGCTGCTAATTCTGATGCAGATATGTGGAGTGACAATAGTTACATCCATGAGAACAAATGAAGTTTATTGTTGACACTACTGGTTCAGTGACAGGGTAGTCAGACGTTTTCCACAAACTACCTGTTGGTTGATAATACAGTACAGTGATGTGATAACCATAGGATTTAAACTCCTTATATTTCCACAAGTGGAAATCCATCAAAATAAGCCTGTTTCTTCTTACAAAAGTTGTCACACATCATAGCTGATTTCACCTTAGGAGTATTGATAAGAGTTTTCTCAACTCCTTTTTAAATATTTTCACCTGTTGCATGCAGCCGATTCGCAGAGGCTAACTCTTCAGTCACTCCAAACACTGACTCCTTGAATAAACAGCCACAGATGAGCAGTATCAATAACACCTGTCAACTTATTAAGCACCACGGAAAACCACTCAAAATAATTTGCCTTCACTAAATCATTTAAACTATCGATGTTGTTCCCAGTGGCCTCAACACTTTAAGCAGCTGTTCTCACCCAAAGGCTAATGGTCTTAAACAGATTTGTTTTTTTCCGATTACATTTCTTCAGCTGCTGCAATAAATCATCATTTAATCCACATGGCTAACAAATAAGCCACTTGGAAGCTTACTATGACTGCAGCCCTCATTTCCTTCCTTTTTACCTCTTCTTATTTTGCGAGGAAGTTTTACTGTGGTGAGATATTCCATTTAATTTGTATAACTTCTCTGACTGTTTTCTGTGACTTGGGGATACTGTGAAAACCTCCTGGTCTGGTAATACATATTGTTATACCCAGTTTTTGCGAGATTAATTCACCCAGAGCCCAAATCGATCGTTTGGAGGTTTATTATGCCGGAGGCTGGGAGGGGCTCCTGCCCTAAACAGACTCGCAGCCCCGAACAGCCTTCGCAGGGAGAATATAAAGGCAAGACCCGCACTCCGTTTGGCTAAGGGGCGGGTGGGGGGCTAGCGAGCGGCAGACAGGAGCTCAGACATGCGTTAACTAACTTTCTTGGTTAACTATTCCTTGGAATTTACTCCCTGGAAGTTTTACGGGGGAAACCTTTTACAAAGTTGACAAAGAGCCAGGAGAAGGGGGAGAGGTCATTGTTTACCAAATTTTGTTGCTCTTGCTTATCTTCAAAGCAGCGACTGTAAAGGCTGAAAGGGAGCCCTGTGCTTCAATCTGCTGTGTTCTTGTAGCGCAGACACGGGCTCAGAGCCTGACGAACACGCTGCTTTGCCGTCGGGTTTGATAAAGAAACAACCCACCTTTCATTGTATATTAAGGATGGACTATCTGAAGTCCACTTTCTTCTTTTTGTTTTGACATGACAGGTATATGCTGGTAATAAAGACAATGAGTGTGAGGGGAGGGTGCTGTGCGCGGCCCGCGTGCCGCCGGGTGACACTGTGACGGAGCTGTGGGGAGAGTGCCACACGCGGGCTCGGTCCCGAGTGCCCTGGGGCTGCCGAGTAAAAGGCCACAGACAATAGTAAATAACTAAGTACGGCTGTATTCCAGCAGTTTTATGCAGGCACACTCAAATTTGAATTGCATATCATTTATTTGACTTTTCCCCCAGTCACTTAAAACGTAAAAACCATGGTTAGCCGCAGGCTGTAGGAAAGCGGGGGACGGGCTGGTTTGGGCCCACAGGCCACAGTCCCCCGAGCCCTGCAGGAGAACGTCTATGTAAAGCAGCCTTTTATTATTTCATTTGAGGGCACGGAAGGGAATTTGTATTTTAGTTTAAAGAGACTGTTATTCATATTCCTTTTGTCTTACAGACTTGGTGTTGTATTTAAATATGAAAACCTTAGGGCTTTCAAAGTTTTGAAAGTACAATTTCAGAAAAGAAAAGTTAACACGTATATTTGCATTCCTCAGCATATCAACATACTTTCTATACATTTCTGCTGGATATTAGCCTCTCTTAACTGGAAAGGGAGAAAAGGTAAACGTTTTTAGGAGGTTTGAGGCAACCGGATGTGCTGTAGAATCAGGCAACTGAAACCAGTATAACTTTGTTTGCCAGTGTCACCCCAATAAATTTAATAAAAAGGAAAAAATAAACAAAAGGTATGAACAACCAAAAATAGGTCACAGGGAAATGTTCAAAAATATTACTTGAAAATACCAGTACCAAATCTGTGTACACTATATATCCACTTCTGTTTTTTAAAAACAGATACGCCCCGCTGGGCGTGGCTTAGCGGTTGAGTGTGGACCTAGGATCCAGGTGATCGGGGTTCGATTCCCGGTCAGGGCACATGCCCGGGTTATGGGCTGCACCTGATCAATGACTCTCTCATCATTGATGTTTCTGTCTCTCTCTCTACCTCTCCTTTCCTCTCTCTGAAATCAATAAAGATATATTTTTTAAAAAAATAAAAAAATAAAAATAAAAATATAGATACATTCCCATCAATAAAAGGTTGAAAGGAAACACCAACACTTTAGAAGTGACTATCTTGGGGTAGAGGGGTTATATAAGATTTTTATGTTTTATTTTTGCTTGCCTGTATTTTCTAAGATTTTTACAATGACATCTTTTTTAAAAATAAACATACATGCTACATTATTTTAAAATAGAAAACATATCTTGAAAAACAAATAAAACATCTAAAGATATATTTAGGCTCCTTTGGAGATTATTCTTTGCGAATTAAATTAAGTTTGAAAATTTGTCTAACATTCTGTGCACAAGCAATATGTAACAATGCTATTCTGATAATTACTATAGTCAGATCACACCTAATTCACCCATACCGTAAATTTTCTTTCTCTTCAGAGAAATTCTCTTTCAAGTTGACCAAATTTTTCATATCTCTAACTGATGTTAATGGAGTCACAAATGAGCTGGAAGATTGCATACAACTACAGAATGAAGACTTCAGTATTTAAAAGCTACTTGAAAGTTGATTACCCCTCTCCCCCACCTGAACCCCAGGATTCTCCAGAGAAACAGAATGAAATAGGAATGGGGGGGGGGGTGATACATATGAAGACACTTATATTGAAGAATTGGCTCCTATGGTTAGGGGGCCTGGCCAAGTCCAAAAGCTGCAGGATGCTGGCAAGCTGGAAACCCAACAAGGAGCCAGCATTGCAGTTGAGATCCAAAGGCTGTGTGCTGGTGAATTCAGTGCTGTTTGGGGGACGTCAGTCTTTCGTTCTGTTCAGGTATTCAGCTGACTGGATGAAGCCCACCCATGTTATGGGGGGCAGTTTGCTTTATTCAAAGTCTACAGAGACATCCGAAATAATGTACAATCATGTATCTGGGCACTGGGGCCCAGTCAAGTTGACACATGAAATAACCGTCACACCCCCTCATTGAAAAAAATGAATCAAGAATAGGGAGTGGGGGTGGAGAGTAAAACTCCCACTCTTATAAGTGAACTTTTTGAGTTTTTAACCACTCAAAGTCTCTTAAGTATAAATTAAAGTTAGAACTTTTAATTTAAACATTCCCTGAACTTGCAATTACTTCTGTAGGTTTCATCGCTTTTTACGAACACCTCAAAGATGATAAGATAAAATAAAAACGTTAAGGATTCCTCTATGACTTTCATAAAGAAAAGACAACTTATTCCCAGTTAATTAAATAAAGGCACCTGAAAAATATCTCACAGTGGCTGTATTCTTGAAATTTATTTATACTTCCACCTCTTCTTTTTCTCAGATAGTAGCTGATATGTTACATGGGGGGAAAGAAAATAAAAATTTTAGTATCTCCTCTTGAGATGGCTAACTCTTCTATATTCATTTTGGCCCTGCCATTGCATGGTGTTTAGGATTAATGCTTTAAAACTGTTCTGTCCACCTTCCTGAAACCCCACTGCTTTTGAGAATGGTGGGCTAGCAGCTTACATCCGGAGGGGTGGTGGAAGCAGTCACTCACTGGTCTCCCAACACGTTTCCTTTCGTCTCCCTGAGAGAGCATCCTATCTGTTCAGCACTAATCTCTGCACAGGAGCCCAGCTAGAGCCTCATTATAATAATAAAGCAGGATACTTAGCCTCTCCATCAAAACGTTATGGTAGAATTTTATTACTGAAAGTCTTTAACTTTGCTTCTAAACTTCTTTTTGATTTCTAGACCACTATGATAATCTGATAGACAAAACACATGAGACTGTCAGTGTATATAACCTTTTGCACTGCTGGGTTTTTATTATCACATGTGTATAACCCCTATTAAATAATATTACATAATAAAGAGGAAAGTTAATGCTCATTTGGGGCTTCTTGATAATCTATATGAATAGATATTTCATAGTGACAGCCTCTCTTTCCATGTCATAGGTCATAGATAAGGGAGCAGGACCAAATAGTTTACCAGTGAATACTAACCAGGGGGAAAAAATGTTTGATTTTATGTAGCCACACCTTCACATAAATAAATAAAAAATTATTGTAAAAAAAATTTGGCCCATTTTCAAAATCTTTCGTTTCAAAATTTTTTATATTAATAACTTCTTAGTTTTAAAACTTTAGAGTTATTATATTTACTTCTTTAAAATATAGGTTCTCATCCTAATTAGAAAACTTCCTTTGTTTTGAAGAAAGAAGTTGCACTATCCACAAATGCTGTTCGAATTTCCTTTCTACCTGGTCTCTTAACTATGTGTTATCTAAACTTGTATATAATACTGTCCTGAAAGTGCTCTGTTAAAGGTTACCATCCACTAGTACAATAGTCTCCTTCCTGCCACTACTCTATTTTTCAGTTCATCCTTGTTATACGAGCAGCTTAACCTTTCTAAAACATGGTTCATTTGTCAATCCCCAACTCAGAAACACCAGGTGGAAACTGGTGGAATGAATGAATGAATGGTGGCAAGTAGGGTGAGGGGCCAGATTCTGGTGGCCCTTGAAAGCTCAATTTCAAGAGAGAGGTTTTTGGGAGGGGATTAACACGATAAAAGGTGTTGTTTTACTTAGATCCTGCCAGTAGTACTGGGCAGATGAATGAGAGATGGGGAGATGAGTCAGGCTAATTAGCTGTCCCATAGATCAGGTATACTGTGCTGATGGGAAGGGCGGTCCTTCTTGTGGCATTTGGGCCTGCCAAAGAATGCTACCTTGTTGACTGGTTCATAGTATTGGTTAGAAGCATCCTCCAAACCGATTGGAGCTTGCAGGGTTTAACATATATACAAGATGAGGCAATTTAGTTAAAGCGTAGCAATTGGATTTTAGATGCAAAAGCCCTACTCTCTGATTTTAAAGGGCTGCTGGTTCACTTGGGCATATAGGACAGTGCCCAAGGACATCTGGCAACTCTCTCTTTAAGAGCCATGACTATACTTAGTTAAAAGAAATCCTCTGTCCCTTTCCTCAGGATCCCAGGTCAGATGAACCAGACAAAATACTCTGGTTCTGCTATTGCTGTAAACTTGTAGGAACCTGTGCTCCTCAAGTACCCTCTGGGATTCCAGGGTCCCTCTCCCAGGTCATTCGTTACCCTGCTACATTGGAGAAAAATATAAACCTTTTCTCCCTCCCTGAGCTCAACTGTCTCCTTAATCCTCTCCAGCTCTCCCAGGGAACAAAGGTAAGTAGGAGACAGCATTCAGGCTTGCTTTGTTCTTACACCTATGTAGCAAGACTGTACTTTCTAGGTACCGAATCTCTTAGAAGAAAAAAAAATCCTAGTCTTAATTCCCTCTTCAGAATGAGTAAATTTGTCTTCGGACTAAAACAGCGGGAAATAAAGGGGGGGGGGGGTCAGAACAATAGGAGAAGCCAGGGAGGAAGGAATGCTCGCAGAATCAAGTGCCTGCAAATCCAGGAGCAGGAGTTACTGAATTTTCCCAAACAGAAATTATCAGAGATTTTGGGCATTGCTGTTTCAGAAGGAGTTCTGAAGATTAAGTTCAGAAGATAAGGTTGCAAGAGGCCATGGAGAAGCAGGGGGTAGGAACTGGAAGCTCCTCTCTGCATTCTGAGGCACTACCTGGCCGCTTTCTGCATCCTGGGGGCACAGCTTCCCTGCCACCTGCCCCCACCTGCAGCCTGTGCTAATGTTTTTCACCCTCAGCTCCTGAACTACCCCTCTTTGAAGCCCTAGCTCTGTTTCACTTCCTCCTTCAAGTCTTCTCTGAAGATTATAGTTTCCCTTTCATTCTCCACTCCCTGAAATCTTCCTGAGTTCAGCCACAGTCACACTAGTTAGCATGTAACAGTTATGCCATAAGCGTGAGCCTGCTCCCCTTCGGTTAGGCAGTGCAGTTCTTTAGTTGGGAGCCTATATTGTACATTTCTTTGGTGCACTCCGTGAAAAAACTCTAGGTTTATACTTATCAAATATACTCCCAGGTCTAAAATTCTGTTAAATATTTAAGAACCACCACTTTAAAAATACTCTATACAAGCGTCTATCCCAGCATGCTTTCACTAAATTTTCAAATAAAACTGATCCATTTTGCCGATCTCAACAAGATCGTCCAACTCATCCCTAAAGCAGAGTTGATAAACTTTAAATTTATGCAGAATTGTACAAAGGGGCAGCGCCTACAAAGACGTCTGGCAGTGAGCTTTCGAATTCGGTCTGCAATAAGCTAGCGATCGTATAATCAGGCCGACGGTAAATGTGTCGAATTTCGCGAACACTTAGAAAAGGGAGTGAAATGATCATTTAACGACAGTTTGCTCACCTGTCCCCTAAGGGAATTGAACAGGGCACCTAAACTCACCGCGGCTGATTCTAATCCGGGTTTTTCTGCATCAGGGTTAGGCAGCCAATTGGGCCGCCCGAGCGCCGTGCATCCTGGGAGCTGTAGTTCCTCGCCCCTCCTCCGGACTACAAGCGGAGCAGCCGGAGGACGGTTGCTTGGTATATTAGCAAGCGGGAAGTATGGCGGTGGCGCGGGTCGACCCGGCTTTGCCTCCTGGAGAAGGTAAGACGATCCTCACCCCTGAGTCCCAAGGCTTACTCCACGGAACTAAATTAGTTACCTGCCAGAGAAAAGAAGGGTTTAGGGGTGCAGTTCTGGACCAGTTCTCTTGATGAGGGTCTGTGGGTGTCGCGGAGGCGCGCTGCCCTCTGGGAGCTGTAGTCCCCGGGCTCTGCCTAGCTCTCTAAGCCTTGCCGCGAGGGGCGGCCAGGGGACTACAGCCCCCAAGGCCCTTCGCGCGCCGGGCTCCTCGGCTCCCGCGCTCCTTAGGCTCCCGGGGTGGTGGGTTTCGGACTGCGGTGACCTTTCTAGGATGTTTACTTTGAGTTCTAGGTGCCCAAGCGAGAACCGCGGGATCTCCCTCTGTCGCTTTGTCCCCTTTTCCCCTTGGTTGCTGGAACGTTCAGGACACCCTGCATCAAACACAGCTCCCTAGACTGACGCTGAACCCTTTCTTGGAAGTGTCCGCTGGCTGTGATAAACCCCGGGGGCGATCCGGCGCCCACACTTCTCCGCCCCTGCTTGTGCGGACGGGATCCTGGGGTCGGGTTTGGCGGCTGCCCAGCGGAGCGCGGGGCGAGGATGCGCCCGTGAAGCGGAGCCGCACGAGCCGAGCTCCTTTGTTTTGGTTACGGCCCCTGAGCTCTGCGGCTCGGCGTGGGCCGCCTGGCCGGGCCAGGGCTGAGGTCGAGGCCTTGCTCCACGGCTTGGATCAGGCGCTTGTTCCATTCTGGGGGGCAGCGGGCAGTCGATGATGCTAAGAAGTCTGTCGACTCCTTGGAATTGTGTGCAAAGGTGGTGCGTTTTCCCGGGACACTGCGCAGCTTTCCCGAAATTCTCAGGGAATCCCATGACGCCCCCACCGCCTCCAACCCCCAAAGCTAGAAGCCCTTAGACAGTGGGAAAATGTTGCACCTCCTCAGGAGAGCATTCTCGAGTAATTGTTTTCCTCAGTAGCCTTAATTTGCGTGTGCATTTGAAATTGGCAGTTTCTCTGCGCCCACCTCCCTCTGATACCTGCTTCTCTTAAACCTCACCCCCCCCCCCCCAGCCCACCAAGGCAACTTACAGTGCTAGCAATTAATATTTATAGAGCAGATTTTATATGAGCTAGATGATGTTTTGAGCGTTTTTGTTTTTTTTTAAGATTTTGCATCATCTCGTTTTTCTCTATAGAACAACATAATAAGGCAGGTTTTATTATTAAATCCATCTTACAGAATAGAAAAGTGAGCCCCAGAGAAATCAGTAACTGGCCCAAGACACCACAGTGGTGAACTGGTGGGGCCCAGGAATTGAAAGTCTGTTGCACTAAATTATTTTATTGAGTGCTGAGTGCCAGGGATGGGGCCAAGTGCTCACTTTTCATCCCCACATCAGTTTAATGAATTAGGTGCATTTTTCCCATTTTGTAGATAAGTTAACTGAAGTATATACTTTGATTGGGGCACTTTAGGATATGCTGGTAGTTAGGTTGTAAGCAGGTTCATCTCTAGCAAAAGATGAGATCCACTTGGTGTAATTTGGTATTTCTGAGGGGAAATGAACAAATTCAAACTGCAGTCCTTTAGAACTTGATTGTTTTTGTTTTAAAATCTTGATGTTAATTGTGCTCCAGTGTTTTCTAACTCTGGGATTTTATAATTCCATTCCTGTGCTCAGGTGTTGTATTTGTGTTTTCTAACAATTTCCCTTCTTTTTCCAAGGATCAGTGGTCAATTGGTCAGGGCAAGGGCTACAGAAATTAAGTGCAAACTTACCCTGTGACGCTGATATTCATACTTTGATTCTGGATAAAAATCAGATTATTAAATTGGAAAATCTTGAGAAATGCAGACGATTAATACAGGTAGGTATTGTATCTGGGCAAATAGTTATATAGAAACAGTTTATTATTACATCTATTAAAACAAAACAACCAATGGAAAAGTAACTGTGCAGGCCTGTAAAGTAGTAAACATTGCCTTAAATCTTTACATGACAGTTTGTCCTGAGGATGAATACATATGTCCTTCATTTATAGTGGACTAGGAAAAGAAACATTTGTTTCAGAAAGCCAACATTTTATGTTGGCAAAATATTGTGTTAAGATAACCTTTTACCTCATGATGGGAGTAAAGAGTTCATTCATTCATTCAACAAATGTTTATTGGCCTCCCCCCAGTATGGGTCAGGCACTGTTCTAGATTTTGATTGAGACAATTTAAGGACCCCATTCTCTGGAGCTTACATTCTCAAGCAGTTGCTGTGTTAACAGGGTTTTCTTTTTAGGAATTGGAGGAGGTCTGATTGCTGAGGGCTATGTGTATTTTGCATTGCTTAGGAGTAGCAGCAGCAACAACAACAAACTAATATAGTTACTCTGTAGAATATGTACACAATATATATGAAAAGTACAAATCGGGTTTATATATTTGGGCATGTTTGGCCACATAAGCAAATCTTTTTAAGCACCCTAACGTGAAAGTAATGTATATATTTTATTCCAAAGAATAATGATACCTTTCCTTTCCACAGTTGTCAGTGGCTAATAATCGGCTGGTGCGGATGATGGGTGTGGCCAAACTGACCCAACTCCGGGTGTTAAATTTGCCTCATAATAGCATTGGCTATGTGGAAGGGCTAAAGGAACTAGTACATCTGGAGTGGCTGAATTTGGCAGGAAATAATCTCAAGGTGAACTTTCCTTTTTTTTCTTTCTTTTTTTTTTTTTTTTTTTTTTTTTTTAGTAATTATGGTTTTTTTCAATTTACAAAAGTATTCACTATAAAAAAGAAATTCGAACAGTATAGAAATGAGTAGAATAAAAAATGAAATTGCCCATTCACACTCTGCAGGAATAATTTCCGTTAACATAAACTAAAAAAAAAAAAATCTCATTTTGAAACATAATGCAGTATAACATTCTTTTAAATGTGAACAACAAATCTATATTATACTTAGAAAAGTGGACCAAATAGAATTAAATGTTAGGAGAGAAACTATATCGTGCTGCATTAAGCTTTAAGTAAATGTTTAATGATATAGTGGAGAATATACTGTTTTAAAAGTCAGGAGATCTGGATTCTAGTCGTGCTTCCACCACTTAGGAGCTCTGTAATATCTCTGTGGCTCACTTTTTGATATGCTAGATGAGGGGACTGCATTAAATGATATTATTAATAGCTGACTTTTACTGAACAGTTAATTTAGACTAGGTAACTATTCTAAGCATCTTAACTGTATTAACTCAGTCTCATGACAGCCTATGCGGTAGCTAGTGTTGTTATGCCCATTATATAGATGAGGAAACCGAAGTGTAGAGAAGTTAAGTAACTTGCCTGAGGCCACACAGCCAGGAAGTCGCAGTCAGGATTTGAATCCAGATGGTTTGGCTGCACTCTTTGCCGCCACCTGTGCGGGGAAGTGGGGGATCCTGAGAGGGAGCGATGGGAGATTAAGAAATACACAGAGACGTATAAGACAGTTAAAGGGGGGGCCAGGTGGGACACTGCCCTTGGACGGAGAGACAGCAAGCTCAGCATCTTTATTATATACATCAAGGTAACAATTCTTCAAGGAAACTGCAGGTAGCTGAAAGGGTCAAAAACAATCCCTTGGCAAGCTTTCTCAGAACATACTGCTTTGCTGCACCCAGAACAACATCTTGGGGGTTTTCTATTGTTACACGCTGCACCCACTGTACCCAGAAGCTGGCACCCGACTGTTGCTCAGCTGAACACATATCCTAGCCTTTGGCAGGACATGTAGCATGCAAGCATAGCTCTGCTCAAGCCAGTGTGTCAGCCTACACAGTCGGCAGGGGAACCTGTATCCAGGCAGAGATTTGCCTCTGCCCTGGACAAGGTCCCTCAGGGTCTTCAGGGCACAGCCTTGCTCCTACTCGAGTCCTGTCCAGCTTCCAGGTTCAGCCACTCTCCACACTCTTAACTTATAAACTTTGACTTTCCAGCTGTCATGTGTCATCACTAAGGTTTCTTCAAGCTCTGAATATCTGGGATGATATGATCCTCTACTCTTCGGAGGTGGAAGCTTGCTACATAACATTTTACCAAATCCTGTTAGCACTGCTTTCTCTTTTTCTTGCTCTGCTTCCAATAATGAGCAGAGGAGGCAGGAGACTCAGCTATGAGGAGCTAGGAAATCTTTATTTTGATTTTGTTTGCATGAACTGACATGATAATTTTCTTGTGATAGGCCATGGAACAAATCAATAGCTGCACAGCTCTACAGCACCTCGATTTATCAGATAATAACTTATCCCAGATAGGTGATCTATCTAAATTGGTGTCACTGAAGGTAAGCCTGTGTTCTGACTATGTCATTTCTGAAATTTTATGCTAAGATACCAAGAGAAAGTGATCTGATTGGCTTTAAGGCAGCCTGCTGTATATGAAGAACAGATTGTGTTCATTACAATAAAACTTCTATTAGAATAGCAGAAACTAAGTATGAAACTTGTTTTTAGTATCTATAACTGATGTAATTAAAACTGGTCATTGTAATTAAGCTTAATTCTTATTTACCATCCTTCAAACATTAAATTCCTTTCAAGCCCAACCAGCCATGCTAGCAGCTTTGCAGTAGGTACATAACATGTTGGCGAGGTTGAGTGTAATTATGCATGAACTTTAGCCTGTTTTCTTGACACTCAGAATTGCTGTTTTTTTAATAATAGGTATTACTAAGTTATCAAAATTAACTTCACTTTAATTTAAAAAATAAACCTGTAGCATATAGCACTTTTTATGGAGGGGAATATATCATGCAGTCAAATAAGTAACAGTTGGACTCACAGCTTCAAACAACATATATAGGCATTTTCCATATTTTTGTTTCATTGGATATTATTAGCATCAGATGAACGTATTAAGCTTTAGAAGGAGTGTTATTAGCTCAGCTTTCCCGACATCTTTAACAGAAAATGCAACAGTTATTCTCAACAATTTGATTTGGCCAGATACTAAGAGAATTCAGATGAACCGAAGATAATTAATCTAATCTTTTTTTTTTCCTGAAATGGAGGGATAATTATCTTATTAGAATCTTATTAGAGTTTTGTTTTCTTTTTTTTTCTTTTTAAATATATCTTTATTGATTTCAGAGAGAGGGAGAGAGAGAAGAGATAGAAACATCAGTGATGAGAGAGTCATTGATCTGCCGCCTCCTGCACGCCCCCTCCTGGGGATCGAGTCCAAAACCCAGGTATGTTCCCTGACTGGGAATTGAACTGAGATCTCCTGGATCCTAGGTCGATGCTCAACAGTTGAGCCATGCCTGCCGGGCTTATTAGAGTTTTTGGTTCCTCATTGTTGCTGACCTGCGAGTAGCACATTCTAACTTCCTCAAGCTTTTAGTTTCTAAGGAAATACAGTTGCAAATTATGGATTGTAGGTTCTCCCCCTCTCCCTTCTTATCTTTTGGAAAATTTGCTTTATACATGATTGTTTCAGTGAATGTCTTCTTTCAGTTTCTTCACTCTCTATTCTGATGTTTTAAAGGGAAATAAACCAATATATTGGAAATTACTCAAGTTTTAATAAACTAAATCTCACAAAATGCTAGTTGCTACACTAAGCTTGTGTTCTTGGACAAGTCTTTAAACTTTCTTGGGCTTAGAATGTAGACGAGAAAAGAGAGAGTAGACCAGAAGAGGACCGAGGACCCTTGTAGCAGTAAGTCTTTGTGTGCTATGAGAAGTATAATAAAATAGGTCCCCCTATTTTCATACGTGCCATTTTGGTTTTTGTCAGAATAGACCCATTTATGCCCAGCTGGTGTTGCTCAGTGGTTGAGCGTTGACCCATGAACTAGGAGATCGCCAGTTCAATTCCCAGTTAGGGCACATGCCCAGGTTTTGGATTCAATCCCCAGTAGGGGGCATGCAGGAGGCAGCTGGTCGATGTTTCTCTCTCACAGATATTTCTCTCTCTCTATTCCTCTCCCTTCCTCTCTCTCTAAAATCAATTTGAAAAAAATAAACCCAGCCCGGCTGGTGTGGCTCAGCAGTTAAGCATTGACCTATGATCCAGGAGATCGCTGTTTGATTCCCAATCAGGGCACATGCCCGGGTTGTGGGCTTGATCCCCAGTACGGAATGTACAGGAGGCAACCAATCAATGACTCTCTCATCATTGGTATTTCTATCTCTGTCTCTCCCTCTCCCTTCTGCTCTCTGAAATCATTAAAGATATATTTTTTAAAAAAGCAAAAAACTAAAATGATTAATAATAAATACCTTTAAAAAAAGTAGACCCATTTATTTGTAATCTTTTCATTTGTAATTCATTTGTTTTTACTTTTAAGACCCTGCTTTTACATGGAAACATCATCACCTCTCTTAGAATGGTACCATCTTATCTACCTAGAAGTCTGGCTATTCTTTCTTTGGCGGAAAATGAAATTCGGGACTTAAATGAGGTAAAGTTTGAGGGTATTCTATGGGATCCAAGAAGCTGGAAAGTTGTGGGAAAGGAGGAGAAACACAAGAGAAAGTTGTGAGCTCACTTTTGGACTGTGAGCCTCTTGGGAGAAACTGCATCAAGATGAAACACTTGGCTCTAGCTGATCATTATTTTTCTCTTTTTTTCTTAATGTCTGTGGGTCATTAAGACTTAATTTCATGCGTAATGCTGCAGTTATTCCATTTGCAAGTGATTGGTGGTAGAGGGGCATCTACTCTAAAGAGGTTAGTAAGGCACACTGTGTGCCTTCCTCTGGCCCCTATTGCATTTTCAAAATGGGAATCTCTCAGCTGGGAAACTGTGCTGATCCTTTCTAAGGGACCTTGTGCAGCAAGGACAGATGGCCATATTGTTGGAACTTTGGAAGTCGGTGGATAATATGAGTGTTACTCGTCGCTTTTCAGAACAAGAGGGGAATTGTTACATTCTCCAATTGCCAAAGATGTGTAATCAGCGGAAGCCCTGTGCTTGACACTGGATAGTCCATTTTGTTCAACAGAGATATCCTTTGTTCCAGATCTCTTTTTTGGCATCCTTAACTGAATTGGAACAGTTGTCGATCATGAGCAATCCTTGTGTGATGGCAACACCTTCCATTCCAGGGTTTGACTATCGGCCATACATCGTCAGCTGGTGCTTAAACCTCAGAGTCCTGGATGGATACGTGATTTCCCAGAAGGAAAGGTGAACAATGACCTCTTTAACATCACATTTATTGTGGAAGTTACTGAAAAAACCATTTCTAGCTTTCTGCAGATTAATAAGCTGAGTATTTCTTAAGTGTGCATTTAGAAATGAAGATCATGAATGCGTTCATATAGCAAACTATGTGCTGTTCACTTAGGATTTTCTATCCTTTCTACAAAAGAATAAAGAAATACCAGTTCCAGATGTAGGGGTCTCAGGTAAGTCCCACAAAAGTTTGTAATTCACTAGATATGTAAGGCAGTATTAGTAATACCTCAGGACCCAACTGCCCTTTTTAACAGTGGCTCTGGGGGGAAATGCATGCAGAGTTCCAGTTTGGAGCTGGTCGCAGACGTGCTGATTGGTCTTCCCCTTTTCTGACCTGTGAAGTGGTAGGAATGAGGATTCCCCCATCTCTACATCATTGATGGTTTCTGTGGCTTGGAGTTGGAACCCTTGCCTGATGGGGCCTTTTGGACACTAGCACACGATCAGTGGAACTAGAGCTTTAGGGGAGGTAAGGAACTAGGATGCAGACAGAGGGTGGAGTTAGAGATGATCGTGAGGATTGAGGTGAGTTTAGTCTCATCACTGCCTCATTGCACTTCCTACTCTCAGTGCGTATGTACATGATTCATGGACTCACACATACATTCTCCCTCACCGTTTCTGCCCTTCTGTCCTGGAGACTGGTGGTATCCCTCGAGGGGTTTCCAGATGAGAGGATGAGTGGAAGATCACAGGCAGGGCTCTCCTTTTCCTTCTCTCTGCTGTTCTATCTGCCTGCTGGACGGGGCGTGGGGCAGTGAGGAATGGCAGCCAGGAGCTGCAGGTGGTGGTGCTGGTGCAGGGTGACTGACATGTCAGGTCTAGTTTGCCTGCCAAAAAGTGTGGCCTTGGCCTTTTTCCTGCAGTGAGTGTTGCCGTGTACTCACGAACTTTATTTTGTTTCAAAGTGGATTGTTCTAAAGCTGGAATGTGGATTCACTTGGATAACCTTCTCTGGATCTTTCTTTAAGTGGAAGAAGTACCTTGTTGGATTTTTCTCTGGGAGAGGGACTGGCAACATTTTCATACGTGGGAGGCAGCGTGGAGAGATGGACAGAAATGAGAGACTGGCTTAAAAAGAGACCTGGGAGGAGAGATGAGACCTGGTCGGGAGAGACAGGAGAAGCCTTCACATCTTTCCCTGCCACCCATTAATTGTGTGGCCTGGGCTGGTCCCTTGATTTCTCTGAGAGTTAGCCTCTCATCTGTAAAATGTGGGTGATACTACCTCGCTCTTAAGGATTCTGTGAGGATAAAGGATGTACATAGCACAGTACCGGTCATACACTAGGTGCTTAATAAATGGTAATTGTCATTGCTTAAGGCTAGGGACTAGGGATTGAAGTGTTTTGAGGAAACTAAAACAAGTGTTAAAACATAAAATATTTGTTGAGCAGATGAATAATAATACAAAGGCTATGTTTCTACACTGTGGAAATGGTTTACTCCAACTGACTTCCAGGTGATTTGTATTTCTTTGAACTTTCTGTGTAATGTTTTACAATTGTTTAACTTCAGAGACTTCAGGAGGTAGGGAACTGCTTTCACGTGGGGTAGCCTCCCTTTCTGTGGGTGTCCTACCCAAAAGAAGTCTGGAGGGTGGCACAATATAACAACCCTTTCTCAGACAGATTCTTTTCCCCCCATATTTAAAAAAATTGCAAAGTTTCATAATTCAGGTATACTTAAAAAATGATATTTACAAATATTCGTATAATCACCACTGAGAATAAGAGTAGAATATCACCAGTGCTGCAGAGATCTCCTTTGCCCCACTCCCATCATAAAACTCCCCTTCCTATGAGAGATAACCACTGCATTGACTTTCTGATAATCCAGAAAGATTATTATTTTTTCTGGTTATTATGGGGTCTTTAAATCAACCAGCTCCCGCCAGAGTAGCTGAAATTTAAAGGACGGACAGTACTAAGTGTTGGTGAATATGTGGAGCAACTGGAACTCTCATACGCTGTTCTAGGAACGTAAATGGTGCAATCACTTTGGAGAACTGGCAGTATTTACTGAAGCTAAGCATACAAATACATTCCCTGTGGCCCAGCAATTTGACATCTGGTCTATACCCTACAAAAACAGTTGCTCTGTCTACCAAAAGACATGTACAAGCATGTTCATAGCAGCCTTATTCATAATGGCTCCAAACATTGGGAGCTATTTGGAACATTTGGGAAATGACCCAAATGTCAGCCCATAGAAGAATGGGTAGAGTTGTATTCAAACTTAGGAGCCTAGATTGTTGTTGATGCCACACTAGTGAGAAAAATGCTGTTGTAGTTGATGTCTGAGACAACCCTGGAGTCTACACTGTATTCCCAGGTTTTAGAATATCTCTGGAAATATTTTGTTCAGGGGGAGGAATTATTCTAAGGGAGAGCTATTATCTTAAAAATTGATGGGTAGCCTGAGCAATGTCCAAAACATTCTCCTGGTCAACCTTGGGAATTGTCCTGAGGATAGGAAGGAATTTCCAGTTTTTGTATTTACCCAGCCTGTTATTTGCTAGAAACATTCGGGTTAAAATTTTCTCCTTCACAAAAAGTTTTGCAGATTCTAGGATGACTTCAGGTACCCAGATATTAAGTGTGTGTCATGGAAAAGAGTCCCTTGAGCGGTCACCCGCCCCTATGGTGCTTTGACTAGAGCTTTCTCAGGGAGAAGCATACCTGTGCAAAGACTAGCACCTTTGTATAGCACCTGAGTATTTGGAGTTCTTTCTGAATTTGTTTTGATCCGTTTTACTGGACCAAACTACCCCTCTGTTGCTTAGTTAGAGATAAGAACTTAGTTAAGGAGCAGAACTTTGGTGCTGTTTCTCTTTTGAAAGGATATTCAAAATATAGAGAAGTGGAGAGAGTAGCATAAGAACACCTAAATACCTACCATGCAGCTTCCAGAGTTATCAACATTTTACCAATCTTGTTTCATCTATCCCCAGCTCAATTCCTGGGCAGGGCACATGCCGGGGTTTCGGGCTCAATCTCCAGCAGGGATGTGGAGGAGGCAGCCTGTCAGTGTTGATGCATTGATGTTTTTCTCTCTCTCAAATCAATAAAAAAAAATTAAGATTAAATAAGTAAACCAATTCAAACATATGTGGGAAAGTAAACAGTAATATAATCACCTCCCATGAATCCATCATCCAATTTCAGTGGTTTTCAATTCATGGCCAACCTTATTCATTTACACCTTCACCCACTTCCTCTTCTCCTGTTATTTTTAAACAGATTTCAGATTACGTACAATTTCATCTGTGAATATTTCAGTATATATCTCTAAAAAGATAAGGGCTCTTTAAGAAATAACTTACAGTACTGTTATTATGTCTCATCTGTGATATATTTAGGTACTTCAGTTTGACAGTAAATGGAAGGAATACTTACTGCTTCTTGGAAAATAATTTTGAAATATTTGAAACTATTAGTGCAATCTGTGGAAGTGCCCCAAAGCAAGAAAAAAGGTTTAAATCATGTTAAGAGGAAGGGGAATGAATCAGAAGGATAGAGTTTTTTAAACTTGAGTTTTATTTACAAAAAACATCCAATGATGCTATAAAGGTACATTAAGAAGGGAGATCATGTTGCTTAAAAATGTATCTTGTCTACCTCAAGTCATCTTCTCTCTGTGCCCCCCAATTCCAGTTTGAAAGCTGAATGGCTCTATAGTCAAGGCAAGGGGAGAGCGTATAGGCCTGGCCAGCACGTCCAGCTCGTCCAGTATCTAGCTACGGTCTGTCCTCTCATGTCTACACTGGGCCTTCAAACTGCAGAAGATGCCAAACTAGAGAAGATTCTGAGCAAGCAGAGGTGAGCCCACGTATTTGTAGCAGCTGATGAATTCACAAGTGAAAATACCTCTGAGTCTTTTCTGTGGGCTCAGTAGGACTGAGGCAAGTGCCGCGGCCCACATTTCTGGGCTTTTGGGCCCTTTTCACTGTAGCTGTCGGGCAGGGAACTGAACCATGCAGTGCAGTCCAGTTTGCTCCACAGCAGCCACATTGCTGATCGTGCCTGGGGAGAGCCAGGCAGTATGGGAGAATGGAATTTTTTTAAAAATGGATCTGTCCTTTTAGTGTAGGTGTTCCATATGGGGTTTTAAATACTAATATTAAGAAGTATAGCTAGGAGCATTTAATGTTCAATTTTTTTTTTCATCAGAGATCCTGCCTTAAATGTTTGTGCAAGTGTATGCATATGAGGGTGTCTATCTATGTGATTTAAAAATAAGTTCCTTAACCTTTTTTATTCAGTGCTTTCAAATGAGACTTTGAAATTTGGTGGTGATTAGAGGCATCTGCTTTGAAGACTTGTAAACTTCCACCTTTCTGACAGTTACCTAGGAAGCAGCAAAGCTTTCTTTTTTTCATATGTGTTAAATCACATCTGATGTTATTGACTTTTAGGTTTCACCAGAGGCAGTTGATGAACCAAAGCCAAAATGAAGAGTTGTCTTG
Organism: Miniopterus schreibersii; assembly: GCF_964146895.1. NCBI lineage: Eukaryota > Metazoa > Chordata > Mammalia > Chiroptera > Miniopteridae > Miniopterus > Miniopterus schreibersii. Next base: position 63,452,069 of record NC_138106.1, on the reverse strand, counting down.
TCTTCCTCCTACTGAAACAAGGGCCCCAGACCATTCGAGCCCTGTTCAAGATTGCCAGATAGTCCAGGAAAGCGGTAAGAAATTAATTGATCAGTTTTCTCCAACTGGTTTGATTTGTTGGGCATCATAAAACAGAAAAGGTGCGGATTTTCATAATTTTTATTCGTTTTTAACTTAGGTGGTCATTTGGATCTTATGTTTTATATATATGTGTATACACACTCATACCTATATGTAAGGTGTCCCAAAGAAATGTATACATACTTTAACAGCTGATAACTCACGTAATTTTTACTCCTTTTCAGGTTTAACTGTTTTGAAATAATAGGTGAAGCCAGACTAAGCTTTGAACACAGAAAATTTATCCTAAAGTGCAACTAGACTATTTTTAATGGGGATACATAAGAGATAAAAGTTTACAGTACAAAAACAGTCAACGAATTGAGGTGCACAAATACCTAATAAAATGATTCTTGATGTTTGCGATTTCATTGCTTTGCGTTATCAGCAGTGCCTAGACCAGAACGGTCATCAGTTTGAGAACAGGAATTGACAAAAAGAAAAAAAAAGATTCACTTCTGTAGATTCTTTTAAATTTTGAAAATGAACTGTGTGTTAATAAACACTGACTTTATAGTCATTCAAAGTGTGTATACATTTTTTGGGAACACCCTGCATATATATATATACACACACACACACACACATCATATATATACATATATATCATAACTATTTTCTAATTTTTAAAAATTCAGAGCACTGCTAATTTTGGTATTGATCTGATACTTTGATTATTCTTATGATTATTGATTTCCTTAAAAATATTTGGTTTGATGTTTTAGGCATATTGGAGGAATTAGTGAAGACATTTTATCGCATTTTACTCTTATTTCAAGGATTAGATTTCCTTAAAAAGATGTAACTGGAAAGTATGTCTTGACTCAACAAAAATAGATAAAAATAAACATGCGAGGTGATCGATGTTTTAATTAACCAGATGGGGGGAATCTTTTCACAATGTAGACATATATCAAATCACCACAATATAGACTTTCAACATCTTACAACTTTGTATGTCAGTTAGACCTTGATAGAGCTGAAATTAAAAACAAAACAAGACAAACCTCTTTAGATATTTAGTGGTTTAAATGATACTCTGTTGATTCTTCTAGACCCTGTCGTCCAAGTTAATTCTTGGGTTGGGACAAGCAGTAATGATGATCAGGTATATGCTGTTAGGAGTAACTTTCCAGCCTCTGTACACACTGCAAGGTATTCTCGAAATGACCTGCACCTGGAAGACATACAGACAGATGAGGACAAGCTGAACTGCAGTCTTCTCTCTTCGGAGTCTACTTTTATGCCAGTTGCGTCAGGACTCTCCCCAGTATCACCTACAGTTGAGCTGAGGCTACAAGGCCTTCACTTGGACCTAGACGCTGGTGCAGGTGACTCGGTGAAGGGGCAGGAAGACCAGGGCTTGGATGAAGAAGATAAAGCTTTTTGGGCTGAAAGTGAGAATTCTGTTCAGATGATGAGAAGTGCAGTCAGTGCAGAGGGCAGTGAGGAAAATGGGCTGTTACCTTGTCCTGAGCTAACAGGAGCCAGTGCTCTCTCGAAAGGGGGCTCCCACAGTGTGTCATCTTTTCCTGAGTCAGTTGGACCTAGTGTCTTACATACAAAACCAGACAGTGAAGAAACCATGTCTGAAGCTGCCTCACAGGAACTTCCGTGTGGAGTCTTAACCCAGAGATCTGTTGCTTTGGGACAAGATAAAATTGCCCTTCAGAAGTTGAATGAAGCAGCCACCACACTGCAGGCCTGTTGGCGGGGCTTTTATGCCAGAAACCACAACCCTCAAGCTAAGGATGTGCGCTGTGAAATCCGGCTGCGCAGGATGCAGGAGCACATTGTCTGCCTCACCAATGAAGTAAGGAGGTGGGTCAGAAGCCCCGTCAGGTGCTGTTTTGTTGGTTTGGGGGTGTCAGGTTCTTTGAGTTGATTCGGAACACTGAATCAGTGCTGTTGTGGTCAGGACACACTTTGTACCACGTTGCCACTCTTGGTTTACCTGTCTCCTGCAGTATACTGAAGGCATTTTGGGAGCACTCTCATATGCATCTCCATGTCTAGCACAGCATTTGGTACATAGATGCAGTAAAGCAATGATTTTGAATGAATACATGCCTTTCAGGCACCTATAAACCTAAGCACAGAAAGGTAAGGAAATGTAGAAAAACTGAATAAGTATAAAAATGAGAAGATGAGAAAGTCTACGTAGAACTGACTAGATGATCTGAGAATTAAAGAGCAGGGATTTAAAAAGGGCTAAAATGCTGGGGCAGTGGTAGGAATTATGCCTTAATTCCATGGTTCACATGTTTAACTGACTGCCAACCCAAGAAAATTAGGATTTCAGAATTTATTTTTAGTATTAGTATTGCAGTCAGCAATATCTGTTAATAGTATCAGGTGAAAGAGGAGGCGGCGGTAAAAGAAACGGAGAAGGAACAGCCATTGTGTAAGAAAACTGGGAGAGAGTGTGTCCCAGCTCCCACAGGGAAATGTCTCGGGGGAGAGAGAGAGGTGCTGGAGGAGTTCCGAGAAGTGTACATTAGACTGAGAAGCTGGGGGTTATGATTTGCTAAAAAGACTCAGGAAAACTATTCTGTTCATGATTATGGTTTATTATAATGAAAGGATGCAGGTTAAAGTCAGCATAGGAGAAAGGCAGATAGGGCAGAGTCCAGGAGAGACCAGGCCCCAGCCTTCTAGTTGTCCTCTCCTGGTGGAGTTGTAGACACAGGGCTTGACTGGCCCAGCAATGATGTGTGACAGCACCTGTGAAGTATTGGCAACCAGGGAAGTTCACTCAAGCCTTGACAGCCAGGGTTTTTATCGGGGGTCAGTCACATAGGCAGTGATTGACCTTAACTACTCAATTCTCAGACCGTACCTGAGGTCAGACTGATACAGGGTCCCAGGTGAACAAAAGCACTTATTCACCAGCCCTGGCCAGGTAGCTCAGTTGCGTGGGGTGTCATCCTGCTACGCCAGCATTGTGGGTTCAATCCCCAGTAAGGACACATACAAGAATCAGCCAATGAATGCATAAATAAGTGGAACAACAAATCAATAGTTCTATCTTTTTCTGACTTCCCCCCTTCCCTTTCTTGCTTTCTCTAAAATCAGTAAGTGAAAGTTAAAAAAATAAAATAAAAACTTAATTCTCCAGAAAGCATAGCGTTAGCATAAACTGTCCAGTTTAGCCCAAGGACCCATGTGTACAGATACTCTTACCTGGCAGGACATTTCAAGGGCTTACAGGTTATCTCCCAGGAGCCAATCAAGGCCAGCTCTGTCTTTGTAATAGGTAGGGTTTGAACACATCCAGTCCTGCTGAGTTAACCCTTTCCTGCCCCGTGACATTCCTAAGAGCAGCTTTCATGGGATGAAGGCCATTTGGAATGGGCTGAAGAGTGAGTGAGAGGTGAAGGGTGAGTGTAGCCAGCTCCTTTGGGACATGCTGTGAGGAAGAGAAGAGCTGGAGGAGAATCTGGAGTTAAGGAAAAAATTTTTCTTAAGATGGGAAGATAAAGAGTTTTCTTAAGATGGTTATGTGTTGATGGAAATGATTCAATAAAGAGAGAATAACTGGTGCAGAAGAAAGAAAGAAGTGCAGGCTTGAGGTTCTTGAGAAGCTAAGAGAGGGGGTGGCTTGAGGCAGGAGCAGGTAGGGCGATAGGCTTGATGGTGGGGTGGGGAAGCCCTGTGTGATGGATGCTTCTCCTCTTTCAGTAACATATAAGATGTGGCAGCATTTGAAAATGAAGAGGGGTGAGGGTCTGAGAGGTTTAAGAAGAGATATGTGAGGTGTGAGGTATTCGTTTTTAAAGTGAACTTACAAGGGGAGTGAAGGAAGATTGCTGGACAGTGTGAGGAAAACTTCAAACAATAGGTCAGGTGGTGTGATTTTCATCGGCAGTTCTCAGCTGTTCTCTTCTGATTCGGGAGTGGTTGATTTTGTTCATCCAGGAATGGAGTTTTTCCAGTTGTGTATGGTAGGGGGAGAGAGGGACAGGCAAGGGAGGGAGTCCAGGATATTTGAGGGGGGATGATTACACGTATTGATGGATCTTGGAATTTAAATGGAGTAAAAGGAAAGACAGGAGGAAGGGATCATCACTTCAGAGGTCTAAATGAAGATCGTTGCAATGGGGTGCAAGAGCAGGTGAACTGGGGAGATAAGAGGTAGTGGTTTGTGTGGGTGCTTGAAATTATTTTTGAAAGTGGTGTAGTCAAAATAAGTGGCTGGGTCTAGAGTGAGACAATGAGAAGGAGTGACGTGGATTGGATTATTCTTAGATGGAGCATCCATGGGAATGTCGAGGTCTCCGGAAAATGATGACAGGAAAGGGGCAGCGAGAAAGACTGGTGCTGAGACTTCAGCAAAGGGGGCCGACAATGGGCAGTCAGTACTGGAAAAGAGTTTGGGGAGATTTAGTTGCTCAAGGAGGAAGGTAAAGAATAGTTTGTAGACAGCAGTGAGAAGCAATCTTCTGACCCTAATGGATGAGTGGAAAAGATAGCTTCCACTTGAGAGGGCGACAGTGCCCTCAGAAGTGGGTCTGATTTCGTTAAGGAAAAGTTCACCTCAGAGGTTGACTGTACAGGGTGGGGCAAAAGTAGGTTTACAGTTGTTCTATGGAAAATAAGAATAAATAATAATACAATAATAAACTCTGTGTTTTGTGTACTGATAACTGTAAACCTACTTTTGCCCCATCCTGTATAAAGGAGTTTGCTGATTACAATTCAGGAATCTCAGATGGCACAGGAGAAGACCTTGGGGGGCTAGAGAATGTGGGGAATTGGGTCGGAGGTTCAGAACAAGATGGTGGTGACAATCTGGGAGATAATGGACAACTCTGGGAGCCTTAGGTTTGTGATAAGCCTAAGTATGGAGAGGGGGCAGTGAGCCCAGAGTAAGACTTGAATGAATGAGGGGAAGTGATGGGATGAGGTGGTTGTCTATTGATGATAGCAAGAAGTTCATCAGGAACTGGGGCAGGCCATGAGGTTTGATGGGATTAGTCCTGCTCGTCTAGAAGGTGTTTCTAGCCCTGATCCTAATCCTTAACGCCTTTCTGCTGATGCCTCTGGTGTGTCCGGGTGGGAAGTTGAGGCCAGATAAATAGCTATTTTAATTATTTTTTTTTTCATCACTGGCAATACTTTGTGGAACCAATATAATCTGAATTTCAGTCCCATCTCACTTGGCTTCTTTGATGAGCCATAGCTTAAAACTTGTTTCACTTAGATATTTTAAAAGTGGAAAAGACCTTTTTGTTTTTTAATTTCTCTCCAAAGCATGTGTTTATTCGTTGTGAGAAGAAGTGCAAATCAAAGCACCCTTCCTTGCATCAGTAATGGATTTTGAATTATTACAGATTAAGAAAAGAAAGAGATGAAGAACGTGTTAAAAATTTTGTACAAGAAGAGGCTGTCAGATTCCTTTGGAACCAGGTAAACCCCTTCCTGCTGACTTGCTTAATGTGTGAACAAAGGAAAATTCTAGATTTATTGAGATAATCATGGAGTAGTTAGGCATACTAAGCACCCTTTGCCAAGATCAAGGATGTAATTTGTACTCTTTGCCAGTAACTTGGAACTAGGACAGTGAACTTTGTCACATTTTATTTAATCTCAAAAAAAAAAAAAAAACATTTTTTTTTTTACTTTTGAACAGAAAGATGAAGAAGTATAAGGATGAAGGCGAGTGACTAAATTGAGGGTTGTGGTTATAACTTTCCAATACGTAGGTATAAAAACTCAATTTGAAGTTTTTATGTAGCTATCTTGTTTTATCTTTTGGGAATATTTGAATGAAAGGTGACTGACAGGTGTGTGATGGTTACAACATGCATGTCCTGAAAGTATGCGTGACTTCAGGGGGAGAGAGTTTGAATCTTATAATAGCACACTTTAGGGACAGTGCAGACAGTAGGTTTTACTATAATTGTATCCCATCAAATATTTTTTTAGGATAATTCCTTGGAAATGTTTTTATAAAAGAGTTTCTTGTAATAGGATTTTAACTGTAAAATTCAAAAACCTTTTTAAGGTTTTATAATTACTAATAGTAGAGGAGTGCTTAAATACATTTTAGGAATAACAGTACATGGAATGCTATGGAACAGTTAAAAGGAAGAACTGGACTGGCATGGAAAGATCTCCAAGATAACATTCATTGTTCAGTGAAAAACAGCAAATTGCGGAATTTCGTGTTACACTTGATTTTAAAAACTCCCTTTGTATTTGAAAATACATAGTAAAAGGTCTGGAAGGATACATATCAAACTGCTATCAGTGATTACCTTGGAGGATAGTCAAAGGGAAACTTAAATATTCTATACGTTGCTTTTTTGTTGCAGATGTTGTAGTAAAGTCTTGAGATCTTCATTGTACTTAAAAATGTAAAGGTCACGTTACCAAGAACTCTGGGTATTTTTAGGTATTTTAGAGTTGTATATACTATATTGTTAGGTATTTTAACTCTTATCCCAAATGGATATCTAAAATGAGATTCTACTTATATTAGAGAATCTACTTATATTGGTAGTCTCTAATCTGCCTTATATGGACTTCAGTATATATTGAGTACATTATTGACCCCTTAGTCAGCTAGACATGTACTTCTGGTTGTTTTTCCAGAAGAAGCGAGAGACTTGCTTTGGCCCATCCCTACTTTCCTGGTGGGGGCCTTTTCTGACCAAGGCCATCCGCTTGTGCCAGCCTGGTTTAGGCTGGAGGTGCTGTATGGAAAGGGCAAGGCACTCAGCCGTTTGTAACTCCAGTTTTGCCATCTGTCATTTACCAACTTCACATGTGTTGGAAATAAAGCTCAAAGGACAATTATAAAACAGGCATGATTTTTATTTTATAATAAAACTACATCCTTTGGTTTATAGGTGAGGTCTCTACAAGCTTGGCAACAGACTGTGGACCAGCATCTGAGTTCCTGGCATACCAGTGCTCCACCTGTATCAAGTACTCTGGTGCCATCTGAACCTCCGTTATTCACCCAAAGCCAGGAGCCCTCTTCTAATCAAAATTCTGACTGGTTCATTGCTCCTGATGAAGCTCTGCAAGAGAAATCCTTACCAGAATTTCCAGACTCTGGTTTTCACTCCTCCCTAACAGAACAAGTCCACTGTTTGCAGGATTCTTTGGATTTTGAAAAAAGTTCCACAAAAAGCAGTGAAAGTTCCATAATGGGGAATTCCACTGACACAGTCAGGTGTTGCAAAGAGTCAGATGTAGCCGATGTTAGCGAAGAAAATGGTGAGTGGAGTAAGGAAAGCTCAAACAGTGAGCAGGATAATAATCTGCTTGAACAGTATTTAGCTTCGGTTCAACAGCTAGAAGATTCAGAGAGGACAAATCTTGCTGACGGTGCAGGAGATGCTTCTATAGACGATACTCATGGCATATCTCCTGCTTTGCAAGATGAAATCAGCCAGACACCAGAGAGTTGTAAATTAAATGCAGAAGGTCCAGGGCAGCAGTCAGAGTGTGACTCTGCATTCCAGGTATTGCATGTAGGTATTACTGTGTAGCATGTCTGGTTGCCTCAGAAGCAGAATCCACTTAATTTTTCTTAAGAACATTGTCAGTTGCCTTTTCTTTATTTTGAAGGGGAATGGGAATATTTCCCCCGATTTTGTTACTATTTATATAGAATTTGTATTCTTGTCTGATTTTTCCTTATTCTAGATACTGAGGTCAATCTTCATATTTATTGGGTTAGCTTTTTTTACTTCGCTGTAATGTATCAAACAGTATTTATGTCGGAAGCTGTAGGCACCTCATTTCTTAACAACAGGATTGCATCAGCAGTGTTCCTGTTTTTTTATGTATTCGTGTCCTTTTAAATATAAACTAGAGTATCTTAAAGAAGATAGAAAAATTTACCTTAAAGATATAACTAAGAGCATTTTGACTCCTGTGTGAGGAAATTAATTGGTGATGAAGAATGCACTCTGTTAAAGTGAATGTAAGTAACGTAGGAGGGTTGTGAACTGTTGAAATTTGCCAGCCTCCTTGGAGGAAGAGCCTGTGTTTTGAAGCCTTTTTCCTCCCTTATGAGGCAAGGAAAGCCTTCCTATAAGCAATGGGGAGCGAGGGCAGCCGTTACAGGATTTCTCAATGGGAGTGATTAAATTGTCTCCTGGCAAACCTTAGTTCATATCATGTATCAGTTTTAACACATGAAGCCAAATGTTCCATCCATAATTAAAATCAAACTTATTTAAAGAGGCAACATAAGGATATTTCTCTCAGACATGAAGACAGCAGACACTAAGCTCCGTTCATTTGGAATAATGTCACGGCGAACATTTACCCCCTTTTCATTTAGTCCTTTATTCCTCACAGTAAGCATTTGTGTGCTAGTACATGTGTGTGCATCTGTGTTCCCGCTGCGTATTTGCATGTGTGTTTTAGCAGAAGGCCCAGGTCTTTTATTTCACTTTTGACCTCTGCGTCCTAATGGAGAACATTTAAAGTAATATTAGTGGTAGACTATGGTATGTTGACTTTTTTTTTTTAAGAACTATTTTCTATCTAAATCTCTGAAAAAAGTGCCACATTTGGAAGACAGTTCAGCAGTGACTAAGAAGAAATAAACCTCACTTTTTTTACTTGTTAAAAAGGATATATATCTGTAACTCCAGGAAGAAATGATAATACTGTGTTTGAATGTTACAGGTACATATATTCGCAAATCAAGGATAATTTTTGGAAGCTTGATATTTTAATCTTTGAGAATGTTCTAATATCATTGAACAATTCATATCTGATTTCCCCCAATCTGTGGACATACAACTATTTAAAACTATGGCAATACTTATTCTCTAAATTTAGGTGCTAAATACCTATTTATTATTCTCTGACGTCACTAGGTCCCCTTCTTTGATGTTTTATACAATAAAAACTTCTGATCCTTCAAAAATAAGGTCAGGGATCACTTGATATACTTTGTTGATAGTTAGAAATATTTCTCCAGTGTGGGTAAGATGTATTTTTCTCTCAGTTTATAAATATGTAGCACTCAGGTTAAGAAGACTTGAACTTCATTCTCAGAAATCCAAAATCTCTTGAAAAAGAAGTATTTTCTGTCTCTTATAAACTGAGCAGCAGTCTTATGTTCAAAATATTTTTTCTAGTGAAGCTTGTGTAACGTAGAAAGCATGTTAAATAAAAATCGAATTTTTTGCTTTTTGAATAATGCTAGTTATCTTTTATGAATGATTTTGAAATTCTTAAATATTCCCTATTTTTCTATTTTACAGTTAAGTGCCTCATTTGCTGCCCATTGTTAGACAAAAAAAAATCAACTTGTACTTCACTACTTGTACTGCAAGCAGAACCCAAAGTGCTGCTTCATGGTCATTAATTTCTCATTAAAGCCCCGGAAATGTCCTGCTTCAGTATTGCCTAAGTGGGTTACTGCTGCCATCTTGTCCCTCTTAACCTTTTTTAAGAAACAGGAAAACACAACTAAAGTCATTTGAACATGAGCATTTGTCAGTAACATTTTCTTTTTTACCTTTGTCGTGTTTTTCTAGATATAAATAGTATTCAGCATACTTTTATTTTAAAATTGACAGAATATGATGACGATTAATATTCTGCTGTCCATTCTATTTAACTTTACGAGTGTTTTGAAGTGCAAGAATATTAAGTAGCCCCCTACCTTAACTTTATAGATTATCTTGAATGTAGATAGAACGAAAATAATGTAAATTAGAATGCAGGAAAACTGGCATACACTTAACATATTTTAATAGGTTTACAGTGTAATTTAAAATAATTTATCTAACTAAGATATTAGGTTTTTAACTCTATGGGTTGTTCATTGGTCTGACTAGAGAGGGAATGGTGAGCTTTAACACGGTCTTTGTGTTTTTCTTACAGGAGAGATTTAGTTCCACTGTGCTATTTTAGTTCATATTAGTTCTCTTGATTTATGGAAAAATCAATGTATTAAGTAGATACTTCTGCAGAAGCACAAAATCATACCATGTGAGAAATGGAAGGAACCTCTGGAGATTATTCTAATATCTTTAACAATGAAACTAAGGCACAGAGAGGTTAAATAATTTCTCTGATGTTATTGCTAGTTAGTAGTAAATAAACTGAAACCTAAAAGTTATTGTGTTCCCAAAGTTTGTTATACACTCTGTATTAATCTTTACATTTAATGAGTCAGTAAGAAAATCTCACATATTTTCCATTCTCTTTGAAAGAGAACACAAATTTCTGAGAGCTAAAACTCTGCCCCTCAAGGCAAAGCTGCTTGTACAAAAAACAATTTGTTCAGAACCCTGAGTGAATTTTCTCTAAGAAATGTGATTTGATTAAAATGGTTTTTAAAGAGCAATAGTAGAAACAAAATATTTAAAGGAATAGCTGCATCTTGGAGTCCATTTACTTGATGAGAAATATAACATGTTACTAAGATATAAAAAATTTTCTAGTGAAATGCTGAGTTTGATTATATTTCATCTTCAGTTTTACAGAACAACAGATGTTAAAGTTTTATCTCTCCTGATGTGCAGAAAGCTCCAATTATGACAGTTAATACATAATATAGTTTGTTTTTATAAGTTTAATTATAAAAGGCTTAGAATGTGCGTGTTTTAGGAAAACCTCACAAGTATTTATATATATGCAAATAATTATAGTCTTGAATGATGTGGATTCCATTTTTGAGTGTGGATTTTTCTTTTGTTTCCAATTACTTTAAATATACAAACACCATAATGGTGTATTTTTCGGTTATCCCCTTAAGACAAGTCTAGTTCCACTTTTTATAAGTATTTTCAAAAACAATATGAGCTTAAGAAATTATACTATCTTCCTTGGTACCTTTTTGATGCAAATTCTTAGAATTGGATTTATAACAATAATATAAAATCTTTTCTGGAGAATTAAGCCCTAGTAAAAAGGAAAATATAAAATGAGTCTGATCAATTTCCTGTTCATAAATGAAATAAAAAGAAACTTTATTGTTTAATGTATATTTTTATTTTGCCATGCACCTTATTAAGGGATATCTATTATATTGTAATATTTTAACTTTTAAATATGTCCCTCTCATTCATGAAGTAAAGCAGAAAGAGTCTGCAAGGAACGTTGTAAACATTTTTAGTGATACTGCTTTTACTGATCAAATCTGTTGTGCCATATTAAAATTAAAAGCCAAGTAAAGAAAGCAGTCCTCGCAGCATAGAGAGAAACAAATAATTGTCTTTTTAAAATGAAGTGCTTTTTATTTGTGAATGAATAGAAATCATACTAAATTTTAATTTCTTAATTGATTTTAGTGAATAGCTAGCAGGAGTCCCTCTGTAGTAACTGTGTTCATTTTCTAATTAAATTTCTTTGAGTGTTTTGTAATAATTTTAATGTTAACAAGAGTTTAAAAATAATTTGATTTTTGACTCTTTTTGGGTTTTTCTTTAATTTTCTTAAAGAAATAGTAGATGATTTCAAGGGGTTATGGTCTGTTTTATGAAGGCTTCATATTTTATATTGTACCTATTTAATTTGTATTTGAGTCTTTAATTCTAAATAAAAAGTTTGTACATTTGAGTGATTATCTGTTTATTATAATTAGTAGTAATGGTTGTTATTCCATGTGCTTGTAATTAATGGGTAATTAAAATTCAGAGAAAACTGCAGACAGAAGTCTAAGAAAGTTCTGAATATTGTTATATAAGTGAATTTACAATAAAACAGTCCTAGCCTTAAAGAAAATGGATGTGAAATGGAAGGACTGCTCGTTTAGTTTAATTTGGTATGGATTTAATTACTTTCAGGATAGTCACTGAAATTCTCTGGGCAGAGAAAGGCAGATAGTCCTCCGAAAGCACAGGCAACACTGTCAGATGCTGTCGAAACAGTGGGTGCTACAAGTGTCGGGTAAGTGAATAAGTATTTGGCAAAATTATTTGACAAAATTAGGACATGTAGTTGGTTGGTGTTATGAACTGAGTTGTATTCCCTGCCAAATTCATATGTTTAAGCTCTGACCCCCAATGTGACTGAATTTGGAGATAAGGACCTTAAGCAGGTAATAAAGGTTCAAAGAGGTCCTGGGGGGCCCTAACCCAGTATGTCTGGTGTTCCTGTGAGAAGAGGAAGAGACACGAGATTTTTTTCGCCACGTGCACCCGGAGTAAAGAAAGGCCTTGGAGGACACAGGGAAAAAGCAGCCGTCTGCAGGCCCACAAGAGCGCGCTCACTAGAAATCAGCCCTGCTGGTACCTTGATCTTGGACTTGCAGCTTCCAGAAATACGAGAAAATACATTTCTGTTTAAGCCACTCAGTCATTAGTATTTTGTTAAAGCAGCCTGAGCAGACTAATGCAATTGATTAATCAAAAAATTGGTTAGAGTAGGAAATCACAATAAAATGACCTATCTACCTTTAATTAAAAAAAAGATTTTTATGAAATTTAGCTGACATACTGTGAACTGCACTTATTTAAAGTGGACAGTCTGATAAACGTGTACAGTCATGCACATACTGACATTTTGGTCGACGGTGGGCTGCATATACAACGCCTTCCATAAGATACAATGGAGATGAAAAATTCCTGTTGCCTAGTGACATACTGTTGTGAAGACATTACGTGTTTGTGGTGATGCTCATGTAACCCTACTGCACTCCCCGTCCTATAAAATGTAGCACATACAACTATGTACAGCACATAATACTTGATAATAAACGACCATGTTAGTGATTTTTGTATTTACTTTGTCATTTTAGAGTGTAGTCTTTCTACTTATAAAAAACAGATTGCTGTGAAACCGTATGCTGTGTGATGCTGGCGGCATCTCATACATCTTTTTTACCACGTGACTTGATTGAATCATTCTCTTGGGCTTGATTTAATCTCGTGCTGTTTTATAAATTCAGTACAGCCTAAGTGTACAGTGTTTATAAAAGTCTGCCGTCGTGTGCAATAAGTCCTAGGCATTCGCACACATGCACTCACCATTCATTGACTCACCCAGAGCAACTTCTGGTCCTGAAAGCTCGTTTATGGTAAATGCCCTATACAACTGTACCATATTTTAAATCTTTTACACCATATTTTTACTGTACCTTTTCTATATTGTGATATGTTCAGGTACGCAAATACCATTGTGTTATATTTGCCTACAATAGTAAGTACAGTAACATACTGTACAGGCTTGTAGCCTGGGGGCAATAGGCTACACCATGTAGCCCAGGTATGTAGGAGGCTATGCCATCTGGGTTTTTGGAAGTACACTCTGTGATGTTGGCACAATGATAAAATTGCTTAACACACTTTCCAGAATGTGTCCCCTTTGTTAAGCAGCGCATGACAACACATAAAATCACAGCAATTGAGATAACTTATCACCCCCCAAAAGATTCCTTATCTCTTTCATAACCTATTTTATCTGGTTGCTTTTGCTCAGAATAATTAGAGGTTCATCTGATACTTCATTCTTTATTGCTGAGTGGTTTTCCATTGTATGTATTTGCTAAAATTTGTTTTTGGTGTTTTTTTCCCCCCAATTTTTTCCAGCTTTATTGAGATTATTGACATAAAACACTGTGTATGTTTAAAGTGTACAACATGATGGTTTGATATATTGTGTTCATTGTAAAATGTGTACCACAGTAATGTTAGTTAGCATTTATTCATCACCTCACATAGTTACAACTTTGTGTGTATGAGTTAAAAACTTTTAAGACCTATTCACAACTTTCAAGGAGTTTTATGGTTTCAGGTCTTATGTTTATGTCTCTAATCTATTTTCAGTTAATTTTTGTGAGTGGTGTCATTTAAGGGTCCATTTTCATTCTTTGGCATGTGAATATCCAGTTTTCCCAATACCATTCACGAAGAGAATATCCTTTCTCTATCGAGTATTCATGACTTTCTTGTCAAATATTAGTTGGCCATATGTATGAATTTAGTATCTCTTGATTATGTTTCATTGGTCTATGTTCTGTGTGTCTGTTGTTATGCCAGTATCATACTGTTTTGATTACCATAGCTTTGTAATATAGTTTGAAATCAGATGCCTCCCACTTTTTATTTTATAGAGTTTAATGCATTTGTTTTATAATTGAGTAATATTTATAAACAAAAGGATCTAATCAAAACAAACTTTCCTTTTTAGAGTAGGCAGTCTTTTCCTAAAAATTTATTTTCTTATATAACTTAAGTTTGGAAAAAACTATATATGCCATTTTATAAATATAGGATAATTGCCTGGCCGGGTGTGGCTCAGCGGTTGAGCATTGACCTAGGATCCAGGCGATCAGGGTTCGATTCCCGGTCAGGGCCCATGCCCAGGTTTTGTGCTCGATCCCCAGTATGGGCGTGCAGGAGACAGCCAATCAATGACTCTCATCATTGATGTTTCTCTCTCTCTCCCTCCCTCTGCAATCAATAAAGACATATTTAAAAAAGAAAAAAAAGAATAGATTTAGTGAGGACTGCCCAGACCTTCACCCCCTTGTTCTACCTAACTGCTTTCTGATTCCCCTGACATCATCTGGCTAACAGATGGAGAGAAGAGATATCAAGGAGGACCGTGCAAGACATTTAAGGCATCAGTACTGGAAGTGGCAAACATCTGTCTCCACAATGCCAGTTCCATTGCTCTGAATTTAATCACAAGGCCCTACCTAACTGAAGAGGGGGTGGAAAAGTATAGCTGAGCTGTGTACCAGGATGAAAATAAAATGGATTTGGTAATCACATGGAACCCTCTGTACCACAGCCCATTAACTTGTGCAGCCCATCCTATGGACTATTACCCTACTCAGAAAATTCTTCAGGTGAAAATTCTAGGAGTGCACATTCAGAAAAGCGCAGCCCATCCTTCCTGATGGGAGGAGACTACGGACACAGATTCCTGCGTGCAAGTCCCTAGAGCCCCCCTCAGTCTACAGTGGTCCTCTGATAATAGTTCTGTAGAGCCTGGCTTGTTGAAATATTTTAGATGCTTATTTGGTTGGGTATCTTTACAGGGAAAGTACACAATTTGAAGTAATTTAAATGAATGTCCATTCTTTGTTAAAATTCCTAATTACAACAATTTTACATCAGTCCTTATCTCTCTCTCCGGACACTTTAGCTGGAATTGTCATGAGCCTTTTAAACTGAACACATCTAAAATGACCTCATTTTTTTTCTCACCTAACCTAACATTTTATTTTATAATTTTTAATATTTTTCAGTGACAACATCTTATGAGCAACTTGGACCAGAGATTAGTCAACTTTGACTTACCCTCTTCTTTGGAAATTATATATATATATCTGTTTCTCTTTGTTTCTCATTCAATCTTTTGCTCTTATTTACTGAGCTATACCTCTAGTTCTGGTCCTTATATCTGTGGAAATCATCACCTACCTCAACACCTTATGAATCCGTTTTACACACTGCGGATCTGACTCTAATAACATCACTCTCAATTGAAAATGTGTTAATTTACTATCCAGTGCCCACCTAAAAATACCCATAATAGTTTAGAATTAAGAATCCATCACAATAAAATTTTGACCTATTTTTTCTATTTTCTTTTCTCCTAAATTAATTCTATATTCCCTATAAATTGGTATATGTTTTGTTTATAGGCATCCTCTTTTAAGTCTGAATTATATAGGTTGTCCCCCAAAAATGTATACACACACTTTGAATAATTATAAAGGCAATGTTTATTAAAATACATTTCATTTTCACTTAACAGCTATCAACTATCAGCTATCATTTTGGGGGGACACCCTGTATATTACCTACTAAAAGGTGACTTCTTTCATTTAACTCTAGCCCAATTTAATATCTTGCTCCTTTGAAATATTTTAATTTTGCTTTTCCAAAAATATTTGTGTATATTTATCTTCAGAGGTATTTGTGTACATGCATAATTTTATTTGCTTTTTGCAGTAAAAGTTCTATATTGGATTGGTGCATTAAAAACAAAGCAGTTGCTAAAAATATCAGTATATTGCTTTAAATGTGTTGAATGAATGACTGTAATTACTCTGCTGATGAAACAAATTATTTCAAAAAGAAAAAAGTCATGTCATTTTCAATAAATGTTTGCTTGGAACACAGTACTCTCAACTAGATTTACTTCCCCTCAGGATAATCTAATTTCTTTCTTCTTGAGACATACACATATACCATCTTAACATCTATCATTTATCCCCCATTTCTCCAGTTATCTCGATCAAATCATTCCTCTTCAAACTTTTTCTTCATAATGAAAATTAAGCTAAAATGACCTTAGTTATAATTTATGTATTATAGAAATAATAGTGTATTGTAACAAGTATAAAAAATTAAATGAAAAGCGAAATGAAACAGTAAAAATCCAGGATCCTCAATATCTACATCACTTGAAAGTATGTAAGTAACTTTTTAAAACTCTACCCAAGTCACTTTTTCTAGTTACAAGCTCTTTCTTTAGATTGTGTTTATTATTATTATTGATGGTTTGTGTTTTTTCTGCTTAACTACTTGTTTTGCAACAGTATTTTCCCATTGTTTTATTGCAAATGTATATCATTTTGGAATTATTATCTATTAAATAGGCTCTGAGAGATACTCCTGAAAAAACTGCTCTTTATTTATGAATTTCTTTTCCAATAGAAAAATGTGTTATAAATTCCAAAGAAATGAACTTGCAAATAAATGTTAAAAATACCATAAGTGGTTAGGAGCCTCTTGAACAGGGGCCAGGGAAGTACTTAAAAGACGATGAGGACACTTAAAGCCTAGTTGTCTATATGCGATTGACTGTCCTTAGCATTTTTATTTCATAACCTTGAGGCATTTACACACTTAGATTTTGGTTTGCTTATGTAGGCTGCCACGGTATTAGAGCCACTTAATTTATTTAACAATAATAAACCTCAATATTATTATTCAGTTTACCAGGGATATACCATAAGAATGTCTGAGAATTTTTGCAGCATTGGTCAGTAGTTTAAGCTTTATGAAAATAGTGATTGCATAAATGTGAAAAATATTAATAAAAAGTAAATTTATTCATTCACATTTGTCATATGGAAATTTACACCATTGGAACTTTCAACAATTTCAAAACAAATTATAGTTACTAACCAAATAAAGACAGACTTATTTTGTAGTTCTTAGATGCCTATATTCTCTTTAGTGAAATAGTGCATTAGTCCTTCTTTGAAATGGGCAGAAGAGTGCTTAAAAGTGAAAACAGAGAGAACTAAACTGTCTACTACTTACTTATAGTATTAAATAGAGCCTAAAATTTTAATCTTTAAATTATCTTTGTAATTATGATGTCTTTGAAAAGTCATTCATTAGTTTCCCAGTTTTGATAATGTACCATAGTCATGTAAGATTTACCATTAGTGGGGAAGTGGGTGATAGGCACATAGTACTTCCCTGTATCATTTTTGCAATTTCCTGTGAGTCTATAGTTGTTTCAAAATAAAAAGGTTTTTTTGGAGTCAGTTATGAAACAATTATATTATTTTTACAGTTTTTGTGTTAGTTACTTGTCATAAAATGAGTTTGTGCACATATTCATGTAGAAAAGCTCATGATTTAGAATTTAAACATGAAATGTATTTTATTACAAGAGAGGTAAATGGTCAGTTTATTTTTATAAAATATATCTTTATTGATTTCAGAGAGGGAGATAGAAACATCAATGATGAGAGAGTCATTGATCGAGCCCCAACCCAGGCATGTGCCCTGACCGGGAATCGAACCCTGATCGCCTGGATCCTAGGTCGATGCTCAACCGCTGAGCCACGCCCGGCCGGGCTAAGTGGTCACTTTATAGTTACTCTTTTAAGTTGACATTTCTCTGTATAGTCTCATTTTCCAAAGCTTTATATGCTAAAGTCACTTTTATTGTTGAGAGTATTACAGATGTCCCCCATTCCCCCCAACCCCAGCCAGCTCCCACCCCACCCCAGGCCTTCGCCTGACTATTGTCTATGTCCATAGGCTATGCATATAAATTCTTTAGTTAATCTCTTCCCACTCCCTCTCCTCCCTTCCCTCTGAGATCTGTCAGTCTGTTCCATGCTTCCATGTCTCTGGACCTATTCAGTTTATTTTGTTCATTAGATTCCACTTATAAGTGAGATCGTGTGATATTAGTCTCTCTCGGACTGGCTTATTTTTCTTAGCATAATAGTATCCAGGTCCATCCATACTGTCCCAAAGGGTAATAGATCCTTTTTTACAGCTGTATCGTATTCCATTGTGTAAATGTCCCACAGCTTTTTTTATCCACTCATCTACTGATGGGCACTTGGGCTGTGTCCAGATCTTAGCTATTGTACACTGCGCTGCTATGAACATAGGGGTGCATATATTCTTTCTGAATGGTGTTTCAGGATTCTTAGGGTATATTTCCAGAAGTGAGACTGCTGGGTCAAATGGCAGTTTCATTTTTAATTTTTTGAGGAAACTCCATACTGATTTTCCATAGTGGCTGCCCCAGTCTGCATTCCCCCAGCAGTGTACTAGGGCTCCCCTTTCTCCACACCCTCACCAGCACTTGTTGTTCATTGATTTATTGATGGCAGCCATTCTGACAGGTGTGAAGTGATACCTCATTGTCATTTTAATTTGCATCTCTCTGATTAGTGAGTTTGAGCATTTGTTTCATATATCTATTGGCCATCTGTATGTCCTCTTTGGAGGAGTGTTTATTCAGATCCTTTGCCCATTTTTTAATTGGATTGTTTGTCTTCCTGTGTTGAGTTGTATGAGTTCTTAATATATTTTGGAGAGTAACCCCTTATCATATGTATCATCGGCAAATATGTTCTCTCATACTGTGGTTTCCTTTTGCATTTCGAGGATGGTTTCTTTTGCTGTGCAGAAGCTTTTTAGTTTGATGTAGTCCTATTTGTTTATATTTTTCTTTGTTTCTCTTGCCCTAGGAGATGTATAGGTGAAAATTCTGCTATGTGAGATGTCTGAAATTTTACTGCCTATGTTTTCTTCTAGGATTTTTATGATTTTTTGACTTACATTTAAGTCTTTTATCTAGTTTGAGTTTATTCTTATGTATGGCGTTTGCTGGTGGTCTAGTTTCTTTTTTGCAGGTACCTATCCAATTTTCCCAGCACCATTTATTAAAGAGGCTGTCTTTACTCCATTGTATGCCTCCTTTGTGAAATATTAATTGACCCTAATGGCATGGGTTGATTTCTGGGGTCTCTGTTCTGTTCCATTGATCTATATGCCTGTTCTTGTGCCAACACCAGGCTGTTTTGATTATAATGGCTTTGTAGTATAGTTTGATATCTGGTATTGTGATACCTCCAACTTTGTTCTTGTTTCTCAAGATCGCTGCAGCTATTCAGGGTGTTTTTTGGTTCCATATAAATTGTTGGAGTATTTGTCCTAAATCTGTGAAATACGCTGATGATATTTTAATAGGAATTGCATTGAATCTATAGATTGCTTTGAATAGTATGGACATTTTAATGACATTAATTCTTCCAACCCGTGAACACTGTATATGCTTCCATACAGGTCTTTTCCCTCCTTGGTTAAGTTTATTCCTAGGTATCTTATTTTGTTGTTGTTACAATGGCAAGTGGGATTGTTTTTTTAGTTTCTCTTTCTGAGGGTTCATTATTGGTGTATAAAACTGCCATTGATTGTCAGATGTTAATTTTGTATCCTGCTACTTTACCAGATTCATTTATTAAATCTAGTAGTGTTTTGGTGGAGTCTTTAGGCCTTTCTATATACAATATCACGTCACCTGCGGACAGTGACAGTTTTACTTCCTCCTTTCCAATTTGGATGCCTTTTATGTTTTCTTCTTGTCTGATGGCTGTGGCTAGGACTTCCAGTACTATGTTGAATAAGAGTGGTGAAAGTGGACAGCCCTGTCTTGGTCCTGTTCTTAAGGGAAATGCTTTTAGGTTTTGCCTATTGAGTATGATGTTGGCTATAGGTTTGTCACATATGTTTAGGGTGGCACCGGCCCTTGGAAGAAGAGAGCTTCTCGCCCCCTTCTATCTCTGCAGCTCACTGCCAGAGGCCCTGATGGAAGCCTCTGAGGAGGTCGCTCTAAAAGTCCCAGTTCTGAGTTGCACTTCTCCCCCCATGTGGGATTCCACTTGGAAGGTGGCGCCAGCAGATTTGGGGAATACAAATCCAGGCAGCCCTTTTTGGGGGATGTCATAGGCCCTTGGCCCTCTGGAGGGGAGCTAGCTGCTTGCCTTCTAGCCAGGTGGCAGCAGCGCCCCACCAGAGATCCTAAAGGGAGGCTTTCAAGTGCGTGCCTCAGTCTAGCTTCACAGCTGCCCGCTGCCTGAGGCCCTGAGCCGGGCACCTTCCACTGGGGGTGGCACCTGCCTAAACCATGGGAGGGCAGAAAGATTGGCTCTTGTTCCCAAGCCCCTCAGCTCAGTATTCGTGTAAGAGTCTGTCTACAGTTTCTACACACACACACACACACACACACACACACACACACACACACAAAAAGTGCACTTTAGGTTCCTGTTGGATGCAGCCAGCAGTCCTTTATGCCGGGCTGTTTGTCTCATTTTGAGTTGTAAGAACTCTTTACATTGTCTAGATAAAAATCCTTCAACAAATATCAATTTTTTCCCCCCATCTGTGGGTTGCCTTTTCATGTTCGTAATCATATTTTTTTTGAAGGGGAACAGTTTTAGGTTTTGAGGGAGTCCAATGTATTGCTATTTTTAATTGTGCTTTTTTTGTGTTGTATTTAAAAAATCTTTGCCATACCTAATGCCACTAAGGTTTCCTCCTATCTTCTATAAATTTTACAGTTTTAGCTCTTACATGGAAGGCTATGATCCATTCTGAGTTATTTTTGTGTATGGTTTGAGGTTTATTTTTGCATATGATTATCCTATTGTCCAGTACCAGCTGTGGAAAAGACTGGTCTGTTCCCATTTAAGTACCTTGGTACTTTTGTCAAAAATCAGTTGGCCAAATATGTATGTGTCCATTTCTGGATTCTATTCTGTTCCAATGATTTATTTGTTTATATCTCAATATTAAACTATTTTGATGACTATAGCTTTAGCCTCAGTCCTGAAATTAGGTAACGTAAGTCTTTCAACTTTGCTGTTTTTTAACACTGTTTTCTTTGATTATAGATACCCCGGAGTTCTGTGGCTTTTGTAAATTCTACTTATCATGTACCATTTCAATTTTTAGTTCCTCTGAAATGGAGTGAGAACTCAAACATACTTGTAAAACCATCTGAATGCAGAATATTTCTAGATTTTTATAATTTCTCCTTCTGATCTTTGGGAATTTTCTTGTCCACACTTAACTCAATAGCAGATTTTTGCTTTATTCTTTTGAGCAATTCGATTTTGAATCATTCCAAATCACTTAAATGTTGTTTTCCAAGAATATTTTTGCTTTTTACATTTGATTTCAAAGGTTCCTATAACAGATAACTAAATTATATAATTATAATAACATAAGTAGCATAAACTGGTTTGGAAACAAGAGGAACTCCAATGGGTAGGAATGGGAATGCGTGCTCTGGAATGGGAATAAAGTGTGTCATCAGAATAACAAAGCTGTTATTGCTGTTTCATTTGCGTTTGAAGGTAAAGAAAATCTTTTTGCGCTTCGAACAAGATTCTTCAAAATTTAGGTAATCTAACATAGAGAGCTGAGAGGATATGTCCTTTTAAAACAGATTAGTAGTTGCCGGGAGTTGAGGAAGGGCCTGCACATGGGAATTTTTAGGGTGATAAAACTGTTGTGTATGGTACTGGGGTTGTGGATACATGATCCTATGTATTTGTCAAGATCCACAGGTCAGTACACAAAGACTAAAGTTTTACTCTGTACACATTTAACCCCCAAATCTCAAGTAGGATGCCAGGGGATCTAAGGGTGGAATGTGGACTATGATAAATGATTTGAACTGTATTGCAAATGCATGGTATAAACTCACTGAAGAGGGCAGGAAAAAAGGAGATGACCCAAGTAACTCTGGAAAACTGCTCTGACTGGATAGTGTGTCTCAGTCCATTTGGGCTGTTATAACAGAATACCATAGACTGGGTGGCTTATAAACAACAGAAATTTATTTCTCACAGTTCTGGAGGTTGAGAAATCCAAAATCAAGACATCGGCAGATTCAGTGTCTAGTGAAGCCTAGCTTTCTGATTCATGGATGACCATCTTCTGGGTAAGTTCTTACATGGTGGAAGGGGTGAAGGAGCTCTTTGGGGTCTCTGAAGCAGAGCAAAGGAATATGCATTAACTGCGAAATAGGGAAACAAGCCCAGCACAAGCTGTTGAGGACTATTTTATCTCTTATAAAGTAAGTGCTCCTGGCCAAGGCTAACTGCATGAAAGACTGTATGTAGGAGACTGCCTTTCCCAGCAACAGGCAATTAAGGTTAAATGAGGTTTTAAGAGTAGGGCTCTAATCTGATGAGATTGCTGTCCTTTTCAAAAATTGATTTTGAGAGAGAGAGAGAAACATCCACATGAGGGCACAATATCAATCTGTTGCCTCGTGCATGCCCCCTACCAGGGATTGAGCCCGCAACCTGGGTATGTGCCCCAAACAGGGATTGAACTGGCAACCTTTTGGTGCACGGAATGATGCCCAACTAACTGAGCCACACTGGCCAGGGCAAGATTGCTCTCCTTTTCAGAGGATGAAGAGACACCAGAGAGTTCTCATTCTCTCCCTGCCATGTAAGACACAGTAAGAAAGTGTTTAGAAGCCAGGAAGAGAGCTCTCACCAGGAACTGAATCAGCTGGCACCTTGATCAGTGACTTCTAGTCCCCAGAACTGTGAGGAAAATGAAGTTCTGTTTTTAAGTCACCAGATCTATGGTACTTTATTAAGACAGCCTGAGCAGACTAATACAGGCACCAAATATTTCTTTCTTTTAGTTTTCTACCCTTGGCAGAATCCTCTCAAGGTTGGTTCATGGTGTTTTTGGAATAGGGTAGTTGGTATCTAATGTGATAGCAGGCACTTATTTTGATCAATGCTTCTTCGATGGTTCTTGGAGCCCAAATTTCAGTCACTCAAAAAGAGGAAGCAAAGGAACTAAATCAGGAGCTGACATGGGCTCAGGAGTGCTTGTGCTCTCCAAGCTTCTGCCACCAGAGATGCAGCCAGATTTGCTGGTGTATCCCCTCAAGTTAGCTGCATCAGAAACAGGTTTAATTTAGCTTTTGCTTATCTAATTTTAAGATCCATGCTTTGTTTTGCTTAAAGAAATATAGTAACATTAGCATCTAAACTATTTTTCAGACAAGTCAGAAATGAACAGTTCCTTTGGTTTTATATCACAACATACATATATTTATATATGTTCTCATTTTTTCCCCAACTAAGTTAGGTTATCATATATGCAACACTTAGAAATTTATTATGCTGTGTCATAACCTGAGATAGGGACTTCAAGAAGACGAGATTTGGGACACCGTATTAGGTACTTTTCATTTGTAATTTCATTTATTTCTAAGTGCAGGCAGTGTTGCCCCCAATTTATAGTTGAGGAAATGAACTCAGAGAAGTAAAGCAATTTGCCTAAGATGGCACTTCTAGTAAGAGGCAAATCTATGGATCAGACCCAGGCAGGCTAGGATCCAAAAGTGCATATTCTTCCTACCGCAGTGTTCTGCAATGCGAGTGTGGTGATTGTGTAGTCAGAGCTATTTTAAGAATCTAGTAGTGATGGACAGGCCTCTCTGGTCCAGCCACTCTTGTTTATGGCTATAATGACAGTCAAATATATGTAAGAACATTCAAATTCCTCAGTATTACAACTGCCTGTATGAATGGGCATTAATAAGGATCACTAATGCAGTCCAAAACTATGATCACTTAGCATATCCTGTCTAAGTATTTGCCATTTGCCAGAGAGCCAAACTGTGAAATATAGGTGGCTGGGAGTGTACTTACTGGGGAGACAGGACTTGACAGAGCAAAAGTCTGTCCCATGGGGCTCTTCATCATTAGGCACAGAGGCAATGGAAGCAATTTTTATGATTACAAAAGGCTCTGGAAGGCTGAATTTCCTGGAGGAATGAGGAGAATGAAATGCTTTCTCCAGAAGAGGCTGCCCAAGTACAGAACCTCCTTTTGTTCCATTCATGAGGCTGGTCATTCATGCATGTAGTCCTGCCACAAAATCATCTAAATAAACACGTAGAGTCCATTGTGGTCAATACATGTAAAAATAATTAATGTTAGCTGTAGCTTATATGAATTCCTCTTCTTCAGCCTTGAGGTAATAACCTGGGGGCAGGTATACTTCCAGAGCCTGGGTTTTGCTTGGATAAATTCGGTTACCTCCACTGTTCTCTCGCAGCAGAGTGATCCCTCTGTCTTCTAAGGACGTGTGTCAGTTCCTAAATTTCACAAGGCTGCTAGGGATATTTTACTGGTTAGAAGAATGTCCAAAATAGGCTAGTCCAGAATTGGGGGGCAAGGTGAGGGATGTTCAGACGGTTTGCTGGAAGCCCCACATCTTGTACACAGAGAGTAAAAGGAACAGGGCTTATTCAAGGACAAAGAGAAGAATAAGTGGACTAGTAACGTTCCTGGGAGACAGGAGACCTCCGTGCTTGTCTTCTTGAAGGAAAGATTTCAGTCAAGAGACAAAGTGTAGCCAAGTAAGTACGAATTTATTGGCTGCAGAAAAAATATACCAAAATATACTTAGGACAGTGAAACAAGGAAGGTGCATAGAAGTAACAGGAGCGCCTAGGCTGGCTGCCCTGGCTCAGTGAGGAACCAGAGGGAGAGAAAGGGGCCTTGCAGACAGTTTCAGGGGGCAAGCCCAGGACAAGCTGCGACTTCCCATTGCTCCCCTGGTTGCAAGTCTCGTGGGGTCCCCTTGGAGGGAAGAAGGGGGAAGGAGATGGCACAGGTGTGCTCCCCTGGGGGGTGAAGTGCTCACTGGGTCCTTTGTCCTGAGTGTATTTATCTCTTTCTTGCAGGTGGAAATCTTAGGGGAATGTCTCAATAGAATATTCATTAGCTTTCCAGATGTGCTCTTTCAGAGTCGTGGTCTCCACTGATTGGTTGGTGCCAGGGCAGGGGGTCATTAGTCACTGCAGCTTGTCCTAAGGCAGCCAAGGTATCACTTGTCTGGTTTTGCTGCTTTTTTGGGCCTGAGGCTGAAATAAAACTGAGATGTAATCTTTACCAAGGACAAGGGCAGGGGGGGCTCTAAACTGCATGATTAGCTATGTGAAAAGTCAGGGATCCAAACTGAAAAACCAGCAATATGCTAGGGGAGGAAAAGTTAACCTGGGGGTGAGGTTCTTATTTTCCCACTACTGCCCCTTGCTAGGCAGAGTCTGGGGCTTCCTGCCCTGGTGAGCTTCTGTACCTGGCCCATCTAACAAACCATTTACTCTCAAGTGTCCTTAGTTTAAGGAAGTTAGAATTTACTAGGTGGCTGCAAACTGCTGTTTAACAATCTGCCTGTGTTTCCCTATTCCACTTGTCCTGGGATTTTCCTAGCTTTTACTATGCTAGAATATTAAGAATCAAGTAAAGATTCAAGGACCACTTGTCCCCCGATGGTGCTTGTCAAATCGTGTCTCTCTGACACAGGGAACAGTACATTCCCTACTCGTGGAGGCACAAGTAGGAGCATCTCCGGTTGGTCGCTTTTCAAGAAAAGACTTGAAATGGATGCTCCCTGGGGAAACCCTGCCTGTCAGAAGGTGGCGAGCAGCCGGGTCCCGAGCAGGCCCAGCTTTCAGTCCGCAGGGCGACAGCTGCAGGGCACCCAGGAGGCGCAGGAGCCGGGATGCGGGCGGATGGTGCGGACCGCTGGGCGCGCCAGCTCCGCCCCCCGCTCCGGGCCGGGCTGCCCCCGCTGGGCGCCGGCCCTGTCAGTCAGCGTCCTGGGCCCGCCCCTCCCGAAGCTCGACCAATCGGAGCCCCGGGTCGGGGGTGGGCCGACGTAGCGTGGTCACGAAGCGGGGGTCCCGGCGGCCTGAAATAGCAGCGACTGTCCTGAACATCAGTGTCCTCAGCTTCCGGGGAGCGGGGGGCTGCCTGCGGGACCTGGAGGTGAGTGCGGACCTGCGGGTTGGGTGCGGACACCCGGCCGAGCCTCCGCCGCCTCGGGCGACCCGTCGCGCAGCTGCTCGCGCGGGCCTCGGCGCTTCCAGGGCTCTTCCCAGCGCGCGCGGGCTCGGTTCCCGGCCCCGGCCCCGGCCCGGCGCCGAGGAGGTGCAGCCGCGGGGGCACGGCTGCGGCGCGGAGCCTGGAAGGACGGGCTCGGCCCGCGGCTGGGACGGGGTCGGAGCCCCGCGTTTGCCGCAGCGCGGCCTGGAGCTCGAGCCGGGGCGGTCCCGTTGGGAGGGGCCGGGGCAGGGCGGGAGCGTCTCCACCCTCGGTTTTCTGGACTTGCTGCAGCGCGGGCTCGTGCAGCTTTCGCAGCTGCGGGGCGCAGCCAGACCTCGGGACGGCCGCTTACAGACACCCCGCCCCCGCCCCCCATCGCTGCGCTGGGCCCCCGCGCTTTGGACTCCTCTGGCCTTACTGACATCAGATTCTTGTCAGACGGGAAGAAACGAGTGTGACCGGACAAGGTGTGACGCGGGGACGGTGGCCTGCTGCCCGCATCTGCTTGATCGAAGGCCACGAGAGTGGTAAGGGAGTCTCGGGCAGGGTTTATTAAAAACATTGCGTGTAACTGCCTGTTTGTAAACTTTTCCCTGCTTTTCGTTATTTACTCTAAAGGAAGATGGTTAACACATTTCCTAAAGATAAAGTCCCACTGCTCTGATGGGCCCGCCCCCTCCTCACCGTGGTTAAGTATCATTTGGAACATCTAGGTGTGCTTGAAGCTGGCGGGACTGCCTGCTCCGATCAGTTGTCTGATTACAGTGGAGGCCGGAGCACGCTATTCTTCCGTGGTGTTGGGTTCTGCTTGCCTTTGTTGAGTATCTTCTCTCTCTGTCTGTTATCCTCACAGTCTCTCTGGGCCTGATAAAGTGCTGTTATTTGTTACTGATAAAGGAAACGTAGGGATAGATCACTAAAGTCGAGTTGGCTGTCCCCTGTGCCTCGGAATTGGGGTGTCCCGACCATGCCATGGAAGTTACAATTCAGACATTTCAGAAAGGCCCTCCCTGACCAACTGATACAGATAACACTCCCTGGCCACCCTAGTGGTTCTGCTCTCTGGCTGCACATGATAATTATCTCCAGACCTTTATAAAAAGCTGTTTCTTGGCCCAACTCCCACAGATTGTGTCTGGTACATTTGGTCTGGTGTACTCCGGGCATTGGTATTTTTAAAAGCTTCCAACATTATATAAATGTGCATGCAAGGTTGAAGACCATTGTCTATCAACATGCCCTGATTTTTCTTTATAGCAGTTGCTGCTCCCTGACTTATTTAACTGATTCGTTTACTTCACTTCTCTACCAACTCGCCCCCCCCCATGAAGGCATGGGGACCTTTCGCCTGTGGGGTGGGGGTGGGTGAAGGAGAAATGGGGTCTGGGAGAACAAGTCCTGCAGACCTCTGTCTCTGCTTCATCTCTGTCCGAGGATTGACCTTCTTTGGTTGACCCATCATTGTCATGGTCTTGGATGTGTCTCTGTTTTTCTCTTTAGACCCTGCCCTTTTAAGTTTCAAGGTTTTACTCAGTACCTTATGAAAAATACAGTTGTTCTTTGAAAAGTTTAGGTATAAACATTAAGTTTGGGTTTGTTTCATGTAAATCTGTGCTTTTTGTCTTTTATGTAGGGGTCCATGTATTCTGAATTAAAATTGCAGATACTTGCTCTGATAAGTACAATTACAGGTCATAGTACTTAGGAAGGGGACTGCCCCAGAAACTGGATGTATGGTTGTCCTCTAAAATATTCTTTGTGGAATGGTTATATAAGAACATTAGCTTCCCAGAGGATGGGGTTGCTGCCTAATTTTCTGTTTAGTACTGCACTCAAGTATCTTATTTGTGCTATTGACAATTGTAATTCCATTCCAAGTGATGTAAGCAATCACTTTATAATTCTCTCGTGAGGTAATGATTAGGAAGTCAAGTACCTAATGGCAGTCTAGGGTTGTGGCCACAGGCCATAAAGAAGTTAGATTGGCTGGTAAGCAGTCTTAATCAAAATTTGGCAAAGCAGATCATGCTTTTTACTTTCTGCTTGTCTTTTGCACATAAATATGAAGCATGAGTAAGCAGTGAACAGACACTTCAGAAAAATTTGAAAGCAGGACTGGTCAAATTTAGATTCCTCATGGGGTAATCATAACTTTTAGATTTGTCTTGATGCCCCTTGTTTTCTGGTAGGGTGAATCTTTGAACTACGTAATTATTCTACTCTTTAAGAAAAATAGCACATGACCCTGGCCAGTGTGGCTAAGTGGTAGAGTGCTGGCCCATGCACCGAAGTGTTCCTGGGTTTGATTCCCAGTCAAGGGCACTACCTGGGTTGCAGATTCGTCCTGTGCAGGAGGTGACCAATTGATGCATCTCTCGCACTCACATAGATGTTTCTTTCTTTCTCTCCACCCTCCCTTCCTCTGTCTTTAAGAATCTAAAGAACTTAATAAACTGATGAACAGACTAATTCAATGACATGGAAGCATAGATGAGACTGACGAATGTCAGGGGGATGGAGGAGGGCGGGTGGGTGGAGGGGGAGAGAGTATCCAAAGAATTTATATGCATATATGCACAACCCAAGGACACGGACAATGGTGGGGAGAGGGACTGGGGAGGGGGATGGGACGGGGTGGAACAGGTCATTGGAGAGAAAAAGGGACATCTGTAATATTTTAAACAAAAATAAAAACAAAACAAAAAATAAATAAAATTCAATGGGAAAAATATCCTCAGGTGAGGATTAACAAAGAAAAAAAAAGAAAGAAAAACAAAAAGAATACACGGAGCTTTTACCTTTGGTTTACATTTCCTTCATTTATATAAAGTTTTGACCAGCTCATATCTGAAAGTGATTTGCCATGTTTATGTATATAAATAGCCAGATACTGTGTTTTATTGGTAGGAAAGGAAATATTCCTATCTCCACTCCTCTCACTATGTTGTACTGAAGTCTCTGTACATCTCTGCTTTAAAATGGTACTCTTGATTTCAAGTATGTTTTCCTTGACTTCATTTCAGTACATTAACCTGTACATCATGTACTTATTTCTGTTGCAGCAAGAAGAATGGTATAAAAATGAAAAAAACATGAACGTGCTTCCAATGTGGCAAATAAGAGCTGCTGTCCTGATTGCTTGAGGTCAGGACTTCACACTGGAAAGAAAGTTAGATGTAAACTTTAATTTCTTAGTTCTAATAAGCATCTTTTCTTGGGAACTGGAAATTTCCAATAAAGATAAAGTATATTTATTATATATTTTTATTTTTTGGGTTGATCTAGGAAACTTCTTTCTACAGTCATTCCCATCTAGCACTTTTGCTCTTACTCAATTCTAAGGCAATTTGAGATACTAAAGGGTATTTTTCTGTTCTCTTTGCAAATAGCTTATTTTGTTATAATGCCTACTTTTAACATTTATAAGAAAATCACAGAAACCTGTTACATATTTTTTCTTTCACTTTCAATCTTTTAATTTAATTACTTAACAAATTTTATTTTTCAATTACAGTTTACATTCAGTATTATTTTGTGTTATTTTCAGGTGTACAGCATACTGGTTAAATAATCATATACTTTACAAAGTGCTGCCCCAGGCAGTTTTGCTCAGTGGCTAGAGCATCAAAGTCCCAGGTTTGATTCGGGCCAAGGGTACATACTTTAGTTGCATACTTGATCCCTGACCCCAGTTGGGGCATATGCGGGAGGCAACCAATCGATGTGTCTCTCTCACATCGATGTTTCTCTTTCTCTCTCTCCCCCCTCCCACTCTCTCTGAGAAGCAATGGAAAAAATATCCTCAGGTAAGGATTAGAAAAAACACCAAAAAAAAAAGTGTTTCCTTGATATTTCTAGTATCCATCTAGCACCATACATAGTCATTGCAATATTATTGACTATATTTCCAATGCTGCATTCTACAATCCCGTGACTGTTTTGTGACTACCAATTTGTACTTCTTAATCTCTTCACCTTTTTCACTCACTACCCCAAACCCCTTTCCCTCTGGCAACCATCAGTTCTCTCAGTTCTCTGTATCCATGAGTCTGTTTCTCTTTTGTTTGTTTGTTAATTTTGTTCTCTAGATTCCATCTATAAGTGAAATCATATAGTTTTTGTCTTTGTCTGACTTATTTCACTGAACATAATACCCTCTAGGTCCATCCATGTTAAAGCAAATGGTAAGATTGCATTTTTTTATGGCTGAGTAATATTCTATTGTATATATGTACCACAACTTTTTTATCCGCTTGTCTGTTGATGGGCACTTGGGTTGCTTCCATATCTTGGCTTTTGTTAATAATGCTGCAATGAACATAGGGGTGCATATATTCTTTCAACTTAGTGTTTTGGGTTTCTTCAGCTATATACTCAAGTGAAATTGCTGGGTCATAAGGCAGTTTCATTTAAAATTTTTTTATTACCTTTCTTACTGTTTTCCATAGATGCTGCACCAGTCTGCATTCCTACTAACAGTGCAGGAGGGTTCCCTTTTCTCTATATCCTTGTCAACACTTGTTTGTTAATTTATTGATGGTAGCCATTGTGAGGTGTGAGGTGATATATCATTCTGGTTTTAATTTGCATTTCTCTGATGATTAGTGACATTGAGCATCTTTTTAATACGTCTGTTGGCCATCTGTATGTCCTTTTTGGAGAAGTATGTATTCAGGTACTTTGCCCATTTTTAAAATTTGATTGTTGGTTTTTTGGTGTTGAGTTGTATGAGTTCTTTATAAATTTTGGATATTAATCCCTTATCACGTGCATCATTTGCAAATATCTTATTCCATTCAGTAGGTTGTCTTTTCTTTTTGTTTATAGTTTTCTTTGCTGTGTAAAACTTTTTAGTTTGATGTCCCATTTGTTTTTTTCTTTTGTTTCCCTTGCCTGAGAAGATATGTCAGAAAAGATTGCTAAGAGAAATGTTCAAGATTTTACTGCCTATGTTTTTTTCTAGTTTTATGGTTTTGAGTCTTTAATTCATTTTGAGCTTATTTTTGGATATAGTATAAGAAGGTGGTCTAGTTTCATTTTTTTGCATGTATTTATCTGCCCAACTATCTTTATCCCATTGTATGTTTTTGCCTCCTTTGTCATATATTTATTGACCATAAAGGCCTGGGTTTATTTCTGAGCTCTCAATTATATTCCATTGATCTGTGTGTCTGTTTTTATGCCGGTACCATACTGTTTTAATTACTGTAGCTCTGTGGTATAGTTTGATATCAGATAGCATGATACCTCCAACTTTGTTCTTTCTCAAGATTGCTGTGGCTATTCATGATCATTTGTGGTTCCATATAAATTTTTGGATTATTTGTTTTAGTTCTGTGAAAAACGCCATTGGTATTTTGATAGGAATTGTGTTGAATCTGTAGATTGCTTTGGGTAGGGTGGACATTTTAATGATGTTAATTTTTTTATCCATGAACACAGTATGTGCTTCCATTTATTTGTATCTTCTTTAGTGTCGTATAATTTTTTGAATACAGGTCATTTACCTCCTTCATTAAGTTACTCCTAGTAATTTTATTTTCTGATGCAATTGTAAATGGGAATTTTTTTTTTTAAGTTTCTCTTTCTGATAGTTCACTATTTGTGTATAAAAATGCAACTGACTTCTGAACATTTATTTTTGTATCCTACTTAAGTTAACTGAATTCACTGATAAGTTCCAGCAGTTTTTTGATGGGATATTTAGGGTTCTCTATACAGTATCATGTCATCTGCAAAGGACAGTTTTACTTTTTTCTTTCCAGTTTGGAGGCCTTTTATTTCTTCTTCTTGTGTGATTGCTGTGGTTAGGACTTCCAGTACTATGTTGAATAAGAGTGGTGAAAGTGGACATCCCTGTCTGTTCCTGATCTTTTTTTTTTTTTTAAGATTTTTACTTGATTTTTATTATTAAAAAAAATATATCTTATTGATTTGAGAGAGAGGAAGGGAGAGGGAGAGAGAGAGATAGAAACATCAATGATGAGAGAGTCATTGATCGGCTACCCCCTGCATGCCCCGACTGGGGATCGAGCCTGCAACCCAGGCATGTGCCCTGACAGGGAATTGAACCTTTATCTCCTGGATCCTAAGTCCGTGCTCAACCGCTGAGCCACTCTCGGCCGGGCTTAATTGATTTTTAAAGAGAGAGGAAGGGAGAGGGAGAGAGAGAGTGGAACATCAATAGACTGCCTCCTGCACTCAACCTGGGCATGTGCCTTGACTGGGAATCCAACCAGCAACCTTTTGATGCAGGGGACAGTGCCCAAACAACTGAGCCACACTGGCCAGTGCTTATTCCTGACCTTAAGGGTAGTACTTTTAGTTTTTGCCCATTGAATATGATGTTGGCTGTAGGTATGTCATATATGGCCTTTATTATGTTGAGGTATGTTCCCTCTATTCCCACTTTGCTGAGAGTTTTTATCATAAATGGGTGCTGGGCTTTTTTAAATGCCTTTTCTGCATCTATTGATATGATCATATGATTTTTATTCTTCATTTTGTTTACGTGCGGTATCACGTTAATTGATTTACGGATATTGTACCAACTTTGCATCCCAGGAATAAATCCCACTTGATTGTGGTGTGTGATCTTTTTAGTGTATTGCTGAATTGTGGTGTGTGATCTTTTTAGTGTATATATTTAGATGCTCAAATTTTGTTGAGGATATTTGCATGTGTTCATTGGGAATATTGGCCTATAATTTTCTTTCTTTGTAGTGTCTTTATCTGGTTCCTTAGGTGTAAGGTTAGATTGTTTATTGGAGAGTTTTCTTGTTTCTTGAGGTAGGCCTGTATTGCTATGAATTTCCCTCTTAGGACTTCTTTCACTGTGTCCCATAGATTTTGGATTGTTGTGTTTTCATTTTCATTTGTCTCAAGGTATCTTTTAATGTCTTCCTTGGTCTCATTGTTAACCCATTGATTGTTTAGTAACATGTTATTTACGTGGCTTTTTTGTTTTTTAATCCTCCCCCAGGGATATTTTTTTTCATTGCTTTTTCAGAGAGTGGAAGGGAGAGAGAGAGAAAGAGATTGATTGATGTGAGAGAGACACAGCAATTGGTCGCCTGCTGCACACACCCTGACCGGGGGTGGGGGGGGTGGGGGGGTGGGGGGGTGGCAGTGATCAAGCATGCAACCAAGATACGTGCCCTTGACTGGAATCGAACCCAAGACCCTTCAGTCCCTGGCTGACACTCTAACCACTGAGCAAAATCCAGTTGAGCTAGTAACATGTTATTTAGCCTCCATATGTTTGTGTGTGTTTTTTTCAGGTTTTTTTTCTTGTAATTGATTTCTAGTTTCATACCATTGTGGTCAGAGACAATGCTTGATATGATTTCAGTTTTCTTAAATTTATTGAGATTAGTTTTGTGTCCTAACATGTGGTCTATCCTAGAAAATGTTCCATGTGCACTTGAAAAGAACGTGTACTCTGCTGCTTTGGGGTGAAATGCTCTGAATATGTCAATTAGATTAATCTGGTCTAGTATATAACTTAAGGCTGGTGTTTCCTTTTTTGTTTTCTCTCTGGAAGATATATCCATTGATGTCAGTGGGGTGTTAAAGTTTCCTACTATGACTATGCTACTGTCGATCTGTTTCTTTATGTCCATCAAGATTTGCTTTATATATTTAGATGCTCCTATGTTGGGTGCATAAAGGTTTACAAGGGTTGTAGCCACTTGCTGGATTGATCCCTTTATCATTATGTGATGTCCTTCTTTGTCTCTTATTCTAGCCTTTGTTTTAAGTCTTTCATTTTAAATTGAATTGTTTTCCCATATCGTATTTAATGCCTTGTTTTTCCTTCTGTCTTATCTTTAGCTATTACTTTTAGAAATTAGCTTTATTCTTTTTTTTCTTCTTTTAAAATTTTATTTTTGTTTAAAATATTACAGATGTCCCTTTTTCTCCCCAATGACCCATTCCACCCCATCCCATCCCCATCCCCAACCCCTCTCCCCACCGTTGTCCGTGTCCTTGGGTTGTGCATATATGCATATAAATTCTTTGTTACTCTCTCCCCCTCCACCCACCCGCCCTCCTCCCTCCCTCTGACATTCATCAGTCTGATCTGTGCTTCCATGTCATTGAATCTATTCTGTTCATCAGTTTATTAAGTTCTTTAGATTCCACATATAAATGAGATCATGTGATGTTTG
Organism: Miniopterus schreibersii; assembly: GCF_964146895.1. NCBI lineage: Eukaryota > Metazoa > Chordata > Mammalia > Chiroptera > Miniopteridae > Miniopterus > Miniopterus schreibersii. Next base: position 63,417,704 of record NC_138106.1, on the reverse strand, counting down.
TATTCTTAATATTTGTGATATTTATTTTCTGGTGAAAAATTAGGACATAAAATAAAAGGTGAAGGAGAAAAGTGAAAACTGCCCAAGTGTGACAACTGGCAACATTTTAGTATATGTGTGTTCAAAGAGAGGTCTGTTTGGTGTTCCTCAGGCTACATTTAGTTAGATATACAAATGGTCTCTCCTGTCTGCATGCTCTACGTGCTCGTAGCAGGAAGTGAGGTCTTTTCCTGACATGATCCTCCACAACGATGTTTAGTAGAAGTCTCTGGCCGCAAAGGGCTTTTTGCATATTTGCATTTCTGCCTATTTCTCTGCAGTTCCTTTAGCTCTGGAGTCTGCTGCCCCTGAGCACTGCTGTGCTGCTGCCGGCTGGCGCCGAACCTCGCTCACATTCTCTAAACTGATGGTGTTCCTGCAGCACGTAGGCCATGCCTGTCAGGTGCAGCTGACTCCTGTGGGGTCTCATCTCTGGGCGCCTCCCTCTCTGGCCGTCAGGGAAACCTGATTCTTATGGCCAACTCCTTGAGAGGGATTTCTACAGAGGAGCAGTTTGAGCCCTGGTAACAGTTTATTCCTCTGTTTCATGGCCATCTCCTTTCCAGAATTTAGAGGCACTTTGGGGGGGGTGGGTGCCTGGGTGTTGGAATGGGCAGTGTTGGGGGTCAGGAAATGGTTAAGTGCAGCCTTTCACAGTAGCTGGCATCTCTGTGGAAGTGGGCAGAGGGGTGGATTTATTCCTCTTTAATTTAGGAGGGGAACCGCCTCTGGCCTAATACAAGTATAAGCTTTTCCAGGGGAATTTCTGGCACTTAGTGCAGTGTGCGGTACAGAGTAGGCCTCCCTAATTATTTGTTGTGTGGAATGTTGAATCAGCTTATATCATGCAAAGAACTAAGTACTTTGAGAGGCAAGAAGTATGATAGATTATCATTACGTTGTTTGTTTATGATGTATGGTTTTTGTTTCTTTTTTAAAAAAATATGGCCATAAATGGTGTAGTCTAATTGGGGAAACAAGAAATACAATTACGAGATCAGCTGAGAAGTGAGAATAGTAAGGTCTGTGGGAATTTTGAGGATGGAGAGTTCGTTGCAGTGGCTTAGCCTTGTCTCCTTTATGAAGCGGGGGTGAGGAAGGGTTGTCATGGTCCTTGTGGCATGGGAATGAATTAGGCAGGGGGAGTAGATGAGCGAGGGAATAGGGAGCTTACAGCCCCAACACAAAGCTGAGGTGTTCCGAGATCTGCACCCTGAATCTTCACCTTTTCCTCCCTCCCTCCGTGGAAAGCCTCGCCGGGAATAAAATGCTAGCACTTTCTCTGCTTACCTATATCAAAATAGCGGCTGGGGAGAACATTTTGCATTCATTACATGGGGGAACAGGAGCAGCAGACTCTGAAGTCCTCTGCCTGTAGCGGATATGAGGAAGGAGTTGGGTGTCCTGTTACTTTCTCCTCGAGCTTTGCTTTTCTCTCCTACATCTTCAGAGCAGGTGTCTTTCTTCCTGTGCCTTGTTACCCAGCTGAGGGAGCATGGGGATCACATATGTGTTGGGGGAGCTGGAGACCCAAAGGGTGTTTCCTGACTTCTGCCATACAGAGGGAAAGCACTCTTTGTTTTTCAGAGTATGTCAGGATGGTTTGCACAGTATTCCAGAACCCTGCCTAAAACCACAATGTTTCCTCTTTAAATATAATTACTGCAATGTTATATAACTTGAACTATAATGGAATTGAAGTGATTTTGTTTACTTAGACTTCTGTAGAAAATTAAGTTACTTTAACTTTGCCATTTCTAAGAGTTTAAAAACATTCTTCTTTGCTCTCTTAGAAGTTAAAACCTAAATAGATAGTAGGGCTGGGGTTGGATTTCAATAAATTGTTCGGATGTGGAATAGATGTTACTTTGCTCTGGCTGTTTGCTTTCTCCGTGTGACTTTGGGCCTTCAGTGAGGTTAAAGAAGAGGAAATGTATCCTTCCTCTTACCCCGTCCCAGGCTGTTACAGTTGGTGATGTGTTTTCTGATCTCTCTTTGCAGGAGTCCTTTGAAGAAAAATGTGCTGCTTAGATCAATCCCAGCTTCTCCATTATGCTAAGAACTCTTAAGGATGCTAGCAGAAAAGAAACACGTGAAACTGAAAGCTCATCTGCAGCTCAGAAAAACAAAGACATGGAGTTTTGAGGCATGAAGGTAGCATGGCGTCAGCCATGGGTGATCAAGACACAGCCAGATAATGTGGTTCAGTTTCTTTAAGCTGCGTCTTTTCTGCTGTCTGCTTGCAGTGTTGATGGTAGTGGTGCTGATCGTGAATGTTACTCAGGTAGAGGTGAGTGCTGAGTATACTCTTTCATAACTAAGGGAACCAAATTGCAGGATTTGGGGCTAACAACCTTGGGAAATGTCGATCATCAGGAAACTCATCCTGGTGTCAGTTCTTGGTTATATTAATTATTTGAGAGCCTACAATGGTTATAAACTCTGCTAGTCACCAAGGGTACAGTGGTGAAGACAACAGACATGATTTCTTCATTTATGGAGCTCATATTCTACATAATGCATGTGAGAAAATAATAGTACTAAGTAATTATAATCATATAGTAATAAAGGATAATTAGAAATTGTGAAAAGTAGTATATAAAGAAAGGAAAGCGGGCTACTACTCCAGAGTAGCTTAAGAGTGATGAAGGAATGAATGCCTTTTCAAGGAGGCGCCCTTTTAGCTGACTCCTGGCAAAAAGCTAAAGGAGTATTTCAGGGAGGTAGTTGGTGATGAGTCTGTTTTGAAGATTACTGTATGGCAGTAACGGGCATGGCCCTTGTCTTACTGAATCCTGACTAGTGCCTGGCACTAAGAAGGTACTTAGGATTCCCCTCCCCCTACATCTGCCACCCCCTGCATGAACCCCTACATCACCAAAATGTTTGGAGTAGTTTCTATATAAAATGGTGCTGTCCTTTTAATTTTGTTGGCTTGTGGTAGCTCACAACTTATAGGTCTAACTTACTTATGGTATTTCTTTGTTTATTGGGTTTTGCTGTGGACTGAATGTTTGTGTCCCCCAAACATCCCAGCCCCGTGGGAGCTCAGGTTACTGTTCTCTTTCAGGCTCTCAGGTGGCCTTTCCCCAGCTTCTAGTAGTTTCATTATGTAACAGAGGGAATTGTAACCCACCCCACCGTTCTTTTGACATTGTTTCTGTAAATGCTGACTCTGACTAAAATGTAGCTTGTAGATAAACAGCATGTTTGTATAAGAATCCTAGAAACTAACTTACTGAAGCTGCAGACTCCGACCTGCAGTCATCCAAGTTCCAGGAGATTTGCTGACCTTCACACGTTGAACCAGCATGACAGAGACCAGGAGGACACGCACTTAGACCATCACTTGACCAGTTTCGAGGTCCTTATTGGAATGGACTGTGCTGGTCTGCACGTAGAGAACTTTTCCACACCCTCCCCTTGATCTTTTTGTTCTGCTTTGCCTCTCCCTCCTTATAAAAACCTCTGCCTGCACTGAGATGTTGAGATAGGCTTTGTGACAGGAGTCCGCATCTCCTCAGGTGACTGGCACTTGAGTAAAACCACTTCCTGCGTTACCAGCATCTGTCTCACACATTTGGTTTTTGTGGCGGCAGGCAGCCGAGCTTGGGCTGCGGCACAAGCACTCCTCTGAATGCTCGGGTGGGGCGCTCCGGAGACCTCCCGAGTGCTCTCTCTGCAGCCCTCTCCTCCTGTGTGCTGCCTGTGGATTCTGATCAGCTTGGTCTTTCAAGACGCTCAGCTCCATCGCCTCAACTGAAGTAGTTCACCAGGCTGCACCTGGGTTCGCCTGCCTATGCGGCAGCTTGGAAATGCTCTCAAGGCTGTAGGCAAAGGGCAGTTACAGTTACCACCTGCTTCTTTCCTTTCAGGCATCATTGTCTTTTGTTATCGTATGTGCAGTGTCTGGAAAACCATCGTTGAATATATTTTGGTTCTTTAAAAAAAGTTGTTTCAGGTGGAGAGGTAAATTTCACTGTTTCTCTATCTTGGCTGGAAGTGGAAGTCTGAGGGACTTGATTTTGAGGGGAAGGAGATAACAGAGAAGCTGGAGAGGTGAAGAATTAGTGGACCAAGGGGAGGAGGAGAGGGTGGGATCTAGAGCACAAATGGATCATGCAACTGTATGTAGGGTGAAGGGTGCATCGTGAGTGTTGTTATTTTATTATTTATTACAGAGGAGGAGTCATGCTCCTTCCTCTGACCTAAGAAGGAAAGATGTCATGATGGTTGGCAGTGTAGATACATTTGCTGCTGGAGGGTAGGACATTGAGGGAGTTCTTTCCTGTAGAGGAGGTAGAAGGTGGAAGGAGGCTGGAGCCCAGGAGGTTTGTGTACAGGGCTCGAAAGAAAGGGGCTGGGAAATGGAGCTGACCCTCCAGGATGACAGGGGCAATACATTTCAAGACCATAAGTGTGCATGGAACTCGCCTTCATCGGTTCTTCGAGTGTGTGTTTTTCTTTTACCACATTCAACAGCCGTGGTATAAGAGTAGAAAACAAGATAGTTGTGTAGATCTAGGGTAGGTAAAACGGTAGGAAAAGGGAGAAAGAAAAACTTGAGAGGGTAGGTCAGAGTTTCCTATCATTAATGTTAGAGGCGGAAGGAATGTTATCAAATTCCCCTAATAGTCCTACGTTAGTTCTTGGAAACTTCTGGGCTGCATGTCAACTAACATTATCAGCTCTAATTTTCTGTACAAACTGAGCAATAATGGAGAAGGGGTTGGCTTTATTAAGACAATTCTGATACCAAAAATAATAAACAATTCTCTTAGTGGAGTGTGGTGACACATTTTCCCTTGTCTGAAGAGATCACCTTGTCCAGGATGAGAATATTGTCATGACTTTTTTTTAAAAAAAACACATCTTTATTGATTTCAGAGAGAGGAAGGGAAAAGGGAGAGAGAGAGAGATAGAAACATCAATGATGAGTCATTGATTGGCTGCCTCCTGCATGCCCCACGCTGGGGATCGAGCCCACAACCTGGGCATGTGCCCTGACCAGGAATTGAACCGCGATCTCCTGGATTCTAGGTCGATGCTCAACCGCTGAACCACGCTGGCCAGGCTATCAGGACTTTAAAACTGTTCATTGTATTACTGCGATGATAATTGATTTTTTAAAAACAGCTTGGTGGAGGGAAGTTGGAAAGGCTCCGAAACTTGGCAGTCTCACCTCCCTTAATCCCCTGTCCAGTCTATGTTTCTGATCCTGATTATACCCTTCTTGTGATTAGAGTACCTGAGCATTTTCTAAAGAACACAGACTCAAACAGTTTTTTAAAAAAATATTTTTATTGATTTTTTAGAGAGAAAGGAAGGGAGAGGGAGAGAGAAACATTGATGGACTGCCTCCTGCCCACCCCTACTGGAGATCAAGCCTGCAACCAGGGTATGTACACTGACCAGGAATCAAACCTGTGACATTTTGGTGCATAGGACAACGCTCAACCAGTCGAGCCAGAGTGGCCGGGCAGCACAGACTCAATTTTAATAAAAAATATTGCATAATATGAGAAGGAGGCTATGTACCAATATGCAGCAAAAGACTGTAGGGAGAATTGTCTAGTGTTTCAGGGATAAGCTCTCATTCAGCATGGCCTGTATTTATTTGTTTTGTTTTTTTCTTACTAATATTTCAAGTATATATATTTTTCTGATTATAGAAACAGTACCAGTGTAATACTGAGGAATATTATTCATTTAGAACAGAATTCAGGAGGTAGGCTGGGCATTGTTTAGGCTTTGTTTCTCCATAAGTCTCTCGGGTGTGCCCTCCTTTGTGTGTTAGTTTTTATCTGCGGCTTTTATATCTTTGTGGTTGGATTGTAGGATGCAGCTGTAACAGGAAGTGGTTGCTTCCTTGTATATCTCCAGCTTGAGATGGTTTATTCCCTCAAAACCCTTCTTAAGAGATTACGTGCATCTTTTCATTTGCAGAGCACTGGTGGAATCTGAATTTGGCTGCATGCGTCGGAGAGAAACCTTGACCAACCTCTTCATAGTTCCAAATTGGGTCACATGGCCGTTCCTGAATCAGTCACTTGGGATTATCCCTTGATCAGTCAGGCCCTCCCCTGCGCTGACAGGTCAGCAAACAGCAGTGCCGTTTTTCAGTAGGCAAGGAGTGAAACAGATGTGGGACAGGAAACCTCTCGTCCACTGCTTACAGTGGCTCCAGGAGTGACCGACCATTGGTGTTTCCTCTTGGCTCTGAATCTAAAAGGATCACAGGCCCTGAAGTTGCCCGTATCACTGGCCTGGGATAGAGTTGTCATTTAGGAAAATTAAACAAATTGACCTTTTTTAATTCCTTTTGATTTGTGAATAAAATTCAGGTGGCTTAGCACCAAGTCTCTGGAGATTCTTGGATGGCTGCACGGGTCAGTCAGCAGGTCTTGAATGGTTGGTAGGGTTACCTAAGGTACAAAGGAGAGTGGGAAAGGAAGAGAACAGGGTAGGAAGGAGAGGGGATGTGTTGTGAGCACATTGTACATGGTTTAGTCCTTAATGGTTTGTTATATCCTCATAGCAACTAAAAATGAGAGGGAGGCTGAAATATTTCCTAATGGTAATTAGTAGGTAAGGGAAAATTTACTTTTCTTTTTTTAAACTGAGATATAATTGACATGTAAATATGCAAGTTTAAGGTGTACAGTGTGTGGATTTGATTCATAGATATATTACAGTATGATTACCACCATAGTGTTAGCTAGCACCTCCATCTCATCACATAATTATTATTTTTCTGTGGTGTGTACAATTAAGATCTTGTCTCTTAGCAGCTTTGAAGTTTATAATAAAGTACTGTTGACTGTAATTACTGTGCTGTGCATTAGCTCTCCAAGACTTATTCATCTACTAGTTGCAAGTGTGTACCCTTAAACATCTCCCCAATTCTCCCACTCTCTAGCCCCTATTTTTACTCGTTTAGCCTTTTTAGATTCCACATATAAGTGATGCCATACATTATTTGTCTTTCTCTGACTCATCTCACTTAGCATAATGCCCTCAGGGCTCATCCATGTTGTCACAAATTGCAGGATTTCCCTCTCTCTCACGGCCCAATAATATTCATATATATATATGTATATGTGAATATACATATATATATGTGAATATATATATATGATATATATTCATATGTAGAAAATTTAAATTAAAAATGAGCATGTATATCCGTATATATGATAATATGTTGATATATGTATCATACACATACACACCACATTTTCTTCATTCGTCAGTGGACATATAGGTTGTTCCCGTTTCTTGGCTATCGTGAGTAATGCTACAATAACCGTGTGTGCAGGTATCTTTTTGATAGCTTTTTTCATTTTCTTTGGGTATATACCCAGAAGTGGGGTTGCTTGATTATATGGTAGCAGTTCTATTTTGATTTTTTGAGGAACCTCTGCGCTGTTTTCCATAGCTGCTCATTTACATTCCCACCAACACATATCTGTCTTCTTTTTTGTTGTGTGTTTTTTTATTATAGACTTTCTGTAAGTTAAGTCTTTTTAAAAAAATCTATTTTTATTGTTGAGAGTATTACCGATGTCCCCTTTTCCCCCTCATTAATGCCCCTGTACCCCGCACCCCCATTCTCCTACCCCTGGGCCTTCCCCACACTATTGTCTGTGTCCATGGGTTATGCATATATGCATGTAAATTCTTTGGTTAATCTCTTCCCGCCCCCAGCCTTCCCACTGAGATCCCTCAGTCTGTTCCATGTTTCGTGTCTCTGGATTGTTTTGTTGGTCAGTTCATTTTGTTCATTAGGTTCCGCATGTAAGTGAGATCCTGTCTTCTTGATGGTCATCATTCTAACAGGTGTGAGGTGATAACTCACTGTGGTGTTGATTTGCATATTTCTCTGGTGTTTAGTGATATTGAACATCGTTTCATGTACCTGTTGGCCATTTGGGTGTCTTCTTTGGAAAAATGTCTATTTAGTACCTCTTCCTATTTTTTTTTTTTTTTTTGGTCAATTCCCCCACCAAGTGGATATTGTCTAGATTTTTACTTAATTAGTTAATTTATTTTTATTGTCTAGATTTTTAAATCTGGAGTTATATACACCACACACACACACACACACACAACCTTTTCTTTAACGTGGTTCTGGATTTGTTTACCAAGCTCCCTTATTCCTGTATTCCTTGTTGTAACCTCCTTGGTCTGGCTCACTTGGTGTTTGAGAACTTCCTCCAAGGCTGTTTTCATAATGGGACTTTGTGTTCTAAGGCTTTGTGAGCATAAATTTCCCTTCTCTACTGTAAAGCACTATTTTATTTTCTTGAACCCACCAATACTGTTGAAAGTCTGATGTCAATCTGGTTGTGCTCTGTTGTAGGCAGTCTGTTCTTTCTTTCTGTGAGCTTTCTGCATATTTCTTTGTCTTGTTATAATGAGCCTCGGTGTGGGGGTTTTCTTGTCCTCCCTGTTTGGCACTCTTTCAGCCCTTTATTCGGAGGTCTTTCATCTTTCTGTAATATTGGTAAATTCATTACTCATTGTCTCCTCGAATACTTATATTTATATTTATTCTTCTCTTTTTCTCTGTCATTGGGAGACTTCTCATCATCCAGATGTCAACACTTCTATTTCTGTTTTCCATTTTGCTAACCTCTCTTTTCTGTTTTCATCTCACCTTCCACCTCACTAATCACCCTTCAGCTCCATCCATCCTGCTACTTCTTCCATCTATAGTAGTTGTCATTCACACTGTTCTAGTTTTAATATCTAATATTATCTCTTTATTTTTGTGAAATACTGGTTTTGCTTTATGTTGTTGATATCTTCTGTTACCTTGTTTACTGTCTTGTTTTCAAGTTTTGGTTCATCTTTGTCACAATTCTGCATTAGTATATGGTGTTCAATTTGTTACCCATGTTTTGCAGTGGTTTTACTCCGTCCCTGTCTAATTCTGTGGGTCTGGATGTTCATTCTAAATGGGGCAACAGCTAGGTTGTGGGGTCAGGTCCAGCCATGGGAGAGGGCTCAGAGGTACCACCAATCTCCCAATTTGCAACTACTCCATTAGCCAGCTCTTAGGGCTTTGCCCATTTTTAAATTGGATTTTGGTGTTATTATTGAGTTGTAGGAGTTCCTTTTAAGGTTTCTGTAGGGTTGTGCTCCCTCTGGAGGCTCCAGAGGAGAATCCTTCCTGCCTCTCCCAGGAAGGGGTGACTTTCCCACATCTGAGGCCACCCTGCCTTTTTGGGGACTGCAAGTCACCCCATGCCCTGCACTTTAGCCCTGCCTCTCAGTGGACTCTTTTCTGGAAGCAATGTCTCAACATGCTCCAGTCCCTCACTGGGCTCGTGTCTTTCATCAGTTGGCAGAGTTATGCCCAGACTTTGGAAGCTGTGTCACTTCCCGCCATATGCTGTGGGTTGCGTGTCCCCAGCCAGCTCTACGGGCACTCTACACCCAGAGTCCCTGCAGCTCAGTCTGCTTCCTGGGCTCCTGCCAACACCCACTGTCAGAGGTTTCGCTACACTACAGTGGCAATCATACTGCCATATAAATGTATCAATCAATACCTGTACACCTTAAACTCACCCAATTTCTATGTCAAATATTTCTCAATTTTAAAAATACTGGCTGATTCTGTGAACCTAGAGAGGAGACTTGATGTCTGCTTGAGTGCTCAAATTGCAGATTCCTATTGGGGAAAGTATATTCAAATAACTTCAGGATCCATTTTATTGGCAACACTTAGAATGCAAAGCATTTTATTTGTAAACTGTTGAAGTCTGAAAACATGACAACCTAAGTTAAATAATATAAAGCTTCGTGTGCTCATTTTGAGCTCCATTTTTTTGCTTGAAATAGAAAAACTTCCTAAGGCTCCTAGGCAGGAAAATGATCTGTGGTTCGATGAACTGTTCAACCTCAGTTGGTCACATCCCTTTTTTCTTGGTAAGGATTAAAAAAATTCTAGATTAGCTTCCTTTTTCTAGTCTCACCCCAGCACTTCAGTTCCAAATGTCTCCTGAGAGGCACTCACCACACATGGGACTCCACCCTCACCCTTCTCACTTTCACACACTTCCGAAATCAGTGTGGGCACGTGCCCCTGCTGTGTCTGTTCACACCTGGAAGAAGGCTGTAAGCACTTCTGAGGACCTTGATGAACGTACACATGCTGTCATGATCGGGCACGAGGAACGCGGTTTATCCAGGACAGGAAGCTGCTTCTCATCCTTGAGTGGTTCTGTTATCACCAGGGTTGTGCTAGGATGCTGCATGCAATGGGGGTCAGGGCGCCGAGGGTTGTCTGACGGTGGGGCAAAGGTGTGATGGCCACTGTAACAAGAAGATATCTTAAGACCTACAAATGAAGCAGGCAACTCTATAGATTGTAACAGGATTTATGATGGGGTCATATACTTAAGGGAAGATTGGATCGGAGCAGAAAGGGGACCTAGCAGTCTGTAGCAGACCCCTGTTACAGTACAGTGGTACCTCGGTTTTCAAACATCTCTGTTGACAAACATTTCGGGTTACAAATGCCATAAACCGGGAAGGAAATGCTGTGGTTTTTGAACACGCCTCCAAAGTTGAACATGCCACCCAGCTTCTGCTGAGGGCAAGATCCTGAGGCCCAGCTGTCGGCTGTGGATCCCTCGGTTTTCTAACGTTTCAGAACCCGAACAGTCTTCTGGAACGGATTACATTCGAAAACCGAGGCACCACTGCACTTTTTAAAAAATAGTAGACAAGCCCACCCGGGCGTGGCTCAGCTGTTGAGCGTTGGCCTAGGATCCAGAAGATCACAGTTGGATTCCTGGTCAGGGCACATGCCCAAATTGTGGGCTCGATCCCCAGTCGGGGGCGTGCAGGAGGCAGCCAATCAATGACTCTTTATTCATGTTTCTATCTCTCCCTCTCCCTTCCTTTCTCTGAAATCAATAAAGATATATTAAAAAAAACAACGACAAGACAAAGGGATGAAGAATGCAGTAGCACCAGGAGCTGTACCTTCTGGTGGTTTTGTTATAGATGATTGTCTATAGTTGGTAGTGTTAACAGTTTGGTATTTATCTCAGTTGTCATGTCATTCCACTCTTACTAACAAAAATATTTATGGCTGGCTGCACTTTAAGGAACATGGATAATTGTCACCTAGGAAGCTTTGATAGAAAGCTTGCTAAGGACAGTGAGATTGGTCACAGCATGAAACTTACAAAATGAAGTGAAATGAGACACAGAGATGGAGTTTTTTTGTTCACGTTGACACCTATACACTCCACCCCTGACATCTTTGTGGCCCTCACAATTTTATCTGCCTGTCTTCCAGAGTCCCTAGGTTGGGAGGTGGCCTGCATGCTTATACCACAACAGCAATATAAGCAGCAACAGGAATGGAGTAGCCTACTCGGCCTAAGAGGATCCCCAAAGTAGCCAAAGTCCATTCCCCTGGGAGAAACAAGCAAGTGACTAAATGAGTCAGCAAAGAAAATCTCATCAGCCTTATCGATAGCATTTTTCATATGAGTTAGGTCAGTAATGTTAGATTCATAAGAAAGGATGTAAGTACATTCCTGTTTAATGAGTACGCAGCTCCTTCCTTGTGCTGCAGTGAGAATTTGTAAAGCCATTCTTGGTTCAGCAAGAAAATGCTCTGTCTAGAACCATTTCAGGCAGTTGCTGTGAACTTAGCCCAGGCTTGAATTTCTAGCTTCGTACTAATACTAGTGTACTGGGGTGAGACAATGGAAACAGGGCATTCGAACCAAGACAGACAACAAGTCTCCTGGGACTTCAGAGCAGGTAAGTTTTGGGGAGGGTTTCTGGTAAAGTCTTATAAGTTTTTCTTGGTAAGGTAGGGATGCCCCATGTACAGCGACCAGTCCAGTCCATCCATAAGGGAGATAAGGCCATATGTGTGCCACGTATCCAGACACCTGTTTTGGGGGTCAAAGGGACACTTGACTTTAAAGATTTGTTTTCTCTTTCTGTCCAATCAATGTCTAAAACCTTGTGCATTACTTGACAAGTAGTGGGTGGGAGTCACCACATACGTCTATGCCCATGTGTGGTGTGGTTCGTCCAGTAGAGCAAACACAACCAGTCTTCCGTGTTCAGCACATACCCATCCTAAGCCGTCCCAAATGTGATAAGTAGTGGATCATAGAAGAGTTAGTGTGATGTCTAACTAGACTTTGTAATACGTTCAAAATTAAAGGAGGGACCATTAACCCTGGTCCTAGGAGTCAAATTTCCCAGGTTCTCACAGGTCGCCTGCCCCATTGTTCCCGGAGATATTAAAGGGGAGCACCACCCAAGGTATTCCTTCGGTGCTGGATGTGGGCAGCAGTCCACAGGCTCAGCAGTCAGATTGTTGTGTATTTCTGCTTAAGTGGCAGCCCCAACATTCCAGTAATGGTTCCAGAAAGAGCAAATTAAGGGAAATGAGACAAATATTTAGTAGGCATTTGGTGGGAGAGGTCCTCTCTGAAACCATGACAGCAGTAGTAGTTTCATCCTTATTAGTCAAGATGAATGTGGCCTGTGGATTCTGGGCAGGCAGTGCATAACAGGCATGTAGCCCAACGGGATTATCTGCAATTTGAGCGCAGTGACACAAGACCATGCTAACTAAGCAGCCAATTACAGTGCCCTTTAGTGTTGGCTTTTGTCCGTTGTAGTCATATACAGCATCTAGCCTCAGATTCCAGCAGGATCAATGGGGACCATTTTAGCTGGCCAGACATTCCTCACTCTCTGGCAAAAGAAGTATCCAACCTGGGGGAAGTTGCCAGCCTACGCTCATTCAAATGTCCCCTCTCCTCGTTCGATGCCTCAAGGAGCTCTGAATATAGTGGACGTTGGCCCCTTTTCAGCTCTAGCTTTAAGGCATCAGGCTGTAGCTTCCTAACAGATGTGGTCAGTGGAACGTCTCATGTAACAGTTCCCAAGCATTGGTAGGGAGACAACCTCATGTGGGCATAGGCTGAATTTATTTTCCTAACTGCCTTGGCAGTGACCTTGGCCCACTTGCGCAAGGTGGAGGATTGCAAAAGGGCATGTAGCTGTGCTTTTAAAATACCATGCTTTTTTAGGGCATGGGGACTGTACCTTCTTTCATTGATGGGGATATCTCTTGTGGGAGCTCTGCAGTAGGGGTTGAAGTGGTCTTGTAATACATTGGCCCCAGAATGGCATGTAACTCATTGTCTAAGGGACTTGTGGAGAGAGCACTGTGCTGTTGCAGATATGCATGCCATTTCTGCAAGGTAGAGGCTTGGGCAACAGCTGAACTGGGTCTTCTAAGTAATCTTTCTCTTCACTCCTTGAGTAGGAGGGATGTTCTTAATGCAACTGGCAGCTATTTCCTTCCTTTTACTCGCTTTAGGCTTTGTTTGTTGTTTTTCTAGTTTCTTTAGGTATAAGGTTAGATTATTTATTTGAAATGTTTCTTATTTTTTTTTTTAGCACAATTTTTTTTTTTTTTTTAATGTATCTTTATTGATTTCAGAGAGAGGAAAGGAGAGGGAGAGGGAGAGAGATAGAAACATCAGTGATGAGAGTCATTGTTCGGTTGCATCCTGCATGCCCCTGACTGGGGATCGAGCCTGAAACCCCGGCATATGCCCTGACTGGGAATCGAACCCTGATCGCCTGGATCCTAGGTCAATGCTCAACCACTGAGCCACACCTGGCCGGGCTGTTTCTTACTTCTTTTTTTTAATATCTTTATTGATTTCAGAGAGAGGAAAGGAGAGGGAGAGAGAGAGACAGAAACATCAATGATGAGAGAGTCATTGATCAAGCCCGCAACCCGGGCATGTGCCCTGACCGGGAATCGAACCCGGATCGCCTGGATCCTAGGTTGATGCTCAACTGCTGAGCCATGCCCGGCCGGGCTGTTTCTTGTTTCTTGAGGTAGGCCTGTATTGCTATGAATTTTTCTCTTAGGACTGCCTAGTTGTGTCCCATAGATTTTGGATTGTCGTGTGTTTATTTTCATTTGTCTCAAGGTATCTTTTGATTTCTTCCTTGATCTCATTGTTAATCCATTCTTTGTTTGGTAACATGTTATTTAGCCTCCATGTCTTTGTGTGTTTTTCAGTTTTCTTCTTGTAATCGATTTCTAGTTTTATACTATTATGGTTGGAGAAAATGCGTGATATGATTTCAGTCTTCTGAAATTTATTGAGACTTGTTTTGTGGCCTAACATGTGATCTATCCTGGAAAATGTTATATGTGTGCTTGAAAAGAATATATATTCTGCTGCTTTGGGGTGAATTGCTCTAAAAATTTTAATTAAGTTCATCTGGTCTAATGTGTTATTTAAGGCCTCTGTTTCCTTGTTGATTTTTTGTCTGGAAGACCTACCCATTGATGACAATGGGGTATTAAAGTTTCCTACTCTGACTGTTCCTGTCCATCAATTTTTAATTTATATATTTAGGTGCTACTATGTTGGGTCCATAAATGTTTATATCCTCTTATTGGATTGACCCCTTTATCATTATAAACTGTCCTTTGTCTCTTATTATAGCGTTTGTTTTAAAGTCTGTTTTGTCTGATGTAAGTATTGGGACTCCAGCTTTTTTTTTCATTCCCATTTGCATGACGTAGTAAAATCCTTTCAGTTGAAAGTATCTGCATGCAACTGTAAAATCTGGCCCATCACCTGTTTTGGTATAGTCCAGGAGGTAAGAATGGTTTATAAAGATGAACATTTGCAATAGAAAGGGAACATTAACTTTGATGTATTGCCCCCAAAAGAATTACATTTTTCTTGTTATCAGACCTGTATTAAAAAAATTGTATTCAGTAATTATTATAATCTGAATTTCAGAAGTAAAAGTTTTGTGGGAGAAAACAGATTCTAAGAAGATCATAAAAAATACTCTTGTATTTTGGGAGTAATTTTACCTTGTATGGGATTATTTTTATCTTGTATAGTATTTTGAAGTGGTTTGGCGTAGATGGAGAGCTTGGGTCTTATTTGTTTGTAACAGGTAATATTAGCTGTCGAGGAGTGTAATTTTTGTTGTTAACTTTTTTTCCCCCTTGCAAGTTAACTCAGCAGTTTCCTGGGGTAGGTACTAAAAAGGTGATGAATAGCCTTGGCCATTGTGGCTCTGTTGGGCATCGTCTTGTGCTCCAGGAGGTCACTGGTTTGATTCAGGTCTGGGCACATACCCGGGTTTTGGACTCATTCCCCAGTATGGGGCATGCAGGAAGCAGACTATGTTTCTCTTTCTCCCTCTCCCTTCCTCTCTCCCTAAAGTCAGTATTAAGCATATATTTTTTAAAAAGGTCATGCAACAGTTTTTAATGTATGTATGTGGGGGGGATTTGCCCCACAGCTCTTGAATATTGTATTTCCATTTTTTCATTTTGTTTTCTCTTTGCTTTTTAGTTTTGGAAGTTTCTGTGGACATAGCCTCAAGCTCAGATATTCTTTCCTCAGCTGAGCCTTTAAAGGCATTCTTCATTTCTTTTACAGTGTTTCTGATCTCTGGCATTTCTTTTATTTTTAAAATTTTTATTTTAAAGACTTTATTTATTAAAGAATCTTTATGTTTACAACGAAATTGAGAGGAAGTGTTTTGTGCCAGTCTCCGTCTTTGATAACCAGTGTTGTAGCTGGCCCGGCACTATGGTTCTGTTATAGGCAGTGGGAATGGCACTGGGTGTTAGTCCGGTGGGGTCAGACCAGACTTGGGTTCTGGCTAGGAAAGAATTCAGAGCCAAGACCCAAACTATAAGAGAACATTTATTTGATAAATCACAGAGGTAGGAGTAATTCCTAGAAGAAATGGGCTTAGGAAACAAGTTATAGAGGTAAAGGATGGGCCCTTGGAGCTTGGGAGTGAAGAAGCTAATGGTAACGTGACTAGGGGGAGGAGGAGGGGGGGAGGAAGGAGAGGGGGAGGGAAAGGGAAAGGCGCGGGTGTGCTCCTGGGAGGGAGATCTTGGGTTCTCCATCCTAATGGTTGGAAGGGTGGAGATTTTAGGGGTGGTCCTAGGGGAAGATCTCATTATAATATTCAGCAGTTTTCCAGGTGTGTCCTTTCAGGGCTGTGGTCTCCACTGATTGATGGGTCGGCTCGGGGCCTTCATTCAGTGCAGCTGTGGCTGGTTTTGCTGCTTTTCTGGCCCTGGAGCTGAAGTACAACTGAGGCCTAGATGTTATCTCTAGGGAGGAAAGGTCAGGGTGTCAGCTGGTCTTGAGATATGCTAGGGGAGGAAAGGCCATCTTGGGGGTGAGGTCCCACTCTGCAATTGTCCTTTGCTAGGCATCCAGGGCTTCTTTCCACTGTACCTAGCCCATCGTCTTTGCTCTGCTCATGACTGTCTAACTGCCTAGCACATCACCCCCTCAAGGACCTTGGCTTTGAATTCTTTCCTAGCCAGAACCCCAGAACTGAGGTTGCTAACCTAGGTCAAGTGTGACCCCACCGGACTAACACCCAGTGCCGTTCCCACCTCCCGCAACATTTCTTAAGATTGCAGGACACACAGCAGTAACCATGGGGCCATACAGTGAGGTTGTGGATAGAGGAAGAGAGGGACTGTGGACCCAGAGGCTCTACTTTTATTGGTGTCAAGGGTGGGGGCCTGGAGTTTCATGGGTTCACTTTTTATTGGTGAATTTAAAACATAAGAGTGAGAATTTAAAGCATGAGAGGAAAAAGAGATGTGGCCCAGGTAGTCAGTTATTTAAATCAAAGATCCATAAAACAAAGGAGCCTGGCGACGAGGGAGGGGTGCCTGGCTCTTTACCTAGTTGTGTGGCTGGCAGTGTGTGTGCGTGTTTAGATAGCTGTCTTTGAAGTGGATGCCTCTGAAATGCCTGAGCAATCAAAGTTGAAGTCAGGCACTTGCATTACAAAAAAGAAAAACCAACTGGCAGGGTTTACTCTCTACAGAAAGATTAAAGATATTTCCCAAATGCTCCCTGTCCCCATATATGCATCACCTCCTCCATTATTATAATCTTATCATTATTATTTTTTACCAAGAATGAACCTCCACTGATGCATCATAATCACCCAAAGTCTGTTGTTTACCTTAGTGTTCTCTCTGTGTTGTACATTCTGTGGGTTTGGACAAATGATAATGACAGGTGTCCATCATTATAATGTCATGCAGAGTTTTTTCCCTGCCCTAAAAATCCTCTGCTCTGACTAGCATTTCTTTTTCACTCTTTCTCGGAATTTCTGTCTCTTCTTACATCGCCCCTCTGTTTTCATATGCTCTCTGCTTTTTCCATTAGAGCCCTTAGCATATTAATCATAGTTGCTTTAAATTCCTGATCTGATTATTCCAACATCCCTTCTGTATCTGAACGTGTTTCTAATGCTTGATCTGAAACACATTCAAACTGTGTTTCTTGCCTTTTAGTATGTCTCATAATTTTTTGTTGAAAACTGGACATGATGTGCTGGGGACACTCTGATAAATAGGATTTTAATGATGTGGCGGTGAGGTGTGATTATGTCTCAGTCGGTTAGTGAACCTGTGCTCCTGGGCTGTGAGCTTCCAAAGTGCTTCTTAACCCTCCCCCCACCCCTTAAGTTGGGCAGAATGGTTAGAATGGTCTGGAGTTGGGTATGTCCTTTAGCCCTGTTGGGTTAGGCTCTGATAAAACCCCAATAGGTTAGCCTCTGGTAAAATAGTTTCTCTTGAGGTCAGTCCTTGTTAAGAACAGAATGCTCTGGTACATTTCAGAATGATACCTTTTCCCTTCTACTGGAAGCACAGGGAAGAGGGCGGGTTTTCTCCAATATTTACTGTGGGAAGCTAATTGAGTTCCTAGAGGCAAATGTCACAAAACTGTGACTTTCCTCATTTTGATTTCATTGTTACAATACCATAGCCCTGTAAAACTAGTGAGCTTTGGTTGTTGAAACAGTGTCATCCCAAGTAGTTAAATTAAAATTTAAACGGAAGTAGAGATTTACTTGGTTGAATATAAGGAGACTCGTTGTAGCTGTGGTTGCTGATTTTGTTTTTCTTTTCAGTACTTGGACCGTGAGACCGTCTCAGCCACATTCGTCGACAGCAGTGGGCAGTTTGTTTCGCCTCATGTGGTAGGGCCTAGCCGGAATCTTTACTGTGGCTATGAGCACCAGACTCTGTCCAGCCAGGAGCGTTTGGAGGAAGACTCCTTGCTGACTGCCTTACAGCTGCAGGTGCCTGACATGGGTCCTGTCCCCTTTTTGAAGAGCAGTGACCCTTCTTCCAGCTACTTTGTCATCTTGAACTCTGCAGCCTTCTTCAAAGTGGGAAGCCAGCTAGAGGTGCTGGTTCATGTACAGGATTTTCAAAGAAAGCCCAAGAAGTATGGTGGAGACTACCTGCAGGCCCGAATTCACTCTCCGAAGCTGCAGGCTGGGGCTGTAGGCAGAGTGGTAGACTACCACAATGGGTTTTACAAGGTCTTTTTTACTTTGCTCTGGCCGGGCAGAGTTAAAGTGTCCATATCTCTGGTCCACCCCAGTGAAGGGATCAGAGTTCTTCATTACCTACAGGAAGAGAAACCAGACAGGGTCTATTTCAAGAGTCTCTTTCGTTCAGGAAGAAAATCTGAAACTACTGAGTGCAACATGTGTCTTCCTAGGAGTCTGCCCCTGTGTAACTTTACAGATCTGTACACTGGAGAACCCTGGTTCTGCTTCAAACCAAAGGTGCTTCCTTGCAGCAGCAGAATCAACCATTTCAAGGGTGGATACCTGAAGGGCCTCCTAACTGCTGCAGAGAATGCTTTCTTCCAGAGGTACATGCTTCTTGTTCTTGGGGGTAATTTAAGAGTCCCTTTCACTGTCCTTGGCCTATTTAGGAGACATTGTTACATTCAGGAGACTTTCTTGTTTTGATTATGTGCTACTTATATCTCCCTGAACTTGGCCCAATTCAGGAGAGGTAGTGAATAAGAAAATAAATACAGATTTATGTTTTGGGATTAGTTTTTGAAAAGTGAAGCTTAGTGCTTATTTCAGTTCAAATGAAAAACCTTTTACCTTGAATTTTCATTCTTTTACCCTCATATCTATGTTTTATTTCAGAACTATGTAGCACATCTATAGCTGTATAAACAAGATCATTAATTCACAGACCGATACAGATCATCCAAGAACAGGGCTGGTAAGAGGTCTGTAGTCAGGCCAGAATTTTATCTTCATGTCTAATAAACTAAAATAACTAAGGTTTTTTTTATCTTCACCCAAGGATATGAGCTGTTGTTTTTTAAATGATTTTTAGAGAGAGAGAGAGATCAATGTGAGAGAGAAGCATCAATCAGTTGCCTCCTGCACATGCCCTGACCAGGAATCGAACCTGCAATCTTTTGGTGCATGGGGTGCACTTCAACCAACTGAGCCACCCAGCCAGGGCTAAACTAAAATAACTTTAAGTGACATATCAGTTAAAATCATATAAACATTTATTAATAGGCAGAAGACTATGAATATAGCAACATTGCTGGGTTAATTTAATGATAAGCATGGGAAGCCAGGAAATACCACAGCAAACTATATATTTTAAGTTAACAGTTTTATATTCTTTAAGTATAAAACTTTTCAGCATAGTGATCAATATATGTACTAATGTGCAGAATGGAATGCCCGTTAGTGTGAATTAAACTTTCTGTTTTCGTCAAAATTCCATGTAGTTTTGAATTAAAATAATATTTCTAAGACATAAAAAGTTATAAAAGCTACATGGTCAAAAGTACAATTATTTGAAAGAACATTAAAATTTAAAAAAAAATTAAGGAAATATATTCTTATTAAACATTCCTTGGTAGTGAGATATTTTTGTTGAGTATATCTGGGCACCCTGAAAAATTTTATATTTTATGTCATTACTTGCTGGGGTAAAATTTCCGACCATAAGGTATGTATGTGGTCTATAGAAGCTTCTGGAGTCAGCTCGGCTAAGTTTACCCACACATTTGATGGGCTCATGCCATGCTCTTAGAAGGCCAGCAGAGGGAGCACTACTCAGTGTATTTACTGTCTGAGAGGACTGCCTAGGTTTTGTATGGATTAGTGCAAAAGGACTCTAGCTTTAGTTTTGATCCTGTGTGCTATCTCAGGCATGCTCTTTATTGATGACTGTGAGCGGATTATTTTATTTCTGTGCACTTTTTGTCTCTGTATGAAGACTGCTCAGGTATGAGTTGTGTTGTCAGCCTACTTAGTGGCCTAGCAAAGAAGAGGAAGCACAGCTCGTCATTTACTCAGATTCCAAGTGGGAGAACGTTTAGAGAATGAAATTAGTGTAAAGTTTAAAATACGTCTAACACCAGTCCTACCACTAAAACCAAAAACCAGCTGTGAATCCAGAAAGATAAAATAGCGTCTGTCCCTGCCCTTTCTTCCATACCCTGGATGAGGCTGGCTGATGGCACTTTGTAGTAGCATCGTTAAGAAATCATACTTACCTGGAAGTCTGCTGGCAAAACAGTGTTTGAGGTGGCATAAGGTTTTGGAACCAAGCAATCGACAGAGTCCTGATACCCATTTTATTTTCTGCATTGTTTACTCTGTTAAAATTCTGAAATTTAGCACCAGGCTAACTGAAAAGAAAAAGAGAAAGATTGACATTGATCATTTGAAAGATCTTTGGGTATAATGTTTTGGGTTTATGGCCTGAATATGTTAAGCTGACACCTATTTTTACCTCTTTTCTTGGTGGTTTATAATGTTTAATTCAGAAAGGATTATGAAGCTTAGTCTTGGCTTTAGGTCCCTAAATGATGTATGAACAAGGTGATCTAATGTTTGATTTTTACTCTCAAGGGAAAAAAAAGTGTTGATTTTGGAAAGAACGATAGTACAGTACTTTGCTTAGGAGATCCTATTAATACAAGGGAAGACCTTTTGAGGGAATGAGATTATTACGTAAAGAGCTTCCCTTTATTTTAGCATGATTTATACCTTTTTCTTTCTGACTCTGTATTAGAAGGACTTCAAATCTTTAGAAACTCTGCAAGAATAATAACAGTGAGCCCATATATCTTTAACTTAGATTAATCATTGTTAATGTTTTCCGACATTTGCTATCTCTCTCTGTATGTGTGTTTACATGTGTGTGTCTGTGTATAATTTTCCTCCTAGACCATTTGAAAGTAAGTTGGAAACATCATGGCACTGAACCCCATGAGTATGCATCTCCTAGTGTTATTGGGGAAGTTGAGGTGTCCCTTTTCCCACTGAGTGCTGGGGCTGGAGTCCTTATGATATCTTGAGAAAAAGAATTTTCTGAGACTTGTGTGGGAGGATGAGTGATTTTTCTTTGCGTGAAATTACATCTCTGTGTTTCCAAAGTCCCATTTCCCTTAATCCAGTCCTGGAAGAAGTGTAGCTAGGGATTCAGTAAAGCTAAAAGCAAAGCCAGTATCCAGAGTTTCCATTCCATATTGCAGCCTGGTCCCGTTCAGCATCAGGCTAGTTACCATCCATTAGTTCATTGTGTGTGAGGTCTACGTGGCCATGGGCCGTGTGGGTGAATGCAGGGGAGCCAAGAGAGCATGCCTCCTGCAACAAGAGTCCCAAGGGCAGCCAAAAGGAACGAAGAGCACCAAGAGGACCCAAGAGAAACAAGAGAGCAAGTTTCTTTGTTCAGGGAATTAAGTATCTCAAATCTTCCCACGCTTGCGGTGGCCACGCCCATTCTGGCCAAAGACCTGTGTTCCTAGGTGTGACCGACAGCAAGCACCTTCTCTAGTCCTCCCAACTGTACTGGGCATGCATCTATCTCCCTTCTGTTGGACCCCTGGAGAGTAAAGTTGTAGCTTCCTGGCGAAGCTGCCCAAATGACATGCCTATAATATTTGGTCTTCCCTCTGCTCCTTTCCTGTTATTAATAACTAGGTTAATTACAACGGTATCACTAGGAACAGGGACTTTCTCCAACATATAACCATAACGCAATTACCATACTTTGCACATTTATCATTGATACAGTATTATTATTTTATATATATATATATATATATATATATATATATATATATTTTTTTCCTAAAACCCAGTAGTAGCCTGAGCAAATGACTCGCAAGCAATGTAGGGGAAGCATATCTTTTAAATTATAATTTGGGAAGGAGGGCGCTGCTTTTTTGAAATTTAAGCTAAGCATGTGTAATTTCTTGTGAAGAAGCCAACACTTAAAAGACTTTTAAAGTTGTTTACTTTTTTATTTTTTGGTCCTGAAATAAAAAGTGGCATGCGTTTCTGCAGTTGTCCCAATATCCTTTATAGCTTCCTTTTTAATTTTAAATAATTGAACCACTGTTCACACACAGTGTGTTTAGTTATATCTTTAATCTTTAATCCAGAAGAGGTTTCTAGCTTATTTTGTTTTTTACAATATTAAGAATTTTGATGTCACTATTTTGTAGGATGTCCCTTAATTTGGAGTTGTTGCTTTATTTCTGCATGACTAAAGTAAGGTTAAACATTTTTACAGGAAAATTGCAGAGGTGAAGTTTTCTTTGTTTCCTTACCTTAAAGTTCTAAACTCATGAAAGCAGTTTATATGTGTGCTTTTCAAGTCATGTGCTCTCTTAAATGTCACTTATTTAAGCTATGGAATTTTGTTATTCTCTAATGTAGCCCCCTATACTTCCTTCCTCCCTTAATTGTTATTTTGTCTCTCCCCCCACCATTATAATGTCATTTCCGTAAAAGAGGAGATGCTATTATATCTCTAGCATCTAGGAGTGCCTAGCATACAGTAAAGTTTAATAATTACTTAGGAATAAATCTCTTTTTAAAAAAAAAAAAATATTTTTGTTGATTTCAGAGAGGAAGAGGGAGATAGAAACATCAATGATGAGTCGTTGATTGGCTGCCTCTTGCACCCCCCCTACGGGGGATTGAGCCCTCAACACGGGCATGTGCCCTGACTGGGAATCGAACCATGACCACCTGGTTCATAGGTCGATGCTCACCCACTGAGCCACGCCATCCAGGCAGAACAAATCTCTTTTGAATTGACTGTTGATGAAACAAAAAATCATGACTGCAAGTTCCCATATCAAGAGTTTGGAAAGTTAGCATTTCATTTATTTATTTTTTTTGTTTTTGATCTAAGTGTCAGAGGCCTAATTATTGTGACCTAGTTTCTGGAATAGTTCACCAGGTTTTCGGTATTCTTCTCTTGGGCTCCAGTCTCCCCCACTTTTTCACACAGCCCTCCATCTAATATTTTCCAAGCACAGACTCTAGTCTAGGACCTGTACTAGGAAGTACTGAAGACAAAAGGTGAATGAGACACCACCCACGTCTTCAGCGAGTTGCTGTTTTAGTAAGGGGAGCGGACACGAAAGAGCCGGCGTAGTGGTGAACAGAGGACTGCATGAGCACTTGTCCGGGGTCCGGGGTCTGCAGCAGGGCTCATTTCAGTTCTGGGCAAGGCCGAAGGAAGCCGGCATGTGACTTAGTCAGCATAGACTTGCAGCTGAAAACTCGGAAGTGAAAACACAGATACTCTCATCAGTCTGAGCCATTCTCTGAGTCTGAGGGGTGTAAGTAATTAACCAGAGTTTTTCATTTGGGGAGTTTGCTTTAAGAGCTAAGCAGTGAAAAATTAATCTGTTTAATTCCTATTCAGATATATGACCCGCTTATTTCAGGGGAGACCTAGTTATTATTAATTATGTTGATGAGTATTTCATGTTAACGAGGCTTTGTGCAATCGTATCTATTTTTTATTTGTAAATAAAGATACATATTGGAAAAGAAGTTCCTGAATCTAAGTCTGTGCTCTTTTTATTCCCCTTAAAGTGGTGTCAATATCAAAATGCCAATCAACTCCAGTGGACCTGACTGGGTGACTGTAATGCCCAGGACAATAAAAGGTAAAGCGGAATGATGAGCTTGATGATTTGTTGTTTTTCTTGCTAAGTGGGCTGAGGCTCTGTAGGTTCACTGATGTTACAAACCCCCACCCTCCCTCTGTTAATGTGACGTGGTTACTTCGGAAGGATCTGTTGTTAGGTTAAAATAAATCAGTTAGACCTTATGTGCATACTCTTGGCTTTTGCTACTTATTTTAATTTTTAAATTATTTTTTAAATATATCTTTATTGATTTCAGAGAGAGGAAGGGAGAGGGGGAGAGAGAGATAGAAACATCAATGATGAGAGAGTTGTCATTGATCAGCTGCCTCCTGCATGCCCCCGACTGGAGATCGAGCCCGCAACCCGGGCATGTGCCCTGACTGGGAATTGAACCGTGATCTCCTGGATCCTAGGTCGATGCTCAACTGCTCAGCCAAGCCCAGCCAGGCAGCTTTTGCTGTTTATACTCATGTAAACGTCTTCTTCCTCCACTCCCGTCTCTTTGGCTCCTCAAGAGCCTTCAGAACTGTTCTGTCCATTATGGTAGGTGTTAGCCGTATGTGGCTATTTAAATTAAAATTAAAATTAAATAAAATTAAAAATTCAATTCTTTTTTAAAAAAATTTAATTTTAAAATTCTTTTCCACCACCATTTACTTCTATGGATAATTCTAGGCCATCAAATTAAGGAATATGTGTACATTGTGTGCACACACGTATCCCCCGTCCTTAATTTGCACTGTGTCTTTCCCCAGCTCTTTCTAGCTAACTTAGGGAAATTTCTTTCTCTGCTTTTTCTCTCTTATTTCTTCCAATTGGTGGCTGAAATGGCCCTCATTATGCCTAATGCATGACATGGGATGACACCCTTTGGAGGAAAATATAAGCCGCGGACTTTAAAAAGAAGCAAAAACATTTTAGAGAAACAGAGACCTTACTTGTGAATAATCAAAACTATCCCTTCTATTTTGCATAAAGATCTTTATATCTGCCTTTTCAACCATCTATAAACTTCTTTCTTCACCATCTATATTCAAGATAACCATAAAATTGAGTAGTAACTCATTTTTATTTTTTTAATTTTTATTCCCCATGTATGTACACTAGGAGTTATATTATTGATTTAAGAGGCTTTCATATCTCAGTTATTTTATGTGAAAGTGCATTCTGAGTTCCAAGAAACGCTGACTTTTTAAACAACTTTTGACTGTTTGTTAAAATCATATCGTTCAGGACATGTTTTTGTCCCAGCTGACCATAAGAGGGCAATGTAGGCACAGGCATTTCACTTTTAAAAATATGTTTTGTTATCTAGAGCTGCAAGTTTAAAGAATTAATGTTAGGTTCAGTAATTGATTTGCTTTTCTTGCCTTAACTCTGGTAGTAAATGTAATTAACATTTGAATGGAGATGGTAATAGTTTCCTGTGTGGTATACACTTTTATTTATAATATGTATTTGATACAGAATAACCTAGTCTACTGAGTTAACCTTGGTAAAAATTTTAACTTCAAAATCGCTTTCAGTTCCCATCCTCGTAAATGTTTCCGTGGGCCCAGGTGTCTGCTCTGGAGCTCTCTGGCCTGTGCAGCTTTGACCTGCTGGTATAATTGAATGAGCTTTGGGCAATGTGTGGTAACATGGTTAAGCCACACTTGGTACATGTTGAGAAATTGTTTTTGAATGAGCCAAATAAATATTTGAATGAAGAGAATGAAGGGTGTTTCTTCTTTAGCCAGCAGCCAGATTCACCTTCATCCCTTCATTCTCCTTGTTTGTGCATCTGTCCTCTCATTCATTCGGTAAACATTTAAGTACCTACCCAGGTCTGGCAATTGCTATACTTTATCTTTTATTCAGAGTCCCACAGTTTGAAGAATCTTATGGCAACAAATGGGTCAGGAAATTGTAGCTATCCGGATGGAGCCAATCCAAGGTGTCACTCTCCCCTAGCCACCCCTTCTACCACTGTCCGTATTGATATGGATCGTTCTGCATGAGAACTCAGCTCTGATACATTAACTTCCGCAGCATAAGATTCACAGACCTCTCCAGCACATTGGCAGGTTCGATTCCCTCAATTCTGGTAACAACAACAGAAGAATACACCCTACCTCCCATTTATTTATTTTACTTTTTTGATAATCCAATTTGCCAAATAAAACTTTTAGAAAAGCTTTTTACTTTTTAATTTAGGCCCTGACCTGCAAAAAAATAACAGATACAGCCCTGGCTGGTGTCGCTTAGTTGGTTGGAGTATTGTCCTTTACAACAAAAGGTGGCTGGTTCAATTCCCAGTCAGGGCACATACTCAGGTTGCAGTTAGATCCCAAAGTTTCTCTTTCACATCCATGTTTCTCACACACTCTCTCTCTTCCTTCCTCTCTCTAAAAATAAAAGGGGGGGTGGGAATAAAGCCAAAGTAATTTTTAGTAAATACAAATAATATCCAGAAATCAAATTAGGTGAAAATAGTCACAAATAGGAGACTAAAATTTATGAGTCATATAAGAATTTGGATTTTGAATTGTGGTTTAGCAGGTGAGACTATAGAATTACTGGATTATGATCAAGGTTGGAACGTTGGGGTGTGTAAGGAAGTGATATAAAACGGTTGGTAGTTTTCGAAGATTGTGGATTTTAGTAAGTGTTAGAAATGAATACATGCACACCTTTAGGAAAAAGCCACAAAGAAAGTGACTGACATCTACAAACATCTAGTTGTTTTTTGTTTTTTTTTTTAATCTTCATCCCAAAATATGTCTTACTGATTTTAGAGAGAGAGGAAGGGAGAGAGAGAGAAACATTGATGTGAGAGAGAAACATCAGTTGCCTCCCGTATGTGTTCCTACTGGAGACAGAACCTGCAACCTAGGTATGTACCCTGACCGGGAATCGAACCCAAAACCTTTTGGTGTAGGGGACAACGCTCCGATCAACTGAGCCACCTGGCCAGGGCTGCAAACATCTAATTTTGAGGGGTGCTGTAGCACCGTGGTTAAGAGCATGGGCTTTGGGCACACCTGCCTGGATCATCAGTTCCTGGCTTTGCTCCTTACCAGCTCTGGGCCCTAGGTCATGTTGCTTAACTCTTCTGAAAGGTGCGGATAATAATAGGATCTACCATGAGCATCTTATGAGATAATACATTTAATTGCTTACAACAGTGTCTGGTGCAAAGCAAACTTGTAAGAAATACTAACTGTTCCTGTTTGTTTTGAAGCACGTAAAGCATGTTGTCTCCACAGTGGCATTTTCCACGGGAGGTGTTAGGGCAGGAAGATGTTGATTCTTTCTCTGAAAGGTGTCTTGACCCTGCATTCCCATGTGTAGCTGGGCTACAACCATGAATACTCACTGCTGATGCATTTTTAATATTGTTCATTGTGGATAAAGACTTTCTGAACCTTTTGTATTGCGGGGAATAATTTTTTAGACTGTATGTTGTTGGCCTGGTTGTCTGGTGGTTTCCTGAATTAATATTTGATCATAAGACCCATGGGTTAAAACTTTTCTTTTTATGGGCTGAGAAACAGTGGACTATTACTATGCATATGTACAATAGGAACTTAAATTGTTACTTGCCTCACAGGCATTTGGATGAGAAACTCTTCTCCTATTCTGGGACATGCTGGACAGTGCTTATATCTACATATTTCCTTGGATTTTGCCTGTCTTTATTTTTGGCTTTGATAAAAACGCATAATCAGAGGGAATGCTCAAAAAAAAGAGAAAAGTCCCCTCTTCCCCGTCTGTCCACCGATACCCTCACACCCATTTCAGATCTTCCTATTTTTGTGTAAAGGAGAACCTTTTGTAACAAGGGGAAAGTCTGGGATTTCTTTGAGATGTGATGGCAGGAAATGTTACCCATATTGCTATCAGGCTAACAAATATTGGGGCATAATTGTGTTTCTTGGAATATTTTCAAGTATGCTTTGTTAGAAGAGAATTTCAGAATATCTACCTCAATTCTTTCCTTGTTCTTTGCAGAAACTAACAACCTAGAACTGTCTCAAGGCTCAGGAAGCTTTCCTTCCGGGTATTTTTACAGAAATCAGTGGAGGCCCAGAAAGTTTAAGATGCGCCAGTTCAATTACCCCAACAACATCACAGAATGCTTAAAAAAAAAAGTGGTTTATTTATTTGGTGACTCAACAATCAGGCAATGGTTTGAATACCTAACTGCATTTGTTCCAGGTTGGTACTTTGCTTTTTGTCTCATAACTCTTTCAAACATGCACAGAATCAGCTTTGAAATAAGCAGACTCACTCGGGTGCCTGAAGAAAGGCATCAGGTGAAAAAGCAGTTATTTCTCTGTCGGACTAAAGAGGGATCCTAACCCTGGGAAGGTGCGTGATGGTTCTTGATCAGTGGTGGCGTTGTGATGTATTGATGGAAGCACTGGGTTCTTGTTGAAGTTTATCCCACTGATGAGCTGTGTGACCCCGGACAAGACATTTTCTCCTCAAAGCATCTTCAGATTTAATTTCTAGAAGGGAAGGAGGAAGTAGATATGACCCCAAAGAGTGAAAAGTTAATTCCAGCTTTGTTTTGCTTGTTTTTTTGTTGAAACAGGCATAGCTGAGTTCTAGTCGATAAAGCATAAATTAAAAATCAAGAGAAAGGAAGTCATTTGTATGGCATGGTGGCGAGGCGTGGTTTGATGTTGACTGGGCAGGCCTTCCAGGCGTTGCTTGATTCTTAATTCTGGTGACGTAGTTTGGTATTTCCTTTCATAGCAATGATCACATTGTCTTGATAATTTTCCACCATACCCTTTGCAGAGATTTTCACCTGATAAAGCTTTGTGTCAGTACTTGATCTTAATCAAAGAAAGAACAGTAGATTGAGTTTTTATTCCATTTAAATGGGGTTAAATGCTAAGTAGTAGTGAATTAGGCAGAAAAATCTAGAAGAGAAGCCTGGGACTGCAGGGTGAGAGAAATGAAACCTTTATTTAACCCTCAAGAGTAAAATAGTGCAATTATACTTCGATGTTACTTCTTTACATTGACTGGAAGGCGAGGACTGTGGGCGAGGACTGTGAATTCTCCCTCTGAGCATTGCTGGCTTGTAGCCCTGTAGCGGCTGGCACTGAACAGCTACCTAGGAAATGTTAATTGAATTGGGTTGCCAAAAGTTACTTCGTCTGTTCTCTAAGGCTTTTTACAGGGATATTTAGGAATATGAGACAGACACTCTTTCCTCGTGGGGAGTATTAAGTGATGCGTTGTACAGTTTTTTAGGAGTAAAAAGGAATCAGTGATTCCTGAGCTCTTCAGACTATCTCAGAGGAGCTGGATTTTGAAACAGTTTGGATAAAGGGGAGAGAAGGGAATTCTAACTTGTGCTGCTGTCTTTATTATTCTTATGACAGAGATAGAAGTTCAAGATATTAAACATGATTTTTCCATCCATAAGGTGATGTTGAAAGTCAGAAGAACAGAGTTGCTCCTTTCTTTGGCTTATAGCAAAGAGAGGTATTTAGTTACACAATAGCAAAAAGGTATTTGGTTACGCAATCGCAAAAAGAGGTATTTGATTACTATTATGTGTTCTTAAAAAAGCAGAAATTATCGCCCTTGCCCTGGAAGAAATGTTTATCTGTTAGAACAAAAATGTATAAATGCTAACTTGATTTTTAAATATTCAACAGTTCGTGCAAACAGGAAGGTTTCTTGACCTAATAGAGGTAAACAGGTTGTTTTGTTTCTGAGGTGTAGGCACAGGCACAGAATCCATCACTGATGTTATTATTTGTAACATCATGTTTATGGAGTGAGTTAAATAGTAACTATTTTAGAATCAAGGTCCACTGAGGCAAAGGGGGCCGAAGTGCAGTGAGCTGGGCATTCCCTTCACAGGCGTTCCGCCGAGCAGGGTCCATTTATACCGTCCCTTTCTGTTGTTGTCCTTTTATTTTAAAAGCTGTTTTATGAAGCCACCAAGTAAAGAATAATAAGAACGTTTGTGTTTGGTTTGAACATGTTTATGAATTTGAGCTTCCCTTGTTTCAGATTTAGTGGAGTTTAACTTGGGGAGCCCCAAGAACGTGGGCCCCTTCCTCGCGGTGGACCAGAAGCACGGCATCCTGCTGCACTACCGCTGCCACGGGCCGCCCATCCGCTTCACCACCGTCTTCAGCAGTGAGCTCCGCTACGTGGCCAACGAGCTGAACGGCATCGTGGGAGGGAAGGACACCGTGGTCGCCATAGCCGTGTGGTCCCACTTCAGCACCTTCCCCTTGGAAGTGTATATCCGGCGGCTCAGGAACATCCGCCGGGCGGTGGTGCAGCTCTTGGATCGAAGCCCGAAGACCGTGGTGGTCATCCGGACAGCCAACGCCCAGGAGCTGGGGCCTGAGGTGAGCCTTTTCAACAGCGACTGGTACAACTTCCAGCGGGACACCGTCCTTCGGAAGATGTTCTCAGGGGTTGGAGTATATCTCGTTGATGCCTGGGAGATGACCCTGGCCCATTATTTACCCCACAAGCTCCATCCGGACGACGTTATTGTGAAGAACCAACTAGACATGTTCTTGTCCTTTGTGTGCCCCTTGAAGACTTAGCCTGCCCAGGAGGGGACTGGAGGAATCACTTTCAGTGACCTTTTCCATCACCTGTGTTACAGAAAGTTTATGGGTGGCCCTGTGGAAAGATGGCTACCATTGATATGTAAAAAAATTTCAAAAAGAGCGGGTTTTTGTATAATGATTTGTGAGGAGCTTGGAAAACAGAGGTTATATTATATCTACCTATAGGATATTTTCCAGCCTTGATTTAGCCATGGAAGAACCATTAACGGCATCCACACACTACATTGTCCTTGTAACCAAAGATGCAAATAAGTGTGTTTCAGCTAGCTTCTGGGAGGGGAGATTACTGTGCTTAAAAGTCTGAAAAATGTTCTGACCTAAATGGAAGGGACGAGTTTGGCTGGCAGTGGAGTGTTTGCGGCTTATTTGGCAAAGGAAATTGAGCACAGCAGCATGAACAGCACAGTCCATCTTCAGCGGGTAAACTAACGAGGCTTATAATCAGTGGCTCCTGTAACACACTGAAGACTGCCATGGCTCAGAGTTTCTCTTGATAATTCACTTTTCTGAATTACTTGAAATGACCAGTGTCCTTGCTCAGAATTTCTAGTGAGAATATTTACAATGTCTTGCTCTTATCTGGAAAGGAAGCAAAAGGGAGCTATGAAAACAGTATGTATAAAATCTTTGTGTTCAATTAATATTTGCATTGGGAGATTGTTACTTAATTCAGCTAAATTTTACGTTATGAATGCTCATTCTAAAATAACCATTTTTGGAACTGGAAGGGTGAAATCTATAAATGGAAATTTATTTTTGTGTTCTGAAGTTTGAGGGTTTTTAGAATTGACTTTTATGTAAAGAGTCCTATTTATTATAAAGTTGTGAAAATTATTTCCATCTATTTCAAGTGTTTCTTTTTTGGTTGTTATTTTTGTTAATGGCGAACAGTACAAGATATCGGATCTTGGTCCTTGAGTTCAGCTAAGAAAAGAATTCAGAGCCAGGGAACTCAAATATAAGCAAAAATTTATTTAGAAAGTAACAGGAGTAGAAGAAGTAAGTCATAGAAGAAGTGAGCCAGCTGGGCTTCGTGGATTCAGTAAACAAGTTACAAAGGCAAAAGAAGGGCCCTTGGAGCTTAGGAGAAAGAAAGGCAAAGAAAATGCACCTGGGGGAAGCAAAGAGGGGAAGGTATGGGTGTGCTCCAAAGAGACAGCGAGCATGAGCTGTTCTCTAGAGAAAGAGCTGAGCTGGATCCTTCGTCTTAAGGGTTTTTATCTGGATGTCTTAAGGGAGGATCTCAATAGAATATTCATCAGCTTTTCAGATGTATCTGTTTAGGGTTGTGGCCTCTAATGATTGGTCATTAGTCATCGAAGCTGGTTCTGATATCTGCCACTGCGTCACCCCACCTGACCTTGCTGCGTTTCTGGGCCTGGAACTGAAACACAACTGAGGCCTAGATGTTATCTCTAGTTTGACCAAAGCTGTCTCTGTGATCAACAAACCCAAGGCTTTGTTCTTAAGGTGATTTGATGCTGGGCAGAGCCTCATTATCTTGAGGGCTTAATACTTAAGGGAGTGGTTGTGCAGGGGCTTGTATAGAAAAGTAATATGAGGCTGTTCTCCAGCACCCCCCCCACCCCGCCCACATCATCCTCTAAGAAGATCTACCCATATGACAAATGATATGCCAGGGAAGGAGAGGTCAGGGGAGGGTCCGAATTCCATGATCAGTGATATGAAAGGTCGGGGTCTAAACCCCAGGACCAGCCATATGGTAGGGGAGAAAAAGGTCACTCTGGGGGTGAAGCCCCACCCTATAGTACTTGTCCTTCCACTTTTGCCCTTTGCTAGGTACCCGGGCTCTCCTTCCTGGTAACCTTCGGTACCTGACCTATTGTTCCTACTCTGCTCATGCCTAACTGCCTACTATATCATTTGCAATTGGGTACCCATATTAGAAATTAAAATCTAATTTGAAATTAAAGTTAGATATTGAAATCTATGACAAGTATTTCTTGATTTGGGCATAAGGTACATAAAATTCTCTCATGCTTGGAATTCAGGAGCTGCTATTTCTACTGGCTATCTTAAAATAAATTTTACTTGACTAAACTTAAATGAGTTTAAGTTAATTTGGCGCCATTTAGTAAATACTCTTCTTTTTGAGCCACAATAGATTATAGTCTAGTTTTAGTTTTCCTAAATGGACATGTGAAGAAACTGGGGAGGGTTTAGAGCTGAAGACAGATGCTTAAAGCATGAAAAAATGCACTCTTAGAAGACTGGGTCAAATATATTTTTTCGAAACTTAAAACAGAAAGTCTAAGACCTTCCTTTCCTAGCTTTGAGGGCCACCTTCAAGTTTATAAAATATATATCTATGAAGAAAGAAGATTTTTAATTATTTTCTGAGTCCAAAGAAGACCTAGTAGTTAAATATTAAAATAGCTTACTTTTAATGGTCTTTAAGCTTTAGAGTGTCTAAGGATCACATGGAATACTTGATAAAAAATGCAGAATTGGGGGCCATGCCTCCTGGGAACTGTGGAGTCAGCCTCTGTGAGGAATGCCCAGTGAGTGTGACGCAGTGGTTGTGTGCTGCACCTTGAGAAACAATAAGGGAAGAGGGAAAATAGAAAAGGGAAATAACGTTCTTTGTCTATTATTTCAGGGGCTTTACCCGTAACAATTCTGATCATAATAGAAAAGTGTGGGTGATACTAACTTTGTTTTATAGATGAGGAACTTGAGTTTGGATTTGAACTAAGGAATGTGAGAGTCCATACCCCTTTTCAACTATAACTTGTTGGGCTTTTTATAAAGAGAAGTTTTCTTTTTCATGAAAGAAGTTTTGAGCATTTTCTCAAGGATTGCTTGAGGAGGCTGTCATCTTAGGAAAATTTCAAGGAGAGAGAGGGCACTGCCTCTGTAGGGCTTTGGAGTGATGCTGCTTGTTTGTGCAAATGATCTCGTAATATTGTCTAGTTTCTGTTATTTTTTGATTTAGCAGCATGAGGTCCTAAGGATTTGATGACACAGTTTCTTGAAGAATTTTCAGTCATTTCTGTCCTATTCCTAATTTGTCTTTCTACTCTCTGGTGTGGAAGTTTTTTTAAAAAGTGCATATGTGTAGAATTTGAAATATTATTTAAATTGGGTGGGGAACGTCCAGCCCGAGGGCTGAAATCATTTGGTCTGGTCCTGCCAAGGCAACTGAAGGCAGGACTCAAAATTTAATAAATCTAGGACATTTTTTCATAGCTAATTTTTAAGTTGATAATTTTGTATCGCCCACAAATGATGTTATAAATATCCAAATGGTCCTTTGCAGGAAAAAGGTTCCCCACCCCTGATCTAAATCTTCAGAACACTTAAATGTAATATTTTAATTTCTTCTGAAAAGCTTATTTTAGGCCAGTACCACATGGCTGTGAATATTAGCATCCCAGCCAAATAACATAGTTGGTTTTAAATACATATTTTCCATTATAAAGGGAATCATAGTTTTAATAATTTTTTTTTATTTTTCAATTACAGTTGACATACAATATTATATTAGTTTCAGGTGTACAACATAGTGATTGGACATTTATATAATTCAAGAGGTGATCACCCCGATAAGTCTGGTAGCCATCTGACACCATATATAGTTATTATAATATTATTGACTGTATTTCCTGTGCTGTACTTTATATCCCCATGACTGTTTTCATCATAATTTTTAAAATCCAGAAGAAAATCTGTGCATAGAATCCATAATTCTATGATCTGATCGCAATGACCATTACCATTTTAGTATATTTTCTTACTTTTTTTTCTTAACCACATAGCTGTAATCACAGAATATGTAATTTTTATCTGTGTTTTTTTTTAACATACAAATATTTTTGTTAGTCTTAATAACTTAATTGTAAAAATCTTACCAAACGTTCAGCTAGTGATGTTATTTTTTTTTATTTAAGTAGGCCATAATGGTTGGACACTTAGGTTTCTAATGAAATATTAAAACTGTGGTTTATATACAATTTGAGTTAAAATATGTTTTTTTGAACCAGATAGCATGAATTTCACTTAATGGGTCTCTTCATATTCTAGAACTCAAATGATTGATTTGATACTAGTTGCGAAAGGGAAAATCCATAAGGCCCGTCTGTGCAAATTATATTTTAAAGACATCATCCTATTAAGAGTAACCTTTCTATAGCAGTACAAAAAAGACCTTTGGTGTTCCAGCGGGCTCCATCTACCATTCTGAACAACCATCATTTTATTAAAAATCAATTGACTGACATTTCCCGGCTTCAGGGTCCGTGACAAGAACATATATGGTGAGCCTTTACATATTCCTGTGTAAATAAGATCTCCAAGGTGCTCTTTTTCTCTTTGGAAGTGAGTGCTAGGGGCACCTAGGATGGGGCAGGGGGTAGAAGAAAAGAGGGCTGTTGAGGGCAGAACTTTATAGGATACAGAAGATAGAAGCACAAAATGCACCTCATCAATGTCAGTCTAACCTTTTCTTCAAAGTGCACTTACATTTCAACTTTAAAAAAGTGTGAACTTAAGTGTATTAACTTTTGCTTTTCAATATTCTGCGTTAAATGAGAGGAAGTTAGGCTTCTTTTAAAAAGGATCTTCGGTTGTGTTAAAGTTTTAAGCACCTTCTCGTATTTAGCTCTAGATGCCCCTTACTACTGAGGACCAGGCATTTCCTGTCTCATTATAAAGCTGGATTGTAACTCTGCCGGGTGTGTGGGGGGAGAGCGGTACAGAGATTACAGTAGAAAGTCCCAGAAAGAAAAGAAGCCACAGTGAAACCAAATGTCACAGAAGACATCCTTTCAGTATCCTGCAGTGGTTCATTCTCTAAATTCACCCACTCTACTTGCCCCCCCCCCCCCCCCCCCCGGAAAATAACGCGATCGTCCAGTTACAGGACCACTGCTCTACTGGTCACCGATTCCTTTGTCCTTGAATTTGTCAATGGAGGCACGCGATAGCCATACTTTTTGATTGCCGTATTTAAAAGGCTGTGTTGAAAGTTACCCCCCCCCCACCCCACCCCATCCAGAGGCCATACAGAAAAATTGAAATAAGGTGAATCTCATGAGGCAGCGCTAATGCCCGGCAGTGGATTCCTCGAGGCGTTGTTTTCAAAGGCATCCCTAAGAAAAAGGTCTCGCTAGATTCGTTTCTGACTCCGCTGCGCGGCTCCAGGCCGGGTCTTGGAGGCCGCCCGCCCGGGGAATGTCCGCGGCTCGGCGCTGGTACCTTTTCGGCCTGGGAATTTCCAGGGCGCGGAGAAAATCTGCGCCCCCTCCCCGCCGCCTCTGCCCCCCTCGTGCCCACGCAGCGCCTTTCAAAGAAGAGCCGAGGCCGGCTGCGTAGCTTCCCCGCCTCCACCCCGGCCCCCCCCCCCCCCCCCCCCCGGGGTGACCGGCGGCGAGCCCTATAAAGGGGCCGGGAGCGGGCCGCCGCCTCCCGCTGCGGGGTCAGACCGCTGTCCTTAGAGGAGAGGCTGCGACCCGCTGCTGCTTATCATGTAACCTCAAGAGGAAACCCACGGCTGTCTCTCTCAGGCTCTCACGTACTGGGGCGGTTATCGCTGAGTACAGCTGGAAACAATTGGCTTGCCTTTCCGTAGTTGTATGACTTGACTCTTCAAACACCAAGGTATCTTTTTATTGTTTGATATTTAGTATGTAAAAGTATCTTAAATGTTAAACTTTTTTTTTTTCCCCCCTTTATCCATATTCAGAGTCTCCTTTGGAGTCACTTTCTGATATTTGGATAATCATCTTGGTTGTGGGGCAAACTATCGGGGTGCAGTTTTTTGGGGGAAAGAAACTCTGGGATGGTTTTCCAGTCTGGTAATGGCTGCGAATCGATTCTGTTTGCCCTGAAGGCCCAGGAAGAACTAAGATGCTGATGGAGGATATGGAAGGGATGAGTGATGGAAGTAGCGGAAATATAATGTAACAGTTTAGCCAGGAAGAAAGAACAGTGACACCCCAAGGCAGAAATCTCCCAAGTTTCAGTGTGGGCTTAACGATACAGTTTCTCACCAAGGGTAGGCATAAAATTATTTCTTTATGAAAAAACATCCCCGAGTAGATGGAAATGTGTTATATCATGTCCTCACTGATCCTTATATTACTTCTGTAATATTAAAGACAAATATGACAAGACCCTTTTGTGAATGAGGGAGACCTGAAATTTAATGACTTGGTGGGACCCTCAGATTTATAACAATCTGTATAAAGTATTTAAGGGATTTGGGGCAAATAAAAGCACGTTTCTAGGTAGGAGGGATTAGTGAACTGGTTGTCATGGGGTGGGAGTGTCCCAAAGAGGATGACATTTAATATGTAAATTTTGAGCTCTTGGTAATATATATTCCCCCAATTTAAATCTGACATCTGAATACATTATCTGGTCAGGTGGAATATTTTCTTGCTTCTCTTCGTACATTTTTAGACAATAAAAGGAGAGAAAAATTTCCAAAGCTTATTCACTGCCCACAATAATCCCTGGTAGAGGAGGGGATCAACTACACAGATCATTTAAACACGCTAATGACCCTGACAACTTTTTATGTGGCTTCAGAATACAGTGTACGATCCACCATCTCTCTGCATTATAATATCTTGCGTAGGCTAAAGACACAGGTGGGCAGGGTACAGGCGAGGAGCCCTGGGCCCATAGAAGAGTCCGTCTGGGATGAGTTAGCACAAGAAATCAGAGCACAGCACACATAATGTTGAACACCTGGTGGCATCCTCTACAGCATGGAAGTGATGGCCATGGTCAGCATAACTTAGTTGTCTAGATACAGACTTTTTCTGAGGACATAGAGGCAAACCTCTCTCATTTTACTTTATCCTGAAAGCCATTCTGCACTCAGAACACTAAAGAAACACTCTCAGAAGTTAAAGAGCCTTGGAGAGCTACCAAGGGGAAAGATTTTATCATTGTTCTGAGACCCACGATGAATTGCTCCTGAGAAAACCATTTCCTTTTGGCTCATAGCTGTTACTGATCTCTCTGTCTCTTGATTCCCCACCACCCCAGGCTAAGAGGAAGATCAGGAGGCAGAATGGCACCTTTTGGCTTTCTTGGCCTGATGCTGGACTCTGAAGGGTGAGCAAGGTGGATATTTCCAGATGTTACCTGGGCCTTGGCAGATGTAGTCATGTCAAAGTGGGCAGTGGGATGGTTTCTAAAATTTCTAAGATTCTTAGATCTTCTCAATCACTTATAGAGAGGCATTTTACTGTGATTTCTTGTGAACTAAAGATTTTTTTTGGTGATTTAGCATCTTTTTAACCAATTTGAATTTCCACTGTATTCCATGAATAATACATCTCAGAGGGGAATTCAGCTCTCTGCTGACTGACAGTTTCAGGGTTATGTAATCTTGAGCAGACTCCGAGAACCTCATTACCCCCGCGGTTTTTGTGAAGATGCTCATAAAAGCTAGCATATGTGGTTTCTGATGAAAGCACTTCCTGTTCCTTTAATTTGGTACCATCTGTGAGGTAAAACACTTTCCTTCCAAACTTAGTGGATGAAAATATTTTATGCTCCTTGGGGAAGTTAGTGGATAGGGAATTAACATTTATTAAACATTTATTTTGGGAGCTGACCAGCAAGATCTCATTTAGCCCTCCTAATAGCATCTGAAGTAGACATAATTAGCCTTATTTTAGAGGTGAGGAAATGGACGCTTAGAAGGATCGGGCTATTGGTTCAGGGTCCCCCAGATAGTAAGTGGCAGAGCTTGGATTTGAATCTGAGAGGGCTGGTCTCCAAAGCCAATGCCCTTGCCACCAGGCCACTGGGCTATCAACAGAGGTACAGTGAGGATGGGTCAACCTTTATCCAGGGCTCTGAATTCCCTAGGGTCCCTCGCTTTCACTAGTGCACACCTGGCTACCATCTACTCCCTGCTGAGATTTAACTGATAACGTTTTAGGTGATAAACTCCTAACCCTTCACAGTTTAAGACTGCAGGAAAATCTTTCATTCCTCAAAGAGTGAAGCTGGTGGAATTGATGGGAGTGGTTGGGCTAATGTTTGGGGAGAGGCAGCCTCTTAGTAAGCCAGTTTTGGACACAACAGCTGGATTATAAATAAAGGGGAATCTCGCTGCTTGTTCACCTTGCTCCGCTCGGGACATTTCCTTCTGCCTGGAAGAGCATTCCTGGTCACCCCTCTGGTGAAGGGCCCACTGCTCCTGCTTCGGAAGAGAGGCGCTGTGGGCACTTGGTAAACCCATTCACTGTTCTACCATCCCCACTATTGCAGAGCGATTTAACTATCGGAATTAACTTCTTTCAGAGGTAGCCCCCGGAAAGAAATGTGTGTGTTTTATATCTGGTCTGTGTGTGTGGGTTTTAATTTTACACAATTCTTTTCTAGTTTGCCTCTTCCATAGGCCCTTTAGTATAAGGTGAGTGGAGTAATAAGTCTACTGGGATGGTTAAAAAATAAAATTCTGTGATGAGTTAAGGAACAATTTAGATGCTTGTTTTTTAAGGCAGTGCTCCCCAAATGTAAATGTGCATCAGGATGACCTGCAGATCTTGTTGAACTGCAGATGTTTCGGTAGGCCTGGGGTGGGGCTTGTAATTCTGCATTGTTAGCAAGTTCCCACGTGATCCTGATGTGTCTGGCCCTAAGTCCACCTTTTGAGTTGCAGAATTATAAGGCTCCTTAAGATCCAGTTAATAAGAAAAATTTTGGAGTTTTTCTGTGAAATCTACATATGTCATTTTACCATGTAGGACAGCAATTTTCAACTGGTGTGCTGCAAAAAGTTTTAAAACATGCAATACCTGACAATTTAGTCAGGGACACTGACCTCTTTTCCCTTAGATTGTCAAATAAAAAAAATGACAACAGCCAACACAACAATAGCTGTTTGGCGTGATTGAATCAAAATTATACCTTTTTGTCAGTTTGGCAAAAAATATAATTTTTAACACGGTGCAGAAATTTACTAGTTTATGTGTGCCATGAGATGAAAAGGTTGAAAATCACTAATGTAGGAAAATAAATTATGTCATGGTTATGTCAAACAACAGTGGCAATGCTACATTCTCTATACATGACACCAAACATCTACATTAAACTTCTCAAAGTTTTGTTAATCACCTACATGTTATATTCACACAATGGCAATTTCCAGGTATCTGAAGACATTAGACGTGAATGTCCCACTTTTTATTTAGATGTTTAGCAGTGTGCAGATATTTTTAATGTTGGTGTAAGACTTTTGGACACATTTTAGCATTCGTTAGTGTATTAACAGATAATAGGATATCTGTGGTTTTAAACTTTCATTGGGACAATTTGGAAAAAAATGTCTAAAAAGTCTCCTTGGGGGGTGGTGTGGTAATGAGAGCAAGGTTGAGACACAGCTGCGAGTGCTGTGTAGATTCAGTTGAGGTCAAAAGGCTTTTTCTCTGGCCTGTTGTGTCTCAGTGTTTGGCTTTATGTCTGCCTCATTGTCATGGATTTTTAAAATACTTGCTCCCAGAAGAGGGATGACTTTTTTTCATATTTTTTTCAGAAACATTTTCTTCTACGTGATTAATAGTTTAAGAAATTGTGATAAAATATACATAACATATTTTATCATCTTAACCATTTTTTTATATATTTTTTTCTTTATCGTGGAAAGTATTACAGATGTCCCCCTTTTTCCCCCTCATTGAACCCCTCCACCAGGCATCCACCCCTGCCCCCCCCCCCACGTCTTCTCCACACTATTGTCTGTGTCCATAGGTCATGTATATATGCATCTAAGTTCTTTGATTAATCTCTCCCCCCCCACACCCCACCCCTACCTTCCCTCTGAAATTCGTCTGACTGCTCCATGAATCTTAACTATTTTTAAATGTACAGTTCAGTGGCGTTAAGAACTTTCACACTGTTGTACAACCGTCCCTACTGGTCGTCTTCAGACATGTTTTATCTTCTTAAACTGAAACTCCACATCCATATAGTCAAATAATGACTCCCCGGGGACTCCTCTCTCTCCCCAGCCCTTGGCAACCACCGTTCTACTTTTATCTCTATGAATGGGATGACTCTAGGTACTTTGTGTACGTGGAATCATACACTGTGGAATCATACATTCATAACATAATGTCTTCCAGGTTCATCCATACAGTAGCACGTGACAGAAATTTCTTCCTTTATAAGGCCCAGTAATAGCCCGTTGTATATGTATAGACCCCATTCTGTTTATCCTTGAATCCCTTGATGGGCACTTGGGCTGCTTTCCCCTTTGGCTCTTTTGAATAATGCTGCTATGGACAGAGGTGTACAAGTGTCCGTTTGAGTCCCCGCGTTCAGTTCGTTTAGGTATATACCTGGAAGTGGAATTGCTAGACCGTAAGGTAATTCCATCTCTAATATTTTGAGGAGCTGCCGTACCATTTTCTTCAGCAGCTGCACCATGATTTCTTTCTAACTCATTTAGTACAGTAAAGTGAAAAAGTGTGTACTCCATGAAAATATGACAAAGTGATCTGAAGTTCAGAGGAAGCAGTCTGCTGAATGAGTCAGCACCACGGCGATTAAAACAAATTAGCCTCCCCGAGACACCCCCCTTGTACGCCCGCCTACTACAGTGTGCGCACTTCAGACAAGTGCATGGCTGGGAATAGGAAGAGCTCCTCTGAGAGTCAGTGAGGTGATGCACTTAGAATATTTCGAAAATGTGGGCCACCTGCCATGCAATCCCACAGTTAAAAGAAACCTGGAGAGGCTAGTGGGAGGGTCAGAGCTACCCAGGTGCCCACAAATGTGAATGGAGATGCGCTGAACCCAGAACACCTTGAGGACAGGAGCTGTGTGAGTTGGGACTGTCACCCTTCTCTTCGGTTCCTCCACCGTTTCCTCACCTCTGCAGTGTGAGCTCACGATCACCATGTGAGTTTTGGTTGCACAAACTCTGAGAAGGGGGGAGGAAGTGACAGAATTATTTATTTTCTAATCTATGAAACACTACCCTGAAGACTAAGGCCCTTCTCTTGTATATGCCTGGCAAGGCTAAGGGAGGTGGGCTTAGGGGTGGAGCCGAGCCCCCCGCATTTACCCTTGGCGTCCCTAGTGCCATCATGGAGGAGCTGGGGCGCTGAGGACGGTGTGCTCTGACACATCGCGGGCCTTCTCAGGCCTGCTGTTCTCTGCTGGTGTTTCCTACGTTCTAAACAGCCAGTGAAAACAGTTTTGTTTGTTTATCTGTGGTGCTGAACAGCACCCGGCTAACGCTGGGAAGAGATTCTTAAACACAACACTAATGTCAAAATCTAGGAGTGGTGCCCGATTGCAGCCAGATGACATGTTTATAGCAGACAGGAGGCGGAACGTGTGGTGATAACATTCAAGAACAGGCTTCCCAGCTGACAGGACATCTTAAAAGAGACTGCCTGTCTCCGGGAGCTTGCGCATCTTGGCGGTCTTGCTGCACGCCGCTTGCTGGAAGCTTGCTGAAGAGCAGTCTCCTCTCCGAGCGCACGGGGCTGTCGCTCCTCTCCCTCCCGGCGCCCTGTGCTCTGCGCTCTGCAGCGCGCTTCCCGGGCTGCCTTCCACACGCAGCGGGCTTGCTGTTCTGCGAAGGGCCTCTCCAAGGTCTTTCTGGGCCGTGGTAATGAATCTTACGAAATGCGCCTTTTCTGATGTGATCGTGTTAGCTCCAAAACTTTTCCTATTGCGGTGTTTCCGTTCTTTATTTTCCCACGTGGATTACTGAGCAAACTGGTCTGTGTGTGGCATGCCTGATCACAGACGGGTTCAGTTCTCAGCATCAGTGTGACAATTGCAGGATGCTACCATGTGGGACATTGTTTTTCCCATATTTGGAAGATAAATTTATGCATAGACTGGTTGGTTTGTTTTTTTTGGTAAGATATAGTTAATAACTAAAATTTATTGGAATGGTCTTGCAATGACTTGTATCCAGATGCTTAAAGAAAGCATTGCTGCTACAAATATTCCTATTTTTAGAAAGGGTTTTTATGGACCAGTGCCCTAGTTGTTGGTCAAGCCTGGCGTTTTCATTGTTTAAAATGTCACCTGAAAAAGGGCGTTATTTATGGGGTTTTTTTTGCATTCCTGATAATTGTATGTATTGTATAAAGTCTGTACATCGGGTTATAACACTAGTATATTTAAACTTAGGGGCTTATTTGTAATGTAAACCACGATTTCAATGTACTGTAATGAACATGGTTATAATATGTACTATTCTCCTCCCCTCCCCACCACACAACTTTTTTGTGTGTGAGATAAACCAGTTTTGGTTTGCAATAAAACCTTGAAAAATACTTTTTAAAAAAGAACAGGCTCTCTCCACCCCGTACTTCACTTACGTTTGTCAGTTATTCAGATTTCCTGGTGGTTTGTTTTGGGGGCTCTCTCTTAAAATGCAAGCCTTTGGGAAAGTTACTGTTTGTGTCTTGACGTGTATTAATTTTGAAATGCCTTCTTGAAGTTTTACTGAAGAGAAGGGCACAGAGACGGCCCTGGTCAGACTGCAGACAAGGGGGTGACGTGCAGTGGCAGGAGCAGCACTGGGCATGGAGTGTGAAGTCTAAAATCAAACTCAGTGCCTCCCCCGCTCTCCTTCACCTGGCCTTTATATTTCTGTTCATGGTGTTACCACTCTATCTCTCTGAAGGCCTTGGAGTTACCTCTGACTCTCTTCTCTCCTTCTGTGTGCAGTCTGTTGCCAGTCCTATGGATTATACAGGGTGTATCTGTAATTTCTCTAAACAGTCCCCCCTTTTTATTCCCATAAGACACTGCTCTAGTTCAGCCCTTCATGACCTGTCATCTTGACTATTGCTGACCACGTACACCCAGCTGCCACTTTCCTTCCTGAAGCTTGGCTTCGAGCATGCTTTCACTCAGTTCAGAAGTGCTGAATGCTTCCCATCAACTCCTGCATGCGCAGGGGGCATCCAGGTAGGGCTGCAGACGTGACTCCATGCCTCTTCCCTTCTATATTCTCTTCAAGTTGGGCTGGTAGTTCAGAGGCTGCAATGCTTAACAGCCGAGTATCAAACAGCACTTTGAAAACTGGATAATAATTATAACTACCATCATGGAGTGGATACTGTGTGCCAGGAGTTGTTCTAGGCATATCATGTCCTCTACTTCACTTAACCCACGTTCTTCCTGAGTGAGTTAATACACCC
Organism: Miniopterus schreibersii; assembly: GCF_964146895.1. Taxonomy (NCBI): domain Eukaryota; kingdom Metazoa; phylum Chordata; class Mammalia; order Chiroptera; family Miniopteridae; genus Miniopterus; species Miniopterus schreibersii. The sequence goes on along the minus strand of NC_138106.1, from coordinate 63,374,084 downwards.
GTTTCATGGGGGAGAAAACAGTCCTAGAGACGTTAGTTAAAGTTACATGGCTATTGAGTGAATGGAGCTGAGTTTTGAACCCGGGTTTGTTTGATTTCAATGCCCTGTGCTATTAAGCAAGGGATGAAGACTATATATGTATATTACAGGCAAGAATTCTATCTTGGATAAATGTTTGGGGCAAGAATTAGTGTGCTGTTTTCCAGAATTCATGAGGACTTCGTGTTGAGTAGGAGGCATTAGTTTGGTAGGCCTGACATAGCACAATAGCACAGACTGGGTGGCTGAATAACACAAGTGTATTTTCTCACAGTTCTGGAGACTGGAAGTCCAAGATCAAGGTGCAAGCAGGGTTGGGTTCTCCTGAAGCCTCTCTCCTTGGCTTGCAGATAGCTGCCTTCTTGCATGTCCACGTAAGGCCTCTTCTCTGCATGTGCATCCCTGGTGTCTCTCTTCTAAGGACACCAGTCAGATTGCATCCCGGCACATCCTGATGGCTTCTTTTTAACTTAATTACCTCTTGTCCCCAAATTCAGTCATATTCTGGGGTTGTCTCCAAATTCAGTCATATTCTGGGGTACTGGGAGGTTAGGGCTTTAACATATGAATTTTGGGTGAGTGATGCAATTCAGTAGACAGCAGATGGATTTTAGAGGATGTGAAAGGCAGGCATAGGGATTTAATTTTGGTGTGGGAGGTCATAGGGTCCAGTTGTGGTTGAGCAGGGAAAAAGATGAGTATCATAACTCTCCCAAACAAACTTCCAGCTGCTTTTAAATGTGATTGTAGTTGGAATGAGGATTACGGGGGAGGTAGGAAGCATTTTGGAGAAGGAACTGTTAGGGTTTTTCTACCGTGGAATGAAAAGCTGGAAGAGTCAAATCTTTTAGTCCTCTAGAAATTTTTAGAAAAATGAAGATGGTCTGTTGGTGGGGGTAGAGGAACAAAGGGGGAATGTGGCAGGTTTGGTCTTCAACCTGTGGATGATACTCTTGGCAACATGGAATTAGCACTCAGAGGCAAGGTCAGAGCTGGAGATAGGAATCAGGAGCCTTTGTGTGGGACTGGGCAAGCTTGCTCAGAGTTCAAATAAGAGGAGACAGGAATTCTCAGGTCTCCAATTGCTTTGCTGTCACAGAGATTTGGGAGATAGTATGGAGGTTTTCCAGGACCTCTGCAGCTAGAATAGCACCTTGGGCTCTCTCCTTTTGCCCTGCTTTGTTTTTTGCACCGGAGCACATTATCACCATTTGATATATTTCTATAGTTAGTTGATTATTGCCTGTCTTTCCCAGGAGAATGTAGGCTTCGCGATGCCACAGGCGTCTTTTTGTTCAGGACTGTATTCCTAATGCCTGGAAGAGAGTGCAGGACATTGGAGCTACTCAGTCAACATATGGTGAATGAATCGATGATTAGTTTAATTTTTATGATCAATAAAATTTAAATTGATGATTGCTAGATATTGCCTTTTTATCTTTTCTTAAAATAAATTTTTGTTCTTTAACAAATACCTTTAGATACATGAACACACAGACATATATATTTGAGAATCTTGAAATGTACAACCTAAAAATTTAGTTTTGTTTCCATTTGTTTTCCCTTAAATTGTACCTCCCTGAAATCCAGACTACCTAGTTTCTTCTCTGAAACAGCCTTTCTTTATGAGAAAGTAGGTGTGACTTTCTTTAAAGTCCAGGCCTTTCAGCAGTCTGGTTACTCTTCTCAGATTATCTGTTTGCATATACTTTTTTTTTGTAATTTTCATAGAAGGTTATTATTATTATTATTTTTTAAATATATCTTTATTGACCCCAGAGAGGAAAGGAGAGGGAGAGAGAGAGAGCTAGAAACATCAGTGATGAGAGAGTCATTGATCGGCTGCAGCCTGCAACCCGGGCATGTGCCCTGACCGGGAATCGAACCACGACCTCCTGGACCCTAGGTCGATGCTCAACCGCTGAGCCGCGCCGGCCCCACTCTCCTCTTTATCACAGGACTGATTTTGGTCCCCCAGACAGTTTGCTAGAATTTTTTGGAACTTTAAAACTGCAGAGGGTGATGCAGGCTGATGGGAAGAGGGCACTCTCCAGGGCAACAGGACAAGTCTGTAAAATCCAGAATGAGGTTACGAGGTGAAATGTGAGCATGCATGTTGGAAAAAGAGAGAAATGGAAGGAGGTCAACAGGAGAGCCTGTTTACTGAACCTCATGGCCAATGTAGTGCATCTTTTAGGATTAGTTCGTTATAATAGTTTTCTGACTTACAAATTCTACAATTATGATTCCTGACCAGCTTGCTTGCACAAATGTGCAAGTGCTCTGGGACAAAAACACTATACAGTCAACGAGGTATGACTGTCACCGCAAGCGGGTCTGCCTCGGGCTGTCTGGTAGTGTGTCGGTTCTTGACTTCGTGCAGGACAGATTTCACATCACAAGCCCAGGTGATATTGAGGGCAAGTTTATTAAAGCTGGGGATAGTGAAACAAGGGGAGGAATTAGGATAGAGTAAGCAACAGGAGAGAGCCTAGGCGGGGCTGCTTTGGCTCTCTAGAAATGTTATAGGAAAGAAGTGAGCCATGAGGGGCTGTTTTTAGCTCACTGGAAAGTCAGAGAAAATGGGTCCTTGGAGACAGGTCAAGGGGTTTAGCCCTGGAAGAGCTGCTGATACCTTTGGCTCCACAGGTTGCAAGTCTCGAGGGGACCCTTAGAGTTTAGGAGAAAGAGCAGAAGTACACACCCAAGGAAAGGAGAGGCATGGGCGTGCTCCAAGGAGAGAGAGCTCTGGCTTCCTTTACTTTGAGGATTTTAATTTGTTTTCTAAAGGCGGGAATTTTAGGGGAGGTCTGGGGAGAATCTCAATAGAATATTCATCAGCTTTCCAGGTGTGTCTTTTAATATGCTGATTTATCAAAATGAGCATATAGAGGGGTCAGGGTCACTCTCTGGTCAGTTTCACCTGCAAAGAATGTCATGGAAGAGGGACCAGGCCTGAGGCGGGTCTGCCCTGGCACAGTCTGGAATGTGTAAACCATTTGCTCCTAAGTGTCCTTGGTTAGGGAAGATAACCTGTGATTTAGTATCTGGCTGTAAATTGCTCGGCCAGTTTGTTCAGCCATCTGTCTCAGTTTCCCCATTACACTTGCCAAGGAATTTTCCTAGCTTCTTACTATCCTGCCTCATGACTAGACAGGCTTTTGTCCAATATGTAATCTCTCCTTCCCTGTTTCTCCCAGACACACACACAAATAGGGTGGAGATTTACTCAGTGGTCATGGTAGTTTATGGGAATGGGAAGGGAACTAACAGTAAGCATCTAAGATACATCAGATACTTTATATACTTTGTACATTAACTCATGATGTTAGCAACTTGATTTAGATACTCGTGTCACAGTTTATATGTGAGTAAACTGAGGCTCAGAGATTAGGGGACTTGCCCAAGGTCACATAGCTGGTAAATGCTGGAGCTGAGTTTGCAGGTTTCAAAGCCCTGACACTACAGTGCCTCTGAGATCTTTTGCTTCAAGCTGGGGTTCACAAACTTTTTCTATAATGGGTCACACAGTAGACATTTCAGGTTTTGTAGACTAAGACAAGATAGGGATATTATGTAGGCACTTAAATAACCATTTAAAAATATAACTACTTAAAAATGTAAAAACCATTCTTAGGTGACAGGCTGTGCAATAGGCTAAATCTGGCCTGGAGGCCAACTCCTGGCCTAAAGTATTCAGCAAGGGCAAGCAAAAGCAATTTTGAGGGAGGTGAGGCGATTTTCAACCAATAATTGTCATTAAGGTATACAATTTACATAATCCTTTAGTAAATGAGAGTTCAGATTTCCTCATTAATTCCAATATTAAATTATCCTTTCAATTACAAAATTATTTTTAGAGATATACATGTTTATTGTATTTTGTCTGCTAATGTGGGTTGTAGTTGGCAATAACTGTGTATTTCACCTTAACTCCTGATCATTCTCCCAGGCATCAATCACATTAGAGATAAGGTCTATATATATAAATACATAGTATTCAGTACATGGTGGATATTCAGTAGTAGTAGTTATTATTAACCTTATCAGTATATCAAAGTATTATTATATTGTGGGTTTATAATACAGGGCACCACCCAAAAAATGCATACACACTTTAACAGCTGATAGCTCAATTTTGAAAATGAAATGTATTTTCATAAACACTGCCTTTATAATTATTCAAAGTGTGTGTATACCTTTTTGGGGACACCCCATGTTTTATTATTTTGGGGGTCATGGTGTCTGTTCTGTACGTGATCTAGGCTAATTTCTCCTCAGCTCTTTCTGACTCACACATGCTACTGTCCTTGTTTATTGAAATTCAAAATAAATCCCTGTAGACTGTGGAAAAAAGTACCCTCATCAAAAACAAACAAACAACAACAACCCCCCCCCCCCAACCTCAAGTTAAAAGTCTAAATTAAAAGTTCTAGAAGCAAAATTCTTCTTGATAAAATGCAGCATGCACAGCATTCATGCCTTCCTCAGGCATGACATTGTATGCTCATCTCTAATCTAATTAGACAGGATGTGTTATCTGTGTTAAAAAGGGAAGGGAAAAGGAGATTATGAAAGTGTTTTTTGTTTTTTTTAAAATATATCTTTACTGATTTCAGAGAGAGGAAGGGAGAGGGAGAGAGAGGGAGAAACATCAATGAGGAGAGCCATTGATCGACTGCCTCCTGCACTGGGAATCAAGCCCACAACCCCGGCCTGTGCCCTGACAGGGAATCGAACCCCAATCTCCTGGATCCTAGGTCGATGCTCAGCTGCTGAGCCACACCCAGCTGGGCAATAGGAAAGTTTTTTAAAAAGATCAATCAATGTATGAATCAGTCCAATCAACATGTTTACTAAGCAGCTACTTCCTGAGCATTTACACATATTGCATCTTATTTCCATATTAAAAAGCTGTTTTGCTCAAATTAACCCACCTTTCAAATGTAACCTCTTCTAGGAAAAAAACATGGTTGAAATCAATCCCTAAGGGACGCATGTGCCAATGCCTCACACAAAGAAAGAGCAAAGGGTCTTTCTGTCAACAATCTTCTTTGCTTAATTACTTCACATCCCCAAGTTCAACTATGAAACATTTAGTCCTTTGGACTTAATTTGTTGCCTTAAAAATTTTTTTTTCTCCTTAAAGAGTAAATATCCCCATGAAAGGTAACAAAGTTATTTATTTACCTTACAGTGTGAGTCAACTTATCAGAATTTTCTTCCTGAAAGCTGAGCTAACTCCCCAGAGGATGGGTGTTTTTTTTATAGGGGGATATACGGAAGAATAATTTTGGACCATGTTCTACTATCTGGATGGAATCTGCAGATTTATGTAGAAAAAGTGACAAGAAAGAGAATGGAGTGGGAAAAGGGGAGTTAGGGGAAGATCGTTTTCTTTCTTGACCATTCTCTTTAAGGTGGTTCAGATTTTAGGATCCTGTAAAGGAGGCAAGAGCTGATGATATTCCCATAGTCAGCACTTAGGATGGTGGTTTCATTCATACATGTGGAAATGAAATCTGTGTTGTCAACAAGGCCGAGAAAGCAGAAGCAGCCACGGAACTCAGAATGCTCTGACCTTCTGGCCGAAGCTCACCTACATCATTCATACTTCTCTGTATGTCTCTGATGGATAAAGTTCATCGTTACGTGGCAACCGGGAAGCACCCTCATGAGCTAAGAGCGATTTGAGGGTGCATTTTAGGGAAGTGCACTAGTTTCATGGGGACGTTTTGTGTGAGTTTTGATCATTACCTATTAGGGAGTGTGGTCCACTAGGTAGCCCTTCAGACCAGCGTCGACATTATTCCATCATATCATATGATTTTGTGCGAATCATCCACGTTTTCAGTGCGTGAATATTTTCTCAAATCCAATGGAAAAAACTTTCAATTCCTTATAAATGAAGTGTTAAAGAGGAAGAAAAGTTTGTTTTGTTTTCCAGTTTACAGACTTGGATATTTGGTTTGCTGCCGGGCTGGAAGGTTTGTCGGTACTGGAGCGCTGCTGTGGTTCAGCTTCAGGGCGTCTCATTGATGGAGATGTTTAGCTGTGTCACCTGACCTTGTGCAAGGAGCCTCTTCTCGCCACCCCTCAGAGGACAGGCCTTGAATACCTGCTGGAAAGCAGTGGGGTTACTTTACATAGTGGACGCCTCACCAGGCACATCATAGGGACAGAGTGGTACATGGCACCTCTTTATAGGTACTTTGAGCATGAGAAAGCTCCAGAGAGATGTCCCCAGGGACACTCCAGCATTAACTTTGCTTCACACAATGCAAGGTTGTACATACTGCACATACCGTAATTAAAGTGATTCAAGTTCCTTCTGTCTGCACTGTGGAAAGTGTTCCGAGATGTGGAAACCCTTTGCTAACTCATCTGTATGGTGATTAGGTTACTAGACACGTCTGTTTACCTGCTTTGAGAAACTTCCTCAACAGTAATGTAAGGGGAGACTGTGCTTTGATATCAGATCGTAATAATTTGCTGCAAACAGGACGTAGAAGTTTATTTCCAAAGACAACTTTTTGGTCTTTCCAGGCTAAAATACACAAAATAATGTGTTACGTGTTTGTAAGGAAGCAGGGTGTGGCTCTTCCTAGCTACAGCAGCTTGTGCCGTAGCCTGGGAGGTCAGATGTAGGTGTCCTTGGGAAGTATGTTAGTCTTGATAGGACCGAGTATATGTATTTCAGTACTAGTAATAGTATCTGAGTATTTGACCAGAATTTTCATACTTCTAGATATAAGCTCCACAGAGACAGGGGTTTTTGTTTGTGTGGCATTCTGCTGTGTCCCTGTGCTTAGGAAATACCTGTCATTTAAAAGTTGCTACCATACCAAAGAACAAATGAACTTGAAAATATCCTCTGCATTAAAAATAATCTCAGAAGTTTAAATGCTTCTTGAGAGTTTAAAAAGTGTTTTACCTTGCTATGGAGATAACAAATTATTATTTTTCAGGGAAAGCATCTAACAAATGAATATATTACATAATATGATATCGGTTTTGAAAACTCCTGAAAACATTTTATATTATTTGCAATATGATAGTTGCAAATTATTGGCAAAGTTGATGTCAACCAAAGAATCCTGGGCAAGAGGCAGCTGGATTTTTATATTTACAAGAGATATGAAAATAGTTGTGTAGTAATCCAGGTGCTGAGAATGAAGGGATCTATTTTGATGTCTGTGTGGTATTGCACATAAGATAAGTTTGGAAGCATTTGCATTTGTCCCCATCATTCAATTAAATATGTGCTAAGTAACAAGTAGTTGGCTACTTACAAGGGATGCATGTCCTGGGAGATTACAGTGTAGAAGAGAAAGACTCATAGACGGCTACTTTCAACACAATTTAAGAGCCATGATGGAAGTGTGTTTGGAGACACAGAAGAGGGGCCCTTAAGCCAAACTGGGGTTGAGAGTGAGGGTGGGGAGGCAGGAGGGCCAGGATAGGCGTCAGGGGTATGGGGTATTAATCTGAGTCTTGGGAGAGATGAGCATGAGTTGGCCCCACGGGGAAGGGGAGAACGTTCTGTGCAGAGGCAGCAAGAGAATTCCCAGAGTTTGGGAACTATATTCAGTTTTGTATTACTGAAGGTAAGGAGGAAGATGAGGATTGTGAGGAAGGTGGGGCATGGCCAATTGCTGTGCTAAGAAGATGGAACTCCATGCTGAAGATGGTAGGGAACCATGGAAAGATCACAGAGGAATTCTTAGATATGGCTGTAAACAGGTATGCTGATGGTAGTCTGGAGGGTGGTTTTAGGTGGACAAGGCTGAGTGGGCAATCATTTGCTCAGGTGAGAGAGAAAGGCCTGTCTTGGACAGTTTAAACTGAGAAGCAGAGGAGAGGACGGCTCTAGAACCAGGTGTTTAACAATTATTAGTCCAATCTAGAATTATTAGTTTGAATGATATATTGTCTACATTCTATCAAAAATTTTTTAACTTTTTAAAAAAATATAACTTTATTGATTTCAGAGAGAGGAAGGGAGAGGGAGAGAGAGAGAGAAACATCAATGATGAGAGAGTCATTGATCAGCTGCTTCCTGCAAGCACCCGATTGGGGATCAAGCCTGCAACCTGGGCATGTGCCCTGATCGGGAATCGAACCGCAATCTCCTGGATCCTAGGCAGATGCTCAACTACTGTGCCACTCCCACCCGGGCTTTACTAGTTTATTTTTAAAATTATATTTTCTAAATTAGGAAAAAACACATTTGTTGAGAAGAAAAGTATTGTTTTACATTTTTGCAAATCTCTTAATGTCTTACTTTATGAGACACATTCTCGTATCTGTTTCTGCATTTATTTGTTGCAATATATTGTTTTGGTTGAAGTGTATGAAGAAAATTTGGCCTTATACATATGTGTAGTTGGAAAAGGAAGACATGTTTTAATATTCTTTTCAGATAATTATGGATCTTCTTCTTTAATATCGTGCCAAAATAAGTGGTAGTTCCTTAGGGATAAATGCAATGTAGAATCAGAAACCATATCAATGAACTTTTTTTACTCTTGTACCTTGAATGGAATGTATGATTTTGTAACATATTATTCATTTGGAAAATATTAGTTGAGTTATACACATTTCTTTTTCTTTTAAAAATTTTAATTGAATTTATTGGGTGACATTGGTTAATAAAATTGTATAGGTTTCAGGTATATAATTCTATAATACATCATCTGTATATTGTATTATGTTCACTATCCAAAGTAAAGCCTCCTTCTATCACCATTTGTCCCCCCTTTACCCTCTTCTACCTCCCCCATTTCCCTGTACCTCTGGAAATCACCATACTGTAGTCTATGTCTATGAGGTGGGTTTTTTGGTTTTTTTTTGCTTAATCCCTTCACCTTTTCCACCCAGCACCCCAACCTCCCTCCCCTCGGACAGGTAGTCTGTTCTCTGTATCTATGAGTCTGTTTCTATTTTGTATGTTTATTTTGTTCATTAGATTCCACATATAAGTGAAATCATATGGTATTTGTCTTTCTCTGACTGGTTTATGTCACTTAGCGTAATACTCTCCAGGTCCATCCATTCTATCCTGAAAGGTGAGATTTCCTTTTTTTTGTTTTATGGCCAACTAGTATTCCATTGTGTAAATGTCCCGCAGCTTTTTTTATCCACTCATCTATTGATGGGCATTTGGGCTGCTTCCTAATCTTGGCTATTGTAAATAATGCTTTAGTGAACATCGGGGTGCTTTTGCTGTGTTCCATAGATTTTGGGTTGCTGTGTTCTCATTTTCATTTGTTTCAAGGTATCTTTTGATTTCTTCCTTGATCTCATTAACCCATTCATTGTTTAGTGATACATCTTTAGCCTCCATGTATTTGTGTTTTTTTCCTTGTGATTGATTTCTAGTTTCATACCATTATGGTCAGGGAAGCTGCTTGATATTATTTTAATCTTCTTAAATTTATCGAGGCTTGTTTTGTGTCCAAACATGTGGTCTGTCCTAGACAATGTTCTATGTGCACTTGAAAAGAATGAATTATACACACACACACACACGTCATATATGTAAGTCTGAATAACCACATTTTGTCAGGGAAGTAACATTGGTGTTCCATGAAAAACAGTGACTACTTCAGCTCACAACTCAAACATTATTTGATAGAACAAACGGCAACTTTATAGAATAAGTGCTTTTCCAGATACTCATCACAGAATATTAAAAAAATGTATATTTCAAGAATCAAGATTTAATTACATTGATTGTTACCGTTTCATCTAGGACTTTACTTTCTTAAGTGAAACTGACTCCCCTCCCCCCTTTTTTCCTTTTCCTGCAAGGGGGTGGTAGTGAAGAATACAATGGCTACTAATTGATTTTGTTGCCACTGCCTTGATTTGTTTTAAGGCACCAGTGGTTTTACCCATTGCTTTTGTACCATCAGTGCAAATGTTAACACAATTGTTCCCAGATACATGATATTAAAAAAATTATTGTATACTTTGAATGTTTCAGCACCTCTTATGGTTGTTGTCAGGCATTCATATAAAAGAGCTTCTTTGATTTAGCTGGTGCTGATACCTGATGAATACAGACAAAGCAGCAAGTCCAGACAGTCTGCAGATCTGTGCATTTCTAAGGCAAAAGTGCAGTTCCGCAGACAAGATCAGTTTTCATGTTTGTAGTTAAATCTTCAATTTGATGACTTACCGTATCATTGGGAAGTGGCAGTGCTGATTTCTTTAGTTGACTTTTTATCTGGAAAGCATTCAGTAAAATAAAATCTTCCAGGCTTTATTGGCCACTTACCTTCGATGTTCACTTCTTCAGTCAATGCAGTACAATAACTTACCTTGAAAGATTCTTCCCTGACTTTTTCATTTTACATTTGAAAAGCTGCATAAAATTTGGCTTTTCAAAGATCATTACACTTATATTTAAAAATTCAGTACCTTTTTATTTAACTGGCACCATAATATAATTAATTCAACAATGTTCCACTGTATAAGACATAATAAGGTAAATGATTAACGTCTATAAAGCCAAGGGAATGATGGCATCATATTTTTATTCCTTATTTACGGTTTCTACCAGTTGCTTTCGATTTTATTTCTCCCTTCCACCAGTCAGGGAACTCTGACATGTCATTTTCACCCTTTTCTCCATCATTAGATGTAGACAGTGCATCTGAACCTTGATGAAAACAAGGCTTCTAATGTCTCTTAAAAAAACACGCACACACAAAACTTATGAGTGGTTTATTTTTGTAATTTTCCATGTATTTATTTTTATACTTTATTTTTCCATTACAGTTTATATTCAATATTATTTTGTATTAGTTTCAGGTGTACAGGAAAGTGGTTAGACAATCACATACTTTACAAAGTGGTCCCCCAATTATCCCCATTATTTCAAGTACCCACTTGGCCCCATACACAGTCATACTATTATTGACTATATTTCCTAAACTGTACTTTATATCTCTATGACTATTTTGTGACTATCAATTTGTATATTTTCCCTTTTTAAAGCAAAATATCAGTCTCCAGAGTCAGACAGATGAGGATTTTAATCTCTTCTTTATCTATGATGAACAGTGTAACAGACAGATTCTCAAGGCCTCAGTTTTTGAATGTAATTTCTGTGGTCAGGAATCTGGGAGTGGTTTTCGAGGTGGGTGGGGGAGGGGGTGGTCCTAGCTCAAGTTTGCTCGTGAGACTATAGTCAAGATGTTGGCCAGTGCTGCAGTCATCTGAAGGCATAATATGGAACTTGGAGGGTCTATTTTCAAAGTGGCTCACTCACATGGTTGGCCAGTTGGTGCTGGCTATTAGTCTCAGTGGACTTTTCCAGTGTTTTCATTAGATGGTGGCTGTCTTCCACAGAGTGTTCAACCGTATTTGATTAGAACAGTGGCAGTGTTGGGTCTATTCAAACAAATAGACCAAATTGAATATATATTTCAACATTTAAATGAAGCAGAGGATTTTTAAATTCTCCTTTTGAAGTGATATTAACAACCATTCTTGACCATGTCTGGGAGGGCTTCTGGGCGTTGAAGGTTGTAGTCTTCTCAGACAGTATGATTGCTTTAGCATTTCACAGAAAACTTTTATTTTGAGACATCAGTCTTTCACTAGTCACATTTATCTACATAAAGTTTGCCAGAGGCCCTGATTTTGAGGTTTGAATTTTTATATACCAAGTGACAGAAAATAATTTTAGGGGAGATTTTATTTTGAAAAAAAAATTGCCATGGATTTTGTCCATGAATTTATTTGCATGGCCATTAAGGCTTTTATTATACATAATAATAAATGGATGTGGCCAGGTCTATTAGGGGAGACCTCCCCAATAAGCCAATAGAATCACATGTAGGTTACACACAGAGAGGGAGAGCTTACACAATAGCAGCTAGCAGAGCAAGCATTGGGCTGGGAAGTCCTGGTCACTCGCAGTGTCCGCAGGTAGAGGTGGGCATTGTCTCAAGCCAGGCGGCTACAGTGGGAGCACAGTTTGGTGGAGTGGAAGTCTGATGGGGCTCCAAGTACAGCCAAACTCCAGCATCGGGTGGTAGGAGCTCTGAGTTCTTATAGCCCACAAGGGGCAGAGGTCCCACCCATACCAATGTCCAGATGGAGTCCTTACCCAAGTATCCAGACTTGTGTTTTAGGGCATTACCGTTACACCAAGGACCTGTCTTGACACAGTACTTGACAGAACAGTCATGACTGACAATAACTCCATATTGGATTGTCAGAGGTGTCCAAAAGTCCACTCTTACTCTAAACAGGGGAGGAAACAAAATACAAATAGATTGTATTGAAAAAGCCCATCATTATCTTTGGAGCATCTTTTAAGTGACTTTGGTTTTTGAGGAATTGCAGTTACTGGAGTTTTCACTTTCTGCAGATACATCAAGAGAGTTGTCATCTTTTAATTTTTTTAAAAAGTTACCAAAATCCAAAAATTGGGAGGAAGAGGCAAGAAGTTTTGGGAGCAATATAACATTTGTGAGAAATGAGGAAGTATTTACTCTGGAACCCCCACCACGGCCTTATGCCACTGCGAATACTGATACCAGCTCAAGCTCACAGTCTCTCCTGTCCCTTCCTCCCTCCTGGAGTCCTAACGTTCTGCGCTTGCTCATTTCCCGGGGATCCGAAGCTGGCCTCCTTGTTCATCTGTCACCCAGACCCAAACCAGAGCCTGATCAGAGACCCTTTCGTGGCTCCCCACCTCCAAATCCCCGCACTTCTGGATTCTGCCCCAGCAATGCTGCCCAGCCCTGCTTTCTTTCCATTTACTCTTTCCCGCTCGCTGCCTCTGCCCCAGGGTCAGGCTGATCCCCTCCTGCGCTATTGCAGTGGCTCCTGGTGGCCTCTGGGTCCCTCAGTGTCACCCCCTCTAACCTGCTTCCAGATTACTTTTGTCTGCCCCAAAGTCTTTCAAGTTTATTAAATACAGAGCCAGTGTCTCAGCCTACCCCTGGAGGTGCGCCACCCGAAGGCACCCAAGTTACCTTTTCCATTTAATGTTATCTTCCCTCTGACTGTCCTGAAAGGGACTGTGAGCTTTTCTCCAGCGCCTCCGCGGAGTTCCTCGCTCGCGCTGCGAACGCCGTGGGCTGCAATCCTACCCACCCTCAGTGCCTGTCTCAGCCGCACCTCCTTCGCAAGGCTTGTCCTCATGACCTCCTTTCCTCCGCCAGACTTGCCTCTCTCTTCAGGACACTCGCTGAACTTTGTATCCCTTGTATTTAGTCACAATCTGTTTCTTTTAATAGAGCGCGAGTGTACTGACCTTATCGCTCCTACAAGATGATAACGTGCTTGAAAGGACAGACTCAAGCATTCTTCGTTTTCTCCTGCCAACTCCTAGCCAGGGACTTAGCAAGTAACATGACTTCAATAAAAATGTGCGTTAACCCATTTTAAAAAGTATTTAGGACAGGAAGGGAGCAAAATCCCCGTGTTTATCCGACGCAATGTAAAGTTACGCAGAATAAAGAAGTCACACGTGTAACCACAGGCACACACGCGCGTGTATGTATCGCTGCGCTGAGAGGACGCTCGGGCGCTGCCTTCGATTCCCGGGCTGCGCGCCCCGCCGTCCCCGCAAAACTTAGCCGCTGCCCAGATTATAATTTTAAAACAGAAAACTGGCGCCAAAGTATATTCAGTTGGGGACCCTGTGAGAGGGAACGCTGGCAAACGTTTACCCAGTTAAGAGAGAATTTGCTCCGAGGCGCTGGGGAGGACGGTGCGGGCGGCGCGCGCCCCGACCTTCCTGCTCCGCGGGAACCCGGCCGACCGGCTCCGCGCCGCCCCCGCCTCCCCCCGCGGCCCACGGCCCCGCCCCGCCCTCGCCTCGGGCCCGGCCCCTCTCCCTCTCCCTCTCCGCGGGCGGGCGGGCGGCTGGGGCGGGGCTCGGGGTCCCGGGGGCGAGAGGCCGCTCTCGGCCGGGGTTTCCAGGTGAAGGGAGAGAAAACAACCGGTCGGGCGAGGCGGGGCCGGCGGGCGGGCGGGGCGAGGGCGGAGGGCGCATTGCCTCATCCTGTACATTTTACTGGCAACGGAGCGCATCCGGAGGAGGGGCCGGGCGGAGCCGCCGCCGCCAATGGCCGCGCGCGGCGCGGGGGAGGCCGGCGCGGCCGCCGCCCCTCGGCCCCGCCCCCGCCCGCCCGGCCTCCTATAAAAGCGGGCGGCCCGGGGCCGCGCCCGTAGCCGCGCCGTCCTCGCTCCCGCAGCTCCAGCTCCCGTCGCAGCCGCAACCGCAGCCGCAGCCGCAGCCGGGAGGCAGCCTCGCGCCGCCAGCCGGTGGCGCCGGTGCGTAGGGGTCCCCGAGCGCCCAGCCCGGGAGCATGATCGTGGACAAGCTGCTGGACGACAGCCGCGGCGGAGAGGGGCTGCTGGACGCGGCCGGCGACTGCGGCCTCATGACCAGCCCGCTGAACCTGGCCTACTTCTACAGCGCGTCGCCGCCCGCCGCCCCCGGCGCCTGCGACGCCAGCTGCGCCGCCTCGGGGCCCTCGGCGCCCGGCTCGCCCGGCTCCGACTCCTCCGACGTGTCCTCCGCCTCGGCGGTGTCCTCCTGCGGGGCCGTCGAGTCCCGGCCCAGAGGCGGCGCCCGCGCCGAGCGGCTGCAAGGTACCCACCGGCCCCCCGCCTCTGCGCCTTAGCGGCAGGACCTGCCCCACAGGCCGTCATTTATTAGGCGACTGCTGGACGCCTCTCCCTGGGCTGGGCGTTCGACCTCACCCCAGCCCCTAGGTCACCTGTGAAATCGCGCTCCCGCAGCTGCCTTCTAGCCTAAAACGCCTCTGGGAACCGAGGGCTCTGACTTCTGGGGGTGTAGTGGGGGGGGGTGTGTGTGTGGGGGGGGGGCGGACCGCATTCTCTGTTTAAAAAAGCAGCTTTCGTCAGCTGTAATTCACATACTGTGGCGAGGCTTTGGGTCCGATGTAGGGGTAGTGTTTTTGTGGCTTTTTTTTTTTCTTTTTAAAGTGAAAAGGTTTGAGTACTGTGTTTAAGATCATGACTTAGTTCTTCCTAAGTATTTGTGGAAGTTTTAAGTAAAAGAACTTTACGTCAAAGGAAAGAAGCCGATATTAAGATGTAAGGTGAAGCTGGACAGAAACCCAACCCCGCGGATGCCTTTGGTCTGTGCCGCTGGCGCATTTTGAGCGGGCCCGGAATTTCTGCGGTCCTGTTTTTGTTCTGTGTGCTCTAGAACGGTTAAGCCCTTTCTGGCAAAGAAACACGTAATGTTTTCTTTCTTTGGTTGTGAATTGGTTAGTTTCATTTTTAAAATTTTTATGTATTGATTTGAGAGAGAGAGAAACATCGATTTGTTGTTCCACATATTTTTGCATTCATTGGTTGGTTCTTGTATGTGCCCTGACCAGCGATCAAACCGGCAACCTTGGTGTATTGGGAGGGCGCTAACCCACTGAACTGCCTGGCCAGGGCTGGTTAGTTTTTTTTTCTCTTAATGAACTGAGTTGTGTAATTTGGGGGAAAACAGGATGCCACTGTGGGTAGACTAAAGAACCTCTAGACAATCTCAAATGTTGGAGAATCTAATCAGCATGATTTAAAGAATGTTATCTTTTAGGTGTTCCCCACTGCTATGCACTTTTGGTTGTCTTTTATTTTAGAAAGTGATTAGCCAGTTTAATTTAAAGAAGTGATATAAGCCACGTAGTTGTATGTTAAGCGTTCCACTAAAGCAAACTTGTGTGTGTGTATTTGGAACCTTTTCTCCCACATTTGGCTTTCATCTGGTTGAAACTGCTTTGCTAGTTCCCTGGTTTACAGCATAACCGTAGGGGATTTCTGAAACTGAATTTTTCTCCTTGTGACGTTGAATTATTAACTCTTGTCATTCCAGAGAAATGTTGTGTTAGATTCTGGCAAGATATTCCTAAACTTAAATGTAAAACCAACTAGTTATTTAATTTACCCTACCCATCATTAAATTGTTTCTTGCATATATTTATGACATATATGTTCAAATTATGTGTTGTTTCTTGTCCCGTCTTCCCACTTCTTTCCACTGTCAGTGAGGTGGCTGGATTATTCATTTCCTGACTTTTTGCATGTTTACTTTATGTTCAGCTCATCCCAAGAGGTTGTGACATAGTAGTGGTCAGAAGTGGAATGCTGTACTCACAGACTACGTATTAAAGTGTGTTTTAGAGTTGAACTATGAAATGAGATTACAGATTTCCTTTTTACTTAGAAGGGCTCTCTGAGCAATTCTAAAAACAGTCAGTGAGGGGAAATCCTGCCTGCGTGTGTGGAAATGTGTTTCAGCTGAGTGAATTTAAGCAGATTTCTTGGCATAGCTGACTGAATTGAGCAAAATAATAAAAAACAGATCTAAGACATTGTTCACTGTTAGGCTTTGGTACATTGAGATCTTTGGAGGAAGTTTGTTTTGTGCTTTCTTAGGTGAGTGCATTAGTAGACTTTTAATTTTTTATGTGGGCACAAGGCCTTTGTTTGAAAAGCTAAAAATTCATCATTTACTCCTTGCTCCCCCAAGGTTTTTCAAAAGTCAAGAATGATAAATCTAGGAGAGTTAGGGTTGAAAATCTGTGATAGTGTCTCGGGGGGTTAATAGGGCTGAGAGACAGAGAGGCTTAATTTGGATTTATCTGTTGGCTCTGAACACCCTTGAAAACACAATTGTATGAGCTTTAATTCTTTGGGGTGCCTGATGGGGAAAAGTATTCAGGCAGCGTCAAACCTTAAGTAGGACTGGGGACTGACATGTAGGCCATTGACTAGAACGAGTTGGAAAGGCTTTGCATTCTGGTGATTGAGGACTTGATACATTAGACAGCTATGCTTTTGAGGTTACCAAGATTTAATTGGGATATGTTTTGTTTTCTTTTGAACAGTTGAGCCCCATATGGGGGTTGGAAAGCAGCAGAGAGGACCCTTTCAAGGTGTTCGTGTGAAGAACTCAGTGAAGGAACTCCTGCTGCACATCCGAAGTCACAAGCAGAAGGCTTCTGGCCAAGCCACGGATGATTTTAAGGTGGCATCTATTTCTTGTTTTGTGTTAGAGGTCAGGAAGGCTAGTCCATTGGGGTTGTTATTTTTTGCTGTGCTAGGCCCAGTAAATCTTGTAGACCACAAAGTCCATAGGACAGAGAGCAAATATATTTTGCTATCTGCCATGTTCCTGTCACAAGCCCAGTGATAGGCACTTGGTAGGTGCACAAGAGAAATTTAATGAATGAATAAATGAAGGCAAATTGGGGGCAGGGAAATAAACAGAGTTCAACTGAAATGGAATGTTTTGATTAAGAAAGGGAACACTCAAACGGCCTTATTAATTTTATCTTGATGTAGTTGAACTAAGGTGAAAGAGCAAGTGGGGGGAAGGTGCAAGATAGAATGAAAATTAAGATAGAAAATAAATATTGATAGAATAGCTGCATCAGAGGTTTATGGTGAGCTATAAAAAGTGGTAGAGATAAGTATGTTTATTGATGTATATTAAACAGGAAGCCATTTAATATTACACTAAATTGAAAATCTTTTTTCCTTATAGACCCAAGGTGTGAACAGAGAACAATTCACAGGTAAGAATTACTTCTATTCATGATATTATGGGGGCTTTAGAGTAAAATAACGTAGTGTGATTATGGGTAAAAATTGCAAAATAAAATGATCCATATTCCTTTCTTGGGTGTAGAATTGACAAACACAGTGTCATATAGTGGGAAAAGGAAAGGACCTGATTCGTTGTCTAATGGACCAGCTTGCAAAAGGTCAGCTTTGCTGCATAACCAGTTTTTGGTAAGTATCTCACTATTTCCCTCTGAATACCTTTCGGAAATTATTCCTGGAATAATTTTGGAAGGGTGTGTGTGTAATTTACTTTTTCTTTCTTTCCAGACACCACCTCAAACACCAACACCCGCAGAGAGCATGGAAGATGTTCACCTCAGTGAACCCAAACAGGACAGTAGTGCCGATCTGCTTCAGAACATTATCAACATCAAGAATGAATGCAGCCCAGTTTCCCTGAATACTGTCCAAGTTAGCTGGGTGAGCCCTGCGGTGGTCCCTCAGAGCTCTCCCCGAGAGCAGTGTCAGGACTTCCGTGGAGGGCAGGTCTTCAGTCCACCTCAGAAGTACCAGCCTTTCCAAGTCAGCAGCTCCCCACACATGATGGATCAGGCTTCCATGTACCAGTATTCTCCACAGAACCAGAACATGCAGCAGCCGCAGTCGCAGCAGCAGCCACAGCACTATACCCACAACCCAGCTCTGGAATACAGTCCTTATTCCAGAACTTCCCAGTCCCCCAACTATGAACCAAACTTCTTTGATAACCCAGAACTACAGTTCTGCCCAAACCAAAGTTTTGCATCCCTTCTAAGTAGTCATGGGGAATGTGAGAATGTTGCTGTTCCTGTTCAGACTTCCCCCAGTGTTCAGCAACAAAATGACGCCCACCTGCAGAGCTTCAGCCTGGTGCCACACAGTGCCTGTGAGGCCATGGCTGGGCACGATGCAGGTTCTGTGCCTTTAAGCACTTCACTGCCATTCCAGAACATCATCAGGAATCCAATGAACACCACGCAGTTAGGGAAGTCATTTTTTCAGTGGCAGGTAGAGCAGGAAGAAAACAAATTGGCAAATATCTCCCAAGACCAGTTTCTTTCAAAGGATGCAGATGGTGACACGTGAGTATCCCATTATTTCATGTATCTAATTTGGTAAACCATACTTGTTGCACGTAGTGGGCAGAGCATTTCTCTAGGGTATACCAAGTTAGACCTTACTGAATGGTTGGCTAGTCAAGATGACCAGTGTAGGTAGAAACTGCAGTTCAATGATAGCTAGTATTTCAGAAAAGATTTCCTTTTTTTTCCTGGTTGAACAAATTACCTGTTCTAGATTAATAAAAATATGTGCGTCGTCTTTGACTAATTGGCTTTGAAAGACTAGCATAGACAATATCTATAGAGAAAAAAATAGATCATGATTAGTTGGTCATGCTCAACTGTGAGTTGATTTATAGATTGAATTCTTATTCTTACCTGTCCTGATATCTTTGGCCTTTTGCAAATTATGTATGTTCTCTGTGCCTCAGTTTCTTGACATGTAAAATGATAATACCTCCCTTATAGGGTTTTTATGAATATTAAAAATAATAGATTTAAAGTGATTAGTAGTAAGGTGCTTGGCATTCTTTTTCTTATTTCTCGTAGCCTGACACATCGTGTTGCAACTCAGATGTATTGTCAACTTAGCAGAAAAGACAACTTATGCTCTGTAATGTTTTATTTGAGTGTACCAACATATCAAGAAAGAGGCTAAAAGAATACTTTTTTAAAAAGATGAACTTAGTGAAATCAGAAGTAATTCACCTCTTTTCCTTGTCTCTCAGGTTCCTCCATATTGCTGTTGCCCAAGGGCGAAGGGCACTTTCCTATGTCCTTGCAAGAAAGATGAATGCACTTCACATGCTGGATATTAAAGAGCACAATGGACAGGTAAGGACCTTGACAGAGTGAGGTGGCAAAGATGTGGTCTGTGTGAAGAGAATGATATCTACAGATAGTTTCAGAGCCCAAGACCAAGAATGTTTAGTTAATATTAACTGTGAGATGTTGACTCTGCCACCATCAGCCTTGAAGCCATTAACATTAACTTTGTAGTTATTTGAACAAAGACTAACTGGGTATAATAAAGCCACACCGTAAGTTTACTTTAGTATTCTTGTTACAGTATCTTATTATTTATTAATAGGATTTATTTTTTCTGTGTGTGTTTTTCCCCTCAGTCTTAGTTTAGGTTCATATTCCTTGTTACGGTAGTGTTATATGTTTTAAAAACATTTCTTTTTCTTCTGAATGTCCACAGAGTGCCTTTCAGGTGGCGGTGGCTGCCAATCAGCATCTCATCGTGCAGGATCTGGTGAACCTTGGGGCCCAGGTGAACACCACTGATTGCTGGGGGAGAACCCCTCTGCACGTCTGTGCTGAGAAGGGCCACTCCCAGGTGCTTCAGGTAAGAGGCAGTGAGCAGGCTTCTGTTATCACAGGGCCAGAGAGAGAGGGCTTGAATGTTAGACGTTGGATGTGGGTTGCAGTAATCTATTTTGAGTTCACTTACTCGTTTCTTGGAATACTTGTGTGGCTTGTCTTTTGCTAACAGATACCTGTTTTTAAATTTTGCAGGCAATTCAGAAGGGTGCAGCGATGAGCAATCAGTTTGTGGATCTTGAGGCAACTAACTATGATGGTAAGCAAATAACACTTTACTGGGTGAAAAAACAGTTATAGAGAGGGGCCCTTTAGTTCTAAAGGTATATCAAGTTTTGTAACAAGAAGGAAGGGAGGTAATTAAAGCTAAAATATCCTATAGATGAAATTAGCACTAAGAGCCAATGACAGGATTGTTCAGATTGCCTTACTAGTTCTTGTGGCGCCCATTCATAGAGCACATTAGTGGCCATCCTCAAGGTTTGTAATTACCTAACAACTGAAAGGGCATGCTTGACCACTGCTCCACTATACTTTTTCTAGGCCTGACTCCTCTGCACTGTGCGGTCGTGGCCCATAATGCTGTGGTGCACGAACTCCAGAGAAATCAACAGCCCCATTCACCTGAGGTTCAGGAGCTTTTACTGAAGAATAAGAGTCTGGTTGACACCATTAAGTATCTGATTCAGATGGGGGCAGCAGTGGAAGCTAAGGTAAATTCACAGAAGACTTTGGAGATGGGATGGGGAGAAGTGGTTACTGCAACAGGCTTGTTCCCAAGTAGAGATTAAAATGTTTTCCCCTTTTCTTTTTAAATTAATGGAGTTGAGTAGCAAAGTATGGATTTTGGCTTCATTTTCATATACTGATAATCAAGGTAGTGCTTTGTGTAAGGTAGCTGCTTCATTGTGTGATCTAGACTTAATCTTGTTTTTTAAACTGGAAAATAGTTTTTTTCTCTTCAAATTTCAGGTTTATTTACCGAGTATCTCCTGTGTAATGGTGCACTGAGTTAGGGGCTCTGGGGGGAAAAATGCATAAATCTAAGCTACTTGAGTCCTTGGGAACCTAACTGTTTAATAGAATAAGTGAGGAATACAACTAATAAGTCTTCTGGGTGGCTACCAAGTGTGGAAACACAGGCAAGTACATAATAAATGGTTTATTGCATATTACAGTACACGATAAAACAATATCGTCTGTGTTTCTATATTTTATGGCCCCACTGTATACAAGGGTAGACTTATAAGAGGCATCTAGGAATTTAATAGGAATGAGAGATTTCATCTAGTTTGGGGTTAAGGAAGGCTTGGTGTAGAAAGAGCATCCGGAGTCTCCAAGAGCGTTTAGTGAGTCAGACATGTGAGAGACTGGGTGAAAATCGTGTTATGGCACAGTGTCTGGATGCTCAGCTTTTTCCCCCTCTTGCTTTTGACAAGGATCGGAAAAGTGGCCGCACAGCCCTGCATTTGGCAGCTGAAGAAGCAAATCTGGAACTCATTCGCCTATTTTTGGAGCTGCCCAGTTGCCTGTCTTTTGTGAATGCAAAGGTACTTTTACAAAGCTTCAATAATTGCACAGGAGTTAGAGTGACTTCCTTTACACCTTTTTCAAGCTTTCAAACTGTTCTCATGAAAGCCCCCCTTCCTGATGGGTGTCATTTTGTCCCTTTGTCTCAGGCTTACAATGGAAACACTGCCCTCCACGTTGCTGCCAGCCTGCAGTATCGGGTGACACAGTTGGATGCAGTCCGCCTGTTGATGAGGAAGGGAGCAGACCCAAGTACTCGGAACTTGGAGAACGAACAGCCAGTGCATTTGGTTCCTGATGGCCCTGTGGGAGAACAGGTGAGGGTGACAGAAGGGACAGGAAATGCTTTCAGGCACTTGGTCTGAAACATAAAGGGAGTTGAGGTTGTTTAGGGCTGGGCCAGCTGGTGCTCTTTAGGCAGGTTCTATCACTGTTTGTGTCCCTTGGTATTTAGTGAGTCAGTATCTGTAGAGTGTTCAGGAGAGTCCCAGGCACATAGTAAGTACTCAGTAAACATCGACTCTTAACAATTATTTCTGTCTACTAACTGATACTAAAGAAATAGGAAGGTTTTTTTATGCAGTTTAGAACCTAGTACTATTTTATTCTTTGAACAAAATTATGCTTTACTCATCATGGTTATATATTATCTTTGGGGATTGAATAGTTTCACATGACTGAACTTTTCTTGATAACAAGAACTGAATCTTTAAGGACTTAAGATATTTTTGATGGAAATTTTCCCTGGGGGAAATGAGGGTGATTGTGGCTATGAGTAAGCCATTACATATTTTGATAATCACAAAATAAAATATATGGAATACAGTTTAGCTATTCCTTTGATTCACATCCCTCATATGATCATAATACTAAAAGAACCCGTATTTGTAGAGCTCTTTATCACTTAAAATGGAGCTTTGATAATTTGTAAAGTTTTCATGTATACTACTTAATAGTTATGAAAACTTTGCAGTATGAGGGTTCATCTGAGAAAATGGAGATTCGCAGAGGTTCCAGGGATAGGAACCATCATGAAATAGTAAATTGGTAGAGTCCTAAACCCACTGTTCGCTTCTACTCGAGGTTCGTGGTATGTGGTCATACAGTGATGTTCTCAGGGCTTATTGAATACAGACAGCGTTTAACTCTTCGCTTAATGTTCTCGGGTTACTCTCCTTTCTGCTTTTGTCTTTTTGTGTCTGTGTGTATGTAGGGAGCGTCTTCTCCTTTGCTTCTCGTCAGACTGTGGTCATTGTGTCTTCTAGCGGCTGACAACTGCATCCCCCACTCCAATCTTGTTTCTTCTAATTTGTTGCTTTTAATCTGCTGTGGCTGAGAGACAGATAAGAAAGTCTGTCAGACTGGGGTATAAAGTCAGTCATTAGGCTCTGAATGAGCCTGGGGCTTTCCTGTCATCCATGAAGTTATGTGCAGATACTTTATTCTTGGGTATCAGGACAGCTGTTTTGACTTGAAGGGTATTAAGGATTGTGTGTATAAGGTGTGTTCTTGCTGAAGCTGACTGTAAAAAAAGAAACCTTACAAATCCTATTCATTTCCATTCCAGATCCGACGTATCCTGAAGGGAAAGTCCATTCAGCAGAGAGCTCCACCGTATTAGCTCCATTGGCTTGGAGCCTCGTCGGCAACACTCACTGTCAGTTAGGCAGTCCTACTGTATCTGTATATAGACCATTTGCCCTGTATCGGCAAATGTAAGTTGTTTCTATGAAACAAGTATGTTTAGTTCACTATTATATAGTGGGTTATATTAAAAGAAAAGAAGAAAAGTATTTAATTCCTCTTGGCAGATTTAAATATTTCATGCCCAGGTATCTGGGAGCTAGACATCTGAATTTAATATGAATGGTAAAATTGATTTCAATTAATAGTAGCTTTTGGATAGGAAAAGACTTTGATTTGTGGCACAAGGCATTGCTCATGTAGCTATTGCCAGTTTAAAAGCAGTTAAATTGTAAACATTCTTTAAAGAAAAATGAAAGCATTTGGAAGGGAAAAAATAAATCTGGATGTAGTATTGCAACTTCGTTTGGCCTGTTGCAATACCTGATAGTTACTAGTGTTGGAAAGTCTCTAGTCATTGGACTAGACAAAAGGTACCATGGTTATAATTTGATTTTTTCAAACTGTATATAATTGTTATTTTTGTTTTTTAAAATGTTTGTACATATTTGGTCATTAACATGGCCATATTTGAAATGTGTAAATCAATAAAATAAAACAGAACAAGTGAATTGTCACTATATTTAAAAATTATACACATTCAGAGGAGCTGTGTCATCACCCAACCACAGTATATCTCTATAGATGAAGCACATAGAGAGTTGTTCCCCGTGTGGCTGACAGAGCTCTGTTCGAATTTTAAATATGCTTTTCTTCGTGCATTGAGCTGAGACACGTTATTTGAAGGGAATTGCATGTTCTTAAAGAGAACACCTCTTTATGGCTCACTTTCTAGATTTATAATTTACTTGCTCTGTTGGGAATTTTGTTTTACCTTTATAGGAACAACAAATAGTCAATACCGAATCCTGTCTTACTGGGTTTTCACGTCAAATAATGATCATGTGCTGTGATGTTTTATATTACCACACAGAAAAAAATCCTTTATTTTTTAGTGATCTTGATTCATTTAATATTTTGCTTACTTCTGGCATACTCTGAGGAGTGTATTTGGATTTGATTGCTCACTAATTCATTGTATAAATTTGATTCAGTAAAACCCTTTTTTTTTAAAATGAGAAGTTTCACAAGCAACTGGTTAATCATCTTTGGCTTAAATTCTGTAAAAAAAGATAACCTTTGAATTGATCACATTGTTTGGTTTAGTATGTCTTGTGGACAAAAGTTAGTTACGGTTATTTGGTATCTGTAAATATGGCTATGCTATGAACCAGTCTATTTACTTTCATGGAAAAACTCATGCATGGTTTTAAATAAACATTAATTCAATAATTCTATTCGTCTTAAGGATGTGCATTTTCTTTCCATAGTTCCTTGCTTATATTTTCCTAGGTTGAAAAAGTGCAATTAATTACTAATCTGAAAACCTTTAACTTAGCTAATACATTTTAATTTGGGTTTTTTGGGGGGATAACTTGTTTCCTAAAGGTACACAACATAAAAAAAGCTCTGCTGAGTTCCTAGAGGTTTATTGGGTTCTGAAAATATGGAAGTTTAATAGATACTGATCATTTAGAAGGTTATGTGCTAAAAAAGCGTAAGTCTGTATGTTTATGTCTTTATTTTTTCATATTCTATCTTGTGGCACAGTGAACATAGGAAAAACAATTTGGAGATTATCAGGATCATCCTGAGAGATGTAAACCTGGAAACAGCGGTAAATGGGGTCTTTCCCTTTCCCAGCATTCCATTTTGACATGTGAGAACAAACACATCAACATCTCAATTAGCGTCAGTCAACTACCATATAATTTAGGTTATAAGAACTGAAAAAACATACTTATGCAAAAATACACAAGTGCTGTATACAATGTCAGAGGCATCACAGCCACCCAGAGTCCATGCCTCACAGGTTAAGAATCTACTGTAGTTTCATTTCTTTACATCAAATGTAACTTTTATATAAATACAATCTTAAGAGTCATTTGTATTGTAAATGCAACTTGGTACTCAGAACAGTAGAAATGATATACTCCCATTGGACATAAGACAATAAGCTTTTTCCCAAGTGAGCTTATATGTTCTCTTAACCTAAATTCTCTGATAATGAATTAATTGAACAGTGCTTAACAAGCATGTGATTTTGTGTGTGTGTGTGTGTGTGTGCAAAGTTGTATGATAGATAATATGAGGCGTTCAAAGACGTAAAAGGCATCTATTTTTTATCCTTAAGATGCATATATGGGAGACATGACATACACTTTACCAGATACCATAAAAAGGGGGAAGAAACAGGCTTAGAAGAGGAAGGATCTGAATGGGGAGAACTGGGGAACTTCAAGGCAGAACACTTGAGCTATATGTTCAGGAGAGTTGATTTGGATGTTCATAGTGGCAGAGGAGAGGGAGCTGAAAGGCAGAAACAGAAAATGACATGAACCAAGGCAGCAGAACTTTGGCGGGAACCACAGGTCATTCAGTGTAGTTTGGCTGGCATCTAGATGGCTAATAGGTTTTATCTTGTGTTCTA
Organism: Miniopterus schreibersii; assembly: GCF_964146895.1. Lineage (NCBI taxonomy): Eukaryota > Metazoa > Chordata > Mammalia > Chiroptera > Miniopteridae > Miniopterus > Miniopterus schreibersii. The sequence continues at coordinate 63,348,356 of NC_138106.1, read as the reverse complement.
CTTTCGGTAATATTTTCATAAGTAGCATGTTGAGAAAGATCCTCAAGCAGTCTCAGGCTTGGCAGGAGAGGGGCTGTGACTGATGAGTGACATCTGTCTTAGAGGTGTGGGACATATTTTAAAGAATGCGCCCCACAGAAACCAAGACTACATGCTCATTGCTACAACCTCAGTGCCTAGCACAGTGCCTGGCACAAAGGGGCTCATCAGTACTGGTTAACTGAGTAAATAGATGTATGCCAGTCCTGGCTGGGATCACCGGCTCTGGGGGGAAGTGGTGTTTCCAGCCAGAGTTATATTATTAAGTACTTATGAACTAATGAGTATTATATTTCTGAACTTAACCATATAATTTAACAATGATATCTATGGTGTGTTAATGAAAATGGGCACAGTTGTATTCTTTTGAAAATTGGGCAGCCCCTCTTTGCAAAGGACTACCTCTAGTACTGTACTTTGGTATTTCACTAAGGAATTCCCTGAAGTGTCAGAGACCAAATCTTCCAGCTTTGTTTGTTAATCAAATCAGTAACATTTAACATCCTTTCTATATTTTTACTTAATCAGGAGTGGAGAATTTCTTTCAACTCCTGTAACATTTAATAAATGTCAACTTCTTAGACTCAGTACCACTGACTTCCATTTTCTGATTACATCAGTTCTGTACTGAACATGAATGACCTCAGGGAAAAATCATCTCATTCTCTGGCTACGTTCTCTATGGCCCCACTGAGATCAGGGCTGGGCACAAGGTTTTCGATTAGTTATAACCAGACTGCTGGGCTTTTGTTTTTTCTGCTAGTGCCCTGGATTTGTCCTTGAGGGGAAGGGAGGGACCGTCTTATCATCAGAGGCCCTGTTCCTACCACAGTACCTGACATTGAGTAGACATTTAGTAAATACTTCTTAAATGGAATTTAAGTTTATGGCTCCCTTTTATTTTTAAAAAAATTTTTTTCTTCTAATTTTTAAATTTTATTTTTGTTTAAAATATTACAGATGTCCCTTTTTCTCCCCAATGACCCGTTCCACCCCATCCCATCCCCATCCCCAACCCCTCTCCCCACCATTGTCCGTGTCCTTGGGTTGTGCATATATGCATATAAATTCTTTGGTTACTCTCTCCCCCTCCACTCACCCACCCTCCTCCATCCTTCTGACATTCGTCGGTCTGATCTATGCTTCCATGTCATTGAATCTATTCTGTTCATCAGTTTATTAAGTTCTTTAGAGTCCACATATAAGCGAGATCATGTGATATTTGTCTTTCTCTGCCTGGCTTATTTTACTCAGCATAATATTCTCCAGGTCCATCCATACTGTCCTAAGGGGTACGAGATCCTTCTTTTTTACAGCTGCATAGTATTCCATGGTGTGAATGTCCCACAGCCTTTTTATCCATTCGTCTACTGATGGGCACTTGGGCTGTTTCCAGATCTTAGCTATTGTAAACTGTGCTGCTATGAACATAGGGGTGCATATATTCTTTCTGATTAGTGTTTCAGGATTCTTAGGATACATTCCTAGGAGTGGGATCACTGGGTCAAACTGCAGCTCCATTTCTAATTTTTTGAGGAACCTCCATACTGTTTTCCACAGTGGCTGCACCAGTCTGCATTCCCACCAGCAGTGTACTAGGGTTCCCCTTTCTCCACACTCTCGCCAGCAGTTTGTTGATTTGTTGATGGAGCAATTCTGACAAGTGTGAAGTGATACCTCACTGTGGTTTTAATTTGCATCTCTCTGATGATTAGCGACGTCGAGCATTTTCTCATGTGTCTCTTGGCCATCCTTATGTCCTCTTTGGAGAAGTGTCTATTCAAGTCCTTTGCCCATTTCTTAATTGGGTTGTTTGTCTTCCTCTTGCTGAGTAATGTGAGTTCTTTGTACACTTTGGAAATTAGCCCCTTATCAGATACATCCTTGGCAAATATGTTTTCCCAGACCGTGGGGTTCCTTTGTATTTTGAGGCTGATTTCTTTTGCTGTGCAGAAGCTTTTTAGTTTGATGTAGTCCCATATGTTTATTTTTTCTTTTGTTTCTCTTGCCCTAGGAGATGTATCAGTGAAAATTCCACTACGTGGGATGTCTATGTATGGCTCCCTTTTAAATTTATACTTTCTCAGTGTATTTTATACTTCAGTGTGTAAATGTTTTATCACATGAAACTGATGATTTAATTAAAAAAAATACTTTTATTCATCAGCTGTACACCAAATCTGGTTCTGCTTTATTTTCTCAGTGCCCTCAGTCCACCTTTGGAGTTGGTGTAGACCCAGAAACATTGCATGGATGGCACATTGCTAGGAGTAAGGGTGGAGATTGTTCTCAAAGTGTGTCTAGCTTGCTTGTGTGTATTTTCTTAAAATTTTCCTTATTTATTTTACAAATTTTTTTCAATTACAGTTTACATTCAATATTATTTTGTATTCATTTCAGGTGTATAGCACATTGGTTAGACAATCATATTCTTTACAAAGGGTTCTTCCTGATATTTTCAGTATCCACCTGGCACCATACAAAGTTATTACAATATTATTGACTATATTCCCTATGCTGTACTTTATATCCCCATGACTATTTTGTAACTACCAATCTGTGCTTCTCAATCCCTTCACCTATTTTACTCAGCCACCAACCCTCCTCCTATCTGGCAACCATCAGTCTGTTCTCTGCATCTATGAGTCTGTTTCTATTTTTTATTTTATTATTTTATTTTATTTTATTTTATTATTTTGTTCTTTAGACTCCACATGTAAGTGAAATCATATGGTATTTGTCTTTCTCTGACTTATTTCACTTAGCATAATTGGAGCTAGTTGGGTGGTGCTCTGTTGTGGTCTGAAGCCGGCCACTGGATATATCAGTTCTGGGGCGTCCTGGGAGGGGATCCAGCGCAGGTCAATGTCAGATGCTGCATGTGCCCAGCCCGGGGCTGCCCTGTAGGAGCTACAAAGTGACCTGCAGTTGGTAGCTGCCTGTGCCGGACCTGGAGGCGCGTGGGAGAGGCCATGCTGCAAACCAAGGCCTGCTGCCCCCAGTACCAAGTCTGGGGCCCTTCAGCAAAAGACACAGGGCACTCCAGATCTGCCACCGCCTGTTGGCTGCTGGTCAGGCTCATGCTGAAAAGACCTTTGGGTGGGACTTGAGTTGGGTGAGGTGGAGTGTCAAGAGGACAAGGGTGGAGTGAGCGGTGTTCATTTGGTTAGTGCAGATTTAGGTGTGGGGCCAGTGCTGAGCCTTGGGCCACTCAGCAGGAGGCACAGCTCACAGCCCTGCCCCCGACACAGCCTCTTTCGGTGCACAAGCTGGGTAGGGTGGGCTGGCAGAGTCGTCAGGGTGGGGCAAGTGGTGCTCACCGGGCTAAGGTAGATTCAGATTTGGCCATGTGTGGGAGGAAGACTCCCACAGGGACAGCGGTGGCTGTCCCTCCAGCCCTCATGCTGAAACCACAAAACTCAGTGTTTCACTGTATGTCTCTGGTGCCTCCTGAGCTGCTGTCCCTCTGCTAGAGCCCGGGTTGAGTTCCTGTGAGCCAGTCTGTGTGGGCCCTTTATGAGGACACCTGGGCTTCCAGCAGCCTGTGTCGCACCCACGTGGATGAGATCCCTGCTGATTTGCACAGCCAGATGTTGGGGGGCTCCTCTTCCCGGCCATGGTGCTCCAGGCTGGGGAGCTCAGTGTGGGGCTGGGACACCTCACTCCTCAGGGGAAACCCCCTCAGCTGAGACATCCTCCCAGTTCCCCACCAGCACCCTCGGGTGTGGGCCAGCCCGTTTAGGGCCTTTGCCCCTCCTGCGAGTCTCCACGTGGCTTCTTCTTTACAGCCTTAGTTATAAGACTTCTGTTGGGCTAGTCTTCAGGGGGTTCTCCAGGTTGACTGTTCCATAGTTTAGCTGTACTTTTGCTGCGCTGGTGGGAAGAGGGAGCACAGTGTTTACCTACTTCTCCGTCCTGCCGGAAGGCTGTGTAGCTTTCCATGCACATTCCTTGTCCCCAGCCCTGTGCTCCCCGCCCTGCCCCCCACACTGGCCCCCCTGCCTAACAGCCCGAGTGGGTTTTGGAACGAGAGTAACCAGGCAGTGTCTTTGGTAGACATTAGCATCTTTTATGAAGCTTATTAAATGTGCAGATTCCTTGGCCCCACCCCAGACTTTCTGAATCAGAATTTAGGGCTTTCAGGGCTCTTGGCTGGTATATGTGAAGATGGTTCTAGTGCAGTTTTAGTCTAAGAAAGAAAATGCAGACTTTGGAAGGTGTCTGTGTGGGGCTGGGCAGTAGCCATATGGTGGTAACAGAATGGGTTGCTGGAATGCTCTTGGGGGTGAGGTATGGATGACTGCTATGTTAATGGCATGCTGAATTCTGTGTTACAGAGCCTAGCTTTGAAGGAGAGATCAGGAGTCACCTAATTTTTGTTTTTTTGGTTTTTTTTTTCTTTCAAAAAACACTTTCTAAGGTCATTCTGGTTTTTAATCCTCAAGCGTATTAGTTTCCTAGGAGTATGTAACAAATTAGCTCAAACTTGGTGGCTTAAAACAGGAAAAATTTATTCTTTCACAGGCCAGGAGTCTGAAATCAAGGTGTTGGCAGGACCGTGCTCCCTCCAAAGGCTCCAGGGGAGAATCCTTCCTGGTCTGTTTCAGCTTCTGGCATCCCCAGGCTTTCCTTGGCTTGTGGCCACGTAACTCCAGTCTCTGCCTCCATCTGCACATGGCCTCACCCCTTTCTCCTCGTGTCTCTCCTCTGTCTGTCTTTTATAAGGACACTTGTCTTTGGATTTAAGGCTCACCTAGAGATTTCATAATTACACGTGCAATGACCCTTTTTCCAAATGAAGTAATGTTCACAGGTTTTTAGGATTAAGATGTGGATATATCTTTTTTGGGAACACCATTTAGCCCATTACACCAGGGAAAGAGGCTTAGTGATCTTTTCTGATACCATTTTTTCCCTCTTGCGAAGTTGTTAAGATGAATACTACTTCTTTATGAGAAATCCTATAGTTTGTCTTCAGAATCTGTGGACATCTTTTTACAGAATTATTGATTGAATGTATATCATCTCCATTTCATTTTAGCTGTATCATTTTATTAGCTGTATTTGGTATTGATGAGGAGACTCATTTAGCATTGATAAACTCTAGTAGAAACAAAAACAATAGTTATTGAGCTGTAATTTAAAAATAAAGTTATTATAATGGCTAAAAGAGATTTATTTATTTGAACCTTCCAACAAAGCTTCTCTGGTTATCATTAGTCATTCTATTCTCTGGTACACATATAAATAAACCTGCTTCCCCTTACCTTGGATCACACTACCTAGACTGCTCATGTGGGACACAACATGATCACAAATTAAATGCCTGTGTTTTAGACCATCTGACCTTGTAATAATAACACCAGGGTAGCCACTTATTGGAAAGTGCAGATATTTGAAAGTGAAGGGTCAACTTAAGGAAATGCATGGTTTTAGACAATAAATATTAATCCACTTTCCCAACTCCATTGAAATATATTGTTTTAGGTCTATATATATGTTTTTAAGTGACAGGATCTGGCTATTAATCTGAAAATAAAGATTTCTGTAGCACTCCAGACTTGGTAATTGGATTCAGCACATGCTTCCTGTTGAAATAGCTTGACAACAGGGATACATTTCAGATTGCAAAATAATACTAGATCCCTCAGCTTAATTGATTTGGAGCTTAAGTTTGAAATCACAGTTTCTTTTCTCAATTTGGGGTACCTTAATCCATGTGGTCTTTGTATTTGTAGTCACATCTCTCAGGAAGGACTTTAGTTTTAAGTGCTTTTACAAGAGTGTGGGGTACCTCTTGACTGGCTCTCCTGGAAGCCTCAGATACTGACGTCTCTGGCAGTGAACTTCTCTTCAGTCGCTCAGGCTTGCTTAGTTTGGGCATTTGACTCAGTGGGATCCTGCCATGGAGAGTCTGTCTTTCCAAATTGGCTCTATATGTGTTTTACATTAGATATCACTGTCATTTATTTTTAAAAATCTCTCTCTCCCCTTTTGCTCCCAAGAAGTATTCCTTCCAGAATTACATTAAAATTTTCAAAAAATTTCCCTTTTTAGGCTCTTGCAGATATGGAAATAAGAATTATTTATATTCAGAACAGCAATTTTATCTGGTATAACTTCTTATGTCTATCTCAAGAAAAATTAAAATATATCAGTTGGGAAGATAAGTAAACATTTGGACCTTTTGGGTACTTTTACCCAAAAGTGTCCTGGAAAAAATTTTAAACAGGTACATTTCTGGACTCAAATTGTTGAAAACTTTAAAAATAGTATACTACATTAATATGTCTTAAAAATGAGACATATCTAAGGCCTCACAAAATAATCTTTTTTTTTTTTTTTTAAATATATCTTTATTGATTTCAGAGAGAGGAAAGGAGAGGGAGAGAGAGAGACAGAAACATCAATGATGAGAGAGTCATTGATCGAGCCCGCAACCTGGGCATGTGCCCTGACCGGGAATGGAACCCCGATTGCCTGGATCCCAGGTCGACGCTCAGCCGCCGAGCCATGCCCGGCCGGGCAAAAATAATCTTTTTAATAGACCAAATAAGGCTATATTTTAACTGACCAATTTTTCCCAACAGACCTCCTAAATTTGATGAAAATCTGTTCAGTTCTCATGTGGTTCAGTAGACAGAGAGAAATCTATAGACAGAAATTTAGCTTACACAGATTATTAATTTCCATACACATTCCGATAAGACAGACCAATAAGGACTTCATTTAAAATTCAGAAATTTATTGACAGTGGATAGGTTCCTTTTACAACATTGTTCTATTTTCAAGGCTATATGAGTCAACATTGTTTCTTTTTTCAACTGAAGTTGTTATATCAAATCTGTTATCAAGGTCAGATTTGATATAAATTTAAATTCTTACTTCTATATCTGCGATAGAAGTAAGACTAAAAAGAAAAATTTTTTGAAAATTTTAATGTAATTCTGGAAGGAATACTTTTTGGGAGCAAAAGGGGAGAGATAGGTTTTAAAAATAAATGACAGTGATATCTAATGTAAAACACATATAGAGCCAATTTGGAAAGACAAGCTCTGTTGAATTAGTCATTTTTTTCTATTTTCCCTGCCATCACCCATGTCTAGGTTTTCATGACTTTACTCCTGGATTACCACAATAGGCGTAATTTTTTTGTTTTGTTATGGAAACATTCAAACACACACAAAAGTAGGGAGAATAGTATATTGAACCTCCATGAACCTATCATGAAGCTTCATCAATTAAAAACATCTTCCCATTCTTGTTTCTCCCCTTTATTTTTTTTCTGGAATATGTTTAAAGCCCATCCGACTCAGCATAGAATGTCTGTATGTATCTCTGGTAGATAAGTCTGTCCCCAGTAGCTTTCTAATAATTTTTCCTCTAATCTCATTTTTCTCCCAATCCAAAAATTTCTAACCATTGGGTGTATTCTTACATAAAACCTAAAAATGTTTACAAAGGATCAATATTGTTTATTGAATCGAATGCAAACTCTTGCCCTGGTTTACAAAGCCATCTTTACTTTAGCTTCCCCTGTCTGTCTCTTATTGTCTATTACTGCCCAATAGGCTCGCTGGTGGGTTTCCTTGCTGCTCAGCCAATGCCCAGTTTATTCCTCTCTCTAGTCATGTTCTTGCCTGCCCAAATCCTGTGCCTCCTAGAGCTCTGCTTAGGTGCCACTTCCTCTAGGAAGCATTTTCCAGCTCATATTAACTTCTCTCTTTCCTGAATTCTTGGGATTTAAAAACAGTTCCTCTAACTTTAAATCTGGTATTTTCTGTGGTATCCCATTGTGAAAAGCGGGCTCTGAATCGCTGACTGGCAGCACTTGTTTTCAAAAACAACCTTAAAAAATGATGTATTTAAGGTTACTAATCAATTAACCTTACGATCCAGGTGCATCTGGCCTAATCACATGAGCCCTTTAAAAGCAGAGTTTTCTATGGTTAGTCATAGAGGATGATGACAGAGTCTAAGCTGAGATTCAACCCATAATTATTGCCTTTGAAGATGGCTGAAGGGAGCCATGAGCTAAGGAAGGCAGGTAGTTTCTAGGTAGCCAGAAAGAAAATGGGATCTCAGTCCTGCACATCCAAGGAAATGAATTCTGCCAACAATCTGAATAAACTTAGAAGGGGATTCTTCCCCAGAGCCTTCAGATAAGAGCCCAGCCCACCTGACTCCTTGATTTGGGCCTCGTGACACTCCATGCAGAAAATACAGCTCATCTCGCCCAAACTTCTGCCCTGACAAACTGTGAGAAACTAAACTGATGCTGTTTTAAGCTGCTAAGTTTGAGGTAAATTGTTAAGGCAGCAACTGAAAACGAATGCAGTAGGTAACACAGGGTTTGAGCTTATAGTAAAATTTTATGCATTTCTTGCTATTTGTTTTTTCAGTTCTATTGAGTTATAATTGACATACTGCACTGAATAAATTTAGTGTACAGTATAATAACTTGATGTACATAAATTGAGAAATGTTACCACAATAAGTTTAGTTAATATCCATTACCTCATACAGTTAGAAATTTTTTTTTTCCTTGTGAAGAAAACTTTCAGGATCTACTATCTTGGGAATTTTCACATATATCACGTAGCAGTGCTATCTGCAGTCACCGTGTTGTACATTACATCCCAGTACTTATTTATTTTATAACTGCAAGTTTGTACCTTTTAATTATCTTTCTCCAATTCCCCTACCTCCCACCCCCTGCCTCTGGTAACCATAAATCTGTTCTTTCTATGAGTTCTTATTTTTTTAAGACGTCACATATGAAAACATGGAACACTTCACAAATTCGCATGTCACCATGCACAGGCCATCCTCATAGTCTCTGTATTGTTCCAACTTTAGTCTCTGTGCTGCCAGAGCGAGCGCCCTGCGTTATTGTTAAGACTCTAAATCAGTAAGGGGGGTTTGCCAATAGTGGAGCCACTCTCCTTGGCTCACATGGCCATTTCACAGGCCAGCGGCGCCCTTAGTTTATGTTGTCTGGCTATTGTCCACTAGATAGGAACATTTCAAGGACAGGAAAGTCTAGCTTCCTTATTGCCTGTGTTTTCAAAAAAACAAAACAAAACAAAAGGCCTGCAAGGGGGCCCTTGAGCAGGGGAAGGGGAGTAAGACAGCCTGTCTGACCCCGCGGTGGCGCGGGCGGGCTGTGCATGGGGCGCGAGGCGCTTAGCTCCGCTGTGACACAGGCCAGGTTTCGCAAGGAAGGCGCCCCAGGCTCTGCAGCAGCCAAGAGTTCCGATGGCAGAACTTGTTTATGAAATGAACGCAAACACACACTCGCCTCAGGAGCTGCTCAACAGATGGTTCCCGAGGATGCTCAGGACGATCGGAACCAAAGGTACAAGCCCTTCTGCAGTCTAAATTAGAGACGGTGGCCGGGCTTTTAGTAGTTTAACGCGCACCTATTTCCCCAGCCGCACACAATGGTTAGACGTTCATTTGGGGTGCCCGCGTGTGATTCACAGCCAGCTCGTTCCTTATAACATTTACTGCTGAATGACTCATTAGAGGATGATGATTAGGCTTCTAATTTAAAGAGTGAGGCAGGTATTCTTTTAAAAATCAACTTTGTGAGGTATAATTTATATACAATAAAATGCATACCTTTTAAGTGTATAGTGCAATAAATGTATACACCCTTGTAACCATTACCACAGTCAAGACATAGCACATTTTCTTCAACCAGAAAGTTCCCTCAGACATACCCCTTTGCAGTCAGTCCCTCCTCCCACCCACTGCTCTAAGCTCCCACTGAGCTGGTTTCTGCCACGATAGCTTAGCTTCGTCCCTCTAGCACTTCATAGGAATGGAGTCATTCATTATGTGCTTTTTGGTGTTGAGCTTCTTTCACTCAGCATACTGATTTTGAAGTTCATCCACATTGTTGCACTTATTAATTTATATTTTTATTGCTGAGTAGTAGTTTGTTGTATTGACAACAATTGGTTAGCCATTCACCTATTGGTGGACATTTGGGTTGTTCCAGTTTTTGGCTATTGTGAATGAAGTTGCTATGAACAGTCTTTTTGTGGATATATATCCTTATTTCATTTGCAAAATACCTAAGAGGGAAGTAGCAAGTTCATATAAGTGTATATTTAACTTTAAAAGAAACTGTTAAAACTGCTTTCCAAAGTCATCATGCCATTTTTCACTTTCAATCGCAACATAACAGAGACCCAACTATTCTTCATCTTTCTCAATACTTGGTATTGTCAATCTTGTAAATTGTTACTGTTAGCCTTTCTAACAGTATTTTGTTGTAGCTTTAATTCTCAATTCCCTGATAACTAATGATATTGAATACCTCTTCTTCTGCTTATTAGCCATTCATATATATTTTTTGGTGAAGCATCTGTTCAGGTCTCTGGCTCATTAAAAAATTATTAGGTTGGTTGTATTATTATTAAGTTGTAAAAAATTTTAAATATATTCTGGATATAAGTTAGTTGTCAGATATATGTATTACAAAATCTTCTCCCAGTCTATGGCTTGCCTTTTAGTCATTTCTCTTTAAAAAAAAGTCTATTTTGCCCCATTCTTGCATTCTTCTCCTTCTGGGTCTGTACTTATGCATATTTTGACCATTTTCTGTTGTCCTGCGGGTCTCTCAGGACCTGTTTAACTTTTAATCTATTTTCTGTCTATTCACTAGTTTGGATAATTTCTAAAGATCTCTTTCTATGGTCAAGTTCACCACTTCTCCCGTCTCTGACCTACTGTGAATCTATCTGTTATTGTACTTTTCAGATCTAAAATTTCCATTGAGCTTTTTTTATAGTTTACATTTCTTCCCTCTTTTTACTCGTTAAGTCCATATTTTCTTAATTCTTTGAATATAAAATTCTTTGAGCCATATTTATAGCTACTGATTTAAAGTTTTTGTTTTCTAAATCCATCATCTCGGTAATGTTGGGACCAGTGCTTTTTCCTTGATTATGGGCCACACTTGCTTTTCTTTTTTTAATATCTAGTAATTTTTTTATTGTATACTGAATATTGTTGGCTCTGGACTTTTATCTTCCTTAGAGAAGTGTTGCCTTTGCTTTTGTTAGGCAGCTGATTTCCTGGTTAATTACTTTACACTTCTGTGGTCTTGTCTTTATGCTTTGCTAGGGTGCACCTTTGGAAAGCTCAACATGTTTCCCAAGCTCCTGTATCACGGCAGGTCCCAGCCTCCAAATCTGGTTTTCACTGGAGATCTAAAGGGTTGGCTTTCGACTTTGTTAGGTTGGGCCTGGAGTGAACCTTACCCTAGAGCATGGTGCTAATCTTTTCTGGTATCTCAGACAAATGAATGGTGTGTTAACAAATTGATAACAATGTCTTGCCACTAGGACTTGACCAGAACTTCGGTGTCTACTGGCAATGTTTGATATCAAGTATCTCTGTTCTTCTGCTCTTGTCTATGGCAACTGCTCTCCTTAGTTACTACAAGCCTCAGGTCTTATGCGTCTTAGCCTTGAGCCAAGAATTCATAGGGAACCTTCTGTACAACTTCTGGGACTGTCCCTTCTCTCAACCCCTAATACACCTTCCTTACTGCCTTGCCTGCCCTACAGATTCTTACTGCTTTAGGTTTTCTGGACCCTGTCGTCTGCCTCTTCAGCTCAGCAGGAGCAGTGTGCTCTGCTTGGGTTCTAGCTTGCTGTGTCATGGTTGCGTAATTGTACTTAGGTAGAGATCCAAGAAAATCATGTGTTTCACCTCATGGATTCTTCTCTCTGAGGGATCACAGTGTTGTGTTTCCTGTTGTCCAATACTTAAAAACAATTGTCTCCTATGTTTTCTCCCATTTTATTGTTTATAGCAGAAGGGCTAGTCCAATACCAGTTGCTGCATCACACCTAGAAGTAAAAGTTTATAAGATTTGTTCTTTGATTATATATATATATATATATATATATATATATTTAATCCTCACCTGAGGATATTTTTTCCATTGCTTTTTCAGAGAGAGAGTGGAAGGGAGGGAGAGAGAAAGAGAAACATCTCTGTGAGAGAGACACATTGATTGGTTGCCTCCCACAGGCACCCCAGTGGGAACCAAGTTTGCAACTGAGGTACGTGCCTTTGGCTGGAATTGACCCTGGGACCCTTCAGCCCCTGGGCTAACCCTCTAACCACTGAGAAAAACCGGCCAGGGTAAGATTTGTTCTTAAGGATTAAATTAGGTAAACTGGAATGCATTTATCGAGGAGGGCCCTAAGCTTCTTTCTTGGGCTGAGAAAGCATTTTTAATAGTCATGAGTGTCATGCTATGGCTCAGGACACTGGCCCCATTCAGAGGAAGTTAGTATATTCTGGTAGAGTGTAATTTCTTTATGTTGTTTCTAAAAATTGAGTCTAATAGCTATCTCTTCTCTCTAAGAGACACAAGAGGGTCTTTAATAATAATAATAGTAATAATAACTTACTATTATTAAGTACTTATGTTCTAGGTGCTGTTCTTAAGACCTTATTAACCAATTTATTCTTATGACAACCCAATGTTAAAGTGCTGATTGCTTATTAATAATTCTGTTTACAGGTGAGGAAAATTGAGGTACAAGTATGTTAAATAACTTTCTTGAGGTGACCATCTGGTAAGTGGTAGATAAGAAAGAGAAGTCTATAGAAAGCCTTTGCCATTGTAGAAGTTTCCATTATAGAAGTGTTACATAGCATAAGGATTTTAGAGAGAAACACAGATACAGTAATGTGTGAATGAGTAGGAAAGTTGGTGAGGGCGTTCAGGAGCACATGTGAGTATGTGAGAGTGTGGATGGTATGTGAGAGCTCCTCTGCCAGGTTCTTCCCAAATGCTGTTCTAAACCCTTGATCACCCCACTTCACCTTCAATCAACTCAAACTTTTTCTTCAGTGTTTGGTTTCCATATCACTACTTCAGGGGAGCTTGTTACATGCTTTCATAATAAGGTCTTCATTATTTCTTTCTATCACAGTTGTGATTGAATTTATAAAAATATTTCTTTAATAAATGTCTTTTCCACTAGACTGCAGGCTGCATGTATTTAACACATCACACAGTTTCTGGCATGAAGTATGTGCCCAATGTATACTATTTGTTGAGTGAATGAGTGAATATCCAAGAGTAAGTAGATTTCCCTCCTCAGATTGCTATAAACGAATTTATCATTGAGAATTGCGTTTTTTTGGTGTGTGTTTTTTTGCCTTTCCTCTCTATTAAAAATTACATACAGTAAAATTTAATTTTTGGCATACAAGTTTATGAGGTTTTACAAAAGTAAAGAGTCATGTAATTACCACAACCAAAAAGATATAGAACAATTTACTCCCTTCCCACCTCCTTGTAGTCAAACTGTATCCCAACCATTAATCTCTGGCAAGCATCAAGAATCGTTTATTTCACATTACCTTGGGCTCTTCTTTTATCTTCTGTCCAGTGTTGCCTGTATTTCAGCTATATTATTGCTTAGTAGCACTCCTAAATACTTTATCAGAGAAATGAGGTGGAATTTAGACAGTTGCCTTACCCATTTACAACCCCATAAATTTGTTTAAGCAAATAACTTCACTTCTTGGAAGAATAAAAAAAGGTCAATTGGGTTTTTGTCAGTAGCCTATCAGTTCTACTCTCTTAATGCCTCTAATATCTTTACACAGCCCTGTTTCATTACCCTTGCTTTAATTCCGGCTTTGTGATCTTGTTTGGATCATTGCAAATGCCTCCATACAGGTTTCTAAGCCTCTAATACTTTGCTTATATTTAATCTCTACATTTAACCCAGAGTGAACTTTCTAAGACTCTAAGACTTGAAGCTCTTCATTGGCACCCTACTCAGCCTCAGCCCCTTAGCATATTATTCACAGCTTTCATGAGGCCTCCGTTTACTTCTTCAGAATCATCCTTATTGGGTCTTGTTCCTTGCACTCTGATGTTCCGGTTGTCCCAAATTATTTGGCATTTTCCATGCACCACATGTTTTATGTCTTTATGCTTTTGTTCACTTTATCTACTCATCATTGAAAACTCAACACAGGCTGTCTTCTGCCTTCTTTCCAAAGACCACTTAACTCTTCCTTCTTTTGTGCCCACAACTACCTGTTTACCTACCTGTCACAACACCTATAACTCTTTATTGCTACCTATGCAAATTTGTCTCCCACTTACTAGAAGCGAAGCTTTTTGAGGTCAAGGCTGTTCTTTCACCATTGAATCCTCAGTGCTTAGCACAGTGCCTGCCATTTAATAGGTGCTCAGTAAACATTTGCTGACCTCATCAATGAATATACATTTATTTTAACTCTATATTACCTTTGCAATTTAATAATTTTTGTAAATCTGTTTTACTATTTTTTGATGTCCTGGACAATTTTTCATCAAGTATTCACTTATTTCACGAGAAGTTGGTGATCTTATTTTGTGTGACTGCTTCAGGTTCTCTCCAGCCTTCTATCAGTCACTATGCATCTGTCTCTGTGTGACCTGGCCGGGTGGCATTCTTTCAGCTGGGCTTACCCATGGCTGCCTGCTTGCGTATAGAAACTCAACTTGCAACTGTGGAAGTAAAAAAGGGGAAGACAGGGGATGTTGAAAGTGAACATGAATTTCCCATTAGTGGATAACTGGCTTTGAACTTCCTCCCCACTTAGGCTCAGAATAAATTCAAAGCTATCACTGTGCTCAGGTCTGAGCAGGTTACAGGTCACACTGTTAGCTCTTTCTCTGTTGTGTTCAGTGTCATATTAAATGTATGAATTTTCACCCCAGGAATCTTAGTCCCAAGGTGTTTGGGCTCAATATAGTTGTCATGAAAGCAGAGATTTACTTTTTCCTTGTGAAAGTGAAGACATTAAATCCTTTAAAAGGTTCTTCCCAGTTAATCATGTCATTTTATTTTAAAAACAAACACTGATATAGGATATGATTCTTATTAATAAAGCAACCACATTTATGACCAGACAGCTGTTGGCCAAGAGTGAGAGTGGGTGGGAGAAGGGAGGAAATAGTTTATGTCTTCATCTCATTATGACCAGGGTTAGGGTCTGGATAAGAATCCACCTCCTCCCAATTGAATGGCAGCAAGTGTAATCTTGAAGCTTTCTGGAAAAGAAACTGTCATCTCTTAGGACAATTACATATTCCAGGAAAGATCCAAGCAGTAAAGAAAGTAGTTAGTACCATGATTTCAAATTTTCATATTACCAACTTAGGCCACAGCAATGTTTCTCAAATTTGCATTTTCGCCAGGATCAAGTAGGCTGCTTGTTAAAACAGATACCCCTGGTTTCTATCCATGGAGATTCTGGGTCAGGAGGCTTAGGGTAGATCCTAGGAAGCTATATTTTTAATAATCTCTCTGGATGATTCTGATGCACAAAGAAGGAAAACTCTCTCTTTTCTTGGATTGCTGGAGCTGAACAAAACAATGTGATTCTTCTGACAGGAGCCTTGGGCATTTCGAATTTGTTGACAGACCAATGCACCTTCATAAAAATAGGTTTCAAAAACTGGGACTTTCTGCCCCAAAGCTCATCTCTTTGCATTGTCTGGAAGTCCATTGGAGCTTGTGGAACGCTCATGAGCAGAAAGCAAGGGCGGCATTGGAGCTGGAAAACCTGCCATTACCTTCTGACGGGATAAGCATTCTACTGAACGGAGTTTGTGGGGCGCCACTGCACTACTGACCTATTGTGGAGTGACATGAATTTGCATTACTGCACCCTCCTGCCACGACTTACATCTGGTTATAAGAGTAGTGCCAACCTAAAGTTTGGACGTGTTTGGCATGGTGGTTGTACAAATGGGATGAGGCAGAGCTGAGATAAAAGATGCACAGGTGCTTGAAGAGGTGAACAGCGACGTGGGCGCGTTGTCCCTCCACCTGCTTTCTGCTACAAGGGGAATTCCAAGAGGTTTGTTGAGTTTCTTCAGTTTTGGTGCAGGTCTCCAAAAGGTAGGTTTGGCCTCAATGTTTGCAGCATTTTTCTGAACTATAAGCTCTGGAATTAAGGGTGTCTAGCAGAGGGTAGTAGCTGAGAATTTTCACTTAAATTTCATTGAATAATAAGGTACTTATATTATATTCCTGAAAAGTATGAAAGTTCAGAGAGACCTTATTTTAAGCAATCATTTCCCAAGTGCTATTTTGATCTTGGGAGATTCAAGGCATGGGCGCAACACACCCAAAACTTGTGACAGACTGTAGACACACTTCAGCATGTCTCAGCAACCTAAGTGTTACCTGGTACAAGGGAAAAGAATTGCCCTGGCTTCTTTTTGAAGAAAACATGTCACGAAACTGACAAGCAATTTTCTATCTGTTATATCCTCATTTCTGGGGTGGGGGGAGGGAATTAGTAGAAATTGTACTATTTTTTAAATAATGGGACACAATTATCTTTAGGTTTGCAAAATTAGAAAATGGCACTAAAAATCAGGGACTTATGGAATATAAGAAAGAAGGAACCTTAGAGGTACAGGGTCCTACGCCATAGATTCACCTTTAGCCTGTCTTTTGAATGGTTGTCTGGCTTTTTATTGATAGAGCAGGATAATCCAGTGCTACTTTCCCCAACGTTCAAATGTAAAGGGGGTGGATGGGCAGGATCTGTGAACTGCCCTTTGTCTCTCTGGAGTGCTGTAGGCCAACACCCGCTATCACCAAGCCCAGAAAGTTTTGCCCAAGTGTTTGGTCAAGGAATCACTTGGGTAGAACAGAAACTCCTGCAGTCTCTCTTGTCTGCCAAACAGCACTGGCATCGGAGCCATTTACAGTTGAGTGAGAACTTCCTGGGTGTTTGACTTTGAGTATGTTGTCATTAAATCTGCCAAACCTTTGAGTCTTCCCCTGTAAAATGTTACCACCTATATAACTTGCATGGATTGAATGGCAATACATGGGCAAAACACCTGGTATATAATAGAGGTAATAAATTATATACTTTTGCTTGGGTAAATAACATTTTTATAATGCCATTAATATTACCCTCTTTAATATTGCGCTCCTCCAAAGTAGGGCAGACATCTGACTAGGTTTAGCAGGGACACTGAGAAGGAAAAACAAATACAATTTGGAGGCATAGGTAAAAGTGAGCTTGTTAAAAGCAAACAACCTATGCCCCGGCCACTGTGGTTCATTTGGGTGGAGTGTCGTCCGGTACACCAAAGGGCGGTAGATTCGATTCCCTGTCAGGGCACATACCCAGGGGTGGGGTCATTCCCTCACCGATCCCCAGCCAGGGCATGTGTGGGAGGCAACTGATCGGTGTTTCTCTTTCTGTCTCTTTCTCCCTTCCTCTCTCTAAAATCATTAACAAAAAAAGTAACCTGAGGTATCTCTCTTCATCAAGAGCATCCTTTCTGTACTTTGGCAAAAGCATGTGCAGGCAAAAAACAAAATTTTTAAAAAAATCTTATTTGACATTGTCCTAAAAAGCTCCAAATTCCAATGACAATGCTTGCATTTCTGGCAAACACTCCCAAAAGGATAAGTTCATTTAAAACATGAAGACAGAAATCTTTATGTTTTCTGAAAATTAATTTTTGGTAAGTACACTTTCCTTGCCCTGTGTCCATCACACCACTCTCTGGCAGGCCGATGTTATTGTCTCCCTGGCACGCTCTTCCTAATTTTAACTTTCACCGGCTCTGGTGCCAATCCTCTCAACAGCCAGGCCAGTGCCTTCCTATTGCTCTCTCCTGCCCTATATTCGTTTCATGGGAAGGGTGTCCAGGGTTTGTAGCTTTTCACCCTAATGATAACAATAACACATATAAACCATTTTACTTTACAAACTGATTTCACAGCCATGGCTTGGTTTACTCCTCTTAATAACCCTGAGTGGTAGGTTATCTCAATTCTGAGAATGACAACACTGAGGTCAGGAGAGGTGGCAAAGACAATAATATTAGCTCATGACATGGTTCATCTTATCTTTTATGAAACTTCTGCTTTATCTGTCATACAGCATTGTCTCCTTTGCAGAGAAAAATCTTGTGTTGACCAGTGAGTCCTATAATATGCATTTTAAGAGTCTTGATTATAGGCACAGCTTTAAATAAGAGAGTACTTTATGGAGTATTTTGAATTGTTGTATATAAGTCTATATTAAGAGGTTCAGAAAAAGGAAATTATCTTAGTGGTTAAGAAACTGCTTAGTAGCAAAAAAAGGAGAAGGAAATATATTATTTAATACAAAGAGAGAACACTGGTGTTTGCAAAACAAGTGTGATTTGAATAATTATGAGTCTACAATCCACGTAAGTCTACAATCTTGCTAGTGAGGTTCCCTGAAGGCTATTCTAGAACTTTGCTGAGCAACTAGTGGAAAAAAATTGCTGAAAAAAACCCGCACCAAACCAAAGGCTATTCTGCCAGTTCCCTGTTGTGGTTGTGAGACAAATTTTATATAATAAAGTGCTATTTAAAGTATGAACTGCAGTTTTATGCAGCTGATTTTCCTTAATTCTAAAGAAAATAAATGGAACACTTTGGCTGAATCTTATGGAGCTGTAGCTTTAGCTATACAAATTATTTAAATTTCACCATGTTACTGAAAGATGGGTAAATAATTTTCTCTTTTAGTTTCAGAAGAAACCCAGATAGTAATAATGGCAACCACCACCACAATAATAATAAACATGGTAATCTATAAAATGTTTACTTTTTCCCCCTAATATTTGTTACAATTGAAATCCATTCTTTGTATTAATAGAATTGGGCTGGGAAAGTGACAAGGAAAAGGCAAGTCCTGTCATGCTTTATGCTTATTTTGGGAGTCAAATTATTACTTTGGGTTTGGTTAGTGACTCTAAGGAGTAAGAGGCCATGGTTGCCAGTGGAGAGCTATGAAACCTCCAGCACTCAACACGTTGTTTTTTCACTCTTCGTCTCTTAATTCTATCTGACAAAATATGCTTTTCCGCACAGATTTGTACAACCTTTATCCATATCTGTTATTGACTTTAAAGGAATATGACTTTCTCTTTGACAAACATCTGAATTTACATATTCAGATGCAGTCTGTCTTCTTCAAAATGAAAGCATATTTCTACATTATTGCCATTTTTGAGCTTTTGAGGTTTCACCATTTCAGAGCCTTTTGTTTTTTAATACCTTCAAGGGTGTTAAGTTTTGCTCCTCAGAGTGAAGTTGATTTTTGGAAAGAGCTGAAAGTGATTGGAAATCGAGTGAGGTAGATGTATATATAAATTGTGGTAAAACATGAGCCGAGACTATGAGCAATGTTGCCTGGGGAGTTCCCATTTCTTATTGCTCTGATCTCTTTTATAAAAGAGGGTTTAAAAAAAAAAAAAAAAAAAAAAAAAAAGTGATTTCCTGATCCTGATATCTCCCCTTTGCAGAGCCAAATGTCAAGGCCTTGCCTGATTGACCTTGACCTACCCTCACAGTCTGACTTTCCATGATGCTGCCGTTAACTCAGGCTATGGAGCTACTGGACCTTCCCTCCATACTTCCCGACTCTGTGCCTTTGCTCATGTCGTTTCCTGTGGAACAGCCTTTCCTCCTTATTCTCAGGGTTTTGTATTTATTACCCCGTTGTTCCAGAAAAATTTTAATGTGGCCCTCTTCGTTCCTGCTGAATTCCTATTCGTCTTTAAGGACCTATATAATGACAGTTCCCAGGTCTTCCCACTTGCAAGTCAAAGTCTTTGAGCTTCAGTGGCATTCTGTGTTGCCTTCTATTTTGTAGTGTAGCTACTAGATTCTAAGTCTCTTACTTGCCTTCAGTTTTGTAGGACTAGCATCTAGCCCAGTTTCTTCTGTTACATAGGAATAATAATAACAGAGCTGTATTATTCTTCGTTTTCCCCCACCCCCTGTATTTCATTCATTCATTCACTTCTTTAACAATTATTCATAGATTAATAACAATGCACTGTGCAAGCAATAAGCATATAAAGATCAATATAATACATTTTTCTTTTTTGGAGTTCAGAGTTTACTAGGGGAGCCAGTGACATAATAAAAATATTGCAAAAACAGTGCAATAAGTGCTATTGTAGAAATAAGTACAGGGTTAAGTTGTGACCCAGAGCAGAGAATAATCTACTCTGCTTTTGGGTGATGGGGAGAAACAGTTACATAGAACAGAAAACATTAGAGCTGTTTCTCAAAGGCTGAATAGGTGTCACCAAGTAGGTAAAAATCAAAAGGGCATCCAGAGAGGATCCTTTTTGATCTTTTTATAAAGACAGCAATATTTAAGCAAGAATTATATCTTTAGTCAACTGCAAAAATTTGAGATCTGGAGGGTAAGGAATGAGATTAGCGAGAGGCAAGGGGCAGATTTTGGAGAGCCTTGTGTACTATGCAAAAGAGTTAGGCTTTGTGTGTTTGAAAGGGAAACCCCAGAGTAATTAAATCACAGAGGAAACAGGATTGGGTTGTTATTTAAAAAGTTATTGGCTTTTGAAGGGGATGGTGGGGAGAAAGAAAAAACAAAACAGAATTCAGGCTCTCTGACTGTGTGGTTAGAAAGCTGGTATAAAAGTCTAGGTGAGGACTGGTGAAGTCCTGCACTAAGGCAAAGGCAGAAGGTAAAGGCAAGGGTGGGTCAGTTCTGAGGGACAGAACAGACAGGAATTTTAGCTATGCTTTTGGACTGATGCAGGGATCAAATGTAATAATATGTGCTCAAGAATGAAATATATACCCTAGAAAGATGAAGAATTATAAAAAGCTAGTGATGGGATTTGTAATATAAAATACCCTCCGTATTACTTAAAGGAAACTGTGTCAGAAATGCCTGCCAGATAAAGACATTATATTTTCTCCAATGTATAAAAACAAAAACAAAAACATATGTGACTTTAATAGAAAGATTTGAAGAAAGAAAATTCAAACTAATGATTATTTTATGTTAAATCTTTAATACAGTTCCAGTGACCATGAAATACTAACATTGATGGAAACGGTGGTGGTGACATAGAGAGAAGTGGGGAGAAAGACGGAGAGGAAGGGGGGTGATATTAGTGTAGGAAGGCCGCAGATCCATGCCCTATGCTACAAGAGCATGCTTATTTCAGTGGAGTGTGGGCCTGTGCTGCACAGAACCTTCTGAGAAGGTGGTCTCCTCCCAGGGTCATTAAGGAAAGCACCGCTTAAGTCTTTCTCCATCATTTTCCTTCTAGGTAAAAGAGAGCCAACCATGTGGCTGAGCAAGAGGCATTGCTTTGCTAAAGTGAGATCTGGAGAAGCCTGGTTGAGTTGTTTGCATGACAACCGTAAAACAAGCAAGAGCCTGACAGCTCCTCATGGTTTCAGTCACATACTGCGCCAGGGAAATTGGCCCCTCGTGGCTCTAACTCAGAAAATCCCAGGACGGACTGACAACACCTTTATGGGTTTATCAGGTGGTCAAACATTGGAAAGAGGGAAAGATACACACAAAGGCAGAGATATAAAACAGAATGTTATGTTGACTTATTTGCAAGCGTTTGAGACCTGGAATGGGGGAAAATGAGATTGGAGAAAGAGGCAAAGGCTGGACCTTGAAGGGCCTTGAGTTCATTGCAAAGGAGTGAGTATGCAGGAGAGAGGGAGCCCAGAAACAACACAGTCAAGGAAGAACGGGGACCAGGTGATTTAGAAAGACCTGTGTGGAGGATGGGTTGTGGTCCACAGCAAGCCTGGGAAGGGTGAGATTTGTCGATTTTTAAAAATTTATTTATTTATTTATTTATTTATTTATTTATTTATTTATTTATTATTTATTTATTTTAAGAGAGAGAGGAAAGGAGAAGGAATGAGAGAGAGAGGGAGAAACAGTGATGTGACAGAGAAACATCACCGGGAATCAAACAGGCAACCTTTTGGGGCATGGGACGGCAATCTACCAACTGAGCCACACCAGCCAGGGAAGGATGAGATCTGAAGCCCTTGTTTACCCAGCAAGAACATATGGGATCTCTGCTTTCCAGGTCCCGGAGAACTTAACTCAGGAACCCCACTGTAAGGAAGGTGTCATGTCTTTCATCACGTATAAGCTTTACTTAGACCGGTCTCTCAGCTCCAGCCAGAGAATGGTTGGCTCTCGGGAGGAACAGAGAGCAGGAGGTTTCAGTGGAGCTCTATTAATCACCAAGGAGAGGCAGCTGGCTATAAAACCCACACAGAGAGTAAGCTAGGGGAGTTTTAAAGTGTGGCCGGAATCCAATAAACACCTCACTCTGCTTTTGCCCTCCCTACCCTTGGGTGGAAATGAGTCAAGCAAGGGAGCACCTGGGCGGAGCGCTGGGGCAGGCTGGTTTTTCACAAAGAAGACCCCATGGTCACAAGCAGGAAGAAGAAAAGATTTCCAGGGGTTCTGGAATTTTCTGAGTTTTAGTTTCCCCTCCTTGTTTATTTTTTCTATCTTTTTCCCTATTTGGATGACTCCATTTTTTAGCTTTCTCTCTAATCTAGTTCTCTAGCATAATAAATTTTCTCTCTTTAGAAAACCTCTCAGTGTGCTGAGTACTTAATAGATCCTTAAAATTTGTCAACAAACTTATTTCATTTTAAAAGGTTAAACTGGAATCAAGAATCAAGAATCAAGATTCAGACGTAGGAGATTTGTTGATTACTGAGGGTAGGAAGACAATTTCATAAGCTATTTTGTTTCCATCCTTGACTCTTTAGTCCAAAAAGTATTTTTTTAAAAAAAATATCTTTATTGATTTCAGAGAGAGGAAAGGAGAGGGAGAGAGAGAGAGAGAGAAACATCAATGATGAGAGAGTCATTGATCGCTGCCTCCTGCATGCCCCCGACTGGGGATCGAGCCCGCAGCCTGGGCATGTGCCCTGACTGGGAATCGAACCCCGATCGCTTAGATCCTAGGTCAACGCTCGACCGCTGAGCCACACCGGCCGGACCCAAAAAGTATTTTAAAGACCCAGTGGCTCTAAGTTGGCCCCCTGGTATAACTCTAAGTGGCTGTTACCTTACCTGTGAATATACTGAGTGTGGGGATCTCCTCACGGAACTGAGCTCTGCTTCCCATAATGGTCACTCAGTACTGAGAGTTCCACTCTCCCCCTGAACAACTTCTACCCTTTTCTCGTAGCAGAGAAGCAGGACAAACAAAGCTAAAATCACAAGCACAGCAACCTTTGCCTCTGGCAAATGCTAGGACCAGTGCCCTGTTTTGCAATAATCACTCTTTAAAAAAATTTTTTTAAATTACAGTTTACATTTAATATTTTGTATTAGTTTCAGGTGCACAGTATAGTGGTTCGATAATCATATACTTTACAAAGTGGTTCCCTCTGATATTTCAAGTACCCACCTGGCACTGTAAGTAATTATGACTACATTATGGACTATATTTCCTATGATGTACTTTATAACCTCGTGATTATTTTGTAACTGCCAATTTGTGCTTCTGAATCCCTTCTCCTTTTTACCCAGCCTCCCAAACTCCCTCCCCCCTGGTAAGCATCAGTCTGTTCTGTATCTATGAGTATGTTTCTATTTTGTTTGTTCATTGCAATAATCACTCTTTGACTGAATTTGCTGCCTTTTGCAAATAGTTGTTCTGTCCCCTCTTTGCCCCTGTTTTCCTTCCCTTCAGCTCACTCTTCTAATATGTAAAATATGTAGAGTCTGATCTTCACCAACAGTAGAATAAATTCTTGGTTGTTAAGCCATTCCCTGTATGGAACACCATACGCAATCTTATCTTGGGTTTTAGTTTAAGGCCTCAGATCCCACAAATTGAACTTTGGTGGATTTTTTTTTTCTGGTGAGACTCTGTAGCTTTACTGAGAAGGATCTCATAGAGAGGGGATATCTAGACCTCCTGAATATTCTGGCAACATGAGATTCCAGAATCTTCCAGAATCTCTGTTCAGACCTTTAGAACTTAGTCCCCTTGCTACTAAATGTCTGTCCAAATTATCTTAAATTAGCAGGTGGGTTACAAGTCAAGATGCAGTTTTGAAATATCCTCTCCCTTTGTAACCTCTCTTCCTCCCTCTCTAGAATAAGTGGGTAGGTTGTGGTTGGACGTGCGTGTAGCAACATATGGGAGGAAGAGGTGGGCTGGGCCGGTGAATTTTCTTAGTGTGGTCAGGCCTTATAGCTTTTTTACTTGTTTTGCTTCTGCCCTTCTAGCCCTCATTTGACCAACTCTTTCCCCACCATCTTACCCTAACCCCCCAAAAACCACAACCACAGTCAAATAATAAACACACGAAACAAATAAAACTGCCTCTGTGTGAATAGGTCTCTCTGGTCACGCCATCCCTGAGAGACTCTTCCCTCATAAACAGCAGCATGCAGGATTTCTCCACTGAGCCAAGCAGATGGCAGACTTTGCACCCTCAGGGCAGAGGGAGAGGAAAAGCCAGAACTCTGGAAGGGCTTGGACCTGTTGGTTCTTGGAGACTAGGGGAAGGGTGGGGCAAAGGCACTCCCAAGAATCCTGGCAGACTCAGAAGGGAATGGAAGAAAACTCCCCCATGCTTGCAACCATTAGGGCCACTTACTCATTTGACAAAATTTGTAATTTGTTTGGTGCCTTGGGCTCCTGGCTGAGCGAGGGTGAGAGATATCTCCTGGGACTGCAGATCTGGCATAACCATGGATGAGCCAATTTTAAACAGCTTTCTCCTATGAATTTTTAAGGAGACCTTTAAAATGTACTCTGTCTCAGAATTCTAATGCTGCACCTGAAGTCTAACTAAAGGATTAAATTCTAAAATGACAGTTAAGTGTTTTGCAAATTTCCTGTCATTATAGTCCTAGCATGGGGTGAGGAGTTTACTGGAGAGCACTACAATTCAGCTGGAAAGCTTTCGGAAAATACTGTCGCCTGAGGCTCACCCAAGACCAACGGAGTCAGAAGTACGGCCAGTTGAGATATTGGCGCCCTGTAAAATTTCCCGATGGATTTAATGAGCAGCTGTGGTTGAGAACCACTGCTTTGTTTGAACCAATCTATCAACAAGTATTTCTAGAAGTTTACTCAATATTAGCACTGTGATACGTTCTGGGACTAGAGATAAGGGGGTGATATGGGCCCCCAGAGGGAGGAACTGACAAGAGCCATGGGAGTGGGAGGAGGGCTCCGTCTGAGGAGAGAGGGCCACCAGGAGGGCGGAGAAAGACAGCGTTTCCAGGAGTTTGGCCTTGTCAACTGGGTGTGCTGTAGACCAGTCCCACGGTGCGAAAATTTAAAATGTCTCTCATGTTGGACACCAGGAAGATTATCGGTGACTTTGGCGAGATTAGTTGCAGTGAGATTTCAGTTGGCTGAAGAGATAAGAAAATGAAGACACATATGGACTGAAATTTTAAGATTTCTGGCTGTGAAGTGGCAGAGAGCCTTTGAAAAGGGTAAAAGGGTCTAGAAGTTTGTTTGCTATTCTTCCAGGCTTATTGAGATGTAATTGACCTATAACATTGTATTAGTTCAAGGTTTACAACATTAATGATTTGATGCCTGTATGTATTGCAGAAGGACTACCACAAAACGTTTAACATCCATCACCTCACATAATTACAATTATTTTTTCTTGTGAAGGAAATACTTAAGATCTGCTACTCTCTTGGTAACTTTCAAATATACAATGCAGTATTGTTAACTATAGTCATCATGCTGTTCATTACATCCCAGAGCTTATTTACCTTGTAACTGGAAGTTTGCACCTTTTTGATGACCTTTTCCATTTCCCTAGCCCCCACCCTTCACCTTTGGAAACCATAATGTATTCTCTGTTTCTCTGAGTTTATTTTAGATTCCACATATGTGTAAGATCACAAAGCATTTGCCTTTCTCTGTCTGACCTCTTTCACTTAGCATAGCACCCTCAAGTTCCATCCATGTTGCAGCAAATGGCAGGATTTCCTTATTTTCTTGGGATGAATAATATTCATGTATATGTATATGTATATGATGTATATGTATATATATATAATGGCACATTTAGAGTTTTTAAAAAGTTAAAGAATGAGTGAGATGAGTACATGCTAAAAGGAGGGGAATAGATGAAGATACAGGGTTGAGAGTGAATAATGGTTGACACATGGTTCCTGAGAACGCAGAAGAGATGGGATCGGGAGTGTGGGTCAAAGGGATTAACCTTGGACGGCAAGAGAGAAGAGACTCGGCTGCCCTGTAATGGAGGGGGAGATGGACTTGCTGGCCCGATGCAGATGAATGTTTATGCAGGAGCCTTGTAGGAATGTGAGATGTTTGCCTGATGGTTTCCATTTCCCTGTGCCGTGGAGGTGAGGTTTGTGGCAGGGTTGCTTGGTAAGCCACCCTCCTCTGCAGCCTCCGGAACCGTTGAGACAGAGTGACTGCCAGAGTTGAGCACGACCTCGCTGCTCACTTCCTTCGCTCCCTCCTAACCCATGGAATAGTAGGGAGAACTGGGGGCAATTGACCAACATCGGTCATTTATTAGAGGGTTCTTTTCCTTCCACAAGGCTAGCTGGCTGATACAGCGTCAGAAATGTTTCTAGCCTTTTCAAACACAGAGGCCCAAATTACATAGAGACTAAGAACAAAGCCCTTATGAGGAGCTGGGTTTCTGGGCCAGTGATCTTTCATCTTCATCTTGCTGTTTCTGTCTTCACTTCTCAAAGTTTGCCCCTGGTAAAGATGTGGTGAAGGTGCCAAAAATCTGCTCAAAATATAGTGCCCAACAGCTTCCAAAGGGCGACTCAATTCTTCTTAATGAAACCACAGGTCTGGTTCAGTAGGTTTGACATCCTGTTTGAATCTGGCAACCTTTGGACTCAGTTCTGAAACTGATTGTTGGCGCAAGACTCACCTAAGGGAGAAATCGATTAAGAACATTAAAAGAATTTTTACATTGTGGTAAAATACACCTAGCATAAAGTTTACTATCTTAACCAATTTACTATCTTAACCATTTATAAGTTAAGTAGTGTTAAGCATATTCACATTATTGTACAACCAGTCTCCAAAACGTTTTCATCTTGCAAAAGTGAAACTCTATACTCATTAAACACTCCTATTCCCCATCCGCCAGGCCCTGGCAATCTCGGCACTACTTTATCATATGAGTGGGCTCATACAATGCTTAACTTTTTGTGATGGACCAACTGACTTATTTCACTTACCATAATGTCCTCAAGTTCACCCATTTAATAGTATATGTCAGAATTCCTTTCCTTTTAAGGCTGAATAATATTTTGTTATATCTATCTATTTATATATAAGTCTTTTGTTTATCTAGTTGTCCATTTCTGTCAGGAATAAAAGTTCAGTGTCAAATATGTTATTTTTTTAGAATGTGTTCCTCTAAAGCAACTTGGGTTGCTTTCCCCTTTGGACTATTGTGAATAATGCTGCTATGAAAATGTGTGTAGAAGTATCTGAGTCTCTACTTTCCATTCTTTTAGGTGCATACCCAGAAGTAGAATTGATGGATCATATGGTAACTTTATTTTTAAGTTTTTGAAGACCCGCCATGCTGTTTTTCATAGAGACTGCACCATTTTACATTCCTATTAACAGTACACAAAGGTTTCGATTTCTCCACATTTGTACGAACATTTGTTGCTTTCTGTTTTGGTTTTTCTTTACAGTAGCCTACCTAATAGGTGTGAAGTGGTATCTCATTGTGGTTTTAACTGGTATTTTCCTAATGATTAATGATGTTGAACATTTTTTCATGTGCTTGTTGGCCATTTGTAAATCTTCTTTGAAGACGTGCATATTTAAGCCCCATGTCCATTATTTAAATGTGTTGTTTTTGTTGAAATTAAGAATATTTAAAGATTTTTGTGGCATGGATCTAGAGTGACGTGGCAGGGGCTATTTAAGACGAAGGCTTTTTCTTTTTCTCCAGTGTCTCTATCCCAGTTCCTGTTGTGAAACACGGTGGGTTCTTTGAGATAAATTCCAATTTTAGGTAGCATTAAATATGGCTGTGCCCAGTTCTTTAATTTTAACTTATGCTAACCTGGGTCAAATTTGTTTTAGATAAATCAGATGCTATGTCTCTTGACATAGCAAATAGCCAGGTATCCATTATTCTCTGTGCTGATGATATGGTCCTACACTGAATGGTTGGTTTCTGTCAGGAATAAAAGTTCAGTGTCAAATATGGTATTTTTTTTAGAATGTTTTCCTCTAAAGTAGAGCTACATAGCTCTATTGAACAGATTAGAGTTATATTGTAGGGGTTGTAGGGTGGTAGTATGTATTTAGGACCTACACAGCCCATTGGAGCCATGGAGATTCAATTCTGCTCCAAATTAATGTCTCCACAGGAGCCACATTAAAGTTCCTAAGTAGCAGGCGCAGATGGTTGCCAGCTTGTTCCCTAAATATTTTTCAGGCCACGGATATCTCTTGAGAACTGTAGGTACAGGAGTTCAGGGGTTTGCTGTACTTGTTAGTGCCTTGGGGACAGATCTAATGCTGCTGTTTTGAGAAAAGTCTTATTACCTATAAGTGTTCCTAGCCCACTCTGTTAAGGTTATACTACTGGGCAAGAGCATAAATCAGACCTCCTGGTTTCCTTACTGTTTACAGGTCTGGAGTCAGAGTATGAGACTCCAATCAGCCGCACAGACTAGGTATGAAAAGAATGAATTTACCAGTGAAATCAACTAAAAAATATCTTTATTGATTTCAGAGAGATGAAGGGAGAGGGAGAGAGAGATAGAAACATCAGTGATGAGAGAGTCATTATTGATCGGCTGCCTCCTGCACGCCCCCGACTGGGGATCGAGTCTGCAACCCAGGCCCGTGCCCTGACCGGGAATCGAACCCCGATCGCCTGGATCCTAGGTCGATAGTCAACCGCTGAGTCACACCCGGCCGGGCTGAAATCAATTTTGAATTGTCTTCTACAGAAACCCCGTGAAAGTCCCAATGTGAAAAATGGTATATGAGAAGTATAGCTAAATAGAGATGCTAACCATTTATTCCTTTGCTTCTCTTAGTAATTTTCTGGTTTGAGTCATAGCGCCCCAAACTTCTTTCTGCAGTGTATTGTTCCAGCTTCACACAGAAAATTCTGTACTCACTCTAAGACCTAACAACATTCCTTCAACTTTAATTGAGGTGCTTCATAAAAAATATCATGTATAGGAGGTCTTGGATTTCTTTTTGTTCTTTTTTCCTTTGGATATCTAATTGTCCCAGCACCATTTGTTAAAAGGATGGCTTGTGTCATGGTTAACTCACCTTTGACTACGTTTGTGCCTTTAAAGAGAGGCGAAGTAGGTAGAGCACAAAGAACTGATGTATGAATAAAAATGAAGAATCTATTCTGTGTTGAAGCTTTAAGCATTTGCATTCGAGGAGAACAAGCATCTGGCTGATGTTCTAAAGAACAACTTGAATCACAGTTTTATTTGTTTCCTTCGCCTCCCCCTTCTCCTCCCCAACCCTGCCCTGAACATCTGCTTCTTTCCTGCGAGAGGAAGTGAAAGATTTAGGTCATGCATAAACACAAACCGTCTTTACTGCACTGTTCCCTTTTAGAAAAAGTATCACCGAAACACCCTGCTGGGCCAGTTTACCATTAAATTACCCTATATCAACAGTTCTCTTGCTTTTTTTGGAAGTTGGCTTTCCCCAGGAAGCAGAACTGCTTTGGCTGGTTTTTATTGTTATGTAATAAATCTAGCTGGTAACTTTCAAGGATGCTGACAGGAGTCAAGAGATTCCACCCCTCAAGCATTGCAGAGCTTTTCTTTATATCCACTTTACTGATGAAGCTCTCCTAAGAAACAGAGCCTCCTTGGGGAAGGCTGTCCCTAGGAAAATACCACCTGGTCTGCTCTCTCATGTCTTTACATCTAACAGCATGCTTACATCTTCCTTTTAGGAAATTTACTGAGGTTCTGTTTTATATTGCTGACCAGAGTAGTTTTTTACTCTGCCTTGGCCAAAGGTGGCTCACAATCAGGGCTGTGGTGTAGTCGTCGTCGTCATCATCATCATCATCATCATCATCTTCATCATCATCATCATCACCATTCCCATCATGATGATGTAATGGCTACAATGTATGTAACACTTATTACCTACCAAACACTCTTTCTTCCGCTTTATATATATGTTAACTTATTTTATCATGCTCAGGGGACATACATTAAAACTGGCATTGTCGGAGAGAGTAGATATAGAAGCAATCGAGCTGGTATTTGGAGTACGGCAAACGCCTCTCATAAAATAACTTTGAGGCCAGAAGGAAAGGCTTGCGATGATGCTTGAGGGATAGACTTGAACAGCAGGGTCCTTTTTGGGGGGTTCCTTCTTTTTTCAGCTCTAGAGCTCATCTAAAGCAAAAGTAAGAGGGAGGAAACAAACACTGGGCTTCAGCACCAAGCTTCGGTTAAGCATATCCTTTTGCTATCTTTCCTCAAGCACCGTAAGAATCCCCCCCCCCCCCCACCCCAGTCATTCACTTTAGTGCCTGCTGTCCTCGGCCTGGCACAGGCCACTGCAGGCAGGGCTACAGGGCTGGTCCTTGTCAGGCTGGGTCCCCTTGGTGCTGTCCTTTTGCCCCTATGGGCCACTTCCAGCGTCAAGGAGAAGGCCTGGTAAGATTCCAGCCCACTCTATAAGTTCCAGATTTAGTCAGTGTATGGATTCTGGATTCCTCTAAGCTTCTAGCCAGTTTTTTTACGTTTTAGTATAAAATGCCAGGAGCAAGATTTTGGGGAGGAAAGGAGAAGAGAGATTCTGGGGGTGTCTGGAACATGAAGAGGGGCCGGGAGGAGAGGAGAGCCTTGGTCTGCCTCAGGGTTTGGCCGCGGGCCTCGTTCTGACAGCGCAGCTGAGAGCCGCGGGCCTCCCACTGCTGCCCAGGTCACAGCAGCGTGGCAACGGTGGCCCTGACCCACTGCACCCATCCCAGTCCATCACGCGGAGATGACTCAAAAGGGGGGATATCCACATAAATAAGGAAGGAGACACGTTCTTCAGATGGAAAGGAGGAACTGGTTTTAAACAGGTGGTACCTGGTGGCACCAGGGAAAATAGGATGTAGGTGGCTTTCTCTTTCACTGATGCATTAGGACTAATTTTGCTAAGCTAGGAATATGACCAAATGACCTTAATGTGCCCCTCAGTTTGACTAAGCTTTAGACAGTCTTCTTCTTGACTATGGGTCACTGACCTCTCTCTCTCTCTCTCTCTCTCTCTCTCTCTCTCTCTCTCTCTCTCTCTCTCTCTCTCTCTCTCTCGCATTTACTTTAGAAAACTTGAGATTGTAAATTCTTTCTTTGCCCCTTTGAGATGTAAATATTTTCCTAGTTGCCTGTTTTATAATCCAGGACCATCTTTTCTAAGGAGCCATCCTTTGAAATGTAATCATCAAGAAAGATAGCACCCACCTCTCGCATGTGTGTGTGTGTGTGTGTGTGTCTGTGTGTGTAAAATACAGCATAGGGAATATAGTCAATAATATTGTATTAACTATGTATGTGGCCAGGTAGGTACTTGAAATTTCGGGGAGACCGCTTTGAAAAGTATATCATTGTCTAATCACTATGCTGTACACTTGAAACTAATACAAAACAATATTGAATGTAAAGTAAAATTGAAAAAAATGCCCCCCTCAAAACAAAATTAAAAAAGAAAGCGCCCTGATCTCCTAGTCTCTGTGAGAGGGTAGGAGGCTAACTTGATAAGCTGATAGGCCAATTGGCAAACACAGACAGCCTAATCACATTAATCACCTCCCTCCAATACCCTCTAGTACTTCTGCACTAGCTCACCCCAGCACTTAAAAACACTCCTGTTTTTTGTTTTTAAGGAAGTTGAGTTCCATCTCTCCTATTGCAATGGTTTCGACCCCTTTTGCAATAGTCTTGAATTAAGTCATCTTTCTTGACTGTTAAACTCTATTTTGAGCAATTTTTCTTTGACATATAGAAACCCACACAGTATTTTACCTGATCTGACTCTCAGTGAATTTGGAAAGCCATGAACCAAGAAGACAGGGTAACTTTATGATGGCACATTGTTATTTGGACTCATTTTGGGGAGTCTGACACATAAAACATTTCACGTGCTCTTAATCACCTTCAATAAATTCAAAACCCAAACCAGAATGCCTCTCATCTTTCTTTGCCATAATATATAAAAGGAATAAAAAAGATATCCCTAAAATACCTTATATATATGTATATATACAGGGTGGGGCAAAAGTAAGTTTACAGTTGTAAGCATGGGAAACAGTTTATTCTTGTTTTATCTTTTATTATTGTATTATTTTCCATACAAACAACTGTAAACCTACTTTTGCCCCACCCTACATATACATTTATTCGTGTGTGTGTGTGTATACACACACAGACACACATAATTAGTAATAGCTATCACTTTTTTGTAGGCCTACTGTGTGCCAGGCACTGTGTACTTTACATACGGAGTACTTTCTAAATGTCTCCCCATTTAATCCTTATAGCATTTCTATGCATTCAGTACCATTATTTATTCCACAGACAAGGAAGCCAAGGCTGAGAGAGTCAAGTAACTGCTTGAGATCACTGTCAGAAGTGAGATTTGAACCCAATTAATCAGTTTATGAATCATGACATCAGGCCTTTAATGGTTGTCCTTCAATGATTCACTGAGCTACCTCATTAGGATTCTGGCCCAGAGGAAAATCTGTATTTCCAGAAGGAATTAAGAAAGACCTGTCGAATTGTACCTCCTTTCCACCTCCCAGAGGTGTTGTAGAATATTTTATTATTCCTCAGAGAATCTTATCTCAAAGTCTGCCCCAGCCCCTCACCACCTCCCATTTCCCTCGTCTCTGCCACTTGTAATTTCTGCCTTGTGGCCTGGCCCAATCTCTTAGAGCAGCCATTCTGATCTTCATTTCACAGTTGTGCTGACAGGGACAGCTGGGGCTCTGCCTGACGCTTCCAGCACTCGGTATGTATACCTCAGTGGGCCATGGAGACTGGCCATTTCCTCTCTGATTCACGCACAGGAGAGGTTCCAATATGTTCTCTGTCATCCTCTCAACCCTCTCTCCTCTCAGCAGCACCTGGATGATGAATTCAACCCAAACAATGCAGTGTGATGTCACCCGCCCCAACTGATGACACCAGAAGGAACAACAATAATGAGAGCACCAGGAAGCAGGCCACAGTGGTTTCTACTGATTTCAAAATATTAGCAATGCCAGAGAAGTAAACCCTTGTTCACAAAATAACAGAACCAAGTCTTTTTAGCTGCTAAGTTTTTTCCCCGAGATAGAAGGAAAAAGACCTTTCCAGAACAAATTAACTTCAGTACCTTTTATATCAGAGTCTGTGCTTAAAAGCACCACAGACAAAATTTTGGAAGCATCACACCACCTAGAAAAAGTACCTCTGGGACTATCAATGGCTCCACGCACTGGGGCAGGTGATAATCATGTTTTTACTATAGTGCTCGTTCCCTTCACGTGCAACACGACTAGACTTTTTTATTTATTTATTTTTATTTTTCAATTGGTTGACATTCAATATTACTTTATATTAGTTTTAGGGGTATAGCATAGTAGTTAGGCAATCATATACTTTACAAAGTGGTCCCCTGATATTTCCAGTGCCCACCCTGCACCATACATAGTGATTATAATATTATTGATTATAATATTCCCTATGCTGTACTTCACAGTGTCAGGTTCTGTTCTGTGAAGAAAGCATTCTGCAGGTTTATAAACCTGGGCCACATGGATTCGGGGCGCAATGGTGGGGGGGTCACTAAAATGTTTTTGCCTCCAATTTTTCTCCTTTCTCCCTGCTGGAGTGGCTCTCCTCTCACCAGGCCTCTAACACATACAGTTCTTGCCTTGGGTTTAGTGTAAGAATTTTGCTTCTTACTGGTGTCACTTCTATCTATTTTTTTCAGTGTTGATGTTTTATAGAAATCAACATATGCTGTCTTAGGGAAAGTTAACATGGTTTAAAATAATAATTTTCTCTTATTATAAGCACTTTGTGGAAAATTTGGAAAGTACAGAAATATAAGTATTACACATAAGCCCATTAACCCAGGAGCAAAAATTGCTAACAGTTTCTTTTCTTTCAGTCTTTTATTCTGAAACTGTGTTGTTTTCAATGGAAAGACATGGTCCCGCCCCAAAGGAACTTACAACACAAATGAGAAAAATTGAGACAAAATAAGTGAAAACCAGGTAACATATAGAATGACGACTATGATGGTGATAAGAAATAGCTGCTTTGATCTTTTTACGAATACATCTACTCAATTTTTATCTTAAAATGAGAAAATTATGAAAAGCTATGTATAGTCAACTTAGGAAAATAGGAGGTTCACTCTGAACCTCCCAGTGAACAAGATACAGTTGACTGGTAGCTGTAAAACAGTAAGTGGGTGAGATAATGAAAACAGCTAATGAGTAAGTTTGGGCTTAATGATGAGCCTGGAAAGTCAGAAAACAAATGGGAGATGATTTAGTACGTACTGTATTTTGATAGGCTCATTGATGTCTACAAATGTCACTGAGACACATGGTGCCTGGAACAGTCACTTCGTGCCTTGTCTGCCATTTACTATGTATTCAGAGTTAAGTTACTTCACCCTTCTAATGTTGTTTCCTCATTATCAGGTAGGGAAAATAGGTTGTGAGTTTTAAATGAGAGAATCCATCTAATGCATTTAATACAGTCTCTGGTGTGTCATAAGTACTCGAGAGACATTAAGCATCATTAGAGGTAGTGAGTGTAAGGCAGTGGTTAAGAGAATAAGCTCTGGTCAGACTGCCTGCCACTCTTGTGGCTTTTTTCTACTTGCTCGTAGGACCAAATCATCAACAATAATCTCCATTTAACTCCTTTTTTTTTTTTTTTTGTCTCAAGAGTTTGAAAATGAACCACATTTGTCTTTGAATTGCTTTCAGATAATCATGAATTTGTCAAAGGCATTCAGGAAATGCTTCTGGGAAGTCCAGAGTTTTCTAATGAAGACTTTTTCATCATAAAAGGCTCTTAGAGAGTAACAGTTATTTACTATTAATGAAGCCACATACATATGTACAATTAAGACGGCAGAACTAGAGGAGCAGATCTTTACCTTAGGAAATCTAGTGTTGCATATTTGGAGTCCATTGCGATGTGAACTTTGCAACCCTCAGAGTTGTCCTTATGGTGGGAGATGGAGAGAAGAGGCACAGAGAATCTGAGCATATGTGACATTCCCTGATATTTATAGCAAAATCAAGAACTTTTTACCCAGTATTCAGAGTGCTTAGCATAGAATTAGGATAATTAGTAAAAACATTCATTAAAAAACTAGTATTTATTGTTTTCATATTATAAAATCAAGTAATGTTTATTTTAGAAAATTTAGAAAACACAAATCTTAACATTTTAGTATATTTCAGTTTTTATATAAATGGCCACATGTAAATATTGAAACTACATTTATAGTTTAAATATGGATCTTTTAATTTCTAAATTCATAAAGAATCAGTAAATCAATTTACTTTGGTTTGCTGGGCATTTGTTTTTTTATCAGAAGATAACCAAAATTACTGTGTGTTATTTTCCCTCTTGAGTTCCTGCAGGAAAGGATCTTGCCACTCAAAGTGTGGTCCAGCAGCACCAGCCTCAATCAGCAATATACTAGAAATGAAAAATTATCAGCCCCAACACAGACCTAGTAAATCCCAACTGTATTTTAATATGGTTTCTGGGCGATTTGTATGCACATTGAATTTTGAGTAACACTACTGTAGGAACAACTTGACGAAGAATTTTTTGTCTAAAAAGACAGCATTGAAGGCCTGATTCATCCCAGTTCTCAGAACAACATCCTCCTACCCAGCAGCCGGCACCTTCCTGAGCTCTCACTTCCACAAAGCACTGTTGGAATAAGTCTGGGTCAAGACCCACCAAATAGCCAAGAGATGAAAGGCACAAAAAGAACCTGGGGCAAACCAAAATGTCAATACAACTGTAAATCTCAGGCCTGCATTGTTCAGCATTTTATTACATTATCAAAGTGCTCTTCCCGGGCTCACTGCTGAATGACCAGGAAATGGTGTTGAACCAATTGAAAAACCCAGCAGTAAAGCTCACCAATAGCGTTTTCATCAGCGGGGCTTTTGATGCTGGGGTTTATTGACTTGGGGAATTGAGGCTGACTTAAAGAACAACAGAAAGAAAACATTCCCAAACAACACAACCTGGAAGTGGAGCAGCTCTTAAGATGGAAGTATGCACTTCCATACCCTCACATCCCTTATTTGCTGGAACACGGGTGTATCTGCAAAGCAGGGTTGTGGCAATTTCCTGATGGGCATGACTACTCCTAAGAATGGCCTACGTTTGACTGCATTTTATGATTCACACAGAGCTTCTCGAAGTTTAATATGCATATAAATTACCTGGAGGTCTTGTTAAAATGAGGATACTGATTTAGTTGGTCTAAGGGGGGGCCTGAATTTGCCTTTCTAACAAATCCTCACGTGGTGCTAATATTGCTGCCCCAAACCATATTTTGAGTAGCAGATTCTCACCCCATTTCTCTCAAGATTCACAGAGGTTCTGTGCGGGAGGTAGAATAGCTGCTTTTCCTCCCCTCCCCGTCAGAACAGTACTGGCTCTCTGACGAGAAGGATTTGGGTGTGTTTTGCTCATTGCTATATCCCAAGTGCCTAAAAGAGTAGGGACTCAATATATTTTTGTTGGATGAGTGAATTACTGCATCTTAATTTTATAGAGGAATTTAAATAATGCTTTAACCAAAGTCACATTCAAGTAAGTGGCAAAGCTGGCATTTGACCTAAGAAATTTTTTAAATCGGAGAGTTTGGTACTGAATGAATCTAATTTAGTGTTCTTTCCTCCTTCCCTCTCTCTCTTTTTTGTTTTGTTTTATAAAGGTAAATATTCTTTGAAGGAAACTTTTAAATTGAAGTATAATAGAAAAATGGCCAAATCATAACTGTACAATTGATTAACTTATACAGAGGGAAAGTACAGAGCACCTTTCAGATCAAGAAATTACCGGTTCCCCGTGAGCCTCCCTCATACCCCCTCCCAGTCATTATTTTCTCCGTCAGAGATACATGCTATTATGACTTCTATCAAGACAGAATAGTTTGAACTTGATAAAAGTAGAATTTTTAAATATATATTCTTTAGTTTACATCTTCTTTCATG
This sequence comes from Miniopterus schreibersii, assembly GCF_964146895.1. Lineage (NCBI taxonomy): Eukaryota > Metazoa > Chordata > Mammalia > Chiroptera > Miniopteridae > Miniopterus > Miniopterus schreibersii. The sequence goes on along the minus strand of NC_138106.1, from coordinate 63,311,205 downwards.
CAACACTGTGTTTGTGTTCTTGAATATAGCATAGTATGCTCATTTTCATTTAATAGTGTTCCGTTGTGTATACTGTGCACATTCCATGAATATACCACAATTTATCATACATTTTACTGTTGATGGACATTAGGATTGATCCTAGTTTTTGGCTAATATGAATAGTGTTGCTATGGGCATTTTTGTACATGGTTTTTGGTGAACACATGTACATATTCTGTTGGGTGTGTACTAGAAGTGAAATGTTTCAGATTTGGGGTATTTTAGGTTATTATAGATATTGTCAGCCAAACGGTTTCTCAAAGTGGTTGTATTAATGAATTCTTTTGTTTTTTCTTTGATTTTGTAAAAACCAATTTTATTCTGATTCTACCACTGATGGCTCTTTAACTTTCTTAAGGTTATTTTATTCACATATTAAAATGAGCATTTTAATTCATAGTTAAATACATATTATTTGGCCAGTTGTTTGGGCCTCTATTCCCAGTGAATCATTCGCAGGTATCCCGAGGAAACAAGGAACTTTCTTGAAAGTGACCTTTTGTTGTTTTTCCTGTGGACACAAACATTCTGGGAAACAGTGAAGAGTACAAAAGAGAGGGAGCAGGAAGGAGGAGAACTTTTGGATATTCCCACAAATGGGTGATTAGTCCATGAATTAGGACAGTTCTTGTCCCTGGAAAACTAGAATAAACGTATTTTCCCTTCACTCAGAGCTAGAGCAGCAAGTTTACTCTGGGTGGCTTCACAGCAAACAGTGAGGAGGCAGAATCTTCTGTTATAATTAAAGAACCATTCATTGCCTTACGATTGACACGGATGTTGAGGTGTGAGTCACTGGAAAATGATCATTGTCACTGTGAAATGAGACTGGTGCCCAGGGGGCTGGTTCCCCAGAGAAGGGCCACCCGGCATGGTGCAATGCGTGCCACAGGTGAGGCAGTGGGTGTGCATTTGGACGCCACGTTGCCTCTGGCTCAAGTTCTTGGGCTTAAATCCCACCTCTTACTTGTGGCAGTCAGTAGAGCAACACTTTCCAAAGCTGAGCTTCCAAATTACCTGGAGGGCTTGTTAAAACCGAGATTCCTGAGTCCCACCTCCAGAGATTTCTACTTCAGTAGGTTGGCATGGGGCTCCAATGTTCATTCTTAACCAGTTCCCATGTGCCGCTGCTGCTGCTTAATGAGTGGGCCACGCGCCGTGTAGCACCTCGTACAGATCGTTGAGATGTGCCAGGCACAGTAGGTGAGTTTAATGGGAAAGAGGGAGTGTGTTAGGTGCTCCTCGGGTCGATTATTATTATTCTTATAATGAAACATAGCCTATAAACAGAAGACTGTACAAAATGCATTTAAGCAAATAAGTATTTGTGCAGTTTAAAGGATAATATTTTTAAAAACTCAATGGATCACTGGCTAGGTCAAGAAATAGAACATTCCAGTGCATTAAGGTACCCCTGGGGTAACTTGGCTCACTCACAATTTTTTTTACATCTATGTTTGTGATTGAGACTGGCCTGTAGTTTTCCTTCTTTGTATTACTTTTGCCAATTTTTGGAATCAAGGTTATGCAAAGTGCATAAAGAGTTGAGAAGTATTTCTTTTCTGTACTCTGGAATAGTTGGTGCTAAATTGGAATTAAATTATATTTAAAATCAATTTATATGCATTCAATAGTCAAATATTTTTGCACCATATTAAGAAAAATATATCCAAGGAGCCAAAAAGTAACTAAAGTGCTGACTCAGTAGCTTTAATGGTTAGAAAACAATTAGAGTTTCCTACTTCTTGAATCGGTTTTTGTAAGTGCTATATTTCTAATTTTTTAATTTTATTTCACAGAAGTTTTCTAATGTATTTTCCCTTTATATTTGAGGATTCAACCAGTATATAGAAAATGCTGTTTTCATCTGTAGTTGGGACTCTGCTGTTGGGAATGCTGAAATACTTTTTTTTTTTTTTTTTTTTAAATATCTTTATTGATTTCAGAGAGAGGAAGGGAGAGGAGAGAGAAATAGAAACATTAATGATGAGAGAGTCGTCATTGATTGGCTGCCTCCTGAGTGCCCCCTACTGGGGATCGAGCCCGCAACCCGGGCATGTGCCCTGACCGGGAATCGAACCCCGATCGCCTGGATCCTAGGTCGATGCTCAACCACTGAGCCACGCCCGGCTGGGCCGAAATAGTTTTCAATCAGAGGTTGGATGATCTGAGGGTGTGAAGCCCACCTATAAGTGGACCTGAGCAGTTCAAACCTGGGCCGTTCAAGGGCCAACTGTGCTCATCTTATGGCTGGGAAGACAAATCTTGCCTGTAAGTTCCCTGCTTATTAAACCTGCCACCCACCAATCTGGAGTGGCCAGCTTCTTTCTCTGGTTCTCCTTGACCTCCATGTTCAGGGGCCAGTTTGCAAGATGACCTGGGTGTGAAGTAATAGCTCATTGTGGTTTTGATTTGCATTTTCCTAATGATTAGTGATGTTGAACAACGTTTCATGTACCTTTTAGCCCTTTGGATGTTTTGGGGGAAAAATGTTGATTCATTTTCTCTGCTGATTTTCTTTTAAAATTTCGATATTATTTATGCTTTTATTTTTAAAAAATCTGTCTTACCAGAGTTTGATAAATTGTATTAGTTTTTGTTTTATTTTATTTATTTTTTATTTTATTTTTTCATCACTATATATCCCCTCTATGTCTTTTTTGTATTATTATTATTATTATTTTAAATCTTTATTATTGCAAGTATAACAGATGTCCCCTTTTCTCCCCTTAGGCTCCTTCCACCCCACTCCTATCCCCTCCCCCTCCACAGGCCTTCCCTGAACTATTGCTTGTCCACAGGCTATGCATATATGCATGTAAGTTCTTTGGTTAATCTCTTCCAGCCCCTACCCCTTCCCTCTGAAATACATCAGTCTGTTGCATGTTTCAATGTCTCTGGATCTTTTTTGTTCACTTTTTGGCTTTGTGAATGATCTCTATTATATATTGATTAACTTACCTACTTATTTTTAGTATTTACTTTCTCTTTTTTGCTTAATTAAACTGTCCTTTCTCCCCCTGTTTTATCTTTTTATATATTTTTTAATCTTCTTAAGGTTTATGCTTAGTACTTTAATTTTCAGGCTTTCTTTTTTTCTAATACATAGCCTTTAAGACTACCAATTTCCCTCTAATTTCTGCTTTAGCTGTATTTTCCCAAGTTTTATTTGTGGTACTTTTCCTCTTATTCAGTTCTAAATTTTTCTATTTTCCATTTTAATTTTTTTTTTTTTGACCTATGAGCTATTTAGAAGTTTATTGATTTTTCAGATGTGTGGGATTTTTCTAGTTAACTTTCTATTGGTGTCAAGTTTAACAACATTGTGGTGGAGTCAAAGACAATGCTCTTAATGAAACCAATATTTTCATATTTTTTGAAACTTGCTTTGAGGATCAGTTTGGGTCAGTCTTTGTAAGTGTTTCAAGTGTGCTTGAAAAGAAAGGATATTCTGAAGTCTGGGGTGCATAGTTATCTTTATATCTTAAATTTTAACTTTGCTTGTTAATTATATAATTATGTAATTAAACATTTTAATATCCTTGCATATTTTTTTGTATTCTTTATTTATCAGATCAAAGAGATTTTAAAAGCTATCCCTGTACGATATTGCATTTATCTATTTTTTTCTGCTAACTTTTGCTTACACATTTTGAGGCTGTGTCACGTGGCATAAAAATTTAAAATTATTTGTTCCCTATCCAATGTACTTTCTGTCATTATGAAGTAACACTTTTTATCTTTAGTTAAGCTTTATGCCTTAGAGTTTATTTCATCTGATGTTAACATAGTTGCATAATTATATAATTAGTGGCAATATTTTGCTGATCCTTACCTGGCCCTGTACATTGCTCATCTCCTCCCTTCCCTGCTGCTCCCTGATCCCACTGGGAGTGACACTGAACAGCTGGAAGATGTCTTGGAGGCTAATAGTTACAGGAATCTTTGACTCCTCTTGTGCTGCACACACCCAGAGGAATTAGAATAGGTATTAAAGGCAGGGGTAAAATTGCCTTCATACATTCATACAGCAATGACTCTTCAGCTGTGTTAATGTACTGGTTCTTTATTTCTGACCTGATGTTTAAGGACTGGCCTGGAAGAAATTATAGCAGCACCATGATGTTGACAATGATTTGATCTGGAGGCGCCCCTGGGGCATCACTAGTCAAGGGGTCATACAGCCCTACAGAGGTCTTGAAGAATGCACATTAAGAAGCCCTGTTCCAAGTAACAAAGCTAGCCCTTGACTGTCCCTGGTGTGCTCCAGTGAGATTACTCTTATAAGGACTCTTATTACTCTTCTCATTTCACTTCACATGTACCTAATGAGACCTTTCCTTATTTCCCATATCCCCCTGTGCTCCTAAATAATACAGCCTGCCTTTCTGTTGGTGGTGACATCTTATATGCAAGGTAACTGAGACAATTTAACAACATGGCTGCAACTTTTTGGGACACTCTTTCCATCAGGAGGTGGGGGTCTATGTCTCAATCAATAGAGCACACAGGAAATGATGCTAGGTGACCTCTGAGACCTGGTTACAAAACGCCATGCAGCTTCTTCCTTGCTCACTGGGACGCCTGTCCTTTGAGCCCTGAACCACCATGTAAGAACTCTGACTACCTCGAGACCCCAAGCCAGAGAGGCCACATGGAGGCACTCTGCTCGACAGCTCCAGCTGAGCTGTCCTTCACCCATCCCAGGCCAAGTTCCAGACATGTGCTTAAAGACACCATAAAGACACCACATGGAAAGGGGATTCTGTTGTTTCTGCTATTCCAGCCATGCCTTTGCGTCACCTCACAGCCCTTGGAGTCACCAGCCTGAGGCCCCGGACATCACTGAGCAGAGACAAGTGATCCCTTCTGTGTTCTGTTACCACTAGAATAAAGGAACGGGATAGCATGTTTGTTGTTTTATGGCACTCACTGCATTTCTGGGTGGTGTGTTATGCAGATAGGTAACCGAGACAGTAACAGGCATTTGAGAGCTCTCACTTTTCTCAGTCTATCTCCATTTCTCTGTTTAATCACAGCCACTTATCTACAAAGATTAAGAAATGAGAATTATTTGGCTGGATATAGAAATGTGTGCACAGTAACCACTGTCTTTACTCTGACTTAAGCTTGGCCTTGGATCTTTGTAGACCAGCTGTCAGACTGAGCAGGATCAACCATTTTAAAGAATGAAATGTGTCTGTGTTTTTCACTTGGAAGATACACTTCAAAGATGTTTGCTCCACTGATGGGCTCATTGATCACACCTAGGTTTCCTCTTTTCTGTGTGGCTAAATGTATCGGGTGATAATCTGGACACACTTGGTGTCTCTAGCCTAATCCTGCTCTATTCATTTGCTTCTGGAGAGCTAACAAAATAACACTTCAAGGCTTCTTCCTCCTGACATGAGGCAGTCTGCACTTTCTTTTGAGGAGATCTTAGGAGAAAGGCCGCCTTGTCGGCTGGTTAAACATCGTGACTGCCAGATTTCAGCTCGCGCCAAAACTTTAGCCTTTTCTTGTTTCATTGAAGTACTGGAAAGTATTGTAGTACTTTACTGAGAGTGATGAATAGTGTCTGTTTAATATGGACTTTAGTACTTTTACTTCATCCTCATGGCTTATAAAACAGAACTTTATGTTTCTATACCTTTTCCGGATGTGTTTTCTCTTCTTTGTTACCATAACCCCCAGGTACTCAAATCCTTCCAAAACTCGTTGGCAATATTTATTCTACTTATTTATAGGCAAATAAAGCAGGGTTCTCTGGTACAGTTCTCTGAACTTGGATCACTTACGGAGTTCTGAAGTGTGGCAAACACCCATCAGGAAAACCCTGGAGGGCACTGACTGAGAGTTGGTAAGGGAAAAATCCTGAGAGTAAAATGGCTTACAGAGTCCAGTTAATTCTCTCTTTGACATGACCCTCGGGTTTCCTTTAACCTCACCATTTTTCTCAGACTATTACAAAAGGCTGCTACTGCCTTTTGGCCCTCAGCCTTGGCTCCAAACCAGCTGCTTTTCGACCAGTTGCACACTGGTCTGGAAGGGCACAGGCTGTGTCTGATTTGTGGTTGTATCTCCATTGCCTAGCACAGTGGCTGTTGCACAGTGAGTGTCCGACAAATGTTTGAATAAACGTATATTGAAAAATTACATTATTTCGATTATCTGAAATCTTCAATGGACCCACATTGCCTAAAAAAATCAAGTCTACTTCCTTTGGCCTGACCCCAGAGGCAATAGACAGGCTCAGGCAGTTGAGCAGTACTCAGTGATTAGAGCAAGGGTGTGATGGCATTTTGGGGAGCTAGGTGATAGATAGGATTGCCAGAGGTTTAAACAAAAATATCTCAGGCAGGCTTGATAAAAATTTTATAAATGTATATGTGTGTGTATATGTATATATATCTGTACACACACGCGCACATGCACACACATATGAGAAATGGGTAGCTTAGTGATGATCATTTGCACTACACTTTATATTTTGCATTATATGTATCGGGTGCCTTTTTCTTTTTTTTAATTTTAAAAAACTACTATTTACTTAGTGAGTCCAAGGTAATGTTACAAAAGTACTTGTTATGGATTCAACACTTACTCTCACAGATTTCTCATGCCACTAAAAATTCTGTCTAGATTGGTGTTGAACAAAGAAATTAAAACAAAATATTGAAATAGTTTTTACAAATCTGAAGTGATAGGTCCTTTGTTGTAAAAAAGCATCCACTTACCAAGAGTCATTTATCCTCAAGAGAAGGAGATTTGCTTCCTCATCTTCCTAATAATGAGAACATGAAGGGGAGGGGTTTTTTGATATCGTATGTGCCATGGTAAAAAATTCAGATTTTAACAACTTAGGAGATCATTTAAATTTTTCTGAAGACCTTTCAAGAAGGTGAATTTTCAAAGATAATTTTCTCCAGGCATTTGCTTCAGAGGTAAATTTACTGTCCCTATTAAATATACATTATTTTATTAGTAAAAACATTAATTTTTTTTCAGGAAACTAACATTCAATTTTTGATTCCAAGCTATTATGTTTTTTTGATAAAACTGCCAGAATCTTTGCATGTAAAAGAAAGCGAAAAGGTAGAATCCTAAATTAGTAAGAGGGTGGTGTTGAGTGAGTCCACGTGGCTTCCTGGCCCTGAAGGAGCTGTGCACCAGGGAGCCTTGCTCTCAGGGCCAGGCTCAAAGCAGATGCATGGGAGGGAGACAGACCTAGAGAGTGGGGGGAAGGATGTGTGAAAGGCACGTAGTTTGGTAATGAAATTTAACTAGAAATCTTTCCTTAGTTGTTTTCCTTGAAAGAAAAAGCAAAATACCGGAAAATACTAATTTAAGACATTAGGCAACAATAGGGTGTTGGAGGAGCCCCTCTAGTCTCCTGTCTTCCCCTTCTAGATGCCCTTGTCCCACTACTCTCCACAGGACAGATGGAGAAATCCTTCCAAAAAACCTTCCTCAGACTGTGCTATCTTCCCACTCAAACCAGTCCACAGCTCAGGGCTTTGTGTAACATCCATGAATAAAAGCCAAAAGTCCTTCTGGATTCTGTCCAACTCTTGTACTCATACCTCTTTCCCTTCTGAGATTTCAGCTTCATCCATACAGTACATTATCTTGTTTCTGGAAAACTCCAATCCCATACTCTTTTCAAGGCCTTTCTGCTCCCTCTGTCATTAACACTGTACCCCCAGATATCCACATGGTTTGTCTCCTTGATTACTTAGGTCTTTTCTCAAATGTCACTTTTTCAGAGGCTTTGTCTGACCACTTGCCCCCCTTTTAAGCACTCAGTCCTGCCTGACAGTTTGTTAGGGGCATGTCTTTTTTCTGTCTATCATACTGGAAAGTGAATTCCTTGAGAGCAGGGACTTTGCCTATTGTAAACACTGATGTATCCCCAGTGCAAGGAATGGTGTCTGGTATGAAGTTGATGCATAATGATGATTTGTGGAATGGATGAATGAATGAATGAGAACAATAAACAGTAATAGTTATGGTGGAAAAAATTCAGGCAAATGGGTTTATAAATGTTTCTTGGGAATATTCCTTTAATACAGGAGAGTTTCATGTTAACAGCAATTGATTTACCTGAATTGAACTTTGCAGAAATAAGAGGAGGGAGGGAAAGAGAGAAAGGAGAGTAGAAACAGTAAAGAGGTAGGGAGGCAAAAAGATGGGATAAATGTTGGGATGAGTAGTTGTATGGTTATTTGTCCATTCTATTCAGGTAGAAGATTCAGTCAAGCCTGAAGTAGTCAATGCCTCTTGTGGCAATCCATGAAAAGATTGTATGAATAATTTTAAGTGTTTCTTTGAACAACAATAAAGACATGAAAGGGACTTGATTGTCAAGGGGCTTGGTAAGAGGGTGGTGAAGGATTTATTGACATGCTCATTGAAAAATTAATTAGAAGACCTGGAGAAACATTAAAGAGGAACTGATAAGATCACCTACAGAAGACACTGAACTCTATGGAGGAACTCAAGGAAGTTTCACGGATAACTGAAATTACATATTTTCACTTTATGGGCTGACCCACCTAACTCCAGAGTAAGATATGACTCCATTGTAAAAAAAGAAGACAAGACAAGGATTTGATCTGGGTGTGCACTAAAATTGGTAGTGCACAATCAAGAGGAAGATGTGACATGATGCAAGTGGTTCTGTGTCTCACTCATCTTTCTCACTGATAAGTATTTAAGGACCTTGATTTTTGACCAAAACTGAACTGTTAGGAGTTGTGAAATCCAAGCACCTCTTTGTAGTTTATTGTTACCTCTCCATTACACAGAATAAAGAGGTTGGATACAGGCCATCAGTTTCCTTGCTTGTCATATAGTTGGTGATTCATTAGGATTTTCCAGTGAGCACTACACTGATGAAATTTCTTGTCTTGATGCATGTCAGTGCCATTGGGAGCCATCACATGATTTGCCTGTGATCTGCAGCCTTGGTTTTGGCCTCTGCGAAGGTTTTAACATCTCTGACTCACTTGTCTGTACATTCTTCACATAACCTTAGCTTGGCAGGCCTGAAGTGGAAATGCATGTGAACAACTGTGAGGCAGTAACAATAGGGGTAAAGAGAAGGAGTATGGAGATTGAAATGATACAATATCACTGTAAGATTTGATAGGCTCTGGTATACACAAGAATATTTTTTGAAAATTAGCTAAAAGTTGAGGTAAAGGTGAATTTGTTTCTGCATCACTGCTTTGGTGTTATATGAATTTATCTTGGTGTGTAAAGGTGAAACCAGTGAAGTTTAATGGACCTTCTTGGGTGTGTGTTCTAACTCTGAGAAATCACTGAGGTTTTTTGTTTATTTTTCAAGAGGAGGGTGGGAAACAGACATGAAGGAAGCTACATTTAGGGCATCCTCATGAATACAGAATGTGTTATTGACTTGGCTGCACTTTTCACTGTAAGATCTCCTAGCACTGATTTTTCATTGAATGACTTTCCAAAGTGAAAAGATACAGTCTTTTGTTAACTTACAAAAATTCTGCAGGGCACAAAATAAAGTAAAAATAATAAAACAGGTTTAGCCCATGAGGATAGTCCCTGTGGAAAACTTGTAATCAAATTTCTAATGCCCTTCATTATCTGCGTCAGTAAGAGATAGTTTCCTCACTCTGTTTCCTCCTTGTTCCAGACTGTTTTCAGTGATGTGGAGAGTTGCAGATATTATCATTATTACACAAAGACTAGCTACTTTGACAATCATCATATACATTAAAATGGGTAATAAAAATATTCAACTCAAGAATAGATAATTCATCTTAATGATGTGAAAAGACCCAGACAGTCTTTAAACCACTGGGATTGAAATTTCATGGCCTCTGAGGATGATTCACTGCTTCTCTGTGTCATGAGTTTCATTTTGAAATGAAATACACTGTGGTTTCATTTGAAGCTTCATGTTGATGCAAAAAGGAAATGAACCCATATTGGGAAGTTAGGTTGAAATACATATCATTAATAATGAAAAAAATACCAAGCTCTTGTTCGGCCATCCTCCACACCTCTGTTCTGGCATTACCAGGCTGTTCTTTAATTGCAGAAAACCTCTCTGTCTCCCTCACTTGTCTGAGAACTTGTAAAGGGCAGGAACTGGGTCAAGCAAATAGAAGGTACTCACTGTTGAATAAACAAGTGATCAGCTTTAAGTGAAATCCTCACCTCAAACTTCTCTGGGTAATTGTTGATGAGAAGACTATTTAGCTTCCATGCATTTACACGGTCTTGTTTATAGAACCTGTTTTACAGTGTTATTTTCACAATAATGTTCATATTCCCAAACTTGGATATTCTCTTGAAACCGTGTGGGAAGTATAGTAGAAACAAACAAGATGAATAATTTTTAAGTTGGTGTCAATTTACCTCAATTTACTTCCATATTTTTTGAAGATGTGCAGTGTTCCAGAGTCTGTTCCAAAGACACTAGACTTGGTGTCTGATTTCAAGGAATTTATACTCTCATGGTATAAATTCTGTCTTCCATGAGGGAGACAGAAAAAAGAGTTCTTAGATAACCAAAGAAATTAGAGAAGAAGAAAAAAAACTGTATGTAACAAAATACAAAACTGAATTTTGAGGTGCTATAATTTAGGCTTTAGATACATAAGTTTTTAAGTCAGTCTAGGTCTACGCTGGTCCTGCCATTGCTAGCTCTGAGACAATCATCATAGAGAAGGTACTTGACTTAATACTCAGTTACTTATTTACAAAATGGGAATTATAATAATAATACACTATAAGGATATTATGATGATTAAATATCATTCATGTACATCATGCACCCCACATGGAGTACCAAATCAATGAACATGAGCTCTTACTGATTAAATGTGAGAGTGAAAAGAGGTAGGAAAATAGCCCTAGTAACTGAGTATATTTTAAAGTTCTGTTGCTAATCCATGTAAAATATTAATGTTTTGCTAACAGATAGCATTTGTTACTTGTACACTAACCAAAATCACTACATAATTGATAGCCATTGATAATAAACATTGAGCCCTGGCCAGGTGGCTCAGTTGGTTGGAATGCCATTTGGATATGCCAAGATTGTGGTTCAATTCCCAGTAAGAGCACATATGAGTCAACCAGTGAATGCATGGATAGGTGGAACAGCAAAATCAGTCTCTCTCTCTCTGTCTCTCTCTTTCCCCCTTTCTCTCTCTCTAAAATCAATCAATCAATCAAAATTTTTAAAAATGTTTTAAAAAAGAGAAAACAAACATTCAGATGAGCACTTCCTTTTGCAAACTTTACTGAAGTAAATATCCTGAAACTTCTCAAAAGAGCACAGATGAAAATACAAAGAGTTGTTTCATTTCTGACAACCAGAAAGATTGTTTTCATTGGCCAAATTACAACCACACAGTCCAAGGGGAGAGATACATACTTTTTAGAGAATAATAATTTTAGATTCTGGAAAAAATGCTATGGAAATTCGCCAAAGAAATTGCTGAAGTTTGGTAACTTCAAAACTGAATTTCCATTTTCTGACCTATGTAAACGTTTCTCTTCCTTTTAGAATACGGACTCCAAACCTTTTGGGAAAAGCCTCTTTCGCCCCTTCTTCTTTGGCTATTTGCTTTATGTTTTACTGAGAATGAGACCAGTCCAAGTGAACTCTTCAATATCTCCTGAAGGGTAACGTCTGGTGCCTTTTCCTACCTTAGAAGAAGGTACTTGTTCTTTTTCTTTCCAAGAACACAGCTCTTGATCCTGTTACTGCTTACCTCCTCTTGGTTTTACTACATCCTTCAGGCCCTGTTTTTCTTTCACCTTCAGTCTTTCTTCTTGTGCCCAGAAATATGGTCAGGGCCCTAAAACAAGCCTCCTCTGACTGTGCTACTCCAGCAGGCCACTACTTATCTCTTTCCCTCTCACCGCTAAACTCAGATTACAAAAGTCTGCTTTCGCTTCTTGCTTACACATTCACTGCTTAACCCCATTAACATGGCTTCCACCTCTACCCCTTGTGAGACCCCCTTCTGGAAGGTCATCAGGTGATTCATACCCAGCAAGTTGAATGCGTTTTTCTCAGACCTCATTCATCTTGTTCTCTCTGTGGGAATTTCACATGTTGAAACTTTCTCCTATGGCCTCTGTGATGCCACATTCTGCTAGTTCTTTTATTCTTCTGAGAACTTCCCTTCCACTCCTCCACTAACTAGCTGCTTTCTCGCCCCCCTTCTGCTCCACAATGAACATATTTTCTTCTCCACATTCTTTGCTTCCAGTAACCCCGTCATCCACTCACATCACTTTACCCTCGGTCTCTTTTCCCTTCATCTCAAAATCTCTCTCCTGATGATCCCCAAAATCTAGCAGTTTCCAACTGTTGCTAGGATCTTCTTACTTAGATCGTAAGCCAGGATTTCAAACTCAGTATGTTTAAAAGTAAGCTCATTAACATATATTTACCAAACACTAAACTCTGATTGTCTTTATTTTGTTTTTATGAATGAGTCATCTTTCAAAACTCACAAATATATTTTTTTATTCTTGCTCACTTCTCATGCTCTGTGGCAAATAAATAATTGAAAATAGAATATTCTGTAGGCTTTGTGGAGCCCAGGGTGGGAAGAGCATCTATTTTGGAGTCACATATCCCCAGGTTCAGATCATGGTTATATTTCTTACTACCCTTTTGGCCTTGAGCAAATGACTTCAGCTCAGAGTCTTGGTTTTCTTATCTATAAAATGGGGAAAAGGACTTCCCTTACGCAGCCAATTGAGAGAATTGGATGAAAACTGCACATTTTATACTTACTCCTTAATAAATAGTAATGCAATTCTTTTCCATCACCCTGGTTATTGATGTCTCTCAAACTCTTTCCTTTTTCTTTAAGTGGAATAAAATTTATCAAGGTACTTCATGCAGTTCCTGACATGTAGGAGTTCATCCCATGTTTTTTCTCCTTCCTTCCTTTTGTCATTGCCTCCTAGGTTCAGAACCGCATTGTCTTTCTTCTGGACAATTGGGTGGCTCCTGTATGGCCCTAGCTCCTGCCCTGGATATTTGGGTTGACTCTGCACACTTCTGGCTGGTTTGCCTTCCTGAGGCCTTCTTGAACTAGGCCACTGTCCTGTTCTGAAACCTTCATGGTTTCATTACTTCTCAGAAAATGAAGTAAGAAAACATACAGTCCAAGATATCTTCTGAAACTTATGTGTTGCAATTTTCTTACACATGGCTTGCGTTTTGGCCAAGCGGTACCACTGTGTTCCTTTAACATGTCCTTCCTTTTCGGCTGTGCTGCCTTTCCACGTGGGCCTGGATGATGCCTAAGTAGTCTCTGTCTGCCAAGTCCATTTCTACCAGGATGCTTTCCCTCACCACCCAAACACATGGGACTTCTCTCTCCTTCAACCCACAGAGACTTTGTACTTACAATCCTCACATTATTCCTTATTTTAGTGGTTATTTATTTACTGCTAACGCTTACTCATCTCCCTCCATGAGACAAGAGCTTTTTGAGACTGTGTCTAATTAATATATATGCTTTCTTGAAGTAGCTGGTAAACCCTCAATACCTTCTGGCTTAATTAAAGTAATAAAACTTTGATATACTGACCCATTTGTAAAAGTGAATGCCTCATATACAAACAGAACCACTGTTTATGAGAGGCGAAAGAGAAAAGAGGAATAATAATGGGAAGAAAAAAGAAAGGCAGTCATTTGGGGAATGAAGTAATTATTTTCTGATTGGATCAGAAAAGTAGGAAATGAAAAGAAGTCTGAGTCCCGAGAAAAGCAGCAATGACAAGGATTATGCTGACAGCATGAGGGAGTTTTGAAAGCAGTCTCCATCCTACTCCCATCCTAATTCTTGGCAGAGCATAATGATTAATCTTCCAAGACAGAAGATATGCTGGCAAACTGCCCTGTATTTGAAAATAAGGGAAACGCCCTGGCAAGAATGAGATGCAGTAAAGAAAGGAAATGACAATGTCCTGAAAGGAGCTCTAAGTCTTCCCAGGAGCAGCCCAAATCCCGGCATGGGTCAGGCAAGGTGATGCGATCTTGGTGTACCTCTTCTCACTGTATAAAGTCACTTGTCATTTTGACATAAACAGAGATAAGGCAACCTAAGGACATGGAAGAGTCTAAGGTTTGGGGCCTGTAAGTACTGTGTATCTAATGGTGCTCAGTAAGTGCCTGTGATTTGTGGACTGCGGTTTGGAGTCTTCTCTAGTGTGACAGAACTTCTCTAAGGGTGAGATCCAAGAGAAAGGTAAGCACCTCAGAAAAATGCCTATGTTTGCCAGATCACTCAGTCACATCAGGACAAATTGGCTTGCCTTGGCTGAGATATGGTAACAGTCATATCTTACCCTTCCAGAAGTCATTTGTTTCACAACTTTACATCATTAAGTGAGAACCTGATGTATTCCCAGGAGGTCTTGGAACAGCCAAATTCTGTGAGATTTTAAAAAGTTCTTTAAAATGACAAGTAGCAGTGTACCCCTGACTAGGCCTTTCTTCTAATTAAGACCACTTCCATCCATGTGGTTGAAAAAGTTCCATTTCATCATGAACTTGTAGAAAAAAAGGAGAGTAAAACACACTTTTAAGATAATAAACAGTTGCGTTGTACACATTTTGAAAATCAGGAGAAAGCTCTCAGGAAGTGTGCTTTGGGTGAATTTTGCAGAAATTGCTTGGGCCTTCAGCGTGTGTGATGGCTCAGACTATGAGAGTCACCCTCCTGCAGATTTGTGTCTTAGATTTGAACACATGCCAATAACTCAGTGAAAATTTATTTTACCATCAAAGTTTATTTTCCCATTATTTTACCATCAAATACACCTTCATAAATATAGGAAGCAAAGATGGAGAAAGTGGCCAGATTATTAAAATTGATGTTTTAATTCAAATGCAAGGGCAAAAAAGTTTAATTTACTTCATTCTCCCAAACAGTTTATACATTTTGAGCCTTAAAAATGAGTTACTGGACATAATGCTTTTTCATTTGCAGCCCTGCTTCACTCTAGTTTCTACTAGTTTAGAGGCTTTGCTTTTTAAGGGGGTTCTCACATTGCTTTTGAGAGGAACTTGAAACAATTTTTATTTAGCCTTTTTTTACTGTGCTTTTCATTGACCTCTGGCGCTCTTCCTTAAAATTTGCATGATAGGTTTTTAAAGAATTCTGTTAGCATCATGCTCTCAGACAATAATTATTCTAGGATTTCTTGTTTTTTAATTGATTTTTTTAAGAGAGAGAAAAAAAGAGAGAGAGAGGGAGAGACACATGCACACACATTGATGCGAGAGGAAACATTGATTGGCTGCCTCCTGCTTGTCCCCTACTTGGGATCGAGCACATGCCCTGACCAGGAATTGAACTGGTGACCTTTCAGTGCACAAGACAACACCCAACCAACTGATCCACACTGACCAGGGCTATTCTAGGATATCTTGAATAAAGGGCACAAAACTTAAATCTCCAAAATACTAAGGAAAACACTTTAAATGAGCATGTGAGAACAGCCTCTGATTGCCTTCTGTTGACTTACTGCTTGTTTGATATTGCGGGATATTGCAGTTATGCTTTTCACTACCAGGTTCATGTGGGAAAACTCAGGAACCACTCCATAACTGTCACATCTGTGGACAATTTCAGTTTTTTTCTGAATTTCCCTCATTATCTTCTGTATTTTCACTGGTTTCAAGCTTACTCATCAAACTTCCTGTTTTTAACCACTGATCCATGGTCCCAGTTGAAAATACAATTTGAAACTATTCACTTGAAAAAGTTAAATGTAGTATAACTTTACAACACAAAAACCCTCAAAATGTGGGGTTATTTTCTGTTATGGGAAAATTCACTGTATTTAGAGAAAGAACTAAACATAGATATATATTTGTAAAACAAGGGTTTTCATCTCATAATTGCAGTGGTAAATTAACTGATCTATAGAAATGTGTGTGTATGTGTGTGTGTAGAAGTTATAAAAAGCCCACTGATTCTTAATGGGACTGACTCATTAGGGAAAAAAATCAACTTTATACACTGTGGACTTGCCCAGAGACTATGTAACCTGACAGACTACCACTATTCTTCCCACCAGGTAGTGACGCTAACATAATCTGTTCTCACCTTACGTGTTTTCAGCTTTCCTTACTGTAGAAGCCGTGTTTGCCCTTTAAGATGTACAAACTTTGATTGGAGCAGAGGTGGTGTCTTGACCAGTCTAGACCAATCAAATACTCTTTTATATACTTAGGGAATCAGGACTAAAACTTTCTAGTTTAGTCCAGTCCTGTTTTGTTGGAGTCAGAATTCTAAGATGACCCCAATCTTCCTGTAGTTAGGTGGATGCACTGCTAACCTGTGGCTACTTTGGAAAAGAAGCACTGGTTGATAATACCTATGAATATCCTCTGAGGTATGGTGAACAATGTGCTCCTTTGCAAAATGGGCATAGATTACTATGTATTTTTGAGTTCTTATCTTGACTTTTCTGTCAGACTTTTAGATGTTATTTCATCTTACAGTTTTGATACCCGTCCAAGAAGAGAAGAACTGTCATGATTCTACCCAGTCTGCCTCTTGCGAGTCCATACTTTCTATACTGGCCATTAGGAACTTTTTAGTTGAAGGTGTACCACAAATACATCTGATCACTGAGAGTATACTGGTTTCCCAACATATCTTGGCAGAGATGTAGTCTTTCC
Source organism: Miniopterus schreibersii (assembly GCF_964146895.1). Taxonomy (NCBI): domain Eukaryota; kingdom Metazoa; phylum Chordata; class Mammalia; order Chiroptera; family Miniopteridae; genus Miniopterus; species Miniopterus schreibersii. The sequence goes on along the minus strand of NC_138106.1, from coordinate 63,294,455 downwards.
CTTTTAGTTCAGTCATGATAATGTTAGAATTTTCCAAAAGGAACTTCAGCAAAAACTAAGGGTGGATATGGTGGGAATGGAGGAGTAGGATGATGGAAGAGCATAGAAATAAATGAATTCACATAATTTAGAGTTCTGATCTGTCCCTGATGTCTAGCCAAGATCCAGTGTGGCTAGGATAGCATTGGAGCAGGTGGTCTCTGGTCCTTGGACTAGTTTTAAACCTCTCCGAATTCTGTACATATATTTGAATGAGTGTAAAATAAAATAAAAAGACACTAATAGCACAAGCTACAAAGAAAAACACACACAGATAATTTGGAACTTTATCAAATTTAAAACTTTTGTGCTTCAAATGATACCATCAAGAAGGTAATGAGACAACCAATAGAATGGGAGAAAATATTTGCAAATCACCTCTCTGATAAGGAATTTGAATCCAGTACATAAAAAGTACTTTTACAACTAACAATAAGAAGACAAATAATTCAATTTAGAAAATGAGGAAAGAAATTAAATAGATATTTCTCCAAATGGCATACAAATGGTCAATAAGCACATGAAAAGACTCAATATCATTAATGATTAGGGAATTGCAAATCAAAACCACATTGAGATACCACTTCTCATCTGATAGGGTGGCTAAAGTAGAATTTAGAAAAAATAGACAATTACAAGTGTATGATGTGCACATGTACAATATGTATGTATTTTTTGTTGGACTGTTGTTTCTTTGCAATACTGTGCATATGTCAGGCCACATGGAATGTTAGTTATATTTGTGTTTCGCTGCCATAGCATTTTACACTTAACTATGACCTTTATCATGTATTATTTGCCTCATTTGACCCTTGCCACTGTATATGGTTTACAGAGTAGTTCATTATTTTCTTTTTTGAAGATAAGGAAGCTCAGGTTCAGAGATGTGAAAGGACTTGCCAAAGTCATCTTATAAATGATTAAACTAGGACTGAAATTCAGGTTCTCTTTATAAGCTCCTATGCCACTCCTAAATAATAATGCCTTACATTTTATTGCAATGTTTCAATAACTTTAAAATAATGCACTCAGCTTTATTACTTGATTTAAATTTCACAACCACCCAATGAGCATATGTATTTTATGGTTGAAGAACATAATACTCTGAATGACTAGAAGTTTTATTTCAAGCTCTGCCACTCACTTGCCTTGGACAAATTATTCAACTTCTCTGGTTCTAAGCTTTGTTATGCATCAATTGAAGGGTTCTATTAGATGATCTCAAAGGTCCCTTCTGAGCCTACTTACTGTTCTATAACTCTATTATTTAGTATGTCCCTCCTTTAGCAGCTTTGAGATGCTTTTCCAGCCACAGTGAATGAGTTTCTGTTGCATGATCTGTACTTGCTTACTGAGTTAATTTCTTAACCCTAATAATGCTCATTCTTAAAAAGACTGGTCAAGGGATAGTAGGCATTAGCTGTGAAACAGGGCCTAAGTAGCTAAACAATGTGGAGGTTAAATTTATTGGCTTTATTGACTTGGGCTCTAAATGGATTAAACTATTCACAGACTCCTTAAAATTTAATAATTTAATCTAATTGAACAACAAAATCCTAACACGTCACAGTTAACCTTTTATGGTAAATACTGCGTCTAGCATTTTTACAACAAAGAGTTTTGCTGTACCAGTACTTTGCAACCTGACTGTGGAAAAAAATACCCTTAATTTCTATTTCAGCAGGAAGAGAGCACCAGAAGAGATTTTTCTTTTATTTCTCATTTCCTTTCTGCAAGATATATCATTTGTTTTCATTTATTTACAATCATAAAACAATGATAATGGATTTTAAAAGATGATAAAAACGACTTCTCATATTTTCACATTTTCTTGCCACTTGAAAATGAAGTAGTGAGCTAGATATTTTAAAAATATTTTTAGCTCAAGAATTCTGTGACCTTTCCTTCATTGATAATGCAAAGGTACATTTCAGCTCTTTCCGGGACTAGTTGATTGGTTTAGGAGATTTTGTGGGTGTGAATGTTGCCTAATAGTTTTAAAGTTATCTGCATAATCTTTTTTTCTAACTTGCCTGAGGGTAAAGGGAGGAGGAGGGGGAGCAGAAGCACTTTGTCCTCCCAGGGAGAGAGAGCACCATCTGCATAATCTTTTGATAACAATCAATTAAGTTTCAGATTCTGTCAATATTTCCTCTACAACCCAAGAACCAGTTCTTATGGAACAGTTATAGCACTTAAAAAATATCTCAATTTTTCTTTCTCCTGTTAAAACAGCCTGTAAACACACTAATACTGCTTTCTGTTCACTGATCATGTGGAAAATTTTATCTTCCCCTCTTCCCAAGAATGAAATAAGTCCCCTGAAAGAAGAGGGCTCTCAGTGGGAGCTGGATTAAACCCAGAAAGTAAAATGTATGAGAAAATCTTGAGAAACAGGAGAGTCAACTTTAGTATAACTTATTTTCAGCCATTTTCCTTTTGCTGTCTCTATAAAGGCCATCAAGAGTGGTGGTTAGTAATCAAAACAGCATGGTACTGTCATAAAAACAGACACATAGATTAATGGAACAGAATAGAGAACCCAGAAATAAACTCACACCTATATAGTCAATTAACCTATGACACAAGAGGCAAGAATATACAATGGGGTAAAGACAGCCTCTTCAGTAAATGAAGGTGGGAAAACTAGACAGACACATGCAAAAAAATGAAACTGGGTCACTTTCTTACACCACATACAAAAATAAATTAAAAATGAATAAAGAGTTAAATGTGCCCCACTGGTGTGTCTCAGGAGTAGAGCATTGACCTGTGATCCAGAGATTGCTATTCTATTCCTGGTTAGGTAACATGCCTGGGCTTCTGGGCCAATTCCCAGCAGGGGGTGTGCAGGAGGCAGCCAATGAATGACTCCCTCTCATTATTGTTGTTTCTATCTCTCTCTCCCTCTCCCTTCCTCTCTCTCTGAAATCAATAAAAATATATTTAAAAAAAAGTTAAATATAAGACCCTAAACCATAAAACTCCTAGAAGAAAATATAGGCAGTAAACTCTTACATCACTCTTTGTAATAGATATATATTTTTTGGCTATGTGTCCTCAGGCAAGGGAAACAAAAGAAAACAACAACAAATGGGACTACATCAAACTATAAAGGTTTTGCACAGCAAAGGAAACCATCAACAAAACAAAAAGACAACCAGTAGGGAGAATGGGAGAAGATATTCTCCAATGATACATCTGATAAGGCGTTAATATCTAAAATTTTTTAAAGAACTCATACAACTTAACACCAAAAAACCAAACAATCCAATTAAGAAATGGGCAGAGGACCTGAACAGACATTTCTTCAAAGAGGGCATACAGGTGGCTAATAGACATATGAAAAGATGCTCAACATTACTAATCATCAGGGAAATGTGAATCAAAGCCACAATGAGATATCACTTCACAACTGTCAGAATGGCTATAATCAATAAATGAACAAACAAGTGTTGGTGAGGATGTGGAGAAAAGGAACCCTTATGTACTGCTGGTAGGGTTGTAAGCTGGTGCAGCCACTTTGGAAAACAGTATAGAGGTTCCTCAAAAAGTTAAAAATAAAACTACCACATGACCCAGCAATTTCACTCTGGGTATTTATTAGAAGAAAATTAAAACATTAACTTGAAATGGTATATACACACATATGTTCATTGTAACATTATTTACAATAGCCAAGATATGGAAGCAACGTAAGTGTCCATTAATAAATGATTGGATTAAGAACTGCTACATATATACACTAGCCGATAAAAAAAGAATTAAATCTTGTTATTTGCTACAACGGGTGGAATTGGAAGATATTATGCTAAGAGAAATAAGTCAGACAGAGAAAGACAAATACCATAGGGTTTTGTGGTAGGCAGTTAGACAGACATGAGCAGAACAAGGATTATGGGCCAGGTACAGAACGCCACCAGGACAGGAAGCAACTCCCACCCAGGTGCCTGGTTACTGAAAATTGTAGGATGGGATCTCACCCCCAGGGTGACTTTTTCTTCCTTAGTATATCACTGGTTGTGCAGTTTGGACCCCCTGACCTTTCCTCCCTAGAGATAACATCTAGGCCTCAGTTGTATTTCAGGTCCAGGCCCAGAAGAGCAACAAAACCATCCTCAGCTGACCTCAGGACCAGCTGCACTGGATAAAGACCCCCTCCCCTGGCATTGACCAATCAGTGGAGACCTAGACCCTGAAAGGACACACTTTGAATATTGCTGAATATTATAATGAGATTTTCCCCTAGGACCTCCTCTAAAATCTTCACCCTTAAACTCTGAGGATGGAAGACCCAGTGCACTCGCCCTCCCAGGAGCTCACCTGTGCCTTTCTCTTTCCCATTCCCTTTCCCTTTCCCTCCCTACCCCAGGTGTGTTACCATTACCTTCCTCAATCCCAAGCTCCTAGGGCCCTTCCTTTACCTCTATAACTTATTTCCTAAGCCCATTTATCCTATGAATTACTTCTTCCGCCTCTGTGATTTTATAAGTAAGTGTTCTCTTATAGTTTGAGTCTTGGGTCTGAATTCTTTCCTAGCCAGAACTCAAGTACCAAGGTTGCTGAACTCAGGTCCCATCTGACCCCAAGGGTCTAGACACCTGGTGCCATTCCTGCCTCCTACAATAGTTTCACTTATATATGGAATCTAAAAAACAAAATAAATGAAGAAACAAAACAGAAACAAACTCATAAATACAGAGAATAAGTTGATGGTTGCCAGACGGAAGGGGGTTTAGGGGGATGGGTAAAAAAAGGGAAGAAATTAAAATGTACAATTTGCTGGTTATCAAAACAGTCATAGGGATGTAAAGTACAGGATAGGGAATGCGAACTGATGCAGCCACTGTGGAAAACAATATGGAGTTTCCTTAAAAAATTAAAAATGGGACTGCCATATGATCCATTGATCTCAGTTCTAGGAATATATCTTAAGAATCCTGAAACACCAATCAGAAAGAATATATGTGCCTGGCAGGGCGTGGCTTAGCGGTTGAGCATCGACCTGGGATCCAGGCGATTGGGGTTCGATTCCCGGTCAGGGCACACGCCCGGGTTGCGGGCTCGATCAATGACTCTCTCATCATTGATGTTTCTGTCTCTCTCTCTCCCTCTCCTTTCCTCTCTCTGAAATCAATAAAGATATATTTAAAAAAGAAAGAAAGAAAGAATATATGCACCTTTATGTTCGTTGCAGCGTTATTTACAGTAGCGAAAATTTGGAAGCAGGTCAAGTGTCCATCAGTAGATGAGTAGATAAGAAAAGCTGTGATTCATTTACACAATGGTATACTAACTACTCCATTGTAAAAAGAAGGAAATCGTACCCTTTGAGACAGCATGGATGGACTTGGAGAGCATTATGCTAAGTGAAATAAGCCAGTCAGAGAAAGACAAGTACCATATGATTTCACTCGTATGTGGAATCTAATGAACAAATTAAACTGACAAAAAAATAGAAACAGATTCATAGATAGAGAACAAACTGAAAGCTGTCAGAGGGGAAAGGGGTTGTGGGGCTGGGTGAAAAAAGCAAAGGGATTAAGCAAAAACAGAAAAAAAGGAAAAAGAAAAAGAATACAAAACTCATAGACATAGACAACACTATGGTGAGTACCAGAGGAAAGTGGAGTGGGGGGAGGTAGAAGAGGGCATGGGGAGATAAATGGTGACGGAAAGAGACTTGACTTGGGGTGGTGAACACACAATGCAATATACAGATGATGTCTTATAGAACTGTATGCCAGAAACCTACAAACTTTTATTAAACAATGCCATCCCAATAAATTCAATTAAAAAAAAAAAGAATAACTTACCTAATTCCCATCTTATTTCAGTCCTTTCTCTTTTTTTCACCTAAGCTTTTATTGAGGATGTAGTTTTGAAAACCATGGCAGGAATTGGGGCAGGGGTAGGGCTGTAGAGCAGAGAGAAAAGAAGAAAAACCCCTGATTGAAAATGGTGCTTCCATTCATTGCTCAATCCTTGACATCCTTGTGGCATTGGCTCCTGTTCCTCTTCACTTCATTCCAGGCAGGAGAGCCAGTCAGGCCTGCAGTGGCTTATCTCCGATATAGCATTCTACTCTGACAAACCTGTCAACACATATTAGCCCTGTGGCTTCTTTATGCTTTCCTCAAGCAATATCTCTTTATTATGAGAGCTTCAAAATTAAGTAAAAGGACACTTCCCAAATAAGTCATTTATTTGCATGTTTTAAAAGCTTATATTTTAAAACATGCAAATAAATTTATATTTGGCAGCAGAAATGCTCTAAGTATTTCAGGATCATCAGCTCCATGGAAAATCATTTAAATTTTAAACTTCTTTAAAGTTTCTATTAAAAGAATTTACATTAAATGTTTACTTTTTACTTTAAATAGACCCAGCTGTCAAAGGCAAAATTGTGGTGTGCTTAAAAGATTCAGTTCCCTCTGGTAGCAAGATTTAAGGGAGAAAATATTTCTGAAGTTTTGTTTTTATTTTTTTATTTTTTATTTTTATTGTTCAAATTTTACAGATGTCCTCTTTTTTCCCCATTGGTACCTTGCACCCTGCACCCACTTCCCTCCCTAGGCCTTCACCACACTACTGTGTCCTTGGGTTATGCATATATGCGTATAGGTTCTTGGGTTAATCTCTCCCCACCCACCTCCACCTTCCCTCTGAGATTCATCCGTCTGATCCATGCTTCCATGTACACTGAATCTATTTTGTTCACCAGTTCATTATGTTCTTTAGATTCCACATAAAAGTGAGATCATGTGATATTTATCTTTCCCTGACTGCCTTATTTCACTTAACATAATATTCTTCAGGTCTATCCATGTGATCCTTCTTTTTTACAGCTGCATAGTATTACACTGTGTAAATGTCCCACAGCTTTTTTATCCACTCATCTACTGATGAGCATTTGGGCTGTTTCCAGATTCTAGATATTGTAAATTGTGCTGCAATGAACATAGGGGTGCATATATTCTTTCTGATTAGTGTTTTAGGACTTTTAGAATATATTCCTAGAAGTGGGATCACTGGGTCGAAAGGCAGATATTTTTAATTTTTTGAGGAACCTCCATACTGTTTCCCACAGTGGTTGCACCAGTCCGCATTCCCACCAGCAGTGTACCAGGGTTCCCCTCTCTCCACACCCTCACCAGCACTTGTCATTTGTGAATTTGTTGATGGTAGTCATTCTGACAGGTGTGAAATGATATCTCATTGTGGTTTTAATTTGCATCTCTCTGAAGATTAGCAACATTGAGCATTTTTTTATGTGTCTCTTAGCCATCTGTATGTCCTCTTTGGAGAAGTGTCTATTTAGGCCCTTTGCCCATTTTAAAATTAGATTGTCTTCCTCTTGTTGAGGTGAATTTCTTTGTACACTTTGGAAATTAGCCTCTTATCAGATGCATCGTTGGCAAATATGTTCTCCCATACTGAGGGGTTCCTTTGTATTTATTTATTTATTTATTTTATTTAAAAATTTTATTATTGTTTAAAATATTACAGATGTCCCTTTTTCTCCCGAATGACCCATTCCACCCCACCCCTTCCCCTCCCCAGTCCCTCTCCTCACCATTGTCCATGTCCTTGGGTTGTGCATATATGCATATAAATTCTTTGGTTACTCTCTCCCCCTCCCCCACCCGCCCTCCTCCATCCCTCTGACACTCATCAGTCTCATCTATGCTTCAATGTCATTGAATCTATTCTGTTCATCAGTTTATTAAGTTCTTTAGATTCCACATATAAGAGAGATCATGTGATATTTGTCTTTCGCTGCCTGGCTTATTTCACTCAGCATAATATTCTCCAGGTTCATCCATATTGTCCCAAAGGGTACGAGATCCTTCTTTTTTACAGCTGCATAGTATTCCATGGTGTGAATGTCCCACAGCCTTTTTATCCACTCATCTACTGATGGGCACTTGGGCTGTTTCCAGATCTTAGCTATTGTAAACTGTGCTGCTATGAACATAGGGGTGCATATATTCTTTCTGATTAGTGTTTCAGGATTCTTAGGATACATTCCTAGGAGTGGGATCACTGGGTCAAACTGCAGCTCCATTTCTAATTTTTTGAGGAACCTCCATACTGTTTTCCACAGTGGCTGCACCAGTCTGCATTCCCACCAGCAGTGTACTAGGGTTCCCCTTTCTCCACACTCTCGCCAGCAGTTTGTTGATTTGTTGATGGAGCAATTCTGACAAGTGTGAAGTGATACCTCACTGTGGTTTTAATTTGCATCTCTCTGATGATTAGCGACGTCGAGCATTTTCTCATGTGTCTCTTGGCCATCCTTATGTCCTCTTTGGAGAAGTGTCTATTCAGGTCCTTTGCCCATTTCTTAATTGGGTTGTTTGTTTTCCTCTTGCTGAGTAATGTGAGTTCTTTGTACACTTTGGAAATTAGCCCCTTATCAGATACATCCTTGGCAAATATGTTTTCCCAGACCGTGGGGTTCCTTTGTATTTTGAGGCTGATTTCTTTTGCTGTGCAGAAGCTTTTTAGTTTGATGTAGTCCCATTTGTTTATTTTTTCTCATTTCTCTTGCCCTAGGAGATGTATCAGTGAAAATTCCACTATGTGAAATGTCTGTGACTTTACTGCCTGTGTTTTCTTCCAGGATTTTTATGGTTTTGTGACTTACAGTTTAGTCTTTTATCCATTCTGAATTTATTCTTGTGTATGGAGTAAGTTGGTAATATAGTTGCATTTTTTTTCCATGTACCTGTCCAATTTTCTCAACACCACTTATTGAACAGACTGTCTTTACTCCATTGTATGCTCTTGTCTCCTTTATCAAATATTAACTGACCATAATGGCGTGGGTCTATTCCTGGGGTCTCTGTTCTGTTCCATCGATCTATATGTCTGTTGTACCGATACCAGGCTGTTTTGATTACAGTGGCTTTGTAGTATAGTCTGATATCCAGTAAAGTGATCCCTCCTACTCTGTTCTTCTTTCTCAAAATTGCTGCAGCTATTTGGGTTGTTTTTTGGTTCCATATAAATTTTTGGAATATTGGTTCTATATCTGTGAAATATGCTGTTGGTATTTTAATAAGAATTGCATTGCATCCTTAGATTGCTTTGGGTAGTTTGGACATTTTAATGATATTAATTCTTCCAATCCATGAGCATGGTATATTCTTCCACTTTGTTATACCTTCCTCTATTTCTTTTTTCAGTGTCCTGTAGTTCTCTGAGTACAGGTCTTTTACATCCTTGGTTAAGTTTGTTCCAAGTTACCTTATTTTTTGAGTTGAAATGGTAAATGGTATTTTTTTTTAGTTTCTCTTTCTGAGAGTTCATTGTTGGTCTATAAAAATGCCATCAATTTTTGGATATTAATTTTGTATCCAGCTACCTTGCCGAATTCATTTATCAAATCTAGTAGTACTTTGGTGTAGTCTTTAGGGTTCTCTATGTACAGTGTCATCTGTGAATAATGACAGTTTTGTTTCCTCTTTTCCAATTTGGATACCTTTTATGTATTCATTCTGTCTGATGGCTGTGGCTAGGACTTCCACTACTATGTTGAATAAAAGTGATGTCTTGTCCCTGTTTTGTTCCTGATCTTAAATGAAACATTTTTAGTTTTTGCCCTTTGAATATGATCTTGGCTGTGGGTTTGTCACATATGGCCTTTATTATGTTGAGGTATGTTCCCTCTATTTCCACTTTGCTGAGAGTTTTTATTATAAATGGGTGCTGGATTTTATCAAGTGCTTTTTCTGTATCTAATGATATGATCATGTGATTTTTATCCTTCATTTGGCTTATGTGATGTATCATGTTTATTGATTTGCAGATATTGTACCAGCCTTATACTCCTGGAATAAATCCCACTTGGTCACGGTGTATGATCTTTTTAACGTATTGCTGGATCCAATATGCTAATATTTTGTTCAGGATTTTAGCATCTATGTTCATCAGGGATTATTGGCTTATAATTTTCTTACTTTGTAGTGTCTTTACCTGGTTTTGGGATTAGGATGATGCTGGCCTCATAAAAAGAGCTTGGGGGTTTTCCTTTTTCTTGAATTTTCTGGAATAGTTTGAGCAGAATAGGTGTTAATTCTTCTTTGAATGTTTGGTAAAACTCTCCTGTAAATCCATCTAGTTCAAGACTTTTGTTTGCTGGAAGTTTTTTGATGATTGCTTCAATTTCATTCGTTGTTATCAGCCTATTCATGTGTTCTGATTCTTTTGATTCAGCTTTAGAAGATTGTGTTTCTAGGAAATTGTCCATTTTACCCAGGTGGCCCAGTTCTTTGGCACATAGTTGCTCATTTCTATTGGGTCAGTTGTTACATTTCCTCTTTCATTTCTGATTTTATTTATTTAGGTCCTCTCTCTTTGTTTCTTGGTGAGTCTGGCTAAAGGTTCATCAATCTTATTTATCTTTTCAAAGAATCAGCTCTTGGTTTCATTAATTTTTTGTATTATTTTTTAGTGTCTATGTCATTAATTTCCGCTCTGATTTTTATTATTTCCTTTCTTCTACTTCCTTGGGGTTTTTCTTGCTATTCTCATTCTAGTTCTTTTAGTTGTTGTGTTAGACATTTATTAGAGCTTTTTCTTATTTCTTGAGATAGGCCTGTAATGCTATGAACTTTCCTCTCAGGACTGCTTTCACTGTGTCCCATAGATTTTGGGTTGTCTGTTCATTATCATTTTTTTCCATGAAGTTTTTGATTTCTTACTGGACCTCATTGGTAACCCATTCACTGTTTAATAACATATTATTTAGCCTCCATGTGTTTGAAAATTTTTGAGTTTTTTTGTAGTGGTGGATTTCTAGTTTCATGGCATTGTGATCCGAGAAGATGCTTGATATGATTTCAATCTTCTTGACCTTGTAGAGACATGCTCTGTGCCCTAACATGTGGTCTATGTTTGAGAATGGTCCATGTGCACTTGATAAGAATGTGTATTCTGCTGCTTTGGGATGAAATGTTCTGTAAATGTCAATTAAATCCATTAGGTCTAGTGAGTCATTTAAGTGAGTCATTTCCCTGTTGATTTTTGGTCTTGATGATCTGTCCAATGCTGACAGTAGGGTGTTAAAGTCCCCCACTATGATTGTGTTGCTGTCAATCTCCCCTTTAAAGTCCCTCAAGAAATTTTTTATATATTTAGGTGCTCCTATACTGGGTGCATAAATGTTTATAAGGGTTATTTCCTCCTGTTGGATTGATCCCTTTAGTAATATGTAGTGACCATCTTTGTCTCTTGTTATGGTCTTTATTTTGAAGTCTGTTTTGTCAGAAATAAGAATTGCTACTCCAGCTTTCTTTTCCTTTCCATTTGCATGGAATACTTTACTCCATCCTTTCACTTTTAGCCTGTGTGAGTCTTTTGCTCTCAGGTTGGTCTCTTGTAGACAGCATATATTTGGGTCCTGTTTTTTTATCCATTCAGCTACCCTGTATCTTTTGATTGGACCATTTATTTCGTTTACATTTACATTTAAGGTTACTATTGATATCAACTTATTTAATGCCATTTCCCCCCTTTATGCTGATGTACCTTTCTTTCACTATTCCTTCTTTTTCTTAAAGCAGTCCTTTTAGCATTTCTTGCAATGCTGGTTTAGTGGTACTGAACTCCTTTAGCCTTTTTTTTGTCTGGGAAGCTCTTTATTTCACCTTCAATTTTAAATGATAGCCTTGCTGGAAAAAAAAATCTTGGTTGCATGTCCTTGCTTTTTATTACTTGGAGAACTTCATGTCACTCCCTTCTGGCCTGAAGAGTCTCTGTTGAGAAATCAGCTGTCAGCCTTATGGGGGTTCCCTTGTAGGTCACTGCTTGTCTCTCTCTTGCAGCCCTTAATATTTTCTCTTTGTACTTGACATTTGCCATTTAAATTATGATGTGTCTTGGAGTGGGTCTCTTTGGGTCCCTCTTGTTTGGAACCCTCTGTGCTTCCTGAACTTGTGTGGCTTTCTCCTTCGCCAGCCTAGGGAAGTTTTCTATCATTATTTCCTCCACCAAGTTCTCTATCCCTTGCTCTCTTTCTCCCCCCTCCGGCACTCCTATAATGTGAATGTTGTTCTCTTCATGTTTTCCCCAAGCTCCCTTAGACTGTCCTCATGCTTTTTAAGTGTTTTTTCTACCTTGTCTTCTAAGTCACTTATTCTATCCTCTGCTTCATGGAGCCTGCTTTTAATTCCTTCCAGTGCATTTTTGATATCAGATACAGTGTTCTTTATCTCTGTCTGATTTTTGTTCATGGCATGTATCTCTTTTTTCATGTTTTCACTAAGGTCCTCGATCTTATCATCTAGTGTCTTCTTAAGTTCCTTGAACATCTTCATAATCAATACTCTGAACTCTGTTTCTGATAACTTGCTTAACTCCATCTCATCAAAGTCTTTTTCTGGTGATTTTCCTTCTCTTTAATTTGGGGGTTGTTTCTTTGTCTCCCCATTTTGGTAGGTCTTAGTGTTTGTATCTATATATTAGATATATTTGCTGCCTCCCAGTCTTGTGGGATGGGATTTCTTCTTGTGCATCCAGTGGAGTCCAGAGGTGTGTTTTCCTTATACTTCTGAGCTCTTTGCTCTAGGCATGTCCCTCTTGTGGGTGTCCCTTTTGTGATTTCTTTATGTTCTCCTGTTGTGGTTGAGTCTAGATTGTCATTGATCAGTCCTTGGGAGGACCCTCCTCTCAGGTTGGCTATCTGTGTCTCAGCCCCAACCTCATCAGTAAGCTGTTTTATGGGTGCTGGCAAGGCAGGACAATACACAACTAAACTTCCAGGAAACAAGAGGTATCTTACAAAATATCTTGACAGTCACAATAAAAACAACCCACATGAAAATAGAACTGGGAGAGTGAAGGGAGAACACACACACACACACACACACACACAAATGCTTAAAAAAAAGAGAGAAAGAGAAGTAACACTTAGAGAGAGAGATGTATATTGTTTTTAATACTGGTGAAAATTTAGAAAATAATAATAAACTAAAATGTAAAAAATAGAGAAGCTACTGGGAGATAACAGAAGCAAAGAAAATATTCTGAAAGAAGGGCAAGCAAAAAATTAAGGGTGAGAATTGGAATAGGATAATAGTTGAAAATGAGAAAACAAAAATACAATAAAGAGAATAAGAGAAACTAACAATCGAACAAAAAGACAGGAAGACAGAAGGGAGGATAACAAAAGAATGAAAGAAAAGTAGAAAAAGAAAAAAGAAAAAGAAAAAAGTTATGCCAATGGATCGAGAGGAGAGAGAGAGATAAAGCCCAGGCAGAGAGGGAGTCCAATAAGAGATTTGGCTGAAACTATAGAGGAAAGCTGTAAACTTGGTTATAATGATAAAGTCCCAGTCGTTAAGCTGGGATATCAAGAAAGTCTTGAGAGTAGAAGCAAGGATAAAACAAAACAAAGCAAATAACCAAAACAAAACTAAAAACAAGCTAAGCAAGACAAAATTCTTTTATAAAAAAGAGAAAAAAATGTAGTTAATGTTTAAAAAAAAAAAATTAAAAAAAATTATTATAAAATTTAAAAAAGAAGAAAAAACAAATTTTCTTCCCTTTCTCTTCTTCCTAAGGAAAAAATAGAAACAAACAAACACACAAACAAAAAAAAACAAACAAACAAAAAAACAAATACAAAAAAACCAATAACCAAACCAAACCAAAATAAAACAAAAAAACAGAAGAAAATAAGATAGTCAATCAGGTGAGTTTCTTCTGGGCAGCTTATGTTGTCTGAGGCTCACTGTTTTGTGTCCTGATTTCTGTTCTCCTGGGAGGTACTTATGTATCAACCAATGTGAGGCGCCATCTAGGTTTGGCTCTGGTTCCCTTAGGTAGATGGTTGATCTGAGGCTCTCCATGGACCACCTCCTCTTGTCAGCTATTTTGCAACCTTGTAGTTGCCTGGTTTTACTCCAGAGTCTTCTGTAGAGTCTTTAGGGTGCAGGGTGGCTAGTGTAGGCCAGGGTATCACTCCCCTTAGAGGTGTCGCTGTCAGGTGCTCACTCTGTGGGAGTTAGTCTCTGCTCCACCGCCAGCTCCTCAGCCCTTACCCTGTCCTCTGGATTCTAGTTCCCCAGGCTCTGTCCTGCTGCAGCTTCAGATTGATTTCAGCCTGTAGCCTTTTCTGTCTGGGCCGTTTCAGCAGCCTGGGCTCAGTGGGTTTGATTAAAGAACATTCCAGTGAGCCCTTTGCCTGCCCAGCCCCAGCAGGGGTTTTCAGCGTTTCCTCCAGTTCCCAAACAACAGTCCCCGAGAGTCTTGTTCTTGTAATGTCCTCCTGTGAGCTGCTCTCCCTTCCCCCTCAGGACTGTGCCCTGCAGAGGTGTCTGGGGCCTCAGTGAGTGGGACCCGCCCCTTTCCTGTTGGGGGGGTGCTCTCGGCTGCAGGAGAGGCCTGCGGGCTCCGCCCCTCCCTGCTCAGCTCTGGTTGGCTGGTCGCACCAGGCCCACCCCTCAGACCGTCTACTGTGCAGGCCCCAGTCCCAGCCTCCGGTGGTGTGTCCGCGCAGTGCACCCCGGGAAGGTCAAACTTGCAAACGCCCAAAGCAACACACAGGCAGAGAGTCCGCCCCGCAAGGTCCCGCTGACCTCGCTCCAAGGCTCCCAGCGGGAGGAGACCCAAAGTCAGCTCCCCGAAGCTCCCTGCACCACTGGTCTCAGCAAAGCTGGGGCAGCTTCACGTGCCACCACGGCCCCCCTCAGGGCTGGTCACAGATCCCAGCCTCTCGGCACCAGGAGCTCAGGGCGGGAGGGCACCCTCAGGGCTGGTCGAAGATCCCAGCCTCTCCCACAGGGAGCTGGGGGGGGGGGGGAAGGGCTCCCCCCCTCCCCCACTCCCCGCAGATTCAGCGCTTTCTGGGGCTCAACACAGTGCCCCACAGGGAGGCAGAGGGTCCCCGTGTGTAGGTGCTCAGCGCAGTCCTCTGGTCCCTCACCACTTGGGTGCCACAGGCCTTGGGACAGCCTTCCCTATGGTCGGCACCCCGAGCATTAGACGCCGGTCGCAGCCGCCACTAGCAGCTTTGTTCCCTAGGAAGGCTCCATCCGTCATTAGAGGCTTTGTTCCCTAGGGAGGCGCCGTCTTCCGTTAGAGGCTTTGTTCCCTAGGGAGGCGCCGCCCGCCATTAGAGGCTTTGTTTCCTAGGAAGTCTCCGTCCGCCATTAGAGGCTTTGTTCCCTAGGGAGGCGCCGTCCGCCATTAGAGGCTCTGTTTCCGGCCGCCATTAGAGGCTTTGTTCCCTAGAAGGCGCCGGCCGCCATTAGAGGCTCTGTTCCCTAGGAAGGTGCCGAGCCCTCCGGGATTCACCGCTCCCCGGGGTCCCTCTGCCCTGTGCGCGGGGTGCCCCTTCCCCTCTCGTCACTCCGGGTGTGGGGTCCCCCTGCTTTTGGAGGCCGTCCACTCTCCCGAGGGGAGGGAGCTTTGCAGCCTCCAAGCCTCGGGGCTCGGAGCCCAGCACAGGCTTCAGGGGGGCTCCCCCTTCCTGTGCCCCCCTCTCTTACCGGACTCCGTGATGTCTCTTCAGTGCTCCCCACTTGCACTCCGTCCACTCAGGTATGTGTCTCTGGTTTTTCCAAGCTGGCTCTGTAGGATTTTAGGAGGAAATCAAGTCCATGGCTGGGAGCGGGGGCGCTGCTGCTTCTCACAGGGCCGCCGTCTTCCCCTCTAACCAATCTTCTTGACTTGGGTCTCTGTCATGGACTAAATGTTCCCCTCTCCCCCAATTAATATGTTGAGGTCCCAACCTCCAATAGGATGGTTTGCAGGTGGGGCCTTTGGGAGGTAATTAGGTTTAGATGAAGTCTTGAAGGTGTGGCCCCTATGATGGCATTAGTGTCCTTACTAGAAAAGAAAGAGAGACCAGAGGGGTCGGTCTCTCTCTCTCTCTCTCTCACATTGAGAAGGTGGCCATCTGCAAATCAGGAAGCAGGCTTTCACCAGGAACTGAGTCTGCTGGTACCTTGATCTAGGATTTTCAAGCCTCCAGAACTGTGAGAAATAAATGTCTATTATTTAAGCCACCTAGTCTATGGTATTTTGTTATAGTAGCCCAAGCTGACTAAGATAGTCTGTGATTGATATGTCTTTGAGAAGTTTTCATTGGGGTCCTCCTCCTACTCCAACAAGCAAAGATGGCCAGGCCTGAGATCTTGACTACAAAAGTGAACAATGAAATGCACTTGGGGTTCTACTGGTGAAGAATCGCTTAATTGTTTACTTGTCTAGTGCTAGTGGGACAGCTCTGAAGATCTTCTTGAGAAGTTCAGTGTTGTAGAGTTATCTTATGGGGCCTCAAGTGAATCTTATGGTGGTTGCCCATGGGGATTAGGCTTGCCCTATAGAAGTCACCTGGAGGGAAACTGACCAACATCTACTTCAAATCACTTTACATGTTGGCTTCCTGATAATTATGAACATGATACAATATGTAAAAATATGAACAGTAAGTGAACAAAGCAGGATACCCAATTGAAGTTCTGATTATGATGGAAAGTTATTTTAGAATTTTGTGAGTCTTTAAGTATTAAGTGAATGATTATGGGCATATCAAACCCCTAGCAGTGTTTGGGGCATAGGTAGGTGCTAAGTACATGTTTCTTTCCTTCGTTGGCCTTCCTCTTCCTTTTCTCTGCATGTAAAACCAATGTCATATAAACTGAGATGCATACCAGCTGATTAATTATGAAGCAAATTGTTTTTTAGGTATCTATTGTCCAGCAATACTGGGCTTCATGTAGGACACCAGAGATGTTGCACAATGGCCAGATGCTTAAGAAATGAAAGTTAATATTCTTTTTTTTTTTTGGTTTTAAATATATCTTTATTGATTTCAGAGAGAGGAAAGGAGAGGGAGAGAGAGAGATAGAAACATCAGTGATGAGAGAGTCATTGATCGAGCCCGCAGCCCGGGCATGTGCCCTGACCGGGAATCGAACCCCGATCGCCTGGATCCCAGGTCGATGCTCAACCGCTGAGCCACGCCCAGCTGGGTGAAAGTTAATATTCTTATTGTGATAAAATTCACATAGCATAAAAATGACTACTTTTAAATTACCATAACATAAAAATTTTGACCATTTTAAGTGTACAATTTAGCGGCATTAAATACATCCATAATGTTGTCGAACCATCACAACTATCTATCTCTAGAACTTTTTCATCTTCTCAAATAGAAACTCTGTATCCATTAAATAATAACTCTTTATTCTGCCTTCCTCTAGCCCCTGGTAACCACATTTCTATTTTTTTGTCTCTGTGAATTTGACTATTATATGTACCTCATGTAAGTGGAATCATGTAGTAGTTGTCCTTTTATGGCTGGTTTAGTTCACTTAGCATAGTGTCCTTAAGTTTCATCCATATTTTAGCATGTGTCAAAATTTTATTCCTTTTCAAGGCTGAATAAAATTCATTGTATGTATATACTCCATTTTGTTTATCCATTCATCTGTTGATGGACATTTGGGTTTCCACCTTTTGGAGATTGTGACTAATGCAGCTATGAGTATAGGTGTACAAGTATCTTGAGTCCCTGCTTTCAATTCTTTTGGGAATATACCTAGGATGGAATTGCTGGATTATATAGTAATTTTATTTTTAACTTCTTGAGGAAGTGACAAACTGCTTTCCACAAGGCTGTCCCGTTTTACATACCACTAGCAGTGAACAAGAATTCTAGTTTCTCCAGATCCTCACCAACACTTGTTATTTTCTATTTTTTAAGATAATAGCCATCATAATGGGTGTGAAGTGTTGCCTCATTGTGGCTTTTATTTACATTTCCCTGATGACTAGTGATGATGACATCTTTTCACATGTTTAGTGACCATTTGTATATCTTCTTTAGATAAATACCTATTCAAGTTTTTTCCCCATTTTTGAGTTGGGTTGCTTGTATTTTTATTGCTAAATTGTAGGAGTTCTTTAAATATTCTGGATATTAATCTCTTATCAGATAACTGACTTGCAAAATTTTCTTCTATTCTGTAGGTAGGTTCTCTTTTCACTCCCTTGATAGTGTCTGTTGATGCACAAAAGCTTTTAATTTTGATGAAGTCTAATGTATCTACATTTTCTTTTGTTGTCTGTGCTTTTGGTATTATAACCAAGGAATCATTGCAAATCTAGTGTCATGAAGATTTTCCCTATGAAGAAACTTTTTTTGGGGGGGGAGGGGTAAAGATAAGTCTTAAGGGAAATAGAGAATAATGGAGATCAATATATAATCATTTCTAGTTGAAAAGGATAGATAATAAGTATACAGCCCTTCAGAGAAGAAAGAGAACAGTCCAGGTCCATGAATAAAATTTCAGCTTCACACCAATTTACTTCTAGTAAGAAGAGACAAAATGGAAACACAGAAGACACAGTGGTTGTCCAATCATAAAGGAGACCCAGGAGTAAGCCAACACTTAGAATAAGTGACTTGTTGCATAATCATTTCAATTAAATAATTTGTATTTATGTAGTACTTTGTATATATTTATATATTACGTAAGTGTTTTTCTACCAAATCCAATTAAGCCTTCAGGAACAGGAGAAAGTTTGTTGGGAGCTGGTGGATTGATGGTGCATAGGGTTAAGTGGTTAAGCAATTTTTGCAGGCAAAGAGATCTGATTTTGCAATCTGGGAGACCCTTTACTATTAAAAAAATATGTTTATATGGTTTTGTTTCATTGATGTAAAGAAAATATTTGCTATGATATCCATGGATGTGTCCCGAAGTTCCAGGACACTTGCAATTTGAAGCAATTTTGTCCTGTTGTAAGACTAGAATTTTTATTTTTAGTTTAGAAAGGAAAGATTTCCAACATATCTAGATAATAATTTTTTTAATGTCATGCCAGTCACCTTATCAATTGCCTTTGAAGTAAGAGTATAAATTTACAATTAAATGCTGAGTAGTCTTGGAATGAATGGTCTGGGTTTGTTTGTTAAGAACTTCAAACTGAATTTTATTGCTGCCCTAAATATCTGGAACCTGTCAATTTCTGTTTGTTACATAATTCTTTGTTAGACTGGTATTCAAGCACACAACTATTTATATTTATCCTTCATTTTGGGAGAGATTAATTTTCTTTTTAGACTTAATTAATCCTCAGCTTTGGGAAAGGCCAGATCGTGAAGGGTCTTGTGTGTCATATCAAGACGTGGACTTGGTCTGGCATAGACTGGGAAGACATTGAGGAGACAGGATCATATTGGTCTGTTAGAAGGCTCACCCTGGCAGCCTTATGAAAAAGAGACTGGAAGCAGGTGGGATGGGACTGATGGTTTTGTCGTCTTCTTCCTTTCAGATTCAGTGTGGAAAGGAGCCTTACATTGGGTTTCATAATCCCATGAAGAAACAGGGAGAAAGGGGTTAGCAAAGCAAAAACATAACCAACACCCAAACACAAACATGTTCCTATGGGGTTCTATTGTCAAAACCGTGGGATTTTTTTTATTAATGTTTACCAAGCAGGCAGCCCATCAGACACTAAACACAGGGCCGTCACTATTGCTTCACTTATCTTTATTTCTAGCAGGCAGGTTTCTTACTTCCAGTTTGCTTTACTTCTCTACATGGCAACTGGTCAGATACTGAGCCTTGGGGATTGGGACGGGCGATTTATATTCTGAAATGGTGTTTTGTCCTAGTGCAATTGAATTAAGACTTTTGGCCTCCAGGACTGTAAGAGAATAAATTTGTCTTGTTTTAAGGCACCAAATTGATAGTAAGTTGTTACAGCAGCCATAGGATTCTAATACAGTATGGTTCAAAGATATTTATTAAGAAGGAATTCTATTTTCTGTAGAATATGAAACAGTTCAGAAGCCAGAGCTACAAGAGAAGCAGCATGCAGTAGAGGGGGAGTAAAGATCTTGGACCTGGATTCTAGACCCCTTTCTGCCAGACTTTGGGTCAAGTCACTTGGCCTTTCTGAGGTTCAGTTCCCACATATATAAAAGTCAAGGGAATGGATGGGATAAATTATACTTGGGGGCCCTTTAATCTCCTTACCCTGTTTCATGGATGAAATAAAGTAAGATAGATAAAGAAATAGAACAGTAACAGCAGTGGGGAACAACAGAGGACAACGAATTCTTATAGAAGGCCTCGCAGCTGAAGGGGGTGTGGGGAAGGTAGGGAGGAGGGAAACACTGCGAGGCAACCAAGGCCACCTTATTACTCCATGTCAGCGTTTGTGCTGGTGTGGGTATGTTTAAGTGCTGTGAACGGGACTGCCCCAGTTCCTACTGAGGGCAAGGCACTGGTTATCCTGCCTTTTATTCCCTGGGTCACATTATAGTCACAGCAACAGTAGCCTGACCTCTAAATCAAGGCTCCAAATCTAGAGGTTTTCTCATCACAGAGAAGTCTCTGAATGCAGTACTTGGAAGCTTCTGGGCTTCTTAGACAACAGCTTTCTTAGTAAAGCTGGGAGGGGCCACTGACTGGGGATAACATTTATTAAGTGTTTAATGGGCCCTTTACTGGGTCAAAAGTTTTCTATCAGGATCATTTACTTTTCATAAAAATATAAAGCAATTAGCAGCGCCTCTGTTGTGCTGGCAAAGAAACTGAGGTTTAGAGAGGATATGATTTTACCTCAGGTGACACAGCTGGTGAGTGGCCAAGTTTGAAACTGGACCTAGGCCATCTGGAACCAAAAGCATATAGGTGACATTCTCTTTTCCTTGAAAGGTGACTTGAGGTGATGTGGAGGAGCATGTTGTTGGGAGCCGGTGATGTGTCTGGACATGGTCCATGTAGCCTGAGGGTCTGAAGTCAAGGACTCGACCCGTCCCCACAAGTTCCCATGAGGAGCCGAGATAAAGAAATTACCAAGGTCTGGGCTCACGCAGGAGGCAGGGTGTTTACTCTGAAAGTGTTTATGCAGCTTTGAAGGAACCACTTTGTATCACCCTCACCTCATTACTAATTGTTTGTTGCTTACTACATAATAAAGGCATTGAAGCCATTTGAGGCTGCACCTCATTGGAGGGCAGCCCTCCTGATCCCGTAACTTTGTTTGTCTCTTTCATTCCCACTGCTCAAACTCAGGTTTGTTCGTTTTTCAGGCTGGTTCCTGACAGCATGTGACTAAGACGAAGCATCCAACTATGTCTCAGACTCTGAGTCTGCCTTTTTCTGCAAACCGGCATTTGCCTGTTGCTTTCTTAGATTAAAGAACATTGAGAACCCTTTGTACTTGGGCTCAGGAAACTGCGTGAAAGGGGTGCAGCCATTTCTCACCTACCACCTGGAGCCACCATATATAAATCTGAATGTGTATCACATTAGTAGTCTATAAGGTTTACTCTGGCATTTACCTAAATACTCGATTCTTTTCTCTTGGATATTGTTCTTAATTCTTCCTTAGATTATATGTTCTTTGAGTCCAAGGATGATTTCATTACTTTTTTTTTTCTATAGACTCCCAATTTCCTAGACCATTGCTGAGCATTTGAAATAAGTAAATACCCTTTATGTTTAAAATTTCAGTGGATCATAGGAGCATGGAAAAAAAAAATTTTTTATCTTAAAGTAGGGATAGTGACACCTTACATAGTGATTCTGAGTTAGTATACAGGTGTGGGCCAAAGTAGGTTTACAGTTTTGACTATGCGAAACAGTTTATGCTTATATTAATATTTATTAATTATTGTATTATTTATTTGCATTACAACTGTAAACCTACATTTGCCCACCCTTGTAAATAAAGTACCAAACCCAGGCATTTTTATTGTTATTGAAATAGAGCGATTTCAAAATCATACCTAGTTTAGTTTTTCTTAAATGGAGTCCATGGGTATATTCTGATAAAATGAAATTTTATATTTTGATAAAAAAAAATATTTTCCTAATTATTAAGATTTTAATTTCTTAAGTCAGTGTTTCTGAAGCTAGTGTCTGGATATATCTTTTGGGGTCCCTGAGGTTGAAACTGATTAAGTTTTACCCCCATTTCCAGGGTAATTTAGCCCACACTGTAGTTAATCAATGTGGAGCTTTGCATATACACACACACTTACATATGGATGTGATTATTTTTCTGAACCAATTGAGAGTGACTTGCAGACATAATATCTCTTTATCACTAAATACTTCAGGATGTATTTTCATGTATTTCCTAAAAACAAGGAAATTATCTCATATAAATAGATTTTGTATATGATCATTTATATAATCATCAATACAGCACTATTATCAATACAGACCTTATTCAAGTTTCTCCAATTGTCTTACTAATGCTACTTTTACTAAAAGAAGAAAAAATTTGTTATTTTTCTGGTTTAGGATCCAATTTTGAATAATATGTTGCATTTAATTGTCATGTCTTTCTTGTCTCCTTTAATCTGGAATTGCTTGTCAGTTTTCCTTTGTCTTTCATGATCATGACTTTTTGAAAAGTACAGGCCATTGTACTTTTGTAGAATTGCTCTCAGTCTGGGTTTATTAAACTTTGTCTCTTCATGATTTAATTCAGGTTATATATTTTTGGCAGAAATACCACAGAAGTATTCTTCTGTCTTAGCACATCTCATCAAGAAATAGATGATATTTATTTATTCTTTTACTGGTGATGGTAACTTTGATCATGTAAGTCTTTAGATAATATTCTGGATATAATTCCTTTATTGTTTATGTTTGCAAATATTATTATCTTCCACTCTGTGGCTTGCCTTTTCATTCTCTCTCTCTTTTTATTTTTTTAAATCCTCACCAGAGGCTATTTTTTCCATTGCTTTTCAGAGAGAGTGGAAGGGACAGAGAGAGACATTGATGTGAGAGAGACACATTGATTGGTTACCTCTTGCACACACCCTGACCTGGGCTGGAGATCGAGCCTGCAACTGAAATCTTAATAATTAGGAAAATATTTTTTTTTATGCCCTTGGCCAGAATTGAACCCAGAACCCTCCAGTCCCCGGGCCAGTGCCCTAAACACTGAGCCAAATTGGCTAAGGCATTCTCTCTTTTTTTAAATTAAACATTTTTTTAATTGAATTTATTGGGGTGACATTGGTTAATAAAATTATATAGGTTTCAAGTGTACAATTCTATAATACATCATCTGTATATTGTATTGTGTGTTTTCCACCCCAAGTAAATCATCCTCTTAATATCTATCATGGAACAGTTCTTAATTTCAAGATTGTCAGTTTAATTTTTTTCCTTTAATTACTGCTTTTTTGTGATCAATTTAAGGCATCTTTCCCAATTCCCAAGATCTAAAAATATTCTCTTCTAGAAACCTTATTTTGTCTTTTAAATTTAGACCTGCAATCTACCAGGAGTTGATTTTTCTATATGGTGCGAGGTAGGGGTTATATATTTTTTCCACATGGATATCCATTGTCCCAGCATTATTTAAAAAGAATATCCTTTACTTCCCCAACCCTCCTTCCCTTTGGTAACCACTCTACTATTTTCTGTATCTATGTGTTTTTGTTTGTTTTTCTTGTTTGTTCATTTCTTGCTTTCAGTTTTATATTTCACATATGAGTGAAATCATATTAAGGGGTCAAATTTATGGTGACAGATTATTTGACTTTGGGTGGTGGGCACACAATGTAATATACAGATCATGTATCATAGAAATGTACACTTGAAACTTATATAGTCTTAATCAATGTCACCCCAATAAATTTAATGAAAATAAAGAAAAGATTTTAAAAAAGAATATACTTTGATAACTGTCTTGCAAAGCATTTTTGTCACAACTCAAGTGTTTATAAATGTCTGAGTCTGCTTCTAGACCTGGTATTCTGTTCCATTTTTCTACTTGTCTATCTCTGTGCCAATATCACACTGTCTCAATGATTACATATTAAGTTCTTTTAATAACTATAAGACTATTCAGATTTTCTATTTCTTCATTTTTCAGTTTTGGTAAATGTAATTTCCTAGGAATTTGCTTACTTCATATAAATTAAAAAATTTATGAGGTAGTTTATAACATTGTCTAATGATATTCTTAGTAACAATATGATTTGTAATGATGAACTCATTTTCTTCCTTAATTTTGATTATGTATTCTCTTTATTTCTTGATCAGTCTTTCAGGGGTTTCACAAACTTATTAATCATTTCACAAAACCAATTTCTGACTCTATTGATCCTTTCTATTAAGAGTTTGTTTTTTACTTTATCATTTTCTGCTCTTACCCTTGTTGTTTCTGTTATTTTCTTTCTTTTACTATCCTTGGCTTTAATTTGCTCTCCTTTTTACTTTCTTGAGATGACCGTGATTTTTCACACTTTCTTTTTTTCTAATATGCATTTGAGGCTATACTTCCCTTTATGTATAGCTATAAATACATTTGATAAGTTTTAATGTTGACATATTTCATTATCATTAGTTTAAAATATTTTATAATTCTTATAATTCTTTTCATTGATCTATAGGTTATTTAGAAGTATATTTTAAATTTTGAAGCAGGTAGGATTTTCAGTTATCTTTAGGAATTGATTTTAACTTACTTGAAATGTGGTCAGAGGTTTTCCTCTAGTAGTACTTTTGGCCTTAAAGTCTATTTTAACGATATATCAGATCCTGTTAATATCCTCATATTTCTTTGGCTCTTGCCATTTCTGTGCACAGTGATCATTTTTTATTGCACTCACCTGTGACTCTCCACCCGTGGGCTTTTTCTGGGAAACTTGGCCCATGTATAGGGCTCGCAGGCCAGCAGTTCTGAGAAACTGATGCCCCAGTAGCAGCTCTCAGTGACAGATAGGAACTGGAGGGTAAATATCTCAGCTTCATCACTGATTTGGTAGGACAACTCTGAGGGGATAATCCACATCATCTCTCAGAGGTTCTTAGTGGGATTGAGTCGCAGGTTCTCAAGGTAGTAACCTGATCATTAATGCCCCCAGGATTGGTTTCCTTCTCTTTCATCACCCTTTATCCTTTTAAATTCTCCTACTGGAGCTTCATGGGATCACTTCCCAAATACACTAAGTGTTCTCAAATATTTGTCTTAGGCCTGTTTCAGAGGGAATCCAAGCAAAGACAGTCTTATGTTTTAGTGTTTGCATGACATATCTCTTCTCTTCTTTTTACTTCCAGCCTTTCTGTACCTTTTTATTTTAGATATGTCTTAGTAAGCAGTATATAGTGCTTTGTTTTCTTTATTTAATAATGTGGCATTTTTTTTGGTGGTGTTAATCTTCGCCTGAGGATATTTTTTCCATTGATTTTTAGAGAGAGTGGAAGGGAGGGGAGGAGGGGAGCATGGAGAGAGAAAAACATTGATGAGAGAGATACATCAATTGGTTGTTTCCTGCATGTGCCCCGACAGGGCCTGGGGTTGAACCTGCAACCCAGGCATGTGCCATTGATGGGGAGTTAAACCCAAGACCCTTTGGCGTGCCCACCAATGCTCTAACCACTGAGCAACACTGACCAGGACTACAGCATTTTTTTTTTTTGGTTATGATCCTGTTGAAAGTTTTATTAACACAGGCAGAATATGTTCGTTTTTTCCCCCCAAATTTATCAGCTATGCCTTTTAATTATTTTTTAAAAAATTATTGTTGAAAGGATAATTGTTGAGGGGATAATCCACAACATCTCTCAGAGGTTCTTAGTGGGATTGAGTTGAAGGTTCTCAAGGTAGTAACCTGATCATTAATGCCCCCAGGCATTAATCTGAAAGTATTACAGATGTCCCTCCCCTCACCCCCTTTGAGCATTGTTTTTAATTGGATTACTTAGTTAACTTCCATTTAATATAGTTACTTATATATTTGGGTTTAAATTCTCTTTTTTAAAATTCTCAAGGACATTTTTTCCATTGCTTTTCAGAGACAGTAGAAAGGGGAGACAGAGAGAGAGGGAAACATCGATGTGAGAGAGACACATTGACTGGTTGCCTTCTGCACTCACCCCGACCAGGCCCAGGGATTGAGCCTAGAACCGAGGGAAGTGCCCTTTGCCAGAATCCAACCCAGGACCCTTCAGTCCATGGGCCGACACACTAACCATTGAGCCAAACTGGCTAGGGCTGGGTTTAAATTCTAACTTTTGCTTTCTATTTTCCCTCTTGTTATATTTTCCTCTTCTTTCCTCACTTTTTGTTTTAGATTGATTTAATGTTTATATTATCCCCCCCCATTAGCTTGATATTTGCATACTCATTTACTATTTTGGTGATTAGAGGTTACTATATCCATGCTCATCTTATCAAAATCAACTTTACTAGTTGAAGCTGTGACTCATTGTTCATAGCTGACATTCACAGTGGTGTGGGTTTCATTCCTATCAACAGCTCATCTCAATTCTTTCTTAACTTTCATTCCTCTTACCTTTTTACTTAGGCAGAGAAAGCCAGCTATCTCACAGGGACCTTGAAAGCAGGACGGAGTAATGATGAGAATGGTGAGGTCGGAGATCAGGGGGCCTATCATCATGGAATCAAAGAAACTATTTTTGGTTTTTCGGGTTTCGGTGACATCACCTTTTCCTTTGCTCCATTTATGTTTCCTTTAGAATTTCTTAGGCTCTGTTTCTTTGCCACTGACCTTCCTATAACCTTCTTTCCATCTTCACTCTTTCCACTCTGTCTCCTGCTGTTCCTTTCTCTAGCTCTGTTAGTGTACTAGGTCTGCTGTAATAGAGTACCACAAACTTGACGGCTTAGCACAAATTTATTGTCTCTCTGTTCTGAAGGCCAGAGGTCTGAGATCAAGGTGTCTGGAGGGCCTTGCTTCCTCCAAAGTCTCCAGGAAAGATTCCTCCCTTGCTTCTTCCAGCTTCTGGTGGTTGCCAGCAGTCCCTGGCATTTCTTGGCTTGTAGCCATATCACTCCAATCTCTGCCTTTGTGTTTATATGGCGTTTTTCTCTCTGTGTGTCTATGTCTTCATATGGCATTCTCCTCTTAATGAGTCTATGCTCATATTTTTCTCTTCTTTTAAGGACACCAGCCATTGGTTTAGGGCCCACCCTTATCTGATATGATCTCATTGTAACTTCATTACATTTACAAAGACCCTATTACTAAATAAGGTCACATTCTGAGGTTCCAGGTGGACATGGGTTTTGGGGGAGTATACCAAACCCAGCAAAAATTCACTTACACCATATAGTTCAGTAAAAGTAGAACTGGCTTAGAAGTGAGAATTCCTAGGTGCTAATTCCGCCTGCACTACTAGTTTTATGAGTACAGACTTTGGAGTTCACATGCAGGGGCTCAAATCTCAGCTTTGTCACTTAACCTCGCTGAGCCTCAGTGTCTTCATCTGTAAACTGAAGTTAACTATACCTATATTTTATATAGGACTAAAGAAGATCATGCTTTTTAAATGTTTGGCATAGTACATTGTGGGTGCTTAACAAATGATGCTTTTCTGCTAACTACTCCCTCTTAGCTTCTCCACAGTAAAATTGAGTTCATTTTCAAGATCCTTTAAACTTCAGTTCTGATAGCTCCTTTGAGCTATTTCCTTTTCTAACTGTGCCTTTCCTAGGCCTCTCATTCCTTTCCTCTATAATAACTTAGCCTCTTCATGGCTAACTGAAGACAGGGTGGCCTGTCCCTCTTCCCTGCCCCTCCCCCCCCAATACTTTTTCTTCCACTTTTATTCCTGTGGTTAGGCTGACATTCATCTGGTTTGCCCAGGAACAGTCCCAGTTTGTGCCTGTTGTAGCAGTGTAATTATCAATATTACCCCCTTATTCTCTGAAAGCATTTTGGGTTGGATAATGAATTATATGGTCACCTGCACTTAGACCTGCCTCTGCCATTCCATAATATGACATGTTGTCTTTTAACTGATTTGTGCATCTGTCTCTTTGGCAGGATTGATTTTCTGTGTTTCCCCAAAGTCTGGCACATGGGAGGTATACAGCAGTGTTTCTTAAACAGGTGGATGCTCTTGAAACCTTGCTCTATTTCTTTCTGTGCTCTGCAGGTGTTCAGTAAATATCTTTAAATTGAAGTAAATGGCTGCCCTTTATGAGTGACAAATGAACCCAATAAGAACATTGCTCCTCTCTCTGCTTTCCTTATCTGTGGTCATTAACTCAAAGATCTCATTTTACCTCCAGATTTGTGACTCATTTCTTCCTCTTGCCTCACCCCTATCTATTTTAATTCTTTGAAAACCGAAGTTATCCTTTTTGGGACTCCAGTGGGTGCTGTGGTGACCTGCTTTCAGTTGTCGGGTGCTTTAGGCAAGTGTACCTCCCTGATGAAAATCTTTCTACCGCCCTGAGCTTTGGAGGCTTTCTCGGCCCTGCTGCCTGTTTCAGATGCACTTTATCTGCCATCTTGTTTCTACCTTTGAGGCCACACCTTGGTCAATTGCTTCATCCTGTGTGTGTGTCTGTACAAGTGAAATTAAGTGATAATCAAATCAAAGATGGATTTAATTCAGGCCTCAGAGTCCCTTTTGCATGACAGTTTTTCTTGTTGCTGTCAGCTTACTGCCTCCGCACTCCACCTCAATTTGTGTTTGGGGGTTGGGATCTTCTATGACACAGGAATATTTTCTGGGCCTTCTCATTTAATTCAAATGGTGGAAAAAATTTCCCTTCTTCAGGAATTATGAAACTGAATCCACCTGAGTTGAGTAAGTGAGTTGCTTTTCCTGCTGATGGCTGAAAACCCATCACTTATTCAGCTTTGAGCAAACTATTATTGAAAATTTACTACCCGTAAGTAATGATACCAACAGTTATGTCTTCAGGAGTTCTGTAGAGGCCATGGAGATGTGCTGCTCAGATTAACTCTCATGAGAACTTGCTGCAAGGGATCTAGTTACGGCAGCACCTCTGAATCGACCCCTGCTTCCCTACTGCCAGGCTTCACTCTCCCTGGCCTTCTCTCAGCTAGTGACTGCACAAGTAGAGGTACTAGAGCCAGGCCATTTCTGCCTGACACAGGGCTTCTATAATGGATTATCTTTGCTTGGGGACTCCCGGCCAGCCTAGTTTAGACTTTCTCCGAGCTGCACTGCAGTCTGACCCTCCAATTGCCCAGTCCTTTTTCTTGTCTTCTTTTCTTTCCCAGGTATCAGACCTGCATCATGGTCTGAAGACTCTCTCCACTTATGCTGGCTGCTTCCTCTCTATTTCTGCACAGGCATTTCTTCCAAGAAATCTCCTGCATGACTGATTTCATTTTGGCATGTGTTTCTTAGAAGAGCTGAGCTAACACAGCTTCCCAGTCCAGTGGTGTAGATGAAATGTGCACAAATCACACAGAATACTCTTCATTCCATTCCACTTCAACACTAATTGGTAGAATTAAAATACAATAGGGACATACAGTCTTAGATTTTTTTTAAAAAGACATCTGTTTCCCATAGTATGTTATTTCCTGTGGACAAGGAGCATGACCAATATAATTCTTTGCTCAGTTTTCAGAACACCTGTCATAGATGATAAAGAAAAGCACTTAGGAGGAGGAAAATAATGGTAGAAGTACTACTACTAATACTTTGAGGGCCCTCCCATGCCAGGCATTAGGTACTTCATATATATTTTTTTCTAATCCTTATGCCAACCTCACAAAGAAGATATTGTTGTCATGCTCATTAAAAAAAAAAAAAAAAAAAAGAGGTTAAATAGATTACTCAAGGTCACCCTAGAGTTAGTGAATGACTATGCCCAGCTTTGGAATTTTTGGGCCTCTATTGCCCTTGAGTTTCTCATGATATCATGCTCAGTCTTAGGGGAGATCTTTAAACCTAGGCCAGACTTTAATCAACCTGAGAAGTTTGAGCAGGGTCCCTCTGTATGGCTTGGAGATAGGCTAGACCAGGATCTTGGTCCATAAGTTACATATTTTAAGCATTTTATATGGTATTTTTAAGAATGTTTGAGAAAGGAAAGTAATATCTTTAAGATGAGGTTCCCCTTTCTTTTTGATTCTTTGGTCTAGGATTGCAGAGCAAGAAAGTAGCTCAGGAAGAAGCTAGACACAGAAGGCTACATATCGTATGATTCCATTTACTTGAAATTCCAGAATAAGAAAATCAATAGACAGAAAATAGATGACTAGTTGCCAGAGGCTGAGGGGATGGGAGAATGGGAAGTGACTGCTAATGGGTATGAGGTTTCTTTATGGGGTGATGAAAATGTTCTGAAATTAGAGTGTAATGGTAGTTGCACAACCTTTGAATACATTAAAAACCACTGAATTATATGTATACTTTAAAAGGAAAATGTTTATGATATGTGAATTATATATCAATAAAAATTATATGTTTATGCAGCACAGACTCCCAGACTCTCGTCAAAAACTTAAACTATTGCATTAGCTGAAACTTCTCATATTACAAATGTCTAATGTTAAAATAAACTATGATTCATGATTCTAACCTTGTCTTCTTGAGAAGCTGGATGGATTTCTTTGTCTAAAATGTGCGCATACAATCCACCCTTTTAGAATGTTCATTTTCAAGGTTTCAAAGCAGTCAATTTGGATGTGGGTGTCTGAACCAAATGACCAGTCAAGTTCTCAACTCTGGACTTGGTCCTGGATCTAGTTGTTAGACTCAGATGATGCCCCGATGACTACGGCAAACAAGATGACCTAGACAAGACTCCTGTTTTTATAGGTAGAGCTTAAGCAATTTCTGTCCCCAGGTGTGTGGCAAACACATTGATTAAGACATCCCTGCATGTCTACTTGAAAGCCAAGAGCTGTGGTTGTGCTGATTGCCAACACTGCACAGTCAATTGGCTCCCACGGGCATGAGAACTTCCTGTTCTTGGCAGAAGACAGAGAAGCTCTGACCCACCCTGTAATTCCCCAGTGCCACTGAGTATGGGTGGCTCTGCAGGGCTGGGCTCCAGACAGGGAGTATTTCTGTCCATGTTTTACCCTTGACTATGGCAGCCAGTTGCTGTATGGTTCTGGAATGAGTTGGTTGTAGTATATGTCTTGATTTTTCTAGCCGTAGAATAAGGTTAATGACAATGGATCCAGATGTTGTGCCTGCGTGAGAAGAGACTCTGAAGGGATCTTATGAATCATTATGTCCAACACAGACTCAGAGACAGAAGGTGACATAGGCAGTTCAAGGCAGAGCTGGGACTAAATCCAAGTTTCAAAATTTAATTTCAGATTTTTTTCCATCTTGCTTTGACCTCTCATAAGTAACTATATGGTCAGAGAAGTGGGAATGAAAGTAAATGGAGCATGGATTGATTCATAAACTCAGAACCTTCTGCTCTGCTACCCTATACTTGTAGCAACTCTCCAACCTTGCCCCTATATTTCCTTCCTCTAGCTATCTTTCTAGGCTATTTTCTAGCCATCTTGGGGATTGGTTTACAAGCTTTGCTGAAGTAAAAGCTCATAATTCAGTTTATTTCAAGGCTATCCCACAGGCGCCTTCTGAGCACGTCCTAGGCAATGCAGTAGTATTTGGAGAATAAAAGACAAGCAAGACCCACAGCCTAACCTTCAGGCGCTTGCAGCAGAGAAAGGAAACTGACATAAATACAGCATAGAATGATGTTGCTGCAGTAGAAATATAACTAAGGTACTGAGAAGAGGAAATGGAGTAACTTCAGGGCACGGAACATGGAAGGCAAGAAGACGGGGATTGGCTTCACGGAGGAAGTGGCATCTAAGTTGGGATTTGAAGGCAAATAGCAATTGGAATAAAAAACTTACTGACCTGCTTTCATTTCCGTGCTTCTACTCAGGTACTATTTTATTTCTATCTTTTTATACTCACCTGCAGATATGATTATTGATTTTAGAGAGGGACGAAGAGAGAGAGAGAGAGAGAGAAACATAATCAGTTGCTCCCGTATGTGCCTGACCCAGAATCGAACCCGTAGCGTAGGTATGTGCCCTGGTCGGGAACTGAGCCCGCAATGGCTAGGGCTCAGGCACTATTTAATAAATTTAGCATAACAAGAATTGTATTGCAAATTGCCGCGAACCAGCCGCGGCGAACAGGACTGTGCTCCGGAGGTGAAGAAGAAAAGAAAGAGAAGAGACAATGGGGCTGGGAGGGCTCTCTCCCTCAGGGATGCTGAGTGAGAGTCAAGCAAGCTTTATTCAAAGTTACAATATTTTATACAGCGTTTCAGGGCATTCGGCCAACCTTCTGAACTTCTAAGACATTCCTAGATACAACACTTTAGAGGAGGCTGCAGCCACACTGGCATCTCAGATGAAAGTTTCCCAGATAAGGTAGGGGAGTATCTGGTCTAATTGGATCTGGGAAACATGCGGGGCTGAGCACACAGGACAGCAGGCAATTAGGCGCTCCCTGATTTATAGGGGGCCTCAGCACTGACGCACCTGGCTGATCTCTTTCAAGAACACCAGGACGCCGCGGTCTGCTGCCCCGGGGCCCAGGACCCCACAGCTCCCCCTTTTTGTTTTATAAAATAGGGCGGTCTTTCTCTTGCTGCAATTGCAGATATTTCAAGGAAACAAACAACTGAGAGACCTGTGCTGCTCCAAGACGTAGGCAACAACAGATGGTTCCCATACCCAGGATCCCGCATGCTGCCACGGTCACTAGGCCGATAAGTTGTTGTCCCCACTGAGTCATGGAGGGGAAAGCAGTACGCAGAGAATTAAAGAAAGATTGAGCCTGTTTTGCTAGGTCAAAATCTAATGGGGGGGCATTAAGTAAGTCCCGAATCTCACGATGCAGTGATTGTATATCTAAAGAGGTATTAGTATCATGCCATATACCATTCAAGTGATTTTTTACATTATGCCACGCAAAGCGGGAGGCATTGTATGGTACGGGGGTCACACACATAAAGCGGAAGGCGGCATGACAACGCAAAGAGACGCGGGTCTTTAAGCTGACTAACTCATCCCCTAGGATCTGAACAGTGTCATATAGAGCATTCAGACGCTGTTCAATACGATAATCCCAATCTTGTTGTGTCTCCAAGGTGCGTGTAACATTACTAGCTAACTGGTTGACAAATTCAGCTGTTTGGATACTGGTAGACAGAGCAATGGCCGAAGCCGCAGCAGTTGCAATCATAGTTACTAAGGCAGTAATACCAGCAATGAGCAACCCAATAAATCGTTTTCCCCTAGTCAACTGATTACGAACTCTATCTAACAATTCTAAACTACGTTCCTCATACCAAGGTTCAGTAAGGTTCACAGGAAGGAACACAAACGAAGGTTGAAACAATATAGCTACGGGATACTCCGTAGAAGCGTTTACACAATTGGCAAGGGCACAGTTAGTACAATTTAAGGAGTACACTCCAGAGTCATTACTTCGTGATAGATTGAGGGGGCCTATCAGCAGAGCATAAGGCTCAGGAACACAAGCAGTGGTAGAAACGTTCCATGCTGATCCATTGCCTAAGATTCCGTGTGGGGACACAGTCACATTGACCTTGTAGACGGTAATTCGTCCCAAGCTGGCAGTCAGCTTCCACAAGTCAGTTTGCCACGTCTTGTTGTTCCTGGTCCATAATCTTGCGACCTGTTGCGTAGGATGGCAGTCGGCGTCTAGGGGTGCCCTTTCGCAGATTTGCGCGTTGCAAACAGTCCAGTTGTCATGGCAGCTTTTCCAGTCAATCCCGCCGCTGCTTTGGGACACCCTTTTAGAACACACCTTCATTTTCTGCGGCAGCGGGCCAGTTCCCCTGTTAGAGCAATTGAAAATAGGATATAGGTACTTAATTTTCCAATAAATCCCAGAGCGGGCCTGGTTTTCATCAGATTCAAGGGTATGCCTCAGTCGGACACAATGAGGCAGGGAATCATTCACAGTAAAACAAATGGGGGGAAACTTACTGACTCCGAGATAGGAATAACCGTCCCTCCATTGCGGCCAAATATGAGCGGCCGAAGGGAGGCCCAAGATTTTAGTATCATTCACATATACAGGTACTTGAAGATCATCCCAGGTTACAGGATGTAACAAGGGAGGGTTAGGCAGATATGCCCAAAGATTTTCCGCCCGTCCCACAGGGAAGGTTAGTAACCAAAGAAAGAAAAGAGCCTGGAGAACTGCTGTCAGGGGCATCATTGCCAGGTCCTGTGGGCGGTCCACAACATCACGGCTTCGATGCTCAGGTGTCAGATGCAGGCGTTGGAATCGACGGCGAAGCCGGGCGATCTTGGTTCGGGGCATGCTTCACACACCTCGCAGGCAACCACTGAGGAGCAGGGGCATCTGTGGGAAAAACACAAACATATCCTCGACCCCACATTAAAGCCGGATCAGGGCCATGCCAAGCACCGGTTAGAGGATCCCGCCACAGTACCAGAGGATGAGCCTGACGTTGTGGATTCCAAAACCGGTCTGCGGCGGAACGTCCATCATCATCCAGAGTTAAAAAATTTATGACAAATAAGGTATGCATAAGTAGCTTTTGGGGAGTGGGTGTATATCCCCCTACTCCCCCTTTCTTTAATTTTACTAAGTGGTGTTTCAGGACTTGATGCGCACGTTCCACTATTCCCTGTCCCTGAGGGTTGTATGGAATTCCAGTTTTAAGAGAAAAATGAAACTGTTGGGCAAAACGGCGTAGGCTAGCACTGGTATAAGCAGGGGCATTGTCCGTTTTGATTTCTCGGGGAGTACCCATAACAGCGAAGCAGTGTAAGAGATGTTGTTGCACTGCATTCACATTTTCACCCGAGAGACATGTGGCCCACATGAAGTGAGAACAGGTGTCAATGGTGACATGAACATACTGTAGACGACCAAAGGACGCTACATGGGTAACATCCATCTGCCAAAGGTCATTAGGGCAGAGGCCACGGGGGTTTACCCCATAGTGGGGAACAGGGAGGAATTCTGCACAAGCTGGACAATTGTGAACAATCTCGTGAGCCTGTTCACGTGTAATATGAAATTGTTGGCGTAAAGATTTGGCCGATTGATGATGTAGACGATGCGAATCAGTGGCATTTTGAAGAGGGGTTTGGGCTACTAATGCCATCAAACGGGTATGGCTGTCCGCGAGAGCGTTGGCAGCGTGCAGTGGGCCAGGGAGTTGAGAATGACTGCGGATATGAGCAATGAAAAACGGCGATTGTCTGTCGTGAATAGCCTGTTGAAGTTGAGTGAAAAGTGTTAGAACAGTAGAATTGTGTCCCCGCAAAAGAGGCGTGACTTCCAGATGTTGTAGAGAGGTAACAACATAATGACTGTCAGAGTAAATATTCAAAGGTCCAGGGACAGTAAGAAATGCCTGCAAAACGGCAAAAAGCTCAGTGGGTTGTGCAGAGGAGTAGGGAGTGGTCCAAGTTTTGACCTCGTTAGGGAGGACAAGTACCGCGATGCCAGTAGAGGAACCGTCAGTAAAAGCTGTAGTGGCCTGTGCGATAGGGCGATGCGAGGTCAATCGCATAATAGTATGAGGGGTGGTAGCTAGAAAATGTAATATTTTGTCCTTGGGCAAATGGTGCTGTATGTTGCCAGCAAAGGACGCTAATGCCAAGGAGAAGGAATCGCACATGTTTAAAAGCCAGTCCACTTCCGCAGCGGTATAAGGGAGAATAATAGTGGCAGGATCTTGACCAAGGTATAGAGTGCTCAGCTTCCGACCCGTCTGAATGCAGTGGGCCACTAACTCATAGTAAGGCATTAAGTTCTTCGAGGGACTAGCCTTACCATGAATCCATGTCAGAACTCCACCCTGATAAAGGACTCCCGTGGGGGCATGACGAGATAGTAAGATTATTAAGTCCCAAGGGAGTCGGTAATCATAATAAGTAAGTCGAGCCGCAGCAAGTGCTCGCTCTACTATCTGGAGGCTTTGACGAGCCTCCGTGGTAAGCTCTCGGGGGGAGGTCGGATCAGCGTCCCCTTTAAGGGTGTTAAATAAAGGAAGCAACTGGGCTGTGGATAAACAAAGGGAGGGTCGGATCCAATTAATATCTCCAAGCAGTTTTTGAAAATCATTAAGTGTTTTAAGATGTTCAGTACGAATAACTAATTTTTGTGGGTGAAAATGGGCGGGATGGAGAGTATAGCCAAGATAACTGTAAGGGGCATGAGACTGTACCTTTTCAGAGGCAATCTGAAGGCCGTGCAGCTGCAGGGACTGCCGTAGCTGTCCATAGGCTTGCAGCAGGGTGGGGGAGTCAGCATGCGCCAACAAGATGTCATCCATGTAATGAATGATATATACATCTGGATATTCCTCCCGAATTGGGGAAATAGCCCGGTCAATGAACTTCTGACAAAGTGTAGGACTATTAGCCATCCCCTGGGGAAGCACTTTCCACTGATACCGTTGCATGGGTCTCTGCAAATTGATAGCTGGGACACTGAATGCAAACCGTTCCCTGTCCCTCGGATGGAGGGGAATGGTATAAAAACAATCCTTTAAATCTATTACAATTTTATAGGTGTCTCGGGGTATGGCTGCAGGATTCGGGAGCCCTGGCTGCAAGGCCCCCATTGAGCACATAGTGTCATTTACCTTGCGGAGGTCCTGCAACAATCGCCACTTCCCAGACCTTTTTCTTATTACAAAAATTGGTGAATTCCAAGGAGAGTTAGAAGGCTCTATATGGCCAGCAGTGAGTTGTTCCTGCACCAACTCACGTGCAGCAGCAAGTTTCTCAGAGTTCAAGGGCCACTGATCTACCCATACGGGGGAGTTATTCTTCCATAAGATAGGATCAGCGCATAGGGCAGGACAAGTCAGTGGCCCGGAGGAAAATATGCAGAGGCAGAAAGTCGAGGAGGAGAATCAAGGTCGGGACCACCTAAATACAGTCCCATCTGTTGCATTAAATCTCGTCCCCAAAGGTTAACTGGCAGGTTGTCAACTATATAAGGTTGAATGGTTCCCTCTGCCCCAGCATCAGTCCTCCAGCGCAGCAGGGCACTGCTCTGTCTGGGTGCAGTAGATTGACCAATGCCCTGCAAGGCAGTGTAGGCCTCCTGAGACGGCCAGGCACGCGGCCAATGCCGGGAGGA
Source organism: Miniopterus schreibersii (assembly GCF_964146895.1). Classification (NCBI taxonomy): domain Eukaryota; kingdom Metazoa; phylum Chordata; class Mammalia; order Chiroptera; family Miniopteridae; genus Miniopterus; species Miniopterus schreibersii. Next base: position 63,257,538 of record NC_138106.1, on the reverse strand, counting down.
TATCAGGCACAGGTGGTGGAGGGTCGGCAGGCGGCGCCAAGGTGGTAATAGACTGAGAGCGCCGCAGGCTTCCCCGGAGCCGCCGCCATTTTTCTGCCTCACTATCATTAACCAGGCAATCCCTTATGAGAGACCACAAAGCGCAGGCATCTACCGGGGTTTGGTCGGGCCCGTGAGCTTGAAAGTGGCCCTGGATGCGATCGCCAACCTTTTTCCAAGTTTCAATATTAATAGTGCCATCAGAGGGGAACCAAGGACAAACAGTTCTAACGAAAGCAAGAAATTTAGCCAGCTGCGAAGCCTCCACACGTACCCCTCGCAGCTGCAGCATTGTTTGCAAAACCTGAACAAATAGATCAGCGCTAGAAGCTTGCCCCATAATTTATTACTCCCAGTAACAAAACCTCATCCAAGACTGCCACTTACCCAAATTTCGCTGCGCGCGCCACCGACAGTCTTGCCCCCAGAAGCCTTCAGGTCCCTGTTCGGGCGCCACTTGCCGCGAACCAGCCGCGGCGAACAGGACTGTGCTCCGGAGGTGAAGAAGAAAAGAAAGAGAAGAGACAATGGGGCTGGGAGGGCTCTCTCCCTCAGGGATGCTGAGTGAGAGTCAAGCAAGCTTTATTCAAAGTTACAATATTTTATACAGCGTTTCAGGGCATTCGGCCAACCTTCTGAACTTCTAAGACATTCCTAGATACAACACTTTAGAGGAGGCTGCAGCCACACTGGCATCTCAGATGAAAGTTTCCCAGATAAGGCAGGGGAGTATCTGGTCTAATTGGATCTGGGAAACATGCGGGGCTGAGCACACAGGACAGCAGGCAATTAGGCGCTCCCTGATTTATAGGGGGCCTCAGCACTGACGCACCTGGCTGATCTCTTTCAAGAACACCAGGACGCCGCGGTCTGCTGCCCCGGGGCCCAGGACCCCACAGCAAATGCTTCCAGAAGATGATGGATAGGGAGGTCCAAGTTAGAGAACTTAAGCTTCATACTGAATAGCTGGCCCAGAAAGTTTAGAACTAGTTGGAATACTATGTAAGTAACATACCATCATTTATTTATTTGTTAATCCTCACCCAACAATATATTTTCCATTGATTTTTAGAGAAAGTGGAAGGGAAGGAAGGAGGGAGGGAGAGAGAGGGAGGAAGGTAGAGAGAGAAACATTGATGTGCGAGAGACATGTCCATTGGTTGCCTCCCGCACATGCCCCAACTGGGGTTGGGGATTGAACCTGCACCCCAGGTATGTGCCCTTGACTAGGAATTGAAACCAAGACCCTTGGTTCAAGGGCTGACACTAACCAGTGAGCACACTGGTCAGGGCCATACCATAACTGAGTAGGATAAAGGCAAGCACTGCTGTCTCCATTGCAAGAACAAAGATGGGCATAGCTGTAGAGTTTAGTCCAACAGCAGTAATACACTCCTAACATTATTTTGAGCATTTATAACATACTGGACTTTATGTTATAAGCATTATGATATTTAATTCTCACAATAACCATATAACTAGGTAGTAGTATTTTTATAGGTGAGGAAACAGAAGCTCAGAGAGGCTGAGTAATAGCTTGCCTAATGTCTGAGAGTTAGAAAGTGGTGAGTCAGAATTGGAACACATTGAGTGTTTAACTCCAGGGACTGCACTCTTGACTCCTACCTTGGGCCATGGTGGGAACGGATTTGCAATGGAAACTGAGAATTCATCTAAAGCCTTTAAATCTCCCTCACAGGAGTCCTAGGACATGCTAGGTACATGGTGTTAGACTGAATACTTGCTGAGTTCCTGCAAAGTGCTTGACAGTGTGAGGCCCTGCCAGGAATGCAGAGAAAGATGAACTTAAGTTCTGGAGGGTAAAACTCACACAAAAGCGCTGAGGCAAGTGAGAGAATGAGTGCCGTGTCCAAGGTCATATGGGTAGTGAATAAAGACCCAAAACTTGAACACAGGACTTTTAACACTGGGACTAGTGCTCTTTCTTCTAAAATACTTCCAATTAGATCTTGGCATTCATGCATGAGAGAGTTAGCTTCCATAGGATCAGAGCCTAAACAAACATCTTACACAACTTTTAGGATCAAGATTTCATTGAATTTTTTTTTTTTTTTTCCTGACTGAAGGTATCCTTTTCCTAAAGTCTACCACTCTGGTGTTGCCAGATCAAAGGTTTTGAGGCTGTGAGCCAGAAAGATTTCTAAGTCCCTATTTGATGTGACCTCTCACCCACTCTTCTACCATTTGTCAACTCTGAATACTTTTTTTTTTTAAAGAGAAAGATCTGCTCAGCTCATGTTTCAAATCATGCTGGTCCCAATTCTTTCCATATTTGTCTAACAATACACCTACAGAATGAGCTAAACTACTTTTCATATAGGGCAGAATTTAAAATCTATGGTTGAAAGATCTGAAATTGTATATATATTCTGACTTCAGTGAGAAAGTTAATAACAGCCTTGTTCAACAAAGAAAAGTAAAAATCAGTTGAAAGCTAGAGGAAGTTAGGAAAAGAGACTTGTGTTGTGTGATGTTCTGGAGCAGCTGGGGAGACCATTTATTTGATTCACATGTTTAGAACTGTGAAGGTTTTGTGCTTCATTTTATGTGGTCACACACCAGTGTCTTGGGGTGTAGCCAAGACCAGATTTATGACCAATCAATGATTGGAGGGACATCAGAAGTGTTTCTGAAAAAAATCTTTCTCTATATCTGAAATCTTACCATTAGAGTTTCATTCTTTTGAGTCTAAGAGATTTTCTCTTAAAACATAGTTACCCTTTGAAGTAGTAGCATGTCATATTCTTTTTTAATATCTCAGTGATTGGCTATAATTACTTACTATTTTATTGGGTTATGGAATAATAGATTCTGTTCTTGGACTGTCAATCAAGAATGACCTTAGGTTTTACCAAGTCAAACCCTCTCACTATATAGATGAGAAATTTGAGACCCAGAGAGGTTAAGTGATTTGCTTAAGATTAATTAGGACAACAGGAATGAGATATTGGGATTTCTCATTACCATTCACTTTTTTGAGAGAGAATTTTTTTTTTACTTGTATAAGGATACATGAGTATATGTGTGTGTGTGTGTGTGTGTGTGTGTGTGTATGTCTATCTGCATGTGTGTTTTTCATAAAACGTTAAGTCCTGGCCTTTGTGGCTCAGTTGGTTGAGCACTGTCCCATCCACCAAAAGGTTGCAGGTTCAATTCCCTGTCAGGGCACATACCCAGGTTTTGGGTTCAATCCACAGTCAGGGTGCATATGGGAGGCAACTGATCGATGTTGAAATATAGTTGAAATGAAATATAGTTTTACAAATATTAATAGAGTACACATTTCACATTCTGCAGCTTGCTTCATTTTATTTTTTAAAATCTGTATTTTAATGTCTATATACATATTTAAAAATTCAAAAGGTTAAAGGAAACTGAAAAGTTTCTCACCTACCTTTGAGCCTCAATCATGCATGCAGCTTTCCCAGAAGGAAACCAGCATTATCTGTTTTCCTGTGTGGCAGCTTAGAGGGATTCTTTGCTCATAGTCTTTATCCTTTGTCTTCCTTTTATTTTTTAAATTATAGCATACTATACATATATATTGTACTTTACTTTAAAAAATCTTCTTGTTCCAAGTTAGCAGAGAAAAGGCATTTTCATTCTTTTATGGCAGCAGAATATAGTATATACTACAGTTCTAGAATAATGCATTTAATGGATAATATTGCATTATATGAATTTCTCATAATTTAATTAACCTGTTACCTACAGATTTAGCTTATTTTCAATAGTTCCCTATTTCAAAATCTTGGCAATACATACCTTTGTATACAGAGCATTTCACACACATAAGAGAACATTTATAGAATAAATTCCTGGAAGTGGCATTTCTGGGCCAAATGTGTGCATTTGTAACTTTGACAGATATTATCAAATTGCCCTACATGGAGGTTGCATCCCTTTACCTCCCTCTAGCAATATATGAGGGCAACTTGCCTTTCCATGACCATCCATAGATGAATTTGCTGTATTTTGGTTATGCCTTCTTGGTCTTCCACAGAATGATTGCCCTGTGGTTTAAGTAATCCTTTACTGATGGACATTTGATTTCTTTCCCATTTTTCAGTGTTATAAACAATGCTGCATTGAACATTCTTGGGCCAGTTTGTGAGCATCTCTCTAGGGAACACCTAAAAGTGAAAACCCTGCTTCAAAGGATATCACATGCTATATTTTGACAGATTATGCTAAATTTCCCCTTGAACAGGCTGAAGCAAATCGTGCCCCTACCAAAACAGGGTATCTGTTTCCACATATTCTCACCAAAATGTGGTGTTATCAATTCTTTTGATTTTTGCCACTCTGATAATTAAAAATTAAAACAGGGATTAAATTTTTATTTCTTTGATACTAGTGATGTTGAACGTATTTTCATATACTTATTGTTTGAAAATGGTAGTCACTAAGAGCAAGGTCCCTGGAGTGAGATCATTTGGATGAAGACCCCAATGCTCTCATTTGATGACCCTTTGTAGTCAACCAACCAAGGGCTGATTCCTTCACTTCTCTGTGCCTCATAGTGTTGTTATGAGAATTTCATGAGCTAATACTTGCAAGATGCTTATGATAATTGCTCACTGAATGTTGGCAATTGTTATTGTTAATGTAATTATTTTCATTTCCTCTTATGTAAATTTCTAATATATATCCTTTGCCAATTTACAGAAAGTGGTTTATTGCTTGTTAGTTCACATATATTCTTTCATATTATGGTTGTTAACTATTTTTCTTTTGCTATCTATTTTGCCAATATTTTCTCCCATTTTGTTCCTTGTGCTGGTTTTGTTTATGGTGTTTGAAAAATAATGCAGAAGGTTTAAATATTTATATAGCTGTATCATCAGTCAATCTAGTCTTTGATGGATTTTGGGTTTTCTGAAGTCTACTCTAATATTATAACTCTATCCTCCCATAATTCCTTCTAAAACTTTTAATTTATTTTAAATGTTTAACTCCATAGTATAGGTACACCATAATTTATTTTATTTTTCCATTTCATTTCATTTCACTGGAGAAAATACATATCTGTGTACTATGTGTCCTTCTGTTCTGCTATGTGAGGATTTCTCTCATTTTTTCAGTTTCTTTTTAAATGTCCCTTATTTTTATTTATTTAGGTCTTAAACATTTAATTTTACTCATAGGCATTTTATAGTTTCATTACTCCTGTGAAGAAAAATCATAATTTCTTTGGATATTTCCAACTGGCTATAGTTAATATAGCAGAAAGGAATGGATTTTTCTGTATTGGTATCTTGTGATTTTACTGAATTTTCTAAGTTCTAATTGGTCATTAATGGATTCTATTGAATTTTCTAGGCAGATAACATGTCATATAGAGATAATGGTAGTGTTTCAGTTTCTTTTCAATCATCTTTTATTTCACTGTACTGAACATCTAGTTTAATAGTGAATAGAAATGGTGATAATGGCCGTTCTCTTTATGTCTCTACTTCTCTGTCTCTCTCGGCCTCCCTCTTTTCTTCCTTCTTTCTGCTTTTCTCTGATTCTTCAGAGGTGTTGAGGAATGAAGGACTTCTTTCTTATTGCTTCTGAAAGGGTTGAAGTTCAGCTGGAAGCCTATATATATATATATATATATATATATATATATATATACACACACACACATATATATATATATATTTAACAATATATCTTTATTGATTTCAGAGAGAGGAAAGGAGAGGGAGAGAGAGAGATAGAAACATCAATGATGAGAGAGCCATTGATCGAGCTTGCAACCCGGGCATGTGCCCTGACTGGGAATCGAACCCCGATCGCCTGGATCCTAGGTCGACGCTCAACCGCTGAGCCACGCCGGGCTGGGCTGGAAGCTTATATTTTGAGACCCAACACTTTCCCTACACAGGTTCTATGCTAGTCTGCCAAGTTACTTCTATTCCTTAGAAGACGTCTGTCCTTAGAACCATCTAGAAGATGCTTACAGGGGTTTATGGTAACTCCAGATCATAGAACAATATGGTTGCTATGTGTCCTCAGGGCAGTTGTTCTCAAACCTGACTCATGACCAGAATCACTTATAAAAGATTATAAATATATGAACTCCTGGTGATCAGCCTGGATCTACTGAATCAGAATCTCTGATGATGGGGGTTGGGGGTGTTATAAATTATCCCAGATTGCTAAGGTTGAGAAATATTATCTATACTTCTAGTAGATACACTTAACATTTAAACAAACATATTTAAACATATATTTAATCTATATTTGATCTAGAATTCATTAGTATCTATAACTTCCCCTAGAAGAAGACATAGTAGCAGTTTTGCTTTTCCCCTCTCACATCACCTCACCATGTTGCAGTTGTCTTAATTCCTTAAGTTTGGGGAACATCATGGATTCACAGACAGAAGGTCACATTTGTGAAAATGCAGAAGATAAACATGCATTAATATTTTTCCAAGCTATGACTCCCATTACATTAGTCATATGCTGAAAGACATTGAATCTTTTTTTTAAGTAAATAGAGGTCAAGAAGAGAAGCATGCCGTGTTCCTGGACATCTGGGCAGCCTAAACACATGTCCTTAAAATATTTCTGATTGCTCCATCTCACTTCAGCTTACATGGTGGGTACATTTGTGGGACTTTTGAAAAACAGCTTCCCAACAGCATAACAGTAGTTTCAGAGTGTCAAAGTTAAACAGAATTAATAGGATGATTAAGGCATTGTTAATCTTGTAGAGCTCTGCCATTTCAGTAAGGCATATGGGGAGTTTCTTACATAGCATAGTTTAGAATTATAGACATTCCACTTACCTGAAAGTTGTGCTCCTGCAGCTCATATTAATCACAAGTCTTTCTTGGGACTCTAATGACAAACATGTAGTTCATCGCTACCCTACATATGTTTCACTGGCTCACGCTGATTGCATATGCCTATATCTTTTTTAAGTCTTTAAGAGTAAAATCTGCAAAAGATACCTGGGATACCTGCCTTTGCAGATATATGTTCTTATTGGTTGAAAGACCATTTGAATCACCTATTCCTAGCGAACAAATTTTATGATTAACTGCATACAATAGATAGAGATGCTTTCTGCTTTCCTTCCTGTTTTATCAGCTAGGGGAGCTCTTACTTGCCCTAGTCTATTCCTGCTCAAGTCTGATTCACAGCTAACTTTCAGTCCTTGTACATTCATGTCATGGTTTCCAAATGGCTGCAATAGCTCCAAATGTCATCTCAGGAAGTCAGGAAAAAGATGTGTCACCAACAAGCTCTTCTTGAATATGTGTCCCTTTTATCAGAAGGCAAAACCTTTTTCAAAAGCCCCAGGAAGAATTCCTCTTATATCCCAATGACCGGAATAGAGTCATATGACCACTTCATGTAGTGAGGGAGACTGTGAATGCATCTACCTTGAAGAAATAGGATCACCACAATTGACTAAGTATATTATTACACAAACAAGAATCAGAGTTCTATGGGAAAGGACTTAGCTTGTTGTTTGCATTTACATACTTGTTTCTATCTGTATATCTATCATCTATCTATCTATCTATCTATCTATCTATCTATCTATCTATCTATCATCTATCTATCATCTATCTATCTATCTATCTATCTATCTATCTATCTATCTATCATCTATCATCTATCTATCTATCATCTATCATCTATCATCTATCTATCATCTATCTATCATCTATCTATCTATCTATCTATCTATCTATCTATCTATCTATCATCTATCTATCTGTCTATCTATATCATCTATCTATCATCTATCTATCATCTATCTATCTATCATCATCTATATCTATCTATCATCTATCATCTATCATCTATCTATCTATCATCTATCTATCTATCATCTATCTATCTATCTATCATCTATCTATCTATCTATCTATCTATCTATCTATCTATCATCTATCTATCTATCTATCTATCATCTATCTATCTATCTATCATCTATCATCTATCATCTATCATCTATCTATCTATCATCTATCTATCTATCTATCTATCTATCTATCTATCTATCTATCTATCATCTATCTATCTATCTATCATCTATCATCATCTATCCATCTATCTATCTATCATCTATCATCTATCTGGCTCACTTTACCTACCTCTGTGACTTTCTAAATAAACTTTTGCTATGATTTGAAAAAAATAAAATAAAAAAATAAATCATAAGTAGTTTTTCTGCTTCCAGTTCTCCCCACCTCCAACACCCCAATTTTCTACTTTAACCGAATCAGTCACTTCCTAAAGGTGCTGAGTAGGGGCTGTGGTGGAGAGGCATACAGAGGAAGAACAATAGAGAGTAGTGATGGGGCAAAAATGTGGCCCCAAGGTATATTCCCCCCTTTGGAAGAGACACCTCTGGGTCTTGGGGTAGGAGTAGAAAAAAGTTAGTTGTTATGAAAGCTATAGTATGTTTGGTTTGGCGTTTGTCCTGGGCCATGGTATCCTCTCTCTAGAGTAGTCTTAAAGCTAGGTAGTAACGCAGAGAGTAAGGGCCCAATTAGGTTTTTAAGGAACAGAAAGAATAAAGAGTAGAGGTAACAGCACAAACAGAGTAGGTGAGATGAGTTCAGTGATAAGCCACAGGAGAAGGGGGAAATAAACAGCATGTTGGGTGGGACTCCGCTATTTTTCAGTCATCAGAGTAAATGCTTTTCTTGGGGTGTGGGATAGATGTTATCTAGCCGGTCACCTTTTAACTTCAATCTGAACTTTCTCTCTCTTCCTCCTCAAACCTTTTCTTCTCACTTATTTATTTACTAAAAACTCCACATTTAGACTTCATCAGCAATGTGCTATTTACGATTATAGTTTCTTAAAGGGTTTACAATCACATATTCAACCAACTAAAACAAGGTGACTTATATACAGATCATGTGCTGTGGTACTGTAGGGAGGGAATTAGTAATAATGCTTAAAGTTAGAGCTGTCAAGGAAGGTATGAAAGAGAAAACTGGAATAGCTGATCTCCAAAATCCCTTCTGTCTCTTAACAGTATATAATTGTGCTTGTTCCCATCTTTCCTTTCCAGGTCCCATAGCCTTATTTATTTATTAAGCAAACATTTATAAATGGCTTGCCATACTTTGGTATATTTTTCAGGCATTACAGATGACTACTCATTTACTGTTTATAAAAACCCTTTGGGGTAGGTGCTATTCTTCTTCTCATGTATCTATGAGGAAACTGCCCGTTGAGATGGGGATACATGGAAGTACTGGCTTGGTACCTGCCATAAATGAGCTTAAAATTTAATGGAGACTAAACACACACACACACACACACACAGGCACACACACACATACACACACACACACACACCACCTTTAAATGACCTTCACAACCTAGCAGTAGGTAAGTGACTTAGGCAGGAGCCTGTCTTTAACTCAGCTAGTCAGTATTTCTGTGGTGGCGCAGGTGCCAAGGTGGGTCCTTTTTCAAGGAGCTGTGTCGTAATAACAGTGCCCCATTTGTCTTCAGCATTGAGGTAGCGATCCTGATGCTATGATAGGATATTATTTTCTTTGTGCCATCACAATTGCTCTTGCAGAGATCACCCAAAGATGAGTGTCATCGCTGCTTTTTGGCTGTGTTTATTGGTAAAGAGTCAGCTGCTTGTCATCGGTAACTAACTAGTTTCAGTTTCATCACAGGAAGATGAGAGCCAGGAATAGCATTTAGAAATCAACCAAAGGCTCCTTGGAGTCTGACCAGTGTCATGGGTGGAAGGGTGAATCAGGCTGGGGGGAGTTTCAGAAATAGGGAGGATTTCAAAAGTGTGGGAAACATCATATTTTGAAGGAGGGAAAAAAGCTATCTCAGCAAGGAACATATGGAGGAAAACTGGATAAAAGACTTTTTTTAACTCTTGTACACAGAGAAAGTCTGTTATGAGTTGGCTCCTTTAACTTACCAACGTGCCTATGCCAGCAGATTTGAGCCCTGCTTAAAAATCTGCCACAAGGTTATGAAGCCTCTTAGGCTTACCTTCCTTCAAATCACTTCCAGTCTTTCCACAATTTGACTTACCGCAGTCCCTGGACCTGCTTGGCTGTCTCAGCTTGCCTAGGCCCAGTGGGACTTGGCTTTGGCCTATTGAGTGTGGTTCTGACCTGGCAACCTCCTGTGAGGCTGCCCGTAGTCATGTGATGCTTGCTACCTGTCTCAGCATCATGCATGTCATTCACGGGCTAGAAGTTTTTTGTATCTGAGCCGCCTGTGGCCCGGAACACAGATGTCCAGTATTTATTGCTCCGTCAGGCTTATGAGAAAGATTTCTTCTTCTGAAAACAAAACAAAACAAAACAAAAACCCTATAAAATCAAAATAAAACAAAACTTGACCAACCAACCAATCAATTATCCCACCCACTCAAATTCCTAAAGAGCCTCGCAGAGTGACTGCAGGCCTCCCAAGGCATTCCAAGGCTGAATACCAATGGAAGGAGGTTTCCAGGCTGCAGCCACCAACCCGACTTCAGCTATAGGTAAAAGTGCAGCTAAGCCATCAGGCTGCTGCACAAATGCTCAGCTGGCCTCTGAGTCCTGCTAGTGCCAACTTTTTAAGTGACCTGATTATGTCTCTGAATTTATAGAACTGACATATGGAAAGCGTCTGAGAGTCGCCCTGCTAAGTACTGGTATTTGCTTTGGGTTCAAGGATTTACCACTCTCTCTCTCTGTGTATGTGTATTTAATATAAAAGAATGAGACAGGAATGGGTCTTCCACCACCACCCCTTGACAGATAATCAATGTCCTCCTTGCCAAATCCAGGGGTGTTTGTTTAATTGTCTCTAAACTCATCCATAGGAATCAGTGGCACCATTTTTTTCATCACTCTTACCTTCCACCTCTTACCTAATGGTAGTGGAATTTCCTAAAACCTGGCCCTAAAGACTAGTATTTTTTTTCTATATTTTCTTCACTGGCTAATAAGTGTGTTTTCTGACTCCAACTTTTACCTCTCTGTAGGTAACACTTGCCTCTTGCCATCCAGCTCCAGACTGTCTCCTGAGTTTTGATACTCATTTATAGCTTCCAATTTAGATGCCTTCATCATTAGGAAGTCATTCAGAAATCACCGTCCCAGGTCGAACCTATATTCCTTTCAAATTTCCCCAATTTACTTCCCATTTTATATTTCTAGGACTGGAATAGTTTCTTCATCTTTCAGTCCCGTTCACTACCTTGTCCTATCAGATTTTCCTTTAAATAGTTATTCACTTTGTTTTCTTTTCCTTTCATTTTCACTGCCACCGTCCAAGTTTCATGTTCTTAAATCACTGGCCTCTTATCTTTACACTGCTAGACATATCCTCCACAAACTTCATTTCTACTACGAAACTTGCTTGTTCTCCATAGCCTGCGAGGCAAAGCAAAACCTCCTAGCACAGCCTGCTCCCTGGCCCCACCTCCTGCCTCATCTACTTGGCTTTTATTGAGCTGACAGACATCCTTGGGAAGTGAGAAACTGGGGCCTCAGAGAACCCAGCTTCCTACTGCCTCTTGTGTCACCTAGAGATTACCACAGGAGCAACCACAAGAATCTTAGTAATTTTGATTTTCAGATTCAGTACCTCTTTTGGATCTAGGAACTTCATTCTCAGCAAGGCTAAACCCTTACTCACTCCATATTCCTTTTAAATTCCAGGGGTTGTGCTGGTCAGCATATGACAAGGGGTAGGATTTGGTGACAGAGAGACCTTTTTCCAAAGTAGAGGTTAAGAGAAAGGCTTAGATGTGCATATCCCCGTTGTCAAAAACTGACTAATCTTGAGCCTTAGGTGAGTTTTTATACATCTTTGAATGCATTTTATTCTAGTAGAACTTTTCTGATGAGGATCTTGTGTGGAAAAAACTAATAGAAGATTGAATACATTTGCAGATATAAATTTGTGCATAAAGTATTGCTGGGAGCTGTTATGTTTTCCACTAAAGAGAGAGATTAAAAATTATTAGGTGACCACAGAGATCTGGGAGTAGCATGTGAAAGAAAATTCTGGGGAGCCACTTGCAAACAAGAGGGATGTGGTACCATTTTTTACTTCTTTCCCATGGTCATCACATAATGTGTGACAAGTGAGGGTTGACTTCCACACAGAGATGGAGAATTTCCCAAAGCCATTAGGGAGATTATTCTTGCATTCATGTAGGATAGGCTAGTGTTCTTCCTTCCTTTATTCAGTTATTAGAAAATGCCTTACCCTGATTTTTGTCTTCAGAAATCTATGGTTGCTTTCCATGAACAATAACCCACTAGGCCAGACCTGGCCTAATGTTGTGAAAGCTTCCAGCTGTGGCAGAGGTAGAAAAATCTACCACCCAAGGGCACATGAGCCTGTGCCAGATTTGAAGGGTAGAAGTTAGGAACATTCCAAGGGCATGTAGATACTGGGGCAAAGCACTGATTTGGGAACATAATTTATAGGTGAATGTTCCTAGCCTGGCATGTGGATAGGCCTCCTGGGGCAAACTTCACCCTTTTATCTTTGAAATATACTATGTGGCAGGCTCTGTGGGTAGCTTCCTTTCCAGATGAAGAGAAACTTGAAGATCCTGGGCTGGTGACCTATTCATGGCCAAAAAAAGTCAGCAGGGCACTTTAGAGACAGTGGTGAAGAGGCAAGTGCCTCTTGCGTTGGGCGTCTTGCCTCCCAGCATGGGATCAGCAGCAAGCCTTTGATGGAAACTTAGTCTCTTTCCAATCAAATCCTGGCCATTTTACTTTGATCACAGGGCCGATTACTTTTTCCTACTAATATAATCTTCGGAGTGTTCAACCAGATTATGCAGAACTGCAATTACGTCTCTCTTGACCCGATTGATCTTTGCTGGTGCTCAAAGGCTGTAGAGCATGTTAGTTTTTAGTTCTTGGATGAGCTAGAACCGATGGTGACTCTGCGGCTAAGTTGCAACAAACTGCCTTCATCCCAATTGTTGTTTTGTAGAAAATGTCGATTTCTCTTTCCCATATTATTAGAGTAAGTAGTTGAATTGTAGGCAAGAGGGGGGCTATAGCAATGCATACTTATTCCCGGAGGAGGAAGCAAGGAGGTGACCTTCTGTCATATTTTTATCCTTATGGTGAAGCTGTGGAAGCAACGTTATCAAAATTGGTGCTTCTTAACATATACCAAGTGTCTGAGATGGATCTGGGTTTAACATACAGCATGAAGCAAAGAGGGGAGTCATCTAGTGTTATATTGTCACTCATCCAACCTTTTCTTCTTCCCATTAACAGAGGGCATTTTGAATCTGATAATAGGGAATCTGGGAGGTCTAATTGTACCCACTATATTTTCCACAGAGCAGGTTCACCTCCCTGCATATCTGTGCCAAATGAATTCTTTTGTTTTACCAAGAATGGGAATGATCCAGAATTGACCAAAACCTGGACTTGCCTCTCTAAACAGAGCCATTCCCTGAGGTAAGATAGAACCTCCAATCTGTAAGTCCCAGCTTTGGCTCTGGTGACTCTCTGAGGTTGAGGGAATTTACGAAGATGGAAAAAAGGACTGTTACCCTAGAAAGAATTGAAATTACACTTATCTTGCCTCTTGCTATTCCATTCTTCATTGGGTTATCTATTTCCCCAAGGCGGGTTGGAAAGATGCTGGTTGGTGAAGAGTTTGTAGAGGTGAAAGGAGAAGGGCTCACCTCTGAGCTGCCTTCAAGATGAATGAACACAAAGTATTAGCTTTCCCTGTTGTTTATGTTTTTCTCGTAGATTCCTTGACTATGAACAATAGTTTCAGTGAGGAAGACAGAATGAGTTCAGACAGGAAGACTGGAAGCTGTGACAGGCAGAAAAAAAATGAAGTCAAGCAGCATGGCAATGTGTCATCACTACTGGGTTTACCTGGATCCACATTCAGTTATCTATTTCTTTTCAAAATGCTAGGCACTCATTCATGTAACAGCATATATGTTCTGAGGTGCAGTATGTGGAAATAAGTCTCGTTACTTCCTTCTCACACCAGGAATTCATTAATGCATTTATTCCAGTTAGGAGTCATTATTGAGAGCTTGCTATGTGCTAGGCACAGTGGTGGGTACTATAGGTTATTAATCATGTATTCCCTAGGAATTTTACAGTAATGAACAATTTTCTTTTTTTTACAATTTGCTTTTATTTTAAAATTTGTTTTGGTTTTATGACTCATGCTAAAGGCTTCAAACCAGGAAACCCTGAATGAATAAAAAAGGTGGATATATTTGTGATAAGTTTTACAGCCTTTTAGATCTGCACTTCTTTTTTTAATCCTTACCTGAGGATATTTTTTCCATTGCTTTTCAGAGAGAGTGGAAGGCACGGGGGAGAGAGAGAAACATTGATGTTAGAGAGACACATCAATTGGTGGCCTCCCGAATGCATCCCAACCGGCGCCAAGGATCAAGCCTGTACCGATGTTAAGTGCCGTTGGCTGAAATTGAACCCGGGACCCTTTAGTCCATGGGAAGATGCTTTAACCACTGAGCCAAATAGGCTAGGGCTAGATCTGCATTTTAATAGGCCTGTAAAGGCACCTTATTTACTGTTTGAAATATTGCCTTCTTATTGCAGGCAATTATGAGTAAGATAAGATACTGACTGACTCTGGAGAAGCCCTAATTGTTGCTCAGAAGTAAAGGAAATAAATTTCTGTGTGCTTATCCTTCTAACCAGTAGCATTGACAGCAATTGAACTCTTATATTTCTCAGTATGGTTTTGTGCCTATTCTGATTTACTGTGTAATGCTACAGTAATATCTGTATAAACTCTGAGGCGTGAATGTAGGAGATGCGATAGAACAAGGGGGTTGTGACTCAAAGAAGACTTGAGCTAAGACAGAAAAAAAGTCACTGACAAGAACATAAAAGTACACATTGTCGGGTGAGATGGTGAAAGGAGGAAAAGAATTGTGATCATCTGTGAGAGGAATCGTGAATAACTTACCCTTCTGGTGGTTCCAATGAAAGGAACGTAGATGATGAGGACCTCCGGTGGAGGGGAAGAATGGCCAGGGCGCGTTTCATTTCATAGCTGACCTGTGCCCTTCCAGTACCTGGGGAGAAGGGAGACCAAAGCCTGAGCAATGGAAGCCAAGGGCATTGTTAGTAGAAAGGAAAGAGGTACAGGTGTGGGGCTCAGGAAGGGCTTTTTTGGTCACTTCCAAGGTTTAGTTCTGATGCACAAGAGGGTATCCTTCGGAAAGAGTGGGCCAGCTACCCAGTGAAGGTGTGGCGAACACAAACGTGGGAGAGGACTGAAGATACGATTTGCAGTGATGTCCCAGGAAAGCTGGGAGGCTAAACACAGGAGCACCCAGATCTTGCGTGTCTGCCAGGGAAAGGAAGACCGAATCTCTAATTGTAGATAAGGAGAGAAGGCTAATGCGCTGAGGTTAGCTAGGAAGTTTTAGCATCTTCGTACAGCTTGTTTAATATTTGATTTCTGTGATTATTTGGAATTTTAATTAAATACCTTAATAAAACTTCCTTAATAAAACTTTCTGGTAAGAGGATTTGTCCCATATTTCAAATGTTTCCCAATGCTAGGAAATGGAAAATTCCATTGGCAGCCTTTCATAATTCTGATTACCTGGGAAAATCAGTATGACAAGTACAGTGATTTAGGTTTTATTTCTGAATCACACATCCTCTGTCCCCCTGGAAATGTCATTTTAACAGTTTATGGTTACTGAAGGGTTTCACAGAAGGTTGAGGTGGAACAGAGTCTGTATATGAATAATGTATTTTGGAAAAATCTAATCCAAGCTCTTTTACTGTTCTTACATTCAAACCTCAGAGAATCAGAAAAATAACCTCTTAGTTATAATAAACAGTCAAATTTCAAGAGAGCATATAGTCATTTAAAAAACACTCAGCCGTCCTTTCTCCAGAGGTTCATGCTAGCAAAGGTCTTGGGCTCTCTCTTGACTACTACATCATGGTGTTGGAATGGTAATGATAACTTGGCCAACCAGTGCTTGTCTAAACACAATCCCACGAGAGCAGGTGCTGTGAAATACGGAAGCCAAAAAAGGCACAGGAAGACCAGGTTGTGAGAGAGGAGGAATTCACTCCCAGGAATGTTTGGATTGGGAGAAATACTATCTAATAACTATGCAAGACAGAAAAAGAAAGGACATTATAGCATTTTGAATGAAGGGGGAAAAGCAAAACAAAGTGCAGAAATGAGAAAAATCATCATCACTAAATCGAAAAGAAAACCCTTATAATAAAAACTAGATTGTCGAATGACCTTTAGCTGTGGAAAGATACCTTCCTGATGAAACATGAACTGAAAGGATTTCTTTTGAGGGCTGATTTACATTTTTTCTTTTTCAGCCTTCACTGTATTTTAGTAGATGCATGATTCTGCATGGTTAGTGCCTTTGTCTCTCTGAAAGGGAGAAAAAGCTTGACACACCTGGATGTGAGTGACTAGTCAGGTGACCCCATGTGAGAGAAATGAGCAGAGCTAGAAAAAGCCTTGTAAGGAGAGGGGGCATTTGGGGGCTTGCCCTAAGGTAGTGTCTTATGATTTAGTTTATGGAGGAATTTCCCTCCCAAGCTCAGAATGGCTGACGCTGAACTTGCCTGCTTCAACCCAATGCTACTTGACTGGAAGACATTTGTGGCAGGCAAAATAATAGCTCCCCAAAGTCCATGTCCCAGTCTGGGAGCTGTGATCGTAATACTTTACTTATGAAGAGGAGCCCTGTGAATGTGGTAAAAGTAAGGATCTCTCTCCCTTTTTGTTTTTTCATTAAATATGTTTTTATTGATTTTTAGCGAGAGGAAGGGAGAGGGAGAGAGAGATAGAAACATTGGTGAGAGAAACATCAGTCAGCTTCCTCCTGCACTCCCCCTACTGGGGATCGAGCCCGAAACCTGGGCATGTGTCCTGACAGGGAATCCAACCAGCGGCCTCTTGGTGCACAAGATGATGCTCAGTCACTGAGCCACACCAGCCAGGCAAAGTAAGGACCTTGAGATGAGATTTTCCTGGATATCTAGGTGGGTCCAATCTAATTACATATTTCTTTAAAAGAGTCACTTTTATAGTTGGGTCAGAGCGAGATGTGATGATGGAACAGGGTCAGATAGATGCAATTGAGAATAACTCATCCCCGGTTGCTGGTTTTAAAGATGGAGAAAGGGAATGTGGGCAGCCTCTAGACGCTGAAAAAGGCAAGGAAATGAGTTCTCCCCTAGAGCCGCCAAAAAGGAACGCAGCCCTATTGACACATGGATTTTAACTTGAGAGCTAGTTTAAACTTCTGACCTCCAGAATTGTAAGGTAATAAATTTGTATTGGTTTAAGCCACCAAGTTTAGGGTATATGTTACAGGAGCAAAAGAAAACTAGTAAACTATTGTACTATGCTAACACTCTATCATCTATTGCTAGTTTGTATTATGAATTCTGTCTAAATAATAAAGCTGTGATGTTAGGCTAGCTCTCTAAGGAAAATCTTGAACATAGAAGATGATTTTAAAGACTGTATTAAGTAAATAGGCCTATAAGTAGATACATTTGTAAATTAATACATTCACCTTGTTTACTCACAAATACTTTTTGAGCTCCTGTTAGCAACTAAGCTTGTGTTATGTTCTGGGATTAAAAACTTAATGAAGACAGGTTCCATCTGCCTTCAGGAGTTTATCGACTTGTTGGGGGAGACTGACCATTAAACAGGGAATTCCAATGTGTGGGGTGGATAAACTTGCTTCTCTACTATATTAAGCTGGCCACCACGCCTTCATCTAGTTTCCATTCTCCATGACTGTTTAAATCTGTGGTCTATTGCACTTCTCTTGTTCTTTTTATTTGTTCCTGAGGGGATATGTGGCTTATCTTCTGTGTATTATTGGTCTTGGTTTGCTCTTAGAAACCTGGTACAGCATGACCCTGCATTATCCCTCTGAAAAAATAAACCATTAAACAATCTTTCCTTGTACTAAGTGCTGAAGTAGGAGGAAGGAAATAAACAAGTCAGCTTCTTGAGCTACAGCTTTGCTTCCAGGAGGTGAGCTAGGTCTATTCAGAACTTGCAAATAATTTAGCTTTCTTTCTGCTGAGATAGTTCAGAATAAGTTGGAACAAAAGATGAACAGTAATGATGTAGTAAATAAAATAAAAATTTAGATCATTACATATTTTTTATTGCTACCCATTATTTTCTAGAATCTCAAGTCCTAAGGGTTTTGGCAGATTCTCTTGGTGAAGACTTATCTTTCCTCACCAGTGATCAGCTCTCTAATTATGAGATACATCTGCCCAGGCAAGTACCCAGACCAAGAATAACTTATTATGTTCCAAGAGTTTTTTTCTCCCCCCATTCATTTGTTGACTATGCTAATGAAGGTATGGTACTAGGCAAAGGGAAAAATACATAGACAACTAAACAAAACATGTTTGAGAGACTGAAAGCTATAGAATTTTCTGCCTGTATGCATCAAGTCAAATACTTTTATCTAGAGCAATGGTCTTTAATATCCGTCTTGTGTTTTTTAAAGTGGTGCCCTTTTCAAAGTATGGCCCTGATTTATACAGATTAAATAGTATTTGAATTGGCCAGGAAGAGAATGTGAGAAATGGTTGTGCTATAGCTTATTTATTTCTGTTGGCCCTTCTTTTCGATTTCTGACATGGTGTGGCTCTGTGACAAGTCTTTATCTCAGGTCAACCTCTGTAGGAAGGGTACAGTGACTACTGAAGGGGAGCATGCCTAAGTGGCAGATGAGTGACAGAGAAAGTGGGTTGAATTAAATCCATGCAGGGAGGTGACTTATGGCCCTGTGATAAAAGGCACAGATGTTAATTGCTCTTCTTCATCTCACCTACAATGGCCTTGCCCTCCTATCCTGCCTGTGTGTGCCTGCAGTGAGCACATGCTAGATATTTCAAACAGGAGGTACAGAGAGGGTGTAGTGTGAGAACAAAGGCACTAGGAGTGGGCGAGTGACAGATCAGAAGAAGAGCAGTCAGCAAGCCTGGGCAGAGAAAAGCAATGCCTAGGCTAGGAGGGCAGACAACCAGAGCCTGAGACTGTCACAAAGCCCCAAGGGCAAGGCCACGAATTGATAAGCAATTTCCCTGTTTTTCATCTTGCACATAAAGAAAAATCTTTTCACCTTTTCTGAAGATTCATGTTTAACCAGGAATTCCATTTGGGATGGAAAAAGCCATAATTCTTCCCCACCCTCTAACTGATGTGTTCCCGGCAATTTCTATACTGAAGTAGCAGGTCAAGTTTGGTACAGATTACAGGGTCACCTAGGGACCCAGCCCTGGAGCACTCAAAACAGGTATCTAGGGAGAATGAAGAGTCTACAACAAATACCTAACAGAAGAAAATACAGAGGGACTGGAGAAGAACCAGGAAAGAGGGGTTCACAAAAGCCAGAAGAGGAGTTTTATAGAATGAACTGTGGACTAATAGGGAAACAGAGTAACTTGTATGGAGAGATGTGACTGGTGGGTTTGCCCTTGTCATACAATCCTTGGATGCTGTGTTGTGTTTGTTTTACTCTTTTTTTCTCTTCATGATTCAGTTTTGATAATTACTTTCCGTTCAGTGAAATCCCCCCCCCCCTTCTGGTGTGTCCAGTATGCTGATAAACCCATTGAAAGATACATTTATTTTGCTAATTTTATTCTTTATTTTTACCATTTTCATTAACTTTTTACATAGTTCCCATCTCTCTGCTGAAATTTCCCATCTATACATGCCTGCTGTTCTCCTTTTTCATCAGATCCTTTAATATATTTCTCATAGTTATTATTATTTTTTAAATTTTATTTTTGTTTAAAATATTACAGATGTCCCTTTTTTCTCCCCAATGACCTGTTCCACCCTGTCCCATCCGCCTCCCCAGCCCCTCTCACCACCATTGTCCGTGTCCTTGGGTTGTGCCTATATGCATATAAATTCTTTGGTTACTCTCTCCCCCTCCACCCACCCGCCCTCCTCCATCCCTCTGACATTCGTCAGTCTCATCTATGCTTCTATGTCATTGAATCTATTCTGTTCATCAGTTTATTAAGTTCTTTAGCTTCCACATATAAGTGAGATCATGTGGTGTTTGTCTTTCGCTGCCTGGCTTATTTCACTTAGCATAATTTTCTCCAGGCCCATCCATACTGTCCCAAAGGGTACGAGATCTTCCTTCTTTACAGCTGCGTAGTAGTCCATGGTGTAAATGTCCCACAACTTTTTTATCCACTCATCTACTGATGGGCACTTGGGCTGTTTCCAGATCTTAGCTATTGTAAACTGTGCTGCTATGAACATCAGGGTACATATATTCTTTCTGATTAATGTTTCAGGATTCTTTATTTATCATAGTTATTTTAAAATCCCTTTCTAATAATTCTAATCTATGACTTATATCTGGACATGATTTTACTGAATGTTTCCTCACTGTATTAGTCAGCTCAATGCTATCACAAGCCACCAACTGGGTGGCTTAAACAACAGACATTTATTTTCTCACAGTTCTGGAGGCTGGAAGTGCAAGATCAAGGTGCCAACAGGGTTGGTTTCTGGTCAATCTTCTCTTCTCTCACATGGCCTTTCCTCTGTGCATGCCTAGATCTTTCCTTGTCCTTAAAATTCAGCAGGCCTCACATGCTTGTACCTCATGAGGGGGTTTTCCTGGCTATTTTTGCCCCATCCCACCTACAGAGGATCACTTCTTCATACTTAATGAAGACCTGGAGAACCTGGAGGATTTCTCTTAGTTTTTCTGCTCTTGCCTCAGGTACCAAGGGTCTTTATGCCTGGGCCTCAGGGCATTCTTTCTCAGATCCTCTGCTCTGACTCCAGTCTTTCTTGTGAGCACTTGTTGAAGGCCTTCAGATAAGAGTTGGAAGATAGGTACAGGCTGTCTTTGTATCCATGGATTTTAGGGACTTAAAACCATCAGCATTAAACATTTATTTAAAAATTCAGCTGTTTTTTCCCCCTCCATGCCAATGAAATCTTTCTTCTCCTTCTGCCCTACCAAAGATGATAGGAGGCATAGGACTATTCTTTCCTAGGACTGTGAGCTAAAACAAAAGATTAGATTGTCAAACAGGCTCATAAGAATCAGTATCAAGTTTTACTAATAATTTCATGTATAGAGGTAATGAAGAGGCTCAAACAAAGCAACAAAAGATTTAAGATGTTGAGATGCCTCTCAGATTTTTCCTCTCTACATCAGACACATGCTCTCTACTTCAGAGTAGACAAGATCTCTAAGCAAGGTATTGGGGCATTATCTCACATGGTAGGAGTGTTTAATCTATGATACATCTCCATTTTATATCCTGGTTTATGTAACATTTTCTAGGAAACAATGGGTCATAAATCTATAGATTCTAGGTTTATTTTTTAATCGTTACTTAATTGAGATATAATTAACACATAACATTACATTAGTTTCAGGTGTACAATAGTATTGTGCTTTGATATAGATATATATATTTCATTATATATATGTATAATGAAATAATCACCATAATAAGTCTAGTTAATATTCATCACCATACTTAGTTACAAATTTTCTTTCTTGTGATGAGAACTTTTGAGATCTACTCTCTTAGAAACTTTTAAATAGACAATAGAGTATAAGTATAGTCACCATGCTGTATATTACATCCCTAGGACTTATTTATTATAACTGGAAGTTGTACCTTTTGACTCCCTTCACCTATTCTGCCCACCCCTCACCCCCTGCCTCTCAAAACTACCAATCTATTATCTGTATCTATGAATTTTTTTTTTATTCTCACCGGAGGATATTTTTTCCATTGCTTTTCAGAGAGAGTGGAAGGGGGGGAGAGAGAGAGGGAGAGACATCGATTGGTTGCCTGCTGCATGTGCCTTGACAGGGGTGGGAGACTGAGCCTACAACTGAGGTACGTGCCCTGGGCTATAGTCCACAGGCTGATGCTCTAAACACTGAGCCAAACCAGCTAGGGCTGTTTTGTGTGTGTGTGTTTTAAGATTCCACATATAAGTGAGATCATACAGTATTTGTCTTTCTCCGTCTGACCTATTTCACTTAACAATAATGCCATCAAGGATTTCTTTCCTTTTTTATGGCTGAATAATATTCCATCCCCCCCCCCCCCCATTTTCTTTACTCATTCATCCATTTGGGGACACAGGATGCTTCCATGTCTTGCTTGCCTGTGATAGCTATTGTAAATAATGCTTCAATGAACAATAGGGGTACAGGTATCTTTTTAAGTTAGTGTTTTTGTTTTCTTCAGCTCAATACCCAGAAGTGCACTGCTGGATCATATAGTAATTCTATTTTAATCTTTTGAGGAACCTCCATACTGTTTTCCACAGTGGTTGTACCAATTTACAGTCCCACCAGTAATGCCCAAGGGTTCTCTTTTTTCCACATACTTTGCTAACTCTTGCTATTTTTTGTCTTATTGATAATAGCCATCCTAACCGGCGTGAGGTGATAACATATTGTGATTTGGATTTGCATTTCCAAGGTGATTAGTATTCTAGGCCTCTTGCTGACTCTTGTTCCCCCAAATCAAATCTCTTCCTCAACAGTTATTAAAAACATGATGAAGTTGCTGTTCAAAAAATATTATTTTAGGGGGAGGAAGACATTGCACACGAAACTTGCCATTGCCACATTGCTGCTACATTTGATTTTCCACTTGATAGCTATGTCAGCTTGTTGGACAGACTTATCTGCCACCTTTTAAAAATATAACTATTATATAAAAAAAGTATTTACACTAATAGAAAATAACTTCTAAAGAGGAAATGATGAAGGGAAAGAGGAAGTTGATGAGCACCAAAAGAATGGTGTCAGCAGTTTCATGTGAGAGTAGAATAATTAATATTTTAAACTTCTGAGGTCACAAAGAATCCAAGAGAGAAAAATCCCTAATCCATTCTTCTTCCTCTTCCCCAGCAGGACAAAAAAAAATTGGGAGCATTACTTCATAGTTTGTGGGTTAGTTTAGAGGCTGGGGGGATCTCAGTTATCATTTACTGTAACTGTTCAGAAAAAAAAACTCTAAATGGTGTTTCTGCCTCCAAAACTACTAGAATTTTGAGATTAAATAAATATGAATATTTTGGGACATTACACTAGCCACAAATTGAAGAATATATGGGTAAAACACTTCTGGTATTTTCCTTCATGGAGAAGGTGGTAAGTAAATTTTTTAATCACATAGATCAATTCTCTTTCTATGGGGTGAACGTCTTTTTTGATGCACTTTTGTTAAAGTAAAAATCAAAATCACCCGCTCCCTTCTCTTTTATAGAATGATATATATTAACCGACAAACTCAATGAGCAACCAAAGCAAAACAAAACAAAACAAAGACATGAATCATAAAACATATTTAGGTTGTTCCCAAAATAAGACCTCAGGTCATTTGCATAACAGCTTTAGTCAGGAAATAAGTAGTTTGTCCTTTTATTGAAATGCGAAGCTTCTGGGGCTAGAAGCATGGCTATTGATCCTGAAATCCTTAGGGTCTTGCACTATGTTTGGAATATAGTAGGTTTTTATTTTATTTTATTTTTTTATTATTTTTTAAAATCCTCACCTGAGAATATTTTTTTCCATTGCTTTTCAGAGAGAGCGGAGGGAGAGAGAGAGGAAAAAAAACACATCGATGTGAGAGAGGCATATCGATTAGTTGCCTCCCGCATGCACCCCGACTGGGGATCTGGCCTGCATTGGAGGTATGTGCCCTTGACCGGAATTGAACCCGGGACCCTTCAGTTTGAGTGCCCATGCTCTAACCGCTGAGTCAAGCTGGCTAGGGCTGGAGTAGAGCAGGTTTTTAAATGAATGTTTGAATAAATAAATGAATGTATAAACTGGAAACAAAGAAAATCTTTAACTGACTATTATAAGATAGTATGCTGCCACAGGAACTGTGGAGAAGTGGGAAAACTTACAGTCACCACGGCCAAGTGAGTGCCTGATAATTTTGATGTTGGGTTGTTGGTGAGGCCCAGGGTTCATTGTTGTTGCCACCAGTCTCACCCATCAATAGGACAAAGATTACATAACCTAACCCTGACTTGCACCTTCAGGCTTTATCTCTCAGTATCCCCCACGTGAACTCTCTCCTTTGGTTAAACTGTTCCAGTCATTATTCTCTGGACACCTCATCCTCTCCTGTCCCTCAGTGCCTTTGCACATATTGAACTTGGGATGTGTTCCTTTGCATCTTTGCTTACAAAATCCTACCTATTCTTTCAAGTCTATCTCAAACACCAAATTCTCCCAGAAGACTCCTGCAGTCATCTTCACTCTAAGTAAGACTGTTTTAAAGCACTGATGATCTCTTCAGCCACAGCATTTATTACATATTTCCTCGCACTGCAGTTATTTTAGAGAAAAAGAATCCATCTCGCACATCATGTCTCCCCCCCCCATTATAATGAAACATGAAATTTGGTGAATTGACTGATTAATTAATTTAACATTATGTACTTATTGATTATTTTTATTATTTACCATGTAAGTATCATGAAGAATGCAACTGTAATTTGAATGTTAAGTTTACAGTCTACTAAGGGAAACAGAATATATAAAAATAGCTGCAGTACAATGTAAAAAGTAAAAAAAAAAGAAAAATGACACATAAAGCATTATGGGATTAAATGTACTGATAACATACTTCCAATTTGGGAGATAATAGAAAAGCTTAATTAAGAAGGTGAATTTTATCTGGTTTTGAAGAAAGGATATTATTAGGGCATGGAGAAGGCACTCAGAAAAAGAAACAATGTAAACCAACTGGAGGCCTAAGGCAGGGAAGCGTTGAGTGTTTTGGAAACAGAGAGTGTTTCAGTTGGGTTTAGGTCTTGGGTGTTTGATGAGGCGTTTTAGGAAATAAAGGTAGAAAGTCTGTGGTATTTTATACACTAGGAAGTTAAGAATTTTTTGACAGTCAAAGGCATTTGACCAAGGAGTTATATTTGATCAGAGCTGTACACCCAGATTAGACTAGCATAATGAAAGTATGCTTTGGAGAAAGAGAAAGACTGAAGGGCAAGTGGCTGCCCTAGTTTATGTAGAAGTAATGAGAGCAGGGTAGTGGTAGTGGGAATGAAGAAGAGAAGGCAGTTTTAAATATAAGACCCAGATCTGATCAGCTGAATTGGGCCACTGATTGTGAGGTGGCAAGGGTGACATCAGAGTCAAAGATAATAAGAGGCTTTGATTCTGAGTGAGTGGGTACACGCTATATCTTAAAATAAATTGTTGACTACAGAGGGAATAAATTTGGGGAAAAGTCTTAAATTCAGTCATTGACATAGTGTGAAGTATTATAGGGAAATCTAGGTGGAGATGTCTCCCACAGTAGTGGAAAATGAAGACCTAAATTTAGCAGGGACTTTGAGGGCTTGAGATGAAGAGTTATGAGCTATATTTCTAGAAGTCACAATTGAAGCTGTAGTATTGAAAGAGAATGTTGAGGGTGAGACTATGAACAAGAGCAGGGAAGAACTTCTGGTGGGGGTGGGGCTCAAATCCTTGCGGAGCTCTCAATCCTTGGGGGAAAGCCTGCCCTTAGGGGTTGGGGGCAGAAAAAGGAGCCTGATAAATAGGTAGAGAAGACTGGGTTGTAGATGTAGGAAGAACATTGAAAGAATGTTGTGTCATAAATGCCAACAGAGGAGGAGATGTTCAAGAAAGATCTGTTATGTCAAATATTGCAGAGTTATAAAGGTTAAAGAGGATTTGGTTTGTTGCTTCAGAACCAGATAATGACCTCTGTTAGTCTAGATTCAGACAAGACTATAGTATAGTAAGTTAATAGGAGGGAAAACCAGATTACAAGGAGCTAGGAGTGAGCAAGGAATGAGGGAGTGGAGGCTGCAAATATTTGAAAATATTTGAGGGTGAGAGGAAGGAGAGATGTAGCACAACATCTTAAGAAAGGAGGAAGATCATTTTGTTGTTGTGGTAGTGGTTTTGTTTTGAGAATAAAGAGACTATTGATAGGCTTAATGAAGATGAAGATGCAGGAGAGAAGTCAGTTGAACAGAGTGCCCCTCAAGAGGCTGCCTCATAGAGATTTCTATGGCTGTGCATCACTAAAACAAACTTTAATTGTCTAATCTTCCCCAAGGATTTGAGCCCTACCCCCACCAGGAGTTCTTCCCTGCTCTTGTTTATTGTCTCACCCTCAACATTCTCTTTCAATATTACGGCTTCAACTGTGACACCTAGAAATATGACTTCTAGAAATATTTCTATGGCTGTCCATCACCATGACAGCAAAAGTCTTTTAGTCTTATATATTATTAAATAGAACACTTAATAATATAGTACCTGGACATCTTATTTGTAAAAAGATAAATTAGAAGATGAAATCAATCACCTTGTAGAGGGATTAAAAGGATTATTGGGTTAAGTGCTAATTTCTTTTCTATCTTTTTATTGATTTCAGAGAGAGGAAGGGAGAGGGAGAAAGAGAGACAGAAACATCAGTGATGAGACAGTCATTGATTGGCAGCCTCCTGCACGCCCCTGACTGGGGATCAAGCCCGCAACCCGGGCATGTGCCCTGACCAGGAATCCAACTGAGATCTCCTGGATCCTAGGTCGATGCTCAACCGCTGAGCCATGCCCGGCTGGCAAGTGCTAATTTCATAAGTGTTTCATTACAGATCATTAAATGTTCCATAGTGCAAAAAACTAAAAGCTATAATATTCCAAGGCAATGCTCATTAAACATCATTGGAAATTAAGATAAAACAAGCTGAAATAATGCTAAAAACTGGTATTCAGATTTCTGGTTTAAAATTTTTTACTTTATCAAAAAGGAAGCTAAATCATCCTTCTGTACTTTTTAATATAAGATACTTGGGACCTGAATGTCACCAGCTACTTGTTTTGTACCTGGTGGGGAAGCCCCAGCAGAAAAGTCATTTGAACTGACCTGAGTGGTCTGGACTCTGTCAAGGAGATGACTCGCTAGTCTAGGAAGTTCTGAATGCATATCATCTTCAAGAAAATTAATGATGTACCTGTAATCTGCATTTTACTGTGAAAAGTGCTGTATGAGATAAAAACAAAAATCCTTAAGTTTTATAACAGTTTATAGAACATCAAAGGAGATATAGCACCTTCTTAGAGAGAGCACCCTGCAATTTAAACCACTGTACACACTGTTGGAAATTCCCATTATAGGGCTGAGTTATTTGACAGGGACAAGATAATTCTTGGGTCCCTGAGAATGAAGAAGAAGGCATTTTCTAATATTTGAACTCTGCAGTGCTCCAGAGGGACCTGCTCAAGTAGTGAGCTGAATTCTGATCAGCACTTGCACTTGAGTAAATGACCCACAGTTGGGAAAAAAAACCAATGCTCAGTACTCGTACAGGGCCAGTAATAGTGTGTTCCTACTAGCCAGACTGGAAAATGTCATAATTCACAGGTAACATACCCAAAGAGTCTTGCTTCTATGGTGAGAAATAATTAGTCCTAGAACAAACACAGCTCTGGTCCTGCCTAATAAATTTTAAAAGCAAGACCTGAAATGATCAAACTGTTTCCAAGTAGCTTAACTGCATCCTAGAACAAAGCTCAAGAGTATTTTAGAATGCCACAATATTCAACAAGGTATACAATTCACAATGTCTGGCATCCATAAAAAATTACCAGGTATGCAAAGAAGTAGGGAAATTGTGATACATAATGAGAAAAATCAGAACCAATCCATAACTGGCACAGAGCTTAGAATTAGCAGGGAGGCATTTTAACAGTTATAATAATTCTATTGTATATGCTCAGTAAAATAAGTAAGGACATAGAAGATATAAAAAGTCTCAGCTCAACTTCTAGAGATGGAAATTATAATGTTTGAGACAACAAATACACTGGATGGAATTAAGGGCAAATTAGACATTGCAGAAAGAATAATGAACTTGAAGACATAGCAATAGAAACAATCCAAAATGAAACACTAAGAATAATAGGGAATAAAAAATGAATAGAGCATCAGTGAGCTATGAGCCAACTTCAAGCAGCTTAATGTAGATGTAATAGGAGCCCCTGAAAAATGAAAATACAAAAATGTGTTTGAAGAAATAATGATTGAGGGTTTTTCAAATTTAATGAATATTATAAACTCATAGATTGAAGAAGTCCAATGAAACCCAATGCAAGCAACTGAAAGAAAACTACACCAAGGAACATCATTATCAGATTGCTGAAAATATTGATAAAGAGGAAGTCTGGTAAGATAATGATGATAGCAGATTTTTTATCAGAAACAGTGTGATTGAGAAGACAGTGACTCAACATTATGAAGCATCAAAATGAAAAACTGTCACCTAGAATTATGTACCCAGTAACAATATGTGTGAGAAACAAAGGTGAAATAAAGATTTTTAGACACACAAAAGCCTAAAGAATTTATCATTAGCAGAGCTGCACAACAGGAGACTTTCCTGAATTGTCAGTGTGAGTACAATATAATCACAAAGGTCATTACAGGAGGGAGACAGGAAGATCAGAGTCAGTAGTAGCAGTTTCGATCACAAAAGCAGGATGTTAGAGTGTCCTGAGAAAGAGAACATGAGCCAGGAAATGCAGGCAGTCTGTTGGCTAAAAATGGAAAGCAAATGGATTCTCCCCTGTGCCTCCAGAAGGAACACAGCCTGGCCAACATCTTGACATTAGACTTTTGAGCTCTAAAACTGTAAGAGATAAATTTGTGTTGTTTTAAGTCACTCAGTTTTTGATAATTTGTTAGGGCAGCAATAGGATTGGCAAATTCTTAAAATGTTAAATGTATACCTACAATGTAACCTAAGTCCTTCTACTCCTAGATGTTTCTGCAAGAGAAATGAAAGCATATGCTCCCACAACTTTTATATAGAAATTGGTAGCAGCTTTATGTGTAATAAATATCCCAAACCTGGAAACAAGTCAGATATTGCAGGGGAATGAATATCTGGGCAATGGAATATGGGATAAAGCAATAAAAAAAGAACGAACTATTGATAAATACAGCAACACGGGTGAATCTCAGAATAATTTCGCTGAGTAAAGAATCCAGAAAGAGAGAGTACATACTGTAGGAATCAATTTTTAAAAATTCTAGAAAATGCAAACTAATCTACAGGGACAGACCAGTATTTTCTTGGAATTAAGAAGGAGGGAGAGAACAGGAAGGTGTGACAGGAAGGTCATGAGGAAACTTTTGGGGGTGATGGATAAGTTCATTATCTTGCTTGTGGTGATAGTTTCAGAGGAATATACATACATCATTACAATGTATGAAACTGCACACTTTAAATGTGTGCTCTTTATTGCATGGGAATTATACCTAAAACAGCAACAGCAGCAACAGCAGAGTGTTACCTCATAGGGTAGTTGTGACACTTTCAATGAGATGATACACATATAACACATGCTGTAATTCTTTGTACACAGTATGAACTCAATAAATTCTATTATTTTTAGTTTAGAGGGAAGAGCACTAGAGCACTATTTTGTTGTGAATTATCAAGGATCTTTGGAAAGAAATGTCAAGTCTAATTTTCTCACAGCAGATAATGGGTAAAAAAATGAAGAACAGACTTATTAAATATAACATTTTACTAAATGTACTGCAGAAAGATGTGATGCAATTAGGGTGTGGCTTCATAGTGGGCTTTCTATTTTAAAGTAAGAGTTGTGAAATCCTTTGTTGTTCTTAGTATATAAAGTTTACTTCCTAAGTGACAAGGGTTCTATCATATTCTTGTTGGACATAGTAGCTGCTTAGCAAATATCTATCAGATTGAATTGACATCACATCTCTCTAAATCAGGATCCTGGATTTCATGGCCACGTATATTTTGTAAGTTAATTAACCTCAAGTCAATTTTGGAGATTCCTTGCCTCAAGATACTTAGTCTTCCCTGATGCAAAATATTTAGGTAATGATAGACAGGAAGCAGTGACTTATGAAGAGAACTTGCCTGGGGAACTCCAGAAAGTGTAGAGGAAGTGTCTAGGAGAGGTGAGGTTGGGTTGGGCTGGGGATGGCAGGGTACTTCCATTTCTCTCGATTTCCACATGTCCTTTCTTAAGTAGAGCAAACTCTTCACCAAACAATAGATACTTGTGTTTTCTTCCCTCATTCTTGCTCTTGCTGGGTTAGGAGCTAGGTAATGCTGTGTGGGATGAGAATTTTTGCTTCCACTTTATGCCTACCCCTGAAGCTAGTCTGTCTCTGCACATGGCACTGAGTAACTCCACCTGAACCGAGGGTTAACAGCCACAGTCGGTTAATACAGAGCTAGTTTTACAGGATGTCATCATCTTGAGAGTATATTACTTAACCAAATTCCAAAGTATAATTGTTTGAAACTGGCTAAGTTTATCACCTCTGTGAGGATAGTAAGTCTTTAGTATTCTTCAGGGCTGACTGAAAAACTGTCCTATATAAACACACTTTGGAGATAATGCAGGTTCAGTTCCAGATCATTGCAATAAAGTGAGTATTGCAATAAAGCACATCTCAGTCTTTTTGTTGGTAGAGGATCTTACCTTCAATTTGTAAAAAATCAACATCTGTGAAGCTCAATAAAACACAGCACAGTAAAGGAAGGTATGCTTGTACTGACAATAGCTGGCTGTGGTATTTTTTAATTAAAAAATATATTTTCTGATTAAAAAGGCACTACAAAAATAGGATACTTCTTATATATAAACATGAAAGATGTCCATTCTCATTCATAATCAGAAAAATCAAAATCACATTTTGATAACATGTCATTGGCAAATTTTAATCTGATAATCTATGTGAGTAAGATATGGAGCAACAAGAACTTTCATGTACTGTCGGTGGGAGTGTATGTGAACCGATGCAACCACTTTGAAAACAGTTTGGCATTGCCAACTAAAATTTGTGTGTACTCTACGACTTCACCATTTTACTCCTAATTTCATAACCTAGGGAAACTCTTCTTGCACATGTGCATGCACACATAACAACAAATAAAACTCCCCAAAACAGCCCAAATATTCATTTCAAGGCAAGTGAAATGAATGTAAAGTTGAGCAAGTGATAGAAAAATACATAAGCAGAGACTGGATTCCTTTTTGGACGTGTTAACTGTGAAGTGCTTACTGAACATTATTATGGAAATATCCAGATTGTGGGTGGAAACACAGATTTGAAGCTTAGGATTCAGGTAACATTTGTGTGGCATTTGATGAAGCGAAAGCTAAAACCCTTGGTGAGATTAGCAAATGAGAGAGGTGAAGTGGGTGAATCGTTATAATAAACTGAATTTAATGAGTGGATGAAGGAATAGAAAAGAGGGATTAGAGATGCAGGAAAAAGAGAATGTAGCGTCAGAAGCTAAGGGAAGAGTCAGAATCAGCTACGTAATTTACAGGGTTCAGTGCAAAATGAAAACATGGAGCCCTGTTAAAAAATTAAGATTTTCAAAATGGAGACAGAAGAGCCCTAAACTGAGTAGAGTCTTTTGAAGTGTGGGCACAGATTGCACACCTGTGAGGCTGGTCCTGAAACTAGCAATTAAGAATCTCAGAGTCGAGGAGACTGACAAGAGGAATGAGGAATATCTATTTAAATCCTTTTATTGCTCCTCTGATTCTGAAAGTAATACTCATTAAAAGATATTTGGAAAAGCACAAAAATGTGTAAATATATCCATAATTTGATTCCCTTATCAGTAACTCTTAAAAAATTATTTATTTATTTTTAAAGAATAGTTTATTGATTTTTAGAGAGAGGAAGGGAGAGGGAGAGAGAGAAACATTGATGTGAGAGGGAAACATTGATATGAGAGGGATGCCTCCTGTACATCCCCTACTGGGGATCCAGCCTGAAACCAGGGCATGTGCTCTTGACCGGGAGTCCCACTGGCAACCTTTTGGTGCATGTGATGACACCCAACCAACTGAACCATACCGGCTAGGGCCTTACCAGCAACTCTTAATCTGACAACTTTTAACATTTTGGTGTTTTCCTCCCCCACTCAGTTTTTGAACACACACACACACAGCATGCATATTAACACTTTAAATAATATAAATTGGGACCATATTCTATGATTTTGTTACTTTAAAAAATTTAATATTATATCATGGGAATTTTCCCATGTCCTTAAATGTTCACTGAAAAAATGATATTATTAATAAAGAAGATTATATGAACAGTTGGTCATTGGTGACCTTGGGAAGTCTGACCTTGTTGGTCAGATGCACAAAAGTGAGGAGTAATTGAAAGCTGAAGTGGAGGCATCAAGCATAGACACTATTCAAAAAGTTTGATGGTTGCAAAGAATACCAGAAGGGTTGTATCTCGTGGGGGTAGGATGACTGAGGGAACTTTGTGTGAGTGTGGAAGACCTCGGTATCATTATAGGCTGAGAAAGACTGCCAGAGAGGAAGAGATGGGTATGAGGATGGACAGAATACATTCTTGGAGGAGCTGGGAAAGGAATGGACATGTGTAGTCAACAGGATAGAAATGCCCTCCTCTCAAAACAGAGTAATGAAAGGGAAGATGGATTATATATGCTGAAATTTTGAAGTCCAGAGAAGGGAAAGTGATTAAATTTACACCATATAGAACACTGTTAAGGAAACAGAAGATGAGGAGGGTAGACTTTGAGGTGAGTAATAACAATTTATCCCTCATTGGCAACAGTGATAGAGGCTTATTCAGAGATAAATTGCAAAACTATGAGCAGCAGTGAGGGCTCAACTGAAGCCAGAAGATATGATTTTGGAATGAAAAACAAGTGTCCCAAGTTCAAGATTTTCAATAGTATTCAGCAGCCTGATACATGAGCAGAGAAAGTGAATGACAAATCTGTTCCAAGCTGGAGCTTGAGGAAGCATATGTCATGGAAGAAAGAAGGCACAGGGGAGTCTGGAGTACTAATGGGAATAATATTAAAATTGTTCATTATCAGAACCCAGAGTGGAAAACGAGGCAGGTGAGGGAGGAAACGAGGCAATGGAGAAAACAGAGGAATGAGTGGGCTGAAAGCAGTGATGAGAATGACTGAGCAGCAATTTCAGTTGATGTGAAAGGGAGGAAAGATAAGTTGTGGTCAAAGAAGGGAAATTTGGATTTAAAAATCTTGTATGGGAGCAGTTATGCAGAAAACAAATCCAACGGTAAATGTGTGTACTTTGGAGGAGGTGCAGAGATGGTATTAGAATGTTGAGGCTGGAGTGTGGAAAGGGCCGTCCATATAGATATTGAGATTAAGAAGATATTTGCCTTAAATAAGTTGGGAGAAGACTGTAAGCCAAAGGCTAAACTACAAGAGATTCTGAAGGGTTCAGTAGAAAACAGCAATGAGGAAGGAGCTGAGAGCCAGGGAAGGCTAGGCATACTGAGGGCCATGGCAGAAGGATGGTATGGGAGTGGCTGGGAAGAGGTAAGAGTATGTTGCCTCCTAAGTTTTGATAATTATGAGGAGTGGCAGGAGTAGACACTGTTGGGGAGTTTTGACCTGTCAGGTCAAAGTCATGGGAGGAACAGTTCAAGAGAAGTCTGAGGATCAGGTGAGCTAGTTCACAATCAGTTGGATCCCAAAGGGCACAATGTTGAGTGCTGGCTTGCAATCTGAGGGTGTATACTGGGAGCCCATGTACTCATATCTGTCTCCCGGCTCTCCCTACACACCTCCACTATATCACCATTAAATACCCTCTTCATTTAGTACTCTTCAAGTCTGCAAAGTTCTTCCAAATTTTCACTGCATACCTGTGAGCTTGATGAGTGACAAGAATGACACCACCAGAATCTGCCATACAGGTTAAATGAGTTAGCAAGAGTAACAGAGCACATTGGTATCAAATCTGGAAAAGGAAGAGACAATGGCATTTACAGTGAGAAATTCAGCTCTCAAGTTGGTGATGAGCATAGATGAGTCTAGAACTTTTGTGCTTTGTCTTTGTTTCTTTCTGTAAAGCATCTCTTCAGTGTTGGCAATATCCAAACTGAAAACAAGGTTCTCTCAAGCACTTTACAGCATCGGTTTGCTGTCTTTGATGTTCATGGGAAATCTTTACCTTTAATTATTATAATGAAAGCCAGAAACAACAAAGTAGGAACATGTATTTTTAAACAAGGTTAATTTTTACCTTGGCTTTACCTTTAAGTACACATGTTACCCTTTAATGTTTGAACTGCAGGCTGTATCCCTCTTTATATTTGACCTTTATTATTTTACTCCAGGATGCTTTTGAGTATGGGTTTATAAAATTTTCCCAGCAGTGCTATACAACCTAGAAACAAGAATGGAGAAATTAGATGCAGGAGTTTAACAGGCATTGGGAGTTAGTAACTTTTTCAATTAAAAAGAAAATTTAGGTTGCTGGTTTGAATGAATTTTAAAATATGAGCATTTAAAACTCTATAGCTTTTCATTAGGTTACAAAGTCTACTTTTACAATGTGTTTAAATGTAGAACCAATACAAGAATATGTGGGATGTGAAGCACAAATTGTGGCATTCACAGGTACATATCAGTTGGCATAGATGCTGGAACAAGATAAAGTTATTCAATAGCTTTCCCAATAAAAGAGTAAACCAAGGAGACTCTCCCCCCATTTACCAAATGAAAGTTAAACTGTTGAAAAATAAATGAACAAACAATTGAAATAGACTCATAGACACAGAGAGAGGATTGATGGTTTCCAGAGAGGAGGGGACCCTGAGGGGCTGGGTAAAACAGGTGAAGGAATTAAGAAATACATATTGGTAGTTAAAAAATAGTCACAGGGATGTAAAGTACAGCACAGGAAATATAGTCAATAATATTGTAAAAACTATGTATGGTGCCCAGTGGGTACTGGAAATATTGGGAAGAACACTTTGTAAAGTATATGACTGTTTAACCACTATGCTGTACACCTGAAACCAATGAAAAATAATGTTGAAAGTAATTGAAAATAAAAATGATAAAAAAGTAAGGCTTTTCAATGCATTTCGTATGTATATCTTTTTATAATGCTGTGAAATAGGATCTGCATAGATTTGTCAATGAAAGGCATATTTTGTTAATCAGTGAGTCAGTGATCAACCATCAACTGTTTTTTGATGAAATGTTATGTGATAGACATTGAGCTAGAAAAAGATGTATTCCCATTTCTGGAGGAATTTACAATCTAAGAGAGATAAAGCACACAGACACAGACAAATCAAAAATTGAGGGAAAGGAAAACATAAATTGGGGAAAAGCAACTCAGACACCCCAAACATACTGGTGTTTTGTTATTGGGTTACAATAAATTGAAGCAATTGAGTCTTTCAGAGATTTCTGTTACATTTTTATTGTCTATATAAGAGGCCTAGTTTTACTGAGTTTACTTTCCTATTTATTATTATTTTGTTAACTTTAAAGTTGGTCATTTTTACCTTCATTTATATATAATACTTGGCATAGCAAGGAATCATGGAATCATAGATTCTCAGAACTTCAGTAGACTCTAGAGGCCATGTGGTTCTAGAGACGAGGGCGATGAGGCCTCTGAGTCCTGTAGAGGGACAGGACTGGCCCCAGGCCTCATAGCTCAGTTAGATGTGGAGGCTGGACTTCTGTGGGGATCCTTAGTAACACCTAAGATGTTGGTCAACAGTCTGTACCTACACAGGGATGTGGGGCTTTGGACTTCTGTGACTGTAGAGGGGAGGGGGGGAAATGAAAGCCTGTTCTTCAGTTAACTATAGGAGGGAAACTAGAATGTTTTTGGGAAAAGCACCATCAAAAAGACATTAAAATAAAAGACACTAAGAGAACCGGAAGCCCTAGATCCTTGATTTGATTATAATTTCAAGGAAGGGGCTTAAATTAATAATTTAATTAGTTGAAAAAGTTATCAAGATTTGGTATTAAAATAAACATGATTGCCTGGCTGGGCGTGGCTCAGCGGTTGAACATAGACCTAGGATCCAGGAGATGGGAGTTCGATTCCCTTCAGAGCACATGCCCGGGTTTCGGGCTAGGCAGCCAATCAATGACTCTTTCATCATTGATGTTTCTATCTCTTTCTCTCCCCCTCCTTTCCTCTCTCTAAAATCAATAAAAATATGTTTTAAAAAAACCCCCCAAAACCAAAAAACAAAACAAAAACAAACAAAAATAAACACTATTGCGGTCCGTGGAAATTAGGCTCTTCCACGGAATCGTGACAAAAGCATTTCAAGGATCCATGCATGAGAGATCGTGGTGTGGTGGCAAAGTGATTTACTGGTGATGACTGCCCCTAGGCTACCAATGTCCCATCTCCCTCCCTCTTGCCATGGAAAAAGTCCAACTGTGTCTTCAGTAGGGCCAAAATAAAAGCCAGTGTCCAGAGTTTCTGCTTCATCTTAGTCCTTTGGTGCTCACTTGGTCTGCTGCAGGCCCTGATAAATGTTAGACCCACATGACAGAGAGAGAGAGAGATTGGGGGGAGGGGGGGGGAGATTCTTTGTTACCTGGGATTATATATTCTCGGTTTGAGAGAAACCAGGTACTTTTCCAAAATGACCAATCAACTTCCCTAACACCCCTGGGCTTGCATTGGGTCCAACCCCTAGCCAATTATCTTTTCCCAGGTTAGACCAACAGGCCTCTGTGGTCAAGCACCTCCCCCTGCACCATTCTGACTTCTGTTGCCTAGGTGCTTATGTGCCCCTGTCCTTGTTCTATCCCTTCCCCAGTGATCTGGGGGTGGGGTGTGAAGCTCTAGCTTCCTGGTGAAGCAAACAGGCTCATGCTCCCCAGTTTTATTACCCTCAACAATGTTTGATTTTCTTTGCTTCTCCTTTTTAATAACTAGCTAACTACAGTAACACTATTAGTTAAGTATTAATGAAAAACTACCAAAGTGTTACCCTTTGGGATTTATCTTCTTTTTTAGATTGTTAGTTTGCGTTCTGTATACAGGGTGGGGAAAAAGTAGGTTTATAGTTGTGAGTACCTGAAACACAAAGTTTATTCTTATATTATTATTAATTAATTAATATATTATTTTTCATACAAACTACTGTAGACCTACTTTTGGCCCACCCTGTATTAATTACTTACGTATTTAAAAAAAGAGCTTTATTCTGTTGTACTAAATAAGAAAAGCACACTCATTTCCATTTTGGTCAAATTATACCTGAAATGTGGTTAGTGGATTGCAAACCAAGAGACCTGACAGGGAGACTTTGGGCAAAACCCTTCTCTAGTTTGGTAAAACAAAAAAAACACGAGACAAGATGATTTCTACTACTTAGGCCATAAAGGCATCAACATCATCTTGTGCTTTTTACCTTCATAGTAGGCACTGTATTTTAGGACGTAAAGAACCTTTTGAGAAATGATAGAAACACTAAAAATAGTAGCTATAATTTATTGTTCATCTACTATATACCAGATTTTTGCATCATTTGCTTTATATACATTACTTTTTATCTTCACATCAACCACCTTCAATGATTTGTTCAAAGTCAAGCAGCTAGTGGCTGAGCTCAGTGGGCTCCAGAGCTGACTTACTTCTGTGTCACTGTTGAAACCTAAAATATGGAGTGACAGCCGCAAAAACTGCTTCATGCTCATTAATAGTTTCAAATTCTTAATGTCTGGTTCCCTGTTGGTAGTTAAAAGAATGTGTCATCAAATACATCCGAGTCACCCTTGAATTTAAGCAGTGAGGGAAAAATATGTCTTTTTCTCAAAGCCTTCCTTTCTTTATTCTTTTAAAATTTAATTTAAAATTTATTTTTTGAGTAGATGTCTATTTTATTTTTTCTTTATTTTTATTGTTGACACAGATATCCGCCCCCTTGACTACCTCCACCCAGCCGAGCCATTCAAAGCCTTCCTTTCTACCCAAAAGGTTTGCAGCGTAAGAATTGCCACCTTAGCCTCAAAAAGATTAGAATTGATAATATATATTTGTAAGGGTATAGAAATATGGGATCTTAGGTGTTTAAAAGTATATAAGAAAGCAAAGCAGTTCTTCTGAGGGTTGATTCTCTTTAAAATATAAACATGACCTTCAAGTTCTTGAGGTGGCTCTGGGTTTACCATGGCCAGGAGGTGGGGACCTTCTGGCTGAAGGATGGCGGCTGATACTCGAGGAAAAGTTGTGGAAATAAAGGGTTAATTTCTAGTGAGATTTGTTAATTAATCCAACAAATATTTACTAACAGCTTATTCGGTACCAGGCACTATCCAGACACTCAAGATACAGCAGTGAGCAAGATGAACCAAAAACCCCACCTTTGTGGAACTTGTATTTAAATCAGTTGGTGAATTAAATTGCAGAGTAAAAAAATTGCAATGCAGGGGGAATTAATCTATTAGGGCTACTTTCCCTCCTCCTACCAATCTCAGGTAAGCCCTCTTTTTCCTGTTTTTAAATTAAACCTTTAAAATACTTTTAGCGAGATAAACAATAAACAGATCCTTAGAAAAACAAGAACATAATAGATGATAAAGAAAGCATTGTGAATTAAAGGGGAGAGGATTATCATTTATTTAGTCAATAAATGATTGTAAGATTTGGTTATTTAAAACATTTATTTTATCTTTATTTTTAATATATTTTTATTGTTGATAATATTACACATGTCCCCCATTTCACCCCCTTTACTCCTCTCCACCTAGCCTCTATCCAACCCCTCCTAGGCCTTCACCACCCTATAGTCTGTGTCCATGGGTTATGCATATAAGTATATAAGTTCTTTGGTTTGTCTCTACATTTAAAACAAAAATGCATTTGAACCCTACCTAACCTCACACTATACACAAAGAAAAATTAGAAATATCTTGAAAAATTAAATGTAAAAATTTTAAACTATAAAAATTTAGTAAAAGTATCAGTTAATTTTTACCCTATATTTTAGCTGAGAAAAGTCATTCTAAATATAAAAGTACTGAAAAAATTGCAAAGGAAAAGTATTTAGATTTCACCATTTAAGATAAAAACAGCCAGAAACACAAAGGGTAAATAACATATTGGTAAAACGTAAGAGACCAATACGATAGATAAAAAGTTAAAGATGCCTCAGCTTTTATGAGAGAAATACTAAAACAAAGCTTTATTTATTTCTGGTATAAATATGTTTTAAAATATAGCTCATTATTTCATCTTGCGGTGATCATTTTGGAGCTAACAATCAATAGCACTTATAATTTTAAGTTGTGCAAATTTGATATCCATGACATCTAGGTCCCTGGGGCATCTAGCCCACACTTCTTTATCAGTATTCAGGGAGGTTATGAAAGACAGCACGTCTTTGAAATGAAATCTACATCCACAACAATTATGAGGTTCTCCTGCAGTTTCACTAGTTAAATTTCAAAGATGGAAATGAACTCAGTCTCATATGACTCCTTAGTACATACATGATGCTTCGATTGGGCCATCACTTAACCTTTATAAGTTCACGAAGCATCTGGTTATTAATGTCAGATAATATCTTGTCATTTATCTGGAGTTTCTGGCCTCTAACTTCATTCCTCTTTTGGAAATGAGGACTGTAATTTGCTTTTATTCAGTTGTCTGACACAGCTTCCCAGTCTCTGCATTTCCTTAAATGTTTTTGAGACTCTTTCCCTTCCCATTCTTTCTCTCTCTCTCAAAATAAATAATAAATAAATTAAATCAAATAAAATAAAAAGCATAGGTGAATTACCAGTAAGTCCAAAAATCCTTTTTTTTTTTTAAACTTGCAAGTTTCTTATGGGAATTACCATTTTCAAAAACATGAGCTTGTGTGCTGGGGAAGAGTCTGGGTGAAGGAAGGGCAGAAGGGAACAGTGGCTTGCTTTCATTCTCCTGTGGACGTCTGAAGCCTAGAAAAGTGTTGAAAGAATAAATGGAATTAGAATTTTATTATGTTGAGTCTACTCTTCACTGTTTTTCTACCTTTAATTATTACTGACTGTAGGCTTTTAAGGGGGGAGCCTTACAGAGGAGAAAAACCAAGAATCCGCTGCCCTCACAGAAGTTCTTTTTACATTGCAAATCCTTGAGCATGTTGACTTCAAAACCAATTTAAACAGAATCAAATTAAACTAAGTAAACAGATAAACAAATAAGCTCACTAAACAGCCAATGGCTATTTCAGATCTCAGGGAGAATAAATGAGAGCTTGAATGCTTCAAGTCTTTGTTTTGACAAAAACCAGTACAGTTGAAGATGCCTCTGCCAAAAACTCAGTGTCATAAGGCTTTATTACTGACAATATGGCTTTTCCCAAGTTGAAGTTTTCATCTTTAAGTGATCTATGAATTAAAAGACCACACAGTTTATAGTTTTTGAAAATGCCACCACATTTCTTTCTTTCTTTTTTGTGATGGCGGCTGAGTGCTATTTCATAAGCTTGACATTATAAGAGTTCTAAATTAAGCTCTGGGGTTTGCTATTTCAGGCTTCCTGCTCAGCAAGCCCCATGCCTTGTGACATTACTTCTGCTCTGTTTACCAATAGTGTGAGTCAGGGCTTGTGGTTGTGGCAAAGTCAGCCCCACAGCAGCTTTATCTCCTCTGACTTAAGGGAAGACACCAATGGACTAGAAGGGAAATATCATCTCTCCATGGTAACCTCTGTCCTAATAAAGTTTAGAAATTATAGGCTGGATTGTTCCTGGCAATT
This sequence comes from Miniopterus schreibersii, assembly GCF_964146895.1. Taxonomy (NCBI): domain Eukaryota; kingdom Metazoa; phylum Chordata; class Mammalia; order Chiroptera; family Miniopteridae; genus Miniopterus; species Miniopterus schreibersii. The sequence goes on along the minus strand of NC_138106.1, from coordinate 63,216,872 downwards.
ATAGGCCTGAAAGAAAGTTCCTGTTTGTGAAGTATTTGTTTTGTGAAATGCCACACAATCATTACTTCACAGCTGAATTTTGGTATTAGCTGTTTAGGTGCTTCCTTTGTCTACAATCTTCGACCCACTAAGCATATTGTCATCAGATTAATCTTTCCAGATGATGACTGTTAATATGCTGACCACTCCCAACCCCTGCCCAGATTGAATTTGCTTCCTATCTGGAAAAGTAAAGGAAAAAAAATCATATGCCCACTTTATAATCATTTAACATTTTCTTGATTGGAAAAAGGTTTATAGATAAATGTTATTTCTTAGTAAATAAAATGGTTGCTTTTATAATAAGTCTTGAGCTGAAGGATACCTGAACCAATGCATGCTTCAAATTTTATTTGAAACTTGTTGAAATTATTTCAGTATTGTCTAATTTATGTCTTGAATTTTGACATAGAAAGAATTTCAGTATAATTCACAATGTGTGGACTTATAAACAAAGCAAGAATATATGTACAACTAATGCTAAGTAAACTATTTTCTTTAACATTCCATAAAGTTACCCTGAAAGAACTACTTTAAAAAAAAATTAAAATTATCATAAAATCTATTTAGTTGTGACTTAGAGAGCTAGTACTCACCAAATATTCTGTGTTTTTCTTTATGTCCTAGCCTCCTTTGCCATAGGTTGGGGCCATGTGACTGGGACCATGGCCAATTGATCTTAAGTAGAAGAGACACATGTCTCTTTTGGTCTGAGGCAAATTGGTAGACCCCACATTCCACCTGGTACAGGCCCCAGATGGTAGACTGCCTCTCAGCCTGAGTGTCTAGGGCATTGTGTGTAGGAGCGCAGTTCACAGACAAGGCCAGATATAGAAAAGAAATAAGCTTCTTAAGATTTGAGAGTTAACTTGTTACTGCACATAACCCGGCCTCTCCTAACTGATAATACAACAAGGACCAAATGCCAAGAACTCTTCAAATTGTCCTGAAACAAATTGAATATGAATTCATTCCTCTTCGTCCAGTGGATTTCTGTGTTGGGGAGGACACTTGCCTCCTGTTGACAGCCACCCGAGACATCCTTCTATTTCAACTTGAAGTCTGGTCCTGAGTGCATTCTGAACTGAGGCTGAAGGTGACCAAGCCCTTAGACACTGTATCTTCCCTGCCTGGCAGAATCTTGGCTGATGGTTGGACTGATAGTAGGATCTTGCCCCTCCCTTCACTGTATCTTGTCTTGGAGGAGCAGCCCGCTCTTGGCACTCAATCATGTGCACCAACAATTACAACTCTTTCTTGATTAAAAGTCACTGTGCCCTCTGAGGGCTTTCTACAAAGAAGCCTTAAACTTTGGCCTGCTCTCCAAAGTCCTATCCCAACCTACCTTTCAAATCTTAGGTCTTACCACCACTTGTCCAAGTGGATTTATTTGGACTTCCTAGACATGTCTATCTTCCTCTACAGCTTTTAGTCATATCATTGCTTCTGTCTAAATGTCTATCTTTTCTCTCTTTCAAGTTCTATAGAGTCTTCAAGGTACAATTCAAGTTTCACTGTATTTCCTTTTTAAATGAATTTATCGGGGTAACAATGATTAATAAAATTATATAGGTTTCAGTTGTACAATTTCATAATATATCATCTGTATATTGTATTGTGTGTTTACCACCCAAAGTCAAGTCTTCTTCAGTCACCATTTATCCCCTTCCATCTCCCCCTTTCCCTCTGGTAATCAACACACTGTTGTTTGTGTCTATGAGGTTTTTTTGGTTTGTTTTGCTTAATCCCTTCACCTTTTTCATCCAGTGCCCCAACACCCCTCCTCTCTGACAGCTGTCATTCTGTTCTCTATATCTATGAGTCTGTTTCTTTTTTATTTTTTAAAATCCTCACCCAAGAATTGGAGAGAGAAAGAGAGAGAGAGAAACATTGATCTGCTGCCTCCCACATGAGCCCTGACTGGGGATGGAACCTGAAACCTAGGTATGTGCCCTGACCAGAACCGAACCCACAACATTTTTGGTGCATGGGACGACTCTCCAACCAAGTGAGCCATCCAGCCAGAGCAAGTTTGTTTCTGTTTTGTTTGTTAGTTTATTTTGTTCATTAGATTCCACATATAAGTGAAATCATATGGTACTTGTCTTTCTCTGACTGGCTTATTTCACTTGGCATAATACTCTCCGGGTCCATCCATTCTGTCCCAAAGGGTAAGAGTTCCTGCTTTTTTTTACGGCCAAGTAGTACTGTATTGTGTAAATGTCCCACAGCTTTTTAATCTACTCATCTACTGATGGGCACTTGGGCTATTTCCAGATCTTAGCTATTGTAAACAACACTGCAATGAACAAAGGGGTGCATATATTCTTTCGAATGAGTGTTTTGGATTTCTTCAGATATATTTGCCAGAAGTGGAATCACTGGATCATAAGGCAGTTCCATTTTTTAATTTTTTGAGATAACTCTATACTGCTTTCCACAGTGGCTGCCCCAGTCTGCATTCCCACCAGCAGTGCACCAGGGTTCCCTTTTCTCTACACCCTCGCCAGCACTTGTTCGTTGATTTACTGATGACAGCCTTTCTGACAGGTGTGAGGTGATATCTCACTGTGGTTCACTGTATTTTGATACCTTCTGTGAACCATGTTAAACTTTCTACAGATTCACAGTCCCTTACCTTCCATTCCAAAATCTAAGAAACTCTGAAAATGAAAAGCTTTCAAAGAACCCTGTCAGCAGCAAATCCTAGACTTGATCTGAGAAAAATTTGCAGACAAAACTTAAACTGCACTCATTGGCTTTATTTTTCTGCTGTTTTAATCTCACGTAGTATATATATTCATATTCTCTTTGATTGTGATGTGTTACCTAGACCTTTCTGGGGCTATTATATAATATACAATATTACCTGTCTAAGACCTGAAGCATTCTGAGTTCAGAAACTCATCTGCCTTATGGGTTTTGGTAATAAGAATGTGACTCTGTTATTGCCCTTATGGAGAAAACATTGTATATTTCTGTTCCAAATTTTGTGATCTATCTAAATGTGCTTTAATAAAACTAACTTCTAGCATAGACTGAGATTTTTAAATAATAAAATATTCTTTATTAGTGGTTTCGGTACAAATTTTCACAAGTCATAAATTTAGTTGAACAAAACTGTGCTTTATTAGCTTTTTACCTCAAGCCCCCATCTCCACCTGCAGAAAACATCAGGTAAATGCAGTTTTATTAATGATTAGTCTTTTAAGGTTTTCACTTGCATTGCCTGATTCACAATTAAGGGAAATAAAGCTGAAATTCTTGTTCCAGCCACAGGGCCCTCATTCAGCAACTTCCCACGCTCCTTTTGGAGGCACAGGAAGCTTTTGGATACTTCTTTAGGGCCCTTTGGGACCCAGAGTCTTGCAGTTTCACTCTGCCTATTTAGTTTTAACTTTATTGTTGTGGGGTAAATGCATTGAAATCTGCACTTGGTTTGTTGCCTCCTTGGTCTGTGCATGGGAAGCGAGGCCCAGCTCTCAGAATTCCCCAGGTGGAAACCGGAACAATGATCATTTTTCCCCTCCCACTCTCAAGGGTTGGGAAGGGGGCCAAGCGGTCAGAATCCACGTGTCTTCTCTGAATCCAGGAAGATTATTAACTAACTTTTATTCTCTTCAAGTGACTAGGCAAGAATTGTTCTAAATTTTTCAGAACACTTTATTAAATTTATTGGGGCGACAATGGTTAATATGAACATATAGGTTTCAGGTGTGGGTTTCTACGTTACAAGATCTGTATATTGCTCTATGTGCCCACCACCCAAAGTCATATCTTCTCCCATCACCATATATTAAGACCCCCTACATTTATTTTCTATACTGATAACTAAGTTTTTGATCTTTAAAAAGCCATACCTTACAAAACTATTTTGTATGGCATGGATTTACAAAAGTACTTTGAGGCTTGAAATGTGTATAAGTAAAACTTATGTGACTTTGTTCTCTGACTGTGATTGTTTTGGCTCTAACCCTAGGAATTAATGCTATCTGACTCTTGGGTAAAGGCTAGAAAGCAATGAAGAGGTGGGAGGTGGGGTGGGGATATATAATTAGTATATTAGGAGTTCATTCTACTACATGCATATTCCAATTTGGAGTCATTGAAACTATAACCTGGAAAAGCTGCCTCTTATGCAATGGTAGAAGTATGTTTTTTTTTCAATCCTCACCCAAGGATGTTTATTGATTTTTAGAGAGAGGAAGGGAGAGAGAGAGAGAAGCATCGATTGGTTGCCTCCCGTACACATCTCCACCAGGGATTGGATCTGAAGCCTTTTGGTGTATGGGACGAAGCTCCAACCAACTGAGTCACCCAGCCTGGGTCTAGAGTAGAAGTTTTGTTTATCTTCGCATAAGTGGTTTTCCAACTGGTTTCTAGAAGGAGCATGGAGGAGGCTGTTGAGAGGAAATTTCTTTCCTTCCCATCCCATACCATCCTGAAACATATCACACTCATATTTAGTCAAAACAGTCCAGCATTTTATGTCTTTTATATATTGTGGGTCTGTGCATGATTTAATTTAAATAAAGAGTACTGCTAGTAAAAATATTTTGAAAGTCTTTGTATCTAAATAGGATTATACAAAAGATTTTTCAAACACCCAGGTCCATTGGGAATCCGTTTCGCTTGTAATCAACCACTGCTTAATCAGAATCTGCCTCTACTTTTACCTGTGGTTGAACAATTCCAGGTGAATCTTCTAAGCCAGTGATGGAATCTGTCTAGAGCTGGTGCCCAGTGCTCTTAGGCTTCAGGCTGTGGGCAGTTTAATAGCAAACGGCCTTGCAGTCCGCTCCCTTCCAGTTCTCCACGAAGCATGTAGAAACTCGGCTGCTCACTTATGGAGCTTAGGGCAGAAAAGCTTTTTTACCACTTTTATTGCACTCTCATTTCCTCTTGGGAGACAGAATTAAACAAAAGAAGCCTTTCCTTTGCTCACCTGATAACCCATTCCTGCCAACTGAGACTAAATATCATCAGTTTGGATTTGGGGCCAGTTATGATGTAACTACTCCTACCGTGGGTCACACACCCCTCATTTGTCACCTGGAATCTCGAGCTCCTATACTCATCTCCAAACTGGTCTCCCTTTATTGCTCCCTGATCTGTCCACTTCCAAAATGTTACCTGAGTGTGTTTTTTTGTTTTTGTTTTTTTCCCTAAAACACATATCTAATTATATAACTCTTAAAAAATTTAAAAAAATTTTAAAGTTTAAAAAAACACACCCTTGCCCGGCAGGCATGGCTCAGTGGTTGAACATTTTCTTATGAACCAGGCAGTCACGGTTGGATTCCCCGTCAGGGCACAGGCCCAGGTTTCGGGTTTGATCCCCAGTGGTGAACCTATAAGAGGCAGCTGATCAATGGGAGGCAGCTGATCAATGACTCTCTCATCATTGATGTTTCTATCACTCTCTCCTTCCCCCTTCCTCTCTCTGAAATCAATAAAAAATTTTTTTTTAACACCTCTTTATTGTTTTTCCATTTTTACAGGATATAATTCAAATTGTGTGCCTTTGATCGCAAGATATTTCATGATTTCCAGCATAATACTGATAATTAACAATTATGTGTCTCATATGCTAGTCACTATGATAGGACGTTTCTGCTAACCTCATTTAACCTTCCCAACAACCCTGTGAGGTTAGTAGTTTGATTGCCATTTTTCAAATGAGAAAGCTGAGAGCTCAGAGAGGCTAAATATATTTCTCAAAGATAATGAATAGCATATTGTCTTGCACTACTGATCTTTCCTAGGCACCCTTATGTCCCCAAAGCACCAGTCTTCACCGAGACCAATGCTAAAAGATACATGACTACCATGCTTCTCTGTCTTCCTCATTCTGGGTCTTCCGTCTGCAGTGAGAAGAAATTCTAATCACTGGTCCATCTTTAATTAAGCCTCAAGCTCCAGATTGCTGGTTCCTTTCTCTAACCATTCCATCTCTGGGAGGCCGGGTGAAGTGCACCTGCTCTTGTGAACCAGAAACCCTTTGTGGATTTGTCATATCACTAGATGGGGAATCCTAGGCATGCACAGTGTCCTCTACCTCACTCCTCCCCCAGGGACTCTGGATTCCAGAAGAAGGCAGTCATTTCAGGAAAGCAAGGAAGGGTACCATGTGGAGGAACTTTAGATCGCTGGGGTATTTCCACTGTAGACCATCTGAAACCTGCTGATCTTCCCTTCTTTGAAAAAATTGTTTTTGATATATTGCGACCAATGTGTTCACACAAGAAGCAGTTGGTGCCCATGTATTCAAATGTCCAACAGAAAGATTTCTCTTATTTTCTAAGTGTGTGTTTTTTAATTAAAAAACTTTGTGGTGTGCCTGGCCGGGCATGGTGCAGTGGTTGAGCATCGACCTAGGATCCAGGAGATCGGGGTTCGACTCCTGGTCAGGGCACATGCCCGGGTTGTGGGCTAGACATGCAGGAGGCAGCGGATCAATGACTCTCTCATCATTGATGTTTCTATCTCTCTCTCTCCCTCTCCCTTCCTCTCTCTGAAATCAATAAAGACATATTTAAAAAAATCAAAAAACAAAAACCAACAACTTTGTGGTAAAATACTGATAAGGTAAGATTTACTCTCAACCATTTGTAAGTGTACCATTCAGCAGTGTTAAGTATAGTTACATTGTTGTGTGACCAATCTCCAGAACTTTTACATTTTGCAAAACTGAAACTCTCTACACATTAAACAACTCCCTATTTCCAGTGCCTCCCAGCCCCTGACAACCACCATTCTACTTTCAGTTTCTGTAAGTTTGATACCTCATATAAGTGTAACCATACAGTATTTGTCTTTCTGTGACTGGCTTATCACACTTAGCATAATGTCCTCAAGGTTCATTCTTGTTGTGGTATGTGTCAGACTTTCCTTTTAAGACTGAATAATATGATATTCCATTGTATGTGTCGATCACACTTTATTTACTCACTTGTTATTGGACACTTTAGTTGCTTTTACCTTTTGGCTATTGTGAACAAAGCTGCTATGAACATGGGAATGCAAACACCTCTTTGAGATCCTGTTTCCAATTCTTGTGGGTGTATACTCAGAAGAGGAATCACTGGGTCATAAGGCAGTTTCATTTTTAATTTTTTGAGGTAACTCCATACTGCTTTCCACAGTGGCTGCACCAACAGTGCACACAGATTCCAGTTTCTCTACACCTTCTCCAACTCTTGTTGTCTGTTTTGTTTTGTTTTTAAATTGTAGTCATCCTAATGTGTGTGCTAGGTCTGGTTTTGAATCTAGAGAAACCCTCTCTAAAAGATTGGTTGTATACTTTGTACTACGGGCCTCTCTGATTCAAGGGTTACATATAATACAAGATCGACAATTTTATCTTCTACTATTTTAACAAAACATCAATGTTCGTAGAAAAAGTGTAATTGAGTAAAAAAGAAAATAAGCTTAGATATTTGTCTAAGCCAGCAACACTTACATGAAACCAGGTGGTTCAGCCACAAAACCACAGCCCATAAACTACCCTCCTCCTGGAGGCATCTTTCCTTGGGTTCAGTAACAGTGTCTAAGAGAAACTAAGCAGTTTCTAGGGTATTAGCCTTAGAAATCTGATTTTATAATATATTAGCAATTGTCAAACTCTCCAACTAAACCAAGAGTTACTAGGGAGCAGGGGTTATTCCTGTAAATTTTTGTATTCCCCTAGTGCCTCGTATTGTGCAAGGTAATTCATCAGAAAAATACATGTTTGGTGCCCACCTTGTGCCAGTTGGTCACCCTGGGAGTCACTGAGGATATAGCAGTGAACAAAATAGACAAAAATCTCCACTGTCATGGACCTTAGAGTATAGTGGTGGGGACCTACTATAAATGCATAGGCGTGTATGCAATAGATGTACACGTATATGTATACTATGGAAAAAACAACACAGGAAAGGAGAGTAGTGACAAGAAGGGGTGGTTGCTATTTCGAACAGGGTGCGAGGAAGGCTCACTGAAATGTGGCATTTGGCCACATACCGAAAGGAAGGAAGAGGGTGAGCCATGCTGATTGTGTTCTAAGGGAAGTATATTCTAGGTAGAGGGAAGAGCCAGGACAGAAAGCCTGAGGTGGGAGCATGTTTGATGTGTTGGAGATAGCAAGGAGATCAGTGTGCCTAGAGCAGAGTGGGCTGTAGGTAGAAGAAGGGGTCAGGAACATAACTGGAAGCCAGAAGGCACATGGCCTTGTAGCCTCTTGAAAGATCTTTGTTTTGGGAAGATTTTGGGGAGGGTAAAGGGTGGGTTTTGAGCAGAAGAGAGACGAGATCTGACCTATATTTACATGGATCCCTCTGGCAACTGTGTTGAGAATAGAGTAGAGGCCAAAGGTAACAGTGAACCCTCAAAAGATATTTACTGGTTGGTGGAAGTGGTATCCATGGTGTTATATCCAAGGGTGGGCAGGGTTGGCAATCTTCACAAAATGGACTACATATATTCCAAAGACGCAGGACCCAGGGCAAACTGTTCATGGATACCCTGCATAAGGAGAACAGATGCTTCAGAAGAGGAACCTGGTGCCTGTGAGGATGGGCCCGGGGCCTGCAGGCTGGGCCTGCTGTCTGCTTTGGATGCCTTGTGACCTGAGCAACATGTGGAGATTAGCAAAAGGGACAGCTGCTCCCCAGAGAAGCACTTTCTTTCTGAGTGAATGGGTCCAACTCACCTTTGAGCAATTTCTGTAGGGCCCAGGTCTGAGGGAATTTGAGTAAAATGTCAGTGGGTTTTCAGCAGTGGCCATGGGTGGTAGACCACAGCTGGGTGGTTCCCACCAGAGAAATTTGTCCTTACTCCTTCATCAGTGCTAACGAAACTCACTCTGGTGAAAGGAAATCACATGGAGAAACCACAGCTCTTTCACCGAAAGTGCTTCTCACTTAAGCTGTAAAGCTGTTCATAACCTTTAACCTTGGGCCTATGCCTCAAGGAAATAAACCCAGAGAAACAACCAAAAAAGTAACTTGTACAGACATGTCTTGAGGTCAAAAGGCAATATAACTGAGAACAACCCAAGTGTTCAAGAAGAAAGTGATAGCTAAACAAACAATAATAAAAGAAGTTATTGTAAGAAGGTGGAATGCTACAAAGCCATTAGAAATGAAAGCTCTGGGGATTCCTTTGGTGGGCTGAAAAGTACATAAGAGATTAGTTACATGAATAATGCACAGCTCTAAACAGGATACTTGCCTAGTTGCACTTATATCAAATAGGCGCGTGCTCACCAACAAATGGATTTAGAGAAGTGGAAATAGAGTTTATAAATGAATTTAGAGAAATGAAAATTGAGTTTAAATGTATCGGGCTCTTTTATGTAAGGTGATTTGATTATAAGCATGAATATAAAAATTAACACCCCCAAAGGAGATGGGAGGTAGTCATTGAAGGTACAGACTGAGGCTGCTACTTTTATCCTTATACAGTATTTAGGCTTTTATGCTTCCTTTCCCCCCATATAGCTCATTCACTATGTGCTCAGAAGACCAAGGAAGAAGCAGATAAGGTGAGAGCACTTGATTGTTAGCTTCGAAAGCCCACCAGAGTAAATGGGGGATTCCTGAGTTCCCCTGTACTTGGTCATTAATGAGTTACCCATCACCCAAAGGCCTCACACAGCTTGGCCAGCTCTGAGAAGAGTCCCGCCACTTGATTTCAGAATGAAAGATCAGAAAGCTGCCTCTATGTGGCTGTTCTGCAAACAAGCCAAGATAATTATACTGAGGCGGTTTAAAAGTAGTACCAAATTTTACCAGCAAAGTTCCTCTGTTTAGCAAACATAGTGATATATATATATATAATAAGAATATATATGTTTTTTTTCCTCCAAGGAGCTCAATAAACTTGTAATGAAAGTGTTTTCTGTAATAGCTTGTATTTAAAATATAGACCATCATGGATGGTAGAATTTGTGGTTAATTTTACTTTCTTCTTTAAGTGTTCCTGTACCATTTGAGTTTTTTGAAACAATGAATATACTATTCTCAAAACAAAAGGTAAATTTGTTCCATTTGAAAGAACAAAGTACCTAGTCAATATTTTTTTTCTTAAATTGGCCCTTACAAAGATTATTAGGTCAGACTACATAAAATTAAAAATCTCTATGCGACAACTCTCCTGCACCATAATAAACTCCCACAATAAATAATATTTAAAGATAGGTGACAAACTGACAAGAATTATCAGTTAATATCTCTAATACACAAAAGTGTTTTTTAAACACTAAAAAAATGATGAGAAAAGGTCCAGAGACATCACCAGACAATTACTGCAGAAATGGCCATAAACATGAAAAAGGAGCTAATTTTATTTGTGATTAAATAAAAATTGGAAGAATAAATTAGCTATGGTTCTATCTGTTACAGTGGGACTGGTTAATTGTTAATACTCACTGTGGGATACTGTCACTCTGTCGGCATTCTCGTGCATGCCAGGGAGATTTAAACTGCTACAGATTGAGAGCAATACCTATTGAAGTTTTAAGTGCAAATATCTTTTGACCGACACATTATACTTCTAAGTAATTTCCTAAGAGAGAGTAACCATAAAGTTTTAAACAGGCTTTATGATTAGATTGGTTATTGTCAAATTGCTGTATTATATAGCCATTAAAAACAATATTGAGAATTACAACACTGAATGCCTACAGGACCGAGATTTGAGGGAATATAGGTAGTGGTAGGCGTGGGGAGACATTGAGCCAACACTCCAAGCCCAAACGGTGTGCTCTAGCTCAGTGTTGCCAGATCTTCGCGTTTTTCAAGCTAAGGTCACGTCGATGTGGCTTACCAGGAGTGACTTTTATCTGCAGGAATGAACCCATGTCATGCGCTGGCCTGAAGCTCTAAGCTGCCTTGTGCACCCCCATGGTCGCAGGGTGAGGCTCCCATCTCTGACTGTTCCAGACACTCATCTCTGACGGTTCCACAGCCATCTGATCGTATTTTCAAGTGTTGATATGTGTAGCTGTATAATAATTCATTGTATGAAGATACCACAAGTTATTTATTTTTAAAGATACCTATACTTTCCGGTAAAAAAATTACAAGTGAAGAAGGCAGATAGCAAAGCAGCACATGTTTCCACACACCTGTTTTGGAAGGCTGTCACAATGATATGATTAAACCTAATCTGAAATGCAATATCTTGGCCTTGAAAGAGACACTTTTTCAAAATATTTGCTAGTTCTTGGTGGTAATTTCCTCAAGCTTTCATGTTTCTACCTTTTCGTGGGCTATGTCATTCATATTTAATGTCATGAAATTCATAATTTTCATCAGTTCCTATAAAAATGTCCTTGTACTCAAACATTTCATGAGTTTAGCAATTTTATTAGAGTGACCTAAGGGAGCCACGAGGAAAAGGTCACATTGTAGAACACGCACCCTCTACATGCCACTGGTTTTACTCTCACCCTGTTCTTAAATTCCCTTGTTGTTCTGGGCAAGGGAAAATTGCTTCCCCTTGTCTCACACAGAAATGGGCTGCTCAGTTCAGGACCGTTCAGGGTTTTATCTCATATCTTAAGGCCCAGCAAACATTTTATTCTCCTACATATAATCCTTGAAGAGAAATTCTGGTGAATACAAATGATTATGCTTCTTATACAAAAAGTGAGTGGTTGGGATGATAAGTGATTTAAAAAATCTTTAGTATAAGATTTTTGAGTAGTTAAATTATGTTTTACATGTATAATTAGAAAAATTATGACAAATAAATAACAATCTTACATTTTAGGAAAAAATGCTATGAAGGAGATTTAAATAGGCCTAGAAATTGACAATGATCTCTTTCAAGTTATTTTGAATATCATCTGCAATAAGAAATATATACATAGCTTCCTGTAAACTCAATGGGAATGAAAGTTTCACGAAACTGTATTCATCCTTAGTATGTAAGAGAGTGACTCACTAAATTGATTTCACAACCCAGCAGTGAATCATTAACTGGATTTTGAAAGCAGAAATATACTGGTTTCTTCAAATTTGTCAGCCTAGTCTTGAAAATTTAAAATAAATTAATCAAATTATTTCTCATTATTTATAAAAATATCAGATTGAATATATTTCTTATTTTCTTTCTTATTTATTTATTTCTCTTTATTGTTGAGAGTGTTACAGATGTCCCCCAGTTTTCACCCATTGCCCCCCTCCACCCAGTTCCCGTCCCACCCCAGGCCTTCATCACACCATTGTCTGTATCCATGGGTTATGTATATAAGCATATAAATTCTTTGGTTTATCTCTGCCCCCCCACCCCTTCCCTCTGAGATTCATTTGTTTGTGCCACCTTCCATGCCTTTGGATCCATTTTGTTCATCAGTTTATTTTGTTTATTAGATTCCACATATAAGTGAGATCCTGTAATACTTGTCTTTCCCTGCCTGGCTTATTTAGCTTAGCATAATATTCTCCAGGTCCCTCCATGTAATCCTTCTTTACAGCTGCATAGTATTCCATGGTGTGAATGTCCCACAGCTTTTTTATCCACTCACCTACTGATGGGCACTTGGGCTGTTTCCAGATCTTAGCTTTTGTAAATAGTGCTGTTATGAACATAGGAGTGCATATGTTCTTTCCGATTAGTGTTTCAGGATTCTTAGGTTATATTTCCAGAAGTGACATCGCTAAGTCCAATGGTGGTTGGATTTTTAATCTTTTGAGGAACCTCCATACTGTTTCCCACAGTGGCTGCCCCAGTCTGCATTCCCATCAGCAGTGTACTAGGGTTCACTTTTCTCCACACCCTCGCCAGCACTTGTTTGTTGATTTGTTGATTCAGCCCTTTTGGCAGGTGTGAGGTGATACCTCGTTGTCATTTTAATTTGCATCTCTCTGATGATTAGTGACTTTGAGGACTTTTTCATATGTCTCTTCGCTGTCTGTATGTCCTCGCTGGAGAAGTATCTATTTAGGTCCTTTGCCCATTTTAAAATTGGATTGTTTGTCTTCTGCTTGTTGAGTCATATGAGTTCTTTACATATTTTAGAAATTAATCCCTTATCAGATGTATCATTGGCAAACTTATTGTCCCATGTAGTGGGTTCCCTTTGCATTTTGAGGGTGGTTTCCTTTGCTCACATTTCTTATTTTCTTACTGTTTATCATAATCTCATACAGACCCAATCTCATGAAAAATATTGTTTGTGTTCTGTCTAGATATTCCCTTCTGCTTTCTTTTTGCCAACAAGGAGAATCTGTAAGATTGCCTGTTCTGATTCTGCCTGTGTGAAGTCGTAATCACAGTGTCATTTAAGTTTTTAATTTCTGGTAGAAGATTTTGTGTTTGGAAAGGACTATATGTGGTCCTAAATTAGTATTCAATTTATTGAAGTTGTAATTGAAAAAATTGTTTATCTTAAGCTTTTAAGTACCATCTTCAAATTTGTATTCTATCAATGGAATAATTTTTCTATAAAAATAACTATTATTTCCACTTGTTCTCTGATTACAGATTAATCAAACATTTGACCACATTAAAAATTTAGTACATTGTGTTTCCTTAAGCATTAAAATATACATATAAAACATTAGTATCCTGACTTTCCCAAACACATCAAATGTCTTTTAGGTACCATCTTTCCAAGTCCTTAAGCAACTCTTGTATATCTAATAAAACAATTTATAACTCTAGTATATCAGGTTCTCAACTTTCAGATGTCATTCACAAACAAATAAAAGGGTTTTATACTTTTTGAATTGAAATCTCAAATCAAGTACCAATTACACACTTCAAATTGAAATCATAAGAATTATATATCAGATTGTTTTGAATGAAATAACAAGTGATTCTAGATTATCTTCATGATTAAAAAATGTATTCTCAAATCCAGAGCACATAATTGCCTTAGTTATTTCCATGTTGTCATAGAGTTGAAAGTTTACTTACCCAACTAAGGAAAGAATCTACCATCTCATGTGTGCAGAGGTAATTAATTGCATTTAAGATTCCAGAATGCAGTGTAGATTCAAGACTGAGTTACAGAGTGGTTCTCGCCAAATCACAGGTGAACAGGCCAAGCTGAGTCAGGAATTCTCTGCTGTATCAACAGGAATCCTACCCTAAACCTTTCAACTGGCATTTGGTTTTGCAACAGGTGCATCTTGTGTGGTCTAATCTATTTCAAGTTTTCTTTTTCTTCCCTAAATTTTTATTTAAAACTCTTTCATTGTCTTAACCCCTTTTTACTGGGAAAATTTAAGCATACAAAAGGAATAAGAATGACATAATAATCCTCCACCTACCCATTAACTAGATTTGACAATTATTAATTCATGACCAACCTTCTTTCAACTATACTCCCACCCATCCCCTCCACCTTGTTTATTATTTAGAAGAAAATATCAGATGCTGTGCCATTTTACAAACCAAACTGGGTCATTCACATTTCTCTAGAAGATAAGACCTGAAAAATAAAAAGAACCACAATGCCATTATCTCATCTCAAATTAATATTTTCTTACTATCATCAAATATTTAGGCAGTGTTCAAATTTTAAATTGTTTTATATGTAATTTTTTTTTTTTTTTTGTCTGTTTGACTTCATAGTCAAATAAGGTTTTGGTGACTGGATGATATATTTCTGCAGTCTCTTTTAAAAAAATTTTTATTGAATTTATTGGGGTGACATTGGTTAATAAAATTATGTAGGTATCACATGTACAATTCTATGATACATCATTGGTATGTTCTATTGTGTGTTCACCACCCAAGGTCAAGCCTCCTTCCATCCCCGTTTGTCCCCATTTAACCTCTTGCACCTCCCCCACCCCATTTTCCCTCTGGTAATCACCATATTGTTGCCTGTGTCTGTGAGTTGTTTTTTCCCTCTTAATTCCTTCACCTTTTTCACCTAGTCCCCCAATCCACTCCCCCTATCACAGCTGTTAGTCTATTCTCTGTATCTATGGATCTGTTTCTATTTTGTTTGTTAGTTTATTTTGTTAATTAGATTCCACATATAAGGGAAATTATATGGTATTCATCTTTTTCTGACTGGCTTATTTCACTTAGCATAATACTCTCCAGGGCCTTCCATGCTGTCACGAAAGGTAAGATTTCCTTTTTTTTTTAATAGCCCAGTAGTATTCCATGGTGTAAATGTCCCACAGCTTTTTTATCTACTCATCTATTGATGGGCACTTGGGCTGCTTCCAAATCTTGACCATTGTAAACAACATTGCAATGAGCATCGGAGTGCATATATTCCTTTGAATCAGTGTTTCAGGTTTCTTTAATATATTCTCAAAAGTAGAATCACTAAGGCGTAAGGCAGTTCATTTTGAATTTTTTGAGAAAACTCCATACTGTTTTCCACAGTGGCTGCCCCAGTCTGCATTCCCACCAGCAGTGTACTAGGGTGCCCCTTTTCCCACATCCTCGCCAACACTTGTTTGTTGATTTGTTGATGGAGCCATTCTGACAGGTGTGAAGTGATACCTCATTGTGGTATCACTTATTAATCTGTGTCTCTCTAATGATTAGTGACATTGAGGATCTTTCCATATGTCTCTTGGCCACCTGTATGTCCTCTTTGGAGAAGTGTCTATTCAGGTCTTTTGCTCATTTTTTAATTGGATTTGTGTGTGTGTTGAGTTTTATAAGATCTTTATAAATTTTGGATATTAATCTCATATTTATTTCAGTGACATTTATTGTTAAAGAAACTGGATCATTTGTTTTATAGAGTTTCCTACTCTGGATTTTGCTGAATTGATCTCTATAATATCATTTAATATGTTCCTTAAGCCTCTGTTTTTCCTACAAATTGGCTATTTGATCCAGAGGCAGAGTCAAGTGTGATACTGTGTGTGTGTGTGTGTGTGCATGTGTGTGTGTATGTGTGGCTATCCCAAGACTAATTCTTAAGTAGTAGAGTATTCCAATCATGAATAATGTCTAGTTGCCTCTTCAACATTTTTTTCTTTTTTATTGAATTTACTTGGGTGACACTGGTTAATGAAATTATATTGATTTCAGGTGCATAATTCCACAACACGCCATCTGTACATTGTATTGTGCGTTCAACACCCAAAGTCAAGTCTCCTTCCATTGCCATTTATCTCCCTATACCGTCCTCCAACTCTTCTGTCTCCCCAGCAATCCCGCACTATTGACTGTGTCCATGAGTTTTTTTTTTCTTTTTTTCTCAATCCCTCCTATCTCCCTACCCCGCCTCCCCACACACAAATGAGTGAAATCATATGGTACTTGTCTTTCTCTGACAGGCTTATTTCACTTAGCATAATGCTCTCCAGGTCCATCCATGCTGTTGCAAAGGGTTAGCATTTTTAAAGTCAATTGACTTGGGTAAATGAACTTGGGCACCCCTTATTCAGGTTGCAGCTACTGTGGGGCTGAGTGGTGAGTTATTTGAGTTCTTCTTTCCTCTTTCCTGTTTGTAATACTTTCCTTTCTGTGGGAGTAGCATGGCAGAATTTCTCATCTTTTATCTTTTACTTTATTACATGTCTTGTGGACCACATTTTGTGATTATATTAATGATAAGCTACCAAGTAAGTTAAGCTTCTTTCACTGTCAGGAGAGATGAGCCCAATGCTCCTTTTTTTTTTGAACCCAAATAACCCTTTTTCAGGTTATATGTGTGAAGCATGTGGAGCAAATCTTTTTGAAAACAGGTGAGTTTCAACCTTATATGTAAGAAAAGTGGGTGGGGCTTAGAAGTCTAGGGAAATCTAGGCCTCCAAAGTACTTCCTTCTTTTTTTCCCCCTTTTTATTGAATTTATTGGGGTGATACTGGTTAACAAAATTAAATTTTTTAAATCCTCACTCAAGAATATGTTTTTATTGATTTTTTGAGAGAGAGGAAGGGAGAGAGAAACTTCGATGTGAAAGAGAAATATTGAGTCAGTTGCCTCCAGTACATGCCCTGACCAGGGATCGAACGCACAACCTAGATATGTGCCGTGACAGGAGAATTGAACCTGCAAACTTTTGGTGTATGGGATGATACTCCAATCAACTGAGCCACCCAGCCCAGGCCTGGTTAACAAAATTGTACAGGTTTCAGGTACACAATTCTATAACCCCATCTGTACACTGTCTTGTATAATCACCACCCCGATTCCCCCTATACTCTTCCTCCACCTTCTCCCCTTTCCCCCCACCCCACCCCCACCTCCAGCAATCACCACACTGTTGTCTGTCTCATGAGTTTTTCCTCTTTTTTTCTTTTGTGCTCCCACCCAGCCCTCTCCCCCTCACAGCTGAAAGTACTTCCTCCTTGACTTAAAATTCCAAAAGAAATTTCTTCAATTCTTTGACCTAAGCTTGTGTCTCTTTAAAAATGTTTATCATTACTTTATTATATCTCAGTATGAATAATTTTTTGATGATTTCTTGATATCTGACTTTTAAAGAGGAGGTTAGAGGTCTTGCTAGGTGCTGTTCCTTAGGGTGGAAGACTGATAGAGAAAGCCTGATACAGGTTTATGAATATGCTCAGGAGTCATATGTTGGGTAGCTTAAGCCAACTTCAGGGCAGGCCAAGAGGAAAAGAAAGGCTGATGTAATACTTTGAATTCACCTGGATCCAGATTTACAATCTTAGATTATTCTTAAATGTAAACCACCTCTCCTGAGATTATTACCTTTGAGACTTGAATAATAATTTTTTTTTTGGCCTGTCAGCATAAGTATTCTGCTCCATTAGCAGTTATACAAAAATCCACCTGCCTTAGGGAAATTTATGTCTCTGTTATTGTTGAAAAATTACTAATAGTCAAATGAAATGTTCGTTTCGGTCAGAGATGCTGTAGAATAACAATAGCTGAGGATAGAGTGAGGCACTGAGTTCCATAACAGAGTATGTTATTGACTTCAAAACTGAAGGCACTGCAAATGAATTTTAAAATGCAATACCTAAAACGTAATTTTTTCTGCTTATTTGACAAAACTTATTTCTAGAGAACAAAGAGATACTGACATAAATGCTTAAATGGCTGTTATTTGTGCTGCAAACCATCCTTAAAAGAAGTTGTTTCTTTAGCATGTAGATGAGTAATACCCATTTTATCAAGGTTTCTTCTTTGGGTTGGTAATTAGAATATATTACCAAGGTTTTATGTCTCCATTATTATCATTAGCAGGAAGCAAGTATATTGAAGTCACCCTGTCATGTACCATCAAAATTATTTCTGTTGAAGGCAATTGCAATAACAACAGAGTTTGAATTTTTTTCTTCTTAGGTATCTTTTAGCATGAGGTATTAAAATTTTTTGGTAGAGGTAGATCTAAAGCCAATGCCACAGTAGCACTGGCTACAAAATCTTGATTTGTGTTAGGGTTGAATTGTCTTTCCCTCAGATTCTTATGTTGAAATCCTAATTCTCAGTCCCTCAGAATGTGACCTTACTGGAAATAAAATCATTGCAGATATAATTAGTTAAGGTGAGTTCATATTGGAATAGAGTGGGCCTCTAATCCAATATGAGCAGTATCCTTAGAAAGTGAATGCCATGTGAAGAGACAGAGATCTACTCAGAGAATAGGCTATATGAAGGCACAGGGAGAATGACTCCTACCAGCCAAGGAACATCTGAGACCACCAGAAGCTAGGACAGAGGCCTGAGACAGATTCAGCCTCACAGTCCTCTGAAGTAACTGACCCTGCTGACACCTTGAACTTGTACTTCTAGCCTGAAGAACTATGTAACAATATTTTTCTGTTATTTAACTCACACAGTTTGTGGTATTTTGTGATTATGGCAGCCCTAGTAAACTAATGCAGTTGAGAAACCCAGTGAAAAAGAAATACACTCTTTGAGAGCTGGGGTAAAATGATGGCAGATGTATCTCAAACTCTTTAAATAAAAAAAGAAAAATTTTCATTAATAAAGGGTATAGTCTGAGATTTTCTTGACTCTCTAGGTCTTTTTTCCTTTCCTTTCTTCCTAATGTCCTTTCTAACCTCCTTCTTCCCTCCCTTTCTTGGCACACATACTGCATTCAGTAAAACACCCTGAGTTCCTTCTGTGTGCCAGGATCTGTGCCAGGCAGTGCAGCACGCATATCCCAGCCCTCATGGAGCACAGTCCAGAGTGGGTGATGGTCATGCAACCCAGGTCTCAAGCACAGAGTGCTAAGTGCTTAGCACAGTAACTACACAGAGCTCAGGGTACTCTCAGGGGGACATCTGATCTGAATCCGTTAATCACAGGGAAGTTCCTGGAGAAACTGACTGCTAGGTTTGTTGAGACCTAATGAAGGCAAAACGGGCAGGGAAAAGTGTTCTACACAGAGGGAACAGCTTGTGAAAAAGTCTGAGAGTGAAGTTCATAGCTGTGTCTGAGAGTGTGGGTTAGCAAACAGTGAGGGATGAGTCTGAAGAGGTTGGCAGAAGTCAGATCACAAAATCTCTGAAGTCATAATAAGCCTTTTGACTTATTATGAAAGCATATGAGAGCTGAAGGGGTTTATGTTGAAAAGAGCATTCAGATTTATGCTTTGACTGGCTACTTGATCTACTTGAAGATGGCAAATTGGACAACAAATTGAATAGGCAGAAAGCCCCCTTTGTACTCTGGACATAAAGAATGGCATCAATATATTAAAATTGTATTATCAAATGCATTTTCATGCTTGAAAACAAGGAAAGAGAAATCTCTGTAAATCAGAAATCTAGAAGTTTGCCCCAAAATGAGGGGAGAGGAAGTATGCCAGGACTCATAGTAGTAGAAGGGCCTAAAGCATTGAGCTTCCGGGGGACGGGGATTGTAGGACCTGAGCCTACCAACTATCCTATCTGCCCGTGGCTGGGGGCTGAGGAGGACCACCAAGCCCCAAGTAGCCCTGGAGTTCCTCTGTCACACAGGAGCAGGGCCTGGAAATGACACAATCCTTTGCGTACCAGATCTGGGCCTGCTCTGAGTTGTCCCTGATGCAGGGTCAGGGATGAGGTTACTGCAGGACCACCTATCAGGGGACTTTCAAAACTCAGGATGCACTTTGGAAAAACCTGCGAAACACGAGCCCACAGAAAAGAATTATAGTGTCAGAAGAAGAGCAAAACCATGGAAGATAGACAGCAAACGGAGTAACTGCGGTAACTCATATTTCAAGTTAGAGATAATACAGACACAAAGAAAGGACTTTAAAAATAAATCTATTATTATCCAAGAGCAAAGTGAGAAATGGCAACTGTAAAATAGGCTGAAGAGCAAATGACTAAACTCAAAGATTAAACTGAAGTGTCTCAGAGTGTAGCATGAAGAATATAAAGAAGAGCCTTGCTGGTGTTGCTCAGTGATTGAGTGTCAAGCCATGAACCAAGAGGTCACCAGACTGGCTCCCAGCCAGGAGCTCCATTCCCTGTCAGGGCTCATGCCCTGGTTGTGGGCTCAATCCCCAATGGGGGCCTGTAGGAGGCAGCCCATTGATGTTTCTCTCTCATCGATGTTTCTATCTCTCCATCTCTTCCCCTTCCTCTCTCTTTAAAATCACTAAAAACATATTTTAAAAAAAGAATATAGAGAAGAGAAATATCAAAGAAAAGCTAAGAGATGGAATAGATTCAGATGATTCAATATGCATTTATGGAAATACATATAAAATAATTTTCAAAAGGCAATACAAAACTGAGAATTTTCCAGAAGAAAAGATAGATATGAATCCATGAGTTGAAAACAATCTCATGAACTCCTAAATAAAGCAAAATAAAATCTATCTAGACATTACATTTAAAACTTTGGAACATTACATATAATGGGAACACCTAAAATCTGCCAGAGGTAAAATATTGACTAAGCATTAAAATAATATCAGATTTATGCTAAGTGAAATAAGTCAGACAGCAAAAGATGATTACCATATGATATCACTTATATCTGGAATCTAAAGAACAAAACAAACAAACAAACTAAATAGAAACAGACTTACAGACACAGAGAACAGACTGACAGTTACCAGAGCGAGGGTGGCTGGAGGGTGGGTGAAGGGATTAAGAAGTACAAATTGGTAGTTACAGAATAGTCACAGGGATGTAAGGTACAGCGTAGGGAACATAGTCAATAATATTGTAATAACTGTGTGTGGTGCCAGGTAGATACATCGGAGTCACCATTTTATAAAGTATATGATTGTCTTACCACTATGCTATACCCCTGAAACTAATACAGAATAATATTAAATGCAAACTATAGTTGAAAAAAATAATATAAGATTTATCATCAATAATATTAGATACCAGAAAACTAAAAATTCTGGCAAAACCCCTGTAATACAGAAATCCCAAACTATGCATCAGGAATTAGGGTTAAAATATTTTCAGACTACAAAGATGCTGGAGTTTGTCACATCTAGACCCTTGCTGCAAGGACTTCTAAAGTGTATATACTCCAGGAGTAGTAATGGCTTCAATGGCAAGTGAAGAAATTGGTAAAACACATTGGTGAATTATATAATTGATCTTGCCCGGCTGGAGTGGCTCAGTTGGCTGAGTGTTATCATGTGCACCGAAAAGATTGCAGGTTCAATTCCTGGTCAGGGCACATGCCTTGGTTTCGGGTTTCGGGTTCCGTCTCTGGTCGGGGCACTTGCGGGAGGCAACCAATCTGTTTTTCTCTTACGTTAGTCTCTCTTACATCTCTCTTTTTCTCTTTCTCTCTCTCTCTCTCTCTCTCACTTCCTCTCTCTCTTAAAAAAATTAATAAACATATCTTCCAGTGATGATAAAAAAATATGTGCAGTTTTCATACATCAATTATACCTCAGCAAAGCTGTTAAAAAAGATATGCAATTATCATCAGCAACAACAAATATATATAATACAGTATAGCACTATTAGAATCAAAGATAATAAAATTCAGGGCAAAACACATTCAAAGGGAGAAGTTGGTATTTCATGTTGATAAAAGGAACAATCTACTCAAAAAACAGAACAGCCTTTAACTATTACGCATCTTAAACATGGCCTTAAATTATAAATAAATAAAATACGATAGAACTATATTTGGAAATTAAAAATTATAGCGGGAGATAAAAATGAAACTATACTTCAACAACAAAAAGACAAACAACTCAATTAAAAAATGGGCACAAAACTTGAATAGATATTTCCTAAAGAAGATATACAAATGTCCAATAAGTACATGAAAAATGCTAAATATTACTCAACCCTGACATAGATGCCACACATTTGGTTGGCTGCTATAAAAAACACACCATAAAATGACGAGTGTTGGTGAGATTATGGAGAAATTGAAACTCTGTGGTCTGTTAGTGGGAATGTAAAATGGTGTAGCCACTATAGAAAATAGTATGGCAGTTCCTCAAAAAATTAAAAATAGAATTATCATATGATCGAGCAATTCCACCTCTGGGTGTGTACCCAAAAAATTGAAAGACTCCAAGAGATTTTTGTAGCCCCATGTTCATAGCAGGATTTTTCAATAGCCAAAGGGTGGAAGCAACCACATGGCAATGACAGATGCATGGATAAGCAAAATGGTGTGTGTGTGTGTGTAATGGAATATTATTCAACCTTAAAAAAGAAAGGAAATTCTGACACATGCTACAACATGATAAATCTTGAAGGTATTATACTAAGTGAAATAAGCCATTCACAAAAGGACAAATAATATATGAAGCCACTTATCTGAGGTACCTAGAGTAGTCAAACTTACAAAGACAAAAAATAAAATAATGATTTCAAAGAGAGTTACTGGTCAATAGATCCAGAATTTAAGTTTTGCAAGATGAAAGAGTTCTATAGATGGATGGTGGTAATGGCAGGAGAACAACGTGAACATAATACCATTGACTATGTACTTAAAAATGCTTAAGATGGTAAATTTCATGTGTGTTTTACCAGAAGTAAAATTTTAAAAGTGATACTACCTTGATATAGTCGGAGAATGGTTTACGGAACGAACAACATGGAGAGGGAACAGCTGGGAACATTTTTCTGCAAACAAGGGAAGAGATAATGGTGACTTTAATTCAGGTAGTATAAGTGGGATTGAGTTTAAAGAAAGGGATTGGGAAATAATTAGAGGGTAGGAACAAAAGGAGACAGTGATTAACTAGGTGTGAGTGGAAAGGGAGAGAGCAAGTCACTTTTGATGCTTGGTTTTAGGTTTGGGCAATTAGGTGGATGTCCATTTATTGGGGTTGGACACCCAGTAAGAGGAGCAAGACTGGGGGACAAGACTGTGAGTTTAGCTCTGATAAAGTGAATGTGAGATGTCTCTTCTACTGCTTCATATTCTCTTTATTTCTACCACTAATACACACATTTGGTTTTATTTCTATGTACACTTTACACAAAGAAATAAAGCTTTGTTCATTTCAGGAGTGTTACTTTATCACTGCAGCCTAGAGCTTAGAGGAAGATCCTAGGATTACTCAAATATGTGTTTGTCTCCAACAGAATCAATTTCCCTAAGGTCAAGGAATGTTTAATACAGTCAAACAGAGTGTGTTTCCAATGGACACTGGAATCCCAGAGGCGGAACACTGACAAGAAGCTTGCATAGGCACAAAGCCAAGTTCATTTCATTCTCATTCACTGTAATGCATCTGTTCTAGAATTTCTCTGATGGTGTAGATAGGCAGGTTCACAGCCTTCACTGGGACTAGACAACTGTTCTCTTTTGGTCTATTTTCCTTCCTGCACATAAAATGTTTTTGTAAAGTAACATAATGGGTCTCTAAGTTTGGTGTGTTTATATTTAGTGATGAGTTGTGATGCTAACAGAGAATATCCAGGACACCAGACTTAAAGTAGAAAGCTAGCAAACCAATAGCATTTTGATGTTATCCATTTGGTAGCAGACATTGTAGAAGATGTTTTTCCTATCCAAGTGCAAATATAATGGGAAAAACAAGGGCCCTGCATTCAGGTGAACTGGGTGCAATCCTGGCCAGCTATGTGTACCTGTGCAGGTAATTTGGCGGCTTAAACCTCAGTTTCTTCACCTTTAATTAAAAGGAGGTAGAAGCACCTGCTCTGTAGATTTGTTGCAAAGATTAACTGAGATATATGCAAATGTATTTATGTTACCTAACATGTAGTAGACATTTAACAAACAGTAAATTCCATCCCACTGGGTGAATCATTTTATGATTAAATACATTTTCCCAGGGCATCCCAGCCCGAAGATGAAAATGGGACCACAATAATAGCATAAGTGTCCCCACCATCTTAAGTAAGGCCTTACAAGTTCCCTTCAAGGATTTGTCTAAAGTTTCTAGAGTTTCCAGATTATTTCACACATGCTAATGAGCACAGTGGTCTCAGCTCACACCCAGCCTGTCATGTTCTTCTCTGCTTTGGCTATAGGTGACCATTTGCTTCTGGGACTGCTGATCCTGGAGATACACATGCAAAAGGTGCCCAAAAGCTTCAGGTGACTTTGGGAAGAATATGGGAAATCCCCTCCTACCACTGCCAGCTTCCACCTCCTATGGTCAAGGCTAAACAATGGATGGTGCCAATGCTGAGCACTTGGCTCGTTACCATGACTGCTTCCTCTGTGCAGCAGAGAGTGAGCATCTCTTTTCTGTCCTCATATTAAGCTTAGTTCCTTTTTGTTTGTATGTTTAGCCTTATTCTCCTTGGGGACTCCATCATGAGTCCATGGAGACTGGGCCAGAGGAAAATTTGACTAAGTGGAATCCTACAGAAAAATCTGCCCTCCTTTCTAACACTGAAGCTTTATTATCAGGCCAAGCTTTTATGGGAAGGCCTCTCTTCTCTGAGGATGAGTTATTTTCCAAGGGTTATTTTCAATCTTTCATCCAAGTCAACCTCTCTCCTCCCACATTCCTTAGGGCCACCTCAGCAGTCTTTCAGATATTCTAAGGGGAACACTTTTCATGCTCTAGTTGAGAATCCTGCTATAGTTTCATATGCAGCAGCTAGGAGGGTTTCGAGAAGATTTTTCTGCTGAGGAGGAGGGAGACTAGAAGGAAGAAGGAATAGCATTATGAAATGATAGTGTTAAGTTAGGACATGAGGAGGTGGGGGCCTGAATTTGAATAGTGGTCATGGAAAGACATGGGCAGATACAAGAGCCTTGAAGATAGACCAGACAGATATAACCAGTGACTGGACTGAAAAAAGAGGCCCTGGTGGCTCTCATGGATGAATCTGAGTTTTCTGGGAATTTCTGAGACATTTTATTTGTCTGAACAGTAAAAATAGAAATTCTAGATCCTGAGTGAAATTTTTCAGAATCCTTCACCCTCAGGTCCCCCCCACTCCCCACCTTAAAATGACTCCCTTAAATTCCTCAGTGTCTACATTGGAGGCCCTCTTTCCTTTGCTGTTCTCTAAGCACCAGGCTTGTGAATGAGTTGCTATAACTTGTTTGTTCACCTATGTGTAACATAGACATGCTAGTCTTCATGAAACCACTGGTGACTTGGGCTCCCAGAGCAATCTATCTGTTTTGGCAGTGTTGTCTGTTCTTGGTAAGAGATGGAAAGAAGACCCCTGGGATTCCTTTGGGACTGAAGATAGATTGATAGATTAGTTCTCAGTGTTCAAATATGCATTGAATGAGCATTCTTCACATGCCTATGTTCAGGAACAAATTTAAGGGACATTGGGAACCAAAAAGTTGATTAGATCCCCCCAACTCTCTTCTATATTTTTAGGCTCCAGGCTATTAAAAATATTTTAAGGGAAGTATTTGGCACATTTCTGAAATGTTAATCTGAATCTTTAAGCAAATGTGCAAGAGAGAGGCAGCTTTGAGCAATTCTCTGAATGGTTCTTCAGCAATCTCTGGTTAGCCCCTTCCTCTTCTTCATCAGGGTCCTCATGCTGACCCCTGGTAACATCCCCTGGTCTTCACAAGGGACCTTATCATGACTGGCTTTCACAATCCCCATGGTTAAGCCTTTCCTTCCCTAGGTCCCATATCAGATGTTCTTAGAGGCCTAAAGATAATAGGTGCCTTGAAAAGTAATAATAATAATAATAGATACGTTTTATTGAGTGCTTGGCATTGTGCTTTTCACACATTATTTCATTCGATTCTTATACCAGTTTTAGGAGACAAGTATTGTCAAACTTTACCAATGAGGAGAGACTAAAATTCAAGAGTATAAGGAAGCTGGCAAAAGTCATATGACTTAAGAGCCAGAAAGAGAATTTAAATCTCCCCTCTATGTAACAACACTTTCAATCTCTTAATTCCAAGGAATGATTTCTGATGGGGATTTCAGGCATCAAAGCAAGTCCTTAGAGTCTCTGTCTTTGATTCGTGTTTTATTCCAGCTGGGCCCTATTCTCTTAAACATGCTTTTTAATGAAGTAAACTCTTTGCAAAACTCTCTTTAGCACAGAAAAACCACATGTCCTAGTTCAAAATGTTTCTTTGATATCTCATAATCTGTACTTTTTCACAACATAGGGGCAGGTGAGTTGTTTGTCTTTAAAAAACTTTAAAACCTTTTTTCCCCCCTTAAACAGCAGCAACACATCCAACTCCTTACTACCTCTCAGTAAAAGTTACTTCATCACATTTGGTTAAAAAGAATGAAGCAGAAGTGTCGTGTGTAAAAATGTTTGCTGTCTTTGGCCTTTCGGTTTCCTGATTCTGAATAACTCTGCGTGCTTATTTGTCCAACTCCTGGGCACCTGCATGAGCACACAGCCCTTTCACTGCCCAGGCCCTGAGCAAGTGGTGAAGTGGCTGCAGTTTGCAAACAAGCACGCTTTTAGTGTGTCCCACTAATTTCTCTCTAGTCTTTCCCCTGACTTTTTTGCATTAAAGAAATGAAATAAAATGCAAATAACACAAACTTTCCTTTTCCCCTCAACCAAGAAGGGATCTTCAGACCCATTTTTTCTTCAAAGTAAATGTGATTTTGAATCTCAGGACCTTGGCATTTTCAGCTATAGCTTTAATCAGAAAATAAGAGATTTTCTTCTTCGTGTCTGGCTAAAGGAATTTCAGGTCAAGGAGCCTTGGAAGTGAAGGGATGGGGGACACCAAGAAGGAAGAAGTTGGCATAGAAATTGCTTCTCCCCAAAGCAGACGTGAGGCTTTAGGAGAAAAGACTTGAAGGTAGCCATTTCTTTACTTGGTTTTTTCCTTTGATGGGTTTTGGCAGGGCTGCTCCGTCAGATGATACTTAAGGCTCATTTTTCACTCTGCATGACAGGGAAAGAATGAGGTGGAAAGGAAACAGAGCTGTTCCCTGCTCTGGGCTTGTTGATCTGGGCAAGGTCCTTACCACCTAGTGCCCTCAGGGGGTGGAGGGACTAGTTCCTGCCACAGTCCGATAAGGGTTTACAAAGTACATTAGTTGAACAGTGCAGTGGAAAAGTTTTTAACAAATACAAATGAATATTAAAACTGAGTGCGGGTTACGTGAAGTTGCCTTGAATTGAAACAGTCTCTTAAAAATTGAGTTATTTTTCCCCTCTGGTTATAAAAATGCTTAAATGCACTGCAGAATGAGCTCTTCCCCCCACCTTGCCCTGCCCCATTTCACAAAGGTAGTGGAGAACTGTGCCAGCATGGCAGCGATGAACGGCTTGTCCGGGCCCCACGGAAAGCCTGGGTGTTACGCTGCCCACCCTGTGGTTACTGCAGCCCGAACATCACACGTTCTTGTCTAGTCAAGCCCCCTGACTCCTACTTTCTGTAATGAGCTTTATGCTAGCTTGAAGCTTCTTATTTCTTTCGAACAAGTGAAAAAGCCATTCCACTCCATTGCTGTGAAGCCTTTCTTCATGTTCATTGAATTTACTGAGACCTGAGGGCTCCCGGGGCTCCCACCATAACCTGCAGATCTCTTATGATCTCCCCTGTGCTCCCTGGCCCCGGCTCAGGGCTCACCTCTCATCTCCTCCATGCGCTCCCTTCCCTGACCCAAGGAAGTAAGCTGGCTTACAGTCCCATCATCCCGCACAAAGGCCACTGTCAAGTCTTTCCTACTTTCGCAGTTTCTAAGCAGCTTCTTGGTGTCTTCAATAAGCCCCTCTTAAATGTGAATGAACAAAGATACCTAGATGTTTGAGAAAAAACTTGGACATGAAATTATCTCTGAGGAAGCAAAGACAAGGGTAGGAAATATATAAAAAAGACCAGATAGATTCCCAGAGAGGGGAGAAGATAATGATTCCATGAACAAGAACAGAATACAACAAACATGAATAGTAAGAGAACAAGAGGAGCTCTAGATGTAAAAATTATGACTGCAGATACTAAAAATTAAACCAAAGGTTTGATAGAAAGTTGAGTAAATATCACAGACTGAGTTGTGACCCCCCCACCGAATTCATATGCAGAAGCCCTAAGCCCCGGGACCTCAGCATGCGACTATGCTTTCAGACAGGGCTTTAAAGGGGTAATGAAGTTAGATGAGGCTCATGGGGTGTGCTCTAAACCAACATGACTGGTGTCCATGTAGGTAGGGAGAGGAGATTAGGCCACACGGAGACACCAGGGGTGTGCATGTGCTGAAGGACGACCATGTGAAGAGGCAGCAAGAGGGCTGCCTTCTGCAGGCCATGGAGAGAGGTGCATGGGACACCAACCCCACTGGCAACTGGCGTTGGGCTTCCAGCCTCCAGAATTGTGACAAAATAAATTCCTGTTGTTAAAACACTCATTCTGTGGAACTTTTTTATGGTAGCCCTGGGAAACTAATATAGAAAAATTTCCAGAAAATAGAGTAACAACAACAACAACAACACACCCCAAAGTGAACAAACCAAAACAAGAAGATATAAACCGTGGCACCAAAGAAGAAATTAGATAAACAATCCAAGTGGCTCAAGATCTCATAAAGAGAAAAGAGACAAATGGAAAGAAGAAAAATAGAAAAGAAATAATATAAGAAGAGAAGATTAAAAAGTTTTGCTGAGTGCCCAGTATCATAGTTGAAACAAACCGTACACCAAATTGTATCATTGTGGAATTTCAGAAATTGGGAATAAAGAGCAGATTTAAAAATCTCCCTGGGAGAATGAAAAAGAAACATTTTGAAAAGGTCAAAAGTTGATTACACACACAGTGAAACAGAAATCTGAGTGATGCTGGATTTCTAAAGAAGAGGAAGTGTACCTACCTGAATAATTTGTAGGTAAATAATTATAAACCTATTTTAGTAATTGAATTTGTTTCTATGACCATATGTTAAGAAACACCAAGGAACTTTTCTACTAATGTAAGAATGACTTGCTCTGTATCTAACACAAAGTGCTAAACACCATTACACTTAGGAAGCTGTAGTGTGTTCTGCATCAATGCTCAATAGAAGTTCAAGGAAAATAAGAGGATAGACTAAATGTGATATATGTCAGCAGGGTTTGCTGCCACCAAAGAATTATACCATTGTGTTGGTCAGATGACACTTGGATAACAGGATTCTCTTCTAAGTCACAGAACAAAAAGGGACTTTTTTTTTCTTTCTCCCCAGAAGACAGGAATAGGAAAGCAATTTGAGCTGAAGTTCAGTCATATGAGAAAAAGATGAAGGAACTAAGAATATAAGAGCTGAAAAGGGAGTGTTTTAGTGAGGCCAACATTTTAGTCTTCAAGTCATTGAAGGATCCTCATGTGGAAAAGGAATTAAACCTATTCAACGTGGACCAGACGCCAGATGAGTGGAAGCTTCGGGGAGAACCATTTTGGTTGAACAGGAGGTAAATGTTAGTTAGTTTTTCGTTCGTTTATTTTTTGCTACTGTCACAAATCATCACAAGCTTAGTGACTGAAAAGACACTAATTATTGTCTTACAGTTCTAGAGGTCAGAAGTGGGAAATGGACTCTCCTGGGCTGAAGTGAAGGTGTGGGCAGGGCTGCATTTCTTCTGGGGTTTCTATGGGGGAATCTGCTTCTTTGCCTTTCCCAGCTTCTCAAGGCTGCCTGCAGTCCTTGGCTCATGGCTCCTTTCTCCATCTTCAAAGGAGCGGTGTCATATCTTATCATCTCTGACTCTGATCTTCCTGTCTAGCCCTTAGAAGGATTCTTGCGGTTATATTTTACTTATTTTTTATTGTTGACATTATTACATATGTCCTCTTTCCCCCTGCCCTTTGCCCACCTCCGCCCAGCCTCTGCACCCCTTCCCTCTGGCCATCACCATAGTGCTGTCTGTGTCTATGGGTTATGCCTACATGTTCTTTGGCTAATCCCTTCACCTTCTTCCATCCAGTCCCCCTTCCCCCTCCTCTCTGACAGCTGTCGGTCTGTCCCATGTACCCATGCCTCTGTTTCTATTTTGTTCACCAGTTTATTTTGTTCATTAGATTCCACACATAAGTGAGATCATATGGTATTTGTCTTTCTCTGACTTAGCATAATAATCTCCAGGTCCACCCATACTATTGCAAAAGGTAAGATTTATTTTTATTTTTATTTTTTATAGCCATGCAGTATTCCATGGTGTAAATGTACCACAGATTTTTGTCCACTCTTCTATGGATGGGCATTTAGGCTGTTTTCAGATCTTGGCTATTGTAAATAACCCTGCTATGAACATAGAGGTGCACATATTCTTTTTTTTTTTTAATTTTATTATATTTTAAAATATTACAGATGTCCCTTTTTCTCCCCAATGACCCGTTCCCCCCCGTTCCTTCCCCCTCCCCAGTCCCTCTTCCCACCATTGTCCATGTCCTTGGGTTGTGCATGTCTGCATATAAGTTCTTTGGTTACTCTCTCCCCCTCCACCCACCCGCCCTCCTCCATCCCTCTGACATTCATCAGTCTGCTCTATGCTTCCATGTCATTAAATCTATTCTGTTCATCAGTTTATTAAGTTCTTTAGCTTCCACATATAAGTGAGATCATGTGATGTTTGTCTTTCGCTGCCTGGCTTATTTCACTCAGCATAATTTTCTCCAGGTTCATCCATATTGTCCCAAAGGGTACAGATCCTTCTTTTTTACAGCTGCATAGTATTCCATTTGTAATGTGCCACAGCTTTTTTATCCACTCTTCTACTGATGGCCACTTGGGCTGTTTCCAAATCTTAGCTATTGTAAATAGTACTGCTATGAACATAAGGGTGCATATATTCTTTCTGATTGGTGTTTCAGGATTCTTAAAATCTATTCCTAGACATGGGATCCAAATAAAAAGCTTCTGTGCAGCAAAAGAAACCATCAAAAAAATGAAAAGGGATCCCACTGTATGGGAGAACATATTTGCCAATGATACATCTGATAAGGAGCTAATTTCCAAACTATATAAAGAACTCATACAACTGTACAAAAGGAAGGCAAACAATCCAATTAAAAAACGAGCAAAGAACCTGAATAGACATTTCTCCAGAGAAGACATACAGATGGCCGAGAGAAATATAAAAAAATGCTCAAAGTCACTAATCATCAGAGAGATGCAAATTAAAATGGTAATGAGGTATCACCTCACACCTGCCAGAATAGCTACTATCAACAAATCCACAAATGACATGTGCTGGCAAGGGTGTGGAGAAAAGGGCACCCTCGTAGACTGCTGGTGGTATTGCAGATTGGGGCAGCCACTATGGAAAACAGTATGGAGTTTCCTCAAAAAATTAAAAATAGAACTGCCATGTGACCCAATGATCCCAGTCTGAGTTTGTTTTCTGATCTAAAGTGGGTCTCTTGCAGATAGTAAGTGTGAATTAATTTAACAAGGCAAATTTATTATCTAAGTTTTAGAATTAAGTTGCATCAGATGACTGAGAAAGGTCTTAGACAGAAACCCTAAAAAAGAAGGAGCTGATGATTTCTAACATCAACTTATTTTATGTGTTTGCCCACCACCTTCCCTGTCTAAGATAGTTTGGACTGAGAACTCCTTGCTCTAGGAGCCTTTGAGCTTGGCAACTAGAGATAGTTACTAAGTGAAGTTTTAAAAGTCCAGAAATAGAAAATGAACTTGGCATTTTGAATATAAACAACACTTAAAAATAAAAAGGCCTAGAAGTTAGTTAACATTTGGGTCAGTTTTAAAACATACATACACAATACCCTGAAGAAATAAAGTGTACTGCAATTTGTGTTATGGTAAAAACAAAACAAAACCAACCAACCAAACAAAAAAACAAAAAACCTTATATACTCTAGACACCAAATATTTACCTTTCTTCAATTTTCTGGTTAGTTTAGGTAAAATATAGGAACATAATCCACATTACTCAGATAATCCTATTTTTATTAATTTGGCATTTTTATTTTTAAAAATGATAATTTTATAAAGCTACCTATTTTTTAAATGCAGCCAATTCAGCAGACTTCACAAGAATGTAATGAAGCAGTATTACATAATATTTTGGTAGACTTTATGAAGATTTGTAGAGTCCTCAGGAAAGATGACATCACACATGGCAATCCATCATTTCGCCTGCCCTCTTTCCCCTCCTCTCTTTACTTTCCACTTTGGACTTCCTGGATTTCCCCCTGGAGCCCCCAATGCTTTCTCTTAGTTATACAGAGCAACTTCTATCTTTCTACAAAGTTCTGTCACCACCCAGTGCCAGGGCCTATGAGCCTTACCTCATGCTCCATGTGGGCTTATTGAAGCATTTCCCAAAGAAGCAACTCTTTCTATAAGAGGAAGTCTTACACAACTATGCTATGAAAACTAAGAAACAAAACAAAAGTCTATCTTATTGCTGATATAAAACCTTGGCATCAGTAGGAAATAACAAATGATTTCACATTTAATACATGACCTTCTCCATCCACTAAAAGAAATCATTAAACTTTTAGTTTTTTTTAAGGTATCGTTCAGTGAATTTATTATGCATATTTTAAAGTTGATCTTTTAATCCAAATTATTCAATTCTGTTACCAGGATTTGAGCAACATGTTCAGTTTGAATATTTGTTATACTAGTGGCGTTGAACAATGAGTTTCATGAGGAAAAAGTTATAGATTAAATCATGAAAAAGTCAATATATTCTTTTTTTATTGTGGTAAAAAACTTGCAACATGAGATGTACCTTCTTAATAAATTTCTAACTGTATAGTGCAGTAATCGTTAACTATAAGCACAGCGTTGTATAGCAGTCTCAAGAACTTTTCATCTTACGTAATTGAAACTTTAAACCCATTGAACAACAAACCCTCTTCCCAGGGTTTGGCGCCTGCCACTCTGCTTTTTCCTTCTATGACTTTAACTACTTTAGATACCTCATATAAGGGGAATCATGTAGTGTTTGTCCTTCTGTGACAGACTTTTTTTTTACTTAGCATAATGTTCTCAAGGTTTATCCACGTCACCCCATATGACATGATTTCCTTCTTTATGGCTGAATAATATTCCATTGTATGTTTATACAATATTTTCTTTATACATTAATTTTTCAGTGGACATTTAGGTTGCTTCCACATCTTGGCTATTGCGAATAATGCTTCAGTGAACCAGGGAGTACAGAGATATCTTTGAGATCCTGATTTCAATTCGTTTTTGTTCCAATTCTGGATATATACCCAGAAGTGGGAACTGAATCATATGGTAGTTCTATTTTTAATTTTTTGAGGGACCTCCATACTGTTTTCCATATCGGTTGCACCATTTTACACTCCCACCAACAGTGCGCAAGGGTTCCAATTCCCCACATCCTCATTGTCAACACTTGTAGTATTTTGTCTTTTTGATGATAACCATCATTTTGTGATGGCTCATTGTGTTTTTTAAAATCCCAGTTTACATTCAATATTATTTTATACTAGTTCCAGGTATATAGCACAGTGGTCAGATAATCACCATATCCTTCACAAAGTGCTCCCTCTAATATTTCTCTACCCAGCTGGCACCAGCCATAGTTATTTCAGTGTTGTTGACTATATTCCCTATGCTGTACTTTATATCACTGTAACTATTTTATAACTACCAATTTGTACGTCCTAATCCCTTCACATTTTTACCTCATTGTGGTTTTAATTTGCATTTTCCTGATGATTAGTGATGTTGAGCATCTTTTCATACAGCTGTTGGCCACTTGTATATCTTCTTTTGAGAAATGTCTATTCAAGTTCTTTGCTCACTTTTAAATTGGGTTATTATTATTATTTTTGCTACTGAGTTGTAGGAGGTTCTTATATATTTTGAATATTACCCTTTATCAGATATGTGGTTGTAAATATTCTCTCATTCTGTCGGTTGCCTTTTCACTCTGCTCATTGTTTCCTTGCTGTGCTGAAGCTTTTTAGTTTGTAGTAGTCCCACTTAACTATTTTTGCTTTTGTTGCCTGTGTTTTTGGTGTTACATACAAGAAATCACTGGCAAGACCAGCGTAATAAAGCTTTTCCCTTATCAAATTTTTATATTTTTATTTTTTATACAATCACATGTACTTAGGTTTGGCGGTAGATATACATATTTCTGGTTAAACATACAACTGAGCTAATAGGAGTTGATTGTGTCATGTGCTAGAGGGTAGCTTAGGCAAATTAATGTGGACAATAGACATTGTTACCCTATTCCCGAATCGTACCTCTTCCTTGACGTCTACCCATCAGTGACATCCGTCAACTTCTATCAGGTATATAGCACAGTGGATGGTGCCTTCCAAGCTGGGCAGTGCATTGCCTGTACCACTTTGAAAGGTAGCTTCAAATGGAGCAAGGGTGAAATTATTGCTATTTTCTGTCTTCAGGAAAGCTGCTGCTAATAGTTGGTGTCATTGTTCAGCTGATTTAAAAGCTAATTAAAAGGGAGAAAAAGGGGCCATGAGGTGGTTGTAATGATGGAATGAGGCTTAGGAATTGTATCTCTTTACAAAAGTATACTTAAATCTTTTTTATTTTAACCTTTTTCTGGACCATCTAAATTACTATCTCCCTATCCCTGTCAACAATGGAATCTACGTTTATAGCCTCTACTGAAGTCTCACTCACTTCCTAATCTCCTGTAGTCTGACCTCTTTCCTACCCATGATGGAGAGCATGTTGCTTCCAAAGACAGTGAAGTCCTCTTCATCACCAAATCCTCTGCAGCATCTCCCTCTGAAGAGAGCTCTTTCTGGAAAGCACCTGCTGCTAGGTCCCAAAGCCCTCTTTAACTGAACAACACCACCTCTCTATTGCATGCTTATTATGTGTCAGGTACTTCCTGGGGAATGGAAACCAACATAATACCTGCGAGATGACCGC
Source organism: Miniopterus schreibersii (assembly GCF_964146895.1). Classification (NCBI taxonomy): domain Eukaryota; kingdom Metazoa; phylum Chordata; class Mammalia; order Chiroptera; family Miniopteridae; genus Miniopterus; species Miniopterus schreibersii. Next base: position 63,181,741 of record NC_138106.1, on the reverse strand, counting down.
ATAAACTTCAGGTGTAACTCTGTTAAGTAGAGACTGAAACAATTGACATGAAGAAAACATCATGTTCTTCTAGAGGAGCACTGTCCAATAGAAATATAATGCAAACCACATAGGTAATTTTCTTTTTTCTAAATTTATTTTTTAATGTATAGTCTGTATACAATCTTATATTGATTATACTAGTTTCAGGTGTACAATATAGTGATTTGACATTTTTATACCTTACGATGTGATCACCCCACTAATTCTAGCAATCACCTGCCATGTAAATTTATCACAATATTGCTATCTTCTTCTTCCCCTTTTCACTGATCTCCCCAACCCTTCCTTTCTGGTAACCATCATTTTGGTCTCTGTTTCTATGAACCTGTTTCTGTTTAGTTTGTTTGTTTTGTTTTGTTCTAGGTTCCACATATAAGTGAAACCATACAGCATTTGTCTTTCTCTGCCTTAGTTATTTCACTTAGTGTAATTTTACACTTCCTGGTAATCACATTAAAAAAGTAAAAGAAAATAGGGAAAATTAATTTTAATGTATTTATTAAACTCAATATATAAAAATATTATCATTTCAACATTTAATCCATAAAAATTTATAAATGAAATATTTAGATTCTTTTTTGTCCTAAGCCTTTGAAACCTGGTGTTTGTATTTTACGCTTAAAATTCATCTAAATTTGAACTAGTCACATTTCAAATAGTTAATACTGCCTATATCTGGTGGCTGCCATATAGATTAGTGCCAATAAAGGAGGCAGAAATAGAATAAATAAAAGACAGACTTTTTTTGCTTGGGAATAGAACGATTTTTACTCATAATTAAGAATTATGACTTTCCAGTAATGCAACAAAATTCCTTCCAGAGGAAGCTCTAAGTGGGATGAAGCTCAAACTAGGACTATATTAGTTAACTTTTAATATCCCTCAATTAATTACCGAGTGAATTACCTTTCTTAAAATCCTCACCTGAAGATATGTTTACTGATTTTAGAGAGAGAGGGAAGGAGGGAGAGGGAGAGAGAGAAACGTTGATGTGAGAGAGAAACATCAATTGGCTGCCTCCTATACTCGCCCCAACCGGGGATAGAACCTGCAACCTAGGCATGTGCCCTGACCAGTAATCGAACCTGTAACCTTTTGGTGCATGGGAGGGAGACCACTCCAACCCACTAAGCCACCTGGCCAGGGCTTAATTACCTTAAAAAAAGCAAAAACAAAAGTAATACATTTTAGGGCAACAATTTAGACAATGCAGAGTTGTCTAAAGAAATGTTTAATAATTTCCTGCCTTGAAATCCTAATCTCTGAGTTAACAAATGTTAATAATTTGGTATGTATCCTTCCAGACCTTCTTCTATATTCATACAAGAATATACAATACAATTGCGCAACACACACACAGTATTTTTAATTTAAAAAATGAGATAATAAAATATAAGATGTTCCACAGTTTACTTACTAATATATTATTGACATCTTTCTAGGTCAATATATGTGTATCTTACTAATTTTTAAGTAGTTGTATCTTCCATATAAGTTATATACCAGAATTTATTTAAAGATTCACCTACTGATAGATATTATATCAGTAGTCTCAGGACGCGTCCTCTCAAGCCACCTAGGATTTTAGCCACCCTTGACGTGGACAGTTCCAGGCAACTGCAGAGTCAGCTGAAGCTGACATCATGTGGTTTCAAACATGTGCCTCGAGTTTTTTTGCTTTTTTGCTCTGGAGCTTCTCTAATGGTTGTGCTCTACCTCCCAACCTCCCGTGGACAGTTCTATAAGTTATGCAGGTGGTAGAATCAAGGGCCTGTTGGCCTCAGGGGTGATCCAATCTCACTCTTATTTTGACTTTTCAATGTCCCTGTCTCACTCTCCATGGACCCTCACCTTGTATCTGGGATCACTCTCCAAATGAGGTGCAGGCTCACAAATTCTTCTCAGATGGCAAACAGACAGCTGATTTCTACTCTTAAGAAACAGTGCTGCTTGAAAATTCTTTTTAAATATTATATATATCAATCAATGTTTTTTCAAATTTCTGAGTGTTAGATTCCCAAAACTAAATATGTTGTCAGATTACATTTCCAAAAGACCAGAGCAAGCCACAGACCTATCAGCCATACTTAGGAATGCCCATTTATACACCTGCTGACCAGCAGGGGTGTTCTTGTCCTATAATTTTTGCAACTCTGATTTGAACAAAATGGTGTGTCACATTGCTATAATTTTTCTTTCAATGACATTAAGGAGGTGAGCATTTTTTCATATTCTTAACGCTTTATTTACTTCAATCCATGCAGCTAAAATAAATTCCAGATATATGAAAGATGTAAATGAAGAAACAATAAAAATATTCAAAGGTAATTTAGGAGAAAGTTTATTTAATAATCTGTGCCAGAAGACATATTTAAGCATAAGGAATGAAATTAATCATAAAAAAAAGATGGAAAGATTTGACTACATTAAAAATGTGTTTTTCAATTTTTGGTTAAACAAATGAAACTGAGAAAATTTTAATTAAAAAATGCAACTGTCCAAAGACAAATAATGAATTGGCAAAATGATTCACAAAACAGTTAACAGATGCTGTGAATTTATATGAGAAAGTTGAACTATCTTATAGAAAAACAGGTAAAAATAAAAACAGAGAAAAGACTTGGTGTCTTTCTTGCTATTAGCTGTGTAATTCTACATATTATTTTTAAGTGTACACACAAACAAACAGGCCCATGAACACAGAACCAATCTTTTCAAGAGAATTTGTTCAGGCAGAGCTTACTTTGATTGGGAAATATAGATCCATTGCCCTGGAGTTTGAAAGCCATGTCTGTGTAATACAGGGGAAGTTAGAAACGGTCTAATATAGTTTGTCTCCCTAGACCTGAGAATAATTTCCTTGCATTATCTGCACTGCCATTCACACAGCTAAATTCACTTGGCTTGGCCTGCATCATTCGACTGCTTGCTCCCAGTATGTTGGATAAGGCAATTTCTAGACCTTATAAACTCACTTTATTGTGTGTATAATACTCACAAAACCAGCTACCAGGTAGAACCCCCAAAGTACCTCCAGTCAGCACAATTTGTTTTGATATTTTAAAAGCATTAAAAATAAATCTCATTTTCACAGAACATAAACTAGATATATTGCAATACAGTGATGCCAGGTTGGTTGTATTTCTTCTCTACTCAATGCTCTATGGTAAAATAATAGTATTTTTTTATTCTCATCAGTAATGACTGAAATATGAATTATGTTCTTCTCCAAAAGTGGTGTTATAGAGCCATAATTCTGTTCACACACAAATAAAATGTTTTTCTGTGTTTGGCCTTTGGACATGACTTTAGTGGAGGAAGATGTCACGGGCTCTCAGATCCTTGAGCTGCTGGAGGTTATGTCGACAAGGGCTTTCTAGACTCAGACTGAGTTTCAGATTTTAATAAGTCAGGGAAGTACAAAAGTTGGGGCTAGTTTTCTTTCTCTGCTGAGCCTATCCCTTTTTGCACATGAGTCTATTTATTTTAAGTGGAACTAGAACAAGGACAAAGCCTCCAATGCCACTGCTCACTGGGAAAGGAGAGAAAGGATCAGTTCTTTCTGTTGTGGCTGCTGTTAAATTCCAGATGAAAAGATGATTTCATCAGGCTGTGAAAGGTGACTCCAGAAAATGTTTTTAGAGCCTGAGAGAAACAGAATTCTGATAATGCTAACTAGATATTCAAACAATTGAATTGATTTTATTCAACTTTTGACAAATTGAAAAACCCTTTGCTTTGAGGATATTTTTCAGGAGCTTAGGTTCAAACTTAAATTCCTTAAAAAACAACAAGTGCATATTTAAGAAGAGAAGTGAAACCTCCCTCAGGGTCTCTCAATATAATTGATTTTATGTTCGGAGCATGAGATTATGTATATTGTCCATGGTTAACAGTGACTGATCATGAAGTCCAGAAGAGTGTTTTATGGTCCTGACATGAAAAACCAGCAAAGGTTTATCTGTGAGGCAGTCATGGGAAGGTCATAAAGTGATCTCAGTTGACTACTGTGTCTTCCATTGACGTCAAGAGCATTTCATAGTTTGTTTCTGGTGTATTTATAGATTCTAAAGGCATGGCTGATGTTTTCAGTAGCATCAATCTCTGACTCACAGATCTGTTGTTATCCATTATCTTTTGTTTTTAATAGAGAAGCAGCTGTGAATGGCAAAACTCTTCCAATCTTTCCAGAGATCATTTGACCAGGAAAAGAAGTCATTAAATAGTTCACTCACTTGCTATAAAATCAGGGGACTTTAGTAGTTAATTTAGAAAGAATGTCATTGGGGACAAGAGCAGGGGAAGTGGAATCTTACAATGCAAATGCAATTTACTCTATTTATATATATTCTTTAATTCTTTGTGTGTGTGTATGTATGTGTGTATGTGTGTATATATATACACACATACACACATACTATATGAGGGCTATCTTTCAAAGTTATCATCTGAGGAAGGTATGTACTTACTCCAGTGGTGGAACCTTCATTTAACAAATATTTAGATTAGAATTTTAAAATGTGTTTCTAATAATATTTGGCTTTAATTATGTGGGGCAGTTTCTAATTTTATGCATCTATATGTATACAAGTGGGATTTGAAAAGACTGAAGAGTGTTCAGTGATAACACACTGCCATCCCATTTCATTATTTGAAGGAGCAGTTAAGATACTTGATGGAGCCCAGCCGGGTGTGGTTCAGCGGTTGAGCATCGACCTAGGATCTAGGAGACTGCGGTTTGGTTCCCCATACAGGGCACATGCCTGGGTTGCGGGCCCGATCCCCAGTGGGGGGCGTGCAGGAGGCAGCCAAACAAGGACAGCTCCTCTCATCATTGATGTTTCTATCTCTCTCTCCCTCTCCCTTACTCTCTCTGAAATCAATAAACATATATATATATATATTTTTTTTTTTTAAAAAAGAAGATACTTGATGGAGAGAGTGGTGGTATGGGAATCCAAAGGGGATTCCTATTTCTGGCCCTACAATTTGATCTGCATGACCTTGGGTAAATCATTTAGGTCCTGGGCCAAATGTAAAAGAAAGAAATAATGTTTGCCACAGGGAAGAGCTATGAATTTCTTTGACAGACACAAAGGAAAGGTTTCATGTAAAAATAAGTTACAGTGTTTGTCTTAAGAATTTGGTATGGCTAGTCTCTTATGAAATAGGTGGGTAGATAGTTATTATCTGAAAATGGTCTCCCTGCAGCATTTTCACTTTGCTTATTTGAAGTTTCACAGCCATTTCTAAGACACAAGATAATAAAGATTTAGCAGTTACCACGGAAAAAAGCTCTAGGCCTGAAGGTGGAAAGAAACCATCTCATGGGCCAGGCACCTTATTTTATAGGTGTAAGGATAAGAAAAGGCACTTTATGGTTGCAATAACTTTTCTATTTACTTTAGGAGACTCTAGACTTTAATGTGTCACACCAACTGTGAGTACATATAGGTTAATCCCTGATGAACCCCAGCAGTGACTTCTGGTAACAAATAATGCTGACCTCACACTGTGGACTGTTAGATAATCAGACTTATGGAATAACTCTTTCATAAGGTCCATAAAACTATTTATTACTCAAAATTGACTGGCTTTATTTTTAGCAAAATGTTACTTTAATATTATATACTCTAGGTTGATTATTTAATTTCTCTCAACTTTAATCTTTCTATGAGTTATACAGTATTTCTTTCTCTCTCTCTTGCTCACACACACACACATGCTAACTTTTAAAGAAGTAAATAATATACATGAGAAACACAAATTCTATATGATAAAAACACTAATGATATTATTTATCGAGTGCTTACTGTGTGATAATCTCTGTGCTTAATATTTCACCTGCATTAATTCATTTAAGCCCCTTAATAAATATATGAGATATGTACTATTGTTATCATTCCAAATTTGCAGGTAAAGAAATAGTCTAAGAGAGGTTAATTAACTTACATAAGGTCACACAGCTGGTGCATGGCAGAACAGAGTTGAAACCCAGAGAGTATGTTTGGCTCTAGAGCACTCCTATCTGAAGTGAGCACATACTAAGATCTCTACTAGATAAAGCAATAGCTTATGAACAGCCACTGAAGGACAAAGTCTATAAGTTCATTCAAGCTGAGCTAGATTTCCTCCGGGCCTTGATTCCCACTGGTCAGTAAAGCATAGCTGGCAGCTAAGGCCAGTCCTGCCAATGCCCTGGCCCAGGGTTGGCTAAGCAGGCCAGCATTAGGAGGCCATCATAGCTGTCCCTTCTCACCTGTTGGACTGAGAAGTACAGAAGCTACTGGGCCTGAGCAGCCTGGGCCCAGAACCCTCAGAGGGTGTGTGACCAAGAGTCTGCTCAAGCTGATAGCCAGTTCTCCCAGGGGAGCTCTTTGCTCCTGAAATGACTTTCTGGACAAATGACATCATAGCTATTAGCTATGATGGTTGCAGACAGTTTAAAGGGCAAGTCACCCACTTATAATCCTAAACCTGGATCTTGAAAATGATATAGAAGAGTGTGAGCTCTGTGATAAAAGCAATTCTAAATTATGCTCTCCAACACTCCTGTGAGGGGCAGGCTCTGGCCCTCTCATTCTTGCCTCGACCTTTGCAACAGCTATTTCTTCTACTTAATATCCACTTTGGATTTCTGTGTAGGCTTTCATATGTATACATATTCCCTGGTAAAAATACATTGTAGTGTGCGTGGAGGTGGATTCATTACTCTGTTAGCGAGAAGATGTGCTCTGGACCCAGGGGTGCACTTATTATTGCATCCTTTCAAGGGTCCTTGAAAGATTCACATGAAGGATACAATTAGTAGGATATTAATAAGTTTACGGAAGATTTGAAAAAAGAAAGGAATTTAGAACAGTTTTTAAAAAATTCTTTTAGAGAACAGGAAACTCTTTTATAAGCTGGTGTAAATGGAAAAACTTTGGCTCTAATTCCGGAAAAAGAATCATTCATGGAAAACCCCCAGTTAAAAGGTCACTTTTAACTGAAACCGAAAGAATAAAAACAAGTTCAAAGTGTAAATTCAGAGGAGGAGCTAATATTCTTTAAGATGAAAAGAAATGTGATGCTTTTCTAAAATGCTGTCTTTGGGAAATTTATAAAGTAGTTGTCATTTTTATTGATTTAAATGATTCTATCATTATCATCTGTCCAGAAAACAAAATTAAATATTTCTTAAGAACATTGAGGAAACTGAATCTAGCCTTAAACAGAGGGACTTCTCCTTTCTTTTTGGTGTTCCTAATATATATATTATATCACATTTCCTTTATCCACTCATACATTAATGGGCACTTAGGTTGTTTCCATATCTTGGCTATTGTGAATAAAGCTGCAATAAACATGGGATATCTTTTTGAGACACTGATTTTATTTCTTTTGGTTATATACCCAGAAGTGTGATTGCTGAATAATATGACAGCTCTATTTTTAATTTTTTTGAGAAACCTACATACTCTTTTCCATATGAAAAAAAAAGTACCAATTTACTTTCTCACCAACACTGTACAAGGCTTCTTTCCCCCCCATATTGTACCAACATTTGTTATCTTTTGTCTTTTTCATAGTTGCCATTTTAATAGGTGTGAAGTGGTATTTCATTGTGGTTTTGATGTGCATTTCCATGATTATTAGGGATGGTGAGCACTTTTTTATATTCTTGTTGGCCATTTGTATGTCTTCTTTTGAGAAATGACTATTTAGAGGCTTTGTCCATTTTCTTTCTTTCAAATCAGGCATTTGTAAAGAAGAGCACATACATTAATTACGTAAAAATAGCTTTTGAATAGTAGAGTAAGTCATCATATTGTCATTAACAGCAGCAAAGGAGAAAATGGGGATGGCCAGGTGGATCCTCATGGTGGATACAAAAGCAGAGCTGTGTTTTTGTCCATTTTAAAAATTGGGTCATTTATTCAGTTTTTTTTCTGTTATTGAGTTGTAGGAGCTCCTTGTATATCTTGAATAATACTCTCTTATGATGTATGGTTTGAAAATATTTTCTCCCATTCCAGCGGTGGTCTCTTTTGTCTGTTGATTCCTTGGCTATGCAGAAGCTTTTTGGTTTGATACAATCCTACTTGTCTATCTTGCTTTTGTTGCCTATGATTTTGGGGTAATATACAAAAAAGTCATTGCCCTAACCAATGTCAAGAAGATTTTCCTCTATGTTTTCTTCTACTAGTTTTACAGTTTCAGGTTTTATGTTTAAGTCTTCAATGCATTTTCAATTGATTTTATATATAGTGTAAGACATGGGTCCTATATAATTCTTCTGCATATGAATATCTAGTTTTTCTAACTCCACTTAGTGAAGAGTGTGTTCTTGCCACCTTTACTAGATAGTACAAGAAAAGAAAGTTACAGGTCAATATCCCCAATGAACATAAATGCAAAAATCCTCAACCAAATACCAGCAAACTGAATTCAACAGACACATTAAAAGGATCATACATCAAGATCAATTGGGATTTATCCCTGAGATACAAAGACGGTTCAACATAGGCAAATTAAGAAATGTGACACCCACATTAACAGAATGAAGGATAAAAATCATATGATCATTTTAATAGATGTAGAAAAAGCATTTGACAAAATTCAACATTCTTTCATGATAAAAACTCTCAACAAATTATGTATAGAAGGAATGTACCTCAGTATAATAAAGGCCACATATTAAAACCCACAGATTACATTTACTCAAAGGTGAAAACTGAAAGCTTTTTCTCTAAGGTCAGAAATAAGACAAGTATGCCACTCTCACCACTTCAACTCAATATATTAGTAGAAGTCTTAGCCATAGCTATTAGGCATGAAAAAGACATTCAAATTGGAAAAGAAAAAGTAACATTGTTTCCATTTGCAGATGACATGAACTTATATATAGAAAACTCTAAAAATTCCATGAAAAAAGAACTAATAAACAAATTCAGTGAATTTTCAGAAATATATATATATGTATATGTAATCAGTTGTCTCTATACCATAACAACAAACTATCTGAAAAATACATTAAGAAAACAATCCCACTTATAATAGAATTAAAAACAATAAAATACTTGGAGATGCTTTAACCAAGGGTGTGAAAAACCTCTACACTGAAAACTATAAGACGTTGATGAAAGAAATTGAAGACACAAATAAATGGAAAGATATTCTGAGTTCATGGATTGGAAGAATTAATATTGTTAAAGTGTCCATACTACTTAAAATAATCTACAGATTCAAAATACAATCCCTATCAAAATTTCATTGACATTTTACATAGAAATAGAAAAAAACAACCCTAAATTTCATATGGAACCACAAAAGGTTCAAAATAGCCAAAGAAATCTTGAGAAAAAAGAACAAAGCTGGAGGCATCACACTTCCTGACTTCAACTATATTAAAAATAAAATTAAAAAAATATATATATGTAAAAGCTACAGTAATCAAAACAGTATAGTACTGGCATAAAAACAGACATATAAATCAATGGACCAGAGGAGAGAACCCAGAAATAACTTCATACATTTACAGTCAACTCATTGTCTACAAGTACCATTTTCTTTATGAATGGGAGTTCTTGGATACTTTCTGAGCCCATTTATTCTTAGTTTATTTATAATAGTCTGTTTTTTCAAATGTATCCTCCACTCATTCAAAAAATATATTTATTGAGCACTTAGTATGTGCCCTGGACTGTTAAGTTTTGAGGCTGCCAAAATGACTGGGTATGAAATCATGTTTGAAGCTATCAGATCATCTCCAGGCTTGAGATCAGCAGGCATGTAGGATCACTGAGAGCTTTCACATTCAGGAAGAGTTAGAAAAGCAGGAAAGAAACATGATTATCAAGTACAACTTCTATATTAGGCAGGAAGCCCAGAGTTTTAAATTTAATTTAATTTATGTCTTTTATAATCATGATATTATTCCAGATTAGAAACTTCTAATATATTAATTTATCTGTGAATATAAATTTCAATTTATTTAATTTATGTGTTTTATAATCATGGTTACATTCCAGATTAGAAACTTCTAATATATTAATTTATCTGTGAATATAAATTTCAATTTATTTAATTTATGTGTTTTATAATCATGGTTACATTCCAGAATAGAAACTTCTAATATATTAATTTATCTGTGAATATATAGTAATTATTATATATTTCTTTCATCTGTTGATTCATTTTCGGTGTCTTATTGATTCATCCCTCCCTACAATTTCACCTGTTAGCTAATCCCCTGGATATTCTTTTAGTCCTGCAATACACTACTGATTGCTGCTACTGGGAAAAACTATCTAGAACAGTGCTATCCAAGAGAAACCTAATGTGAATCACCAATATAATTAAAAATTTTAAGTAGCCACATTAAAAGAGTGCAAAGAAATAGGTGAAACTAATTTAAACAGTACATTTTATTTAACTTGCCATATCCCAAACATTATTATTTCAACATGTGATTAATAAAAATGTATTTGTGAGATATTTTGTATCCTTATTTTTCTGGTACCAAGTCTTTGAAATCTGGTGCCTATTTTATACTTATAGCACATCTCAATATGTACCAGTCACATATTGTCAGGTGTTCAAAAGCCACATGTGATTAGTAGCTTCCATATTGGACAGTGAAGATCTAAGAACATTTTTTTCTACCCTTTTTATTTCTGATAAAAAAAAAAAGATGATAAATTGTCAATTATTAAAATTCCTTCATAGACAACTTCCAGCCACTCACTAGCCTCATTTCTTTCAAGATCTTGTTCTTAGTAAAGTGATTCTGGTTATTCTGTCACTAAAATGACTCATCTTTTTCTCCTTTTACCTTTTCTCACAAACCCTTCATCTGCCAATACATCAGCCTTACCTGGTTCAAGATCTCAAACCACTTCCTTCCTCAGGAAGCCTTTACCAGGTCTTGCTCTCTGCTTTCCTTCGTACCAAGGTTGCCAATCAGGTTGCCAGTCTGTACCTGTATAGTACCTAGTTCATATCATCTCCTCAACCAGAACCTTTTGATTCTTTTATAGCCTCTCTCCACAAGAGGTCAAAATGAGTGTTTATTGATTTGCTGACCAAAATTTGGTGCTAAATTTTATAGAAGCATAAATAAACTACTGAACCATATATTTTACTCTGTGCCATTTCACTAGTTCATTCATTCGTTTACCAAATATTAATTGAGCACTTATCAAAAACTATGCTAGGCAATGACAGTACAATATTCCCAATACATCATGTGTGTCTTTCGATGTCAACACAATGTCACACTCTGAATTTTACAAATGTGGAAACTGAAGTTCATGGAGGTTAAGTGGTTAAGCTGGGTTATAGAGCTTCTTGATGGTGGAGCTGGGACTAGAAATAAGGCCTTATTTTCCCCTCCAGAACATCATGCTTTCTCTGCATTGTGAATACACGTTACAAATCCTGTGTAACAAACATAGATTTTATAGGAAACAACTCAGCTAACACTGTTGCATACTGGAACCAATTTTCCACTGGAAAAATTCTTTTTTCTTAAGCACTTTTCCTTCTCTTTACTGTGGCAGCTTTTCAAAAGTACTGCAGTTTTCATGAGCAAATCTTAACTTGTGAATTGGTGGCAGTTAGAAAGAAGACAACATGTTCCCAAAGTTAACTACAAATTTCATTTTTCCATAACTTTCTGCTTTCAGGATTTTGGCTCATCAGTCAGTAAACTATAGGTGTGCCTGTCACCAACATGAAGGATAAATTTTAGTTTAGCCTAAAACTCGACCTCAGGTGATAAAAATCTAATTTCACAACATTGTCTTCCACCTTAACAACTGATAGAGTAGACAGAGTACGTAATTTGACAGATGTAAGTAGTACATATATAATTGTTTATAGTTAATATCTGAATCTATGTACACAGTAGGGACAATTTTTAAACAGAAATCTATTTTAGTCTTTTGTGCTTTGTTTTGTAAAAGTGGTTTTTCTTAATTTGGGTGGTATTTTTAAAGTTATCATTGTGTAGATATTATCTTCACAAAATATGCTTTATAAACTATTTAAAATGATATATTTTAAGGTATAGTCTTTGTTTTACTACATCTGAATAACGGAATAATCCAGTATTCCTGGCATTCACCCCAGACATACTGGATTTACATTTTTAAATAAATCTTTCAGATGATTTCTATGCACATGTGATTTGAAAGGAGAGGAGTTTAAAAATACTCCTTTTCCTCAAGACACTGATGTTTTCCTTGCCAGCTGTCTTTCCATGTATGCTACTAGAAGTATTATCAACTGCTATCTGTTAAGTTGATTGACAAGACCAGGTATTCTGAAGTTTGTAGCTGAATCATTTGCTCAGTGGAGTGCATTTATTTAGTTTATTTTCAATCAATTAGGTAATCAATAACTCTTTGGAATAGCTTCTCAAGCAAGGCTTTGCAGAGAATAACCAAATATATCATAGAGCTGAGCTTCTAGAGCACTTTGCTAATGCCTCTACCATATAGTCATCTCACTGTATTTACCACATTGCTCTGCTGCTGTGCCCCTCTCCTTGCCTGGCGGGGGATTCTATGACTGTTAGGCACCAAATCTTACTCATTTTTGTGGCCCCAGCTCCCAGGACCATGCTTGGTATGTAATAACTGCCTATTATGTCTGTACTTGAATTTTAAATGAACAGATATGCCACCAGAATATATTCCAGGAAGTGAGATAGAATGTTCAAGTAGTTGAATTTGAAAGCCAGGGTGCATTCCAAGACCACAGGTAGCTCTAGAGAAATGTTCAAGGAAGGATGTATAGGTGGGTTTCAATTTATACTTATTTTAATTAATTTTAGTGAAAATATACTCTTAAATTTTATATGTTGCATTAACATTTTCAATGTTATTAAAAATTCTTTAAGCAGAATTAATAACTGTATAATATTTAATTGAATGTACATATTTTGTACTAATCTCCTCAGGATTTTCCTGTGTTTTCTTTCTTTTCTTTTATAAATGCTTCATTGAACATTCTTTACAAAGTTTTTTTTTTCTGTCTTTTGACTTATATAGGGCCAAATTATATTCATATATTTTTGAGACTATTTAAATATGAGATCAAATCATATTAAAAGTCATATATATATCTTTCTATATATAAATGAATGAATATGACATTTAAAAAAGATATTTCTTAAATGAATTGCTTAAAGTTTAGTAATTTCTTACAGAAGTGACATTATGAACTGTAGTTAGGTTCCCAGGCTGCATTCTGAATTTTATTTTTATCCATAGAACCAGCTGAAATACCATTTATAACCCCAAATTCTAACTTGTGCTAAGACATTCAAATATTAAAACTTGATCTTGATTCCAGAATCTAAAGACATCTTTACATGGTTGAAATCATATCACACACACTATCATCTACTTTTATTTATTTATCTAATTTAAATTTTTTAACTAGATTTGCTTTAAAATTTTTTTTATTTATCTTTATTGTTGAGAGTATTACAGATGTCCCCCATTTTCTCCCCATTGTCTCCCTCCACCAGGTTCCTCTCTCCCCACCCCAGGCCTTCACCACACTCTTGTCTGTGTCCTGGGCTCTGCATACATATATTCAGTTAATCTCTTCCTGCCCTCCCCACCCCCTTCCCTCTGGGATCTGTCAGTCTGTTCCATGCTTCCATGCCTCCAGACCTATTTTGTTCAATTTATTTGTTCATTAGTTTCCTCATATAAGTGAGATCTGACTGGCTTATTTTACTTAGCACAATACTCTCCAGGTCCTTCGTTGCTGTCTCAAAGGGTAAGAGATCCTTCATTTTTAAAGCTGCATAGTATCCATTGTAAATGTACCACTGCGTTTTTATCCACTCGTCTACTGATGGGCACTTTGGTTGTTTCTAGATCTTGGCTATTGTAAATAACGCTGCTATGAACATAGGGGTGCATATATTCTTTTGAATTAGTGTTTCGGGCTTCTTCAGATATATTCCCAGAAGTGAGATTGCAGGGTCAAAGGGCAGTTCCATTTTTAATTTTTTGAGGAAACTCCATACTGTTTCCCACAGAGACTGCACCAATCCCCATTTCCCCAACAGTGCATGAGGGTTCCCTTTTCTCTACATCCTCGCCAGCACAATCACCTACTTTTATCCCATTTAATACATTTTCAACCATGTCATTAGTGGCTACATAGTCTTCTACTGGAATCTGAGTGTAGTACATATTTTTGAATTGTCAAATATTTATGCTGTTGCTTTAACTTTATAAAAAATGCTCTGATGACTAACTCAGTCTTTTTCTTATTGTATTACCCTAGGACACATTTACATAATGTGTATGAACATTTTCATGCTTGAACTTTGCCAAAGTTAGAGCAATTGAAAAAGACACTATTGAATGGGTACCCTAGTTTCACCACCACCTTGGAAATACTGAATGAGGACATTTTAAGCATTATGTTAACTTCCTAGGTATTACATGGTATCAACTATGGTAGCAATGGACACCATACTGACAGTCATTTATTAAACACTTTGTGTTAGGTATTTTATTAGGTGCTTTGCCAAGATTATTTTATTTAATCCTTCAAATAACCATGTGACATGACTATGATCACACAATGAGGGAATAAAATTGATAGATGTAAACACTTTGCAAAAATCTTAGGACTGGTAGGTGGCCAACCTGGAATCTGAGGTAGAGTCTGACTGCATACCTGTGTTCACCGTTGATTTTTTTATCTGCTTCATTATTTAATTTGTATTCCTTTTTATTACTAGCTACATTAAGCATTTCCTCCATTTATTTATTTGCAAATTATATTTCTTATGGTATGAATAATCTGATTGTGTCTTGCGAATTTATCTATTGGAATATCAATGACTTTTCTTACCATTTTGTATGATTTTAAAAATATACTATAGATGGGAACCCTTTGTGAATAATATCTATTGAAAATATTGGTTTCTATTTCATTTCTAGGTTGTTTTTATTATAAATAAAAGTTCTAATATTCCTAATTTTATCTCTCTGTAATTTCTTCAAATTAATCGGAGCATCAAAGTTTATTCTTCCAAAAAGTGGATATGTTTTTCTGTTTTTTAGAACTTTGATGCTTAGATTTTAAAACATTTCTTTGTTTAAATTGAATATATATATATATGTATATATATACACACACACACATACACGCACAGTCTACTTTTGGTATATTGACCATTTTAGCAAATGAATGTGAAAGTTGGATGGAGTTGTGTGAGAGAAAGAATTAATACATATGGAATATGTGCTATATGCTCAGCATTTTATATAAATGCATGGAATCTGGTTAGCAGATTTTTTATTAACCCGCTGTTGATATGACAAGAGCCTAAAGTAAAGTGTTTGCAATAGGAGAAGAAGAAGAAAAAAAAGACAGGGTCAGATAACTTCTACATCTTTCCTTTTTCCTTTGTGCCTTACATTGAGTGTCTAACACTATACCAAGTGGAGAAAATTGAAGAATTCCTAATAATTTTGGGTTTTACAAAGAAAAATGTTTTCTGGTAAAAATATTTATATCAACAATTCAGGTAAAAGCAGGATTATTTTTTTTGGACCAAATTGTGGGTTTTAGGAATAGACGTTAATCATGAGATTATCATCTACTGAACCAGAGGAGCCATGCTGACATCTCTTTATTGTGAACTTAAGCATTTTAATGGGTTTAGTGCAACAGGGAAGAGATTTTTGGAAATAAATTATGCACTTCTGCTCTTTAGCTGTCATCTAGAGTTGATTGCTCACCCTCTGGTTTCTATGACTTGTTCCATAGGCAGTTCTTATGGCTTTGGACACAGGAGGACAGGGTACAACCCTCAATTGGCCTCATTTAAAACTAGTCAGACTAGTTAACCCAGTTACTTTTACAGTTTTGGTGATGAAGTTTTATAATATTTGAGAATTATACAGAAACAGAAACTATAATAATGGCAAACACTTGAATAGGACCCTACTGTTTACACACACTTTGACAATACATTATTTAAGTTGTATAACAGTGTAAGAGAATTGTTTTGAAACTGGAACCTGACTTCAGTTTCCATATATTACACAATGTTGGAACTAGCAAAAAAGAAGGCTTAGCAATAGAAAACTTCAGTTATAAAGGGTTGTGATCTGGAAGAGATTCTCCACCTTAATTTAGGAAAGGAAAACACAAACAAGTGGATAAACAAAAGGGGAGGGGCAAAAATTAAAAAACGTTTCTGAGGAAGAAATTTCTCATAGTGAAGACTGAATGCCTTAAGGAAGTTTCAGCATTTCTTCTCTAGTTTGAATTTACTGTTTGGAATGCTTGTAAATGTTTAAGCCCGATAGTTAGAAACAGAATAATTGACAACCCCAAATCATGTGATTTTTATAAGTAGTGACTCTCCACTCTTCAAGGTTGTTGATGCTGAGGAGGATGATGATAATTAAAGTTAATGTTTACTGAGCCTTACCATGTACTGTGTTGACAGAATTACATGAAATATGTCATAATCCTTACAATAACCTCATGAAACAAGACCTATTTTCAAACAGGGGAAAATGAAGCATAGAGAGGTTGAATAATGTACAGTAAGTGGCTGAGCTGTGATTAGATATGAGATTACCTGACTCCAAAGTTTGCATGCTTAATGATTATACTCTACTATAAGACAGATATTAGGGACATCCTAGCAAAGTTCCCTCAACAAAAACATTGGTATTTAGCAGTCTATTGGTATTTAGCAGTCTAGCAGAAGGACTGCTCAGCCAAGTTTCACACACTAGTCACTTGTTACTCATGTTATTGACCTTCACAAAGTAGTCTGGAAAACCTCCTAGTGTGCAGGTCATAGGGCTGAGTTCATTTCTCCAATGGACCATTGAGAAAGTGCCTGGTGTCTTCACGGGGCAGCCAACATGGCCATAGTGGGAGGGGGCGAGCCCACTCGGCAGGAGCTCTATCATCTCAATGTGTGTTTTTTTCCTATTACTGATCGTGCATATTTTATAGATAAGAAACCTGAGGCTTAGAGAAACTTGCCTGGTTTCATGATGTTTATCCTTTTTGGAGAGCAGGGAACAATGTTTTGGACTTGAAGAGGTTTTCATTAAACATAAATAGTGTGGATAAAGGCCTCAAGATCTCCTTCTTTGGAAACTCTGGAAACTCAATAAACCCCAGGACATCAATCAATCTAGATAATTTCTTAAAAAGCTTTCTATATTTGGCTCGGCTCTAAAAATACTAGGCTCTAATAGAGAAGAGATGTTTCTCTGATAAGAAAATGAAATTTGTACTTTTTCTCTCTCTTTTTCTTTTTCTCAGAATGGTAACTTCCTTGTTTCTCGCCCTTTCAGAGAATGTGTGTTCTGTCAGCAGCTAAGAGCGCAGATCTGGGCGTTGATCAGGACTCTGAAGTGCGGCCTGAGAAAACACAGAACTGAGGTAAAAAGTTCCAGGAAGCACGGTCAAGCCTGTCACGATGTTCTGTGGTATTTCAAGTGCTTAGTAAAAGGTGAACCTGAGGTGAATAGGAAAAGGGTAAAGGCTCAACTTACTCTGAGAAACAAAAAACTCTGAAGAGCAAAATGTGGATTTTTATTTTCTGTGTAATATAAGGAAGGCTTTGGCTTTTGTTAAATAGAAGAAACAACTCTCAACTTGAGTTTGGGGTACACTTTGGATGAAATCTGGATCCTCTGTTATGATCCTCAAGGCTTTTCATCATTTGTCTTCGCTGGCCACACCGCCTGCCGTTCTGCCCCCATTCACCTTGCTCCGATCGCACTGGCCTTCATTCATTCCCTTGCCACCTGCTTCGGCTTAAGGACCTTTTACCTTTGCCATTCCCTCTGTCCGAAATGCCTTTCCTACTGCTTTTCACTTTGCAAATTCACTCTCATAATTTATTTCTCTGCTCAGATATCATACCCTTATAAAGCCTTTGCTAGACCACCAACCAGTGCTTGTGTCCCCTGCCCCCCCAGGCCATCTTGTGCACTAATCCATAGTTCTCCTTCCTTGGGGACACATGGGAAGATAATACTTTCCTGACCCCCTTGCAGTTAGGCAGGACTCTGAGACAAGTTTTAGTCAAGAGGACATGGATGAAAGTGATGCGATAGAGTAGTCCCAACAGCCTCTGTGTTATCCAGGTGTGAGAACAACAGGGAACAGAGCCCTGCTGCTACATAAGAAAAGAACTCCACCTTTGTTGTCTTAGGACACCAAGATTGGGGGGTTATTTGGAGGATCATTATTCTCCTATTTTATTTTCCTCAGAGCACCTGCTTCTTTGAAATGATCTCATTAACTTGTTACTTATCTGCCCCACCCTTCCAAACATTGACGAGTTCATCAGTGCAACACAGTTCACTAAAGGGTAGCTATTCCTTTGTTGTCTATGGATTCCCATCAGTCTCAAACCATCTAAGCAAGTCTTTCAGAGCAGCCCTTCAGCCTTCTGCTAACTTCTTTGGCATGAATCTGGCAAATAAGGAGATGCCTATGAATGGTCGTTGATGAACGAGGCTAGATGCCCACTGCCTCGATGTTCTCCCTGTCCCAGACCGTTTCTCCTGGCAGAAGGCAGCTTATAAACTGAGCAGAAACAGACAGAACAGATATTGTTTCCTGTCCCTAATGAGAGTCTCCTCCAAACATGTACTCATGGGGTGTGGTGACACCTGACCTTTATATCCTGATGTAAATCCCTCTATCAACTTTGTTGTGTCTGGGTTATATGGTATTGGACATGACATAATGTCCATATCCTCTGGCTAAGGTCTTTCAAAGACACAGCACACTACCTTAGCTTTCCTATGGAGTAAGCATACAATCGCATTATCAAGATAGTAGCATAATGCAGATAATTTTGACAGAATAGATGCCACCCAGGGCTGGCTTCATGAGCATGTGAACTGTGCAGTTATAAAGGGCCTTGTCCTCAGTAAGGCCCCATGTTTGATTTAATGTTCTACTGTCACTATTATGAAATTCTTAATAATATTTGAAGAAAGGGGCTTATCTCTCATTTTCATTTTGATTGAGCACCACAAGTTATGTATCTGGTCCTCATGCGAACTGAGGTTAGATTGCCTGGTGAATCAGGTCAGTTTGTAGAGCAGAGTCCAATGGATTAGTGTTATTCCCGATGCATCTGTCAATATCCTTCATTCTATTAAGGTAAATGATACAGACAACAGTGCTGTGATGGCCAGAGGGAAGTGTGCAGGGGCTGGGTGGAGGTGGGCAAATGGAAGGAAAATTAGCATCTGTAATTGGGTCAACAATTGAAAAAAAGGTAATTGACATTTCTGTTTGTAAATTTTGTTTGGAAATGACTACTCTGTTATTGGTTTCACCTGAAAAGGATTTATACTTATTTTAACCTTTTACACCTTACTTTAAAAAGGAGTCTAAATTTGGCCCCGGTGAATATTTTCCCTGTGCTCCTAACATCATTATTTTATTTCAAAATTGTACTAACATAGCCATTTCTTTCTTACATAGATATAATATGTTTCATTCCTGCATATAAATTTAAGTTTAAAATTTAAATCAAGTTACTTGCAAAGAAGACATCCAAAAAGACTTGAAGGTTCAAATTTGCCTTTTGGGCCTAGAGTTTTAACCACCATTTGATAAATGATTACAAAATAATCCAATACTAAAATAAACTTCTGTAATATTTTAAACAAAAATAAACACACACACACACACATGCAAATAAAATTCTAAATTAAGAGATACTTAAAAGTTTAACCTGAAGATATTCTAAATGATCAGTTCATTTCCCTTTGTTGAATCTACAATTTAAGGAGAAAGTGAGTGACCTGCATTCAGAGGGTAAAACTCAAGGCAAGTATGTGTTTTACTGGGTTGAGATAAAAAAACAAACACGCCCTTTAGAAGCAAAAACAAAGTTGGCTGACTTCATTGTTAGGGATGCTCTTACACAATCAATTCTGTGTCATAACTGGAAATATGAGAACCTGTTCAGTAAAAAGAATCCTCATCTCTATTGCAGCCCTAGGAAAGGGGGGAATACATGAAAAGTCATTTTTGTTTCTACCAAGCAGGACCTCTGTGGTATGGTGATAACTGTTGTGCTTCTGTATATGGTAGGAAGACCATGATTTATAATACATTGCTTTATTCTGTATGCTTTTGTGCTCTATGAGATTAAAAATCATAACACCTTAAACACAAGGCTATAATTCAATTTTCTAATCAGTACTTCTAGTTCAGATGTAATATGAATTTTGAAAACTTCTCAAATAAATATTGCTCTAGATCCCAGAAGAGCTTCCTTTATGCCAATGAACTGAAGACATTGGTTATTTGTCTTCATCTACAATAGCAACATGGAAAGTGGGGTTGGGAGATTGTCTCTAGAAGTAGATTCTTTTTATCCATCTAAATTATTTTGAATTTAATCCATTTTTCAATTTGGATAATCCATTTTCTTAAAGGTAATACATTTCAATTGGTAGTTTTTTGGTTGTCTCTTAATTTCCCAACAAGAGGTCTTGCTTTTCAATTTCCTATAATTGTTAGGCACATTTAAACAAGCAGTAGAGTAAATCTGTTGACTCAGCCTGATTCTACCAGACTCTGTTTATAATAATAATTTAAAATCTATTGCTTTAGTTGTTAGAGCTGGATTAGTCCAATAGAGGCAGCTAATTTAATTTCAGGTGTTCTGAGTCTTTTTGTTATTGAGAATCTGTCCTTGAATGAGATTACATTTGTTAGGTCATTCCAATGAGGTTACTCTTAGGAAACTCTACCAAAGGATCATGAATGTTCACCACTCTGAGCTAAAGTTGAAATAGCATGTGGAAGATGGGGTGTTGGGAAGCTCTGTAATGTATTATAAATTTCACAAGTTATTAAAAATCTAATGCATAATACATTAGTGCTGTTTATTGGGTTTCTCATGCACATTAAACCCTTTATATACATATGTTTATCTAACACTCCCAATAACCTCTATTTTTATTTTCAGAGAGTTAGGACTTGCTTGAACTCATAGAATGCAACAGTGTTGAAACTATACTGACTCCAGGTCTGATTCTAAAAATCCAGTCTTTTAACCCTTGTATCTTACTCAAAATTTATAATATGGAAACCAAATAATTTTTATTATTGAGTTCTATTAGGGTACAGTCATTTTCATCAACCCCCTTAGTAAATCAATAATAACTTCTTATCATAGGTCACTTAGGTTCTATTTAGTGCCATCTGTGTTTTTTTTACTTCTTGGTTTGTTCTTATGGTTTTACTAAAAGACAGCCCACACATGTACATTATTGCTTTCAAGGGGAGAAATATACATATTGGTAATGCTGATTTTCACTTATTACAAAGCACAAAATATGATTACCACAAACCATCTACCAGAGTATAATTTCCATTGCTAGATACAGCGAGTTTAAGGGCAGTTGAGGGCACCCTCATCATCATCATGATCAATAATAGCAGCTTTTATTGAGCACTTTTTTACTCTTTGTCTACCCTAGGCTAAGTGATTTATAAATATTGAATGTATTCCTCACAGTCACTGTATAAAACAGGTAGTGATAATATTTCTGTTTTATAGTAAAGGAGGTAATATTCAGAGTTAAGTAAATTTGCTCAAGATAATGACAAGAACACATGACTTAGAGAGTTGTACATGCTGGATTCACATCCAACTCTGTATCTCACCAACTTTTAATTTTGTAACTTCAGTTACATTATCTAATGTCTCTAGGCTTATATTTTTACACTATGAAAATAATAAATGTTCATGACAAATCATTTGGAAAATATGCAAAAAATAATTAGAAAGGAAAACAACCGCCTAGATCCTACTACCCACACACAGTCACTGTTAACATGTTGGTAGCTCTCATTTATATACTTAGTAATAAAGAGAATTGTTTTCTTTTTTCTTTTAAAGAGAGAGTTGTTACCCTGTTATATGTAGAATTTTTAAAAATACGTTTCATTGTCCAGCCGGGCATGGCTCAGCTGTTGAGCGTCGACCTAGGATCCAGGTGATCGGGGTTTGATTCCCAGTCAGGGCACATGCCCGGGTTGCGGGCTCTGTCAATGACTCTCTCATCATTGATGTTTCTGTCTCTCTCTCTCCCTCTCCTGTTCTCTCTCTGAAATCAATAAAGATATATTTTTAAAAAAAGTTTTATTTTCTAGAACTGTTTTAGATTTGAAGAAAGTTTTTGTAAGATTGTATGGATAGTTTCCACACCTGCTGCAATATTAATATAGTATTATAATATTATATATTATATTATTTTAATGCATAGTTTATTTAGATTTTATTAATTTTTTCTAATGTCTTTTCTCAGTTCAGGATCCCATTTGGGGTACAACATTTCATTTAGTTGTTATGTCTCTTTAGTTTCCTCTTGTCTGTAACAGTTTATTAGACTCACCTCGTTTTTAATGACCTTGACAGTTTTAAGGAGTACTGGTTTGGTGTTTTGAAGGATGCCCTTTTATTAAAATTTGCTTACTGTTTTTCTCATGATTAGACTGTGGTTATGGGTTTTTTTGTGGAAGACCACAGAGGTAAACTGCCATTTTCATCACATTATAGTAACGGTTTATACTATCACCATCATCTTGACCTTGGCTACCTGACTGAGGTAGTGTTTGCCAGATTTCTCCACTTTAGTTAGTCTTCTTCCCCCTTTCTGTTGAATTTTTTCATTTTGTATTTTTTGGAAAGAAGTCACTATGCATGGTGCATACCTAAGGAGTGGATATGTGTGTGTGTGTGTGTGTGTGTATTAATAATTGTATTACTTTAAAAATATTATCATTATTTTCCATGTTGTTATGAATATTATTTTATCAACTACACACTATGTATGGTTTAATAAACTGCATCTTTACAGTTGGATATTTAGGTTGTTCTTTTTTCATTTGGTTTTGTTTCTTTTAAGAAAGGGTCTTAGAAGTGACATTATAGGTTAAAAGTACAGATATTTTAAAGTTCTTGGTGCATACAGTTTCACCAAGGAGTCACACTAACTTATACTTCCATTAGCACTTTATGAAAATGAGTCTATCACTTGCTCCTCAGCAACATTGCTTATTATTATTTACCTTTTTGGCTAAGTTTTTGGCAAAATGGTTTTTACTATATTTTTAATTTGCATTGGCTTTATGATCACTAAGATAGGCAATTTACCCATGGATCGATCTATCTTTCCTTCTTTCCTTCTTTCCTTTCTTTCTTTCTTTCTTTCTTTCTTTCTTTCTTTCTTTCTTTCTTTCTTTCTTTCTTTCTTTCTTTCTTTCTTTCTTTCTCTCTTTCTCTCTTTCTCTCTTTCTCTCTTTCTCTCTTTCTCTCTCTCTCTCTCTCTCTCTCTCTCTCTCTCTCTCTCTCTCTCTCTTTCTTTCTTTCTTTCTTCTTTCTTTTTTA
Organism: Miniopterus schreibersii; assembly: GCF_964146895.1. Lineage (NCBI taxonomy): Eukaryota > Metazoa > Chordata > Mammalia > Chiroptera > Miniopteridae > Miniopterus > Miniopterus schreibersii. The sequence continues at coordinate 63,158,274 of NC_138106.1, read as the reverse complement.
TTTATTTTTTTAGAGAGAGGAAGGAAGGGTGAGAGAGAGAGAGAGAGGACATCAATGTGAGAGAGACACATCAATCAGTTGCCTCCTGTATGGGCCCTGACCAGGGATCAAACTTGAAACCTAGGTATGTGCCCTGACCAGGAACTGAACCCGAGACCTTCCTGTGCACAGGATGACACTCCAACCAACCGAGCCACATCGGCCAGGGCTACCCATGTATTTTTTGACCAGAGCTTCATCGTATCCATATGTATAATTAAAATAACAATCTCTATTTTACAGAGATATAACAAGAGTTAAGTGTTATGTGTGTAAGAACTTTGTAAATCTGAAAAGGTTTGTTGAATGTTGACAATAATTTTAGGTAGAAGAGTTTCAAGTGATAGGGCTTGTTATCACACTAAGAATTTTGATTTTGGGAAGAATATGGTAGCTTTAAGAAATTATTAAATAGGTGATAATTATTAAATGTGTCTAGTGGGCTGAAAGTTGGTAGTTTATACAAAAAATATATTTAGAATATATATGAAATAGTTTGTGTGATAAGACAAAAATTAAGGTGTCAGGTTTTTATAGCCTATCTCCCTCTTTTTCACCCATGGGACACAATGTCAAATTAATTAGTAACTAATTAGAATTTAGTTAGCTAATGCCAGTTTAGCAAACTACCCCCCCCCCCCAATATTTGAGGATAAAAAGAGCAAAAGTGATGTGTGCGGTTTTTCTCGAGAAAATTTGTTAGAAAAAATAGGAACTACATTCCCCTTGGACCTGTATCCAGTGAGAAGATGGGGTATACTAGAAGTGTTCAGTGCAATTAATATAAACATTTTGAAGTGTAGTATGTTCATCGCACCTTTGATCCTATTGATATTTCTATATGGGCATTAGAAAGACTCAGAAGGATAAATTAACTATGCTGATAATGTTGCTAAGTAGAAATGGGGTCATAGAAATAGTAACTGATCCTCTTTGATGCAGAAATCATCTGCCTTAGCTCAGGCTGCCAAACAAAATACCATAGACTGGGTGGCTTAAATAGCAGCAATTTATTGCTCACAATTCTGGAGGCAGTGTGCCAACAACGTAGATTTTATTGTGAGGCTTCTTCTCTTGACTTGTAGGTCACTGTGTACTCACATGACCTCTTCTTTGGGTGCACTGAGAGAGAGAGCAAGCTCTCTGGAGTCTCTTCTTATTTGTCCACTAATATCATCATGGGTCCTCACCCACATGACCTCATTCATCTAACTCTAATTATCTCCTAAAGGCCCAGTCTTCAAATACCACCCCCTTGGGGAGTAGGGCATGTGAACTTTAAGGGGATACAAACATTTAGTCCATAACATCTGAGAGGTAACATAGCAAGCATACTGTGGATGTATGTGCACCACACACACACACACACAACACCCTGTATATATAAAATGAAAGATTCATAGTAGACCATGGACAGCATATTAATTACTTCTGTTATTTCCCATTTAAGCTACTATATCAGTTTTTTGATCAGTTGCATTTAATAGTAAACATTAATGTTAGTTATTAACTAGTGATTGATTTTTCTCATGTAACAAGAAACCCAGAGATACTAGATGGCTGTTGGTGTTGGATCAATAGCTTGAGGCTGCTGGAGCTGAAGTCTTTATGATTCTCTTGCCTTTCTTTCATGGTTGCAAGATGATGGCTACAGCTGTCTTTCTCCTAAAGCTAAAGGAGCAAATAAGTGTATGTCAGCTGGGTCTTTTAAGTATTTTTCTACAAGACCCACCCAATGATTTCAGCTTATATTTTATAGACCAGAACTATGTCATATGGCTACTGTTATCTATAAGGAAGGCTAGGAAATATGTTTTATCTGAGACTATTAGTATGCCTTCTAACATGTGGACTCTGTTAATGAGCAAGAAGAGAAGGGATATTGGGTTGGAAGTCAGCAGTCTGTGCCACAACTACATAGCAAGAGCTGAAAAATATTGTGAATTAACAGAACTTCTTCCAATGGGTTGATAGTTCTCTCACACACCAAAACAGAAACTTAGGAAATTTCTGCCCCAAGGGGATATTTAAACAGAATTTCTCAAAAGAAAATTTTATTTAAGGGATTGGAGAAGACAGCATATTTTAGACAGTGGAGTCTACTCAGAGGACAGTCAGTAGTTTAATTCAATTGCAACGGGAGGAAATTTTTTGGTTGTTGGCAGATGTGCTGCTTCAAGACTTCCTTTTGGCTCTCAAGGTGACTCCTGCTTCCGATTTCCTGTGGTTGCAGCCCACTGTTTTGTTTCATTCAGAGACATCTTGTTCCTGTCTAAGTCACTGCACCATTACTCATCTTGCGTTGGCTCCTGGTTGGGGTTTCCAGAAAGTTATCCAAAGAGATTCAGGGATATGAAGGACACTGAACTGCTGAAGATCAAGAGTACGGTATTGAGAGATGTGCACTATTTGGGGTTCTTTCAGAGTCACAAGGAGCAAGTCAAGGTTTTAAAATTTGCTGTCTATGACAGCTGCTCCACTGTGTGCTGTAAGAAAGCTGGAAGGGAAATTCGCTTGTTTCTTTAAAAAGCTAGTGTTCTAGATCAATGTGGTCACAAGAGTAACTACATTGTGAGTTATATGAAGGGTGGAATAAAAGGTGGGGACACTCAGATGGGCCCTATGGTAACCCAGGGCAAGGATTATGAGAGAAAATAGAAGATTCATGCAAGAAACATAGCTGGGACAGAAGCACAGGGTGTCACTACTGATTGGATATACAAGAAGGGGAGGGGAGAAGACAAGGCAGAGGGAGGAGTTCAAGGTGATTGTGGCTTCCAGACTCTGAGTCTAAGAGAATGGAGCAGTCACAGGGATAACGAAACTCAGAGTGGGGTCTGTTAGGGAAGACGTGTTCTGTCTGTGCTCCCCATGGACTATGGAGGAGTTAGAGGGTGGAAGTCTGGCTGAATAGACAGAACAGAGAAAGGGTCTTGCATGGCGATTAAAGTGCTTAGTGGCAAATCTTTTGCCAACCACTTTGTGACAACATTTGATTTGAATTTTGAATTCAGACCCATTGCATAATGTACACAAACTCATTTTACATTAAAACACAGTGAGCATTTGTATTTGCTCATTACCCTATATCTTCCCATCTCTTCCATATCTCTGAGCCTGAATTATCACATATTCCAGAATGAGGCAAATTAAGTTTAATGACTTAAATATTTTTCTTTAAAGATTCAAAATAATATTGCCTATTTCAGGTTTAAGGGGACATCTTTTTATGTATGCCAAATTGCCATCAAGCTTTACCCATTCAACAGTTTCCAACTAGCTTTGATCACAGGCGGCAAATTGATTGCATAGCCACCTACACACATCATTCTGAGGACAATTCCTTAATATACTCCCTTTGTAGAGTGATTTCTATTGATGAACAATTGATGAACCATTCCTAAATGACATAGAGTATTGAAGATACGTGAAGATGTTTGACTCCTTTGATAAATACAAATACTAATTACTTCTTTAAGCTTTCCTTTTACTCCCTAGGATCCCATATTTAAGTTGGTCCAAGGAGTTGGTTTCATAGAGTAGTACTGAGGCAGGGTAACAGAATTGACGTTCATTTCTTTATTTCTTTATTCTTGTCTTATTTTCTGATAGGCCTCAATTCGTGAGCGCTGTAGTGGGGCAGCAGCTATCTGCTTAGCTCCATCACAACTGTGCACCTAGAAAATAAAGTGGCTAACATTAATATCAATCAGTTTTCTCTGTCCAGATTAGGACACATCAAAACAGGATTCTATTTCTCTTTGAGGACCTTTAACCTCTATATTATATTGCTCAGTTAGCAAATGTACATGTTTTTAGCTTTAGTTTGTTTTTTATGTTTATTTTAATCTGTCTTAAATAATATTTTATGAATCATATATCTCACTCTAAACTTTAAATGATTTTTAGAACAGGAAGTAGCTGTGCATGCATCAGTGAACTTCAGTAGAGGTATCAGTAGCTCCCTCAAATATGATTTTGGAAGTAGATTTGAGGTTTGTGATAGAAATCTTTTATGTTCTTGGTGAAGAAATTATTTCTTTCACATATTTTCTTAGATATCACCAGTCTGTGGCTACACATAGTAGTGAAAAAAAAAACAAGAAACAGACCTAACATTTGTTGAGCATTTTTTATATGCCAGAAACCCTTCCAAGTTCTTTAATTATTTAATCCTCACAACAATTCTGTGAGTTAGGTCCTGCTGTTATTCCCATTTTACAGATGTGAAAACTGAAACCCAGGGATGTTAGTGGGTTGCTTGCACAAGGTCATACAGTCAGTTACGGTGGAACCTGAGTTTGAACCCAGGATTTTGATTCCTACATGATTAACAATAACATAATATCATTTCATTTTAGTAGAAATAAAAGCAATTATATAGGCCCTGGCTCCCCTGTTATTACAGAACCTCAATTTCTCATAATGTGTCCCTGAATATTTTTTGCCACATGTGTTCACAAATCACTTGACTATCAAAAGGCACCTCTGCCAGATCCTCCGTGTCCTTCAGGCACGAATGGATCTTAGAATCATTAAGAAGCCACTGCTGTGGGGTGGGGCAGGCTGTGGCAAGGGGGACAACACCCTTTCCCCGCTGTTCATACTCTGGGAGTGAGGCCTCCCAGCTGTGCTGAGGTCACACTGAGTTTTAAACCCCCTTTCCAGATTTTTACTTACAGAATCCCTCCTCTCTTCAGGGCTCAAACCTGAGTCCAGCTGGAGACATGGAGTAACAGCCGCACTGCTAGCTCAAACTCTTCACCATCCCTTCATAAAATTGTCTTTGGGATTAGTCAGGCTCATTAGGCGTCGCTCCCCCTCAACATGAGTTCTCTCCTAATAGGTTTCTCTGGAACAAAAGAAATGGGCTCCTATCAAACTGTTCTTCAGTTTCCTAACATAATTGGTCATGTCTGAATCCCACAGCAGGCCCAGCTCCAACCCTCAGCACCATCCCATAAGCTAGTGGAAGAAATCATAGCCTTTCTTCTACTTAGGCTCACATAGCTGCCATGGGCTTCATCAGCTCCAAGGGGCAGGGGAAAATCAGGCTGCTTTTTTGACTCATACCTACTCCAGACATCATTATTTTCTGGGTTTCTTCTGCTAGGCTGCAACGACCAATCTGTTTCGCCCATCTGCCGTAACCTGGTAGTAAAACCTTAAGTGTGTGCCTCATTGAGCCTCTAGGCTTCATCTCAGGGAATGCAGAGCTTCTTTAATTTCTAAATCATTCACTTCTGTGGACAGGGTTTGAGATTTCCTGACCACACTCTACAAAGGCATGAGTGACGGCTTTTCTGCGATTCAGGCAATTTACATGTTTTCTTATTAAAATCCAAAGTGGCCTCTGTTTCTTCACCTCAGTGTCACTGAAGTAGCCTTACCAGGCGCAAGAATCCAGTGACTCTTCCTGCTCCCTGGAAACCTGAGCTTTCTCACCGGCATTTCACTGAGAACAAACCCTTTGATTTAAGTGGGTCTCAACTGCTTGCCTTTTTGCTTCCTCCCTGCCTCTTTTCTCCTTCCACTCTTTTATTATTAACAGAACTATAAGCATTTACCTCCTGCATTTATACATATATTTAGAAAGGTCAATGACTCTCCTCTATGTTGCCCAACAACCTTATAAGTGTCCTTTGTTATTAGAGGGTAGTGACAGAGGTATTTTGGGTCCTTGATGCCCTCAATTACCAAAGCCTTGGCTAGAGTTTACCTTCCTTGTCTTTTGGCACATTTTCATTCCCACCCCACCCCACTTCACTCCACCCCAGGTGACCTGAGCAGTGCGGGTGGCTGTCTGTCAACGGCATTCCCTGGTCATCTGTCAATCACCAGAGGGTTCCCTGGGGGATAACTGGGACTGCTTTGGTAACGTTTAGATTAACCCAGCCATGCCTGCCACGAATCTTGCCCCACTCTGAGGACACATGCAATATTTTTATGAGTTCAGTGCCCACAGAGGAGAGTATACAATTAAATTTTCAGGGTTTACTTCTCAGTCATTTTGGGAAGGAGCCTGCAATATTTTTCAGTCTTAGGCAGGTCATCAAAAACTGTATAGCTCTTCCTGTGAGTATATCTGGATACACCTATTCCTGTGGGTTCCAATGGGCCATGCAGGGTGGCTTCCGTAGCTCCCTCTCCCTCTTAGAATTGTTTGGGAAGTAATTTGGCAGGTTTTTGGGGAGGAACTAATAGGCCTTATCAGCAGCTATTGGTGGTTTCTCCTTTTTCTTCCTCCTTCCTGATTTTTCCCATTAGAATGGAAGCTTCATGAAGAAAAAGAACTTTTTTTCACTGCTGTATAGCTAGAAAGGACAGTGTCAGCCACATAGAAGATGCTAAATAAGTATTTGTTGAATGAATAAAAAACTGGATGAAAAGTTTTTGCCAGCCCTCTGAGAACAAGCTCTTCCTGACACTGTCTGCCAATGTCCTAGGGACCCAGGTAAGTTATTGTGTATCTGCTGTTTGTTGATTGGCCTGATCTTAATCATTACTGTGTAACAGGCAAACCCTGACTTCTACTAGACAGTTGTTGAGAACCCCAAGTAGGCAAAGAGGCAAAGACACCTGCAGGGCTTGGGCTGGAGGGCCACGGGCTTGGCCTCCTGAGCCTGTCCGCATCTTCTGAACTCCAGCTCTGAGTCCTCCGTGAACAAGGAAGCATTCATCATGTCTGGCTCAGGACACCGTTGTCTATGAGAAGTACTGTGTCCTTGCACTTAATACCAAATTTGCTGGGGATTCTGATTCTTTGTTTCCTCATTCTGACTTCTAGCTAGCTTTTCCTAAATTGAAAGTTTCCCATATTAACTCTCTCCCCATAAAAACAGTAAAATATAGATGCTGTCATATTTCTGTACCATTACTAGAAGCAAAAGTTCTATGGTAGAAGTGTTTTTTTTTTAAAATCATCTAGTTCTTTTCATTAGGCAGGAGTCCTGATTTACATAGATTTCCTGTATATGACTGCTTCTATGACACTGAGAGAAAGCAGATGCATCTCCCCCATTACTTAAATAAAATAAAAATATAATCTTCAAATAGTCACAGGAAGGAGGTGCCAAGGGCATTCTCTAGATTTTGTATACTTACCTTCTTATAGCAGTTTGTAAATATAATGACTAGGCTTTTGAAGGGCCAGGTTCTCTTTATCAAATACGCTTTTAGGAGAATTTTGTAAATGGATTTAAGTCATAGATGTACTTAAATCTGTTGGTGTGAATGAACAGAACCTTCCAGAAGCAGGGCTTCTGATGAGTTCGTCTCTGAGCCTTGGGCAGGGATATCTGCTCCTACTGAGCCAGCCTCCCAGCCCTAGGGCCATAGCACTGGCACCTTTGGCTTTGAAAGTCAAAGAGTAAGTTTCCTTTGTTGCTTCCCATGAGGTGTGGTGCTGAAGATGGCTGTCCGAAGGGCAGGAAGGATGAATGGACTATATTAGAGAGAGCTGGGGTAGGAGTCACAGAGCACAGCACTTGACACATAGTGGAAGCATAGTATATGCTTATTTAACAAATGAACAAAAAAATGAATAAATAAGTTTGGAAACTGGGACTATTTGAGTCAGTGGCAACAACCTAAGTCTCTGTATGGACACTGGTTTCTTGCTCTCATTTTTATTATCATTTGGAAAGCATTTCTACCAGCTACTTGCTGGGCAGAGGTATGGAGGGGAGAACAGGTCCCTTACTGACTGAATGAGGAATTTTGAGGCAATGTGTACCTGGGATGGGCCGTGTAATGACAGACACCTCAGGGATGTTGTTTTTTTTCTAGCTGGTGAGTGTCTTCATGCTTGAATGAAGTAGGCTGACATGCAGGCTATATAGCTATATGACTGGTTTCAGTTTGTTGGTAATATGAATGTAGCAATATAAATGCTTTAGTTTTTACGACAATTCATGGTTTTCAAGATATACTTAATTAATTTTACATATTGAACATTTCTCTTATTCACATGCTCACCCATCCTTCTATTTTCTCTTTTTTCCTTTCTTCCTTATAGTTTATTTTGTAATTTGCATTCACTTCATTCAATGTTTATCTTATATATTTTTAAATACCCACAAAGTACATAACACTGTTGGGTCACTGGGAATATCGTGGTGATCAGTGCAAATGTACTGCTGTTTATTTAACTGGTCTTTTGTTCTTTGATATTTAGATTTTACCAAAATTTATTGCTGTAATTAACATACCTGTAGCTAAATTTTTGCAAACATCTATGACAATTTCCTGAGGAAGTAGAACTGTGAGTCAAAGAGTAGGACAATTGTAAAAGGTTTTGATGTTTCAACAAATTACCCTCAGGCCTGGCTGTGACTCAGCGGTTGAGCGTTGACCCAGGATCCAGGAGATTGCAGTTCAATTCCCGGTCAGGGCACATGCCCAGGTTTCGGGCTCGACCCCCAATAGGGGGCTGTGCAGGAGGCAGCCGATCAGTGACTCTCTCATCATTGATGTTTCTATTTCTCTCTTCCTCTCTCTGAAATCAATAAAGATATATTAAAAAAAAAAATTACCCTCAAAATGGATCTGAGATAATCTCACTATTATTTAGTTATTTGAAAACTTGATAACTCTTCTTTTTATTTGTCCAGCAAATTGCTGATAAAAATGTTAAACAAGAGAGGACCAATGACAAAATTTTGGAGAAAACTAGTAGATCATTCTTTCCAAAATTATATTAGTTCATTAATCAACATTCTGTGAGAACAGTTGTTTGCTTAACTGTATTGCATCTTTTTTGTTGTTGTTTCCCTCTCCCAAGGAGATATATCAGTAAAAATGTTGCTATGAGAAATGTCTGAAATTGTACTGCTTATGTTTTCTTTTAGGATTTTCATGATTTCTAGCCTTATATTTTTTAAGTCTTTAATCCATTTTGAGTTTATTCTTATGTATGGTGTAATAAGGTGGTCTAGTTTCATTTTATTTTTGCAAAAAAAAAATTTATCTGTCTCATTTTCCAAACACCATTTATTGAAGAGACTGTCTATACTCTATTGTTTATATTTCATCTTTTAAAATGATAGAAATTCTGTTAGTTCAGTGTAACATTCTCAGTAAATTATGCTGATTACTAATGCTCACTACTTTAGCAGCTGTCCAACGGGACTTCATGCAGTGATGAAAACGTTCTATGATCTGTGCTATCCAATAAGGTAGTCACTAGCCATATGTGACTATTGAGCCCTTAAAAGAGAGCTGGAATGACTCAGGAACTAAGTTTTATTTTATTTTATTAATTTGAAATAATTTAAATGTGAATAATGAGATGTGACTAGTGGTTACCATTTTGAACAGCAAAGCTTTACAATATATGACACATCACCTGACTAATAACTATTGTAAAATTTAATTGGAGTTTAATTTTAAGCTAAGAGACTCATGATTCCTGAAATTCATGGGTCTCTCTCTGTGTTTTGCTTTGCTAATTTTTTCACTGCACCAACTCATAATTTCTTAAAGATTTCTGACAGTGATTCCGTGTGATGGTTCATACCAGCAAGTTGTTTTCAGACCCTGGCATATAAGTGAATCTAGTAGATCATTTATTTCAAATCAACCTCCATTTCCTCTAACAAGATTTTTCTCCCCCTTATATTGTGAACATCATTCTCCTTGATAGAAACGAATGTAAGGACAAAAGTCTGAATAACTAACTGTGTTTTGTACTTTTCATCTTTGACTTATCCCCATCTTCCCTAGTCACTTTTCCCCTTAATCCTTCTTGAAGCTGATGTAACTAATGGGCCCTTTTGTAGTCAATAGCGTGTGTTTTTTTCCCCAAGCCCAGATTATTCTGGTTATTAGCATTTTTATTAGAATATTTATAGCTATATACTACTCTTTTATGTGTATCCATAATCATGTGCTTTTTATTCCCTCCCCAGTTTTTGTTATGCATTTAAAAATTTGAGTTCGACAAGAGCATGCATAGCCATATAGATTTCTTTAACTCCTCCTCCCTTTGATTATATTTTAATTCAACTGAAATTCAACCCATCCAGTGGTGTTGACTGACCCTTAAGTGCCAGACCCTGGGTAGGGGCTGGGGATTTCTAGGTGAATTAGTCATGGACCTTGCCACCAAAGGACTTAGACTTTACTAAGAGACCCAAACTCATGTAATACAAGCCACCCGTATATGCTCATTAACAGTATTCACAATGTCCTGGGGGAGCACAGCTGAGACACAGGGTTAATTGTGCCTGCAGGGCATGTAGGAGGGGTTAGGAAGGTTGTGAAGAATCAGAGATCCTGTCTGAGCCAGAGGTAATGTTTAAGGCAAAATGAATAAGAGTTTGCAGACAGAAACTGGGTAGCATGGTATCCTAGTCATGAATGAATGCCATGAACAGAGGCCGGAGTAGATAACATATTCTGGGCTCCATGACTAGTCTTGCCCCTGGAGTGCAGAGTACTTCTTGAGAGAGTGAAGAGAGATGAGGCTGAAGTTAATAAATTGCTAAATGTTGAGGGACCTGCTGTATTATGCTGAGGAATTTGGATTTATTCCAAATGGAATAAGCTTGAACATTCTTGAACAGAGAAAGGAAATAGTTAGATTCCTCTTTTGGAAGAGAACATCATGTCTGGTGACATTAACTTAGGATAAGTTAGTCTTTGGAAAACTTATGGAGGGGAAATCATTCGTCAGGAGGAAGAGGAAAGTACTAATTAGTGTAGCATAGACTAGTAGAAAAGAGGGGTTCAGACAGCGATTTTTAAGGAGTAGAATTGATGGGGCTATGGCTGATTGGGTGTGGGGGAGACAAAGACTCAGGAAGATGATTCAGAAGTTCCTCATATGGCTGTTTTATTGGAGTCCACTGTTTCTCTTGGGTCACTTTCCCTTCAGGATCTCTGGATGTGAGGTCATGTCTGTCTTTTCTCTGAACTTTGGAAACTTTTCCCAATGTCCAGTGAGTGTATGTTGATTTTATCTGGTGTTTCATTTCTCCTGTCCTAGGAATTCCAGGATGTGCTCATCAAATTTTTATAAACTTTTTTATTTTTAGATCATTTTAGACTTAGAAAGAGTTGAAAAATTAGCCCATTAGTTCCCAAATACCTTTCACCCAGTTTCTCTTACATATATCTTACATAAACACAGAACAATTATCAAAATGAAGAAATGTACCTTAGAACTAAATTACTATTAACTGAATTACAGGATTTATTTGTGTTTTACAAGATTTTTCATGAGTGACTTTTTTTCTATTCCAGGATCCGATCAATCAAGGATCACACATTGCACTTAGTATCTTCCAATCTGTGACAATTCCTGTCTATCCTTGTCTTTTATGACCTTGACACTTTTGAATAGTACTAGTCAGTTATTTTTGTAAAATGCCCCTCAGCTTGGCTTTGTCTGATGTTTTATCATGATTAGATTGAGGTTCAGCTTTATTGCAAAGGTTACCACAGACATGATGTGCCCTTCTCAATGCTTCATATTAGTAGGTATATGATATTAGTAAGTATTACCAGTGATGTTAACTTTGACCACTTAGCTAAGATGATGACTTCTAGGATCTCCAATACAAAGTTACTGTTTTTTTTCTTTTTATTACTTAATATTTTGGGTGAGATACTTTGAGAATATGCAAATACCTTGTTTTTCCTTAAACTTTCACCTACTAATTTTAACTTCCTTTAGTGGACCTCACCGCAGCAACTATTACTGTGGTGTTATAATGGTTTCTATTTATTAATTAAATTGCTTCTGTTTTAAAATAAATAGGCTTATTTGAGCCAAAGTCAAGGCAATAAGTGTGTCAAAATTTTTTCAGCTTTAAAAATATTATTGACAAATAACATATGTAAGTTTAAGCTGTACAATGTGATAATTTGATACCCATATACTATATTGAAAAATGATTACCATCATAAGGTTAAACACCTGTATCCCCTCACATAATTAACATTGTGTGTGTGTGTGTGTGTGTGTGTGTGGTGATGACATCAAAATTTACTCTCTTAACTTTCAAGTATATAATACATTATTACTAACTCTATTCACTATGCTGTACTTCAGATCCCTAGAGTTTATTAATCTTATAGCTGGAAATTTGTACCCTTTGACTGGCATTTCTCATTTCTCCCACTTCCTCAGTCCCTGGTAATCACCAATATACTCTCTATTTCTCTGAGTTTGGCATTTTTAGATTTCAAATATAAGTGTGAACATGCAGTATTTGTCTTTCTGTGTCTGACTTATTTCACTTAACTTAATGCCCTCAAGGTCCACCCATGTCTTTGCAAAAGGCAGGATTTCTTTTTTATGGCTGAATAATATTTCATTGTGTGTGTGTGTGTGTGTGTGTGTGTGTTTATGTGTATATATCACATTTTCTTTATTCATCCATCAATGAACATAAGTTGTTTCCATGTCTTGGCTATTGTGTATAATGCTACAATGAACATGGGGGTGCAGATATCTCTTCCATATATGTTTATCATTTACTTTGGATATATACCTAGAAGTGGGATTACTGGATCATATGGTAGTTCAATTTTTAATTTTTTGAGGAAATTTAATACTGCACTCTACAGTGGCTCTAGCAATTTATGTTCTTATTAATAGTGCAAAAGTTTCCCTTTTCTCCACATCCAACACTCATCTCTTGTCTTTTTGATAATAGCCATTTTGACAGGTATGAGGTGATATCTCATGAAGTGCTTTTATAAGGAAGACTTGTCTCTTCTTCCTAGATATTTATTTATTCAATCATTTATTTATATTAAGATTGATTCATGGTTATTAATTTTATTAATAGGGTTATAATCTTATATTACTGTTATTTAATTTGTTGATAAAGTTCCTCCATCTTTGGCCATTGGGTACTCTTTCAAGCTCCTGTGTCTTTTTCACATGTCTGCATCCTTTATTTTTGAGAACTTTCTTATTTTCTAGTGAATGCTTTATGCTCTTCTTGTACTCTCCCTGCCCCAGCCCTCAAATAAACCAGTTCTCCGCAGAGTGTTCATGACTTCTTAACATGTTCCTATCACTTCTGCTTCACCAAGCAGTTCTTCACTGCTGATTGGAATTGAGTCAAAAATAACAGAATGACAGATTAAGGGTTCTCTTTTATGCTTCCTCAAACTTTTGAGAGAAAAAATTTTTCTGTGAGACATGTTGAATTTGCATTTGGCAAATATTTATTAAGAGCCCACTCTATGTCAGTGCTGAGCTAGGTATGAGGATTCATCTCCCTGGTACCTGAGGGGTATTTTCTCAGCAGCTTGTTACATATTTTGATACCTTATCTTAGTAGAAGAGTTCTTTAAGTAACCCGAGATTTGCTTTGTCTTACCTCATCTAACATGGGACTCCATTAACTTAAAATGAATCCCCATATGTTGAGGTGTACTCTGGCGGTGTCTCATGTGTGCTCACAAACAAAGCTAGTGAGTCATGTTCAGTTACCATGAAGAAATCTCTGTTTGTTTTTAGTGCCATTGATCTATCTCTGTTCCTCTGAGTCAATAGAAAAAAAATGTTTTCCCCTTTAAGTAACTTTTGACTATTATGACTTTGCCTCAAAGTTCTATAGAATTGTTAGTAAAATTGGTCCTTACCCATCTACCGACCCACTTCTCTTTCTTGAGATCTCGTCATGAGTTCCTCATGGGGCTGGATCAGGAGACACTACCATGTATTTCTCAGAGTTCACTATCCCTCCAGCTGAAGATGGCTCTGTTCTTCAGTAAACATTATTGTGCCCACTGTCCTCTTCTCTGAAAATAAGATGACATCCAGGAGATTCCTTACTCTCCCAAATACACTTGGACATCTCCGTTTAGCTCAGCAGGCAGGTCTGACCCCTAATGGTGTGCTGTGCTTGAGCTCAAGCTGGGACATAAACCACATTTATATAGAGCTAAAAATGATCACTCTGCATTTATCACTCAAAGGTTCTTATTATAATCCTTAGTTATACATGGAACAAGTATAATTCCTTTATAATATGTCCACCTTCCAAGGTGGAAGACAGCTTTCATTTCCTGCTCCCCTCAAAACTCTATTTTCCAGGTCAAGACCACTGAGGACTTTTTGCCATTTTTCATATGACTTCTTTCATCTTTTATTACCATTTGGGCCCCTTTCCTCTGAACATGCTCTGGCCTATCTATGACCTTCGAAAAATGTGAGGTCAAAGAGAGTATTTGCCTGACTGGTGAAGATTAGACTATCAATTCTTTTGTTCTACCTACATGCAGCTTGTGGTAGCTAAACGTACAATTCTTTAATGTTGGATTTATAGATAAGCCATATCTGTACAAATTCTGACGTTGAGAAATTCAGAATTTGAAAGTGATTATTTAATAATCAAAGATGTGATGAAAAATAGCCAGGCTTATTTTGATATTTAAAAACAATAACATAATTCCCTAATTATGTCTAGTTAACATTTCTGAAGATGTAAGTCTTGAAGAGAAACAAAAATAAAAAAAGAAAGAAAATGGAAAGGATAAGAAAGATAAGTTATGTAACTTCTGGACACCCTACAAGTTTATGCATATTTTCTTCAATTTTTTTTCTCAACACAGATAAAACCAGGTATGTCTATTGACTGAGCCCAACCAGAGTCAGAGAAGGAAGGAGTCTGTTAATACTGTCCATACAGGGCATTCCTGGTCACAAGGCGAGATGAGAGTAGCTCTGCAGGGGCAAAGAGCACATATCCAGAATACTGCCTGCAGTAAGATAAAAACATTTTCACTCTTTGAATATTTTCACAGTTTTGGAGATTCCAGCAAATACAATAAGCATGAAAATAAAACAAGCAATATGGATTCTAGACAGGAAGTAAAAAAGCTATCATCATTTTCATATGATATAATTTTATACATAGAAAAATCCAAGAGACTATGCATTAACAATATTGAAGCTCGGTTCATTGACACATTTCAAGATTAATATGTACAATAAAAACATTGTCTTATACGAACCCTAACAAATTATAACTATAATGTGGTATATTAACAATGTTCTTTCCAGCTCCCCTCACTGAACAGTGGAATTTTTTCCCCCACTCCCATAGATCTGGGCTGGCTTTTAGCTTGCTTTGAGAATAGGTTGTGAGAAAACTGATGTCATGCAACTTTGAGCCTCAGTTTCAAGAGGTCTTGCAGCTTTCACTTTGGCTTTTTTTGAACAATACTCCACAATGTGAAGAAGCCGAGTCTCTACTAAAGGATAAAAGGTCACACGGAGCAGAGATGAGCTAAACCAACTGACACCCACTAAACTAACCAGCTGACAGCCAACACCAACCACTAGCCATATGAATAAGGCCATACTGGACAGTCCAGTCCCAATAAACCAGCAGATGGCCACGGCTTCCTAAGTGACTCAGGTGAGATCTGAAAGGGTACTCCTTTCCCACAGTTGAGCTTAGCTTAAATTTCCCACCAATAGAATTTTGAAGAAATAAATGTTGTTTTAAACCACTAAATTTTAAGTGGTTTGTAATTCAGTTATATATAATTGGTAAAAAAAGATCCAGGATTTATAATAGCAAAAGAAAATTAGAACTTGCCTAGGAATACACTTTACAAACACTGTGCAAAACTCATTTATATGAAGATCATTATAAAACTTTAAGAAGAATATAAACAATATATTAATAAGTAAAAACACATACAATATGTTTGGGAAAAAATGATAAAGATATCAGTTCTCTTCCAAAATTATATATCGAATACTATGCCTATCGGAATTTGCCACTGACAAATTGATATTAAAGTTTACATGAGGCATACTGGCAAGTAATGAAAAAGCTCTTAGAAGGATGACTGATGAGGAATGGCTTGCACTGTCAGTTATAAAAACACTGTAAAGCTGCACTAATATGGCAACCACTGATCACATATGACTATGAAAATCTCAATTAAAATTGAATAAAATAAAAATTACATCTCTCACTTACAGCAGCTCTATTTTAAGTGCTCAATAGCCCCATGTGACCTGTGGCTGCCATACTGGACAGCGCAGATACAGACCATTTCATCATCTCAGAAAGATCTATGGGATAGTGCTGCCCGAAAGCTATAGTCATTCAAATGCTGTAATGTAGGTCCAGATATGTGAGTGGATGAAAATAGACAGTACAAAAATATGCAGATATATATATATATATGAAGATTTAGTATATGGAGATTTAGCATTTCTTCAATGAAATAATTGCATTAGTCGGAAAGTTATAAATTGTTTAATTATTTGTGTTGGAGCAATTGAGTGATCATTTGGAAAAAATAAAGCTAGATCCTATTTCACATCAATTACAAAATAATTTTACATGGATTAAGAGATTTAAAGATTTAAAATTTAAAAAGTAAATTATAAAAGAATTAAATGCAATTACATCCTTTCTTATGGCTGAGTAATACTGCCATTTGTAGCAACACGGATGGACCTTGAGAATATTATGCTAAGTGAAATAAGTCAGAAAAAGTTAAGAACCATATGATTTCACTCATATGGGGGACATAAAACTGAAATTCGTGTCCACAGACAGCAGTGTGGTGGTTGCCAGAGGTAAGGGAGTAGGGGGTGAAGGGGGTCTTAATATATGGTGATGGGAGATGTGACTTTGGAGGTTGGGCACACAGGGCAATATACAGATCTTGTAACATAGAAACCCACACCTGAAACCTATATGTTCATATTAACCATTGTCAGCCCAATTTAAAAAAAGGTAATTGCAATTTATAATTTTGGGATGGGAAATGATTATCTTTATACTGTATAAGATTATAAATTATAAGAAAAAGATTGCTAGATCTGGTTCCAATTTAAAAACAAAAACCTCTATGGCTATTCCAGTTATTTATTGCTGCCTTAGAAAATGCTTCAAAATTTAGTGGCTTAAAACAAAAGATTTTGTTCATGAATCTGTATCTGGGTAGAGCTAAGCAGGAATAGGTGGCATCAATGGAAGTGGCTTAAGTAGGGCTGGATGGTTTACTTCCAAGAAGGCTCACTCGTGTGGCTGGCTGGCAAGTGACTGTCAGCTGGAGTTCAGCTGAGACTGTCTGCTGAGGGTCTCAGTTTTTCTCCACATGAGCCTTTCCATGAGGCTGCTTGGGCTTCCTCTCAACACGATGGATCTTAAGAGCAAGTGTTCTAAGAGACAGTCAGTAGAAGCTGCCAGTTTTTAACAGGACTAATCCAGATACTGGCACAGCCTCATTGCTACCATATTCTAATTGGCCAAGCAATCAGAGAGCCCACCCGTGTTCAAGAGAAGGGAGCATAGAACACATTCCAGATGGGAAGAGCCTCAAAGAATCGGTGGTCATCTGTAATCTACCTAAATGACAAAGAATAATAAAAAAATAGAAAAATAAATGAAGAGAGAAGAACTGTTTTTTAAAAGGTCCCATATGGAATAAGAAGTACAAATTGGCAATTATAAAATAGTCACGGGGGTGTAAAGTACAGCATAGGGAACATGGTCAATAATATTGTAATAACTATTTATGGTGCCAAGTGGGTACTAGAAATATTGGAAGAACACTCTGTAGAGTGTATGATTGTCTAACTACTATGCTGTACACCTGAAACCAATACAAAATAATATTGAAAGTAAACTAAGTAAAAAAAAAAAAAAAAAAAGGAAATCTGAGTAAAGGGTTTTATAGGGAAAAACACAAAAAAACCCCATAAAATCATGATTACAGTTTAAGTGTTCAAAGTGTAATATGTCAAATAAATATTCATAGGACTTTAAAAAAGACAAAAAAATCTTAAAAGCAGATAAAAAAGACATTATAATCGAAGAAAAGAAAGGAGAAAGAGCACACTGACATTCCTTTTAAACTTTATTTACCTTAAATTTACATTTTAATGGGGAAAAAAGTGTGGAAAATATAAGCCAAATGTTTAGAGTGGTTATTTTAGGGGTGGTATCATAATCGACAGCACACAAAACTGAATTTTGTATTTTTAAATAGTGAACATTGACTACATTTATTTTCCCAAAAAGTAAAGGTATTTTCATTAAAGAATGTTTCAATAAGAAGAAATGAATCATTTAAAACTTTGGGGAGAAGTCCTAATGAAATACTGCCTTTAGGTAAAGACCATCATGTCTGCTAGCCAAGGAGACAGCCAGATATCACACGTCTTCTAGTGCAAGTTCACATCAGCACAGATGAAGTATTCTAGCCAAAAAGAGCAAACCTTAATCAGATTAAGCCTTTATCTCTCAAAAAATTAAAGCTATTACTCAAATTAGCCAAGTCAGATTCCTAGGTCTCAGTGTCCTCAGTCCGCAAAAAACAAGAGAGAAGAATGGACTAAAACAAAAAAAAAATTTAAAAAAAGGTCCTTTTTATGCCTGATGGCTTATGATCCAAATGCCTGATTCATTTGATTCACATTTTCACACATAAACTTTACTATTTCAGTATGTTTTCTATTAGTTTAACAAATTAATGTGTTACCTCTTTATTTCTAACTTACAGAAAGTATAGGGAATGAGGAACATGTTGTAAGACAAAATCCTGAGTGTGGAAAGCTCTAAGGGTTAAATGACTTGGTTCCTTCAGCATGATAAGGGGATGGAGAGAATGGAATCCTGTATTGTTTGGATCAGGGTTTCTCAATCTTGTCACTATTGATAGTTTGGCCACATAATTATTTGTTGTTGGGGCGGTCGTGTGCATTGTAGGGTTTTTTAGCAGCATTCCTATCTCACCCGCTACATGTCATTGGAACTTTGCATCCTGGCCCCCAAGTTGTGACCATAAAAAGTCTCTCCAGACAAAATTGCCTGGAGTTGAGAACCACTACCATAGATTAAAAGAAAGGAGACAAATAACACAGAAAAACAAAAGCAAAACAAAACAAACACGCCCCTCAGAACAAAGCAAAAATCTTTGTGTTTTTTCATCATAATTTATATAAAACAACTATAAAGAAGATTATGAGACAATTGGAAAAATATCATAAATAACTGGATTTTTGATATTTTAATAATTGTTAAATTTGGATGTGTGATAGTGGTATTGTGATTATGATTATATTTTTTAAAGAGACCTTTTTTTAGTGATATACATTGAATATATATATATATAAAAGGATATTTATGGTTAAAATGACAGCTTTTGTATTGCTTTAAAAAATACAGTTGAGGCGGGTGGATAAATAGATAGGTGCATGGATGACATGAGATTGGCTATGTGTTGATAATAACAAACTGAGTGATGGATACATGGGGTGGGTTCATCATGCTACTCGCTAACTAACTTGCATGTGCTTGACATTTTCCGTAATAAAGTGTTTTAAGGTGATAGTAATATAAAATGGTATTTAGACATATTCAGGTATCTACCAGAAGAAATAGCTACAAAGAGGTAAAAGTGGTAGCCTCTGGGCCAGGGTGGGATGAGACAAGGGTACTGCTTTTTTGTTACAAAATTTTTAGCACTATTTCACTATTCAAGCCATGCATATGGAATACTTTGATGAAAAAATTAAAAAAAACAACACCCTAAAATTCAAAAATAAACAAACAGAACATGGGAGAGATGCCATTGATTTTGATATTTTTCTTGTGAAGCTGCAGTTTAGGTCAGAAATATAAAAACTTCTGTATATAGAAGCTCAAGTTAAATGACCTCCCGAGGGAGCAATCAGCTGAATGCAGGATGTGGGACATGGTGTGTGGCACATGACTTTCTCCTGAGTCAGGTATCCCCTTTTTCTCTTTTACCTTTTTCTCAATCACGTTGAGAGAGCGGGGCCCTTCGAGGAGGTGGGGTTTCTGCTGCCTCCTGTTGCTCCCGGGAAGACCTGCTCCGCTGGGGCACAGCCGCCCATTGCCTCTCTCTGACTCAGTGCCTGGGCCTGCAGTGTGAACTAGATCTTGTTTGCACACCTGATCATCCCTTACTTAGAGGGTGAAAGGCTTTCTTTCTTCTTTTCATGGCTCCTGGCCTAAGCTGCATGTGCCAGTTCAATTTTTATGAACCCTGTTGTTGGGGGAGAACTGTTACTAAGAGCCTTAGCTCTTGCTTTGCCATTAATTGTCTGGGAGGTACCTTGGCAGGGAGCCCAGAATGGACAAAGAGTAGACGGGTTATGATGTCAGGACCCCACCCTGAACTCTAACAATTTTCAAGGTTACAAGCAAAACAAACACTTCTTTTGGCCTACTACTCCTATTCCTTGTCAGAAGCATGACACTATCTCCTCAGCGGTAACATGGGGTATAGGACAGCCCAGTACTCCTAGGAGACAAAACAAAAGTGACCTGAGGCCAGCGTTGGTGAGCAGGCCAACAGGTGATATTCTTTGAAAGGTGCTCTGAAGGCTCCTGAGTTGTGAGGTTGGTTCACCAAAGTTTCCAGGCTACCATGGTGCTTCATGGTAGATTCAACCACTTGTAGATTCAACCATTTGTACAAATGCATGATATTCCCAGGAGCTTTCTGCTATACAAATGTATTACTTTGGAGAAAGAACGCATTAATTCTATGCATCTACAAATTGCCTAAGCACGGATTAGTTTATCAAGTAAGGTTGAGAGGAAGGTGCTCTAGGAAGGAATTACAAAATAGTGTTTTCTTTTGGGAACCATGAGAAGGCTCAGGGAAACTCTGAGAGTGAAAGAAGTGGAAGGAAGAAAAATATGGGGCAATACTTGGGAAAGCATGGCCTGGGTAGGAAGAACCCTGGCAAGAGAGGGGATAGCAAAAACTCTACAAGTTCAGACCAGCATTGTGCTTTAGAACTTTCTTTTGTGAGAAAATGTATATCTGTACTATTCAGTATGGTAGTTGCTAGCCACATGTGACTATTGAGCTTTTGCCATGTGTCTGGTGCAATGGAATTTTAAATATTATTTAATTTAAATTGTAATTTAAAAAACCACATGTGGCTAGTGTCCCATGCATTGGACAGTGTATATCTAGATGAAGGATATGGGGGGTGGGGGGAAAATCACAGAAAGGCAACATGTGGGGGAGCCAAAGATATATTTTACCTAATTCACACTCTGTATATCATTTTGTATTTTTTCAGGCAATGAGTAGTTTACAAATTACAAGTTATTTTATATCTAGCAAATTAACTTGTACTGTGAAATTTTGTGAAGTTAAATAGATTGATTGGATTTACCACATCCTTCATGATCTTATTTTATTCATATGAACACAGTCAAGTGGCAGAAAAGAGAGCATTGACTCAGTTGTCAGAAGGGGGATTCTTTGCTTAATATTTGAGAAAGGCTGCAATTACTTTTCCTCATATATATTTGCAAGTTTTGATATATCTTTTTCTTTTGAATAATGATTGCTTTTGTTCAGTGCCGATGCCTGGATCAAGGCCCTTATAAGGGCCAGAGTCACATTCACTGAACCTCAGCTAAGGTGTAGTCAAAGGACATTCTTCTCATAGCCCTCAGAAGTATTGCCACCCCTCGGACCAATCAATAAAATAAGCCCAAGTACTTCTCTTTGAATTCTAGTTGGACATAGGGATAGAATTTTCCTTCCTGGCATTACTGAGATCCATAATAAAAGTATTTTTTATTTTTTTTAAAATCAAGGCTGAGCTGTTCAGAAAGTATTAATTAACTGGCACCAGAAATTTTGCCTAAGTCACTTGGAGGGCTTGGGGGGCCATGAAGCTTAGATGAGAATAAAAATGATCTTCTAGCACAGCCTAAGCCTGAAAAATCTTTCTGTTGTTATTCAGGAGGAGACAGAATTCCCTTTGGAATTTCTGGAAGGCCCTCCTCTTTAATGTGTCCCTTCTAAATAATGTTATTCCCATGCCAGATGGTTACCCAAGAGATAGAATTTTGTCAGCTTCCCATTTCGTGCCATGTGAAAATCCCCTGCCCCAAGATTTCTGCATGTTTCTGGAGTTCTTGCATTCTTGTGGTCACCCATGACTCTGAAATGCTATTTCCCTGGATTTAGAATTCATTTGGATCCTGAATCATCTTCCCATCCTGTTGCTGGTGTTTCTTTTCTGTAGTTTATCAAACTGAATGTGACACATCCCTTTCTTCATTTTCCACAGATTCCTGCTATCACAAAGCATGTGAATCAGAATTAAAGATTTTATTTATGTATAATTTATGACCTAGGGGTCTTTCTGAACATTGCCTTGAGGTTAGTGGAGGTGGAAGATCCTTGTGCCACTTAAATAGGGGGGATTATCAAATGATGTGGTAACTCATCGGGAATGGGGTCAGAGAAGTGGACCTGTGGCCATAGCCAGCAAACTTCATAAAAGTTTTTGAAAGGGATGGAGATATGCTTGAAAGTGTTCATATTATGTAAACAGGAAATATAAGGATGTAGCATGTTGCTGAAATTTTCTTTCTCTCACTACCAATATAATGCTGTCTTAACATGGAAGAGCTGATTTCCTTATCAGCAGAAACTCAGTGTTCATTCTTTTAACAAAAGCTCTTTGTTCATTTGTGGCCTAGAAGGAAAAGAGAGGTGAAGGTAAAATGTGAAAGCAGAAATAAAACTGAATTTTACTCATCTTTATCTGCTGTGCCCTCCCTCTTGCACTGTCCCTACAGGTTCACTGGGAGCTTCTTGGAGTTCTTGAGGAGTTCCATCCATTTTCAAGCACTATGTCAGGAGCTAATTCTCCACATATCAGTTCTATTTTTTTCTACCTCTTCTGGTTTCTTTCCTGGACAGTTCCCTACCAGGCTTGTCTGAAGTTATATTGAGGAGCTACTTCATAAAATTTATAGTTAGAAGGACTCCAGGTTAATTACAGAGCCTAACCTTTTAAAAAAATATGTGTTTAATTATACAAATAATTAAACATATTCTCTCAATGGCAAGAATGGCCTAGGAAATTGTTTTCAGAATATGGAATTTCTTAGGGAGGACATGTAGAGTAGATTATTAAGGAATGGGAATATCTTCTCCTTGGGATGCTCAATAGCAAATTATGGAGAGGATCTAGATGTACTTGTGATAGGGAGCTTAGAGTCTGGCCTCTAAGATTTCTGAAGTTTAAATGGCCAGAAGAAGAAACAGATTAGTAAATAATCTTTAAGATAAAATTTACTTACAGTGAAGTTCACAAATCCTAAGTGTAAAATTGAGTGAATTTTGATGAATGAATACATTTGCACCACTACCAAACAATCAAGATATAGAACATTTCCATCACCCCCAGAGTCTTCTTTGCCCTCTTTGAATCACCACGCTCCATAGGCAACCATTATTCTGAGAAATAGATTAATTGTGCATCATTTAAGTGAAATAATGTGCTCCTTTGTGTCTTCTTTTTTCAACATACTGTTTTAAAAATTAATCCATGTTGTTGCATGCATCATCATTTAATTCTTTTTTTATTGCTGAGTAATATTTGTCATATGTCTTCATTTACTTAATACCCCCTTTATTTTTCATTAGTGTTCTGCAGTTTTCTTCATACAGATTCTGCACATATTTTTAGAGATTTATACCTAATTGTCTCTCTTGTTTATTTTCGGAGCTGTTAGATATGGCATTTAAAAAAAATTTCAGCATCTAATTGTTTATTATTACTATATAAAATAATATTAATATTTGAATGTTGACTTTGAATCCTGAGATGGTGCTAAATTTACTTCTAAGTTCTAGGAGCCTCCCATCCCTTTTTAAATTCCTTCAAGTTTTCTATTTCATTTTCAAATAGGGACAATTTTATTTCTCTGTTTCTAATCTGTATATCTTTATTTCTTTTTCTTGCCTATTGCACTGGCTAGAACATACAATACTGTAATACTGGACAGGAGTGGTGAGAGTGGAAATCTTTGCCTTGTACCTGGTTTTAAAGGAAAAGTATTCCTCTTTTTACCATTGATTATGATGTGGGATTTTTGTAGCTGCATCAGGTTAAGGAAGTTCTCTTCTATTTCATGTGTGATGGGAGTTCTTATGATAAAAAACATTTGACTTTTGTCAAATGCTTTTTCTACATTAATTAATATAATCATGTGGCTTTTCTTTTTCAGCTTGTTAGTAAGATGGATTGCATTGATTGATTTTCAAATAGTGTAGTCACTTTATGTTTTGGAGTGAACCTCACTTGGTGGTGATATATTATTCTTTTTATATGTTGGATTTAAATTGTTAGGGGTTTTTGTGTTTATGTTCTTTAAGTATATTGGTCTGTAATTTTTTTTCCATGTACTGTCTTTTTCTAGTTTTGGTATCAAGGTAAGGTTAGCCTTGCAGAATGAGTAGGAAAGTGCTGTTCACTCTTCTATTTCTGGAAGATACTTGTAGAATTGATGTTACATCTTCTTTAAATCTTTGGTAGAATTTACCAGTAAAATCATCCAGGCTGGAGTTTTCATTTTAGGAAGGTTTACAAACTATGAATTAAATTTATTTAACAGATATGGAATCATTTGGATTATATATTTCATATTATGTGAGTTGTAGTAGTTTGTGTGTGTGTGTAGAAATCCATCCATTTAACCTAAGTTGTAAAATTTATGTGTATAGAGTTGTTTGTAGTATTCTTTTATTATCCTTTGGATGTCTGCAGGGTCTGTAGTGAAAGCCTTTATTTTGTCCCTGATAATGTTAATTTCTGTGTTCTCTATTTCTGTCAGTCTGGTTAGAGGTTTATTAATTCTATCATTTTTTTTAAAAATAGATCTTAGATTTATTTTTCTGTAGTATTTCCGGTTTCAATTTCATTAGTTTCTGCTCTTATCTTTATTTTCTTCCTTTTGTTTGTTTTGGGTATATTATTATTGTCTTTTTTGTTTTAATTTAAGTTAGATTTTTAAATTGTTATTTGAGAAAAATTCTTTTCCTAATTTAATAATTAAATGGCATAAATATCCCTCTAAACACTGCTTTGGCTGCATCCCACACATTTTAATATGTTTAATTTAAATTTTCATTCAGTTCAAAATATTTTCCAATTTTCCTTACAGCTCCTTCTTTGGTCCATAGATTATTTAGGATTTGATGGTTAGTTACCAGGTATTTGGAGATTTCTCAGTTATCTTCCTGTTATTTTTAGTTTAATTCTATTATGAACAGAGAGAACGTATTTTGTCTGGTTTCATTAAAAAATTTTGTTATATTTGTTTTGACCCAGGACATAGTTTGTTTTGGAATATATTTCATTTGCACTTGAGCAGAATGTGTATTTTCATTCAGTGGAATTTTATAAACGTTAATTAGAAGTAGTTGGTTATTAGTATTTTCTGGTCTTCTATAATCTTTGCTAATGACAACTTTATAAGGTCATTTCCTCCAGCTCTTTCCTCTCTGTAATGACCCTGATACTTTCTGGCTCCCAGTATCTTTCTCCTTCCCCCATTCCTTTGGTAGGAAAGCTAGGGCTTTAGTCTCCCCATTTTATTGCACATTATTTCCTACAACTGCCTTTGTCTTTGGGGTTAACAATGATAGGATAGAGAGAGAAAAAGCAATGGGACTCACTGGAACATTCTTGGCACCACCAAGAATCAGCTTCTTCTGTTAGGAGAGCAGGGCTCCCCTCCTTCTGCTCAGTCCCTACGGCTGTCACCACCACCACCACTGTGGGATTGCCTGGGACCTGGGGTGATTTGCACATTTAATAATTTAATTGCTTGCTAGAAAAACAAAGCAACATGATTCAGAGGAAGATAGTAGAATTTAGAGTCTCTATAATATATTGTTTACTATGTCTAGTATATATGGACAAAACAGGCAATTAAATAACTGAATGATAAATTGAAATTTGATTTCAAGGTTTTTTTGTTTGTTTATTTAAATATTGTTGAAAATATTACAGATATCCCCTTTCTATCCCCATTGATCCCCTCCTCCCCTCATCCACTCCACCCCCAGGCCCTCCCCAGAGCAGTGTCTGTGTCCATGGGTCATGCCCATAAACATATAAGTTCTTTGATCAATCTCTCTCCACCCACTTCCCCCTCTCCACCTTCCCTCTGAGATCCCTCAGTCCATTCCATGCTTCTATGTCTCTGGATCTATTTTGTTCATCAGTTTATTTTGTTTATTATATTCTACATATAAGTGAGATCATGTGGTACTTGTCTTTGTGACTGGCTTATTTCACTTAGCATAATTCTTTCTAGTTCCCTCCATGCTGTGCCAAAGGATAAAAGATCCTTCTTTTTTATAGCTGCATAGTATTCCATGGTGTGAATGTGCCACAGCTTTTTTATCTACTCATCTGATGGGCACTTGGGCTGTTTCCAGATCTTAGCTATTGTAAATTGCACTGCTATGAACATAGGGCTGTATAAGTTCTTTGCGATTGGTGTTTTGGGTTTCTTAGGATATATGCTTAGAAGTGGGATCACTGGGTCAAATGGCAAGTCAATTTTTAATCTTTTGAGGAAACTCCATACTGCTTTCCATAGTGGCTGCCCCAGTCTGCATTTCCACCAGCAGTGTACTAGGGTTCCCCTTTTCTCCACACCCTTGCCAGCACTTGTAGTTTGTTGATTGGTTGATTGTAGCCATTCTGACAGGTGTGAAGTGATACCTCATTGTGGTTTTAATTTGCATCTCTCTGATGATTAGCGACGTTGAGCATTTTTTCATATGTCTCTTAGCCATCTGTATGTCCTCTTTGGAGAAGTGTCTATTTAGGTCCTTTGTCCATTTTTTAATTGGATTGTTTTCTCCCTTTTGTTAAGTTGTATGAGTTCTTTATATATTTTGGATATTAACCCTTTATCAGATGTGTTGTTGGCAAATATGTTCTCCCATATAGTGGGCTCCCTTTTCGTTTTGTTGATGGTTTCTTTTGCTGTGCAGAAGCTTTTTATTTTGATGCAGTCCCATTTGTTTATTTTCTGCTTAGTTTTTCTTGCCTTAGGAGATGTATCAGCAAAAATATTGCTATGAGAGATGTCTGAGATTTTGCTGCCTATGTTTTCCTCTAGGATTTTTATGGTTTCATGTCTTACATTTAAGTCTTTTATCCATTTTGAATATACTTTTGTGTATGGTATAAGTTGGTGGTCTAGTTTCACTTTTTTGCATGTACCTGTTCAATTTTCCCAACACCATTTATTGAAAAGACTGCCTTTACTCCATGGTATGTTCTTTCCTCCTTCGTCAAATATTAATTGACCATAATGAAGTGGGTCAATTTCTGGGTTCTCTGTTCTGTACCACTGATCTCTATGTCTGTTCTTGTGCCAGTACCAGGCTGTTTTTATTACAGTGGCTTTGTAGTATAATTTGGTATCTGGCATTGTGACCCCTCCAACTTTGTTCTTCTTTCTCAAGATTGCCATGGCTATTCAGGCTCTTTTTTGGCTCCATATAAATTTTTTAAGCATTTGTTCTAGGTCAGTGAAATATGTTGTTGGTATTTTAATAGGGATTGCATTGAATTTATAGATTTATAGATTTAACTATTAAATCCACATTTAATAGTTACCCATACCCAACTGCAGATCAAAAAATGCCTAAAAAGTACAATTCAGTGGGAAGAAGGAAATGTTTAATTTTTAAATATATTTTAAATTGGAAAATATATTTTTCAATAAATAGACTACAAGCAATTTGTGGTGAATCCTACAGCATTTTTTTCCTACTAATTATTTTTTATTATAGACAGTTTCAAGTAAAAATGAAGTAATGTTCATTTTTCATGTTGCACTAATGAATATTTCTAGATGAGAGTCTTAGAGCCCTACAGGTTTATAACTAAGAAACAACCAAAACAAAAACACCGCCATAGTTTTCATTTTTATTTTAAATAAAATAAGTTACTCTTTATTAAATGATTTTTTAGAATGATTAGTCTTCTTTTTCATTCAAGTTCCAAGGTATTTATTTATGTTAGTTGGACCAGGTCATCATTTCCAAATGTTTTTAAAAGAATTATTTTTCCTCATAGAAGAGATGACTATTTCTTCTCAAATGATAACATTATCTATATTTACAACTACTTATAGAAAATATGGCTATAGATTTTATTGGCAGATTGGTTTTTGATCAGTAGATTAATTTTTTTTAAAATTACAGTTGACACATATTATTATATTAGTTCCAGGTGTACAAACCCATGATTAGACATTTATAGACTATACAAAGAGATCACCTGATAAATCTAGCACCCATCTAACACCACACATAGTTATTATGGTATTATTGACTATATTGCCTATGTTGTACTTTATATCACCATGACTATTCTGTAACTACCAATCTGTACTTCTTAATCCCTTCACCTTTTCACTCATCCCCCCAATTCCCCTCTCCCCTGGCAGCTGTCAAAATGTTCTCTGTATCTATGAGTCTGTGTCTGTTCTGCTTGTTTATTTTGTTTTATATGTTCCACATGTAAATAAAATAATATGGTATTTGTTTTTCCCTCTCTGACTTCAATCAACACAATACCTTCTAGATTCATTCATGTTGTTGCAGATGGCAAGATTTCATTCTTTTTAATAACTAATTCATATTCCATTAAATATATGCACCGCTTCTTTATCCATTCATTTATTGATGGAACTTAGGGTGCTTCTATATCTTGGCATTGTAAATAATGCTGCAATAAACATATGGATGTATACGTCTTTTCAATTTAGTATTTTTGTTTTTGTTTTGTTTTGGACCCAGAAGTAGAATTGCTGGGTCCTTCTTTGTCTCTTGTTACAGCCTTTGTTTTAAAGTCTATATTGTCTGGTTTAAATATTGCTACCCCAGCTTTTTTTTTGTTTCTGTTTTCATTGAATATCTTTTTGCATCTCTACTTTCACTCTGTGTGTTTCTTGCAAGCTGAAGTAAGTCTCTTGTAGACAGCATATTTAAGGGTCTTGTGTTATCCATTCAGCTATCGTATGTTATTTGGGTGAAGCATTTAATCCAATTGCATTTAAAGCAATTGTTGATCGATAAGTATTTATTGCTATTTTATTATTTATATTTTTAATCATTTTTTTCCTTCTTTTTCTTAGCGAAAACTTAACAATTCTTGTAATACTGGTTTGGTGGTGATGAACTACTTTAGCTTTTTCTTGTCGGGAAAGCTCTTTATCTGTCCTTTGGTTCTAAATGATAGCTTTGTGGGTAGAGTAATCTTGGCTGTAGATCTTTGCTTTTCATCACTTTGAATATTTTCTGCCAATCCCTTCTTTCCTGTGTTTCTGTTGAGAAATCAGACAGTCTTATGGGAGCTCACTTATAGGTAACTAATTGTCTTTTTTATTTATTTTTTTGCTGCTTTTAAGATTTTCTCTCTGTCTGTAACCTTTGGCATTTTAATTATGATGTGTCTTGGTGTGGGCCTCTTTTGGTTTATCTTGTTTGGGACTCTCTGTGCTTCCTGGACTTGTATGTCTATTTCCTTCACCAGATTAGGGAAGTTTTCTGGCATATTTTTTCAAATAGGTTTTCAATTCCTTGCTCTCTCCCTTCACTTTCTGGCACTCCCATGGTACAGATATTGGTATGCTTGGAGTTGGCCCAGAGGCTCCTTACACTATCCTCATTTTCTTAAATTCCTTTTTCTTTTTGCTGTCTTGATTGGGTGTTTTCTGT
Source organism: Miniopterus schreibersii (assembly GCF_964146895.1). NCBI lineage: Eukaryota > Metazoa > Chordata > Mammalia > Chiroptera > Miniopteridae > Miniopterus > Miniopterus schreibersii. Next base: position 63,128,703 of record NC_138106.1, on the reverse strand, counting down.
CCATTATCTTCCAAATCACTGAATTGATCTTCTGCTTCCGTTGCTGTACTGTTGATTCCCGTAATGTGTTCTTTATTTCAGTTCGTGTGTTCTTCATTTCCGACCAGTTTTTTATGTTGTCTACCTCCATTTTTATGTTTCCTATCTTTCTGTTGAAGTTCTCACTAAGTTTTTTTATTCTTCCCCTAAGTTCACTGAGCATCCTCATAACCAATGTTTTGAACTCTGTATCTGGTAGTTTGCTTACCTCCATTTTGTTAATTTTTTTCCTGGAGTTTTGTTTTGTTCTTTCATTTGGGGCATGTTTCTTTGTCTACTCATTTTGGCTGCTTCCCTGTGTTTGTGCCTATGTATTACGTAGATCTGCTACATTTCCTGGGCTTGGTAGAGTGACCTTATGTAGTAGGTATCCTGTCGGGCCCAGTGGTGCAGCCTCTCCTGTCACCCAAGCTGGGTGCTTAAGGTGAGCCCCCCATATGGGCTGTGTGTACCCTCCTGTTGTAGTTGAGCCTCGATTGCTGTTGGCACATCAACAAGAAAGATTACCCCCAAGCTGATTGGCTGTAAGTACTGACCATGACCGCCCTGGAGGAGCTGCTGTGCAGGGGTCAACCCCATGGAGCAGATCTTACTTTAGTGGGGGTCAGGTGCTGGCCAAGTCTACCTCTTGAGAGTGGCACTTGTAGAGGTGGTTGGATGGTGCTTTGGCATGGACTGAAGCTGTCAACTGGGTGTGCTGGCTGTTGGGGCCCTTGGGAGGTGCAGGCCAAGTCATCTACTGCCCATGCCCTGTTTGGGGTCACCTGGCATGAGCTACAAAGAAATCTCCAGATGGCTGCTATTTGTGCTGGGCTTGGAGTGCCCAGGTGAGGCCAAGCTGTGGACCAAGGCCAGCTGCTGCTAACGCTAGGCCTGGGGCCACTTAGCAAGAGGTATGGGATATGCAGGGGCCAGATGGTGTTTGTTTGCTCGATTGTATAAAAGTTGGCTGCATGAGCTAAGACAGGCTATTTGTATGGAAAAACCACTGGAAGGGGCGTGGGTGGGCCTGAAAGTTGGATGGTGCAGGGTCTCAGGGAATTACCAGGGCAGGGCTAACAGGGTTAACCAGATTGATGGAGACTCAGATATGGCACCTGCCTGCCATCCTAGTGGGGGAGGGCTCAGCAAAGACAATGCTCTCTGCCAGCACTTCTGTCTTGGAGAAAGCTACCCCTCCAGCCCTTTTCCTGCTGCCAGACTATTCAGTTCCTTTCTGTACGTCCCTGCCGCCTTGCGAGCTGCTGCCCCAGTCCTGGAGCTGCGAGCCAGTTAGTCCGAGTAAGTCCGTGTTGGTCCTTTATGAAGAATGCCTGGGACTCCAGAAGCCCTCTGTCTCTTTCCAGCACCGGAACCCTGGGCTGGGGGTGCTGATGTGGGGCTGGGACCTCTTGCTCCTTAGGGAGGACCTCTGCAACCTAGATACCCCTCCTGCTTTTTCACCACCCACCTGGGTGTGGGACCAGCCCATTCCATGTCTCTGCCCCTCCTACCATTCTTGATGTGGCTTCTTTTTTATATCCTTAGTTATAGGACTTTTGTTCAGCTAGATTTCAAGCAGTTCTGAATCTTGGTTTTTCTGTAGTTTAGTAGTAATTTTGATCTGATTGTGGGAGGTTTGTTGAATTTCATTAAGAAATGTAAAAGTAAAATGACATACTATTTTTTTGGTTTTCATTGAATATGAATGATAGAACAAAGCCTTTAAAATATCTAGAGTTCACAGAACACAATCAACAAAATTTTCTTATTGTACATCAAAATAAAGTTTTCCACATACAAACTGCAAAGTGCCAAATGAATTGTAAAACATTAAAAAAAAAAAAAAAAAGGATAACTGAAGGACTGAAGTGGAAAAGTAAAAAAAATAAGTAATATTCAAGCTACACATTAATTCCATTACTCATTCTTTCAATACAGTTTTTAACATTATCTGTACTAAATAAACAAGGGTTGCGTGCAAGAACTCTAGTTGGATTCAGTTCTCATGGGTGTTAAGAGTAAAACGTGACCACAAAGGGAAACAGGTCAGGCAGAAAGCGGGGCACAGAGGCTGCTGCCTTCATAACAGAATGATCAGACTCAGTTAATATTCTACCCCCAAATAAATGGAAAATTCTCCTTAGGTTTCCTTTCCCATGGAAGAAAATCGTTCCATGGTTTTCTTCTAGGCTCGTCCTTTTCACTTCTCTGTCTTTGCCTTTTGTTTCTACCCTCTTACTCCTGTGGTATCCATGGCGTTCCGATACAGAGGGTTTATAAACCAGCTTTGTATTTGACATGTAACCAGGTCCATGGAAAACCACTAGGAGAGTGTTATTGTTCCAACAATGGACTAATTTCATAGATAATCTGATGAAAACTTAAAATCTTTCTGCCTATAAAAGTCGCTTGGATTCCATTCCATACATGGAGAACAGGCTTTTCTGTCACTATTCAATTAAGCAAATGCCTGTCTTTTGGCAAGGAACTAAGAAAAGCGGTGATCATTCCCAGTTCATCCATGTCAGGATGTTTACTCCCAAAAGACAAAGATTCAATTCATATCTCTCTTATTATGACCTCCAGGTATTTTTTTCAAAGTGGTTGATTCTAGCAAACTTCAGAAGAGGTTATTTGTAGATACATCCTGCTTAGGAGAATAGCATGTGAACAATAGCATGAGGATGCCTTGACAGCACTTGTGGATAACCTGCTGTTTGCACTGGTCTACAGGGACTAGATACTTCTATTTGTTTTGATAAATCAAGTTCAGTGGTGGTCTTTGAGGCTTCTGGCTGCTTCCCCCTCTCTCCTCCCCAGTCTTTGTCCTTCCAAATGTGTTAGATTGTTGTCTGGGCTGGATCTTATCTCTGGCCGTATTGAAACCCACCCTCCACTCCCTAACCTTAGCTCTGTTTCTCCCTCCTGCAGACTGCACCTAACTTTTGCTTACCTGGGTGTTCTGGGGCTGAGATTTGACTCTCAAGTCTTGCCCTGAAGCTGCTACAGATGGCTTGGCAACCATCACCAACCTAGTTTCCTCTTAGACTGTTTCAACAGCAGTGTAGGTAGAGCTGGCCCGCACCTAGGCTTCTGCTGAGTGACCCACGGAGAGGCTGGATTGGGCTGCACGGAGAAGCGGCGAGAAAAAGAGAATGGGAAGCATGACAACCCACGTCTGCAGGGAAAGGGAAACACTTAGGCGCTCTCGCCACCTTCTCCCGCCAGAAGGCCGCAGTTACATAAACATGATACGGCATAGTCATAACGGATGCGCTGTTGGCTGACTAATGTCCGACCCATGTTGGCTGACAGCCACTATTGTCCTGGCTCCTATAAGACTGGCCAGGACTTTCAGAGGTGCGGGTTTGCAGATTGACCCCCTTGGGTGTGGTTTGTTCTTCCTGGCAGGTTTGTCCCCCAGGGTGTAGTGTGTCCCCCATGTGTATGTGCCCGCTGGCTGCCACCAGGAAGACGGTTTGTTTCTCTGTACAGCAGCCTGGCCATCAGCTGAATAAAGTAACTGTCCCATCTTCCTTCTGCTCCACGCTTTTCTGCAGACTGCCCCCGGATCTAGAGCGGACCTCCCTGGCCCTGAGTGGCCACCACGGTTGGCGTCGTCTCTGGCATGACACTTGGCCCCGGTCCTCTGCATTACACTGTCATTATGTAAGCATGAAGACGACAAAGGTCCATGACTGTGAAGGGCTGGACTGGTCACCAGTGACTTTCTCTAAATATGCCTACCTCTCCACCCCAGCATTAAGATAAGACAAAATTTTCCCACCAAAGGCTGCAGGTGTTAGCTAGGTATGACTTTCCTAAGCAGTTCTGACCATTAGCTGCTTAGGTCAGAAACAAAGTTTAGTAAAAAAGTACTTGTTAGCATTTCTGACTTGCAGATCCTATTTTTAGGAGTTTAACTCACTTTTTAATTAAACTAGTTAGGCTCCTATTGGATAGTGATGGGGTACATTCATTATATTCTGGAACTATGAATAATATTTGGTAAACTGATATTAGCATATTTTCTTATCTTTTTAAATTTTTCTATAGAAAGCTTTTTTTTAAACACAAAGCAACAAAGCTCATTTTAAAAATATTTAAAGTAACATATTTTTAAAGAAAAACATTTGTGTACCTTTGTCACTAATTCATAAGTGTTTCTAAACACAGTTTAACTTGACCTTGGCTTTGTTCTTAAATTTTGATTGAATGTTTTCTTTTATCTTACCTCAGATCCTTTCGTAAAGCTATTACAGGGTTTATACAAGTTATTTTGATATCAAAAGCCATTGTAATTTCTCAGGACAAGCATAATACATCAACTTCCAAATCAGAGATTTTTTTCACTGCCATCTTTCATAATTTTCTGCTGAAATTTTCTTTCCTTCATATAACATAACTAGAAAGGGGAAAAATATGAAGGCCATTCTATGCTGATAGTACAAAAATAATATTTTTTATATGATCACATGGAAGTGATTTTTCTCTAGTTTTAAATAAATGAGAAATTCCTAATTTCCATCAACTTATTAGCTGGAAGCTGATAGTAATATATTATTATTCACTGTACAAGTGTCTGCTTTCTTTTTTACCTCATGTATTCCTGAAAATATATTCTCAAGTTGGCAGTATGGATTCAACAATATTTATGTTAGGATTAAATATATGTTCAGAAAGAAAAAAAAGCCACACACACACACACACACACACACACACACACATACACACACACACACTCCAGCTCTACTTAGGCTGCCCATTTGGAGGTTGACCTCCACGACATACGGGTGTGTCTATCCTACATCCATGAGCCTTTTCAAAGACTTTCCAGATTAGTTGGTAAGATTTGTTGCTGAATGTAATGACTACAGCTCACATTTAGAGCTTATAGTTTTAATCTGTACAAACATACATATTTTTTTAATCCACAGAAAGACAAAATTTTCATGTACAGATCTCAGGAACATGAAGTTACGGTCATGGAAGCACACCAGTTATTTCTATTGCTTTTGTACTTAAGTACTCATACTTAAGTTATATGTAGACATAGAAGCTTGACCTTGTAAAAAATTAATATCCTAGTTTCCCTTGATGAGTCCTCTGGATTTCCTTTGGATCATATCCCTTAGTTACTTATTACCATTTCTAAACTATCTACTCCTTTGACTCCTATCTGGAATCAGAGTTGAGAAGAAGTCTCTTTTCCCCATAGTACCTAGACCCACTGCACTAGTATTCCACATAGTGGAACCCTGGATAATATTTGGAAACAAGATCCTTATTGTGAAGGTTTGGTATCCCTAAAATAAACAGTGGCAGCAGTGGGATAACTCCAGTGGAATTAATATCTTTTCCTTAAAGGAAAATAATTTATTTACTTAAAATATTAAAAAAGCTCACTTATGAGCATTTTTCTTATATTGAATCACTGAATATAACTGGTAGGAAATACACAAATACAATAAAATCCAAGAAGTAATGGTAGGCATATTTTATTCTATAGCAAATGTTCATATTTAACAAAAATATAAAAAGCAAAAAAACCTTTGAAGATACTCATGGGTTTTTAATTATGCTTTCCTGTTTCATGGCCCTTCCTGTTTCTCTATGAATTACAACAAGGCAAATTTTTGGCTTATGGGTTAGAGTGTCAGCAGTGTTTATAGTGGCAATTGCATTTTCTTTTCTTTTCTTTTCTTTTCTTTTCTTTTCTTTTCTTTTCTTTTCTTTTCTTTTCTTTTCTTTTCTTTTCTTTTCTTTTCTTTTCTTTTCTTTTCTTTTCTTTTCTTTTCTTTTCTTTTCTTTTCTTTTCTTTTCTTCTTTCTTTTCTTTTCTTTTTCCTCATTAGAGAGATGAAATGAGCTCTTGGTGGAGTGTACCAAGGATATGAACAATTTAAGTTGACATGCTTTAATTTTCCTTTCCAACAAATAATAAATGGAAAAAGAAACTGAGGTTGTGACTACATGTAATGCAAGAATTAAAATGGGCCTGCAATTCAATCTTGTGCTCAAATTATTCCTGTTATATCTGTGTTGATGTCCCAATGCACAAAGGGATTGGAATTGAAGGCCATCCAGTTCAGGGATCAGCTGTAGTCTTGGTCTAAATTATTTTTATTATTGTTGTTGTTGTTGTTGAAACAGTTATGATCATTGGAGTGGAGTTGTTTGGATTGGCAATTATGTCAAGACAGCTAAAATGATCAAGTTCACCACATCAAGCAACCATTTGGCAGCTATGACCATTATCATGTATAGTGTAAACTTACTAAATTCTCTTTGAGTAGGTAGCTATAGCTTTGGAGACAGTTCAGAGAGACTTAACTGTAATTGAGGAAAGAAAAAAAAAAAGTAGTTTACCTACTGATTTCTTTCCAGCTTTTACAGAAAGTCAGGGTTAGGTCTTAGTAAGTTTCCTGGCGTTTATTGGAAGCCTGCTTTTTTGCCGCGATACTAAATGTTCTTTACCTAAAAGCAACAAGATTTCTTGGTTCCCGAATTTGCTGGTTTTAGAGCAGGAAGGAAGCACTTCCCAGAATCCACAGCCTGAAGAGCTGTTGGAAAAATAGGTCTCGTTTCTTTGAATGAAAGAGAGAGATTCCTTGGCTTCCTGGTGCCTAGTTTTAGTTGCTTTTATACTTGTTCACACTAATGAAAAAAATGGTTCACTCACATCTTCTAGTATGTTTATAGTGTGTATGTGTGTTCCTAGGTATTGTGTGTGTACCTGGGTATATTTTCAGATCATAGTAATCAATATATTTTTAGAACACTAGTTCTAAAGATGATTTCTGAACATCGCACCAGTCTTATAGCATTTCTTTTCTTAAAGATCTATAATTATATTAAAAGCTCTAAAAAGTTCCGAAGTAGAGAAACATTTGAACTTGGCTTGACCCAGGATTTCCCCAATTTTTCATTTGACCATGAAGTCTTTTTTTTCAGGTAATAATTAATAATATCTCAATTCTGTAAACATGGTTAGGAAATGCTGAGTTAATAATTTTCCCGAAGAACTGGGATGGCTACAATAAATAGCCTAATGTAGAAAGGTTTACAGAGGAACGGGACAATATAGGCTGATGCATTTCAAAGTTTCTACTGGCTTCTTTAAGCTTAGTTTAGTTAATTCCACTTCTCTAAGCCGTGATCTGCTGAAGTACTAGTAAGCCACCCAACTTTGTAAAATTCTTTCTATGCAGGTAGCTGCTAATATTGCTGATGAAGGGACTTACTTGAGAGTTTTTGTTGTTGTTGTTTGTTTTGTTTTAACTTAAATAGAATGTTTCTTTTTTTGAAATAAGTTGCTAAGCCAATTCTGTTAGGTGAATCAATAAAGTTATTGATACTGCCTTTTTCTTCTACCATCTTCTACCATTTGATACTTAGTGAAATTGGTACCAAAAATGTACAGGTTTTTTTTTCCCCCCTAAGAGCATATATTCATCCCAGAACACCCCCCCCCCAAATAAAAAACTTAAGAAAAATATTCCTTAGGTACCTGAGGATTTCAGTCCTTGGTGTTATTTGCAAATGTCAACAAGCAACATTTAACATCACAGATCCTTTCGATGCCTTAGATTCCTCAGTAAATAGAAATTTGGAGCTATTTTGATTAAAGCTAAGGGGAAAAATTCTGAATTTATTTGATCTTTGTCTGAGAGAGGGACAGGATTATTAATTAACATCTTTAAAAGACACTTTGATTAATGTTTTAGAGCCAAATTTAAATTAGGGCCAGATATGCTGGATAATTAAACATTTACTTGAGTTATTACCAGAATATCCTGCTAAGAAATTTATTAATTTATAGGCTACTTCTGGTCCCCCCTTTCCCCCATCTCCCTCCAGCTTTTTAGTATAACTGATTTTTTCAAAACAACTATGACTTCAAGAAACAGCACACAGATACCAAAGAACTGGTCTGCTGGAATAAGGCTAAAATCTTGATTGAGAACACAATATAAATAACTTTATTTCTATTGATGCGAAAACTACAGATATCTTTTCCAGGTTATACTGCACAAGTGTAACTTCCAGACTTGCTTAACAGAGAACATGACACAGCAATGATTTAGAGCAGTCTGGATTAAATCAAATGGCACAGACTGGTGTGATGTAGATAATAAAAGTTCCCTTTTCACCCCCTTATTTGTCATTTCAGATAAAAATCTTTATTTGGAGAGGTTAACTATTTTCTGAAAAAAATCTCTAATTTTTTTTTTTTTAGTGTAGAAATGTTTTAGAACACAAAAATAGGGACAATAGTATAAAACTTATTAGACTATCAATTAATGAAACAATTATAAACATCTTGCTGATCTTTTTATTTTTCTTCATTTATCATCTTTTCTATTGAGTATTTCAAAGCAAATCCCAGAAATCGTGTCATTGCTCAGCAAGCATCTCTAACTGATAAGGGTCTATATTGCATAACAAGCATGCCATTACTCAGCTTGACAAAACTGAAAAGAATTTCTTAATATCATGTAATACTGAGTCCACATAAACATCCTCCTAATTTTTACCCTGACCTAGCTCTGAGGTCACCTCCAGCCCTTTAAGACTTACTTCTGGGAAAGAGTAGATCAATAAACGGGGTAAGTAGAGAGCATCTAGGCTTTTTTTTTCAGTCCAAAGTACCAACTTAAAGCTATCATTTCCAAGTTTCTCTAATTCTAAGTTTTGCTGCCACTACTTAGGGCAGCATTTTAATACCTGAGAAGTAAGAGCAAGGCCAAGCTACTTGGGTAGTAAGTGAGAGATTGAATTCTAGAATTCATCCTGCTTAGAGTCTCCTTCCCAAGCCCTTGGGAGGCACATGAGCAGGAAGTAGACTTAGATGTTGGTTAAAAAGCAGGATTTCCTCACAGGGAGTTAAGTGTTTTCATTAAGAGGGCGTGTCTGTTTACACTTTTTAAGTTATCCATAGTAGCCTTAGTTGTAGTGGGTCACCAGTTCATGCCTTCAGTAAATTCATATTTCATGGCAGTTGTGTGCAAGGTGTTGCACTAGTAAGGAAAATACAAGCTACAAAGCAAAAAGCACTGTATAGAAAATAAAGTAATGCACAGTGGGAATTCAGAAGCAAATTATTTTTCACTTGAGTTGATGACAGTCAAAAAGAGCATTTGACTTAAACCTTAAAAGACTTTTAGAATTTGAACAATTGAAAAGGAAGAAAGGCCATTTTGGATGGAGGAAAGAGAGTGAGCAAGGGCAACAAAGGTAGAAAACACAAAACATGGTAAGTGAGTAATCAGGACATCAGTCTCATGAATATGACATTCTTCAGGCCAAACATGCATATCATGACTAGCTGTGAGCTAGGTGTAACTATTACATAATCTCTCAGTAAGCAGATATTCCAGTAACTGCTATCAGCCACTGCTGCCAGGAACTCCTGATCGGGCAGCATGTTTATAATATCAAGATGATGATTGTTAATATGTGACCAATTGAGAGAACTGATCCATGGTGGAGGCATCCGGTACAGTGTGATATAATAATTAATCCAATTGGATAATATTTTACCTTCAAATCCAACCTAGAGGCTGGGTGAATAGGCAAACACTCTGATACTGCTCACTTGAGAAAAATTTCTTGGCAACGTAGGGAGGCTTGAGAAGTGCAGGCTCTATCTACTAAGTGAAGCGTCTTTTTGCTGAGGGGCTGGGTCTTCCTTAAATCTTTCACATGGCAACCACATATGATTTTTTTGCTTTCTTTCAAAAGGAAAAAACACTAAAGCTATGTCACCGACATAGAACTATCAAAATCTTCTTGACCTCAACCCAAGCTTACATTTGTGGTTATCTTTCAGCTAAGGGATGCATTCAATGTTGCTGATTTGGGTTTGCTTTATTGCATTTAACCCTAAACTAAGAAGTCGTGGATCAGCGAATGACTTCTGATCAGACTAGATCAGTGTCCCAGCATAGGCCATGTGCTTTACGAGGCCTGAGAAAAAACCTGTTTCTTATTCCTCAACATTATAATGCTAGCAATGCATTTTCAGCTGACATTTGTCGTGTGTTTATTATGTACATGTCACGATGTCAGGTGTGTATAATAAGCATGATTTGATTTAATTTTCATAACAACTCTATGACGAAGGTTATTATAATTTACTCCACTTCAGAGATGAGGAAACGGGGGTTTAGAGAAGATTAGTAATATACACCAGGTCACGTAGCTAATAACTGGAAAGGCTGGTTTTTAAGCCCTGCTGGTCTACTCTGGTAAGGCCATAGGCATCTGAACAGAGATGGAGGCCTGTGTGCTGCCATGGAAAGGGGGTAATAAGAGCCCATTGCTTCCCTCTGCCCCTCTGTCTCCTCAGGTCCTACCCTACCCTTCCTCCTGATTTTCACTTCTTGCTATTTCTTACCTCAACTCCTCTGTCTCCCTGTTACTTGTGCATAATTCTTTTCATTTATATATTCATTTATTTCCTGGTTCAGTCATTTATTTACCTCTAGAGTGCCCGGCCTTGCCTTTTAGGAAATTACAAGGAGAGCTAGCAAGTGAATGAATGACTATAGCACAACCTAATAATTGCTGGGTTGCTTTGAGAGCACAAAGATGAAAAAATAAAAATCTGAGGCCTGGGAAGTGATAGTTGTGTCTTGAAGAAAGAGGAATGGGACAGGTGAAGAAGTAAGAAGAGCTTTCTAGACAGACACACTAGTGTTTGTATAGTCACTAAGTTGGGGCAACAGTCAGACACAGCTGAGAGCTAGTGGTCGTTGGAGATGATGGCTGGGATAAATGCAGAGTGCTTCCTGCCAGTGTTGAGAGATGAAGCTAGAGAGATAGGCAAGGGCCAGACCATGGAGCACTTGTGTGCTAAGTTAAAGAGTTTGAATGCCAGCCTGAAAGTTACTAGGAAATCATTGAAAGGTTTTAAGTTAGGGGAATGCATGATTTTGTGTTTTAAAAATACCATTCTGGCTGTAATCATCATTTGCTTAGCTAATTTCTATGTTTGGAAAAGGAGGTTCCTAAGTTTGTACCAAGTTTACATACTATCTGAGAGATTTCAAATCCCTTCATCACCCTGTGATTTTCCTGATGAAATAGCTGAGTCTTTCATCATGTTTCTTGATCTCAGAGGTCCTGGGTGCAAGTCAGCCTTTGTAAATTGGTCCTTAAAGATGAAATCACCATAGCCTGCTTATTAGGCACAAGGTGCTCAGGTTTCACATGAACATTCAGATCTCATAACTCTCCCCACTCACATTCTCATATCTCTCTAGGCTCTGGCTACTGAATTGTCATAATCATTCTTTAGATATTTTTCTCTCTGCTGTCACAGCACCTGAAGTCTAGGGGAGTTCAGGTGAATTGCTCTGCAGAGGGCAAATCCAATGAGTCCAGTGGGAGGTGTGCTGCTGGGGCAGGACCAGCAGGTGACATCAAACAAGCTGCATCCTAAGACAATTTGAGTGTCTTCAACCAAGTTATAAGCACACACAGCTTAGAGCAATGATGAGCTTGTGATTTTGCTCACATACCACTTAAAATACTTGGTTTACACCATCCCTCATCACACACCTACAGTTTTCTTTATAGGTTTCAGTAGTTGCATTGCAAATGTAATTTCTAGTATGTTATACATACTGATATTTTAAACTATCATGATTATAACACTCTATTTTAAGCTAACAACTTAACTTTGAATGCATGTAAAAGCTCTACAACTTACACTCCTCTCCCCACATTTTATGTTTTCAGTGTCACAATTTCCATCTTTTATATTGTGTATTCACTAACAAATTATTGCTGTTATAGTTATTTTTAATCCTTTTGTCTTTTAACTTTTATACTAATGTTTTAAGTGATTTGAATCATCACCATTACACTCTTGGAGTATTTCGAATTTAACTGTATATTTACCTTTGCCAGATGAGTTTGAAACTTTCATATGTTTCCATGTTACTAATTGGCATTCTCTCCTTTCAGCTTGAAGAAATCCCCGTAACATTTCCTGTAAGGCTAACCTAGTAGTGCTGAATTCCTTAAGATTTTACTTGTTTGAAAAACTTTTTCTCTCCTTTAATTCTGAATGATAACTTTGTTAGGTAGAGTATTCTTAGTTGGAATTTCTTTCCTTTCAGCAGTTTGGATACATCGTGCCACCCCTTCTGGAACACAAGTTTTTGCTGAAAAATCTGCTGATAGGCTTATGGGGTTCCCTTGTACTTAACAAGTTGTTTTTCTCTTACTGCTTTTAAGATTCTTTCTTTGCTTTTAACTTTTGAAAATTTACTTATAATGTGTCTTAGTGTGGGTCTCTTTAGATTCATTTTTTGGGGTACTTTTTTGAGCTTCCTGGACCTGTATGTTTGTTCTGTTCCTCAGGCTAGGAAATTTTTCAGCCATTTTTACTTTGAATAAGCGCTCCCCCCCCCTCTTTTTTGGGTTGATGTTGTTCCATAAGTCTCTTAAGCTATATTCACTCTTTTTCATTATTTCTTCTTTTTGCATTTATGACTAGGTGGATTCCACTGCCTTGTTTATAAATTCATTGATCCTTTCTTCCACCAGTCTGGTATGCTCTTGAACCCCTTTATTATGTTTTTCAGTTCAGTTATTGTATTCTTCTGTTTGGGACATTTTTATATATTCTATTTCTTTGTTGAATTTTAACTTTGTTCATGCATGCTCTCCTGACCTTGGTGAGCATCTTTATAACCATTTCTTTAATTCTTTATCAGGTAAATCACTTATCTTTGTTTTATTAAGATTAATTTATGAAGATTTACCTTATTCTTGGAACACATACTTTTGTTTCTTCATTTTTCTTGATGCTTTGTGTTGATTTCTGTACATTGGATTTAATGGCTACCTCTCCTAGTCTTGACAGACTGCTCTTGTGGAGATGAACTTCATCAATTAGCCCAGACTGAGCTTCTGGTTGTCTCAAACCTTTGTGATGGGCCGACCCTCCATCTTTGTTCTTAGTGGCTCTGAATAGTTGAGGCTGTGCCAGAACCCATTAGTATCCCAAAGGGGAGGATTGGAGTCAGAACCTAGTTGCAGCCTGATTAGAAGTCACAGCTGGGAAACCAGGAGATGGGCATTTTTGCCTGCTCCCTCTGAGCTGAGTCTCAGTGTATAGCTGCTTGGGGTGCACCTGTTTAAAACAGCTATAATCCTGCGGCACTTGTAAATGCAAGCCTTGTTGGCTTTCAGAGCTCGGTGACTTGGAGGCTATTCCCTTGAGTAGCAGCTGTAAAAGTTGGGGTGCTAGATGTGTGTATAAGCTCCTTTTAGGGAGATACTAGTGATTCTGTATTTTTGTTGGAGCAAGCAAGAGGGAGAAGGTGGGAAGACTGCTCACTGGCGTTTTTGGACTCCAGAAGAATCAGAGTCAACACCTAGACATGTGCTAATTAAAAGCTGAGCCCTCAAGCAGTGGCTTGTGAAATATGCAGTCAAACCCCTCCCAGTGAAAGACTGGGAGATGGGCATTTTTGCCTGCTCCTTTTGCTCTGAGCCCTGGGGGGATAGCTGTGGTAAGTGCTGCTTGCCTCTTGTGCTGCTTGTTTCTTTGTTCGCTTCAGTCCTGGGCGGCTCATGATTGCAAGCTCCTTTATCTACCTGAGCCATACAATCTGTGGTCCTCTGGTGGCAGCTGCAATACCTGGGGCACCACACATGTGTTCAGGCTCCTTCCAGAGAGATGCTTCCTTTTTGCTTTGAGGAAGAACTTCCATATATTGCAAATTTAAGGTTGAGGAAAGGTATCCCAAATATTATGTGCTTGTGTTTCAGCAAGAAATATCTTCCTCAAAGTAGGAGCCTTGTGAAGGAAAACTGGGCCCTCCTTTTCCTCAGGACTGCCTTCAGCTTTAGATGTCATTAAGCTCCGAATGATGAAAACCACATTCTTTAAAATTAAGAATTAAATAAAACCAAAAGACTAGGTTTATTCCTGTAAGCAGTATATGCAATTTTTTCCCCCCCAGATTTCAGATATATTGCTGATTTCTTTAGACCAGTTCTTAAAAATTCAGTAACAATATTCTCTCTGTTGACCTCAGGTATTCACATTGCCCATGCATAGTAACCTTGGTCAGCAACAGAGAACCTAACGGTTAACCTATCCTTGGTACAGTGGTGCCTCGGTTTTCGAACATCTCCGTTGATGAACATTTTGGTTTATGATCACCATAAACCCAGAAGGAAATGCTTCGGTTTTCTAACACGCTTCGGAAATTGAACATGCCACTCAGCTTCCACCGAGGGTGAGATCCTGAGGCCCAGCTGTTGCTGCCAATCCCTCGGTTTTCGAACCCGAACGGTCTCCGGAATGGATCACATTCGAAACCTGAGGGACCATTGTACATGCATGGCTACTTAAATTATTTGTTTTTTATTTTATTTTTTTATTTTTGAAAATAAATTCCCTTGTCTTTAGAGCAAGAAGTATGCCCTGTTTATGTATTAATAACATCCTCCTTATGCCACTTGGGAAGGACTCGACAGCTCTTCTGGGTCTGTTACTGCTGTGTTGACTCCTATACCCAATAAACTTCTCTTACTGGGCGGGGGCATAGGCCAGATGGGTGTTAATTTGGAATCAAGCAAATTCATTAAATAATCACCCCCTCCCTGGGTGTCAGGCATTGTGGGAGGCCTGGGGAGGAGAAAGATGGATAAAGTTCCTGCCTTCAGGGAGCAGGCGATGATGGGGTAGCCAGCTTCCATCCCCGGAGGCTGCAGGCTCCATGCCGACAGGGCACAGGCAAGAGTCAACCAATGAATGTATCAATAAGGGGAACAGCAAATCCATGTCTCTCTCTCTCTCTTCCCCTTCTCTCCCCCTCTCTCCCTCTCTCTCAAATTAAAAAAAAAAAAGTATTGCTAGTTTAAAAAAAAGAGCTGGCAATTGTCAAAGCCTAAAGGATTCTTCAGACATTAAAATACCACTTAATGCTTTATCCTACAACTATCTCTAAATGTTAACATGAACGTTGGAGTAAGAAGAGGCAGGCTATCTTCTTTGGAGAGAAATGCCTATTCAACTTCATTGCCCATTTTTAAATGTTATTTATTTATGTTTGCATATGAGTGGTATGAGTTCTTATATATTTTAGGTTTTAACCCCCTATCAGATATATGGTTAGTGAATATTTTCTCCCATTTCATAGTCTGCTTTTTAGCTATGTGATGGTTTCTTTTGCTGTGCAGGTTTTTAGTTTGATATAGTCCCACTTGTTGATTTTTGTTTTTGTTCCCTTTTTGTTTTCATATTTCTGAAATCATGGCCAAGACCAATGTCATGAAGCTTTTCCCCTGTTTTCTTCTAAAAGTTTTATAGTTTTGGGCCTGACATTTAAGTCATCACTCCATTTTTAGTTGTTTTTTTTTGTGTGTGTATAGTGTCAGATAAGAGTCCAGTTTCTGCAAGTGGATATCCAGTTTTCCCAGCACCATTTGTTGGATAGACTATCCTTCTTCCATTGTACATTCTTTGTACCCTTGTCAATGTTATATTTGCTTGAATTTATTTCTGGGCTCTGTATTGTTACATTGGTCTATATGTCTTTCTTTATGCCAACATCATACTGTTTTTATTGCTGAGTTTTGTAATATATTTTGAAAGAAGAAAGTGTGATGTCTCCAACTTTGTTCTCTTTAAAGACTGATGTGGGTATTTGTGATCCTTTATGATTCCATAAGAATTTTAGAATTGCTTTTTCTATTTTTTGTAAAAGATACCATTGGAATTTAATACAAATCAAAACTACGACGAGATAGCATTTCACACCTATCAGGATGGCTATTGCCAAAAACAATAAAACAAAACAAAACAAAAACAAAGACAAGTGTTGGCAAGGATGTGGGCACATTGGAATCCTTGCACACTATGGAAAACAGTATGAAGTTGCGCAAAAATTGTAAACAGAAGTTTATATAACCCAGAAGTTTATATAACCCAACTCTGGGTATTTATCCCTAATAATTGAAATCAGGATATCAAAAAGATATTAGTATTCCCATTTCACTGCAGCATTATTCACACTAGCAAAAATATGGAAACAACTTAATGAATGAATGAATAAAAAATATATATACACAGGAATATTATTCAGTCTTAAAAAAGAAGGAAATACCTTAATATGCAACAGCCTGGATGAACCTTTGAAACATTATGCTAAGTAAAATTCACCAGTCACAGAAAGACAAATACTACATGATTCCACTTACAGGAGGTATCAAAAATAGTCAAATTTATAGAATCCAACAATGGAATGGTGACTGCCAGGGGCTGGGGGAGCGAGAAATGGGGAGTTACTATTCAATAGGTATAAAGTTTCAGTTAAGCAAGATGAATAAGTTCTAGAGATCTGCTATACAACATTGTCAACAATGTTGTCTTGTACATTTTAAAATTTTTTAAGAGGGTACATCTCAGGTAAGTGTTTTCACCACAAGAAAATAATTTTTTTTTTTTTTTTAAAAGAAGACTGCTCAGCCAAGCCTTTGGTTTCAGATACCTCTAAAAATCTCTTACCCTCACTGTGTAACAAAGACTTTCCAAGTTAATCTTTTACAAGGAGACAGAAAATGGAAATCAAGTTTTGTGTGAAATGTAACTCAAGACAAATATGTTTCCTGAAAAGGCTTTCTCACTTTTCTCGTTTTATTTATTTATTTTTTCCTTCTTCACAGTGGATAGCCCATGGAAACACTCTGATTCTCTGCTTTGTACCATGAACACTTACTCGTTACGCAGTAATCAGCAAGCTCAGTGCATTCATAGGTGATGCAAAACCTCACCCAGACGTGGAAACAATAATAAGACACTTCAACTTGGCTTCTCTTTCAAGTTGTCACTCAAGAAAGACCTTGATTTGGGAGTGTTCTGTGTAGTGTTTTACATGCGGGTACATGCTCAGGGTTATCCTATCCATGATTACAGGAAGATTAATTCTCATACCCTGCTTTGGCTTTTATAACCAGACAACATAGTCTTTGTTTTAATAAATGCTCATGCTTACAAAGGGTTATTCTAGGAAGGCCATGATACCAATGTGTTTTAGGCAGTATTTTCTGCAAAGAGGCTTAAGCCAAACAAAATTTGTTCAAGTGGATAATCCTATAAATGCAATATTGTGGGAGTTGTTGAGAAATTAGGATAACAGGCTGTTTTAATTATATGACTCTTCATGCAATTGCTGAAAGCAGCATTAAATCATTTGGTCCCATCTGTGGAATGTGATGAAGCCTGTCTGCTGCAGGAAAGGGGAGGTAGCTACCTGTGGGTGTGGTGTGTGGGGGAAAGAGCCCATTCACTCTAGTTATAAGTCTTTCTGGCCTCAAAGTCCCATATTTCCAGTTCTAAGAGTAGAACACTAGAATAAATTTACTGATACTTGAAGGACTAGCTAAAATAGAAATTCCCTGCTTTGTGAAATTGCAATAGTTTCTTTCATAAAATTGTTACATATGTTGAATGAGATAATTTATGTAAAGTACGTTGTAAATACGTATATATTAGCTGCTATTATTAGTATTATTGTTATAATTATTATTATTACATGCACCAGAATCCCTTACACTTCCCAACAAGGTCTGAAGATTTTGCAGGTCAAACCTCACTTCCTTTAAAGTGACGGCTTCTTTTTTTAAACAGCTTTGTTGAGGTATAAATGATATACAAAACACTGCACATGTTTAATGTATAAATCTGATGCGCTTGGACATGTGCATAAGCCTGTGAAACCAGAGTATTCGGTTCTTTGTTTGATTGAGCCCCACGCCGCTGCTCCAAGTCACTAGCAGAACTAACAGAGGGGTGCAGCTGCTCTCAATCAAATAATGTGGGAGTTCTATATTTTTCAACAACTAGATGAAATAAAACCACACAGAGCAATCTGAAGCTTAAAAAAACACATCCCATTTCCAAGAGATGTATTTTAATGAACAAACTTCTTTCTAAGATGTAAACAAGCTGGGTCTCAATTTTTTTTTTTAGAACTCAGAATTGATAACCAAGATCAGATGAAACATGAGGGTGTACTGGCGCCTGGGGTGGTCAGGAAGAGGACCCTTGGGTTTGGGACAGCGGGTGGAAGACTGACTTTGCTGGGAGGAAGGGCCTGGTGAGGTGCGAGCTGTAGGCACCTCAAGGACCAGGCTGGCTGAGGTGGAAGAAGAGGGCGTGGGCGTGTACTTTGCCCAGGGCAGGTGAATGGTGATGTGTCACTGAAATTCCCCAGCAGTCTGCTTGAGGCTCTCTGGCTGAGGGGTAGGCAGCCATGCCCGGGGAGGAATGTTAGGACTAGTTTGGAAGGCTGTAAATTAAAAATGATTTATATTTTTGGCCAGCTCAGTTTCTTCTAATCCAACTTCTACAGTTTATTCCAGTCCAGCCCAGTATCTTTCCATCGTGACTTCCCCTTCTGGAAGGTGAAATTAAAAAGGGAAAGAAAATGGGAGATGTGGAAAAGGGAAGAACATTTCCTCCATTCCTGGTGGAAGCGTAGATCAGGCTTCTAGCTCCTTTACCTCTACCTTCCTTTTCATTTTTACTGTGTGTATAAGCCAAGCCCTTTAAAACCCATTCCTATGAATGTTTAAGCCCCTTGTAAGTTTTTTTCAATCTGGTTTTCTTTGAAGAAATGACCGCGCCCCCTCCCTTAACTGCTAATGGAAATAGCATACTTACAAAAATTAACATTCTAACCTTTTCTAAATATAGAGGTGGAGATAGCAAGTTACCTTTGCATCAGATTTTTATACTTATTTGAAAAATCAAACATGGTTCCCTTCAGTTATGTAAACACAAGAATCTGATATTTTAAGGAAAAGGTCCCGAGGAATTTGGGGGTGGGGGCTTCACAAAGGCAGTGTCTCTTGGTATCCTGTCGTGGTTTGCAGTTCTCTTAGAAAAACTAGATGGAATTTAAGTGATAAATTAGAAAAATTAAAAAAAAAAGTAACTGTGTGTATACCTCAGACTGGTAGTGTGGGTCAGACCAGTTACACTCCCAGGGATGTTATGAAAGTTCACTTGGGCACCGGAGTGAGTACTTGGGGGAAAATCAAGGAAATGCAGTGTTCATGGTTCTCAATAGACATTCCTGTTTACCAAAGAGAAGTACCACTGGTTGAAAGAATATGCCCAGAATCAACTAGGCACTGGGTGTAGTTTTTGTCACCGTAAGATAGAAGTATCAGCCTAACCCTTAGGAAAGACACGAGGTCTGGACGGCATGCTCACCTCACCCTTGGAGGGTGAAAGAAGGGCATTCGCTGTCCCTGCCACCCCCGATGCCCCCTTTTCCCAGCCCTTCTCCCTTTTCCCGTCCCCTTACCACTCAAATGAGAATTCCAGAGGTTTTGTCTGCCTTGTTCCTTGTTGAATCTCCAGGGCTTAGAACAGTTCCTTGCACACAGCAAGTACTCAATAAATTATATACTTTTGAATCGATAAATGGATACATTTAAATTTGGGGGAATATTGAAGTTGTTGAATCACAGAGTTAGGATTTTACAGAGATCTGCTGAAATTATAAGCTGACTCTGCCAAGATAAAATGCAATAGGAAAATGTGAAAACCCCTGCCCTTGGGTTCAAAAATCAGCGAAATAAGGCCGCACGGTTTGAGTCATCTGAAGGGGGGAGGAGGTCCTTTCAGCGCAGCCTGAAGCTCAGTGTTAAAAACAGGGAGGTGCCTTCTTTACTGCCAGGGTGACGCTGGGTTTAGGGGACCAAATCGAACCATTACAGGAGCCCACTACCAAAGAAGGGAGGCTGATTCTAATAACCAGCTTTGGCAGAAGTGAAGGAGTCTGCAGGACCTGGAAGTCAGGCCTTCCTTGACCAAAGAGCCTGGCTGATTCGATCTAGCCCCCAAAAGAGAGGGTTCTGGCGAGAAGGCCGGCCGGGTGCAAAGCTGAGCTGGCCAGGCTGATGCAGGTGGACACTGTGACATCTGAATAAACAGTGTGTGCTTTGTATCTTAATCCGTTTTCACAGTTTGAATTTCGTTTTCACGTGGTTTCTCAGCAAGAATTCCTTTTCTCAGCAAAAGCCTGGTGGAGTCTTTTCATCAGACTGTGGAGCTAGGAGCACAGGCTCTGGGCTATGGAAACAAACTGCTAAGTTTACTTTGTGCTCTGCCACCTACTTCTGGGCACCTCTGAGCAAGTGTCTTTACCTTCCTAGGTTCCCGTTTCCTTGTTGTTAAGTGAGGGTGATGAGGGCACTTACTGCATAGATTTGTCATGAGGATTAAATGAGACAATGTCTATAAAGCTCTTAACATAGTATTTGAGTTCAGTCAGTGTTTGCTCTGTGTTTATTAGTGCTACCAAGGAGAAAAGGCAAGATGGCCCTGTGGGATTTCTGCCTCCCGGTGTAAAGGGAGACACCCTATCCTATTTGAGAAGGAAGGAGAGATAAGTTCTGCTTTGGGTGTGTTGAGTTTAATGATTCAGTGGGAAATCTAGGTAAGGATCTGAAATTCAGGAGAGAAGACAGGGCTGAAGATTTGAATTTGGGTGTCATATACAGAGGTGGTGGGTAATAGAAAATGTCCAAGAAGAGTTTTTAAAATGAGGGGAGAGGCAGTTTCTAGGGGACTGTCTTTCATATTCAAGAATTATCAGAAGATCGTGATTGTGAAAGGGGTCAGAGGAAGTGTCAAAGGTGGAGGGAAAACCAGAATAGAGGACTGTTGGGAAGTCAAGGGAGGGATGTTTGATTACGGAAGGAGTGGCCAAGGAAGAAAAGTCAAGTGAGTCAGGATCGGAGGTGGACAGTAGCTCTAGTATCGCTGGTTCCCTTGGTCAGGCCAGGCAAGGGAACAGTGGTGGCAAAAAACCAAAGCGCTGTGGGTTAAAAAAGAAAAGGGCATATTCATGCTCTAGTAAGGGGAAAATCAGGTTACAAAGCTATATGCCCAGTATGACCCATTTTTACTTAAAATGAAAAGAAATTAATGAACTCTTTACAAGGGTATTGGTCTTACCATTTATTTCTTTGGGGATACCCATCACTGGCTGTGCTGCTTCTGGCAGCTCCGACCTTCAGAACTTGCAGCCAGTCTCCAATCTGCTCTAAACTCCAGGGCCAAAGAACTCTGCTTCCTGTGGCTGATTTTCTTTGGTGCTCTCCCAAGACTGAGCAACTACACAGCCCTGACTCTGCCGGCTGCTGGCTGCGGGCTGTTCTGTCACATACCCTACCTCCACCCGCCCAGCTTGACCCTGGGACACGGGTCCCAGCAGAAGTGTGTGTTCCCGCCAGACTGCTTGAGGGGCTGGGGCAAGGGTTCTGTACTTTGGGGTCACATGATGGAGATACAGATGCTTCTAAGGAAGCTTCGAACCTTTGCTAATTAGAAAATTGAAGCCCCAGCAAAACTGGAGTCTTTTACGGTTGCTGGTTACCATAGGAAACATGTTCCCACAAAATCACTTCCCACTTTCCCATGCTGAGTCATGTCCTGGTTTCATTTTCTCAAGTCAGATAACAACTGTTATCAATGGCACAGACATTTTGTCACTGATTAGAGAGTTTTCCATGCTTGAAAACATGTTTTATTTTTAAGATCAGTTATGAGAGAAGCAGCAAGACATGAGTTTGGGGGAATAAATATTTCCACTCACCTCAAGCCTTCTGATCCCCAGTGGTCTGTGTGACTCTGGACAAATTCTGAACTTTTCTTTGCCTTAGTTTACTCACCTGTGAAAGAGAATTATGATCCCAACCTTACCCTTTTGTTGTGAGAAAATCATGTGACAATGGTGCACAGCTGATTGCTTTTTTGCGGGTAAGCTTTCTCCAACTCCATCTCAAAAAGCACCCCATTTTTCTCCCCCAAATGATAAGTTCCATCCCATGAAAAGGGAAACATCTAGGAAAATATAGCCACTGGGTTGAATTGTAACCACCATCTCAAAATGTTCCTTTACTCCCAAAGTTTCTCCTCTTCTCTGTAATTCTCAGCCCAGCTGCCATCTCCTCTCAGAACTTGATTCTGTGGCATATGATATTTGTGAAATATTAACCAGTGTTATTTTTTTTTTCATCATTGTCTCTTTGTCTTTCTTTCTTTGTCTCTTCCTTGACCCCATAAAAATAACTAGTCCATACTCACTGTCTCAGGAAAGGGAAAAAACCTTTGAGCTTTTGTTTTTCCCTTAAGGCTTAAGGGGAGAGAGAGACCTAGGCAGAGATGACTTGAAAAGTATGGACTAGAAGAACTTCTCACTGTTTGTCTCCCTCACCACTAAGGATTCCTTGGCTGTCAGAATAGAAATTGATGAGAAAGGCAGGAATAACAGAAGCTGGGGCTTGGGGGGTTCCTGAGAAAGGTCCTGTGTCCAGCTCTGGGCCAAGCCTGAGGCTTTGGCAACAGGTCCAGATAGCCTTGAGATCTGAGGGCAGAAAGGGCCTCTATGTTCTTCCCTTTACGACTCTGGGTAGGTAGTGGGACATTAGAGAAAATGGCTCCATGGCATTATTCTAGCCAGATGAGACTTTGGAAGCCTCATAGTGTTTCTCACACTGTATTTTGGTGAGGGTGGTGGATGGTGTCTTAGCATCTGAGAATGGCACAGAAGGAGTTTCTGAAGGGCCCATGCAGGTAGAAACAAAGGACATTTCTGCTGGCACCCAGATGGACCAGCCACCAAGGGTGAGATGTGGTAACGGATGGATCAATAAGTGCCAGTGTGGAGAAATGACTTTGAGGCTCAAGTGCAAGTGCTCCTTTAATTCCCCAACCTCTCTGCAGTTATACACAGACATGCAGACACACAGACACACACACATTCCAGCCTCCCATGTACACATCAACCAGGCACACATACATGCATATATACCTTAGCATCAGGCAAGAGTCTAGAATTTAGATGAAAACAAAACTCAGGAAAAATCAGACTACATTTCATCTACCCTTGTGGAATGGTGCCCCAAGAAAGAGATTGGATTCTAGAAAAAATAAAGTTATATTTCTTACACATCAGAATTTGTGGACTAAGGTACATATCTGCCATGCTAGCTATACTTTCTATTTATTTATTTATTTATTCATATATTTATGTATTTATTTACTGAGATATAATTGACGTATGTTATACTAGTTTTAGGTGTACCACATAATAATTTGATATTTGTATGTATTACAAAATGATCATCACAATAAGCCTCGTTAACATTCATCACCATGCATTGTTACAGATTTTATTCTTTCTTTTCTTTTTGTTCTCTCTCCGTCTCTCTCTGTCTCCCTCTTTGCCTCCCTCCCTTTCTTCTTTTTATTTTACATTATCCATCTCTATCACTTGCCGTGGCCTCTTTCCCCTGGGTTTAACCAGGTGAATGCTCCGATCTCTTCTAACATTAATTCCAAAACAAAGTAAAATCCAGGACCCACCTCTCACTAAGACTGTCTGCCTGGAGCCCACCAGGACCGATCTTGTCGTTTTCTTAATTTCTGTTTGTGTCAGACACTCTAAGTCCCAGACTTCCACACTTAAACTCTCATATAATTATTCAAATAGCAAATTTTGTGCCTTAACCAGCCCCTCCCCAATTCCTGAAATCCTCCCAGTGGACTCTGGAACTCCTGGGACATCCTAGCTAAATCTTTATGGATTCTTTTGCCTACTTGTTTTCAGGTCCCTGACCACTCCTCCCTCCTGTGCTGTGTATTGCAGTTGGCAGAGCTCCTCAAAAGCTCCCATGGCAACTGGTACCATCTAGGTTCAGCCAGTAGAAAGCACTGGCGGGACATTAAGGGGTGGCAGGAAAGGAGAAGACAGGGCATTTCTCCCATCCTTTCCCTTTCAGGCTCCGGCAGTGGCTCCAGCTTCTCTTTGGTTCCAGTTCATTCTGGATGATTGTCCTCTGGGGTCCCAATTCCCTCTTGTTCCAGTTCCTGCTGGTAGGCCCAGCTCCTGGGCTCTGGTACCATCACTTCGCCTTCTGGATTCTCCAGCCAAACCAGTGATAAGAGCCTACTCTTGCTAACGCCTGAGCTTCTTCACTGTATCTGATTGATCTTTTCAGCTCTTCCAATACTGTTGTAAGTAGTTCTTTGAATAAAAGGAGCTCCCTGCTGTAGGCTCTCTTCTCCTGACTGGACCCTGAATGATACAGTTTTGTTCACCTTCCTGTTCTGACCACAAGAGAAAATCTGAGGACCCTACTTCCTCTGTAGCCCTTTCCATTCAGGACAGTTTTGTGTTTTATTTTCCCTCCCATTGGTCTAGATGTGAGTTAGGTATCACCATTATTTCTCACTGCCGTTTTCAGACCATTCTTATTCCATACTCCCTAAACCTTTAAATTTTGAGTCTTATTTCATTAGACTGTACTGTGTTCTCTCCATCTTGTGCTCTTTGGGTCGTTCACTTCTGGATGATTTTAGCTACTGGCTCTTCATTACTCTCTTTAGCACGATTCTTGTCTTGATTCTTGGTGATTTCAACACACATGTAAATACTTCCTCCAACGTGCTGCCGTTCCCAGCCCTGGAATCCTCTCCACTGACGATCCTGCTGTCTGCTCTACCTTAAGCATTCATTTCCTTGTTAACGTCCTAGGCCTGGTCATTGCCCGTAACTATGACAATTTCATCATCTTAATTTTACATGTCCCACCCTCTGAGTACCCCCTCTAGTGACCTATATTTCCTGCTCACTCTTTCTAGTACTCAGTCTTCATCTATCCCACAATCCCAGCATTGGTTTCAGTTTATTGATTCTTCTGCCTTTTCACTGTTTATCACTCCTCGTGCCTCTATTTACCTCTTTATATAGATTAAACTCAAGGTCATATATTACTCCTGTGAGCATAGCCTCACATACTTCTAAGCCCCTCTCTGGCTCCGTCACACGTTCACTTGTAAATAACAGTACTTCATCCCTGATTAAAACCAATTTTCTGTCTGCTGTGCACCCGAATCTAAGCAAGTACATGTACCTGGGCAAAACCACAGCCACCTGAGTCAGGAACATGATTATCGAGAAGCCCTTAAGGCTCATTGAGAAACCAACTATTTTTTTGGCCATTTGTTGGCCTCTGTTTTGGATGATTATTTCATACCCTCTGTTCTCTTCAAAACTTGTGGCAGCCATGGAGATGTACCCCTCAGATCTCCTGTCAAGAGCACCTGTGGACATGGGTGATGGACAGCCTGTAGCCTCTACCACTGTTATTTACCACCTCCTTGTACATACAAGCTGCCCATGAAGGCTGGCACCAGGGCCGGGTTAGCCTGGACACAGAGGCACCACCAGGCCTTGGAGAGCCAAAGGCTTAGATTGCTAACTCCAAAGCAGGTGACAGGAGAGAATCCCATCTGCAAAACAAGGACTATTATGTCTATTGAATGTCTATTCTGTGCTCCCAGGTGCTAGGAACAGAGAAATTAATAAGACATATTTCCTGCATCAAAACATGTAACATGTGACTACTGCCTCCGTAACGCTGGGCCAATAATAATTTTGCCTCTTGAGTTTACATTTACTATGAAGACCTGGTCATTCATCCTAAGAGTAATAATTCACAATGTCTAAACCACTAAAGTGAGTTCTTTCCTACCATATGTAAGGTATTCATGAATACCATTATCAGAAGAAAGTATAAGAATATAAATATTTGGTTCCTTTAAAGGTTGATTTCCAAGTTTTCTAAGTGAACTGTATGGTTATCAAAATTTTTTAAAAAAAGACTTAACTCTGACATTTACTAGATAATATGTCTATTTATTATTTATTAGTTAAATATACATATGTACACATTTACTATGCTGTATATTTAAATATGAGTGCATCACCCTGCTTTTGTGTAATTTAGTTTGTCAACTATAAAATAGGAATAAAAATGTCTTAGCATACTTATTTGCTAAAGTTTTGTGAAACTCAAATTTCATCTACTCATTTCATTTTTAAAATAAAAACATGCAAGACATACATTCCAGAGAAAATGACCTCAACTCTCTGTTGTAGATTTTGTTAAGTAGAAACGTAAATGATGTCTGTCCAGTGGAACCCAGCAGTTATGGTTTCTGGCCCTGTTAGACAATCAGTTTTGTACATAATCTAGCAGAATAATAAATTGCAATAAATCTAATTTAAAAAACAAGTCAGTGTTATCACTTTACTTAACACCCTCTAATAATTCCCATTTCACCCCAAGTAAAATCAAAGTATTTTCAATGGCTTAAAGATTCCCTATGACCTTGGGGTGCTCCACTTCCTTGCATCACTGACCTTAGACTCTGCTGCAGCCACTCTGACCTCCTAGCCATACCTAGTACATTTCTATGTTAGGGCCTTTGCACTGGCTGTTCCCTCTGCCTGGAATGCCCTTCTAAATGAATCCCTCACCTTCTTCAAGTCTTTGTTCAAATCCCACCTTCACAATAAGGCCCGTTGGACCTCCCTATTTATAATCAAAATGCCCTCAGCACTCTGGTCACTCCCTTACCTTGTTTTTTTAAATTTTTTTCACCCATGAAACTCCTCACTTCTTAACATCCTATTTGTTTGTTTGTTTATCTCTTTATTGTCTGTCTAAATAGTACAGAAGTTCTGTGAGGGCAGACTTTTGTGCCTCCAGTAAAAAGAATGTTCCTGGGACAGAACAGTTATTCAGTGATGGTGCCTAAGGGGAAAATGTGAAGGCTGGCACACAACCTTGGAAGGATGTCTGATAACTCTGAGAAAAGGAGGTTTTTCAGACATCTGGGCTGTAAAGGAAAGTCCTCTGAGGATGGGAAATTTTCACTTCCCCAGTAAATGAGGTAGAGCAGGGCTGTAGGTGGTGAAGTTGCTAGTGACATCACTTGCAGCCTCTGGCCTTTGTCAGATCCCGGAGCAGTTTCATGTAACCGCAGACCTCGGGTTCACCCTCAGAGTGCCCTCTGACAGAGGTCTTGGCCATGAACTTCTGCCTGCATGACACCCGGGAGAGCCTTAGAAACGAAAACTCCCATCCCTTGAAGGTGGGGCCTGTGGATCTGCACTTTAATTTAGTGCCCTGTGATTGTTTCACACAAGAACCACCATTAAAGGAAAGAAAATGGGTCCAATTTATGTACAAAATCAAGGGCACTCATTTTCACAAAAAAATTCATATCCTGTGACAGTTTTAAAGGCATGTTTTAAAGTTTGCTTCCTTCCCAGAAGGAAGTGAGACTTCCCCAGGCACAAGGGGTGTTGAGGTGCCGTCTGTTTGACGCCCAGTTTCTAGGCGGCTCTTTTCAAAACCTTTCCAGACAGATGAATTTCAAAAAGCAATTAATTTCAGGATGGATTTGGTTTGGGCATTCCACAGCTGATTTTCAGCCCCCAGTGTCATCTCCATCTGCCAAAAGAGTTTCTGAGGAAAAACCGCGTTGACTCAGAACAGATGGCCCAGGGACAGGAGTTATTTTGGCCATGGGAACTATCTTCAGATCCCGATGCTGAGCCGGGAAGACACACTGCTTTTCTGAGGCTGCCCAGGATCTTTTTGCATATTCTTGCTTCACGCCTTGCAGTCTCCATCCCCAAATCCCCACCCTGTGCCAGTTTCTCAGTTAATTGGCAAAGGTTATGTTTCACATTTTCTGCTCCACACTCATGCCATCTCTTTAATGTCTGCTTCTCTTTGTTGCCTTTCTTCCTCACTCTTATTTTAAACAACAACAAAAGTTCATGTAGATATTCTTCAACTATAATCTTATTTGCAACATTTTACTTTTTTAAATAAGACCCAATCTCAACATCCACGAAGCTTTCTCATCACGGGTCTTCTCTTTCTCCATTCCTGCACCTCCATCCTATTCCTTCTTACCTGTTCCTACCTCCTTTGCACTTTTTGGGTTAAACATCTTCTCTTTAGTTCCTCCATTCTCTCTTGATTTGGGCTTCCTTTATCCTGAGCACCTTAGGTTCATGGAATATTGGAAGGTCCTTAGGGATCATCTGCTTCAGTTTCTCATTGTTAAGGTAAAGGTGCTGCAGCCCAGCGAGGTAACATAATTTACCGAAAATCCACAGCACGGCAGAGGCAGGAATGAGCTCCACCCTCTGACTCTGGGGTCAGGGCCCCTACATGTTGGGCTCTCTGCTTTTTGGTTTTCTTATCTTAGAGCTTAGAAAGTGTCAGTTCACATTTAACCCTTGAACAAGTTTTGTTTGACCTGCATATAAAAAAATATATATATTAATAGTTAAAAATGGGGGGTTTCAGATAAGATTTGGAGGTAGACAGTGTAGTGGTCAAGAGCATGGGACCCCAGTTCTAATCCCGGTTAGGTTTCTTACTAACTGGTGACCGTGTAAGAGTTAATAGGCCAAACCATCCTTCACTTTCTTCATCTATGAAGTGGGGTTGACAATAGTCTTTACCTCACCGAGCTGTTAGAGAAATAAGTGGCCACATTTGTAAAGTGCATGCGACAGTACCTAGTGCTTGGCAAGTGCTCTTTGTGTCTGTCATCATCTGCCTTTTGTGTCTGCCTTTTGTTGTGTTCTCACTCAGAACCAGGAGGCTTTGCCCATTTGTGTCACCTCGGGGGCCCCTGTGGGCAGCACCCCCACTCACTGGTGTACACACCCTCTGTCTTCCAAGCGCCAACCCCCTGACCCTGAGTTCTCCATCCAGCCTTTTAGGAACAGTGAAATTTTGCAAACTTGTCAGGATGCAGAGCTGGGTGGTTGGTGCTAAAGCAGGGTGTTTCCAACCGAAGGTTAGACTCATTAGTGGAAAGGGAAATCAGTTCAGGAGGGTATGACTAGAATTCTAAACAAGGAATAACATGGAATGAAATAGATAGATATATTGTACTATTTTCTACATAATTCAGGGAAAAACTGTTTTGTGAAATCCTTTCCAATTGCATATTCATGTGTATATTGGGATAGGATACAAAATGCATTTCTCACTGTGAGTCTTCATCAGAAAGCTAAGAAACCACATCAGAAACTGTGCTAGAAAATCTTGCACAATTTTAATAATTAGATGGGAATAATTCTTAGTTGACATACTAATGGAAAACTTCTAAATTCTTCTCTTTTGAGAAGGCTCTTTTTTATATTACTTATTTGTTGAAGGAGCCACTCTGTGAAGGTTCAGGGAAAATTCCATTACCGGAGGATTACATAAGAGACTTGTCATCCAGCAGATTTGCTGAGTTGATCTAATCATGACACATTCTCAACAATAATAATAACCTTGTACCATAATTGCTTTTACTGGTTCTTGTCCATGTACATGAGGAAAGCTTGAGATCGTGCATGGCTTATATTGTTAGTGTAGTGGAGAGGGTTTAGCTGTTAACAATTCTTTATTCTACCGTCAGGTGCAATTTCCTCACCCCGTTTCAGTCAGCGCTTACCAAGGCCCACATTCTGGCTACCTGGCCACAAATACCTTAAACATACTCTAGGCGATGAACTTTCATGGCATTTCCCATTCTTCCCTGTCACTCTAAGGCTTCTCTTTAAATTCACTGTAATTTGATTTCATATTTATAAACAGAGGGAAGAACTGTTTAAGGTGGAACATGAGGCTGCTTTGAGCTCCTACCCTCCAGCCTAAATCCCGGAGGCGCTCCATTGGACGAAACAAATTGGCCAACCATCCCCAAGATGGATACTTATTTTATATGAATGTACTACTCTCTATATAAAAATATACAAATATATATGTGATATGTTATATATATTATAAAACACACAGGTAGAAGTAAAAAAGGAAGAGATAAAATAAATCATATTTAAAATAATTTTTAAATGATAGAAATAATTATCTTGCCAGTAACAACAATAATAATATTTTTGTGGTTGACCAGATTATCTTGAAACAATGTGATATTGAGAATCAAAGTTCTAGTTACAAGGGTAGTTCAATACTTAGTTTTAGTGGCATGATGTTATAGGTTAAAAAGATACCTCGCCTCAACATACAGATCCAAACGAAGAGTCTGTCGTTAGCTGTTACTGCTTTGTATGATGCTCACTTTTGAATCTCACATCAATTATGCTGAAGTCTTTTTGAAATTTAGTTTATAATATTCATCATCCCTTACGAAAATCAGTTAGGTTTTTTTTTAATTGATTTTTTGTGAGAGGAAGTGAGAAGGAGAGAGAGAAACATGGATGTGAGAGTGAAACATGGACCAGCTGCCTCTTGCACAGGCCCTACTGGGGACTGAGCCCACAACCTGGGCATGTGCCCTGACTGGGAATCGAATCAGGAACCTTTCGGTGGACTGGATGACACTCAACCAACTGAGCCACACCAGCCAGGGCTATCAGTTAGTCTTTTAAAACTCATCAAAAAGGATTTAGTCCCCCCTGAAATACTTCATTTGCAGCATTTCTAGCTGGGTTAAATAATTCTGTTCTCATGTTTTAAAGTGTGCAGATATGAATGTTGTTGTAGGTGATGCCCTTTTATAGCAACACAAGCCCATAATGGTGGAAATCTTTCTTAATATCCACTTTCAGAATCTTTTTTTCTATAGTTTCTTTTGAAAATCAGCCTCTTCTTCCCTTCTCATTGAAGCATCACTTTTAACTTGAAGGACAGATTTTTTTGATTTACTTATTTTAAAAATATCTGCAAGGGTGCTTTCTACTGATAGCCATATTGTTATTAAAGAAAAGTTCAGCAAATTCATATTGCTTGTCCTTTGTAAAAGAAAAAATGGACATTTCATCAGTAAGTTTGGTATATTTTGTGTACTTGGCTATGAAATAACCAGGGGAATTTCTTGAAGGACAAAAGATTTTCGTGGTTCCTCTCCATCTCATTACAAAGTGTGACAGAGATCCTGTTTCTGTAAAATCAATGGCATCGATGACATTCTGTAGCACTTTGTGCACTTCTGTTTTATCTTCTTTCCTGTAATGGCTTGTTTTTGCATCAGAGAGTGCATGTGGATCATGTGGTTGGCTCTCTCCATAACAGTCTAGAATTGTTATTTTTTATTCTATTCAAAGCTTCCACTCCATCTATGGTCACCTTAAACTATTTTCATACATAATTAGGAAAGTAGTTTACTAAGTAGAATAAGTCTTTGAATATTCTTTTCCTTTAGTTGTTTACTATAAAATTCATGCTTCCTATATGTCATTATTGGAAAAAATCTAGAATATAGCCTAAGCATAGACATGTGAAGAGCATAGACAGGTATGCTTTCATCTGATTGGATAGCAAATATCCTCTCCTGGGTAATACTTATTTCCTTAAATCTGCAGTGGTTTTAAATCATCCAATAGTATTTTCTGACAAAAGAATATTTTAAAATTTGTAGCCATATTATTTCCCATGTATTTTTTCAGCTGTCTTTACTGCAGGAAGGACAGTGTTTCCTGATGGTATATGATTTTTCTTTTGTCCTTAGTAGGAAATTTAATATGTAAAGGTCTCGGTTAACTATTGCATGGTATTTTGAACCACTTCTAAAAAAACTGTTGACATTTCCCTTCATGTTCTGCATGATCAGTGTGTATCTTAGGAATTACAATGGCTTTCAAACTGCCATCAATTAATATTTCAATATACAATATCTATTAAGGTCAAGATTAATCTTTAAAGATAGCGGATATAAATATATATTTCATAGCCTTCTTGATAATTTTGAATCATTTGGAGCAAATTCTTGTTAGATTAAATTGCCATTGCTTTTACCTCTTAATAAAGCTGGTCCACCTCTCCCCCAGTTTTAGTAATTATGACTGCATGGTGTATCATATTTCATCTGTATCTCCCTACACACCTTCACCTCAGATTATTTCAAATCAATTTTCAGACAACATATCACTTTATCTATCTATATATTTCAGTATGGACCTCTAAAAATTACTATAATACCAAACACATAAAAATTAATAGCACATTTTAAACATTAATAAATATTTAGTGTTCATTTTCCCCCTATTGTTTTATAATTTTACTTTCAAAGATAAAAGAAATGGGTCGAGCATACATTTTGGAAAAATACTCTACAGTACTTTCTGTTTGATTGCTCCCAATGTGGGAGAAAAAGAGAGGAAGAGTCTGAAGATGAAATTCGATGTTTTGGGTGATTGGGGATGTTGTATGCTGAAATGAGGAAGGGTGTAGAAGTGGTTAGTGTGAGAAAACGCAGAGTTCAGTTTAAGGCATGTGGAAATATCAAGGTGGAAAGGACAAGTTGACATTTGGTTAAATAAGTCTGGAACTCAAAAAGGGGGCATGGTTTAGAGATACATTTGGGAATAGATGTAGCTAGATAATATGTAAAACTATGAGAACAAGAGACAAATCAAAGAGAGACTATAGATAAGAAAATGAGAGAGCTCAGCACAACGACTAGCCAGTCCTAACATCTTTAAAGAGAATGAGAATAAGGGAACAAAGATAGTAGAAAATTCAAGGGCATAATGCAGTGGAAACCCCGAGAGAGGCAGAGATGCCAAGAAAGTAGCAGAAGGTCAACCATGTTGGTGCTGCTGAGAGGGTTAATGCAATGAGGATGGCAACGCCCCTCAGCCAGTTTGGGACCCTCCTGCTCCACTTGTGTAATTTCTGCTGTTGAGAGAGTCGCCTAACTTACCTGGGTCTGAACTTCATCGTCTGTGAAACGGTGCTTCTGAAAGGTCGGGAAGTGCCGGGCGTCTCACCCAGGGCTGCGAGACGGTTAACTGTGGGGGAGAGGGCGGAGTGGGATCGCCTCCGACCAACTCTACAAGCCTGGGAGATGTGAGAATATGTACAACAATATTTAATCTCACAGACAGATGGAAGGGTTTTCTGAGTCACTCTGTAAACTACCAGGATCTAGGTAAATATAAGGCGTTGGTTCTGTTTACTGAGCTGTCAAAGAGACATCTTTGTCAAAGAGATAAAATGTCAAAGAATTTGGCAGACGTAACCATGGTGGTGATTCCACGTAGAAGAAGCCAAAGACAGGACTGTCAAGGCCGGGATCCCAAATGTTAGCGCGTCAGCACCTTAGGAGTTTGGAGGTCCCGGGGCTTTGAGGGTCGCTTGCCTCTGGTGTTATTAAGTGACAGCCACTAGGAAATATCACCTTGTCTTCATACGGCAGAGCTATCTGGAGATTTCAGATGATTTGAAGCACCCAGCTGGGCGGTCAGGTCCCCCAGCATGATTCTCAGGACCGTGCACTCCTGCCCCTTGCCCCTGCCTTAGTGCTGTATGGGGGAGACAGAGGAAAGAGGAGGAGAGCCCCCTCTGCAGGCCCCGCCATGGAGACGGTGCGGAGGCTCCCGCTGTGTCCTAGGGCCTCGCTCAGGGAGAGATCACTCGGTCCTCAAGCTATGATCCTGTGCATGCGGGGAAGCAAACTCAGAGCCCCTGGGATCAGAAACGCAGCTGAGTGTGCTTCTCAAGTGCGGGGGCCTGACTTTGGGTTCTCACACAGCACCTTGCAATCAGCCAATGTTCAACCAGCTCCGTTAAAAAAAGCCTGACTTCACCTCTCAGGCCGTGTGCCTTAATGGGAGGCAAGCAGCCTTTGTCATCGGCCTCAAATTTCAGCCGTGAGGTGATGCTGAAGATGCAGTCAATCATCCTGACCCCCTAAATGACTTTACGACCTTTCTGGATGATGGTAATTCTACTTCTGGAACGCCACCCTTTACTAGGCCTTCTTCTCTGACAAAATGCAAGTGTGCCAGGAGAGCAAACATGCATCATGAGATTTTTGTATCTTACTGCATCTGAGTTCTTTGGGTCTTCGCTGAGAGAAGAGTTGGACTAGGGATGCCGAGAAGAGAGAAAGGGGGAGCAATGGAGGGAGGGCGGAAACTTCACGGGTAACAGTAGCTGCACAAAATCTAATTTTGTGGACTTCACGGTTGTGCCTAGAGCTGGTCCATGGGTAGCCTGACAAAGCCAGTGTCCAAGGGTGGTGTGTTTTCCCTCTTACTCGTTTTTTCATTTTCATTCATTCTTTTGCACTTCACTCTGAATAATATAATTAGTCAAATGCCATATACACAGGCAGCCACTTATTCTTAATACGGTTACACCTCGATGCATAAAGGGGATGCAGATAACATTTTTTAGTCTCACAGCCCCAGTTCCATGCAACTGATTGATTAGCACGGTAATGTGAGCAAACACCGGAGCACCGGAGCTTTAGGTGACACATTTAATTAACATTCAGGCAAGCAAAGAAAGATAAGGGTTCTGGTACCAAGCAATGGCAAATTACAGATTAATGAATGCAATGTCTGGTTTCAGAGATTTTCCTGTTTTGTTCTGTAACACTGGGCTCAACACTCATTAGTTTAGAAGGTCTAGGTGAAGGCCTGCTAGGCTAAGCGAGGCATCAGTCCTAGGTAAGCATTTGCTCAGTGTGTTCCCGATCAGGTAGAATTACCAAGCTTACTCTGACCTCTAGTGGCCGTTTGTGATAGTGAGCACGCTTGAAATCCACTGAGTTTTGCTGTGGCAATTCATGTCAAAACTGTAAGAAACCTTAGAGATGATCTGCTTGGCCAGCTTCCCACCCACTGCCCACCCTACAGGTGAGGACACTGAGGTACAGAAATGTTGGGTGATTTCATCAAGGTTGGGGAGCTAATCGACAGTAAAATTAGTAACGGCAGAATCCAGGTTTTTAGATTTCCAAGCTATCATGGCATTGCCACAGAGAAAAACCAGTGTACAAACATGTAAAAATGTTGATGAGGATAAGTGTAGATATATATAAACTTCATGGATTTCTGAATAATCGTAGTAAAAAATATCTGAATATTTTAGCTCATAGCATTTGAAGTAATGAGTCAGAATCACTGACTTTGGCTTAGCCACACTTAAATGTGAATTTCTTTGATGTTTTTCTCTTTGAGTCAACTGTCTAGAACCATTAAGGCAATAATCAAAGAATGCATTGATTCTAATGATTTAATCCAATCAACATTTAATCATTCCATTTAAAACTCGGTTCCAGATCTTGGGAATGTTTAAATTGGGACAAGATGTAAGTATTTGTCTGTGTACTTAATTCCAGAATCCTTAATTAAATTGCAGGCAGTTTGAAGTAATGAAAAGAATGCAGGCTTCAAGTTTCAGCAGAGCTGGGTTCGAATCCTGGCTCCTCTGTGTATTAATTTCTATTGCCACATTACTGCAAACCCAGTGGCTTAAAACAACACTAATGTATTCACTCGCCTGCACTCCTGCAGGTTAGAATTCCAAAAATGAGTCTTACGGGGGGGCAACAGGTGTCAGCAGGGCTGGCTCCTTCTGTAGGCTCCAGGGGAAAATCCACTCCTTGCCTCTTCCACTTCTGGAAGTTGCTGGCATTCTTCGGCTCCTGGCTACATCACCCCCAGTCTCTGCCTCTGTGGTCATACCACCTTCTCCTTGTCTGTAGTCAAATTTCCCTCTTAGAAGATTACACGTAATTGCATTTAGAGGACACCTGGATAATCTAGGCTAACCGTTCAAGATTCTTAATTTAATCAACCCTATGAAGTCCTTTTTGCCATATACAAAAATATTCACAGGTTCAAGGGATTAGGGCATGGACATCTCTAGGGGCCATTATTCAGCCCACCACATTCTCTTACCAGCTGTGTGATCTTGGTCCGACCATCACAGCCTCCCCTACAGAACTGGTCGTGAGGTTAAAATAGAGGGTAAATAAAATGTATCTGGCAAGTTGTATGATACTCGATAGAAGCTCAGCAATATTTCCTTTTAGCCCTTAGTTTAACCAATAGACGAAATCTCTCACAGCAGATTATGTAAATAAGAGGATGTTTACATTCAGTGTAGTCCAAGATCTGGTTTTGGAAGTGGGTTAACATTTGGGGGTGAAGTGAACACCATAAATCCCTGAAATGCCCTGTTTCTTAGTCCAGTGTTGCCTGAATGATGGGCTCCTCTCTCCGGCCTATGAATGGTACATCTTGCATTCTGATTTTGGAAACTTGGGGGTACTTTTCTCCTCCCATTGCCTTTCTCCTAGTTGGCATAGATAAAATAACTTCATTGCTGGTAATCAAATATACTGTCTTTTAAAATAATTATGTCCTGTGGCCATCAACGAACAAGTCTACCAGATGGCCCGTAAAGTGTGTGCTGAATGGAATGACTGTTATATTCCAGTTTATCCTGTCTCACCGTTTCTACTCTGCCGTGGGCTGGTTCTACCTGGGAGAGGCGCTTTAAAAACTTACTATTGTATTTGGCGCTGTATGTTTTGTGTTCCTCATCTTTTTATCATTCCTCTTCAACACAGACTTACAGAGAATGGGTGCAGGAGGATTCAGTTTCTTTGATTGGAAATGCTTCACTGATAGACACTCTGAAAGCCTTACTCTGGAAATCTCCCTGGTGATGCTGTATAGGTGTGACCTGGCTGTCATCAAGCTGAATGGGGGCTTCAGAAGTCTTTCTGGGCAGCATAGCATTCACAGTTTTTAAGTTGCAGACCTTCAGATGGGCAAACATTCTGTAGTTTCCCCAGCGGTAACATCTACCACTCTGTAGGCCAACTATAGCATGATGGTTTCAGACATTTCTGTGACCTGCCAGCTCCCCGAAGGCATTTTTCCAGGGCAGAAACTGACATCTGGGAAACAGGTGAAGAAAGAAAAGCGTATATTTATTTCTCCTTGAAAAATTTTCCCACCCTAATGAAAACATATTTCTCATCTAAAAGTCCTGTGGATATTTAGGGTGTTGCAGATTTGATTAGAGTTGTCTTCCAATGGCTCTGTAACTAATTGGCTTTAAGACTGTAAGCAAGGTTCTGAAAGTACCTAGATACAAAATCAACACTCAGAAATAGATGGCATTTTTATATACCAATAATGAACTCTCAGAAAGAGAAGCTACA
This sequence comes from Miniopterus schreibersii, assembly GCF_964146895.1. NCBI lineage: Eukaryota > Metazoa > Chordata > Mammalia > Chiroptera > Miniopteridae > Miniopterus > Miniopterus schreibersii. Next base: position 63,091,848 of record NC_138106.1, on the reverse strand, counting down.
AAAACAATCATTTAGCATCAACAACAACAACAAAAGATACCTTAGGATAAACTTAACCAAGGAGGTAAAAGACCTATACTCAGAAAACTACAGGACATTGAAAAAAGAAATAGAGGAAGATACAAACAAATGGAAGAATATACCATTTTCATGGTTTGGAAGAATTAACATCATTAAAATGCCATATTACCCAAATCAATCTATAGATACAATGCAATCCCTATTAAAATCTCAGTGGGAAGGCGGGGGTGGGAGATGGAGGGGAGAGATTAACCAAAGAATTTACATGCATATATGCATAACCCATGGACACAGACAATAGTGTGGTGAAGGCCTCGGGTGGGGCAGGTGAGGGGTGGAGGGGGTCAATGTGGGGAAAAAAAGGGGGACACCTGTAATACTTTCAATAATAAAGATAAATTTAAAAAAACAAAAAGAAAGTACCTAGATTCTATTCATAGAATGCAAGAAGTGGAACTAGATGGTCTGCAAAACATTTTTTACTCAAACATAACATAAATTTGTCAGTGGAAAACATTTTTTTGTGAAGGAAGAAAGGACAGGATGGACAGGTGGAATAACCTTGAGAGAAGGGAGAAAAAGGAAAGAAGGAGGGGTAGCTCCTAGGATCTGCACTGGTGGCTCTGGCCTAGAATGAAGTTCTTTGGGCCATATCTCCTATCTTTCCTTTGCTCTGCTATATTTTTCATTTTTATCAGCTCATTGTGAAGATGTCCTCAGCTCAAAAATTCTTTGATTCCCCATTACTGCATTTCCTTTTTACTTCTGTGCAAGTTAGATCCCAGACAGCACCCAGAGCCGCTTCTGTGTCCCCTGTCAATTCTCCGTGATTTAGTATTATTTGTGTGTGTGCTGCAGTGCAGCAGAAATTCCTGGCAGGACTGAAATACTCTAAAGGTAGAGTTTTAAAGAGGAAATACTGTAAATACAAAACCAATTTTACCAGACATCCCTAAATCAACACGTTCAGAATTACAATTCTAGCCTTGGGCAGAAAGGGTGCCTGGAGGTATTGGTTTTTCATAGCTAAATGGATATTCTGCCCCAGGAGAGGTAGAAGTGCTTTCCAGCCACAAAAGCCTGACAGACCTGCAATTTCAGACCCAGGGAAAAGCCTGTGCAAATTGCAGTTACAGGGAAGCAAGAGTTGCAGCTGACTCTTGCTCCACTAGATGGAGGTAAAGGAACACGGGAAAGATCATCTTCAGCTGCTAATCAAGTTGACTAGACGCTAAGGGGGAGGCTGATCTGTCGTTAGGTAAGATCTACAGGTAAAATTTATGGATTCTGTACTCAAATAGTAGCGGAAACCATTGGCTTGAGGCATAAGACTGTTTGTAGGACCTTTTGATTTTATGCAAAAGTCTATTCTTCCATGACCATCAAATAGCACTCCCCACCTTCGCCCGATTTTGGCATTTTTCAGCTTTTTACAGCTGGATCTATTGACAGGCTTCACTTTGAGCCCGTGCCAGCCCCAGTCCCGAGGACACCCTGCCAGCCGCAGGAAGGATCGCAGCTGCCTCTCTGCAGGTGCGTCTGATCAGCAGAGTCGAGGTCATATATTTGAGGGCCTGGCATTTTCAGTTTCTCAGGTGGGATTGGTTTCTGCCTCTTACCGAGATTCATACGGCGAAGAATTCATCACGTGGGGAAAGGGTTTAGATGCTGGTTCAGGCAACAAATGGCAATGATATTGGAGTATCGACCAAGACTAAATTCAGGTGGTCACACAGAGTTGGAAAGATACTTAATTTAAACACTAATTAGAATCCCAATTTCCTTCCTTTCTCTCCCTTTCTCTCCTCCTGCCTTTCTCCCTCCCTCGCTCCTGCCTCTCTCCCTGGCCCCTCCCTCGCTCCTCTCCCCAGCCCCCTTTTTCTCTCTCTTTCTCTTTCTCTTTCTCTTCTTTACTGTCCGGCAGATCCTGAGTGTGGAGACTCTTCCAGCTTCAGATTCTCTCCCTGTGTTCTCTGCGGTTTTACCTTGCCCGGGATTCTTCTACTCAGTCCCTGTGCGGGATTCCACCTGTGAGGGTCCCAACCCTCCACCCTCCGCCTCCGCTTGGGGCCTGTAATCCAGTCAACACGAAGGCTCCCTAAGGAAAGCTGACCACTGCCACGTCTCCCCCCAGGCCTCTGTCCCTGGCATGTATCTCCTAATGTGAGTCATTGTCTGGGTCACACCGGAGCCGTTAATGAAGTGTAGAGTCACATAAATATACCGGGAGTGGGAAGAAGGCACGCAGGGTCTCAGACATGGCCTCAGGTGGGCCGACACCTCAAAAATACGATTTTTTTGGTGCTTTCTACTTTGTTTTTAAAATATCTGTGGAGTTCGCGTTATACTGATATGCATATAGCAATATGTTTGTTTTAATATATTAAAATGTATTTAATGACCTTATTGAGCAAAATTGCTCCAAGAAGATACATCGTGTTTGCCTGTGACTTTGCTTCCTTGTGGCCACATCAACAATCAGCCCTCACACCTGAGATTCCCCGCGAGGGCTGGGAGGAGCAGTAGCAAAGGTGGCAGGTTTGGGAGTCAGGCTGAGCTGGGTGTCTTTCAGCGGCTACGGATGAGTGGCTGTGTATCCGTGGGCACAACCAGGCCTCTCTTAGCTTCGTTTTCCCTCCGTGCGTGGGAATAATTGTGAATACATGGGCTTTATGTGAGGATTAAATAAGGCACCGTGCACAAAAGGACAGAAAGTATATAAAGCACCGCGCCAGACACAGAGCAGGCGCGTTCAATAAACATCCGCATCATCGTTGTAAACGAGCCGTTTGAGTGCCACAGGCAGCCATCCGTTTGCCCTCATTTGCTGCACGTGAACTTGGTCCTGTTTTTCCACCAGTACCACGTTAAAATATGTCTTCTTGCGATGCAAGGGCAATCTAGGAAATATCAGAGTTGCTTTAATACCGTTCCTTGTAACATTTTGTGCCTTTTTCAGTAAGGCAGCTTATGTAGATAAAACATGGTCGGTTTAGAGACAAGGAGTGGGAGTGGGGTGAGGACAGGGCTTTTTTCGCACCCCATAGCTCAACTGTTTGGCTGTGAAATGATGGGGTGACTCAGCAGTTAGCAGCTGGTTGATGCCGTAAGGATTTTAGGAGCCTGGGCAAGATGGCATTTCAAGGAAGACAAAAGAATTGCAGTTGGCTCTGGCTCTAGAACTCAGTTTTTAAGTTTGGCTTCTGACCTCCTGCAATGACTATATTCCCTTGATCACTTCCCTCCCAAACAAAGCAGGGATAGAAGCCCTACAGGGTTCACACACCAGCTAATTCTTTAGGCCGGCTCAACAGACTTCCAGAGAGGATCTGAGAAATGGCCGTCTTAAATGATCTCTTGAACGGAACTTACTAAGATAGGGAAGGAGGGAAATGTGTTTTGGCTCCAACCTGGTGCCCGTTTGCCCAGTGGCAAGTGGAGAGATATTGCCTACTTCAAGCACAAGTGTCACCCTGGCACCTGCTAGGTTTAAGGCACTGCCTTCCGTTCTCTGGCATATAAAGCAATTTAACACCCTGGCCTGGCACCAAGCACTTTGCACATGAATGAGAGAAACTGAATATATTCATGCAACACTGTATTTAATACAATCATAGGTATAAGCTCCCTTAGCACAAGGACTCTCAATCAAATAATTAGTTCAGCTAACAAACTACTTACACGGTCTGTAGCAGCATGCCATGGGTCTGATTCTACAAGACACGGCTCTTGCACTTACAATCTCACAGTCTAGGTGGAGGGGGACACATACAAACAGATGATCACGATACACTAGCTCTGCCTGAGGGGTTGGGGGGCCTCCCATCTGAGCGCTGGACAGAGTCCTGTCTCTGGAAAGTGTATGGTTGTTTCAAGCAAGTTCAAAACAGAATTTGAAGAATTCTGGTACTGCCAAGGATTGGGCCCGGACATAGAAAATAAAAGATTATGGGTCAAAGCATTTTATAATTGAAAATCTAAAGGAAGGCTTGAAGGTCTCTGTGGCTTCCTGGGTAAAAAATTTGGGGGGAAGGAATAGTCTGATGATTCCAAGGCAAAGAACTGGGTGCTCAGTAGAATCACAGGCATGAAAGGAAAACAAAAGAAATAATTACAGCTTTGAGAGTAACACCAATTTAGAGGGTACGGTTAGCTTTAAGATATAATTTCTCAGTATATATTAAGGAATACAGGGTCGGGCAAAAGGAGGTTTACAGTTGTTTGTATGGAAAATAATACTATAATTAATTAATAATACTAATACAGGAATAAACTGTTTCTCATACTCACAACTGTAAACCTACTTTTATCCCACCCTGTACAGTGGTAGCTAAGGCTGTTGGAGGTTTATTAAGATTTATTAATAGGGCTTTTCTGTCAATACCCACTGCCTAAAGTATACTTCGGAAGAGTGATCAGAGTATATTAGAAAGTAAGTTGGGTTGAACTAAAGGTAGTTTTCAACATATACTAACAGGGATATAAATCAAGGATACTTGGAAATGCTAATTGAATGAGTAAAATGAGAGGAATTAGAAATAATTAAAGTAATGCTGCCTCTGAAGTCCTTTGTGACAGAAATCATTAATTTTCCCAAATATTCTTGGCTTTATTTCTTGAAAGTCTCTCAAGTCTGTCTCTTTGTCCTCAATCATATTTCTCTGGTTTAGTTCAACTTTTCTGGGTTAATAGGGGGCTGCTAGCTTTCCTCCTGGCTTCTAGTCTCATTAGCCCAGTCCACCCTCCTGACTGTTACCTGAGCTTTCCCAGGGACACCTCGCCGTATCACAGCCTTCGTTGGAACTCAACTACTGGCTCTCTTTCTTCTATAGCATCTTACTGATCCCTTAGATTCGAGTAGTCACGCCTTCCACAGCTGACCTGCGATCTAGATAGTCGTAAACACACTGATCTCCCCACATTAAGGTGTGTACTTTTTAAGCTGAGGGACAATGTCTTATGAATTTCTATTTTTCTTTAGCCTAGCACCATATCTTTCTCATATTAGGTTCTCAGTAAATATGGGTTTGTTATGGACTTAATTGTGTCTCCACAACTTTTGTAGGTTGAAGGCCCCACTTCTAATGGGACTGTATCTGGAGAGAGGGCATTTAAGGAGATAATTAAGGTTAAATGAGGTCCTAGGAGTGGGGTGCTAATCCAATAGAACCAGCATCCTTGTAAGAGACACCAGAACTCCGTCTCTCACGCACAAGCACAGAGACAAAGCTATCTGAGGACAGCGAGTGCCACTGTCTGCAAGCCGAGAGGAGGGGTCCCATGAGAAACCAGCCCTTCCAGCCTCCAAACAATGAGAAAATAAATGTGTTGTTTAAGCTGCCAGTCTGTGGGATGTCCTTACGGCAGGCTGAGCTAAGACAGGGTTGAATTAGGCAGACATGGCGCGTTGTCTCTAGCAGCCATTTGCCATGAAAAGTCCAGGCTACTTGGTGGTGCAGATCGTCTCAAAATTTGTGTGCAAAACCAGAGCAGCAAGAATGCAAATCTTTGACTGTGGAGTGGAGGCTGCTCTTAGAGGCTTTTCCCCCAATCAGCAACCAAGAGAACATTCAGGTACTTAAAGAAATGCACTCTGAAAGAGGGGCTTTTTTGTTTCTCCTGCAACCTTACTTTTCTTACACAAACTGCTGGGATGTGTGATGACCCAGGGGAAACTGACGTTAGAGGGAAGAGCAAACGAGGAATTGCTGGGGAGCCGAGAATGTGTCTGTATGTGTCAAGACTCATAGGGTTTTATAGGCTCATGAATCAAGTCTGCGGCGTCCAGATTTTGATTTAAGATTATCCACGGGGAGCAAGTTTTGTTTGAACTTTGCTTAAACCTTCCTGAGCAAAGAGGTCCTTCAGACATGCACTGTGAAGCTCCCTGTCTGGCACACAGGGTTGGGAGGTGGGTGTTTCACATAATTTACTGTGTGTGTCGACTGGCCCCGCTCCGCCGCTCGCTGCCCAGCAGGAAGGCCCTTGCAGAGGCCTGCGGGCAGCCTGGCCTCCGGGTCTGTTTGGTGGCTGCTCCGTAGTGTTTGATGGAGCCACCTCCGCACCGATGCGTGTGATGTGACTCCCCGGTTATGAGGACAAGGCTTCCTCAGCTTCGCATGATGATTTGAAGGGTGCCTTCTCATCATTTATCTCATTTGATTTACATTGGCTACAGCAGGTTTCAAGTTAACGCAAGGACAGGAGCCATTTTACTTAATTTACCTCCTAGTGCTACACAGCCCAGCACTTTCCACATTTACTCACCAGCGATTCGTTCAATGTGTATGGTAGATTTGAGAGAAATAAAAATTCTAGGCATCTTTCAGGCGAAAGGCCAAACATGCCATAGAGATGTTTTTATAAACGTCTGAACCGTAGGGAACTCAGATTGTTACAAAAGCACATGGTTTAATACTGGCCCTTTTGTTTTGTTTCGGGATTTTGTGTATTTGTTGAGTTTTGCATTGGTTTTTTTTTTTTTTTAAATGTATTTTTATTGATTTCAGAGAGAGGAAGGGAGAGGGAGAGAGAGAGAGAAACATCAATGATGAGAGAGTCATTGATCGGCTGCCTCCTGCACGCCCCCAACTGGGGATCGAGCCTGCAACCTGGGCATGTGCCCTGCCCGGGAATCGAACCCCGATCGCCTGGATCCTAGGTCGATGCTCAACTGCTGAGCCACGCCCGGCCTGGCTGCATTGATTTTTTACTTTGAATTTCATCTCTCTTAAAGCAGCTCAATGTTAGGTTTAAAGGATGTTTGATGTCTTGTCAATTAGAAATTCTCAGAAAAATAAAACCTATGCAATTATTTATGTGGTGGATAATTGAGAAGTTTGAACAAACAAAATTAGTATTAGACTTTTTTTATGGTTCACTGAATTACATTAAATAGTGGTGATGCTATCGGTTTATATAAATAATTCCATCTTAGTTCATTGCTTTTTGTTTAAAATTGAGCTTAAATTGAAACCCATTTCATTAGATAGAGTTGTAGATTATAACATTATATGCGGAGGATACCATTGTCATGACTAAGCCCATCCCTGAAAGGGCAAAATAATTTAATTTTCTGCAATTTTACATATTCTCTTTACATTTTATCATATTACAAGAGGAGAAATATTGGGAAAAAAAGAAAAGTATGGTATGAGTTTGTTTACTATTGTCTGTTAAAACTAGAGCTATATTTAAAAGCCTGTGAATGACCCTGAAACCATGAACTAAAACAACCATGTTGGTTTATTTTATCAGCCATTAAATATATATTTTTTTTGCCCAGAATTTGGTTTAATGCTAGGGAAAAAAACAACAGACACAATCATGAGTTAATTGACTTACAAATCAATTAAAGATGTGATTAATATCATTAGTAGGAACATGTCTGTGCTGTTATAACAATTTACAAGCGTGTCTGCCGTCCATATTTCTTCTCTTCACTGGCAATGCCTACCTGTCCTGATGGCTGCATAAAAATATTTGAAGAAAAAAGAGAAAAAAAGTATGTCATTGCTTTTACTGTTGCTTCACCTTCCTGCTCAATTACATTTCAAGTTCAATGGTACCATCAAAGAGGCTAAAAATAGCTCAGTTTAGGTAGGAGGCAACCTAAAAAAGTGTGTGGATCTCAAACCACAGCAAAAGGAAAGGGTACGATTACTGCCAGGGGACGGCCACCAGGTGGCAGTGCGCCTCAAGGAATGGGGGGAGGGCTCTTCTGCAGGGCGGGGGGGGGGGGGGGGGGGGGGGGGGCTGCTCCCAGAAATCCAGCCAGGAACTCTCTCTGCTCCAAGCCAGGGACAGGGGCGAAGGCCTGAAAGTGTTCAAATTCTTCAGGTCTTTCAGAAAACCTTGGAAAAACAGCCTCTTGCCAGCCACGAGCTCTTAAGTGCCGAGACTGGATCTTGGATGAGTCTGAATGGAATATTTATTTATTTTTTAGATTGCAGATCTCTTCAGAGCTGCCCTCCCCAGAATGCAGCCCGGCATGTGGAACACGCAGGGCTCCCGGGTGTGTGTGTGAGAAAGAGAGAGAGAGAGAGAGAGAGAGAGAGAGAGAGAGTCTTCCTCTTAATCTGCATTCTCTCTTGAGGTGATCTCATCACTCCAATGGTTTAATCTCATGTGCACCCCGATGATGACCCATACTCCGTCACAGCCTACTCAAGGACCACCCATGTCTTTATTCCCACTAGTCCCTCACTTAACTGTAATGCCTGATCCCCCACCACCTACTTCTTTTATAGTGTTTGCCAGTTTACCATCCAACCAATCCCTAAAACTAAAAATCTGAAAACCATTTTTAAACTTCTTCCTCTTCATTCCATCTTAGGGGGTTTCGATTCTTTCTGCCGCCACGTGTTTTGCTCCTCTGCCCACTTTTACTATGTCTTGATCCTAGTCCCTGATCCTGCACAGAGATTCTGAAATGATCCCTGTGAATCCACTTTTGCATCCAGAGTGGCCTTTAAAATGCAAATCAGATGGTGAAACTTTTGGCCTTTCCCTGATCTCTGCCAGCCTGCCAGTCTCTGTGAGGCAGCCACACCGGCTCTGTGAATTCGTGTTTTGTTCTTTCCAACTTCAAGCCTTGGACCATGGTGTTACCTCTGTTTGGAATGCTCTCCCTCCCCTCTTTCTCTAACTAGTGTCTTATATTTCCAACCTCACCTCAAATATCACTTGCTCAGGTGGACTTCCCTAACCCAGAAGGCCAGGTTGGGCCTACCTGGTAGATCATTTGCTACTTGCCCTGTGCTGTACTTTTCACACTTGTAATCACTGTTCACTGTTTCCTGACAGACTATCAGTGCCATGAGGAAGGAGACCACGACTGTCTTGTCCAGCACCATATCTTCTGTGCCTAGCACAGTGCCTGCATTATAGTTGTCACTCAGTGCATATTTGTTGAATGAATGACTTCACAAATGGAAATGTTTGTGAGATTTGAATGAATGAGTTAATAGATATAATTTAATTCTTTTTAGTGGTGGATATTTTGGTAGAGTATTTTGGAGGGTGTAGAGATGGAGTGGGCATGCTTCAAAAGGGAGGGTGTGGGGCATGGTTAGAAAACTCAAACTGTATTTCTCCTGGAATGTGCCTGAATCCATAATCTTCTTACCATAATTGGGGAAGTCTGCTCCTAATCCAGGGATGGGGCAGAAAGGAAGAGACTCTTGAGAGTAAACACATGGTTGGCTCACAATTTTATCTTACTGGATTTGTCAGTTGTGTTAAAATAGTAATATGAGGCCCTGGCCAGATAGTTCAGTTGGTTAGAGCATTGTCCTGATATGCCCAGGTTGTGGGTTCAATCCCCGGTCGGGACACAGGTAAGAATCAACCAGTGAATGCATAAGTAAGTGGAACAACAAATTGATGTCTCTCTCTCTCTCACCTTTCATCTCTCTATATAACCAATAAATTAAAAAAAAGAATAGTAATGATAAAGAAAGACCCTTTGCATCTTTTCCTGCAATTTATGGGAAGAACATAGTGTAATTGTAAATTCTAGAGTAGCGCCTTCCAATAGGAATTTCTGTGCTAATGGGAATGTTTTATAGTATCTGCACATGCACTGTGGTAACCACTATTCAAATGTGCCTTTGGACACTTGAAATGTAGTAAATGCAAATTGGGAACTGAATTTTTTATTCTGTTTAATTTAAATGAAGCTATATTTAAATGCCCCTGATTGGCTAATGACTACTGTGTTTGGACTGTACTAGATAGGTCTAGAGGATGTGGATTTTGCAGAGACGAAGATGGTTGAACTCAGCAAATGTTTTCTATTGGAGTGCCGTGCATTACAAAGAATCTGAGTCATGGATTCGACATTCTTTTATTTATACTGATGTTCCCTTTCCAAAAAGCATTTACAATCATATCTTTCTGGAGAACAAGTAAGATGTGGGTCTTTTCTCAATAGGAAAACATAAGGGGCTATTTTATAAGCCTGGCTTCCTCTCATCCTTAGAGTGTGTCATCTGCTAATTCAAGGTAGTGTCTCTCATTTCCAATCAGATAAACACATATGCCTATTCCAAAAGTGACTTTCAGAAAGCAGTTGGTTGAAACACTGTCCTGCCTCCTGGGATGCTGAATAGTAAGTCTTTGAAACTAAGCCGGAGCTCCCCTACTTCTGTGTCTTGTTAGTGTTGCTATCGAACCCCTTGACGCTTTTATAACATGTTTCATGACATCAAAGCACTTTGCAAGAATTGAATTTATGTTTCCAACACTTGCTCAGGTTCACTCAGTTGGATAGAACAATCCTTGATACTTAATCTTTTTATGTAGCGAGTACATGAAAAGTGCATAACCGTTTCCTGTGATTGCCTGTACGCAAGCCTGTGTTGGTGTGTCACACCCGGGTAAAGGGACAAGGCTGGAGGAGTCTGACCCGGTGGCTTTGAGTGATCCAGGCTTTACCCACTTCTGATGAAAGCTGAGGAAATTGTCAACTCAGTGCAACTACACAGCCTGTTTGTCACACTGCGGTTGGGAAGCTCCTTTGGTGTGGTGCTCATGAGTCCAGGACAATGCTTCCTAAAACTGAATGTACGGAGTCACCTGGACATTTCATTAAAGAGCAGATTCTGATTCAGTAGCTCTGCAGCTGGACCCGACATTCGGCAGTTCTAACAAGCTCCTAAGTGATGCTAATGTTGCTGGTTCATCACCTTCACCTTGAGTCATAGGTGCTAAGACGTAAATTTAATTTACACTTTGGTCAGTTGTGCACTGAAAAGTATCCTTCCATCACTATAAAACTTATTCTATTTAAAATTTTATTTTTTAGCTACAGTTTACATTCAATATTATTTTATTTTCAGATGTATAGTGTAGTGGTTAGACAATGATATAACTTATAAAGCAATACCCCCCAATAATTCAAGGACCCACCTGGCACCATAATAGTTATTACAGTATTATTGACTATATTCCATATTCTTTACTTTACATCCCTATGACTATTTTGCAACTACCAATCTGTACTTCTTAATCCCGTCCCATTTTTCACCCAGTCCCCCAACTTCCCTCCCCTCTAGCAACCATCAGTTTGTTCTCTGTATCTATGAGTCTGTTTCTATTTAGTTTGTTCATTTATTTTGTTCTTTAGCTTCCACATATACGTGAAATCATGTGGTATTTGTCTTTCTCTCTTTGGCTCGTTTCACTGAGCATAATACCCTCTAGGTCCAAAGGGTAAGATTTCATTTTTTCTTTGGCTGAGTAATATTCCATTGTACACACGCACTACAGCTTCTTTACCCACTCATCCATTGCTTGGCTATTGTGAATAACACTGCAATGAGCACAGTGGTGCCTATATTCTTTCAAAATAGTGCTTTGAATTTCTTAGGACATACACCCAGAGGCAGAATCACTGGGTCATAAGGCAGTTTCATTTTTAATTTTTTGAGGACTCTCCATACTGTTTTCCACAGTGGCTGTGCCAATCTGCATTCCCACCAACAGTGCACAAGGGTTTCCTTTTCTCCACACCCTCGCCAGCACTTGTTGTTTGTGGATTTACAGGTAATAGCCATTCTGACAGGTATGAGGTGATATCTTCTGTGGCTTTACTTTGCATTTCTCTGATGATTAGTGACATTGAGCATTTTTTCATATGTCTACTGTCCATCTGATGTCCTCTTTGGAGAAGTGTCTATTCAAGTCCTCTACCCATAACATGTATTCTTAAATCCTGCCAACTATGATGTTGTGTTATTAGTCCAGGTGAGAGTGGATGAAAGCATTGATTACACCCAGCAAGGTGAGTTGAGCTATCACTTAAAGAAGTGAGTGTTTTGTAGGAAAAACATATAAATCTAAAAATAATAGTAATACTAGGTGTGTACCTCAGGGTTTTGTAGAGTCCCTTACTTAATTCTAATCTGTTAATTCTGTGAGTGTAAAGACACTCGGACGAGTGCCAAGTCCAGGATGGGTACTTAACAAGTTCTTGGTAATAGTGATAAGGGAGGTAGAAAGCATTCTGTGATTTAGTCTCCAGCCAGGTAGAGTAAGTGCACAATAAGCTGTAGTGAAGAGAGTGAATGAATCAGATCGATGATGGCTCCTGAGCTACTGTAGATGCCTTTTCTCCTCCTGAGGTGAGTCGTAGCAGAGGAGAAGTTGCATCACCCCCACTGTGATCTCACAACTTGTCTATCTTCCAGACTTTCTCTTCTCCTCCCAACATTAGTGAATTTTCTAAAATGCTCCCCTGTGTTTTATGCACGGGGGAGAAAAATCTGTGTCCTCATAATCATGTTCACAAGACAAATGAGCCTGGACTATTCAGGATTTGTCAAACTTTTCTCTAACTCTCAGTAGGATCTGTAAAATTAGGACCTCACACCATAATATCCCAGTTAATGATAATCTCTTTATTGCTTACACAGTCAAACAAATGAAAAATATGCAGAGCCCTGCATTTGCACAGATAAAATGTGACCATTTGAGTCAGCACATACTTGTAGACATTTAAGCAGAGATAGGTAGAGAGGAAAGTGATTAATGACGCATGAGGAAGAACTGTCCAGAGTCTCCATAATCTGAGACTTAAAAATAAATTCTAGGTAATTCCCACCAGGGATTTCACTCTTTCCATCTCCCTCCCCTTAAATAAAAGAGTATGATTGTTTTAGTAATTGATGTACCATTAATTTAAAAAAAAAAATTGTCTTAGCTAAAATGCTGCTGTGCCTCTCCTTTGATATTTGTCTCTACGTTGGTAAGACCTTGTTACAGCTGACATTGGGGTACTCCAGATTTGAAGTAGCTGCTGGATTCTAGTCAATAGCTTATCATTCTCTGACAAATTTCTCAGATACACAAAACCAATTAATCCAAGCCTGGTTAGTTTTTGACAGAGGCTTTCTTTCAAAGATAACACAGCTTAAATTTATACAGCTCTATCCCTTAAGGAATTTAGACTGATGATTCTTTTTCTCACTGAGTAATTTCATCGCCTCCCCTAGCTCACTTTGCAGCAGCGCCCCAACTAGGGCTATTGCATCAGAAACCCCGGGGGTGGGAGTTTTAAGAAGAAATGCAGGCCATTCTGATGGCCGCCCCATCCGGACATTTGCGAAGCATGGCTTACACACACGTTCAGTCTCCACGAGGCTGCCCAAACTGGAACCTGGGAGGGGCTCTTTCTAATTCCTTTTTCTTACTTCCCATATGGAGTTCACTTGCTTAGACCTCAAACATAGCTCTCCACAGTCCTCTTGGCCTCTTTCTTTGCACCTCCACTGCCTTCAGCCAAGTCCTCCTGTTTCCTCTCCTGGTCCATGGAGGTGACCTCCACATGGGTATCTCGGCTTCCTTTCTTACCCCTCCAGCCCAGTCTCCATACTGTGACCGGAGTAACCATGAACACATGTTGGGGTATGTCCTTCATGACAAGGTCCCTTATGTGTCCCTGAGCCCATGCTTGTGGGCACGGCATACAGACCCTTTCTTCACCGATGCTCCCTAGCCTTGCCATTCCCATTTTGCTATCCTCCCATTTCGTCCCTTTGCTGGTATCCCGGGTCCTAAGTCCTCTGGGCCACTTCAGATTTCTCAGACGCCGTGTGTTATTTTGTTGACCATGCACGTTCACGTTGTTCTCTCTGCTTCACACTCTTTGTCTGTTTGACATAATTCTTAATGATGCTTCAAGATTTGTTTCACGGGTCACCTTCTTTCTGGAACTTTCCATCACTCCCTCCCCAGCCATCTTTCTTAGCATAATTAATTCCTTCATATCTCTGTTCCCAAGGGACGCTGTGCATAGTTCTATTACAAAGCTTATCATGGAATAAAATTTATGAATATATGTGTCTGTTTTCTTCAAGAGTTTAAATTGTCTGAGGATAAAGATCAGTTTTATTCATCTTTGTATGTCCTGTTCTTGGCACTTGGCAAAATGCTCTATATTGTAGGTTGAATTAAATATGTTGGACCTTGTTGTTTTTCCCTTTCATATCTGAGGAAGAAGCTGCCACCTCTATGTTATAGAAGGTGGGAAAGTTCTTGTCCCAGAGCCACAAGCAGGCCTGGCAATGGGCTTAGGAAGAGTGGGGTTCTAGGTGGTGCTGGAGAATGGACCTTGCTGCTGAGGCAAATAGCAGCCTTATCGCCTACACTGAGATTACCTGTATGTCTCCCACCCCGGTTGCCTATGAGCTGCTCGAGGGCAAGGTACCATATCTTTTTTATCTTTTTGTCCTCAGATCCTAGCTATACTTGTTTTCCGTTGTTGCTGTAACAAATCTCCATTCAGAGACTCAAAGCAACACAAATGTATTAGCTTATATTTCTAGAGGTCAGAAGTCCAGAATGGGACTAACTAGGCTAAAATCAAGGTGTGACAGAGCTAGTTCATTTTTGGAAGCTCTGGGAAGACTCCACACTCTCAGCTTTTGCACCCTGTGGAGGCTGTCCATGTTCCTTGGCTTGTAGAATCCTTCTATGTTTAAAGCCAGCAATGGCCAGTTGAGTCTTTCTCCTACCCCATCACTCTGACACTGTCTCATCTGCCTCCCTCTTCCATTTATAAAGAACCCCATGGTTATATTGGACCTCTCTGGGTAATTCAGGATACTCTTCCTATCTCCAAGTCATACCTGATTCAAGACCTTAATTTTTTCTTCTACCTATATTCCCCTTTGCCATTTTAACCAAACATATTCATAGATTCCTTGACTGTGGGCAAGACCTGTAACTGGCTTCTAAGCAACATAATATGGCAAAGAGGATGGAATGTCATTCTTCTGGGTAGGTTATTCATATGGCAAAGGTGATAGGATGTTAATCCCATGTTTTTCTTACATCATACGACTTTGGTCTTAGTGGACTGGAGCTGGAGACTCTCCTTGTGGCCTTGAGGAAGTAAGTAGCCAGATGGAAGAAGCCCATTTGCAGGTGGCCTCTAGAAATCGGCGACAGCCACCAGGACTTGTGAGTGACCTCTAACCAATATCAAGCAAAAAGCGAGGGCCCTCAGTACTATAGACCAAAGGAAATGAGTCCTATCCATAAATTTATTAAATTTGGAAGCAGATTCTCCCCCAGTTGAGCTTCCAGATGAGAATGCAGCCAGTCAATACCTTGATTTCAACCTTTAAAACCTTAAGCAGAGGACCCCGTTAAGCTATGCCCAGACTCCTGAGCTACAGAAACTGTGACATAATGTATTTGTGTTTTCTAAACTGCTACGTTTGTTTTAATTTGGAGACTCCTGAAGACTGTTTGGGAATCATGGAGGAGCTGCACATGCTTTTGGGGTAAGGGGTCCTGACTGTAGTTTAGCTCCATTTTAAAGCTGGAAAAAAAATGAGGGAGAGCAAGTTGAAACTCATTACTCTTTATCCAATTGTCAGTGAGAAAGATGGGAAGAGACTGTATTGTTTTGACTTCTGCTGGACTTCCTCCCAGCCCTTCCTGAGGCCATCACTTGGAATTGAAGTTCATAGTAGGGGACTTTGCTTCATTAATCCTCACAGCAGTGCTCTGAAAGAAGGCTTTTTGGGCTTCCATTGTCTTTCAGACAGAATCACAGAGAGGTCCCATTTTCTAAAATCATAATAAAGATTCAGGTAAATAGCTGAGCATGGATGCATAACACTCATTATGCTTGAACAATTTAGTTATTAAAATGGGATGCTGGGCTTACTGAGTACACTGTTTAACACCCCCATTCTGTAAATGTGAAGGTCAGTCAAATCTCAGCTTGGATTTAAAAAAAATTGAAGAGGCCATTTTCAATTCACAAATAATATTTTGATGATAGATTTTTATACCTATAAATGACTTTAAAATCCTCTTGCCCAGCTCCTCTCCTTCCTCCACAGATGCAATTATTGAGTGCAGAAAGATTAAGTGAATTGTCCCACATGATTACACAGCTAATTCTTACTAGAATCCAGTTTACAAGCTCAGAGTTTCATATTGTTTTCACATATAAACTCTAGAATTAGAATTTATGGAGGGTAATAACAGCCTGCTAAGTCCGTACTTCTGCTTTAAACAGAACTAAATATATCTGAAGAGTCCCAAACAAATAATGATCTCTCTTTACAAATATTTCCATATGATTCTTTGGTGCCTCAGCTTCAATTTCAATTGATGTCTTCTGGCATTTTGAATAATAATCATTCTTATCCTCCTTGGTTAGGTATTGATTATGGTCTGAAGTATGGTGCCATTTTTCACAGGTCTGCAGACTCTCTTATTTTAGACTGAGGGACCAAGGACAAGGGGTTTGGGTCATACCATTTTTGCCCTGGGCTGGGGCACCAGGTAGGGATTTGGAGCAGAACTAAAAGGAGCACTAGTATGTGGACTGAGCATCCAGATAGGTTTCAACCTAGACATCCTGTATGGCAGCTTGAAGAGTACCAGTTCAGTGCCCAGATAAAGGGCTACCAGGCTGCTTGACGGTGGTGCAGAAAAAGGCAGAGGTGAGGGTCTGGCATAACTTCCTTCCTGGGCTAAACATGGAATCACAGAACATTAGAGCTGGAAGGCACTGGAATTTATCTTGTTCAACTCCACATTTTATAGATCATTGGTCTGAGGCATTGAAAGATGACTTGCACAAGAACCTATAGCTAGTTAGTCACAGGCTTAGAACTTGGGAGCTCCTAAGTATCAGAGCTACTACTGTTCACTTGCTTTTTATTATTTTCTGTCCTTGCTACTTCTATGTTTTTATCCATGAACTCAGTTATTGACACAACTCTCTTTCTCTCTCTCTCTCTCTCTCTCTCTCTCTCTCTCTCACACACACACACACACACACACACACACATCTTTGCTTCTCTACCCAGTTTCTGGAGTTGGTGGTGGTGCTGTTAGCGAAGGTCCAAATCCATGAAAATGTTTTGAATGCTTATTATGGAGGTAGTGTGGTCAAGAAGAAAGATCACTGGATTTGGAGTTAGAAGACCAGGGCTTGCCTTCAGTTCTCACTCACTTAAAGAGGAATCAACGTTATTGAGTCTTGGTGTTCTCATCTATAAAATGTAGATAGAGACTTAAGGATGAGATATAGAGTGGAGGAATGGCTTGGGAGCCTCTCAGGTTAAGGCTGGGACAGTGGGGTCTAATGATTATGTTGCTGTGAGTTTGGCTATCTTGAGAGCTGCCTGGGAAAGTGCTTTGTAGACTTCAAAATGCTCTCCACATGCTTATAGCGTTCTGCTTGACTTTGAGACTGGGGCTATGAGCTCAGCTTGCCACCAATAGCACCATAGGATGTGCACTATGATTCAAGATAATTTTGCTCTTTGGGCAGTGCTCTGTGGCCATCTGTGGCCTTGCCTCTGGCACTGAGCAGCAGGGTAGCAGAGAATGGTGGTGGCAGCAGATATGTGAAGATCCCGAGCACTGCAGATCTGCTGGAAGGGAAAGCACACAGCTTGGGGAGCTTCCCAATATGAGCCTCATGTGTACCACAGAGTTGTTGTGAAGACCTAGGTCAAAACATCTTTAAACTATTAACTGCTATGAGGAGGTAACGTTAATTGAAGGTTTCATTTCAACGACCATCTTCCGATTTTCCTTTTTAGTTTTTATTTATTAGATATGTAATGAAGCAGGACTAACCTTTGTTACTCAGTGAACACTGGAACCATCTTCTCTTGCTTCCTTTGCCCTCCAGAAGATGACTTAAAAAAGTTTTTTTAATCTTTACCCGAGGATATGTGTTGTTGTTTTTTTAAATTGATTTTAGAAAGAGAGGAAGGAAGAGAGACGTAAGGAGAGAGAAACATCAGTGTGAGAGAAAAACATTGATTGGTCACCTCCCATGTGCACCCTGACTAAGGATGCAATCCATAACATTTTGGTGTACAGGACAACACTTCACCTGACAGCCACACAGCCAGGGCCAGAAGATGACTTTGATATCCACATATAGCTAATTCCAAGCCAGTCTAGGGAGAAGCTTAGGGCAATATTTGACAATGGTGAGAATTAGAAAATGTAACCCACAGAACTACAACCCACCATAATGGAAATTAGAAAATAATATTGGATTGGTAGAAAATAATATTGGAAATGGTAGAATACCTATTTTACCAAAATTAGAATTCAACCTTGGGGAACCCCAGTTTGGAAATATTTTTCTGAGGTGTATAATTCTTTTGCTTCACATTTTGGCAAAAAAGAGAGAAATCAATATACTATAAGCAGTTTCTAAGAGGGAAAGGAAAACATTAATAGATTTTCAAAGATTTTTATTTTTTTTAGTGTGAACTTTTTAGAGACATCCTAAGAGAATCCAGTGACTTAGAACTGATTATTCCAAAGTTACAGTTTGGGTAGCAGAAACATAAGTTGGGAATGCTGGAGACCAAATAAATAGAAAATAAACCAGAAGGACTGCTGTTTTCCAACCCAGAAATTAATTTATTTTCATGTAAAGTGTTGAATTAAGTCAGAAGAGCAAAAACTTTAAGTACAATACTTTAAACTTCAAGACAAAGCAAAACCCAAATCATACCCAAAGAAATTATTTTCTGTGATGGTACAAGAAGGTGACGTATACGTAAAAGTTTTTACTGGAGTATTTAGTTCAAAGTTTTCAACTACTCTGTAGCCTCTGACTGCTGAGAATCACTGTATTGCAATCTTCTTTGTAACCTATACTAGTACATTTCTGCTAGCTTGCATGTCATGTCTCATATAAATAAGGCATGCAGCTGTCTGGAACATTAGAGGAGGCTGGTGCTTGCCTTAAAAAGGGTGTTGGAAGGCAAGATATGGAGACTTATCAAGCTGTTTGTAAAGGCTTAAACATTAACAAGAAAGATATGACATGTATCCTCATCAGTTGGTCACAGATATGCTTTTTTAGCATTTTCCTTGACCTATTGGCCACCTACAAAGTATTTTTTTTCTCTTACCCAAGCCAATTTCTGAAATTCTACATTCTGCAGGAAGAGAACTTGGGTTAAAACTATGAGTTCCCAAAATTTTTCTCCAGTGTTTGCTTTCCTTATTGTGGTCTCCTTTATGTAAAAAATTTATAGACAGCCACATAAGTAGAAAACAAACAAAGCCAAAAGTGAGATAGATGATGGATCTTACAAGGAATTAACATACCCCTTCCTTCCCACACACTCAGCCTCAAGCTGTCTTTCAAGGGTGTCCCGTTCAGCATTTTCTGGGCAACCTTTTCTAGACTACTCAAGAACCTGTTCAACTTTCCCTCCTCCGAATTCTCATTATATTAATAATCTACCCCACACAGTTGAGATTAGGTTTTTGTCCTTCCTAATCTCTCATAGGTGTATATTAAGTAGTCATATATCTCAAGCTGAAATTATAAGCTCTGCGAGGGCAAGGACATCCTACACTTCTCTTCTATACCTGCACACTGTAGGATGTAATGAATGCACTTGGGTACTGATGAGTGCTGCAGAGCAGAGAAAGTCCTCAAAGATAAAGATGTTTATATTCTTGGCGAATCTCACCAAGTAATGGGGGAATTTAATCAATATTAATTAAATACCATAGCACCATGAAAATGAAGAAAACACATCTCAGAGTCTAACAGAACCCCTGCTTTTCAGTCTTATTCCTGAACTACATTTCCTCTTGCTGTGTAAGTAGCAAGCACATTGTTGGGCTAGACATGATTTTTCCATTTGGAAGCAACTGCTGTGAATCAAGGAAAACAAAATTAAATAAATTCTGAGAAGGGAATGAGCAATGGTAACAAGCTCAACACCCTTTTGTTAGGGGATTAAAGCATTAATCATTCTGTTATCTGCTATTTTGAGCTTTGCCAAAGTTGCTGGGGGTCGATAGGAATTAGCTCCAATTAAAGACCTTCAGAATTTCCCTTCTTATATCACCCACTGTTTGGGATTGAAAGAAGATGAATGATGATAACATCGTCCCAACAGTCTAATTGCAATTTCTTTCCATTTTTGCTAAGAAATTGTAGAAAAGGTCACTTTGGATTTAAAAAAATTAACAGCTTCATTGTCAGAAAGTATCACTAATGCATATAATTACTATTTCAGATTATCAAGATGGTCTAAAAACAGACATTTTATTTTATTACTCACTACTCAATTGCATTAGTGACATTTGCTAATAACCTAAGGAAGTTACCTGCTGTGGTGGTGACTGTCGAGTTCTAAAGTTTAGCATTTTGACATGGGATGCCAGCACTATTGTAATGCACAGGAAGAGAGCAAGAATCAATAAGCATGTCAATTTAAAAATGTTAAAAACCTGATATATTCACCAATAATTCCATTAGGAAAGACAAAATGTAATAGTCAGTAGCAGTTATTTCTTGACAGATTGCCCACTAGACTGGTTTGCAAAATTGCCACAATTTACATTTTAAAAGTTAGGAGAATCCTGGCAGATTGAGGTTGGCAGGTAAACTAATTCTGCAAAGTAGTAAACATGGGTAGGTTAATTGCTGAAGCTTCGAGATATCTTTCAGTGCTGTGCTTCTTTACTTGGTCATTGATTAAAAAATAAAAACTTCAGTTTTCTTCCAGCATTAGAGACCTACCTTGTATGATTAAGAAAATATTGGATAGTTAATTTATGCAGTCTTTGACATTTTTCAATTATTCTTCAAACAGTCTTCTTGGACTTTGAGATGAAGTTTCAGTGTCTCATTACCAGATGTTAGGTTTATTTGTGCATGCTATTAAAACACTCAGTGGCCAGTGTATTTTGTTATTTGGAAAAGGAAGAAAGATGACTCAGTTTTGAAGCTTAGGTCTACTTCAATATGGTGCTTTGGCTCAAAGAAAGTGTTATCAAGCTTACTATGAAGATGAATCTATTTATTGTGCCAAGAGGGACTTTATGAGTACATGTTTTAAAAGTTGCTTACTTTTCCTGATTATAAAAGTACATGGAAAAGTTGAGTTGAAAAAGAAAAATAAATTATTGGAAATCTCATCAAACAAAGAAAACTTTAATTTTTAATTTTTTTTTTTTACTTTTTCTGTACAGAGTTTTTTTTTGGTACACAGTCGTCCATTTGTATTTTCAGTTTGGGACTTTTTTTTTTCCAGCTTAGCATTATAACCTAAGAATGTTCCTATGTTAAATCAAATTATTAATGGATATGTGGGTTCTATCGAGTTAGGGGGAGGTCCCATAATTTACCTAGCCGTTATCATATTGTTGAATATTTGAATAGTTTTCAATTTTTTGCTATTTTAGTAAAACTGCAGTGGGAATCTTTGTGAATGAACATGGCTTTTGGTATTTTGGATTACTTTCCTA
Source organism: Miniopterus schreibersii (assembly GCF_964146895.1). NCBI lineage: Eukaryota > Metazoa > Chordata > Mammalia > Chiroptera > Miniopteridae > Miniopterus > Miniopterus schreibersii. Next base: position 63,070,554 of record NC_138106.1, on the reverse strand, counting down.
GTGTTCATTCACTAGAGTAGAATTTTTCGTCAAAAGTTCTGATAACATAATGAGATGATAAAGTGGAAGTTTTGGCTGAGACAACAAGGTATAAGAAATAATGTATTCCACAGGATTTATCAGACAAGATGCCAAATTTTATGATTATTAAAAGCCAGTTACAATTGTCTTAATTCTTTTATAAATGTAAAAGGGTCATGATTTGATTATTAGAAGGAATTTTAAGTGCAAGTTTTCCTTGCTCTGAGTCTCTGTTCTTCCCCTCCAAGGAAGTGAGTGGGGTATGTCTGCACCTCACCTCACCTTAGATATTTTTACTAATGCCCCTATTGGTTTGAATGACATATTGGACCAGTTTTTGACTCATACCTGAGAGATCTAAGAGGTGAGAAACTGTCTGGCTAAATGCTGTGATGAGGGCATAAAGGAGAAATTGCCAGATGGAACTATTTGAACTCCCATGTCTGTCCAGGAAAGGGTGTGTGAGAGTTTCTCATGGGCCGTATGTTGGCAGTTACATGAGAGGAAGCCAGCATAGCTTCATCTTCGGTCCTGTCCAACAAAGCTATTGGGCAGTGCAGCAGATGCCTGGAGTTTGCAAAAAAATAGGTTTGCTATTGTTGAGGATACTCTATGTCTCTGAAGACCTATGAAAGAGAAAAAAGAAAGAGGGAAAACAGATATGGCGGCATAAGAAGAAAATACTTTACTTTTGGACATGTTGAGTTTAAGGTACCTGTGAGGCTTTTAGATGGAAGTGCCTTGCAGGCAATGGAGTGCACCAGTTGGAGCTCAGACAGGCCTTGGCTAGAGACGCGGATGTTGGCTCACTCACATGTAGAAAAATGTTGGAGGCTTGAGACAGTCTAAATAGGGTGGGTATAGAGAGAAGTGGGGAGAGGGTCAAAGGCAGAATTCTGGTTTCAGTTTGTCTGGAAGAAGATGAGAAACTAGCAAAAGAGACTGAGAAGGGAAAAAGATAGATCCAAGGAGACCCAGGACCGAGCCATGCCATCAAATCCAAGATGGAAGAGAATTCCCATTAGGGTGCAGTCAATAAGGAGGCCAACAAGTTGGATTTTTAAGATAAAATTGTTTTTGGCAAGTAGTGGGACACTGGTGATTGTACCAACTAAGTCTCAATGAAATGATAGAGGCAGGGGCCTGACTGAATAGTGAGTGGGTAGAGAAAGAGAGTTTTTGTTTGAAGACCATTCTTTCTAGGATTTAAAATAATATATATCTTTATTGATTTCAGAGAGGGGAAGGGAAAGGGAGAGAAAGAGATAGAAACATCAACGATGAGAAAATCTTTGATAGACTGCCTCCTGCACGCCCCCCACTGGGGATGGAGCCCACAACCCGGGCGTGTACCCTGACCAGGAATTGAACCATGATCTGGATCATAGGTCGGTGCTTAACTGCTGAGCCACACCAGCCAGGCTCTTTCTAGGATCTTGATTGTGAAAGGAAGGTGAGATGTATTCTAGTGAGAGACAGGCTTAGAAGATCAAGGGAAAGGCTTGAGCATGTTGACAGGTCATGGGGAAGGTGTCAGTGGAGTGCAGGAATGCAGTACAGAACAGGCATACCTCATTTTATTGTGTGCTTTGCTTCATTGCACTTTGCAAATACTGTGTTTTCAATATCTAGGCAAGACCTTCCATCAGCAAAATGATTATGACTCCCTGAAGGCAAGTAATGGTTAGCATTTTTTAGCAATAAAGTATTTTTAATTAATGCATGTACATTGATTTTTTTTAGACTTAATGCTATTGCACACTTAGTAGACTATACAGTATAGTATAAACATAACTTTCAGAAGGCTGGGAAACCAAAAAATTCATGCGACTTGCTTTATTGCACTATTTGCTTTATTGTGGTGGTCTCTAACTGAACCAGCAATATCTCTGAGATACCTGTAGTCCCTCCTTAGCCATGGTTCTGCTTTCCACAGTTTCAGTTACTTGCGGTTAACCTCGTTCCAAAAATATTAAATAAAAAATTCTAGAAATAAACAATTCATAGGTTCTAAGTTGCTTACTCTTCTGAGTAGGGTGATGAAATCTTGCACTGCCCAGCTCCACCTTACCCAGAATGCAGATCGTCCCTCTGTGCAGTGTATCTACCTTGTATATACGACCTGTCCATTAGTCACTTAGTAGCCATTCAGCCCTCGGATCAACTCTCATGGTATTTTGGTGCTAGTTTCAAGTAACTCTTATAGCAGCCTAATGCTGTCATAATGCCTACATCATTCACCCCACTTTATCTCATCATGTAGGCATTGTGTCATCTCACATCGTCACAAGAAGAAGGATGAGTACAGTAAATGAGATATTTTAAGAGAGAGAGACCACACTCATATTGCAGTACATTGCTATAATTGTTCTATTTTATTATTAGTTATTGTTAATCTCTTACTGTGCCTGAGTTATAAATTAAACTTTGTCACGGATGTATGTATGGGAAAAACCATAATATATGTAGGATTTGGTAGTATTCAGATTTCATGCATCCACTGAGGTTCTTGGAATGTATCCATTGAGGATAAGGGTGGACTACTGTGTGGGAGACAGAAGGATTAGTTAATGGACTTAGATCATAGAGAAGGCAAGGAGAGATTCGATTAAGAATCTCCTGGCCCTCTGAATTGGAAACTGTTAGACAATTTAATGTGCATAAAGCAAGGAATGCTATGCAACCCTAATAAAGAATGATATCTTTCTTTAACATTGAAATGGGATGGGCTCCAGTATATATTGTAAATGCAAAGAGCAAGGTGAATAGTGTATTTAGTATGCTACCAGGGCTATGATGAATGCCAGTGCAGATTGTGTGCTAATATGTGAGTGATGTCCCTCTGGAGTTGTGCATTGCATGGTCCTCTAGGCGACATCTCCCTGGTGTGAGACAGCACCTCATATAACCTCTGCTGGAGGACAGTCTTCAAGATTCTCTGTATTTCTTTGTTCTGGTTACTATTCGTAAAAGTAATCTTTTGATCATTTAACTTCCCACTTATGTATTTATTCAAACATACTCACCAATGAGCCTGAAGGATCAGATTCTCTGCTCTGCTTGATAATGATGTTTTTAAATTGAACATTAATAAAGTGGCCTTCTGATAATAATTTGGTTCTTCATGTCACTTGTTCACAGGAAGAGAACGTTGGATGCTGATATGAGTGTTTCTGCCAGATGGTCAGGCCTCTCCTAAATGAGTCAATTGTCATTCCTGGGTACAATATCAGTCTGTGAGAACTTGACTAATGAGAGCCCACCCTCAGAGTCAGGCCTACTTCAGTGTGCTAACAAAACCATGTTTCACCCCCGTTCCTGAAAGTTAAAAGCCAGTTTCTAGACTGTGATGTATTCATTAAGCCCAATTTTACTTGTTCAGGCTTACAGCAGGCAGTCACCTGGCCTTTTCCTGTTGATGCTGGTAAAGAAAAAGTTATTCATGACACTTGTTGAAAATGGTAAGGAAGACTTTATACCAAATAGGGACTATCTCTGTAGGTGTAGTAGGGACCACTGCAATGGGGTTTTGCAGTTGGGAAAGGAGATTGGGTCAGCCCTGAATACAGCATGGACAAGGGGGAATTTACAGTCAAGGAGCGGGGGGGGGGGGGGGGTCAATAGATGGAAATTACTAAGAGAAACCTCAGGAGTAAGGGAGGATTCTTGCTAAACTGATCTAACAGGATTCTTGCTGGAGGCAGGCTAGGGTGATCAGACATCACCTAAGGGATCATGGGAGATGAGGAACCTGATCAGATACTGAGGGTTATCATATACTGAGGATGGGGCATTCTAACTAAACTGACTTAGCAGGATTCTTACTAAAATTGGACAATGCAGAGACAAACAGGTAAAACCAAAAGTCAGGGCCTAGTTGAAAAAGAGCTCAGAGTTGCCTGAGAAGAGTTTGGTCAAGGAAAGACTTCTTGAGAATATCCCTTTGTTATATGGGCCATTTTCTATTCAAATGAAATGGTATGATGGTCTCAGTCTTCTCTGTAAAAAAAATAAAAAAAATGTGTGCATTGGGGAGTGTGGGACAGTGGAGGAATGTGAATGTGTGAAATGGGAAAGAGACCTGAATTGGGTCATGAAAATGACTGTTCAGTCTTGTTAAGGATGTAACTAGGTTGTTTGAGTTGGCTAAGGGCTATTCAGCTTTTCAGCTTTTAAATTCCACATCTCAGGAACCTTTGCAGGTTTAGGTAAGCCAGGACCATTGGTCTTCCTGCATGCAGCTGACATTGGAGACTAAAATTTTATATAAAAATGAACCAGTAGGATTTAGTGATTTCTTCTTGAGGATTTCAGTAGCTAGGGAGCTGAGCCAAGAAGATGGGTGTTTGGATTGATCCCACATCACAGGGAGGTTGCTGAAAAGAAATGATGTGCTGGGGCTGTTGAGAGAGTTGAAATGATCTAGGTGGGGCAGGGCCGGAGGTGAGGTTAGGTCAGTCACATGTCTGAGTGACACCTTGGGTCTGTGTCTCCTGAGGCTAGTCTTTTGTCCTTCTGTGCTTGCAAAGGGAGGCAACACTGACTGGAGAGTAGTATCAGGTGATCTTGTTTCTCAATCCATTAAGGGGTAAGAGAATTTAGGTAGGTAAGAGCAGGGGACCCTCAAGCAAGAAGAATATCAAATAAGGGCCCACCTCACTTTACCCTTTAAGGGTCTGTAGAATCATGGAGTGTTAGAACTTGAAGGCACCACAGCATTCTTCTTGTCCAAGTTTTTTGCACATCAGAGTGTTAATGTAGTGTTTCCATTACAGACAAGTACGTAAAGATTCATTGACATTTTCTCTATGTGAGAATGATTGAAACAGTCACTGAATGGGGCAGGTCAGTTTGCTTAAGAAAACAGTAATAACCAGAACATAAACTGTTAGCAAGTTTATTGCAAGTGTGTTAACTATATTGCTCCAATGCTTAACATTTTGATTCATGCTAAGATAATATCAGATTAGAGAAGAGTTAGATTGATTCTACATACTATATAGATTGAGATTCATACTAATTATACTGCTGCAAAAAGAGTGACCAATATTTTAAGAACATACTCATTGCTCAATACTGAATAATCTTGTGATTAGTGTCTCTAAAATAGCACTCTCAATTGTTATTAAGTTCAATTCAGAGGCATTTATTAAGTGCCTATAATTATGAGACAATACATAGATGCTGCAGGACAGAAATGGACAATTTGGTTTGGTTGCATGAGTTAGTCAAATGTAGCAGGAGAATATATGCATTCCCCATCCTCCCACAAGATTTCATGACCTAATCCTGGGAACCTGTGAACATGTGATGTTACATGACAAGGGGGAATTAAGGTTGCAGGTGGAATAATGATTGGCAGTCAGCTGGCTTTAAAATAGAGAGATTATCCTTTACTGCCTGGGTGGGCCCTATGTGACCATAAGACTTCTTAAAAGATGAAAGACGGAGGCAGAAGTCAGTGTCAAAGTGATGCCCTGTGAGAAAGCCATTGCTGGCTTTGAAGTGGAAGGGAGCCACCAACCAAAGGGTGCATGAAGGCTCTAGAAGTTGGCAAAGGCAAGGAAATCGATTTTCCCACACAGCCTTCAGACAGGGAGGCAGCCCTGCCAACACCTTAATTTTAATCCAGTGAGACCCATTTTGGATTTCTGACCTCCAGAACTGTTATAATACATTTGTGTTGTTTTAAGCCACTAAGTTTGTGGTTATTTGTTAGAACATTAATAGGAAATGAATACAACAAATAACATCAAGAAGTGAAGGGGTATTATGAATGTGACATGGAGCGCTCGCACCGGGGCAATCTGGAGAGTGCCACCTAACACCTGGTCCTCTTCAGCTCCTGCCTGCACTTCTTAGAGGGAATAAAAACTTCGAGTTACCAGATTTTTCCATTTTTCAAAATAAGGTGAAAATATAGTGAAAATCACTGTTTGTGAAAAATAAAAAAATAAAAACCAACTCTTGCACATGTATACAAATAGATGAGGATGTTCACCACAGTATTGTTTATGAGAGAAAAACTTGGAAACAAAACTAAATATCTATCAAATATGGGTATAAGTAAATAAATGCAAATATACGATAAAAATGCATACTCAGTCAAAACGATGAACTATATATTCTAAACATGTTAAGTAAAGATGTAAAATAAAATGAGATATGTAACATGAGACCTCACTTATTAGTATTAAAATATACCCATAAAATGAATACACATAGTTTAGGGGTACTTATATATATAAAAATAAAGAGAGGAATGTAATCAAGGATGGTGGCTGAATGGTTGCAAAAAGCCAGGGTTAAAAAGATTAAAAGAGGTAATATGCATGGACTGATGACAATCATGCACTACGAACTGAGGTGACCCACTTGATTTTGATTGACCATTATGTAGACCAGAGCAGAGAAGACCATGGATAAGGTTAGACCCATGTGTTTCCACTGGGGATACAAAGATAACAAGGACAGAGTCTATTCCCTTAAAACATTTTATGGGGAATTGGGGCAGAAAGATGTGTAAGTGAGACAGAATTTAAAGAAAAATACACTTATAAAAAATAAACATTAATTCATTTGTTCATTCATTTACTCATTTGTATATTCAACGTTCATTAAAATATTTATTAAACACCTGCTATGCTCCCAGCAGTTTGCTCAGCTGCAATGTGTCTGTACAGTATAGGATTTGGTCGTAAGAGTACTAAGAGCTGTGTAATTTTTTTTTTTATTCCCACCCAGCCTCCATCCTAAGAGCAGGTCCAACTAGTGGCACAGCAGTTAGCCTTTCTGAGTTTTGAGTTCCTCCTTGGCATAAAGGGAATTACTCCTGTTCTAATTCCATGTAGGATTGTTGTAAGAAAATAGTGAAAGAGCTCTGGTGAAGTGTGAAGTGCTCCATAAATGAGAGAAACCTTTACTGGACTTAATTTCTCCTTTTTGGATGGTTCTGCCTTTACCTTCACTTCTCTAAACTGCCACTGCCTGTATCTGGTCCAGGCCCACACCGCTGGTACCCAAGTCACTGCCATGGACACTTCGGCTCATTGCCCCATTTCCCTTCAACCTGGCTTTTGATTTAAGTGAGGCAGATATTCCTAAAACACCTCCTTTATCACTAAGTCATAAACTCACAAGGGAAGGGATTTAAAAGTCTTTCTCAATCTTATGCACATAACAGGAATCCCAGAAGGCTCACCTTGGAAATTTTCTTTTTGTATCTATTTCTTATCTTTCCATTAAAATTTTCTAAATTTCCTGCTGTGGTGAGAATGTGGTCATAGTTTCCCTTGGTTGCAGGCAATTCCTTTATCCATGTTTCATCAACTGAAATGAACTTCTCCCCTACAGGCAGTTATGAAGGTTCATTTGTGGGGAAAACTTTCCTGGAATAGAAGTATTCATGCTGTGATGTTTCCTGGAAAAAATTTATTCCTGATAATAGGCTTCAGAAAGTCTGCCTAATTCCCACTGATACACATCTGTTCCATAAAGAGACATCTCTTTGGAATCAGTGGGATTTTAGAACAACTCATCAAAGGGAGTATGAAAATCAGGTTGGGGGCAAATTTTCACTTTAGAGCCAAATACCTCTATCAAATAATAAAACAATCCATATGTTCACATTTATTAGTTCTTATTGAAAATTTAAAACTATAAGCTTCTGATGAAATGAAACATTTGCCTGAAAGATATGAAGGGATGGCTCTGTTTCATAGTTGGAGCTCCTGCGCATTTTTGGTGTTAAAGTAGCGCGTGATTATAGGAGGATGTGAGCTATAAACCGAAGCTGTTTCCTGGAGGGAACACATTTTGCAGTAACTCCCATTCAACCGAAGTTCTCAGCAAACCAAGAAAAAGTTGAATTCCTCGTATTTACTTTTTATTGTTTGAAAATTGCTATTGCATTGCAAGTGTTATAGATGTTTGGGAAAGAAGAATGGGGCATTATTAGAAACATATCTCTGGGGCATAATTCAGCATTACTAGTAGGAGATTGAAGAAATGGCTTCATGCTGAAAGAGCAATGTCTGAGAAATATTATTAGTAACATGCTACTAACACTAAACGCTGGCCTGATTAGAATCAGTGGGAGTTTGGCTACATAAAAACAGCACTATCAGAGCTTATGGAAAGAAGGGAAAGAGGAAGTAGCTGAATTGGGAAGGTAGGCTGTACTGGGGTAAGGAGCACATGCCGAAGAATTTGTTAAAGGGTGAAAAAAGGCATGAATAGGCCCCTTGCAGAGTAGCTGCACATCAATTTATTTTTCTAAAGAACTCATTGTGCTTTACAAAGTATAAATATGACTCATGGGCTTCTGGGGTAGTATGGAGGTGGGGAATATAAAGAAGGGAAGCAAAGTCACTAAAGTGTGACTCACCTACGGATGTAGAAAGTTGAAAGTGAAATTAGCACTTGAGTCCAGATTTATTTTTCATAAAAACTCTTCTATTGCTATCTGTGATATTTGAAATATTTTTTGTACAAATTGAGAATTCACTTTACAAAACATTTTAATTATAGTTATAATGGTCTTCCTGTGTTTGTCCTGACAATATAAATTATGTTTATCCAAAAAGAATTGAAAAGAGAAAGAAATTAACCTAAGTGGTTAAGGCAATAAAACATTATTTGATTTTTGGGATCAGACCTTTTAGAATCTGGGTTAATTAAAAAATATTTTCATTATTTAAGTTAGTGTTTTTAATTATAAAAAAGTAAATCATGCACATAGTAAAAAATTCAAATACTATGTGATTAGTTTAAAATGAAAAGTAAAAATACCTTTTTCTCCGACTCATTCCTATGCCCTAGAGGTTAACTATTGATGTTAACTTTGTTTTATATGCTCCTATAAGATCAGTTTGCGTGTATGCAAGAATTATACAGCATACGTCGCAAATCCCTTTGATTATACAAATGGAATGATGATATGTATACTGTTTTATATTATACCTTGTCTTTTTCACTTACCAGAATATCTTGGTCATCTTATCTTTTCAAATCAGTGCCTTTACACACCTGTTTTTCTGTGGTGGTACATTATTCTATTTTGTGTTTTTACCATAATTATTTAACTACTTCTTTACTGATAAACATTTATGCTGTTCCTGCTGTCGTGTGTGTGTGTGTGTGTGTGTGTGTACACCATGCCTGCATGCTAAAACAAACAATGCTACAGTTGATCTCCCTGTATGTGTGTGTGCACACTCCTGTGAGTATAACTGGAGGAAAAATTCCTACATGCAGGATTTCTTGGCAAAATGAAGAATGTGCATATTACATTTTATCATATATTTCCTAAGTGTTTTTTCAGAGATGTATCAGCATTTGCTCTCTAACAAAAGTTCAGGAAGTGAGCTGCTTGCTAAGCCCCTCAGTGGAGTTGTGTATTATCAAACCACCTGGTAGAGAACAGTGGTATGCCATTGCTATATTTGTATATTGTTAAGAAAGGGTGAAGTTGGGCGTTTTTCTCTGTTTTTCACTTATGTTCTTTTTCTCTGAAATGCTTGTTCATATCCTTGGACTAATTTACTAATAGATTATTATTTCTAACTGATTTGTTAGACCTTTTATATATTAAGGAAATTATTCATCATCCTCTCATGCTTTAACAATACTTTTCCTAGTTTGTTCTTTGCATTTTGATTTTGTAATGATTTTTTTGCATATTTAAAAAAATTTTTCTTTTAAAGTTTTTTTTTTTTTTTTGTATATATCTTTATTGAGAGGAAAGGAGAGGGAGAGAGAGAGATAGAAACATCAATGATGAGAGAGTCATTGATCGGCTGCAGCCCGCAACCCGGGCATGTGCCCTGACCGGGAATCGAACCCCAATCGCCTGAATCCTAGGTCGATGCTCACCCGCTGAGCCACACCCGGCTGGGCTTTTTTTGCATATTGAATTAAAAAGGTTTATATACTGACATGGCTCAAATTCTTCTTTTAGGGTTTCTGGAGTTTGTTTGAGGTTTAGGAATGTTTTCTTCATTCTAAGTTCATAAAAATGTTCACTCACACTTTATTCTAGTTCTTTTACTTTTTAATTCTTTTACACTTAAATCTTTGATTCATCTTTTAGTAAACCACTGTGTGTATGGTAATTTGACACGACAGCAATAGAAAACTATACCTATAGGAGCAAGAAGTCGTATATATTAGAATTGTGGCACAAAATATGGCACATCCCATATTTTTCCAATTCAGCTTTGACAATTTGAAGCAAAATGTGGGAAGTGCCATAGAGACATGACCAAAGTCCTCTAAGAATTGAGAGCAAAAGAAGGATTAAGGAGGACTTCAAGAAGGAGGGGGCATTTGACTTGGGTTTTTGAGGTTGAATAGAAATTCAAGAAGGAGAGGCGAGTAAGGCAAATTCCAGGGAGAGGGAATGGGGTTAACAAGGTAAATAAGTGTGAAAATATATATGATGTTTGGGGAAAAAATGGACTGATTAGTGTTGTGCTACAGATGGTTAAATTAATACTGCTAAAATATTTCTATTATTGAATATTTTTATTGAATCACAAATTTATAAAATATTCAGAATGCAGTGTCTCTGAGGTTGGGACAAGATTGTGAAAAGTCTTGAATATTAGGCAAAGTCTATTATTTTCATTTAACATATATTAAAAGTAATATATGCTTATATTAAAAACGTGTTGCTTTTTTAAAAATATACAAAGCATTGATAAAAGATTACTTTAAAAAGGAGAACTAGCTGGGAAGAAAGAGAAGAAATTAATTGGCAGGAGAAGAGTTAGGAGGCCACTGAGACTGTCTAGAGGAGGTGGTGGCATCCATCTGAATAAAATGCAGCACCGATGCCAGCATTTTTTGCACCCGTTTTCTGTAGTCTTTCTTTCCAGAAATATTACTTTATGGTCAAGGTCCCCTATTTTGTGGAACCTCTGGGCATATGTGAACTGCCAGACAAATAGGCTCAACATAAAATTATATTTACAAGCAATTTAACTAAGTTGAAACACATTTCTTCAATGACTGGCAAATGAAGCTGGTAAATCTCTTTCCCCCATGCTAATATAGTTTTGATCTTTAGAGCCTGCCTACTTTTCCTCATTGAATCAGAGGAGAATCCCCTGAAATTTCCACCTCCCTTGCTTTGGTTACAATTATCCCCCATAGTCTACCATGACCCCTGGTATAGTTGGAATTCTACCCTGTGAGATTCATTACCTGCATTACCAGATGCTGCCTGCCTCAGCTGTGGGAAACCTGCACTTGAAGTATTTTGAAAACTTGCTAGTTCTTCCAGGAGGAGTAGAAATAATTCCCTGGAGTTTACTTCTGCTCTTTGTTCCTTTCTTTCTTTCTTCTTTCTTTCTTTCTTTCTTTCTTTCTTTCTTTCTTTCTTTCTTTCTTTCTTTCTTTCTTTCTTTCTTTCTTTCTTTCTTTCTTTCTTTCTTTCTTTCTTTCTTCCTTTCTTCCTTTCTTCCTTTCTTCCTTTCTTCCTTTCTTCCTTCCTTCCTTCCTTCCTTCCTTCCTTCCTTCCTTCCTTCCTTCCTTCCTTCCTTCCTTCCTTCCTTCCTTCCTTCCTTCCTTCTTTCTCTCTCTCTCTCTCTCTCTCTCTCTCTCTCTCTCTCTCTTTCTCTCTCCCTCCCTCCCTCCCTCCCTCCCTCCCTCCCTCCCTCCCTCCCTCCCTCCCTCCCTCCCTCCCTCCCTCCCTCCCTCCCTCCTTCCTTCCTTCCTTCCTTCCTTTCTTTCTTTCTTTCTTTCTTTCTTTCTTTCTTTCTTTCTTTCTTTCTTTCTTTCTTTCTTTCTTTCTTTCTTTCGTCTTTTTTTTAAAATTTTTTTTTTAACCAACTGTCTCCTGTTTGTACTCTTACCGTCTCCTGTTTTCTGTGGAGCTCTTTCTTCTTCATCCATTTTTACAGACTCCTTTCTTTAGATGACTTCTCCCAGGGAACAGCCTTCAGCTTTATTTTTATGGTGTCATTACAGATGGAAGCACTGTAGAGGCGATAGGATTGGTTGGTTGATTGGATTAGGTTGAGGAGTGAGAGGAATAAACAGAGGAAAAGACGTTTGGACCAAATCAGCCTGGGGGCCCGGGAGAATGTGATTCATTAACAGATAATGAAAAGCAAAGAGACCCTGGCCTGGAAGGCTGGGCTTTGGCTTTTGGACTCGTTAAATTTAAAGACCTACACCCCTCTTCTACTTGGAACTGTATAGCAGATATTTGGAAAGGGCAGCCTGGCTTGGCAGAGGTAATGAGTATATGGTCAAATTTGCTGGTGGACACACAGCGAGGATAATTTTAGAGGTGAAGACATATAAGGAGAGTGAGTCTGAGGGACTGCATGGAGAGGGAGGGCACAGGCAGGAAAAGGTCATGGACGTGTCCCCTTTGCATTATCTTTGACTGTCTTCTGTTGCTTCTATTGGCAAGAAATTGAGTTGACTCACTGAGGGTGTCCTCCTGGCCAACTTTTAGCAACTGGAAGTCACTACTCTTTTTAAATTCTTTTCCAAATTATAAGAGAAAGTTTATCTAGAAAGTTACAGAGATAGAAGTGAGCCAGCTGGGCTGCAGAGGCTCAGGAAACAAGGTGCAGAGGCAGAATAAGGGCCCTTGGAGCTTAGGAGAAGGAAAGGCAAAAGTAACATGGCTGGGGGTGGGGGAGAAAAGGGGGAAGGGAAAGGCACAGATGGGCGTCTAAAAAAGTGCACCTGGAAATCATTGTTCTTAGTCATGGACCCACTGCCTTTCTTATTAGCCTGGGATATAGAGGGATTTAACAAACCTATTCTCTAGTGGTCTATCTCAATCAGTACCATTTTGCCACCAGACTTAAAAGTCCCCAACCTGTTCTGATACCCAAGTATATATTATTCTGCTTTTAAATCATAGCAGTTTCTCCATGTTAATCCAGAGAGGGAAAATCCAAGTAGTCCTTTCTTTTCTGAGTCTATGGCAATGAGTAGTAATGAAAGTGTAGTCTTTGTGAATGAAAAAAATGATCTGCACTCATATTGGTATGCTCTGGGAATACTTCAATGCCCCCAAATAGCTTTTGCTTTAATATATTTCTTTATAGTAATGGCTATCTCAGCTGCACCCATGTGAAAAGCTTTTAATTTGGTTAAATTTATGCTAGGAGCTGTTGGAAATTCAAGCCTTGTGAGGGTTCCTCCCCTCTTCTCATTGTAATTCTCATGTGAATTTCTCCCCTGCAAAGTTATGCAGCTCTCCATCTGGCCATATTCATAAGCCATCTTTCTCATAGAACTTTGATAAAATGCATCAGCTTTCTTGGAATTAGATTAGCATCTCGATCTGAGAGCTTTCCAGGCTCTTCCTGCTGACAAGAGATGAAAGCCTCATAAATAAAAATGCTGCTGTTTGCTTCTCTGTTGTGATGGATCCTGTGGAAGAGGAAGACAATTAGATCTAAACATCTTTTTATTCGATGGTACAGATATTCTCTTCTTCCATGGCTTGACACTAATGCCCTCTCTTCAAGTGTTATCTACTGTGAAGATTGTATAATAGCACTGCAAAGTGAAATAGCACCCTTCAAACTAGTATTTGCTTCTAACTACTTCAGAAATCTTCTCAGGAGAAAATGTGGGTTTTTTTGTGCTTCATTACCAATTACTATCATTCTAAATAAGGCAATAATAAATTTATTTTTTCATAATTTCATGTCCCCAAATAGTAATAATGGACAGTCTATTTGAAATAAAACACCATAAAAAAGTCTGCATATGTTAGCCTGGAAGTAGATACTTAAATCTATGTCTTTATTTAGCATAGGTTAATAATTCGTAGATGACATTTAGGCCCATAAGGAAACTCTGGGACACAAGTTTCTGACTTAGGTTCCACTTGACTTGAGATGTTACCAAATAACGTTATGAGATGGAACTTGGCTTGATTTTATCAATATGATATTGTTTGTGATTATTCTATTTTTACATTAAAATGATTTTCAGGCAAGTGACCTTGTTGTTATTAACATAATCATAACAAAGTTATTGATCATAATCACATATAATTTAAGAATAAGGTATGTTAGGATCTGCAAGAGGACCGTGGCCATAATATTTCAAGAAATATGAGTCCGTGTCTTTGAAGTCAAAGTTAGAGAGATTTAGGGAGAGAAAGAGAGATATGTGGTATCAAAAACAAAAGTCTTAAAAACATCACAAAGGACAGTAGCAGGTTTGGGCTGGTGAGTAGTTTTCTGGTACCTTGGAAAATAGCTATAAATCAGGGATGAGACCAAAGGCAGCTTAGTAATAATCAGACTGATTCAAGAAAGAGCTGATGGAGAGCCTGTGGAAATGGCACGAGAAATAATTTTGTGTCGTTGAAGCACACTCAATTTTTTTTACCTTGTAATAATATGGAATTCTAAAGTTTTCAGAAAATAGAGTTTTAAATATGATATTTGTCTTATTTATGTTCTCAGGACTAATGTCTGTTTCAAGCTACTTTCTACTTTTTAATAACTCCCATTTATCTTCTACAACCTTTGAAACAATTTTTAAACAAATTTTAACAGTAAATAGGTTATTTTCTAAAGTATAGAGAAATTTATAATGCATTGCCTTTAAATATATATAGACTTCTTGAAGTTTAACTCTATGTCAGGGAGAAACAATTGCCTAAAGGTGGTTAAAATTCCAGGCCATGTTGATCAACAACTTGTGCCTCATTATGCTGGCTAGTGGTAGAAAACCAAGAGTGAGTTCTTTGACAATACCAGCTATGATTTCAGAAAACTGTCAGCCTCGTCATGTTTTTATTATGGGAAGGGATCCTAACTGCAACAGAAATAGAAAAATAAAATAGACTGGAGCCATATGGAACTTTGTACATTTGCTGCCAAGAAGTTGTCTTCTGTTTTAAAAAACAGTGACATCTGAAGTATAGAGGAATGTAATCTTTTCTACACAATGATGCATTTGATTGAGTGGCATTGATTGGAAAGATGGAATGAGATGTTTGTTTTTAAGAAATTATTTAAATGTACTGGTTGTGAATGGAATTATCCCAAATGGACTTTCTGATCATAGGGTTCTTGGTTTACTTTTGGTTAGCTTTTGATTTTCATTTATACGCATACTTCAAGTTGGCCCTTTATTTGTTTACTTTTACAGGATTGTGTGTGTGAATATGTGTGTGTGTGTGTGAAAGGAGTATTTTGTTTAAACTGGAAAATGCAGAGTGATTTTATATTTTGCAGGATATTTAAAATACATATGAAACTAAGATGAAATAACTTGTCCCAACTTATGTTGGCTTGAAATCACAGCATGAAACTGAGTACTAGAATAAAATTTAAGTTTTATTAAGTTTAATATGTGAACTCCTGACATGAAAATTATAGATTGAGGAACAAATGGGTAATAGCTCCATGTGAGATAGTGCTGTTCATAGTGTAATAAGGTCAGGAAGAAGAGAACTCTGGGGAGAGGGCTCCGTTTTAGCTCTGAAGAAGGTGGATCGTCTCATGTTAGAAAATGGAGGCTGAAAAGAAGTTATTGAGCAAACTCACAGTTTTCCTTGGAAATAGATCTGTCATTTAACCTACTTTACATAATTGATAATTTGTAGTCATTGTGTTTTTATTTTTAAAGAAAATATTTATCATAATAGTATAGCTATGGTTCAGGTTGGAGACTGCATAGGTCTGTGGAGAAGTGAGAGAAGGCCTTAGGCAGTGTAGGCAGCTTTGGACATGCTTTCAAGAAATAGAACCAGATGGCTTATGAAAGCATAGTAGAGGAAAAAGAAACACAACTTTAATTTTGCCAAGTGGTCTATATATTTTACGTGGAAGCTTAAACTTTGTTACTACCTAGCTGTTATCTCTGCTATTCTGGCCCTTCCACTGTCACTCTGACTTTCATAGGTCTTCGGGAATTTATCACCCATTTTGATGGCATTTTTTTTATTGTGATTCTTGCTTTCCTTCCTCTCATTAAAGACATTTAAGATGGACACTCTCCTCATGTGTCTTAGTGCTTTCTTTAAAGTCTACTGAAGGTCCTCATTCTTTGTTTCTTATTGAGTCCCTTATGTTGAAACTCATTGAGCTCGTAGGTAGACCTTCTACTACACCAACAGAAAAATGAAATATTAAAAATGATTGAATGATAGGTTTGCTGTGCTGATTTTTTTCCAAGTTAAATTCTCTTAATCTATCTTCAGTTAATGGGCATATGAATGAATGTGTGTTTGTATCAGTCACTCACGCACCTTCATATAGAACTTTATAGAAATGAATTTCAGTGAGATTTAAAAAAAACAAAACATCACAAGACCACATCAAAGGGGAAAAAAACACTAGCTGTTGACTGGCTTTCACCGCTTATTATGCAGGGAAAAGAAATGTCACTAACTTAAAAGAAAGTTTAAGATCAATGTGCTTGCGCTTTTCTGAATTTAAAATTCTTTATAGAAACTTGTCTAAAAGATTATGTAATGAAAACAAGGAGGTTGATACTTCTCAAGACACTAGGGACATTTCTTTGTTTCTCTTGAGTGCAAAAGGTAGAGAAGTAGAATGTTATTTGGGGAAGACTCTCTAGCTGGGGTCAGTGCACGTTAGTTATGTGCAGGTATTGCTTTTTCGGAACTACTGCTCTGATTAAACGGAAACAAAGGTTGGGTTACAGTCATGTGTTTACAGGAGCCATGGTGAAATAATTGGAGGGGCAAAGGTGGTAAATGAACCAATTGTTGGGGGAGTCCAGGCCTAAATAGACTTTCTGACCTAAAGTGGCCCCAAGTCTTCCTTTGTTCCAGTTGCAGAGATCTGGTCTTTGGAATGTGGTAGAAGGTTAAAATGTCATACTCTGATTTTATTCTGTTCCTGGAATAACCAAGGATGTTATAGAAAATCAATTTGCTTTCTCCAGGAGGCCTCCACTGAAGTACAGAACAGCCTATTGGGGAAGGTTCCTCTGAAGATGGACATGGATTCATTTCTGTTTCCTTAGCTCTTGCTGCAGAGAAGATGATGGATTAACATAGTTATCTGCTGCTTTTCTTATTAAGGGTTTTACCCATTTCTTTTCAATGTAGAAGAGTATGGGAGCCTAAATGTGATTGCTGAGATTTGTCATTTTCAGTAGCTCAGGGATCTTCCTGAAATAATCTATAGGCATCTGCTTTTAACTCTCATGTCTATAAAACCACAACTGAGAGGAAAATATGTGAACCTTCAAACCCCAGACACTGCTGCATTTAAAAAGAATTGCTGCTATGGATATTGAAATATTTTCCTCCTGGTTGATGTTTATGCCTTTTTGTATGTGTTGGCTCAGGTGTATTTCACCTACTTGGGAATTCTGAATTCAAAATTTTGCATGAGAATGTTTGCTTCCTTGATTAAACTAAGATGTAGAATTGTGTTAGTATTTTAAAACAAGCTGCAAGTAGTGTCTGAGTGACTAATGTGAAATAAAAAATTTAGCCAAATAGCCTGTTAACATACTCACATTATTTACCAAAACTAGAGCATATATACTTTCATTTCTGTGAAATTTTTTTTACCTTAATGTAATTTTAAGAAAACTAATCTTTTTCCATATTTGCCATTCTAAATCTGCCTTATTAAAAAAAAAAGATGACTTTTTTTAAAGATGTAAAACTCTTATTCACGATGTAACGAAATAAGTGAAATAAAATAAAATTCAAATGTACCCAGCCTTTCTTTACTATTAAACAGTGTCTGCAGTGGAGGTAGCCCTGGAGTGAGTCTGAGGAGACCAGCCCTGTGGGATGGAGGTAAGCCACTTAACGTTCTTTGGCCTCTGCTTCCTCTCTTACAAAACTAGGGCAACCAAGAAATGATCTCTATGGTCTTCCTCCTATTTCCTCTTCCAGCTCTAAACACTATTTTACTTTTCTCCGCTATGCACACACAACTATCTAACATTCCCTTGGGTGCAATACTTTCCGCATGTAGCTCTATTTTCAAATAGTATTAGAGAGAGAGTAAACTTGAGGCAGCAGATCCAGCATTTTCAAGTTTTAAGGCTCAACTGAGAAGGAAAGAATTCATCCAGAGAAAGATATAAATTCCACTTGACTAAATCTTAGCACTTTCAACACACCTCCATTAGGGAAGGGGTTGACATTACAAACATGTTCCCCATCTCGAATGGCTGTGGTTGAGAGTCTTGACTGAAAAATATTTTGACTTGCACTTCAGCATTCCCTCAATGTCTCCTTCTATGTCCATGAGTAGCTCTCTAAATACAGCAGCTGTGCCATCTGTTTCAAATATTATTTCAGTTCTCGCTGTTTTGGGATAAATTTCATAAAGTGCATCACATACACACACATTTAATTGAACAAACGAGAAGGCTTTCCAGTTTCAAAAAGCTTCCTAAATGACAAGAAGTGTCCAATTTCCATTCAAATGGTTACTCCGGGGCTTTCAAATGTGTGAATTCATCTAACAGAGGCTGGTAGTGTATTCTGAGGCAGATGGCTTGATTCTGTGAAGAAAAAAAATGTAAGCGGATTTTACTATCAATCTTTCTTTTTCTTTTTTTTTTTTTTCTTTGGCAAAAGACTGACACAATAAAGATGTGTGTATTACTGAGAATGCTTTTTAATAATGATTCTACCTTATGTTTTCCCCCAAGAATATGGTTAACTGACTGGGAAAATCTATTTAGAGATTTTATGTTTATCCATAATGATCAGTTTAGGAAAAAAAGACAAGGCCCACTAACAAAATTGCTGAAATTCAAAGGAAAATAATGTTCTACAACTTTCCAATGGAGCCCAATAGGAGAGGATGTTTAAGTTTATCTGATATTTCTTCTGCTAAATAGTTGTGAAATCAACAAATTGAAGACTTTGAAGGACGGAGAAAAATTTCATTTCTTATTAAATATCTTTAGAGGAATATCTTCAGCAAGTTTTGCAGATGGTGCGTCCAAGGCACTTTGTATATTTAATACCAGCAATTTTGAAGGTGAGCCATTGGAATGATTCTTAGTCATTATTGCTGTGCACTCTCCAATTCAGACTCATGTTAGTACGTGTCAAAATTATGTCAAAAATTCTATGCTCCAAAGGTCCTTTCAAGTCTTGCCTGTCTTATGAAACCTTATGAAACAAATTTACTCTTCCATTTGCAGATTGCGGAGTTGCCTGAGCTCCTGGTTAGTTCCTGATTAGTTAAAACCAAACACGTGCTTATCCCTCTTGGAAATGACTGTTCAGCAACCTAGACCTAAGCCAATCAACCTATCACTTCCTTTGGAACCAATTATTGGTTTGGGGTTGAGCATATGGCTTAAGTTGTCCCCATGAGTAGAAAAAGAAAAGCATTTCTTTGATAGCTTGGAAAAGGTGCTTTCTCTCTTCCAGTGGGCATGGAAGCATGTAGCCTTTATTGCTACTGATAACTTCGTGGAGACATGAGGAGAACTGACCTTAGGATGAAATGAATGATGTGGAAAACAGAGTGAAAGGAGAAAGAACCTGCATCTTTGATGACATAATTGTGCCTTTTGTTCATTGCCCTGAATTCCACTATGCTTGTAATCTTCCCCTTATGTTAGCCAATGCTCACTGTTAGTTAGATTTTTTGATACTTGCAGCTAAAAGCATCCCAAAAGGTAAACCTTAGGATGTACATAAGGGGGAGGCAACACCAGGCTCAATGGTGCATGTCATGAGACCTTCTCCTAGTCTTGGGTGGTGGGTCCTATTTCCCTTCTCTGACACTACTGTAATAAGGCGGGAAATGGACTTGCGATGTAGAGCCTAAAGCTTCCATGTATCTTGCGATCGACTGGAGATGGTGATTTTCTCTGTAAGCCAGTGGTTCTCAAAGTACAGTTTCCCAGAAGCTCTGATTTCTAATGTCCTCCTAACAGTCTTAGAAATCGACACTCCTTTTCTCACAATAAGAAAAACACTGAACAAACTGAAAATCAACAACTCTTTTTAGACCCATCAGAACATTGAGGTGACTGCAAAATGCCACCTGAAAAACTAGAGAGACAAATACAGGGAATCACAGGAATACAAGCTGCTGGAGCGAGCAATGGGTAGAAACACTTACGTGGTTATTGACAACTGCTGGAGGCTGAGTGTGGACAAGCTCGAAAGTTAAAAACTCCTGGGGACCCAGTCTTAGGGGGAACTCCTAAGGTAAATTTATGAATTTACCTGTAGGCACCCTACCAACTTCTCACAGTAAAGATCAGAGATAAATCCCTTATGCTTTGGGTAGGGCAAAAGTAGCCATTTTGAAAGAAACCCAGGTTTTGGAGGTAGCAAGGGCCTGCCTTCACTGGAAATGTCGCCAGAGCCTCACCTAACACGGAGGAGGGCGATTAGACAGCTGGCCCCCCGCAGCCTTTCTGCCTCACAGAAGGGAAGGGAAAAAAGGCTAAAAATCACTTCTGAAAGTCACGACTCAGGGACTCAGGCCCATTAAAAACAATGGAGACTTAATCCTAAGAATATGGAATGCTTGTCATATCTTAATAGCACCTCAACAGGGCTCCTGTGTACTAACAGTGAATTACAACTGAGACACAGACTGTCCATGAAGGAATTTCTAAGGAAACTCAGAAAATGGGAGACCAGAGGAAACTAAAGCCTCTGGCACTTACAGCTATAGCAAACATTAAACACAGCCTAACTCCTAGTCAGATAAATGTAAAACCTCACACTAAAGGCCTATTTACCTCAGTTCCTATGGTCCAATACATCATGTCCAGCTTTCAACAAAAAATTACACGGCATTCCGAGAGGCAAGGAAAAACAGTCTGAAGAGTCAAAGTAAGCTTTGGGACCAGACTCAGAAATTTTTACTTCCTTTTTATTGAATTTATTGGGGTGAAACAGGTTAGCAAAATTACGCAGGTTTCAGGTGCACAATTCTACAACATTTCATCTACACCCTGTATTGTGTGCCCGTTACTGTTTATCCCTTCCATATCCCCCTTCGCCTCCCCCAACCCCCAGCCTGCCCCGCCTCGCACCCCGCAATCACGGCACTGTTGTTTCTATCCATTAGATTTTTCTCTTTTTCCTCTTTTTTGCTCAATACTTTCACCCTCCTCAGCCCCCCCCCCCGACCCCCAACAGCTGTCAGCCTGCTCTCCATCTATGAGTCTGTTTTTCTTTTGCATGTTAGTTCATTTTGTTCATTATATTCCACTATAAGTGCAATCATATAGCACTTGTCTTTCTCTGACAGGCTTATTTCACTTAGCATAATGCTCTCCAGGTCCATCCATACTGTCTCAAAGGGTAAGATTTCTTTCTTTTTTATAGCTGAGTAGTATTCCATGGTGTAAATGGACCACAACTTTTTCATTCACTCATCTACTGATGGGCACTTGGGCTTCTTCCAAGTCTTGACTACTGCAAATAATGCTACAATGAAAATAAGGGTGCAGATAATCTTTCGAATTAGTTTCAGGTTTCTTCAGATAAATTCCCAGAAGTGGAATAGCTGGGCAATAAAGCAGTTCCATTTAAAATAGTTTGAGGTAACTCACACTGCTTTGCACAGTGGCTGCACCAGTCCGCGTTCCCACCAACAGTGCACAGGGGTTCCCTTTCCTCCACATCCTTGCAACACTTGTCTGTTGGTTTACTGATGGAGCCACTCTGACAGGTGTGAGGTGATATCTCATTGTGGTTTTAATTTGCATCTCTCTGATGATTATTAACATTGAACATCTTTTCATATGTCTATTGGCCATCTGTATGTCCTCTTTGGAAAAGTGTCTATTCAAAGAACTTATATGCATATATGCATAACCCACGGATACAGACAATGGTGTGGAGAAGGCCTGTGGGGCAGGGGCAGGGGCAGGGGAGGGTGCCTGGTGGAGGGGATCAATGGGGGGGGAAGGGGAACATCTGTAATACTTTCAATAATAAAGATAAATTTAAAAATATAAATAAAAATAATAAATAAATAAAAAAGGAAAGTGTCCATTTTTTAATTGGAATTTTTGTGTTGAGTTGTATAAGTTATTTATAAATTTTGGATATTAATGCCTTATCAGATGTATCATTGGTGAATATGTTCTTCCATTCAGTGGCTTGTCTTTTCATTTTGTTGATGCTTTCCTTTGCTGTGCAAAAACTTGTTAGGTTGATGTGGTCCCATTTGTTTATCTTTTTTTTGTTTCCCTTACCCGAGGAGATATATCAGAAAAAAATATTGCTATAAGAAATGTCTGAGATTTTATTGCCTGTTTTCTTCTAGGATTTTTGTGGTTTCCTAGGTGCAGAAATTTTTTATTTATCTATCTGTAGTCCCAGGAATCAATCCGCAGTATATGCATCCCTAGGGAATCTATTAGAAGTGTAAATTCTTGTACCCTACCTAAATCTATTGAATCAGAACCAGGCTGGGCATGATAGGGGGGCAATAGTCTGTGCTTTAATAAGCCCTCCAGGTAATTATATTTGAAGATTAGTCATTAAGCAGGTTTAAAGTTTGTAAATTCTTGTGTTACCTTAAGTGTCTCAGAAATAGAATAATACAATACCTGTCATCATAGTAATAAAATGATTTAAACTGGAAAAAACCCACTAACACATTGCTTATGGTTTTGACTTTTAGTTTTGTCAAGCATTACCATCGCTAATGAATTGTTCTGGATGACTGACTGCATGTGGACTAGAGTTATCCCAACTGTGGGTGTTAGTGTGAGACTTACCATCTGACTGGAAAACCTTATCACTGGAAAAATGGGCAGAGCTTGTTTAACTTTGGATAAAGGGCTCAAGACTTTAGAGAATTTCTCAGGGCAGGATTGTCAGGCCGTGTGTCCCAGAAGGATTTTACCTACACTAGTTTTTATGAAGTAGGTTTAAGAAAAGGGAGAGGGTGTTAACATCGGTCTTTCTAAAGGCAGACTTTTTCATCTTGCTCTGGGCTAATTCAATGCTCAGCTGCCCTCTGGCCTGATAACAGTTCTGTAGTCCCCTGAGAGCCAGTTGTTAGAGCCTAATTATTATTGCTTTGAACTTCCCCAAGACTCTGATGTCAAAGGTTTCCTTTTAGGTTTTTGATCACAGTTTTCTGTCTTAGGTTGGCCTTTATGTGCCTGTATATCATGGCATTCCTGTGCACACCCGGGGAATCTCTCTCCTCTCAGTGCCACCTGTTAAGTGATGATGAATGCTTTCTGTGCAGCCCTACAAGAATCATAACTTGCTGTTATTTGCAGAGGCCACCTAGTTTTACATTGGAGAAAACCAGGGCAAGTGTGGGAAGGATGGTAATTTACTTTATGCATTCATTTGTTCAAAAATTCATATTGAACATCTACCGTGTGCTAGGCACTATTTAAAAATGGCAAAAACAAAGTTAGAATAAAGGAATCACAACTCCCATGCCAGTGTTCTTGTCACTATCCTGTGTCTTAAGAAGCATTTGAATAAAACAAAAGAAACTAAATAAAAAGTAATGAAATAAAATAAATAAGAAAAGAAAAAGAAGTAAACAAAAATAAAGATAAAAACTCATTTGGGAGCTAAGTGCCTTCTGGATGACTGGCTAAGCACACTTTTACTTTTCCATCCCCAAAGTTCCATTGGAATGAATGACTACGTATTAAAAATAAGAAAAACAATACAAAAGCCCCAGGAAACATGAAAGGTGATACCAGTGCAAGCAACACATTTCTTGAAGATATAAAGCAGATGGGATTAGATCAATGGAGTAACCAAATAAAATAGATAAATGCAGTCGATACAAATGAAAGAGAATAGTAATGGAGGAAAAGGGGAATTTTGTTGTTGTTTTGTTTTGTGTTTTTTTTAGGTGTGTGTGCATATGTGTGTTTTTAACAGAACTACTTTGGAAAAACTCCAAGATCATAATCATTGGGAGCTAGGGGCAGGTATAATTTGTTGAACATTTAATAGAAAGACCAATAAAACCTGGATATTCCTAGAAAAGGCATACCCACCCAGCTCCAGCAGAACTGGCACAAACATTTGAGAACTAATAAAGGGGTGGATGGATTCTGCCACTGGGGATAGTAGGGGACAGTTAAAGTGAGTGCTGGAGTTACAAAGAGAAGTTGGGCAGTGCTCCCACACCCGGATGGCAAGCTCCCACCCACCCTAACAGAGAGGTATCAGATGACAGATAGCAGGTCACACAGCATAGCCATGGCTCCTGTTATTTACAATCAAATTCACTATCAAGGGAACTGGGACTTTCACATTGGCCACCTCTGTTAATCATCCTAAATCCTCAATTATAAGTGAACGACATCAGTAAGTCTGAATGGTCCTGAACTATTCAAATAAACTAGGTGTGCGTTTAATGCAATTGTTAAGAAAGTGTCCCTAACATAGAAGACTCATAGGAGCACAAGAAGAGTTATAAGTGTTAATATAAGTCATTTGGGAGATTTCTGGTGATAAACTTATATGTAAGCACACATCTAAAGATTGATATATTTAGGAATATAAGCCAAGGAAAACTATTATAAATTAAAAATTAAGCTGAAAAGGGAAAATTGGTTATATAATAAAAAAGGAAGTAATCAAAACCCCAAGAATAAATAGTGAGACAATGCACTATTATTAGTAGCTAATATTATTTGAGGGCTTATTCTGTGTCAGCTATGGTGCCAGATGGGCGCTATTGTCGTCTCCATGCATAGATGAGGAGAGAGAGACTGAGCAATTACCAGGTCATTAGCTGGCAGGGGACAAAGCTGGACAATCTCACTTTATAACCATGCTCTAATCACTACCCTAAATATTGTCCTTATTGGAATATAAATTGCTCCAAATGACTTCATAACAGAGAAAATCCAACACTTTGTTTTATACAGTTTCAGGCATTTTCCCAACATGTGTCAAGTATGTTTCCTATAGTCTATGTACCCTGGAGTAACATATCTTATTGTCACAAACTTCTGTGGAACAAACCACCTCAAATGTTGACAAGATGGATGGACCTTGAGGACATCATGCTAAGTGAAATAAGCCAGTCACAGAAAGAAAAACATTGCATGATTCTACTTACATGAGTCAAATTAATAGAATTAAAGAGTAGGATGGTGGTTCCCAAGGGCTGGGAGGAGGTACAAGTGGGGAATTACTTATCAACGGGCATAAAGTTTCAATGAAACAAAATGAATAATCTCTAAAGATCTACCACACAACAGTGTACCCACAGTCAACAATAATACAGGGTGTCCCAAGAAAATGTATACACACTTAACATCTGAGAGCTCAATTGATGTTTCTTTCTTTTCAGATTTAACCCATTGGAATTAATAATTATTCAAAGTGTGTCTACATTTTTTGGGACACCCTGTATGTTGTACACTTAAAATTTTTTTAAGAGGGTAGATCTTACATTGTGTTTGTACCACAATAAAATAACAAGTAAAACAAACAAACCTAATGGCTTGAAACAACTATTATTTGTTCTTATGGGCCTATGGGTCACCAGAGGGTTTGCTCTAGGCTTGGCCTAGCTGAGGTGGGTTTGCTCGGTTCCTTGTATCTTTCGTCTTCCTTTTGGGATGACAGGCTAGCCAGAACATGTCCTTTTCATTGCATGACAGAGGTGCAAGAGAGCAAGCCCAAACATTCATATGCTTTAAAAGCCTTTGGTCTCATCACACCTGTCAATATTCCATTGACCAACCCATATGGTCATAAGGAGAGACAGGAAAGTCATATGACAAAATATGTGAATATAAGGAGGGGTGATGAATTAAGGCCATTAATGCTACATACCATCAACAATCTACTTCTTTCATAGTTGCTACTTGGGGGGAAAAAGTCATATAAACAAAACATATATGAGAATTTGCAAGACAATGGGCTTACTGAGAAACAGTGTAGATGTTATAATCACACTAGTATTCTTAGGGCCCAGAAAGAGTGTCTGTAAAATATGATGTGCTTAAAAATGATGGATGAAATAACAAATTATTACTCACTCACTCAAAGAGAGCCTTCCTTAACCAGAGGATCCTTTGAAGATGGGATGCTGGGATCCTCCATCCAGTATTGAGGCTACTGTCTTCAGCAATTAGGAGAGAAGGTGAGGAGAGTCAGAGTTAAAATATTATATATAAATATATATCTTCTATCCTCAATTATTAAAAACATAAAATGATGATTGCATGATTGTGAGATGTGCTTTTTCTGATTCTAGGTGGGGGTCTGGGAAGAAATTTTCCAAGTAGTGGAAAGAGCACTTGATAGAATAGTCTGGAAATTGGCCTTTTGCCCTAGGTCTGCCACTAATAAAAGATAAAGCCTTGGACAATTTCCTTAACTTTTCCAAGTGACAATTTTCTTATTAAAATTGGGCTTGAGGATCTCTAAGATCCTTTCAACCTTAAGGATTTAAGAAGGAACTTTTAAAAAATGGAAATATGATGACCATATAGAAGAGAATTCATTGAAATGCATTTTGTAAAATTAGGAGCAGCAGCTGATTTATAAGAATCAATAACATGTTCTCTAAAATGATTAATTATAATTGAGTAGATTACTATTGATATAAAGATGCACAGATCTCATGAATAAAGTCTCACTCAAAACTGATGTTCTTTTTCAAACAGTAAGCTGGTCTAAATTTTTAAAAAAACTTAGTACTAGATAAATTATGAATAGAAAAAATTGAAGATTATAAAGCTTATAGTAGGTTATATGTCACTGACTAGTCTCTGATTCAAAGTGGCACACTAAAGTAAGAAATATCATAGTTGCCCTGCCTTACGATGCGTCCTTTCTAGTTGACAATACTTCCTGTATTGTGTTATGGCAGAACAGTTACCACTTGTTCCATCAACTCAAAGCCTATGGCTGTGTTCCAAACATCTCCATCTTCCTCTAGGAAGCAGTTATAAATCCACAATCCACTAATGTATATAAATATACATTATAGATTAGGTTTATATATACAAAATGACTCACTTCACCAACTAGGAGTAGCAATATATTACATCTTTGTTATTTTGCCAATTTATCATTCAAGCAACAATGTGCTCTGATTAGCTGGATGCCCAGCATCTCCCATTTAAGTGTTTTTCCTTCCTCACTATCCCAAGTTGTTCTCAGACCAGAGGCTATCGATCACATTTCCAAGATTATCGCAAGTTCACATTGGTTCTCTACTTTGACTTCTCATGACCACACGTTGTCACTACTGAAGATTGGTCTTATTGTGTTCCATAAATGCTCATTCTTTGGTGCCTGTTTCTAGTCTGAGTGCCTACATTGCTTCCCTACACACTTGGGTTCAATGCATAGATTACCTGGTTAAGATTCTGAGTTCTGGAATTATGTAAACTGAATTTGAATTTTGCTTTTGCTTCTTTTTAGCTGGGTGACTTAAGTCAAGTTACCTAACTTTCTGAGGTTCAGATTTCTCATCTATAACATAAAGATAATAGGATTTATCTCATAGAGTTGTAAAAATTAAATGAGAATACATGACAAGCAGAGTACCTGGCACCTACAAGATTGTAGAAATGCATCTTGTTGCTATCATTGTCACTACTACTACTGCTACTAGTAATACAGTAATCATTTCCAAAAGTGTAGCAATATTGCAAGGTTGCTGTGACTCACAATTTAGTGTTTCCATTGTTTTCCTCTTGAAGGAACCTGAGCTCTGTATACAAATTAGTCTGCCTTCACCTCAGAGCTCTGCATACCAAAGCAATTGATCTCTTAGTTGAATGTTTCTCTAAGAAAGTTGGGCAAAGTTTATGAATAGTTAATTCATGAAAGAGTAAATTTGAATGGCCAATACATATAATCTCACTAGGCCTTAAGAAAATAGAAGTTAAGATAAAAATAAGATAACATTCTGTACCCAACAGAACTACAAAAATAAATTTCTGATAACACCAGTCTGTGGGGGCATGGAGCAAAGGTGACCCTCATGTGTTCTGGGTGAGAGGCTAAATCATTGCAAACACTTTGGTTCACATTGTCTCTAAGTGTCAGGGAATGGACAAAATTTATTTTTTATAAACTAGAACACTACACATTAGTAAAATGAATAAAGTGTATGTACGTGTGTGTGTGAACATGGATACACGTGAAAAACAATGTTGAATTTAAAAAGTTGCTAAAAGGCATGTGGAGTATACCATTTATGTACATTTCTTAAAATACACAAACATATGTAATAAATATATTAAAACATGCAAGCTAACAATACATTTCAACTCTAAGGTGTTAGCTGCTTCTGGGGAATGAGGGGAGTAGACAAGACAGAGGGAGGGGTTTGGTTCTCTGTACAGTATAACATTTTATTTCCTTAAAAAATTTTTAAGACAACATGGTAACATGATAACATCTGTTGCCTATGTGTGATGTGGTATCTATGAAATTATTTTTGTTCCTTTCTATAACAAATATTTAATAATATGACACAATATAAAAAAGTTAGAGGGAATATAATAGCTCATTTAGTCTTTGGGATAATTAGTAAACATTTGGGGAAGAATAAAGTTAGATTTCTACCTTGTTATATACAAAGGAAAATTCCCTGGGTTAAATTTTAAATGAAGATAAAATGGACCAGAAGATAACATAGGTGATTATTTGTCTGTTCTTAGGCAGGGAAAATTACCTCTAAGTATTTAGACAAAAGAAATCTAGCCAAAAAGCATTTAGGCAAAATGAAAAGATGAATAGATTTTTCTACAGAAAATTTAAATCTTGTCTGTGTCTCAAAACTATAAACAAAATATGATATATGATAAGCTAAATTCATATTTGTAACATGTAAAGATTTGTGGAAAGAAAAGATATAAAAATCCTCTCAGGGGAAAAATAAGATAATGGCATAAACAGACAATTTGCAAAAGAATAAATACCAATGAACAACATGCAAAAATGTTCAACGACACAATTATTAATGTATTGCTTCTTTACTCGAAAGTCACCCTTTAGTACCTATTCTGCAATAATGGACTGGGTTGTCTACGCATTTATTTCTCTTTTACAATGAGCATAATGTTAAGTTTTGTCAGTAGGACAAAATGTTGCTGGAGGGATCTCTTCTTACACGGTCTGGGGAGCTGTGTTTTGATTTTTTCTTACTAATGCTGAGTGATGGGTCAGCTGTACAGGAGTGTGGGGACCTCCAGTGGTAATGCCCCAGATGTGTGCCCACAGTGCACCCTCCCTCAGCGACCTTGCTGTCTCAGCCTAGACTACGTGACCACATTCCTCTGGTCTTCCTGATGCAGATATTACAGAGGTCAAAGTTGGGCCTAAAGAGGTATTGAGACCCCCTCTGAATGCCCAACTCCCAGCCATGGCTCACCTGGTATCTGGAGGATGTTTCTCATGGCTTTCTCAGAGCAGCCACCGCACACTCCAGGTCTGCGGTGACAGTGGTGCTTTGGTATTCCTCTCACACCTGCCAGCCTGCCAGCCTTGGCTCACCTGTGTCTAAGAGGATGTTTCCTGCTTGTTAGGTGTCTGAGAATCAGCAGTGGCCAGGGTAACCCAGTGAACTTCTCTGTGGATTTTTAATGGACCCAAGAAATTTTGTATTTTATGGCAAATAATTTAATATGATTGATTGTCCTTTGTTATAATCATTCCCAGATAGTGATCCATACCTGTCATATAACAGAAAGAAAGGACTTGGTTCTACAAATCTCGGTAATTTTAACTTAGAACATTTTTAGAGCCAAGATTTAAGATATTATAATGAGAAAACATAAATGATACTGGTAATCTTCACTTGAAGTCCTGCTTACTCATTTGTATTCTAACTGTGATAAGTAGGTATTGACTGCCACAGGTATTAACAATCAAGATTTAATGATCTGTTCTAAATATCATCGAAAACGATGTCAGAATCAATACATCCTCAAGAGACCATTGATCTTGTCTAAAGGCTAAAAGGCCATCACTATCTCCATTATTATACTCCATGAATTATATAAATTTCTTTTATAAAATGTGGTTTTCAGGAATTATATAATTCATTCTAAAAGAGGACAAGAAGGTTATTTAGAACACGTTATAATTATGGGCATGGGGACTAAACAATAGTGTAGCTCAGCGGAACTTCACAAATGTTTTCCCCAAACCTCTTCCCCAGCTGATTTGAATTTGGGGACTGAGTTTTCAGATGAGGAGTGGCTGGGGCTAGGGTGGTGCTGTCATCAGGGCACAAAGGCTGCCGGGAGAGTTGGCAAGGGGATCCACGGTTCAGAAACAAAGACACAGAAGACAGGGAAGACGAGCAGAGTGGAGGGGAGGTGGATTTTCACTTTTTTTTTAAAATCCTCACCTGAGGATATTTTTTTCCATTGCTTTTCAGAGAGAGCATAAGAGACAAAGAGAGAGAGAGAGAGAGAGAGAGAGAGAGAGAAACATCAATGTGAGAGAGACTTCAGTCCGCAGGTCGATGCTCTAACCACTGAGCGAACCGGCCAGGGCGGATTTTCACTTTAGATAGCACTTCCCTATTCTGCATAGGGCTGTTATGTATGGTTCTGCTGTACTAGCAGGATAATGTGACAGACTGGAAATCAGAAGCAGAAACAACAGATAATGTCACCAAGACAGATTCATAATAGCGAAGGAATTGATGCACATGGACTAAAATAAGATTTTGATAGTCAGTGCAAATAATTTGTTTTAAACCATGGGCTTACATTAAAACAGGACTGATTACTGGTTAGAGATGAGCAAGAATCATCAGCACCAAGTCATTAGCAAAGAAGGACTGAGGTAAGTTTAGAAGAAAAATTTATTGGAGTTTTCCTTCAGTCCTCCTACTGAACTCCTGCTGAACCTACCAAGAACTTCCAATCCCAAATATTGAAAAATAGGCTTTATTTGATCGGCAAGGGCAATCTTTCCAAAGTGGGTTCTCTAGAGATATACTAATAAGATACTTTACAGAGGCCTAGTCTATTTGGCAGTAATTAGAAAATCATTAAGACTTTCAACAGATTAATATTAAAATAATTGTGGACATAAATAGGTAACAATATCTATATCTAAAGTGTTATCAGTGAATAAAGGAGAAGTCTATGGGGATTATTAAAATATATTAATAATTCTTATAATTCAATAAGAAAATATATAATTACAAGAGAAAAAAAGCAAATACTTTTACAATTGACTTATAAGAGAAATACAAATTCCAATACATGTATTAAAATTTTCATTTTATTAATCAAAAAATGCTAATTAGCATCAGTAAGGTCATTTGTAAGAAACCTTCCAAATTTTAAGAATACTAAAAATTACCTAATATTAGTAAAAATTGGTGGAAATGGGCTT
Source organism: Miniopterus schreibersii (assembly GCF_964146895.1). NCBI lineage: Eukaryota > Metazoa > Chordata > Mammalia > Chiroptera > Miniopteridae > Miniopterus > Miniopterus schreibersii. Next base: position 63,039,242 of record NC_138106.1, on the reverse strand, counting down.
TTTTAAATGTAATCTGTTAAGTGGAATATTTATTAAAGCCTTAAAAAACACATACACACACAAAAAAACTATTGACCACACAATTTTATCTCTAGGAATTTATCCTAAGTAAATAAGAGATACAGAATTTTAAGTTCAGGATGGTTTACTGTGGAGTTATTTTAAAGAATAAAAAATGTTAAGTGGTCTAAATGTCTAACCATTGGTGGGAGAGGCAGTCTGCCATGGGCCTAAGACCCCGCCACGTTCTAACAAAGTGTACAAGATTGCAAGGCTTATATGTTTTGTGATATTGAGTAGTTTCATAGGCAACTAAGTAGGTCAAGGTGACCATTGTCTGACTATCATGTAATAGCATGTTCCTCTAGAGGAGGGAAACTGGTTTATTTTCTGCTAGCTACATGATTTCTCCATGTCAAAAAGCCTGGACCTTTGGCCCTGGGTTCCTCTCCTGTAACACAACCTCAGTGTGTGCCGATGTCAGCTGGAACCATGACACACCTTTGTGGGACTTAGGAGCAAGGGGAACCAATGCAAATATGCTGCGGCTCCTGTTGCCTGGAGTGCTGTGAGTGATAAAGTCTTTTTCTCTTACCCAGGAGTCTTGTGTCTTCTGTTCCCATCCATGAAATAGCAACAAGCTAATTTGTTAGCTTACAAGTAGGGTAAAATCTCAGGCCCTTGCTGGTTCTTGGTACAGTGAGGACGTGGTTAGCAAATCTGGTCTGTGTGTGTGATAGGTGAGTACTGTCTTAGTCATCCAAAGCTGCTATAAGAAGCACCATAGAATGGGATGTCCGAGTTAAGGTGCCAGCAGATGCACTGTGTCATGAGGACCCTCTTCCTGGTGCAGAGGCTACTGCTTTCTTGTATCTTTAAGTGGAGGAGAGAGCGGGCTCTGGCCTCTTCCTCTTATAAGGGCACTAACCCTAAGGAATCTCCAACCTTATGACCTCATTTAAAATTAATTACCTCCCAAAGATTCCCACTTTCAAATATTATCACAAATTAGGTCTTCAACATATGAATTCATTTTTGGTGGGGCGTACAAACATTCAGTCCAGAGAGGTGGCTAAGCTGCCATTGAAAGTTATGTTCTGAAGAAAAAAAAAGATCAAAATTTGAAAATGTTCATGACATATTAATTAGGAAAAAATAAATTACAAAACAGTGTAATTTGATATATATTTTAAAAGTGTATACATCTGCAAAAAATTCTAGAAGTTTATATATGAAAAGATGAATCTGAGATAATCTTAAAAATGATTGCATCATTTCTTACTTTAGTGGTTCTCAAACTTCCGCATCTATCAGAAACACATAGAGGTCTGTTAAAATACAGCCTACTCAGTGTCACCCCCACAGGCCCTGATTCAATAGATCTGGGATTGGGCCCCCCAATTTGCATTTCTAACAAGTTCTTAGGCAACGTTGCTGCTACTTATCAGGGAACCACTCTTTAACAGCCACTATCTCAGTCTATGTCCCAGTTTAGTGTAATAATTATGAGCATGGATGCTGAACCCAACTTCCTTGGATTTATATTAGATCCTGCCACCCCCTAGTTATGTGATTTTAAGCAAGTTTTAAAATTCTCTGTGCCTCATTTTCTCATCTGGAGAATGGGAATAAAAATAGTAGTTAACATAGTATTAAACTATACAAACATAGCATAATGCCTATGATATGATAAGGACTCTTACTATGTTTTAGCTTGCATAGAAAGTATATGTATGTTAATTCCAAGAAATTTATATTTGGCCCTACCAAGTTCTTTGTGTTATAGCTGTGCACCATTGTAGTGAAAAGAGGATTTTAGAATCAGGCAAACTGTGCATGCTGTCACCTACTAGCTTTAGGTTTCTCATCTATAAAATGGTGCAATAATTTCCTTCCTGCATTGTTTTTGGAAAGACTGAATGTAGTCACATATATAAAGTACCCGGGCCCAGCTGGTGTTGCTCAGTGGTTGAGTGTTGACCCATCAACCAGGAGGTTACCAGTTCGATTCCAGGTCAGGGCACATGCCTGTGGTGTGGGCTCGATCTTCAGTAGGGAGTGTGCAGGAAGCAGCCAATCGATGTTTCTCTCTCATAGATATTTCTATCTCTCTCCCTTCCTCTCTCTCTAAAATCAATAAAAACATGTTAAAAAAAATAAAGTACCTGGCAAGTAACCTAAGTCAATTAATATTAATCCTCTTATTTCCCATAGCACTTCTAAGAATTCATTACTCATTTAATTAACAAAAATTGACTGCTTATTAAATTTTTTACTGTTTTAGGCTTCAGGAAAACATAATTTCACAGGTCCTAAAAGACCCTACACTCTTGAGACTTACATTATGTTAGAAATTTTAGACTTTGGTCTTGGAGAACAAATTGTAACGAAAGAGCAGTATCAGGAGTGAGAAATTTGATTTTCCTGCTATCCTGCTACTAATTTAATGTTGAGCAAATCATTTATCCGTGCCTCATTAGTGGAGTTAGAAGATTGGACAATATATTTCTAAGATCCTTTAAACTGCTAACATTCTTTTAATTTAAAACTTCTAATGCTTTGTAAATTGGGCTTTGAAAACGGAAATGCCTTTGTGGGACAGCTAGGTAATAGAAATGCACAAACGACCGGCTAGTTCTAGAAAGTGGTGGAGACATGGCCATTTGGGGATTTCAGGTATACCTAAAGAAAATGACAATAAAATTGTTTTTAAAAAAATTTGCACAGAAGCAGTATAGTGATTGCCAGAGGAAAAGCAAGGTGAGGAGAGGTAGAAGAGGGTACAGGGGGGATAAATGCTGATGGAAAGAGACTTGACTTGGTGTAGTGCACACACAATACAATACACAGATGATGTATTTTAGAAATGTACACTTAAAACCTATGTGATTTTATTAACCAATGTCACCCAATAAATTCAATAAAAAAAGAAAACAAAACATTTAGCTTGTTAAGTGAAACACATTGGTAGTTTGAATTCTGTAACACGTGGTGTAAGAATTAGTTTTGATTTAGCCATTCAGGGCATTATACTTCTCCATGCTTCAGTTTTGCACAATAGGCCCAACAAATACTAGTCTTAAAAGGAACTTAAGGACTTTTATTATTATTATTATTATTATTTTAATCCTCACCAGAAGATATGTTTTTTTATTGATTTTTTTTTTTTTAGAAAGAAAGGAGGGAAGAGAGAGAAGCATCAATTTGTTGCCTTCCCTATGTGTCCTGCCTGGGTTAGAACCCACAACCAAGGTATATGTCCTGATTGGGAATCGAACCCACAACCTACTGGTGTACTGGATGACTCTCTAAGCAACTGAGCCACCCGGACAGGGCAGGATATATATATATTTTAATATATGATGTCAGAGAGGAAAGGGGAGGGAGAGAGAGAGAAAGATCAATGATGAGAATCATTGATCGGCTGCCTCCTGCACGCCCCCTACTGGGGATCGAGCCGCAACCTGGGCATGTGTCCTGACAGGAAATCTAACCTCGATCTCCTGGATCACAGATCGATGTTCAACCGATAAGCCACGCTGCCTGGGCAGCAATTTTAAGATAATCATCTTCTAAAGGTTTTTAGTTACAATTGAGAGAAAGAATGATATTCTGATTTTAAATATGAAAATGAGCTAATTCTATAAAACTGACTATACTCAGGCTATTACAGACTCTTCAATGGTTTGCACTACTTATTTCAATGTAAACTGAAATAATCATAAATACTGAGCAACTTTAGGGGCAGAGCCGAGTTGGAAACGTCATCCCTATGCTCTACTACTTCCTAAAGTTTTGGCATTTCAATGGGGAAAATATTATTCTTAATAAACCAAAATGTGATTCCAAATAGCATTGTTTTGGAAGTTTGAAGTCTCCTTCCTGGTAGATGTTTTTGAGGTGAACTTTTTTCTCTTGTGTAATCTGTATTTTGTACATGCAAAATTCATTCTTCAATCACTTAGGTTTGTGAAAACCTAACCATTCTCATTTAAAGCAAAGCAAAAATGCAGTAAATATTTATATCTCTGTTTTCATTTTCCAGAGCAAAGAATTAAAACAATCTGAAGACAGAGAGTCAGCTTGTCCCTGTTGGGTTGAGACTTGAAGTGGAGTGTTTGCATTTGCACTGCGAGTCACTGATAGTTGAGAAGCACATTAATCATGTTGTCTAAGGGAAATAATAAAGAATGGAAGTGTGTTACATGTATAGAGAGATTATGACACTGAATTTATTAAAGAAAGGACAGCCTTTGGAAGAAGAATTACTGCAAATGGCAGGGATCATAAAATAAAAATCTTGCCTCTTATTAAAAAGAAACTTTGTCCTGACAGTTTTCTGATATGATACTTTCCTGGACTTAGGGCACTGGAAAATGAGAGCAGAGATATAAATATTTACTGCATTGTTGCTTTGCTTTAACTGAGAATGGTTAAGTTTTCACAAACCTAAGTGATTGAAGAGTGAGCATTTCAATGAATTTTGGATGTACCAAATACAGGTTACTCAAGAGAAAAAAGTTCCCCTTGAAAACATTTACCAGGAAGGAGACTTCAAACTTCCAAAACAATGCTATTTAGCATCACATTTTGGTTTATTAAGAATAACATTTTCCCCACTGAAATGCCAAAATTTTAGGAAGTGGTGGAGCAAGGTGGGGAAACAGAGATGAGGTTCCAACTCAGCTCTGCCCCTAAAGTTGCCTTTGGTTGGAGGGAGGGAAACATTTGAATCAGATAGACTGCAAGTATGTCATTATATTAGAAAGGATTTTTTGCTGACCAAGAGTTACTAAAATGCTGTTGGTTTTAGTAAAGTATTATCTAGGGATGGAGAAGATCAAGTTTAGGGGTCAGTCATGGAAACAATTATATCTGTCCTATTTATTCTGAGTTTAGCTGATTTCATAAACTGATACATTTATATTATTTCTTGTTACAGAAATCTGAACATTAGAAATACCTTCAAAAGATTCAGAGACTCAATTAGGTGTAGATGAGCATACCAATTATTTCATAATAAAGGGAAATTCTAAGGTTCCAGCCTTCTTCAGTTCTACAAGTCCCTAATTCCCAAGCCACACTCTTTTGTGTATGTGTAACTACTCAGCATGTTTACTTTAGAGGGATCTTCTTTGCTGGTTTCCATCTGTGCCATACCATTTATGTTGTGCTCCCTATGATCTGTTCCATGATTTAAGGAGGGTCAAGTAAATCTAATAAATATTAAGAGTAAATTTAGAGATTTGAGGTCAAATATTTCTCCTTTTCTTAAATAGCAGGGATTTATAAAAATGTGTTTGATAACATTTTCAACTTTATCTTTGTATTGCTTTTGTATCTTAAGTGGGTTTTTCTGTAAAATGACTCTGATCGACGGAATTTGTGCTGTTATGAAAATATTCTACATTTGTGTTGTCTGAGATGGTCACCATTTGCCACATATGGCTGTGGAGCTTGAAAATATAGCTTGTGTGACTGAGAAATTAAGTGTATGATTTTAATTCAATTTTAAATAAAAGTAAATTAAATTTAAATAGCTACATGTGACTAGTGGTTGCCCTGTTTGATAGCACAGCTCTAAAAAATATTTTTCTAAAATTTATTTTATTTTTCAATTACAGCTGACATACAATACTATATTTGTTTCAGATGTACAACCCAGTGACTAGACATTATATAACTTACTAAGTGATCACTCTGATAAATTTAGTACTCATCTGACACCATACAGTTATTACAATATTATTGACTACATTTCTTATACTATACTTTACATCCTGTGATAATTTGTAACTACCAATTTGTACTTCTTAATCCCTTCACCTTTTGAACCCATCTCTCCAAATCCCCTCCCCTCTGGCAACCGTGAAAATGTTCTCTGTATCTACTAGTCTGTTTCTGTTCTGCTTGTTTATTTTGATTTTTAGATTCCACATATAAGGGAAATCATATGGCATTTGCCTTTCTCTGATTTATTTCATTCAGCATAATACTCTCTATGTCCATCTATGATGTTTCATGTGACAGGATTTCATTCTTTTTTATGGCTGAGTCATATTCCATTGCACCACTTCTTCTTTACCCATTTATTTATTGATAAACACTTAGATTGCTTCCATATCTTGGCTATTGTAAATAATTTTACAATGAACATATGGATGCATATGTCATTTCAATTTAGTGTTTTGGGTTTCTTCAGATAAATACCTGGAAGTAGAATTGCTGGGTCCTTCTTTGTCTCTTGTTATTTAGACTTTGTTTTAAAATCTATTTTGTCTGGTATAAGTATTACTACTCCAGCTTTTTGTTTGTTTCCATTTACATGAAATGTCTTTTTCTATCCCTTTACTTTCAGTCTGTGTGTCTTACAATTTGAAGTGATTTTCTTGTAGACAGCATATGTAAGGGTCTCATTTTGTTATCCATTCAGCCTCCGTAAGTCTTTCGATTGAAACATTTAATCCAATTGCATTTAAAGTAATTGTTGATAGATAAGTATTTATTGCCATTTTATTATTCATATTTTTTATCTTTTATTTCTTCTTTTTCTTAAAGAAGACACTTTAATATTTCTTATAATACTGTTTTGGTGGTGATAAACTTCTTTAGCTTTTTCTTGTCTGGGAAACTCTTTATCTGTCTTTCAATTCTAAATGATAGCTTTGCTGGGCAGAGTAGTCTTGGTTGTAGTTCCTTGTTTTTCACTGCTTTGAAAATTTTGTGCTACTTCCTTCTGGCTTGCAAAGCTTCTGTTGAGAAATCAGCTGACAGTCTTGTGGTGCTACATTGTAGGTAACTAATTGCTTTTTTTCTTGCTGCTTTTAAGATTGTCTCTTTGTCTTTAACCTTTGACATTTTAATTATGATGAGTCTTAGTGTGGGCCTCTCTGGCTTCATCTTGTTTGGGACCCTCTGTGCTTCCTGGACTTGTCTGTCTCTTTCCTTCACCAGGCTAAGAAAGTTTTTCATTATTTTTTTACATAGGTTTTTAATTCCTTGCTCTCTCTCTTCTTCTGGGCTTCCCCATTATGTGAATGTTGATACTCTTGAAGCTGTCCCAGAGGCTCCTTATTTTGTTTGGATTCTTTTTTCTTTTTGCTGTTCTGATTGAGTGTTTTCTGCTTTCTTATCTTTTAGATCTCTGATTTAATCCTCAGTTTTGTCTACTACACTGTTGATTCCCTGTAATGTATTCTTCATTTCAGTTAATGTATTCTTCATTTCTGACTGGTTCATTTTTATGTTTTCTATCTCTGTTTTTATCTTTGTTAAAGTTCTCACTAAGTTAATCTACTCTCTCTAGGTTCATTGAGGTTCCTTATAATCAGTGTTTTGAACTATGCATAGCAGATTGCTTGTCTCCATTTTGTTTTGTTCTGTGCTTTCATTTGGGACACATGTCTTTGTTTCCTCATTTTGGCTGCCTCCCTGTGTTTATTCCTATGTGTTAGGTAGAGCTGCTATGTCTTCTGGGCTCGATAGAATGGCTCTATAGAGTAGTTGTCCTGTAGGATCCAGTGGCTCAGCCTCCTTGATCAGCTGACCTGGGCACCCTGTGTGGGGTATGTACACTCTCCTATGTAGTTGAGCCTTGATTTTTGTTGACTCCTCAGTGGGAGGGATCTACCCCCAGGCCAATTGGCTGTAAGGACTGGATGCAACTACTGTGGAGGGTCAACTCTGGAGGGGCTGACCCCACAGAGCAGGACTTACTATAGTGGGGCTCTGGTACCAGCATAGTCCACCTTTGAGTGTATCCCTTGTGAAGGCTGTTGGACAGTGCTTTGATGTGTCCACCAGGTGCACTAGGTCTGAGGCTTGCAGGCCAAGGTCAGATGCCACCTGTGCCCTGCCCAGGTCCACCTGGTATGAACTACAAAGCAATCTACAGATAGCTGTTATTTGTGCTGGACTTGGAGGTTCCCAGTAGAGGCCAAGGTGTGAACCAATGTCAGCTGCCACTAGTGCCAAGTCTGGGGCCACTTAGAGAGAGGTGTGGGGCACACTGAGGCCAGATGATGCTTGTTTGAGAGATTTTAGGAGAGCCTGAAGCATAAACTATTCAAATGGAAAAGCCACTGGAAATGGCTTCAGGTGGGCCCATGAGTTGGTTATGGTGGGGCCTTAGGGAATCAACAGTGCAGGGCTAACAGTGTTAGCTAGGTTGATGGAGACTCAAATATGACACCTGCTTGCTGACTCTGTTTAGGAAAGGTCCAGAAAAGGAACAATGGCCTCTGCCAGCACTTCTGTCTGGGAGAATTCTATTCCTCCAGCTGTCACCCAATGCTAGGCCACGCAGTTCCTCCCCATATGTCCCTGGTACCCCGGTGCTGGGACTCAGAGTGAGTGAGTCCTAGTAAGTCCATGGGTAGGCCCTTTAAGAAGAATATCTGGGACTCTAACAACCCTCCATCTCACTCAACCACAATCGAGCTGGTTTTTACAGCTGGTATTAGGGGAACCTCTGCATCTGAAATATTTCTCCTGACTTCTATTTCTGGTGACACGTGGGTGTGGGATTAGTCTGTTCCATGTCTCAGCCTCTCCTACAAGTTTCAATGTGGCTTCTTTTTTATATCATTAGTTGTAGGACTTCTGTTCTGCTAGACTTCAAGTACTTCTGAATGATGTTGGTTCTGTAGTTTAGTTGTAATTTTGATGTGGTTGTGGGAGAATTCTAGTATGACATTTACCTATGCCACCATCTTGATGGAACCCCCTAGATAATACAGTTTTAAATGTTTTAAAAATTGATTTTAGAGAAAGGAAGGGAGAGAGAGAAAAAAAAGAGAGAGAGGTGAGAGAAACATCAGTCAGTTGCCTCCCATATGCTCCCAGACTGGGAATAGAATCTGCATCCTTTTAGTGTATAGGACAATGCTCCAACCAACTGAGCCACACCTGCCAGGAAGAAAATACATTTAAAAAATGGAATAAACTTCTGGCTCCCACAAAAACTCCTTATGGACTTCTCATTTTATTGCACTTACTCATTTTATTTTAAAGAAGTTACAGAGAGTAGGCTTGTTTTTTTCTTTTTCTTAAAGGTAAACAGATAAGCAAGCTTCAGCCTCGGGAAGAAATGCTTTTGTAAAAGCTTAATATTTCAGGCCAAAGTATCCATTTGTCTTCAGTAATATCTGGCTTTGAAATGTTTCTGCTGTTAGCACTAAATGAAGCCTCAATTTCCATGCTTCAGAGATGGTATTGATGAACATTAGCAGGATGTGTGGCACACACGGCGTCAAACAGTCACATGCATTGGGGTCTGTGCTTAACAGTTCTGCTTCAGAATCCCTGCAGATTCCTTGAGTATCCTTTTAAAGACTCTGCTATCTTTTCTAAGAAAGGAACAGATGCATCTTTCCATATAGTGCAATCAGCAAAGTTCAGAAGATGTAAGGCCAAGCTATATTCATATTTCTTTCACAGTGCCGAGTACATTGGTGGTACGAAAGAAACCAGTTTTCTCAACAACTAGCATCTCTTTTTTTAAAAATTGGTTTCTATTTTGGTGTTTGAGATCAGGAACTATTAAGTTTTCATGTGAGTGAATTTCTTTCATTGCTTATAATCCCTTTTTTAATGCAGTGCCTTATGGTATACTAGTATTTTTATTTTAAAACCAATTTTTTAGAAGTTTCTATATTTATGAAGAAAAAAGTTTTTCCTTCTTACTCCTTTGAGAACAAGACAATCATTTTAAATTAAAATAAAATTTTTGGTTCACAGCATTGTCTTTCTTTTAGAAGTAATATGCATTTTGTACCACAGATAAGAGTATGAGAAAAAATGCCTGTATATACACATAACCTATTATATATTTTGAATACACTCACACACACCCACACACAAGCACACAAATCAATTCTACCCAGCAAGTGAAAGCAGCAGCCCCTTTAGAATGTACCTGTATGTTCATATGCATGTGTAAATATATAACATAGACTTGTAGTTTCATTTCATAGATGGCATAAAATTGGGCAAAACAATTTAGATGATAGAAAACTGAATCTCACTAAACTGTGTTGTCTTAGAACACATTTTCTTAGAGGTTATATATTCAAATTCTCTATGTAATGCGAAAGTCTTCTTGACAATAGGTGTGACTGGTTGTTTTTAATCTATCACTTAGGCATTTCCAGTGATAGGAAGTCACTCTTCACCAGATAGCCCATTTCTATTGTCAACTAGCTATTGTTTTATTTAAGAATGGTGTCAATATGAGTTGGGTCTCCCTCCTTATATCACCTATTTATTGGTTTTATTTTTGGTCATTTTGATAAGTGTATTTGTTTAAAATATATGCTTATAAAGAATCACAAACTCTATGTCCATGTGGAAGGATAAACAAATAATATAAATATTCTATTAGTTTAATTTGCACAAAGTTCTAGAATTATTTTTCCTTATATTCAATATTATTTTGTATTAATTTTAGATACACAGCATAGTGGTTAGACAATCATATACTTTCAAAAAGTATTCCCCCTGATATTTCCAGTACCCACCTGGCACCATACATAGTTATTAAAACATTGTTGTCTATATTTCTTATGCTGTGTGTTACATCCCCATGACTATTTTGTAACTACCAATCTGTACTTCTCAATCCCTTCACCTTTTTCACCCAGTGCCCAATGTCTTTCCTCTCTGGCAACCATCAATTTGTTCTCTGTATCTATGAATCTATTTCTGTTTTGTTTGTTCATTTATTTGGTTCTTTAAATTCCACCTATAAGTGAAATCATAAACTATTTGTCTTTCTCTGACTGACTTTTTTCACTTAGCATAATACCCTATAGATCCATCCATGCTGTTGCAAATGGTAAAATTTCATTCTTTTTTATCACCAAATATACTCCACTGTATATATGTATTACATCTTCTTTATTCACTCATCTATAAAATGGGTACTTGGGTTGCTTCCATATCTTGGTATTGTAAAAACACTGCAATCAACATCGGGGTGCATATATTTTTTTGAATTAGTGTTTTGGGTTTCTTTGGATATATAGCCAGAAGTGGAATTGCTAGGTCATAAGTTTCATTTTAAATTTTTTGGGGAAACCCTGTACTGTATTTTATAGTGGCTACACCAGTTTGCATTTTCACCAACAGTGCACAGGGGTTCCCTTTTCTTCACACCCTCAGCAGTACTTGTTTGTTGTTTTGTTGATGATAGCCATTCTGACAGGTATGAGGTTCTATCTCATCATGATTTTAATTTGTATTTTTCTGATGATTAGTGATCTTGAACATCTTTTCATGTTTATTGACCATCTGTATATATTTTTTTTGGAGAAGGCTCTATTCAGATCCTCTGCCCATTTCTTAACTGGATTGTTTTTTTTGATGTTGAGTTACATAAGTTCTTTATACATTTTGGATATTAATGTATCCAAAATGTATACTGGATGTATCATTGATGAATATGTTCTTCCACTGAGTAGATTGTCCTTTCATTTTGTAGATGGTTTCCTTCACTATGCAAAAACTTTTAGTTTCATGTAGTCCCACTTGTTTATTTTTCTTTTATTTTTCTTATCAAGGAGATATATATCTATATCTATCTATCATTTATCTATCTGTCTATCATCTATCTTCTTGGCTTACTATGTTTTTTTCTCTCTAGGAATTATGTGGTTTCAAGTATTATATTTAATCCATTTTTAGTTTATTCTTGTATATGGTGTAAGAAGGCAGTCATTCATTTATTTTTTTGCATGTATCTGTCCTATTTTCCCAACACTATTTATTGAATAGACCATCTTTACTACGTTGTATGTTCTTGCCTCTTTTGTCAAGTATTAATTAGCCATATAGACATGGGTTTATTTCTAAGCTCTCTTTCTATTTTATTGATCTATATATCAATTTTTATGCCAGTACCATGCTGTTTTGATTACTATAGACTTGTAGTATAGTTTGATATTAGGTAGCATGATACCTTCAACTTTGTTCTTCTTTCTCAATATAGCTGTGGCTATTCAAGGTTTTTTGTGGTTCCATATAAATTTTTGAATTATTTTTTATTTATTTACTTATTTTTAATTTTATTTTTGTTTAAAATATTACAGATGTCCCTTTTTCTCCCCAATGACTCATTCCACCCTGTCCCATTCCTCTTCCCAGTCACTCTCCCCACCATTGTCCCTGTCCTTGGGTTGTGCATATATGCATATAAATTCTTTGGTTACTCTATCCCCCTCCACCCACCCGCCCTCCTCCATCCCTCTGACATTCATCCTTCTCATCTATGCTTCCATGTCACTGAATCTATTCTGTTCATCAGTTTATTAAGTTCTTTAGATTCCACCTATAAGCGAGATCATGTGATGTTTGTCTTTTGCTGCCTGGCTTATTTGACTTAGCATAATTTTCTCTAGGTCCATCCATACTGTCCCAAAGGATACGAGATTCTTCTTTACAGCTGCATAGTATTCCATGGTGTAAATGTCCCACAGCTTTTTTATCCACTCATCTACTGATGGACACTTGGGCTGTTTCCAGATCTTAGCTATTGTAAACTGTGCTGCTATGAACATAGGGGTGCATATATTCTTTCTGATTAGTGTTTCAGGATTCTTAGGATACATTCCTAAGAGTGGGTCAAAAGGCAGCCCCATTTCTAATTTTTTGAGGAACCTCCATACTGTTTTCCATAGTGGTTGCACCAGCCTGCATTCCCACAAGCAGTGTACTCGGGTTCCCCTTTCTCCACATACTCGCCAGCACATGTCATTTGTTGATGGTCCCATTCTGACAGGTGTGAAGTGATACCTCATTGTGGTTTTAATTTGTGTCTCTCTGATGATTAGTGACCTTCAGCATTTTCTCATGTGTCTCTGGGCCATCCGTGTGTCTTCTTTTGGTTTAGTGAGTCATTTAAGGTCTGTGTTTCCCTGTTGATTTTTTGTCTTGATGATCTGTCCAATGCTGACAGTGGGGTGTTAAAGTCCCCCACTATGATAGTGTTGCTGCCAATCTCCCCTTTAAAGTCCCCCAAGAAATTTTTTATATATTTAGGTGCTCCTATATTGGGTGCATAAATGTTTATCAGGGTTATTTCCTCCTGTTGGACTGATCCCTTTAGTAATATGTAGTAACCATCTTTGTCTCTTGTTATGGTCTTTATTTTGAAGTCTGTTTTGTCAGAAATAAGAATGGCTACTCTAGCTTTCTTTTCCTTTCCATTTGCATGGAATATTTTACTCCATCCCTTCACTTTTAGCCTGTGTGAGTCTTTTGCTCTCAGGTGGGTCTCTTGTAGACAGCATATATTTGGGTCCTGTTTTTTAATCCATTCAGCTACCCTTTGTCTTTTGATTGGACCATTTATTCCGTTTACATTTAAGGTTACTATTGACATCAACTTATTTAATGCCATTTTTCCCCTTTATGCTGATATACCTTTCTCTTACTATTCCTTCTTTTTCTTAAAGCAGTCCTTTTAGCATTTCTTGCAATGCTGGTTTAGTGGTACTGAACTCCTTTAGCCTTTTTTTTTTGTCTGGGAAGCTCTTTATTTCACCTTCAATTTTAAATGATAGCCTTGCTGGATAACGCAATCTTGGTTGCATGTTCTTGCTCTTCATTACTTGCAGAACTTCATGTCACTCCCTTCTAGCCTGAAGAGTCTCTGTTGAGAAATCAGCTGTCAGCCTTATGGGGGTTCCCTTGTAGGTCACTGCTTGTCTCTCTCTTGCAGCACTTAATATTTTCCCTTTGTCCTTGACATTTGCCATTTTAGTTATGATGTGTCTTGGAGTGGGTCTCTTTGGGTCCCTCTTGTTTGGAACCCTCTGTGCTTCCTGAACTTGTGTGGCTTTCTCCTTCACCAGCCTAGGGAAGTTTTCTATCATTATTTCCTCCACCAAGTTCTCTATCCCTTGCTCTCTTTCCTCCTTCTTTGGCACTCCTATAATGCAAATGTTGTTTCACTTCATGTTGTCCCCAAGCTCCCTTAGACTGTCCGCATGCTTTTTAAGTGTTTTTTTCTTTTTGCTGCTCTGATTGTGATATTTTCTACCTTGTCTTCTAAGTCACTTATTCTATCCTCTGCTTCATGGAGCCTGCTATTAATTCCTTCCAGTGCATTCTTGATATCGGATACAGCATTCTTTATCTCTGAGTTTTGTTTATGGTATGTATCTCTTTTTTCATGTTTTCACTAAGGTCCTCGATCTTATCATCTAGTGTCTTCTTAAGTTCCTTGAACATCTTCATCATCCATACTCTGAACTCCGTTTCTTATAACTTGCTTAACTCCATCTCATCAAAGTCTTTTTCTGGTGATTTTCCTTCTCTTTAATTTGGGGGTTGTTTCTTTGTCTCCCCATTTTGGTAGGTCTTAGTGTTTGTATCTATATATTAGATATATTTGCTGTCTCCCAGTCTTGTGGGATGAGATTTTTTTCTTGTGGGTCTAGTGGATCCCAGAGGTGTGTTTTCCTTATACTTCTGAGCTCTTTGCTCTAGGCATGTCCCTCTTGTGGGTGTCCCTTTTGTGGTTTCTTTATGTTCTCCTGTTGTGGTTGGGTCTAGATTGTCAGTTATCAGTCCTTGGGAGGACCCTTCTCTCAGGTTGGCTAACTGTGTCTCAGCCCCAACCTCATTGTGTAAGCTGTTGCACAGGCGTTGGCAAGGCAGGACAATACACAACTAAACTTCCAGGACACAAGAGGTATCTTCCAAAATATCTTGACAGTCACAATGAAAACAACCCACGTGAAAATAGAACTGGGAGAGTAAACGGAGAACACACACACACACAAATGCTTAAAAAAAAGAAAGAGAGAAAGAAAAGTAACGCTTAGAGAGAGAGATGTATATTATTGTTAATGTTGGTGAAAATTTAGAAAAATAATAAACTAAAATGTAAAAAATAGAGAAGCTCCTGGGAGATAATAGAAGCAGAGACAAGATTCTGAAAGAAGGACCAGGAAAAAATTAAGGGAGAGTATAGGAATAGGATAATAGTTGAAAATGAGAAAACAAAAATACAATAAAGAGAATAAGAGAAACTAACAATTGAACAAAAATACAAGAAGACAGAATGAAAGAATGAAAGAAAAGTAGAAAAAAAAAAGAAAAAGAAAAAACAGTATGCCAATGGATTGAGAGGAGAGAGAGAGATAAAGCCCAGGCAAGGAGGGAGTCTGGTAAGAGATTTTGGGGAAACTATAGATGAAAGCAGTAAACTTGGTTATGATGATAAAGTCCCAGTCGTTAAGTAGGGATATCAAGAAAGTTTTGATATTAGAAGCAAGTATAAAACAAAACAAAGCAAATAACCTAAACAAAACTAAAAACAAAATAAGCAAGACAAAATTCTTTTATAAAAAAGAGGAAAAAAAATTAGTTAAAAAATATTTTTAAAAAAATTAAAAAAAATTATTATAAAATTTAAAAAAGAAGAAAAAACAAATTTCCTCCCCTTTCTCTTCTTCCTAAGGAAAAAAGAGAAAAAATAAACCCACAAACAAAAAACAAACAAAAAAGTCCAAAACCCCAAAAAACCAAAACCAAAACCAAACCAAACAAAAAAACAGAAGAAAAAAAGATAGTCAATCAGGCGAGTTTCTTCTGGGCAGCTTGTGTTGTCTGCGGCTCACTGTTTTGTGTGCTGATTTCAGTTCTCCTGGGAGGTACTTGTGTATCAACCAATGTGAGGCGCCGTCTAGGTTTGGCTCTGGTTCCCTTAGGTAGATGGTTGATCTGAGGCTCTCCGTGGGCCACCTCCTCTTTCAGCTATTTTGCAGCCTTGTAGTTGCCTGGTCTTGCTCCAGAGTCTTCTGTAGAGTCTTTAGGGTGCAGGGTGGCTAGTGTAGCCCAGGGTATCACTGCCCTTAGAGCTGTCGCTGTCAGGCCCTCACTCAGCGGGAGTTAGTCTCTGCTCCACCGCCAGCTCCTCAGTCCCTACCCTGTCCTCTGATTCTAGTTCCCCAGGCTCTGTCCTGCTGCAGCTTCAGATTGATTTCAGCCTGTTGCCTTTTCTGTCTGGGCCGTTTCAGCAGCCTGGGCTCAGTGGGTTCAACTAAAAAAACCTTCTGGTGAGCCCTCTGCCTGCCCAGCCCCCAGCAGGGGTTTTAGTGTTTTGCAAACAATAGTCCCTGAGAGTCTTATTCTTGTAAAGTCCTCCTGTGAGCTGCTCTCCCTTCCCCCTCAGGACTGTGCCCTGTGGGGTGTCTGGGGCCTCAGTGAGTGGGACCCGCCCCTTTTCTGTTGGGGGGGTGCTCACAGCTGCAGGAGAGGCCGGTGACTCCGCCCCTCCCTGCTCAGCTCTGGTTGGCTGGTTGCACCAGGCCCGCCCCTCAGACCGTCTACTGTGCAGATCCCAGTCCCAGCCTCCATTGGTCTGTCCCCGCAGTGCAGGCCGGGAAGGTGGGAGCCAGTTCTACGATCAAACTCAAAAATGCACAAAGCAACACACAGGCAGAGAGTCCGCCCCGCAAGGTCCCGTGGTCTATGCACCAAGGCTCCCAGCGGGAGGGGACACAAAGCCAACCCCCCAGCTCCCCGCACCGCTGGTCTCAGCAAAGCTGGGGGCACCTCACAGGCCACCTCGGCGCCACTCAGGGCTGGTCGCAGATCCCAGCCTCTCCCACAGGGAGCTCAGGGCGGGAGGGCTCCCCCCATCCCCCGTGCCACACAGATTCAGCGCTTTCTGGGGCTCAACACAGTGTCCCACAGGGAGGCAGAGGGTCCCTGTGTGAGGCCACTCAGCACAGTCCTCTGGTCCCCTCACCACTTGGGTGCCACAGGCCTTGGGACAGCCTTCCCTATGGTCGGCACCCCGAGCACCAGATGCCGGGCGCAGCCGCCCCTAGAGGCTCTGTTCCCTAGGGAGGCGCCGTCCGCCATTAGAGGCTCTGTTTCCGTCCGCCATTAGAGGCTGTTCCCGAGGAAGGCGCCGGCCGCCATTAGAGGCTTTGTTCCCTAGGAAGGCGCCGAGCCCTCCGGGATTCACCGCTCCCCGGGGTCCCTCTGCCCTCGGCGGGGCGCCCCTTCCCCTCTCGTCACTCCGGGTGTGGGATCCCCGCTTTTGGAGGCCGTCCACTCTCCCGAGGGGAGGGAGCTTTGCAGCCTCCAGGCCTGAGGGCTCGGCGCCCAGCCCAGGCTTCAGGGGGGCTCCCCCTGCTACCCCCCCCTTACCGGACTCCGTGATGTCTCTTCAGTGCTCCCCACTCGCACTCCCTCCACTCAGGTATGTTCCTCTGGTTTTTCCAAGCTGGCTCCGTAGGATTTTAGGAGGAAATCGAGTCCGTGGCTGGGAGCGGGGCCTCTGCGGCGTCTCACAGCGCCGCCGTCTTCCCTCTCCCCTGTTTTTTCTAGTTTTGTGAAATACCCCATTGGCATGTTGATAGGAATTGTGTTGAAGCTATTGATTGCTTGAGGTAGTATGGAACTTCAACAATGTTAATTCTTCCTATCCATGAGCACAGTATATGCTTCCATTTATTTGTATCTTCTGTAATTTCTTTCTTCAGTGTCATAACTTTTCACGTACAAGTCTTTTACTTTCTTAGTCAAATTTATTCTTAAGTATTTTTTTGATGCAATTGTAAATGGGGTTATTTTCTTATTTTTTTTTCCTGATAGTTCATTATTGTATGTATGAATGCAATCGATTTCTGAATATTTATTTTGTGTCTTGTTACTTTACTGAATTAATCTTAAAGTTCTAATTCTTAGTGGCCAAAATGTCACAGGACAATGTAAATGTATACTGTGCACTAAGTAAAATTTTATTTAATAAAATCTTAATATGTAACATGGATAAAATGGATGATGGTTATCAATCCATTTTCATAATAATTTTTTTTTATCTATACATGGATTCAGTATAGAGTTTTTCTAAATAATGGGTTGTTTTCATGCATTAAAGTGTAAATCAATTTATGAAAACTCAATTCACACTCAATTTTCTATTAAGTGATTAATTTATGTTATATCAAAAGTCAGTTTGTTGAGTTCTATGAAGCACTATTCAATGTTCTCTAATGCATGTCACTAAGAAAAAAATGACTTCCCATCCTGTGTTCAAACTTGAAGCAAAGGAAGTTTTTAAAAGACATTCTTAACTAAAAGCATGAAAAATGTGGATGTCTGTATTGATAAAAATCACGTAATTAAAACTATGTTAAAACCATAAAAATCAATATAATTTAAACTATGCTAAAGTCATTTATAAACAGTGGTTTAATTCTGAAATTTTATTTTCATTTTTTAAAATTTATGGTTATACTATTTATTTTAAAGATTTAGAAAATGCATAAATGGGCAAATGCATATGACACCTTCCACTTAAATTATATGTGTATTTCTTTTTAATAGTGCTTCTTGCTAGGAGCCAATTGTTGAGCAGCTTTGTTTAAACACTGTACTACATACTAAGAAAATATTAGAACTAATAAGTTCACCAGGGTTAAATAATGCAAGATTGATGTACAAAAATCAATTGTCTTTCCTTATACTGGCAATGAATAAGCCCAAAATGAAATTAAGAAAGCAAATCATTTTATAATAACATCAAAAGAATAACATACTTGCAAATTAATTAACAAAGGCAGTACAAGATATATACTCCAAAAACTATAAAACATTGAAAGAAATGAAAGAAGATCTCAATTAATGGAAAGAATCCCCTGTGCATGGATCAGAAGACTCAATATTGGTAAGATGGCAATAGTCCCCAAATTGATCTATTGAGTCAATGAAACCCATGTAAAAATCCCAGCTATCTTCTCTGCAGAAATTGACAAGATGATCCTAAAGTTCCTATGGAAATTTAAGGGACCCAGAATAGCCACAAAAATCCTTGAAAAAGAATAAAGTTATAAGATTCACATTTCCTGATTTTAAAACTGACTACAAAGCTGCAGTAATCAAGAGGGTGAGGCACTGGCCTAAGCATTTTAAACTGGAGTATCAGGGCAATTTAATGGAGAAAGAATAGTCTTTTCAACAAATGGTGCTGGGATAACTGAGCATCCACATGCAAAAAAAAAAAAAAAAAAAGACTCTTGTATCACACTATATACAAAAAATTAACTAGAATATACTTCGGAGAACTAATCATAAGAAATAAGACTATAAGACTCTTAAAAGAAAATGTAAACGTCAATCTTTGTGACCTTGGATTAGGAAAAAGTTTCTTAGATGTGACACAAAAGCATAAGCAACAAAAGAAAAATATATAAACTGCACATCATCAAAATGAAAATCTTTAGTGCTTTAAAGGACACCATCAAGCAAATGGACAACCCATAGATTGAGATAAATATATTAGGAAATCATACATATGGTAAGATAATGGTATCCCTGACGTGTAAAGAACTCAAACAAAGACAACCCAATTAAAAAATGGCCAAAGGATATGAAAAGTCATTACTCCAAAGGTATACAAATGGCCAATAAATATATGAAAACATGGTCAATATCATTAGTGATTAAGGAAATGCAAATAAAAACCACAACAAGATAGCACAACACACCTAATAGAATGGCTAAAATAAAAAGACAGACAATAAGAAATGTCTAGAGTTTGGAGAAACTGGAACCCTCATTTACTGCTGGTAGTATGGTCAGATGGTGCAACCACTTTGAAAACAGTTTGGTTGTTCCTTAAAACGTTAAACAGAGAGTTAACATATTGTCCAGCAATTCCACTCCTAGATATATACCCAAAATAAAGTAAAACACATGCCTGCACATCAACTTATACATGTCTGTTCATAGCAGCATCGCATACAATACCAAAAAGTGGAAGAAACAAAAATATCATCAACTGATGAGTGGATAAATAAAATGTGGCATATCCATACAATGGAGTATTATTTGACAATAAAAATAAATGAAGTACTAAAACAGGCTATAACATGGATGAAACTTGAAAATATTATGCTAAGTGAAAAATATCAGTCACGAAAGACCACCTATTGTAATATTCCATTTATATAAAATGTTTAGAATAGGCAACTCTATAGAGACAGAAAGTAGATTAGTGGCTGCCAGGGAATGGGGGAGAAAAAGTTCTGAGTGGTTGCTGTTGAGTATAGGGTTTCGTTGGGGCTAATAAAAATGTTCTAAATTATATAGTGCTGATGGCTGCACACTTTTGTGAATATAATATAAACCACTTTACATTTCCACAGACTAGGAAAATATTTATCATACATTATATAAAAAAGGACTTATATTCAGGCTATTAAAAAGCCTGCTACTTTATAATGAATACATAAAAACCTGACAAAATTTGGCAAAATATTTGAATACACATTTTACACAGTAGATATACAAATGGCCACTAAGCATATAAAAAGATTCTGGGCATAATTCGTCAAGAGAATAATGCCAACTAAAACCACAATGAGCTATAACTATATATTTTAAACAATGATAAAAATATTTTTTATGTGTTGGCAAAGATGTGGAGCACTTAGAAACTGCATTCATTGCTTGTAGGAGTATGAAAATATTTTGGAAAATATTTTGTCAGATTCTTATAAAATGCAACATACACTTAACATATGACCCAGAAATCTCACTCCTGGGCATTTAAGAGAAAATATATATCCACTCAAAGATCTGCACAACTATGATCATATCAGCTTGTATCATAATAATCCCAAACCAAAAAAATCCAAATTTCAACAGATAAATGGCTAAACAAATCCTGGAATTAACACGACAGAATAGTACTCAATAACAAAAGAACAAACTAATTGACTATGTAGCAACATAAATGCACCTCAAAAAGTCATGCTTGGCAAAAGAATTCAGATACAAAAGAATATATATTGTATAATTTCATTTATATTAAATTTTAATTTGTAATAATAGCAGGTTGGTCTTTTCCTGGGGCCAAGAAGTTGACTAAGGTTAATAGCAAATGGTTAGGTATTGTGAAAATGTGTTATATCTTCACCGTGGCAGTGGTGATCACCTAAGTGCATCATATGTGTCAAATTCATTATCAATACAATTAAAATGGGTGAATTTCATCATATTTAAATTATGCTTCAGTAAAGTTTATTAAAAATACAGTCACATGGTTCATCTTTGATGGAAAGAAGTTACAAAAACTTCATTTTTGATTCCACGATTTGGGTGAGATTATTAAACCATTATTGGAATTAATTGATTTTCTGCTTATAGCATATGATAACACTAATATATAACTATTTATAAAATTTATAGTTAATAGAACCAGCCCACTAACAACAATTATTTCACATTTCATAGATTTACAAAAATAAGTAAAATTAACTTATAAGCATAATCTTTTTATCATAATAAAAAGTTATGCTTGATAGAGTTGTAGAGCTGTATGTGTTAAATTATTGTCTTTGAGCAATTTTTCTTAAAGTAGCCATTAATTTTTGAAGTGGATGCTGATGATTCTTCAGCAAGTTCTGACAACTTCTGGTTTGCAGTCCTTGAAATCACCATGACTCCAAATGTAGATGGTAAACTCTGACAAGCACATCACCAATTGCATGTGTATCATTAATTTTCTTGAGGAACAGAACTTAAAAGCTTATTTTAAAAATAAACACGCACTTATGCCTTTTGTGCTCATAGATGAAATAGCTTATTGAAAAGCAAACTAAAAAACATTACAAACAACAAAATAAATAGGTATGCAATAAACTTTCAACCCACTGTGGTCGCAGTATTCAGACATGCAGACAGCCCTTCACACAGCAGAACCGCTCAGCCTCTGCTTCCCGCACATGTTTCATGTACACCTGGACTATAAATTCCCACATTTCCCCGAAAACCTGCCGTATGGCTGGGTGGCAACTTCTTGCACTTCTCTTGGTGAAATCCAGGGCCCTGCGGGAATGTACACATCACACACCTTAATGTGTACGTTCCCGTAGGGCTTTTCTCTCAGAAGGGCCCCAAGCTTGTTCAAAATTCTCTTGAAATTCTATGAGGTTTGAGCGATTATTGAAGCATGTGCATGAGTAAGGGAGGAATAAATTACAAAATGAAATTAAAGAAAATAAAAGTAACAGATTTCTAAATGTGGCAGAAAATTCTGATACAGTTTTCTTCCTAATAGTGACTGCTAGTGGCTTTTATTTCCATTGATTGAAATAGTTCAAAGGGTATTTTAAAAATCTGGTATTGCTGTCCCCCCCTGCTCCCCAGGCTTAAGTGTTCTTACTATTTTGGGGGTTAGCTGTTCTAAGGATTGCAAAGCAGTTTTCTATTTTATATGCTACCCTTCATTTGCTCTATAAAAGGGTTGCCATGTTGGAAACAAACTGGCCACTTTTTCAGAGAAGAATATTTACCTGTTCCTTGCATTTATTTTTTAAAATTAAAGTTGCTATTTTAAATTATAAAAGCAGCACTCATTTATTGACAAGGAGGAATAGAGAAATATATTAAACAAAAAATTGACAAGTCTTACTCTTACCCCTCTCCACCCAAAAATCTGCTTCCTAGAAGGAGCCACAATTACTGGTCCAGTATAAATCTTTTAGGAATACATCTCTGTGTACCTATTTCATCTTGTCCTGTAACTGGCTTTTTCACTCTCAACAACATATTGCAGCTATTCTTACACATCTATATCTATCTATCATCTCTCTCTCTCTCTCTCATCTATCTATCATCTATCTATCATCTATCTATCTATCATCTATCTATCTATCTATCTATCTATCTATCTATCTATCTATCTATCTATCTATCTATCTATCATCTATCTATCATCTATCTATCTATCTATCATCTATCTATCTATCTATCATCTATCATCAATCATCTGTCTATCTATCTATATCTATCATCTATCTATCTATCTATCTATCTATCTATCTATCTATCTATCTATCTATCTATCTATCTATCATCTATCTATCTATCTATCTATATCTATCTATCTATCTATCATCTATCTATCTATCTATCTATCTATCTATCTATCTATCTATCTATCTATCTATCTATCTATCTAATCTATCTATCATCTATCTATCTATCTATCTATCTATCTATCTATCTATCTATCTATCTATCATCTATCTATCTATCTATCTATCTATCTATCTATCTAATCTATCTATCATCTATCTATCTATCTATCTATCTATCTATCTATCTATCTATCTATCTATCTATCTATCTATCTATCATCTATCTATCTGTATCTATCTATCATCTATCTATCTATCTATCTATCTATCTATCTATCTATCTATCTATCTATCATCTATCTATCTATCTAATCTATCTATCATCTATCTATCTATCTATCTATCTATCTATCTATCTATCATCATCTATCATCTATCTATCTATCATCTATCATCTATCTATATCATCTATCCATCTATATCTATCATCTATCTATCATCTATCTATCATCTATCATCTATCTAATCTAAATACAAATCTATGGCCTATATATGATGTATTTTTATGAATATATTACAAAATTTTAAACTAACCCAAAATTGGTTATTTGCAAATTTTCAAAATTTAAATAACCTGCAGTGAACAGATTTTTATTTACATCTATCATTTATAATAAACTTTAAGGACATCAAGGACATAAGTACATGAAATGAATATTTTGTTTGAAATTATTAACTATATTATGACAACCATCCACCCTACTTATGCATCCTACCAAAAATAGCATCTCTCCCCACTTACTAGCTGAGAATTACTGCTTTAGGCTAATCCACTAGATCTGAAAACAGGTTCTGCTACAATTGTTCTTAATACTAAAGATGATAATATTGGGGATAATAATGAGTTTACCTTGATTGTTGCAAATGGTTGTCATTAAAAGCTGGCTTCTATGTCCCAATTTCTAGAATTAGTGCCTCAGGACAAAAGATCAGAAACACTCCTTCGGAGTCCATGTTCAATAAGCGGTAGGCAAAGCTTAGTTTTCTGAGCCTAAGGTTTTACCACTTTTATTGAAAAGTAAGATCATAAGGATTGCAGCCTAAAAGGTGTTCTTCATTACGGCTCCTGTACAGCTTCTGATTCCACACACGTTGCAGCTCTCACTAAGGTTGCCGTTGTGAAGTCTGCCAGCAAGCAGAGGATTGATAGTTTTTTTCATTAACAAGAGCGGACAGTGTGGATTTTGATTTTTGTGACGGTGTTGCTTTAACATTCAGCACAGTATAGTAGTCCCCCCTTATCCACAGGTTCACTTTCCACAGCTCCAGTTACCCATGGTCAACTGTGGTCTGAAAATATTAAATGAAAAAAATCCAGAAACAAACAACTAGTAAGTTTCAAATTTCATTCCTTTCTGAGTAGTGTGATGAAATCACAGGCCATCCCACTCTGTCCCACCCCGAACATGAATCATCCCTTTGCCCTGGGTAGCCTCACTGTATACACTCCCCACCCTCAGTCACTTGGTTGACATCTTGGTTATCAGATCTGTTGAGAGAGAGAGAGAGAGAGAGAGAGAGGGAGAGAGAGAGTGCAAGAGAGAGCAAGAGCACACATGAGCACAGCCACATACATTGTTATAATTGTTCTATTTTATTATTATTGTTGTTAATCTCTTACTGTGCTTAATTTATAAATTAAACTTTATCTTAGGTATGTATGTATATGAAAAACATAGTATATGTAGGACTCAGGACTGTCTGTGGTTTCAGGCATCCACCTCAGGTCTTGGAACATATCCCCCTCGGATAATTGGGGGGCTGCTACTGCATCTCCCGATTGCTCCCTGACATCACTCATTTGCAGACTGCATGTCTATCCCATAGGCCCTGGCTTTGTGCTTTCTTTGACCACTGCCCTGCCTTCCCACGTCCCATTCTAGGTTGAGTCATTATTTCTAGCCTTACTTTGTATCCAGGAGTCCAAGAAGACTTTTGTTCTGTGTGAGCAACTGCATGCTTTTTCTGACATCAGTTTCAAATCTCAATAACTTTGGAAGCTTCCTTCCCTCCCCTATACATCAGTCTGCGTGCAGATTTCTATTCCCCTGAAAATTCTGTCTTCTTTCTGACTTGTTTCTTAGCCTCTCTCTAGAGTCAATCTTTACTTCTTGAGATTTTCATTACTATCAAAGAAAAACAAGACCAGACTTAGGTAAAGAGAGACTTTATTGCAGAGGGAAGAAGGAGACTACTGCAATAGGGAGAATGCTTGGGCCATAAACTCTGCAAGCATCTCAAAGATGAGTCAGAAAAGGGCTTTGGTTTTAGAGGAAGCAAGGCCAGGTTGGGAGATGGGATGAGTGAGAGTGGCTATGAAAATACAGTAGATCAGAGACTGTTACCCTGAGGTTAGTTAGTATATTCTCAGGAGGGGCATTAAGAAGAGGTCCTATACTGGCTCAGGCTGAGGGTGGATCAAAAGCCAGTGGCCTGGAGGAAGGAAATGTAACCAATATAAGGTTAACATATATTTTGTTCTGACTTATCAGAGGGGACAGAACACTCAGTTAATCATTACGAGGCAAAGGATGGGAATTTGGAGGCTCTGTGTCTAGCTTTGTCATAGGTAGGTGAGTGGGATATCTATAAGTCTGATCTAAGTCATACAGGGAATGGTGTTTCTTTGCAATAAGGCATTTTCTGGAACAGAAGAAGTAGAATAATTTTTCTGGAACACAAAGGTGGAGTAATTTCTTTAACTGTTACTGTTCTCCAGGATCACAGGGTTAAGGAAAAATTCAGCGTTGTCATCAGTTATTTTCATTTCTTTCTCCACAGTCTGACTTCTTTCCAGAAATTTTCTTCCCTACTCCCTCATGCCTGCATTTTAGATCCATTTGATTTGTCTTTATCTTTCTCAGATCTTGTCTTACCTACTTTTTTTTCCTTTAAAAGTTTGATTGCTATTATTAAAAAATATTTTAACTTATAAAAGTAAGTAAAAATCTCAAAAAGTACAAAATCTACAGTAAAAATAAAGACAACACTTTACCTCCTATCTTTGAATATGTTCCCTCTCCAAACCAAACTCCATTTATATAAAAATATGAAAAAATAAAAATAAACTATGAAAAACAATCTTATATTATAACATTTTCTGTGCAGTTAAACATTTTCAATTAGCAAAAATGTATTTGATTTACTCTATGTACTCCATGGGTAACTCTAAATGAAGGCACCTCTGTAGCCAGGTGCTCTGTGAGCTTACGTAGGACTTTGCTTCCTTCCATATTTAGGCTCTGCTTTGCTTCATTTTACCAAATGGTGAAAAAAAAATGGCCACTGGTAGTCCAAACCTGTATTCTATTCAATGAAAACCTCTAGATATTTTCCTCCAGTTAAATTTTGGGCTTTGATCTCATTGTCCCCAATTGAACCAAAGGTCCCTCCATAAAGAAATTGAAAAGTCCCAGAGATATCCTAGGATGTGCAGAGTCCCACTCAGTCCTCTGAAATGATACCACCAGAGTGGCCATCTGGCTGTTGTGTTTTGCAACTTTTGGTTCATAGCCTAGGAGAAGTCTGTTTAGCTGGTGACAAAAGTTTGTTTAGTTTGTTTGATACCTGGTGTCCAGTCAAATCTTTTATGTGCAAACTGTCAATTTATTTCCCAGTTTTTTGCTCAGTTATTACCTTTGGCTTCCTAAGCACCTGATATTTCTGAGTGGCAAATCTCTTGGGATTCAGCAGGGAAAGCGGTTTGCCTCCTCTATGTGTCCTCCTGAGAGCATACCAGATTATGCTTCCTTTGTCCGTCTTCCTCAGTTCTATACCTCCACCCACTCATGTTCCAGAGGTGTCTTGGAATCTATTCTTTATTGGTGCTCCTTCCCTAACCACATTCTCTTGATTGATATTTATACCTTTTAAAATCCTGTATCTTTATTTACTGGGGTTTTGGGAGAGAAAGGAGATAATGGTGGTCAATCCTTGAATCAAATGTCTTAAACATGAATTTTTTGGTGTTTCAAAGCTTTGTCCTTGTACATCCACAATCTACATGGTCTAGCTGAAAATATGATCTTCTTTAAGTATATCCATTCAGGAATTCACAGCAAAATATTGCAAATGAAAGTTATTATCTATTCATTTTACATAAAATATATAAAAAATCTACACTTTATGTTTAACATTGATGTCCTTTGACATCATGTGTGAACATTCCCTAAATTTACACATTCTGGAGACTGAGACATTTTTCTGCTCATGTTCTCATTATGTGAGAGGCAATGTGCTTGCCGTGAGATGTCTTTAACTCACTGTGAGTACAGTAAGTTTTTACTGTACTCGAAGTCATGTGATTTGAACATGTTATTCAACATCCTTTAGCTTCAGTTTCCTGGAGAAGTTGGATTTAAAAATTCATTTTTAAAGTCCTTTTACTACTCAAATTTAACATTTCTCTAGTTCTGAATAAGAGAATAATCAGCCTACATTCTAAAGACCAGGAAAATGTCAAGAATTGGGCCAGTGCCTGGCACACAGTGTGTTCAGAAAATTTTTCTAAATGAAAACAATTGGAATTGGAATTTATAGTCACTCATTTAATCAATCAATGACCAGGTATTTGCAGGGTGCTTCCTCATGCCAGGTACAACTCGAGGTTGGGGATGAAGTAGCGACTAGACAGAGCATGAGTCAAAGTAAGAAAATATGTATTCAAAATAATTGCGATAGGTTCTCCAAGAGGACTAAATAAGGTGAGCATGTCTTGGTGGATGGTTGTGCTATTTGAGATTTAATGCTCAGAAAAGGCATCTCTTATGAGGTGATATCTGATCACCTCATATGAGAGCCTGCTAAAAGTGGAACTGAGAGAGAATGTTCCAGATAGAGAAAACAGTTAGTGCAAAGGCCTTGAGGCAGAAACATTTAGAGTGCTGAGAAACTGAATGGAGCCTTCTGGAGTCTATGATGGAGGGGTTGGAAAGGTAGGCAGGAGACCAGAAGTAAGAATTTTTAGATTTTACTCTAGGTTTTAATGTGACTCGTTAAAAGAATTTTAAGGAGTGCAATGATATGAACTAATTATACTAAAAGAAGTTATAATCTTCTGTCAGCTGCAGAATGGACTTAACTACTCTATTAACATTACAACTTACTTCCATCTGACATTTCTCATTGCCTTTGTTTGCTTAGTTTTTCTGCTTAGTACTCATCACTATCTGGTGTGCTATATACATTTTCTTTCTGTTTATTGTGTGCCATTCCCACTAAAATGAAGTTCTGTAATAATTGGATTTTTGTCATTTTTTGTATCTTTAGCTGATGGAAAAGTCCCTAGCACATAGTATACTTTTTTATTTATTGACTGATTTTAGGGAGGAAGAGAGACAGAAGAGAAAGAGAGAAACATTGACATGTTGTTCCACTTATTTATGCATTTATTGGTTGCCCTGATCAGAGATGGAACCTGCCACCCGGTGTATCGGGATGATGCTTTAAGCTGAGCTGCTGGGCCAGGGCCCTAGCACATAATATACTATTAATAAATATTATTGAATGAATAGATGGATTTTTTTGGTGAGGAGGGGTGATCCAGTGGGCTTTCCTGTCTAACACCCACCAGTGTATAATTAGCAAGGTGAAATTACAGGGACACCATGGATGCCAGCAACACCACCTTTATCAGACACCAGCTGGAATATTTCAGTCAAATAGATCAGATGCTGGTTCATCAACAATTTGAGCTTCTGGAAGTCTTAACAGGTTTTGGAGCTAGTAACAAATATGAAATTAAGAACAGCCTTAGACAAAGGACTTACTTTGCAACGGAGGATAGTGATTTCTGTACCTGAAATTGCTGCGGGGCTTCTAGGCCTTTTACCATGAGGATTCTTGATAATATGGACTGAGAGTGCATAACTCTGGAGAGACCACTGACGTGTGCCAGCTGTTGTTGCTCCTGCTGCCTTCAAGGGATAGAAACCCTCACTCCTCCTGGTGCACCACAGGTTATGTTACTAAGAATTGGTACCCATGCCTGCCAAATTTTACAGTTCAAAATGAGGAGAGAGGATGTAAGGAATTATTGGTCCATGCTGTGGAGATATTGATTTTGAGATGAAATCTCTTAATAAAGAAAATGTGGTTGGCAAGATTTCCAAGCATGGACTACTTTTGTGATTTATAGATGACAATAACTTTGGGATCCAGTTCCCTTTAAATTTTGATATGAAAATGAAAGCTGCAGTGCTTGGCAGGTGTTTCCCCATTGGCTTCATGTTTGTTTGAAAGGAGTGGAGGTAAAGACCAGAGAGCAGGAGTGTGGTAGTGAATTAGCAAGTCACCGCAAGAAAAAAAAGAGCCTATGTGATATGTATATATATATATATATGTTTTAGTTTAGACAAAGTTTTAGACAAAAGTGGTGAGAATGAAGATGGAGAGAAGGAAAAGTTAAGCTTTATCTTGAAGGAATAATTGATGGTATTGCTGCTGGGTAGAATTCAGGAAAAGTGGGAAATATGAAGATCAGGAACGACTTCCTAGGTTTTTATCTAGCATCTGAATAAGATAATGTTTTCTGAAATGGAAAAGCGAAGGGGAGAAGCATGTTTTGGGGAAGAAGTTAGTGGGAATTTAGATGCTCATTCAGTAGCCGAGTGGAAATGTCAGCTACATGATTGGCTGTATCTCGTACTCAGAGGAGAGGTCTTTTGGAAATAAAAGTGTAGTAGTTATCAGCAAAAAGATAGCATATAAATCTGCAGATGTTGAGATGACATAGAAGAAGTGAATAGACAGAGAAAGGTAGGAGGCTCAGGACCAAGAAATGAATCATTAATATTTAGTGGCAAGGCCACCAAAGGAGATGGAGAAGGATCCTTGGGTGCAGGGAGACTGGGCAGAGGTATGTCATCGAAGGACAGCCATGAAGATGAGTCAGGAAAGACAAGAACAGCTTTTGCTGAATGCACTCGAGAGGCAATAAGATGGGGACACAGAAGTGTCCACTGGTTCTTGATAAAAGCAAGTGAGTTGTCATGCCTGGAATAAAAGCCAGATTAGAAATGATTGAAAGTCAATCAGAATGAGAAAGGAAACAACTTTCATGGTGGAGAGAAGCAAGAAATATAGCAATAGGGAAAGGGGATATTAACCCAGGAAAGGAGGGTGCAACCACGGACGCATATTCTTCAGCTGATAGTGGATGATGGTGAAGGTGTGATGTAGGCATAAAGTAATTGTTTTGGAGAGACGATATTTTTAGGTGTTCCAGTGATCAAGGCTATTTAATTGCATTATATCCTAACATATCTGTAACTTATTGATTCTAATGTCAGGGGGGTGACTTGTTTCCACATGCAAAAGAAACTGAGGTAATGATCTGAATCTCAAGCACTGTGGTTTACTGTGACAGTGGAGCCTTGCCTAGAATCGTGGCTCTTCTTTGTACTTGTCCCGTGACTCTCTAAGCCCGTGTTTATTCATCTCCTGAGCGGAAACAATAATACTCACTATCATGGGTTGTTGTGGACATGAAGTGAGATAATATGTCTGTAGGGATTGACTTGTACTGTGTCTGTACCAAAAGATAAAATGAACATTTGCTGAAATACCTCTGACGGTACCCAACTGGTCACAGGAAGCTATTAATTATCTTATGCCCTAAAACAGTACTACATAATAAATGCCTTGAAGAAAAAAATTGCATTTTGCCCATTTTTATATCCTCGGTACCTAGCAGCATACTTAGCACTGAGCTTCCTGTTGAATTAAACAAAAAAAAATAAATAAAATAAAGAAACTTCCAGCAAATTGTAGAGCAAGGTGAAATTAGGTATGACTACATTTATTCTGGCTTTGTAGTTCTGCCCTTGCTAAGATGGGATGTGGAATGGGTTTCCCTGCAAAGTGTCCATTTGACACTTGAATTAAAAGAGCTGCTTAGGAACACCCATACATCTTTCATAGCTGCCTCAAGTCACACCACTGGTATCTTTGCTTCTAGTTTCTTTAACTGTTTCATTATTATTCATCTATGACAAGATAGAATGATTTGTTGTAATTATACCTATAATCACGTTTTGATATCAGCATTTCATTTCAGATCTGAAAGTTTGTTAAAAAAGGCTTTCAGGATTGATTCCTACATATTTTAGTGGTTCATCACATGTTCTAAATGAGTCCACTGTGTTCATGAGGATTCCTTAATGCCCACTAAATGACATTAAAACTATCATGACCCCTCAAAAGTACTTTCCATTGCCCCACTTTTTGGAATTAGGTCTGAAAAATGCCTTCATATTTTGGCCTAAGTGTATGTTTCCATGTGCTCATCTGTCCTGTTTTGTCATTATCTTTCCTGTCTTGTACCTGCTGTGTTCTTTTCATGGTTTCTCCTGTTTAAAGTCTTGGGGTAGGTTAAGAAGACAAAGTGGAAGTTTTAGCAGATATGCTTTCCTTAGTCTGGAGGGACAGGTCTGTTCCTTCATTGTGTCCTAAACAGGGAGATAAATGGACCTATACCAACAAATTAGACTTTAGAATAGATCAGTTTAGATTTAAGAGAAAAAGCCTCTTTTCATTTGAGTACAAACAATTGAAATTAATGAGATGAAATAGTTAAGTTAGGCATTTATCTTCTGCCTACTGTAATGTTTCTGTGTCTAATAAAATGAGGCTTAAAAATAGAATATTCTCTAGGAACCAGAAAAGGGACATTTATTGACTTTTAGAGAGTATTGACATACCTATAAAAATTACTATAGAATTCAGTGGGGTTAAATTATGTATTAAAATATGAAAATACAGATCCTGGATCTATATCAAATCCTGGTGTCAGGTCACTAGGGTTCATTAGGTTAGAATTGGTTTTCAGAGAATATTATATACATGGGATAGGGAGTGACTACTATTATCAGATTTATGAGGTTGTATAGTAATTGGTAACATATATATTGCTTAATTTCACTCCTGAGAATAGATAAGCCATAAGTAAAAAATCTGAATTACCTGCCCGATCTCCAAAAACCAACACAACCAACAAATGCCTCAAATTCCAGAAACATTTAATAGAGTATTAATTTGAGATAGTGAAAAAATGAAAACACTGTTCATAGTCAAAATAAGGAAGGAGCTAGGTAAAACAATGATGCAGTCACTAAGAGAATGTATAATTACATATTTGTAATAAACTGGGGGGAAAGCTTGTGTCGCAGTATTAGATATGAAAAGCAGTCATAATTTTAATATATAGAAGAGCTCAACTGACTAAAATGTGCAAAAAGAAAAAAAATCAGAAGGAAATTCAGCAACATTTATCAGTGATTATGCCTGATAATTAAATTTTTTTTATAACTTTATATGCTTGATTTTTATACAATAGATGTTTTACTTTTATCATCAGGAAAGTGAGAGATCAACTGTTCGGTTCAGCGATGATGGTTCATCCTCTAACACTGGTCACCTGTGACAACCTCTTGACATGGTGTCTTGCTGTCTGAAAGTTACTTCTGTTCTTTAAGCCCTTTGGTCCCATTCACTTTGAAAGCAGCATGACCTTGCAAGCCTGGGGTTTGCAGCTTTCTCAGATGAATGATTTTCAGATGTGATTTTTTTTTTTTCAATCAGGTGAATTTTGTAAAATGCTATTTTCCCTTTGTATCTAGAAATATGTTTGTGCTAAAGGTTTAACCACAAGCCAAGTATAAAGTAATTTGGTTTGGCGGTCACTAAGCTATTGATGTATGTCTGACATTATTAAGTTAAATTAGCCTTTTAGTTTCATTCTGAAAATGGTCTGACTTTTCTTGGAAAAGTAAACTTCATTTTTAGCTGAGATTGAGACCATGTACTATGTGGCAAAATTGTAGTATAGTCCAACTACTTCCAAAAAGGATTTTAAAAAAAATATATAATTACTTTCAGCTTTCTTTTTTAAAAAAATTTATCTTTATTGTTGAAAATATTATAGATGTCCCCTTTTTCCCCATTGACCCCCTTCTACCCTGCACCCACCCCAGGCCTTTACCACACTATTGTCGGTGTCCGTGGGTTACGCATAAATGCATGTAAATTCTTCAGTTAATCTCACCCCCAAACCCCTATTCCCTCTGAGATTCTCAGTCTGATCCATCCTTCTAGGTCACTGAATCTATTCTGTTAATCAATTTATTAAGTTCTTTAGATTCCACATATAAGTGAGATCATGCGATGTTTGTCTTTCTCTGCCTGGCTTATTTCACTTAGCATAATTTTCTCCAGCTCCATCCATCCTGTCCCAAAGAGTATGGGATCCTTCTTCTTTACAGCTGCATAGTATTCCACAGTGTACATGTCCACAGCTTTTTTATCCACTCATCTACTGATGGGCACTTGGGCTGTTTCCAAAGGATTTGATACAGGTTTACTGAATATATTTCTGAGCTGCCTCCTCGAAAGCCCTAATTCATGTACTCACTTAATGAATCTTTATTGTGTAATAATTACTACTTTACTGCTCAAACTTTGGGACATTTTTTCATTTATGCATTCAACAAACATGATGCTATGGTAGGCCTTAGATCTAATATTCCAATGTATCTGGATATATTAAAATTTTAATCTATTAGGTGAAAAAGCAGAATATAAGTAAAACATTTATTTTGATTATATTTATGTAAATATTCTTTGCTATATGAGGGCAGGGACTTTTGTCTGTTTTGTTTTTCCTAGCTTCTAGAACAGTTCCTGCCAAATAGTGCATGTTCAATAACTATTTGTTAGATAGGTGGATGAAGGGACTGATATGGAGCATATGGATGACAAGAAGAAGGCATTTTGTCAAAAGGCCTGGAAATGGGAGGTAAGCAAGATGAATCTGAAGGACAGTCCCCACTGACTGTGTCTAATTCCCGAGGAGAATGGAGAGCAGGTCCCTTCTGTCTATGCTGTCAAAGCCTATGGTTCTCTCACTGCTTTCTGTTAATCCACTGCTTCCTTATACTTCCCAGTCTTTGCACATTGCGCGTTGCCTCTATTCTAGTGTGGACAATTCATCCCACAACTTTATACACAAACTTTAAGTATAAAGGGATGCTGTCTATTATTGCTCTTGATCCCTCCAAAACCTTAGTGTATAAACTAGTCTTTCTATTTCTGCTTGCTCTTCATTTTCTTTAGGAATTAGATATAGTCAATGTTTTTTTAAAAATTGGGTCTTAAGTTTCTAAACTTAAGAAGATTGGAAGTCAAAGAAGAAGCCTTTTGATTATTAAAAACAATGGCATCCAGCAATCCCACTGTCTGGTATTTATTTAACCAAGAGAAATGGAATAATGTGTCTACAGAAAAATGTTGTAAAAGAATATTTACAGCAGCTCTAATCATAATAACCAAATGTAGAAGCAATCCAAATGTCTTGCAAGAGAAGAGTGGATAAACAAATTAAGGCGCATTCAGACATTAGAATATTATACAGCAATAAAAAGGAATGAACTACTGATCCAAGTGACAACAATATGTTTCTCAATAATGTATGTAAAACAAACAAAAAAAAAAATAAAAATCAAAGACATAAGCATTTGGCATAAAGTTATTCCATTTATTTGAAGTTCAATAACAGGTGAAACTATCGTATGAAGACAGAAATTAAACAGTATTGCTTAAGGGTAGAAGGATAGGAAAAGGGGAATCTGGAAATTTTCAGGAGTGATAGAAATTTTCTATGTCTTGTTTGAGGTGACATAGGTATATGAAATTGATAAAATTTATCAAAGTAAACATTTAAGGTTGTGCTTTTTATTTTATGTAAATTATACCTTAACTTTTTACAAATAAGAAAAATGTAAACTACTTTGAGAATCAGAATATAAGACAATTAGCAAGAGTAATAAGTATTTGCTAAGCATCTCTGTTCAAGGAGCAGAAAATATAAACACGAATAAGAAAGAGCACCTCCCCTGATGAATTCACAGTCTAGGAAGGAGAACAGATGTGGAAAAACAGACACTGACTTATATTATATTCACACAAAGCTTTTCGGAAGTATGTTTCCGGAATATACCAAGGCATCCCTGTGGAGACCCCTTCCATAATGTACTAAGCTCGGTTTCCTTGACCAATAGCCTGTGGCAGAAGTGAGGGTAAGTCGTTTCCAAGATTAGGGTAAAAGGCTATGGCTTCTATATAGAGTAGTTTCCCTCTCCCTCCCCCCCTCCCAATCACTTTGAGAAAAGCCAGCTGACATGTTGTGAGAATACTTAGGCAGCCATAGAGAAACCCATGTGAAGAGAAATGGAGACCTGTGACCAAAAGTTGACAAATAAGTGGGGCCTTCCCACAACCACACGAGTTAGCTTGAAAGCACAGCACATCCTCCCATAATCAGGTCTTCAGATGAAAGTGCAGCTCTGACTCACTTCTTCACTACACCTGTTGGGAACTGTCAGCCAGACCACCCAGCTAAGCTACTCTTAAATTCCTAACCTCCAGATCATGAAATAATACATACTTATTGTTGTAAGCTGTCACATTTTGTGGTAATATGTTACACAGCAATAAATAACCAACATCTATGATCTTTTCAAAATGTAGAAGACGTGAATTCATGGGTTAGTGAATGATTCCTGATTGTAATTTGATCACCTCACTTTTTCAGTTTCCCTGAAATACAAGAGTTAATGACTGAGAATCAAAAAATTTCTGAAAACTGTAGTTTAATTCCCAATTTATATCCAGAGAAAGGTTTACTTAAAAAAACCTAGCCTTAATGAAAATTTATGGTATGTATCAATCTAGCTACCAAACCAAAACACGCAAAATCATAATTTAATAAAATTTAATTGCTTCTCAAGTATGAAAGGTCAATTTTATGTTATTGAATTTATTAATGAAAAAGCAAGTGAAAATTGAAATGAATTCAAATTAATATTCACAATTAATCTTCACTTTGAACTTCAAAATATGTACTACAGTTCCAAGTCATTATGGTTTAGAGACCACAACTTAATTTAAAAAAATTGCAGAGGTGATTTAGGCTGATTTTTAAATTAAGGCAACAGAATATGAAATTTTAGAGTAATTGAGATTATTGCTCTGCCAGTTTGAGATGGCCAGTCTTTATTACTTCTTGAATCTTTAGATTTTAAAATTATACCACTCATGATAGATATTATTAACTTAGTCTAAACTGATTTTTACGTTATGAAAACAGATCTGTGTAGCTGTCACCAGAAGAGTCTGATATATCATGAAACATAAAGAGACTCCCTTTTCTCTTTAGTTCAGCAGAAGCTAAACAGGCTGTGGATCTTTGCTTAAGAATTCCTACCAGGGATTCCCTAGAGTTAGTGTAGTGGGTAAAGGAAAGGTTGCAAAGACTTGACTGGGCAATAGAATCATTTCTTATTTCTGGAAGGCTGGAAGGGGTTATGGAAAGCTATTAAGATAATGTGAAGTCTGATGCTATTCCGTATTTAGTTCCAGACCAATAATTTGCAAACACTGGGGTGCATCTGAATCACATGAAGGCTGTTAAAAAACAGATTGCTGAGTTCCATCCCTAGAGATTTGGATTTAGTGATTCCAGCATGTGGTTTAGGAATTAGTCCCCTGGTGATGCTGTTGTTGCTGATTCAGGAATCACGTTTTAAGAACCACTAATATATCTAGATTGTATTATTTTTGTGTGTCTTTGGGAGATCTGTGCTTGTGTTTTTCAGTGTTGAGGGGCAGGAGCTAAAATACATTTCTAAGATGCTCTGGCATTCAATAATTCCTTGAAAGTGAGCTTTAGCCAATGGAATGTAGGTATAGTCTTAAATGCCACCTCCAGGTCCCACCCCTAAAACATCCCATGTGATGTTCCATATGCTTGTCACTTTTTAGGCAGCTGAATGCAAAGAATTAAATGGAGGCTTTTGAAAAAACCTTTTATGCTCTTTCTGCTAATTATTCTCCTTTGTAAAAGAATATGGGACCTAAACTGCCCACTATGAACTGTGTGCCATGTGACTCCCAAATTCATGAATTTGGCTCGGGCACCAGAGCTGTCTCATTATGTAGAAGTGGGCATATGAGATCAAGTTCAAGCATGTCCTGAAATCATATGTAAGTGGCATGAGCAGTTGGTCCCTACTCTTGCTACATTGCTGCCTGTTCCTCAACCCACACCTATGGCCTCATGGGGCATTCCCTATGACTAGTTGACAAAGAGAGGAAAACATATTTGGCCTTGTTTACAGATACTTCTGCATAATATGTTGACACAACTAAGAGGCAGCTTACTCTGGCACTAATGTCCCCTGAGCCGTGTGGGCAGAATTTGGAACACCTTGTTTTACTTGCCTGAAAAGAGAGGTAGCCAAAGGTATGTATGGAAAGTGATCATAGGATAGTTAATTAACAGTTTGGTTAGATGATTAGGAACTTAGAAACCATAAGATGGAAAGATTGGTGATAAAAATGTTTGGGGAAAGAGTGTGTGAAAAGAACTCTTAGAATGGAACTGTTACTGTTAATTTGTTAATGGGGACTATTATGGTTAATTTTATGTGTCAAACTGATTGAACCATTTTAGGTGTATCTGTGAGGGTATTTCTAGAAGAAGATAATATTTGAATTGGTAGACTGAATAAAGTAGATTGTCCTCCAGAATTTGGGTGGGCTTCATCCAATCTATTGGGGGCCTGAATAGAATAAAAGGTGGGGTAAGGGAGAAATCACTCTCAGACTGTTTTCCTAATCTTTTCCTGCACTTGGAGTATAACTTACACCACTGGCTCTCTGGGTTCTCAGGCCTTCGAACTTTGACTTGAACTGTGCCACTAACTTTCCTGGGTCTCCAGCTTGCAGATGGTAGATGGTGGGACTTCTCAGCTTCCATAATTGTATGGACCAATTGCTTATAATTTATCTCTACCTCAATCTCTAATCTCTTCTATTAGTTCTGTTTCTCTGGAGAACCCTAAATAAGACAGGGACATGGAGAATATTTATGTCACATGTGAGTGTTCACTCAGGAGGTAAAGCTTTAGATTTTCAGGTAACAAGATGATCTATCCATGCCAGTCAGCCCCTTTCTCTGGTCATCCTGTGCTTGCTCAGTGGGCTAATGAACAAAGTGGCTGTGGCTGCAGGAATAGAAGTTACTATTCATGGGCTCAAAATTATGGGTTTACTTTTACCAAGACTAAATTAGCTATCATCACAGCTGTGTATCTAGCCTGCAACAATAGGGTCCATTTTTAAGCCCCTGGTGATGACCCATTGCCTGTGGGGACCAGCCAGCCACCAGGTGGCATGTTGATCACATTGTGCCTCTTCCTTTACAGAGGGAGCAGAAATTTGTCCTCACAGGAAAAGATACTTACTCTGCCTTTCTCACTATTAATGTTCCTTCCAGTAAGATCATCCAGAACTAACTGAAGGCCTCAAGGTATCCCACATAATCTTACTTTTGACAAAGAAAGCTATTGTACAGTAAAAGAGTAGAGACAATGGGCTCAACCTATTTGGAGGGGTCACTAGTTTTATCACATATCCCTTTACCTCAAAACCAGGTGGCCTAATAGAACAGTGGAATGGCCTATTAGATACGTAGTTACAGAGTTGGCTGGCTGACAACACTTGTGGAACTGAAGAACTGTCATACATGATGCAACATATGTTTTGAACCAATGACTGTATATATTTCTTCCACAGTCAGAATACCAGAGTCCAGGAAACAGGAGATTTAAGTAGATAGGGTTTATTCACTCTTATCCCAAACAGTCCTTTCATAACATTTACACTTTCTCCTCCTGCATCTTTTGGTTCTGCTGATATAAAAACTCTCATTTCCCAAGGAAAAGACAAATAATCATACCAGGATACTAAGTTTCTACTGAATTGGAAGCTGAGATTGCCATTTGGTTCCTTGAGCCTCCTCAGGATACTAAACCAATAAGCAGCTAAAGGAGTTGCTCTCCTGACTGGCTGACCGATCCTCGTTGTCGGGGGGGGGGGGGGGGGGACGACGGACAGGGTTGCTGCTGCACATTGTGGAAAGGAAGAGTGGAACCCAGAGGATTCTTTTAGGGACCTCTTGGTACTGACCAGTCATGTCATGTTTGGGCTACACAGTCCTTGCTTGCTGGTTCTCAGACTAACCCAATAGTTCAAAGACAAACCTGTTCTCTTATTATCGAAATTCTGACTTAGTGGTTTCTAAGAGATTTTCTCAATATCTAACAAATAGAAATCCTTTGCAAGACTAATATTGATCTCCTTGTACAAAAAAAAAGTGTGCACTATTCTCTTATGTGTCTTTCCCAGCTGGACAATAAAATACTCTTTTTGGTGTTTCCTGTATGATCGGCCCCAATCATACTGCCTCTTCCTTTTGGGTTCCTCCTGTTTCCTTTTTTTTCTTCTTTTTTCTCAGAGCTCTTTTTATTTCCCTTCATCCTTGATCCAAGTTTTTATGGAGTTGAGCTTCCCTCTCACTTATTTTATGTTTAGTGACATAATCCAGGGAATCCCAACATAGCACAGTCTAGTAATGAAAATAATTGTGTTTCTAACTTTAACTTTCTATTAGGATTATTTGCCCTGAATCAAAGGTGAATTACATGTTAAAGGAGTCATAGAAT
Source organism: Miniopterus schreibersii (assembly GCF_964146895.1). NCBI lineage: Eukaryota > Metazoa > Chordata > Mammalia > Chiroptera > Miniopteridae > Miniopterus > Miniopterus schreibersii. The sequence continues at coordinate 62,999,740 of NC_138106.1, read as the reverse complement.
GTTATAGCCAGCAGGGACAAGAGGAGCCAATTTAGTCTGATTCTCTCATTTTATAGAGGAAAATAATGAGACCCTCAGGATTGCTCAGTGCCCCATCAGGAACTGATTGATGTCCAAACGTTATGATTTGGGGTCAGTGCAAATGACTCAAACATCATGCTGATTATCAACTCTATGTTTATATTCTATGAACAATAGCATTGTGTTGATAATTTTCACATCTCAAATTTTATTTAATAATCTTTACTATATACACAAAATTTTAGAGCTATTAAATAACTTCAGTATTACCTACAATTAAAAAGCAATTATATATTCTTTTTACCCTCCCCATCTTTTTAAGAGAAGCTTTCACTATATTTTCCTTTTTCCTGCACAACTGTTAAGATTGTTCCAAGAGACCAAAACACAGGTTGTTGTTTTTTAATTTTAGGTAGGCAGAATCATTTATGTTTTATTTTATTTTTTAATTGAATTTATCAGGGTGATATTGGTTAATATCAATTGGTTAATTCTATTGGTTAATAGAATTATATAGCTTTCAGGTGTACAATTCTATAATACATCATCTGTATGTTGCATTGTGTGTTCACCACCCCAAGTCAAGTTTCCTTCTATCACCATTTATCCTGCTATACCCTCTTCTACCTCCCCATAGCCCCTTTTCCTCTCTGGTAATCACCATGCTATTGTCTGTGTCTATGAAATCATTTTGCCTTTAGTTTCTTACAGGTGTTATTTTCTTCCTTGAAATATTTTTTAGAATTCCCTAGATTACAGTGACTCTGAACAAAGATATTTTCTAAAAATTTCCCATTGTTCTGTTACTCCCCATTCAGGCAAATTTCAAATTTACTGATTTATATTACATGAGAGATAATTATTGGAACTATATATTGGGTTACCGTTTTTGTTTTTTGATATCTGAGGCAGCAACCCTACTAATGAATGAAGCTTGTCCTGCCACTCTATTGGCAGCTACATATCAAGGTTGGTTAGACTTAATGCTGAGTGTTTTCAGTAATGGGTAAAGTTCCAAAAGTCCCTGGATTACTTGGGGGCTAGTCACAGAAGCCATACCTGGACAAGCAAATTGGAAAATTGAAGCAATATATGTATCTTGATAATTCAAATAAATGTTCTAACGTTTACCTCAATTACCTTGAATCTACAAGAAAACGTGTTCTTTCTTATGTTTGAATTAACATGAAAACTGCCTCAGTGTTTTATTTCAGTTTTCATGTCTACATAACGCTGTTGGGTAATAATAATAGTGACAGCTTCCATTATGATCCAGGCAGTATCAGGTGATTTTTATACTATTTCTAAACCTACCAACCCCACAAACTAGGCATTGTTATTCCCATTTTACCCATAAGGAAACTAAGCTTATAGAAGATCCAGGATTTATGAAGAGCTTTGAAGTGATCATTTTCTTTGAGGAAAATTGGCAAAGTGATGAAAGAAACAATACATGTCGTTAAGTCTCAGGAAATGAATAAATGCTAGCAACATTACAAAGACAAGAAGTAAAGTCCAAAGTCTTCACTCCTCTTGTTTGGACATAGTATGATAGTGATTTTTGTCTTTGCCTCCCTTTTTTGTGAGTTTAGATTATGATTTCCATGCTTTTAAAAAAAGTTTAATTTCATTTTCCAAATCTTCAAGTGATTAAGTGGAAACCAAAAGGCTTTAAAACAAAAAGATATTGTGCTCCATCTAAAATAGCATATGTCAAAATACCAGTTGCATCCGCCATCTAAGGCAGTTTATTTGTACAACTAACCTGCATGAGAATGCAATAACTGGCTCTCATTCTGACAGAGGCTGTCTGTGTGCTCCAATCCCTCGAATACTGATGGAATTGTGATTACACCCTGAAAAGAGAAGACTCTGAATACAAATTTTAGAGGGCCAGAAAGTGTTTAATGTCTCATTGTTTGCATCGAGATTCTAAATCACATTCAAGTCAATGACTCTGATCTTCATATCAATGCACAAACAGAACAGAAGAGAAAAGCCAGGAAAGCTGTTTTCTGAGTCAAACACTGATTTTGTTCTCATATTACCAGCAAGAGACCATTTGGGATATTCAAGCCTGAGGTTGAGTGCTGCGCATTTGTTAGAACTCCTCAATGCTTGAAATGGGTTTTCCCTTTAGGGAGCCCATCCATTTGGACAAGTGCTACATCAGATCAAAAGACATGGGAAGAGGTATTTTGCTCACAGATTGAATTTTTTTCTGGCAAAATAACATAGCCTTTTAGCACAACATTGTCTATTCTCTACTGAGTGTTCTTTTTTTTTTTAATAGTTGGAGTCTTTTCCAATAAGTGTCAGGCTTTTTTCATGTGGCAAATTGGCTAGCAGCCACCTGGAGATCATTTGAAGTGAAAGCTGGCGTTATGGGATTTAGTTTCTCAGCTACAGTTGGTATTGTTTTCCAGTTTATTAAATGTTGATCAAATTTCTCATTGTATTGAACTGATCATCATTTGATTTTTGTATTTACTATTTGAGAAACACAAATATTAATATAGGCTTTTGGTTGTAATGGTACTTTGTTAAAAATGTTATGAAACTACTAAAAGGAAATTGTGTCTATAGTGTTTTTTTTTTAATCTCTTTTAATTGAAAGAAGGGCAGTGACATCAGCACATTAAGTCTATCATCACCTTAAATAATTTGAAGAGAATTATGATAAACCCAAATTGTTATTTTAACTATAATGAAAGGTTAATCTAGCATTGAAAAACAATGGCCATGCTTTATTTATTATGGTGATACTGATCCATTTTAGTATCAGTATCTCTTAGAAACATTACTTATGAGAGCCTTGAATGCAAATCCTGGGCCACATTCTGTGGTGAACCAGCATCAGGTAGCTGGGCACAGCATTGCCAGCTGGGGAGGGGGAAATATTAAGGGATAAAGAAAACGAGGGGAAAAGTGTTTTATCTGATTTTCTTCACTATGCATTTAGAATTCCTGGCATGACTGATCCAGTTTTCTCCTGCTGTCATTGGCAATCGTTGCCAATCATGGCTAATCATCTAATTCGAAAATGAAAAGAGAGTTGGCCAAGATGCAGTTGGAACTCCTTCTGCTGCATCCCTGGGGATGTTACAGGAAACTTTACAAATTCCTGTTTCCAAAATACTGTCTTCTGATACAACATAATGGAAAATTGGAGCAATTATTTAGATAATATGTGCAAACAGTTCATTTTCACCTTTGGTTTATTCAAGAAAAATATCCAACTCTTAGTTACAGTCTTTCCTGACTTTTAGCACTTCTTGCTAGAACCATTACCTTTTCTGAAATTCTACTTAATTGGTGTTTGAATCCATCTACGGCTTGCCCTCCATGGTGCCTGGAATCCATTAGTTGCTGGATAGTCATTCATTGTTTTTAAAGCTAGTTATTTTCTTTATAATTATGAGGTAGAATAGCATAGTAGTTACAAGAACAGGAACTGGTGTCAGACTGCCTAAGTTCAAACATTACCTCCTCCACTCAATGGCTGTGTGACTTCGGATAAATCACTCAACTCTTTGGGGCTTCATTTCTTCATCTATGAAATAGGGATAATAATATTACCAATCTCAAGGGCTGATATTTAGTTGATTTACACCTGTGCACCATTTGCTAAAACACTGAAATGCTTCCATACTGATTGGTAAATAGCTGAAGCTACAAACCTCCTGAATGCCTCCCCTTCTCCCTCCTGCCTCAGTACACCTTTGACCCCCCCAGTGGTTCTGCAAGGGCCAACTTGCTCAGTAGGGGGTCTGCAGGATCCCACCTCCACACTATGTTCAGCATCTGCCTCACAGGTCAGTGCCCATGTGGTACTTGTTAATAATGTTTTTAGGATCACCCTCTTTGTAGAGTCATTGTGAGTTTTAAACGAGTTGATATATGTGGATATATTTAGAATAATACCTGGCATCCATTAAGCACTGTCCAAGTGGCTATTATAGGTAGATGGTCAGTCTTTCATGTATTTTTTAAAATATGTTTTTATTGATTTTTAGAGAGAAGAGAAGGGAGAGGGATAGAGAAATAGAAACACTGATGAAAAACATCATCAATCAGCTGCCTCCTGCATGCCCCCTACCAGGGATCAAGTCCGAAATCCAGGCATGTTCCCTGACCTGGAATTGAACCATGAACTCTTGGTTCCTGGGTCGACTCTCAACAACTGAGCCACATCTGCTGGGCAAGTCTTCGTGTATTTCACACATCCCTCTGAAGTACAGTGCAGCTGGTGAGCAATCTAGTTAACCATTCTTTTTTTTAAAATTAAATTCAGTTTAACTTAATTTTATTGTGGTAAGAACACTTAACATGAGATCTATCCTCAACAAAATTTTAAGTGTACTATATAGTATTGTTAATTATAATCATGATATTGTATAGCAGATCTCTAGAACTTATTCATCTTGCGTAACTAAAACTTTATTCCCATTGAACAGTGACTTCCTATTTTCCCCTCCCCCATCTCTTAGTAATAGCCATTGGACTTTCTGCTTCTATGTTCTTGACTATTTTAGATAACTCATGTAAGTTTAATCATGCAGTATTTATCCTTCTATGACTGGCTTGTTTCACCTAGCATAATGTCCTCAAGGTTCATCCATGTTTTCACATATTGCAAAGCTTCCTTTTTTAAGGCTGAATAATAATTGTATGTATATATCACATTTTCTTTATCCATTTACGTGTTGATGGATAAAGGTTGTTTTCACATCTTGACTATTGTGAATAGCTGCAATTAAACACAGATGTATTAAACCTCTTTGAGATCTTGATTTCAATTATTTTGGATAAATACCCAGAAATGAGATTGTTGGATCACATGGTATTTCTATTTTTAATTTTTGGAGAAACCTCCATACTAATTTCTATAACGGCTGCACCATTTTGCATTTGGACCAGAAACATGTAAAGGTTTCAGTTTCTCCACATCCTTGCCAACACTTGTCTTTTTGGTAATAGTTCTCCTGCTAGATGTAGAGTGCTATCTCACTGTGATTTTGATTTTTTATTTCTCTGATGATTAGTGACATTGAATGTCTTTTTATAAACCCATTTGTCGTCTTTGGAGAAATGTCCATTCAAGCCCTTTGCCCATTAAGAAAAAATCAGGTTATGCGTTTTTTTGCTATTGAGTTGTAGGAATTCTTTATATATTTTGGAAATTAATCCCTTATAAGATATATGATTTATAAATATTTTCTCCCATTTCAGATTGCTTTACAATCAATCTATTGGTTGTTTTTTATGGATTTCTTTTGTTGTTATTGTTGCCTTAGCACTTTTGGTGTCATAGCCATGAAATCATAGCCAAGAACGATGTCATGTAACATTTTCCTATGTTTTATCCTAGTAGTTTTACAATTTCAGGTCTTACTGAAATTTAACCATTTGAGTTGTTTTTATGTATGGTGTGAGATAAGGATCCAATGTTTTTCTTTTGCATGAGAATATCCAATTTTCCTAACACCATTTGTTAAGGAGACTATCCTTTGCCCACTGTAATATGTTTGGCACTCTTGTTGAAGATAAGTTGACTGTAAATGCATGAGTTTATTTCTAAATTATCTATTCTATTCCATTGGTACGTCTGTCTTTTTTACAGTGCCATGCTGTTTTAATTAGTGTAGCTTTGTAACATATTTTGAAATCAGGAAGTATGATGACTCCAACTTTGTTCTTCCTCAGGATTGTTTTACCTATTCAGAGTCCTTTGGGTTTATATGAATTTTAGAATTGTTTTTCTATTCCCATAAAAATGCCATTAAGAACTTGATAAGGATTTTGTTTTTAGATTGCTTTGGGTAGCATGGATATTTTAACAACATTAAGTTGCCAAATCCATAAACACAGATGTGTTTCCATTTATTTGTGTCTTTAATTTTTTCATCATTGTTTTGTAGTTTTCAATGTATAAATATTTCATCTCCTTAGTTAAGTCCTTTCCTAAGTACTTTTATTTTTTTAGGCTAGTGTAAATGGGATTGTTTTCTTAATTTATTTTTCAGATAGTTCATTGATGGTGTATTGAAATGTTGATTTTGAATTATCCAACTTTATTGAATTTATTTATTCTAACAGTTTTTATAGAGCCTTTAGAATTATATACATATATGATTATGTCATCTGTAGAAACAATTTTACATTTCCTTTCTAATATTGATGCCTTTTTTTTTCTTCCCCAGTTGCTCTGGCTAAGACTTCCAGTACCATGTTTAACAAAAGAGGTAAGAGTAGACTTCCTTGCCTTGTTCCTAATCTTGGAGGGAAAGCTTCAAATCTTCACTGTTGAGTATGATATTGAATATAGGCTTTCCATATATGGCTTCTGTTTTATTGATGTAGTTTCCTTCTTTTCATAGTTTATTGAAAGGTTTTATTATGAAAGAGTATTGCATTTTGTCAAATGCTTTTTCTGCATCTATTGAGATAGGATCATGTGATTTTCATCCTTCATTCTGTTATTGTGGCATATGATATTAATTGATTTTCATATGTTGAACCATCCTTTGCAGGAATAAATCTCACCTGGTCATGGTGTGTGATCCTTTTAGTTTGCTGTTGAATTCAGTTTACTAGTATTTTATTGAGGACTTTTTTCATCTATGTTCACCAGAGATGTTGGACTACAGTTTTATTTTCTTGTGGTGTCTTTCTTTGTCTGGCTTTGTTAACAGGGTAATGTTGGTCTCATAAATAAATTTGGAAGTGTTTCCTCCTCTTCAATTTTTTGTAAGAGTTTGAGAAGATGGGCATTAACTCTCCTTTAAATGTTTGGTATAATTCACCAATGAAGCCATCTGGTCTTGGGCTTTTCTTGTTGGGAGGTTTTTGATTACTGGTACAATCTGATGTTAACTAGAGATCTTTTACTTTCTGTTTTGTCATAATTCAGCCTAGGTTATCTTGCTTGCTGGAGTGTAATTTCTCATAGTAGTCTCTTATGATCCTTTTTATTTCTGTAACATTGGTTGTAACATCTCCTCTTTTGTTTCTGATTTTATTTATTTGAATCCTCTCTTTTTCTTAAGTAAGTCTAGCTTGTCAATTTTACTTACCTTTTCAAAAAACCAACTTTTTTTTTGCCAGTTTTCCCATTGTTTTATATTCTATACTTCATTTACTTTTTCCTAATTTTATTATTTCCTTCTGCACTTAGTTTCTTCTTATAGTGCTTAAGGGGTAAAGTTAAGTTGCTTATTTGAGATCTTTCTTCTTATTTAATGTAGGAATTTATCACTATAAACTTTCCTCTTAGTTCTGGTTTTGCTGCATCACATAAATTTTTGTTAAGTTGGTTTTTGTTTCCATATGTCTCAAGGTATTTTCTAATTTTTATTTTTATTTTTATTTTATCCATTTGTTGTTCAAAAGCATGTTGTTTAATTTCCATGAAGGTGTGAATTTTCCAGTTTTCCTTTTGCTATTGACTTTTAGTTTTCACTCCATTGTGGTTGGAAAATATACTTGGTATGATTTCAATCTTCTTAAATTTGCTAAGAGTTGTTTTGCGACATAACATGTGATCTATCATAACGAATAGTCCATGTGTGCTTGAGAAGAATGAGAATTTTGCTGCTATTGGGTGGAATGTTCTGTATACGTCAAGTAATTTCTAAGTTTCAGGCACTGTCCTAGGTATTTGGAAGATGTCAATGAATAAAACAAATATCTCTACCTTCATAGAACTTCCTTGTTGGAAGCGACCTAAAATAAGCAATAAACATGAAAAGTAAAGTATAGTATGTCTGAAAGTGATAAATGTGTTGACTCTCAACTCTCCAAAAGACTACCAGCAAACCTGTTGATTAAGCAAAGTTAAGTTTATTTGACCTACTGCAGTAAAATGAAGAACATCACCTTGACAGAGCTTTAGGTAGTGTCTCAAAAGGCAGCAGATCAATGAGGGGTGTTTGTGATATCTGGGGCTTGGGATGAAGTGGCTTAAGATATGCCCTTTGGGACAGCATGGATGGACCTGGAGAGTATTATGCTAAGAGAAATAATCCAGGCAGAGAAAGACAAATATCATATAATCTCACTTATATGTGGAATCTAAAGAACATAATAAACTGATGAACAAAATAGATTCAGTGACATTGAAGCGTCGAACAGACTGATGAATCTCAGAGGGAAGGCTGGGGTGTAGGTGAGTGGGGAGAGAGTAACCAAAGAATTTATATGCATATATGCATAACCCATGGACACAGACAATAGTGTGGTGAAGGCCTGGGGAGAGGGGATAGGTGCAGGGTAGAAGGGGTCAATGGGGAAAAAAAGGGGACATCTGTAATACTTTCAATAATTAAAATAAATTTTAAAAAAAGATATGTCTTTCAGGGTGGGTAATCCACTGGAATTGCAGTTTGTAATAAAACTTAGGGTCAATAGAGATTCTTGAAAAGTAAACTCTTATTTAATAAGTGTAAACAATCTATTGCTTGACAGGAGAGATAATTGCCCAAATAATTAAACTGTCTGGCTTAATCAGTTTGCATCTCTTGGTGCAAAGAGTGAAGTTATTTATTGGGTTAGATACAGCCTTATCTTCTAGAGCAAAAATGTCCTGTGTCTCAATGCTATCGTTAAGCTCTGTGGATGCAGATGGTTTCATTTCTCAAGTGCTATGGGAGAAAGAAAATAGAAAACAGCAAGATAAAATGATTAAGATGCCATGAAGGGGGCAAGTTATAGTGTTAAATTAGATGGCCGCCATTGGCCTTGTAGTGAAGGTGATATTTGAAGAGACTTATAGATGGTGAAGGAGTTAGCCAAGTTGGATATCTGGTTTACGTATCTACTTTATTAAATTTCTTTAGATTTGGAGACTGGGTTGAAGTTTGATCTAAGCTGAGTACTGTTTATAGTGGTAAAAAAACCTACTTTGTCCTTAGTCTTTCCCAAATATTTCTAATGAAAAATTATGTCTGGCATTTGCATTTTCTGTGAATTCCCTCAATACGGAGCTTTATTCCAACTGGAGAAAACTGGTTTAAATGTAGGTAAATAAGAAGCTCAAAGAAGGGTGAGGTATTAAATTTAAACATTTGTCATGGGGACATTTTTGAAATTCATCTTTTCTCCTTTTACCTGCCTTTTAGTTAACCGAAGTATGCTCTAAATCTGCAAAGGAAACATTTTTCTTCTGCTAACCTGCCTTCATTTCTCTCCATTAACAATATCCCAGTGGAAACATCCATTCGAACAACCAACTGATAATTTTTGCTTTTGTTTAACAAAACACTAAATTCTCCAATTTCGCTCTGTCTCCAAAACATTCATAGAAATTAGTTTCAACTTTTGCATTTTAAGAGTCATTATTTCATGCTGTGGATAATTTTACTTCTTTTTCAATCTCACAATCTTAGCAACCACTTAGCAGGAAGATTTGCATTGTCTCTGACCAGTATCGTGGGAAAATCTACTTTGAAATGAATATATTTAATTTTATCAAAAGCTAATGTATGCCAAGTAGATACTTTTTGTTCTTTCCATAAGCCACTATATTCATAAAGAAAACAAGAAATGAATCATTCTCAATTATTATTCAGCAAGAGAATGTTTTCAGTTTTTCTTTCCTTTTCATAATGAGGAGTAGTTGTCATGGCAAAGCTAAAAACCAGCACACTGCATTCCAGTGTTAGATTCATCTTTGAGCCATAAATGGACTTTTCTTTATTGAAAAGCTTACTGAAACACAGGTGCACTCTTTCCACCAACCATATGTTGTTAAGGCAGACTGTGTAACACTGGGCTGCCAAAAGAAAGAGACTACACATATGTGAAATCACACCAGATGTGGGATGAAGAATAGAATTTCTGATTTCATTCTTCCAGTAGGTATAACCATATAAATTAATCCAAAGTCAACAAAAAAGAATCTTGTCTCCCAACAGAATATGAGTTAAAATTAGAGCAGTTACTGATCTGCTAACTTATACTGCTGAGCACACAGTGGGTACTCATTAAAACTAAGCAGTGTCATCTGAAATAGAAAGATGTAGTCTCTGCTTATCTTACTAGAGGACAAGTTAAGGCTTTTTTCAACATATAAAATGTTAAAGGCTCTTGAAATTCTTTTTTCTGTTACCTATATCACTCATTTCTACTTATATGAATAAATGTTTCTGGCTACTAGTAAAAATAGACCAAAACAAACAAACAAACAAAAACTTGTTGAGTGTTTGATTAATTGACCTCTATTCTTACAATTGGGGAAAGAGACAAGTGATACATTGTCCTGATTTTTTCCTTGGCTCTGCCACATGAATTTATGCCACTTGGTTTTACACTACCATATACCTTCCAATCTAATGTATCCTGTGAACCTGGCTCAAGATTAGAAATAAAGAAAATCTCATTCTAACATGAAAACAAGCATTTTAAGACTTTTACAGTTCTCCTTAACCACTAGTTCTATATGTTATTGATATTATAAAATCTTTGGACTTATACTTTTTATTGCCTAGTAAAATTTTACCTAATATTTTTCCTTTCTGCCACTATCTGTGTTACATTTGTGTTGATTCTCATATATGTAACTATCATGAATGGAATCTTTCTAAGCCTCACAATAGTCCTATCATTACTTTCACTTTCCAGATAAGACACATAGGCATCAAAGATGCAAAGTAGGTTGTCTAGTTCCTCAAATAGAGTTATTTTTTTCCCCCAAATACTTTTTATGTCAGAAAAATTTGCCTGAACTGACACTGCTAATATCGCTGCCCTTGTTCATCCACCACATTGCCTCCAAGCTCCTCAGGGACAGTGGAGCATTTTATCTGAATGGAGATTTAGACATCACTGGAGGACCACTCTTTATTTCATTCCTTTTTGGTGGCCTAACATAATTTCTCCTTTTCAATCAAAAATCAGAATCAATAAGCTTGAGTAACAAGTCTCCTAACGTCTTCAGGATTTGAAGAACACTCACCTAGCAAAGAACTCAGACACCCTAGTGCCTCCTAAAAGATTGTCCACTGGAATTGAGTCTATACACAGTTAACGTAGATCACTGTGCTTGTAGCCAGAAATCAGCATAATCTTCTGAATCTCACACATGCTTGCTATGCCGTAACCTCTCAGAAGCTTTCTCTAAAAGATGTAGCAAACCCAGCATCACCCCAGTCAACACCCATTGGCAAAATGATTGGGTGGAATCAGTGATCTGTTGCTAGTCAATTCTGTGAAGTCTTCTGTAGCAAGGAGGCTCACTGGAATGAATTCCTCAGGATAATCTAAAGAAATAAAGGCCCATGTTGATTTTGTTGTTTGTATATGCCAACAAAAAGAGAATTATTATGAAATTCCGTATAATCCTAACTCCTTGTTAGTTTAAAATAAAATCTATCATCTTATACATATTTTGGCCAATATTCCAGCAAGTAAAACAGTTGCCATTCGTCTTGGAAAAAAATATGAATACTTTTATAAGTTATATTTTCCATATTTACTTGCATTCTATTTTTTCACCGATTTCTTTGTTCAACCTAATTTACCCTTGTGCCCATGAGACAATTGTAATGTATATTAAGAAACCATCATAAGCTTCTCTTGACATTAAAATTGCTTACAAAAACATGATTTCTGTATATTCAAATTCTGTATTGCTTACAAGTTCTAACCCAGTAATTACTTATGCTAGACTTCCTTTTGGGAGCTTAACAGTTGGAGGTATGGACTAAAGAGGAAAGTAGACAGAATACATTTTCATGTCAGAAGACTTTACACTTCTTCATGGTTACATGACAATGAATAATAAATATGTGGGCAGACATAACTTATTTGCCTTTAAGAAATCAAATTATTGCAAAGAGTATCCACCCTTATTCCAAATTGCTCCTCAAGGTCCCTGAGTTCCAGGGCATCTGGTCCAGCCCAGAGCAAAATGATAAAGCAGGTGAAATTTACCTTGAAAAAGATTTTCTCCTCTTGCTCTTAGTAGGTCTGCTGTCCTAATTACTCCTTTAATCTCTGCTCATTTATTTATTGTCTTTACACTTTAGTGTGAATTAAGTTCTTAGATACCTTTTCTGTTATAGTTTCATTTTGATTCTTCCCTCTGAAGGAGTTTTTGGAGATTTTGCCTCCAATTCCAGGAAATATGGGGATCCTGGTATAGTGTGCTATATAGTTCCATGGGATATATTTTAGTATTAATTTTAAATGTTCTTTAATTTCTTTAAAAGAAGTGAATAGTATTAGCTTCACTTTCTCTTCTAATATCTTCTCATTTCAGGCTACACTGTGACTAAATACATATTTATTTACATTAAAGAATTATAGCAAGTTTCTCTACATGACCACTTCATTCATTATTTTTCTCATCTCCTGTCACACTTCACCTTAAAATAAAAGACCTCTCCCCTTTCTAAACTTTCCTTGTCCCCTCTTAGTTACATTTGTACAAATCAGTTATTTTTAAAAAAATACTTTTTGTTGACACAGTGTATATTCTAATGACAGAGTGGCCTCTATAAGCCGATGAAATTGAATAACTTATTGATGATCAGTAACACATTAATAATAATGATAAAACTCATATAATTTGTGTTTTTAAGGAAGTACATATAATATCAAAGATAAATATCAGTCTAGATAAAAATAAAGATGCCATTGGTCAAAGAAACACATTTCGGTTAGGGAAAAAGCATTAAATTTTGCATGGTTTTTTGCCTTCTCAAATGATGTACATGGCACTATTGGTTATGAAAGCTCAGAAATTTGGGGGGGAAATTGCCCTTCTTTCTCAGTGTTTTAATTAGAAGTGACAAATAAACACTCCATTAAAATACAATAAAGTTCTCTTCCTTCCAAAATGTTTCTGTGGTGGTGCCTACTTTGATTTCATTGCAGTCTTTCAGTGTCTGCCTCAGGCTTGGTTTTGTTGCTCTGATCATTAATATTGACATACAACAATCATTACACAAGCTTGCTTCTATAAATGGATTAATGCATTGTCAAAAATTTTGGAAGACAAAATGCTACATATAATGGTGGTATTCAGTTGACCCAGACTTCCTCTGCTTCTCTTTCTAGCTTTGCACACCACACACACACACACACACGGTATCATACCAAGGAAGCCCTGGTAGTGTGGTAAAGCTTCAAGTTCACTGTAAAATGGGGAGCTGATAACTTGAGTGTACCAAGAAGCAAGCTTTGGAAGGTTAGTAAGATGCTTCTAGAAGGGAAGAGACAAGGCCTGCATACCACAACTTTTAAGTAAATTTCTGAGAATGTATTCATATCCACATACTCATCTCAGATGTCTGCCTTGATTTATTTTTTTAAAAAATATATCTTTATTGATTTCAGAGAGAGGAAAGGAGAGGGAGAGAGATGGAAACATCAATGATGAGGGATCATCATTGATTGGCTGCCTCCTGCACGCCCCCCACTGGGGATCTAGCTCCCAACCCGGGCATGTGCCCTTACTGGGAATTGAACCTCGATATTTTACTGCCTATGTTTTCTTCTAGGATTTTTATGGTTTCAAGTCTAACATTTTAAGTCTTTAATCCATTTTGAATTTATTCTTATGTATGGTATAAGAAGGTGGTCTAATTTCATTTTTTGCATGTATCTGTCCAATTTTCCCAAAACCACTTATAGAATAGACTATCTTTACCCCATTGTATGTTTTTGCCTCCTTTGTCAAATATTAATTGACCATAAAGGAAATCTTAACCTTTTTTGACAGCACGAATGGGCCTAGAGTGCATTATTAAGTAAAATAAGCCAGTCAGAGAAAGACAAGTACCATATGATTTCACTCATATGTGGAATCTAATGAACAAGATAAACTAACAAACAAAATAGAAACAGACTCATAGATAGAGAACAGATGGACAGTGGCCTGATGGGGAGGGAGGTTATGGAGCTAGGTGAAAAATGTGAAGGGATTAAGCAAAAAAACAAAACAAAACAAAAAAACAGAAAAAAACAAACCCCACACTAAAAGAACAAAACTTCATAGACTGACAATAACATGGTGATTACCAGAGGGAAGGGAGGTTGGGGGGGAGGTAGAAGAGTAAATGGGGGGATAAATGGTGATGAGTGGGGACTTGACTTTGGGTGGTGAACATACAAAGCAATATTCAGGTGATGTATTATAGAATTGTACACTTAAAACCTATATAATTTTATTAACCCATGTCACACCAATAAATTTGATTAAAAAACATGTTGTAATTAAGAAATAATTTTAGGAGCTCCAATCTATCCATTCCGTTTTGACTGGGTCATTGCATTCAATCACCCTCCTTACTGTTCTGACTGAGGATAGTCATTGAGACATCCTTGCTGCAAAACTCACCTGGAACATTGGTCTGTTTTTCTGACTGCTAGGACTCTCACATGGCTCTTACATCAGTTTCCTCCAACAGAGAATAGGTCTGTTGCACCTGATTTCTTGATTCCAAGATTACTCTATGTACCTCAATTTATAGCACTGATCACCATCTCATGCTTTGTGCTAAAATCCTACATTTCCCCAGAATCTCTTTAAAGCCTGGAGCCTTGCTTTCTTCCTGGGGATGGAGGCCAGCCTCTAACATCTAGCAGTCCTCCCTCATGCTTATTGCCAATCTGCGTTTTAGAATATCACTATCCCCTGGATTCTCTCACCACTGGTTTTCACCACCTGTTGGCACATATTTCACACTTCTTGGAAATCCAGTACTTATAAATTACCACAATTAAGATTTCATAATCTCTTGGCCACCAGGCCTTGCCTTCCCAGGCTGTGCTGTCCTCGAACTTTGTTCCCATCTCTGCCCAGCTGTGCAGTTTTTGTGCCAGGCCCCATCACTGTCGTTTCTCACTTGACTCTCCTACTATGAGTAAACAACTAGACCATGCTAATTAGGTCTGAGATATGAGAACATGCATCTTAGTTCCTATGCTGACACACTGATCATATTTCATAGCAATTTGAATATATTACTGAGATAGGGACAATATTCTTTTTATGAAACTTATCAAGTAATAGAATCCTCGATGAAGCCCACTTTGTTCTTTCCGGCCACTCTTGTCTAACTGTACAGCTATGCTTTCCCCGAGTTCGTTGTCTCTGATAATGCCCAGCGTTTTGAGTTTCAGCGGCTCCCATTTTTCACAAGGTTGTACAATTTTGGTTGTGCAAGGCCTTGTACTCTTTCTGGAATGAAAGCTGATTCAGAAAGATTTGCATCCTTCACTTAAAACAGAGCTGTCCATCTTCCTGAACATTGTCTCAGTCTGTCCTGTTACTAAGCTGTCATTCTTTAAATCCAAGTCCATAGTCTTACATTTTTAGCTACCTAAGTCGGAGGAAAGATATCCCAATAAAAGAAAACTGTTCAAGAAGGATGCATCAGTCTTCTGCTCAAGAAGTCCTGATACCATGCTGGCAGGGGGAATTGGAATATCACTTACTGGCTGTTTTATTTTTTTGTAGAGGAATAAGATTTTTCATAACTTTGAAAAACACATTCATGGAAATTACCTAGGATGCATTTATTAGATCAAGAAAGTCTGCAATATGTTCTGATTAGCCCAAATTATTATACTTATGTTATGCATGATAATTATAGATATAGATATATATGCTTTACTTATAATTTTATATATAAATCTCAATATTTTAGAAAGATTAAAAATTAGAAAACCCTCAAAACCTAATGCCATTAAAATCTGGTACCTGAAAATATTGAAGTATGTCTTAAGATGATATAGAAGCAAACTCATATTCTAGAGTTTGTTTACAATGGCTCTGCATGAATTGCCATCATAATGAGTTCTAGGCTGTGGCTAGTGTTTATAAATCTGAGCATTTGTAGAATTCATGTGTTGATAACACCTAGACATATCTATGGATGACTTTCTAGTCTAAATTATTTCTCTTCTTTGCTACATTATACCAATTACCAGCAGTTCTCTAAAAGCACATTCAAGAAAATGAAATCTTAACTATTTTTCATCCAAGTTAGGTGACTAGTGAGGAAATATATAATAAATTTATATGTTATATTTATAATTCAATAAAGTTATAAAGTTTACTAGTTTATCAATATATTAGTAATTATATAATTAGTTCTATAGAAGTTGTCAATTTATTGATGTATTAGTAATTGTAAAATTAAAAATATTTAGTTATGGCTACCATTTATTGTGTTTATTATGTGTTATGTGTTTTAACTGTGTAAGTATTCATCCCCATAATCACACTATGAGGCAGATAATTACTTGAGTTATTTCAAAGATGAGGAGACCAAGATTTAAAGATTAAAAATCTTCACCAGATCACTCAGGCAATGAGGAGGTTACCTGGGACTTTGCCTTACTCCCACGTTTTTTACATCATTACCTCCAACGCGTCAAAAGCAGAGCCAAGGAATAACAGTGACAACTTATTAACACTGAGGTCATCTACACGTTGCCATTTCAAGTAAACAGGGTCCAATCTTGGTTAAGTATTCAATGAAATTGATTTATGATTCAATGCCAATGTCAAGTAGGTGAAGTGACAGTGTATGAAGCTGCATAAAGGCACTGGGCAGATTAGCCGACAGCACTCTACACTGGACCTCACTGAGGCGTCCCTCCTGATCAGTGTGTCCCTGGCGGGGCGCCCTGTTCACCTGGGCTGCTGGGCTGCTGTACTACAAGCAGCAGGGACTACACCCCTACTGGACACTGGAAGAGAGCATAAGAAACTGTCTGTTTGTCAGATCACCATTCACCCCAACCCAGGGGAATCTAAGAGAAAGCCCATTAAATGGAGAAAACACAATAACTTCTAATGTCTTCACCATTATCAAGGCCATTAAAGAGATATAAAAAGCGCAGCAGCTAACCACATTCATAAATAGTAAACTAGCCTTTGAGAAGGCAGTAAGAAGTCAGTCTCATAAGTAAGTAGATATACGTTAATTTAATTTTATTGGAATGAGAAGTAGAAAAACATAAAACATTAATCACTATCTCAGGAATGATTTATTTTGCATATATGCCTGCAGAGAGAAGGAGAGCTGTTTGCTTTTGGTAATCTTCCAGCTGCTGCTTCCTTCTTTATCATGAAGAGGCTGAATTCATCATGCATCTTCCATATGTCTGTAGTAGATTAGCCTGGATGTGGCTTTCCTCTGCTTTCCTGTGTGCAGCCAGATCCACTGACTTTCATGGGCAAACAGTGGCAAATTCTGTATTCATGATAAAGCTATCATGCCTCAGACCTCTGGGCCAGACAGTCTGATCCAAGGCCTGTAACAGATGCCCAAAGAATTATTTCTCCCCCATTATATCTGAATGGGCCCTTGTCTTTTCTTTCATATTTTTTTCATCCTTACTGAGATATAATTGACATAATATTATATAAGTTTAAGGTATACAGTGTGTTATTTACTATACGTATATGTTGCATGATGACCACAATGACATTAGCTAACACATATAGCACCTCACATAGTTATAATTTTTTGTGTGAGATGAAAACTTCAAGATCTGCTCTCTCAGTGACTTCCAAGTATACAATACACCACTGTTGACTATAGTCGCCATTATACATATTTCGTCCCCAGAACATATTCATCTTATAGCTAGAAGTTTGTACCCTTTGACCACCTTTATCCATATGCCCCACCCCACAACCTTCTGGCCACTGGCAACCACCTTGTAATCTCTGTTTATATGAGATTAACTTTTCTTAGATTACACATCAAATGAGATCGCTTGGTATTTTTCTTTCTCTGTTTGACTTTTTTACTTAGCTTAATGCCCTCCAAGCTCATCTATGCTATTGCAAATGGCAGGATTTTCCTCTTTTTTGTGGTTGCATAATATTCCATTGTATGCATATAGATCATATTTTCTTTATTCATCCACTGATGGGCATTTAGGTTGTTTCTGTGTCTTGGTTATTGTGCATAATACTATAAGGAACATGGGGGTACAGAAATCTCTTTGATAAGAAATTTTGTTTCCTTTGGATCCATATCTAGAGGTGTGATTGCTGGGTCATATGGTATTCTTATTTTTATTCTTTTGAGGAACCTCAATACTGTTTTCCTCAGAGCCTGCACCAATTTACATTCCCATCAACAGTGCACAGGGTCCCCTTTTCCCCATATCCTCACTGGCACTTGTTATCTTTTGTCTTTTTTGTAGTAGCCATTCTAACAGGTGTGAGGTGATATCTCATTGTGGTTTTGACTTGCATCTCCCTGATGATTAGTGACACTGAGTGCCTTTTCATGTACCTATTGGCCATGTATAGCTTCTTTCAAAAAATGCTTATTCAGGTTCTTTGTGAATGAACCTTTTTCTAAGAAAATGGCTCATCAAAAATATGGTTTTCTGAATTTTCTGATGGGTGCAGGTCAGTACATACATTGTATCCAGTTGAGGGAATCACTTTCCTATTAAGAGCTATGAGAAGTTCATCTAATACATTGATAAAATATAACTTCCATAGTCAGCTTGAGTTTTAGCCTACTCAAGTCTTGTCTGTGACAAAATTTTTAGAAATAAAAGGAAATTTTTAAGTTTAAAATTAACTCAAACTATCCGGGAAATAACAATTCTATATATACAGACACTACCATGTATAGACAACCCACTGCAAAATCCAAAATACCAAACCTGATGTCAAGAAGGGCTGTGGACCAGAGGGTAGGTCTAGTGGTATGGCAATGGTCTGACCTTTTCCCTTTCTTTCTTTCTTTCTTTCTTTCTTTCTTTCTTTCTTTCTTTCTTTCTTTCTTTCTTTCTTTCTTTCTTTCTTTCTTTCTTTCTTTCTTTCTTTCTTTCTTTCTTTCTCTCTCTCTCTCTCTCTCTCTCTCTCTCTCTCTCTCTCTCTCTCTCTCTCTCTCTCTCTTTCTTTCTTTCTTCTTTCTTTCTTTTTCTTCCTTTCTTTTTTTAAATTCTTTATTGTTGGGAGTATTACAGATTCCCCCTTTTATTCCCTGACATTGCCCCTCCACCCAGACCTCGCCCCGCCCCAGGCCTTTACCACACTGTCGTCTGTGTCCTGGGTAACGCATATATGCTTATAAGTTCTTTGGTTTATATCTTCCCCCCCTGCCCCCTTCCCTCTGAGATTCTCAGTCTGTTCCTTGTTTCCATGCCTCTGGTTTTACTTTATTCATCAATTTATTATGTTCATTAGATTCTTTGTTCATTTATTTTGATGTTTAGATTCAATTGATGATAGATAGATATTTATTGCCATTGTTCATATTTTTTATCTTTCTTTTTTATGGAAAATACCCAGTTACAAAGCTTAACCAAAAGATTTTACAAAGGGCTAGTGTAAGGTAATTGCCTATTTTTAGAACTGTTTGGTCATAATTCAAAACGACCAACTCCAGAAAACAATTTCTTATTTAAGCCTTCTTGAAACTCATATTTCTGATGGAAATATGTAAATTGCATGTATTCTGTAAAGCACATTTTTAAGCTTATACAAAGGGAGTTTTTATCCTGTAAACTTATCAGGAAATTATAGACATATTATAATTATCCCATTATTGCTCACACATTGTTGCAACTCTCATTAGGCACATCTTTCAGGGAATTTCCTCCTGAAAAACTCCAGCAGAGGTTGTTCTCTTATCCCCCCCCCCTTTTTTTGGGGGGGGCAGTTTCTTTTAGCTTTATTGAGGTACAATTGAGAAATAAAGTTGTAAGAAATCTGAAATGTACAACATGATGATCTGATGTTTGCATACACTGTGAAAGGCTTCCCTCGTCAAGATGATTTAGCATGTCCATGGCCAGAGGAGGCTGTTCTGACATCGGTGGGCTCTGAGCTTCTGAAGAGGCCAGAGGGGACTCTGAACTAACCCAACAGTCAAACTGAAGATCAGGATGGGGCCATATAATTTACACTGATGGGTCTGGTGTTTTGTATAGTTTGTAAACCAGCTCTAAAAAAATTTCCAAACTGAATTCTAATCAAGCCCTGAGTGACAGCAACCTTCATCGAAATAAGTAGCTAGTTCTCAAACATATGAACTTTTTTAAAGAACAGTGCTCACTGGGGATCATACTTCAGCATATTTATTAAAAATTCCCTTACTTAAAATTATCCCATTTAGCAGGAGACCAAAAGCTAGGCACTGAGCTCAGAGTGTCTAATTTTATCTTTTAAACCTCCCCTAGCCTAGAAGAAGCCATCTTTTGCTCAAGGATGGAGTCTATTTCCCAGATTAATTTATATTACCCTAGAGACAAGTATTAGAAAGCAATATTCTTTGTGCTTATAGTTACTAAACCACAGCTTACATTAAAAGTAGTATTATCAAAATGCCAAAAACTAAGCAGGATGGGGAATTGTTTCATGACAGTAAACTTATCTTTTATGAAAACGATGTTAAGCACTTTTTACTTTCCATGAAAGGAAGTAAGTTTTCTTCTCCATTGAAAATAAGTGAGAAAAACACTGCTGCTTCCAAGCTATAGGTAGGAATTGAAACACTTTAATAATACATTATACAGATGTTTACCCATTAAAAATTTTCTAAAGTGCTTATTAAGGAGCAGAACTGGAATATTATAAATCACATAAATTGAGGGGTAACAACAGCTTTAAAGTCACAGACACAAATCAGTATTTTTGTGGATAAACTAATGCATGCTCTGCAGAAAAGCTAGAAATGCTCCGATTCTTCACCCAAATATATTGGGTTTCCCAAGAAGGATGTCTCATATGGCCTCTGGGAACCAGTGTTCTTCGTCCTCATGTGGTGCTTGCTGTAGGTGCCCTGTTCAGCCCTGGCTTATTGTGGAGGAGTTCATGTGGGCTCTAGAAACAAAAGCAGCATCTGGACCAGTCCGGTCTGCTAAGGGGCTGTCTACTGTCCACATGCCCACCCATGTCTTGTTATGTGCCTCCTATTATCCAGGGCAGACTAACCCAATCCTGTGATGGGTAAAACTTAGCTCACACATGTGAAGACCCCTGATACAGAGTTTCTGTTAATGAGCCAGCTCTTTACTTGCCAGGACTTGTAACACTAAGGTTGTTACTGCAACATTGAGATTGCCACTCTCTCTTATGAATTTTGCCTTAACTACTAAAGGATACAATTGGGGAAAATTGTAATAAAAATCATAACGGTTATAATAGCAAGTTGCTAATGTTAATGAAGTCCTACTATATGCCACAGATTCTTCTACATTGTGCTTTACTTTGATTAACTCATTTAATCTTCACAATAACCATTTAAGTCAGGGCAATTATATCTCCCATTTTACTGTGAGGACTGTAACTTGCCCAAGGTCACGGCTTCTGGTTTCAGGCCGCAGCATCTGATGACTGGAAAGAAAGAGGAAGGAAGCAGAGTGAAATTTTGCCTTTGTTATATTTTGTTCTCTATTCTTAATTTTAAAAGCAATTAAATGGAATTAAAAAATATTTTTCTCACATTCAAAGCAGGGGCCATGTCTGTTTTCTGTCTCCATGGTATCTCTGGCACTTACACAGACAATAAATATTCATGGGACAAATGAATGAATGATCTAAAAAACTTTTAGTTACTTTTTCATATGTGATCTTCATTCTCTTTCTTGTCTTTCCAATTTCTGTGCCTTTTTTAAAATCTCCACTAAAGAATTGCTGAACGATGTCTGTATTAAAGTAATTCGACACTCTTTGTGAATAATTGACACAGCTTTCTGTTGGCTGTGATTGCTAATAGAAGAATTGGGGCTGGTGTGGGAGATGAGTCAATTAAGAATGTTTTCCTTACAGAAACTAATCAACAAGACTTCCCTGAGATACGTAATGAGGAGCATTCTGAAATGCAGAGCCCATATCTAGGTGGTGAGCATCCTTTCGTGAGATCATTTACTATACTGTTTTGTTAATTATTTCTGGCAGCAAGGATAATTCTAAAATACAATCTCTGGTTGCATGTGCCAAAGCTGACAATGCTGATAGAGCCTAGTAAGTTCTATGCAATGTGTCTATAAGTTGATTTACAAAGCTACTTAATGAGTAAAACATACAGGGATTATGTGTGAGTGTGCGGCTTCTCAACCGAGCCCTGGTCATTCAGAGGGAACCGTATTTTAGTTCTTTAGGTCTTTGTAGTTGCTAAAAGTTCATTTGATTATCAATCCTGAAATTCCTCATATTTTTATATCTTTTGGTCATTTCATTTTCTTGGTTCTGAGAAGATGCTAACCATCTTCATTAAAGGAATAACAAAATAGTTTTACTTCACACAGTGCTTTCTTTTAAACTCCTTGAGAGCATCCTAGAATTTAAAAGCATCCATTCATAAATTATTCTTATGATTGAACCTTGGTTAATTTACTTAAACTTAGTGTTCCCTCTTCTCCATTTGCAAATGAAAAAATAGTCTTGACTCTCTTTTCCAAGGAGCCAATAAAAATGATTTTTCTAGCCTTCCCTATAAAGTACTTTAAAAATAAATAATTGCTCTGGATATAAGAAAAACTAACCATAAATATATATATTAAAAAAAATGTTTTAAAGTAGCTAGTTAAAAAATCCAGGATGCAAACAAGGACTTGCCAGTGCTGAATAAAGCAGAAAACATATTTTTGCTCACTTAATTATTAACATCTATTTAATCAGCGATGGAGTCATTTTCTTTTAGTGAGCGTCTGGTAGGGGAGCTCCGCAACACAACCATGACCTCCTTCTGTTGTGCTCAGCTCAAGATCACCTTTAATGAAATGTGACGATAGGGCAGTTCCCTTGATCAAAGCTCTCAAATAAAATAACTGGATAGGTGAATTTGCCAGCTAGGGGGAAAAAGGAGAAAAGGGAGCTATAAATCCTATAAGAATAGTTTTATTGTTTTTTAGAACTTTTGTGGATTATTTAAATTGTTCTTCTCTGATTGCAATAGTTGATAATGTTTCATTTTGTTTAACAGCATTTGCTTTGATTGTATCATAATCATAGGTAACAAGTTGCTCCCACACCTACCTTATTGTGTCTCTCCAGTGATGGGAAGGGTAATTGAAGCCTTGTGAATGTGCTTTCCAAGACCATAATAGTCAAAATCTGAAGTTTTATATTTGTAGGAAATTTCTGTTACAGAACCTTACCGACTTACATTATTTCAGACTTATTTCTTGACAGTTTAATTTTATACACTCATCCATTCTAATCGCTCCCTCACAAATTTTAATAATACTATTCAGTTTGGCAGTATTGCAGCAGAGAGATAAATTTTCCCATTTTTGTTCTTTTTGGGCAGGCCCACAGCATTGTAGAGAACATTTTTTT
Organism: Miniopterus schreibersii; assembly: GCF_964146895.1. Classification (NCBI taxonomy): domain Eukaryota; kingdom Metazoa; phylum Chordata; class Mammalia; order Chiroptera; family Miniopteridae; genus Miniopterus; species Miniopterus schreibersii. Next base: position 62,976,450 of record NC_138106.1, on the reverse strand, counting down.
AAAAAATTCAGTCTTCTCATATGCCAGAGCTTTGGAGAAACCTCTGATCTTACCTTGCACCCTAGACCTCCAGCTCTAATTTCAGAGGTAATCAATGGGGAGAACCCTCCCCCTCCCTCTTGCTTTGCACGGTCCCCTAGACCTGGTGTCCATTTATGCATCTTCCCCAGGTTGGTTTGGGAGTGAACAAAAATGTCATTGTGCAGGAGTCAAGCCGGGACTCAGAACCAGTTCATGAATGCCTTGTCTTTGCCCATGCATATTTTGGAGTTTAGGGTGTGTGTGTGAGGGGGGAGATGCTTGTATCTACTCTAATAATACCATGATCACAACCAGGTGAGACATCTGCTGCTTATTCTCTTGATAGTAACTGCAGTTCCTGTGGAAAGGAAAATGGTGTTGCAGTACAGTAGAGAGAATGTGGGCTAAACCTAGAAAGAATCATCTAGGTTCAGATTTCAGCTCTGGATTCACAAATAATTAGCTTTAATTACTTTTGCATGTTCATTAAACCCATCTGAATCTGTTTTCTTATCTGTAAAATAGAAATAATAGTACAGAGCTCATAGGATAATTTTGAGTATTAAGTAAAGTACAGGAACATTGTATGCTTTCAATAAGTGTGTGTTCTCTCCTGCTCCTTAGTGCTCTACTGAGGTGGCTTACCATCAAACATGGAAATACAATATCTGAAGCAGAACTATCAAAATAGGAATAATAAAAAAGGGGGTAAAATAATTAGGGTAAACAAATGCCTAATGTCTATACTGTAACTAATTGTAGCACTTAGCTCTTAGGTGCTTTTTGTCTTGATGGACAAAGTGACAAGATAAACACAGTAGGTTACGTTATTACTGATATTTGAGAAAAGAAAATAAGACTGGCCAACTCTTTCTGTACTAATGTTTCTAATATTAAATGTTAAGGACCTTTATCTATTTCATTACAATTTTAATTAAAAGTTAATTACAAATTCAGTAGGGAAGAGGGAGCATTACCAAAGATGAGGTGGCTATTTCCCTGGTCAGGTTTGGCCACCTCTTTCTTAACAGATGAGGGAACCTTGTTAGGATACTCTTGCCAGGTTGGAACTGCAGGTTCTTCTATTATAGAAATTATGGGAAAAAAGAAAGTAGACTAAATGACATCCTAGTGAGATAAATGACTGATATATTTTTTCTTATGCTTCTATGAGTTCAGGAAGATGAATTAGTATTTTCTTGCCTCTGCTTCTTCTTTAGTGACTGCACGCATGTAGACCTTTCCCTTCAGTCTCTCCCTGCAATTGTTCAGTTGTTTCCTCCTTGGTTCAGTGCCAATGCTACCCCCCAACACCACACATATATAACTCTTCACAAAGTCCATGGCCCTCATCAGTCAAGAAGTCTGCTCATTTGAAACAAGCGTGAAGACTTGATTTTTAAGGCACTTACCTACAATTGGTACTCGTATGACTTTTTAGTATAAAGGAAAGGGGTAATTTTCTAAATTCCTGACAGATATTAATCTTTGGGATTTGCTGATAAGAAATTGGAATTCTTGGGAATTTAGAGAATTCTACAGATCACAAATGACCCTTAAAATATTTCCAACATTCTTCATAGTTCTTATGACCTATAAAAAATTATTACGAATACAAATGAAATATTTAAGTTAGTAGTATTTACAAAGAACTGTAACTGATAGTGTATACTTAAATTCTGTAAAACACCAGTAAAAAATACTGGTTTATATTTGAGTAAAGGAACATTCTGAAGCCTAGTAAAGTTAACATCACTTACTACACATGATCATGTACCAAAATTGCCAATATAAGGACTTATTTTGTTTCCTAAACTTTTTATTTTTTATTACATTACTCATAGGATTTGTTTAAATTTATATAGCACACGCATATAAATTTATTAAAATTTATTTTATTTGCAAGCATGACTCGCTGTTAGTAGCAAATAGGGCTATGAACACACACTTATAATACAGCAATAGCCACACACCATAAAGGAAAGTTCTTTCCTCCTGCTCCTATGCAGTTTCCTTAATGTCTGAGTCTCCTGTCACCATTTCCTGCTCCCACCTCCAGTTGACTGTAGAATTTTTTGAACCAGTGCTTTCTCTATGCTGTTTGTTATGTTTTAATTCTTACAAGAGAATTATACTTTTTTCTATTTTCTCTATTGTCAACTGATTTTTCTCCTGATTCCAAAGAAACATAAATCACCCAGAAATTGGAGAAATGGATTCTTTATTAAAAACACTCAAAAATAGCCCCTCCTTTTAAGACCATGGTTCTCAACCTTGGTGACACTTTAAATTCACTTGGATACTATTTTTTGAAATAGCCATGCTTGGGCGGTGGTCTCCAGGAAGTTGATTTAATGGGATTAATTTAATCAAATACAGGTAATTTTGTTGTGTAGCCAGGTTTGAGAACTGCTTCTCCAGGAACCAACCAAAGGGTTACTCCCCATACTGTAACTCGATGAATATCCTTTTAAGTGTTTTTCATTCTTTCCTTGTACATGAATTTACTTCTGTATTCTCTGAAATTGTAAAATTCTTGAGGGAAGATATATTTTCTGCTGGAAGCTTATTTTTTGATCAGCAATTTCACAACCTAAGAGGTTGTTTCCATTTTCCTAAATACGTTAGAAGTAAATTGAATAAAATGATATCTAAAAAATAGTGTGTAGGTCTCAAAGCCCCAAAGCTGAGCTTTAGAAATAAATGAGTATATGAGAGACATATGGAAACCATAATATTTAAAAGGTTAATATATTAAATGTTAGTACCTTTCTTATTACATTTTGGCAGTTGTAAGTATTTAATTGATCTTACTTTTTATTTATCAAATAAATATATACACTTGTTTTTTAAAAAAGTAATTCAGAATTATTTATAATTAAAACAAGACTTACCTATTCATCTTCTTCTACAAAAATATCCATTTTTAATTATTTCAGCTGTTTGTCCTACTTGTCATCTTAGCATTTCTAAATAATATGATTATACTGTTATTTCTTGATGAATTATTTTTTGACATCTATTTATTTTCTGCCACAATAGCAAGGATTTAACTATATGCTCTCCCCCAATATTTCCTCCATCCTTCCATTAAATTACATTATTATTTTACAATTCTCTTCTGGCTACTTTTCTGATTTCAATTTACATATTTGTATCATTTTTCTCACACATTCCCTATGAGCTGTATGTCTTGAGTCCTCACTTGATAAGACAAAGATATTAGCACCCATGCCCTTCGCTTCTGCTCTCCTGCATCTTCCTACTTCTGTCATTTTTACTTTTACATAATCAAGCTGGATGAAAACATACTCAATTTTATAGCATTTTTTTTTTTTTTTTGGTATTTTTCTTGTAGCTGTTTTAAAGTTTGATAGTTAATATACATTTTCACATTACTCTGACTACATACATAAGGATTGTAAATTGAAAAGGGGATCTGGCTTTTGGACGTTGAAATGCCCTGCTCCTGTTTCTTCGCTATTTTCTTTTGTATCTTGTCATCATTAATAAAAAAATTTAAATTAGATGCTCTTTCTTGAGCCTCCTTCTCAGAGGCTCAGACCTCTATCCTTAATCACTAGCTGGTTTTTCTGCTCTAACAATCTGCTCTGGTTCTTGACTCAAAGCTCTAATTTTGGGACTTCTTTCTAGGTTATGAATCATTTTCTTTCTTATTTTGAAAGCATTACTATATTATTTTCTATCATCTAGTATTGATGATGCCTTCTGTTGGTCATTCTTCTTTGCTTGTAGGTAAATTTTAATCTCCCAAAGCATTTTGAATTTTCTCTCTATGTTTAGCACTCCAACTTTTCACAATACAGTGTCCAGATATGGGTATTTTTTTCATTCATTATGTTGAGCACTAAGTCCGTTTTTTTAATCCTAAGATATGTCTTTCAGTTCTGAGAAATTTTCCTCATTTTCCCTTTTATGATTTCCTTATCTCTGTGTACTCTGGTTTGATCATCTGAATTCTAGTTGGTTAGATGCTGGACTTCAGTTTTAATACATTGCTATGCTCTCTATATCTTTTATATTTTCTCCCATTTTCTGTCCACTTTTTCTAAGGTTTTGTTAATATTTAAAAATTTGTCTCTCTCAATGATTTTAATTTACTTTTTTAAGTTATCATTTTTAAAATTTAAATAGATATTATTGGTCGCTCCCTCCCCCCCAGAGTCTATCTATCTACCTACCTACCACCTACATATCATCATATGCTACTTTATTTCTGAGGATGTTATTTACATTACTTTAATGTTGTCTTCTAAGCCCTACATTATGTCCATTTCCTCTGGAATAACATTTTTCTCTTTAGCATTAGTTTCCTATGTTGCACTCTTGCCTCAAATATCTCCTGCTTGCTGCCAATTCATATTTAAAAACAAAACAATATAAAGCACATCAGAGGTTAGTGCACAGTTGGAACTTTTGATAGGTTTATTTTAGAGCAGTTGGGCAGATCCATTAGAGAAGAGACTTTTCATTTTTTTGGTCCAAGCAATAGATACTTTAGTGCCAGGTGATGATGGAGGGAGGTAGGAGGTTGACGTTCAATTAATGCTCCTATTCTTACCCCCAGGTCTTACCTTTGTCTTGGTGTTTAGAAATCTCAGCCTCCACCCTCAGCTGTATCTCTGTTCGAGCTTACTTTCCCAGGTAAAAGCTTAGTTTCCCCACACCATCGTTTTTGCTGCATTACCTCCTCTTTGTGATTCTTTCCTTGTTGTGGCTCAGGCTGCACACTCAAGTGCCCACATGGCTCAGGTAGGTTAATAAAGGAAATGAAGAGGGCTAGTCCTTAAGTAAGAATGGGTCTGATATGCCTTGGTATGGGAGAGATTGCCACTACTCAGTTTCCTTTATTATGTTTTATTCCTTTACAATTAATTTAGTGAACATTCCAGAGGCAAAAATGATAAACATATATAGTTGTATTGTTATCTTGACTCAGAAATCCTCCTAGGCACTAAACTCTAAAAGAAATTTATATTTCATAAAATATAAATGTGTGTGTGTGTGTGTGTGTGTCTTAGTTTTTTAAATTGAATTTATTGGGCTGACACTGGTTAATAAAATTATATAAGTTTCAGGGGTACAATTCTATAAGACATCATCCATATATTATATTGTGTGTTCACCACCCCAAGTCAAGCCTCCTTCCATCGCCATTTACAACCCCTCCCCTTGACCTCCAACCTCTCCCCACCCCCTTTTCTCTCTAGTAATCACTGTACTGCGCTTTGTCTATGAGTGTCTATGAGGTTTTTTTTTTCTTTTTTTCTTAATCCCTTCACCTTTTCACCTATCCTTCCTAGCCCCTCCCCTCCAACAGCTGTCAGTCTGTTCTCTGTATCTACTAGATCTATGAGCCTGTTTCTATTTTGTTTGTTAGTTTATTCTTGGGGTGGGGAGGGGGCAGCTTTCTGTCCTATTATTTTCCTTTAGACTCTTCTAAGCTACCTTAAATGAACATAGGTTCTAGGTTAAACCATGTCCTTGCCATGCCCAAGCAACTTCAAACCACATCAAAAAGGAAGCATTGAATTTCCTATTCAACAAATTTCAATGTAGGGCGTTCTGAGTAATCGAAAGGCAGTAATTCTAGCTTGATTTTATGGTACCATAGCAGCATGCTTCATGTTTCTCATTTAAACTCTAGGTTTAAATTTAAGGCTGAATATTAAGACATAATTCAGGGAAAGTGATTTTGCAAGGGTCTAGGTTAATGTGGCTCATTTATATAGCTTTCTGGTTCTATAACTTGATCCAAAGGTAGGGCTGAGTTTAATTTATAACCCAAGAATCAGATGATTGCATATTCTTAGATGGTCACTTTTAATATAGGCCTTTCGATAGTGCAACAGAAAGTTAACGATTATATTCTTAAGGAGATCTTGAGTGTCATAGTTTTGTGATGCTGATTGAAGAAAGAATTAATAAGAATTATTTGCACTATGTGAAAATGGTAGGGTTGATAGCATATTGGATATTGAAAAAATGTAAATGTATTTTAGATTTGAGGAAGGCTGCTGAAGGGTAGCTTGTAAATGAGACCTAAAGGGATATCTAAATTGTCACAAACCCCTTGTTATATTGGCAAGTTTGTCAATTTTTAGAGTTAATGCTGAAGGGTGGCAGAAAATGCCAGCTCAAAATATGACTGTAGGATTTTAGGATATGCCATCCCCAAATGTTCTGCTTTAGTATATTATCTAGAGCTGAGTGCACTAGAAAAACAGTCAATGCAGAGAGAAGCTTTCTCTGCATTCCCCTTTTCTGCTTAAAGAGAGGAACTCAGTTGTCATCAAACCCCTCCAGGGGGAATTACATTATTCAGGGAAAATTGACTCATCACAGGAGAGGAGACTAGAAGTTGACATCACACCCAGACATCTTTTTTCACAAACTCATACGTCCCATTTATTCCTCAAAAGGCACATTCATCTTTCCTAAAAATAATTTCCTGTACCTTCAGAGACCTACATTACCCCTCTCATATTAAGACAGTATTTAAACTTGAATTCTAAGCCACCTTAAAGAGTCACTCATTTCTCCCCTGGGGATCTCTTATGTAGGCATGAGTTATACATGTTAATAAACTTGTTTTTCTTTTATTAATCTGGTTTTGTTATAGGGACCCTAGTGAGAACTTAGAAGGGTAATAGGAAAATTATTTTTCCTCCCCCCACAATGACAAGGCATGACTTGATGAAGGAGGGAATTAAGTCCCAATATACTCCTTCAGACTTCACCAAGCCACCGCAAATAAATATACAATCTATCTTAAAACCATGTACTTTCCCCACAAAGGTAATTTTAAGCCCCAGCAATAAATGCATTGTATAAGAACAGCATACTTTCTATTTTAAATAGCTTGAAAACAGGTTCCCAACGTCAACCCTCAGCCTGATTTCTACCCTTAAGGCTCTCCTATTTAGAAAATTTGTTAGCACTATCATATTATCAAAGGAAATATTATAACAGAGTGTAACCACAGTTTGTAATCATATCTCTACTCACAATCTGCTGAGAAATAGGGCACATGTGTTTTGAGATCCATAAAAACATGGCTTGAAAGCTTTAATTCAGTGAAGTCTGGCATGCTCAAATATTTAGAGAAAACAACAGGTTTTTAAGCTGTGTGCATTACCCTAGCAATTCAACACTATGCAGATGTCTCCATTAAAGCTTCCTGTCAGCTCCCTCCTTGAGCAGGAGAAAATCAAATCAAAGCTCAACAAACACGAAACGCCTGGTTTGCTGCTGCGGGTGTTCATGATGGATATATAGATCTCTAAACAATTGATAAAGTTGTGGTGTTCTAAATAGATTACTGAGATGGGCAGTGGTGCACACCACAGCCTGTCTTATCTTTGCCACACACTGCTTAACTCGTCACTCATAGCCGTGTGTCCAGATCAATATCCCAACCTGTAAGACCTTTTTGGAATGTTGCAGCATGAAGCAGTTTAAGGGTAGGTTTAAGCTGTTAAAAATGGAAAAGCATCTCATATAATAAAGGTGTAGGCCCAGTGATATTCTAGACTTTCAAATAAAGATCTTAGAAAGGGATTTCATGTCCTTTTTAAGTAACAGACTAAGTAAATTTTTTTGTCTCCTTGGGAAACCACCCAGAAGGGGAAAGAATCCATTTTCTCTTTTGGTTTGGTGATACCTTGACTTTCTTTTTTTATTGCATTTATTGGAGTGACATTGGTTAATAAAGTTATATAGGTTTCAGGGGTACAATTCTATAATATATCATCTGTATATTGTACTGTGTGTTCACCACCCCAAGTCAAGTGTCCTTCCATCACCATTTATGTCCCCTTTACCCTCACCTACCTTCCCCCTTTTCCCTCTGGTAATCACTGTTGTCTCTCTGTGAGATATTTGTTTGCTTAATCCCTTCACCTTTTTCACCCAGAACCCCAACCTCCCTACACACTGACAGCTGTCAGTTTGTTCTCTGTATCTATGAGTCTGTCACTATTTTGTTTCTTAGTTTATTTTGTTTATTAGAGTTCACATGTGAGTGAAATCAAATGGTATTAGTCTTTTTCTGACTAGCTTGTTTTATTTAGCATAATACGCTCCAGGTCCATCTGTGTTGTCACAAAAGATAAGATTTCTCTCTTTTTTATGGCTGAATATTATTCCATTGTACAAATGTACAAAAGTCTTTTTTATCCACTCATCTACTGATGGGCACTTGGGCTGCTTCCAAATCTTTGCTGTTGTAAATAATGCTGCAATGAACACAGGGGTGCATATATTCTTTCAAAATAGTGTTTCTTCAGATATATTCCTAGAAATGGAATTGCTGGGTCATAAGGCAATTCCATTTTTAATTTTTTGAGGTAACTCCATACTGCTTTCCAAAGTGGCTGCACCAATCTGACTCTTAACTAATTTTACACAAGCTGAAGAGCTGACCCTCTTCCTTTTGTGTGTGTGTGTGTGTGAAAGAAGTGTGTAGAGTCTACATCCCATATTTAAATCCTGCAAATAAATACATTAGACCTGAAGAGAGTTTTATAAAGTACTTCAAAGACTTCTCTAAGACTAGACTATAAAAGTATATATTTTTTACTTACCTCTTCTCAAACCAACCCTACATTGGAAGCAAGGAGAGGAAACTTGATATGCAGGTGCCAAGGGAAAAAGCATATCTTTTTGAAAAATTTGCTTAGGTACCATGAGGTTGTACATTCCAGAGAGAGCCACAGCAATGTCTCCCATCTCACATTCCCTTCTTTGGTGTTCCTCCCATTGAAGTGGGTGTCTGTGTTCCAAGTCCTTAGCTCTGGGTGGACTTGTGACTGCAGCGGAGGTGATGTAGTGAGGCTAGTTGTAAAATGTGATACAGCTCTGCTTAGTCCTCTTGGGACACTCACCCTTAAAACAGTCATCATCCTGGAGAAAATGTAAGCGACTCCACAGAGAAGCCAACTGGAAAGGAACCAACAGCCTGAACCTTCTCACCAGCCCTGAGTGAGCCACTGTGGACCCTGATCCTCCCGTCCCAGCTGAGCCCCAAGCTCTCAGTCCTGTGGTGCAGCAAGGCTGTCCCCACTGAGCTCAGCACACAGTGCAGATATGTGAGCAAAATAAACAACTGCCTCTGTACTTTTGAATTCTGGAGTGCTTTGTTAGGCAGCAAAAGATCACTGTATCAGGGGCTCATACTTAACCCTGCAGGGAATTAAACTGGGAAGAGTTTTTACTTCCTCCATAACAGAGATTGGAAAGCTACAGTCTGCAGGCAAAATTATGACCCGTAACTAAGCATGGTTTCTACACTTTTAAAGTGTTATTGAAAAAAAAACCTCCAAATCAACAAGGAAATAAACAAAAGCACAAAGAGTAGGTAACAGAGGTTATATGTGGCCTGCAAAGGAAAAAATATTTACTACCTAAACCTTTACAAGGAGAAGCTTTCTGACCTCTGCTCTATACCCATCTTCTCTCAGGTACATAGTATGAATTAGTGCTACTGGTTTGGTGCTGGAAGAAAAACTTGGCAACAAGAGAAACACTCAAAAATCTTTCTCCAAGGACCCTACCATAACCGTATTCCTGCAACTAACTTAAACTTCAAAAGCAGTTGCACAGTTTATTGAGCACCTTCATGCAAACACGTTGATTTCCCCATTAAGAGCCAGAGGGATCCAAGACATGGAGTAGGTGGAAGCTACACTCGCCTCCTCCCAGGACCAGACTGGAATTACAGCTAAATTATAGAACAATTAACCTGAATAGCCAACTAAAGACTAGCTGGATAGAAGTCTTATAACCAAGGATTTATAGAAGAAGCCACAGCAAGACTGGTAGAGGGCGGAGGCAAGAAAGGTTCTGCCTCTGCTCCCAGGGACAGCGGCTGGGATTCTGCAGGGATATCTCAGCTGCAAAGGTGCACCCTGAGCAGCGTGGCTTCTCAGGCCCACACTGGGTTCCCCAGTTCAGAGCACCAGAGCCAGGGAGAGTCTCCCACATAGCATCTGGCTGTGGAAATCAGTGGGTACTCTGTCCGTGAGGGAGGGACAGTTCACTAAGGACATGGGTGCTGTCGTAAAGGACCGACTCACAAAATCTCACAGCCATTCACCCTGCACTCTGCCGAGGGCGGGCGGAACAGACTAGATAGAGTCTTGTGAGGAAAGACTGGGGTTTGTGGCTCTGGGGGAGAGCAGAAGGGACAGATGCCATGATCCCTAAGCTGAGTTCTTTGTCCACATTACAGATGCCATTTTTCTTGGGTGGCACACTCCCCTCCATACAGCATCAACCTGGGGAAATGTAATGCCCCCCCCCCCCCCCGATTCCCTGTCACACCACCCTGTGGAGTTTTCACTCTGCTGAGGAATCAGCTACCTGCTTCAAAACCCAGTGATTCCACTTCTCGGAATATATCTGAAGAAACCCAAAAACTCATTCGAAAGAATATATGCAACCTCATATCCACTGCAGCTTTTTTTTTTTTTTTTTTTTTAACAGTGGTCAAGATTTAGAAGCAGCCCAAGTGCCCATCAGTGATGAGTGGATAAAAAAGCTGTGGGACATTTACACAATGGAATACTACTCGGCTCCAAAAAGGAAGGAAATCTTACCCTTTGCAAAGGCATTGAGTGACCTGGATGGAGAGCACTATGCTAAGTGAAATAAAGAGCAGTGCAAGAAAGACAAGTACCTTATGATTTCACTTATGTGTGGAATCTAATGAACAAAATAAACTAACAAACAAAATAGAAACAGATCCATAGATACAGAGCACAGCCTGACAGCTGCCAGAGGAAGGGTGTGTTGGGGGGGGGGGGCGCTGGGTGAAAAATTTGAAAGCAAAAAATACTAAAACAAACAAAAACAAACTCACAGACGCAGGCCAACAGTGTGGTGATAACCAGAGGGAAAGGGGAATAGGGGAGGTAGAAGAGGGCAAGGGAAAGATAAATTGTGATGGAAGGAGATTTCACTTGAGGTAGTGAACACACAATACAATATACAGATGATGTATTCTAGAATTATACCCTTGAAACCTGTATGATTGCATTAACCAATATCACCCCCATAAATACAATAAAAATTAATTAATTAATTAATTTAATTAAATGATACAATAGACCATAGTTCAAGAGAATATATTTGGGGTGTTATATACCTCAGAATCATAATTTATTGAGCAGAAAAATTTTGGAAAAAATGTGCTTGAGATCTGGAAAGAAATATACTAGGCTCTTTTCTCTCCTTCTAAACACACACACGCACACACACAATCTGTAATTTCATATCTGAGGCTGAAGTAATATGAATTTAAGGGGAAGGATATTTGTATACATTTGTATTTTGTATTATGATTATATATTGGAGCCAAACTTTTCTAAGTTCAAAATTGAACTAGAAGATGTGAACACATGACCCCCCAAATTTCAGCATTTGTTTCTTAGATGACTGAATTGATATATTAAGACACCATGTCAGTCAACTACCACCCCAGGATTGTACTAAGCAGCTGTGCTTTTCCATGTTCTCAATGTGCCAGTAAAATCACAGGATCTGACCAAAAGGTCATTTTGTCATAGCTGCTCCTACACTGAACAGATATTTTCATCATCTATCTAATTACAGGTTCAACAATGGTGATATGCAAACTTTTCTCAGTGTGCTATGAGTAATAACAGTATTTTAGTAAAATAGTATTTGGATTTCGATAGGAAACAACCTGAGTTCAGGGATTTGAATCCTGTTTACTCTTTTCTATTGAATTGGGGGGTTGTGAGGTGGGGAGCTAGCTGTCCAAGGACAAGTAGATGAGGCAGAGATCTTCTTTACCTGACTTGTGAGCAGATGGATTCATGCTCTCATCTGTTCTGTGGATTCTTTTTTCCTTCTACTTTTAAAAAAATGTTTTTATTGATTTCAGAGAGAGGAAGGGAGAGGGAGAGAGAGAGACAGAAACATCAATGATGAGAGAGAGTCATTGATCGGCTGCCTGGGCATGTGCCCTGACTGGGAATTGAACCTCGACCTCCTGGTTCATAGGTTGATGCTCAACCTCTGAGCTATGCCTGGCCGGGCATCTTCTTCTATTTTTTATAAAACTACTTATGTTCGAAAGCTAGAATTTTCAGTGGGTAAAAAATTTAATTACAAATATCTTTAACATTTAAACTACTATCTCTTTGCCATTTGCCACTGAAATGTGTCAATGGAAAATAAATATCAAAGGAACGATTTAAATGATTAGCATAGTTTTAAGTACGGACTCACTGATCTCTACCTGGGGTCTTGGTGGTTTTTAGAGAAAACAACATAATGCAGGCTTTATAAGGCTGCATTTAAAAAGCCCTCAATAGGTTGGAAATTGCTGTGGAGCTTTAATTTTTTGAAATATGTTTTCAGCACAAGGTAAAATTGATGTGATGACATAAAGAAGCATAACAAGTAACAACCTTTCAAAGAGATTCAACATAATTGTTACAAAGTGAAAAACCTTTTAGAACCCCCCATACATTTCAGCAAGAATTGTGTTGTTTTCCATTATGGTTTTTATAGAGCTTCTGTAATGTTGGTTCATAAAATGTGTGTCTGCAGAAATTATCTACGGAAGTTGGAGGTAGAAAGACCTGCTAGGGCATCTATTTCATTTACAAGCCATCAATAACTAATGTAAGACACAACAATAATGCAACATTAAGGTTATCCATTTAAACACAAAAGTCAGGAAATGCAGAAATCAAGGATCTCATAATAACATCAAACACCCACAGAGCACAGATAAAATATTTTTGATTGCTAATTATACTGTTAAGTGTTATACCTTAAAATGAAGCACATGAAATATGAACAAGCTAATGTTCTCTTGAGATACTTAACTTGCATTTCCTGGCTTTTATGTTTAAATTGGAAACTTTAAAAGTTTCATTGACATAGATTTTTGTTTTTCATTTCCTTCCTTTATTTTTGAAGAAAGTGGAAAAAAAAAAGTTGTCCATTGATCACTGATGTTGTTAACAGAGTTAAAAGTTACCCTCAGTCTCTACGGAGCTTACAGAAATGATTTTAAAATCGGAGTGGTAAAGTTGACCAGAATCATGGCCACAGTCCTCAGGATGTGGTCATCTGTGTCTCTGAGCATGAATCTGGTTTTGTGGTTTGACCCTTTCATTTAAATACGAAGCTGCCTTCCCTAAACAAATGGACTCTGTGCCACATTTGCAGATTTCTAAATTTTACGAAGCACCGTTTGAAAGGGAATAAGGGATAGTGATATGTCCATACCTGAGAGATTTTGACTTGGGAGAAGCTTTTGGAGAAGGTAGTGTCTCCCTTTCAGAAGACTATTCCTAATAAGGACAAAGAAAAGACTCAGAACACAGCAGCCGAAAAAATATCTGAGTTGTTAGATTAGAAACTGAATGTAAATTTAGATCAGAGAACAGATAAGGACAAAGACTTCAGTGGGGTAGAGGAAAGACAGACTCAGGAAGTAGATGACAGTCTTTGTTGTCTACTGCTTATGGTCACAAGTCCAAATGTTACCATCGTGACTAGCTAATTAATACTAATAATAGGAAGGGGCAAAGGGGAGGCCAGACATTATAAGCACAGTCATTTGGGCAGCTTCTCCAGGGAGCTACAGCTCCGTGCTCCTCAGGGAACCACCAGTCCATTGCCTGCAGATCACCTGGGAGAGGGAATCAAACAAAGGGGCAGATGGGCACATGTGCGGTGGAGTCAGGATAACAGAAGTGCTTGCCTGTCAGTCTCCCCTGGGAGAAAGATCATTGGACAGGGTGTTGAGCCACTGCAAGCCCACAAAATCTTGGAAGGTTAAAATTTCCAGACAAACACCACACACACACACACACACACACACACACACGCTTACACCCTTTTCTTTCTTGTGCTCCTGCTTCCTTGCGCTCTTGCTCTGTGGCCTGCCTTTGCCCGTGCACCTCCACAGCAATGTGGCATTATCCACACACAATGCACTGCAGTTGAGAACACAAGCTAAGCCAGCCAGATGCTGGCTTTGAACATGAGCAGAAACTGAGCAGTGGCTTTAATTCTAGCACTTTTGAAGATGAGATTGGACTCCTTCTATGGTGAGAAGGAGGGAGACAGGACTTTGGAAGGGAACTCCCTCAATTTATATCAACAATGAAGTTTTCCACAATACTTCATCCAATCAGGGGAACCTCAGGAAATTATTATCCAGTGACACCCCACAATTCCACTTCCACCGGTAACATGTGGTGGCACAGAGGGCAACCCACTGGTAACACAAATGTCTGACACCGCAAACAGAGTTCTCCTCAGTTCACCTCCTGCTTACCTTTTGTGATAGACAGAATCAAGGACACCCAAAGATGTCCAGGTCCTAATCCTCAGATTCTGTGGGACTATTGTTACTTTACATAGCAAAATAAAGTATTTGCAGATGTGATTAAGTTAAGGATTTTTGAGATGGGGAGATTATTCTGGAATATCCAAATGGGCCCAATGTAATCAGATAGGTCTTTACAAGGGACGGAGGGAGGCAGGGAAGTCAGAGGAGGAGACACGCTGATGGAAGCACAAGTCACAATTGCTGGCTTTGGAGATGGAAAGTGGCCACAGGGCTAGGAATGAAGACAGCCTCTAGAAGCTGGAAAACAAGGAATGGGTTCTCTCCTAGGGACTCCACAGGGAAGGCAGTCCTACTGACACTTTGATTTTAGCCCCATAAGATGTATTTTGGATTTCTGGCCTCCAGAACTATAAGATAATAAATTTGTGTTGTTTTAAGCCACTAATTTTGTGGTAATTTGTTACAACAGCAATAAGGAAACTAATACACCTTTATACACTCTTAATGATAGCATCATATTACTTTGTCTCAAAGATGCCAGCTCTTGTAAGACACAAAACTAATTTTATAAAAGACTTGGCGATGACTACAAAACACAAACATTTGTTTTATGAGTTAACAATAGCTCACCTTAATCAATGCAATTACATATTTTAATCTTTTTAAATATGACAATCAAACTTGGAACTCAAGTTTTCCTTATAGCCTGAATCTAATGATACTTCTGATTTGCTCTAGGCTATTGGGAATGGTTTGATTTTGACATGCTGCTATTCATAACCAGTGCTCACAATTTCCTTAGAGATAGACATTGTTGTTTTAAGGTGTTTTGTTTGCATTTGCATCTTGTTAATTCATAGTTCCATTTTTCCTTAATTGAATTACATGTTGTTGGCAGGTGAATGCCTTCTCTTAAAAACCTAGTAGAAGAAATTGTCAAGCAGATGTTAGTGCCCAGTAACAATCCTCCACGATGCATGAATCAGCCATGCTATGCTTCACTACCTTTAAAAGTCTTATGATTTATTCTGAAACACTGGCAATGTCTTCTTTCTCTAATTGCATTACCTGGATGTGATAGTCTTCTTCATACTCAAGCTGCCTCATCGACCTCATAGTGTAATCTTTTTTGAAGACATTTAAGTGACAATTAGACAACCCTGTTTCAGTGAAAATTAATTTGCATGTGATGCTTCCAATGCAAGGAACTCAAATGAGTTAATGAAAAAACACCTTTGGGCAGATAAGTTTTCTCTGCTCAGGACAGAAACAGCTGGGTTAAATCTTCCTTCTCAGCTGTTCAGATGAAAAGGTTATTTTATATTGATTATATGACATCTGGATTTTGGCAGACATCAAATTGAAAAATCTTGCCCTTTGGGGATCCTACAAATATGATAATAATATGAATAACAGCTAATACAGCACACTCCAGATGAGGAAACTGAGGCTGTCAGGAGATACATCGCTTCCCTAAGATCACAGGGTCGGCAGAGGCAGCATTCAGATGGTGCGATGTTGGAGATCTCTCTAAAGCCTGGATTCTAGCCTCGGTAGCCCCTGCCCCCTTTGATGGTCCCACACGCTATACTAAGCTTCTCTGTGATTCATGAACATGCTCTTCTCTTCCCAGCTTCTGTGTGGTGGCCACATGGTCTCCACTTCTCCACCTGGCAACTTTCCCAAGCAGAGTAGCCAAGGGAATATGCTCTGGACTTAGGTGAGTAGAGCCCCCCACCACCAACTAACAGCTTCAGTGGCCTCATTTCTAAAACACAGACTATTTAGTTCATATCTCGTAGGTTCTCAGTGAGGATTAAGTAAAATAACGCAGGTAAAATGTTCAGCAACAATGACAGGCACAGAAGAAATTGTACTTAATGGGGAGAGGAAGAAAATAAGAATGACACGTTTCTTACTTTCTTTTCAGCCACTTCTTCCATCCCTCACAGTGTATTTTTCATACTGTTCAATTGCATTACAGTCAGAAAACCTTTTTTGACCATAGACCTTGTGTATGTGTTGTGCATGATAGTTTTACTATGATCAGAGTGAATTAATGGTGTTACAAGAAATGGAAAGAGAGCTCCTATCCAGAGTCAAAGAAAAACAGAGCCGGAAGCTAGTTAAAGGTGGTAACGAATGAATTTACTTTGTATTATCACAGCAGAGGGAAAAGAGACTTCAGAATGGAACTGAGCTCAAGTCCTAAGACAGCAAGAACAAGTGGGGATTTATAGCCAGGGAGCAGAGCGAGAGGGTCAGTGGGTGGAAAATTGCTAAGAGGAGATACCAAGGGTAGGGGGATTCTTGCTAAACCAATTTAATAAGATTTTTGCCAACGGCAAGGTGATCAGATATCAAAGTGGGAAATGAGGAACTTGATCAGATATGGCAGGGGATCAAATACTGAGGGTGCAGAGGTGACGTAGCAGAATTTTTGATAAAACTGGGTTCAGCAGGGATGGACATGGAAGGCCAAGGTCAAGGCTCATTGAGAAGAAGGCTTGGAGGAACCTAACTGAAGTTTACTCAAGGAGAGAGTCTTTGCCAGTGGGGATCGATGGCACACTGTATGAGGAGGTCCTCTTTTCCTCTCCATTATTTCTTTCCTCTTACTGCTTTAGTTACTGTGATAGTCAATGGCAGACCTTTCCTGGGTGCACTGATGTAAGGCCCCTTCTTTCTAAGTGAATGTTGCTTGAAGCAGGAGGGTTGACAGGAGACGCTCCAACCAATGTGTCAATCAGTCTTGTTCTGATGCTCAAAAATAATCTAGGTACCTCCCTCAGTCATAACTTGGAAGCGAGTAGGAGAATTCTGATAAGGTATTTTAAGGATTTAAGACTCAAATTTTGAAAAGCAGGAATATTTAGACTTATTACATAGGTTCCTTCTAGTCTGCCCCAAAAGGAGCATCCCTAGGCCTGGTGCAGTGTAAATGCAGGAAGTTCATGCCAGTGACTACTCCTTACCGCTGGGTGAATCTGGAGGATGGCATTACACTGCCTGTTCTGGATACTACTCACTCACATTTCTCTGATGCGAATATGCACTGGAGCTCAATGAAATTATAGCAATACTTTACTAAAAAGCATCTTAAAGGACTTTGTGTTTTGTTTTCATAAAGTAGGCTGTTTCCTTAGCTAATCAGCATGGCTGTTAAATTCTCACATTTATTGGTTATAATACTTCCTCTTATGTATTTGTAAAAACCTTTACTTGCTCTAAAGATATGGGAAACTAAATGATAATTTCTCTTCAAAAGCATTTTCTGCAGTTGAGTTAATGGTGACAGATCACTTCCACCCTGGAGGTAAGCGTGTATGTGAACGCTCACATGTACTATATAGACACAGAGACGTAGATATTCAGTAGGGCAATGAGAAAAAGTCTGATGCCATTGAAATAAAACCTTTGATTTTAGAAAAAAGTTAGAAATTAGGGACAACTCTCAAAGAAGGAAAAATATTTTAGAACTTGAGAGAAACCACAATTCTCACTTTCCTCTGACCATTGGTATAGTATTTATCTAGCAGGTCGCAGTGAACATTAATATTTAGAGAAGGTCATACGAATAGCCAGTTCATGTGCTGAATTTCCATAGTGTAGGCAGCAGGGGTCTACAGAATTAGTGTTCTTAGGCTAGGAAGCGTGACTTTTCAGCCCACTTTTATTTCTGCCCCTGATTTGTTGTTTGACCTGAGGTGAGTCATTCTCTTCTTTGTTTGTCACTGGTGATAATGAGATCTCTTCTTTCCCTTTCTAATATACGTGTTGTGAAGGGTGCAATAATCTTGTAACTGGCCTTTCCCCTTTGGATACTACCTCCTAGAACTGCCGACCCACCACTATCCTAAAACACCGCTTGGCTCCCTTGCCCACTTCTCATAAATCCCTAGGTATTCCGCATGGTATGAGATCCACGGCCCTCCCATTTTAATCCCAAGTGATTACTGCTCATCTGCAACTTAGCAGGCATTGTACTGTGCACTTTTAAAATTAACCCTGTCTTCATACCACCGTGAGCATAGCTGTTACTGTTCATGCCCTATTGCGTATCAAGAAAATAGAATCTTTAAAAGCCCGAGTTTGAAGGCAGGTCTGTTGGGTTCTGGCTTTTGCTCCGTCCATGTGCATGTTCACACTGCCACGGCTTAGCTCGTGTCTTTATACAAACACAGGCACACAGACGCGCAGACACCCAGGCACACGCACGCCGTTAAACTTAGAGCTTTATATTTATGCCCCGGCTGCTTCAAAGGTGAGAATAAAATTCAGGTGTATGAGGACACCATTACCTTAGAAATAAAAAAGGGAATTATGTAAAGGAAGGGGAAATAGGCATTTTATCGGTAGAATGTCCCTTCACGGGTTTGCTCTGCCGCCACTCCTAGCCTCCTGCCTGAACTCTGGCAGTGGCCCCCTCTCTGTCACCCCACTCCACCGTCAGCCTTGTACCATTCAAGCTCCATGCAGAGGGCAGAGTGACTATTCTAAAATGCAAACCATGGCCTCCGCTTAAAATATTCTACTGGTTCCCCTTATAATTAGGATACAATGCTACTCTCCAGCATCGCCTTCAGGGCTACATGTGATCTCTTTCACCTTCGGATGTCTGTCTTCCTCTCCTCCCCTTTCTCATCCCTCCCATTTCAGACCTTGGTGGCCTTCATAATAGTACATCCTGTCTAGGGTGTTTTGCTCTTGCTGTCACCTAACGCTGGCACATTCTAACCCTTCAGGTTCAGCTCCTTCTCATGGTTCAGATATCAGCTCCCAGTTTGCTGGCTCCAGATCAGTACTGGATAGGCACACACTGTCCTTTCCTTGTTGGCTTCATGGGATGTATCATACAGATACAACTTAATTCACTCAGCTCGTCTTCGGCCAATCAGCATTTAAGTTCTGACCAGTGTTTTGAAGTTACAAAAAACAAAAAGAAAAGGCTGCAATATGAATGATCACAGATACATCTTTACACACTTAAAGAAGGTTATTTATAGAAACAGTTGCCAGAATTGGAACAATTGGATCAAAGGGTCCGAGATAATTATTTTTGATAGGTTTTGCCAAGCCAGACAGTTCAATTTTTATTTTTTTAATTTTTTTCTAGCTTTATTGAGGTAAAGCTAACAAGTAAAAATTGTATGTATTTAGGGTATATTACATTATGGTTCAAAATATGTATACATGTGAAATAATTACCTCAATTAAGTTAATTAATACAACCTTTACCTCATCACCTCATGTAACCACACATTATTATTATTACTTTTTTTGGGGGGGGGTGGTGAATGCTTAAGATCTATTCTCTTAGCAAATTTCAAGTATGCAATATGTATTGTATTAACTGTAGTCACCATGCTCCTAGATCCCCAGAACTTATTTAACTTATGAGTGAAAGTTTGTACCTTTGACTAACATCTCCACATTTCCCGCAGTCTTCAGCTTTTGGTAACCACTGTTCGGCCGGGGCTGACCAGCAGACCCTGAGCAACAGATGAATGAATGAGAGGCTGAGGGACTGGAGGCTAACAGAGATCTTCCAGCCTCGAGCAAGCCAAACACTCAGCATTTATTCACCAAAGTTACACAACCCCCACCACAAGACATTTTCCAGAATACATAAGATAACATCAGCAGTTCTTTGTTCCTTCTGAGTCATTGCTTTATGGCCCCTGGAACAGTAACCAACCCCCAGGACAATAGACATTCTTCCTCCCACGACTAGCTGACCCACCCGTACTATCTGTTTCATAACAGGCAATTATTCATTTGCAGGCAAAGGCGAATGACTTAGGAACTTAGGCTGCCTTCAGCCCTTCCTCTAGGCCTCCTCTGTCCTTCAGAGTCAGCCCTACAAGTCCTTTAATCATTGCTGCATCCCTACACTGTTCTACTCAGGGAACTTGATTTTAAAGCATAATTCAGCAAAAGGCATTTTAAAGGTCAGGCTAAGGTGTCATGAAATGTAGCTTTATGAAGCTCTAACTTGATCCAAGATAGAGCTTAGAAAGCCTTCAGGAGTAGATGGCTTTAATGATTTCCTTGATTTGCACTTTTTTCTCAGCAGGTTTTAGATAGGAAATTGTTTTCTGAACACAGCCTCCTGCTTTCCCTTGAGAACTAAAGAATGAGCCAAAGGCTGAGCAGTGCTAGAGTAAAAACAAGAGCTGCCTTCCTGCTATGCACAGTGGAATGCCTGAGCTGTATGTTTGCCTGGATGGAGCTTCTCTGTGGGGATGAGCCCTTACTGAAGGCCCACTCCCTGTCTTCTCCATGCTTAGAAGGGCTAGCACCAAGGATGCCTCTCCAAGAGGTCTCCCCTGACTACACCAAAACTTGCTCTCTTTCTTTTTTCTTTTTAAATATATCTTTATTGATTTCAGAGAGAGGAAGGGAGAGAAAGATAGAAACATCAATGGTGAGAGAGTCATTGATCGGCTGCCTCCTTCACACCCCCGACTGGGGATAGAGCCCACAACCGGGGCATGTGCCCTGACCGGGAATTGAACTCCAATCGCCTGGATCCTAGGTCGACGCTCAACCGCTGAGCCACTCCCGGCCAGGCACTCTTTCTTTTTTCTTCACTCCTTCCATGCTTACTAGCTGCACTATTTACTTGGTCCTAAAAATATGCTATACTTCATCATTTATTATTTATCTCTTTCATATGTCTTCGTTCCCTCACTTGGGCCCTGTGGTGCTCGTGGGCAGAGATGTTGCTGCGCCCCTCTTCTTATTTCCAACCCAATTCAGCAACTCACTCTTTCTAATACAAAAAGTCAGGATGATCATGTTACCAAATGTCCGCTACAGCTAATAGGATCTGGACCTCTCACCACTCTTCGAACCAGTGACCCTTTGGCCTATGATATTCCAGCAGGAGGCTACTGACCCCAAGCTGGAGCTGATCTCAGGTGTGGAATACTTTCTTTGATATGGATTTCATACCAATAGGAGCCTGTGACCTTGACTTCATTAGCTGTTTTCTAACCAACCAAACCCATGACTAAATATTTTTAGGGCAAAATTTCCATTACAACTCATTGCTAAACTGACCCTAAGAAGAAAACAAACTATAGCCCTGGAGGAAAAAAGCATCAAAAAGTTGCCACTGATAGAAAATTGGGGTTATATGGTCAGTTTGCATGCCATGTCAGCTACAGTGCGCTTCCTCTTTCCTCTGTAATGAGCTATGCAGTGATATATATATATATACACACACACACATACATACATACATATATATATTGCAGAAATAAAAATTTTAGATGCAGTCATTATGGATGTTTTTATGTCCTGGCATAGTAACATAGTAACATTTGACAGGCTTGCACAATTTTATGCTTTTGCTGCTGCAAAGCTAAGTGTCTTAATAGTTGCATATGAAGTGCATGCAATGCAAAGAGGCTTTTGTTTTGATCTTTTCTGAATGTTTTGAATATTATGGGCACTTAGTCATTTGATTGATAGGTTGTCTTCACAATATACTCAATATACTGTAAAAGGCTGGGTACTTCTTTCTCCTCTTCTTAGAAAGAGTATTGACTGTGCCTAGTGCTCCTTGAAATGAGAGACTGAGCACTACTTAGGCACCACAAGTCATGACAGGACCCAAACCAGCTAATTTTGCCTAAATTTTAATTTGTTAAGGTTGGCCTTTGACACTAATAATTATTGGATTGCTACTCTTTGTTATGAAAAGAAAACCACTGTGTAGAATGCTTAGTACAGATTTGACATTGCCCCTTGTTTGTGAATGGTTAGGTTTATCTGAGTTATCAAGCTGCTGCTACTCAAGTATTTGACACACAAGCTGTAGTAAAGGGGGGATATAAAGTGAAGGAGAGATAAAAGTAATTATTCAGGTAATTTAGTCTCCACGAATCTTTTTGTCTCATTTATATTTCAAAGTTTGCATCTTTTTAAACCAATTTTAACAAAAATCAAACTTAAACTAAGATTATCCCCGTAATAAATGTATTGTGGGCAAAAGCAAGTTTTCCCTAGAGATTTGACTATTTCTCTTAGCAGCTCTTAAAACAACAGTCCTTTTTAGAAGTAAAGAGTATTATATGTAATTTTTAAAATCCTCACTATGTTGTTGTATTTCTTAGCCCACAATATCTCCATAAATGCTTTCTAATGACCTTAATTTTAAAGTCTTTTTAAATGCTCATTTTTGCTTAAGTATTTTACTACTTTTCTTTATTTCTGCCTCTGAAGTTCATCATAAAATATCATTCATTTAAATATGTCTCTTCTACCATTCATTCATTTAATAAACATTTATTGAGCATTAAATACTTTCTTATTTAGTATAAAAACATGCCTGCTTATAAACAGTTTTATCTTTGCTTGGGATGTTACCAATGCTTGAATATCAAGTAAACATTCATAGAAAGACTTTAATATTTTTATATTGGTACTTTAAATAGGATACTGTGTAATGGTACAAGAAATGAGAATTCCTAATCTGGGAATATTGGAAATAGTAGAATAAATAAATGCTAAGTCAATAGTGAAAGTACTTTCACAAATCTAGATGTGCTCAGTCTATTTAAGGTGTAAAGAAATGCATACATCACTGCAGACCAAGAGGACTTTAACTGTGCAGGGTTGTTCACTTGGTGCCTTGACTTTCTGAGGCAATAGAATAATATTTAATGATTATGAGCAAGCTTTTTTAATGCCCCATATTTATTCAAGCAAAGATCCAGAAATTAAAAAATGTCAAGCTATTTCCTTCATGTTGGGTTGTGTGAAGGTGATATCTTCAGCCTGTATTTTTAAATGTCAAACATATGAGTGGATTTTAATCATGATCTTCATATTAATAAAAGCTGTGGCTGTGGGTTGGTGATAAAAGTGAAACAATTAGTATTTTTTTAACCTTTTATTATGGGAAATTTCAAACATATAAAAAATAAATAGAATAGTAAATGAACTCCTATGTGCTTTCACCCAGCTTAAAATATTATCGATATTCAACCATTCTTGTTTTGTCTTTGCTTCCACCTACCCCCCACATCTACTGATTATTATATTATTTTTATATTAATATAAAGATGTTATTTTTACTAATATTTAAATTTTTTTGAGATATAAATTACAAACATTGATATGCACAAAT
This sequence comes from Miniopterus schreibersii, assembly GCF_964146895.1. Taxonomy (NCBI): domain Eukaryota; kingdom Metazoa; phylum Chordata; class Mammalia; order Chiroptera; family Miniopteridae; genus Miniopterus; species Miniopterus schreibersii. The sequence continues at coordinate 62,952,931 of NC_138106.1, read as the reverse complement.
CTTATCTGCACAATTTTCATAAATAAGTACGCCCTGTAGCTCTACCTATACCACGATCAGCAGTGGGATTTTTATTTATTATTATGATGCTATAAATTCTGTAGTATTTATATGGGGGAGAGGGAAACTTTCCCTTCATCTACTCCCTGATACTCAGGTTTGGCAGCTGGGTCTTATATAAAGGCTTAAAGGTTATTAGATGGATGAGCTTTTGTTTCCAAGCTTCTTAATATTCTTCTCAATTATTGACTCTGAAATGTCTTCTCCTGTGTCACTTCAAGGTACAAGGAAGAGGAGGTAGTTATTGTGAATTAAAGAAGGGGGAAACAGATTAAGACTCTCCAAGTTCCATGTTAATTCTCAAGGTTTTTCCTTTAAGTGGTTGGAATTAAAGCCAAATGATCTATCTCAGGCTTTTACCTAAGTGAGATCATATCTGCTTTTTCTTTGATCCCTACTAACTTATTTTTGAGCTATAACTTAGTAGTTGATCATACCTTTAGGATTCTAAAACCTCTTAATGAAAGGAATTGATAAAATTCTAGTTTGTCCTGGTATGTCTTAGTTGTGATGAAGTATTTGATCGTAGTTGAGTTGAGGGTGGGACATAGAATCTCTGGGGCATTTTGGGGTCTGTGAGCAGCAGCAAGTGTGGCTTGACAAGGTTCTACTCTGCCTTTGTTTCCTCCTTCTGGCTTTGCTCAGACCAACCAGTTCAAAATAGAGATCATTACTGTTGAATAAGCCCTTAAGTCTATGTACGAGAGAGATTCACAATATTTGCTCTGTTGGCACTGAAAATTACAAACCAACACAGGAATATATATTTTTAAAATATATTTTTTATTGATCTCAGAGAGAGGAAGGGGGGGGCGAGAGAGGTAGAAATGTTAATGAGAGAGATTCATTGATTGGCTGCCCCCTGCGCACCCCCGACTGGGATCGAGCCCGCAACCCAGGCATGTGCCCTGACCGGGAATCGAACCCCGATCTCCTGGGTTCTAGGTCGATGCTCAACCGCTGAGCCACGCCGGTCGGGCACAGGAATAGTTTTTAAATGAAGTCAGAATTCTTCGCTTGTTGTCAAGATATTGTTATTCACAGGCAATGGCTATTTGCAAGGCTGATCATTATAATTCTGCAGAAACTGCTTATATTCCTTGACTAATCAAAATCCAGAGCTTCAATGAGGGTGCTTCTCGTTTACAAGGTTAACTCCTCCAGTAATGATGGCTACACCCTCACACACATTTCAGAGCTGAGGATTTACTGCTTGGGCACAAACTCATTGAACAGGCAGTGTAAATAACCTTATCAAGAACATGCACAACCCAAGGACACGGACAATGGTGAGGAGAGGGACTGGGGAGGGGCATGGGATGGGGTGGAATGGGTCATTGGGGAAAAAGGGGACATCTGTAATATTTTGAACAAAAATTTTAAAAAAGAAAAAAAAAAAGGATGCAGTAAGAGGATATGCATTCCTGCTCTGATGGGTCAGAAGGGTAAACACAACAAGAAAATGAGGCATTTACCACTAAGTAGTCTAAGTGATTTATGTCCCTGTATCTTTTTCTCTTTGAGCCTTTGAAGTGCAGATTGCCGAGGTACTCTGCCCTCACTGAGGCATTCATTTAAAAATTCTATGTGCTAGAGAGTGTAAGGACTATCCCAGAGAACAGCTCCAGGGACTATGTGTTCACCGATGTTAGAATTGAGATACGTTGCAGGTAAGGGTGAGTTGATAGTAAATCTGCTTTTGCTTTTGTGCTCTAGATGTTTCTGTTAGGATTCAGTAGAACATATGATGGAGAATTTCTCCCTGCCGGTGTCAACAAAACTCCGTTGATCTAGATCTAAGCAGTGTCACAGCTCTCAGGAGAGACCAGACCAAGATGAAGCAGGGTGTGCCTCAGCTACCTCTCACATGGTCTGCATTTCCAGTTCAGCTCTAAATGCTCTGATGGGAGAAAACTGCTGTTTACTTCTTTTCTGCCGAGAGATAGCACCCAGTAGAGTGGTATGCAGATGGGAACACCTCCGTCAGCCAAGTGGTCTTCTGAGACATGAGGTTACATTTTATACAACAGAAAATCCCATTTCAAAGCTGTAATATCCTCAGGGTCCTTTACATAAGGGCCACTTAGCTTAGTGGCATATATTCTTCCTCATCTTTGAAACAGCAAAATAATTTTTTGGGATTTTAGGAAGACATCAGTGTCTCTCAAGCTAGTAACAGCTACTCTAATATTCCTTTGCCTGACAATAATATTGATTATAGATTCTTGTTTTCTGTATTACAAATGTTGTAAGCTGGAGTGGACTCATAAGAAAAGCATTTGCTATTACGATGACCTCTGAATAAGAGTCTTACTGAGTGCATCTCATGCTCTGTACATTTCTCTAAATAAATAGAAAAGGCTTTTTTTTACCTTTTGAACAAGGGGTCCATATTTTCATTTTGCACTAAGTCCTGCCAGTTATGTGTCCAACCCTTATTTCAGGCCTTCATAAACATATTTCTTTGCAAGGGTTAGGAAGTAGCCACAGCATCACTCTTTCAATATTGCTTTGTATACTGTATAATATATAAAGTATATAATGTATAATTATATGTATAGGACTATTTACAGTATCACTATGGTTCCAAATCTTATTTCTCAGTTTTGTAAGTTCAGGAACTTGATTTTATCTTTCTCTGTAGGTATCAGCCTCTGGAAGACTAATTCATGCCTACCAATCTATAAGAATGCCATGAATTAATTTATTATGAATTGATAAATGGTCAAAAATATGATATTGAGGGATCAGCACATTTTCTTCTCAGAAGAGGTATCTGTTTGGGAAATCAGATGACTGTAAGAAAACTCAGACAAACAGGATTCGGATGATCTTTAGAAACAATCTTAATAGATTGCTATTTACCCTTCTTTACTGCAGGGCTACAGCTGCTCAGAAGGTTAGAGGCCAATCTGGGTGCCCTGTTCTATAGAGTATGCTAGAGACACAACTACACAATATTTCATTTTCAACTCTTGTTTACCCAGATTTCATCCTTCTGAAGGTGCTGGATAGTGTGACCTTACAATGCGCAATTATACAGCTTTTCTATCAGTTATATTTGGTGGGTATCATCCCAGTGAGATTTTAGTCTGTACACCATTGTCCACAGTTGCAACACACTTGTAAATAATCTTTTAGGATGGATACCTTTCTAAATGGTTGGTTAAATTTGTTGGTTATGATTCGCTTCATTTTCTGGAATTTACATTTTGCTCGCTTCCTCCTCAAATTAGATAAGTTTGACTAGCTTTGATGATAAGACTTTAAAATATCTGCTACATTTAGCACTACTTAAAGATGAAATGACTTTTTACTGCAAGAATTAGTTTAAAATGTTTAAAGTTTAAAGAGAATGGTTAGTTAATTCCAGCTATTTCCTAACCACCACCATAATTCAGAACCTATTTTTCTCTCTCAGTAAAACCTTTAAGAAATACATTTTTCAAATATTTATGGTACCAACATATCTATTTTATTTCTACAATGGGATGGTCAGCTTGAACAAAGTGTGTAAATAATATGAGAAGTAAGTGCTCAATATCAACACCACAAAGATAAAAATTATCATTTTTTTGAAGACAGTTTTCAATATCCAAGTGAACGGTGATTAACGAGTCCACTCTGCAGGTTCTGCAAAGTGTATTTTGGGAGTAACTCGTCTTGAAATGCCATTAAGGTGTAGGCGTCCACAAATTTAAATTGTTGTCATTACTCATATATAGAGATTGAGAATTACTAAACTATGCTCTTTTAAAGTTTTCCAGTTAATGCATGATGCAGAACTCTGAAGGTTTGATTGTGTTTTTGTTCAGAACTTTGGGAAGAACTAAAACTTCTTTTTGAGAGAAGTCCTATTTCTGCCCAATTTAGTTTCTCCGCAGCTGAGTAGGAATACAGATAAATTATTTGATATTTATAACCACTATAAATATCATTAACTATACAGCTAGTAGCTAAGTCAAGGAAATCAGTTCATTAAAAAGACAAAATATCTTCATTTCAGTCATTTATAAAGACTTAATTTTCAAATGTATGTTACAGATACTAGTTTTTCAGAAGCCATCTGAGATAAACAATAATTTTTCTACTATTTATAATCTCCCTTCTTCTATAAGCCAAATCAGTAGAAAGCTATACAATCCAGTTCTCAAAAAAATTTATCTTTTAGAGATTGATTCATTTATTCATTCACCTCCTACTATGAGCTCTTGTTGGTACTAATGATAAACATAGCTTTAAAGACTCTGAACCCCTGGGCCACCATAGAGTGATGTGTGATACCCAGTATCAGATAATGACAAGAACCATAAAAAAATAAAGAAGGTGTTGGGTTTTTAATGCGATACTTATTAATGTTATTCTGGATGCCAACATGAGGTTTCTGGAGCAGAGCACATTTATGATTATTTATTTATAGCAAATACCATGCTGGTTCCTTGTGCTACAATGTCCTTCCCAGGCCATGCAAGGAAAGCAGGAGGTAACTCTACATAGACTGTGTCTGTATCGCAGGTGAGTAACCTTCCCCCTCACCAAAACAAAACCTTAAACAATAAATCTGGACATTTATACAGGAGAGAGAGACAGCTGTCTTCCCTCACCTTCTCAGAAAGTTTCTTTGGAAAAGAAATGGGAATAATCCTGGGTTCCCACCTTTTGGTCCTTGGTCTCCATGGGCCATCTCCATGGTCCTTGGTCTCATCTCCCCTTGAAATGTAGGCAGGCACATCTGGAGTTCACATTATATATTCTGTCATACATTACCTTCTAAGGACTGTGGTGTAGCTGAGGTTTTAAGGTTTAGTAAAAATTTCTCAGGAAGCCTTAATTATGCAGAAACAAGAATATTTTCTCTTTGGCATCACAGGAAGGTTATGGGATAGAATATTTGATAAGGTCCTTTAGACTGAGGCAAGAAGAAGCCAGCCATGAGAAGATGTGTGGAAATGGAGCTTCTGGCATAAAGATCATAAGGTTGAAAGGAACTTGGAATGTTTCAATAACTGAAAGAAAGCCAATGTGACTGGAAGGGCCACATTGGGAAGGGGTATATTCAAAGAAGTAGAGAGTTATCAGATCATGCCAAGCTTTACAGAATATTAAAAAGATTTGGATTTTATTCTAAGTGCAATGGGAAGGTATGGAAATATTTTTTAAAATAAGTTTTTTTCAATTACACTTGACATACAATATTATATTAGTTTCAGGTGTTTTACAAAGTGATCACTGCTAAGTCTACTACCCATCTCACAACATATATAATTATTACAATATTATTGCCTATATTCCCTATGCTGTACTTTACATCTCCATGACCATTCTTATAACTGGAAATTTTCACATATTAATCACATCCTATTTTTCACCCATCCCCCCAAACCCCTTCCCATCTGGCAACCATCAAAATGTTCTCTGTATCTATGAATTTATTTTTGTTTTGTTTATCTGTTTATTTTGTTTGTTTAGATTTCACATACAAATGAAATCACATGGCATTTGTCTTCCTCTGGCTGATTCATTTCACTTAGCATAATACTCTCTAGGTTCATCCATCTTTTTGCAGATGACAAGATTTCATTCATTTTTATGGCTGAGTAACAGTTCATTGTATATACGTACCATCTCTTCCTTATCAATTTGCCAGTTGAAGGATACTTAAGATTGCTTCCATACCTTGGCCATTGTAAATAATGCTGCAATAAAAACAAGACCCATACATATGTTGCCTACAAGAGACCCACTTCAGATGGGAAGATACATACCCACTGAAGAAAGAAATGGAAAAATATGTTTCATGCAAATGGAAGGGTTTTTAAGCAGGGGGGAAACAGGGAGAACCATGAGGAAGTCACTTCAGTAGTCTAGGTTAAAATAAAAAGCAATTTTGGACTATTGTGTTAATAGTAGATATAGACAGGAGTGGGCATTGTACTTATTCAATAATTTCTTTATTATTCCCTCATTGAACAAATATTTTGGGAACTTAGTATGTGCTATGTAGACATGGACAAAGTTCTAGGGACATAATTGATTGAAAGATTGACGTAATAACTGTCTTCCTGAAATTTATGATGTAGTGAGGGATAGAAATATTGTGTTTGGGATTGTAGGAGTTGCCATGGAAACTAGGAGGAGCACCTAAACCAGAGTGGAGCTGAGACACATAAAGGAAGTTTGTGTACAAGTTGTATTCTGCTGTATGTCACAGAAGCTCAAAGTGCTTTATTTTATTTCATTTTATTTTCCATGTAACATAGAGTCTAGTGGCTGACAGTAATCCAGACTTGTTATGGTGACATGATGGCACTGAGGTCTCAGACTCCCTCTAATTTTCAGCATTGTCTTTCTTAGTACAAGTCCATTCTCATATTTACAAAAAAAGCAATTGGATTCTAGACATCACTTTTTAACTCTAGGAAGGAGGAAAGGGAAAGAGCACAAGATATATTGAATAGGTTTGCCCAGTTTTTCAGGAAGACAGTAACACACTGAGAAGCCCAACCCTTAATTGTCCCTATACCTCTTTGCTCAGAACTGGGTCATGGGACCATCTTCAGATTCATGGGAGTGTGGAAAGCTCAGTGTTTTTAAACAGAAGCATTACCCACTAATTAATTTGTGTTCATTTAGAAAGAGGGGTGGAGAGAATCAATATTAAGAAGGCAATTAAAAATGACTGGCATAGTGATGATTTCTGAAGGAAGTGAGAGTAAAGACTTGAAAGAAAGAGAAATTCCCAGAAGACCATTGAGAGATTAGCAGAACAAAAAATTCCTATCACTTAATCTTTTCTTCTCAACTCTTTTTTTTTTTTTTTTAAAGAGCAGTGATAAGAAACACTGTAAAAAAGAAAGTATGTGCTCTTTATTTTCTGTAAAGTTGCTATTGAAGATACTATTCAATTTTAGTCAATGCTCCTTTAGACTGTTAAACTGAATTCCTCTCTTCCTGTCCTTTAAATTTTTTAATAGTTTTATTATATCTATTCTTGTTACTTATAATATCCTTTATATCAATTTAGAAGTAGGTGGAAATCACCTATTTCAGCCATGACTAAAAGAGATAAACAAATGTGATAATATAGTGAGCTTGAGGGGGAAAAAATTTGAATTTTAAAAGATTTTTTTTAACCAAATATTTTGTACAATGGACCTTGGGTTGGTCCTTAATAGACAGAATACACAACTATTAACAAAAAGAGACCCACATTTTATCATTAGCCAAAATGTTACCTTTGTAATATAGGAATCATACAAAATAAAATAAATTTAAAAACATGCTCAACTATCAAAAATATTCATTTTATCCATTAGTTTCATATTATATGGAGTATTTGTTTCCTGACCCGTCTTAGTCTTTCTAACTTGCTTTTCTTTAAACTTGTAAAGAAGGACAATGACTTAAGATAAATATCAGTAAATAATTCTTGCTTATGGAATTTCCACATCTTGCTGAGGTAGTGATTATAAACTGACTCTCCCAAAGTTCTTTGTTCCAGCAAAGCCCCATTTTGATTTCCAGATGAGAGCTCATCGGTGGGTCCAAGTCCAATAAATTTTACACATAAACCTGCATGATCATGTGGTTCAAATGTGGATGTTCAGCAGTCCCATGCCTCAGAGAGTGCAGGAGATGCTGGGCAATGCTTAGGACAAGAAATCACCAAGCCTAACATCACCAGTGGGACTTTGCACAAATTATTCTTGGGGATTCATTACATCTGTATAAAACTCATTTTCCAAGTGACTGATTATACTCATAAAAGCAGTAGTTTTAGTGTTTTCTTTCCCATTTAATTTCACATTTGATAACTTGGTGAGTCCCCCATTCAGTGTGAGTTATGTTTCCTTTTTTTATCTTGACTGTATATTTACCTGATTGAATGTGAATATGTGGAACCAGTCTCACAACCTGGCTTTGGGCATTTGTAGACTAGACATTTATTGGTGCATTCCCACTCTGAGGACCTTTTACTTTTTATATTCAGATAATAAATAAATATTAGCTTAGAGTGGAGTTGAGATTCTGTATTGGGCAAATATACGTGTTTCTTTACTTTTGTCTTCATGTCACTATACCAATTATTACTTAAATTACAATAATTTTTATCTCACAGTCTTCCTTTAATCCTGAAATTCAGAACATCACAGAATTGTTTGGAAAAGACAAAGAGATGCTCAAAAATGTGTATGTGCCTTTAACACAACAGATTGCTAGCTACTCCAATCTTTCATACACGCACACACACACACACACACACACACACACACCATTACATCACTCACTCAATTTCTAAAGCCTCTTAGGCTCCTGATGGTACAAATGAAGTGAACTTTCAGCAACCTAACACTGGACTTCAGAAATGGTGAAATAAGGAAGCCACTTAGAGTTTAATCCCCTCTCTATTAAGAATTCTTTTGGAGAAACATAAGAGTTGCTGTTTGGCACCTGGAAGTGCATAGGAAACCTGTTGAGTGGAAGCTGGCCCAGGTATCTACGTCCTGAATGGAGTCCTTGTTCCGGAAAGGTTTGCTGCACCTGCCTGTGCCCAGAAAGAGGGTGGGGGATGGGAAGGGTGGTCAGAGAAGAATACCCATAGATTTCTTTGACATTTTAAAATGTAACAACATTCACCGTCCAAAATAGTTATTGGGAAAAATGGAAAGAATTATTTGACCTTATAATTGTTTATATAAAAGTTAATACATGTTTCAGGAAATAATTTTGAAAGGACATCCGACTCTATGAAAGAATTGCGTCTGTTTGAACAATACTCTTTCAGTGTCTTTAATATATCCATCTATGTTCATTGTGGGGAAGAAATACATTGGGTTCAAATAACACAAGGTGGTTATAAAAGTTTGTTTTACATAGACAAAGTAATTAACTGTGGGATGAAAGGATGGGGGCTGGAGGACAATTGCATTCTACTTCTCCAAAGCTGAGAGATGTAAAAGTCTTTGCCCAGTGGAATTAGCAGATGGTCTAAATCCTCTTGGGGTACAAGGGCTCAATTCAATACTTGGAATTATTTGGAATTATTCATTTAAAAGGTTTGGTCTGTTCTGAGAATTTAATAAGCTAAGTAAGAATAAACTGTGTCATTCAATTTGACCATTATGAGCCGTCTAGTACAATTTAAAAGAGTTATTAAGGTAGCTTTTTATGCTTGGGAAAAACAGTAACAACATCCAACACTCAACATTGGCTATGGCTGGTGTAGACCATTTTTGAAAAAATGTCAAGAAACTTACATTGATGCAGTTTCAAAAACTAGCCTGAATGAAGCAAGTGTGACTCTGTCCTCTGTGTTTGAAATAAACCTGGACGGATAATACATACATGGGAAACAGAATTAAATCTCCAAAGGAATCATTCAGCCAAGAATAATGAGTTGGCTCTAATAAGATAAAGTTTATTGTGAATAAATATAAATTCCTTCATTCCAGGCACAGACAAATAAAAACTAAAAAGAAACAAATGTAAAATGTTATAAGATAAGGGAGATGGAGTACAGCAGCAACATGTATAAAATTAATTTGCTTTGCCCGGCTGGTGTGGCTCAGCAGTTGGGCATCGACCTAGGACCCAGGAGATCGAGGTTCAATTCCCGGTCAGGGCACATGCCCGGGTTGGGCTCGATCCCCAGAAGAGGGCATGCAGGAGGCAACCGATCAATGACTCTCTCTCGTCATTGATGTTTTTATCTCTCTCTCCCTCTCCATTCCTCACTCGGAAACCAGTAAAGATATATTTATTTTTAAAATTTACTTGCTATATTAGTCTGGGTTCTCCAAAGAAACAATCAGTAGGCTCTTTCTCTCTCTTTCATTGTTATATTTAATGTTAGCTATATGGAGAGAGTTAGAAGGTAGAAACCTATTTTTTAATTTTTTATCCACACCCAAGGATAAGTTGTTTTTTTTAAAATTGATTTTTAGAGAGAAAGGAAGGCGGGGGGAGACATAGTTGTGAGAAACATCGATCCGTTGCCTCCCATACACTGCCCGACGGGAAGGAACCCACCATACAGGTATATGCCCTGACTGAGAATCGAACCCACAACCTTTTGGTGTATGGGACAGTGCTCCATCCAACTGAGCCACCTGGCCAGGGCAAGATAGAAACATTTTTTTAAGTGATGATGCAGAAAAATTGATCAATATTGTTTCATTCTTGAAGAAAAGTCCAGGGCGTGAATACTTTTTCAAATGATACATTTCTATAGTTCAAAGCCATATGTTTAAAAAAGTAGGAAACATTAATTTTGTTCTTTATCTCCTATCTTCTTGTTAGGATAACATCACCAAATACTTTCCTGAATATGCCAAATATTAACTATGATGGTGTGGTTAATCTGCTTTGAAGTAATTATAGGTAAACTAATATCTAGATGGTACATTTGGACTTACCATTTTTTTCACTTCAAGATGTTGTACTTTTTAATATGATAAAAATATATACATAAAATTGTGATATTGGGCCTCATAGACATTCAGTATAGTGAATGTATAAATGGGCATAGGGAATTCGCTCCGTGACTCAGGAAAATGCCACTACCGGCTAATTGGGCAGTACTGACCCAAAATAACAAGATTTTAGCAGGAGACTATCTCATTTTTCTTTAGTAATAAAATACTATTGACTTTTCAGACTTCTAGACAAGGTGGGAAACTGGTTGCTTAAAGGTTTAATTCAGTTCAATATGTGCAAATGATTTAAAAATATAAAACAGTATATTTAAGTCAGGTGGTTGCAAATAAAAAGCTTTAATCTGCTATTTTCTTAAAAAACTGGAATTTCTGGAAATGTTGGGCAATACATTTCTGCATGACAACACCCCTGGGGAGAACGTTGTCACTGCTGCCTTCCGGCAAGCTTTGTGCTTTGTGCTCTGTAATTGGCCCTGGGTCCAGCTACTCACCGAATGTGCCCACCTGCCCATTCACCAGGAGGCTCACATCACTCGGTTACATTGCCTTCCAGCCCGTGTGGTTATTGAAGCTTGTTTCCTGTTCTAGAAAAGAAGTGACGCCCAATTTAAATAGGGAGTTCAGAACAAATGTTCACCATTCTAGAATGTATATTGCAACTACTGCGGGTAGCCTGAGTATGTCTTCGAAATTTCTTAGAATCCTTGGTTTGAAAAGGAATAGGCCCGTCTTATTATGACAATAGGGATACGATTAGAACAATTTTTTCCTACTATTATCCAGTTTGTGGCTTTCAACAAAGATTTGCTGGAAATACAAATCACTATTTTAGTGCTTTTATTGGTAAATAGGGTTGTATTGGTGAACTGATACAGTAATTGCACTTTTATAACCATCAACAATCCAACTTGCAGTTATTTTAAATGTACTGCTTTTGACTAGACATTTCCAGAAATGAGTGTGCTCATGTAACCCAAGAAACAAGGAAATGCCTTATAAATCTAGGGATGATTTAAAAGCTTTCTTAAAGTTATTCAATATCAGACACCTAGTAAAGTTAGTTCCTGGAATTGATCATCTGTAAATTAATAACTACCAAGAAATTGTGGACTATAAATACTGTAATAACCATGAATTCTTCATTGAAAGCATCTTGCGTATATCAGTAAATCCTTTATGCAAGGGGGAATCTCTAAAAATACCTGAAAAAGCAAAGGCTTAAGTATCATGTGATATATGAGCAGAAATATATCAGTATTTCCACCGATGGCTGTAAAGTAATAAATTCAACATTCCTTTAATAACATTTTCCCTTTTTGTGGTACAATAATACCTTCAGTACAAAAAAGCTTTAGCCCTATATCTTCTTGCTAACTTATCAACTAACAATTTATACTGATCAAGAAGCAAGGCTAATTTATTCAGTTTTTAGGCTCTTGAGATTAGAAATAGTTGGTTAAATTACTTGTTGTGTGGGAAATTGATTGTACTTATGTGTAAAGCTTGTTTGGGCCCTCTTTCAAGTGTGGCTGAATCTGTTCTTATAATTTGTATACAGTGCTGTGTGGCCTGAAATCCCATTAGAACATGGAGCCAATTCATTTGTGTGTAAGAAAGTATGTGGGCTACAGCTGATTTTGTAAGTACCTGAAAAGCCTACAGCTCATTTGCATTTCAGCTCAGCAGTAAGAAAGCTGTTAGGCTGTATCTGCAATACAGCCACAGGCCATTAAGAAAGAAAAGTAAAGCAAATTGGTGAGGGAAGATTTACGAGGTCAAAACTATTTTCTGGCTGCTAGATTAATTGATTATATCAATCAAAACAAAAATCAACATCTATATATTTTCTGAGTTTCTTTATATCATTGGGTTCGGATCCATTTTAAAACAAAAAGGAACTCTGTGAGTGAGGCTAAACATTTGGATGGCACAAACTTCATCAAGCCTGAAGGTTTAGAGATACAAAATTTTTATATTTATTTTATAATACAATTTTTTTAGTGTGAAGATAAAACTTTGTTTAAATAGGAAACTGTGCTGAAACTGGTCTTACCTACCCTTTCCTTTAACTTTGAGAGAAACATATTTTACCACTTTCATATTGTAATAAAGAATTATGTACATCCTCTGTACTCCCTTCCAGTCTTTCTTCATTCATTTATTTATTCAGATATTATTGGGTGCCTCATATGCCAGGTGGTCTTCTGAGTGCTAGGAAAGCCTTAGGGAACAAGGAGAACCCACAGGGAGATTACATTCAGGTATGTGTCCAGAGGGAGAAGACCTATAAAGAAGTAAATTACGCAGTACGTGTGAAAATGGTCCTACAAAACTGGATGAGGTAGAATCATCCCAGAAGTCATTCAGTGTCAGATCCCTAGTTTATAGCGAGACGAAGAGGGCAAAGCCTGGACTCTGAGCTCCATCACTGAGAGGTAACCTCATGAGACTACGGCGGAAATCAACCTCTATTCCTTACCCTTTGTATATTCTGTTGGTGACTGTCAATTTCATCATTCTAGGTGTGACTCTAAAAAAAAAATCTCACCTTCATGTCCCATATTGAAAAAATACTTCAATTGAATGGTAGAAAGGATATAGCTTTCCTATAAGCAAAATCCTAAAGTGCTGCCTCATTAACTATGCTTTATTATGGCTCCATCTGACCAGAAGGGCTTTTTACTTTCATTTTCTAGCTGGGGCAATTCAGTCACTGAGGGTTTAGTCGTATGATTTCTAAAGAAGTTGGGAATGAGCCATCTAGTTTGAGGAAATGGTCACTAGCCAGGACACCTTCCTAGTCTAAATTCAAAGATTTTTAGGAACTAAAGGTCATTGGTCACTCTCCTCCTGTTATGAAACATTACGTCCTTTTGTGGACAGGATAACTGCTTAGATTTCCACTTTGGTTGTATCAGATACTGATGAATATTTTATATGGCTAAAATTATTTCCTGACACAAGCATATGGTGCATGTACCACTAATCAAACATTCAGCCAAGTCACACGGCCTGTAAGACAAGAAATCTGCTAATAAAAGACTCAGAGTTTTCAGAATACAGGTAAAATTTTCCCTTGAAAGTTTGTGGAATGTCCGACACTGCTGTTCACTTCATTTTAAAAATGAAATAGTAACAAATAATGTCAGTTACTTTATCTCAACTATTTTATCTTTTCCTTGCTGAAAGCCTCTAATGGAATTGCTGTCTTTTTAGCTAACCAACTTGTAGGGTATGTGGGTAGGGGCATTCAATATTTATGAAACGTCCATTTTCTCATAGGATAGAAGCTACTGATTTTTTTCCTATAAATGAAAGAATGTATTAATTGCTACTTGAACCTGTTACATTTTCATTTTCATTTTAAAATGGTAGAGGACACGGTGGTCATGCTTTCAAAGTAAAACCTGGAACATTTCTTGAAAGCATCTAGCTCAAAAACTTCATTATAGAGGCAAACAGGCTCTGGAGAAGGGGAGAAAGCTGCAGTTGCTGTCACTATAATTAGGAATAGGCTTCCTAGAATCATTTTTATATTTTTAATATGAGCGCTTAACCACAAAAATACAAGGACGTTTTTGTTAACGGTATTCAAAAAATTGGTGGATTCATGGACCTCAGATTGACTCATGAGACTGGTACTATAACTATGCTTGTTTATGGAGCTGACATGCCCCTGAAAAACAAGAACCTGGATTTTTTTGTTGAAAGCACCAAAATCTCTCAACACTAAACAGGAGATTGGAGGCAATGTGAATAGCCTCTGGCTATTATTATTACTTTTTTTAGTAGTTACATCAGCTTTAGGTTCACTTACCCTTTAGGGAAAGAGTTTGGTTCAGGGGATTGATTAGAAATCTTAAAAGGCTGAAAACTCTTGTATTTTCATCTCTCTTCACAGTAGCCATAGGCAACTTGCCTCCATCACAGAAGCAATTGAGAGCATAAATGTTGTTAAAGTATCCTGAGTCGACTGAACAAAATAAAATTTATAAAGGTATATTCCAGTGGTGTCACAAATAAAGGAATGTGCCTTTTCAGGATTGCCACTCTTATTAAATAGCTGGTAGAATAATATAAGCCTACACAGTGGGCTTCAATCTCCCCCACAGCCATCCCTAAGCACGCTAGTGTGTAAAGTAACTTTCCCTGTGGCACCTGAATCCCAGCTTCCCACTTTTCCCCCCAATGATAAATTATAATAGCTATTGGAGTGGAATCCTTAGATGACATCCAAACTGGGCCCAAGGTTCCAAAGGCTGGTGGGGTGAGACTTGTTTGGAGGCCTCGAAACAAAAGCAGTTTATGAAGCAGTTTCAGCGTCTAGCTCATTCTTCACAATTGGGTCCTTTTGGGATTTTTGGATTGACAGCCTCTTAGTCGTTATTTTCTCAATCAAACCAGTTTTCACGATGATATTCCATATCCCATTTTCATCGCTACTTGAAATGCAGTATTGAAAGGACAAGGCATCTTTCACAAAACACAACAGGACGCTGATAACTGTGCAGATTAGCTCTCAATCCAATCTCAGGCCTTGTTTCTTACTTTATGATTTTTTTTTTAGACCAGCAGGCTTTCCCTCACCAGGCTGATGATGTCTCTTGCTTCATACATACCACTCAAGATTTCTGTACAGTATAAAATAGAAGATCAAAAACAGGTAGGAAAAAAAGAGTAAGGGAATGAAATGAAAATTGAAAGAAATGTAGTTGGAAGGAAACAAAGGTCTATAAAAGATGAGCTCAAGTTTCATGTTGGTGATGATTAGTCTTGCAAAACCTTCTGAGACCCGTGGATGCATTTGCCTGTCTAAAATCCAGTTTTTTCTTTCTTTTTTCAAGACTTCTCATAATGAGCAATTATTCTCTCATCTGAAGGGTTGAATCTCTTCTGAAAACGTTTGCTAAGGCCAGGCATTTGGACACTCAGTCACATGCGGCAGAACCAGGCACATGGAGGACAGCTGACTCCACAGAACCAAGGACTTGGGTAAGTGCCCAGCACTGAAGCCACCTGAAGTGACTGCAAATGCTGTCTTTTTAGTAAGCACAGAAAACTCATTTAATTTAATAATGTTTTTATAACACAAGGCAACCTCCAGTGAAACTCTTCTGGTGGTGTATTTCCAGTGATGGGAAGGGTTGGGCTGGGAAATACCTTAAATATAGCAAAAGAAAGAGAAAAGCATCTTCCCATATTTAGGTGTAGAAAGGTAGAAACAAAATTTTATTTTGTAAACTGCAGTACTATGCCAAATACTTTGATTATATTAGGAGAAAGGACTGGCTCTTCTGGCAGCTTCTTCAATTTTGAGGTTAGAGCTTGAGGTGAAGAGTTGTGCAGGGTTTGTCACACCATTGTATTTCTGAATTAAGTCCCGTCCACAGTCCGCCACCAGTCAGCTCCAGCCCACAGATCTTCCATCAGTGGAAGCAAACAGACAGTTTATATTTGAGATTTCTTATCAGGGTTCCATCATACCAGAAACCCTAGCTGAATGTGTGCGGCATCATCTCTAATTACAAAGATGATGTGATCATTGAAAATAATGGTCTGATTTTCTTTTAAATGCAAATTATTTTAATGATTAACCTAGTATTGTTAGAAGTGACCTGGAATCTCACTTAATCTGGGAGAAGTCATCCCCGACTCAGGAAACATTGTGATTTCCATTTCTTGGGGGATCTCTAAGGCTCCTTCCATTCTAAGATTTCCCTTGATACAATCAGTTGTTTCGGATGTTAAGGAAGCGACCTCACTTCTTGGGCTCATGTATTTGATATAATACTATTTTTGGTTCTCAGGAGTATGACATTATTTATTTTGCTACTCTGAATTGGCCTCTTATAATTCATTTCAGAGGACAAAGAAAAAAATTCTAAACTGTCAGTTTAAATAAAATGGGTAGCAACAAAAAAAGGCTTGACTATCGTTAAAATCTAATATTTCTTTGAATACATGCTAGAAACTATTTATTATTTTATTTTGCAGTCACTAGCTTTATAGTATGAGACACATATCAGAACCATTATTTGAACCACTGCTTCTGGTTATACATTTTGAAAATCCCTAAGTGATTTTTGAGTTTTCTTCACTGACTATAGTAATACCTAGATAAATATAAAAATCTATACTTTCATTTTAGAGATTTTTAGAAACAGCCTGAAAATAAAATATAGTAATCATTATTGTTAGCAGCCACATAATATAGTAGCAAGATCATGCTAGATATCACGGCAAATTCTACATTCCTTTCAAGACATTTAAAGCTTACCCCCAACTGCTTCAAGAAGGCTTATAATAGTGAGGCAGAGGTAATAAACAATTGCATTTTCTCCTAGGAAATCTTATTTTAAAGGTAACTTTTGAAGCATGAGCAGATGCTCACACTATAATCTATTTAGTTATGGCATTATAAAGTGAATTACTGAAGATTTATGTTTTTGTAGCTTTTTCAATAGCTTGGCTGGCAATAGGTTCATTAGTAGAGAATTATAATCTTTTGTGTCATTTAAATACTTATTAGCAATGTTTGCTTGCAAGAAGTTCAATTTTTGGATAATTTACCAATTTTCCCTTTTTTTCTGTATTTTAGCTATAATGTAAACTGGGTCAAGACTATCAATTAAGCTTGCTTGATATTGTTTGCTGTATTTTTGTCTTTATTACAAAATGGTATAGCTTGGAAGCCAGGCCTAACAGCTTTACTAAGACTTGCTAAAGTAAACGTTAGGCTGTTTTACACATTCAGTCATTGCTGATTGTGATTAGATGTCCACGGTGATTTCAAGTGAGGAATTATAGGGATTCCAAACTCTCGAGATTTCAATGATGAGGTGAAGTGTACACCTCAGAAAAGTAAATGATTGATTAGGCCAGCTTACTAATACTTTTCCAATATTGAATGAACATCATGAAAAGTGTTTTATTGCTGCTGGGCAATGGCCTTTACCAAAGCTTACAGAAAAATATATTAATAAAAAAATGATAATGGCTGAAAGAAATCCTCCTAGAAATGTATTGTGTCCTGTCCCCCAGATGTCCGTGTTGTATGTGTATAGTCACACACTAGTTGTTTAAAGCAGGTTGGCAAATTTTCTATAAAGAGCCAGATAGTAAATATTTTAGTGTTTGTGGGTCTCTGTCATGACCACTCAAACTTGTCATTGTAGCTCAAAAGCAGCCATGGAAAATACACCCACAACTGAGCAGAGTTGTGTTCCAATAAGATTTTACTTATAGTCACTGAAATTTGAATTGCATATAATTTTTGCTTTTCACAAAATGTTATTCTTTTTTTGACTTTTTTCAACCATTTAAAAAATGTAAAAACTTCTGCTAATATTCTATATGAAAATAGGTGATGGGTAGAATTCAGTCTGTAGGCCATGGTTTACTGACCCCTGGATTAAAGTATTAATTTCCTAGAACTCACAAGAAGATATGACTAGCACTTCAAGAAACATAAAAAACCAAAATTACATACATGAATCTTTTTTGATTTTTTTTAAAGTGACATAAAGATTTAGAAAATATAGAACTAAACTTCAAAAAGAAAGTTGCTAATCTTCAAGAACAGCAAGTTAAAGTCAGATTAATATGACCATTTTGTTATTTCTATTGCTATATGTGTGAAAAATCCAAATAATAAATAAGAAAATATTTTTAGTTTGGTTAAAAGGTAATTGAGGCCAAATGAAAATGTCAGTTGCTTTATTTGTTTGTAAAGTTAAGATTATAAATTGAGATTAACTTGAAATGTTCAATTGCATTATAGTTATATTTTTAATTACTGTGTATGGAGACAAAAGTTGGACAGTGAAGAAGGTTGATAGGAAAAAAATTGGTTTGTATAAAATATGGTGTTGGATGAGGCCCCATGATTGCCTGGACTGCCAGAAAGGTGAACAAATGGGCCCTTGGGCAAATTAAGCCTGAAATATCGCTGGTGGCAAAAATGACAAAATTGAAGCTGTCCTACTTCAGGTACATCATAAGAAGGCAGGGTTCTTTGGAAAAGGCAATAATGTTGGGAAAAAATAGAAGGCAGCAGGAAAAAAAGGAAACCAAATATGAAATGGGTTGACACCATAAAAGAAGCCATAGGTGTGAGTCTATATAAAGGCTGAGCAGAGCTGTCGAGGACAGGACATTGTGGATGTCACTCATTCATAAGGCTGTCAGGAGTCAGAGCTGACTCAATGGCATACAATATGAAATTGCATCATTAGAGTAGGAAAGAATGAAGACAACTTATTGTCACATATTAGAATTTAAAGTATATTTGCTCAAATATGCTTATCTAATAAATAGCCAGAGTTCATATAACTGCACTGTCTCTCAGTTGAACACACCATCATTAAACCACTGAACAAATACTCTGTACATTGCATGAATTGTGCTTTCAAATGAAACCATTTTTCCTTAGATAAGATATATTGTGGTATTGAAATTCATGGCTGTTTTTCCTATCTATTTCAAATGTAATTTATAATTTGGATTTAAGAAGTTGAAATAATTGCATAATTTAAAAATACTAATCTTTTAGAGATTTTAAATCACTGTCTATATAGAATATACACATTTCAAAAGCTTAATCTGTATTTGTGTATTATGCATATTTGTGCTCATGTATTTGAATTCTGGCACAGCAATTATGTTTAGGAACTTATCTTGAATAAGCATTTAAAATTAAAGTAATTATTTTTGGTTTCTAAAATTTCTGGTTTTATCAATTTTATCTCAGAAATGTGTGCCATCAATGTTAGCAGAGTGAAAAGGAGACTTAACAAAGGATTGCATTATTTAAGTGTGATATTTTTTTAGTTTATAAAAATTTTAAAAACTGAAAATATTATTTACAGGGCATAAAAAGTACTCGCTGAACATTTTTTTTTTAAAGTTAAACAATTAATTAAAGCTATTTAGAGAACATAAAAATACTAGCTAAGCATGTTCTAAAAGACTTATGAATAAACTGACTACATTTAAGCAATTTTTAATCCAAGTTTTACATACGTACTTGTAATTTCAAATCAAGTTCTAGACCCCAGGTTCATTTTTTTATTTAAAACCATGTAAAAACCAGTGTAAATTATTTCTAGTGATGGGTGGGTTAATTTGAGGATTTTAATGCAATTGTCTAGATGAAATTGGGAATTTTAACTTCATTAATGATGTAATCTTTAAAAAGTGAAGCATTATCCTGTCCAGGACTAGGTGTTGATACACTTGATTTTCTACATTGGGACAGTATAGTACTATACATTTTGTGTCATGATAACAAATATATCTTGAGAATTTATAGTGGACCATCACTCTACTAGATCCTATATACAAAAGTGAATGTAATATTCTTGCCCTCGTGAAGCTTACAGGTTTATTAGGAGACAGCACAGATAAACATCTTAGTCAACTGTGGTGATTTTGACCCCAGGAGACTTTGACAGGGAGAGGAGGAGATATTTTTGGGAGTCATGACTTGAGGAAGAATGCTCCTGGCTTGCAGTGGGTAGAAACCAAGGATGCTATTTAAAATATTCTACAACAAAGAATTATCCAATCTAAAATATCAATAGTGCTTAATCTAAGTGTAAGGCATGTTTAGGACTGCTATTTTAGAATGAAGCACAAACTCTAATGGGAACACAGGGAGTAAGTGGTCAGTTTGACAATTCAACAAAGCAAGCAGAGTGGTCTTAGTAGAGGATTAGAGGATTAGTTTGCAAGAAAAACTATGTCTGAGTTGATTTTTGAAAGGCTGAATGGAGAGATGTTCCCGTAGAGGGGTGGCATGGGGAAGAGGAGCTTTCCAGAGGAAGCAGCAAAGTGAGCAAAGGCCTGGATATATAAAATAACTCCTGATCTTTGGGAACTATAAGGAATCTAGGGTGGGTAGGCTGCTTATGGGAGTCTAAGGTAGGTGGGTTGGGCAGGTAAGTAGGAATCTTATCTTGGGAGCTTTTTCTCCTGAAGGTGTTAAAAATGATAAAGGATTTTGAGCGGGGATGTATGGTCCATTTTTGGACCTCAAGAAGTAGAAGTAAAAAGTATCATGATTATTTAAGGAAACCAAAATCTTACATCATTTGATCAGAGAAGAGTGACAGGAGGAAAAAGTCTCCAGGGGGAAAGAAGAGTCCCTATTTCTTTTTCCATGAATGTTTTGCTTTTGATTCGATACCTTCACTTTGTCAGAACTATATCAAAGCAGTAAAAACTTCACCTTAATTCATTTTCTGTAGCTGCATAAATGCCTTCTATTGCTGACTGGCTGACTCTTATGGGCTTAAGCTGCTCCGTTGTGGCATCAGGTAGCACTGCTTGGCCTTGTTTTCTTGTTCTAGAATCATTTTTCAGATTCTTATTGTGGAGTCATGATGAAAAAAGGGAAAAAAGAATCTGCTTACCAATAAAAAAAGACACCTAGAAATGGAATCTCTATAGCAAAACTTTGTTCCTTTACATCAGTGGTTCTCAGCCCTGCATGCTCATTAAAATCACTGGGAGAAGAGATTTGGGTATCTATTTTTCAAAAACCCTAGATTAACTCAGGGAACTGTGCTACAGATACAAAATACTAACCTCACATTTTTATTTGGATTTTCAATGGTTTCTATTTTAAAATTTTCACCAGAAAATGCATTGTCTGATTTCTATGAAGAGTTAAACTGCATTTTCATTTTTTGAGCATACACCAACTTTCAAACGGTGGCTTTCTGACAGTGTTACAGACTAAGAGGGGACTAGTGTATGGTTTCTTACTTGTAAGTTTACATGTTAGATGAGTCTCACTCAGGTTGCAGAGAAATAAAGATTTGAACATGGAGTTTTGAACAGTGATGTTTGTACTTTGAGAAGGTCTGGTTTTGTACTGCCCAGCGCTGTGATTGGTAGGTTAATGTGGCTAGTAAGAATGGTGCAGTGGTGGAAAGCCTAGGAGTCTGATCTTCCTAAAGCCAATTCTCTGTTCTTTAGCTGTGGGTCATACGCTCATCCTAGACAGCTGCCTTGAAAATGTGGCCCTTTCTTCTTAATGTGCGACAGGAGATTGTATTGTGCTACTGTGATTGTATCAACACTAATTCATTCTTGTAAAAATTAACTAAAATTGTCAGCCCTAACCCTCTGTTTATTCAACAAATAGTTGTTATCTGTTTTGTGAAAGGGAATGAACTTTTTTTTCATCTATCAGGAAACAGGAAGGAGGTTCAGTCTTCATTCCTATGGGTTGTTTATAACTGTACCTAAAGTGAACAAAAGAGAAAACACTATTGTTATAAATTGTCTTTTCCTCAGCTTCTTGGATATTTTCATTTGCATTTCTCTTCTCTGCCATCAGTGTTCCCTTTGTGAAAAAAATTCCTTCTTAATTTTCTCCCTCAATTCACAAACTTCCTTAAACATGTATCTATTGCTTCTACTTCCTTAATATAAATTTATAACAAACATCCTCCCAAGGCATAAGTAAATAATCAATTCGACTGTAATGCAACTTTGAGTCATTGCTCAGAACATTAGAAATATATTTTCTCTCAACATTATTCTTGTAGGCAGTTCAGCGTGAGAATGCTATGTTCCTTTTACTTGCTTCCTCTGTGAGGCCAATCAAAACATGTTTGTGGGGCGAGCCCATGGATATCATGCTGCTCCCATGTTCTGAACCAAGTAGGTTTCACATTTTTCTACTACAACTCACAGTCTGATACTTCACATTGTGTTCCAGTATAGATATACCCATATATACATACACAGCATTTTTACATTTTACAAAAATATTCCATTCCATTCCAACCTATGATATACCAGCCTATTCTATTTCATGAGAAGTGTGATTCTTGACTTACTAAACTAATATCCTATCACAATAATTATTTAAAAAATTATTTTAAATAATTTTCATGATTTTCAGCAGGGCCTATGGGGTGTAGCATCTTCCTGAGGGGCTCAGTAAAACTCTCAAGGGTTTGCAGATAGTTTAAAAACAAAACTGTTCTTTATTCCATTGCTTTGATTTGTGTTTAGTAAAGAGAGTTCATTTATTTAGATTTTCAAATATCTTATATAGGAGGAAATGAGATTATTTTATGATTTTCAAGTCCCATTTATATTTTTTTCATGGAGTCATCCAAGGAATGAACCAGACTAAACACCCACTGAAATTCACTTAGCAGTTAATTATGTATTGCTGGGTAACACCTTTTGTGTAAGTCTTTGGGTTAGAGACTTTTTTTTTTTTTTTTTTTTGCTCATGATAAGCCTTGGTTTTATACTGTTCTTTCTAGTTTATTATTTTTTTACTTAAAAAATTAATGTTCTAATACTGCAGGTCTCCCCTTCCCCTTTGCCTACCTCCATTTACCCTTACTTCCCCTCCCTTGGTCTTCACCAAACTATTGTCTGTGTCCATAAGGTACGCATATGTGTTCTCTAGCTACTCTCTTCACCTTCTTTAACCAGTCACCCCCACACCCTTACCAAAATAAAATAAAATAAACTCTCCAGAAGAAGTGGGATTCCCCAGTGCCTATAAAGATTAATGTTAAAATTTTCCAAAGGCCCTGGTTGACTAGTTATGATATAGTGTTGTGTGCAATCTCACCCACAATAATATGTTCTACTCACCTCCTTCCCTGCTCACCCCCTTTCCTGTCATTTATCTTTGACTGAGATCCACTGTAAGGCAGCTTACCCTGCCTACTATGGCCCACAGTCATCTCTAGAGCTTGCCTGATGCTTTGGATCCCAGAGACTATTTGGTTTATGAGACAGGAGCTGAAAAGTTGTGTCTAGAGTTACATTTTATATTCTAAACTCTGGCTATTGCAGGGTTATGACTTTGTTAGAATTATGTTCATCTTACCCAAGCCATAAAAGCTCATAAGCTATCTTCTAAAAAGTGGTAACTTTCCTCCCCTTCATAACTCTCATTCTCCAATGTCTTGAACCATTGACTTTGATCCTATGAATAAGTCAGGCTAATTTCTGCCTCTGTTCCCTAACTTTACTAGACAAAGGATGAAATGTCCTTTAAAAAGTTTCTACAAGCAGGTTAATTTGTTACAGTTATTTAGTCACTTAGATCATTTAGGTTCTTACTTTATAGATAACAAGAGCATCTTAGAGAGGCAAAGTGAGTTATTTAAGATACTAGTTAGAATAAGTTACCTATAAGTCACTTGATTTTGAGATTTTATTATAATAAATTTCAATATTTTATACAAGAGATTAAAACAATAACATAATCTTTAATATTTTGCCATAGTTTCTACACACACATACATACACATACACACTTTTTTGATGAGTTATTTTAAAACAGAAATATTGCTGCTGTTTGAAAGTCAAGATTAATATTTAATTATTTTCTTTTAATTACTGATTTTCAGAGTAAGAATTCGATGTAATTGTCATCTCCAGTGATCTACGAATGGTCATTTTAACTCATAAAATAGAAGTAATAATTATAGTGTTTAACTAGAAGTATTTAAATTTTAGATTCCCCCTAATTTGAATATCAGTTTTTAAGTCATGCATTTATATTTATGCTACTTGACCTGACTGGCTAAAACTTTTGTGGAGCTGATTTCATCATGCCCAAAGTATTGTATTTTATGGATGCAATTTTGTTGTTAAACAACAGCTAAGATGGCAATATTAGAAATTATTATTTTAGGACCTGCTTTTAGTTGTCTTCTTAAGTATTATCTATAATAAGTTTGCACTGACTGGGAACATATTTAGTCACTTGGAATCAATTCCCACATCTAAAAGCAAAGATAGCTTTGTTGGTTTCAGTGTATCTCTCAGAGTGATGCCATGAAGGTTAATATAACATCCCCTAAACAGCTCAACAAATAATAAAAAATAATCATGAACATTAATGAAAACAGGGTTGAAAACGTATTTGAGGCAGAACAAAGTGCTGTTTTAAATTACCAGCAGCCTATTTTATTTTGTGATTATTGTTTCCCGAAGGCCTTTGAGACATTTGAGAAATAAACAAAAATGTAGATGCAAGGGGGGAAATGTATAAAACCAACAGCAACTTGCTTATGTTTCTTTCATGTAATTTTAATTTTGCCATTCTCGTATGTGCAAGGACAAAGCCATCCGAAAGTGGAAGGATTACAGCTTTCTTTAACACCACTGAGATTAGGCTGTAGGACCGCTTGCTGATTTTATTTCTTATTAAATGACAAGAGACGGATATGCGGGTGTTCCAGATGCACCATTTGCCAGCTCATCGGTTGTCAAGGATAGGGCAAGAAAACGGTAGAAGATCTCTAAAACCTGCTGATATAGTGAAGCTGAAAATCTGATATGGAGGTGATTTTAGAAAGAAGACCTCGGGGAATTTATCACTATTTTCCCCTGCAGTTATTAAAACGTCATGGTTTCATTGGCTCTTTATAGCTGGAAGTCATCTTAGTCATCTCCTAGTCAAACACTTCATTTCACACATGAGGTAACCGAGAGTAAGGCACATTGTGTGATTTCCCCAAGACCACTCAGGTAATTCATGATGGTAGGAGAACCAGAGCCCAAGCCTATGGTTTTATTTATTCAAGGATATACTAGTTTACATTGCATAAATGTCATGTTCTATGATTAATAGACATCATGAAAACAAAAATATCTCAGTGAGTCTCTAGGAAGGTGTTGGGAGGCCCAGCTTAAAGTTTATGATGATAAAGAAATATTTTTTTCCTGAGAAGCCTTTCGATACCCCAAGGTCATAAAGGTACTCCGATACACTAACTTCAAAAAGTTTTAATTTAGATCTAATGTAGTTATTATGAAGCTGTTAATGTAGTTATTATGAAGCTAAAGTGTTTCCCTTTTGATTAAAAACTCTTTAAAGACAGAAACTCATATTCAGAAATGCATATTCTGTGCACTTAGTGGAGTCACACCAAACTGACATTTATCATCAAAAATTCAACTGTATAATCTTGGGGGGTAAAGAGAAATGCAATTAATTAAATAATATGTCTGGTGTTCCTGCTATTCCAGTGAATGAATTTATTTATGTCTCTGTGTAAGTGTGAAATAGATCACATCAAACCAACATCCTTCAGTTGATCTTAGTTCCCCTATAACTTGCTGAGTGTGAGCATCTCAACCCATGGTAGGTGATTTTAGTGTTTACAGATGTGAATTTTATGACTAACTTCGCCTCTGAAGCATAACAACCATATATTTTGTGATTAATGTGAGCTTTTCTTGATGCTCTATATTGAATCATTGAAAAATACACTGTAAAGTTTTTAAGGATTAATATTCAATCAAAGCTGTAAACAACCAAAGGTAGCTATTCTTAAAGATCTTAAGTTTAAATTCTGACTTTTTGTCTGTAAGTCTAGTAAACTTCAACAATTATTTTTGGTGGGTCTTTGAATAATATTTGATTTTATATGCAAAAGTAGTTAATGTATTGAAAAGGAAATCAAATATAGTAAGTTTTTATTAAAGGAAGTTTAATATGTTCAAATGAATTTAATTTTCTGTTATAACAAGCCATCTCAAGTATTTAATGCTTACAAATGAAAAACAGATTTTAAATTAGTTTAATCTATATTTTTGTAAATGTCTCAATATTATATGTAATCTTGGTGGCATGTCAGTTTCTCAGATTCTGAGAATGTAACCCTGATACTATAGATCTCATCTCTGAAGATAGTAATGTATTCAACTGTGAAAAGAAAAACTAGCTATGAAGAGCTCATGGTTCACTGTGTGTCTCTGTGACACATAAAATTCATTTGTATCATGGATACATCCAAATGAAGTTTTTGCTATTTCTCATTAAGTGAATTCAAATTACACAAGAGACTGCTTTTTGCCCATGGCAGGAAACATCTAATCTTGCCATTTCAATATAATTCTGGTTTAGAATTTAGTTACTGCTTGTTTAAAATTTAATTTCTTTGGGGTTAACTATTTAGCCATAGTCAAAATTCACCTTTTCCCCCTTCTTCTAAGCGCCTCATGTTTCACTTGTGGAAAGGGAGTGTAGGGAGATAGTACAGTGCAGGTTTAAGAGCACAGACTCTGGAGCCAGGTTACCTGGGTTCAGATGTTATCTCTACCACTCAGTCGGTGAGTGGCATAGAGTGAGCTACTTAACCTTTCTGTGTTTCAATCTTCTCACCTGTGAAATAGGGACAATTACAGCACCTATCTCATAAGGTTGCAGTGATAATTAAAGGGTAATATTGTTAAATATTATTTAATGGTTATCAATAATACTTCCATGAATAATAAATTATAAAACGTATGCAAATAAAATAAATGGTACTAATTATAGTATACATTAGCTACTTAAAAAAATTGATTGTCCTGGCTTTGGTGTGGATATTTGGTTCATTTATCATATTGTGGTCCTAACTGGGCTTAATGGACAACTCTTGTCTATTTGGTCTTTAGGTATCACCATTGCCCTTGCGCTGTCTACTATGGCTGGCACAACTTATGATTTCTTTTCTAAAGATGATGAAGGCACAGGGGTTTATTTTCTCTCCTACCAGTGACTATACCTCTTCCTCTATGTAATCTCTCACTGCTGCTGTGGGACTCAGAGCTTCTGACACATTCCCCAGCTGTCCCTGGCTTTGGGCCATCCATCTCGCTGCTCTCCACAACCAACTGGCTTCCCAGCAAAACACAACACATCTTGATTTTTAATTATCTTCTCTATCTATCTGGAAGGGTTCTGAAAGCCTTTTTGGTATCTCCAAGCCAGCCTGGAGACTGTATGGGAAGCTATTTCAAGCCTTCTCTTTGTCTAGATCTGTTCCATCACCATAGCCACTCAATTCTGACTTTCTAATGTTGGCACAGACACTCTGACAGACACTTTCCACCAGATTGCAGACAAAAAGCCAGGCATGTGTTCCTTTTGCTTATAGATTCCATGAATCTGCCTGGATATTTTTATCTAAATTAGGGAGCAGAAAGAACACCCCATATCAGAATCTAAACACTGTTGCTTTCCCACTTCTCTCCAAGTGCCTTCCTGTGGATCCAAACATTTCATTTATTACATATCCTATCTCACATCTCCTCTGAGGGTTTTAGTGCAAACTCAGTGCTCAGATCTCCAAGCCTGGTTCTTCAAGTGAAAGCCCAGATATTGGAGAGCCAAAAATATCCTTTGTCTCTCACAGGCAAAAACCATGATTTTTTATGGCTATTTTCTCGACTTCAACTTTAAAATAAGGAGATTTGGAAGTCAGACTTAGGCAATATTTTCCTTTTCATATAAGTTCTGTTCTTGTCTTCCTCAAAGGGTGGGGGGGAACAGAAATGATCAGGGGGAAACTTACTGAAAACATTTTTCTATTACTCAGGAATCTTACATAAAGATAGGACAGTTAAGAAATTTGGGGGGTAATTTTGACTATATGAGGTAGCTATAGATCCTAATTACTCAATAAGATGCTATTCCTTGGACTGTGTTAGAAACATTCTTCTGTCAGTACATATTATATTTATATTTACCCTCCATGATAAGCAGCAGAGGCTTGCCCTTGCAACTTAAAACAAGATTGCTATACTGACTCTTGCTATGTGTTTCATCTTTTATAATATTTCACTTTCTGTACAGAAAAATTAGACCCCATTCCATTTGGCCCTAGTCCACTGATATCTTGGTTTCTTCTCAATCCTGCCCCATACCAGTAGGTACCTCCCCCCAATTTTTCCACCTCAGTATATGTACTGCTGTTTACCTGGCTGACCAAGACAACCTTGAGAGGCACCCTTGACTCCTTTCTCTTGCTCACTCTGGACTCAGAATTCAACACCAAGTCTCGTTATTTTCTATTAAATTATTAAATTTGTTTCCTTTACCTCACTCAGGACATTATAACCCTAGTCCTCAACTTAAAGTCCTCAATTTACTTCCCATTCCATTTAGGGAACGTGGTGCACATTGGCTTCCTTTCCTCCTTGTTTTGCATCATGGACCTTCTTTCAAACTTCACCAAAAAAATTAACTGTTTTTACATTTTGGGACCCATGGTTATGCAGTGAGCTCTACCTGGAGTGCTAATTTCCAGGTTTCATCTGACTCAAATTGATCCTTTAACTCTTGTCAACTGTGGCACTTCTCAGAAAGTCTTTCTTGACACCTCCCATCTAAATTAGGTTGTACGGTTTACTTTCTTGAAGCACTGTTTACTTTTCTTTCATAGCACTTAGCAACTATGTTTTGTAAGTATATTTTTATGTGTGCAATTACTAGTTTAATGACCATTTCCCTCTCTAGTTTGTAAACTCAGTAAGAGTAAGGATCATGTTTGTTTTGCTCACCACTGGATTCCCAGTGCCCTGAGTCTGACACATAGAAACTGCTCAGTAAAAATTATGGAATGAATAAATAATTGAATGAATTAACAAAAGAATATAAAAGAGTGGAGTATTAATAGATAGGTGCTCTTTTATTCTTAAGCAAGAGTCACCAAGACATGAACTTAAGTTTCCATTATCATTATTGGTACCCATACAAATACCCTTTATGTTTTGGAAAAAGGTTGATATCCAGCCAGAACAGATCAGCATGGTATCCCTTCTGATTGCCAATTCCTGTGCTGCGGTGGCTCATAAATATTTTGTATATCATCTCTATTGAGAAAGAAATATTTTCATTCTGAAATAATCATAGTAATAGTTAACTGTTAAATTAATGAAAAGGAAATGGGCATTTAAGATAAACAGTTAAATTATTAATTTGTTATTAATTTTTTATTGTATTTCAGGAAGTCAACATACTAACATCTTCAAAGCTGCTTCAGAAGGATGAAATATACATGTATCTTGAAAATGAACCTGGTGAATTATTATAAAAAAGCTTTCTGAGTGACTTAGTTCAATTTCTTAGTACCCCAAATGCTAAGGTGCTAGAATCAGTGTTCTACACTAAACACTGTCGATCATTTAAATGCTGTAGATTACCCAAGAAAACCCTGAACAGAAAGACAAGTGAGAAAGGCAGGCAAACGGAAATAAATGAACACTCACTTCGTGTCAGAGAAAATTGGAGTAGGCTTTTCTCTCAGGAGCAACCTTTAGCATTCATATTTCCTTTTGGCGTACGTCAGCATCTTTAGAGTTATAAAATTCCTGAATGTCTTCTTGATGTCTAAACAAATTTCCTTCTTTGTTTGAGGCAATATTCTGAAAAGTACAGGTATCTAGCAAGACAAGGACATGCTCTGTTAAAGGATGTATATGTACATAATAATGGATGTTTCTGCTGAAAGTTTTATGTTTTCATTTTCCTTTGAATATATATGTTGCCTCTAATGTTCAAGGGCAACAGGGACATAAAGAACATAGAGCTTCAGTGTAAATACCCCATCAGAAAACATGTTTCTTCATTAAACAGTCAGGGTTTGCAGCTCTTTAAAACTGGTGATTGTGGCCTGGCCAGAAGGGGCTCAGCCACTGAGCGTTGGCCCAGGATCCAGGAGGTTGAGGTTAGATTCCCAGGGCACATGCCTGGGTTGCAGGTTCAATCCCCAGTAGGGGGTGTGCAGGACGCAGCTGATCAATGACTCTCTCATCATTAATGTTTCTCTCTCCCTCTCCCTTCCTCTCTCTGAAATGAATAAAGATATATATTTTAAAAAATAAATAAATAAGTAAAACTCGTGATTGTGTAGGGTGAGCGAATATGTTTTTTTTTCTAGAGGCAAGACTGCAATACCATGAGACTTAACTAAGCAAGGCAGTTACCTACTAGTATAACACCGTTTTGCCTCAGATCTTACCTGGGCCCTGTTGGTTGTTTTGAAAGCTTGAGGACAGCTTTATTCCTTTAATGTAAACTTTGATCTCTGTTAAAATACACACATTTTTTCACCTTCCCTTCCCTGGGAACTTTTAAAACTACTTTTAGTCTTTTAAAGCCTAATGGACGTTTCTGATCTTTTCTGAGGACCAGGCTTGGGTGGGTGATACAGAAGCACCAGAAATGAGGTTATGCCCCTTGTAGGGCAAGCAAGGCTGTGTCAAGTAGCTAGCTGGTCAGTAAATGCAGAGAAAGGTTGAGAGTGAGGGGATTGGGGCCATCACCAATGCCAAACAGTCCATTTCATATTTTTGTGAATCTGCATGACAAAACAAGCAGATTTAGTTTAGTGGAAAAATGCATACCTCTTAGATTGATGATCAGACATTTGAAGAAATGCTGTTTGGGTTGAGTGTTCAATTTTTCTTCCCAACTAGAACAGTGTGATACAGTCTGGCCTATATGAAGCCAATAAAATTAAAGGAGTATGAAACTTTGATAAATTGTTGAGTCCATTTGTTTTTGCAAAAGTTATTTCTCAAGAGTAGATAAAGGCACTTTTGAACATGTTCACTTGTTTTTTCCTCAGGTCACAGGGGTGCTATTTAATGAATTACTTTTTTGGGACACTAAGAGCCACCCTTATTCATTTGAAAAGGTTAATGTAGCTGTTCAAAGTGTCCAAGATAGTTCTAGAGAATAATTTATGCACTAAAAGTCTATTTATTTGGGAAATGTCTAAATAGAAAAAAAGTGAAGTACAAATTAAGGACAAGTCAGTATGATAGTTCATAACTTGTTTTTTTCTCTCCTTGAGCTTAATTTATATGGATTGATTTATATCCCTGGCCATCTCATTTAAAATTTCAATATTTCCTCCCCTTTACCCCAGAACTTCCTATCATTCTTTTTAGTTTATTTTTCTCCATAGTTCTTAAATTAAATATACTCTGTATTTTACTTACAGAGTTTGTTTTCTTCTGACTTCCTTCACTAGAAGTCAAGTTCTATGCAGATAAACACTTTCTAATGGCTGTTTCTCAGCTTCCTTGGACAGTACCAGGCACATGTAAACATTTAATAATAATTGATAAATGTCCCTGGCACATAGCAGATCTCAATAAAAGGCAGGTTAAAAAATATCAAATATATAAAATCTAGAGAACCATATTTGTTACAGAACTATATCATTTTATGTACAATTGAGTAAGAATGAAAGTGAAATTATATTTATCTGGTTCCATGTTCAATCTTAAGCAAATAAATTATAAATTCATATTTTGGAAGAAGATATTTTAAAAAGAAAATTTAATATGAGAAATATTGACATATTTGACAGCAAATTACTTGATATTGCTAAGTATAAAACACAGAGCCTATTAGTACCAGTTTAAGAGATTCACATGCCTTTTTTTAAAACCAACACTTCTGAATCCCTCCACCCCTATCCTCATCAATTTAAATTTATGAAAGTACTAAGTTAAGAAATGTACAAACACTTCATGCACACATATCTTTAAGCTCATTATTATCCAGTGATCTATTATCTAATTATGTACTATTAATATTTTGTAATTTGGCTGTGTTAAGCAGTCCTGTACACCATCGTTACAAAGTAAGGGTGTTGGTCCCTGCACTTAGTTACGGTGGAAAAGTAGGAAATGCTTCTGCTCCAGTTCTCTAACCAGAGTTTGCCTGAACCACAAGGGGACAGCAGGCACCTCAGGTCACCCCACAGTGGACCACAGAAATCAGATTCTACCTTGTGATACGAAGCTCAGCTATGTTTTTTGAGCCAGATCAGGGCTGGATGACACATGTTTAAAACTGCACTCAGCCAGCAGCTAAGGAGTCCAAGCAAACAAGACATTACGCTTTGATGAATGTAAAGAGTCTCAATATAGTCTCCAAACCCCAAGTGATCTTATTTCAGAAAAGAACTTTAGGAACTGTGGCAAGGTAGCATCCCCAAGTTTGCTACTGTGAGTTGATGCTCAAATTTTCTATGTGCAGACAGGATTGGGAACAGGAAGCCTGCAAGTTAATAGTTCACCATTTTGTTTTAACTTGTAGATGGACTATAAAGAGCCTCCCAAAGTCTTAGAAATGCCATAAACAATGCCAATGTTATAAGGGACCCAAATGTGGACACTGCCTACACAAGATATGTGGGTGTCCTTTAAAAATGCCCTGTTTGATGTATCCTTTTATTTTTAATACTCACCCAAGGATATGCTTATTGATTTTAGAGAGAAGGGAAGGGAGAAAGAGAGAGAGGGAGGAAGAGAGAGGGAAACATCCATGTGAGAGAGAACAGCAATTGGTTTCCTTCAGTATGTGCCCCAGTTGGGGATCAAACCCGCAAGCTGGGTATGCGCCCTCACTGGGAATCGAACCCCAAACTTTTTTGGTGTATGAGACCACACTCTAACCAACTTAGTCACACTGGCCAGGGCTTAGTGTATTTTGATACTAAAACACAGACCAGTATGGAAAACATTATAAATATAATAATGTGATTAAACTAATGAGAACTGCCCCCAGTCCGTGGGACTCCTTTGTGTGTGGCGGTCTAGCCCCAGAGTGCGTGGCTTTGCCAAAGGAGCGCGGGCTCTGTCAGCATCTCTCTCCACTGGATGCCCTTGGCAGGGTACAGCTCGCACATCAGTGTGTGGTGGCCCTGAAACTAATATCCTAATACCTCCTGTATGTCCAGACTATGCTGTGTTCTGATCAGCATCTTGATCTTTAAATGACAAGTCTAGAGACTGACTGAAGGAGGATTTGAAGTCTTATGTGCTGATATAAAAATCATTGTATTTTCTGTTAAAGCAAACTGCCTTCTCCTGCTACCTTCTTTTCTTTAAAAATATTTATTAAGGGTTTTAATATCCATGGCAGCGCTGGAGGCCCTGTTCACAGTGTGAAGGGGAAGGGCAGAGGCATGCCTCTTTTGGACAACCTCTGATCGGATCTAAAGTGGTAAAGCTAAGACTTACTATTACTGTCGGTCGGTTCTTTCAGATAGCTTGAGTTTCTCATCCATTTTTGGTAAACACAGACGTGTCCAGTTTAGTCTACAGTGATAATTTTCACTCTTTTCACAATAAGGGCTTACCTTCCCTTTTAAAAAACATAATTTTCTCCCCCTTCTGTTAATATTATAAAATATATCTATTAAACATACTACATTTACTACATAAGAATTTGTTTATTCATTTTAGGTTGAAAAGATCTATTAAAGATTACATCATTAAAATATCTAAAGAAAACAACTGATGATAAATGGCAACCATAGAAAAAGCAACAACCCATTGAATTTATTTACTAAAAGATATATAGGTAATTTGTGTAGCAAACTGTTGTCAGAAAGACCTGAAGTTGAATTCTAGTTTCTCTATTTGTTTTTCATGTCACTTAAACTTCCTAAGACTTATTTTTCTTTCTCTGTACCTGGACTAATAATTCCAATATCATCCAATTATGATAAGGAATATGAAGGAGAGACTATAGGTAAATGGTCTGGCACACAGTGCCCTCTGTGCACAGTATGTTATTTTCCTGTTATGAGAGAATATAAAATCTAGAAAGCATTTTGGAATAATAAAATAACTCACCGTTGAAAATTCCTGACTGCATGAATCCCTAGGGGTGGGAGACATCTCTGGAGTGAAGGCAACAGTGTGGGTCTGGAGCCTCAGGGACACCCGCCATGAGAAGGGGGTGGCAGGGCTGAGACAGGTGTGCGTGAGGTGGAACGTGCCCTTGGGAGACAAGTTGCTCTTTTCCCCAGCAGTCTTCTAAAGGCTCTGAAAGAGCAGGGCTGACTTTACCTGAAGTGTCTTGAGGGGCTAGACAGTGAAGGTGTAGGTGCGGCCCAGGGAGCCCAGGCTGGGGTCAGCCCTTTGCGTGAGCCTTTTGTTTACGCTCTGTCCTGGGGGAGCAGAACTAACCTGACATGTGGTTTTTCTCACCAAAGTCATAAGGTTTGTGCCTGAGCAGTATGTTATAATGCTGAAGAAAGGAGGCTCCTATTGAGTTAATATTTTTTCATACTATTTTTGAGCATAAAGTCATGCCTTCCTTTCCCACATCCTCACCAAGTGACGTCGTTCACCATGAACTTGTTATACTGAAATGATTCAAAAGCAAGATGTATTTCCTTCCTTTTGCTAAAGACGATTCATCATCCGAGGGCAGATCTTTAAGGACATCTAAAACATCATTTTCTTCCCCAAACCTCAAGCTTTTAAAGTGCACTAAATTATTTGAGCCAATCATTTATAATTGTATTTTATTTTTGCTTTTTATGCATAAACCAAAACCACCAACCCAAAAGATTTTTTTTTTTTTTTTTTTAGTGAACAGACTATACTTTAAGAATAAGTTGGACACTCCTAGAAGATACTTTAACTTTATCAGGCCAGTAAAAAGGCATTGAGGGGGGAAAAAATTGAACACCAGACTGACTGGTGTTTAAGTATTCAAGTGAATTTATATTTGTTTATTCAACCCACATTGACAACTTAAAAAATCACCTTCCATTACTTTTTTCTAAGAATTCAAGGTTTTCCTATGTCTATAGCAGGCCTGTTACCCACCAATGAGCAGTCGCTGGAGGGACATGGTGTGTTCCTCACACGGTGCTTTCCTGCTCCCCCTTTCGCTTTAGTCCTGTTCACGACAAAGTGATATGCAAACCACTGGTTTGGAGAAATAGTCTGGAATTTCTTTGTTGGGGGGAAATTTTCCTGACATTATTTGGTAATCAAGAGCATTAGAATTCTCTGAGAATCAAGTCCTGAGTGTTAAATTCCTCCGCCTTGATGTTTATTGGTATTTTTGAGTGCAGAGTTGTCCAAATTGGTCAGTCTGCCTAACTCTGCTTCTCTAATCTGCCAAATACCTGGTTTCAGTTCTTCCTATTTGTAATAAAGAATTTTTCTTTACAAATCTTATAACTCATACCTTAGTTCTTCCGCTACAAAAGCCTGGCTTTGTCACCCTTAGCAAAATAAAGCCAAAGAATGAAAATAATTTTTTAAAATAAATCTCTTTATTGATTTCAGAGAGAGGAAAGGAGAGGGAGAGAGAGATAGAAACATCAATGATGACAGAGAGTCATTGATCGGCTGCCCCCTGCACGCCTCTTACTGGGGATAGAGCCAGCAACCCGGGCATGTGCCCTGACCAGGAATCGAACCATGATCTTCTGGTTCTTAGGTCAATGCTCAACCGCTGAGCCACGCCTGCCAGGCAGGAGTGAAAATAATTTTGAAGTATTGTAACCAAAATCTCTGCCTCTTTGCTAATAACTTTTTCTGATAATCCTTGGGCCTTTAATGAGTTTTGACTGCATGAACGTAGACTGCTTGCCTATCCAACTGTGAGCCTCAGTCTTCCCAGAGAGTAAGAGTGAAGGCTGGTGATGTTCACATGATAAGTAACTCTTTTCTAGGTTTTGCAATGGAACGGATATGGTTGCTGTTGCTTCTAACAATTAGAGTGCTTCCCGGGGCTGCTCAGTTCAATGGCTACAACTGTGATGCCAACCTCCACAGTAGATTTCCTGGTAAGTCTGAGCCTAATCTTTCTCTAATTATATCTGGAAAGAGTGATTATGTTTGAAAAGTAAGTCATTTAAATACATATGAAAAATGAGGTGAGTACCCCTCTGTATTAAGTGGATATTAACAAATGGCAAATGACAAAAGACAATTTTTTCTGGAGCTGTAAATTATAACCACATTAACATACAAAGTGTTCATCATAGTTAATATCATTATAATGGCTGTTCACAGATGTGAAAAATATTGGGAGAGGCTAACTTCATTCAAAATTTGCCTAATTTATGCCTTTTCCCCCTCATAACTTAACTCAGACTCTCAAAAATGCTCACATATGCTAATTGACTTATTAGGAACAACACTTAAGAAAATGATTGTGAAATATTATGCAATACTCAAAAAATACTATTTCAATAAAATGTTGGTCACCACTAAAGTACAAGGCCAGCTTCAGAGTACATTTTTTAGCAACCCATCAGTATGGTGACAGATATGATATTTTGACCATATTAATAGACGTGTCTTTCAGGTTCCTAAAATCTGCACTCAAAGACAAGTAAATCCAACAATTCATTTAGGTATTCATCATTTCATGTCAGATAAAGTTATAGAACCACAGTTCAACATTTTCAAAATAAAAGTTAGACAATCTGAAACTACTTTTTCAAGTCTTCCCTGCAAACTGAAATACCTTCTGTCACATTTTACATTCTCTAAACCTGCCAGTACTCTTATGTCTGGAGCAGGCCAAGGCGACACACTTGCACAGAGCAATCAGTAGGTTGTTAAGTAGTTGATGAGAGATTTCTAGTTTATCTGCAGAGAGGTAATCTGGCTTGTTCCAGAGTAAAGACCAAAGTGTGTAGGAATGTCTGCATGAGCCCAGACCGAGGATGCAGGTGCTCCGCAGGCCAAGTAAAATATGGAGGTCAGGAGAGGGACTGACTAAAGGTAATTCCAGAAAGTTATGCAAAGGCAGGTTGTCAAAGGTTTTGAATACCAGGAATGATGGTGTTTTGGGCTAGTGTCTTATATTTTTTTTATTATGGAAAATTTCAAACCTATACAAAAGTAGAGAGTAATAAAAAGAGTACTTATATTGATTATCAGTTTCATCAATTATCAAAATTTATAAATTTTGTTTTATCTTTCTTGTTCTTATTACCACCCCATCTCTGGAATATTTTAAAATAAATTCATATGGAATATTTTACAATAAATTCATAATCATGCATATATATATTATATATATATATATATATAATATATATAATGAAAAAAATTAAAAATCATTACCTTCATGTGCACATCTAATAAACAATTCCTTAATATCATTTAATATTCAGCCATTTTGCTTCTAAAACACCCACATTTGTTAATATGCGTCTTAAGTCTATTTTAATTTATAACAGTTCCTCTCTGTCCTTTGGTTTTCTAAAACGCTATCTATCTCTTTAAGTAATCTGGTCATTTGTTTTGTAGAACTCTGACACTCTGATCTGGTTGACTGCGACTCTGACATATCATTTAACATTCTCCTGTAAACTAATTAGAGCTAGAGGTTTGAGTAAATTTGGGTTCAATTGTTTGGACAAGAATACTTGGTGCTATTTGTGTAATAAAAAGCGTTTTGTCTTTATTTTATAAGCAATAAAGAGCCACTGAGTCTTTTTAAACGTACCCTTTTGAGGGTTTGGCCAGGTGACGTTTTGTTTTAGAAAGCAGGCAGCGGGAAAAGTAGAGAATGGCATCCGGAGGGACTAGCTGCAGAGAGAAACATCAGGAGTCGGTGGCGGGGCAAGAGCAGGGGGAGCTGTTCTGAGAAACAACGCGGTGGGCTCTCCAGCGCCTGAGGACTCATGCGATTTGGGAGGTGAGAGAAAGAGAGGACTGGAGGATGTTTTGAACTTGGACAACTGGGTGTTGATACTGTTAATGGACAGCAAAAGTATAGGGCACTTGCATATTTTGGAAAGAAAGTTGGGTTTGGAAAAAATGAATCTGAGGTGCTTATAGAACTTAGGGTGGCAACCTCTGTCCAGTGGTAGGAAATATGCACTGGGCCTGAGGACAGAGGTTGAAACTGAGAATCCCTGTGTGAGAGCTGAATCCCTGTGCAGTAAGCGAGCAAGAAATGGAGGGACAGGAAAATGAAAGGTATGAAAATAGACTACTAGCCAGATAACTTTGGTGGGAAAGGAAAGGAAGGAGCAACCTGACTCAGCTATTTAAATGAAAAGGAAGAATTTTAGGATTAGAGGTCTAGAGACAACTGAGTATACAGGAGTAAAGGGGAAGTATTCAGAGATTTGGAATGCTAATAATGAAATAATTGAGGTAATGAGGAAGTAAAATATGGAAGAGATTTAAGGTATACTTGGAGGAGTTAACTTTGAAAAAGCGATAGCTGTTTCTTTGATTTAGGAAAGAACGAAAAATAAAAGACACAGGCAGAGAAGCTGAGAGATGCTAATTGTCTTTATCTCTGCAGTGAGGCGGGAGGCAGAGGCTCTCCTGAGAGTGAGGGGCCCGAGCCTTGAGAAGGGTGGCCCAGTCCTACTCTGTTATGGATGGGAAAGGAAGCCCAAATGTAAACAGACTGCTTAGCAGAGAGGATCTAGTTGCTGCTGCAGTTATATATTTGTAAAGGTAAATAAAATATGTACATGAACCAGGGAGGGATTAGCAAAAGAATTTTTCATAAGGTAAATTTAAAAACTTATGTTAAAATATCTAATTACAGTGGTGCCCACTGACCACTTCCATCAAAACCACCTGGGCTAGTTGTTAAGATGTGAACTCTACTACTTCACCCCAACTATATAGTGGCAGAATCTCAGAGTATGGTTCTGGGAATCTGTTTTAAATCCTCCAGATGAGTCAAATATACACTTATGGTTAAGAACAACTGGCAGAGTATATTCTATTATTCTCTTGAGTCCATTATTCCTGATAAAAGCTCCGTCATGGTTGGGGAAACGATTAAAAACAAAATCTCTCAATCCAGAAATCCTCTCCACAAAGACAGTAGAGATGAAAACACTTTTATCATTCAATAAGCATTAAACCAGAATGCGGTGCTCATCACAGGCAATCCACTAAGAGGTTGCAAAGACAGAAAAGAAATCTCCCCCTTTTATATAGCCAAGCAGATGCAAACCATTATGGATATGTTTTCAAGATAAACAATAACTAGTCTTGAAGTAAGAGAACTTGACAGCACCATTTGTCACATAGAGTTTATCCTAAAATTACTTGGTAATTGTGTTAGCCTATTGGCTTTATCCAGAGGAAAAATAAAATTCTCATATCTTTATGAAAGGAGGTACTTTTGCAATCGGCAGCAAGGATCCTGCTGAAGCT
The DNA here is from genome assembly GCF_964146895.1 of Miniopterus schreibersii. Lineage (NCBI taxonomy): Eukaryota > Metazoa > Chordata > Mammalia > Chiroptera > Miniopteridae > Miniopterus > Miniopterus schreibersii. The sequence goes on along the minus strand of NC_138106.1, from coordinate 62,913,707 downwards.
GGGCTCCCACCCTCCCAGCCTCCCACTGGGGTGCTTTCTTCCTTGATGTTTACATTTCCAAGAGATGCTTCCCAGGTTGTTGAAAAAGACATTTCTAGGTCATAGAGCTGACAAAAGACCTGTCTAATTGTCTACAAGATAAATACACATTTCAAGGAGAGAAGAAAGGACTTACAGTTACAAATTTTCTGATGTAAATGATCTAAAAAAGGGAGGGAGAAGTCATTTCTTTTTTTTCAACAGAGAGAACTAAGCCTCTTATTTTGAATTTGTATTTGTCTTTATATAACTTAGCACTTTTAGTACTATCCAGCTTAGACAACAAATGTCCAACTTTTCTAAACTTACACACACACACACACACACACACATATTGTAATTTAAAATTTATATTTAAAAAATATGAAATCCAGATAAATCAGAAGTTCCATGAGAGGCTTTAAGTTTACATGGGTATTATTTTTAATTAAATCTACTTTTGTAGGTAGCTTGCAAAAGACCAGAGTGAGCAAACCAAGCCTAGAGGTTAATTGCTCACTCCCCTAGTGACTCACTCTCCTCTTCCATATCAGGGTCACCCTTGATGTCATCAGGAGCTTCACAAGCTGCTCATCTGCTGAGCAGTGGGCTAGAATGAGATCAGTCTGGCAAAGGAGAGGGGCTATCTAAATGCAAAGTAATGTTAATAATGATGAGAGTAATCATCTCACCCTATCTGACCTTTGTGTTTCATGATATTAGAACTATTTTCTTTAATTTCCATGGCATTTATCCTCGAGCCAAGGGAAACACTACGGTCTAATTTATTTCAAATTTTAAGAGATACCATTTAATTTTAAGGTGGTTAACTCTTGACTTTCCAAGCTAATAGCAGGGAATAGACACATGCCGCACTAACATTATGGTTGTGTTCTTCCTAGAATAAAACTCAAACCACAGTTGACTTTGAGGGTACCAAGGAATTATCTGGCCAGAGTGAAACATATAGATACACGCATTTGACCTCTGTGACTGATGGGTACCTCCTGGAACTAGCACCGTTTGGGGGGAAAATGATAGTTTCTAGGGTTAACCTAAACTTTCAGACCTCAAATAAGCCTTTAATGATAAATGCACAATCAAGGAGAGATTAGGTTTATGGCACCAGAACTTTTGTGACACTGTTTTATGGTGACTAACCAGTCATGGGAAACTGAATGTAAGTCAGTGTTATATAACTTATCATTAGCAGGAAGAAAGCAATAGGTTCTACATGCTGAATCACAGGAAAACAAAATCATTTTTAATTCTTATTTTATGATGAGAGAATTGAAGAACAGAATTTATCTAATACAACAAAGTTAGCAGTTGACAGATTAAAACAAACAAATAAACAAAAAACCAAAAAAGCTAGGACTCTTTCCATCAAACCACAATGCCTAAAAGTGAATTTTGAATACTAAGTTTAAACAATTATATATATAAACAACCAAATAATCCAATTAAAAATTGGCCAAAAACCTGAATAGATAATTTTTTCCCCCAAAGAAGACATACAGATGGTGAACAGGTATGTGAAAATATGTTGAACATCACTAATCATCAAGGAAATGCAAATCAAAACCACAATGAAATATCATTTTACAATTGTTAGTATGGTTATCACCAAAAAGACAAGAGATAGCAAATGCTGACAAGGATGTAGAGGAAAGAGAACCCTTGGGCACTGTTGGTGGGAATGTAAATTGGTGCAGCTGCTATGGAAAACAGTATAGAGTTCCTCAAAAAATTAAAAATAGAACCACCATATTGTGTAGCAATTCTGCTCCTGGGTATATATTTGAAAGAAACAAAATCACTATGTGAAAGAGATATCTGCACCCCAAGTTCACTGCAGCATTATTTAAAATAACCAAGACATGGAAACAACCTAAGTGAGCATCAACAGATGATGAATGGACAAAGAAGTCTAGAGATGTATGAAATACTATTCAGCTATAAAAAAGAAGAAAATCCTGCCATTTGTGACAACATGGATGAACCTTGAGGGCATTGTGCTAAGTGAAATAAGTCAGACAGAGAAAGACAAACAGAAAAATACTATACGATTTCACTTATGTCTGGAATCTTAAAACCAAACAAACAAGCAAGCAAAAAAATAAAACAAAAAACCCAATCTCATAGAAAAAGAGACCAGATTTGTGGTTATGAGAGGTGGGAGTGGAGGTTGAGAGAATTAGATGAAAGTGATGAAAAGGTACAAACTTCCAGTTATACAATAAATAAGTAGTGGGGATGTAATGTACAACGTGGTGATGTAGGTAAGAACTGTCGAGAGTAAATCCTAAAAGTTCTCATCACAAGGAAAAAAACATTTAAATGAACACTAGTGTTCCACAGGAAATAAAATAGAGAATCACCTATATAATCAATATAATTCATGGGTTGGTCAAGCAAAATGAACGGTCTGATTTTGTGTTAGGCTTTGCTTAACTTTTGCATTGTTCTGTGCCCAAAGACAAAGGGCGGATAATGGAATAATTACCCTCGGGACTATGTTCTGGCCCTCTGTGTAGACAAGGCCAGCTCTCCTGCCTTCCCCCTTCTGGTAGTGTTTTGGTCTCTGGTTGAGGAGAGGATGCCTGCTTCCCGCTTTGCAGCTGTGACTGCAATTACCGCACCTGATGAGGCAGAAGAACTGATCCAGGCAGCGATTGCTGATCACATCCTGATTAATCTACAGTGATAAAGTGCAGTGGAGAGAAGAGCAATTAGTCAGCAAGTTCAGTGACTGAATAATTCAGAGTCCCTACCCTTCTTTACTTCAATAACAAAGTTCTTTACTGAATGAACTTTTCACTTCCTCTGCTCCTAGAAATAAAACCCATGCGCTTTTCCCTTCCTGAAAAAAGATGACCGAACTCCTCTGGTTTGGAGCAGCCAGTGTGAGTATAAGTCTGCAGAGCTTGCCTCAGTGTTGCTACAGCACCGAAAACAACAGCTTGCATTTGCTAACAAGACACAGATGTGGGAAACTAAGGTGGCAAGAAACCTGTTCCACATAGAGAGGAAACTTGAATTTCGAATCCACTTTAAATTCTTCATCTGCGGCTGGCATTTCCTGTAGATGAAATATAAGTACCCCTTCAGGACTTCTCCCTCGTTTAGCAACAAAATCTCAATCTGTATACAAACTTAAGAGGAATAGTAACTTTGAAAAATGAGTAAAAGTAGCAGATACAGCAGTTGTTCTCTAAGCAATTCTGTTTCCGTAATGCCAAATATTACTGCTCCCCCTTTACAGAGAGAGAAACGGAAATGGTATATAAATTACTCTTATAATCTGCTTAAATGGTATAAATTAGTTTTGGAATATCTACCAGGAAGTAAATGATTTCCAGGTGAGGTTTCTATGGCAATAGGAAGCAATGCACTCCTCAGCATACAGAAAAGCCCCCTCCTATTATAGTGAAGGGATTTTGGTTCGTACTGTCGATTTTAAACCATTGCTACCCTGAAGGTATGAACCATGGACACAGGTGCAGCCACAGTCATGGGGACACCTTATGTGAAGGGCCCAGAGCCTCCATTTATTCACAGCAGACTCACCCCTCCTTCCCCCTTGTCTCTTTCCACAGTCGCAGCGAGTGCCCGGGGGCAGCTGCCATCTGAGGCCGACCGACCGTCTTGTTCCTTCGGCTATTAAACTGCCGTGGTTTGTGGAATGGGGTCGGGGTGGGGTAGGAGAAGATGAATCCTATTCCCAATTTAGTTTCACACATTGCCCCCTGAGCACTAGAATAGACTTATTTGGGCTCAGTCTCAGAAAGCTTTCCAAATTCGCTGAGATTTAAACCAGTTCGTTCCTCAGACCAGGGAGGAAGTCAGATGACACACATCCGTCTGCTCGGTGATTCTCTCTCTCCCGCCCTGTCCCGTATTCATACAAATTTGTCCTTGTGAGCACGTGAATCATACAAGCAGATATTTGGTGGGAGTGTTTAATCCCACCAGACAGAATCTACCTAAGGCTTAGCTTCTGCCCAGTCAAAATATATAGCTGTGCTTAAGGAACTCAGCTGGTTAAGTGAGAGACTCGCAGCACTGGCATCCCTGGGAGCCCACGAGGGATGCACCGTCGAGGGCCCACGCAGAGCTACTGAGTCAGGATCTGCATTTTCACCAGGCTCTCTGGTAACACATACGCACAGTAACGTATAAACAGTGCTGGTTGGACATAGTACTCCTGATGATTTGCTGGCTCTGTGTTACTGCACAGCCACAGTGCTTCTGCCAACCTCGGCGGCTGTCACGCACTTGCTTGCTATTAATTAATGACAATAGGGATTAGCAAATCTATCACTATTAAGGATAAATGCTTTTTTAAAAAAAAACTCATTAATAATGAGGGAAGATAATTAGTCTCTAAGACGAATGCATTAAAAAAGGTTAAGTACCCAAACAAATAGTGAAAATCCATTATATTCATATTATTTAATGGGTTGAATTTTCTTAATTAGAAGTCAGAAAATACCTGACATTAAGGATTTGAATTTTCGTCTAAAACTTTGAAAACAGGAATCATCTCAGGAAGTTGGCAGGGTACAGATAGGAAATACGAGTTCTGGATGAACAGCCCAGACAAATTCCTATTAATTGTGCACATAATTTTTTTGTCTGTGAATCTTGGGACTTAATATTAAAAAGTTAGAAACCATGCATGCTGTTTGCGAAAGAATTGAATCAAGTATATTTTAATAAACATTTGCTGAGTATTTCTTAGGCACTCTGGGAAAACCTGGAGCTTTCAATGAGTTCATAATTTAGTGGGAAAATAAATATCCATCCCAGATATAATGTAAGCAATATAGTAGACTCACAGCTAAAGTGAGGTGGAGAGTTATTATATTCCATCAGGGAAATGAGGGAGAGCCTCATTAAAGGACAGTGTAGATATTATTTTTTTGTTCTTAGCCTATTTCTTTTCTTATCTGAATGCTCTCAGGGGTAGTTCATCTATTATTATTGCTTATGATTGGCATGTTGAGTATTTGGTGATTCTTAATTTTATATTTTTTACTCTTTTCTATCTTCCAAATATTAATCTCATATTTCCTACTACCTGCTGTATATTTCTGCTTGAATGTCCCATATGTACCCCAGCCTCTCAAAAACTGAGCTTATCTTTTTCCTTTCTTACTTCTTATTTCAGGGAATAATTCATTGGGTCATGAAAGCTAGAAACCTGAGTATCAGTGTGACATCTCTTTCTCTTCATGCCAGTCCTTACTCAATTTCTTAAAAAATTTAGCCAGTTAGAACTATTTTTTTCCTTAACAATTCTTTCCAAATGCCTCTGCCCTACCAAGACATGGTTATATATAACATGGTATAGAGACCTCTGTTATAGCATTATGAGGCTGCATTATAATTGTCTGGTTTTCTTTTGTCTCCTCTACTGAACCATAAGTTCCTTGAAGCAAAGGAGTCCTGTTCATGTCTATCTTCAGAGTCTAGCACAGAGACTGATTATCACTCTATTGTGATAATATGTACGCAATACACACTTTGCTTGAATTTGTTGTTGACATGAAGCAGGATATAGTTTAGATTTTGAAATAAATAAATAGCTTCTAGCTTGTATGAAAGTGATGGCATTGATTTTATGTTTTCAACTCCTGTTCCTGTGCACCCCATGTTTTGTTTTTTTGCATTATACACTGACCCCCAGAATTGCTTTTCATACAGATTTTTACTTTTTATATCATTGGTGAAGGGACATTTTGAACACTGCTTTGCAGTGCTAAGTAAAGCTGACAGCCCGGTTTGGGGGTGTCGCCCTGCTTGTTTGTATAGCACAATATGGCTGTGCAAATTATTTGAATAACTGCATTGATCTGGGCCCTTATTATTCCAAGCAACACTAAAAAATATTAAAATAAGTATTCTGACACTAGTGAAAGGAAATGTTCTTAAACTTAACAGTATTAATATGAGATGAAAATCACTGGGTCACCAGCTAGGAATACTTACCATCATCTAGATGCTGTTAGTTTTATCCAGTTGAATATGCAATTGTTGAGAAAAAGAACAAAGTTAGACATAAATTTGTTGGATATGTTAATAATATGCTGCCAATGTATTGTCAGTAATTATGTCTAAAAGGACAAGTGTAATTAGGTGTCTAGGAATGGAACTTTATTGTGGGTAAAGAAGCAGAGTGATATTTTTAAGAATTAGAAGGCCTGGGGCAGGGTAGAAGGGGTCAAGGGAGAGAAAAGGGGACATCTGTAATGCTTTCAACAATAAAGATAAATTTTAAAAAAGAACTGGATCCACCCCCTCTTGACTCCCAGCATTTACATGGTAACCATATCTTAGGAACCCTAAATCACAACACAATTTTATACATAGATGGTAGACAGTATGACAGGATATTTAAAATTTGATAATTTTAGAAAATCTGAGACAAACTCATTGCTCAAATGATAGGTGAGAGGAGTGCAGAGCATTTCTTTATTTTAACCTGAATTCTATTGAATACTGTAATTTTTAAATTTCTATGAAAGGGTTGGCTTGGTTAAATATCAAGGGAAAAATTGTCATTTTGGCAACCTAATGGCACATCACCTCTAAACAGGACTGAGATCTTAAACATAATATTTTTAAACACAAACACTAAACATGCAACATCTAAAGGCATTTACTTGTTGGTTTTTGTTGTTGTTATGTATTGGGTTGCTTAATATTTGAGTATAGTCCCAAGGGATATTACAATTCAGGCAGGGATTGAAGTCTCAAAACACTTAGTTATTAAGAGCAACTGTTATTCAGTATCTCTAAAAAAAATTTAAAAATTCTACCTTTGTCAGAAATTGCCCATTGGCAACTTGAAGCAACATTCCCCCCCCTCAGAGCCTCACAAATGGAAAAATTGTGCTGAATGGATGTCTTTAGTATCTACAACCAGGAAAAAATGTGTTCCTTGAAAGGGACAGTGAGAAGTCTTTAGAAAACTAGGTTAGGATGGATTTGAACAGATCTCTTTTCTTACACTGCAAAAAACCTTTAGTTTGTTGTCATATCTCCAAGGGGGATCAGCCTGTAGCAAATTCAGTTCCATTGCAGGGGTTACAAGTCTTCAGTGATAAAGCAGAAAGGAGAAGGGAGCTCTCCATCTGGACAAAGCAATCAGCGCCGTTTGTAAAGCTGTTGTAAACACCAGCGAGCTCCTCTCAGACAGAACTGAGGAAGCTGGAGTCCCCGGTGGGTCCAGGTTAAGAATGGTGTTTCTTTTTTGTAACATATTTAATGGGGTATATTCACTTCGATATATTTATGACATGCCAAAGAGAGTTCTTTTTTTTTTTTTTTAAATATATCTTTATTGATTTCAGAGGGAGGAAGTGAGAGGGAGAGAGAGAGATAGAAACATCAATGATGAGAGAGTCATTGATCGAGCCCTCAACCCAGGCATGTGCCCTGACCGGGAATCAAACCCCGATCGCCTGGATCCTAGGTCGACGCTCAACCACTGAGCAACCCCGGCCGGGCCCAGAGAGAGTTCTTAGTGAGCTCTCCAGTAGCTGAGAATTGGACGCCTACACGCAGGTAGGCATTTTGTCACTTTACAGAGACCGTTTCATTCATAAAGTTTCCCTGTGACCTTGCCTCTGTCCTTGCCACTTGCTTTCATTCCCTGCCATTTCTTCCTTTGCATTTTAAATCCTAATGAAAACTGAACTGTCCAGCTCCCAGCCAGCCTGAGCATATTTCACACTGGGGTCATTCTTGACGCTGTCCCCTCCATGTTATACATTTTTCGCTGTAGCTAACTCCTATCGATACGTCAGAATTCAGCTCAAAGCCATCTTCTGTAGGAAGCTGTTCCTAAGCAGCGGGTCTGGGCGAGGCTCACTTCCTACGCCCCCATATCCCTGCCCAATCCTCCTGCTACTGGGGGCCACCTCTCCCCTCATGGACAGCGATCTGCTTGACAACAAAGACCACTACGTTGGGAATCCTCAGTGTATGTGATTAATTAATTAATTAAGCGCCCACCGGAGTGTATTGATGACTATCAAAACTGCCTGCTTTCCAGGGCTTTCAGTTTAATGAAAAGACGACTATACAAAAACATAGATAATCCTAAGGCAGTATGACAGCTTGTGACAGAATGGCCTAATTTGGATTGGAAATCATGGAAGTCTCTGGGGAAAGGACAATGAAATCTGAGACCTGCAGGAAGATCAGGAGTTTCTCGGACAAAGCCTGGGTGGAAGAGAATCCCGAGCAGAGGGAAGGGCGCTGACTGAAGACCTGGGTGCGAAACCTGCAGTAGGCTTTTAAAAGGCTCGCTGTAGTGTACGGAGGAGTACTTTACACACTTTGCGATGCGACGCAGCAGTGTTCAGGGCACATCTTGAGATTGTAACACACACATCCACTCATGAAATCGCTACACAGACCTAGATAGAGAACAGTTTTATCACCCCTTAAATTTTTCCTGTTTCTTCTGTTCTGGACAGTTCCACCCCAGGAGACACCCGCTATTATGGCTTCTATGAGGGTGACGGCTTTTAAAGAACAGAAAGAAGTTCAGTGAAACAAGTGTAGGGAGCAAGGGGGTAGGACAGAGAGAGGAGATGCAGAGGCAGGCAGGCGGCAGATCACAGAGAGGCCTGGGGAGCAGGTTCAAGATTTGGACTTTTGGCCCAAGTGCGTAGCTATTAAAGATCTGAGCAAAGAGGTGACATGATTAGATTTATGTATTAATGGCTCTGCTAATGAGAGGGGTTAAGAGGAGAAGTAAAGAAACCCATTAGGGAATTAATGTAATATTCCAGGGGAAAAGGTAATGGTACCATGGGCCAAGGAATAGCACCAGGAGAGAGAAAAATCAATAGATTTAAGAAGCATTTTGAGATTGGTAGGCACTCAATAAACCTTTGTTAAAATGAACTCTGTTCTTTTAGGAAAGAGCATCATTTAAAAGTCTTAGTTGCATTTAAACAGTTAACGTTGCTGAAGACGGGTAGATGCTCTCTCAGCTGACAGTGGTATTTATTATTTTCTATATTAGTAAAGTGTACTTCATAATGAATTCATTTTATTGTTCTACCTACAAGGGGAATATTGCTTGGACTTTTCCATAATAACTAGCCCAGCCCTGGCCAGTTTGGCTCCGTGGTTAGAGCATCAGCCTGCGAACTGAAGGGTCCCAGGTTCAATTCCATCCAAGGGCACATACCTCAGTTGCAGGCTCTGATCAGGTTGTGTGCGGGAGGTAACCAAATGATGTGTCTCTCTCACATCAGTGTCTCTCTCTGTCTTCCTCTTTTTCCCTTCCACTATGTCTGAAAAGCAATGGAAAAAATATCCTTGGTGAGGATTAAAAAGAAATAAATTTAAAAAAATAGCCTAATATTGCCTTTTGGCCATGAAAAAGTTTTCTTTGTTTTGTAATGAGTTTAAAATCATAATCAAACATAGAAGTTTCCATACTGACTTATTCAGATACTCAAAATATGATTCACTTTGCCAGCAACACCCCCCCAAAAAACCCCCAAAAACAAAAACAAAAAACTGTGCAGAGAACAAATAGTCCAAAGAAATATGCTATTGAACACCTCTATCCTTAGAAAATTAATTATATGCCAAAAAGCCCTGAATAACATTTACATTTACTTAGGTGAATATCCTATTATTTACCAAAAATATGTTTTATTTTTCCTCCCTCCCTCCCTCCCTCCCTCCCTCCCTCCCTCCCTCCCTCCCTCCCTCCCTCCCTCCTTTCCCTTCCTTCCCTTCCTTCTTTCTTTCTTACTTTTTAAACAATCAAGTGCATTTTTCCAAATAGCCTATTCAAATTTTGTTTGTGTCCACAGTCCAAAAAGCTCATGCATGTTTTGGATTCTTTATCAAAGTGGTGAAACAGAGTGTTAAAAAGTGGCAAGGTTACTGCATTAATTTCCTAGGGCTGCCATCATGAAGTGCCACAAGTGAGGTAATTTTAATCATTGACAATTTATTGTCTCACAATTCTGGAAGTCAGAAGTCCAAAATCAAGGCATTAGCCAGCTATGCTATGCTCCCTCTGGGTAAATCCCTCCTCGCCTCTCCCAGCTTTGCTGGCAATCTTTGGCTCTCCTTGGGTTATAGATGCCTCACTCCAATTCTCTGTCTTCACTGGGCTTTCTCTCTGTGTTTCTCTCTTCACATGGCATTCCTTAGGGCACCAGTCATATTGGATTAGAGACCCACCCTACTCCAGTACGACCTCAGCTAAACTAATTACATCTGAATTGCTGGGTTTCCAAATAAAGTCACAACCTGAGGTCCTGGCACTTTGTACATCATTGCTCCTTATTTTTTTCTTGGAGGGAGGGCACAATTCAACTTTTAACAGGTACCAATAAAAGTAAATGCTTTTGCCTCTGGTGAATTAGCTGGTAGGCAACCTCTCTATTTTCTACACATATTTTCTTCATTACATGTAAAAAAATAACTAACTAGAGATATGAAAAGTGTGTGTGTGTGTGTATGTGTGTGCGCTTACCTCTACAGGCCTAGAATGGACCCCATCACTATTAACTTACAGTCATGGCAAACCATGCTGTGTTTAGCCTTTCCATACCTAGCTCCTTTTACTGAGGCATAGTGACTGGCAAACTTTTCTTAGAGTAGGCTATGCAATTTTTTTGCCATATCAGCACACTATTTTTCATTTTCTTTCTCTAGGGTGATTTAATATAGGTAAAAATAAAATAGAATTCTAATGGATGGCTTTTGTTTCTATGTCCTGGATAAGATAAGTTACAAAATAGCAAAGTGCTCAACAATTTTGGCTTAGGGTGGATTTTAACTATTTCTTCCTTACACTGGGAACAGGCATCATTTGTGGTGAGCCTCACGACTCCAGACAGGAGATCTGAATAATTCAGTTACTTCAGTTCTGAATTTCCTCAGTAACCTGATTTTTTTCTGCTCAATTCTCTAACCGTTTGATAATACTCGACCAACATGTAATGCACATCTACTATATAGGGAAACAGAGATGGACTCTAATTTCTATACCTAAAGATCACTCCCTAAGTAACTAAACTGAAGACTGTTTTTTCTAGCTACTTTTCTTAATACCTTTCACATCGGATCGTGGTGTATTCAAATACAGGAACGAGCTCAACAGATTGAGAGGGCAAATGAATGTATCTTCCACTGTGCTTTTGTGACTTATATTTGTTTGTTTTTATGTATTTTTACTTCAGCTGAAAGAGATATCAGCGTCTACTGTGGGGTGCAGGCCATTACGATGAAGATTAATTTTTGCACAGTACTTTTCTCCGGTTATTCTGAAACAGATCTTGCCCTGAACGGAAGGCATGGGGATTCCCACTGCAGGGGGTTCATCAATAACAACACCTTCCCCGCGGTGGTGATTTTCATCATCAATCTCAGCACCTTGGAGGGCTGCGGCAATAACTTGGTGGTAAGATTCCTGTGAAATAGTGTGCTGGGCTTGAGGTCATAACTAAAAAAAACCTCCCCATTTCATGAAATAATCAGAAGTTCAATCTATCTTTCAAGAAAAAAATTCCAATAAAACTGAACAAATCACTTTCCTTTGCCTGCTAGAGGCTTCTGCTCCCAAACATACAATTTTATTTTTCCAAAAATGGTTTTCTTTATTGTAGCTGGGCAGTTGAGGGGCCTGAGATGGGCCTTGCTACACTAGGCAACATTATTTTGTGTGAGCGACATTGATGAATATTTCTCTACAGTTTGTCATTAGCTACGTTCCTCACGCTTTTTATGGAAGCATCTTATCATACAGAAATTGTTTGTTCCAGTGAGTTTGGCAATGAATCACTTGGCCTATTGCTTCTTAGTGACCTCATTCAGAAAGAAAGATGAAATATAGAAGGGGAAACTTAGAACTGTCTAGGTTTTATGTTTAACATTGAATAATTCACACCAGTGTTTTGTAAAAGAGGGCTGTCAGCATATCTGGTGTGAAATTCTTCATTGTGTGGGACTGTCCTTTGAATTTCAAAATGCTTATCATTCCCAATCTTACCCATGAAATTCCAGCAGCACTCTCTCTAGTCATTGAGAATATCAAAACATCACTTCAAATATCTCCTCTTGAAATGAGAACTACAAATCTACGCTATTCATTTACTTATTCATGCATTGAACACCAAAAGTAGAATTGAATAAGCCATTGACTCTCCTGGGAATTACATTTAATTGAAGTAAAAATGTTATGATCTGGGAGTGTTGCACTGAAATTCATTTAGTACTATTTTTCATTTTGCTTGTTTAAATAAAATCTTGTTGATAAATCCTAGCAAAGACAAAACGGAGCTGCAGTGAGCATGACCACTTAGCCTAGTGAAGGAAGAGAAATTGGCTTTTCCTCTTCATAAATTATTGTTTGGATTAAGGGGAAGGCTTGCTTATTCTAAGGGCAGAGATTTTAAGACTTGGTGAGAAAGGGGCAACAGAAAAAAGACATTTCTTTATCTCTTCCTAGGGGTCAGTTAGAATATTGTGTCCGTGACCTTCCCAAGCCTGCAGCTTGAGCATTGCTGACTCTCTATTATAAATGTTTATTCATCTCTCGGAGTTGTGTGCAGAGAAGTTATGAAGTAGCCTCAGGGGTAGTGATGCAGACTGATTATTACATGTTTGTTCCCTGGTGGGGGGAGTCCCTGTGGTATGTGGCAGCCTTTCCTCTCCTCCCACCATACCCCAAGGACTTTCATTCACTAAGCTTTTGTCTCTGGATTTAATTAAGTTTTGCCCTGCTGCCTACAAAACGATTCAGGTAGAATGCCCAGCAAGTGTGTGTGTGTGTGTATGTGTGTGTGTTTCACAGACAGAACTGGTGTGTTTAGCTAGCAGCCAGGTCAGTGGTGAGAGGAGAGAAAGATCTATTTTCTGTTTTTGTCTTAGATGTCACCAGCGTTGGAATCTGTTCCAAGGACAATCCTACATGGGAAAAATTAAGTAGACTACTAAATTACTTGAATTTGAATCAAAATGTTTTCATTCATAATGATTCTGGCTCTGTTCATGAATTAGCTGGATAATTGCATTAGCTTTGCCCATGTGCTCCTAGGTTCATGCATAAAGTTTATTCTGTTGTACAAAATTAAGCATTACAAGTCCCTGTAATATATGCTGAAAATATTTATTAGGTGTTCTATGCATATTTGACACAGTGAAAGAGGCTGTATTCCTCTATGGTATTATGAAGTCAAGAACATTATTGATTATTCCTAAAATGGTCGTTCTTAAATTTTAGTGGGATTAGAAAATATAGTGAAAGCTCATCAGTCCCAGGAAAATACACACATGGACAATACTTTTTTTATAACTTCTGAGAGTTCATGATCCCCCTGAAACCCACATATGAACTGTTGCCCTGGAAGGAAATGGGAATCTCCATGTACCACAGAGGAAGACCTGGCTGAGAAGATCGACTCTCAGAAAATGTGTGACCTTAAATCATTTCTCCAGAATTATCTTGGGGGCCCCAAGATGCTGGCCTCACTGTGCTCTGCTGAAGATGCAATGAACAAGGGAAGGGGGTCTGACTATGGCTGAGGGGCCTGCTGAGTCAGGAGGCTGCTCATGCCCTTGGCCACTGCTGTGACGGAGACAGGCACTGCGTGGGGGGGCGGGGGGTCAGAATTTCCTAGGGAAATGAGACCCAGGGGAGGAGTAGGATATGTCTTGGTGAAGTGGGGAAAGGGGAGGCAGAAGGAGTCTGCACAAAGTCCAGACCAATAAAGGCCTTGGGGCTGGAACATCAATAACCAACAGTGGGAGCCTGGAGATATGAAGCTGAAGCGGAAAACAAAAATGTATTAACAGAGGTTTTTATAAACCGTGGACAGAGACAACAGGAAGGCCTGGGGGTGGGGTGGGCAGATTCAGGGTGGAGGGCATCAGTGGGGGGGAAAAGGAGGACATCTGTGATACTTGCAACAATAAAGAGAAATTTAAAAAATTAAAAACAGGAAAAATAAGTGGATTAGAGTTACAAAAGAAAAAAAAAAAAGAATAGGGGTCTTTTAAACCATGCCACAAAATTTGGAATTGTCATGAACATTTTCAGTTACTTGTTATAGCACTCCGAATATATATTTCTCCTTTTTTATTTATGAACTGTCTTTGGCAAATATAAAGTTTCATTTAGTTACTTAAAGTAATTACACATATAATTACTTAAATATAGCATTATGTTTGTTTAATCTTGAAATCATGATATGTTATAGCTGAAGCAGACCCTAGAAATGATCTGGTCTAATGTTTTATTTTGCATATGAAACGCAGTGATTTATATAAAGCTATTTAACCACTGATCTACCATTCCGACAGGTATCCACAGTGCCTGGAGTCAGCGCTTATGGAAACGCAACGTCAGTACAAATAGGAAACATTTCAGGATATATTGATACTCCCGATCCACCAACAATCATCAGCTATCTACCTGGGCTTCTTTACAAATTTAGTTGTAGTTATCCTTTGGAATATCTGGTTAATAATACACAGCTTGCTTCGTAAGTTCAACATTTCCTTCCTGCTGTCTTGTATTGTCTTTATGTTTGAGTCATTTTTTATCCTTAGAGGCCTTAAAAAGATGTATAGGGATTTATTTAGGAGCATTTATTGAGAGTAGCCAAACCAATGTAATGGAAACCCGATTAAGTCTTATCTATCTATCTATCATCTACCTAAATTGTTATGACTCATATAAATAGCTCAAAAGATATAATAGGTATTATGTTTTTTATATATTTATTATATATATTTTCCTCCAAAATTAAACCTGACTCAAAGTAATCAGGTGTCTGCCTTGGCTTCTCCTCACAACCCTTCGGAACTGCCCAGGGACCCAAGAACTCTGGGTGCTGGTGCCGTCCAGAAGGGCCTGTCGCGGTTACAGTGTGTAGAACACGCAGGCGCTGCATTGCTGGGGCCTGCTGGGCTTCCGTCTCTCCCGTAGGCTGCTGCAGAATCTGGGGTCTCTATGCCTCCTGCTGAGGTGTTACCTGCCCAGGTGGCATCACCCAGAGCCAAAGAGCTCCAGACATAGACAGGTCATAATCTTTGGTAACAGTTATATTCATTCATTATTCCCAAAGCACATATTCCAAGACAGGGTTGTATCCACATCACAACATAAACATCGGGATTTCTCAAATATTTTTGACAAAATGGGCTGATCTAGAGAAACTTTCCCTTTCCAATTCCAAGGTTTGCTGTCACAAAGGTGTAGTTGTTGTTTAATCTTATTTACAAGGGAATGTGAAGAACACATTTTGCTTTAGATAAAAATATTCATAGCTGATTTAAATGGCACAATGATGATAAACATGTTCGTCAAAAGCACATTTTTAATGTAGAAAACAAGACAAGAAAGGCCTTGAGTCTAAGAGGTACAGGTGTAGAGGAAAGCAGGTCATTAGGCTGTGACAGTCTCTTACTCTGTCCACCCCTTGTCTCCCCACTAAATACATACCTGAGCTCCACTGTGCATGGATATTCATTCAATCATTGAATAAATATTTATTACACACCTATATATATGATGCAATGTTCAAGTAGTGCACAAAGTAAAACAAAATCCCTGATCTCATGAAACTTCTACTCTAATAGAATTGATGAAAACAAATTTATTGAGAGTAGCCAAACTAATGTATCAGATTCAAATTCTTTCAGAATGACGTTTTTCTGCAAAAAGTCTCACATAGGTAACACAAAATGGGAGGTAAAGATGCTTTTATATGTAAAATCATAAAGCACAGTTTGTCTTTACTTGGCTGCTCTTGTTTTTTCTGCCTGCAGTGATTTAAACCCATGCCCACTCCAGCCAGGCTTACTTAAAAGTATGTCAGGCTTATTTACAAATTTTAGTGCCTTAAATCTAACATTGAGGTAGAGCTGAAACTTTTAGTTTGAAATCTCATCTGTGCTTTTTATTTTTTCCTAACTTTGTTCTAGGTCCTCAGCTGCTATTTCTGTGAGAGAAAACAACGGTACATTTGTCAGCACCTTGAACCTGCTCCTTTACAACGTAAGCTGATGGGTGAAGGATGTTATTTTCTCTCTCACGATTCCGAGGGGCCATTTATGCCGATGGCTTTTATATAAAAACCTACTGAAAGCCACGTTAACCTTGATATACTTCAGTAACATCCATCTTTCCTACCATTTTCATATTTCTTAGTGATAAAGGTGTAATAAAAACTTTATTATTTCCCAAAAGCTGATAAATGACTTAAATTTATTTCATAAATGTGATTCTGCACAGTTATCCCAAGTGTCTATCTACTTTGAAATGTATATGTTTATTTGTGTGTGTGTGTGTGTGTGTGTGTGTGTGGCCATAAGGTCAAGATTTGGGGAATAATAATTTTGTGATATAAAAATAGGAAACGTCCAAACTGCTTCTCTTGAAGGCATGCTTGGTGATGAATGTGTTAATACCTTTAATATGGCTTCTGATTGATGTCAGTTCTGTCACATTTAAAATAATTTGCGTTGACTACATAGTACTGTCTAAACTTTCATCATGTAAATATCAACAGTGGCAGCAAAATGTGAAAAATACATGGACTTCTATTTATAACTCTAACATTAATCCTCTAAATGATATTTTCATGTTGATTAAAAATTTTTATTCATACATTTTAAATGCCTGATTTAAATATCAATTTTTCAATCTATCAACCAACATTTTTGTAAATTATGAATCTGATTTTTACATTATTATTCATGTCATCATCGCACTGAGTTATAATTCACGCAGCTGATTTAAAAGTCAGTGCTTTATACTTTGAATATAATGAGCTATAAATATTGTAGTGGGACATTTTCCAAAGGCATTTAAAAAAATCATGTTTATAAGTTTGTCATCTGACACCGCAGAGTTCTAAACAACAAATTAAAATGTGTTGGAATGAAGATTGTTTTTGTTGGTATGATTTTCTGTCATTTCTAAACTTTCTTACGTAAGAAGTTGCCAAGTTACTTGGTTCTACAACCTCAGCAAATATGCGCCAGTATCCACTCCCAATACGACCAGGTGTTTATTATTGTTGTAAACAATATTTTTAAATTGAAAAATTTCTGTTTGTTGATTTACCTATGTAAGCTCCTTCAGTCAAGGTGACTGGTGTGCATTCACTATTATTTACTATAATTGAGTGAAACAAGAATGACAATTCCTGATCTTAAAAAAAGTGAAATATATACCCACATGGCATTTAATGATATAATTATTTTCTGTGAAATTAAACTATTCTCTCACTGGAAAAGCAGAATATCAAAATTTAGAAACGAGAATTTGAGGAGAACTTTGCTGTTAAGGTCTTTCCTTTATTATTAGAAATAATGTAATAGTCTTGTTGCTTACTAGACATAATTCTTCCAAGAGTTTCTGGAATCTTAATGCTAAACAAAAGCCTATAATTTAATGATAATCTTAAGATTTTAATGGTAAAAGGTAACTGGTTGTTGGATATTGAACTATCAATGAAATAAGTAGTGCCAAAATACTTCTACTTTTTAATCAGTTTGCAATAAAAGTATTACTAATGGTTGAATGAAAATTAAATTGAATTTTAAAACTCATTTGCTAACCAGTTATTTCATAGAATTCAACCATTTCCCCACAAACTATTTTTTTTTAAATGAATAGACTTTATTTTTAGAGCAGTTTTAGGTTTACAGAAAAAGCGATCTACAAGTACAGAGACTTCCCAATTTCTGCCTTAACCCAATTTCTTCTATTATTATCATCTGTAAACTTGTTACAGATGATAAACCGATATTGATATATTATTAACTGAAGTCCTTCGTTTACATTTAGGTTCACTCTTAACGTTCTAAATTCTGCGGATTTTGACAAATGTCTATTACAGAAGAGTTTCACTGCCCCAAACTATTTTTTTAAACAGTTTTCCTTTAAAAAAATTTTTTTTAAAAAATATGTTTTGATTGATTTCAGAGAGAGGAAGGGAGAGGAAGGGAGAGAAAGAGGGAGAGAGAAGCATCAATGATGAGAGTCATTGATCGGCTGCCTCCTGCACGCCCCCTACTGGGGATCGAGCCCGCAGCCCTGGCAGGGAATGTGCCCTGACCGGGAATTGAACCGTGACCTCCTGGTTCATAGATCAACACTCAACCACTGAACCGAGCTGGCCAGGGGCCCAAACTATTTTTTTAAACATGCTACAGTCATAGTATTTCGCCATGTTACAAGGCATTACAAAGGTAGTAATTTATAACAGGAAAAAATTGTAGTATACTTTCACTAATTGACCCAAAATCATATTTGTTTGAAACACTAACATTTAGCTACCCAAATGTAATTTTATTGTGGTATTTCAAATTAAATATTATTTTACAACCATAAGGGGCCATGCAGCTTCTGATTTCTAACCTTTAAGAATAATGAAAGTTATATTACATACCTACTACTCCTATTCTCTGGTTAGTCATTTGGAGAGGAAAGTTGTACCTGTACAATTTGGATTCAGTGCAATTGTTTATTTCTATGTCTTATGAGATTTAGTAAATGTACTTAGGAAAATTTATTTATAAGAAGTAATGTCTGTATAGACTATGCTATTTCCATATGTGTGGCTTACTTTGAGTAGGACTCTGGTCTTATTTCTGTGAAATATACATATATCAGTTTTCTGCTCTGCAGAAAAGGAAAGTGAGGATGACCTTGTGAATTTAAATTGTACCTAAATACCAACGTCTTCTGAACAGATATAAAAACGGTAAATCTGAAATAAGGTTATGATAATTATGAATGTTTTTAAAAGTTGAAGAAAAATATAAAATAAGTGTAGTTTATTTTAGAGACAATATTGTACTAAAAAGAGTAAAGGAAACTACTAAAAGTCAGAGAATTACCTTTTAGAAACAATTTTAGGACAAATTTGATGAGTCTTGGTTAAACAACAGCTGAGTCACATCATTTGCAAATGACTCAGCAGTATGATACTTGTAAGGGAGGAAGTTTCTTCTGCACAATATCAATGCAAGTATAAGAGGAAAGTGCTGTATAGTTAATGAAGTGCAGTTTCCTTGAAGAAGTTGGAAAAGGGAGCCAGAAAGATAATTAAATAAGAATACTACCTGTCAGAAATGGCTAGAGGAACTATTATTATTTATCACAGAAATAAAGGAAATAAGTACAGCATATAACCCCTCATTTATCTGGCTTATTGAGAACAAAATATTCCACATGACTGCATCTTTTTCAAAAGTGAAGCATACAAACTATTTTGTTTTAATTTTCAAAATTCAAAATCTGTTGCCTTCTTTCCAGCCTTCTGAAACATATGCTCTGTATTTTGCCTCACTTGATGACTTTGAGACTTCATAACAAACATTAAAAATGTTCCTTTGCTGAATATCTTCAGAGTTACTGAATTTTGGGGAAACAATCTGCCTCCAGACTAAATGATTTGACAGCTTACATTTTTAGGAGATTTTTTTTTTTTTTTTTGCATTCCACAATGTTTTTTCCTTTTTTCCCTTTATTAACAAGTTAAAGAGATAACTTCTCAATTGTTAATCTGCTACTTTAATTTACGGTACATTGGGGAGTGATAGATAAGCTCTCTAGGATTAGTCTCAAATAAGGGTAAAAAAGTAGAATCAAGTCCTGAGGTGTCCATCTGTAAGCAACCACCAAGGAATTTGGTTCAGGAACTCCATGGCATGCATTTTGGCAACTTGGAGAACATGTTGGTCTCTTTTTTGGTTTTCTATTAAATTTGGTAATTTCAAATTGCCAGAGAAGTGATTTGGGGTAAATATTTTCAAGTGTATTAAAGACATTCAACTCCTGAGGCAAAGGGCCTAAACTAAAGCAGATATAATTTAGATAAACTTTCTAAATAAACGGACTATTAATTTAAGTAAGCTGAATATTGACAATTTAATATTAAACAAACAAAATATTAACCATTGACTATTCACAGTTGAGTATAATTTAAATGCACTGATCATTTACCATCAGATTTGGTAAACTGGGGGAAAAAGATTTATGTGTGGAAATGAATTTGTTTCTTGGATGGTTTAGGGCACTTTCGACAAGAACTGGAAGATTAACTGGTCCTTTTTGGAGTTGGTTTGGTAGGTTTACGCTGATTTGTCCCTCTGTTTTATGGCATTGCTGTTTTAAGTGATAAGGATGCTGTTGTTGGGAAGGCAATGATGCATTCTTTCTTTTTTCATTACCAGGATTCAACCTACAGTCAGCAGTTAATCATCCCGAGTATAGGATTACCTTTAAAAACCAAAGTATTTGCAGCTGTCCAAGCCACTAATCTGGATGGCAGGTACTTTCAAACTCTTCTGTTTCGTTAAAACCTTGTGGCTGCCTAGAGTCTCATGAATCAGAAAGTTAGCTCATTCATTTTTAATTTCAAAAATACTGCCATTGCCACAGCATTTAATCATGCTAATAAACAGAAATAACAAATTACAAAGATTAAGGGGTGACACTCATTTCAGGTCATTAATTGGAAAATAATTATATAAATCTTCCGATAAAGACTTACAAAGAAGGAGGAGTAGTGACTGGAAGAGGGCATGGGAAATCTTCTGGGATGCCAGAAAGTTCTGTTTTTTCTTCGGAAAGATGACTAATCAGTCATTTTGTGAACACTTATGATTTGTGCGCTTTTCTATCTGTAGGTTGCTGTTCAATAAAAAGTTTATTTAAAAAACAAAGAACTCTATACATAAAAACCTGGGCAAAATTAATATAAAACAATCCCCAGAAACATCTGCAAAAAACCAAAATCATTCCATTTTTATATGATACTTAGAAAATTCAGAATGATCAGAATAGAAAAGGAATTCAATAGCTAAAGATTCAAGCCAGACCTATAAAAAAATTATAACATGTAAATGGCTTATTTTGAGTTTCTCACATATTATCACTTAAACTTTGTATCCTGAAGAGATTATAATACTCTAGAAATTTGGTTCTACTTTAGCTTCTCCCTCTCTGTCTTCTTGGTAGTTCTATTCTTGGATATATGTGATTTTTAAAAACAGTCTCACTAAATTCAGGGTGTTTTTCCCCCATTTTATTGGCATTCAATTCCCATGCACTAGTAATTTTTATAATACCAGAGTTGGAATGAAGTAATGTATAAATGTAGGCACTATGTGGCCTGTGGAGGAAGCCTGTGTCTCTGCCTCCTGGCTTTCTTCTACCTAACAATGTCTATATGAACTCCCACCTCCACTGATTCTGGCAGAATTTAGAGTGTGTATTTTATACAACAAACTCCTTTGCCGCATGTGTTATTTTAATATCCTTTGTCATCTGTTAGAGGCAGTAACTTCTGGAAACAGAAGGCCATTGTTCACAGTGAACCTAGAAGCATCTATGCAGCTCACTTTTGGGTTTTGTTTCCTCAGGCTTTGACCATTCATTTGCCTTGCACGCAATTTGTGTGTCTGTATGGTATTGTATTAGCCTTAACCCCATTTGATGTAGGATGGCAATTTATTGCAGATTTTAAAACGCCTTTGAGTTTAGGAGAATGTTTTAATCAATAAGAATCCTCTGCAAATAACTAATAAAAATTATATTCCATGGGGTAAGACATTGGTCAATATTTACTTGCCTTAGATTAGTAACTAATACCCAAAAGGAGTTCTGACTCTAGATTATGCTTGCCTCTTCCTGCAGATGGAATGTCTTAATGGATTATTGTTACACGACCCCATCAGGGAACCCAAATGATGATATTCGGTATGATCTCTTCCTTAGGTAGGTGTCTAAATCCTGAATTAAGAGCTAAGATTGAATTGCAGATAATTGAATTGGAAAATATAAGCCAGAGAAACAAATTATAGGGTACTTTTATAGTTTTTATATGTAAAGTTTTACATTTTGAACTTTTCATCCTTTTATAAAGCTGTAAGTATAAGAGCTGAGAACAGTTTTCAACACCAAATGCTGATAAGGCTATTGTTGAGTGAGAGTTGCAAGTAGGTTAGGTTCATCAAAGATGTTTTATTCATGTTTAGGACATATGAGAATATTTCACTGTCTTAGCAAAAGCATGGCTAGTCTATTATTGTCAATAAGAGAAAGGCAGTGGGAGGGTAGTATTTATCCACAGCTCAACGGACTCATCGCAAGTCAAAAGGACAGTAAAATTAAAGTAATGGTCTAGATAATTTAGACCCCAAAATGCTTTTCTTCATTTATCAGTATTTAATATGAAAGTATAAAATAGCCTACCACTCCTTTTTTATTAGAGCCAATAACTTCAACTTCATTCCCCCGCAGACAGTGATGGAGTGGATGTAATCTACATTTGAGGAAAGGGGACATTGATCACAAAAACATTCAATCATCTCAGTTCCCTTTCAGCATTTTTATCCGACAGCAGAACAGACTTGAGAGCCAAGCAATGGCTTCTAATCATGCTTATAAAATGCAGTTGGCTCAGATCACCTCTGTTTATTGACACATGATGAGAGTAAAATGATGGGAAACCTAAAGAATATGTTTTATTGGCTAATCAAGGTTAAGATGATGTTCAGAGGGTCTGGTCAAAATGATATTCATATCATATGGCTGGAAGTGTTAATTTGGGCAACATTTTTGAGAACATCTATCCAAAGCCTTAAAATATTTCATTCTCTTTGATTGTATGTTTATAAATTAGGAAGCATATTCTAAAATATTTATAATCTTTTGGCCTGTCAGTGCTATTTCAAATAGTAAAACATGGGAACAAACTGGATATTCAGCAATAAGGAAATGGCTAGGGGAATTATGGAGAACCAGTAAATTGAGACCTCACACAGGCACTGCAATCATGTAATTATTTATAAAATAGGGAAAAAAAAGTTTGGTTCTATTTTATTTTCTCCCTTTCTGTCTTCTCAGTGTTTCTATACTTAAAAATATGTAGTTCTTAAATTTCAAATGTATTAAATGTGAGGTGAAATAATCAGCATATATAATTTCATGTACAATTGAACTCATTTATGTTGTATATGATAGAAAAGAATGTAAGGAAATACATATAAAGGTTCACAGCAGTTATTTATGCATGATGAAATTGTGGATACCTTTGTTTTGACATTTTTTCTTTTCCCAAAATGTCTATAATAATCACAGATTGATAAGGTGGAATACAATTATCAGACTTCTGTCTGGTATGATTGTGGCTTCAGCTTAGTTCTTAATCTTTTCAGTTTTTTTGTTGGAAACTCTAGAAGAGTGAAATGCATAACTAAAAGAAGTCCCTCGAATGCCATTTTCAGTAAAAATAGGAGGAAAGAAAGCCCATAGAAAGTCCAAAATATGTGTAGTGTTGATAAAAGCAGTTAAGATTGAGAGAAAATGGTGGAACAGGCTTGTGAATAAACCTGAGAAGCACAGGACTGACACCCTCGAGAGTATAAACTTAGAGAGGCGGAGAAGACTCAGCTGAACAATGACATCATTTTCAAAGAAAATGCCTGTCTCTGGAAAACATGAGGGAGCCCAGGAATTGAGGACACCCTTGAGGAAGGTCGTTAACATTCCTCATTGCCCTAGGAGGCCCTGGAAAAACAGGCCTAGGGAGATGCAGCTCTTTCAGATGGTCAACGAATGAGGCCATTTCTGTCCGTGTTCTTATGCACTACAAGAAAAATGTGAAAAATGGTAGGAAAAAATGTTTAAAGATGAATTAAACTCGCTGGGAAAATGTTGCCGTGGAACAGGAACAGATAGATTTGTAATTAAACACTCGGACAATGATTTTGTTTTACAATTTAAAAAGTAATTATAGTTATGAAGATACAATTATAAGAACTCAGGTAGGAAAGGGCAGTAAAGGTTAAGGCCCTGAGAATGTGAAAAGGGAATTGGAAGAATTTTAGATGAAGTAGAAAACAACAAATTATTACAGAATGGTGGACATAATTGAAGATGTACCAGGGAAAACAGACACAGCAGCAAGCAGTGTGGGACGGGGGGTGAAGATAAGAAATGCAATTAAAGAGAAACAGATATAATGGGGAAGATAAAAATAATTAGAGTAGAAACAATAGAAATAAAAGGTGACAGAAGGAATCGAATACATGTATAATATGCATAATCAGGGTGCCCCAAAAGGAACCAAAATAGTAGAATATAACAAATATTTAAAAACATAATCCGGAACACTCTCCTAAATTAAAAGAAATTTATACCAGTTTAATGAAAAGATACCTTGGGTAATATCGAAGCTTTCATAAAGAGGGGAACTATAAAAAGACATAGAAATATAATAAAAATGAAAGACTAATTACCCTCTCTCAGGAAACTTAGGTCTGGTGGCCAACAATTAAGTAAGGATATAGAAGGTCTAAGAGATAATAAATAAGCTATATATTGATAGCTAGCAATTTAAAACAATACCAGGAAACAGAAAGTCGCCACCACTTGGAAGTTTAAAACTCTTAAACAACACTTGGATCAGAAATTGAAATATGACTCAACATTTTGCAAAAAATAAAGATCAAGTAATTTCTTTGAAAAAACATAAAATAGAGACGTGTAAGCTACTCAAATCAAGAATAAAGGGATAAAGGACAATTCCATAAAAACAATAACAAAACATGGAAATGAGGAAGGGATGGCCGTACCAGTACTATAGTTAATAAAAGCTCTAAAATGAGTAAATAAATGTGATATGTAAGACTAGACACATAGACAAAAATTTAGATTAGTAAACTGAGAAACAGATACAAAACATGTGGGAATTTATTTATGTGGTAGACTGTGATATCACAGGTCAGTGGGATAAACAGATATGTCTTTAAATAGTGCCGGATAATGGATTATAAGAAAATATAGCACTGGATCCATACTTCAGTCAATACATCATAATAAACTTTACACAGATTATTATTAAGTGTAAAAACTACAGCTTTAAAAGTGGTAGAAGAAAGCATATTAACATAAGAAATATTTTTAAAACTTTGGAGTAAAGAAAATCTGTCTTCAGCCCAAATACTAGACACCATAAAATAAAATATTGAAAACATAACATAAAAATAAAATTATGTGTATGTGAGCACACGCGCGCATACACACACACACACACACACACACACACACACACACACACACACACACTGTGAAGGACGTCCAAATCCAAACAACAAAGTAAAACAATATGCGACTTGTATAAAAAGCAAGGATCCCCTCTTGTAGGAATCAGAAAGGAAAGGCCAACAATAGAAATTTGGGTGAAGGACATAACAGTTTTCAAATTAAGAAACATCAAGTGGCTCAAATGTATATGAAAAACGTAAAATAATTAGACGGTGATATTTTATTTTTCTGTCAAATAGGGAGCAATCCAGACATTTTCCCATAGGTGTAGTTGATGTAGCTCTGGGGGAAAACAAAGATTTTTTTCACATATTTGCTGAGGAAGTACAAAAATTAACAGTATTTATAGAGGGCAATGTTGGAAGCTTTATCAAAAGATCTCACAGATATATATTGTATAGATACCCTGCGCATGTTCAAAATGCGGTATCATAAAGCTATCTATTATTTACTTTATTTGTAAAAAGCAAAATATTCAAGGACACATAATTAGGGAACTAAATAAACTCTGGGCCATGTGCCCAATGGAGTCCTCTACAGCTGTGGATAAAGAATGAAGAGGCTCGCTTGGTATTGATATGGAAAGATCGCTACGATACACTGCTAAATTTGCAAAAGGCAAGGTACAAAAAATCCAGAATGTGCTGTGGTTTGCTTAAGGAGGAGGGAGCAGTAAGAATATGTTGCTTGGGCTTCTGTTTGCACACCCCCTGCGGGTGCTGGGCAGGGAGAGGCCTCTGGCAGGTCTGGGTGTGCGTGTGGGACGGCGTGGACAGGGTCAAAGGTGCGACGAGGCTTCACTATATATACTTACACTTTTTGGATTTTTACCATGTGAAATAACCTCTAAAATTTGAAAGTGATATTGTAATCAGGAACTGATCTACTTATGTTTTATGATCTAGGTTGTTCTTGTCATATCCGTAGAGTTAATTTATTGTTTTATCAAATGTCTGTAACAGGGCATGATTTTGTTAGCTTTTAATGTAGTGGGGTTCTCTTAATGCCGCAGGAATTTATTTACAGTTCCCAGTGAGCTGGTAATTTTCGGTGTTTACCCTGTCTTCCCATTCCCTCAACTACAGCTGTGACAAGGACCCTCAGACCACCGTCATCGAAAACGGCCGGAGCCAGCAGGGCCGGTTCTCCTTCGAAGTGTTCCGCTTTGTGAAGCACAAGAATCAGAAAATGTCCACGGTCTTCCTGCACTGCGTCACCAAGCTCTGCAGGGCTGATGACTGCCCCTTCCTCATGCCAGTATGTTTCCGAGCCTTTACCCTGAAGGGTCATATCTAAGCTCAAGGCTATCGAGGGCTAGGCTCTAATTTTTATTGCAAGAGTGGATGTGCGTCAGGCCAAACTGCTTGAAGTCGGATTTATTCGTTCACCCAGTAGAGAGCTATGGAAGGCCTGCTTTGTGCCAAGCGTGGCACGGGGAGGGTAGAGATGCACGCGTGGATTCTGACTTCAAGGAACTTACCCTTTCGGGCAGGAAACTCATGGAAACTCAATATTAACCAGACAAAATGTTAGGGCACAAATGCAAACACAGATATGGGCTGTAGTGAGAGGCAGTGCTGATCATTGTGGAGAGATGAACCTTAAGCTGTGCCTGAAGATGGATGTACCCCAAAGGGACAAAATCAGGAGTGTGAGAGACACTCCATGCCAAAGGACGGTCAGAGTCACAGAGGCTTAAACAGAGCAACCAGGGAACCTCCAGTCCTTCAGTAAGGCCATGGAGCAGAGTGGAAGATAGTGGAAAACCCGAGGAGGAGGCAGGGCTGGCACTAGAGAAGGAGGTTGGGGTCAGATGGCCTGGGAATTCTTTGGATAAAAAATTAAAAGCTATAAAAGATGTGACTCTGAAGTGCTTGAAGCCATCATATAAAATATAGAACCATTTATTAGTGAGTAAAAAAATTATATCTCCGACAGACCTTCTAGGGTCACATCAATATTAACCTGAGCAAAATGCAGGCACATTTTATAATTTGAAATGGCTTTAGTATGTTTATATTTATGTTCAAATTCATGCATTTCTTTATAGTTATTGACTAGTTTAGTTCTAACTGGCTATATCAGATGGGGTTAAAAGGAGAGTCCACATTACCTTGGCTCTGTGCTGACCAACATTTCAGGGTAAGATTTATTAAAGGCTTGAGAGAAATAAAAGGAGAAGTTTGATAAACACAGCTCTTTTTCAGGAGAGCCACTGAGCTATGTAAATTTATGAGGCAATGCACTATTATAACGGGAAGAAATAAGAAATGGGGCCCAAGCCAGGATAAGAAACACTGTAGTGGTTATATGTAAGGTAATTAAATAAATGCACGGAAGTAAATGAATAAAATTAAACATGTGGTATCTCTTCCAAAAGAATCTGCTTTCCAAATGGCCATAAAGAAACAATTTTGTGCTGGTGTGGAATTTCATTTGTTTTCATTAACTCCTCAGATTTGCAGCCATAGAGAAAGGAGAGATGCGGGGAGAAGGACCACGTGGAGCCCCCAGAGCACTTCTGGAAATGCCATCCTCTCTGCGGGGCCCATCATTACGCGGAGTGGTAAGAGTGCCCCTCCTTTGGTGTGTAGTAACAGACAGTTCCAAAACGGCTTGTTACTTGGCTTCTAAGGAGAACACAAAGTAGTTCCTAAAGAGCACTAATTAACTGTGAGACAAGATAAACTGCTGAACAACTTTCATTTCACAGTAGTTTCCTGTTTACTCAACTTACACAAAGGGCAATATTGTCTTTACCATATTTCCCTTTTTACACACACACACACACACACACACACACACACACACACACACACACACACAAGGATACAGCCCTGGACAGTTTCATTTGCCCCTCCCGACCCACTCTACCTTTCTTTCCCTCCCCTGCTCTCCGCCCCTGAAGACTGGCCTTTGTGAACTTGGCCCACAGGCGGCCTGGCCGGCTAGCCTCGGGCTGGGCTTGGCCGATAGGTGGCGCTGTGAGAGACTGGCAGCGAAGTCCGCACGCTTCTGCCAGGCAGCTCTCCGCAGAGCTGGGCTCTCGGTCCTGCAGACCCTCTCCTTCACCAGGTAACTTTATTTTCTCTTGTGAATTCCCTGCATCTTTCTTTTCTTTTCTTTTTATTTTTTGTTCTCACTCAAGGAGTGAAGATATTTTTTCCATTGATTTTTAGAGAGAGTGGGAAGGAGTGGGGGGAGAGGGAGAGAGAGAGAGAGAGAGAGACATCAAAGTGGCCCACATGGATTGGTTGCCTCCTGCTCACACCCTGAGTGGGGGTGGGGAATGAATCTGCAACCCAGGTACATACCCTTGACCAGGAATCAAACCTGAGACCCTCAGGTGCACAAGTAGGTGCTCCAACCACTGAGCAACTGAGCCAGGGCCCTACATTTCTATTAATAGTTCTATTAAACTTCCCTTAAATTGTCCAGTTTGAGTACCATTTGTTTTCTCCCAGGATCCTGAATATTACATATTCCCATCTAGTGTACTCATTCATACTCATGAACCTAATGGACACAACGTACACATATATTCTTAAGTATACAAATACAGCATTTGTGCATGCATGTTCTCTCTCTCTTTCTCTCAAGCGATATTGCTTTATATCAGCATGAAACCAGAGGCATTCAGAATAGAACAGACATGCAGTGTAAACAACATAAATTAAATTTTAAAAAACTGGGCAGTTTCAGCTTTTGTCCTAACAAGCTCTGTGACTAGATTTTACTTCACTTCTCTGGGCAAAAGTTTCTTCATTTTTAAAATAAAGGTTTTGATTCTTTCTAACCCTATAATTCTAAATTTGTCTTAAAAAGCAGAATTCTGATTTGAATTATAGTCCAAAATTTTTTTCTCTACTTTATATTAGCCACAAGTCTGTTGTTGTGTTTCAATTAGATTGTCTTTACCTTTTCTTTTATGACTTACATCCCACAGTGAAAAGTTTTGACTGAAATAGGTAATTAAACAAAAAAGTGGTTTAGCCTGAAAAACCCAGACAATTGTTTTAATTATTCACTCCTCTGTGTTTGTATAGACACAGCATTATATAAAAACAAACTAATTGGCCTTTTAAGTAATACAGAAATTTATTAAATATAAAATTTTAAACTTAGTTCACTCCCTGAGGGTTTGGTATGTGTTTTGAATGGTTAGAAAATGACTGGTTTGTGGTTTGTAAGAGGCTTGGATCTTATCACTATCTAGCTGTCTGAAATAGCTTATCAAGTCACAATGCATGGAAACTCAGCTCCTGTTGCCAGTTATTAGGAATGCTTTGGGGTAGGCACAATAAAAATATTTTGATTTCTATGGAGCATGTCTAGCATCAGTTTGCTGTAAAAAAAAAAAAAAAGCAAAAAAAAAAAGCACCTTGAAAGGGACATCTCTCTATTCATGTTGAGTAGATTTCTTTTCCTCTTTACTAACTTCCTTGCCTCCTTTTTTACCTGGACCAAATTGAATATATTTATTTTTTATTTTTTTATTTTTGAATTTAAATATTACATATTTTAAATAATTTGCTAGTGTAAGATAATTTTTAAAAGGACCAAAATGTCTTAGACCCCACCCCCCAAATCCTAATAAAGACTACCAAGTAGAAGTTTCTAAATAGCTAACCAGCTCTCCAGGTCTGCAGGTTTCACCCACATCATATCTAGTTGCCCAAAATATCTGTTAAAGGCTCAAGGAGCTAATGCATTTATTATTTTATTTTTTTATTTTATTTTATTTTATTATTTTTTTATTCCTCACCTGAGGATATTTTTTCCAGTGCTTTTCAGAGAGAGTGGAAGGAAGGGATGGGGGGAGGGGGGGAGAAACATTGATGTGAGAGAAACACATTGATTGTTTGCCTCCTGTATTCTCCTCAGCTGGGGATGGAAAGCCAGTCCACAACCTAGTTATGTGCCCTTGATGGGGAATCGAACCTGTGACCCTTCAGTGCGTGGACCACACTCTTTCCACTGAGCCACACTGACCATGGCACAGTGCTAATACCTTTAATCATGATTCCAATGATGTCATGCTGGATTTCTTCCTTTCCAAAGGTGACATTTATTTCCTAACACACTGAGGTTGTCTCTTAGTCACCTCAGTCTCTCCACTGGCAAAGCTCTCAAAGGATCATGTTCAAGGACTGCAGATCCCCTTCCTTCCTCTCTCACTCTCTGTGGATTTATTTTTCATAATTTAGATAAATAGCAGTGGGGTGATTCTCTTTTTTTGCTGATCACTGTGGCCTCACTGTGTAAAGGACCATATATAACAATGTCTACTAAATAATATGATAATTTACTAAATATTTAAAATTCCACATAAACATAGAACTCGGAAATCAAGCCGTATCCATCCACAGGCAAATCCAATATAAACTTAATGTCCTGCTTAATGACCAAGGCTACTTTCTCTCCTTAGTTTCACTCTATTTTTACCTTAGGTCAGCTAGAATTTATCTCTCCAGGTCCTATGGCTATTTTATAGGGAGAAGTCCAATTTCAGGCTTGATTTGCTCTGGTCAAACCTTTCTGCTACTTGGAATTTTTGCTTTGTTTACTCATTGAACCACTCCTTTCCCCTAGACATCTGGTTTAGGTCAAGTTTATTAAGATGTTAAACCTCAGAACTTCTGTTTTGTTTTATGTTTTAACGAGATCAAATCCATCCTGGTTATTTTTACCCAGCATTGTTAAATGATTTTGTTAGTTGATTTAAGAAAACATTCACTTCCTCAAAACCCATAAAATTCCTGAAGTGTTCTTCTTTTAAGCTCCCAAATACTAAAACTATTTGGTAGGGAAATGTTTATCATAGGGTACAGTTCTAGAAATTTAAAGGTATCATCACTGAAAAACAATAGTAACTAATTGTTTTCATATTTCAATGGAGAAGTCCAAGCCAAACTCTTCTACTACTAACATTGAGTTTTATGTATAGTTAATTCATGCGAGCATATTTATTTAGCCCCGATGAGGGACAGGCACTCTGGTAGGAACTTGGAATACAATAGAGAACAGGCCACAGTCTTTGCCCTCAGGGCTCTCAGAGTTCAAAGGTAGAGATAGACTATGAACAAACAGCAGGGTGGAAAGCTTGGAGTCTGAACTTGAAATATGTGCTACATTTTACAACATAGGTAACTGAAGATTTTTAAAAAATATATAGTTAGTGTGTGCTAAGAAAGAAAAAATATCCATCAAATACAATTCCAAACAATATTCAAGTATTACTATGCTTTGATTTCAGCCATATGTTAGAGGTAGGAAGCTTTCAGTTTCAGAGTCCTGGAAGCTGGAGCTGGTGCGGCTCATTGGCATTTTGTCCCCATAGGAAGATTTGTTCACAGCCAAGTCCCCTTGGGTGACACCTGGTGGTATTGCTCTTACAGGAGTGTTGGAGACCGTTTGGGGGAGGAGGGGATATTCTGGCTTCTCTTACTAACCTCAGGATGCAGAAAATAGTGGGGCACCTTTGCCTAATTTGGGACGCAGAGGAGGTCAGAGCTTTCTGTTCTTTAATAGAAACATGTCTTAGAGTCAATGGGTGTGACATCTAAACAAAGAATAACCGTCAGGAAAGAATTTTAGAGCGTTATATGCTCTCCTCCACGTTGCAGTGAGGCTGCTTGCCTTAGGAAAGGGTCACGCGGATCTTTCGGATGAATTAATCACAGCCCCTTCATTGCATCTCTTTCCATGAGAAGAACGTGTGTGTGAAATGGTGTTGGCCGGAGGTCAGGATTTTCCTAAGGGTGCCTTATAAGGAAAATGGGAGCTGTTTTTCTTTGTGTCCTATAGCCACACACCGTGCCTCTCTAAAGATCCCCGTGGCTGCGCGCCCCATTAATTCGGGGCATTGCACTGCAGGGACCCAGGGCGGGACCATCATTTCTGCCCAGGCTCCCATGTCTGAAAAGAAATGGCATCGGATGTCTTATAAATATCTCACCGAGGCCTCCCATCAATGGTTTCAAATGCTAATCCTGGTGCTTGGAGCTTGAGATATTTATCTCTATGACTAAGTATTTTTCATACTTGGTTAGTTTATATTATTTTAGAAATAGGGTGCTGAAACTGAGCTTGTGCTTCAACACATGTTTTACTCTATCACAGAGGCTGTCACGGGAGCTTCTTCATCTGTAAAGTGGGGGTAGCAATCGTATCTAAACCATAGGGCTATCGTGAGGATTAAAAGTGATAACATATGAAACAGCACTTGGTAAACTGGATGGCACTACATATGTATTAATTGTCATAATATTTATACTCCGAAAGCAGTCAACTGCACTCATTTCATGGTTCAAATAACAAACACAGATGCATCCACATTCACATATTTAAACAAGCTATGAAGTTCACCCGTTGTATAAGCTCAAGGGTTAATTGCTATATGATTACTAAGTGGGTGACAAAAATCGTGAAGCCAAGTGAATGTGTTCATTGCATCTATTATTATGTTTGCCAGGAAAAATTAAAAAATCAACAGCTTCATTCTTTTACTTCCCAGATGCAAATAAAACTACAAGTCAAGCTCAGACATCATGTTTCCCTTATATTTAGTTATTAAGTGTGAATTTATCTTCTTGGAACTTAAAATGATGTTTTTGCTGATTATGATAGGCAAATTGGCAGCACTTAAAATGGAGCGGCACTAAATAATGAATATTTCTCTCTAACAGAAGAACAAATGGCAGGGTATAGTGCTATAAAAAATGTAATAGCTGTTAACAATTACTGCCCCCACTAACATGACTAAAGAGATAATGATGAAGCAGAGCTGGCAGAAGAAAATACAGCACAGTATATTTTGTGATTATATTTTTATGCCCAGGGCAGTGGCAGGGTCTGGGCTTGGGGAACAGATGATGAAATCTCCCAGACGTGGGATGGAAAATGGGAAAGCAGAATGGTTGAGGAGGATTTTTATTATTGCCTTCCCCATGGAGCTTGTGGGTGAAGGTGAGGAGACATGTTGGTAAAAAGTAATTATAGAGCTATAATAAACATAGATAAATATTTGGAGACACGACATTGCTTTACTTTTTTTCTTTTCCCCCCTTCCAGATGAGACTCCAACCAACAATTCACAGCTGGGTAAGAAAACTGACATATATTGAAACTAATAGTATGATTTTTTTAAATTTTAAGGATTTTTTTGGTCATCAGTTGCAAATCTGATACATTGAGCTCTGCTTTTACAATTTTGCTATATTTTAAGTAACAGTTCACTGAGGATTTCTGAACTCATATGTGACCTGTTGGTCAGTTTTCATAGAATTTTATAGATGACTATTTTTTTTTTTGGCTGCCCAGGGGATACAAGGTCTCTAAACCATATAATCCTTTCTTTGGTTATTGGACTATAATATAGTCAAATAGATTGTTGCATGATTTAGTGTCATGATGTTATTCTATAAGATACTGGTGACAGATGTTTTGCATGTATACAAGGTGGGGCAAAAGTAGGTTTACAGTTGTTCATATGGAAAATAATACCATAATTAATAAGTAATAATACAAGAATAAACTCTGTTTCGCGTACTCACAACTGTAAGCCTTCTTTTGCCCACCCCTGTATATTAGGATAGATAAGATAAATACGGTATTGGACCTTTCCACTGTTTGTTTTATCACTTGCAGGTTCTCCAAACGAACCTCCTTTCCAGCTGAATGCCGTTACCAGCGCACTGATATCAGGAATTGTCATTCTAGGTGTTCTGAGCTTTTCCCTTCTCCTGTGCTCGCTGGCCCTTCTACATAGGAAGGCCCCCACTAGCCTGGTGTTAAGTGGCATAAGGAACCCAGCCTTCGACTGACTGTGACAGGCCCCTGCTCCGGAGAGAAGGCTCCCTGACTGTACCATGTGTGACTGCTGTCAGTGTCCCATCTGACTTGAATGTGAGCCAGCACTTGATATTTGTAGGTTTGGTAGGTGTCACAGTGTAGCCCTTCAGCAGGATGCCAGTTTTGAAAGAATTTTGATAATATTGCTGTTGTCTCTTATGTATGTGGTCAGGCATGTTTGTATGGTACCAAGATTATACTGACAATAAGCAAACAATATTCAGGACTTAGATCTCACAGGATAAGTCATATTTTATTTTATTTAAATTTTCTTTTGATTATTGGTTATAGAAATAAAAAACAGGAATAGAAAAAAATGGAGTTTGTTACATTTCCCCCCATAAGCATTAAAACCTAATCTAATGGCATTTAGATTGGCAGTCCTAAAATGAAAGTTGCTTTCTGTTTTATTCCAGATAATTTCAGCTTGGGGATATGCTTTAATTGGATTGAGCAATTTAGACACCTGAGGTGTAACTACTCTTTCTATTACCTTCTGTATTTTGGGCTGAGTTCCATGTCTGACGACGACATTCATTTTTTAGAAAAACTCTTGGGAAATGTATCTTTTAAAATTTTTTTCTATTGCATTTATTGGGGTGACATTGGTTAATAAAATTATATAGGTTTCAGGTGTACAATTCTATAATACATCATCTGTATATTGTATTGTGTTCACCACTCCAAGTCAAGTCTCTTTCCATAAGCATAGTGTTCCTATGTGGGGTTTTAACAATCTAGGTTCCTTTTTTATTTTCTAGAGCAAAGAGGAAACAGATTTAGTGTGTTTTGCACTAAATCTTTGTTGGAGTCTCCATGAAATAAAGTGTTTCTTTCCTACAAATTTCTGATGTCAGCAAAACAAATAGTGGGGAGGAGGCTTTCTTTTTAAGGTGTCTTCTTGAAGGTGTCATAATTGCCAGAGAATAAACAGTATTTTCCTATAATAATAAGCTGCAAGAAGCATTTGATCCTTTATCAATTTTGTAAATTTTTTTTTTAAAAGCCAAGTTTTAAGCAGACTGCTCTCACAAAAAACAAAAACCAAAACCAACCTTCCCTTTGTTCAAGCTAGCCACACAATTGAGCAAATACAATTCAGTGACAAATACCAAAACCTACAAGTGCTGTATTAACTATAAAAATTGCTGTAGAAACTAATTTCTATTTAACATTTGTGACCCATTACTTAGTACTTAATTTACTGTACTATATGCAAGTCACTATGCAATTTTAGATTTGGTTCTAATGAAGTATCTATATTCTTTTTTATTGGGTTTTTGACTAAAAATTTTTATGTTGACATTGCAGGTGTCCCCCTCTGTTCCCCCTTTGTCCCCTCCCCCTCCTTTAACCTTCATCAAACAACTGTCCTTGTCCTCGGGGTTTGCATATATGCTCTTTAGCTAATCCCTCACCTTCTTTATCCAGTCACCCCCACCCCCTCCCTTTGGGTACCAGCCAGTCTGTAAGTATCTATACTCTTAAGTTAATAATTAAATCAGTCATCAAATCAAAAAGTACCCTTTCTCCAACTTGCCTGAATAGATCAGAAGAAAGCGTTTATGGTACAATATTTAGCTAGCTAATTGCCTCAACTTTCTCTTTCAAGGTGTAGACACAGTCAGAGTGACATGGGATCTGGAAAGTCTCTGGGTAATTTCTTCAGTTTAAAAAGGTCTACCACTTAAAAAGCAAATCTCAAATGATGTGACTATTGTGAACCTTATCTGTGTTAACAAATGTATTTTCTAATTTAAAGGGAAAATGCTACAAAAAGAAGAATATGAATCACGCTACTTATGCGACCTTAAATATATGTAGATTGTATTGAAATATTTTGGAAAATCTATTTCAGATACTTTAAGTGAATTGCCATTGATGGGAGGGTTAAATCCTATGAATAGGACATAATATCACTGAAACCAGTTTGTCAGTTTGATTTTTGTGCCTTTGGGATGGCTCCTGTTTCAGCTATTGACCTTTCAACTTATACCTACCATATAGTAAAACTGAATAACAGGCATATTGTTTTGCAAGCAACTTAAATCTCATATTATTTTTTGCCACCCTTTCAGCATAAGTGGGAGAATCAGAGCTGTAATGAGATAAAGCAGATTTGTTTTACATGCCTTTGTTCTTACAAACCTGCAGTTGTATGTAGTATTTAGCTATGTAGAATATTCTGGTTACTATAGTGTGAAAACCTTACAAAATATGTGCAAATGTTTCTTCAGTTTTAATACCTCAGACTGTTTTTTGCACTTCAGGGGTAAGGTCTGATGACATGTAAAAGATGATTGTTTAAATGATTGTTTAATAAAATAATTGTAAATAAATATTATTAAAGTAGTGACTTTTAAAAAAAAGATATTTCTCCTTTCTACTCTTTCGCAAATCTTAAGGAAGATTCCATTTAAAATAAGCTGCCTGATGCTACAGGGAAGGGCAGTGATCTCTGAGTGAGCTGGGTGAAGCTCATCTTCTCTACTGAGGTTCTTGGCCACGGCCGTGTGCTGGGAGACATATCTGTGAGCGGAGCGGAGGGCAGAGACCATAGTACACTTCACCTTGAGTTTGAGCTCTCACTGAGACTGAGGCTACACGTTTTTGAAACTTCGAGAGGAAACTCAAAGCTGAATAGATAAGGCACTTAGCCTCTGCCCAGAGTTGCATAGTCACTCAGGACAGTTTCATCAGGGTTGAGCTGTCACCCTTGGCTCGGGATGTGACACCGAGTTGAGGAGAAATCCTTTTCCTACCTCGGCAGGATGCAATCTTCCAGAAGTCAGTACTACCCTGGGTCCTTAAGGGTTGGCAATTAGCTTTGGGAACATCATAGACACGGTGGTTCGTGAAGGGGCATTGTCAGCTACGGAAAATGTAAGGCAGTAAACTTCTAGAAGTGAGAAGTGAGCAGGAGAGGAAGGCCAGGGAGACACTCGTTTGTGAGCGGGTGTGAGGCATAGTTTGAGGGATTCCCAGAGCACTTGGCAGCAGAGATTTGGAACGAGATGGAGAGCCTTCTATCAGGACAGTGGGGACTGTTAGGCTGACACACGTTTGCTTTCACTCTATATTTATAAAGAAAAAGGCAAGCTGCTCATCGATCAATTGCTTTTGAAAATGAGCTTCCTCAATTACTTACTAGTGGGGAGACATTTAATATAAAACAATCCAAATTTGTAACTTAGAAAAAAATATACTGCGGTAGAAAACAAAACAAATAGCAGAGTTAGCTGGTGTATTAGGATTTTCCAGAGAAGAAGAACCAACAGGATGTATACGAAGAGATTTATTTTAAGGAATTGGCTTGCATGAGTACAGAGACTGACAAGTCTCCTGTTCTGCAGTCATCAGGACCCAGGAGAGCTGCTGGTGTATTTCCAGATAGAAAGCCAGCAGGTTCAAGACCCAAAAAGAGCCATTGTTTCTATTTGAGTCCAATATAGGAATAAACTTGTATCTCAGCCTGAGAGGCAGTCAGGCAAGAGGAATTTCTTCTTGGTCATGGGAGGGCCTGCCTTTTTGTTCTGTTCAGGCTTTCAACTGATTAAATGGGGTCCACCCGCATTAGAGAGGGCAGTCTGCTTTACTCATTAATTCAAATGTTAGTTTCATCCAGAAAAATCCTATAGACACACCCAGAATAATGTTTGACCAAATGTTTGGGCAATCCATGGCCCAAACTGACGCAAAATGAACCATCATAGCTGCTACACTTGTAAACGCATCATTAAGATGTGTCACACTGCTGAAAACCAAGTCCTAATTAACCTGGTAATAGTAAAGGAAAGAATAAATTAAAATGTTAAATGTTATAAAGTTTGACAGTCTACAATTAAAATGATTTTGAAATATTTAATGTCTGGACGTAGATAAGGGCTTATGAGCAGAGGGTCCTCTTTTATATTAGCCTACAATACGGATCAAATAGGGAACAGTCAGGGGCATACGTCAATGTGCAGGGATGAGCTCCAAAGTCACACCAATCGTTACACATCATCAGGAGAAACAGGGCTGGAGACCTGGCGTCCAAGTGCTGATGGCCCTGCATCCTGCAGGGTAGTCATTGGAACAGAGTGAGTGACGACATCAGCAGTAACAGGCCAGAAGCAGTAAAGAACATAAAACAGCAAAGCAGATAATAGGGGACAAATGGAAAAAGGGACGTGCTGGACACTGGGAGGACAGTCACCTTCTCATTGGGAACAAGTTCACTGGTAGGAGACAAAAGTAGACTCTTTGGCAGCTGTTGATATTTCTCATGATGGTGCCCAGTCTCCTCCAGAGGCTCAACAGAATTGTAAACTGGATAAACATCAGGTATATTTTCATGTTTGTGAGAATATCTTGCCTGATAGCTTATTGGTAAATAGCACCAGTCTCTGAAAATTTGGGTAAAACAGGAGACCTCAAGTAGCTTTGATTAATACCACTTTTTACTGAAATAGCAAGGAGAGAATTGGTTAGGAGGTTTTCTACTCATGGGTACTAGGCATAATATTTGGAAATCTCTGCTCAGGAAACTTCATTTGTAAAATGTTTTGTATTCTTGGGCAAAGTGAAATGAGAGCTCAGATTGTTATCTGCATGGTTCAAACCTCCAATTCCTTTTTGCCTCAGTATCTGGGTACTGTCTGTTTTACTAAAATTGCCAATATAATTACCTCAAATTTTCCTTTCATTTTCAATGTTGAAAAGAGAAGTGCCATCATTATATGGAGGTTTAATCAAGGGCAATGTGGCTGAAATGTTGAGGGTTTTTTTCATCTGGAGCATAGCTGTGTTAGCATTGCCCAGAGAAGAATCCATTCCTGAATAATCCTCTAACACTGGAAAAAAGATCCTGGGAGTGTTGTGGTTTGAGAATTTCACACAATTCTGCCTCAAAGTTATACAGGTCCTGAAGCTATTTCTCCTCTTGTATGTAGTTTGTAACTTTTTTTTTTTACAGTAGTGAACATTGACTAAAATGAAAAATTACCCTAGGGAAAATACAGTACTTTTTAGAGATTATTTACTACTTGGGAATTGCACTGATTTGTTCTTTTTAAAGCTATTGTTTTGCTAACATTTAATTTATTGCTAAAATAAGATGGCAGAGAATGATGCAGAGTGCCCATTGAGAGAGAAATTGAACCCAGGAATCTTTCTTAAATCCTATGAAGATAAATCATATATATTTTTTTTGCATAGGCCTCACTGTCAAAATACAAATGGAACAAAGGTGATTCACTTTCATTAAAAGGTATATTGAAATTTTAATGCTTTCTTTCCAGTTTGTCAATAGATGCATAATGAGAATTTCTATTCCACACTCCACCATCCCTGGACTGTAGCCTTGTCCTATGGTCCAAAATGGAGCAAGTTCCAAAAATAGAGGCAAAGAGCCTATGCCACTAATAGTCTAAGGAACTCTCCTGGAAGCGGCCATAGGACACTTTGTCTCATATTCCACTAGCAAAATCTTAGTCACATAGTCACACTACCAGCAAGCGTGTCTGGAAAATATCATTTTTGTTGTGGGTGTTCATGTGGCCAGAGATCACCAGAGGATTTCACTTACACCCCTGTCACTCAAGTAGTGTCATCATTTACTCATAGCCTTAAAATGTTAGGTACATTCATGTACAAGGATGTTTGTCATTGTATTATTTTCTGTTTAAAAAGTATTAGATGCCACTTAAATGTTCCCAAATGCAGCCCTGGCCAGTTTGGCTCAATAGTTAGAGCATCAGCCTCGGACTGAAGAGTCTCGGGTTCAATTTCTGGTCAAGGACATGTACCTGGGTTGCAGGTTCGGTACATGTGGGAGGCAACCAATAGATGTGTTTCTCTCACATTGGTGTTTCTCTCTCTTTGTCTTTCCCTTCCTTCCTTCCCTTCCACTTTCTAAAAATCAATGGAAAAAATATCCTTGGAGGATTAACAACAACAACAAAAATGCAGAATTCTTCAATGTATTATGGTATTTTTCTGTGAAATAATAACATGTAGACACTGCAAATCAGTTATTAAAAAAACCTTTACCAAATGAGAAAATGGTTATGCTATAATATGAAAAGAAAGAAGCAAGGTATAGAACTGAATATGTAATATGAGTTCACACAGAAAAAAAGATAAGAGGAAAATTGATAGAAATGATAGCTTTGGTCAGTAAGAAAAAATAATTGGTTTTAATATTAGTCTTCTTATGCTACTGCCCAGCATGTTCTCCTTTTTAAAGGAAATATCCAGATAATTTAAATCAGAAAGCAATTTTAGTTGTCTGGTAATGTAGAAGTTGAAGAAAGGGTTATATCTATATTATTGAGATAATTGCATCAATTCTCAACTTTATGTAATTTCATCCACTGAAAAAATTCCTTTGTACCTAATCTAATAAGCATATACACAAAGAAAACAAAAGTCCAAACTTTTCTGAGAAATAGTGAAGATGCAACTGCTTTGTTTATTCCTAAATAATTCTTGCATTTTACTCAACATGCTAATGGCCTGCAGCACACTCAGATTATACAACTGCAGATACTCGGCAGAGTTTTGCAAACTCTGGCTTCTGTTGGCGGCAATGAATGAGCGACCTGACCCATTGTTCTTCATCTGAGCATTTGCTTTTCTCACATCACTAGCATTTGTTAGGTCACACAGCCAGGCTCGCACTGAAAATGAATTTACGCTCTGGGAAATGGT
Source organism: Miniopterus schreibersii (assembly GCF_964146895.1). Classification (NCBI taxonomy): domain Eukaryota; kingdom Metazoa; phylum Chordata; class Mammalia; order Chiroptera; family Miniopteridae; genus Miniopterus; species Miniopterus schreibersii. Next base: position 62,873,026 of record NC_138106.1, on the reverse strand, counting down.
TAAAAAGCATCATCATCTTCGTTATGCCAAAAATGAAAATTGTATTTGCCCATGCTCTCTGGAGTTGATGGCTGGAATGTTTGAAAACAATATCCCGGCTTTTTTTTTTCTCACCCGAGGAAGAAAAATATCCATGCCAGCGTTACTTTTTTATTTTACAAATAATCTGTTTTTCTCTTGCCCTTTAGAGCTCAGAAAAGCTGCATGTAATGAATGCTATTTGTACATAAAGGCAATTTCCAGAATGAGTATTGTGCCACTGCCTGTCGTGGACTCTTGAGAGAAATGGCATATAAAAAATACAGAAATTGTCCAGATTCCCCCTTTAGTCCAACACTTCCCGTATTTTGAAGTAAACCAGTAACTATTTTCTAAGCATTTTTCCTCACCCCATCTCCCCATCAGAGCAATAATAATGGCGTTGTTGACTTTTGTTCTTGCCATTTCCTATCAAGGGGCACCTTATTAAGTGTCCCTTAGCATGGGTGGCCAGGACTCCATGTAAATGAAACCGTAAGGTGGAAACTCCTCAGATCTGAGGGGGAAGGCCCCAGCAGCTTTCTTCCATTAACTCACTGACTTTTTAAGTTGAATTTTTCCTCAAAATTGAATCTTTTCTCAAAATGGCAACCAGTGAAGACGGCTGTATACAAACCCAGAGGGTTTGAAATCATGCCTTGGAAGGTGCGTGGTTTTTCCTAAATTGTCAGCTGTATGGTTCAAAAGCAATCACACTGGGCCTCAGCTTAAAAATCACCATTTTTTCTTTCTCCACATTGGATCAAGGGAGTAACAAAGCTAAGGAAAGAACATGAGTGTGTACCTTTTGGGCTTCAGTTTACATCCCCCCCCCCCCCAGTATCTCGACCCTGTGCTAACTCTGAGTGGAAGTGAAGAGGCAAAGAGTAATGTGCTGTTTTAAATGTAGATGGAAGATAGGATATTGAGACTAAATTTTACAAACCACACCAAGATATATTCATTCCACTCTCACATTTAAATAATGCGCACATTAAATAACTGTTCCAAAGGAACTGTCAAAATGAAAGTCTGTCATAACTTTCTTCAGCTGAGCTCTGACAACTGTGAGTCGAAGGCTTGCAGTGAAGCTATGAGAATTATTTTTTTAAATCATTTGCAAAACGAGCAAAACCTTATTTCTATCTGATTATTGCTATTTCTATCTGAGCAGAAAAGTGAACAAGTCCTACATTATTGATTAGGTGAATCTTTCTAGATTACATAGATTATGCAGGGCTACCCTGAGGAATCGAAACCATGCAGGACAAAATTGAGTTTTGAGGACCTGTGCATAAATCGAAAGGTATAGGCAGATTGTTTTTAACTTTTCTTAGTTTCCATCTATGTCTATGCTTTCTATGCTCAGAGAAAATCTGGAACTCACTATGAAATGTATAAACTCTGCAAATCAGTACCTAGAGCTTCCTGGGGCCTTAGAGTCAAGGAACTGAGCACTTTTCTTAAACAGCAGATGGCTTATTCTTGAGAGCTGGATTCAAACTATAACCAACATTGGTCTGGAGTAAAGAAAAGAAGCTGGAAACTTGCAATAATCTAGAAATTTAGTCCTCAAAGTATTATCGGTGGGGTGCCCTCTGTGTCCACACCTGTTACCTCTGAAAGTGTTCTTGGGGTGCCACTGGGGAAAGAACTTCCTGAGGTCCCCATGGGAGGATTAGGTATCATGGTGAGCTTTATTGATGATGTAACATTAAGGGGGTTCCCTTCCAAGGTCTCGTTGCCTTCTGTCTCACCATGGAAAATGTCCAGCCTTGTCTCCAGCAGAGCTACAATTAAAGCCACTGCCCAGAGTTTCTGGTCCATCCCAAAGAACAGTCCAGTCCAGCATCTGGCTAGCTTAGCTAGTGTTCCCAGCTGCAGTCCATTGCATGTGGGATCTGTGTGGTCACGGGCCATGCAGCTGCTAAGGCAACGTGGTGGGCTAGCTCATGGGCGAGTGCCAGTCACAGAGCAAGAGAGAGAGAATTTTTTGCCTGGGGATTATGTGTTTCCAAATTTTCACGGGCTTGCCATGAAGTCCACCCTCCTAGTCAAAGATCTTTGTTTCCAGGTTGAACTCACAGACAGGCACCTTCCCTACATCACCCTGACTTCACTGCACAGGTGCCCATCTTCCCCTTTGTCAAACTTCTTCCCCCAGTGATCTGTAGGGAATGGACCAGTGTTTCCCCAGGCAGTGTAAAGTTGCAGCTTCCTGGGGAAGCTGCCCAGATGACCATGCTTATAATGTCTGGCCTCCCCTTTGCTCTCTTCTTATTGCAATATTTCCTAGCTAATGATGATGATAACAAACGTATAGGCCCCCTGACCAGCACTCCCAGTCTTACCTGTTAGAAATGAAATTTCTCAGAAGTCAATCCAGATCTATTCAATCAGAAACTCTGGGGGAGGGAGCATATTTTCTATTTATCAAGCCTTATGGTTTATTCTGCTGCCTATTAAAGTTTGAGAACCACTTACTTGGAATAAGCTTTAAGACAATTCCAGAAAGCTGAAAAGAGATCCCGATAGATATGTGTCAACATTGCTATATCCCAAAATAGAAAGGAAGAGCCAGACTACCTAGTGTCCAGAACAGGACGTGCGCCTCCATTATGAAATCCATCTGTGCAATGCTTAACCTGATTGATTACACTTTCACTTATTGATCACCAGAGCTGATTCAGCCTACCTGCCTGGGTAGGTGTGTCTTTTCTCTGTCAAGGCTCCTTATTTATTCTCTGGAGCAGTAGCAATAATTTATATACTTAGTTAAAGGGGGTGAACTTTTCAGATGGAGACTGTTATTTGGTCAAGACATACATGTACCAGAATTCCTCTGCTCTTCTGTATTACATTCCTTAGGAACTGAGACTGAGACTGAGCCTGAGCCTGCACATGGGAAATTCCTATCATCCAGATTGTATAGATTTGGTCTCTGGCAATACTGTATAACACAAAAACCGCATGTGCTGGGAAGTCAGACAGACCTGATTTGAATCATAGTCCTGTCATTTGTTAGCTGTATGATCTGGGGGAAGTCAGTTAGCTTCTTTGAACTTCATTCCCTTATTTTTGAAGTGAAGATTCTCATAACAGCAGTTCAGGTTAATTTGAGGACTAGGGATAACCTGTGTAAAGGCCTGGAAGTCAGTAAATATTAGATCCTCTACCTGCCTATTTCCCCCTTACTAATGCACCTGCTCCTTGCCATTGTTATGGCTTCTGGCTTCTTAATTTGTTTTTATATAGAATGGTGGGAAGATTGAGATTATGGGTTCTGGTGTCAGCCTATCTGGGTCTGAATCCCAGCGCTGAAATGCATTCTGTGGTTTCCTCATGTGTACAGTGTGAAAAGTAATTCCACCTACTGTCACAAGTTGTTCCAGGAATAAGAGTATAAGAAACTTATCCAATGACTGACATATACTAAGCATGCAATTAATGTTAGACATTACTATCATCCTCAATCCTCAACATCCCTGTTGTCACTTTACTTTTCTTCCTTGTGCCTTAAACATAGTATTTTGGTGCAGAAAATCATCTCTTAATTCATTCATTTAGCAAATACTTTTGAGAATCTACTATGTGAAAGAAATTGAGCACAGATCCTGCCTGAAGGTTTTAAAGCATAGATTTGTAATTACCACTTACTACCCCTCCACATTAGTGTCCTAATCTCTAAAACAAGGAAAATAATTCCCTATGTATATATGTTAGAATATTTTAAATAAAATGAAATAATCAATGAAACTCCAGAAACTGAAATGAAAAGCTTTAAGGCTATATACATATAATCACACTGTAAACACCTCCCCAGATAGCATGGCCTCAAGGCAGAGCAGTACAGCTCCTCCTTTCCAAACACACCCCCCAGCCCCTTACCTGTATTTTCTCTGGCAGCCTTAGTGCTTTTAGGAGAATGAGACGAGGGAGAAAAGCAAACAATTTAACAAGTAAGAAATTAATAAACACCAAATGCATAAGCTTTTCGACTTCTGCAGAAGTTTAAACTAAAGCTCTAGATACTGCTTTAAATATGTTTTGTATTATCAAGGTTATTTGTTTGAAGGAATGTTTATCTACCACCACGACTAAACTCTAGGAACAAGGACTTGATTTTTAAGCACTGACTGACATTTGAGTGCCTGGTGTTGGGGGTCACTGAATGACAGTTGAGTATCTGGGCTGGGGAAGTGCAGGTCCCGGCCTGCTCTAGGCTGTAGAACTGCAGGTTACTGAGGATCCAGTTTGGAACTCGGAATAGAATCCAGCAGCGTTAGGAGCTTCCACCAGGGGTGATGATAGGGTCTTAAGTTTGTCTTGCTACTTCTAAGACCCAAGGCCATTGGGTCTCGGAAATTGTCTAGATATCTATGTGTCCATCAGGTTATACTCTTGCTTGTTGTTTGTCACCTCTCATGACTGGAAGTCAGTTTTAATTACTGACTTGTCCCCTTTTCTGACAGCCTGCATAGCCCTTTTCTCTGCCTCTATTCTTATCAGTTGCTACCCAGATCCTGTTCTATTATAAACCAGAATCTTGAGTTGCTGCTGGGAGATTCCTCTTTTGGGCCTCCTCTGTCACTTTCCCCCATGGACTTTTATACCACAGCAGATCATGTCTATCTGAGGTTTCCTTTTCAATTTGAGATGGTTGGCCACCCCCAGGGGACCTGGTGCATGTGGTTCTCATCCATGCTTATTCTCAGCTTACTTCTCTTACGTTATATTCTGCTGAGCAGTCCCAGCATCTCACAGTTTGGATCATTAGGTTAAGATGTAATCTCTTGAAGAGAAAAGTCATTTCAAAACTTCCCTAGACAGAAATGTGAGATCCAGGCCATTTATATCACAAAGTTTCTAAGAAGGCAAGCAAATATATTGTTAAATAAATATTTATTGTTATAGCTAACATATTAATTTTAAATAATTTTAATTTATAGTATAGCACAATCTTATTTATGGGTGGCACGTGTACTTTATAGCATAGGGTGCTCTCTTGGATAATCAATGTGTACAGGATATTTATACTCATTTTATTTGATTCAGCATAATTTTACTATTAAATATATGGAAAAATTTTATGCTTGTCTTTGTGGCACCATTGGCCTAATCTAGGTTTACTTTTATATCAAGTCTCTTGTCAAGAACACACCTTTCTATTTCTATGGGAAATATTGCTTCTAGGAGAAAAACAAATAAACTATCTTTCTTGAACATCTGCTTGTCTATGATTTTAATAAAGCTAATAGAAAGAAACTGAATTTTGTGGTTTTTTTTTTTTATTGCTATTGGAACTTTTTTCCTACCTGTGTTTCCATTTTGGGATAATTATTTCTCTTGAGGTTATGTGGTTGTGTTATGTGGTGGTTAAGTCTTTTATTATAAATGAAGCACAAGGAGCTAAAGTTCTTAAAAAGTGCATGTATGTGTGTGGTGGTGGGAAAGGCTGTATGTATAAATGTATTACAACCAAAACAGTCGTTAATTAGAAAACAATTTCAATTTAAAAGAACACTATTGAAATAGAAAGTAAAAATTGATTTTACCCATATCTGTCTTTTATTAGTAGCACTTTATTCTTTCAGTGTATTACAATACATGGCCTTGTTCAGAAACTTAGATTTTATTTGACCAATGAGGCCTGAAAATCCTCTTCGGTCATGTGGAACCAGATGGAGTTGGACAGATGCAGAGGTGGAGCATCAACAACCCAGGACATCTGGTGGTTGGCAGTAAAAAGTAAGTTGTACCCAGGGCCTTAGGTAACCTCCAAAGTAGTGGGAATTACTGTCCACTGGGAACGTTGAGCAAGAAGGTGGAAACCTTCGTTCACTTCTGTGAGTCATCATCTCTCTAAACTTCCATTAGATTCCTTATTGTGCTCTATTCATTTCCTGTAAGAAAAGCAAACAGCACTTCTTCTACTTCATGTGTCAAACTACTTTAACATATTAACATTTTAATAAAAATAGTATAGTTACATATGAAAACATGCATTGTAACTTTACCTTTTTCAGACTTGGAGAGAGAATACCTGTTGAGCCTAACCATGCAGCCTTGGGTTAAGTCAGCAATAAATGTAATTTGCTCATTCAGAACTCCCATCTTCAGACTTGGTATAATAGACTATACATGCTAGAATAATAAGAGCTCACAAACAGCAGACGCCTAATCATCTTTTGTTTGCTATTGAAAGCTTTTAATTTTATGCCAGTTGTTCTCTGTCGTTACATATTGTAAGATGCGATCCTCACAACCATCTTTTTATACAAATGAAAAGTCATATAAATTTAGAAACTATTTCATGTCATCCATGCAATGTTCATTTCAATTTAGAGTAAGCAAATATTTCACATGCACACAGTGAATCTCTTATAGTCCCATTTTAAGGTTGTCAAGTATTCTGATTTCAATCCTATTTGACCAATTTAAATTGCAATTTAAATGGTTAGATTCTACCATTAGATTTTAATTACCTTCAATTCTATCAGAGTGGGTTCCAACCCTTTGTAGCAAATTCATTTCCTGCTTAACCAAAGAGACAATACCCTTTAAATAGGCTCCCCCCACCCCCACCATTTGCACTTTTTCTGGAAAGAAATAGTTTTAACCCAGACTGTTGTTTATTTCCTCTCTTATTCCACAACACATTTATGAATAAAATGAGTAACACACCAATACAAGGGAAAGGTGAGAGAGAAACATAATAATATTTCCTTTGTGAAAAAAGATACTCAGTATTTCTTTAATATTTGTGACTGAGTGACTTTATCATTTTAACTAGGAACCCTAAATGTTCAGGACAGTATGACTCTGCACCTTTAAGCCTTTCTTTGCATAGGTGATTTTAAATAGAACCTTTGTCTAGAGAATATAATTGTGTAATTAAAGAAGTACGTAGAAAAAAAGAGATCCTCACTAGGTGGCTTGTGATTTTAAGCACAGCACCTGTAAACACCATTTTAAAAATCTATCAGAAGTGTACACATTTACACATATAAAATATGTTGTACAAGATTTACCATTAGAAAGCCTCAATCTTGTTTTTGATTTAAGCTATTAAGAGGCATTTCTGGACAAGTCATTAATTGGTTCATACTACCAAGGGCCCACTTAGTGCATTGAAGCAATAACTTTCCAAGTGGTCCCACTGGACAGAAGGATTTAAGTTAGGTTGCAGGAGAAACCCACAGTAGTTTATATAAGTGTGCCAAAAATCAGCATGTTGGAAATGACTCTGTGATTGCATGTGAAAATTTTGGGAATGTAAATATTGTCACATATGACAAGGGAGTAAAAGGAAAATGATTTTTTTTTTCACTTGAGGCTTGAGGACTTTTTATGTAACCAGTGTCTAGGAGTGAAGGTGACTCTATCATGATGCTACGGTATCTTGGCAGAAAAGTTTCCCATTATTGGTACACCCTTTTAATCAAATTCTAGTGAGGCAAGAGATTGCCAAATTTCTTTAACTGGGATATGTTGCCATTATAATAAAATCTGACAGGCCCCTGGCTCCTACTTTAAAAGCAAGTATTGTTTATCCTTGAATCAAATAATGATTAACCTAAAAAAGGCTAATTAAATTTCTTATAAGATTTGCATATCTTACATAAAACATGCAGATATAAACAAAGAACTTGCTTCTATGTCGGTCAGTAACCAATATAAAGGAAGGTACTACATGCTAATGTTGGTTGACAGCTTCAGATTCAAACAAGTCTTGGCTCTGTCACTTTCTAGCTATATGACCTTGGACAAATTCCTTAATATCGCCATAGATTTGGCTTTCTCATCTATAAAATGGAATAACTACATGTAGCTGTAAAAAGAACTAAATAAGATCATCTAGTATGAATTCTCATCAGAGGGCCTAACACTTAGCCCGTCCTCAACACGCTGGTGGAGGTGACGTGCAGCTCTCACCTCCACCTGAAGCCCTGACAGTTTCCCATTGTCCATATTCAAGCAGCAGTCAGATCCTTCAGCAGCTAAAGGATCCCTAAAATATCTCACATTTGTGCTTTCCCCACCTTTCTGCATTTATATCAGGCAGGATTCCAATGTGAAAATCTCTTAGAGAACCTTGTAAATTCTAACACACTTTAGAATTATTAATTATTTTTAACATTTTATTAAAACTTACCAGAACTACAGTAATTAACTAGCATCTGCCACTAGGATTTGTCTTTTATTTTTTATTTTTTTATTTTATTTTAAAAATATATCTTTATTGATTTCAGAGAGAGAAAGGGAGAGGGAGAGATAGAAACATCAATGATGAGAGTCATTGATCCGCTGCCTCCTGCACACCCCCGACTGGGGATCAAACTCGCAACCCGGGCATGTGCCCTGACTGGGAATCGAACCCAGATCGCCTGGATCCTAGATCGACGCTCAACCACTGAGCCACACCCGGCCAGGCAGGGTTTGTCTTTTAGATTAATCTTTTCCTCAAGTACTTCCCAGAGCTCCTCAGTACGATGGACAACATCTACCAAAGTGAGTTACTGTCTTTCTTTATAACCTTAACTTCCAATATGTGCCTTCACATTCCACCAGCACCCTGCTCTCCAACACTTCAGAAAGATGCTCTCTTCTAAATTTGTTCTAAGTTTGCCTTACATAAATAATTAACTCTTTAAATGGGCAAATATTGATTAAAATGTTTTTCATATGCCTTCTCTCTCTACGAAATAGTCTATTTCTCTTTCCATTCTTCACGTTCTATTTTTCAAGGTTCCACTTAAATTGTTTTTCTATTTAACCTTCTTGACTCTTTCATGTGAGAATCAACCTCTCCCTCACCTGTTCTCCATGCTTTAGGCCCTATCACCCTTCCACCTAAGGTTATCATTTACAACATAATCTGAGAAGTCTGGCAGGCAAGGACTCGATCCCCATTTTCCCTCCACCCTCCATGATGCTTAATGGAACAAGTTTCACAAGAGAAATGCTAAATCAGGAGAAGAAACATCAAGTTTTTTCTCTACGGATGTATTTGCTAATACTGAGCTGTAGTAAAGAAATAGAAGAAAAAAAGATAGAGCTGGATAAAAAAAATATTTCCAGGCCTAGAAGGGACAGAGTTTGGCTTCCCTTCTCTTTTTGTGTACTCTTGTTAGTCTGCACATTCTTTTGATATTTATTTTAACCAGAATTTACTAAAATAAAAATGTTAAGTGAAGGTCATAGATAAAAAGATGGAGGGAGAAACAAAAGTTCTGCCCAAACTGAAAGTGCCACTGCGGGCCCGTGTCTTTGTTTTCTTTTACTAAGACCTTGAAAAATATCCATTGTCATAGATATGCACAAAAATGCACATCAAGAACACCCTGATTTTTAAAATTTTTAAAAAATTTTTTTTTTGCATTTGATAACAGCTTTTCTTAGCTTGACCTGGTCAGTTTGTTATTCAGAGTAAGGTGAAGATTCATCACACACACAAAAATAGCATTTTATCAGTAGTCATTCTGCTCATTTTCTGCATCCTAGCTCTATCTCAATACTTTATGGTTCTCTTTAGCCCTAAACTGCCTTTCTGGGTGAGATGTTGAAGATTAAAAGGCAGAGTTAGAAAATACTTTCTTGGCCTTCAACACCACCAAGGTGCAGGATTAGCAGTGTTTGCACATCTATCAACCAGGTAACATAGTGAGTTTGCTTTGAGCTTTTCAACTCTTCTTTCATCCTTCATGTAAATCACAGGCCACTCCTGTGAACTGTGGGGAAAATCTAATAGAAAGGGTCATTTGGGGACACAGTACTGATGGCCATGGACAAGATACTGTTATAAGGTTTTGCCATACCTTTGGTGGAGTAATTAAATGGGTAAATAGCATTGACCCTTTACAGATTTTAAAATCCAGCCAGAGCCATCCATCTTTCCAAATAAATGAATGAAATTAGTCAGCTGCTACAGTTGCATCTTGTCCAGACCTATATAGATAATGAGAATTAGTCATCTTTTACTCTGAGGAATGCACGATCTTACTCCCTCCTGTTTTTAATCCCAATTTAAGCATAAGAATAAATGGACTGAAGGAAAAAGAAAAAATATTCATCCTCAAATTAGCAATTATACTGAGCAAAACAAACAAATTTGTTGTTGGCCGATTGCCTGACTGACAAACTAAATCAGAGTGGAGACAGCACTGCCTTTTTTTCCATGTGTCAAATACTGTTCTGGGCTCCTTGGTTCCCGAAACGGCCCTTCAGTGATTGCTTCTATCCTCCTGGCATCCCATGAGTCTTACTTTGCGTCAGATCAGGGTGAGGAATGTATTGAATGCTTTTGTTTCTGAGATCAACTCCTCTTCTTTCATTTAAAGGTGCATTGAACACGGTTTACAAGGATATTCAAATCACACAGGTTTTCCTTTTAAAGTTTTCCACTTGATAGAACAGAGCAACCATATCATAGCTGCATTGCTATTTGTTCTGAGTCCACTGTTTCAGAAAGATATTGCCTTCAAAACTGCTGCTAGCTATAAAATGAATGAAATATTAATGCTGATCTGCAAGGTACACACCAGCTGTAACCATGCTTTTCTGGAAACTATGCCCACCAACAGGAGCTATGTGAGAAATTGGCCCTGAGCTCTTTCAGCCTCATAAACAGGACAATAATTAGCATGCTGATAAATACTTCAACAACCAGCAGACAGAGTGAGCATTCTGTGCTCTAATTTATACAATTCTTCTGACATTCTCTGTTATGAAATGATAAACCATACTGCTGATGCCAGGGATTCATGAAAGTAATAATATTAATTCTATTTACAAAATAACCTTATTATACCTAATCTTAAATATCCCTGCAAATGTTGAACAGGGATCTCATGGATAAATGTGATTTGTAGATACTCATCTCAGATAAACTTTTAGTTTTAGATTCCTTGACCTCTTATCCCTTTACTAAAACTCTACTAAAACCTAGGTATAGATTGATGTGAACTTCACGATCACTTCCTTCTGCCTACCCTTGCTGAAATACACGAGGCTTTTGCATATTCAGGAATAAGCTCATTTTGGACCAGATATAGTCAATTTTATTGAAGCTCACCTATGTCAAGCTCTTTCAGGTTGTAAAAACCGGAAGGGCATGCAGGTTTCTCTACATAATATAAATTTTTGGTAGAGATTCACACAGAGTCCACAAGCATTGAACAAAGTCTCAGCAGATACATAATCAGCCTCATGAAAAACTGGAACTCTGTAAGAATTCAGGCTAGTCTAGTGGTTTAACAATTCTATCAACGAATCATTCCCCCCACTGAGTATCACACTCTCCCTGTAATACTTTCTCTACTTTTTTTTTTTTAAAGTAATTAATTTTTTATTGAGGTAACATTGGCTAATACCATTATATAAATTTCAGGTGTAAAATATGATAATTCAATATCTGCATACTCTATTTTGTGTTCACCACAAAAAGTCTAGTTCCTATCTGTCACCATGTATTTAACTTCCTTGACTCATTTTGCCCTCCCCCGCCCCATTTCCCTCTGATAACCACCATTCTGTTGTCTGTATCTATGAGTTTGCTTTCTCTACTTCTGTTTCTGCTATTGACTGGGTTCAGGCCACCTTCCAGATTTAAATATTCAAATTTATTTATTCCTCCATTTGCTTTCATTTACTCATGGTTACTCCTGCCTTATGGCTCCTGTTTAATGTAAACTCTCCATGTGTGTTTTCTTCTGTGCCACTGTATCTTCCAAGCCTCTCTATTTTTGTATTCAAGTTTCTCAGAAAAAAGGATCTAATCAGGAAAGATAATCATGGTCCTCCATAGAGCACCTACAACGAATAAATGTTTAACTCGAGGACAAACATCACAGGCTGTCATCGTAGGGTTGAGTGCCTTTGGTTCAGGGGTCCTTCAACTGTAACAAAGGCGTTGGGGTGACCTGACCCAAAGCATGGTGAGATAGGCATTGGAACTGAGAACCTTCGGTTATGGAGAAGCCACTTATTTCACTTATGAACATTGAATTCTGAGTAGGCAATTCTAAAAAATTGATTTAAAGTGATATGAAAGAAATGTAATGACTAAGAGGAGGAGGAGAAGAAGAAAATGGCTTGGGAAAAGTACATAAAATTAATGCTTGTCACACTGCTCATGTTTCGTTGGAAACTGACAATAAGAAATGCAACTTTCTTCGAAGAGCTCTTTTCCTCTCTTGAAGAAACATGGGTGTCAAAGAAATTGTCTACCAAATTGTCCACCAGAAATACAGCATACAGTTGTTAAGATGAGAACGGTGCTTGCATGACATTGACAATAAACTTCTGTTCACTTGGATGTCCTGCTCTTCTAGAGGTAATCAGGTATAAATACCCCAGAATCCCATGATTTAATTTTGTAAGGGACTATAAGGTCATCTTACCAAAATCTCTTCTTTTCCAGTTGAAGAGTAAGGCTAAGTGAATGGTCCAAGATCTCACAGCTAATTTGTGTCTAGGTGCTGTACCACATTATGAGGAACATGTTTAACGATGCAGGGAAACAGTTCCCCCTAGATTCTGTGTTCACTCGACCACTGTGAGAAGCACTTCTGCATGCCTCTGAGGGAATCCTACCAGCGTCGAGTGATTACTCTGTCACTTAAAACCCCCATTCAACAGACCAAAGAATGGCCACAGAACTCATTTGTGTTACTGACCAATGGCTTAAATAGCTATTTTCTTCCAGATTTAAATATTCAAATTTATTTATTCCTCCATGCTGATTATGTAACACTAAAGAAAATTTAAATGTCATTTTACTTTTTTCAAAAGATACGACCTTAGTGTCAGTCACAGCATCAATACATTTCATGATTATTTTTTGTTTCTGGTTTATAATATGGGCCATATTTGAAGCTCTGCAAAGATACATGCCAGGCTTTGGGCCAGGAATGAGCAGACTGGCTGAGCATTTCACATCTTCCGATTACCATCTATTATAGACTGTTGTTTATATAGTCCCAAATACAATCTTGTAGTTCTACCTTCCATGGGTAATATGTCACACTAAGCCAACTATTTAGAGAACAAGAAAATAAATCAAGAGAGAAATCCCAAAGTATATATTATGTCCATTTAGGCACTTTTCAGGTGCTCAGCTTAAGTGATTGATATCTTACTCAGGTTCACCCTTTTCTCATCCCAGTGGCAGCTCAACTTCCTATTAGATTCCAGGTCCTTGGGAAAACAAAAGTCAGCCTCTCTGCCTCATTTGGGGCACACTGCTAAAGTAAAGATAAAATCATTTTCCATATTACTTCCTAACACCTAAGGTGGGCAGGGGAGAGTAGAGTTTTAAGGACAGAAAAGCAATAGTTGAATCTTGTTGCCAAAGAAAGAAAAAAATATAAACCTATTGGAAAATAAAGCAAAAAACCCTCACCCATTAAATGACTACTCCAGCTAGCAATAGAGTTTAAAGTGCTTTGTAGAGCTATACTAAGTTGGCAACAGTAAATGACTGGCTTCAAATATACTGTTAGTATTCAGACTCTCAGAAGAATCCTCAAGTCTCAGCTTTGTTCCACTTATGCTCATATTTCCAGTAAGTTATGGCCAACAATCACCTAATATGTTTTGACTATCAAACTTTTATGCCATTGGTAATGATCCTTCCAAAATGGTTTCCATGGCCAATGAAGCTTTCACCCATAAACCATAGACTCAGGAAGAAAACAGGAAATGACTAAGGCATTTTGTGTTTGTATTTGTTTCATTTTTATATAGACCCATAATTTCTAACAGTGCATCCTTTCATTCTCTAAATGCCACTCTTAAATGCTCCAGTAATGCAAATAATTTGAAAAACATCAAGGATTTAACGGTACAACCAACTCCTCATCATATACTGGAATATGATTATTATCAATTGTAACCAGTTAAGATCAAAGACATGGGATTAGGAAGCCCTAAACCTAGGGATCCTCCATCCCTATTCTTAACTTTGTGGTAAGAAGATGGTAATATTCAGCAGATGTGGCACTGTTCATCAGTGGATAATTCTCTAAAGCAGTTCTTATCAGTGAAGTAAGAGATGTGATAATGGTCAGGGAAGTCTAATGACAGGGAATCTGGGAGGCAGGAAGAAGGCAAAGATTTAGCATCAGTCATTTGGTCATCGGGTAAGAAGTCATTGCTTATAAACCAGGGTTCGTGAACAGGAATCCAGCCTCAGGAAGGTGGGGCTTGGCTGGAAGGACTGTTCAAAGAGAATGGGGGCAGGAGCGTGAGTGGGTTGTGCAACAGGAACACCAGCCACAATGACAGCTGCCATGTTAAAGCTCTTACTATGCAGAGGATGCTTTGTGAAACACTCTTTCAAGAATCAGCTCATTCAATTATAGTAATTCTGTAGCTATTGTTACCCCTATTCTAAAAGAAATAAGGAAATTGAGGTCTAGTAAAGGGACTTGACCACATTACCACTGCTGGTTTGCATATTTTTCTGTTTCAGACATCCCTATTTGCTCCTATTTCAGATATCCACCTTTCTCTCTGCCCTAAGGGGCTGATGGGAAGAGATTAGAGGGAAGTTAGGGAGAGAAGGAGAATGGTGAGGTCAACATATTTATTCCCCCAGCTCCCTCCCTATAGTGTCATGTCAAGGTGCCTCTGTCCCTTGTCTCACTGAGTATCTGGAGCACTTGATGGGGATGCAGTATCTAGGAAATATGAGATGCCCAGCTGTCATACCCTTGTAAGAACTCAGAGGGAGAGCTGAAACAAGGGGTGCAAAAATGCAGAATGTGAGCCAGGAGCTTAGATTTTATGATCACAAACCCAGGTCTGCGGGACCCGCCAGCAGGTGGAGTCAACTGTCTCATCTGAGAGACCAGGAGAGCACACGGGCTCAGGCAAGGCTCATTAGCAATTACGCTTTTCTTGACAATGTGAGAGTTTGACTTGCTACACAGTAAAGGCCACTCAAAGTCATTTTTTATCTTATTAATTGTTCTTTTATCTAATTGTTTTTATGACATCATGGTACAATGGAACTTCCCTGGGAATTTTGAAATGAGGTAAGCCTAATTGCCTTCACTGCTCTAAGAGTAAAATTTTAATGTCAATAGAGGTGAGAAAGCTCAAAACTGCCAGAAGCAGACGAGCTCCCAGCCTTGCAAGACTTGGTAGTAATCCTGTGAAATATATTAATACAGATCTTAAAAAAATGAATGAATCTATCACAGGGGAGTGAGAGAGGTAGTGGGGACCAGACCCTGCTGGCACAATCTGGTGAGTAAAAAAGATGTTTGGCTAGCGAATTTGAATATTCTTGCCTCTTTCATCAAGACCTTCCTTATGATAAGACAGTGGCTTTATATGAATATCCAATATCCTTTGTACTCTCATTCAAGCAACTTTTGACTACAATTGAACTTCCCATATATTTTGTCTTCAGGGAGATAATGTTCCAGCTAGAATATAGAAACTGAATTAAGTCAATTTTATACTAAAATAAATCAGTTGTCACTCTGGTTGTAGCGGTTTTGTGAGTTAAGTGAATGTGAGTCAGCACCTGAAAGACAAATCACTCTATGTGTGCTGACAAATAAGGCTTTACCTTCTTCTAGATGAAGGAGCAGATGCTCTACCATGGGAAAATTATTAAACTAATCTTGTCCTGCAAAGGAATTTGAGAACAAAATAGACTACCACGGGGGGCCCCCTTCTGCTATAGTAATCTGGGTTTTGGTTATTTATCATTTTTTAAAGGTATTAAATATGCCTAAAGTCTCAGGTACTTTGCTTTGTACTGCTGACATAGTAATGGTCAAGACACAGTTCTGACCCTCAAAGACTGTAGTCCAGTTGATCGTGGGGAAAGGCCCGTAATAAGAAGAGAGCCACAGTTGTTTAATAATCATTCACCTTACTAACTGCAGATAAAAGGTTTTCTTACAGACCCTGGGAAACTGGAGGATGAACCAAGGCTGTAAAAAGATAAGATCCTCAGTGGGTCCATTATTCAGAAAAGAAATGCATTTTGAGACCAGACCAAGGACTGATACACTTTGATTTGGTTGCTGTGTGCAGACACTTGCCCCCTCTGGGAGTTTGCCTCAGGAATGCTGACCACTCTCTAGTCCCTGGAACTGGATGAGCTGTTTGTAACATCATAGATTAGCCACCCGGTTATCAGATTTTGAGCTCCAGAAAGCCAGGCTGCAGTCCCTCCCCTCCCCTCTCTGTTACATTTGTAGCTCGCAGATGCACAGAGTTGTCTTCTCCCTCCCTGGTATATAATCAGCCAACGGGCAAGGGGAGTCAGAGCCGAATTTGCAGGGTGACCAACTGCTCTCCCATTTTGTTGGCAATAATGAAAGAAACGCTCACATATAATTCAACCCTGTCTCTGCTTAATTTGCCTCAAGTAGTGACAGGCGGCCTGAGACCCCTCGTGTCCGTATCATAGTGAGGTCACAAGAAAGTGATACCCCTTCTGTCCTAACTGCTACCTGGCTGAGGTGGCAAACATTGAGGGCAATTTAGATGCATGAGGTGTTTGGATAAGTTGCTAAGACAAGAAGAACGAGTCTTTGTTCAAAGGAAAAGCTTGCTTGACAAGCTTCTGTTATGACTAGATTACATACAGTTTTGTAGGATCCAGGATTCACCCCTGCCTGTTCCCTTAGACTTGAATTTTCAGAATTTGCCAGCTTTCTCTGACTACTCTCACTTGAGACTGGAACATAGTTCCCACCTTGCTTTGGCCACAGCTAACCATTAGCCTTGACTTCTTCTGTACTCAGGCCAGAGTAGATCTTCATATATCCTTTTTCCTATAGGGGAGGCCAGATAATATTCTAAATATACTGTCAACTATTATCTTATAACTGTTGTTATGTAAAAATTAAAAAACAATTCCTTCCCTTAGATAATGATTCCATACCTTAATTTATCCATTTATCTATATTCTGAACCAGTGCTATATACAAGGCCAACCAATCCTTTCTCTTCACTGCTTCATTCTACAAAAAGAGATAAGCCACATATTAAATTGTATGCAAGACATTCATACAGGTTCCTTATGGGAATATTAGGACATTGGGGACTTTGTAGAGAGACAGATCTTGAAAAATAAAATATGCTTTTACTGACAGAGACAGCAAGGACTTGGGAAAAGTTAATTGTAGTAATGGAGATGAGGAAAGGATGTTGTTTTTGAAGTCCAATTGACCTCTAATTCCAGCTCTGCCAATTATCATGTATTTGACCTTGGAAAAATCAATTTATCTCTTTCAAGCTTCCATTTTCCTCAGGAACAAAATGGGATAAAAATACCCACCTTCACATGGTTGTGGGGATTATGTATAATAATATATGTTAAAGTTTCCTGTAACCTTTAAGTGCTATGTACTAGGGGAATTTTGTTTACACACAGCTATCAAAAGGACTCAGAGGAGTTATGAGACGTGTTTTAGAAATTGCAGGTGTTTTGGCCATGAGTTCTGCTTAGGTATTTATGCCCTTTCTCATTTGAGTGACCTTGGAAAAGTGACTTACTCTTTTTTTTCTTTTGTTTAGTTACTCAGCTGGAAAGTAGAAATGCAATTTTCTACCTACCAGGGCTACAGAGACATTGTGATTACTAAAATTAGATCATATTATAAAATACAATGAGCATTTGGAAGTGAAGAGTGAAAGTAAATAAGCTCAATGAGTACAGCTTTCAGCAAAGAACTAACATTGTAAAGAGATGTCCTTTAATGTACTACTGCTCCACTTTTACAGGGAAATGTTTGACAAAGCTCTTAAAATAGTGGCAGACTAAGTAAATACATTGAAATTTGATCTATATAAGGTGACTGTCTCCTCTTAAAAATTGTCAGCTTGGTTTTTTAAAATTTCAATATTCCAGCACTTGATTTTGGTTCATTACCATCAGAGCCATTTGGGGGTTTGGGTATGAATTTCATATTAATAAACAACATGGGCCTAATTGGGAATGACTTTCATTTCAAAACTGCATTCCTAATGTCAGTGCCTAAAAGAAGCCTCTATAAAACCCAACAGCATACACGGGAGTTACGTCTTCATAATGTAAACACAACCTAAAATTGCAATAAAGATATAAACACAAGGTTTTTGGGTGACTGTGGAATTCCTAATGCTTTATCTCTTTGTTTTCCAAATGCTGGCTTTATACTCTACTGAATCTGTTCCTCTGACAGATTAAGTCGGCAGGGTGGGCATAGTGTTCTGTGACACCTACAGAAGTATTTTCTTCAATATTGCCATTATGAGCAACATCTTAGTATATAAAAAAAAAAATGCCATGAGCAATGCTAATTCAAATGGATTCTGAGCGAACATCAACATTGCTGACACCATGGCATTCTGTATACCAAACCTAATCACTCTGGTAATATGATGCCTCAGTAAATCTGTGAGCATTAACACACAGTCCCATCAGCTTAGCGCTGCCTCATGCTGCAGTTTATTAACACAGAAACATGCTGGTTTAAGAGCAGAACGGTTTAAGCATAAACACATATAATGTATTTATAATTTCTTTATAATTTTAATGTGGTGATCGGCCATAAACTCTGCTAATATGATGGCCCTCTTTTTCACTCTTCCTATATCAAAGATTCTGTAAATGCTATTTCAAACCTGGAGGGGTCCATTTTGAAAGAGGTGGTTTGCCTTCTTTATGACATTCAGACATATACACTCAATGCAGAAAATATTATCAACCTAATTTCAAATTTATAAAACAAATAAACTAGGTGAAAATTATTTCCTTTCCAGGATAATTATTTTCGTGGAAAATAAAATACCTGTAGGATTCAAATTTCCTTTGGAGACATATATATAAAATAAGATTTATGCATGAGAGTGCAGAAAAATAAAACTATTTGCACCAGCAATCTTCCAACCCGCCTGGTGTCAGTAAATGGCATACGATAAACCCAACTAGAATTCCTGCATATCTAAAATAATTCCTCTTTCCTGCTTTGCTCAGGCTGTCAGTGGATGAAAAGACACATGTATAGAAATAGATTGTTATAGAAATAGATTATTATAATAAAACACAAGATGACTAAGTCACAACTGTGGTGCTGGCAAAGGATTTGCTGGTAATATTCTGGTTCTTGGATCAAAAGAGCAACCAAATAAAAACCAACCAAGCACATGTTTCTCTAAAATAGTAAACATATTGTTTTAGAAAAATCTAATAAGATAGAGTCCACTAACTGTATTTTTGGGACAAAGTTATCTTTTCAGGGATTTTTCTGCTGTTTTGGTAACTGTCAGCAGATAGTAGTAAGTCTATATTACTTTGATGGCAAATATTCGGAGGGAAAAAGCCACCGTACAATTAGTAATCTAAAATCAGGTAATGTTATATTCAGGTTAGTAAGAAGACTAGGGATGGAGAGGGCTTTTACCTGTGCACAGCAAGCCCACTGCAGTCACAAACCACACGTGGTTCCAGATATAGTAGATGGCAGAACCAGGGACAGATGCCCAGAGAGAAGACACCAATAAAGCTTGGCAATGGAAAGGATCGGCTCCACAGTCCAGGAGAACCCTTCAGCACCTCAGCGGGGTAGTTTTTAGCATCGTGGTAAAGGGTGAATTTCAGATTCTTTTTATTTTGTCATTTTAAAAAGCAAGCCATGGGGCAGATATTTCTTCCAAAATGCATGGATAATTTCCACTGCCGCTCTCTTACAGCATACTCCTTCAGTATAGGAAATTCATGCGAGGTAATGGCCAGTAAATCTAATTGCAGAGAGATCAAAACTACTGTGTGATGTACCCTTTAATATGCCAAATGCATATTTGTATTATTTGAAACTTGGAATTCAATGACACTAAGAGTTGAGTGCTTCTCTCTGAAGGTCCTTACTGCCACTCTTGGTGTTTGAATGGCTACATTAATGATGACTCATCCCCTTTACATGATGATATGTTAAAGGCAGAGGAAGCCAGGAGACACAATTCAAAGATGTCTCTATTTCAAAAGTATGCAAATTATTTTATATACAGTGACGTCCCTATATATTGCACTTTTTTCTCTGCTTCGTGATTTTCTGCCTGTTTATGAAAAATATATATAATAATGGAAAGAGTGAATCCAATTTGACCCTTATAAAATTAAGTTGCTCAAAGTGGAGACTAAAGATGAAAATGCTTGCATATTTGGTGAAATAGTGTAAATAGAGCAGGAACTTCCTGTCTGTTGGAAAGGGTATGAGTTATATTGGGGGATTAACAGTTGTCTCTTGAAATTTCATGTAGTCAGTTAACGTAGTTCAGACTGAATCACCCACCGTTATCTCTCATGGACAATAAATGCTAAATAGTCCAAGATCCAAACTGGCTTTTTTTCACAATCTGAATTCACTGAAATATTCAATTACCAATGTTTAATTTTGAGTTGGCAGGAGAAAGATGAAGCTCTTCAGAATAAAAATCCATCTGTCAGTCAGTGATAATACGACTTTCCTTCTCAGTCCTATTTTTGTATTTTAGCTCTTTGGGAGGAAGGGCATTTAAAAGTTGACACACTATCAAAAAGTGATGCAATGAAAATTAAATTGCATGAACTTTGTGAGGAGATAAAAGGAAAATGTAATAATGTGTGAGGCCTCCAAACTTTGACCACATCCTGTGTGTCAATTAGAAATGAATGGATTTTGTTGGTAGTTAGCTTTGTAATAATAATGACTAGAAATGTTAACATCAATAACTTATTACTTTGTAAGCCATATTTGAAAAAAAAAATATCTCTTTGAGACAATATTACTTGGGCTGCTATTCAAATGAGCAGGAACAAATGAGGCATTTATGCAGGGTTTTTTTCCCTACTCAAATCAAGTTAAATCTCGTTAAGAAATGATTCCATCAAAATGAATTACCACAATTAAAAATAACTTATATTGGAGATAATCTATTTGACAAAAAGTATATATTCTATTTGCACTTATTTATTGTATAAAACAAAAGTCAATTTTCTGTTAGGGATTTTTCACTCATAACTGAAACATGTTAAAAATAATGAATGGAAACATTGTTTTTTCTTCCAAGAAGTACTATCATTAAACAAGAAAGTAGATTATTAACCTAAATCTATGAGATTAAAAAAATATGTCCTCCTTTTTTTTATGTTGCTCAACTCATATGTATTTTTAAAAAATATAACTGCAATTTAGCTGTCAATTATCTACAACTCAATTAGAAAAACTAATATGCTACTTTAAACCAAATACAGGGATAGAGTGACTCAGTGGATTAAATCAAGTATAGGAAGCTGAGCAACTGCAGGAATGATAGCTTTGTCCAATTATTTGTGGCCTCTTAGCAGTCACATTGATCCTTATGGAAAAATCTGCATCTGTGAGAGGAGCTTCTCTACCTCCCATTTCCAGCTACTGTTACTTGGAAAATGGTGAATATTTTTTCCCACTAATATCTTAATTTTATTTAATTATGTTGGCACCTGTGTTGAAATAGATTTATATGTGTAGATCTATTGTTGGGCCCTTTATTCTTTTCCATTGATCTATAGGCTGATCTTTATGCTAATACAACAGTCTTGATTACTATAGCTTTAGAGTAAGTCCAGTAAGTCACCCAACTTTGTTGTTTTTCAAAACTGTTTTGCCTATTCTAGGTCTTTGCATTTTCTATATAAATTTTAGAATCAACTTGTCAACATCTGCAAAAAAACCTATTAGGATTATATTTAGGATTGTGTTGAATCTATAGGTCAAACAGGGAGAATGGACATTCTAACAATATTGAGTTGACTAATCCATGAACGTGTCGTATCTCTTATTTTATTCATATCTATTTTCTCCCAGCAATGTTATAAAATTTTCATTGCGGAGGTTTTAGATATCTTTTATTAAACTGACCACAAATACTTTATATTTTTGTGATATTGTTATATTTAAAATTTTAAATTCCATATGTTTATTACTAGCCTATAGAATATAATTGATTTTTTATCTTGACCTTTTATACTGGAAGCTTTCTAAAATTTGTTTATTAGTGCAGTTTTTGAGATTTTTTAAATGAATCTTCTCTGTGGATAATTGCCTGGAAATAGAAGCGTTTTTTACTTCTTGATTTTCAATATGTATGCCTTCTTTTTTCTTACACAGCTAGGGCCTCCAACTCAATGAAAGGGATGCCTGTTTCTTTGTTTCTAACCGGAGGGAATAGCATTCAGTCTTCCACCATAAGTATGACGTTAATTGGCAGTTTTTTAGAAAATGCTTTTCATATGCTACCAACTTATATATTTACCATACTATGCTTTATATCATTATTTTAGAGTGTACTCTTTCTACTTATGAGAAATTGCTGTAACACAGTGTGCAGTCTTATAGCTGGCAGCAGCCTCATGCGCATGTTCACCTCATCCCCTGACCGCATCGTTTTCTCTTGTGCTTGACTTAAAATAGTGTTAAATCAAGCCTGTTCCTTAGGAGCTATGGGCTACACATCTACAGCCTGGGTGTGTAGTAGGCTACACCGTGTAGGTCTGCATAAGTACATTCTCTTATGCATGTCTAATGATGCATTTCTCAGAGCATATCCCCATGGTCAAGTGGTGCATGACTGTATTATCTTTTTCCTTAAATGTCTGATAAAATTCACCAGAGAAACCAACCTAGTTCATAATTTTTTAGGGGGGAACATTTATTTTGTTACAAATTCCATTTTTAAAGAAGTTTTAAAAGGGATATGGGATTATTCAGGCACTATTTCTTATTTCAATTGTGCTTATCAAATAATTTTCTATTTAATGTTATCAAATTTATTGTCACAAAATTGTTCATAATATTATCTTATCTGTTTGCTGCCTGTAATACCTAAAGTGGTCATCTGTTTTTATTTTTGATATTGGTAATTCCTGTTTTATTTTTCTTAATTATTGTGAATTTATCTGTAATAAACAGCATGGTAACTATAATTAATAATACTGTATTGCTAAGAGACTAGATGTTAAAAGTTCTCATCATAAGAGAAAAATTTGTAAGTATGCATAATGATAGGGAAAAAAGTTTATCAATTTTTAAAATATTTGCCAAGACCCAACTTTTTACTTTTTAAATTTTTTATTTCTTTTTAAATTTAAGTTTTGTTTTTAATCTTTACTCTTTTCCTCTCGTGGAATTTGATTTTAATTTGATTATTTTTACAACTTCTTAATGTAAAATATTACATCATTTTAAATCTTTCTTGTCTAATAGAGGCATTTAACACTATACATTTTCTTATTAATGCTTTTTTAGTTAATATGTTGTTTTCATTACCCTTTAACTTGATATTTTCTCTACTTTTCCTTATGATTTCTGTTTGTATATGGGTTATTTAGAAATGTATTGTTTCAAATAATTTGGGGATGGTCTCTTTTTAATATATCTCATTTTTATTAAATATTTCATTTTAATGATCAGAGAACATGCTTTATGACTTAAATGTTTTGAAATTTATTGAGACTAACTTTATTGCCCAGCTTATGGACTATCTTGTAAATGTTCCATGAACACTTGTGTAGTGTCCTATAAATGTTAGTTAGAACAAATGGATAGTGTTTTTTAGACTTGTTTGTATACTTTGTGATTTAATATTGTTTTTTACGTTTTCTATCCATTACTGAGAGGATGTGTGAAAATTTCCAACTATGTTATAGATTTGTTTACTTCTTCCTTTAGTTTTGTATGTTTTGCTTCATTGATTTAGGAATTATTTTACTAGATCCATGTGTCTTTTATCATTATCAAATAAGTACCCCTCTTTATTTCTTGTAATGCTCCTTAACTGTTATTAATGTAGCCATTCCAGCTTTCTTAAGCTTAGTGTTTTCATAATATACTTTCCCCCCCCACCTTCTTTAACTTTCAATCTGTATGTCTTTTTATATAAAATGCACCATTTGAAGCCACTATTTATTTGGGTCTTGCTTTTTATTCAGATTGACATTTCTGCCTCTTAATTGGAGGGTTCAGTCAATTTACAATTAGTGTAATAATTATTAATGCAGTTGGGCTTATATCTATGATTTTGCTGTTCCCCATTTTTCCTTTTGCTTTGTAATTTTTCTCTTTATTCCTTTCCTGCTTTCTTTGAGATTAATTCAATATTTTGGCATTAAAATTTCTTATTTCTTATTTCTATTTTTATTTTTTTTAGCTACACATAATTTTTTTAGTTGTTACTGCTCTAAGCCTACCAATATGCAACTTAACTTATCAAAGTCTATATAAAGTTAATAGTATAACTTCCCACTTCCAACTTTCCACTTTACACCTGACACTTTCTACTACCCATATCCTACTTGATAAATGTAATAAACTTATAATAGTACAATTTTATTTACCCATGCCTCCATTTTTGTACTATTATTTTTACATTGTTTTAATAAATATTAAAATCATTACTTTACAATGTTACTGTTTTTGCCTTAGAGTCAGTAAACTTTTAAGAAATTTATGATTAGAAAAAAAAAGTGTATTAAATTTACCTCTTTATCTACCATTTCCAGTTCTCTTTGTACCTTCCAATAGACCTATTTTTGCCTGTATTAGTTGTCTTCATTCTGAAGAACATTTGTTTACATTTCTTGTAGTGAAGTCCTTCTGGTAATAACTTCTATCAGAGTTAATTTATTTGAACATGTTTATATTTCATTCTTGTTCTGAAGGAAATTTGCACTGGATATAGAATTCTGGGTTGAAAATTTTTTTTCTTTTATCCCTTTAAAAAATGTTCTTTCATTATCTTCTGCTTTCAATTATTTCTCTTGAAAAAATCAGCTATAATTTGTATCATTGTCAGCTACAGTTCATTGTTTTCCTCTTGTAAACGATGTGCCTCTTTTCTTTATTTTTAAGAGCTTTTATTTATGTTTGCTTTTTGGTAGTTTGGCTATGATGTCCTTAGATATTTTCTTTGCATTTATGTTTTTGGGGGTTTCCTGATCTTATGAGTCCATAAGTCAATGTTTTTCATCACAAATTAAGAAAAAATTGGTCATTATTTCCTCAAACACTTCTTTGCTACATTTACAATCTCTTCTACTTTTAGGACTCCAATTATATAGATATGAAGACCATTTTTTTCTATCATTTAACAGGTCAGTATTGCTCTCTTCAGTTTCCTTTAATAGTCTTGCTGTTCTTCATATTGAATGGTTTCTTTTGATCTATCATCAAATTTGCTGAGACCATTTTCAATGATTTTTCCATCTGCTGATATACCCTTTAGGTGATTTTTTTTCTTTCACTTGCTTTTATAGTTCTAGAATTTTTATTTGGTCCTTTTAGTATGTAAATTTCCATTGTTCTCCTCAGTATCCTGTTCAGTTAACTCCTTAATGCCATATTTTCCTTTAATTCTTTGCATCTTTTCTTTGAATTTTCAGAATGTGTTCCTAATAGTTCTTTTTATATCTTTGTTTGCTAATGTCAACATTAAGACTATCACAAGGCTGGTTTCTGTTGACTGCTATCTTGTGTTACTATGGATCACATTTTTCTATTTCTTTACTATCTTATGATTTATTATTCTATAACAGATATTTTGGATAATATACTGTAGAAAATATGGATTCTATTATCTTCTTCTAAGAATCTTGATTTTTGTTCTAGTAAGAAATTTAATTATTCATTAAACACCTTAAACTTGCATAAGCATGGTTTTCACTTGGTTAATGCAGATCTGACAAAGCATGAAGTGTTTCCCAAAACATTCCAACTTGCCAGAATTCAGATTCTCCCAAATTGTACATTCCCAAAGGCGAGGCTTTTGTAAGGATTTGTTTTTTTTTTTGTTTTATTGGGCAGGCCTAGAATAGTCTGCACTAAACCTTGTGATGTCTCAACTAGATTCCCAGGGTACACCAGGTTTAAAAAATTTATACTCTGTCTGGACTAGACTCCAACTTCTAGCACTGTTAAACCTCTAATGTTGAGCTCTGAACCCTATGCAAGCTGTTTTCTGGTAAGTCTGATAAAGTCTCACCCTGCACATGTGCAGCCCAATTCTTCATGAAGGACTTGCCTTGAACCACCAAACAGGCTTCTGCCCACCACCTGCACAGTTTCCCCCTATGGTTACAGCTGCTTCAGCTTCCATACACCATGATTTCTACCTCCTCAGTTCAGTAGAACCTCCATATTCTCTCTGAACTACAGCTCACTGTGCCAAGGCTGGACAATTGTCTCCAGCTGAAAACTAAAGTGATCATAAGGTTCTTCTCATGGGCTTTCCCTTTCCTCAGTCTTTGTATTATTGCACTGCCTATAACCCAATGCTTAAAAATAGCAGCCTCATACATTTTGTCCATTTTTATAATTATTCATGTCAAAAGGAATTGATTAGTATTAGTTACCTGGAAGCAAAAGTCTCCTCTAGTTAATTATTTAAAACATTGCAGAGTTCTTGCACAAGCCTCCAAGGATATATTTAAAAATCCTGTTTTCCTTGCTCTATTAACTGCTTATCTCAAGTACAAGTTATTCTTTTTTTTCCTTCATTTGTTTTTCTTCTTAATGCAATTGCTATTTCTGAAATGTATGATGATTCTTTTTTTAAAAAATATGTCTTTATTGATTTCAGAGAGAGAAAGGGAGAGGGAGAGGGAGATAGAATCATCAATGATGAAAGAGTCATTGATCGGCTACCTCCTGCACGCCCCCTACTGGGGATCGAACCCGCAGCCCAGGCATGTGCTCTGACCCTGAATCGAACCTCGATCTCCTGGATTATAGGTCAATGCTCAATTGCTGAGCCATGCCAGCCGGGCTGTATAGTGATTATTGATTACATGCTTACATCAGTAACAATAGGAAACCTACAGCGTAGTCAAAATAGGATAATCAGAAGAGAGTTAATTTACCAAAGTGTGAGCATAGGGAAACCTTAGAAATTTCTATTCCTAAAGAGAATAAGTCAGTTTCTATAATGGTTCTTATGAGATATTTAAACATGGGAAATGTTGGTACCTACATTTTTTGCCACGTGTAGTGGGGAAGAATAATTGAGCCAGCATTCATAGACATGGAAAGAGAGGGAGAGAGAGAGAGAGACTATTGTGATCAACAATCTGATTTTAACTGTTCTGGCATCTGTATATTTCTTGTAGATAGTTGGTTTACAGCAATTGCTGGTGTTGACCAATAAATTTTCCCTTGAGTTAGTTTAACCTGGGTCTGTCATTGGCTACAAAAAGAGTCCTAACTAATACTGACAATAAAGGTTGAGGAAAATGAAGACTGATTCAAGAGAATTTATTCAATGTGAATGGGACAATCTGTTTTGCTAGTTAGATTGATTATATCTTTTTAAAAAAAATGTAGGCTTTGTTTTACTTTTCAATTATTTTATTCTCTCCCATACCACTAAAAGAAAAATCATATCTGAGATAGACCCCAGTTTTTCATTTTTGTTTACTTCAACTTTCTCATATTTTAATCAACTAAATATGAATAGAATGTATTATTGAGTGTGCTGGTTACCCAATTAAGATTTCATTGGATATTTCATATTTTGTGCATTGTGGTCCAAGACTTTGCTTGATTAAAATCTTTAAACATTCTACATATTTTAAATGATTATTTTAAAAGTAGTTTCATTCATGCCTGAACAGGTGCCTCTCAGCGGGTGAGCATCGACCTAGGATTCAGGCGATCGGGGTTTGATTCCTGGTCAGGACACAGGCCTGGGTTGCGGGCTCGATCCCCAGTTGGGGGCGTGCAGGAGGCAGCCGATCAATGACTCTCTCATCATTGATGTTTCTATCTTTCTCTCTCCCTCTCTTTTCCTCTCTCTGAAATCAATAAAGATATATTTTTGGAAAAAAAAAAAAATAATAAATAAATAAATAAAAATAGTTTCATTCATAATGTCATAGGAAAAATGTCCATGTCTCAGCTCTTAAAAGGATACCACTTTTATCACTATTTATGGAACAAGGAGTTAAGGTTGTTAATGGTTGCCAAATGCATCACTGCTAAGGAACAAAGGACTTGTTATTTCCTGTTCAGAAGTTGAAGGTGGTTAATTATTACATTACCTATCTTAAAGAATAATTAAAAGTTGAGATAGAAGCTACCACATTAACTGCTTGCACAGAATTTTAAAAGGATTATGTTTGTTAACATATTCAAGTTTAATACTCATTAATTAGCTATGTTTAAATAAAAATGTGCACAAGTTGAAGTCATAAATGTAAAGCTCCCTTCTTTTAAAATTTTTATTTATACTGTTCATATGAACAGGATATGGTAATGAGATGAGAGGATGCATTAAACAAGACAGAGCCAAATTTTATAGCTTGGTTAGGAGAAGGGAAACACTAGAGCTTTTAAAATAAGACTTACAATGACTGCTTATGGAACTAGATTCAGGCAAGACTGTTAAGTAACTGAATGCCTTTAACTCACCAAAGGGAAATAAATAATTTTATACATCATGGTGAAACTAGCAGATCCAAATGTATGTTCAAATCATTTATTACTCATGACTTTAATAAAAGAAATTGTATATATTGTGTATTCTGGCATCTAGTTTATGTCTTAGTTTGGTGGGTATGCAGGGAATTGGCAACTATGTCATGTGGAAAACAAGAATGGTTTCTATTGAGGTTTGGGGATTGTGTAAAATGTGCAACTGATCCACCCACATTTCCTAGCACAATGTTCTCGCCCTGTAAGCCACTGTTATGTCTTCCTATTTTTCCCTGCATTATTGAACAATGAGAACAAAAACATTTGTCTGAAAAAACATATTTTAGAGAAGTTTACATAAGGCAAGTTCATCCAAGCATAGTGTGTTATTTGCTCCCAAGACATTTTTCCTACTTTGTTTTGATTATCTGTCTTGACTTGCTGTCAGCCTCAGTGCTAGATTTTTGGTTGCCTTATGCAAACCTTGGTTTACATGTGTGTGTGTGTGCTGGAGTATGGGAGAGTGTCAAGTTGAAGAGAAGAGTGAATACAGAATAATAAATAATTTTTTATTGAGGAGCTACATAATTCTGGATCCTAGAGTAGTTCCACAGATGTTGGCACCCAGTCCAATAACATCCTATCTAACCAAAGCCAGAAAACTTTCCTCCTGAGATCATCTGTCATATACTCACACCTATTATAAAATAGTGTGCAGTGATAGGTTCTAATAAGATCAAGGAAGGTCATTATCTGATAATCAAGGAAGACATATTGAGGCCCATTTTGCAGCATTTTAAAAAAGATTGCATTGCATTTCAAAGAAAGACTGAGAGCAACAATCTTCAGTGGGTAATTCCTGATAGGCAAGATAGAATAATGGGAAATGCAAGTGCTGTGACATCTATTATAAAATAGACGGGAAAATGCACTGAAGGAGCAAAGAAAAATCACTCTCACATAGACCAAAAATGAGCTTTAGGAGAAAATAATATACTAAAACTATTGTTGTCCAATAAGACTAGATCTGAGGAAAATAAAGTCATCATAACTTGAATTCATTTCAGATAATAACCAGCTCTACCCTCATGTTTCTTATTTGCCAAGAAATCTCTTACGCACTGTTGCATCTGGTAGTAAAAGTGAACCATTCAGAATCAACTTGTATAAATTTCTACTTACTCGGTAGAGACCAGTAGGCCTGACACATCATATACCCTGGAGGCATACAAAGAGATGGATACAGAGCTGAGAGTAGGCCATTTAAGAACTGCATTTGCTAGAAATCAACAATTTGAATTTGTTTGCAACTGAAACTGTGCATGACAAATCGAGATTAAGGAAGGAAATAGCTGAGAAAGGAATTAGTATGTATATCTGATAAATACAAATGATGTGAACCTTTTGTTCTTTGGTTGGCTATATCATAATAAAATAAATTATTGTCTATATTATTGTTCACTACCCTCATGTTATAATAAAAAACATCAAGAAAATATGTTAAAAATACATATTTTTGGAATGAAACCAGCATTCTGAATCAAGCTCTTTATGGAAAGTGTTAGACCAAGGTGAGCAGAGGCCAACTCAGGTACGGAAACTCACCAGGGTAGAAAGTCCTGGATGCCTAGCAAGGAGAAAAACCGGGAAAACAAGAACCTTGTCCCCAGGGTAACCTATCCTCCCCAGGCATATCCTTGGTCATGCTGTTTAGACTCCCTGATCTGAGTGTTTCCTCCCTAAAGATAATATCTAGGCCTCAGTTGTATTTTAGCTCCAGGTCCAGAAAAGCAGCAAAACCAGACAAGTGGTGCTGTGGCTGCCTCAGGATCAGCTACATGGACTAATGACCCCCTGCCCTGGCACCAATCAATCAGTGGAGACCATGACCCTGAAAGAGCACACTTGGAAAGCTGATGAATATTCTATTGAGACCCTCCCCTCAGACCTCCACCTTGCAAGAAAGAGATAAATATGCTTAGGACAAAGGACCCAGCGCCCCCTCATCCCCAAGGGTGTACCATCTCCTTCCCCCTTCTTCCCTCTAAGGGAACCTCATGAGGCTTGCAACCAGGGGAGCAATGGGCTGCAGCAGCTTGTCCCAGGCTGACCCCCTGAACCTGTCTCCAAGGCCCCCTTTTCTCTGACTCCTCAGTGAGCCAGAGCAGCCCAGCCAGGGTTCTTCTGTTGCTTCTTCTATGCTCTTCTTTGTTATATCATCTCAAGTATATTTTTGCTGCCATCATGGACCCAATACCCTTGACTCAGTGCTATGTAGCCTTTCCCTTTGGATATCCCCATCCTCCATCTCCTTTTCCTTAAATAAATTCAATTTTTCTTTGTCTATTGTCTGAAATGTCTATTTAGCCAGCCCGAACACCACCAGCCTTAACCTTTCAGAAAGTGTGCAGTATATATTCTTTATAAGAGTCACCATGCTGACTGTGTGGGGAATCAATGTGCAGCTTGATGATGTCCGAACATGGATGAGTGGCAGGAGCAGTTGGTTTATATTTATCAGAAAATGTCCATTTTCATAAACTGAATTTGGGTTTCCTCTGGACCATTTGCTGCCTGAATTGGTTTCTAATATTTGCTTTACCTTTTACTGGAAGACATTCACTTTGTATGTAAACTTCTAAATAATATTAATCATTAAAAAAAGTCATATATCTTTACATAACTGTTAAATCTAATGCCTTCCTATAGGATTTCAGCCTTTTTAAAAAAAAAAAAAAAAAAGTAGGTTTTTTGGTAATTCTGTCTTTGTACTATTATATCATGGTTTCCAGAATCATAAAATATAAGGTTTTAAAGGGATCTTTAAAATTATCAAGTCTAATGGTTCTTAAATTTGGCTTGTTAAAGATCATATATGCCAAATTGAGTGAATTAGACTCAGGATGGAACAATGCCAGATATCTTTAATCACTCTCAAAGTGATTTTGATGCAAATAGTGATAATGAGTGACCATTCTGCAAAGATACCTCAATTCTAGAGTTCAGCCAAGGTTACAGAGTCGGTTTGGATGAGTAAAACTCAGAACTTGGGACACTCAGTGAGAGTTCTTTCTAAAACATCAACAAGTTGGACAAGTTGAAGTACAAAGCTGTCTTTATTGTGAATGTACTCAATGCCACTAATTTTGACACTTTAAAGTAGTTAGCTTTATGTTATATGAATTTCACCTAATAAAAACAAAATTAGAATGTACTAGTTTTATTTTATCAACATGTAGGCAAGTTAATTCATTTTCTAAATATCACCTAGAAAGGGAACCATATGTTATGTTTGGCTAGTGTTACAGTTAAGAGGGAAACTGGATATGAATCATTCAAGCTACTAAGTCAGTTTTCTGGTCTGTAAGATGGGGAATGGATAAAATAATGTCTTCGATGTTGGATTAATGTAAAGCTTTGAGAGAGGATACATGTAGTGTGCCTGGCACATAGTAGGTGGTCACTGCTAGATTTGTTTGAAAATGTGCAGCATGTCATTCTTTTTTTCCTCTTCTCATCTTGCTTCCCACAATGGCTTATGTATGGTAGTTGATTAATATAATTTATTTATTGATTAATTTATTGAGTAGTTGATTAATATAATAATTTATTGACTCATTGATTAATAGACACACATAGAAATCACCATGACCTCTTACTAGGTGCAAAGAAATTTCCTTGAAATCTCAGTTTGAGAGAGAGTTTTGCAAATTCCATTTACTCCATATGTGAATGTTCTGCTTTCCTGAGTCTGATTAGGTTACAAGTTGTAAGGGCAGGGCTTGCTTTTGGGTAATTAGAGCATTAAATGCACCCAGAAGGCTATTATACACTGACCATAACCAATGCATATAATAAATAATTAATTGCAAAAATAAATAAATAAAAATTATGGCTCATAAAAGCTTCTCATTAACTTTCCCAGTACTAGTCTGGCTCTTGCAATTAATTTTAAGCTCTCTTGTTTCTCCTTTATTAAGTAAGCTGAAATGAAATAGAAATGATATAATTGTTTTTGCTTTCTCATTTGGAGAAATACTCATGTAGGCTCAGTTCTCGCAGCACACAGAAAATGAGACTAGATGAGCCCCATCTGACACACAAATAACAGAATTCTGAACAATGATGAAATCACCCTTATTACAAATGGGGGAAAATATATATCTTTCATATATATGTGTGTGTGTGTTTACACACACACACATATATATATATTCTTTATTTCAGTGGGAGGCATATATATACAGGTAGAAGATATGATTCCCATGAGTTAGAAAAATAAAAATACTTATTTTGTTAAAGCTGAATCTTTCCAGGGGAATAATTAGAATTCACCCCTCTTTTGTAACCACTGTTTTGTAATGTTTTCTTGACATTAAATCCATTTTCTCTCTTTTAGTGGGGAAAAGTACCTGTGGGCACACCTGCTGTACATTCATATTCATATTGTAATGAGAACTTGCATCATCCACCCCCAAATTCTTGTTGTTATGTAGTCAGAGATTAGGCTATGAGAACCCAGATTTGATATTTACCAGTATGTTGTCTAGAAAAAATAGTGAGTGAATGATCTTGTCTGTTCTGTGAAGGCCAACTGATGTGATCCTTCGAGAAATGGACATGACATAGTATTGTTGGGGGGCGTTGTACAGACCTTAAGGGTGTGTGGTGGTGGAAGTGAACAGTGCTTGAGAGAGACCACTCTCCTCAGTACTGGTTTTATAAACTCTACTACAGGAAGTTATGGGTGCTGAAACAGCATACTCTAACCCAACCCTGACTCTGTCGATAGATCACTGATTGTCTGGGCAGAAATACCTCTTCCAAGGTGACTCCAACAGAAACAGAACAGATTATCTGTGCAGGGATATGTCTTCCAAGGGTCCCTGAGAGCTTCAAGCACAATTCAATAATTATTACTTTTCTAAGCCAAGTATCAGTAGGGTGAATAATGTCACACATAATTTATCTAAAGGGATCTTGACTTGATTAAAATGAACCACCCAGGCTTATAAAAACATCTTGCTTGTAATTTCATTTTGAATTGTCATTGTGGCATACTATTAAAAGAACTAAACTAGAAGTCAGAAGAGATGATCAAGGTTAGAATCTTCTCCAACCAGCTATGTGCGGTGTTTAATTTTATGTGTCAATGTGCTGGGGCCAGAGGAACCCCAAATTTGGTCAAACATTATTCTGGGTATGTCAGTGGGGGTGTTTCTGGATGAGATCAGCATGGGTAGACTGACTAAAGCAGATTAGATGAGTGGACCCCATATAATCAGTTGAAGGCCTAAATAGAACAAAAAGGCTGACCCTAACTGAGTAGAAGGGAATTACTCTTGCCTGAGCATGAGCTGAGACATTTTTTTCTTCTTCTCATGCCTTTGGGTTCGAAAAGAAACATCAGCTCTTCCTAGGTCTCAAGCCCGCCAGCATTCAGACTTGACTTATAGCCTTGGCTCTCCTGGGTTTCCAGCTAATTGACTGCAGATCTTGGGACTTCTCAGTCTCCGTAATTGTGTGAGCCAAATCCTTATAATAAACACTCTATCTATTGTCTCTCTGTCTATCCATCATCTATCTATCTATATCTATCTATCTATCATCTATCATCTATCATCTATCTATCATCTATCTAT
The DNA here is from genome assembly GCF_964146895.1 of Miniopterus schreibersii. Lineage (NCBI taxonomy): Eukaryota > Metazoa > Chordata > Mammalia > Chiroptera > Miniopteridae > Miniopterus > Miniopterus schreibersii. The sequence continues at coordinate 62,838,936 of NC_138106.1, read as the reverse complement.
CTATCATCTATCTATCATCTATCTATCTATCTATCTATCTATCATCTATCTATCATCTATCATCTATCTATCTATCATCATCTATCTATCTATCTATCATCTATCTATCTATCTATCTATCTATCTATCTATCATCTATCTATCTATCTATCATCTATCTATATCTATCTATCTATCCATCTATCATCTATCTATCATCTATCTATCATCTATCTATATCTATCTATCTATCTATCTATCTATCTATCTATCTATCTATCTATCTATCTATCATCTATCTATCTATCTATCATCTATCTATATCTATCTATCTATCTATCTATCTATCTATCTATCTATCTATCATCTATCTATCTATCTATCTATCTATCTATCATCTATCTATCTATCATCTATCATCTATCTATCTATCTATCATCTATCTATCTATCATCTATCTATCTATCTATCTATCTATCTATCTATCTATCTATCTATCTATCATCTATCTATCTATCTATCTATCATCATCTATCATCTATCTATCTATCATCTATCTATCTATCATCTATCTATCATCTATCTATCTATCTATCTATCTATCTATCTATCTATCTATCATCTATCTATCTATCTATCTATCTATCTATCTATCTATCTATCTATCATCTATCTATCTATCATCTATCTATCATCATCTATCTATCTATCATCTATCTATCTATCATCTATCTATCTATCTATCTATCTATCTATCTATCTATCTATCTATCTATCATCATCTATCTAATCTATCATCTATCTATCTATCATCTATCTATCTATCTATCTATCTATCTATCTATCTATCTATCATCTATCTATCTATCTATCTATCTATCTATCTATCTATCTATCTAATCTATCTATCTATCATCTATCTATCTATCATCTATCTATCTATATCTATCTATCATCATCATCTGTCATCTCTTTTTATCTCTATTTCTATTTCTCTACACATATAGACCTTATTGGTTCTATTTCTCTGGAGAACTCTCACTAATAAAACACTGTGTGACCTTGAGAAACTCAAAACAGCTTTCTGAACTCCCATTTACCTTATTTGTGAAGTGGAAGAATTAGACAAAAAGACGCAATCTGGCCCTTACATCTATAATTTCTGTAACATTTCTGGGCTCCTTCAGAAGAGATATTTTTGTTTCATGATCCCTGGGAAGAAAACAGAACACACTTTTTTCTTTCTTTCATTACCCCATTTGTCAGAGGCTTTTAAAAAATTCCTGCCTCTTCCTTCTTAATGTTCTGTACTAATCTAGGCAACCCTGTGAACAGAACAACATTCTCAGTTGGGAAACCATGATTGGCCACACTCACCCTCTCTCTAACCTGGTTTGCTAAGGAGAGACTTTCCAATTGAATGGCTGGCAATATGTTAGGTATGTTAAAAATACAGGACCATCTATACAAATATCATGGTACTTGAATGGCAGCTATAGAGTGTAGTGGGTCAAAGCCTTGGTTATCCCCCAAGGTGGGTGAAGTCAGTTTTAAATAGCTTTGCCATCAGGCAGCCTCATATTTTACTCTTGTCTCCTGACCTCACAATCTCCAGGCCGGCACTGAAGTCAAGGTGTCCTCTGCAGCCCGATTCTCCACAGTGACTTTTCTCCTCTCACAAACAGCGTCTGGTCCTGGCTCTGCTACCAACACAGGTATTTTAGGAAGCAGCACTGCAATTAGTCAGAAGGGCATAACTCAGCTGGATATGGTATTTGCTTTCACAAAGCACCCTGTTTTGGCAATCCCAAATTAAGCATCCACAAAAGGAAAACTGCCCTTGAAAGTTTGGTCCTTGGTATCAAGTCATAGAGCCCACTCTGAGCTTTGTCAAACGGTTGCCATAGGAGAGGGTGAGATTACACAGTCACTGTTTATTAGCGTTTCATTTAAAACATTACCATATCAAATTGACTTAATTGTCTTCTGGGTATAAATATTTAAATTTTCCAAACTCCCATTATGTTTCTTTGTCCCATTTTATTCTGGACATGAGAAAAAAAAATGAACATACTCCACAGAAGTGCCTATTCATATTACAGACGGGGGAGCCTGAGGAGGAATGGTTCATGAGATGACAGATATCCTAAGAAAAAACATCTCCGAAATAAGACTATTTCAGCTCCTATTTTCCTAAGTGACAGGGATGGTCCCAACTAAAATTGCCTAAGGTACCATGCTACCTAAGGACAGGTGACCAAACTTAGGGGCTTAATACTACAAGCCGTCATCATCTCTCACATTTCCCTGTGTTTACTGTGTTTAGCTGGCCAATATTCTGCTGGTTTCATTTGTGGTTTTTCTTTGGTTCCAATTTTTTAAATTTTAATTTTTTTTCATTGATTTTGTTTTTGATTTTTAAGAGAGAGAGAAAAACATCACTTTGTTGTACCACTTAGTTATGCATTGATTGGTTGATTCCTGTATGTGCCCTGGCCAGGGATCAAACTGCAAACTTGGTGTGTTGGGACGAAGCTCCAACCAACTGAGCTTCCCAGCCAGGGCTCTGCTGATCCTCCCTCAGGTTTCTCACGTGCCTGCAGTCAGGTGCTGGCAGTGCCACTGTCTGCAGGCTAGTGGCATCATGTGGTGGCTTGCCTGAGACGCTGGGATGGCTGGCCCTCTCGCTTTCCCAGGGCTTCTCCTCCAAGCATGACCGCTTTTTGTGGTAGATGTACCAGGGGAGCTGGCTCCTTATGTGGCATCTCTGAGCTCCCAAAAGCAAGCAAAAGGAGGCAGAAGCTGCCAGTCCTCTTCAAGTCTAGGTACAAAATGGTCACAGTGTCACTTCTGCTGCATATTATTGATTAATGGAAGTCACAGGACAGCTCAGATTCAGCGTGGGAGGGACTGCACAGGGTCATGGATACCACAAGGCAGGTTCCTCAGGGACATCTTTTAAGACTAGCTAATTAGCTGCCATAGGATACTTGCATTTTAATAAGCAAAAGTGTGTGCGTTTCTTTTAATGATAGGCACTGAGACTGCTGTGTTCTTTTCTTCTAAAATTTCCTTCCTCCCAGCTTCCTGTCCGAATTCTCTTAATCGCTGTCACTCAGCGCTCTCTCCATCACTTCTGTTTCATTGCTTCACTTGTCTCCCTCACTTTATTGGTTCTGCTTCCTTTGCTTTCCTTCAAATAACGGGCAAGATCCAACACCCAAGCCTGTCACCCTCATTAATCTGCTGTGTCTCCGCCACGGAGTTCAGCTTGAACTCATGGCAGCTCTTTCATGATTTTTTCTCGATTTCCTTTCCTGGGCCCATCTCACACCACCCCTGCCGTGTGACCTACACTTCAGGCTTTTTGAACCTTAGCGCGTTTCACATTGCATCCTGGAGTTTATGTGCACTGTGGTGGCCTCTAAAGCGGCATTCCTACTATCACTTGTTCTCTGTCCCTCCTAAATTTCCTCATCGCTTTCAGTGAAACCACCATTATCCCAGTTACCAAGACTAACCTTTAACCCGTTCATCCATCCACGTCAGTCGGCCTCAGATACTTTTGATATAGCTCTTTTTATTCCATCTCATTTCATTTTTTTTATGTTCATCCTGTCACCCTCTTTGACATGTGACTCTTGGGAACTCAGTTTTTCCAGGCCTCAGTTTTCCTGTCAGGGAAGAGGGGGATTATAATAACTAGCGTATAAGGTGCGTTTTGTTGTTAATGCATTCTTACTGCCACTTTCCTAGTCTAGACCTTCCTCTTCTCCTACCTGAGTGATCACCTTGCTCTTCCATCTGGTTTGCTTGGGTTTATCTGTTTCCTTTTCTCATCCCTCCCGCTCTCATTGCCAGGCTAATTTCCCCCAAACCACTCATTCATAGTGTTGCTCTGACCCTTGCAGAAATGTGACCTGTTTGCTGTCAAATCAAATCGGTGTTTCTGCCTGGTCCTCACTACCTTCCCCAATCCAACCCCACTCTACAGATCTTACTTTGGTCCACATGACGAAACAGCACCCCCCACTCTCATCTCTAGTGATCTCCTTTCCTCATTTATTCCGGCTCAGACGAACACCCGTTCAACCCCTAAATGCAAGGCCCATCTTCTGGAAGCTTCTCCTTGCCCCTTTCCTCTTCTCACATATCAATATCATCCCTATTTTTCCAGGGTGTGTTCAAGTTTTAATCCTCTATTATTTTTCTTTCTACTTATTCCCACCCACTCTACTCTCTCCTTTCTCTGAGCTCTAATTGCTGATATATTATGTCAAAATCACTTTTAACTAATCATTCTCATTTGTGCTTTACTAACATATGTGCTTCTTGAGGTTAGAAACTATGGCTTTTGGTCCTTGCTAGTTCTCACAGTGTCGCAGTGTCCAGCACAATGCTGAGCATGGAGCAGGTGCTCTAGCATCAGTGGGTAACTTCCAGGAGTCTGTAGTGATGGCATTTTCTGGTTCATTGTCCATGGGGCAGTGGGTGTTTCCTTAGGGCAACTAAGGGTAGCAAGGATAGAGGAGGCTTCTTAATGTCTCTAATTCCCAGGTGAGATATTCCTACTTTGGTTCTGAATATTAGAAGTAGGTATTAAAAATAACAATAGCTAGCAGTTTTATGCTTTTAAACTGCATATAAAGCACTTGCACTGATATTTACTTATTCATAATTTTATAAGATTTTCCAAAATTTCTATGCACTTTGGGGCTAGAGGTACGAGGTTTGAAGACAGAATAAGTGAACGAGGTAGGAGTGAGGAATTTGGCCATAAGGAATGTTGAGAGAAAATATATATATATATATATATATTAAGAAATATATACATATATGTTTTCTTCTCTAATGTTTCAGCAGAAAACAGAATTCCAGATATACAGATATATAAGGAATAAATATGTTAGCCCTCAGGAACTGGTGATAGCAGAAGACTGAAGAGCCTATATTCAGGTCATACTGCACAGGGACTTTGATCTTGTTCTCCTCAAGCCAACTTGTATGGTTTAATAATTTTTCTGTTAGAAGAATAGTTTAGATGATACAAAATTTCAGTGGAAGACAGCAAAAATGAAAGCAAGAGAAAAGTAACATTGGAAATGTAAAAACAAATCAGTGAAAAAATGAAGAGCTGAAATGTTTTCACCAGAATGTGAATGCTTATTTTTAAGATTATATCGCCACCTAGTAAATGAGCATAGAAATACATCCACAGCCAAAGGCAGTGTCACCCTGCTGCAGAGAGAGCTCGCTCTTCTGGCTGGCGATTCCCCTGGGCACCCTTCTCTCCAAGCACCTGCACATGCAAGGAGACCGGCTGTGACCTACACCAGCCTCTTGAGTTCTCAGTGCTCACCCAAGGCTCACATTCTCCTGCTCATCGAGGGTTATGTAATGAAGAAGCCAACAGCATGTATTTTAGTTATGAAAATGTGTCAAAAATCTCTTTCAATCTGTGTTACCTACCGTTGGAAAATGATTAGTTAAAACTATGATTATCATTTTTCTGTTTGAAATAATTTAACTCTAGGCTGTTCATTAGTGATAATGTTTTGCATTTTCAACTTTCATTTCTGCCTAGTAAAAAAATTGGTCTGGCCATGGTCATTGTGAGGAAGCACTGGAATCAGGCAATTAAAACCACTGAACAGATAGATAATCCTACTTTTTTTTTTTTTGCCACATCTTTAGTTTTCCTGTTATTTTAAACAATCTCTTATTTCTCCTGCAGTCATTGTGTGTGCTGAATGCTTGATCACTCACTCTGGTTTTGTTTTTATAAAGAGATTATTAGCTTGATGAAATACTGTGCAGGGTTTTAAGGTTTGGTGTCTACAGCCAATTGATTACCAGTGGTGGCATCCTGGCTACCTTGCTAGTCCCAATTTTTTCATAGGTGAGATGGGAACAATATTATATTGTTCCCATCTCACTAGAGGGATAAATTAAGCAGAAGTGTTAAAAAATGTTGGCTATTACTATTAACAAAAAAATATACTTGATTAAGAAATGGTGGAAATAAAGAATAGAAACTAATTCCATCTTGCCATTTGCAATAGATCAAAATGCCTTAGCCAAACAAATAGATACAGAGAGAGGAAGCATATATCCTGAGACCAAAAAACCATTCATTTAAAACAAAAATCAAACAACTACATTTTAAATATTACATTTTGATAATTATAAAATTGATTGAATTCAAGTGCTTACAAAACCTTGGAAGTGCACCTCCATTCTCTTTCTCTATGCTTTCTTCCCTCCTTTTAGAAGCCTATCCTCACTTCAGCCCTCCAAATGGTATCTCCATTTTATTTGAAGGACTGCTTAGAATATTTTCACTGGAGGAATTAACCAAGAGTTTAGGACAGGAAATAGGAGAGAGGAGATTTTTGTTGTGGGAGCCTTTACCATTGGGACTGTCAGTCATAGAGCTATCAACTTTATTTCATCCAGACAGGACAGAGTCTGCCTTTTGTCCGCTCCTAACCATTTTCCCCCTTAAGATAATAGAACTTTGGGCTAGCACATAACCACACAGCTAACCAAGTCCTAGTTTTCTCCTGAACAGTGTGGCCTTTGGGCTTGTGATGTGTGCATAACATCTGTCATGCCTCTCTGGAGAACACACATGTGCTTCTCCCCTTGCCTTTTTTCTTTCCTGCTGGCTGGAGTGTATTTATGATGGTAGGACTACAGCAGCCATTGTGGGACACGAGGTGGAAGCTAAGTTTTAAAGAGGGGCAGAGCAACAAGATAGAGAAAAGCAGCCTGGCTTTCTAGCACTGCTACCAGCCCCGGAAAGCCTGTGCAGACCTATAGATGAGAGGGAAGTCAATTCCTACCTTACTTTAGCATATATGTATATACACTTTAACAACTAGTAGCTCAGTTTTGAAAATAAAATGTATTTTAATAAACATTGCCTTTATAATTATTCAAAGTGTGTCTATACATTTTTTGGGAATACACACACACATACACACACACACATATATATGTTTTTATTGATTTTAGAGAGAGGAAGGGAGGACAGAAACACTGATGGAAAAGAAATGTCAACTCTGTATGCATCCTTGATTAGGGATTAAATCTGCAGCTTGAATATGTGCCCTGAGTGGGAATTGAACCACCAACTTTCAGTGCACGGGACAGTGCCCAACCAACTGAGCCACACAGGCCAGGGCTAGCTTATGTTTTTGAGTCTCTTTGTTACAGCAGTCTAAGCTGTATTATAAAAAATTCTAAGTCTCAAAGGGTAACGAGTCCTAGAAATGTGAATATAAAATTGCAGATTTTAAGTATGAAGAATGCACCCAGCAAGGCACTACTTCCCAAAAGCTGGTCCATTAAGGATGTTGAAAGAAAAAAGACTTTTCATGTATGCCAAGAAAAAGATTATTCTCTTAATAGTTGGTAGGAGAATTCTACTGGGGCTGGGAGTGGGGGGCTCTGCTTTCTTAAAAATCAGCTGTAAAGAAACTAATTCAGAGTAGAAGGGTGGCTTGGCTGGCACCCCTTTTATGCAGAACAAAGAAATAGCCGTACTTAAAAAGGAGGGAAAGGAGAAGGGACTGTATCTGAGCCCTGTATGTAGACAGATTCACAGAAAAGGCCATGGTGCACAGCCCAAAGAAGGCTTTTGGGAGAAGATAAAAAATATTAATGGGGGTTTAGTAAGATATTTTCTATATTGATTACAATGTAATTATCAACTCTAACAATAGCTGACCACTACTGAGCACTTCCTGTGTGCCAAACATTGTTCTAAGGGCTTTTATATCTAAAACATATGAAATCCTTACAGAAACTCTCTGAAGAAGGTGTTTTTATTATTATTTTGGTTTCCAGGTAGATAAACTGAAGTACAGAGAAGAGAAATTACTTAGCAAAATTTGTACCGGATAGTAACGTTTAGAATTTCAACTCAAGCATTTTGCTGGAACCAATGTGCTTTACTGTCTTTATAAAATGCTCACTAAATCCGCCATTGCTAACTATTATTTTCAGACAAGTAGAATTTGGTTACATAAAAGCTGGACAAAGAGGACCTAACTGGACACATTGTTATATTTAGTTAATCAATACACATTAGCATATTGAAGGGCTTCCCAGTAAATAAATCTGCTTAACTCTGTTTAATTCAGAATTTCCCAAGTCTATTAACACCTCAAGAAGATAGTGTTTCACTGAACATAATTTGAAATTCTGGGGGTGTCAGGGGGAATATATTGACCCGGGTGTCAGGAGGCCCACAATGTGGTCCTGATTTTGCTACTTATTTGTTCATGTATCTTTGGGCAAGTCACTGCAGGTTTCTGGGCTTAAATTTCTTGATTTAGTAAAATAGTGACCTTAGAATTGATGAAGAAATGGCCAATGACATCTGAGGGTAAGAACCAGGCTTGTATGGTGGCAATAAGTTCTAAATTTTTAGAAATGATGCATAGGCCGAATATGATGCGGCCCATAGGTTGACACCTCTGATTTATCAACAGATGACCATAAACGGGGCTCTACTTTGTGCACTGTTCTATGATCTTTGTTTCCCTGACTCTGTATTGTTAGCAGTAATCTTCCTCTATCAGCTTTCATAGATCATGCCATACATTTCACTGATCAGGTAGTATTCTCCATATGGGTGTACTAGAGTTTGCCTCCTATTTGTCCTTTTGGTAGGCATATAGATGTTGGTACTTTTTCAATATCAGAGATTTCAACGAATCTCTTATACATAAAGTAAGCATGTGTGAGCACTTTAGTGTAATCACTGGTCACATTTTTAAAAATTTGTCTTTATTGTTGAAAGTATTACAGACGTCCCCTTTCCCTCCATTAATGCCCCCCACCCCCACCCGCCACCCCCAGGCCTTCACCACACTATTGCCTGTGTCCCTTTATCCTCACACTTGCCATCTGGTCTCATTTCCCTCAGTGGATGTAGCAATCAGGGACCACATATTCATCTTTTTTTGTACTCCACTCAGCATTTAAACAAGTATACAACCCCTGAAAGAATGACTAAATTAATGGACTAAAAAAAGTTATAGAAATACAACTTATCCAACCTGAAAAAATGAAAGAAAGAAAGGAAAAGAAGAAGGAAGGAAGGAAGGAAGGAAGGAAGGAAGGAAGGAAGGAAGGAAGGAAGGAAGGAAGGAAGGAAGGAAGGAGAACCAGGCTTGTAGATGAAAAAAGCAAAAGCAGAGTTGCAGCTATAAAAAGCCATGTAAAGAAAGTCCAGCTTTAGTGGAAACAGCAGAAGTAGGAGGGAAATTCTGTAATCAGAGACTTCTTTAAGTCTTTGAGCGCAGGTAGCAAAGGATATACATGGTAGGTGCCCCATGCATATTTGGGTTCTGCATTTAAGCTCCATAAACGTGGAAATGTTAGAGATTTCCATGTTACCACAGGCCCCACTATGTTTCCTATCAATATCTCTGCCTGTGCCCAGGCCAGCCAGCCAGTTCTTCTACGTTGGTCTTGTTCATGTCCTACCTTGACAAAACCCTAAAAGAGCAACACAAACAAAGTCATAATTCCCCTTTAGCCAGGTGTATTGGCAGAGAACGTAGCGCGTGCAAAGGCTTGAAAGAGAGGGGAGGTAGCACAGCGACACATGAGCCGTGAGTGTGAGCTCCTGGGGGTGCTGACGTGGGGTGAGGGAGGAGCAGGACCACATGTCGAAATGGCTGCGCGGATAAGCTGGACCCGGGTGATGGAGTTTGTTCAATGTGCTGTATTAAGCTGCATCTGCCTGCCTAACACAAGATTCAAGTTTTGGATCCGTCTCAGTAGGAGTTTCCAACAATTAAACACAAGATAAAACTCCCTTCATTCTGATTGGATTCCACGCCTTTTTATTTCATCTTTATTAAAAAAAATTAAAATAGAAGTTAGGGTAAAATTAATTTCCCAGTTTTGTTCTAATAGATTAATCAGTCATCATGGTTCTGTGATGGATATATCATGCATTTCCAGATGTATATTTATTTACATTGAAATTATTTCCCCTCTTTCTATAATGACTTCTGCAGTAATTTTCCTTATGATATGGTCTGTATTATAGATAAGTCTACTCTATATGATAAGGTTCTTTTGGGACTTTTGGAACTAAATTCATCTCTGAGTGAAGCGAGAGGAAAAGGGAGACTTGTATATTAAATATAATTGATGTTATTGCCCGGCCGGGCGTGTCTCAGAGGTTGAGCATCGACAGAGGATCCAGGAGATCGGGGTTCGATTCCCAGTCAGGGCACAGGCCCGGGTTGCAGGCTCGATCAATGACTCTCTCATCATTGATGTTTCTATCTCTCTCTCTCCCCCTCCTTTCCTCTCTTTGAAATCAATAAAGATATGTATAAATAAATAAATAAATAAATAAATAAATAAATAAATAAATAAATAAATAAATAAAATTGATGTTATTGCTGGAGATCACTGGTTAAGGAAGATCTAGTTAATGCAAAAGAAAGCTTGATGTGTAAGACACAAAATACACTCCTGTACCTGGTCTCAGCCTACCAATTCAGTTCATTCATCTATACACACTCCTTTCTTACCTCACCGTCCCACTCATCTACTCTCTCCCCACTCTGGATCTCTCATTGTTCCCCAAACATTCCTGCCTTTTGATGCTAAGCTTTTGTAAATGCTATTTTCTCTACCTAATCCAAGTAGAGACTTACCTTTGACTGTTGCAGTAATGTTTTGATACACTTTAAGTAATTCTCAACATTATATTCCTTATCATCAATAGGGGCAGCTATTATTAATCTTGAAGTTTGGTGAAGGAAAAGAAATTGTTAAAAAGAAAATGGAATGGGGAAGGGGGGAGGAGAAAGGAGATTCTTCCCCCAACTCTTCTCAGAGATAACTTTTGTAACTCACATTCTTAGCTAGCAATTTAGAGGAGAATAAATCTCTCATTGATATCCACCTGAAGGGAAGGAAGGAAGGAAGGAAGGAAGGAAGGAAGGAAGGAAGGAAGGAAGGAAGGAAGGAAGGAAGGAAAGAAGGAAGGAAGGAGGGAAGGAAGGAAGGTTAGGAACAAAGAGGTAGGAATATACTTTATTCCAGGTATTCTTCTTCCTGAAGAGGCATACATGATCTCATTCTATCCTTGCTACAGTCCTGTGACGTTAAAATCACTATTCCCATTTTAGTTTGAAGCATAAAAGACTCAAAAAGTAAGTAACTTTTCCAAGGTTATTTAGCTAATAAGACAATGAAGCTAGAATTTAAATTCAAGTTTTTAAGACTCAAAGTTTACCTTTTTCCAATTCAACAACTACCAACAGCTCTGATTAATATCTTATTAGAGATCAAGTAGAAAGTAAATGGGATCAAGATGTTATTGAGATGGTAATAATTTTGGTCTCCTGATTTATAGCCTAGTGTTCTAGCTCAATTCCAACTGAACTATTGTCTTTTGGATTGGAAGATACTGTCCTACACATTTTGGTTGTGGCCATCAACATTAACCATCTACTGGGTTACTTTGGCATATGACACTACTCATATTTTTTTCTTGGAAATATTATATTATTTCTGACTACATTGTACAGACCAAACAGTGTGCACTGAACATCATTGGGTAATTATGGATCTTAAAATTTATTCTGGGTTAAATGCCTTGCTCTTGAGAGTATATTGAACTGAACTAAACAGAATGGGCTAAACTAGATGTTAGGTTAAGAATTTAATAAGCCATATTCTACAAGCCCTTGAGGATCTGGGTTATTTGGTTATAATATCTAGAAATGCTGTGATAATGTGTTATAAAATAAAGGTAATTGAGGGGAAATAAAGGTGAAGGAGGAGACTTCTATAATGTTGAAGGTGGTTGCAAGTACAGTGAATAGCAAGAATAACCTTAGATGTTCTAAAGCATCAGGCAGCAATAGTACAAAAAAGAACACTGTAATGACAATGTTTTTAAATAAAAAAAATAGCTTTGCTTCATCTAACCCTGGTTTATATAAGTCGTTCCATCTTTTCAGTTGACTGGGTATGTAAGTTCTTAATAGAATATGCAATAAAAAAATAAGAATAGGATATTCTTTCAAATCCACTTAAATTCAGTAGGGCATGTTATATGTAAGGGTTAAGTTCTCGCCTTTAAATATTCTAATAAACTTGGAAACAGGCTGTTAAAAATGTATTAGCTTGATGTTGGTTAATCATCCTGATTGTTTCTGTTCTGGACCACAGTAAAGGCAAACATACCAAATTAACCAGCACACGAGTCCCATATAAGAAGTTCTTAAAAATAATTTATTTAGCTAATTCGCTCCCACATTTTTGAGTTCTCTGAATTATAGAATTACCCAGATGAACCAGTACCCCAACTTGTTTGCCAAAATATAAAGATGAAAAGAAAAACGAGCTCTCTTACAATACCCTCTGGGACTAATTACCCTGATCTGAATAGACTGGTTGTTAGATCTGAATTATAGTCATGAATAAGTTAGATCTTAATTAAACTCATGTATGGGGTCCAAGAGGCAATGTCATACAGGCAAAAAAGCTGTTTTATAATAAGTGGAAATTAGTACTATAATGTTTTATGAGAAATTGGGTTCCTAGTTAGAAAGCTATCTACTGAGATGTATAAGAAATTTTAGGCTTAAAAAATTAACCCATCTTCTTTCACTATGTATGGGTCTCTATGCTTTCAGTTTAGAGCCATATTAATTGTAGGGTTTCCAGGAACACAAATGAAATAATATATTTTTGATATTAGATTATTTTTGGGTTTTTTGTTTTTTACTTGCAATTTTTTTGCAGCTTTTGTTTAAGGTTTGAAACTTTCCTAGCAGTTCCCAATATCTTACAAACATGGGAGACATTGAAGCAAGAGAGATTTTGTTTTTAAAACTGGTAAAGTTTGAAATCTGAAATATATTTGGCTTTCAGTCAGGGGAGGGGTTATGGACTTGGGATATTTTGCCATACAGAGTTTTACATTTTCCTGCTAACTTAAGTCATGAGGCTGCAACCCTCATGAATGGGATTAGTGTCTTACAACAGAGTCTCCAAAGAGCTGTCTAGTCCCTTCTGCAATGTGAAGATACAAGGAGAAGTCTGTGACTGGGAAGAGAGTCCTCAGACAACCAGGCTGGCACTCTGGTGTCAGCCTCTACAACTCTGAGAAATATTTTTCTGTTGTTGATAAGCCACCCAGCTTGTAGTATTTTGTTATAGCAGCCAAACGGACTAAGACAGAAACACCTGAGTTTGGCCTACAGCATGCCTGTGTCTTATCCCAATCTATCCCTAAACAAAGTCATCTCAGTAATTTGGTGAGTTGACTATGACTTCACTAAATGTCACGGTTGATTTAAAAAATATTTTGGCATTCCAGATGTTCATCAGCCTTGTACAAAACATATTTACCCTCATGGTAGGTGGCTCTTTGAATGAAATTAACTCAAGAGTGGTAGGGAAAATTCATAAAAACATGCTTTGTGGATTTAAGCACTTAAAGACTCCTCCCCTGAAGTATATGCACTTACATCAAGGGCTTCAGCTTGAGCCTGGACTGTAGCCGTTGCAGGGATTCAGGCAGGTCTGGGCAGAGCTTACTAGCAAAGAGGGTGGCAAAGCTCTGAGGAGAGCCGTCTGAACAGAGGAAGCAGCCAGATGTGAGAAGTTGAACAATATTCCTTTTTTTTGCATCCCCAGGCCAACAGCTTTGAAAACAGATTTTTCCTGTTTTCTGCAAACACAGTTAGTGGGAAAATCTGAAGTGAATTTATGTACATATTCCTAGCCTTTATTTGACCCTCTTAGAATATTCCTGAGTTTCACTGTTGGAGTGTTGATTACAAGGGTTGGTTGCATCACAACTGGCTGGAGGTTTCACAAAATACATGGGGTGAATGTCATGCTATTGTTTTAAAATTGGTAAAGTCTGAAATCTGAAACATATTTAGCTTTCAGTCAGGGGAGGGGTTATGGACTTGGGATATTTTGCCATACAGAGTTTTCACATTTTTCTGCTAACTTAATTCACTTTAGGCCCTATGTTTGTGCTTTTGAACCTGCCTACTGTGCTATCTCTGATGTGACCTCTTCATTTATGCTAAAACCTATGATTAGTGAAAAGGCTAAATGAAGGTATTTATCCTTCTGATTTCTCCTCTGTATAAAAAACTAAATAGAAAGTTAAAAAGATTAAAGAAAAATGTTGGTTGTTGTTTTGGCCTCCTTTGGTACCTTGAGTTTGAAAAGGCAGTAAATACAACCCAATCAGTTAGAAAGGGAAAAGAATCCGAGCAATGGGTATGTCTGGGAACTCAGGGGCACCTGAGGCGCGGCCTCGCCGCAGAGTGCAGCAAGGCTAACGGGCTCCCAGCACCGAGCCCGTCCCCACAGCTGTAACTCACTGGCAGCCGAGGGCACTCCCTGCTGTCCAGTATTTCAAAGGCCTTTATTGCCTTATTTGTTCAGAGGTGCATCAGGTAAATGGAGTGCTTATAATTGTAGCTGTAGTACCAGCCATTAAAGCAAATATATTTACAGCCCCTGTAATTACATTTTGGTAAAAGTTGTTCTGGATGGCTTGGCAGGACTCCTCCCTGGGCAATATGTTTACTTCAATATTTTCTCCAATGATGCAGAACGGCTTCTAGTCTAAACATTTTCTCCTGATGATACTTTTATTTCTGGCATGACCTTCTTCTCTTTCAAATCCCAAAGAAATAAAAACAGTTTATAGAAACAGAGAGTGACAGATAAATGTAATGCACTCCAGAAAATTATTGATTTATTGACCAATGGTCACATTTAAAAAAATCTATAATCCAAAGTCTAATGAAAGAAGGAAGGCACAGTAAGTGTGATGTTAAATAAAGTATGTGTTTAGGCATGATGCTTGAATTCCTATCCTGATGTCCTCGTTCTTAGATATACTTGCACAGATTTTTCTATTGCTGAAGCATTTATGTAGGACAGGGCAATAAATGCCTGGTTTTAGGGCTCAGTCTCCAGTGAGGGGCATGTAGGAGGCAGCTGATCAATGACTTTCTCACCATTGATGTTTCTATCTCTCTCTCCCTCTCCCTTCCTCTCTCTGAAATCAATAAAACATTTAAAAAATAAATTAATTAATGCTACTTAATATAAATATTGTATTACAGTTTTCTATTCAGTAACATGAGCCTTCTCTTGGGAGTGTTTTAAGCTTACTTAATTAGGTCACCTTTGGGCAAATCGAGTTTTGGGCAAATGAGAAGGTATCTAAATTCTTTCAGATTACCTCAGTACCATTTAGTTTCCTGGTGTGTTAATGGAACCCTAGGGAAGAGAAATAATTAAGTCAATAAATAAATTTAAAAAGTAAATGCTTACTTATAAATGAAAATATTTATGTTTGTATAAAATCCTTTACTTGTATTGTGGAATATGATATAGAATATTTTATAAAATAAATTGCATTTCCATATTGTTATCCACAACAACTTCATAAGTTATAAGGTCATTGGAAGAATTATTTTATCTTTCTTTATAATTGTTTATAATGCCTAATATGCCACTTAGAGTAAATGGTGGCTGCATTATGAATAAGTATCTGCATTGTGTTGGAGCAGTAGACATCTAGTCCTATAGAAAGGATTCCGGAGTCAAGTAAGAAACAGAAGTATAAATTTAATATATCTTATGGAAATTTTGGGTTACTTAAAGCAGTGAAAATTTATGGTTTTGCCCTTTCCAAAACCTTTAATCTAATGGGAAATAGTCCCTTTTTTAAAACATGTAATATATGTCTATTAATTGTGTCTCCTCCAGTTTCTGATAATAGGAATTATGTCGTAGGCCTCTCTGAATAAGAAAAATTTCTTTTCCCATTACCAGCAGAATAGACATCTGCCTATAACAGGGTCAATTAAAACCTTTATTTGATTTTTATATATGGATATTAAGAGAAACTTTTCATTTCAGATTGTAAACTGTAACAATATAAGCTTGCACAGCTAGCATCCATCTTTCCATACAGAGAGAGTCAGTTTATTGAAGGAGAGAATGAACTCGATATACAAAGAGCAGCAAGAAATGAAGCCAAAATATAGAAAGAGAGCCAGTGTGCCCCTTGATCGAGCCACACCTGAACTTCACCTTTGGGCTTCCTAGTTATATGGCTCAATCCCCCATTTACTGAAGCTAGTTTCAGCTGGGTTTCATTCGCATGTAACCTAAAGTGTTCCCACTAACAAGTGTTCTATGTTTGGAAATGGAAAACGACTCAAAAGAAATTGATTTTTTTCCTAGAAATTTTGTCTGCTTTTTTAGAAGCTGATATTAGGTAAAGGTATAGACTTCGATGTATAGATTACTCAGTATTACTGAGAAATGTGAAGTCAAGTGTTTTAATTCTATTAATTTAAAGCATAACTAGCAAAATAGCAGTAGAAAATTTTTATATTCTCTTACAGTGAGGGACAAAAGGATTCAGTGTAAAGTACATTTTAAAAAACATCTAAATACCATGATGACATTTTCACTCACTCAATCAAATGTTGTCAATAATTGCTTAGCTAAATATTGACTTTCATTCTTACTTATGAGAGTAATTTTAACTTTCCCCACCCACTTAATTTTATGTCTGCACAAAATGCCACTTGAGTCTTCCTTTTGTTTCTCACCCTTTGCAACGATAAGTCTTGCTATAAATGCTGTACTACTTCAGATTTCAGGGTAGAATCGCCACTTTGAAGCTATCTGTTTAGCTTCTGTGGGATGATTTTGATTTGCTTCTGCTTATAATATACCCTGCAAGGCAAAGCCAGGCTGCTTGCTGCAAGATGCTCCACATCTTGGACAGACACAAACAATCCTTCCCCTCTCTCTCTTTCTTTCTTATTCCCATGGTCAGCAAAATGAAAAATAACCCTTCCTTGTAGGTAGACTGCCTTGGTTTGTGTCAAACCCTGTAACTATTTTCTCTGCTAGACAAAAGACTATTTCTCCAGGCATCCCACAGTCTATTTCCTTCTCTGAAGCTTTTACTTTGACACACATTTTAAATAAACATGCTTGCACAATTTATAAAAATCAGATATACATTGATTTCTAATATATAATAAGCCAGGTAAAGATTTGTAAACCAAATGCTTATAAATTGAAATGTTAGTTTTAGAATCCTGAATTTCTTTCCAATTATCATCAATCACCACATTGTCATAACGATTTTGTAAATTCCTGAAAATAGAATTAGTTTTGATGAACGTGGTATGATTCAGAATACTCTCCATACACAGCTATTTGACAGTTGTTTGTTTCGTGTTTAACACTGGCAAGCCTGCAGCAAATTTTAGGATATATTTAAATGTGTTTATCACACCCAGTATCCAATAGATGTAATCACACAAAGGTTTTCAAGCCAATTCAGAAGATTATTGTAATTTATCATTAATGTTACCTTCTGGATGTGTAAATATTTGCAGTTTCCCATCTTCCTGTCCATAGTCAGTGTTCATCTAATAGCTAGCATTCTACCTAAAATTAGATTTATGCATTTGTTTTTGGTTCAAGGTTTCTTGCTCCCGCTGGCAAAAGCAGATGCTCCTTAACTCCTCTCCACCTGAATGTGCACAGAATATAATTATGATGGGAACTAACATTATCTGAAATACATTTCTGTTTATGCTTGTAGACCAAGGTCAGAACAATTAATCTGAAAGATGGTAGCACTGCAGATTATGCCAAACAGTATTTCCCCCAGGAATGTAATACCATATATCACAAATAGGCAAAATATTCATGTATATTCTCTGCTGGCCTCTCTGTCAAGCCAGGTTTACTGTCACTAAATATGAAGTTTACAAAATATACTGCAGGGGATGCAGATGTTCCTAGTGGTGTGTGTTTCATGCATATGTTGAAATAATATTGTGATGATTAATTTTTCCCGACTTTATTGAGGTATAATTGATATATAATATTGTGTAAGTTTAAGATGCACAATGTGGTGATTTGATATATCTATGTATTGTGAAATGATTACAAACATAAGGTTAGTTAATACATTGTGATGCTTAATTTTATATGTTGGCTTGACTGGGCCATGGGTACCCAGATATTTGGTCAAATATTACTCTGAGTGTATCTGTAAGGTTGTTTTTGAATGAAAGTAACATAAAAATCAGTAGACTGAGTAAAGCAGATAGCCCTCCCTGATGTAGGTGGGCCCTATCCAATCAGTTGAAGGCCTGAATAGAACAAAAAGCCTGACTACCTGTTTCCCATCACAAAATTAATGAGGATTTCTGACATTTGGCTGTCTTCAAACTGAGACATTTTTTCTTGCCTCTGGACTCAAACTGAAACAGCTTTTCCTGGGTCCTGAGCCTACCAGTCTTTGGATTGGAACTACACCATTGGCTCACCAGAATCCCCTATTCTCTCTCTCTTTCTCTCTCTCTCATTTTCTCTCTTGCACCCTGACTAATGCAAATATTATATTGATGATCTATAAAATGGAGGTAGTAATATTTGCTCTTCCTTTCTGACAGTCTGGGGAAATCCCAAGTTTGTTGTAAACATCCAGAGTGGCAGGTAAGATGATACTGAATAACAGCCAGTTAAGTGCTTCTCCCAGGTTCCCAGAGCAATTTGCCACATTGGAATAACACAGTTAGACTATGAAGCTTTTCTAGGTGAGTTCTGACCCTTTGGGTTGGTGAAGACATAAAGGTTCAGATCACTGGGGTCCTGACACTAAATTATTCCCAAAGGAAATCTAGTGACTCTAATATCAGATGATGACTAGACTGTTCTTATAAAAACAAAATAATCATGTTCCACTTTACTTATTTTGAAACATTAAAACAAAATTTTTGCAACTAAATCAATAGCTGAATAAGAATTTGCCTTTAACCTTGAGCTTTCTGGGAACAAGGTTGAACGACAACAACAAAAACCATGAGAGAAGACGGTAGTTGATGATTAACTGGCACATTTCAAGGGTCCTAATGCTGAAAAACCATTGTTGCTCTGGTTGGAGAAAGGGCTGGTGTAAGAGCCTTTGCCATCCTCCTAACCCAGGCCTCTCTTCCTTACTAAGAAAAATCTCCCCTGATTACCCTACTCTATATATGGGAGGTGCAGGGTTTCCCTTTGTATGAAAGTCCTCCAAAATTCCTCAACTGGCTCTAATTTGGGATTAAAACCAATTGATAAATCAATTTATCAAGGTAATAATTATTTGACAGAATTACAAGCTAGTGCTTTAAACTGTGTTTGATTTGACAAAATCATAGAATCAATTAGTGCTAGGAAAAGGCCAGTCTTGTCACCATACACCTCTTATTATTGCCATTCCCTATCACTCCTGCTGGCATCAATTACTTCATCCTACGGGGCACAGGAGTCAGAGCCGTTGAAAGGTAGACAGCAATGTCTGGTGACCTGGTGACTCTACTGACAGCAGACTGCAACTACATTTTTTGAAAAAACTAATCAGCTCTATATAAATTTTTCTGTTGCATAGATGTGATCTAAAACACATAAAAATTCTGGGGCTTGAAAATACTTCTATCAGTCTAAAGACCATGTTCTTTGAAATTGATTTTTAAAAGCTATGGCCTTATAGCGGTGGCATTTTGGGATTTGAGTTTTATTTTCAACTTTAAATCTTTATTTTAAAAGCAGGTGTATCATCAGAAAAAAACAGAGTTTGTATCAAATTGCAGAGGAATTTGATCCTGCGAGTGATTGTTGCTAAGGGACTATTTCATGCAAATTAATCTGTAAACATTTAGCAGCTAGATCCTTGATGGGAGGGGGAAGAGTGGAGAAAATTAGTCAGATGGAGAGCAAGAAAATTACTCCCATCTGATTAGAAAAAGATAATCATGGTGTTTTCATGCAGCCCAGCAGCATCATGATGTTTCTCTAATTTCTCTTTCATTTTTGCTTGTCTTGGGTTGATTGAGGGGGAGTCCTGAGGAGTATGGAAGGAATACCTAGTGCTCAAAATGTTGCCTGGACAAGTAAGGCTACTGAATACACTTCAGGTTAAGACGTAAGTAGGTATCTCATTAAAGAAAAAATTAATAGCTGGGAATATACTTGGCAGATTTCTCCCCAAAACCTCATTGAAGTTTTCAGAGTTGCCAATGAATCCTGGTTGAATTGGAAAGATGTGTTTTACCAATATGTGAGAGAAAGCAAGAGCTACTGACGGCCATGTTTGGGATTGGTCAAATATTACCTGCAAAAGATGCTTCTAGAAAACTCATTTGAAAAAATTTCAGTGATAAATATTTACCTTTCTAAAGGTATGGTGCTAGAGATGAGTAATTAGCTATATTTAGTGTGGCTCTTATTTATGCAATTATTTAGTGTTTTAAAAGTTTATGTAAGTTGAAACTGAACCAATACCTATTTTGTTTAATTGTGCCTGAGTCTGGAACATGGAAACATAATTAAAATGTGGTTAGAGTATACATTTACTCTAGCAAATCTAAAGTTAAAAAGTAATGGCAATTGTGATGGAAATGCTCAATATCTTGCCTAGAGTGGTTGTTACATGAATCTGCACATGTAATAAATTGCACACACACACACACACACACACACAAGGATGCATTTAGAACTGGTGAAATCAGAATAAGGTTGGTGGATTGTATCAATGCCAATTTCCTGATTGCGGCATTGTACTGTAGTTATGGAAGATGTTATTGTTGGGGGAAACTAGGAAAAGGGCTAAACAGAGCTCCCTGTATCTACAATTACCTCAATTAAAAGTTAAAACAATTCTGAATATCATAAAGTACATTACTTTTTATTTACTTCCTTGAAAACTGACACTTAACCATTGTAAAAGCTAACACATTGAAATTAACTCTGAAAAATTGTGGAAGAATTCTGACCATGCCATTTTTCTACAGAGCAAAAAGCAATAAGCCTTCACTTATATACCATCTACTTGTGGTTCCAAAAGAAAAATTCTGAATTATTGTTATGCTCATGAATCATGTTCATAAAATTGTGAACATGTTATGAGTATAATTTGTTTTGAATTAATCCAACAGGACAGAGCCACGAAATATAATGTATTCTGTATAAACACCTTCTTGCTATAAGAGCACAAAAAACTATTTCTTTTTATCATATTGCCTGTAGATGATTCAGTTTGAAAAGATACATTAAAAATTTTAGAACACATTAAAATATATTTTTAAATGATTATTAAAAATATGAATTTAAAAATTAAAATTGCATTTATTTACATTGTTTACTATAATAAATGACCCTGTTGGTTATGTGCAATGTTAAATATTGAGACAACTTTTTTTTTTTAATTCTTAAAGATTATTATGAAATATGCATCATTTATTTACTCACCAACTATTGATGAATAGCTGAGCCTTGCTAGATGTCAAAGATATGATAGTGAAGCCCTGGCCAGAGTGGTTCAGTGGTTAGAGTGTCTGCCCTCACACCAAAGGGTTGCAGGTTCAATTCACATCAAGGGCATGTACCTGGGTTGCAGGTTTGATCAATGTGGAAGACAACCAACCAATGTTTCTCCCCCTCTCCCCCTCCCTCCCTTCCTCCCACTCTCTAAAACTCAATGGAAAAATATCCATGGGTGAGGGTGAACCAAAAAACAAACAAACAAACAAAAGATATGATAGTGAACAAGAAAAATGAGTTTTAACTTAATGGTGCCTTCTGTCCAGCTGAGAACACATAAGAATAATGTTATAATAACACTTATTTTTAAATAGTAGTGCCAGATCTGCTGCTAATCACTCTGTATTCATGTTTTCATTAATATTCACTATAAACTTTCAAGTAGGCTCTGGAAGGCAGGTGTCTGGAATAAAGGGGGCTTTGATGCAAGTGACAGAATGAGTTAGAACTTGGAAGAACTCAATGTTCTAATAAATATCACTGGTAAATTATGAAGAGAAATATCCACTGAAACTTAGAGAAATAGCAATAAAATTCTTATTTGGACTGTACAGGCACAACCAGGACACCCATAATATTGACCTATACAGAAGGAAATACAGTGCTAGTATACTTGATGCTTCACAAAAAAGCAGCTACATAGCCTGCCCTGGCCGGTGTGGCTCAGTTCATTGGGCACCGTCCTGTGCACTGGAGGGGCTCCCCTTTGATTGTCAGTTGGCTCAGGTTTCGGGCTTGATTCCCAGTTGCAGGGGGTGTGTGCAATGTTCCACTCTTACATAGAGGTTTCTCTCTCCCTCCCTTTCCCTTCCTCTCTCTCTCTCTAAAATTAATAAAAACATTTAAAAAAATAGCTACATAGTCATACTAATGAAAACATAATTTTCTGGTACTCAACTTTTAAAGACTATAGATAAGCTATAAAAGTTTTTTTAAGTGATTGCAGGAGAAAATGTAAATGTCAGTGTAAAGTTACAGCTGAGCAAGGCTGGTAGGTGGAGGGCAGTGAGGGAAAGCATTAGGCTGCCCAGAGAAAGGCACTTCTGTGGTCGATGGAACAAGACAGGGAATTCAAAGATGCTGTTTGAGGTCCAGAGGTCACCTCCGCGAAGGTGGAGGAATGAAGACGAGCCAGGTGAGAATTAAAGCTCCTCTACCTTAGCAAGAAGCTGGGAGACAGTGTTCAAAGTTAATAACCCCAAATTAATATATTAATAACAGTACAATTTTGAGGGGGAAACACACCCAGAGGTGGCTAAACATGATTGTTTCTGAAATGCAGAAATGACTAGGGGTGAATATGAAACAAGAGGACAGCGTAGGTCACAGCCGCACCCGCCGCCTCCTGCAGCCACATCAAAATCACAACTGAAATGCAGAACCACCGTCTCAGAGCCTCCTGAGACCCGGCTGCACAGAAGCCCCACAACCAGGGAGCTGAGGAAGCACCGAGACGGGAGGAGGGGGGGAGATGCGGGTGGATATGGGCTGGATCCCGGAGACCGTGCCGAGGTTTAAACCAGGAGGAGGCGGGGGTTTCCCGAGGAGCGAGGGGTCCCAGCCCCCAGCAGGCCCCCAGCCCAGGGCTCCACGCCGGGAAGAGACGTCCCCACAACTCCGGGCTGGGAAACCAGCGGGGACTGTCGCTGAGGGTCGCGGAGGCTGCGGGAGCCCCAGCAGCTCCTCTAAAGGGCCCGGCACGGACTCACTCGGACGCTCCCTCTGAGCCCAGCGCCGGGCAGCAGCCTGAAGGGACCCGGGACACTCGGGGAGGAACTAACCTGCCTGAGATCCGGGCGAGAGCTGGAGGGGCGGCTTCCTCCCAGGCAGAAGGGCTGGCGGAGGCCACGGCTCCTGTGGCGAGTCCTCCCCGCACACAGCCGGCAGGCAGGCGCCATGTTTGAGTCGCCAGCACCTGACTCACACCGTGGGCCCCGCCCCGTGATTCCCGGGGGCCCCGGGAGTGGCAAGAAATTTTCAAAGTGATGAAAAGCAAGGACCCACAACTAAGATTGCTCTACCCAGCAAAGCTATTATTTAGAACTGAAGGTCAGATAAAGAGTTTCTCAGAGAAGAAAAAGCTAAAGGAGTTCATCACCACCAGACCAGCACTACATGAAATGTTGAAGAGTCCTCTTTAAAAAGAAGCTAATAAAGAAAAGAATCTGACAAACTAAATAGATCCAGAGACATTGATGCATGCAACAGATGATCATATTTCAGAGGGAAGGGGAAAGAGGGGTGGAGGGTGGGAAGAGGTTAACCAAAGAAGTTATATGCATATATGCATAAGCCATGGACACAGACATTAATGGAGTGAAGGCCTGGGGAGGGGGTGGGAGCGGGGTGGAGGGGGTCAATTGGGGGGAAAATGGGACACCTGTAATACTTTCAACAATAAAGATAAATTTATAAAAGAAAGAAAAGAAAACATACTTGTCTACTCTGTATGCACATATGGCCCTGACTGAGAGATTATAGTTTCTGAGCATTTTACTTGCTGAAATAAAAAAAACCTACTGAAGCATCTGGTGAGGTAGCAATGCAATATCTGTAAAGAGAATGTTTCCCAATTTAAATCTATTCAAATAATCTTGGGAAATTGTTGAAAATAATTGTTGATCTGAGATCATTTGTTTTAGAAAATTAGACTTGCAACATAAAACACATTATTTCTGCATAGTGTTATTGACATGATATATGTTTAAAAGCATATAGGTAGTAAAAAGTCTTGCTACGTAGAGCAGGTACTGAAAAGGCAAATTTTAGGAGATGGTAATGGCAATAATTTTGTTATAACAGCTGCCTCAGAGAGGAAGTCTTGTCTTCAGAGCCTACTTTCCTGTTTAAGGGAAAGAGCACAGGCTTAGCTGTTAGTTGGCAAAAGTGGAGCAGGAATCCAGGTACATAGCTCAAATTGTCTCAGTCTATTTATCTGTAAAATGAAGTACTATTGTCATTCACTGAATCACTAACAGCACTGTTGAACACCCAGTAATAACTGTTAACATGTACTGGGCATTTACTGTCTGGCAGCTTCTGTATTAAGAGCTTGTACGTGAATCTCATTAGATCCTCCCAGCTGTTAGAATTCACACTTGAAACAGGAGGACACTGAGGGTCACAGTGGCCCTAGTTCTCAGTAGGGTTAAGTGGTGGAAAATAAACTAAAACATTTGTGTTTCTGATTTCAAAGCCCTTGTACTTAAAATGCTACCCTGAATTGCCCACTTTATGTGAACTTAAGGGTTGTCACAGTTCAAGCACTCTATTAGTACCTCTAATTACTGCGCCCTGGGTCCTGGTGGTGGGGCTCACAGCTACTATAGGATATTCACAGTCCACACGTGTTCAAAGAAAATTTGTAGACTGGGTAACATTATACACGTACATGAACTATGACAGTCCAATAGTAAATAGATGCCATATGATTAATTAAAATCAAATGTAGTTAAATAATTATTATGTCTATAATAATATAACAATTTCTAAATGCACAGTTTATATTAATTATGGAAAATTAAAGTTGTATTAATGTTAAACAGGGATCATTAGTCTCAGAGTCACTGTACACTCCAGGAGTGTCATTCACATAGACCCCTATGTGAATATGGTCCCATGGAGTCATGTAATGCACATGTTTTAACCCTGCCTGTGTCCAGATTCAAAGCCTGGAATTCAGCGTTTGATTGAAATGAAAATTGATGAAACATGAAATAGAATCTTTTATTGTATTGGATTTGTTTATACTACCAAAAAAGTGCCTTTAGAGATACATAGGTAACATTATTTGATTATGAGTAACAGCAAAACAAAATAATTGTGACAAACAGATTGATATGTTGCTTCATGGTGTCAAGGACCACGCTGCTTTCCTGACCCTCCACAGCACTCAGCACGTGCCGTTCTACTGTAGGACTGCAGAATCTCCAGCAGTCATGTCCACATTCCAGGCTGTAGGAAAGAGGGAAGGGTTAAAAGGGTGTACATGTCTCTAAGGACACATTTGGGAACCCTTTTGCCTATATCTTATTAACCACAGGACATAAGGGAGGCTCTATGTATTAGAGCTAAAACTTACTTAAATACTTGGGAAGGGGAAAAGGGAGAATGGATATTGGGGAAAAAATATCAGCCTCTGCTAACCATATTGGTGTCTGGTCATAGTCCTTTCCTTTATTTCTAAAACTAAAGCTAAGAAGTATTTCCCAGCACTTCATATTCTACATGTATTTTTAAGACTTGTTCATCCACACTAGTGTGTCCTAAGGATTCAGTAATAAAATTGTTATGGTTTCTTTTAACATTAAACCCAATAATACATGTGGGTACCACTTTGGTATACCTTTCAACTTGGTTTTAAGGGTAATATATTACAGATGCAAGGAAAAGCAGGGAACTTATGAACGCATCTGGTTGGGAGAGTCACATTTTCTTTTCTCATCTCCGGATTTTTTCAGAAAAGAACCACCAGTCTTCATGAGGCCTGTATTAGTTTGGAAGAACTGCCATAACAAAGACTGGGGAGATTAAATAACACAATTTGTTTTCTCACAACTCTAGAGGCTAGAAGTTTGAGATCAAGGTGTTGGCAAGGTCGCTTTCTTCTGAGGCCTCCCTCCTTGGCTTGGAGATGGCCATCTTCCCTCTTTTTTCTCACAAGGTCTTCTCTCTGTATGTGTCTAACCTCCTCTTATAAGAACACCGTTATATTGGACTAGGGAGCGCCCTAAGGACTTCATTTTAACTTCATGTTCTATTTAATGAACCTATCCCAAATATAGTCACATTCTGAGGTACAGGGGCTCAGGGCTTCAACATACAATTGTGGAGGAGACACAAGTCAGCCCCCAACACCGTCCCTCCTTTACCCACACAGATGTACGTGCACACTCATGGCTTCTCCAAACTTTAGTCTCCTATTTTGCCTGCTACTTCCCCGACTTTTCTTGCATACGCATTGGCTGGTTCTGCTTTTTGTCTTCTGCTTTCCTTTATCTATTCCTGTTTTCTGAATGTACCAAGTTAGTTTTTGTCTAGGGCCTTTTCCTTCTGCCTCAAACACTCTTCTTTTTAAAAAAAGTTATTTATTTTTTAATCTTTCGATTACAGTTTATTTTCAGTATTATTTTGCGTTAGTTTCAGGTGTACAGCATAGTGGTTAGGCAATCACATACTTTACAAAGTGTTCCCCCTGGTAGTTTCAGTACCCTCCTGGCACCGTACATAGTTATTACAATATTATTGACTATATTCCTGTGCTGTACTTTATTTCCCTGTGACTATTCTGTAACTACCAATCTGTGCTTCTCAATCCCTTCACCTCTTCCACCCAGCCCCCCAAGCCCCTCCCCTCTGACCACCAGCAGCCTGGTCTCTGTCTGTCAGTCTGCTTCATTTTCATTTGTTCCTTTATATTATTCTTTAGAATCCACATATAAGTGAAATCATATGGTATTTGTCTTTCTCTTGACTTATTTCGCTGAGCGTAATACCCTCTAGGTCCATCCATGCTGTCACAAATAAGATTTCATTTTTATGGCCCTCAAACACACATTTTTTTAAATCACAATGTCTTCACTTTTCAAGTGTCACGTCTTTAGCAAAGGCCCTGCCTGGTTCGCACTATCAGCAAACAGCATCCACTCCCCCACCCCCTCATTATTCTGTATCTTCTTTTACTACTTTCATTTCCTTCACCAAAATGCTTATTTCTGGGGATTATATCTTACATTGTTGTTTTTATTTCTGTTTTCCCCAATAATATTTTTTTGACC
This sequence comes from Miniopterus schreibersii, assembly GCF_964146895.1. NCBI lineage: Eukaryota > Metazoa > Chordata > Mammalia > Chiroptera > Miniopteridae > Miniopterus > Miniopterus schreibersii. Next base: position 62,811,757 of record NC_138106.1, on the reverse strand, counting down.
TGAAACCATGTTTAGTACATTATTAATATTCAATATGAATTTGATCACAATTTTGAGTCTATTTCAAATAAAGTTTAGAGTTTAAAATGTTGTCTATTTTGCTCCAGTTCTCCATTTTGCTTTGTATGCAGAGCTCTTTCCATCTTTAATGAAATCTACTTTTATTTCTTTGCAGTTGAGACAGTCAAATTTTACCAAATTTGAATAAAAATTTCTCTTGTTATGTACAATCAGGCAAATAAACCTCATATGGCATATCCATGCTTCTTTTCTAAATATTTATAGTTAAGCAGAGTCCCATTACATAAAAGACATTTTTCAATGGAATTATGAAAATATGTGTCCTCACTTTATTTAAACAATATGTATTCCAAAATATGGCCTGTAGTCAGTTTTTGGCAATTTTAAGGTATTAGGGGAAGGCTCACTATTTGTAAAAATAACACTCTGAAGGCTTTTTTAAAACAAAGGAGAGTTTTATGATGTGAATAATTTGTCTCTAAGTAGCAGTACTTCAATAATCTTGAGAAAATCGCAGTTTCTTTGACCCTTTTTAGATGTAAAAAATTGTTCTAATAATAATGATAATAACAATGAAATAATCACAGAGTAATTAATCACAGAGCCATTATAAGATGAAATAAAAGTATTACAAGAGAACACTTTGTAAAGTACAATACTTTAAAAATGCTAGAAATTATCCTTTAAATCAAAACATGAACTATTTGAGGGCCTATGATTTGAAGCACAAGGACCAAGCAGGGAAAATGTTATTTTAGCTCTAAAATAAGAAAACTATGTTGGAACTAAGTTACAGAAACTTTTTCAACCAGAAGTGGAATGTCCTGGTAAATATAATTGGTAAACCTTGACAATAAAAATCAATTATATGATCACTTGTGTGTGTTTTTTCTTCTTAGTTTTAATTTTGGTTCAATTGATTATCTAGAATACTTACCTCTGGCATCATATTCTTAAGTTTTCCTTCTCCACTGAGAGACTAAAAATGAGATACTTATCTTTCTAATTCTTAAGATATATATTTCAAAGTGCTAATGCAGAATGTAGAAAAACTACCAAGATCCCAAATAGAAATACCTTAATTATTTCCCTATATATTATACCTCTTTTGCTCTCCCCAGCCTATGGATACCAACAAAGTTATACTTTATTTACTCACATGATAATAGCACAAGACCCCATGCACTTTCTTACCAGAAATTACTACTACAGAGACACTCCTTTGTGTATTTCAGAGAATTTTCTCAATGTACTGCTTCACATGATACCAGAAAAAGATGGTCAGATTCTTTGACTTGGGCCCCTTCCTGGCCACTACTCTGCCATGCCTGCTGCTGAAGACACTTGTGAATTATGATTTCTGCTGGGCAAAATTATCTGTACTACTGATGCCACTTCTTCTTCATTCCCATGTCAGATGGGTTCCAAAGTTCAGTCCTGACACTTACTTGCTGGCCTAGATGTTGGCTGCTCTGGAAGTTAGTCCCTAACTGCCCTACTGTGACTGCCAAAGGCCACCTCACTGCTGACCTGCTGCTGGCAAAGAGTAAAAGCTCAGTGTCTCTGCTCATTTCCACACTGTGTCCTCATGCCCAAGAGAAGGCTACGCCACACCAGGAATCATTCCAGGCCTTTCCACCCTAGAGTCTGTGATGGTTAACTTTATATGACAGCTTGACTAGGCCAATAGGTGCTCAGATACCTGGTAAAACTTTATTTCTGGGTGTGTCTGTGAGAATGTTTCTAGAAAAGATTTGTATTAGAATCAGTAGACTGAGTAAAGAAGATCTGCCCTCACCTATGTGGGCAGAGTATCATCCAATAAGTTAAGGGCGGGATAGAACAAAAAGGCAGAGGGAGGGTAAAAGTTTTCAGTCTTGTTGAGCTGAGACATCCATCATCTGTCCTTGGACATCAGAGCTCTTGTTCTCAGGTCTTAGAACTCTGGGACTTATACCAGTGGTTCCCTCCTCCACTCTCTCTGGACTTCTGCCTCAGACTGGGAGCTACACTATTGGCTCCCCTGGTTCTTGGGCCTTTGGACTCAGACTAAATTATACTACCAGCTTTCCTTGTTCTCCAGCTTGCAGAGGGCAAATCATGGGACTTCTCAGCCTCCATAACTGCATGAGCCAATTCCTGTGGTTAATATCTTCATTTATCTATATCTATCATCTATCTATCTACCTATTATCTATCTATCTATCTATCTATCTATCTATCTATCTATCTATCTATCTATCTATCATCTGTCTGTCTGTCTGTCTGTCTATCTATCTATCTATCATCTATCTATCTATCATCATCTATCTATCATCTATCATCTATCTATCTATATCTATCTATCTTTCTATCATCTATCTATCATCTATCTAATCTGTCTATCTTTATCATCTCTCTATTATTTCTATCATCTATCATCTATCTATCATCTATCTATCTATCATCTATCTATCTATCTATCTATCTATCTATCTATCTATCTATCATCTATCTATCTATCTATCATCTATCATCTATCTATCATCTATCATCTATCTATCTATCATCTATCTAATCTGTCTATCTTTATCTATCATCTCTCTATCATTTCTATCATCTATCTATCATCTATCTATCTATCTATCTATCTATCTATCTATCTATCTATCATCTATCATCTATCATCATCTATCTATCATCTATCATCTATCTATATCTGTCATCTATCTATATCTGTCATCTATCTATATCTATCATCTATCTATATCTGTCATCTATCTATATCTGTCATCTATCTATATCTATCATCTATCCACCCATCCATCCATCTCCTATTGGTTTCGTTTCTCAGAAAAATCCTGACTAATAGCAAACCCATGTTTCTTTGGATCCAATTCCTAGGAAAAAGTTCCTTCTCTCCATCAATTCAAATTCTTGTCCCATAATCTATCCCAGGATTAACCATACCTCAATGATAAACAGTGGATATATCCTTACACTTCAGAGGATAATTTCATCTTCACTCACCAGGTCATAGACAAGACCCATGGCTCTGATTATACCATTAAAAATTAACCTGAGTGATAAATCTCCTGAAATCCAACTATTCAGTTCTTCATATGATCACTTTGTTACCTGTATTAAAACTAGACTGGTACTAGATATTTTGAAAGCCTTTAAAGTTTGTGGGGAATGACTACTCAGGCTGAATAGAGTTAATAAATCTTAGCAATAAAACTCATTTTATTAAAGGCTATTGCTAACTAAGTACATGATATTTTATAGTGTAACTAACATTCTTTATAATTTAACTATAGGCAATAATTCATATATCTGTTAATTTCCATATTTTTTTGCTGGTCTTCAGAATAGACTGGTTATAACAGTGAATACACCAGACATATCTTCAATAGAAGTGTTCTTTAATTTGCAGATTTCTTAAGTAAAAGATACATTATAAGCATTCACATCCATAAATATTGGGATTTATTTGATATATGATTATGTATGTAATGTGTAATCATTGTCTTTACAGGTTAGTACTTTTACAGGAGATAATGGTCTCACCTGGAAAGAAATCTTGCATTCAAGTGCTCTTTGTTCTTATCATGTTGCTTAGCCTAAGTACTAAATGAGAATATTATGTAATAAGAATTACTGAACTTGATCCTGTTCTCAGATGTTCAAATTCATATTAACTTTAAATCTTTTACTCAGAACATCTATTATTATTATATGTGCCCTTTCAGTACAAATGATGCTAAGTAATTATGCAGAATAATAGCATATTTGTGCACAGTGATGTGAAGTGAATTTTGGATAACTCTTTGAGCTTTTACAAAAAGTTGATACCAAATCAATCACAAAGGATGTTCTTTTATCTCACTGTGCATTTCTTTAAGTTAACTTTAGGATCATAATGCAAATGCAAGGAAATTTACAAATCCCCACACTTCACACTATCCTTTTGTATCTAAGAGTCTGTCTGGTTCAGAGTGCAATCTCAATTACAATTTATAGTTGGAGTTAGGCAACACATCCTGGTATGCAGTTCTAGTTTTATGCATTTATTTGAGAAAGATATTGAGTCTCCTAGCAAATAACTTGTCCATACAAGGATCATGAAAACATTTGAATATCTGCTGATCTTTGGACAGGGCCCAAATAAATCCAAAGTACAGAGAGTGCCATGAGATCTTGAGAAAACTTGCTAAGGGACAAAGAGTCTCGTTACACCAACCAAATTTGGTGGCATAACCTAAATTGTAGGAGTCAGTGATTCCAAGTACAGTGAAAAGTTGCATTTGAACTCTGTTAATTTTAGTAAGTTAAACTTACCACAGTTTTATCTTACATTTTAGGTAATCTAATGTGCTCCCAAGACTTGTGTAAGTTTTGTGTGGTTATTGTCTACATCATACTCTGGGTTCTTCTTCTGCTGAACTAGGTCTCATTCACTTTGGCAATGTGAAGACCACTGGTGACATTAATTTTGAGCTGATTCCATGGGGTCATGAAGGTGAGGGAGTCTTGAGATGAAGAGTGAGAAGTGAGGAAATAGAGGTATGATAAAAAGCTATTTCAAAGGGCTCTCTAGAGGAAAGATTGGTGAAATGGGGCTGTAGATGGAAGGTGAAACTAGTAGCTAAAGAGACATTTGTAAATATGGAAAATATTGAAGCATATTTCTATGTGAATAATAAAACAATTATATAGTTTACCTTGTGCCAGAAACAGTGTTCTACAAGTATCAATTTATTTAATTTTCAATTTTCATAAGAACCTTTCATCTTAGAGATCAAATTGATCTACATCAAGGGTTAGTAATGGACTCAATGTCAAGCAGCTACTACAGGGTGGGGCCAGCATTCCAATCCCAGCACTCTATTTCTAGAGTTTACACATTCTCTAGAGTATAGGGAGGGCACTGCCTCTCATAAAAATATGAATGATCTTCTAGGGAGAGAGAAAGTAATGGGGAGATGGGGGAATATTGCAGAAAAGATACCTGAAGGATGAGAAGAGAGGGTTGGAATCAGTGTGTAAATGGAAGGGTTCAATCCTTAGAAGTGAGAACAGTCTCTTTGATGGACTGTAGGTGAAGGGAAGCTGTTCGCCTTTGTGGTGGCTCTCTTCTAATTTTGTATTTCTTATCTCCTGAGTGTAATAAGAATCAGGAATGAAGTAGAGAAGGCTAGTGTTGAATGTTAACAGAAGAGAAGAATTGTGAAATATATGCAAAATAATGACCTCATTTCCTTCATTTCCAACCTCAGATCTTGAAAAGGATATCACCCAAATCAGGTGGCTCATAAATTTAGGATTTCGGCTACATTTTACCACAGAGCTTGAATGACAACCAGCTGTGCTGTGGTTACTTAGTTAGTTAGTGATCCAGGAATTCTCTTCTTCATGAGGCTTGAGCTCCTTTACATGGCAGAATTTCATGAAAATAAGGAAATGAGTTTTTTCTAAAAATCTTATTAAGGACATATGGGAATTAAAACAAGGTTGTAAGGTGGCAAAGGGGTAACTGGAAGCATTTCATGTGCCTCGTTAAAACAAAATACCACAAAGGAAAAAAAATGAACCTTTAAACCCAATAGTCTGAGACTTCACCCCTGGAAGTTTTATTTTCCTGCAGATTAAGCATGTCTTTTTATTTTCTTGGAAAGAGATCTGCTTGTAAAAGTGTTTTATGTACAGTTTAAGTGCCATTACTTTGGTGTCACAGGAAAATGTGCATTACTTTGTGAGTGTTCTCAGTATCTTTCCTTCTTACTCCCTATCAAGACATGTTTTCAGCTCCTGGTCCATTAAAGCCTGAGGTGTACAAATATGTAAATCCATGCACTATGAATTTGTTGAAAATTTGGCAATAATGCAATCATCCCTTCTGTTACTCATATTTTCAGGTGTAGCATCCTTGACCTAGGTAGGCTCTTGCTAGGACAATGCAATCATTTTGAGAAATATAAGGTACCAAAGATTTTGCCTTACTTGTCTAGATGACCAATTATCTTTAACCAGTGGCTAGTTTTCTCAGTTATTCTAAAAGCCATTTGACTCTTTTTGCTTCTATTAGGAGTTTTCAGCCAAACTAGTTAATCAGTGCATGTTTGTGAACCTAGATATAAAAGTGATATATCTGCACTCTTGTGACCTCCTTCCTTTGTTTTTGTTTTTGTTTTTAAATATTTCTATAAGTGATTGATTTTATTTGCCCTTGATAGTACTAAAGCTTTAATAAGATGTCTCTTAACCTAATGAGGTCACTCATTTTTCCAAAACTCAGCACTTCTTGGAGCTACTGGTAGAGGCGTAACATCTTCCAGGCAAACCTGCTAAGGAGCAGTCCTCAACCTTTGTATGCTCTAAAGTAGCATTTTAAATGCCTTCTGGTTTTAGCCCCTAGCACAGTCTGACCACTACTTCTTTCATTCCTGTGACAGGGAAGAAAGCTCTCTAGAGCGACATCAGCTCCACTGGGGTAGTGGGCCTGACCTCCCACCTTTGTATCCACTACTACCAGCCTCACGGTATCTTGCTTGATCATTGGGGGCCAATCATTGACTTCAACCTTCTTCTGTCTTGTCTCTTGCTAATTTTCTGTCAGTGGCATTCTCATACCTAAGCATTTGCTCTTTCATCTAACATCTCTACTTTTTTTTTCTCAACTGAGGTTATGTTTTTATTGATTTTTTAGAGAGAGGAAGGGAGAGAGAAAGAAACATCAGTCAAGTTGCCCCTTGTATGCACCTGGACTGGGGATCGAAGCCACAATCTTTGGATGTATGGAATGATGCTCCAACAACTGAGCTACCAGCCAGGGCTTACATCTCTACTTCTGAGAATAATTTAAAATTTTCACTTAAAAAAAAAATTATATATATATATATTGATTTCAGAGAGAGGAAGGGAGAGGGAGAGAGAAAGATAGAAATATCAATGGTGAGAGAGTCATTGATCGGCTGCTTCCTGCACGCCCCCAACTGGGGTTCAAGCCTGCAACCCGAGCATGTGCCCTGACCGGTAATTGAACCTTGATCTCCTGGATCCTAGGTCGATGTTCAACTGCTGAGCCACGCCCGGCTGGGCTAAATTTTCACATTTTTATGCTGACCTGTTGGAGTCTACACATAAGTGATACTGAAACAATGTATTTAAAAAATTTTATTTTACAACTAAAAAATGATGGTGAAAATTTGCAGCTATTGCTGTAGAAAGATGTATAGAATGTTAAGAGACAAAAGAGGATTCATACAAAATATACAGAATATGATCCCATTTTGTATAAAAATGTCTTTAAGTAGTTCAGAAAAAATTAGAATGTAAACTGATTATCTCTGGTAGCATGGTGATAATCCAAATCCCTTTGAATTTTATTCATCATTAAAGTATTTTACTTGTTTAATATAAAGCTTGGGGTGGGGTGAGGAATAGTTTCCCTTTCCATATGGCCCTTCATCATATAGAATTTTAAGTCACCTGCGAGTCTGTGTGTGAGATGCCTGTTAGCTCCCATTATTCTGCTTATTAAGTTTAGAATGATGGCTATCCCCCACACCTACTTACTCTCTCTGTAAACTTATGCAAGTCACCTGAACTTGTCTGTGCCTCAGTTTCCTGGCCTATAAAATGGGATAATAATAATACCTACATCAAAGGGTTGATTTGAGAACTTAATAAGTGTGAAAAGCTTAGAACAATGACCTAAACAACAACTCTTTTTGTTTTTCTTTATTCTCATGTATTTAATCCCAACGACATGTTAAACAATATGGTAGAACCTGAAACTAGGACAGAGAAAAGTATGGAATCAACACCTGTTCACAGTTTAGAAGGAAGGACAGATAAATAAATAGATGATTACAATGGATATGCTGATTAGTGTAGAAGGAATATATAGAGTGTTATTGGAATGTTTAAGAAGGACATGTGACCTAAGGTAGAATGCTTCCTCAAACGTGACATCATGAAGAAAGAGGAATCATTTTGGGGAGGAGGAGTTTCAATTAGGTGGGCCAGGATCCGAAGCCAGAGGGTAATAACACTGGTTTCAAACTTTTCTGTCTCCAATCCAACATGCTATGAACTTGAACTTCCAATTCTGCTGTAAACATCTCAGTTCTTCTACACACTTCTAGTAGTCTATGTCATGGAGACATTAATTTTTCCGTCTTCTAGGAGCTATAAAGAAATTATAATAATTTTTAATAAAAGAAACTGAAAATTCATTTGTAATATCTCCTTTGGGAATGGAATAATTAAAATAAATAACATTTTAAGCCAAAGGAGGAAAAAGGCAAATCTTAGAAAAAAGTTCATGTGCAATTGCTAGACTCTGGCTTTGATTGCTCACTTATAAGAGTTTTCTTTAAAATGTTTAGATTGAAACCTTTAAATGAAAAGGAGATAGAGAAGGCACAACTAATTTCTGTATGCACTGAGATAACATTTAATGGTTTAATTAAGATGCAGATTAAGTAAGTGGTAGATATAAAACCTTACTATTCTGGGGTATAACCAATGCTTGAAGAGAATGGTGTTTTCACTTTGAACAAACAATGCAAATGAAGGAAATCCTAGTTGCTAAAGAGTGGTGTTGCCAGATTGCTATATTATCTGCAATATGTACAACAATCTTTTATTCTAACTTCACTTTTTTATTTTTGTAGTTCATATTCAGTATAGTTTTGGTGTCATTTATAGTTTCATATATAGTAAAAAAAGTAAATTTTAGGAGCTTTCCTTTGGATCTAATTAGGTATAAATTATTTTAGTCATAGAGGTATGATAAAACAGTTAGCCCCTGACTTTTTCCCCCTCAGGGGACAGCAAGAATGCAGTCCCCCACTACCACAAATTATGCAGTTGAGTTTCTCACATTTGGGGAAATCTCAGGGCCAGCGTACCCAAAATGCAACAAATAAGCCTTGTCCTGGGAGAACCACCTTCGTGATCATGGTATCTCCCCTGCCAGGTAAGTATAGTCCCTGACTTTAAAAAAAAGATTTATTGTGATAAAAACATATAGTATAAAATTTATTATCTAAACCATTTTAAGTGTACAGTTCAGTGAAATTAAGTGTTTTAAAATTGTTATACAACCATCACCAGCATCCATCTCCAAAACTCTTTGCATCTTGCAAAAATTAAGCTCTATACTCATTAAAAAATGATGCTTCATTCCTTCTTCTCCCTAGTCCCGTGACTTTTAAATAAAATGTTTTTTTAAAAATCTGAACTGCAATTTATCGTATGTGCAACATAGTAAATGTCGATTGAATTCAATTCTGAAACTAGTCCACAAAAGCCCATTTATAGGTTAGCTCACAAGACCCATTAAATGGATTAGGTAGACAAGTAGGATTAGAAATCATAACAATCAGTAAGCTGATCTTTGTGGTCAACGAATGGTATTTATACAAAAACATTGCTTTATTGGGTACAAGATGATAGTTAAACAAAATGTGAAAACAGGCAGTTTGTTTTTGGTATCTGTCATGCCTTTTATTGTATTTATCTTCTTAAATTCAGGTGTTTTGCTCTCCAACTCCTAGCTGCACACAGGTCTATATCATTTCCTGAGAGTCCCACATTTTCAAAGTACCTTCTTCTTTTTGCAAATTTGGTTGGAGATTTTCAAAACTGAAGTTGGAGGTGTTTTATATTAAAACAGGCTTGAAGGATACCTGTGAACAACATTCTACAAGTCATTTTTCATATTCTAGAACCCATGAGAGTTCAGAGGAAGTATTACATCACCAGATGAGAGTATGAGGCAGATTCCATCATACCATACAAGATATTAAACGAAGGGCATTTATAAGTACTAGTGATGAGGTTCATTACATCCTGGGCTCATATCAGCCATTTTAATTATGCCAACTTTGTGACTTACAGAGAAGCTGCTCTGTTATTAAACTTAAAACATATTAAATTATGTTTGCTACAGTTGGATCATAATTATTGAACTTTATAAATTCTTCTCTAGTCAGAACCTCAATTCACGTTCTCTATTCATTATGCTTTTCACATTTTATACTTCTTGAGGAACTTGAACCTGACATGGGGTGGGGAGAGGGAAGGGGTGAAAGTTTAAATTGTAAATTTTGGAGTAGGAAAGGTGGCTGCCAATTCCTAGGCAGGAGAGCATTCCTCTAAGCATCTGTGGGTTGTTTGCATACAGGAGCCTACATCTAATGATCCTCATCTTACTGGTGATCATCAGCTTCTCCTATATCTTGTCAGGAAAAGAAGGCAAATTGTTCTTTAGGCCAGTAGTCACCCAAATAATATTTCATTTCCTATCTTAAGTATCATATTCATTATTTCCTGGGACAATTTCAATCATTCTAGTACCAGGCCTCACCCAGCTCTGATTAGACAATCTCTTACCTCTGAGTTTTGATTTGCTGGAAAACTGACAACCATTTACTTTTGTGATATAAACTCTTGCTTTTTGGTCAAGTTTGTATTGTGATAGTTTGCCCTGGGATCTCTGCCAGCATGCAAACTTTTTGGGGAGAAATGAAGGAAAGGAAAGATTTCTTTCGATCTTTAAATGTTGAAGATGTGTATGATTTCCAGTGTTTCCTCGCAGTTGTGCATGATGATCGTGGCTAGGATCGACTCATAAGAAAGGACGCTTTCTGATTCAGTGATTCCACGCATTCCATTCAGTCCAGTTTGCCTGTTTTGAGCTCTCCTGTGGCAGAACCATTACTTACCTCTGACTGGTGCTTGGAGGTCAGCCCCTGTTTGAAGGTCATCCCTCAAGTGAACATTACCATTTCTTGCTGGCTAAGACATTTCAGCTAATGCCTTTGTTCTAGAAAGAAATCATGCTACTGATTTTACAGCATACTTTGTCTGGTAATTAAAATAACCACAAGTATTGTGGTCACAAACCTGTTCCATTTATTATCGTATACTATTTTAACAATATTTCAATTCTCAAAGGTTATTCCTATACTGCCTATTATGCTGAAGCAAAAAATTTACTCTTCTAGATGGAGAGTAGTAATCATTAAGGGTTAAGTGTTTGAAAGGCATATTTTTCAGTAACACGAACTTTTTTCTTTTTGTTCTTTTATTTTAATCATTGCTGCACTTGGTATAAAACTGTGCTACCTTCACGTGGGTAATTTTTATAGGTATAATGCCAAGTAAAGTTACCCTTTTCAGCTCAACACATTGCCATGGGATAAAACTAAATAGGGGTTAAAGAAACAATATAAAAGTAAATCAGAACAGACATTTATAGGGAGGAAATAATATTTTTATTGAATGGCCTATAGCAGCAGTAATGTTCAGAAATGGGAAAATGCCATCCTAAGGAGAATAGACAAATAATATAAGACAGTTTGAAGGACCAGATGCTCGTAATTCATAAATTTTTCTCAATGTTATAAAGCTTTTTTTAACAAAAAGGCTATTATTTCTTTATACACTAAGCCTGGCCTATATAAACAAAGGAAGTGGAATTATGTAATGCAGCTGATCAGCTTAAGTCTCATATATCTTTACTTTCTAGATATTCGGTTTCTCTATATATTTGATTATAGATAATTCTATACCAAATTATCTGTTATTTATCTCAATTAATTATGAATATGGGTAAAGTCTTTGGTCTTAGATTATGACTGTACCTCCTCAGGCCTAGTAATCAAAGCTGATCTTTTCTGACCATTCAATTATGCTGTTATAATAATAGTCACTCAGTAGATTTATATCTAGGGGAGATGGGTTAGCGGGGAGAATAAAACCATTAAATAAAAATATTCTGTTGCTACTGTGTCCTATTTCAGTAACTGGAAATACTAGTTTCAGCATGGTTTAACACAGTTAACAGTGACCTATTCTGTGAATGTTCTGGAATATTCAGGCAAAGACTGAAGAACCTTTCGCCAAGAACGTTCTACGTTTAAGCCTGAGTCTGGCTCTACATATTGGTTGCATTCACCTGACAACTCAACAATTATTACTTTTATAAACTTTGGTTTATGCTCTGGAATAACTGGAAGGGTTTGTAGGCTCAGTTTATCACCAGAAATAAGCCAAAAATTATTCACAATGAAGTGCAGACACAGTCTTCAGAGTTCAATGCATGGGGAAAAGTATTTGCTTGTCAAAGGGCACCTGAAAGCTCCGTCTTTCCTTTGAGCCCCTTTTCTCCCTTTAGGTTAGGAGGCCAATGAGCTTCATTTATGCTTTGAGACCAAGGCTCCAAACCTCTATTTGGTTCACAATTTCACAATCTTTTTTACTGCAATACAAATAAACCTCTCTCTCGATACTATATATATCTAAATATATCTAAATATCTATATCAATCATCTATCATCTATCATCATCTATCTATTGCCTTTCAAATAAATATGCTTTATAATGTCAATATACTATTTCCTCATTAAAGGTTAGGGAGGGCAGGGCCGAGTAAGTGAAGGGTCCAGAGATCTCTGGCCCATAATATCATCCATGATTGGTATAGAGGTGACCTTAGAAATCAGCCTGTAATTTTCAAATTGTTTTATTAATTAAACAAGCCAGAAAAAAGAGGACACTATGGCTATAGTCTAGATGATAGTGGCAATTTATTTGTAGTTTTCCTATGTTACACTTTGCTTATAAGGTACATTTTAAAGGATAGCTCTGTTAATAGGCATCATTTTACCCTAACTTTGTTATACACTCTTATATTCTATATTGCATACAAAACTGAATTTACCCAATATCGATTTTACTGAGAGTAGTGCCTTACTTTTCTATACTTTAGGAATGGAAAAACAATCTTCTTTTCACTTCTGATTTTTCAATTTAAATGTGTATGGGCAAGAATATCCTCTTATAAACATCTCACCAACAGGATTTTCTACTTGCAAATGGAATTTTAAAAGTTTGCTAATGTGATATACAGTTGGAACACTAGTTTTTGACAAATGGCCCATTTCCTCCTGTTCTGAGATTACATCAGTAACCTTTGCTGATGGGAGTCACAAAGACGTACTGGAAGAAATAAGTTTAAAGCACTCAGAAGAATGCGGAAAGGTTTGAAGTTGAGTTTGGGAGGGCATATAATTAGCTGGACTGCGGGTTTCGGTTACTCTTGAGGTATTAGTGGAAGATTGCATTATCTAAAAGAGCATTTCACTGACTTTCAAAGAGAAAAAATATCTAAGATAGGAGAAATAAACCGTATGCATCACAACCTCACCTGATGGAGAAATGTGCGATTATAGAAGGAATGCTGCAGAGAAGTAACTCAGTGGTGCTGCTGTGGCAGTTCTAAGATCTTGGTTATTAGCAAATCAGTTACTGAATGCAAATCTGTATTTACAATTAGAGAATCACTGGCTCTTGAAAATGTCCTCCAGGTATTTCTTAAACCACAGAGGAAGCATCCCTAATACCATATAGGAGGCATCAAGGGTTAGACTGGACCAAGGCATTAAAATTTGCCATATGCATCTGGAAAACTAAAAATAAGATATCTTGTTGTAATTCACATAAAATTATTTTATTTTATTTTACTTTTTCGGTCACCATTTATCCCCTCCATGCTCTCTTCCACCTTCACCTACCTTTTCTCCACCCCCATAAAATTGTTTTGAAAATACTATTATACCTCCTGGTATATTCAGTATTTTAAAAATTGTTTACATATTGTCTAGGTAAAGAAAAGTGTGTGAATGTGTTGCTCCAGATTCTTTATGACTCCACAGCTATTTTTAGTTGAAATGATCAGAGTAAAAAAAGCTACCATTTTTTTTGAGTTTTTATTGTCATATTATACTAAAAGCCATGTTATAAGCCTTTTTATTTTTATCCTGGAAATAACCCTTTTAATAAAACAGATACTGTTATTATCTCTATTTAACAGAGGAGGAAACAAAAATAATTAACTTAAGCATGTTAAGTAAGTTAAATAACTAGCATAGATTACAGTCAGGACCAAAGTTCTGGTCCTTTTTAACTTTTAAAGTCTCTCAAAAATTGTACCTCCCTCTGGTGCTAAATTTTATCCTAAACTAAATATGTATATCATGTCTATCTTATAGAAAAATTCTAGATAAAATACCCAAAACTTATTAGCTGTCTGTATAGGGCAAGGAAAAACAGACTTCAAGACTTCGGGCTGCAAGAGTGCAGACCAAACATAAATGTAAAATTTTTATTTTCACACATTTACATTTCTGTTAGAACATTCATTTGATCCACAGACATTGAGCATCTATTTTATGTCAGTTACTCTGCTAGATCCTGGTGATATAAAAATTTCTGACCTCAATGAGTTTACTCTCTATAAAAGGAAATAGAAATAAAGAAGCCAACAAAAAATTACAGATTGTGATGGGAACTATAAAGAAAACAAATGTTTGTGATAGAGAGTAACAGGTGAAAGAACTAATTTAGATAGTGTGATCAGAGAAATCCACCCCTAAGAGTACATCTAGGTGGACCTGAAGTTTAAGAAGAAACTATTCAAGTGAAAAAAACAAACACACACACAAAAAAACAAATTCTAATAAATCTGGTGCAAGAGGATGCTTGAAGTCCTGGAAGAATCTGAAGAAAATCGCTGGGACTGGGACGTGTAAGTTGATTTTCACAATTGCAGATTAAAATGTAGTTAAGTATTTCCACCTATACTAGTGGATAGCAGGAAATAAGGCTTAATGAATTTGGTTATCATAGGAGGTGGAATTTTATAGGTTCACATTTCTGGATGGACAAAGATAATTTCTACAGGCCTAGAATCAGAGCTTGAAAGGGAAGAAACTTATAGCTCTTTTCTTTTTTCTCATGGAAAAGTGAAGTTTATTTATCTTTATAACAGATAATTGCTTATTGATTGATGGGTTCCTCCAATGGCTTCATCTGGGTCACAGCTTAGAGGCCTCTCTAAAACAAACGAATAGATAATTTATACTTGGGGTACTCAGGCATTCCAATGGTCATGAAATTTGCTAATTCTAGGATTTCTGAGAATTTGAAATCCTATGCTTTTTTTTTTCAACTTGGGATTTTTGCTCTGAATTTGAGACTCTTATTCTATTATACTTTCTCCAATATACACACTTAAGATATGTGATTTTGTTTCCAAATCTTTGTATTCAGCAACATGCCAGCACTACCACAAATCTTTACTTCACCTCCAGACTTAATAACTTATACTATTTCCCTTTTAACTTTATTTTGGATTTTTATTAATTTATTAAATCCTTTTTTATTTTTAAATTACAGCTGACATACAATATTACATTAATTTCAGGTGTACACACTAGTGATTAGAAAATCCTTTTAATTTTTAGAAAATTTCTCTCCCCCAAAATTATTTTTCCCCGTTAAAACTTCTAACAATAGTTCCTAACTTGGGGATTTAAAAGCCTAGAGTTATTAGTGTCATTGTTTTTTAGGATCACTGGCTGGGGAACATTCATAATTTTGAGGTCTTCCTAGGTTCTTTGGTGAGGTTGTACATGTTCTATGCAAACAATGCACATACTAGGGAGGTTTATGTAAGATTTTTTAAACTCAAATAACTTACTAATTGAATGGGTTAAGAGAGGATTTTTATGTTTATATGTTTGTTGTTTTTAATCAAGGGAAGACTGAAATCATCAATGATGTGCTTTTGTTGGGGACTGCATTATCCTGGGTAGGGGTGGTTTGGATGGATAGGAGGAAGAGATCAGCAACTAACTTTGCCCCACTCTCTCACAGAGATCAAATGCGGGATTTGGTGAGTTGGTGCAGGGATATTTTGATGGTGCAATGGACCTAGGAAGCTACAGCTGCCAGGAGCAGAAACATGAAATCTATGATAGCCTCACCTAATAGTCAAGAGAGCCGGCTTTTGGTAGTGACTATGCCACTGACTTGCTGTGCGTTATGGAACAAGCACTTAGCCTCTCTTGGCCTTTGTTCCGCATCTGTTAAGTACGTGATTTGCATCCGATTCTCTTTAGAGCATTGGTATTACTTCATTCACCAAGTAATGAATGAGTATCTGCAACGTACTAAGTACCGTGGCGCGGGCTGGGTAGTCAACATAAAATTAAAGACACTTTGGGCAATTACTTCTCCAAGGTCCAGTTTGTATGTGTGTGTAAAACAAGTGTTATAAATAACTCCTATCTTTCAGGGTTTTGAGAATAACTTATATACATGTAATACTATATAAAGAGCCATGGTACACAGGATGTACTCAAGATATAGTAATTATTACTATGACTGTTATGAGTGGAGATTGCAGTCCTTGCCCTCTTGGATTCCTTAAGGGAATACAGTCAAGTGTCCCCGAGGAAGGAAGCAGGCCTTTGGTTCTGAAGGCAGTTCACATAGCTGCAGCCCAGCAGTTGGCTGAAAGCAGCCTGTGATTTTGAACCCTGAGCCTCAGGTTCTCACTCTTCTTTACCTTTTACAGTCATAGTCATAGCCTGTCCTGCTTCAGAGGTGAGGACATTTAGTCTCCAAACTTAGCAGTCGTCTTACACTTTCCAAATTTTCTCAGTATAGAAACCCTTGATTAATGTAAAAAAACTTACAGATCTCATTAGGTGTTAGTTTTATTTTAGTATTTTTTGATCAATTGTAAAAATATACAATGGCACATATTATTACATAGGGATATATTTACAATCAATTTGTGTATTTAAATCCCAGTAGTATCTACAAACATTGACAAATAGTATTGTATCATTTTGAGCTCTCCAGAGAAATTGAACTAGTATTTATGCTACATATGGCTTACATGACAGTGGGGCTGGCAAGTCTAACGTTTGTGGAGTAGGCTGGCAGGCTAGAAACTCTTGACGAAGAGCTGATGTTGCAGTCTTGAAGAATTTCTTTTTCATAGGAATTTACTATTGCTCTTAAAGCCTTTCATCTGATTGGACGAGGCTCACCCGCATTATGGAGGGTAATCGCCTTTACTTAAAGTCAGCTTCTTGTAGATGTTAACCATAGGTGCAAAATAGCTTGATAAAAACATCTAGATTAGTGTTTGATGAAATAACTGGATACTATAGCTTAGCCAAGATGACACATAAAACTATCCCCAAGTACACATTTCTAAAATATGTTTTATTTGTTTATTTATTATTTATTTATTTTGCAAAAAGCATTTTGGCATGCATATGAATTGAAGAGGCTCTTTGGCATTCTAGGGGTTTAGGAATGTTGATTGTATTCCATAGACTTCAATCAGTGAAGATGGTATGATTCTTTAGGACCTATGACCTTTCTATACTAGGGACACAACAGGGACATTAGGCAAGTGGCCAATTTCTTTTTCCAGAGAAGACTCTGATTTTTCCTGTCAAAGCTGTCTGATAGGCCTAGTTCACACTGTGACAATACCCAGCAGAACAGGCTGGCTTTTGAGAACTCTGCACTTGTGATTTGTGATTCCTGTTTTGTTGCTGAGTACTTTTCCTGAAAACCCAGCTAGCAAGATATGACTGCTCCAACTGGCTAACAAAGGCAACATAGAGAGGATTATGAATTATTACTGAAGCATATTGCTTTTTTGAAATGCTGGCTGAGATTTAAAAGGGAGTAGAAAAGCCAAATCTTTGATTGGGGAAGGCTGGCTCTTATACAGGTAGAGGAAAATCTTTATAAAAATATCTAGAAAAGATACATCCTTTTATAAAAATGTCTTTTCATTCAAAATGTAATTTCTTATCTCTTCTCTTTGTTTTCTCTCTCTCTCCTTTTCCAATTCTTCTGGCCAAAGATTTTAGAAAACAGTGTGAATTTTATAAGCTTTGTTACAAACAGATTGAAAGCAGCTAAGGAAAATTATTGCTGAACAGGTATTTACCTAATCTGAGAAATTCCATATAACATATTACAGTTGTCAAAGTTGCATGGTTTTGTGACTATAAAAGATTTGTGAATGAGAAATCTTTTTTACAATTCTAGCCTAACTTTAGCACGAACCAAGTATATTGCCATTTATTTAATCATTTAAAAAAGAATCCTAATAAAGGAAATAAAAATAACTATATAAATCGAAAAGTCATTTGAGGAAAAGCTAAATTCTGGTGAGAAGGACTCTATGGGAAAAGTTGATTACTGTCTGAGAACTTGTAAACATTTACTACGGGGATGTCAACCCATTATACTCTATGTCAACAAGGAAATGGTCAAGGGAGAATCATCTTAAATCAATGGCAAGAGAGAGCTCTGTAAGACATGGGAGGTATTCTTGATCACATGGATGACAAGGCGTTGAAATTGCCTGCTGAGGAAAGTCATGCTGTCTTTATCCCTCAACATGTGATACACTTGATAACAAATAGTCTCACTTGCATGAGAAATTTTCCTGCCTTAAATTGGGAGGCTGTATCATAATTTGCTTTCAAACTCTCATGCAACTCACCAGATTGAGTTGAAACTTTTAAGCACAGAAGCAGATATTTATTGAATATCTGCTATATTAGTTTTTCTATGCTGTCATAACAAGTTACCATAAATGTGATAGCTTAAAATAACAGATTTTTCATTTCAAAGTTCTGTTGGTCAGAAATTTAGGAAGAGTCTCACCTATTGGCAGGTCATGTTCCTTTCTGGAGGCTCTAGGAAAGAATTTGTTTCCTTTCTCAGTTGGGGTTTCTGTAGATTTCGATTCTTTGTGGCTGTCAGCTCAGGGCTGTTTCCACCTTTTAGAGGCCATCTGCTTCCTATAGCTGTATTTCTTCCAAGACAAATGCTATCATGTTAAATTTGGGTGAAGACCAATGTTCTTACTACAGAAGGTACTATTCTAAGTACCGAAGATTCAGAGGCATAGAGCAGACTTCCTGTAATCTAAGAGTTTCTAGACATACCTGGGGTAAACAAGACATACATATGAAAAGTTACCTAACAATAACTAGGAATATATGATAAACCACAGAGGAGCAGCATACTCAACGAGTGTTTGGAGAATTATCATGGTGCGGTTACAGATTAAGAACACAGACTTTTACTTTAGCAGATCTGGGTTTGAGCCTTGACTCTGCCTAGCTATGTAACCTTGGCCAAACTATTGAATTTCTCTGTGACTTAAATTTATGATATGTAAATTAAGATAATTAGAATACTATGTACTTCATAGAGTGGCTGTAGAGATTAAATAAAATTATATGCATATTTGATCTAAGGTTATTAACTATAAAACACAGTGTTTGGCATATGCTAAAATGTTACAATGTTGTATAAACTTTTATTTTACTATTATTTGTGTATAAATAAGATTGGGAAGGCTCCCTGGAGAAGACAAGATTTGAGTTGAACTATGGAGGCTAAGGGAGACTTTTGTGGGAGGGGAAAGGCACAGATGGAGAGGAGCGTTAAAAAGACTAAATTAGAAAAGTGGAAATTCAGCCTTTAGTGGTCTTTTTCTTTCTTTCTGATACACCTCCAAGAAGTAAAGTGCTTTTGGTTCAGGAAGGTTAAGGAAATGTAAGAGAATGCCTGAAATTATTCTTCTAATATGACTGGTAATGTACTTAAAGATGGCTTTAGCTGTGACATAGGACTTTTAACAAGAGCAATAGCCATCAGAAAATGGCTATCAATAGAATTAGAAGGTCTTTTTTTAGAAAAAATCCATAGTGTATAAAGAGCACTCAGATGTTGTAGATTGACCTGATCTGAAATAAAGTGCTGAGGTTGAGTCACAGTGTCATAGACCAGGTGACTTAGATAACCTGCCATCTCTGTCTCTTCACTCAGAGACTTTAGTGTGTCCTAAGTCATTTCAGGACAGAAGCCCATGGGGAACATAACTTTTCCCTTATTCCCTGGAACCTCTGGACAAATGAAGACCTGCTTTGAGAGGTGGTTATGACAATGAGGTGTGGGGAAGGTTAGAGGCCATGAGTCCTGCTGCCACATTCCTTAGGTGGCAAAAAAAAATAAAAGGCAGCTTCCATTCTTTGGATGTAAGGGTAAGTTTCTGCCAGACGCCTGGGCTGTGGGGTCAGAGATGTGCTGTGCTACAAGAAAACAAGGCGTGGGCTTTGGATCAGTCACGGGTGATTCAGATCATGTTATGCCTCGCTACCCAAATGTCAGTCATTGAAATGGATGCAAGGGCTGGAGTGGTTAAGAACACCATATGTACATCAGGCTGCCTGGGTGCAAATCTCTGTATAGGGTCATCGACCATCCACATTTCTTGGGGATGGAAAGATTTCCTGATATGGAGGAATTTCAGTGCTAAAACTGGGATAATTTTGAGCAAACTGGTATAGTTGGTAACCCTGGGGCAGGGTAGCTAGACTGAGGTACCAGGACCCCCCCCCCCCATATGGAAACAAGCTTGCAAGGAAAATGGAAGAGACAAAGTCTAGTTCTATCCAGCTGGGCCAGGAACCCTGACCAAAAGATAGCCTGTAGTCAATTATAATATAATATAATGCCATTATAATATCATTAGTATTGCAGATAGACCCATACCCATTGTGCACAAATGCCATGATAGTTATGGAAAGAATTCAATAAGGACAACCCCTTCCCCCCATTGGAAAGGTAGTGCCTCACCCACTCTACCTCCACTCTGCCCAGATCCACCCCTTCATGCATTCTCCCCCACTAGCCCAAAATATAAGTCTAGCTCCTGAGACCCTTTGGGGGACTCACTTCTTGATCCTGCTCACATTCCCTACCTGATTATGTACTTTTGCTTCAATAAAATCTTTGTGCTTTGCTGACTCTCTCTGTTTTACTCTTGAACTCATTCTTTTAGGTTATAAGAACCTGGATGTTGACACTGGGTTTAGGCCTCTCCTGGCCTCTGGTGACATCAATCCTAACTCACTAGCTGTGTGACCTGAACAAGATAATCTTTTGTGCTTCAGTATCCCATTCTATAAAATTTGAAATTATAACACTACCCACTTCTTAGGTTTGTTGCATAATATTTTTTAACAGAGCTTGCCACATAGCAAACACTAATAATTATTGGCTAGCTGTATGGGCTAGTTTCCTATGGCTTCTGTGACAAATTACCATGAACTTTGTGTCTGAAACAATAGAAATGTATTGATTCACAGTTCTGGAAGCAAATAGCTTGATTTTCTTTTGAGAAACCATCAGGCTCTCAATTCTTAAGCATAAGTTTTGAATAGGATTGAATCGACCCACTCTCAATTTCAAGAAGGGATTATGATTGGTTTAGTCAGAGAATCTTGCTCCATCTCCCTGACTCTTCTGCTTGGTTCT
Organism: Miniopterus schreibersii; assembly: GCF_964146895.1. NCBI lineage: Eukaryota > Metazoa > Chordata > Mammalia > Chiroptera > Miniopteridae > Miniopterus > Miniopterus schreibersii. Next base: position 62,790,532 of record NC_138106.1, on the reverse strand, counting down.
GGGTTTGTGTGTATTTCAGTCAAAACTGCTGAGAAAGTAGGAGGCATTTGCTAGAGTTCTTGGGGGAAAAACAAGGCTTTTTCTTTCCTTCCTTCCTTCCTTCCTTCCTTCCTTCCTTCCTTCCTTCCTTCCTTCCTTCCTTCCTTCCTTCTTTTCTTTCTCTTGGAGATGAGGTATGATCTAAGGATTTGAAGTTTGTGTCTACTAAAGTCTTCTAACTACTATTAGGTGCATCAGAAAATGTATGAAGACGACATACAGAAGAAAGAATACCCAGAGATATAGAGAGCTCTACCCTGATGACATTGTGCCTGAGCCAGTCAGTATCTGAAACCATCCCCACTTACTACACTATTCTATTACCTGAGACAAAAAGAAAAAAAACCATCTAAGCTAGTGTGTTGGAGTTCCTATCCCTGTAACACAAGTATCCTAACAGCTAAAATTTATTAAATGGTTACTATGCACCCAGCTTGGCACTTTGTATGGATTAGGCCATTTAATAGCTACAAAAACTCTAGGAACTATTGCTATCTCTATTTTATAAATGAGAAAGCTGAGGCACAAAGAAGCTAATTTCCTTCAGACAGTGATCAAGTGGCAGAATGGGAATTCAGACTCTGCAATGACATTCCGAGGTCCATTCTCTTAGCCTCTAGGCATTACTGCCTCCTTCTTTGCTAATAGGGCCTGTGCCAAGGCAGTTTTGAGAAACTCCAAATAATTTGTATATGTACCACAAGGGAGTCATTAACACTATTCAGTATCCCAACCATCCCCATCCCGCACTCTCTGTATCAGTTTTGTATTGCTTTGTAGCAAATTAAAACAAACCAAGTAGCTAAAAACAACATCCATTTACTATCTCCAGTGAATCAGGAGTCCCACTTGAGTCCTCTGCTCAGGGTCTCACAAGTTAAAATCAAGGTGTCATCTGGGCTTGAGATTCTCTTTTTGGAGCTTGAGATTCTCTACCAAAGTCATGTGATTGTTGTCAGAATTCAGTTCCTTGCAGTTGTAGGACTGAAGTCCTCAGCTCTTAGAAGCCCCCTACTGTTCCCTGCCATTCGACCCTCTTCACAACATGCCAACTTGCTTCTTCAAGTCCATCACTTTTTCTGTATAGCACAACTTATTCAAAGGAGAAACAATCCCATCATATTCCGTATTCACAGGTTTCATTCACGCTCGAGTGGAAAGAGTTCACAGGGCATGTGCACAGTAAGGTGGACACCTTGGGTTCCAGCTTAGATTTCTGGCTTCCATGACCCCTCCCCCCACCCTTTATGGGAATGGGTTTTGGGGGGAAGCGCACCATAGGAGGCATTACCTTTGTTTCCTGCCTCAGACTTGTCAACGGCCTTCCTAAGAAAACAGGACACAAATCTGCTATTCCTATTGAGATGTTGTGGGAAGACATGGCCACGGGTATAGAGTATTATGAGATTAAAATACCTGGAAGATTATTAAGAGTTTCTAAATTGAAAGCAGATTTGAAGGTCACCCCTTCCTAAAAGTATTTCCTCCAGGGCTGTGATTAAATTGGGCAGAAACCACCTTGCAAAATGGTTGTTGCAGTTAGTTGCAGTTCATTAAGACTGTTTTGTGAGTAACTCTATCAGTGTTCCAGTGTCTCCATTATTCATGGGGTCAGTTCCACTAAATCCAGCCTGCTGTAGTAACACATCTTTTGCTAAAAATCTGTTTGGACTATAAGTACTTAGGATCTACCTAAATTTATTAGCCTGAATTCAAAGAGAATTCTTAATTCTAAATCTGTTTAAATGAGCATTAGTTAAAATAGGTATATTTTTTTGTTGGAAGAGCACTTCCATGAAAGACTAACCTCAAATTACCTTTTTTTATTTAGCTAGACTCTACTGAGGAGAATGGGAGGTAAATAAACACATTGTGCTATTGAGCAATTTTTATCTTTTGTTTATATTAAGTAGGCATAGCAAGACTATCATTATTGCAAAGAAAATTGCATTGTTCTATTGCTAACTTTCAAACACAGAAACAGAAACTAATGTAAGCTTTTAAGCTATGATATTTAAACATATATTTCCACAGAAAATTGACCGGCCATTTAGGGATTTTTCAATCACTAACTATGGTCATCTTTTTTCTCTGTTTTGATTTTATTTCACACTGTTCTATGTAGAAAGAAGCCTCTAAGAATTGTGTGAGGTTAATTTTGTAAAGAAGCCTTAAATTACTATTGATCATCTTCAGTAGACTTAACTCATTTAAATGTAATTTCAGATATCTAGTTATCTTATATGCATATTATGCTGACATTCCTTCTTGTGCTAATGACATTGCTATAGATTTAAAGGCTCTGTGCGTACCTCCCTCATTCTGCTTCCTCCTTTCCCATTCTACTGCTGCCAAGGCTCTGGTCTCACCCATTCTAACTGACTGCAGTAGCTTGCACTCAGGACCCTCATGTTTGCAGCTTCTCTGAGCATCCCTGGCTCCTCATAGAAAGCAATCATCAGCATATTAATGATTCTTGCCCCAGGAGTCATTGGGAGAAGAGGGATTATGAGGATTAGAAATAATCTTTTCATTTTTCTGCCTTATTCACCCTGATCTGCACACTTGGAGGCGAGTCTTTAAAGTCCAAGACTTTTGGTGCAGCTGCCGAGAATTCTCTTCATTTGTTGCTGACCTACTTTTGCCCCAACCCATCCCTATCACTATTCTTACTTTTGCAATTCAAACTTGAAACCTGTTTCTAGACTTTTTTGACTCAGTGATTGCTTTGCTGTTTGTTTTGTTGTTGTTGTTTTGTCCTTACTTGAGGATAAATTTTTATTGAATTTTAGAGAGAGGAAGGGAGAGAGAGAGAGAGAGAGAGAGATGTGAGAGAGAAACATCCATCAGTTGCCTCCAGAATGTGCCCCGACAGCGGATTGAACCAACAACCTGGGTATGTGCCCTGACCAGGAACTGAACCTGCAACCTTTTGGTGTATGGGACGATGCTCTATTTAGCTGAACCACACTGGCCAGGGCAGTGAATTATTTCTATCAGTTCTCTTTAAAGACTGACTTTCTTCACTCTTTAGAGTCATAACAAGCTGACTGCCTCAGGTAGAAACCCATGTTCTCATGTGGTTTCATGGAGCCAACCCATTAAAAGAAGCTGTGATAGCCACATTCTTGACGTAAGGGAGAATAAGTCCAGAAAGCAGGAGAGATAGTTTGGGAGAGCATTGATTGGAGCAATTCATATGTCCATCCACCTCGTCCCTGATGGAACACAGAATAATTTTTTCAAGACTGAAGTCATTACCTAGGGGTGTCTAGTCAAAAGAGCTCTAACACTGGAAAGGACAAAGTATATTTTCTATTCTCAGTAATAGACACACTAGTGGCTACAGCAGATTTTTTTATGAGAGAATATTAGAGGATTTGATTCTTATAGTCATGGTCTAAGTATTTGTTGAATTTGAGGCTGAAACTATATTCCTCCACTAGCTCAGGCCAGGCTGACCCCAGTCACTGCATGACTTAGATTGGATTCCCAGGGAAAAGTCTTAGAAACTGAGAATTGCATGCAGAAGATTTATTGGGGGCTGCTCTCAGGAGATAGATCTGCAAGATTAGGCAGAGAGAGAAGCTGACCCATATGAAGTAATAATGAGGCATCAGTCAATTTATGGCAAGGTCTGGAGTTGGGATGACCCTCAGAGTTAGCCCAAATTGAAACAAAGAGCAAGGAGTTTTTATCTCCACTTAATCTAGTCATTTACTTCTTTGGATAGAGCACCAGAGTATCCACAATACATTGTTATAGAAAGAAACAGTGCACAGATAACTGTGAGAGCAATATTTGACCTATAATGAAGCAACTACTCAACATGCTAAAAATCATGTATCAATAACTATTATTTAGTGCTTTAGGACTTATGCCCATTGTCTTGGAAAAAGACAGAATTCACCTCAGATGGGTCAAATGATGAGATTTCTATTAAAGTAGCCATTCAAAGATATGGACAGGTCAGGGAATACATAGGAATGATATGGCACCCAGACACTGGCAATTGGTAGGATGCAATTAACTCTCTGGGGTACAAAGGACAAGAAATAAAAGGACCTGTACTGAATTCCAATGAGAGTTGGAGTCCTGGAGGAAGGCCTGCACCAGAAGAAGCTGCAGTCCTGAAGATGTACAGGTATTGGCAAAGAGATGCTGCCAAAGTCCTCGATTACATGCTGATGCCGTTGACCTATACAACTGGAAGCTAACTAACAAGTGAACATGGGAGATGCAATGCACAAGAGTTAGTCTTCTGGGGCAAAGGGTAGAATGAGAAGAGCAAAGAGTGTGTAAGAATTGGCAAATGCAGAATATCAGCACAGTTCACAAACAACACATAGATTGCTCTTCTATCCATAAAGCAAGTCATTTTCTCTAACGTATTTGACTAATAATCCCCAAGTAAAACACCTAATAAAAAGACTACTAGCAGAGATTCCTAGGTCTCAGGATAGAAGAATTTCATCGGCTCATTTTATTTTATCTTTTCCTCTTTGGAATAAGAACTCAGCAATGAAGCATTAAAAGAAAAAAAAAAAATCTCTAATTGCTAATTCTATGTTGTAACCACCAGTACATTTTACTCGTTGGGCAGGTGCCACACAAAAGATGCTGTTGTTGAGAGCATGGCAATTGCAGATACTAGAGAAGTGCCAGGAGAATAACTAGAATAAATAATTATTACTAAATGTTCAATGTGGTGTGTGTGGCTTTTGCAGTACAATACCCATTAAGTGATAGTCACATGATTAAACCTTACACATATTTTTTCCAAATTTACCCCCTAAGGGGCAAATTACCAGCACAGTTCTGAATAACATTATTGTAGCTATTAGTCTTTTGTATGCATAATTCCCCATCCATGATGTTTACAATTTTCTCCTTAGTGTTTCTTTGAAAAGTGACACAATTACAGTATTTTCATTATACTATGGCTTACACAGATAATTAAACAAATAAATATGCTCTTACACAATTCATTTTAAATGTTCCCAGTCTTTATAAAACTCCCTCATTTTGGAAGAATAAAGACATTCAGACTAGAGAGGCACACCACGGCTTCTGTAGCAAGGGCTTCTCCTGCAGGTTCGGAGCCCAGCCAGTCTCTCCCCCAGGAGAGCTTTGCAGTCTTCCAGTCCCTGCTCCACTCTAACTATGTGCCACCTAAAGGCAGAAATAAAAAAATGCTGATATGTTGCAGGAGATGCAACAGGACTCCATGGAATGGCTACTCAGGCATTGGGGAGACATAACCTAGAGAAGGATATTGTGGCCCATATGAAGAAGTACAACCCCAGCTGGCCCTGCATCGTGGGGAGAAACTTCCGTAGTTACCTGACCCCTGAAACCAATGCTTCATCTATTTCTACCTGGGCCAAGTGGCCATTCTTCTGTTCCAATCTGGTTAAAAGCATGAACTGTACCCCACACCCAGTGATCCATCCAAAAATAAGGACTGTAGCCTAAATTCCAAATACCAGAGACTGAAATTTTCAGTCTTGCCTCAAGGAAAACCCTGATCTGGAATCCTTATTGTGTTGTTTTGTACTGGGCATTCTCTACTCGATTGCTGCGGTTATAAAACAATTAGCAAAACAGCTTACATTTGTATTTATTTTCTATTCCATACTTCTCTGCCCCATGTTTTTTCTCCTCAAAATCCATACCTTTCCCTCCAAAATAAATCTGTTGGAGAAGTGGGGAGGGGGGCAGGGGAGACAGTCAGAATACATGCAACTTTTATTTTCTTTTACAAATTCCTCACCTGGGAGATTAATAGAACCCACCAACTTAAGACATAACTTTAATAATTCTCTTTCCAATCAGAAATAAAACTGGTACAAAACATAACAACCTCAGAGCTTTTACATAGGAATGGTAAGAACAGTATATTGTCATTTGGGGGAGATTTAGAGAGAGATTGACATTATTATTGAGGCAGTAGTTGATTTAATTTTAGGTGCTTAGTATACTTACTAAGATGAGTTAAAATCTCATAAATCTGGGTTTTTAACTTATACCATTTTTGAAGGTGCCATATCTAGTAAAAACTGGTATTTAGCTACTATAAGGGAACTCCCTCCCCTCAGATTTTATTTTCAAGGTAATAGAATTTTAGAGTTATCTGAAAAAAGAAAAGAAAAAATAGGTTTATTTTACCAATAAAGAAACCAAGTCTTAAAAAAATAAAATGGCTTTCCAAGGTCTCCCAGCTGGTGGCTGCCAAAGACAGAGCTACAATGCCAGTGTCCTAAATACCACCACTGTGTTCTTCCTCCTAATCAGCTGCCTCTTCCAAGGGCCTTTATACTTTCTCTTTCAATAAACATTTTTGAGCCTCTGCTCTATGCCAGGTACTACTTGAGGTGCTGGGGACAGGCAGAGAGAGAAGACATGGTCCCAGCTCTTATAGAAGCTAACAATTTAGTGAGGGAGACAGTTAAGTAGATGAATAATTCTCATTTATTATGCATTGCAACATGTTTTGAGAACACAGAAGAAGGAGTGCTTAGAGCTCTCTTAACTCTCCCTGGCTTTGGGGTTCGATTTCTTGTCTTCAATTAATACAAACACTTGGGTCTTTAGACACAGCAAGTCCCTGTCCCTAGTGGGCATGGTCTTAGGTTCTTGCACACTATTTCTGTGTTTTCCTACCACTCCCACCGGTCCTGCTCTCTGTTCATTGCCTCATATGTAGTGGCTCCTTACCTGATACTATTTCTGATTCTAAAATTTTCAAACCATCTGCAGCTCCAGAAGAGGAAGCTGCTCTCCTGAAGAAGAGAGAATACTCTACCCAACAGTTGCTGCTCCTTCACTTACTTCCCCCCAAATTGCCTTGCTCTTTGCGTTTTACCTTTCCCCCCAACCCCTAATGCCACCTACCCCCGAACTGGAGAATAGAGCTTCAATGACACCAGCTGAGTGTTACACCCTATCGGATGCACTGTGGGTGACTGACGACATTCATAAGCATGACATATCCTCAGGAGTGTCCCAAAGATTATATACCCTAAACACACGAGTCATAAATTCTTTTTTTGTGTGCTTTATAAGAAAGCCCATAGGAAGAAAAAAAATGAGAGTGTTTTAAAATAAAATAAAAAAATAAAATAAAATAAAATACTCATAACTGTTTACATAAGTTCATAGAGTCAACTACGAGCAAAACCACTGTCCTAAAGTTTACTTCCTCATTAATAATCAGCTGGCATCCAAAATCAAGTTCAGGGCACCCGAAGCTGTTCTCTTCAGTAAGGGTGGTGTTTTTTTTTCTCTCCCTCCTTTCAGGAATATCTCACCCGTAGCATATCCAACAAGAGATTCAAAAGTAATTTTATTTCTTCTCTCTATCCCTTATAAGTTTGTTGTCCTAGGGCTGACCTTTGATGATCAAATCATCTTCCCAGCTTCTCCAAGAAAGCCCCACCTCCTCATTCGTTAGAGATCATAAGGTGGGCATAGAGAGTCAGCTAACCATAGCATCCTGGCGACAAAGGACTATTCTTTGCAATATGTGCACCATCTGGCCAGAGTGTTAGACTAGATCTTACCCTCTGTGCTACCATAAACTGGAAGATGTTATCTTAGGTCAAGTATCCTATTAATCCCATAGCCTCTTATCAGTTGTCATGGAGTCCAAATAATGCTTAAATTGCCAACTTTTACCAGCTGAGTGCTTTCTAGTTAACTCCTTGTATGTGAGTAGCATTTGTCCTAAAAATTAACACTGATGCCTCTGGGAAACTTTAAACTACTCCTTTCAATGAATTATAGCTATGTACACTTTTATGTAGTGGTATTTACCTGTGGCCATTGAAAACCTTCATTTGAATTTGTGTGTTATTTATAAGGAGCATATTATAGAGATGTGTGCATTTGGGACGGGGGGAGGTGGAGTTTTTGAATTCATTTACGTATTGTTTGTAATTATAAAAGGTTGTAAAATATACACTTTGGAAGACTTACTATATATAAAGTCAATACTAATTGTAAGCATAAGAGAGTATGTTGTACATTTGACAAGGCAGACATTGGCTTACCGGAGACAGTTCCTGTGTCTTAACTGCGGCAGCTACACGTGATAGAAGTTAAGGTCTGGAGGGCAAATTCAGTGCTCCCCTCATTGAGGACTGGATGTAAATCAGTGCTAAATAAGTGATCCATGGCTTATATCTCAAAGCCCTTGTCCACTGAGGATGAGTGTCTTAGAAGAAGTCCCATCTGATCCCTGCCCTGACTTCATTAATACCACCTATAATCGTTGCCAGCTTGCTGCTACTCACACAGTCCTATTTGCTCGCTCAAGGGAGAAAGCAGCAGCTGTTCTGGACATGCATGAACTCCCGGTGAAGATAATAGGATTTACATGTGTATGCAGAAAGATAAGCCAGCCTTTTATTTAACTATTATATTAACTGGGCTCTCATTTTCCCTGAAATAAAACTGTCTGATCATTTCCCTCCAGTGCTGTGGTTTTGCACTGTTGGCTTATCTTTGCTTTTTGACTGAGGTCCCCTATGATGCTTAAATGCAAAATCAATGTTTGATGACAGATACTTTGTGTTCATTTAATATGTGAATTATATTCCTCTTTGCCTTTTTAATAGATGAATTTTGCCATCCGGAGCATCTTTATTTCCAGCCTTACCCACCAACATTCTCATTTCTTCCTTCATTGGTCTCTTGCCTTCCTGAGAGTAGAAACACGTTGCAAAGTTGTATTTAGCATTACTTTGTATTTTAAATGTCTTGCTCTGCCATTAGTATCTTGGTCAGTATGTTGTTCTGAATATCTCTCTTTACTTTAAAGTTTTGTAAAATTTAAAAACGTTTCAAACTCACCTCCCCTTTGTTTTTCTTCCATAAGCAGATTTTACTGTACACATTAGAAAAATTATATGTAATTGCAATTCTATAATTTTTTCTTTTGGCATCTAAACTCGCTTAATCTTAAATTTTTGTCTTAAGACAGGCAGGAAAGGCTATATGCTTGATTTTTTAAAAAATGACTAATTCAACTTTGGCTGTGTGGCTCAGTTGGTTGGAGCATCATTCTGTACATCAAAAGGTGGTGGGTTCAATTCCCCATCAGGGCACACACCCAGCTTGGGGGTTCCATCCCCAGTCGAGGCCCATGAGAATGTGGGAGGTAACTGATCAATGTTTCTCTCTCTTTCTTCCTCTCTCTAGAATATATACACACACACACACACACACACACACACACACATATATACACATGTAAAAAATGACTAATTCATAAGTTGCACTTAAGAGGCCTCATGCAGGAGGAACACTGGTGTCAGGAGACTTTCTCTCAGTTCATGGTTTTGCTGCTAACAAGCTTATGTCTTTGGGCAAGTTCCTAACACTTTTTGAGGTTTTCTCCCTTTTGGACTGAAGTGGATTTTGGTTCTTTTCTGCTTTATAATTCTATGTGAGAACAAAAACCTCTTTGGTTTCACTCTAATGTATCAATGGAGGGTAAGACGGGAGAAAGAAAGGAAAGGCTTTTCTTGGAGACGACATTAAATTGAAAGTCATGTGAATGCTTTGATCAAGATGCTGCCTCCCTGAGGGTTATGTTTGGGTTGAAGAGATAAAATAAACCTCCATGAGCTCTAGTTCTTTCCTCTTTCACTTCATTCTCTATGTTTCCAAGATGAATGAAATCCATTATATCATTAGAGAAGGTCAGGGAATAAAAGATTAGCTAAAGTCCTTTGCTGCGTATTGGGAATCAGGGTAACTAAATAATGGTGTATTTCTCCCATTAAAATTGCCTCCATAACCTTCGCCAGAAATAGCATTTGAGACTGGAAGAGAATTAATGTTCAGTAATTTTTGGATCTTTATTTAAATGTGACTTTCAAATATCTTTCCCAAGAGGAGCACTTAAAAAGATCCATCAAAGCAATAGTGCTAATAATCTGCCATGGGACCTGGGCAGTAGGTTAAGAGACTCACCTCTCATTAATTAGGTGAAGGATTCACAAAATGTTAGGAGCATATCTGAGCCCAGTATTCATTTTCAGGAGTGATCTATCCAGTGGTGAAATTATATTGGAATCATCAAGCATCTTGCCAAAGGGAGGAGAGGGAAATTTAAAAATATATATGTATTTATATAAATAATTTTATATATGTATATAATATAGTTTAATACATGTGTTTTATATATTTAATATGCATTTAATATATACTTAACATAATACTTTATATATGTATATAATAATTTATATATGATATACATACATATACATTTATATATGTGTACATACATATAAAAAATGTTTAAATTTTAAATATATATGTCATAAATTTGGAGATAGTGAAAGTGTCTTCTGTTGAAACGGTTTAAGGTGTATTTACAATGAAATCATTCTGGCCTTCACTAAGGTCTGGGTGTGTATGTCTTAGACGTGAAAATGCAAGTGGGGATTAGGGATCCATTTCTGAGGGAATGCTTAGTCTGAGTGGTAGTTCTGGATTTCTATTTCTAAGCCCCATGCTGCCACTTCACCTTTTGTCCACAACACCCATGAGTTATCAATAAAGTTTTTCAGAATTACTTTGCCTCCAAGAACTTCAGGAGGTGCTGGGGGCACTTAAGCCTATGGGCACTTAATCTGCTGATTCATTCAGACACTGTGGGTGTAGGTTTGGGGAGAGAACAGGTGGTGTAGCAAGGAAAGCAGCTGAAAAACAGCAGGACTCTTGTTCTCTGGCACTGAGGAAGTCAGGCCATATCTTTTCAGGATCAAAATGATTTACCAGAGACATAATCATTTTTATCAGTGAGCTGGAAAAAATGATTTATCCACTGTAACCAAACTTTTTTGTTTGTTTTTGGCTATTTCATTACATTCTGACATTGCAGAAACTACCCTTCATAGACACTGAAAAACACATAGAACAGAGTTAAGGGCTAAATTCAACAACATTATTTTGGAAGATATTTATAAATAAGTCACCAACAAAACTCTGGTTATTAAAAAGAAGTTGTGTAGCAAAAGTTAAATAAAATAAGGAATAAAACGACCTGAACTGCATCTTTTTTCCACCCTAAGAATTGTGCTGCTTTGTTCAGAGCCTCCACTCTCCTTCCCGAAATCCCCAGTCCCTGGGTCACCTCCAGTTATGAGAGGCTCTTGACATACACAGTGGACCTTTGTTTTAGCAGGAAGGGGTGAAGGAATCCACTAAGTCAGTTGGGTATTTAAATGTTTCTTACGTTCTGTAGAAAGATCAGATCAGTGTGAAGCTAAAGTATAAGAGTAACACAAGTGACACCAGTAACCACAACAAATAACCTCAATTATCTAACGAGGCAGTGTGGCCGTGATGATGGAGGTGTCTCTAGTAAAGTCGGAGTGTCTGCAGACGTGGTTTCCTATGTCAATTTAAACTGGCTTCTGTTCACACAAAATCAATTCACACTTCTCCTGAAGGACCAAACTTTGTAATAGTCTGTGATCTTAATTAGCAATCACAGGGCTCCTTCTACCCCTTGTCAAATATGTCTAAAATAGGACTCTACTAACTTTAAAGATTTTAAAGTTAAGACAGTTTGAGAAGGCTTCATTTTTTTTTTTTTTTTTTTGTACTCCTACAACCAGACTTTTGCCTGTTGCATGCTTAGACTGAGGCAGAAATAGAGTTGAAAATATACAAGAGGTTCATAACCTTGCTTGTAGAAGATAAGAAATCTTACCCTTGACCTGAAAATCTCTTATGTGTCAGGCCAACACTAGAGACTGGGAATCCAAGATAAGCAATTCTTTTATATCAAGAAAATATGTCTTTACATAGAAGACCACAGTGTTGAATTTTTCCCTTAGCCCTGTCCTCTGGTAAACAATGAAGTTAAAAGGAACACCTTCACCCTTACCTGTTCTGAAAAAACACTGCAAAGTGCCGCCCTTCCCCATACGACTTAGACAAATTTAGGTAAGGCTCTGGGGTGCCTCCTTTGTTTATCTATGACAGGGCAGACACAAACTCTCCAAATTCTCCCCCCCCTTTTTTTGTCTCATAAATAATTAGCTGAACTGCTCGTCCCCATTAATTAATCAGAACAAAGGGCTTGTTAACCAGTTTTTGATACAATTCTCTCTTTCCCCCAAGTCCCTGAACTTTAGCCTGCCCTCAGCCTGATACAGCATTGAACCCCTCTTTGGGGTCCCTCCTGGAGAATTGAAAATTATGCTGGTCTCAGGCTAAAACTTTCTCTGACCTGCTATTGGGCTCTACCACCTCTTGACATAAAAAAACATCCAAACCTGTAGAGAATTTTTATAAGCGTCTGAGCCAAACTGATGACATATGCTGGGGAACAAGACGGCAAATGCTCCTGAGGATAACAGTTTTACGGTTTCTTTTATGCATTTGAAATTAAGGAGAAAATTTAAGAAATATTGCATGGAAGTAGAAGAAAGCAACACAGGGATTGGATTATAGGATAGTTTACAAGATTAAGTGTTCTCTTGAGAGTGATTATTTCGCAGGTGTGTTAACCTAGATGCATAGAAACAATGGACAGAGCTTGCTTAAGGCAAACATAAAACTTTAAAAAGTTATATGCCTGGGGTGTGACCACCCACCATGACCTGCCCAGTTATGAATTTATGATAAGATTGCCCTGTGAGGTTACTTTGCATGGAACCCCTCTTCTGGTCCACACACCTTTCGCCCCTCTTCCCCACATCTTACCCTCTACCTGGCCTTGTTGACTCTTCTCTATAAAAGAAAATCTTTTTTGCCTAACTCTTAAGACTGTTACGGGACTAAAGAGGTCCATCTGCCGGCACACATCAAAGCCCAATAAAACACAAATAGGAGTTTGCAGCAAAGAAAGTAGAGATTTATTGAAGGAAATGCTGCCAAGTCCAGAGACATAGATGAGCTTGTGCTCTCAGCCCGGGCTCCCTGAGGGCTCACACAGGGGCAGATTATATTTGGGAAAAATTATTGATCATGTCAAGTAATGGAGTTGGGGTCCTGGGCTCTACTGATTGGTTGGGGACAGGGAGGAGTAGTTAATCATTGTATCAGGTCCTGATGTCAGCCATAGTGTCTTTCTGGTTAGTTTTGATACCGCTGTAATTGACCTAGTTATTAATAACAGAAAAGGAGCTAAAAGAAGGCCAGATATTGCAGGCACATCATTTGGGCAGCTTTATTAGAAAGCTGCAGCTTTATACTCTCCAGGGAGCCACCAGCCTATTCCCCGCATATTGCTGGGGGACAGGACTGGACAGGGAGGAAAATAGATGCATGCCCAGTAAGTTGGGTGACATGGGGAAGGCACTTACCGGTCAGTCATACCTGGGTACAGGGCATTGGCCAGAATGGGTGTGGCCACTACAAGCATGTGGAAATTTGGGATATTTAATTTCCTGAACAAAGATTTGTGCCCTTGTGGTCTTGTGCTCTCTTGGTTCCTCTTGGCTCTCTTGAGACTCTTGTTGTTTCTTGGGCCACTCTCTCCTGCATTTGCCCACCTTGCCCATGGCCATGGGGACCCCACACACAATGGACTAATGAACTGTAACTAGCCTGATGCTGAATTGGGCCCTGTTGCAACATGGAAAGGAAACTCCAGACACTGGCTTTGCTTTTAGCTTTACGGAAACCCCAGCTACACTTCTTCTATGACTGGAATGGGACTTTGGAAACTCAAGAATATAATTCCATGCAAATAAATATCATTCATCCTCCTGTACGTGTCTCAGAAAATTATTTTCTCGAGATATCATAAGGACTCCACCCCCAATACCCAGTGGGGAAGAGGACACCCCAATTTCACTGATAACAGTTTCATGAGGGTGTGGTTGTAGGGTCCTTCAGCTTTCACAGGCCTGGGGCTGAAACACAACTGAGGTCAAGATATTATCTTTAGTTGAACTGAAACTCTGTTCTCTTGATCAATAGACCTGAGGCTTTATTCTGAAAAGAGTTTGATGCTGACCAGAACTTGATGTCTTTAGGGCTTAATGATAAAGGGAGTTGGGTCCTGCAGTAGGTCATGGTGCTATTGAGACTGTTATGATAATCTGGTGCTTATTTAACAGGAAAGGAATAAAGGGAAGGCTAGATAATATGGGCATGCCATTTACACAGCTTTGCCACAAAGCTACAGTTAACACTCTCCAGTTCTGTTCCCAAAGGCCTCTCTCGCACGAGTGACTGGGAAATTTGGCCCACTCATTTCTCCGGTAACACAAGCTAGCTTGAATTAAGGAAAAAGTCGCATTCAAGAAATAAAGTTGCCTGGCCAGGTGTGGGTCAGCGGTTGAGCGTCGACCTAGGATCCCGGAGGTCATGGTTCGATTCCCGGTCAGGGCACATGCCCGGGTTGTGGTCTCGATCCCCAGTCGGGGGTGTGCAGGAGGCAGCCGATCAATGACTCTCTCATCATTGATGTTTCTCTCTCTTTCTCTCCATCTTCCTTCCTCTCTCTGAAATCAATAAAGATATATTTTAAAAAAAACAAAACTCTTAAAAATAAAGTCACTGCACTGTTACAAGACCCTTGCAGCATTTGTGGTTATAGTGTTCTCCCTCTTACAACAGTCCCCCAGTTCTTATTCTAATGGTCATCCCCCACCCCTTACAATTATCCTTTAGAATAAGGTCTCTCCTTACTAAGCCCAGAATGTTTTTTATTTGACAAGGCTTACAGATTTGTTCCCCAAATAATTTTTGTTTATTTGTACATGTGGTTTGTGATGGGACCTCTTTTCTCTCTGCTTCACATGCACTTTAAATACCTATTTTATATATCAAATAATTCTGTATTGGGGCTGAGGAAAGAGACTACTGTTTAGGTCTTGCTGGGGTTTCTCTGTTTCCTGTAATAGGAACTACCTCTAAAGTAAACTGGACAGAGGAGGAGCATGTGTTAAATGCCTCCTTAAAAGGCTCTTCAGGTATTTGGAAAATCAGACATGGATAAATGCTCAGTGCATTTCCAAATCTTTTGAACCTTCAGAATGTACTTGGGATTGGGAGACATGCATGATTATATTGCTGGATATGGGATGCCATCTACTTACTAAAAAAAAAAAGAAAGAAAACAGTAGTGTTTATCTAGGCCATTTAGAACCAGGGATTCTGATGAGAGAAACCGACACAAAAATGCTCCCTGAGACAAATGCCAAGTTCTGGTACATTTTACAGCAGTGAGCTTTCATTTGCAACTATTTTCATTAAATAGCAAGAGCCCTGGAGTCCTTACTTGGGGTAATTCTAAGATAAGAGTCTTAAGAGATCATGATATGTAAATATAAAGTGGGTTGGCTCATTGACTCAATCACTCTCTAAACCAAGTACCCTTTGTGTGGTTTAATAGAATTACTGCCTACAAAAACCAGCATTCCCGCCAAGCTGGAGTCCTTGAGTTTTTAGTCAACAGGTTAAATCCCAAGTGCTTGGCTGTTTTTACGATTGGCCTCCCTACTAGTCCCCAGAGAAACCGAAGTTGAGTATCTAGCTATGCCTGGAGCAAGATTTTGATTAACATACAGTCAGAAGCAAAATAAACTATCTGCAGATATATGAGAGAACAAATAGGTTGGCTTTGGAACAATGGGAGGAAATTGCAATTAGGCTTTTTCTTCCCCCTTTTCAGAGCTAGACTTTGACCTGCGTCATTTAGTTTGTATCTTTGTCTGTTGGTCTTTTTGCTATCACAATGCTTTCTACATTTTGATAGAATGGTACTACAAGGGCAATCTTATTTACTACTTTTGTCTCTTAATTTAATGTCCATCATTTTCCATTTGAAAAGAAATGGCCTTCTTTGTAATTGAGAACTTCACTGATCTTTTCCTATTCTGCTCTAATATTTTAGTACATACATTTCCTTTTATTTCACTATTTATAAAGTCATTATAAATCAAACCAATTGCTATGTAACAGGAAATGGTTGACATTTTCTATCTCAAGGACTCATTCATAATTTCCCAATTACATGTAATTTAATACATAACATCCAGTCTGTAGTGTCTGAAATGGTGCCAAATTCCATCTGCTTTCCTGCATATTGCTATAGTGATTTCTGAGCATGACATGAGAGAGGGCTTCTGAGAAGTCTAACTTGAACACAAACCTCTCAATAGAACCTTACTGTTAATCTTGTAATTTTCTGTTCAATAACCTTCTCTTACATAAATGCATAGTTTTATTGATTTCCATATCCGGCTGCTTAATAACATCCACTAGCAACCTATCACCATTTCTTTTCCATTCAGGCCAAGAAGAACTGATACCTCTTTTAACTTTGCCTCAAATTCATAAAGGTCAATTCTGATGGAATGTGAAAAAAAATTGTCATATGTAAATCCTGGTATAACACTTAAGATTTATGATGCAATTCTTAGGTTACACCTCAAAATTGTACCGAGACGTTTAAATATTTTAAATTACACTTTGAGAGACTAAATTCAAAATTTTTCTACATACAGTGTCTCTAGTATACTATTTTTATTTTATGATTTCAGCTTTTCTTTAAGATTCTTTGTTTTCTCTCCTGCTGATATCATTGATTTTCCAGAGAACTTGTTGTGTAGTACATAATGTATGTTTAAATTTTTAAAAGCAGGCACATTGACTTGACTTCAGGTTGACAGAATTCAACATTCCTTTGGAAAATTATAAACATCCTAGTGCTGAAGTCTGCTATCTCATACACACACCAAACAACTGAAACAAATGGGCTAAAGTCATTATATATTCATTACAACATGATCTTCAACACAGTCTATGTTGGACTCATAGCAAAAGCTTTGTTATTCCTCAAAAAATAAGCATGTGATTGCCTGCAGAAGTACCCAGGTATTTTCTCATTCATTTAAAAACATTTGTTTATTTTGTATCTGATATTTTATTATAATTCTAAAAGAAATATTAAATATTGGTAGCATATACTGCCTATATGATTACTTTCATTTTTAGATGAACTCTCAAATGCTGGCCCCTTCAGTTGAGCTTCTCTTATCCTTCTGCTTGGATCCAGGTCTTCATGTTTTCTCCAAGTCATTTGGACTTGCCAGATAATTTTCTGTCTCTTATTCCTCTAACAATAGCAACCTCCCCCCACTTTCCTTACTTTCTGTAGCAGACAGAGACTGTCCGTCCATCCATGTTAGCAACAACTTTTAAATATGGTCTAAAAATTTCTTGAAACATTCTACCCTGGTGAGAAGAGTTGCACGGCATCAGTTTTCCTTTTCTGAGCTAGTTTGACATAGATTTCAACCAGTTATAGACCTCAGGCCCGAAAATTAGGTTTGCAAGAAATATTGTATTTTTGCATTGTCTATGACCTATCATTATTTTTATTCTGAGCCCTTGTCCTGCAGGCTGGTAAGATGTTCAAGCTTTGATATGTTTTGGGATTCCCTCCTCCCCCAGAGATGACAGGGTTTTGTGTAGTGCCACTGATTCTTGGTGAAGAGAAAGGGGACACCCTTTGGTAATGGCTGTGTGACCACAAAAATGTCTACCAATATGTCCCTTGTGCTCCTCTTCACAACCCACTCAAATCCAGCTCCTCTCAGGACAGAGTTATTTCATGAGGCTTGGGTACTCATATTCATGTTTCCTCTCCTGAGAAATACCGCATAGATTCCTCTTTTGCTTTCTTCCTAGAGTGTTTCCGAGGAGCAGGACTAGCTCCCTATCAGCCTAGGATCCCGTCTTCCTCCCTGTCTTCCCGAAACCCCACTGTCCACATTGCACATAAGATATGGAAATCTTAAGTCTGAGAGTTCTGTTGGCTACTTCTTCTTGCCACACTGCCAGAACCTTCCCTGCTGGCACAGAGAGCGAATATAGGAAGTGGAAATCTGTATCTCAAAAACACATCCAAAAACCACTTTAAATAATATCTTCTGCTTATCCTTCTATAATGAATGCTGTGTTGATAAGCCAGATGTCCCTTTATCATTGAGAGACTTATCCTAGATACTGGGGACACTCCCACAAATTGTCCTCAGCTGTCTAATCATTCTAGAAATTTGCCTTAGCTGAAGAGGCACCCTCTTCTCGAGGACAGCCTGCAGTCCAGTAAGGCTCTCAAACTCAGCCCCTTGCTTCAACTTAGGGCAACTTTGAAGGACTAGTCCAGCTTTAGAACTCCTGTGGGGTTGACTGAACCCATTCTGTGACTGCTTAGGGGCCTTATATATTCCTCTGCCCAGTCCTGTTTCCTTCCATTTCTAATGGAAATTCAATTCTGAAAACTAATATTGATTCTGAAAACATTCCCCATTAAATTTATTGCAGGTTGATCTCTCAGTCAGCTTTCTATGGAACCTGCTCTGAAACAATTTGGCCCCTTGCTGGGTTGGTTGGTCTGCCAAATTTTACCTTCAGTACAAAATTGCTATTATAAAGAGGCCAATGTCCAGGGTGGGAGAGGTCAGCAACTAGAAGTATACTTAGGAAGGCAAGGTGTGTCAACAGGCTCCAAGGAACCTGGGAATGGTCTTGCCAAGACAAAACAGAAATTGTGTCAGAAAATTTAGGTGGAAAAAAATGGGCAAGTCAGATTCTCAAAGCCTGTGTGCATTGCTGCAACCCACTAGTCCGGTGTCTGATTAGAAGTCTCTGGGTCACAAACAAGACCTCGGAGAGTAGAAAAGTGCCGGTGGAGAAGCACGACCTATGTTTACATTCAGGCTGACTGGGTGAGCTGAGACATGCCTGTCAGATTTGCCCTGGGAATTGGGGCATGACTGGTTTTCAGGAAGGAGATGATAGATCCCATTCTCATAGATACCTGGTAGTAGAGTAAGGGCTCCAAACTTTTTCTATAAAGAAAAATGTGGTTCATATAAAGTCTGCCACCAAATTCTTGAATTTCTTCCCATCCTCTTCTTGTGTTAAAAATATATATTGGAGTAGTCTACTTTATGATGGCTTCTATATTGGTAGGCTAGTTGCTTAGAACAAGACAGGTCACAAAATCAGAGACTTGTAAATTCTTCTCATCTTCAAACCTTGCAGCCCCACTTATCCCCTGCTCAGTCACAGAAGTATTCCATTCACACAATCTAATTCCTCCTTCCCTGTAGATCTCCTGATATATGCCAACACCCTAAAGAGGCACTGTAATGACCTGTCCCAGTTATTTTAACTTGGATAATATTTGTTCTTCCCCTTTTTGGGCTAAGTTTCCTTCTAGATCTTTAAGAACAATTTAACTTTTTCTAGGCTTTGACATTCTCCTCTGATGAATTCATAGGATTATACTTCTAAATCAATTTCATCTGTTTAAAACAACAACTTTGTACCAAAGTTAAATATTCTCCTGCAAGATCTGTTTGTTTTTTGTTTTTGTTTATTTGTTTGTTTTTCCATTCTGGGACAATAATTTAAATATGGCATAGTGGGGTGGGATTTCTTTTAATATAAGGAGAATGCCCAGGGACTTCATTATAGTCTTTGCAGGCTATTAACTTATAGAAAACCAAAAAAAGTAGAAAGACAAAGAGAAAATCATGAATGGGGGAAAAAGGGATTTAGCCAAGAGAAAGAGATTTAGAGTACCTTAGGGAAGTAGAACTAAGGAGTGTTGTTCTGCTTAAAATATTTCTAAGGGGTAGTGACAGAATCCAAAGGATGGATCCTGATTAGTAAAATTTCAAATTTGTTTTGGGGAAAAGACCTGTAGGCACAGGGCTTCCTAACATCACCTAAATCATGATCTACTCCATATGTGCAGGTGACTGACTCTGACAAGCTGTCAGAATTAATGTAGCTTAAAAATTTGCCTATTCTCTGGTTCATTGTCTAGTGTTCTTCTTTAATATTTGTAGGGTGATCAGTTCAGTACCCGACTTAGCACACAGTATGAACACATGAAGAGATAGCTATTGCTTCATTTTTTAAAGTTCTCCTAGATGAGTTTTAAAATAATTTGATCAAATTTGAAAAATTTATCGCTGATACATTCAAATTAATTGGTGATTCAATACACAAAGTAAGGTAAATCTTGCAATCAAGCATGCTGAAGAAGAAAAAGAAGAGAAAAAACTATGAAATAACTCAATTGGACACAAACAATGTAGAAAATAGAGACAAATAATATACTAAATTTAGAAAACATTGTTTTTGAGGAAATCAGTATTGTAACATGTATTCTTCCTCACACTAGAAAGTCTCAAAAGGGTACCTACAGGCTCTGCATGACCAGTTTTTGAGTGCTGTCACTGTTACCTGGTCCTTAAACCTTTAGTTCCACATGCATATGACAGACATGTGGGGTGTTGCAGAGATGTAAGGGAGAGATTTTGAGTAGCACAATACACTATTAATTTTTCTTTTCCAAATGCCTTTGACAAATTAACATTCACAGATCAACTGACTTGTTTGAACAAACACATTGGCATTCTAACTCAAATGGCATAGAGGTGAATGACTCAGGCTTGGAGGAGGCATGGGAGAGACATTTTGTAACTGACCATGATGGGTACCCCCTCCTCTTTTTTTTTCTTCTTTTAGTTCTGATCCAACATAATCCATTAGACTGTCACAATTCACACTTGCTTGTTATTTATTTAGTGAGTTCTATTGAGTCCTTTAAGACTTGTGGCCAAAGCTCCTTGATTGAAAGATTGCATTGCTAAGGGCAGATGTGTTAGTATAGATTCTGGCCCCTCAACCAGGAAAGCACTTAAAGACAAGCAGCCACTAAATGATTCAATTAGTCTAACCTTCCACCTGCCCTTTTGAAGAAAAGAGACTCCTTTGCCACAGCAATAGCCCAAGATCATCCCCTTTGTCTATAATCTGCATGGAGTGGAGATTGTTTTTCAAGTTGAAAGCTTTTGTAGGACAGATCTAAGGATATAAGAAAGAAAACGAGATTGCTGATGAGGCCAATGCTTCATGAAATAACTTGAACTATTGTACCATAGGTTTCTACACTAATAGATTATAAACTTTTAAAAGTAATAACACAAAACTATCATGGTGTATCAGTGCTTTGACAGCTTTCATGATAAAAATTGGGTTTACCAACAGATTGTGGATTCCCAGCCCTTTCCACTACACAGTAATTTCCAGGCAGTTTGAAACCACTTCTGGACTGCCTTCTCTACTTGAATCTACTACTGGGTCTAAAAGCCTTCTTGATTCCCCTGTGTTGTTTTTTTTTAACAGATTCTTTTTCCATTTGAAGAATCAATACTAAATGCAGGCATAGACAGACAGCATTGTACACTTGGCATTTAGAACAATAGGAGGTAGTCATTTATCAAATTTTTTTCAAGTACCAGGAAATTATAAGACAAAGTAAACTTGTAGATTAAACAATTTTTCAGTTACAGAAATCTTTCAAGGCTCTCTAGATAGCCAGGACTTTTCACAAGGATTTAGTTCTTGTTTTTTGTTTTTAAATATTTTTAATATTGCCCTTATGGTTTAAGAAAAAAAGTATCCTCATTTAAGAAAGATCAGATGACATTTTAGCAGAATATTCTACATATGAGTATCAAGTATTGCCCATCTTGCCTGGACAATCAGTTCAAAAATTGTTGACTTACATTAACTTAAACAAAGATCTATATCTAAAATCCCATCAGCTTTGAACTAGATGTATATACTTAAGTAGATTCAGAAAGCCTTGATAAAAGTGTAAAACTTTGAAATAAATGAACATTGTTAGTATTATAAAACAGGAAACTATTTTGTCTACTTACATCAAAGCTTTTCAAGAAACCTAGAAATAAGAGATGCTTGAAAAGTGACACTGAAATGACATCTCCAAAATTTCTTGTTGAACCAAAAGTGGGAATAGTGATTTACCTTCTTTTAAAGTTTTACATTTGGGGCATACTTTGTAAACACTAGTTCATACTGAACGTGAGACACTAATAAGCTTATCAAATGTTTCCTTTTTTATATTCTCAATTCAAACAACATTTATCTCTTCTTTCCATAACCTGTCACTCAGCAAGGCAGTGGGAACACAAATGGTCTCACTAAAATACTCCGTTCAAAATGTTTTCCTTGAATAGACATTGGAAGAAGTTTGCAGCTAAACTGAATTAAAAAAGAGAGTAAAAAAACAAAACAAAACAAACAAAAACACTGAACTTGGAAATGCCTTATTGTAGTTTTAATTTTGGATTTAATGTATCCATCAGGTGTCAATAAAATCTGCTTTCTGCATGCTTCCAAATTATGTCTACATATTAAGTATATCCTGAGAAATTATACTTCAAAAATAATCATCCAGTTCCTGTTCTTGCACCCATATAGAGATAAAATTTTAATTGGAAAAGTCTGAAACTATATGATTAATTCCACTACATACCTCTGTACATAGTTCTCTGACAAATGTTCTAAAAAATGGTTACAAATTAAAGAAAGTGGGAAGGAAAAAAGTATTTTGTAAACTAATGTACTAGGCCATATGCAAAGTCTTTTCAATATTTTCCATTACTTAAATCTTCTTACAATGACCATGTGAATAAGGCGTTTTATTCCTTATTTTGCAAATGAGGACACAAAGGCTCAGAGTCAACTAACCCGCTCCTGGTCTGAACTCAGCAGGAGATGGAGATGCTAAGCAAAGCCAGGCTTTGATATGAAATGCTTCCTTGGATCCACACTGCATTTACCTGTGATACATCTATTATTGGATGACCAACTGAAGAATAAAGCATCATTTGTTCAGAAAGTTCACTTTTATTTATATTATTTCATGAAGGCAGCTTAGAAAAAATAGAGCTCACTTAATCAGTGCCTTGCTATTGCTTGAGGATCACATTGACTAATTCTCTCAGTGAGATCATTTTACCGTTTTCCTTTATCTTTCAAGGCTCCCTAGATAACTAGGGCAACATTTCACAAGGATTTAACTTTTTAAAAAAAATTTTTTTTTTATATTGCCCTTATGGTTTAATTAAAAAAAGTATTCTTATTCAAGAAAGAACAAACAGCAGCTTAGCAGAAGATTCAACTTGTGAGTACCAAGCATTGCCCATCTTGCCTGGACAATCAGTTCTGGAATTGCTGACTTTACTAACTTAAATGAAGATCTATTTCTAAAATCCCATAAACTGATATTCTTTCCCATTCAATATGAATAATTTCTCTTAAACTAAGCTTACATCTCATAACTAAGTAAGGTAAAAACCATTTTACATTAACCATATAACAGGCAATAAAAATGCAAAATAGTAGCAAACCCAATTCAGCAACACATTAAAAAGATCATACATCATGATAAAGTGGGATTCATTCCTAGGAGGCAAAGATGGTTCAATATTCACAAATGAATTAACCTGATAGATCACATAAACAAATGAAGGATACATTAATATTAACATATCAATAGATGCAGCAAAAGCATTTGACAAAATCCAGAGCCCATTTATGATGAAAACTCTCAGCAAAGTGGGAATAGAGGGAACATACATCAACATAATAAAGGCCATATAACATCATACTCAACAGGAAAAAACTCAAAGCTAACATCATACTCAACAGGAAAAAACTCAAAGTGTTTCCCTTAAAATCAGAAACAAGACAGGGATGTCCACTTTCACCACTCTTATTCAACATAGTACTGGAAGACCTGGCCACAGTGATCAGACAAGAGGAAGAAATAAAAGGCATCTAAATTGATAAGGAGGAAGTAAAACTGTCATTATTTGCAGATGGCATGATACTGTATGTAGAGAACCCTAAAGATCCCAACAAAAACTACTTGAACTGATAGATGAATTCAGTGAAGTAGCAGAATGCAATATAAATATTCAGAAATCAGTTGCATTTTTATACACCAATAACGAACTATCAAAAAGGAAACTAGAGGAAAAAATCCCATTTACATTTGCATCAAACAAGTAAAATACCTAGGAATAAATTTAACCAAGTGGGTAAAAGAACAGTACTCAAAAATTATGACACTGAAAAAAGAAATTGAAGATACAAATCAGTGGAAACATATACCGTGTCCATGGATAGGAAGAATTAACATCATTTAAATGTCCATTCTACCCAAAGCAATCTATAGATTCAATGCAATACCTATTAAAATGCCAATCTCATATTTCACAGAACTAGAACAAATAATTCAAAAATCTATGTGGAACCACAAAGACCCCGAATAGCCTCAGTTATCTTGAGAAAAAAGAACAAAGTTGAAAGTATCAGACTACCTGATATGAAACTGTATACTACAAGGCTATAGTAATCAAAATACTAGTATGAAAACAGACACATAGATCAATGGAACAGAATAGAGAGTCCAGAAATAAACCCACACTTATATGTTTAACTAATATACAACAAAAGAGGCAAGAACATACAATGGGGTAAAGACAGTTTATTCAACAAATGGTGCTGGGAAAACTGGACAGATATATGCAAAAAAATGAAACTAGGTCACCTTTTCACACCATATACAAGAATAAACTCAAAATGAACTAAAGATTTAAATGCAAGATTCAAAACCATAAAACTCCTAGAAGAAAACATAGGCAGTAATATCTCTGACATTTCTCTTAGCAATATTTTTTTCTGCTATATCTGCTTGGACAAGGCAAACAAAAGAAAAAATAAACAAATGGGACTACATCAAACCAAAATATTTTTGCACAGCAAAGTAAATCAACAAAATGAAAAGACAAGAGAGAAGATATTCATCAATAACACATCTGATAAGGGGTTAATATCCAAAATTTATAAAGAACTCATACAACTCAACACTAAAAAACAGATAATGCAATTAAAAAATAGGCAAAGGACCTGAATTGACACTTCTTTAAAGAGGACATACAAATGGCCAATAAACATATAAAAAGATGCTAAACATCACTAATCATAGAAAAATGCAAATTAAAACCACAATGAGAGATCACCTCACACCTGTCAGAATGGCTATCAACAAGTGTTGGCTAGGGTGTTGAAAAAGGGAACCCATTTGCACCATTGGTGAGGGTGCAGACTGGTGCAGCCACTATGGAAAACAGGGTGGTGTCTTTTTCTATAAGGACACAAATCCTATTCATTTGATTCCCACCCTTATGACCTCATTAAACTTTGATTACCACCTACAGGTTCTACCTCTGACTATAGTTATATTGTGAATTAGGACCTCAACATTTGAATTTTGAGGGAAGTGCTATTCAGTCCGTAGCTTGATCTTCTTTGAGCCCTTCACATTTACCATATTTGTTTTAGTCACAGGACCTTTGCACATGTTTCTTATCTGCCGAAATATTCTGCCCACTTATGCCAGGCTTACACATTATGCTTCAGAATTTAAGACAGTCTTTATTTGATCATGTAAGTTTTCCTTTATTTTCTTTTCTGGTCAAATTCCTTTCATAAGCTTTCATAGCCTATGGACTTCTCCTCCAATAATATTCCAGATTTCTAGCATTTACATTTTACTTATTGGGTTTGGTTAAAGGCCTTCTCCACTAGTTGATAAGCTCCTTGAAGACAAGAATGGTGTTACTATTCATTATCATATTCCTAATGTTTAGTACATTTCCTGATACATGTTGTGTAGTCCAAAAATTTATTGAAGCAACAATTAATAAATTTATATTTTGCATTATTTATATAACTATCGTTGGTAATGACTACATAATTTTCCAAGGGAGGTTTGATCAGGACTTATTTTCTACTTTTGTGTAAGATGGTTAATTCCCTTCCCTCCTTCCTTCTACCTCTTCCATCTTTCTTTCCTTCCTGGCCATTGTAAATTACATGTAATAAATATTTTAACATATGTATGCTTTTTCATATTGTATATTATTTTCTTACAATAGAGTCTTAAAAATTAACTAAACTGAGTTTTTCTTTGTTTGGTTAACTGTGATATTTTTATATTTTGAACTCTTGGAATCTCAGGGTTTTTCTATCAACTACATTGTCTTTATGTAATAAATACTTTGACCTTTTGTAGATGTTTTTCAGGTACTTAATCTGTTTTTGGAGGGAAGTTTTTTAAGCCTAAATAAGTTTTATGATTTTATGTAGTCAAATCAATTGATCTCTTAATTTGTGTCTACTTTTATTGCTTCTAAATTTAGAATATTATCCTCAACTTTAAAGAGGTTTGCTAAATATTCACTACTATCTTCTAATTTTTTATTTATTTTGAAAATCTATTAAACTTTACAAGGAGCCTAGAGATGTGTCTCAGTTGGTTGAGCTTTGTCCCATGCACCAAGAGGTCGCCGGTTCAATTCCCGGTCAGGGCACATACCCCCGGGTTGCAGGCTAGATCCCCAGCAGGGGATGTGCAGGAGGCAGCTGATGGATGTTTCTATTCCTCTCTTCCTCTCCTTTCCTCTCTCTCTCAAATCAATATAAAAACATTTAAAAAAAATCTTTATAAGGAATACAGAGAATAGTACAATGAAACCCCATTTATACATCATCCAGATTAAAAATTATCAAGTTTTTCTCCATTGATTGCTTAAATTATCATTTTATTTTTCCCTTTGCTAAACTATTTTAAAGCAAATCCTAAATATCTTGTCAATTTATTCAACATAACTTTTTTTGCAATTTTAAAACATATGAACATTTTCTTATAAAACTACAATGCCATTATCAACATAACTTAGTGGCTTAAAACAACAGACATTTATTCTCTCACAGTTCTGGAAGCCAAAAATCCAAAAGTGTGGTGTCAGCAAGACCTTGCTCCCTCTGAAGGTTTGGAGGGAGAATCCTTCCTTGCCTCTTCCAGCTCCTGGTAACTCTTGACATTTCTTACTTCCATCCTCATAAATCTAATCTCTGTTTTCACAAGGCCGCTTTCTCTGTATGTCTCTGTGTACTCTCCTCTTCTTAGAAGAACATTAGTCATGGAGTTTAGGACCCATCCTGAATCAAAAATAATTTATTTCATCTGAGTATCCTTAATTAATTACATCTGCAAAGACTCTATTTTGAAATAAGATTTTATTCTGAGGTTCCAAGTGCACATAAATTTTGGGGAGAAACTATTTAATTCACTTTGAATATATCACCACCTCATCATATATCAAATTTCTATGTATTTTAATAATGCATAAAGCTCCCTTGAAAAATATTTTAATATCCAATAGAACTAGCTCCTCCCCCCCATGACTATTTTTTTCTGGAACTTCCTTACTATTTTTACTTGGGTTATTATTTCATATTAATTTTATAATGACTTGTCTATCTCTAGAAAATAATCCTGCTGAGATATATATATATTTAGCAGGTGCATGATCTTTATTTCCATGGAATTAAACCCCTGGGTTTCCAATGTCACATTTCCCTTCATCCTGCCATGGAAAAAGTCCAATGTTGTCTTCAGCCGGGCTAGAAGTAAGGCCACTGCCCAGAGTGTCTCCATATTAAACCACAGTCCAGTCCCTGCTGATATTTTTACAAAAATAATTTTAAATGTATACATTAACTCAATGGCAATTAGATACCCTATGCTTTTACTATAAATTTTTACATTTATTGATGTTTTACACATATTTTCTTTTCTTAAAAGGTTTTGTTGAGAACACTAATAGAAATCCAATTTTCTTTTCCTTATTAGTAATTTGAATTTTTTTCTGTATATTTATAGAATTACTTTTCTTATTTTAAAGTCCAACAATTTCATTGAGTTTGGTCTCAATGTTGCTCACTTGGGGTCTATTTTCACAGGTATACAGTGTGCCCTTTCTATATGTAATTTTTTTTTTTCAGGATTTATTGCTCTAGCAACTCTTTTCAGACATGAACACACACTCATAATTATCTGACAACATAAAACACATAAAAACCACACAACGACATATCATTTAAAAAACACACACAAAACATCAACTCTTGTTTACTCATTTCACAAAGCTTGTTATTGTAATGTTAGATGAGTCTAGTATAATGGACCTTACAAGTGCACAGATACTTGAGTTAAACTGCCTGAATTTAAATACTAGTCCTGCTGCTTTATAGCTGTGCCACCCTGGGGAAGTTGCTTAACCCTTCTCTGCTTCAATTTTATCATTTATAAAATGAAGATATGTGCAAACTTCTTAGCATTTTTGTGAAATTAAATGAGATAAGCCATATGTAGTGCTTAAACATTAATAAGCCTGATATCAAAATGCTAAAAGGGCCATAAGTATTCATTTTCTGTTCAGATTTTAATGAGCTCTGTAAACTGTAGTCATCAGATAATTTCAGTCTCTCAATTTTTTGTGTTATCACAAAATCCCTTTGTATAAGGGATATGATGCAAGATAGTGGAAAGTAAATGTACCAAAACAGAGGAAATATGACTTCCTGTTACTATGTGCTTGAATCTGTCTATTGATCATTTGTGAGAAGGGCAGAGTATTTGCACAGAGCTCTCTCAGCTCCACTTTCCCAGGAGCTGATTGCACCCTTTTTGCCTGGCTACTTAGTAGCTATCCTTGAATAATCAGGCTGATTTTTACCCCTGTCATTGGTTAAGCCCCTCCCAGTGTACATTAGAGCCCCCCAGAACACCCTGTTCTAGCTTAGTTCTCATTAAATTCTCTGCTGATTTTCTGATTACATGGCTGTTTCCCCCCAGAAGGAAATTAAGGACAGGGAGTGTGTTTTTAAACTAGTTTCTATAATGCCTAGTGTTTTGTGAAACAATACACTTTTGCCAAACTTACATTCTGTAATGAATGATTGTAAGGGTAAAATGGGAAAATATAAGTGAAGGTTTCCTGGAAAACACATTAAACACAGAGTGTTTAACAATTATAAATAATAAAACCTACCTTTAGAGATTTGAAATAAAGAAATTGTGTTATTCAAAACCTAAATAGATTCACCGCTGTAAATAGAGGAATCAAGGACATCCACTTCATTTTAACATGCCTTTCAAACCAAACAACATTACTCTTGTGTTAAATAGATTTAAACAAGATCTGAGTTACCTTTTTAAGGGGCAGACACATGTCTAAGTTTTCATTTATCATGTTTTCATTTGTTTGAGGAGCAAACAATAAGCTGTTCATTTTACCTTCTTCTGTGATATGTATAAACACCCCAGAAAGCCTACAGCTTATCTCTGTGCTCCTCGGTGCTGTCCAATTATAAATGCAGTTGTAAATATCTCTGTCCTGGCAATAAAAATGCAGCACCACTTCTCCTACTATGTAGGGTGTATACTTTCCATTAGGGATCTTATGCTTAAAATAAAAAGAGAAAACTATTAAAGTATTGTATGGATAAAGGTTGAAAGCTGTACAGATGAAACATATTTGAAAATAATTAGCATCAATAGTCTGAAGTTTGTCATTAGCTCTTCCACATTTGAGTATCTTGCCCATTTACAACACCTCTGTAATCATCACTGTAATGATGTTCTAGCAGATTGCAGAGGTGAGTCTTAGAGAATGAAGAGACTGGAATAGTATAAATTACCTTAGCTCCCACAATGGATCCCTGTTTCTTAATGAATAAAGCCTCATTTATTTAAAAATTCAGTGATTATTTGCATACTTTGAAATTTTTCCTTCTATATTCTCTCTGTAAGATTCTGCTTTCATAGCCCAATATCTATTACATTTTTATCCATTTTCAAGACACAGCGCAGTCACTCTTTCCCTTTGCTTCTGGCTTATAGTTTTCTATTTTATATTTATTTCTGCATAATCTCCTATGTGACAAATTGTTATTAATTCATTTATGAAACCCATACTTATTGGGGTTTCTTTGCATAATTTACAATGACGGGAATGGGAGATTTAACAGGCTGGTAGAAATACACGGTCCCTGATAACAAGCATTCTAGGAAAGCAAGGAGCAGTCAATACTCACTTAGGTTTTCCTCCATTCCTGGTATTATACCAGACATGAAAAATTTTTACTTCTCACCACCCCCCTGCCTCATTCTTAAAAAATGTGCCTTGTTTTTAGAAAGTCTATACCCAGAACAACTGCTAAGTAGGCAGTGGACCAGGTGACCCCACAATATAGCCATTGGACCAGAGATATAGTCAAGGATGCAAGCTAGAACAATAGATTTCCCTTTTCCAAGATCTTGAAGTTTTAACTCAGAATTGTTTTGGTCTTTTCTGGCACTTAAGTTGCAAGATGATAAAAAATAGGAAACCTATGTAGCTATTTTCTGCTATGTTAATTGAAAAATCAGAAGAGAAAAAAAAAGTCATTGTTCAAAAAGAAGGGAGGCTATCACAGGCTTGCAGAAAGAAATAGAAAACTGAAGTGTAATTTTTGCTCCCAACTGATTCCACTCTTTGAGAGGCTTAGCTAAGTTTCTGGTATTCTTCTGATACATTTTCTGATTTGCTTAAATTAAGTGAATATATGGGCCTTGCTATCAAATGGTAACTTGACGGAAAATTTTCAGGCAGTGGATTTATAAGTAATAGATTTTGGGAAAAATGTGGAACATGTAAGTGAAAATTCCTTCATTTGAGACAGGGGAATGGTTTTTCTTATGGATGGTGAAACACAATAAACTGTCTCTGGTATTTTCTTGGCATACACTAACACTGGGTCTTACAGGAAAGGTGGTTTACCAGCCTGAAGAAGAAGGGTATATATAGCTTTGCAAATATGAAAACCTTTTGTGGAAAACTCTATCTGCCTGCAAGCTGTCTTAAGTTCTGAAATTTTTAAAGTCCAGAGCAAGAAGTTGGTTTAATTTTATGTTGAATTGCAGCTTTTGAATTCTTTACTCTGTTGCACATCTGTCACCAATCTACTCTGTTCAGCAAAAAGCAGGATTCTTATTTTTGAAATGATGTGAGGGAGAAGCTGGAGGTGATGTAGGACCCTAATTTTACTAGGTTGTTTTTCTTGTGGGCACCTCATGCTGAATAAACTTGATATAGATGTGACATTGGATGTAGGGGTGTAGTAGAAGGAAGTGACTAATGACCTTTAGGTGCACGGCCTGAGCATCTGAGTGGATGTGATGCCATAACTGAGATTAAAAAGAATGAGAGAAGAACAGATTTGAAGAATGAACATCAAGAACTGGATTTTATTGTGCAAGGTTTAAGATGCCTATTAGTGCCTGGCCGGAAGTGGCTCAGCTGTTGAACATCAACCTAGGATCCAGGAGATCAAGGTTCGATTCCTGGTCAGGGCACAGGCCCCGGTTGTGGGCTCGATCCCCAGCAGTGGGCCTGTGGGAGGCAGCCGATCAATGACTCTCTTATCATTGATGTTTCTCTCTCTCTCTCCCTCCCCCTTCCTCTCTCCGAAGTCAATAAAAACATTAAAAAAAAAAAGATGCCTATTAGCAATACAAGTGGATTTATGGGTTTGGAGCTCATGGATGCATTTTGGATACAGAAATAAATTTTAGAGTTATCAGCATATAGATAATATTCAAAGCCAAAAAAGAGCAGGACTAGATGGGTGAGTGAGTGAAGTTTATGTGAGTGAATTTAGATAAGTGTGTCTAAAATTGTACGTTTGGTCACTAAAGTGTTTTTAGTCAGGAAGAAAAAGAGAAGCCAGTAAAATTAGTATCATATAGTCAGAGAAGACTAGGGAAAAATGTATTTCAAGGGGTGATTAACCATGTTAAGTATTACTGAGAAGTTGATAAAGACAAGATTGAACCAAATATGATTGGTAAAATGGATGCCATAAGTGACCTGACTAAAGAGACCTACGCCCAACTTTCGGAGAGAAAGGAGAAAATGGAGATAGTAATTATAGATAAAGAAATCTTTTGAGGAATCCTCTGCTGAAGAGTTGTGAAGAAATGCAGAGAAAAATCAAAGAAGGTTCTTATTTTTAAAATAGAAAAAAAAAAAAAAAGTAAATTTTATGCCAGTGAAAATTATCCAGGAGTGAGGAGGAAATTGCTGTTGTTGGAAAGAGAGGGGATAATGGCAGAGGTAAAGACCTTGGGTAGGCAAGAAGGGATGGGATCTGGGGCAGCACTGTCCAATAGAAATTATGAGTCACATATGTAATTTAAAATTTTCTATAGCCACATCAAAGGCATAAAAAGAAATAAGTAAAATTAATTTAAACAATATATTTCATTAATTTAAACAATATATTTCATTTAAAATATTATTATTTCCACATGTATTAATATAAAATTATTGAGATATTTTCGATTATTTTTATCACATTATTATCACATTAAGTCTGAAATTTGGTGTGCATTTTATACTTACAGCACAAATCAATTTGGATTAGTCATATATTAAGTGCTCAATAGCCACATAAAACTAGAGGTGCCCGGCTGGGCGTGGCTCAGAGATTGAGCATCGACCTAGGATCCGGGAGATCACGGTTAGATTCCCGGTCAGGGCAAGTGCCCCAGTTGTGGGCTCGATCCCTGGTGTGGAGCATGCAGGAGGCAGCCAATAGATGACTCTCTCGTCATTGATG
The DNA here is from genome assembly GCF_964146895.1 of Miniopterus schreibersii. Lineage (NCBI taxonomy): Eukaryota > Metazoa > Chordata > Mammalia > Chiroptera > Miniopteridae > Miniopterus > Miniopterus schreibersii. Next base: position 62,758,114 of record NC_138106.1, on the reverse strand, counting down.
TTTCTCTCTCTCTCTCTCCCTCTCCCTTCCTCTCTCTGAAATCAATAAAAACATATTTTAAAAAACAAACAAACAAAAAAACTAGAGGTTACTGTACTGGACAATATAGATATAGAGCATAGCTATAGGGTTTGGAATGAGAATTTGAACTAGTTTTTATCAGACTTTATATATTTTTATATGATATATGAAGAAGTGTTAGACATTTTAAGAGAAGAGCACAAGAAGGGGATTGTAAATGGTCATTTTGAGGAGTAGAAAGATGAGTCCATTAGGTTCTTTAGCTCCAGAACATTGGAAGTGAGTGGAGTCCTAGTGCAAGTTTTTGTTTAGCCACAGAAGCCTAGAAGTATTGGCTAAATTTTACTGTCTGCTTTATAAAGATGGAATTTCATGGAGCAGTAGAACCTAAGATTTCTAACATTTGCTTGTGACCAGTGAAGACATCTGAGCAAAATTTACTGTCACAGAAAAAAAAAAAAATCCAACTATGATGAATAAGGGCCAGTGCTTGAACTCAAGTCACCATCGCCTCTCTATTTATCCCCTGGGTCTAGTATAAAGCATAATAGAACCAATTGGAAGAGGAGGGCAATTTTCCTGTATGTGAACAAAAAAGTAGAAATAACTTCTTTGCAAAAAGAGTGAAGGGAGCCAAAATATGGTGGCCGAACATGATTTGACTTTGGATGGTGGGCACGCACTGCAATATACAGATCATGTATCATAGAAATCTACGCTTGAAACCTACATAATCTTATAAACTAATCTCACCCCAATAAATTTCATAAAAATAAGAGAGTGAGCAAAGCATGTGAAGAAAGATGCAGAGCGGGGAGATCAACAATTCCAGAGAGATTTGAGAGAATAACTTTGATTTCAGTTAATGGTTCCAATCCCTGTTCAAGAGAACTACTTTTCTTGGTTTGGGGCTCAAGAAATAGCCCTTATTCTGCTACTAAATAAATCACTCCCATTTTACTATCCTAGTTTAGTGATTTCTGTGATTTGCACCCTGCCTCCCTCATATGTAGAGATAATGAGGTTGGGAGTTTAATGTGGATTCAGTGGGTCAGTTGTAAAGAATTACATCACAAGGGACTCACTGAGGAGAAAGCCTTATATATGGTCATGGGACAGAGAGAATTATAATGCCTACCAGTTCATTTTATTTTAAAATAGGTTTATTTATTGACCCGATTTATACATCACCATTTAGAAAAATAGAAAATACCAAAGGCAAAATAAGAAAAAAACAAAAATATGCCTATAATTCTAAAAAAACAGAATTGACTCCAGTTTTATTTTTGGTGTATCATTTGCTGAATTGAATGCGGGAATATCTCTGGTCATCCTGTAGCTTCTTTTGCACAAATACCAGAGAAGAGAGTCTTTCAATGATCATCCTTATAGAGCACTCTCTTCATTCTCTTCCCTCCTTCACCTCATTATTTCATTTCCACAGGGAGCTGTTATTCAGCCTTCATTCCCTGCATTTTCGTCATTGCAGCGCTTCACAATACTGTGCCCTTGGAATTTCAGTGAGAAATTCCACTTGGGCTCTTGCTGGATCCTGCACTGAGATAGGGCGCTGCTCTCCGGGAGATTGCTAGACTAATAGTGTTTTTAATTTCTCCCGCATTGAGCAGTGTTTCTTTGGAGCTCCTCTAATGCCTCAGCTTAGAGCTGTCCTCTGGAACTGGAGGCCGGCTCAACAGAGCTGCCGCTGTCATAACAAGAACCTAAACAGAAAGTTGCAAAAGAAGAAAGCAAGCTTTGCGGCATTTACACAGGCTTTCTGAAAGGCTCTTCTGAGTGAAGTAATTAGTGCGGGGTATTACCTGTGGACAAAAACAGCATCCCAAGAAGCTGGAGTTAAATGCGAGAGACTTTTGAGGACTAAAGGAAGACTCTCTTCAATTTCAGGGTCTTTGCTTTTGGCAGCTCTGGTAGTGGTGCGATGGGAGAAGAAGTTTCCTTTACACTTAGCACTGGGATCCCTTTTGAAAAAGTCAATTTTCTCCTACTACAATGAGCTGAATTAATGCAACCTATTCACCAGCCCAGGCAGGTATTCAATTTTGTTTTTATTATGCTGAAAACTCTCTGGATACTCACAGTGAGCCTGTAGGGGAGCAGTAACACAACCTGTATCTATTTCTTCGATTTGAGGAAATCTTGTTCAATATGAAATCAGTGGCTGGGCTGGGTTATTACAGAAGCCACATACATACATGCATATAAAGCCAGGCACGTTTCCCTTGTCTGCCTGTTCCATGAGCTGGCTTTCTTACTGTCAAGCTTGTTTGTACATGTGTCAAAATAGTACAGTTTATGTCAAATTATCCACATTTGGTTTCCACCTAGCAAACAGAGGGTTTTCTTTCCTTTTACCTGAAGTGAATTCCTTACTTCTTTAACAAACAAAATACTATCTGCAGTTTATTGATCATGTCTGTATTTATTATATTGCCTACTAGAATGTTTCATGAGGCCGGGAACCATCTCTGCTGGTTGACTCCTGACCCATCAATACTTGTGACCGCAGCTGGCCCATGCTGTCACATCAGCACCACAGAAGTGTTTATTGAGTAAGCAAATTATGTGTATTCATATGTTAAAACACCCTCGAATAATTAAATATTACTATCTGCATTTTGTAAAAGGAGAAGCAAAGGCTTAGGTAAGTTACTACTCAGAAGTCACACAATAAATGAATAAGGGCAGAGCTGGGACTCAGACCCGGGTTTGTCTCCATCCTAGCTTACCCCACCAAGCTTCTTCAGATACAGCTTGGATGCAGAAATTGACTTTTTTTTTTTCTGACAGGTTCAATGTTAATTCCATGCTTTATTGCTTTTAAGGGAACCTAGCTCAAGGTTTCTTTGCCACTCAAAAATTCTAGAGAGCCTGGCCGGGCATGGCTCAGCAGTTGAGCGTCGACCTAGGATCCAGGCGATAGGGGTTCGATTCCCGGTCAGGGCACATGGCCAGTTGCGGGCTCGATCAATGACTCTCTCATCATTGATGTTTCTATCTCTCTCTCCCTCCCCTTTCCTCTCTCTGAAATCAATAAAGATATATATTTAAAAAAATATATATAGAGAGAGGTACTTGCTGATTTTTCTCTATTTACGTAGACACGCGAAGGAAGTTTTATATTAATGTGTTAACTCAGTTGTTTAGTTTCAAGTTTCCTTTGAAACTTAGTCAGCTCCTCCCTTTTCCCACGCTTCTCCAGTGAGCCTGTCTGGCTGCTCTACCTACCGCATCCGGCTCTGAAGACTCGCCTGCTGGGGGCTGTAAGGGTGGGAAACCTGGTAACAGGATTTAGTTGGCAGTCTCTTAGGGAAGATTACCTGAAAAACCTTTTCATGAGCAAAATTTGGTCTGATTAAGGCTCTTTATTCATTTTCATTTCATAAAATAATAGTCATGAAAAGTAACAGTACAATATGCCAAGACACCTAGATATCAGAGCCCACACCTCCACACTCATTTTTCTCTGTTGAATTCTTACATTGCTTGAATTTTTTATCCTGTTTCACCTCGTTGGAATTTCTCCAAAATTCATTATTTGTATCCTCTCAGTCTCGCCTCGATTCCTTGTTAGTTAGTTTTTGATTTGTTCATTTTTGCTACCCGCTCTCCCCTCCCTTTTCTGGGATTTTCTGCTCCTATAAAAGGCACATTTAGTTCTCTTTTCTTCTATATATATTTAATTTGCTGCTTGGAGAATATCTAGTAGGAAGAAAAGGCTACTACTGGTTACTTCTCATTAAGACTGTAAAATAACACCAGTCACACTAGCAACGCACACACACACACACACACATTTCATGCAAAAAAGACATATGCAGACAGGTGTCTATGGCTTATTCCCTTTCTTTTCCATATTCCCATTTTTAGCTACTACCTCACCTATCATTATGTAATTCTGTTTTGGTAATGCTTTCATCTCTCTCATTCATTTTTCCCATGACACCTTAGACTATCTAAAGTGGATAGATCATGTTAAAAGCATTAGATTTCTGCTGCATTTTATTTCCCCAGGAGCCAGGAAGAAAACTGCCTGCTGTTCTGGTGTTTTTATTAAGGTGAGCACACAAAAGTGAGAGAGAAATATTAATGTCGATGGTTTAGTTTCTATGTGCATGAGGACAAGTCCTGTTTTTTATCTCCCTTATCCAGATATTACTTTTTTTGGCAAGAAGATATGAGGGTGCTGAGATACTGAAGGCTGGAAAAATTAAATAACTAATTTGCTCATTTGATGATTGGCATGAATATCAGTGCTTCTCATATTTGGCACCACGAATATTTTTGAATACCAATCCAAATACATTCAGCTGTTGGGTATTAGCTATGTCTGCTCAGGAATATTGCTAGCTGTAGTTTGGAGCAAAAACCTTGAACTTGGACTGCATAAGATTATTCTGATGGAAAACTCATGACAGGGATTGATGTAGTCATTAACAGGGATCCAAAGTCTTATTGAGAAGAGATTTAGGACATCTGGAACTTTCGTGCCCTGGTACTAAGAAATATTTCCATCATTTGAGTGTGGGTAGACATTCTCTTTACTTCTCATTTGGCACTTTTATTGTTTTATATTCTTTATACACCTATGCATAATGGGACATAAATGTATTACTTCTTTTTTTTAAAAAAAATTAATTGATTTTTAGAGAGGGATGAAGAAAGAGAGAAAAAGAGAGAGAGAGAGAGAGAGAGAGAGAGAGAGAGAGAGAGACACTGATGTGAGAGCAGAACATCAGTTGGGTTGCCTCCTGCACACCCCCTGCTAGGGATCGAAACCCCAATTCCAGCGTGTGCCCTGACAGGGAATCAAACTGGAAGCCTTTTGGTGCACCGGACAATGCCTGACCTAGTCACACTGGCCAGGGTTAAATGTTCTACATTTAAAATAAAATAACACAATTCTTGCCTGGCCAGCATGGCTCCGTGGTTGAGCATTGACTAATGATCCAGGGGATACAGGTTCAATTCCCCATCAGGGCACATGCTGTTTCTACCTCTCTCTCTCTCTCCCCCTTCCTCTCTCTGAAATCAATAAAGACATTTTTAAAAAGATAACACAATTTTTAATTATCTCTATCCAGGTTCTTACACAATTCATCTTCAATAATAATTTGAATTATAATGGCTACTCAATTTCTCTTTAGTTTATAGTTGAGCATCAGCTGTGTTTTCTTACCACTAGCTTATAAACTTTTCCTATTTTTATCACTTACTTTTTCTTTGCTCAAGCTTTTGGAAAGTGTAGGGTTTTTTGTTGTTTTTTTTTTTTTTTTAATATATCTTTATTGATTTCAGAGAGAGGAAAGGAGAGGGAAAGAGCGATAGAAACGTCAATGATGAGAGAGTCATTGATCAAGCCCGCAACCGGACATGTGCCCTGACCGGGAATCGAACCACGATCGCCTGGATCCTAGGTCAACACTCAACCGCTGAGCCACACCCGGCAGGGCTGGAAAGTGTAGTTTTAAATCTGATTTTAAGGAGCTCCAGGGAAATACATTGCAATCTGAATGTGGTAGCTAATTGTGCAGGTCAGCCTAAAGAATAAATTGTGAATGAAATGTGACAAGCATGAAGCTGAGTGCTGGAGCATTATGGCGAATAAGTTATATAGCTAAGTGGAGATGGTTGACAAAGGCATCACTATCACCCTAGTGTTGTAAGGCAGGAACCTAGAAATTCTTGTCCCTTCATGACTTTCCTCCCATCATTTTCAATGACCTGTCAATTTTACTTCTAAATATCTCTTGAATCTGTCCAATTGAATTCATGGCCAGTACGTTAGTCCTGCCAAGACCCCCCACATTACCTTCATGGAATCCTATAATAACATCCTAATTTTTCCTAATTTATTCATTCATGTGTTTATTATTTCATTGGAAAATTGGTGAGTACCTGTGTCATACACAAGAAATATGTTTTCTCTGCCTTAATGAATGATGTAGCTAAATAGAAGGAAAAGTTTTTAGACAAATATGCCAAGTACGGTGCGATAAATACTGTGACATAGAAAGCACCAGGGCTGGTCTTTTCTAGCTAAGACTTCTATATATCTTAACCCTAGTGATTTTCTTAAAATCCAAATGTACATGTTATTCCTGTGATTAAGATGACCCAACAATGCCCTTCAGATAAACGCAAAACTCCCTAACATTGCCTCAGGGTCTTCCATGTTCTGCCCTCTGCTTACTCTCTTCCCTCTTCTCATCTCCCCACACATTTCTTTTAGGTTTTTTCTTATTACACCATTTCTCACCTCAAGACCTTTTAAAATGCTCTCCTCTCTTCCTCCAAATCTCCCATCTGCCCCCTTTCACCCTTTCTCTTCCTCAGCCTTAGATCTTATTTCCCCTGGAAAATATTCCCCAATGGCCTGTGTAGGTTTGGAGACCCTGGGCTCTGCTGTCCCAGCAGCCCTATTGCCACATCATAACCCTTTGGTCCCACTGTGAATGTTTGTTTAATGTTGTGTCTCTCTTGTTAAGCCATAAGTTCTATGTCAGTTCAAGCTAATTGTATCCCTAGGGACGAGTAAAGTGCCTAGGTAAAGTGTAGAAGAAATCAATGAATCCATCTCACTTAATGTCATTGTTATGTGTCCATTATTCCCTCCTGAGAGTCTTTCAAATTAGTCTCTTCCTTTCACCCTCTCCCACTTCATTAGTCCAGGCTTCTGTTATAACAAGACTTTCCAAGCCTCTAATTTTATCTTTAATTGTGTCACTTAGTCCATTCTGCGTTGCAGCTGCAGTGATCTCATCAAGAGATGATCATGATCTTACTATTTTCTTGTTTTAAGGAAGCTCTTGGGGCTTCCTGCTGCTTAGGGCATAAATCCTCAAATTACTGAATGCGACAATAGGCCCCCTAATTTTCCCTTGGCGTTCTCTGAACTTACTGTTTAATGCCTCCCTTTTTTTGTTCCTATCACTCTACTCAACTGTCTATTTGGGAAATTTCTGCGCATCTTAAAGAACTCGCCCACTGCATCCTCTCGCTCTGATACCCTCCCCCAATGCTGAGGAAGGTTAGCTTCCCTCCTGTGCGCTACCAGTGGGAACTGCATGTGTCTCTGTTAAACAGACATGTTAAAGTTCATGCCATTTCGAATGTTTGTATAGCTTTGTCTTCTCCCTTACTGGACCATTCTTTGTTTTTAGAGTTAAATACCAAGACTTAATTACAGTTTTGACTCTCTCAGAAATGGAATCTTAAACCAGTCACTCAAGGATCACCTGATCAACACTAGTTAGGTTGCCTGCCTGACAGGAAAGTAGTAACCTTGTAATGAATGACCAAGTCATATTTTTGCCCAGTATAATTTCTTAGTATCTGCTCCCTTCTGCCTACAAAAGTCTTTCATTTTGTACATAAACTTGGAGCTCCTTTCTATCTGCTAGATTGGTTGTTGCCTGATTCATGAATTGTTGAATGAAGCCAATAAAATCTTTAAAATGTGCTTAGTTGAATTTTGTTTTTTAACATTAGCATCAAGTTTTTATATTTAATGAAAAAATTGAAAATGCAGAGCAAATTACTGTAACATCTGTGATAGAGTTAGGAATAAAGTATATTATAGCTGCATAATCTACCGTACTTCTGGTAAAAGACAATTCTTTCAGTAAAGTTAGTAACACAGAAGGAATCTGTAGGCTGAGATGTCGTCAGCCTGTCATCTACGACTAAATGATGTTCTTGCAATTTTCATTGCCCGTCTTTGGGATAGAGCTATGCCAGGGGGTTCCCAACTCTGTTGAATTGCTTCTTTGCATATCTTTACAAATAGACTTCTGGAAATGCAGTGGGTCCAGGGGCAAATTCTAAAGTTCCCACCTTTGTTTATAATAATAACTGTTATTATTAAAAGTTCACCTAGATATTTTGGTAACATAATTCTGGTGCAAGATGGCTCAAAAGCCATGCTAACAATATATAATTCTTGGTATTAAGAACAAATAGAATAAGCAACACACACAAACAATTGTGAAAAGCCTGGACCTTGTATAATTAATGTCGGAATGGCCATAGGTTTTAATTCTTTTAATTATTTTATCAAAGTACCATCTGCAGGTATTCACTCACATTCCTGCCATGAGGAAAGACCAGACAAGAGATGCTCTATTGTCTTTATCCTTGGTAATATTCTAATGGGATTAACCACATTTTAATGAAACTCATCCTCTGATTTAATAATTTTATGGATCTTATAATTCTCAAGGACTGGAGAAACAGCAAAAGAAGCATTAAAATAACTATATAAGTAGGGAGGAAATATACAGCCACAGGTAGATGGTTAGTTTAATCTCTGAGAAAATTTAATAGATATAGCTTTTTTAAAAATTTTTATTCCTAGGAAAGGGGTAGTCTAACTAATTTATGAAGCACTATCCAGAAATTAACTATGCAACAGCTTCCATTATCACAGGCTCTACCTAAAATGGATCACAGCGTGAAATATGTTTCCCAAATTGAAGTCAAGGTCAAAACATATTTTTGAGATGTATATGGCTTATAAAGAGTTTATAAGGACAGGTTTGATTGCAAAGAAATATACTTGGTTGAAAATAGAGTTCTGTTAGGGTTAGGGTTAAAATAATTCTGCCAAACATGCCAGCAGCCAGGCAAATTTTGAAATTGTTAGCCATAGTAATTTTCTTTCTATCACCTTTTAAAGTTCCAAAGGTTTGACTTAGTCTGAAAACTACCAGGGAAATGTCAAATTGCCTCTTGGTGTAGTTCAACAATTACTAAAGCTTTTCAATCTTAGAGAGATTTCAAAAACACTTTTCTCATTTCTGATGAAAAGAAACATGGAGATCATATATTTAAAAAATCTCATCTTCAGATGAGCATAGAGATATACAGAGAATTTATAAAACTAGTTAGGTATAGGGCCACAGCTAAAATATATATATGTAACCAGATTCTCTGAATGGAACAATTTCTTATATTTCTTAGACATGTTCAACTCAGAAAAACAAATCATTAGTTAAGAATGAGGGATTTTAAATAATTTAGGTACAGGCTGAATTGTGCTTCATCTTGTTCAGCAAGTTCTTTATAGAGAGAGAAATCTGCAGTTTTTATCCACTAATTTTGGCTGAAGACTACTGAAACATCCCAAATGCTTAAAGAAAAAATCTTGACATGAAGTCTGGAACTCACCAATATATTTTTTTCCTTATAAACAAATCATTTTACTATAGTCTCTAATAAAAACATAGTTTTTTAGCTTTCAGTTATTTTACCTTAAAAATAAAACTATAATTATTTATATTATTTAGACTATTAATAAATTTTCACCTCATGATTCTTTTCTTTCTAACTGGGAATATTTCCTTGTATTCTATATTCATAAAATCTCTTTCACACAAGGATTTTCAAATAATTTATAAGCATTGATCTCACTATGGTTTGGTTAAAACAAAACAGTATGGTGTACTCAAATTTAATACTTCCTTCATACTCAAGTTGATGCTTCCTTCCTTTTAATGTCATCCTCTATAAACCTGGGGATCTTACTGTATCATTTCAGTCTGTAATATTGCACTTAGGGAACAAGTTTATGTTTCTTAGGAGGGCACAAGCTTTTATAGGACAGAGGTCTTTCCCCCAGGGGCTAACAATCTTTAAAGAAGATAAGCTATGAACTTGAACTAAAGTTAAAAAAAAAAAAAAAGTACAGTACCAGGAAGTATGTGTTAAGTGCTAAGGATATATTAAATTTGAGATAAGAAATGAAAAGAAGGACTTAAACCAGGAATCTGCAAAACGAAGAGCGGGAGGAGATGGGAAGCACTGCCAAGGTTGCATGCTGTAGACTGGCTCGAGCGGACCTGAGGACCTCTGAAGTCCGTGGCCAGAAAGAGGCACTATTCTCCCTTTCATCCAAAGGACAACGCTTTCATCTGTAAAATGTAAATTTCATTATCCATTTGCATCTTTCGGACTTTTTAAATTTATTTTATTTTTCCCATTGTCTGGTTCTTACTTCTCTTGCCTCAACTCTTCAACTTTAAGGGACGTTCGATGCCTTTCCTGGAATTTGACCTTTAACTCCGTTCCCTGGTTGTCACGGTGCTTCTAAGGACTGGTCCTTTGGTGAGGAGTTCTTTGGCTCAGCTCTTGGGATCCCCATGCATATGTGCTGCCCTTCTAGACAGCCCTGTAGGTGCCTGGGACACTTGTGGAAACAGTTACTGAGATCTCCTGGCCTGGACTTACCCATATGCAAAGAATATCTGGTGTTGGTAGACAGCAGAATAGCATTCATCTATAACTGATATGTATCCTTTTAAGCTCTCAAACTTTCTTTAAGATTTTAAACTAGTTTTGATTTTTTTAAAAATCCTAAAATGTTTCACAAACTTTCTTGCTTTTATAAGCAGAATATGATGAGCAAAATTTAAGCATTTCTTGATGACTCATTTTAATTTTGAAAATTAACCACTGTACCACAATTTAAAAGAGAGGAAAGCTACTATACTAAATGGTCACGGACAGCTATATATTTTGCATCTTTATGTCATAATTATTTTCTGTTGCTTTTCCAGTTGTTAAGCTATCAAATAAGCTCTTCTCCCAGATCTCCCTTAATTCTTTTCTAAGATGTTGTTTGGAATTGGGAAACCTGATAACTAAACTGATTAAAATGCTTCTCATAAAAGTAGGTAGTCTCTAAGTAATGGCTGATAGACTTTTCTTAGGGAAAATGCAAAATATTGAATTTCTGAACATCGACATGTATTGGGGCTATTTAGAGGCCTTTCAAATTTACCTTTTGGTTCTTAGTTGAATTCTGGAAACCTTAAGTCCCCAAACCCTCAGAAAGTGGCCTAACTTACTAATGTTTTCATATTGTAAATCAACAAGGAGCCAGCATATTGTAATGTGGCCAGGTAGACATGAGTTTGAATCTTGTTTCTGTCACATGTTAGCTTGAGTAAGTCACACAGCACTTATGAGTCTCATTTTAGTCATCTACAGAGCAGCCATTGTAACGGTGATCAGGATCAAGGATTTTGTAAAGTATGAGTCAAATACTGTGTGTAAAATTCTTGGTGCACACTAGGGGCTTAAAACTTGTTAGCTACTTGAATGGCAATGGAGAGACTGACTGCTCTTACATGAGGCCCAAACCCAGCTACCCCACATATCTTGAAGAAAAACATGGCTTATAGTACCTGGGGTAGAATAGAGTAGTTCACAGAGTTTATCTTTGCAAAACCAAGTCTCATTGTTCAGTATATGCAAAGCCAGATGCAAAAGTCACCCTATTACTGGTTTAATGGTCTTTGTTGCTAGAATAGAAACCCGTCTACTCCTTAGATCATTAAGCTAGTGATGATCACATGGCCAAGAACCCAGAACCAACCTCTTGTTCTCCACGCGTACCTTTTCAAAAGACAATTTCAGTAAGGAAAGCCTTTCAAAGGCCAGTGAGAATAATTTCATTAAATCCAAGAGGCTGAACTGGAAGGCCAGAATTAAGACTGTAAGCCTGAGTGGTACTGGTTTAAAAGGCAGCATTAGCTCTTCGGTTGACAGAGCAATCACTGATGCTTGAGAGAAGAACTTGTCCTCACTTGTATTCAAGATTACAACACTACCCTGCCCTAGGGCTTTCTTCCTGAGCCTCTGAAATGTATTTACCCTCTTTTGCCTAAAAACAGAGGTCAGTAAGCATGGCCTTTGTGCCAAATCAATTTTGTATGCCCTGTAAGGTAACAGTAGTGGTTACATTTTTAAGTTGAAAACAAAATCAAAAGAAGAACAATATTTCATAACATGTCAAATGTATTTAAAATTCAAATACTTCTGCCCATAAATAAAGGTTACTGGAACACAGCCACACTCATTCATTTACATATTATCCATGACTGCCTTCTCAGGGCAGAGTTGAGTAATTGTGAAAGAGTCACTCTCAGGCAAAGCCTAAGATATTTATTATTTAGGCTTTTACAAAAAAAAAAAAAAATGTTTCCAACCTCGGCCCAAGAGAACTGCCTGAATCTGCCACTTTACCCAGCAACATCCATCTGCTTGCCCTCTTTTTAAAATAAGACCTTTTGCAGCAACAGCAACATCTACACAATATTCATATGCTTTAACATAGTACATTTAATAAAGGACATTTAAATACTTTGTAGATATGACGGTAACACTCCAGGGTGACAGTAGTTGCTGAGTGTTGAATCTCACTTTGAACAATAGCATGGAGTTTAATCAGGGGCCCATTCTCAGAAAGCATTCAGGAATAAAGTTCTCATGGATGTTGCCCCTGACTATATCACAACTCTGAAAGCCACAGAAGAGATTTATTTAATCTCCACTCCCTTGGGAATGCTTAGTAATGTACCTGGGCTAATATTTGTTATGGCTCAAGTCATTTTCTCTCCTTTATTCCAGGGAGAAGGAATAGCAATGAGAAGGAAAGCTCTGCTCCCACACTGTGAGGCTGCTGGGAAAGGGGGGAAAACTATAATCATTCACTTCTTTTGTCCCAGGCAGGAGAGAAGGCAAAGCCAAGAATCAAATTGATCAAGTGCCGTCTGTGCAGAGTGCCCTGAGCTTAATTTAGCTAAATACACATGCACAAAAAAGGTCTCACTATTATTCTGTAGGAGCCTGAGCCTGAAATCAGTGCATGAAGGTCAGACTGGTGGGGGCTTCTGACTACACAGTGAACCCTCAGGCCAGATACCCTGTGTGGTCCTGTTGGCTCTGTTCTCCTCTTTACTGCATCTTTGCTTCCCTGTCTGTGGGTGGGGAGCACTATAGGAAGCCCTCGGGGCATCATTCTTGCTTCCAACCCCTTGTTCACTCTGGACCTTTACAAGGAAGACCTTATCTGCTATACCTTCACACGAATTCTGTGCAAGACTCAAGAACTCAGAAAACTTTAAAAAAAAATAGGTCTGCTTTGTGTCTTCCAAAGACTCATCTTCCAATTTCTTTTTAGCATCTCAATGATTGAGTATAGTTTCCTTGTATATCCAGCTTATATTTTTACGCTAGTTCCAATTCTTTAAATAAATGTAAATTCTCAAGGTCAATTAAACCCTCACCAAAGGATATTTTTTCCATTGAGTTTTTAAAGAGTGGAAGGGAGAGGGAGAGACAGAGAGAGAGAAACTTCGGGGATTGAGCCTGCAACCGAAGTACGTGCCCTTGACTGGGAATTAAACCTGAGACCCTTCAGTCTGCAGGCTGAAACTCTAACCACTGAACTAAACCTGCTAGGGCTAAAGGTCGAATCTTTATTTCTAATTGAAAAGTCCTAGTATTCTAGCATTTACAGATACACATACATGCACACTTACACAGAGATGTGAGCACACAGCTTATTCTCATTATTTGCAGATTTTGTATTTGAAAATTTGCTTATTTGCTAAAATTTATTGGTAACTCCAAAATCAATACTCATGATGCCTTCCTGATCATTTGTGGACATGCAGAAAGTCCAGAAAACATTTGAGTCACCTGATGTATATGTTCTGCTCCCATACTATAAACAAGTATCTTGTTAGGGGGTCTAATTACTGTCCTTGTCTTCGGTACTTACTGTCGGTGATTTCATTGTTTTAAATGCCCCCAGGCATAGTGCAAAAGTGCTGTCTAGGGTTTCCAAGTGCAAGAGGCAGTGATGTGCCTTAGGAAGAAAATATGTTAGAAAAGCTTTGTTTGGGAGTGAGTTACAGTGCTGTTGGTCTTGTGGTCAATCTTAATGAATCACAAGATATAGTAAATATGATATCTTTAAACAGAAACGAACACATAAAATAAATTTATGTATTGATCAGGTGATGAAAATGTCACCAGAGGTTCTCGGGAACCCAACTCTGTATTTCCCATAGGAGTAATTATTTAGTATTTATTAACCCAGTGTTCATAGTAACTTTATAAAAAATAACTACTGTGAATAATAAGAATCAATAAGTGTGTGTGTGCATTTAATTCCCAAGAAAGCTGGGGTGCATGGCGGCTTCTCAGGCTTTTGTCTGTATACCCTACAGACCCATCAACTTTCAATGCCTAAGCCTTCAGGGGCTCATTGTCTCCATTCTAGGCCTCCTGTCCCCCTCCAGAGACATGCTGCTGACATCGGGTTAATAGACAAACAACTGAGATCAAAAGTAGCACGAAGTTTTGGATATTGTGAAATGACTTGATGCTACCTGTCTGTTGTGAAACCATATTTTCCTCTCCATTTCCACATGAATTGACAGCCTGCTTTTATCTCAGTATCAGTTGCTCTAGTGAAAGGAAAATAGGCTTTCATTCAGGGATGACAAATACTTAGCCCACTTGCTACCTCCCCCGTCTCCTGTTCATGGCACATGTTGCTAATTGCTCATGGTCCCCCCGCTGCACTTTGATGTGATTACAGAATCATTCTCAGCACAGTGCCCTAGGAGGCCACTAATAACAGGTTGGAGTGGGGATGCTGATTGAAACTCTTCCCCATAACAGTAAGCCTAATATGTTCTCGTCTGCTTTGATAGACTCTAAATTGTATGCACAGTGTGGATTTTGCGATACTCAATAAAAACCTTCTAGGAAACAGTTCTCAATGGGCTGAATATTACCAAGTCATCCCATGTTATATAGGATTATAGCATAAACTTGTATTGGCCCCTACTGTGATTAGGCAACCTTCACAGTGCAGGCAGGGAGCGTGCTCACAATAACTAATACCACCAGTCAACATTCCCAAGGATGGGAGTTCATCCTGCTGATTTTCATTGCAAAGAAGAGTGAAGTTAGATCAGAGCAAAAAGTTAATTACCATGCTTTATTTGTTTTCTCTCATTTCTCTCCCTTAAACCTGATTTTCCCAGTTGCTACATAGTATCTTCATTTATAAGAAAGCTTTAAATGCTAACATTAATGCATTTCTTTTAATACGCTCTAAACTCTAATTTAGAATTTACTTAAAATTTGCTATAAAATATGGTGGACAAGTTATAGGAATATTCTGAATAAATAAATAAGGGATGCTTTGAATTAATAAAATGCCTAGAGAGGGTATGATGGGATATGTTTATTTTGCCAGTTTTAAAAAAGTTTTGGATTTAAGGAACGCATTTAGGAAAGAATTTTTCTTTTTTCCCCTGTTGCCTTTTACAAATTATATTAAATCTCCATTCTCCACCTGTTGAGGGTATCTTGGGCAGAAGACATAGCTATTCTGGTATTAGGATACTATCCTTTCTCAGATTTAAGCAAGTCCGCTTAATTTAAAAAACAAAACAAAATCCTGTCTTCCACGCAGTTGAAAGGACTGACCAAAGCCTTCCAAGTGATGGGACAACTTTGCTCTTTCAGTGTTCCTTGTTTCAACTCCTCCTCTGTTCACTTTTCCGCTTCAGGTTCCTCTGGGTACAAGGGGAAGGAATATTAAGAGGAAAAGACAAAATATTGCTTGCCTGGTTCTGTGTGCAATTCTTTTCTTTCTTTTTTTAAATCATCATCTGAGTATATGTTTTTATTGACTGTTAGAGAGTGAGGAAGGGAGAGAGAAGGAGAGATGTGACAGAGAAACAAGTCAAATCCACAACCTTTTTGGTGTACAGGACGACACTCCAGCCAACTGGGCCACCCAGCCAGGGCTGGGTGTAATTCTTGCTTGTCTGTTTCAAGGTCTCTGCCATGCAGTGCTCATGGAGGATTTTTGTAGAGTCTTAGGGTACGCTCCCAACTCTCAGTCTGCTGTGTCCATACGGAAGACCTCTATCTTGAAACTCACAATTCTCCCTCAGCTCCTGCCCAAGGATTTCCTCTGGGGTCCCCTCAGGCCAGCAAGAAGCCCTTGAAGTCAGGATCCTTTCAAAAAGAATCTCACCCTGTCCTCTTCTGAGGTGTGTACCTGGCTCATAGGGAAGTTCATGTTTCCTTGTTCAACCAAACTCTGCAAATGTGTGCAGTTCATACAGCTCTCTTCAATCTCTGTTTTCAGGCAAGAATCATACACTGGTTTTCATGTTTCCGCAATTCCAAGGGACATATGTCAAAATTTCCAAAGATCTCTTTCACTGCATTCAGCCATGGTCTTATGGGGGTATCCTAGTCCACTCAGGCTTTTATAACAAAATATCATAGTCTAGGTGGCATTAAACAACAGATACTGATTTCACATAGTTCTAGAGACAGGGAAGCCCCAGATCAAGGTGTTGACAGATTTGGTATCCGGTGAGGGCCCACTTCTTGGATCACAGACAGCTGTCTTCTTCCTGTGTCCTCACATGGCAGAGGGGCGAGAGAGCTCTCTGGGGTCTCTTTAATAAGGCACTAATCTCACTTATGAGGGCTCCATTCTAGTGACCTAATTACTTCCCAAAGTCCCCACCTCTTAATTTCATTATACTGAAGATTAGGATTTCTATTTGTGAATTTTGGGGAGACACATTCATAAATGAGTCTATAGCAGGTGGCATCCAACCCATAGTCTCAAAGTTCCAAAAATATTAAGTCTAGAGGTCAATGTCCTTTCCTTGTAATTGGCCCTTGGTTTCTTTCTTAGAGGGTGACTTGCTGTCCTCTCTCACTTAGCTTGGAATTAAAGAGAAGAAATATTCTCCTCCTTTCCATTGTAGAAACGGGGGGAAAAATGCCACAGTACTCTATTCCTATTAATTCCCTTCCATTATCCTTTCTTTTCTGATCAATCGGTCTTGAATTTCTTATCTTTCCTTACATCGGGCAGAGGTAGCCTGAGGGTTGCAGTGGTGATTTTTTCCACCTCTTAAACAGTCCCGTGAGGATACTGTTGGCATGTGTGATCCATTGCCCTCAGCTCCAGGGCCTCACCAGAAAACCAGAAACTTAGCAAATCATAACAATTATTATGGACTGGACATGTGTCCCCTTCCCCCAAATTGATATGTTGAAACACTATCCCCCATGTTAGGAAGTGGGACCTTTGGGAAGTAATAGGATTAGATGAGTTCATGAGGGTGGAGCCTTCATGAATGGGGTTAGTGTCCTTATAAGAGCTGTGAGAGAGGTTTCTCATGCAACCCAGAAGATTCTCATTAGAACCCACCGTGACTGCACCTTGATCTGGGGCTTCTAGCTCCCAAAACTGTGAGAAATAAACTTCTGTTGTTTAGAAGCCACCTAATCTGTGGCAATTTTGCTAAAGTAGCCTGATCTGACTAAGACCACAGTGTATTTGTAAGCAAGCCAAACCCACCCCATTCAGGCTAGTTTTATAGACTCCCAAGAGAGACAAGGATCATAGGTGTCAGTCAGTTCACCCAGATGATGGCTTAATTTCCCCTGCAAGATCCCTGTCAATAGTTCATTCAACCTCCACACCTCCAGTCATGGTGACAACTTGTATTTGGGAACAGTTCCAGTTATAATTTGTCCATGTTTCAACCCAAAGTCTGCTTTACTCCAATTTCTCTCCAACATTCTTCTTTATTCTGTTCTTTGAAGCTAAACAGGACAAGCTGTTCTCTCTTTTTCACTTGAGAATCTTTATCTAAGGAGAACACAGATGCTTTTCTTTTCTTCTTTGAAGACTCAGCATCCCCGATGACTTCAATTGTTCCATTAAGAGAAGCTTTCAAATCCTGTCACTACAGAGATCTCTACATAATTCAGGTATCCAGGTGGAGGCTGACCTACACCAAGTAGACTGGGAGAATATTCACCCTTATTTTTGGTACTTTGCTTCTAAAATCTACCCTTCCCACCCCCTGAGCCTCTTTTCCCTAGTGGATTACTATTTATTCATTTTTTAAAAATAAGTTTTTACTTTTTAAAATTGAGTTTTAGAGAAGGAGAAAGGAAAGAGAGAGAGAGAGAGAGACATCAGTGTTAGAGGCAGACATCAATCTATAACCTTCCATACTCACCCTGACCAAGGATGGAACCTGAAACTTGGGTATGTGCCCTGACCAGGGAATAGAACTGGTGACCAACCAACTGAGCCACACGGGCCAAGGCAGCCTATTTACTCTTTAGAGTTTAGATATCTTCCTTTATATTTCTCCTTTACCCTTCCTCTGTTTTTAAACCAATTTATTTATTTACTTATACATCCTTTTATTTATTCTTTATTATTTCACACCTGTTTTTCCCACTAAGTGCTAAGCTCCTTGAAACAAGGACAATGTTCACTGGATTCCCTGATGTCTGGCACAAGCTAGAGACTTGGTAAACAGTGTTTTGTATGTAGATATGTGACTGCAAACTCAGACTCCCTTCAGCCTCTTTAGCAGGTGCATTATGTGGTTGAATCATGGTGAGCACTGTGCCAATTTACATTTCTGAGACCTTTTCACTTTTGCTCCATTACAATTATACCTATGTATGTATTGAAAAGCTGAGATCTGAAAAGTATATTGTATTTTAAAATACTTCCAAATTTTTAATGCTATTTGTTAATCCAAAGTAGACCTTATATTAACTCACGAAACAACGGGTCCTTGAAAACAATGAAACTTCACTCCTTTTATTTAGTCTTTCGCTCTTTCAGATTGCCCTCCTCCAGGGAGATTTTATTGGCTGTTTATATAAAACTCCCTGAAATGTCGGCCATCGAGAATCCAAGAATTAACAGACAACAAGGCAAGACAGACTTTTTGTTTTCCTTTTGTTCCCTTTTGATGTCACGTAGTGCGGTGGTGGAAGAAAGAGCTTCTCACCCTGATTCCCAAGCCCTGTGTTTTGGACAATGTGACCCATTTGTTGGTTCCTTTACTATATTTCTGTGTCTTTTCCTCTCTGAAGATGAGATCAACTCATTCATTGTTCTAAAGTAATCATTTGGCACAGAGTGCTGCAAAATGGCATCTGAGCAACCAAACTATGTTCTCAAGGCATAGCATGTGGAACAGAAATAGTAGAAACTCACTTCCTCACAGGGGATTTTCTGTTCCTTTCAACTCTCCTTTATTTCCCCTTAACTTCATTATGAGAAAAAGCAACTAAAAATAATCCTGATTAATTCCCGTCATAATTTCTAATGCACGTTGACTAAGTGCGTGAAGTTTATGGTATGTCATATTTTAAAGTGTATGGTGTGGGAACTGTCGTCAAAAAAATAACAGAATTTTATTTTAGCCATTGATCATATAATTGTTATTTTTCCATTTACTGGGTCATTATTTACTGATTACTTCAGTGTCCTTCATTTCTTTTCTAGATCCACGCCCCCTGTCCCCTGCCCTGGAAGAAATGCTTCTAGTTATATAATGGATCTCCTTAAACCAGTCATGTCAGGTTGCATTGAACTTATTGAACTTGACTATTTAAAATTTGTCATTGCAGGTGCCTGAGAACACGAGGAAGAATAAGAAATGGAAATGAAGAGACAGGTAAAGATGAGTGGAATACCTGGGAACAAGCCTGAAACAGCGTTAGCCGTGGTCTAAACTATTGCTTTCTCATTTTCAGAGCATTTGTCTAAGGGTCCTTTTTACAACCAAAGGCAATTTTTCAGACCCCTTGATGATTATATTCACTAGCAACGGAAGTGTGTCCCAGTAATAGCTTGATTTCTATTTATATGTTATCAACATTTTAAGTAATTTTCCTCTATTTCTTAGTCCCTAAATTCAAATTTTGCATCCTCTCTAACATTTAGCACATCATTGGTGCTCAATAAATGTTTCACAGTGGGGATAGTTATGTTTAACAGCTGCAACATTGACTCCAAGGACAGCTGCATTTTAATGGTGTGTGAAGTGAATTATATGTAAGCCGCTAAAACTCATAACTAAAGCACTTAGCACTTTAGGGTCCTCTGGGACGAAAGGTGATAGATTAAGGTAAAATGGTATTATTATTTAATTCCGAAAGAGGTAAATTACACTGGCAAAATGCTATTTGATGTTGCTGGCAAACCGCTGTGGTCTAATGCTTCGCTGCCCTCAGGAAACATGGTCCAGTGGTTGGAGCTGTGGTGCAGGAGGCAGGAGTCCTGGGTACTATTTCTGGTTAATTTGCTGACTTCCTGGGTGACCTTGGGCAACTCACTTAACCTCCCCCTGCCTCAGTCTCCCTCCCCAGGAATTGAGAAGGGCAAAGCTTTTCCAGATTCTGCTCTGAAGGGACACTTTAAGAGCAAAACTTTGAAATGCTTCGTTTGTCAATAGAGTTTTTGCAGTGATGGCTGATTTGTTTTTCTCCCTCCCAGCTGCACAGTTGGCGGTCGGAAGGCGAAGCCTATTAATGTGCCCTTAGCCAGGACGCTCAGAGCCAGCACTCGGCGTGGCCTTGGGCTCAGGACAGGCCCCCGGCCCCAAGTCACTGGCTCAAGGCTCTTTGATTCCACACTTGTCCACGCACCATTCTCATCACCTTGTCCTTACTGTTTTGTTTTCTTTTTGTTGTTCCTGTTTATTTATTTTTATTGATTTTGAACAAAAGAGAAAAGCACTTTCCTGAATCCATGGTGGTGAAAACAGTCTGGATTGCGGACTGAATTTGTTAGTAATCTGTTCTTGTGCTTTGGAAAAATAACAAAGGAAAGTCCACACTTAAAGCTGTGCCGACTGTTGAGCTGAAGGAGCAGAGGACAGCAGAGGGTCCTTCTCTCTGCCTGTTTCAGGCCGTGAGCCCCTGGGCGAGGGGGGGGTAGCTGGAACCGATAGCACTCAAGATTTTACAGGCCCGTACCCTGCGCCCTGACCACTCTCCTTCCCTCGGGGTCCCTGGGCTGGCTGCTCAGGCTGCTGTTCCTGACGAACCGAGGCAGACGCACAGCAGTTCACTCCCCACCTGCCACCTGTAAGGTCCTGAGGAAACTGGTGGGTCTGGGATGCGAGGTATAAAGAAGAAAAGGAGAGGATAAGAGACTATTGATATATAAAATATACTCCGTTTTCTTGCTTAATAGTCTAAAATGTTTCAATGAAATTCTTCCTGTTGACTTCTTATCATTTGTCAAAACGCACTGGGTTTTTCGTGGGGTGTATGGAGAGTGTCCCTGACTCAGATCCTCATTTAACCATCTTTGGAAAGACAATAATTAGTACCTACTGCAATAGTGCAATGGCTCCTATACAGGAAAATTGCAATGGTGTTGAAGGATATTGGGAAAACAGCAGTGATCTTAAAGGAAAATATACAATTATATGGGCAACATAAATGCACTCAGCTGTTTTTTTGAGCTTATGAGTTATGGCCACTGGATTATTATATATTTTTTCTTTATTGATGGTAGTTATAAATTATACTATGATCTGTTGCATTTTCTGATTTCTTTTTAAAAAAAGCACATTATTTCAAATTTTGTCTTCTTATATTATGAGACTATATACTGAAGTGTATGAAATTCTCACATATGTGTATTGAAAGGCAAACAAAAAACTTGGTTAGTCACTCATGTCCAATTTTAGTCAAAAATTTATGGTGCATGGAAAATAACTTTTAACCATAAAAAATGCTTTTAATATTAAAATTCCCACAGGAAAGTTAAGTTTGATATTTTGAGCTTAAAACTTTGATTGCAACACAATAGTGTCTGGAACTCTATTTCCCCCATTATAATAATTGCTTTTATAACGATTTTGGTGAATGTGGGTGTTTTAGGAATGTAGCTTCTAGATTTTGACAGAAGAGGCTTCTAGATTTGACTGTTGGCATATGTAGTAAATGCCAATAACTCTTCATCTGAAAAACAACATATACATTCAGTACTTAATATAGGTAGTAAGAAACATAAAAATTTTATAAGAAATGGAATATAGGTAAGGAGAGACTTGCTAATGATTATTAAGAAATTTCAAAGTTGATTTCACTATGTTGGTTATGGACGTATTTGAGGAGACATTGATGCATTAGTTAATGATGATGAAGGTGGGTGTTAACTCATGAAAGAGATATTAAAGAGAGCAATAGTAAAAAAAACCATTGAATTTCATAAAATTAAGGCATGAAGTCAGATTTATCCAATATGTAATGTGCCTCAAATCTTTGTGACTCCTTTATTATTTTATTTTTAAAAAATATATCTTTATTGATTTCAGAGAGAGGAAGGGAAAGGGAGAGAGAGAGATAGAAGCATCAATGATGAGAAAGTCGTTGACCGGCTGCCTCCTGCACGCCCCCGACTGGGGATCGAGCCTGCAACCTGGGCATGTGCCCTGACCAGGAATCGAACCCCAAACGCCTGGATTCCACGTCGATGCTCAGTTGCTGAGCTATGCCAGCCGGGCTGTGACTCCTTTAGATCAGGCAAAACTAAATTATTTTATTTGCTTGACTAATGGGGGTAAAATCAATAAAATTCTGACTCTTAGGTTTTATAACAACCATATATTATTAACCTCAAAGAAAGGTTAAGTTACTTTTCAGAAATCGCACAGCTAGGGAGTGGTGGAGTCAGGACAGCCCAGCCTGAGGCTGCAGTCTGCACTCCTGTCCTCTACACCATGTGCCTTTTCTTTCCAGGAGTTTTATGAATGTTGCAGCAGCGGTGGGACTGGTGTGTCAAGGTGCTAGCTGCACAGTCATGCTACAGTGTTGTTCACATTAGTTGGGTTACCTTGGGTAGATGCCGACTCAGCTATTTTCTCCTACCCACAATATACCTAGACCGAAATACACACAAAGACACATACATTATCAGTTTTAAAGGGATTCTCCAGCGTAGTAATACTATCTTAGAATTGTAAAGAGCTAAAGATAATTCAAAAAAAGTTCACATTAATGTCTTTATGTCAAAAACTCTGAGGGTCTGAGATATTACCTTACTTATGAGCTAGAGAGTTAGGCTGCCTTAGATTTATAAACTCCAGAAAAAAGACGTGAGATTCTTGGGTCAGAGACAAAGACTTGCTTATTTATGGTAAAACAAGGAGTAAGCTTCATGCTTGCATTGGTTCCCTGGCCCACCCCCAGACCCCATGGGAGTCACTTAAAGGTGGACCCAGGTAGTGCTGTGCATGCAATGTGCTTGGTCACGACTGAAAAATGTCAGTCTTTAAAGGGGTTTCCAGTCAACCTGTCCAACCTTGCCCAGAGGGAGAGCTCACTGTGTTTTATTTTCTTTATTATAGTGGGCAGCAAACAAATCCACTCTCTCCCCAGGAGGGTGACACTATTTCTCTCTTGCAAGGCTGTTTGCAAGTCATGAAAAGAATTTCTTGTAAAGGCATTTTTGAAAAGGAGTCTGGAATAAAAGTTATCAGTAACTCTGTTCACAAGACATGCATATACACATAAGAGACCTATAAAAACTATCTTGCAAAAGTATATTATTTGCTATAATCCAAGCTATCTTATTTGATACAAATCCTGTGAGATTAATAAGGCAAATCTTATATTTTTTATTTTATAGGTTTTTCTACTTATAAAATAATCCTGCTGGCTAGATAAGACTAATTAGTTTTCATAACTTGAAAATAATGTAGTTGATGATATATATACAGGCATTTGAGAAACCTAAATACGTAATTGATGTTTAAAGGGAATAATTCTTATTAAAAATGATTAATATAAAACTATTTTTTCTCTTTCTTTGCTTATTTATTACTGGCTACTTTACCAGGGGTAAAGGGCTCCAAGGATAAGGGTATGTGTTGGCGATCACTGGAAAGTGAAAAAGGAATACAAACAGAGATAAAATACTTCCTAATTTATATTATAAATCAATATAAAAAGTGATCTGAATTGATACCCTATGATGTTGGCCACGTGAACCTGTGCTAGGACACCATTGTATACATAATGTGCTACGCCCCAGTTTCCAAGGTGTGGCACTTGTAAGTGTGCTCGATTTGGGGCCAAGGCTTCCTTTAATAATTAGAAAACTTTAAATTCTAATGAATGCGGTCTACTCCAGGAATTTCAAAGTTATTTGCTTGTTATAATGAGGCTCTTTTATTTAGATAAGGGAGGTTAGATTTCATCCTACTTTAATGAACAAACAAATCACAGAAAGTTGGTTCTTTAGTGTTATGATGAGCAAAGAAGAGACACTGATATGGTGTCAGTGAGTAGGGGGAGTGTGAGGATTGGGAGCCGAGCAGCTCACTTTTTTTTTTTTTTAAATCTCAGCTCCTACATGAAATAAAAAAAATAAAGCAAGGAAGCAAGCAGAAGTTCCTGGAAGCTTGAAGTGATTTAGGCCGAAGAAGCCAAAGGGCAACACATAGTGCTGAGCATTTTACTCAGTAGTACTCTTTGGACCTGTGACTATTTCAATAGAAAATAAGATTACAATTTTTCATTTTAGGGAGCCCATCTATTGTTATCGATGACTGACACAAGCTGAAAAATGGCCACGACTGTATTAACATCCAAAATGTGTTTGCAGTGACTTCTGGAAGATTTGATCTCACCCATCAATTGAATAGGCTGCCTAACGACATACACAAGGTCTTTCGACCCACAGCATCGCTGCAGCCGTCGACAAGCTGTCCTTGTCCAGCGCAACGTCTAAACCCTGCCCTTCAGCAAAGGGAAATGAGAGGAATGTTCTCATCAAAAGTCAAAATCTGAAAAACAAACTTTGACCTGTTAAGTGGTCAGGGGTGTTAAAGGTGAAAAATAAAGCTGGTAAGACACTTAGGCCATTTTTGATAGACTCTTGTGTTCCCGGCAAGTGGAAAGTCTTTCAGAGGCAGGGCTCCTTTTTACTCATGTTCCCTAATTCTTTGCTCACCACACATAAGCTCTGAACTAATAACATTAAGGTCATGTTTACAAATTCATATAGGGTTCCAATCACTGCGTGGTTATTAGTTTGGAGTATATTTTAATGTCTAGATCTTCAAGCCCTGTCTTTTCTCACCAGCGTTTAGCTCAGAGACATGTCACAGAATAAACAGAAATTCAGTATGAAAGATCGATACAGACTTAATTCGATGCCTCAGATATTACGTTTATTATGAGTTATTCTTTAGCATTTATTGTCCCAGTGCCTGTAATAATAGTAATGGTAACAAAGATGATGAAACTAATAATATATTTTTCTTATAGACATTTCAGGTGAGTCCTAATAGAAACTTGTCACCTAAAATTTTGGTAAAGATTGCCTTTCCTTGGGGTTGAGGTAGGGTTGTCACATAAAATACAAGATGACTGGTTAAATGTTAATGTCAGATGATTTTCTTTTTAAGTATAATTATGTCCTAAACATTGGATAGGACATACTTAGACTAAAATTAATAATAATAATAATAATAATAATAATTCGTTCGTCTAAAATACATACACAAATTTAACTAGGCTCATTTTTCCCCCCTAAATCTCGCAGCCCCTAGGGTGATGGAAGCCGATGTTTGACGAGAGGAAGATACCTACTGAAGCCTCGAGTAGAAAAGCTGAGAACACACTTTTAAGGCAGCAGGCAGCCCTGGTAAGGTTTCCTCTGTATCCATCCCCAGCTTACCAAGGAGGGGAAAGCCTCCACCAAGGCCAAAACGCTTGCCCTCCTCACGGGCCCGGCTCATTTTTTAAAGTATTTTCTTTTTCCCTAGAGCTGAACAAGGAAACGCACCCCCTGGGCCTGGAGACCCGGTGCGCGGTTTCCCCGAGTACTTTGCGGCCACTAGATGGCAGCATCGGCCCACCGGACCCCGCCCCTCCCGGGCGCCCCGGAGCCAATTTTCTGAGCCCGGTTCTGTTCTCTCCGCGCAGGTTTCAGCTTGTCATCCCCCCCCCCCTTTTTTTGTTTTCTATTTTTACTTTTCTCCAAATGCCAGGAAAACCAGCTGGCTGCAGAAGCCACGCGCTGCTGCACACCTTTGTCACAGAGCGGCCGGGACTGGAAAGCTTCGCTCATGTCCTGGGTGCGGGGCCGGGCACCGGGCACCGGGCAGAGCGTGGGCGCTGCGCTGGGCGCTGCCGGCGGGGTCGCCAGGGCGCGCGGGTGGGGACGGGGACAGGCGCTCGGCGGCTTCCCCGGGGCCCCAGCGGGAATGTCCGTGGCCGGGAAGGGTTCTTTTTCAGGACATGGGTCTTTTTTTACTGAGACAAAACCACTGAGCTGCGAAACTGCGCACTCGGAGGTGTCAGGACATGATCCTGAGTTTGTAGAGTAGGTACTCTTTCGAGGTTTTTCAAGTTAAGAGAAAGGAGAAGGTTTCCATTGTGGTGAAGACAGAATCCCCTAAAATTCTTGCTCCAAGGAAAGAGGGGTGGGGCACACTGCGAAGGAAATCGGTTAAACGGACCTGCGCCCATTCGCACCCTGGCGCGGAGCGCGGCGCCCGCGCGGGGAGCCGCGCCTCACACGGGCGTCCGTCCCTCCCGCGGACAGGTCCCCTGTCCTGTGCTGGTCCCAGCCTCTGCGGACCCACGGCGCCCTGGGTGAGAGGCCTGTGCAGAAGACTTTGCCGTTGACATCGACTGGTGCCCCTCTCCCAGGATCCACACTTCAGTTCTTTGCAGGGGCGTAGCTTCTTTCACTCGAGTATTTCCCAGCAGATTCAGTCTGAGCCTCGCCTGGGCCCTGTTTTCCTGTTTGCACCGCTTCATCGTCTTTTGTGCTTGCAAACCTAAAACTAGATGCGAGATATATACATACATACATACATATATATTTTAGCTGGATATTTTCCTTCGCCCTTCCCTGATTCAGTGGAGAAAATCAAGTGCAGCCCTCCTCCGACATATTAGATCTACATCTCGGTCATGCTTTGGGGGCTTGGAAACAGTAGCTCTTGCTGAGAGTCTTCTCTAAGCACAAGGGGCTCTCTTTGCCGCCGCGGATAAGCAGCTGCTCAGCAATGAACGGGACGGAATAAAGGGGAGCGCCTGGCGCATAGGCCTGTAACTGGCTGTGGTGCCCCAAATTCCCATTTGCTTTAGGTGTGTCCTCCACTCTTTCTGGAGAAGGGTAGAGCGTTCAGGGCTGTCTTACTATCAGGACACTATTCAACTCCCTGCATAGCTCCCGGATCCAGGTTTATGTCAGTCCTTTGGTTCTTCTTGCCCTGCAACATTTGCAAAAAAGGGATGCTGTCTGTAAAACTCTACTTTGTAACTGTTTGTAAAGTCTTTGTTCTATTCTGCACTGCACTGGTGATTAGAAGTAGTGGTTTACAAGTGATGTTATATATCAGGAGACTGTCAAATGAACAAACACAAATTACGTTTGATAACATTTTTCACTGATGCATGTATAATTTGGGGTGTTCATTCGTTCATTTGTTTATAGTTTATGCATTTACTTGTCAAATACTTATTGCATATTTTTTACATGCCAAGCACTGTGCTAAGAGTTGGGGAGAAAAACAAAAAGATCAAAATGAATATTGCTGCAGCTTTCAAGAAACTTAAAGTCCATGAGACAGTTTATTTTAATGGGAGTTGTATATGCACTTAATGATTTTAAAGTCAAAGGCAGTGTGATGTGTGGAAAGAGTGAAAAAAACCAACGTAATGAATGCCTCCTATTAAATGCACCTGTCATCTCACTTCTCACCTTTCCCTCTATTTTGTCTCATGTCATGAATGCAGAGATGCAAACATGTCTATCACTTTAGTCAATTATTTATAGTTTTCCTAGTAGGGAAATGTCAGTATTATCTCCTAAGAAAACTCCGTCCATATACTTATTCAACAACAGCATCTGTTGAGAGACTACTTGGTGCCAGATGTGTTCTAGATAGAGAGAACAGAGTAGTAAATGAGCTGGGAAGTGTTCCTGGAGATTACAGTGGATCCTCGAACAACGCAAGTTTGAACTGCATGGGATTTTTATATGCAGTTTTTTTCAATAAATACTGTAATGTATTTTCTCTTCTCTATGATATTGTTAATAACATTTTTTTCTCTAGCTTACTTATTATAAAAATACAGTATATAATACATATAACATACAAAATGTGTTAATCAGCTGTTTATGTTACTGGTAAACTTATCAGTAGTTAAATTTTGGGGAAAGTCAAGTTTTATGTGGATTTTTGACTATGTGGGAGCTAGGATGGCATGCCCCTGACCAGCATGATGTTTATTTTATTTTTATTTTTTAAATATATCTTTACTGATTTCAGAGAGAGAAAGGGAGAGGGAGAGAGAGATAGAAACATCAATGATGAGAGAGTCATTGACCGGCTGCCTTCTGCACGCCCCCAACTGGGGATTGAGCTCGCAACCCCAGCATGTGCCCTGGCTGGGAATCTAGCGATGATCTCCTGGATCCTAGGTCGATGCTCAACTGTACAATGTTTAAAGATCAATTGTACATTTAAGTGGCTAAAACAATTATAAGTTAGAACTTTAAATTTTACTATGTTAGTATTAATTAGAATTAATTGCTGTCTTTTGTGAAGAAGAGAAATCCTTTGTGATGTGGATACAGGATTCTGAAATCTATGTTCCATAAGTCAGTGAGGCCTATCCTGCAGTATCTGGAGTGTTAGTGTGCAGAGTAAACAGAGACAGCAATCTCCACCTATACACGGGCCTCCCAAGATAAGTGAAGACAATGGATCTTATGCTCAAGACAAAATTTGTCTTCCCTACTCCTCCACTCCATTTCATAATAAATGCAATATCAAAACAGAAGACAGGAATTATATAAATAAATAGATATTTGCTCACTCCCATCTCTAAAATATTGAAAAACGTTTGTTAAATGCTTTGCTTAGAGGATGATTATTATTTTGACATTCAGAAGAATATTTGGTGGGCTATCGTATATCATTTGCTTCTATTGAGTCTCTCTCTCTCTCTCTGTCCCCATTCCCTCCCTCCCTCTTGTTATCGTCTATAAATTCTGGAAGTTGATCACTAAGAATATTCAAAAAACTTCTCTGGGATCCAGAGAAGCAACCACACATCACATATTGTATCTTTCTTAGCTGTAGGTGGTAAAGAAAAGTTCTCATAAGAATGTTCGCATAAATCTTCCTTTCAAAATTCAGCTAAAAAGCTGATGGAGAATTTTCTTACTGACAAAGCACAGTGGGGCTGCAACTTTTATGCCTTTCTGATAGCATACAGATTTCAGTTGTCTCTTAGTCCAAGACCAGCAGCTTTGGCCCAATTTCATCGTGGAACTTGAGCTTGCAAACTCAAAACAGCTAAATATCAATGCGAATGTAGGTGGAACTTTTACCCCATAACATAAAATGCTTCTCATTTGATTTCTCTTCATTGCTGCCAAGATGAGTAGATTGATACATTGCAGCTTGTGGTTTCTGGATTTTGTTGCAAATGTTGAAGCAAGGGGTTGATTGGTTGGTATAAACATGTAGCAATGGCAACAGCTGCTTTAAAAAAAAAAAGCATAAAAAGGAATGAAACCATTTAAAATAAACAGTAGTTACATTTATGACATACATACTGCCTGCATATTTTTAATTTTCCTTGCCTTGGCTAAAAATGAAACAGTAATTCAGATGGCAGTAAGATAACTACATTCCAAATTCAAGTGTTCATGCCTCAGAAGTATGAGCCTTCTTTAGACCTTTATAAAAATTTTATTTGTCTTCCTTTATTGCATTAGGTTTAATTTTCCAGTAAATATTATGATATTTATTTGAATTTTTAAGTTGCAGTCAAGTTTATAGCAAATTGTAAGCTATTCCTTAGTCTTGACTTTAAAAAAAAAAAAAAAAGTTTTTATTGATTTCAGAAAGAGGAAGAAGAGGGAGAGAGAGGTAGAAGATCAATGATGTGAGAGTCAGTGATCAGTTGCCTCCTGCACGCCCCCTACTGGGATTGAGCCTGAAACCCAGGCACGTGCCCCGACCGGGAATGGAACTGTGACCTCTTGGTTCCTAGGTTGACGCTCAACCACTGAGCCATGCCAGCTGGCCTTGGTCTTGACTTTTATAAAGTAGATATCGATGAAAAATTATTGCTAAGTATTTACTTTGTTATTTTAATTATCTATCTCTTAATTTTATCAGTAAGTGATGTCATGAGTCATATAACAGCTAACATCTAAAGTGGAATTTGATTTTTTGAAAACCCTTAAACTTTTTTTTTTTAAATTGATTTTAGGGAGAGAGGAAGGTAGAGGGAGAGAAAGGGAGAGAAAGATCTATATGAGAGAGAAACATCAATTGGTTGCCTACTGCATGCACCCCCACCAGGGATGAAGCCCACAACCTGGGCGTTTGACCCAACTGGGAATCAAACCCGAGACTTTCTGATGCTCGGGATCACCCTCCAACCAACTGAGCCACACTGGCCAGCGCAAACAACATTTTTCTTCAGCATCTTTTTAAAAGAGTGTTTTCTGGTCACATTGTTTATAAAATAAGAGATTGTGAAAACCAGAATGGATGTTAGAGACCACATGGTTCAAATCTTCATTATTATAATGCTATTCTTGTTGACTGGAGAAGTTGAGGGATTTCCCCAAACTTTAGGAACCCAAAGAAACTGAGAGAAAGAGCCAGAACTAGAACTCCAACCCTAAGTCTCATTGAACAGTGATCTTTTTACATTTTAAAAAAAATGTTCTTCACAGTTTTTAAGATTTTTCTTCTTCCTAAGATTTTACTCGCGTGTGCCTTTGTGGCCTTGAGATTCAGAAATAGAACCGGGTCATAGATTTTAGACCTTCATCCTCCCAGCCATGCCTCACCTTCCCCTGGGAGACACGTCGGGTTATCGTTTCTGTATTACTGACAGGAAATTGAGGTACCAAGGAAAGAGGTAAGAAGCACAGAGAGACAGTCAGCTTCTGAGTGAGGAAAAGGGTTTTGTTTAAGGGTCTTTTGTAAACCTGTGGTTTGCAGCTCAGAATTCGTTTCCCCAAAAAGTCAGCTTATGCATAATGGTTGAGTTTCTGCAGGAAAACATCCAGAACTCCTGTTTAATATGCCTTCTTTCCAAAATGTAACTCTGAATAAGGATCACTGTGACTATCAACAGGGCATCTTTAATGACACTTCTATGGGAAAAATGGAATTTCATCATGGGAGATTGGGGCGTACAGAATATTGTTTACAGGGCTAACGAGAAAAAAAACAGTAATATAATACTTGGCACATATTAGGGTATGTTTGTTTTTTACTCCAAAACCATTTATTTTTACCTCTTTTCCCTAAACTTCTGTCAGGGAATACATTTTGGCCTTTATTAAGCATCTGGTTTGGATCCCACCTCCAGCACATTCAGAGCCAGGAGGGCAAGGGGAGGGGAGGAAGGGGCCTATCAGGTTGGGACACGTAGAGAGAGATTGTGCCACCTGTGTTTTAAGGACTCAGGTGGGGGTTTATCTAGATTTTGAAAGTGTTAAAGCTTATACATTTTGGTGGGAACTTTTAAAAAAAATTGAATTTATGCATATAAAATTTAATTTAAAAAGTAAATATTTATTTAAGATGAGAACAGAAATAAACCAAAGATATTCAAACACTGAGAAATATCACAAACATCACAAAATAATAATAAAAATAATACCTAACATTTTTATTAATTAACTCTCTGGCACAAATTTATAATACTCTTTTTAAAATATTTTGGGCAGTATTCTTTTTGGCACTTTATATGACAATGATTTTCTAATATTGCTTCTATATGAAACATAGAAAAATAACTTAATCTTTCCTCTATCATCATGGCTGATTAAAAGTTTTTATTGATATCAGGGGAACATAAACATGATTTTTATACAGATGTGCTTATTGTTTATAAGGTTGTTATAGGTTTTTGACCTCAAACACAGGATTCCACACATTGAATTTCATGGGATTTTCATTAAAATGTGTTATACATTTTACTTGCATGTGACGCATTATTAAATATATTTCTTACAGATGGAGCTTCCATTTTGATTGGATATTAATGAGAACTGAATTCTCTGGGCATAAACAGCAGGCAGGTCATCTTCTAGAGGCTAGATTTTACATGGACTGTTAAACCATGTTGGGCTGAGAACTTTTTGCATTTTTATTTTTAAAGACAATTTTTTAAAGTTTTAGGTACACAACAAATTTGAGAAGATGATACAGAGCTTTTCCATGTATCACCTGCCCCGCACATGCTCAACTCCCAGTTGCTTTTAAGGAACTAGAAAAATTTTAGCCCCAGGTGGTTAAGAAAAATTCAGGACAAACTATTTTCTCATTTTGACATTTGCTATGTTTTCTCTTTCCTCTCTCCCTCCCCTTTCCTTCTCTCTTATTTATTTTTAAATGTAATGACCTCAGAAATATAGAATTAGTTTACTCATAGTTTTTAGTTCATTATGCACTATTATCTTTCTTGTAGGCATTATCTTCTTTTTATATTGTCATTTTTCTTGATTTTTAAATGATATAAAGTAATGAGCATTCAACTGAGTAGCTAAAACAAATCAACTGTGTTCCTCCACTTTTTCCCAGCTTCACCAGAGATCATCTGTACTTGAAATTTTGTGTGCAGTACTCTCCTGAACATGTTATATGCCTGACGAATATGTTGATAGTTTTACTTGTTTTTGAACTTCATAAAAAGGGTGTCACGGTATTGCAGTCTTTTGGGACTTTTTAAAAATTGAGTCTTATATTACTAAAATTACTCCATGCTACAATAGTTAATTGTGTTAAATTGCTGCAATATAGTCATTAATCTTCCTCTTGATGGGACTTTATATTGTTTCCAGGTTTTAGTGATTACAATTAGTGCTACAGGGAATGTTCTTGTCCTTGTCCCCTGATGCTCATATGTAAAGTATCTTGAGTATTTCCCCAGGAGTGAAGTTATGGCCTTAGAGTTTGTCACTGTTTTAGCTTGTAATGGAAATCTCAATTTGTTTTCAAGACACCGCGTAACTGTCACATTCAAATCTGCAATGTGTAAAGAGGTCCTCTTAATCTATTTGTCCTTCAATACACACTATTGTTAAAATTCTTAATTTAGCCAGTTGAATAGGGGGAAATGGTATCTCATCAGGGTCTCGATTTGATTTACACTTTTCTAATTGCAAATGAGATTATCTCTTCATATACTTATTGGCCGAATGAACTTTGCTCATTTTTTCACTAAATTGTCTTTTTTTTTTTCCTCCAAGAGCTTTGTAGGAGTTCTTTTCATGTACTTGATACTAATTCTTTGTCAGCTATATGTATTATAAATATCTCTTCTGAGTGCTTTTTTTCAATTTTTAAAATATACCTTATATTACAATTTTCAAAACTATATTTAATGGTAGATATATCAGAAAAGGGTGAAAAAAATTGATTGGTGTTATTATATAAACTATTGAAAAGTATTGAAGGAGCTAATGTCAGTAGAAGCTGATAAATATAAATGTTTTATATCTATTGATAGATATAACTATGTTAATAAGCTATGAAAATTGTCGCAAGTAAAAGGTAGATAAATAAGATGTGTTATCTACAGCTTTCATAAAGTGCAATCTAGGAAAGGAGGCACAATTTGAATGTAGGAGGTTAAGAGAGAAGGCAACTATGAACCCTGAAACTTACAATAAAGCACAGAAGAAAAAGGGGATATCAACCTAAGGAGCGCAACTGATGGTTTCATAAAATTAGTGTGAATTCAGAGATGTAAAGCGGGCTCTAGAAAAGATTTAGAGGAGATGTGAATAATAAAAGAAAATATACCTATAATTAATGGAATTTGCTAATTACTATACACAATTTTCAAATTATTCTTCTGGTTAGTGATTTCTGCATCTTGTAAATAAAAAATTCTTACATCACAGTCAGTAAAAATATTTATTTAAAATTGTGAATTTTTTAAAAATTGAATTTATTGGGTGACAGTGGTTAACAAAATTATACAGGTTTCAGGTGCACAATTGTACAACACATTATGTGTACACTTTATTGTGTGTTCACCACCCAAGTCAAATCTCCATCCATCACCATTTATCCACCCTGTACTCTCTTCCACCTCCCCCTACCCCCACTCCCCAGATGTCCATATACATGAGTTCTCTTTGTCTTTTGAGAGCAGGGATTGAGCAATAAAAATTGTTTTTAAGTTTTGCTTTATTATTTTAAAAATTTCCATCAACTTGGTATTGATTTTTGTTGCTGTTGTGAAATAGGCTTCTAATTCCATCTCACTGTTATACAGAAAACTATATTTTCAAGTTCTGTTTATTTAATCATTTTTCCCCCTGCCCTTTCCAGTGACTTATATGACCTTACACTTCCATAAATATGGAGTTGGCTTATAGGCTCCCTCAGTTCTCAGACTATTCCTGTACCAAACTACACTGCCTTTATTGTTATGGATATAGTTATAGGTTATAATAATTCACAACAATATAATACAACTATAATATAATGTACAATTGATATCTATTGATATCTGATAAGTTCATTTGACACTCTCTTTCTGCTGTGTGTGTTTATGTGTTTTGTACCCACAGCTGCACTAACATGGATATTTCTTGTGTCTGTGTCACTAATGCATTTGTAGTCTCCCTAAACTGTGATTTTAACAGAATCCTCATGAACTACATGGGTAGATCAGTTGGTATCTCCTCTACAGTTCTTTTAAAATGCATGGTTCTACTTAGTTACCACCTTAGAAGATAGGTTTTCAAGCTTCAGCATGCATTACAATCACCTGGGTGGCTTGTTCAATTAAAGATTGATGGGCCCCACACAGAGACTTTCTGATTCAGTAGACTTGGAATGAGGCCTAAGGATTTGAATTTCTATCAAATTCTCTGGTGAGATTAATGGTGCTGATAACAACTACCTTAGACTAACTTTGCTTGCATAGTCCTTATGAATCTGTTTTTATTTATGTCCTTTTTGACCACTGCTTCAGTGTCAGTGAGGTGTGTCAAGTTCTTCGTTGGGAAGAAGGAGAGTTTGCTGAAAATTACCTCCCTAGGGAGATAATTTAAATAACATTTAAAATAACAGGCAATCTATTGACCTTGCAGTGCAATGGTATGTAACACTCCTTGCAGGCTGCAAAAAGCTTGGGCTTTTACCCTTTAACCATTTCCTTGCATAAGGTCTGGAGTGCCCTTGAGTTCTCTGGGAGATGGTATGGAATTGACAAGAGAAAATTCACAGCTTGTGTTCCCAGCAGGGAAAAGGAAACATCTCTTCTGAAATAACTAATCATAGGTGACTATCCATTTATAAAGCAGTTACTTAAGCTGGTTAAAAGTAATTTGGAGATTTAGAGTATATTCCCAGGATTTTGGTACTAGCGGCTTCCTGACCTTATTAGCTATGCCTATAATTTATTTGCTTTGGTTTCAGCAGAGCCTTGCTCTAACCAAACGTCTTGATTAATAAAATCTCCTTCAAATTCTGCCTGATAGCTTTGCAATTGTATTTTCCACTGAATGAAGAATACAGGATTTTAACCCGACAAGTGGAGTTTCAGATTCACAAATGCCGAGTGGTCTACCCTTTGAACCCCTGTTCTGCTGTGCATCGTGGATAACTTATTTTTCTTGTAGACTCCATTGCTCTATTACAAAGGCACATAACAAGGACAGCCATGTTAACAAAGACAATTCAATTATTCATTTCTACAGTAAAAATTAATTGAAAGCCAGCCAGGTCTTCCGTTCGGCAATGGCAATAAAATGATGAGCGAGATTGCTGTATTTCCTCCCTGCCTCCATCTCATTTTCTTGCAGAGAAGACAGGTAAGTAAGTAATCACTTGCAATAAAACACTGAGTAAAGTGACCAACATGTTTGAGGTGAGGCTGGTGGGCAAGTGGATCTGGCAGTGGGGGGATTCTGAATGCTTCAGTATGAGGAATGTGAGAACACACCATGTAAGGCAAGCGAGAGGCCTCTCTACCAACCTCAGATTTTAAAAAACTGGCATTCTTCCTCATGCAACACTGCTTCGGCTCCAAACTGCCAAACTTTTATAATCAGTAAACGCTCATGAGTAAGCATTTTGTTTGGAATCAGTCTCAAAGGACAGGCAAAAGAGACCCACATCCCTCAGGAATACTTACAGCATCCCCACCGGGAAGAGCAGGGAACGGGCCCTCGGTTTGGACACCAGGAGTTAGGTAATCACCCGTCAGCCTTAATAGAAATGGAAATGCAGAGAGACTTAATGGACTTGGAAAGTGGAGCACCTGGCAAAGCTTGTCGAAGAGCAAGTAGGTACGAGGGCTGCTGTGCCCCCTTACCTTTTGTTTTTCCCCCCCAAGAATCCATTTTGTCAACAGCCTGAATTTCACAGCAGTGATCGACTATTGTAAACCAGAGTAATAGCATCTTTGGCAGCGCTGTTTGCAAAACTAACAGGGAAGAGCAGGAGACCCGCTGAGAGTGCACCTGGAGGGCTGAAATACAAAGCTTCCTGCGCTTGTAAGGTAGATGAATTTCTTCTTGGACACCTGTTGTGCAAAATGAAGTCCCTTAAGGCATAAAATCCCACAGCAACCTTGCCCTTCTTTACCAGCCTTGACTTGACATCCCTTCTCCCCACCTTGACTTTTGGCTTCATAAAATGTGAATCTTTAAAAGGTCTTGCAGTAATTAATGTGCTTCTATTTTTAGACGAACATCTGAAATTGCAGGATGTATTAATGAAACTCCAGTCTTTTTCTGATCAGAATCTTCTACTCTGGTATTGTCATCTCTCTTCAAGTCCCCCGTCAAAGAAGTGCCTGAATGACTGACGCTGACAAAGTGAGAGAATATTTTATAAGAGAGGAAAGAAGAAGCAATGTAAATCTCTAACAGCAACACTTCGCCATGCTTGCAGACTTCATAAATCAGATGTGGTAATGAGAGGCGAAAGCGCATGCTATGTGAGAAGGAAGTGTGAAGCTCATGCCTGAGAACTGAAGTGTTCTGATCATAAACCGAAAATTCCTGAGTTAATCAGAACCAAATTTTAAGTCTGGATAGGGGTAGGGGTGCAAGGATCAGATTTATCCCCTTGTATTTGGTACATTTTCAAAGTTCTGCAAGTGTTTAATGTTACTATTTATAAAATTATTCTGAAAGTAATAGAATTTCAGAGATAAATACCAACTATTGTATGGCCCTTGGAGTATCATTTAAACAGATCACTAACAAGTAATAAAAATACCTTGTAATATGCACATACCTTTAGATATTAAAGTTAAATATGCCTTTGCCTTCTTGCCTAGTTAGAAACATAATCCTGAGGGGGAGGGGGGAAATCTGGAAAAAAATGAACATTGGTTTTTTTCTTAAAGGTTATTTCATTTCACATTGCATAGTTGCCCCACTTGTTGTCTTTCTGCCATCTGAAAACCAAATGTATAATATTTTTCTACAAATGTTCTGGGCTACGTTCAGTTGCAAACGTGTTTCATAATCTTGCACTGGAGGAGTTTCTTTGTACTGAAGCTGAATAATTGAACCAGGGAATTGATAAGGACTTTCCAAGGTGTAGTAAATGAATACTTTGGCTCCTTGCCCCTGGGGAGCTACATTTGAATCTTGATTGCTAGTGGTCAGAGTGCAGGGAATTTTACCAGGTTTAGTTTAGTTTAGCAGTGTTGGTTTAGCATTAGGCAATTAGAGGTATGCACAAACTTTTCTTGACTAAGCTGAAGGTTAACGATAGGGAAGCAAAAGTGCTACAGGTCATGAAGGACAAGCTATACCAGTAAAGATGGAGGGACGTGTAAAGTGGAATTTTATACTGTGCCTGCACTTTGTATTTATAGAGCATTTTTCATTCCAACATCTCAAAACAATTTTAAACATACTCCTCATATATAAGGAATAAGGAGGTACTTTCCTGCTAAAGACATCAGAATACCGAACCACTAGGTTCATAACTAACCCAAGGTCACTTACTACATTGGTATAATGGTCTAGGGCATGGAATTATAGTATTTTTGCCTCTCCAGGTAAAATTGGATAATATGCCATTCCAATGTCTCCACACCCTGAGCCTTATATTATCTCAATGAGAGAACCAGGGAGAGACTGAAGTAGAACTCAGATCTGGAGTCTTTCCTGGATGGGCATAGAGACATTGAGAGCTGGGGATGAAAGGGAGTATCTGACATCATTTCTCCTTCTTTTATGAAAAATTTAAGCTATATAATATGTTGATATTTATTAGGATCGAATATGTGATATGGAGAAAGCACTCCAAAACTTTAAATTTAACTATATTATTAAATGTCTTAGAGCTGGACGGCTCTTTCTGGAGGGCTCTCTCTAGCCCTACTAGAGAGTTCGGCTCAATATTCAATTTAAGATTAAAGTTTTATACCTGTACACAATGCTAAGCACATAATAGTGATGCAATATACATTTATTTCAGAAAATGGTGTAGAAAATCAAGTAAATTATTAATGCCAACTTCTCCATAACATCCATTTATACCAACCTTTACTGTGTAACAACATTTCACCACACATAAATATAAAAACAAAACCATCAAATACCTTTGATTCGATATTATGGCTTCTGCTTTCTTTTTCTAATGTATGGAGTAATTCAGAGTTACATCAGTCTAAGTATTCCTTTTCTGATGAATGCATATTTTTGAAGATATGTTGAACTTCTATGATAATAAGGCTGGAAGCAATATGTCTTGTTTTCATGACGTCTAGAATAACCAGCAAATCATAATGACTCAGACTATCTTCTTATATTTTTAGCTCTGAAACTTGCAAAGGTGCCCAGAGGCTAATAAATGATGGGTGAATCTCATAAATGTAATAAATGCATAATAACTAACTAAATAAATAATAGATATATAGCTTTGCTATTGACTTTCATGAGAGGTACATGTATATAGGAAGGAGAGATACCGGTTGACAGCTTTTAAAGTGCTTTATAAAAGGATCCACTTAAATATAAAATATTGCTATTATTTTAGAGGCAAATACTTCCCTATTGGAAGCTTTCATTTTAAGAGTGTGTAACTCAATCCTAAATTGTGCTGTCAGCTGAAATATGGTATATAAAGTTTCTGTGTCGTTGCCATTTTTTATTCAACATTTGGAATCAAGAAACTCCACTTTTTTTCCCACATGTGTGGACATTAATCTAAAGCAAAAATCAGTAATTGCCAATGCTATCAAATTTTATTCCATGTAAATAAGATATTTCCTAAGACATCAAGGCTGCCAACATTAAGGAGCAAACATAAATAGATTTTTGTGATTCTGCTTTGTGTCAGTGTTGTGGTCAGATATAATGCGTAGGTGGAGGCTATAATCCTGGCGTCCTCGTAATTTGGATGAAAATAATTATGCCCGGGGCACTGGAGAAATTTCAATTTTGAGCTAGAGATGTGAGAGTATTAACAATCACGCCCACTGAGATGAACTATCTGCCAGTGACATTTAAAACTAGCCTATTCATTTCTATTCTTTATGGGCTGGATGTCTATTTCAGGAATTTATGGCAAACATCTGATCCAAAAGTAGTTATGTTCTTGACAACAAAAAGTGATAAAGAAGCTGTAGAGAGCAATGAAAATTGACGGGGATTGAGAGTGATAAAGACCAAAAGAGAGCCATTAAGGACCAAAGGACTGGGAAAGCCCGAGCAGAAGGGACTGAGAGGCGAACTGGAGTGCGGTCGATTGTTTCACAGGCGCAATCAGCCAGCTCTCACCCACTGTTTCTGGTTTGTTCTGGACTGAAATCTGAAGGTAACTGGCTGTTGTGAGATGAAAGGAAGGACCATGACTCATATTTTTAAGCAACGTACTCTAATACAGTCATCAAGATTCAAGATAAATTCACAAAGGCTTTCTTGTTTACCAGAATTGAGCAAAATAAAAAGAAATAAAAGTGTGAAATGACAGTTTACCAGAGTGTGTGGTTTCTATTCAGTTCTGAGTTTTAAAAGCATAGTGAAATTTTTTATTCAGATTTTAGAGACTCATGTTTGGTCAGTTCTTTTCAACAGAAGGCATAAAACACAGCACTTTGGGGTCTTAGAAGTTACATTTAAGAATGTGCTTCCTTTTCTGCTCAGCACACGAACAGTAAAAAGACATACTTGCTTGTCCTTGCTGGTCACCTTCACTCATCACCACAGTGCAGATGTAAACTGAGCGGTGAAAGTTGGGCTACATTCTGTTTTCAGAAGCAGGTAGATAAAGTGCCTATTATCATCCTGGGCATTTTGAGTATGTTAATTTATTCAATTATCCATGCAACATCTATGCTAAGAAGAAATTATTTTCCACTTATGTTAATGAGGGAGCTTAAGCTCAACAAGATCAAAGTTGCCTACCAAGTTCACATAACTAGTAAATTACCAGAGAGAGGTCTTTTTAGCTTCAAATCCCTTTGTGTTTCTATGGAAGCAAATTCTTTACCATGCTAGGTAGAAAGTATCAACCTGATGTGTTGTTTTTAGGATTTGCAAATTTTCTGATACATTGAAATATGTTTATTTTTGTTTCAGCAGTTATTTATTAATCTGCCAAGAAATGCATAGCACTTAGGTATTTTCAAAGTGGCTTCAAAAACATTTTCTTATTTTAGACTCACGACATTGTTGTTGGTTTATGGATGGGAGTGTTAATGCTTCAGGGCACAATCATTGTCTTCTGCTTTTTCTATAGAACACTCCTCAACTCCAGGTGCACTGCTGAGCTTGAAATAAGTTCTCAAAGAAAGGTTCCTGGATATTTTAAATGTCATCTGAGAGCCTGCATGAAGAAATAGATGTTTACATAGCTTCTTGTGTATCTACAATGGAGCACTAGCCCTGTCCATTTTATTTCACTGTAGGGCGCTGAAGATGCCTGCATTTTGTTTAGGCTTGTTTTTGAATCAACTCACCAGTCCCAGCAGAATGCTAATACATTTTGTCTCTTGGCTTCTCTTACACAGAGGCTTCTGAATTGAGCTTGGATACAGATACAAAACTCCTTCACTCAGCCCAAGTGTTAAGAACAATAAAAAGAATGTCAATGGACACAGCATCCTTTGCCTGGGGATGAAAGTGGCTTCATGGCAGATGCAGAGTTACAAGTGGTCTCTGGACCATGAAGCACTTGCACTAGCTCACTACAAACCATCTGTTCAGTGGGGAGTCTTAGAAATAGTATTAGAAATAGGAATGGATCCCAGGGTGAAGCCAGAAGAAGGTGGATGCCAAACATAGCAATTTAGGTCTGGAATCAGGGATCAGTTTATAGTTTTTCCAAACAGCCCTTGGCTCCCTATTAACTTCTTTCCCTGACACCTCCTTTCTTAAAGGTGTCTCCCAGAGGCCATGTATTTCCACCTCAGACCCAGACCGAGGAGTGGGAGTTTAATTATCCTGGATTTCATTTGTGTATATTATGAAAGACTAGAAATCTAAATTTCTATTTAACCAGTGGAAAAATTTCTCAGGTTCAAAATATGTCTAAAAATACTTTTACTTAAGTTCTAATTTTATATTACCAAAGGAAGAAAATTATAGCAATATTCAGTAGTTAAATTTTCATTTTACAAGCTTGCTTGTGCTTTCCTTTTCTTTTCCCACCAACATCAAATAGTAAAACAGTTTAAAGAAATATCCTGTATAATTTTAAATACTTAATCCAAAAATGGGATTGCTATAATTGGCATAATATCTTTGGTGTTCTATTCTGAAGTAATTTTTAGAAAGTTTCTAGTGTATATATATATATATATATATGTGTGTGTGTGTGTGTGTGTGTGTGTGTGTGTGTGTGTGTATAGATAGATAGATAGATATATGGATAGTTTATTGATTTTTAGAGAGAGGAGGGGAGAGAAACATGATGTGAGAGCACAACATCCATTAGCTGCCTCCTGCACGTACCCCACCCTGGACTGAGCCTGAAACCTGGGCATGTTTGCTGAGGGGAAATCGAACCCGTAACCTATCAGTTAACTGGCCGATGCCCAAGCAACTGAGACTCACCAGCCAGGGCTAGTGTTTTATATTTTATGTATTTTAATTCAGCATTGCTCCTGACTATGGGGGAAATAAAGCCCTCCTGTGTGATCCCCTGATTGTCAACCTCCCTGTATTTTACAGTCTAGGAGTGACTAGGACTAGTCCTGATGAAAGATTCCATCAGGGCTCTGGGCAAAGGCCTGAAACCTGGAAATTAGGCTAGAAATGGAAAAGGAACAGCATCTTGGAGAAAATGGACAAAATGTGGGATGAACAGTTATTGGCTCCCCTGCATTGTTTTTTCGTGTTTTCATACTGACAGAAGTAACTAAAGAAAGTAAAAGCAGTGACATGAAATTTCATTTTGTAATATGTTAAAGAAGACGAGTGCCTTCTGGACTGAAAACGCATGAAATATACACTAAGGTTCAGCTGTGAGCAATCTTTTCCTCATAGGCAGTTATAATAAGTTTGTTCTGGAAGCTTATGGGTTTTATAATGGAAATGCTGAACCAAACTTAACAGAGGCATCATGTGAGAGCGCAGATGGAATAACAGCTCCGAAACTTCCAGAACAAGAGGGCGTTGAGATCCTCAGTGAGTAGGAGGGAAAGACTGAGATGGATATAAAAAATACATGGCAAAAAAGAACTAATATGTGTTTTCAGTATTGCAGCCCAACATTTTGAATTATTTGGGGGAATGATTTGGGTGGCTGTCTTTACAATGGAGTTAAATTGGTTGCTTATTTTAGCCACTGCATTAGTTCTGCTTCACTCTGTTCCATTCTAAAAATGCACCCGTATATCAGTCAGCTGCAGCGTACTTGACTCAGCATGGGTGCCTGCTATGAGATCAGGGAAAGCCATCGAAAGTGGAGAGCACAGACTTGGAAAGTTTACTAAAAGATAGGTGATCTGAACAAGCTAAGTGAGGCAAACCAATGGAGCAAATCTCTACGACCCTTCCCAGCATCATCTGTATTTTAAACTAATACATTTGGTTTTAGGTCTGTTTGGGTATGTTATACTTTGAATGTTTATCTCTTAAACACTTCCATTTTATTGTTGGATTTCCTGCTTATTAAACCATCAAATAAAGTAATGATGCCTTAGCAGTGAGGAAAATTACAAACAATGTAATGAAACTGAGGAGTATCCGAATCATCTTCCTTCCTATTAACTTGCACAACTGCACATGTGTGTCAGCAATCACAGATTAAAGAAGCAATTAGTCTGAACAGGGAAAACGGGAAGCCGATGCTTAACACACCGACAGGCCTGAGTGTGAGGGCCTGCATGCATGTGGGGGCGCTTGCAAGCAGAATTGCAAAAATTTGCTCAACGTAGCCCATCATTCTAATCAAGTTTGAAACGCCAATACTGATAAATTGCATCCCTGTGCCATAAATCCACATTTTTTTGAGATTTATGGACCCTAGATTTAACTGACATGATGATTTATATCATCCGTGATTAAAAGCTGAATGGCTTTATTTGTCTTGATGCTGTTTCCAAGGAATTAGACTCCTAAAACAACAAAATATTGGGCGTTCAGTGCTTTTCTCCATAGAAAACTTCTGGAGTGCTGAGGGACATGTTTATGAACAAGGGAAGAAGTAAACATTGAATGTCAATTGTATTTACTGAAGTGAAACTTATAAAGTTATTTAACGCAAGTAAATAGAGGATGGAAATTAAGACAACTTTCATATCAAGTCCTATCTTTCCTCTGCTTCAATCTTTGATTTCCCTTCAGATTCACTGACCCCTCATTTTGCCCCTTACCGCTCCCAACACCACACACGCACAGTTAATAATCTTTGGATTAGAAGTTAATAGAAATTAGGTTCCCAGATACTTTCCCAGTCCCCATGCTCAGTAGCAATCAGTGGCTCCAAAACATCTTAAATTTCTGAAGGTGACTCTGAGCAGATAAAGTGAGCATGCGAATGAGCAGGTACTTGTGGAATTACTGATGAAATCCAAGGATTTATGTTTTTCTTAAGTTATCACGAAGGAATTCAACAGTCCTGAAGAATCCTTTCTGCTCACAGTTTATCAGGCTTAGGGTAGAAACCATTGACTTATTTTTATAAAATCATAACTCCCCCATTCACCTGGAGTGACAGTTCAAATATTTTTGGTGACATCTTTTTTTTCTTCTTCAAATAACATATTTTGAAACTGGATGACTTAAAAAAATTAGACATAAAAGAATAAGTTGTCTGAAAATAGCTAAGAAAATTATGGAAAAGAAGGGTAGTGAGGAGAGCTATGATTTATTAGTGATTAAAACATACTCTAGTCTGGTCGATGTGGCTCAGTTGTTGGAGCTTCATTCCATGCACCAGGAGGTGGCTCATTCAATTCCAGGTCATTTTAGAATAAAATGAGCCCTTGCAAATTGATAAGAAAATAACAACAACGACAAAAATAGAAAAATGAACAAAGTGCACGAATAAATACTTTACAAAAGAGTAAATCCTGAGAGCCAATAAACATATCGACAGAAGCTCAGCCTCACTAGTAGTCAGAAAATGCTTATTTAAAAAAATGACATTGATAAAAATAATAAGAGAAAATACTCTCTG
The DNA here is from genome assembly GCF_964146895.1 of Miniopterus schreibersii. Lineage (NCBI taxonomy): Eukaryota > Metazoa > Chordata > Mammalia > Chiroptera > Miniopteridae > Miniopterus > Miniopterus schreibersii. The sequence continues at coordinate 62,713,796 of NC_138106.1, read as the reverse complement.
TAGCATCATGAAATAAAGGATAGGATCATACTTTGCAAGTAAAAATGTTTTTTCTATTATAGATTTCTTATAAACAAATCTGGCAATAGCTATTAAAATTTAAACTACACAGACCCTGCAGCTTAGCATTGCTTCAGCTGGGAATCTATTCTATAGAAAAATAAACCACTGGGATATGTGAAAACTGAAATCAAAGTCTATGTCTATCAGAGAATGGTTCAATAAATAATTGTAAATTCACAACATAGAGTAAAGTAGCTAAGGAAAATATAAGACTTCCTCTGGGAAAGTTGACTTGGCAGAGATTTCTAAGACATAGTATTAAATGATAAAAGCAGAAGACAGATAAGCATATAGGTTATGATTTTATTTGTTTTTAAAACAAATAAGAAACTCTTATTATTATGTATTATGATCCTAGGTTGTGGAAGTACTTACACCAGATTCTCAATAGTGGTTATATAGGCGAGGGAAGAAGATAAGGGGAAGGCAAAGTTGTACAAGGAAAGTAATATGTTTGCTATGATCTTGATGGTACAAATGTTCATCAGCGTTTTGCTGTGGTTGCTTCAGTGGTGAAATTTCAGGGAATTGATATCTTGTAGCTTTAGCTGAGGACTTAAGGTTGAGAAAAGAATAAGCCAAGTACCAATAAATGGAAAAATGCAGAATCACCTTTAGAGTCCTTGCCACTTTGAGTTCATCATCCACTTCCAAGCTGCACAAAAGAAGATTTAAATAGTAAGAAAGGGAGATTTTAAAAAACAAAAACAGATTACTGAGGCACATCTGCTCCTTTTCGCTTGGCAGAAAAGGGTTTTCCCCCAGTTTCTCAAGTAAACTGTTTGTGCTTCAGAGATCCTTCAGAAAGCTGGGCATGTGTTCCAGAGTATGAGGACCATAGGCACTGAGGAAATATGTGAAAGTGAGAGGCTTGTTGGAGCAATCTCTGGCAGGAAAGGCCTTTACCCCAGACTGGTGGAGAAAGGATGTCCGCATGTTTCACCTGAGGCCAATATTAAAATGCCTGGGCATTTCCTAAAACCTCTGAGCAATGTTCATGTGAAGAGACAAGTGAGTCTAGCACTGTAAAGTCTGGATGAGAGTAGATTGACTAAGACTGTTTTATTTGCTTGTTTCTTTGTTTCTATAGGGCTCAATTTTATTGAAATCTGGCAATGAGTCCAAGTTCAAAGCATGGATTCTAACAGAAATTGATGAATACTTACCACATTTCAGGTACTTGGTAACGAATCTGTGAAGTAGGCACGACCATCCCTCTTCTACAGATGAGCAGTCAAGGCATAGACTAATTGAATAACTTGCCAGTGTTGCAGCAATTATAATGAAAATAGGCAATATATGAACACAGAATAGAATACATTTCTTAAAGACCGTATTGAACTCTATTGCCAAGTAACTGTTCGATTCAGAATAGTGCCCATCGTGTAGTAAGAGCTCAGTTATGCTGACTATTATTATCTGCTAAGAGAGATATAAATGGTGATCACTGGCAAATTGCTTACTGTTTCTAAGCTTTATTTTCATTTACCAGTCAGTTTCCTGGCAGAAAAAAGGTGGCTTGCACAGAGTAATTAAAGAGGCTTTAACAAAGGCGCTCATTAGAAAGTTGTGCAAAAGGTTAAAGGAAACCAGAAAAGGACGGTGCTTCACCTCAGAGCTAACAAGGGCTGGATTATCACCACCAGGTCTAAAGGGCCAGGGGAGGGAGAAGCTACCCCCAAAGAGCTCTTGCTCTAATTACGGCTGCCTGACAGATCCTGTGAGTTTTCACTAAGCACCATAGCAGCCACTGTCAGCACCCTGAGCTGACTTGTTGGAGCCAGGAAAATAACTCAGATCTTTCCCTACTCCCACTCTTCCATCTCCTCCTGCCCTCTTCATTGGCTAAACCAAATGAGCCGCCGAGGGCAAAGGGAACTGGGTGAAAGTCTATGGAATTCAGCCTCCTGGGGGCCCAGAGTGGAGTGGAAAATGGTAGAAAGATCGATTGGTGATCTGAGACTCTCTAGAGCCTTCTATAAAATGAATTTATTAACCAGTATTTTTTTATGCCTAACAAACACTGTATTAAGTGCTATTGAGTATTTCAAATATAAATGACGATATCTGTACCCTCAAGGAGCTTAATTTTTAGAAAGAGTTTGATATGATATCTATGCAGGTTAGAGTGTTAGACTCTATATGTTAAAGTGCAGGCTCTGGAGTTACAGTATAAATTTGGATAAATCACTTAAAACATTTAGGAATCAATTTTATCATCTTTGAAAAATGAGAAGAGAAATGGTACATTTTTCAATGGCCCATGTTGAGGGTGAAATGTACTGATTTACGTAAAGCATTTAGAACTGTGCTTGACCCATTGTAAGACTTAATAATGTTGGCTACTATTATAGTCTGGTGAGTGTGATATAGAAAATGTGAGCAGAGCCCTAGAACTATTCTCGGAGGAGAGAGCCTGGCACTGGGGGGACTGGATTAGACATCTCTAAGGTCTATTCTAGGTCCTAGATTTCATGGCAGTTCTTCAAGGTCACATTACAGGTAGAGGCAGTGTAAGAAATGCTGCTGATTTCCGATGTGTATTTAACCACCTGACCAGACTTCTTCCCTTCTTTGAGTCTACAGACTGCATAAAGCAACCCTACTCAGGATGGTCATAAATGAAATACTGCATCAGCTATTTAAATGTTTTAAAAAGCATATATTAAGAATGATGGTATTGATGATCTAAAATACTTACTGGCACTCGAACCCAAGGCAGTAAGGCATTTTATAAATCACCCAACATCCCCTGTGTCTTGGATCTAAATTTTGAGTTCTTGAGCTGTACATCACGGATGTCTTTTTGCAGTCTATGCTTTCCTCTTTGGAAGGCAATTTATTATTTTTATCAATATTAATGTAATTGCCATTTTTAAAGATGAAGTATATATGTCTAAATATATCTGGGTTGGACAAATTTCTTTTGAATCAATGAGAAGCATGCTTCTGGCTTTCTCTATCTCTGCAAAATGTTCCAATGTTATCTCTAAGAGTTTGTTGGTTTTTAACCAAGTGTCACTAAGTAGTTTTAGTTTTAATTTGAGTCTCTACTTTGACAGAGAGTGATGTCTAATCTATAAAACAACAGGAGCTGTCCTTTTGCAAAAGTAAATAAACTTCTAACTAAAACGGCAGAGGAAGAAAACACCCCCTCACTTCCCCTTATGGAAGCTGGAGTTTTCTTCAATCTTGGTTCTATCTTGTGGTTTGCCAAGCACAGCTTTAGTAAGCGAGCATAAGGAGGGTCTCTTCCCCACGCTATGGTTTATTTTATTAAGTAACAGTGATATTTTATTAAAATATTAAAGATTGGAAGGAAGCTCAGAAAATGCTGAAGAAAAATCCTGCCTTTTATAAATAAGACTATGTGGAAATTGATGGGTAACTTAGTTTGGCTGGCTTTTTAAAATGTTCTCTGTTGCTAAGGGAGCTTAATGGTAGGTATAGAAATGAGCTTAAAGCAAGTTCTTAGAACAAGCTTTTGCCCAACAGCAGTCATTGTGTTTATAAGCAGCAACCCTGTCCATATGGGAGAGAAAAAAAGCTGAAAGTGAAAATTACATCATCCGTTCCATATCAGACATGTTAATTAGCTGGTCCATAATCACAGGCTCTGCTCCAAATGAAGGGAACAGCTTTTCTCCTTCTGCACGAAAAGACACAGAAGGTGCAATACCTGCGTAATTCATTAACAGTAATAATGTTTTGAAGGAAGAAATCCTGAATTTAGGTTATCCTGAGCTTCAACTTGCAATAGCCAAGGTTGTGGCGAGACTTTTTGTAGTTTCCCAAAACAAATTTAAAATGTGAGAATTTCCCTCTGTGCCCATAGGATACAATCTGAGACTTTGAAAGCTTTTGTGAAGCTTTTTCATTTTTAAGTTAGCTAAGCAGTGTTTAGTGTGCTGAATAAAATATGGAGCCTTCAAATTGAAGAACCAGTTAAAAATGTGGGATCTAAATTAGTTTCTAAAATAACTTGAAAAATGGGAAGTTGTGGATCTAAGTTCCTGGCTGTAATGTGTCCCCCACCTATCTAGAACAATTTAAAGACTTTATATATATATTAGCATGTAAGGCTCCAGAAGATTCCGTGACAAGAAGAAAAGGGGCCTGAAAGTCGTGGAACACACCCTATGGTAGCTGGAAAGGTGATTCTGGCTGATGAGTGGGTCAGGATGCTGGCAAGTTGAAACACAGAGGAAGAAAGAGCCTGTGCTTTGCTGTCTGTACGTAACCCAATCAGCCATTTTTCCATCTAGTTGAGATTGACTAAATTTTATTCCATTCCCAGATAAAAAAGACAAAAAATCAGAAGGATGGCATTTGGCTCCTGAGAAGAGAGTGAACGAGGACAGTCTGCGGCTTTGGCCCCCAACGCTACTTGGAGACACTGTGGGAGCAGAGAGAAGGCTGGGTCTGAAAATGATGTCCAGACCCCGAGAAACAGCAGCGGAGGGCGGAGGGCGGAGGGAGCCTGACTGAGCTGCAGCTGTGGGAGGAAAGTTGCGGAAAGAGGTTTGCAGTTCTTTGGAGTCGGCTTTTCTGTGCATTACTTTGGGACTGTGTTTGCCTCATCATCGGCACAGAAATCCGTGGCAACAGCCTGGACCTCGCAGTGACAAGTGTGGAATATTAGGGTCTGCAAAATTTCTGCTGGTGAGATGCTAATGGAACAGATGTCAGCTGCCAGCGATCTTACTTCCCTGCCTTAGTTCCCTTCAGATGTTACGGCTGGTGGATTTTGTTTTAAGGAGACTGTGTCATCTTGAAAAATGATTCTGAAGGCTTGTCTGGTGGGTGACAGCAGATGGAAGTGACTAAGAGAGGTGCTTTGGTACTTTGAACCTGCCACTTATGCTCACCCTTTCCCTTTTATTTAAATTCATCAGGAGGAATACAACTTAGACCCTTCCCTAATTCATATTGTAAAATGACGGGATTATGAGCTCTGGGGGGGAAAATCTAGATATTGGGGAAAACAATCTAAAAAGGTGACGAACTAGTATCATATGCAACAGAATTCTTAGAGCAGATGGACTAAGAATTTAAAATAAGTTTAATTGAAATATTTAGAGATAAAAAAGATGTTAATAACATGCGGGAGAAGTCATAAAAAAAGAACCAAGTAGAAATAGTAAATATGAAAAATATAACAGTTGAAATAAAGAACAGAAGAAATAAGATAAATACTCTAAGGAATTCAGCTGGAGAAAAGGTTTGTTTGCTGGAAGATCTGATTGAACACCCTTAGGAGGCAAAGGAAAAAGACAATATAACAATAAATCAAGAGATTAGGAGAACAGAAATAAAAGTGCTACTATCTAGTTAATAATCTTCTCAGAAGAAAGGCAGGGTGTTGATGGTGGAATAACTAAGGGAAGACAGACATATTTGAATTAATAAAGAATATTAGTATCCCAGAGTTAGAAAAAGATGGCAGACCTTTTATATTAATTAGCTCATAAAGTAAACTTTCTGTATCTCAATTTACTCACCAAAAAAATGGGGTAGTAAATGTTTATCTTACTATTTAAAAAATTCTACATCATCAAAGACAAATGGAAAGTGCTTCCCAAAAGAATAAGCACGTCACCTACAAGGAAAAATATTTAGATTGATAGTTAACATGGTAGAACCAAGGGCATTGTATCTGATCGGGTCTCAAAATATTTACCAGATGGAAATCCACTTTGAAAAACTCTTGGAGAATGTACTGAAATAAGATCTATAAAAGTACAAAGGATGTTACCCGAGATACATGAAGTAATGGTGGCCATAAAACTAGAGAATATTATCATTATTTTAAAAAGAATGGATGGAGAAAAATAAAGCCTGATCACATCAACATTGTGTTGGAAGTAGGAGGCAAGGAAGAAGACCGAAATAATATAAACCCTGCAAGATACAAATATTGCTATACCTAGGAAACTGAAAAAGAAAAATATGGGGAAAACCCCAAGTATAGATCTTAAGCTAGGGCAACCACTCTAGGAATAAACAGAGCCAGTAAGAATTTTCATGCATTTCTGGCAGGAACGATGCAGCTATTCTGGCAAGCATCCCAGTAGCTATTAGTCAAATTATATATACTTACACACTATGGCCCAGCAACTTCATTCTGGGCCTGCATTGCAGATTTATTAGTACCAAAGTCCTTACAAGGAAAATATCGGGATGTAGTTGGAGTCTCCTAGAGGCGTCCAGTAATAAGTATATGGATGAGTTAAGCAGAGTGACAGCAAAAACCACTCCAGCAGCAGTGTTGGCAGCCCTGAAACCAGCACACAGCCAGGACAGCCTGTGTAAACAAGGCAGGGCCCTTTTGGGTGCCCTACGGAGTAACCGTTGAATCTCTAGATGTGGCCACAGAAATGGAGAGAGGAAGTTACCGTGGGCCCTGAATGGGATACTGACAAGACTGGCAGCCTTTGCTTAAGTTGGAGTCATATAGATGTAGGGGGTGATGTATTTTTGTAGACTTTGGGCATCACAATGCTTCTCAGTCTTGCATTTTTAATTGTGGATCCACAAAAGAACAAGGAAGGAGAAACTAAAGGGAAAAAAACTTTTCCCATCACTAGCTGGATGAAGGCAACCTGATCCAACTTGAACTATTGGAAGGGCTCGTAAATATGTACTGGGGTTGGGGCTCAACAGGACCCAAGGTGAAACACCACCTTTGGTTCAAACTCTTCTATCATTTTCTGAGCAATTTCAAATCGTGTTACACACGGTAAAATAGTAATTAAAAAATCTTGCAATCCCATGGAATCAATAATTTTTTAAATCAGTAAAAAAGTTTAGCTATTACCTAATATTAGACCCATAGTATAATGGTTAAGTGCCTGGCTCTGGACACAGACTATGTGTGTTCAAAGTCCAGGACTATCATGTACTATTTTAATAAAATAATATAGGTAAAGGGCCTGGTACAGAGTAACTGTCAAACAAATTATTTTTTTATTTCTTTCGATTTTATTATTCATCTGTTCGAAGAGGTAAATCCTATGATTCATAAATCACATTTTGGGCAAAGCTGACGTGTTGGATTCATTGGATTCTCATTGTTTAGTTTGGGCTCAATTTAAGACAGATGCATTCGTTTCTTGAGGAGAATTAGGTAGGCTAAACAGAATTTTGGATTCTGTGTTTGATCAACTTACATAAACAGATTTGGCCTATTATTTCATAGTGAGCTCTCAAGTTCTTGGTTAATTAAAAGCTATGCAAGTTACAAACAGCCATTTATAATGTAACCTAAATTTGCCATTACTTTCTATATTATTCATAATCCTAGAGAATGTAATTATGAAGACAATTATTGTCATTTATATCTTTTAAATATGTATTTTAGGCCAAATAAAGTGCCTGTTCTACTCTATAATTTTCAATCACTTTAAATTTTATGTTTAAATGTATGCTTTTTGACGTTTATACTTGAATATCATAGTTTATGATATGTACAGTGATGTTTATTATGTGTTTGTTCTTTCCTCCAGCTTGAAAGGATATAATTGATATTGCCAATTTAGCATGATAAACAACTTAGAAATTTAGAATGAGGACATGCTAGAAATAATTATATTTGTCAAAGCATATGCAAACATTAATTAATAAAACGTATAATAATTTATATATTTATACTCATTTTTAGATTATTTCAATAACGGATGGGAGACCAAACTGCTTTAAGAGTGGATATGTCATATATACGAATAAATTAGGTGTTGGAAGTATACTCTCAGTTTTTTCACTTAGATTTGTGTGTGTGTGCGAAAGAAAGGAAGGGAAATATAAGAGAGCTTAGCTGATTATTTAAACACTGTAAAAAATGTAACTATAACACATAATATTCTTTTTTATTTTTTTAATGTATCTTCATTGTTGGTAGTATTACAGATGTCCCTCTTTTTTCACCCTACTGCCCCCCTTCACCCCGCTTCCGTCTTCTCCCCAGGCCTTCCCTGCACTATTGTCTGTCCATGGAGAGGAAAGAAGGAAGAGAAAACCAACCAGAGCTTTGGTTCTGTCATAATTATGAGGTGAAATTAAAATTTCATTTCCTCTGGGAAGTTTTCCCTGATCCTCAGCTGGAAGTAATTTCTTTCTCTTCCAACTTCCCAGTGCCTCTCCTAAAGCACTTAGGGTCTTGTTTGGTAGTAATTTATGGACACTCTCCCGGGTCTTATGCTATTGCAAGATTATAAACTAATTGAGTAGAGGATTTATACCTGATTCTGCTTCAGCGTGGAAGGTGGTGGCTTATAACAGGAGAGAGCGGCGTGTAGAGTCAGCCAGAACCCAGTTTCAAGCCAAGCTCTGCCCATCCTCACTGTCCGAACTAGGCATTCATTTTTTTGTGCTTTGATTTCTTCGCCTATAAAATTATGATAATACTTAGCTTCTAGCATTTGGGAAAGATTTTATGCGGTAATTCCTGCACTGCTTCTATTTTCTGCATATATGCAATAAATGGTAGCTCTCCTCTTTCACGTCTCTGATAAGCATTCTTTCCCTCTGTTCCTTCACGTAAAAGGGGCTCCCATGAACAAAGAATGAGCCAGTCATTTTGCAACTGCACCTCTCACTGTGGGCACAGCCATGTAACCTTTGTTTGACATGCATGACTTGTGGGTGTAGTCATAAAGCACTTTATTTTCTTCCCCCAGCAACAGCCCCTCCCGCCCCACATTGTTCTTGTGACTTATCCAACAGGGCTGGGGCTAGTATTTCCCCTTCTCCTAGATGAAATTTAGGCGAAGCTTCATGACCTTTTGATCACTTTCAGACAATCAAAGATCTCTGGTTAGCAAGTTATAGATCTCATTTCATGCGATAGTTAAAACTTCAAATTGCATTTGAGCTCCACCTACTTTCCCTCTTTGAGCTAAGTTCTGTTGCAGGTTAGCTGTTGCCTAATGAGGTGGTGAGGGAGGAGCCAATTGACCTCTTCTCTTCTACACTGATTTATACTTCTAGCCCTAAAGAGGCAGGAAAGTTATAATTTGACTAATGCTGTCATGAATTCGTGCCAGACTCTCAGATTATTGTTGTTGTTTTTCTGTTTGTTTTAAAACGGAACCTTATCTCTCAGGATAGTTGAATAGATTCTTCAGAGTTCATGCCAACCTAACCCCCTCTCATTGCTGGGAATTTTCTATCTGCATCACCTTTGATGTGAATGAGATACTTTCTCTGGCTGAATATGAGATTCCCATTGGCCTCAGATTGTTGATGGGTCTTTCACTTATTCATTCAAATAATATTTATTGAGTCCCTATGATGTGTCAGAAAACCTTCTAAGTGGATTATTTAGTGAACAAACAGGTTTCTACCTTGGGAACATATAATTTAAAGGAGGAGGCAGAACAATAAATAATAGGCATAATAAGTAACATAGCATGTTAGAATGTGGCATTTGCTATGGAAACAAGAAAAAGCAGAGCGGGTTGCAGGGAATCAGGGTGTTTGGGGTGGGGCTAAATCACAATTTTAAATAGAGTGATTACTGCATTTCTTCCTGACAGTAAGTTGCAACTCTTCCCATTTCTGTATGCTCATTTCTTTGCAATGTGACTTTGCTGCTCAAGAAGCAGAATCTGTCTCTTCATCGCTTGAATATAGGCTTGGCCATTACATTTGCTTTGACTAACAGGCATTAAAATTTGTGAACAAGGCAAAGGCTTAAAAATGTGTGGGCATTGGGGTTTGTCCTTCCTTGCTGCTAGGGAACTTTCACCAAGGGAAGGAACCTCATTCTGCCTGCTGGAGGATAAGAGCCTGCGTAGAAACAGAACTTTTAGTTTTTCAAACCACTTCAGCCAAGGCCCCAGCTGAGGCTGAAGGCCATCCAACTGAGGTCATTCTAGACCATCCAGCTCCAGCTGAGCTGGCACAGACAAGAAGATTAGACTAGCCAACCCACAGTATCATGATCAATAACAGACTCTGGTTGCTTTAAACTACTGAAATTTGTGGTTGGCAATAGCTGACTGATACACTGAAATTTTAACATAGACTTGAAGGGAGTGAGGGAATGTGCCCTGTGAATGGCCTATGAAAATGCCTTAAATCAGAAGAGGAAGGAAGAAGCAGCTGCTGTGAGGTGGAGGGGAGTGAACAAAAGGAGAGGAGTAGGAGAAGGTGGTAGAGATAAGGGGAAGGACTTTGGGAGGGATGGCCTAGATTAGGTAGATTCTAGTAAATAATCTGGCTTTTTCTCTGAGTGAAATGAGAAATTCCAACCATGATTTTTAGTTACCACTCTAGTCAGCCTTGTGGCTTTCTCCCCTCTTGTGTGGCCCATACTTTGCCCTAATATACCCTGGGAGTGCAGACTCATTCCTGCTCCAACAACCAGCTCTTCTGCATTCCTCTTTCAGACATGCAGTTACCCAAACTGTCCTCACTTTTCAGATGTCTAGAGAATGAGCTAGTCATGAGTCTTCAATGTCCTGCAAAGGAAGGACATTGAAGTATAAAAAGATTTACTAGCCATCCCCCTAAAACCTTTCTCTCTAGAATTTAGGCAATGGGGTAAAGTACCCCCACAATTGTATTTACCTTTAGAGAAGAATGGAATTCATAAGGCACCAACAACTATTTTTAAAAATCCTCCTGAAATTTCAAGCTCTTTTATTTGCTCTCCAATCTCTGGGCTACAGGAGGATAGTCATTATCCAAAAATCACAATTTTTTTTTATACTCTCCTTTTGTAAATCCTGAACATTAGTTTTGCACTTTAGAATGTGCCATTTATGATTTTATCAGTTGTCTTATCAGTTGTGACTGAAATTACAACTACAATAGATGCCTTTTATCACCCTACTAGAGCAACTCTCCTAGGTGGAAGTCTAATTTCCATGGCAGAAGAGGGCCTACATTTTAAACTTCTATCTTTAAAATTATTTAATTTGGATACCACCTATTTCAATATGACTCTGCTCCTCTTGTAGAGTAGATGATAATGATTGTTTTTTATTTAATGTTCAGGGATAGTATCATTTATTTAGCTGTTCATTTATTATTTATTAAACTCTTACCGTATGCCAGGTCTGAATTAGATTCCAGGGATTTGGGAGAAGATGAAGACATGGTTCTTGACCTCAAGGAGCTCATGGTTGATTAGTTGACAATTTAAAAAGTAATTTTAAAGAGGTATAAAAAAAATACAAAATGAAAAGGATGTTGAGTGCTTATAAAAGAAGGGGTAAGCTTGGGCAAGGTACAATGGTCTGTGGATCATGGGACTTTGGGATAAATCCAAGTAAGTTGGCTTGTCTGGACTAGAATTTAGCCCAGATATTTACAATGTGATTGGAAGGCATTCATCAGCTGTGCCTCTGGTACAGAGAGGTTGAGAAATACAAAAACAAGAATATTGAACTTCATCTACCATAGAATATCCTAATAGATTTCCTTGGGAATTAGACACCCAGGGAAGGTCTGTACAAAGGCACTTGTTTTTATTAGCTTACAAGGAATAGCTGATGTTGTATTGTAAGTAAGACTACAAACATTTTCTTTAAACCATTTCTTTAAGAATAAATACAATTTTAAAGACCATAAGAACTCTAGACTGAAGGAATCTGAATTCCCATCTTTCCACTTGTTAGCTGCTTGTGTTTGGACAGTTTCTGTAACCTCTCTGTTCCTCAGTTTCCTTTTATGTGAAATAGGCATAACAGATCTCCTTCCTGTTCCCCACTGCCATCTCTTGTACTTATTTCCAAAGTCTAAGTTTGATATTTCATGACCTGCCCGGTAGGGCCTTGTTGCTTGACTTGGATGTATTTACTCCTCTGTACCTTTGTTATATGTAGAATGCAGGATTCATGGGATTGCATGTTTATTCTGCAAAACCATATGGAAAGATTTCCTTCTTGTAAACTCAAGATTACATTTTTAATTGAATAGATAGCTATTGTTCTGAAAGCTATTTCCTTCATCTGTTCCTGCTCTCCGGGTTCAGAAAATCCAGACATGCATTTAACCTATTGTAATGGATGCACTTGAGTCCCCTAAAAATATATACTCAAGTCCTAACCCCTGGTACTTGTAGATGTGTCCTTACTGACAAATAGGGTTTTTGCAGATACCATCAAGTTAAAATAAAATCATCCTGGATTAGGGTGGGCCCTAAGTATGATGAGTAGGATTCTTATAAGAGAGGGACATTTGGAGACATACAGACATACACAGCAGGGAGACAGTCATGTGTGACAGGGGCAGAAACTGAAGTGATGTAGCTATAAGCCAAGGAACCCCAAGGATTATTGGCAACCACCAGAAACTAAAAAGAGGTAGGGAAGGATTCTTCCCCAGAGCCTGCAAAGGGTGCATAGCCCTGTCAAACCTTGATTTTGAACTTCTAGCCTCCAGAACTGTGAGAAAATAAATTTCTTATGTTTCAAGCCTGAGGCTATAGTAGTTTGTTATGTCAGCTCTTGGAAACTAATGCACCTATGTTGAAATATGCAAAGACTCTAGAATATAGGCTCTAGGAGCCTGTAGTAAAACTATTGGATATAAAAGCCAGATTTCTATCACTCTACTGTGGTTGTTATAAAAGCCAGTGTCAATATTCTCATTGGAAAGAAATGGATCTTTGCAAGAAATTCAGTATTTCAAATAAAGTAAGACTGTTCTCTAGGAAGAACTCTTTTCCTCCCTTTAGATCTTGGAGCTAAAACATATCCTATCTGCTACCAATACTGATATTTATCATTATCTCTTTCTTAAATTTAAAAACTCTTCCATTAATGTTCTTTATCCTGAATCAGATTTGTTTTGCTGTGTGAGAAAGCTAATGATAGCGAGATCTTCATAGGATGCCTTTATCAGCTTTAGCTTTGTTTTGTTTTCAGCAGACTTAATGAAGCAAAGAAAGATTTACCAGTCCCTTGGACAGGTTTTTATTCTTCAGCAAAGGAATTTGAATATAACAGTCACTGATGAAGAATGACAGAACATTTGGGTTAGTGCATGTAAAATTGTTGTTTGTTCAGCTTATAGCAAAGATGTTTTAAATTTTATTTCAAGTTTCCTCTTTCTTCTCTCTATGAACCTTGCTTTGAAATGCTTCTCACGGCCAAAATGCTTTTCCAAATTAGATAGACACACCATCGCTTGTGAGACCAAATTAGCCTCTAAGACGGGCTGCCTGGTGTTCACACTGCCAGCACTACCACGGCCTGCAGGCCAGTTGCCAGTTTCAAGCCGTGTCCAGGGAGGTATCAGCTTCCTGACTGATTTTCCTCCCTCTTCCCAGCCTCATTATTTGGAGACCTTCGAGCTTTCCAGAAATATCTGCAATCAGTCAGATGGTGTCTAGGGCTTTGTTTAAAATTACAATAGAAAATTTATCAAGACCATTTGGTCTAATCTCTCTCATCATCTTCCCAGTAGATTTTTCCTCTTCTCTCTAGAGAGTTAGAAGAAATAAATGATCATGATTATTACATAATTACAGGGACTAATAATAATAATAATGCTTGAAATTATTACTGCACCATTAAGAAGAATGCAATGTGTAAAGAGAACTCTTTGTCAGATTTATAAAAATTTTCTTCCAGAAATCAGGCAATGAATAATTATTAGCTGTACAACCTCCTTTAGCTAATAGTGATTAGAGCCCTGGTTTTGTAAACCAGGGGTCTTGAGTTCTTAGTTCGCTAGAGTCTTAACCTACATCTAGTATCTGGACATAATGGCTGGTGCAAAACAATTGTTCAATAAATATTGTTGCATGAGTGAAAGATAAATTAATAGTAGGGAAACATTTTGAGGTAGAGATAGATTATATTTCATTATAAGTAAACTCTTTCTTTTAACTGTTTTGGGCAGCTTATGTCTATGCAGCAAATATCTGGTCAAGCAAAGTTTAAAAAGAAGAAACACTGGACTTGGAATATAAAACTATACCTTGAGTTTGATTTCTAGTTTTCTTACTTTCTAACTCTGACCTTGAGCAAGCCACAGCCTCTTGGAGTCAGTCTCTTCAAGTACATTGGCGTACAGACACACACACACACACATTTTATTAAATGCTTTCTTTAATGCAGCACTAAATATAAACTTGAAAATCTCTTAGTTTCCTATTCCCAGTCTTATGTCTATTCCCATCTCCCCAGAATCAGCCACTTTACAAATTTAATATAAATTATTTTATTTACGTACATGAAAGTACACGCATGTAATGAAAAAAATTGTGTGTCTACAATTTTGTAAAACACAGATGCTACTAAATTGTATATACTATGCCAAAACTTGCTTTTTCCTCTCATTATATATTTTAAGATTTCTACTTGATAATGTATAGTATGTTATATGATATTTGATTCTCCAGTGTGTGAGAAGTAACATAGCATAGTGTTTAAAAGAAAACATAGACCCTGGAGCCACACCATGTGGCTTTGTAACCCAGCTCTACCATTTACTGCTCTGGGGGCTTGAGGAAGCTCCTTAACCTCTCTGTTTGGACTTTCCTCATCTACATGATGAGAATTATAGTAGTACCTACATCATGGAGTTGCTACAAGGATTAAATAAGTTATAAACCCCTTAGAACAGTGCCAGCACATAGGATGAACAATATATGTATTTTCTAAATGAAAGAAAACAACTGATACGCATTGTATTTGTTTTTCCATTTTTTACTACCACTAACAATGTTCTAAAAAATATCTCATACTGGACCCTGGCTCACTGGTGGACGTGGTCCTCCACAGTGTACCATATGTGGAGTTGTTGGCTCATCGGGTCCATGTGCTTCCGATCTTATTAGAGAATGCCGAAGAATCGGTCTCCATAGTGATGTGCTCATTCTGCTCCTACCATGTCAAAGAATTTCCATTTTCTCTCGGTCCTGGCCCAATTCAGCATCACCACTTCTCAGATTTTGCCAATCCGATTCATATGAAATGAATCTTATCTTTGTTATTATTTATTTATTTGATAATTGGTCAGGGCAAGCATCTTTTCAAGTATCTTTTGGACATTATGATTTCTTTTTTTTTGTGAATTATAAATTCTGCTTGGCTTGCCATAGGGATCTAGGCTTGTTTTCCCGTAGGAAATAATCATTATCCCCAAATATTGTTTTAAATTAACCTCACTGAAGCGTAATGCCACCTCAGTTATGCAACACATTTCCATAAATGCACAGATTTTTGCTCTTCCTCACCAGTTTCTTGCTTTTAGTTCTCTCATCAATATCACCTTGCCCCTCCTCCCAAATCACATTAGTTTTATAAAAAACTTGGTATGTGGTGCACATTTCCATTCTCTTTCATATCATGTTCTGCATTGGCAACACAGTATCTGGAACTCCTCCATGTACATCTGAAGAGCAGTTGGTGCATGTCCATAAGAAACCACATTGGAAAGTTGTCTGAAAAAATCCTTTAATATTTAGATTAATTTGGGCAAAATATACAACTTTGTGATATTTGTGGTTCCCACTGAATTGCTGTCCTTTTATTCAATTATTCCTTGATGTCCTCAAAGAACATTTGGTGACTTTTTCCTAAGAAAAAAATCACAAATGTATGTGAGTACACTTTGTAAAATGAAAAAAGTTATGCATGCTAAGCATTGTGGTTTTAAAGGAACTGTGTATAACTGCAACATACGGGGAAATTCTCAAAATCTGATTTTATGCAGTTATAATTTCCTTTGCCCTCAGTGAAACTTTTATCAACTCTTTGCCTATGCAGTAAAATTATTTAATGTTAATTTCATCCCATTTTATTTTTCCAGCCCATATTATAATAAGAAACTTATGAATAGTGAATTATACGAAGCAAGCATTCTGAAAGGATAAAGTAAGAAACATAAGCACCTTCAAAATCACACTCCTCTAAATTCTGACTAAATCATAAAGGTTTTTGAGAGAGATGGTCTAAAAAAAAATGGCTGAACAAATACCAACTCTAGTTATGTCTACTTTCCTTTCTCATAACTTCACTTTTGTCTTCATCTGCCTTTTCTTTCTTTAATATTTATGGATTTTTTTTTTTTAAATTGTGAAGAATTATGTTTGAGAGATTTTGGAAGAAGGGAAATAATTTAAAAGTACCATTCTTGCTTTACTTGGAAACTAAATTATCACATGTTAGTTAAATGGCATACGGACAATAAAAATGAACACACATTTTAATGATAAATATTCTAGGTTACAGGAAATCTTGTGAATTTTTTTCTTATCTAACCAGACTGCTCATCCCGTCAACATCTAATTTGTCTGTGCCAGGATTCAGAGCCACCCTTTTAAGCCTCTCTTCCTACTAATTTACTAGTAGCCCTTAGGAAATTATAATATAGCTGAGGATTCAGTTACTGGCTGAGGCACTATGATAAAGTGATTCATTGTTCTTTGGAACCTGAGCCTCTGATTAAAGCCCCAGTTCCACTACTCTAGTTGAGTGACTTTAGCAAATTGCTTAGCCTCTGTGCTTCAGTTTCCTGATTTATTAAATGTGAATATAATAAAATGTGAATTTATTAGAAATGTGGATGTTAAATGTGGATATTGTATGTAGATCATAAGACTGAGGAATAAATGACATTACCCACATAAAACTATATGTATGTATGTATGCATGTATGTATGTATGTATGTATGTATATTTATATACATTAAGAATTTTATTGATTTCTAGAGAGAGAGGGAAGGAGAGCGACATCAATGTGAGAATGGAACATCAATTGACTGCCTCCTGCACACCCCCTACTGGGGATCAAAAGGGGATCAAGCCCACAACCCAGGTATTTGCCCTGACCAGGAATCAAACTGGCAACCTTTTGGTGCATGGGATGATGCTCTGACCAACTGAGTCACACCAGCCAGGGCTAAAATATATACTTTTGAGCTGCTGTTGGAAAATGTGAGGATGCAGAGGGCCAACTGTCCTTATAGGCAGATTTTTATCTGTGTAGAGGTTGGTACCTCTTGCCTCCTTGTTGTTCAAGGATCAGTTACTTAGATAAACTTATATCAACTTAGAATAATGCCTGGCACATAGTAAATATTCATTAAATATTAGCTACTATTGTTTCTTTCTTCCAATAACGTTAGAGTTATAGGATTATATATATTCCTATATATTTAGAGAGTTTAATTAATTTAGGCCTTATCCTTGTATAATTATACAGGGAGAAGTTATCCTAGCAGATAATAATTGAGAAGATATTTGATAAACCCTCTTTAAGGTTTATAAGTAAGTATTCTGCTCTCTGGACTCCTCTATTTTTTGTTGAAAAGAAAAATATTTGGTATGGAGATAGAAAAAGAGAAGAGTAAGATTGAGTTATGCTATGCTGCGTGCTAGTTCAGAAGAAAGGGGAGGCACAGTGGTTGGTACTCAAGAGCAGTGCTTCTCCTTTACCACAACTATTTTCAATAAAATGACAAAAAATCATAATTTAGTTGGTGATATTGGATTTCCAATGGATGAAGGGGAAGAGTTGACCCTAGAGCAAAACATATGCCATTTGGGTTACACATAAATTTTGTGGAAATCTGTCAATTAGAAAAAATATTTTGCATTCTATTTTTGATAGAATTTGCGCAAGCATCTAGAGTTAGTGGTGTTTTCACTGAGACATAGTGCATCTTAATAAAGACTGAAATTTGTCAAAACAGTTAATTCCAATTATGAACTAGGACCAATTATTTTACAAAAATATGGGTGTGCAAAATGTTATGTAAAATTATGATTGCCAGGATTAATATTCAAGAAAAATACCATAAATATCTTCTATTAAATATGATTTTAATATTTCTTGCCCTCAGTTTAATTATTTTATTGCCAGATAGAGCTCACTAGTATACCTGTTGGAGAAAGAGAGAGTGCCAGTTTTTATGACAGGATTTTTCACTGTATTCCATAATTGCCTGTTCAGTCTCTGGCCTCCAATTAAGAGTGACTTCTTAGAGAGGAGGATTATGTTTTACTCTTTTGTATTCTTAGTGTAGAAGAGTGTCTTGCATAAAGTAAGTGCTTCACATAGAATGACTTTTAATAGTCAAAATTTTGATCCTGTTTGTGAAACATAGTGTTCCAGAAGAAAAACAATTAAACTTGTTGACTTATACCTTATATTAAGATACTCTGATTGGCAGTTCCTTTGGTCACACACTGATTTATTCTTTGTTAGGCTTTTCTAGCAGGAACTCTCTAGAAAACCCACCAAGCTGAAATACTCTTTGATTTCTAATGCTTATTTAGGTTCTAGACTCTCAGAACCAAGCATAACACAAAGCAAGAATCTCCAGGGAGATGGTGGGGAGCAACATGAAACTCACAGAGTATATATAGAGTCCTGAAATTTAACAAAAATTCCCAGAGAAACGTATTGTAACACTATTTATACAATATATTCATTCAGCTAAACTTTGGAGTTAACAGTATTTTTATTAAATCTCTTTACTTTACGCCAAAAAAGAGAACACAAACACCTGAAAAGGGCCCACCCTGACATGAGGACTGAAGATTATATTTATGAGAATACAGTTTAATTTGTTTGTTGCTTGATTACCTGTGTTTCTCATTTTACTTATCTGATTTAACTAATACTATATTTTAAGTTCTAATATATTTTATACATTTAGTATTTCTTTTCTCCTTAAGATGTCAAGATGAGATTGTGGATGGGGGTTATAATATGCAGGGAATTTTGTGATATGGCACCACAGAGGCATGAAAACAGCCTGCCTTATAAGAGATGCCCAAACATTCTCTTCACCTTTCATTTCATATCCTTTCAAAATCTATTCCTTCCTTCAGGATGGGTCCTCTCTTTTGCTGACTGAATGTTTCGTGTCCCACCCCCAAATTCCTATGTTGAAACCTTAATCCTTCATGTGATAGTGTTAGGAAGAGAGGCCTTTGGAATTCATTACATTTAGAGCAAGTCATGAGGGTGGGATCCTCAGGAAGTCATGAGGGTGGGATCCTCATGATGGAATTAGTACCTTTATAAAAAGAGAGTCAATCTTTCTGCCCTGTCCTGCCCCCTGCCATGTGAGGACACAGCAAGAAGGCAGCTACCTGCAAGTCAGGAAGAGGACTCTCCCCAGAACCTCACCATGCTGCATCCTGACCTCAGACCTCCCAGCCTCCAGAACTGTGAGAAATAAATGTTTGCTGCTTTAACAGTCTAGTCTAGGGTAGTTTGTTATAGCAGCCTAATCTAAGGCCCTCTCTCATCTTTTCTTATGAAGCCAGTCTTCAATGCTTAGTTTAAGTGTCATCTGAGTGTGTGTGTGTGTGTGTGTGTTAAAAAATGAGCAGACAACACACAAGTTACACAAGAATGTATTTGAGAAATGTGAAAAGTCAAATATGGAACCAACCCTTCCTTTCCTCTCATATTCCTCATGCTGAGAGTAAATACTATCATTTTAACAGTATGAAGTAGTGTCTTTGGTCTCTTTTCTATGAAAATGCCATCTCCAGTTCTTTCAGTTATTGCTGTTCTCCCCCACTGTTTGCATAGTCCTTTGTTACATTCTGTTTCATACCCAGAAGTGACTTTACAATAAATTCATGAAGCTCAACTTCAGGAATCCTGACTTAACACATGCTCCTTCCAAAATCCCGGGAGCAGCTTTGGCTATATATTCACATGATCATAGTTTTATATCTTTACAATATTGAGGAGTTCTTGTGTTTTTAAGTGATTTGAAAATTGCATACGTTTCAAGGCCTCACAAAGCCTGGCTATGCCCCTGCTTATACCATGTTTAAGTACAGGATTATATTCCCATTTAGAAGGGAAAATGTTTTCATTTTTGGGGGGATCAGGGTTTGAGATTTATTTATTACCATGTTTGGAGTAAGATCTTAGCTCATAATAAAATATTTAAAGTAGTTTTAAAACACATGAGTACTTGTGAAAAATATCACATCATCTTCTCAGCTTGAAATTGATATAAAATGCAAATTAATCACATAAAGTAACTGCAAATATTGCTATTTTCAGCAGTCATATAAATTAAGATCATTTAAACATTCGTGATAGTTGTATGTAAGAACAAAACCCACTGATATAATAAACATGAGATAGGGCATGTATCTCGATATTGGTAAAGCTGGATTTCACTTTTCAGTGATATGGATTTGAAGAAATATTAATTGAAGAAATTCTAATCAATGGGACTAAATGGTACAATCAAATTAACATAAAATCTTTGGAGTGTTTTTTTCATAATCAGTGAATATCAAACTCAAGTATTTCAGGAGCTGTAGTATGAGGATAGTAGAATTGTGTGTGTAAAGGTTCACAAGAAATTTAAATCATGTAATTATGACTTAAGTAAATTCATATTCATTAAGTAGGAAAAGTTTATGGGATTGCTTCTCCCATTGATTAGTGTAACCACACAGAGATTAAGTAGAAAATAACTTCTCTTCAAGGTAACTTGCCCTCATCTAACACAGTTGCAAGGATCATAACAAGTCAAGGAAATAGGTTGTAACCATTTAAAAAAAATTAAGCTTATATTTTGATTGCCTTGAATAACATTGGGAAGAAAATAGTTGCAGTGTAAAGCTTGAAACTGAGGTAATTATTTATTGTTTAGGCATAAGATCAGAGAAGGGGCAAACACTAGTTACATATGTCATCTTTATTACAAATGAAGTTGCACATGAAAAATACTAGCAGAGAAGATTATTGTAGAAGAATCCTTGGTTATTCTCCTGAGGTTCAGCATGTGAATGTAAAACCTAGGTGCTTTGTAGTGTACTTGTCTGGTTTTGGAATTAGGATAATGCTTATCTCATAAAATGAGCTTGGGAGTCTTCCCACCTCTTGAATTTTTTGGAATAGTTTGAGAAGTTCTTCTTTGAATGTTTGGTAAAATTTACCTGCAAAGCCATCCAGTTCAGGACTTTTGTTTGTTGGGAGGTTTTTTGTTTGTTTGTTTTTTGTTTTCTATAATGAAGAAATATCATAATGATTTTTAAAATTGATTTTAGAGAGGAAGAAATGGGGGTAGAGAAAGAGAGAAACATCAATGTGAGAGAGACACATCAATCAGTTGCTTCCCGTACACACTCTGACTGGAGGTTGAACCCACGGCTTTCTGGTGCACAGGATGACTTCAAACTAACTGAGCAACACCAGCCAGGACTGTTGGGAGGTTTTTGGTTTTTATTATTCATTCAATTTAATTCAATTCAATTTCAATTTGTCTATTCAGATTTTCTTATTCCTGATTCAGTTTTGAAGGATTATATGGTTCTAGGAATTGATCCATTTTGTCCAGAATGTCTATAATTTGATGGCATGTAGTCATTTGTAATATTTTCTTACAATTACTTGCATTTCTGTGGAGTCAGTTGTTACTTCTCTTTCATTTCTGAGTTTATTTATCTGGATTCTCTCTCTTTTGTTTTTTTTTCTTGATGAGTCTGGTTAAAGGTTTGTGAATATTGTTTATATTTTCAAAGAACCAGCTCTTGGTTTCATTGAACTTTTGTATTGTTTTTTTAGACTCTATTTCATTTATTTCTGTTGTGACCTGTATTATCCCCTTCCTTCTACTCACTCTGGGTTTTGTTGTTCTTTTTCAAGTTCCTTTAAGTGTGAATTTAGATTGTTTATTTGAGCTTTTTCTTATTTCTTGAGATAGACTGGTAAAGCTAGGAATTTTCCTCTTAGGAATTGCTCTCCCTGTGTCCCACAGATTTTGGGTTGTTTTGTTCTCATTTTCACTTGTTTCAAGGTATCTTTTGATTTCTTTCTTGATCTCATAGCTAATGCATTCATTGTTTAGTGTCATGTTATTTAGCATCCATGTCTTTGTGAGTCTTTCCGTTTTTTCTTGTGATTGATTTCTAGGTTCATACCATTATGGTTAGAGAAGATGCTTAATGTGATTTCAATATTCTTAAATTTATTGAGACTTCTTTTGTGGCTTAACAAGTGGTCCATCCTGGAAAATGTTCTAGGTGCACTTGAAAAGATTGTGTATTCTTTATCTGTCCTTTGATTCTAAATGATAACTTTGCTGGGTAGTAACCTTGGTTGTAGGTCCATGCTTTTCATCACTTTGAATATTTCTTGCCACTCCCTTTTGGTCTACAAAGTTTCTGTTGAGAAATCAGCTGACAGTCTTATAGGAGCTCCCTTGTAGATAACTAATTGTTTTTCTCTTGCTGCTTTTAAGATTATCTGCTTATCTTTCACCTTTTTTATTTTAATTATGATGTCTCTTGGTGTGAGCCTCTTTGGGTTAATCTTGTTTGGGACTCTCTGCAACTTCTGGACTTGTGTGTGTTTTTCCTTCACCAAGTTAAAGTTTTCAGTCATGTTTTCTTCAAATAGGTTCTTGACCCCTTGCTTGCTCTGTTCTCCTCCTGGTACCTCTATGATGTGGAGGTTGTTATACTTCATATTGTCCCAGAGGTCCCTTAAATATCCTCATTTTTTAAAATTCTTTTTTAATTTTTCTGTTCTGATTGGGTGTTTTTTGCTACCTTGTCTTCCAAATGTCTGATTCATTTCTGTTCTTCATCCACCCTACTATTTTTTCTTTCTAATGTATTCCCCATTTTAGATATTGTATTCTTTATTTCGGATGGGTTCTTTTTTATGGGTTCTATGTCCTTTTTTTATACTTGCTATCTCTTTGTTGAAGTTTTCACTAAGATTCTTGAGCATCCTTATAACATTTTTTGAACTCTATATCTGGTTAACTGTTTGCCTCCATTTCATTTAGCCTTTTTTCTAAAAATTTCTCCTGTTCTTTCATTTGGGGTATAATTCTTTGTTTCACCATTTTGCTCTCTTTGTGTTTATTTCAATATATTAGGTTGATCTATGATTTCTAGTCTTGATAGGGTGGTACTATGTAGTAGATGTTCTGTGGGACCCAGTGGCACAATCTCCTTGATTAGCTGATCTGGGTGCTCCAGGAATGTTTACTGTTTGGGTTCTGTGGGCCCTTCGGATGTAATTGAGCCTTTATTGTATTGGCCCCTTTATGCCTGGGATCAGTCCTCAAGCTGGCTGACTGTGAGGCTCAACCATGACCATGGAGTGTGAGCTGCTGTGCAGGCACTGACCACATGAATCAGAATTCTCCTCAGTAGAGTTTGGTGCCTGCTGAGTTCTCCCTTTGGATATGTTGCTAGTGAAGTTAATTGGATCCTGCTCTGATATTGTCTGAAGATGGCCAGGGGTGTGTTTGTTCTGGGCCTCTGGGAAGGATTTTGGTGCAGGCCAATGTCAGACACTATCTGTGACTTGCTTTGGACAACCTGTTGGAGTACAAAGTAATCCACAGTTTCTGACTGCCTCTGATGGGCTTGGGTGTGCACAGAAGGACCAGGCTGTGTACCAAGGCTGGCTTTTACCAGCCCCAGCTCCAGGATCAGGTCAGCTAATGTTCCAGATCACCCCAAGATCTGTCTCCACTTGCCTTCACTTGTCAGCTACCTGACAGACTTAGTCACTGAAAGAGCCTCTGGTGGTAATTGAGTTACAAAAGCTAAGTTCTCAGTGAATCACCAAGAAGGGATGAGTTGTGTTCACCAGATTAATGCAGGTTCAAAAGCAGTGCCAGTGCTGGGTCTGAGGCCACTCAACAAATATTCCAGATTATACCAAGTCTAGCTTCTACCCACCAGGTTTCCACAAACTTTTGTGGTAGGGTACGGTCTTGGGAGTCATCAGGGTGAGGCCATCAGAGTTTATCAGGTCCAAAGAGACCAAGATTTAGTTGCAGTGGTCAGCTCCTGTCCTAGAGCCCCACAACTTAGTTTATCCAAGATTCTGCCAGGAGCCTGATCTCAGCAGGATGGGGCCACTGGAAGTTGGGAGGATGGGGCTAGAAGATTTCCCACGATGGGGAGATACCAGTCAGGCTTGGGGAAAGGGGGTGCATGGCCCCTGTCCTAGAGCCATAGCACTCAGTCTGTCCTGGATTCTGCCTAAACCTCAGTAGTGCATGTCTACCAGGAGTGCAGGCGGGGGGGCCATCTGGAGCCCACGATTTGGGGCTAGAGAATCTCCTGTGAGGAGAAGGCACCAGTCAGTTTCACAAGAAAATGGGGTGAATGCTCCCCAAGCCACACAACTCAGTCATTGATACCCCATGAATCTGTCCAGACCTCTGCACCCTTTCCCAGACAGCTGACTCTTTAGCAGGACATATGCTCCAGAGGGTGGGGCTATAGGGAGTCCAGAGGGTGGGCTATTGCATTCCTCCAGGCTAACACTAAAGAAGGGAGTGCTCTACCCAAGAAAGATGGCATCTGTGGTGCAAGAGTGTGATTTAGCACAGGGATCCAGGTATCTGCCCCCTCAGCTCTCTCCCCAAAGCTACAAAACCCAGCCTCTCCTCACACAACTCCAGTCTGCTCCATTATCCCTCCACCAGAGCCCAGGGTTAGTAGCTACAAATGAGATTTTATGCATTAGCCCTTTAGGAGTGTGTCAGTGTCTCTAGCAGACTCCTGTTTCTCCCTGGAAGAGAGAATCTCTTCTGATTTTCACAGCCAAATGTTATGTGAGTACCTCTTCCTGCCTCTGGTGCTATTGGCTGGGGAGCCCAACATAGGGTTGAGATCCAGGCTTCTCTGGGAGAACCCTGCACAGTTGAGATATCCCTCTGGAATTTCAGCTGCCACCAGTGGGAGCAGAGACAGCCCTTTTCACATCTCTGCTCTTCCTACCAGGCTCGATGTGGCTTCTTCCATAATCCTTGATTATAAGACTCCTGCTTAGCTAGTTTTCAGTTGGTTATTCAGGTTGATTGTTCTATATTTAAGTTGAAGTTCCAGTTTTGTCCTGGGAGGAGGTGAGTGTAACATCCACCTAGTCTACCACCATCTTGGATCTTGAGGTTGTTTTTAAAATTTTTTTTCCAAGCAGCAATATATGCAGATCATCAACTTGCGCATAGTAGCTGTGTGATAGATTTAGGACTGAAAAGACTCAGTTGTACCAAGAATTGTTTTTAAAAAGTCAGGTAGAGTTTTAATCAGGAACAGGGAGTATAAATACATCATAGCTTGGTTATTTTGTTTTCCCTTTTTTGTAATGGAGCGTTATTGGTAAATAAATCCAAAGAAGTTAGTTTAGTTTTTATCTACATGCATAGTCAACACATTCTACCTGATATATTTTGTATTCACTACATTGAATAAGGAAGTGGCTTCTTACACTTCAAGGAAACCAGATTAGATTTCTAGCTCCTCAGTCTCTGAGATTTCCTCTAAAGTAGTGTTGTTCAATAGCACTTTATGAGATGACAGAAATGTTCTGTAACATCTGTGCTGTCCAATGTGATAGCCACTAGCCAATGTGATGATTAAGCTCTTGAAGTGTGACTAGTATGCTGAGCAACAACTTAAGTATAATTATTTTAAATTTAAATGTAAATAGCCACACGTGGCTAATGACAACAATATTTGACAGTGCAGCTATAGAGAATTATGAACAATATGTTCCACTTGGGAAGGTTTAATTGAAGATGTCAGTACATCAGTTATACTAAATGATGAAGGATCAAGCTTGGACAATATTGCAATCTACTCCTTCAGCTGAAAATTTGAAGACCATGTTTAGCTGCATGCAAACTTGAGAAGGAAGTCAACACACAGCAATGCAATACATTAAAAAGGCAATTTCAAGGGAAGTTTAAATAACATTCAGTTAAAAAAAAAAAACTATAGTAAAATGAAGACAGAAGAAAAAAAACCCTTTCAAAGGCAAAGGAACCAAGAATTTACAGTAAAACATCTCCCTTTTTCTCATTCAGTTAGAGAACAGAAGCAGAACAAAAGAGAGATTAAGGACTATGGGTAAACCCGGAATCTCATTGTTTCGATGTGTGCAAGTATTTCTGTGGCAAGGGAGAAATTGGTAGTGACTACAAAAACATTGATTCGAAAAGGTATGAGCCAACAGGGACCTATGGTCCAAAACATTAGTACCATTGTAATCCAGAAAACCCTTGGAAATTGCAAATCGGACTATTTTCTTTGCTAGCATGACAAAGGTAACATTCCAAATGATTTGCTTCTATGGTCAGCACTCTGAAGTTACTGTTCTATGCTTTCTGGTTAAAAACAAAACAGCAACACAAATAAAACATCCCACACCCCTCTTTATTGTAATCATGCATCGCAGGTTATGAATGTGTATTTTTTGACAAGAAAATAAAAATATACCCCCAGGATGCAAATTAAATTATGCTTCCCTGAAATTCTCATTTTGTATTATTTTAGAAAGTGCCTGCATCTGTCATTGTTATTTAGCACATATTTATCATGTTATTTCAGTGGTGATGGTGGGCTTTTTGTCTAGAAGATAAATTTCTTACACATTCACTTCTTGTGAGTTATTTTCACTTGTGTAGAGATGATCTGGTGAGTTTTTAGATATTTAAATCCTGGTCTTTGAAAATACTAATATTTCAGCATGCATTTCTTGCTGCAAAGGAGAACAAGGCAGGTTTTGTTTAGTTATTACATATTGGTAATATTTTATTTTTGTTTGAATCATTAAGCACTTTTTAAAATCTCATTAATTGGCTACTTATTTATTCAAGTGCATACAGCATACCCTAAAAAGCACATAAAATTGATCTGGATGAGATAAAAAATAATTCAACATGTGCCTTGCTTTCTAAAGAATAAGTAGCATTGGGATAGATATGCAATGTGTTCAAATTCCTTCTTAGCATAGCTTGTGGAATAAGACCAGTGACACATGCTAGGCATCGGGAGCCATGGAGAAGAAGGGCCATAATTACCAAGCTGAGAGCAAGCTACCTGGTGGGAGATTCCATTTAAATTTTACTTGTGTTTTAAAGCCAGTCTTTCCTTTTTTAAATACCACAGTAATATATAAATATTAAAGAAAACTATAGACTAAAACACAACTCTTGCTAGTATTTTGGTTAATTTCTTTTAGGTATTTTTTGCATTGTTAGGTTTATTTTACATATCTTTAAGCATACATTTTCAATACCTATTGTTTTGTTTGGCATTAAATGACTAACATGTTTCCCATTGCTTTATAATATTTAGAAATGCTATTTTCTTACTGACTATAAACTTTCAACAAAATCCACTATTACTGAATGACCAACTCAAAGACTCAGGAATCATTATCTAGTCTGTAGATTACTCAGAACTCTTAATGTTTGAAATTCCCCTCCTTGTTACAATCTTCAAAAGTAGTTTAATAAGACACATAAGATGAACCAAAATCAGTAAAACTTCCTTCTCATATGTAATCTAGTTGATTCAGCTCTTTTAGAAGAAATGCAAAACTAATTTAGGCAACTAGCTTTAAATTCTCAGACTGTCACTTGTTGTAGTCTCTCTAGTTCCAAAGTCTAAAAGTGAATGGGAAGTCCCTGAGAAGATTAGATGTCGTAGGGAGAGCAAAGCACCTGGGGACAGAAGTTAAAGAATCTTCCATAACCTGCTAAAGAGTGAAGCAGTGCTACAAAGAGAAGAGGAAACTGCTGGTCTCAATATTTCCTAGAGGATAACGACTTTTTTTTTTTGAGGCACAGCCAAAGTGGCCACACCTTTCTTGAATTATCTAACTAGTCTTTGCCTCAGTAGGCTAGGGAAAAACTAGGACCCCCTTAAAATCAGAGAAACCAAGGAAAGGAAGTAGTTTTTAGATGTAAAAGGAGGGCTCAAATACACTGAAGATGTCAAAGACGTACAAAAATTTCTATCGGGTTTGGTAAAAAAAAAAAAAAATGCCTCTTAAGGGCCTCTATAAGAACAGTTTCAGCAAAATTGGTAAGAATAAAAAGTTCACATTATTAAGAAGGTTTGGGGTAGGTAAAGAATTAATGAGGTAGTAGATATAGATTACAATTTTGAGGCTCTTAGCTGTAGAAGGAATTGAAGTAAGATAGTAGCTATAGGCGTCAGCATTCATAAATATCCTCTTAAAATAGATGAAGTCTGTACTAGCTTTCTAATGCTACTCTAACATATTTCCACAAGCTTAGGGACTTAAATTAATACAATTCTGTAGGTCAGAAGTCTAACGTGGTTTCACGGGGCTAAAATCAAGGTTTCAGCAGGACTGCATTCCTTACTGGACTGAGGGAGGGATTTATTTCCTTGCCTTTTCTAGCTTCTGGAGGCCACCAGCATTCTTGGGCTTGTGACCCCTTTTCACCGCCTTCAAAGCTAGCGAAGTCGGGTCATTCTCACGTGGCATCGCTGTGACCTTGCTTCTGTTGTCATTTCCTTCTCTGACCTTCTTCTGACTCCCTCTTCCACCTTTATGGACATTATGATTAGATTGGCTTCCGCCCACAGATCCAGGATAAATTTCCTATCTCAAGGTCCTTATCACATCTACAAAGTTCCTTTTGCCATGTAAGGAAACTCTCACAGGTATTAGGATTAGGATGGGAACATTTTTTTAAGAGGCCATTATTCTGCCTGCAACAATACCAACAGCTATGTGTAAACTGAGATAGAAGAATTCAGTAAAGGGGAACAGGCTGAATTGATGACAAGGGAAAATATGAGTGCTGTAGAATAAAGTTGTTTCAGCAGTCAAGAAAGACAAGTTAACTTAAATCATGAGGGGTAGGTCAGTCATCTTGTCTGCCAATAGAAAGAAGGAAGAGATACTTATGCAGATACAGATATAGATATAAATACAGATATATATCAATGTATGTATACATATAGACAGCTCTACTGATAGAGCTATAGTGTATAGGAAGAGAGAGAAAGAGTTGCAGAAATGAAGAGAAAAAGGGAAAAGATGGAGCTTAGAACATATGATTAGTGAAGGAGCCAATGTAAAGTGAAAAGGGTCCTAGAGGGTTTGGTTCAGTGGTTAGAGTGTTGGCCCTTAGGACTGAAGGGTCTCGGGTTCGATTTAGGTCAAGGGCATGTACCTTCGTTGCAGAATCAATCCCCTGCCCCTGTTGGGGCATGTGTGGGAGGCAACTAATCAATGTGTCTCTCACATTGAGTTTTCTCTCTGTCTCTGTCTGTCTGTCTGTCTGTCTCTCCCTTCTTCCACTCTCTCTGAAAAGCAATGGAAAAAATATCCTCTGGTGAGGATTAAAAAATAAAAAATAATAATAAAATAAAGTGAAAAGATGCAGGAAGGAAGGCTTCAAGTAAAATCAGTCTTAAAAAGTGTTCTGGGGCTCTGAAGAATTCTAGAGAGGATACATAAAAGGATGGTAAGTAACATTCAGGATCCCGATAATGCTTAATAGTATAAATGTGCAGGGGCTCTAATCTTTATGATATTAAATATTCCTCCAACAATGATCAGCCCAAGCAGAAAAGAGGAAAACAGAACCA
The DNA here is from genome assembly GCF_964146895.1 of Miniopterus schreibersii. Lineage (NCBI taxonomy): Eukaryota > Metazoa > Chordata > Mammalia > Chiroptera > Miniopteridae > Miniopterus > Miniopterus schreibersii. Next base: position 62,684,406 of record NC_138106.1, on the reverse strand, counting down.
ATTTGCAGTGCTTCAATGAGTGGCCTAAGAAGCTTAGGATTATACTGATCACCAGAGCACTAAAGTTTCACAGGTATTTTGTCATAGCTCACACATTAGGAGGTAAGAAAATTGAGGAACTTAATTAATGAATCTAAGCTCTAATCTTATAATGCTATTTTATTTATATAATAGATCTCTATTATCTCAAGAGTTTTAAAAACGTATAACTGAATCCCTAAAGGGACTCACTTGAGAATATGAGCTTTGGCTTTGATTTCAGAAGTACCTGCATTGGAATTTTGGCTATCACTCATTAGTTATGTAACTTAATGAATTGCAGCCTTAGTTTCCGTATGTGTAAAATAAAGATCATACTTAACTTGTTGGATTTTTAGTAGTAAAGGGAATATAACATTACTAATAATACTTGGCATATAGGATATATTCAATCTTCTATTTTTATAGCACTATAATGGAAAAAAGTCTCAAAATCCTTAATATGCTTTTGATAAATCTACCTGACCAAAATGTTGTTAACTAGTTTCAAGAACTGCTTTTGTTTTTCACCATTGCATTCAATAAATGATACATTTGAGAGATTTCCTTGGAGTTTCACAGTAAATTGGCAAAGTAATGATTTTACATTTGGTTCTTTTCTTAATGTCTAATGGAAGTAAAATAACTTCTAGATTATTTCAAATGCAGTGAAAACATAAATAGCAATAGTTTACCAGCTGCAAAATTGATGCTGAAGGTACTTAAATGGCATACAGAATGTTGAATGCCATAATCTCAAACCCATTCAGTGCTGCCACTTGGCTGAAAACATGAGCTAACGTTTTTAAGTAAGTAGAACATCTCTCCTTGAAGTAATCTGTTAGATTGCAGTGCAGGAGCCTTGAACAGTCAATATGTTATATAGCTGCATCAGTTCTGGAGCTCCTTCTTGTGTTCTTCCTGATAATCCCATTCTGTGTGAATTTGAAGAATCATATACCTATAAGGTGCTCGATTAGCCTCTAGATGGCACTTTTACTTTCTTGAAAATTCCATTAGTGGTTTGTTTTCCCCATGAATAAGCTTGTAGATAACACAATGCCATATGTCTCCTTTTCTCAAGTGAATTAACACTGGATAGGCAAAACCCACATATTTTAAATATATTCTGTATTGTGGAGTATCATTTAAAGGGAGTTTTTTCCCCTCAGGATAAACATTTTCCATTGGGAAAATTATTAAATTTTAACACTTGCTATTCTACCTCTTCCATAAATTTTCTGGTATCTCTCAGATATCTACAAAACAAATAAAACACAAAAACTTTTGTATTTCCTTTGGTTGGAAAAGATCTGTCAGCACCTCTCTGGATACACGTCCTCAGTGGCACACCAGAGTGCCATGCTTGTCACCAAGCCTGCTGCATCAGGACTCACAGCTTTGCTTTTATTTAGTTAATAAAATATGTAGCATATGCATATGAGCTGTTCCTGTTAATTTTGTTATTGGCACCCAGGCTGTGTACTTCATCTCTGCCTCTTCTATGAATCAAATGAAAACAATAGTGCCTCTTTCCCTTGAGATCCTAAAATGCTGTAATCCAGTGAGAAGTAATGGGAAGAAATACACTACACAGAACACCCTGTAATCAGCTTTTTGTCTCCTTCACTCTATCCTTTATTTCCCTTCCTCAAATACAGATATAACTTAAAGTGGAGGAAATTACTGCAGGCCTACCTCATTTTATTGCATTTTGCATTATTGCGCTTCACAGGTGTTGTGTATTTTACAAACTGAAGGCAAAACCCTCCACCAGCATAAAGATTATGACTCACTTTATTGTGGTGGTCTGGGGCTAAACCCACAGCATCTCTGAGGTATGCATATATTCAAGCTGTATAGAAGCTTTCGTGCAAATTTCCTTGCTTAACAAACTGTTTTCTCATGCATGAAAACCTCGGTAATTGTCCTGCCTTTACTCTGGATTCTATCACTTCTCACCACATCAGGGATGTGGCAAGACATTGAAACATACCCTCGATCACTTATCCTTAGCTTCTGTTCTTTTAGTGGCTCTTGGTCTGGAACATTCTCTGATCTTTCTCATCCTAAACAGCAACAAAACAAGGCCTTCCTAAATCTCCTCTTTCCTTTTCATTATGATTTTATCTCTATTCTTTCTAACAAAGCCATGGTTCTTTGAAACTAAGATATACTTACTGTCTCAAGTTCTTCACTTTCCATAAGTTTTCAACTTGTGAGGAAGGCAGGTATCAAAACAGAAAGCTTACTTTAAAACACGCATTTCCTCGGCCATGTTGCATTTTGACATTTCCTTTGGGAAAGTGGCACTTCAATTTTGAAAAATGCTCCCTAGCTGATTTTCTTGCGAAAATTGCTATCTTAATGCAATTCCTCAGAGTTAACACTCACTATTCCCCAGAGTCTTCTCACTATATGCCTCCCGAATGGCAAACTCTGATGCTATTTTTCAGGCTTATCTTAGCTGCGCTCCCTGAAGCCTTTGAACTTGTCGACCATGCCTTCTTGGAAATCCTTTCTGGCCTAGGTGGGCTTCCTTCGTCCCCCTTCCTTCTTTCCCACTTCCCACTTGTACTGCTATCCCTCCAGCCACTCTTCTCTTTTTCTATGTTTTCCTTGAGGGTCTTGGGTATGTATAAATTTCCAGCCCACTTATACATCTGCAAGTCTCAAATGTGTCTCTCCAGGCCACATCTCTTTCCTAGGTCCTAGGTTAAGTATAAGTTTCTGCTTCATGCACCCAACACCTCGAAACGCATCCAAGTCCTGCTCAAACTTTAAATTCCTTAGCTTAAATATTTTAATTACTTACCTGTCTGTCCTTCCTAAAAGTCTGTGAATTCATTAAAAGCAGAAACTAGGATATATTATCCTAATATTTCCAGGACCTTATACTGTGTGGGGAAAAGCATCAAATATTAGAAATTAATATAGTTCATAATAATCTTGTCTGTGAATACAGTATGTAAACTCTGTATAGAATGTTCAAATCAACACAAAAACTTTCCATAAAATTCTTAAATAACGGAGAAGTAACTTAAGAATGTTACATGTGGAAAATGATAAAGGGACATCTCAATTAAATTTCTCTGGGCATATTCGTGGCTTACGACTATTGAAAATATTTTCCTGCTGATATAAATAATACGAGACGTTATTTATTCTATGATAAGAATAGATAGTATTAGCTTCACCATTTAAGTATCAGTAAACTTATGGAGGAAGGAAAAGACATTGAATCAAAATAATTATGGTCTAACATAGCGGTCAGTAAACTACAACTGATGCCGGCAGGACAAATGTGGCCCATGGCTTGTGTTAGTATAATTAGCCAGCTAAGAATGGTTTTTAAGGTTTTAAAGGATTGATTAAAAAAAAAACCACAACAATTTAGAAGAAGGAGGGGAAGAAGAGGAAGAGAAGGGAAAGAAAGGAGGGAGAGGAACAGATTCTTGGAGCTGGCCAAGTTCAGCAATGTCAATTCAGGTTTGGGATACATTTATTTCAATCACAACCCAAATCAAAACGACACAAGATACATATGTATCTGCTCATCAGTTTCATCCAGTAATTAAATTCATAACCTTTCCTCTTAGATATCAGATATATCCAAAATACACTAGTCTTTCTCATACTGGACAGAAGCCACAAAGACATTATATTTTAGTGTTTAGTAGGAGTTGGGAAAATACTTAAGACTTTCTGTTTTTAATAGTGTCTGTAGGTCTGCAACTTGTTTGATATAATTGCAAACATAAAGAGAACCTGGTAAAAAAAAATAGACGAAATACTTGTTATAAAATTTGTTTCAGGTTTTTACCAACCATTCAATAATTAAATTAATTTATTCTTAATTTTGACATTAACAGAGTGTGTTTGATATAAATTTAAATATTAATTATTATAAAAAATTAGACATTGGGATTAAGTGAGCCAAGATTCTTATGAAGTTCTAAGGAACATGAAAATATACCAAACGCAACTGATGCTATGTTATAGCAGACTTCATCCACTACTGGATGCCCTGGGGGAGGTTTAGGGGAATTGTTTTGGGCAAATTTACCTTTAGTCTCCTCCTCTGTTGTCTAACTTGTGCAGAAGTAGGGGAATTGCTCAGTCCCCACCACATCTGCTTTCTTCCTGTGCATCAAGCCCAGATCTGTATCTCCTTCTATATACTTATATGCTGATTGTTGAAATACTAATGAAGACTGTGATGAAAAAACAGTCCAAGAAGACATGTTTTAGAAGACTCATTGTCTTTGGCTTTCCCCCTTCCTTCTCTAGGCTTCCACAGTTTATCCCCATCACTATCATGGCTATATGGTCCCAGGGCTATCATTTTTTGACTGAAGAGCTGTATTAGATGACAATGTACATGGGTTTCAGAGGCAGGGTAAAAGAATATGACATCCTTCCTTGTCTCCTTTTACTTGGGGACCTGCTTTGTGATTTACTTGGATTAAAATTTGCAAAGGAATTATACAAAATGACAGACAATCCCATAAACCTAAATGTAAACAAAGCACTAAAATCTAGCATCGGGTTTTAGAATTGTGAACAAAGGCGCAAATAATTGTATGTTTAAAACTGAATTAAAAATGAATGTAGAATTCAGGCTGGGACTATTCAGGGCAGGTGTGTATGTCCAGAACAACTGTAAATTCAGCTTGCCAAGTTGAAATAATGACAAAATTAAACCTGTTTGACTGCTGAAGTTTTAGTTATACAAAGAAAGTAGAGTAGTCACCCTTATCTTCCAGAGATGTCTACCAAGGTCCCCTGTGAATGCCTGAAACCACAGATAGTACCAAATTCTTTATACTATGTTTTTTTCTATACCTACATACCTCTAATAAAATTTAATTCATAAATTAAGCACAGTAATAAGTTAACAACAATAACTAATGATAAAATAGAACAGTTATAGTAATATACTGTAATAAAAGTTACGTGAATGGCTTTGGAGCAATTAATAAAAATAAAAAAAGTGTTATTTGAACACAAGCATTGTGATACCATGACAGTTGATCTGATATCTGAGACAGCTACCAAATTGACTAACAGGAGGGTAGCATGTAGGGCATGGATTCTTGGACAAAAGGAAGAGTCATCACTCTACTTAGTACAGCACACATTGAAAACTTATGAGTTATTTAATTCTGGAATTTTTATTTATTATTTTCAGACCACAGTAGACCATGGATAATTGAAACCAAGAAAAGCAAAACCATGGATAAGGGTGGGACTACTATCCACAAAAAGATTAGAAGAGTCCCTGTGGTTTTATGAGAGGGAAAGCAAAAACGTAACTAGGAGTAAGAAAAGAGAAGAATCTGAGTTTAAATATGATATATGTGTCAGCTGTATAAAATTTCAGAAGCTAAACAAGACATTCGTCATGAGCTTCTAGATGCCAGGCAGACATTTTTGCAATAGATTTATTTACCTAGATCAGGAATAAGCATTTCATCCCAGTAAAGGATTACATAGGATATTTGAAATAGTACAATTTCCCACCACCAACTGCAATGAAAATTGGTCACCCAAACACTCTCTGGAAAGATGGCTTAGCGTTAACAGTCAATCACACACAAAATAATAGTTGAATTGTTGAAATCAAATGTTGCCTGAATGGCAAGTTTTGTCTTACTACCTGGTAAAAGTCTTTAGCACTCTGAGGGTAAAATAAAGTAATTTACAAGGCTTTAGCAAACAAGATTCCTTTCCAGGGTTGAGGGGAAGGTTATAAAAATCCTAAAAGGGCTTTGAAAATCACTGACTCAAAAAGAACATATATGAAAGCTGAGACCAAACCAAATTCAATAGGCCCAACTCAACTCAGCTTTATGAAAGATTTGCCAAAATACTTCTCAAGTGAAATACAGAGGCAGCACATTTGTTTGTCTACAAAATCACTCAGTTGCCTTTGGGAATCAGTTACGGTGAAGTGCAAAGCTAAATGCCTCGATTCATACATATATTATTTGAAAATTATCGATAAGATGGCCAAGTGGGACAGAATAATTAAAAACCCAGAGGTATATAAAATGAGTGAGGCTTTTCAATTACTTTAACAACAGGTGAGTATTAATTCATGTGTACCTCTAAATATTGATAGTCACAGAAAGTCTTACTCATTTTCCTTATTGAGAAACATATATAGTCCTATAGAATAAATTCACTTTTAAAAATAATTGAATTTTTTTAACTTTTGTACACTGAAGCTGTTTTTGAAAAAGAGTATAAGAATTTGCTGGGATGGTGAGGAATAGTCATGATGAGTAAGAATATAGAAAAAACAAAAAGAAAATATTAGGACAAGGACCTAATTACATAATCACCAAATCAGAAAAATAGTACTGTAAAAGTTTTGAGAAATGTCAGCTAGTCTATCTTCTCTGTCTTTCGGTGAACTTAGTTAAAAAAACCATCCCATACTTGTTTTAAAGGCTAGCAGATAAATAAATTTCCAAGCTTATGTTCAGAGCTTGACAGACCCCTCTGTCAGCAGATTCTTCCAGATATCTAACGTAAATACCATAAGCTTTAAGTCTATTTGTTCCAGTTAGAACACAGAGAAAATGAATTGTTATAATGACCTATAATAAGAACCTTTAGTATAATTCCAAGACATAAAGAATAATAACATGCCCGGCCGGGTGTGGCTCAGTGGTTGAGCGTCGACCTGGGATCCAGGCGATCAGGGTTCGATTCCTGGTCAGGGCACATGCCCGGGTTGAGGGCTCGATCAGTGACTCTCTCATCATTGATGTTTCTACTTCTCTATCCCTCTCCTTTCCTCTCTCTGAAGTCAATAAAGATATATTAAAAAATAATAATAAAAACAAAAAATAAAAACGCATAAAAAGAATAATATGGAATATTCACAAAATAAAACTATTACTCCTTTATCTTAATTCACATATAATTTTTTGTTCAACATTTAACCTTTTTTGTAAAAGCATCATATGAAACTCCAGCATATTTTTAAAAAGACATGATTTAAAAGACTGCAATACAGACTTTTGAGATAGTAGCATTATTGTAAAGAGAACAAATACACATATTTCAGCATAGTGTGTAAGTCAAAATGAACTTCTTGAGCGAATTATAAATTGAGCCATTTGAGAGTCATTGTGCTGAATAGTCAGCTATTGAAGCCTTCCTTCCTTTCTCTCTTCCTCTATTCTTTTCTATCTGAGACACTGTCATTTAGCTTTAGTTTCAAATTGTTTTCTGAAACATTAAATCTTTAAGAGAAGAAATCTGAATTGACTAGCATATTTCTTATGATATTTATGGTTGTATGGGACAGATAATTTTAATGATGCTGGCATCACTTATGTTGTATGGAGAGGGAGTTTAGATTCAAAGCTAAAGATTGCAATACTTGGCAGAAATTTAGCACTTATTCATTTTTATTTACTTTTTTATATATTTATTTTTGTGAAGTTTCAAACATTTATTTTATCTTTTGCATTTGGAAACTTAAGATCATTGAAACATCACAGATTTTTAAAAAGTTTTATTTTTCAATCACAGTTTATATTCATAGATATCTTGTAGTAGTTTCAGATGTACAGCACAGTGGCCAGACAATCATATACTTTACACAGTGATCCCCTTGACATTCCAAGTCCCCACGTGGCACCATACATAGTTATTACAATATTATTCACCATCCTCCTCATACTGTACTCCACATCCCATGAATATTTTGTAACTACCAATTAATACTTAATCTCTTCACCTTTTTAACCCAGATGCCCAGGCTTTCACCCCTCTGGCAACCACCAATCCATTCTCTGTACCTATGAGTCTGTTTCTATTTTGTTTGTTAATTCATTTGTTCTTTAAATTCCACATAGAAGTGAAATCATATAATTTTGTTTTTCTCTGTCTGACTTATTTCACAATACCCTCTAGGTCCATCCATGCTGTCAAAATGGTAAAATTATATTATTTTTTATGGATAAGTAACATTCCATTATATGTATGTACCACCACTTTTGTATCCACTCATCTACTGATGGGCACTTGGGTTGCTTCCATATCTTGGCCACTGTAAATGACACTACAATGAACATAGGGGTGCATATATTCTTTCAAATTTGTGTTTTGGGTTTCCTCAGATATATACCCCAAAGTGGAAACATTGGGTCATAAGGCAGTTCCATTTATAATTTTTTGAGGAATCTCCATACTTTTTTTCATAGTGGTTGCACCAGTCTGCATTCCCACCAACAGTGCACCAGGGTTCCCTTTTCTCCACACCCTCATCAATACTTGTTTGTTGATTTGTTGATGGCAGCCATTCTGACAGTTGTGAGGTGACATCTCATTGTGGTTTTAATTTGCATCTCTCTGATGACTAGTGATGTTGAACATCTTTTCATATGTTTGTTGAGCATCAGTATGTCCTCTTTGGGGAAGTGTCTATTCAGGTCCTGTGTTCATTTTTTTTAATTGGATTGGTTTTGTTTGTTTGTTGGTATTGATTTCTCCAAGTTCTTTATAAATTTTGGATATTAACCTCTTACTGGGTGTGTCATTGGCAAATATATTCTCTCATTTAGTAGGTTTTCTTTTCATTCTTTGATTGTTTCCTTTGCTGTGCAAAAACTTTTTAGTTTGATGTAATCCCATTTGTTCCTGTGATTTTTTCTTATGTTTCCCTTGTTTAAGGATATATGTCAGAAAAAATATTGCTAAGAGAAATGTCAGAGATTTTACTGCCTATGTTTTCTTCTAGGAGTTTTGTGGTTTTGAATCTTTTATTTATATCCTTAATCAATTTTGAGTTTATCCTCATATATGGTGTAAGAAGGTGGTCTAGTTTCTTTTTTTTTTTTTTTGCATAATTCTGTCCAATTTTACCAACACCATTTATTGAATAGACTGGCTTTATTGCATTGTATGTTCTTGCCTCCTTTGTCAAAAATTGTTTGTCCATATACATGTGGGTTTATTTCTGGGGTCTCTGTTCCATTGATCTATGAGTCTGCTTTTATGCCAGTTCCATTCTGTTTTGATTACTATAGCTTTGTAGTATAGTTTAATATCATTAGCATGCTACCTCCAACTTTGTTCTTTTGTCTCAAGATTGCTGTGGCTATTCAGGTCTTCTGTGGTTCCATATAAATTTTTGGAATATTTGTTCTAGCTCTTTGAAACACACCATTAGCATTTTAAGAGGAATTGCATTGAATCTATAGATTGCTTTAGGTAGTATGGACATTTTGACAATGTATATTCTTTTTTCCCCCCTTTATCTTTATTGTTGAGAATATTACAGGTGTCCCCCCCAATTGACCCCCTCCACTTCGCTCCCACCCTCTCCCCAGGCCTTCACCCTGTTATTGACTGTGTCCATGGGTTATGCATATATGCATATAACTTCTTTGGTTAATCTCTTCCCACCTTCCACACCCCTTCTCTCTTTCCTCTGAGATATGATCATCCGCTGCATGCATCAATGTCTCTGGATCTATTTAGTTCATCAGATTCTTTTGTTCATTAGCTTCTTCTTAAAGAAGACACTTCAACTTTTCCTGTAGTGCTGGTCTGGTGGTGATGATCTCCTTTAGCTTTTTCTTATCTGTGAAGCTCTTTATCTGACCTTCAATTCTAAATGATAGCTTTGCTGGGTAGAGCAATCTTGGTTGTAGTTCCCTGTTTTTCATCACTTCGAATATTTCTGGCCACTCCCTTCTGGCCTGCAAGGTTTCTGTTGACAAACCAGCTGACAGTCGTATGGGTGCTCCCTTGTAGGTAACTAATTGCTTTTCTCTTGCTGCTTTTAAGATTCTCTCTTTGTCTTTAACCTTTGGCATTTTAATTATGATGTGTCTTGCTGTGGCCTCTTTGGGTTCCTCTTGTTTGGAATCTTCTGTGCTTCCGGGACTTGTAAGTCTATTTCTTTCCCCAGGTAGGGGAAGTTTTCTGAAATTTTTTTTCAAATAGATTTTCAATTTCTTGGTCTCTTTCTTCCCCTTCTGGCACCCCAATAATATGAATGTTGGGCCTCTTGAACTTCTCCCAGAGGCTCCTTATGCTATCTTCATACTTGTGTATTCTTTTTTCTCTTTGCTCTTCTGGTTGGGTGTTTTTTGTTTCCTCATGTTCCAAATTTCTGATTTGATTCTCAGTGTCCTCTACTCTACTGTTGATTCCCTGTAAATCATTCCTCATTTCAGTTTGTGTAGCTTTCATTCCAAATTGGTACTTTATTATGTCATCAATGGTCTCACTTGTTTTCTTAATAGTCTTACTAATATGCTTGAGCATCCTTAAAACCATAATTCTGAACTCTGTATCTAGTAGCTTTCTTGGTTCTATTTCATTTAGTTTCTTTTCTGGAGATTTCTTCTGTTCTTGCCTTTGTGACATGTTTCTTTGCCTCCACATTTTGGCTGCTTCCAGGTGTTTGTTTCTATGTAGTAGGTAGAGCTGCTATGTCTCCTGAAATTGGTAGAGTGGCTTTGTGTAGTAGGTGACCTGTAGGGTCCAGTGGCCCAACCTCCCAAGTCACCTGAGCTGGGCCTTCTAGGTGCTCCCCTGTGTGGGCTGTGTGCACTGTCCTGTTGTAGCTGAGCCTTGGTTGCTGTTGGCATCACTGGGAAGAATTGATCCCCAGGCCAGTAAGCTGTGAGGACCAGCTGCAACTACGGCCAGAGAACTACTGTGCTGGAGACACCCCTATGGAGCAGGATTTACTTCAGTGGAGCTTTGGTGTTCACCAAGTGCACCTCTTGAATATATCACTCGTGGATGTGGTAGGGTTGTAATCCAGCATGGTCGAGTCTGACCACCAGGTGCACTGTCTCTGGGGCCTCCCTGGAGGTGCAAAGTCAGCCTGTGCCAGTGCCTTGCCCAGGGCCACCCAGCATGAGCTACACAGCAAAGCGTAGTTGGCTGCTCCTTGTACTGGGCTTGGAGGTGTCCAGGAGAGGCCAAGCTATGAGCCAATGCAGGCTGCTGCTAGTGCCAGGCTGGGGCCACTTATCAAGCCGCATGGGGCCCGCTGCTGCTTGTTTGAGAGATTTTAGGAAAGTCCCAAGCATAGGGCTCAAGAAGCCACTTGCACAGAAAAGCCCCTGGAAATGGCCTGGATGAGCTGCAGGTGGGGAGGGGCGGGGCCTCCGGGAATCACGGGGCGGGGCCAACGGTGTGAGTCAGGTGCTGGCGATTCAAACATGGCGCCTGCCTGCCGGCTGTGTGCGGGGAGGACTCACCAGAGGAGCAATGGCCTCCGCCAGCCCTTCTGCCTGGGAGGAAGCCGCCCCTCCAGCTCTCGCCCGGATCTCAGGCAGGTTAGTTCCTCCCCGAGTGTCCCGGGTCCTTTCAGGCTGCTGCCGGGCGCTGGGCTCAGAGGGAGCGTCCGGGTGAGTCTGTGCCGGGCCCTTTAGAGGAGCTGCTGGGGCTCCCGCAGCCTCCGCGACCCTCAGGGACAGTCCCCGCTGGTTTCACAGCCCGGAGTTGTGGGGATGTCTCTGCCCAGCCCTGGAGCCCTGGGCGTGTGGGCCCGCGGCCCCGTCTCCGCCATTGAGCCCCAATCCGTCCGCATCTCCGCCCCTCCTACCGTCTCGGTGCTGCTTCAGCTCCCTGCTTGGGGGGCTTCTGTGCAGCTGGGTCTCAGGAGGCTCTGAGTGATGGTGGTTCTGTATTTTAGTTGTAATTTTGATGTGGTTGCGGGAGGCAGCGGGTGCACTGTTCCCTTCTCTGCTATCTTGTTTCTCCCCGACAATGTTTATTCTTTCTGTCCATGAACACGGTATATGCTTCTATCTATTTGTATCTTCTTCAATTTTTTTCTTCAGTGCCTTTTAATTTTCTTAGTTCAGGTCTTTTAACTCCTTGGTTAGATTTATTCATAGGTATTTTATTTTTTGATCAATTAAATGTGATTGTTCTCATAGTTTCTTTCTGATAGTTTATTATTGGTGTATAAAAATGCAACTGATTTCTGAATATTTATTTTGTATCCTGCTACTTGACTGAATGCATTTATCAGTTCTAGTAATTTTTGTGTGAAATCTTTGTGGTTCTCTTTATATAGATCACGTCACCTGCAAATAATGACAGTTTTACTTCTTCCTTTCCAATTTGGATGACCTTTATTTTTTCTTTTTGTCTGATTGCTGTGGCTAGGACTTCCAGTACTATGTTGAATAAGAGTGGTGAAAGTGGACATTTCTGACTTATTCTTGATCTTAAGGGGAACATTTGTTTCCCTTGTTAAGATGATGTTAGCTGTGGGTTTGCCATATATAGTATTTATTATGATGAAGTATGTTGCCTTTATTCTACTTTGCTGGGAATTTTTATCAAAAATGGGTACTGGATTTTTTTTTTAAGTGCTTTTTCTGCATCTATTGATATGATCATATGATTTTTATCCTTCATTTTGTTTATGTGATGTATCATATTAATTAATTTGTGGATATTGAAGCATCTTTGCATACCAGGTATGAATTCCACTTGATAATGGTGTATGATCTTTTTAATGTGCAGTATTGCTGAATTAGGTTTGCTAATATTTTGTTGAGGATTTCTCCATCTATGTTAATCAGGGACATTGGCCTATATATTTTTTTTCTTTGTAGTTCTCTTTATCTGGTTTTAGAATTAGGATAGTGCTTGCCTCATAAAATAAGCTTGGGAGTCTTCCTTCCTCTTGAATTTTTGGAATAGTTTGAGAGGAGTAGGTGCTACTTCTTTCAATATTTGGTAAAATTCTTCTGTGAAGCTATCGAGTCCAACATTTGAGGCATCACAGATTTTGAAAGAGAATATGAGAGTTATAATTCTTATCTTTTGAGATTAAGCTGTTTTCTTTTGTTTGTCTTAAAGGATTATGCTACAACTTGCCTATAATAGGTTAGAATTTAGGTTGTTTTTCCATGAAATTATATTTTAGAGAAGACTAGACACAACAATTTTGCTATAAGGATTTAAATATTTATTACATATTTGATTATTTTAACTTTTTAAAGGATTCTTCTATTGCCATTTTTTTTTTTTTTAAGAGAAAAAGTTGTAATAGAAGCATTATACCAATTTAAGGAAGTTCATTTTTTACTATGTCTTCTAATCTTCACACTTAGAAAAATTATATTCTCTTTTATTATTAGGATTGTATTCTGGTGGTTTGCAATATTTTTAAAAAAGCTATAAATAAATAAGAGGAAAAGAAAAAACTAACTGGGTTTCTATTTTGAAGAAACCTGGGATGAAGACAATTTTAACGTAAGCTTTTATGTATTTGAAAGCATCCTGGATCAGTACTGATAAGCAACTGTTGTTGAATTCTTGATAATGAAGGGCAAATGCTCATCAACTGCTCTGAAGTTATGTAAGGCAAGATCTTTAAAGACTTATTGATAGCGAAATGGGAAACACTGACATTTGATCATTTGATTCCATGGAAATTTATGATACACTATAAACTTAAAAAATATATTTATTGAGTTTTAGAGAGAGTGAGAAAAAGGGAGAGAGAGAGAAAGGGAGAGAGAGGAACATTGACTTGTTGTTCCACTTATTATGCATTCACCAGTTGCTTCCTGTATATGTCCTGACTGGGGATCAAACCCACAACCTTGATGTATTGGGATGACACTCTAACCAACTGAGTTACCCAGCCAGGATGAAACTTTTTTTTTTAAGCATTTTTCTTATAGAAGAATGTCATGCTTGTTATGGAACAATCACTATTTGTGGAGTTATCATGTGACTGCAATCCTTACACCTGACTGTTGAGACTGAATATCTAATGAACAAAATAAATTGATAAGCAAAATGGAACCAGAAGCATGGATACATGGAGCAGACTGGCCAGTGCCTGAGAGGAAAGAAGTGGGGTGACTGGATAAAGAAGGTGAAGGGATTAGCTAAAGAACATATATATATGCATACCCTGTGGACATGGACAATAGTGTGATGAAGACCAAGGGATGGGGAAGTAGGGGTGGGTGGGAATGGGCAAAGGGAGAGAGAGAGGGTACACTTGAAATAATGTCAACATTAAAAATTTTTAATAAAAAAAATGCCAGATGCCTCTTTCCCTTTCATTTTTCCTTATCAGAATTTCTTTCCAACATAAACAATTTAAGTCCTTTCAAGTACATTGGGTCTACATACAATTGTGGACATAATTTGAACACTTTCCCAAAGAGGCTACTCTACTTGTATGCAAATCAAGGGTGTAACTAGGTATTTTGGGGAAGAAAAGGTGGATTTATCTATCTTCACTTTCCCAAAGTCCTATCTAGTCATAACATCAAGCCTTATGTCAATATCCAATTTCACTCTCTTTCCATGAATGTGGAAAGATAGTAAACACATTTGAATTGATCTGATTAATAGTATATAAGTGAAAAATATTGTTTAACACTTCTAGGGTGGACACATTTTAAGAAGTGGCAGGTGGAACTCCAAGTTTCTTCCCTTCTCTGTTGACTTAGTGGTGGAACTAGATGGTTTTAATACTTTCAAGAAAAATTATTAGGAGAATGTAAAGATGTTTCGTGGCTAATTGCCTGGCACTATTGTTATTCTAGTCTTTATCCAAACTTCTAATAACCAGGATAGTTTGATTTTTTCCTGGTAGAGTAAGAGCATCTATTTGAGTTTTGGATTTCCTCTAAATAATGATTTTAAAATTTTTATTTTCCATGTTTATGGTTTTAGGTTTTTACCTCTGTAATCTCAGTGACAGTAAGTATTTCAATGGGTGTATTCACCATAAACCTTAGGGAAAGTGAATACTTCCTCTCATACATGAGAAGTATTTGGTTCCGTTTCCTGACAAACTAGATGTGATTTCTCTTATGATGGGCTTTCACACTGCCAATGAATATACCATATGTCTAGACACATGGTTTTATTTTTATGATCTTTAAAATTTAATTTATTTTATGTAGCCCATGGCTGAGATAATCATTTATAAGTTTCTGAGTATCAGGATTGGTGTCAGGTTTGAAAGTGTTCTGCTTTGGGCCAAAATGGAAGTATTGCTTCACTGCAAGGCATGCATTCAGAGAAACATATATATTATTACTAATAGGAAACTGCTCAGCAAGTTCATTTTTTACTAGTACTTGGCGGTGATGTACAATATTATATAGGGTAGATGTAAGGGAAATGCTACCCACATATTGATTTAGAGAAACAACATTAAGATTATATATAGTTAACCATTCTATGTATTATTTGTCCTTGCCATGTTTAAAATGCATGCTCTGGCTTGAGTTAAAAAATAAAATATTATTTTCCCTCTCACTTAAGCCTGATTATTTTGATGTCAGTGTATTATCAGAACAAAGTGAATAAACTAGAAAATATAGGAAAAGAATGATATAAATGAATTAGTATTCAATCTCTTTAAGACTACTTTTTGGCAAAAGATTATGTAAAACGCTACTTGGGTGTCTTGAAAATGTAATTTATTTTCTCTCTGTCAGATAAACTAATTTTTTATTTAGCTCATGGTTCCAAAATAATAGACATATGGGGTAGACCCTATTGTTGTTACCCAATGTTCTGGAGATGAAACAATAAACAAGACACAGTGTTCCCTCAAGACCAGATTGGCTACTTGGTTTGACAAGGACCACCAGAAGTCCAAA
Source organism: Miniopterus schreibersii (assembly GCF_964146895.1). Lineage (NCBI taxonomy): Eukaryota > Metazoa > Chordata > Mammalia > Chiroptera > Miniopteridae > Miniopterus > Miniopterus schreibersii. Next base: position 62,668,753 of record NC_138106.1, on the reverse strand, counting down.
ATATTTTGGTGAGCTTAGAAGTGTCATGCAAAAAATAAAATTTTAAAATATGAAGCCTTATAATATTTAATGCTTATTGAATATATCAGAGTGCTTCAAAAAAATTTTACTAGTGCAAAATCTTATTGAGTAATATGATTAAAGGTTTTCAGTCTGGTATTAAGAGAGAGATAGGGGTTGAGGGTGTAGAATCCTACCTATGTTTCTAATTGCACCATGGAGACTCATTCTTCCTAGTTCTACAAAAGTCTATAAAGGGGTCCTACGTTTTGTAAATTCTATATAATTTTCTAAGGAAACCCATTAACAGTCCTTCTCATTTTGATCACAACATATTTGTCTGGTTAATTCATTTAGAAAAGGAAAACCATCTGTTCCACGTATAGAGCAATCAGTTGGTTGGCTACCCCAAACTAATTGTACTGCTTGTTTTGCACTAGTCTAAGCTTGAATACTCAGGGTATTTACCCAAGGATTAGGCAGGATTTAGGGACAACGTTTACTCTTTTTGCATTCTTTATCACTTCATGAAAACATCCACCAGGGGAAAAAAATATATATATATATATCTATACACGGTGGGACAAAAGTAGGTTTACAGTTGTGAGTATATGAAACACAGAGTTTATTCTTGTATTATTATTTATTAATTATTACATTATTTTGCATACAAACAACTGTAAACCTACATTATATATATATAAGGGCTTCTACTTCTGTGACCGTCAGTTAGCAATAGGTAGGCTGGAGTTATGATTACAGACCTATTTGTTAATCATGGAATGCCATACCTCATGGTCATGCAATAATCAGAACTCAGGAACGATCTTCTGATGCAGAGTTAAGTTTTCAAAGGAGTAAAAAGGTGTGTTTTCTTTTCCTTTCTTTAAAATGTATATTTAGCCACCTGACACCACTTTTTGAATAGTAAACACATTTCTGTTATAACTTGATCAGCTTGAATTTGATTTATCCTGGAACCATTTACCTTGCTTCTTAATGTTGTTCTAAGAAAACTACGTACTGATTCTGAAACAGAGCCAATTACCTTCAATATACATTTTGCTTCTTTTAACAGATATATAATAAATTACCTCATTTGGTTACTTTGGAAGTCTTTCATAAGCAATATATCTAGAAGTTATTTTGCTCAAAAATAGGCATTTTATGGATACAATACTGAGTTTATTTTGCCTGGGGCAGTTCTGTGTTAACAGCAAAATCTTGGACACTTGACCTCTAATTTGCCTGTGCACTGGGCTATGTTTAATATACCTAGCTGTAGAAAATACTTGACAACATCAATACAGAGTAAAGATAGTATGGCCTTATATTTAGGTAACTGTCTCTATTACACACCTCAGCTTCTGCAAAATAATTTTAACTCACAATTTTGTTTGATAAGGAAGATATTTATGTTCAAATGGCAACATGGACTAGTTGCCCTGCAGGCTTCTTTAACCAAGAATACAGTCTCAAGCTCTGTCACTCATTTTCTAAAATGTTATTTGATGGAATGAATATTCAAGGAGGAATGATTATGCATCAAGCAGTTTATCTCCTTTTACAAATAATATAGATTATAGTCTTAGAAGTAGCTAAAATAGCAGAAGGCAGGTCATCTAGTTCATTAGCATTTTTGTTTAAATAGGTCATGGAGAGGACATTACCACTGGTTGACCCCTAAGCTGCATCTGGGCAATTAGAGGCTCCTCACCTGTCCTTAGAATGTATATTTTCCCCATCATTCCCCTACTAGGAGCTGTTTCAAGAACAAAGCTTTGAGACAGTATGATGTTGAGACAATTTGGACTGAATATGTGACTGAACCCAATTAAGGCCTCTATATAAACTTTTAAGATTCTGGCTGACGGGAGAGTGCAGAGATATTGCAGTCACCCAAGACAGGCCTTGTAAGTTCCCTTGCTTATTAATTCTGCCACCTACCAATATGGAGTGGCCTGCCTTTTCCTTTGGTCTCTCTTTGCCCTCTGTTTACAGGAGGTGAATTTCAGGTTTCACCTGAGAGCCTCCTGAGTTTGCAATCTAACAGGACACTTTGCAATTGCCCTTCTCATGAATTGCCCTTCTAAATTGGGCTCTGCTATAATGCCATCAGCCTGCATTGAGAATGGAAATTGTCCTTATGCTTATTACATGGCTGTTGAGAAGAGTACTGTTTTTTTTTCTTTCATCATACAATTGCCTATTTTTTTTTAAATAAGGAATCCTAGAAGAAATTACTGTATGATCTTACCACCAAAATGAATTGTTCTTCTGAGCAATTGGTTTGTTTCATTTATTTTAAATTGTGAGTTATATAACTGATAATTACATCTTCCCAAACAAGATTGAATTTCTTTCTCACAAATTTTTTTTTGTTACATACTATGAGCAAAGTGCAATGATGAGTCATGGAGTTTTTCAATGGGGATGACCTTAATAATAATAGCTAGTACTTATTAATCCCATCCTATGCTTTAGCAATGTTCTAAGCAGGTTTGTATATTATCTCTACTATTACTACCACTAATTTGAAGCTGAAGAAACTGAGATGCTGAGACTTGAAGAGATTTAAGAAACTTGTCCCAAAACAGAAAGCTAATAAGAGCTATCATTCAAGTCCAGTTAATTTTCTATAACCACTACATAACATTACCCCTTAATTCAAATGGAGATGATATTTATTTGACATCCTATCTTTTTTTTAACTTAGTTTATCCCACTTTATTTTACTTATAAAATTCAGAAATACGTGCTTTGGCATCAATCATTAAATATCATTTCACAGTTGGGAGCACACGGTAGATACTTGGTGAATGTTAAGTCACTTACCTGGGGAATGTGCAGACACAATGGATAAGGTATATGGACTTTGCATCCAGGAATTTATAAAACCATCGTTGAGTTACTATAGTTTTGTATATCCAAAACAGTATATTATAACTATAAGTCAAATTGAGCCAGAGATAGGTTTGATTCTATTTCCTGATTCAGGAGATTAATAGAAAATAAATAGAAAACAACAGCTATCAAAACAAGTCTTCACAAGGATGTCCCTAGATTGGTATAGGTTACTATAGGTTACTTGGGGAAGGATTTTTCTCTGTATTTGAGAAAAAGAAAATGAATAGTACTCTATCCTAGTATAACAAGTGCTCAAAGTGTTGTGATAACTGAGGAAAGAGGAATGGGTTTTCTTGTGATACATATATACTTGCTACAGTGAAGTGCAGCTCTTGCTCCATGATGCTCTATTCTTTCAATAGTTTAGTCTTGAATAGGCTCATGCCATTTCTCAGAAAAGTTTGCACTATGGACCAACAGGCTTTGGTTGTTTGGCAATTGCCCACATTGTTCAGCTCTATTACCCTTCATAAATGTTATGAATTTAATTTATCAGGAATGGACGCTAAAAGATTGTTGTTTTATTTCCCCCACTCTTAGGGTTTTAAAAGGTTGAGTTGGAGACTGTTAAAATATCTGCAGAACTTTGAAAGAAACTTTTATAAATTTCAAGCTTGAACTCATATGAAAAGCAAAAACTAACTAGTAGCAGGAGGCTAGCGGCTGATTAGTGCTCATCCAAAATGCATCAGCAGTTGAGTACTCCCACATCAGTGCTTTTTAGAGTAAGCATTTGACTAATTTAAATATGATCAAAGCTGAGAGTTGGCTGAGATCTTATGTAATCCAGATTTTTATTCTGTGTTTCTGAGACGTCTTTCCCAGTTTGAAACAGCAGAGTGGGAAGGAGTTTTGCTCCCTGAGATCTTTTTCCTAAGATCCCAAACAAATAAAACTCCATTAGTTTTCCGTGGAGTTCAATCCCATGAATCCCTGAGCTTAGGAAATCAATGATAGGCTCTTAAAAATTTGTTGTGCCTTATTTTATTTTATTTTTAATTGATATACAATATTAGTTTCAGGTGTATAACATAATGATTTGACATTTGTAAACATTGTGAAATAATTACCACAATAAGTCTAGTTACAGTTTGTCACCCTACAGAGTTATTACAATATTATTGACTATAGCCCTCATGCTGTACATTATATCTCTATGACTGATTTATTTCATAATTAGAAGGTTGTAACTCTTGATCCACTTTACCCATTTTGGAAACCCCCCAACTACCTTTTTCTCTGCTAAACACTAATCTATTCTCTGTATCTATGAGTCTGGTTTTGTTTTACTTTAGATTCCACATATAAGTAAGATCATATACTATTTGTCTTTTACTATCTGATTTATTTCACTTAACATAATATCCTCAAGGTCTATACATGTCATTGCACATGGCAAGATTTCATTATTTTTTCTGGCTAAGTATTATATATATATATATCACATCTTCTTCATCCATCCATCCATCAGTGGACACTTTGTAATAATAGTCATTCTGACAGGGTGAGGTAACATCTCATTGACATTTTGATTACATTTCCCTGATAGTGAAGTCAGGCATCTTTTCATCTCCCTGTTGGCCATCTGTATGTCTTCTTTGGAAAAATGTCTATCCAGATCCTCTGCTCATTTTTCTTTTTCTTTTAAAGATATCTTTATTGATTTCAGAGAGAGGGAGAGAGAGAGAAACATCAATGATGAGAGTCATTGATCATCTGCTTCCTGCTCACCCCCCACTGGGGACCGAGCCTGCAACTTCGGCATGTGCCCTGACTGGGAATCAAACCATGATCTCCTGGATCCTAGGTTGATGCTCAACCACTGAGCCATGCCCGGCTGGGCCCTCTGCTCATTTTTCAATCAGATTGGGGTTTTTACTGAGTTGTGTGAGTTCCTTATATATATGTTAGATATGAACTCCTTATCAGATAGATGATTTACAAATATCTTCTCCCAGTCAGTAGGTTGCCTTTTCACTTTGTTTATGGTATTACTCACTGTGCAGAAACCTTTTAGTATGATGTAGTTCCATTTGTTTACCTTTGCTTTTGTTTCCCTTGCCTTTGGAGTCAGGTCCAAATAATAATTGCCAAGATTGATGTCAAGGATCTTACATACTATTTTTCTTCTCGAACTTTTATGGATTCAGGTCTTACATCAAGCCTTTAATCCATTTTAAGTTGATATTTGTATATGATGTAAGATAGTGGTACAGCTTTGTTCTTTTTCAAGAGGCTGTTTAGTTTTCTCAGCACCTTTATTGAAGAGACTGACCTTTCCCCATTGTATATTCTTGACTCTGTTTTAAATTAATTGAGCATATTTGTGTGGGTTTATTTCTGGGTCTCTACTCTGTTCCACTGATCTATGTGTCTGTTTTGATTACTATTGCTGCTTTGATTACTATTGCCTTGTAGTACAGTGTGATATTGGGCAGCATGATTCCTCCAACTTTGTTCTTCTTTCTCAAGATTGCTGTGGCTGATTGGGGTCTTTTGTGGTTCTATATAAATTTTTGGATTATTTGTTCTAGGTCTGTGAAATATGCCATTGGCACTTTGATAAGAATTGTGTTGAATCTATAGGTTGCTTTGGGTAATTTTGGTCATTGTAACAGTATTCATTCCTCTAATCTATGATGGAACACCTTTCCATTATTTGTGTCTTCTTCAAGTCCTTTCATCAATGTCTTATAGTTTTAATAGGCTTTCTTTTATTTCAATGCACTTATTAAGTAAAAGGAAAAACATTATCTTTCTGAGAATATATTATTATATCACTAATTTTATGTAACCAATATTTTCTGAGAACTCTATCTGTGCCAGGTGCTACTCTAATATATTGAGGCTTTATCTCTAAGATCTTGAGATACGTTAGTGAACAGAACAGGTAAACAATATATCCTCTTGGTACTCACCATGTAAACTAGGCCAACTAACTCTTTGTGATACTATGGCTACAAACTGGGGGGAGGTAGAGTTCTTCCTAAGCAAAGTAATTGAGTAAAGAAAATGCACAAAATTATTTCTAACTTTGTAAGAATAAAACAACATGGACTAAGTGATATTTAAGTTCCTATAGAACTATTTGCAATTCTCTGTATGTCATATTCTCTCTGACTCTGTCCCTTTGCCCTCTTCTCGGCACTTAATTAATATATTTCACTTTCAATCTTGCCTCTCCTTTATCTGGTTGATGGTTATTATTTTTCAGTATTAATCTCAGACATCAGTTTCTCCAGGAAATCTTTCCAGTCCTCAGTGTTCTTCATCACACCGTAGTTACTTGTCATTCTCCTAACAGATTTGAGGGCCCAATTTAAGTTTGAATTATAGTGCTAAACATAACACCTGGCACAGGGTACAAACTCAGTAGATATGGTTTGAACATTGATTTAGAATGACTGATAGAATGATTGACAGGTGATGTTCAGATCCTTCCAAATTTGAATTCTGCCCATCTTTTTCAGCTTTATCTCTTCAGTAGGTCCATGCATAACCAATCGATCTACCCTAACCAAAATCATCTGTAATTCCCTGAACACAGCTTTTATACTTTGTTCATGCTATTCCTAAAGCATATCCAACAGGTCTACCCATGTGTCAAATCACAAATCCAATTCCACTTATTGCACGAAGTCTTCTGTGGTGATGGTGTTACATGTAGACAATGAATATAAATGACAAAATAAAAATGAGACTGCTTGTTTCTTAATATATATCCTCATGGGAAGGCAATCAGGCTGTCTATAAAAGTCTTTTTTGCAAACATGTTGGTAGTGTTATTTACTTTAGATTATAAAGGAATTTTTAAATCACCACAGAAGATAGAGTCAACATAGTTTTAGATGATGCCTAAGATATGATTTGGAAGATAGTATATTTTAAAAATGAAATGGTAAAATAAATGTTATGGACTTAAAAATTAATGATTCTGTCCCATAATTTAAGTTGACCATATAGAAAACCTCACTATACAACAATTTTAGTAATGAGTGGCAATTCATAATGGACTTTTTAATCTGATTGAGGGAGAGACTCCTTAGTTGAGGGTAGACGTAACTTGAATGATTTTGCAATATGAGTTTAAGTATTTAGATATTATCCTAAAACTAAAACAAATGATTTGAATAAATTAATTTTGATATTTGAAAGCAAACAGTGCTTGCTGTTAGCTGTAATGAACATTGAGAATAATCAACTTGGCATCTAAGTTAAACATTATATTGCTATCTCTGCTGGAGTAATACAGGCAGCTATCCCACATATTTTCACAAATCAAGTGGTCCCAGGCATGTGGCTTACAAGAAATTTAGTAATGCAAATAAAAATTAACTTAGATAAAAATAAAAATTATTCAATTCACCAAATAGAAAAAAGAGCTAAGGAACCACGCCTCAGGAAGGTCAGCCCCACAAATTTCCAAGGACCTCGGGGACTCATACCATTATCCTGTCTTCTCTTTCTCTTTCTTTCCATGGTGGCTTCAGTAATCCTGGACACTAAGCTACACAAAATAGAACTATGTTGACTGGCTGTTTCTGATCTAAGTCCTCATAGCTTTATAACCTGTGTGATCTCCACAGAATTTTTTTTTCAGACTACAAAACAAAAAAAATCCCTGCCACACAAACAACACAAATATCAAAATGAACAAAACCCTCATGGGATGGCTATGGAGCAACTTAGGGAAGTGTTCACCTACTTGACTAATTCTGGACTTGAGTGAAGTGTAATTATGAATGGGTCTGCATGGGTCCTACAGGACCTCCATGATTGGATCACAGATAAATGTAATAATTGGAAGCAACCACTAGAATTACATAGTTGAACTAGAGGACAAGGAGACATTTATTAAAGAAAGAAATTCATTTCTCAAAAAAAAAAAAAAATAGGAGGAGGTATTGGGAAGAGAAAAGAATTTATGTGCTATTACAAGTGAAGAGGGTATGGCCTGTTAATTCTGAGTGACCTCATCCTACACGTCTTCAGCCAGTGTTTGGTGGAAGGGAGGAGAGTAAAGAGCAGATCACCTGGGAGAAAGAGCTAATAAGAGCTAGGAGTCAGGCATCGACAAAAAGGATCAGAGTCAGTCCTTCATTCCCAGTAGAGACAGGAAAGTGAGTCTGAAATCTAGTTTTGAGTACTACTGAGATGAGTGTTCATATTGGAGTTGTAAGTTTCACATTTGGGTGATTGACATCTATTTACTATTACTTTGTGGGTAGGCAATGATGATAGACATTTTTCCTGCTAGGATCAGATCTCATGGATCCTCTTAGTAATTCTGTCTATAAGGGCTAACATACACATCCTTTTACTTCTCTATAAGATCTCATCTACCCACTGAAATTTAAGAGAGATTCAGTTAAACAGTATAGAAATAAGTGGCTATTAAAATAATAGTGATACCTGGCTACTTGCATATGACAAAGATTTGGGAGAGGGACCTATATTAATATGGAACAAAGAACAGAAAAAACTAATGACCAAGTGAAGGAAAAAATATAAGAAGTAGAGCAGGGGTGGGGAAACATTTTTCTGCCAAGGGCCATTTGGATATTTATAACATCATTTACAGGCCATACAAAATTATCACCTTAAAAATTAGCCTGCTATATTTGGTCAAACATTTAATTAACTCACATTATAATGGGATGGCTGGAACTGCTTCTCTTTGAGGAGGCCTTGGCAGGGTCAAAGAAAATGATTTCTTGACCCCTATACAGCCTGTGGGCTGGACATTCCCCACCCTTGAACTAGAGGATAATCACTATTAGTAGGAGATTATATATATATATTCTTGAAAATATTACAGATGTCCTTTTTTCCCCATTGACCCCTTCCACCCCACACCTGACCCCCCAGTTTTTCACCACACTATTATCTGTGTCCATGGGTTATGCATATATGCATAAAGTTTTTTGGTTAATCTCTCCCCCCCTCTGCCTTTCTTCGGAGACTCTTCCATCTCTTCCATGCTTCCATGTCTCTGGATCTATTTTGTTTATCATTTTATTTTTTTCATTAGATTCCACATATGAGATCATATGATACTTGTCTTTCTCTGACTGGCATATTTCACTTAGCATAATACTCCCCAGGTCCATCCATGCTGTCTCAAAAGGTAAGAGCTCCTTCTTTTTAAGAGCTGCACAGTATTCTATTGTGTAAATGTACCACAGCTCTTTTATCCATTCATCTACTGATGGCCACTTGGGCTATTTCCAGATCTTAGCTATTATAAATAGCTATGAATATAGGGGTGCATATATTCTTTCTGATTGGCGTTTCTGGTTTCTTAGGATATATTCCTAGAAGTGGAATCAGTAGGTAAAATGGCAGCTCCATTTTCAATCTTTTGAGGAAACTCCATACTATTTTCCATAGTGGCTGCCCCAGTCTGCATTGCCACCAGCAGTGTACTAGGGTTCCCCTTTCTCCACACCCTCACCAGCACTTGTGATTTGTTGATGGAGCCATTCTGACAGGTGTGAAGTGATACCTCATTGTGATTTTAATTTGCATCTCTCTGGCGATTAGCGACTTTGAGCATTTTTTCATACATCTTTTGGCCATTTTTATGTCCACTTAGGAGAAGTATCTATTTAGGTCCTTTGCCCATTTTTTAATTGTATTGTTTGTCTTCCTTTTGTTAAATTGTATGAGTTCTTTGTATATTGTGGAAATTAACCCCTTATCAGATGTATCATTGGAAAATATGTTCTCCCATTTAGTGGGATCCCTTTTCATTTTGTTGATGGTTTCTTTTGCTGTTCAGAGCTTTTTATTTTGATGTAGTCCCATTAAGAAAATACTTTTTGTGGAGAGAAAAGTGGGAGTATTAATAGACAATAGTGAAAAGATTCACTCTTTGAAGAATGGCTTTGTTCTGAAACTGTTTTATTATCTATGAGTATTCTAGAAAAAAAGCATTACAATGATATTTGAACTATTACCTTTGTTTTCTTATCTAGATTCTAGACTTAACAGTCATAGATTCCCAGATTATTTGGTGGGGGTAGGGGGTACTGTTGTAATCCAATGAAGAGCAGGAAAACTGTTCATGTAACTTTTGGACCACATTTTTGTAGACTTGATTTAAGAGTTAATTTTAGTACTTCACCTGAGACTGATGTATTGCTCATGTATATCCTTACAGAGTTAGTGAAATACATATTTGCAAGATACCACATTAATAAGAAAGAGTGAATGGAAAAAGTGTCACCTGTATTTTGTTAATTTGCTGCAGGTTCATTCTCCCTGCAGCTGGCACATATTTTTAATCTTTTAATTTGACAGCATAGGAATATCTGTGATGGGGAAACCAGCTACAGTTTTTTCTCTTCATAAAGAAAGAGATGCTGAAAAGCTGAGTAATTACAGCCCCATTTTAATTTTACTCACAGTAGTTAAATTATTTAAATGTCTCTTCTGCAGTCAAAATGAATATTCTTTAATTTACAAATATTTTATTACCATTAAAGCAATTTTGTTTCCATTATCTTAGCTTTCCATTTTTGTGTTATTAAAAATGAGAAATAACCCTCACAAAGTGATTCCAAATTAGAGTTCTGGGGTCAATTTATATTTATTGATTTTCTTAGGTTCTTTGACTTAGGGGAACTATAAAATATATAAATAGCTAAGTTACATTCTCTTATATGTATTTTGAATTTTAGTTAAGCAAGGAGCATTATATTTCAGGCCAAAAATAAAATCCGTTGAGTGCATTATAGAGTTTCTGCATCAAGAGATTTAATAATATCCAGTTTTACGTTAGAATTCAAAATGTAGCAATTTTATTGATTATATCATCAACTTGATGTCTTGGGGCTGCTGATATTGGAAAGAAACAATTAAGAAGCTTTTCCATTTTTATCCTATTATCTTTTGTGAACTCAGCTACATTTAAAAATTTTAATTTTGGAAAATCAGATCTTAAGAACTGTAGCTTCAGAGCATTCACAGAGAAGGCATGAGAGTAAAACTTTTAGAGGTTTTGGTTAGGTTTGCAAGTTTTTCATTATCATTTTGTTGGTCATGATAAGTTATGTTGTCTGTCTTCATGGTTTGAATGAGGCAGCCTTCTTATAATGCTTACCACCTACTCAAAACGCTGGAATGAAGTGGTGAGGCAATTAGAAAATTTGCTTTATGTACACATTGTGTATTTAACTACTTTATAAATCTAAGCTCGAAAGGATCATCTATACAAAGAGATTTTCAGTGTTTCATTATTTGCCATTCTATATTATTAATATTGCTTATTTGATAGGATATTTGCACTTATGCATATTGACTAACAAAATAATTATAATAGAATTATACTATTATCAACATTTTATTCTATTATATCTAGGGCTGAGTCTTAGAGCAGTTAAATATTTTATTGCTTACTGATTAAAAAGTAGGTTCTGTGGTTAGCTCTCTGGAATTAGGAATGCTTGTTTCATCTAATAAGGAAAAGCAGGTAGGAAAAAATACCTAAAATAGTTCATTTCAGTAACAAAACTGGAATGGCAAAATAAGGAATTATAAAAATCTACTCATCCATAAAAGCAATGAGAATACTGGGGGGAAAATGGTCAAAATAAACTTTTTTGGGACTCTGGAAGTTACAACAGGCTTTACAGTTATGATTCTATCTTAACCCATTGTAAAAGTCTGCCTATCTCATTCAATCTAGGGTCACCAAAATAGCTTCTTCATTTCTGTCTATGTGGATGGACATTTAGATTTCTCCACTTACATATGATATTGTGTGTGACATAAATTTTGGAGAAAAGTGAAAAAGCAAAAATAGCCTGAAAAGTAGACAGCCAGACAGTGAGGAATCATGTTCTTGGGCATGGTGTATGAGTTGTCAGTGCTTGGAAAATATTAATATTTAACAAGAATTGAAAAAGATCTTGTCAAGCCACAGCATGAAAGTTTAGACTCATTCAAGGCCGGATTCCAGCAGAAGACAGAACAAAAGCCTTGGAGTGAGACAGCAGAGTTTTAGGAGGGAAATCAGGGGCATTTGGGTCCCAGTTCACCTCACTTCTCAGCTGCTTATAAGCTGTGTGATTTAAATTATTCACTTTAAGCCTTAAATCTTCATTTGCCAAACAGAAACACTGATACCCCAAAGCTCCATGTGTGTAGTAAATGTGATAATTGTGAGTAAAACACCTAGCACAAGTCCAGGAACTTCATATTCATTTCCTATTTACCCACAGCTAAGTCAAAAAGTAGGAAAATGCATCAGTTTCTCATTCTCATTCTGAGTTGCAACATTAGAGACAAATTTGTATAATAATAGAGAATTTCAACATTTATTGTCAGATATGCAGGAAAATAGCCTTAAATGGTTTAATTTTATTTGATTCTGGGTCTACATTCAATCTCATTGTTTAGGACCTCTTTCTCAACTTTGCAACTTGACTAAGGAAGACTCATATGGTCTACATGATCTATTTCATGCATTAGAGGACCAATTGCGGCTCAGTCTAAGGTCATAGGTTCCCTTACACTCCAGTGGCTTTCTTTGGCATTCACAGACACAGAACAGGTAAATCTGGTTTTTAGGCTCCAAACACCCTTGGCATACAGTGTACCAAGTCCTTTTTGATATTTGTTCACTATCTAAGGGAGTTTTCCCAGTTGTGCTGGGGACTTCTCCCCTCCATCTCCATTGTAGGCAGTCTCCTATATTGCTACTCATGTAAGAAAGTGGCAAAGGAAATGTGTCTGTTATGTTAACACACTAGTACCTTACAGATAATTTAGAATAAAAAAATAAGATAATTTAGATTCTTTCTAAGTCCTATTAAACAGTGTAGTTACAAGATAATTGGCAAACTAAAGAATAAACTTTTCTATTGACTAATTTAAATGTATCCTTTGCTAGGGATACTATTTGTCCCAGGGTTCTACCTATACTGATGGATTTACTAAATTTTGGAGTAAGGAGTTAATGCCAATCTGAAATCTGAACTGATATTAATGTGATAGAGTGATTAGATTCTGTGCCAAGGCATTAGCTAGATATATGGATTGTGTTCCCAGATTACCACAAAAATGCTACTATTGGGAAACCATAGATCACATGTGCAGTTTGGTCTCCATCATCTGATATAACATTGTAATAGATGACATCTGAGATATTACATCTATCATTACATATCTTAATGCATTTGTAATGGTTAAATTTAGGTGTCAATTTGGAGGGTGTTTCAGGGTTAAACATATAAATTGGTAAACCTCGAGTAAGAAGATTGCCCTCCATAATGTAGGTGGGCCTCATCCAATCAGTTGAAGGCCCAAATAGAACAAAAAGATGGTTCTTCCAGAGAAAGAAGGAATTCTCCATCAAACTGCCTTCAAAATTCTTTGCATCACTGGAGCTCCTAGGTATCCTCTAAGTTGCCAGTATTGGGGAAGGAAAAGTTTTTGGGGAAAGAACCTATTTTTCTAGGTTCTTTTGCTGGTTTAATAATTAAAGTTTTAAATTAAATAATAATAATTAAATTAAGACAGATTAATAGGAGAAAAACAATTTTAATTACTTATGTACAGGATCCTCACATAGACAGGAGAGGCTCAAAGATAGTCAGCAATTGAGATTTAAATGCTACCATGAAGTAAGGAGAAAAGGGTGGGGGCCTAGGGCCTTAAAGAGAAGGAAGACAATTTACAGGAAGATGGGAAGAGCAAATGTTTGGTAAACACATGTTTGCCATGCCATACAAAGATAATGGGACATAGAAATGAATTTTAACAAATTTTAACAAACTTCCTGCTGAGGTTTCCCAAGCCCAGCATACAGAGAGCTCAAGCTCTCTGTATCTCTTGTGACAGCTCTCTTCCTGGACCAGGACCTCTGTCTAAATTCTTTTAGTCAATTAAGGGCAGGCCCTCTACCTAAATTCTTTAAGGCAGTTAAGGGAGAGGTACAAAGCTCTTCCTGAGGTTTTTGGACCTTGATTGTCTTCAGCTCAAAACAATCCTCATGCCAAAGTGGAGCATTTTTGGAAAGGTCTTTCTGAACCCATTCTCCAACCCATACAGCAGATTTTGAACTTGCCAGTATCTATAATTGTTATCCATGTGGTCCTTGTGTCCCCACTGGTTGCCAGTGGAAGTGGGCTTTTTAGGGTACCGCAGGAATAAAAATTTCCCGAGGCTCCCATGGGAGGATAATTTATTGTGGAAAGTTTTATTTCTGTGGAATTAAAGCCCTGAGTTTCCTAGATCCCATCTCCCTCCATTCTGCCAAGGAAGAAGTCCCATTTTGTCTTCAGCAGAGCTAAGATTAGAGCCGCTGACCAGAGTTTTGGCTCCATATTTACATAGCCCACTCCAGCAGCAGGCTAGCTTAGCTTGTGTTCCCAGCTGCAGTCCGCTGCATGTGGAACTGAAAGAACAGGAGAGAGAGAAATTCCTTTGGAGAATTTTAATCTTCCAAGATTTTGTGTGCTTGCAGTGGCTCCAAGCCCTCTAGCCAATCCATGGTTCCCCGGGCTAGACTGATAGGCAAGCACCTTCCCTATGTCACTCTGACTTCACTGCACAGATGCCCATCTTCCCCCTTTGTTGGGCCCCTTCCCTAGTGATCTGCAGGGAATGGACTGGTGGTTCCCTGGCGAGTGTAAAGTTGCAGCTTCCTGGTGAAGCTGCCCAGATGACCACGCTTATAATGCCTGGCATTCCCTTTGCTTTCTTCCTAGTATTAATATTAATAACTAGCTAATTACAATGGTAGCATAGTCACATGATGCAATATTTTATAATAATTTTTCATATATACATAAATCATATTGGATCTGTTTCTCTGGAGAACCCTGACTACTAAATACAGCATCTATCAAACTTTTAGGTGTGTAGTAAAGAGGGAAATTCTGTTAATCCACACTATGAAAGAAAATATCCTACTTTACTCATTTTTAATGTTGATGCTTCTTGACCACAGAGACTTCAAGATGCACCAATTTGAAAGGAGAAAGGTACATACTATATTTGATATATATACAAAAATACAAGGTATGTGGGTAAAATGCACAAAATTAAATTCAAGTGGATATAAGTTAAAAAGTGCATAATTTAATGGCTATTTTTCTTTTCAGAATGTTAGTATTAATATAATAGGCTGCCATGTAAATTAACCTGATATTTTGGTGTGAAAATTTTTCAGAGATTATTGTATCAATTTCTAAATAATTCAATAACACATTCAGAGATTTTAAACCACCTAGCTGTAATTTGAATGCTCTTTGGAGAGCTAGAAAGATAAGGTAGCTTTATGCTTGTTTGATATGGCATCATTATAGTCTTACCAAAGCAAGAAATGAGAACAGCTGACCTCTTAAAGCCTCTCACATGAAGATAGTTTTATTACAATCAGGCAAGCTTTGCACTTAGAGCCTATAAGATATTAAAATATAGGATATTAAATAATAAGATCACATACAACAGCATTTCAGTTCCATTAGCTTCCAATAAATCAAATTTGCAGGAATTAAAGTATCTAGTTATTATGTTTCACTGAGAGGAAATATTAAAATTCATGAGTATTCTAAAGGACATCATAACTAAAGCAAAGCAGATTACAGTCCTGTCAATAAAGGACGAGAAACTTCCAATAGGTTTTTACCATGAAATTATCAGAAATCACTAAGAAAATAAATACCTTCATTGAAAAAAATGTGTAGGATTAACTTGAATGATGGTTATAGAAGATAAAAAAGTTAGAAAGGTAATTTAAAAATAGCTGATATCCTTTATAGCTACTAGGAAAAAGAAAATTCCAGCTAAGAGGTTAAAGAGAACATGAAGACATTTTAAAATAGTTAAGAAGAACAAGATATTAAAAGAAAAAATAGATTCTGTTAGACAAAATTGGTTATATGAGCCATAGAAATTGATAAATCATAATTAGAGTTAGAAGCAGCAGTAACTTATTACAGAGAATGTTGACATTTTATAAAATGTCAAAAGCCTTTATAAATTAAAAAATTGAGAAATAATATTAATTCACAAAAAGTATATTTAAAAAAAAAAACTTTACAAAGTAATATAAAATATTATTTAAATGCTTTCCACCTTCCCTAAAAAATCTCATTGATAAATCTTTCCTTTTTAATATTGACAACAAAATATTTGAATATTCAAATAGCATTATTCATTATATTCAGGAACACTAAAAATCTTTTTTTTATCACAAGCTTTTTTTCACTATTAATATCATAGAAGTATGATAAACTATTGTGCCAAGATGCATCAGTCTACTAAACTGCCAAATTAATTTATCTGTTCACTTAAGCTTTCGTGTCTTTACACCCTACACCCAGGAAACATGGCTGGTGCTTGGATGCATGGGAGATGTTTATAAAAGAATCTTCTGAGGGTGGTATAATTTATTGGGTTCTTTTCCTTTGGAATATAGGAACAGTAGTGATTAAAAAATAAGTTTAAGCCTTTTCTCTTACAATTCCCTTTAATTAGCCCAGTACTTAATAAGAAGAGTGAACCTCCTTATGAGTCTTGTGGGGCCTACTTTGCATTTATCCTGCACAATGACACACTGAGTGAAAGGACTCTGTATCCAGAAGTTTAGAAGGCTAACTCATTAGCAAGGAGCAAGTGGTTACAGTACCTGGGATCAGTCAAGAGGGCATAAGTCAACCATTTTGGGAGGGATACGAGAGGATGCTTTTCCTTTGTAACGGACATGTGAGGAAGGTAATCCTTTAAAATAAGGATACATTGATGTGTTTATTGTATGTATTTGTACTACTTGTTTTAATCATTTTTTCATTTTATGCATGTTGGTTGCTTTAAATTTTTAGTGCTAAAAAATGCAAGATTTTTATTAGATTTTAGTTCATTTATAAGTGCTGTCATTTAATATATTTGAGTTTCCTTATATAAGAGAGAGAAAGCTAATACCTATGCCAATGGCTGATTTAAGTATTACATTCCATATATTAATTTATGTAATTGGTTAGCCCAGTGGCTGGTTCATAGTAGATAATAAACAAAACAATTATTTCCCTATCTTACCTCACCCTTAAAAAATGACATGAGCTTGGAACTCAGCTTACTATGAGTCAGGTCTAATTATTACAGAAGTTATTAAGGCTGTTACTTTTCTATATATGACACTGTCTTTATTTATTTTTTAATGTGTTTTTCATTTGTTATTTTTTAATTTTAATTTTTTTTATTGATTTCAGAGAGAGGAAGGGAGAGGGAGAGAGAGATAGAAACATCAATGATGAGAGAGAATCATCAGTCTGCTGCCTCCCACATGTCCCCTACTGGGGATCGAGCCTGGGTTTAGGCATGTGCCCTGATGGGAATCAAACCGTGACCTTCTGGTTCATGGGTCGACACTCAACTACTGAGCAACACTGGCTGGGCTTGTCATTAAATTAAAATAACCTAAGAATGAGTTAGATTTCTTCCCTCACATAGTTTCCTTATATATTGGCTTATATTGAACTTGTATGTTTCTAAACCCCCTAAGTCTAATTCTTGTGAAGGCCTCAAGCCAACCCTTGCCAATAACTTGTTCAATAAATTTATTTTAATAGAATATCTTCCCCCACTTCCCTTACCAATAATTTATTTTCACAATCTCCTTGCCTCTTGCTCCATTCCAAAAGTCTGTGTTCTTGCTGAAGCTCTTCTGGAATCCCATTCAGGCTGCAGAGAACAGAAAAATCTCTGATTACCTACTGGTATTGAAAATCAATCAATAAGCAGCATGGATTTTGTAAGAACAAATAAAGCCAAGCACCAAGGCTTTGGTGTTTGTTACTAAAATAGTGGCATTCTGATAGAAAACTATTTCTTTTATACTAGCTATCAGTAGATTTCAGAGCCAAATTGCATTTTAATGGTGGATTTCCTTAAGTCATAGAACTTAACTAAATAAATAATTAAGGCAAGGATTATTTATCATGATTTAAAAGAGGATATTATGTTTAATTATGGGTAACAATCTTAGAGAAGTGTCTTTGAGCACAGCAAAAGAGAGACATAAGGATTATTGGAGGTTAAAAAAGCATAACTATTAAGAGAGAGGAAATGAGCCAAGAGCATTCAGACTAAAGAAAAGACCAAAAAAACCCCCCACCAAAAAACCAAAATAAAACAAAACAAATCCACTGTAAAATATACTGCAGGAAAAATGTCAGATACTCTTTTATGACTCCAAAATGAAATGCAAACTTATAAAGTCAAAAATTTGCTTCAGAGAGATTTTGAAGTTAAGCATTAGGATTAATCTGAGTGTTCAGTCAGAATTGTAAGAAGATTTCTGTCAAAAGTGTAGAAATATCTGCTCTTTGTGAATGACTTTGTCATAGAAAGATTGGTTTATGGATGCCTATATACTGACAGGCTATTTGGCCCCCACAGTCACTTCTCTTAATTATCTTGATCCCTTGGCTTTCTAAAGATGCAGTCATTGGAATTGATTTTTATAAAATAATTTAAGACCTCTGAGCCCTAGTTATATCAGTATATTTAATAAGGAGTTTATAATTACTTACTGAATTATTCAGATTTTTGCTTTGGAAAACTTTGGTATAGGCTGGTTGTGGTTTAGGTTTGGGTTCTTCTCTCTGGGCTGGATCACTACCCTTAGAGCTGTTATCTAGGTCTGAGGATCCCTGGACTGTTGAAGCAAAGGGAAGCCATTCTTAGGGCACTCTGTGGAAGCAGACCTAGGAAGGGATAGTGGAATTGGAAAACCTAGAGAACTGAAGACAATCTCCTGTCCTGAGTGCAAAGGGTAACTTGAGGATAGATGCCAGATGTAGTAGCAGAGCAGGGAAGTGAGTGGCATGGAGATTGGAAATCTGGGTTGTTCAAAAGGAAGACTTAAGTGAAATTGTTAAGCATTTGTCATCCAAGAGTAAAATCTGACCATTCCTTCTAGAATTACTCTTGTGAATGGGAAGGGTGTCGGTTTAAAGGAACTGTACATCTTTGAACAGCTTATGCTCACCTTTCATTGTTTAACCATATGCTTCTGCTTCACCAGCCTGGTACTATAAAATGAGATTATCTCCACTTTCCCCCCAAATAAATGGTTCGGGGATGATTCATCCCTGATCTCCTTCTGGGAAAGTGGTACCCCTTTAAGGGTACCTCTATTTTGCTCTTGGAAGTTTCCTAGAAAAGTAACTTTATTACGCTCTGGAAAAGCTCTTTTATTTCCTCTGATCTAGTCTTGTATCCTGTAACCTTGTCACCATCCAGTTGTTTCAACATCAGCTGCTGACTCATGTGAGTGAGCTCTTGGCTAGACAAAGCTCCTTCACTGGCAGCCATTCTGATGCACAGCTTTCATCAATTCCAGGTCCTTTGACTCCCCCAATCCTGCCTCCTCTTCCCAGACATTGCTTGACCTTGAGGGAGGGAACTTCACTCCAGAGCACAAGTTAGACTAGAACAAGAATTTTAAGAAGACTGCTGAAACTTTGCAGGACTGGACAACACACAGAATAGCTTTAAAATTGTCCTAGACAAAATTACTTGTCATTACTAATTTGTTCAAACCTTTTACCAGGATACCTGCCTAGCTTCTACAGTTTCCCTATGCTGTTGGGGACAGGGTTGGCAGTCAAACTCAATCCCCACAATCGAAGTTTCCTGATACTTGTACATCTCAGTTCTTCCATGTACTTTCATTTAGTGCCTCTGACAAATGCAGTTCTTTTCTTCGCCAATCTATTTCCTCTCCTGTCCGAGGAGCCTGACATATTCTTCCCAAGAAATGTCCCAACTTTCTGGTGCTCATGATTGTCTTTCACCACAAATGTGCAGAGTGAACTTTATTCAACAGATAAGCCAGTCATCCTATTGTATAGGATATTTATCAAAACTGAGTTTTTGAATCCTAAATTATGACCTTCATTGTATCTTAGTCTAATTTGGAGCTGTACTAAGTCCATATCCATTCCTTTACATAGTTGTTTTGTTGTTGTTTTTCCATGAGGACATGAGGTGAAAGTAAGGTCAGGTCTCTGTCTTTCTTAGAACAAATTCTGATCATGGGTGATAATATGAACACACATTCTTCCTCAGAAAGATATACATGTACCAAGTAGAGATGATTTACAAAATCCAGATGTTTTGTTTTTGAGAGGGTAGTGAGATAAATTGATAAAGACTTTCCTCAATTCTCTATGGGTGCTGATCTGCTCAGAAAACTTAAGTTAATAGATCAAAGATCAAAACCCTCTGTCTTAAGTTTTCCTGTAAACAGTAAAGACATTTGTGTCTTATCTATGTAGAAACTGAAGGTTCAATTAAGAAGCACCCAAGTGAATGAAAGAGTAGTTGTCCCTAAAAACAAATGCTATTTCTGTATACAAGAATGTGAAGTGAGTCTTTCAACTCTCAAAATGGCAGTCTTCCAACCTCAAATTGAGGCATTCTCCATCTTCTGTGTTATTATAAGGATATTAAAGGTCTGGGCACTGAGGATTGATAAGCCTGAGACTCACTCTTCTTAGGAGGAAATAGTAACTTGTTAATACCCTCCTTTGGGTTTAGTTCTATTCCTGAACATGAAGATTATGTAGCTACTCCACTTATTTATGGTTCTCACATGGGATGTGGTCTCAGTGGTAGAGTTTTAATTATTTCATAAAATGTAGAACTTTTACATATTTAAAATGTTTTCTTATTTGAGTGTGGAAAGAGACTTAGTTATATAGAGAAATCTGTCATTTCTTTTAGAAGTAGCTATGCTATAAACATTTATATATATATAAATTTGTATATGTATATACATATATAGTGCTGTGCTATATGCATTTACAAAATGGAATTATTATTTATTTTTATAGTTACATATTTAGATTCCATTAGGTCTACTCTGGGAAGTAGATAGATTTTCTTGGTGCTGACTATAATCATGACATCATTAGAGGTTACACTGTCCTTTGAGATGCATTTAAAATTGATTTGCATTCACTATTTTATGTCCAATAAGAAATCCAATGCTTTTCCCAACATTTCCATGAACTCCCCAGAGTGCACATTCTCACAGTCACTTCTAACTCTGGTTCACTCTGAATTTAATGTACCTATTTGTCACTTCCCCTAATTGCATTCTCCATAATCTACTCAAATAAGGAACATTGCCCATATCTTTAAGTTCTCTCATATACCACTCACAGAGAGTATTTGTAGATACAGTAGATTATACAGAAGATTAGTAAGGGGAGTGGAAGTGGGGGAATTGCAGTAATGCATGGAAATTCTTGTAAAAACTGTTAGATGTCCCTGTTCTTTGAACTTATTTTCTTACTACTGCATCCTTTCCTCCAACTGCCAGAAATCTCAAATTGACAAAATTCCTCCAGGGACTGCACTGAACACAGAATATTTTGGCCCCATTGTTTCTGAGGATCTTTTGAATAAAAATATTTTATTAGATTATTTCAGTATAAATAGATTTTCTCTTAAGGATATTCTGAAGCAAATTGGAAAAAATAATTAATCAAATGTAATTGCAAGTGATATATTATTTGTATGGCAATGTTAAATCATTGAAATTTTTATTATTTTCTTGAATTTTAAAAATATTGGCATTTTTTTCACTTTGAATTTTTGATAAAAAGATTTATCTCAGATTAGTACCTTTATCCACCAATAAAGGTAATTTATTGTATCAATATAGCTCCTTGTTTTGCTTTTGGTGCTCTTTTGTGTTTCATAATAATTTTAATTTTCCCACATCAATTTTTTTAAGTCTAAATTCTGTCCAAATATTGATTTTTCCAACAATTTTTAGAATAACATGTTTTAAGATATTCATTGTTGACCATTGACAACTTGTTATGTTGATTATTTCTACCAGACACACTCATTTTAATTTGAATCAAAGCAGCATGAATATAACATTTAATTGATAACATTATCAGTCTCAATAATTAACAATCATTATTGTTTAATAAATTTAAGTAATATATTTTCAACATTTTTTTTTAGAGAGATTGAGGAAAGGAATGGGAAAGAGAGAGAGAAACATTGATGGGCTGCTTCCTGCAGATCCCCTGCTGGGGATCAAGCCACAACCAGGGCATGTGCCCTGACCAGGAGTGGAACCTGCACAAAGTCTCAGTGCATGGGACAATGCTCAACCAACTGAGCCACACTGACCAGGGCATAAAGTACATTACTCATATTTATTTGCATTCACAGTTTCTGACACACAGCTCCTAAAATCCTTGGAATTTCCTAAGTGTTCATAGTGATACAGGTATTTTTTGGACATGGAACCTTTGCACCCTGTCCTGCATACCTTGTCCTATGTATCTCTTCCATCTGGCTGTTCCTGATTTTTATATTACTTTACAATAAACTAGTAATCTAGTAAGTAACTTATTTCTCCAGGTTCTGTGAGCCACTCTAGTAAATTAGTAGAACCCAAGGAGAGAGAATCTTGGGAATTTCTGATTTATAGCCAGTCAATAAGAAGTATAGGTAAAAATCTGAGCATGCAACTGGCAACTGAATCAGGTGCCAAAGAGGGAGTCACTGGAACCTCCAATCTATAGCTGGTTGGTCAGAAGCACAGGTATAGCCTGGGCTTGTAACTGGTGTCTGAAATAGGGGAGGACAGCACTCTTATAGGACTGAATCCTTAACCTGTAGAATCTGTTGCTCTCTCCAGTTAGATAGTATCAGAATTGAGTTGAATTCTTGGACACTCTGCTGGTGTCCAGTTTGTCAGTGTGCGGCAATCGCCCACACCATGTTGGAATTTGGTCCAGGAACACTTATCTATTCAGTACTATGCATAAAGTTTCTATTTGACAAAGAATATATTAGAATGTGCTTTAACACTCTCTTCTCAAAACTAAGCATTAAAACATAATTTTGTTTCTTCAGTACGCCTGATAGCCATTGCATTTTCTCAATATTCACACTAAATTGTACAAATGACAGAATTTTCCCTCATTTGAAACAGCCAACATCCTGTTAAGTTTTATGGTTATATTTAAATGTAAAAAGTGTTTTTCTTTTTTTAGCACATGCACTTATTCAGGTGGGGAGATATATTTATTTATTTTAAAGTCATGATGCAAATCTATAAAACCATACTTTCTTGCTCCAGGCTCTAGCCTACACACAATTTTTCATTAAAGTATTGTTTGAATTGAGGACATCTGCAGTAGTCTGGAAGATATTTTCTACAGTACTTGATTTTAAACCCTCTATATATCTTAGAATTCTCTAAAAAATTATACTGCATGTTTGAGTATCACTGAACAAACAAAAGCTATGCCTATATCAAGAGTGGTGCTAGCATGAATGGAAAATATGCCAGCTTTTTAAAGAGCATCTTTAACTTTGTTAATTAAGCTTTTTATTCTGTCAATAATATTGTTCTCTGAATAAGTAACATCTCCATGCACAACACATTATTTATTATGAAATGTTGTAAGCACAGAGAAAAATATAGCAAAAATTTTAATGACTATCTACCATCACCCAGTTTTATCAAATCTTAATATTTTGTCATGTATACTCTGATATTTTAATTAAACATTACATATTCAATTTTCTCCCACTGCTCAATTATTCTCTCTTCCATTCCCTTCTCCTTCTTTACAGAAATAACTGATATTGATACCTGACTAAAAAGGTCCATTTGCCTACCACATCAAAGCCCAATCAAATGGGAATAGGAGTTTGCAGCCAAGAAAGTAAGGGTTTATTAGTTGAGGAAATGGTACCAAGCCTGGAGTAATAAGTAAGCTGGTGCTCAAAGATCTAGCTCCTTGATGGCTTCCAGGGGATGGGTTAAATAGGGGAAAAGTCATTAATCATAGTGGCACCTGAGTTGGGGTCATGGCTCTACTGATTGATTTGCATCAGGGTAGGGAGAAATTGATCATTGTGTCAGGTCCTGATGTCAGCCATGGCATTGTTCTGTCTGGTTTTATGAGGGTGTTCCATACGGCCCATTCTGCTTTCATAGGCCTGGGTCTGAAACATGCCTGAAGTCAAGATGTTATCTTTAGCTTGACCAAGACTTTGTTTTTGTAGTCAACAGACCTGAGGCTTTGTTCTTAAGATAGTTTGATGTTGATCAGAAACTAATGTACTAAGGGCTTAATAATTAAGGAAAGGAGTGAACAAACAGAAAGAAGACAGTGTCATGTTAAAGAAATGGAGTTTCTGTTAGGTTACAATATCTTAGTTGTTTATCAAAACAATGTATTTTACACTTTTGTTGTATATGAGTGTATTCTGAAATAATATTTATTTTTAAGTTGATAAAGCATATAAATGTTACCATAATATAATTGTTTCATTGAAACTCAGTTTCTCTTCACATTATATTCTTAAGATTTTTTTGTCTGTTAACAGTTGTAGGTATAATTAATTCACTCACTGGGTAAAGATTCCATTGTATAAATGCAGCATAATTTATTTCCCCTTGTCTTGTTTTTTATACTTTTTTTACTTTCCTACTAGTTACACTTTCAAAGGGCTCCTTGATACACAGACATGTGAGCTTTAATAAATGATTACTCTTTGAAATAACTGAGATTTGGAAAGGTGTATTATGCAGCAATAGTGCTAATTCCTTCAACAGAAAATAAACAGAACATCTCTTTTCTTAATCCCTAAAGCACTTTTTACTTCTCATTGGATACAGTTTGTAATGTCTTTTATTTTAGTTATTGAGGGTCTCTATCATAGTCCACCACTAACAGTGTATGTTCTGTGAGAGATGGGCCTGGAATCACCATTTTAAGTGTTTATTCCCTTGTTTCATTATTCCTGGCTTGGCATTTCTAACAGTTATTTCATTTCTTAAGTAAGTGAAATAAGTTTGTTGTAAGTGGTGGAAACAGCACTGGGTGTTAGATGAGTGGGGCCAGGCCCAGCTTGGGTTCAACAACCTCGAGTTCTGGCTAGGAAAGAATTCAGAGTCAAGACTCAAACTATAAGAGAACATTTATTTATAAATTTATTTATTTATTTATAAAATCACAGAGGTAGAAGAAGTAATTCCTAGAAGAAATGGGCTTAGGAAACAAGTTACAGAGGTAAAGGGAGGGCCCTAGGAGCTTGGGCATGAGGAAGGTAATGGTAACAGACCTGGGGGAGAGAGAGGAGGGAGGTAGAAGGGGAAGGCATAGGTTTGCTCCCTGTGCTCCTGGGAGGGAGAGCGCTCTGGGTTCTCAGTCCTAATCGTTGTAAGGGTGGAGATTTTAGGGGAGGCCCTAGTAGAAGATCTCAATAGAATATTTAGCAGTTTTTCAGGTGTGTCCTTTCAGAGTTGTGGTCTCCACTGATTTGACTGGACAACATCAGGGCAGGGGGTCACTATTCAATGCAACTGGTCCTGAGGTCAGCTGTGACTGGTTTTGTTGCTTTTCTGGGCCTGGAGCTGAAATGCAACTGAGGCCTAGATATTATCTCTAGGGAAGAAAGATCAGGGGGTCCAAACTGTAAGACCAGGGATATGCTAGCGGAGGAAAGGTCACCCTAGGGCAAGGTCCCACCCTACAATTGTCCACTGCTAGATTTCTGGGGCTTTCTGCCCTGGTGACCTTCTGTACCTGGCCCACCATCCTTGCTCTGCTCATGTCTGTCTAACTGCCTACAACAAGTTCATGTTAAAATAAAATTTATATATATATTTTTTTTCTACAAAAGCCTAAGCCTTGTTTTTATTTAAAAATTGTACATCCAACATTTCCTTACTATATTATTCTAGACCCAGTGTCCTTAGTCCATTCATTACCTTCTCCAGTGCTGTTCTCCATTATTTTTTTCTGCTGTCTCCAGAATGGTCTATTGGGAGCATAAAACCTCTCTCTGAGATACTAAAAAGTCTATCTTATTGGTAGTACCACCAATTTGTGTTTTTCCTCTCAGCTTGAAACCATTTTCAGAACACTTAACTTTTGACTTTGGCCCCACTTGGTCTCTGGTATTTGGGCTCATGTGATTTTTTCAATTTTTATTTATTTGTTTTCTTCTTCCTACTGCAATACTGTGATTTATAATATATATTATAAATATATAATATAAATATCTATATATCTGCATCTATATATCAGTCAGATGACTAAAACACATATCTCATATATATTTGGTTTTAGTCCATAGTTCCTGGCCTAAGGCTCCACAAACCCATGGGAATAAAGAGTAATAAAGTGTCTTTATTATATTAATAAGGTAACTTTAGGAAAGTAGCTAAGAATGGGGGTTGGTTTAACATGGATCCATCCAAGTAATTAGAGGGTTGGGACTGCCAATCCCACCCCCTTGGCCTCCAGATATAGGAGAGGGGCTGGAGGTTGAATTAATCCCCAATGGGTAATGATTCAATTAATCATGCCTATGTAATGAGGTCTCCATAAAAACCTAAAAGAACAGAGTTTAGAGATCTTATGGGTTAATGAACATATGGAGATATGGGGAGAGTGGCCAGTTAAGAGAGGGCATGAAAGCTCTGAGCCCTTTCCCCATATCTGGCCCCATGTATCTCTTCCATCTTGTGGTTTCTGATCTGTATCCTTTTGTAATAAATAGGTACTTTAGTATGTAAAATACTTCTCTGAGTTCGGTGAGCTGTTCTAGCAATTAACTAAATCAGAGAAGGAGGTCATAGGAACCTCTCATTTATAGCCATTCAGTAAGAAGCACACAACTTAGACTTCTGAAGTTCAAGGAGGAGATTACGGAAACCTTCAACCTTTAGCTGGTGGGTGCATGGGGGAGTAGACTTGTAGGACTGAGCCCTTAACCAGTTAAATCTGCTGTTATCTCTGGGTAGGTAAAGTCAGAATTGAGTTAAATTATAGGATACTCTGCTGTTGTCTGAGAACTGCTTGGAGTTCTGTGGGAAGTTTCCCCTGTCCTCCACATGCATATGCTGAAACTGGGTCCAGGAGACTAATTTGCCTACTTACTCCTTGTTATTTAGGAGTGCTTGGACTCCAGATGGGTGATTTGTTTTGTAACTATTATTTTATAGAATGCCAATTTTTAACTCATTTTTAAGAAACATGTCCTATATTCCTTGCTCCTTGATTCTCTTACCACACTGAGAGCTCATCCAATCCAGTAATTTTTCTGCTGTATTTTTTAAATGAAAAGACCAATATTTATGTCTTATAAAACTGCTCTCTTTTATTCTTCTTCTTCTTTTTTTTTTTTTTTTACTGGAATTTATGCCTGGATTATCGATAGTTAATGCTGAGCACCAAATTATAGATTTTATTGCCTTAATGGTTTAGTTTGACCATTAATATGACATAAAATTACTCAACTGCAAATGGTCCATTAGTTCATGCTTGAATAATCTGTGGGTAGTACATAATGCCAACCTCACCATTGTAATAGTTGATTTGGTACACTCATTAGATATGGCCCATGTTGAAAGAAAATGTTTTTGCTTCATTCTTCTTCAGTAAGATGTTCACTATATTTGCTAATGATTAGTGCTAGAATAGTTACCTAATGATTTTTTAAAAATCATTTTAGATATATCACAATCCTATTGTCTATAACCTTAAGGTATTCAATCCTTAGTTCATGGTTTAATTTTTTTATTATTATTTATAGAGGCTTCATGATGATCTTACTACTAGATCCTTCTTTTTTATTTTTCTAGATCTATTGAAACTCTGACCCAGTGATATTTTTCTCTAAAGTACTCGTGGTGCACTCTCCATGAGTCAAACATGCTAAGCCATCTCTCTTCTAGGGTACATCTTCCTATCTTGAGTATAAATGAAGAGTGATGGCCTGGCTGGGCATGGCTCAGTGGTTGAGTGTAGACCCAGGTTCCAGGCGATCAGGTTCGATTCCAGGTCAGGCCACATGCCTGGGTTGAGGGCCCAATCCCCAGTCGAGAGTGTGCAGGAGGCAGCCGATCAATGACTCTCTCATTATTGGTGTTTCTATCTCTCTCTCTCTCCTTTCCTCTCTCTGAAATCAATAAAGATATAAAAAAAAAAAACCCAAAACATTTATTAAAAAAAAAAAAAAAAGAGTGATGTATGTAAAGCAGCTGGGAAGAATGCTTTCTGAAAATGTTGCTTGCATACTGATCAAACCTATTCCTCAGAAAGTGAAAATCTCTTTAGCTCTCAGAATTACTCAGATCTCACCAAGAATGGATCCATAGAACCACAGAATATCAGAAGGTCTTAGAGTCCATTCAATAAAGTCTTATTTATCAAGGCAGAAATAAATTATAGCCAATATTTAGTTAGGTTTAATTTTTACAGTGTTATTTTCTTGTAGTTCACCTAATAGATGAAGGGGGAAGGCTCCACTAATATGGCAGTGAGACAATTCCTGAACAAGTCCAGGACACTATGTAGATTTATCTCTGTTATCTCAATGACGCCATTTGTTCTGTCTCTCATCTTCCTTGCTTATCATTTTAAAAAAATTAAGACAGCTGATATGTTTTTTAAATGAAAGGGGAAAGAAAGGAACCACACAAAAATTGTCCTCAAGGAGAATTGGGACATTTCAAATGAAGATGAACTAACAAGATATATTAGTGCAATTCTTTGCCAGCAGGGAAGCATCCTGGATCATTTCCTTTGTTCCAAGACATTTTGTTATTATTCAAGCCAGACTCTTCTTGAGTGATAAGTGGGTAGCATTCCAAAAACCATTTGTAAGTGAGTTCCTCTAGATCTTGGGAGGCATTTTCCTAAACAAATAACATAATAAATGATTATTATGCTTTCTGATCAATATTGCAAAGTCACTTTAACATACAAGACACCTAAAAGTATTATTGTTGGTTCAGATACATCTAACTATCACATGTCCCATATTTCTATGGGGCAATTGCTTTTACAATTATCAAGTCTTCCCATCTAAATAGTAGTAGCCATTTCTATTATCTAAGTAGATCAGGGTCTTCTTCAGAGGTAGGTTAGGGTTTTAAACACAGGAGCTGTTAAGGAACTTTTTTACTTAATTCATTTCTGTATCTACATGACAGAAAGGTGTCTCAGGATAATCACCCTCCAGTTGTTCAGAACCGAAGATAAAAGGAGAACTGTAACTATGGGGAGCATGCAGTTACAAACTTATGTGGAAATGAGTTGTGATATTATTGTTTATAATGAGGACCTCCTAATCCTCAATGTATATCTTTTGGGCTTTACTTTTTAAATCTTGATCCCATTTTAGAAATTAAGCTGTTTTTAATTAGAAAAACCGAGAGCCACATTTAATTAAAACAACAACATTGTTCCAAATGTATTTCTTGGGCCTGAACTTTTCAAATTGTTTTTTGTTCGATCCAGTGCTATATTTTCATTCAACCCCATGACTTTTTTTGTGATGTACACTGCAGTTGCAGGGATTTTCAAATGTAAAAATTAACTCTGATTTGCCAAAAGAAGCTTTGTTTCTGAAAACAATTATTTGCAATAATTGTCATGCCACCTTCTTACAAGGTAATATTCCTGGTGTTACCTTGCAATCTCATCCCTGGGTTTCTGGTGGGCTCCTGTCAGGTTAATAATGTGTGCTGCTCACCTGCTGAAAAACCCACATGGGTTCTTTTCTAGGCCACCTGTGGAGGAGAAAAGGGTTTTTAGTTTTTCTCTTTGTATTTTCAACCTTCTACTTTTCTTCTTTCTGATTAGGGGTTGAAGACAACAAAAATAGCTTGAATGGGGACTGGAGCACTTGGAATCACATACAGTAATGCTGTTTTAGAGAAAATTTAAAGTCAGGAAAAGACAAGTTGGACTTCTGGCCTCCAACCCACTACCTTTCTCCTCTCACATGTTCTCTAAAAGAATCTGACAAGACTGTGCTGCTTCTACTCCTTCCCCACTTCAGCTCAAATATTCTATTTCCTTATTTCAGATCAACTTTTCTTTAAAAAGGGGTAAATATTGGTGCCCAGTAAAGGTTGAGAAGGTTCAGACATCATTCTCTTACTATTTTAATCACCCAGTGGCTGTGTTGACAATATCTGTGATTTTCCCCCTTCCCTTTCTATCATCATTATAACTTTGCTCAAAGCAGAGTCCTCATCATTGAATTTCAAGTACAGGAATCCCCTCTCCATTGTTTTGCCCCCATGCAGAGAGGGAAGAAGCTTGCAAATGGGGATAACTATGTTCTTATCAGTCAGTGTCAGATCGCACCTCCAAGTAAAGATCGCAAGGCCAATATGGATCTGACATAACAAAGGTGCCAAGTATGAGGGGTAATAAGTCTTTCAGATTTGTCTTTCTAGCTATATGAAATCAGTTATAAACCCTGCTGGAATGTCTTTTAATTTTAAAAAAGCGTCTTGGAATATTTGTTTATTTCCTCTACTTCAGTGGACTCTTATTTTCTTTAGTTAGGAGACTGGTGTAAAGGTTTATGTAGTTGGGTTTTGATGCGATATCAACTTTGTAATTCATTCTCTAGGTTCTCAAGATGAGGCCCTTTATCTTAAATAAAAACAATTTCCAGACAACATATTTTCCTCCTCCTGGGATAATAGTTATGTTTTTAATATGTGTTGACTGGTAAAAATATACAATGTCTGACATTTACTATACAAGAGGTGAAGATTTTTGATGTATATTATTAATCACCAAGTCATTTTAATACGTACATGAGCATAGAAGTGTGTGAAATATATTTTATTCAGTCTGTAGACAATGCTCAAGAGCAAATAGATATGATGATTTCTATTTGTACCTCCATATTGCTTCCCTAAGGCCCTCAGAGATTCTCTTATTGATTGAGAACTACAGGTTGTTGTGTTATAAGCTAATAGTGGTTTTATTAGGGCTTTACATAAATGAGCATTTACTTATGAGTGACGGACACATTTCTATGTGAAATGCAACCCTAAACATTCTAGGGGGAAAGAAAGATATAGATGATTTAATAATCAAATTTATACCAAATCTGATATCTGTTATATGCATGAACCTTTACTTAACCTTATTCTTAAGGGGTAGTGTGTCTTATGTGTATGTGAACCCTCTCCTTAGCATGATGTCGTCGTCACTTAGGAAGGCTTAGTTCCATTGCTAATTGTTCAACATTATTCTTCAAATTTATTTCTGTTAAATTGCTACTAACAGTCATCTACCTTATTGGTAACTTAAAAAGAATATATATACAGGGGTAGGAAAAAGTAGGTTTATAGTTGTTCCTATAGAAAATAATACCATAGTAAATAAATAATGATGTGAGAATAAATTCTGTGTCTCAACTGTAAACCTACTTTTGCCCACTCTTGTATATGTTTGACTGCTGATAAATGCCGGTGGCAGGGAAGGAGCAAGGCCTCCCGCTCAGCCTGGCTCATGGTAAATCCAGCTAATTATCCTCCCTGATCCCAGTAAGTTTATGTCTCCTCCAAAGATTTCACTCCTGAGCCTTTGTTTTGTAAGAGGAAAGTTTTAGGGTTGGTTTTTTTTTATATAAAATTGGGAAATTATTTTTTCCCTCAATGCCTGGTTATGACTTCAGGTATAACTGCAACTAGAGATGCTATTTAGGGTCTTGAGAAAGCCAAGAATCCAAGGGTAGAGAATGTAGCTATTCTGCCTATTATGGTATCCTGTGTCTAAAATAGGAAACTTCACCTAGTAAATCTCAATAAATATTATAGGAATAAGTGAACAAATATTCAAATGACTCCTGAGTAGCAGAAACTCAATCATTGGAGTATGTATTTTTCCTGAGCCCTCAAATCACAGCACTCAGTAGTTGCCCCCTCCTCTTGTCTATAAATGGAGCTACGCAGTTGTGCTGTCTAGGCATGGGGGTTATTTTGTTGCTTTTCAGAATCTAGATCATCATCTAACAGGATGGCTCCTCTCTCACAATCAAATGAAGTCACCTGATTTGGTATTTAAGAATTAGCTTGTGGATCTTAGGTCTTTTATTATTTGACATTCTCCATAAATCTGCATTTGTTGGTGTGGACTAAGGACACAGTTACATCAGAATTTAGAATATGAATCCCTTTTCATTGGTGAGCAGCACTGGCAGTAATAGATTGCTCATCTGATGGCAGGATCTATGATATCTATTGAGATCAGCAACATGGGCTCAGTTAGTACATGACATTACCACATTATAAAGTGATAATATAGCCATTAACATATTGATGCTCTTGTGTTTCCTTCCTCAAAGAATCACTTGAGGAAGTGATTCTTGGACACATTTAAAAAATTACTAGAGACACAATAGACAGAAAAATACCTTTGGCACTCCCCTCCTCTCCTCTCTTCTCCTTCCCCCTGACCCCCACCTGGACTTGGAATGAAATAGATCTGCTCAGCAACCAAAGAGAGAAAGAAAGGGGAGAGGGACGGAACAAGAGAATGTTGATAAAATCTTCATTTACTGTTGAGGATTTTGTTTTGGAACTTTTCTTGTCAGAACTTAAGACATTTAAAGAAAAACAAATTTTGAATCTTTTATGAAGTTGTATTTAAAAGAAATGTCTCCAGTGACATGACAAACAAAGCTCAATTGAACTGACATGTTACACCTAAGAAATGAGATTTTATTTGTGCCTAGTTTGGAAGAGATAATTGATGACTTCCAACTGTCCCTTGAATAAAGTTAGGTTGCAGTCTAACATGAGACAAGAAATCAAGGCTCTATTCCTGAAGGTTTCCTGTTGATCTCAGTGGTTGGGGAAAGTTGTCATGACCATCCCACACATGAGCACAGGATATTTGCTAATGGTAGAAATATTTCAAAGAACAATAGTAAATATTGGGTTCTGCTAGTTAAATACCTGAGATTAAAAGAAGAGCAGCTAAATAGGATCCATCAGTATGTTGAGTTCTTTAGAGAAGTGTGCAAGATAAAACAAGGTTATTTTTAATCTGTTCATTTATCAGGGTGGTTATAATTTTTAAAATGAACATTTTATGTTTCTAAACTGAGAGAACTTGGTTCTTCACAGCATTGACATAATTGGAGAAGATTTTGTGAATGTGTGTGTACTATGAAGGCCTCTCAATGAACAAAGCCACTTTGCCTAAAAAACGTAGATTATTATCTGGGTTCCTTTTCGCTGTGGTTAATATTAATGGTCACACAAATCATACCTGTGGTGCAGTATACACTTACAGGGTAAGTAAATTTTCATGTTACCTTCTTACTAATGCTGCTTATGTTAAATTTTGAACATTCTTAACTATGGAAATTTTATGAGTCTTATAACACCTGTTCCTGTTGGCCACCCCTCTCTCATCATTGGTATTTTTCCCCTTATCCCATAGCTCCCACACTTTAACATAAAGAATTACCTTCAAAACTTGCTATAATGAGATTTTAATTTAGTAAGCTGGGGTGAACTTAGGAATTGCATTGAAAAGAAACTGAATAATTTCAGTAAAGTGGTTACCCACACTTCAAGAAACATAGTTTAGATTTTCCTTGGCTAGCATCTTCCTTCTGCTTAGCATCAAACTGGCATTCCACCCTCCTGAATGTGGATTCTGCAGGTTCTTAGCTGTTCCTTTATTTGCCACCTGTATCTACAGTGAGCTTACTTCAGATTGTTGGAAATATCACAGAGTTATGTGGTTGAAGAACTGTGAATATGCTACCTTACGCAAGAGGGACTTTGTAGATGTGATTAAATTGAGGTTGTTGAGATAAGGAGATTATGCTGGATTGTCTGGGTGAGCCCAATATAATTACAAAGGTCAGAGTGTAGGGGTGGGTATAAAAATGGTATCCTGCTGACCATGAAAATAGAGAAAGGGATGATGAAAATTCTTCCCTAGAACTTCTGGAAGGAACATTGACTTCCCAATACATTGATTTGGGGGCAGTGAAACGAATTTCAGACTTCTAGCCTCCAAAAATGTAAGATAATAAATTCATGTTGTTCTAAGCCATTAAGTTTGTGGTAATAAGTTATAGTAGCAATAGGAGGCTAAGATATCCTCTCTGAATGTCACTGTGTTTGGTTCAATGAAAAAATGAGAATAATGATTCTTATTCCTTAGAACTTTTGAACATATCAAATGAGATATATCATGTAAATATATGGGTCCATATTAAATATATGCTGCTGATGAAGATGATAGTGATGGAGATGATGCCAGCAACTCTGCTTCACTTCTAGTTAGGCAGAGCCTCAGCCTCTGCTAAAAATGAGGGTTATTCTTAATTCATGTGATGTTAGGTTATTTTCTATTTCCAACTATCCCCCTAAATAATAAACTCTCTCTCTTTTGCCTGTTTCCAGAGGCCAGCCATGTTCTTTCTTTTTTTTAAATCCTCACGTGGGGATATGTGTGTGTTTTTTAAAAATTGACTTTCAGAGAGAGAGAAAGGGAGAGGCAGTGAGAGTGAGAAAAACATCAATGTGAAAAAGAAACATCGATCGGTTGCCTCCCTCATGCACCCCAACTGGGGATCAAATCTGCAACCCAGGTATGTGCCCTGATAGAGCATTGGACCCATGACCCTTCCAAGCACAGGAGGATGCTCCGACCAACTGAGAGCCACACCGGCCAGGACTGCCAGCCTTGTTCTTATTCCCACATTAACTCAATGCAACTAACAGGACTTTTTGACCATCTATCAGCTACCCACAGTTATACATGCCCGGAATCACTTGGCTCAATCATATTTCTCTTGAGTTTCTATAATTTATGGTTTTAAGGTTGGATGAGGTTACTTTTCCATCCAAAGAGAAGCTTCTTTGGAGGATCTCATGGTCCCATGGCTCTCTACTGCTGTCCTTTTCAGTACCTAGCATGTCCTGAGAGGAGCTGATGATAAATTGTAATACGTGTGACATGATTAGATGCCAATTAAATGGAGTACAATTAAAGAAAAGTAAGAGCACATGCTATATGTGGATAAGTTTGGAAAAGGCCTTAAGGAGAAAGTGTCTTGAGCTGTGACTGAAGGATGGGTAGAATCTGTATAGGAAAACGGGATGAGGTGAGGGGCTTTAAATTAGGGGGGAAAGAAAAACTCCATTGAGCCCACTTAGATGTAAGGATGAACAGGGCTTGCGTGGGAGAGGATCAGCTAACATGGAGATGGAATCAAGGCTGAATCATGATGTTGGCAGGTTTTACAGGTGTTGAAAGGACTGCTCATTTCATCTTATTCTTGAACCTTCTTAGAAACCCATCCTAGCACATCTGCAAGTTTAAATGAAAAGGCATTTATTTCTTTTTCTTTAAAGCAGTCAGAGAATGGTCTGTGCTCTTATCTATCCAAGCTGATTTTCTGGTTGCAGCATCAGGGTTAATGGACATCCATCCTCTCTTCTGCCAAATAGCTTTGACCCTCTAATATTGAATGCCATTAATGGTGATAAAGTTCCAATTTCAGCTATTTTTAAAAGGAAAAAAATGTATAATAGGCATATGGAGTAGCACAGGACTATTCTAAGCATTAAGGGAACTGTTTTGTAGATGGAATAAAGAAATCAGCAGTTTATCTATATTACTGCTTCTCCTCAGTCACATTAATATAAAAGGGGCCAACACATTGGTGAAGGAATAGTGTAGGAGGCTTTATCTACACCAGCATCCCTGGCAAAATCTCAGCTGCCTTCTGGATAGAAGCAAAAAAAAACAGGAAGCAAATAAGATGATTCAGGAAAATAGCAGAGATGGTGAATCAGAGCAGTCCTGGGCTCCTTCAGAGATCATTTACATTCATGTTCAAAAGATGGTGACGCCTTCCTAAAAAACATATAATAAAGTAAATAAAGAGTAACAAATAGCCCATTTCAGGAGCCCAGAGTAAGAAAGGAAAGACATGGGGTTTTTAGGCAAGGGGAGCATTTGAGTACATTTCTTAGATGTGACAGGAGACATGCATCCTTAACAGAAGGAGCACCAGGGCTCAGCGGTTGTTGCCAGGTGCTTCTCACACATTTTCCTTCCTAATGCTTTTGTGAACCTCCAACTATATGGATTCATATGAAATAGATCGGTATAGCACCCTGAAGGTTTTTATTGGTTTTGTGACATTTTTGAAATAACATACAATAAAGTACATGAAACAAATTTTACTTTTGATGAATAATCAAAGGTAAACACACATGCAAGCACTGCCCCAGTCACCACATAGCGGGTGGTCGGTGCCACAGAGGTCCCAGGGTCCCTTCCCATCACTATTCCCTTCTCTCACTCAGAGGTGACCTCTCTTCTGAGCTTCTTTGCAATCACTTTATCGTTCTTTTTTTATACATTTGTCAATTATGTATGCATTCTATAAACACCACAATTTATTTCCCTTGTTTTCTGTATGTTCTATATAAGGAATTATAGATAACCTATTGTGTCTGGCTTTTTTTTTCTTTTAATATTATGTTTATGAGATTAGTCCTTGGTGTTGCTCCTGGCTCTTGCTATTTATTTTTATGTTACTTTAATGGACACTACATTACTCACATGCATGACAGAATAGATGTGTAAACAAGTGGATGTAAATTTCAGATAATATTTCTTAACAGAGTCTTATTTAAGAAGAATACTCATCAGCTCCTAAAGGAATTGTGTTAGTTTTCTATTGCTGTGTAACAAATTGCCACACATTTAGCAATTTCGACCACCACTTACATAGTACCTCCCGGTTCTGAAGGTCAGTGATTTGAAGTAAACTTGACTAGTTTCTCTTTTCTTAGCTACTTAAGGCCAAAATCAAGGTGTCAGCTGCTCTGGTCTCTGATCTGTAGGTCTAGGGAAGAAATCACTTCCAATTCATTCAAATTATTGGTATAATTCATTTTCTTGTGGTTGTGGAACTAAAACCACATCTCCTTGCTGGCTGTTGGCAGGAAGTCATTCTCAGCAACTAGAAGTTGCTCTCAGGTAGCCTCCTGCATCTTCAAAGCCAACCAAGGAACATCAAATTTCAGGTTTCCAATCTCTCTCATTTCCCCTTCTGTCAAGATCTGGAGAAAACTCTGCTTCAAAGTGATTAGATCCATGTGATTAGATGAAACCCACTTGAAAAATCCCTTTTGTCATATTATGTAACATAATTACGGCAGTGATATATCATCATATTTACAGATTTTAGCCATGCTCAAAGGTGGAGGGGACTTTACAAGGTGAGGGTCTTTGAGGGAATCTTAGAATTATGCTCACTATAGAAGAAAACTATAACCATCAAAATGAATGAAATGGTATATACTACCCATTAGATTTATCTAGGAACCAAGGAGATACACACACACACACACTCACACATATATATATATAGTAACTGTCATATGTCTCTTAGATAAATTGCTCTGCCTGTGCCTGAAGATAGGGTGATGATTTATCTCAGCATATGTGTGCTTAGGTCTGGCAGAGCTGCCAAAAGGGAGTTAATCCTCATGAAAGAGACAGGAAAGACTTCCTGGTGGACACGCTTCAGGATGATTCAGATGTTCTCAATGTAATTTTCTGATTTGTGTGATGTTTGGCACTTATTTCAGATAGCTTCCACTATATAGAGGTTCTGAGCAGAAAAAGTTATTCTGATTAAGTAGGATTCTAATCAACCAATCCAAAATGCCAAATTGCACACATTATTAATGTATCTTATTAACAAAATTATTAATATATTTTATTACTGTATTTTATTTGAGTTCATACTATTATGCCACTAAGATAATGAAAAAAGAAGTGAGGCTATTGTATTTTCCCTTCTCCTTTTGATGTCATACTCTTCCAGAAATATTTGAGTCACCAAATGTGATGCTACTTTAATTTTTGAGAAGAGGTACCTGGGGTCCAGGCAAGTTACATTATTAATCCAAGGTCACAAAGCTAGAGTTTGGCAAACTGAAACAGAACCCAATTTTCAGGTTTCTGAGTTCACACAGTAATTAAAATATCTACATAGCTGCCCGTATAAAATCTGCAACCTTACCTGTGCACATTGCTGCATACCAACTACCTACCACAGAACCTAGCAAATGAAGTGGACAGAATATTGGCTTTGGGGCTCTACAAAATTGTATTTGAATCCTGACTGTTACTCATGACTTTGATGACATCAGATAAGTTACTTCAATGTATTGAATCACAGGTTTGTCATTTTTTTTGACTAAGACATAACTCATAGAATGTTATGACAACTGAACATAGTAACACATATAAAATATGTAGCAAATTATGTAACATATAGTAGATGTTAAATTTTATTTAGAAAATAACTTTCAACAAGATTATAGATAATCACCTTGGAAGCACAGAGAGGATAGTAGTGTAAGGACATGGATAGCTGTGAACTGCTTGTTCTCTGCTGCTGAGTGGATGACCTGGGGCAGAAGCAGAATGAAAGCATAAGGAAATATATTAGTTGGGTTCCTTGGAAGCAGAATCTGAGACAAGGCCTTGGCTTCCCTGGGAAGCAGGAGTTAGGGAGTGGGGGGAATGAGATAGGGAGGAAAGAAAGACCAATATTCAGGAGTGTTTTTGAGGTTGTTCCTGTGGATACTGGGGACAGATTCCACAGGACCTCCTAAGAAGCATGGAGAACCCCTATCCCAACAGACCAGCTGAGTGAAGAGCTGCCAGGAATGTTGAGTGAAGATTGTCTGGGGGGCTTTAACCCACACTTCTGGGATGAATTTACACATGGGTTGAGGGAGTTCCCATAGCCTTGGAGAAGACGCCTAAAGTGGAAAGATCCTCTAAGCATCCTTGACAGGTAGAACACAGCCACAGTCAAGCCATAGAGGAGTCTGAGCTGCAGAAGAGGTGAGAGGTTGGCTGAGGGACTCTGATGTGGTGTTAGCTGAGACATCTACCACATGAAGCTAGAGTGGTTTTGCTCAGAGTTATATAAGACCAGCACTTTTTAGAGTGATATGGCTAGAAGAGGTCCACCCTTTTTTCTTTCCAAAATTGACTCAAGTCATTATAATCTTCATGTTCAACTCAATGAGGATGGCCTTAGTTGAAACACAAACTGAAGGAAAAATTCATTCTTGACTGCATACATTTTACAGTACAATGTACTGTAAAATGACCATGCTAATAGACACCAGCTAGACAAGTGTTTTACATAAAGTGGGCCTTAGACTACTTACACCAGAATTACCGGTAAGACCCACATATTTTGTCTTTTGTAATTTCTGTACTGGAAATCTGGGAGTTCTTATGCTATACGGCAGTCTCTCCTTATTCATGGTTCCATGTTCCACAGTTTCAGTTATACATGGTCAACCACAGTCTGAAAATATTAAATGAAAAATCGTAGAAGTAATTCATGAATTTTAAATTGTGCACCATTCTGAATAGTGTGATAAAATCTCGAGCCATCCTGTTCTGCCCTGCCCAGGACCCGAATCATCCCTTTCTCCAACATAATTACATCACATCCATTTATGCTACCTGCCTGTTAGTCACTTAGTAACTAACTCGGTTATCAGATCCACTGTCGTGGTATCTCAGTGCTTGTGTTCAAAGTAACTTTATGATTAGCCTCGCTCTACATCACAAATGCCTACATCATTCACCTGACTTCATCTCATCACATAGGCATTTTATCATCTCACATCATCACAAGAAGAAGGGTGAATACTGTACAATGAGATATTTTGAAAAAGAGACCACATTCCCAAAACATTTTTACAGTATATTGTTATAATTGTTCTATTTTATTATTAGTTATTGTTAACATTTTACTGTGCCTAATTTATAAATTAAACTTTATCATATGTATGCATGTATAGGAAGAAACAGTATATATAAGGGTCAGTACTATCTGCAGTTTCAGGCATCCCCTGGGGGTCTTGGAAGGTATCCTCCATGGATAATGGGGACTACTGTATGTATATATGTTTATACTGTGTGTGTGTGTGTGTGTGTGTGTGTGTGTATAAATTTAACTCTGGGTTCTCTTATTTGTCTTGTACATTCACTTTCTTAAAATTTTCTTTTTAATTCCTTCCATGACAGTAAAATAGAATCTTAGTTGTTCCCTCAGCTATGTCTTTTTTTTTTTTTTTTTTAATCCTTACCCAAGGATATGTTTTTACTGATGCCAGAGTAAGAGGAAGGGAGAGAGATAGAGATAAACAGTGATGTGAGAGAAATACATTGATTGGCTGCCTCATGAGCCCCACCTGGGGATCAAACCTGCAACCCACATATGTGCCCTGACCGAAAATCAAACCTGAAACCCCTTGGTGCACTGGATGATGCTCCAACCAACTGATTCACTTGCCCCTCTGCCATGTATTTTGGTGAAAGTATGGAGAAATAATATATGGAACTATTGGTTGTGGTCCTATTGTGTGCAGTGCTTAGAAGAGAGATTCATTCTTCTGCCATTTATGTGATTACATATGCTTAATGTACCCTGCATATCATAGAAATATCCCATCTCTCAGGTACTAGAGGGGGAGTAAGGTTGACTACATCATTAGAAGAAACAGAGGCTCATAATGCTTGAATGTTTTATTTCAGTCAAGATACCAAAGCAGAGCTCAAGCTGAGATTAGAGCTTTGTTCAATGCCCTAATATTGCTGGCACAGCCCTGTGTGGAGAATGGCACAGTAAATGGCTCACAGGTTTGTTGTTCTGCCTTTAAAAGGAGATAACAACCATACACATTTTTCAGAATGCTCTTTCCTCAGACAGACTATAGTTTTCTTTTCAGTCATTTTATAAAAGTACTTAATTGTGTTGAGCATATAGACAGTGATATCTGGACACAAAAAAATCAGCTTAAGAATAAACAGAATATTTAAGCTCAAGATTTACTTTCTTATCACCTGGTGTCACTGGCGAGTTTTATGTAGGGTTTCTAAAATATATATTCTCTATTACTATAAATATGCCAGTAAATGCAGGATGGACAAATGTGTGGACTGTGACTTTGAAATTCTATTTTATTAAGTGCCTTCAGAATGCCCTTCTATTGTTTCAGGTTCTCGGGGCTCAAACAAGTTTGCTAATAAGATCAGGGTGCAAGCTTTATTAAACACTGACTCATGACAGATTTTATGGTTTTATTATGCAGTCTGACTGTATTATCTTAAGGTTGCATTGTAGAGCTGCCTAAGTTCCATGCTTCTGATATGTTCTCTTTCCAAAAGGGCATCACTGTAATGACAATGTAATGGAAACAGCAGAATTTAATGATTTCAGAACATGATATTTCATAAGCATTACCTGTAATAGATCAGGCAGTGAATGTTTGGCATTTATTATGTCATAAATGGGTAATCACATATTTGGGTGGTGGAATAGATTGAATAATGAGACAGAAGTTATTGGAGTTGAAGTTTTAGGGGGCTGGTTACTTGGAATCTCAGTAACATTGTTTCTATGTAGTTGCTTAGGTATTAAACATATAAAAATCAAAATTAGCCTTTATATTAATATCTCTTTTATCCCTGAGACTTTCAATTAGCTTTTACAATGGTTCAGGAACCAACCCAGAACCCAAAACTAAAACAAGAAAAGTATTTTATACACACCCACACCCACACCCACATTGTAATTTTACACACAATGCTAATAATGTTGACTATTTATTTTACTAGCACACAGAAAATTTAGTTAAAGGGATAGTGCTATATAGAGGCACATTAATACATATATAGTACTTATTATGGATCAAGCCCTATAAATGTTTTATATAAAAATTGATTTATGGTTAACAAGCTAATTATGATGTGGCTACTATTGTAATTTTTATTCTACAGATGAGGAAACTGTGGGAGAAGGAAATGATTGCTACCAGTCTGACAGTGGGAAGAGAAGTAGAAAGATTATGAATATCTGGTATATTCATTCAAAAGGCAGAGATTCGTAGTTATTTATTGTAGGTCAAGGTATCCCTCAGTAACCTCTTCAGACAACATATTATGTCAGCCAAGTAGAATATGTGGGGTTCATAGTGACAGTCCTGAAACAGACTAAATAGAAGGAGCCATTTGTTATCCTACCTCTATCCATCTCCCTCCACCCCTGCAATAACCACACCGTTGTCCATGTCCATGAGTTCTCTCTCTTTTTTTTGGCTCAGTTCCTCCACCCTCACCTGAGAGCTGTCTGCCTGCTCTCTATTTATGAGTCTGTCTCTATTTTGCTAGGTAGTTCAGTTTGTTCATTAAATTCCACATAAGAATGAAATCATATGGAACTTGTCTTTCTTTGACTCGCTTATTTCACTTAGCACAATGTTCCCCAGGTCCATCCATGCTGATGGTAAATGTATCAGTTTTTTTATCCACTCACTTACTGATGGACACTTGGGCCGTTTCCAGATCTTGGCAATTGTAAATAAGGCTGCAATGAACACAGAGGTATATATATTCTTTTGAATTAGTGTTTTGGGTTTTTTCAGATAAGTTCCCAGAAGAGGAATCACTGGGTCATAAGGCAGTTCCATTTTTAATTTTTGAAGTAACTCTCAAATTTTATTTCTAAAGCACTCATACAAATCTTAATTTTATTAATATATTAATTATGATATTAAAATTTCAAATTTAATAGTTTAGAATTTTTTTATTTTTTAAATAAAAGTTATTTTATTTTCATGAAGGTAAACCTATTTATTTATAACTGAAAAACAATAGAAGAGAAATTTATACATTGTGTTGAGAAACTTATATGTTTGGCAATAGTTGAAGATTACACACAGGGATAGAATACACAGAAAAAAAATTAATACAGTTAAAGAAAAAACAACAACTAAGATTGAATTACCTAAAAAAGTAACATTTATGACTCTCTATAATTCCTAAGACTGCTCTGTGGAAGCATCAGTAAATGAAAACAGATTGAGCTTGACAATGGATACAATCAATGATTGAAAACTGGCTACATGAAACTGTCTTTTTTAGAACAAGTAAATATTACCCATCAAAAAAATGGAGTATTGGGTATACTCTGAGATAAAATAATTATATTTTTAGAACGAATATTAACTTAAATTCAAAGATGAGTGATGATTCATAATAATG
The DNA here is from genome assembly GCF_964146895.1 of Miniopterus schreibersii. Taxonomy (NCBI): domain Eukaryota; kingdom Metazoa; phylum Chordata; class Mammalia; order Chiroptera; family Miniopteridae; genus Miniopterus; species Miniopterus schreibersii. The sequence goes on along the minus strand of NC_138106.1, from coordinate 62,625,905 downwards.
CTTATCATTGAACAGTAAATCACCTGATTATTGAACTGTCAGACTGCCTTCTTTACCAGACTGTCAATATACTTTCAAGCTACATATTTTATTTTATTGAATAAAAGGATGAATATATGAATAAACGCATGGCTGTATGGACATATAGAATATATGGATATATAGGGTGTATATAAAAACAAAAGGAAAAAATTAAAATAATCTTAAGTGGGAGAAAACATCACTTTATCTAATTACAAAATGGAGAATTTAGATTGCATTGGTATTTGGAAATAATTTCAAATTAAAATTTTTGCTATTACCACATACAAAGTTTAAGATCTTGCTGAAAATATAGAACTTAAAACCAACATATTTCCTAAAACAGAAGTCGTGGATAAAGGAAAAATGCAATAAAAGCTGAGAGCCTTGCAGTGCTGTTCTCATAATTTGTAGTCACTGCCAGAAAAAAAGCTGCATGAGTGAGGTGAGGGTGAGTGTCAGAGGGGCTGTAGCTAATTTTTAAAAAAATAATGGTACTGGAAGCATTTATGAGATCCATAAAGTTGTTTTATTTTTGACCAGTGACAAAACTCATGGTACAGGACAGATTTGGCCATGCTACACTATTTTGGCCAAATGTCAAATGGGAGACCTAGTCTCTTATTTATATAATGCAGCGAAGCATATCAATTTACTTTAATTTGCTCCTTTAGATTGAATATTAAGAAAGCATGCTGTTAATAAAATGCTTATGATCCTTAATTTGTATTTCAATAATATTCTATGACAAGCACTCTATATATGATCTTGCATTCTGGAATGCATATCTAAGAAGATATGCAGAGTAAAGATTTTTAAAAGTACTTTTTTGTGATCTGAAACAAAATGAATAATTATTAGATTTATTTATATATTTATATCCCTTATCTTGTTCCACCAAGTGTTTGAAATTGCATGTGAAGTGTATGCAATAAAGGGTAAAACAAAATTTTAGATTAGAATAAGATGGAGATGGAAAATAATAAAAAGATGTAAATGCAGACCATTTTGACACTTGCTACAGATGGATCTCAGAATGACTCTATGCTTAATAGTCATAACAGAAGAAAATATGTGATGTTTTTATTGGATTAAAAGCCATTTTAAAATTAAGTTAATCTTTAATTGTACAGCTTTTCTTGATATCTGATTTGATAGAAAATTCCTTTATGACCTCTAAAATAAGACATTATAGTTTATGCTATCTCTAAAGCTACAGTAAATGTCACTGTGTGTATGTACAGATATATATACACACATAAATATGTATGTATACATATATGTTCATATATATATAGTATAAAATAAGTGAATTTATGTATATATTATAATACATATGTAATATATATCTATATATGTAAAATTCAGTAATGAAAATTCTTTTCGAGGGGGTTTGCAAAATTAGTACAAATATGTAATCCAGTATCTGATAACCTGACTTTTTAATTCAAGGACATATTTAGACTATCTTAAGAGGATTTCTTACTCCAAGATCTGTGTCATCATTGAGGTCCCAGTGGTGAGATTCAGGGATGTTTTTAACCATCCCAAATTTCTGTAGATACCACATGTACCTTTTTGCATTTCCCCTACTTACAGGATCACATAGCATCCTCAAAGTGAATTATAACCTACAAAGTTGAGGAAACCATTGCATGACATTGTGCTTATTGAATTTTTAAATTCTGAATTAGCATGTAAAGTTATGTCCTTTGATGATTTATTACTATTTAATTGCTAGTATTTAAGTGATTTCCTATTGGTATCAACAATGTCAGAAATCTGGGCCCCTTTTTTGTGGTATTTATGATTTTTATTTAAAAGTATTGTTTTAGATAACATATATGATTTTCCCCTAGAATCTTTCCCTATAGAGTTTAGCATATGTCTGGAAAGTCTTAACTATTAAGGATATAGAGTTGTTAAAATAAAAGCCACAAGTAAGTTGTTTATGAACCAATATTTGGGGAAGGGTTCCAGTTTTCTTTATTTTTATATTGTCTCAATTAATGAAACCCATTAAATATATGTCTTCATGTAATACCCAGGTCTCCACATATTATATATATATTTTTAATATATCTTTATTGATTTCAGAGAGAGGAAAGAAGAGAAAGAGAGGGAGATAGAAACATCAATGATGAGAGAGTCATTGATCGGCTGCCTCCTGCAGGCCCCCGACTAGGGATGGAGCCTGCCACCCAGGCATGTGCCCTGACCAGGAATAGGACCCAGATTGCCTGGATCCTAGGTCGATGCTCAACCGCTGAGCCACGCCTGGCCTGGCAATAATTCTTATATATAAGCTATTTTCTTCCAGCTCAGAGTTTATACCTGCTACTTTGAAGATACTTGCTAGTATCTTAATTCACTTACAATTCTGGAGACAATGTGGGATGACAGGGGTGGGGGATGAGGGCAGTTGCCATCTACTTGCACGGGAACTGTCTTAGATGAGGTCACTGCAAATGTCCAGGCAGGGCACAGCTGTCACTAGGCCGCAGCAGAGGCACTTTTTCTTTTCTTAAAGAGACATTTTGTGATTTGTGAGTTGACATTCTTAGAATCATCATGATTCATACAAATGCCCCATTCTACTTTTCAGAGTCCTAGTTAATCCCTTACATTTTATGAGCTCTGGTGCGGCTGATAAATCCATTTATGTTGTAATTTAGCAACCTGTAGTAGAAGTTTCTGCCTCGCTTTTCAGTCTCAGCAGCCCAACCCTGCATCTCTAAGAGATAAGAGATTCTTTTAGGATAAACATGGGAGCTTTCTTGTTCTTTACTATTAATTAAGCCGATAATTTAAAACATTAAACTTACCTTTTTTTTAAATAAAAAATCTCTAGTGCCATCTGAATTGTCAGCCTACTTCACATTATTTGTGCTTTTCAATCTCATCATGACAATCTGTCACAGCAGCCAGCTGGTCTGCCAGAGTTTGCCTTCAATGTGTATTTCATTCCAGGGAATTACAAGATAATATGTAACTATTTTGGCATACATCTGTGGCCTGATGGTATCCCATTTTCCAACTTCCAAAACAACTGAGTCAGATAAACCAATTCTGTGAGAGTTAGTTTCTTGCAACCTCTCCAGTTACCAACTACTCTCTCAGTCCACGTCCTAGGTATTCTAAATAAAGAGAACTTAATTCAGGAAAGTTGATGATGAAATATTGTTAGAAGTGCTTGGTTAAGGAAAAATTTTTAAAAAGCACTAAACCTTTTATTTAAAGACTAGATGATTTTAGTTGCAATCCAGAAGTTAGGCAGCAGCTGCTACTATCAACGTTGCCTCCACAGTTCCTTGCATTTATGACACTAGTAACTAGATCTTAGATACCCTAGGAACACTCATGTCTTTCAGCCCTTCTTTAAGAGCTCCAGAAAGATGACTCATTCCATCCCTGCCTTTCAAGTCTTGCACGAATGGATCTCAATGGCAGAAACTAAATTGCATCCAGTACCTTAACCACAAAAGTACCTGAAAAAAGGTTGTTTAGCCCTGCAATACAGGATGATGGAGCACTGGAGGAATTTGTTTTATTCAGTCTTTTCAGCATCACTAGACATAGTTGATTTTTTTTTTTTAAAGTACTTTCTATGTAATGGAATTTTTCTGTTTTCGCTCCAAATACAGTACCTGCCATTTCTGAGGATTCTTTTCTGTATAAAATGAGTAAGGAAAATGGGGACAGTAGGATAGGCCCACAATCTATTTTTTTTTTAAAATCTGTATCCAAGGATATTTTTTCCATTGCTTTTCAAAGAGAGTGGAAGAGGGAGATTGAGCAAGATAGAAACATTGATGTGAGACACATTAATTGGTTGCCTCCTGCCTGTGCCCAACCAGGGACAGAGATGGAGCCAGCAACCAAGGTATGTGTCCTTGGCTGGAATTGAACCCAGGGTGACCCTTCAGTCGGCAGGCCAATGCTCTAACCACTGAGGCAAACTGGGTAGGGCCATAATCTTTTATATGATAGCAAGGAAGACCTCTGAATGGGTGTCCTTTATGTAGAAACTGGAAGTCTCTGTGCATGTGCATGGGCACATGCAAATATGGGGTAGGTTTTTAGGAATAACGCCAATCTTTTTCTTTTTTCTCTCCTTTCCCCTTCTTTCTCTTCAGTGGCAGCTGTGGAGACCATATGCTGAAGGTGGCAGCATCACAATATAGAATGTCTTGGAGTTTGTTTAACTTTTTGAAGGGAAGTCATACAAGAGATAGCTACCCTATTATAAAGAACTATGTACTGCTAGTTGAAATAAGTCAGTCAGAGAAAGACAAGTACCATAGGATTTCACTCATATGTGGAATATAGTGTATAAAATAAAGTAACAAACAAAAAAGAAACAGATTCATAGGTAGAGAACACTGACAGCTATCAGAGGGGAGGAGAGTTTTAGGACTGGGCGAAAAAGGTGAAGGGATTAAGAAAAACAAAAAATTGTAATACATTTACACAATAGAATACTATGCAGTTGTTAAAAAAAAGGGTCTATTACCCTTTGAGATAGGTTGGAGGGAACTGGAGATGATTATGATAAGCAAAATAAGCCAGTCAGAGAAAGACAAATATCACATGATTTCACTTACATGTGAAATCTAATAAAAATAATAAATTGATAAAGAAAATAGAGCCAGAGGCATGGAAACATGGAACAGACTGACAAATTTCAGAGGGAAGCAGTAGGGGGTGGGAATTAACCAAAGAACTTAGATGCATATATGCATTGCCATGGACACAGACAATAATATGGAGAAAGCCTGGGGAGGGGATGGGAGGAGGGTGGAGGTGGTCAATGGAGGGAAAAGGGGGACATCTGAAAAACTTTCAACAATAAAGATAAAAAAAAAAAAAAAGAGTTGATGGGATGTTCATTTTCTTGTGATTGCAAGATCAAGGATGTGAACATAGAAGTGAATGATTGAAGAGATATAAAGGAAAAATAAAGTCACCAACTATGAGGAGATTAACAAACCGAGAGGCCAAAGGTTTGTGGAAAAGAATTTGAAAGACATTTGATTCATCCATTCCAGTACTTTAGATATTCTAGCTTTATTAATGAAGTCAGAATAGCTGAGAACTTATATTGGAACTCTCTGGACTTTTTCTCTTTACATTTTACAGATATACTTTTGGTTAGGCAAAAATAATAAATGCTCATATAATAAAAACAAGAGCATTGATGTCAGAATGCCCACCTTCTTGTCCTGGTTTAGTCACTTACTAATTAAGTGGCACTTGTAAATTGTCCTACTCTAGAAAACATTTTTTTTCCCTAATGTAAAAGGAAATTTGAAGAATAATTAAAGACAATACTTTCTTAATGTCTTGGTTATTGAATTATTGTCATTATTGTGTAATGTCATGGCTTCCAACTTTGCTTGATGACCTGGTATTAAATTCACCACTAAATTTACTGTAGGGACATTGGAGAAGACAGTATTCACTATATCATATATTGTTACCCACATAACTCCTTACTTTACACAAGCATGCACACACACACAAATAAAAAATAATAATAATTTAAAAAACAAAACCATAAAGAACCTTCCAGCTTGAAATGCTGAGGGAAATTAGCTTCCACTGAAAAACTATTGAGTATTTTCAGATTCTTTACAAACCATGCTAATGAATGTTTAATACCTTTTAACTGTGGTGACTAAGTAAGTAGAGTCAAAATTGTGACTTAACTTTAGTATAGGAAAGGATTCAGAAAATAGCTTCTATATAGCCTCTTCCCTTCCTTAATCATAATCTTATATTTAAATTTATATCTAACATTTATTCATTACTTATTGTATACACTCTTTGCAAATTACCCCAAATACTTTATGTGTGTGTGAGTGATAACCTCAATATTTTCGATTCTGTAGCAACAAATTATTGAAGAAAAATGGAAGTCCAGAAAAAGAAGATTTCTACTGCTATAAATTTTTATTTTATTTTAATAATACAGGGTTTTCCATTTTGAAACTAGAATGAAGCAGTTCTCATTTTATGTGGTGCAAACTGAGCCTGTGTTCTAATACACCTCTTTCTATATGTCTCATTTTTACTTATTTGAAAGTTTAGTTGTACTCAGCCATAAGAAAAGTTGAAATACTACCATTTGTGACCACATGGATAGATCTTGAGAATATCATGCTAAGTGAAATAAGTCAGACAAAAAAGTTAAGAACCATATGATTTCACTCAATGTGGGATATAAAACTGAAAGTAACAAATGAACAAACAAGAAAAACAAGCAAAAAAACCTAGTACACAAGAGTATGGTGATTACCAGAGGGAAGGGGGTGGGAGGGTTGTAAAGGGGAAAGGGGGTGAAATATATGGTAACAAAAGAAGATTTAACTTTGGATGGTGGGCACACAATGCAATATACAAATGAGGTACCATAGAAGTGTACACTTGAAATCCATATTATCTTATTAACCAATGTCACCCAAATAAATTTAATTAAAAATAAAAGTAATAAAATAAGTTAGTTAAGCATTATCTATTCACCTTGTTTCTTAACTTGGCCCAATCTATGTTATAATTATTCTTTCTTTACATTGTGATTCCCAGAGTCTAACAAGGATTCTAGAGCTTTTTTCTCAATTTCATTTTTATTGATATTTTAATGGTAAAGTGAAATTTTAAAAAAGAGATGAAGTACTATCTCCTACTCTAACATTGAGTGAAGTAGATAACATTTTAATAATGTCCTATTTTCATCCCTGAAAGTATGGTTTGCTATACTGTGGCTGAGACATTATATTAAGTAGAACAACTGTGAGCATCTTTGAGAAATTGCTCAGAGTTTAAATGTTTCTTACTTTTCATACTAGCAAATGATTTCATCTTTGACCTGTAATTTGACATTCTAAGCATAGGGTGTTCTATATGTTAATAGCAAATGTGATTAAGTCAATTGGATTTCATCCAATCTCCCACTTATTTTGATACTGGGAAGGCAGAGGATACATTATTTAATTTCAACCTTACATAAATTTCAAGAAAGGCAAATACACAACAATCAAATGAAGAAAGTGCAGTTGCTATCTGTCCTGACAATAGGCTCAGTGAAGTCGGGCACATGATAAACCAAACAGGGTCTCATAAACTGTTCTTTTCTAGACAGATTTATATTTAACTTTAGGAGATATTTGTTCTATACCTACTGTGTGGAAAATACCAAGTTCTTAAAAGACAGAATAAATGAAAACAAAATAGTCCAGGCTTCAAGGAGTAACTCTTGTGTGCATAGTATTACCCAAGTTCAGAGAGGAAAAAAAAAAAAATCTTATAATGTGTACCTGATGAGTAACTTTAAAAAATTTTCTAAGTAATAGAAAACTGAGAATATATAACATTTGACACCGAGGTAACTTGGGCATATGAAGTCTGAGATTTAAGAAGCTTATCCTGTTTAAATTCTTAAGTCATTCGCCTGATTTTTGAGTTTTCTAAAATTTGTCCCTACTTTATTATTTAATCTGATTTTCTTCTATACTTATACATATCTTCTGCTTCATTTCTTTAATTTATTCATATCCTTTATAAAAAATATATTGACATCAATGAAAAATGAAATAAATGGAGAGGTAGTCCATGTTCATGGATTAGAAGACTCAATACTGTCAAGATGTCAGTTTTTCTCAACTTGATTTGTAGATTCATAGCAATTCTAATCCAAATCCCAGCAAGTGCTTTTTTGGATATTGACAAACTTGTTTTAAGGTTTATATGGTGAGGTAGAGAACCCAGATAGTCAACTCTGTAGTGAAAGAGAAGAATGAGGTTGGAGAACTGACACTATTCAACTTCAAGACATAACTATCAAGTTATAATAATCAAGGCAGTCTGATATTAATGAAAGAATACACAACAAATAGATCACTGGAATAGAATAGAGAGTTCTTAAGTAGATTCATATAATAGAAAAATAAAGTCAACCGATCTTTGACAAAGGAACAAAAGCAATACAACCAGGAAAAAGAAAGCCTTTTTAACAAAAGGTGGAATAATTTGACGATCATGTGCACAAAAGAAACTTGGATACAGACTTTACACCATTCACAAAAATTAACTCAAAATGATTCATAGACTCAAATATAAAATGTAAAAACTATAAAAATCTTAGAAGATAACATAGGAGAAAGCCTAAATAATCTTGAATTTGGTAATGATATAATAAGAATTGATAAGCTCACCTTCCTTAAAATTAAAAAAAAAAAAATTCTCCATGGAAGACACTGTCAAGAGAAATGAAAAGACCCATAAATGACTGGGAGAAAATATTTGCAAAAACAGCTCATGAGAGACTGTTGGCCAATATATACAAAGAACTCTTAAAACTCAACAATAAGAAAATGATCACTCGATGAAATATTAGGCCAAAGACCTTAACAGACATCTCACCTAGGAAAGTGTACATGGTGGGATTCAAGAAGAGGGCTGAACTCAGTGGGATTCCAGTATTTAAGAGTTGGAGAAAGGAGAAGTTGGTTGTTAAAGAGCAGCCAGAGAGGTAAGGGGAAAACTGCGGTAAAAGCAGAGGGAGAGCATATTCTGATGAGGGTGTGGTCAATAGAGTTAAATGCTAGAATGTGACCTTGTACGATGAGGACTGAAGCTTGTCTGTGACAATTCAGAGCTGCTGCAAGGGGAGTGATAAGAACAGAAGCTAGGCTGGAGAGGGGTGAAGCATGGAGCATGAGAGAATGTCCATGAGAATGAGGGACAATTGGAGTCATGGATGGAAAGGAATTTAAGGCGAGGAACCTTTTTAAAGAAATGGGAAACCTAAGCATGTTTAAGTACTAGACAGAAAATTTGGTAGAGAAGAAAAGGTTGGAAATAATAGAAGCAGAGGGGGATCCTCCCAGCCCAAAGCCCCTGGGGAAGCAGGAGGTGATGATTCAGGGTACCAGGATAGGCAACCCTTCCTTTGTAACAGGAAGTCAATACGGGGTGGAGCTCAGGTTTAGGCCTTTCTGTCTGCTTCCTAAACACTTGTTTGTTTTAAGGGACAGAAAGAGAATTATAATAGATGTGAAAGGTAGGGTAGAGGGCTCCAGGGTTCAATGAAAAGTCAGTATGGTGGCTTTGGGTGACCTCTGAGAGAGCAGTTTCAGTAGCTTGGAGGCAACCTAGAGGGGGAGTGGGCGGTGAAGGAAAGGGTGCAGTGGGTGCAAACACGGCTCAAGGAAACAGGTTGTGAAAAGAAATAGATGCACAATGGTGCCAGAATAAACACAGGCAGGTGGGGGAGGAGCGGAAGGCTATAGGAGGGTGTGGAAGAGCGACCCAGCAACTCAGGGCAGGTCCTTGCTCAGAGGCCCCCCGAGGGCTGAAGATGTAACGCACCCGGGGCCCTGGCTGCCCGAGCTGCTGGGCTGAACCCCACGAGGCGCCAGAAGTCCCAGAGCCCTCCATCCTCAGAAATAGAAGGGCTCCACCAGAGGCTGCCAGGTGTGTAGGCTGATTTTAGAGAGGTGGAAAATAGCCTCTGAAGGGGCCTGTTACTCCCCAAGGCCACGCAGGGGCAGCTCAGAGGCCTCCAGGCCCCTTCCTTAGAGACTTTGGCCACACACAAACCCGTGCCCCTGCAGGTAAGGCTTCTATCATGCTTCTTTTACCTGAAGAATGTCCTTTAACATGTAATAAACAGTATTGGATTCTCTCATTTTTTTGTCTGCAATAGTTTTCTTGGCTTCCTTTTTAAAAATATTTTCAACTGTTAACACATTTTTTGAAGTTCTTCTTTCCTTCGCTGTATCCACGTGTACTCCGTTGTGGCTCAAGTTTTTTTGTGTGTTGCTTTTTTCTGGAGGGGTGACAGTTCCATGTGAAACTGTGCTTTCCTGCAATGGTGCCTTATTCCAGTCTCTGACTTTGCTCAAATTGCTCTTGTTACCTCTTCTGACATCCATGGAAAAGTTCAAGATTGAGTGTAAGATCCCTGGTGTCTGTGGCTCTAGGAAGTCCTATACTCTCAGGCTATCCCACAATTGTCCTTTAGCAGTTTGTTAAAAACTTTAGCTGAAATCTTCTCACTGGCTTGTATGACAGCTCAGTTTTCCTTCTATGTCCTACCCCAGATAAGCCACCACTCACATCTTCCTGAAGGTGCTGATCTTTCCTTAGATTTAAGCCTGTTTGTTTCCCTTGTGACCTGAGCTGTGTGATGAATTCAAAACAAATTACATATAACTTTGTAGATTATTAAATTTATTCTTATTGTTTGAATGGGAATTGTGCTCTTGCAACCTTTCTACATCCTAACTGGGAGACAAACTTTTCTGGAGAAGAGTTTTTCTTCAGATAGAAACCATGAAAACTGGTGCAGGCTTCACATAATGAGAAAGTGGCTCACATTTATGTTTGGCTACTGAGGTTATTCAACTAGCAGTTGTGTTGGCATCACCATTTGAAAATTTAGGTCTTCTTTAGAAGGTTAGAACAATATTTTTAAAATATATATGTTTTTGTTGATTTCAGAGAGAGGAAAGGAGAGGGAGAGAGAGACAGAAACATCCATGATGAGAGAGTCATCAATCAGCAGCCTCCTGCATTCCCCCTACCCCAGCACAACCTGGGCATGTGCCCTGACCAGGAATCAAACCATGACCTCCTGGTTCATGAGTCAAAGCTTAACTGCAGAGCCTCACCAGCAGGACCAACATTTTTTTCTATGACCAAAATATGTATATAATATATTGTAAAAATGATGCTTCTGGCATATCATTATTAAACTGTAGGCTTTGAGTTACTATTATTTATTTATTCATTTATTTTTAATTGATTTTTAGAGAGAGGAAGTGGGAGGGGAGAGAGAGAGAGAGCAATTGGTTGCCTTCTAAAGAGAGATCAAACTGAAACCTAGGTATGTGCCCTGACCAGGAATCGAACCTGCCACCTTTTGGTGCATGGGATTACGCACCAGCCAACTGAGGCATACAGGTGAGGGCTATTTATTTATTTATTTCTAGTAGAGTGACAAATTAAATGGATGTTCTTATGTAGAAATATCAGAAGCTATAAAAGTGGCTATTTTAGCAAGATCTCACAGTATGAAAGCTGATTTTATTTCCTGTTCATTTGAACTTTTAGAATTTGTATTTATCTTTGGAACATTTTAAAATGTGAGCATGCTTTCTTAGACAATCCAATAATTAATTTTAACACATCACAATTCTTAATTCTAATGTATTGCATCATTTCCATTAAATTTCATTTCATCACTCTTGCCATTATCACACTTAACTTAATCAGTGTGAAAACTACTTAAAAGTGCAGTTTATATAAAAGATACAAATGCATTCTTGACTTCTAATGAATAGAATAAATAGTCTGATGCACTCAGGAAAATAGTTTTTAAAAGTTGTTATCAGTAATAAACAGGAAGTATTCAGTGTTTACTCAGCTGGGTCAAAAAGCTAGAAGCAGAGTCCTGGCTTGTGTGGCTCTGTTGGTTGGAGCATCCTTTGGTACGCTGAAAGGTTGAGAGTTAGATTCCTGGCCAGGGCACATACCTAGGTTGCAGGCTTGATCCCTGGTTGGGGCATATAAGGAAGGCAACCGATCGATGGATGTTCTCTCACATTGATATCTCTCTCTTCCCCGCCCCTTCTTCTCTCTCCCCCTTACCCTCTCTCTAAAATTAATAAGCATATCTTTGGGTAAGGATTTGACAAAAAGCTAGAAGTAAAGTGATTCTCAAAAATATAAATAACAACCATTTATCATAAATGTGTTTTGCCCTCACATTATCTTTTTATATTGTCTTTGTCAAAAATTGGGTAAAGAAATAGGAATGAAAGTAGGTGGATTGGATGTGGGGTAAGGTCTTTTTGAATACTTCTATCTTGTCAGTGAAACATTTACAAGGTGAACACCTGGAAATGAGGAATGTCCCAGGGGTGGAGCAATGGGGAGAGAGATTTTGTTAGTTTGATGAGAGAGAAAAATGGATATACTATTTATCAGAAGGGTGGGTGACCAAATTGGTTAGGGAAATACAATAGAATTCCCAGAAAAGAAAAAGCTAAAGGAGTTCATCATCACCAAACCAGTATTACAAGAAATGTTAAAGGGATTTCCTTAAGAAGAAGAAGAAACAAAATAGAAAATAAGTATAAAAAAACTGGCAGTAACTACATACCTATCAATGATTACTTTAAATGTAAATGGATTAAGCACTCCAATCAAAAGACAATAGGTGGCTGAACCAATAAGGAAACAAGACCCATGCATAAACTGCCTACAGGATGCCCAGCCCAGGTCAAAGGACACATAGCCTGAAAGTAAGGCCTAGGTCAGAAGTCTTCAAGACTGTCCTGCAGGTCTGACACATGTAAAATGAGAGCAAAGACAGGAAAACTGAGTAACAGAGATTCAGACTGATGGGCAGATCTGAGGATGTTTTGACCAGGCCAATGTGAAGCCTTCCAGCTAATGTTGACTGTTCGGAGGGTCCACGTTGGGCAGAAAGAGCGGCTACAGTAGTCTCGTCATACCCAGCTGTTGGCTGGAGCAGTGGGCGAAGCTCGGCTTTGGCTGGAGCATCACAGAGTCTGCAGGTGCTGCAGGTTGAGGCCCTGTCAGCTCTGCTCACCGCAGCAGCTTCTCTTGAGAGATCTCAGCTGTGCGTGTCCGACTCACATGTTCAACTTGGGGATGTGTTTTACTCCAGCCATGTTTGGCTACTCTGATTAGTTTGAGGAGAATGTGGAATGTTATAATTAAGTAGATTTGAGAATTTCCTGGGTGGTAATGTGAAGGGAAAGAGGGATAAACAAATTGAAACATAACCAATGGCACTAAATGACCATGCAAACAAGAAGCTGACGTCTCTTTATTAAGGTAAACACCCTTAATTCCTTAATTTTCTCTGCAAGTTTCTGAATATAAAAGTATAAAAGAGACTTTTATATATATAATATATATATGTGTTTGTCCATATATATATATATATATATATATATATACATATATATATAGAGAGAGAGAGAAACAATATCCGAAGGTATCAATTTATACATATGATTTAGATGTGAGAGGAGAGAGATGAATTTGTTGCTTCCTGGCTAGGTTTCAATTCCCATGTGTTTCCTATATTCTTAGCCATACTGAATTTGATTTTAATTTCATACATCCATTGCAGCATTGGTCTTAAATTCCATTGAACTACTTAATCATATGCTCAAATGAAGAGAAGAAATTGAATGTATTGAACTTGTTATATTGAGAGATGATATGCAGTTCTACAAAGTTGTGCCTTGGTATAAGAATTTGAAGGGTGCTTTGGACTCTGAAGAATTTAAACATTATCCACTAACTTTAGGATTAAATCCCAGAGTAAGACTATCTTCCCAACTACTGCCTACATCTGGGTTCCCTTTTAGTTTGCCTCCACTTGCCTATTTGGATATTCCACTCCCTGAATAAATATTGAGGAACTAGCAAATCCCTGTTTATATGTGACTTTGCCCACCTGATGCCAACTTCTAGCTGCAAGACTGGAATTTATTTCCATTTGTCTTGGGTCCATCCCCTCAGTTTTCTTCCTACTTTGATGAGCAGTTCTAGTTTCCAATCTGAACCTTCTTTAATATATCTTATCATGCTCCAATTAACAAAGCTGTGCCTGGTTATGTCAGTGATGTTAATAAGTAAATAATAATAATTACAGTCATTTATATAGTCTCCAGTAAGTGCCAGAAAATGAGTTATCTTCTGAAAGCCCTAAGAAATATTCATGTTCAATCCTCATAGCAACACTATATTTTATTATTGTTATCTTTATTTACACATTAGAAAAATGAAGACCAGATAATATAACTTGTCTAAATTTATACAATAAATTGTGGTGCCAGAGAGGAAAAACAAGCTGACTTCAAATTCTCTTTTAATTATTGTCTTATACCCTTAGTGCTAGGCACTAAATATATCTGTTCATAAATGTCTGATGGCTCACATTTCACACAGATTCATCTCCTTTTTAAGTTCCCCATATTAAAAGATAAAGCAACAACACTGTCTACTTACAGAAAAAAGAATAATCCTATGTCTATACAAGGCCATCATTAGATACTTGTTGATTTCTTTCAGACCCTGAACACATGCCTTCTTGCTCACATTTATTGATGCTTCAGGGTAACTATTTTTGGTTATAGCTATAATCATAACTGTCAAACAGAAGTGTATGTAATTTTTTTCTCTTATAGTTTCAAGTCCTATTTTCATTAGAATCATTGCTATAGGGCTTGAGGCTTTTCAGATCATAAAGCTGGCCTCCTAAATCAGAAACAGAAAGGACTATTCTACAGGATGTTACATGCTTCCAGATGTGTGTCAAAATAAAGCAATATGCTTGTTAAAGGATGATTTTTACCTATTTCTCTCTTTCATGGCCCAGGAGTTACACTTTCCAAACTATATTGGAAAATTAATTAAAATTTCACTGGCTGAAGAGCAAATTGGAATTTTTGTAAGGTCAATGATAGTTTTTCACTGCTGAAGGGAAGCAACAACCTGTCGGATGGTGCCCTGTTTCTTTAACATTTTTCTGTCCATCAGTTGCAGCATCTGTTTTTGAATGTCATGAGGAAATAGCTTTCAGCATTTACATCAAGGGTTTCATTTTAAGTAAAGGATTTTATTAGATAAAATGAGACAGACTTTTTCTTGCTTTTCCTTATAGTCTTTATAGCAGCTGAGAGTCTGTTTTGCTTTACACAGAAGTATTTTCTCCTACTGGATTGAGTATAATGTATGATTATCAATTTCACTGGAAAATTGTTGCAAAATTCAAGGTGCCATAATAATTTTTCTGTTACATAGGAATCTCGATTAGTAAGAACTATTTGAGAAATCATATAGGTATGAGAAATCATAATTAAAAGGAAAAATGCTTTCATATTTGTATTCTGTGTTCCTTATATATCATATAACTGATCTTGAATTTGTTGAACACTAAGAAACAAATAAGTATTTGAGTAATATTATAATATTGTAATAATACATGATATATTACAGTAATATCATTTGTTAAAATATAGTAGCATGCACTTATGAGAATATAAGGGGTTAAATGTTTAACAAGGTGTCCACAATTTTTTAAAGACCATCTCATTATAGATTATTATACATGAAATTAACTACATCTTATTCTAAGATTTCTTCCAAGTAAAAAGTAGCAAAGTAGTATCCTGAATTAAATCTTGAAAATTGATGACTAAATTTAAACATCACATGTTCAAAATCTCATAAACCAAGTAAAATTTTTCAACAATAATTTTTAATTTATTATGTTAATAAAATAAGAAAAATATAACACTCAGGTTTAACTCCTTAATATTTTATGTTTTATTTACAATTTTGAGAATCTGATAATAAGTTGTGGACCTGCTCACTACTCCCTCCCTTTCAAAACAATGTATATAAACACACAATATTTTCATGCAATTTGCTTTGGTTTGTATTGGAAATAAATTTCCTTTGTAAAAATATAAAGTCGCCCTGCCAGGCATGGCTCAGCGGTTGAGCATCGACCTAGGATCCAGAAGATCGAGGTTCAATTCCCAGTCAGGGCACATGCCCGGGCTGTGGACTCGATCCCCAGTAGGGGGCGTGCAGGAGGCAGCTGATCAATGACTCTCATCATTGATGTTTCTACCTCTCTCGCTCCTTTTCCCTTCCTCTCTCTGAAATCAAGTATAAAAAAATAAAATACAATAAAAATATAAAGTCATTTAAAAAAATATTTTCATACTCCATTTTTGAAATGAAAATAATTTCTTTTTTTTTAATAAAGACATAAATGCAAATTGTGCAAATAAAACCAAAAATAGGAAAAATAATTCTGCTCAAAAGTATGTTTAAATGAGTAAGTTGCCGGTATTTGTCTTGAATAAGAAGTTGGTATTTTGGATTTCACTTTGATATGGCAAAGCTCATGTCATCTTTAATATATAGTTGAGCTTTTTAAGTTTTCATTTCAATAATAATAAAAGTTTTATTTGATTCACAGAGGTTCATAGAAACACATCAAATGAGAATTCCTATAGTTGCCAAGCAAGGGACAGTTTGTGTCAAGGAATTCTTGATTGTTTTCCCAAGGGTCTGAGTCAGATTCATGTTAGATTATTTCTTTTCTTTTAAATAAATTAGGATATATGTATATTTGCAATTTGGTATTATTCACATTTCAGCAAGAAAATATTAAAATCTATACTTTAACTTTAAAATGTTATGAGAAATTTCAAAAGGGTCCTGCATTATTTTCTGGTATTTGCAGAATTCTGCCTAAGAAACTGATGAGTCCTTGTAATCCCTGATTTCAGCCCAGAGAAGTACTTTTTCTAGTCCTAGAGAATTCAATAGTTGTCTCTACTGACTCTATAATATTAGTATTAATGTCTCAGTGCTAAGATGTTATTTAGCCCTTTCACTCTCATTTTCTCAGTTTTCTCATGTTGCCTTAGTCTTCTGATAGCAACAGAGATCAAGGTGATACAATAAAAGCCAGGTGTTCATGCAGTTGTCACAGGCCATCAAGAAAAGGGACTTTTCAGAGACTCCATATCTAGTGACGGCATCTGATACAATCAATGAGAAGATAGGCCTTTATCATCACCTGGTTTATTCATTCTTATAATGATCATTTATCTGGATTCCTGATGTGTCTGAAAAGCCATTCTGGGCTAGGGCAGAATTTTCTTAGGACTAGAGCTACGAGGTGGGCAGTGTGGAAGGCAAGGAGCTGTTCTGCTGCTGTGAGGCCATTGAATGCAGAGGGCATCTTCTTTAGAGGACACCCTTCTTTCTTACCTTCTAACTGAACTTTCCTCAGAAACGAGGTCTTCCTGTCGAAGTCTGACTCACAAGACTCTAGTGTAGCTACTGCCCCAGCTCCTAGTAGATAGGAATGGGGGTTCTGGATCAGGAGATCCCTTTCAGAGTGGTGCTAGCAGGCAGGGTCTCTCCTCCACCCCCTAAGGCACTAGGGGGTGGGGAGAGGTTACTGTTCTAACCTGGGCCTGGCATCCCTTCAGCGCTATTGCTCATCCCTCCCCTCCTACATTTATTGAAGTGTTCATGCTTCTAACAGGCCTTATTCCTGGAATGAAGGCTATGTACTTAGTATCTCTGGTTTGAACTGGTCTTTTAACAAGATGCTAAGACTAAGACAAAAAAAATTACTTATTGGCAACTCATATATACCTCCTTATAATTTTATCCTATTTCTGTTTCTAAAAGATCAAAATTGCAACTTTTAGGAGTGATGTTATGTAGTTTGGTTGAATTCCAACTGTATCTTTTATGTTTGTTTGTTTTGACCCTTCTCATCTCTGTGATCACACAAATCATAAATGCTGTAGGTTCTTCTCTTTAACTCACTTCTCCAGAATAAACTATGGGTTCAATATGCTGTCCTAAGTTTACTAACTTTGCACAAATCACTTCTGACAGGATTATAAGTTTGTGTATATGTATACACAAACACATAATAGCTCTGCCTAAAGCATATTTAATATGATTTATGGTCAACTGTACCCCCAAAATGACCCTCTCACATGTTCTATCTGTTTACTTACATTTCCATTTGCCTACATAAAAGCTCACCTTAAATTTTCTACATTCTTCTCTTCTGATAACTACTCCCCATCAGTGTCTTTATAAATCTGCTTCTATTTTAGCTAAAGAGTTTCTGAAACATCAATAAAGATGACAGCTGAACCTTGTTTTGAAAGATTTACCTCATTTCTGTGGCAAATTTATCTGCCGTTTATAGCCAATCCATGAACATGCTTTTCCCTCAGACATTATTCTGAGAGTTGACTTCCCTATTCTTTCAAAAATATTAAGCTTCATGCTTTTGGCAGAGTGTAGGTTCAGGCAACTTGCTTGTGTAGCTCAGTGATATCCTGAGCACTGAGATCAAACTGACAAGTTAGTGGAACAGTGATTCCTAAAGCCTTGTCCACAGAGCCTGGGGTTCCCTGAGACCCTTTCAAGGAGTCTGCAATGTCAAAACAACTTCACAGTACCAGATTATCATTGCCTTTTTAACTCTCATTTTCACATGTGTGATGAGTGGAGTTTTCCAGACACTATATAATTTGTTATGGGAATAGAATGAATGCAGAAGCAGGTATGAACATTTTGCTGTTTCTGTTAAGAGAGAGATTAAGGAGAATTGTAAAATATAAACAATGCCATTCTGCCTCTGATTTTTTGTTGTTTCAGGAAGTACAGATATTTTTATAAACATGTATTTATGTTAATATTTAATGACTTTATTTATGTCAGTTTTAAATGAAATGATGAATACTTTTAAGTTTTTGTTTTACTCTCAAATACGGTAATTATAGACATAGCTTGCCTAGACCAAAACTCTTTGGGAGCCTCAATATCTTTCAAGAGTATCAGAGGGTCCTGAAGCCAAATGCTTGAGAAAAAATATTACGGAGGCTGTCTAAACTCTTCTCAAATCTTTAATATATAGCCAATCTTCTATATACAGAGGCAGAACAACCTGTAAAGCCAGCTCTGGTCAGTACCAAAACAAGTGTTTGTTCAGGTCCCATGTCCAGCTGGGACTTGGTCATCTAATCTATGTACTTGCTTTCCTGGACTTCTGACCTTGTCTGACAGAATCTCCTGTGGCTTGAAAACTTGTTTGTATGCCTTTCTTTGGTTTATTGATCCCTGGGTTCTATTTGCCCTCTTGACTCCAGTGTTACCAAAGTTTCAGGATGAAGATATTCCTTGTTCCAAAACAAGCCTAAGAAACTCTTATCGTGATTCAGCTAAGAAGAGTATACACGTCTCTGTCTGTATTTGTACATTAGGAGTTTGGAGTAATTGGTATTGTTACTAATTGTGTATTTGTGACATTTGTGGATCTAATACAGCTGATATCCCACCCCCCTCTAAGAGTATTCCTGATGTTTATTGACTGTTGTTTCCCCCCCGTATGTCCAAGTTCCAACATTCCTCTATAATGAGGTTCTTCCTTGCTACCCCCCTTTAGTTCATTCTGCTCTTGTCCTCACGTTCCAGTACTTCAGATGGGTGTCTCGTCCTTGGAGGTGGACTCTTACCCTCTGTAATTAGAAGTTCCTGATGTTCCCTAGACTAGCCCTCTCTTATTCCAGCCTACTACTGAAACAGCTAATCAAATCACCTGCATTTCCTTGGTTGCAATTTTTAAAGCTTTTACTCAAGTATAAAATATATTATTAATACAAGTCATAATCATTTTAGGATGATGAATTTTCACAAATAGAGCATATTGAAGAAAACCAAAACACAGATTGAGAAACAACATTGCCAGCATCCCAAAATCCCACTTTGATTACTGGTCATTATTACAAAAATAAAACTACTTTTCTGTCTTCTAAGAATATAAATGAGTTTACCTGTTTTGGAAATTTATATATATGATATACAATATGATGTTTCCTACATAGCTTCTTTAATATTTACAGTTTTTGAATAATACATACTTCTGCAAATAGTTGAATTGTTCATTCTCGTTGCCATTATAAGAAAATACGGTAGCCCTGGTCAGGTGGCTCAGTTGTTTGAAGCGTCCTGCTGTACACCAAAAGGTGGTGGGTTTGATTCCTGGTCGGAGCACATACCTAGGTTGCAGGTTCCATCCCTGGCCCAGGTGCATACAGGAGGCAACCAATAGATGTTTCTCTCTCACATTGATGTTTCCCTCTCTATCTCCCCCTTCATCTCTCTCCAAAAAATAAAAATAAATTTAAAAAAATATCCTTGGGTGAGGATTGAAAAACACTATAATCTATTTTACCATTTTACTGTTGCTCAGCTTATTGGTGGTTTCTAAACAGTACTACCATGAACATTTTGGTATTTCTTTTCCATGAACATACCCATGCACTTCTTTTGGTTGTATGCTTATGAGTAGAATTGCTGGATCATAGGATATGCTTATGTTCAGCTACAGTAGAATCTATCAACAGGATTTCAAAGTGGTTGCACTAATTTGTACTCACATCTGTAGTGTAAGAGAATTCTAGCTGCCATATCCCTGCCAACACTTGTTATTTTCTGTCTTTTTTGGTTTAGTGTAGTAGTAACACATTTTGGTCAAATTTTCATTTCTCTGCATAATGATGTCAAGTGTCTTTTCCTATATTGATTAGCCATTTGGATACCTTTTATTTTGTGCCTAAGTATTTTGCCCATTTTTTCCCCTGTTGGTTGATTGTCACTTTTCTGTTGAGTTGGATTGTTCTATATATTCTGGACATAAGCCTGTTGTCAGATATATATGTTATGAATATTTTGTCTCACTCTGTAGATCATCTTTTTATTCTTTTCATGTCATTTTTAATGAACAAAAGCTCTTGATTTTCATCTTGTCTAATCTATTATTGTTTCCTGTTACAATTAACTCCCTGTTTTAGAAATCTTGATTTACTCAAGGGTCAGAAAGATGTTTTTCTATGTTTTCTTCTTAAAATTTTATTGTTTTACTTTTTATAAATTTCAGTAAATTTTAAAATTTACTTAAATTTTATTTTAGTGTTTTGCTTTAAAATTTTATTCTTTAGATTGAAATTAATGTGGAATTGGTTTTTATTCATGGCATGAGATAGGGGTCAAGATAATTTTTCCATGTGGAAATCTAGTTAATCCAGCAACATGTATTTTAAAGATAATTGTTTCTACTGCCCTATAGTATGTTCTTTGTTATAAGTTAGTTGGTTATGATTTAAAACTTTTTTTCCTGTACCATTGTCATATATGTCTAATCTTAATGCCAATCCCATACTGTTTTACTAATATGGCTTTTTAATAGGATGCACTCCCTCCTACTGGGGATCGAGCCCACAACCTGGGTATGTGCCCTGACAGGGAATCAAACTGTGATCTCCTAGTTCATAGGTTG
Organism: Miniopterus schreibersii; assembly: GCF_964146895.1. NCBI lineage: Eukaryota > Metazoa > Chordata > Mammalia > Chiroptera > Miniopteridae > Miniopterus > Miniopterus schreibersii. Next base: position 62,604,949 of record NC_138106.1, on the reverse strand, counting down.
ATGCTCAACCACTGAGCCATGCCTGCTGGGCTAATCTCTATTTCTTAGTATTAATATTAGGCTGACAAATTCTCTTTTCTCTCCATGAACTTTTTTTCTGAATTTATTATTATTATTATTTTTTACCAGCCATAATCTGAATGAGAGGTAATAAATGAATCTGGCACTGAGATATGGGTGCTCTTTTGTCCTCTCACTATGCGCTCAAAGAAAAGTATACAAGTTGGAGGAGTCCCTAAATTAATGTACCTATATGTCTTCGATCTGTGGTACATTGGCAGAACCTCTATTTTGATTATGACATAATCAGTTCTACTAAGCTGTTGTTCTTACCATTTTCACTGCTTTAGTGCTGTATTCCATACTAATGTGGGAGAAAGAAGGGACCATTTCTTCTGTGTTTTGTTTTTTTTGTTTCTTCATCTTTCACTGGCTTTTACTGAACTTTAGAAGATACTACATTCTGGTTGTGAGTGGATCGAATGCCAAAGATCTCTCCTAATTGTGGGTTAGCATTCATAACCAAAGTTCTCAACTGAGTGATATCACAATTGAACAGGGTTATCTCCACAGCCCCCCAAAAGAATGGGGATGATGCTGTGAGCCAGATCTTGGAATAAATACAGGACACAATCTCCCTAACCTGATTCTCCCTCCTCCTTGTTATTTGGTTTGACTATTTCCCAAGCTGTTATCAATAGGTTTTTTTTTCTCCCCCCAATTTTTCTCTTGGTTTTCCTCACTTTCCCATACATTAGCTGTTGATAAGATTGTTTTTCTGCATCATGATACAAAGCTTTTGATATACTAAAACATGGATAGGTCAGCAATTTCATTCTTTTTCATACTTTGTTGGGACCCAAACAGGATTTTTATTTTACTTCATTTTAATTGAATCAACTGCTTCTTTTTTTTCTTAAAAATATTACGGATGTCCCCTTTTTCCCCATTGACCCCTTCCACCCCTCATCCACTCCCCTCCCCAGGCCTCCATCACACTATTGTCTGTGTCTATGGGTTATGCATATATACATATAAATTCTTTTGTTAATTTCTACCTACCCACCCACCCACCCCATCTTCCCTCTGAGCTTCATCAGTCTGTTCCATGCTCCTATGTCACTGAATCTATTTTGTTCATCAGTTTATTATGTCAACTGTCTTTATTTTTACTCCACTCCAAACCAGTCTGCTTGCTACAGGACCTCTGACTCAGTGTCAGTTCAACCGAAATATGGAACTAATGATGACTCACAGGACACTATGTTCCCATCATTGGTTTAATATATTTTGTGCATTTGATTTCATTTGCTTTTTGTAGTAAACTTTGTTAGAGCAGTTTTAGGTTTATAGCAAAATTGAGCAGAAGATAGAGATTTCCTGTATACTCCCTTCTCCACACATGCATAGCTTCCTTCATTACCAACATCCTTCACCAGAGTGGTACATTTGTTACAATGGATGAGCCTACACTGACACATCATTTTAATCCAAAGTTCATAGTTTACATTTAGGTTCATTTTTCCTATTGTACACTCTGTGGATTCGGACAAATGTATAATGACATGTATCCAGCATCATAGTATTATACAGAATAGTTTCACTAAAAATCTTCTGTGCTTCACTTATTCATCCCTCCCTCCCCCCTAACCACTGGCAACCACTTACCTTTTAACCTTATCTATAGTTTTGCTTTTCCCAGTATGCATTTAAGGTTCTTCCATGTCTTTTTTTGAGTGATAACTCAGTTTAGTGCCAAATCATATCACATTATCTGGATATACCTAAGTTTATTTACCCATTTATCTATTGAAGAACATCTTGGTTGCTTCTAAATTTTGTCAAGGCAAATAAAGCTGCTATAAACATCCATGTGCAGGTCTTTCTGTAGAACTGAGTTTTCAACTCTTTTGGCTAAACACTAAAGTGTGCACTTGCTGGATCATGTGATAATAAAATGTTTACTTTTGTAAGGTATTTCCAAACTGTCTTCCAAAGTGGATGTATCATTTTTCATTCTCATCAGTAATGAAGGAGAGTTTGTTTTATTTCACATCCTCATTAGGATTCAGTGTTGTCAGAATTTTGGATTTTGTCCATTCTAATAGGTGTGCATTGGTATCTCACAGTTATTTTAATTTGCATTTCCCTGATGACATATGTAGAGCATCTTTTCATGTGCTTATTTGACATCTTTGTATCTCCTTTGGTGAGATTTCTGTTCTGGTCTTTGCATTAAAATCTCAATGTTCTTTGGTAAGGGAGAAGAAACAAACATATATTTTATACCTTCACTTGGTTAGACATCATATTAAACATTTTTCATAGAGTTTAATATTTACTTCTTACCATATTACTCTCTATAACTCTAATTTTATAGATGACTCTAAACATAATTTAAGAACTTAAGCTCAAGGTTACAGGGCCAGAGAAGATATCAAGTTGTTATTTGATCTCAGATTTAATTTATCTCAAAACTTGTGTTCTTGCCCAGCTGGGTGTGGCTCAGCGGTTGAGCATCGACCTAGGATCCAGGCGATCAGGGTTCGATTCCTGGTCAGGGCACATGCCCGGGTTGCGGGCTCGATCAATAACTCTCTCATCATTGATGTTTCTATCTCTCTCTCTCCCTCTCCTTTCCTCTCTCTGAAATCAATAAAGATATATTTAAAAAGAAAAAACAACAACAACAACAAAAAACCCCAAAAAACACTTGTGTTCTTTTTTTCCATTTCCTGTGATATGGAAAAATGCAAAAAGTCATTCTAAGGTTTTTCAATCACATTGTGAAAGATAAGACAAAAGTCTTCTTTTAATCTACATTTGTACTAAAATTAAAATTTACCATTCAGGCTTTCACCAATGGTGATATAAGCTGGGAATAATTTATTGAAAATGAAAATGTTCATTCAATGTATGAATGAAGACATTATGTAGAACCCTGAGCAAAAACACTAAGGTTACTTTAAAAAAATATACTAGACTTAGACAAGAAGTCTTATTTTTCAAATAGTAAAGCCAAAAATATACTATAATTTTATCAACAAAAAATTCAAACTTTAGAAAATTTACAGGATTACTGAATTAGTTAATTATACAAACTTTAAGCACCAAAATATGTGCTCATTACAAATGGTCAGCATTATCTTTGGAAGATATTTCTAAGGTAATACAGGGTGGGGCAAAAGTAGGTTTATAGTTGTGAGTGCACAGAACAAAGAGTATTCTTGTATTATTTATTAACTATTGTATTATTTTCCATACAAATAACTCTAAACTTACTTTTGTTTCACCCTGTAAAATAAATAATTAGCTCAATTGTTGGGTAAAGATTTACTTCTAAGCTTTTAGCTCGGTTGCAAGAATCACAATAATATAATTGCTTCCCTCAATTCCAAAATTACAACAAAAAGCTTTGCTAAGTAAAACTCTCCAAATAGAATATACAATCCATGAAGGGAAGAATTAAACCTATTTCTTTTCTTCTCTTTTCTCTTCTCTTCTCTTCTTCTTTTCTTTTCTTTTCTTTTCTTTTCTTTTCTTTTCTTTTCTTTTCTTTTCTTTTCTTTTCTTTTCTTTTCTTTTCTTTTCTTTTCTTTTTTCTTTTTTCTTTTCTTTTCTTTTTTTCTTTTCTTTCTTTTCTATAGCATAGTCCACATTATTTATTTATTATTTTTTCCTAAAATAGTTTTCATGGAGACTGAAATCTTTATAAGTAACCTTTGACAGTTCAACTAAAAAATACTGCTTCAGAACATACTATTTGAAAGGCAAGGGGCATGGAACTCATATTGTTTTATACAATGCAAATTCTTTATTATTTAATAAAAATATCAATATTTTAGGAAAACTAAGACAAAGCCCTCCTGGAGAGAGAGGCATATACATTAAGCTTCATTAAGGAAGCTAATTCATATGGGTAACCTATAGCAAAATATAATTTTGAAATGAGATTGTTATTTGAATCATTTATTTTATTTATTTACTCCTGCTTTGTATTTTCTAAAAATGGGAAAGAAAATGAGAAAATATGAAGAATCGTTCTGGAGATTTCAGCAGGACAAACGTTTATTGTTGTTTTGCCTTAGCTACTTTGTCAAGAAGCTTCATAACAGACTACTTTTCAAACAATTTTGCCACATGTAGGTACAGTCTATGTGTTTCCTTTGGTAATAGACTCTGCATGAATTTTAAATTTAAGGCTATGGCTTTTGGGAAGAGAAAAACATTTTAAGCGGTAAATAAATAATACAAAGCATCAAAAAGGAAAATCACTTCTCATTTGGTTTCTCTGGCTAAAGCCGCTGATCTTTCTGTTAAAGCAGAAACAGAAATCATGAACAAGGCTACTTCTAAAAAATAATAAAACCCAGAAAAACAATTTTGATTCATTCATTTTTCTGACTTCTTTATTGGCATATTGTTTTTGTCTTTTTTTAATTTTTAAGTTGAAAATGGCAAACAACAGAAAATAATCCAGATGATTAACATATCTGATTATTAAAAATGAGCTAGACTCATATAAAATAGGCATACCTCCTTTATCAGAATTTTAAAATACACTTTTGTCTATGTGAACTAGGTGAATATTTGAGTACTCTGGTAGACTATACTTTCTATTTTAACGAATATAATCTGAATGGCATCTCAGCAGTGCAATTACTTTTGAAAGAACAACAAAGAAGGAAAATACATGGTCCAAGAAATGACGCTCTAATATTGGTAACCTGCAGGACATTGCATAGACTTTTGAAAACTTATTTCCATTTATTTATTATCTGTTCATGTTAAAGCTAATTTAGAAAACAAAAACAAAAAATACACTTCACTGGCTTAACCAACTGTGCTCCAATTTGCCGTGGTACCAGTTGCTAAAGGAAGAATACCACATAGTAAAATTCACTTATGTAAAAATACACTACTCATGTCTATTATTCATGGAAATAGCATATAAACCACCCAATGCTAAAACAGAAGTTATATTATATGATTTTTTTTTCTTATCTCTTCTTATGAATGTATTTAGGCATAGGGATTACCTGTATAAATCATCTCAAATTTACTGCTTTATTAAAATCACACAGACTTTTAAAAACTGTGCCCAGATGGTCAGAAGGAGAGGTGGACAAGGCCTTCCCAGGATTTAAACTTGGGAATACTGGAGACCTTTTGACTTTAAGGGGAGTAAATTTCTTTCTCTAAGACTCTCTACATTCATATTTAATCATCAGTCCTGTGGATTCAATAAATATATAGTAAATTAAAAATATCTATTGTTATTAAAGAAAAATAGCAACAATAAGAACAGAAATGTTATTGAGTATAAATATCAAATTCTTAGTAAGAGGCATCCAAATATATTCCACTATGAAACCCAACTTGTCTCTTGTTTTCTAATTATTCTCCTTTATTGTATTATTGGTTTCCTATTAGTTCTAATCACTTGGCCATGTTAGATTTTACATTATTTAAAGTGTAATTTATGTCATGTTCATATTTTTATTACAGGTCTTATGCATCAGTAATAACATACTTATAAAAATGTCTTATATACCATAAGTGTCCAATCAATGTATATTATGAAGAGATGAATTTCAACATCAATGAACATATCGAATTTTATTTTAGCCTTCAAGTTGGAAAATAAACCCTGTTCTTTGTAACACGGATGCAGTGAAAAAGGGTAACATAAAATTTATGATGATATAATTTAATATCAACTATAACTCAATATCAAATCAAAGCAACACCAGACATTTTATAGAGTTAAAGGAGAAATTTAGCAAGGCAATTTTCTGGCAAAGAAAAAAAAGTAGTGTTAACATGCTCTCAGAATTAGCAAGACATCTCTATTCTTCTATTTATCATTGATGAATCATTAATTAAGACTTGAGAGGTGCAGGAAGTAACTTACTTATTTGAGTCTCAACAGGTATTTGACTCTTCTTTTTCCTTTCTACATAAAACTTTCAATGTATCCAGAGTTAAGACACCCGGTTCAATAATTTTTCTTATGGAGTCAAATAACTAAGGGTTTGTTATCTATCTAACTACCTACCTAGCATTTTGGTGAAAAGATTGATAATTCAGATATGTTGAGAAAACCCTAATGTGTGGTTATTTTGTATTTTCTATCACCAACATTGTAGCAACAATGTTCTGTACATTTTCTGTTGGATTTTTCAGACTGCCTCAGTTAAACAAACAAAGTCATTATGAGCAGGAGTAATGTTGATGCATTAGGCAATGCTGAAATGAAGACCTGCTGAAGGATAGCTTATATGAGCATTGCTTGCAGAATAGCTCCCAAGAGTAGTATTATTAAAAATGGAAACTTAGGTCATTTCTCCTATAACTGTTTTAATACTAATGAGAAAAAAATCTTGAAATTGTCATATTTCTTGAGCAGTAGTCACAAGTACAGGGCATAAGAGAACATAATTCAAGATCTGTGAACATAAATTGTGTTACCCTAACCCTGAACTTATGATTTGATAATTATTTAGTCTTAAATTTCAAGTAACTATTTTATAAAATTTAAATATCCCTCAAAAAGGTAAATTTTACTGCTGTGATTCAATAGATTAAAATTTCCATAAATGCAAAAAAGCTTTGTAAACTGCAAGGCACCATAAAATCAGTAATTTTCAATTTTCAAAGCATTTTTGCATTATTATCAGTTATATTAACATACTGTTATTCAGCTTTATATTCTGTTTGATGAGGTATTTTCTGTACCAGCTCCTCTTACTATGTTCATCATCTGTCTTTTCACTCAAGCTATTAGCTAGGGGAAAGCTTTTTACTTTCCCCCCCCTCCCTTAACCCTCAAATTTAATTCAACAAATATATATCTTATTTTTCCTTTAAATTATTTCTCACTTATTTTCCATGATTTATCAAATCCCTTTCAAATTGTATCTGCCATATTACAGTCACCTTTTTTATTGGGATATCATTAATATAACATAATAGTTCCAGGTCTTCAACATAATGATTTGATATTTATATTGTGAAATGATCACCATAAAAGTCTAGTTAACTGTTGCCATACATAGTTATAATTTTTTATCTTGATGAGGGCTTTTAAGATCTACTCTTAGCAACTTTATTATTATTATTATTATTATTATTATTTTAAACATATCTTCATTGATTTCAGAGAGAGGAAAGGAGAGGGAGAGAGAGGTAGAAACATCCATGATGAGAGAGTCATTGATCGGCTGCCTCCTGCCCGCCCCCGACTGGGGATCGAGCCCGCAACCCGAGCATGTGCCCTGACCGGGAATCAAACCCCGATCTCCTGGATCCTAGGTTGATGCTCAACCTCTGAGCTACACCTGGCTGGGTGTCTCTTAGCAACTTTAAAATATGCAATACAGTACTGTTAACTACAGTCAGTCACCATGCTGTATGTATATTACATCCCATGACATATTTTATAACTGGACATTTATATTTTTTGAACCTACTTAGATATTTTTCCCCCACCCCTCACCACCTCTGGCAACTACCAATCTGTTCTGCTATCTACAAGCTTGAATTTTTAAAAATTCTGTATATAAGTGAGATTATATGGTATTTGTCTTTCTCTGTCTTGTTTCACTTAGCATTCTGCCTTGAAGGTTGGCCCTTGTCACAAATGGCAAGATTTTATTCTTTTTATGGCTGAATGCTATTCCATTGTGTACTATATACATTACAATTTCTTTATCCATTCATCCATCAGTGAACACTTAGGTTCATCAAGTATCTTGGCTATTGAAAATAATGCTACAGTGAACATTGGGGGTGCATATATCTTTTTGAATTAGTGTTTTTTGTTTTCTTCAGGTAAATACCAAGAAGTGGATTTGCTGGGTCATATGGTAGTTCTATTTTTAAATTTTTGGGGAACCTCCCTACTGATTTTCATAGTGGCTGCAACAATTTACATTCCTACCAACAGTGCTCAGGGATTCTCTCTCTCCACCTCCTTGTCAACATTTGCTATCTCTTGTCCTTTTTAAAACAGCCATTCTAACAGGTGTGTGGTGATCTTACATTTTGTATACTTGTATCTACAGTATTAGTTACTTTTATAACTGTTCTCATTTGAATCTTTCTTACATTAGTGAAGAAAACATACTTTGAATGATTTGATTTAGTGTTTTCAAAATTGAATGTGTACAGAAATCACCTGGCCAACTCGTTAAATACCAATAAATCAGTAGATCTGGACTAGAGCCTGAGCTTCTGCATTTACAAGATCACACAAGATGCTGATGACATTCTGCAGATCACACTCTGAGGTAAAAGAATTTTAGTAAAATCTTAATTGCTCATGTTATTTCCTTTTGTTAAATTTCTTACTGTAACCCATCCCTGCTGGAATGAAGTCAACTTACTTGAGCGTGGAATACAAAGTTATTCAGAATCTTCATCATCATATCCTTGACATTTACAACCATTTCTTTTAAGTTCCCCTATTTCTCAGCCAGAAATTTTAATAGGTAATCTACCAACGCCTATGTGACTATTGACTCACACTCTTGTCCCTGCCTAGGGCTTTTTCTTTATCAGTTTCTATTGTCCTCCAAGGCTAACTTTAATAGTTATCTCCTCCTGAAAGCCTTTATTGGCAACTCGAAGCTTGGATTGACTACTTTTATACACGCCCCCTTATCATTCTGGGTTGACTATTATTGTTCTGAAATTACTCAGAAGTATTTATCTTATTGCATTGTGAGTTTGAGGCCATGGTATTTTCATCTTTGTGTCCCACAGGTTTAGTCAAGGTGCTGATACATAAGACCTAATAAATATTTGCCTAACTCAATTGAAGTTATGTGAGATCATTTCTGAAATTTATCCTGTTTGCGTTCAGGTTGGGCCACTAAATGGGCTCTGCATTTACCTCTGGTTGGGCAGGGTCATAGTCTGTGTTTCCTGGTAAGGTGGTACTACTGGTTGAACTCATCAATTGTACAAGGTTGTGGGCTCCCCATTTGCTCCTAGTTGGGTGGGTATTCAAGCTGTGCTCTTCATCTGAATGATGCTGCCAAGCCCCATGTTCAAGCAGAGCCACAGGCAGGGCTGGGTAGTAGGTCAGAGCTTCAATCTGTTTTATGTAATCCAGTGGGGCCACAAGCTGTGCCCTGAAGTTGGATAGGGACAGAGGCTTGGCTTAGTGATCATATAGGCTTCTGGCTTTGCTCTCCTCCTGGGCTAGGTTGCTGGCCTGACTCTTATGGGCTGGAGCCTCCTGTTTCCTCCTGTTGGCTGTAACTAGACACTGCTCAATAGGTGGGCAGGGTCACTGGTTGGGTTCCCTGCCTGTGCTAGGCTGCAGGCTGTGTTCAGCAATCAAGCAGGGCCATAGACTGGGCCCAGAGGCTATATAGGATTACTGTTCAGACTCTCTGGTTGTGGGAAGCCAGAGGTTATGATCAACAGTTGAGCAGTACTGTTGACATAGCTCCTTACCTGAGGGGGTTGTATGATGGGCTCTTTTGCTCTCCTGATTTTTGGCCAGGCTTCCTGGCTTAGTGGAACTGGAGACTTCACTCTGCAGTTAAATGGGCCTGTGAATTTGCTTTCCTGACTTCACAGGGCCTTAGAATGGGCTCCATGGCTGATATGTACTATTGGCTAGGACAAATCATGCAGAACTACTAATTGAGCTTCCTGTCCAGTCAGGGCACCTGATCAGTTCTGCAGATGTGCAGAGCCATGGTCTGGGATCTCAGCTCAAGTGCCCTGGCTGTTGTCAGTGGGAAACAGGCTCTTCCACAGGACCATGAGGAAAGGACTCCAAGGATCCACACATAGGAGATTGTGATGTGGCAAGGTGGTTTATGGTGATGGCTCCCCCTGTCCTTAGGCTTCCAATGTGCCATTTCTCTCTGTCCAGCCATGGAAAATGTTTAATCGTGTCTTCAGCAGGACCAAAATAAAAACGAGTGTCCAGAGTTTCTGTTTCATAGTCCTTGGGAGGCTGCATGGTCTGTGGGCCCCAGGTGGCCACTAGATCCTTTTGGCCATGTGTTCCCAGGCAAGAGAGAACATGAACTAATGTGGTGAGTGCAGTTCACGAGTCTAGGGAGTGCGCTTAAAAGGCTCACCTTTGGGTTCTGGGGTTTTCACAATCATGTCTTGTCTGTGGATAATTTCTAGTTGGTCTGGTGAGGAGTACTGAAGTCAGGAGTCATCTATGCCACCATCTTGATGCATCATTTTCTCTTGTTTCTGACTTTAACCAGAATGCAATATTTAACCATTAAGTATCACATGACATTGACAATTATTTGGAGATTTATATTCTTAACTATTTTTATCATATCAACCAGTCTTACTTTACCAAGGATTTCTTAAAAACCAAGACTGGATATTGAATTTTACTGAATGCTTTTTGTAAACTCCGTACATCAATGTACATAGGTAAATATTTTCTCATTTTCATGTATTATCATGGTAATGTACACCAAAAAAATCCTCATATTGACTGGAAGAAAAGGGTTAGCAGTTTGTTCTGTGGCTCTTTCTATAGTGTCATGAATGCCTGATGCTTTATTTAGCTCCTGGTCAAATTACTGTTGCCACATCAACTTAAGGAATCCATAGCAAACAATAGAGCCAATATAAATTGAATCACATCAAGAACCGTGTGCCAGATATACTTCATTACTGATATTATTTATTGATTAGTAACCTGTACTGATGAGAGGTAGTGGCATTATTGAATATGAGTTAGTCATTACTCTTTAGATGCTCCATGACTAGCAATGTATTATGGGACTGTGGAACTTAACGACTTCCCTGATAGTAAGTGAACATGTGTGCCTCAGGTGCGAAATGATTTTGGAACATAGGAAGTTGCACTTGAAAGTAATAAGACTATAGGATTTTCACTTTGCTGTTGCTTTACATGCTACATTGTTACCTGTCTTATATTTTTCATTAAAGCTAGGTAAATCTGGTTTTATGTGAAATGTACTGTCTTTTGAGTTTTACTGTCAATTTTAAGCCACGATCACTTACTGCTGATTGAACACAATGAGCTAACCCAGAAACATCTTCATACCTTGGAATAAATCCTACTGGGATATGGTATATTATTCTTATAATATACTACCAGTTTTATTCCATATTTTATTTAGGAATTTTACAATTATATTTCAAAAATGATTTATATTTTTCCCTTTTTTCATATTCTGTCATGTTCTATTTCAGGCATCACACTAGCTTAAAGAATCATATTTTATAATCTTATATTTATAATTTCTACATATTTTTCTACTTTTATTAACTTCTTATATCAATATTAATTTGTTTCCTATATTGTGACTTATATTACACTTTTTCCCTAAAGTATTTAAACTAAAATACTGAACCATTTCTTCTATTCAGTTTTTTAAAATATTCTTTTTTCTTTTTTTTTTAATACAATTTATTGGGGTGACATTGGTTAATAAGATTCTTTTCTTCAGTTTTGAACTTAAATAAATGATAGAGGAGACAGATACATTTTTGATGCTAAAATGTAATTTGCAACATACCACATACTCATATAACTGCAGGCATGATAAAGTTAGCCTCACCACATATTAAGATAACTAAAGACAAATGCTTTTTTGTTGTACTAATGAGCCTTCTGGTTTTGAACTAATATCTGGTACTGTCTGCCTGAGTCATGTGTACACTAGTAAAAAAGAAAATCTCAATAGTTCTGCTTATAGCTGTGATGGAATATCGGACTTTTCTTAGTGCTGTAAATCATTAGGAAACTTGTAAAAATACATGAAGCAGCTCTTTTCACATATTGAATAACTAGCAAGGCTGGACTGTGATCAATGAGAAAATAAACAAATGACCTTCATGCAACAAGAGCCCCTGCTTTCTGCTGGGGAGAAGTGAAAGATATAAAAATAAACAAAAAGGAATTTCTAAAGATGAGAAGTACAATAACTGACATAAACATTTTTGTAGGTGACATAAATAGATTACATTAGATAAACATCTGCAGAAGAAAGGTCAGTGATGCTAATAGACAGCAATAGACACTATCCAGATTGAAGCACAGAGAATAAAAAAGGCTAGAAAAAAAGGAAAGAGACAGGGATTCAGTGAACTGTGGGACAATATCAAGCAATCTAAGTTCTGATACTGTTGTTAGTTAGTTATTAATAGTAGGAAAAGAGCAAAGGGGGAAGCCAGACATAGGTATGTCATTTGGGCAGCTTTGCCAGGAAGCTGCAGTTTTGCACTCCCCAGGAACCACCAGCCTATTCCCTGCAAAACATTGGGGGAAGGGATCCAACAAGAGGAAAATGGAAGCATGCCCAGTGAAGTTGGGGTGACATAGGGAAGTTACTTGCCTGTTAGTCAAACCTGGGAACGGAGATGGTTGGTCAGAATGGGCAAGGCCACTGCAATCTTGCACACATTTGGGAATACATAATCCCCTAAACAAAGGATTTCTGTCTCTTGTTGCTCTTGTTACTCTCCTGTGGCTCTTGGCTTTTGTGCTCTTGGCTTCCTTGCATTCGCCCGTGATTCCTCCACAGCCATGTGAACCTGCAGGCCAATGGACTGATGGACTGCAGCAGGGAAACACAAAGTAAGCTAGCCTGATGCTGTATTGGACTGTGCAGACATGGAAAGGGAATTCTGGACACTGGATCTGATTTTAGCCTTGCTTAAAGCAAAATGGGGCTTCTTCTTTGGTGGGGCTGAGGAAGATGAAAACCTTGGAAACTCAGGGGTTTGATTCCAGAGAAATAAGGCTTTCTACAATATTGCATCTTCCTATGCAAGTCTCAGGAGACTGCAAGAAATCCATCCCCATTAGCAACCAGGGGAGACAAGAACCTCTCCCCGACATTGACAGTTTCATGTAAAAGAAGACATCTGGAATAGAAACTAGGCAATAAGAAGACTATGGAATGACACACTAAAAACATAGGTAAACAAGTGCATATATACTATAAATACATTTTATAATGAAAATATTTGCCAAATTACTTTTCATGGTGTGAATAGGAATGTGAGGAGAACTATATAAGGAAAAACAAGATGCTACAAATGAGAGGAGGTATGAAATAATATTCTTTAATATATATTACAATTGGATCATGGCCAGGGGCAAAGGAACAATTGAAATATGGATTATTAATTTATCCCCCTCAACTGACTTTCCTTAAAGAATCCAGAGGGACAACAGTAGTATTTAAATATCAGGCTATGCGCTCAATAATCATGTATCATCTGAAATTTAATTATGAATTTTTAATAGCTCAGAGATGATATTTAGTTAAAATGTAGTTGAAAAGAAAAAAGAATCATCAATCTAAATAACACATTAAAAAATCTTATATATTTCCCCCCCTTTTTCTGGCTGCCTTAGATCTGACCTAAATACAGCGCTTCTGCTAAGTTTAAAGGACTTTCTCTTCTAAGCTCACCTATAAGGAAGCATAATACCTACTGTGAAATATATCTAGAGATACATTTAATTTAATTTAATTTTTATTAAATATATCTTTATTGATTTTGGAGAGAGGAAAGGAGAGGGAGAGAGAGATAGAAACATCAATGATGAGAGTCATTGATGGGCTGCCTCCTGCACGCCCCCGACTAGGGATCGAGCCCACAACCCGGGCATGTGCCCCGACCAGGAATCGAACCCCGATCACCTAGATCCTAGGTCGATGCTCAACCGCTGAGCCACACCCAGCCGGGTGAGATACATTTTAATACTTTCCATAGTTTTCTTTGTTTTATGGGATATATGTAGTCCAGAAAGTTTGCAGTGGGGGGGGGGGTACTCTTAAGAAAAAGGGTACAAAATTATGATTGGATATAGAAGTCACTGCTTATTTAGGATGAGAAAAAGCTTAACAGCAAATTCCAATTTGCAAAAGCAAATTCCATGATAAAATCCAGAAATAGGTCATTTTGTTCTGATTATATAACATATATAGCATTATTTCCTAAAATTTTTACTTCATGCTATTTAGTTGCCTTTTCTTATGACAACTATTTTATATATGATAATCTAGGAAAAAAATAGCAAAGAAATTCAGTCTTTTTCATTAGCATTATAAGTTGATTTTTTAAATTATTATTCATGGTAGTTGCTATGTGAGAAATATTTTACTTTAAACAGATGTACTTGTTTGTAGTACTGCTAAAGGTTTGTGCCCGCAAATACAGGGATTTTTATAAATTCAAATTTGTGCTATGTATATCAAACACAAAAAAGAATGGTACATTTATCATTTTATACACTATCGATTGAGCATTTTTTAAATGGAGTGAATTTTTCCTTTACCTCTGTCAATGCAAACTGAATCTTCTAGTTAAAGCGTTATACATCTGATAACTGGAAGAATTTTCAGAATCTATTTTTTGTTTCCATGCATTTCAAAACTTAGTTCTATTTGCTTCCCAATACTTCTGAAGCCTGCATCGATAGGACAAATTCTTGTCACCTTTTACCCTCCATCTTGGTGTTTGGTTGCTGGGTGAATCAGTACATTCTTGACATTATTACATGAGTACAGCTAGCAAAAATTTCACTATATGTGAACATGACTGCAAGCAACATCAATTAACTTCACTATGGCAAAACTACAAGCATTTTCAAATCAGCTTTTGTTCTTTGGATCATGCTTACATCACTTGATAGCCACTAAAAGGAAGAAGATGTGACAGAGGAGAAGTCAGAGTGGAAAAGAGAGTGATTTCAACTGATTATAGTTAAAATGTGTACTTTTGCATGTTTTACTAAAACATATGACCCCAGAAACACAACACAATACTAGTGCCAATTCTTGGGCTTTGAAAGTGAGGGGGCCATGAAACATAAGTTGCCTGTGTGTGTGTTCCAATAAAACTATATATGGATATGGATTTTTGAATTCTATGGAATTTGCTCATCATGAAATAGTCTGATTTTGAGTTTTTCCCCCAACTATTGACAAATAAGAAGACCTTTCTTACCTTGCTGGCTGTACAAGCAGTGGGCTGAAGTTTAAGAGTTTAGAAGGAGATAGAAGAAATTACACAGATACCTAATTTTTGAGTCTTTGGAGTGGCATATACACACTTCTTTTAGAGTCACCAGTGAGAGGGACTAGCTGTTCAAATACATCAGGGTAGATTTCATTGAAGAAAATGAGGGAGCAAGTCCCTGCTTTAGCTGGAGGTTGTCAGGACCTCTGTGGGGAGGAACCATTTGAGCTGAGAACTGATGGGTGAGACAGAGGGGCAGTGTGAGACCTAGAGGAGGTGCCTCCCAGGCAGAGGAGAAGAAATTTCTTTTATCAGCCCTAGATGTAAGCTAAAGACACTGCATTAGCATGGCTAACGAGGCCCACTGTGGCTCAGGTGACATGACATTCTAATCTCTTCTCTCTTCACCCTTGCACTGGACTGTTTGCATTTTCCACATTAATCATGTGGTTTACCACCTTCCAAAGATTCTCTCTGCAGTGCCTGCCATTCATTAACAACACATTTTAGTATTCTCAGCTATTTCATCCATTGTGACTGAGATCAGGCATCAATTCTGAGACACCTTCCCTAAATGTCCAAGTAGCCCCAAGTGCTTTTTGGTCTGCTTTCCTGACACTTTGCTCCTATATTATCATGGCACTTGCTTTATTACATTGAAATTGTTGATGTATGGATCAGTTTCTGCAGCTGGAGTATAGCTCCTAAAGGAGAAGAGCTATGTTGTTGTTTTTTTGTTAATTGTTGTATCCCTGACACTTAGAATAGTTAAGTGACCACTAAATGTTTACTGATGCTTTACAAGTTTGATAAGCCTATTGAGTGATGAACCCAAGTTACACAAGCTAACTTTGTGGCCTTTTGATGATCTCACTTGATATAAAGCCTCTCATAATATATCATTAATGCATCTCCTTATAAGAGGCCTCCTAAATATCAATTGTCTCCATTCGCCACAAGTCTATTCTGTGGACAGTTTGAAGTTGAAATCATTAGCGTGCACCTAAGTGCACAGTTGGTTTTACCATCTGGTTTATCTTCTTACAATGATGCTGAACCCCCTCCTCCAGGAGAAGTGATTGTTTCTTTATCTTCTCAGACTCTCTGTGGCTATACCACCTCCTTCGTTGCTTTCTCAGCATGACCTGGTCTTTTTCCTCAGGCTTATTCACATTCCTGAAGAAAGTCTCTCAGAATACTGAAATGTACTGAAATAGTGAACATGCTTATTTCCACAGGAGAAAACAGAGATCCACCACTCCCATGACTATGCTCTCTACTGTATTTATCTTTAGAGATTTCTTTATGTGTGAGCAGAGTTGTTGCATTGGAATTTTACAAGTGGGTAATAACATAAACTCTCCCATCAGAGTTCTTTCCAATGAGTTCCATATTCAGTTTCAAAACACCTTTCAACAGCTGATTCATTGTTTGAAAGTTAATGCATTGTGATCATAAGTTTCTCCTCTGAATTTGGAATAAAGTTTATCTCTGTCCTGAGGCACAGGGCTCAATTTTCTTTCCATCATGTATTACCTTCAAGGAAGCAATGGGGGTAAACACATTACCGTCAAGGATAGGAATAAGTGATTTACTATTGTGGTAAAAAATACATAACGTAAAACATCAGCTTTCTGGAATATCTGTCTCTGTTGATAGCCATTCTCACCAACATACAAATAAGAGACATCTTAATATAAGAATTTAAAAATTTGAGTGACTCTAATTGTGGTAATGTTTCACAGTTGATAGCATTTGGGGCTACACAAATAATTCACAGTAAACTCCCTTCTGCTAGAATCTACAGTTTTACACAGAAGGGCTCATGTTAATTTTTTATAAGGCTCTTCTAAAAAAAGAGAATTTGAACAATTTATTCCAAATGCAAGTATCTCTTCACTTCAGTTATTGAATTTCCAAAAATGTACGTTTCCTAGAAAGGCTTACTAGTCCTATTCAAAAAAGAAAAATAAATGTTAGACTTTACTCTGTAGATGTAGTTTATTTTCAAATGCCAAATTCTATATTATAACATATTCCCTTATTTTACCAGCAATGTTGGTTTGAGATTTTAGGTTGTCATTTTCTTAAGAAACACTGTGCAATGTTGCCAGCATCTGCTATATTCAAATTTCTCTTATTAATATTTTAAATGTATGTTAGCTTCATGAATATGTATATTTTTTGATTAGCTTGAACCCAAAACTCCTAATTTACTGTATTCCTTGGCTGAGAAATGACCGAATATGATCTAACTTAATTATGGTATCCAGTGGAATACGTCTCAGGATGGTTCAGGACTGTAGCCTTAAAAAAAAAAAAAAAAAAAAATTGGCATTCAGTATTTGATAAAGGAGCCAGTTTTCTGGAGGCACATTTTGCTTGCCCAGGATGAGTTTTAGGAACAATTAAATTTCATTAAGTAGAATACACCATTTGGAAGGAATATTCTTTCTTTATTGTGCTTGACTGTTGGATTGTGATAAGCCTTTTCGCTTTTGCCAGAAGTGACCTAGCTGATGTAGCCCCCTTTCATCAAGGCAGGAGCCAGGTGTGTCATGTGGTGGTTCTGCTTTGATAACCACAGAAGAACAATCCTGGCTTGTTTACTAGACCAAATAGCAGGGAAGGGCCACATCACAGTGGAGATGCTTTTATTTACTTTATTGTAACAAAATGTTCTAAAAGAAACCCTGGCTATGGTAGTTGAACTAAATTGGTTGGATATTTATTCTATGAATAAGGGATCCTTTGAAAAGGAAATTAAAGGCAATAATCAAGCTTACCTCAAGAAATACTTTACTAGTCCTGCTAGGTAAGTAGAATAACATTTTCAAATCTCAACTGCAACCTCATGTGGTTATTTTAGTCACCTTATCCAAGAACTCCTAAATATGCCATTTCTCCATCAAAGGCCCAGTGGTCATCAAAACTTAGTTTTTCATCTGGGCTCTCAGCCAAGGTCTGGTGGTATTAAAGGAAGCTCTGCCTGCTTTAGGCAAATTGCATAACCTCCTTGTTGGTTACTCAGTTCTCTAGTCTCAGCAGTGATATTTTACACACATACACACACACACAAACATGTTAGCAGTAGAAAACTTTTTAAAAAATCAAATCTATTGGGTAACCTCAATATATTAAACATCAGTGGTTTTCCATTAATACAATTTTTTGAAACCAATTTATATTCTCTTTGTACAAAATATATCAATAGGAATATTGGAGGTGATTTGTTGTAAAGAAAAATTTTAAATTAGATATATAAATGACAATAGACTTATAACATATTGTGCAATCATGTAATTTCTGGTTTATTCCCTTTCATGATATCAATATGATCTTGGTTCATATATGTAATTACTTGTAACTTATATCAAATTTTTGTTCTTGTTTTAGATATTTTATTTTGCATTGTGGGTTGCAATATGTAAGCTCTACAAAAACAGATACCTTCTCTGTTGCTTCATTTGTGTATTTTTGGTACCTACAGTAGATGCTAGGAATAAAAATACTTGGTGCATTAATTTGTTGAATATATTTTAAGGTCAAAACAAAATAACAATTGTAATAACAAAGTATATTTTTGAGTATCTGTCAGAAGTTACATAGTTGATGTAATTCATATGTAAATTATGTGCTTTATAGATACTAATTTAATATAATAACCAAAAGATTAAATTTCCTAAGGTTTAGAACCAGTCTATCAGAGCTGAAATTAAACTCCATACATTCTAACTCCAGAGTAACACACTCTTAACCATTAATGCTACATTAAATCAATCAAAATGAGCTACACTAAAATAATTAAAATGAAATGTTTTAAAATAAGTTAAATTTTAGTTAATCAAAATAAAATTTAGAAAATCAGTTTCTTCATCACATTAGTCCCATTTCAAGATGTCAATAGCTAGTGCATATTGTATCTGACAGTGCAAAAATAGAACATTTCTGTCATCACAGAAAGCTGTTATTCAACAGTGCTGATGTACAACAGGCACTGGCAACCTTTTTCTGTAAGGGGCCAGATAGTCTTTATTCTTTGCAGTCCAGACTGGTCAATCTCAACTATTCAACACCGACATTACAATGTAACACAGCCAAAGACAATATTTAAAATATGTATGGCTATGTCCCAATAATATTTTATTTATGGACAATGAAATTTGAGTTGTTTCATATAACTTTCACATTTTATGAAATATTTTTCCCCTCAAGCAGTAAAAATATAAAAATATTCTTAACTTTCAAGTCAGATAATAACAGGCAGGGGGCTGAAGTTTTCTGATCCATAGTTCCAAATTTACCTAATATTTTAATTCTAAAATACTACCATTTATGGTGTTCACAAGTTTCAACAAAATTGTTATCTATCTTATTGTGGAGCATTAACAAGGGCTACTCTTAAAATTTATTATCCCATGAAATTAACATAATTGGAATATTTCAGTATTCTATTAATTATTAAAAGGAAGCATAGTTGTCTGAAGAGTCATCTCTCAAACTAGTTAGTTACTTCATGCTAAAATCCATGTTTAATGTCTGTTGCAGTATTTGCAGAACTTGGCAAATTTTCTGGTCATCAGTAGAAACTTGGCTCTTATTTCTTGAGTGAGTGAATAAACTTAAACATCTGGAATTTTTTTTCACAAGCACTTGTTTGTTGTATAGATAATTTTCAACATATCATGATGCTTAAATACCAAGGGCTGTACAATATAAAGCATTATCTAAACACTTATGAAATGATATCATAGTAAAATATGAAAAAGAAAAGATGATTAAGATCAACTGTAGTTGAGATTCTATCAGCTAACACATCTCTTGGCAATATGTAAAGTTTTACAACTTTGTCATTTCTAAGAATAAACTAAATAATGGCCTATCTTCTTCATTTACATACTGTATATATTTTTTAAGTCATTTAACTAACAAACCTAATGAGTATTTATTAGGTGTAATGTATCATTATAACTTTCCTTCTACGTGGTTATGTCACCTTAGAGAGCAAATTAAAGACTTTTTTGTCTCTAATCATTTCCTGAGCATTCAGTGCACAGTGAAGATTTTATAAATCATCTACAAGAAAATTGTAATCTATAAATTTAGAAGAGTGGCTTTCAATGTGAAGCTCAGGAGCTGCATTAGACCATGAAGTGGTGGTGAGGTGGTGATTGAGCATCAAAAATTACTTTTAAGTTACCAAGAGATTCTAAAATGGAGCAAGAGTTGAGAGCCACTGATTTGACAA
The DNA here is from genome assembly GCF_964146895.1 of Miniopterus schreibersii. Taxonomy (NCBI): domain Eukaryota; kingdom Metazoa; phylum Chordata; class Mammalia; order Chiroptera; family Miniopteridae; genus Miniopterus; species Miniopterus schreibersii. Next base: position 62,584,707 of record NC_138106.1, on the reverse strand, counting down.
AAACATACATTTAATGGCATTTTCTCCCAAATTTTTATGATCTTCAAATTGGAGCCTGAATTATCTATAGAACTGATGCATGCACAGCAGGGTACTGGACAGAAAATAGGGGACCAAACATTCTGCTGTGTAGTGATCTGTAACCAATGCGGAGCTACGGCCTGGTTGTGGGCCTTATAGAAGCCCGAGGGCGGTCAGAGCCTGAATCCTGGGCAGAGCTGCAAGACATGAGAATATAAAGTCTAGATTTGAGGTTCGATGATGGAATCTCAACTACAGTTGATTTTAATCCTGTTTTCACTATTATGTCATTTGAGAGCTGATTGAAAATAAAGGTCATATAACTATGACACAAATTATTGAAAATTTGTTTAATATCCTAAAAAAGCTTATAATAGACACCAAACATCTGATCCTATAAAAGAACTGAGGATGTAGGTAAAATTAGAGCATAAAAATATAAGGAAATATAAGATAAAGAATGTCAGATTATGTCATATTAAAGAATTAAGGGATGTAAAATACTCAGGGTCCAAAAATATGAGATCAATTTGATTTTTGAAATACAATAAGTATGCTAAATATGATATAAACAGTGGTCTGGATCCTTCTGAGAAGAATAAAGCATGCTAGGTAATTTATAGATGTATTAGAAAATTGAAGCTAGTGTTATCAGGAAATAAAAAATAGCAAGGGACTAATCATTAGGGACAATTATTCTAAAAATGATATGAAATCCTTGACAGAAAAATAATTGTCAGTATCAAGATGAAATATGAATTGTTATTTTAAAGTATGAGAAAGTGTCTAAATTTCTGTGATTAGGAACATCTAACAGCTCTTTTCTCTTAGAAGATAAATAATTCATACTGAATTTTATGTTAGGATATTTTTTAGTCATATAACTAGTATTTTGATTTTACCAAGATTCATTAAGTACACTTAGTCATAGTAAAAAATAGTTATTTCATAACACAGGTGTATGGAATAATTGTGCATAATATGTAGACAATATGCATATTAAGGTGACTGTACTTAGTAAATTGATGTGCAAAGCTTTGTAAAGAGACACAACATGTATACATCTCTCCTTTTAAAAATTCATCCAATAAGTGGGATCACTGGGTCAAATGGCAGGTGAATTTTTAATCTTTTGAGGAAACTCCATACTGCTTTTCATAGTGGCTGCACCAGTCTGCATTCCCACGAGCAATGTACTAGGGTGGAATATATCCCAAGAAACCCAAAACACTAATCAGAAAGAACTGATGCACTCCTGTGTTCATAGTAGTGCAATTTACAATAGCTAAGATCTGGACACAGCCCAAGTGCCCATCAGTAGATGAGTGGATAAAAAGCTGTGGGACATTTACACCATGGAATACTACACAGCTGTAAAGAAGAAGGATCTTTTATCCTTTGGCACAGTATGGATGGAACTAGAAAGTATTATGCTAAGTGAAATAAGCCAGGCAGAGAAAGACAAGTACCATGTGATCTCACTTATATGTGGAATATAATAAACAAAATAAGCTGATGAACAAAATAGATCCAGAGACATAGAAGCATGGAACACACTGAGGGATCTCAGAGGGAAGGCAGGATGGGGAAGTGGGTGGGAAGAGATTAATCAAAGAACTTATATGTTTATAAGCATAACCCATGGACTCAGACACTGGGCGGGGGAAAGCCTGAGGGTGGGGTGGATGCAGGGTGGAGGGGATCAGTGGGGGTAAAAGGGTACATCTGTAATATTTTCAACAATAAGGATAAAGAAACTAAAAAAAAAAAATTCATAGATGCTCAATGCTTACTTAAATTATTGTTATTAAATTAAAATAAACAGAAAATTCTATAAAATATAAAATAAAAAAAAAAGAAAAAACATTGAATTATATGCTTTAAGTAGGTGAATTTATGGTGTATAAAATATATCTCAAAAAAGCTGTTTTTAAAAGAGACGATGCATAGCTGTTTTTTGAATGTTCTTTAAAATTTGTGAAATCATATGTTTTAATACATTAATTATTTGTGGAAATAAAAGCACACTGGTCACTAAAAAAAAAATTAAAAGATTAAAAAATAACTCATCTGATAGAGGTCATATCGACCCTTGTTATGACTGTATCTGAAGCAGAGTTTTATGGGATAACAGAAAAGTGAATTATGGTAAAGTAATAAAATCTCCAGGAACGGAAGTTTAGATTTCCTGGTCTGCTGAGCTTTGAATTAGACAGCTTTGTACTTGTAACCTATTTTTATAGATGGAAAATCCTTAGAATGTTAAAGCAAATGAGAGTTACATCAACATAAAACTAGTAATGTGACTAAAAGTCATCAAGGAATCAGTTCTGATGATGGTTTGGGTTATTCCTTTACAATCCTTTCGTTTTGGGAATATGTCATTCAAGGGTCAATTGTTTTTAGACCTCAGTATTTGTATGGTAGACAAATGGTCCTCCTATCATGAATTTGATGTATGTAAACATAGTTCATTATTTGCTCTTAAATCTTATGTGTCACTCATATATCATTGTTATTAGAAGTCAAAGGGAAAATAATATGGCATATTCAAAAAAGCATTAGTAACCGAGGCTTTCTGGAACATAATATGGTGACCTGTCAGCATTTTTGGCAACATAACAGATAACAGTATAGCTTAATAGATATAAATGAACATACAATTTTATTGTTAAGAATGCGGTTGTATATGAATATAGGTTAATAACAAATGTGCAAAAATCAGCCTGGAAAACAGAACCTGTGGAGGAGAGAAATGGAGAAATGCTATTTCTAAAATGTTTAGTCATATACTAGGCCATCTGTATAAGAGGGGAGAAACGTTTTTTTTACTGACAGTTAGGTCTCGTATAGTTTTATCGTTCCTGAGATTTTGGTCAAGCTCTGGTAAGCATATTCAATGGTAAATTAAACCTGCTGCTGCAATGAATTTGTCTTGGAAAATAATGATAACCTAATACTCTAACTTTGTTTTAGATTCAGTAAGTGTGTGTAAGACATGAATCATGTGGGCTTAATTCACTACAGAATCAACACTTCTGTAATAATGCATATTGAGAGTGATTGGTTTTATTAGAATTTAAAGACTGGATAAAATGTTATCTTGATGGATCCCTAAATATTTGTCATTTTTTGTTATTATTTCTCTAGATTGTCAAAAATTGCATATCTCAAATCAGTTTCCACAGTGCTTCCTTTATTTTAGATTGATGTGTTTAAGGTCAGAGAATTTTTCAATAGTGATGGGAACCTGGGATTTTCACTCAGCTGCTCTCAAATTTGATGAGATAGTTTCATATAAAAATTTGCAGCAAGTGCTCCACAACCCTATGGTATTGATTACAACTTAATTGGATTGTGTCTAAACTTACTGGATCATTCTCACACTGAATGATCTAGTGTCCCTGGAATTTACTATCACTTGAGAAAAAAATGCCCCTGAAGAAGTATAGAATTTCTATGAAAAGTGCATTTTAATTCTCCTGTTTATTTTATGACTAAGGTTTAAATTACCACTTGACCCTTACCTATCTTTCTAACCTGACTTAATACCATGTATCACTTTAAATCCTCTCTATGCCCAATAAACTGCTTTCCCTGCTGTTCCCTTTCATTCCACCAGCCACCCTGCTTTCTGTGTTTCGGCTCATCCTGATTTTTCTGTTTGAAATTCCTGCTGCCCCCTTCCTTCCTCCCTTTCCTCATTTCCTTTTACTTAAATATTTTCTATTCGTACAATTTTCAGGGCCCAGTTTTTGTTCCAATTTCCCTGAACCCTTTCCTTACCATTTCACCTCTTACTTATTTCTCCCTCCCCTGAAATCCTCAATTAATGTTTTACCCTTTGTCTGGAACTTGACCTGTGATTTATTGTTATATATTTTTTATATACACATGCCCTTTTATTTTCTAATGACACCAGACTTCAAGGGGATCCCTGGAGGAGAAGAATCATGGTTCAGTCCACACAAGTTACTAAGAAAAATTCTCTGTGTGCAGCCTCTTATTGTCAGAGTTTGTCCTGGGTGCTGATATTGTTGGCCTGGAAGAGTTGGGGTTACAAGGATTTATTGCAGTCAGTTTCTTTTACCCATACTGAAGTCATCATTTCTGGATTTCCTTAGAACAACTACTTATTCAACAAATACTTATGGAGTGACTATAGAGCATAATTCTAGGCTCTGGCAAAAAAGTGATAAAAAAAATGTGAGGTATCTGTCCCCATAGAATTTACATCTTTGGTTCAGGAAATTGCCTGAATGTTTCTGCAGTAAAAACAGCCTAGAATTCGCACTCTTCATAATGCAACATGAATTAAGAACTTTCTTATTCACAAACAGAATCAAGTACCCATCACCACACAAGCTCTTAAAAGCAGAAGCTTGATTTTAAAGTATCCTGGGTCAGTATAATAGAGTAATTAAGAACACAGGGCCTAGAGTACCAAATCTTGGATTCAAAAAGTGGCTCCGGGGACCTCTGGTTTCAGCTCTGATTTTTAAAGAGCTTGGAAGTCATTACTTCTCTTGCCACAACAAGAAAAAGCTGAACAGACTGAAAATCAATGACAAGGCAAATTGCCACCCTGAAAACTGAAGAGACAGATGAACCCAGAGAGTCACAAATAAGACCTGCTTATCTGGACCAGGGCCCACTAGAGCCATAAGCTGGTAGGAACACTTAATGGTAATTTTGATTAATTGCTTCAGGCTGAGTATGGAGCAGCATAAGAGTAAGAAACTCCTGGGGATTGCAGCATTTAGGAAGCCCTGCACTTACATGGGGTTTTTCTTCCAGGAATCATGTCAGGTTCATCAAAGAACCAAGAAAGGTCCCTTTGTGCATCTGTGTCACTATAATGAACTTTTGAAGTTATTTAAAAATTTTTAAAATATTATTTACATTTCTAAAAAAATCAAATATTTATTATTTGTTTGGCCAGATAATGTAGGTGTTCTTACAGATTTTGTAATCATACAAACATACTGTAGAAACAGTAGCAAGAAATAGAACTAAAAAAAAAAAAACAACCCACAGAAAACAAAACAAAATGAAACAAAAATTTCAAAGATTTACTAATCTGCTTCTCCATGTTGAAAGCAATGATAAAAAATACTTGCTCTTCAAAGTAAGTGTTACACTGGCCCTTGGCATTCAATCAGGTTCTTTCCCCTTTGTTTGTTCCTCATGGCTTCATGGACAGATTCAGCTTTATCCATTTCTTCAGACCCTAATTTGTAAGGGATAACTTTTTTTTGGGTGAACTTTGACACAACTGATTAGTTACACTCAATTTTATATTGATCTGTAAGCATTCACTCCTCCCCCCCCCCCCCCATAAATGGGGATGAAACAGTCTTTAGAAAAGTGAAAAGTGTAATTGTTTAGGTGAAATATACTGATTCTTAGCATCCTCGTTTCGGAAACAGTAGAATAAACAAGATATGTCATTTGTTTAACATCATGTGTTAAACTTGTGGTTGGTGGAGGGGAGACTCAACATGGTTCATTCTTACACTGATTCTTAGATAACTCATTTTCCAAAACCCATTGGAAAAAATGGTAAACTAATAATTAAACCTAATGATTAAAATTACTTTGCAAATCCATAGTTCTGAAAGAAATTAAGTCTTAGTGAGACCTTATGATCCTATGACTCTAGAAGAGTAACACTTTGCTACTTGAATAAATCCAAGAATCCTTAATCACTGTCAAGATATGATCATCTTAATACCAAGCATAGAAGAGATCATTGAAAAGTGGAAGATTGATGAGGGAAAGGAAAGGAAAATGACAATGGGGAAGCAATATTTTTCTTATGTCCAAAGTGAAGTAATAACAGTATTAAAAAAAAGATTATCCAATTCAACTACTTTTGAGGAATTAATGTTGGTGACACAGAAAGGAAAAAATGCTTGGAAATTATTATTTGTCCTCTAATTTTATTACCCATCTATACAGAAAAGTTAGACTATTACCATATTAAAATACTTGTCATATTCCCATAGGATGAGCATGCTTTAATATATATATATATATTTTAAATATATCTTTATTGATTTCAAAGAGAGGAAAAGAGAGGGAGAGAGAGAGAAAGACAGAAACATCAATGATGAGAGAGTCATTGATTGACCCGGCAAACCCGGGCATGTGCCCTGACCGGGAATCGAACCCCAATCGCCAGGATCCTAGGTCGACGCTCAACAGCTGAGCCACGCCCGGCCTGGCAGCATGCTTTAATATTAAAACAACTCGGGATGACAGAACTCTATATTTTATGGGATCAATAACAAGTGGGTGTGGCTTGAAAAGAACAGAAAGAAAGATTAAGGTTCATGTCTAGGTCATTGCCTTATGGCTATTTCTTTACCTCCTGTAATAAATATGTAACATTTACTATTTACTGTGTGCTAGGTACTATGCTAAACGGTTACTTTCATTATCTCATGTAGTTTCAAAACAAATTTGCTTTGCAGATAGGGAAACAAAGCAAAATGACATTTAGAGAGAAGTGACTTGCCCAAATTCAAGGAGTTCTTAGTAAATGAGAGAGCTGGGATTTGAACCCAGGCAATCTGATTCCAGAGCCCTCATTCTTGATTTGCCAGCCTTTAGGCAGGCTTGTCGCTGCCAGTGTTTATGGGACTCTATTACTTCTCATCTGTTCCATTGTATTTACAAAGAGCACCACCAGCCTCTTCAGGACACTACTATGAAATAGCAGCATAGGTGTTTTACCCTGCAAACATCTGATTAAGAGGGGGCAGGAACATGCTTCCTTTTATAGGTTAATGTTTAGGGAAATAGAAAGTCAGTCATAGCTAGATAAATTTCTTAGGAAAAGTAGTTGAACTAGTAATGCCAAATACCCACTTCCTCTTTAAATTTAAATTTACCTAATTGAAGTAAAGCCCCTTAAATACAATGATCATTGTTTTCTTTATAATATCAATTTTATATTAAACACATATATACACTTTTATTACTTTCGATTGACTAAAATTTCAAAACTGGAAATAATTGTATGCAATTTTATTCTCAGTATGAGGAAAAAAGTGTTGTAAGTTCTTTTTTAAGCAGACCAACAATAAATAGGAAAGTACCTTTTAGTCAATTTTTCATGCAAAGATGCTAACGTTTTAGATTTTGTATAGATTTTTTTTTTTTAGAAGATTTAGATACAGATGAAACTTCCTGTTACAGGTGCACAGGCCCAACCACCTGACTATTCTTACACTTGCCATAGCTAAAATTTTACATTCATTTCTAATGTGATTAACAGCTATCTCTCTGAACATAGGAAGCTAGGATCTCCATATAAAGACTATGCATCTCTAGTGTGTTGTACAGATTCTAGTTTGGGGTAAGCTCTCAATAAATGCAAGCAAAGTGAATTATCAAAACAATTATATATTCATTTTACTGAGGGAATCATGTTTCATGTAAAAATATATAGTAATCTTAATAGAATGGTATAACAAATAATACAATTATTTTGTACTTATCTGATTACAACTAATCGCAACTTATAATTTTTTTTTTTTTTAGTTTATATAATTTATGGATATTTTTGTTTTTCTAAGGCATCTAGTTCTAGAAGGACACAGGATAAAGATAATTTTATATATATATTATATCTCAGAGAGCAAAGGAAAAAATGATTCAGAATACTACTCTGCTTTCTTAGTTATGGTAAGGCACTCAAATCATGGGTTTTAAAAATAGCTCTTACACTATCCAGGCAATTTATATTGATTTGCCATGCAAAAGTTAAATACATATTCATGGTCATAAATAGCATCCCCTTTCAATTCCCATTGTCCAATTCACCTGTTTTTCATTCTGTATAAAAAACTATTACAACACCTTGCATGTGGGATAGAAAAATTATTAAGTAAGTGCTTGAATTCTGAATTAAGCCATTTTTTCCTGTTTTCATCTGAGTAATTTTAGAACATGAGTGTTGTTACTATGATATAAGTCACTTTAAAATATGATCCAGTCACTGGTTTGGATATTCATGATGTTTACAAGCGGCTGTTTGTTCTGTAGTCACAACTGATGCTGTCTGTTATGTTACTACAAGATGAGTCATTGTTTTAATACTCCTACAAAGACTTAAGAATGCATTCAGGCATGTTCAATCGATTAGAAATAAGTCTCCCTTAGGATAGCACAGAGAACTTTTTTTTTTTCATTTCTAATTTTCAAAACAACATGTTTTTGATGAAATGTTCCAGATCAACAAACAGCCTGAATGACTGATGGCCTCTCAAATCCCCCAAACACTGCCAATGAGGGTGCTTGCTCCATGAAATTACAACTCTTTTTGGGGGAATAATTTCTTCAGAAGCCCTGAAAATAAGTATATGTGGGTTTTTTGGGGTTTTTTTGCTTTTTAAAAAATATACCTTTATCGATTTCAGAGAGAAGAAGGGAGAGGGAGAGAGAGAGAGAGAGAGATAGAAACATCAGTGATGAGAGAGTCATTGATCGGCTGCCTCCTGCACACACCAGCCCCAGACTGGGGACCCAGCCAGCAACTCAGGCATGTGCCCGGATCAGGAATCGAACCTTGATCTCCTGGATCCTAGGTCGATGCTCAACCGCCATACAGATGGGTAGTATGTTTTTAAAAGTACTAAGCACCCTTTGGGACTATAGGGTGTCTGTAGAATATATACTCTTTTTCCCCCCTCCATTCATTCATTCATCAACAAATACACTGGGTGTTTACCAGGTACCATTCTGCATTCTGAGAATGTAGGCATGACTGATGCAGTTCCTATCCTCCAGGACTTTATAATTTACTTAATGAGATGAAAAACTAAGAAGATAATTCCCAGAAAACATCCCATGCTTGCTGGTAGATCTTCACCTGTTATTAACATAAGAGTAATAACAAAATACTTATTTGAAAGGTTCTACCAAACATGTACCATATATTTTTAAACGCTGTTGCTACTTTTATCCTGAAAAGAAAGAGGTTACTTTTCTTTTCTTTTTACTATTTAATACAGCAAAGGCAACACATAATCAACCGTGATTGAAAACCAGATGTTTTACTAACTTATTTAAAGATGTTCAATGAGGAGATCTATAATTTTTTTTTTTTTTTAAATCACTAAACCCTGAAGATCTCCCTTTTCTGGATGTAAAGCTGTAGAAATGGGACTGCATTGCAGGGTATAAAAGTAACCGACACTGCAGAATACTGAATCTGGAGTAAGTCATGCTCCCTTCCCAGTGTCTCCACTACAGTTTCCCTTACAGAGACTAAAGTGGTTCTTGCATATATATGTTTAGTTTTATAGTGTCATCTTCTGGCCCCCTTTGTATACTACTTATCAATTCTTAACACTTCTTCCTCTTTTTATGGTAAAAAAAATTCCAAGACTAATGTATTATTCTAAAATGCTGGATACATGTTGGTTTTCTTCTATGGAGTTTTTCTTTAGGAGACTCTCAAGTATTTCTAAAAACAGCTCTTGATTATGCATATTTTATTTACTACTTGGCCTTTCATTTGAAATGTCTAAAAACAAATTAGAATTAGCATTAGCATTAGAATTAGTTGGCTGATATGTGAGGATCCTGAAGTGGGGTGAAGAGTCCTTTTTATGTTGTATTAATCTGTTATTGTGAGATATCTCTTACAATTATCTCTCTGATTATATAAGCATCTAAAGTACAAAATAACCCATACTCATAATAACAAAATCCATAATTAACTGCTATTTGTATTTCAGCAGAGGTGCTTCAATTCTCCTATATTTCTCACACACTTGATATCATATTCTATATACACAGTTTTAATTCTTTTTAAATTAACATTGTGAGTTTTTCCCCTTCCTTGTTAAAAGGTTCATATTTAATGGCTGCATTACGTTACATGATATGGTTCATTTCTCAGTTCTTGGATTTTTAAAGTTGAATCCATGTTTCAAAATATCAAATATTTTCTTTTATTACTTTCAACTTTCCATGTGCTCTCCTCCCCCTTATTCTCCTCTGATCATTGCTGTAATTAAGGAAGCACCCTAATCTCATCAAAGGTCAGTCCTTCTACCTGCTTCAGACCCCATGCTATTTCATCTTTCAGAGCTGTTAATCCTAAAATTTCTCGCTTCCCCACCATCAGTTCCTCCCTCTCTATTGTATTATCTTCATCAACATAAAACATTCTTTAAATTCTTCCATCTATTACAACACGACTCTGCTTTTAAAAAAAGATAACCCTGTTTATCTCTTTTCTTTCAGAGCATGGCTTCTTGAATTAGTTGTCAGTAGCTTTATATTCACTTTCTCACCTGCTTTTCCCCTTCATCAGGTCCAGCCAGGCTTCTGCTCTGACCACGCTGCTGAATTAACTCTTCTTGATCACCAGTGCCCACCATGTAGCCAATACCAAATGGTCCCTTCTCAGCTCTCAAATGACCTCATTACTGGACTCATTTGATCAGTTTGACCAACTCTATTTTCTGAAAACAAATATTATTCTAGGTTTCTTGTGTATTACACTCCACTAGATTTTCTTCCGATTCCCTGGCTGCTCTGCCTCAGCCTCTTTTGCTATCTGCTCCTCTAGATCTGCTTTTCAGGACTTAAATTTGTTACCATTTCTTTCTCTATAATCTCTTCTATAAAATCTTGTCCACTGCCTTGCCATTAAGTCCTTAAATGTTAATATACAACTTCAGTCTTGATTTTTCTCGTGAACTCCAAACTCACAGCAAGCTGCTCCTTTCCATTTCCGCTTTAATATCTAATGAAGGTCTCAAGTTAAGGCACTCCAAATTAAGCCTCCAGTTGGCACTCTTTTGGTTATGTACACTTCAGAGATGTTCAATCTTCCAGTTACTTAAGCCAAAATGTACCAGTTACTATGGACCCCTCTCTTATTTTAATCCGCACAACCAATCTGCCATGAAATCTGTCATCATGTTCCTAATACAGGAGTCCCTTCCTTTCCACAGGGTACACGTTCAGGACCCCACTGGATGCCTGAAACCACGGACAGCACTTAACCCTGCGAATACAATAGTTCTTCCTATGCATCCATAACTCTGGTAAAGTTTAATTTATAAATTAGGCACAATGAAAGATAATAACAATAACTAATAAGGTAGAAAAATTATAACAATAGACAGTAATAAAAGTTATAAAAATCTGATATGTCTCAAAATATCTTACTCTACTGTGCACACAGTGTGATATACTGGAAAAAGGGATACTTTACATCTCTGGCAGGACAGAGCAGGATGGCACGGGACTTCATCAAGCTACTCAGAGCTACAAGCAGTTTGAAATTTATGAATTGTCTATTTCTGGAATTTCCCATTAAATATTTTTGGATCAGGCTGAGAGCAGGAAACTGAAACCATGGGTAACTGAAACTGTGGGAAGGGAAACTGCAGATAAGGGGGGACTACCTACCGTACCTGTAATTTTCATCTCCCTACTACCGTGCTAGTCTCTCCCTCTAGGACCCTTCTCATTGGTTGCTTAGTGTACACACTTGACTGCTTATCATCTGCTGAGTGGAATTATCTTTATAAAACACAAATCATATTTTTTCACTTATCTGCTTAACCACCTCTATTTGCTTCCTACTCCGTTTACTACAAAATCTAAATTCATTACTCTGACCTTTAGATCTCAAATTAATCAGATCCTGCACACCCCTATGACTTTGTTTCATACAATTCTCTTTGCACTTTTTCTGGCTGCACTATCAGTCTTCTTTTTCTTGCCGTTGCTTTAATATGCTAAGTTCTATAACCTCTATGTTTGTTTTCTACATTTTTCATGTCTCTCCCTTTCCCATCCATGGCTCCTATTTTTTATTCCTCTGCCTAAATGTCACTTCTCTGCTAAGGTTTTTCCTTAATGCCCAATAAAAAGCAGGTCCTCAGTCCTTCCATCACATTATTTGTTTTTATTTTCATGCTTTATTATTATATTTATTTAGTTATTCTATTTTCAAATATTTTGTCTTCTATGAAAATGTCAACTCTATGAAAGGAAGGGCCTTACTGTATTCTTTGTTGCTTTATCCCCAGTCCCTAGAAAATGTGAAATTCACTGCATGCAATGGGATTTTTTTTTGTACAAATACATATTTGTGTGCATTTCTGATATTATTTCTTTAGAATAGATATCTCTAAATGGATTGAATTTTAGCTAATTGTTTTGTAGGAAGTACTTATAATAAAGTTGTTAGAAATAACAAAAAAAGAAATATGACTCCCAGTGAAATTTGAATTTTAGATAAATACTGAATAATATATTTGTATAAGCATGTTTTATGCCATATTTGGGACATACTTATAGTAAAAAATATTCTTTTTTTTTTCATTTGAAATTAAAATTCAACTGGACATCCTGTGTATTACCTGGGAATGCTATTCTATATGCATTCCCAACCGAAATGGATAAAAATGATGATATCATGGTCCCCTTTTCATCATTTTGTAAAAATGTATGATATGCGTGTGTGCGCACACACGCACACACACTTTCTCTCTCACACGCACACACACACAAACACCAGAAAAGGATCCAATAGAAATAACAGAAAAATGTAAGTCTATACTTAGGTTGTCATCTGTTTTGCAAGATATAACTTTTGTGTCATTGAAAGCCTTCTTGAAGCCCTAGTCATTCCATACAATCCACTGGTGCTCAATACACGCCTTTCTGAATCCGTATACGTATCTTAATTAGATCATAATGTTGTTTTGATCCAAATGGATGTCATGAAATGTTATTCTCCTCAGAAAAGCAGTAACATGGAGGAAATGTGATTCTGGTTGGACAGGGTGGTTGGTATGCACGTGAGAAAATCACCGCAGGCCTGGAGTCCCTCGCCTGTGGAATCCAGCAAACCTCATGAGAATCGGAGTCTGGGCCGTTAGGTCGCTGAGGGTGCTCAAAAACCCAGAATCCCTGGGAAGAGTTTCTGACCTAGATCTTCCTAGATATTCACTTAGTTCCCTGCATGCTGTTTGGTCACTCTATACAGGAATTTGACACTGTAAAGAGACATGGGATTAATTCTTTCCTTTTTGGAGAACAACTAACAAAGAAAGTTAGAATCGAGCTTAACTTCTTCTTGTTGTTATGTTTTTCCGTTATTGTAAACTCACCTAAGAATGGCGCTGACTGCTAAGTGTGGGAATTATATAAAGCATGTATTTTTGTTCTTTATTAATCCACAATAAGGCTCTAACATGTTAGGAACTTGAAAGGGAAATATAAAAACCTAGGAGCCACATTAAATGAAATAACAACACGAAAAGTCTGAAGTAGAAAAGGTTTCTCACTAGGGGATCTCTGCATTCTAAGAGCCTCAAAATTAAAATTGCTGCAAATAATTTTCATAAGTAGATGAAATGTTTGGTTTATACTAGGTTAGAGACTGCATTAGGTGCTGAGAATATCCTGTCTATTGTCCTCAACCAGAAATATTTGACTATTTTAGTTAGCATTTCCATAAAATGTCATATTTTCCAAAATTTTACCATTATTTGTTGGCAGTGCCTTTCTATCCCCCACCCGTGACGTAAGTCAGCAGGGTATGTCATTACCATGAGCAGCAGTGGGAAAGGAAGGAAAGTGCAAAGGAACTACCCTGGAACATCTGACTTCACCAGTTTGTAACCATTTTACTCTTATATTCAGAATTGTAGAATAAGTAATTATATTTAAATTACATATTTATCAGGTTACAGTAGCAATGTTTAATATGCATTGAGTCTTGTGTAGAAGTGTGCAGAGTTCAATATTTAAGCTAGTATCTGAACACATAGCTTCCTTTTCCAATTACCTCCAAATGAACATTGTTTAATAATAATAATCCTTCAGAAAACCCACCATGAATTTGTAAATGGCATCCAGTGACTCATGTGCAGCAGGCTGTTCCTGCTTTTCTCTATGCCTTTGTGACCTTCCATGTCACAGCATTCAGGTTCAGGGCATCAAGGAAAGAGCAAGGTCTCTGGTCTCAGAAGATCTGGGCTTGAACTTTAAGTTATTAACCACATGCCCGTAAATAACTATAACTCATTTGAATCTCAATTTCTATTTATAATATGGAGACTTGATTATTTAATTAGAAAATCAAGTAACCCAAGACAAGCATTTATCACCATGCTTTAAATGTGTAGTAAGTATTCAAAAATGTTCCTTCACATTCCTCTTCTCCCAAGAAGTCCTAAAGCCATTACATTGTATTAATACCTTACTCTTATTGAATGCATATTATGTGCCAGGCAATGTCTAATTGCTTCATTTATATTGTCTTGTTCAACCCTCACAATGCCTCTATGAAGTCTTTTCTGCTATTTTTTAATTATTCCTGTTTTATGGGGCAAGAAAATGAAATACCAAGGCTCAAAGACATTAGTCACCCTCTGATATCATCTTACTTTACTTTGGCTCCCTTATCTACCTAATCACATAAAATTTAGGCATAGAGTCTTTAAAATTTTCTTTAAAAATTTATCTTTATTGTTGAAAGTATTTCAGATGTCCCCTTTTTTCCCCTATTGACGCTTTCTACCCCGCCCCCACCCCAGGCACCAGGCCTTCATCAAATGCCCATCAGTAGATGAGTGGATAAAAAAGCTGTGGGACAATTACAGCATGGAATGCTATGCAGCTGTAAAGAAGGATCTCTTACCATTTGGGACAGTATGGATGGACCTGGAGAATATTATGCTAAGCGAAATAAGCCAGACAGAGAAACACAAATATCACATGATCTCACTTATATGTGGAGTCTAAAGAACAAAATAACCTGATGAACAAAATAGATTCAGTGACACAGAAGCATGGAACAGACTGAGGAATCTCAGAGGGAAGGTGAGGGTGGGTGGGGAGAGATTAACCAAAGAATTTACATGCATATATGAGTAACCCATGGACATAGACAAGAGAGAGAAACACTGATGATTTGCTGCTCCACCCATCCATGAATTTACTGGTTGATCCCTATTATGTGCCCTGACCCACAACCTAGGTGTATTGGGATGACACTCTAACAAACTGAGCTACCTGACCAGGGTTTAGATATATATTGCACTACATAATATTCTCCATCAACTGTATTTCAGTGTGAGGATTCAAAGTGTCTTAATTGCCTAAGTATAATGCATTATGTTGGGCACTGTGGAAAAATACTAAGAGTTTCTGTCCTTAAGAAACTCAAGATTGGGAGCAATTTATATCAGTTCCAATTTCAAGTCTATTGACCCAAGAATGAGGCTTATTCTATGATCACCAGAACAAAAAGATGAAAACGACCATGTTGTATTCTCTTGGGCTCTTAGAAATTAGAAATTGCTAATAGAGATAAATTGCCAAGACATGCAGCTGAGAATTTATATACATGCTAATGGAATCTGGTCACCAGAGCAATTTACTGAAGTTAAGGCAACTCAATTAGAAGAAAAAGAATAATGGACATAGAATTGACTCAAAGAAGTAATTCTAAATTTAGACAATATACAGAGAGTTTAGTTTTCTAACTATACTGCAGGGTGAGATCATTAAAATTTAGACCTGCATTTATTGGTATTTCATCCCAATTATAATAAAAACTTGAAGAAGAATATAGTTTGGGTCTGTCTCTTATAAGCATTGAAGTTTGAAATGAGAGGTCTTTTTTGTTTTGTTTCTTTTAGACACATGAATATCAAGTTTTCTCATCTGATTATAAGAGAAGTCCCAGAATGATATGTTAATAAAATGTAATTAGAAACTGATAAACTAGTAAACTTTTCACAGATTAACATAAAATTCATGCAGAACAATAAATGTGGATTTAATGCCATTTCCTGTAGTCTCTATGCTGTTCAGGACCTGAAATACCAGCATTATTTTAAATTTTAAAATAATGGGAGCATTATACAGTCAGAGTGACTTTAAAATATTATGCAATATACATTCACATTGTGGGATAAAAATTAATTCTATTTTTCTTTTCTGAACTGTAATAAGAATTAGATTGCCAGGTAAGCATTTGCTTATTTCAAACAGCAAGATAGCTGTATTAGATTAAATCTAAAACTGTCTCTTCCTTTGGCTGTTGATTGGCTAAAATATTATCTACTTGATTTTCTGTATAAATATGGACAATAAGTTATCTACATTCTTAACGCAGAAACCTTGGTTGTAAATAAAATAAAAACAAAGATGACAGATAATTAAATTTCTAGCCATTGAAACACATTTCTTTGACTTGACCTTTCCTACCTGCTACAATATTCAAGTCTCTATTAAAACAAATACTAAAAAACAGTTTCTGCCTAAATACTAATATAATTGAATTTTTAAACTAAACATGTCCAGATACTATCAGTCATATTAGTATTGCTTGTCTCAATATTATTTCCCATGATGCTGTGTATTTCTTTCAGTTTTTCTGCAATTGCTCAAAACATTTTGTAAACTAATTTTGGGGAATTACCATTACTGTTGGAAGAATGTTTATTTGAATATTCAAAATCATGGCAAATCTACAATGATACATTTTTAAACAGAAAAAGAAAGTTGCAGTACACATTTTTGAGAAAAACTAATTCTACGTGAGTGTGTGTGCTGTTGAAAAGATTTTAAATAAATGTTTCATTTTTAGTAATGGGACTACATAAATTTGCCAGAGCTGCCATTAACAAAACACCATAAACTAGGCAGCTTAAACAACAGAAATGTACTGTTTTGGAGTTGTGGAGGCTAGAAGACTGAAATGAAGGTACTGGCAGGGTTGGTTTGGGAGGTAAGGATGTGATCCACCCTCTCTCCTTGGTTCATACGTGGTAGGCTTTATGCTCACATGGTGTTTTCTGTACATGTCTATCTCCAAATTCCCCTTGTTTATAAAGCTATCATGTTGTGTTAAGACCCACCTTGATTGCTTCATTTTAAGTTTATCATCTCTGTAAAAGCCATCTTGAAATAAGGTTACATTCTGAGGTAGAGGGTATTAGGACTTATATGTATAAGTTTGGAGGATACAATTCAACCTATAATAGGGGTATATGTTTTACGAATTTTGATTGAGAAAGTCTCATAATAGCCTGCTTTTTTGGGTTAGTGCAATATGAAAATGAACGGATAGGATTTTACAAATATTTTCTTTATGAAATGCAAGTGTTGGTCTTTGCAGAAATTATCTTAATGAAAACTAATTTTAGGTATATAGCTTTTATTATATGTTTAACTTAAGCTCTGATTTTTTCTAAAATATTTAGAATTTAATTATTCATAAAATGCACAGGATTATAATAAAATATATTTTCAGAGGTAATAACCACAAGATTAAATCCCAAGATCATCCTTGAATTTATTTAGTGCATAATACAGAGGGCCAACTATATGGCGACATTCCTACACTGCACTATCTTTCTTCTGGCAAGAAGGTAAACTTTTTTAAAGTTTAACTCGTAAATGACTCATACTAATGTCTTTATTACCTGAGAAATATTTTTTAAAAATACATAGGCTCGCCCAGCAGGGCATGGCTCAGCAGTTGAGTATCTGCCTATGATCCAGGAGACTGTGGTTTGATCCCCAGTGGGGGTCGTGCAGGAAGCAGCCGATCAATGACTTGCTCAGCATTGTTTCTGTCTCTCCCTCTCCCTTTCTCTCTCTGAAATCAATAAAGATATATTTTAAAAATAAAATAAAAATACATAGACTCACTGCCTGTTGACTGCACTGAATTAATACACATCAGATGGATGGTAGTGCTTGTATGTGGAAAATCGGGCTAATGAATAGCCAGATTCCCCTATGAGTTGTGGGTGTTCATTAACTTTTTAAAATTATTATTTTCTTAACTTTAATTTTAATTTTTAATTATTTTTAAATTTTATTTTTGTTTAAAATATTACAGATGTCCCTTTTTCTCCTCAATGACCTGTTCCACCCCATCCTACTCCCCTCCCAACCCTCTCCCCACCATTGTCCGTGTTCTTGGGTTGTGCATGTCTGCATATAAATTCTTTGGTTACTCCCTCCCCCTCCACTCACCCACCCTCCTCCATCCTTCTGACATTCGTCAGTCTGATCCATGCTTCCATGTCATTGAATCTATCCTGTTCATCAGTTTATTAAGTTCTTTAGATTCCACATATAAACAAGATCATGTGATGTTTGTCTTTCTCTGCCTGGCTTATTTCACTTAGCATAATATTCTCCAGGTCCATCCATACTGTCGCAAAGGGTACGAGATTCTTCTTCTTTACAGCTGCGTAGTATTCCATGGTGAAAATGTCCCACAGCTTTTTTATCCACTCATCTACTGATGGGCACTTGGGCTGTTTCCAGATCTTAGCTATTGTAAACTGGGCTGCTATGAACATCGGGGTACATATATCATTTCTGATTAGTGTTTCAGGATTCTTAGGATACATTCCTAGGAGTGGAATCACTGGGTCAAAAGGCAGTTCCATTTTTAATTTTTTGAGGAACCTCCATACTGTTTTCCTTAGTGGTTACACCAGTAAAAACTATTAAGGTGCCGAAGAAATAATATTGTTGAGTGCACATTAAGAAGACTAAATCAAAAGGAAGAGTGATTAAAATGGGTAAGTTTGATCCCAATTAAAATCTTGGTGGCCTTTTGGTGTGTGGAAATAGATAGGGGTTAATTTTAATTACAGTAGTGTGTGTGTTGTGGTTGCTCGCTGAGGTATGGTTTATATGCAATAAATGCACACATCTTCTGTATTCAGTTCAAGAACTTTTCATTTGTACAACAGGACCTTCACCTAAAATTACAGATGGATCCTTCCTTGAACTGAAAACCATGTTTATGCTTAGTTTCAATCAATGTCCTCTCTTCCAAAGCAACTCACTGTGTAAATTCATATCATTATAGACAAACTTTGCTCGGCTTCTTTTTTTCAACATCATGTTTTTACAGCTCATTCACATTGTTTTGTATATTTGCAAGGTCATTTCCTTTTGTTTCTCAGAAGCACTTACTGTCTGAGTATTGCAAAATTAGTTCATCCAACCTCCTTAATGGAATTTGGGTGCTTCCAGGTTTGGCTGTTATAAATAAGGCCTCTGTGAGTATTAGTTTACAAATAGTTTTGTGGACATATATTTTCTCTCGCTTCTCTTAGGTAAGTACCTAGGAGTGGGAAGTGCTAGGTCACATATTTTCAGAGTTGGCCACCTTACATTCTCATTAGCGTTTTCTAGGAGATTCAACATGTGCATTTTTGTTCACATAGCCCTCTCCCTCTCAGAAACTCTCAGAATTTTTGGAAAAATTCCCGCCACTACAGCCTCTATAAGGCAATAACAATACAAACAGCACTTCTCTCTGACTTATGCAAGAGTGTCACACAATTGAAGTTGAGGGTAAACTCAGCCTTTCATTCTATACCATTCTCCATGAGATCACACTGTGAAATGGTTCGTATCAATGGCTGAAGATATTACCAGAACAACTTGCGTAAATAGACTCACACAAAATGTCAGGTGTAGAAATGCAAGGACTGACATTTTCTAAAGTGAAGGTCATGGCAGTAATGACTACTTGAGTGCATATGTGAGACAACACCTGAGGGTGCCTTTAACTAGTAAGGAGAGAGTGCAGCCAAAATTTCAGAAACTCTACTAATGAAGTCTGAGCCTGAAAAAATACCATTATTACTCCTTGCCAGAATGTTAAGGGAAAATATTATCTGGTTGATCTTGGATGCTCTGTGACAAAGATGGAGAGACAGGTACATGCTTTGCATATGACCTGGATATAAAGACTACTATAGAAAGAAATGATTTCTTTTATAAAAATGAATTTACTTCGTTACTTAATAACTAGTTTCTAAATAGGTATAGTAGTTGAGTGGTGAGGAGATGAAATTCAGGATTATCACTACAATTGACAATTAAATCAGATAAGTTTTTCTATTAGGTTGGAAAAAAATGTTTTGTGATGATCTTTGGTTAAGTGAATAGCATAAAGTGAATTAAAATAAACTAATGAAAAAAAATGAAAAAAAATAAACTAACAAGGAGATGCTTTCTGAGTCTCTATCACATATGTTAACTTTTGAAATTTCCAGTCATCTATAAAAAGTTACTCCAAAGTATTAGTGCAGAAAGAACATTTTTACAGAATAAGTAAATTGTCATTCAAAAACGGGATCTTTGGAAGAGATAATACCTTGATAGCCAAAATAACATCCTGTGCTAAAAACTATACAAATATCCTTAGGCGGGGATTAAAAAAAATTACAGAGAGAGAAATCTGGAGGGAAGGCTCCATTCATCACAAAATGGCAGTGGGGTGGATGCAGTTGGCTCTCTCTTCCCCCCAAATCAAATATTATTAGAATGATGAATGGATATTGAAGGACTCTAACAAAAAACTCTACAGAGCTCTTCCAACTTCTCAATTCTCTTTGTATGAACTAAAGATGGGAGATATTAAATCATCCAATAATATAAATTTGTTGTTGTTAATCCTTGCCTGAGGATATTTTTTCCATTGCTTTTTCAGAGACAGTGGAAAGGAGGAAGGAAAGGAGGGAGGGAAGGATGGGGGGGAGAGAGAGAGAGAGAGAGATCAATGTGAGACACACATCCACCGGTTGCCTCCTACACATGCCCCAACTCGGGGTGGGGAACAAACCTGCAACCCAGGTATGTGCCCTTGACCAGGAATCAAACCTGAGACCTTTCCATGGATGGGCTGATGCTCTAACCACTTAGCAGCACAGGCCAGGACTAATATGTTTTCCAATGATTATTATCTCTAGTAAGGAAAACAAATTACAAAAGCAGCAAGAAAGAGATGAATGTGTCAGTCATTGGACAAGACAGGCTGGGTGTTGATAAAGAGCATTTTTGTTTGTTTGGTTTTTGTTTTTTCATTATCCTGGTGACAAGGTACTCTGGTGTGAATCCTAGCTCTGACACTTGAAAGTTTTGTGAGCAGAGTCATCTTACTCTATTCTTTGACTCTCAGGCTCATTATCTTTAAATGAAATGGTTATGCAGGATTAACTACAGGATATATTAAAGCACTTTGCACAGTGTGTGATATTGAGTCATTTCTCAATAGTAGTAGCTGCAATGAACATATTATTATTATCAGTATTATTACTTTACTACTATTATTTAATTTTCATGGAGTAACATGTTATTGTTACTTTTATGATAGAGAAAATTGACTGACTCCTATCAAGTAGACTCTACAGTTCCCAGGCCTTGAGGAAGAATTTTCAATCCCAATAATTGGCTGTTTCATTTCTGTTAATGTTTTCACAAAAGTGTTATCTACCTTGCCTTCATGGTAATATTTCCATTGTCTTCATCAATCAATAGACAAGAATTTCTTGAGCCCACACGATGGTGAATGGAATGCACAAATATGTCTCCATATCACAAAATGAGCAAGTGTGCATATGGAGAACAGACAATGGCTGTTATCACTTCAGAGTACCATAATTCTTTTTTGCCTTAATTTTTAACTTTTCCACAATCCATACTGTGGAAAGCTTTGGATATATTCTTCATAAAAATTTTTTTTATGAATAGGGACATGTTCTCTTAGTCTGGTGTCCAGGCAGGTTAAGGGATATTGCCGTGGAACTCTGCACACACATTAATGACTGCAGTAGCTTGTTAGGGTTAATGACTGTAGTAGCTTGTTAGGGCTGCCATGATAAAGTACCGCAGATTGGGCGGCTTAAACAACAGACATTTATTATCTGTCTGGAGGCTAAAAGTTTGAGATCCAGGTGTTGATCAGGTCGATTTTTCCTGAAGCATCTCTCCTTGGCTTGTGGATGGCACCTTCTCCCTCCGAGTTCACATGGTCTTTCCTCTGTGCATGTCTGTGTCCCAATTTTTGATTAAGGCACCCGTATTATTTAATTAGGGCTCACCTTTAACAACCTAATTTAACCTAATTACTTCTTTAAAGGCCCTGCCTCCAAATACAGTCACATTTTGAGGTACTGGGAGTTCAGGCTTCAACATACGCATTTCTTTAGGGGGTAGGACACAATTCAACCCATACAATTATATTTAAAAATTCCCTGGACATTTATTTTAGGAAACTCTGAACTGGAGACTCAGGTAAATATCCACTAAGTAAAATATTTATTATATTCCTCTCTCTAAGTTGTTGGAATTACATGTTAGTTGTAAAAGAAATATTATTATGAAGGACTTGAAAAAATGCCCTTTCAGTACATTTTTACAGTGGATGGAAATCCTAAATCAGAACTTAATATGTTAATCAAGAGCATTATCTAAATATATATATATATATATATATATATATATATATATATATATACACATAACTTATGACTTGTTTTTTTTCCTCCCAGCATAAGGGAGCTTTGTTGGCCAAATAGTATTAGTGAAATATCAGGCCACTGTTCACAGAAGGACAAGTGAACTGTTTATTTGATTAAGGGATCTATTGTGCATATGAGGTTTTGCTATTATAGTGTGATTGAAAAAACTAGTATTAGTCATAGATATGCCCTGAAAGTTAACTGAGCAGTCACTTTATCAGTGGCACCACACCTACCTTACAATATGCAAAATTAATCAAAATTGCTGTTTTCTTCTGGAGAGCTAAATTTTATAGCTCTTATAAAATTTATAGATCATTTCTATCAAAATCAGCCACTTGGCCTGGCATTTGATTGGCTTTAACTTGTTTTGTAATATCCTACTCCTAAGTTTGTTTACTGATAAATGATTTATTCAATGCTGATGACAACATCCTATTAGACATGCAACTCAGGAGAATGTAATAGAAATCTATGCTTAAAAAATTGTTCAGCCCTGGCCTGTGTGTCTCAGTGGTTAGAGAGTCAACTCACTCACTAAAGGGTCAGGGGTTCCATTACCATCAAGAACCTGGGTTGCAGGTTCAATCACTTGGCCCTGGTCAGGACCCATGGGGAAGGCAACCAATCAATGTGTCTCTCTCACATCGATGTTTCCCCCCCTCCCCCTCCCTTCCTTCCACTCTCTCTAGAAAAAATCAGTGGAAAAAATATCCTCAGGTGAAGATTAATAAAACAAACAACAACAACAAAAATTGTTCAGTGCTTTGATAGCAGTCATCTTTAAATCTTTGCATAATAGCCTTGACTAGTGTGGCTCAGTTGGTTGGGTGTTGTCAGGTGCACTAAAGTGTTGCAGTTAAATTCTAGGTCAGGGCGCCTACCTAGGTCACTGGTTCGATCCCCTGTTGGGTGTGCAGGAGGCAGCCAATTGATGGTTCTCTCTTTCCAGCTCTCTTCCTCTCCTCTCTCTAAAAATCTTTTAAAAAAAAAACAAAAAACTTTTCATACTATAAAAAGTTAGTAAGGAGCAGAACAGATGATAAAGTGTCTGTTTTGGCCATTTTAAAGACTCTTCAAGTGAAGGGTTCTTTTCATAAATGCCAGCTATGCTAAAATGCAAAGCATCAGCCTAATTAAATAGTGCATATGGCCATTCAATTCTATTATCCTCTCCCTCTAAAGGAGACCCGCAGCTAATGGGTCTAATTGCCTCTGAGAGCTTGGGACATCCCCCCCCCCCACACACACACACACATGCTTTATATTTCATTTGAGCAACAAGAGCTTTCTGCGATAATGGCCTTACACTTTAATTAGAGAATTGAAGTCTGATATTAATGTTCAAACAGCCCACAAAAATCAAAATTGTAAATAGTTTTGAAGAAGGAATATCAGCAAAATTGTGCTAAAATATTGTAAATATAACATGTGCTAGGTTTGTTCATTTCCATTATCCATCAGAAGGGCTACATACCTGGCAACAATACTGACCAGATGTACAAATACTGGAGGCGACTTTCACACTGAAAAGTTCCGAAGATCTCTCTCAGTCACTATATAGAGCCGCCTATGAGAGGCTGTGCCACTTTAAAGAATTGTGGCAATCCTGGCCGGAGAGGCTCAGTTGGGTTTACTGTCATCCTGTGCATGGAGCGGTCACAGGTTCAATTCTCAGTCAGGGCACATACCCAGGTTGCAGATTCCATCCCCTGTCAGGGTGTGTGTAGGAGGCAAAAATCCATGTTTCACTCTCACATTGATGTTTCTCTCTCTCCCCCTTCTCTCTTTCTCCCCGCTTCCTCTCTAAAATCAATGAAAACGTAGTTTTTAAATTTTGTCTTATGCTTGCTCTACTTAGCAAGACACTGCCAAGGGAACTTTGATGGTGTCACTGCATTTGATGAAGATCCAAGCCTTCATCACTAGTGTCTAGGCTACCTGACATGCTTAGAGACTGTTACAGGAATAGCATACACATGAAGAGCTGGTGAGAGAAAAAGCGAGGGGAACTTTTTATTAAGGAAAAACCATTCTTTAGCTTTTGTAACCATCACTGTTTCTCTCTGGTTGTTCTTTTTTTCAAAATATATCTTTATTGATTTCAGAGAGAGGAAGGAAGAGGGAGAGAGAGAGACAGAAACATCAGTGATGAGAGAGCCACTAATTGGCAGCCTCCTGCACGCCCCCGGCTGGGGATGGAGCCCCCAACCCGGGCATGTGCCCTGCCTGGGAATCGAACCGCCACCTCCTGGAACCTAGGCCTATGCTCAACCGCTGAGCCACACCCGGCCGGGCTCTCTGGTTGTTCTAATGAAGCCTGGTGACGCTCAGAAATCAGTTTCTCCCAGAATGAGCGCTCCTGAGTTTCTCAGTAAGGGACTCATTATTTTCTTCTTGTTTCTGTTCTTATACCTCTGTTGTGCTTTTTACCACCAAACAGCAAAAGGGAGAAGATAAACAAAAGGAAAGGATTAATGACGAAAAAGAGGAATGGAGAAGAAAGGCAGGGTTTGGAGGCAGAGATGAGGGCAGACAATAGGAAGGAAAGAGAACAGTATGGGAATTCCTACCGTATATAAGCGAAATGGCCAGGGCTATGATCCCACCCACTTTGCCTTGCTTCCACTTTGAGGACGCTGCATATCACCAGTATCTTGAGTGACACTTGGTCCTAAAACACAAAAACAAATCACATGTCAGTAATGGGTTCTGAAGATTTGGGAGCCCAGAAACCTACAAGAAGCCCGCTCAAGTAACAGGCAAACTTCCTAGCCCCTAGCTAGTCTAATTTCCCTCCTAACCAACTAATATCCTTTCAAAATTCCATCCACGAAGAAGAAAAGCAAAGCAGAATTCTCCAGTCCTCAGGAAGCTGCAGCCCTTCTACAGAGTTGCCCTCCTGTGCCTGTGACCTGGCTCAGGGCTGGTTTGACAGCACTATTTTTTTTAAATTGACTTTTACAGAGTGGGGAAGGGAGAGAGAGGGAGAGAGAGAAACATCAATGTGAGAGCTAGACATAGATCACTGCCTCCTGCACAGCCCCCAACAAGGATTGAGCATGAGGCAATGCCCCACCAACTGAGCCACACTAGCCAGGGTTTATGTATATATATAAAATTTATGTATATATATGGGTGCATGTGTGTATATATGTATATAAAACATATATATATATACACACACATATATATATATAATTGATTTCAGAGAGAGGAAGGGAGAGTGCTGAGAGAGAGTCATTGATCTGCTGATCTGCGGCCTTCTGCATGCTCCCTGCTGGGGATATAGACTACAATGGGCGCTTGTGCCTTGACCCCTGACCAGGAATCAGCTGTGACCTCCTGGTTCATAGATAGACTACTTTCAAGCACTGAGCCATGCTGGCCAGCTTGACAGCACTCTTGATGTGCTAATCTAACCTGTCTCCTGGATGTGCAACTCTTTTTTTTCTTTTCAACCTGCAGCTGCATATAGATAAATGTTTGTAAAATTCTGCCTCTGACCTGTTACCACCTATGGATCATTTAAAAATGGATTTCTGTTACAAGATAAAATACAACCCTGAGGCTGAAATTCAATACCCTACCTGTACAATCTGCTCCCTGACTGCCTTCTAAACATCTCTCCAGTTACTTCAGCTTTTCCAACAGAAACTGTCCCCCACATCCTCTTGATCTGCCTGTTGAGCCACACAAATCATTTCCACACCTGAGCATTTTCTTACAGTATCCCTCCCACCTGAGCTCTTCTCTTTGCCCATTCAAATCCCAACTACTCTTTTTAATTTAACATATGTCCCATTTTCTCTGTCCAATAATAATTTCTTAAATTCCCACTGCATTTTATCCATGACCACTTAATAGCACTTGTATTACGGTATTAAATTTGAAGTGGGTGCCTATTTCGTTTTTAAAAATACAAATTTTGAGATAGATGATGTTAACTTAGGGTCTTCTTCTTTTTTTGTTTCTTGTTAATTCTCACCCAAGGATAATTTTTCCATTGATTTTCAGAGAAAGTGGAAGGAAAAGGGGGGGGGGAGGGAGAGAGAGAGAGAGAGAGACATGGATTTGTTGTTTCCCTATACATGCCCCAACCAGCTCCGGGGATAGAACCTGCAACCCAGGTATGTGCCCTTGACAGGGAACTGAACCTCTACCCTTTGATGTGCAGGCTCTAACCACTGAGAACACAGGCCAGGGCTAGAGTCTTCTTTTTATAATTAACAGAATCTGTTGTGGTATGATTCTTATAAATTATTAAATGAGTGTGTATAGACTTTAAAATTCTTTTGGTTAGAATCCTGAGGATATATGTTTAAGGCGAAATATTTACTTTGATAATGAAGTAATTATGAGTTAAGACTATGATAAGTACTAAAGCCATACTAGTTTATAGACATATATAAATTACACTATAAGAGTAATTTATAAAATGTAAATAATAACCTTACAATACCACGCGTTGTTTGATATTTAATAAATAAAAATTCATAATACCCTTTGGTGAATTATAAGGCTTTGTATAAGCTTAAGCTTAACTAACAGTATAAAAATATTAAAACTAAGGATAGGTTGACTTGTGGTTAATGAATATCACTCTGAGAATGCAAACTGTATTCCAAATAAAAGTAACAAAAGAAATAGCAAAAGACGTGCACCAGGAAATATTTATAACTTGATGAGGACACCTTTTAAGTTCTAAAAGTTCCCAATTAAATTATTCAAGTAGTTGGATGTTGTTCTTAACTCCAGTATCATAGAAACTGTACATTGAGATGCCTTTAACAAATACAGTGGTAGCAAAACCCATTTTTTTCATATCTTCTTATTATAGTTTTTGTAGGAAAATAGTAATAAAAAGGCTTCTGCTATCTACGAGAAAAACACAGCTAGACCATTTTCCCTTTTCTAATAGAAACTTCAAAAAGATATTTTCTCTCTTTTGAAGTTCCTTTCTTTTAATCACAAATACATTCTGAAACAGAAGCCAAGAATAAACTTAATCTCTTGGTGAGTCTCAGGCATCTGACAATTACATAGGTCGACTCATCAGGTAGGCATTGATTGTTAGCATTAGCCAGGAGTATATAAACACTTATAAATATTGCATGCAGAAGAGAAACTGCACTTAGATGGATGATTAATAGTCCTGTTGTTGGTAATCTATTGTATCTCTTTTGCATGGAAAAAGCAATTAGAAACACATTTCCGACTATCCCAGACAAACCTTAGATGCTTCATAGCGGAAAATTAAAATTTTAGACATTGCAAAGAGTGTAATAAATGTATCTTCAGTCACCACATAATAATAGTACCTAGGGGACCTGAATAAGCTCATAAGACCACAATTTGACTTACCTTTCTTCCTTTTGACAAGCTATTTTTATAAAGCCATACAATTATTTATTATAACAGTAGATTTCTGTGTGGGTGTGTAAGAGTGTGTGTGTGTGTGTGTGTGTGTGTGTTGCGAGCAAGAGAAGGAAAAAGGAGAGAAAGAAAGAAGAACTCACCACAGAAAATAAGAATTAATGCACAAGAAATGGCAACTTTGACAACTATAACATAATAATCTTGTATGCATGCAGGTTGTGAGTGTAAAACAACAATTCGGAAATAAATTTTACTATCAAACTTCCAGAGTATTCTTATAATCTCTGAGTAAAATTGATTTTTTTTAATATGAAAAATAGCCTTATAGTATCCTTAGAGTCTTTCATTTTATCCACTATAAACTAGACATTATAAATCAGGTAAGTCATCCTGGGCTAAAAACTGCCATATCAGGTTTCTGTCTAGAAAAGAATTATGATTCATATTATTATTATCATCACTTACAGCGAGGAAAGGCTTACATTCTAGGAAAACTTTAAAAAATCAGTTTAAGGTGAGCAGACTATTGAGCTAAGTTTGTGTTATTAACAATCCATTAAAAATCCTTCACAGGCATTTCCTTTCTCCCTTTTAAATTGCCATAAATAACAGGATATTTTTACAGCAGAGAAATTGGGCCTACAGAGGGCAAAAGGTCTGAATTCAGTCACCAAAAAAAACTGCATTTTTTATGGTTGATCACCATATACTATTTTCAGAAACACAGAAACAATTTTTATACATACAATATATATACAGTAAGTATATACTTTCAAATTTTAACTTCAAATTCTAAATGGTATATTGGTCCAGTTTTCTAATTGATATAAAAAGAACTTATGATATAATAAAACTGAAAATGTGTGCAGCACCTCTTTCCTTGAATTGGGTAAAGGTGAGTGCTGAAGGTCATGGTAATGAATATTGGAGGGAGTGGATAATTGTTCCAACTTGCTGTTGATAAAACTTGGAAGTGTGTTTTTTATGTATTGTGGTCACTGTATCTGTTCTTAGAATCCCAACACTCACATATTAAGATTTATGTCTGTGACAATTTTGGACAAAGAGAAATGACAGTGAGAAGAAAAGGAGAGGAATGAGAGGGTTTCCTTATAGATAATAATAATAATAATAATAATAATAATAATAATAATAAAGAAACTTTCAAAAGTATATCAAATCTGTAAAATGTTGACCAATATGAAGGAGCTTATCAGATAAATCAAAACATTCTTTATTCTTTATGGAAGTGCTTTCTTATTAACTAGTTTTAACTTAATAAATGCTAGTACAACAAAATATGCTTTTTGGTGAAATTTTTTTTTGTGTGTGGTTTTTTTTTCTTTCTTTCTGTCAGACCCGATTGTGACTTTTCTGGACAATCCACAGCTTTTTCTACTGTCAGTCTTCTTAGCAAGATCAAAAGTCTACATAATAGGTCTTTTAGGTTGACTTGATATAGGTGATTTTCAAGCCCAAAGAGATAGACAGTCTAGCTGGTTCAGTAGGGCCTAAAATCTCGACTCAGTGGCAGTCATCAGTCCTCATCAGAAAACAAGTTACTAAGAGAAGGCTTCAAAAACACTCACAGTGGCCAAGACATGGAAGCAACCAAAGTGTTCTTTGATAGATGATTGGATAAAGAAGATGTGGTACATCTATACCATGGAATACTGCTCAGTCATAAGAAAAGATGAAATATTGCCATTTGCTACAACATGGATGGATCTTGAGAAAATCATGCTAAGTGAAATAAATCAGATAGAAAAATTCAACCACATCAGTTCACTTATATGTGGCATATAAAACTGAAAGCAAAGAACATATATGCATATATGCATAGTCCATGGACACAGATAATAATGTGGTGAAGGCCTGGGGTGGGTAGAGGGGAGTAAATGTGAGGGGGAATGGATGACATATATAATACTGTTAACAATTTAAAAAAACAAAGCAAAAAATGAACAAACAAGAAAAACAAAAACTCATAGACACAGACAACAATATGGTGGTCACCAGACTGAAGGAGCCTGGGGAGGAGAAAAAGGGGAAAAGAGGTCAAATATATATGGTGACAGAAGAAAACCTGACTTTGTGTGGTGGGCACACTATACAATATATAGATGATCATAGAATTGTACACTTAAAACCTATATAATCTTCTAAACCAATGTCATCGCAATATATTTAATTTTAAAAATACCTCTTCTCCTTTCCAGATAGGGGTGTGAGAGAGCCAGAAGTTTAGGAATCATATCTGTGACAGTTTCATGGCAGAGCAGTGTTGGACACATTTATTGTTCCCTTTGCAACTGATGTTCTGCAGTATTACCCTCCAAGCCAACTGTGTGGCCATTTGCTGGGCCATGTAAACAGTGCACCACCAATATTCTCCTTGGCTATTTCAAAATGAAAGAATCTTATCATACTCATTTTGTGGAAATCTAATTGCTAAGAATTTGACTTATATTAAAAGGTGAAATTAACCTCTAAATGGTTGATTTTATATATCTGTTTTTCAATATACAGCTACCTATAAAGAGCCACTTATTTTTAGAAAATTAGAGTAAAACAAAACATGGCCACAATTTAATCACAATTCTCAAATATGCATAGATACACACAGCCTTCCTC
Organism: Miniopterus schreibersii; assembly: GCF_964146895.1. Taxonomy (NCBI): domain Eukaryota; kingdom Metazoa; phylum Chordata; class Mammalia; order Chiroptera; family Miniopteridae; genus Miniopterus; species Miniopterus schreibersii. Next base: position 62,554,342 of record NC_138106.1, on the reverse strand, counting down.
TGCTTCAGCTCATTTCTCTGCATGCTTTCCTATGTCATTTATAAAACCGCTTCCCTTCTGGACTCTGAAGGAAAGCAAAGATTTGGGCCACTTTATCTCCGAGAATGATTCTATCCTTAGCAGTTTCAGATCCCTCTAGTGCTATTTTTCTGAATGGATTTGTTTTTGTTCAGTGATGTTTAGAGTTCACAAACCAAACTGCATGTGAAATATTGCCTACCTGCAAAGGCTCTCCAAGGGCACTAAATGAGGGAACTATGCCATGCAAGAATGATTGTTTCTGGGATAAAAGGATGGAACCATACAAAGGCAACACTTTCCAGGTAAACCTGGAATGAGTCTTTTGACATATTTCACTGGACAAACTGAGCATCTTAAAAAGAAAAGAAAAAAAAAATGTTGATAGAGCTATGTGTTTACTTATATTGGTCCCACATTTGCCAACCCTAAATACTACTTTTTCTTACATATAGGCTGTCCCAAAAAATGTATATCCACTCTTTCCTGTAGATTCTTTTAAATTTTGATTTTTAGACAGAGAAGAATGGAGAGGGAGAGAGAGAGAGAGAGATAGATTTGAGAGCAGCAACATCAATTGAACCGGCAACCTTTTGGTGCACAGGATGACGCCCAGCCAACTGCATCACACAGGCCAGGGCTAGGAAATACCTTTCTTATCTGTTGGATTATTTGTGTGTTTTTTCCTACTGGTTTACAACTCCTTTGCATTCTGGAAACTATTTTGTTAGCAATATGTGTTGCAAATATTTACTATAAGTATGTAGTTTATTTTTTGATGTCCCTTAAGGTATCCATTGATGAGAATTTTTTAATCTTCATATAAACTAATATATCGAGTATTACTTTTTATTTTGGAGATTTTGGTCTGTTGTTTAAGAAATCCTTTTTTTAACTGCAGATTAGAAAAACATTTGGTTATATCTTTAAAGCTTCAAAAGTTAGCTTTTCACATTTAAATTCTTAGTGTATCTGGAATTGATATCTTTCTTTTATCTTTCATTCTTTCTTTCTTATTGTGAATTAGGAGGTAAGAGTCCAATTTTATTTGTTTCCCACATAAAAAAACATTTTTTTCTGGCTCTTTTTCCTTCTAATTTGCCATTATATCTTAGCCAGATACCTGTTGACATAAGAAACATATAAACATGTGGAGAATTTTTGTAAGAGTTTATTTGAATCAAACTGACAACATATGCCCCAAGATCTTAGATGCTCCCAAGCATAACAGTTTTGCAGTTTATTTTATGCATTTGAAATTAAGGAGGGAAAGTAAGGATGAATGCCTGGAAGTGAGAGAAAGCAAGGCGGGGATTGGATTACAGGGTAGTTAATAAGATGATGCGCTCTCTTGAGGGTAGTTAGGGCTTATTTAAAAGGTGTATTAACCTGGATGCACATAAACAATGGACAGGGCTTGCTTAAGACAATCATCAATCTTTTACTTAAAAGATATATGCCAGGGGCATGACTACTCACCATGACCTGCCCAGGTAGGAATTTATGATCAGATCACCCTGTGAGGTTACTTTCCATGGAACCCCTTTCTTGGTCCACATAGCAAAAGTCTGTATATGTATGATTCCATTAATTAGTCTGTTCTGTTTCATTCATCAATTAGTGTACCACACACCAATACCAGGCATATTATTTACTATGATTTTATAATCATCTTTATATATGGTAAGGAAAGTAAATTCTCTATGTCCTTCTTCAGGAATGGTGCTTTGCTCTTCCATATACACTTTAGAGGGAATTGTTCAAATGTTATTAAAACCTTGTTAAGGTTCTGATTGAAGTTTCAATGACTCCAACCATTTATTTGAAGATAATTCATCGATTTAAGGAAAGCCAATAGACTAATGTTATAAAGTCTTTCTACCCAACCCCATGAGATATTTCTCTACTAATTCTTTTTTATTGACTTTCAGTAACATTTCATGATTTTCTCAGTGTAGCTCTTGCATGTTTTTGCTTATACTTTTGTGGATATTTTACAATATTTTGATACTATTAAATGTTTTTTAAAGTGTTTTTTCCCCCCTAATCTTCGCTGCTACATGGAAATGCAACTGTATTTTGTATATTGATCTTTAGTTAGCACTTGCTTAAACTTATTTTATCTAATAATTTTCAAAGTCTTTTGCTTCTCTATGTAGATATTTCTATCATTTGAAAATAATATCCAACTTATTTCCTCCTTTCTCATTGTTTCGTCTTTAATTTAGTTTTCTTATGTTATCATGCTGGCAACTACTGAACATAGAAAGTAAGAATGGACATTTTTATATTATTCTAAATAATGTTTTTACACAACATTAAATGTGATTAGATAAGAGAACATCCTGATGCAGTTTTTAAGGATATTTCCAAAAGGACAATTACTGCTGTTAATTTAGCCTTTCTGCAATCAGAGTGTTGAAGGAAGCAAATCCTTGGTTTCAATGTGAGTTCTATCACCTACTGGGTGGTGACTTTGGGAGTTCCTCAGGTAATTTAAAATTGACCTGCCCAGCCGAGCGTGGCTCAGCGGTTGAGCATCGACCTAGGATCCAGGCGATTAGGGTTTGATTCCCAGTCAGGGCACTTCCCCTGGTTGAGGGCTCGATCCCCAGTCGGGGGTGTGCAGGAGGCAGCCGATCAATGACTCTCTCATCACTGATGTTTCTATCTCTCTCTCCCTCTCCTTTCCTCTCTCTGAAATCAATAAAGATATATTTTAAAAATAAATAAATAAATAAATAAAATAAAATAAAATTGACCTAATACATGTTTTCTAGAGTTGAAGTGAGGAGTCAATTAGAGAGCAGGTTCATATGGGAAAGGGTCCTGTACATAAATAGCTACAAGATAAGTGAGGCCCAATATTACCAGACTCTACTAGACTATAGATACAAATGGGGGTAAGTTAGTATAGTATATTAATAATTTCATTTTCTCTGCTCATCGCTCATAGTAAGTACTTCTGGAAGTTCTCAGAAAATATTGACATGTATTTCCTCATTATAACCAGGTTTCCCCAGGGCCTTTGAGTTCCTTTTGGAGTTTCTCTGCTGCAGGTGGCTGTTAGATTTGTGGCCACCACTGGTCTTTTAGGCATGACAAGAGCTGCTGCTAATTGGTGATGTTTTTCCAGGTGGGTTAATGGAACTCTAGTACTGGTCATGGTCAAGCTTTCTCTTGGCTGTCCTGTCTCTCAAAAAGGCCAAGTCACATTCTTATCTATCTCACTAGCAAACAAGGATCCCCCTCTTTGTATATGTGCCAGACTAAGGATCACATAGTAGCACTGTCTATCCCTCATAGGAAGCAACTGTTTCATTTTTACCAACAACTTTTTTCACCCTTGAAGTTGACTATGGGCCCAGGGAGTAAGAATAAAATGGATTTGAATAACTGCCACATCCCCAAAGTTATAATTGCTCCCCATTAAATAACAAATAATTTTTTTGTAGTTTCAATTCAAACCTGGCCACTAAGACTTCTCCTCATGGGCAGGGTGGATTATCTAACAGAGACTCTCACATACATAGATTTCCTGATGCTACCAATTTAAAATTTATGGACAGATATATCTGCATCATGAGCAGTAGATGGCACTGTCTAGAAACAAGCAGATTTCTCCTATAATAAGGTAGCAAAATGTGATTGGGCATAGGACTCCTATATGATTTATCTTTATATCAGGAGAGGAATACAGTGTAGTCCAAATAGCATTACTGTGGAGTGACTCAGGTTTGGCTTCAATCAGATTTTCTCCATTTCCTTAATTTGCAGTGGAATTTAGGATGTTTTTCTTAACCAATTCTGTGTTGTTGTTGTTTTCTGTGAAAGAAAATTTTAATATCTACTTCACAGTTACCATTAATATCAATTAAATTCCACAATATTTTGTAATATTTTGGAGATAATTGGGAAGACCTCTATGTTGGACATATTTTTATTCTGAGATTTAGTTCTCAGATCTAATGAAAACAATAACATTGTGATATATGCTGTTATTTCTGTGAAACAACAGACCTATTTCATGATAAAATGGGTGAAAGCAAATTTTGATAGTATTGTTTGTAGATAAAACAGGACAATGTTTGTATTTTTCACTTTTCAACTCAATCTAAGATTCTTAGAGTATTTATAATTAATTACACTTATATCTTTGAATTTGTAGTTGTAATTCTTAGTTATATCATTTTTGTGTTATGAGGATGCTTATTACCAAGAATAAAAATGTGACACTGTGGCATGAGAAAAGAAAGCCAGTAACAGCTGCTTATTTAAGAATATTTGAAAATCTGCCTTATGCAGAACCTAAATAAGATAATTTCAGAATATCTTAATTTTTTTTAGCCTCACCTGAGGACATGCTTAGAGAAATGAAGGGAAAGAGGGAGAAGAGAGAGAGAGAGAGAGAGAGAGAGAGAGAGGAGAGAGAGGGAAACTAGGGACCAAACCTGAAACCTATGTATGTGCTCCAACTGGGAATTGAACTGGCAACCCTTTGGTGCACAGGACATTACTCAACCAACTGAACCACTCTGGCCAGGCTCAGACTATCTTAAATAGTTTAATGCTTAAAATAGGCTTCGTTCATGTATACAATACTGTATTATTAATACTAGTCACTATGCTGCACTTCAGAGCTTCACAATTTATGCTTCTTATAACAGAAAATATCTGTCCTACATCACCTCTGAAAGTAGATCTGAAGCATTCTCATTACATACAAAATTTACCTATGTTAACTATATGAAGTGATGGATTTGTTAATTATCTCAATCTTGATTTTATTCTACAAGGTATATATATCAAATCATCAAGTACACTTTAAATATATATAATTATGTTTGACAATTATTCCTCAATAAAGTTAAAGGAGGCCTAATTCATGTAGAATTGTAAAGATAGTCAATAGTATGCTTTTGAAAATGAGATTAATTTGAAAATGTATTTTCTTCATTTCCTAAAACAGAATAAGGGAGAATTACAGATCTTTAATTATTCTGGCATGTGTACATTAAGGATATTTGGAAGAACCTTAGTGATGTTAATAATATTGCATCATAAGGGTCATAATTTTCTTTTTCCAGCTATAATGAGGTATAATTGACAAATAAAAATGTAAGATATTTAAGATGTTCAATGTGATGATTAGATATACCTATACATTGTGAAAGGATTCTTCCATTGAGTTCATTATAATATATACCATTGTACCTATTTATTTACCTTTTCTTTGGTGAGGGGACTTTTAAGTTCTATTCTTTTACCAAATTTCAATTATACAAGTAAAGATCCATGATTTTGTAAAATACTCTTTAGGTTTTTGAAGTGGATTTACATTCACAGAACTTACCAAAATTTCTATTTGTCTCTTATGTCTGATAATTTACAAGCTATGGAATATATGACTAATTTTTAAAGATACAGTCAATGTGAACTATTAGATAATGTTTTCTAGGATAGCAATTCCTGAGTGGGGCTCTCAATCACAATCCTTGGCAGGGCATGGGAGGTGTTTGTTAAATTATAAATTGTTGATACAGTGATGCTATTTCCTTAAGCATAAGAAAGTAATCACAAATATTTTTGTTAAGTTAACATTCCAAGTGTTTTTGTTGTAACAAATCTGCACACAGGGTTTGAGAACCACTTCTAAAGCGTGTCTTGAATTACTCTGATTCAATACATCTGCTACTAAGCATGGCCATCAGCTAGAGAGATTTTTCTGAATTTCACACCAGAAGATTTGTAACACAATGATAGAGAAGCATTCTTTCCTATTATCGGGCCCACATTTGTCATGGGCAAATGCTTGGTTGGTTATCATTTCATTTTTTTTCATCAAAACATTCCCTGGTTTATCTGCTTAATAAAAACCAAAAAGTTACTTTCATATTTGACTGAGTATGGACTCTATTTTTATGTCACTTGCTGTTTATCTTTATATCTCCTTTAAATATGATCACTATTCTACAAATAAATCCAAAAGGCTGAGTTAAGTCATGATTTCAATGGCCTACTTACAACTTAATGCCCATGTAGCTTCATAATTTGTCCCATAACAATCCCTTTGTTTTATAGAGGGAAAACATGGCCAGGGATGAAGAGACTTCCCCTGAATCATGCATGTGGATACAAGCAGAGTATAAGGACTAGATAGTGGGCATTCCTAGCTCAGGTTTGCATGACAGGGGACTCTGAGGGGACATTGACTCTGAGAAGCATAAAATGACACAATATGGGTGATCATGGCCAAATTAAATGCATGTGTCCTGAAGCAGGCATGCCAGGAAGGGCTGAGGACCTTCTCACTAACGCCCCAAAGGTCTATGTGAGCCCTTTGGCTACCTCTCAAAAGGGTGCTGTTCTTAGGGGATGATAGAGGAACCTTTTCTGGGACCAGGAGGAATGGAGGATGGGAACTGAAGAGTGTTAAGGAGAGAAGGGTAGGTCCTCTCTTGATCCTAAGTGTGGGGCCAGAGGGAAAATTTCCAGAACCTCCACATGACTCAGAGGATCCTGGGGACAGGTGCTCTGAGTCTCCCTTCCCTGATGATTACTAGGGAGAATGTATAGCAGTACCATAAATATAAATATTACTAAACACATTTGTTATGACAATGTTTTTAATAAAATCCAGGGATTAAAATAGGAACCTGTAATTCCAACAGAAGGATAAAATGTTAAGAGTTACCGTGAGGGCATATTTCACGAAGAAACAGCCAAAGGACCAGCTTCAGAATTGAAGTGCATGACAGAAAAATTCGTTCAAAAGCAGAACATGGTAACGAGGAACTGCAGTATGTACTTGTTACTAGTTTTTGAAAATTTAACTAAATAAATATAGTCATTTAGTGGCCAGGAAATAGCAAAAGAATACCAATGTGCAGTTGCAGATACTGCATTTTCCAATTTAAAAAATGTAAGATTTTATTTAAATATAATGGTATCTCAAGAATAAATGGTCCATGTGCAAAGATTTTGTTCTTCTTTATAAAGAAAGATAGATCTGAGACTGCTGACACATTCAGGCCCTCTGTAATAACATGGTGTTATTCCCATGAAAATTGTTTAAGATTCATTCTACTTGCTACAAACACATAGTTTCCCTCTGCATTTAAAACTAGACATATTAATTATTTTTGTAAAAATATTTTTCTGTTGCCTATTCTTAAAATGATAATTTTGTATAGGGAAAGATTATGATAACTTATATACAATGAAATGATCAAACAAATCTAAGAATAATTGACCACATAAAAAACATTTTCTTCAACTCCATAAGAGTAAAATTAATTTGAGAAGCTTTGTTTTATATCCACTATCACCTATATGAGACTGACCAAGAAATCTTGGGTTATGTCCACATAGGTGTAATGAAATGAAAAACTGACATGATTTCCTTTTTTTTTTTTTTTTGGTAAAAGTATGACACTCAAGAAAAACATAGATTTAGGCATTGCTGTATCTATAATATTTCACCATATTGGGTGAATTCCTCAGATACATATTTAACCCGATTCCTCTCATATATAAATTTGACCCACATTTCAAGGTCAAAGATGTACTTAATCATTTGTAATGGCCTTTGCAATATTATTCTATAGACTTCTAAGATGAGAAAACCAACATGAATTTTCTCATTGTCTAGAAATAGACCACTTGGTCTTTAAACTTGGACACTAATGAGCTGTCTACATTCCTGTGGCGACCCTTCCACCACAGCCACAGCAAAACCTACTCATTCAAGAAAGATCAATAGCCATGCACATTTTTCTTTCATGCATCCAGTTTACAACTCACTTTTAATATCATTTAAAAGTACATAAGCCAATCCTACATGACATTTTTATTACCATTGTAATATTTCAAGTTTAATTGTTGGCAGTAAATATAGTCTGGTGCAAACTTTGAAGCAAAAAGAAAAAAAACCCACAAATTTAAGTATGTTTCTAATTTATATGATAGTCTGACTTTTGGGGGTAAATAACATGCTTGCAAAAGACCCCTGTAACAAATCTAAAATAGTTTGATTTTCAAATGACTTCTACAAGTTATATTTTATTTATTTTTTAAATATCCATTACATTTTAGGAATTCTACCAAAGTTTAAAATTATATATTTGAAACATTTCATATGGAGTTATCATTGGTACACCAATGGATTTTAATGAACCCATTCTATTAATTTACATATTTTGAAATGCCCCCAATTAATTATAGAGTCCAAAGGATCAAAATGATTGTTTTACCCTTGAAGTCATGTTTAGCCATTAATACCGATGTTTAGAATCCATTAGATCAAAGAGAAAAACAGGTTAAAAGGCAAGACTCTGACATCACACAGACTTTGGGTTCAGGTTTCTGTACAGCATCTTCATACCTGGGTAATCTGGGCAGGAGAACATCTCCCCTCTACATCTCAATTTCCTTATCTGTAAAAGGCAAGGATGTGAAAATAGATTTTATAGTGTAAGAATAATTGTCATAATACAATGAAAGAGCACAATGGAGTACTTAGAACATAGTAATCATACAGTAAATGCTGTTTCCTTTTATTAGCCTTTATTTCTGGTCTAGGAATGGAGGTGGCAAGGGCTGATGGAAGATGAGGCTATTTAGTGTAAAACATACAGAATTAGTAGCCTATAAAGGTGAGCAGAAACCTACAGTAAATCTAAAGGAGGGCTACCCAGAACTCACACTGCAGGGCACTCTGCTATTACCTTGGCGATACAATAATGTCCCTCAAATTCTGTAGGTAAATCAAAGCTGCTGTGAGTGCTTAGGTTGCCTTTTCTGACTTAAAATTCCTGCACCTCAGAAATTCACTAGGGTTAAACAGTGGTATCAATTTGAGTTTTCAAAAGTGTGTCACTACCAAAACATGGTAAAATGTATGCTCATGTAAGACTCACAAGGATAATGATTATAATTATTGATAAAGTAATAATCAAGCTACTAGAGTTGTCTAACCTCTTTATAAATGTATGACAATGATATTTTGGGGGGTCCATTTTTATCTCTGCCTTTTATGTTACAAATGAAGGTACATAAGTGAAAACTCCTGAATGCCTTTGAACAAAACAGTAAAATACAGTCAATTCTGCTTAATGACAGGGACACATTCTTAGAAATGCATTGTTTGCAAGTTCATTGTTATTCTAACATCACAGAGTGCAGTTACACAAACCAAGATGGTATAGCTTGCTACACACCCAGGCTATATGGTCTAGCTTATTGCTTCTAGGCAACAAACCTATACAACATTTTACGGTATTGAATACTGTAGGCAACTGTAACACAGTGGTAAGTATTTCTATCTCTAAACATAGAACAGTAAATACACTGTCCAAAAGATAAAAAAGGGTACGCCTGTATAGGGTACTTACCATGAATGGAGCTTTCTGGACTGGAAGTTGCTCTGGGTGAATCAGTGAATGAGTGGTGAGTGAATGTGAAGTCCTGGGCTATTATTGTGCACTTCTGTAGACATTTTCACACAGGGCCTGCTCCTGCTAACTTCTGATGCTCAGAAATAGAACATCAAAGCCATTGATGCTGCTCCATGAACAGACATGTGGGCGGGATTGATTGGAAATATCAAGGAGAAACTGGATGGGTAAAGGCATAGGTCACCATAATAATGTCAGGAAGGGGTGAAAGGTGGCCTGAAGATCAGTAGGTATAAGAAATTAAGGTAGAGAGATAAGGGAACATAGGGGATTTTTATGGCAAGGTGGTTTTCACTTTTGCATGGTGAAGCAGTGGTCAGATTAAGGAACTTTGTGGTATTCATAAAAAAAAAAAAAATAGAAAAGAGGGCGTTTAACATAGGGAAGGTGTAGAACTGAGGACTCAACATTTTGACTTTGGAAAAATTTTTTTGGATCCATTGACCCTATCTGGCACAAAGGGCTTTCTCTGGCACTGAATTGATGGAAGAAATAAAACTTAACCATGCTTTACATCATTACAATCTGAAATTATTTTTAAGGGACAGGGACAGGCTGGCTCTACATTACCACAGAATGCTCTTACTGAAGTGGCAGTGACACTTCATACTTGTTCAGGTAGGTCCTGTGATTGGTACAGCATTTTAGGTCCTCATCAAAGAAATTACAGCAATGTCCTCTGAAGACCATCACACTAGATGTGGGAGGGCTGTAACACTGACTATTTAGCACTGGGAGGACGAGCTCTTCTGTGCTGAAACAGGTCAGTGCTTGACTCATTGCGATATAATCTGCATTCAAAATTGAGGGGCTGTGTGTGAGAGGGAATCTTTTGCCAAGCCCCAGAGATATTGCTCCTGTAAGAGAAAAAAAAAATTCCAATTCCACTTGAACCACATTTCCTACAGGAAATGAAGCTGCATTATAATCTTTTTTTAAAAAAATATGTCTTTATTGATTTCAGAGAGAGGAAAGGAGAGAGAGAGAGACAGAAACATCAATGATGAGAGAGTCATTAATGGAGCCCGCAACCCGGGCATGTGCCCTGACCGGGAATCGAACCCCGATTGCCTGGATCCTAGGTCGATGCTCAACTGCTGAGCCACGCCTGGCCGGGCTGCGTTATAATCTTAAAGGACCACTGTTGTGTATGTGATCCATCACTGACCACGTGGTTAAACATCACATGACTGAAATAGAGATGTTATTATTGCTGTTGACCTACTTTATGGGAAAGACTCAAAGCAAACATAGGTATACTAGAAATTGGGGCATTTTATGTGTGAATTTGAAAAAACTGACTTCCCAATGACCTAATAGCCTAAAGAATTTTACTTAATTTTGCATTCAAGAAAACTGTGACTTTACAATATTGTTGCATTCTGAAGTTCATTTGACCATCATGTGTTTTAGTAATCCAATCAGCAAAGCTTTTAATTTCTCAGTGTGTTCGGAAGCTGCTTTGGCCAAGGAGTGGAGATCCTGCAGGGTGGCATCCACTTCTTGGCATCTAGTAAATAGTGTTTTAACGGCTGAACTCTCACACTATGCTCAGGCTGAATCATTAGTATGATGTACAAACCTTATGATTTACTTAATGTACTTTCTATGCTGCATATTTTGTTATATGTTGCATGTTTTGTAATTTTTAAATGGTAGCAAGCAATGGCTGTTTCAAATCATGTCATCTTAAAACTAGCTTGTTTCTGTACGTTATTGACTTAGGGTATTTTAAAAATAAATTGTTAAACACATTTGAGTTTTCAATGCACTATTGAAACATTTTTATTATGCAGAAACTTGATGTGGAAGGACTACTACACAATTATATTGCTTAATATTGTATAGAAGGGATCTAAAATTACTATATTACTTTGTGAGATCAAATTTCACTCTCTTACTACTTGTGTTACATGCATTTTTCCCATTATAGTCACAGTGAATGGTAGAGAGAAATACTCTGAAATATATCAGAAGTTCTTTTGCCTGAAATGGTATGTCCTCTTTTCAAATTATCCAAGGATGCTTTCACCTAATATTATGCAGAAAATGATCAGCACATCAAACCCTTTATTGAGAATCCCCTCCAAAAAGCTTTGCAAATGAGTTTTTATTTCAGGTGTTAATGATTAATATCATTTTTTTTCTAATTCACTTTCATGTGTCATTAAAATGTCACCTTAAAATAAAATTGAAATCTATACATATGAATTTCATTACATTGAAGTTGACACTCATTAATTTTTTTATTTTATATAATAAAAAATTAATAGCACTAATTTCAAGTTTAAGTATATCCACCATCTTTTATTGCTGTCTCCACATATTTACTATTAGAATTTCACATATAGAAATTATGGTTAAAAGTATTGGTATGAAAGAAAACCTCTGTTGACTTTAAAATACTCTAGTAATTATAGATAAAAGGAAAGTGGACCTTTGGGATAATAGTTAAAATACTTTTTTAATTTGTATTTTGTCTTTGCTTATAGAGGATCATGCCTTGTAGATTATATATATATTTGATTTTAATATATAAAGAACACCTGCAATTACACTGGAATAAGACCAAAACTTAAGAGAAATAAAAGAGGAAACATTTGGAAACAACCAGTCCATAAAAAAAGGAATTAAAATGACTCAAAGTAATAAAGCTATGCTCATTTCTACATATAATACCAAAAAAAAAATGCAAAATCATTTAAATACACACATACAGATATAATGATTTATCTAATGTGACATATAATATCTGATCTAATCTAATCTGATTATATGTGTGAATATATATATAGATATATATTATCAGAGTTCTTAAAGAAAGAACAAAGCATCTATCTATCTGTCTCTCTATAGATTAGAAAATAACCCCAGAAACACATGAAAAATAACTCACATTGTTGCCCAGGCTGTGGAAAAACAGAGACATTTGTATATTGCTGGTTTCAGTATGGACACCATGGGAAATATAATCGCTGTGAAAAGCAGTTTGTCAATATTAAATCTATTCTTTGACCCCAAAATCTTATTTATTTAGATTTAGACTATAGACAGTTGATACATGAGTGAAATGATGTATGTTAAGAAGATACTTATTTTAGCATTATCTAAATAACAACAAATTGCTACCCACATAAAATGAAACAATCTATGTATCTATCATTAAGAGACTATTTAAATAGAGTACAGTAATTAGAAACATAAGTTTTTGTGCCATCATGAAAAAATTTCTAGGATTTATTGGAGAGTGAACAAGAATATATAAGAGTACTTGCTGGTATGTTCATAAAGTAACGACATAAACAAGGATGAATAGCAGTGACGTGGGTGACAAATGAGTGGCTGTGAAGGAAACGCTTTGATGTACATCCTTTTGTACCTTTTGATTTTGGAACCAATCACATGACTGTACTATCTGTGCAAAAATATATTATGAAATTAAAATTAAAAAAATAGAAATGAGACAATTAGATTAGCTGGGGTATTCCTCCTTCCAGATAATTGTTCTTTGTGGACATAAAATCAACATTGCTACCTACATAAAATGATTGCTTTATAAATCATACACAGAAAGTGTAATAAGGAGCCAAGAATGCTGAGAAGTAGCGGTGGATTTACAATCGATTGAAGAGTATAGCTGTTAGGATTGATACGCTGAAATTTCACACCTCTTTGTCTTTGTGTTTTTGCTCACTGTGCCTAAAGCTTACTTCTGTGTCTCTTGTTTTTCTACTTGAGAAACACTATTCATTTTCTAAGACCAAGGTTTAAGCATGGCTTTAAAAAGTTAAACACACTAGACAATTAGCTTCTTGCTTTGCACTTTCCTAAGACATCTGATTATATATCTCTTGCAGCACACATATTTTATGGTATTTTTTCTTCCACCTTCCCCTACTATACTGTAAACTGCTTGAGAGCATGGCTTGTACCATGTTCATTTTGTAGCTTCAGTACTGGACAAGGTTTGGCTCGTAGTAGGAGACCAATAAATGTTTTAGAAATAATTGAACAATAAATAAAATGCATAAGGTAAGGCTGCATGAATATAAACTAATTTAAAGAAAAATATAAGAATATAAAAGCAAATGACTTTTTATACTGTAACTATTTTTTATATTTATGACTATTGTGAGGTATAAAAGAGCATAAAAGAAGTGTTCCTGAAGGACCATAGCAGCAGCATTAATTTTGAACAATGTGCTCAGACCTTTACATTATTCTTGTTTTGCAGGTTAGTTAACAGGGGGGAAAAAAGGTTAAGTCATTTCACCCAGACAAGACAATTCAAAAATTGAGTAGTTAGGGATTTCAGTGCAACCTGTATTTCCCCAGAGTTGTACTCTCTGCACTGCAGTTCACAGATCCCCTAAACCACGATGATGAAAATGACTGAGAAGACAGACGCCAGAAATGACCCGCAATTCAGCAACTGCTGGGCCGATGAGAAAAATATAGAGATAACTGATTAGTCCCACATCTTTCAGTGACTTTCAGCTGTGGCTGATTAGCTCTGCTCTGTATTTAGGTAGGACGTGGGAGATGACAAGGTGAAACCAAAATCCATAGTTTTTTTCAAAATACATTTCCTGAATGAAACAGGTCTCTACAACAGTCTGTAGACATTCCTAGTGTTCATCTTTTTAAGATATTGTGATGATCTAGTGACTAACAGGCTTTGGATTTGCTTCTGTTAAAGGCTAAGTTGATGAGTTTTTAAAATTTAGCCTTCCAATTCTTTTATTTAATAGGTGTTAAATAAAGAATTAAGTTTTAAGTCTCAATCCCTATATTACTTTTCCCTTCTTTATTTCTAACAAGATTTCTTAGTAATATACACCAAAGCTAATATTGTTCACTTATTTTGCCTGGAATATTTTGTACTACATCCAGTTAAAATTTCTCCCTCTTCATCTAATTGGTTAATATGTGCTCAAGGTTTTGGGTTTTTTGGATACTTAATACACATCAGTGGAAATGCCATTGCTTGTTGTTCAAAAGCAAAAAATAACTAAAAACTCAAGAAATTAGGCTCAAACTTGCTTAGAAAACCCCCCTACAAAAAACACTTTTTGTTTATTCTGTTCAATGAAGCTAATGTATTCAGCTCAATTCTTCTTTCTATAAGTTTTAGATTTAATAAAACTGAAAACAGAAAATAATAAGGAATGACTTCTAATAACTATGTATGTTATCTGTGATTATTCTGTTATATAAAATTGGCAGAATTATTATGTGCCTCAAATTATAGTAATGATATGGAAATTCATTTATATTTATTGAATAGTTTGATATGATAGAAGATAGTATCTACAGACACATTTATTACTGTTGTATATGACTGACACATAACTATTTTGTTTTTTGACATATGTTTACTCTAAAAAGAGTCATGGTTCTTCTCTAACCTTGAAGAACTAAGATATAAATTGTTCAGAGAAAGACTTTTTTATACGTATTAAAATAGATCACTCAGGGGTTTATGAGATAGTTAACAGCAAGGTCCATATCTTACTGAAAATTATTCTTTTGGTCAAGTGAGTCCATCAGAGGTAAAGGGAAGGGAAAAAAAAATAGTTGAACTATTTATTTCAACAGTCTCACAATGTATTTTTCTTAAAAA
Source organism: Miniopterus schreibersii (assembly GCF_964146895.1). Lineage (NCBI taxonomy): Eukaryota > Metazoa > Chordata > Mammalia > Chiroptera > Miniopteridae > Miniopterus > Miniopterus schreibersii. Next base: position 62,539,246 of record NC_138106.1, on the reverse strand, counting down.
TCTAGCTGCAGAATATGAACTAGCTAAACCTTAGTTTGTCATATCCAATGACAAGTGAGCAGAATAAGAAATGGATAAACTTATGTGAGATGCAGAATAGGCTAATTGCTATTTCCATAGTACAGTTCTTTGAAGGAGCTCAAGGCAAGTGATGAAAAAGATGTGACACTATATCCCAGGAGTGGGGAAACTTTTTTCTGCCAAGGTCCATTTGGAATTTATATCATTTGCAAGCCATACAAAATTATCAACTTAAAAATTAGCTATGAAAAAAGCTCCTGGATTTATTGAATTTTGAGTCCTGCCTGTGGCTGCCTTGGCAGGGCCAGAAAGAATGATTTCTTGGGCTGTATAAAGCTGGATGTCCCCTAACCCTGCTATAGACAAACTAATTTTTTTTTCTCAGAGACCATATTTAAGAATAAGAAATACAAAATATTCCCTGCTATATTATGCTATGTGCTGAGGAATCTTTATGGGCCGTTAGTTAATCTGTGATCTGATCCTGATCCGATGTAATGATAATGCAGGATTTGTACATTTCTCTGTTGATTCAAGTTTTACTCATTTATCAAGTTTTGTTTAAGCTCCTTCTTTCATGAAACACTCTTGAAATGCTTCAACTCCAACTGCTTTTTTCTCCCTTAGAAAACCTTTTCCTCTTTAGTCAGTTAAAACCTCACATCTTAGCATGAACTGACAATCACTTTGAAACTTTGACATCAAATCAGTCCTTTATTGAAGGAAAACCCCAGTTAAGCAACTTTTGTTATTATTGTTATTTTGTTTGGGGGCTCTCCCCACTTCCCATCCCTGCAAAGATACAGCAGGTCTTTCCTTGCTAGAATGCCAGAGACCTTAAGTGTACTCATGATGGTTAGATTTATGTATCAACTTGACTGGGCCATGTGGTGCCCAGCTATATAAACATCCTGGGTGTGTCTGTGAGAGTGATTCCTGATGGGATGAACATTGGAATTGATAGGCTGAGTAAAGCAGATTGATCTTCCGATAAGTGTGAGGGCTTCATCCAACCCAGTGAAGGCCTGAAGAGAGCAAAAAGGTTGAGCAAGAGAGGTTTTATCTCTTTGCCTGATGGTCTGGAACTGGAACATTGATCTCCTCGTTCTCAGACCTTCGGATTCAGACTCAGACTGGAACCTACATCATTGGCCTTCCTGGTTAATGGGCCTTCAGACTGCAGATCTTGGGACTTCTCCTATAAACCAATTCCTTACAATAAATCTCTTTGTATGAATCCTATTTGTTCTATTTCTCTGGAGAATACTGACTAATATAGTGATCCATGGAGCATGACCTCTTAAAAGCCAAGCTCTGAGAGACAGTGGGAGGAAGGTAGGGAAGAAGGAAGGAACTAACAATCATTGCGATTTTAGGCTGCTTCATAAAAATTTCTGGTATTGACTTCATTCAATATATAAGTCCAGTGTTTCAAGGCGTTTGTTGAACTCCAAGCAATTATGGGAAAAAATCAATTTGGTCAAGATGTTGAATGGAAACTAAATTGGGCAGCATTAATCCAAATGTACTATGTGAAAGGAAAGATGAGACTTATTTCTGCATTCTTTTTGAAGCTCTAATTGACTTCTCTCCCTTCTCTTTTGCCCTATTTTACTATAAAAAGACTAAATAAGGGAATACTAGTTCATAACTTTATGAATACTAATTCATAGCTCTCCATCTTACAGGAGAAAAATCAGAGAGCATCCAGGGTCCTCTCTGGAAAGAGTGATATAACAAGTTAAGTTTAAAAATGGCTTAGATAGAATAGACCTGTAGAATACAGTGGTGCCTTGGTTTTCGAATGTCTCCCTTGACAAACATTTCGGTTTACCAACACCGTAAACCCGGACATAAATGCTTCGGTTTTCAAACATGCCTTGGAAGTCAAACATGCCACATGGCTTCCCCTGAGTGCAGGCCTGGCTGTCTGCTGTTGAACCCTCAGTTTTTGAACGTTTCAGAACTTGAAAGGTCTTCAGGAATGGATTACATTAAAAAACGGAGGGACCACTGTATTATGCTAAGTGAAATAAGCCAGGCACAGAAAGACAATTATCACATGATCTCACTTGTGTGTGGAATTTAAAGAACATAATAAACTGATGAACAAAATAGATCCAGTAACATAGAAGTATGGAACAGACTGCTGATGAATCTCAGAGGGAAGGTGGGGGTAGGTGGGAAGAGATTAACCAAAGAATTTATATGCACATATGCATAACCCATGGACACTGACAATATGGGCTGGGAAGTAGAAGGGGTCAATGGGGAAACAATGGAACATCTGTAATATTTTCAACAATAAAGATAAATTTCAAAAAAAAAAAATTAAAAAAAAAAAAAGGCTTAGATATTAGATTTCCATTCATGATACATTTTGAAATGGAACCAGCCAAAAGAGAGTTCTTGTTGCCAGTGTGCTCAGCGAGTCAATGAGACCTGACACCAGCCTTTTCAGTGAAGAAAGATTGGCTATTTTATTGAAACTAACGCCATCCAAGAGAATGGGAAAGCTAGTGCTAACTCCCCAATGGCATAGAGACAAAGGTTTTATAGAGGAAAAATCCTGAGTAATCTGAGTAAAGGTTTGGGGTCTTGGTTCTCGATGGTTGGCCCTTGATCACTTAAGTAGTTAGCTTTCATCTTCTAGGGGAATGCTCCCCTCCTGGCTGCACCTTGTGTGACTTCAGCAAGATTGCATTGGAGTGGTCCTTCAGCTCACTCCGTGGACTGGGAAACATCTTAGCCGTGAGGGTCAATAGGCTACCGTGGAGTGCAGGAAGGGGAGCTGTGCCTCATACCCACCGGGCGCTTGCTCTGCTCTCTTGGTTATGTGTTCTCCCACGGCCTAAGCAGCCTGGTCCTGGGCTGAGCACTTCTATAGGAGTTAACAGGCAGCCACGTGACTCCCTGCTAGTGGCTGTTAAACAACTTACAAACTTATCTCCGGTTTCAGTTTTCTTGTTCACAATTAATAATGTCACCTTACAAATCACTTATTTTATGTGTGTTAATGAGATCAACAGTGTTAAAACTGAATTTTCATACCCTTGGAGGCCCATGTCTTTACCAGTGTATGGAGAGTTTTAAGAGATGAGAATGCCTTTTTGAAAATCTTACTCTAATGCTGATGGATCTGCTCCAGAAGATAAGAACCTGTGAGAAAGGGTTTGTTTTTCCTTTCTGCTTTTTCACAAGCACTTTTATTCCTTAAAAAGAGACACATGAATCTAACTCTCTCCAAAGTTATTACAGCCGGGCTGGTGTGTCTCAGAGGTTGAGCATCAACCTAGGATCCAGGAGATCATGGTTCGATTCCCAATCAGGACACCTGCCCGGATTGCGGGATCGATCCCCAGTAGGGAGCTTGCAGAAGGCAGCCGATCAATGATTCCCATTATTGATGTTTCTATCTCTCTCTCCCTCTCCCTTTCTCTCTCTGAAATCAATAAAAATATATTTTTAAAAAAAGTTATTACAGTGCATTGCCTCCTGAGGGTGCACTGAATCTAACAGACCCTTAGATCATGTCTTTAATCAAGTCACCAAAACTGTCTAATATATATCTTCAAGATGCATATTTGCATTGATTTTTTTGTTTGCATAACTGTTTAAATCAAAGTTTGTAATTTTGTTGTTTTGATTAAATGTGTATTATACATTCATTTGCTGCTTAATTACAAATAAGTTCTGAGAAATGGGTCCTTAGGTGATCTCATGGTTGTGTGAACATCATAGAGTGTACTTACACAAACATAGATAGTATAGCCTATTCATGTAATTGTATGTGCTATACTTTTATTCACCTGGCAGCACAGTAGGCTTGTTCATATCAGCACAGCCAGAAACATTTATCACCTTGCACTAAGACACCACTAGACAATAGAAATTTTTCAGTTCCATTAAAATCTTGTGATACCACCATCATTTATGGTGTCCATTGTTGACCAAAATATCATTATGTGGTCCATGTCTGTAATTCTTTTCTAGTAATAGTTGTAACAATAACTCAAGATAAAACAACACATTTTAACCCAAAGAAATTTGAATTTTTGTTCTGTGAGTTATAGTGATCAATAAAAAAATTTTTGAAGAAAACAAATATATTGCTACGATAAAACTTTTTGGAATATTGGAATGTAAACATAAGCTTAAGAACATATAGAACAAAATTCCAAACTATAGAAAAAGAAAGCTTGTTTATACTTTTTACTGAATAGATGATTGTAGGTATCTAATCACGATGGTATTTATGGTCTGCTCTCTATTGGACATATTTGAGAGAAATGTACATGTAGCATTCAATTAGTGTCTTCCAACTAGAACTCTTCTCTAAAAGGAGCCAGGATTCCTTGGATTAATGGCTGGCTTTAGGTCAGAGACAGGAGATATGCAAAATAATCCCAGGGCAGCTTTTTTCCTGTGGCAGAAAGCAAATGAGCTATTAACAAACAAAAACAAAGAAGAGAAACCTAATGGATCATGTCAAAAAGAAATGGCTTCTAATAGCCAAAGACGAGAGGATTAAAAAAGAACAGGGAATAAAACTAATTTAAGAATATTGCATAATATTAAATTGTCCAAAGTGTTATGTAATAAAAAAAAAGAGAAAGCCAACAGAAAAATTCTAAATATAAGACTTTAGATTCTGTTAAAACTAACTGGGATGCTGATGATTTATTCTGGCATTTGGATATTTAGAAGAAATTATTAACCATTCATTCTGCATTTCTTGCACAAACCACATTTTAGGTTAATCTAATAGTCATACTTGTTAAGAGAAATTCCTCTTTACAGAAGTATTCCAGCAAATGAAATGTGAATGGAATTGTATTATTATAAAGTTACTATTTTACAGCTTCTAATTACATTTTTAAGATAATGATCACCAATGGATGAAACTGTAAGAGGAAAGTGTGAAAGCAGACTTTATAATGTAGGGGCCTGGCTCTTCATTTGAATCCACTGAAATCTTTGTATTCCTAAAAGTGGTGCAATCAATTTTTGTCTTTCTTATAATATGCAATGTAAAGCACTCGGCACACCCTTTAAGGCATTCTCGACAAATACTTTTACCTGATTTTAGCCTAGAAAATGGTTAAGTTTATGGAAAACACAGAGGATAGAAGAGCAAGCTAAATAATACAGCACCTCAAAGAATCAAATTGATAACTTCAAAATATGTATCCTTCTAGAGGGTAACCGGTTCTGTTTCTGTAAAGAATTAGTGGCACACAAAAATTGAAAATGAAAGAGGAACATCTATAATGTAAAAAGATACAACACCAAGTGGGATATATATTAGGTGAATCTTGTTTTGAGTAAAATAAATTTAAGGAGATGTTTTTGAGAGAAATGGAAAAAAATTGACTATGAACTGCTATCAGATGATACCAAGGATTTATCATTAATCTTTTCAGGTATAATGATGGATATAACAGAAAGTATACATTATTTAGAAATGCATACTGAAATGTAAGAGTAAAAGGACATGTCTTGTTTTATACTATCAAAAAGGAGAAAGAATAAAACAGCATGAGATGAAGCAAAATCCAAATAATTGTTGAATCTGGATAATGGGTAGAGGGCATTTATTGTACTGTTCTCTTGAGTGTAGCATACATTTGAATATTTTTCTAACAAAATTTAAATTTTAGGGGTTCAATATGTACCATATTGCAGAAATATATAATTTGTAATTAGTTAAATATATGATAAAAATTTTCACTTCAACATGATCATGTGTAAGGAGTATACCACTTTTCAAAATTATTTTGAGAGTCCACTAAAATTTTTGAGGTATAGGACAAAAGTATGCCACATAGCCTATTGAACAATACAGATGGCCTGATCTTGAATTTAATTATGGCATCTATAATCTATTTAGATACCATAGCCATGAAAACTGTTCATATGACTGCAAAAATTCTAGGGTTATGTATTTATTCATTTACTTACTTACATATTAGTGAATTGATTGACTGATCTGACATGCAGAGTTTCACCCCTAGAGCCTAAGTAAGAACTGTTTATCTGTCATCTTTCTCAGAACAGATTTCCTCTATTGATTGTTCCCCTATCTCTTTGCAGCAGAACCCTGGGATATTTTTAACCCTATTTCAGTTTCCTGTGTGAACTTGAACTTAAATTTGTAAATTTCTTGCTTCCTAAAGTGTGATATGCAAATCATACTTAATCACTTTCAAGTGGAAATTAAGGTTGTGGATTGTCAATTTATTTATAAAATATCCCTTTTTCTACCAGAGGAAAGAATATTTACAAATATGGCATACATTTAACTAAACTTCATGATAAAATGCTATACTGACAAGAACTTTCCCTTAAGTAGCTTTTAAAAAATATTGTATTTATTTTATTCTTTAAATACAGTTTATATTCAATATTATTTAGCATTAGTTTCAGGTGTACAGCATAGTGTTTAGACAATCATATACCTTACAAAGTTGTCCACCTGATATTTCAAGTACCCACCTGGCACCACTATACATAGTTATTACCATGTTATTGACTATATTCTCTGTGCTGTACTTTAACATCCTCATGACTATTTTGTAACTACCAAATTGTACTTCTTAATCCTTTCACCTTTTTTGGCCAATCCCCCAGCTCCCCTCCCCTCCCCTTTGGCAAACATCAGTCTGTTCTCTGTTTCTATGAGTCTGTTTCAATTTTGCTTGTTTGTTTATTTTGCTCTTTAGATTCCATGTATCAGTAAAATCAGTATTTGTCTTTCTCTGACTGATTTATTTTACTTAGCATGATGCACTGTAGGTCCATCCATGCTGTCTCAAATGTTTCATTTTTAAATTTATTTTTTATGGCTGAGAGGTTTTCCATTGTGCATATATACCACAGCTTTTTATCCACTTGTCTGTTAATAGGCACTTGGGTTGCTTCCATATTTTGGCTATTGTAAATAACACTGCAATGAACATCAGGGTGCATACATTCTTTTGAATTAGTGTTTTGGGCTTCTTCAGATATATACCCAGAATTGGAATCACTGGGTCATAAGGCAGCTCCATTTTTAATTTTTTCAGAAACCTCCATACTGTTTTCCATAGTGACTGCAACAATCTGCAATCCCACTACTAGTGCATTAGTGTTCCCTTTTCTCCACATTCTCATCAACACTTACTATTTGTTGATTCATTGATGATAGCTCTTATGGCAGGTATGAGGTGGTATCTCATTGTGCTTTAATTTGCATCTCTCTGATGATTAGTGAGATTGAACATCTTTTCAGGTCTATTGGCCATCGGAATGTCCTCTTTAGAGAAGTGTCTATTCAGGTCTTTTGTCCATTTTTTAATTGGATTGTTTGTAAGGCACTGTAAAGTATAGTTAATTTTATTGAATTCACTTATGCATATTTTTATATGCATATATATGTATGTATATACATACACTCACAACACACATATAGATACAAATATGTTTAGTTGACTATTCATTTAGTCTAGGAAAGGTTTTGCCTTTATCTTATTTTACTGATCCAGATCAATGGCAATACATAGAATCTTTAACCTATTAAATATTATATATATTTAAATTACTATTAACACCTTCTTATACCATCTGCAAGAATGAACTCAAACTGGGTTAAAGGCTGAACTGTAAGACTAGAAACCATAAAACTCCTAAAAGAAAACATAAGCAGTAAAATCTCTGATATTTCTCTTAGCAATATTTTTTTCTGATATTGCTCCTTTGGAAAGGGAAACAAAAGAAAAATAAATAAATGAGATTACATCAAACTAAACATTTTTTGCACAGCAAAGGAAACCATCAATAAAATGAAAAGACAACCTACTGAATGAGGGAAGATATTCACCAAAGAAACATCCAATAAGGGGTTAATATTCAAAATATGTGAAGAACTCATATAATTCAACACCAACCCCCCCCAAACTATCCAATTAAGTTCCTGTTTTTTAAATAAGTGTCATGTATGAAATTACAACTGCCTTTTTCTATTGGCCAGCAGATGGCAAGATTTAGTGCTAAGTTACAGCATCAAAATACAAGTTCCCAACTATATGCTGTCTACAAGAGACCTACCTTAGAACAAAAGACTCATACAAGATGAGAGTGAAGAGATAGAAAAAATTTTTCCATGCAAAAAAAAAAAAAATCTGAGGTAGCAATACTCATATCAGACAAAATAGACTTCAAAATGAAGACCCTAATGAGAGACAAGAAAGGTGATTACATAATACTAAAGGAATCTATCCAGCAAGAGGATATAACCCTGATAAACATATATGCACCCAATATAGAAGCACCTAAATTTATAAAAAACTTCTGGAAGACTTTAAGGGAGAGATCTACAGCAATACAGTCATACTCGAGGACTTTAACACCCCACTGACTTCACTGGATAGGTCTTCCAGACAAAAAAATCAACAAGGAAACAGTGACCCTAAATGACACACTAGATCACATGGATTTAATCTACATTTACAGAACATTCTACCCCCAAACTGCAAAATATACATTGTTCTCAAGTGCACATGGGATATTCTCAAAGATAGACCACATGTTAAGCACAAAATAAGACTCTATAAGTTCAAGAAGATTGAAATCATATCAGGCATCTTCTCAGATCACGATGGCATGAAATTAGAAACAACTACAATAAAAACACTAAAAGACTAAACACATAGAGACTGAAAAGCATGTTTTTAAACAATGAATGGGTTACCAAAGAGATTAAGAAAGAAATAAAAAACTTCTTGGAAACAAATGAAAATGAACACACAACAACTCCAAATCTATGGGACACAATGAAAGCAGTCCTGAGAGGGTTCATAGCACTACAAGCCTACCTCAAAAAACAAGAAAAACTTCTAATAGACTCTTTAACACTACAACTGAGAAATTTAGAAAGGAAACAACAAGAAAAGCCCAGAGAAAGTAGAAGAAAAGAAATAATAAAGATTAGAGCAGAAATAAATGACATAGAGACTAAAAAAAATACAAAAGATCAATGAAACCAAGAGCTGCTTTTTTGAAAAGATAAACAAGATTGATGAACTTTTAGCCAGACTCATCAAGAAACAAAGAGAGAGGACCCAAATAAACAAAATCAGAGACGAAAGAGGTGAAATAACAACTGACCCAACAGAAATACAAAGGATTGTAAGAAAATGCTATGAACAATTTTATGCCATCAAGCTGGACAACCTTGATGAAATGGATGAATTCCTAGAAAAATACAACCTTTCCAAACTCAATCAGGAAGAGTCAGTAAGTCTAAATAGGCTGATAACTGCTGATGAAGTTGAAGCAGTAATCAAAGGGCTCTCAGCACACAAAAGCCTTGGCCCAGATGCCTTCACAGGGGAGTTTTATCAAACATTCAAAAAAGAATTAACACCTATCCTCCTCAAACTATTTCAAAAAATCCAAGAGGAAGAAACACTTCCAAACTCTTTTTTACTAGGCTAGCATTAGCCTGATTCCAAAACCAGGTAAAGACACTACAAAGAAAGAGAATTACAGACCAATATCCCTGATGAACATAGATGCTAAAATCCTCAACAAAATATTAGCAAATCGGATCCAGCAATATATTAAAAATATCATATACCATGACCAAGTGGGATTTATTCCAGGGATGTAAGGCTGGTACAATATCTGCAAATCAATAAACATGATACATCATGTAAACAAATTGAAAGATAAAAATCACATGATCATATCAATAGATGCAGAAAAAACATTCCATAAAATCCAACACCCATTTTTGATAAAAACCTCTCAGCAAAGTGGGAATAGAGGGATCATACCTCAACCTAACAAAGGCCATATATGACAAACCTACAGCCAACATCATACTCAATGGGCAAAAACTAAAACCATTTTCCCTAAGAACAGGAACAAGACAGGGTGTCAATTTTCACTACTCTTATTCAACATAGTACTGGAAGTCCTAACCACAGCGATTAGACAAAAAGAAAACATAAAAGGCATCCAAATTGGAAAGGAGGAAACAAAACTGTCATTATTTGCAGATGACATGATATTGTACACAGAGAATCCTAAAGACTCCACCAAAAAACTACTAGATTTAATAAATGAATTCAGCAAGGTAGCAGGATACAAAATTAACACCCAGAAATCAATGGCATTTGTAAACACCAATAATGAACTCTCAGAAACAGAAACTAAAAAAAAAACCCATTTACCATTGCAGCTAAAAAAAGAAGATACCTAGGAATAAACTTAACCAAAGATGTAAAAGACCTTTACTCAGAAAACTACAGGACACTGAAAAAAGAAATAGAGGAAGGTATAAACAAATGGAAAAATATACCATGTTCATGGATTGGAAGAATTAACATCATTAAAATGTCCATATTACCCAAAGCAATCTATAAATTCAATGCAATCCCTATTAAAATACCAAGAGTATATTTCACAGATTTAGGAAAAAACACTTTGAAAATTTATATGGAACCAAAAAACACCCCAAATAGCCACTGCAATCCTGAGAAAGAAGAACAAAGTTGGAGGGATCACAATACCAGATATCAAGTTATACTACAAAGCCACTGTTATCAAAACAGCCTGGTACTGGCACAAGAACAGACATATTGATCAGTGGAACAAAACAGAGAACCCAGAAATTGACTGATGCCATTATGGTCAATTAATATTTGATAAAGGAGGCAAGAACATACAAAGGAGTAAAGACAATCTTTTCAATAAATGGTGTTGGAAAAATTGGACAGATACATGTAAAAAAATGAAACTGGACCACCAACTTACACCATACACAAAAGCAAATTCAGAATGGACAAAAAACTTAAATGTAAGGCATGAAACCATAAAAATCCTAGAGGAAAACATAGGCAATAAAATCTCAGACATCTCTTACAGCAATATGTTTGCTGATACATCTTCTAGGGCAAGAGAAACTAAGGAGAAAGTAAACAAATGGGACTGCATCAAAATTAAAAGTTTCTGCACAGCAAAGGAAACCATCAACAAAACGAAAAGGGAGCCCCCTGTACGAGAGAACATATTTGCCAATGACACATTGGATAAAGGGTTAATATCCAAAATATATAAGGAACTTATACAACTGAACAAAAGGAAGACAAACAATCCAATTAAAAAATGGGCAATGGACCTAAATAGACTCTTCTCCAAAGAGGACACACAAATGGCTAAGAGACATATGAAAAAATGCTCAACATTGCTAATTATCAGAGAGATGCAAATTAAAACCACAATGAGGTATCACTTCACACCTGTCAGAATGGCTCCATCAACAAATCAACGAACAACAAGTGCTGGTGAGGGTGTGGAGAAAAGGGCACCCTAGTACACTGCTAGTGGGAATGCAGACTGGTGCAGCCACAGTGGAAAACAGTATGGAGTTTTCTCAAAGATTACAAATTGATGTGCCATTTGACCCAGTGATCACACTTCTAGGAATATAGCCTAAGGAACCCCAAACATCAATCGCAAAGAACTTATGCACCCCTATTTTCATGGCAGTGCAGTTCACAATAGCTAAGATTTGGAAACAGCCCAAGTGCCATCAGTAGATGAGTGGATAAAAAAGCTGTGGGACATTCACACCATGGAGTACTATGCGACTGTGAAGAAGAAGGACCTTTTGGCCTTTGGCACAGCATGGAGGGAACTGGAGAATATTATGCTAAGTGAAATGAGCCAGTCAGAGAAGGACAAGTACCACATGATCACTCTTATATGTGGAATATAATAAACAAAATAAACTGATGAACAAAGTGGATCCAGTAACATAGAAACTTGGAACAAACTGAGGGATCTCAGAGGGAAAGCGGGGAAGGGGATGTGGATGGGGAGAGATTAATCGGGGAACTTATATGTTTATGAGCATGGTCCATGGACGCATACATTGGTGTGGGGAGGGCCTGGGGGTGGGATGGAAGTGGGGTGGAGTGGATCAGTGGGGTTATAAGGGGGACATCTGTAACACTCTCAACAATAACGATAAAGAAACAAAACAAAAACAAAAAACAGTTATGGAAAAAATCATGACAAGCTGGTAAACCTACAACAGTAAAATCCTTTTGTCAAAAGAATAGGAAATTCCTAACAGAAATATTAGAAACGTATGTAATACCCTTGCTTCAGGAAATAAACAAGTAATAATGGCCAGTGTTTTATTCAACAGAACTAAATAGAGTTAACATAATCATTTAAAGTTGTTTCTCCATCTGAAACTTACTTGACTGTCAGACTTCCAAAGAGTACTCTGTACAATACCTTATTAATATTTTTTCAGATTTGTACATTTCTGACTTTTTACACCTTTGCCCACTCTGTGTACAAAAAATGTGTTCAAAATGTGTATATTTTTCTTAGTGAGAACTGATAACATGATAGTTCTCCTATGAGAAGGGTGATTACAAAGTTTTGCAAGATTGGGACCCTGTTGCATTTAGTTGTTAGCAGAAGTGAGGGTATGTGGTTGGCGGGGAGAGGTAGGGGGATATCCTCAAGAGACAGAATAAATGCTTTTTCCTGTGGAAAAAAAAAATCCAAGTTCCAAGTTGTATTGCAATGAAATATCATTTCTTGGGCAGTAAATGCTAATAAGCTGGGGCATTCAGGACCCAAATTCCAAGACAAAATACTGAGAGTGAAATGCATTTTGTATTTGCAGTCCCAACACACAGACTTTACCACAAGTCTCTCACTTGAATAGGGCACAGCTGCTTCTGTATTGAGCCATTTTAGTGGTATGAAGGAGAAAAATTCAGTGAAAGACGTGTGTGCCATTATTTCACACTGAAAATGTTTTTCATTGTATACTTTTGAAAGGATTTATCACTTGAGAGATATTTTACAGTAAACCTGGACTGTGGCGTGCTGGTGTGCTCTTTTTCTATTATATTGAAGTAAAAGCCATGGGATAAAGCAGTTAAGGAGGGGAAGGTGGGTCCATTAGCACATTGACCTCACACTAGTAATTGACAGAATCAGTCCTCAGCACTTGCATTTAAGCAACGTAAAATCTGCAGAGAGCAGGGTGTAAACAAACCCTCAGAAACAGCAAGAGTGGGAGGTAAAAGGCTCTGCTGCTGCTTCAGCAAGCCCTCTCTGCTGTGTTCCTGTCAGATCTGCGCAACCCTCACGGGGGGGAGTGCAGGTTTACAAACTGGGGTGTCGGCCTGCTCCAAGGCCCGCTAGGGAATGTGAGGACTGAGAGGGCCCTAGCGGGCTTCGAAGAAGCATCAGATAATTTCTCGCAAGAGCCTTTCATCCTCAGAGACTGTACGGCTGAGTATAAATTTAAAGACATTAAATGTGGCTAACAAAAGCCCTTGAGTACAGAAGGGAACATGAAAGTGAGGATTATCTGCGGGTGAAGTCTGATATTTCTTCCCAGCATGAATTACAGGGTTTTAAAAGGACTCTCATCCCAAAATGTCCTTTCCTTCACACTCTGTTATCCTTTAAATTTTTATTTCTAAATAATCTACTATGGGAATATTTTTAAGATTATCCTACTCTCTTTAATCTCTTACTGCTTTCGACTTTTCTCTTTCTTCATAAGCAATAGAGAGTTCCTTCTCCCTGATATTATCATATTTTTCATCTTTGCTCTTCCCTGCAAAGGAAGATGGGCTCCAGCGAGAGCCCCTAGATGTGCACTTATGGTACCTTCAGTTATCTCTGAAGGGATATTGTTCCATTAATTCTCCTCTTTCTTTCGTATTTCTTCCAATTCTTCTTTATTGGCAATTTGTCCAGCATAGAAAATAAACAAATCACTCTTATCTTAAAACAATACTCTCTCCCAATTCCCATAACCCTTCAGCATGTGCCCCGTGCTCCTCTACCTCAGAAACAAGATTAGTGATTATATTGTGTCTCCCCTATTTCTTTACCGAAGTACACTAAAATTTACAATATAAATTTTAAATATTTATAAGATCTCAAAGTTCCTGTATTTTGGACATGCATTTGTTCATGATAAGGACAACCCACAGTCACAATTGACAGAACAGTAACAGGCACCTGACTCCTGCTTCCCTAAACCAAATCCTTCTTGGCCGAGTAGTGGCAGAGAGAGAATCAGGCATTTCATGAACCTGAGCCCATGACATGTAAACTCAGGACTTATTAAATGCCAGGTTTAGCTGTGCATACTACAAATAGAGGAAGTCCATCTTTATAAATAGAAATCCACAGATGAGCAGAGAACTGCAGAGAGGAGAGAGAGAGTAGATTAGCTAGGGTCCCAATGGCTTTTCTGTTCTTAACTTTTAGTTCTTACTGTTGACTGGCTAAACTTTTGACCATGCATTTCACAAGATATGCCTGCATCATTATATTATTCTTTCTCCTTAATCTTTCAAGTTGGTTTCTGGTACTTGTAACTGAAGAGACTTAACTCACTTGGATAATAAAAAGACTTACTAAGGATACTATTATTCTGTCTTACCATTTATCTGGTGGCTTGGCCTATATATTTATATGCTATATTTAATTTTTAATTATTATTTTTTTTTAGAATTTGGTACATGCATTTTTTAAGAGCTAACAATTCAAGTCAATTCAAGTTGTTTACATGAAATGGAAAAGAACAGTTGACAACATTAAATGGCAAAGAGGTGTGTGTTGTTGTTTTTTAACTTTTTATTGTAAAAACTAATTTTTCATAATAAGGAGGATTGATATGAAAACTAAGAGAACTATAATCAAGTTTATTAATTTATGGAATACTTTGCAAATTATATACTGGAACTTATAGCTACTGTTTCATTTCTTTTTCAGTTTCAACTGAAATATTAGTATTTGGTTGAATTAGATGTTTACTATAACTCTAACTCCAAACCTTGACTAATGCATCTACTCAGTCCTATAATCAATAATACTTACTGATTCACAGAGTACCTTTAACAAGATTAAAAACAATTCATAGAATTAAAGGCTATATGTAAAGCCACAACAAAAAGACGACTTTGTTAACCAGTGAATTGCTTTTTTGGTAGAAAACAGCAGCTAACATAACATATACATGCTGTTCAACAAATTAGTAGCAAACAGGCCAGCCAAATAACCCATCCAGTTACAGAAAAATGTGAAATTTAGGTAGGATGCAGGTAGTGTTTGAGATGGGACATTGACTGCATACTTTCAGAAACAATATGGAACTGAGCAATGATAGTATTCTATAGACATAATATTAAAAAAATTCTGTTGAAAGCCCTTTTGACTCAGAAGTGATAGATATTCTTGGTGGATATATGAATACAGAAGAGAAAATGTTTTCTAGTCAGTATGATAGTGAAGACAGCCAGATGCCTTTTTCATTCTGTAAGGAGTTTAGAATATTTTTAAAATAGTAAAGCATAACAAAACTTTTATTTTGTTGTGTTTTTATTTTGATTTTATCTTTTTATCTTAACATTTCACATCCCTTTTCAAAGCCCATCTTCTATCTTTTTTATTTATTTCCCCTGCTCCTCCAGTAGTTTAGGTAAATATTTTTTAAAAATTCTTAGTTTAGTTATTTTTAGTCAATTCTTAGGAAGCTATCTGTCCAATTAATTTAATTCATACCATGATGTATATAGACTACTAGTAACAAGAGTTTCTCCCTCCATTGGTTCCTTCAGTTTTCAATTACTAAGTTTCTACCATATGCCTCATACTGGAAGTTACTGAGACACAGAGTCTGGCCCATTAGGGAGATCCCACAGGCAGATATGAAAAAGAAAACCTGCTATGAACTGTTGGTTCTCTTACAGATGTATTTACATTAAATATACAAATTGGAGTATGGTTAATTCTACCTGTCAGTAGAGGTCAGAATAGTTTTTATTTTCTTAAAATTTTAAGGAAGGATGTGTAGATGGAGGAGGAATATATTCTAGGAAAAAGGAATATTTGAACATTTATAAAATTTTGGGGGCAGCAAACACTTCAAGACTATTGGCAAGACTATTCACTTTGGCAGGACTATAGAATGTACAAGCAATGTTATGTCAAAAAATGATATTGGAGAGAGAGGAAATCATAGAAGACTTCATATAGTATGAAACGTGTTTCAACTTATATTGTAGGGAAAGGAAGCTATGATATATTTTTAAGCCCTAGAACAGAAACATAGGGTGTGTATTACAGAGCATCCAGACTTAGACTGAGGAGTCATGGAAGGTATCTTTTGGAAAATGACAAGTTAAAGGATAATTATCAAAAGAAGCTAAAATATTGACTATCATGCAAATATATAAACAAACATATGTTGAAGATTTTATTTAAGTCGTGAAGGAAACACAGATGCTATAACTGGTTGACAGATGGAACATACAGTGGATAAGAGCTGGATCATATATGACAGTGGTACTCTGACCCTCAGCCTCTGCAGCAACCAGCCTAGGAAGCCAAATCGCCACCTCTACAACAATCAGCCAGAAAGGGTCAGGATTTGGTCAAGGACTGTCAGCTTCTCTAACTTTTACTCCTGCTCCCAACTCAGGACCAACTAGAGAAATAAGTGCTCCCCAAATCAATCATATTAGATGCCCCCATTTCTAGTTAGTGTGCCTCCAGCTTCCATATGACATCAACTTCTTGGGCACAGCTGAAGTATTACCTTCTTTTCACTTTTCCCTCTCCCCTGCTTGTCTTTGAGTCTTTGCCTAACACAAACGATGGTGACTGACTCTTTTGCTGTAACAAGGTCTGAACAAATAGCCCCTGTTTGTTTTAACTTGGCCGGCCTTTGTTTATATGCACAGTTTTCCTAGAAGGTCCATCAAGATAGATTTTTCCCTACCCATTGAGGTGGAATCCAGCCTTCAAACAGGCATAATACCCACAAAAGTCCCTTGTGTCTTGCTACTCATGGCTTGTTGAATCCATATGCATGCTTAATCTGATCATTGAATACTACTGAAAGCAGAGACTGTAATTTCTCCTATGGGATGCTCTCTGTGTATCAAAGCCATGCTCTTTAAAAAAAAGGAAAAAAAGGAAGATGAAAAGAGAACTCATCTTGTTTTATTGATGACCCACAGCCAAGGTTGTCCAAATATATGCTGGTCCAGTGAAACCTCAAACTCACCAGTCAGTGAAGCTGGCTCAACAAACAAGCTTATAGGACAAATGCCTCAGTGTCCTACCATATGACTCTTTTTTATGACAAACAATACTTTAGACAGTACACATCAAAATGGAAACACAAACCTGGATGAAAAGGAATAATTTGATTCCATCGAGGATAGGAACCAATCAAAAGCAAATGGAAACCAATAACAAAACCCAGGTATTAAATTGAGACAAGACAGTGAGGAATTCAATTTAGAATGGGATTCAGACTTAATGGTTCTGATTTACCACATTGACACTGACTCAGAACTCCCCTGTGGTGGTTCTTTGCTTTGCCTTTTTCAGTGTTCCTCTAGATGAGAACAATTAGTATCTTTATGCCTTCACTTGAAGAGGAAGACAGTATAACTGGACAATCATACCCTAGGGGCTTGCTGAAGTCACTTCCTATTTTTCCCAGGTCTTCAATCTAGACTTAAAAGATAAATTTATCTTGCGATTCAGTCCTGATACAGTATGTAGATGGTGTTATATTTGTTCACAGAAAAAGGAAAAGAATTTCATTTACTTGCTTTCAGTCTTATCAGAAAGAGATGTAGAATTTTAAAAGATACATTAAAGTTTTGCTTAAACACAGTCCATAATTTAGAGCATGACTTACCTAAGGAGAGATACTCTCACCTGATAAACTAAAGACTACGTAAAAATTCTAGATTTATTATAAATTTAAATTGAGAGTATTCCTAGATTTAACATATTCATATTGCAGACAATATAAAATGAGAGACGATTATTCTGCGATTGTGACACCTCTTTTTGATATCGTCCAGATATCATCTGCTCTGGGAGTCCAATGCAGACAGCCTTCTGAAACTTGAAGACAATGCATTTTTAGGTATCATCACTGTTTGTGAGCTGTACAAAAGAGATTTTTAATTCAACTTCACTGGAACCATCAAAAGTCTATTGTTCATGAAATAAAGCAAGAAAAAGAAGTAAAAGGTATGCAGATTAGGAAGACACAGAAGACATGATCGTTTATGTAAAAACTCTGAGACAACTGACCAAAAACCTCCCCAAATTAATAAATTATTGTAGCCAGGTTGCAGGATACAAGGTTAACTCAAAAAGACAATCACTTTCCTATATATCCACAATGAACAAGTGGGTTTTGAAATGAAAAACACAGTATTATTTACATTAGCACTCCCCAATATTAAATTTTTTAGATATAAATCTAATAATATCTATACAGAATTCATAGGAGGAAAACTACAAAAGTATGATGAGTAAAAGAAAAGAACTAAATAATATGAGATTTTCCATATTCATATATAGGAAGGCTCAATATTGTCAAGATATCAGTTATTTCCAAATTGTTTTATAGATTCAGTTCATTCCTAATAAAAATCCCAGCAAGTTATTTTATGGATATAGACAAAATCACCCTAAATTTTATATGGAGAGGCAAAAAACCCAGAATAGCCAACACAATTCAGAAGAAGAAAAACAAAATTGGAGGACTGATGCTACTCAACTCCAAAACTTACTGGAAAGCTATGGTAATTCAGATAAGGTGGTATTCATGAAAGTATAGACAAATAGGTCAATGGAACAGAATAGAGAGCCCAGAATAGTCAACTAAACTTTGATAAAAGAGAAAAAGCAATATAGTAGAACAAAGTGAGACTCTGCAATAAATGATTGAACATACACATGCAAAAAAAAAGTAATGAGTCAAGACACAGACCTTATATCCTTCACAAAAATTAACTCAAAGTGGATCATAGACCTAAATGTAAAATACAAACTATCTCCTAGAAGATAACCTAGATGACTTTGAATATATTGATGCCTTCTTTGGGTACAACACTAAAGATATAATTTATGAAAAAAATGATTGATAAGCTGAACTTCATTAAAATTAAAACTTCTGCTCTGTGAAAAACATTGTCAAGAGAATAAAAAGACTAGCTACAGACTGGGAGAAGATACTTACAAAAGACACGCCTGACAAAGGTAATATATATTACCCAATATATACAAAGAACCTTTAAAACTCAACAATGAGGAAACAAACAACCTGATTTAAAAGTGGGCAAAAGAATTGAAGAGATATTTCAACAAAGAAGATAAACAGATGTCAAATAAGCATATTAAAAGATATTTCACATAATATGTCATTGGACAAATGCAAATAAAAAAACAACAATTAGATACCACCACACACTTCTAGAATAGCCCGATCTGGAAGACCGACAACACCAACAACACCAAATGCTGGTGAAGATGTGGAGCTACATGACTCTCAGACATTGCTGGTAAGAATGTAAAATGATACAGCCACTTCAAAAGAGAGTTTGACAGTTTCTTACAAAACTAAATGTGCTTTTACTCACAGGTGGTAAAACCCAAGAGATGTCCAGAGAAATGGAAGTCATTCATTTAGTTGTAGCACAGGTTATACCTAGAAAGATGAGAAAATAATTTGTTTCTAAAACAGAGGAAGGAAGATGGGGGAGGAACTTCATTGATCTATAGAGGAATTTGTGTTTTTTGAATTTAGGCAATTAGATATCACTGAAACATTTTAAGTAAAGAATTGGCATAATGTGATGCTATTTTGGAAGAGTTGATATGTTGGCTATGGGCAGGATGGATTGTGAGGGCTAGCCATGAAAATAGAGCAAGTGAGTCCAAGTTGGGACAAGATGTAAGTTTAAGAATATTGTATTTGTCTTATTTTTATCTTTTATCTTATAGTAATATACATTTTTATGTATTATCATTTTGAATCTCATTATTATAAAACCAGATCAATAGGTTAATGGAAATCAGAAATAAAAAATAGGCATATCATATTTTGAAGAAAATAATTCTTTGGGTGGACTTCATGTAAGATACGATAAATGAAAGTTTGATTTGGATGGCCATGTGTTTGATTTTGGATGTCAGAGACTGGTATGGCAAAAATAGAAAAGTCAGGTGAAAGTGTGGCTGGAAGGAAAAGTAATCAGTTTATGATCTGCTAAAACTGAGTATCCTAGGACATCTACTCCAATGTGTGCATCTAGAAATATAATTAAACTCTAGGTATTGAGAAGGATTATTAATAAAAATTTGGAAGTCTTTCATATATACATTAACATTGAACTTATGAGACCATATTAAATTACTTAGTGACATAAATTTACATATGCTTTTTCTTCTAAACTCCAAATCCAATTCTTCACATTAAAATAATTTCTCATTCATTTCAACCACTCAAATAAGAATTTGTGATAATTTGAAAGCAGCTATGCCATCTGTGAAAAACAGAACTTGCCAAATAAATCCAAGGGTAATCAAATTTGTAGGTTGAGGAAAGAAATAGTAAGCGTATCAGGAGAACAAATTGTTTTCAAATATTTAAATGTGTTCAGGGAAAGCAGTCATTTAAAAAAAATCACATATCTTCTTCAATAGGTTACAAACTTTCAGAGGTCAAAAACAACAAATTATATGTAAATCAGGCATACTAATTGAAATACCTTTAGTAATTGCAAAACATTTATTGACTGAAGAAGTAATTGACTACATTGTTACAAAGACTCCTTCCAACATGAGCAGCAGTAGTGAGAACAAAAATTTTGGAGGCTGTCAGGTGAGAGAGCACTGGCAATGGTATTTAACAGACATGTGATTTTGGGAAGAAAAGACCACTATTAAGCATAATTATAATAATAGCTACTTCCTAGTTTACAATGAGGAATAACTAAAATAATGCGTATGAAGAAGGTAATGAAAATATAATTTATACTCAGTAAACTTGAGATGAAAACAACTCTATTTGATAATTCATATTAAAAGCTTGCTGTTCCTTCCACTCTAACCTCATTTTACTCCTAAAGAGACTTTATATAGATATGTATTGGTTGAGTTAAAGTATGCTGATTGGGTCACAATAACTTCAGTGGAGCTCCAACTGTTCTGAAGGGAATAAAGTTGGTGCCCATATGGAGCTAAACCTTGGCGTGCTTTCTCTTTGTAAAGGGACTGGAGAAAAAAGTCAAGTTTAGAGGTATCCTTGCTTCATGATCTGTCCCTCCACAAGGACACCCATGGTAGGAGTCTAGGACAGTTCTATTTTGGGAATTGAAGGAAAAAATATATATTTATCTTGTAAGCTATGTTGTTCTTGAGCTGTCTTCTTGATGGCTGGTATGTTTTTCCTGGACTGGTCTTTTGTGCCACCAGAATGGCAATAGTTTAGTTGAATATTTGTGTGGACTGAGGGAAAGAAGGTTTGAAAAAGGTTACTCTTCCCAAATCAGCTCCAAGCCTTAGAACTGACTGATTTGATGAAAAGAGGTCCTCCTAATTTTCCAGTCAAGACATATGAGAGACTGTATTAGCATTTGTGGCAGACTTCATAGTAATATAGAATAAAATTGAGGAGAATAGACAGGTTACTGTGACTTCCCTGAACTGGGGATTGGAAACTACTTTTTATTTCTCCCCATCTCTATAGTACATATTTGTATACTCATTTGTTGCCTTTATAGCATTGTAGCTTTTTTACTTTGCTTTCTATAATGCTGTATAGGGAAAACCAGATATACTATTTACAGTATGTATCCATAATTTATCTATAATATTGTGTGTTCCATACATATTTATTGAGAATCTTCTCTTTGTAAGTCAATATGCTAAGAGTACCGAAACATGTCAAAAAAATTTAAATGTGCATTGCTTTTATGAAACTTTCAATATAATATGGGAAAAAAGTAGTACCAATAATACACTAAGATTAAATATTTTAAAATTTGACAATTGTGATATTACATAAAAAGAGGTCCCCTTGAAATAGAAGATGAAGAATTCAGTTATACACACATTTGAGGTAAAGGCAACATAAATAGGCTGAATATACCATAGAGGTCAGTGTTAAGAGTGGAGCAAGTGCTCTGGTGAGGGGCTCAGTTGGCTGGAGCATCGTCCTGCACTCCACAAATGTTGTGGGTTTGATTCCCCTTCAGGGCGCGTATGGGAGGCAACTGATCGATGTTTCTGATGTTTCTCTCTCACATCAATGTTTCTCTCTCTCTCTCTCTCTTTTCTTTCTTCTGGCACATACCCACACACCAAAAAATAAAAATTAAAAAAATTAGTAAAAGAAAATATACTCAGGTGAGAATTAAAAAAAAAGAGTGGAGCAAGCTAAGCAGTATATGACCACAAAATAAACAAATTTATGAAAGTAAGAATGGAAAGGAAGACTTTTTCTTGGCTAGAACTGTCATATACTTTTGCAACAAGCTCTCGATTTGTTCTTTGGATTTCATTCTTTAAACTAATTTATTTATTAAGCATCTACTATATGTCAGGCACTGTGGGATTGGCAGTGAACAAAATAGTCTAAATCCCTGTCCACATGGGGCTTACAACCTAACAAATGACACAAAACAAGTATATTAAAAAATATACATAACATACTATATGAAGATAAGAACTTTGGAGAAAAATGAAGCAAATGTAAGAGGTCAGGGGGTGCTAGAATTGGGAAGGAGAATTTCTAGTTGATATAGATTGTTACTGAACTAATTACAAAGCTTGAAGTGTGTATGGTAGCTGTTTGTATATCTGGGGAAAGAACATTGCTGGCAAAGGGAAGAGGCCTGTAAATTCCCTGAAGTGGGGAAATGTTGGGAATACTCCAATGAGTCTAAGGTAACTGAAATGCAATGAGCAAGGTGGAGAGGAGTAGATGCTTGTAGAAGTTAATTTGGGAGTGAGAGGGTTATATTGGGTAAAGATATAATATAACAATGTTGAATTTTTCTTAGTGATGAGTGAGTGAGATGTTATTTTGAGCAGAAGAGGGGGTGGCAGTGTGGCAGGACAGTGAGCTAGGGAAATTCCTGAGCAAGTGGAATGGGGAAACTGAGACAAGAAAATTAAACACGGCCAAAAAATTTAAACAACTTACAGCCAGTTGGTGAATTATAAAACCTTATCTCCCCTAACCAAGGACACTTGAGAGCAAATGGTTTATACCTTCCATCCTTAACCAGAGAATCCATAGCTTAAATCACCCTGGTCTGGGAAAATAGGGAACAAAGACCCAATTAATGCCATTTGTGACAACTAAGCCCAAGGACAGACAAAGTCATGGGAACAAATAACAAACACCTCATTAAAGCCAGACAGACCTAAGATAAAGTAAAACAATAAAGCTGACCAAAGAATAATCCAAAACTCCCCTATATATTCATTTTGATACATCAGCATATTAAACATGTACCTGGAAAGCAGATGACTATTCTGCTGAAACTCTCCTCTAAGATTCTCCCCTGCAGGGGGGGGGGGGGGGGGGAAGAAAGATTAAAAGTTTTCAGGACAAAGACTCAGTGAAGCTCACTCTAGAGCATGCCTATGCCCCTTCCAGGGCATGGGCTTATTATTTCTTCCTAAACTCTAAGGGTCCCCATGAGATTTGCAACTGGGGGAGCAGTGGGCAGCGGCTGCTGGACCCAGGCTTACCCAGTGATCCTGTCTCCAAAGTCCCCTTTTTCTCTGACTTCCCAGTGAGCTAAGAGCAAACCAGCCTTGGCTCGCTTCTTTTCTATAACATTTCTCGAGACAAAGCAGAGCACCGCCTAGGCTCCCTCCTGTTGCTTCTTCTACCCCAAGTTCTTCCTTTGTTTCACTGCCCCCAGCTTTAATTAATGGACTCTCTAAATCATCTGGACTCATATTGTGAAATCTTTCCTTGACACCAATGGAGTCAAGAACCCACATACTAGAGGCGGCCTGAGGCAGACCTGCTCCAGGACGGTCCCAGTCTGGTAACAGCAAGATCTGAATTATCTTCTTGCTGTGTATAAAATAGAATACAGGAGACAAAAGACAAGAGCAGGGAGATGAGTTAAAAGTTGATAGCAATAACTCAGGCAAAAGATGAGGGTGGCCTGACCCAGCATGTTAATGTGTAAATGATTAAAAATAATGGTTTCAAGATATATTTTGAAGGTTAAATAAATTGAATTTGCTCTTGTATTGAGTATGTGGTTTGAGTGACAATCAAGTTCTTCTGCTCCAGGCAATTGGTATAAGTGAGTTGTCTTTTACTAAAATGGGAAGTAAAACACATTTAGGGGAATATCTGGAGTTTTGTTTTAGGGATTTTAAGTTTGAAATGACTTCTTTATATTCAAGTAAAGACAGTTTAATATTTAATTTTTGTATTCAAAAAGGCAATTTAATATTAATTCTGGATGAAAAGTCAGGTCTAGATATATTAATGTGGGTGTTGTCAGACTATAGAGAGTACTTAAAGCCTTAAGACTAGAGTATGAAGAAAGTGGGACTAGAGAGTAAACAAAGTATCCATGGACTGGATGAGAGACCTCAGGTCTCACCAATGTTTACAGAACTTGAGCTCAAAATGTGAACACTAGAAAGTGCAACCAGTTACTGGGGGGGGGGGGGGGGGAACAAGAGAAAGCAGTGATACAGAATCTGAGTAAAGTTATTTATTTTTTTATAGAGAAATAATATATTCTATCAAATGATTGCATCCAAATAAGATGTGGATTGAGAATTAAACATACACTTTAGAAAAGGGAAAGTCATGATGATTTGACCATTTGGTGTGCAGAAACAACTATTATGAGTTCAGCCAAGAAAGAATGGAAAGAGTGTGATAAAGGAGTAGAATTTCCCAAGATGATATTATGTGCTCATTTAGGGTTGCCTGCTGCAACAAAAGAGTGACTTTTTTTTCTCCCAGTAGAGGACTTTATCATTCTCTAAAGGACCCCAACTAGAATTCCACAAACAACTCAAATTCAAATCTGATGACATCAAAGTTGTCTACTTATCTCCCCATTGACAAGGTAAATTTCTTAAGGTTGCTCTGTCAAAAAAAAAAAAAATGTCCATGCATTGAGACACAGATCCACCTTTGGTGACAAACAGATTGAGCCAGGTCCCAGCATAACTCTGTGGGATGATGGGTGGATGATGGAAAGCTGCCTTCCTTTCTTTTGCTGAACTTAGTCCTGTACGTGTTCCTTTTTCCCAGTGAAAGCTGGCTCTTAGCCCATGTTGTCTGACGTGGAATCGTACTCTCTGTAGTGTGAAAGGCTCTGGTCGATCCTTTTTGAAGTGCTGCAGTGTTCTCCTCCTGTATCCACACTTCTTTGAACTGTGACTTTGCAGGTCTTTCCCTAATGATGTGCAATCTTTTCCCCATCTCTTTATTCTGGTCTTTCTTTGACCAGTAGAAGGTAACAGAAGTGGCATTGTGCCAATTCTAAGAATAGATCTCAAGAGGCATGGACACTTAATCTTGTTATTCAAGTATTTTTTGCAGATGAGGCCATTCTAGACAAGCCAGTAGATCTACCAGCTTACTGGAGAAACAGGGATGAGCAAAACCTAGATCAACACAAATGCCTGCCTAAATGCAGACTTAAGATAAATATAAATGTTTTATGTTACTAAGTTTTGGTATGGTGAGTGACACAGCAATAGGAACCCTTACAGAAAGTATACAGAAAACGCCTTAGAGCTTTTTTAAAATGTATAATAGATAAAACTTATTTTGTATACTATTGGAAATGAAAGAATAAAAATGGGAAAATAATTGAGAATATAGAACTATTAGAATGCAAATTCTATGAAGACAGTAAATTTTAAGATTTTTTTTCACTGTCGTGTCTCCAGTGTCTAGATTAGTGTCTGTCATACAGAAATTGATAAATAATATTTTGTCAAATAATCAATGAACATAAGGTATAGATAGGTAGACATATCTCTATGAATCATCTAATAATATCTTAAATTTTATGTATTAAATGCCATACTCTTAAGGTTGTCCAGAAAAATCTTGTTCTCAGAACTATACTCATTAGTTTTATTTCTATTCACTTATTTATTCAACAAATATATATTTGTGAAGTGAGTTCTATGTGCTAGATGCTACATTAAGTGCTGGGAATACAGCTCTGATCCAAACAGACAAAGCCCATTCTTGAATAGAGCTTGCTGTGGAAAAGAAATAGAAACAGAAAAAAAACAACACCAAGAAATATTTAAATGTTACGTTTGTGAGAAATGACATAAAAGTTAGAAGAATATTTAACAGTGGATCCATAGAAGGTATTATTCTGCAGCATGTCAACTAGAAGTTTAGAAAAATATTGTATTCCTTTTTTCTCTCATCTCCTATGCTGAATCAGTGACAAATCAATTTTTATTCTAAACTGGTCCAGTCATACCCATTTTTATGGCTTTGTATCAGGGACCAGGACTTAATATCTATTTCTTAACCTATTTCAAAGCCTTTCAATAAACTTTCTTCCCTAATATTACTCTCATTTGTATTAGGTTCCTCTTCTTCTAAAAAGCGCAAGAAATAGTTTCTCTTGACAGTCCTTTAAAATCTAGCCCCAAACCAGCTTTACAAATTCTTCTCTAATTAAATTTCCTTACATATAGCTTAAGTTGATTCAGGAATTCTTATTTCAATACAATTATTTCTACTCAAGAGTAAATTTATTTAGAATACTCACTATTTCGTGAGTAAATAGTGAATGAAGCATAATTTGCATGATCTATGCCCTTGGTAAGGGTGGTTCCTCATTCTCAAAATGCATAACCCTTCTTTAACTACCAAAATCATCTGCCTTCTTTAATAGACAAATGTAATTCTCCCACCTCCATGCTGTTCATATTGACCTTATTATTTATAATTGCTGTGTTTTCTGAGTTTATTTTTAATCCTTGATTATAAAATGTATCTTGCCTTACTTTGCATTGTGTTTTAAGATTTGCAAATGAATTTCAACCACTATATTTTGTGTTACTTATTAGCAAAAACTACATTTTAATTATATTTGAAAACACCTATCCTGGCCCAATGTATTTACTAGATATAAAATACTTAGTTCCAAGTTATTGATTTTCGAAGGCCACACAAATTATAGTGTCTTAGCTAGTACTCAATTGTCCTAACCCAGGAGTTTATGTTTATAAATAATAATAGGTCATCATTTAAAAATATTAACTACTTCCCATTTTATTATATTAATAAGGACAAAAGAACTAAGTGATGCATTCTACAGAAGACAAGCTCCTGCATAGAGAGAAGAGAAAGAGAAGAGGCATCAGTTGTGAGGGGAGTGAGGCATGGGCGTGGCAAATGGAGAACACCAGCAGTGTTTCCAAGGATTTGCAATTCTAGCATTATTTCCAGATCCTTTCCCACTTTTGACATCTTCACTGATCTCATTTAAGTATATACCCACTTCTACAAATACTATTTTTTCATGTTTTTGAAAATTTCAGCAGTAATTTCATAGTTACAGGTAATAGGGGGGAGGATGAGAAGCGTAAGCCACTTCCTTCAGCAGAAGACGAGTGGAAACAAATAATAATGCTAAAGAAGAAAGACACTTTAACTTAGGCAATGCTACTCATCTCCGTTGTAGGCATGACTGTACTTTACAGTCTTTGACATCAGTTCACTTAATACACAAAGATTATCGTTTTGTCTGATTGATAACACTTTTCCATCAAAGGCTGCTTCTGCAGGGGACAGCTGAATGTGACTGGAAAGAGCATTGTACTGTGATGACTTTTTATTTTATCTTAAATTCAGGACAGGCCATTCCTTGTGGATACATGCAATCCTGCCACATTTCTCTGAAGTCTTTTAACAACTCATCTCCTCGCCTTCTAAAATTTGAGTGTTTCTAGGTTTAGTCCTAGCATCTTTTCTCTTCTCTACTTACACATGACCTTTTATTATGTCATTCCATCTTTTGCCTTAAATATCTTCTGTTTCTGACGATGTGCATATTTTTATATCCAGTTCAAACTTGTCTCCTGACCTGACAACTTTTATCCAACTGTCTGTTCAACATCTTGATCTGTGTATCTTTAAGCTTCTCACATTCAAAATGTCCAAACATGCTTCTGCAAACCTGCATCTTTCATAATCACCCCTATACTATATAATAAACATTCTTCATTCCAATTAACCAGATAAAAAATATTTTTCTTTTTTCCTATAGCATTCTCCATCAGCAAATCTGTTGCTTCTGCTTTTAAAATGGATACATAATCACCAGACTGCTTCATGTCACTGGCATTGTTACCACCATGGCCCAAGCCAACATCTTCTCTTTCCTAAAAGTATTTCGGTTCTCCCAAACTACTTGAAGCAGTTACAAATTTATTTCATCACTATATGTTCCAGGCCTCACACTCACAGCTGCTCCCTGACTCTCTTTGCACGGTGTCCCACCAGCCTTGGCTTGTTTGTGCCCCAAGGGCTTTCCCAGTGACTGTGAGCCAGCCCTGGCTCAGGTTGCACAGTGAAGTTCTTGGCCATCCAGTGGGCTGCAGCCACACCTTTTTCTATGAGGTTTTACTCCCATTTAGAGAAGGGAGCTCCCTTTCAAGTTTGTCTTTCCTTAGGCTGGCTTCCTTAGCCCTTACTCCATTACCTTGATGAGAGATTCTAGGTCTCTCCAAAAATATGAAAATCAGAAATTGCAACCAGTTCACAAGGAGGAAAACCAGGAGAGGAGTGATTTGGAATCTGGGTGAAGATTTTTTTTTTTATGGATTAAATATAAATTTACTCTCCTATCATCATAATAATTCTTTTTATTGAAATCCCACTGTTAATAGTACTATGTGATGTCTGTCTCCTTATTGGGCCCAGACTGACACATTGCTTTCCCTACTTTTCCTAGTTACTCCCTATGGTCTATTCACCACACAGCAGCCAGAGGGATCCTGTTTAAATTCTCCATTCAGATTAGGGCATTTATCAGATCAAAGCCCTCCAGTAGGTTCCTATTTTCCTCCCAGTAAAACCCAAAAGGCATTTATTATTTGACCTCCCACTACCCATCTGATCTCTACTTTAGCTCTCTCATATACTGGCTTCATTGCTCTTGCTTGAAAACAACATACCAAGGTGCTCTTATCTCAAGTTCTTTGACTTTGCTCTTTGCTTGTCCATTGAACACCTTTTGCCCAGATGTCCACATGTATCAGTACTTCGTTTCCTTTAGTTCTTGTTTCATAGTTAACATCTCTGAGAAGCTTTTTCTGAACACTCTATGTAAAATAGAAATTACTGTACCCTCCTCCACTCTGAACCATCCCAACATTGTTCCTTTTCTAAGCTTGCTTTATTTTCTCCATGGTACTTAGCCCTACATTTGAAAAATATAAATGATTTATTTACTTGTTGGTTGGCAGTCTTTTTCAAATACAATGCAGAGTAGATATTTTGTTTTCTTTACTTCTATTTCCCCAGGACCTAAATAATTCCTGGCACAATGTAGGTGTTCAATACATACTTGTTGCATGAGTGAATGTCTTTTAGATACTCTTAATTTTTGGATAGCTTCAGAATAATAAAGACATAAGCTATTATTTTTCTCTTACCAAAGTAAGATCTGACTTCATCTTAGTTGTAAGTCATTTGAGGACAAAGATAATGTCCTAGTCATAGCCTTCTTCTCTCTAGTCTCAAGCATAGTTGATCTACAGTATGTTTTTCTTGTCCACTTTAAATAAATATCAGCTTTACTGAGCTATAAGTGACAAATAAAATTGTAAGATATTAAAACGTACATCATAATGATTTAATATATGTTTACACTGTTAAAGTATTCCCCTCAGTTTGATGGGAACATTTAAGTTCTTCTCTTTTAGCAACTTTCAGTTACGAACTATTATCAACTACTGTCAGCATGCTCTACATTAGATCCTCGGATCTTATTCATTTTACTGCTGGAAGTTATAGTACCCTTTACAAACCTCTTTTTCCCCCACCCCCAACTCCAGCAACCACATTTCTACTCTCTCTTACTGTGAGTTTGACTTCTTTTATTCTTAGATTCTACGTATAAGCGACACCATGCAGTCTTTGTCTCTCTCTGCCTGGCTTATTTCAACTAGCATCATGCCCTCAAATGTTGTCACAAATGGCAGGATTTCCTTCTTCCTCTTGGTTGAATAATATTCCATTGTATATATGTATATACAAGGTGAGGCAAAAGTAGGCCTACAGTTGTTCATTTGGGAAATAATACAATAATTAATAATGAATAAAACAAGAATAAACTTTTCTTCACATACACGTAACTCAACTTACTTTACTCCACACTGTATACATGTTTATTTCTTATCTATTCATTTGCTGATGGGCTTAGGTTGTTTGCATACCTTGGCTATGGGAATAATGGTGCTCTGAACATGGGAGTACAAATATGTCTTCAATATTCTGTTTTAATTTCCTTTGGATATACACTCAGAAGTGAGATTGCTAGGCCCTATGGTAGTTCTATTTTTAATGTTTTGAGAAAGCTCCATACTGTTTATAATCTGTTGTTAAATTCAGATGAAACTGGTATAAAATAATAGCCTTAGAAATTTTTCCTTTACATCATTTTTTTTTAATAGCCTGCTGCAGACACTGCCCCATTGTCCAATACATCTGCAAAATCTATTTCCATTGAAGTGGTAGTTCATAACATTATATTTCTCTGAATTTTTTTCAAGCAGTGCTGGTGCTGTTATTATCTTCTAACTAATTTTAGGTTATGAAATAAACCAATGTTAAGGCCACATGACTTACTGTCTATCTGCTCACGTTCATGCGTTCTTATGTGTTCTGAACCTTACTCTGTTAATTCACTGACTTTCAAGCCTATAAAGCAGAGCACTGACTGAATTTCCCCTCCCATAGTTGATGGTGGGAGATAGAGGATTACACCAGTAGCAGGAGCACATATATAAAAGTGATTTTTAGCTATGTTTATCTTCTCAGAAAACTTATATAATTTCCTAAAGAGAATTACAATTTTCTGGTGTAAAATATGTAAGTCTTCAAGATTAATTTTCTTTATTTTATTCCTAAGAAATATTTCTTGGATATCTGGGTGATCTTCTTCCAAAGGTTATTGTTCTCACTGGTGACTCCAGTTCAGACAGATTAAGATCCAAGAACATGCTCCAGGCAGAGATAATAGAATAAAGGGAAGAGCACTAGCGTCTGGTGATAGAAGAACTGAAAAAACATCAAGCTCCTAAATGTTCCTTAAGGCAATAGGAAATTTTTTCTGCTACAGAATCAAACAGTTCTAATAATTGCAGCCACCAAAGAAA
This sequence comes from Miniopterus schreibersii, assembly GCF_964146895.1. NCBI lineage: Eukaryota > Metazoa > Chordata > Mammalia > Chiroptera > Miniopteridae > Miniopterus > Miniopterus schreibersii. Next base: position 62,507,965 of record NC_138106.1, on the reverse strand, counting down.
TAGCTACTTGATTTACTGATAATGTAGAGAAAACCTTTAATTGAGGGAATAGTCCTTACTGTTGCAGGAAAGTTTGACCATTCCAAGTTATATGGAACTTGGTCACGGAAAGTAACAATACAAGCAATTTGCAAATATACAATATACAGATTTACTTAACTATGTTAGACTTAGAACTGTTTGAATTGTCTATTTCTATAGTGGCAAAAATTAGATCATTTGTATATTCACCATTAAAATAAAGTGCTTCCATAAGATGCACCAGTTGGGATAACTTCAGGTGAACACAGTTGGAAATGAAAAAAAATGCAATGGTATAGCTTTAATTGCTTGTAGTTCTAAAATTCAGTTTGCAAAATGAATTTTTTCTGCTTTCAAGTCATTTTGCTTACATAGACATATCACTTTTGTGACATATTTATCAGCAAGTGATAACAGCATTTAGATTATGAAATCTAACTGAATCTAAATCTGGATATATGGACCAAAGTGCAAAACTCATGAGTATACAAAAAATTCAAAATTTGAACTTAACCAAAATTATAGAGAAGAAATTCTCTAATTTGTAACTGAAGTAGCATACAATGCTCATTGAGACTGAAGGGTGTGCAATTACAATTCAGGATAGAATGATTGGCACTAAAGCAATTGCAAGTGCATAACAAGAACAAACTTCCTTGATGAAATAAGCAGATGATATATAGTGCGTAATAATACAATAGAACATGTAATTGGATAACGTACTTTGTTTGCTGTTGTAGATTAGATGAACAAGCATCAAAATGTTGCTATCATGCACATCAAAATTGGATTTCAGCTACAAATTCTTAAATGGATTAATATTAGTTCAAAACAGCTCTATAAAAGGAAAAGAGAAAAACACTGATTATTGATAAATCATTCACCAAGTGATAAATTTAACAATAGACTCTAAATTGGTCTTCTATATTGTGGAAATAAAGTATGGGCTGAGAAGATATTTAAGCACTAGAACTTGACAGAGGAACTCAATTTTAGAGCAACAGACTAGGAAGGAAATTGGAACGGTTATTGTGTATAATCTTTTGTCATATACAAATATAGGAAAGTGCATTGGATAGAGTAAGTAAATAAGTGAAACTATTTTCCTGCTAAAAACAGTGTGTCTATTACAAATGACTAGATTATTGAGACAGAGCTATAAACTGTGCAACTATATAGGGTATCTAGAAAATTGACTTTATTTTACTTTTACACCCTTTAAAAAGTGACTTATCGCCGGCCAGGCATGGCTCAGCGGTTGAGCATCGACCTGGGATCCAGGTGATCCGTGTTCGATTCCCGGTCAGGGCACATGCCCGGGTTGTGGGCTAGCCGATCAATGACTCCCTCATCATTGATGTTTCTACCTCTCTCTCTCCCTCTCCCTTCCTCTCTCTGAGATCAATAAAGATGTATTTAAAAAAAAAAAAAGTGACTTATCATTGAAAACATTTCCCAAACTACTTATGAAGTAATTTTAAAAAGATTTGAATTGATCATCCTAAAGAAGACACCAAGATGGCAGTTGACTAAATCTTTAACCAAGTTTGAATTATTTCTATCAAGTTCTTAGTGATGTTTCTAAAAGTGTCTACATAGTAACAACTGAAAAATTCGAGCTTAGATTAAAATCCAAATATTTATTATTAATTACCTTCAAATGCTCAGTTAATCAACTTATTAACTGTGAGTTTGTAAAGATTCTTTTTCTAGACATTACTAGGATAACTAGAAAAGAATATATACTCTGGAAGGTAGGTGATCAAACATTTGTACTTATATTTCTAAAATTTAGTTCTGGGTAAGGTATCTAGAAATGATTCTGTATAAACACCAAATAATAAAATACATTTTATTCAAGTTTTATTATGTTTTTTAAAGATAACATTTAGAGAAAGAATCATCTTCTAATCATGACTCTCACTGATATAAAATAATCTCTTAAATATAAAACAAAATAGATTTTGAGTCTCCTTCATTTTCCCATCTCTCAGAAAAACTTGGCATTGCTACCGGCTTTCTGGTTCTTTCACCTAACTCAATATATTTTTCTCTCTCTTCTGTTTTCCCTTTCTTCATCCTTTGCAAAATATGAACATTTCTCATAGGCTAGTCCTTTGTCTTCTCCTCTATTTTCTTTGCTCCTTCAGAAAACTTTGCGACTGCCATCAACATATATCTGCTTAATAATTTCAAATAGGTAACTTCTCTTTGTCTCTAGTGATACATTTCAAACATACTGTCAGCTGTTTCTACAAAGGTACCATCCTGTGATTCTCAGACTCTTTCCAGGTCTACCACTAATTTTCCCCCAGATTAAGCTAAACCAATTAATTTGTTCATTTCTATTAAGAGTCCCGCCATTCCACTGCTCATTAAGTCTCAAAGCTTCAGTTACACTAGCTGATGTTTTTGAGTCCCTGCTGTGTTGGATACTCTTGGTATCCAGCTTGTACTTAATCTGTCATATTTTACGTTTTTGAAGACCTGCAGACTTTGCCTTATATTTATGCCTCTCAAAAATTTCTACAGAAATATATTTAGTTGAAACATATGTTCAGCCCTAAACCGTTATGAAAATGTACTCAATTCTATATTTGCTCATCCTACAGACTACTAATTGTTGCAATGTCTCAGACTTGAGTTCTGGAATTTCTTTTCTCCTATATCTATATTTTCTTCCTGAGTAATCTAATAGATGATGGACACTCACAAATTTATATTTCCAGCACCAACCTGTCCCCTGAAATCTAGACACTTATATCCAAATTTCTACTCAACAGTTTGACCTGGATACCTAATAACCAACTCAAACTTAATGTATTGAAAACCAAACTCCTGGTCTGTATTTCTCTTAACTCTGCCTAAATCATGTTTCACCAGGAGCCTGATTTCTTTTCAGTAAATGCCAGTTTCACTCTTCCAGTGGTACAGGCCATAAAAAAAAAAAAAAAAAAAAAAAAAATTGTAGCTCCTCTTATATCCCGAAACTAATCTTGTTCATTGTATCTCAAAATAGATCCAAAGCTCTCCACTTCTTACTATTCCTGCCACCTTCCAATGCTTTACCTATATTTTGGGTTATTGCAAGAGCATCCTAATCAGGTGCTCTATTCTCACTCCTGTTCACCTATATTCTATTTACACCTGTCAGTTAGAATGACTCTACTAAAACTCCCTTCTCTGCTCAAGACTTTGCGACAAAGGTCCATAAAGTGTCCTACGATACCCTGCCTACACTGATTTCCAGTGCTCCCTCTGCTGTTATTTTCTCTCTTGTTTCTTTTGTTAAGATCAGTGGTTCTTAAACCATGGTGGCAGGAGGTGACTTTGGCTTCCTCCTCCCCAGGTAGCTACATTTAGCAATATCTGGAGACATTTTTGGTTTTCCCAACTGCCAGTATGATATAGTCATAGGGGGCATTGCTACTGGCATCTAGTTGGAAGAGGCCAGGGATGCTATTAAATAGCCTACAATACACAGGATAGGCTCCCACAACAACTGGCCCTAAATATCAGAAGTACAGAGGTTTAAAATCCTTGTGTTACAGGTAATATTGTGCCTTTGAGAGTCCCATATTAAAAATATATTAAGAACATATTAAGAATGCCATACCATCCATCTGGCCTTTTCACTAAATGTTGCCTTTCCCTGGAACATTTTTTTCCTAATATCTTTCGCTAGAACACTCTTTTACTGATAGATGTATGCCTTATTTTATTCATTTCATTCTCAAATGCCACCTTAAAAAGTCCTTCTATAACCACACTGTATGTTTCCCAAGTCACTTTTATCATAAACCTACTCTATTTTCTTCATTACACTGATATATAGGCACTATATTATATATTACTTATATATTTGGGTTTTGTCTGTTTCTTTCCACTAAAATGTGAGCTCCATTACTGCAGGTTTTGGTCACTACTATACCCCTCGTTCTTAAAAGCTAGATCAGTGTCTGAAATATTTCAGGCACTAATAATATGATGAATGAATAAATAAAAGAATGAATAAATTATTTATCCAAATACAGCTTATTCTATTCTATTAATTTTCCTTTATCTACAATTTAACTCTCCTAATTTTAAGGACTTTTTCCTTCCTATTTTCTCTTACAGAGCTGTGTACTTGCACCTGTTCTTCGGAATTTGAAAATTATGCCTTTTCTCTTTTTACATGAACTGTCAGAGTTTGTGTTTGCAACTCTAATTACTTAGCAGGAAATGCCCACCACATACCACTTATCCTATGTACTTTAATAGTCCACTGCTTCATAAAATCTGTTAGTAAAATTCCTCTGAATTATCAAATTCAGTTTCTGCTGTTGGTACTACTTTCCTGGTTGAAGAACCATAATTTTTATGGCAGCATATACTTTTTAAGTAGGACTGTAACAATCTTTTCTAATAAAATGACAAGCTGTGACAATCTTGGCTGTAAATACTCAATTCAAATGACCAAATATATCCTCTTGATATTAAGAAAAGATGGTTCAGACTCATCTCTTAAAAAGTTAGTTAAATTATATTTTCTGTGGTATGTTTTGAAGAGCAGGCATTCTTATTTTGATGAAGTCCAGTTTATCTATTTTTCCTCTTATACTTTTTACTTTTTGTGTCCTGTTAAGATATCTTTCCCTAACCCATGTCCATAAGGTTCTTTTTTTTTCTTCTTCTTCTGTATTTTCTTCTAGAACTCTTATTTTAGCTTTTACATTTTAGTTTATGATAAATTTGGGGTTAATTTTTAATAGTGTAATGAAAGTATAGATATTAATTCCACCCCTCCTTTATGGATATTCAGTTCATCTTGCATGAAATATCTTGAAATTGGATTAAAAAATCAATTGACCATATTTGTGTGTCTAATTTTATATTCTCTATAATGTTTTCTTAATTAATGAATCTAATCTCACACTACAGCACTCCACCACACACTTGATAACTTTATAGTAAGATTGAAATCAGTTCACATGAGCCCTGTAACTGTGTTCTCCTATACACATTTTAGAAGTAGTCAGTTTCTAAATATCCTCTAACATTTTGATTGGCATTGATTTACATCTGCATATTAATTTAATGTAAATAGATGTTTTCACAATATTTTACCTCCCAATTCATAAGCATAATAAAGATCTCTACCTTTTAAGTCTTTATTAATTTCTCTCAGTGACATTTTTCAGTTTTAAATGGACAAGTATTACACATATATTATGTATTATTCAATATTTTAATTTTATGTGACTGTAAATTGTATTATTTTCTTGTAATTTTCAATAGATTATTGTGGTTACATAGAAATAAAATTAATTTCTTTATTAATCTTAAATCCTGCAACTTTGCTGAATTCACTTATTAGTTATAACTACCTTTTGAATTTCTTAGAATGTTATAAATACAAAATTCTGTCATTTTCATTCCTTCCAATAATTTTTATATTACTTTTTCTAGTGTTGATGCACTGGGTAGGCCTTCCGGTTCAATGTTGAATAAAAGCCAGTCTAGCTTCTTTTTGGTCTTAGAGAGAAAAAGTTTAGTGTTTTATGATTAAGTAGTTTAGTTGTAGGTTTTTCTTACATGCCTTTTGAGAAAGTTTCATTCTTTTCTAATTTTGCTGCAAGTTTTAATCATGTATTGGTGAATTTTGTGAAATGCTTTTTAATTTTAATATTTTCTCTTTTATTCTGTTAATATAGTGAACCACAGTGATCTACTCTAAAATGTTAAACAAACTTTGAAATCCTCAGTGAAACCACTTGGAATGGTTTAGCACACTTTTATATTGATTTGATTTGCAAATCTTTTGTTAAGGTTTTCTCTTCTTTGTACTATCTCTCTGTCATATCAGGATATGCTGGCTTCATAAAATGATTTGCCAAAGTCTCCCTCTCTTCTATTTTTTAAAGTTTCTGTGGAATTCCTATTGTTTCTTCATTAAAATTTTATAGAATTTTTAAAACAGCAACTTATCTGAGCCTGTAATTCTCTTGTGGAGGAGAGTTTAATAACAAAATCTATTTCTGTATTAGAAGTATAGATATTTACATTTTCAGTCTGCTTTGGGGTCACTTTTAGTAATTTGAGCTACTTAAGGTATTTTATATTATATAACCAGTCAAATTTATAGCCATAAAACAGATTAGAATATTAATTTAGACATTTTCTATCTGCATATTATCAGCGATATGGCCAACACCAATTTCAGAGATTTTTATTGCCTATGTTGACTTCTAGGAGTTTTATCGTTTTAGGTGTTATATTTAAGTTTTTAATTTCTTATGAGTTTAATTTTGTATACAGTGTAAGAAAGTGTTCCAGTTTCATTTTATTGCATGTATCTGTCCAATTTTCCCAATGCCACTTATTGATGAGGCTGTCTTTATCACATGATATATTTTTGCAATCTTTGTTGTAAATTAATTGGCCATATAAACAAAGGTTTCTTTCTGGGCTCTCTATTCTATTCCATTGAGCTTATTCCATTGAGCTGTGTGTGTGTGTGTGTGTGTGTGTGTGTGTAACAGGATCATCCTGTCTTGATTACTGTAGCTTTGTAGTATAGTTTGAAATCAGGGAGAGTGATACCTCCCCCACTTTGTATTTTGCAAGGTTTCTTTTGGATATTCAGGATCTTTTGTGGTGCCATGTAAATCTTAGGAATGGTTGTTCTAGTTCTGAGAAGAATGACACTGTTATTTTAATAAGGATTGCGTTGAATCTGTATGTTGCTTTGGTTGGTAAGGACAATTTAACAACATTAATTTTTCCAGTCCCTGAGCATGGCTATCCTTCCATTTTTAAATGTCTTCTTCAATTTCTTTCTTCAAAGTTTTATAGTTTTCAAAGTACAGGTCTCTTACCTCCTTGGTTAAATGTATTCTTTGGTATTTTATGCTTTTTGATGTAATTGTAACTGGGAATGTTTTCTTAATTTTTCCTTTTAATCATTCTTTATTAGTGTATAGAAAGGCAGTCGATTTCTTTATATTAGTTTTGTATCTTACAATTTTACTGGAATTCATTTATTAATTCAAATATATTTTGGTGGGGTCTTTAGGGTTTTCCAAACATATTATCATGTCATCTTCAAATAGTGACAACTGTATTTCTTCCTTTCCAATTTGGATACCTATTATTTATTTTTCTTGCCTGGTTGCTATGACTAGAGTTTCTAATACTATTTTGAATAAAAATGATGAGCGTTGGCATCCTTGTCTTGTTCTTGATCTTAGAGGAAAAGCTCCCAGCTTTTCACCGCTGAATATGATATTAGCCCTAGATTTGTCATATATAACTTTAATTATGATTATGTATATTCCCTCTATCTTCACTTCATTGAGAGTTTTTATCATAAAATGATATTTAATGTTCTCAGACACTCTTTTTGCATGTATTGAAATGATCATGATTTTTAACCGTAATGTTGATATGATGTATCACATAGATAGATTTGCAGGTTTTGATCCTTGCATCCCTGGATAAATGCCACTTGACAGTATATAATTCTTTTAATACACTGTTGAATATATTTATTTTTTGTTCAACCCAGTAAATACATAAGTAGGTACAAAATCGCTAACAATATAACTGAGAGAGAAAAAATACTAACTAGCTTTTTTATTGCTTCCTTGTGATGAATTGATAGTCATTATACATGTATCTTTATATACGTCTATAAATATATTTTATTTTTCTTGTCTAATTTGTACACTTTTATTTTTTCACATGCTCCATTGCACTATCTAGTATTTCTGTATGATTTTGCATAGGAGTCATCTGAGAAGGTGCCCATGATTTCCCATTCTTGGAGGGATATATTTCAGTCTTTTACTATTAAGTATGATGCTGGCTATTTTGTTTGTTTGCTTTTTGTTTTTTGTGTTTATAGATGCCTTTAAGATTAAAAGCACCTTGTTTAAAATTCCTAAATTGTTGACTGTTGTTATAATGAATGGATTTCTATTTCTGTCGAATATTTCTTCATCTCTTAAGAGTACTACATGGAATGTTTTTGTTCCCTCTTTTATCTGTTAGTATAATGAATCACATTGACATTCAAATGTTTAATGAGCCTTTTATTCCTGAAACCAACTGCACTTGATAGTATTATCCTTTTTTACATATTTCTGGATTCTATATATTTTTTAAATTTCTGTGTTGATATTTATGATGATATTGACATACAAATTTGCTTCCTGTAATACCTTTGTCTTCTTTGGGTTTTGGAGTAATGCTGAGCCCCCCAAAATGAATTGGAAAATGTTCCATTCTCTTTCTGTATTTTAGAAGAGATTGTGTAGAGTTGGTATTATTATTTTTAAAATGTTTGGTAGATTTAGACAGTAGAACTATTTGTGACTGTAACTTCATTTTTGGAAGATTTTAAAAATATATATTCAATTTATTTAATGATAGGAATATCCATTTCATTTATTTGTGCTTGAGTAAGTTTAGATAGCTTGTTTCTCTCAAGAATTGATGCACTTCATTTAATTATCACATCTGTGGACACAGTGGTTATTTCTTTTAGTAGGTGGTTTTTCATTTTTGTTTCTTGGGAGTATTCTTTATCATCTTTTTACTATCTGTGGAATCAGAGATGATGTTTTATCTTTCATTCCAGAAATTGGCAATTTCTTTACTCTCTCTTTTGTGCTTGGTCAGCCAGGCTGAAAATTTATCAATTATATTTATCTTTACAAAGAACCAGCTTTTAGTTTCCTTGATTTTATCTATTGTTTTTTAAGTTTCATTGATTTTTTTCCTCTGATATCTATAACTTTCTTCTGCTCACTTTGGAATTAGCTCAGTTTATTTTTCTAGTTGCTTCAGGTGAAGCTCAGATTAGCTCGCATCACCTTCACATAGAAAAGCTGGCTTAGCTATGCTCCTTTTAGCTATGTGCTGGAGCAATAAAATAGTAACTTCAAAATAGAAATAAAACAGTAGGTAAGACAAAAATGAACATACCTAAACAGATGTAAATTCTTTAAAAGGTCAGCTAAGAAGATATAGTCATTAACTATGAAAAGCCAAAACAGAAACCGGAGCATAGCATGATGTCATGTTGTTTAACCAGCAACAAAACCAAATAGTATAAATACAGTTGTAACAAGGCAATAAAGAGGAAGCTGATTGTCAGGATGCTCTGAACGCCATCTCCATGTCCTTCCTTCACTCTTCCCCCGACGCCATCCACACCTTTGGGGACCCCTGGACCCCTGGGGCTGGACCCAGGCACTTACAAGACTTGGCTGTTGTTGGGAACCTGGAGTTCTGGAAGGCTGCTACCTTTTCCTAATGGACAACATTGGTTTTGTGCCAGAATTGCTTATATAAGCAATGTGGTTTATGCTAAATACCTGCTTTCCTTTACGGGAGTCTGGAATTTGTGTACATGCTAGGCATAGGGGGCCTATGTGAGCAGCCTCCCCCCAAAAATCTTGGGCCCTGAGACTCTGATGAATTTTCCTGGTAAACATTTCACACGTTACAACTTTGATGCTAGAAGAATTTACCATAACTTGTGGCTGAGCTGAGAGAGAATTCTGGCTAGTTTTTCCAGATTTCGCCCCATGCTCATTTAGCCTTGGTTGATTTCAATTTCAATTGTTTCACTGTAATAAATCTTGAGTACATCTACATGCTGATTATATATATATATATATCCTAAAAATGTATACACACTTAATAGCTGGTGGCTCAATTTTGAAAATGAAAGGTATTTTAAAAGACCTTTTTAGTGACTTTATAATTATTCAAAGTGTGTGTATACATTTTTGGGGGACATTCTAATATATATATATGTATATATATAATTTACAGTTTTAGTTTATATGTATATAGTTTCTAATGGTGAATATTCAATGCGTACATGTAAAAACATATGTATTCTGCTGTTGTTGGATTGGATATTTATAAATATCAAGTAAGTTAAGTTGGTTGATGATATGGTAAAGGTTATCTATATCATTGTATCATTACAGAGATGGGCATTAATGTGTCTTACTACAAATGCAAATTTGTCTATTTTTTATTTCAGATCTTTCAGTTTTGCTTCATATAAAGATATTTGTTCTTGGCAACCTCCCTTTTATGAAATCTAGATTTCTAATATTAAGTAGCTGCTCTAGCTTTCTTTTGGATAGTTCTTACATACATTTTTAAATCATTTTACTTTTAATGTGTGGTTATATGTATATAAATATATAAAAATTTATTTAATATTTACATGCAAAATGTGTTTCTTATAAATAGCATATATTTGAATTTTACTTTTTCATCTAATTTATCTATATCTTTAAATTGGTATGTTTAGATTATTTTAATTTAATGAGATTATTAATATGATTATATTGGCCAGTTTTTGCTTGTATTATGCTTCTGTTCTTTGTTTACCTTTTCCTCTTTTCTACCTCATCTTAGTTTAATTGAGCTCTTATTATGATTTATGATTTCATTTTATCTCTACTATTGAAATTATTGAAACATCTTTTTGAAAATGCTTTAATGGTTCCCTTAGGGTTTAAAATATGCATCTTTAATTATTATCATTTTTGATTGATGAGTGTCTATTTATTACACAGGGTCCTACGTGGCCAAGGCTATTCCTCCCCACCTTCCCTGAATCAGAATCAGGGAGTCAGAGTCTACCCTTAAATAATATCATACCAATATTCTGTAAACAAAAAATACAACTCTACTATTTTTGTGTTAAATAATCAATTGTTAGAACAATTAAGAATTAAGAATAAACAAAGTTTATTTTACCTTTATTTAGTTCAATTCCTCTGGTCCACACACATCAGAAAGACAATTTTTCTGTGAGTAATGAACTAAAGTATCCTATTTTTTATTTCTTTGTCTCTGACCCAGAAGTCTCAAGTCCTCTTCTAGGATATCCATGAAATCTTGGTAGATGAATATGTAAATTTGCAACTAAAGTAAACTCTCAAGCTTTTAATAACATGAAATATCTCTGCATAGATTTCGTTTCACCAATTATCTGCTTCTTAAACTACAGCTGTTTCAGCCTCCCTGAACATCCCCTGCCCCGCACCTCAGTGAGCCCAGCGTCCTCTACTGGGCTTCTCCCTGTCTGCACTGTGGACAGAAAATGCCTGGAGGAAGGAAGCTGGAGTGGCTGTAGAGCTGATTTCTTGCTTTCCATTGCTCAGGGCTCATAGGCCTGCACTACCTTCTTGCCCTAGGTTTGAAACTCATTGTTTTATTTTATTTTATACAGTTTCCTAAGGTTTTTTGTTTGTTTGTTTTTTAACGTCAAGAAGACATATCTGGTGTCAGTTAATCCTTCATGACTGGCTAAGTTTTTTATAGTTTGGGTTTTAAAAATGAAATTGAATTCATTTAATTTAGTTTAAATTAGTTTTTACATGATCAAAAATGTTTGGGTTTTTTTGTTTGTTTGTTTGTTTGTTGCCCTTACTAGCTTTTTGGGTTATCCTAGGAAAATAAAAAGTGTTCCTTGAATTTCTTATCCTAAAAAAATTATTAACATTACCATTCCATGACATTACTAGAATATTCCAACTTTATCTTTACTTACCTGCTCTTGACTTTTTCATTATTTTATTTAGCATATATTCTAAACATTTGAAGATACTACAATTAATAATTTGTATAGTTAACATTCATTCATATTTATCTAGCTATCTGCTTTGTTGGTGGTCTTTATTATTTCCAGTGTGTCATATACAGAGTAGGAAATTGATTAAATAAATAAATAGGAAAGTAGGGAGGGAGAAATGGAATGAGGAAAGGAAGGAAATTGAATTCTGATTTTACTCAAAATAATGCATATTTTACCAGAAACCTATGTCTGAGTCTTAAGAAAAAGGATAATGGTAGGAGTTTTATGAAATATTTATTTTTGAGATCAAAGATACATTGAGGAATCTGAAGTTAACCACATCAGTGATTTGGCTTTATTGTAAGTATTTGCTTTATGTAATTACTCCTATAATTGAGTTAAATATATGGGAAAGGTATCAAAAAGCTAGTTTCGCTTTTCTAGAATTTGTTAAATATGATCTTATTGGAAGCAAGAGATTAGGCTTGACTATCTCTCAAGGAGATTGCCAAGTCAAAGAATATGTGTATTATGTAAAGAAACTCCTCCTTAAGTTGTGGTATTATGAAACTGCCCTATGGTTTGGGAAGAATATTGGCAATGGCAATTTGATTTAACATCAATAGATAAACAGTAGAAAAACATGGCAAAATACATCAATAGAGCTACATAAACACTATAGTTAGAAGGGCAAGTAGTAAAAATAGTCATATTCGCTGCTCACTGCCCTGTCTATTTAAGAATCTTGGCAGCAAATTAATTCCTGGCAACAGATATGATATAATCGTGCCAATCCAGAACAGTTTTATAACCTGATAACCTAATATAATACCTGATAATTTTATGTGCATCACACATGTAATTACTCAAAACTATTTTGAGTTTGATTATATCTTCTACTTAATTGATTTTTAAAAAGGAAATTTAAAACCCAGTTTGTATTGGAGAGGCTGTAGATGAGCAGATAATTTTATATTGCAAGTGTTGGAGTTGCCTGAGATTCTATTGTATACATTCTTATTACAAGGAAAGAAGGAAAAGTGTTGTCTGCATTTTAAAGATATTTCTAGCACAAACTAAAAAAAGACCCAAAAACAACAGGAAAAAAACACCTTTTTCACTATTCTTTTAAATTTTAATAGCTATTATTGTCTTTAACAGAGGGATTTCAAAATAATAATAAAATAATTAGAGACATTTTAAATACTCCCTACTACCCATCTATCTTTTCAAAGGGAATAGACTCATTGGCTACAGACAAAAATGACCAATTTAATAATTAACAAAATTTCCCTAGTGCATAAATTAATCTTCAGAAGTCAGTCAGGTCTTTGGAAAGAACATAAATTCTTTCAGGTCCACTGAGATGTCTTTTTTATAAACTTTTGTTGTATTATTAAAGGAAGTCTAGCAGAGTCAAAGAATTAATTTGTTTCTCTACGTGTCAATGTTACCCTAGAGAATATACACATTGACTAGTGGAGTATGACTGACAGCAAGTAATTCCTTGTGCTCTGATTTCCACCCTGCGTCCCAGCTTTAACTATTGTATTCTAGCATTGTTTCCAGAATTGTCTTCATACTATAAATATGATTTTCTCAGTTTTCTTAAAAGTTACATTAAAAATGTGTATTTGTCAAGTGCTTAAAATACTTGACAAGGAAAAATATGAATAGATGAAAAAATTAAGATTACTTTGGTTTTATTTAAAACTTGGTCTTCTTTGTCACATAATTAACCCCAGTAATTAAGTACATTTGGTATTCACGTGATAAATCAAAAAGTATAATGCCTAGCTTCTAATATTTTTAACCAAACTTACTTCTTATTTGAATATCTCAGGACAAAAAAATGTAATCTTAAAATCATATTTTATTCCTAACTTGGCTAAATACTTCAAAGGCTATAAGCACTGCATATAAACCAGATAATCTTCAGCAATGTACATATATGAATCAAGGACTACTTTGTTGAATTTCTGTAGCTACAGTAAGACAAATACACTATATCATTGTCTTTTGGAGTATTATGCCTTCATTGTTTAAACAATGAAAGTACACAAGCAATTTTAAGAACGTCAAATAAAGAAATTGAGTTTCAGACTCTGATTTAATATTAGAATGATAAATTATGTATTGATACAGAAAACCCACTTTTATTCCCTTGATCTACCACTCCACTCTTGAAAGCAGGATATCTTCCTGGAAACGGTAACATAAGTATTATCTTCCAGTTGTTTAGACAAACCTTTAGTTGTCGAATCTTTGCAGAAATCTAACTGCACTTTCATTGTAAATATTTGAATAAAATGCAGACAGGCGGTACAGAGAATTTGAAGAGATGAGATTTGTGGGACTGTACCAAATTTGGACAGATTTTGCATGCACAGTTAAGTACATGTGTACATTTTTGTATTAGCATGAAGATCTCTAGCCTCCACATTTAATATCTTTATCTTCTTGAACCACTTCTCCTCAAGCACCAGAAATTGGCCCAGTACTTGACTTCTATTACTATGATGGCCATTAGTTGTGTCTGATTTGCAAAAGTTCTTGATCATTTCCAGACCTATAAAAAAATAGTGCTGACAGTCAACCATGTCAAAACTCCCATTCTTTTATTAATGAGTCTTGCCAGATGTCTGCGATAATGTTGTGACTACAAAATGCAGTCACATTTTCTAATTTTCAAATGAAAGGATATTAATCCTTTGTGTATTAACCAGTGGAAATGATACATAGGACAAACTAAAAAAAAAAGAAAGGTTGTTTCTGGTTAATTTCTTCTTACCCTACCCCCCCTCCCTTCCCTCTGAGATTCGTCAGTCTGTTTCATGCTTCCATGTCTCTGGACCTATTTTGTTCGTCAGTTTATTTTGTTCATTAGATTCCACACATAAGTGAGACCATGTGATACTTGTCTTTCTCTGACTGTCTTATTTCGCTTAGCTGTCTCCAGGTCCCTCCACCCATATAAGAACAACCTGTGGCCACAGACAATAGTGTGGTGAAGGTCTGGGGGGGGGGAGTGGGGAGTAGGTGCAGGGTGGAAGGGGTCAATGAGGGGAAAAAGGGGGAATATGTAATAATTTCAACAATAAAGATAATTTTTTTAAAAAAAGGTGGTTTCTGTCATTGTAATGTATTGCCTTACTAGTAAATGAAATCAAGTCTTTGAAGATTGAGGGGGAAAATGTGCTGTATACTAAAATAAAATGTTTAAGAAAATAAGTTGCAACAAAATAAAATTCTTAGTTATGTTTTTTTCTGTTTTGTAAAAAATATTATTTTGCTTTGTCTAACTTGAGTCTTCCATTGAGAGGTGATAGAAAGTCCACCACTGTGCTTATTTTGAGATCAGTATAAATAGCTACCTACCTGACAAAGCAAAGGTTATGTCTTCTAAAACTTGAATGTGGAATTAAAGGATGTTTTCTGCAAGTCACATATAAAAATTTATTTAAATTACTTATTTTTTCCGTGATCTAAGGAGAAAACTGTATCATAGAAACCCAGGCAATCACAGAACATTTGAAGAGTTGCTCTTTTTTTGCAAGATGATCAACTTATAAATAGACTTGACAGTTTTTAAACCAACTGAGATTTCTTAATTTCCTTATTTATCAGTTACCCTTGTTTAAGAGGGGCATGCAAAGGGGAAGACTTATGTATTCAAAGTGATTAGGCATATTCATTGAAATAAAATAGGATGTGATTTTTTTATTCTTGTGCATATTTTAGTTCATTTTGAATGATTTTAGTTAGGCTTTGCTCAATGAGTAATAAATACAAGAAAGAAGGAGGAACATAAGGCAATTAAGGCAAATGGTATAAATAAGTTTAGGAGGAAATTAGATATTTTTATTGCAAAAGAATGTTACACAGAAAATGTATTAAGAGTATAACGATGGAGAGAAAGGTGAAACTGATTTATTAAATTGAGACAGGAGCATGGGACAAGTGGACATTTCTACCCTGTAGTTTCTTATGTCCCACTGGAAGAACCTATATTTTAAGATAATTATATACAGTCATAAGAATGGTAAAAGCTCCATTTGGCAACTTGGCATGCAAATTACTAGCTCTACTCAGGCCATGTAAGCATGAATTGATAGATTTGAGTGGACTGTCAACAGCTTCTGGTTCGACGACCTAATGAGCATTGTTGAAAATTAATGCAAGGATGATGACTTAGTGTGGTCTGCAAAGGGTCAAAGATTCTGAATTCAAAAGAATCTGCAATTTTAGATCACCTTCCTAAAATAGCATAGTTTACACATCTACAGGGAACATGGCGTTGTTAGATATCCCAATTTCTCAAATTGGTTATATTTTCTTTAAGTTTCATTTACTGGGTTTAGCATGATCCCAATTTGAAACAGCTGCAAATGGTGTATAATTAGGTCAGAATGTTTTGTTGTGAGGATTCTCAGTTGCTTACATTGGCTTATGAAAAGGTCATTATGAGAAAAGGGATCTGAATAGCAAAGAAATTCCAGCTGGTTAGCTATTATTTTAATTATGCAATGGAATCAGCTATTTCCCTGCCAATATTTGAAGTTTCTTATAGAAAAGTTATTCAGAGACTCTGTGAAGATACTCTTTTTTTGTATTCTTTTCATTGCATGTCACACATTCATATTTATTAAACTTTATGTATATTTAAAACATCCTGTTGAATTATGTTCATCCATGCATTCTCTCAACAATGTTTATTGTGAGCTATGATATACCTGGCACTACATATTATCCCTATTCTCAAGGACTGTATGATCTATGTTGAGAGATAAAATATATAGTAATTATAAAGCACAGCATGAACACCCCTGAGCATATAATTTTAATTCACATTTTTTATACTTCTTAAAAGCTCAGTGTTTAGAATCATAAAGATTAGCATCAGCCTTTCCTGTTATCTTCGATGTTGTTGTTTTTTCTCTCCTATAATACTAAAATTGCATTTTTTTTCTAATCATAAGAAAGGAAAAAGATAAAAAGCAAAACTCAGGATTTCCCTTATTCCAGTTTACTAAGCTTTGGGGTGTTGCTCTGTGAATTTCAGTAAATTTTAAAAAAACAAAAACCTTTTACTGATTTTTAGAGATAGAGGAAGGGACAGGGAGAAAGAGAGACATGGATGCTAAAGCGGATCAGATGTTAGAGCAGACCCTTAATGGCTGCCTCCTGCATGCTCCCTGCTGGGGACTGAGCCCACAGCCCCGGCATGTGCCCTGGCAGGGAGCAAACCAGCAACCTCTTGGTGCACAGGAGGTTGCTCAGCCAACTGAACCACACTGGCCAGGGCTGAATTTCAGTAAATTTACAAGTTAAAAATAATACGGTCACATGCACCAGCAATTAAGGTATAGGAGTTTTTAAGGCTTACATTTAAAAAAGCTGTGGGACATTTACACCATGGAATACTACGCAGCTGTAAAGAAGGAGGATCTCGTACCCTCTGGGACAGTATGGATGGGCCTGGAGAATATTATGCTGAGTGAAATAAGCCAGGCAGAGAAAGACAAACATCACAAGATCTCACTTATATGTGGAAGCTAAAGAACTTAATAAACTGATGAACAGAATAGATTCAGTGACATGGAAGCATGGATCAGACTGATGAATAGCAGAGGGAAGGTGGGGGTGGATGGGTGTGTGGGGAGAGATTAGCCAAAGAATTATGTGCATATATGTATAACCCATGGACACAGACAGTGTGGTGAAGGCTGGGCAAGGCAGGTGCAGGGTAGAAGGGGTCAATGGGGGAAAAGGGGACATCTGTAATCCTTTCAACGACAAAGATAAATTTAAAAAAATAAAAATACAAATAAAGATTAATCAAAGAAGAAGAAAAAAAAAGAAAGCCTGGAGAATTTGATATGTCCTATAAATCAATTCAGTAAACAGTTAATTGGAACAAAAGCGTTGACTCTGGGGCTTACAATGCAGGTAACAACTGCTTTGAGAGTAGTGGGCAGAGCAGAAGTCACCTTTTGTGTTTCGCAGAGTCCTGAGCCAAACGTTCTTTATCATTCCACAAGCATGCTTTAGGTCGTTATGATGGTAGGACTTAGTGGGAACACACTGAAATAATGAGGTTAAGCAACATGGTAGGAAACATTTTTTTTTTTTGGACTATTTT
Source organism: Miniopterus schreibersii (assembly GCF_964146895.1). Lineage (NCBI taxonomy): Eukaryota > Metazoa > Chordata > Mammalia > Chiroptera > Miniopteridae > Miniopterus > Miniopterus schreibersii. The sequence goes on along the minus strand of NC_138106.1, from coordinate 62,490,212 downwards.
ATTATCTATTTATTTTTAATATATCTTTATTGATTTCAGAGAGAGGAAAAGAGAAGGGGAGAGAGAGAGAGAAACATCAATGATGAGAGTCATTGATCGGCTGCCTCCTGCACGCCCCCCGCTGGGGATCGAGCCCGCAACCCGGGCCTGTGCCCTGCCCGGGAATCCAACCGATCGCCTGGATCCTAGGTCGTCCTTCAACCCCTGAGCCACGCCCCGCCGGCCAGTAGGAAACATTTTATTTCCTCTTTCAGGACTTTGCTAACAACAGCGTACAAACCTGAGTTTAGGAAAGTAGTAAACCAAAGACCTGTCCTCAGATGCCTTTTTTTTTCTTCCTATTTTTCTCCCTTTAATTTAGTCAAAATAATTTCTTCATTGTCTACCTTACCTTTACATGAGTTTTTCATTAATTCCATCTCTGGAATGCCATTCCTATTCTCTTCTGCCAACCCAAGTTTCTGGTAATCTTTGTGATCTGGCTCAGGTTTCATCTCCTCCAGTGAGCACCCAGCATTGGGCCCTATTTTATTCTTGCCTTTTTAAACTTCTTGATGATCCCCAGAATTTATGTCTGTAATTCCCTCAGTCTTTTCAGAAAATACCATAGATACAGAGATAACTTAAAAATCAACTTTTTCTGAAGCTCTGTGTTTGTCTGTAGAAATTTGGTTTAACTGTATAATTCCTATATAAATACAAATACATGTATATGACAGTATAGATGGTAATTCTCGATAAGTAAATAATTCCTATAAAATAATATACATTTGTTTTAATGGTAATGTATTTCACATATTTCATTAGTATCTATAAGCAAAAATTTGACTATTAGAATAGTCACAGAGACATAAAGTACAGCATAGCAAATATGGTTAATAATATTGTATTAACTATGCATGGTGCCAGGTGGGTACTTAAAATATTGGGGGATCACTTTGTAAAGAATATGGTTCTCTAACCACTATAATGTACATCTGAAGCTAATATAAAATAATATTGAATGTAAGTTATAATTGAAAAATAAAATTTAAAGAAAAAAGGAGAGTTATGCAGTAGGCTAGGAGATCACTTGTTCAAGAGAGATCTAATTTCTTGAGACATGCCCATGGTACAAGAAAATCAATGTTGGCCTGGCAAGAATTTAAACATAATAAAACGTATAGGTGAACTTTTAGTTATCCTTCAAGACCCAGTTAATTTTTTATTCATCCAGAAAAGCACCTTTAGATCTTGACCACAACTCTAGGGAATAATCATTAGATTCCTGTTTTGCCATTCTATCTTGGACATAGCTTTATTACAGAATATAATACATGTATTGCAATTATTTATTCTTTGTCAACTCAATAAAACTCTGAGATCAGAAACTATACCTTTACTTGCTTAGTACATATAAGTATTCAAAATATTTTCTCCCTGACTTCATTAATATATACATACCAGAATATAAAAATATATGGTTAAAAAACTACAAATGGAGTTAAAATTATTAATATGATTTAAAAACTATTAAATAATGTTTCTATGCATTATATTTCCCTTTAAAATTGATAAAGATAATGTGAAAGGATTTATTACTAAATGAAAATAGAAAAAAGTTAGGTGTGGGGATTCTATTTTTTATCTGGGCTGTGGGTGTAATTAATCTCCATGGGGGTGGACACTAGTAAGTGCTTTAGATCACAACCACTTTTTCATTCCTGTTGATTTTATTTTCAGAGCTGCTTCTTCACAGATTGTTTAGAAATATGTGGCTATGTGGGGGAGGAGAGGACATCACAGCTATAACATTAAACACAGGTGTATACATCCACAGAGCCAACAAAGCGCACAATGTGGAGAAGCAGCTGGAGAGGGCTTTTTTCTGATAGCAAGTTAGACGACAGGGGGGTGAGCAAAGCAGGCAGCCGGGTTAAACTGACAACGCAGAGCCAGACGTGCAGAGAATTAACTGTGAGTAGGCCTGAGACTGACACGTGCGATTGCATTTTACCTCCATTAGCAGGGCAACGGTTTTAAAAGTAAAGTGATTAGATAGAAAAAAATGTGACGTTGGATAGCACCACAAAAAGGTATTTCATATTTTTAAAAGCGTGGTCTTGTATTTTAACTAATTCTGTTGGATAAATGGGGATAAATGGGGATATCTCATTTGATATACCAGTTTGGCATAAATAGTTTGGTTTTATGGATTACTCAGTTTGTGAGGAATAAAATATATAGATAGATATATAGATGAAAAATAGATATAGATGATAGATATAGATGATAGATAATAGATATAGATAGATGATAGATAGATGATGATAGATAGATGATGATAGATGATAGATGATAGATAGATGATAGATAGATAGATGATAGATAGATATATATATACAAGTTGTCCCCAAAACTGTATACACACTTTAACAGCTGATAGCTCAATTGATGTTTCTTTTTCTTTCTTTTCAGATTTAACCCATTGTGCTTTTATAATTATTTAAATTGTGTATACATATTTTTGGGACACCCTGTGTGTGTGTGTGTGTGTGTGTGTGTGTATTTCTTTTTCAACAAAAACTTCTTTTTTGGGGTGCAAATTAGCTCATTAGTGAATCCAGTGAAAGTTCAGCAAAATAAATACGTTTCTGAACTTTAATCACTTACATTATCTATCAGCAGCTTTGATGAAAGATTTACCAAAAATAGTTATTCAAGGGTGTTGGCCATTTAAAGACAAATAATAATGTTACTAATGCTTTTAAATTACCTTTATTACCTTAAATTCCCATTAACTACCTCAAAATTTGGACTTTGCTTAAATAGTAAATTATGCAAATCAAACATTTATTTAATGTAGATTTTTAAAAAATCCTCACCTGAGTATGTGTTTTAGAGAGAGGAAGGGAAGAAAAGAGAGAGAGAGAAACATTTATGTGAGAAACATTGATTGGCTGCCCCCCAGAAGCACCCTAACCAGGGGTTGAACCTGAAACCTGGGTATGAGCCCTGACTGGGAATCGAACCCTTGACCCTTTGGTGCACAGGATTATGCTCCAACCAATTGAGCCACCCAGCCAAGGCCAATGTGGGTTTTTATATTAAGCTGACTGGCTCCCTGAGCCTGAATTTTCTACTGTACCCACAAATAGAGGAATTATGGCCACACAGAATGTACATGCCATTTTTTTTCCAGTCCTCACCCAAGGATATTTTTTCCATGGCTTTTCAGAGAGAGTGGAAGGGGGAGAGAGGGAGAGAGAGAGAAAGAGAGAGAGAGAGGGAAAGAAACAATGTGAGAGAGACACATTGATTGGTTGCCTCCCACACTCCCCCTGACTGGGGACCAGGGGCCAAGGACTGAGCCTACAACCGAGGTACATGCCCTTGGCTGGAATCAAACTGGACCCCTTCAGTCCACGAGCTGATACTCTTACCCCCTGAGCATACCTGGCTAAGGCTGCTCATGCCATTTAGATGCCATGGGATATAGGAATAATAGTCAAGTTCTGCCAACCTTGAAGGTGTATGGGGTCTTGCAAAAGAAAAATGTACAACATATAAAAGCTGATAAAATTTTTACCTCTCCCACTGAATGAGAAATAAACATTAATGAAGAGGGAGAGAATCCAGGGTTATTTACTCTACATTTTCATTAGTGTCTCTATTCCAATATCTAATTGAAGGATACAATTTCAAGGACAATGGACTAACTAGGGTGACAAATACAGGCAGACCTAGGAGATATTATGGGTTCAGTTCCAGACCACTGCAACAAAGTAAATATCACAGTAAAGTGAGTCACATGAATTTTTTGGCTTCCTAGTGCAAAGGTGATGTGTGCACTCTGCTGTATGTAGTCTTTTAATGTGAAATAACATTATGTCACAAAAAAACAAAATGCATATATTAGTAAAAAGTACTTCATTGCTAAAAAAATGCTAACCATCATCTGAGCTGTCAGCAAGTCACAATCTTTTTTGCTAGTGGAGGTCCTTGCCTTGATTTTGATGGCATTGACTGATCAGGGTGGTAGTTACTGAAGGATGGGGTGAATGTGGCAATTTCTTAAAATAAGACAAGAATGAATTTTGTCACATCAATTGACTCTTTCTTGCACTAACAGTTTTTCTGTAGAATGTGATGATGCTCTTTGATAGCATTTTACCCATAGCAGAACTTTCGAAATTGGAGTTAACCCTCTCAAATTCTGCTGCTGCTTTATCAACTAAGTTTATGTAATATTCTAAATCATGTGTTGTCATTTCAACAATCTTCATAGAATCTTCACCTGGAGCAGATTCCATCACAAGAAACCACTTTCTTTGCTCATTCATAAGAAACAACTCCTCATCTATTAAATATTTTATCATGTTTGGAGCAATTCAGTCACCTCTTCAGGCTGCATTTCTAATTCTAGTTCTCTTGCTGTTTCCACCACCTCTGCAGTAACTTCCACCATGGAAGTCCTGAACCCCTCAAAGTCATCCATCTGAGGAATGATAGCCTTATGAAGTGTGTTTCTTAAATAATAAGACTTGAAAGTCAAGATTATTCCTTGATCCATGGGCTTCAGAATGGATGTTGTGTTAGCAGGCATTAAAACAACATTAATCTCCTTGTACATCTCCATCAGAGCTCTTGGGTAACCAAGTTCATTGTCAATGAACAGTAATATTTTAAAAGGAATATTCAGGAAACCATGTTGTAAACAGAGGTGCGGTCATCCAGGCTTTGTTGTTCCATTTAATAGAACACAGTCAGAGTAGATTTAGCATAATTCTTAAGGGCTCTAGGATTTCCAGAATGGTAAAGGAACATTGACTTTAACTTAAAGTCACCAGCTACATTAGCCACTAATAAGAGAATCAAGCCAGACATTGTTTTCTCTTCTTTATTTATGAAAATATCAGATGGCATCTTCTAGTATAAGACTGTTGTTCATCTGCATTGAAAATCTGTCCTTTAATGTAATCATTACCATCCATTATCTTAGCTAGTTCTTCTGGATGACTTGTTGTAGCTTCTACATCAGCACTTGCTGCTTCACCTTACACTTTTATGTTATGGAGATTGCTTCTTTCCTTAAACCTCAAGAATCAACCTCTGTTTCAAACTTTTCTTTTACATCTTCCTAATCTCCCTCAGCCTTCATAGAATTGAAGAGATGTAAGGCCTTGCTCTGGATAAGGGAATGTTGTATCTGGTTTCCTCTTCTATCCAGACCACTACAACTTCTCCACTTCAGCAATAAGGATGTTTCACTTTCTTATCACTTGTTTGTTCACTAGAATATCACTTTTAATTTCCTTCAAGAATGTTTCCTTTTCATTCACAATGCGGTTATCTGTTTGGTGCAAGAGGCCTCACTTTCAGTCTATCTCAGCTTTTGACATGCCTTCCTCACTAAATTTAACCATTTCTAGCTTTTGATTTAAAGTGAGAGACATGAGATTCTTCCTTTATTTGAACACCTAGAGGACATTGTAGAGTTATTAATTGGCCTAATTTCAATATTGTTGTGTCTTAGGAAATAGGGAGGGCCAAAGAGAGAAGAGGGCTGAGAGCATGGCAGGTCAGTGAAGTAGTCAGAACATGCACAAGATTATTAAGTTTGTTGCTCTATATGGGTGTATTTTTTGTTTTGTTTAGTTTTAATGCCCCTTTTATATCAAAGTCAAAGCATACATGAACCTACACTGTGCCATTCAGAGTTCTTTTTTTTTTTTTTTTAAGTATTACAGATGTCCCTTTTTCTCCCCAATGACCTATTCCACCCCAATGACCATTTTCCATGTCCTTGGGTTGTGCATATATACTTATATATTCTTTGGTTAATCTCTCCCCCTCCACCCACCTGCCCTCCTCCATCCTTCTGAGATTCGTCAGTCAGATCAGAGCCCATTTTTAAAATCTATTTTTCCTCTCAGTGGGGTCTCAGTTCTAGGCAGAGATCTCCAATCAGACTTTCTTTCTCATCATTCTGTAACATTTTTTTCTCTGTTTCTTGCATTTATATCCCCTTAAAATTTATGCTTTGGAAATTTGAGCATGGAGGATGCTCTCAGGGTTTATAGTGACTCTAAATGGAAAAAGGATTTGTGGCCTTGATTCAACCAAAGACAGGTGGCAGTGCTGTTTCCGCAACTGAATAGTTGTATGTCTTGGCCAATTCACTCAGCTTCTTCAAACCAGTTTTCTCATAAGCAAAATGTCAAGATAAAGAACATTTAACTAGTAGTATAGTTTTAATCATTGAATGAGAAAAGCACCAATATGAAACAATGAGGTAACTTTTATGGCTTTTGTACACAGTGAATATTCATGATTTCCCTCACTTGGACTGCTGGTCTACATTCACACGCCAACATTCCTGTCATCTGCCTGTTTTCTCCCATTAGTATCTTCCAGCAGTCATTTTCATGTCACCACTACACATTTGTTTCCTAAGTGTGGACTGTACCCTGAGTTTTTGCTTTTCTTGATCTTTTCTGTGCCCTGTAAGAATATCCTAATTTCTTTCGGGAACTAATGTACACATCTACAAATGCATGTCTCTGACTCTACATCATCTTTCTCTGGTTATTTTACTCCTAGTCAATATCAGAGAACATATTTTATCTTCGAATTTATAGCGCGCTGTGTTTTGTCTGCAAAGTATAATTACTTAATAAGTTAGGCAGCAGCATATGTAAGGTTATTGAGATCATGGGTTTCATAATTGGATATATGTGGAGTGAAATCATGAGTCTCTCACTCAATGATGTGATACACTTATTGGTGTGATTTTTTAACCTTTAAAATGAGTACAGTGGTGCTTCTTTTACAGCATTTTAAAAATTACGTATGCTATGTTTTACAAAGCTCTTGGTAAATCCTCATAAAATGATAGCTGTTAATATTTGCTAGTGAAGGAATTGACAATCACATTTAAAACAGCTACTACTGGAAGCTTCCATTCACAATATATGTGAGATGCATTATCTAAACATGAAAAATGTAGAATGCAACATCTTTTCTCCAAATCAATTTCTCATGATTTCTCTTTTTAATATTTGATACTTTGCCAAATCATCAAAACTTTGAAGTAATCTCTGACTTCCTCTTCTTCATATTCCTCAATGAAGAGTCATCAGTTCCACTCCTTCATCACTCTGTGGAATGGGCCTAGGGAGTGACTACCATACAAGTATCACATTCATTGTTAGATAGCAAAATTTTCATAGTACTGTGGGCAAGCTAATATATATTATTTTATTTAAACAAGAATTTTTCAGGTTTTGCCATGTGTTTAACCCTGCTGAGTACTCTTAATTTTAAGGCAGTTGACCATAATACATGGTAGTTTATGGAATATACTTCAGGGCTGAATTCTGTAAAACAAATAATTAACCTAGTAGTTCAGAGTACTAAGCAATTGATTAGGTTAAACTATTTGAAGAAAGCATAGTTCAAATTGGAGGACTTAAGTTGAGGACAAGACTTGGATCAAATAAACTGTGTCTTAAAAAAAATGGTTTAGTAATTTAGTAGCTTGTTATTGAATACCTACCAAGCTAAAAGCCAAAGAATAATAGTGTTTCACTTGAGGGAATCTTTCTGAATGTTTGAACTCATGATACTTGAAGAAAAAAAAAGTAAGACAAACTATTTTATTTCTTAATTTTTTAAATTTAATCTTGGCAGGCAGCCACTAAATTAGTGCCTGAAATAGTTCTTCACATATTATGATTTTGAAAATTAGCTTTTAACAGAAGAGAAAAAAACTATCACATTATTTGCTAATTAAAATATTTTATTAATATCTTGAATCTATTCAATGGCTTCCCAATAATAGGTGGAAATGTCATATATATAACTATATAGTTATATATATGACATTATCAACTTTATATATATATATATATAATTCATTTTAGAGAGAGAGGAAGACAGGAGAGAGAGAGAAGCAGTGATCTGAGAGAGAAACATTGATCCCGTACATAACTTGACCAGGGATCGAACCCGTAATCCTTTGGTACGTGGGATGACTCTCCAACCAACTGAGCCACACCAGCCTGGGCTGAAAATGTCATATTTTGATTTATCAAAATATGTTGGGTATTGCCCGGTCGGCATGGCTCAGTGGTTGACCACTGACCTATGATCCAAGAGATCCCGGTTTGATTCCCATTCAGGGCACATGCCCAGGTTGTGGACTTCATCCCCAGTGGAGGGATTGCAGAAGGCCATCAATCAATGACTGTCTCATCATTGATGTTTCTATCTCTCTCTCCCTCTCCCTCCCTGTCTCTGAAATCAATAAAGACATATTTAAAAATATATATATGTTGGGTATAGATGAAGAAAGGCTCTAGTGTGAGATGCCTTTCTCTTTGCCTTAACCACATGAGGATTTGATAAAGTTCTGTATAGACTTGCATTCTTCTTCCTGATATTTTTGATTCTTCAGAGTCTAAAAATAATCCTGAGGAAATTAAGGAAACATTGTTTTATTTTAATTTTCTTAACTCTTTCATTGCTGCACACACTTTTCCATAGTCAGTTTCTTCTCCAGCAGGGCAAAATATTTTTGCATAGAGAGGACATCCTTCTGAATATACACTTCCCAGTTTTCCTTGTGAAGCTTATTTCCAACTTATCTGGTGCATTTAATTAGGCATATTTATATAACCTAATGCAGGCTTGCAAAGCATTTGCAAATATAATTAGATCTCAACATCATATTAAATTATAGGATTTGCAGAGTTCCAAGCTGAGTTATTTAGATATTTTTCTCTATATGTCCATCAATGTATCTGTAAACACATACACACACACATCATGTTTTCTTTTCCTGCTATAGCCCACATCTCTGAAAAGACATCTTGTGGGTCTTCAGCACACACTGGTCAACATTATGGGGTACCACCAGTTTCAGTCCACTTATTTTGATCCCATGTGTTCCACCAAATACTGTTGATGTTAAATGTTAACAAATCAGCCAGAAAATCAAGGGCTATATCTTCCTGGTGATTTTCCTTTTCCTAATCTAGGAGGATGCTTTCCACAACCATGTTCATTGCTAAGACTTAAAACCATCCCATATTATACCACTCACTTAGTGTCGATGCCACAGTAACACTTGTGTCTTCTAGTTCTTTTTACTTGTTCAAGCATCATTGCAAATCTTCAAAGAAAGGTATCAAGTTGAACAGTTCTTATTTGCTCTCCATGATGCTTAACCCATAGTTAGTGCTCTTTTCCTTAATATGGCTCCATGTTTCCTCAGGTTAATATTCCAACAAGGTGTGCAAAGCTTACCTATTTGGCTTTATGTCTCGCCTTTCAATTCCACAGCAATTTGACTAACATTGCTTCCAGTTTCATAGACCTGTCACTTTTCTCTTTTTTTACTTGACCTTTGCTCACACTATTCCTTTTGACTGAAGTAGTCTTCATTAGTTAGCTCCTCACCTATTTTTATAGCTGTCATTTTATGACACTATGCCCATTTTCTAAAAGTACTGTATATCACCTGCTCTTTAATAGTGAAATTCATTAAAATTAATTTGGTTTAGAGAATTTTGTGACAGACCTTGAGATAATTGGAAACAAATGAGATGTTTTAAATCTAGAATTTTATATACTGGAAAAATAAAAGAAGGCTAAGTCTAGAGATTTAATCCCTGTAGAGAAAAATGTGTTTTATATAAAGAAGCAAATCTTGTGTATAAATAGAAAAGTATTCCTGAATACACCTTTTATTATATCTTGATACCAGAAAGGAAGAAATATACACTTAGAAATAATTATGTTCTATTTTCAGCTCTACAATTTACCACATCTGTGACCTTGGAAAAAATTATATTGACTAAATCAGTTCCTACTGGCAATTTAACATATTTAGCCAAAAACTTAACACAATTCTAGCCACATGTAATTAATAAATGTTAGCTAAAGATAGTTTCTTGTGATATTCAACTTCAAATTAAATGTCCTTTTCAAGCTATCCAGTTCATTGTGTACGTGTCCTTTTATCAGCTCTACTGTCAGGTATTTAATAAGCTAAAACTTTGCTTTATTAAACAATATCATTTGTCTTTCTCCATTTATATCTCCTAATTGCCAGCCCAGAGCTTTACAGAGTCAATGCACAATTAATAATGCTTGCATAAATGTAAAATGGCCATTTTGTTAAAGATAACCTTAATGTTTTACCATAACTTTAAATTCTTACAAGGCCCACACGTTTTGTAAAAAATATTAACAGGTATACATTTTACCGCTATTTTCTTTCTAGCCATTAGGGCTATTTTTAAATTAAATTTTAAAAGTCAGATAAGGTTAAAGTTGTATCTTACATGTGAATTAATTCAAAAGATATTGTTTTAAACTTAAATCCACAGAACAAAAAGATCTATTGTTATGCAGGGAAGGCTAGGCCATCTAAAAAATTTTTGATAATTACAAAAATGTTCACTGTATCTTTTCTACAATCAACTTTTTGCAAAGGACACTAGATCTCTGCATAGCACATTTGTACAACATGCACCTGGAGGTTACTTACTTCTTTCAAAAGAGCCCACTTATGTACCAGACATAGGGAATAATAAAGAGCCACAGAAAAGTCAGGGAAAGGAGACTAGTTATTAAAACTAGGTATCAGGAATTCATTACATGCCAAAAGTAGAAATTAATTAGAGTTCAAAATAATGTTATATTTTTATAGCATTTCAAGTACTGAGAATAATACAAGTAATAATATGCAATAATAATACAAGCAATAATAATATTTTCCCACAAGTACTCTATAATTTCTGCTTAAAAATTAAATGTGATACCAGAAAACATGTAGAGTTACATTGTGCAACTTCTCTTTTAATACCCACTTAAAAACCATTTGCATCTATTTTTCTGTTAGCATTCAGAATGCTCCATAAAATTCAATTATGATTTTAGACTTTAGGAGAAACTATCAAAATGTCTTTAGTTAATTCAGCTGATGTTTCAATACAGTAAAATCCCAAAATGGAGCCACCAATTACTGCAACTATTGCATGCTGCTTATAATGGTATTTGGTACACGCTTTTCATATACCATAAGTCATTTTTCATATGTATATATTCATTTTTTAAAAAACTTAAAGTACATTTTAATTTTAGTGTGAGGCAGAAACTCTGCATTTTACTGGACAATTATTATGATTTCTAGTTGTTTTTTTTCTTTTGTTATAGTCCAAGGCTTTGTACCCTGTCCATTTGTAGAAAGGCATCCTTTCATTACATTTTATAAAGCAGCTCACTGATAGAATCAGTAATGATTATGAACTTAGATTATTGATTTCTTAAAGCACTTATAAGAAATTATCCACTAGTGGATTCAAAGTGTAATTGGGCATATTTAATCATATAAAATTACATTTCTTTAATTCCTTCCAAATGGAGCATTAATGACTATTAGATCATGAGTAAGTAAGTAGAGAATAAAAGTGTGAAGGTGGCAAGGGAATCATATCACCAAAAGGAAGAGAGACAAAGAGAAGCTAAACTGGGCATTTAGTTGGACCACTCTTCTAAGGAACATTTCACTTCAAAAGTCCATTGATGTTTGAAAGAGTAAGAAGCTAGACTTTATTCTAAAAACAACAGGCAACCTAACAACTAATTATATTACCTATAAAGGAGGAAGATTCAACATCAGGGCCTCAAATATATTTTAGACAGAATTCTTTTCTCTTTTGAAGTTAATATGCAAATATTTTTATCTTGTATCAGAAGGACTTAAGCATGACACTAGTTTTCTAACTCTGTCAAATGGAGGAATTAATGGGCAAGCTGAGAGGGAGAAAGGACTTGATAACTTGAATGTGTGTAGTGCAGAAGAAGACACTGATATCTCAGGACTAAATTCACATTTTGGCTACTTTCACTAGCATGAATGTCTTTTATTTACGAAACTGAATTTACACTATAAAATTGTTATTGGACTGCTCAGCTGGGCATGGCTCAGCAGTTGAGCATCGACCCAGGATCTACGAGATCGAGGTTAGATTCCCGGTCAGGGCACATGCCCAGGTTGCAGACTCGATCCCCAGTCCGGTCCGGGGGTGTGTAGGGGGCAGCTGATCAATGACTCTCTCATCATTGGTATTTCTCTCTCTCTCTCCCTCTCCATTCCTCACTCTGAAATCAATAAAGATATATTTAAAAAAATAAAATTGTTATTGGACTTATACCAATAAATTAAATGATACATATAATCTAAAAGATGTGATAGAGTCTTTGTGTCTTTGCATAGAGCAAAACTTAAGTATCAGATGCAAAGTAAAATAAAAGTCAACTAGAGGCTGAATCTCTTGTGGCTTGGCTTCTCCCTAATTAATTATTACTATTTTAATAGGTAGAACTGTCAGATTTGAAATATATATATATATATATATATATATATATATATATATATATATATATTGATGAGGACAGCCCAAGTGTCAGAAAATTGTTTTAAAATTAATTCCTGAGTAATATAATAAAAAAAATTATGAAGTTAGAAATGCCTTAATCACAGTCCTGGTAAGTCAGAACACATTATCTAGGATTTCTTTGTGAAAATCCTTTGCCTATTAATATATTCAAGTAACTAGAAGGGAAGTCTTACCTCGTGACTTTCTAATGTTGAAGTCATAGATTCTTGAATTTTCTGTATCACCTTGAAAAGCCAATTGAAAGGCAATGTGTGAAGCATGATACGTGAATCAAATTTAAGTTTAAATGTATGCACATTGGCCAAATATACTAGTAGGAAGCTGAATTTTAAAGTTAAACCAGAGACCAAGTATGAGATTTCACCTTTGCATAACTCTCCATTGCTTTCCTTGTGTGCCCATATTTCTATACATGCCTTTCCCATCTTTCTGACAATGGATTCCTATAAATAAATCATCCCAGGCTATTTAAGGTTTATCATTAACAACATTCTTAGGCCTTAAGGCTTTCTAAAATTTCTCAAGATCATAATGTGACAACTTAATTATGTGAAGATTCAATCTTTGTATGTGCCAGTGGGAATGAGATAGAGAAGAATGCTCTTCTCTATCTCTAACAATAATCAGTGACTAGAACCTTTTAAGTTCTCAGACACCTTCCTCAGTGACACCCTTTACATCACCAGTTAACTGATCATGGATGTTTTAACATAAATATGAAATGACTAGCCAGAAAACAGAGGAAACAAAGACAATGTCATTACTCTGATTTATATGGCCCTAAAAGAGTTGGACTTCTATCACCTATCTAACTCTTTCTCTTATTCTTTCTGCATGAACCACACTTGTCACTATGATTGTGTGCGTGCGTGTGTGTACATTTTTCTGTGAAAGCCAGGCAAGGTTCTAATCTTTGTGACTGTTGTTCCTTCAGCCTTGGATGATCAATCATCTCTCAGAGATCTTCATGGTTCAATCTCTCAATTCATAGTCTAAGAAGACACCACCAACTCCACCAACCTGTTCTCCAGCCAGCAGGAGGTAGAAGTACAAAAGAGAAGGACATGACTTCTGCTATTTAAAGGCATTACTTGGAAACTGCAAATACCTTTCTTCTTACATATTATTGGTCAATGATGTCACATGACTACACACTATAGTTCTAAGAGAAGATACAAAATTTCAAATCATTGGAGTGGATGGTCAATACCCTATTACTTAGAAAGAAGTAAATTAATTTTATGGAATAGTTAACATTCTCCACACTGAATAGTCTATAGTACCCTCATTATAACATTTAAAATCTAGTACAACTCCCCTTGAAATACATCCCAGAGTCCTATTCAATTTCTTCTTTCAGCTCACAGGCCAGAGTCTTTAGGGATATGTTGAACATAGGTTCTAATATTCTAATTGCCTATAAACTATATCACAATTTAAAATCTTCTGAATATTCCTACTCTTACTAATCTGGTATAGAGATGGAACAAATGCAATGAAATAAAAAATGAATGGTGGAAAATACACAGCAGTCATATCCTATAGGAAAAGAATGGAAACATCACCCTTTTATGACAGGAGATCATTTCCTATAGGTCCCATCATCTGAGCTTAGCAATGGTGAGTGCAACCCACATGATGGTGACTCTGCTTTCCTGCTGGGTTTCCAGCTTGGCTGTGATTGGGCCTGCTATTTCTTTATGGTGTAAGCAATGCTATTTATTTATGGTATAAATAATTACAGGCTTTATTGGAAAAGCTTGTGGTTTTGACAATATAATTTTCCTCAAATTTTAATAGGTTTTCAGTTATTTTTCTGCTAAGACTCTCTATGTGCAAAAATTGCAGCTAAAGATTTTGCTAACATATATTAATTTAAACTTAAATTGTCTTTTATTGATCACCCTCTTATTTATTGTAAACTACTTTGAGAATATCTGCAACAGTAGACTTGGGTGGAAAAGGAACCAACTTAGTTTGGTGTTTGCCAAAAAGAATAAAATGTTTGAAATAGGCTTGGGGAGATAGTCTTATCACATTGAAGTCTATGTTTTAGAGCCATCATTAGTAATAGCTTTGGTTTGTAATATCAACATATTTGTTTCTTCAGTTCTCCAAGTCTCCAAATTATTGGACTTTCAATCAATGAAAATTGCCCACTGTAGGTCTAGAATGTTAAGCATGTAGAAATAGCTAATGAATACCTACATTTTGAAAATTTCATTTTCTCTAGGGCTATAGCCTACTTTAGCTTAAGTTCTGTTATTTTTAGCACTAATAATTCAAGTACCAAAAGCTGCATTAGTTACATTTAGGTGTGGCTGTTATTGGCAGAATACTCACATTAAAAGTTATTGAAGAAACAAAATTACAGTAGATAGTCCTTGACTCCCCATGGTGTAATATCTGTGGGTCTATCAAAGGGCAGTAAAATGTGGCAGTTCAGAAGATGGTATCTGGCCCAGTACTACCTAGTAAATTCAAACCTTGCTTTACCACTTGCTATGTGCATGAGGTAGGACATATAACTCCACCTCAGTGTTCCATTTTTACAACTATATAATTGAAATAATATTAAATATCTCATATGGTCATTGTGAGAATTAAGTAAGTTAATGCATATGATGAACTCAGAACACTTCCAGGTATAGAGCAAATTATATATATGTTAATTTGTGATTAGTTAGCTTTTGCTATGCAAAAACAACCCAAAAACTAGTGTTTTAAAATATCAACCATTTCTGTTGCTCTTAATTCTTTAGATCAGCAACTTGAAGTGGTTTGGGATAAGCATGGCTAATCTCCAGGTGGGGCTAGCTCATGAGTTTATGGTCAGCAAGTGGTTCCACTGGGACTGACTTGTTTATCATGAACTCATCTGAGAAAGCTGGGAAAGCTGGGCCTTCTATTGATGGTGTTCCCTCACCCTGCACTGAGCTAGCCTGAGTTTCTTCATGTGCAAGTGAAGGAATGGGTGCTAAGAGTAGCAAGAAAGGGCAAGTTCTAGTGTACAAACTTTTCTTTAATCTATGATTGCAACATGCTTGTTGCAGTCACACTGACCAAAGGGAAGAGCAAGGTCATCCTATATTCAAGGAGTGGAGAACAACTCTATCTCTTGGTGGAAGGAATTGTAAAGTAACATTGCAAGGGGAGGAGTATATTTATAGCAATATTTGCAATTGACTACCACTGCAATTATTATTTTTGTTGTATTGAGCTCTACCATGAAAAACCTCATTCCCAAATTAACATCATAATCCAGTTCCAAACAACAAAGTTTGCATTCTAAAATATGAAGCAAAAATATCCATTTTCTTTAAGGACATATGCTGAAAAGTTTCTGAGGTAGGCAGAATAATGGCCCACAAAGATGTCACTAGAAACTGTGAATTTATTGTTGGATAACAAGGAAGAATTAAGGTTATCACAGAATTTATGTTGCTAATCAGCTGACTTTGATTTAAGGCATCTATCCTGATTATATGTGTGGGTCCAATATAGTCACAAGAGTCTCTATAAGTGAAAAAAAAGAGGGAGGCTCAATGTCAGAGTCAAAGAGAGAGATTTGAAGACAGTGTGCTTCTGGCTTTGAAGATGAAGAAAGGGGCCATGAGCCAAGGCATGCAGGAGACCTCTAGAAGTTAAGAAAGGCAAGGAAACATGTTTTCTCCTATAACTTCTAGAAAGAACATGACTCTGTTGATACATTGGTTTTACCCCATAGACAGAACTGCATAATAATAAATTTATGTTGTTTTAAGTCACTAAGGTTGTGTTAGTTTGTCACAGAAGCAAAAGTTCCACACTCCAATTCTGCTTAACTGCAAAAACAGTAGTGTGGCCATGTATAACTGTGGAGAAAGTTATGAAGTGTAGGATTTTTTTTTCAGCATGTCTATGTGCTTAGCTAATTTTATGTTTTATTTCTATGGAAGAAAAAGAGAAAATATGTGGGGAACAATCAGTAATCTCTACTAATTTCATCAATACAGAGCTCATGCAGTTATTAATTATAAAAACATGCTTTCCAATAAGTGAGAACCTGATTATCAGTATAAAGTGAGGGATAAAGAACAGTCTACAAACCTATTAGGCTAATGGTACAGATGTGTGCAAAAATAAACGTAGATTCCAGGGTTTTAAATGAGTTAATACATGTAAGTGCCACATAGCAGCGCTTGGCATATAATCAGCATTATATAATTTCTAGCTATTATAATTTTTGTTGTTACTGTGACTCTGCAAATAATACACACCTAATCTGCTTCTGCCAGTTTAACTGTTTTTATTACTGGGGAAGTTACTTCCCATACATTTTTAATTAGGAGTAAACAATATTTCTGAAGCTAATATTTAAACCATGACTTTTATTCCTCTTTAGAAAGTACAGAATCCAACCACATATAATGTTCCACTTTGCTCTAGTGGTCTTGATTTTGTCCAGCTTTATCTTCTCAGGTACTGATGATCATTACAGCAAATTAAGCATCCTTTCTGTAATGCTAATTGGTACTAGTCAAGGATAAATAATGTAGAGACCTCAAGCAAGTGGGGAAAGAAAATGCATAATCAAAGACAGACAAAATAAAGGAGTACTATGAAAATTAATGCTAAAGTACCTATAAAACTCATTTTAAGAAACTCAGAAATAAGTATTGTTGCATTAACATATGTCTATATTAAACTCCAATCACAAAAATAAGTTGTATTTTATGAGAATCTATTATGTTTCTAACACTTTGCTAGTAAAATCACTGCCTGTAAAAGGAAATAAAGAAAGAAGATTCACTAAATTTGTAGTTCTTGTAATAGATACTGACCCAAAATAAACTATCATGGTTATTAAGCACCTCAGTCATAATTTTATTATGATAGTTGTTGTCCTGCTTTTACAGATGCAATAATTGGGGCACACTCACACACCTAGCAAGTCCAACTAGAGTTAGTGCCAACACTTTTCTGAATCCATGCTCTTTTTATTCATGCTTATGAAAAAGATTTTTGTTAGCCTCTGGGGACACTTAAGGATATTTTCTAGGCCTTCAGCTTCCTGCACTACCTACTTTTATTTCCAAGCCCAAGGAAGATAAACAATCAGACTTTTAAATTTGAAAGCCAGTTTTCTTGGCCTCAATCCTCTCACTGAGTGGCACTGTAAAAGAAATAAAAAGATCAATCACTTGAGTGTATGCTTCCTTTTCTTATAACAGCTTTAAGAGATATAATTCATCTACCATAAAATTCACACTTTTAGTATATTTTAGCATATTTACAGAGTTGTGCAACCATCACCACTATTTAATTTAATTTAATTTTTTTAAAAAATATATCTTTATTGATTTCAGAAAGAGGAAAGGCGAGGGAGAGAGAGAGATAGAAACATCAATGATGAGAAAGTCATTGATCGAGCCCGCAACCTGGGCATGTGCCCTGACCGGGAATAGAACCCCGATCGCCTGGATCCTAGGTCGACGCTCAACCGCTGAGCCACGCCTGGCCGGGCACCACTATTTAATTTTAAATGTTTTTATCACCCCCCAAAAAAATCCTATGCCCATTAGCAGTTACTCCTATTTGTCCCGGTCCCTCTAGCTTCTAGCAACCACTGACCTATATTCTGTCTTATACTGGCCATTTAATTATAAGCGGAATCATATTATATGTGACCTTTTGTGACTGGCTTCTTTCACTTAGCATAATATATTCATTGTCATCCACATTATAGCATATATCAATATTTTCTTGTTTAGTGCTGGATAATAGTCTATTGTATGGATACAATTCCTTTTAGTTATCTATCAGTTGATGGACATTCAGATTGTTCTTACTCTTTAAAAAAAATTTTTAATGTATTGGGGTGACATTGGTTAATAAAATTATACAGGTTTCAAGTGTACAATTCTATAATACATCATGTGTATATAGGCATGATGTACTATATATATATATCTCAAATATATATTGAAGTGATTACCACAAAAAGGTTAGTTAACATATCCATCACTTCACATAGTTGCTTTTTTTGTGTGGTTGGAACATTTAAGATCTGTTCTTTCAGCAGCTTTTAAGTATACAATACAGTATTGTTAATGCTAGTTATCATTCTGTACAATTAGATCCTCAGAAATTATTCATCTTATAACTGGAAAACTATACCCTTTGGCCACTTTCACTCATTTCCCTCATCCTCGCAACTCCCTCCATCCCTGGCAACCAGCATTCACTCTCTGTTTCTATGTGTTTGTTTGTTTTTTAGATTCCACATGTAAGTGAGATCATACAGTATTTGTCTTTCTCTGCCTTATTTAGTTCACTTAGCACAATGCCATCAGGGTCATCCATGTTGTTTCAAATGGCAGGATTTATTTATTTTTAAGGCTAAATTATGTGTACACATATATAATAATTATATACAATATATAAAATATATATTATATATCACACTTTCATATGTCATATATATATGTATATATTGGATTTTCTTTATCCATTTATCTGTCAATAGACACTTAGCTTACTTCCATGTCTTGGCTATTGTAATAATGTTGCTTCAATGAAAGAAATAGATAAAATCCTAAATAACTTCTTTTAACACATCTTGCAAGCAAGTCTATTGCAACAAATTTTGTCAGGTTTTGTTTGTGAGGAAGTCTTTATTTCTCCTTCACTTTTGGTTTCCTCAAGGACTGGAGGGTGCCCAGGGGTCTAGAACAACCCCTGCAAGCAAGAGTGGTTGGCAAGTGAGGTGGCTTGACCCGAAGGAACCACTGAGCTAGAGCCAGTCCCCTGCTTCACTTTGGACATACAATTTTGTAGATTAGAGAATTCCAGTTTGGCTGAGTTTTTTCTCTCAACAGTTTAAATATTTTCATCTTGCTTCTGAGGAGACATCAGATGTAATCCTTCTCTTTGTTCCTCTTTAAGTCAGGTGTTTTATTTCTCTTTCTTCTTTCAGTACTTTCTTCATTTTTCATTTTCTGTGGTTTGAAAATCATATGCCTAAGTGCAGATTTGTCTTGACATTTATCCTGCATGGTGCTTCATGCTTCCTGGATCTGTGTGTTGGTGTCTGACATTAATTTGGGGGAAATTCTTAATCATCACTCTTTCAAATATTTTTTTTTCTGTTTCTTTCTCTTTCTTCTACTTCTGATCTTTCTATTACACATATTTTACACCTTTTGTGGCTGTTCCACAACCCTTGAATATTGTTTGTGTGTGTGTATTTTATCAATGTATCCTCTAACTTAGAGGTTCTTTTTTCAGCTGAGTCCAGTCTTCTAGCCTATCAAAGAAACTCTTTTTCTTTTTTTTCTGTTTCAGCTTTTAAAAAAATAAAAAAAATCTCTAACATTCCTATGTATTTTCCATTAGGATTTCCATTTATCTGCTTGCAGAGCCCATCTGTTCTTGCATGCAGTTTACTTTATCCACTAAAGCTCTTGGTATATTAATCACAGTTGTTTTAATTCCTGGGCTTATGTAATTCCAACATCCCTGCATGTCTGGTTCTGGCGCTTGCTCTGTTTCTTCAAATTGTGCTTTATCCTTTCATTATGCCTTGTAATGCTTTTCTTTGTATCCAGACATGGGGTACTAGGTCAGTGATTTTTCTTTCCCTTAGATTGTAAAAAAAATCCGACAACAACCATAGCCGTATGGTGTGAAAGAATCAAAATTATACCTATTTTTTGTCAGATCAGCAAAAAACATATCTTTTGGTGTGCCACAGAATTTTAGTAGTTGTTTATGTGTGCCATGAGATGAAAAACATAGAAAATCACTGGACTAGGTAAAAAGGTCTGTAAACAGGTCTTTCCTAATGTAATGGTGAGATGTTGGGGAAGGGGAAGCATTCCATTGTCTCAAAATTAGTTTTCAGTCTTTCCTTCAACCTTTGCCTCTGGACTGTGAACTTCATTATTTTCTTAGTTTTTTTTTCCTCTCCCCTTAAGTGGGAAAGCTTGGTCAGAGTGGATCTGAGTCGTGTATTTCCCTGTCTCAGGTCAGTTAAGCTCTGCTAGTAGCCCAACAGATTTGGCTCTAGTTAATTACTTTCCCCCCAGGGGAAATCTTGTTAAGAACAGAGTGCTGTGGGATATCTCAGAATGGCTTCTTCTCCCCTCCTCTACAGTCTACATGAAGCAGGAGGGGACTATTCTCTGATACATACTTTGAGAGCTTGGCCGAGTTCCCGCAGGTAAATTTCACAGCATTGTGGGGACACCTTATGACTGACTGGGTTCCCTTGGAGCTTTTAACTCTCAGGCTTGTTCAGGAGTCCCTCAGCAATTTGTCAATCACATAGCAGGTTTTCTTACTCATGGCTTGCTGGTTCCCCTGGGTTTTCTGCTCCTGAGTCCGCTCCTCCCCATAAGCTGTTACTCCTTTTATTTGCCTGGTTTTCTCTCCAATATTTAGGGTAGCAGTTTGCCTTGTGTCTGTCCTTATCTTATGGATCCAAGAACAATTATTGATTTTTCAGTCCGTTCAGCTTTTTACTTATTATTAGAATGTAGTGGAGACTTCTAAGCTCATTATGTGTGGAACTGGGAATTTAATTGCCTTGATTGTCCTTTCATTTTTTGTTGGTGTCTTTTGAAGCACAGAAGATTTTTAATTTTGATGAATCCCAATTTATTTATGTTATTGTGGTTTTGTTGCTTAAGCTCTTGGTGTTATATCTAAGAAACTATGGCCTGACTCAAAATAATTGAAATTCATTGCTGTGTTTCCTTCTAAGAGTGTTAAGTCTTAGCTTTTACATTTAAGTCTATGATCCATTCTTGATTCATTTTTGCATATACTATGACATTGGTACACAACTTTCATTTTGTTGGACCATTTTTCTTTTAATGTATAGTTGTTTTTATATATTCAGGTTATCCCATGGGACAAACATGCTCACTTAGAAATAGCCCAACCAAAAAATAATTTTAAAAAATAAGATGGGGGCCAGGCCTGCATGGCTCAGCGGTTGAGCATCAACCTAGGATCCAGGAGATTGCAGTTCAATTCCGGGTCAGGGCACATGCCCGGGTTGTGGGCTCCATACCCAGTAAGGGGTGTGCAGGAGGCAGCCGATCAGTGACTCTCTCATCATTGATGTTTCTATCTCTCTCTCTCCCTCTCCTTTCCTCTTTCTGAAATCAAATAAAAAATATATTTAAAAAATAAGAAGGGAAATCAAATTTTACCTTAAGTATTCTATTAATTACATTATATAATCTGAATCTTCCCAACAATGGATATATTCTGCTTTGTCTTGAAGTAAGTGCTATAAGAGTTGAAATTCTGTTAAGTTTTTATGGCATGCTTTGTAAGTCAATTAATCTATAGTTAGATGTAGGCATAAGCTGCCCTTATGAAATTTGACATAAAGCCACAATTACCAATAAAGAATTATTTTCTCCCCCTTATCTTCTCTAGGCATATATTTTTATCAGAGACCTTACAGCAGTGGGTATACACGGATAGTAAAAGACAAGGTTTAGCCATTTTTGGATTCCATAACCTATAAAACATTTGATAACCTTTTTCATCAAATTCCAATGGTTCTGCTTATATGAAAACATACATTTTTATGGAGATAAAGCAAGTGCATATAAAAAGATTATTACCAAAATATACAGCACAATTACAGAAACAAACAATAGGATAGATTACAATAAGACACTACTTGTATATACAAATTGTTGGAGTTAGAAAAAGCAAAGATTAGTGTTAACAAGTAATCGTAAACATATTTTTCAGAATACTCTTTGGTTGCTTTTCTTAATTGAGCCCAATATAAACTACCGTGCAAATATAGTATAGGATTTGAGAAAGCACAGCCTTTCTAAGGTAAAACAGACCTTATCTTGATCCCTGGCTCTTCTCCTATTTGAATGATGATAAAGATATTAATCTCTATAATATCACCAGCAAAATTGAAATATAATACCTATATTTTATAAATATTTTATAAATACTATGAGATTTCAGTGTAACAGTATGTGAAATTGTTAGTAAAGTGCCTGATGCAAAACTGATATACTAATGTGCTCAACTCAATCACTGCTTCTTTTAAACTCTGTACTCTTATTTTTATAACAGTTATCAATCATGACTGAATATGTGTTATATATTTTAAATTTATTTGTTTATAGGCTGTCTCCCTCCTCTAAGACATAGAAACTATGAGAGCAGGAGAGTTGTCTATTTTGTTCATTTCCATGACTCAGCATTTACAATCATGTCTGGAATAAAGAAGGAATACAATAAATATTTGTTAAGGGGATAAATGGTAGTCATTATTAATAAGCACCATTACTTTTTAATCTAAGTACTTTGGAATTTGGGATGACACCTGCATATGACTATCTAGTTACTTACTATGCTTTGTCAGCAAAAGTAAACACTTGCACCTGGATAATTAAAAATAGCGATTATCTTATTTTTAATATCAAGTCATTAGAATAAGAGAGTGCCAGAATTGCACTGACATTAATTCAACATTGTAAAGGTAGTAACAACTCATTAAAAATGAATATAATTACTATTGTTAATAATTACCATGATTAATTGGGTTGAATTTTGTCCCTCACCCTCAAAAAGATATGTTGAAATTCTAAACCAAAATGTTGGGAATTTAATGGAGACTGAAAGCTTAACCATGGGTGACCATTTTACCGTGCAAACTGACTTGCTCATCATGAACTGGGTGCTCTGCAACCCTCTTGCCATAAAATTGGGCATGCACAGGAGCACTCCATCATCAAATGGAAGTGGTATATATATGAGATCAGGCTCAAGCAAGTCCTGAAGGTATAGATAAGTTATATAAAGCAGTGGCTCAAAAGCACATGGTCTCCACTCCCACTATATTACTTTCTTTCTCCCAGCCCTTAGCTATAGACTCATGGAGAGTTCTCATAATTTGACTGAGAAAGAGAAATCTCCGGCCTGGCTTTCTGATAATTCTGCACGATGTACAGGCACCACTTGAGAGTGGACAGCTGCACCACTAAAAGCCAATTCTGGGACTTGCCTGAAGGACAGTGGAAAGGGGAAATTCTTCCTGTGTGCTAAGAGGGCACAGTCAATATTCTGATGGGCTAAGAGGCACAGCATCAAGCACAGAGAATTATTCTCAAGTCTTGACATCAAATGAAATTGCCCTGCTAGGTTTTGTTATTGCTTGGGGTCCATGATTCCTTTTTCCACTCAATTTTATCTATTTGGAAAGGGAATATCTATCTACCCTATGCCTCTCCTAACATGAGATTTTACAAGCATATTACTTGTCTGGTTTCACAGGTTCACAAACATACTCAGTATGTAGAACTTAATAATTCTAAAATGTACATTAAAATCACATTGCAAACCTAATTTCATTAGCTCTTAGTCATGCAGAAACAGTTACCATTTCTAGCTTTGTGATTCTAGAAGGAAGAGAATTTTCAAGTTTCCTTCCCAACTCCAGTGCAATTAACTTCAGCCAACACACCTACACAATGATGCCTATATCTAATAACTAGAGCTCCAAGGATCCCAGCATCTTGTATTTACTTCTGGTCATAAGTCTTTATTCACCTGACTCACTAATGATAATTCTGCCTCCAGTTTTAAGCCTGTATATGACTCTCTGGTTTTAAACTGACATGAGTTTTCTGATTTTGATAATTGCCATCACACTTTATGCCAGTAATTCAGCCAAGCTTGACCCAACCATCCTCTGTTCCACACTAAAATTAAGTATGGAATATGGATTGAATGGCTTATAAAAATGTATCTCACTACAAAGAAATCACTTACTTTATATGTTTTTCCTTTGTGCAGGTTTCATATTCATATAGCTACTCCCATAATAGCAACCTTAAATTTTATTTTAACCATTTTTCTTGATAAATACAGACAAGTAATATTGCTGTCTGTTCACCTAATTAAAGTGATCTCCCTTCTCTGTCCTTTTTAAATCCATTAACTTCCCAAATAACTCTAGACCATATTGACCTCTCTGTCTTACCTTAAAAAAATCACTTATTAGTTCTGCCATAAATGTTGGAACTGTATTATCTTCAATTTAGCACTATGTGTAATCTTACACTATTCTCTGAATTTGCTGCTTGAGGGAGAGGAAGTAACTGAGGTAGTAAGTTTCTTGGGAAGAAAGGTAAATAACCAGATAATGTTGAGGCTGACTACAAGTATTTACCTTAACCTAGGACACTGAATAATAACCAAGAAACACTGCATATTACACATTGAATAAATGTGTTCCCAGTGAGGCACCAATAAAGCATTGATAAATAAAGGGATTACAATAATATAAGTGATCAAGTTCTCAAATTGTGTTTGCTCTATCTTCCTTATGACACGTGTTAAACACATTGTGTCCTTATGGAAAGATGCTCAACTTCACCGGCTATTAGGGAAATACGAATCAAAACGACAATGAGGTACCACCTCACCCCTGTTAGAATGGCTGTTATCAACATGACAAGCAATAAGAGTTGGAGAGGCTGTGGAGAAAAAGGCACCCTCCTTCACAGCTGGTGGGAATGCAGACTGGTACAGACACTATGGAAAATAGTATGGAGGCTCCTCAAAAAATTAAGACTAGAGTTACCTTATGAATTAGCAATGTGAAAAATTTGAATACATTTATTTGCAAATATGTGTGCACCTCTATGTTAATTGCAGCATTATTCATGGTGGCCAAGACATGGAGACAACTGACGTGTCCTTTGATAGAGGATTGGGTAAAGAAGATGTGGTACATGTACACAATTACTCAGCCATAAGAAAAGACAAAATACTGCCATTGGCAACAACATGGATGGACCTTGAAAGTATCATGCAAAGTGAGATAAGTCAAACAGAACAAGTTAAGAACCATTTGAGTTCACCATATATGGGATATAAAGCTAAAAGCAACTAATGAACAAACAAGAAAAAACAAACAAAAACTCAGACACAGAAAACAATATGGTGGTTAACAGAAGGGAGGAGGCGGGGAGTAGTAAGTGTTAAAGAGGGTCAATTATATGGTGATGAAAGAATATTTGATTTTGGTGGTGGACACACAATGCAATATATAGGTCATGTATCATAGAAATGTACACTTGAAATTTATATAATCTTATTAACCATTGTCACCCCAATAAATTTAATTTAAAAATTACATTGTATGTTCTCTTTCTTTTTGATTGCCGTGTAAAGAAGACGAGGAATCTACCACTTAGGTTTAATTATAGACTTTTATCTTAAAAAAACAGACAAATGTTGTTTATTTTATATTGAACTTCTGATTCTTAAAGTATTTACAAATCTATTATGTCATCTATAATTAGATTCAAGAAATGGTA
Organism: Miniopterus schreibersii; assembly: GCF_964146895.1. Taxonomy (NCBI): domain Eukaryota; kingdom Metazoa; phylum Chordata; class Mammalia; order Chiroptera; family Miniopteridae; genus Miniopterus; species Miniopterus schreibersii. The sequence continues at coordinate 62,464,411 of NC_138106.1, read as the reverse complement.
AAGACTGACTTAATTTTTCCCTTTGAAATAATCGACATGTGAATATTTGTATTTTTTCTGCATATTTAAATACAAGAATACCATATAATACCCATACATATGTGTACTTAAGTTTCCTTATTCTGTGAATACTTTTAGAATTAGGAAAGCCAGTTTTAAAAGTTCACTGGTCTTGCTAATAAGCCATAAACATAATCAGGCTTCATTTTGAAAACTCTTGTTTCCATGGAGACATTGAATATCGTATTATTTATTATAGTCTGATTTCAGTAAAGGAAATTAATCACAAGTATACTAAAAATTGTTGCTGAGAAGAAATTTCAAGTGTGATCAATAGTTATAGGTAGACAAATCACTAGAGAAGGTGCTAGTTTTGGATTAAGTTATTGGGCTGCACAGAAAAAATCAGTTGAATCTGACATGACTTAAGAAAATGAGAAATGTATTCCCTTGGTCTTAGGCAATTTTCTTTCTTATAAAAATAATGTTCTTTTCTATTCTTTACTCAAAAGGAGATAATTGGTTTCAGTATTTGTTTCTCTAGAAAGGTTAAGAGAAAAAGTCTCCAGGAGAATAATCCTCCAGTTTCTGGATAGATGCTTTCTTTTTAATACTGTTCCACTGCTCACTGCACCAAGTTGCAATGTTGAGGCGTGCTCAAGTTCCCATTGAGGGTCAAGAGAGTAACTGTTTCTACGTAACATATGATGGTTGTGGAGTCATCTCAGCCTGGCAAACCCTAGATTGCTGTAAATGCTGCATATTTCTTGGAAGTTTTTGTGAGGTGACACTGTGGTTGAAACTCCCAGTTATAATCTCAATGTCCAGCCTCCTCTTCACATTTAAAGACAAGATGCTGCTCTCATGAGAAGTGATATACTCTGCGGAAAGGTACATTTATAAGCCTCCCTCTGAGACAAGGGTAAGCATGTGACTAATGCTTTGGCTCAGGTTACCTGATCAGCAGTCATATGATGGGGCTTCCAGCAAAGCTTCCTAATTTGGGTAGGTTAAACCAGCAATTTCTTTTTTTGTTTGTGCTCCTTCCATCTTCCTCTACAATGCAAATGTGATGAGCTGGAGCTTAATCTAATGTTAACATGAGGCAACTGTGCAGAAAGATGCACATGTTTTAGGTAGAGACTCAGAGAGGTAGAGGATTTTGGACCCTGTTGAGGTTATAAAACCACATCATGTCATCATTTTATATGAGAGAAAAACAAACAACAATGTTTTAATCAATTGTTAATTTAAGTCTCTGTTACAAGCAAATAAACAAATTTTTACTGGTTTTTACTCTATAAAAGAAAATGTGGTTTACAAATCCCATTATGTCATATTGCCTTTGCTTTCAGAAGTCAGTTTGGAATTTATTATCACTTAACACATAGCCTCACATATTCTTTATGTGCTCAATAATATTTGAATTGAATATCAGAAAGAAATAGTTCTTTTTTTCATAATATTTTCCAGAAATATAATATGCATCATTAGAAAGAGAAAGAGAGAGTAAAAGAGGCTATGGGTCCTCCTCTATTAAAAATTCAACATGGAAAAAGAGCTGTTATTGGTTTCAGGAGACCGGGATTTTTGTATAGGATTAGACCAGTCACTTGCTCATATTTTTACTTTGTAAAAGAACTTGGAGTGGATTATCTCAAAGATAAATTTAGATCAGGAAACAGTAGTTTTAGAATTTATTATCCTAGATAATACACTACTTAGGTTTTCCCATCTGGATATTTATCTAAAGTTATAACGAACTTCTTATTTCAAATAATATCAGTAATATGTCAAGCTGTTGGTGACTAAGTTCTTCCAAGGACATATAAACAGAAATGTAATGTGGCATTAAGGACAGCCTGCACTTCCACTTCCAAGAAATGAGAGATTCAAGCCTATTCCCAGGACTTCTTTGTGTTGTTTGTTTATTTTGTTTATTACTGAGATAAGGTACTTTTGTTTAGCAGGCAAATTAAATTTGTAGTTAGAAAGACACTTCTTGAAGAAATTTCTTGCTATATTAAAAGCTTCTGAACAAGAAAACATGTATACATCAACTTCTTCCTTCTCTTGCTTCTTGTCTAGGGTGTTTTCACATTTTATCATTTTAAATATTATAGGTAGAATGGGGATTCCTTTTTATTGTTTTATTAATAACTACTAAGGCTGTAAAACAAGTGGCCTTTCATTCATGTCACCCCTTTCAGTAAATCTCTATACTTCACTAGTATGATATAATATCAAGGTGCTATTCTCAAAGGATATGTAAGAGAAGTGAGGTAGCACTAAATCATAACATTTCCAGCTCTTCACTGCAAAGAGATGGTCATTGAAATCAAAGAATTATCTCATGCCAAAGGTTAATGGTGAAAGGTTACATTATAGGGCATTAAAAGCATTTTCTTTATTAATGGACTTTACTTTTGTAGAAGCGTCAGGTTTAGAAAAAAAATAAATATAAAAGTTTCTGAACAAGAAAACATGTATACATCAACTCCTTCCTTCTCTTGCTCTTCTCAAAAATCTCATCAACATTTGTAGGCCAGAAATGTATTTTTTTTTAACCCTCACCCCAGGGTATCTTTTTCATTGCTTTTTCAGAGAGAGTGGAAGGGAGTGAGAAAGAGAGAGAGAAGGAGAAACATCGATGTGAGAGAGACACATCTATTGGTTGCCTCCAACAAAGGCTGGGGATCAAGCCTGTAACTGAGGTATGTGCCCTTGGCCGGAATTGAACCCAAGACCCTTCAGTCTGTGGGCTGATGCTTTTACCACTGAGCAAAACTGGCTAGGGCTGTAAAATAGATTTTAACCTACTCCCCATACACCAGTTATTTCCTTTCTATGTAGTAGCAAATTCCCTATTGTTATCTGGCCACATTATCATTTGAAATAAAAATCTTTATTCTGCTCTCCTACTGCTTTGCAACTAAGTTTTGCCACAAGAATAAGTTCTTCCAGTGAAATGTAAACAGAAATGTAATGTGGCATTAAGGAAAGTTAATTTTTTTTGGTTTTGTTTTGTTGTTTTGTTTCTTTCCTTGAAAAAGAGGAAAAACTCTTTTTCCTTTCTGTTGCATGATATAATGATGCATTCTACTGACATGTGGTAGAATACACAGAACAAAGATGGCAGAATAGAAACATAAAAAAATGTTAAGCCAGAACATGTGGAGTACTCCAACCATGAGCTACAGACCTCAGGATTTCTTTAATATGAGATTAAGTAAATCCAATCTTCTTTAAATTCTTTACCAGAGTTGTTATGGCTTGTTTTTTTTTGTTTGTTTGTTTGTTTGTATGTAGCCCAAACCCAATCCTAATTGACACAGTACCTTTATTATATCTATAGAGCACAGAATGCATATCTCCTGAAGATCTCAAACAGATTTTTATGTGTTAAAGTGACTTTATATCATTACCTTGATTCCCTAATTCATGGATTGGTTTCAAATTTATAACACAATATGTTCTTTTAAAAAAATAATAGTTATTTTTAGTGAACTTGTTGCAAAATTCATGTGCATAAGCATACACATATTTTGCTAAATTGAGATGGTCATAGAAATAGGAAAGATTATAAATCAAGCAGTGAAATTATCACACCCAATCTATTTCCTTTAAACTCTTCAAAACATTTAGAAATAGATTTTTTAAGAGTATTCTTTTCCTTCAGATTCTGAGTTTGAGATTTATACAAACAGAAATATTGCAAATAGTAGCAAAACAAACACACACAAAAAAATCTAAGCATCACTTGCCCAAGCCAGAATAAGAAAAAAGAAGGCAGTAAAATAACTCTCATTTCAGAACTTAAAGGCAATGATTTTGAAAAGCTCTTGAAGGAGGAAGCGTATTACCCAATTGGTTGACGCTTTATATTCATCTCTACATTCCTGGAGAACTTTTATTTTGAAATTAGCCTTAGGAAGAAATTAGACCAAAAAACATATCCAGTCCTTGAATGTGTGTATGTTTTTGCGTGAGGGTACATGTTCCATTTACCATGTAGTGACATGAATTGATATTTATGATGAAGGTATCTAATTGTGTAAATATCTGTAGGTGTACATTTCTTTAAAATTTTGTTGGAGATGTAGATTTTGTAATGATTTAGTAATTTTAAATGTCAACACGTTTAATGTTCATGAACTATAGAACTTTTTTTTTTAGAACTTATTTTAATAGAACAGAGTCTATTAAAATAAGAAACATACTTATTGAGATCTGTGTATCACATACGCTATGTAGATCAAATAATTCAATTATAACCATTTTGTATCATTCCAGACTCAAATATTGTATTTGTTTAGGATCGCATAACCAAGAAGATAAAGAGCCATGGTATGACCTATGGCCACACTTTTTCCACCCTATTGCAATAGTCATAGTTTGAATTTTGTTAGCAAGTAAAAGGATAATTTAGTGACTGTTTTACAGAGAATCTTGATATCCCTCACATATTCCTACTGCTGAAATGTTATCATTTGGGCCTCTAAGTCAGCACACTGATCTGGTAGAAACCTGTGCCCACTGCAAATGGAATAAACAATATTTTTTTGTTTTTTTATTAACACCTAAACCCTAAAATCAACTTTTAAAAGCTGAACTTTCAAAGCTGAAAATATAAAGTGATGACAGTATTATCATAGATTGCTTGGAAACTTGAAAGAATTTTCTTAAGTGTAAAGCCTAGTGTTTATTTTGACAAAGATAGCTGATAATTTCTTCTCGCTAACCCACTTTTTTCCCTAAACAAATCTATTTGTCTAAGAAATGATTCCCAATAAACCGCATATACATTAGAGTGCTTTAGAATTGCCTGAGGATTTTTTTTAAACTATAGATTCTTATACTCTGCTCTCAAAGATTCTGTTACAGTAAGTGTGCTGTGTGAGATTCTCATTAAAATGGCCTAGGGACTGCATTTTGAGAATTACTGAATAAGTCTGCATGTTTATTCAATTTGTGTCCTAGTAAATAGCATGAAGTTATAGCTCTAAATGAAATCAATGAATATGAGAAGCCTTAATTTAACAATGAAAAAACAACTCAGTCAAAGCTCAGTTAAACGTAAGTAGGATCTGAGCTTTTCCCTACTTGTAAGCTAACAAATTAGCCTGTGATAGTTTCATGGATGTTGACAGAAGACATTAATGATCTCCTGGGTCAGAGACAAAGCACTTTATTCCTCACTACACAGCAAGCAGCATGGACTTCATGTCCATGCCAGTTCTCCTTGTCCGCACCAAATCTCCCAGGGATGGAAAGGAACACACAGGTAGATGCTGCATATGTAGGACACCCCAATCTTTTATACTGGGGCTACACAAAAACCTGCCCAAAAATTGGCCTATAGGCAGATATTGTCCTGAATGTCAAATAAACCCTTCTCTATTCCTGTCTGGAGGGAGGCACTATCCCTATCTTCCAAAGCTGTTTATTCTGTAAATGTCCTTGAAAAATTAGTCTGGAATAAAAGCTTTTGTTATCTTAGCTTACAGGACTTGCAGAAACATGAGTGGCCCATGGAGAATTCTCCCAACAATGAATTATCCATTTTAATTGGATATTTTACAAGATATAATCACAGGGATATCTATCACTATCCCATTTCATTTGCAAAGTGACTTGTTCGATTATGCCTCTTTCTCAAAGATAGATAAGAAGATCTCTCAACATTACCTCACTAGGGTTCCTGAGTATTGCAGGAGAGTGTCAACTTGGTATAGTTCCACAAGGAAAAGACACGCAAACCACAGTCATGCAGCATGAGGGTGGATAACGGGGGCTGGCCGTTCAGTTCCATGCAATCCCAGCCCTTCAATACGCAGCTCAATTCATTCTTTTTTAGATAACTTTCCAAAATATGTGTGAAAGCTGTAGTTAGTGAGGTAAAGCCCTCTCTGGTTTCTTCCATCAGAGTTCTCATCCCTATCACATTTTTATCCCCTCACTAAAAATAAAAGAAAATCCAATTGTCTCATCCCCACACAATAAAATTTTACTGTAGAAACTGAAGATCCTTAAACACAGCCAGATTCTTAGAAAATTCTTCTCAACTCCTTTAAAACTAGGAGGCCTAAATCCCCCAAACTTTATAGATTTACTTTCATTTATGACTCTAATACTATAAAGTTAGTATTCTCTGTGTCCATGGATTATCAGACAGGAGGTTTCTTTTTTTTTGGTTTTTTGTTTGTTTGTTTGTTTTTAATTTTATTTTTGTTGAAAATATTACAGATGTCCCTTTTTCTCCCCAATGACCTGTTCCACCCCATCCCATCCCCCCCAGTCCCTCTCCCCACCATTGTCCCTGTCCTTGGGTTGTGCATATATGCATATAAATTCTTTGGTTACTCTCTCCCCCTCCACCCACCCGCCCTCCTCCATCCCTCTGACATTCGTCAGTCTGACCCATGCTTCCATATCACTGAATCTATTCTGTTCATCAGTTTATTAAGTTCTTTAGATTCCACGTATAAGCGAGATCATGTGATGTTTGTCTTTCTCTGCCTGGCTTATTTCACTCAGCATAACATTCTCCAGGTCCATCCATACTGTCCCAAAGGGTATGAGATCCTTCTTTACAGCTGCGTAGTATTCCATGGTGTGAATGTCCCACAGCTTTTTATCCACTCATCTACTGATGGGCACTTGGGCTGTTTCCAGATCTTAGCTATTGTAAACTGTGCTGCTATGAACATCGGGGTACATATATCCTTTCTGATGAATGTTTCAGGATTTTTAGGATACATTCCTAGGAGTGGAATCACTGGGTCAAACGGCAGCTCCACTTTTAATTTTTTGAGGAACCTCCATACTGTTTTCCACAGTGGCTGCCCCAGTCTGCATTCCCTCCAGCAGTGTACTAGGGTTCCCCTTTCTCCACACTCTCGCCAGCACATGTCCTTTGTTGATGGAGCCATTCTGACAGGTGTGAAGTGATACCTCATTGTGGTTTTAATTTGCATCTCTCTGATGATTAGCGATGGCGAGCATTTTCTCATGTGTCTCTTGGCCATCTGTATGTCCTCTTTGGAGAAGTGTCTATTTAAGTCCTTTGCCCGTTTCTTAATTCGGTTGTTTGTCTTCCTCTTGCTGAGTAATGTGAGTTCTTCGTACACTTTGGAAATTAGCCCCTTATCAGATTCATCCTTGGCAAATATATTTTCCCAGACCATGGGGTTCCTTTGTATTTTGAGGCTGTTTTTATTTGCTGTGCAGAAGCTTTTTAGTTTGATGTAGTCCCATATGTTTATTTTTTCTTTTGTTTCTCTTTCCCTAGGAGATGTATCAGTGAAAAGTCCACTACGTGGGATGTCTGTGACTTTACTGCCTATGTTTTCTTCCAGGATTTTTGTGGTTTCGTGACTTACATTTAAGTCTTTTATCCATTTTGAGTTTATTTTTGTGTATGGTGAAAGATGGTGGTCCAGTTTCATTTTTTTGCATGTATCTGTCCAATTTTCCCAGCACCACTTATTGAAGAGACTGTCTTTACTCCATTGGATGCTCTTGACTCCTTTATCAAATATTAACTGACCATAATGGCATGAGTCTATTTCTGGGATTTCTGTTCTGTTCCATTGATCTATATGCCTGTTGTTGTACCAATACCAGCCCATTTTGATTACAGTGGCTTTGTAATACAGTTTGAAGTCCGGTAATGTGATCCCTCCCACTCTGTTCTTTCTTCTCAAGATGGCTGCAGCTACTCGGGGTCTTTTTTGGTTCCATATAAATTTTGAAATGTTTGTTCTAGGTCTGTGAAATATGCTGTTGGTATTTTCATAGGAATTGCATTGAATTTATAAGTTGCTTTGGGTAGTATGGACATTTTAATGATATTAATTCTTCCAATCCATGAGCATGGTATATTCTTCCACTATTTTAAATCTTCCTCTATTTCTTTTTTCAGTGTCACGTAGTTTTCCTAGTACAGGTCTTTTACATCCTTGGTAAATTTTATTCCTAGGTATCTTATTTTTTTAGTTGCAATGGTAAATGGGGTTGTCTTTTTAGTTTCTCTCTCTGAAAGTTCATTGTCGGTGTATAAGGATGCCATTGATTTCTGGACATTGATTTTGTATCCAGCTACCTTGCCAAATTCGTTTATCAAATCTAATAGTACTTTGATGGAGTCTCCAGGGTTTTCTATGTACAATATCATTTCATCTGCAAATAATGTATACCTTTTAAGTTTTCTTCCTGTCTGATGGCTGTGGCAAGGACTTCCAGTACTATGTTGAATAAGAGTGGTGAAAGTGGACATCCCTGTCTTGTTCCTGTTTTTAATGGAAATGGTTTTAGTTTTTGCCCATTGAGTATGATGTTGGCTGTAGGTCTGTCATATATTGCCTTTATTATGTTGAGGTATGATCCCTCTATTCCCACTTTGCTGAGAGTTTTTACCAAAAATGTGTGCTGGATTTTGTCGAATGCTTTTTCTGCGTCTATTGGCATGATCATATGATTTTTGTCCTTCATTTTGTTTATGTGATGTATCACATTTATGGATTTGCGGATGTTATACCAGCCTTGCATCCCCGGAGTAAATCCCACTTGGTCATGATGTATGATCATTTTAATGTATTGCTGGATCCGGTTTGCTAGTCTTTTAGTGAGGATTTTAGCATCTACGTTCATCAGGGATATTGGCCTGTAATTTTCTTTCTTTGTAGTATCTTTATCTGTTTTTGGGATTAGGATGATGCTGGCCTCATAAAAAGAGTTTGGGAGTTTTCCCTCCTCTTGAATTTTCTGGAATAATTTGAATAGAATAGGTGTTAATTCTTCTTTGAATGTTTGGCAAAACTCGCCTGTAAATTCATCTGGTTCAGGACTTTTGTTTGCTGGGAGTTTTTTGATTACTGCTTCAATTTCATTAGTCGTTATTGGCCTATTCAGGTTTTCTGCCTTTTCTTGATTCAGCTTTGGAAGGCTGTATGCTTCTAGAAATTTGTCCATTTCCCCCATATTATCCAATTTGTTGGCATATTGTTACTCATAATATTTTCTTACAATCCTTTGTATTTCTGTTGGGTCAGTTGTTATATCGCCTCTTTCATTTCTGATTTTACTTATTTGGGTCCTCTCTCTTTGTTTCTTAGTGAGTCTGGCTAAAGGTGCATCAATCTAATTTACCTTTTCAAAGAACCAGCTTTTGGTTTCATTGATTTTTTTGTATTTTTTTAGTCTCTATGTCATTAATTTCTGCTGTGATTTTTGTTATTTCCTTCCTTCTACTTTCTCGGGGCTTTTCTTGCTATTCTCGTTCTAGTTCTTTTAGTTGTTGTGTTAGATAGTTAGATCTTTTCCTTGTTTCTTGAGATAGGCCTGTAATGCTATGAATTTTCCTCTCAGGGCTGCTTTCCCCATGTCCCATAGATTTTGGGTTGTTGTCTGTTCATTTTTGTTACTTTCCATGAAGTATTTGATTTCTTCCTTGATCTCATTGGTAACCCATTCATTGTTTAATAACATGCTATTTAGCCTCCATGTGTTTGAATATTTTTGAGTTTTCTTATAGTAGTTGATTTCTAGTTTCACGGCATTGTGATCCAAGAAGATGCTTGGTATGATTTCAATCTTCGTATATTTATAGAGACTTGCCTTGTGCCCTAACATGTGTTCTATTTTTGAGAATGTTCCATGTGCACTTGAGAAGAATGTGTATTCTGCTACTTTGGGGTGAAATGTTCTGTAAATGTCAATTAAATCCATTAGGTTTAGTGAGTCATTTAAGGTCTGTGTTTCCCTGTTGATTTTTTGTCTTGATGATCTGTCCAGTGCTGACAGTGGGGTGTTAAAGTCCCCCACTATGATTGTGTTGCTGTCAATCTCCCCTTTAAAGTCCCCCAGGAAATTTTTTATATATTTAGGTGCTCCTATATTGGGTGCATAAATGTTCATAAGGGTTATTTCCTCCTGTTGGATTGATCCCTTTAGTATTATGTAGTGACCATCTTTGTCTCTTATTATGGTCTTTATTTTGAAGTCTTTTTTGTCAAAAATAAGAATTGCTACTCCAGCTTTCTTTTCCTTTCCATTTGCATGGAATATTTTACTCCATCCCTTCTCTTTTAGCCTGTGTGAGTCTTTTCCTCTCAGGAGGGTCTCTTGTAGACAGCATATATATGGGTCCTGTTTTTTCATCCATTCAGCTACCCTATGTTTTTTGATTGGACCATTTATTCTGTTTACATTTAAGATTACTATTGATATCAACTTATTTAGTGCCATTTTTCCCCTTTATGCTGATGTACCTTTCTCTCACTATTCCTTCTTTTTCTTAAAGCAGTTCTTTTAGTATTTTTTGCAATGCTGGTTTGGTGGCACTGAAATCCTTTAGCCTTTTTTTATTTTTTATTTTGTCTGGGAAGCTCTTTATTTCACCTTCAATTTTAAATGATAGCCTTGCTTGATAAAGCAGTCTTGGTTGCATGTTCTTGCTTTTCATTACTTGCAGAACTTCATGACGCTCCCTTCTGGCCTAAAGAGTCTCTGTTGAGAAATCAGCTGTCAGTCTTACGAGGGTTCCCTTGTAGGTCACTGCTTGTCTCTCTCGTGTAGCCCTTAATATTTTCTTTTTGTCCTTGACATTTGCCATTTTAGTTATGATGTGTCTTGGAGTGGGTCTTTTTGGGTCCTTCTTGTTTGGAACCCTCTGTGCTTCCTGAACTTGTGTGACTTTCTCCTTCACCAGCCTAGGGAAGTTTTCTATCATTATTTCCTCCACCAAGTTCTCTATCCCTTGCTCTCTTTCCTCTCCCTCTGGCACTCCTATAATGTAAAGGTTGTTTTGCCTCATATTGTCCCAAAGCTCCCTTAGATTGTCCTTGTGCCTTTTAAGTGTTTTTTCTTTTTGTTGCTCTGATTGTCTGATTTTTTCTACTTTGTCTTCTAAGTCACTTATTTTATTCTCTGCTTCATTGAGCCTGCTTTTAATTCCTTGCAGTGCATTCTTGATGTCAGATACAGCATTCTTTATCTCTGTCTGAGTTTGTTTATGGTATGTATCTCTTTTTTCATGTTTTCACTAAGGTCCTAGATCTTATCATCTAGTGTCTTCTTAAGTTCCTTTGAACATCTTCATCATCAATACTCTGAACTGTGTTTCTGATAACTTGCTTAACTCCATCTCATCAAAGACTTCTTGTGGCGATGTTTCCTTTTCTTTAATTTGGGGGTTGTTTCTTTGTCTCCTCATTTTGGTAGGTCTTAGTGTTTGTACCTATATATTAGATATATTTGCTGCCCCCAGACTTGTGGGATGGGATTTTGTCTTGTGGGTCCAGTGGAGCCCAGAGGTGTGTTTTCCTTATACTTCTGAGCTCTTTGCTCTAGGAATGTCCCTCTTGTGGGTGTCCCTTTTGGGGTTTCTTTATGTTCTCCTGTTGTGGTTGGGTCTAGATTGTCATTGAGGACCCTTCTCTCAGGTTGGCTAACTGTGTCTCAGCCCCAACCTCATTGTGTAAGCTGTTGTACGGGTGCTGGCAAGGCAGGACAATGCACAACTAAACTTCCAGGAAACAAGAGGTATCTTACAAAATATCTTGACAGTCACAATGAAAACAACCCACGTGAAAATAGAAGTGGGAGAGTGAAGGGAGAACACATACACACACACAAATGCTTAAAAAAAAGTAAGAGAGAAAGAAAAGTAATGCTTAGAGAGAGAGATGTATATTGTTGTTAATAGTGGTGAAAATTTAGAAAATAATAATAAACTAAAACGTAAAAAATAGAGAAGCTACTGGAAGATAACAGAAGCAGAGAAAAGATTCCGAAAGGAGGGCCAGCAAAAAAGTAAGGGAGAGAATAGGAATAGGATAATAGTTGAAAATGAGAAAACAAAAATACAATAAAGAGAATAAGAGAAACTAGCAATTGAACAAAAGGACAGGAAGACAGAAGGAAGGATAACAAAAGAATGAAAGAAAAGTAGAAAAAGAAAAAAGAAAAAGAAAAAAAAAGTTATGCCCCTGGTTTGAGAGGAGAGAGAGAGATATATCCCAGGCAGGGAGGGAGTCCAGTAAGAAATTTGGTGGAAACTATAGAGGAAAGCAGTAAACTTGTTTATAATGATAAAGTCCCAATTGTTAAGAAGGGATATCAAGAAAGTCTTGATAGTAGAAGCAAGGAGAAAATAAAACAAAGCAAATAACCAAAGCAAAACTAAAAACAAGCTAAGCAAGACAAAATTCTTTTATAAAAAAAGAGAAAAAAATTAGTTAAAAAAAGTGTTTTTTTTTTTAAAATAAAAAAAAAAATTATTGTAAAATTTAAAAAGAAGATAAAACAAATTTTCTCCCCTTTCTCTTCTCCCTAAGGAAAAAAAGAGAAAAAACAAACATGCAAACAAAAAACAAAAACAAAAACAAAACAAAAAAAAACAGAAGAGAAAAAGACAGTCAATCAGGTGGGTTTCTTCTGGGCAGCTTGTGTTGTCTGCGGCTCACTGTTCTGTGTGCTGATTTCAGTTCTCCTGGGAGGTGCTTGTGTATCAGCCCATGTGAGGAGCCGTCTAGGTTTGGCTCTGGTGTCCTTAGGTAGATGGTTGATCTGAGGCTCTCCGTGGACCACCTCCTCTTGTCAGCTATTTTGCAAACTTGTAGTTGCCTGGTCTTGCTCCAGAGTCTTCTGTAGAGTCTTTAGGGTGCAGGGTGGCTAGTGTAGCCCAGGGTATCACTCCCCTTAGAGGTGTCACTGTCAGGCGTTCACTCTGTGGGAGTTAGTCTCTGCTCCACCACCAGCTCCTCAGTCCCTACCCTGTCCTTTGATTCTAGTTCCCTAGGCTCTGCTGCAGCTTCAGATTGATTTCAGCCTGTTGCCTTTTCTGTCTGGGCCGTTTCAGCAGCCTGGGCTCAGTGGGTTCAATTAAAGAACATTCCAGTGAGCCCTTTGCCTGCCCAGCCCCCAGCAGGGGTTTTCAGCGTTTCCTTCAGTTCCCAAACAACAGTCCCTGAGATTCTTATTCTTATGATGTCCTCCTGTGAGCTGCTCTCCTTCCCCCTCAGGACTGTGCCCTGTGGGGTGTCTGGGGCCTCAGTGAGTGGGACCCACCCCTTTCCTGTTGGGGGGGTGCTCCCGGCTGCAGGAGAGGCCGGCAGGCTCAGCCCCTCCCTGCTCAGCTCTGGTTCACTGGTAGCACCAGGCCCGCCCCTCAGACCGTCTACTGCTCAGACCTCAATCCCAGCCTCCGCTGGCCTGTCCCCCAGTGCACGCCGGGAAGGTGGGAACCAGTTCCTCAATCAAACTTGCAAATGCCCAAAGCAACACACAGGCAGAGAGTCCAACCTACAAGCTCCCGCTGACCTCACTCCAAGGCTCCCAGCGGGAGGGGACCCAAAGTCAGCTCCAGGCTGCTCCCCACACCGCTGGTCTCAGCAAAGCTGGGGCGGCCGCAAATGCCACCACGGGGCCCCTCAGGGCTGGTCGCAGATCCCAGCCTCTCCCACAGGGAGCTCAGGGCGGGAGGACACCCTCAGGACTGGTCGCAGAACGCAGCCTTCTGGCACCGGGAGCTCAGGGCGGGAGGGCTCCTCCCCTCCCCCGTGCCACGCAGATTCAGCGCTTTCTGGGGCTCAGCACAGTGCCTCACAGGGAGGAAGAGGGTCCCCGTGTGCGACTGCTCAGCGCAGGCCTCTGGTCCCTCACCACTTGGGTGCCACAGGCCTTAGGACAGCCTTCCCTATGGTCGGCACCCCGGGCACCAGACGCCAGTCGCAGCCGCCATCAGAGGCTTTGTTTCCTAGGAAGGCGCCGTCCCCCATTAGAGGCTGTTCCCTAGGAAGGCGCCGGCCGCCATTAGAGGCTTTGTTTCCTAGGAAGGCGCCGGCCGCCATTAGAGGCCTTGTTTCCTAGGAAGGCGCCGTCCCCTCCGGGACTCACCGCTTCCCGGGGTCCCTCTGCCCTCAGTGGGGCGCCCCTTCCCCTCTCGTCGCTCCGGGTGTGGGATCCCCGCTTTTGGAGGCCGTCCGCTCTCCCGAGGGGAGGGAGCTTTGCAGCCTCCAAGCCTCGGGGCTCGGCGCCCAGCCCAGGCTTCAGGGGGGCTCCCCCTGCTACCCCCCTCCTTACCGGACTCCGTGATGTGTCTTCAGTGCTCCCCACTCGCACTCCGTCCACTCAGGTATGTTTCTCTGGTTTTTCCAAGCTGGCTCCGTAGGATTTTAGGAGGAAATCGAGTCCGTGGCTGGGAGCGGGGCCTCTGCGGCGTCTCACAGCGCCGCCGTCTTCCCCTCCCTCAGGCAGGAGTTTTTTTAGGGAGGAAAAGCCCCCTAAATAGTGATATTCTGGCTTGGTTTAATCCAAAGGCAAAAATTAGAAATATAAGCTCAGAAAATGCTGACAAGTGAATACCTAGCACTGAGTGTATTCTTACTTGACTTATTACATGCTTCATTCATCGCAGAATCTTTCCTTTGTGAATGGTTAGAATTATTATTTATTGGGGATCTTTCACTGCATGGACGTTATTAGTGGTGAGCTTAAATTTTATACGTTGAACAGTCATAGTAAAAGGCACTATGTTGAGCAACATGGTGTTTAAAACTTTCTGACCTCAAAAAGGTTATAGCTTATTAGAGAAAACTATTTTACATAAAAACTGTAAGGAAAAGTAAAAAGTGATGCCTCATTAGAGAGTGTATTCCTGCTGGTGCTGTAACAAATTACCGCAGTGCAGGACTGTAAAAGAAGGCACATTTATTCTCTTTTAGTTATGGAGGTCAAAAATCTAAAATTAGTCTCACTGGGCTAAACTCAAGGTGTTGGTAGAGTTTCATTTTCCTCTAGAGTCTCTAGGGATAATGCATTTCTCGTATTTTCCACTCCTAGGGGCTGCCTACATTCTTTGTCTAGTGGCCTCTTCTTTCAGTATTTGCATTACTCTAACTTCTGCTGCCATTGTCACATCTTCTCTAACTGGCTCTCCTACTTCCATTTGGTGCCTTATATGAACCCTATTATATTAGGCTCCAACAAATAATGCAAGACAATCTCCCCATCTCAAGTTTCTTACTTAATAACATCAGCCAAGTCTCTTTTGCTGTATGGGGTAATATATTTACTGATTATGGGGATTAATATGTAAATCTATTTCATGGACCATTATTCTACCTAACACAGAGAGGTAGATATTTTTGTAGTCATTAAGAAGAAAAAAAAACCTATAATTTTAATTATATACTTGGTTTACATATAATAAAAATTTATTAATTGTTCTTATAACAGATATAGGGAAATAAATAAATAAATAAATATTATTTATTAATATTCCCCTAAAATGCTATTATAACTGAACTAGACCATTAAGAAAGAGAGAGAGTGAATGGGAGAGAGACAGAAACAAAAATAGAGAGAAATATGTGCTTTCTCATATCCTCTTATGAAGGTGAACCACCAATCCACTTAAAAAGAGAACTCTCTCAACATTTTTAAATACTATAGTGAAAAAATCTGTTGATGAAACAGTAGTTGAACTTAAAGGAGTCCAATATAACAACTTTTGAACTTGCTGACTGCTTTTTGATTTCTTTAGCTTGTTCACTAATATTCTGTGCACAAGTTCAATATCCAAAGCTTAAATGTGATGACTACAGACCATTCCAAAACCTGATAATAATTTTAATTGGAGAAAGAAGCAGGTGAGCTTCCTATCACAATATGGTAATGTTTTGACAGTACTGTCTGCCCTGAAATGAAAAGACAAGGAGCATACCCTTGAAGCTTCATTCTGATGTCACTGTGTGATTTAAAGTAATCTTAATGAATATTCACATTTTCTAGTGTCTGAGATGCTGTCATGATTCCATCAGTTATTAAGCAATGACAACACAATGTTGTTTTGATGATTTTTGTTTTATTATTTCTGCCAACTTGTAATGTTGGCTTGTGGACTTGAGCATCGACGATCTATCATCCAATTGAAGCCGATTTATTATTTTAATGGCATTGTAAAGTAACATGTAATTCACAAAAATACCAGAAAAATATAGGGAAAGTGTAACAATAAGCACACACTCTTTCTAGCTTTAAATATTTTTTAACTTTTGTTTCCAACAAAAATGGAAAAATAGAGATGAGATTTACCTTTCAAACTGAAACAGCCAAAAAACAGACAAAATATATAAAACAATTTCTTTAAGACATCAATCAATGAAGGACAGTGATTGTCTGAGCTTTACTTTATTGAGAGTGGTTGTAACTGAACGTAGGTTCAGCTGCCTGCTACAACAAAAGCCAAACTCATGAGACAGGTGCTAATGAGAAGGAAAGTGGTTTACTCGAGTGCCAGACACCTGGGAAGATGGGGTCTCTTCTCCCAAAGCCCATCTTAACATCTCATTGCAGTCCGGGTTTATTTATTTATTTTTTTAAATTGATCTTCATTGTTGAAATTATTACAGATGTTCCATTTTTTCCCCGATTGACACCCTCCACAGCACTCCTGCCCCCACCTAGGCCTTCACCACCCTATTGTCTGTATCCATGGGTTATTATGCAGAAGATTTCATAGGGAGGGAAAGGGAAAGCAGAGCAAGAGGTCAGGGGGAAGGGCTGTCGATGTGTAGGCAGTGTCCTTGCTGGTTTGGACATGGATCTTTAATATCAATACAGAAACTGGTTAGTGATAGTCAAATTCCTACAGTTTGGCAATCTGTATCAGCCAAAGTCTTGTGGTCAAAGCTTTTCTTGTACAAACTGAAACTGAAATTGCTATGCCTGCAATATGCTCACAAGACAATTGTCAGTGTATGGGTTCTTTTTTAAGTTTGTTAGTACATTTTATTCTAATTCTATTTCATGGTTGGCCAGAGTAGTATAAAGTCTTTATTTCTTGATAAAAAATTCTTTGAGGTGATAGAGTTGAGAGTCCAGGGATATCAACTGGAACTGTACAGAGAGAGATTTCCAGAGATCTACAGAAGATCATACTCAAGTATTCCACCCAGTACTGATCATATTTACCTTTGTGAATAAACTACTTGAGGCTGGGGAAAGAAACACAAAAAGTGATTAAAAACAACATTTTCTGATGCTCTTAAAGGGACTAGTACTTACTCCTGCCAGGGATATTGGAAAGCTTTGTAATTCAGAGAAAACTGAGTAAGGTACATGAAAGAGTAATCTCTCAGTAGAGTGGAATAATTAACCCTAATCTGAGCACTATTTCAGTCCCATTTAACAAGTCTTAAATGCTAGAGTGAAAAGATCATTTGCAGAAACCCCACTTCATCTCAGAACATAGCTTAAAATATTTATAAGAATATAAAATATCCACCATTCCCCAAAAGTAAAATATTCATCATTATAAAAAGTAAAAATCTTAAAATATTTTTAGACATATAAAATATCTACCACCCTGAAAAATAAAATACATGGCACCAAATAAAAAATTAATGGACATCTGCTGAAGCAATCAATAGAAACAAACTCATAGGGGACAAAGTTGTTAGATTTAGCTGGAAATTAAAACAGTTATAACTATTCCATATGTTCAAAACTTTAAGTAGAGACTTGAAAGATTTGTTTTCTAAAAAATATCACATTTCTAGAGATGAAAACTAAAATATGTTAGATAAAAATAATATTACTAAGTGGGATTAATGGCAGATTAGAAATTGCAGAAGAATTAGTAAATTTAAAGACATAATAATAGAAATTTCACTAAAAGAAAAATATAGAGCAGTCAAAATAATAATGTAGAACAGAAAGTCAGTTAACTGTGGGAAATTTTTAAATGGCATAATTTATATGTTATTGCAGTCCCCAAAGTAGAGTAGGGGGAGAGACTGAAAAAATATATAAAGAAATAATGACTAAAACTTTTTCAAATTATATTAAAATTATAAATCCATAGATAAAATGATCTCAATGTGCCCCAAACAGACAAACAAAAAAGATGAAAAAACAAACTACACCAAGGTACATCATAATCAAATTGCTTAAAACAAGAAAAAAGAGAAAACCTTAGAGGCAGTTGGAGAAAAGGGCACATTATGAACAAAAGAACAGAAATGAGAATAATGGCAAATGAGGAGGGAATGGAAAAAAATCTTTAAAGTTATTTAAAAAAAAACAAAGCTCACACACATAAAATGCTTGTCAAAACAGAGTTACTTACTCAGACAAATTTCGACAATAAAAAAGGTGATAAAGAATTTTTAGCATGCAAAATATGTTAAAATTTATCACCATCCCACCCATACTACAAAGAAATTTTAAGGAATGTCGTTTAGGCAGAAATAAAATAATAAGAGATGGAAATATGGATCTACACAAAGTAATGATGAGAACCAAAATTGGTACTTTCATGAATTGTTACATGTTATCTTATTTATTTAAATGTTATAAAATTTCCCCAATTATTTCAGTAACTCACAGAAAGAAAAGAAAACAAAAATTAGAAAAACAGAAAATAGAGAACAAGTAAATAATGAAAAATTAAATGGCAGTTAAGCCCTAATACAGTAATATTATATTAAATGTAAATTGTTTAAAAACATTAGTTAACACAACAATTAGCACAGTGGATAAAATAAAAGCAAGATTCAATTATATGCTATAAGCAAAAGATTAAATTCAAATATAATGATGCAGATAAGTTGAAAGTGAAAAGATGGAAAAGGATATATCATGCCAATATTAACTAAAGGAAAGCATGTATAATTATATTATTATCAGGTTAAGTAGATTTAAGAGCAATGCGATTACAGTTGACACTTGAACAGTATTGGGCTTAGGGGCGCTGGCCCTGCACAGTCAGAAATCTGCATATAACTTTTGACTCTCCAAAAACTTAGTTTTCTCTTTGTATCTGTGGGGGATTGGCACCAGGACCCCTTTGGATACCAAAATCTGTGGATGCCCAACTTCCATATTTAAACTGGCATACATAAATATGTAATGTTGGCCCTCTACATCCACAGACTTTAAATTACAGATCAAAAACAGTATAGGTATTTATTGAAATAAATCCACGTGTAAGTGGACCTGCACAGGTCAAACCCTTGTTATTGAACAGTCAACTGTATAAGGGACAAAGAAGGCCATTATAAAATAAGTGTCAATCAACCAGAAAACAAAGCAATCCTCAGTGTTTTTTCACCTAAGAACAGAGCTTCAAAATATTAAACAAAAACTGATAGAACTGACAGGTGAAAGAAAAATATACAATTTAATTAGAGACTTCATTACTTTCTTACCAGTTATTAAAACAAGTAGACAGGAAATAAGCAAGGACAAAATAATTCAATAATAGCATCAACAAAGAGGGTCTAATCTTCAATTAGAGAATACTCCCCTAACAGTAGCAGAATATATATTATTTTTAAGCACTCATAGAATACATACCAAAGTAAGCCATATTATGGTCATTAAACAAACCTCAAACACATTTAAAAGAATTAAAATCATAGCACAAGTGACTTTTGACCACAACCAAGTCAAATTAGGAACCCGTAAAAGAAGATGACAGGAAAATGTCTCAGCACTTAAAAACTAAATACTTTATAATGATTAATGTTTAATAAAGTTAAAAGAATACAAGTCATGCCAAATATATCCTCTGACACATGGTATTAAACTAGAACTCAGTAATAGAATATAAGAGAAAGACCCAGAGGTATAAGAGAATATCCCCAAACATATGGAAATGAAATCACACAGCTCTAAATTAAACATAGGTCAAAAAACCCCAAAAGACAAATAGAGAATCAGAAAGTGATTCTAACTACATAAAAATGAAAACAAAATTTATTAATATTTTGAGTTGTCACCAAAGCAGTAATTAGAGGATAATTTATAGCACTAAATATTTATATTAGTAAAGAAGAAATGTCTCAAATTGACTCTTCAGTGTCTTCCTTTCAAAATAAAACAAAACAAAACCAAACCTGAAAACTAGTAAGGGGGACAAATAAAATTCAAAGCAAGTAGAAGAAATGGTAAAAATTAGAGCAGAAATAAATAACATAGGAAACAGAAAAAAATACAAAAATCAATAAACAACTTTAGACGTTTTTGAAACATGCTTTCAGAGGATATTGATGTCTGAATTGCATATGTTTTCCCTATATTTTCAAAATGTCATCCCTTGTCTTACAGCTTGCAGAGTTCCTGACAAGAAGTCTGTTATATTTTTTGTTGTTCCTTTTTATGTAGTGTTTCTTTTTCTCTTTGGTTGCTTTCTTTATCTGCATTTTGGCTACTATGTGTTAGGCACATTTTTTCCCCATACATCCCCTGCTTGGGATTCTCTGGGTTTCTTGGTTCTGTGGTTTATTTTCTATTAATTTTGGAAAATTGTTGGTTACTATCTCATCAAATTTTCTTGCAACCCATTCCTTTCTTTTTATTCTTATAGATAGAATGCTGATTATAGATAGGGCCATTATATATTATCCCACAGCGCTCTTATACTCGGGTTTGGTTTGATTTGTTTATTTATTTTGTTCTTTTTTATGTTTTATTTTGGATAGTTTTTGTCAGTAGATCTTCAAACTCACTGTAGTTTTCTTCCACTGTACCCAGTCTGCTCTTGAGTTCATCACAGGAATGCTTTATTTCTGGTATTATATTTCTATAGCTAACATTTTGTTTTGACTTTTTGTGTAGTTTCTACCTCTTTGCTGAATACTTCCATTTTTTATGCATGCTGCTCACCTTTTTCATGGGATCCTTTGTCACTTTAATCACAATTATTTTGTAGTCCCCTCTGATATATTTAGCATCTGCATAATCTTTGAATCTAGTTTTGTTGATTATTTTTTACCTTGAAAATATCTTTTCCTCGATTTTGTGTGTATCTTATCATTTTTGATTTAGTAG
Source organism: Miniopterus schreibersii (assembly GCF_964146895.1). Taxonomy (NCBI): domain Eukaryota; kingdom Metazoa; phylum Chordata; class Mammalia; order Chiroptera; family Miniopteridae; genus Miniopterus; species Miniopterus schreibersii. The sequence goes on along the minus strand of NC_138106.1, from coordinate 62,443,573 downwards.
CAGATACTCTGTGAAGAAGAACAGTAGGTGATAAGGTAAATGATAGTTATACCCGGTGCACCTCTGCTTCTGTCAAGCCATCAACGAGGGCTTTTGCTGCTGGGCTGTTACCTTATGTTTGGAATGGGGCTTGTGGTGTTAGAAACTTTTTCTTGGGGTTCCTGTTTCACTCTCAGATTTCAGCAGTTACTGCATACATGTACCACACAGCAGATCTCTCTCTATGATTCTCCCCACTATCATTAGTGGTAGACTGGTGTTGCTTGTTTGCTTGTTGCTGGTTCCACACAGTAGAGCCAGGAGGTGTTCTATATTTTGGATCAGACTAAGTCTTAGGTAGGCCCTGTGTCCCCGGTCCTCATGGGTAGTGATTCCTCAACATTCCTGTCCCTCCTGTCCATTGCAGCCATACTCTGTCTTCTACCTGTGATTGTTCTCAGGTAGGAGGGGCCTTTCTGCCCCATTATCAGCAGTGGTAGATTTCTTCTTGATGTTGGTATATTAGCTTGAACCTAGAGATAGAGGGGTTTTTCTTTTACCCTACCTCATCAGTAGTGAATCATTGTTTGTTTTGTAGGTTTGGAAGTGTTTTCTACCCATACCCCAAAAGCAAACAGATTTTATTTCTTCCTTTCCACCAGAAGTAATGGATTTTGTAAGAACACTGTGGATGAAATGATTTGCCGCCACTGTACCATCAGCTTAAAGCCTTTACACCCTATGGAGGGAAGTGTCCAGTGAAGCAGGTGTCACATATGCCTGTCTTCCAGTGGCACTCAATCACATCCAGCACACCTGTGCCACCAGGTGTCATCCCATGTCCTCCCCAGACCCATGTCCTTCTTACAACCTTTCTTGTGAACACTGGTGGAGGCCTGTTGAAGATGTCTTGAGATTAATTGTAAGCTTCCCCTGTATGCTAGGTTGATATGCTAGCTCATACTTGACCTTTAAGATTTTGTAAAAGTATCATCTGATTTTATGTTACCCACATTTATTTCCATCACCTCATTCTCACATATGCTAAAAGGATATATTCCTTCTCTCCATTGAGGGGATTTTCACCCCTTAAAATAGAGTTTTTAATTTTTTTCTCCAATGGGCTCAAGAAAAGTATGATTTTGTAGATTAGTGGGTTTTTCTCTTTTTTTTTTTTTTTATGTTAAGGATGACATTGTCATAACTTTCTGCACTCTAAATAGAAGCAGAATTTTCCTTTTGTATTTATATATCATTTTTATGGACTTTCAACAGTTTATATGTAGAAGCAAGATCTTTCCATATCATATTGACCATAAATTATATCCTGATTTTAAGTAAAATTAAGACACAGATATCTGGTGAAAAAATAAAGTGAGTGAGATATTGTTTTAGAGTTAAGTTATTCTGATTGAAGATCATATTTTAATGTGTATTTAGTAGAGTCTGTAACCATCTCATGCTTCAGTGTTTTCTGAGCATTGATTAAGTGGAAATGATCACTAAAACCAATTAACATCATATTAAATGAAAACAAAACTTGCTTCAGCCCCTTTTGTAATTATATACAACTCCAACTGGCAATCATTTTATAAGTAGTAACTCTTGTCTGTCAAGTTTTATCTTATCTTATGTAATGGGCAATGGTAAAAAATATTGTTCATTTATTTAGAAAAACTAACTGAACTTTGAAATGATTAGGAGTTGTTATTAATAAATATAACTAAATAGCCTTAATTATTATTTAGACATCAATCTAGTTTCACCATCCAGGAGTAAAAAAGGATTTTCCCAGTAAGGAAACATATGTTTTAATATTCTTGTCAACCTCATCTTAATCTTACCACTACAGCAAAGAATAGTCAACTATCTTTTCCAGTGATAAGTAGTTTGGTGTATTTAAGTACTCAGAGTATATCTTAAGAATGGTGCAGATTGTTTATTATTAAAATAAATATATATATAGTATTTTTTGTCATTTATTTAGTTCATTCAGTCTTTTCATTAATATTCAGAAGGTCTGCTGTGCAAGAGTCTAGGTTAGGATAAACTGATGTGGACCAGTAGATATGGTTGCTGTTTACTTTTGTATATAGTCCTGAGGGGAGAAAAAGCGTATGCAGAAAATAACACACTGTAAAAAATGATACAATATGAAACACATATGATCAAATGACTGCTACTTAGGCAGGGAAACAGAGAAAACATGTCTCTTTTTGTTGGATTCTTCAGTGGGTAGGAAAGAACTAGGCACCACATTCATTATGTGTTATTCTGCCAATGACCATCTTTTTAGGTTCTGAAGTCTACACAATATCAGAAAAGATATTTGAACGTCTTGAGATGGAAGAGAGGTTCTATTTTAAATTTAAAATTTAGTTACCAGTTTCTCTATAAAAAAACATGTCACAAACTTTGCTAATTCATGTGGAATATTTTTTTTTTTTTTCCTGAATAGACAACATGGTTGATAATATATTGAAAGCCAACCTCTATCTCAAGAAGCAATCAATATACAAGTAAGGGTAGCAGATATGCAAAATCAATTAGCTTGAGCTCAAATGCGGTTACGTCTATCAGTGCATTATTTTTATTTCTAATAGCAGCTCTGTGATAAGCAAGTCCACTTGACTTTTGTCCTTCATCCTGGGTAATTCCTTCAGATTTCTAGTCCAGTTTGCAAATTCTCTTTTCAGTCTCCAAATCTCAGTTCCAGTCCTTGTCCTTTGTAGGTGTGTGGCCCCAAGTCGGTATCGTTTTCTTCCTCTGTCTGCACCCATGTACATATTTCGTCTACCATCACCTCTCTCCTGAGTTCAACTTCCTGTTTAGTTGTTTATCTATTATATCTTTGGAAATTGTCTGACTTTCTGAAGACTTGAAGGAGGGGGAGGGGAGGGGGAGGGGGAGAGGGTGGATGCTGGATGGAGGGGATCAATGGGGGGGAAAGGGGACATCTGTAATACTTTCAACAACAAAAAGAAAGAAGAAAGAAAGAAAGAAAGAAAGAAAGAAAGAAAGAAAGAAAGAAAGAAAGAAAGAAAGAAAGGAAGGAAGGAAGGAAGGAAGGAAGGAAGGAAGGAAGGAAGGAAGGAAGGAAGGGGGAGGGGGGGAGGGAGGGAGGGAGGGAGGGAGGGAGGGAGGGAGGGAGGGAGGGAGGTGAACTGAATAGGGACTTTCTATCCAGGCTGGAAACCACAAGTTTCTTTGTTAGCATCTGATGGGATTAACATCAGCACATAAACATTGTAGTTTCCGAGTTTATTAGTTCAGCGTATTAAGATGAGTTATTTACAGAGAATTACAAAGCATCTACCTTGCATCTTTAAATAATTAGTTTTCAAATACAGGGGAGGTCCTTTTGGATCACACTGTTTCCAGACATTGTCTTAGACTCTAAGGATAAAGTGAATATCTCATGGCTCTCATATTCTGATACGTGGAAGAAGGACAACAAATAAAGAGAATAATGAATTTTAGGTAGTGATAAGTGCTATAAAGAAAATAAAGCAGGATATTATGATAAGGGAAGATAAGGGAGGAGCTGAGAATGTATTTTAGATAAATTGATAAGGAAAGAAAACTCTAAAGAGATGATATTTGAATGCTTTTTGAGCTGGGCCGTGAATGGTGATCAAAACCAGCCTCCTGGAGAAAGATCATACCAGGCACAGGCAAATAAATGTACAAAATCTCCGAACAAAAACATACCTAGCTCTTAATTGACAATAGGAAGCATAATTCCGTCCAAATGAAGAGAACGAGGAAGTGTTAAGATATTAAGGTGCAGAGATAATTAAAGAGCTGATTGTAGATGGCCTTCGAGCCCTCTAAGGAGTTTGACTCCTTCTAATGCTAAAGGAAACCATTACATGCTTTTGTACAGAGAAATGAGGTGCTCTGAATTATAATTCAGTCAGCTTACTCTTAACAAACTTCTACTCAGAGTCAGGAATTTGTGTGAAGCTAAGAAGGTATCATCATAGGATTTGGACCCTCTCATCAAGTAGCTGAGTCTATTGTTCTAATCTCAGGTAGCCCAGTGATGCTGAGGACCATCCATGACAGTCCACCAATGCATTCAGCTTGCCAGGCAGGGTATTGGAGTCATGCTCTTTAAGAGTAACGTGTTTTAGACTGCTTAACAGCAAAATTTTCTATCTATTACTGGCTCTATTACCATTCAAACTATAACTTGAGTAGGTGCTATTATTGATTATTTAATAAGATACATTCTAGTATTTTTTATTTTACTTATTATAGTTTCAAAATAGCTATTTTCTTTAGAAGAAAACTAGATGTATTTGCTAATGAGATAAATTTTAGTGTAGGTGGATTCTGATGCGTTTACTTAAATGCTATGAAAATATCTCTCCCTTCTCTGATTTTAGTTGTGTGTTTGTTTTTAATATGAATTAATTGATTTCAGAGACAGAAAGGGAAAGGGAGAGAGAGAGAGAAACATCAGTGATGAGAGAGAGTCATTGATTGGCTGCCTCCCACACGCCACCTACTGAGGATCGAGCCCACAACCTGGGCACGTGCCCTGACGGGATGGAACCGTGTCCTCTGGATTCATAGGTTGACGCTTAACCACTGAACCACATTGGCCGGGCTTTGTTTTTAGTTTCAAAAATATTTACAAATGGCTAGCAATTTGCATAAAAGTCTCAGCAAGAGAAGACAAAGATAACAAATACCATATTCATATGCTTCCTTTTTAGATTTTTAGACAAAAAAATTTGCTCTACTACAAGAATTTAAAATCTTCTTCAAAGTACAGATATAATTTATGTTACTGCTTGTGTTTGTGTTTTAATAACAAGGAAGAGAATAAAAAACATGCAAAAAAATTCTTGAAGATAATAATAACTGGATGTTTTCCCTGAAGCCACAGAAAACTAATATAGTGGGGTGAATAAGTGATATTTATCATGTTCTTTCATTTGTAATTTCACATTAAGCAGAATATTTATGGAGCTTCAAAGGTAGCAGGTATAAGATTTAAGAAAATAATGTTAAATTTAGTTTTTCTTTCTCCCTCATTGTCACATATCTTTACAAGTCTGTATAATAATTTAGTACCCAGCAAAAACTCTTTCAAAAATATATATTTGTTTTCTAAGGGTTAAACAAAAAGTAAGGGAACACACTACATTTCTAAAACTGCCTTACTAAAAGACATGAAGCTGTCCTCAATGCAACAATACCAATAAGTCAAATTTAACATGCTTTGACTATAATTTTAAACAGAAATGTTTGAGTCGTATAGCGGTCATGCGAATGCGCTTTCAGACTTCTAATTATATAGAACCTAACTGACCAAGGGGAGCAGCTGCTGGGCTCTGAGATCCACTCCTGCCCATGCGGGGAGGCCACTCCTCATGGGCATACCTCAGCTGGTGACTGAGCACCGCAATGGTGCAAAGACAGACCCCTCTTTGGTATACATGATACTCCTCTGAAGGCAGACTTTGAGTCAAGGATTCCCTAACAATTCTGCCAAATCTTTCTCAGCCTACACAGCACTTGGGATCTTCCATCTACCTTCCTGCACTCAGGCTCACACTTGCATTGCAGTCTGGGGGCCACCACAGCCTCCCTCAGTTCCCTCCTCAATTTTTCTCAGAAACATTTCTTTCCTAAAATTCTTGCTTGCTTAATCCGATCTTTGTATCTACAGAGAAAAGCATACAGACTAAAATAAGGGGTTAATTTTTTTCAGTGTAATTTCACATATATGATCAGTATGATCATAAGAGCTATGTGAGAAAGACAAGCATCTGTAATACTTTCATAATAAGGATAAACTTTTAAAAAGAAGCAATATCATTATTTGACAGAGGAAAACAGAGACTATAAACAGATGATTCAATGGCATTCTGGATTACATGTGATTCAAAAATGACAGGCCAAAGCTGAAAACCAGTCTCCGCAAAGAGTGACACTTTCTTCAGTTATTGACTCTCATTTGGCATGAATTTAACATTTAAATAAAAATGAATTAATAAACTCACTGCCCTCAGTCTCCTTTATATGAAAAGGAATTTAAAGGAATAGCCCACAGGCATTAGATGTATAAAGTGGAGAAATAATAATACAAAGAAAAATACAAAAAGGAGAAGCAACAGTGTAACATTGCATTTAGACATTAAATAAGTATTTTTCTTGTCAATTCTACCCTATTTTTCAGTAATTTCAATTACTTTAACTTATGAAGATGACCAATCATATCAGTCAACACAATAATCTTTAGTGAACTTGGTAGAGCTGCCACTATTAGGTGTTCAGATTGGGGAATGCCATGGATGGGGCTTCACAGGGTTGGTGACCTCAAATAGGGTTTAGAAGGATTAGCAGAATCCATCTAGTGGGCAGGGGAAAATATCATACAGACAAATATATATGTGTACACATATTTTATATCTTGAAAATATGCTAAGATTTTCTGCTTGCTTTTTAAATTTAATATAAAATGAATATTTTCCTATAACTTTAAATGTTCTTTGAAAATATGTTATTGTAATCCTCTGTGAGAGGACAGATGCTCAAAGAGGTTAGATAACTTGATCAGATCACACTGTTAAGTTAGTGGGGATATAAATGTGATCTTCTTCATAGTGTTATTATGATGATTAAATTAATTCATGAACCATATTTAGAATGAAGGCAAACACATTGTAAGCATTCAACCAATAGAAGCTATTATCATTGGTATTTTAATGGTTGAGCCCAGTCTCTGCTTTTATATTTTCTATTACATAATATTGCTCTAGTTGTGTAGTTTATTAATCTCCAAATAAAACATGTATAGGTACTTTGCAACAACATATGATTTTTCACAATGACTTCTTCAAAAGAAAATAGTAATGTGGATGTAGTTTATTCTTCTATATATATATAATATATTATTGTTGTTGTTATTATTATTATTATTAATTAGCTTTGGATGCCACTGCATTTATGTTGTTCCTCACAGTATCCAAGACACCCAAAGAGAGCAAATAAAGTTAGACAGTTAACTGGGTTATCCAGCCACTTATTGGTCAAGACCTGTTTGTTATAATCAGTTTTGAGAAAAACACATTAAGATTAACAATGTTTCTTTAGTTCCATTATGCCTCTTTTAGAAGATGCTACAATAGGTTCACTAATGAGAAATTATTCTCTTTTTCTATTTAATTAACAATTTAAAAAATATTTTTCTATGACAAATGTTGCTTGAATCATAAGGGTGGGAGAGTAGTGATGATCTCAGTGAATCCATGTAGGACCAAATTAGAAATTTGAAGAAACTGAAAATTGTCTATTTGCTTCCAATATTTCTTGAGGTCTATTTTTTAAGAAATATGATGGGGGAATGCACATAATTTCCTAAGTCTCCTTTAGTTACTGTGTTTAGTCTGAGTTTTACCCACAGGGTGAGTGCCCTCCTTCAATATGTAATTATGCTTCTATGAGACAGAAACTGCATGAGTTTATCTTGCTCTTTCAGTAGCTCTTTGCTCATCAAGGTTCTCGCCATACTTTTGGCCTTCTCAACAGTGGGTAGTAGGTGATGGCACTGTGAAGGCTGCTGAAATTAGTGAGGGGTCTTTCTGAGTATCAGGCTCACAGCTGCTTGTGAGAAATATACAAGACCTGGGGTTCTGGCGAGAAGGGAGGCAGGTGAGGTGCTGGAAAAAGTAAAGGGTGAGGAGATGAAGGCAGGGGAGGAAAAAGGGAGAGTAATTGTCCCACATCTCACATCCCACTGTGTACAGGGATCTGCTTCAACGGTCTGTGTCCTCAATGTCCAGCAGCATACGTGCAGTGCTGCCCTTGAAACACAGGTCAAATTCCTGGGCCAATCTGTCTTCCCTGTCAAATGTTTCGCTCATTCTGAATTCTACAGATAGTACAAAGCAGCCCTATGCTGTTCACTCAGGCCTGTCTTCTGGTTAACGAAGGGGGTATGGTTAAAACATTCTTCTTGAGCGATGCTGTACAGACTTGCTGCAATGACCACTGACTCAGTTTTCTCCAACCTTCATTTTCAAGTTAGAATCTATACTATAACTAACAATGCCTTTACTTATAGATGTTAATTATTTCAATGTGGCCATAAGAGCTGAAATAACCATTTACAGATTTAGACGATGACATAGCTTAGGATAACTTAATTTGAATAGCTTTCTCTGAAGAAAAAATAAAAGCAATTTTATAGCAATCCTTTTTTCTTGTAAATTGAGACTTTTTTCATTAAGTTCATTATTGCAGTGTCTTAGTTTTGTCTCTAGTTTTCTTTTATATTGGCTTTCAGAATAATAAATCACTTGGCATAGATAGTAAAAGGCATTGGAAGCTAAGAAATGTGGGTCTGGTCACTAATGATGGTAACTAATTTAATACCTGAGGCTGGCTCTTACGCTCTGAGCTACAACACTTTGCAGTTAGGCTAACTCACCTCTATAGGCATTTTCAGTTTTTAAGTTCTAATATTATAAAATGTTATTTCTTGATCTTATTCTATAAAAATGTGGGCTGTTACTAGGTTGTAATATAAAAGGCAGACAGAAGCATAATATAGTGAACAGAGTATTGAATAAGGGAACTAATGATTTCTAGGTCTGGCTCTTTTACCAGCTGGCTGCAGGATGGCAAAGGAGTAATTTAAATTTTTCATCCTAATCTAGAGAATGTAGATAATATCAGTTTCAGAGTATTGGTGCTAGGATTAAAATAAGATGCTTTAGGGAGAGAGGGGAAAAAAAAAAAAAAGCAAAAACAAATCACTCCATGAAGCAAAGCCTTCTGGAACTGGACGATAATGATTACTTCTCCGATAAAGGACTTTAATGTTTCTTAAAATCTCACACTTGAATCCCACTGCCCATTATAAATCACATCTACAAGTGCACATTTTTCACTAGGAGTTACATTTTATGTTTATTTTAACTAGGATGACTTTTGCCTCTGTGTTTTTGATTTCCCAGAGATGGAGTCTTTTTTTTTTTTTTTTAAACTATGCTTTACATGTTCTGGCCTAATAATTTTAGTTACTGTCCCTAGATATGTTCTCCTCTTGCTGACCTCCAAATTGCTCTCATTGCTACACTTTCTGTCTCTAATACACTTTTCCCCCTGGTCTATTCCATCAGTTCTCACATTGCAGAATTATATTAAGTTTTGAAATAACCCCTAATTTTTCTATGGTGCCATTAATCACTAGCCCAGTTAATTGTAATATATGTCTGTTAGGACTCCAGTAACTCTTGAGGGGTACATTTTTGTAACATGCCAATCATACTTTTTGTTATATTTATTAGATTTTAAAAAATTATATGTGCAATCTTAAAAATATACTTGCATACTGTCACACTCTTTTGAGTGATGAACAGTGCTTTTTAAATTTTTTAGTTTAGAATTTCAGTAAAGTCGTAAAAATATTACAGCCCAGCTGGGCGTGGCTCAGCATTTGAGTGTCGACCTAGGATCCAGGCGATCAGGGTACGATTCCCGGTTTGGGCACATGCCCGGGTTGCGGGATCGATCAATGACTCTCTCATCATTGATGTTTCTATCTCTCCCTCTCCTTTCCTCTCTCTGAAATCAATAAAGATATATTTAAAATATATATATATTACAGATAGTTCCCCAATACCATTCACCCAGTTTATCCTAATGTTCACATTTTGCATAATTATAGCACAATTATCAAAACTAAGATATTGACTTGGTATTTACTGAACTACAGCGTTTACTCAGATTATATCTCATTTTTTTATTTTTTATTAAAGCACTCTTTTTCTGTTCCAGGACCCAATCCAGGATACTGCATTATGTCTCTCCATTTATTCATTGTTTATCTACATCAGTGTAGAATCATAAATGTTTATTTTATACTGTAAGTTATTACCCAATACCATTTTCATTTATTTTCAAACAGCCATTGGAAAAATCTTTCATGTTGGTTCCTATGACCTCGGGACATGTCTTAATTCTTTTTTTAATCCTTCCTTATTTTCTCAAAGATAAGGAAGGTTCATCTACCCCTGTGTTTTCCCTACCCCAGCCCTAGAATCAGTTATTTCTCCAAGGAGCCCTAGTTCTTATTTTAGGATATTGGTGTTTAGAAACCAAGATCTGAGTGCGAGGTGCACTAATTGCCACTGGGATATCAATGCTTCTATGCCCTCTCGGTGAACAGAGTTAGAAAATAGATGCATGTTGTTAATATATGCACACACAGAGGAACAGATATACACACATGTTAATTTTTATTTTGATTCTTTCTAATTTATTGTTTGGTAGAGAGATAGGTTTTTTAACACTTTGTATAAAAATCTCATAAACTGCTTCTCCTATATTATAAAAAGCCATAGCCAATTTTCTTTGCGACAGAGCCTTCGACTCTGACATTCAAGTCACCATAATGGAAATAGTAGCTGCTGTAGCTAACGTTCTGGAAGGTGTCATCACAAAGGCATGTTAAGGCCTCTTTAAAACCTGTAGCATTTTGCCCGGCCAGGCGTGGCTCAGCGGTTGAGCGTCGACCTAGGATCCAGGTGATTGGGGTTCGATTCCTGGTCAGGGCACATGCCCGGGTTGCAGGCTTAACCAATGACTCTTTTGTCATTGATGTTTCTATTTCTCTCTCTCCCTCTCCCTTCCTCTCTGAAACCAATAAAGATATATTTAAAAATTAAATTAAATTAAATTAAAAAAATAAAAATAAAACCTGTAGCATTTTAAAAAGATCCATTTTTCTGCCTAATGCCTATGAATGATAATAAAAGGAGAATCCCAGAGATGTGCTATTGATTGGAGTGAATTCGTTTTAGAAGGCTAAGTTTAATAATTTTAAACTCCAGCCTTAAATCTCTCTGTAGAGACTCAGAGAAATGGCTTCCTTCTTCTCTCCAGCTGGCTTTCTCAAGGACAGGTGTATGTCTTTTTGGTACCCAGACACTGACTACCCTAACAGTCATCTATATGTATGCATGTATCTATTTAAATGTATGTAGTTAAAAGCCACAAGTTCTTAATAACATCTGTGACTGCAATTCAGTGCCACCAGAGAGTTCATATTAGCTTGCCTGCTTTCCATTTTTGTAATTTCTTTCTGCAATGGGGGGGGGAGGGGGGGGGAACCTGGCTCACATTATTAGTAATATATTTTCTTATTTGTTCAACTCTAGCATTTACAAAAAAGAATTTTAGAATTGCTGACCCATAACCTCATGAAAAACAAATTTACTGACTAGAATATAGTATCTGTGTTGAGTTCTTTTAATCTTTAGCCTTACAGTGAAATACTGTCTTCTAAGTTACTTAGATTAGCTCTCTTGTTCCCTAACCCCTTTAGTTTGGCTGTTATTGATTGGTGATACCCTTAGTCTTCATTGTCATAGTTGGAAATCAGTTCCCCATTTATCCTAATTGATTTTTTAATGCCATATAATAACATTCACTTGTTGTGGTAGACAATCTGTGGGCTTTGACATAAGTACAGAGTTCCATATTCACGACCACAGTCATGATAAAGAACAGTTCCAGGTTTCAAAAATTCCCTTATGGGTCTATACTGAGCTTCAGCTAGATCAAGTTTCAGGCAGTACCTCCGAAGTAAGAGTTTTTCTAATAGCCCATTTCTCCTCCCTCTTGAAACTTCACCCTGAATGGGGAAAGGAGTAAAGAAAAAGAGAGAAGACTCAACCTTACGAGCAAGCAGGCAGAGCACAAGCAGCATTCCCAAGATTTATAATAACTTTGTATTAAGTGAGTAGAGATAGCTATTAGATGGGACTGAACACCTAAGAGCCAAACCATAAGTATGCTTTTCTTCTGTAATTACCATAGAAATGTTTGAAACCTTGCATTATTAGACAATTAATAGAACCATCTAATAATAAAACCATTATTAAACAATTAATAGAACCATCTAAGTTTCAAGCTAGGAAAGGAGAATAAATGAATGAATTTTAAAGAAACAGTGGGAAGCAAAGTAAGATATTTTGTAAATATACATTATGATTCCTGTATGTGCAGTGTATTGGTATAATTTTTATTAATGAATTCCATATTCCTCTTTATGTGTTTGTTTGTAAAGATATACCGTAATTGATTTCAGTCCTACTTTATAGACATTGAGAGCATTTCTAATTTTTATTTGTTAGATATCATTCTAAATGATTAACTTCTGATGTATGTCATTTTGAAGGAGTGTCTATCTGTAAGAAGTATTCTGAGATCTGAAATTCCAGAGGTAGGCATTGCTAAGATGCCCTCTGAAAGGCTGTGGCAATTTGCACTTTCATCATCAATGTGCTCGTATCTTACAATGAACTATTGAACCGTGTTAATCTTTGTCATTCTGGTAGATTTTTAAAAGACACTTTTGTAGGGAATTGAAATCTTTTTATATGATTTGGAGCAATTATACAAATTTTCCTGTGAAATGTCATTCTATAACTTCTCTTGACATATCTTCCTTATGGTCTTGTTCTTGCTGATTTTGAGGATCTCTTTATATATTAGAAAACTTAACTCTTTGAGGCATGAGTACCAAATATTTCTCACTATGATGTTTGTAATTTGATTTTATTATGATGGGCTTTATGACTTTTAGATTTTGTAAATTTGAATTTATCAGTATAATGGCTCTGGATTTTGACTGTAAATATAGTCTATAAACTTGACTATATTTAGAAAAATCTCTCTTCCCCAATATGTATGTATATGTATGAATATTTTACTCATACATGTAAATAATTTACACATACATGCAAATGTTCCATACTTTCATCTAATACTTTAATTTTTTTTACACTTTAATTTCAGATTCATTTAAAATTTGTGTTACATGGCATGAAATATACCTGCCTTTAATTTTTTCAACTATCTGGCCTGTTTCCCTAAACTATTTCACACATAATTTTAAGTGAATTTAATTTTGAATTCATTTATCACATATTACTTTCTCAAACATATTTAGGCAATTTTGAGACTTCCTACTCTGCTTTTTAATCTATATCTTTACACTATTAGTATTTCACCATGTCACTTGTTGTTTACTTCATAATATGTACACATAATATATTTATAGTTTTAAAAGAAAAATCTGGTAAGATTAGTATAGCTCTTTGATTCTATTTGTTAGTCTTATATTTTTGGAATTTCTCATCCTTTCTTTTTGTTTCTTTACATTAGATTTTGAGCAATTGAAGTCAGGAACTGAGACTTGAAGTTTTATATTTAACACAATGCATAGCATAATGCCTAATGCCTAAAACACCATATGTAAATTATTGAATGTTCACTGAGTTAAACTGTCATTACAACCATAACACCACAACACTGGTCTTTCATTTAAGGAATTTAGGGATGGCAGTGTGGGATATTTTGTCTGGATAACAGCTGCCAGGAAAGAACATAGAGAAGAAACGAATTAACAGCAGCTCAGAGGACTGAGATGATTTGGACAATGGAAGAGGCAGTTACTACATTTTTGGAGAAATATGTTAGTTGAATTAATGTAATCATTTGAAACACACAACTCTTAACTAGTAAACTAACAATAGACATTTGCATGCCATTATAATACTTGCCAAGGATAGGCTCTAAAAAGATAGCCATTGTTTTTGCTGAATATGCAAGCATCTCCCTTTTGCTGAAAACAGGGCTCACACTGATCTTCAAGAATCCCTGTTTCCATCATCAGTTTACAGGGTTCTTTTAGATCTGACTTGAACCTTAACTCCAAAGTTGGACATAAAATCCAGGCTTTGTTAATTTGGTCTCAACACCTGTCCAAAGTGGTGGTTATTGATGTATTTAAGTAGAGGAAGGACATTGAGAAGTACCCAATTCAAGTGCTTCTATTGAAATTAAAGAAGGGAGAAAATATTTGCTCTCTCACACATATACTGTGAGAATGTAGGACTGGACTACTGGGGCCCATCATATTGGAATTCTCTGTCTGAAAATGAAAGCAAAGCACAAAGAAGAATAAGTCAGCCCAGTGGGACAGATTACAGATTCAGATGTCATCATTTGAGCCCCTGGATCCCCCTGGGAGTTAAATTTTCACTTTGGTATGCCAATAATTAAAAAAAACCAAAAAAACCCAAGTCTTTATGACTTAATTTTTTCTCACTTGCAACTAAACACCTTGACTCATATACACCATTTCTAGGAACATATTTGAAGTAGTTCTTAAGTCATTTTGTTCACGTAGGCTTGTGTGTTGCGTGTGTGCATCTGTGTATATTTTCTTTACAAAACATTTTATTTTTTCTCAGCTGCTCAATAGAGTACTCTGAATAACTTGACTATGTTACTTACCTCATGGAGTTATGTGAACTATTTGCCTGCATCATTTTTTTTTTTTTTTTTTGAAGAGCATGTATAGGTTTTCCTTTTATTTTTTTCCCCCAGAGATTTGCATAAAGCCTTTCTTATCCCCTACAGGGATTTGAAGAAATATAAAGCTGACAATTCACACCTTAAAATTCAGCACTGTGAAACTTATCCTTTTTTGGAGTTAATACTCCGGTTGGGCACAGTGAGTAATCCTAAAATATCTAGAGATTTTTTGACATCTCCAACAAATATATATAGCAACAGCATTTTGGAAAGTATACGGGGAATTAGATAATTTTTCGATCTTTTATATAGAAACTGTTCCTACTACTGTTAGCCTTTTTCTTGAGCTTTTATACATGGCAACATGAGGAAGGTCTAGGGTAATTAAAAAACACACACAGAAAAAAACCCAGGAATCAAAATGAAACTGTGCCAGAGATGCTGACAAAAGAACAGTGTTTGGAGTCTTAAAATTTGATAGCAGTTTAGAACAATAGCATATGACATGATGGTATAAGTTTTACATGTGCTGCTGGTCAGAGATTCACTGAATTTGTTTTACTTTGTTTACTACTGAGTCAAGATATGCACTTGGGAATGTATGTTAAAACACCATATTTGTTTTTATTTCTGAATCATAAAAATATTGCTTTTCTGTAACTTGACTGGGTGCTCTTTCTCTAGGCAACCTGTCAGTCCCTGTAACAAAGACACAGACAACATCTGCCATGTTCTCTGAGCCAGTAAAAACAGCTATTTAAAGATAAAAGGAAATGAAAAATAATGAGCAATGATGATTGTTTTTTCTCCATTATCTTTTGTTTTAAAATGTATTTCCCTCTGGTCTCAGGTAGGTTGTTTGCACTATGAAGTTATTCCAAACTATGTCATCAGAAATGAGGGTGCACCTGCTCTCAAAGTAAACACAGGGAAGATCCACACCACATCGCTGTTCTCTGACAAATACAGCATCATTATTTTATCTAGGCCCACTCCACCAAAGAAGCAGTGATTGGGTGGTTCTGTTTGTAAAAAGCATGAGTCTGTGTGTTTTAGGATTTTTTTTATATGGTGGTGTCCCCTGGGAGCTTACATAAGACACATTTAGAAGTTCAAGGTCCCTCAAAAGCAATATTTTTACAGGATTCTCTATAGACCAATATATCAACTTTTGTTCTTTAATATATTGTGTTACACTTGTGGAATAAAAGTATCAAAAGTTAGAAAATCACAAAGTTGGAAGTGGGATACTTTTGCAGTTATCAGTGTATCTGTCTGTCTGTCTGTTTCAGTTTCTTATGTGATCCGGCATGGAATCCTATAATAAAAGCATGTGGGAGGAAATTGTAATTACCTGGATACAGGAATAGGAAAAAATTAATAAGAGCTCCCATCTATCTAGAGCATCCAAGCATCCCATCAAGTAGAACTTTTTGCCTGATCCATGTTGACAGGGTCCCGAGGAATGTCCCTGGGAATAGGTGTTCCTGGCCACAAGAGCAAGAGGGTCTCCTTGTGTACAGAGGTGCTTACATAGCTCTTTGTCTCACTCCCTCAGCTTACCTCATTTTCACTCAGACTTATAAAGAGGTTTATGAAGACTTTCTGATACTCTAGCTGTGGTAAAACCAGCAAAAACAAGCAAGCAAGCAAACAGAAACCAACAAAACCAATCTTGACTAAACTATTAAGAGATCTAACTTTTATGAATAATTTCTTTAATAAGGCCTTTTTGTTCTGTCAGGGCAATGGCTAATGTGACTCCACAGATTCATCTATATGCCTATGGGAAGAGGGAGAGGATACAAGGGAAATTATAGATACAAACTTTTCTTCTTTTTCCTGAGGAGATCCTTTTCTAGTCTGCTGCCAGCAAGCCAAGGAGAGAATTAGCTGTGAGTCATGAGTATTCTGGAAGCTTCAAACAAAAGAAAAAAAACATACAAAAACAAAACAACTCTAATTTGTTTTAGGGTTGCATTGAATAATTTACAGGTAATGGGAAAAGTTTCTTTCTAGCCAAGATAAAACCTGAAAAATTGTTAAAGGATTATGCTTATCTTATGTAATTATAAAAGAAAATGGGTACAAGTTATGCAGAGAGAGATTTTTGGCTTATAGAGCAAGAGCATTACCTAAAGCTTTTTTGCATGATTGCTCAATATAAGCAGTGTTTCCTGATAGCAGAATTTTTCAAATGCTGGCTGGATCCTTCAAAGAGAAATGCTACATAGATTTTCATATGGAAGAGGTTATTTCCTTTAATAATAAGAATGCGAATTTCTAATATTTACTGAATGTCCACCATGTGCAAAATCATGGGATCATTTTCATAAGTTATTTCATTTAACTCTCACAACTGCTGCTGCTGACATGAATGTACTGGACAAAAAGCGAAGGAATAAAGATTGGGCTGAAGAAGATGTTGGGATCTGTGCAGTCCCCACAAGGCCTGAGCGAACACTGTGTGGACTGAGGCTGAGATGACCCTCGAACCTCCTGATTCGAGACAATGGGGCAGGTGTGCACACCCCCCTGTGACTCAGCCCCTGGAAGAGGGCTGTCTGAGGCAGGAATGAGGCATGCTTCTTGTGGGGGCAGCTTCCTTTAGCTCAGGCAACTCCCAAAGGAGCTTGACACCGGGCATCTGGGGGAATATATCCTCAGTCCTAAAAGGGGCATCTGAGATGTGCTCACAGGACCCGTGACAATGGGGCAGTAGCTTAATATGCCACCAAAATATTGCCAGTCATACCCTTTCCACTGGCTGTCTCCCAATGCGTTTCTTCATGCCCCTTAGTTTAAAGGAATCTGTTTCAGTGAAAACTGTATGTTACTGATGGATCAGTATGATGACATTTTCAGGCTGTGCATAGTAAGTGTCACAGGCTGAAGTGACTTGGTTAAATTTTACCATTTAACCAACACCCCGGTAACTCTTTCACTTAACAAAAATCTATCAACTTTAAATGCCAGGCATTTTTCTAGGTACTGGAGATAGAGAAAAAAAATAAATCATGTCATGAATATTGATAAGTATGTATTGGTTAAGTGAATGAGTGACAGGATGGGGAGGTAAATAATTAACATTTTAAATTTTTTTATACTTTCTGTGAACCAAGCAAAGTTCTAAGTTCTTTGTACATATTAATGTTTTAAACTTTTGCAACATTGTTATGAGACAGGTGCTACTAAAACTTAGGAAACTGTGGCACAAGGAGCTTATGATGGAACTTTCTATAACCATCAGATACTGCAGGCTGCTCGCCACTGGCATTGAAACTCTGTCTGTCTCCAAAGTCTGTGCTCTGATGCAACTAGTAAGCGTAACATTATGCTCCATGATGTATATAAAGGCTTCTTTAAGATGTCTGGCACTAGACTCCCTAATCTAGTGATGACGAAAAAGTGACTTATCAGGAATTACGGACTAATTATTAAAAAAGGAGTCCCCACTTTTGTGGGTGTTTTTCCCCCTGACAGAATCTAAATACCTTTATGCAGTTTAATCCATTTATATTAGTCATTCATCTCTAAAAATATTTGAGTCGGATGTTTTTGAAGGTTCTCTGATTGCTTCTGACACATGATCGTCTTCTGGTGCTGGGACCTGGAGTACCACAGTCACCCACGGCTTTGGATTAGGACGCCAGACTCTCCCTGGCCTGTGGGGAAATGCCCGGGGCTTCCTCAGCGCTAGCCCTGACCATCTGTGTCTCGGGAATTCCTCAGTCCTACGCACACTGGAATAGTTCCCGAGTCTATGTTGTACCCTTATTCTTGTTGCTGATACCACTGCCCCCTACACCATGGGGAAATTATTTGACTAAGAAAGTCTAGTTATTCGGCTTCCAGCACAAAAACAAAGAGGAGAAGGGCTACATTGGGAACTATCCACTTGGGCCTCTTTCAAGAGGAGGACTGGGAGTGAGAAGAAAGAATGAGGCATCTCCAGGTCTTACGCTGCTTTGTGTGCTCCCTGCAAGGCTGTTGGCAACAGCCAGGCCGAGCGTACCTCCTGTAGCTAGGAATTTTGCAGGACTCGCTCATAGCATTTTCCTGCTTCCTCATAGTGCTCATCCCTCAGTCTTCTAGATTAAAAACAACCAAGCAAAAAAAGAGAAAAACAAAAAGAAACTTACATGACTTTATTCCTAGCTTTACCATTTGCGCTTACTTATTAAACATCCAAAGTTAGGATTATTCCTGCCCTAAAGTCTGATCAGACACTTTCATAAAAATAGATCTGGTAATGGGGTTTTAAAAGCCCTGTTTCACTTTAATATGCCATATTCCAAATAAAGCAAAAAAACCCCTATGTATTTATTTAAGCTGCATGATGTCAGAAATGATTTTAACACCTTATTATCAGAAAAAATAAAACAACTTATTAGGCAACACTTGTCAACAAAATAAGAATCCTGGTTAAAGAATGTTGAAAGGAGCATTTCAAGCCAAAAAAAATCAATAAAAACATATAAAAACATGAGACATGACTAATGAGAAAATCCAGCCCTTCATACTTTGATGAATGCCATCAGAATGGGTCAAAGCATGCCATGTAGTACCAGGTGAGAAAGAGTGTGAAACATAAAGGAAGACTAATTAGGGGGAAACAAATGACAGCAAAGGCAACTTGAAAATGAGATCATTACACCGAGTAGTCAAAGAATACCTAAGGTCTGAAGTTATCGATGTTGCTTTTTCAGTGACACAGGGAACGCACATACCAGAATTAAGAACACCAGTCACCTTTACAAAGTTGGAATGACTTTGTTTTAAGTCACGTTGAAAGACTGACATTCTGCTGTATTGATAATTTCTCAATAGCTATTACTCAAGGTTATACTTGTTAGTTCTTGACTTGAAAACCTTGGAGGATAAGTGAATTCAGCGATATGTATTTAGCATTGTATTTCCTTGAGTTCTCATTACATTTACAGACCAATTACAATTTAATGCAAGATTGATGAAAAAGCATTGCAGAGAAGTATTGCTTTTCTTTCCTTGTAGATGGTTGTTATTATTATTATTATTACTTTGGTCCCACATACAGACTGGAAATTGCATTTTGTAATTTCCTCTCTGATTGCTTCCGAAAAAAACACGCACATAGATTTGAGCATGTACATAGCATACCAGACTGTCAGGGAAGTCTGTGATATTATTTTTAAGGCTGGGTTACTAGGCATCTCCCATGTGTGTCTGAGTAGCCTATTCTTTTGTGTCTGGTCAGAGGTTGTGTTCAAGTTCCTTGTGCCTCTGAGGTTTCAATCCCAATCTTTTTCAAGAAAACTATTGAGAGTGTGGTCTGATTTTTCATTGCTGCCTATATAGTAAAATGTGAGAGGGAGGAGATATATTGAGGGGAGAATTGTTAAGCAAAAAGGAACCAGGATATGATAATTTAGGAGAGTCTCAGGCTATTTTAATTTCAAAGCATACCAAAATTAATTTAATGCTGTGATAAGATGATTTGGAGAGAGAGTCTAAGGATGTGGTTACATAATCATTGTATAATACCTCTAAGAAAGTAGAGACAGACTCATGGATACAGAGAACAGACTGACAGACAGCTGTCAGAGGGGAAGTGGGTGAGAAGGGTGAAGGGATTAAGCAAAGAAAAAAGAAGACTCATGGACACAGACAATAGTGTGGTGATTGCCAGAAGGAAGGAGGGGTGGGGTAAGATAGGAGAGGGTAAAGCCGTGGGTGGGGATAAATGGTGATGGAAGAAGACTTGACATTGGGTGGTGAACACACAATGCAATGTACAGATGATGTATTATAGAGTTGTGTACCTGAAACCTATATAACTTCATTAACTAATATTACCCAGATAAATTCAAGAAAAATAAATGAAAAAAAATTAAAATAAATCCTCATAAAAAAACACGTCTGAGTACTCAGTCACACAGAAGGCTTTGTGAGGAGATTAAATGTGTGACATATAAATCCCCTCAGACAACTCAGCAGAAGCTAGGAATAAATATGAGATTAATCAGGAAAGGCCTGTAGAAGGACCTTTAACAGAGTGAATCCATGTGACATACATTGGAGGTGCACAAAGAAAGTACATGAGAATGCCTACCAGCAAAAGCACTGTCAACCTGCATTGAAAGACACAGAGAAAAGAGGAAATGAAAGGAGGTTGTGAAACTCTCAAAATTGTCTAGGCAGGAAACAGAATGATAAAATTACTGAGATTCGAACACGTTACCCTTCATGAAAAGGAAGGACTCCAATCACAGAGCTGTGAGCCCGGTGGGCAAAACTTTCAAACACCAAGTAGTATTCCCAAGATTTGAAACTTAATATTGTTTCCAAGCTGGGTCTTGAAATTGCTTGGAACAGGTGGCTCCTTTTGTTCCCTTTTTTTTCCTTTTTGACTGTTTATCTATTTCTATATCACTATTTTATTTTGGGAGCAAATAACATGTTTACTAGATTTACAGGTCATTAGACGAAGAGAAATTTTGCTTCAGGATTAATTCTTCTCATGGTCTTAACTATACCTAATTTAGTTGAATTAGATAATAAGATGTAGATCTTTTTTAAATATAATTTTTAAAATGTTTTTATTGAATTTAGAGAGAAGGGAAAGGAGAGGGAGAGAGAAAGAGAGACACTGATCAGCTGCCTTCCATACACACCTCAACCAGGGATCGAACCCTCAACCTGGGTGTGCTCCCTGACCGGGAATCAAACCTGCGAACTTTTGGTGAACTGAGCCACACCAGCCAGGGCTGGAATACAGAACTTTTGATGTAATAAAACTAATATAAAATTTTAGATGAGTTAATGTTCTAATTGGTTGAGACTTTTGGTGACCTTGGAGTAGAATGAACGTATGTGCATGTAGGATGGATGTGAATCTTTTGCTGTCAGAAGCTGGACTGTGGTAGGCATAATAATAGTTCCCAGTAATGTCTATGTTTTAATCACTAGAACCTGTCAATAAATTGTACGAAATGGCAAGGGGAGATTACGTTTGCAAACGGAATTAAGATTGCTAATAAATTTACATTAAAATGGGGGAGATGATTCTGGATTGTTCTGGTGGGGACAATGTAATCACCAAGGTCCTTAGGTGTGAGAGGGGAAGGGAGGTAGGAGAGCGGGTCAGAGTGATACAATGTAAGAAAGACACACCCTTTTGAAAATGGAAAGAGGCCATGAGCCCAGGAATGTGGGTGGCTGCTAGAAGTTGGGAAAGGCAGAGGTGTGGACTCTTCCTAAATGTTCAGGAGGAATGCACATTTGCCTGTACCTCGATTTCAGCTGAGTGATGCTTACTTTGGATTTCTGAACATTAGAACTGTAAGATAATAAACTGTGTTGTTTTTAACCATTAGGTTTGTGGTAATTTTTTTACAGCAATGATAGAAAACTACTGCACGCTCCTAGGACACTGGTTTTTGTCTGTTTGTTTTTAATAATTTTCATTATTTAAGTCGTTGTTTTGCCAGGTTCCTTGTAGCCCCTCTCTCTACCATTTCAGAAATTCTTTCCAGAGCTGTGTGTCTCTTCTTCAGGTATAAAGGTCACTTTTTGCTGGTATAGAATTCTGAGTAAACAGTTATTTTCTCTCCAGTACTTTAAAATGCCATTCCATTGTCTTTTAACTTGTGTAGTTTATACTTACAAATCCACTGTATTTTTTATGGTTATGCCAGGCAGTCTGCTGCAATTCTGATTTTCATTTTGGTGTAGCTTCCAATGTATGCTCTTTATTTTTAGCTTTCAGCAGTTTGTCAAAATGTAGGTGTGTGTGTAATGTACCCATGGTGTCTGCTGAATTTCTGGGATTTGTACTTTGGAGTCTTGGTTCTAATCTCTTCAAATACTTCTTATGCTTTATTCTGTTTCTTTTTTTCTTTTGGGATTTTATTTTGTGACATAGCATGTATTATCCTAAATCCCTTGGAGACCTTGTTTTACTTTTTGCCCCTTTTCCTTTGTGTTTCTCTTTGCAATCTTTCTATTGACCTACTTTCATGTTCAATGGTTCTTTTTTTTCCATGTTGAATTTGTTGATGAGCCCATCAATGGCAGAATTCACTTCCATTACCAAGTTTTGCAGTTTGATTATTTCTTTCAGTTTCTATCCCTATGCATGTTGCCAATCTTTTTCTTCATCGACTTTAACATATTAATCAACTCACAGTGAAATAATATACAGTTATTTTATATTCTCTGTCTGATGGTTCTAACATCAGAGTGATGTCTGAGTCTTATTCTGTGGGTTACGTTGTCTCTGAACAATGTGCTGTTTATTTCTTGCTTACTTGTGTGTCTTGTAATCGTTAGTTGTCAGCTAGACATCTTGTCAGAGCACAGAGACTGAGGTATATAATATTCATGCCTGGAAATGTAAAACTTCTTTTGCTAAGTCTTGCAAGATGAGTTATTCTAGTAGATGAGCCACATTTATTATGATTATTGTAATGGTTACCCTTACTGTGCCCCCATCTTCAAATATTTCTGCGTTAGCCCTTTGTTTCTTGTGAGGGCTGGCTTGCTGGAGGATTTCATCTGTGTCTGCTGCACTCTCTGCTTTAGATTTTTTTTTTTTCACCTTTGTGTCAAAGAAGATATTTCTTCACAATCCTGCCCTTCTCCACATAGTAGACTGCTGTTATTTTTCATGCAACTCTTGATAACCTGGTAGCCTGAGTGGAGGGCATGGGCATTCTCTGGTGCTCTGGCTTAGTTTTAGGCAGGTGGTGTATTCCTGATTCTCAAAGGTGTGAGGATCTCCTTTTTGGTGATCCTGCCCCTTCCCCAGTGGATTATTTCTAATGATCTGATTCCTGAGTATTTTTTGCCCTTCCTCATAGGAAGAGGTTTCTTTTTTAATTCCTTTCATCCAGATGCAAAGGCTCTTCACCTGTACACTTGGGGCAATGTGTTTTACTCTTTTATGCCAGTGGCTTAGACCTTTGTTGCAAAGGGACAGCAGGGAGGTTTTGAGTGGAAGTTCATGCCTTTCCTGAATGAAAGTCTTCTCCCCTGGCCCCACTTGAGAGTCGCTCTCCCATCTCTTACTTTGACTCCAGTTTTTCTCATGATTACCTCTTGAGGTCTGTGGGGAAAATGTTGCCAATGAGCATGAATTATCTTTGTCATTTTTAGCTCCTAGGTGTTCTATACTTTCACACTTGTTCATACTCATTTTTTAGCAATTTGTTTAAATATCTGTTGAATTTTTCTTTGTTGCTCGTTGGCTTACTGCATCTGCCCCAGGTCAGTTCATGCTGTGTGCTCTCTCGCTTTGCAATACCTGCCTTTCCATCCATTACTAGTTAGTTTGTTGCCCTATGGCCTCAGTTCTCAGATGAGTTTAAGAAAATTTTGATTTATCCACTATCCAGATTTTATGTTGCATTGTACAAGTGGGAAACAACGCTCTTGCCAGCATTATACATCCTCAGTAGAAGCTTAAATTTTGGCTCCCCTTGTCTGGAAGGTTCTCAGTTTTGGTGTAGAGATATATTGAAGCTGACAACAAATCAAAATAGACTAGATACATTAGAATTTATCTTTTAGTTTAAATTATTAAGTTAGCCCTTTTAAAGAGCCATAGCTGCACTGGAATGTAGTCATGTCCTGGGGCTTGCAGGCCCACCAGTAAGCAACTTTCAGAATATGTACTCTGCTTAAGATAACAGAAGAATGTAGCCTCTTAAACATGAAATATGTAGCTCTGTTCTTTTCACTCTTAAGATAATATCCTTGACTTCCAACCCCAAGATGTCTTACAGACCTATCCTCTGTTCAAGTCTACATGGCCATAGTCACATAGACCCAAAAGGGATGCTGCCAGGAGCTGAATAAATCAGATTGCTGAAGCTTGTGTAGGAACTGACCAACCAACACATACCATGGCCCTGAGCCACTTAACTTATGATTAGTCTTGATTTTTGCTCTATGAAACATCTCATGTATAAACTGCCAGGAGTTTGAGTTTTTTCAGCACAAGCTACCTGTTCTCCATTGTGTTGTGCTTTACAATAAACACCACTTTCTTTCACTGCACTATGGTGTCAACATAATTAGCTATCGAAGCACCAGGTGGGTGGATGAACTCTTTGCTTAGTTACAGTATTTGATTTTCATAGAATACTTATCATGATGAAGCTAAGCTTGAAACAAACTGTAGGAATCATTCTTGGGAGTCACTGTCTTTTTTCAGATAAACACAAAGCAATATAAGTAACTGTATAAAGTCAAAGTGAGATACCTGGTTTTGCAAAATAGACACTGAGTTCAAGATGAGAGCAAAATAAGCTAGTTATACCAGAAATTCAATCTGTCTTTGCTTTCAGACTGACAGTAAAAAGATGCTTCTTCCTTCTTGAGAAAGCCTCAATGTGTAAATTTGTTTGCCTGCCTTCTTAATTAGTATTTTTTGATAGGGAAGGAAGGAAGGAAGGAAGGAAGGAAGGAAGGAAGGAAGAAAAGAGATCTGATATGTTGCAAGCTTTTTTCTAGAGACAGAATTTAAGCCCAAAGGAAGAGGTACGATTTTTGACCTTGAGGTACCTATGGGCTGAAGGTACACTTTATAATATGGTAGCTCAAATTAGACAGAATGAGGTCTAATATTAATAAACTCCCCTTAGCTTTTCAGGTTGACAAATAAATTTTTCCAGAAAACTTGGATTATATTTTTATCAATATTTTATTATAAGGACATGTTTTATTATAAGCTGCATAAATGAAGTCACAATCTTCATTTACTCTTTTCCAATCTTATACTATACGCATTCTGTACGCACACTGTGCATGTTCAGTAAGTGTTCCAGGTTCATTAGACCTTGTGTATAAGTACCATCCCTACACAAACATGAGTGTTGTTCATCATATACTGATATTATTAGTTCATTTGTAAGGTTGGCTGCCAAAGCTGAATGTTTATGAATTGATATTCGTTGTGGTAATGTATTCTTCATTTCATTTTATATTTTTAAATTGCAGCCATTGAGCGATGTACACATTGTGAATTGCTAATAGGTAGAAGCTGAATTAATATGCTTGAGCTCATTCATTTTCCAGTTCAATCTAGAATTTTAGTGCATATTTGCAATTCACTCAGCCAGTATTGTTCAAATAGGGATGCACACCCTGGGGTTTGCCTCTGAAGCAGCTCATTTGACAGTGTAAAACACTGATGACTGAGTTATTTTCCCTTGTCCTATGTCTGATAGCTTTCTCCTATGAATTTCAGGGACATGTTACTAATGCTTTTAGCTTTTGGAATTTCTTTATATAATATCTGAAGTTTGATAAAATCTATTAAAATATTTCTCTATTTCTACATGATGGATTTGGTAACAAGTCAAAATTGATCATATCTGAGATGCCTCAGATTTTACTTTTCTAAGAGAACTCCTTAATATAATGATCTCTTCATTGTTTTATGAGGAGAAGAAACCAGTGTAGGCAGTGTCATATTGTTAATGTTATAAGTGGAGAACAAACACAATAATGGCAAAAAACCTTTCTCAGGAATAAATAGAAATGTTTAGCTTCAACTTCCCGAGTTTCTTCAGTTTCTTCCTGGGTCCTTCTCAATGCTGAAATGGACTGTGTCTATCAGTTTGCCTGACCCTTCTCACTTTTATCTGCCTATTGATTTTCACCCACCACAGGAAAGGCGGGTTGTTTATTTATAATAGTCCCTTTCAGCTCCTCATGTTTTATAACAACTTTCCTGTTTTTATTAACAAAATATTAATAAAACCTTGAAAATATGAGTTCAAACAGTGCTGATAATCTGTAGAAACAAAATTGTAATGAATGGAATTCTAATTAAGATACCAAGCCTTCTCTAAATAGCAGAGCATTGGCTAAAATATCCTGCAACTCAGACTATCAATATATAATCCATCAAGTACAATCCTATTCTGCCAAAATGGCAGAATACTTAAAATGACATCCTGGATATAGACTGCCTGGACGTGAATAGTGTCTTTACTACTTATTAGTTGAATAAACTCTAATAAATTTTAAAATTATCAGTATTCTCATTCATAAAATGGATATTTAGTTGTACTTTATTCTGAAAGTTATTTTGAGGATGAAATGAAAAATATATATATAAATTTAGAGCAGTAAGCAAATAATACTAGATGTTATTATTAATTTTTATGAATTTGAAAATAATTATGTAGCACAATAAACCTCCTCCAACTCCTTGACAAGTGGGAGAATAAAAACAATGGGGAACCCAGGTTTAGATCCTCCCCACATAATTCACAAGTAGAATAAGAGTCTGTGTAAGGGGGTCGGTGACAGAAGAAGAGTTGACTTTGGATGGTGGACACACAATGCAATATACAGATGGTGTACTTCAGATTTGTACACTCGAAACCTATATAATTTAATCCACCAATATCACCCCAATGAATTTAAGTTAAAAAGTCTGCATTTGCAATTTTGGTTACAGGTTTGGCATTTTGAAAACAATATCTGGGTTTTCAGCCACTAGACATGCAAATAAGCATCCTTTAGCCACGTTTGTCAAGGTGGCTACTTCAGGCCTGGCATACACTGACCAATATATTTCTGCTGCTAAATTGATAGAAAGGTGGAGGTGCTTGAAAAAGAAAGGGCAGATAGGTCCAGTTCCATTCCTCTTACTATTGTAGCTGGGAGAGCTGGAATCATTTAGGTGAGCATTTATTTATATTCACCCTTGATCCTACAAAGTGTAGAAAAGAAGTCTGACACTTGACTTCTGGGGGTCAGAAAGAATTTCTCCTTGCGTACATCATTTTGTACCAATAAGAACAGAGCATAATTGCCATGTCATGCAATTTTCTAATACTTCTATTGAAGAGTTAGAGGGAAGCCCTAGCTGGTTTGGCTCAGTGGATAAAGCATCAGCCCTGAGGACTGAAGGGTCCCAGGTTTGATTCCAGCCAAGGGCACTTACCTCCTTTACAGGCTCCATCCCCAGCCCCGGTTGGGAGGCAGCCAATTGATATCCCCCCCACACACACACCGTCTCCCTTCCACTCTCCCTGAAAACAATGGGAAAAATATCCTCCTGTGAGAATTAAGAAATAAATTAATTTTAAAGAGTTAGAGGGAAGAGTTTGAAGGGTCAAATGAACCCAGCTGCCATAACTAAGAAATACCTATAAGCCATTATAGCTTGTTAGCACAGTCCTCTGTTTCTGAATAATATGAAAAAGCCGTTTGCTAAAATAACCCAGAAATGGTCGCTCATGTAATAGACATCTCATAGTTTAGGAACTAAGAGCCAGAACAACAGGATATTTATTTCCTTTGAGGATCAGTAGGAATTTACTTTATTTCCTCTCCTGATAGCTCTTCTAACTCCCTCTTTACCCTCTTGTGGATGGAATTACACATCGCCAAAGAGATAAAATAAATCAGCCTGGCAAATTCAGACTCAGACAAGCACATCTAATTTACCTTTCAATTTGGCTGTTGCTTCCCTCTCTACTATGGTACTCAATTTGGTTTCCACCTAGCACAAGATGTTTTAACTGTCAGTCATACAAATTAGAGTCAGGAAGGACCAATTATGTCATCAAGTCTATCTTTTCACCAGAGTAGGAGAGAAAGCTGAGATTATTTTTTCTCTTATTTTCTCCCAGGCTAGAATTGAACATGTTTCTTGCTGTAGGTGAGGGCAAAGAAGGTGAGAATCAATAATAAAAGTAGATGTGTGTTAGGAGGACTTGTATCTTAAATGGGGAATGGGGAGTTTCACTTAAGCATTTGCTGAGCACTTTTCATTCCATTAGATGATACATGACCTCTCCTCGGTTTTCCTTTTACTAGCAAAAACCACATAGGCATTTTATCACTACACAAAAGTCAGACTGAGAACTCAATTATTGGCATATATATTTTCCAAGGGAAGTAAATCTATCAAATAATTCTTCTGATCTGATGACAGATTCTTTCAGATTCCTCTTTTGCTTAACAAGAATAAAAGTATTGGATTATGGGCTTCTGTATTTGGCTTAAAAAAGAGAGAGAAACGATTGTTGTGCATCTATAAGTATGTATATATGTGCATATATGTATGTGTGGAGCATGTACGGTATTTGTGTGTGTTATAAAAAATGTCAGATTAAAATAACACATGTGATGAAATTTTTTCTTCCCAAGAAACATTAACACTGAACTGATGCTTAGACTAGTTTACCCAACTTTTCCATTATAAATAGGCTGTTTTATTTGCTCAAGGTTACTGAGATAGATTGAATAAGACACAGGGCTAGACCAGACCTCCTGTTTTCTAGTTAAGTGTTTGTTCCTCTATGCTACTCTCACTCAGGACTTATTTTTTTATTTTTATCAAGAAGAGTGAGATTTCTGAATTATAAGTGCTCTATCCTGAAGCCCAGACCTAAAGGAGTGACACTAGAGAAAAGTTTTTGTCTTTAGCTCATATATGCCTTTAAAAGTCTGATCTGCAGAGAATATTCTTCATGCCAGACAGAGAAGAAACTGACTTTTGTTATTTAAATGCTGATTGTTGTGATGTTGGACAGGTAGTCAGACAGCAGGTATTTTAGTAAAGAAAAAAAATGGAGAGAGCTGGAAGCAAGGTCACAGTTTAAGCTATGTGATTTCTTAGAGCAACATTTTCTCGTTTATCCTATTGATTAAAATATTACAATTCAGTTTTAACCCTAAATTAATTATAGTGGTAAATTATGTACAAATAAAAAATAGTATTTTGTAATAATAATATAGCCAAATGTGTTTGGACTCTGATTTATTCAACCATATTTGTTAAAATTCATCAGTAGTGAGCACTGCTGTGTCTCTTCTCATATTCTGATTTTTGTAATAACTCAGCAAGTAAGAGAAGATTAAAATGAAAAGAAGAAATATGTATTTGTAACGGCTGAATTTTCCCGGGATTTATCAGAGTTATGATTCACCCTACCCTTCATAATTATCCTTGCTTATATGTGCTATGTTTCAGGAACAGTCCTCTAACAAGGTGTTTCTATTTGATTATAACTGGGAATACATTTTTGAATACAGAGAAGAAGCCATTAACACTTCCTAATATCAAAACTACTTATTCTCCTGAAACCACTATACCAACAATAGCAATAACGGCAACAGGAGCACTTTTCACTTATTGAGAATATTCGTGGTGTCTATCTTTGTTTTTCAAATGAAGACAAAGAGGCTTGGAGAGGTTAAGCAAGGAACTTAGCTAAAGGGGCATACTTAGTAAGTGACTAGAAACTCGAGTAAGTCTGACATCAGGATCCACAGCAGTAAGCCACACACTTCAGTGTGTGCTGGTGTGCGTGCCTCTTTGTATGTGTGAGTGTGTGTATGGGCCTGTGTGTATGTGTGCCTGTGTTTGTGCCTGTGTGTGTGTTCCCTGTGTGTGTATCTGTGTGTGTGTGTGTGTGAGTGTGGTGCATGTCAGCTGGGGGAGGATAGATAATGTGAGGGAGAGAACAATGAAGTGATTGATCAGGAGAAAACAGCAGCGTATCTCTGATCAGAGTTTTACATTTTAACAATTATTGTTACTGAATAATATTGGCCACAACCTGATGATCAGATGGGAAGACTGATTTATATCATTCATTTTATATTATTACTGTTATTTAAATAATGGTAAATATCCTACTTGCTAAATGGTTTGATTTTTATTGCTTAAACTTTTCCTGTGTGTGCTTGAGCTAAAAAAAAAAAAAAAAAAGAGGAAAATAAGTCTCTGAAATACCTTATATAAAATTTTAAGTAGACAACCACCATATGTAAAGTGTCATATCTATATTCTGCAATTTTTTTGTCTTCAGAGACTGCATTTTTACCATCTTCAGCAAAGCTATTTGACAAAATCAGAAAATACTTAAGTAGCCTCATTTGGAAAAAGTAAAATGGAAATAGAGCAGATGTCACTTTGTAAATGGAGAATAAACAGGTTTCCGTTTGTCAGCATATGAAAAGTTAAATTCACTTCATGAAGAGTTAGACTTTAAATGGTTATAAAATTACTGATGGGAAGGAGTAACACAATTAAATTTATTAAAGTTCTATGGGTGTCATTTATACATTCAGTGGATTATATATTATTTATTTTCTAAGATAATGCATTATGTAATTAGAGCTATTTTTCTGTTTTGTATAATTTAAATTTTGTATTAAACTGCATTTAAATAAAAATTCAAACAATTTAGTCTGCATCTATTACAATGGAGGATGGCAGGTGTAATATAGGAGGCTTGATTTATTTCCAGCTTTTTACTGATAAAAAAAGATTCAGAATTAATCATCAACCCAGCCTGAAAAGAACTCTTTAAAATTGTATGCTTCCAGATAAATTTATATTTTCAAAATGCTCCTTTTACCCTCACACCCACCCCTGCCCCAGCTAGTCCATTTCCTGCTACTATCATTGATGAGACTTTAATAGCTAATGAAGAAAGATTCGAGTTTTCTAATTCTTAGCTGTCCATTTTTTCAATTGTCAAAAAATAGGAGTAAACCTGTAGCATACAACTGGGTTTGGGGGGGAGGTGGTTTGTTTAGCATTCATTTCTGTTTCTTAATTACATTCAAATACCTCTTTCTATTCGACAGTGAGTGCAGTGAGTCTCTTAACTCTGTACGGTTCTGCCCTTGGCAAGGTTCAAAGGCTGCATCCAAGCAAGGTCAGTTAGAGTCAGAAACCTGAGCACCCCACGAACACGCTGTGAGCATACTCAGCTCCATCGCTCTCCCGAAGGGGCTCTCAGAAGGCACGCCGCCTGCCCCAAGACCAACGCCACTCTCCGTCACTTCCTGTCCAGCTTCAAGCCTAGATTTCCCATCTTACTACCAATATGGTCTTCTTCCAACATCTTTTCAAGTGTTTCCCTTGGTTTAGTAAGATATAGCCAGTCTCTGTGATTTGCAAATAAGGAACACCCATAGTGCAAGACCCTCACACGTCTGTCTTGTTTTAACTTAGAAGTACTGTAGCGTTGGGAGGCAATGTGTTATCCACCTTTGTGGAAGCATGTCACTCGGTTGTCAAAGTCTGCTTCCCACGAACGTACCAAAAGAGCAGACTCTGGATGAACCTACCGTGTGCGTCCTAGGTTTGGTGTATAGCTTTGTGCCATGTGATTCCTCACCAAGAAGCTTTTTTTTTTTTTTTTTTTTTTGCCAAAGTCTTCAACCTCTATCATTGACCTGAATAAAAAAAAAATAGAATACAAGGATGGATTTAAAGTTGCCTGAAATATATTACGAGATCTAGAAGTTCAATGATGAATATAACACAATAAGCTCCTCAATACAAGTCACAAAATATGCTCCTGGGAGAATGTAGGTTTTCGTCGTTAACATTGACTTTTTAAGTTAGCTTCGTTCCGAATTATTCAAATGATATCTAACAAGGCCAATGATACAAAATCAAATACTCTCAGTTAAATGTTATGCATTATAGTGGCATAATTTTACCTTTTATAGATGTAGCAACACATGTTCATTTATAAGTTGAGGGTATTTCTAGGAAAAATAAGTATAAAAAAATTGTGAACATTTTTCTGTGAACTTTACATAGCTAAAAATAAAATGTCCATGGGCCTTTCCCTTTTATATTGTGACCTGAATATTTTGGTCAACTATTATTTGTAATTCATGCTCTTCCTTTAACTTCAAACAACAATCATAGCTTTTACACAAAGATTTTTTTCAGATTGTTTCCAGAGAAATAGACCAAACACTAACCTATATAGGCTAAACTATGTAAGCACGCTGTCTGTGACCTTCCTCAGTTATAGAGTGGTGGCTAATGGAAGTTAACATGAGAGTGGCTGGCATGCCTGTATCCCAGCATCTCAATCAGGTGAAGGGGCCCATAATTAGTTATTCAACCACATGTATATAAATTGTGTCCTATTTTCAATAAGAATTGTTTTTAGTATTGTAAGAAGTACAATATCATAGGCAAAACAATATAAAACAAAACAATAACAAAAAGCACTTGCTAAATATGTTTTTGTGATGGTGGTGATATTTATTCTTTCATACACCTGCTAACAGACTATTCGACTTTGAATGCTCTTCCTGTTATAAATGACATCTGAAAATGGTACCTATTTAATCTATGATGGGATTGTGAAGGTTAATTTTAGAGGAAAATTGCTACATGGACTCAGAAATTGTTATTTATTTTCTTGTTCCATGTCTGAGGTCTTATCTATGGTCCTGAGCTGTCATTTTATAATTCTTAAAGTATGAGTGCTATTACCAGACGAGGTGGTTTTCCACCAGGTAAAAAGCACAGTTAGGTTATTTTTATTGGTTATTTTGATTTTGTTTATCACTAAGCACTAAAACTGAGATGACTTCCATATCTGACAATCGTGTGACTGTGAATGAACTATGTGATAATGAAAGGTTGTAACTTCTCAACTAGTACAAGAATTTATGAACAGCAATCCAGCATATAGCAGAGTCAAAAATCTCTTCTTTGCCTCCAGATCATTTATTTTACTAATGAAAACAAATTTCACCTATATACTTGGGTCAAAATGTGTACTACAATTGAGAGACTTCTCCAGCCAAGAATGGATACAAAATACATCATCCATCACACTTGTTAGACTCAGAAGAAGGATAATGGGAAGAAAGAAAAACATTTAGGACATCTGCAATTTTCCATCCTGCAGTACAGTAATTTAGGTACATACTCTACCCCGACTTATGATCAAATCTCCCTAAAATCGGAGATTTGATAAAATGCATTTGATACCCTCCCTATCAAATAGCCACCACAGAACAATAATGCAGATATTTTTAAAGACTGAGCAAATTCTAATCATAACTTTAATAATGAGAATAATAAAATGATTAATAATGGTATAGATCTTATGAAAACTTACAGTGTGCCACACATTGATCTGATAGCTTTTAATGTATTAACTCATTTAATCTTCTCCAAAACCTTATAAGGTAGGTGCTATTATCATCCCTACTCTACAAACTGACAAATACTTGTCAAAATAACTCATTTAGTGAATGATGGTAGGGGATTTCAATTCAGACATTCTGGCTTCATAGGCTAAACTCTTAAGCAGTCTCCTTATATTTTGCTCTTCAATGAAAATTATGATTATGGTTATATTTGATGACTATATACTATAATAAGCACACATTTATTGGCTTAAGGCCACCCAAACTCATTATCTTACAGTTTTTGAAGTCAGAAGCCCTAAAATCAAGGTCATTACCAGGTTACAATTTTTTTTTTTTTTTTTAATGCTCTAGGGGAAAATCCATTTCCTTTCCTTTTTCAGCTTTTAGAGGCTGCTCAAATTCCTTGGCTTGTGGCCTCCCAATGAACAATCAAATCATCCCAACTTCTTTTTCTTTTTTTGTTGTTTTTTTGAGATATAACACTGTGTAAATTTAAGGTGTAGAGCCTGTTGGCTTGATACACTTACATATTGCAGTATGAGTACCACCACAGCTTTAGCAGCAGTCCCACTCCCGGGTGTACAGGGTGGGGCAAAAGTAAGTTTACAGTTGTGAGTATGAGAAACAGTGTTTATTATTACTTATTTATTATTGTATTATTTTCCATATGAATACCCTGTATATCTGAAGGAATTGTAGTAATTATTTCACAGAGGTATCTGCACACCTGTGTTCATTGTAGCATTTTTCATAATATCTATTATTCAGCCAAGAGAAAAAAAGAAATCCTTATGCTACGTGAAATAAGTCAGAGAAAGAAAAATAGTATATGATATCACTTACATGGGGGATCTAAGAAAAAAACCCAACAAACTCATAAAAACAACCTCTGCTTCTGTCCTCACATCTCCTCTTCTAACCCTGGCTTTTCCAACTGATACTGTGCTGATTAACCTGGTTATTAATAATAGGAAAGGAGCAAAGGGAAGGTCAAATATTATAGGCATGTCACTTGGGCAGCTTCTCCAGGAAGCTACAATTGTATACTCCCCAGGGGCCCAGCAAAAGGAAAATAGATCCATGCCCAGTAAAGCTGGGGGAACTTGCCATCTGTCACACCTGGGAACACAGGTCATTGGCCAGAATAGGGGTGGCCACGGCAAGGATGAGAAATTTGAGATATTTAATCCCCTAAACAAAGAAGCTCATCCTCTTGGCTCTTGGTTGCTCTTGTAGTCTTGGTTCCTCTTGGTTGACTCCTGGCCCGTGGGGCTCTCTCACCCCTGCTTCCTCTCTTCACCGCATGGCCCACTGCCATGTGGGTCTCACACACAATGGACTATGGACTGCAACTCGCCTGAGGCTGAACTAGACCTGGCTATAACACGGAATGGAAACTCTGGGCACTGTCTTTGCTTTTAGCTCTACTGTATGCCCAGTTACAATTCTTCCAGGACTGGACTAAGTGAAATGGGACCTTGGAAACCCAGGGATGTAATTCCACACAAATAAAAGTCACCAATTCTCCTGTGTGAGTCTCAGAAAATTCTTTTGCTCCAAATATCATAAGGACGCCCCACCCAGCACTCAGTGGGGAAAGGGATACCTCAATTTCTGAGATAACACAACTGCTTATAAGGACCTTGTGATTACATTGGTCCTTCCTGGATAATCCAGCTTAATCTCTCCATTTTGAGATTTGAAATTAGTAAAATATGCAAAGTCCCATTGGAATGTAAGATAACACATTTATGGGTTCTGAGGCTGAGGGCATGGGCATACTATTGTCCTTTAGGGAGATCATTTTTCAGCTCACTGCAATGATCTATGAATACGTAAAATTTTAGTAAAAGCAGTATGGTCTCATTACATCAACCAAAGTAGAAAAAGATATGCTTCTGTTATTAGAATCAGAATTTCAGGAGTTTATGAAAACACTTGAATTTTGTAGCATTTAAATCTTGTTTTCTCCCTCCTACTCACAAATCAAATGATTTGAATTTAATCAAAAGAGAAATCAGTCATTTTTTTCAGAGGTTTAACAACAGGATTGAGGGAAAGCCAACCACAAATAACTGTGAACAGATATGCTTCACAAACAAAAAAACTTTAAAGTTTATTCTCTGATCCTTTAACTTTTTGAATCTTATGTCATTTGTTCTGGCCACTAGTATGACTGCTTAGAAGACAGAATCTACAAAACAACTGAATAAAACATTGGAAAGTCAAATTCTGATGCTACTCAAGGACTTTCTCAAGAGCCCAAAGGGAGCCTTAAGGCTATAATTTTAATCTTTGATATAAAGTCTGGCCAGTGTGGCTCAGTGGTTGAGCATCAACCTATGGTCCAGGAGATCCCAGTTTGATTCCCGGTCAGGGCACATGCCCAGGTTTCAGGCTTGATCCCCATCAGGGGGAGGTGCAGGAGGCAACTGATAAATGACTCTCATCATTGATGTTTTTATCTCTCTCTGCCTCTCCCTTCCTCTCTCTGAAATCAATAAACACATATTTAAAAAAATGCATTTGTCATTATTTATAGCACATATATATATATATGCTTTAATTTTTACAAAATGTTTTTATGGACATTGCTTCTTTTCAACTTCACAATAAACCTGTCAGTCAGTTAGGTGACTTATATGTTCATGTCATCTTATTTCCAAGAAAATTGTTTACCAGTATAGACTCTAATAGTAAATAGTTGATCTGAGACTACAAACTCATTCTATAATTCCTAGTCAATTCTTAACTGAAGATACTATGTGACCTTTTATAAAGTAACCTATTTAGTTTCAAAATTTTTTAGATTCACCTTAGTGTTTTGCAAACAATAATAAATTGTTGAATGGTGATTGCATAAATGTTTAATTTGTTTAAAAAATAAAGCATATGCATGTTTTAAAAAACTACCACTGGACAACACAATCGCAAAATTAGGTTTAATATAGAGCATAATCATACAGTTATGAGTAACACAAACGCATGTGTATACAAATATGTGCATGTATATGTGTGGAAATTTTATGTATCTATTTAAAATAATGAGTTTCACAGGCCAAAAAAATGTATTTTGCAATGAAGTATTGACTTGGATAGAATTAAAAAGGAATCTAAATGCATTCCCTTCTCTCTTTCATTTTTATCCTACCTTGGATTTTCTTGGTTTCTCCTCTGAAGTAGATTACTTTAGTATCCCAGTGGTTCAACCTTAACCAGACATCAACCCAGGCTTTTTTCTTAATTCCTTTATAATGCTATTATTATTCAGACAATAAGTCACCACGTGTTGAGCACTATAGAAAGTCCTGGAGCCCTGGAGACAGAAAGATGAAGAAAAGAGTCTCTGCCCTTTAAGAATTTATGAGTCACTAGGTGAGATCATACATGTACACATAGCTGATTACAATAAAAGACAGAATGCAAGTATAATATTGGTAGACGTATATAATTGTATTCTATCTTGCCATCAAAACATTTATTCTCTTGATATCTTGCTCTTAGTTACGTATGGGGAAAAATGTCTGATAAAAGATTTTAACAAAGGAATTAAAATTATTTTGATCACTATTATTGATATTGACTTATCCTTAAAAGAGGGTGTATAAAGATCTGAAGAAATAATCTTACAAAATGAGGTTTTAAGTGTTGTGGTAGATTTATAGTAGTGCTCTCTTACTGGAGGTGGGATTCTAATACTTTTCAAATTACATGTATAAGTTGTATGTTTGTAGA
This sequence comes from Miniopterus schreibersii, assembly GCF_964146895.1. Lineage (NCBI taxonomy): Eukaryota > Metazoa > Chordata > Mammalia > Chiroptera > Miniopteridae > Miniopterus > Miniopterus schreibersii. The sequence goes on along the minus strand of NC_138106.1, from coordinate 62,406,586 downwards.
TGCACTTAGTCCTGTCTATGCATTTTTAAGACATGGTTCTATAGAACAGCACCTAATTCAGTGATGTTAAAAACAGTGCTGCTAAAACCTCACTGTGCCTATGAAACATGGGGAATTCTTATCAAAAGATCAGAGATACCTGTTCATCAACTTTTTGTAGAGGAGCTCAGGAATATGCTTTTGATAAGCACTATAGTAATTCTGACATGTAGTTCAAAGAGCTTACTTTGTGAAAGACTATTGAATATCCACAGAAAGAAATTAACAAGTAAAAATTCTCAGTTGTTCTAGCATTATGGCCTTGTATACATATACCTTCCAACAGTCTCTAAAACATTCAGTGAATTGCCTATTCTGTTTAGTCATTCAAATGTCTTTTATGTTATAGTCAAGAATGAGGTCCTCAGGAACAACCTTTTGTTATTTGCCCCTATTCTAAATCCCCTATTGAGACATAGGGCACCATCAAATGATGAGTTCCTAATTTCCAGGAATTTAAGCTTGACAATCACATTGATATATCCAGTTCTACATAGAAGTCAGTACCAAATCAAGCACATTTTTTATCTGAAGGTTCACCTCAGTCTATTGCAATGTTTGTCTTCCAGTTAATTATTGATGGGCCTGGTTTTCTTTTTTTTTTTTTTTTTTAATTGGCAACGCCACTTGGATTGAATTCTCCAGGCAGATGGCTTACAAATGACTGACATGTCACCACCTTCAGATTTTTCAATGAGTGATGATATGCCACAGCGTTCTAACTGCAAATCATTTTGCCCAGTTTTAATCATTCATTCTTTGTCATTTAAAGTTGTCAGTTATCCCCCATATATATATATATATATATTTAATACATACTAGCATTCTACTGATAGGAGGCAATATATTTTAACTTCAAAGATGAAAAAACAAATCATTTACAAAAAGAGCTAAAGCATTCTCCATAATTATTTCCAAAAAGATCAGTATTCTGTAGCAGTAACAGGTGATGCACAGAGATGGTTGAACAGCCTTTGTTTTCCTAAGTTTCCATTTTATTTTTAATTCCATGTGCATTTTAGGGAAATTAAATTTCCTCTTTTTGTATTATTTTTTATTTGCAAAAGAAACTTTTATTGTTAGGATAATGTTTTATGATAAAAATTTTGCGCCTAATATTTTGCTAGTGAGGCCAATATTTTGTGCTTGATTTTGAGAAGCAGACAAATACACATAATTTTAAGTGGTTTTTGAATAGGCAATCTTCTAAAGTACAATAAAAATGTCATGGAGGAAAAACAAATAGCCAACAAAAATGAAATTTAAAGAGAAATGCTACCATTTTATAAAACTTGTTAGTGGAAGGAAACAATCAAATCTAATCATTAGACACTACTGTAATTAGAAACAGAAGACCTGGTTGCTCATATCGAGCAAGTTCTAAACCTTGATGTGGTTCACTTTATCGTCTGCAAATAGACCTCTTGTGCTGTTCTGTTCGAGTTATGCAGTTGTAGCGATGATCACATGAAGTAAGCCACTGTTTCCTGAACTTCCATAATTATGTGTCACCTGTGGTCACTGTGGAAGCTTTCCTGCCCAGATCCCTCCCACATTTAAATATTAACAGGAGGTCTGGGTGCGTTTTTGACAATACTGAAAGGATTATTTGGAATATTTTACTGAGAGGAAATAAGCAGTTAAAGACAGGATTAATACTTAACCAGAACTCATTCACATGCCAATAGCAGTTACAATATGGAAAACTTCTGATCAGGCTTAGAAATGACCACTTTGGGCCACATCTGGCTCCTCTGACACAGAGGTCTTCCTGTTCCCCATTCCCAGCAAAAGGGCAACTGAAGCATTAATGGGTGTCACAGCAGGTGGCCTGCAGGATTTTGTTCTAGGCTTTTGCTGCATTGGCCAGCATTTGCTGCATTTTTCTAGACTGGCCAGTATCTGTGCTAAATGTTTTTATAATATCAACCCTGGGTCAAGGCATATGTTTAGTAAATCCATGGAGAGGTTGCCCAAAATCTTTGAAGTGAAAATGCATATGGCTGGAGAGTCTAAACAAACTTGAAAACAAATGAGCAGCACAAAGACAGAGTGCTTGCTATTTTAGAGGTTTTTGTTTGCCTGAGAGCTAGACACTTCCTCCAATTTCAGAATAAGTTTCAAGGGAAAATCAGTAGTTATTTTAATTCTGAATAAATTTAGTCACAAAGGAAACCAATAGGAAAGGATTAAAGAACAGAAGGTAAGACAATCCGGAACCGTCAAAGATGATGACTTTTACGCTGGCAGGTGACAGCTCAGTGGTAGACCATCAGCAAAGGAAAAGGAGAGAAAGGAGGGAGAGAGATCGCCACACATAACACTGAACAGCGGAATATGTACAGATTGAAATGTATAGAATGTGAGGGATGTGCTGTAAAGACAAAAAAGTATTTTTGATAAATTGCAGCAAGAGCAACAGAGCCTTCAAAGAATTATTGAGTAAATTAAAAGCTTTTGAAACTGTGCTACAATTTTATATCCTAAAGGTGCAAGACATGCATGATCACATACTCTAGGACTTCCAAAGTTTAGAGGTTTCAGAATGTGGATCTAAACTTAGGCAGTACTGCCCGGCCGGGCGTGGCTCAGCGGTTGAGCATGGACCTAGGATCCAGGAGATCTCAGATCCATTCCGGGTCAAGGCGCATGCCCAGGTTGCCAGCTTGATCCCTGCTAGGGGGCGCCCAGGAGGTAGCCTATCAATGACTCATCACTGAGGTTCCTCTCTCTCTCTCTTTCCCTTCCTCTCTCTGGAATCAATAAAGATATTTTTTAAAAAATAAATAAATAAACTTATGCAATACATAGAGAAAACTGGGGGTACAGGGAATTAGTAGTAGAAAAGATATGGAAGACTTTCACTAGAGATGCTGAGTTATCTTGAAAGGCAGAAAAATGAGAAAAGGCATGGGAGTGGAAGCAGGGTGGTTCAAAGAAAGTTCTGGTGTCAGAACCCGTGCTTTTGAGACTATGATAGGAAAACTTAGGGCAGTGAGGCAAGGCCTGGCATCTGAGAGCTAACAGGTCAGTAAGCCGGGAGCCCACCCAGAGCCTATATGGAGACTAACAGACACAGAAGCTGCTGTTTGCGGGAGGGCTTAGGGCTTTCATTGTTTCCTTCACCACCATCTGTGGGTACACTGGCTGCTTACAGAGCCAAAAACAAATGAAAATGGAACATTAATGATCTCTTACTGACACCCTGGTGAGGAGAAAGCTCAGTTGTTAAAGCTCACCTCATAATTGAATGTGCCAACAATTAGTTGAGAAGTTTAACTTAACTGCTTGGTAAAGCTGCCCTTAGGCTTATATGTGCTGTGGTTAAATGTTTCCAAATTATCCCCCTTTGCTTTAATTTGTAAATAAAGAAAACAAATTAGAAAATATATGAAGTAGAAATGCCTCAGTCCAGGAGACCATACAGCTATCCAACTATTGGGCAAGTGCCCAGGGTAGGGCAGCTTGACTTCAGTTTTAACTCTACTCCTGTAAATAAAAATAAATGTGTCAAAATATGAAGATGTTAACAGCAAAATCTATTCTGTGATCTCCCTGAGGTTGAGCTGTGTTATTTCTGTTTTAGTATCTTTCTTCTATTCCCTGTGACTTCGTAGCTAAATGTATTTACTCACGTAGATGTCAGTTCCAACTTATACTGGAACTACTGATGAAATCTGTGTTTACTCACAAATCTGCCTGAGAGAATCGAGAAGGTAACACACATTCTTACGCTTAAATTTGACAACAATATAAACAGGATTTCTCGTTTCTGAGTTCCCATCACATCCATGAATCCAAATTTTTTGTTTGTTCCATAAATCATTAAATAATTTGGGATGTAATACATGTTCACTGAAAACTTTATCTTCTTCCACATCTACCCACTAGGAGAAATTGCTACAGTTTTTAATTTTCTGTAAATATGGACCTGACTGCAAAATCTCTTCCTTTTCCAAGTTAAAATATCTCCAAATCTGCCCATTTCTGGCAGTACTACTTAACTGTCTCTATGCTTGACCATACTCCAATTTTTTTCCTCCAAGATTTTATTTCTCTCTCTTCTATTAATAAATATTTTTACTACAGATTTTGTGTTTGTTCTAAGAAACATTCTGTTTCTCAGATGTTAAAGCTTTATTTCCAATCTAAGTATAGGAAGACAGTTCTCCATGGATCTCTCATGTTTCCCCATGTTTGTCAAGTCAAGGCATTGATTGACTTTGCTCTAGACTATCTTTTCGAGGATGTTTGTATAGCAAATAGGCTTGAGAGAAAGAGATCGTGCTTCTCTCTGGAGCAAAGAGAATGTTTCTTTACTATGCAGTATACTCATGGTAATGTCTCATTTCATAACAAAGGTCAATTAGGCTTATTGCTCATTATATATGGGTTCCCAAGCCTTGGGCTCTTCACCTATAATTAAACCCACTGTATGTGTAGGTGTCTTAGTTGGCTCAAGGATCTCCTGCAAATAGTGATACTCTGCTGATATAGCTATTAATGTGAGTAATAAAATTTTTGTCTGTGACCCAGCAGACTCTGTATTCTGCCAGCATATAGGAAACTATAACAAGCTAACTACAAACTTTCAAGTGGAGTAAATTCTCAAACCTTTCACAGTTCTTGACATGAACATGCCTTCAAGGCACCACCTCTTATCATTTTTTTCACCACCCCAATCATCAAAGCATAGCCTATGTGCCCTGCTTTTATTTCCTCATGAACCACTCTCTCTTTAATACTTTGAAGTCTAACTTCCCCTCTCAGATCATTACTGAAATTTCTTCAGTGACACAAAATTCTCTTTTATTATTGAATCCAGAATTCTCTGAACAACTTCTGTTTGGCTTTTTTGCTGGTGGTGGTTTTGTTGTTGCTGTTGTTGTTTTGATGTTGCTGAAATATTCGTTAGCCTGATTGTCTTTTCCACTTGAAAACCTTCATTGTGGTTCCTCTTTTAGCCTGTCAGTTCCTTCTCAGTCACTGCAATGACCTCCTTCACTAACACCTCGTTAGAGATCATACTTCACCTTATAGAGCCAGATGGTAAAGCTCTGTTTTTGATAAGTCATTATCATCTTAAACACCGTCAGCTGAAACCATGTCCTCAGGCTTACCTGTCTCAAAGCCTCACTTTCACATCTCTACCCGGACGTCCCTGTGCACAGCCCCTCACACTCAGCGCACACAAAGTCAAACAGCTTTTAGCTTGAACCAAACTTACATATTTCTGGAAAGAATGTGATTATTCACCCAGGTTTCTTAGTTTTATTATTCAGAAACATCTTTTATTCTTCTCCAAATATATAATTACTGTCTTGCTGGGGGTTTTTCCTTCTTAAGTATTTTTTCATGCGCTTCCTTGTTATATTCTTTAATTCATTATAGAAATTAATGGCACATTACTCTCGTTCTTGCTATATTACATGTATTTCCTAACTGGGGATCCATTCTCATCTATTTGATGTATTATTAAACCAGTGATCATCTATTTTCTCAAAATGCAAGTGCAATTTTTTCAAGTTTCAGCTGTAAAGCCATTATTGCCTTTAGAATAACATGTTGAAAATCTTCACAATTATGTACCAAGTTGCATCTCCATTATTCTTTCTAACCACTGCTTTAAATACATATATTCATGTGTTCATTCAACAAAAATTTCTTATCATCTGTGTTTCAGGTACATTACAAGAACTTGGAAAGCAAAGACGAGCAATATGTATGCCTACACTCAAATACTAAGAAAAAATAAATATTAAACAAAAAGTACTGCAGTGCAGTGCCATAAAAACAGTGTCCAATGATAAATACCCTTTTCCATACTCTTGCTCATGCTATTTTCCTGGTACTGAATGTCATTTTTCTCTCCCCACTTATGTGTTTTACTTTTAAAAAAAACTCCAATGCTCAACTCCAGTTTTATTTTTGTATGAGTTTTTTTTTCCACAACTATAACTCTGTTGATCTGTGTAGCAATTAATAACAGCATCATTCAACTTAAACTCAGCATGAGCTATTTTATTTTATTATTAGTCTTTTTCCATGGCTTTGGTTCTAATATGTTTATGAGGCTAAGTACCTTTAGCAAAATATATTAGTTAAGACTAGTGTTCAACTCTTAGCAATAAAAAATGGTTTATTTTTCTTGTTAAACAGGAAAAACAGAAATACAGAAATGAGAATTACCTACAGTATCCAGCTCAAGGCTGAGCCTGCTGTAATTTTTTCAGCCCTTCAACTGTGATCTCACAATGGCTACTCTAAGTATAGCAAAGATGTTTTCCCTTTAGCTAACCAAAGGAAAAAATATTGAGGTAAAAGGGGGGTGCAAAAAAAAAAAAAAATGAAGAGAACAGAGGAGTCCAGAAAATATAAAGTTTAAAAAGTCCAGAGATATAAATAAAGCTCATGGGACAAGTATATCAGGTAGCTAAACTTGAATCTAAAAAACATAAATTGTAACCTGAATATATTGCTATTCATTACAAAAATGCAGTTCTATTAATAAGGAAAAGAGAAAAATGGACATTTGGTAAGTCACTTGCAGGATCTGCCACAGTAAAAGACTATTTCTATCACCAGCTATTAAGATTCATTCATTGATACTCAATGTAAGTTACTAGAAGAGTGTCCTGTAGTTTCTACTCTTTGCTGATAGATATGCCTGTTCCAGTAGATATGCCTGTAGTCTGAAAAAATGACAGAGCCTATGAAAAATTAATCTTCAATAATAGAGAGCAATAAAAAGAGAGTTCTAGTTATAAACAGGCCACTGTTAAACTCTAATGTCTTTTACAAAGGGAGGAAGTGATATTATGTTCACATACACAGGCAAAAAAACACAGAAAGCTGGCAACTTTGGTTTAACAACTTCAGTCATGACTAAAGAATGTACAGAACACAATTATTCATGTGTTTAAAAAAAATCACTCATGGCTGTAGCAGCTCTGAAGACAGGTTAGTCAGGGAGACACATGGCCTCAGAGGTGAACATGATTCCTTATCCAAAGCCCTTTCTCCATTAAAAAACAAACAAACAAAACAAAACCAAAACCGAAACAAACAAAAAAACCCCACACTTTTTATTTTTTATTTTTCTCCAAAAAATTTGAAAAATTTGAGCTCATAATAGCAAATAGTATTAGCAACAATATTGCATAGACATTGTATACATTTTATACCAGGGATCATAACACTCCTCGAGACAAAGACAGGGTAAAAGACACTGATGTGTGTAAACACATGAGAGATTTTAGTAAAGAGATGGAAAATTAAAAGAAATTTTACACTTGAAATACAAAATATCAGAAATCAACAATTTATTCAATAGTTTAACAGCAGACTGAGCCCAGCAGAACAAAGAGCGAGTCAAGCTGATACATGTCAATAGAATTTATCAAATCAAATCAAAGAGAAGAGATAAGTAAGCCCACAAAGGGAACAGAGCTTCTGAGACGTGGCGTGATGCGATGTCCTCACAATGGGCAGCTGAAATCCTAGAACAAGAGGTGGGAATGGGGCAGAGGCAGGATACTGTTGGGGAATTTTCCAAAGCTGATGAAAGAGATCAACTCATAGATTGAAGACATTTAGAAACCTCTAATTAAAATAAATGCAAAGAAAACAACACTGACAAAAATCAGAATCAAACTACTAAAACATATATAAAGATATAGAGTAAAAAAAATGCTGAAAACAACCAGAAAAAAAAAAATGACATGTTTAGAACGATAAGAATGATGGCTGGCTGCGCGTGAAAAGCAATAGTAGCTTGATGACAATAAAATTACATTTTAAAGTACTATTTTTTTTAAAGAAGAACTGACATTGAAAACACTAAAAAATAAAGGCATAAAAGACATATTCAGACTAAAGGTAAAAAATTTGCCTTCTAGTAGATTAATAAGACAAAAATATTTTAAAAACCTCTTCAAGATAGTCTTACATTATTGATGAGGTATTATTTATTTATAGATAGATTTTAACTTTGCTAAGTAAAAGACACATATTGCTGTCTCTTGAGAAATAAAATAAAATAAAATAAAATAAAAAGTACAGGGATATAGCTAAAAACTCAATGTAGGGGATACAAAGAGAATATTAAGACATATTTAATCCAATGGAGTACAAGAATCTCAACACATTATGTTGAATGAAAAATCAGGTAAAGTGAGTATATTCTGTGTGATTTTGCATATATGTAAAGTTCAGAAACATTTATACTTAATCTAAACTAGTAGAGTACAGACAGTAAGTAGGTGCCTGGGGTTGAGGGCAAGGTTGGGGTACACGGCTGTGTGATCAGAAAGGACCCTTTTTATTAGGATGATGTGAATTAATACATTGCCCTCCCTCCACCCCACCCCCTGTGATCCAGATAATCTCCCCATCTCAAACCCTTTAGTTTAATCAAATCTGCAAAGTTCTTCCCTGCCGTGTAAAATAACGCACTATTTTTGTCCTTTGAAATAACATATTCACAGGTTCCAGTGATTAGAGAGTTGTCCTCTTTCAGGAGAAGGCAGGGTCCGGGGAAGAGGGGTGAGGTGTGGCATCATTCTGTCTGCCACAGAAGCCAAATGATCAAACTCATTAAACACAGATTCCCAGGGTTGCTGACATCAGCTGGGAAATGAAAACAGCTGTGCAGGAATCAGCACCATAACCGGACTGATTCAAATATTAGAAACAGGAACTGTCAGCAAAGTAAAAACTCGGTCTTTGTGTGAGATTCTCCCCCAGGGGCAGAGAGAGGTATGCCTGGATGCAAAAACCTATGACATGCAATTTTTGTGAAAAGCAACAGAGTCACCTAGACAGCTAAACTCTGCTACAGGGTAGTCACTGTATTGCACAAAGCTGTGTAGTCATCTTTGGGAGGTCATTTCTTCTGTGCATCTCAGTGAAATTACAGCTGTGCACATTTTGATAGCATGCCCTGCTTCTAGTTTGTGCTCAACAAATATTTGACATCGATCTCAATAAAGAGAATGACTACATTACTATTGAGGACAATGAAATGGATTTGTAATGATCAGCAGAAGACATGATGCTGGCGTGAGCACCTGCTTTTCTGTGAGGGGCTATCTGGTTTGGGAAACATGGCAAATTAGTAATATTTAGTCAAACACCCAGGTTTTCCCCCCAAAACCAATGTTAAGTCACTGTGTCCCTGAATTTAATTCATTACTTTAAAAATAGTTTGTTCCTTAATGGAAACCAACCCTTTCTTCCTATTCTTCTTGCCCTCAAATCCATTTTGACTGTGGATACAGTCAAAAGCCCAATTATTAACTTCCCATAAATTTATAAGCCCCTTTTTAAAGTTTATCCTCAGCAAATCCCATTGTGTTACCAGTTGGAGTCTGTTAAACAAGCAGAAAGCTGTCACCTTTTCAGTTAAGCTAACCTGACCAATTTAGGACTTACAGACACTTAGCTCCACACATTAAGCTTTCTGTTCCTACAGGTCTTTGACCGAGCTTATTTATTCAGCTTAGGTTTGTGAGAAGAGTTGTCTGTCAGCCGGCTCTTCTTTAAACCCATATGTCTGTCTCTTGAATTTTATCTCAGAAGCCTTCATATACATAACTACTTATTTTCCTTTCAGGAACACAAAGCACAGTCTTTTTTTTTTTTTTTTTTTTTAACTTTCAACACAATATATCATTGCCCTAGTCTTTGCAGAGATAGATCTTTAACTATTAACTATTTACATGTCTGTACTTCCTAGAATTGGTGACATAAACATTCCTAAATTAGTAAGGAACGGCTGTTTTAAAGAATATATTTTTTCTTCTCTGTTTCTCTGTTCTTGGTTAACAAAAGATAATGAGGAAAATAACTGCACCTTATGTAATTAAACAGGTTACTGGTGAATTTAAATTGAGGACATAAGAGTTTATTTCTCTACCAGTCAATGAAATAATAGTTTCTTTTATTGTTGTATCAGGCTCATTATGATTGAGAACCAATCATACTTGCCAGGAATTACTATGTGTAAAATAATAGGAAACAGAGTTTCTCTCCTATTCTTGGAGAATACTTAGATCATTTTTCATTAAGAAGTAGTTTGTGCACATCTTGGTCCTGTCCAAACACACCCAGCCCCAGCAGAAGAAACCAGAAGCTGTGGAGTGTGGAAAACTGCAAACAGGGGACTCAGGGCCAGGCACAGATAGCATCTGACATTGGCCTGCTCCAGAGACCACCCAAAAGACTGTGAGTCCTAGCAGATCACTTAATACATAGAAACAAATCCAAACAAGGAGCCAAAATGGGTAGACAAAAAACAAGCCCCAAATGAAAGGACTAAAGAAGTCTCCAGAAGAAGAGATAAATGAAATGGAGATAAGCAATCTATCAGATATATGCTGTCTACTAGAGACCCACCTTAGAACAAAGGACTCACAAAGACTGGAAAAACAAAACAAAAACCTCCTGGAGGACTTTAAAGAAGAGATCTACAGCAATACAGTCATAGAAGGGGACTCTAACACCCCACTAACTTCACTGGATAGATCTTCCAAACAAAAAATCAACAAGGAAACAGTGATCCTAAATAACACACTAGATCAGATGGGTTTCATTGACATTTACAGAACATTCCACTCCAAAACTGCAGAATAACCATTCTCTTCAAGTGCACATGGGACATTCTCAAAGATAGACCACGTGTTAGGACACAAAACAAGTCTCTAGAAGTTCAAGAAGATTGAAATGATATCAAGCATCTTCTCGGACATATGCACCATGGAATACTATGCAGCTATAAAAACGAAGGATCCCTTACCCTTTGAGACAGCATGGTTGGACCTGGAGAGCATTACGCTAATGGAAATAAGCCAGTCAGAGAAAGACAAGTGTCCCATGGTCTTACTCATATGTGGAATCTAATGAACAAAATAAACTGATGAACAAAATAGATCCAAAGATATAGAAGCATGGAACAGACTGAAGAAATCTCAGAGTGAAGGCTGGGGTGGGTGGGGGGGTGGGGAAAGATTAACATAAGAATTTATGTGCATATATGCATAACCCACTAACACAGACAATAGTGGTGTTAAGGCCTGGGGGGAGGGGTACAGGGTGCAGGGAGTCAATAGGGGGGAAAAAGAGGACATTTGTAATACTTTTAATAATAAATATAAATTAAAAAAAAAAAAAAAGTAGTTTGTGGTTTGAAGTAATGTTTTCCTAAGCAATCATGAGAGCTTCTTTTTTTGTTGTTCTTTTTTTTTCCTTTTAATTTATCTTTATTGTTGAAAATATTACAGATGTCCCCTTTTTATCTCCACTGATCCCCTCCACCCCACATCCACCCCACCTCTAGGCCTTCCCCATACGAATGTCTATGGGTTATGCTTATAAACATATTAGTTCTTTGATTAATCTCTCCCCACCTACTCCCCTATCCCCACCTTCCCTCTGAGATCCCTCAGTCTGTTCCATGCTTTTATGTCTCTGAATCTATTTTGTTTATCAGTTTATTTTGTTTATTACATTATACATATGATTGAGATCATGTGGTACTTGTCTTTCCCTGGACTGGCTTATTTCACTTAGCATAATACTCTCCAGTTCCCTCCATTCTGTCCCAAAGGATAAGAGATCATTCTTTTTTACAGCTGCATAGTATTCCATCGTGCAAAGGTCCCACAGCTTTTTCATCCACTCATCTACTGATGGGCACTTGGGCTGTTTCCAGATCTTAGCTATTATAAATTATGCTGCTATGAACATAGGGGTGCATAAGTTCTTTGTGATTGGTGTTTTGGGTTTCTTAGGATATATTCCTAGAAGTGGGATCACTGGGTCAAATGGCAGGTCAATTTTTAGTCTTTTGAGGAAACTCCGTACTGCTTTCCATAGTGGCTACACCAGTCTGCATTCCCACCAGCAGTGCACTAGGGTGCCCTTTTCTCCACACCCTCGCCAGCACTTGTAGTTCATTGATTTGTTGATGGCAGCCAATCTGTCAGGTGTGAGGTGATACCTCATTGTGGTTTTAATTTGCATCTCTCTGATGATTAGTGACATTGAGCATTTTTTCATGTCTATTGGCCATTTGTATGTCCTCTTTGGAGAAGTGTCTATTTAGTTCTTTTGACCATTTTTTAATTGAATTGTCTGTCTTCCTTTTGTTATGTTGTATGAGTTCCTTATATATTTTTTATATTAACCCTTTATCAGATGTGTAATTGGAAAATATGTTCTCCTATACAGTGGGCTCCCTTTTTGTTTTGTTGATGGTTTCTTTTGCTGTGCAGAAACTTTATATTTTGATGTATGCATAAGAAAGAAAATGACTTTCTTAATACACATGTGAGATTTCTTGAAAATTGGGCAACCTTTTAAAAGAATTTTAGAACTCTAATTCAGCAGAAGATTTTAAAAGCTCACTTAGACCATTGTCTCTTATCCCCTTGTTTCAACTTTTATCACTTAGAGTAAATAAAACTAGGCAGGTAGAAATTCTATCTCACATTCAGAGATCTTCAAAGGACATTGCACACTCTCCCTGGGTAGTTGAACCCAATGCCTAACAACCCTCATATTTTCCCAATGAACTGATTTTCTCTGGTTTTGCCATAGTGGAATCAGAGAACAGTGTATCAGCATGACACTATAGTGAATCTCTACAACTCAAATAGTTAAATTAGACCTTTATCTTAATCAACTAAAAAATAGCAACCTGTTTCTTTGGTCTCTTTAAACAAAATCTTTTTGTAGAAACTCTTTTAATCAAAATAATGGCTTTCTTTAAGTTTTCCAGAATATTTTTGAGTTTAACTTTTTTATAATTTGCGTATGCTGCATCTCAACCCTTTTGAACATATTTGTTATGTTTTGGCATTTTCCAACATTTAAATTCAACTGCCTAAAGTAGAGCCTGAAAATTGCTTTCCTAGCTTCATGTGCAACTACGGCACAGGCATGTGACCAGAATCCACCAATCAAACTCACTGATGTGGAATTTTAACTCACAGGTAAGAAAAATGAGTGCTCAGACACCATGCATATTTCTGTTAAGAAGGTGATGGAGATACATGCCTTGGAGGCACCAGTGACTACCAGGGACCTTTCCTGAAACATAACTGGCACACATGTAAAAAAGCAAGGAAACCTTAATTATCTCCTCACAGGCCACTTCTATAACATGATTCTGGTTTGTCCCTAGGGGTCTATTAAGAGGTTCATCTTTTAGCCCCTAAAGAATTTTCTTAGCTACACAATATAATTTTATAATCACTTTTCAGGAAAATGAAACAGAGGAATCTCCTGCAGTCTATAAGTAAGAGTAATATCACATGTAATTTCACTTTAAAATATTTTATATCTCTATATTTCAAAACAAAATTCAAACTGCTAATATTTCTCAAATCTTGGTCTGAAAATTCCATTTTTAAAAAAATTCTCACCCGAGGTTATGTTTTTTATTGATTTTTAGAGAGAGAAGAAGGAAGAGAGAGAGTGAAACCTCAATATGTAAGAGAAACATTGATAGGTTGCCTCTTGTAGTGGCCCCAACTGGGGATCGAATTTGCCACCTAGGTATATGCTCCGACAGGGAATGGAACCTGACACTTTCTGGTGTATGGGACAATGCTCCAAACAACTTAGCCACCCAGCCATGGCATCAAAATTCCATTTAAGTAATTGATCTCTCTACTCTTTTATAGCAATCATGCATGCCAGTCAAATTGTTCTATTCACAATTCTTGCCACGTAGTATCTTGATGTACCTATACAGAAGAATTATTTAATTTATTCCATAGAATACTTCTTTCCTACTCCCAACAGAACATAGTCAGATGTTCTGTAAATATTTCTCACTAGATAAATTAGATAACATCTCACCCCTAGTGAGGCCCAGTTGCAGGATTAGCTTGAAGAATATATTTGCAGAACACCTATTGCTCAGCCCTCTGCAAGGGAGTCGGGCAAACAATAGCTAGCTTATTACTTGAGTTAGATCCTACTCATTGTTGCTAATTTATAGCCAGAAAATAATTAAAATAACAGAATTTGGCCTGTCATTATTCCAAATTCTTTGCCAGTCAATATATATTTATTATGATTAGTCAACATTATCTATCTCAACCCATCTCAGCCGTTTAACATAGCAAATGTTTATTTCTCAGTCACATATTATTCATTGCAGGTGGCCAGAGTTTTCCTGTGTCTGGTGAACAGAGATCAATAACTCCTCTATTTTGTGATGTTTTTATTTTAACTCTTGGTCCTCAAGGCAGGGGAATATAGGAATAGAAGAAATATAGCAACGTTAAGCCACTTTGGGGCAAAAGTGACATGCCACTTCTGTTCACAGTGCATTGGTCAGAATTGGCCAGATGGCCCTAACCTAACCTAACCTCATAAGAGGATCCTCAAGAAATGTACAGGAAAACATGGAATAGTTGATGGGCTCTATTTGTTTATGTCACTCAGTCTGAACCTAATCTGCTGAATTTTCAGCCTGTTTATAATGAGTAACATTGCAAACAACTTATTTTTAATTGATTTTCAGAAAGATCCATTTTCTTTCCTCTTCTATCTCCTTGCTTTCCCCCATAAGCATACCATACTTTTTTCTTTACTTTATTACATATTTTACTCTTACCTGCTATGAAATTCTTATCCAAAATTATCTGCCTTCCACTCATGGTGTATTTAGATCTGAATTGTAGTTAAGCCCCAATCAATATCCTTACATTTTCAAGGCATCCCAGATATTGAGTGGAATTCATTAATGCCCCTTTTCCAGGTTTCTGTAGCAATTAAGCCACAAAACTTAAAACTAAATCATCTTACCCTTATGTACAGAACATCTGTTAGTCCTAAAGGATACAAATATGGTCAAAAGCTGTACTATAGAAGGCAAATCATATAAGAAGACTTGATAAGGGATATCAGTAGCAGTGACTCTTAGTAATAATATAATACTCAAAATGGTTAATAACTTGGTTACATTAGGTTATAGTACAAAAATCTGAGAAAATAATGCTTTAATGATTGCGGGGGTGAGGCACCTCCAAAGTTTTCTCTCAAATTCTAAATCAATAGAGAAAGGAACAAAGCAGTCAGATATAAGGAAAACAAACTATTAATTTTGTTAGTTGTAAAGCTGATGCTAGAAGGAGACTGGATCTGCTGACACAACCAGACTATTTGGTGATTTCTACCCCTTTGTTAAACCTGCTTAGTAGCAGGCAGAGCTGAGCAAATACAGATATTTCTTCCACTCAGGGACAGACTAGTTATTGAAAAAGAGAAGAGGAGAAGTATAAGTTGAAAGCCAGCTGCTCCTAAAGAGAGGAAACTATAAAAGAATTGAGTCACGCAGGTTCATTTTCTTCTCTCTCTCTATACCAATCAGTCAGGCAAATCACTTTGCCTCTCATGGTGAGGATTCAGCAAAGGGCTATAAAAAAAGAGATGAAAGGTACCTCCAAAACCTTTCACTACAGGGGAGAAGAATTTTCTTCCTCCAGAGAAACATGAAGGTGAGGAATGAACATTTCCCCTTTCAATGGAAGGCATCACAAGAGAGTGGAGCTGGAGTTGCTCTATGAAGAAATGTTGTAGGGAAGCGCATTGCCTGGTAATTGGTATAGAGGTGGGAAAATATACTCCACGCTTGAGCTGCAAGACTTTGTTGGAATATTTTCTCCAGGAGGATAGGTTCTTTGTTATGATATAAATAGCTCCCCTAGCACCAGAAGGAAATGTTGCATGTACTGGGCATTTAGTAAATAGATATTGAATGAAAGGAGGTAAAGGACAATTTGTGAGGGTTTTAAATTTGGAACTTAGGAATTAGAGTTTTATCTTATAGAGATGTGTGTAGATTTTCAAGCAAGGTCTGACAGGGACAAACTATCGCTGTAGGAAGATTAATCAGGCAATGCTTTATGCAATGCTTTGCATTACCAAGAGTCTTGAGGGAGGGAGTTCAATTAGCAGATAATTGCAATAGCCTTAGGAGGATCGGATGGTGGCTTTGATTAAAGTAGAGGAGGGTGGGCCTGGGAGAGAGTAAAGGACAGTTATGTAACAGCCCATGGAGGAAAACTGGCAGGCCTGATAAATGACTAGAAGAGGGAGTGTGGAGGGGAGTGATGATCATCTGACTCCTTATTAATTGAGCGCTTACCGTGATGTAGGACTCTTGGAGGAGTACGTTCAAATGTGCAGCATCACTATCATTCTTTTAGTGGGATTATGGTGCTTGTAAGGAAAAGCTCACGGAAAACAAATGAAGATGTCAGGCATGGATTCTGAGGATCACTGGAATATCTGTGCAGAGATAGTAGCTGGAAACGTGGAAACCAATGCAGGCTAACCATATTTTGTAATTAAGAGATTAAGAAAGCAAAATGAACTACTGGAGATCATTTAATAGGGAGAGGGCCTCAGAATTTTGTGTTGTTTTGAGTTTTATGATCTGTTCTGAAAACTTATATCAACAAGTATTGTGTCAATTTTATCACTGAAATGTATTTCAATCACTGTAATTTTTTTATACATTTAAATATAAAATAGTGATATTAATAAATATATGAGCCTTTAATAACATAGTTATTATATTTGTATTAAATCCAGGATAACAATAACTAAGTATGAATATGCATGTAGAATATGCAAATTGCAAATATTAAAGGAAAAGAATCCAGTACAGGGTGTTAAACTCAAGCTAGGTTGAACACACAGAGATGAGGTATACTGACAGCAACAGGAAATAGAGTTTAAAAAAAATAAAAGAACGCTTGATCAAATTTATCTCCACCCTCAAAAATAATAAAGACTCATAAGAAATAAAAGAAAGTAAGGAAATATTTTCTTCTCACTATTTAATCATATATATAATGATACATATATGATGAATCATATATATAATGATGCATTTTGATAGCACTCATTGTGTCTAAATCTGGGAGCTTCATAATGACAAGATTATGTTTTGTTTTGGGTTTAAAAACACAAGGTTTTGAATACAATCAGAGTACTTTCATTTTCCTTTTTAATTAAAAAAAAAAAATGAAGAGGTTATTGCAGTTCAGCCTATTGCTCAAAAATGTGTCAGCTTTGGCACTTAGGTTCATTCATAGAATCCCATAAAGATGATTTTCTAAGGGAAAAAGGGAATATCCAGAAGTTTAGGTCTTTTACACCATTAACGCTCATTGACACAAAGCAACTTCATGAGATTATTTTAAAATAATTACTTATTGCATGTAATGGGAGAATTATCTGTGCCTTTAATTTCCTCCTGTTTTATAATCATTTGTTCAAAATACAATAACTAATGTTAAACAATAATTCTTTATACAACCTAACCATTATTTTCTTTTGTTAACCAACAGAAGCTTAGAATCTTTAGAAATAGACATAGATATTCTCCCATTTTTATTACTAAAAACTATCACCCACATTTAAATACAACAGTCCTAGGAATCAACAGACACTTAGTTGTGTCCTGGGTAGAAATATGCAAATAATAATAATAATAATAATTAAGACAGCCAAAAGGACAGATTATTAAATAAAAAATAGAAACCATATGAGAAAATGGTTGCAACATTAATTAGTACTTCATTTAAGTATACTTTTAAACTTTGTTTTTTCATCAGGCAGGTAAGTGTGCCTATGAGCCCACATTTCTTTGAAGTCTGTAGCAGAAGTCATTATATGTTTTCAACAAAATAGCACTGACAGTGATTATTCTACTCATTAGAGTGAATTTTCTGTTTGGATCATCTCAGTTTTTCTGTGAGTGATGAGAGAATATTTTCCCATGAGGTTGACTGCAATTCCGTAGATACTGTGATGTCGCACATTAGACATGGCCAAGGCAAGAAAGGAGATACTCAGCATGTTCAGTCATGCTACTCTAAATGTATATGCCCGTGGCTTCTTGCACACACCATACGTAGGCCAAGGGCATTTTGATGGCTGCTTGCTCCAGGCAACAGCCAACAGATTCCAACTTACATGTGGGTTTCAGTCTGTTTTCAGTGAAGAACTGGGTTTAGGGACGGTCAATGCAGGATGCACTCCTTCCTCTTTGCGATCCAAAGGACACATGCACAATATATCCACACCTTAAAGTAGGGAAATAGAATGATTTTTTAAATTTTAAAACTAAGTTGAATTAAATGTAAATGTTTTAAATTTAAATAAATGCATGACCAGGTTTCTAATTATTTATTCCAGGCAATAGGAGTGTCTTATTTCATTATTGTAATTTTGTTATTCTATGGTTATGTATATGAGCAAATACAAAACATTGATTACAAAACCAACAACATACATTGATTGAAAGTAAAACCTTGAACAGAACTAATTTATTATAATCACCGATTTTGCATTGGTTTCCAAATTATTTCTGGGTACCCCTGGGTACACAATGAGGAGTCTCATATCTATCAAATCACTTTATATTGCTGTTTCCCATCCCTAATATTGCTACACTTATTCAAGCTACATTGCTTTCACTTGGATGACTGTTTATTTCCTAACCAGTTACTCTGCGGCAATCTCTCCTATGCTTAGCTGCCAGAGCTCTCGCTCCAAAGCACTGCTTTGGTACTGGGTTACATTACCCTCTGAGCAAAGTCTTTCCTACTTCCTAGCAAATTAAAAATACTCACAATTAAGGCAGATAAAAATGTTCCTTCTCCTCTTGGAACTGTCATCTATCTGATGAGAAAGTTTTATAAAAATGAGTCATAAAAGACATATTTGAAATGTACTAAATATTATTTTTCCCCCAGGAAAGTTACTGATCACTATTTGATAGAAAAGGTGATATTTGATCTTTGCCTTAAGAAATGAGTATAAATCAGCAGGTGAAATTGGAAAATCAGGAGAGCAGAAGAATATTCATGATATGGAGGGATCATATGAGCAAGGGCAAAATTATTTCAAAGTATAGTATCTATTTGGGAAATAGTATTTACTTTGGTATACATGGAGCAATGTTTTCCAAAATATTTTTCAAGGAATACCACCAGTCTTGCAAGAGATTCCAAGACAGAAAAATAGGACGCTGATGAAATCCATGGCTAACTTACTCTGTGCAATTCAGCATCTTATGTTTGTTTGTTTCAACTGAATAGTGAGTTAACATGTTAAAGGTTCTGAGAGGTCTTTATTTTTATTTAAAACTTATCCAGAATTTTGCAAATATTTTACCATGGAATCATACCTCCTCTTTAAAAATAAGACAGCTTTTGATATTGATTTGAATTGTTATATAAGAAATTTGATGGAACACAAATGATTTCTGAAGTTCTTGCACAAAAACAACCATATAAGTGTCATGAAATAACAAAGACAACTGTTACAGAGCCTAAAGCACTTGTTAAGAGCACATACTTAGTGGGGCCTGATACAGAATGTTTCATGTTAAAGACATCAAAATTTCTATTTATTCTCATTTTAATTTTTGTATAGAAAATTTGACAACATGAATTACAAACTACTACATCTTCTTTTTCAGCCCAGAAGGAGATGGGATTGGGGAAAGGGACACATGGAGATGTAAGGCACTGGCCACTGTAACTAACATTAACTGGCAGCAATATATTAACACTGATGGTAAATTTTAAATAAAATTGTAATAAAAAAGAGAATTACCAGTATCTGTGTTACAGATAGCAGAGAGTAGTTCATTACTGCATGGTTTCAATTGCCCATTTGGGTGTCATTGAAAACAGAGGGCTCAGAATTAAGCAATGGTATATCATCTTGCTTTTACACTAGTTAAGGACCTACTTAGAATGTATCCCATTTCACCACTTAGTTATTATCAAATAATTTCCATCTTCCAGATACAGATACTCCTCAGGATAATCTGTGTTCTAATGCAATTTACCTAACATCTTTAATGTTTTTTTAGCTGAGTAATCATAGTATTTACCCCTGTGCAGTTAGGAGTAGATTAAATAATATACTGAAAGTGCTTGGCATGGCCTTAGGAATATAATCACTCAATATATATCTATACATTATGGTGCTGAGCACAATCACAACATTGATGTTGTTGTGAAAGTCCTGTCCAGTGAACAGGATTTGTGAATATTTATATCCCTAATTGTTTGACTTGTGATAAGTAAAGTTTACACCTGAAAGATATTTGGTCTGGCTAAAGTTCTTTATTTTAACCTGTGTAATTATATTTATCAAACTATGTGAGAAAGAGCTTTTAAACAGAATTCTCTTACTTGTCAATGTCACTTATTTAGTAACATTATTTGGTGTTGTTTAAATTATCTGGGTTACAGCTCCAAAGTATGCCTTGAGTTAAAGTCCTGGCCTTATGAGTAATTTCCCTGGATTTGTGTGATGTATGACACCCAGAGTTGGGTAGACAGAAACAAAGACAAGATGAAGAGGAAGCAGAAGAGGGGAAAAAGACCATGAAAAAAGCTGTTTATTCATAAGCAACAGAGGTTGATTTTTTTATTGTCTCTCTAATTCAGATACTATAGTTCTTGTTGATTTATAAGGATGTTAGAGGATAAGAAAAACCCCTTAGCTTCGGGATGTATTTCCTGACTTCGAATATCCTTCTTACAATGTTTTTCTAATACAGCACACCCAATTATTTGGCAAAGCCTTCCATTATTCATTGATTTTGAAAAATTGACATGATAAGGCACTCCTGGGGCATGGTGAAGCAAACCTATAGAAATAATGATGGAGGTAGGCATGTCACTGAAGCAAAGCAGGGGAACACATCATTCCTGGGAAAGGAAGAAAATCTGCATGAAAGCTACACAGACTTTAATAAATATGAACTATGTAAGCAATATTTTTGCACATGAGAATTGCTTAATTCTAAGAAGATGAACATGAACTCAGGGTTTAGTTTCTAGTTAATTAGACAACCTACATATTGGGCTCGGGGTCATCGCTGTCCATCACATTACAATTCTCTTAGCTGCCATGGACATTCCATCCTTTATTTCCATTCCCTAGTTGTTGTTTTTTTTTTTTTATCACTGCTAAATAATTTAATAATAGCACACCATAGCTAGGATGTTCCTGCAAGTGTTCTTCCTGACTCAGAAGGAGAATTACTCTATTCTATTTTGAAAGTAGAGAGAGAGAGAGTAAAAACCTTGAGATATGAATGGTGCACCCTGCTTTGTCAAGGGTAAAAGTAGAAAGGAATCAACATAAGCTAAATATATAATAAAAATTAATAGGAGAAACTGCAATTGAAAAATAAAAATATATCTGTTTTTTAAATGAATAAGGGAGCCTATTCTGAACCATGGTTAGGTCATCCCTAGAGCAAGAGTTGTTCTATTCCTCCTAGAAATTTGGTTAAGTTGAATAAATAATTGTCTCCTTTATGTTTTAGTTAGTTTAAATTTCTACATAAAACAGTTTGAGTAATAGAATTGTGGAAGTTAATAAAGGGAACCTCAACTAAAAGTGGAGTTAGAAAGGCCTGGAGAGGGAGATCTCAAGCTCTATCACGCCTAGGTCAATTACCACAAACAGGAAACCACTGGTTACCAAAAGGGAAGATGACATCAATTTAGAGTCAAGTAAATCAGATACAGACCCCAACAGGAAGAGCTGTACTTTACACTCCCTAAAAGGAAATGTAACTACTTTAATACTCCAGTAGAGGAAAGAAAAATATTCCTCTTTCCCCAAGAACAAGCCCAGCCAATGGAAACACCACATCTCTGCCAGTGAGAAGCTACTGCCACCTGAACTCTTACTTTCCTCCAATAAACTTTCATTTTTCTTTTCTGATAACTTCCTTACCCCACCTTCCTTTCTATAAAAGCCTTCCATCTTGAACAGATGAGATGCTGCCTGATTCATGAATCATTTAATAAAGCCAATTAGATGTTCAAATTTACTTAGTTAAATTTTGTTTTATCAACAGGATGCTGGAAAAATGAACAGCAACTTTATGGTAAATGCAGACACTTCTGGAGCTGTTTTTGTCTTATTTTGTATGTGTTTTTCCCCAGTTTATAATTGAGCCTTAATATCTTTATTTACTATAATTTGAATATATTTAGGAAAACAATTTATACTGCTTGTTGAAAGAGTCCTTCAGTTGCCATCTGATTCAACTGTACTGTTAAATTTTTAATCTCCTTTATTTTTTATTATATCAGGGTTTTTATTGCTATTATTAAATGTATTGCTTAAAGGACAATAAGATTTTTATTTGGAAAACAGTTAAACAAAATATACTGTATAGTTTTATTAAATGGTACTTATACAATATTTTATCTTCTTGAATGTATTATTACACATATTCAAATAAATACTGAACATAATATTTCTGAAACAAGGTGTTATTTTAGCTCTGAAATAATACATGTGATTCTGTAGTTACCATGATAACTAGTTTTTATTTTACAAAAGCACAGATATACAAAGCAAGAAAAACTAGAAAAGAAAATGGCAATTTTTCCAGAAATGGCATATTTTATTTAACTCAAACATTGAGTTTATTTTTCTTGCAACTGATAACTTTTAAATCTTTATTACAAATAAAGCATAAAAAGAAATTTAAACTTTAGATTTTGTAATTCATTTTAAATAAAATCTAGTAAGTGTGTATGATGTACTAAATGGCCTTGGGTGAAATCAGAAAGTGACTAGTTACATGATTAGTCATTCATTCTGAGAATTATCTGGTTTCCTTTTAGGCATTGATGAGATTTTCAAAATGATTCTCAAGATTATTGTGTTTATAAAGAATGGCCATCCTGAAATAAAAGTGGAGATATAGTTTGGCTTTAGCTATGTTGCCTAAAATTTTGTTTTATTTAAATATTTTTAATAAAGGTCCACCAATGTGCTCTACTCATCAAGGAGCATTGTACTTTTCTCCCACCCTTGTAAACTCTCCAGTTCCTTTCGACTAACAACATTAAATATAATTTACTAAAATATATTAAGTGTAGAAAAATTATGATCAAATTTTGAGGTCATTTCTAAAGAAGCACTGATTTTTGCTTGAAAAGCAAAACCTCAGTTTTGACTTGACTTTTATTCAGAATTACATATTTTTATTGCTATAAAAATTTTAATCCAGGTTAAAAAATTGTTGAACTATCTCTAATTATTATAATTTTAATTAGCTAGTTATTAATAATAGAAGAGAGCAAAGGGGAGGCCAGACATGATAAGCATGGTCATCTGGGCAGCTTCACCAGGAAGCTGCAACTTCACACTCCCCAGGAAAACAAGTCCATTCTTTTTTGAATGGACTGGGGAAAGAGGCCCAACAAAGGAGAAGATGGGTGCATGTGCAGTGAATTTGGGGTGACTGAGGGAAGGTGCTTGCCTTTCTGTTTAATCTAGGAACAAAGATAACTGGCTAGAGGGAGTAGAGCTACTACAAGCCCACAAAATCTTAGGTTAAAATCCTCAGACACAAGAATTCTCTCTCTCTCATTCCTCTTGCTTTGCTCCTGTTTCCTTTCTTTTTTTAAAAAAATCTTTATTGTTGAAAGTATTACAGAAGTCCCCCTTTTTACTACCATTGACCCTGTCCACCCTGCTCCCACCCTTGCCCCAGGCTCTTGTTTCCTTTCACTCGCTCATGCACTACCCTGGACTGCAGCTGGGGACACAAGCTAAGCTAGCCTGAGGCTGAACTGGACTGTGCAAATGTGGAGTGGAAACTCTGGACACTGGCTTTAATCCTAGCTCTGCTGAAGTCAAAATAGAATTATTGTTTTTTGCTAGATGGAGGGAGATGGGACCTTGGAAATGAGGGCTTTCATTCCACAAAAATAAAACTCCATGACACCACATCCTCCCATGGGATCCTCTGGAAATTTTTATTCCAGCAGACCCCAGAAACCCACTTCCACTGGCAACAGGCGGGGACACAGAAAGCACCTCACCGATAACAAAATCTCTTAGTTGCACAACTGTATGAGGAACATTCTTGACCAAATACAATTTTGATATAGCCTCAACCATTATTTGATATCTGTTTCATAATTATCTGGAAATTAAAAGCATCCTCAGCATGCTCAATAGCAAAACTCCTTACAGGGCTCAATAACAAGGTACTTCTCTTTAAATTGGTCCTAGGTCAAAAGTAGTTGAAAGGCATTTTTCTAAAAATCTGTCCAATTGCTGGCAAGGACAATTTTGTTCCCCCAAGAAATACCTACTGGGCCTTTCTTTGTGAAATTCCATATCTCTGAGCAAGTCTGTGAAAAAGCAGTAGGACCCATTATTATCTCTTTTTCCAGTTTGGACCTTTAAATTTTCTCATCCTAAAATTTCACCTGTTGTCCCTTCTTCTAGAGAACCCAGGGTCCAATAATCTGTGCTGAGATCCCCCTGAGTACTCGGTAATAGAGTATTTTGAAATGTTTAATTTGAGGGTGTGATTTAAAAGTAAATAAAATAAGCAGCAAATGGCTTCTTACCCACATCCTGAAATTAAATAGTCTGTAATGAAATCACAGGATTAATATATGTGCTACCTATAGCTTTAAGAGGAAAAAGGCGAAAAATTATTGTGGAAAATAGAACCCGATCTACGAAATGAATCCCAGTAGCATTTCAGCATGTTAATTCTGTCTCTCCTTTATTTGCTTTTAAAAAATCTGCCTCTCCACCTGCTAGAGGCGTGGACAAAATTATCAACATTCTTAGAGCTTTGTTATTCAAAAGGTGGTTCAATCATAAACATCAGCTCACCTGGGAGCTTTTTAGAAATTCATAATCTTAGGCCCTACTCCAGATGTGCTCACTCTGAATCTGCATTTTAGCAAAACCCTTGGGTGATTGTTGTACACATTAAATTATGAGAAGCACTGCTCTAGAGGCTATGTAGATATTTATCACTTGTCATCCTTTTCTGCCTAGACCCTCAAATGATCACAAACAAGATATCTAACAGCTCAAATAATCACCTCATGTGTTTATGCCCATGGACCAATGTGGATTGGAATGCAAGCTGTGAGCAAACACACACAACTCCCTTGTGGCACACATTGTTCAATGCTTTTATGTATACTTTCTTACATAATTTTAGATCAGTCTCTGGCAGGTATTCTGACCCTGTATGAGCAGAAACTTTTCCCTTCTTTCCTTTTAGATCCTTTGGCTGGTCTAATAATTAAATTGACATAAAGTGCACTCACAGGCAAAAAACAAATTTAATTTCATACCTATAAGAACCCCATAAAAGATTGTAAGGCTCAAAAACAAAAAGCTGAGGCTCATATATATATATCATCCTGAGCTAAGGAGAAGGGGTAAGGGTTTGGGGCTTCAAAGGGTAGAAACACAAGTCATAGGAAGACAAGAAGAGCAAATGTTTGGTAAACAGATGTTTGCTTTGCCAAGCAGATAAGTTTTTCCAACATAAAGTGTTATCTCTGGTAATAGCTGTCTTCCTGGTATAAGCCCCCTATCTAATTTCTTTTTGGCAATTAAGGGAGGGGTAAAGTCTGCTGGGTCTTAATTGCCTTCGGCTCACTAAAATACAGGTGGCAAAGTGGCACATTATGGAGCTACAGATTCTGCTTCCCCTCAACCCACACTGTTGTTGTTATTATTTTTCCCCTTTTTTATTGAGTTTATTGGGGTGACAGTGGTTAAAAAAAGTATACATGTTTCAGGTGCACAATTCCATAACATATCTGTGCACTGTATTGTGTTCACCTATTATTATTATTTTGGAGTAACATTCTGCTTCCCTTCAACCCACACTTTATTATTATTATTGTTGTTTTTGTTAATATTTAAATTTACATAATAATAAGGAAAGAGGCCCAAAAGATCAATTAAGATTAAATGACTTTCTTAATATTGTACAACTAGTAAACACCGGACTATTTTATTAAGACTATAGATTAGCTTCCTAATTGATCTCACTGATTTCCATCTTACTATTCTTCATATTATTTCCGGAATAATTTTCCTCATATGTATAGCTAATCTTACCAGTTACATGCTCAAAATCTGGGATAGATTCTCATAAGATTTAGGAGAAACCCTTTCTGACTTTTCTTTGCATATCTTTCTTTTCATATGTGTTACTACTATAATTTTAGACTTTTACCAAACTAAATTGTTCTTAGCTCTTTTAGCTTGTTTGTGTGTTCTTTCCACTGCTAAAATATTCTTACTCTTTTCATTCAAATGATCAACTTCAATTCCTTTTTTAAAACGTCTTTTATCACATCCTCTAAGAAGCCTTCGCAAGCCGTCTCAGTCTGATGTAAATAAACCCTGCATCTAACTTTAACAATCCTTATCTCATGTTATTAGAATTTTTTCTTTCCTAATACCCTTACCGTTGGAATGACGAGCTTTTGAATGTATGACACTTTTTTTTTCTTTCTCAGTAGCTTTTAGCACAGTACTTGGCCTAGAGTAGGCCTTAATGAACGTTTATTGCATGAACTAAGGTAACACAAAAATTTAGTAGGACAGAATGGATTTGAAAGATCAGTTATTTAGAGCAAGTAATGATATTTCAGAAAAAATCAATTTGGTCCTAATCCTAAAACACTGTATTTTTTTCTCCTGCCTTCATGTCACTTTCCTGCTATCCATAGATGTGATTCCACTATATGAGGGAGAATCAAAAGTAATCAGGGAGACACTCCTCTTGATAATAAATGGAAAAGATGCATGAGGAGGTTCTAGTCAATGATACAATATTTGGTTTCTATATTATATAAAATAATAACAATTAGGTTTCATTTAATTTTGTTATATAATAGGCACATTGTTGGTACTTGATAGTTGTCTAGTTAATTTTAATTTTTAAAATCTCTGAGGTTTATATTGTCACCCATTTTATAGATTAGTAAATTGAAATTTAGGGAAGTTATTTTGTTACCCAGAATCACACAGGCTGAAAATTACAGAACCCAGGTTTTTCCAATTCCAATGTGACTTTGACAGGATTCAGAAGCTCTCTACTCTCCTGAATTATCACTTTAACTCAGATGAAGCCTTAAGAGGATCCACCAATTTCCTCTAGAAATGGTGTTCCTGGAGCCATACTGTAGACAGGAGTAGATCTGTCCTTCTGCAAGCTTTCTGAGCTGGTAACTTATACTGACACTGACTGGGGTGGGTGTAGGGGTAGAAAACCATGGTTTACGTCACAAATGAAAATAACATTCTTCTCATGATCTTCACTGATTCCTTCAGCTGGAAGTTCTCCAGTTACTCAGGTTCTATTTAAGCATTTTGATACCTAGTTTCACTAATAATACATTGCTTCCCCCTTATCTTTAGGCTGCTTTCCAGAGACTCTGGAATATGTCCTTGGCTTTTGAATTGAGGTCTTTGAAAGTCCAAGGAATGTTGCCTCTTACTCCCAGTTTTCTACCTGTAGGCATTTTCATTTTTTTCCAGGAAATAGAAGCAGTGTTCACAGAGATTGTCACTGGTGAGCTGAGCTGGGTCATTGTCATACCTAAGCGAGCCACAACTCTAAGTCTGTGTGGCACTTTTTTTTTTAATAACTTAAATCTAACTAAGGTATTAAAGACCTATAAATAAAATGTTGAAGCCACTTAATTATTTTGACATACTCTGTTACTTAATATTCCCTGAGATTTCACATGTTAATTTCAGTCTACAATGAATTTTAGAGCCAAGTTTAAAACTCTCAAAATAGAATTTTAATGGAAATGCTAAGATATTCTCAAGTATAGCTGCATAAAAGCTGCAGCTTTTTAAAAACCATTTCCATCACTGTTTAAAACATATGGCAGCTCTTTTTTGGAAGTTTTCTGATGGTATGTAGAATTTGTAGTTACAAATATTCTGCCATTAAAATAAGCTCACTCAACTTCACCTTTCTGAATTAGCAGAACTTAACTATTCATTGTCAACTGATTCATGAATATAGAACCAAGCTCAATTTGGAACATATGGCCTAAAGATAATAAATTTAAATGCCTGATGTAAAGCAAATTAGAATTGGGATTGTAATGCTTATAGTTTTTCTACAAGACTCTTTTAACATCTGTCCAGAAACTTTAATTTTTTTCAGACGTTTTTACACATATGCTGCTTGAAATCTCTATATATGTATTGTAACTTTCCTTCAAGAGAATAATTAGAAAAGTTAGTTATTATTTAAGAATAGTGGCATGTGTGTGAAAAACTAAAATTGTACAATCATCACTTTTAGAAGGTCCTTAAATTTTATCAATGTACCAAAATAATAATATTAGGAAGAAAAAATAAATTGTTGGTTGAGGTTTGAAGAGGTAAAATGTCTCTAAATGGATTTCTTTATAAAAGTAAACACCATATCAGATAGGCCTTTTCCTTCTCAGCTTTCCCATGCATGACAGGAACTAGGGTTTGGAAACTGGATTTCCCATTATCTTCTGCCGGTATGGTTAGATTCCACCAGTGAGAGGTATTCTCAAAATAGCTGGGAAACAGAAGAAAGGGAAGTATAATTATTCTTCAGACAACAGCTGAGAGCAGGCACATAGCTTTGGCAGATATCAGTCATGAGATTTTGCAGCCACTTCATGTGTTCTGAGAATCATCCACTTCATTGCTGTAGTCCCCTGCGTCCTCTGAGCCCTCTGAGAACACCAATGGCAGTTTTTAACAATCCCCATTCTCTCTGGTTTTGTGAAATCTACTAGGAGCTTCCCAACCTTCACTGCCCTAGATTTTCCAACATTTATGTAAACTTCTCATTTCCAGTATTAAATCCTTTCTATTTGAAACACCTCTAGTAGTTTCTGTACTCGTGATTTAGCTGACTGATACATCTACTACATGAACTTGTGATTTGCTTGAAGAAATTGGGCCAGATTTCTGTCATTTGGATATATGAGTATATGTATACAATTGTAAACCAATTTTTTCAACAATTTAAAGCTTTTCATCAACACTTTATTTATATATGATTTCAAGAGAAAAATGTGTTAAAAATCATTGACAATAATATCATCAGAAATTACCACTGGTAGGGATGGACCCTTAGCCACCAGCATTTACAGTCAAAGCCCCTGTGTTGTATGCACACTTTAGAATGCATCATTTATACCCCAGGCTACATAAAGGGCACTCTGACATTGTGTAGGACAACCTATCTAGCTATGCCTAATGGCCCTGTTGGCTTACTGTTTTTGTTAAAGAAAAAAGTCATGCTTCCAAATGTCATAAATATTTTTAAAGGGACATAATTATACCAGGCTAGTTTTCAAAGTTAAATTTGAATCATAGTATATGGTTGAATGCACATACACACATACACACACAGAGTTTGTATTTGCTTAAAGCCATGTGTATAATGTAGGATTTTCATATCTTCATTTATTCAACAAATGTGTGTTGAGTGTGTGCCATGCCAAGCACTGTGCTAACAGTTGTGTATATAATGAAGAAAGGCAGGTATTTTTTCTGTCCCAACAGTGCTTATGCTTTAGTGTTGAGACAGACATTAATAGTATATAAATGTATAGATGGGTAACTCATTAGGTAGAAAGCTACACTCAGAAGAGTGATACTGAAAGTCTAAGTTATTTAGGAGAATACCTGATCTAGTCTAAGGGATGTAAAGGGTGAGAGTCACTGAGTAAATATTTCTCTATAAAATTTTCCTAAATGAGTAATATTTGAGCTGAAATCTGAAAGCTAGTGTATCAGCTGGAGTTCAGCCAGGGAAGCAGAACCATTACAATGGTAATGGAATCAGGGATGCAGTAAAGGTGTTAAGCTTCACAGTCATACAAGAAGGTAAGGGAACTGAAGGGTGGAAGAGTTAGAGGACAGAAAATAAGTCACTCACTTCTGCCTGAAGTTGCTTTCTTGGGTAAACTAGTGGAAGCCTGCAGAGGAATTTGAGAAGCCAAGAAAACTCAGTCCCACCCTACCGGCGTGGCCCAGTGGTTGAGCATCAACCTAGGATCCAGGAAACCAAGGTTCGGCTCCCAGTCAGGGCACATGCCCGGGTTTCGGGCTCAATCCCCAGCAGGAGGCGTGCAGGAGGCAGCCATCAATGACTCTCATCATTGATGTTTCTATCTCTCTCCCTCTCCTTTCCTTTCTCTTTGATGTATATATAGATACAGATATATAGGTATATTTGAAAACACAACCTCCTAAGATAAAGGGAATCTGAGAGGAAGCTATTGTTTCTGTGTAATCTCTACCTTTGTTTAGGTCTGGGGCTATTGTTAGTTATCAGGTTTTCAGCATATGGGAGAAACACAAGTAGAGGAGAAAAAGAACAAGTTGGAACCCACCAGGTACCTCTGCTTCTCTCAGCCATCTATGTGACCATAAAAATATATTTAAAGTGTAGTGACTGCTCCCTCACTTTCACTTTTCAAATGTTCCACAAGTTGCTTATTGGGCCAACTCTAACCAGGAACCCTACAGAAAGGGATTGTAGACAATGTCTGTCCCTATTGAACAAAATGGCCAATAGAAAAATATAGTGTACATGAGTAGGAGTTAACTAGATGAGTATTTCAGGAATAGGCAAAATAGAAACTAGAAGCAGGGAGATCAGTATATTATATTCAACATTTGTATTGTTTAATACAAGGCAAATCCTTGCTTCTATACAACTTTTGATCAAAACTTATTTTGTAGCTTTATATTTACGAGAAGTGAATTAAGAATTAAAAGCTGGATTTAAGCACCTTATATAGAATCTTTAAAAAAAAAAAAAAATCAATATTACAAGCAAATACAGTACAAAGAAAATTTATACTTGTCATTTCTAACTTACTCTTAAAGAACAGAGTATTAAGTAAAAGAGCAACTGAAGAGTCAAGGAATGGTACCTGAGTGCCCTGGCCCGTGCGGCTTAGTTGGATGAGCAGCGTCCCATGTACCCAAAGGTCACTGGTTTTGATTCCCAGTCAGAGCACATACCCAGGTTGTGGATTTGATCCCTGGGGGGGGAATAAGGGAGGCAGCCAATTGATGTTTCTCTCTCACATCATGTTTCTCTCTCTCTCCCCCCTTTCTCGCTCTCTAAGATTAATAAAAATATATTTAAAAGAAGAAAAAGAAATGGCATGTGAGAGAGCTTGCAACTCAGACCTGTGTTGAGTATATCACATGGAAGTTAAAGTGATTCTGAATTGACTCTCCTCAGGATCTCTGTCGGACACACATATTTGCTGTCCTCTAGTCCAGACAATTTTCTTTTGGTTTGAGCCATGGAATTATTCACAGATTCATATTCTTTCACAAAGTTCTTGTGCATGGTGGAGCAAATTCTTATGTCATGTGACCTATGCAATTAGGATTTTCAGTAAGTTCCAGAGACTCACTTCTTTTATTCCGCTCTGCCCCTGCTACCCCTCTTGATTACTATTTGGCTATTATTTCTAGGACCTGTATGACTCAGGCAATTTTTTATTAAAATAATAATTATGATTGTTCATTATATATAAGGAAGTGAGACTGTAAAAACATCACTTTCATACTTCTATTAATAAATATCGAGCAACAAGTAAAAGAAACCAGCCATTAAAGGGGAAACAAAATTAGACAACTACATGTAAAATCAAGACTTTTGTTCAGACTAAAAGATACTATACCATTTGGATTTTATTCAATTTTGATGAAAACATCAGCGAGAAACCTCAATACCATATGTTTTGTCTCATTTAGTCAATGAAGTTGAACCAAAAGAAAATTAATAAAACATCATGGAAATGTAGTTAGTATGTAATTTTAAATTTAAATGAACACAGCAATAGCAGTAGCAGTTCTCCTCTATTTTTTCTCTTTTCAGGGAGTATACAAATGAGATAATTGCAATATAGACCACATGAATATTTCCCAAATCAGATGTGGGTTATTATGAGAAAGAGTAAGAAATATTTTCACATATTTCTTAATTTTTGATAAAGTGAAATTATTTCTTTTTATTTCTGTTTTTGTTTGCCAGATGTGCACACAACTACATGAGTGTTTATACCAACATTTTTCAGTAATATGGCAAATGTTAAAAGGATCTAATACTGTCAATAAGCTATTTTCTATTTAATAATAGTAAGAAAAGCCTTCAATGCAACTTATCAGACTCTTTGCTCTTAATTGATCTCTGTTCTCAGTTTATATCATACTCCTAAGAAAAAATCATATGACACAGTAAGTATCTAACAGATATCAAAATACAGGGTGGGCCTAAAGTAGGTTTACAGTAGTTCATATAAAAAATAATACAATAATTAATAAATAATAATATAAGAAGAAACTGTGTTTTGTATACTCAAAACTATAAACCTACTTTTGCCCCACCCTGTATTTTCAAACTCTAAGGAATAGTTACCTGCAAAACAGGCCACAACCTCCCAAAAAGTAGGAGACATAAACTCCTCTTTCATGTAAACCTATGAGTGTTTTACAATATGAGTTGATGGTAAACTCAATCTCTGCTCAAATATTATTGAGCATATTTAATAAGATAATTGTAAATTCTAGGTATAAATCACATTTTCAATAAATGTACACTAATAAGATAGTATTTTGTGTACACCTCAATATTCCTTCAATATTATTTTATATTTTATGTAGATAACATACAACATTATTAGCAGGCATAATGACTCTTGGGAACTTCAGTTAATTCACATTTGTCTAAATATTTCAGTTTGATTTAAGAAATAGATATTGAGCACCTACTTTGTGCATCCACTTTTCTAAGTGCTTATAATAAACCAGTGAGTGAAACAAACTCTGCCTAGTAATTTTGCATTCTAAATATCCTTAAATATTGCACCTCATATGCAGTATGTTTTTTTCACCTCAAAGGCAAATAATTAAAATAAAATTAGTCATTTTTAGTAATTCACTATTATTCTTCCCTTCCCTATTTTTGAAAACATCACCAGCATCTGAACTGAATTTCTAATCTTTTCTATACCTCCCTTTGCAATTAAGTTCCAAATCTGTGAATTCATCATTTGTAACTATTTTCACATCCATCTCAGTAAATGGTGTTTCCTGTTACTCATTCCTTTATTATTTTAGCCATTAATGTATTGAGTAAACTCGTAGTAAGCATTTATAGTCTGTGTTATAAATCATGCCTGAACTATTAGGATGGCTACCTAATGGGCATCTTTATCTCTGCAACCTTATCTAATTTATTCTTTTTTATGGTATGACTCTATTTTTAATTTTTTATTATTTTCAACTACAGTTGACATTCAATATTATTCTGTATTAGTTTCTAGTGTACAGCATAGTGGTTAGACAATCATGTACTTTACAGTGTTCCCCCTGATATTTCCATTACCCACCTGGCACCGTACATAGTTATTACAATGTTATTGACTACATTCCCTATGCTATACTTCACATCCCTGTGACTATTACAATACTATTGACTACATTCCCTATGCCATACTTCACATCCCTGTGACTATTACATATAAGTTAAATCTTATGGTATTTGTCTTTCTTTGACTGACTTATTTCACTTAGCACAATAACCTCTAGGTTCATCCATGATATTATTGCAAGGTAAGTTTTTTTTATTTTAAAACTAATTTCATCAGTGTCAATATTCTTTCCATCAATTATCAATGACATCCATGTGCC
Source organism: Miniopterus schreibersii (assembly GCF_964146895.1). NCBI lineage: Eukaryota > Metazoa > Chordata > Mammalia > Chiroptera > Miniopteridae > Miniopterus > Miniopterus schreibersii. Next base: position 62,372,971 of record NC_138106.1, on the reverse strand, counting down.
AGAAGAATAAAGTTCATAGTTGTTCATTGATAGCAATATCTCAACATTTTCTTGTCCTCATGACTGTTTTTACTGTATTACTCTCTTTACTTAAAGGAAATTTTATTCCAGTGAGATGGTCTCTTTTATTAGTCCTCAAATATACCTTTTTAGTTTTCTCCTTTACATTTTTTTTAAATGCAAAAATACTTTCCCCATTTCTCTATCTAAACCTGATCAAACACTTAAAACCAAGCTTAAATCTTGCCTTCTCTATGATATTTTTCCTAACCATTTCAATAATCCAAACTGCCCTTCTATTACATTTCAATATCGCCAAGCACTTTTATTTTATACTTAATCTTACACTGTTTGAATTTCTGTCTGTAATCTTGCCTATCAGTGAGATGCACACCTCATAGATGCCCAGTACTACTATTAATTTATACTTCACCTTATTCTTAATTAGGTTGATTCACAAGATTGTAAATCAAATGACAATAAAAATGAATAAAAATTATTAGATGAAAATTTGATATCTCATGTAAATAAATGTTAGAAAAAGGAGATACGTATAAAAACATTTATGGAAACAAGACTTGTCAATCTATTGCTATATATTTAACTTTAAAATTCAAGTAACCAAGAGAAAGAATTTCATGATTTCTTATATGATTCATGGTATATTAATACTATCACTGAAACATTGCTTGGAATCACAATTACAATTATTGAAACCAGACGAAAAATTGATTTCTCTGCATCCTCACAGAGAACACAGTATGTATGGAATGACAATATCTTCAATCATGTAAAATACAGAAATTAGTTACTTAGAGCATTTTTTAAATAATAGTTTTTCAAACTAGGATGATGAGACCTTGTCAAAACATAACTTGGGAAATATTACACTGGGTTAAATTAGATCATTTCATATATGCAGCTCTTATGTTGCATGTGTAGTCCTACACTTGATCTGAGCCAAAAGGCCAAGAAGTGATTGTGTATATGGCCCTAAGAACTTTAGAGCATCAATGGAACATGATGCTCTCATATTCCTCATAATTCTGTAGTTTAAGGAACTTTCGATAGTAACTTGACTGAGATCAATTCACATCCTGCGTGTTGTCAGTGGGATTTAACTGTATTTAAAATGTGACTCAGCATGCCCAGCCGGGCTTGGCTCAGCGGTTGAGCATTGACCTAGGATCCAGGTGATTGGGGTTTGATTCCCGGTCAGGGCACATGCCCAGGTTGCGGGCTAGGCAGCTGATCAATGACTCTCTCATCATTGATGTCTTTATCTCTCTCTCTCCCTCTCCTTTCCTCTCTCTGAAATCAATAAAGATATATTTTTTTAAAAAAAAAAAGTGACTCAGCTTTATAAAGGAAATTCTTATTTGAAGAGAAAATTGTGTGATGAGATGCTTTTGTCTGATGACTTCACATTAAATTGCAATAAATACAAATATAATTTGAATTAAATTTAAAATTTTGTTGAAGTTTATAATTTTTGAAATAAAGTTTAAGTGATACAATAACAACAATAATTCAGATCCAAAAGACTGAGTAATTCGACAATTAGACAATCTTATGATGCACACAAAAGCATATCTTGCAAAGCAGTCAGGATAAGATGCTTAAGATAGAATAAATGTTTGTTCTACATATTCTCTATTGTAAACCTATTAAGACTAAGTTAATTTTTTGTTAAGTTAAATCAGAATGTTTCTCTGTCAAGAGAGAAATATGAAAAAAGCTGTGTCAAAATGGCCACACTGAAATCATCTTATCAAATTTTCATGTTTCTAGAGATGTTTGAGGAGAGGCTGGTATTTTGCCTTAGTATTTGGAGGTAATGTATGTTTTCACCTGAATTTGTATCAGGTATTATCCTTTATCCTTGAAATCCAATGTTTTCATCACAATATATCTGGTTGGAGATTTTTAAATAAGTTTTGTTAATAATTTTGTTTAGATTTTCCTTCATTATAATGTATTCTTTCATATCTTCAAATATGTTCTCTGATTTACTTGTTAGTTCATTTCTGAAGTCATGTCTATTACCAATCTGATGGATCAGCCTCATCTATCCTCCATGCAAATTATCTTATGTTTCATTAACTTATCTCTTTTTGCAGTGCATTCAATTACAACTGTTTTCCACTTGGTTTTCTATATCGTTTATTGTGGGGTTTGCTGCCAGCAGTGTTGATATATTTATCTTTGAAGCAAATTCTGAAACCCTTCCAATTTAATTCCCTTTTTATCTCTTATTTTATAGATTTCATTAAAAATTTCCTTGAGTGTGCAGTTATACAAATGTGTCTTCTTTTCCTACGGTGTCTCCTTCAAAAGTGTATTTTCTACCATTTGCATTTTACAAATATTTGTATGGTCTCATTTGTTCTATTTTTTATTACTCCTATTAACATTTGCAATTTTCACAAAAAATTACTGTTGAGATAGATTTTAATGGTTCTCCTCTCTATTTACTTGAGCATGATTTTAGTCTTCTTTGTACTTTAAAGGGCTGCCTGAATGCCAATACACCTTTGCTAAGTTGAATGTAAGTCCCATCTATAAGAAAGTGTCTTTCAGATTTATATTTGTTCATTGTTTTAGGGTGTGTCGGCCTCTTGAGTGGGTGGTTGAGTTCGGAAATGCTTCCTAATACTTGAATTTCCATTTGGTTTCCCACGTTAAAATAAAAGTATAATACATGAGAAATAGAGAGAGAGAGATGCAAGGTTGCAATATGACACCAACTTTGTTAATGAGAATTAATGAAAGTCAAAAAGCAAGCTGTTAAAAACAATTGGCATTAATCACAAAAATGCAGCATTGCAAAGCAATAACAGAAGGCTGAATTTACAATAGGATGTATCCAAAATAAAAAGGTTAAAAAACATGGAGTCAGGCAAGAGTAAAGAAGACCATTTTTAAGAGACTAGTTATTATGGAAGATCTAGGTCTAGCAGATGTCCAGTACAGGGTTGCTTGCTTTTACATTTTTGGTGTGAGCTGAGTGTCACAGGAATAAATTGTCCATTATTTTGATCTGAAATAATTTAGTCATAAATTTTATAATTGGTTGGTGGCTATATGGGAGATTTTCTTTTGTTTGAAGATACTCATGTTATCAGCATTTTCAGGTAGCTAATTACCACTGTCATTTTTGACAATATGTGACAAAATATTTTCTCCTGAATATAAGTTGAATATTGCATAATGAGTGGATCAATGAATAACAATGTAGCTGTCTTTTCCTACTTACAATATCAGACTTGCCAGTTAAACAGTAGAAGCCTAAATGCATTTATCTGTGAAAAATCTTATTAAAAGAAAAACAAATCTGTGTACTATCTTATGGGATCTGTGAGTCCTTAATAGTATGGATGCTGGCTCCAAGCTTGCTCACTTGTCAACTTGTGAGTGGATGTTTATGAACAAGGTGGCAGGAAGCCTGAAAAATAGGATTTTCCCCCCCAATAAGGAAATGGACACTTTGAGAAAGCAATGCAGACATAAAGCACAATCCTCAAGGATTTGAGGATTGGCAAACTCAATGGTAATACATGTTTTAAATTCATGCCTGCCAAGTGAAACATCCAATTATCAAAATTTTCCGCTAGAAGAGAAAACCTAAGCAGACCAATAACAATGGGAGAAATTAGGAAATATTCTTTTTAAAAAGCAGAGGAAAGAAACCAATTCTCCAAGCCCAGATGGTTTGACAGTGGATTCACGAGCAGCCTTACTCCACAGCATTTGGCGTCTCTCAAGTCGAGCATGTAAGTGCTCTCATCAGGCAGCTGTTTTAAGAACTACCAGACTTAGACATGTTTTTCCCCTCTGAGTCAGGGCTAATATTAATTCTGAAACTGTAATGAGGCAAAACTTTTCAGAATAACAGGGGACACTGCTTACTGTACTTTTATTCACCACCCATGCTGAGAAGCATCTGAGCATTAGTCACACAGATTCCAGCATTTTGTCTAATCAAGGCTTCTTCAAATGAGCAGAACCTCCCAAGGTGATTTGGCTCAGTTGGCCAGTGGAGGAGTTTGACCTCTGCCATAGCCAAGCAGTATGGGCACTACCAGTGACTGTTCAGATGGGGAGAAAGGTGTGCTGACCCCTCCTATTAATTGCCTTAGGACAGTCTTGAGGGACTGCAGTGGTATCTGGTCACACATCTTTTCCACTGAGGGCAAGTTTAAATAGACATGTTTAAACACATCTGCTTCTCAAGAGAAAGAAAAGATATATAATGTCATAGTGTGAGAGGGCCTTGAGATTTTCCTGAATAGCTCCTATTCACTGACTCTAGTCTATTTCTCAGCCTCTATTGCCTGATTCTCCATGTCCTCGCTATATTAGGCTCTAGCAGGAAGCACCCCCAAAATTCCTACAAAGATAGTGTGTTTTTCTGTATGTTTTTGTCTTGGGCTAACAATTGCTGCATTTTTGTCTTTGGTCAACCTTCTAAACCCACCTCAGAAGCCATATCTTCTGCAAAGCCTATGCTGCCATTCCCTGCAGACAGCTAAGGAAACAAGCTCTCGTCTGCAGCACCTTGTGTCTGTGATTACACTTTTTACTACATTATAATTATTTGCCTATTTTATGTTGCCTCATTGGTAGAATCTTTGTAGTACTTACCTCTGTTATCATTAATGCCTAGCAGAATGAACAATAAATTATAGGTATTCGATAATCGAATTAAATTTAATTAAATATCTTAACACCTGCTTAGATACTTAGCACCTGGTGTATATGTAGGGAAAACAGAAAAAAAATATGATATTTTTATATGCAGAATCTAGAAAACAAAGAAAGAAAACAGAAATGCCTCGTAGATGTAGAGAACACACTGACAGTTGTCAGAGGGGAGAGAGGTGCAGGGTAGGTGAAAAAGGTGATGGGGAGTGAGAGGTACAGACTTCCAGTTACAAACAAGATAAATAAGTCACGAGAATGTAATGCATGATGACATGATTACTAGATTTATTGTGGTGATTACTTTATAAAGTATATAAATGTTGGATAACTATGTTGTATCCCTGAAACTCATATAATACTTTATGTCAACTATACTTTAATTATAAATAAATAAATACAAAAATAAATTCCCTAACATAGGTCAAAGGTGGCTTTTATATGTTGCTATTTTGGACCATGTCATGCATTCATCTGAATGAAGCTAATACAGAAGGCCGTGATTTTATTAAGAGAATATTATATAGGAAGAGAAAATAATGAAAAGTGACTGTTGAGTGTACTATTATAGTACTTACCATGTTCCAAGCAAGGTAGCTGGCATGCTAATTTCATTACATTTTTATTTTAATTTTGCTGGAGAGAAGGGTTGGTGCTTAATAAATGTAGAAACAGGATCAGGGAGTTATTTGTTCAAAGTTACTTTGGAACTTTATCTAAGCTGTCTAATTTGTCACTATTTGCCTTTTATCCTTCTGATTAGGGCTTTGTTGTGTCCTTGTCATAATTTTAAGAACAAAAATTTGCATAGATTGGAATAAATGTAACTTGGAATATATATTTTTTATTAAATTTATTGGGGTGCATTGGTTAATAAAATTATATAGGTTTCAAGTGTACGATTCTAAGACATGATCTGTGTATTGCATTGCGTGTTTACCACCCAAAGTCAAATTTCCTTCCTCCATCATACATTTGACCCCCTCTACCCTTTCCTACACCCAATCTCCTTTTCCTTCTGGTAAAAGAAAATATATAATGATCAAGAATTTTAAAATTTCAGCTAAATTAATTTTAGCTTTTACCTATGTGTGTGTACTTGGATAAAAACAAAATCATACAATAATATATTTTGTGACCTATAGTTTTTCATAACAGTATATTGTGAACACATTTCCATGTCATTAAGAAGTATTCTAGTGCTCCATTTTTAATATCAAGTGCACTCATCTTTATTTATTCTGTGTATCTCATACTTCTGAACATTTCATTTTTATTCAGCTGTACATTGCACTTTGCCTTAACAATGATTACATTTCTCTTCAATATCTTTTGTCCTGAATATTTAGCAGCTTATAGAGAAACATATGAATGGCAAAAACATTGAAGACCTTGGTTTTATTCCAGATATTGTTTTAAGTTTATAGATCTATTCAGCTGTCTTAGCTTTGTTTTGTTTATTGTTTCCTTCCTTTGAGATCTTTAAATGTGATTTTTTTTCTTTTGAAGAATTAAATGTATTTTTTTAAAACAATCTTTTTTTAAAATGGGTTTTTATTGATTTCAGAGAGAGCAAGGGAGAGGGAGAGGACTATAGAAACATTAATGATGAGAATCATTGATCAGCTGCCTCCTGCACACCCTCTACTGGGAATCAAGCCCACAACGGGGAATCGAACCCCGACCTCCTGGTTCATAGGTCGGCGCTCAACTGCTGAGCCAATGCTGGCCAGGCAAAATGTTGTATTTTTTAAGAAAAGCAAAAGGAAAAACAAAACATCAGTGAGTAAATCAGTGGATCAGTAGGTGGAAGAAAGAAGCAGGAGATAATCTGTCCATATCCTTCCATTCAACAGGTGCCTTTCTGTTGTCCCCTGTCTTAGGAGGAGTTAAAGGCCAGGCGATCAAGGGAAGGTGGGGCAGTCCTGGGGCAGAAAGGCTTGGATATTGCCCTGGGCTAATGTCTCCCCACAGGTTGTGTCTTTACCATGGGAAGTTACCTGCTTCTGTGATTTACCAAGTCTTGATCAAGAGGAGACTCTCTGAAGCTGTCTTTATCAGCAACATCTTTTGAAAAATAATTTTCAATTTCAGCAGTTAAGTTTTAAAATACTTGACTTCTTTCTCAGCTTGAACTTCTCGCCCCCTCCCTTGTCATATCTCTTAAAGCAAATTTCCTGTCAAGTTACAGTTTACTTTATATTCACTTTTAACGAGTATATAGGCCTATGACTAATTCAGAGATAATTATAGTGCCAATCCGATTGACAAAATTGAGATACTGAAGTGGAAAAGTGTGCATTTCTGCTCTCTTTTCCCAATAGTATTAACCTGTCACTTCAGTGCTCTATCGAATATTCCTTGGCTTCTTTCCTTAAATCAAATTTGTCCAAAGCCCTGAGAAATCACATTTTCATAAGTAACTTAGGCTACCATCCACAAGCCCCAAAAGAGATTACTTCATTGCCCCCATCAAAACCTTCTCTTACTTGATATCAAGAACTTTGAAAGCTGCCTTATGCTTCTCTATTAAACCCATCCTCAGGATTTAGGGGATTTCTTGATTAGCTTCTTATGCTCCAGTTAATGTGCTAACTGGTTGAGTTTCCATTTCTGAAGCAGTATGATGGAAATGTGCATGTTTCTCATTTAAGAACTACCACATATATTTACACAGAAATTTTGTATGAAAATTCTATATCATAGAAAGTAGAGCAACTGTGCGAGCTATAAACATGGAGAAGATTTCCAAGAAAGGAAGAAAAACATTCATGAGACAATTTGCACCTTGTTACCTAATTTGAATTTTAATAGGCAGATTCCTACAATAGTCACATGCTAAAAGGAAATATTGAGTGAAAAGAGCCAACAAAGATATTACCAGATAATTACCATACAATTTAAAATGCACATTCCATTGTTTATATACAGTAGTTTTTTTGTTTGGTTGGTTTTAAATCAGTACATAATAGAGCATTCAGAGGTTAGAGCAGAAATGAAATATCAAATGCAAAATAAAATTATAAATCTTTGTATAATAAACATTTTCTTTTCCATTATAGAGCAGAAAAGCAAGAGAAACAGCCTTCCATGATCAAGGCAAATGCTGTACCAATAAATATTACATTGTTGTACCTTGCAGAGCTGTGCACCACACATGAAAAACCACTGAGAGAAAGAGAGGGCGTAAGAGATGGAAAGAACAAAGGCAGTGCAGAGGAAAGAAAACAGAGAAATGCACATTAAAAGCACTTTGGAGCTTGTGATTAACAAAGGCATCAATAAATATCCTAAAGTCAATGTAAGACCATTTAAAAGGCTTTTAAAAGCTCCTGGCATTCAGTAGGTCCATTACCAGCAAAAATCTCCTGGACACACAGGAAGAGTACTGTTGCCTAAATAAACTGAAAAGCAAACTAAAAACTAATTTCTTGTTTTTTGCAGTAAGTTCTGCCTAAAGTATCAAGAGAAATGTGTAACTACCTGCCATATTATCATGAACAATGCACATATACCTGCAAACACCCTTCATTTATCACTTTTAATCAAAATGAAATCCTAGATGCCTAAATCTGGGTCTCCAAAGAAGCAGTAGATAAAAAAACACACAAACAAACAAACAGAAAAAACAACCTTTCTTCTACCAGAAAGGCTTCAGTAGATAAAAAATGGATTTTTTCACTTATTTTAGGATGCTAGCAGCAGATAACACAAAAGAAGGGTATTTTAGTCTTAGATTGTTTGAATCCTTATTTCATACATATTTATAGTAACTGTGTGTATTATATATATATATATGTATATATATATATAAAGATAATATATACTATATTTATGTGTGTATGTATAATTATATCTGCTTTATATTATTGGTAATACTTTTTTTCATGTCTGCGCTTCCAGAGGTTAAATCTAAATTGACTCCATAAACACAGAGAGGGGAAGAGGCAACTTATGTAGTAGCTATGAGGCCCTGCTGCCCATTGCCAAGGGGAGTGGGGGAGGGGGAAGGATATATACCAGGCTAGCCTGAAGCTACACATTTGTCATTCTTTCCACCCTCTGTCACCTCCTTTTCTTCCTGTGCTCCCCTCCCCCCATGTCCCCGTGTCCCACTTTTTTGGGCGGTAAAAACAAGCACTTGGAAAGCTTTCTATCCATTTCAAAATTATTATGTAATATATAAAGACCTTCTACCCACTTCTGCCAGCTGCTAATTGAAAAGTATATACATAAAAAGCAGTGGCTGATTCATTAAGATTTCACTTGAAAAGGATAACTTGTAAATAGTTGATCACATTATAGCCATAAATTGATGATTCCAGACTAAATTTGCCACTAAGAGGTGAAAAATGACTGAATTCAACTGGACCTGCCCAAGGACTTCCTAAATTCTGTCAGAAAAATAATCCAGTATTTGAAATGATGTATCATGGGTACAGTACAGTTTAGGTACTATAATTAATGTGTTCATTTAAATATTATTCTTGTACAGTAATAGAAGAAAAACAAATAAAAATCAAACCAAAGATAACATTTCCTTTATCAACTCAACAAAATATTTTTAACTTGAACAACAACAAAAAAATAGAGCACCCAAGTCATGTGCATGTTTAGATACTTATGTGGGTGGGGATAGGAAAAATTAAGAATATAAAAATTTAAAACATATCAAATAACATAAAAGAATTTGTAGATTATTTAGGTTTAATGCCAGACAAATTTATTTTTATCTCTAGTTTCTAAAGATTTCATGTGGTTTTATTTCATTTCTTCCATAAATGGATAGTGGTTTAAATGTTGTAGGCCATATTCTCTTGTCACCTGTAAAGAGAGAGAAAAATCAATACTTCAAAACAATGCTTTGAATGAAAAGATGACTTTGAACATTTGTAAGCCATACTTTGATTATTTTTACTTCTGTGTTTTGTGAAATTTATATTTTTTATAAGATGTTACTTTTTTCAATTTTGCTCAAGGGTTATCAAATATAAATTTGTTTTAAGTGTTGTCACTTTTTCTGCAGTCTTTATTACTTTTTAACCTACCTCACATAAGGCATTTACACTGTCTTCAGTCACTCTGTGCTGCTTCAGAGTTCTACACCATGCAAAGGTATCCCCTCACTGACCTGCATCTTTGAGGTAGATGAACTATACAGTGCACCTTCTGTGACTGTGTGTCAGGCTTGTGAATGATATGTTTTCAAAGAGGTATTTTTCAAAAGCAGAGTGCCTACTTACTCTCCAAGGGCAAGTCCAAACAGAAAGAGTAGCTTTGGCATATCCAGTGCCTTGTACTATTGCAGGTCTATTCCAGAATAAAGGTGAAAGCTGGCTTGAAAGGACTTATAATTATTCTAGTTTACTATTTTACTATTAAATGCTGACTTGTTTTTTAGTCAGTACCCTCTCTGCTATGAGATACCATCATTATGTATATTTTACCTGCTTCTCTATTCTCTGTGCAGCAGTATTTAATTATAGTTATATTTTTATCTATGTAAGAAACATTTTTGATGGATTATTATGTACAGGACACTCTGCTTCGTACAAGAAAGTAAAAAATAGAAACTGGGGGGAAAATGATATTGTCTCCTTATCATTTCCCAGAAGACTAAGGTAAAAGACACAATTTTGCAAAGGATTTTCACAAAGAAGCAGGTTTTGTTTAAATAGTATATCAATACTAGAGGTAAAAATCATGTGATAGGAGAGAGAGCATCTATCAGTCACAGTCAGGGAGGTCTTCCTGAAAGTGGTGGCCTTTGTTCTAGGTTTTGCTTTGGTAAAGTATGAGCAATAGCTGGCTGTAAGTAGACAGGATATACTTTTCTCTTTATTTATACCCAACTGCTTCCCTGAATCACTAGAATCAAAAGGTAGCTGTAATGGGTAATCTTATGTGTCAACTTGATTGAACCACAGGTGCCCAGATATCTGATCAAACATTATATTCAGGGTTTTTCGGTGAGGATGTTTTTAGATGAGATTAACATTTAAATTGGTGGGTTTGAGTAAAGCAGATTGCCCTCCTGAATGCGGGTGTTTCTCATCCAATTAGTTGAAAGTCTGAACAGAACAAAAATGCTGACACCCCTCTGAGCAGGAGGCAATCTTTCTCGTCTGTCTTCCTTCAAATTGAGACACTTGACTTTTTTCCTGTTTTTGAACTTGAACTGAACTATTGGCTCTTTCTGGGTCATGAGCCTGTGGCCTCCGGACTGGAACTACATCATCATTTCTCCTGGTTTTCAGGCCTTTACTCCTATTGGAGCTACACCAACAACACTTTTGTGTCTTCAGTTTACTGCTCACCCTGCAAATCTTTCAACTTGTCAGGCTAATAGTTATGAGAACTAATTCTTCATAATATCACTTTCTCTCTCTATATATATATGTCCCATTGGTCTTATTTTCTCTGGAGAACCCTGACAAATATAGTAGCCAAGCAATTTTTCTTCATCATTATTTTCATCCATACCTGCAGACATTGCATAGGTCAGTTAACCTCTGATATGAAGTGAGGGAGTTAGTTAGAGCAGGATGCCAAATTTTATCTATTCCAGTATCTGATTAGATTTCCAGTAATTTTTTTCTAGGAACTATGTGGGGAAAGAGGAAATACATATTTTTGCCACTCCACAGTGTATATGTAAAAGATTCTTAACTTCAGAATGGATCTATATAATAAATATATTCATGAGTGTATTCAACAATGTTTTGAACATCTACTACATTCTAGGCTTTATTCTATGGCCTCAGAATACAGAAGTAAAGAAAATAATGTGGCAGTTGCTAGGGACAAGAATTCAAAGCTAAATATGAGAGCCAGAGGGCTTCTTTAGTATCAAGAATTGTGAGGCGTCTGAGGTTTTACCCTACTTGTAAGGTAATAAATTGGCTTGCTACTCTTTCATGAAAGCTGATAGGAGCCATGAAACTCCTGGTGAGAAACAGTGGATAGTTTCTTTGTCATAAAAATAAAAGTAGCCAGAATATAAGCATTTTGCACTGAGTCCCAGTTCCTTGGGGTGATGCAAAGAATGTCAGATGACACTAACATATGCAATTGGTTGTGTTACAGAAGTGGAACCTATGCTTAGTGAACCCGGATATTTTATAATGGGCATTAGCCATGCCTGCCCTTTATTTGGAAGGGGGAAATTATCTTTCATGGCTATTAGCTATACAAGCATCATTAATCTGGAACAAAAGGTAATCATTACCTCACTCTCCTGACATGTGGAAATGTGAGAGACTCAAGGAGAATTATGTGCCAACAATTAGTAGCATATAAGGACCTACATATGAAGACTCTACTCTCTAAAGCCAAAGAGAGGAAACAGACTTTCAAGTCCAGGACCTATTTACAAGAAAAAGGTTGATTTCTCAAGTTGAGAGAGTGTATGTCAAGGTCAAAAACTTAATTGAGAATGTATGGAGCCCTGTGATATGGGAGGGAATATTGAGTTGATATATTTGGAAATCTTGAATCTATAGAGTTACTCAATCCTCTGTTCTCACATACATGGCCCACACCTCTTTGTTAAAGATTGTGGTTATTCCCTTTCTTAGTGATGATGCGCAGACCTCTAACTTGCAAAATACCAAAATATACTCTTTGGAATATATTCCCACTTCTCCTTTTGGCCTCTAGATTAATAACTAAGTTTCAGTCACTCAATCTAGTCAAGAAAGTATTGGACTTTGCTAATTTTTGCTTTAAACTCATATTACAGTTTACAATATATTTCAACATACATTGTTAATAATCATTTGAAAGGTTAATATCTCACTTATCTCCTTTCACCAATGAAATTTGAGTTTTACAAAAATTTGTAATTCTTTCAAAATTTTAACACTGGCATCATAAATGAGATTAGTTTGATTAATTATAGCAAAGGATTATATATATAAATTATCAAATGCATTCAGAGATTGCTTTGAAACCCCTAAGCATGTTCTTCTATAGTTGATTAGCAAGAGAAAGAACTATATTTAATTAGTAATCAATTCATTGCCATGGCTCTTTCACAATTTGAAAACTTAGTAAACCTACTAGACCACCTAATTTCTACTAGTGGTCCATTAAATTTTTAGTAGCTCTTCTAGTTCTCTCCATTTCTGAGCCATTTAAAATGAACTATCTGAATATTTCTACTCACATGATGAGATTTTTTCCATTCTTTTTATTTTTATGGCCTCTTCTCTTGGATGAACCTAATAAGTTTCCACTATTCAATCCTATGTGGGGAAGATGAATTAACAGGTCTGCTACAGCCTCACTCATATCACCCTGCTCTTCTAATGGTAGGAGAATCCTACATATGCACCCATTAGAGCCCACTTTGTCAAAGAACCAATCATCACTTAGGTCAATGGCATAAATTTAGAGGACACTTTATCACCACCATATGTCTAATCCAACATTGCTTGCATTCTGAGCAACCTCAGAAGAAATGTGCCGTTTAGTTTCTAACAGTAGAGTTGGACCGTTCCTCTTCTCAAGACGTGCTTTGCGTAACCTCACTTTCATGCTGCTCAACTTATCAGGAGTTTGTCTATTCATGTTTCTGCAAAAGTTGTAACTAATGGGGATCATGAATAAAAACAAATATTTTCTTCCATTTGGGAGTATCTCATGCAAGGGAAATAATTTTCTGGCTGCCAAAATGTAAAATCCATTAGTTTCTCAAAAATGTATTCATATTGGTACAAATGACTTAAGTCTTTGATTAAACATCTCTGTTTCATTTGTCTATTGATTTCTTCCTTCTACAATATATACAGTCTTTTTTTTCTTTTTCTTTTTTGTGATTATTGGGACATTCAGATCAAAATAGAAATCTGTAGAATTCCATTCTGATATCATGTTCCTCCCTCTTGTAGATAAAGTCATTAGCCAAAACTCAGCAGACCTGGAGACCACAGCCTCTTTCTCAGGTATTTTCATTTTCACCAAAGATGTCAAAATCATTCAAAGTGCAACATTATTGCCTGGATTCTCATAGGTCTGAATTTCTTTTGTAGTTCATGCACTATTTCCCCCACTGTGTTTCTACAACTCCAAGTTCCATTCTTATTTTTCCTTTTATAGATGGTGTCAGCAGTTTAGCAACCTCAAGTCAAGGGTAGCCTTGGAGTTAGCCTGACTCTTCTTTCCCATTCTCTTCACCTTTCTTTCTCCCAAAGGAAGCATTAGCTAACATTTTATCATGGAGTTGAACTCATTTGAATTATCACAGTGCCAACTGTGAAAAATTGGATAATTGAAGGTCTCATGAAACTCCACTGTGTATAGCCTTTACTAAAGACTAAAAAATAACTAAAAGACTAAAAGTTACTAAAAAATAACTTTCACCAAGAGAAAGAAACCACAGACAAACCTTAAAGAGATTAAAAACTTTCAGATGCAATCTCCAGGTTTTTAAATTTTTTCTTTAATTTTTATTTTGAATAATTGTAGATTCATATGCAGTGGTACTAAATTAAATAGAGCGAGTCTGTGTAGTCTTAAATCTATTTCCCCCAATGGTAACATATTGAACAACTATAATAAAACATCATAACCATGACTTTGACATTGATACAATTCACCAATCTTATTTAAATGACCCAATTTTACTTGCACTCATTTATGTATATGTGTACTTACTTCTATGAAATTTTATTATGTATAAGTTCCTGACTCAGCTACCATTGTCAAGATACAAAAAACTTTCATGAGCACACCGATTCCCTGTGTTGGCCTATTATAATCACAAACACCCTCCCTCTTTCCCCTTGATTCTCATATAATGACCACCACTAATCTCTCCATTTCTGTAATGTGGCAATTTCAAATGTTATATAAATACAGTCATACAGTATGTCCCATTTTGGGATATGCTTTTTTAAATCAGCCTATATACTTTGCCGTAAAAGTTGCTACGTGAATCAATAGTTTGTTCCTTTTATTGCTGAGTAATATTTCTTTTTTCAATCCTCACCGAAGGATATGTTTTCCATTGCTTTTCAGAGAGAGTGGAAGGGAGAGAGAGAGAGAGAGAGAGAGAGAGAGAGAGAGAGAAATATTGATGTGAGAGAGACACATCAATTGCTTGTCTCCCGTACACACCCCAACCAGGGCCAGAGACGGAGCGTGCAACCAAGGTACATGCCCTTGGCCTGAATTGAACCCAGGACCTTTCAGTCCGCTGTCCGATGCTCTAACCACTGAGAAACTGGCTAGGGTGCTGAGCAATATTTCATGGTATGGTTTGTGAATACTGAACTTGCCTTGCACATGTGGAATAACTTCTACTTGGTGTGGTGTTTAATTATTTTCATATATTGTTGGATTTTTTTGCTAATATTTCACTGAGGATTTTTGTGGGGGTTTTTTTGTGGGTTTTTTTTGTTGTTTTTTTTTTAAATATATCTTTATTGATTTCAGAGAGAGGAAAGGAGAGGGAGAGAGAGAGACAGAAACATCAATGATGAGAGAGTCATTGATCGAGCCCACAACCCGGGCATGTGCCCTGACCGGGAATCGAACCCAGATCGCCTGGATCCCAGGTTGACGCTCAACCACTGAGCCACACCCAGCCGGGCATCCTTGAGGATTTTTGTATCAAAGTTTATGACAGATATTGGTTCGAAGGTATGATGTCCTTTTTTTTATTGTTCTTTATGTTTGTTCTAGTTTTGGTATCACAATACTGTAATACTGGACTCATAAAAAGAGTTTGGCAGTGGCCTCTCCTGTTTTATTTTCTCCAAAAATTGTATAAAATTGGCATTGAGTCTTTTTTAAATAGTTGATAGAATTCTCCAGTGAAACCATCTAGGCCTGGGGATTTCTTATTTTAGAACTTTTAAATAAGAATTCAATAACTTTAGTGGCAATAGGACTGTTGGATTATATATTTCATCTTGGTTGAGTTTGGTAGCATGTGCTTTTTGAGATGTTGATTCATTACTTCCAAGTTGTAGAATGCATAAGCATAAAGTTTTTTGTAATGTTGTTTATACTTTTAATGGATGCAGGATTTATAGTGATATATTCTGTTTCATTCTTGATATTGGTAATATGTGCCTTCTCTATTTTTTTGTCAGTCTTACTAAAGTTTTAGTTATTTTATTGATTTTTGAGGAGGGATAAAACAACTTTTTGTTTCATTGATTTTCTATATTCTTGTCATGTTTTGAAATATATTAATTTCTACTCTTATTTTTATTAATACCTTTCTTCTTTTTTCTTTGTGTTTATTTTGTATTACTTTTTCAAGATTTTTGACATAGAAAATTATATTATTGATAGGAGACATTCTTTACTTTAAAAAAAAATAAACTGCAAAAATTTTAAATGTTTAAAAAAATTGAGAAGATATTACAGAGAGTTTTCATATATTTTATATCTAATTTCCCTTATTATTAGTATCACATTATTTTGGTACATTTCTTACAATTAGTAAACCCATATTTCTACATTATTATAACCTAAAATTCATGCTTTATTAAATTTTCTTCATTTTTATTGAGTGTCAATTTTCTGTTCCAGACCTTATTTAGGATACCGTATTACATTTCTTTGTCATGTCTCCCTATGCTTCTCTTCACTGTGTAGTTTTTCAAATTTTCCATATTTTTGATGACTGAATAGTTTTGAGGAATACTAGTCAGTTGTCCAGTCAAAATGTCTTTTTACCAGGGTTTGTCTGATGTTTACATCATGATTAGACCTAATTTATGAATTTTTAGGAGAAAAACCATAGAGGTAAAGCGTTGTTTTCATCACTTTAGGTCAAGGGTACATTCTATTAATATGACTTACACTGTTGATCCACCAGTAAAACCACCTGAGCCTGGGGCTTTCCCTTTCAATTCCTTTCATAAACATGGGCCTATTTATATTATCTATTTCTTTCTGTGTGAGTTTTGATAATTTATGTCTTTTAAAAATTGGTCTATTTAACCTAATTTATCAAATTTGTGGGCATAGCCCGGCCAGTGTGGTTCAGTGATTGAGTGTCAACCTATGAACCAGGAGGTCACTGTTCAATTCCCAATCAGGGCACATGCCCGAGTTGTGGGCCCATCTCCAGTAGGGGGTGTGCAGGAGGCAACCAATTGATGATTCTCCCTCATCATTGATGTTTCTATCTCTTCATCTCCCTTCCTCTCTCTGAAATCAATTAAAAAAATGTGTGGGCATAAAATTGTTCATATTAATCCTTTACTATTCATTTAATATTCATGCAATCAGTAGAGACAACTTCTATTTCATTTCTGATATTGGTGATTTGTTTCTTTGCTATTGTTTTCTTAGATAACATAGCTAAGGTTTATTAATTTTATTGTTCTTTTTAAAAAGCTAGCTTTTGACTTCTTTTTTTTTGTTTGTTTCTATTATTTCCTTGTTTTCAATTTTATTTATTTATGCTATAATTTTTATTTTTATTTTTTTGCTTTCTTTAAGTTTAAATTGTTCTTTTTTCTCTAGTTTTCTAAGGTACAAACTTAGATTACTGATTATAGGTGTTTCTTTTTTATAATAAATATATTTAATACTCTAATTCTCACTGTAAGTACTACTTTCACTGCATCCCACAAATTTAGGTGTTTTATTATTTTCATTTAGTGTAAGATATTTTTAAATTTCTCTTGAGACTTTTTTTTATCCACTTTTTTTAGAAATGTGTTTTTTAATCTCCAAATATTTGGAGATTTCTAGCTAACTTTCTGGTATTGGTTTCTAATTTAATTCAACTGTGGTCTGAGAAAATACTTTGTATAATATCTATCTTTGCAATTTGTTCAAGTGTCTATTATGGCCCAGATTTCTGTCTATTTTTAATGCTTCATGTAAGCTTGAGAAAAATGTATATTCTGCTGTTGTTAGGTGGAGTGCTCTATAAATTTCAATTAGATCGTATTGACTGATAATGCTTTACAGGTTAGCTGTATCCTCACTAATATTCTGCCTACTCAGGATATTAATTACTAAAAGATGTGTTGAATTATATAAATGTAATAACAGTTTTTCTTAAATGTTTTCCTTAGGTGTTTATTATCCTCAGGCACTTTCCAAAACTACCTCATTGACATAAACCCAGTTGTGGTGGAAAGGAGCATTTTCTAAATAACAAGATGCTTGTTTCACCTTCATGGTTCTGAAGCATTTTCAAGAACTGAGGACAGGAAGCAAATAGTAAGACAAAATATGCTCTTATTGATCTTATTGCTCAGGAAATTCCAAGCGTTTGGGAGCTGTGAGCCAGGAACTGTGGACAAAGATGAAATATGTGAAATAAATATTGCAACCGCACACAAACACACACACACACAAATCTCCTATAAGGTTAAAACTATGTGGTTTGATGGTTTTACTTCTGGCAGAGTCCCCTACAAATGTAACTTCTCGACTTGGTGGTGGAAAGACTCAGCCTGGGTACTTGTTAGCTGGAGGTGTTTCAAATTCTTTTCACACTGCTCCCTGGGGGATCAGTAGAACAACTGTGTAACCTCCACATCTGCTGAGCATTAATTTCACAAGCATGGGTTTCTATTTTCTTTCTAGCTGCTTGCCCTATGAATCTGAGCTGAACTGGAGAAAGAAATATGGAACAAGATAGAATGAAATACAAATAGCTGGATATTTCACTTCTTAATACTATCAAATTAAAAAGCAGTCATGAATCTATATTTCTACTTTTACAAGTGTTTATTTTCCCTTCTGCTAATAAAGGTTTGTGTTTATAATCAGAGTTGTCATGCCCCCCTTTTTATTGCTTTCTCCTCTGTTGATTCTATGAACAGAGCTATTTTCTTTCTGTTATGCTACCAAAGGAAAGATGTCCATCTGTTTGAAATAGAGTAATGCTTCAAAGTGTAAAATATTTACCTAATAGCAAGACAGAAGCTGCAGAACAAACAAAACTGATTAAAGTGGAAGCATCTTTTTCTTGAGTAATTTCAGCAGCTTTGCCAGGTGTTTGAGAATGTTAAAGAGACTAAGAAAGCTCCATTTCTGTTAAAGAATATATTGTTGTAGACATTCATTTGAGAAACAGAATAGTGAAAGATAATTTCTACAAGATCTCAAACTGTAACAAGTATTTCCCCCCAGGCCACTCCTTTGTCCTTGTTGATTTTTTTCTATTCTCATGATGAAAACTGTAAACAATTTAGGGATGCACCAAGCTATAGTAAGTGTAAATAGAACTGAAATAGTGAAAGAAAGAAGGGAGGGAGGGAGGGAGGGAGGGAGGGAGGGAGGGAGGGAGGGAGGGAGGGAGGGAGGGAGGGAGGGAGGGAGGGAGGGAAGACATTTTAAATAAGAGCCACACAAAAAATTTCTACCAGTCCAATGAATCTTTGTACCTAGTTTCTATGTTCTAAATCTTATTATCTGATGAGCAGGTGTCCCAAACTTCTCCATTCCCACTAATATTTTGTATTAACTCTGGTCACTAATGTGCAAGTGCCACCAGACATTTCAGATAAATTTTTTTCCAGTGGTGTTTCCAGCATACTCTGAGTGACTGGAGAGGCTCTGAGAGGTATAAGAATTCATAGTTTAAACTCTGAAAAATCTTTGAAAGCATCTTTGTAAAAGGGTTTGCTGAAGAAATATTTTAAAAACAATAAAAACTAGAAAATTTTATTAAATTGAACAGACAAATATATCACTACATCCTTGCTATTTTTTCCACTTTTGTAATAAGTGAGGAAAATAGATTAGATATCTTTGGTATGTAACCAAAGTACAACAGTAAACTATATTAATACCATACTTTACAAAAATGGACTAATTTCTTTTTATTAAAATTATTATATTAGTGTATAATTTTGTATACAAATTTGACCAAAGTAAATTTTTCTGATTTCTGAGTAATATCACCAAATTCCTCTTACTTTAACATAAAATACAGAGGTTTATGACTTACATTAATTTGGTGATATTACACAGAAATCAGAAGAATTTACATTTATTCACTCAAAGAAGAATATATTTGCATTTTCAATCCAACAAGAAATAAGAATTTCATTCTAATTGCAGGAATCCACACAGACACAAGATACAGAGAACTCAATGCTAAGTGTTTTCTCTCAAATTACTGAACATGCCCAACTACTTCAGAATCATCTTCAAATTCTATTATATCAGAATTTTATGAATGCACCCAGGGGTTTGTATTGTGACAGCATTTAAGAGAAACACCGGAGTAGACAAAGTCAGTGAGGCTGCAAACCAAGGTCATCCCTAGGTTGAAATGCAAATTGCACAACCATCAGTTTGCAGAGCTTATGGAAGAAAACCAACCTCTACAGTGATAACTAAGAGATGAAAGGTACACTGAAAGTAAATTTTATGCAATTATATGGGGCTGAACACATTCCATAACTAGTAATTAATACTTAAACAAAAACATAATATTTTGGTACAGATCATTATCACAAATTATAACTAGGACACAGAATGAAAATCAGATTGTTTTTATTTAAAAAAAAAAAAAAAAGAGGCGCACAAAATAGACTAGACTAAATACTGTCCCATATGTTTATTTAGAAGATATTAATATTGCCCTGGCCAATGTGGCTCAGTTGGTTGGAGCATCATCCTGTGCACCAAAAGGTGGTGGGTAGATTCCCTGTCAGTGCACATACCCAGGGAGCAGTTCAATCCCCCATAAGGGTGCATACAGGAGGCAACCAAATAATGTTTCTCTCTCACATCAATGTTTCTCTCTCTCTCTCTCTCTCTCTCTCCCCCTCCCTCTCTCTCTCTTTATCTCTCTGGAAAAAAAAGATATTAATACAATAAATTATGCCTCTGTATTTTGTTTAACATCCCTGAAGCCCCCTTTTATGCTCCAAATAGTCCTTATTTATGAGTCTTGACAGGAGGCAGAGTCCAGTAACTATTTCAGGTGCTAAATATACGAGATAGTTTTTCAACCTCTCTTGCAGCTGTGGTTCAGGTAGTCCCCTAACAAAATCGACGCCAGATAATGAGTTGAGAAATAATGAAAATAACAGCAGAAACCAAAGTAAATTCTTTTTTTTCTTGATTTTGTAGTTACAGAAAAATTAAGTTCCTGGAGCAGCAGGGACGACAGAGGTGGTTGTTGGTGACAGGTGCGTAGGCTGAAGCATCTCGATGTTCTGTAGTGGTATTCCCACCACGCTGGTTCTACGGCCTGAGTTTGGGCTTGGCTTCTGTAGCTGCTGACTATGGTTAGACAACCTCTCGCTGGTTCTGAGAGCCAACCCATATCCGTTTAATAAATCCTTTCTCCGCTTAAAGCAATCAGAGGAAATTCTGGCCGGTAGGAATTAAGATTCCTGATGGATAGATTTAATATAAGAAATTTTTATGTAAATATTTTCATTTACATAAAGTTTTAAAATATGAATGTTTTCTATATTTTTTAGTTACTGCTTAAATTAATTTTTGTTAAGAGCATATTACTTATAGATTATTCTAATTTGGCAGTGCAACATTCAATGATTTTTACTGTATAGAATGCTATCTATTCTAGCTGTAATGCTTATTACAATTGCCTTTACATTACTTTGTGTAGATCTTGTAAGTATTTTGATTCTCCATTTAGAGAAAAGAAAAAAGTAAACAAAGAGAAAATTGAAGTGATTTTTTTCCAGGTCACACAGCCAGGAAATGGAAGTAGAACCAATGTCTTCTGTCTAAGACCCCAGGGTTTTCAGCCAATACTTGGTTACCTTTAAAATTAGTTCTAAGGACAAGGGAAACAAACATCTGTCCAAGAGGAAGTCTAATTTCTGATCCAAGGAAATAAGATTAGGTAATGTAGAGTTTAAGTTTAAAATCATGAATCTACATTTCTATAGCTGTATCTTCATCTATATATCTTCAAAGTCTTACAGAACCTCAATATTGTACATATTTTGTTTGTTGTCACCTTAAATATCTCTGCCCAACCTTCTCTTAGAGGGAGAGGAGGAATGAAGAGAAAATAAAGTTTATTTCTGATTTTGCTTCATTGTGGCCTAATATATTTTTAATGGTTGTTATACAAAATACAAAATAAATGTCAACTGTCACAAGATTTTTAAATGTCCCTTAAGCCTGAGGCAGCACTAAGGGTTGTGAGGCTGTGAATGGGAAGCAGCATTTCCTATGGACAAGCGCCCTGCGCTCTTTTCTAAATTCT
This sequence comes from Miniopterus schreibersii, assembly GCF_964146895.1. Lineage (NCBI taxonomy): Eukaryota > Metazoa > Chordata > Mammalia > Chiroptera > Miniopteridae > Miniopterus > Miniopterus schreibersii. The sequence goes on along the minus strand of NC_138106.1, from coordinate 62,351,091 downwards.
CTGTCCTTCCTTGTGTACACCGCCTTAGGCTCCCGTTGTTGTTCACTCCAGAACAGATCCTCTAGTACTGACCATGGATGTTACATTGCAATCACACCAATAATTCACTTCATTTGATTTGAGTCTCCAATGAACAGCATTTAATGACCGTAATGTTTTGCTAGACTGGAAACAACCAATGTCATAGAGCGCTATCTCTGTACTGTGCCCTAAAGCCTGCTCTCTTAGGTCACTCATGGGAACTTACTGGAGTACAGCAAAGGATCTATTCTGGGTTCTAACCCAAAGCCACCAGATATCTGAGGCTTTTTCCAGAGTCACTTGTTCAAACCTTCCAATGTATCAATCTATACTTCTCCCGTTACAGCTGCTGTTTGTCTGCACCTCACACCCAGCTGTTTGAGCCAACACACATACGTGTACAGACACATAAACACATGTCTGCCTTATCCCAGCTTCCAAATGTTCTCTTATTTATATTAGTTCTTGGAAAATTTAAAAACCTTGGCCATCTATTAATCATTTAGAAAGGACTGCACTTTTGAATTTCAAACTGCTTCCAGCTTGTAACATTACCAAACAGGATGCTTTCAACTTCAACCCATGGCCTTTCATTACACTGTAGGCACAAGGCCAACAGGACCCTCCTGGGACCCAACAGCTATAAAGCGTCTTTTCCTGACATACTCCAGCTCGCAGAGATTCTCCTGGCAGTTACTGCTTCGACACCTAATTCCACTTCTTTAGAGTTTGTCAGAGGCACTGGAAGATCTTCATGGGCAACTGTTAAAAAGGAGAAAAGAAATTAACTGAGAAGGGTCATAATTCTACCTAAAAGAGAAAAAAAGACGAAGCCATCTTTAACCTTTATAATTCATTTAGAGTATCTAGCTGGCTGACAAGGAGAGATATAGTGTTCTGAGAAGTGGAAATGTACCTAGAGTTAGAAGTTTTAGCAACCATGACATAAAAGCATAAGGTTCTTAGAAGAGTGGGAGTGTTCAGAGAAATTGTAGATTACAGTAATTTATTAAAATGTCTGTTAAAAAGTCATCTCCTTTTAATTGCACAAGATCTAGTTAAGAATCTAAAGGAAGGGAAGCGTTTGCCCTCTTTTGGCCCTATCCCATCAATATTCTTTAATTTTATAGATTAGAATTACAAGTCTTTATTGGACAAATGCCAGGATGATTTAAGGCACTGTAATCATAGGGCTTTGAGCACTCAAAGGAATTAATGATCACAACCAAAAAGGATGAATCAAAACTTAGAGAGGTTTGGGTATGGACCTGTTCCTTTTCTGTATAGAAATACAATTTATTTTCCTTCCTTTACTCTTTCCCTTTTGGAAGATTCTTTTACATTTCAAATGCTGGCATTGAGACAAACCTGAGGGCAGTAAGTGGTTCCCTAGCTTGGGAGCCTTGCTTTCAGTGATTGAAGCTTTACAAGCACTTAAAGGTAGGAGAGCATGTGAGCATGCCCTTCTCACTTCATAAACCGTCTCAGCCTGTGTGCCCAAGGAAGGCATCTCATGTCAGTTCTGCTCTGAGCACTGGGATTAGCTTTCCTTTTCTGTTTAATGTTTTCATTCACAAATTTGCTCATGATAGGTAATAAGAATTGGATTCAAGTTTGTTTTCTTTCGTTTGTTTAGAAATAGACAAACTACTTTGAGTCTAGGCCTTCAGACCTATGTCATTTAGGGAGAAAAGTCTCAGTTTTTTCCACTTAGTTTACTAATATTTTTTTTATTAGAGAACAGAGTTTCACCTCATAATTTGCTCTAATTTGTTCCTCAGGGATATTGCAGGGAGAAATAGTTAATCAAGGAAAGGACTTGGAAATTCCCATATGCCATGATATCCTTGAATACATGAATTGCATACTTTTTCATAGGTGCCAATTCTATAAATGGCATTTTACAGAGATAAGGCTGGAGAAAACAATTTTATTCATTCCAACTCTTTAACAAAAGGCTCCAACTATGAGCTCCTTCAAAGTCTGTTCTAGCTGCAGAGAGCCCCTTCACCCCAAATAATGCCCTTCCTTGGGAAGGCTACACTCAGTCAATGAGCAAGGTGGGAAAGAAATGCCCAGACATTTCTACCTGACATGAGGCCCTCTGACTGTCAATACTCACTCTATTTTTATTTAGAAACTAGACCACCAACTTAGACCATACACAAGAATAAATTCAAAATAGATAAAAGATTTAAATGTAAGTTGTGAAACTATAAAAATCCTAGAAGAAAATGTAGGCAGCAAAATATCAAACATCTCAAGTAGCAGAGGCAAGAGAAACAAAGGAAAAAATAAACAGATGGGACTATGTCAAACTAAAAAGCTTCTGCACAGCAAAATAAACTAGCATCAAATTGAAAAGGGGACCCACTGCATGGGAGAACACGTTTGCTAATGATACATCTGATAAGGGGTTAATTTCCAAAATATATAAAGCACTCATACAACTCAACAAAAGGAAAACAAATAACCAATTATGGACAGAGGACCAAAATAGACATTTCTCCAAAAAGGACATACAAATGGCCAAGAGACATAAGAGAAAATGCTCAACCTCACTAATCATCAGAGAGATGCAAATTAAAAGAACAATGAGGTATCACCTCACACCTGCCAGAATGGCTCCATCAACAAATGAACAAATGACAAGTGCTAGAGAGGGTGTGGAGAAAAAGGAAACCCTAGTGCACTGCTGTGGGAATGCAGACTGGTGCAGTCACTGTGGAAAACAGTGTGGTGTTTCTTCAAAAAATTAAAAATGGAACTGCTATTTGTCCCAGTGATCCCACTTCTAGGAATATATCCTAAGAAGCTGGAAACACCGATCAGAAAGACTATGTGAACCCCTATGTTCATAGCAGCGTTATTTACAATAACTGTAAACCTGTTATTTACAATAACAGCCCAAGAGTCCATCAGTAGATGAATGGATTAAAAACCTGTGGGACATTTACACCGTGGAATACTATGCAGCTGCAAAAAGGAAGGATATCTTACCCATTGAGACAGCATGGAGGGTCCTGGAGAATATTATGCTACATGAAATAAACCAGTCGGAGAAAGACAAGTACCATATGATCTCACTTATATGTGGAATCTAATGAACCAGTGACATTGAAACATGGGACAGAGTTACATATTTCAGACGGAAGGGTGGAGGCAGGAAGAGATTAACGGAAGAATTTATAAGCATATAGCCCAGGGACAGAGAATAGTGCTGGGAAGGCCTGGTGAGTGCATGGGAGCAGGGTGGAGGGGGTCGGGGGGAGGGCACCTATAATACTTTCAACAATAAAGATTAAAAAATTATGAAAAATAAATAAAATAGAAAAAAAACCTCACTTTAGAGCTCCCCTCCATGTTAGCTGTGGCTTTGTTTGTCCTTCATCACAGTTCACCTTTTATTCTCTGCCCAATCCTGCTTCTGCTTCCTTCCTTTTAAAGGTTTTTAATTTCTAACACACTTCCTGAACCCCAAACTCTGCGTCAGCCTGTCACCCTCTGTTCTGGAGAACCCAACTGGTGAAATGTGTGTGTGTGTGTGTGTGTGTGTGTGTGTGTGTGTATTTGAAAGTAGAAGAAACTGATTTCTTGCCCTAAGTCTTCTTGGTTGGAGTCCTAGTTAAGTAGCTGCAGGCCGTAGATAATAAACCCAATCAAGCATTTTTGTTTCCTCAATTGTTTTAATTCCTTTCTCTGAATTATTTCAATAGAATTTTAGCTACTGAAAATTTTCAGTAGAGCCTCGGCTGTGTAGCTCAGTTGATTAGAGCATCATCCCAATAAGATAAGGTTGTGGGTTCGATCTCCAGTCAGGACACATACAAAAATCAACCAATGAATGCATAAATAACTAGAACAACAAATCTCTTCCTCCCCCCCTCCCTTCTAGTTATATTTCACCTATATCAACTATATTATTACCACAGCGCATTAGCTAAATTTTTAAAAACTTGCTCCAGTTCTTTATTTGATGCCTCATTATTTCTCTCCTAGAAGCATATAGCCTGACTGTCTTTCCTGTGGTTTCTCAACACACCCACAGGGTTAGGTTTGTAATGTGTGACCTTATTGCTCTAACCATAAATGAGTAAATCAGTACCAATTTACTGATCTCTGAGCAACTGGACTTAGAAGTTTTTATGATGATTAATTAAATCTGTGCAATAAGCAGCACAGTCCATGTTAAACCCTCAATAATTGGTTGTTATATTATATTTTATATAGTATTGTTATATTATTGATACAATTATCCCATTTTTAGTCTCCTGTTAACTTTCTGATTGTTTCTATTCTACCACTTTCCTACATTATTTTACCTTCTAAAAGGACATGATTAATTATATGGGATTCCTAATATTACATACTTTTTCTGATTTTCTCCTCTAGCCAGCCCTGCCCTCTTTTTCCGCCCTTCATTCCTTTCTCTTCTTTCCTCACCTCTCCTCTCCCAATCCTTTCTGTTCCATGACGTCAAACACAATTTCTAAGTATTTTTCAGTCTTAGCTTCTAACTTTTTCTCCAGTTCTGCAGTCTCATTCCCATTAAGTATCTCAAAAGGCTGAAATTTTGGAATTAATTTTCTGATGATTAGTGAAATAAAATATGCAAATAACAAGTGCTAAGCTGCTGAACTGATTAGTTCTGCTCTCTTCCCTTTTTATTTAAAAATAAGAATTTCACTAGGGGGAAAAATGACAGAGGAGTAACTAGAGTTCTTGAAGGAAAATTAGTAGCTACAATTAAGCACTGTCCTCTAAAGGTAACTAACAACAGAATGATAGTTTGCAGTAGACTTTTCATATGCCTCATGGCTCTACTTACCCAAATGTGAATGGTGAAGACACTGGTACATGTAAGAGGTTCCCTGCACCTAGTCAATAAGGAAGGAACCTGGGTCTTCAGATGGAGCACATAGGGTGTTATTCCATTTGACACCAAGGCAGATCTGTGTGAAGAATAAAACATGGCATCAATTAAAGCTGCCTCTGTTTCTGCCAGCTGTAAACCAGGGTCTGGTGGTAGGACTTGAGGTAAAGGACAGTCAAAAGTTAAATGGCTTTGTATGAAATACTCTGCTGTACCATGATTCCCTGGGCAGGTTCAATATGGCATTTCCATGCATAGGAGGCCTTGCCCATGGTGTCTTCTTGTGGAGTAAAATGAGCAGCACACTTTTTCATCCTGTCAGTGGAAGTCTTGAAGAGGAATTCTCTTGAATACTATCTTACGTGGGATAGATAAATCTGACTCTGTCCCACCCAACACAGATTCTACGTCTCATTTCTTTTTCTTTTCATTTTTAAAAATTAATTTGTTTTCCAATCATAATTGACATAAAATGTATTAGCTTCAGGTGTACAACAGAGTGATTAGACATTTATATACCTTATCAAGTGGTCCCTCCAGTAAGTCTAGTAACCATCTGTCACCATAATGGCAGGTAAGTGGATTAATTCCTTTCATATCTTTATACTTTATTACATGTATTCATCAACTATACTACTGTTGGGTGTGTTTCTTGAAGGTTTGATAGAACACATCTGTAAAACAACTATATCTTCATGGTTACATTTTTTATTACCAATTTCAGTTCCTTAACATTTAGAAGTCAATTTATAGTAGTTTTTAAAATGTTTTAAGATACATTTTTCTAATTAAATGTTTGCTTAACTTTTTATTATAATTGGCATAAAGTTGTCTATATAATTTTCTTTCTCCACTCTTTTTACACTCTTCCTTTTAATCCCATTGTTATTTATTTATGCTTTCTTCTGTACAGAGCCAAAATTATAGATTATCATATTATTTTTCTTAAATTTATAGTTTATGGCCTTGCTTTCAATTTTATACATTCTAATTCTTTTTTTTCTTGCACCATCATTTGTTATTTTTAATTTGTTATTTTGTTATTTTCCACTTGTGTGAGCTAAATGCTTAAATAACTCTTTACATATTTTTAATTTTCTAATATTGCAATGTAATGTGATGATATAGCTTTCTCTCAAAGTTGAGTTCTCTTTGGTCTCTATATTACTGTATAATGCTTTCACTTTCCTTCAATTCTAATTATTTATTTTTCTTCAATACAATTTCTATTGCCAATTAGTTATTTAAAAACTTGTTTCGACATTTCCTGATGAAAAGGGTTTGAACATAATCTTTTTGCTGTTTCATTGAAATCACAGAATGTCATCTCTTTGTTGTTGATTCATTGGTATTTTTTGAGCCTCTCATTGTGGCTTAGTACATTGGCAATTTTTGTAAATGTTCTGCATGTGCTTGAAAGGATTTATTCTCTAAGTGTTCAGTGCAATGTTCTATTGTGTTCATTAGAGAAAGATGTTCATATTTTCTATATTTTGGCTATTCCTTCCATCTGTTTGAACTATTACTGAGAAATGTATAAAACTCAGCTTTCATAAAGGTGGATTGTTCATTTTTCATTGTAATTCTGTCAAATTTTGCTTCATATATTTTAGAGTACACAGTTCATGGCATATAGTTCGATAAATAATAGACTCCCCAATATATTTTTATCTAACTACATTTTTATTCTGAAAAATTATTTTTGCTTTAAATTGATTCATTAATTATTGCTTTTCTTTGGATTAGTTTTTAACATCTTATTTCACTTTCTATCTCTTTAGTTTTTATCTTCCTATCATATTTTGGTTTAGGTGTATCTCTTTTAAAGCATACATATATATGTATATATATATATACACACACATATATATATTCTATTTTGTTTTTCTCAATATCTTTGTCTTTTAAATAGTGAATTAAATTTAGTTAATTTATGTGTGTGTGTGTGTGTGTGTGTGTGTGTGTGTGTGTATGATTGCTGATGTATTTGGATTCATTTATACAGTCTTATTTGGCGTGACTTTTAAGTTTCTTATCCATTTTCTATAAGTTTACTTTTTTTCTTTATTGTGTTATGTTTTATTGATTAAATTTTCTCTTTATCTTTTTTACCTCTACTGTTTTCAAAATATTACATCTTATGTTTTTTCATTTAGGGATTACTTTAAATATTTAACATGCTTAAAATTTAAAAAAAATTAAAAACATAATATTACTCTAAGATAGTCAATATATCTTTCCCTTTCCTTAATAATAACAAAAAACCTTTTGAATATTTGAAGTTTAAATTTTCCCTGTCTCACATTGTTTTTTCTTCATTTTTTAGTTGTATAATATCCTCCCCTCCTCCACATTTATAATTCCTACTGTTTTATACAGTCAATACTTAAGATCTTGTTGTTTTTATAAATTCAATTATGTTTTCTAGCTTTATTTACTACTTATTTATTGAGTGATTTTTTATTTTTATTTTTAATTCTAAAGGACATAATTTTGTAGTTCTTTCAGGCAAGGCTTGAGTTGAAATATTCAAGATTTAGCTAGAGATATTTTTATTTACTCTCTTGAGTAATAGTTTATCTGTTTATAAAATTCTATGTTGACAATTAGCTACCCTTTGAATTTAATTTATACGATTATCTGACTTTTAGTCTTTACTGTTGATATGAAGAATTTTCCTTTCATTGTGTGTTGCTCTTTCAAGTATAGTATTCTGTATTTTCTTTCTAATTGCTTTTAAGGTCTTTTTTATTCTGATATTTTATATTTTTACATCAAAGCCTCTAAAATTGTACTTTGCTTCACAACCACAAAAGACAGCATTCAAGAAAAGTCCTCTTCTAGACTTCCACTGACAAAGTGAAATAGTTTGCTAGAGGTTTCTAATGTTTTTGAATGCAAGGATTTGTATTTTTCAACAATTCTGGAATTTGTTTTAGCCATTTCCCCTTTGCCTGTTGTTTCGCCACCATTTCTAACATGTTTTGCATCCAGAATTTCTTTTCAAATCTCTACGGAAGACTCCTATTCTCCATGTGTCTTTACCAATATTTATTGTTTACATATTTTTTCTCTTTCTGTGAGGTGCATTCTTTCTGACCTTGTGCCACTTCACACAGCCCTCTTTGCAGTCCTGTGCTCTTGAACACATTGATGGTGATATTACTGGAACTCCTCTTACTTCATTTCCACACGTTTTCTTGGATTACTTCATCTGTTCTTCTCCAAAATTTCTTTTCTTTATTTCCCTTTTCTTCTGTAATCACTTAAAATATTGTCTTTGATCTTCTATTTTATTATTTTAATTGTGTGGTTTGTGCTTGCTAACCGTTCTTACTCATCGTGAACTGTTTCTCTGCAGGCTCACGTGCACTATGTTTGACCTCATTTGCAGTGGAGCTCTGTTGTGTCGTGGGTATTGCGCCCAAACTAGCCATGGGAAGTTTATTCAGCTTGAGTTGGCTCAGAATGTATTTTTGTGTTAGTTTCTTGGCTTATGGTTTCTTAACACAGTTGGAGAAAGTAAATTCATCCTCAAGCTTAGAGGAAGTGAAGTCAAGGATTTCCTTTTCCAGGGGAGTCTGTTCCCTTGCAGTCCCCCTCCACTTGTGGAGAACACTTTGTAATCACACACACTAAATGCACTAATCTTTGGGAGTTCTGCCTTCAAGCATACCTACAGCTTGGTCTTTTGCTTTCAGGTTGGCATTAAAACTCCAAATCTTGGGCAACTGTGGTCAGTGACAACCAGAACATGCACACAGTTGTTTAAATGTTAATCATTTCTGGGTTTTAGTTTCTTTTTTTGTTTATGGCAAGTGGAAATTACTTTTCTTATTATTGGTAAGCTCAGGGATGTACTTTATGGTTGTTTTATTGTTGTTATATTTTATGCAGTACTTGTAGGTGCTTGGAACAAAGGGCTTATTTTTATTATATTCACCATTTTGTCCATAATTGCAAATCTCTTCTTGTTGAACTTTTATAAGCTAAAAAATGAGGGTATTTGAGGCTACTGCTATTCTGATATACTAGGAAGTCCTTTAAAAAGAAATTAAAGACATATTTTAGGCATTTGTTTACTATCTCTAGGATTTGTGGCATAACCATACACAACCATTACTCTTTATTTAATAGTTTTTGGTAAATAAACTCACTAAAACACAAAACAAATAAAAATAAAGCAAAACCGAAACCAAAATCTCAAACGGGTTATCCTGTACCTAAACAATAATATCTGATAAAATATGGATTTGAGAAGCTATAATATTCTAGTTAAGCACTAAATTAGATATCTAACTGTTTTTATGAATTTTGTCTCTTTTACCACCTAGGCTCATATATCATGACACTTAAGATTCATAGTACACTCTAGGAAATAGAAGTTGTAAAAATTTTTATTACCTGTGATCATAAAAACTATGTGAATATAATTACCAATAAATTTATGCTGTATATTTGAATATTTATAGATTAAATACATAATGTGTTTGAATGTTAATACTTTATTGCACAATGAATATATAATTACTTATAATATATTTTATATCATAGTATTATATAGTATTATATAATAGAAAATATTATATATAATTTATATTTTATATGACTATCCTTTAACCTAAACACTTAAACTTATGAGCTTTAATTTTACAATACTCCATCTTTTTTAAAATTTTGTCTTCAATTACAGTTTACGTTCAGAAAGTTTTCATATTAGGTTCAGGTGTACAGCATAGTGATTAGACAATCATATACTTTACACAGTAGTTCCCCTAATATTTCAAGTTTTATTTTATATTATTATTTTTTTAACCTTCTAAACACTTACTTACACTTATTAGCTTTGATACTTCTTCTTCTATCTTTTTTAAAATTTTGTTTTTGATTTATCAAAATATAACCTACTGATATTTGCTTTTGAATTTTCTTTCACTCTTAGATTATAAGCATGTTGAGCACTAAAAATGTGCCTTTCTCATCTCTGAGTTCTCTGTGATGTCCAGTAAAGTACTTTGGATGGAAATGAAACTCAATGGAAAATTGAATTCAATTGGTCTAAATAATCAAACCCAGTTGGTATGTAGATGACCTTGGCAATTACTGAGAAATTGTTTCTCAAAAATTAAATTGGATTTTGATTAACTGCATCATATGACAAGCCATGTGTCTATAGTCATTCACTCATATGGAAAAGCACTAGTGCTTTTAGTTTTACATGTATTGATTGGTATTTACTAATGCTTCTGATATTTCATTGTGTCACTAAATCTTCTATTAAGTTAAAAAGAAGTTGTGGTATCATTTGTTTTCTCCCACAAAAATTGCATATTTACTCTCAAAATTAAATAAAAGTTGTTAGAAAAATGTAGCAATGAACTATAATAAATTTAATTCAGTTGCATTGTTACAGGTCATTATAAATCCCGATAAAATTGCTATTTTTCGTAATGAAAACATTATTGAAACTATGACTCAATCTTATTGTTTTGCCCATAGAGGCATGAAAACAATATTAAAAATAAAATTATTTTTATGCTTTGTTTGTATTTGTTATTTCCAAAATCCAATTACAAAAATGTTGAACTGTAATAAAGTAAAAACACATATTAATTTATCAGCAAATAGCTTGTCCAGCTCTCTAGTGACAAAGTTTTCAAAAAGTATACATTTCTTAAAAAAGGAAACTTTCATTAAAATAATTATTAAACTATAAAAATAGAATTAAATATTTATTAAGGGCCTAGTACAATTTAATTACCACTTTGGACACTAGGGATGCAAAAAGTAGTCAGATATTACTCCCGTTCTCAAAGAGTTTAATAATGTAACGGTAGAAGTGTGTATAGGTTTTCAAAGGCAGTACAAAAGGATAGGTTTCAATTTTGTTTTAGGAATAAGAATTCTATACAGAATCAAGGAAAGGAATTTGCCTCTAAGAACTAAGTTGTAAAGGTATTTCTGGGAGAAAAAAAATGTAAAACTGCACAGACATATATAACAGTATGACATACCAGGTGAAATAAAGTAATTTGGTATTGCTTGATGTATGGGTGAGTAGGAAGCCCTAAGAGATGAGTTTGGAAAGAGGCAATGTGGCCACACCTTGTAAATTACAATTTGAGGGCATGAAAAATCATAAGGAGATTCACTTTTAAAATCTGGCATTTGGCAATAGATATTGATATCTAGTAATAACATTTTCCTTAAGTCAAGATATTGAAAACAGAAACGAAACTAATGAATTATCCTGAGAAGAAATGTTGGCAATAATTTGGATGGAGCACATTTAACAAAAATTTGCAAATATGCTCTGATAGTTATGTAGATACTTCCAGTGGCTGCTAAAATATTTTCTAGGACTGATCTAATAACATTTGGTCAAAAGACATTTCACAGAATGTTTGCTATCAAATCACAAGGTGAGGAATGTAGAAGTCTACAGTCCTGTTACCTTGATTAGGTAAGGAACATTGATGTCAGCTCATTTTGATGTATTAGAATAATGTGTCTGCCATTAGAAAATCACCTTTTTAATAATTTATTTCTCAATTTCTTCAATAATTTATTGAGTACTTATGTTCCATGAATATGTGTACGTATGTATTAATATGGATGGATTTAGTCTTCATTAGTTATGATTTTTGGAAAATATTTTTTAAATGTTTAAAAGTATGGGTTTTGTAATCAGAATTCCCAGAGTTTAAATTTTGGCTTTGCTATTAGCTCGGTATATGGACATGAACAAGTAATTTCATTTCTCTAAGTTTTAATTTCTTTATTTTTACATTAGGGATATCTGTAAAATCTCAGTACCTTGTCCCCCACTTAGCAAATGCTCATGAAAGGCAGTGTTGTTACTACTATTATTAGGATTTCATTAGTAGTGGTATTAAGGTTTTGTACAGAAAGCTTATTTACAAGTCCTGGGAGGACCTACTACCAAAAATTATATATTGGCAGGAGTCATATTTTGTTAATCATCCATACCATAGGTAAAAAAAAATGACTGCATATCCTGTCTCTACTTATTTATACTTTCTATATGGACTTTTACAATTCAGCCTCTAAGAACAGTATAGTATTCTGTTAAGATACTATGTATAAGTTGTTTCAATCAGTCATCTCAATAATTTCAGGAAGCTTTTATTTTATCATATTTTATTAGATTATTAATGATATTACCTCATAAGGCTAATAAAAATCATACCCTTGATGTACAAGAAATCTCGAGTCTGTTATTTTCTTGTTTCTTTATCTTTCCAGCATTAGCCCTATCCTTAATCTTCAGTTGCTTTGCAGGGATCTTTGTAAGTCAGTCGGCTTGGTATGGGTGAATTTAGTTAAAATTAGATAGCGTAATATGTAGACCCAATTAATTAACACATGAGGAAACTGTAATGTGTAACAATGTAGTGAAACATAATGAATGACTTTGGTGTTCATTTTTTAATTGACTTGAGAGAGAGAGAGAAACATCAACATGACAGAGAAACATAGATCTGTGGCCCCCCGCACATGCCAGCGTGCCAGGCCAGGAATGGAACCCGCAGCCTGGGTGTGTCCTGCCCAGGAGTCGTGCCCACCTCCTGTTTGGTGCCCCCCACAGTGTTCCGACCCCCTGAGCCACCTTGGCTGGGGCTGATCTGTCACTCCCGATCCCTCTCTGTTCATTAATTGATTCAAAAGTATTTCTTGACTGTCTCTTAGACACCCAGAACATACTTAGAAGCACCTTTGAGACGAATAACATGACATCTGTTAGGCAGAATCATATACTTAAGAAATAAAAATAAACTATATAATACGTTAGAAGGACTTAACTGCTAGGGAGAGAAATAAAACCAGGGAAAAGTGAAAGGGAAGCATGTACGGTGTTGGTGGGAACGGGAGGCGGCGAGTAAGAGCACTGAAGAGGGAGGTTAAGGGAGATCTCCCCGAGAGAGTGACATTTAAGTAAAGATCTCAGAAAGTTGGGGAGTGAGCCTTGTGAATAGCCCAGAAAAGGGGAAAAAATGCCTCAGCGGGAGGCACGCTGTGCGTGTTTGAAAACTAGGAGGTCAGTGTGGCTGCAGCAAAGTGGGCAAAGGGCTCAGGGACTAGGGAGCAAACCAAAGGGCCCGGGGAGAGCCGGTGGAGGGCCTGCCCCCCAAGCCTCCGGAGTGACCTTGACTTCACAAAGCTGTCATGGAACTTACAGAACAGACATCATCATACACCACATGGGCTGCGTGGCTGCAAGACACTTGGACCTATTGAGAGAGGCAGGATAAATATGGTAATTAAACAGCAGAAAATGCAGCTTCTTATGGTATAGATGAACATTAAATATAAATAGAAAGTTGCATTTTCCAGCTTGCCGTGTAATTGCCCTGTCCAGTGGAGGGAGCAGTGTCGTCTATCATCCCGCAGCAGCTTCCTAGCAAGGGAAGGCGCTGTGACAGAAACGCTTTGCTGCGGGCCATACTAAACTCATTGGCTGCTGAAGATGAAGAAACAGTCATAGGAAAAAGAATAGCATATTTTTTAGGGATCATTAAAATGTAAGAATTAAATCTGCGGACTACGCCAACTCACATCTTTACCCTTCGCAAACACTTCTTTAACAAATAGTTGTTTTGTCTTTTTCTATATGACCAAGGGCAGAAAGAAACCCTTGCCTACCAACTACAAGACAACAGGGATAAAGCAACACAACAAAGGCTGAATCATCAGAGAAATTGCTCAAAAACTGGAGGATGACATTAGAAAGGCATAGCTACTTGTCTCAAAGAAATCACATGCTCTCTCTAAAGAGAGCCTAAAGGTCCATGAAAGAAAGCATTAGATAAGAAGGACTTGAAAGACAAACTGGCATATTTGAGGAAACAATAGAAGTGAAAAATAATATAGTAAGAAAGAACACTAAAGCAACAAAAATGTAAAAAGGAAAGTTAAAACAGATCAAATAGCATGGAGATAAGTTTGCATAAATCATGGAGCACAAAATGAGACACAGCAGTGATTATACAATGATTATAAGAAGATTATCTCTGTGGAAGACAGAAGTGATCTAAGCTACCCATAGGAATACTGATTAAGTAAACAATGAGAATAGGGGGGAAAAATCCAAACTTTAATAGAATAAAACTCTTCTGGAAAAAAAAAAAAAAGTGGATTTATGTACAAAAAGGGCATAAAGTTTGCCAGGCAAAATTAATGCAGAATGATTAACCTAAGTACATGTTTAGGATGAATAAAAAGTTATGACTTGTAGCCTGAGAAGCAAATTGTGTAGAAGGAAAACTCGAGATGACCTCAGCCTCCTCCACATCAGTTCAGAGCAGGTTAGCATGCTGTCTACCAACCTATGAGGAAAGGTGTGTTTCAAGAACCGTATTCCAAGTAAAGTTGTCCTTGAAGTATAAAGCAAAACCTTTTTCATTTATGCATAAATCCAAGGGATAGAGTACTCACAATTTCTTCCTAAAAAACTGCTAGAAAATAGACCAAATGATAAATCAAAATAAGCAATTCAGTAATAGAGATGTGATAAAATGACTGATGATAATTACTAAATGTATTTTTTTGAGTATATCTTTATTGATTTCAGAGAGAGGAAAGGAGAGGGAGAGAGAGATAGAAACATCAATGATAAGAGAGTCATTGATCGAGCCCGCAACCCCGGGCATGTGCCCTGACCGGGAATCGAACCCCGATCACCTGGATCCCAGGTTGACGCTCAACCTCTGAGCTACGCCTGGCAGGGCACTAAATGTATTTTAATACAAAATGAAAACTGATCAATTATTCCAGTGGAGGTAGATATTGAAATGAGCATAATATTTTAGATGCAGAGAAACAATTTAACATCCTGCAAAATTCACCTTCTATTAAGTAGTCTGTCTTTCCACACACTCTTGTAGACAAGACTCTACAGGACCAGTACTTCTAATGTAAGAAATGGATAGAAGCCACTCAATGTCTAGCCTCAGAGAAAATACTATCAGTGAGAGGTATTAAAATAATTAAACAAGGTGCCTTTAGACTGAGATGCCGCTAATTCCTGGGTAACCTATGTGAGCAAACCAAAACCTAAGCCAGAATTTATTCCCGTAAATGCACCTGTATTACAGAAAAAAATTAAACTTAGGAACAACTAATACAAACATCCAACTAGGTTTTCCCAAATAAAGCCACCACTTTAGCTCTTGCCAATCAAATAGCTTCCTTGCTTTGCTTCTGCATCTGCTCCATGAAAGCCTGTCCCCTAGCTCCTGTCAGCAAAGTGCTCCCAACCAATTCCAGTTTGGTGCTGCTCAGTTTGAATCAATGTTAGCTTAAACACACTCTTGTAAATTTTAATGTGCCTTAGTTAATCTTTTAATAGCGGTAATGAGGCTTTGTTCCAGAGAGAAGCATAAAACTCAATATGTACAGTCCTTTTGGGGGCTCTAGAGTTACAAGAAAATGATTTTACTCCAACTTGCTCTTTAGCTTTGGTAAGTGGTTCTGGTATGGCCACCATCATCTTAATGATGGATGGTTTCTTAAACAACTGAACTGTAAATTCAATTGTCTGACATATCTAAAAAAAATTCAAAATCTTAATTCTCATTTGAATGACCACCAATAGCTGACAAGGATTTAGAATGGAAAATTAATGCAAGTTCACTGACATATGAGACATTCTGGAAGCAGGTAACTAAAAATAAGAACAGAGTAGCCAGAAATGAAGTCATACTGTATTTGCATGAGAATAGGCCAAGAATATTCCATTGGTAATGTGCATATTACTTTGATCCCTCATGATATATGATAGCACAGCACACTGCCTCTTATCCTGTGGTGTACTATTATATCTAGAGGTACTGGCCCTCTTTATTCCTGGAAGGTAGATTGCATTCTGAACTATTCTCTGTCTACAGTGGCAAAAGATATGCCCTCACAGAAGTGATTCCCATTCAGTTTACAGATTGTTTTCCCTGACAATATAGCCATTGAATGATCTATCTTCAGAAGTTTTACTTGTTATGCAAATTATCATGAAGCACATTTAAAAAATCTAGTTCAGTTCAAAAGAGGACACATATTTTGAATATAAATGTACCTTTCTACTTTGCCTATTAGCCCCAATTAGAACAAAGTTTGGAGACTCCTTAAGTCTGGGCTCCAAAGTCTCATTAGCTCTTAAATTATAATATTTTTCAAGTATCAGAATGTCCTGTAACAGATTCCTAAACTTCAAAAACTCTAGCAGTGCTCCCCATTGTCTTTTGTACTGAGCACGGGGATTAAGGAAGCAGGCCCTACATTACCTTACTTTGCTTAGTATTAGACATTCCATTACTTTAGGACCATCAGGATTACTACTTCATACAGCCAATAAGTTGATGATTGGAATAATAAAAAATATCTTATTTATATTTCAGTGGAAAGAACAAAGGGGTTTTTAACATGGATGGGTAAACAAAAATTGCTTTCAAAACTAAATAAAAAATAAATTCAAATCCTATTCTTTACACCTATTATTAAAGTCATGAAAGTCCATTTACATATCTCTATGAGGATGTACAGAGAGAAGCCAGAATGGAAAATATAATAAAACCAAAAGATAGAAATCACAAACCAGAAAAAAATAAAATCAACCCACAATATGGTCTGAAGTTTTCCAGTAAAATTGGTTTGGAACAGCTACATAAACCAATTTGGTTCATTGACTTTTTGATGGTGTACATTTTGTTCCTTCAGATCTTATATTGATCATAATATATCACTATATATGGGATGGATATAGTTTTTATTAGAGAGAGAGGAAAAAAAAAGGCTGGATTTCATTAGATCTTATCAAGCTGAAAAACTGTCAGCTTCAGAAAGAAATTGGGTCTTCATGCCAACAGAAAGAAATATTCTATTGAAACATTGAACCACAGACTTTTAGCAGAACACATATTTAATAAGCATCCCTGTATGACATTTCTTGTAAAAATCTTAACTGTTTTGAGCTGTACACCGACTGATCTTTGATTTGGACTTTTACTGAAAAAGCAATTACATGTTGCATATCCAGTGTTTGAATGTTTTCTCTTCAGTAAATTTACTTCAGTATTTGAAAGTTTTTTGTTTTTTTAATAAAAATATTTTTGAAATACCAAACTCAGTCTTTAATATATTTGTCAAACAAGATTTACCTTAAACTTCACATCTTACATTATTAATAATTTAAAATCATAAAGAATATGCAAATTTTATAAAACAAATCCATCACAACAAGCAAACTCTTAATCAAATCTTTTGTAGCTGACTTTCAACAAGATGCAGGATTACCCTTGCAAGATATAGAAAATTATATGAAAATGAGAAAGATGCATCCATTAAGCAAATCACAGATTCTGTCATCATTTCTCTTAACTGAAGCCAAACAGCAAATGCTCTTAACAAAGAATAACACCTAGAAATTTCAGACAACTAAATCACTGGATAAAGGGATGAGTTTTAACTCTCAAATCAGTCACATAGCTGAAAGACATGGAAAATGGAGCTGCCTGGCATGTAACGTTTGCATGCTTTAAAAAAAGAACAATTGCATCAGTTTGCAATTTTCAATCAGTTAAATTTTCTTACATTACAAAAGTATAAGTAGATGTTCTATTTTTTTAGCCACTGCTTTTTATTTTCTCTTAAAACATTATTATAATTTTACTTTAAATAGGTACATAGTTGTCATTACTGTCCAACTGTAAACATGATCATGAAATTAGGTTTACATATGTATGAAGTGCATGTAGTAAGACAATTTTGCTTTAATTTTGATACTTATGATCTCTCTCTCTCTCTCTCTGGAGATTACATTTGTTTTTCCTCAACCTATAAACACCCCAGACTAAATATTTAATCAACCTCAAAACACACTACTGATTGAAAAGAAAACCATGAGAAGAAAACTAAGGAAATAGAAATAGGTCTGAACAATATTAAAGGTTACCAAAGAAAGACATAAAGGAAAGTTCTTGTCCTTCTAGTTAATATATTCTATATTTTTAAAGTAGAGTAACTAAAACAGCTTAATAGTAATGCTAGACTAGAGAGCTGAAAAAAAGAAGAGTTAGTCCAAACACAACCCCAGGTGCATGTCCCAGTGAACACATTAGGGAAAGGAACACAACACACTGCCACGGCAAAGAATAAATCAGATACAAAAGAGAAGTAGGGAGAGCCTGACATGGAAATGAGTAAAACACTCAGACAGTGTATTTACTAAAGAGGAAATACCAATAGGTCATATACCAGTTTGCTGGAGGTCCCATAACAAAGTACCACAAAACGGCCAGCCCTGGTGACTCAGTTGGATGAGTGTCGTCTGATGCACCAGCTTCATTCCCAGCCAGGGCGTGCAGGAGGCGGCCCTTCCAGGGTTCTCTCTCATCACTGATGTTTCTAGCTCTCTCTCCCTCTCCCTTCCTCTCTCTCTAAAAATCAATAAAAAACACTATTTTATTAAAAAAAAAAAAAAAGAACTACAAAATGGGTGGCTTAGAACAATAGAAAATTGCCGTCTCCCAGGTCTGGAGGCCGCCAGTGCTGAGAGCTGCGCGGGCCGAGCCTGCTGCGCGCCTCCCCCGGCTTTGGGGCTTCGGTGGCAGCCTCTGGCATCCCTTAGCTTCTGCTCCCGCTGGTACCCTGTGTTTGCCTTCGTCTTCACATGGCATTTTCTCTGTGTGCATGTCGGTATCCCAATGCCCTCTTTGTGTTGAACTAGGGGCCCAGTATATGACAGTATGACCTCACCCTAAGCTAAGTACATCAGCAATGACCCCATTTCCATGTAGGGTCACACTGTGATGTGCTGGGGGTTAAGCTTTCACCACATGAATTGTGGAGAAACACAGTTTAACCCACAAGAGGTTGAAAGCACATAATATACACTCCATTTTGCATGTAATAAAAGAACTTAAAGTTAAAATTTACAGTCTGATGCCATTTAAAAAATAAATATTTGTATTACTCAATGATGATGATAAATTACTTTCATAAACTCCTGGTGACTTTTTATGTCTGTGCTCTTTTCCTGGGGGAAAAGCTACCATATGTATCAATGTCTTCAAATTCTGTATTTTGCCAAATCATTTAATGTGTGAATATCCACACACAAAAAAGTATTTTAAAAGTAGCTATAGGTTTTATAGAAAGATGTCCATCAAAACACTTTTTACTTATAAGATTGGAAAAACAATTTTTATTTAGGAGCTAATAAAACAAATGTTTGATATGCATAATTTACAATAATGCCCAGACATTAAATAATTGAACATAATTTTTATAGCTTATAGCACTTACTAATTTGTCAGGTATAAATCTAAGCATTAAATATATGTATTTAATGAGAATACACACAAGGACCCTATGATGCATATGCTCCTATAATCGCAGATTTATTTTTGGTAAACTTTAGGTATAGAAATTTAAATAACTTGTCTGAGGTCACCTAGTTTTCTAAGTAGCAGAGTAGAGTTAAATCCCAGTTTAGTCCCAAATTCCATTTTCCTAACCACTTTGTTAAATTTCCCTCATAAATTGATACAGAAATATATGTGTGATATTCGGTTGTTTGAATGAAACAATTTATAAGATTTTAGATGTAATTTTTAATTACTTGCATTGAAAAAATACCGAGGAAGATAATATGCTGAGATAACATCTTTACCTTGGACTTAAGTGATTATCAGTGATTTTTATTGTTACTTATACTTTTGGTATTCTTTCCTAAAATATTTAAAATTTTAAGATGCAACAATAAAAATAATACCTCTTCATATTGCATTTTTTATGGTTTTTAGAGAGAGATAGGAAAAGAGAGAGGCAGAGAGAGAGAAACATCAATTTGTTGTTCCACTTTTTAATGCATGAATTTGTTGCTTATTGCATGTGCCTTGACTGGGACCAAACCTGCAACCTTGACATATGGGGACAATGCTCCAAACAACTAAGCTATATGGCCAGGGACTCACATTGCAATTTTGATATACATTTACTGGGCAAAATCTAAAAGTAAGTAAGATATTTGATAATTTGAATTTTTGTTTCTCTCCGGGTAAACTCATGTTTAATTCAAAATTCAGGAAGCTAGATACACTGACAAAATATAAATAAATTATATGTTTTATGTAATTAACCCAGGGTCGCTATCTATTAGAGCTTAGTTTTTATATCCACCTTAGGGAACTATGGAATACTCTAGACACTTCATGTGACCTAATTTGCATATGAGGGCCTGTGCCCTTCATAGAAGGAAATATGCCAAAGGAATTTTAGCTTGTTGCCAGGTTCTCTGAATTCCTGACTTTGGTTACCACTGCACAGAATTATGTTCACTAAGACATTCTAGGAGGAATAGATTTGAAAACTGTAGGACCTTTGAAAATATAATAATGTGCTTTAGACCAATAAGCAGTAAGCTAAAGCACACCTTGCTCACTGAGAATAAAACATAATCCAAGGAAAAGTGGAATACTATGAAATAGAGCAGAGTGAGGAAACATGACCCCTCCCCAATTTCACATTGTGTTCCCCAGCATAAGTGTATGCTATTCTTATTTACTGAATATTGAAGGTGGTGAAGGGGATGCAACTGAAATATTAATTAGTTGAATTAGTAAGTCATGGCAGTTAAAAGAATTATTCAACAAAATAATCTTTGTTTTTGGTCTTATTATAACTACAAGGACAAAATATGACAAGATCTTGTCCCAATATGTATTGTTACATATCCACTTGTATCCCTCAAACCCAGACATTTAAAATATATTATTTTATTCAACATTTCTTGCTAGGAATGTGATAGGCTGCATAGTGACAAGTGTACGTCTCTAACATAATTTAGGAGCACATTATAAAACTCCCTTTTACCTTGAACAAAAAAATTCTAAGCAAAGTCTGGTCAGTAATACATCTGAGAGCAAGAAATTCAGATTTTAGAGTTGAGACACACAATCAGAGTTAGATCACTCACAAGAATAATAATTGGAGTGCCAAGATTTTGCCCAGATAAAAATTTCTAGATCTTTGTGGCAAAAGTCCAAATTTTTCTTACAAATTAGAACAAGGCTATACAAGCTTTGTTTATGGGATAGAACATATGAAGGTACTATTGTGTTCATTGGGGAAGACAATATGTAAGAGAACAGCTTTGTTATACCTTCTAAATATTAGACTTTTAAGATATTTTTCCTGCAATATGTTCTGGGCTAGCTTTACATGAAATTGTGAATCTGGTCAATTTCTTTTGATCCCACTAGGCTTTCTTTCTTTCTTTT
Source organism: Miniopterus schreibersii (assembly GCF_964146895.1). Classification (NCBI taxonomy): domain Eukaryota; kingdom Metazoa; phylum Chordata; class Mammalia; order Chiroptera; family Miniopteridae; genus Miniopterus; species Miniopterus schreibersii. The sequence goes on along the minus strand of NC_138106.1, from coordinate 62,329,905 downwards.
ATTAATTTATCTTTATTGTTGACAGTATTAAAAATGTCTCCTTTTTCCCCCATGGATCCCCTCCACCCAGTATCAGCCCCAGTTCCACCCCCAGGCCTTCTCCACACTATTTTCTCTGTCCATGGGTTATGCATAAATGCATATAAGTTCTTTGATTAATCTCTCCCCACCCACTCCCCCACCCTTGCTTTCTCTCTGAGATCCCTCAGTCTGTTCCACGCTTCTATGTCTCTGGATCTATTTTGTTCATCAGTTTTATTTTGTTCATTAAATTACACATATGAGTGAGATCATAGGCTTTTCAATGATGGGTCTTTTACCCATTCATCATATCCAGTTTAATCATAGCTCTTTACAACCTAAAATCTGAAAAAAATCATATAATATCAACCATTCACACTGCTATGTGGATTTAAGTCAGTATTGTTGCTTTTTATTTTCTTCTATTGGGTATTTATATTTTATGTTATAGTGAAGAGAGGCTTTTCTCTCTTAAGGAAATTTCAGGAACAGGTAAGACGAAAAGATAGGATTATACGTTTTGGCATGGATCTCTTCATGGTGCTAAAAGCATCTCACACAACAGTTGTGCCCTCTACGTACATATAAGGTTGGAAGATTCAAGCTCGATCAACATTTATCAGTATCATCTGTGCTCACATTATTAAAATAATGGGTTAATCAGGTCATCTCTCATTTTAATATGGAAAAATATAACCAATATTCTGATTGAAGATGTATTTTCATTTAATATACCAAAGATGTAAGGAAGTCCTTAAGGGATCCTGGATGAAGTATTTTGCGGTTGTCTTGCTAAGGCTGGATTTGTCAATTCAAACGAAAAAGATCAGGGTTTTGGTAAGCTCCTCAAGGGTTTTATGTAAGGGGTACACAAGAGGAGGTCCCTGGAAGGCCAAGGACACTGTTGTTTACGAGGGCTGTTGGAGAAGCCATAATAAGTCACATTTGCTTGTGGCTGTGCAGGCTGTTGTCTAGGACATTCACTTACATGAGGTGTTAGTATCAGTTATCCCCGAAGGCCGCTTAACCAAACAAAACAGATGCAAGGCAGCAATACCATGGAGTAGCTTAGCTAAATTCTTGACACCTAGACTCAATTTTTCTCATCAGTACATTGGAGAAGCTACAGCTCTATACTTTATTCAAAATTCGCAATAAACTTACAATAAATGTGAGGAGCTCTTGTAAGTGTGGTAGATTAGAGGAGCAATGAACTAGGTCCTATTTATCAAGATATTTTAGTTAAAATCCCAGTCTTCCCTTTGATAAACTTTGTGGACAAGAGCAAATTCATTTCCACCCTCATGTTTAAATTTTCATTTTGGTCCTGTCAGATATTTGGGTGTCTTCTGTAATGGATATGATGAATGGGTAGCTTGCATTTCATGAGCTACCTCTCAGAGGTCTTACAAGAAGGATGATAACCCTCTTGTTAGCAGCATTAAGAGGCAAATATCATGAATAAGCTATGGATCTTGGTGCCATATAAATTACTTACCCCGTAGCCTAATAAAAAAAGATAAATGTAACATCTATGAGACAGCCTTTTCACTGCTCTTGATTGATAAGAAAACTGACCTGGGCTTTTTTCACTATCAATAGGAGACTTTATGAGGGAATGTGCCAGGAGAGGTTTTTTTTGGTTTTGTTTTTAAATGTATTTATGTGAAAAAATATCTTAAACTTTAGTTATTTTAAGCATAGTTATTTTAAACTTTATGTGCCACCCATTTTCAGAAACTTGTTCCACAGAGATATCACCTTGCAATACTATTTAAACAGAATTACAGAGAATGCAGTAGATATAAAAACTTGAGCTTTCTTAATCAAAAGCCATGAGCAGAAATAAAACCATGGAACCTGTGGATCTGATATTGAAAATTGTAATTTCATTAATGCGGTCATAGGAAGATCCTTAGCTCTAACAGCACAATTGCAGAGCTATTTTGGAACACCCAATTGCGAGGAGCTTAGCAAACAGAGACAGCCAGGCAACTTCAGAGAGAAAGCTTTCAAATTTTTGAAAGCTTAGTCATTGTAAAGCTATTATTGTGCATTAAAGAAGTTTCAGTGTCATTGTTTTATTGTAGGTCATGATATGTGTCCAAAATTGGCTGACTTAGCAAGATCCAACACCCAATATTCTTATTTTAGGTAGTGTCTATTCACTTAACTAATTGTGTACTACAAATAGTGGTCAGAAGCAAGCAGATTCAGAGAAGTTAGTCATAGAGAAGTTTACTGTTGTGGAATTAATTTTTGTAGGTTTCATTTCTACTGTTCAATCAGTGAACTGGGCCATCATAGGAATTTATTATTAAAAACAAAGATCAAGTAATTGTTCTGATTTTTTTTCATGCTTCTGTCATCTTCATCTTTTTTTCCCTTTTTATTGAATTGATTGGAATGACACTGGTTAACAAAATAATAACAAAGATTGAATAATTGAATAAATATCTCCAGCACTATATGCTCCAGTGACTGTAAAAATCAACTTTTATTAGCAACCTAGAATCTTCAAAGATCTGAAAATTGGGCCCAATTCTTGACATACAAAATGTAAGCTAAGGGCCTGCTGAATTGTTAAAAACCATAAGGATCTAAGATTTTACTCTTTTGAACACTAAGAATTTAGTCTGCCATAGCATGGTGAGTGATTGCAGAAGACACAAGAATCCTGGGTCAGAGAAAAAGACTTTATTGTTGCATCACAGCATGAGCTTAACATTCACACCAATTTTCCTTATTCCCCAGCCCCACAGGGCAAGACAGAGTGTCCCAGGTGGATGTCACACAGTGGGCTTGAGTCATAGTTGAGGAACCCTGAGTTTAGTTAACTCCAATCTTTTGTATTGGGCTATATGTGATCCTGTCCCATCTTCTTTGCTCTCTCAAGGAAGACATTATATCTTCTAAGGCCATTTGTGATATAAGCATCCTTTGAAAAAATAGCCCAAAACAAAAGCTATCAGTGCCTCTGCTCATAGCAGTTCAGAAACGCAGGTAACCCATGGAAAATTGTCTTCTAAAGTGCTTTGCCTGGGAAAATTTTAGTGCAGCAGGTGTACAATTGGTTGGTTTGTTTATCAAGGCTTGGGCATATTTTAAAATGTTGAAAGCTTATTCTTCGATTTTCCTAAATACCCTTTTTTCCTGTCAGCTTAGTCTTTTGGCATTTCATGTAATTACCTTGCATGCATGGTCATTGTTCTGCTGAGAAGCATTTTATGATTATACTCTTGATGATCTGGTGACATTTTGGGTTATTTGATTGTGCACTCAGTGACATCTCTAACTGTTAAGATTGCTATTTCTGGATATTTTAAAATTACCCTGAGTATCTTAATAGTTCTAGTTTTCACATTGGGAGTTGCTAATGCCTTTATAAAGTTAAATGTGTGGTTACCTTTATTTATTAATTTAAGAAAAAAAAATAATGCAAATTAGGATGAAATCTGTTAGTTAGAGAAAGCTCTTTGTCATCTTTCTTTTCCTTTTCTTAGTGAGAGAATATTAATGTGGCAAGAGCAGTAAAAGTAATTGTTAGAGAAGTCCACTCTACACCATCCACATGCACAATGGGTAGGAAAGGACTGAGCCTGAAAAAGATTTGTCCCTAAGAAGTGTGCATCCAGCAAGCAGCACAGCAGAATCACAGTGACAATGAGCAGTTCTGCTTTAATGGCAGGATGAAGAACATGTGACAAAAATGTTCTTATTCTAATGTCTTGACCAGCACCACATGATACAAACCACCTCACTTAGCAAAGAGCACCTCCATGTTTGCACATAATATGAGCACAATCATTAATTTACAGATTTATTTAATGATTTAAACTATCCATATAGTGCTGGTTATTTATTTTTCATTCTGGGTAGATTAAGAATGACTTGCCTAACTGGATTTCAGAGCCAGCCTGCATTTAACTTAAGAATGAGAGCAAGGCCTGTGGTCATATCTAAACACCCTGTGCAAGTCCTCTGCTATTAGCACTCATCTTACTCTTTAGTGAGGTCAACGCTTAATTCAAATGACCAAACACTGTTTTCAAATGTTTAGAGAATCTTGATTTTGATTAGAGATTATCAGTGAATATACTTAAAGGACTCAAAATGTTATAATAAATCAATGAAATGGATCAACAGAAAAGAAATCACACTGGCACTCAGTATTAGGGGGAGAGTAAGAAATGGTGGAAGCTTGGAGAGTCTCCCTAAAAAAATCACGTTACTCAAACTCAATTGTTTAATGTGGCATGTTAACAGATTTTTTAATATTTTCAAGAGAAAATTCAAAATTTTATGTAAACTCCCATTTTGGGGGACTACATTTCAGTTAGCTTGTAAGTTATCAGTTTTTACCCTTTGTTTTTGATAAAGAGTGGTACTTGGGAACAAGTGCTCTGAAATTCTTTCAATGACTAATGAGCTGCTAAATTAACTGCCTCAGTCCAAAGAGAGTTCAGGCTATTTCTGAAAATATAGAATGCACCAGACCTCCAGAGCTGGCTTGTCATGTACAGCTTTGATCTTGTGGAGAAGGCTTAAGTTATTAGTGTTTCTTATGTGTGCTTTTCTGAATGAAACTTCTTCAATCGACAGCAGAGGGAAACTGAGAGGACATTTAAAAGCAAACATTAATTAGTTTGTTGAACTAATATCCTCAATGTTACTGAAAAATGTTAGGTCCCTAAAATTTAAAGCAAGCATCCTTGTGCATAGATCTTTGAAAATTTGTTCTTGGAGAAGTGATGCAAAGAAAATTTGGCCCATTTGTTATGTATAGCATTGAAACAATTCAATTGATTTTCTGACTTCTTAAAAGGTCATTTGAAATGTTAAAATGCAGAACCCAACCAACGATATTCTAAACATTATATGGCCCATTCCCCTTAAAGGATTACCAACTACATGGAGGTGTTATAGTCAGACAGAACCTCGGACTCAGAACGTTTATTTTCTTTTGGCATTAAGCAGGTAACTACCCTTCATTTGTTTTCTTAACTATTTTATAATGTTTTGCAAGTACTTGTAATGATTTCCACAATCAACATTGATTCTTAATAGTAGGCAGATTAATCCTTCTAGATATTAATTATGTAAAAGCACTCTGGGTTTTGAGGAGGTATTTGTTTTAGTATTGAATTAATGATTAAATAATAATTATAAAATACAGCAAGTAAGATGAATATTGCAATCAAAGGCATTTACAGGAAATTTTAATGTGAAATATTCTGACAGACTCTCAGTGGTTGGCCCTAAGCCAATAGGAACTCATAGCGAAAAGGGAGGAAACAAGTATATAAAGAATTTTAGAAAAATCAGTTGTATCTGTGTTCAGGTCTTGGCATAATATTAAATCTAGCATTAGTCATATGCCTAAAGGTACAGAGTGGAATGCACAAATGTAAGGCTGTAGGATGCCACCTAAAGATCTTCTACCATTATGCATTCTTCACTTAAGGATCATTCTTTTGGGTACTAGGGGCGTGCTTACTTGAATGCCTCCAAGTCTAATATACTTGTAACTATATTACTCCAACAGAGTGGCATTTTTCAGGACATTAACTATCTGGCAGTCAGAAGTCAATAAATATCCTAAAGATATAGATACAATATGGCGTGGTTAAATGGAGATTGATCTAGAACACTAAATCATCTGCCATGGAATTTAATTCTTCCATTATACTTTGAAAAATCAGAAAACTAGGTTCCCCTGAAAACTTACCCTTGCACTCTCAGTTATTCCTTTTTTAATCATTATATCCACATTCAGCTTCTCTCTCACAATTTATATTTAATATGATTGAGTCTTCCTTAGCTTATAAACAACTAACAAACAAGCAAAAGAAAACACCTCCTTTGACCCTCCTCACCCCCCACCTCCGGTATCTCTCTTTTCTAGCTCACAGTCAAGCTTCTTAAAAGAACTTTTTATACTTTCTGCCTACTTCTTCTGGGTTTAGTTCTCTATTCAAATTATTCCAATATGTTTAAAATTCCCATCAACTCATACACTCTACTAGATCCTGAATAACTTTCTTGTTTATGCTTCTTAATCATATCTTGTTTTTAAAGAGTTATCATAAAATCTGTAATCAAGTTTTTCAGAAAAAAAATATTTTTTTCAAAATGTTCATAATATTTTATTTATAATAGTAAAAAACTGAAAATAACCCAAATGTCCTTCAATAGATGAGTGGAAAAATTATGGTATATCCATACAATGGAACTATACTATTCAACAATAAGAATGAATTAATTATTGATAAATGTGACAGCATGGATGAATCTAAAACTCATTAGGCTGAAATCAGAGATTCAACTCTGGGAGGGAGGGAGATTCACAATGCCACTGCTGGCTTGAAGATGGAGGGACCACTTGGAAAAGATCTGAGAGTGTCCTCTAAGTACCTAAGAACAATCCTTGGCTGACAACAAGGAATTAAACAGGAACCTTAGTTCTAAAAATGCAAGGAACAAGAAAATGCTTTTGAAGAGCTTTCCTACTTTCCAGGGATGATCTAATGGATATTGCTACCTGTGGCTGCTCTTAAGGGGATCATCCTACTTGACCTCTCTGTTGCACAGTTTACCACATTCTTTTTGTACACTGTCTATAAAATCCAGAGTATATTTTACACATACTGTATATCTCAATTTGGACTAACATTTCAACAGCGATCAATCGATACATGTGGCTAGTAGCTACTGTGTTGGACACCAGTAGCTGCTATACCCTTGCCTAGTTAATTCACAGTAATTGTTGGCATCTCATCTAATGCACTGTTTTTCTTAAAAATGCCTCTGTGGTAGTCAAGTTAGTGTATCTTTGATATATAATATCACAATATCATTTTTCTCCCATCAATAACACTTAATCTTGTATTAAAATTATACATTTATATAGTGTTATGATTTGTTTGACTTTCCATCAAAGCATGAAATTTGCTTTCCCCTCCCCCCATCATTGTTTTCCCAGTTCCTATCTTGATATCAGAGTACTTATAGACATCCATATGTATTATATTCATGGATGCATAATGACTAAATAAATAATTGAATATGTAAGAAGGAAAGAGAAATACTGGAATAGAAATGGAGTGACAATGTAGACAAACTATGTTGTAAAACAAATGGTATGGGTTTGTACTGAGATGGACTTAGATTTACAGTCTGAGTCTCTTCCTTTAGCTGGGTAATTTGGATGTGTTGTTTTCCATTGTAATATTTATTAGTGTTGGATCAAATCAGGTATGTAAAAACCATAACAATTGATTAAAACAATGTCATAACAATTGATAAAGATGCTTTTCTATACCGATATTTTTCTGAGACTGCTAATGGTTGAACATTCATGGGGAAGATAGCATGGAACTCTGTTAAACTCACTACACATTAATATGTATGTGTAAGAATCCATTTTTTATTTTAAGTCCTTCTTTGTCATCATCTAAGGGTATTTGTCTACTTAAGTACCCAAAAGAATTTTTTTGAAAAGCCCAGTGGTCAATTAACATTTAAGAGAAAGAAACCCTACCTTTTGCAACAACATGGATGGGCCTGGAAGACACTGTGCTAAGTGGAATAAGTCAGTCTCAGAAGGGCAAATATTATGATTCCTTTTATATGAGGTATCTAAAATAGTCACACTCACAGAAGCAGAGAACAGAATGGTGGTTGCCAAGGAATGTGGAGAGGAGAAAATGGGCAAATGTGCTAAGTGGGTGTAAAGTTACAATTAACCAAGATGAAAAAGTTCTAGAGATCTACTATAAAACTTAGTGCTATAGTTAACAATACAGTGTTGTACATTTGAAAAAAAATTAAGAGGATAGATCTCACTCTAAATGCTCATACCACAAAAAAAAAACAACAAAAAAACAAAAGAACACAAGAAATCTTTCAGAGATGGCGGATTTTTTTATTATCTTGTATGTGGTGATGGTCTCACAGGTGTATGCACATATATCCCAACTCATCCAATGTAAACGTTAGGTATGTGCAAGTTTTATATATTAAGTATACTTCAGTAAAATTGACTTTATAACAGTGGTAATAAAATGTGCTTATTTCCTGACTAAATGGTCTAGGATTAGGAAGACATAAATGTCCTGAAGAGAAAATTTGCAAAATTATATTTGTTACATCATTGGTTTTATCCTAAGACTAATTTACCCAGTGGCCTTAAGAGGGCTACAACAGCATTGCATCTGACTCAGGGATCCCCAAGACAACCCTCAGGCTCCATGACTCATTAGGAGGACTCAAGTGCTCAAAAGCTGTTGTCTCATGGCTTCAGTTTATTACAGTGAAAGAATACAGGTTAAATTCAGCAAAGGGAAACAGCACATGGAGCCAAGACTGGCAGAAACCAGGTACAGATTTTCAGGTGTTCTTTCCCTGTGGGGTTGCACAAATGTGCTTAATTCTCTCATAAGAATGTGTAACAACATGCATTTAGCATTGCCAATGAAAGCAGCTCACCTGAGGCTTTGGGACAGATTTTTATTGGGGGGTCAGTTCAGGCTCCAGACCTGCACAGCAGGAACTGATGTTCATCATAAATCACATTGTTAGCATAAACTACCCAGCCATACCTGTACACAATGATCCAGTGCCTCAGGCTTACAAAGAAACTATTACCAAGCAGAACATTCCAAAGACTCAGAGCTCAGCAACTGGCAGCTGGCCAAGGGTCAGTCTTGAAAACAGACCTTGGAAATGTACAGAGCTTGAACAATACAGGCCTGCTGAGTGAACCCTTACCTGTATAATATCTAAATACAACATCTAAATTTTTTTAAAAGAATTTTTACCTCTAGTGTCTTTCACAAGAGTCTGGGACCTATTCTCAATATCTGTCTCAGGTTTCATATTTCCAAAACAATCCCAAGAAAGAGAAATAGAATTTCATGATTAGCTTTTATTTTGAATTAGTATCATTTTACTTGCAAGGGTGGGGAACATCAGACCAGTGGACTGTATATGGCCCTTGAAATCATTTGGTCTGGCCTTGCCAAGGCAACCACAGGCAGGACTCGAAATTCAATAAATCTAGGAGCTTTTTTCATAGCTAATTTTTAAGTAGATATTTTTGTACAGCCTGAGAATGATATTATAAATATGAAAATGGTCCTTGGCAAAAGAAAGGTTCCCCACCCCTGCTTTAGGGGAATACAAAGCACAATTGGGGTTGTGTTAGGAAGGGGCATGGGGAGAAATTAGCATTGAATTAAGCAATCAAACATGTTTCCTACAGCACATGTTTTAATATTATTGATTCACAACACATGAAAGCATAAGAAATGAGACTATGTTGGACTGTTTTACACACTTATACATATATATGTATATACATTCATATCTATCTATATATGCATATGTATTTACATATATGTGCACCTAAATGCATGTATATATCTCTATCTATCATCTATCTCATCAATGCTCTATATTAGAAGAAGAAATTAGAAATAAGCTGAAATCCTGTAATAGGTGACTTTTATTTAAATATTCTTACTGTCAAACTGTGAGATTCTTTGCAATACCATCTTTTTTCTGAATAAACTAACTTCTCATTTTCCTATCCTTGCCTCTAAACTTCTTTTCAATTCCCCAGAAAATGATTGTTAAAAACTCATGAAATATTAATGTCCCTCTGGATCCAGCTTCATTCTTTCCTAGTAGCTTCTGTTACCTTTCCAAGCTTTTAGAGGAAATTGAAGGTACATGAAAATTTTCTCTTGTCCTGTATATCTTTTATTTATCTTTTAATGCTTCCTACTATCTTTAGTCCTGGTGACTAATGTTCTCATCATCTAATCTGAAAAAATTAATTTTATATATTTATAATCTAATGTAGATACTTGAAATTTTCCGTTTGACTTCAGAAAATGATCAATGTTTTATCCAAAGTAATAATAAACTCTTTTTTTAAAAACTCTAGACAGGTAGAACCTTTTGAGAAGGCAGTTCCTCAAATCATACCGTTATATACTAACTCTAAACGAAATCCTTCATAAGTTCCTTGCCAAGCTGGTTCTCTCTTCTTTTGTTCCCTTTTCCCTTCCAATACCCTTGTCCCTTTAGAAAGAACTCAACTGTAAGGTTTAAAAACCTGAGGAAATCAGAAAAGTAAAAAATGTAATTTTGTTGAGGGATTAATATATTTAGTTATCAAGCCAAAATATGAGAAGAGGCAACTGAGGATTTTCATATTTGCCCTCAATGTGTTTGTCCAGCCTATATGACCTAACTTTTCTCTATTTCTCTCACATGTGCATTGTATATATAGGTCAATATTCCAAATTCCCCAGTACTTTATATAGTTTTTTCATTCCTCTATTTCTTTTCAATTTTCATTTCCTCTGACCAGATAATTCCTATATATACTATATTATGTGCTTGAGTGTCTCCTATTCTTCCTTACTTTTTTAGCTCAAAGATAACATTTTGCTGGGAACTTTTCCGATTGCCTTGGACAGAATCAATTACTTCCTCTTCTAAGGAGTCACAACTGCAAGTACAAATCTCTGTTAGCTTGTATCACATTATATACATATTTGTACCCTTTGATACCTAACCCAATATCTGGCTCATGGTAAATGATCAGTAAATCTGTGGACCTGAATTTTAAAGAAATGCACAGAGGTATTGCAAAGGATTGTTATAAATTAAACAAGAGAGTGATTGGTAATGGGAGTGGGGATGAGAGCAGTTCTGTGACTTAGAGAAGTCTTTACAAGAAGTAATATGCGATAGTAGTCTTTGCAAGATAAATGAAATTCCACCAACCAGAGAATTATAGGGAGAGCATTACAAACAGAAAGAATTAATAGAACAATAATTTATTTCATTAATTAGTTTTTTCTGCCAGCAACAGAAATTATCGGACAACTTTGATAAAAAATATATTTGTTAAGAAGATATGAAGATTTATAGGTATCCAAGAGCAGTTTTATCAATAAATAGAAGAGTCTACCTTTTCTATGCTTGTCCCCAGTTTTAACCCTTTATCTGGCTGAGGGTTGTTTTCATTCGCCATCACCCCCACCTTTTTAAAAATATGCATATTTTTCTCTCTAATACTTATCTTTTTATGGCCACCTTTTATAAAACTATTGTGCTCCTGAAATTCCTCCAGACCTCCCTCAAGTTATTCTTAATACTGTAGTATATTCCAGAAGCTTCTGAGAGCCTGTGAAATGAGCTTCACTAGCTAGACTCTAAACCTGGTGAACACTACATGTTGGTCAAGGAAGGAAATTACAGTCCTCTATTTTTCAACCTCTGGTTATTGATCAATTATATGTCTCTGTACTCTATTAATTATGACATATTTTGACTAAGAATTTCTGTTATTCTTAGAGAGATCTTAGAATTCCATTGCTTAATATGATAACCACTAGTTACATGAGTTTTTTAATTTAAAAATTAATTAAAAATAATAAAATTAAATTTCAATCTTTAATTATATTAGCCATATTTTAAATACTCAATAGGCAGAAATTCTATTTGTCTTTTTTTCCTCAGGACTAGTTAATGGCCCAACCTACTCCTTCAGTCTCCCACATAACCCTGTATGGATTGACTTCAAGTACCTTATTTTTAACTGAATTTCCTATATTCTTTACAGAGATGTTACTAGGCACTAAATAAATTGCTTTTGTAAAAGTAATTTGAATTTGTTGTTACGTAACTGTAATATATTAATATAAGATGATATGGGCAAAGGCTTTTGCTCTACTCCTGAAATTTTCTTCTATATGAATATAACTTTATTAGTATAAAATTCCTATCCTTACTCACCTCCATTATTTTTTTTTATCCAGGAAGGAGGAGTTACCTAACTTACAGGTTTACTTGGGATGAGGAACTGAACATACTTGGTCATGGCTTTTCTCTGGGAATCATTGCCTTCATAGAGAGTATACTTACAATTGTTCTCAGTTAAGTGATGTGCTCCTTGGTGGGGTTCTCACAGTAGCCAGTTGACACTGTGACTGAGTATGTCTGCCAGCATCAGTAAGCCCACTACCCTAGATTTCTAATATCTACCTCATTATTGATGAAGGTGATTGTTTCCATCTGTCCTATTCCTTATCTTTTAATTTCTTGAGAGCTCAAGGGGACAACATGCTTCCTATTAATGGGACACCATCAAACACTGACAGATGAAATGGAATAGGAATTTGTCTCTGAAAGAACTTTTAAAGCAAGGTGCTATTATTTAAAGTAATGTTGCCTCTGCATGTTGTTTTCATCTATTTGAAAAATATTTTTCTTTTGTCCAAACTACAAAGTGAAGTATATTTACTTTTGAAGAGAAACTCCTTGCATAGAATTTTAAATATTTTTATAAACTTATATTCAACTCTTGTAGAAATACGAAGTTATTTTTAACTTCTGGCATCTGTTCAGGCTTATAAAATACATAAACCTTCTTTTACAAACTAAGAGCAGGTTTGCATAACAAATAGTTTATTAGATGCATTCTATAATGTTTTCAAAATTTTTATTAGTGGATAACTTTTGGCAAATAAAATCATTCAGTGGCATAGAATGTAGAAGTCATTCAAATTTATAACAAGATTTTTATTAAAGCATCAAATATATTAGAATAAATTAATCAAAACTCTTATTAAATGAGTAATCATTTGATTTGGAAAGTGGGAATAAAAGGTGAAGGGTTAGGAAGCATTGTGCACTGGAAAAAAATCCCGTTTTCTTTTACAATGCTTAAACAATAATTTCCTGTATTAAGTTCCATTATAAGATACTTTGATTGTACAAAATTGGCATCAATGTTGGTAGTGTAATAAAACTTTCCTGGAAGACTCTGTAGGCACTCCAGTATCACAGCTCTCATAACACATATTAAAACATTGCTAGAACTAATGAGAAAGAAACAGGGTTTCTTAAGGTGATGTGGTTTCTGCAGAGAACAGTGTGTTATTGGGAGATACCTATGACATTCCTGTTTATATTAAAAATAAGACAACCTACCAAATGTATTTACTTTGTGTCTTGATGTTTTGTGTGAATGTGTGAAGCTTTCTATGGATATATAAATGTTCTAAAATTATGAAAATTATTTCCCCATCTATTTCCCCCCATTTTATCTTCTTGATGGGATCACAGGAAATATGCCCTTAAAATCAGAGCCCAGAAGACATTTTAGGACTTCTATAGTTGCTATACTTTGTAAGTACTAGAATGTTCTCTAGGCAGTTAAAGACTCTGAATGTTACTTCTTCTGAAACAATTAGAATCTGTCTGCTTTGTCTGACAAATCTTTCTTCTGGGGGTTACTTGTTATTGATAATCAAGACAGGTGTTTATAGCTTTGTAGCTCCTATCTCATTCTGTTTGGCTAAGTAGACTTGAAATGCTGCTTATATAAAAATGAATTTGTTGAGAATCTTCTTTTATTAAGGGGAGATTTCTTGGGTAATGTGAGTGCTCTCATTTTACATGACTTGTTTTGGAGCTCTTTTATTCTATACTGCATTTAAAACTTAAACTGGTGACCTATCAATAAGAAATAAATTAACCAAATATTTGTCAAAACACTTTTATTTTATATGCTATAAACAAAATATGTCACTGAAACTTTTATGTTTTTAGTGCCTGAGGACAATTTATTTAGAAAAAGAAATAAGAAGCACATTGGAATAAAATACATGCTATTAAATATTCAATAACGGTTGGCACAGACCAATTAGGCAAAGAAGCATACAGTGAAATAACAGTAATGTGATTCTAAAAAAAACAGAAAAAAATATTTCAATAGATAGGTTAGTGGTTTAACTATACAGATTACAATTGCAGCCAGAGTAATATGATACTCTTTAGAGGTTCATAAAGCTGCCCTTGGGATGCTTAAATCAAAGAGAAGATGGCCAAGCCAACCTAATTGGTTTATATTTAGCTTTTTCTTTATGACCACAGAATTTCTTAAGATATGTCAAGTTATTATTTTTAAATGTATATTATCTGACTTTGGAAAAGCAACTAAGATGCACAAAAACGGGAAAGGTATTTAAGATTTTAAGATTTTATTATTTTACTTTCCAGAGGAGCCAGGAAAGAAAATGGTTTCGAAGAAACACATCAAAGCATCGGTGGAACAGGATGCTTCCCATAGAAAATGAGGTACAGTGAATTATATAAAAGTAGTGTCTTTATACTTATTCAGCCTGTTTATTTTCTTCCCAGAAGAATGTGGTGGCCTATGCCTGTATAAATTGGAGAGGTAGGATAAATATTAAAGTATATGTGGAATGGCTGAAGAGAAATAATTGCTAATTTTAAATGCATGCCTGGATGATAATGGAAAGAATGTTGTGATTTACTGTTATGTATAAAATTTAAATTATGCCATATACAAATGTGGAAGAATTTTCACTTTGGGGGCTTCTTATCATATGGACGCCTTTTCTTTTGGAAAATTTCTACCTTAGGTATCTTGGTGGGAAGCAAAACTGTCTCCATGATTGAAGCTGAAAATGCCAGATGCTATCTTGTCTTTCCTAGAGTAAGCTGTGCTCCAAGGACCTGGGCTAGCTAATCCCCTAATTTAGAAGTCAGTACTACAGAGAGTAGGGGAAATGGCAGGACCATGTTGCCAGAGGTAGCTGTGACCCTAGTGTGAGCCCTGAGAGGAAGACATAGTACCAAGCAAACCAAGGGACAAAGCAGACTTAAGAACTGTGCCAAGGAAATAATTTGGGATGGGTTTATGACAAAGAGGCTGTCTGCAAGGAAGTAAATCAGAAGCCTACTGTAATTCCGAAGGAATAACACTGTCCCCAAACTGGGTACCTGTCCTAACAACTGTTTGAATGATTGAACCTTAAAACAGTACTCTGGCCTACAAACTTCAAAGAGCACAAAACAAAAGCTATACATTTTCAAAACATCCACTTTATATGTAGTCATGGAGGACAGCAAACAAACCAGATGACTCTCCCAGAGATTAGAAGCAAGGATCTGGAGAATAAAGGGGTAGGGAGACCCTCTTGGATAACTGAGAGATTTCTCAAGGAATTTTCTCCTTCTAGGGTTTTCCAAAGAATTCCACAATCACCGTGAATCAGCAACAGCTGCTTGCTTGTTTGCTGTTCATCTATTTTTACAATGGAAGACTATATTGTGCTTTTTTGGTCCCTCTTACCTGCTGTATATGAAGAGAGGGGTGTCAAAAATTTGCTTTTTTTGTTTTTTTAGATAACAGAATGGAAGGAATCTCTTCCAAATCTGATGGATAAAACTCACAAAGAGAGTATGAACATTGCACTGAAAACAGTACTGAGGTAGAACTTTGGGTTCTCCTGCCCTGTGTGTGGATGGGATTATGTTCTGGAGGAAGAGAATTGCCCATGGGCATTTGGTAGGCATATTGGACACCAAAGGCTGGGGCTGTAACCAAAGATTTATGCTCCCTTTCATGAATTACAGCTTCTCCTGGGAACATACTGTAGTTAAGAACTGTATTTCCAGCCCCCCCACCCCCATCCTCATCTTTGACCATTGACAGTACATGGAATCATAGTTGTCAGAAGTGACAGGGAAGTAGAGATGCTGAGTATCATTTGGGGGCCAATATGGTTAAGAAGCTGGTGTGCTTTCTCTGTCCTCTCTCTTCTTTAATATTCAAGCTTTATGTCAATGTGGAAGGCAAACTGGAATTCCTGTAGTGAAGGTGTACAAGCCTGTGTCAAACTGCCGGGAGTATAGGCCATCCCCACTCCTACCATCAGGCAGAGACACCAATACTGCTATTTATCTGAATACGAAAACAAAAGTCTACAGTCGTAATTCACAAATATTGAGCTAACATTGACTTAATTAAAGTGCCCTGTACACCTTAAAATAAAGGCATGTAAAATGACTAATTATCCCTATTATCAGCGTATATTAAAATAGTCATTGGCTAATAATATTGATAGCACACAATATACAATTTTTTCATGAAATGTAGAGGACATTGTTAATTTTATGTCTCCTTCCCCCAACTTTAAGTATCAGAATTCACAGTCACTACAAGTATTGCAGAAAAAAGATTTCACGTGGGAATTAGAACTTACTTGATTGTGGGAGATGATGGAGCAATTAAGTCTAGAAGTGGGGATCATTGAATCAGAAAAATAGTCACTGACAAAGTCATTGAAAGCATGGGTGGGGCTGCAGAAAATAAAGCTTGAAGGAAAATCCAAGAAACCACTCAGATCTAGACACCGAAATGGTATGCCACAAAGCAGGACCTAGAGAGGGAGAAACTACTAACCATGTGGAATCTATTTCCTAGCAATTTCTGCCTCTGAGGCAGCCAGTATTTCTGTGGGAATGACTGCCTTTGCTGGCCCTCAGCCAAGCACCTAGTGGTGAGTTTGAGTCCGCTGTTGGTCAGCAAGGCCAGCAGCCAGAAATTTAAGTGGGGCATAAGACGAGAATGAAATGAGAACATTTCATTTTCCATTGCTGCTTATGACCTTCACAGAGAAACCTTGTGAGAAAAATGGTCTCTGTTTCCTTATGTCTTCCAAAACGTGCCTAAGTTCCTCTAAATAGCTAAATCTAGGCTGGAAACCTTTAAACGAGAGGGTTCTGGTAAAAATCAACTCACAGCTTTAGGCACAGTTATTCACGATATTTCCTCATTTCTTATTTTCTTTTTAATATCTGTTGGATCTTTTCCCCTTCAATCCTGATATTGGTAATTTATGTTTTCTCTCTCTCTGATTGCATTTGAATATTTTCCTAGGGTTTATCAATTGTTGTCAATTTGTTCCTTTGTCAAAGAACAAACTTTTAACTTGTTGCTTATTTGTCTTGTTAATCAGTAGTCATTTTGTAAAATATCATTAATTATTCCTCTGGTTATTTCATATTCACTTATTTTAACTTAATTGTGTCTTTCATAATTATGTCTTAGGTTTAGGTTCTTATTTTTAAACTTTTATTTTTTCCTAATATAAGCTTTGAATCTAGGAATTACCCTCTTAGCACAGCTTTAACTATATCCCACAAAGTTGATATGTCATCTCTTTAATATCATTCAGTTTAAAATATTTTACCACTTTGTGATATCTTTTTTTTTTTTTTAATACATCTTTATTGATTTCAGATAGGGGAAAGGAGAGGGGGAGAGAGAGAGAGAGAGAGAGAAACATCAGTGATGAGAGTCATTGATCAGCTGCCTCCTGCACACCCCCCCTGGAGATGAGCCTGCAACCCGGGCATGTGCCCTGACCGGGAATGGAGCCGCGATCTCCTGGATCCTAGGTCAACATTCAGCCACTGCGTGTGATAGCTTTTGTGACTCATGGATAACGTTGAATTGTTATGTTGCCTAATTTCCAACTATTTGGTTATTTGGTAAATATTGTTTTGTCATTTACTTTTAATATTTTTAAATTTGCATATGATTTAAATGTTTTCAAGTATTTTACATACTTTAGAACCCAGTATGTGACCTATATCATGGATATTACATGTGAACTTGAAAATAATGTTTTCTGCAGTTGTTGAAGTTTTTATTTATAAATGACAGCTCAAGTTGGTTCATAGCATTGTTTGAATCTTTTCTATTTTTATTACATTTTTGTCTAGTTTTATTTTTTTAATAAATTAACAAACCATTTTTCAATTTATTATAGAAAGGCAAAGAATTTAGGATAGTGGAGTAAATTTTGAAAAAGAAGGAGGAAGGGGGAAGACTTACCCTGGATGACTTCAAGAACTAAAATTACACGAATCCTGACAGTGTGATAGTTACATAATGACTGAGGTACAAAGCGGTGGAACAGAACAGAGTGTCCATAAATAGATCTACACTTTTATGGTTAATTGATTTTTCACAGATGCGCCAAAGCAATTAAATAGAGAAAATATAATCTCTTCAACAAATGTTACTGGAACAAATGAATATCTATATAGTACAAAAAGAACTCATTTTACTTTTTACATGCACAGAAATTAATTTAAAGTGGGCAATGTTTTTCAATATACAAACTATAGCTACTCAATTTCTAGAGGAAAATGGAATTTTTGTGACGCTAAACTATTTTCTCAAAAGCGATATCAAAAGTACAAATTATACGCCATCAAGATCAAAACTGTTTTCTCTTTGTAATAAAGACACTTGATACAAGAAAATGATGTCACAGACTAGCAGAATGATTTTATAAAACAAATGTTTATCAAATATCTTGTATCCAGGATCTGTAAGGATTTCTATAATAAAAAAAGACATATAACCAAAGATTATAGAACTAAAAGACATATAACCAAAGACATACAACTAAAGATTGCCAAAAATCTTTAGACAGGCAAATAGTGGGTAGATTACCACATTGTTGTAAATCTATACCATAGAATTCTATGGAGCAATGAAAGGGGAAAAAAAATATTAATACAATCAACATGGATGAATTTTGAAAATATTCAAAATATTACAAAATGAAAGAAGACAAACCAAAAAAAGCTATGTAGAGTAAATGAAGTGCTAAGAAAGTCAAAACTGTAGTGACAAAGAGTAGATCAGTGATTGCTTAGGGCTGTGTCGTTGGAAATGAGTTTCACTAAAAAAGAGAGAAGTGATGACCTTTTATGGTGTAGGAAATATTTTTGGTTGTACTTGTGGTTGCTCAATTTTATACAATTACCAAATTCAGCACTGTACACATACAATTGGTAAATTATACTTTAACAAACAAAAGGAGAACAAAAGCCCAAAAGATCAATATATTTTACCACATTAACAGAGAAGGGATATAAAAATAGCGTTACCTGATAGAAAGACATCTATTAGTAATAGAAGAGAATTACAGCTACTATAGAATAAGAGTCAGAACAAAGAATATGTTTTATTATTTCTATACTTATTATATATTATTTTATATATTTCATATTTATATATAGTTTATAAATATATATGTGTGTGTATATACACACACATAGTCACATATCTTCAAATTGGGAACAAACAAACATTGTTACCATCTTTAATCACTTTTATTGCACTGCTGTCCAAAAAGTTAAGCAAAAGAAATAAAAAGATATGGATTGGAAGGAAAATATAAAACTCATTGTTTGCAGATTTAATAGCTGACTACATAGTAATTAGAAAACAATGTATAAACTATTAGATAAATAAGTGAATTCATGAAGGTCGTTGTATACCAGGTCAATATACAAAATGCGATTGCAAATTTTCTGATCTGCCAGAATGGAGTAACCTTGTTTGCCTTAACTCTCCTCTCACAAATAAAAACAAATAGAAGAAAGAAAAAAAACTGAACATAATACAACATACAAACTTAGGAAAGATCTCAAAAGGTACAAAAACAGAAAAAAGCCAGCAGCCTAAGCATCTTGAGACCCCAGAGAAGACACGGAGGTGAGTTCCCTGTTTTCCTTTTGCCTCCCACGTATCCTAGACAGGACCTTGCCCAAGCCTCTAATATAGAAACACCAACAGGCACAAGGGGGGTGGGGGGGGTGACCCAAGAAAAGCTTGTTCTTTTCTATCCAAAACACCAAGACAGGGATAACCTAATAACAGAAACCTTTTTTACAACAACCCCCTGCCCCAACCTAACACTAAGGAGCGTGCCGTCCTCCAGGGGTTCTGGCGGAGCTGAGCTGATCTCCCACCCCACCCACCTGTCAGAGGAAGCAGGTGCCCACTCCTATCCCCCCACTGAGAGGCTGTGGCAGGATGGAACAAGGAGCTCATTTTCTGTTCCCAAGCACACATCGCTCCAGTTTGTGCACCTGATTGAATCCTCTGGATGAGCAAAGAGCTAATCAACCATCTTCCGGCTGGTGGCAATTAGCTAGTGGGTTAGTGATGGGAACACTTCGAGGGCAGGTGACCTTCCCTCCACTGCCCAATTCCCCTGCTGGGACAGTATTAGCAGGACTCAGCTGGGAGCTGGTTACCCATCTCCCGCCCAGCAGAAGGAGCAGTGCTCTTAACTCTTCTTTCAAAGTAGGTAAGCATGGGTGAGCAGGGAGCTCATCCTCTATTCCCTGCCAGGCAAATGCAGGAGCTCAGATGTGCCTGCAGGTGTAGGGTCAGTGAGGAAGGTCCAGTGGTGAGCTGAACCCCTGCCCAGGGGCAATGAGACAAAGGGTAGGGTAGGAGGTGAGCACTCTGCTTCCACCCGTCCATCTCTTTATCAGTAGAGCATTGTGGGAAGCTGAGCTTCAGCTGGCAACCTGCAGCAACATAGTTTGTGAGTCAGCCTGTAGCTTCCCCACTTCCTAAAATAAAGGATTAAATAAGAGTCAGAGTCTATAATATAGTATCGAAAATTTCAGGATATGCCCTGGCCGGTGTGGCTTGTCAGCTGGGGGTTGTCCAGTGCACTGAAAGGTTGCTGGTTCGATTCCAATCAGGGTGCATGCCCATGTTGTGGGCTCAATCTTCTGTAAGGGGCATACAAGAGACAGCCAATCTATGTTTTGCTCTCACATTGATGTTCCCCTCTCTCTCTCTGTCTTTCTTCCTCTCTCTCTCTCAAAAAAACAAAACAAAACAAAACAAAAAAAAATTTCAGGCCTGGCTGGGGTGGCTCAGCAATTGAGCATCAACCTAGGACCCAGGAGATGGTGGTTTGATTCCCAGTCAGGGCACATGCCCGAGTTGTGGGCTCGAACCCCAGCAGGGGATGTGCAGGAAGCAACCGATCAACGACTCTCATCATTGAAGTTTCTCTCTCTCTTTCTCCCTTCCTCTCTCTGAAATGAATAAAGACATATGTTTTTTAAAAATTTTCAGAATGCAATTGGAAATAATTCCTGATATCAAAAACCAGCAGTTTCATACCATGAATAAGATGTTGACACCAACACCAAATTAAATCAAATATTCAAATATTGGAATTATCTAGAAAAAAAATACACATCTATCATTAAAAGGCTCTAAGACACAACTGCAAATTCCCTTGAAACAACTTTTTTTAAAGAAGGGAAAATCACAGCAGACATACCAGTTGTAAAAAAGAAGTAAATGGAAATTTATAAAACTGAAAAATACAATAACTAAAATTAAAGTAAAAGACTTAAAAGGAAATGAGCTTTTTGTGTTTCATTTGAAGTGGTAAAACATCAATAATTGTAAAATATATAAGCTATGTATGTATATTGTAGTAGTACCTAGAGGACCAATACAAAACCATACAAAGCAATATATTATGAATACTATTAAAAATTCAAGATAGAATCTTAAAAATGTTCACGTAACCCACAGGAAATTAAGAAAAGCTATATAGGAAGATGAGAAACAGAAGATGAAAAATGAGACACAGGAAACAATAAATGCAGACTAAAGCACTAACATAACTTCAAATCATTTGAAGCTAAAGGATGAAAAAATATATACCATACCAACATTAATCAAAGGAAAAAGCAGTAGTGGCCATATTAATATTAGAAAATAGAAGCTCCAAAGGGAAATAGTTAATAGAGACAAAGAAAACCGTTGCATAAAGATAAAAGAGTCAATCTACCAGGAAGATATAACAATCCTAAACACATAAGCACAAAGGAACAAAACCTCAAAATACATGAAGTAAAAACTGATAGAGTTGAAAGGAGAAATAGACAAAGGCATAATTATAGTTGGACATCTCAATACCCACCTATCTGCACCTGATAGAACTGACAAAGTAAAAGAGCAAGGATATAAAACTCAACACCACCAATACAATCTAATGAACACATGTAGAATACTTCACCCAAAGACACAGAATACATTTTCTTTTCAAGCACTTGTGGGACACACACAATGATATACTATATTCTGGGTCATAAATTGAACCTCATTTTTTTTCAAAATGATGTAATACACAATATGTTATTTATTATAATGGACTCAAATTAGAATTCAATAGCAGGAAGCAATAGAGAAATTTTAAAACATTTGGTAATTATATAACCCACTTCTAAATAAGAATGGATCAATGAAGTAATCTGAAAGAAAAATTTAAAAATACATAGAATTGAATGAAAATGAAACATCAAATTAATAAAATGCAGCTAAAGCAGTGCAAGGGATATTTATAGTACTAAATACTTGTATTGAAGAAAAAGTTCTCAAATTAATAATTTAAGTCTCTACCTTAAGAAACTAGGAAAAAAAAAGAGCAGAATAAACCCAAAGATGGGAGATTAAGGGAAAACACAAAAGAGATAGCAGAAGTCAATGAAATTGAAAATAGGAAAACAATTAAGAAAATTAATAAAACAAAGAACTCATTCTACAAAAAAAATGTAATAAAATTGATAAAACTCTAGCAATTCTGACAAATATAAGAAGATACAAATTTCCAGCATCCGGAATTGAACAGGGGATATCACTACAGATTTTGCAGCCATTAAAATAAAATAAATACTATTAACAACTTCATGCTCATAAATTTGATGAACTAGATCTGGAACAGTTCTTTAAAAAACTAGACATTATCCAAACTCAGCCAAGGTGAAATAGATCCTCTGAGTAATCCTAATAAACATATTGACATTGAACAACTTGAAGGTTCCTCAAAAGAAATCTCCAGACACAAGCTTTCAGTAGAGAATTCTACCAAATGTTTAAAGATGAGCTAGTATCAGTTTTAAAAATTCTCACCCTGAAAAGAGAAGAAAAAGAAAAAGAAAACCACAGGCTTAGAAAAGCCTTAATAAAATAAATATTAACAAATAATATCCAGCTGTTTATAAAAATTAGTATACAAATTGATCATGTGGGATTTAATACAGGTATGTAAGGCTTGGTTAGCATTCAAAATTAACGAATGTAACCCACTGTACCAAGAGGTGTACAAGGAAAAATCATATAGTTATGTTAACTAATGAATGAAAAGCATTTGTCAAAATCCAAAACCCATTTATGATAAACTCTCAGCCAACCAGGAATAGTAGATGGAAACTTCCTCTCTTGATAAAGGACATTTACAAAAATCCTACAGCTGGCATCATACTTAATGTTGTCAGACTGAATGTTTTCCTTTTAAGATCAGGATAAAGGACAGGGATCTCCTTTCACACTCTTCCTCAGCATAATACTGGAATTTTAGTCATTGTAAGATGGGAAGTAAAAGAAGTAAAAGGTGGTCATATTGTAAAAGAAGAGGTAAAACTCCAGTTGCAGATGTCATGACTTTGTATATTGAAAATCTCAAGGAATATTAAAAACAAAACAACCTTTTAGAACTAATAAGTAAGTCTAACAACTTCAGAGGATACAAGATCATGCCCCAAAATCAATCACACTTCTATATACAAAAAATGCACATGTGGGAAGCAAAATTAAAATGATAATACCATTTGCAATTATTTCAAAAATAATAAAATATTTAGGTGTACACTTAATTTAACTAAATATGTACAGGATTTGTATGCTGAAAATTACAAAATGCTAATGAAATCAAAGAAGTCCTAAATAAATAAAGAGACATACTGTATTCATGGATTGGAAGACTTAACATAGCAAAGATATCTGTTCATCCCAAAATGGTCTCTAGGTATTATATTGTTAATGCTATGAAAATTTTAGGACTGTTTTAGTAGACACAGACAAGCATATTCTGAAATTTATAAGAAAAAGTCATAAGCCTTAGGATAAATGAAAACGTGTGTTTTTTTTTGAAGTGAGAGGAATTACTCTGATATTTCATAGTATAATATTGTTTCAGTAACCAAGACAATGTGGTATTAGAACAATAAACACATAACTGAATGGAGATTTACAGAGAACCCAGAAGTAGACTCACACAAATACACCCCACCAGTTTTGACACAGGGGAAAAAGCACTGGAGGAAGGAATGGTGCTGGAGCAACTGGTATCCACAGGCCAGCAGGCAGGCATTCAGGCAAGCATACATGCATACATACATATATGCTTACATACATGCATATGTAAATTCATACATAAATAGTCGCCTTGATCCAAAACCCACACCTTACACAAAAATTAAATCAATATTGATTATAGACTTCAATCTAAAACTATACAACTTTTTTTTTTTTAATGTAGGACAAAATCCTTAGAATACAGAGCTAGGCTAAGAATGTTTAGATCTAACATCAAAATCTTTCTCTGTAAAATAAAAAAGTGATAACCTGAATCTCATAAAAAATGATACGTTTGCTGTGTAACTCTCTTCATAGGATGAAAAGAAAACCTACAGACGGGATAATAAGGTTTGTAAACCACATATCCCATAAAGGACTAGTAGAACTCAAAAGTAAAAAAGCAAACAATCCAATCTGAAAATGAGCAAGAGACATAACCTGAGATTTTACTGAAGAGTATACACAGATGAGAAATAAGCCCACAAAAAAAAGTTAAACATCATTATCACTAGGGAAATGCAAATTAAGTCTCAATGAGATATCAGACCTTTACTATGGATGTACCCATTCCATTCCGCTTGTTTCTTTTTGGAGAGTGAGAGGTGTCTTAAGATTGTATGCTTTCTTTCCATCTCACAAAGCCAGACTGGGTGCTGAGAGCCTCCCATTTATTGTCCATAGGTCAGTGTACTGAAGTGTTCACATTTATGTGCCTTTTCCCAATACAGCACAGTTGAGCTAGCTGTCTGTGCTCATGCATGCTCTGCAGGAGGTTTTGCATACTCTGTGAAGGCGTGCCTGGCGCACCAGTCAAATGGGCGGGCTGGAATCCCAGGCTTCTGCAAGGATATTCTCATCTTTGAATGGTTGTCAAAATCAATGCTTCTTTGGGTGAGCTTGTCCCATGTAATGGCAACTTGGGCAACTGACAATTCAAAGTTCGTTTTATTCTTAAAAAGTACTAAAGAGAAAATGGCTTTTTCTTCCCTCATAACACCAGTAAACTATAGGGTGCTTTTGCTGTCCTTGTTTGTGATAGGAAACTTGGTTAAAAAAATCATTTGGCCCAAGGGAAAGGGTGTTCTCTGTGGACAGTCTAAGTTATAAGTCCACCCATAAGACAAAGGAGTGAGCAGTAACATGAAGAGCAATTTGGAAAGAGAAGCATTTCAGGTAGACAAATAATATATTTTTAATTTATTAGGTATCAGGAGACTTGGAGTATAATTTGGACTCAACTACCATAGAGCTTTGGAAAAGTTCGCTGAATCATTTTCACAGCATTACTATCCACACTGGGAAATTTTGATAATTTTAGAATGATAGATTCCAGAACATGTCACTTAACCGGGGGACGTCTTACACTTAATCAGCTATTCTGCCTTTTCTTCAAGATTTTGATTTTAAAACTCCATCTTTCTGACTACAATGATTTCTACCTAAAGTCCTTCAATTTTCCAGCTGTCCTTTGTAGCAGTATTTAAGACTCAGTTTTCTGCCCCTGTAATCATTTGCATGGAATATTTCTCCATCACTTTCCTTCCAAAAGTTCTGTGTTATGTTGCAGGTTTGTCGGTGATAAAAAGTGTATAGCTGAAATTTAAAGATTTCTATCTGAAAAATTCTGCATTTTAACGAACTTAAGGTTTTATAATGATTGCTGACATTTTAAAAATTTATACATTAACAATAAATTTTCTTTTTTAAAAAATCGTTTCTGCTTTGGAGACTTCTTTATTTTGTCTCCTATTTTGTGCTATTATATTGATTGAGTTTTTATCTGTTTTTACTTTCCCATCTGTTTAATAGCATATAAGACATCTGCATTTCATGGTTTATTTAAATGAATAAATTTTATTCTAATAGCAGAGTTAAAATGACATGAAGGCAAAAATATATTTACTTCTTCACAATGCAATGGTCTTAAAATACTTCAACTCTAACCTCCATCTCATCTGTTATAGTCTGTTTTCTACTGCTTTAGTTTGATCCTATTCAAAATCCTTTGAAATAAAATTATTATTATACTTACCACTAAATTTTACAGAAATATAACTTATGTTTACTGAATTATTAAGCAATTTTTTTACTTACTTATTAAATTCTAATTTAATATTTTTCTCTATGCCATACTGTAGTAGGTTTTTTATCAGGTAATTCTGAGTTTTTAAATCTCTTAGTTTTTGATGATAATACTTTTATTTTACCTAAATTCTAGAATGATATGTTAAATGACTCTATATATGTTGAAATTATTTTCTCTGACAATGTGAAGATACCTCCTGTGGTTCCTGTTGGAACGTGCTCTTTCCTGCTTAATTTCTGAAATTTGTAGTTGAGTTTTTTCTCATTTGTTGATAAAAATTATCCTTTTGTATTTGATATTATGTAACTGAAGAATCCACTATTTTTCATTTTTATTTTAAGCTTTCTTCTGGTTATTTACCTAATATGCATTTTCTAGTTAGTGAATTGTTTTTAGGTTGAGTTTAATCTGTGAACCTCTTAATAGATTTTTAAATTACTTTCATTTATGGAATTTCATATTATTTTTACTTCCTACTTATACTTTTTATAGTGTCTTGTTATACTTTTGGTCTTGCTCTGTTGAACCTTTTAATCATTTAAAATAATTGTTACAGTGTCTCTTGTACTCTTTGTTCTATTATTTTAATTCCTTAGGGTTTGTCATCCTCTAGTTTATTATTTCTGTTACATAGTTCTGCTTTATATATTCCTATAATTAGCTTATTTGAAATGGAAATATTTATACAAAGAAAATTATTTTCCCATGGGAATCCTGAGCTTCCTAATTTATGGAACAAAGTGCATAATAGTCTGGGACTAAATGCTTTTACATTCAATGGCTTGTGTTTCCTACAACACATGTATAATATTAAAGCAGGTTTCTAAAATCTTTGTGTGTGTGTGTGTGTTTATTAGTGAAGCTTTTTCCCCCATAGTGCATAAGGCAAAACAAACAAACAACAGTATTCTTTCTGTCTTTAAAAGCCAGTTTGCATTTTCCCTCTACTTTTTTAAGTGTTCATCCCCTACAAGGAATTGGCTTCATATAATGCTGAGTTTTCTTTTGTCATTGTACAAAGGTTTAACATCCTGTCTCAGTGTGTGCATTAAATGCAAAATCTTTAGTCTAGGCTGTGTTTTGGAACAAATGGGATATCTTTACCCATGTATTACCCAAACCACAATAACTGATTTTCTGAGGTGTTTGGATTGAAATTTAATTCTTGTGATCCTACTTGAAATGTTATGCATAATTTATATGTGCTTTTAGCATAGGGATTCCATGTTAACTCAGCTTGTATTGTTCTGAAGTTGAAAGTCTCAATATGCACTTGA
Source organism: Miniopterus schreibersii (assembly GCF_964146895.1). NCBI lineage: Eukaryota > Metazoa > Chordata > Mammalia > Chiroptera > Miniopteridae > Miniopterus > Miniopterus schreibersii. Next base: position 62,302,652 of record NC_138106.1, on the reverse strand, counting down.
AATTTAAAATTTAACCACAACTCAGAATTGCTCATTTCTATCTACTGTATTTTCCTTCCTGCTGTTTGTGAACAAGATGTGCTGTTCCACTTTTTAGAACACAAGACCTTTCTCATGTTCTCCTGATGCCACATGTTTCTCATTCTCAGTTTACCTCTTTTATTTTTATTTCTTCAATTTTTGCATAATTCTTTATCCTTTAAGTATTTGATATCCTTTATTGTAATCTTCAGGAATATACGTCAATGCTTTGTTTGTTGAGAATAGTGCCAATTACACAGATTTACTTCACACACACCACACACATGCACACACAGACACCACACACACACACAAACACACACACACATTTTATTGATTGCTGTTAGTTTTGCCTCTGTGTCATCTCTCTCAGTTACAATTTCCATTTTTTTATAGACAAGATCTGTGATTCTCTTTATTTCATGTGAATCCTAGAGTAAGCAGGAAAGAGCTAGACAATTAGGCAATGCTTGAAAATAATTTAGGACTTGTAAATTAATCTGTTTAATGACTTACTATTTGACTGTTTGGAACAGGTAAATTCTTAAATTATACCTTGCTAGTTTAAAGGACTTTAGATACTAACACAGATGAACTTGCTATGGTTTAAAGGTTGGTTTGAAGACTGAGCATTGCCTTTATAGGTAATATAGCCACATTGTCTATTAGCATCATTAGCAATGGTCTCAAACCACCATTACTTTGATTAGTGACAATAAGGTTCATTTAAATCAATATAATTGTGTTTTATTTTAGGGTATAAATATATATACATGTATATAAACTTTATTTCATCTTTGAGAATGTATTCAAGTATACATATAAATATATATTTTAAGCTTTACAACACACTACAGCATTAAATTAGCTTTCTATATAATATATTTCTCTCCTAAGAATGAACTAATTAAAATTCCTCCAGCCCACACTTCTGGCATAACTCACGCAGTTTATAATGAAAACTAGATTAAATGAAAAATAGAACTGTGTTGCAATACAGGGGAAGAGCCATTTACTAAATATGAGCAGTTAATTTTATCCCCAGTTTGTATGTTTATAAGTATATATTTTATCTATTCAGTATCAAAAACCATGGTTTCATTTATAACTATTTAATAGATCAAACCTACATCTTTCTATCCTGTCAAATGAATTTTATTATGGATAATCACATTAGAATGTCTGTCTAGGGTGTTCTTGAAGGAAGAAAATTATATTATTATTATTATTATTATTATTATTATTATTATTATTTCAAGATCCCTGTGTGCCTTTATTTATCATTCTCTGCTCACTGTCAGCAATATAATCATTCCAGTTCAAAGTAACTAAACAGATTCTCACCACTTGAAACAATAGGAATCAGAGAAAGAACAGTCAGAAAGTACAAAGGTAAAAAGTGTTCCACCTAGTTAATTGGTTTCCCTATGTGTGTATTTGTAAGATGCATAGATGAATTCACTTCTACCTGTTTTCCCAGTAGAAAGTAAGAATGAGAAATATTCAATAAGAAAAAAGAAAAGAAAATTATTTTAACTTTATTCATGAGTCCCAGTCACATTGTTTCTGGAATGTCAAACAAACTTGAGAGGCATAAATGCCATATGAACAATACACACTCCTATAATTTAACACCTGTCTCTCTTGAGTAGGCTATGGCATTTTCATTCTTATGTGTTAGTGCAATATGCTGCATTTTGAACTACTGTCGTGGAACAGAACTATGTACATTTTGAACTTGGCTGTAGCATGCCTGCTTTGAGGCTTCATATGCATTTTTTCCAATTAGGCTTATTTCACTGGGCATGCTTTCTGAATATGAGTGTCAGTCCCTGTTGTTTAAATGCAACTACGATATTAAAGGAAAGGCTCTAGGTTAATGTAGACATAATAAAGAAGATTTAGCTTTTAGCATGTCTCTTTTGGGGAAATATCAATAAGATAACTGACATATCTTTTTTTGGTGCAATATATTTAGAAGGTGCTGGTAAAAGTAGTGAACGGTGAGGACCATGAAATGCTGTACTGCTGATTAATAGCACAGAGGGTCACACCTCAAATGAGTTGAGAGTATAAACTATGGAGAAAGTTACGAAATGTCAACTATTTTGCCCCTCCTGTTCCATACCTTCTTTAGGTTTATGCAGCTCAAGATACAAAAGGATATAATTGTGATATGTATGTGACAGATTTCAGAGTCAGGCTGGGTAAAGACAGATCAATGTTTCAGGATTACATGAAATCATTTTGAGCCTTTGTATATACTCTGTGATCTTGAGGAAGTTACAGGAAATTGTTAGGCCTCCGTTTCACCCATAAAACGAAGATAATAAGGAGAACAACTTTCAGATTACCATCAAGTAATACTTGTATAGTTTTAGGTAAACTGAGTTTCAACCTAAACGTCAGCTATCTTTACGTAATGCTTACAAAACCCCTCATACTGAGCACACTGCACATTTATGCTCATAACAACACCATGTGGAAAGTTCTATTATCACCCTTATTTCACAGAAGAGGAAACAGTCACAAAGAAATGAAAAGACTTGACCAAGGTCACACTGGTAATGGAGCAGCCGGGATTTGGCCCAGGCAGTCTGATTTTTCATTCTTACTCATGTTGTTCTACTTCCTCTCAAGTGAATGCTGTCTTGAGATTGTAATCATCTCACTCTCTCCCGATACACTTCCCTTGGTGTTTCCCCGAGGCCCTTGAGAAATGACCTCTAGATGCGCTGGTACTCCTATCGCTTCTTATTTTCCTGAAAGTTAAAGATAAAATGTGCTTACATTCTGATTTTGTTTACTGTGAATCTTGAACGTTAAGGATTTGAGAATCAAGTAAGCACGGCGACAGGAGTGGGGGACACGCTTAGCAGTGCTGTCATTTCAATAGGTGAATCTTTCAAAGACAAAACCCTAGGTTCGCAGGCGGCTCCCGGTGAGCAAGCCCTGTGCCGGCCAGCCTGTCCACCCGGGAGGCTGGCGTCTTCTCTCAGCCATGCAAGGGGAGAGGTCCTATTTCTATTGCTCGCCTCGCTCCCTTCCCCCTCTTCCTTAATAAAAAGCTGCCCTCCGGCTTCTGCAACATGCTGTGACTGTGTACCTTCTGGATGGATATGGATATGAGAAAGGGGGTGGCCTAATGGAAACACTACCTGCTGCAGGGAGCAGGAAGCTCTCTCCCTTGTAACACGTAGTTACACTTTACACTGAATTCCTGGAGTTCCGCCTCATTGCGGTTTGTCATTATGGGCTTTCTATCTATTTACTACCTAAAATTTTTAAGCAACTCAATGTCTTCTACTCCCATATTCTTACTCCATTCTGGAACAAATCCTCCTAAAATTAAGAACACTTATCTTTACCCTTGGAATACACCTTTTATTTGACTCTGTGTCTCCCTGGTACTTTTTTTCATGAGCTTCCTGCTCTTTTCAATAACAAATGTGTCTCATGTCTGGGGACCAAGTGTCATACCTCCTGTCTTCCAAATTCTTAGCTAGGTTTCCCAACTGATTTCTTTGATTGTATCAATTTGCGAACAATCTCTTCCATTGCTGAACTCTTTTTATGATTGTAGTCATGCCATTATTCAAAATTTAATCGCTTCCTAATGACTTGTTCTATATGTAAGTGTTAATCTCTTTAAATCCCTCATATGCCTTACATAATAATAGACATTGCGTGAATTTTCCATAAATGTGTTGTTGTTGAAACACTGTCTGTAACTTAGAAAATAAATTTCCTCATTAAATACAGAGAGATAGAATATAGGATTTAGTGAAATGGTGAAAGACAAAGGAAAGGCACAAAAGACCAGTTATACTAAATATGCTAATGAAAGTTGTTTTAATCCTGCAAAAGACAGAACAAAAAGTCAAAACCTACCACTGGCAATCTTTTCAAATAGTTGTAAAATGTAACACCATTTTCTTCTTTCTTACAAAATTTTGGAGTGACTTTTGGACACATTTCCTCTCCATGTGTAGAGCTACTAGATTCAAACCTCAACATTTGTTTTAATTTTACAACACAAAGATTATCATTTTAAGTATGATTTATTTGTGATTCCCTGCACCTCATAGTTACATATTTTCTTTTACTCATTGCTAACATATTAAAAGTTTAGCTAGTTCCATGAAAAGCAGTTACATTAATGCAGAAAGTAACTTATCATTAAGCAAGATAGAAAAGTAAAAATATTCATCTCTTCATGAAAATATCTTTATTTCTGTAGGTTCTGTATTTCTAGACTAACATAATGATCTCTGGTTTGAAATGTTGTGTCACAGTGTTTTCTCTCAGCCTCTGACATCTACAAATGTCAGAATCAATCTCTCAACAATCACTGCTCCTCTGCCACATGAGATTTCCCTTGCACCTCTATACACCTGCTTTAAACATTCTAGCGTTAAACTCTATAAATGCCACGGTCAAAGCCAAGCTGCAACAACCAAAATTTGGGTTTACTTATTGTATGTCAAATATAAAATTTATTTTTTCTTGAGCTTATTTTTTATTGCATTTCCTCCATTTAGTCCCACCTACCAATCGCACATATTCTACTTAAAACTTGTTCTGAGTTTTTATTTTCTGAGTTTTTATTTTCTGAAACTGAGATCTTGAGTCAGTTCCAGATTTCACTCCCTTGCCAATCATTTGCTATCTATGAATACTAGACTTGATTTACTCTAAGATAAGGCAAGTCTGGATCCTAATAGATTTGATTACTACATGCGTGACCTAATATCGGACAAACCTATACTTACTAACATCTCAGAGTAGTAAATTGTATAAAAATCAAATTATTCTAAAAGCAAATGTTATATAATGTGCACGTTCTATCATTGTGCCCAGTATTTAGAAAATTTTGTCTTTTTCCTAAAGCATGTTCAGGTGATCGTGAAGGCAGAAAATTATATCAATTTCCCATGTCTAGCAAAAAAGTGTTGATTCCTGCTGCTTTCTGGAATCATTAATTACATTCTATCTTATACAGCTTTTGTCTTCTATATTATTCTTGTATTATTACCAAAATTAATCTCAGTATGAAGGTTGATTATTGGTGATTTTCATAAAATCTTCAATGAAATATAAAAACAATAAAATTTCAGATTTAGAGAATTTAATATTAGGAATTTATCTACTTGTGGGTGATCTCAAAGATCCATGAGATGAAGTAATTTATAATTTGGCTTAAGCATGGTTTAAATGGCAAGACCTGAAAATATTAGTGAACAACCCTAGTTGAACACTACTAGCATCCTCACTACAAAATTGCTTTCGGGATCCTCCTTCTTGTGGGTGTTTTGAGAGAAAACATTAATAACTGAGGTGTCTTCAGAAATGTCAGTCATTCTATACTATCCATTTAGACACATTTCAGACTCAGCAGAATGTTAGAAAGTCACATTTTGAAATTTCTATGAATTTAGGTAAACTGCTAATTTGTGCATGCTATGGATATGCAGAAGTTTCCTTAATCAGTTTCAGGATATTAACTCCATTTATGAAAAAGTTCTTATGTCAGATCCACTAAAATATGTGCCTAAGTTTTAATTTATCTGGAATTTCAGGTAATTATTCTTGAGATTAATGCAATTCTGAGTACATGGATGTTTTGGTTTTACAATAAAGAATTATTTGCAATTACTATTTAATTGGAGAAATTTTGGGTTACTTAAAATAATTAAATACTGAATTTAATTGACATGTTTTGTCATAAAAAGAATATAATATAATATACATATTTTTAAAAATAACAGAATCAGGTAATGATTATAAGGAACTTAAAGTATAGAGTAATCACCAGGGAAGCTGGGTGTACATTTTAATAAAAATTAAGGCAAAATGCATTTCCTGGCAGCAAAGGCAGCTCTTATTATTATTTGCATATACCCAGTAGAGTGGCATTCCACAAAATTAATTATGCTTTGTGGACAACCCAACCTGCTTGCTTATTAAATCCTATTCCCTAATGCAATCTAAAAGGCATAAGCAACAAAATTAGAAATGTTATGTATAATTACATGTTTCATATTTCTATAATGTTGATGATATAAGCATTTTTTTTGCAATTTGGGTCTACATTGGAATCAGCAAATAGATCACCTTAAGTAATATTTCCGCCTGCAATGGTGTCTTGAAAACAAAATTAAAGTGTTTTAATTTGACAGAGAGGTTTCTCATTAAATGTAGGCATTTTTTAAAGTGCTACCAAATGGCATTTTATTGGTAGAAATGAGCATTGTTGTTCTCTTTTTGCCAAGCTGGTCAATATTTTTTTTATGTTAATAGTGTCGATATCAATGTGAGGTCTTGTGATCTGCATCCATTTAGACAATGGATATGATCATGGAAGTTGAAGGACAGTCTATAAGGAAGATAATTTTTTACAGAATCAAATGACAAGTCAACTAGTTTGCTATTAGTCTCTGACTAAATAACATTCAGTATTTTTTTGTCACAAAAAGCTTAGTCCTGATTATTAATGTTGGTTGTATAGTATATTATTTTTATGACTGTTAATTTTAACACATTTGCTATCTTTATAAACACTTAGCTAATTCTGTAAATCTATAAGTGGCAAGAATATGTGCCATTACTTGTGCTCAGAGATGTGGCACATAATGGGACAGAAAAAAACTTAAAGTTTCAGGTTTGATAAGGCTTAAAATATATTTATTGTAACAAGACAAGCATAGACAAAAACAAAAGTAAAAAAATTCAAGAAACTACAATTTCAAGCTAAATTGTGTCACATCATTATTTCAATGAAATTGTAATGAACTCCCATTAACTCTCAGCTTGGTTGATAGACAGTAGAATTCAGTCATGAGTACTCTCTTCTCTCATAAAGATTTAAGAAAGTGAAACAGAAAGATAAATACAATTTGATAGGGGAGATGCCAATAACTACATATGGCGTTATGGGGGAAAATAAGTAGGCCTCCTAATTCACATATTGTTTTGAGTCTCTAAACTTTGAAGTCTGGCAGCGTTGACCATTGGGAGACCTTTCTTGCAGGTAGTGATAGAGAAAGTTTTGTCCCATTTGGAAGAAATATATTCTATCTCTTCCTGTTTTCCTCTTATAAATAACCTTACTATGTCTTCTAGGGTGTGTGAACCTAAAGATATTTAATTCAAATGAGTCTAACACTTAGTTCCAGTTTTACTGCTTTTGAATGGAGGTACAGAAGAGACCGTTATTCAGATTTATACCTACCATTGACCAACTTTGTGATACTGATACTATGGCCACAGGTAGAATATTTTTAGAATAGTGGATTCCACCTCTAAGAACTACACAATGTGCTGTATAAAACATTGTTCAACAAATAAGATTTCAGTGAGTCTACTTCCTTCCCGTTTGCCCCCCTCCCTTCCTACTCTCCCTTTCCCTCCTCTCTCTTAATATTCTTGTATACATTTGGCAATTGCTTAGTATCTACTACGTATCAGGAATTTTACTTTTTATTGGAGATTCACATAATGATTAGAACATAATATTTGCCCTAGAAAAAAATCTTATGCAATATAAATTATAATACATCTTTCATTTTCTTGGTAGGTCTTTCATGTTTAGATTTGTTTTTTTCATAGACATTCTGAAGAACAGAAGGTATCTCAGTGAATCTGAAAGTTATATTTTTACTTAAAGTGAGGGGAAATATTCTGTATCTAAAGTAAACAAGTAGTTAAAAATAATGTTTTTATCTAATTTTCACAAGGGCACATAGTAAACAGGTGTAGAGTAATCTGTGCCGCTCTAATCTAGGGAATTCTTTTCACTTTTGCCCAAAACAATGGGATTTAGTCCCAAATGACTTCTAGTCTCTTAAATACTGAGGTGAATGAATTCTGAGTGTCAAATTGAAACTACCATTTGGACTCTCCTACACTTCTCCCTGTGTACCCCATAGGTATCCACCTACATCGATGTTTTTGATCAGTTTTCTCTCTCTATGCCTTGGACAATTTACCTCCCCTGTTCACAAGCCAATCCAACCACCTATTAATCTATTTGAACATTAATCACACTTTTATTGGTAATATATTTTCCCTTATAGGGAGGCAATAATTAATAATTCAACAGAAGCATTGGCTTTGCATAGTGATGATTCATCAGTGTTCATGTAGGTCTCTCACTCAGATAGTAGCTACAGAGGACTTTGCATGAATACACATCACCTGTTTCAATCAAACTGACCTCGTCTTGTACTGTATTATTTTATTGTTGTTGTTGTTCTTATAGAACATAGCTTTTCAGAAATTAATTTGGATAGTTGTGTTAAAGTGGTAAAAGATGAAAATAAAATATCTTGTGTAGATAGAAATTTTTCTTCTCCAGAACAGAGCTTTCCTTATACAATATGCCTCTCCCGAAAAGTAATCAGTAGGACCCTGTGAAGAAGATGTCTTAGGTCAAGTCAATAGAGATTCTCCCCCACCAGCACTTACGTGCTACAGAACTCGAACATGGTGAAGCTTTCACTTGACTTCTAGAGGGGGTGTTTGGCATTAAAAAAAGAGCATGACTTCTAAGTCTAAGAGTTGTGAATTAGAATCCTGGTTCTATCATACACTAGTTCCAAGAAAGCCATTTGTTTCTTCAGTAAAATGGAAGAAAATAATGCTATTCCCACAATAGCTGAGAATGTATAATTAATAGAAATAATGCATGCAAAGTCCTTGACATAAAGTCAACATGGTTAGTTGTTTCCACTATTCTATGTTGCCTATATTAGAATTTGACTTCTCAGTAAAAGTTATTGTTTTTATCACTGTATCCATAGCCCTTAGCACAGAGTAGGCAATGTAAATTGTGAGAGTATTATTGGATTCTAGTTGTTTCCATGGTTACTGTTGAGACTGCATGCTGTATATACACATACATTCTCATTTTGTGAGTTATTAGAAAATGACATTGTTGACATTGTTAATATAATTATATAATGTATATTTTGTGAAAGAGATTTTTGTCTCTGGAGAAAGAAAATTTTGAGAAATAAACCTGACCAAAAGCTTTGATGCATAGTTGAAGATCTACAAATCATATTACCTTAAAAAGATATATTTTAGGTACAGAGGCAAAAGTTTTTTTGAAAACATGTTAATTGCATGTGTTTTCTGGAATGAGCCAGTATCACAGGGGAAAAAGAAAGTGAGCAAAAGAGAAGAAAATAAATTAAATAACTGATTTCATGGAGAGACAAAGAAAAACAAATTGAAGCACCGAGACCTGCAGTCTTTGCGTGTCAAGATAATTTTATTCACATTACATTTCCGTGATCAAGGTGCTAGGGGCATCACATACAGAATTAAAGTGAGATAATAGTAATAAACAACAGCCTTTAAACATCATAAAAATTCACATGGAAGATAACAAACACAAAAATAGGGAAACCTGGGGGGGGGAATGAAATCTTATAATCTGCCAATCAGCATTCCTTAGCAGGAGAGTCTCACCACTCGGAATTTATTTGCTGGGAGTGTCGCCTGGCACTGCAGCTTCCTGAGCCCCTGCGTCAGGATTAGGAGGCACCGATCAGAACAGGCCCGCACGCCAAGATTCATGTTGAGCCTAAGCTCTTCAGACAGCTCTGATTTATCACCGTAACTCATTACAGTTCAGCACTATGGTTGGCCGCTGTCACTGTCACGCTGCTCTATTTCAAAGAGCCTCAGTTAGCAATGCTGCTATTCCTATAAAGGCAAAAAACCTGTCTCTAGTAACTGAGATATTAACCAGGCTGGCAGCAAGTTGTTGCGATGTTTTTAAGCAAGATCGGTTGTTCAAAGATGTTGCCTTCAGTGATTTGTCAGGAACTGAGCTAGAGAATGAAGGTGTGCAGATGGGAAATCTGCAGATACATCTTGGGTCCCAAGGATAAAGAGTAGACCTTGAAAGGAAGGCATTACAATAAAATAAATGGGGTTACCTAAAATGTAAACCAAATAGAGGTTTTTTACCTGTGAGCACCTTTGAGACCAGTGAGGCTAGAATTTAGAAGGTACATGATTTTGGTAGAAAAAAATTACATCTTTCTTTTTGGCAATCTCTAAGTAAAATTTATAATTTCTTTTTATTATTAATGTAGGCAACAAGTGATAATAGTTAGCAATGCTTGTAACTGTTACCACTAGAAATCATGGATACTTTTATATCCAATTACAGTTTGTTGCACACACCTAAATAAATTGTATTTGTTACTATTTAGAAAAGTGTAATTATTATAACTGCCTTGTGTTAATAAACACATATAATACTGTAGCACACATTTATTTTTATAATATATTGATAATTGCATTTAAGTCTAATTTTTTCCCTTTGTGATAATATATAATTCATTTTAGGCATTTAAGGATAGTATTTTGAGAAAGTTCCTTAGCTTTCAATGGACTGCCAAAAAGTCAGTGGCACACAAATGATTAAGAACTGATTCATTGGTAACAGAAATGTATTCTTTAAGAGGCTAAGAAAATCATGGCCAAAAGAAACAAGCATTTATGAAATATCAGCACCTTTCAGAAACTGACAAAGAAAATTCTGAACTGACCAACAATCCCCTCTTTTACAACTCAAGGAAACTAAGGATAGAAGACAGAGTGGCAAATAGGGACTCTTCACATATAAATACTTATGTATCATAGCAAAATATGCTGGAACAGGGCCTGTTTGCAGGCTTCTCAAATTAGATGCAAAGGAGCCTCTTGAGGTGGAAAGATCACCTGGCATAACTGTGCTCTGACTACTATCACAAAGTTGCTATTTCACTTTGCTGTTACCTAAACTTTCAGAACTTAGTTCTTCAGTTATGTAATGAGGAAATCAGACTTTTTAGCTTTTTCAGGTCTAAAATTCTACTCCAATTGTCAATACTCCCTTGATTAAAATGATTGTTCTGACTCCCAGTATTAGCAGATGTATATCTAAAGGGGCTTGTTAGTGTATGAGCTCTTCAAAAATTCAAAATATTAAGATCACCCATCTTTTCACTATTAGTTAGAATTAATGAGATATTAACCACAGTCACATGTTTCAAAAAATGGGATATATATCTTAAGAAATTCCAGCTATTCATTAGCTGCTCATGCAGGTTTCCCTCAAGATCAATGCTTAGTATAAAAATTTTAACCTCGTATCCACTACAAATTGGCTGAGCAGTTACTTTGATCACTTGAAAATTGAACATGCTGCTTGAAAAGTTATCCTTTGAAATCTTTCTAAATTTACTAGAAATTTTTTCTCTTGAAGCACTTTTCAGTGTAACTTGAAAACATTCCTACTTAACCTCAGTCTTTTTTCCCCCTATCTTTTCTTGGTTGGGCAATGATAAACACATTTTAACCTTGGAAACTTGATAAATTAAGAGTGACATTTGGGGCTGTGATCTTTTACTTTTTCAAGTAGACATTTCAACTTTTGAAAAGGTTTCCATATGCATGTGAAGGTTTCTTATGAAACTTCCTAGTAACCTATTTCTTACCTATTCACTTAGCAATTAAAAAAGAAAAGTTTGAAGTTCTAGATTTTTCCTAAGCATGTTAATTAATGGGTAGTCTGCCTATAGAATCCAAACTTATTGTGTTTTTTCCATAAAATATCAACAATAAAACAAGATAAGATTAAGAGTATTTTCCTTTTATTATTATTTTTACCCTCATCTGAAGATATTTTTCCATTGTTTTTCAGACAGAGGGAAGGGAGAGAGAGAGGGAGAGGTAGAAATATCAATGTGAAAGAGACATCGATTGGTTGCTTCCTGCACATGCAACGGAGATACGGGCCAAGGGAATCAAACCTGGGACCCTTCCGTCTGCAGGCCAACGCTGTGACCACTGAGCAAACCAGCAGGGGTGGAGTTTTATTTTTTTAACAGGCTCTCTTGTTTCTTCAGCTAACCCCCCTTCAGTTGCTCTAGTCAAATGAATTAATTGTGTGTGAAGGAGGTGTTTGGGGGGATGAAACATTTTCATTCCTGTGGCCTTGGTGTTTTGGATAATGCTATTAAAATTAAAAAGCTGTCCATAAGCCTAGTAATGAAATAATAAACAAATAAACAAGGAGAAGTGTTTCTAGCCAATGACAGGCAGTTGTTTATAAGTATGCCTTAACTCACAAATTGCTTTCACTTAATTAGTTTAATGTTCGCAAAACACTGAGGATGGAAGGAATGAAAGGAATCACATAAATGTTAGAAATTTTTAATAGACTCAGTTCTCACAGAGGCTGAGAGCTCACCAGCTGCCCTTCTTCTGAGATCAGGACAAGAGAAATTGCACTCTAGAATTTCTCCAGGGTGGCAGAAAGGACTCTTTGATATGCTGGTATCTGAGCTTGTTGAGAGTTTAAGAACCAACTTCTTTCTTTGCATTTTGCTAATTACCAGGGAGCCCCTCAGAAAGGAGGTAAGGATAGGTGTAAATAGTAAAGAAGGTAATTAGAGGGGCGGGCACTTACTACCACTCTTTTGAGGTCAGACCTGGGGAGCTAGGGAGGGTCCTCTCTCTCCTCTTTCTTTCCACTGCTGGACCAGAAACAAGTGACTGAGGGAGGAAGAGCCAGGACGATTCCTTTGAAGTGTCTAACAGTGAGTCTTTGCATCTGAGGCAGCTAATTAAACAGCAAATGAGTTAATTTGGATTTTTAATATTGTCACCTGAGTTGCTCTTCCTTTTGGACACTCTTTCACAAACAAAACTGATCATCACTGTAATATAGAATTCCATCTCCTTTTTCAAGACAGCAGATTTATATTAGGATCATGAGTTGATTTTCAGCATAATCAAAATCTGGAGAGGCTATCTTAGAAGGCTCGAGATGCCACTAGGATTCTAAAAGTAAAATTAATGCCTGTGTTCTAAAATGGCCTGTGTTTTAACTCTCCTGCAGGAGATTCATGTGGGATATTAAAAATTAATATCTTTTCAATCAAAAAAGTCTTAACTGGAGAATAGCAATTTGAATGTATGGTTTATATTTATAATCCTCCCGAATAAAAGGTATGTGTTTTGAAGTAACCAAGTACTAGGTCTCATTGTTAAAGCACTCATAACAAAATTTAAATATGTCTATTTCTTGATCTCTATACATAAAAGTGAAACAGGGATGCAAAAATATTTAATGATTCTCTATTTTATATTTGCAACCTTTTTAGAAGCTGTTGGAAATCATCTTTTTTAATATATCAGGGATAGCATAGTTGTCAAAAAGGAGTGAATGTTACTCAAATAATAAAATAAGCTCCCAAGGCGATACAAGCACTGGAATTTACTTTCCCAAGTTTGGATGAGCAAGGGACTTACAAAATTCTATTTTACTAAAAGAACAAAGTAGAGGAAAAACCTAAAATCCTCAGTTTATGTTGCAAAATAGAGAAATATTTGACTCCACTTTAGCTGAATCCCTTAGAGATAAAAGTTCTTTTGGAAATAAAATAATGCTGAAACTGTAAAGAAATTTCACCAAAATAATTTATTATTTAACTTTGGTCCATCAGTAAAAAAGCCAATATCTTCAGAATAAAGCTGGTCAACTACATGGTTAAAAACACTTGGGCATTAAGTGAGTTGAGACAATAGGTTTAGAGTAGAACTCAAGATTTAATTTAAATTTGTTTGCCATATTTAATAATGTACTTAAAGACAGAACCTGTGCTTATGCATAAAAATTCTTTTATATCCTTCAATAAGTTAGTTTTCTCTGACCAAAATCTGGGCTATTTGTATTGTTATTTTTTTTAAATAAGAGCTGTAAAGTACCAAGAATGTTGGTTGTTGAAAATATGGGATCTGGAATGCGAATGGCAAATATCAAATCTGGTGCCAAGATTGACTAATTAAGGACTATTGCAAAAATTACCTAACCACAGTGAACCTCAGTGACCTTGTCAGTAAAACAAGAATAATTATAATACTTCTCTCTTAGTTTGATGTTAAGTTTTCAAGAAATAATACCTGGCCCCAGCGGTGTTGCCCAGTGGTTGTGCTTCGACCTATGAGCCAGGACGTCACGGCTCCATTCCCAGTCAGGGCATGTGCCTGGGTTGCAGGCTGGATACCTGTAGGGGGGGCGAGCAAGAAGCAGCTGATCAAGGACTCTCTCTCATCAGAGATGCTTCTCTCGCTCTCTCTCCATTCCTCTCTCTGAAATCAATAAAAATAATAATAATTAAAAAAAGAAATAGTATCTGTTAGTCACTGAGTTCAATGATTGTTTAACAAGTGGTAATCACCACTATTTGTAGGAAAGGCAGTCGATTGCACTGTACTGAACAAGAGCCTGGAGGTTGCATTCAGACTTCACAAGCTTGAACCTAAGTTCTAACACATACTAGCCATGCGATCTCAGGCAAGTTATTAAAACTCCATGTGTGTCTTCTTTTCTATCTGTAAAATGAGTAATAGTACAGTTTTTTTATTGTTATAAGGATTAAATATGTTAATATACGTAATTTGATTTTTAAAGTGGCATTTGTTATGCACTCTGTGTTAGTAAAACTTTAAACAGTATGAACCTATATGAGATGGGCAATTATATGAGGCCTCAAGGGTATCTAGGTTTCAATTTTGTATGACTTTGGATTCATTCACTGAATTTAGAAAAACTGGAAGATGCCACGTTTGAGGAGAAATTAATGAGTTTGATTACTTATGTGTTGAGTTCAGTTCCCTTGGAGTCATCGAAGCGATGAGAAACCCAAGTAAGTGTTTGGATATACAGGGTGGAAGCTTAGACAAGTAGTCTGAACTAAATTTAGACCACTTGTCTAAATTTGATGGTGGTGGTGGTAAGTTAGTCACTGGGATACAGAAGAAAACTGAAACCACAGTCAGGGATGACACAGTCTACACTAGAAAACCAATGGAGGGAGAAAAAAAAGTGAGACTTTTAATTAAAATTCAAAATGCAGTTTCTTTATGAAATCCTTTTGGATATTCTGGGAAGGCACCTGTACCAGGTATCATTGTATTTCTATGAATTCTCATGGCTATAATAAGCACTGGATTATGAGAAGTGGAATGGGTTACAAATCAATGATGTAGTCATTGGGAATAGAGATTTTCTTTTTCATTAGCCTGGCATTGGATAAATTGTTATGGACCCTTTGGTTATGAGCCACTGCAGGTAGTTCTTGAAACCTTGGGCACAGGGTGTAATAGATTGGAGACTTAGGAAAGTTAAGGACTGGTGGGATTACTGTAGTAAAAAATAGAGACTTACAAAATTGAATTAGAAAGAGAAAGGTTGAGAATTGGATATGGGAATTTCCACAAATCAGAAATTATTTGTTTTGGGTTCATGCAGACATGTCTTTTGTGAATCCTCTGTGACTCCTTTGTGGATTCTCTTCATACTCTGGATATTTGAAATTTGTACAGGGCTTGGCCTGCACTGTTCCCTTTCTGCTTCCAGTAGTTTATTTCAAAACAATTTTTTTCCTCCATTTTCCTGCCAATCAAAATTTTGTTGTTCTATCCTCTTGTTCCTAACGCAATGAAAATTCTTTGAGGATTTATGTTTCCATAATAAATGTTAATGTCAATATAAATTAGAAAGTAAAGCTATATGTCCCCCTAACTCCAGTTCTCTCTCCAATATGAAAGGGAGAAGTGGAATTAGAGGGATATATAGCTTAATCTTGCACGTCTTAGATGCACAGAAAGGACACATGGTTGAAATTTAGAGATTAGGTAGATAGATGATAGATTTCAGACAATTCTGTCACGTTATTCAATGTGAAGCTAAGTAGTGTGCATAAAAGGACCTGGGGGAAGGTACTTGGGACTGTGAAGGTAAATAGAAAGAAGGAGAAGTAATGGTCATGAAAGATGACTCACAGGACAGAGGAGAGCAAAGGAACTTTATTTTCCCTTTCCTCTCTTTTTTCTACTTATCCCTGTAGCAGTCCACAAGGCAAGCCTCTAAGTCAGTGTGGCTTCACCTCCCCCCCCCCCCACACACACATACACCCAAGCATAATTTAAAAGCTAGCATTTGCCATTGTAAATGCTGACAATTGTGAGCATTAACTCTAATCCTAATAAAGTGCTATTTTTGTAAGCAAAATGGGTTTTTAACTTTAGGTTAAGGTGTTTTAACTCAAGAAAAAAAAATGATTTTCTAATTCTCATTTATTCTTTGAATAAATGATACTTATAATCTCAACTTCCCATTTTTGTCCCATATCCTCTCGCATGATGCCAAGCAAATTTGCAATGATAGCCCCCAATTTTTGACATTTTTTTCCTGGCTAGCAGTGGTCAAGCAGAAAACCGGCTCACCAAAGTCTGAATGCTCAGCAAAAGTACCATGAACAAGGACCTTGTATATTTTTGCTAGTCAGTTAGTAATGGCTAGAGACATTATGAATGCTAGCCATAAGTCACTCCAGAACTGTTAAAATGGAATCGGGAATACTAACCACTTAGTGCTCTTTTCTAACAGCCTATCAGAGAGAAGTACTGGGTTCTCGATGACTATGGAAGCATTGTAATTAAAGATGAATCACTTTAGAGACACTGGTAATATACAGAGACTACTAAAATTTGGAAATTTACTATGCTTGATATATATTTATTTGAAACAAGTATCTTTGAGTTGAATGCAATAAATATCCTGATATTTAAATGACAATTGTGAGTCTTACTCTTGATTAAGGGACAGAATAAAGGAGGAAGCAGACCCACATGATTTGAAGAGAATGGGAAAGGCTGTCTAGAAATGCATGGAAAGTGAATTAACGAGTTGTCAACTGGATAACAGGCAATAGTATATATGAGGCAATACCTGATGCATAGAGACTTCATATGTGATGATTGTTGGTATGAACAAATTAACGCATGCGTGTGGATCCTGAGGCAAGGGACCTCATCATCTCCAACCACGATTCTTAATTGCCTATCCTTCTTTACAGCTTTAGTTCATTCTTTCCTTTCCCTTCTAATACCCTTTCTTCCCCGTATTCTCATGTAATACTTCCCTTTTCATCTCTCTGTGGTTCTTCCAACATGTTGACAAGTGCTTAACCCTTGCGGTGGAAACGGAGGCCTTCAGAACAACCCTTCCTCTTTCTTTCCACGCTTCCACAACTTGAGGTTCTCTATTTGTATCCTCTATACTCCAGTATTTTTGTTTTGTTTTTTGTTTTGTTTTACAGTTTCTCTGTCCATTACTGAATAGAGGCAGAGCTGAGAACTATGGCCCTCACATTCATATCAACACTGTAGGCTGGGTAAGGAGGGGGGAGAGGCCAGACAAGGAGAGAGGAGAGACACGACTGAGTTTTCACATTTGCTAGATGACAGAATTTCTTGCATAGTGTACTGTCATTTTTGCAAGAAAGATGTACCCGAGAGTTATGATTAGGTAGTGGATAGGCCATACTTCTGAATAAAATTATTTAAATCTATTCTAATAAGTTCATATTTCCTCAATGAACAGCCTTTCCCTCACTGGCCCTCTCCTTTCCTTTGTCTTCTTTCTCTTTAATGCAGCTACCGTTAATCACTTTTATAGATCCCCTTGTGGTTCCTCTGCAATTACCAGGTTATACCATATATCACATCCTCTTGTTCTCTTGCTAAACTCACCATTTGACCTTCAGTCCTAAGTATTCTACTTGCCCACTTCCTTCTAGCAACCGATTATTACTTCTACAGCCCTTCCCTTGTACATGTCGGTCAAAGTCAGGGCTTTACATAACATCTAGCTTTTTTTTGCCCAATCTGCATCTCGGATAGCATGGTCATATAACCCTATTCAGTGAGTATTTCTAACACATCCTATTCTGAACTGAGTCATTTATCTGGGACCTATCATGAATACATGGGTTACAATTACAAGGCAATGTCAGTATAACCAGTTGGGTATCCTCTGGGCTCTCATATTACACTTATTCGTGTTCAAGTCTATCTCATTTAAAAAGCTGTAAAGTCCTTGAGATAAGGCACTGTGTTGTATTGGTATTTTTCTTTCCAGTATCTTACACTGTGCCAAACTTTTTTTAAACACTGAATGAGACTCGCTGAATTAAATAATGAATGGGAGATTTGCAATGGTGTGAGAGGAGGGATAGAAATGGAATATAGCATTCATCTACATAAAAATAAAGATTCATGAAATGTTCAGGCAGAGCCAGAACAAAAGCTGTTAGGAATCTTAACTGTTCTAATCATTCCAGTGTGTCTAGACCAATACCTACACTTTTAAAAAAGAAAAATAACCACATTCATAGAATCAGCACACTATGTATGGAAAAGCTGTATTTGTCTATTATAAGCAGGTGGCCTAAATGGAGGAAGAAAAAAAAATCTCTCGTCACTCCATCAACACTGCAAGATATTCATATCTTGCATTTATAAATAAGGAAACCTTTTTTTTATCATTATTTGGTTTATAACTAATAACAGGCTCTTTGTGCCTACACAAGGATGGCAATAGCAAAGGAAGCAATCACGGAAAAATACAGCCTATATATGATACTACTATCTTTATCATGCATTGAGGGTAATTGCAATAAATTGTTATTGCCCTCAAAATTGAGTCTTTGTCCCAGCGTTCCAGAAGGAAGAGCAGATTTATCAAATAGTTTCTGCTTTGCAATGAAAGGCAATCATTAGCAATTTGGTTAGACTGCTTAAACTTATTTAACAGTCAGAAATGTTAAAGTCCTTTGGAGATTTTCTAGTTAATAGAATTAACCTATAGTATAATTAGACATATCTGAATTACAGTCCTTTTTCAATGATAATACCTGCAATAGAAGTAGTCTCCAGGGATAAAGAGATTAGTATTCACATTAGTGGTAAATTTGTCATCAGAACCACATTTATTCTTTCGGTCTTTCATCCCTGAAGGATTCTATAGCTGAGTAGATTTGGAGGTTTTTCCCTTTGTCATCAACTATTTTGCCTTTTTTTTTTTTCTAATTTCAAGGAATATTGGCTTTCATTATAATATCCCAATTGGAACTTGAATGACAAAATGTTCTGTCTTGTCTTTCTCCTGCTGCTATTAGGAAATGCAGGAATGGTACAAACAAACACAATGCAATCTCTCCAACTAGCTTGAAACTTGGCAAGGACATTTCAAAAAAATCAATGAGATCACTGTGGCCAGATTCACACCAGAGTTTCTGAAGATGATGTTCATACATGTGCCCACACCTTATCTCTTTTAGGCAATCTTCCCAAGATGACTCCAGGTACCCAGTTATATTTCAACTAAAATATATTCATTTATCTATTTCTAATATCTACACAAATACAAATACAGGGTGCCCCAAAATATATATATACACATTTTGAACATTTATTAATTCAAATGGTTTAAATCTGAAAAGAAAGAAACATCAATTGAGCTATCAGCTATAAAGTGTGCATATATTTTCCATCTCTTTTTTTCTAAGTTTTATGTTAATGTATATGTTTCCCAAGAAGAAGTTCCTGATGTCCTCACTTCTTCAAAATTCCTTTCTGTACTGTGTTTTGCTCTCTGTTCAGGATGAGCACCGTATTGGTGGATGATACTGAATCTCCTTTATTTGCCATTCGTAAGCAACACAAGCCATACTTTTTTTTATTTCCCTTTTGGAAATGTTTCCAAACCATGTTCCTGCACCTTTGTGGCTTCAGAGAGAACTCTATGGCTCACATCCATGGTTTAATTCAGTACATTAATACACACTGTAAATCAGAGTTTAAAATTTGAGGTTAACACTATGTTACCAAATAGTTATGTTAGTTAATCTCTGAACTCCCATGAATCCCCCTAGTCAACCAAGGCATAAGTTTGCATGACTTCCAGGCATTGCAAGCAAACCTACAAACAAAACTCTACTTTACCTAAAACTCCCTGGGAGGGAGAGTGATAGTGTTTCTCATTCTTCCCCTTAAGGGCCAATCAGATATAGTATCACCTTTTCTATTTCTGGGTTTCTTTATTTATACAATTCTACTTGTTCTGGCTTGTGTCATATTTGTTATTTTTAGATATATGTCATAGTTTAGAGAAAATTTATAATTCTCTACAGAAACTTTGTTATATATATTTTACATCTTCATAGTGGTTTATTTAAAATTATTTGAGCTCCACAATTTTTGTTGTGAAGATCAAGTAAAATAAATTATATGAAGATGACTTATTTTCTTGATAAATCATAACTGGACGGACAACTGCAATGTTACATGTTGACTATCCACGGGGAATTTTCTTTTATTTTTAATTTAAAAATAGATACATAAAGAGAAAGCTAATTAATATGTATTCAGTTTTAATCCTTACTGATGGACAAGTATCTTCATTTCCTGATGATGAAAATGAAGTTTCAAGACATTGGGTAAATGCTGAAGTCCACAGTACTGATATCTGTACTTTTTTCACTCCCAGTTGTATCATGCATTACTTATGTGTTAGGATTACTGTGTAAGTAAATGTGTGTATAGCATGTGAAAATATTTACTTTTTAATATCAAGCACTATATAATACAAATTATTTTTTTCTATAAACCAAAGGAAGTACAAGTAACATCATAGTCTCCTATTTTAACTAGGTACAAGATCATACTATCAACCTCCAGGCAGATTTTCTCTTAAGAATTAGCTTCTGGCCTAATTATTTACAAGGTTCCTGGGCTTCATCTATAAAAACAAGTTTTTAGTATATAGACCAATGACTAAAATTTCATAATGATGAAATCGTGCCTTTATTACTATGTCTAACATATTCCTGGGCTCATAGAAGGTACTCCATAAGAGAACACTCATCGAGTGAGCAAATGAAGGGACCACAGGAGGGAATAAAAATAGCAACATATTTCTGGAAGTGGACTACGACCAGTAGCCAGCTGACTTGGCTCGTAGTTCTGCATAATTTACGAGCCACCTATATGACTTGCAGAAATCAACTGATTTATTTATTTATTTATTTTTTATTGGGGTGACAATGGTTAATAAAATTATGTAGGTTTCAGGTATACAATTCTACAATACATCATCTGTATGTCGTATCCTGTGTCATATCCCAAGTCAAGTCTCTTTCCATCACCATTTATCCCCACTTTACCTTCTTGTAACTACTCACCCCTCCTTCCCTCTGGCATCCACCATACTGTCTGTCACCATGAGTCTTTCTTCATGTTTTTTGCTTAATCCTTTCAACCTTCTCACCCAGCCCTAACCCATTCCCCTCTGAGAGCTGTCAGTTTTCTGTACCCATTAGTCTGTCTCCACTCTGTTAATTTGTTCATTAGGTTCCACATTTAAGTGAAATCATATGGTCCTTCTCTTTCTCTGACTGCTTAATTCACCCCGCATAGTAATCTCCAGGTCCACCATGTTGTCCAAAACGTAAGGTTGCCTTCTTTTTTACAGTTGATTAGTATTCCATTCTATAAATGTACCACAGCTTTTTTATCCACTCATCTACTGAATGACACTGGGCTGCTTCCAAATCTTGGCTATTGTAAATAGCACTTCAATGAAAATAGGGATGCATATATTCTTTCTAACTACTGTTTTGGGGTTTTAAAATATATTATCAGAAGTGGAATCACTGAGTCATAAGGCAGTTCCATTTTTAATTTTTTTGTTGGTGTTAATCATCACCTGAGGATATTTTTTCCAATGGTTTTTATTTAAGAGAGTGGCCGGGAAGGATGGGTCGGGGGAGAGAGAAACATCGATGTGAGAGAAACACATGGATTGGTTGACTCTTCAACACACCCTGACCGGGCTGGGGAACAAACACACAAACCACCAGGAATAGAACCTGCAACACTTAGGTCTGCAGGCTAATGCTCTACCCAATGAGCCATGATGGCCAGGGCTATTTTTCATTTTTTGATGTAACTCCAAACTGTTTTCTACAGTGGCTGAACCATTCTGCATTTCCACCAACAGTACAGGAGAGTTTCTTTTCCTCCACATTCTCGCCAACACTTGACATTGATTTATTGATGATAGCCATTCTGACAGGTGTAAGGTGATATCTCA
This sequence comes from Miniopterus schreibersii, assembly GCF_964146895.1. NCBI lineage: Eukaryota > Metazoa > Chordata > Mammalia > Chiroptera > Miniopteridae > Miniopterus > Miniopterus schreibersii. The sequence goes on along the minus strand of NC_138106.1, from coordinate 62,280,628 downwards.
TTGTGATTTTAATTTGCATCTCTCTGATGATTAATGACACTGAGCATATTTTGATATGGCTATTGGCCACATGTATGATCTCTTTGGAAAAGTGTCTATTCGGGTCCTTTGCTGAGTTTTTAATTGGATTGTTTGTTTTTGGGGGTTGAGTTTATAAGTCCTTTATAAATGTTGGATATTAACCCCTTACCAGATGTATCATTGGTGAATATGTTCTCCCATTCAGTAGTTTGCCTTTGATTTTCTTGATGGTTTCCTTTACTGTACAAAAATAACTTGTTAGTTTGATATAGTCCCATTTGTTTCTTTTTTGTTTCTCTTGCTGAGGAAATATATCAGAAAAAAATGTCACGAGAAATGTCTGAGATTTTACTGCCTATATTTTCTTCTGAGATTTTATGGTTTTGAGTCTAACATTTAAGTCTTTAGTATATTTTGAGTTTATTCTTGTGTATGGTATAAGAAGGTGGTCCAGTTTCACTTTTTTTGCACATATCTGTCCAATTTACCCAACACTATTGAATAAACTATCCATACTCCATTGTATGTTCTCATCTCTTTTGTCGAATATTAAAAAACCCATAAAGGCACGGTATTATTTCTGGCCTCTCTATTCTGTTCCATTGATCTATATGTTTGTTTTTATGCTAGTACCATGCTGTTTTTATTACTATAGCCTTACAGTATAGTTTGATATCAGGTTGTGATATCAAATTCCTCCAGCTTTGTTCTTACTTCTTGTGATTGCTGTGGCTATTTGGGTTCTTTTATGGTTCTATATAAATTTTTGGAATATTTGTTCTGGTTCTGTAAAATACACCATTGGAATCTATAGGAATTGTATTGAACCTATAGATTGCTTTGGGTAGTATAGACATTTTAAGGATGTTCATTCTTCTTATCCATAAATATGATTTGATGCCTGCTGAGATCTCCTTTTGATATGCTATTTGTGAAGCTTATTGGATCCTGCTCTGATGTTTCCTGAAGCTGGCCACTCAGTGTGTTGGTTCTAAGCTTCTTGGAAGGGACTCTGGTGCAGGCCAGCGTCAGACACTGTCATTACCTGGTGCTTGGCAACATGTTTGGAGCTATGAGCGATCCACAGTTGTGGCTGCCTCAGCTACTCTTGGGTGGGTGCAGGAAGGTCCAAGCTGTGCACCAAAGCTGAATTTTTTCAGCATTGGTCCCTGGGGCAGGTCAAGAAATGTCCTAGGAACCTCAAGATCCATCTTCACCTACCTACATCTGCAGGTGGTTTGTTAGGCTCAGTCACTGAAAAAGCCTCTGGTGGAGTCAGGAAGATGAGGCTAGTTAATCTGTGAAAGGGAGGTGCTGGTCAGGAAAGGTGGTAGGTGTGGTCCCCACACTACAGTCACATAACTCAGTTTGTCCTGGATTTTGCCCCTACCTCATCAGGGTGAAACCTGTTGGAGTTGGGCCAGTGGGGCCTCAGGATCCCAGAGAATTAAAGTCTGCCAGAAGCTGGGGGCATAGTTATATCACATATCCTGTGAGGGGGAATGTGAGGGGGAATACCCTCTGCCCCAAAGCCAGACAACTCAGTCACTAACACCCCATGTGTCTGCCCACACCTGGCCGAGGCACCTGACTCCTCAGCAGGACCAAAGCTTCACATGGTGGAGAGAGAGGGAGTCTAGAGAGTGGGGCAATTGCTTTCCCCCAAACTCATGCCACACAGAAGAGAGTGTTCCACCCAAAGAAAATGGTGTCTGCCTTATGTAAGAGCGACTTAGCACAGGGATCCTGGTGGCTGACCCCCAGCTTCCTCCCCAGAGCCACAAAACCCAGACTCTCCTCAGGTGACTCTAGTCTGTTCCACCTTCTTTTTGCAGGAGCCCAGAGTGAGTGGCTGTGAACAAAATTTTGTGCTTTTGCCCTTTAAGAGGATGCCTGTGTCTCTCCCCGAGGGATAGAAACCATGTTGCTTTTTACAGACATATGTCATATGGGCATCCTTCCCCAGCTCCAGTCCTCTAAGCTGGAGACCCTGGTTGGGGTTTAGGCCCCACCTTCTTAGGGGGAATCCCTATAGCTGATATATCCTTCAAAAACCTCTGTGGGGCTATGGGAGCAGGGCCAGCCCTTTTTGTATCTCCATCCATTCTACCAGTTTTGATGTGGCTTCTTCTGTAAATTCTTGGTTATGAGACTCTTCAGCTAGTCTACAGTTGGTTATTCTGAATAATTATTCTATAATTTAATTGTAATTTTAACTTGGTCCTGGGAGGAGATGAGTGTAGCTTCCAACTACTCTGCTGCCATCTGGAAAATGGTTCAGACTTGATAACTTTTTGTCAACTGACTTTTTAGTTTTCTCACCTTTAATTTAAAATATATTATCTGCAAAAAATATATATTTCAAATACTAAGGCCAAAAAAAATATTTTCAAATAAATAAGAACTGAAAGAATTAATCACATTGTAAGAAATGTTAAAAAATTAAAATGATACCAGCAGAAAATTTTCTTTCCTACCAATACAAATTAAGATCACTGATATTATCACAGAGTTAAATAAAAAAGGCTTTTCAAAGTATTAAAAATATTTAAATCTCTTAAAAATCTAATTATTTAAATAAAAATAATGACAATGTACTGTGGGATTTATAATGTATACAGAAATAACAGCAATAATACAAATGCCAGGAGAAGAGAAATGAAAGTATAACATTGTAAGTTTTTTATACTAACACCGAAGTAGTATAATATCACTTGAATGTAGACTGGGTGAAGTTAAAAATGAATCCTATAAATACCAAGACAACCAGTAAAATAAAACACCAAAAATTATACTTAATAATCTATCAAATGAAATAATATAGAATTATAAATATTACTCAATTCGAGAGAGAGCAGAAAAAGAGGGAAAGGGAGCAGAGAAGAGATGGGGCATAAAGATAACAAAAGATAATGGTAGATTTAAACCCAACCACATCAATAACCACACTAAATATAATTGGTCTCTTATCTTGACTTTTTAAAAAAACACAATTATTTTTAAAATACAGTTAATATTTATTAAAAAAAATAGAAATCAAAGCATCGTATTATAAAAAAGTCTTACCTATAGTTGACACAAAAAATAAATTTCAACTTGCACCATAATATGCAATTAGTTTCAAATTCAAATATGATATAAGTGGTTTGTAATTTATTTGTCAACAAAACAAAAATTTCTCGTATGATTAAATAGCTTCCTTTCCATTTCATCAAAATTTAGCATAAATGCATTATTGGAACTTCTATTTAAATCAAGGTATTCAGAAGTCATTTTTGATTTCTCTTAAAATAATAAAATCAACTTGGGAAAAGTTATTTGAAGAGATTTGGAGACCAATCAAGCCATAGAAGCATTAAATGATTAAGATGCTGATGAGTATGGATATATAAAGGTAAGCCCTATATTTACTACACTTTTTGACCCTCAGGGTATTTGCCATTTCAAATAAAGAGGAAGAGAGAGGAAATTGAAAATTGTGTAAGCAGAGCCTGTGAAAGCCTCTCCTAACTGAGAAGAAAAATACTAGATTTTGTTCCTACTAAAACAGTCAAAATTTGAGAAAACAGGTTTCTAGACAGTGATACTGTGATTTATAATAAGAAAAATATATAAAAATATATAAAATCATATATATATATGGTCTTCATCCCTGTTCCTGGTTGCAGCTCCTGAAGTCTATGTAATTTCTTTAGCGATAAAAGCAGTGGGAGTGTATTTTTATATATTTGTTACTTTGTCCTTAGTTCCTGAAATAGCTCCAGAACAACAAAGGCGAAAGAATTGCCTTTTGTTATTCATAACAGCCCCTCTCAGCCAGACTGGAGTTTATGCTAATGAGGTGGTTTTCTGAAGATCTTTGGTGGGGATGGGGGCAGGTTGCCCAGGGAACCAACCCTGTGATCAGAGGTTTGGAGTTTTCAGCCCCATCCTGGAGCTCTTTACTAGAGGAACTATGGAGAGGGACTGAAGGTTGAATGAATCACCAATGGCCAATGATTTAATTAATCCTGCCTAACTGATGAAGCCTCCATAGAAATCCTAAGCATCAGGATTTGGAGAGATTCCAGGTCAGTGAACACTTGGAGGGGCTGGGAGGGTGACATACCTGGAGAGGGCATGAAGCTCTGCATCCCTTCCCAACTACCTTACTCTATGCATCTCTTTCATTTGGCTGTTTCTGAACTGTATCCTTATATAATGAGTCAGGTCTGTGAACTGCTCTAACAAATTATCAAACCAGGGAAGAGGGACCTGGGATCCTCTATTGAACAGCCAGTTGGTCAAAAGCACAGATGACAACCTGGGATTTGGGATTGAACATCTGTAACGGGGAGAGTTTCATGAAAATGAGCCCTAAACCTGGGTGATAATGCTAACCGCAGGTCCACAGGATCAGAACTGAAGTGAATTGTAAGACACGCAAATGGTGTCCACAGAGAACTGGAGAAATACTTGATGTGGGAAACCCCCCTACATAAGGTATCTGTAAGTAGACAGAAAACAGAGTTTTTCCTTTCATAAACCAAAAACATTCTGCCTGCAGTTGATTTTTATTTCTTACTTGCTGATTTCTAAGCTGTGCATCTTAGGTATAAGAAAAAAAGCAAGCAAGTAAATGATGATTATGATGATGATTATAAATAAAATAAAACTGACAAATCTGATGAAAGACTAAAAATACAAAGTTTTCTTCTCACAAAAATTTGAAATCTATCTTTGAAATTTCTTAATCCCAATTTTTATTAGATCATTTGCTTGTATTTTATCAGTCTGCCAGAAGAAACTGGCATTATCTCTACAATTTATTATATACAGTATCAACTCTCAATATAAAATTAATCAATAGTCTAGATTACATGACCAAATGGCTGAAATCAAAAGAAAGTAAATAAATAAAAACTTATATATGATCTACTTATTGGTGTTACCAAACACAGAAATTAACTGCAATGAATAATGTTTTAATTTTTATTGAATTATAGCATATAAGTTTTACAAAACTTAATATAATGATCAAGGCAGTTTTAAAAGTATATACTGTATCTCTATAATTATCACCCATATCAAGATACAGAAAATTACCTGCTCATCAGAAGCATCCATTATGCCCCAATCAAGTTAATTTTTTCCAAAGTTAGCCATAATAATAATGCAATCACCAAAAATTAGGTTACTTTTTTTGGGAAGGGGAAATGTAAACAAGCAAAACTATCTTTAAAACATACTTATAAATATTTTTAAAAGACCTTTTAAAAAAAATTATTTGTTGTAGCCAAGATTTGAAAGCAACCCAAGTGTCCATCAGTAGATGACTGGATAAAAAGGCTGTGGTACGTTTACACAGTGGACTACTACTTGGCTATAAAAAAAAAAAAAAAGAATTCTTACCCTTTAAGACAGTATGGATGGACCTGGAGAGCATTATGCTGAGTGAAATAAGCCTGTCAGAGAAAGACAGGTTCCATATGATTTCACTCATATGTGGAATCTAATAAACAAAATGGACTAACAAACAAAACAATGACAGGCTCATAAACAGAGAGCAGGCAGACAGCTGTTGGGGAAGGGGCTCTGTGTGGATAGTGGAGGGAATGAACAAAAAAGAAAATAAAAGAGAAAAAACTCATGGACCTGAACAACAGTGTGGTGATTGCTGAGCGGGTGGGTTTGGAGAGAGGTGGAGGAGGGTATAGGAGGGATAAATGGAGATGGATGGCAATGTGACTTGGTGGTGAACACCTAATATAGTGCACAGATGTATGTTGTAAAATTGTGCACCTGAAACCTGTATAATTTTGTTAACCAGTGTCACCCCAGTATATTCAATATAAAGGGAAATAAATAAATAAAACATTTATAGCTTTCATTTTAATTTTATTTATTAAGTTCCAGGATCATATTTGGTATCTCATCGCGAACTTATTTGGCATGTCTTTTAAAATTCTTTTATTCTAGAACAGTTTTCAGACTTTGTATTTTATGACATTTAATATTTTTTAAGAGTACAGTTAGTAGAATTTAACTTAATTTAGGTTCTTCTGATGTTTCTCATGACTGTATTCAAATTATGCATATTTGACAGGAACATAGAGAATGATAGTTGGTTCTTCTCAGTGTATCATATCAGGAGGCACAGGTTGTTGGTTTGTCTCATTATTTATGATGTTAAATGGATCACTTAAGGTCCTTTCTGCCAGATTTCTTCACAAAGATGGTGCTCTTTTCTCTTTCTAATAAACTGGTCATTTATGGAGAGATACTTTGAAACTATGTGAATATTGTGTTCCTTGTCATCTTTTCCCACTAGCTTCAATACCCACTAGAGATAAATGACTGAATCAATTACTACAATAATGATTACAAAATAGTTTACAGTAATAAACTTAATCTAAATGAAATTATTTAACTTAAGCTCACTTTTTATATAAAAGATGAAATACTTAAAAATTTTTCAAAAATAATCATTGAGACATTCTATTATTACAAATGGTAATTTGGGTTGAAATATTCTTGAAAGTGTTAGGTAAAAACAATCACACTAAATTGCATGGTTTGGGCAATGGTATTAATGGAGATAGCAGCAAATATGTATGTGAAAGGAACAGGCTTATAAGGTGTTGAGAGATATCTGTATAAATGACCAGTTGTTTGCATGTGTTTGATTTCCATGGGTCTATTACACCACAAGGTAGAAATAACAAGAATATCCACTTTAAGAGTTTGTTTTTTACTATTTGTAGTACTCTGGGAGCTTAAATAGATTTGGTAATTGTTTAAATAAGGCTGATATTTGGGATTTGAGGAAATTAATGAGATTTTTCCCAGAGACAACATTTTACATAGACACCGAAGTAAACTTAGAACAAATGCATGGGAAACACTAAATTTTAAAAAGGCATAAAATAGAAAGACTTCAGAAATAGTTCTCAAAGAAGTAGTAGAATAATAAGAGCCTGAAGTCTGCAGCAGTGAAAGCAAAAGGCACTGTTCCTGCTTTCAGGGACCTGTAGGAAGGGAGAAAGAAGGTGAGTCATCTAAGCTGGGGTGGGGAGGGTGGTCAGAGGAAGTTTCCAGAGAAAGGTACCATCTATATTGAGAATGAAATGAGGAAAGGAATCTGAAGCATGAAGTTCCAGCTGGAGGGAACATCATGTAAGAAGACACAGGGTGAGCATGTTCATGTCAAGCCACCAGGACTAATCAGAGCCCATTGCACTGACTGTAAACCAGGTATGAGGAGGCAGGAAAGAAATAGGCAGAGGCTATTAATAAAGCTGATTTCAAAAAAAAAAAAAAAAAAGAAAGAAAGAAATAGGCAGAGGCAAGAATAAGGAAGGTATATACTGGGATGAAAGTGACTTTCATTCCCAGCAAAGCAAAAACAACTTCAATTCCACTTCAAGAAACCTTTGGCCTTTCCCTTACCCCAGGCCCTGAATGTGGCCAAGAATTTTGAAACTGAAAGTTAGAAATAGCTTGAATTATTGATGACATCTTTGGGCAGCTGAACTGCTTACATCCAGACCCCATATTTATGGGAAAATGCTTTATAATTTTAACTATTTATTAGTCAATAGTTGAATAAATAAAACTGCTTATTTATTTAAAGCTGAAGCCATTCCTAACCAATATAGGGAGGGAAGAGAAAGGCTGGTAGTCACACTTTTCTCACAGGAGAAAGACTAAAATTTTGTTTTGAATATCAGTGATTTTGGAATATTTAACTCGATGTTTAGGATCTTAAGGGTGTGATTTACATAGCCTCTCAGGGATAGAGGGATACAAAGTGAGTTGAAGTCTGTGGAATCACCACACTCTGCCCCCTTTTATTTATTTATTTATTTATTTATTTATTTATTTATTTATTTAATACATTTTATTTTTATTTATTTATTTATTTATTTATTTATTTAAATATATCTTTATTGATTTCAGAGAGAGGAAAGGAGAGGGAGAGAGAGACAGAAACATCAATGATGAGAGAGTCATTGATGGAGCCCACAACCCGGGCATGTGCCCTGACCGGGAATCGAACCCTGATCTCCTGGATCCTAGGTCAACCGCTGAGCCACGCTGGGCCAGGCTCTGCCCCCTTTTAAACAGAGCAGCCTGACTGCTTTGAAGTGCTGACACTCTCAATAAGAACACCGTTCTGCTTCCACGATATTTGAAAGTGACTAATGTGAATCATAGTCTTCAGGGTTATAGGAATAGCTATTTAAAATATTAACCATATTGATTTTACTTCCCTAATGGCAGATGACATTAAGCATTGTTTCATGTGCATATTGGACATTTGAACATCTTTGCCTTGTACCTAATCATGGTGGGAAAGCTTTGAGTTTCTCACCATTACGAAGTATGTTACCTATAGGCTTTTTGGTAGATTATCAATTTGAAAATGTTGTCCTCTATTCCTAGTTTGATGAGAATTTTTAGCATGAGTAGGTGCTGCATTTTGTCAAGTGCTCTTTCTGCATCTATTGATATGATTACAGTGGCCCTGGGTTTTCTAATGTAATCCGTTCGGAGAGACCGCTCGAGCTCTGAAACATTCAGGAGGGATCCACAGCCGACAGCTGGGCCTCAGGATCTTGCGCTCAGCAGAAGCCGTGGGGCAGGTTCCACTTGCAAGGCGGGTTCCAAAACCAAAAACCAAAGCATTTCCTTCTGGGTTTACAGCATTTGTAAACTGAAATGTTTGTCAACGGAAACTTTCAAAAACTGAGGTACCACTGTATATAATTTTTCTTTTAAAAAATGTATCTTTATTGATTTCAGAGAGAGGAAGGGAGAGGGAGAGGGAGATAGAAAGGTCAATGATGAGAGAGTCGTCATTGATTGGCTGTCTCCCCCCGCATGCTCCGCAATCAACCTACTTTGTTTTGATTCTAGAAGTTAACTCATTCATCAGTATTTTAAAGACTCCATCACCTATTTTACTTATTTTTAAAATTTTTTTTATTGATTTCAGAGAGTGGAAGGTAGAGGAAAAGAGAGAAACATCAATGATGATAATCATCCATCGGCTGCCTCCCGCACGCCCCCTACTGGGCACCGAGCCAGCAGCCCCGGCATGTGCCCTGACCAGAATTGAACCGTGATCTCCTGGATCCTAGGTCGATGCTCAACTGCTGAGCAGCCTGGGCTATAGCTTTTCTTTTTTAGATTGCTGTTGTGATGGATTACATTTATTGATTTTCTTTTTTTTTTTTGTAATCCTCACCTGAGGATATTTTTTTCATTGCTTTTCAGAGAGAGTGGAAGGGAGAGAGAAAAAAACTTTGATGTGAGAAACATTGATTGGTTGCCCCCGGCACATGCCCCAACTGGGGCCGGAGATCAAGCCTAAAACTGAGGTATGTGCCCTTGTCTAGAATTGAACCCAGGACCCTTTGTTCCACAGGCCGACACTCTAACCACTGATCCACACTGGCTAGGACCTTAATTGATTTTCTAAAGTTGAACCAGCCTTGCATACCTGGGATAAATCCCACTTGGTCATGGTGTATAAATTTTTTTTATACATATATCTATATTTTTCATTCAACTTGCTAATATTTTGCTGTGGACTTTTACGTCTATGTTCATAAGAGACTGTGGTCTATGGGTTTCTTTTCTAGCCAGGTTTCCTCTTATAATGTCTAGTTTTGGTACTAAGGTAATTTTGGCCTCATATAATTAGTTAAGAAATATGCTCCCTGCTTCTATCCTCTGAAAGAAATTGTAAAGAATTGGCATAACTTCTTCCTTAAATGTTTGGTAGAATTCGCCAGTGAACCTACATGAGACTGATGCTTTCTGTTTTGGAAGGTTATTAATTATTGTTGCAATTTCTTTACTAAATATAGGTTTATTCAGATTTTTTATTTCTTCTTTTGTGAATTTTGGTAAATTTGTTTCTTTCAAGGAACTGTTCCATTTCATCAAGTTAGTGGGCATAAAGATGTTTATAGAATTCTTTTATTAACATTTTAAATTCTATGGGATCTGTAGTCATGTCCCCTCTTTTATTTTTAATAATAATAATAATTTGTGTCTTCTTTCTGTTTTTCTGAATTAGTCTAAGTATAGGCTTATTGACATTATTGATCTTTTAAAAGAATCAGACTTTTGTTCCATTGATTTTCTGTTAATTTCTTATTTCAAGTTCATTGATTTCTGCTCCAATTCTTATTCTTTTCTTCTGCTCACTTCAGATTTAATTTGTTCTTTTTTTCTAGTTTCCTAAGGTGAAAATATAGATAATTAATTTTGGTTAACTATTTTATTTTTTTTAACATATGCATTCAGTGTTGTAAATTTTCCTCTAAGTATTCCTTTCGCTGCCCCGCACATATTTTGTTAACTTGTGTTTTCATTTCCATTTAGTTCAAAATAGTTTTCATTACTCTTGAGAGGTTTTTTTTGTGTGTGAATTGCATGTTATTTAGAAGTGTATTGTTTAATCTCCATGTATTTCAGGATTTTCCAAGTAGCTTGTTGTTTTGATTTCTAGTTTAATTCCATTGTGGTCTGAGGGCAGACGAGGTATGACTTCTGCTCCTTTACATTTGTTAGGTTGTGTTTAATTGCCCAGGATATGGTCTAGCTTGTCGAATGTTTCATGTGAGCTTGAGATAAAAGTGTATTCTTCTGCTGTTAAACATGGTAGTCTATAGATATTCATCATGTCCAGTTGATTGATGGTATTGTTGAGTTCAACCAGCTCTTACTGATTTTATACCTGCTGGTATGTCCATTTCTGAGAGAAAAATGTTGAAGTCTCCAACTGTGGTAATGGATTTATCTATTTCTCCTTGCAGTTCTATCAGTTTTGCTTCACATAGTTTGATATTCTGTTGTTAGGTGCATACACATAAAAAAATTGCTATGTCCTCTTGGAGAATTTACCCCTTTATTATTATGTAACATCCATCTTTACCCCTGATAACTTTCCTTACTTTAAATCTGCTCTGTCTGAAATTAATACAGTTATTCCTGCTTTCTTTTGATTAGCGTTAGCATAGTATATTTTTCTCTATCCATTTACTTTTAATCTGTATGTCTTTATATTTAAAATACATTTCTTGTAAACAACATCTATTCGGGTCTTGTTTCTTTTTATCAGTATGACAATCTGTCTTTTAGTTGGTGCATATAGACCCTTGACATTCAAAGTAATTATTAATATAGTTGGAATAATATCTGCCATGTTCATTCCTATATTCTATTTGCATCCCTTGTTCTGTGTTTCTATTTTTGTTTTCTACTTTTTTTCTTTTTTGTGGTTTTAATTTAACATTTTATATAATTTTATTTATTTCCAATCTTAGTGTATTAGTTATACTTATTTTTTAAATTTTCTTAAACATTATTCTAGATTTTATAATATACATTTACAGTAAATCTAAATCTACTTTTTAAAATCACTATATCACTTCACTATAATAATAAATGTTCTAATTTTATTATTCTATAATAATAAATGTTCTAATTTATTTATTCTTTTTTCAGTGGTCTTCCTTTATGTAGATCCAAGTTTCTTCTCTAAAAAATTGCTTTTTAACATTGCTTTCAAGACAGGTCTACTGGTAACAAATTATCTCAGTTTTTGTTTGTCTGAGAAAATATTTCTTCATCACCTTTGAAAGATGATTTTACATCATATAGAATTCTGGGTTGGTGGTTTCTTTTCCCTCAGCAGTTTAGATATTTTATTCTACTATTCTTGCTTGAATAGTTTCTGAGACTGAGTGGATGTAATTTTTATATTTGGTCCTCTATATGGGTGAGGTGTTTGTATTTTCTTTGTTTTTATTTTTTTGTAGTTTGAAAATGATATGCATAGTTGTTTTTGTTGTTGTTTTTATTTATTGCATTTTATCCTGCTTAGTGTTCTCTGAGCTTCTTGTTTCTATTACTTTTAAAAATTAGCAATCCTGGGAAGGAAAATATCAGACCTATTTGAAATATGAAAGTCTTGAGACTCATACAGAATAAGTAACTTATGAGTTATCAGAGTTCACATAACTGGCATAGTGAGCCATGCTAAGGTGATAACTGAGGTTGTCTGATTCTGAAGGCCTAGAGAAGATGCCAAATTTGGAAACGGAGAAAATTATCAGGCTGCCTGTTGCTGTTTTTTCTACATTATTCAACCTGACTCACCTTTACATTGATGTCCTCAAGACATTTTCTTGTTCAAAACTTCATAATTGTACCTGGGGACAAATTTATTAAAACACTGAACTTAATGCCTGGTGCAAAGTTGGTATTTGAAATATATTTAGTGAGTGAATAAGTAGATAAGTCAATGAAAATATGGACTACCGTTCTTATTCTTTTATGTCTTTATTTATTAACTTAATTCCAAATCTATTCCCATTGTTTCCTACATCCCCCTGATTCAGAATGCTTCAACTAGTGTAAATTGCTTTGATTTTGCTCACAGATTCTTCCAAATGCTCTGTCACTCACTGCTTATTCACAGCTCACACCATACCTTATTTTTATGTCAGTCTTATAACCACTATACATCAACCCCCCCAAAACAGGTATTATTATTGTTATCAAAATTATACTGCAGGGTTTGGAATATAAAAGCAGCTCAATAATTCTTTTCAATTTTCGTTGAAAGTTAAAAACATTTAAGTACCAGCTTTATTTTACATAGCTAATATCTACTCTATTTGCTTCACATATGAATAAGTGAATATATAAAATGTGTCTTTGTTTGGACAAAATACCATAGACCGAGTGGATTATAAACAATATAAATTTATTTCTCACAGTTCTGGAGACAAAAGTCAAAGATAAGGGAGCCAAATAGTTGAGTTCTGGTGAGGGTCCCCTTTCCAGTCACAATCTCACTTCTCATTGTATCCCTACCTGGCTGAGAGCAGAAAGAGGAAGCAAGCTCTCTTGTGACTCTTATAAGGGCCCTCATTCTCTGATAAAGCATTCATCCTTATGACCTCATCTAAACTGAATTAGGTCTCATGCCCTGGCCTATATGGCTCAGTGGTTAGAACACTGGCTTGTGGCCTGAAGGGTCCCCGGGTTCGATTCCAGCCAAGGGCATGCACCTTGGCTGCAGGCTGGATTCCTGGCCCTGGTTAGGGCTTGCGGGGGAGGCAACCAGTCGATGTGTCTCCCTCATGTCAATTTTCTTCTCTCTCTCTCTCTCTCTGAAAAGCAATGGAAAAAGTATCTTTGAGTGAGGGTTAAAAATAAACAAATTTAAAAAATAATAAATCTAATTACCTCTCAGAGGCTTCATCTCTTAACACAATCTCATTCATGGGTAAAGTTTTGTTATATAAAGTTTGGAGGGGCACAAACATTCCGCCCATAATCAAGCTAGATATATAATATGTTATATAATATTTTATTATGTTACATGTATATATAATAGTGAAACATCATAATTATGGTTTCATTTATATTTGCAACAATTGCAATCTTCATCTATATATAGTATTGCAATTAACAGTGAGACAGAATACAGGCATAAAAATTTCAAAATAATTTATTATAAACACAATCTGAAAAGTACCAATATATTGTTTTTACTAAAAGTTTTCAAATTTAATTAGACATTTTAACTTTACTTAGCTGCTTATGTTTGAAAACCTTTCATCAGTAACCACTTCAAATGCTTAAAGTGCAATAATTAAGTAGCTATTCCACACAAAACACCTCAGTAAATGAGCCTTTCTCTTCCTTTCCTATAAATCAAGAAATGTGCCTCTAAGTGGGTTAACTTCACAGGACGCCTTAGCAGCTATTGTTTTTTAAATGGCAGTGTATTTTAAAATAGCTTTCTAATAATTCCTTTATCGCATACATTATTTCAAAAGGAAGATATTAATTCCAATGAATATAGGAGAGAGAGGTAGAATGTTCAATTTAACAATCATGTATTAAAGGCCTAGTTTTGTACTATTTGGTTCTTTTCATATATAACTCTGCTTATGTAATTTTACCCATTTTCACATTTTCCTACATGCATAAATAGTGCCTTTTACTAAATTAGATATGGAAACTTGAGGCCAATTTCTTGTTCTGGGCCTTAGTTTATTAGTCATATGAAGTTATATTAATTTTAGAGAATTGTTAAATTGATTGAATTAATATAAAGTCCTTAGCATGATGTTGGGCACATATTGGATATTCTCCAGTGGGTGAGTTTCTTCCCCTATATCTATCTTTACAGCATTTCTATATCTGTTCATAATTACACTGTCTGGGGATGGTCACAGTAGTGTACCAGTACCTTGAATAAACTTAATAATGAATAGTTAACTGATATACCATAGGTCCTTTGGCTAAAGCCTTGGGCCTCAAACTACAGGTGTGTGTGTAAACTAAAAACTCATGACCAACTTGTACATCTTCTTGTGTTTCTCCTTTTGTGAGAATGTCTGTATAAATTTCCCTCTCCTCAGGTATTGAAGCCCAACCTAATTTCTTTTTGAACCAGCAAATACAATTACTATGTCTAGTACCAAAAAAAGTTTCAGGTGATATAATATGAACTTTCTATTCTTCAACTTGAGGTTTCTACCGTTTTGCACTTATTCATGCACAGCTATGTTCTGGGCTGTCGGGTATATTTATGCCTCTTCTTCAGATGGAAAACAAAAGGTTTGCTTGCATTGTCAGTACAAGCAACAAAATGTCCTCTGGTGAGAAATAATGGTTCTAATCCACCAGTCAAGAATGTGGAATGGAACAGGAAAATGTGGGGATTTTTTTATAGACATTTAGTGTGTCAGTGATAACAAGGTTTCAATAATTTTTTGCTTGCAATAATATACAGTGATGTTATAGCTTGGCTGGTCCCTTTGTTCATGATTTTACCTAGGTAGGACAGATTTATGGCTGAGGTCTGAACTATAAATTAAAGCCTGGCATGGTTCATCTGATGAATGTTTCATGGACTTGGCATAATCTCCCATGTGCCTACACGTGCTTATAAAGAGAAGTGATATTTTCCGCCATGTATGTATTTGTATTGTGGAAGACATGACTATACTCAAAGGCACAATTGAGAATATTTCTAAAATGTAACCGTGTGTAAAAATTGTTTTAAAAGCTCATATTTAGAAAGTACAGTTTAAATAAATTATTCTTTTCATAGGGTTTGTACATAGTGTAGAAACAAATGCAACTTGGCCAGCAAAATTTGGGCATGACCAGACTCAAAAATGAAACAAACTAATGAGTTCGCCTGCCAGCAATGTTGCAGCTCTGACTAGCAGATGATCATTTGGCACCTTAGAACATGGGAATGATTGACTCTACATGACCAACATTTCACAGATCCAAGCTGGTGCAGGTAGAGGTGGATAATTACTTCAGTCACCCTAGGGGGAAAGAGGGAACAGGTGTTGGGCTGCCAGCACAGCTTTAGTTTGAACTCATTTTAAATATAAACGTGGGTAGTGGAAGGAGCCAAGAAATTTGGGTCAGTTGAGATTTTTGCCATCTCAATTTGGGGGATTATAATTGAGTTTTTGCTTCTCTGACCTGATTCTTCCTAATGCATTTCCCATATTAGTAACTTTAAATTTTAACTTTCCCCTAAACTCTTTGTGTTTTTGGAGCGTCTCTGAGTATAGAACTCGCGTGCTGTTTCAGTAACTGACAAATCCGTCTTTTGAGAGATTTATTGCATCAGCTTGCCTGACAGAAGAGCTGATCACGGAAACGATAGATTTGTCTGCTTGTTTCATGGAGTTCTTTATTCTCGGTTATATCTAGAAGAACTGGAGGAGGGAAGGAGGAGCTAGTCAGTGACTACAAAGGGAACTAATTTATAAAAAAAAAAGAGACCAAATTAAAATAATAGAAAAAGAATATACATAGGAAGCTGTGATCTCTTTTTTCCTCTTAAAAAAAAACACAAAAAACAAAAACTAGGAGGAAAAGCTAATAGTCAAATATTAATTGTGACTTACCCTGATTTATTACTCAAAATGACCTACTGCATCTCAATATCTCATTAGCCTCCGTCTCTTGCTCATACTTACTGATATTATACAATCCCGTAAAGATGTCTCATTTTTCAAGTGCATTTCTTGCTGAGGCTTGTCTTCTTAAAGGTCAGATTTGGGCACGGAAGATGTTTGTTTATTTGTTAAATTTCCTATTTAGCTATTCTTGATAGGGGAAAAATGCTGCTGTCTTAAAAGTATTTCATGTTTTCCTGTTTTTGTAACCAGAGACTTTTTCTAATGACACAGCAACATTAATATGAGCACATTTTCTTTTGTAAGCTACTGTACCTATTTTTCCTCAGGGGCTATGGAGGGTTTTTCCTGTAATAGCTGAGCTTACTTTTCAAAGTTCTTTTGTGTTTCAACAGATATTTATTTTCTCACTTCAATTCAGGAGGTAGATTTTCAATTCTTACAACTGCTATAAAACTGTTACTTTCTGCCCCGGCTAATTTGCCCCCTTCAATGTGCCTTGGTTGGCCATGGAAAAGAGATTATCATCTTTTTAGAATTGTGTGCAAAATTCTTTTTGTAGATCTCATCTTAGAGTTTACCACAAAAACTTTGTCCATCATTTTATTGCTAAAAGGAAATTTTTTGGTTTCATTCTGGATTTCAGTCATATTCCAGATAGTCAAAGATCGTTGAATATCAAACCTCTAAAAAAATGAGATACTGTCCTTTTTTTAAAATTTGTGTTTTCACTTCATCTTTTTTTATTTAAATATATTTTATTTGATATCATTTCCTGCTTGAACTGCTTTATCTTCCAACTCTCAGAGGTCTAATCTGTTATATTGGCTACATGACATAACATTAATTTATGTGTGAAAATTATTCTGCTTGAGTGGTATAAAGTTTCCCTTAACATTATTTTATGCATGTACCAGATTATAATTAAGTCTAACATAGTTTATTTTTCTTTATGTAATATACATTAAATAAATACCCTAATTCATTTTTATACATAATTTACAAATTACAAATCCCAATTTATAACTTTGAATTTCTGTGATCAGAAATTTTTGGCATACAATTGTCAACATAAGAGGAGATTCTTAGAATAAGAAAATAATAAAACTTAAAGAGATGCCAGGATGTTCCAACATATAAACTTTCCAATATTATATACTGTTAATAGAGTGGCATGTGCATTTTCTGGGAAGGTATTTAAGAATTTAACAGAGAACTTTTTCAGAAATGTTTCATAGTTACTTAACCAAAGGTTTTTGGGTCATATAGACTTTACTTTTTTGTTTTTTAAATATATCTTTATTGATTTCAGAGAGAGGAAAGGAGAGGGAGAGAGAGATAGAAACATCAGTGATGAGAGTCATTGATCGGCTGCCTCCTGCACACCCCTGACTGGGAATCGAACCCGCAACCCGGGCATGTGCCCTGCCTGGGAATCTAACCCCGATCATCTGGATCCTAGGTCGATGCTCAACTGCTGAGCCACACCCGGCTGGGCGACTTTAGTTTTAGTCTTACCTTCATCACTTATAAACTGTGTAATCTTGAGAACTTTAATTAATTCTCTGAAGGTCCATTTCTTCCTCCATAAATGGTTTTAGTATTGACAGCCATACCTCATTTTATTGCAGTTTGCTTTATTGAGCTTTGCAGATATTGTGTGTTTTTTAAATTAAAGGTTTGTGGCAACTCTGCATCAAGCAAGTTTATGGGCACCACTTTTCAAAAGCAGTTGCTCGCTTCATGGCTCTGTGTCACATTTTGGTAATTCTTAAAATATTTTAAACTTTTAATTATTAATATATTTGTTATGATGACCTGTGATCTTTTTAAAAAATATGTTTTTATTGATTTCAGAGAGAGGTAGGGAGAGGGAAAGAAAGATAGAAATATCAATGATTAGATAGTCATTGATCAGCTTCCTCCTGCTCGCCCCCTACTGGGGATGGAGCCCACAACCCAGGCATGTGCGCTGTGAACCGTGACCTCTGGGTCATAGGTTGATACTCAACCACTGAGCCACACCAGCCAAGCTGTGAACAGTGATCTTTAATGTTACTACTGTAATTGTTTTGAGGTGCCATGAACTGTGCTCATATGATAGTGAACTTAATAACTGTTAGGTGTTCTGACTAGTCTACTGACTGTTCTTCCATCTCTTTTCCACACCTTGGACCCTCCGTATTCTCTGAGACACAACAATATTGAAATTAGGCCTATTAATAACCTACAAATGGCCAATAAATGTTCAAGTGAAAGAAAGGGTTGCATATCTCTCACTTTAAATCAAAAGCTAAAAATGATTAATTTTAGTGAGGAAGGCATGTCAAAAGCCAAGATAGGCCAAAAGCTAGGCCTCTTGTGCCAAACAGCCAAGGTGTGAAAACAAAGGAAATGTTCTTGAAGGAAATTAAAGGTGCTACTCCAGTGAACATGTGAATGATAAGAAAGCAAAAACAGCCTTACTGCTGATAGGGAGAAAGTTTTAGTAGTCTGAATAGGAGATTAAAACAGCCACAACAGTCCCTTAAATCAAACTCTAATCTAGAGCAAAGCCCCAATTCTCTTCAATTCTCTGAAAGCTCA
The DNA here is from genome assembly GCF_964146895.1 of Miniopterus schreibersii. Classification (NCBI taxonomy): domain Eukaryota; kingdom Metazoa; phylum Chordata; class Mammalia; order Chiroptera; family Miniopteridae; genus Miniopterus; species Miniopterus schreibersii. The sequence continues at coordinate 62,262,062 of NC_138106.1, read as the reverse complement.
GAGAGGTGAGGAAGCTGCAGAAGAAAAATTTGAAGCTAGCAGAGGTGAGTTCATGAAGCTTAAGGAAAGAAGCCATCTCCGTAACATAAAAGTAAAAGGTGAAGCAGCAAGTGCTGATGTAGAATCCGTGGAGGAACTCAGAGCTAAGGTGATGAATGAAGGTGTCCGCACTAATCAACAGATTACCAATGCAGATGACTTCAGTGGAGGAAGTAACTGCAGATGCGCTGGAAATAGTAAGGGAATGAGAGCCAGAAATGGAGCCTAAAGATGTAACTGAATTGCTGTAATATCATGAGACTTCAACGGATGAGGAGTTGCTTCTTTTGGATAAGCAAGGAAAGGGCTTCTTGAGATGAGCTCTATTCCTGGTGAAGATGCTGTGATGTGAAGATAATGGAAATAACAACAAAGATTTTAGAAAAATACATAAGCTTAATTGATAAAGCAGCATCCGAGTTTGAGGGGATTGACTCCAATTTTGAAACAATTTCTATGGATAAAATGCTATCAGCAGCATTGCGTGCTACAGAGAAATTGGTTGTAAAATGAAGAGTCAGTTGAATAGTCACATAGAATAGTCACAATCCACATCTAAACAATTATACATAAATCACTTAATGATGGATATTTTTTCAGTTTAAATATTTCTATCAACCTTAAATATAAAATCTTAGGCATTATTATTTTATAAGCTACAAACCTGATAGCTCTTGGGAATTGAACTAGTACAGCATTATAACTTAAAACAATACACTGTGGAAGACACCAGAATTTGGAAGTAGACCTAGCAAGGTTTCTAATGGCCCTGCTTCTGAGAAGGCTTTTGGATAGGCCTAGAGGAGACTGGTTGAGGAGGGGAATGTTGAACTATTCTGATCAGCTTAGGATCTGGTGATTTCACTTATATTACACTGTTCAAGAAAATATCAACCACCACACTTGTATTTTAAAGGCTTAAGGGTGTCATGGGTTATTAAAAGGGAGATTGTCCACATATATTAGTCCCAATAGGGTATAGACAGTTGTCAGTTCTGTTAGTGACAAATGGGCTATCTCCAGGTTGTTACTGATAAGAGATTCTGGCAAGAGAGATACTTTAAATTTATCTATCTCTATCTATCTATCTATCTATCTATCTATCTATCTATCTATCTATCTATCTATCTATATCTATCTATCTATCATCTATCTATCTATCTATCATCTATCATCTATCTATCTATTATCATCTATCTATCATCTATCATCTATCTATCTATTATCATCTATCTATCTATCATCTATCTATCTATCATCATCTATCTATCATCTATCTATCTATCATCTATCTATCTATCATCATCTATCTATCTATCTATCTATCTATCTATCTATCTATCTATCTATCTATCATCTATCTATCTATCATCTATCTATCATCATCTATCTATCATCTATCTATCTATCATCTATCTATCTATCTATCTATCTATCTATCTATCTATCTATCTATCATCTATCTATCTATCTATCTATCTATCTATCTATCATCTATCTATCTATCTATCTATCTATCTATCTATATCTATCTATCTATCATCTATCATCTATCTATCTATTATCATCTATCTATCATCTATCATCTATCTATCTATTATCATCTATCTATCTATCATCTATCTATCTATCATCATCTATCTATCATCTATCTATCTATCATCTATCTATCTATCATCATCTATCTATCTATCTATCTATCTATCTATCTATCATCTATCTATCTATCATCTATCTATCTATCTATCATCTATCTATCTATCTATCTATCTATCTATCTATCTATCTATCATCTATCTATCTATCATCTATCTATCATCATCTATCTATCATCTATCTATCTATCTATCTATCTATCTATCTATCTATCTATCTATCTATCTATCATCTATCATCTATCTATCTATCATCTATCTATCATCTATATCATCTATCTATTATCTATCTATCTATCATCTATCATCTATCTATCTATCTATCATCTATCTATCTATCTATCTATCTATCTATCTATCTATCTATCTATCATCTATCTATCTATCATCTATCATCTATCATCTATCTATCTATATCTATCATCTATCATCTATCTATCATCTATCTATCTATCTATCTATATCTATCTATCTATCATCTATCTATCATCTATCTATCTATCATCTATATCATCTATCTATTATCTATCTATCTATCTATCATCTATCTATCATCTATCTATCTATCTATCTATCTATCTATCTATCTATCTATCTATCTATCTATATCATCTATCTATCTATCTATCTATCTATCTATCATCTATCTATCTATATCTATCATCTATCATCTATCTATCATCTATCTATCTATCTATCATCTATCTATCTATATCATCTATCTATCATCATCTATCATCTTTCATCTATCTGGCTATCTATCATCTATCTATCTATCTATCTATCTATCTATCTATCTATCTATCATCTATCATCTATCTATCTATCTATATCTATCATCTATCTATCATCTATCTATCTCTCTATCTCTCTATCTATCTATCTATCTATCTATCTATCATCTATCTATCATCTATCTATCTATCATCTATCTATCATCTATCTATCATCTATCATCTATCTATATCATCACCTATCTATATCATCTATCTATCATCTATGATCTATCTAGTTAGTAAAATGTTCTCTTGGGTAGAAAAAGATCTGTGGTTTTGCTTCCATGAGAGCCTATGGTACTGGCATATGTCATGGGAAAAATCCACCTCTGACATCTCTGACTATGGGAAGCCTAATTGATTAACCACCCCAACTACTGTGCCCTGAGTCCATGGCACTTGTTGAGGTCACACTATGTTCTTGTTGAGGTCATACTTCCCACAGGCTGCTCTCAGGTGGTAACTGACCATGGCAAGGACACTAATGTGGACCAATTCCTGAGAGAAGGGAGACAGTTCTGATGACGGACTTCAGCTGTGTGAGGCTTCATCACCCCTGCTGAATATTCGTAGACTAAACTGTAGTCTAAGAAGCCTTTTTTCCTTCCCTTTCCATTTCACAAGTGTCAAGCCTGTGTTGCAGACAGGTGGCTCTTGGTTCCATTCCCACATTTCTTTTATATGCTTGTCACCTAATAAAAGTTTTGGTGCTTGCTCCCATTTGGGGGTATGTTTCTTGGAGGACTCGACTAACATATACAATGGATGATTGTTCCACTCAGGTAGAAGATGAGACGTGTGTAGGATGAAAGTCAATAGATGACTGGTTTAAATTCCAGGAGGCAAGCATTTGATACTGAGGGTCTTTACAATGATTATGGATTAAAAACATCATACTTAATACATACCTGTATGGGAGAGCACAGAAATCCTGATATTTCTTTGTTTAAACTTCTTTAATTGTGTAATGGAGGTGTAAACTTACAAGCTAACCACCTTGGTACACTGAGGAAGACTTTATTTATGTAATATTCTCCACTGCAACACCACAGTATGTTTCTAGAAATATGAATATGTAGATTATCAACGCAGAGTTTTTATAAGAAATGCAATGCAAACTTCCAATGATTTCTTATAGTTTAAATGTCAGAAATTAAGTACAGATTTTTTTAAAGCTAATTAATAATCATTGTACAAATTATCCAGGAGTGGAGAAAGATGATAAAGGAAACACTGTTAACCTCAGATAGGCCATTATGATTGTTAGTGCTGTGAACAGTGGGGTATGCTTCCATTTGCTATAGCTGTTTCTATAGCTGAGAAATCCATAAAAGATTTCTCATATAACACCTTAAATCGATGCAGATGTAAATGCTAAAGTGGGGCAGGGAAAAGCAGTCAATCATCAAACACATAGATTTTGAGGTTAATTACTTTTTCAATATTTACCATAATTATTCTACAGTTCCACATGTCTAGTTCACACTGTACATACCCTGGAGATTTTTTGCAACATTTATAGTAAATTATAAAATTCTTGGATTAATTTAGAGTTTAAAGAGTTTGTGAATTCATTTTATTAGATGTATTTATCTAATGACTTTTAGTTTTCAAATGATCAGTTAAGAATATAGTGGCAAGAATATAAAGTTTTGGATTGACAGAATTTCTGGGGGAAATGAAAGCATATTACTTGGTTACCATAAATGCATAAAGACAGCAATCTGAATTTCTAACTTGAAACTCAATGTCTGTTTCTTAGCCTACATTCCATGAGGAGCTTAGTAATTTGTTAATTGATAATCTTTATGTTTAGTATAAAGAAGGTCACATTAAAAAGGCATATTAAAATAGAGTGAAGTAACAGTAAATGTATAAGGTACAATCTGCATTTCTCTGCTTGTTACATTAAGTATGAAATTATGATAAAAATCAAAGAAATAGACACACAGGCTCTAATTTGACTCCACTTAGAGATTTCTATGGTATTAATTTCCTTTAATTTTTGTATATTGCTGGTTCCACTGTATTTTCCCAGACATTTACCTGAAAGTAAAGACATATCAAAAAAAATTGACATTTCTAACAGGAACAATCAAAATTCTTAAATGCTTCTTTAACACTGATCTGTTTGTATACTTAGAGCTTCTGGTGCTTACTAGAGGCATTGGTGACTTCTGCCTTGGTGAAAGTACTGTATCGAGCTCTGTCATTCAACTTAAAGAATTATGCAAGATATAGTAAAGCAAATAGCAGTGGGAATGTACAAGAAGAGTGTGCTCAAATTTGGATCTCAAATGAGATTATAGTAGAATAGCATAGAAAAGAACCTCATCAAATATATAAAAGAGGAAAAAACAAAATGACAGCAAGAAAAGCAAAGTAGTCTGGAGTAAACAAAGGTTAGAATAATATAACGAGAAAGAACGTAAAGGAAATAATTAGAAACTAGATCATGTAAGACCTTTTAAGTCATAATATGGTTTTTGTTTTTTCCTCAGTGATATGAGAAATCACTGGGAGATTTAGACCAGAAGAGTAATATCAGATTTATATATGAAGACTATTCTGGTTGCTATATTAAAGATAACCTGTAAGAGTTAGAAGGTGAAGAATGCTGGTGGTTTTGACCAGGTTGGTGATGACAGTGGTCTGATTAGACGTCATGAAATTTTAAATATATTAAAGGTAAAGTAGGCGGAATTTCTGACTGACAAGAGTAAGGTTAAGATTTAGAGGGGACTTGAACTTGGCACAGTGTTTTGGCCTGAACAACAAGAATAACTTTTAACAGAGATGGGGTGGATATGTAAAACTCAGTTTTGGATATACTAAATCTGGTATTTCTGTGGACACCCAAAGGGGAAATGTTGAATGAGCAGTTGAATACTTAGTTCTGGAATTAAGGAGGGGATAACCAGCATATAGGTGGTACGTGAAGACAGGAGACTGGGTGAGTTCACATAGAGAGAAGCCGTCCACGGGCTGAGACCTGGGATGATCCAATTATTAGAGATCTGGAGAAATTAACAAAAGAGACTAAGAAAAAATGGCTTGAAATGTAGGACGGAATTCTGTGATTTTTCAAAAGACAAAAGAGGAAAGTGTTTTATAGAGAAAAAGTTTACCAAAGCCAAATGTTACTACCAGGTCAAATGAGATAAAGACTGAGAGATAGCAATTAGATTTGAATCATGAATACAACTTTTATTTAGAAGGGGAAATTCACATTATTATAATATCAATATATCTTGACTTAAGTTTTCATTTATAGATTAATTAACTGGCATACAAGAAGGTATGGGCTTACCCAATAGAAAAATAAAAGGTGAAACAAAAACTTTTGACCTTTCATGTAATATCCATGTATGATTAAAATGCAATATTAAATAATATAAAATATTAAATAAGAAGAGAAAATATATGTCCTTATTAATTTTCCCTCTCTGGATATATAATTGGCAAAACTAACACCTGGAAATATCGGTTTCCTTTTTTTTTTCAATTATTGTATTGTGATGTGGAGGACATTTTACTTATTACATTGGGTAGGTCAAAGGCTTCCTGGAATCCTATTTGCTACTGAGTGACTATAAGGTCATCATGAATGTCATTTGCTGATATTAAGCACAGCAACATGCACCACTGAAGAGGCTAATCTCATGTTTAATTAGAGTAGGAGGTTCTCTGGAACTGTCAGCCAGCTGCTTCTGTGATGTTAAAAAGAAACTGAATTACAATAATCATGAACAATCCTAGAAATATTTAAAAAGCATTAAATAATCTAAAATTGGGAAATATTCAGTAAATTTTCAGGACTCACATACACACAAACACACACACACCACCAACAGCAACACTTAAAGTGTAGTCTCATTTTGGTCTCTTAAAAACAGAAAAAGCTTAACATTTTATTGCCCTTATTGTTTTCACCAGAGTAAAGAAATAATTACCCTTACAGTGCCTTTCAGTCTACGACCTCCAAAGTCAAAGCCACAGTCATACATAGCTGATGTTTCTTTCCTAAATTACCTGACTAATTGCTTAACACTATACTTCACTTGGGCAAGAGGAAACAAGCAGGAGAGGAAAGAGAATTACAAAAGTTCCCCTAGAATTTAGGTGCCAATATGAAGAGGTTTTATTGCCTCAAAATCTTTTTTTAAGCTCTTTTTTGGGTCTTGGTTTGTATATAGTAACTATCTTGATTCATAATGACAAAGTTTATATATTCCATTTCACTGAACATTTTAAAAGAAAAAAAAATTGATAAACCTGAGGAAAAAGAAAATTTGATATTTTAATCAGATGGAAATCATTTCTGAAGATAAAATGTTGCATTTCAAGATTTACTTTAAGGCCTAGAAAGCATTTAAAGCAGACTTTTGTATTTTTGGGTGTTTTTTTTAATCCTCACCTGAGGATATTTTTTCCATTGCTTTTCATAGAGTGGAGGGAGAGAGAAATAGAGACAGAAACATGGATGTGATAAAGACACATTGACTGGTTGCCTCCTGCACTCACCCCAACTGATTGAGCCTGCAACCCAGGTATGTGCCCTTGGCTGGAATTGAACCTGGGATCCTACAGTCCACAGACCAACACTCTAACCACTGAGCCAAACCTACTAAGACTAAAGCAAACTTCCTTTGAGTTGCTTTAGTTTTGAAGTTTTTTGGGTTATATACACATTCCACTTTGGAGTTTTAAAAATAATATATTACCATATGGTACTAATGTGGCAGGTGAAAGTGACAAGGGTATGCTACTCCATTTCATTTTTTTCCAACTCTAGAAAAAGAATTAACAAAAACTTAACACACGCTTATATACACATCTATACACATCTGTGCAATTCATGAATAGATCAATATGTAGATATTAAATATTATGGATTAAATTTTGTCAGACAAAAGCATTTCCCCCAAAATATATTATTTTCCCAGCTTCTACATCTGTAAGTTTTACCATTAATGGCTTACTCAGCTTGTCACATTGGTCATTATCACTCAAGCCCAAATTAAGTTTTTACTCTGGCTACCTAGTCTCTAAATTGGACTGTGGTAGAGTGAAATGGGAATCAGGTGAGGTTTATTTCAGAGACACAGAGGTCAGCATTTCTGTTCACTTTGTTTGTCATTCTACTAAATCAAGGCCCTCTGTTGAAAGTGGAGAAACTTCTCTAATGGATGACCTACTAGAGGTATACACATCTCTTACTGGCAAGTACATTAGCTATGATGCATTAATATATATTTTATTAAAAAGAAAAAAGGCAACAATAATAGCTTCAACCACAGCAGGCACATACACTCATATTCTTGCTATAAGAGTACAGTAACTCGCATATTTTTTGTTTTGGTAGACACTCTCTTGAGATATAATTCATATACCATATATTGTATTCTACTATTTAAATTATACATTTTAGTAGTTTTGATTATATTCACAAAATTGTACAACCATTACCAGAATCAATTTTAGAACCCCAAGTGAAATCCCATATTTATTAGTAGTGACTTCCCACTTACCCCCAATTTCTCCAGCCCTTGGCAACCACCAATCTACTTTCTGTCCCTGTGGAATTGTCTATTTTGGACATTTCATATGAAAGGAATCATACAATATGTGGTTCTTTGTGACTGGATTCTTTCATGTAGCATAATGTTTTCAAGTTTTATTCGTGTTGTAGCATGTGTTACTACTCTTTCCTCTTTTTATTGCTGAATAATGTTTCATTGTATGGACTACCACACTTTACTTACCCATTCATGAATTGATAGACATTTGGGTAGTTTCCACTATTTTTTATCATGAATAATGCTGTGAACATTGTACACGGGTTCTAGTTTCTCATCATCCTCACCAACATTTGTTTTCTTTTTTGTGTGTGTGTGTTTTGTTTGTTTGTTTGTTTTTTATAGGAACCATCCCAGTGGGTGTGTGATAATATCTCATTGTAGCTTTGATTGCATTTCCCTAACGATTACTGATGTTGAGCACCTTTTCATGTTTGTTGGTCCTACACTCTTTTGACTATGTGGTCTGAAGGGAACTCAGTGACTTGAATATTCTGCAGACCATCTCATTGGCCTATTATATTGAGGCCATCATGTTGACTGGGCCTTTGGAACAGAAGTTGTACATTTTCTTGCTGCCTCAGCAATGTCACTTGCATACCAGATGGTAGAAGATAAACTCTTCAAAAATTCAGGATGTACAAAATTATTTAAGCTTTTAAGAGTCTTCAGCATGCAGAGACACCTGCTCCAAAGTAAAAAATAAAAATAAAAATGTCATTATATCATGTACCTTTGAAACACTAAGAAAAAGATAATCACTTTCAGGCCTTGTCAAATTTTTTTAGAGCTAGTATATACCAGAATTAGGAACACTGCAAAATGTATTTATTTGGTGTCTTGGATCATAGCTTTGAATAGGGGCCAGAGTATAAGAGGGGGCTTTGTAAGAGATTTGGGCTGCAGTACCAAGTGGGTCCTGCCTTTTGGGACATATGACCCAACAAATCCCATGGTGTTGTAGGTATTTGTGGTGCATAAGGAATGTTTGTAAATATCTGGAACCCTATTAGGGGAACTGCTGCAAAAACCCCAAAAGACTCTGGAATAATGCCATATCATATTCATCAGATAAAGTTTTACCATCTGAAAAGCAGCTTCTGCTATGGCCCTAGTCCCTAAGTAGATACATAACATCTGACATGGGACGTCACATCAGAAATGGTCTATCAAATTGTAAAGCCAAGTAAGCATGTCAGTAAACCATGGCCTGGTAGAAATAGTTTATGCAGAGGACACAGTTAAGTTGGCAAAGATCCCCATGTATTCCCAAGTCACCTTACCACTGCTTTTGATTGAGTCTCTCTCAGTACACACCTATAGTCCTATGAAATGTTATCTGCAACCAAATGAAGAAGTTGGAATAAAAATATGGGCCTGACTTATGGTTGGGATGGCTTGATATATTGGTGAGGGCTGCAAATGGACTGATGCTGCACTACAGCCTCACATGGGAATGGTCCTGAAAGATGCTGTTAAGAGGAATCCTCTAGTCAGCAGGGCTTTGAGCAATTTATGGGGTAATAAGCTGGTGAGAAAGGAGAAGTGTCCTGAAATAACAAGATGCTTGAACTTCTGGGAAGTTAAAATAGGTCTGATAGTAGGAGGTATTTGGAATAAGCAAGAATGAAAGATGGAAGGCAACAAAATTTAGGAATGTGTGGTGGGAGTGGACAAAAACTATGCAGATCATTACTTCTCACATCAATGACCACCAACAGGTTCCTCTATGAAAGGGCACCTGTATCTAAGTTTTAGAACTTCCGGGTATAAATTGAAGTTGTATTCGTGGAAACTTGTACATCTGTAAACCAGATTCTCCTTTTTTTTTAATTTTTATACCAAGTAATGGCTTGAACTCCCTCTTTTGAGGTGTTAAAAATACAATGAAAAGTTTCCCTTGTTTTTTAACTAGCCTGCAAGTGATGGACTCAGCTCCTTTACAGATTTATTTTTGTACACTTGCTTTCCCTTTTCACAATCTATTTTGGAGTACATTCACAGCTTGTTGATGTTGCTTTGTGGACTGTGGTGCTGTATTGGTCAGGTCACCTTAAACTTGTTCATAGCTGAATGAGAGATGGGTGATAAGATGCTTATGTCAATCAATGATAACTGTTTTTGGTATAATGCTCTGTATAAAACTCTGAACTCAATGAGCACTACTGAAATAGCTCCTTGTGCTGAATTGCCCGCATGCATACTATGCTAGTGATGCTGCTCCAATTTCTGAGCAACAGTTGAAGGAAATAATGCCCATATAGGCATGGCCAGGAAAGGAGAAGATGGATTCCCTTTGCCAGTCATAGTTTGTACAGTATCTCTTTTCCTTCCTTAGGGGCTGAAGGGTGCTTGGGGATGATGGGCATAAGAATGAGGCAGATTTGGAGTTGGACACATTTTTTATTAACCTGTCAATTTTGATATAATCAGAGGTTTTATCAGTGAAAGCAAAAACATAACAAACTTCCCACAGAACATCTTGCATTTCCTTATGAATATCATTCTCTTATGAATTGCTTCTTACTCGTCTTCACAAATCTGTTCTACTTTGTAGCACTCTTGTCTGCGACCTGTTTATCACCCTGCTGTCTTCAACATTTGCACTGAAACTCACGTTAAAATATCTCTTTGGTTCCTAAATCAGTCTACACTGTGAATGCTATATAGGTTACTCCTTTTTTAGATTCTCAAGCCATGGATCACCCCACCCTTTACTATAAGCCAAACCAACCTTTCATGTTTTCAGCCAGGCTTAGCACCCTAGAGCCTTTTCTTATTAGGAAACCTATATAATTTTATTAACCAATGTCACCCCAATAAATTCAATAAAACAATAAATAAATAAACTACATCAGGATTATTTAGAGACCTTTTTAAACTCTGGGAACTAACACAGAGTTTCTAATTCAGTAGACTGAGACATGACAAACATTTCATTTTTAAAACATCCCCAGATATTGCAGAGAGATAGGCACATAGAGAACCCAGTTGTAGACCCACACAAGTATAGAAAATGCAAAAAATCACGACAATATAAAATTTTTAAAATGATCATTTGGACTTACAGAATCCTGTTAAGAGTATGAAAATACAAAGTACAGATTGAACAAACCACATATCTGACAAAGTTGTTATATCTAGAATATATAAATTACTCTTAAAACTCAGCAGTAAAAAAAAAAAAATCATCAAAATGCAAACAATCCAATTAGAAATTGAGCAAGTGAAATTAAAAGAAATTTCCTCAAAGAGGTTATAAGGATGCCAATTAAGCACATGAAAAGATGTTTATCACTGGCCATTAGAGAAATACTAATTGAGACCATAGTGAGATATATCTATACACATAAAATAAAATAAAATTGTAGCAGTACTTAATGTTGGCATTAATGCAGAAAAACTGTGTCACTCATAACTGGCTAGGGGGGATATTAACTAGTATATATCTCAAGGGCAGAGATGATGGTCTTGAAAATGGTTTGCAATTTTCTTAAGTAAATACACTTTTTAAAAATTTTTTAATTTATTAATTAAATTTATTGGAGTGACATGGGTTTATAAAATTATATAGGTTTCAGATGTACAATTCTATAATACATCATTTGTATACTGTATTGTGTGTTCACCACCCAAAGACAAGTCTTCTTCCATCACCACTAAATATATTCTTAACATACAATCGAGCAAAAGCATTCCTGAACAGTTATCCCAGAGAAATGAAAACTTATTTACACATACACCCACACACATAGCCTGTGCATAAATGTTTAGAGTAGCTTTTTTTTTTGTAATGACCAATAACCGTAAACAACTAAAATGTTTTCAGTACATGAATGGTTATAAAAAGTATAGCACACCTTTACCATAGAATACTACTCAGCATTGAAGAAAAATGAACCATTTATGCACACAAGTTAGAACAGATTTCAGAGGCATAATGTTAAATGAAAAACAAAGCCAATTTCAAAAGATCACATCCTGAAAGATCCCGTTTATATAATATTTTTAATGACAAAATTATAGAGATGGAGAATACATTAGTGATTGCCAGGGTTTAAAATTGTGAGAGGTTGGTGGTTAGCATGACTATCAAAGAGCATTAACAGGTCTTTCTGGTGATGGAATAATTCTGTATCTCAGCTGTAATAAAATGGTGTAGAACTAAGCAAACTCATTTTACCAAAGCCATTTTTTGGGGTCTGCTACCAATTAAGATACAACCATTTGAGGAAACTTGGTGAAGGATATACAGGACCTTTCTACTATTTTCCAACTTCCTGTAAATACGTAATTACATCAAAATAAAAATATAGAAGAAAAAAAAATAAAACATGTTGGAAAGACAAATGAGGAACTGAACTGCTCTTCCAGGGGAACAGTGCACTGTGAGAGCCTGTGAAGAGATCAAGGTAAATGGCTTTGAGAAATAATTATGTAACATTGGCCAATATGTGGCTCTGTTGTTAGTCAAGAGTGTGGTTCATCCAGTCAGAACAAGTAAATGGCTTGAGAATTAGATAAATACAGGTTAGGGAAGCTGCAAATCTTTAGGAACAGTTTAGATAGAGTAAGAGAATGGATTTAAGGAACAAGCCTAAGAATCAAGGGCAGAGATGATGGTCTTTGAGTCAAAAAGGACTTCAGGAAAAAGCTTTCAAGTCCTAGGACAGGCCCTGAGAAGGAAAGCTGAGGAGGTTCTCCTGCTTGCTCCAGGATTATTCAGCTACTAGGACTCTTTTTAAACCAGATTATAAATAAACAGACTTTAGGGAGTCAAGGAATAGTCCCCAGATTTCAGATCCTTCACTAAATGTATTTTGAAAAAGAGACTACATTGCTATGACTCACTGGAGTTTTTCTGAGGGTGTTGACACCTTCTGTGGGATTATCAGATGGGATTTTAGTGGGATCTTGAACCCCTCCCACACAACGATTTAGTTTCAGAGGATCTCATCTCCTTTGAACAAAAAAGACTACATGAAATAAAGAGGATTTTAATGAAAATCAAGGAAAATATTAATTCCAAGTATTTTATTTCCTTTAACCTTGTTTGCTATGCTGGCTGTCAGGAGCAGATGGCTGAATAACTGGTACCTTCTCACAATGTTAATAGTCATTATCACTGTGTCATTTGAAGTGTTGCTTGCATCCTGTTTATTTCCCCTTCCTTCTCCTTTTATGAACATTTTTCTTTCAAGTGAGTCGCAAATCCCTGAAATTCTTTTATGCCTTTTTCACCTGCTATCGAAATCCTTCTTGATGTGGAAAGTAATAATGAGCCTGTGATGTATGAGGTGACTAATGAAGTGTTAAACTCAACAACTGCTTTCCTTAAAATTCTGGAGGCATGAAATGTATATTTTTCTCATCAGCAGTCATACCAGTGGGATTACTACTTTTAAAAATTAAGCTACTCAGAGCAACCTTCCATTTTATGACACTTAAAGAAACAGTCATTGAGATGTGTATTCTGTGACTTATATTGCACATAAAATATAAAAATGATTTATTTAATTAGATGGTACTAAATCAATGCTAATTCATGAATAAAATTGCTAATTTATGGATGCTTCTGAGTCTTCCACGAACTTGTTAAATCCACTCTTGAAAGAGTATTTTTATATATTTTTCCCTTCAGTTCCTCTGTTAGAAAATTAGACAAATAATGAATCTATATGTTTCACTGCTAGCAAAATTTACCTGTTCTTTTGTGGCTGAATTTCTATAAAATGGCAGCTGTAATATGCAATGCTATTTTCAAGGGATAATGCACTCAATTTGGGAAGAAATGTGCAGTGTACTGGGCTGGAATGTGTGCTGTAGAGAGCATAACGGAGAGTGGACAATAGAGAACATGCCCAATATCCAGTAGAATGAGATAAATAAGAACACATTGTGAACATAAGAACTGTTTTTTCTCTTGAGCAAATCTAAAATTCACAAATCCTATCATTTAACTTTCCCCCTGGTGTTTAACATAGGTGTGATATGCTGAAGTAATTCTAAATATCAATTCCTGAGCATGTTAGTAATATTCACAGTATTATTCACAGTTGATTTGCTATTTTTAACCTTTTATACAGGATCCTAACACAATTTATATGTCTCCTTTTAAATATATGAGTCTTTATTATGAAAATTATTATCTGTAAATCTTCATACTTAATTTGCAAACACTGTAGCTTTCTTGTAACTAATCATAAAATAAATTAAAATTTTAAAAGTATTGTTATAAAATTTTCAATCCATAAATCACAGTAAATGTTACCATTTGGCAAAGTATAGTTTATGTCATCTGTGTGATTGGCATCCATAACAGTTTAAAAGCTGGGTATGCTGCTTGTATGATACAATGAGATACACAATGGGTTTTTAAAAATCCATACAAAATATTAAAAATGCCAAGCTTGAATTACAGTGTGAAGAAAATTTCATTTACACAGGTAGCATGGCTACTTAATAAAGTAAATTTAAATGTGAATAACATTGCTTAAAAGTGGTTTAGAGCATACTTGTAGCAATGTTTCATAGCATCAATTGATTTCTGTCTTTAAAAGAGCTTCTAACAGAAAATAAAATTCCTAATGAACTGAATTTTTAGTAGGTACGCTAGGGATGAATAATGACTGAAAATTACATGTAATTTTTTACTGTTTCAAAAGCAAGCCCATTCATACAAATTAGGGATTGTTTACTCACTTAAATGCTATAAAATATTTACCTTCAAAAATCAACTTATATCCAGAAACAGAAATTATATTCTATCAAATTTATTTTGAGATAGTTTTATGAATAGGTTTAGATAGTTCATATAGCTTTCTCTATTTTCCAACTTACTGCATACATATAGTACATAACATTGACAGTATGTTTCTACCATTCAAGACTTTTGGTGAGCTACACTTTCAGACTCAAAATTACTCTTCTTCAAACATCTATGTCCTCTAGTTTCTTTTTGGCTCTAAAATTCCATGTGATCTCATTAACAGTGTGCCATAGAAAGAAAATTAAATTAGAATTTAACGGATCTAATTTAAGGATAAAATCATGCAATAATATTGAAAATAATAAATAAATAATAAAAATTCACTTACCATAAAACATTTATTTGGAAATTTTTTGAAGATGTACTCCAACGAAACATCAGGAAAAAGAAAGACATGGTTTTCAGAAAATGATGTATACAATGCAGGATGGCCAGAAGGTTGTGTCCAAGAGCAGATCTCTCTAGCTCATTGCAGAGCAGAGAGGTATGATCTGTGAAGAGAAGAATTTGGGGAAATTAAGAAATGAATAGAATCTCTAGTGTGTTTAAGAGCTTTAAAATTTTGAGGATGTACCACTTGCAAGTAATGCTAAATAAATAAATAAATAAATACTCCAGAAAAAATAAAAAATAAACTAGAATGTCATGGCAATTATTTCCCCTGATCTTATTAAAATGCTCTATTTATTGGCAATTTTCATGAATTTATACTATGTACTATTTTGACTGTCATAACAAAATATCACAATAAAAATTTATTTTCTCAGTTTTGCCTCTGGGAAATCCAAAATCAAGATGTTGGCAGGTTTGATTTCTTCTTAGGTCTACCTCTTTGGCTTGCAAATGGCCACCTTCTTTCTGTGTCCTCACATGGTGTTTTCTTTGTGCACACCATCCCACATTCCTCTTCTTATAAGCCCACTACTCAGATTGGATTAGGGCCCATTATTTGAGCTTCATTTAAAAAATAATTACCTCTCTAAAAGTCTATTTTCAAATAGTCACATTCTGAGGTATTAGGGTTAGGGCTTCGGCCCATGTATTTTGGAGTGAACAAAATTCAGTCTATAAAAGACTTTTAGCAAACAAATTGTATTCTTCACACATTAATGCAAATTAAGAGTTTTAAGATTTTAAATCATTTTATGGTCAAAGAACATGGTCAAATGGACTGTACAGGGTTGGGCAAAAGTAAGTTTACAGTTGTTCATATGGAAAATGATATCTAATTAATAAATAATAATATAAGAATAAACTCTGTGTTTTGCACACTCACAACTGTAAACCTGAGGCAGGATAGTAAGAAGCCAGGAAAATTTCTTGACAAGTCGATTGGGGAAACTGAGACAGATAACTGATTCAAACTGACCTTATCCAGCACCCAGGCTTCTTCTCCCTTGCAGGACCACTCATTAATCATTAAGCACTCAGGACAATAAGATTCTGATCAGCATCAAACAATCTTAGGAAAAAAGCCTTGGTCACTTGACCACAGAGACAGAGTTTTGGTCAAACTAAAAATAACATCTAGGCCTCAGTTGTGTTCCAGGCCCAGAAAAGCAGCAAAACCAGATGAAATAACACTATGGCTGGCATCAAGACCAGATACAATGACTAATAATCCCCTATTCTAGCACTAACTAATTAATAGAGACCATGACCCTGACTCTATATGCTCATTTTGGTGAATCAGCATATTAAGGGACACAACTGGAATGCTGGTAAATATTCTTTTGAGATCTTACCCTGAGACCTCCCATAAAATTCCTGCCTTTAGAAAACAGATAAAAAGCCTTAAGACAAAAAACCTAGTGTGTGCCCTTTCTCTAAAGCACACTTGTGCCTTCTTTCTTTGGGAGTATATTGTGTCTCTTTGCTTTCTTTGTCCTAAGTTCTAAGGTTCCCAAAGGGATTTGAACCAGGGAGCAGCAGGCAGTGGTAGCTCATTCCAAGGTAATCCCCTAAATCTGTTTCCAAGAGCCCTCCTTTTGCCTCTCTAACTTGTTTCCTGAGTCCACACAGCCCAGCTGGCTCATTTCTTCTGTCTCTGTGACTTTCTAAAAGGCCAAATCAGCTTTCTTAGCAGCCTGCTTGAATCTTCTCTTCAAATGTACTTTTGCTTCACATGCTAAATAAGCTTCCTATTGAGCTAAATTCAGGCCTTGGCTCTGAATTCTTTCTTCGCCAAATTCAAGAACTGAGAGTCCACATCACCAGCAACAAACTTATTTTTGCCCAACCCTGTATTTTGTGTTTCCACTAACAGAATATAACCTCAAAAATAGCAAATCACAAGATATTACACAATTGATGAAAATAATAATGACAATCAATAATACAACAATAATAGAAAAATTAAAAGAAATATATGCTATGGTATTTTTAAAATTTTTTCTTAATATGTATTGATTTCAGAAAGAGGAAGTAAGAGGGAGAGAGAGAGAGATAGAAACATTAGTGATGTGAAAGAGTCATTGATCGGCTGCCTCCTGCACACTACACCCCCTACCTCCCCCAGACTGTGGATTGAGCCTGCAACGCGAACATGTGCCCTGACTGGGAATCGAACTGCAATCTCCTGGATCCTAGGTTCATAGTCAACTGCTTAGCCACATCAGCAGGGCTATACTATGGTATTTTGAATAAAAGAGTAGAGGTGGTAAGAGTTAAAATATTATTTTCATATTGGAGAGCAAATGGATATATTCTATGGATGGTGGATCAATAAATAAAGTATAACATATAAAGTTTCAAAATAATCTCTTAAAAGTTAACAGAAAACTTTTAATATTATAGACTCTCTGGAGTGAGATTGAGTAAGGAAAATGTTGGGTGAGATATTTATTTCTATCAAAAACATTTCTACACATTTTGATTCATTGCTATGCAACTGTGATAAATATAGAAAACAACACTTACTATAAGTTAGCATTCCATTATTATTAATTCATGGCTAGGGTTTACTCTGGGCACATATTATTACCTTTAATTTTAACATCTACTATTTTATGTTTAAAAGGTTTTACACTTTAATGGCCATGAATTTAGTTCTTTTATAACTGAACCAAAGTTTCCAAAAAGAAAATGTGATGTTTAAAGGAAAAAGAAAAAATATGTTATTACACAGCAATAATAAAGAATAAAGAAAATAATAATAAAGAATACACATATAATTCTATTTTGATGTGCCTCCAAACTCTTAAAAAGTTGCTTACAATTGGTTGATTATTTCCTAGGAAAATCTAAGAAAAGTATTATGACAAATATTTCACTGCACAAGTAATTTATTTCATTATAGGGCCTATTTTTTGTTTAAAAGTGTAAGAATTAAACTGCTATCAAAAGCAATCTTTGTTTTGTGATTTTTTTAATAATATTTAAATTTTACTATCCACTATTCCTTTTCCACCTCCCTGTGTTCATTTACTTTTTATTTCTTTTCATTTGGTTCATGTGAAAATTCTTAATAGTTACAAAATCATAAAGTTCATTAAATTATTTATGTCTTAAAACCCTCCAAATATTTATTTCATCTTTTATAAACTCTCCAAGTCTTTAATACATAGGTTATCATATTCAGGTTAAGTAATTCATTTTACCTAAAGGTGGTTTGATAAGTAAGGAATTATAGAATTAAAAGAAAAACATAAAGCACTTACAACTTAGATATAGCCCAACTGAGATATTCACTGTAGTGAAGATTAAAAGTTATGATTAACTAATTCTTAATATCTGCATTTCAAGTTGTATAAGCTCAGTTCCTCCAAACCACCCAAAGTCAACTCAAACTGTTCTTACTTAACTTTGTGCCTTTCACAGTTATGAACATTCTTATATGAAAAAGAACTTTCAGATGCATTTTTATTCATTTATTTATACTAACGCTATTGAACTCTTTTTAATGATTTGTCTTTCTTTCTCTATATTATAACAAATACAAGAAGTATCAAACCTCAAGCTCTAAGAGTGGGTTAACTTGCAAATCAATACACTATCAACACAAACACTTTGTCACCCTGGTATAAATTAAGCGTTGTCCTTTCTTCAACAAAGAAACACAAGTAATTTCTGTTTCAATATACTCAAAATCCCTTAAGTGTTATCAGTTTAAGTCAATATTTTTTTTTACAGTTTCTGGCAACCCCTTTGCACTGTTTCCCTTATTTAATTTCACCTTTGCCTGTGTCGCTTCCCTTCTTGCTTTTAGCAAGCATGTCCATGCATTGCTTTCCTTTCTCTCACCATGTAGTTGATTTTTATTTCTTATTGTAGTGAACCTTAAGTCATACCAACCTCCATTTTATTTAGAATGAACTACTAAAGGAATTTAAAGATAAAAATTAGAACAAAGGAACAAAAAGAAAGACACGAGACCATTAAGAAGAGAGAAATAAAGAGAGGAGAAGGGAGAAAAAAAGAAAATTGTAGAAGAGATAGGAAGTTTTAAAAAAGAAGAAATAGGCAGAGATTGTAGGAGACAGAGAGACAGAAAGTCTCCGGTTGTTGAAAAGCAATTTCTTTTCCACACACTCTATATATTCACTATCAACAAAGTTATTATGATAAAAAATGATTTTTGAGCTTCATATAGTTGGTTAAATGTAGTCTTAGTGGTGACTCCAAAGATACAGTTTCCATAAAACAAGCAACATCTATCTTTTCTTGTTTTATGATCAACTAAACTATCCTTGTGAGCCTAACAGTTTGAGTAAATCCCTTAAGTAGCATAATAGTAAGGAATTAAATTTTGTATTATTTTCAGATTAGGAAGATAACTTCAGGCTGCAACAAATAGATTGTAATGGGGGCAGTGAAATGCAGGCCAAGTATTATTCAAAGGACACTTCCAGGGACATGAAAAAGCCACCTCAGAATGTGAGGCCTTTGCATTGAGATTCATTTGTCACCACTAATGAATTACACAGCTCATTATATTACTTTTAGTAATTTAGGTTCACTGGAGCAGAGAAAGAATGAGATTGACAATGATAGCAGCCCAAAAGAGAAGATTGTTTCTGTTTCCCATTTTCAGGCTGAATTTCTGAAAAAGAGAATGAATTATAATGATAAGTTAACAGTTAAGCATGTTAGAAAACGCTTAGTGTCTCAATTTCCCACCTAAAATGTTTTATTTTGGTTCAATAAAAAGGGAGAATGACAGGCATTTTTATATTGAAATTATATTTTACTTAAGACATTTTCGTATTATCCAATGCTTTCTCAGTTTCTACTGTGGATTACAGACTCATTGGGAAGAAACCTGTGATGTCTTAATTCATCTTGATCTTTAGCATCATAATACATTATAGTCCTACACAAGTTTTTAAAAAATGTAAACACCTTAACCCTTTTTCCTAGACCTGATATATTTGAAGGAAAACCCCAATGAAAAGTTTGAGATACAGAGGCATAGGCTTGGTAATTATGAAAAATAGCTGGTTAAAGTTAGTGAAGTTAGAAACATTATAAATACAATAGGAATTGCTGTGTGTGTGTGTAAACTTAAGGAGTAATAGCCCTGTTACTTTAAATATGTGTGTGTGCATGTAATTTATATATAACATATATAACCTATATATCAATAGAATAATTGCAAGCTATATGCTATTATAAATAACATGTGCTTGTGTATATACATATTTTATTTATAATTTTATATAGTTTATAATTATATAATTGACATATAAAATTTTTATATATAAATAATACATATTTATACATATACACATACATATTTACACTTTATGGCTATTGTTTTATATGTGTTATTATACTCATAGATGTTACTATCACTATATTTGTCTTTTCTAGTAATTAAAAAAATATTCTTTTCTCTGCTTATTTCCTCCCAATGTCTTGGTACTTTCACATATTCATACTAATCGCATTAATATGTTCCCATAAAAAATGACAAATTTGTTGGAAAATGATCACATCTGAAAAAAATTTTGCAATAATTTTAGCATCAAGTTTTAAAATATTCCAAGTGTGCAACTACATTTAAGTGTAACATGGTTGTTACTCAGTAATGTTCCTTGGGAAGGAGAACTGTCAGAAGGATTCTAGGGAGTTAGGAGCACAGACTTTTAACTTAAGAAAGATGTGCCAAAACAAATGAGAATAAGCTCGTTAGTTTTATCACTAAGGGATGAATGGACAAAGAAGCCATAAAGTTTGAACCTATTTACAAGAACTAACTCTCCAAGCAAAGCATAAACAAAGACCTTGCAAATGACAATATACTATTCTGATCAGCTGTATATTTTGTGATAACTGGATGTGGTGCCTTAAACAAGAACTTGGAATGAAGATCCCTTCAGTGAAACAAGTGAGGTTAAATGCTTCCACAGAATGACATTTTTAGTAGCATAAGGAATTTTGGCTTTTATATAAAATTTTTGATTTGATAGCTATTAAATTCTATTTATGATTCATTATTAAATGTATTTTCATACAGTTCTCTGATTTCAGGAGGATTTCTGAATGTTAAGATATGTTTTGAGCCAGGAACCTTGGAATAACACTCAATTCCTTCTTTGGTTCAATTACCCCATCTCCTTGTAAGGATTCTGAGGCAAGCACACACACAAATGGGAAATAAAATGTTCTTAGCAGGTGGGTCAGTGTTCTGATATCACTTCCACAGGCCCCTCTGGGCTCTAGGAATCATATCTTCTTCCCCAGGTTACATTCTCATCAGTGGTATAAGAGCTCTTTATATTCCCAGCATTTGAAACATAGGTAGGGAGAGGAAGCAATGTGGATAGTCCATCTCCATGACCCTGGTCCTGAATGCTCATCTAGAAGCAGTGAATGGAAGGGCTAAGAGGAGGAGAGAATGTGGGGGGAGGGCAAGTGCTGACAAGAGAGTGTAGCCAAGCTCTTTCCCTCCACTACATTTACATTAGTCACAGTTCCCAAAACTTGACTATCTCGTTCGATTTAACTGTCTTGAACTGATACCAGTGGAAGGCAAGTTTATTCAAATTATGACCATATGAAATTAAATTGTTCTAATAATAATTCCATAATGGGGACATATGAGAATCTTCTCAGGAACACATCAAGGATGTCTTCTATCTCTTTACTACTAAATTTGATTTGATTTGGTAGGCAATACACAGAGATGCAAAAACATTGGAATGGAAAAGGTAAACATTTTCTCTATTGCCGGACATTATAAATATTTTGAAAACTCAAACAGGATCATTGAAAAAATTACTATAAAAATGTAGGTAGCAGTTTGTCAAATTAGTGAAATCATTTAGTTATTTTATATAACTAAAATAATAAAGAAGAAAAATAAACTTTACCTAAATTAGAAAAATTCAAACACATATAGATGACCCTAGTTGTATATAAAATTGGTGACAAAATCACAAAGAGAAGAAATATTCCATGTGTTTTAGCTGCACAAACATTTTTGAATAAATGCTAGTGATAAGGACTGATCAAAATATACTTATCAGTATCTATATTTTTCTGGTTGTAAAATTGGTTTTACTAATTGAAATTATTATATTCATGCTAAGTATAAGAAAAGTAAGTAAATATGCTATTGTAATTAGAATCAATATATTTAATGAAAGCAAAGAGATACACATATAAAATTAAGTTAAATAAAAAACCTACAATTTTTATTTTCATTTAGAAATGGGAGTATAAACTTATAATTTTCTGTCTAAATTGAATACATGCTGTTCTGTAATTACCTTTATAAAAATAAATTATGTATATATGTTCATGTGTGTCATATACCTCATGTCACCATTAAGAATTGCACTAAAGAACATATTTAATAAATCTGTTATGAGCTATTTCCCAGTCAGAAAGCTCTCTAACTTCCCCTCTTCATATTTCATATTTTCTTTCAAAAGCACCATGCTCTGATGATCTTTCCCCTTTATGTTTTTTACTCCCCATTTTACAAGAGTCTGCATGCTCTCTCTAAATGAATGCCAAAAGCAGAGTTCTTTGATTCTTTCCATTTAGTGAAAGAAAGCTGAATTCATCATCTTCCTTGCTGCCCACTCGCCCTCTCTTTCCATGGTACTTATCTTAGATAACTGCATTGTCATCTTGCCAGTCAAACATGTTATTATCTTTTATTTTCCTTGCCCTTAAATTGGTTTTAAAAACATCATACTGTTTTTCAATAAAATGTCCTGCATCTGCCTTATTTTCTCCATTTTCATAACTACTTGACTAAATCTGTTTCCTTCATTACTGCTTAAATATTTCACTTTATCTGTCCCAAGCTCTCTTCTTCTTATCAACTCTAATTTATCTAATACCCTGTGGCTGTGGCTGTGTTAATATTTTGAAAGCATTTGTGTTATTTCATTAACAGAAATATGCATTTAAGAATGCATACTCCTATGCTTGGTGTTTTAAATTAGCCACAGTATGGCTTCAAACTGTGATGATGAGTTGAGGATATTATTTTTGTGTTAACGTACAGAAACCTCCTTCCTGGCAAAACTTCACTTTGAGTGTCTTTTTCCTGTCTCCAGAGTATGGTGCATTTTACTCTCTCAGCAAATCAGTGCAGGTATGCCTCAGCAAGAGTTACTAGCCCTGGAAGTCAAGGGATGTAAGTTGAGCCAGGAGGACCAGAGAGAAGAGTTTGTATTTCAAGGTTTGATATGGAGTTTCCCACCCCAAGTCTTCCAGAGATAAATAACAAACAGGTATGATGCCCCAGGGGCTGTCAGTCACCGTTTTGTAGCGTTTTATAGCCATGAAGGAGGCCCACTTGAGGAAAGGCCAGCATCTTGAAAAGGGCGAAACTGAAAGACATGTATAGAAATATAAATGAAACACTAAATTCCTTTGGCTGGAGGCTGCTTACCTTGGGACCCTGTGTTAGTGAAAGAGTAAATTCCCTTATGGGTTAGTCAGCCTGAACATAGCTTTCTATTACTGCAGCTGGAGGATCCTAGTGGACCTTAATCTATATTTGTGGGTAAACTCTCTCCTGTGCTTATATTACTGCCTTTTCCCCTGGTGTTGCTGCCTCCTAAATTGCTCTCTTTCTACATTAAGATGTCTCACTTCTACTGATTTAAAGCTATAGGTTGATTTTCTAGATCTTCCCAAGTAGAAGCCCTTCTCTAGACTGTTATAACATTTATAGCATCAAAACTATTATACGCACTCATCCCCTTCTAATACATATGTAATTTTTAAAGCAAGATCTGTGCCCAATTCATTTTTCTTTTTACCTAGAAATTCTGACAGTGTCTGGCTTATGTTGGTGTTCAAGAGCTAGTAACTGAATTTATCCTAAATGAATGCATAATTCAATCAATTGTATGACTAACCAGAGTATGCCAAGAAACTTTAGGGTGAGATTATTTATCATCTATCTATCATCTATCTACCTATCATCTATCTATATCATCTATCTATCTATCTATCTATCTATCTATCTATCTATCTATCTATCTATCTATCATCTATCTATCTATCTATCTATCTATCTATCTATCTATCATCTATCTATCTATATCTATCTATCTATCTATCTATCATCTATCTATCTATCTATCTAATCTATCATCTATCTAAACTATCATCTATCATCCATCTATCATCTATCTATCTATATCTATCTATCATCTATCTGTCATCTATCTAATCTATCATCTATCATCTATCTATCTATATCTATCTATCATCTATCTATCTATCTATCTATCTATCATCTATCTATCTATCTATCATCTATCTATCTATCTAATCTATCTATCTATCTATCTATCTATCTATCTATCTATCTATCTAATCATCTATCTATATATCTATCATCATCTATCTATATCTATCATCTATCTATCTATCATCTATCTATCTATCATCTATCTATCATCTATCTAATCTATCTATCATCTATCTATCATCTATCTATATCTATCTATCATCTATCTAATCTATCATCTCTCATCTATCATCTATCATCATATATCTATCATCTATTGATTTATTGTAAAAAGTATTTGTCGTGTCTGTGTTCTAAGCTATTGTCCTACCTTCTGCTTCTGTTTCTTGTTGTGAACCCTCATCTTTTTCTTCCTGCACTTTAATGATCTTCAGTCTACTTTTTTTGCATTGTTCTTCCAGAATCCTTGCTAGAGCCTCGCAGTCCCCTCTCTTACACACCGAACAGCATACCAAAAAGGAAGAAACCTGAACTTCTCTTCAAGTACAGCTGCCTGCACAGGTTTTAATGGTGTTTTACTTTAAAAAAATACTATGATGTTTATTCCTTTGCATTAGAAGGACCATTTTGCTTCATTAGACTCTGAGCAGTAGGGCTTTTCCTTAAAAATAAATGCTTTTAAAGAACTTTTTCACAATAGTGTATAGAAAATGGCTAAAAGAGGCTGCTATTCCAGTAGAAAAAAGGGTAGTTATAAAAGAGAACAGAACTGGATTATGAATGCTCAGCTTATAATAAGAGATGCAGCATCACAGAGTTACTGTACAAAAAAAGAAAAATGATGGCATGTTGGAGAAAAGACAGAATCTTTTCAATGAATTCAGTTATATAGTCTCTAAAATCCATACTTCAACACAGGACGATGGGGTAAATTCCAATAAGGGAACCAGAAAAGAAAGAATTAACTAATTGGGAATCATTATTTTGTCACTTCAGGAAAGGGTTATTTCCATTTCCTTGGCTGGCAATTGGACCCAGTTTGGTATAAAATAAGATAAAAACATATAAATATATTAACATGAAAACAGCCACATATCTCCTCTCCACCAGTCTCCCCCACTGGTCCAAAGAGAACACTGCAATTACATCTACTTGACCAACTCAATCATTTCTATTCCCATCTCCATCCCTCTGTAAGAAGTGTCTAAACTTATGGTGACATATAGTAGACAAAAAAGCAGAGGCTCTGGAGAAAAAAATGATTTTATAAGAAGAGATAGTGAATTTACATGGTAAAGATCTGAAGGTGAAGGTAGAATGTAACATGCTGGGGCACGGGAGGAGTTTTGTTTGTTTCAGGGAGTGAGTTGGTGAATGAGGGAGTTTGCAGAGTATAAGATGACCATAGGAAAGATAAAAGAGATTATTAGGGAGGCAAAAATAGTGAATTAGCTTTTCTTTAATCAATGATAAAAACGGACGTAAGCAATGGTTTCTTTTTTTTTAAACAGAGTTTATATTTTAAAGCAGTTTTAGATTCACAGAAAAATTGAGTGGAAAGTATAGAGAGTTCCCACATACACCCTGCTCCCAGACATGTGCAGCCTTCCTACTATCAACATCCCAGGCCAGATACATTTGTCATAATTGATGAGCCCACGTAGTTTACATTAGGGGTCGCTTTCTGTGCTGTACATTCTGTGGGTTCTGACAAATGTATAATGGTATGTATCCACCTAAGTTATAGAACCGTACCAGAATAGTGTCACTGCGCTAAAAATTCTCTATGTTCCACCTGTTCATCCCTTCCTGTTCACTAACACCAGACAACCACTGATGTTTTCACTGTCAGCAATACAATTTTAATTGACATTTTGCATATTTTAATTATTTTTTAACGTTACAACACTGTAACATTGTACCACATAACTACATAGTCCATGGCTTTTTCAAGGCCAAATTAATGTGTGTAATATAGAGAAAACAGAATACTGATCTGATATAAAGTGGAAGAAATGTCATTTTCAATAAACCATGGTGTCTTAGAAGTAAAATTTTATGTCAAATCACCTTCAAATATTGCTACACAATCGTACTAGAATTGATATATTCTACTGGGTTAGAAAGAATAATGACTACCCAAAGATGCTCATGTCCTAATCTCTCAGAACCTGTGAATATGTTACCTTACATGACAAAAAGGATTTGCATATGTGTGAAGAATTTTGAAATAGGTATATTATCCTGGATTATCAAAGTGGGCCCAAACTAATTATATGAATCTCTAAAAGCCTATCCTGGTCAAAGTCAGGGAGAGAGACGTGACAATTGCAGTAGAGTCAGAGATGGTAGAGGAAGGTGGCCAAGAATAGAATAGAAACTATATTCTGAAATAATATCTTGGTCACATTTATTTTATTTGCAAACTTAATGATTAAAAGAACAAATACCCAAATTAAATCCTTTCTCCCATTGTAAAATTTTTGCAATTAAACCTTAGCCAGTATGGAATTGATAGGAAATCATGTCAACTACTTATACATCCAGCATTAATTACTGTTTTCTATCCATCTATTTTCATGCCTTAATATTATTTATATTAAATAATTTAGGATTTTGTTCTTGTTGTTGACTAAGAGCATTAAAGTATCTTATAGTGAGAAGTACCTTGAATCATTAAAAATATTACTGTCCTGGCAGATTTTCAGGCTATACTGTACTATAGTGGTGTAGTGAATGAATATGTCTGATAAAGACCCAGCTTCACATGGATTCTGGTCA
Organism: Miniopterus schreibersii; assembly: GCF_964146895.1. NCBI lineage: Eukaryota > Metazoa > Chordata > Mammalia > Chiroptera > Miniopteridae > Miniopterus > Miniopterus schreibersii. The sequence continues at coordinate 62,234,802 of NC_138106.1, read as the reverse complement.
ACACTGATTAGTTCCACTGACCTTGGGAAAAGCTCATAAACTCTTTCGGGGCTCATTCAGTTTTTTCACCTGAAGATTTAGGAGTGTTGCATGCTAAGTCCCTGCATATTATAGGTATTATGTATAATTATTATTATTACTTTAAAGTTTTATTCGATTAAATCATTTTTAGTCTTTTCTCTAAGTCAATAACATTGTATAATTTTCTTATAGATAGTGCCATGATTTCTTATTGCTGACAAGTCTGAGGAAGACAAAAGTAATATAGAACTCATTATGAGAATCTTTCAGTCTCTTAGAATTCAGGAAACAGTAAATACTAACCAATCAAATCTTATTAAAATGGGCTCTCAGCTCATAATCTTACTCTTTAACTTAGAATGTGTAACATTGCTTAATGATCGGGGTGTTTGTGCTTCTTTTTGACTGTAAAAAAGAATTATCATTCATTATAATAAAATATTCCAGTGTTGCACAGTCTGTGTTTTATGAATTACACTGCACACACTTTGTGTCAGTTATAGGCCATAGAATCAAAGGTAACACTTCAGCCTTCATGCTGAATCATTTACTTGGAGCTCACTGATGTGATCTTAATTCCATTTGAAGTCTCTCCCCACCCACAGTTTGTGGAGAAAGAGATGCAAACGTTTTTCTTCATTGGCAGTGGTTGGAGGATGTATCGACATGACAAATATTTTTCAGGAGGGAAAAAAAAAGGTATACTCTGTGAATAACAATCTCTCTCAATGAAAAGAGAAGGGATAATAATAGCAATATATATAACATTTCTTTTATCTCAAAGAGCCACACCGAGCACTTTAGAAATGTTAACGATGGTCTGTTTCTGCAGGATTCACATCTCCTGTCACAGAAATGGATTCATGTTCAACAGCGCATGGGGCCCGCAGGCCTGCAGGAAGCTCTGCTGGATTTATGATCGCATCCTTAAGGCTGAAAGGGGAGTACCGCTTATTCGAAACTGTTCATTCTAGAATGTGTATCCATCACAGAATCAAAGGCAAAGGCTCCGTGCATACACAAAATGTGATGGATAGCCAAACATTCACATGCTCTCAGGTAGAAGTATTGATGAGGCTCCCACGGTACTCTGTCCCACACCATCTGCCAGTGGAGATGACATTCTGCCTGTAATAGGAGCATTAACAATCATTTAAAAGCATTTAATGTGTTCATGTGACATAACATTATCTTGTTTCTTCTGCCTATTTAAAAAATTTTGAATGTTCAGAATCCTATATTAATGCACCTATAGACTAGTACTAGTGTTTAACTATTATTTTCAATATTGCTGTGTTTATGTTGCTGAATTCCCTCATGTACAGTAAGTGACTGACTTGAACAATGATGATATGTAAATTCTACAATCATGAGTGACATTGCTTGCACAATTACCACCAGGTGTTGAGATATTTTAAATATACATGTACACACATAGGTGCATGTATAATCATGTACATGTGTGAATTTAATATATATTAGATAGTGTCACCATGTTTTGATTTATATCATGTGCTGTTATTCACTTATTACTACTAATGGTTAAAAAATGAAAAGTCGATGTAGAAATATATTCCAGTTTTTTCATTCCATCATTATATGCTAATATAATAAAATGTGTGGCCAAACTTTATTTATTCATGTCTTTATTCATTCAGCAAAATTTATTTGATAATTACTAGACCCTAATCTAAGCCTTAGGCGTTTCAAGAGATATGTCATGTATTTCTTGTCTTCAGAAAGATCATACCCTTCTGGGACAGAGAAATTCAAAATCAGTAGATAGAACACCGTAAAACACTGACCAGGCAGCCTGTAACTCTGAAAAAGATGCGGCAGGGGTGATTATACAGGGGAGGCAGTGTTTCGATAAGGTCTTAAAGATTGAGCAGAAGATGCCAGCCAAAGTGAACGTTCGGGTCCAGGTTCTAATTGTAAAATTAAAACACATCTCTAGCACTAACTGCCATAAAAATATAGCACCAGCAGTATGAAGTTCAAGTGAGAGAAACATAAGTATAAATTTCAACAAAATGTAAGCAAAGCAACCTACTGATGTGCGCTGCCTCCCTTCCCTACTCATCCTACCTGGTTGGAATTACACTTAAAACTGTTTTTTAAACTCAGGATGCTATGCTCCCAGATCTATAACACTTCTCTCTGCCACGTGCCCTCTAGGTACCACTTATAATCACATCCATGATCCATTTTAACTTTTATATATAACCCTCTTTTTTTCCTGCTGCTTGTACTAATCTGCTAATACAAAAACCCATTTATGGGCATCTCCATGGGGTGTTTTTCATACCCTCAGATTGGGCTATCATGAGACATTCTTCATTTCTCTTGTTTGTCTGTTCTCATTTCCTCTGGGTACTGATATCTGCCAGTTTCTGTTAGGCAAGAGTATAATTTTCCCAGACTCCAAAACTCTCTCTGCTTGAAATGGAAACAACTATCAGCTCTTCCAGGTTTCCACAGGAAACTTTATCTCATGTTGCTGCTAACAGACATGAACCCTCCTGGTTTTGAAGCTGCTTGATGATTTACTGAGGTCAGAGAGAGAAATTAAGCTCATTATGAGTAGTTTGTTTTCCTGTGTCCAGCTCCCTTCCAGAAAGTTCCTTCATCCCTCATGTCAACAGTTTTATTGCCAGGTCACACACTGACCAGGTATAACCAGACAAGACCGAAATCCCCAAGTGCAACAGACACAACATGTAGGTAGATGCTATGTTTGAATTGTAACCCCCGCCCCCAAAATAAGATATGTTGAAATATGAGCCCCTAGTACCTCAGAATGTGACTTTACTTGGAAATAGAATGTTCACAGAGGTAATTGCTTTAAAACGAGGTCATTAGGATGGGTCGGAATTTAATGTTGCCTCTTTATAAAAAGGGACATGTGTACACAGAGAAAGACTTCACCAAGGGGGGATGATATAAAGCGATACAGGGAGAACACCATGTAAAGATAGAGACTGGAGTGATGCGTCTATAGCCAAAGGTTGCCAGCAAACCACCAGAAGTTAGAAGGAGGCATGGCACAGAGTCTCCCTCCCAGGCCTTGGAAGGAATCTATCCTGTGGACATCCTGATCTGGGAATTCTAGCCTCCAGGATTGTGAGACTATAAATTTCTGTTTTCTAATCCACCCAGTGTGTGGCACTTGGTTGCAGCAGCTTAATTACTAGGAAACTAGTACAGGAGGCGACCCCCAATTCCCCTTCCCCTTCTTGAACATGGTTTACTCCCTCCCGTTAGGGAAAGAGATGTTCCGCCCACTCGAGGTCAGGCTCAGAGGCGGCAGCCACTGTGTCTTTTATATGTATGTTTCTTTGCAGCCTGAGCCTATTGTTTTGCACTCTGCTGGAATGAAATTCATATTTACTAAATATATCTTAAAATGGAGAAAGCCACTGAAGCTATTGAATAAAATTATTCTCAGTTTCAAAAGGAAAGAGAAAAAGAATAAATCGATATAAACAGTCATGAAAAACAAAATTATTTACTTGATTTCGTTTACTATATATTTACATATATACACATTTTCTCAAAATCATTAGTATTTATAACTATGAACTTTCAATGAAAGCAGATATATTTTTTTAGAAATACCCTAATGCCTATGTATTTATAATTTTATGAGAGCTTGTTTACTTCTTGAATATTAACTATGTTTTTTAATCTCACTCGGTATTAATGCAACTGAAAACATAATGATTATTACATTGTTTTGTATTGCATCATAATACTTTTTTAGCAACAATGAATCCAGCCTGATTTAAAATACTGTTAGTACAAGCAGGACTACAAATTAATTTGAAGGTTAGTAGTTAAATATATCAAAACCACAATGCTGCAGACTAATAGGCCCTTCCATACTATGAATCGTCTATATTATTATTACTGAAACTTCTATTAGCTCTCTTCTAAGCATGCTCATTTGACTGGAAAATTGGCTCAATACTAATACATCACCTGTTATGTTTAAGAAAAGAAATGTCATACTGGTACAGGGCCATTCTGAATAATAAAGATGGTTATATATGATTTTTTATAGGAAATCTGAGATGATTTAAAAAACTATTTTTTCTCATATCAGAAGTAAACACATTAGTAATACTGTCTATATAAACAACTGCTTTGACCAAATTCACATTAAAAAAATCAAGACAGAAACTATTAGAAATATATAATTATGCATCTTAAAAAAGATTTTAGAGAAAGCCAATTTAAAAACTAATCTTAAAGCTTTCAATCAATTTATCAGGCTGATTTTACTAACTTTTAATTTTAACCATCTCTTTGATGTTATATAGACACAGCCAAAGACATGGGCATGTTATAATATATGGTGGTAGGAAGCAGTAGAAGATAAGTACTATGTGGAGCTAATTTTTTGCTCTATGATCCTGGTTTGTTTTCTCAGTACTAGGCCAAGTATTCAATTATATTCATGGAGTTTGAAATTGAAAATGAACAAGCTCTAGCCAGGTAGCTCATTTAGTTAAATCTTCTTCCTAATACATCAAGGTTGCGGATTTGATTCCCAGTCAGGGTGCATAAAAGAATCAACCAATAAATGCATAAATAAGTGAAACAACAAATCAAGGTCTCTCTCTCTCTCTCTTCTCTCTCATCAATTAAAAAAAAAGTTAACATTAGCTGAACAATGGTCTGAATTCATCTTGGAAAATCTTTAGACAACAAATCAAATCAATTCTTATATATAAGTACAAGTTATGTAGTTCAAGTTAATTATTAATAAATTTGGTTGTGTAAAATTATAAATAAAAATTATTAAAACTGCTTTTTACATAAAATACATTTTGAAGGAAAACAATTTGATTTATGATTGCAAGTGATAAAAGCAAGAAATCAAAGTGACTAAGGATAACTGCTATTTACTTACATAAATTATTAACATAATTTCCCTGAAAAATCAGCATTTTGATTAAAAACCTACTCCGAGCTGTTATAATAGATGACTGGAAAATGCAAAATAGACAATGGAGATATAAGTTCTACAGAAAGGCAATTATTAAAAAACAAAACAGGGAAAATCAATGTATAAATGAGAGTTGACTTAGTTCAGACTAGAAATGTTTTGGGAGGGTCTTTTATCCAATGAACACCCATAGGGTTTTATATCTTTAGGAGAAACTGAATTCAGGCCTATACAGTACATAAAAGTGAGCCACAACCACTGCTCTCCAGGATCCTACAGACTAAGAAAGAGAAACCTTATATTGATATGCAATTACACCAGAAGTGGTATATTTTATATCTCACAAGAAATGTAGAGGCCCATGAAAAAAGATTTAAATGTGTGAGAAGTTGCTGCCGGCTGGGATGATGATATAAAGTACCTTGAAAGACACCACAAATAGGGAATTTTCCAGGTTGGGGAAGGGTGGGCTAAGTACTATCATGAACATCTTCCCTTTAGGAACTCCTTTAGCTCAGACCTAAAATTATTTTCTGAGGTGGCATTCTCTTCTATCTTAATTCGTCTTTCTTTTTGGAATAATGCAAAGACCATTGATCATTATAATAACATTTTACTCCTTTCTAATTAAATTCATTTAAATTTAAGAATCACTGAAATATCTCTCTCAAAGCATGTCAGCATAATCTGAATGGGTAAAGAAGTCAAGGAAGGTCAATATCTTCCATGTGGGCCTCAGGGAAGCAAATAACTACAAGAGAAGCTGGTGTTCACATTTAAATTTCTTACTTTTACATAATATTTCATAACATTTATTGAATAATTATTTGGTGTCTAGCTTTTTACATACAATATTTTATTTAATATATCTAAAACTTTATTTAGTAGGCCATCTTAAAATCTCCATCTTATGAATGGTAATTAAGTAATCAGGTTGCACACCTAGTAAAAAATGGAGACAAGCCCTGGCTGGTGAGCTAAGTGGTTAGAGCATCAGGTTCGATTCCTGGTCAAGGGCACGTACCTGGGTTGCAAGTTTGATCCCCACCTTGAAGCTGGGGGCTCATGCGGGAGGCAACCATGTCACGTGTCTCTCTCACATCGCTGTTTCTCTCTCCCCCTCCGTCCCTCCCTTCCACTCTCTATAAAAATCAGTGGGGGTAAAAACGTCCTCTGTGAGGATTAACAACAAAAAAAGAAATGGAGAGGAATTTAAATCAGGTAGTTTGACACTGGAGCCTATGTTATTAAATCATGATGCTTTCAGAAACCATAAGCTCCTTAATTATCCCTCTTCATGGCACCTTATTTGCCTTTAATTTCAGAATAAAACATTCATAATATAAATTACAAATTAATAAGATCATACTATTATGGATGGTGTCCTCACAGTTTGAGAACTTCGGTACATAGTAATACTCTGAGTGGGCATGTTGCAACATGAAAAAGAACCATATAATATTCCCTTTCATTTTGGCTTAACAAAAATACTGTTTCCCCACTCATAACCAGTAATTTTCTTTAAGAGTAGATGCAAGTCTCAACATCTTCCAAAACACAAAAAACAACTTCCACATTTTTTTAGTCATTATTTTTTTTGTCCTCAGCATTCTTTGTGGTTTATATTCCCTTATTATTTATTAATCTTTACTTTAGTTATTATATGAACTATATGTTTGATTGCTCTGTCTGAATTATTTGCTTCTAGGTGTTTAGATACTAAATATGCGTACTATATATTTTTGTATCTCTTAAGTCTACGCTGTGTGACTTTGAGGGAGTCCTTTCAACTCTGTGATTTACAGTTTTCACAAATGAGCTGGTATAAATGACTTCTACAATTTCTTTTAGCTCTAAGTGTTATATTGTAAATAACCTCCTTCCCAAAGAGGTGAGATCTAGACTGTTTTGACCATCAAAGTGATAAAGAGCACATTGTCACACTGGGCTATACTGTCTAGACTGGAGAGTAAAGGAGTCCAGAGAATGCTGGCTTCTAGAGGCAGACAAATATAGTTAGTTATCATTCCCACAGTCCAAGGAATGCCCTCCCTTTTACAGATTAGTATATAGAATTTCAGCAAGTTGTTACCTAATTCCCAAGTCTGGTCTTTGCTTGGTTTATCCCCAGGAACTTTTATTAAACACATGATGTTTAATACACTGATGTCCAGATAAGTTAAAAAATCAATTAATATAAATAATCTTTGACAAAATATTATAATTCAAAGTTACTATGTTTGTACCATTTATTTTCCATATTTCATCTTATGTTAATTTCATTAAGTTAGTACCTATTACATTTGCGAGCATCTTAAATTATTCACTTTGTACATATTTTACAGTGAAATGTTTCACCTGTCAGCAACCCAAAGTTGTATGCTAAAACATAAAATAAAAAAATAAAACAAAGACAATGGGGTGGATAAAGCTAAATTTTGGTAAAGGTTTTATAAATTCCATTCTTTAGAAGTTAAGATTTAGATTAAGGTTTAACACTGAATGAGTTATGGTGGTAGTTATAAAACTCAGAGCTTATTAAACTGTCTTTGAACTGATAAATTAGTAAATTATCACTCAGTAAAATGGGAAATAATAAGATAACTGAAAAACCCAAGTAGAAGTAGCTCAAATTATATTTCAACTTTTAAAACTTGCTCTTTATAACATTAGCTTTGTATATCTACAAGAATTTCTCCTAAGAGTAAGTCATTGCTTTTTAACAGCAGCCTGTGAAAATTTCCCAACATAACAAAACCCTTGTTATCTAACACACTCATCTGACTCTGTAAGGAAAGATGGGACAAGAAAACATGTCACCAGACTATCGCTAACAAGCTCTGTTGTCAGAATAGCCAAAAAAATAGAACCCCAAATAATTCATATGTCACTGGAGCAATTGTTTTCTCAAACCAACCTTTCTTAAAAGTTTTGTTTAGAAACTACATGTTGAATACTACCTAAATTGAGTGAAATCTCTCTTTTCCTCAGAATTGGCAGGAGAAAAAGAAGAAACTGTTGGGTATATTTTCATTGACCATGAGAGAAAGAACAGATATTTGAACATGAATTTTCATGCTTTGATTATTTGCCTTCCAGTGGGCCCTACTTACCTAAATCTGTTAATCTGTTAACCTTAATCTGTATATGAGATTACCCCTCTGCTTTCCTGATTATAAAAAGCGCACACACAATAGTGTGGAGAAGGCCGGGGTGGGGGGCAGGGCGGATGCCAGGTGGAGGGAATCAATTGGGGAAAAAAGAAATATCTGTAATACTTTCAACAATAAAGATACATATTTTAAAAAGTGTCTATGTGTGAACCTATAAAAATGAGTAACACACACAAATCATTCTATCTTCATGAACTTAAGCCATAATTATAACTTCAGATTTTTGCATTATGAATATCAATATTAGTGTGCAAAATATCACATCTTGTATTAAATTATAATATTAAGAAGTTTGCTTACTTTCCAAAGTTATATATCATATTAGTTGCAGTATTTTCTTTTAGTTTACATCTGAGTTGGTTTGTAAATATATTTTAAAATATATTTTTATTGATTTCAGAGAGAGGAAGGGAGAGGGAAGGAAAGATAGAAACATCAATGATGAGAGAGTATTGATCCATTGATCGGCTGCCTCCTGCACACCCCCTACTGGAGATTGAGCCCACAACCTAGGCATGTGCCTTGACCAGAACTGAATCATCAGCCTCTGGTTCTTAGGTCAATGCTCAAACACCGAGCCACGCTGGCCGGACAGCATATAAATATTTTAATCTTTGTGAATCAACGGAAAATCCATGAGATTAAGAATTTGAGGCCCAAGTGAGTTAACTGGGATTCTTTGAGGCAGGAAAAGTTATATTTCATATCAAACTGTAAGAAGCCTATCAATAATTTAGAGTAGATAGGTTCATAAATTTTTAGGAAAGGCAATAAAAGGAGAAGCAAAGTAGAGAGAAAAATGAATTGGGAGGGGAAGAGAAAAGTAAATGACAGTGAAGAGGTGAGGTCAGTAATTCCTTGCTTGCTCTTAACTGCCCTTCACCACTATTTCTCCAGCTTAAAACAGATTCTCTATTACTGCTTATACCAAAACACCTCTTCAGGCATTTTTATTACTGCCAGTCATCTAATCCATGATTATCTTTCTTCATTCATTAAAGAGTTTGGCCTCTTTCAGGAGACTTTGACATCACAAACAGCCTTATATCCTGTTTCTACCAATCTGGCATTTCTGTATCTTTATGGCTTCCTTCCTTACATTTCTCTGACAAGAAAATGACTGTGGGAATCTATTTAATGATTATTCTATGTCACTGTCTAACTTTGGTTTTCTGCACCCTGTTAAGTGGCATCCTCCACTGCACTTATCTCTTTACAGATGGGTTGGAATTTTGTGTTTGGATCCTCTAAATGTGGGTACGATGACAGCTTTTTTCTTTTTAAGCTGGACTTCTAAAACACTACAAAAAAATCCATTTTGTGATCTTCAAAATAGGAACTTTATGCTATACTTGATTTCAATTATGTTTAATTGCCATGTCTGTTTTTTTCTTGTGCCAGCATCACATTGTTATAATTATTGAGAAGAAAAATACTGTCCCCCAAATGCTTTTCTAATTGCTTTTTTTAAGTTTCATGGTTATTTTTACACAGTTATTCATGATGATTAATTTTAGAATTTTTACCATGTTGGGAAATAATCATAATGGGATTTCAAGTAAGACTGTATTTCATATGTGGATAATTTGGGGGAAAACTGGCATTTTTTTGATAATGAGGCTTCCAATTTAATAACAAATGTGTTTATTTATGTCTTCATTACTTCATTATGACATATTTTATAAATTTTGTATATGTTCTGTTCTTTCTTCTTCAACTAATTTCTAGACTTTTTTGCTATTTGTTTTTCCTATTATATTCTCAAAGACATAATTGTTCATTTATTGGGTAAAAATATTTTTGTGTACTTATGTCTAACTATCTTACTAAATTTCATAAAACATCTAGTACTAACAATTATATAATCTGCAAAGAATAATTATTTCTTTAAAGTAATGCCTGTGTTTCTATTTAATGTCTTCTTGACTAGAATTGTCTAATAATGTGAATGCCAGCAGTCATAGTGAAAAATTTCTTTTTTTCTGATAATTAACGTGTTTCTAGATATTTACTGTTAAGAAAAAAATTATAGTTTGAGGTAGATTTTATTTTATTTGTCCTAATTTTTGTTTTATTTGTTTTAGTTTTTGGTGTTATAAATGCTTACTTTACTAGCTTTGGTTGTTAGTTTTTAAGATAAATGGATTCTAAATTTTGTTAAACACTTTCAGGAACTATTGAGAGAGTCATTTTTTTTCTTTCACATTTTACTGCCCATGGGTAATATTAACATATTTCTTAATCTGGAACAATCTTTGAATCCCTTAAATATATTCCATGGCTTTTGTATATTTTTGTTAGGCTCTATTTGCTAATGTTGTATGTAACATTCACATCAATATTAATAAGTTATATTTTTTGTAGTAGTTTATTTTATTATCTTAGATTTTCACTGTTTTCCTATAATTTGGAAATGTTGAAATAAGAATTATAATCACTTAGCCCAAGCATTTTTCTAATGATAATTTTATAATTTTTCATTTGCACAATTATGGTATTAACTTCTAAATCTATGATGACATGATATCTTGCCTTCTATCCTTTATTATTAACTTAAGCCATACTGGCCTTTTTGTTATTTCTTAAATATGTCAAGTCGTTCTATATCATACTATCTGCAATTGCTCTTACCTCTACCTGTAAATTTTATCTCTACCTGTATTTGAGTAGCTCACTTCATTCAGATCTCTGCTTTAATATCATTTTAGAGGCTTTTCTTAACCACTATCCTATGTAGAATATCATCCTCTTTATTTTTCTTTAAATTCCTTTTCTTTTCCTGCATGAAGACTGATTTTTGTTAGATTTTTTTCATGAAATTTGAAATCAGTTTTATAGTTTATATTTTTGAAAGTAATTCATTATATAAATATTAAATTTTGTCAACATTGTGGGTAATCTAATATACTATTAAAGGTTGTATATTCTTTCTCAAACAAATATACATGTCATTATGGCCTTTTTCTTATCTTTAATCCTATATGTTCTCTTTTAGTTCATAATTAAACTTCAAAGAAGATTGCTATTGTATTTTTAGTCTTTTGAATTTACATAAATATTACATTTTGCTATTTCTGATCAATCTTCTCTTGGTTATTGTTTCTTTTTTATCCTGAAAGAGCATAGAAACAATGACAACCCTGTAGCAATGAGCAAAATTAGTGCCCATTTCTTGGTTTCTAATACCATATTCCCATAAAAAGAACAATTTCTTCTTAGAGAAATGGCTGATTCTAGGAATCAGGCTGGGAATATGCAAGATCATCATGGAGAATCTTATCGTGTCAGGAAGTAAAGAAATACTAAAAAACAAAGCAACAGCCAACCACAATGATGAGGGCTGTGTCCAAGGGACATAGGAGCCAAGTGAGAAAATTCCCAATGGCCAGAGATGAAAAAATTTGAGTAACAAAATAAACTTGTATTATATTATAACCTAAAGTATAAAAAATATATACATGATTTCATAGTATAACTAATATATGGCTGAATTAATAAATAAATGGTGCACAGTAGACAAGTCTTCCATGCAGAAAAATTCCAAATAACATACGTATATACTAACCCCTCCTCTGGCAGAGAGTTGGAACATAATTTCCCACCCTTAAATGTGGGCTATACATAGTGACTTTCCTCTAAAGAATACAGTAAGGAAGGAGGGAGGAAAGTATCTTTAGAGTGAAGCAATCCAACAAATGTTTTGTAAGCCTGTGATTCAAGATTAACATAAACAGTGATGTCATGTTGACACTATATACCTTGATATAATGTGATAAATATGTTACTTTAACTCCTCCCATAAAACTTCTAACCTCAGTCTAATTATGATAAAAATATCAGACAATTCCAAAATGAGGGACATTCTACAAAAATAATGACCACTACTCGTTAAATCTGTTAAGGTTTTCAAAAACACCTTATGATGACTAAATGTAATATGTTATCCTGGATGGGATCCTAGAAAGTTAAAGGGTCTTAGGAAAAATTAAGAAATCTGAATAAAGTACAGTTCATTCATTTTAATAAATGTGCTACATCATATGCTAATTTAAGATGCTGATAATAGGGCACAAACTTGGTGTAGTACCGGTATATGAGAACTCTCTGTAGTAAGTATCATTATAACTTTTATAAATCTAAATTTATTCTAAAAGTAACAATTTTATTAATTTTTAAAAAATATTATAAAGTATTTTGACAAAATACACCAATTCTAGAAAATATTACTCACTAAATTGGTCTGGTTTGTTTAGAAGTTTTTCCTTATGGCTGAACTTCGGTATAAGAGCTCATACAAACACAGGGACAATTTTTCTTTAAGACCTGTTCTAATTTTATCTCTTTTATTCCAAAGTGAGAATCAGAACAAAGCTTTTCCTTTTGTGAAATCATTATTACTTTTACTGCTCCTCTTAACCAAATACATGCCACATGTTAGTATTTCTACTATTTATTTATATCTTTTTATTTAATTCATGGAGTTGGTGATTATGGATAAGATTTGTTACATTACTCAGTATTAAAAAGAACAATTCTAAAGCCAGAAAATGCAACCCAAATTATCACATAATTTACTCATTTCTTGAAATACTGCTTCTGAAGATGAGTGCAATCAGGGATTCAACCCTTAGAAAAATGCTGATGCTGTGCAGAGCATGGGAGACGCGTAGTATTTCCTGCTCCTGAATAGCAATATATGACTAAACTTAGGTAATGACTTTATTCATCTTAGTGAATGTTTTCATCCCCAAACTGGTTCCTAATAGTTAGGGAAAAATAATTCTATAAATCACTCTACACACTTTTAGTAAAAATAAAATTGAGATGTGGGGAAGAGGAAATATTGTGAAAATTTTCCATTTACAAGGTATTTTAGAAGAATTGGGAATATATATAAGGAAATGTGTGCATGCAAATTCAAAGACAAAATGATAGAAGCAATCGTTTAAATAAAATCTCACAGTTTTAAATTTTTCATAGGTTTAATGTAGATATTTTTTTCTCTTACCCCTTTTACCTGTAACCATTATACCCACACTTCCTTAATCCTTTAGTAGTTGCACTTTGGGAAGATAAAAATAAATGAATGTTGTCACTGTTCTAGATGAGCATGTTCGTAAGTCTGGGCCAGTACTTACACCAGTGGACACTAGGCTGTGACTCCGGCGTGTTTTCTGGCGACCAAGCAACACTATAGTCAGAACTTGTATCTTTGTTCGTAGTTTTGTGTGATGCTTTATAGTACATCTCCACTAATCAAACTAATCCACATCACTGTCTCCTCCCTACCACATCTAAACGAAGTATTGTCACTTCATTTCTGACTTATTTTCAAAGAATTTTATGTTTCCTTAGATGCTCTGTCCTGCGGGATGTCACTCAGTTTCTTTCCTCATGCTTTTGGAAGCCAAAGGTTTGCAACGCCCTCAGGATGCGCCTCTAGATCTGGTGAACGGTTAAGTCCTGTGAAAGGTTTCTCTGCTCGTGCCATGACTAGGGTAATGGCTCTATGTCAAATATATGAGTAGAATAAAAGTCCATGCAGACATTTACAATTGAACTCGAAGCAGTAATTGTTGGCTATATCAATTTCAACATGTTGTTTCATGCATATTATTTATATTCATAAGTATTTGATATTTCATATGCTGTATTTTATATGCTGTAGTTCACATGATTATGACTATATATCTTTATTTTCCATCTTTTTGTTAAATCCTCACCCAAAGACATGCTTTTATGAATTTTAGAGAGAGATGAAGGGAGAGGGAGAGATAGAGAGAGAAACATCAATGTGCAACACCCATCGGTTGCCTCCTATACACGGCTGACCAGGGATCAAACCCACAACCTGGGTATGTGCCTTGACCGGAAATCGAACCCACAACCTTTCGGTATATGGAGTGATGCTCCAATCAACTAGCCACACCAGCCAGTTACAAATTTATAATTTCAGTTATCTTGTAACTTTGGACTATTTTCGTCTTTATCGAGACATAATTGACAAATAAAATTGTATAGATTTAAGGTGCACAACATGATGATTTGATATAGGCATATATTGTGAAGTGATTATTACAACACATCCATTACCTCACATGGTCACTCGTTTTGTTTTGTTTTGTTTTATGAGAATATTTAATATCTACCCTCTCAGCAAATTTCAAGTATATAATACAGTAGTGTTAACTGCAATCACCACGCTGTTCATCAGCTTCCCAGAAATTATTCATGTTATAAGTTAAAGTTAATTTATTCATTTATTCTGTGATTTTGTTTTTTGAGCTTCTAGTGCATATCAACTGAAAATCTTTTCCCTAGCGAACTCACAGGCTGGTAGAAGACACAGATTTGATACAAGCTATAATAATGGTAAATGCATAGTTTTATAGGATACAAGAGCTGTCAAACTCAAGGAAGAGAGTAAGGGGATGAAAAGAAGAGACTGTGTTTCAGTAACTTATATAAAAATTTTAGTTATAAATATTTTAATTATTTATGATTACATAAGTTTCTCTCCCTAAAGGGTCTTTAAGAAGTGAAGAAACATCTGTCATGGAGATATTGACTTAAATTTAGTCTGGTTTCTTATTTTAACTGCTAAATTTGTATCTCATAAACAATGTCGAATGATTTATAAACAATATTGAAAGTCTAATATTTTAAGTACATAGATTTAGTTTTGAGGCATTTTTGTCAACTTTAAAGCTAAGATCCTAGAATTTATAATTTCCGTTATCTTGTAACTTTGTGCCTAGCACAACACAAGAAGTTATGAGTGAAAATTTTCATAGCTTACATGTAGCAGACACACACATTTCATTTTATCTATTTTATTTTATCTCAAAGGTAACATTTCAATTGAGTAGACTGAGATAAAACTTTGTTTTTCTCAGTCCTCTATAGTGACTGTCCTTCTTCCCAGTCTCTTGTGTGACCAACCAGATCTGCATATAAAGGAAAAGTTGTGTGTCTTCTGCCAAAAAACAGGGTATCATATGAAGCAGTGGGCTGAGTGCAAGCTTCTGTGCAAATGATTTGTGACTGGATCTGCCTCCCTTTTATGAATTCTCCCATTGGTTTGAGTGTCCAGTTCAATTTGAGATTATAAAAGCCTGAAAGTGATCACAAGGTGAATTTCAATAAATTTAATTTACGATGAGTGTGCAGACTAATTTGCTGACAGCTTTAAATTGTAAGCACTTCTTTCCATTGTAAATATATCCAAACAGCTTTGTTTTCTCATAAGAGATTTAGCACCTTGAAACAAAGATTTGCTATAAAACAAGCTCTCCAACAAACATCTGCTCTCTGTCTCTAATGCCCTGAGAGAGGTGAAATAGAACTCTGACTATATAAGCTATGTCTTCAAGTTTTGGTGATGGAGAGAAATTCATTCTTTACATTTGCATCAGTGAATGGATTAGCATTCTTCTTTAAAAATTAAAAACATCAGATCTGTTTCAGATTATATTGAACTAGTCAGGAGTATATTCTATGGTCTGATATAAACCTAAAAGTATAAATCTGAATAAAATATTTGATGTTCTTATGTTTATGCTGATTGAGTATTTGTATATTTAATGTTTTTGGAGATTCTCTATATATTTAAACAAAAATATGACTTTATAAAAATAAAAAGTGGGTATGTACAGGGGTGGCAAAAGTAGGTTTGCAGTTTTAATACAAAAACCCCCACAAAATAATAAATAATAATACAGGATTAAACTCTGTTTTGCATACTCACTACTGTAAAGCTACCTTTGCCCACCCCTGTATAGAGAATCTTTCCTACAGAGGACACCATGATGTATAAATATTCGCTTGTCAATATTTGCAGAAATGTAGACTGTAAATGAAAGATACTATGCAACAATAGTACATAAACTAAAAAAATAAAAATGTACACAAAGTCACTATGGGCTAGATAAATACATTGAGATATCATTGTGCATTGATTCACTGGATTAACAAAAACTAAAAAGTGTGAAATAGAAACCAGAGAAAGGATGTGGAGCACTGCTGATGAGTATAAATTGTTAAAACCACTTTGGAAAACCACTTGACATTTCTTGTAAAGATGAAGATACATCTACACCCACGACTTAGCAATTCCACCCTTAATCACATAACTTAGATCAACTCTGATAAGTAGGAATATAATGCAAGCCCCATAGGCAAACTTAAATTTTCTAGTAGCCACATTTAAAAAATAGGTTATACAGCCCTGGCCGGTGTGGCTCAGTTGGCAGTGTGTTGTCCTGCGCACCTAAAGTTTGCGGGTTTGATTCCATCAGGGCACAGGCCCAGGTTGTAGGCTTGATCCCAGTATGGGGCGTGCAGGAGGCAGCTGATCAATGACTCTCATCATTGGTGTTTCTATCTCTACCTTCCTCTCTCTCTAAAATCATTTTTTAAAAAAATGATTTGGCTCACAGTACTTTTTCCATAACTACATTAGTTTCAATGATTTGGACTATCAAGAATGCCAGCCAGATCATGATTAGTGGAGACAGAGCAAAGTGTAATGAAACTATAGATAATCAATGCAATCTGCACACTAATTTAGAAAAGATTATTTATTTTATATATTTATAGCTCCATAATTAATCATAGTTCATATATTACAAATAATGTAGGAGAGGAGAAAATAAGTTTTACACAACAGAGAAATAATAAAGTGAAAATTAAAATCTCCTTGCAGCTATGGCAACATTCCAAAAAAAAAAGAAAAGATAAATTCCCTGTTAATAAATAGTAAAAGGCTGAATTGGTCTTTGAAACATTTTTTTTACTGTTTGTTATGTTATATAAAAATAACTTCTAGGAACTATTAACCTATTTTTATTGAACTCAGGAGGGCTGGGGAAGAAAACTTTCAAATAACTCAATAAGGTAACGTGACTGATGAGAAACTTAGGAATCAAACCTGAAATCTGGTTGAGTTTCTGTTCTGGAATTAAGTGTACAAGACATGACAAATATCTATCAGATGGCTGAAAGACTGAAAGAAAATGTGAAAAAGTAAATTGTATCTATTTCAGTACAACAATGCACTTGGGGATCCTTGAAGATATTTCCTTTGTTTCCATATTTACAATAATAGGAAAATAAGTGTTAATTCTTATCAGAAATACATTAAAATGTACACAAAAAATAAGTATATTTGCTTTGCCTAGGTAAATGGAATTTGTCCTTTTGGGGGGATTAAAACCAGTGATATTTTTGTATCAGATATATATTCTGAAGCACTTGGAAAGTGAAGCCATTTGGAAAAAATGGTTTCGTAGTGTGTGTGTGTGTGTGTGGTGGGGATCTGTTTGTGTGTGTATGAGTTTATATGGTGGGGGCCATATAGGCCAGTCAGTTCAATTTTGAGTATTTGAAAATTCTGATGAAGACCACAGGTGAACATATTTATTTACAAAGCAAAGACAGACATAGAGCTTCAACCATTGCCCCATCATTTCTATGAATATGAGTAGTCTGACTTCACACTTCTCTTTCTAAAAGTAGACAGTTTTTATTTGATTATTTTTAAAAATATGTTTTTATTGATTTTTGAGAGAGATAGAGAGAGAGATCGATGAGAAACAATTGATTGGCTGCCTTCTGCACTGCCCCCACTGGGGAAGAACTGGCAACGCAGGCAAGTGCCCTGACTGGGAATGGAACTGGTGACCTCTCCATTCATAGGACTACATTCAACCAACTGAGCCATACCAGCCAGGGCCAAATGTAGGCAGGTTTTAAAAACTTGTTTCAATTTGGCTGCTTATTTGCATCAAAAATATTAGGTGAGTTTCAAGACTTAATTCACTTTGTTTTACATAGACTTATTTTCTTTAGCATAAAAACATTTTAAACTCATAAAATGTCAAACAAAAATGGAAGCTTCTAAATAAAGTATGTGACCTTAAGGGGAAGTAAGTCTGCCAAATCAATTATCCAGAATTAATCTCACCTAGACAAAATGCTGTGAATCCTTTTATGTCTTCATTCTCAGTCTTTTCCTTATAGGCTGTTTTATTGCTAATTGTAAAGTCCGTGTCTTTTTCCTTGAAGCTATTCCGATGAAATCTTAGGTTTCTCTCTTTTGGGCTTAAGAGACTCACTCACCACTCTTCGGTGCAAGGATCCCTGTGAGACACTCCTTCTAGCACCACATATGACCCAGGATGGAGTTGGGAATTGAGCCAGCTGGGATACCATGAAAACGTGTGTTCTCAATGGTTTTTATTGTGGAAAATATGATTTTCTGCACTTCAAATTTTGTTAGTTTGATTTGTGTGGCTGGAATTCCTTTATCCCAATTAATTTTGATTCTTTTAAAATTCTTGTCTTTTTTAAGTCATTAAAATAAATTAGTTTTGATTATTTATGGATTAAGTCTGCTTATTTGCTAGGTGAATAGATTTTAGAAACTTTAATTAGATGGATGTTCTTAAAAATATTTGCAAAATATCTTAGACCCAAATTGATGTATGCAGAAATGTATAGATATAAATGGCCATTTATCTCTAACTTTCCCAAATTCTTCTAATAATTCTTCTAATAATTTAACTTATCTCACAATTTCATGAGTCACATAAAAGATGGAGATTATATATAATCTGATACAATTTTTTGCATTGGATAATTTTTGAGAAATAAAATATGAGAAGTTAAATTTATGACAACATTATGTATTGGGGAAAAAAGTAAAAATAGAAAATATGAAGACTCAAATTATATTTTACTAACAGAGCATATAGTTAAAATAATTTATAAATTAACCCAACACTAGATTTAATAACATGTCCTGCTCTATGCCACCAGTTTGGACAGAATATTTTTGTTAATGTTGATGGACATAAAAATTATGAGATACCTTGCAAAAATATGTATTTCCTCATGCTTATAGAACTGCAATTGCCACTGTTCCTGAGAGAAAACCTGTGTGAACAAACTTGGTTAAGGTAAACCAGCTATCACTACCAGCTATTACTATGCCAGACGAAACAGACATTTTCTAGTAATGGTCTCGAACTAAGAACACCATGGAGAGAATACAACTAATGAGCAAATGTCTAGATGAAAAGACAAGACAAAACTCTTTAAGGAGCATTAAAGAAATAATTAAAATGCACGTTTGAGAAATATTTTATCCTAGTAATATAAAACTTTTAAGTAAATTTTACTGAAATATATTTTATACTATTGATATTTAGCCCATGGCTAAAATACATGTAATTTATTTATTTATTTTTAATATGTCTTTATTGATCTCAGAGAAAAGAAGGGAGAGGGAGAGAAATAGAAACATCAGTGATGAGAGAGTCATTGATCGGCTGCCTCCTGCACGCCCCCTGCTGGGGATCTAGCCCGCAACCCGGGCATGTGCCCTGACCGGGAATGGAACTGTGATCGCCTGGATCCTAGGTCGATGCTCAACCGCTGAGCCACGCCAGGCCGGGCTACATGCAATAAAAAAAATCAAAAAAAAATCTATATTTTGCTTTCTGTTATAGCTGGGAAACATCTAAGATATTTTGGAAGATTTTGTTGTTCGTTACGTCAGATTTCTTGTTCAGTTATATTGGTTAAAATGGGCCAGCAGCAAAAAAGAAAACGATATTTTCTGGGGGAAGAAAGCATGTTCAAAAGGAGGAAACTCTCTTTAAACTTCATGGGAATTCTCTTTATTGCAGCTATAAAGATTTTTCTTCATTCATCTCCACTTCAGAGAACTAACTGTATCATCTTCTTGCAGAGTTTTCAATTTATTGTTTTTTGAAGAGTCAGGTTATTTTTATTCCTATAAGGAAAAATAAATCTATATCATGTTGACTTGGCTGCTAAAGGGATTCCAAACAAAGTCCATAGTCATATGCACCATTTTTATTTTATGAACAACTTTGTTTCTTTTGGCTTCCAGATCACCAAGAAATTAGCTCATTGGAAATGTTACCAAAACCAATGGGATAAAATGTAAGTCATGTCTCTACTGACATTTATATCAGGTTAAATTTTGTGAAAATGCATAGAATTTAAAAGTCTGTGCTTCTTTGCAGACTTCACATTGTGCTCTGACTCTTGCATAATAAGCAGAAATAATAATGGGAGCCCTGGCAGGTAATCAGCCCATAGGGTTACTTATACGCTAGGTGCTGTGCATTAACCTATTCTCACAAGAATAGATGTGTAAATTAAAATAACATTTCAAATACAGTACATATGAACACATTTCTAATCACTACTTTTATATTGTTCAAAATTTTACAAGGTACATATATTATTTTGGCTTTTATATTGAGAGGAAAAGAGGAGAAAGAAAGATCATAGTACTTTCTGACTGCCTCCTAATAAAAAATTTAGTTATCTCCCATTATATTTTAGTATTTTTAAATAATAAAAGTCCAATTATAATGACCAAAATTTTACAAGAGTTTAAAATATTTAAAAACACAGAAATCCAGTGATCTAGGACAATAATTTAGAAAATTATGCCCAGAATCTTCGCAAATACAGGGTGAAGAAAAGTAAGTTTAGAGTTGTTCATATGGAAAATAATACAATAATTAATAAATAATAATACAAGAATAAACTCTGAGTTTTGCATACTCACAACTGTAAATATGCTTTGGCCCACCCTATATAATGTAACAAAAATAAAGGCTTCCTATATTTCTTACAAATATCTATGTATATGTATATTAAAATATGTCTTTACTGATTTCAGAGAGAGTAAGAGAGAAGGAGAGAGAGATAGAAACATCAATGATGAGAGTTGTTGATGAGCTGCCTCCTGCACGCCCCCTACTGGGGACCAAGTCCAAAACCTGGGCATGTGCCCTGACCTGGAATCGAACCTCAGTCTCCTGGATCCTAGGTCAATGCTCAACCGCTGAGTCACACTGGCTGGGGAAAGCTTTCTATATTTCCTGTAGGTTAAAGAGCAAATCATCGTAGCTCAAGATTATTTTTTATTAATATTTCATTCTTACCTTTAAAAAAATCTATTTTGATATGAATTTCAAGAACCATTTTTTATGTATAAAAACATTTGCACAGTTATAATTACTTTTTAAAGCATAAAATCAAGTGAATGGAATTAAATGCAAATTGCACCTAAATACAAAATGTAACTGTGTGCTTTATGAAAACAATCTGATTCATTAGGTAACCCAGGACAAATAGATTTACTAGCAAGATGGAAAGATGGGGAAAACAATAGCTGAAGGAATATGAAAATATCAGATAAACTGTGAGATTATATATTGCATCCTATAAACCTTCTGGACTGAGTCTCTAAGCAAAATATACCTTTGCTGTAAATTCTGCAGGTATCAAGCTGCAGAATTAGGAGAGTTATTCCAAAATTTAAAATTAAAAGAATGATTAAATAAGAGAAAGAAAACGTGTTGCCTAAAAGAAATAGGCTAATTTTGAAAGCACACTTCACCATTATTATATTTAAATGAGGTTTTTGATCACTTGATCTGACCCTGCATGGTGCATAGCAACTACACTTGCACAGTATATTTGAATGAAGATTATTATAATTTACTAAGAGGTGCTGCAGGGGATTAGGAAACTTGGAAGGCCAACACTGTACTTCCATAACAGACATGACTGCCAGATAATTAACCTTGCTGTTTGTTTAGCATCCACCAAATGCTTCATTACTGATTCAGTCAATTATCTCGTGGTAATGACCGCTACAGAAGGTAGAATTGCTTAATTAAAATTATTTAGACCAAGGAGGAACTTTGATTGGGCCATGCATATTAGAAAGGCTTGATTAATCTCCATGAGATACACACAACACATTTAAAGCTTTACTTCATTATTTCCAAATGCCAAATTCATTCTTGTTCCAATAAAAAATATTTTTTTTCCATTGCCAATTACACTTGAAAAATAAAACAGCAGAAAAAAAGTGGATGGAAAGCAACCTTTTTGGTGCTAATTTTACTAGTGGGAGGTTTGAAGGGTGAAAGTAGAATTCTATTTATTTTATAAGATGCAATTGATATAAATTAACATTCCTTATTGTTCAAAGGAATTATATGTACTCAGGTGAACAAACTTGGCACTGTGTGACACATCAGTTGAAAAATGGAAATACATTTCATCTTCACCTTTTGTTATAAGTATCCACAGGTGAATTTCCTGGTTCTTTCTTCATATTAACATGGCAACCTGATTTGAAAAGTAGCCTGTAGATACTCTTTGTGAGTGAGTCAGAATGGATTGGGTTTAGAACAAATTTCCTTTATTTCAGCACCAGTAGCAGTTTTACAGTGTTTACTTGACTTCCTTTGAGTAAAAACATTTTTCCTAAATGAAGACAGAGTTTATTGTTTTGCCTCATTTCCATATCTGACTAAAGAATAGTATTTTATTTTCTTGGCTCTCAGAATAGAAATTCACATGTGAATTTATTAAAGTACGGTCAAGTAAGATTTGACTGTGTTTTTTTATTTTTTATTTTTATTTTTGATGGGGAGAGGGGTTTTTGTTTATTGTTAGTAACTGTATTAGCTTTCCAATAGATGCATTTATTCTTTAATGAGACAAAAGTTACTCTTAATTGCATATATTATGCCACAGATACATTAATTTCTTATAGGGTACCCTGAATCTAGATATAATTTAGAAAATTACTCCTCCAAGGCAATAAGAGGACATCTCAGAAATTCTTAGATGTGATACCAATTCCTACAACACTGCCTTTCTTGTAAGGATCAAGGCTTCAACTGGTATTTCAGTTTGTACTGTGGGAATATTGACAACACAAGATAGTTATCATGCTTAAGAATGAAATGAAAACAGGTAGTGAGATTACCTTTCAGCAAGGAGCCTACATTGTGATTATCCCAGACTCTAGGTATATCCTTTCCTGGAAAAGGCAAAGGAGATTCAAGAAAAACAGTTGGAGAAAATACCATAGAGCTGTTTTAGTTGAAAACGCAATCATAGGCAGACTTTTCTTGTCTTCCACAATTAAGGAAGTAATAGCACTCTTACCTGCTATAATAAAAACAACAAACAAAAACAAAACAACAAACAAAAAATTTAAAGTTCTGCAGGAGTACATTCTTCAACATCCTGCAGAATCATTCACTAGCCTTTTTAAAAGACAGATATGATGAACATGTTCTCTGACAATGCAATTTAGTTAGAAATAAAAAGAAGACTAAAATATCTCTATGGACACTTTTTTAATGTATCCATAGAAACATATAAACCAACAAAATTACTTCAAAAGAACTCTTATAATATAATAATAATAGCATGGAAACAATAGGATTTAGAAAATAATTACTATTTAATGACAATATATTACACATCAAAATTTAAGGGATCAAGCTTCGGTAATATTGATAAAGTTTTCTGCTCTATATGATTATAATAGAAAAAAATAAAATTGAAGGCTGAACATTCAAGTATAGAATTAGAAAACAGAAACTTAAAAGAAACTGCAAAGGAGATACAGTTGTAATGATAAGAGTAGAAATTCCTGCAATAGAAAACAAAATGCTGTAATACAAAATTACCAAGTTTCTTCAAAAACTAAGTCCGTACTGTATCATACTGTAGTGTAAGAACTAAATGTCAAGTAAGACCCAAATTATGGAATGCTTATGAATAACTATGAAAGTTCACTAATGACAGGAAATTAAAAAATACTCAGAATTTTTACCTATACAATGGAGGTAGAAATTTTTTATTCCTTCACTGCTAGCTCACCCCTTATCTTTCCACCATTCAAAGATTTTTGAAGGTGGCTAAAACTGTGAGAATATTTCAAAAATAAAAGCTTTCTGAAATCTACGTACATCTTCAAGAAAAATACCCACCCTTGATACAGACTTAAATTATTTTCCTGCTTGCTTCCCCTGTGATTGCTGGGCTAGGGGAGCATACTAAAGTAATCCAAGGTCATGCTCCGCACATTAGCCTTTTTCTACATCGTTACCAACTCCAGTCCTACCAGGAACAAAGCACAGGCCAAGCGGGACTCACTCCAAAATACTGAGAGTGGTTAGCCACAGGGGTTAAGTTTAATGGCAACTTTCCTTTCCTCAGTATATCTTTGTGTATTTGGCGATTTTTAATTTTTATTGCTTAGAAAAACAACCTTGGGTTGATGCTTAACTGAAGAATATTAAATCTATTTTTATTATGAAAACATAGTATACCTGGTTTTCTTTGTTTTCCCCACTTTTCAATAGTGTTTGCGCTTATGAATCCGTTTTCATAATTTTATTTGTGTTTTTGTTCTTCCTAGAATGCCTTCCACTTTCTCAGTCCTCAACAGGGTCTGCCTACCACCTTTTCAAATAATTTCCTGAACACTTTAGTTCTTAGTGGTGTTTATTATATTTAATCCTTAGTGCCAATGACACTTATCATCATACATTACATTGCCTACAATTTATGTAGGTGAACACACACCCACGTGTACTTCCGAGTGATGAATAAGGTAGTCAGATGAGTGAGAGGGAGTCAGCTGTCAAGTGCAAACATGACGCCTTAGGTCAAAGGGTCCATTGCTATGTTGAAGAATGGAAGTCCAAATACAACATACAACAAACATTTTACATATGTGTAGTACATAGAAGTATAGGTTGTGGGAGAATTCAATCTAAGAAACAAAAAGTTTGCTTTTATTTTTTATGCCCCTTCTAATGTCTAACAATGTCTAATATCTATTAAAATTCATAATTTACCCTTGATTATCAGTATTAAGTGACAAGAGAAAATCTCCGTAAGATGACTATGAATTGCAGATGTGTGTTGCAATTTTCTCATGATTCACATGGGGCACTAGTAATTTCATTAAAAGTAAAGCTTTCATAGTAGTTATGCCAATCATGACACTTAAAATAAGTTCTGATCATTCAGGGACTTATTTGCAACTGAGTGTCCTCTTTTTTTGCAACTGAGTGTCCTTTTTTATTTTCTTCCCCCAAATATAATCAACTTAAAATAGAAACTGAAGGGAGAGAAAGTACAGTGGATTCAAATACATGTTAAATCTACAATTTCTCTTTTTAAAAAAAGGAACACACTGCAAGGCACTTCAAATCTTATTTCCTCCAGAAATAGAATATAATCAGAATGTAGTGAGCACTGAAATAAATTAATTAAAAATAAATGTCTAGAGGAGAAAAAAATGTATTTCAATCAAGCTGTAATTATGTTTTCAACATTGTAAATTAATGCCCCAAATGAATATCTTTCAGTGTACCCAATTTATCACCCATTCTCCCCTTTTTATCTAAAGCTTGGTGTTTCTAACTTGACTACACCATCACATTATTAAAAAGTAAAACAAGAGGTGTTCATTAACATGCCCTCTGATAATCTATCATGTCAATTCTCTTGCTGATTTTAAATGTTGAAATATAGCTAAAGTGCAGAAGAATTTTTCCCAATAGTTACACAGAAAAAAAATGGAGCCACCTGTAATGTTAGGTGGACAACTGGTAAGAGCATTAATATCAACTCATTCAAAAATGAATAAGTATGACAAATAAGGTAAATCCTTATTAAGTCATCAAATAAGTTAAAATATTCACCTTTCTTATAGAAGACAATTTAGTACAGCAGTGAGTTGGTTGGGACTGAAGTCAGATTCTAGGTCCTGGTTTTGATTTGTATATTTATCTCGCAGTATGATCATGTGCAAGCTACTTCCTTCTTTTTGTTCAGTGTCCTTATACCAAAAGAAAAACAAAAAAAAAAACATGGAAAAGAAAATATACATCATAGGGTTATTATGAGAAATAAATTAGAATATTTTTAAAGCATTTATCTCATTGCCACACAGTAAGCACCATAAACATTCTATTTTTAGTATTTAACTTAATCACTAAATAGGTTCTTTATGCTCTTTCCTTCTGTTTTTCTGCCCTGTAACTGGATGTCATGTGAACAATCAATCACCTTGTGTGCAACTGTAAACATTATTTTAATATTGCTTTAGATAATGTCAGCAACTCAATGATTCTAAAAAAGTGGAGGAAAGGTGCAAGGAATCCAGATTCTGGAAATGAAGATGGAATGGACGTTAGGTAGGAAAGTGCCCTAATAAAGTAAACAAGCTTAATATGCTTTATTGGAAGCAAAAAAAGATAATGGAATGTTAGAATCCAGTCTGGGGTCAGAAATTGACCTCAGTTGCAAAATTAAACATTCAGTTCTAGTTTTGTGAGGCAAATTGGCATTCCTAGGAGGACTGGCAACCTTATCATTTAAAATTTATATTATTTTTTAATTAGAGGAAGAAAGAACAGTCTATGACTCTCTGGCTATTTGTTTTCTTTTGGAAGGAGCATTGGGAAAATATTAAGGTATCTGACATCTAATTCAAGCTCTGTTAAGACTATATGCCCTTCAAAAGTCACCTCTATGGAACTCAGATTCTTCTAATAAAAAGATTTGGATGCATAAAGCAATGGCTTAAGTTTCTTCAAATCTGGTGATGCTATTATAGTCTAAGATGGTCATTCTCAAAGTGTGAGCTGAAGAAAACCTAGATATTTGTGTGAGGTGAGATTTTCACCTCACATGAACAAACAGACTATTACAACAGATTGTATACAGAATGAAACAAGAGAATCCAGCTGTCTTTTGTTAAGCTGCACCTTATCGGAGTTCACAAAAATATAAAACAATGCCATGATTCTCACAATTAAAATACTATATTGGAAATTATATTTATTTTCATAAAATTGTTATGCATGTGATTATGTAAAGGGTTTATTTTTAAATAAAATAATTATTTAAACTTTTTATTATTTTAAAATTATAATATAATACATGTAAGTGAATATAATCCACATAAACAAAATAATATTTTAAGTTTGTAAAGAAATTTTGAGTTATATTTGTCCTTTTGCTGAAATGCACTTTATCATATTTCTACTAGTTTTTTTTCCCATGTAGTCTTTCCCACAGTGGTTAATTTATATTCCAAATTCTCTATTGCCTTGCAATAAAGTCAACATGATATTTTCAAATGCACTATTATTCCAAAAAAGAAGGCACAATCATTGAGTAATTTTCTTAACTACCAACCACTATTGAATTACATGTTGCCACTTGTTTACCATAAGGGAAGTTTTCATTTCCTTTACAAATACTGAAAATGAAATGTTATCATGAAAAAATATAGGTAATTTGTTCATAAGATAGCCTGTTATATAAGGGTGAAGATCTTACATGTGAATTTATGAATTCTAAGGGCATTTCTACAATGGATTTTCAGGTCCTAGCACCATTATCTAAATATAACGGGAAGTCAAAAGTAACATAACTGCTATTTCTTTTTCAGTGGTCTTTCCAGTACAGTTTAACTTTTTTTTTTTTTCCCTTTAGAAAGCTTTCAGAATCTGGGCCATCATGAAAGAATGGTTTCTAAGATTGGACTAGGAAAGAATTTTAGTGTAGAATTATTTCTACTTGATTCTCAGAAAGAGACTGAGCTTGACAGTTTTGGGTATTGGCCTGATGAGGGTTTCATTTCCTCTGCTTAAAAATCCATTCAAATCAACCAATTTGCTATCATCCTTTTGTTATTTTTTTGTTACCAAGTTTTTGGAAAGGAAACTGTATTAAAAATTATAGAAGGAGGGGGGTGAGTGGAGGTGGAAGAAGGTGTGGGTTGGTAAATGGTAATGAGAAAAACTAATAGAATTTTCTTCCTATGAGCTGTAAACTTAAGAATTCAGAAAGCAGATTAATAAATTAGTTTTACTTACTATTATTTTTAACACTAAAAACTATCAAGAATTCTGGAGGGTCTGAGATTTAACTCTGCTTGCAACATAACATATTGGCTGACCACAGATTCATAGGTGCTGACAGAAGGCATGTCTCCTGGGTCAGAGGCAGAGAACTTCATCACTTCTGGCACAGTTGGCTTTGTGAACCTTGTGTGCACACCTGATCTTGCACCCAAGTCTCACAGACTCATGTGAAGCAATCTAGTGGCTGCTACACGCATAGCAGATTTGCATCATAGCTAAAGAAAAATGAGTTTAGGAAACCACAATTTTATAAGGGAGCTGCTAATAAACCTGCCCAACATTTGCCCCATAGGGAAACAATATCTTTATTCTCCTGGATATCAAACAAATTTGCCTTCTGCTCCCTCTTCCTTGGAGAGAGACATGGTCCCTATCATCCAAAGTGGTTTGATAATCAAAAATCTTTAAACAGATACTCCAGAACAAAAGCTGTCAATATCTCTGCTCAGTAGAGTTGCAGGAATAGGAGAAAATCATGAAAAATAGAATAGGAAAAAACCATTTTCTTCCAACAATATAGGTAGCCCCAGATCATGGCCTCCCCATACAAAATATTTCTGGAATTTTTTTACCCCCCGTCTTCTGCATCATTCCATGATTCACATAAATGCTGCCCAGCTAGGAGCATAGACAAACAGAACAATTTGAACTACTGTCCCCAAACAAAAACTACACCTAATTATTCAAACTGAATTCACAATACTAAGGCCTGCCTGCCAACCAGGAGATTACACTGGAGGTGCCATTAACCTCTGTCCCCTGCCTGATGTAAGTGCCACCTGAAAGGACCTAACAATTTCAAATAACATTTTGTTTCCAGGTCCAGAAATATTAATAAAGATAATATTTCTTATATGATAGCCAAGCATTATTCTTCCTCCCTTTAAAAATCATGATGACTTGCACCTAAAGAGTGGTCATAGAAAATGTCAAGTGTTGAAGAAACATTACCTCAGCCCTGGAAATCATTCAGACCGGCCTTAATTCACTAGCCAGGATTCTTCTGGATGATAGATTTGCTCTAGAGTTCTTCCTTGCAGGCTAAAGTGGAGTTTGTACATTTCCTAATACATTCTGCTGTAGCGAGATTAATGTCCTTGGCTAAATGGAAAGGTCAATACAGAAACATAAGGAGAAACCACTTTTTTTTTTTTTTTTTTAAGATAGACTGATGGTTTAGAGGATTTGCTGAGCTAGAACCCTAGAGTGGCATAGTTGATTTCAAAACACAGCTTAGTTTCATCCTGCTACATGGGGTCCTATTGACAGCAACCAAAATTAAATATTTCATGAAAAATGAACTTTTATCCTAGCCCAACAATCAGACTCATCAAAGTAGGTGATAAACTAATGTGCTCAAGGCTAAATTTACTGGACACCAAGATGGTGTAGAAATGAGGGATAGATATTGTTGGGAGACAATTTTCTTTGGATCTCTTGTGTTTCTACACTTCTTTTTGAGCAGCTTTCACAATGATAGCTTTCATTCTGAACTATGTATTCAAAGATACTTAAAAACCTAGAGTGGAAGAGATAGTGGGATTTTTTCCCCCAGAGCAGAGGATAACTTTGTTTGTTGTCCAGGATAATAAAGATAGTATCTCCTTCACAGACAAGAGTTGGGCAGGTTTGTTAGCAGCCCTGTTTTAATATTGGAGATTACTAAGTTTGGGACTTCTCAGCTATAACAAAACACTATGTGTGCAGTGTTTACCTGGGTCACAACATAAGTCCCTGCGGGGCTTAGAGACAGTGATACCAATGAGATCATGCATGTCATTTTGTTTTGTGTTTCGTGAGTAATAAAGCCCTCTTTCTTTACCCCAAGAATCTCATGCCTTCTTCTAGATTCCATGTAACTGCGGCAGACTTAACTTGTTAGCTTCTCTTGTATAGAAGAATCTCAGGTACATCAAATTATTGACAAATTCTCATCTGTATCAATTTTATTAACCAATAGGAATATTGCGATAAGAAAACCATGATTGTGTTAATTTCAGTAAATTAAATATACTCGGTAAATGAAAATTATTTATTATTGATCTCATATGGTTTTTTGATAGAATATAAACTGTTAAATATGTAAACAATTACTTTTTCCCTCTGGAGAGTCAACAGAGGGGAATGAGTGCTTTTTTTAGTGCTGTAGATAAGATTGACTTAATTTGTTTTTAATTTTAGTCCAAAAGCTGTGGAGCCTTTACATTCCTTTGAGATATCAACCTTTTTAACATGCAAATATTTGTTCAGCTTCCCCAAATACCCACTATGTCTTAGACAATTGTCTCAGCTGCTCTCTTATTAAGACAAGTTCTGTTTAACCTTGAGCATTTGTAGAAATACTTGGTTTCACTACAGCCTTTCTTTCTTTCTTTCTTTCTTTCTTTCTTTCTTTCTTTCTTTCTTTCTTTCTTTCTTTCTTTCTTTCTTTCTTTTTCTTTCTTTCTTTCTTTCTTTCTTAGTAAAGACATTTTTAACATCTATTTTTTCAAAATCTAATAAATGGCTAACAGCAAGCGCTTAATGTTTCAAAGTTATATATTGTTTTTTTCCTAACACAATTGCTCTTCACTGGAAAATAAGTATTTTAATTATTATTGTCATTTGTATTCAATTTTTGCTTTTATTTCCTTTATCACCAGTGTGATAGAGCATTCCTTGTATGTCCCTCCTCTGAAAAAGGCTTTTTTTTTTTTCTTTCTATCCAGGAAGACTTATCGACATATAGGCTTTGTTTCCTGGTCTATGGCCCAAAGAGTTTCCTTCTGATGAAAGGAGAGAGTTATTTAGGGAAGGTATACACAATTCTCTCTAGTATTCTTTTATTTGTTGCTAGTATGAAATACTTTTAAAGAAATAGAGAAGGGTACATCAGAACATGTAAAATGGTACTCTCACTTTATCCTGAGCTCTGACACGTCATTGGACAGTTTCACAGGCATGTAATTTTTATACTATCTCTGTTCAGTTATGCATAAAACAGAAAGCACTCTGGTATATTCCAGTTACAATTTCAAAAGCTGTGGTGCTTTAGAGCATGACTTTATGATGCTTCCAAAATTTTCCACTAGCCTTTAGGCCTCGGGCCAATCACGTCATTCAAATTATTGTTTTCATTCAACATGGTTAAATAGGAGATAGTGTTTATACTACTATTCCACAAATGAAATGATATTGCTTATGTCAGTCATCATGATTAGTAGAATTAAAAGGAAATGAAGAAATGCAGCAGCTGTGGAGGAAGGGAATAGCTGTACCTCAATATCCATGGCATATTTTTATTAACAGAGGAGCTAATTTGTTGTGCAACTGCTACACAGAGGGAGGTATTAGGAGTTGTAAAATTCGATTAAGAGGAAATCACAGTTAACCTATATTTCCACTGCTTTGTGTAAACCTTGACGTACCAGGGAGAAATAACATGTCCCATTCTATTCTCCTAAATTTTTCTAACTTCTCTAGAAATGAAGTTCTGAGGCAAGGAGAAAGTCAGAGAAGACAATGTGAAGAAGATGAAGGTGTTTCTGTAAAGAGTTAATAGTGATAATTTTTAGGAAACCTATGAAGCACTATAAAAATGTACTTGTTACTATAAAATGTTCTGTTACTATGAAAATGTAACCTAGGATGAACCTGTGAAGGTGAACTTACAAAGGTGTAACATAAACCTATAATAGTAGAGGAAGTTCTCACATTGTCCTCTCCAAACAGCCCCTAAACTCCCCTGAGCTCCAGTCTCCTTTCTCCTCATGAGGGGCTCTCAAGGGGCTCAGGGACCCCAAGAGCAACCACTTAGACTGGAAAAGATACCTGGAAACAGAGTAGATCTTTATCTCCACAGATGAGCTTTGGAGACACCCAAATGGGCTTTGCTCAAAAGTTATTATTGTTAGGTACAATATAAGCATATATTTTTATTATATACCCTAAATCTACTCAGGTCCTAAATATAAGAAATGGTATGTACCTCCCTTATTATTGTGAGCAGTTTGTTCTCACCTTTTAGTTCTTGGCTTAGTTCCTCAATGAGTACTTGCCTAGTAACTTAGACAACCCAGCATATATTCTTTATTTCTGACACTGCTTTATATCAGAGTAGTTATATGAAATTAAATTTGTAAATCAGTTGCTATCTACTTTTACTCTTTTTCAATCACCAAATGAAAGCTTTGTGAGGGCAGAGACCATGTCAAATTTCTTTACCCGTGACCAATCATAATAGCTGACCATTTACTGCATAAATGTGTGAAAATACTTTACTGTGAAGGATAATATAACTTTTATTTGAAGAGACACTTTTATTTTAAAATCATAATTTAGTAAAAAAATAAGTTCTTTGTCAGTAAGCACATGAAGCTTGGCCATTTGGGATCAAAATTACAGCTAAAAAACAACTTGAAAGCAATTTAACATTAATGCAAGCAATGTACTTAGGAGAAAAATTAAGTTGTTTGATTCCTGTCTGTGAAAACGTTGACCAGCAAAGTGACAATAAGTAGCACAATAGCAATTCAGACAAAGTATTCAAGTTAGTTGTGCATGTAGATGAAGATATAATCTCTTCCCTGCTTATCTTTTTTAATGATAGTTTTTATAAGCCTCAAATCTTCTACCACTACTGTGTAGCATTCAGAGAATCAATTACTGAAAAAAATAAAATTTCCTAAAATAAGTCTTGAAGCAATAGGTCGAATTTTGTCTTTTCCAACCATTGGTAATTCAGAAGTTTAATGATGACTTCTCTCAATCTGATGAGCTTCTGATAGAATTGTCAGTTTTGTTCTGGGAATTGTATGCTTTTTATTTCTGTGTTATTAACAGAATAATCAC
Organism: Miniopterus schreibersii; assembly: GCF_964146895.1. Classification (NCBI taxonomy): domain Eukaryota; kingdom Metazoa; phylum Chordata; class Mammalia; order Chiroptera; family Miniopteridae; genus Miniopterus; species Miniopterus schreibersii. The sequence goes on along the minus strand of NC_138106.1, from coordinate 62,202,025 downwards.
TGAACTGTTGAGCTGAGATTGGAAAGAAATACTCTGACCTTGAGTACAGACTATATAGTTATTGGCAAATGTGTATTATCTTATAATTATTCTTGTTATTGTTGACAAGAAAAAATTAAAACATATATACTCTAGTAATATGCACCATTATGATTTTTATATAGTATTTTATAACTGTTATAACTTGGATATCCGTTCTAAATCTCTGATAAGACAAGTAATAAGTGACCCATACCTGTCTTAGAAGGATATTGCAAAGATCAATTAGATAATGAATCTAAGAGTTTAAGGCCCCTAGAAAACCAACCAAAAAAATGTTCTTATTTATTTAATACTAGTAATCAATCAGATAAATCAATTTAGATGTCAGGCTCATATAATATATAAATATAAAAATACTTTTATATTTAAAACAATTCTCTACAGTTTCATCAAAAATTAAAAAATATTGACTCAAAAAGCTGAATGTTGTAAATGTCTTTTCTTTTTGGTCTCACAATATTTCTGACTGACTTTCTATTTCTCTGTTATTAATTTCCTCGCCTACTACTAAGAAGAGTTCAATAATAAGTAGAGTTGAGTTTTTATAACTTTGAAGTTCTGTAAATCCAATATAAATATTTTGGAACTTTTCTACAGAATATAAAGCAGAGATATACTTATTGATATTTTTAATTTAATTTTTATGATTAGTAAATAGTTATTTCCCTGTTTATATAGAACAAACTTAAAAATACATTACTTGTTAAACAAACTTCCCATTGAAATGTAAGAAGAAAAAAAGATTGAAATCATAGAAATGTAATTTAATACTGAGACTTAATAACCTTAATATGTTCTATACTCTGATACATTTTATTTGTTCAACTCATTTAATTATCATAAAATGTAACATTTAGTTATTTGTAAAATACAGAAAATATTTTACAAATGAAAAAACTGAAGCACAGAGAGGTTAAGCAACTTGTGTGAAGTCACACAGCTAGTAAGTATGAACACTGAGATTTGAACTCAAGAATCTATGTTTGGCAATACTTTATAATGCCTTTAACTAATTCATTAAATTAACATAATTATGAAAATTGATGTTAAAAATTTGAGAAAAATGTTTTTTTTACAAAATTAAGGATTTGCTTGAATGGAAATATGGAATATAACTGGTGAGAAAATTATAGCCATGTCTCATCCTCACTTTTTAAATCTTTAAAACTTTAACATTTAAGGAATTGAGAGATTATCACAATCAGAATGCAAGAATAGTGATATCTGATCCAATAATTTGTCTCTTTTCATGCTGTCATAGATTCTTTAGGTGATTTTTTTGACTAGAATTTAATTATCAATATCTATAACTTTCAACTAAGAAATTATTTACATTATTTAAGTCTCCTGAAGTGAAAAACTCTAATATTCTTTTCTTCTCCAATGATGCTAGATTATCTTGATATACCACCATTAGGCCAATATCACTCCTTCAAAAATATAATAAAATTGAGAACTTCAGAGAACTAATGCTGGTTTTCTTAGTTCTTTCAATGTGTCCCAGATCTTCCCCCTGCACCTTATTGAATTCATTAGGGTGACACAGATTAACAAAATTATACAGGTGTAAGGTGCACAGTTCTACAACACATCATCTGTACACTGCACTCTGTGTTCACCACCTTAAGTCAAGTCTCCATCCATCACCATTTATCCTCCTATAGCCTCCTCCCTCCCTCCCCCTGGCAATCACCACACTGCTGTCCCTGTCCATGAGATTATTTCTCTTTTTTATTTTCATGTTTTGCTCAATCTCTCCATCCCACCCCTTCTCACCCCCTTTCCAAACAGTTGTCAGTCTGCTCTCCATCCACAAGTTACTATTTTGCTTGTTAGTTCATTTTGTTTGTTAGATTCAACTTATGAATGAAATCATATGGTACTTCTCTTTCTCTGACTAGCTTATTTCACTTAGCACAACACTTTCCAGTTCCTTCTATGCTCTCACAAAGGATAAGATTTCTTTCTTTTTGCAGCCGAGTTGTGTAAATATACCACAGCTTTTTTATCTATTCATCTACTGATGGACACTTGGGCTACTTCAAAATCTTGACTGTTTTCACCCAGCCAGGCCGGGTGTGGCTCAGCGGTTGAGCATCAACTTAGGATCCAGGAGATCGCAGTTGGATTTCTGGTTAGGGCACATGCCCGGGTTGCGGGCTCCATCCCCAGTGTGGGACGTGCAGGAGGCAGCTGATCCATGACTCTCTCATCATTGATGTTTCCATCTCTCTCTCCCTCTCCTTCCTCTCTCTGAAATCGATAAGGATGTTTTTAAATTTTGACTATTCTAAATAATGCTGCAATGAACATAAGGGGTGCATATATTCTTTCGAATTAGTGTTTTGGGTTTCTTCCCAGAAGTGGAATCCCTGGGTCTTAAGGTAATTCTATTTTGAATTTTTTGAGGAAACTCCTTACTGTTTTCCACAGTGGCTGCACCAGTCTGCATTCCCACCAACAGTGCAAGAGGGTTCCCATTTCCCCACATCCTCACCAACATTTGTTCTTTGTTGATTTACTGATTATACCATACATTTAATTGTTAAGAGTTTCAAAGTTGCCTGGTCTTGTGTTGCTCAGTGGTTAGTGCTTCAGCCCATTCACCAAAGAGCTGTGGGTTTGATTTACGGTCAAGAACACATACCTGGGTTGCAGGTTCGATCCCAGGCCCCAGTCTAGGCACATGAGGAAGGCAACCAATCTATGTGTCTCTCTCACATTGATGTCTCTCTCCTTTCTAATTCTCTCTCTCCCTCTCCTCTTCTCTCCCTCCCTTCCACTCTCTCTAAAAATCAGTGGAAAAATATCCTCATGTGAAGATAAATAAATAAGTTTCAAAGCCATCAATTTTAGGCCTTCTGTAATAGAGCTTGTCTTTCCATACTTTCTCTCTATGTTTTTATTCACATCACTAAGATCTACAGATACCATTTCCATCACTGTTTTTTTGTATCAATTCATACATATCACTTAAACCATCAGGACCTTCAGAATTAGCCAGTTAAAATCTTGGGCTGTAACCCACAATTTCAGAGAGTTTCTAATAAAATAAAATAATAAAATAAAATAAAAATAAAATAAAATAAAAAAGAGGACACTTATAGATTGGAAAGGCAAGCTTTTCTCAATTGTACTGCATGTCCTGAAACAGTATTTTATTTGTCCACCCTGGCCAAGTGACTCAGTTGGTTGGAGCATCTTCCCTCTCATACAGCAAAAAGGTTTAGGGTTTGATTCATGATTAGGGCACATACCTAGGTTGTGGGCTTAATCTCCAGTCAAGATGTGCATGGGAAGAAACTGATTGATGTTTCTCTCTCTCTTTCTCTCCCTCTTTGTTTCTCTAATGTCAGTAAAACATATCCTCAGGTTAAGATTTAAAAAAAAGACAATTTGTCCATCATAACTTTGACCAAACACAATAGTGAGGGTATTATAGACTAATATCTACTTGGTTAATATGCACTAGACAGTTGAACCACTGACAAAATTGCACACTTTATAAAAATATTTATATAAATGCAACAGAGACTTAATAAATTTCATCGGTGTTGGGTTGAAACCTCCATGAAGCCTCCTGGATATAATTTAAAACTGACCTTCCCATTTCCCACAGGGTGAGGACAGGGAGAGATGAAGAAAAAGGCAGGATACTCCAGATTGGTAGGTGGAAGATTTAATAAGCAAGGGAACTTACAGGTTGTCTCGGGTGACCGCAAAGGGAATGTATTTCTGCACCCACTTGCCAGAATGGTAAATGTTTATATAGAGGCGTTAACTGGATTCAGTTATCACACAGAGGTTGAATCACTTACTAGTCCAGATAGTCTCATCACCACATTACTATCTCAAGTCCTTGGGCAGCTTTTAGCAGGGGTGTGACAAATGGAGCACACATTCCAGATACAGGAGAAGGAATGAGGAGCCTCCAATTACCCCAGGACCAGCCCTCAGCTCAAACTGGTGGTGCTGTCTTCTTGATGACCTTCCCCAACAAACAGAACAATTTTATATATTATTTCTATGGAATCTTACCTTTCCTCATGTAAACACAATGAAATTGACTGCTAATGAGGAGGCATTTGATCTTTTAATCTGGTTATATTTTGGAAGCAATTATGCCAAGAGACTGTTAAGTTCCCGCTTTTACACATTTATTTTCTTCATTGAAAAAACTAAGAGCTTATCCTGATAACCACCTTCCTATGGCATATAAAATTCCTGATTACAGATAAAATGGATTCATCATAAATCTTGATAGAAAAAAAATAGTTACCGTCGAGTTCATACTGATGGAGTTCAAGGTCTATCATCAAAGAGCTATGTAAGCTATGTAGTTCTTATTAAAAAAGAGATATTGCCGTATCTCTAATGTTTTATTCACATACAAATAGTTAATGTAAATACTATTTATTAAGTATCTCCTAAGCAATAAATCTAGTGATTGTAATAGTAGCTATCAAAATTCCAAGATAACCAAAACTACTGTTTATTTCCTGATATGGTGTCTGTATTTACCTAACAACAATTCCTTTGGATCCTCTTCTCCTCCATATTGCAACAGTCACTTTTCTTCTAGTAGCTAGCATAAAACCAAAGCCTAAAGTTGAGCTGTCAGGGTTAGAACAACAGAGCAAGGTCCCATCACAAGGTCATGGTGGAGAGAGGTTTGGTTCATTACTGAACCAGGTAACCAAACTTGAATCTATTGGCTAGCTTTGTCATCCTAGGCTGAATCCTCAGATTTTTTGTGGAGTTACTCTGGATGTTATACTACCTGGAACCTGTGTTAGAATAGTCTTAAATTTTGAAGGAAAAAAGTTAGCTAACTTGGGAATTTAAAAGTCTGTTATTTTTTCCATACAAGATTTTCTTCACTTTGTATATCTCAAGGATATCTATCACTTTCTAAGTTCTGTTTGTTTGTTTGTTTTTTATTTTCCTTGAAGTTAACTGGCTCTGGTCACAGCAAGCAGAAGAAAAAGTATATTGAGAGACTCTCATAATGAAAGGTGTGATTTTGAAACAATCAATGGTATTTGAATAAGAGAAAACATGGTTCAGCAAACAACCATAATTCAATAATTATACATCTACAGAAGTGATGAGAGTTTATCAGTTACACTCAATAAGTTTTAAATATTGTTTTCCTGTATTATTTCTACATGAAAGGATGTAATATGCTCCCATAGAGCTTGCTTGATTTATTGAGAAAAATATTATGTATTTTGAAAAATGAGCTCTGTGAGCAATGATGAAAAAGACTGAGTGAGAACAGAAGGAGTGGTTACAGTCTGCTGCATAAATAATGCATTAGAAATCTGTTCCCATTCAGAAACACAAGTAAATTTTTTCTAATGGCACCCAAAATGTTAATTTTTAAACATTTTCTCAATTAGGAATGTCACCATAATCTTCTCTTTTGAAGATAATTAAATTAATTATTTTGAACTTAAAGGAGACCCTATTCTTAGCTAGTGATATTTTAAATGGATTTTGGTGTAAGAAAATTATTTCTCCATAAATGTATGTTAAAATTAAACTTTCAGCTCATATATACTGGTATAAGATTCAGAAGTTCAGAGATTTGACTTTAAATATAAAATTAAGAAACTGGGTTCACAAAATATACTGTAAATGAAACTAGTGAACCATTCAAATTTGAGTTAACAGGAAATTAATATGAATTAATAAAAGAATTTTATGATAAGACAGTTATGAAATTAAAAAATATATGCTGCATTTAATTTACATGGTAATTTGGCCAGGTAAGTTTAACTTTCCTCTGTGTTTTTGGAAATCTGCCTTAATTAATAGATAAAAATAATTTACAAATGGCATAAAACAATTTTTAAATAGTCAGTTTTTAGGAGCTGGTATACATTTCTCTCCTAAGATATTATAATTCTCATAACTCATGTAGTATATTTATTTTATTAATCTTTCCTTCAATCTACAAGAGCTGGGCTCATTCCAATCATATCATAGTATACAATAATAATAGTTTATTCAGAAAACTTAAATTACAATGGATGATTCATGCTGTAAGTTTCTAAAGTACTACAAATAGTCATTAGTTATCCATCATTATTTTATTCTGTATAGGAAGTTTATCAATTCAGTACCTTTTTTTTTTTTCTTTTTCATTTTATGAGTTCATTTCTTCTATTACCTCAATGGAAGTAATCTTGACTTTTTTGAGGTTTTGAAAGTCTGTCAAATTTTGATTTATCTATACTTTTCTACTTCTTAGAAATTAAAATCTTCCAATTTCAAATTAGAAAAAAATAATTCATGTTATTCCTTTAAATATTTTAATGACATCTTTCTGAAAATTCATATCTTAAAAATTCTAGCACCAGTTAGTATTCTAAAGAAAGAACTATACTACGCTAACTATGAATGGTTTGCCAAGCCACAGTGTAAATCTCTGTCTTGACAGAAAAGGGATTTTTGTTTGATTTTGTTACAGAGAATAGAGACAAGAAAGTACAAGAAAACGTAACACATATGCACACATGAAAACATCAGAAATTCAGGCCCTAACTCGACTTCTCCTTGGTTGTGAATGCAATATATTAATATGGATGCAATATATTCATAGACATGTTTATGTTTGTATGGCTAAAGGGTGCCTGACTTTGCCCTAAGTACCTTCATCTGTTATCTCAATCAGTTCTCCCAACAACGCTTTGAGCAATAGCCTTCATTATCAACATTTCCCAGAGGAAGAAATAGATTTAGACTTTTTAAGATATCATTTGCAAAAGCTGGTAAGTGTAAGAGCAGAATTTAAAGTCAGATCGGCTTGATAACCCAGCCTGTGTTCTTGAACATTCCATCTGTCCTTCTACAGACCACGAGAGGAGTCCATTAGGTGAACACCGTCCACCACACCACTCCGAGAGGCCTCAGACACCTCCAATGTAGATCAATACAACCTCTGACAAACTAGAGGATCCAAATAAATACACGAGTCAGTAGATATTCACCAGTAAAAGGAAATGATGACAGAATGTCATAAGAAAATTCTGAGCTAGTTTAGCTGTAAATATAAAAGGAGGAAGCACTCAAACAGCTAAATTCTATTTCATATGATATAACATCATGTGCCTTCACTCCTCTTATCTGCAGCCGTGGCCCTTATGTTATAGGGCAGTAGAGAGCTAGGAAAATTCCAGGGCAAATGGGATAGGGAACCGGGACAGGAAAGTTAAAACAAAACCAAACAATATGGGCAATTTGCAGCTGGCTTGTAAACAACAAGCCATTATCTTCCCCAAACCAAGGACACTTGAGAGCAAATGGTTAAAAGCTTCCCCAAAGAAAGAAGGCAGAAAAGCGGGGGGAGGGAGAAGGGCAGTTTTCCTCCCTAGCAGAAAAGCCAGCAGTTTCAAGGCTTGGCAAGATAAAATTGCCAGGTGCTTCTCATGAATTCTGGGGAGGCCACAACAAAGTGAAAAAGGGACCTTGAGAATTAACCTGTACCAAAATATTCAGCAGAGGACTTCTGAAACCTATAGACGGGGTATATAACTCCTCGGACCCCCACCCAACTCGCTCTTCCTATTAGCTGAGATCTTCTCTTGAGCTTCACAAGCCAGATGCATAGATTTGCTTGCATCTTTAATAAATTTGCTTGCTTTGATAAAATTGGCTTCATCGCAACACAATCATTTGGAGTTTTCTCATTTAAATTGATTTATATGAGAGGACAAGTATCGAGGTTGGTGACAGCCCTCTCCCTCTGACTCGGAGCTGTCCCGTAACACCCCTCGGGTGCCTGTGCCTAAACAGCACCTTATGCCTCTTTGTCTTTGTGCCCTCACTAATCTTGATGGAAAGCATAATCAGCCCATAAATTCACCAAGTACAGCAGCAGGGCAGGAAACAGTCACTAAGTAGCAATTTATTGGCGATATGTTGCAAGCACACACAACCTCTTAGATTTTTACTAAATGATGCTAGAGATTTAAATATAAAACCATGGAATTTATGTGTTTGTCCAAGTACCATGGAGGCCACCTTCCCGCCCTGGTGAAAATAGCCCAGGATTTGTGTACGGAGACCCCAGGTTAGGGGAAACGCATGTTGCTGAGGAACACCTTCTCCTCCCCCCAGTAGAGAAAGCTGTTATAGTCCACAAAGTTGCATAGAAATGGGCCACTTTACTATTTATCCTGAAGACGTTATTCAGTCACATTCTACCTTTTCTGAAAACTGTATTACAGTGGTCCCTCGGTTTTCGAATATAACTCTTTCTGGAAGACCGTTGGAGTTCTGAAACGTTCAAAAACTGAGGGACCAACAGCTGACAGCCAGGCCTCAGGATCTTGCCCTCAGCGGAAGCCGTGTGGCATGTTCCACTTCCGAAGCGTGTTGGAAAACTGTAGTGTTTCCTTCTGGGTTTATGGCGTTCATAAACTGAAATGTTCCTCAACGGAGACACTCTAAAACCGAGGTACCACTGTACTTCAGGTTTCCTGACATTTTGTCACTATTCTTGATTTTAATCTAAACAGAAGGGTGTAGTGCGTTTTACTTGACCCTTCTGTAAATAAACTACAATAAAATTCTTAAAAAAGACAGTTCTTCCTTTTTAAAAATTCTATCCTTATAGTATTCTGCATGAACAGTAGGGGATGCTATCCATTTCTTGTATTTCTAGACTTGAGTATAGAAAACATGTAGTTTCTTTTTTTTTTATTTTCGGAGTATAGCTCAATGGCAAACACAAAGTAGGTCTTATAAAATTATGGGATAGATTAATGAATAAATAAGCCAAGTGAATATATGGATTTTTATAAGCATTCAATAAGTTTTATTTTTTTCATCCTAAAGCATCATCCAAGCGTAATTATGAAAAGGCATGAATAGTATATAACTTTATCAGAGATGACATGGAGTGGTGGGTAAGAACATGTACTCGTAAAACAAGACTGCCTGGGGTTAAACCTTGGCTTTGGCACTTATTTATGTGACCTTAAGCAAGTTTTCTTATGCTCATCATGTCTCAGTTTCTTCAACTGAAAATGGGAGTAAAAATTAATTGCTGGGCCTGGCCGGGCGTGGCTCAGCGGTTGAGCATCCACCTAGGATCCAGGTGATCAGGGTTTGATTCCCGGTCAGGGCACATGCCCGGGTTGTGGGCTCGATCAATGACTCATCATTGATGTTTCCATCTCTCTCTCCCTCTCCTTTCCTCTCTCTGAAAATCAATACAGATATAATAAAGATATATTTTTTAAAAAAATTAATTGCTGATGTCCTTGGTTTGTTGTAGGGCAAAAATAGCACATATAAAGTGCTTAGAACTTAGATGAGATATGAATGTTGAAATGGTGATTTTGATTGTAATTTTTTGCTACATATACCTATCAGGATGCGTTGACTGCTTAATCTTTAAGGACTGGGTTCAATGTTTTACATATTTTCAGGAAAAGTCCTTAAGCCAGTAGAAAGGTTTTCTCTTATTTTATTCCTTTACACTCATGCACCTCCATCAACAGGAAACAAGCTCAGCTTTTGCTGTTCTTTCACCAGCATGGTTCTGTTGATGATTTCTTGGTTTAAGGCTCAGTTCTAATGTGGTTAGAATATCATTGCAATTTACAGAGAAAGATGAGAAGGGAAAATTAAATGTTTGGGCTTGAAGTTAATACAAGTCTATCAAGACATACTTCATAAGTAATTGATATCAAATACCGCATGATATTAAATGAGAAAAAATATGAAGCAAATTGAAATTTATATGGGAACCATATGTAGCAACCGAATGCAATGTGTACCTCAATCTACCATCAAATCAAGCATTGTCTAAAAAGTGCAGCATTTTAACTCATTTGACATCTTTAAGCCTTCCTGGTATCAGCTGCCTGCTTCTCGATTTATTTCAGTGAAAGCCCCAGGGCTTGATTTCCTGCCTCCAAGCATCATCCACCTTTACGTGAAATAATTATCACTCTCTGGTATTATTGCGTGCTGACTTTCTCTTTTCATCTCACCTGCTAGCCTGTATTATTCCTGCAGAACATTTCGTTCTGAAACCATGTGAAGATTAGCAAACAGCATATTACATATAAAATAAACAAGGTGTGCATTTCTGTATGCTTCAGATCAAATAAACCAATTCTGTTTTCTACAGAAAAATCAAGATTTAGACCATATTTAACTCTATGGTAACTCCTACATAAGTGATTCTCAAAAATAATAGAAATTGTTATATCAAAATCAAATTGTCATACTGAAATCTAAGTTAAGTGAATATTATGTATTTATATATTATAGTCAGCAGGTCCTTTTAATTTGCATGTTATTATATTACTTTGCTGTATCAGAACTAGAATAGACATTGTTCTAGCTTTTAAGGAGCTTGTAATCGCATAGAAACGATAGTAATTATCATGAACAGGGAATAAGAGCCTAGAGAATAAAAGCCATTACTTGCAAGTATTGTAAGTCAATTTCTAATCTATATAGCTCATAGGTATATTGTGATTCAAGTTCAGTGTATTATGTAGCTACATTGGATGGGTGTACGGTACAGATGAGAGACCTGAGAAGCAGAATCCATTGATGAATTCCTCAGAGCTTTGTAGGCAATCTTCATGGAAGGTGGGGTAAGGTGGTTAGTTTGAGTGATGCAGCCAAGTATTACATCAGTTATTCTTGCTGAAGAGCAGGCTTCTATAAGAGGTAAGAAGATGAAGAGATTTGAGCTTGTACAAGGAGATGAGCAAAGACAGATAAGATGAACATGCTGATGAAGGGTTTTCTATCAGTAGAAAATTCACGGAGTATTTAGCTCACATTAATCATTTGGAATTGGATACAGCTATATTTAGCCCTTGAGTCTAGAGGAAAAGTTACTCTGTTTCAGTTCTATTTGAAAGAGTAGGAGGTTAGTAAGAAGATTTATTTAAGCAAGAAGTTTTATAGAATCTAGCTATCTAACGCATTACAGAAGAAGGGATTTCTCTGAATATACTTTTCAACAAGTCTATCTGCTTTTATCTCTGTGAAGCAAACTTTGAGCACTGTTTACCCTCAATATTCATTTTCATACATATTTTTTCATGTTTTAAATTATATATATATATAATAATACACAATAAGTAGATTATAAGATTTTGCTGATGAGAATTTCAGATTTCTTATTGTGCAGTCTTTTTCTATTGAGTTATTTTGCTAATATCTGAATCTCTCTCTACCTTTTAAAAAAACACAGCTTAGATGAGGCTTTTTTGTTTCTTCATTTTTAATCCTCACCTGAGGATATTTTCTCCATTGCTTTTCAGAGAGAGCAGAGGGGAGAGACAGAGACATCACATTGATTGGTTGTCTCCGGCATGTGCTCCGAGCCTGCAACCGAGCTACTTGCCCTTGGCTGGAATTGAACCTGGGACCCTTTGGTCCATGGACTGATGCTTGAACCACTGAGCCAAGCCGGCTAGGACTAGATAAGGCTTTTAAAATAAGCTTTTACTAAGGTTTTTTAGGTAATATTAAAGAACGGATAGCTACAATTTTTATTTCAGAACCTCTGGATATGTGTCTATGATAGTAATAAAAAATAACATTCTACATGGAATAATGGTTCTAATATTTTCAAAGTTTGTTTGGCACATGCAATAGACCTGTGAGGTATATTAAGCATTTCGGATAGACTTAAATGTGGCCGAAACAGAAAGGCATATTCATTATGCCAATTCCATGCCTGTATCACTAGAGTGCAAATACAGGGCAGATTGCTTATTTCATTTGCAAGACCAGGGGTGGCTTAGTGGAAATAACAGTCAAGATGCATCTTACTTTTAATGGGCACTGAAATGACCAAAATCAATAGCAAACTATAAAAGCATTCATCCATCTTATATTCTCCTGATAAAAGCTGAAACATTTAAGAATCAGAAGCAAAGTGCAGGCCTTCTTTCTCTAAGAATATGACTCTTTAAATTAGAAGAATTCTCTACTCTTCACTTTGGAACATGAAGGAAAGTGACTTTTTTTTTTTCTGTTTTTTTCATTTATTTTTCTTTCTTGTTGGTTAGAAATAAGTACATCTAGGGGGTATTTTGTCTCCTTGGATATGATTTTTTTTTTCTGTTTTAACCCTGGTGGATAAATATAACCTCTTTTGATGGGAAAAAAATTTTTTAAGCAAAATAGATATATATCATAATTTTAAATGTCAACATGTTAGCTGATAATGTAGGCATTTTCACATTTAATCTGTCATGATTTTATTTATTTAAAATGCAGTTTGGGGCAGTTAATAAAGCATTCACTGTTTACATAATATTATCTAACGGTTGTATAGTACGTAAAAGTTTTTAAAAATATTTTTAAATGCATTCTTTTACGTATATACATGCAGTAATATATTCTTGTCCCTAATCTAACCACAGGAGAAAGCTGAGTATAGTCTTGGTAGGCTCACAATTGTAATAAAGCTTGCCTTGGGTATGACACAGTTCAAGCCAGCCCTGGTCACCTTGTCAGCTTAAACTTTTCCTTTATCCATTTCTCATATTCTTCTCTTTATCCCTGAATACTAATAGAATATATGACAGCTAGAACTTGTCTCATGAAATTTTGTTTTGGTAATTCTAGAAAAAATAGAATTGTTACCAACTACAAATATTCAAAAAAATGTGTTTAAAGTTTCTTTGGGTAGTCTCCTTTAAAGTTAACCATTAGATTTCTACATGGTCTGTCGAATACTCAAGCTAGGAAATGGTTTCATAATAATACTGTGTATATTAATCCTGTTTTATGATAGAAAAATGATTTCATTTCACATTGGATACTGATAGCAACACTAAGTTATTATGTGTTTGTTTGAGATAAGGCTTGCAGGAGAGTTTTATAGCTAGTATAATAGTTTGGGCATTATTATCATTATATAATTAGGCTAGGTAGAAAATTAATATCTCTATTTTACAGAGGTGTCTGGCCTGAAGCTTTATAGCTAACCACAATTACTCTAGTTCACTTTACCAAGCTTAGCCCCATCTGCTTCTAATTAATTTCATGTTACTCCTCTCAGTCACTAATAATTGAGAATGCTGGTCCCAACAACAACACGTGAGGAGAATTCTGAATAGCAGAGAAATAGGAAGGAAAGTAGTCTGTGGATCTTTGTCTATAAAATATCTAATATTTTAATATAATATATTTAATAATAAATTATGATCATAAACTCAAGTGAAGTTTACATTAAACAATTTATTAATATAATTAATTAATTAATTATCACAAGTTCTATGTCTGTTTCTAGAAATGAAGATAGGTCAACATATTTATTTTATTCTAATATTTTTGTCAGACAGTTATATAGATTGCACTAGTTTCATAAAATGAATTGAGAGATTTTTTTTCCGAGTCCTATTCTGGAAACAAACAAATATATAGACAGATATCTCACACACACACACACACACACACATATTTCTAAATATGTTTCTCCACCAACATTATTAGTCCATTCAAACTTTCTAACTTTTCTTTTGCTCATATGAGCAAACTCTTTGTCCAAGTAATTGGTTGGCAAGAATTGTCTGAAGCAAATAGTAAGATTAGTTACTGGTTTATTGGCTCATCTTTTGCACAAACTATTTTTCTGAAAGAAGTAACTCAGATTGACGTAGGTGGCTTAGTTGTCAGTCCCAATGACTGAGCAATGTCCACTCAAGTGTTCTCAATTCTCAGGTCACAAACAAATCTTTCAGACCCTGGGAAGATAAAGATGAAACCAAGTATATAAAAATCCAGAGCAGAAAAATTCTTAGAACCTGGGGAATGTATCCACAGCCAAAGGTAGTAAAGCAACAATAAAAACAAAATATCACGTAGGCTAAACAAAACTTCTCTGCTGTCCAAATTTGCCCTCAGGCTACAAGTTGCTCTGTCTCATTTGCAGTATGCTACATTCATCTTCTATTCATTCCTCATCACTCAGTAGTCTGTTGTCTGTCTCTCACTAATTTAAAAAAATTGCAAATAGTATTGAAATATATATATATAACTATATATGTGTATATATATTGTTTTTCCTATATATACATGACTGTGGTAAAGTTTAATTTATAAATTAAGCACAGTAAGAGATTAACAATTAATTTATAAACAAAAAAAACTTTCTTTGCTAAACAATAAAATGACCACAATCTTATTTGCTTATAAGCATTTGGAATAATATTATTATTTTTAAAATACTGACTTCAAAATAATGATTTAAAAACTAAATTTTCATGTTTCTTACCCATTTAATTTTGAATGTTAAATGGCTATTACCTATAAATTTGCAAACCATTTCCTCTTAATTATCTTGTAAGTTTATCATGATTTCTTACCCTTGCATGTACAATTCACTTACTTTTCCATTAATGGCACTATTCTTCATGAAAACAACAGCAGTTATTTATTCATTTACTAAACATTTACTGAATGACTTTCAAGTTCTAGATTGGTTGTTTTCAAAGCAAATGTGGAGCTTTTCAAAAATACTAAATTAATCCTACAGAAACGCTAATTTAATTGATGTAATATGTATCTTAACATTATTTTTTATATTTTAAGGTGATTGTACCAAAGATTAAGTGCTACTCCAAGCTTTGGAGTTACAGACAAATAAGACGTGGCTTCCTGTTTGGGGGAGAAGGTTGGGAAAGCTGCTTGATTCTTTATATCTCTCACTCCTCTTAAGAAATGCATAATGAACTGCCTCCATGTAATTTCCTTAATGGATCACTGGTGGAATGTAATCCCTGAGTTCATTTTGCATTTTATTTCAACTCAAATAATATACATTGATGTTTGAGACAAGCACCCATTACCATGAATAGCTTTGCAAAGAAAGTCCCTATTGACATAACTGTCTGTGTCCTGGCAGATATACCATATGCCACTGATTTGTTGATCTTGTTACAATATAGTTCTACCAGGATAAGCAGGTGCTGATATTTAGCAGAACAATGGCTTTGGTTTTGTATATATTATTCATTTTTTTCTTTCAATATGTAAGGGATGAGTAGTTTTTGCCAAATATAGAACTGTGCACTGAGAAAACACCAATTTAAAACAACATGTTTTCTATCTCCCTGTTGAGAACAGTTCCATTAATTCATGCATATTCATTTCCATTAAACTTTTACTAAAAAAAAAAAACACTCATGAATTAACCACTCTGCTTCAACAATAGTCAACATTTTGCCAAGTTTACTTCATCTATCCTTTCAGCACATTTTTGTTGTTGGACTATTTTTAAGTGAATTTAAGGCACTTTAACATTTTACCTATTAATATGACATTATTCAACCCAAAACACCCATTTCATCACATAATTGAAGTGTTATTATTATATCTAAAATAATTATATATATAGTATCACCTATTACCCAGTCAGTATGCAAATTCCCTGAAGAGCTAATGCATGAATTTCTATTGATCTTTATTTTTCGAAAGAACATACAAATAAGGAAACAGGGCTTGTTGGTTCAAAGTGATTATATGTTTTATATCAAGTTTATTTTAGTAGTGTTTAATTTAGAAAGATTTCCTCAACTTTTTATTTTATTTTATAGGCTTATAGTTGATTGAGTTGAATTTAAAGGCATGGTTATATTTAGGTCTTGTGTGGGGTGTGTGAGTATTTTAATTTCCTACCCCACTGGAATGAACTATTTCTCTACCAATTCCTAGGTTTCCCCCCCCCAAGAAATTACTTGTGTGGTGGCCTGAGTGCTAGGGTTGACAAGACTTTTATGTCTATGTATAAGAAATACACATTTTTATATACAGAAAAACAAATCATATGATTACATCAATCAATAATTCTCATTCAAATAGATTTCATGTTTTGGTTTGAGTGTTTCTGGTTCATGAACTGTCTTTTTGATTTGTGCGTAATAAACTTTTACTAATGACTACTTCGGAAATTTGTTAGTTTTACTTCTGTTATCTGAAATTTTGACAATATCGCAAATGGGATTTTCTTTCTTTTTTTTTTTTTTGATAGTTTCTTGTTAGGGTATAGAATCACAACTGATTTTTATATGTTGATTTTGTATCTCATAACTTTATTTAATTCATTTATTACTTCTAACAGTTTTTTCATGGAGCCTTTAGAATTTTCTCTATTTATGATCTTGTCCTCTGCAGAGAAAATTAAACTTCTCCCTTTCTGATTTGGATGCCTTTGATTTCTTTTTGTTGCCTAATTGTTCTGCCTAAGATTTCCAGCACTAAAGTAAATAAAAGTGATTAGAGTTGAAATTCTTCTCTTGTTCCAGATCTTAGAGGAAAAGCTTTCAACTTTTCACAATTGAGAATAATGTTAGCTATTGGCTTGTCATACATGGCACTTACTGTGTTGAGGTACATTTCTTCTATATCAAATTTATTGAGAATTTACATTGTAAGTAGATGTTAAATTTTGTCACATGCTTTTTCCCCATTAATTGAGATGATAATATGATTTTTATTTATCCAAGATATTGAAATCATTGCAGCATTATTCACAATAACCAAGATATTAAAACAACCTAAATGTCCATTGATGGATGATTGAATAAAGAATATGCATGCAATTAAATACTATTTAGCCTTAAAAAAGAAGAAAATCCTGCTATTTCCAACAATATGGTGGGTCTAGAGGACATTATGCTAAGTGAAATAAGCCATACACACAAAGTTAAATACAGTGGGAACCTCATCTATATATGGAATCTAAAATGATCAAACTCATAGAAGCAGAGAGTACATTAGTGATTTCCAAGGGGAGGGGGGGGGATTAATGTGGAGGTAATGATCAGAAGATCTAAAGTTTCAGTTATGCAAGATAAGTTCCAGAAATCTACTATAAGCATAGTGCTTATAAGTAACAATACTGTATTGTATACTCAAATTTTTCTAGGAAGGTAGATCTTATGTTAAGTGTTCCTACCAATAATAATAATAATACAAGTAATAAAGGAATCAGGAGGAACCTTTAGGAAATTATGGGTATACTTATGGCTTTGATGGCAGTGATGGTAGTGAGCCATGATGGTTTCACAGGTATATACATATCTTCAAATTCATCAAATTGTATATACTAAGTATGTACAGTTCTTACATGTCAATTATACGTCAATAAAATGGTTTAAAAATTAAATGACTGAAGATTACAAAAAAATAAATTAAATTAAATTAACTCAACATATGTCTTGAAAACCAGAGAGCTTTAAGAAGCCTCTCTTCTCACACAGGCACATAACAGACTGGACTCACATAAAGTTTGAAGAGCAGCAGAAGAACCTGTAAGTGTAACCTTCACATATCTCCTGAGCCAAAATCAAGAGCTGGATAGAAGAAGAATAGGGTCCTGAAACTTGAGTTGGGTTTGAAAAACCTTGTACCTCCGTTTTCTTCTGAATACTCTGTGATATGCAAAACTGTGTTCTCCATAACTGAGCGGCAGTCTGTGAAACAAAGGGTAGACACAGGGTTTTCTCCTCTTGCTGCCAGTCTAACTTCTTACTTGGGCTTTTGGCCCCTATACGTCCAGGATAACTTCTGCATAAGATTAAAGATCTTGATTCCCAAGGGAAAATGCTTTCACTTAGGGACCAGAGCAATATTTCCACTTAATGTTTTGTTTGCCTTCTGGTCACTGTGTGTTTCTCACGTCAGTGGACCAGTATAGAAAAAAGAGTTAATAGAATGGGGGTAGGGAGAAGTTTGAGAGGATGGGGTAGTCAACACAGCATTTCGTGGCAAAATAAGAAAGAAGCCACATATTTGAGGGAGAAAAATATGAATAAAAACCAGAGATATACACTAGAGCATCTAATAATGGTGAACCAGTATATAAGGGCAAACAAATTAAAGAGTTAGACTTCTCATGAATAAAGGTTAGGGCTATCCTATCAGAGAAGCAACATAGACCAACCATGTTTTAGCTGAGGATAAATCTTAAAGTGTGGTGTAGAAATAAAATGAAAATATCAATAATGTCCTTGGTATCAGCTGAAATGGTGGGCACCATAGCTTATTCCATGAACTCACATCTATTACATTTTGGGGGGGGGGTTGTATTTAATTTAAGAGGGTGTACATGATTTGAGGGTATGAGTGGTAGGCTATATCATATTATGGTTTTTGTACTACCTCATATCTTCTCAGCTACATCTTTTATTCTAGCAACTTCTGTGGCCACTATTTCTTATTATTATTTATTTATTTATTTATTTATTTATTTATTTTTAATATATCTTTATTGATTTCAGAGAGGAAGGGAGAAGGAGAGAGAGACACACATCAATGATGAGAGAGTCACTGATTGGCTGCCTCCTGCATGCCCCCCACTGGGGATTGAGCCCACAACTGGGGCATGTGCCATGATCGGGATTCGAACTGCAATCTCCTGGATCCTAGGATGATACTCAATCGCTGAGCCAAACTGGCTGGCTGTGTAAACTATTTCTGTGTAAACTCTGATCAACTTTGCACAGATGTAATCTAACTGCGCCTTGACTTCTGGCACCACAACGTGTACTTCTGGTGTTCTTCTGGTTTTTCTGACTGGGCATCATGGTTGCCACAGAAACTCATTTAAAATTCACACATGAGCATTCTAATGTAAGGGGTTTAGGGGTAAGGCTGTGATGATACAGCTAAGAAATAAATACATCCCTTTTTATTAATCTCCGTTAGGGACAGTTTTAATAGGCATTTCATTGGAATCTTCACAATATACCGACAGATTGTCAGTCACCAATAGTATTGGCCAATTTGATAAGCCCATTTTCAAATGGATTTCTCACATTCCTTGTATATTCCATCTGTCTCTTACACTTGCTCCAAAGAACTCATTCTTAAATAATTATGTGTGCATAAGATTTTTAGTCAAGTTTTATATTTTTAAAGAAAATCTAGACTAAAGAAATGAGTAAAATAAATATGGCCTCTACCCACATTGTATAGTTCAGGAGACATATGTACAGCTGATAATCCCTGGAATAAGTAAACCTTTAAAATAGTGATGAAGGATATGAAGGGAAGTATAAAATGTTATGAGGGCATAAATGAAATGGAGTTTCCAAGACTCTTTAAGAAAGTGATATATAAGTTGAAAATTTAAGATTTATTATGAATTAGTCATGTAAAAAGATGGAGCATGAGT
This sequence comes from Miniopterus schreibersii, assembly GCF_964146895.1. Lineage (NCBI taxonomy): Eukaryota > Metazoa > Chordata > Mammalia > Chiroptera > Miniopteridae > Miniopterus > Miniopterus schreibersii. Next base: position 62,182,815 of record NC_138106.1, on the reverse strand, counting down.
AGTCAAAAACACAAAGAGAAGCTCAGCTGAAACAATGTGAGCTACCGTCAGTAACTGATAATTGAGAATGATTGTCCCAACAACAACATGTGAGAAGAATTCTGAGTAACAGAGAAATAGGAAGGAAAGCAGTGACAAGCAGGAGTGTGACAAGTGATATAATCAGAGAAATGGCAAGGGCCTCATAATGGAGGTCCTTATAGACCATCTGATAGGTATTAACATTTATTTTAAATACAATGAGATGAAATTGAAAGGTTTTGAACAAGGAAGTAATTAAAAATGTGTCTTTAGTTGACTGCAGCTAGAATTAGAGAAGACAAGGGAAGGATCATAAATAATAATGCTGGAGAAGACTGAAAGAGGAATATGGTTGAAGGAAATACCAGAGGCTGGATGCTATAAAATAACTAAACAGTGTGCAAAAGGAAGACGATTGAAGCAAAAAACACTGGAAAATATATGTAAGTTTATATTTATCTTACCAATGTGTAAATATTAATGCTATTACCGTTTATATCATCGGAGTTCCACGAGAGAAACAGAACAAATAATATAGATGTAATACATGGTAAGGAATTGGCTCATGCAATTGCAGGGGCTCGCCAGGCAAGGTCCAAAATCCACAGGGCAGGCTGTTAGGAGAACAGGCTGGACTGTAGAGCAGGAGCTGGTGCTGTAGTCCGAAGGTGGAATTTTCGTCTTTCTTCTGGTGAACTTCAGTTCTGCTCTTAATGCCTTTCAACTAATTGGATCAGGCCTACTCAGATTACCACGGATAATCTACTTAAAGTCCACTGGTTGTAGATGCTAATCACATCTACAAAAACTTCTTCACAGCAACAACCAAGACAAATGTTTCACAGAATAAATGGAGACTATAGCCTAGCCAAGCTCATGGGTAAAACTAGACATCACATCTAAATTTTATTTTCAGGATTCTATCGGTCAATTTTTAGTGATACCATTTTTTTTAGTGACTTTATTTATTCTTCTTTAATGTACAGTGTATTTATTTAAAAAATACAAAATAAACTGCAAGTCTGCCTTTGTTTATGGCCTTTCCCTGTCCTCTTTTATCAAAGTAGCATTTTCCCTTTCCTTTCATCTCTAGCCAGGCAGTAAAGACGCCTTCTAAGAGGCAGTCCAAGAGGATGGTAAGAACACTTTCTGCCCAAAAAAAGCACTCTGGGGAGAAAAGTATCTTAGTTCCAGTGTCTGCTCGTGACCTGCAGCTCTCCCCGAGACTGTCTGCCTTTGTAAGAACACCTGGTAGGGGGCCGGGGGTTGCTCTGGGCACTACCCACTGTGGAAACATCTCTCTATCCCTGGGTTCTGCATTAGGAAGGCGCCTCTATAGCACAGGTGTGATAGGGGTCCTGGAAACGTAGGGGTCCTGGGACATTTCGGAGGGACAAGTTGGAAAAGCTAAGGAGTGAAAGCATTTAAGCCATACCTGTAGTTGGGTGATTCAGTACTGTTCCCTGGAATGCAGTGTTTTTGTAGTGGACTTGAACAGTTTTTCAGCTTGGGCAATATAGAGGCAGCTGGAGCTTGGTCAGGCTGGGTTTGCAGATACTTCAAAGGCCCCTAAAATTTGTCTGGGGTTACACTGTGCTACTGCCAGGAACAGTACCAGGTGCTTATCTTCTGACTTATAAAATTTAGACAAAAACATGATGTACTCTTAATATATGTGACTATTTAAAGCAACATTCTTCAAGGAGTTTTTCTTGTATTTGCATGACATTCAACAGGAGTGCTAGTTGAAAATGCAGATGCCCTGACTGTATGAATAATATTCTTTCTGTTGCACACTCAAGAATTATCATTTTAAATAAACAATCCAGGTGATACTTTTTCAAAATAAAATCTTGAAAACTATTTACCCTAAAGACAGTTGAAATTCATGTTCCCCAGTACTGATTCTATAACTATGACTAGTATTGCAATATATTACATATAACCTAAATTTGAATTGTTAAGGTTCTTACTTTACTTAAAAGAAAGTGATTCATTATTAAATGAGAGTTGAAAGTAATCAGTACTTCCAGATGGTAGTTTAGCAGTCTATATTCAGAGTCTTAAAAATCATTAGTTATAACACTCGACCTAGAAATTGTTCAAAATCATCATATAAAATAATTTAAAATATGTTCAATTTAGGTTACCGAAACAGAAAAAACTTAAAAACATCTTATATGATAAATAATATAAAAATGATTAAGTAGATTAAAATCTATCTGTGCTATATTTCCATCAAAATTATTTTATGAAATTTCAATGATGTGGGAAAATGCTTGGTCTAAGTTATAATTTTTAAAAAATTATATGGGCTTGTATATAATTTCAATTTTGTATAAATACATAACCTCCACCCTAAAAATTGGGAGTAAATACCAGAAAATATTATAATTATAAATAAACACAAACGGGAAAGACTAATCTCTTTAACAAATGGTGTTGAGAAAACATGATATCCACATGTAAAAAAAAAAATTAAATTTGGCACTGCTGGGCATGGCTCAGCAGTTGAGCATCGACCTAGGATCCAGGAGATCGCGGTTCAATTCCCAGTCAGGGCACATGCCTGGGTTGCAGGCTCGATCCCCAGTAGGGGGTGTGCAAGAGACAGCTGATCAATGATGACTCTTATCACTGATTTTTTTCTCTCTCTCTCCCTCTCCCTTCCTCTCTCTGAAATCAATAAAGATATATTTTTTAAAAATTAAATTGGATAACTAAGTTCCAGCATACACAAAAATGAAATAAAAATAAATTAAAGACTTAAATGTTAGGACTAGAACTATAAAACTTCTGGAAGAAAACATAAGGAAAAATGTTCTTAACATTGGTCTTGACAGTGGTTTATTGGCTATGACACCAAAAGTACAGACAAAAAATAAAACAAAAATAAACAAGTGAGACTACATTAAATAAAAAAACAAAAACAAAAAACTTCAACAAGGCAAAGGAAACAATCAACAGAATGAAAAGGCAACCTATGAGATCGAAGAAAATCTTTGCAAACCACATATCTGATAAGGAGTTAATTTTCAAAATATATGGGAAACTCTTACAAGTCAATGTCAAAACAACAACAACAACAAACACAACCCCCCCCCACATAACCTGATTAAGAAATGGGCAAAACACTTAGACATTTCTCCAAAAAAGACATACAAATGACTGATAGGTATATTAAATAATATTCAACATTATTAATTGTCAGGTAAATGCAAATCAAACTTCAATGAACTATCTCCTCACACTTGTTAGGATGTCTATTGTTAAAGATAAATAAATAACAGGTATTAACAAAATTGGGAAGAATGGTATATTGGTGTGAATGCAAAATGGGGCCGTAGCTAGGAAAAACAATATGGAAATTTCTATTACATATAAAAGTAGATCTGGCAATCTCACCTCTGAGTCTATACCCAAAATAATTGAAATCAGAATTTCAAAGAGATACCTGCATGCTCATGTTCATTGCAGCACTTATTCTCAATAGCCAAGTATGGACACAACTTGTGTTCATTCGCAAATGAATGGATAAAGAAAATGTGGTATATACATACAACTGAAAATTAATGAGCTTAAAAAAAGGAAGAAAAAGAAAGAAAATCCTGCCTTCTGTGTTAACATGGATGAACCTGGAAGACGAAGTGAAGTAAACCAGTCACAGAAAAACAAACACTGCGTGATTCCCGCCATATGAGTTATCTGAAAGGTCAAACTCAGGACTGGAGAATGCAGCAGTGATTGCCAGGGACTGAAGCCTGGGGGGAATTAAAAACAGTTATTCAATGAGAATGAAGTTTCAGTTATACTAGAATAGTAAATTCTAGAGATCTGCTGTGCAACATAGTGCCTATAGTTAACAATATGGTATTTTGCACTTCACAATTTATTGATGGTAGATCTTAGATTAAGTGTTCTTACCACACAAAAAAAACAAAACACAAAAAAGCAAAGGGATGCAAGGAATCTCTGGAAGTTGTTGGATATGTCTGCTGCTTTGATTGTGGTTTGCATGTATACAAACTCATTAAATTGTTCATGCTAAATATGTGAAATTTTTTGTATATCAATTACACCTTAATAAAGTTCTGTTAAAAAACACTTTCATCATAAAAGACTACATTATTGTTTTAAATAAATAAAAAATAATAAGTATTACGGATAGCATCATTTTGAAACCATTTAGATATTTATCTCTCTTAATTTACTCTCTCTTTCTCTCTCTCAAATTCTTATTCACAGAGGTTTTGTCTGTGAATTTTTAGTCAAAAAATTGTTTTGAGTACATATACTATGTCCCTGAAAATGTTTTTTTTTTTCTTTGATAACTTTAGGAGCAAATAAGTAATTTAGTAAAAAATTTTCTTATACTAAAGAAATATTTTTTTAATATTTTTTATAAATTGATTTCAGAGAGAAGAAGGGAGAAGGACAGAGAGATAGAAACATTGATGAGAGAAACATTGATTGGCTGCTTCCTGCATGCCCCCTACTGGGCATTAAGCCCGAAACCCGGGCAAGTGCCTTGACCAGGAATCTAACCTCTTGGTTCATGGGTGGACACTCAACCACTGAGCCAAGCCAGCTGGGCAGTGAAGATTTTTAAGTAGAATGGATTGACCTAGACTCTGAATGTAGTTTGTTTTTGCTTTTGCTTTTAATGTTGGGTAAATGTGAGGGAAAGAAGGCCCGAAGTAATTACACTTAAGGATTTACTTTAGTTACATAAATAATTATAATTCATTTTATAAATAATTTCTTATTGGTTTTGGCACATTTATCAATCAGTTTTTAGTTATTACATGTCAGGTAAATTACAAAGATATCTAGATAATTAGTTTGAGCCAATTTGGTTATCTTAATATGCCTAAATTTGTGCTGTAACAACATAGTATTGATGTGCATGTGGCTCTTTAAATTTAAATTTAAATTCAATTTAATAAAAATATTTAGCTCCTCAGTCACACTAGCTACATTTCAAATTCTCAGTGGCCACATGTGACTTGCAACTACAGTTTTGGGCAGTACAGACATAGAATATTTCTATCGTTGCAGAAAATAGTATTGGAGAGCACTGTTTTTAAACTTTAATGATAAAATTACTTCAACAACAAAAATTTCACCAGGCCGGGCGTGGCTCAGCAGTTGAGCGTTCACTTAGGATCCAGGCAAATGGGGTTCGTATTCCTGGTCAGGGCACATGCCCGGGTTGTGGGCTCGATCAATGACTCTCTCATCATTGATGTTTCTATCTCTCTCCCTCTCCTTGCCACTCTCTGAAATCAATAAAGATATATTTAAAAAAACAACAAAAATTTCAACATTTTCCTAAATTACAGTAAAGCTGCCTTGAATTTACTTTTAAATGTAGTTGAGAAAAATTAGATTTCCGATCAATTGCCTGTTTGCTTTCAAATCCTGTAGCACTTTTCCCCCTTTCCACTCTGTAACTCTGAGATGTGTATTTACCAGGGCCCCTTATCCCTTAGCATGGGGTTAGGTATGGCCAGAACAGGAGTTTCTTTGCTTCATGGAATGTCTTATAGTGGCTGCATCTTCTCTATCCCTCTGGCTGAATTCAGCAGGTTGGCCCCTCAAAGCACAATCTCAGTCCTGCTGTGAAATAGAGTCAACCTGCTGATTCTAGTTCCACCCTCATGGCTCCAGGTTCTCTGCCCTAGTAATAGCACCTTTATCTGTGTCTCTGAGCTCTACGTGAATTACCAGATTCCTGCCCTTGCAATTCTCTTGAGTATCTGGCTGTCTCTTATTTGTCTGGTCTGCTCTTTCAAAACTTGTTTAACCAATTCCTTGCATTAAATCTTTCCCCACTTTTTCTCTTTACTATTTGAAAAACTAGGGTGATTTCTGTTTTAAGAACTGAATCCTAATTAATATAGACCGATCCCCATAAATTATGAAATTTTGTTTTTAATAAGTTGTGTGCTTTAGAATAACACATTACTACCCAATGTTCTTAAGGTAAAAACCACTTAGTAGGAGAAAAATGAGCATCTTAAAATAGAGGCAATCTCAGTGTATTTTTACTTTGTATGTTGGTGGATAAATAACTTTGAATTACTCTATTCAACAACAACAAAATAACTGTGGTTTCATGTTGAGGTTCTAAATAGAGGTTATAATAACTAAGATTTCCCAGAAGTCATTTCTGAATCCCTTAGGGGAGTCTTTCAGTGAAAGTCTATTTCAATGTTACCATTTATGAAGAAAAAAGAGAGGTTAAGTATATGAAAAATAACACGTGTTCATATTTTTTTTCCATAAAGAGAGTTCTGAAATTAGCATGTTGCTTTTACGAACTTTCCATTGGCAAAATGTTTTAATGTTTTCATTGTACTTTATTTGAGAAGTCAGTCTAAGATGGAAATTGGGGATAATTACATGCCCTTAACAAAAGGGGAAAAATCCTCAGAGATTATTTAGAACAATGATAAAATTCTGCTTCTATTAGATGGAATGGTTTGTGAAAATTTTTCTAATTATACCGACTTATTTTGGTTTAAAAAAACTAAATTAAAGCAAATCTCACATAAGGTTGAGTAATTTTGGTTTTTTTTTTATTGACAATCTGTTACCTACTTTTCTAATTTGGTGCTTATTTTCCACTAACTACTTTTCTGATCATTTTCATATTTTCAGAGTCCTAATATCCTATAGGTATAGGTACAGATATCAATTTCAGGACCTTGGGGAGTGCTCTACACCCAAATACTCATCTAGATACAATGAATATTATCTTTTTAAGTGTGTTTTCAATTTTTAAAGCTGTTACTGTGCATATTGTTGACTTCTGACATGAGTATATATTGTTGTTGTTTTTAACATTTTCATTTCCGCCAGTTACTGCCGTATTTTTTAAGTGACACTTACCAAGTGTCAGAAAAAAAAGTATACCTTTCGAAATGATTCCAAAATCTTCTCAGCATGGTTTTTTAAATTTCTTTGAACTTATTTCAAACCTCTAGTTCCAATCCTTTCAGATTATTTTTCTTCCTATACTTAACATTCAAAATTACTAAATAATTAATGGACATTTATGATATTATATCTGCATGGTAAGATGTAAAAAGCTGGTCAAGGTGTAAAAATATCTCAGTACACACCTTGGATCTTGCTTGAGCAAATTATTAAAACTGTTACCTCTTTCTTGGAATGAGGTTATAACACTAGGTAAACACTAAAGTCCTTTTAACCTTTGGATGTTTATGATTCTGTACAACATTAATAGAAGAAATTGATTACAAACCCTTAGTTACTAAAACACACATTTTTATTGAGAAAATAAAGTCAATTAATAATGATTCAATAGAGCAAGGTGACTTAGATCATGAGCTCTGGTAAAAGATTAACTGGCTTCAAATTCTCAGGCTTACAATGAGAGTTTGAGAAATATTCTTAACCTCAGTTACCTTATCTGTGTAATGAGGATTGAAAAGTACCATTTTGTGTGTGTGTGTGTGTGTGTGTGTGTATTTGTAAGAGAGAGAAAATTAACTGAATTAAATATATAGCACCTAGAAAAGTAACGGACACAAATATTTGTTGAATAAGTTAAATAATTATAATTATTACTCTAATTGTTCAATAACTATAAATGTTGGTCTATTATTTATAGGATATTTTCCCAGAAGCCATATCCAAATGGAAATAAGATATATTATTATACTTCACTTTCCAACCATTTTGGACATTCCAGCCTTGACTACTGTGAGTGCAGCTGCATGGGCGATCCTAAGGAGGTCTGGAGGAACCTTTCAGCTGAGCTCCTGTCAAATCACAGACTCATGAGAAATACACATGATTCCTGTGTTAGTCACTAAATTCTGGAGTGGTTTATTACACAGTCTTAGATTCCAGAAACAATGGCAGAAGATGGAAGAAAAAAGATAATTTCTGAATATACAGGAATTAGAGAGTGCACAACCTATTAAAAGTCTCTGACTATTTAAATCAAAAATATGTGAGAGAAGCCAAATAAAGTAGTTATCCTGTTACCCAATAAAATATTTGTATAAAACTCTTTAAAATTAAGTCAACCAATTAAATAAAACATTATAATTATTGAATGACTTTTTAATAAGTGGATGAAATGTTGAGCAAAATGCTTTTTTTTCTCTTTTCCTTAAAACATCATTCAAGTCATGATAGAGGAATAAATATAAATGAAATATAAATGGAAATTTGGGGGGTAAGGGTGACAGATAAAGGAGAGTGAAGGAAGCGACTTCTTAAAAGGACACTCCAGCATAGGTTAGAGGACAGAGCAGATCTGCCCAACAGAACCCTGATGGGCCCCAGGCCCAGAGCCCACAGGCACCTCGCATGTCAGATGTAATGATGAGACTGAAAACAAAAGAACAAATAAATGTTTGCTTTATGAATCATTTGACTTTCCCACTCCATTAGCTATTAATTACAGAATGACCTGTACTCAAGTCTCAACATAGAACAGAATTCAGAGGCTTCCTCAGTAAAGACATTTAATTAAATTTCTTGAAAGAGGGGAGCAGCTAAAGTGAATGTTGCCATTGTCAATTCAGCATTTAAGGTTCCCACATACCCCTTGCTTGTCAGGCCTTGCATAGGATACCCGGACGAGAAGACAATAGAGGTTAAAGAATTGCTCACATTCTACTTTCCAAACCATATCTTAGGGTAGCATCTATTCAGAGAACAAATTGTCTTTTTTTAATTTGCCCAAAGGCAATTATAACCTAGTAGCATCCTTGTGCTGAATAATAATTGATTTACCATCTGTCCTTAAGTAAATTCTACCCATTGAATCTGCATTACAATCAATCATTTCATTATCCTGTTCCTAAATATGAAATTATAGACAGAGGTAACCAGACACTTTAAGGAAAATACAGAATGTAGAAGAGAAAAAAATATTAAAAAATAAAAATGTAAACTCATGATTTAATCTATTTAGAAACACTTGAAAATATTGCATTCAAAATATAAGAAAATGCCATGATTAAGAAGTAATAGATCAAAGAAGAGCTGTTTGAAATTGAATAGACTAAAGGACATCCCAAAAATGTTGATTTCTAGATTGTTGGATAACATGTTAAATTATTGGATTTATAATTTTCTACACTTTGCAATTTTTCTACAACAATCATGTATTCACTTTATAATCAGAATTTCTAATGGCCATAATACTTACTGACATAAGGAACATTGTGCAAGCAGAAGATTTTGTGTATGTGTGTATGTTTATATGGAGGTATGTATGTTTCTTTGTGAACATCTGGGTGTAGTCATCAGGAATTAGTGTTTTAATAAATGAAGCCTTTTGGTGCTTCTTAGACATATAAGTGGAGATGTAAAGTAGAGAGTTATCTATATTGCATTAATTTTAAAATATAGTTCTGTGTTAGAGATAAAAACTTGGAAATTATCTATTTACAGATGGCAAGTGAAGTCGAGGAATTGAATGACTTCAGGAAAAATATGAAGTGAGAAGACATCTTTAGATTCTAAAATACATTCCGCAAAGTTCAAACATACACTACAGACTGGATGCCAAATATTCAAAGTTTCATATGAAATCAGAGTTTCATGTAAAAACAAATGTAATCTTCAGAATAAGAATAATATTTTTATTTTGAAACACTAAGTAGAGGTCTTTGAGTGAAAAACATCTTAAATATTTAGAAATATGTACCAAATATGAATTTTTTGTATTGACACTTTTATAAAAATTGTAATTTCTTTGAGGATTATTACATAATAAACCTTGGCTTTTATCTACATGCTTAACATCTAAGTGCTTATTAAAAATAACATAATGTTTCACTTGCTGCCATTGTTTTGTAATTTGTGCTTATACTAGCCATTATTGTGAAGAAATTAGGATGCTGTACAAGATGAACTCCAGAAAACATGCTATGTAGTTGAGTAGCTCAGTACTAACTTAATTCCAGAACAGGGAAGTTTGCAGAAATTTCAGGGCTCTTTGTCAGGGTTGATATACACTGGAGCTTTTGTTTTAAGGAGTTAGAAGAGAAAACAGATGTGTTTGTACAAAGAAGCATTGTAAGAGATAAAAAAGACAGAGTTCATGGAAGCACACTGGGCTGTCCCTTAACACCATACTCCATATTTTTCTCAAAATATTTCAACTATTCTCATAAAAAGAAATAATCCAAAGTGCCCCCAAACTAATTACTATAATTTTAAAACATTTTCATTTTTCTTTTTTATTTGTTATGGACTCTGCCACAGATATTTTGAAATATAAAGGATAGAAACAATCTATAAGACCTGAAGATTAAATCGGTGCTATCCTGGGAACTCAACCTGGGGATCTTACATTTTCCCTGAGAGATAATGCCTATGGGACCTTAGGCAAGAGTTATGCTCCAAGGACCTGTACACCACTTCTCACTCAATATCCCCCAAGTATCTATAGTTCATTTGTTCTTCCTCTGTGCTACTTAGGAACATTGCCCAAGCTTCCATTCTTGCAAATTGCAATACAGTACCAGGTAGTGTAATTTATTCATACATATTTGATTCTCCTCCTTGACTATAAGCAGTTTAAGAGCAAATTTCATCTTGTTCCTGCAATCTAGCAGATAAAATGACAATAAAGAGGTACTGAAGAAATGTTTGCTATCTGAATAAGTGAATCTGAATGAATTAGAAATGGACTTGCTGAATCCTGTGATGATAACTGTCCTGCTTAAGTGTGCAAAAGAGCAGAGATACTCCAAATTCTCTCTTGCCCCCTTCTTCACCTGACGTGAAAAGGAGGAACTAGAGCGAAGGACGATGAAATAAATACATTGAAAAATGACAGAAGAGTAGAGTTGGAAGAGATTTTTTTAAGTTGCTTAATCTTCTTATCTAATTTTACAGAGAATCAGACATTTTAAGTAACCTCTGATATAGTCATTTAGTAGCAGAAATAAAATTAGAACTAGATTTTAGACTCCAAAGACTTTTCTTTACATCAATAGTTTCCAAACATGTTAAACAAACTGACTTTTATTACTTTGCTCCCAGATTCTTAAGCTTTAAAGTATCATTTCTATCAAATAAAGTGTTTTTTATTTTTTTTTAAATATATCTTTCTTGATTTCAGAGAGAGAAAGGGAGAGAGAGACAGAAACATCAATGATGAGAGTCATTGATTGGCTGCCTCCGAGGGAATCAAACCGGGATCTCCCGGATATTAGGTCGATGCTCAACTGCTGAGCTATGCCCGGAAGGGCCAAATTAACTGTTTTTTAATGAACAAAACATTTCTTGCCTTTTAGTTAAATAATAATAACAACAAAATTGCTTAAGACAACTTAGCAGAGAAAATTGTATATTAATATCAGTTAATTTCTGATTTAAAAAGAAAATGCACCTCTAGTTCATAAAATACTAAAAAATGCAATTTATTTTAGATTATAAAATATTGAGAATAGTTCAGTCTTTTGTGACTAATTTTTTAAAGCTTGGAAGTCCAAAGGTTCTGGGATGGAACTCTTTACTAGATTCTAACTCTTTGCAAATTTTGTTTTCCATCACTCTGACTCCACCATTGCCAGTATGCTGGTGACCTTATGGTTCTGAAGAAGTGTTTCTATGCTGTTTGGTTTATGAATAATCTGGGGTTTTAAAGTAATAATATTCAGTGAGAATATCAGTGAAGAATGTTCAGTGAGGATACCCAGGAAATTTTCAGAGAAATCAGTACAATGACAATTATAATTTTTTGATCACAGATCATGTGCATTTAACCCAAAACATGAAAAATCAGTGTTCTTTCACTTTATTGTTCTGATAAATACAGATGTTGAAAATTATACCAATTTGTTTGGAATGCAATATTGCTTTAATATAAATCTTATTTTCACAAAAAATATTTAATGATAAATTTTGCCAAGTTGTAACAGTATTTTCTCTTCTAGTTTTTTCATGACCATTTAAGAAATTCTCATGGGTTACTTATGTTAGTTACCTTGCTCAAATGTTAGTTACCTTGCTTCAATGTTAGTTACCTTGCTCAAAATATCTAAAACAAATTTGAACTTTAATCCTTTAAATTCTTTAAATCATTGCCTAAATATATAGTATTTTCTTTGAATTCGCTATTTATTTTTTTAAAAGCATGACTCAATTTTATAACCACAAATTTAGAAAAAAAGAATTGAAGATAAATAAAATTGTTTTTATGCCCATTTGATAAAATTGTTTGCAAATTAAAATTCCACATTTATATTTTACTTCTTTTGTTTACTCTTTGAGATTTGGCATTTGCTTGTATTACTCATTTACCACTGGTATTTAAATGAATTTTAATTCTTTCTAAATCAATTTTAATGATTATTTCTCCAATATGTAAGTGTACTGCACAACAACCCAAAACAGGAAATTTCAGCAGGATAGATCAAAGAAAGCCTTGGCTACGTAGATATATGTGGGTGTATGTTCCTGAGGGGAAACTAAGCAGGAGGAAAGATTATTTAAGAGAAGGAAAAATGAGTCATAAAAATTAAGCAGCTATTCCCATGGCTAAAATATCAGAGAAATAGTTTATTAGTATTATACTTTCTAAATACTTTAAAATTTTACATATTTACAAGTAAATATATAACTGTACTGTTAAAATTTCTTTAGTAGTTTATAAGAAATTTACTCTTAAATATTTATATTCACAAATGACTTAACTATGCAGTTTACTTAAAAGAATATTTTTCTGAAAGAGTTCATTCATTGGTAATTTTCACATTAATGATAATGATATTTCATCTGTTTTAATTATGAAACTTAATTAACTACACACAAACCATGAATTCCCATCCAAGGTTTCCACCATCCATTTTTTTATTATTTGCTTGTTGTGCCTAAATTTCTAACCTAATCACCAATGCTCTTTTATCACAATCCCCCCAAACTTTCTCTAGGCTATTAGGCCTTTTCTCACTTCCATCTCCTCTCTTCTTCTCTACTCTTTCCTAATTTAAGACCTTTGAATCTATTCTTTGCTAATTGAAACACTCCCTTCTCTCAACCTGCTTTACCTAATTCCAATTCACATTTTGGGTTGCTGTTTACATATTATTTATTAAGAGACGCTCCCTCTGAGCACCACAAAGTTTAGAGCTCCTTGTAATACACTCTCAGATTAATTTTTGCTTCAAAATAATTGTTGTATTTTAAATAAACTGAATTCATTTTTATGCTTAATGTTTGCATTTCTTTTTAGACTATTAGTGACTATGTCTACCTTAGTGATAGATGAAGGCCTAGTTAGCACAGAGTAGGAAATTAATACTTGTCCAAGATAGAAGGAATTAATTAGGATAGAGAGTAAGTGAGAGAGTAGAGGGAGAATGTGGCAGTAAAGACCATGACTATGGGAATGTATGCAAATATTATATTAAGAAAAACATAAGACTTTTAATGTGGAGATATAAATCAGGAACTGTCTCATTATTTGAGGTTTTTACAGGTCCTATGTACTGGAATGATTATTAAACTGTCAATTTTCAGTGCAAATCATATCATTGTAATTTTTAATTGCTAGCAATGGATAAGACCCTTGAAATTTAATATAAATCTATAACTTGACAAAGAAAGATACTCAGTCTAGATAAAGTAAATTATTCTTAATTTTTAATAGATTTATGAATAAAATAAACATGCATGGATAATGCATTGCTTGCATGACATTTAAATATTCAGGTATTGATATTTTTATAAAATGAAATTATTATAATAATAGTGCTATAAATATGTTAAGGTTTGTACTTTCAAAAAAGGCATACTCTTAAGTGAGTCTACTAAAAGTAACAAGTATGTTTTTGATTCTTAAGAGAAATTAATATTTTAATATTCACTGTTATTGACTAATAATAAATTTAATGAAATATCCTGAATACCTATTACTGACTTGATATACTTATTCACCTGTATTAATATAAATTTTTGTTATTCAGTTTGATAAATACATTTAAAATTTTAATTTCATTTGTTTCTAATTCATGAATCTTTTATGTGAACACAAAGATGACTCATTTAACTGTGTCTTTTTTAAGGAAGGTTAATTCTGATGGTAACCTGAAGGGGACTATGGAAACAATGCGTATAAAGCACTTTCACATATTTGAAGAAAATCATCTACATAAAAGTAAAGTACTTGTTACTTTGATGCTTGTATGTTAAAATATATTATTTACATGTGGGGGTTTCAAGACTGTAATATATCTACTGTATTATTTTTCAGAGGCAAAAACTTTTTTTTATTGTAATAGTTGGACTTTTTGATGTTTAAAGAACGTGAATTTTTGTGGTGTTTTTTTTTTCCCAGTAATAAAAACCTTATTTTATTGCCTGTTCTGTTTCACAATAATAATTATTATAACTTTGAAACCCTCCTGGTAGTTTGTAAGTAACAAAACAAATAAAACCATGTCAACTTTTCTATTTATTGTAAAATTCTAGTATTTGAAAGTTGTTGATGAGGGGCTTTAAAGCTCAGGAACTTTGTAATGAGAAAAATATAATCTAGCTCTTCAGCAGTGTTTCAGAAATGGCCCAGGGCAACAGTGACCCAAATTAACTACCTCAATGATAGTTATTCAAAGGAAAATACATATGTAACTATAGCTAGAGCTATGTAAAACCATTTTGTGTATCATATCCCAGGAAAAGTAACTATTTTTTTCAGTGATGCTGTGTTAGATATGTGTTCATAGTTTGTAAGATTACTGGAGTTATTTTTAAGTGAATTTGAACTGACAATTATCTTAAATGTAGTATTTTAAGATAAGCTAATCATTTTCAAAGTCGCCATAGCTGGGTCCAAGGAGATTCTAAAAACTCTCCTGGTGATTCTGATAGGCAGAGAATTGAGAGACTCTGATTTAAAGAGGTATAATTTGATGCCATTACCTAGCATGCTGCCTTACATGTAGTAAGCAGATAGTAACTATGCATTATTAAGGCCAATGCCTATAATTTCCACTGCGTCTTATCCTGGTCTGCATTGCCTGGTGAAAGGATGTGTTCAACTTGGTCCTGTTTACCAATAGTTTCAAAGTGTGAATTTGGCTCCCAAATCCCACTAGCCCCTCCTGAATGTGGCTATTCAGAGAATAAATAATAGTCAAAAGTAATGAAATATTATTTACTAACATCTGTGCAAGCATTCCACTGGGCCAGCGTAGGACGTTTCTCATAAGCCTCTCCAGGGCCATGATGCAGGGCCCGTGTCCATCAGCTCCTGGTGCCGGAATCCATGGAGCAGACTCTGAGCTTCTTCCTCAACCGGCTGCATGGATAAGAAAGTGGGAATAAGCTGTCCCGAGAGAGCAAAGCCTGCTTTCAGATGCCAGGACCAGGCTATGGGAGAGAAAGAGTAGAGTGTTTGCTCCTTTCTTTAAATAACAATTTATTCTCACTCTTAAAACGAGGCTCAAGTCCCTGGAAAAGAAGTGAGAGTGAGCTCTGGGCCCTGCAGAGGCAGAAGAGAGCAATGCAGAACCTAATCACAGAAAAACCAGAAACCATCTTACATTTTAGTTCTGCTTAATTTCTGCTTAATTTAGTTCTGCTTTGGAGAAAATGTAAGAAATAAAAATCACACATACAAGGCTCAAATCCTACCTCTTCCACTTACTAGAATACTCTTTTAAAAGAATTTTAAAATATCTGTAAATCCCATTTTCATCCATAAATTTATTGCAATATTAATCATATTTCAGGAATTTTATAAGAATCAAATAAGTTAAATAGATTTCAATAAGTGATGTATAAATTTTTTACATGCATTCAGAATAAAAGTCAAATACTCCCTAGTCAAATATGTTTGAATCAAATTGCCTTTACTGCAGTATTTATCTGACGATTAATATGCATTGTATATCTCCAGATGAAACATGGCAGGGTTTTCCCCCCCCAAATTATTTATGTATAGAACTTATTTTCCAAAAAGCGCTCAGAAAATTAATAATTTGTTGGTAAACCTTTGGGCAACATTGGGTTAAACATCGTGAGCAAAGTGACTAAGAAAGCACTTAATGTCATAAATATTTTATACTATATGATTTATGAGCAATACATACTTTGTATAACTATATCTTTATGTTCTGTTACTGTGGTTGAAATGGTCACATTTGTGTGGGATATATAAATTATGTGAATTTGATATTTCAGAAAAAAAGAGTGCTGAGACCAGAGTTCCACCAGAAAAGAGCAGTGGGGTGAGGCATAGGGATATGGCGTCTCTCAATCTGAGCCTTGATAAAACTTGCCCGAGGAAAACAAATGGCAAGGCTCTTCATCAATCAAAAACTTAGAAATAAAATCTTAAAAAAAGGGGCTGGGTTAAAATTAGATTAAAAGTAAGGAGAGAGGAAGGGTGGGAGAGAGAGGGAGGGGAGGGAAGGTCATTCCTGGAATACAGGCACAGGTATTCCCTTAGGAATTATTCAGTTCAGGAGAATCAACAAAATATTCCAGAGCTAATGAAACTCTCTGCAAAGCCTCAGTAATTTTTTTTTTTATTTTTATCTTGAACAGAATGAGTCTAGGCTCTTTGTTCTATTTATGTATACATACTATTTATTCCTGGGCAATTCTCATTCATACAGTAAAGATACAGGTAGGTCTAGAGAGAAGAGGAGAGCACTATGAATATAAGGTCAGAGACCAAAGAGAATACCCTCGGAGTTTCCAAGCAGGAGCAATTGTGGAAATAAAAATAATAACAATAATGAAAATAATAATATACAAATGTAAATATGATAAATATAATAATGATACCCAGCGCTCCCTTCATCAAAATGCTGAAGCTCTTTCTTCCTGGAGTCTTTCTTCTTCCCTCTCTGGAGAACAGTTAACATCTTTACGTTTTCACTTATGAAATCCCATAAACTAGTCGTGAAAGGCAGCATGAGTTATTAGAAGTTACTAATTCCTAGTGTTCTTTTCTTCCAACTTTATACTAGAGTAATAGCATTTAATCACAAAAAAGCAAATTCTAGAGTATTAGAACTAAAGAAATAATCACAGGAATGTTCACTCTTATTGCAGCCAAAAGCTAGGTGAAGGGAAGCAGCTGGTTGAGATCTGGCCTTAGAAACGGCTTCCCATGAGCACAGGCCCCGTCTGCACCCTCATCTACTGCATGCCGCCCAGTGACTCCACAATCCATTTCCCGCTTCACTCTGTGAAACTTCAATGAGCACAATTTCAAACCTGTTACAACTAGAGTGTTTTGATGACTAAAAAGATGTTCTAAAGAGAAGAAAAAGAAAACCCATAATCCACTTTAAGGAAATTCTGCCAAATACTGTTTAAAACGCTAGCATTTCTTATTCAGAAACAAATGTAAACTAAAATATGGATGACTTTATTTGTGTTCCATTTAATAAAATGTCTTAATTCCACAAGGCAAGAAATCCTGGATTGACATTTTATTCTGCAGTAAGAGAAAGTACAGTATTGTGCAGGGGCAAATAAAATACTGTCACAGTGCACTATTTTATATTGTTCCTCTAAAAGCCTGTCAGATAAATGTCACTGCTAATTGTGCAGTTCATCCTCAGGGGTCAGACACTGAAGGGTCCTGATGTGACAAACTATGCACATACCTAGCTTAACCATAGGAAATGCTAAACATATTTGATTTCCTAGAGAGGAAAGAGAAGGATCTATTGCTTGCAGATTAATGGCATTGCAAAATATTATAAAGTCAATTGCATTAATATTTTCTGTGTGAGCTCAATATACCCAGTATCTTTATACCAAGATGGTTGTCAGAGGAAAGGGAAGCTGACATTGTCTTTAAGATTTTCCAGTGCAATAATATGGATACAGGGACTGAAATTTCCAACAGTGAATATTTGGGTTATATTCCCATGGTCTCTTTAGCTGAAAATGTTACCAGACAGGAAGCAGGCCCAGAGCAGGTCTGCCTCAGGCTGACCTGTAGTAGATTCTTTTTTTCTTTTCTTTTTTTTTTTTTAAATATATCTTTATTGATTTCAGAGAGAGGAAGGGAGAGGGAGAGATAGAAACATCAATGATGAGAGAGTCATTGATCGGCTGCCTCCTGCGTGCTCCCCTTGCTGGGGATCGAGCCCGCAACCTGGGCATGTGCCCTGACAGGGAATCAAACCCTGATCGCCTGGATCCTAGGTCGACGCTCAACCACTGAGCCACTCCCAGCCGGGCAGTATGTAGATTCTTGACTTCATTCAGGAAAGATTTCACAAAACATGTCCAGGTGATTTTGAGAGTATGTTTATTAAACCTAGGGACAGTGAGACAAAGGAAGGGTAGAAGAAGCAACAGGGGAGAGCCTAGGCGGTGTTCTTCTTTGGCTCCCTAGAAACATTATAGAAAAGAAGTGAGCCAAGAGGGGCTGCTATTAGCTCACAAGGAAGTCAGAGAAAAGTTGGTCTTGGAGACAGGTTCAGGGTTAAGCCCTGGACAAGCTGCTGCTCCCCGCTGCTCCCCTGGTTGCCAGTTTCCTGGGGACCTATAGAGTTTAGGAGGAAGTAAAAAGTTCATACCCCTGGAGGGGCATGGGCATGCTCTAGAGTGAGCCCATGCTGGTTACCTTTGTCTTGAGGGTGTTTATCTCTCTTCTGAGTGGGAAAATCTTAGGGGAGGTTTTCAGCAGAATGTTCATCAGCTTCCCAGGTGCATTTTTAATATGCAGATGCATCAAAATGAGCATATAGGGGAGTTTGGGATTATTTTTGGTCAGCTTTACTGGTTTACTTTTATCTTGGGTCTTCCTGGCTCAAATTGGGTTTTTGTTATTTGTTTCTGTTACTTCATCCATCCTTGGGTTTGGCTAGCACAAATGGCATTAATTGGGTCTCTGTTCTCTATCTCCCGACCAGGCTGATTTAAGCTATGTATTCTCTGGTCAGAGAGGAGAGGTATAAACCATTTTGCTCTCAAGTGTCGTTGATTAGGGAAGATAAGATCTTAACAATTCAATGGTTTGCTATAAGTCGTTCAAATTGTTTAATTACCTCAGTTTCCCCATTCCACTTACCCAGGAATTTTCCTAACTTCTTACAGTCCTGCTCAAAAACACTGCAGTTTTACCCACTGCTTGTTGAGGCAAGTGTGGCTTTGTAAAAGAGATATTTCAAAGGGTGCTCTATTTCTCAACTTAGTCCTGTAGGAGACCTCCATTTTTCTCTCTTCAATCTCACTTCACTTGCTTGCTTCTTTGAGAATGGGCCTTCATTAATGAGACTCCTCTTTAGCTGCAATAAATTTAAAGAAGTTCCCATTAGTCCTGTGTTAAGAAGGAGTTAAAGGCCATATCCTGACTCAGAATTAAAGTGTAGGTAGGAGAGAAATCTTTGCAGTGCATTTTCTACCTCTGATAGACTCTATTTCTGAAATACTATTAGTTCTTCCAGTTTAATAGTCTTGGCTCTTTGTATCTGCCTGCGGCAATATTTTCAAATACAGATTTACTTGTAATGAGACTCATTGGTGATGTTCTTTGATAGTTTTTTTTCCATAGACAGCTCTTCCATATATCATATGTGCATGAGGACAGAATTAGAGGGCAGAGAGTTGCTTACCCAATTCCAATGTGGCCCTTTATTAAATTTGTTTCTGTAGTTGTAGGTCTTGTTACTTAGAGTAGCTTCCACAAATAACCACACACAATGCTTGTGATAGTTTTTAATTTATTGCATCTTAGCTCTAAATCCACTTATCATTGCAAAGAGGTATCTAATCTCTTTAATTTTTTTTTTTTTGTCAACTGGCAAGGTATAAAACTTTGCCAATAGATAATGGTGGAAATAAATACAGAGAGCCCTTCATTCATTAGTGGTATTGATATTTTCTTTGCAGGCTCTTGTAGCACATTAGGGTTCAGCAGGGTTCACTCCTACGATGTGGACAGTTTTCTAATACCTGGCTCTGCAACATAACCAGCTGCACCAGCACCTGGCTCCTGCACTGTGTGAGTAGTTTCTTCAGCATCCGGCTCCTTCAGCACCCAGATTCTATGGTACACAGCAGTGTGCTGCATCCAGTGAGCAGTAGTTTCCCCTGGGTCCCCACTCCAGCAGTTTTACAGTGGAATGCCTGTGATGTGACATGACTTTCCCTGGCAACATGGAGAACAAATTTCAAGTAAGCTTCACTGGTGCAACAACATCGCTACTTCTCTGCCATCCAGTGAGGGATGGCCATTCATTTGCCAAAAAGGTCTGGATCTGAGCCCTAAGAGTCTCTTGTTTAGGTACTCTGTCTTAGCTCAAAGGGAACTGCTACTCCTTATATATGCTATGCTTATATTCTTTAGAATCTTCATTATTAATCTCTAGGCATAATGATTAATTTTGTGTGTCAACTTGGCTATTCTATGTTGACCAGTTGTTTAGTCAAACACTGCTCCAGATGTAGCTCTAAAAGCATTTTTAAATATAATTAACACTTATAATCCATTGACATTAAGTAAAGCAGTCTGTTCTTCAGAGTGTGGGTGGGCCTCACTAAATCAGTTGAATGCTTTAAGAGGGGAAGACTGAAGTTTCCTGAAGAATAAGGAATTCTGAGTTTTCAGTCTTCAGACTTAAAAGTGCAACATCAACTCTTACTTGAGTCTCCAGCCTGTCGGCCAGCCCTGCAGATTTGATATTTGGCAGTCCTCACAGTCTGATGAGTCAGTTCTTTAAAATAAATCTTCCAGTGTCTTTCTCTCTAAATTCTGTTTATTTTGTTTCTCCGGAGAACTCTGACTGATACTCACTAACCAATCCTTCATTAATTAAAACCCCTGTTAGAGTTAATTTATTTGTATTAAACTTTCCCTATACATATTACTGTGTGGTTTCTATTCCCTGATTGGATCCAACTAATCCAATGGTCTTGCCAATATACAGACAAAATAGAAGTTTGTGAGGGAAGCTTCTGGTGATAAGGTGGGGATCCTGAAAGATAACTTTCAGTATCAGGTGTTTCATATGTTTCTTCTGTGTGTTACATTTTTCTAGGTTTCTGCTCATCTTTGTTTGAGGAGAAGTGGGTGGGTACAAGCAACAAAAAACCAAAATCAACACAATCAGAGGTGCACATACACTTTAAAAATGAAATTAGAGTTATATGGGTATTTACTGAGCATATATCATTTTCCTAATTTATATTGTGAATACTTTTGGAACAAAAGAGAAAAGGTAAAGAACAGCAGTCATTATCTAATTAGAAAAGAAATCAATCACATTTGAATCATGTAGATAAATAGAATCATCACAAGTGGTAAAGTAATAGAAGAAATAAATATTGAAGAGCTCACAACTGGGAACAAACATGGAGAACAAAAAATAAACTTTATATTTTTCAATTTCAAAGAGGTTATTGTGTAGGAAAAGAAGCTTATGAGTTGTCTCATTCCTTCCCACCTATATAAAAATGCCTCCCAGTAACCTGAGAATCATTTTTTTTAAATCACCTCTCTTAAATCACTACAATCAATAATTCACCATGTTTGGCACTTCTTATCACAAAGATATATTTCAAATCAATTCACTTCTCTCCAATTGTACATATATTACACTAACCCTTCAATTTTTGGCCTTAGCTAATTCTTCATCATTTCCCCCCGGATTGCTGCCTTGGTTTTATAGTATCTTTCTAGATGTCACCCTTGCCTTCTGTAGTCTACTTAATCTCTAGAATCAGTCCAAGTGATATTTGAAAATGTCAATAGTATCATGCAAGTTTCCAACTTTAAGCTCATTGATAACTACCTATACTTTGACAACCGAAACTAACTTATTTAATATGCACTAAAGCAAAAACAAAAATAACGGCAAAAACTAACATTTATTGTGCTTTATCTTAAAGCAAGAACTTTTCTAAGTACTTTGCATATATTAAATAATTTATGACTACCTTATGCTTAATATTCTGTAGATATTATTATTCCATAAATGAGCAAAATAGGCACAAGAAGGTTAAACATTTGCCCATAAAACAAATGACTGCTACTACCAAATTTAAATACAGTCTAACTTCAGAAATGACCATGGTAATCTGCATGTTTTCCCCAGATTGTTGTTCAGCATAATTCTTCACAGGCATCTAACTCAGTTCTCTCACTTACTCACTATGCTCTAACTACACTGGTATTTTAACATTTCTACAACATATCAAACTCCTTTCCTTTTCAGGTCTTCCCACATGCTGTTTCATCTTCCTGGTCTGCTTCTCCTCCCACTGTGCACATGATTATTTTTAATCATACTTCAGGACTAAATTAAAAAAATTGCTCTTCTAGAAAATTACACGGTCACTGCTCAACCTAAAAGGTCCTATATGCTATTCTCCCGTAGCACCTGTATTTCTTTTATGTATTACACATGTGATTAAAAATGTATATTTTTATCCATTTGATTAATTTCTCTTTTCTCAAGTAAAGTATATAAGGACAAGGATTGAGTCTGTTTTGTTCACAGAAGAGTTTCCAGTGCCAAACAATAAATAGTTTATGGATGACTGAACAAGTGAAGTGTGGAGGCAGATCTCTTGATAGGAACTGAAGGGGTTCCATCTGGAAGCTCCTGTTATTTTTAAATACAGGATCTCTTTCTCAGTGAGGAATGGAAACGAGGTGGATGTGTGAGATACATGAGAA
This sequence comes from Miniopterus schreibersii, assembly GCF_964146895.1. Lineage (NCBI taxonomy): Eukaryota > Metazoa > Chordata > Mammalia > Chiroptera > Miniopteridae > Miniopterus > Miniopterus schreibersii. The sequence continues at coordinate 62,160,146 of NC_138106.1, read as the reverse complement.
GGTTTAATACACTGTTGCATAAGGTGAAGAATGAATATGTGATGTTAGCAATCTGTCCCAGGATATACTTGATTTTTATTTTTATTTTAAGTGGGACTCATTTTTGGTGGTATGAGAAGTATTTGAGTTTATCCATATTGGGAAGTATTTGAGTTTATCCATATTTGGGGTTTGGGCACATGGTTAAAGTGGAAAGACAGAGTTCAAGAAGCAACCTGGAACTAAAGGTCATTAGAACAAACACTGTATGTTAGGGGTGGAATGTAGGTTTTAAGATAAGATGAGCTAATGTTTTGGTCATGTCATAAAGCAGTTTGTAATTGAAATGGCTGTGCAAACAAGCAGGAAAGAGGAATGTTGTGGTAAGAGTGGGATATTTGAGCTCATGAAATCAGGAGAGCTCTTAGAAACAGGTGGCTGAGGTGTAATGGAGATGATCATTGGAGATGATGAACTGAGCAGTCAGTGTGTGTGGATGAGTGATCCATGTTGAGGCTGAAACCTCCCAAGATGAAAATAGAAGTTGAGGTGGTGATAAAAACTGTGAGACAAAAGAATTTTTTAATAATTTGATGGAACAGTGATTGCAAAGTAGCATCAAGGAACAATTAAGTCATCAGTATCAGCTCTGCATCATGAGGATAAAAAAAATGAAGTATCCCTATTTTCATAGAGCTATAAGATAAATGGTCTTTGAAATTCATATAATTTTATTTATGACAAACACATAAAAGAACTCTCCAAGTGATATCAAGGATATAAGTGGTGTGGTTAATTAGAGGGTACAAGTTTTGGAAAGCATAGTGGTAGATTTGGGGAAAGCAATGATAAAATGGTGATTAAGTTAATATCATGAACGGTATATAACTGTGTAGATAACAAAAAAGCAGAAAATGCTTAACAGTTCATGGAAGGGATAATCTCTTACACTGTGTTCATTTATCTAGGATAACATATGAGAGACAGGGTGAATTTTATCTTGACATTTTCTTGTAGGGCTGTAAACAACTGAGCTTAACATAATATAGGTGTAATATAGAATGTAAAGAAGTTCTTGTAGTTTGGTGATACTACTATTTTTCATAAAAAGATATTGGGAGTTGCCATGTTTATGTGTGGGTTTGCAAAAGACAAATGGAGCAAATGTTTATGTGTGAAAGGCAGCAATAGACAAATGGTTCTAAATGAGTTAGATCGGTACTCAGTGTAGTTTGGTTGCACTTTGACCATGCCTGCAGTGGGACATTCCCCTTGCCTTTTATCATTATCTGCTCAGATTAAAGTCTATTTGTTCTCTAAAATACTCAAGGTTTTTGAAAGCTGTATTTTTTTAAAATATTCTACATCAAAAGTCACATTGCTTTTCTGGTATGAAATATCACAAATGTTTCTGTTTTATTCTGTATCAACTATAAATTTCAGGTCTTACATAAAGTAGTAAATCTGTGCTTACAAAGCTATGGTCATTTCCTCTATAGCTAATCTCTGACACATGACACCTTATATTGAATCCACCTTTACAATCACTGAAACCTCAATTCAAGTTTTTAAAACATTTTTCTGGCATCCCAAAGTAGGGTGATTCAAACAAATATATCATGATTTGATTGGTCTAGGACAATTGCTGATATGGCCAAGATTTTACTCCTTTTTGTTTGTTTGTAGTTAGTATAGAACATAATATTTTATCTCCTGTCCAAATATTAAATGAATATGTATAATAATCAATACAGCTAAGTAATGTTATAACTACTTCAAGAGATATATAATGAGTGTGCACTATTATTTGGTGGAAATAACACAGGACAAGAATTATTTTATTATCTTCTTGGAAGTGCTTTGAAGAAATTCAATATTACCAACACATAAAGTATAAAATGGTAGTGTTGAGTAAGTTTTACTATATTAGTGAATATTCTGAAATTTCAGAGGAAGAAATTTTAAAAATATAAGCCAACTATGTATATATTACTAATTATCTAATCTCTTTATATATGTATCTCTATCTATATAAAGGGTTAAAACAAACATTATATTAGTATTTACATAGGATATGAATTTCAATATAATTCATTTATGGTAAAACTAATTTAAAAAAATTTAAACCCCAAATCAAATAATCTATCTTAGCATATTTTCAGAAGTCTATACAACATAAATGAAGAAAATAGAGTTTATTATTTGTTTCTGATTTTTCTTTGGAATTTAGAGCTATGAGAATAAATAAGACCACTCATTTTTCTGGACATAGAGAAGTGGCCAGTAGGAGTAGGTATTGAATGTTGAAAGACACATGCTGGAAAATGAATATTTAAATTATATATAATAAATTTAAATTACCTAGCTCCTATCTATAAGGACTAATATTGGAAGGTCTCCAAAGCAACTTTAAAAACTGTCTTCAATTTTCTTCTCTCCTTCTAACTTCCAGTTACTTTCATATTCACGTTCAATCTGTGAAGTACTGATTCCAGGTACAGATTCCATGAAAAACAAGGGCATTCCGTGATCTTTCAACTTGTAATATTAAATAATTTTTGGTACTTTCTAGATCGTTATTTGAAAACTGCATCACTAAGACCATGTGATTCAACTTTAAAACTTCACAGCTACTTATAATCATATTATTTATTAGTAATTAACTTTAGATCCATGCCATATGAATGATGGAGTAAGGACATTTGGTTAACAACTTGGTTATAATACGATATGGTATTTTGCCAATTTGTATACAGTAGTTCCTTCTTATGATTTAAACTGTGTACCATGGATATGATGAAGTCTCACACCAGTCCACTTCATTCCACCTGGGATGTAAATCATCCCTTTGTCCAGTATACACACTGTATAAATTACCCATGCTTTAGTCACTAGTAGTTTCCTTGCTTTCCTGATTGACTGTCACAGAATTGCAGCGCCATTCTTGTGTTCAAGTAACCCTTAGAGTAACCTAAGTCTGTGTCACAATGCCTACATCACTCACCCCACGTCATCTCATCCAGTGGTCATTGTATTGTCTTATATCATGACAAGAAGGGTGAGTATAATAAAATAAGATATTGTGAGAGAAGGACCATATTCACATAACTTTTATTATAACCTATTGTCATAATTGTTTTATTTTATAATTACTTTTTGTTGTTAATCTCTTATTGTGCCTAATTTATAAATTAAACTTTATCACAGATATTTATTTACAGAAGAAAATGTAGTATATACAGACTTCAGTACTACACACAGTTTCAGGCATGCACTGGGATGTCTTGAAATGTATCCTGTGTGGAAAAGAGGGGACTACTGTAATCTTGAAATGCTTCCTAAGAAGAATGTTAGAATGTCTACCTCAAAACACTGCTGATTGAATTGAAATAAGGAAATCTAAGTGAAAACAAAATGCAAAGGGCTTTTATTAGTAAGCTTATCAAATCTTACTAATAATGACACAAGTATTGGAAATGAATTTGATTGACTGTAGGGTTATCCCTCAGGTACAAATTTTACTTCAAAATGAAAAAGGAAGTAACCAGATTTATTTTACTTATGTCAACATTTCAGAAGAAAAGTTCTAGTGACCTGTAAAGATACCAGACAAAAAGTTTCTACTTAGCTACATGACAATTAAGTAAAATGAAGGACTTCTGGCTGCCACTCAAGATGCAAAAAGGTAAAAAGAGCTTTATTCATATCCAAATGACAAAAAATATGCCAGATAACCTGAAAATTCACAATTTTCTTGAACTCCCCAGAGATCTGAGGACCCAGGGTTCTGATTTGATTTTATCCTATCAAAAAACTTGTATTGCTAAAACAGTTGTGAAGAATACAGTTGGAGAGTTACATTACAAAATTTAAAGACCTACTATAAAGCTCCAGTGATAAGCAGTGTGGTTGTAACAAAAGGGCAGATGCATAGATCAGTGGAGCAGAATTGAGAAGTCAGAAATTAACAATAAGAAAATGAACAATCTCATTTCCAAATGAGCAAAATATCCGAACAGAGTCTTCACACAAGAAGCTCATTGGGGAAATGAAAATGAAAGCACAGTGAGATTCCATATCTATCAATTTCTTATCTATTAAAACAGCTCAAATCAAAATAAGTTGGTAACACCAAGCCTTAAGGATGCAGAGCAACTGGAACTTTCATACAGTGCAAACCGAAACAGCCACTTAGTAAAGTTAAATAAACACATCATATGAACCAACATCCCATTCACAGAAATTTACTCAAAGAAAATTAAAATGTTTTTCAAATACTCATATGCAAATTTTATAGAGGTTTTATTTGTAATTGTCCTAAACTGAAACAACCCAAGTGTTCCTCATTAAAGAAGTATAAACTATGGTATACCCCTACAAAGAATTCTAATCAGCAATAAAAAAGTAGTAATCTATTAATTTGAGCAACAATATGAATTAAATTTAAATGAATCATGCTAAGTGTAAAAAGTCAAATTTAAAAAATTAGATACTGTATGATTCCATTTATGAATGTTTTGAGAAGGTGAAACAATAGGTATCAGCAGTTTCTAAGGCTGGGGATAGGATGAATGATTGAGTATAAGGTGGCCCACAGAATTTGAAATTGGCAGAACTATTGTATATTTTTATTATGGTAATAATCACAAACATTATATGTTTGTCAATACTCACAGAATTATATAGTAAAAATGGATGAATTTTACTGTATGTAAATTATGTCTTAATTTTGAAAAGGTAAAAAATTCAAAATAAAATCTTTCTATGCAAATAGTGGGTGCACTACATGAAAGATTTTATTTATTTATAAGGTAATTAAAACCAGATCTGCCTGCTCTGGCCAGGTGTGGTTTAGTGGTTAGAGTGTTATCCAATGTACAAAAGGGCCATGGGTTCGATTCCAGGTCAGGGCATATACCCAGGTTATGGGTTTGATCCCATGGTTAAGGCAGGTTGTTGGAGGCAACCAATGGATGTTTCTCCCTCCCTCTCTCTCTCCCTCTCTCTCTCTCTCATCCTCTCTCTTTCTCTATAGAATCAATGAAAAAAGCATATCCTCCAGTGAGGATTTTAAAAAAAGAAAAAACAACTAGATCTGCCTGAGAGGCAATGAAAATATAAAAAGTGAATAATATACTATTTTTATACAATAAAAACAAAAAACGCAACCAAGACATAACTTTGTTTTGTAAATAAAATAAAGACAATGATGTTAGTCAGACATATAATATGAGATCACCTAATTTAAATCTGTTTAAAAAGTTTATTTAGCTCTACTTCTAAATATGAGTAATTCATGAATATAAGAATCGGTTCTATTTACCAAAATAAAAGAGGAAGCAGAAGCAGAAATGGACGGAGGGGGGGGGAGAGGGAAGAAATAGAATCAAAATATGAGGGAGAGGAGGGACAAAAGGAAGGATTCGAGTGTTCCTAAATAAGTGGGCACATTTTCAGAATGTCAATAATACAAATTAGACAAAAGATGTGATTAAGAAAAAACATAACTAAATACCACGGTGCTTCCAAAAGTGGTAAACCCAAATGTTAACAATTACAAAAAAAGATGGTAATGTTTTTTACTGCAGTCTGAATTTCTACAAAAATGACCATGACAGAACCTATTTAAAAAGATGCATTTGTAACATCTATTATTTGAGTCCAAATTCTGGGTACAATTCTATCCATTTAAATGTTTGGGTTGTTCACTAATAATCATCCCAGAATTTTGGTCAGTAAAATGAGAAAACTTTATTGTTCATAATGTTCAGCAGTTTTATGTTTTTGATAGGAAAGCACCCTCGAAGCTATTTATGTCTTATTAGTGGATGCATAAAAAAACCCTATCCCCTTGTGCAGACAAACAGCAAACGCACCCTGGATTATTCTACAAAAGATTCCACCTTTTCCTGTTTTATCTTTAAGACTCAGACACCTGAAAGAAACAAGTCTTTATGCTTTTTCCCCCTTGTATTGCAGACGGAAACCCACGCAGGACACACCCATTAACGTTATTGTTGTGTGTTCCCTCACAAATAATAAAGAGAATCTGTTTTAATTCATTTTTAGTAAATAAATGGTGAGTGCTAGGTCCTTTCTGTTTACTAACTAGCTGCATGAGTTCTTGCTATGTCAATTCTAAAATACTTTGATATCCCCTTCTCCTATCACTTCATTTCAGGGTGTAGAGAAGTGATGTTAAGAAATTACACAATGTTCTTGGCATTTTATTTATTTTTATTTATTTTTTACTTTTTTTTTAAATTAAAAATTTGCTAGATAATTTGTGCTAATGAGTAGAAGGTTCCCAATAGGGATTTTCTCCCCATCTGTCAAAATGTGCCCATACCTGGAGGCGATGAATGCCTTATCCTTGGGCTCTAACTCAAGGGAATGAATCTATTGTTGGAAATGTGAGGCCAGATGGAAAGAGGAGGTGGCTATAGCAAGGTGGAGAAGATTCGGTGTCAGGAATTTCTTATATGACTTCACAAATTCCAGGATGCCTAAGGAATGAGCTGGAGTGTGTCAGCTCAGTAATATGTGAGCTGAAGACAACAGCGATTCTGTGGCAAGCTGGTTGGTGATTTCAACAAAGGACAAATCTGCGTGTCCACCCTCCTTTTATGTGACATAGAAAGATTCAAATTCATCTTTCTATACGTGGTATTGTCTAAAGAATTTAATTTTCATAGAATTCAATAATTTTCAGGATTTATACTTTTAAATTCATAGCTGTACTCCCAGTCGATTTGCCTAGACATTCTATTTCCTAACCTTTCCTGTCTTGGAAATATAAACCATGTTTCTGGACCAATAATTTTCTATCATGCAATTTCTTGATGTTCATCTTGGGAAAGTTGTTTAATTTCTCTGTCTTATATTTCTTATCCGTACTGTGATCGTGATTATAACTACTACATACAGAATTATTACTAAGTTATATTAATTTAATGAAATAAATATATGAAGTTCTTAGCATAATCGCAAGCACATATTTGATATCTAATACATTTTGTCTTTTGTGATTCTGTCTTAATTCTTTCTGGCATTCAGCCCCCAGCAGAGTACCTAACATACATAGGCCCTGGCTTAATATGTACTGAGTAAATAAATATGTCTTTATAATATTTCTCCGAACAAGTAAATTTTATGTAATTTCCAAAAATAGTTCTTTGATGTGACAAACTCTTTCTGTGATAAATCTTAAGCAAAATGCTGGTTGACAGTCTTTAAGAAAAGAAATATTATTTTAAAGTTATTTCCATTATAACAGTGTAGTAGTTTTATTAGACATAACATTATATAATTGCTTATCTTGAAAAGAATTCCGAAGGAGTTGAATGCTTTTCCCCAAAACAATAAATGCCACAAGAAAATACACTATAAAGATGTATGTGTGGGTACATGTTTGTGTGTTGTGTTTGCACAATATCTATGTGATATGGCTTAAATATTATTTTTAGCAGTCTCTTGTTTGGAAATTACTAAAGGTCATCTTTATCATGTTATTTAAATGTTAATTTTTGGGATTTCACATTTTATGTTTGTTTTGGCCAACTGTTCAGTTTTCTTTTTATTGCTTTTTAACGCTTGTTTGGCATATGTCCTGCTCAGTGCTTTAGTTATGTTGAAATATGCTTTCACAGTTCTACGTGCTTACTTGAATGTTATTACCATGACACAGAAATCTATGCCTTTATTCTTTGAAATAAAATATATTCGTTATTTCTTACAATCTATAAGGTTTCAGACAATTTGTTTGCAATTGTAACTCCCAACTTAATTTTTGTTTTGTTTTCATTTTCTGATCTTGAAATTAAAAAAAAAAAAAATTGCGTACTGTTGGAACTACAATTCAGAACATTTATCTTTCATCTCTTTTTTCTAGCTGATGTCACTATATAATTATTAAAATTCTAACAAAAACATAATATTTTCATTTTATGTTCTATTCAGAAATATATAAATTCTAGAATGATATTATTAATTATAACATAAAACACTAATCTATTTAGTATTATGCCCTTTAAAAAAGGGTGTGAGATAAAATCATATTTAAACTGTGATAGTAGTAACCTTTCTAACCCTCCACATTGACTGTTCATCCAAGAATTATTAAAAATTAAATATTAAATTAAAACTGATTTTAAGGTATAGGAAAGTCTAAATTCAATTTCTGTAACTGTAACAAATACCTTTTTTAAAAGGTTATATACAGTCAGGAAATTCTTATTCCCTGGCTTTCATCCTATCCTACAAGAAAGCAAATAGACAAAAGGTAAAAATGCTATTGTTGCCATCTCAATTTGCTGCACAGGGCTCACTCATCTAGCATTAAAGGAGTTACACAAATTAGGTGTGATTGTGGTGTGCTAGTCTTATAATTAGTACTTTCTAAATCTATTCACAAGAGCCAACCACCTAGTGTTAGTCACATGCAATTTAGAAAGCAAGAAATTTACATGAGGTAAATGATGGCAGTTTCCAAAAAGGAGTTAATCATTAAGGGGGGGAAAAAACAAAAAACGCCTCTTGGTATTTATTGTTCACAGCACAAGAGAAAATCATTCATATGGCTGTAATTTTTAATTCCAAAAGAATTCCTTCAGAGTTTAGCTTAGATTAATGCCCAAGTGTCATTAAGTGTTTCTATACCTTTCTGTTCGAGACTGGAGCTGTTATTAAACTACAAACTGATGAAATTTTTGTGCCAAAAATACAGCTCAGGTAACATTTGAGGTACAAAGAGGCAATCAGCGATTTAAAATCACTGCTTTGTTATACTGCAGAAAAACAGAACTTCTGGGATAGAAACTAACCGAGAAGTTTAATGACAGATTGTCCGCCGTACCTTCTGCCAATAGTTACCTAACAAAAAATGACCAACGTGGCTCACCTTAATCTCTGCGAGGCCAGAGGAGGCCGTTGCAGCCGCCCAGCCCCTAAGCCTTGTGTCAATAGCAGGAAATGAGACAAACGGAGGGCTCTTCATCAGCTTAACTATTGCCCATGAGTAACACCACGGGCGTCAAAAACAGTCTGTGCTAAAGCAGCTAAGGCAATTGTTAGCCCACTGACTTGTAAAATTAAAGTGGCCAAAGATAGGAGCATGAATACACTCTGTAATTGGGAGAAGTAAGCCCCCTGCAACAATGGGGATATCTTGAGGCCAAAATTGAAAAGTTTCTCTTTAGCAAATTTCAGAGGTTGGGTCATTTTCAATTCTGTTATTATCAGGTCCAATCATTTTTTTCCCCTCACTGCCCTTTATTCTCCTTCACAACCTCCTTATTTTCTAATTCTTTTAAATTCTTTTATTATTCCCAATTCTGTTCTGCACCCAAATTTCTACGTTCTAAGTAATATCAGTGGGAGGTTTTGAAGACGTGCTGCTATATAAATCTGCCTTATGGGTAAAGGTCAAGGACATGTTAATTAATCCTGGCCCTGAGTGAATAACATATATATTGAGCATAGGACAGGTGCAAAGAAAAGAAATGGTGGGACAGAATTCCAAACCACAGCACCGCAAGACACTAATCTGCCTTAAAAGTACCTGTCTGTTAAAACCAAGACATTCTTCCTTCTCACAGCCTTTTTTGTGAAAATGCTTTAAAAACTTATACAAATGTAAGTAATGTAAATGCATTGTTTTTTAATTAACATTATTATTAATATGCCCCCTATTGCTAGATAGATGTGTGTTTTTCTTCCGTTTAACCATGCTCCATTTATACCTTTTTTAAAAAATACGTCTTTATTGATTTCAGAGAGAGGTAGGGAGAGGAGAGAGAGAGAGGTAGAAACATCAATGATGAGAGAGTCATCCATCTGGTGCCTCCTGCACGTCCCTGACAGGGAATCGAACCCCCATCGCCTGGATCCGAGGTCAATGCTCAGCCCCTGAGCCACGCCGGCCGGGTTCCACTTACACCTTTTTCGACACTATAACTTCCGTCAGTTTGTAAATAAGAGCAATGAAAGATAATGTCTGTCTTTTCCATTATCTCTGCAACTATCCCCCAAAAAAGAAAGAAAAAATGCAAACTCAGAACAAAATGAGCTTTGCAATGAGCCCTGGGTTTTGTATTTTTGAACAAGGTATTTAATCTTTAATTTCATTGTAAAAGAGGGATAATACCTAAATGAAACCACTATTGTGCAAATTACACATGATGATTTCTTACACTATTCCAGATACATGATAGGTACTGTGTAAATACTAAGCAAGCATAAACCAATCAATAATATTTATATTTTATAAATGAAATACAGACCTGTAGCTTTTCAGCGCATTTTTGGACATTTACCTAGGAAACTTTTGGCTATATTATTGGACGGATAGCATTCAATAATTTCAAGTGTATTTTCTCAGCACTGAACTGCATTTGCTTTCAAAGTTGGTTAGTAAGCGTAGGTTTTTCAATATTGTGAAACACTCACACACACACATACACACTACAAGTTTTGGAGAAACATATTATTCTTTATTCTATACATCTTAAAATTATTATATAAAAGAATAGTTAAAATGTATAATAAAGGTAACTTTAAGCTGGTTATGGAATCTAGAAATTGTTACATCATCAAGAGAAAGATATACAGAATTTGGATTTTTTTATAATATGAATTATCATGTTGGGTACCTGTTGCTTTCTTCTATACTGCAGCCTGCTAGCCTGGAACATGTTGATTATTTTTGTCTAGTGGCACTTGATTGCACAATAAATAACTAATTTTCAAGAAAAATACTTTATTCTATAATATATTCAGATTATCTTTTTGAGTTTCTAAAATAAATTCAAATAGTTTCCTGGAGAAGATGGGAGTTGAATGCAAATGTTGTTTTTTAAAATCCAGATCTTATTGGAACTAAAAAAAGAAAAAGGGAAAATAATAAATTTCACAAAAATACTAAAAATAATTAGCATTTGATTTTGAGCTTAAGAAAAAGTGGCAGTAATATGTTATGTACTGGAAAAAAATAGTGTCAATATAGTACAACTAGCACCAGATAAAGAAAGAAGTAAGCAGACTTTTAACTTACTAGAGTGAACAGAATGGCTTCTAGTTGGGGAGGTAAATAAAAATGTGGTAGAAGAGACTCACTAAAATTCTTAACTAGGGAAAGGCCAGGGGTTGCACACAGGGAAGACTGGTTTTATCATTTCTTCCCCTAGAGTGCCTGGGAACATGTCAGGAAATACATGACTTCCCAAGGAGTGAGCTTGATGCTATCACTTTATATTTGGAACAAAGAGCTTAAGACCTGTGCTGTCCAAATCGCCATATGTCACTTGTGACTATTGATAGCTTGAAATGTGACTAGTCATAATAAATAGTATACCCATCCACAGGTTGATAATATTAAAAAAATATATTATGTCATGGCTGATTTGTACTGTGCAGTTAGGCTTACAATAGTTGCATCTGTACTGAACATGTACAGGCTTCTTTTTCTTGTCATTTTTTCCTAAACAATACAGTATGACAACTGTTTACATAGCATTTACATTGTATTAGGTATCCTGGATAATACAGAGATGATTTACAGTGTATAGGAGAATGTGGGTGGGTTATATGCAAATATTTTACCATATTATATAAGGGACTTGAGCATCCATGGATTTTAGTATCCACAGGGATCCTTTAAACAATCCCCTGCTGATACTGAGCGATGACTGTATATAAAAAGAATTTAAAACATCTAATTAATAATCTTTCTATCAATTACATTTGAAACAATATTATGTTACATTTGGATCAAGTACATTTGGATATATTCTGTTAGAAAAATATATATCATTGAAATAATTTCACCTGTTTATAATGACTTTTTAAACAGTAATTTCTAGACAGTTTAAAATTACATGTTTGACTTTCCCTTGGTGCTCACAGTATATTTCTATTAGATGGTGGTTCTCTAGAAAATGGAGAAAAAATAATGTCATGGTTCTGATGAGCCCTTGACAGGATAGCAATGTCAGATAAGAAGCACAGAGTAAGGGCATTGTATTCAAGATAGTGCCAAGATGCCCTGGTGATGCAGAAAACAAATAATTATAGGATGCTGGCAAAGTAACCCTGGTATATTTGAGCATTTTGAATTTCAAATGGGTATTAAAGATTCAGGACAGTAACCAACAGAACTTCTGGGTTATTTAACTTTGATTTCTAGTACTGTATGAGTGTAGAATTACCTTTATAAGTCTCAGAAAACAGAAAGTAATCATGAGACATATAAAAAGATACAGTAATTCAAAAGAAGAGACCCTGGGGAAGAACCAAATTAAATGTTTTATGAAATATACTCTTTGCATTCACAAATAAGAAGGTTCAATAGATTATTGCATTGATAGATCCAGAAAATGCAGAGATAAAGAGAAAAATAGACAAAGACAGATTGTGTCAAGACTAAAATATCAAAAACTAGCATGCCAAGCATAAGGGAGGCAAGGATGAGTTTACTAAGGAGCAATATAGCGTAATTTTCAGGGCTCCTCCTTTGGGAAAGTCCTTTTCTAGGGACTGGAAGATGTTTGTAATTCTGTATTTGTTTCTTTATATTTATATACATATTTATTTATATTTATTTTTTTAATATGTCTTTATTGATTTCAGAGAGAGGAAGGGAGAGGGAGAGATAAAAACATCAATGAAGAAAGACACGCCCCCTACTGGGGATCGAGCCCACAAGCTGGGCATGTGCCCTGACCAGGAATCAAATTGCGATCTCCCAAGTCATAGGTGGATGCACAACCACTGAGCCACGCCAGCCGGACTTTATTTATATTTCTTAAAGAGGATCTCTGATAGCATAAGTTTCAAGATCCTCAAAACCTGTAGTGTCTCTGGTACACTGAGGAACTATTGTATATCACAACCACTCATCCACGTTTCCCCACAAATATTCACTGAACATCTGATTTGTACCAGGCATTTTTGGGAAAAGTCAGTGATCCCATATATTGCTTACCTTGCCTTAAAGGGAGCAGCTCTCTAGCCAAAGAAAACAGATAAGAAACATATTAGGATTGGTTAATACAGACCATGAAAAGTAGAAAAAAATATATATATATAAAGAATTTTTCCACCCAATAAATAAACTCACTTTTTTTCCTAATTTCCTGGTGTATATAATATTCAATCTGACTGCCAAGATATAGCACACAGATAAGTTAGTCATTCATTTTCTCAGAGTAGACCAGATGCTAATCTAAAAAATGAACACCCTGAGTAATTTCCATAGGGTAAATATAAATCTAAATATACATGTGTACATACACATGCACATGCTCATAAACTATGCATTTGATTATGGGGCTATAATTTTTTTAATACTTTACCATGTTTTCAATTTCTGGAATAAATATTACATTTTAGTCAAATCAAATAAATACTTCTAAAACTCTAAGTTTTCTTTATAATATTTAGCGAGTGTTTCTTAAGATCTCCTACTATAGGAGGGTCATGAATATGTGAATACTGTTTGCATTTTTATTGGTACCAAGGCAGAATTTCAGAGACACAGGTAAAAACTTGCCTGGACTTAACCAGGATCTCCACATGCACTTACAATTTGCCTGGCCAGCTGGGGAGAGTGGAGGCTGAGGAGACAGCAGAGTGCTGTTTCTCATTGACTGGGTAAATGGCTTCCTGTCATGCTTGTTGATTGAAGTTTCACTGTATAAGGTTATTTTCCTTACAAAGGGGACTTTTACAGAAAACAAAGAAGAAAAATAAGAAATGCAAAAGTAGATGAGTACATGAGCACATAGTGTGAATATTTTCATTTTATTTACTGAGTAGAATGAAAAGATGAAAGAGGTAGACAACTGACAGCCTGAAGAAGAAATGAACACATGCTTAATCAACAAGTACCACAGAGCAAAGGACATATACAAACTTTATTATATCAATGAGTGATGATAAAAAAAAGTAAACACATTTTCGCAATAATTGATATTCATTTTTTAGAATCTTAATGAAGAAAAGTAATATGAATGTAATGATCAATTGACATTGTGTTTCCTTGTTTGATTAAATGATTTTGAGTGCTGACAGTGAGTCCCATTTTCTCCACATTTTCAGGTATTTGTCTGATTTATAGCTTCCAATAAAATCATTGTCATATCCAGAGTTCAGTGTCAAATAACTTATGAGTAGATGCTGTGTGCTGCCAGAGGTTGTTGGCGAGTCTCCATGTGGTCTGATTGAGGGTCACCAGGTAGCTTTCCACACTCAAAATTATCCCTCTTGGTAGCTGCCAAAGAATCTGATATTCTATTAGTGGAGATTTTTTCCTATGGAATAAAATCTTAAAATGCTAATACAAGGAAGAGAGAGCAAATATAAAACTACTGTCCTTATTTAATACATTAATAAAACATATCGTGTGCATTCCAAGTGGCAGATAGCCAAGAGCAAGAAGGGACTTGGAATGAAATTCACAGTAGGTAAGCTTTGAGAAAGGACATGAGGCGAGATCTAGCAGTGCTTCTGCGTTACACCCAGGGTGGGTTGGAGGAAACATGCAGGGGGTAGGATGGGAACCACACTGTATAAATGAGCATTATGGAAAGGGAAGGAGGTTTCATAAATGGAAAATAAACTTTATCAGAGTTGGCTGTAACGGAAATTGCTTAGTCTGATAAAAGGCGACTAGGAATGGATGATTGGTGGGGGTAGAACACAAAGGACAGTCTGGTGGAAAATAGGCAACTATTTGGGGATCCCACAAAATGAATCTATAATGAACATGAATAGGCTACACCGAAACATTTAAATGTCAATATGCAAAGCCTAGTCTAGGAGCTGGTGCTTATCAGCCCCACTCTGTCATATACCATTTTTCCATTTCTCCCTGACTCCCACACATAGCTGCTCTGCTTGTGATTCTTTCCTCCTTGATTTCTATCTGATTCAACAGTGGTCATGAAAAAGAGGACATTAAAGCTGCCCATCTTTAGAGGAGAAAATATTTCAGAGCATCAATTCATGCATGTCTCATTTTAGGGTCTAGAGAAGCAGAAGTTGAGGCAGAATATAGAGTGTGAGATGTTTGTCAGGGATCAGCACCTGAAGAGGGTGGGAGCAGGAACACTGAGCAGAGGAAAACAGTCAAAATGCATCCCAGGCCCAGCAAACGTCAGAGAACCTGGTGAGGAGCTCTGGAGCAGGTATTGCCCACGGCATTGTCACCCATTAGGCTGATATAGATGGGGACTTTATGCCAGGGCTCAGTGAACTGTGACCAGCCTGCTATGCCACCTATCAGCTCGTGAGCTAAGATTTTTTTTTTCACATTTTATAATGGTTGAAAAAAAATAAAAAGAAAGATACTATTTTGTTAAATAGGTAAGTCTTTAGAGTGGTTTAAAATTTTTTAAATCCTATTTTAAAGTATTGCATCATGTTAATCATTAGCATAAGTGCAAGCCTCCCATTTCTGTTAACCTCCAAATAAAATCCAAACAGTTAATGTGAGTAATATCAATTCCTAAATTGTATGTACCGAGCTTTCTTCCTTTTAATAGTAAAAGTTAATTTTTCTCCCTAACATTTGTTGACTAACTTGGTAATAAAGATGATTGAATTAAAAATAAATAAGTTACTTAAAAAATAAAATAAAAATTATATGAAATTCAAATTTCAATGTCCATAATTACAGTTTCATTGGAACACAGCCACTGTTATCCCTTATGTATGATCTTCGCCTGCTTTTGAGCTACAACAGCAATGCTGAGTAGTGGTGACAGAGGCTCTATAGCCTATGTAGCCTAAAACATTTACTCTATGCCCCTTTGCAGAAAAAGTTTGCAAACTCTGCCGTTGTTCCTCTGCCTTATTCAGTTACCAGGGGCAAGTGACCCTTGGACCAGTCAGCTCTCTGCTGCTGAAACAAACCCTTAGCTGACAGCCACAAACCGTCATCTGACCTCCCTCCAGAGCTGGGCAGCGAGCTTTTTCTTTAAGAGGTTATAGTGGCACCTTCCTATGTCTACCACAATATTACTTTCAACAAGTCACATTCTAAAGGAAAGCTATTCAAACTAGAAACTGTCAAATTTAAAATAAAAATCCCTTTTTGCAGTTCTACAGCCATATTATATTAGCACAGCTGTTGGTACACTAGGAAAAAATTTTATTTATCTTCCATCAAAAAGCTTGGAAATTACTGGCTATGATTAACATCTCAAGACATAAAAAATCTATGTTACAATTATATTGTTCCCAGAGAGCTTTATTAAATGAGTGTAAAAGCAGTTTTAATAAAAACAAGTTACAGTTCTCATTATTCATGGGGTTTTAGCAAATGCATACAGGCTTCTTCATCAATTGTTTAATTATTACACATGATCATGTTGAAAAGGAAAAGAGCACAGTAGGACATTTCAAATATCAAGTATTGCCCTGCTTTAGGTGAGAACTGGCCTTGTAAATTTTTCCTGAGCCCCAAGAAATGTCCAAGTGTTTCAGTTCTCCCTCACTGGTTATTGTTTCCTTAAATACTTTCATGGGTTCCATTCTAAAGCTTTTTCCTATAATAGACTCTGCTTTTGTGACTATTTTCTCTGAGAAATCAGATTCAGTACTCTCTCTTTTTCCTCTTAATTGGCATTTTTTGGGCTCTAATTACAATACTTTTCATCAGTTCTTACAAACACTTGAGCACAAAAGAGAGTTTTCTTACTGTCTCTTTAACGGCGGCTAATGTGTGAAGACATCTAATAAGCACTGTCCATTTTAAGAAGATCTTTGTTAGAGTCCCCATTAGCCTATTTGCCAATTGCCTCCCCCCCCAAAACACATCAAATTTAAAGGAACAGTTTGGCTTTTAGGTTCTAAACTCTAAAGACTAATTATACTATCATTTCTATTCAGAAATCTTATGATAATTATAGATACATTTTTATTTGTAAAGTTTTTTTGATAATGTTTTCTTTGTGTGTGTTTTTTCATTAGAGTATAAAGGCAACAGTTACACTACCTTGGTCACCACTGTATACCCAGAAAGTAGCAATTATTCAATGAATATGTGATGAGTTAAAATAAACTAGGTATGTGAAATTGAGAGTCATTTGCTTCTTGATAATATTTAAAGCCTTGGAGTATATGAAATGATCGAAGAAAGAGGTTAACAATAGAAGCTTGTGTAAAAGAATATAAGCCAAGAAGAGCCAAAGGTACAGAAACTGCCAGAGCAGAAAGGAAATAAGAAGAGTCTTTATCGTAGAAAAGGGAGTGTTTAAAGAAGTAAATGCTTGTGCTGCATGCTACAGAGACTTAAAGTCATGTGGGAATTAATAGACTCCTGAGAAATGTAATGATGTGGAAGTCATTGGTATTTTAAAGGTGAGGAAATAGTTGCAGAATTGATTACGCTTTCAAGGCCTGTGGTTGTAAAAGAGAAGGACTGGATGAGGTATCTACTAGAGGGAGATGACCTGTTCAGAGCCACTCCTGCAGCCTGCATGTACCTACCTATTCCCTTGACCTATTTAAATGTTTATTTCCCACTTTGCAGTTAGCACATTTGAGCAAGTTGCCAGCATCTGACTTCAAGTAAACAGAACCTGATCATGACTCGCAGGGACACTTATCAATAGTTAAGAAACTTAATAAATATTTAGGATGGAAATACTCAATAAAATATGTTATCTTTCAACATTCTCTAGAAAGTACAAAATATTAAATAAATTAAAACCTTTCACCTCATTGCTAGTTAGGCATGAGTTCACACTGTCCCAAGAAAGGTCTTTCTGTAAAGTTAATATCCACAGAGTATTTTAGTGCAGGACATCATTCAAAAACATGTTTTCCCATGCTTTAAGACAGTGATTTTCAACCAGTGTGCCTCAAAGATTTTTTTAAATATATGAACCTGACTATTTAGTCAGGGGTACTGGCCTCTTTCTCCTTAGATTGTCAAATAAAAAAATGACAACAGCCAACACAACAATAGCCATTTGGGGTGAATGAATCAAAATTATACCTATTTTTTGTAAGATCACCAAAAAATATAATGTATACTTCGGTGTGCCACAGAATTTTAGTAATTAGTTGGTGTGTGCAATGAGATGAAAAAGGTTGAAAATCACTGCTCTAAGATATAGAATTAACCGACGTTTATTTTTAATTATGGACACTAAAAATATCTGAAATCTAGTTCTTATTTACAAGGAAATTGTCTTGCATTGACAATAGTAATGTCTTCTCAAGAGGGAAGGCCAAAATCATTGAATTGCTTCCCAATAATAAAATGTTCCAGATAAGCCTTTGAAGGGGAATGTTACGTGACAGGCATGCACATACACACACTCACACACACACACACACACAAAATCTCTGCACAAATATTCAGTGAAAATAACTTATAAATCAGATAGCACTAAATTAGAGAGTCCCAAGGTGCTCCAGTATAGATTTGGAGTCGATATTTTGGTTTTTTGCAAAGACAGGGCGTGCTCCCTTAGATTCTGAGAGGATTAGAAAGGAACCTCTCTGAAGTCTTAAAGTATTCCATCATTTCTGTATATAATAATCTTCTTCTTATACTCCATGGAAAGTTATCCATAGCTTGACTATATAAGTTGATGTCTAAACTGGGCATTTTGACAAGAAAAAGAAATAATGCCAATTCTTACAGCAGAAAAGCAGGGGAAAACTGGGATTTTTCTAGGCAGTCACCTTAAATTAATTTAACCTTTCAAAGCCATGGTTTAATAATTTGTAAAACACACATACCTCTTAGAATTGTGTTGATGATTAAATTGATAATTTATGTAAATAACTTTAGGCATAGTAACAGCTCTCTGTATTTGTATTCATATTTGTATATATGTATGTATATATTTGTATCAAAACTATATTATTTACTACTAGTATTTTATTATTTAAGCTTAAATACTAAGAGAGCACTAGTTTATCTTACTTGGCATTGATACTTTGTAACATTATTGTTACTAGCATTTCTTTATCACTTTAATGCTAAATTATTCCTTGTGATTAAGTATAAATATACCTATGAAACAAAAACTAACCAATTTTTTTTTTTTTAATTCTCACCCAAGGATATTCTTTCCAATGCTTTTCAGAGAGAGTAGAAGGGAGAGAGAAAGAGGGAGAGGGAAATATCGATGTGAGAGGGACACATCTATGGGCCACCTCTGGCACTTGTCCCAGTTGGGGAGGGAGATCAAGCCTGCAACTAAGGTTGTGCCCTTGGCCAGAATTAAACCTGGGATCCTTCAGTCTGTGGGCCAGTTCTCTAACCACTGAGCCAAACCGGCTAGGGCAAAACTAAGTGATTTTTAAAACATGCATTCTCAAAATTTGTAGCCATAAAAAAAGCAATAATGGCAATAACAGGCAGAAAGAAAGAAAAGGAATAAGGAAAAAAACACAAAAAACTGAAAATGTCTTGTCCTGAAAATATCTATTATCCATGGCTCAAATTACTAATTTTATATGAGATATTTGAGAAACATGTAGGTATTCATGCCTAAAGTATGAAAGATGCTTGCTCGAGTCTGAATGTTTATGTTTCCTCAAAATTCATATGTTGAAAACCTACTACCCAAGGTGATGATAAGAGGTGAGGCCTTTGGGAGGTAACTAGTGTTCTTATAAAAGAAGATCCAGTCTGGCTGGGCGTGGCTCAGTGGTTGAGCATTGACCTAGGATCCAGGAGATCGGGGTTCGATTCCCGGTCAGGGCACATGCCCTAGTTGTGGGCTCGATCCCCAATCGGGAGCGTGCAGGAGGCAGCTGATCAATGACTCTCATCATTGATGTTTTTTATCTCTCTCTTTCCCTCTCCCTTCCTCTCTCTGCAATCAGAAAACATTAAAAAAAAAAAAGAAAAAAAAAAAGATCCAGAGAGCTCCCTTACCCCTTCAGCCATGTGAAGATATAATGAGAAATCAGTGACCCAGACGATGGCCCTCACCTAATCTTGCTGACGCCCTGATCTCCCACTGCCTGACTGTGAGAAATAAATTTCTGTTACTTTTGGTCTACGGTACTATAGCAGCCCAAAGGGACTGAGACAATGTTACAAATGCAAAAATAAAAATGGCACTGGTTCCAGATAATAATCCAGGGCTTAATTTTCCCACAAGTTTCTTGGAAACAGCAAAAGATTACATGACAAAGAGGTTCCATTGTTCAGTAAATTTGTAAACCTTCAGTTAAACAAATGTAGAGAGGCTAAAGTTTATTTATTTGTGTTCTACTTTTCTTCTATGATTGTCTCAGAAACTTTAATGTTTAATGTATATTATAAATCTCCAGAGAGAAAGGGAGCATGAGGCTTTTTTTCTAACAGAGTTGACTGTAGAGCCCATTTAAAAAAATTCTTGTTTAATGATTTGCTGTGTCCTAAGGATTCTCATTGTGGGCATACAGCCATTTGTCCAGACAGTGAAAGGCCAATGGGGCTCAGGAAATCTGGATCACTCAGACTCTGTCTTCCTGGCTTTTGTAGATACAAAAAGCCTAAGACCTTCAATTTCTTACTCTGAAATTTATTAAAATATTCAGTTTTAGCCTTTCTTACTCTTAAATAGTAGCTGAAAACATCCCATCACAACCTATATTTTCCCTCAATGATATCTACACACTAGAAAGCCCACTCAGCATATTGGCTATATTGTGTCAGCTTCTCAATAAAGCAGAAAATATATGGTATTTTATTTTGCAGACTTGCAAGTCATCATAGGTCCAACCCTCAGAAGGGAAAATGGCCAAGTAAAGAATTACCGGACTATTTTCATTGACTGTCATTTTCCTATTCTATGCTCTCTCTCACCCTGAAAGAAGGTGAAGGTCTGCCTGGGTGAGATCCTGTGTCAGGGCTCTACAATACCTCTCATCCTGCTCTGCAGTTCCCTCAGTATTGAAAGGAAAGGGAACCTGTCTTCCCTGGTAATCATTCAGCAGCTAAAGACTTCTTTCCCTGGTGAGGACTCTATTCACACTGCTAAAATTGCCATTTTGTGCAATGAATCAGAGTCTATTGAGTCGCTAGAGCATTAATATTAGTTTCTACCTATGCCAAGATTATTTCCTTTGTAAAGAAGTCTAGCATTCCACCAAGGCTTCCACTTCCTGAGCTTTACGGGGCCTGCGACTCCTTAGCATCTCAGCAGCATGGGCTGCAAGAACAGATCCAGTCCTGCCAAGGTGAAGTGTCTGTGATCAGGACTTTGCACAGGCGACTTCGATTGTCAGGTATTCTGCAAAAACATTCAGATCTTCCTTTCTACCCCCGAATTGTTTTACGGCCTCACAAATCCTCAGTGTAACTGGTCTTCCTGTCGCTGAACTTCCTCCCTCAGAGCGAGCCTCTATATCGTAGCAACATTATAAGCAAATACCTGAACTATAACCCTCCCACCTAATTAAAGTGGCTATTTATTATCTATAAAGGCAACTGTTTGTCAGAGTTCTGCTTACCTCCCCACTTTCGCCCAGGCTTTTTTTATTTCTTTGCGACTAGAAAATTCTTACTCCAAACCCAGCTCAGAAGTCTTCATGTTCTTTTATTCACTACTCACTCAGCTAAAATTTAGGGGTTCACATTATTTACACTCACACGTTTATTTATTCAATGAATGTTCATTGGCCATCTTTTGTGTGTCATAAACTTTTCAGGACACTACAGATATATTAAGTAATAAAGGAGAAAAAACCTCTAGCTTCATAAATTTTAAATTCTATGAGGGATAAAAAGGCAGTAAGTGAAATATATAAGAAGCACATGATACCACGTGGGAGGTGCTAGAGAGTCCCAGAAAGTGTATAAGGGTTGGCTTAATTTTTAAAAAGTTGGTTGGGATAGACATCCAGAGAATCTAACATTTCAGAGGAGGCTTGAAGGAGTGAGAGTGCAGCTACATGTGGCTCTTCAGGGGAAAGCCCTCCAGGGTAGAGAAAAGAGACGATGCAAAGAGCTTTGGGTGGGAGAAGGCCTGACATGTTGGAAGACAACAGGAAGGTCAGTGAAGACTGGTGCTGACAGGTCAGAATTAACAAGGTAACTGATGTAAGTAAAATCCAAGAAGTAAAGAGGACCCAGGTGATAAGGCAACCTGTGAGCCAGTAAGGAAATTTGGCTTTTGATCTGAATGAGACGGTGAGGTACATCTAATGAGATGATAAACGAGAGGACTGCATTTGAGCAGCAGTGAGGTGCTTTTCCCTGTATATTTCCCCTTCAGATTCATACCCCTCCTGTGCTGGGTGTGCATTAGCCGAAGTTTTCTGTTTCTCTACATTGGATTCCTTGAAACAAGAGATCCAACACTTGACATACAATAGGGATTCCATAAAGAATTAACTGAATGGCTCCATCAGTCAACACATTTTTAATAAGGGCAATTTAATTGAAGATTTAGTTACCAAAAATTACAAAGTGAGACTCTATTTGGATATCTAAAAATAAATTGGTGAGGACAAATTGAAACATTCTACTCAATTCATTTTATCTGCAGCGTATTTCCCCCAGGCAGCATACTCTACTGGGGTTAATCACACAATTCCAAACAGTTTGCACCAAATTAAGTACCTTTAAAATTTTTTGCTATGAAATTCAAGTAATATTTGAACCTCACAGATATGTCGGAGACATATTATCTAATATTTTGACCTGCACACATAAAATTGCCATTTTAGAAACACGCAGGGGAGTATTCACAGTTAAACTAATTTATTTTTTACATGCCCTATTATAACTAACAGCATATGAGTCTGCTACTTGACAGCACAAAAGAAATGTACTTGTAACTTTGACTATTTTTCATTTTATGTTTTAATTTAGAAATTAAAAAACAAAAACAAAAAACAACAACACACACACATTTCTCCCTCAGGGTTGAAAAGAATGAAGTGTTTGAAATAACATTTAGTAATTAGCTTGGGGGTGACCAGTTCTGAAGACATATTCTAATCATTTTTTACTCACTTACAGAGATGTCTGTGATGCCCAAAACTTGCACCAGGGTTTCTCTTGATTAAATCATATATTTAGCCATGGAATCCATAGCGAAAGAATATATGATATATTCTCATTGATTCTATCAAATTTGCAGCCTACATATGAGAGTAAGACTGGTTAGTGACACTGAGTATACAGCAATAAACAAAACTGACCAAATTCTCTGGTTCCATAGAATTTATTTTCTAGTAAAGGGATAAAAACTAAACTAAAATAAATATATAAGTTAATTACACAGTGTGTTATTTTGTCAGTATGTTGTTAGTTATGGAATTTGAGTACATGTCAATCTAGGAGTTGTACCCTCCATAGGTGTTGCTAAAGAGGTATAACTTGGATTTATAAAATGGCTCAGGATTTTTCTTTACTTTGGTTTCCCCTAAAAATAAAGCCCAAAGCAAAGGCTTATGTGCACTAATCTCTCAGAGGATATAATCCTCGGGAGCAGCAGTGAGAGAATATCAGAGTGAATTGGGGAAGGAGAGACTTATACGGGGGTGTATTGCTTAACAGGCTACTTTGTGATATCCAATGAAATTGATTTCTACCTCTCATGAAATAATTTCTAAAGAGCTGTGTAAATGACTGTTCTATGGACAGTTCCTCCAAGAGAAGGAAGGGGAAGAATGGACCCAGTGGCTTCCATGTTTAACTGGCCAAAGTTTTACCACAGGTTGTTCATGACTTGGTGTTAACAGGAAACCCCCAGATCTGGAGACAAGAGGCGCACGGAATGAGTGTGAGGAAAGGTTTTGTCAGGTATGTCTGCATGAGGATTGTGGGAACTATGTGAAACTAGGCACCAGCATAGCTAAATCAAGGGGGAGATGAGTTCAGGAGGATCTGAGTTGGAGCTTAATAGACGTCTGAAGTAGGCCTTCAGCCCGACAACTAGAGCAAAAAAAGGTTTTACTGATTTATGTATTTGGGTTTTCTGTAAGTTTGCCAAACAAAGAAAATGTGAAACCACTGATCCTTCTCAAGCCTCAGATTGTTTGCAGATGAAAAAACAGGTCTAGAAGAATAAATTGACTCACCATCAGCTAGTTCAATGAAGAACAGTATTGAGTTTTCCTGAGGAGTATATAGCTTAGTGTTTATTGACAATGTTGGCTTCAGAAGAACTTCATTGCTTGAATAGCTTTCTTCCCTACTAAGATACAAAGATCATGAGGGAAAAAAAAAAAAAAAAAGTTCATACATATCTGATGCCTCAAAGGTATGTGAAGTCTAGGATGCCATTTTGACTCTTATGATTTATAGTATAGTCACTGGGCAATTAGACATGCTAATGTTAGTTGTAATTAAATTTTCTAGATTGAAAACTTTTATTAATTTGATAGGAACAACCATATTCATTCTTTTCACCAAAATAAAGTATTTTCTGCTCTTGCTAACTAGATATAAACTCTCTTCATTACATTTTTATTTACATGTCTATTTTGGTCTTTACTGGAAAATAGCCATTTTGACATAATATTGGATGACATAATATTGGATGATGAATGCTGTTAGAAACTTGTCACATGAGTTCATTTACAAAAATATAAATTTATAAAAGATTGTATAAATAACTCATTATTTTTTTATTCATTATTTTTAAACTTTTCAGAATGGTGTTAAATATGTATATAAATAGTGGCCATAAGAATTCTAAACGTCAAGATCAGCTATTGATGATCCTTCTACTTTGCTACCTAAGAAAGCTTGATGAGTAATTATACAGATGGATGTAATAATGTTAAGAACCTTTGGGAAGAGTGAGATGGGTTCAAAGACAATAAACCAACAACAAATAAAAATGAATTGTTCTCACTCCCGTTTCTCTGCCTCCCAATAACCAAGATAGACATTGATGCACGTGTGTATGTATGCATGTGCGAGAGAGTCAAGACTATTTGCCCACCACCAAATCCATGCATCTATCTCAGCCAACTCTTGTCCTTTCCTATTTTGAGTGATGGACTTTTTACATCATTTGAGATATGTTTTGCAGACACCCTTTTGTGTTTTCTCCTGGGATTTGTTTTGTAGTTATCTCCTCTGTCTCATAAATGAAAAGTTATCAAACTGTTCTTTTTTTTTTTTTTTTTGTAAAGGAACAGATAGTACATATTTTAAGATTGTGAGTGCCATAAGACTTCTGTTGCAGCTATTCAGTCTGCCATAGGCTATACGTAAATTAATTAGTTTGGCTGAGTTACAGTTAAACTGTATTTACAAAAACAGATGGTGGTCTGGATTTGGCCCATGGGTAATGGTTGTTTGACCAACCTTAAATCATAAACTTCTCTTTCTATTGAATTATTTTAACTGCACCCAAATATCAATATATATCATTATAAACAGCAATTTTTACAAAAAGATGCCAATGTAACATTTGTCTAATACTTGACAGTTGTAAAATCAAAAAATATTAAATTAAATTTAAAAAAGAAAAACAGCAAACCTGTTGAATAAATAACTTCCCTCCAACCTTGACAAATATAGCTTCATAAATATCTTGAAGGGCAAATCTGAATTTAGAAATTTTTGGCATTCTTGAAAGTTCCACATCAGAAATGATGGCACAGAGGGGAATTTCCATTCCCATCTTCTTTCATTTCTCATTCTCTCCCTTTTTTTACTAAAGGACAGCTGTTCTCCACCAAGCACAGTGTGGTTTGCCTACAAAAAGATCAACCTTGAAAATGAAACTCCTCCAAGTTCTGGAGCAGGTCTGGGGCCATATGACTACAGAAATCCAGAGTCCCAGCTACACAGAGCATGGTTAAAAAAGGATGGCAAGAGGACACACCCTCTTTGTTACATGGTTTTCTTACACTGCAGGGAAAGGTAAGGCCAGGAAAAGGCCACAGTTGGGTCTACTGAAACAGAGAGCCCAGTACAGGGATCCCTCTTGCTGGGGTCCAGATTCACTGATGAGTTCAGGAGAATACATGTGACTCAATTAGAAACATTCAAGTTAATTTCTGTCTTCTGTTATGGGTTTGTGTCCTACCAAAAAGTCATATGTTGAGTCCTAAGCTCCAGGATCACAGAATATTACCTGCAGTGATATCACTGCAGATATCATCAGTTAAGATGAGGTCATACTGAAGAAGCATGGGCCCCTAATCAAATATAACTGGTGTTCCTATAAAAGGGGAAACTTGGACATAAATATGCACACAGGGATAAAATCATGTGAAAATGAAGGCAGAGTTTGAGGTAATGCTTCTAAAGAACAGATTTATTATTAGATTTTATGTAGAGTATGATGGAAAGAAAAGAGTCAAGAGGGAATCCAAGGATTAGGGCCAAGAGAATGGGTAAATGGACATGGGAAAAACAGAAAAGGCACAGGTCTGTGAATATAATTTAAAATTTTAATTTTGGGCAAGTTTGAGTGATACATCCATCAGATAGGTAAGTGGAGGTATTCAGTAAATAGCTACATAACCCAAGAGAAATTAAATTTTGGACCCCTCATCATGCAAGATGTAATGGAAAAACATATTTGTGCATTGCAGATGCATTTGGGCAGGGTCTATATCTGCTTGATCACCATATAGCACATTGATGGGCACAGCACAGAAGGAACTCAGTATTTTATGAAGAAAGGAAGGAAAGAGGTAGGAAAGAAAGGAAATAAATGTAAGCAATCTGGTAATTCTATGTGCTTTGGCAACATTAATGTAGCACTATCCATTACTTCATAGCATTTAATATATCATCTTATACCCTGAAAGCAATGAAAATTTTAATGGGTGTTAATACTTCATTAAATAAACTACTGCAAAACAACTATCTCAGAGTCATAGATAGAATTGGATTAAGTAATTCATCATTAAGTGGCCAGTTTAAAAGCTTAAATACATCTACATTAACCAAATTGCTAAAATTTTACATCATTTTGAATTATATAAATACTACATGTTATTACAGCTATACACATTAATGTATTCATTCATTTATTTTTTTATTCATTTGAGACATTTTTGTGTGCATGTGTGCCAATTAAACTTTATTTACAAAAAAGGACAGCATGCTGAACTTGGTCTGTGGGCTGTAGTTTGCTGATCTCTGCTTTAGTGCTCTTCCTACATATTCCACTGGTTTCATTTCCCAACCATGATCACTCAGTTATTTTCAGTCTCTCCATTGTTAACAAATTCCTTAAGCCTCAACTAATATTCTTACTGAGTAAGTCTCACAATTCGTGCAGCTGATACAAGATGACATTTTGCCATAAAGACAAGTTGAACTGAATGCTGAAATGTGGATACAGTTGGGAGAAGAAGGACACCAGAATGCTGTTCACTCCAAACTCTTTTTAGGGAGTCCAGTGGCAGAAACGCATGGGTGAGGAGTCCCAAACAACTCCACCCCATGCCCCTGGCTGTCTTCACTTCTGAGTAACTGGGAGAACCATTTGGGACTTTGATAATTCTGTCTTCTTTTAAGCCATCTGATGAAACCAATTTCACCAACCACCAGTACCCAGAAGGAGTCCGGTGTGACACAAGATGAATGAAATAATTTTGTGGGATGAGGGGCGACTCTGTGGAGGCATCTAACTAGCATAGTTTGAGGGGAAAAATTACCTGAAGCGTTAGGAAAGGAAACTATGCTACATGCCAACCTTCCACTGACAATTTAAGGGTATAAAAAGACCATGGAGGAAGGAGATACTCAAACCTCAGAAATATTTTTGAGGGCTTGGAATTGTTTTAAATATTGGGATACTTCAGTGAGAAAATAAAGTGAAGGTCATTGGAATTTACATTCTGTGAAGGTTGGGGAAAGGAGATAAACAATAAAAAAAGGTAGACATATAATTAAATTGTGTAGTAATTTCAGAGTTAATAAATCCTATGGGAAATGGAACAAGTAGAGGAGGATAGAGAAAAGTAATGTCATTTAGGTAACAATTTGAAGTGATGTGGTCAACAGAACAGTCTTTGGTGAACAGACATCTAACAAAAATTTGAAGGAGGTGTTTAGTTATTCCAGAAAGACAGAACAACCAAACTGAAGACCCTAAGGTGGAAATATACAGGCACATTAAAGTGGTAAGGAGGCCAGTTGAACAGAATGAACAAGATAGTCCTAAGACTGTGTTCAGAGACATAATAGGATTGGTGGAAAGAAGGCTGATCATATAGGGCCTTACAGCTCTTCAAGGGGCTGTATTTCACAATATTTAAAAAATTGTTAGAACATATTTGTGTTGGAAGAACCTTAATGATAACTTAATACAACATTTTTACTTTATAAAGAAAATTGAGACCAGAAATTTTAAGATGCACGCTCAAAGTGATATGGATAATTTGATCCATCACTGGAACTTATGTAATAAAACCATGTACTCTCTGCTATCCCAATTGGTATGGTGCCCCTTAGAGCAGTGGTTCTTATAGAGAGTATGCATCAGAATCATATACAGGGCTTATTAAAACAAAACTTCAGCTCCACCCCAAGCATTTCCAATTCATTGTCTTGATTTGGGCCCTGAGAATTTGCATTTCTAACAAGTTTCCAGATGATGCTAATACTGATGATCTGGAGACTACACATTGAGAACCACTGTTTTAGACCCATGCTATAGACATACTAAGTTAGCAGTATAACAAAAATTACACATTTTGATTTCTTACCAAATTGCCTTTAGTCATTTAGATAGGTCATGTCTTCATGGAAATGCTATGAACTTCCATGCATGTTCTATGTCAATGTGATATATCTTCCTTTTAGGATTGTTTTTCTGGAACTTGCAGCATCTGTCCTTATTTTTCTGTCTATCTCACCTGTTCACTATCCTTTCATTATCTCAACTGCCTTTCTCCAGTTTCCTTTTAGATGAATTTTTTGGACCACAATTGGAATCAGAGAATTAGAGAAAAAAATGAAAGGAATACATAAATTGTGGGATGTATGGTATTGGGCCCTAGATGAGTTTATTTATGTCAAGAGTCAGTCATTATATATATAACATTTTATGATTTTAAATTCTCCTGAAAATACATCAACATGAGAACTATTGTTTTCTACAATAGAATACATAACAAACCTCCCCCTCAAGATTGGAGAATTTTCAGTCTGTATGGATTTTTGTCTTTATGTAAAAACCATAGGAGCCAAATATCAATAGGATAGAGGGAAAAAAAAGAGGAAAAAAAAAAACAGTCCTGAAAATTACACCAGCATTGAGAGAGAAAGCAATTTCAAACCAATCTGGCAAAATTGTTTTCTCATGCTCTCAGGCAGTTTCCAATTTTCTTGGCCAGACACTTTAGAGAATGGTTTTGACTTTCTTCCACATTGAAATCTAGAAAGTCAGAGGGATAAGATAATCTGAGCAAATTAAATTTAGAAAGTATTTGTCTAATGGATACACAATAAATTACTAAGTCCTGTTATTTATACTTCTTAACTTTTTTTTTTTTTTTAAGAATCTGTATCTTTCTCTTCTTACACACCCTTGCTGTCATTATCATTTTTTCTGTGGCTATTTTCCATGTCTACCTTATGGCTCCCTTTCATACTTATTTCAGAAGTCCAACATAAATAATGCTATTTTTAAAAATTAAATATGCTGGCAATCTACCTGTTTAATTGAAATTCTTCATCAGCTCCCTAAAATACATCAGGTAAAGTCCAAAGTGGTCAGGTAATGGGTTTATAGTCTGCCTCTTCAGTTTCAGTCTTGCTTCTTTCTCCTTCTAATAAAACCATTCGATCAATCTGAACTAGTTCTGCATTCTGGAATATACCATACGCTTTCGAATACTGCAGGCCCTTTGCACAGTGGTTTACTCTCCATGGACCACCCTTCCTCTTGTCTTCATGGTGAACCCTTTCACACCTTTCAGCTAATAGAGACACCTATTAAAGGGACTCTTGTGTCACATTCTATAGATCAGATTAATCATAAGGTCAACTAAGACTCCAGGGATCTAGCAAAGTAGATCTCAAAACTTTAGATATAAGGAGTGATGTGATTATGAAGATTCTGATCCTATATACTAAATAGAAGGTTTTAATAGTCTAAGCAGTCATTAACTTTAATATAATTTCTTAGACACAAATACATGAATAATTAGGGAGGGGTTGGCAGAGACCATTGATGTTCAAAAGATCATTTCAAAGAAATGTTACATATTTTCCATATTTAATTTATTTAAATAACAAGTAAAATTATGATTTCAAATTGTCTCCTTTTAAACTATTTTATTTGTGAAATGTTCAACAACTATTCGTGATGCAAACACACACACAAAACAAAACAAGCAACAATAAAAACATAAAAGCATCTTTTGTATAAAACTTGTCTTCACTTCAGCTTCTTAAAGAATGTATATTGGGATTTTATAGGCAGAACTACTCCTGATTAACAGCATTATGACACTGAATCCTGAGTGTAGAACATATTTTAACTTCTTACGTAACATTCATTTCATAGAAAGAGGTCCTATTATTTAAATTGATTCTAATATTCAAAAGTTCAATATCACCTATACTTCGCCCCAACCCGTCTTTGAAATCTAGGCTGAAACTTCCCACTTTTGATTGCAGTGCTTGAAAATAGCTTTCTCAATTTTTAAATTTGGTGTGTGAATTACTCATTTTCCAAAATGCACAGTCCTTCTTTTCTTCTGATATTTACATCATTAGTACAAGTGCTTTCAGTGTGTTTTGATCCAAACTAAATCAAGTAAACTAAATGTTAGTGTTTCTGTGCTGCCTACCCAATTAAAGAGATTTTTGACTCTACTTCCAAAATCAAAGTCATAAATAGCCCCTAATGGAAAAATTCAGGTGATTAAGCCTTGTCAAATATTTAGCCAATAGTATGTTGATGAACTGAATGCTTTTAAAGAGTTGTTCTAAACCAAAGATTAAAATTTGATTTTGCTGTGATAAGAAATACTACAAAATTCAACATTGAGACTGCATCATCAATTTGAGCAATATTTAGTAGAAGTGATTTTGCATATCATTTTGAAAATAAATGAGAGCAGAAATATGCATTCTGTCTGCATTGCTACTATTCAGCATTTCCTGAGCCACTATGTGCAAAGAGATGTATCAAAATGTCTAGCAAAATAAGTGTCTATAGTTTTGGCTACATAGAAATGGCCAATTTAGTGAGATATTATTTTTGTTACTTTTTAAATAAAGTTGCATTTTATTTCTTTACTGTAAATTTCCCCCCCCATTTTTGTACCTTCTGTTAAGCTCTTCAATATACAGGACTGGAATTCAGGAAAAAGTAATATATGGAACTGAAGATGAAGCTAAAGATACAAGATATATGTTTAGGTATAGAACAAGACAAAATTAAGAATAGATACAAATAGAGTTTTGATACATCAAATATTAATAGTTAAAAGTACAGGAGTAAATGTGATGTATGTATACTATGATAAAAAAGCCCAAAAATTGTCTCTGGTAAACACCAACACATAAGAGAGACTGTGAAAAAAATAGGACCACACAGAGGAGACTAGGATCAAGAACATCAAGAGAAGGACAGGAACCGAGCAGACATGGTATCAGTGAAGGAAGGGCAAGGGACAGCTTCAAGGTGGATGGGAGGGTAGAAGCTCACTAGGTCAAGTTAAATATAAACTATTCACTTTAAAAGCTGAACATTTGATGATAAATTGATAGATTTCAATGGAGTCTCTGCCTATAGCATATTGTTAATAAGTAGTGTCAGAGAGGGAATAATGGTATGTAAGAATATTTTAATTGAGAAAATAGAGTCTTCATTCATTTTTTTAAAAAATATATCTTTATTGATTTCAGAGAGAGGGAAAAAGAGGGAGAGAGAGAGAGAAACATCAATGATGAGAGAGTCATTGATCGAGCCCACAACCAGGACTTGTGCCCTGATTGGGAATCGAACCCCAATCGCCTGGATCCTAGGTCGATGCTCAACCGCTGAGCCATGCCTGGCTGGGTGACTCTTCATTCAAAATGTGTGAGATAAGAGATAGGCCAGTTCTAGGTAAAAGAAAGCTGGGGAGCTTTTTTTTTTTTTTTTTTTTTTTAAGATGGGAGAAAATAAGCTTGTTTATAATCTGAAGAAAGTTGAGATCCTAGTATATATACCATGTCATTCTTCTCTAATTTCAAAATTAGAGAGCATTTTTCATATTAAATGTTTTACAAAAACACAATTTTAACAGATAAACAGATATTTAAAGTGTTATCATATTAATGTATCATAAATTATAATTAGCTTAAAATTAGAATATTTGTAAGAGAACAAGTGAAAGAACAAAAATGAAAGAAATTTGAAATGTTGGCCATTTTAAGATCAATGTGTTATATAATTCTGTCTAGAATTACTGTTTTACAGCACAGCGCATATTGAGTTTCTGAATGTTCTGAAACTATGAGTAATTTTTTCCAGGTTCACATGATTTTTTTTTTTTAGTTTAATGGAAGAATTTATTACAATGCAAATGCTCTTATGTGGGGAGCCGGCTGGCTGCCCCTCCTGAATAGTCTCCCTGGCAGGGTGCTGCCCTGGAGTCTCTCCAGGGGCTCGCCGACCCTAGCGTCGCCTTAGAGAGAAATCTCTGGCACGTTGACCCGCAGGGTGGGTCGGCAGAGCTAGCACCTCTGCCTCCTGTAGCTTAGTTAAGATTACATAGTGTCCTTTGCTTTAGGGAGTAGAAACCCTGCACAAAGACCTTGACTTGGAGACAGAGTGTCTAGACAAACAAGAATGTTTGTGCAGAGCAGGAACTGGGTAAAAGGTCACTGTTTTGGGTATGGTGGTCTGGGTGCACTATAAAAAGCTTGTAATCAATAAACTCGGGGCGCAGCCCGGCTCAGCTCAGCTCAGCTCTGCCTTGGCTGTAGCCCTCCCGATCCCATCCTTTTCTATGAGTCTTTCTTTTCTAATCCTCACCCCCTCAATCAGGTCCTCGTTCGCCTGCCGGCTGGCACCGGCACTCTTAGAAAAGTCAAATTAACTTTGCCTCTTTGACTGACAAAGGAATTTCAATCCTTTAGGATCCTGTTCCCCATCTATAATATAGCTGTCAGAGAAGGAAGAAAATGCATCATTTAGAAAACAAAATCACACAGCGAGTCCCAGGCAGGTGAGATGATGATGTTATACAGTTTATGCCTGAGAAGTATTTCTTGTTCTTATTTCAGGTCATCTCTGAAAACAAACCCCATTGCCTTATCTTCCCTAAAAACTGTTCAACAAGTTTCAATACAAATCAACCTTATGCCTGTTTTATCAGCTGGAGTCAACACTGATCCCTCTGTTTTCTGACCTGCTGTCTTTAGCACATGGTATCACATATTTTGGTATTGTATTTTATTTTTATCTATCTTTAAATTGTTACACTTGCATAAGTCATATCACCACACTGACATTCCCCTGTTAGAGCATAGCAAGGCCTCATAATTATTCATGCCATGAAAATGATGTTTTATTGTTCATATTAATTTTTTCTTTAATTTTTTGGTTTCTTTTTCAAGTGTTAATAGAGAAAATATCTCCCTGTAATAATCCATAAAATATTTTATAATCCATTAAATATTTTTAAGTTAAAAAAAGAATCGAGCATTCATTAAGGATTTAACATTTTAAACATTCAAGTACAGAGAGAGAGAGAGAAGAGGGGTGGAAGGATGAGGGGGAGATCGAGGGGGAGGAAGGGAGGGACAGAATGAGGGAATGGCAGGGGCTCATCCCTATTTTGCTAAGATTTCCTCCATGAAAAGTCTCCCATTATCATCATTGCAGGAATTGTTTTTGTGAGCTGCTCCTTGTCATGCCTAAATGTGCAGGTATGTGATTGAGAATGTTACTGAGAACGCTAAACATTAAATTACTCTGCCACTTTATTTTAATAGGTTAGTAGATGATAATATTGTTTTAAAATAAGGAATATCTGGTCTCAATTTATCTATTATCAATTATATTAGTAATGTTTATTATCGGTTCTTTTTGATAGTTTACACTCTCTTTTTCTAAGACCCAGCTCTTCTCTAATTAGAAAAACTGAATGGGATCACAGTTTTATTTTGGACAAAAACTTTTCTTTTAAAATAATGGAGCCTCATTTCCTATCATTTGTTTTCTTACGGTAATAGAATTGAGGTAACACAGGGTTTAGTAAAATAATAATATCTATATTATAACATTTTAAAATTTATATGTAGCCATGAAAAGCAAGTTTTAGGAAACCGTTTAATGCCATGGGAATCTATTATCCCCTTTTATGACATAATAAAAGGCAGTACAAATAGTATATTAATTACAGTCCAGGTTTGTAAATAAATTGTAGGTTTAAAATCTAGAAGAAAACAATGTTTGCTTTGGATGTTCTTTTAAATTTCTAAGGTTTGCACAGTGTATAAGCACAAATTTCAAAAATTTGTTTAAAAGAGATATGCAATTACATGAAAACAAAATAATTCACAGGATTACACAGTTCTGGATCATTTGACTTTGGAAATAACAGTCCTTACTGTCTCTGGATCTGATCATCTGTGTTTGATTTTTAAGTACAGAGCAGAGTATTGAATTCTCAGAGATGAAGGCTGGAATGCTTGTGCAGATGGCACAACCTCCGGAGAATGTGTTTCCTCAAGCAGCCTGTGTCTGCTGCCAAGAGAGTGCCGACCCACTATTTTGGACTAAAATCCATGTATCACTTTCAAATGATGGTGTCACAAGTGCACTTGATCTCACTAATACAGCTTCTGACATTACACCAAGCTTCTGTAAACCGTGGGGATGTTGCACACATGTGCACACAGATGCAGAGATGCAGTGACTTAACATCAGCAATGGGCAAGCGCGGCCTCAGTCTCAGGGCCCAGCAGGAGCTGGGAAATGATAGTTGTGATTTGGTGACGCAAAGGCTGCATTTGGCATTCCATGGAGCATGACTGGTTCATCCGTGTGTAGACTAATCTTAATTTGATCCTATATTTTCCTTTTCCCTGAATGTCTGAAAATCAGACTGTGAAAAAACGCTCCTGAGAATTGAAATTCAATGTAGAAAATGATACAATAAATAAAACCCCATGCAACCTTGGGGCAATTTTGATTATCCATAGCACTCTTGCTAATGGTTTCAAGATTTAAGACCCAAACCATGAAAGCAGTTTTGAGAAAGGGCCCTTGGCTTTGATATTCCCTTTCCACTCCCGGCTGACACAGCCTTAATTTACTGATGGTCAGGGATTCATGATATATGGGTCTACTTCATGTATTAGTTTCTAATTGGCAGGGGAAATTTTCTAGGATAGAGTCTTCTAAGCCTAAAGTTTTCTTTCTTCCATTTCTAGACAAGGAAACTGAAATGTGTGTTTAGTGAGAGCTTTATAAAACAACTTAATAAACATTTTGGAAAATCTGTGCTCAAGGTGAGTTTATTTCATCATTGTGATAGATATAATAAAATAATGAGTAGTTTCACAAATTTCTGTTCATTTTATTTTAAATTAATAAGACTGTTCTTTATTTGGATGAGGTTCTAAAATATTATCTTTCTTTAAAAAGAACTTTTCCAGAAATAAAATGTCTTTATTAAAAAATGTATCATATTTAGCTTGCCAAGCATTGTGCAATAACATAGGCATTTATGAACAACAATAGCCAATTGGGGAATAAATAATTGCCTGATCTTATATTATTAAACATTTTCCTTCAAAAAGTTTATATTTCTGGTATACTCAGGATATTAAAAAATTGACAGATTAGATGATAGGGTCATCACATGAAATGGAGCTATTTTGATTAGAAAACTTCATCCACATGTTATAAAATATGGATAGCAAAATAATCCCCCAAACTGTGATTTATTGAGCACCTAATAATTCATACACCAAGTAGGCCCTTTATTTATATTATTTCTGTAATACAACTCTACTAAGAGAGGTAGTTTTTTATTGTTTGAAATTTCAATTAATATTTATTATTTAAGAGTTTTACAAGAATTATTGACCTCAAATTTCAACAAAGTAGTACTTTACAGATACAAAAACTGAGAATCAAAGAATTTAAATCGATTTTCCAAAGTCACACATTTAGTATGTGGTAGAGATGTAAGCCAAGCCAAATTTTCTATGACTTTTATTCATATTTTTTCTTCAAATATGTTTTCCTTTTATGAGTTTTCTTCAATATTATTTACCAACATCCTAGCAGACCATGCTCTGTTCATGTTTATGTTGAAACAATATCTATAAAAGTATCTTAAACACAATAAGTCTTTAGTGGAAGCTAATTAAATCCAATTAATATAATGAACCAAGAGCTTAATATGATTGGTCACTTCCACACCTACTGAGCATTAATCACTTAACAGATACTCACAGTTTGTTTTATTGCTAATGGTCATTTTATTGGGCCCACACAGTCTCTGTGTGTGAAGCTGTGTGTGTGTTTAACTTTAATGGGTTCAAAATTAATTTCACACAAACATATGTAAACACCCTGGACTTTCAGCTTTCCTTGTTAACACTCAGTACGTCCCCATGGCCACAGTTTGCTGTAGAAGGAACATGTGCTTTCCAGTTCAGCATAATCTCAACTACTTGTTGTGACCCAGAGCCAACTTGTGTTACCTTCTGGTCCTTATGTAATTGCATTGGTGATATCTTGTTAAGCAATTTAATTGAACCAGGTACTTCCTAAACTGACACAATTCAGCAGAGATTAAAAAAAAAACACCCTAAAAACAACAACAATAAAAAACGAAACCCACAATCATGCTGTTTCAATATCTCGCTGTAATATTTAATATTTGTATCTATGGGACACGATTTTATTTTATATTTGACATTATTAAAGGACATTAGAAAATTAATATTAAAACTGATCTTTGTATCAGGATACTGTGCCCAGATTTCCACAAGAGCTAGGAGAAAATACAGTGCCAATAAAAAGTTAAAAATATTAAATAAATGATGACTAAGTTTTTACATGTGGTTGTGATAAAACAGCAGGTGAATCTGCTGTAGGGGAGGGTTTTCTCCATGAGGAGGACACTCGGGATGGCAATGGGATACCATGAGGAAAATGGATGTATGTTCACTAAATAGCAACAGCTGTTCCACCCTCTTCTAAACCTGGGAGCACACCAGTTTTCTGCAATATAGTTTGATGATGATGAACTTCTGCATTTTTGGAGTCCTGGTTAACACCATTTCTTAGGCTTGAAGATTCCCTTTTCTGATTTGGATAAAGATAAACTTGTTTTCTAGTCGGGCTGGCATGGCTGAGTGGTTGAGCATCGATCTGTGATCCAGGAGATCATGGTTTGATTCCTGGTCAGTGCACATGTCTGGGTTGCAGGCTCGATCCCCAGCAGGGAGCACGCAAGAGGCAGTAAATCAATGACTCTCTCATAACTTATATTTCTATCTCTCCTTCTCCCCCTTCCTCTCTCTCAAATCAATAAAGACATATATATATATTTTTTTTTTAAAGATAAACTTATTTTCTAAAACAGAAATTTAACATTGGATAACCTTGTCTCAACTTTCACTTGCAAAGATGACTGAAACAGGTTTAGCTTTCCAATAAATTTTACTATTTAAATATTCTAGACATAGAAGATTATTTAAATGTTAAGTTATATGTAAAGTTTGACTGACAAATTTTAATAACTAAAATGTTCTGGAATCTCAAATCTTGAAAAAAGATTAGAGGGGATTAGTAAGAATTTTTTTTTTTTCTTTGCACTGTCATCACCCAGATAAAGCACTGAGATATTGGGCATGTAAAAAACCAAGAAAGCTTAATAGGAAAGAGGAATGCTTTATGAGGCTCTGTAAAGCAGCTATATAAGATAGCAGTTATTTAGGTTTGTTAAACAGCATGCATTGCAGATTTCAGGTTCAGGTTTTATACAAAGATGTTCTCTTCTCCAGTGTAGATCTATCTTCATTAGATTTCATAGTGATGATGATATGCTGTAAGAATTAATCTGTCTTTGAAAAATACAAAACTCTCAAGTTTGTTACTCAGGTGGCAATGAAATTTAATCAACTCTTCCACTTTTCTAAAGAAAAGGCACACATTTAAGTTTTGTACATTTTTTCTTTCCTTTGGGACCAGTTTTACTGTGGTTGAAAGGACTGTTAATCCACCAGTAAGTTATTTCAGCTTTCTAGATTTTAGTTGCTTCCTGACTACATGGGTATAAACACGCATTCCTAGTCCAAGGGGGGGCGGGGGTACTCTCAGAGCCGGCAAGATCCCTTGGAAGTATAGGCTTGTCAAAATTGTGTTTTCAGTAACCAATGCATGTAGCCAGTTTCAAGAGTATGTTTTTATTCTGAAAATAGCAGTGGCTTTGCATACAATTAAGATTACAGTATGAACAGGTCTAAGAATTGTACTTTGTTTTTTCTCTGTAACCACCTTTGCCTGTTTCTGCTGGTATGCAGTCTACTGAGGCCCAGCAAGCACAATTATGCAGATTGCAGGCCTTCCTTGCAATGTCTAGTCACCTTCTTTTGGTATCACTTAAAAACAAAGTATGTGCATTGTGTAAAGAAAATCTTATGTGGGGGGGAGAGCAGTTCAGAAGAGAGAACTAAAAGTAATAGATAAATCAAGTTACTTAAGTTCTGATTAAATAATTTAAGGCCCTGCTATAAAATAGACAGCTATTACTCCCAAGCCTCCCTTATTCTAGCACATTACATCTTAGCACATTAAATCAACTTATAATATGCTTTTAAAATACCTTAAATGGCCTCAAAAGAGTATAATGTTTGATTTTCCCCATATAAAAAGTGGTCAAAATAATTTGTTTAAAGCAGATATTATCACAATAGAAAGATTAAAACAGTCCACTTAACAAGAAGAAAATTAATTTTCAAGGCTACACTTTGTTTGTTTGTTTTAAATTCTTACTCGAGGATATTTTCCCCATTGCTTTTCAGAGAAAGTGGAAAGGAGAAAGAGAGAGAGAAACATCAATGTGAGAGAGACAGATGCATTGCTTGCCTCCTGCATGTGCCCCGACTGGGGCCAGGGATCAAGACTGCAACCGAGGTATGTGCCCTTGGCTGCAATAGAACCCAGGACCCTTCAGTCCGCTAACCACAGAGCCATGCTGGCTAGGCCCACACTCATTCTTATAAAACAAAGCAAGCAGAAAGAAGAAAGAAAGAAAGAAAGAGAGAAAGAGAGAAAGAGAGAAAGAGAGAAAAGAGAGAAAGAGAGAAAGAGAGAAAGAGAGAAAGAGAGAAAGAGAGAGAGAGAGAGAGAGAGAGAGAGGGAGGGAGGGAGGGAGGGAGGGAGGGAGGGAGGGAGAGAGAGAGAGAGAGAGAGAGAGAGAAAGAGAGAGAGAGAGAGAGAGAAAGAAAGAAAGAAAGAAAGAAAGAAAGAGAAAGAAAGAAGAAAGAAAGAAAGAAAGAAAGAAAGAAAGAAAGAAGGAAGGAAGGAAGGAAGGAAGGAAGGAAGGAAGGAAGGAAGGAAGGAAGGAAGGAAGGAAGAAGGAAGGAAGGAAGGAAGGAAGAAAGAAAGAAAGAAAGAAAGAAAGAAAGAAAGAAAGAAAGAAAGAAAGAAAGAAAGAAAGAAAGAAAGAAAGAAAGAAAGAAAGAAAGAAAGAGTCTTTTGCCTGGCCGCCTGGCTCAGCAGTAGAGCATCAACCGATGATACTGATGATACTGGAGATCACCATTCAATTCCCAGTCAGGGAACATGCCAAATTGCAGGCTCAATGCCCAGTAGGGGACATGCAGAAGGCAGCAGATTGGTGGTGTTTCTCTCTCATCATTCATGTTTCTATCTCTCTCCCCCTTTCCCTTCCTCCCTCTGAAATTAATAAAGACATATTAAAAAGAAAAGAAAAAAATAGGTATTTTATCTGAATAATCTTTTGTCCAACCCAGTATTCACACTTCATCTGTATAAAATTCACAATATTATAGTAATTTATATATGATTTTAAGTGCACAATATGTGTCATGAATATGTTTTATTATGATAATTTTGAAAGCGAGAAAACTGAAGCTCAGACAAGTTTTAGTAAATTTGCCAGGGATCTGGTGTAAAACTATAAAACTATAATTCAAACCTAGTTGTATCTGATTCCACAGTTCATGCACTGAATGTCAATTCAACAAAGAATAATCCACTGTGGGAGGGAAGTTATTTCCAAATATAAAAATTTCAAAATAGTAAAAGAGGTAAAAAATTAGACAATATAGTGCAATATATATTTGTGCATGTATATGCATATGTATATATATATATAAATACAAACAAGCAACAGTAGAATGACAATTTGAATGTTTTCCAAAATTTTTTTAATGGTTGTATTTTAACCTTGTAATTAAGTTGTGAGTAGTGTTCACTCCTTTCTTTAATTAGGGAAAACATCCTTACATGATGGCTTCATCTGTCCCAAAGTGAATATGTCATTAATTCAACTATTTTTATTTATTTATTTATATCCTCGCCCAAGGATATTTTTCCATTGCTTTTCAGAGAGTGGAAGAGAGAGGGAGAGTGAGAGAGAAACATCGATGTGAGAGACACGATTGGTCACCTCCCACATGTGCCTCCACTGGGGCCAGCCTGCAACCGAGGTATGTGCCCTTGGTTGTAATCAAACATGGCACCCTTCAGTCCTTGGGTCTACGCTCTAACCACTGCGCATACTGGCCATGGCAACTCTTTATATTTTAGAAATAAACATATTTATGCTTTAGAAAACAATAAAAAAATGCCTTATCTCAAAATGCTACCAAGCATTCTTACATGATGACTGCTTTGTTATTTTATTAAACAGTGTTTCTATTTTTGCTTAGTTTTCCCAATAAACTTTAATCGTTTTATATGGATAAGTGAACAGATTAAAAGGAAAATTCAACTTTTCTAGAAACCAAACCTTCACTTGTTAGGCTGATTATGGAAATTAATACACTCTTTTTTATTGATTGATGAGACAGAGAAAGAGAGATCCATTTATGTATGCATTCCTTGGTTGATCCTTGTATATAGACTGACTGGGAATTGAACCTGCAACCTTGGAGTATCGGGGTGATGTGCTAACCAACTGAGCTACCTGACTAGGGCTGGAAATTTATATATTCAATATTCACTTTAGTTTCATCATCTGGCTTTTTGGGTTAGCAGCTCCTGAATGTACACAGATGTAATTCTTGGGATCCTGACTATGTGGAACAGGCAAAAGGGACAACTGCTTATTGTCTTGATGCATGGAAGGCAGAATTCGTGCCATCTGGTGTTTGTATACCCAGTCTCTCGCACCAAGTAGGTATTCAGCAAATATTGATGAAATGAGTGAACAAATAAATGAAAGAACACAGCTTTTTATTTCTCCATAGGTGGAACTATACCACAGACTAGGTTTCTCAGATTTAAAAACAACAATCTTCAGCATTCTGTTTTGTAATCTGAGCAGAAAATGATGCATAAAAGGACCTATAAAATCTTACATAGAGAAATATGACAAAAATACTTGCAAACTTCAATAGCACTCCCCCCACACACACACCCTATGCCACACAGATGATCTCTTTAGAAGTTCTCAAAAGAAATTGTAGAACTATTACTTGGTATATACAACTTATTGCCAGTGATGAAAGTGCCTTGATATAAAAGTTCATAAGTCTGAGCGATCGGTTGAGGCTGGATTGGCCATGGAAAGCTTTTAAAGAATCCGTAATGGATTACTAGTTTTGAAGAATAAATATAATGAGTCTAAACGAAGAAAAGCAGGAATGCCATCTGTTGATGGATTGGCAATCAAACGTACTATTTTAACAATGGACCACCAGTTCTGTTTGGGAGAATCTTCAATAAACCAGTTTAGGGAATGGAGTACCAGTTGATAAGGTTAAAGATAAGGGTAGAAACAAGTTAGGTTGAACCTCAAATAAAAGATTATGAAAACAGTCATTTCTTATTTTTGGTTTGGATTTGAAAACAAGATATATTGAAATTCTATTATAGTTACCAGAATTTGTGCCCAAATTTATTGTATCGCCTTGTTTCTTTCTCTTTTCTTGCTATGTATAAACTAGTCTATGCTCAGTCTTCTTTCAAAAGTAGAACCAGTAATAGAATATTAGCACTGTATATTTAGGAAGAATAAAAGATTAGAAAGAAAAATTGGGATCTATAAGAAATATGTTACACATGTGAAAATTGGCACTGCCAAAATGCATATAATTCAGTAACAGTAGGTCAGCATATGTAATACAGGAATATCAATACTGCTAGGGTCATGGAAAAAAATGAAAGGAAAGGAAAACAAGAAAAGAATCCCATTAGAGATTATGTTAAATTGCAATACAGAGAACAAAATGAAAATTTTGAAATCAAATAACTATAAGCATATTAGTTTTACATGCATTGTTTTAACTGTCAGAAAAACCTTACAGAAAAAAATAGAAGATTAATGATAACATATCAGCAAGGGGCTAAATGTCTAGGGTATTTCACTTGTAAATAATTAACTAATAAAATTCAGTCACCTTGGGCAAATTCATTAATATTCTCAGCTATCTCAAAAGAAAATGTCATGTACAGCAATTTGTTCTCATGTCCTTTCTATTAAACAGAAGTAATAAAAAAGATCGTAGAAATTTTTCTGATTGCTCCTTCTTTATGAGCATTATGTCTAAGATTCACTTGTATATCAGGAAAGATGTAAAATATTTTCCAAAATTTATGTTCTCTTATTTCTATTATATAGGTCCTAAAAAATTCTAGTAGCTTTGATACTTTGTCATGAATCTTTAAAAAATTCTGGCAAATTGTTGTTACAAAAAATTTCAGCCTTTGTACCCATATTGATATCATAAAATATAAATCTCTTATATAAAAACACACACAAACACACAGAATGAATTCAGTGATTGATTTAAACTTCAATTTAGAATTGGTTATCAACAAAGTTATGATGTAGGCTCTGAGATTTTTGGCATCTGAATTGCCACGTCTTTCATCTTTCCCTGGTATTCCTAGTATCAGGTTAGTCTACTATGACATCAGTCCTCGGCCTCACCTATTGTTCTAATCCTTGCACTAATTCTCGCTTCCCATTAACATGTGCTTGTCAACAAGTTACTCCATCTACTGGAATAGATCTTTCCTT
This sequence comes from Miniopterus schreibersii, assembly GCF_964146895.1. Classification (NCBI taxonomy): domain Eukaryota; kingdom Metazoa; phylum Chordata; class Mammalia; order Chiroptera; family Miniopteridae; genus Miniopterus; species Miniopterus schreibersii. Next base: position 62,117,054 of record NC_138106.1, on the reverse strand, counting down.
CTATGGTTTCATAGCACTATGATTAAACTTCTCTAAATTACCATAATTATTGTCTTATATTGTGTTCAAATATTTGTATACCATATTATCTCTGTTAGGGTTGCTTGTGTAAGATTTTTCTGTCCAAACTTAAATTGTGAAATCTGCTTAGGGGAAAATACACACACACACACACACACACAGTTTTGCTTTTTAAAATATTTGCAACTATTTTTATGAAAAAAAAGACAAATTTAGTTTCTTTAATTTTTCTTGTCTAATCAATTAATATCTTCCCTATTACTAAGGGTATAATTGTTTCCCTATGTTGCAACAAACACAATTTGTAACTACTTTATTTATATTTTTGTTTAAATGGCTCTCCAATCTATCAGAATATATGCTACGTGAGGTGGGGGACCATGTCATCTTTTCACCTTGCTTACATTTTCATCTTAAATCTTGTAAAGTAGACCCTCTTTCTAGAGTAGGACCTCATAACTATTTATTGTATTCCATTAAACAAATAAGTGTAAAAAACCAGAGATAGACTCAAGAGTCTGAGGGAGTGAGGGAGATTAAAAAATTATCAGATGATTGCAGCAAGTGTTGTAATAAAGGTTCCAGGCACAGCATGCTTCCTGGCACATAGTCCCATCATTAATTGTTCATGAGAAGGAAAGAAAGAAGAGAGGAAGGAGGCTGGAAAGGAGGAGAGTAAGACAGAGAGGGGAACACTTTCCTTATCTTGACATTCACAAACTATGATAATTTAAATGTAACAACTATATCATTCTTGCATGTGATTTTGCCTCAGAAATATGACATATACATATAAACATTAAAGTCTGCATAACATCTAAGAAATTATAGAATTACTAGTATGACTATCCTAAGTCTACAATCTCCAAGTCAAGCAAGTCTTTCTCAATATTACTGCAGTTAATGTTTTCTCTTATCCCACAGACAAAAGGACCCTTTATTTGAAGTTATTTCAGGGTAATTTTCAACTCTAATAAATTTCAAAGCACATGTCCTTTATTAATTTAATAAGTTAGTTTAACAAGCATTTATTCTTCACCTGCACTGTGGCTGGCCTTGCTCAGGGTAATGGAGATTCAAAGAAAGAAAGACCAAAGCTCCCATTCTCAAGGACCTCATGCCTACTTAGGTTGCTGTTAGTGGTCGTGGTTGCATATTTTTTCTCCTTCCTTCTCTTTCGTTTTCTCACTCCCCTCCTCCCTCTCTTGCTTCTCACCCATCTCCTCCTGCTTTCTTGTTCTCATAGGCTTGGGTGAATCTAATTGCTGATCAAGTGAGAATTAGGTTCCTCTATCAAATATGTGTAGTTTAAGCCCCATAGTCTTATCTGCAGTGAAAAATCTGTAATTAAAGCAGATTGCAAATTATTCTACACAAATATTTAAAGCTTTAACTATCTAAAAGTTTTGGAGTGCTACATGTCCAAAAATATTAATGTATTTAAATTATAAGTAATCTAAGAGAGGCCCTATCTACCATCATCTTAAAATGTGATCTCAGGGAAAGCTCAAGAGTGTATATACATATATCTTCATCTTCCTGATGCACTCAGATTTACATGCAAAGCTCTGATTAGCATTAATGGAGGTTATACATGTACATAAATTATTATTTTCTTCTATTTACTCAGGGCCACCTCCTTACAGTGCTTTCAATGCTTTCTATCATAACTTATGTTCAGTAAAGGCTTTTAAGCTGTGTCTCCACAGCCAAAGGACTTTGGAAGATTTACTAGACCCCAAGTGTTCAGATATATTTGTCACAAGCTACAACTATCCAATTCAGTATATACCATATTTTAATTCTCTCATTTGCATCACAATTTTGTTTTTCTGGGCTAGTTTTCTTCTTTTTTCTTTCAATTCTATATAATGTTTTTGTTGTTGTTTTTGTTTTTAATATATCTTTATTGATTTCAGAGAGAGGAAAGGAGAGGGAGAGAGAGAGAAACATCAATGATGAGAGAGTCATTGATCGACTGCCTCCTGCATGCCCCCAAGTAGGGATCGAGCCTGCAACCCGGGCATGTGCCCTGACAGGGGATCGAACCCCAATCGCCTGGATCCTAGGTAGACTCTCAATTGCTGAGCCATGCCTGGCCTGGCTATAATTTGTTTTTATATATTATTTTAGATGTTAATGGCAGCTCAGCTTATTGTTTGCATATCCATGAAAAAACTGTATGAGTTTTCATTTCTCTAAATCCTTGAGGTCTCCTTGCTATTTCCTACCCCCTTATAGTTAATACACGGAAGACCCCTACTATGTATAGCCTGAATGTTTGTGTTCTTCCCAAATTCACATGAGAAACCACATTCCCCCAAAATGATAGAATTAGGAGGAGAGTCCTTTAGAGGTGCTTAACTCATGATTGTGGGGCCTGCATAAATGGGATTATTGCCATATAAAAAGAGGCTCCAGAGAGTTCTCTAGCCCCTTCCACCCTGTGCAAATACAAGAAGTCTGAAACCTGGAAAAGGTGTCTCACCAGAAACCAACCATGCTGGCACCCTGATCTCAGACTTCCAGAATGCTTAACTGTGAGAAATAAATTGATGTTGTTTATAAGCACCCTGCCTGCGATATTGTGTTATAGAGCCTCAATGGACTAAGAGAGGCCCTTTGACACCAGCTGTACACTATAACCTGTGCTGTCTGAAGTGTAGTGGCCTGGGCCTTCCAATGTTGGGAGTCAAAACCAGAGTTTAATGTAGTTGGCCACCCAGGCAGCTGGACTGGTAGAGCTATCAGAAATCCTGCCCACATGCTTCATGTGAGCCAAATTTGAAGTAGCACCATAAATAAATAAAAATATTATTCTCAAGTTGACACAGAGCATAAGTCTTATTTTTTGTGCCCATGAAAGAGACAAATTTATATGCTGGGGAAAAATAAAAATATATAGTAAATAGTTTAACTAGGATATATTTTTATGAAAATTATTTAAATTGCTCTGCCAAGTGTTCTCTGAATTAAAGCAAATAGGTATAATTTATGTGCTTTGAGTTCCTGTTTTTTCTGCTGTTGTCTTAGCTGTCTTAGCACTCTTCATTTCTCGCTCTTTTTTCCTCTTTTTTCAGTGTCAGAGCAGAGAAGGTGCTAAGTAGACTTGACTGAGAAGTGTAAAGATATAACTATTGCAATGCTCCTCATATTTTTTCCTTTAGATTTATCCACACTGCCCATTATTTGAAGTCTCTGACAAGCATCCGTAATTAGAAAATCCACCACAGGCTGGAGAGACAAAATAAATATTATAACGTTCCTTCTTGGTCTCATAAAAAACATAATACCTTTCCATCATAACTTACCCTTACATAAAGTCCTACAATCTATAAATTCTCTTCACTCGTTTGTCAAATGCATGTCCATTCTAAATTCTTATGTAGGCATTGGATGTTTGATATAACATGAGACTAAGGAGTAATGTAGTTTACAATGTATATTATCAAAGCTAAACAAAAAGATTTTATAAAATCTTATTAAAATTGAGTAATCATGAGATAGTAAATAGAAAATTATCAGTAACCATTAACCATTACCACAATTGAAATAGTGTGAAATGTCCTTTGTAATCTTAATTTAACATGCAATCAATGTTTCTATGCTCTATAAGCAACTATATATGAGAACTGTCATAGTTTATTTTCAGTCTCTGTTTTCCAACAGTTCATTTTACATAATAATAATACCATACACTGAAGAGAGTGGACTTCTAATATTTCAGGTACTATTTTAAGTACATTAAAATATATTGAATTGTTTAACATTCACAAGAGTTTTATAATGTAGGTACTGTTTTCATCGCTCTCCCCCCCCCCTTTTTCCCCCTATTTTGGTAATATAAGCACAGAGAAATTGAGTGGGGTTATTTTTCCCCTCAAGTCACACAGCAAATAAGTGGCATACTTAGAATGAACAGCAGATATAATAGTGCTGAAGTTATTACTTTTAATAGGTCAGCAACATCGACTATTCATCTATGACAGAGAAGCTTTAGGAAGAGTATTAAAGAGAATGTGGTACAGCAATAGTAGGAAATTATGAATTTAATACACAGAAGACCCATCACCAATTAAAATGTACTCAAAGAGACGTCAAGCTATTTCAGAAGAAAATCTATATTTTCTTTATATATACCTGGTTTTGAGCACTGATATAGTTTATAGAAGGACAAATACTTTTGAAGCCTTTGATATAAAGAAGGCACTCTGATAGTCAGTCTAACTAATATGCTTTGCTTTGTTGAAGCACCACCCCAAGCCTACAAGGTATTTTCTGACAATTGCATTTTATGGGAAAAGAAATTAAGGTTCTCAGAGGTTAATCAAGAGTGTTTCAAGGTAATACACCCAGTTACCACTACTCAATAATATACCTTAATTGTCAGTTTCTCTGTTAGAATGCAAGCTGTGAAAGAGTAGGAAATTTTTGTTGTTGTTCAAGGAATAGGTGCATGAATAGCAGCTAAAGAAACTTGTAGTTAGGCAAGAAATACATCAGGGCTTATTATTAAGATAGAAGCTACCTAAGAAGACTTAATATTTGGTGTCCATTTCAAGGGCAACTTTAGTGCTCTGGTTGATGTCCGCTTGGAAAAGCTCTGCTTTATCTATTAAATAAATAAAAGTTTTCCTAGAAATAACTTTTTATGTTTTACATTAAAATGATTGCATTACAATTAATTAAATTTTATGCAATAGAATCAGTGAAGGCATTATGATATAGGAAGGACAAAAATCAAATTTCTAGAAAGATAACAATATGCTTTGCTTTTTTACTTTGCACCTAATAGAAATAATGATAATAATCAGCAATGGGACAGTAACCTGCCTGCACTGCACATGTTATTTAAAAGCTGCTGCTGATGTATTTCTAAATCCCTTCACCTTTTTTACTTACCCCCTACACCCCTCCCTCTGGTACTTTGTTTCTATGAGTCTGTTTCTGTTCTGCTTGTTTGTTTATTTTGCTTTTTAGATTCTACATATATGTAAAATAGTCTGGCATTTGTCTTTCTCTGGTTGCCTTATGTCACTTACCATTACCCTCTAGGTCCATCCGTGTTATTGCAGATAGCAAGAGTTCATTTTTTAATGGCTGAATCAATTCCATATACACATGGCTTCTTCATTCATCTGTTGATAGACACTTAGATTGTTTCCATATCTTGGCTATTGTAAATAATGCTGCAATAAATATATGGATATGTATGTCTTTTCTTTTAAAGATTATTCTGAATTAAGAATTTCAGGGGTTTTTCTTGTTTTTGTTTTTAAATATGTTTTTATTGATTTCAGAGAGATGAGGGGAGAGAGAAAGAGAGATAAAAACATCAATGATGAGAGAGAGTCATTGATTGACTGCCTCCTGCACTCCCCTACTGGGGACTGAGCCCGCAATCTGGGCATGTGGCCTGACCGGGAATCAAGCAGTGGCCTCCTGGTTGATAGGTGGACGCTTTACTATTGAGCCATGCAGGATATATAAGTCTTTTCGATTTAGTATTTAAGGTTTCTTCAGATAAATACTCAGAAGTGGAATTGTTGGGTGCTTCTTTCTCTTCTTATAGCTTTTATTTTATAGTCTATTTTGTCTGGTATAAGTACTATTATCCCAGCTCTTTTTTGTTTATTTGTTTCTATCTTCAGGAAATATCTTTTTTCATCCCTTTACTTTTAGTCTGTGTGTGTCTTTCAATCTGAAGTGAGTCTCTGGTAGGCAGTATCTGTGAGGAATCTGTTTGTTATCCATTCAGCCACCATACGTCTTTTGATTGGAGCATTTAATCCATTTGCATTTAAAGTAATTATTGATAGATATGTATTTATTGCCACTTTATTATTCATATTTATTTTCTTCTTAAACAAGACCCTTTAATATTTCTCTTAATACTAGTTTGGTAGTGAAAAGCTCTTTTAGTTTTTTCTTGTCTGGGAAGCTCTTTATTTGCCCTTTGATTCTAAATGTTAACCTTGTTGAGTAATCTTGGTTATATGTCCTTGTTTATCATTATTTTAAATATTTTGTGCCACCCGGCCGGACATGGCTCAGCGGTTGAACATCGACCTAGGATCCAGGCGATTAGAGTTCGATTCCCTGTCAGGGCACATGCCCGGGTTGCGGGCCCGATCAATGACTCCCTCATCATTGATGTTTCTGTCTCTCTCTCTCCCCCTCCTTTCCTCTTTCTGGAATCAATAAAGACCTATTTTTAAAAAAAATCTTTAAAAATATAAATAAATAAATAAATAAATAAATAAATAAATAAATAAATAAATAAATAAATAAATAAATATTGTGCCAATCCCTTCTGGCCTGAAATGTTTCTCTTGAGATATAAACTGACAGTCTTATGGAAATTCCCTTGTAGGTAACTAACTGCTTTTCTTTTGCTGCTTTTAAGATTTTCTCTTTGTCTTTTACCTTTTGCATTTTAGTTATGCTATGTCTTGGTGTGGGTCTCTTTGGGTTCATCATGTTTGAGACTCTTTGCACTTCCTAGGCTTGTATGTTTATTTTCTTTACTATGTTAGGAAAGTTTTCTGTCATTATTTTTCTTCCTTTTCAAGATTGTTTTAGTTGTTCTTGAATTTTTGCCTATCCAAATTATTTTTTAATCATTTAGTATATGCCTAGCAAAAAAGCTTACTGGGATTTTTTGGGTTTTTATTGAAATCTACAGAACACTTTGGAGGAACTTGGCACATTAATTATAATTTGTCTTTCAAACCATAAACATAGTATTTTTATTCATTTAGATCTAATGTGATTTTACTCAGCAATTTTTTGTAATTTTTTATATGTAAACTTTATATGAAAACAATTTTTCCATTTATTTCTAGTTTTATAAATTTTTTTGTTTGCATTTTGAGAATTGGATACACCAAATCAGAGTGTATGTATTACAAAAGCATTTGGTTTGTGAATATTTTGTTTTAAGATTTTGTGTCTATGCTCACAAGTAAGACTATTTGTGAGCTAGAAAACCTCACTTTTCCACCTGTGAGTCATTCGTTTCTGTATATCTTTCTCTCAAAGAACACTTCACTTCTAACACTTTAGTCTTCAAATGTGTGAAGATTATCTCCTACCAAACATTTCTCTATGACGCCAGGGGTAGGGATGTCCTACAGTTAACTCAATTCTAACATTATCTACCTGGAGATAGTGTCTGATCCCACAGGTTAAGGACTCAGTCCCACAAAATTGCTCTCTACTTCAGATGCCAATCACAAGTAGTAGAGCTCCAGATTACCCACCACTTCTGACTGCTTTGTCTGCAAATTGGAAGTTCTCATGACCTCCTTCTTAGGTTCCATTAACTTGCTAGAGTGGTTCACAGAATTCAAGAAAAATTTACTTACATTTACAGTTTATCATAAACGGATATGAGAAAGGATACAGATGAACATCCGGATGGAAGAGATGCATAAGAAGACTTAGGTAGGAAGGGACTCAAAACTTTTATTTTCTGTCCTAGCTTGCCAATCTCCTAGCACCTCCTTGTTCACTAACAAGGTCTATAAACCCTGTGTTTTTGATATTTTCTGGAGGCTTCATCACTTAAACATGATAGATCATCAAACCCATTTCAGCCCTCTCCCTTCTCAAGAGAATTAGGGCAAGGCTGAAGATTCCAAGCTTCTTATCATGGCTTGGTCTCTCTGGTGACTAGCTCTCATCCAGGAGCCCTCCAGGAGTCCACTTAGAGTCATTCCATAGAACAAAAGTCACTCCTATCATTTCAGGAATTTACAAGGGTGTCAGGAGCTCTGTGTCAGGATCAGAGACAAAGGCCACATATTATAACAAAGGGTGCTCAGAGTGCTCTTATCACTTAGGAAATTACTAGGGTGACAGGAGCTCTGTGTTAAGAACCAAGGTCAAAGGCCAAATATTAGAACAAAAGATGCACATAGAGTTCCTATCACTTAGGAAATTGCAAGGGTTTTAGGAGGTGACAAAAATCAAGGGCAGAGACTGATATATTTTCCATTATCTCACAAGCTGAAAATTTTTTCTTGTATTGTTTATCTTCTTATCAATCCAATACTGACATAGTAAAATTAGCTGGTAGGAATTTCTTTGTCTATTCTTTACCCAGAGATTTTGAATTGATGTAATAAACTCCCATGTTTATTACAATTTGTTAATATAAATAAGATACCTATTATTTTGTTTCTTTGTTTTGTATTTGTTTTAGAATCTCAAATCTATTTTTAAAAATATATCTTTATTGATTTCAGAGAGAGGAAAAGAGAGGAAGAGGGAGAGATAGAAACATCAATGATGAGAGAGTCATTGATCAGCTGTCTCCTGCATGCCCCTGACTGGGGATCGAGCCAGCAACCCGGACATGTGCCCTACCTGGAATCGAACCCCAATAACCTGGATTCGAGGTCGATGCTCAACTGCTGAGCCATGGCTGGCCGGGCTAGAATCTCAAATATTTTTGAATAATTTTAATGATTATAATCCAGCCAGGATTTATATTTCTTCTTTAGGTAAGTTTACATGCTATCTAAGATTTTAAATATAATGGAATGAAATTGTTCAGATATTGAAACATAACTTTCCACCTTAAATATTTCTGTAATTTTTACCACATTCAATTATTAATTTAACTCTCTTTTTAAAGTAATCTTATCAGAATTTTGCTATTTCATTAGACTTTTCAAATACTTAACATTTGGTTTTGGAAATCTTTCCTATTTTTGTTTTGAAATTTCTTTTTATCATATTTATTGTTATTATAATTTTGCCTACTCTGTCTTTAAGTGAGATTCTTAGTTCATTAATATTCAGCCTTTGTTGTTACCAAACATGAACACTTAAGGCTACACATTTCAACAAATATATACAGTGCTTAATGTGTATACTATTGGTTTGTAGATTGCATTTTCATTATATTTTATTCTGTAGTACTTCAGATCTTCTTTGTTATGAATCTTTTTTAACTTTGTGTTGTTTAAAATTATATTGTTAATTTGGAAACATATTAATTAATATAATTTATATTTTGGTATTTGATTTTAACCTTATTAAATCTTGCTACATAAATGATACAATAAACACTGATTCATTGAAATGTGTTAAAAATGATTTATTGCCAAGTACATGATTCATTTTTGATAAATAATTCTAAAACTTGAGATGAATGGGTGATATTTATTTTTAGTGAAATGCTCTGTTCTAAACAATAGAAAGCAGATATGTTCATACCTCCGAGTATGATTATGAACTCTTAATTTTTCTCATAATTCTTTCAACATTTTTTATGATGATATAAGAAAAACTACTGTCTTCTTAGTTAATTATAAATTTATCTCACAGTATGACATGACACTTTATTTATATTAATACTTCTCTGAATAAAATTCTCTTTCAGCATATTATCATATATTATGTGATATATAGCACACACACATTTTTTTCTTTTGTTTAGTTTCTTAGCATATCTTTGTTCCTTATTTTACCTCTAATGTTAGGAATCTTTATGTTGTGAAGTTCATTCTGGCTTTTAAATCCAACTAATTGTCTTAATTGAAAAATCAACACATTTATATTTATTACTGTTGCTTATATATTAAGATTTATCTCCACAAACTAGTATTTTGTTAAAATAACAACTAGTATTGTTATTTTAATGTTGTTTTGCTTTTGCATGCTTTTTTCTGCTTTCCCATTTTGTGAAATAATAGTTTATTTTAATTTCATTGTTCCTAAAATAGAATCAGTTATAAACCACTTTACCTTTTCTCAGCTCACTATAAATGATGATAAATTGTATCTTCTCTTAACTTAAAATTTACCATATGACTATTATCCTTCAGTATAAAAAAACTGTTATTATTTAACTGTGATCAATCTTTACCATTTTATAGATAATGCTGTCCAATATTTTATAATCATCTAAAATGTTTACTTCATAAATTAGTACTGCTGGTTATTTTATTTATTCATTAAATATTATTAAGATTTACCCACAAATTTATGTTGTTGTTTTTTTACCACTGTATCTTTTTCCATCTGGATTCAATTTATTTGTTAAAGTACATATTTCAGGGAATCTTTATCTGAAACTAATACCTGAAATCAATCTCTCTCTCTCCCTACCTCTTTATCAATCTCTCTCTCTCTCTCAATATATTTATATATGTAATAATTTTTCATTTGAAAATATCTTAATAGTGCTTTTAAAATCCTTATCTTGGTGTAAAATTCTAAGCCAACAACAATTCCATTTCAAAATTTTAAAAGTATTATTCTACAACTTCTTGATTTTATTTTTGCTGTTGACAAATCTGTTATTTTTTGTTACTCTTGTGTACTTATCTCTCTTACTTCTAGTTGCCTTCAGGATTTCTATTTGTCTTTTATATTCTGTAGTTTTTATACATGTCTAGATGTGAGCTTAATTTTGTTTTTGTTTTTTTTCTGCATGGGATTCTTTTGCATTCTGAATATGAAGTTATGTTTAACAATACTGCAGAAATTCTCAGCCATGTTCTCCTCAGATAATTTCCCATTTCTGGGTGTATACAAAAATTTGTACATATGTTTGGTGTTCTAGATCCCAAGGCAGCCATGTAAAGACCAGCTTGGTGATTCAGGTTTTTTTTAAGTTGCTGCCAGACATACCAATTTGTGACAATGCTCTGTGAATGGGATTTTGGGGGAACTCAAAAACTCATTTTGCTCCTTCCCACTGCAGTTAGCCTGCTGGCTTTTATAGGCACTGTGGTTGTAAGGCAGTTGGTTTTCAAAGCTCACCACAAAACTGTAGGGAAGAGAATAGGAATAGTTCCACTTACAACATCACAAAGTTTTTTTGTTGTTGTTTTGCTTTGTTTTGTTTTTTGTTCTAATCTGCAATTTTCTGATAACATATAGACGTTGAGAATCTTTTCAAATGTCTGCTTGCCATCTGTATATATTCTTCCGTGTAGCTTCTGATCAGATCTGTGCCATATTTTTAATGGGGTTGTTTGTTTTCTAATTGAGTTCTAAGAGTTCGTTGTATATATTGGCTAACAGTCTATTATGAAATATGTCTTTTGCAACTATTTTCTCCAAGTCTGTGGATTGTCTTTTCACTCTCTCAACAGTGCTCTTTACAAAGCAGAACTCTTTAGTTTCAATGAAATCCAATTCACCAATTTTTCCTTCACAGCTTGTTCTCTGGTGCTGTTTCTAAAGCATCATTGCCAAATCCAAAGTCATCTAGATTCTCTTATTTTCTAGGAGTTTTATAGTTTTTCATTTTAAGTTTAGGTTCATGGTCTATTTTAAATTATTTGTGTGTGTGTCAGAGGTGAGATCAGTGTCTAGATTTTTTTGGCGGGGAGGGCAGAGATGTTTTTAAAAAAATTCCAATATCATCATCATCATTCATCACTTCTCTGTTTTTACCTTTCATACACACACACACACACACACAACTCACTGTTAGATTATTTAATACCTCATTAGTACCCCTACTAAACCTCTATCTTTGCATGCCGTGCATATGGGTCCTCATTTAATTCTTGTAAACTTACATATTCCTGCATACTGTAGGTCCTTTCTCGCACACTTTAAATATTTTCCAATCTTTACTTTTTGGGTCATTTAAATCTTCTGTTAGGTAGCAGCATAATTATTTGTCATGGAAACTTTTTAAAATATATATTTTTAATTGATTTCAGAGAGAAATCAATTAAAAATATATTGATATATATTTACATATAAAGAGAGAGGGAAAGGGAGAGGGAGAGAGATAGAAACATCAATGATGAGAGGGTCATTGATCAGCTGCCTCCTGCACGCTCCCCACTGGGGTTCCAGCCCTCAATCCAGGCATGTGCCCTCACCAGGAATTGAACCTCGATCTCCTGAATCATAGGTTGATGTTCAGCCACTGAGCCATGCCTGCCGGGCATCATGGAAACTTTTCATCAGGTTTTTTTATTTGTTTGTACCTCCCCAATTCGCTTAAATACCCAAGTGTGTCTCATAAATTTATATATATATATATATATATATATATATATATATATATATTCAGTGAGTATATAAATAGAATATATATGTGCATCGGTTAGAATATCACATTTATTTATGTGGTTCATTCACTAATTTCTCTTGCCTGACCAGAAGATAAAACACCTGAGTAAAGAAATCTTGTTTGTGGTTTAGTATTTCATTTTATTGCTTTTGTCATTGTACTACTATAGTGTCAGATGTATAATATTTTCTTAAAAATATTGTTTTTCTAAAAATTAATAGCTGAGAAGGCTGTTAGCTTCCTCCTGTTGTTAGTGTAGATGTGTTTTTGTGATGGAGGTATTCTATGCACTTCCAAACTAAATGTTAATTTCTAATGTTCACTCCCTTAAGTGCAATTCGCTTTCTTCAAGGCACATACACATTGAAGAAAATAGATCTGTTGTTTGTGTTATGGTTTAATGTCTGTCGGCCCCACTGTGTTCTTTTTTTTTTTTAATATATCTTTATTGATTTCAGAGAGAGGAAAGGAGAGGGAGAGAGAGAGAGAGACAGAAACATCAATGATGAGAGAGTCATTGATCGAGACCACGACCTGGGCATGTGCCCTGACGGGGAATCGAGCCCCGATCGCCTGGATCCTAGGTAGACACTCAACCCCTGAGCCACTGTATTCTTTAGGGGACCTTAGTAATCTAAGTTCCACTAGAGCAGGACCGAATACATGCAGTTATCCAGAATAACTGGCTATAACTGGCTACAGTGCCTGGCCCAGGGTGGCAAATAAATATATATGCTGGGCTGGAATCAGAGGGCAGAGAGACAAGAGTAAAGGAAGAAAGACAGGCCAAGGAAAGGTCAGAAGCATACAGTAAATCATCAGAACCAAATTTAATTATCTCTTTTTCAAATACTAGCTGCAGGTCCTTAGGCAATTTGCCTAACATCTTTGATCTTGTTTTCAAAACATTGTTAGAGATTAAGTTATTTACTTAAATGTCAGGCAGATATTTGGTGCTGGATTCCTCTTACCTCTTTTTACTTGCAATACTTTTTCCCAGAGATCCTCTCCGCCCCCACACTCCTGTTCTCATCAGCAACGTTTTTATTCCATTTTACAGAAGGATGAGTCTCAGGAATTTATCATACTGTTGATTTCCGTATTGAACAACTAACAACATCACATTCAAATATCAACTCTTCTGTTTAAAACAAATTATCACATCATTAATCAATGCATAGTATAAGAGAATGGAATATAGTTCAGTTTTTGTTGAGAGCAGGAAAGAGAAAGAGCCTTGGGAAAGTGGCATCTTCCATAGAAGCGCAGTTTTAGGGAGGGGCTGCATCCTGGCATCAGGGACAGATGAGATAAAATAATAAATGCACAGACAATAATGTAAATCAGGAGCCTGACATATAAGGGTTGTCTATTTTAATGAGGTTTTTTTCAGTAAAATCCTATTTCATTGTGTTCTCTTGTTTCCAAATAAACATTTATTCTTATCTTTAATTCTGGTACTATTTTTAACCCTAAACACTACTCCCCCAACTCTCTCTCTTTCCCTCTCTCTCTTTCTTATGAGACTTCAAATTGTTCTTAAGCTCCCTTGACAGAACACTAAGTAAACTGACTTAACAAATGAATGTAAATAATGTCAAATATGTAGGAATTCATTTTTTTCTTTTGCTTTGCTCTGGTAGTAAAGTCCATTTTAGCTCTTATAACAATCGTTTGGTTGTGATTTACCAATCTTCACTACTAGGTTTAATCTCCTTGACAGAATAAACTATGATATTTTCCTTAATATACCATTCCCAATAATTCTTAATAGAATATATTGCTTATTGAAAATGTTTAATATATACTGGCTATAATTAAATTGAGTTCTACTTTAATTTGTTTTCATAAATAAGCAGTTCAAGGTTTTTGTAAAACAATATTTTTCTTTATTCTAAGATTTAAAACATTTTGAATTTTCAGAAAAACTGAGAGGAGAGTGCCTAGGTTCAACAAAATTAAGATTTTGCATCCCCACGAGATTTTGACTGATAGAAAGCTAGACAAGAATCTGCTGAAAGGACTCCTGGATTCAGCAAGACAAACACAGGGTGCTTGCTATCAGCACCAAATTGGATTTTAATTAAGTCAAATTAAATAAATTCTGGCCTTTGGGAATCCTAGAATTGTTGGCATGTATGTGGAATTACGACTAACATTTAAAAAACTCAGTTTAGTAAATAGTAATACCTTAAGACCGGCAACACACACATCCATTTTCCAACAGCATGAATCCATTTAGGTAACCCCAATAAGAAAAGTTAAACAGTGTACCTTAGAGAATTAACAATGAGATTGTCATAATGAGTTAGTGAGTATGGAGAAGAGACAAAAACAAGCAGAGAGTTAGTTGAAATAAGAGGCCGCCTTAGAACAGCTCTGCACTTGCCTGGTTATCTCATAACTGAATTTAAAGAGTGAGCTGTAGTGATACTTACGTGAAGCTACCAACTTCAGTCTCCACTGCATCTTTTTCTCAATTGCTACGTACAGACCACTTTTCATCTACAGGGAATTTCAATCATTTTATTTTTCACGTGAGTGAAAATCCACTACCCCCAAGACAGCACTGTCCATGGAACTGAGACTGTCTGCTATTGCATGTGATGTGTGCATATCCATGGATCTCCCATGCACTCCAGCATATGCATATTGTAAGTATAGGTAAATCAGAAGCAGAGATACAAGAAACTCAAATTATATTAGAAATATGGGTCACCGTCTGTCACAGCAAGGTAACATATTTAACATTATAACTTAGAATTCCCTGAACTCCTATGGAAGGGAGTTTTGTAGGTGAGAGTACTATAGTTGAGGAAATACTAATAAAAAACAACAAAACACCACCACGCCAAACAAGATGTCAAGAAATGAGTGAATTGTCTTAGTTTTCAGGTGAATTAAGCATTTTAGGATACTGTGACATCACATTATAATAGCATTTTTATTATTATCAGTGATTAACACTGAGTCAGGGCCCTTTTCCTTTGGAAGAATGAACAAATGAATGTGAGAAAGTTATCACCTAATCTAAAAACTTGTCTAAAAATATTTCGATAGTTACAAAGAATTTACTTCAAGAAGATTACTTTTCAAGTGTTTTGTTAATTTTTATTGTATATTCTTCAAGCCATTTAAATATAGCTTTGAAATATTTTATCAATATAGAAAAATATTTAATGACTAGATTTTTAAATTTTGCTACTTAGTAAGGTCACAGCACTACTAAATATTTCCAAATCATTCATTCAAGTAAAATTTATGTCCAAAGTGAGCAGATGTTGACTCATCCAGAGGCAGAGGTTTCTACAGCACAGATATCCCATGTTTCTGATACTGCATCTGTGTTCTTTTATCAGTTATTGTACGAGTTATACAGCTACCATAATCTTCAACCCACGTTTAAGATTATATAGATGAATACAGATAAGAGGTGTTATAAAATGTGTGTAGATAGAAGAGAGGAAATCAAACTTTATGTAACTTATTAAAGTGATGAAGTAAAAAAATAATATCTGTGTTGTAACTTTTTCAAGAACAATGAAGGAATAAAAAATAAGCAAAGTGATACTGAGAAGCAATGTCCTTGCAAAGCCTTGTACCTATACCTGTAAGTAATGCAAAGTGTCCAAGAGCAAGCAGCAATAATTGAGAGACCAGAGGTGTCTGAAGCACAACAAATTCCGAGGCACTAATCTCCACTTCACCTTTGAAAGAAACTTAAATTTATGAATTAAACATAAACCTTGAGAGTTTAAATTTTATTTATTCTGTCAAAGTATAAGTTTTTATTTAATTTAAATTTACCCCCAGGAAATTTTTATAAAAATTTCTCTGACTGTTAAGTAGCTATCACAAAAATCACTTCTTGAGTAAGCAAATATAAACACCCAAGGAAAAAGAAAGGTGTTAAGTATTTTCCAAAATACATAGTGAAAGGATGCAATGTTTAAGAAACCAGCTGACTAATTTTCAGAAATAAAGTCTACTGAAAAGAGTGGGAGAACCATGGATGAATTTACCAAGGGGACAAAGTTAGGAAGTAAAATGTTGAATAGTGAGGCCAAATGGTCTGGGCTAAGGTAGAACGAAACTAAACACTGGATTTCTTACTGTTCATTGTAGATTGAGTGTCAATTAGAATAAAATAAAAAGTGTTACACTAGCTTGTAAAATGTGATTCTGTTCAGAGCAAGAAATGGAACAGCATCCCCTTTCTTTTGAGGTATAATGTATAATTTCAAAGAGATATCACAGTGCACACACTACAAGGAGTCAATTGAAAGTTTGACACAGTGAAAGAAGCCTAGGTTAGCAGCATTATACCTTTTAAAATATTTTACCTTTACTGTTAATTTATTAAAATGCAACAGGGTTTAAATGAATAAAAAATAAACAAATTAATATCACAATGGTAACTAACTATAACTGCATAATTAGTATGTGTCAGTCACTGTGCTAAATTATTTACATGCATTATCCAATTTAATACTCAAGCACATCCTGTGTTGTATTGTACTTTGAGGTCTGTATTTTCATGGGCACTGTTTTCCATATGAAAACGCTGTGAATAAGAAAATTAGAGTAATTGACCTAACGTCCACAATATTTCAACCTAAACTGTCTGGCTCCAAAGGCATTCCATATTTTTATTAATTTTAAAAATAGTATAGTGTTTTTGTAAAAATTTCAGAGTATAGGAATGTTTATTAGGTCTTCTACCTTAAAATTCTGCTTTTCAGAAACAATTGAAATGAATAATTTGGTTTAACATTCCAATAATTTAATATGCCTACCTATCTTCCCCCCAGCAAAGTCAGCATTCTGTTTTTTGTGTCAATGCACCAGAATTTTCTATTATAACCTATTTTAATTATATTACTATATTTGTTGAAAGCATTTTTTTAAGATTAAAAAAATTACCTACTGTTTTGAAGTACAAGGTCCCAGATATTTTACTAAAACAGATTTGTTTATCAATATTTGTCTACTTTCTTCTTTGGCTCTCCATTTACTTCGTCTTAAATTTTTAATATATAGTTATAGTACTTACAGTGATTTTGTGCTTGTTTAGTTTAATTTTGTCATTTGGTAATGTTTTTATCTCCTTTCTCAAAGAAGAAGTCTTGTGCAACTGGAAATGCCTTCTATCCATATATAAAATAAATAAATAAAAACTAAATTAAACTATTTCCCCCATTCAATTCTGTATAGTTACTTTACTGTATTCTGGAAATAAATATTAGCTTGGAAAAGGCTGAGTTCAGAATGATATTATTATACCTGGTAGGTGTCTTGGCACTTTTAGTCGTTTTTATTATAATTGAAGTTTGGTAACTTTATCAACATTAATTTCAATATAAATCCCTCTTTTTGAAATATTTTTGGTGTTTAACCTACTTATTCAATAAGTAATTAATTTGATAATTTATTCAATAAAGTTCAGGCTTTTTTTCTCTTTGTTCTTTTTCTCAGGATCACCTATTATACGTATGTTGAATTTCTTTGGCCATCTCTACGTTGCCTCAGGAGATTTAATTTAGTATAAAGGTAAAGAAGATGTTCTCTGATGAAAGCCTGATTAGGTTTTCATGGCAGCTCCAGAATTTTGTTGCTGTGACTATAGGGTAATTTACTTAATCTATTTGTGCCTCAGTTGTTACACTGAGATTATCCACTATAAGGTGGAAATGATAGGATGATTTTCCTCAGAAGATTTTTGTGATGATTAAAGATAATATATGTAAAGTATTTAGAACATAGCCAAGAATATGCTCCTTAATGTGTAAGTTTTCATTATTATTAGCACTGCTCTCTCTGATTCTGATTTATTTTCTCTTTAATGACTTTCATTCTCTTATCATTTTGTATTTCATTTATTTCTACAAATATCTTCTAAGCAATAATTGACGTTAATAGTCTGTGTTCTAATTTCAATATATATAGTTTAAACTTATATGATGGGCTTATTGTGGTTTTTTGTTTTTGTTTTTGTTTTTAATATTCTGAGACCATCCAGGACAATGTGCACTTTCTTCATTTTGTTTTATAGCTTTTATTTAACCTCCTGTTAGCTCTTCTCTTTAAGCTATTTGTAAAAACAAGATTTTATTTCACTATTTTATTTTAGTCTCTAAGTGTGGTTTTTTACATCATGAAGTACTGGCAAGAAACAGAAAGAGCAATATAAACTCACTGCTGACTGTCATTTCTTTCACCCATATTAATGGTTGATTACTGTACAATCGATTGCATGACTTGAGCTGATGTCGGGTTGGCAGCTAAGCCATCTAAAAAACTGGCATTCTATTTCCAGGCTTTGGTTCCAGAAATATTTGGAGAAAGTCGTCCAAGATGTCTTTCATTCTGCTTTTCTGAGATTCATTTTTCCAAGTATTCCATTGGGATTTTCAGGGAATAGGGTGGTAATAAAACACTGTGTTGCTTGTCAACTGCTACATAGTGCTTACTCTCTGCTGAACGCTTGTCTGAGTACTTTTTATATAACACCAAATCATCACAGTAAATCTATGAGCTATTTATATTCTCATGCCCATTTTAAAGACTAGGTAAATGGGGCCCAGAAGGTTAACTAGTTTCCCAAGGTCATTGTGGTAATAAGAGATGGAGGTACTATTCATCCCCAGGTCCTCTGACTGCTGAGTCTGTATTTTTAACCACTTTACTGCTTCTGCATCACAAGGTATCCATGCAATATTATTGCTAACTGTTCATACTATATATTAAAGAGGGCAGTTAGTATGGCATAAGATAAAAAGATACATGAATCATGATGCCTATATACTGAAAAAGTTAGATATTTACACACAGAGCAGGAAAATGAAAGCTAGAACCCCAGAGAGAAGCTGTCATACCCATTAGGAAATTAGTAAAATTTTAAAAAGTGTAATATTATCAAGTGATAGCAAGGATCTGGTAAAATCAGAATATTTATACACCTCTGACAAGGTTTTAAAATAGTGCAAATCCTGTAAAAAAACAAGTTGGCCTTTCTCTATAATTATACGTGCATGCACCTCTGTGTAGGCCTCTGACATCTGACCCAGCAATCTCACACCTCGCTATTTGGTCTAAAGAAACTTTTGCATTTGTTGGAATTCTTTTCCAATTTTCTCCACCAAATTTCCAATTTAATAGAATTCAGGAGGTCGCCAGAAATACTTCTTTCTGAAGTTCCCTCATAGTATTTTCTGGAAGACAGGTTGTGGTTTGCTTCCCTAGAAGGGCAGGAAGATGGCTAATAGCTTTCTTATTCCCTGATGTTCTGTTTGGACATTTCGCTTACTCTGCAGCAGAGAAGCTTCTGGGCCCTTATATCATGAGACATTCTCTGACCCTAGTATTCTGCTGGCTTTCTAAGCTCTGCTCCTATTCCTTTAAAAATGTCTCCTTTTAACTTTGCACATAAGACAGCCTGCCTGTAGCATCAAAAACAGCATGTTCTGTGGGGGAAGGGTGATTTCTAAAAAAATGCTTGGCAGAGAATGTTTAATAATTCCAAGCAATGTGCTCATTAATGAAACCACTCTATAGAATACTTGAAAAGTAACTTTTGTGTGGGAAGTTTTGAGCATTTTCCAGTAACCCTATGGTCTTTTATTCTGTTAGTATGAGTTAAATGACAAAATTAAAATGAAGAATGAAAGGGATGTGCTTTTACACATAACACAATGGGAAATAAATGTCACATTTACTGGATTTTATTTTTAATCTACATCAGAAAAGATGTGGTGACAGTAGAGTAGAATGAAAGAGCACATAGTTTGGGATCAGAAGATCAGCTTTCAGTTTCTGCTTTTATGGTTAGTGTCTTTCTGAGCCAAAGTCATAAAACAATATTAAAAGAAACAATCACAAGTGGTGTACATATAAACCAAAGATATTTGAAGATTAGAAGTACTGTATAGTTACATAAAGAATTATTGACCAAGTGAGAACACAATTTATACTATGAAGGGGTGTTTTCTCTGGATTCAACATTTCATATCTTTTGTTTTCCCTGGTATAGACTAGTAGTAAGACAGAGTTTTAATATATGTATTTTATAATTCATGAAAACTTGAAAGTTTGAATAAGTGGGTATAGCATAGAATTGATTTAATTATGGCATATGATGTACATAATTTAGAAGTTCAACCCTTTTTACCTACTTTGAAATATAAAGAATACATGATGGAATGATGGATGATGGAGGGAAAGAGACGTGTGATAAAGTAAGCATGCTAGCATCTCAGTAGAGGCTGAAATACACTTCAACTTTTATGTAGACTTGAAAATTTTATAATAAAATGATGGGCAGAATGGAATAATTGAGACTTATGAGGGTTGAAATTGCCTTTTTTCTGACTGAGATCCTAAAGGATGACTTGTCAGGAGAGAATGGCTGGAAGGGCAGGCTGCTGACATGGGGTGATCTTCCTTTCAGGGAGCAGGAAAAAATAATAAAAATTATGCATGTCTCTTACATTTCTGATTGCCTAGAAAAGATCACAGATATTTTAAACTCTCCTTTGATGTGTACTGTGTATAGAAAATTTGAACAGTTTAAGTGTTTAAGGGAGCCTTATGAATTTAAAGAAATATAGAGGAATTCTTTGACATAGAAGTTTTGACTTAATTGAAGGCTTTGCAGTCATCAATTAACCCATATTCCATTTTTTCAAAAATTATTTGCCTATTTAAAAGATGCACACATTTTATGTTGTCATTTATTGCCTTTTAAATCATTCTTGCAAATCACAGCTGGGCATTTTGCCTGTAACATATAATTACTAGGAGGCTCACTTACATTTTCTCTAAAACCATAAGTACAGTTACATATCTTGAAAGTAAAAAAAAGAAAAGGAAAGAAAAAGGGAAATAATATTAATAAGCAGGAAAGGAGGAGAGAAGGAAGGAAAAAGGAAACAGGCAGGAATGGGAGGAGAGGGAGGGAGAGAAGGAGGGAAGAGAGAAAGAAGAAATAAGTTAGATTCTCCTTAGAATGAATTGAAGTGACAAACATCCATAATGTTTAGATGGTAGACCAATTTAATGATTTAATTTGGGTAAATAGTATTTAATTTAAGATTCTAATTTATTATTGAGGGTCTTTATTCTGTCTTAGCTTTTTGTTTTACCACACATTTCCCCTTAAAAATTTTAAAACATTGATTTTTAGATACCAGGCAAAACAAGTGTTCTACAGTGCTGGGTGAAGGGACCTGGGTCCTAGGTAATTCTCGTCTATTTCAGGCTGTTCTTGAACACGGACTCGTGACATGTGATCTCTCTTTTTGTTGCCTTGTGTCCTGACTACTGAAGTATCCATGACTATTGTGACTATTCTCTTGGCAAATTCTGGGCTTGGCTCTTTGCCCTGCCCTTCCAACCCAAGCTTGGTAAGTTTCACTAGGCCCAAAGCCATCACAAAAGTACAGATTCTCTGAAACACATAAGGCATGTGCTTCATCCTGTCCCCTGGTTTCAGCACTCAACCTTGTCATTTTTGTAATAAAATCCCCTCATTCATCACCAAGGCAACATTCTTGAAGGTGCATAGGTTTTCAATTCTCAGTTGCCTTTTACATGTAAGATGGTATCATTCCTAAGACACACAGGACCCAAGAGCCTGACAAATACACCTCATTCTTTATGAAATACTCTGTGATGGCTCCTTTTTTTTTTTTTTAGCTATTCAAAACTTTCTACTCCCTCACAAGCAAGGAACATTTTCTTTTGTTTTTAATCCCAATCTACCGACCTTCTCAGTAGAGTGATGAAGAATCAAGATCTGGTTTTGTTTTTCTAGAATAGAAAGACTACAAATCATTAAAAAAAAAAAAAAAAAATTGAAGGAAATATATCCAGAAATGTCACAGAAATATTAATACTAATGCTAAATTATTTATACTACATGCAGTGATTTATAAAAATGAAAGCAAACAATTTGTAGATGTCCTTTTACAAGACTATTATGTTCCAATCTTATGTATTTTCTTCATATTTACATAAAATGAGTATAGAATACAAAACATATCAATATAAATTTTCAATAATATAAGTATTAATTTAAAATTCAATAACTCAATATACTATTCATATGGTGCTAACAAAATCCAATGTAAAACCTATGAATTCTAGTATATGGTTCTGGCCATTGCTTTCTTACCAATGAATATGCTGTACTTTCTATTTAAATATCAACTTACTAAAGTTGCTTAAATGCCTGCTCTATTAGAAAGTCCCTTCCTAGTGATAAGGGAAATGGGCACATACCTTATGCAAAAGACATGTACTAAAATTTTCATATCATCTTTATTACTGATGACCAAAACTAGAAATAATTCAAATGTAGATTAGTGATTAAAAAAAATGTGGTATAACCCACCTGGCATGGCTCAGCGGTTGAGCATCAACCTAGGATCCAGGAGATCTTGGTACGATTCCTGGTCAGGGCACATGCCCAGGTTGTGGGCTCAGCTAGATCCCTGGTAGGGGGCATGTAAGAGGCAGCTGATCAATTGCTCATCATTGATGTTTCTATCTCTCTCCCTCTTCCTCTCTCTGAAATCAATGAAGATATTTTAAAAATACATATTTCTTTTAAAAAAGGTGGTATATGCCATATTGATGAATCTCAGATACAATATTTAGAGAAAGAAAAAAGCATGTGCAGTGAGATTCCATTTACATGAAGTTCAAAAACAAATAAAGCTAATTTATCGTCATAGGAAATAGAATATGTGTTTTTTCTGATGGGCTAAGGAAGGGCACTAACGAGCCTTTTCGGGGTGCTGGACATGTTCCATATCTTGATAGGCAGTAGTTACATAACTATAGACATATGAAGATCCATCAAAGCAAATTCTTACAGATTAATGAATTTTGTATTTGCACACTTTACTATTGATGTTTATAACCTTTCCCTCTAAAAAAGAAAAATATATTATCAGTAAGCTTTAAACTGGTGCATTTTTCTGGAGTAAAGGTAAATTACAAGAGATTTGATAAAATATTAACCATTTTCCCTAAAAGGATAATCAGCATTTATAGCACAATCATATTAGTATTTGAATTTATTACTGCCTTCCTTTCTCTTCAGAGGTTATTTATGCCAAGAGGACTGACATGTAAGTCTTAATAACTCAGAGTGTTTAGAAATATTGTTAATAGCAGATCATATGGCAATTTCAGGGTCTTTGGGGATAGTGGACCTATATTCACAAACATTGCTCTTTTCATGTTCCAGCTGTGTGAGCCTGAGCATATCTTTTAACCTTACTGAGTATCATTTAATTTTTTTAGCTGTAAAATTGAATACATATACTATTTAATGCACAGGATTTGAGTTAAAAAGAATAATAGATTAAATGACACCTAATAGGCCAAATGATAAAATGCATCACTTAAGGTGAAATCAGTCCTGTATTCTTTGTTAAATATAACTCTTGCATATTTTCAAACAGAAGTGAAGTGGTGAGGATAAGAGTGGAGGTGGGACTGAAGCTGGATGGAAAGATAAGACCAAGTCTCTGCTGTTTGCTTATTCGCAATTTACCACAGTGAATCTAGGACCCACGTGTCTATAACTAAAGATGCAGTGAAATAATTCAAGAGCATCTCTTCTTTGCAGCTCAGGGAAAGACCATCTGAGGAACAGATACATTTGAGGTAGTTTTTAAAATTTAACGGATGTTTACACAGGTACATTATGTAAATTGTACATATGTAAGAATGCACAGCATCTCTGAGAAACACACGGTTAGTTCAAATTTGTCATACATGAGTGGTAAATTTATCACAATACCAAAAAAATAAAATAAATTAAAAAAAATAAATTTATCACAATACCTCCATGGGTGGTATACCCATTAATGTATGTAACGGATAGCGAAGTGGAATGTATATAGGTGACAGGAATATTACAAAACAACAGGGACTTCATGTTATGTCATTGGAAATAATAGGCCCATGCATAGTTTGTAAATGAAGTAACAAGTATCATTATCATTTTCCCTCCTTGGCTATTGAATTTACACTGAGGACATTACAAATGCAGTAAAGCAATAACAGCGGTAACAATGGTGCCTGTAGAAGAATGAAAACAATCCCTTTTTAAATTTATAAGAATATAAACAATGCCTCTCACAGAGAGGCAAGAAACACCTGCTTTTCTTCTAAAATACATTTCTTCATTTTTATAACCCGGTCAATGAACGTTCTCTGGAGAGGATCTGGTGAGACGTGTTGGCTGCTGCTATAAGCTGAATGCACTTTGTATTTCACCAAAACTTATCTTTTGAAACCTAATCCCCAGTGTGATGGTATTTGGAGGTGGAGACTTCAGGATGATTCGGTCCTGAGGGTAGAGCCCTCATAAATAGGATCAGTGCCCTTACGAAAAAGACCACAGAAAATTCCCTGGGCCCCTGTCCTTGTCACACATACCTGAGGACACAACAGATGACCATCAATGTCTCAGGAAGTGAACCTTCTCCAGACGCCCAGTCTGTTGAAGCCTTGATCTTGGGCTTCCCAGCCTCCAGAACTGGGAGAAATAAATGTTTGTTGTTTGAGCCACTCAGTCTATGGTATTTTTGTTAGAGCGGTCTGAATAATCTAAGACAGCTGCTAAAACTGCCTGGACTTCCCTGTAGACCCTGTTGTATATATTCGCAAACTACCAGATGGATCCTATTGATTATGGGGCCAAAGGACTCAAGATTCATATACAGGGTGGAGCAAAAGTAGATTCACAGTTGTGAGTATGCGAAACAGGGTTTTTTCTTGTATTATTATTTATTAATTATTGCATTATTTTCTATACTAAAAACTGTAAACCTACTTTTGCTCCACCCTATATTGAGACAGTACTCTGCTTTCCTCTGGAGCCCCTATGATCATTTTAACAGCATTTCATCTTAGCAGCTGAGACACATCTCTCCCCTCTCTGACCTGCCTTTTTCATTCTTGCCTTAGTCTCTACCCTGCTATCATTCTCCCTCCTCTTCAGCCTCAAACCTTCCACCTACTCTCCACGCAAACACATGCACACACATTTTGGCAAGAAAAACTGTCATTTGCTATTTGCCCAACATATATAAAAATAGAGTTTAGCATTGAAAGATAAATTAAACTTTTTCTTTAAAGTCAACATTTTGCGTGCTGTTTTGCTTGTTTTTCTTTAAGCTGTCATTGCTTTCCTCCAAGTTAGAAATATTCTATTAAAATAGTAGCTTATTGAAGAAATGCTATAAACACTCAGCAGCTCAGCATTAGAAGTATGAAGAGTAGTGCTGCAAGTCAACTGCTTTTGTACGATTTTTGAGGAGCATTTCTCAGTCTGATCTAAAAGCAATTACAGAAACTCATTGTCCTTCTTACAAGGACTGAAAAGACATTGCAAATCACCTTGAAAGTGAGTGACTTGAAATGCCTCATTAACAGAGAGGCGGGTTAATACTAAGAAAAAAGGCGCGAATATTTGAGGATGACAACATTCTTGTTAATCCTGTATGTTGCCTTAATCTAGGTTATAATACCTTCATGGGTGGATCTAAGTTTTGTGAGCCTTGCAGCTTATAAAAATTGTGGGGGCCTCTACCTGAAGATAGAATATAAATTCAAAAGTAAGTGCATGACTTTGGAAGGGTCAGTACAAGCAAGAGATCTTGAAGATTAATTTTTGTTCGATTCAGAGCCAGTTTATTCCTGAAGCGGGGCAACTCATTTCTGACCACACACACAATTGTGCTAAGGTGTTCTTAGATTTCCTCTGATCAAAACATTTTGAGGAAGCCTATAAACTAATAATACACAACAGATTTCTTTAATATAGGTCTTTTAATTCCTAAGAATTTGAATCTAATATTTCTAAGATAAAATGGTGTTTACACATATCAGTGCCTTTACCCTTAGCTTGTTTTTATCTTAAGAAATGTCTCCTGTACATATTTCAATAAACACAGAGTATATTTGCTTTCAGATAACTTTTTATTTATTATTCTTAGTTTCTTAGTTGCATATGAACTCTACTTATCATTTTTATTGAAAACTGTCTTACATTTTGCTGCTCTCTTTTAACACGCAGCACATTCAATTTATTTGTCCAATTTCAAGACATATGACCTTTTGACCTTATATAAAAACAAGATTCCTAGAGTGATTATTTGGCTTCAGTCCACGAAACAGTATGGGAGGGGAAAAAAAATATTCACTTCTAGTTGGTTTTAAGATTTTTGTTTGCTTGGTCGTCCATTGTATCTATGCTCAAAAATGTCTTCATTCTTTGCCTGAACATTACATCAAATCAACGTCATGGAAAAAGCTTTTTCTGAATTGCAGTTGAACTGAGTTTCTCCTCTTGTCTGTATTTCAACACTTCATTCAAATTTCTAGGAAGAGGTTTTAATTAGCTTCCTTAGGTTTTTAGCTTTTTATTGACAAGCAGTCCTTTTTTTTGTTTTTCTCTCAGTTATCCCAAGTTATTCAAATAGTTATAAAGTTCTCATAGCTGGAAACACAGGTAGTCACTCAATTATAAGCTACCAAGAAACTCTGATGAGCCTATTATCATGAATACTATGAAATTCCCACTGAAATGACAATAACAATTGCAACAAAAGTAATCAACAGAGTTCATAAAAATAATTATCTTGAGACCATGACTTGAAGATCTCCAGATGATTTCTGTTATTTTTGATTTACATATATTTACAAATACATGAAAGTAGAGGCACGAAAAACTTAGTAAGAACTGAGACCATATATATGTCAAATCTCCTGACATAACATATTTTAGCAAAGTGGGCCCTATTTACTTTTAATAATGCAAAAGTAACATATTTTTAAGATGGATATGGTATTTTGCGTTAAAAAAAAATTGTGAACAGTATCATTACCTGTACAAAAGCAACATTTAATGAAGGTTAAACAGCTTTCTTTGGTAAATGGCAAATTACACTGATCTCAGTCAATTTAATTTAATGCAATTAAATGAATATAATTAAGCATTATTTATTTCACTGAATTAGATGATGGAGAGTCTGTATAATGCAAATTCTCTATCATCAAGGGGATTGCTATATTTTGAGGATATAACATGTAAATGAAAACTAAAACATAATTTTGAAGGATATTTTATAGAGGCTTAAAAAGTATACTTTTTTTTTAATCCTCACCTGAGGATATTTTTGCTTTTCAGAGAGAGAGAGAGAGAGAGAGAGACATCGATGTGAGAGAGACACATCGATTGGTTGCCTCTCACATGAGCCCCGACTGGGATCAGGGATCAAGCCTGCAACCAAGGTAGGTGTCCTTGGCCAGAACTAAACCCAGGACCCTTCAATCCACCGGCCAATACTCTAACCACTGAGCAAAACTGGCTAGGGCAAAAAATATATTTTTTGAACCATTAGTTACACAATGTGTTAGACCACTGAAAATGAGTGACTGCTCAAAGACATCAAAGTGACAAAATTTCTAAATATCTGTCATAAAGCACTGAAGTCGTATCTGGATTCATGCACATAGCTCACAAATTTTATTTTATATCATATTATTTTAATTGAGATAAAATTGACATATAACATTGTGTTAGTTTAAAATATACATTTTGATTTGATAGATTTATATATTGCAATATGATTTCCACTGTAGTGCTAACACTTGCATCAGGTGGCATAATGATTTAATTTTTGTGATGAGAATATTTAAGATCAAGTCTCAGCAACTTTAAAGCATATGACACACAATGGTGTGCATTAGACCCCTGAACTTATTCATCCTCTCACTACAAGCTTGTACCCGCATCTCCCCAACTCATCCATCCCCAAGGCCCTGGTAACCACCATTCTATTCTGTTTCTACTAGAACAGAATTTTAGATTCCACACACAAATGATACCAAAAAGAAGGCATCGTTATTCCATAACTGAATTTTATTATTATATGATAATTTTACAGTATAAAAAAACAGATTTAAGACCATTTTTATTATTTGAACTTTTATTTACTGTGAATCTTGATAATTTTTCTTGTTGTTTTTTTTGAAATGGATGATTTCTCAAAACAAAAATAAGGTTTGGGATATTGAACAAAGTATAAATGGGTCATATTACACAAGATTAGAAGCTAGAAAACAGTCCAGTTTAATGTCAAACTTCCCAAACCTCATTCATCAAAGATATCAAATTAATGCTTAGTTTGTGTATGAATAAAAATTAGACTTAATTGTTTACTTTTGGCTCTGATAGAGTTTCAATAGATCATCTAAAGATAAGAAAATTGCTTCATGAGATAGTAAATGTGCATGCCAAAATCTGCTTGAATCAGAGTTATACGCATATGCCCTTTAGATACCCTGAAAAATAATATTAACTCAAACCACTCTTCTCATGCTTTGTTCTTTAATTTTAACTTTAAATTTTGTACTAGTATTATTATCATTAGTGAAATAAAAAGGTATCAAATTCAACCATACGTCTTGAAAAAAGTACTGTATCACTGACGGTCTTTGATAACTCACTCTGAAGAATTTTTTTCTTTGAGTTTATAAATGTGCATATAAAACATGGCTTTTGATCAATTTAAACTATTACTAACTTATTCTTGACCCTAGTTATGTGTATAAAAAGACAGACAGAAGTTTGATTAAAGAGAGAAATGCCTTTTGCAGCTGAGCCAAATTCACAGGGTAGTGCTTATTCCTGTTTTATCAATCTAGGGAAGCCAAGCCAATGGAGTCATATTCTATCATCTAGTACAGTGATTGCAATAAGGCTAGAAGCCTCACCCATGATTCAATAATGTTTCTTAGGGGAACTTTATTATCCACCGACCCTGCGAGGAATGGCACAGAATGCAGAGCAATAATCCCAGCAGGCTGTGCCACAGTTTCTGAAAACAATCTGTTAGCTCAGAGAAAAATATATGCCTCCGGGCTGAACTCAAAAAATATGTGTACATTTTTGCTCTTCTCTCCACATTCACCATTTCACAAATTTAGGTCAAATTCCAGTGTAAGACATATTAAGCAGGTTTCAATATGTTGTGGGTTTTTTGTTTGTCCATTTTTTAAATCCTACAGGCAATGTAAAATTAATAATTACATTCTACTTTGTCTTTTTCTAAAGAAAACTATATATTTTTTTCACAAATATTATACAGCTAAAGATACCAAAATACACAAAGCAAAATATGAACTAGTTTTGTTTCATTAAAATAATTAGTTTATTAGCTTTCTTTTTTCGTTTCTTTTTTATTTTATTAATACTCACTGGAAGATATTTTTCCATTACTTTTCAGAGAGAGTGGAAAGGAGAGAGAGAAACATTGATGCGAGAGGAACACATCAATTGGTTGCCTCCCTCCCACGCCCTGAATGGGGGTGGGGATCCAGCCTGCAACAGAGGTATGTGCCCTTGGCCAGAATTGAACCTGGGACTCTTCAGTCCACAGGCTGAAGTTCTAACCACTGAGCCAAACCAACTAGGGCTATTAGCTTTCTTTTGGAAATGTTTTTTATATCACACATGATCATTGTAAATAAGATGGGAACAGAAAAGCCTAATATTAAGGATCTGGGGAATCTGAATATTGGATCCTTAGGCAATAGCATTGATCAAATTCTTACTTTTTTCTAATGAGGTAGAAGAAATGGGTGTTATTAATAATACTGCCCAATGAAGAAGCCAATTCAAGAAAAAATATTAATATTAAAAAATTGGTTTTCTTCTCTTTAGCACGCTCTCTCTCTTTTCTTTTTTTTCGGTGTTTTTTTAAATTCCTATCTGTTACTCAAGCTTTACCCAAATTTTTTTAAGAGAAACAAATATATATAAATTCATCCTAATAAATTTATTAGAGAAACAAATATATATATAAATAAATTCATCCTAATGATCTAGTGAAGAGAGGTATTAGTTCTCATAAGAGTGCTTTATTTTAATGTAATAAAGAGGACAATATTTAACAGAATGACAACATAAAATATGGAATCCCGGTTTTATCAACAGAGATAGATTTGGATGGCAGATTTTTAGGCTCATGTCAAGTCTCCCCAGGAAGCCTCTTCTATGTATTGCCTCAGCTTAGAAGTATCTGATAACTCAGTGAAGAAATGTGGCATAAGCCCCAGCCAGGTTGGCTCAGTGGTTAGTGTGTTGGCTCCAGGCTCAAGATTTGAGAACTGTAGAGTTGGGGGTTCGATTCTGGCCAAGGATGCATACCTTGGTTGCATCCTGTGTGGGTCTCTCCTGTCCACTCTTTCTGAAAAGCTTTGGAAAAAGTATCCTCGGGTAAGGATTAAAAAAAAAAAAATCACAGTCAGTGCATTGTGATTTTTGATAACAGAATAACTATAAGGTAGCCAAGACTAAAAAAAATCACTTGAAGTAATTTTGCATTAGTGCATGGCTTAGAAACATTTCCTGCAAGTTGTTTCCTGCAAGAAACAAACCTGCAAGTTGCACTTCTCCCATGTTACCTTCATCATTATTTTCATCTGAACATTTATTTATAATGAAGTCAACCCAGCACTGGTAAACTAAATGTTAGGTGGGACTTGGCCCCTTTATTTAGCAGGAGCAATTTCACACAATTGTGACAATGCAAGACTTGCTTCAATGCCCTTCTGCATTTACAATCATATTTGGTAGCTGCTCTTCACCCTACACTGCTGTAACCCACCTTGCCACCCAAAAGGAACAGTCAGATAATAAAGATTTCATAAATTAATTCAAGCGGAGGCATCACTGTTTCAAAATAGTAATTATTACTTTTGAAAACTGGTTCATACTTCAATCATGTCTTTGCATGGGTTTGTTTTGTTTTTCGTGTTTTTTTGGAAGTATATTTAAGCAAGAAGAGCTTCTTTATATCCCTTGTATCCGTGTTTTCCCACTCCGGTGTACGTTAGGGCTTTATCATTCAGAAGGGTTTATAAAATACTGACCATGAGGCTCCTCCGGGGACTGATTTGCTACACCTGGAGTAGGGTTTAGGCCTCTCTGTTCATGAAGCACAACCAGAACTGGAGACGGCTGATTAAGTCACACCTTTGAACAGCAGCAGCTTATTCTGTATAAATTTAAGATTTATATGGGTGATATAAATTGGGTGATTGTATTCATTTACAACAGTGGGTTTTGACATGCTTTATTGCATATTTTGGTAAATTCAGGAGATTATGCAAGTTGAGTTAATAATAGGTAAGATGGGTCAGTAAAGGATTAGCTCACATCTATGATGCTACATGTCTGGCTGGTGATTCAACCTCCTATCAAAGTCCAAGGATTCTCTCTAAAAGAGATACTGTGACTATATTATTGCAGAAAAATTAGATACCTCTAAACAGCTTAATATATGCTTTTTTTTTTAAAGTAACTTTTTAACATGAAAATATTAGATTCTCAGATGTGGTTTTAGTGAGAAAACACAGTGGTAAAAATATCTATAAATTGAAAAATCTTTTAAATTGTGCTTTTATTGTATTCATTAGACATACATTTTCCAATAATGCTTTGTATTTGTGCATTTTTCAACTCATTTACAGAAAAGTTCCATATGTATGCACCAGAGATTAATAGGCAGTTAAAACATGTCCTACTCTCCACCCTAATTCAAGGTCTTGTGGAAATTACGGTTAATCAGACCACAGCAAGTTTTATATAGATGCGTTTATTCTAATCAATGTGCATGAAAAAAGAGAAAAGTCACACTCCAAGTAGCAGATGGCTCTTGGGTTGTAGGCAACTGCAATAGTGTACGAAATGTTTTATTTAACATTCAGTGTACCTGCTCCAACAAAATCCAACCGGTTCTTTGTTTTAATCATGCTTCACAGTTGAGTATCTTTGTATTATTCTTTAAGGGCTCAGTTTGCTCTCACTGCTCATCTGTATCATGCTCAGCTGTTTTTTGTAACTAGAAAAAAAATCTCAAAACAGGTGTCTAAACACGTTGCTATTTTCCATTTGGCTCGCAAAAGGAGAACCATGCAAACAGCCGTTTCCCTCAGCGTTGGCCCTGCGCTGGTGAGAAAGTGCCATAAGAGAGGCAATCGCTCAGAAAGATGGTGACATTTGTCCCTTCCCTGGGAAAGCCACAGGGCGCCTGAAGGATGATTGGTCTGTGAGACTAGCCTTGTGGGGAGGGAGTACCAGGCTCCAGCTGTGATGCCAATAAGGAATAAAGATCAGGTGGTATTCATATATGAATATATATGTAATATTAAAATGTGTGTGTTTAGACAACCCCAATTTCAGGGGTTCCCTTCTTTATATCAGTTAACAAAGAAGTACCCACACTCTTGGGCTACCCTGTGTCCACCCCACCCATCTCTAGGAGTCTTCAAACTCCTGTAGGTCTGGTCGATGATCTTTCTTCACTCCTGCTCCACGTTTAGTCCTTGCCAGTTTTCAAGAACTGTTCTTGTCAAGTGCATCTATATCTCCATGTTTTTGTTTGGTTGGTTTGGGATTTTTTTGTTTGCTTGTTTCTTTTGTTTTGTTAATCCTCACTTGAGGATATTTTTTCCATTGGATTTTTTTTTTTTTTTTTTTTTTTAGGGAGAGTGGAAGAAAGAGAGAGCGAGAGTGAGAGCGAGAGATCCATTGGTTGCATCCCACACACATCCTACCAGGGCCTGGGTTGCTTTCAACACAGGTACCTGCCCTTGACCTGGAATCAAACCGGCAACCCTTTGGTCCAAGGGCTGACACTCTAACCACTGAGCCCACCGGCCAGAGCTGTCCCCATGTTTTTAAATCTGTTATTCTTTATGGTTCTGATGAGTCTTCATCTTTGCGGACTTCAATGCAGCACTTGACGCAGTGGATGATTCCCTCCCTTTGCTATACTTTCTTCACATCGCATCCAGGATGGTAGTATTGGTTTTCCTGCTACAGACCGGTTAGTCTTTAGCACTTTCTCCTGGTGATCTTCTCCCTTCTTTATGACATCTGATGGCATTCGATGGGACCTTAGAGTTATCTGTAGAGTGATCCTTGGCTTCTTTCTCAAACCCTACATTTAATTCATCAGGAAATCCTGTTGGCTCCACCTTCAAATGTCCCCTGAATATGCACTTCAGTGTCACATCATTGCTATCAACCTCTTCTACCTGAATTAATGCAATAAACACATAAAATAGTCAACTTGGTTCGACTTTGTCTCTTGAATCAGTTATGAATTGATTTAATAGAGAAACAGGGAAATCTGTGCTTATAAAACCTCAGAGGAGAAAGGTCTATGGGATGGACTTAATTTTCGATTTTACTGTCATAGAAAGTCAGAATTGCTGCTGCCAAAAGTCACAAGACTGGAGGAAACAACAGATAACATTAAAACTTCTTTGCAACCCTAAGGTGGGTAAAATAGCAGGGAATCTGAAGAATGTTACCCTTTGCATCTGGGAAAACCTTGTGTCTGCTCACAATTATAAACAGAGAAAGAAAAAAAGTAAAAGCTCTCTCTTGCACATTCTGACCATAAATTATAAGGTCACTCTACTTATACAGTAAATTTCTACATATTGTAACTTATTTTCTCTATTAGCTTTTATTATACAGTTCAAATATTTAATAGGAGAGACTATTATTTTAAAATGTTAGAAATTGCTTTTGCTGTTACATATAAAATGTCTGGTATATGAAAAGAGTTGGATAATCGTAAAATTTTATCATGGCTAAACAATAATTCTACCAGAATAGTACAGTCAAAAAGGAAGTTATCTTCACTCTGATAACCTAACCAGTAATGACAAATATTTACTTTTTTGACATTACAAGGTAACATGGATTGTTAGAGCTACTTAAATTTAGAAAGAGCATATTTAGCTTAAATATCCTTATAATTAAGTGGTGTTTGTTTTTGTGGCAACTACAAATACTTGAATTGTCTGAAATATGCTGAGTTCTCCATTTTATTGAGTTTTAGAAAGTAAAAAATGAATGTTAATTATAATAAATCAAACTCTCTATGGAGTTTATAAACAAGAAATTGATAATATATGAAATGCTTTCCTCATTTATATTTTAACTCCCTGCAATTAAAAGTATTCATAGTTTAGTATGCTTATATATATATAATTGTTCATCTTTAAAACTTTGAAATACATAAATATATACATACTACACTTTCTTGAAAAATAAAATTCCAAATTCTATTAAATACACTACTATAAAAATTGATTTTCAAAATTTAACAACAAATCAAAGATATATCTCTCATACATACATAGTGGTCAAACCCACTTTTTAAAATTTTCTGTACTGTTTTCTATTATGAGTACATCATATATTATTTAATTATTCCTCCATTACAGAACATTCATGTTTTTTCAGATTCCACTTTTGAAAATTTCTCTGACAAACATATATAAATAAATAAATAGTCAGGTAGATAGATATATAGATTAAATAAGATAAATGTTGATACAGATATTTTCTTAACTCCTTAGCTATAATAGCATATATATATTTGAACTTATGTGAAATAGTTAATAGATTTTAATGTTCCTGTCTCCACTGTAATCATTTGAGTATAATTAATATTTTTCCCAGTCTGTCATATGATAATTGAATTGTTTAGTAGGAGACCATCAACAACACTTTTACTCAAACTTTATTTCTAATAAACAAAATATATTAATGAAATCATCTTCATATAAAAGAAAAATACACAAAGAAAGTTAGCCTATCACCCCCCTCCCCGAAAATGTTGGGCGTGTAATAAAAAGAAATGCCTAGTTTCCAGTACAGACATGAGCACGTGTAACCAAAATATAAGTGGTGTCCTTAAGTAACGTAGTTTTCAAAAAAGCACAAATCAGCAAAGAAAATTTAGATGAAACTCATTTTAATCTCGAAAGCATTCCTTGAGGACATAGAAATCAGGGTGAAAACAATTTTAGTTTATAAAAAGGGTCCTTAAAACTTTTTTCAAAATTCGACCCATTGTTAATTTTCTCTCCGTGGTGAAATTCCCCCCTCAGGTTCCGATGGCAAGGTACAACTATCTGCCCTCCACTTCATAGGGCCTTTCCCCCCCTTTCATTCCACATTATTTTACTCAAGCATCCCTAAGTAATTTCTACCCTGCTCTGAAGCAAATTCTCCTATTTGTTTCTTTGCATTATTTCTTTTATTCAGCTGCACAAAATACCTATGAACAAGCTGAAGAGAAAAGTGGATGCTGAGAACACTCACAGGCTGAGAAGGTGTGCCCTGGTCGTACTGATCAGCAGGAGACACACATTTAGTAGCTTACCTCTTTCTGTTTCCCCCGGTGCTCAGCTTTACTAGGAGGCTGAGAGCCTCAGGAGGGATTCAGCTCTTCTCTTCTATTCAAATAATTTGTAGGCAGTAACATTTTAGCTGCATAAAAACATTGAATAGTCTTATAAATAAAAAAACACCATGATATCCATGTTTCTATTATCTAATACTAGTAATACAATATAGTATAAGATATGGCAGACTGTTTATCATATATTTAGGAATGGGGTGATTAACACAATTAATTAGTATTCTATTTATGTTTCTACTGGGAAATAGGAAAAAATTTAAAAATAAATCTTATTTACTTATGAATAGAGATATAAAAATGTTTCCTTAGACAGAAGGCCCTTTTTTTTAATGTTTTTTTTTTTTCTGGCTTAATTGCTTCACCATTTTCACCCAGCCCTGAAAACTCCCTCCCCTCTAAGAGCTTCAGTCCGTTCTCTATTTATGAGTCTGTTTCTATTTTGTTTGTTGGTTTATGTTGTTCATTAAATTCTTCATTTGAGTAAAATCATATGGTGCTTGTCTTTCTCGGACTGGCTTATTTCACTTAGTATAATACTCCCCAGGCCCATCCATACCAAAGGGTATGATTTCCCTCTTTTTATGGCCAAGTAGTATTCCATTGTGTGAATGTCCCACAGCTTTTTTATCCACTTGTCTACTGATGGGCACTTGGGCTGCTTCCAGATCTTGGCTATTGTAAATAACGCTGCAATGAACGTAGGGTGCATATATTCCTTGAAATTAGTGTTTCAGGTTTCTTTGGATATAGTCCCAGAAATGGAGTTGCTGGGTCATTAGGCAATTCCATTTCTATAACATTTTGAGGTATCTCCATACTGCTTTCCACAGTGGCTGCACCAGTCTGCATTCCTATCAACAGTGCACAGGGGTTCCCTTTTCTCAGCAGCTTCACCAGCACTCCTTGTTTGTTTATTTATTGATGAGCCATTCTGGCAAATGTTAGGTGATATCTCATTGTGGTTTTAATTTGCATTTATTTAATGATTAGTGCCACTGAGCATCCTTTCATGTGTTTATTGGACTTCTGTATGTCCTCTTTGGAGATATGTCTATTCAGGTCCTTTGCCCATTTTTTAATTGGATTGTTAAGTTTTATAAGTTCTTTATAAATATGGGATATTAACTCCTTATCAGATGTTTCATTGATGAATATGTTCTCCCATTCAGTGGGTTTTCCTTTCACTGTTTTGGTTTCCTTTGCTGTACAGAAATATTTTTAGTTTGATGTAGTCCCATTAGTTTATTTTTTCATTTCCCTTGCCTGAGGCAATATATCAGAAAAAATTGCTATGAGAAATGTCTGAGATTTTACTGCCTGTTTTCATTCTTTTTCTTTTTTTATTGAATTTATTGGGGTTACATTGGTTAATGGATGAATCTGGAGAGCATTATGCTAACTGAAATAAACCAGTCAAAGAAAGACAAGTACCATATGATTTCGCTAATATGTGGAATCTAATGAACAAATAAACTAATAAAGAAACAGAGACAGATTCAGATAGAGAACAGATTGACAGCTGTCGAAAGGGTGGGGTCTTGCTTGGCTGGGTGAAAAAGGTGAAGGGATTTAGCAAAAAAAACCAAAACTCGTAGACACAGACGGCAGCTTAGGGATTACCAGAGGGAAGTGGGGATAGGAAAGGTAAAGAGAGTATAAGGGGGATAAATGGTGATGGAAGGAGACTTGAGTTGGAGTGGCGAACACACAATATACAGATGATGTAGTATAGAATTGTACAGGTGAAATATATATAATTTTAACTGAAGGCCTTTTAACAGGGTTAAATATTTTCTCTCATATGTAGACAGACAATGATGACTAATCAATCTGGTGTCATCTATTCTAATAAACAGACTAATTATTGACAGTAGTTTGAAACTAAGTGATAATAGTAGATTAATAAACTGACAATTTAAAAATAATTACTACAAACATATCTTATACAACCACAATGTAGTTTTTGTCATTATTTGATATAAAAGTTCTACTTGATAATTATCTTAACTTATTCTACATTTCATGTATGCTACTAATTCTCCATAAAAAACATCAAACACTTAAAAAATATGAGTGGTGGGTCAATTACAATCTGAAATTTGTGTTTTTGTATGTTTTTTTTAATTCTTAGACAACTTGATCTAACAGAACTGATATTATTCTCTAGAGTGTATGTTTAAAATAATTACATTATAAGATAAAAACAGATATTTTTATGTCATTAATTCTTAAGGAATTTAATTGGTAAATTAATTAATAAATTAATTAATATTGATTTTGGAACTTGCTTGATTAATGAGACAGTCTTACAGAAGTATGAACACTGGGTGAAATGAAAGATCATTTAATAAGTCAGAATTGATGAAGATGATTCTTCCTTAGAAATGCAGCAACTTTATTCTTTTAAGTAATTCACTTTATTCTAAGTGGAAATCTGTTTTTCATGAGGAAATTATTGAAGGAGAAAAAGTAGCAGGAGGCAAGTATAGTAAACTGGAGGAAAGTTATCAAGACCTGTTTGTTCCTATCGTT
This sequence comes from Miniopterus schreibersii, assembly GCF_964146895.1. Taxonomy (NCBI): domain Eukaryota; kingdom Metazoa; phylum Chordata; class Mammalia; order Chiroptera; family Miniopteridae; genus Miniopterus; species Miniopterus schreibersii. Next base: position 62,079,143 of record NC_138106.1, on the reverse strand, counting down.
TTTGGTGTCCTCCTGTGTTCAGAGATGAGGAGGGCACCTCTCACATGAGGGTCTTATGACCTGTTTCAGGAGACAGGGGCAGAGGGGAAAATGCTTCTGCCATTTTCTAAAACTCGAGCTTAAAATATTCAATATGAATATATTGATATGATTCCCACAATGTAACCTAATTTATCCTATAACATTTGGTTATTTTCCATGAGAGATTCCACCATACGCCATTTATTCCATAATAAAATTTAGTAAAGCATTGGAGGTGACGTGTGGCTGATGTGGCCATTGTGGGTTAGTGGTATTAAGAAGCAGTGTGAATAAAATCCAACCACTAAACCTTCATTGTGGAGTATGGGAGGATAGTTTATTTTTTGATTTTATGCCACCTGTCAGCATTGACTTTATTCATTGTAGCCTGTGTTATCCATTAAAACATCATTAAAATAAATTCTGTGAAAAAGCACACTCATCTTTGCCTCTGATTACAGAAACTGAAGACTGTATACCAATGCAGATTTTAAATATATTTGTATCATAATTGGACACAAGCTGCTCTGAACATCTGCTTGTTATCAAGAACAAGAATGATGCTTCTCTTGCTCTAGATTTGTTTAAAAGACAAATTCAGAAAGTATGCCCACAATATGCTGAGACTTTGAGCCAGGCCCTCCTTTTTATTTTTTTATTTTTTTTTAAGAAGGAGGTACAGAAACTAGATAAGTGAGAAAAAATGCTGCCTCCAGCAAATATAGACAGTTTCATTCTACAAAGTTAGCATATGTGAGAAAATTTAGATTTTGAATCTGTTAGTCTAAGGCATAAAATATTTAGTCATTAAAGTCATGTTGACATCAATACCCCCATTCATAACCACTCATTATTCTTTTCCTCTGCATTTGTTAAAGTTGCCATTAGTAATAACAAATCCTTGTTCATTTTTTATCAATTTTCCCACTATCTCAAGTGTTTATTTTTATTACTTTAACAATTCATCACTTGTTAATTAAGATACATGTTAATAAAAATATTTTTTAAAGTCTCAATCATATATTATAAACATATTTACCCCACTATCTACTGCTGTTTGGGAAGTTGTTATGAATACTCTTTTAAAATATAAATTTATTAATTCATTTATTCAGCAAATCTTGCTGAACATTTTTCTTTGTGTGTGACTGATATTTAAGCATGAACATGACAGTGCTGAACAAAGAGATAAGGCTCTGAATCTATAAGGAACAGAGAGAAATTAATCAAATCATCACTAAGAGAAGTATAAATACAACTTGCTATGTGTTATGATGAAAAGATCTTCAGTCTTATGAGAAAAGATAACAATGATTACTGACTTAGACTTGGAGATCATAAAAGGTATCCCTACATAATTAGAACTTAAGATGAGGTCTGAAGGGTCTTGGCAAAGGGGAAAAAAAAAGGGGCTGAGACAGTGTAAGAATTTTTCAGATGCAGAAAAGCATGTGCGATAGTTACGTGGTAGATATAGCTGACACTATGGCAACGTAAAACAGGCCCAATGTGGCTGTCGTGTCATTGTTTCCTTTCTGTTTTATCCTTTGAAACAATTCAAGTATCAATTGAATGTCTGTGCTTAATAAATTTGTAAGTGCTTTCACACTTTCAATTATTCCACATAGTGATAAAACTAAGTAGTGGACTTCAATGCTTGGTCTCTCTAAGATTCCCTAATTGTCCCATAGTTTTGCCAAGCTTAAAAGTTAAAGTTTTGTTCATTTGTTTTGTCTCTAAGAGCAACAGAAATATTTAATCTAAAGTCCACTTCAACCATAGTCACAGGGATAAATGGTAATTCAATCACAATCATGTGATATTAAGGATAGATCATCATACTCAGGCACACTCAGCAAAACAAAAATGTTCATAAATAGAATTTCAGTAAATTAATAAAAAGTGATGTATATGTCATAGCTCATAAGTGAAAAATAAGTTATTTGAATTATTACAACTCCCAAGTTCATCTAATCACAAGAAATATTTGCCATTTTAAGGTAGATTATTTTATGATTTCTTTATGATAATTATTTTCATCACAGGGGTTTTCTTAACACACACACACACACACTTTTATAACATTAGATTTAAGGTGTTTTTTTAACTATTGGGTATACACAGTTTGAAAAAATATTTTTAAATTCTGATCAGGGGAGAAAGAGAGACAGAAGCATTGACTAATTTCACACCTAAATTTTAATATCTTTTTTACCTTAAAAAATAAAAAAGAAATAATTGTCCATCTCTTAACTACTTGACATAAAATTTCAGCTATAGCCTAGTTTACCAAATTAAACACTGTTTCCAAGAAGTGAAAACATATTTTTGAAGTAAACATCTCATGGAATTTGGTTTTAAAATAGAAAATAATTTAGTTTATACTTTTTTCATCAAATTATTTTTCTTTATAAGTTGTGAAAATTATGAAAGACCAGTAGATAACTAATTATAATTTAGTTTAAAAATATTTACAGAAAAATTTTAGGAAAGCAGCTTTATCTTAAAGGCAAAGGAATTTTTAAAAAAATCAATAAACAGAGGATTGATAAAAATTTTATTTAGAAATATGACTCTAAAAAATATAGTTAGTCCTAGCCAGTTTGGCTCAGTGGTTAGAGTATTGGCCCACAGACTGAAGGGTCCTAAGTTTGATTCTGGCCAAGGGCAAGTACCTCGGTCACAGCTCAATCCCCAGCCCAGGTGGGGCACATTCAGGAGGCAACCAATCAAAGCATCTCTCTCATGCTGATGTTTCTCCCTCCATCTCATTCTCTTTCTCTATCTTCCTCTCCCACTCTCTGTGAAAAACAATGGAAAAAATATCCTCAGGTGAGGGTTAAAAATAGAGAGAGAGAGGGAATATAGTTAGAAGGGAAAACCACTGAATACAGCCCTAGCAGTTAAGGTTTAGCACCATTTATAAAGAATACATTTTTGTTTGTTTTTCTAAGAAAAAGTATATTCAACATTTACTAAAAACATTCTTTCTGACAAAATTTTAAATGCTTTACCTGCATAATATCATTGCATCCCACACAATGCTCTAAGATATCACTATGTCTAATTTATTGATACATAAACTAAGAATTAGAGAATAGAAATGTTGTTTCGATTGGTGAAGATTACAGTCAGTCAGCTGTGCTTTCAGAGTCTGAATCCAAGATATCAGATTCTCAAGTCCACTGTCATAATTGCTGCTGTCTACTATAAATGAGGAAGGTTTTCTGATATCTGTCCTGCTCCCTAACAGAGACAATAGGAATAGGACAGCACTCATTCATTGACATGACAATACCTTTATTGCTTTAAAATTATTAGTATTCTCAAGGTATACATTATTTTAAGATGATAAAACATATGGCATGGGCATATGAATGTAAACTCTTTAGTTTTAGGTAGAACTAGGTACTGTGCCAAAATAATGTTTAAAAAATAATGTGAGGTTTTGTTGTCTTATATTATAATGATCATTTCTTAATAACACTATACCTTTTTAGGAGATAAAAAAAACAATAAAGAGAAAACAAAACTAAAAACAACTTGTACTGCTGGAGAACCCTGATTAATACAACTACCAAATATTAAAACATATTATACAATTTTATCATATTTTTAAAAATGAACATGAAAATCTTAATAACACCAAAATAAGAAAATATATTATTTAAAAACAAAACAAAAACCTAAAACCATTAGAGAACTATGAACATTGAAGAAATCTAAAAGAACTGAATATCAGCCACTCTTAAGATGACCAAAAACATGAAGATTTCATATTGGAGCCAAATGATAATTTTGGGTGCTAAGCAGGCAGAGGAGAAAGCCTACCATAGAAGGATACTCTGCCAAGATTAGGAAATACCAATCTTTTGACAATTCAGTTGTTTGATGTAGATTAACACCCACAGCAGAGACAATAGTCTCTGTCAAGTAGTTCACCTACATGGAAATTTTGCTGAGAAAGCAGAGACTACAAGATCATGTGATCTTATAGTCTCCCAGTCTTCTGAAATCTGCATCTTGCATCATCAACATCCAGAAATCTATAAGTCTCAAAGTGTAGCTATTGTCTCTTAATCTGTAATTTCACAGACTCCCAGTCTTGAGGTCTTTACAGTCACTTATTTCTCAGTCCCAGAGTCTCATGATCTCATATTCTTCAAGTCTAGCAGATTCCAAATCTAACATCCTTGTAGTTTTACAGTTCTGAAGTTCAACGGATTTGTATTCTCACTGTTTCAAGGTCACAGTTAGTCTCACAATGTTTAGTTAAGGGGCCCTCCTAGTGGAAAGGGCCAGAACTCATCTTTAAAGCCTTTGAAAAGGGAGGTGAGCTGTCTAACCAAAGTTGTAATCAAAACCAAATCCAACTCAACCTTGGATATGATCAGAGATATTAACTTAGTACAGGCAGAAAAAAATGGAAGGTTGAAGAGAGTTTCCTCTGACTTCCTGGTGCTTGTCATCTGAAGTCCTGCTTAAACTGCCACCCTGCCTTAAACAGGCTCAGCTCTTTTGGGGTCACCATAATCAGCCCCTCATTCTAGCTTCTTAGAGGAAGGAATGTTGACTCTTAATAATGAAAGAAAGAGAGGGGAGGGAGGAGAAAGAGAGAAAATGAATATATATTTTTACATACATATACATACATATGTTTATTTATGTGTGTAAGTTTATATATATTAGCTTCTACTGCACTTTAAGGCACATATACACACATATTTGTACTTATGTGTGTGTGCATATATAAGCCTCTCCAGCTATTTAAAGTGTAATGATGTGTGAAATATGATAAACAACTCTGAAGCATGCAAAGAATCAGGAAGATGTGACCTATTGTCAAAATAAAATTCAAACAGACACAGACACATTTATTACCTTAATTTGGCTAAGTCACTATCATCTGGTTTCCATAAGGCATTCATCCGATCAGTGACTACAATTGTATTCTGATACCTGGAGATTGGCATTGGCTCAGAACCAGTGTTCAGTTGTCCATTACACATTCATATTTGTAGATGGACTCTCATCAACTTAGAAAATGCTGAGTGGGAAAACTAGAGACTATATTTATAGTAATTTAAAAAGAGTCCTTTCTCAAGATATTCAGCTTCCTCTTCACTCTGGGGGCCAAGTTCTGTGAAATTATTCAGATCTAAGAATTAAATCCAAGACCATGATTACCCATTGCAGTGACTCATTTCAGGACTCTGTTAAGAAGTGAATTTTATTTTATATTTTGTTTTAAAACTAGGTATTCCTTTAGCAGGCTTATTATCTACTTCAGTCCTATTGAAAACATGATCAATTAGGTAAGAGCAAATATGACTGCATGTAAAAGTATTATATGCACTGCAGTCTTCCTGGTACCCATTATGATGATCAGACTCGCTAGAACTTGGTGGTTGGTTAGGTGCTAATGCTTGTCCTCTGTTATTTTGGGATTACAGAACCCCCTTTATAATTAAAGACCCCATTTCAATGGTAATATCTATACCTTTGTTTCCATTTTGCAGAAGACAGCTACAGTAACAAAGCTTTGCTGATGGAAATGTCTTCTGGAATTTCTTGGAGATATATTTATCAAATAGACAAATCTTGTCAACAATGCTCTCAGCCTGCCTTCGGATGCTTTTCTTTTCATTATATGGTTGAATTTCTGGACTCTCTACTTCATTTAGTGTCATACACCACTGGGTCCAGATTTCTTGCCAAATAGCTGAGCTCTCTGTTAGAATCTCTCTCAGAATCTGTGGTAAGTGTACCAAATTAATGCACTTCGCTTAATTTAAAGTTGTATTTCTTTCTGCTTACTTCACCACCTTAAAATATATCATTGTGCATAGTTATCTGATTACTCTCTATATAAATTAGCAACATTTTATAATTACATTGTTGTGTGAGCTTTTACCTCCTGGATAATATTTTCTACCTGGACCCTCAGAACACACTTGAATCTGAATCTACTTATTTGTCTGAAGGAAATAAGCAATGGCAGAGATTAGCTATCAGGAAATTTGGGATCAAGTTGCTAAAACAAAACATAGAAAAAAATTTTAAAAATCAAAATAACAATTAAAAACTATATCAAATAAAGTCTCAAACATGGTGGAATAAATTTATCAGGCAGGAAATTGAGGATTTTGCTAGTAAGTAAAAAATTGTTGAAAGGACTAGAAGAAGATTTCCAATTCCAGGAATGATTTCCAGAACTGACCTACCAGGGAAGTTACTCTGAACACCAGAATTTGAAGTCAAGAATGAACTCCATGCTCATAACTGTAATCTAGAATTTAGAAATCAAAAGTTATTGCTGCTACTGTGCCTATCTTTTGATACCCTGTTCTCCACAAAGCTGGAGAATAGACACTGGAATGCAGTTGCAGAGAATCTTCATGTTATCAAATTTTTTCTTACAAGATGGAAAAGGAGAAGAGCCCAAAAGAGCATGTAGATAGCTTCTTCTTTACATTAATCTGCACATTTTGAATTCCATGCAAATGTATTTAATAGATAAAACCTAATTTACTCTTTGCAAAAGAATAGTGTGATGGTTGAGGCACCCAGTTCAGAGTACACACCACACTACATAGAAAAAATCAAAGCATCTGATCAGGCTGTTTTCCTGTATTGGATGATAATTGGAAAACATACTTATATACACAGGTGTATATATGCATATGTATAGACTTTTCCAATGTAACAATGTACTATAGTACTAAAATGTAGATTTATATAGATACAGGGGTAGGCAAAAGTAGATTTACAGTTGTAATAAAAAAACAAGTATAATAACTGATAAATAATAATACAAGAATAAACTCTGTGTTTTGCCTGCTTTTGCCAACACCTATATTTCACATATAGAAATAATTTAGATATGAATGTGAGGATGTTGTCATAACATCCCTTTGAAGTATGCCAATAATTTTATCCCTGTGTCACTGATGAGAATACAAATGGATGAGTATTGTGATTTTACCTGCCAGCATATTATGTAACTTGTAATTAAGCTTTAATATAGTTCTTAGAGGGTATTTATCTTCCACTTTATTACAGAAAGGGTAGCTGGAAGTGCATCTTTTAAACTAAAATAATCACAGAGCTGGCACAGATTTGCTATAATGTATAAATATTTATGGTATCAAATACTCTTGCATGTTTTTAGCCATATTTTTATTATTTATATATTTATACACATTTATTTATTTATGTATTTATTGAGGCAATATATTGGATTGATAACTCCCCTATTTTAGTGAAAGAAGAGTTGACCTTTTATACTTAGTGATGTAAATAGTTTAATATATAGTGAAATTTGAATGGCTGTAATTGACCTCTGGACAAAAAAGTGTTCCCTGTCTACTACCTTACAATTTTTGAAGTTCTGTTCATTAGCATAGCTCCCTAAGGCACTTCTTAGCTGGGTTGATACAGGTGGATGGATTCGTTTATTGATTTTTTTTCTACAAAACCTATTGCTTTTTAGGAGATTTCAAGATCTCAAAGAACTAAAATTAATTATAGGCAAAATTGGGGGAAATGAAGGCTCAGAACTCTGGACTTGTGACTGCTATGATAAGGGTGTTTTAGAAACTGTTCACTTCATAGTAGAGTATTATAGGCCAAATCGTGTTCCTCCAATACTCATGTTGAAATCCAAAACTCCAGTACCTCAAAATGTAAATATATTTGGAGATAGGATATTTAAAGAGATAACTGAGTTAAAATTAGGTCTTGTGATAGGCCCTAAGCCAATATGGCTCATGTCTTTATCACAAGAGAAAATTTTGACAGAGATGTATAGAGGGAGCACTGTGTAAAGACATAAGGGGAGTGCTCATCTATAAGTCAAAGATAGAAGCCTCAGAAGCAACTCACGGTCATCTTGATCTCAGTCTTATACCCTAAAAATTATGAGAAAACCTACTTGTTATTTAAGCTACCCATTCTGTGGTACTTTGTTAAAACAGCTTTAGTAAACTAATGGATAGGACTTTGAGAAGTACCTTGATTGGGGATAGGAGTGGCTAGAATGTTGAGCAATTTTTTTCTTAAATTATTAGCTGAATGAGGCTGAAAAAATCAAAGACTTTTCATTAAGCAAAATTAAAGCTGTTTCTTACTTTAGGGCCATTTGCTCAGGTGCTATAGTTAATATATAATAGCTTAGCTTGTATTTCCTTAGAGTTCATTTACATACTATAGCGCATCTAAGATAATTTCAACACTATTGTCATTGTTGTTCCTCTTAAAAAGGCCTAAGGCCTAGATTTAGCAACAAATTAGCACCCCTCCCTTCAACACACACACACTGACTCATACAAGTAGAGGGTGATTTAGCTGGAAGCTAAAAAAAAAGTTAAGCTTCAGGGCTATCCAGTGCTCATAATCTTTTCAAGGTTCTGTGCCTAATTTTGTGTTTGTAATTTTATATTACTTTCTGGAATTAGAACTAATCCTCATTTGCAAAGTAGAAGGTGTCTCTGTGTATTTGTGTGTGTGTTTTATCTCAGTTAGAACTACAAAGATGACTTGTGTTTACCTTCTCCTTCCCTAGTATTTTCAGATGTTGACTTCTTGATAGCAAGAACCATATTTTAGCCATTGTTTGCTCAGAGACTATCAGAGTACCTGGCATCTAACAATATCCTACAGATTGTTTTTTAGTGAAACAGTTAATCAAAACAAATAATTTATCAGAAATAAAGATGTTATAGATTTTTTTAATCCCAAAAAGAGAAGAGTTACAATAAAGCAATGGCACAAAGTAAAGGTTTAAATATACTATTTGGACAAGATAATCTCATTATGAATAAAGATTATGTAGTCTCACTCATGAGGTTTTAAATTGTTAACTTCTATTAAGTAAAAAAAGCAATATATTGAATCTGTATTATTCAATTACTGTTATTTTATATTTAAATATTAGGCAGATTTAATTGAAATACATGTTAAGAGTCAATTTTTATATTTCTGATATGATAGAATGCTTCTTCAAGCAAGAGTTAAAGATAGCTACTAGCTTCACTGATACCTGCTTCTCTGTGAGCTCTATTTGATTTTGTGATCACTTGAGAGAGCATCAAAGAGACATAGATTTAAATTCAGGACATCATTAACGGAAGCCCAAGCCTGGCATACCATCTGAGAGTCATAAAACTTGTGTGCAAATAGCTATATCCCTTATGATTCAACTAATAAGTTAAATGAGAAGACAACCACACAGTCCAGTCTTGACAGAGTTCATATTTCCTGAAGCATAATAAAGTGCAGACATGGAGATAGCTCTCACTTGCCAAGAGTAACTAAAAAAAAGGCATGTAAAAGCTTTATATTGTTAGAATATCTGCTTGCATAGCGTGATCTCTCTTAATAAGCAAATAAATAGATAAACACTCCACAAAGCTTGATTTCTAAGATCTTATAAAGTATGGCATGTTTGGAGAGTTCAAAATAATGTAACCTTCATTTATGAGCATCTGGAAACAGAGGACAGAAGGGAGAATATTCATTTATCAACAGTGCTATTGGAGTACGCTGGCTTTTTTCTTCTTCTTACTGTTCTTGATACACAGAGATAATGAGAAAGAAAGAGATGGTCCTTCGCCATTTACTAATTTTACTAATCATTTCCGCGGTCCAGAAATCACAGTATAAAATGCTGGGGTTGTATATGTCATTGTATCTTCTAGACCTGTACTTAGCCTTCAAAAGAGGCTGAATTGGATAATCTCTAACAAATTTTATTAATTGTATTTATTTTTCAGCAAGGATATTCCCACTGGAAAAGAACTTCATAGAAAAATTTGGAGGTAACAGGCACATTTCTGATCCAACTAATTTCTATTCCAACTCATAGGGTTGCATTTGGCCTTTGCACATATGGCTGTGAAGTAGACACACATAAATACACAAACATTACTGCTGTCTTTCCTTCTAGTTACTTTGCCTTTCATAATTGGAATATTTTTCTATATTATGCAATGGGGGACATTTTGGATGATCATAAGATTTTCTCCAGACATCAAAGGTTTAAAGTATTAGAGGTAGAATAAAGGGCATGAACTTTCAGAAAGAGAGAGAGCAGAAGACTGTTACATCTGCCTGCATTCTACACTGAGGACAGAGTTGACTATTATATAATCAGGGAACACGGATTACCAGAAAAATAAGAATGTGCAGCACACTCAAAGTGTTAGGCTACACAAAAGCAAAAGATATGAGAGAGCATTTGAGGATGTTTCTACATGAGACTGCTAATGTTTAAACTCTGAGCTAAAAAACACAGGAGAAAAAAAAAGTCAACATATATGAGAAACAAACAATAGAAGTCAATTAAGTAAGCAGATAGGGACGCCTAGAGATAAACTTTACGTTATACTGAAACTACATTACCATGAAGATAATATTCTTACCAAATATAAATGTATAGATTACAAAATTCATTCACTTTGGTAAATGAAAATGCCTACCTCCTTAATCTTAAACCGTTACCCATATTGAGGAATAAAACATTGACTGAGTCAAGCAGTTCCAATTAGGTTGTCATAGTATACAGAACAACTTACAAATTTTCTAAATTACTAAAGTTAGAGAATTTCTCAGAAAAACCTAACCTGAAGGAAACTATGGCCCAGCTGCTTGGCTCAGAGGTTTAGTATTGACCTAGGATCCTGGAGATCCTGGTTTGATTCCCAGTCAGGCCACATGCTGAGATTGGGGGTTCAATCCCCAGCAGGGGGTGGGCAGGAGGCAGCCCATCAATGACTCTCTCTCATCATTGATGTTTCTATCTCTCTCTCTCCCTCTCCCTTCCTCTCTCTGAAATTAATAAAATATATTTTAAAAAAAGAAACTGCCTTTTAAAAAAGGCAGCATAGTTTGAAAAACATTTATAAAGATATGTTTTCATTATACAAGTAGTATAACATTATTACAGAATAGTTGGAATCTAATAACAATTTAAATAAAATTTTTGAAGAAAGCTCAACCCTGTTTTATTCAACATAAATTAATTCAGACAATATGAATTAATGCTTATGGATACTATCCTTATTAATAATTCGTTAAAAGGATCTGAGAGTTAATGATATGCCCATATAATGCACATGTCAAGTGAATTATCACCTCAGCTATTTGATTCATCCAAGCTAGTTACCTGAATGTTATTATTGACAGAGTATTGTTTTTTTCTCTTATTTTCCTATTAGTCTAGAGGGACTATCACAAACAAAGCAAAGGGAAAATATATTAATTCCACCATGTATTCTTGCATGCTTTTGCTTCATGATTCTCTTACATTTACTACTCTATTTCACCTTACTTATAAGTCTAATCTTTGCTTTGATTTTATTCTACAAATCCTGTAATAGAGATCAGGTAATGACTATCTCAGTTTATAGATTAAGATGACATAACTGAATATATATAAATATATATATCTTTCATATGGATAATCTCCCTAACATGAAACAATTCTTAAAACATGTTAGAAGAATATGAGGTTGACTAGTGCCTCCAACCTCACAAAACAAAACAAACAAAACATGAAAGAAGAAGAAAGAAAGAAAGAAAGAAAGAAAAGAAAGAAAGAAAGAAAGAAAGAAAGAAAGAAAGAAAGAAAGAAAGAAAGAAAGAAAGAAAGAAAGAAAGAAAGAAAGAAAGAGAAAGAAAGAAAGAGAAAGAAAGAAAGGAAAGAGATGTCATTTTCTAACACTTGGAATCCTGGAAACTGAATTTGACCTTAAAAAGGAGACTGTGCAGATGGAAGTAAGCTTAGGATTTTAAGATGAACTCATACTGGATTTAGGATAGGACTTCAATCCTTATAAGATCTAATGAGAGAAAAGTAGAGGGAGGTCTGGAAGACAAAGACACAGAGAAGAAAACCATGTAAAAGTGGAGGCAGAGATTGGAATTACACATCCCCAAGCCAAGCAATGTCAGGAGCCACCAGAAACTGGGAGATGAAAGGAAAGATTTTCCTTTACAGCCTTCAAGGGGGTGAGGCCTTGATGACCTCTTGATTCAGACTTCTGACCTCCAAAACTGTTAAAAAAATAAATATTTGTTGTTTTAAAACCACCTAGTCTGTGGTAATTTGTTATAGCAGCTTTAGGAAGACTACAGGATATCTCTGGCTGGTAGTTCAGTTGGTTGGAGCACTGTTCCATGCACCAAAAGGTCGTGGGTTCTATTCCTGGTCAGGGCATATACACAGGTTGTATGTTCAATTGCCAGTTGGAGTGTGTACGGGAGGTAACCAATTAATGTTTCTCTCTCTTTCTCCCTTTCTTTCTCTCTAAAATCAATAAAAACATATCCTCAGGTCAAGAATTAAAAAAGAAAAAAAAGACTATAGGATATTACTTCAAATAGAAGTGTGTAAGTCAGTCAGCATATATCATATTTTTCCTAAAATATCTCTCCAAATAATTCTATATTTGAACAAATAATGTGTTTTACTTGTCTAGGCTAAAGTCTATAGAATTTAAAATATTAGGTAAAATATTTGGCCATATTATAGAAAATGTACTTATTTTTCTTTTTTTAAAAAATATCTTTATTGATTTTTAGAGAGAAAGGAAGGGAGAGGGAGAGAGAAAGGGAAACATTGATGTGAGAGTGAAACATTGATCTGCCACCTCCTAGGAGCATACCCCCTACCAGGGATCAAGCCTGAAACACAGGCATGAATCCTGATGGGGAATTGAACCAGTAACCTTTTGATATGTGGGACAATGCCCACACAACTGAGCCACACTGGCCAGAGCAAAAATGTAGTTATTTTTCTAATACAAATAATGTATCATGCATGTCTTATATTCTGAAATATGAAGTTTAAAAAATTAAATGCTCATGGTGCATGAATGATCGTATTTTGCATGCAAAAAATGGATATTTTAAACCTAATTGCAAATGAGCATTAGATAATTTCAACCCATGTATGTAATTAACTGGTTTTGTGGTTCTGAGGAAGAAAATTAGACTTAAAGTTGGTCAACTTTAAGCCATTCCTCCCAAAGAAGTTTTGCTCTATCTAAAATAGTTAGGGCTTTATGAATAAAATTTGTCACACCATACAAGCAATAGAGCATCTCTCATCAATTGTCTTCAAATTATCAAATTTGATAAAGGCAATTATAGCCTGAGCAATGGTAATAATTTCCTATCTAATAAAGCATAGTAAGTGAACATTACAACTCAATAATAATTTATAGCATTGGGCATACTCTGTGAGTTCAGATGTAGAGGACATTTCTAATTCAGGATGATTGGGTGATCAACTTGAACCAAGGAAAACATTTAGAGAGTACAGGCAATTAACTTGACTGTTCTGAAAATAGAATCTTTTTTATTTTCAGCATAGTGTTTTCCAGGTTTATACTAGGAAGTACTTCAGTAACAAATATATGCTATATTATATTTCCTATAGATTATGGTGCCTTGTTCATAATTTAAAAAGTGTTTTAAACTAAATATATCTGTCCACAGGCTTCACTGGAGAGTAGGGATTTACAGGTGTCCCCTTAACCAATTTTATCAGTCCCTAAACGGTTAAGAATTGTCTCATAGGGGCATAGAATTGTGCACATAACACTATTTTGATTTCACAAAAATAATGTAGACCTGTGCATGTTATACCATTGTAGAACTGAAATATGATGGGGTCTGTTTACTTTTATCTACTGTCCATAAATTGCATGCTTCTAAAGAAGTTCTAAGATTTTGAAAAATAATTTTAGATTGTGTTTTTGCATAATTATCTATGCATAGCTGGTTTCTAATGATTTTTAAGACTATTTTTTTCCCTTTTCAGAGTCTACTTCTGCATCCTAGAATATTTTTGTTTGTGTATTATCTCTTTTGAAACTTACAATCACTCTGCAAAGGAATATTTTAGAGTAACAAATATTATAACCAACATTTTTCAAGTTTGCCAATGAAGAGTATGAGAAGTTTATGAATTGCTGAATTATATAGTGAGACTAAAGTGAGAGCATCTTCTCTATGATGCTCTGTCTTAAATCCAACTTTCCTCACTAGAACATTCTGATGAGATTATAGAGCATCCCTGGAGTTTAAACCAGATCTCAGAGGGGAGGGGGCATGGAAGGAATAGGAAGAGATTAGCCAAAGAATGTACACACATAGCCCAGGGACACAGACAACAATGTGATAAAGGCTGGGGCGGGGAGGGTTGGGTAGAAAAGGGCAAAGTGGGGAGAATATGGGGTACCCTCTAAGAGTGTCAACAATGAAAAAAAGAGAACAGGGAGACAGAGAACTAAGAAAGCACAGAGAACAAAGAGAGAACAGAGAAAACAGAGAGAACAAAGAGTGAACAGAGAAAACAGAGAACAACGAAAAAACCCTCCCTTTTCATTCACTTGCTTTCGCTCGACTTCTTCGTTTTGCCTTATTTTCCCCTTGTCTCAGTTTTGTATTAATTCTATCTTTGTTTCCACCAAGCCAACTCCATGACCCACTAATTATATTTTTATTATTTCCTTTGTACATTACCCCATCTAGTCCTTGATGCTCTATGGTAGCTCTTCATAAACATGGCCATTTCAATAACATTGATAACATTGAACTTAACCATAATTCCTATATTAATCTGCTTTCATAAGTGTGTTTTCTAGTCTCACATAAGGAATAAGTAGTAAATAAACCTAATGGCTCTTTTTGTTTATGTGCAATTTTACAATGGGGGTTTCGTGAAAATTTAATTTAAATGAATTTATTCTGTATTAGTTGTGGTTTTATTTTAATTACTGCTGTAACAAATTACCGTAAAGTTAACAACTTAATACCAATTTATCATCTTACAGTCCTTTAACTCACAAATCTGACATTGGTCGTATCAGGTTAACACCTAGGTATCAGCAGGCTGCATTCCTTCAGGAAGCTCCAGGGGAGAATCCATTGCCTTGCTCATTCAGGTTAACAGAATTCAGTTTTTTGTAGTTGCGGAACTGCGGTTTCCATTTTCTTGCTGGTCCTTAGCTTCTAGAGGTTGCCCACATTCCTTTGCACATGACCCCCTTCCTCCGTCTTTGAAAGGCAGCAATGAGGGTTTGAGTCCCTCTCATACTCCGGATCTCTTCTGCCTCTTCTTTCCACTGTTGCTTCTATCAGACTTAATATTCTACCTTGATTTTTCACTCATGTGATTAGACTGGGCTAACTTATATGATCCATGATAGCTTGTTAACTTTTTTTTCAAATATCTCAGGTTTCTCTGCTCTGCTTATTTTCATCTTTATTGCTTTTATTCATGATAATATATGTCAACATACCCGAAGACTTACTTAGGCTAAGGAGAGTCATGACTATGTAAGTCAGGGTCTTAGAAAGAAGAAAAGGGATTTTCATGAGAAATGGTTGAAGGAAACCAAGATGTGATATATCAAGGTTTGGCAGTTCATAGGAACACATTACAACGCCAGGTCTGATGAGGGAGAGAAGAAGAATGATGTTACTGGAGCCTTGGGTGAGCTGGAGACTCTGAGAAGGGGCTTAACCTGAGCTTTAGCTATAGTTAAGTACAACTATACTAGAACTTTGGTAACTGTGCATTCTGGCAGTGGGGAAAATAAATATCTTTAGTTCTGTCTCCTCCAGGACTCCAATCTTGCCAAGTTATTCCTCTAGCCAGATCCAATAGGAAACTAGAAGCATGAAGATAAAGGCTATCATGGTCAAAAACTCTTCTACCCAATGCACAGTACAGTGTAGTATAAAGTATGGGGCTAGTTATGCATAAGGCTGCAGGACCAAAGGAAACAAGATAAGTTATGTTAGTAATTTAGGACATGGTTGACAATTTTTCTATAAATGGTCAGATAGTAAATATTTTAGTCTTATTTTAGGACATGATTGGAACTTTTCTACAAATGGTTAGATAATAAATATATAGTCTCTGTTGCAACTGCTCAACTATGCCTTTGTAGGGAGAAAGCATCTTTAGATAATACTTAAATAAATAAGTATGGATGAGTTCCCAAACAAATTTAATTATATGAATAGAAGGCTGACAGTGTGGCCCATGGCCATAGTTCGCTGGTCCCTTCTTTAGTGCATAGGCTTTGCAGAAAAGTGTTAAATCCCTGCTCCACAAATTCATAAGTCAGACTGTTTGTTAGCACCAAAGATCCACTCTCCTGTCAGCTATAGGTGACACTCTCCAACATCCCACATGCTGAGGAATATAGCTCTGTGGCTTAAGTCCTAGCCAATGGAGTGAGTAAAATGTATACCTACAACTTCCAGGTGGTCTTCTTAAAGGGACATGATGTGTCCTCTGCTTACCTTTACCTCTTTTCTGCTAGGTTAAATTTGGACCCAGTGGATGTGGTGATGGTGGTTCATCTGTGACCAGGTATAGAAAAACAGCATCAGAGAGGACAGTAAAACAATAGAGTATAAGTAGCCTGTATTGCTAGCACCTGTTATAGCCCATCCTCTGGCCTGTGGTTGGTCATCTTAATTTCATAAAAGTTGCATACAGGTGTCTCCTCCTTAAGCTACAATTCTTTTCAAGTATTGATTTAGCAGTTAAACTTTTATCATTCGAGTGGTCTCTAAGGTTTGCTTAGCTTTCTCTCCCATAGTGTATTATTGCTGTATAGAGTTGCTGTGGAGCCTAAGTAACCTCATCAAGTCAACTGGAACATAGCAGGCATTCAGTGAAATAAATATTCAAGAAAAATGATATTAAAAGCCCATTATTATATTAGACATTGTGAGAAATACAAATTAAATATTGGAGACAACATAATTTAATTTGGCATGTGACTCCATTATTATTCATTCTTGTGCCCTAGGAATACTTCATTATAAATTATTTAAAAATCAGACAAGAGGGTATACAATTAGGAATTAAAATTAAATTGCATATTTTACCAAATATCTTTGCTTTTTTTCATGATGCTGTTCTGGAAAGCATGTTATATAGTAGAGTCTTACAGATCAAATCATACTCCAACACAGAAACAATGTCATTACACCCTTCTTGACCACAATCCACAGCCAACTCTGGTTATGCAAATATATGCTGTTATCTACAGACTTTTCTTATTTTTCATCACCTAGCCCTTGGTAATACATATATCTTTGGCCTCCCATTATTCTCTTGGTTTACTTCTATTTCTCTTCAGGACTTAGTTCAAGTGTCTTCTCCTAGTTCTCTGTTTTTAAGTAATAGGTTAAGTGGCTCTTACATGTTTTACTATAGCATGACAGCCCATTTTATAATAACTAATCTTCACTTTCCCCACTACTGTCTTTTATCTGGATGTTCTCAGGTAAAGAGTAGATGTTCCAACAATGTCCAAAGCCAATCTATAACTAGAGATTAGAACCTAGTTTTCTTCACTGTAAACCTACCTTTTACTCTATTACATTTTCTTGAGTCCTTTAAAATAAATATAAATGACTTCTCAATGGACTCCAAATTATTTTCATAAAGATGTAATTCTATGTGATCATAGTTTTGTGCCTTAAAATTTTTAATGCTAGTTATAATCAATAATAGCTACACTTGTCTTAGACTTAAGTAGAAATTTGGGGTAATTATCCCACAGGTTCATGATGGAAATTTGTCATATACAAACAAAAATTTGCTTAATAAATTAGAGCAATAATAATAAAAAGTGCTCAACATGTGGAATAAGCCAGCAAGTTCTATGGTATGAAAGGAGGAAGGAAGAGCTTCACATATGGATGAATGGAAAAGACCCAACAGAGAAAGAATCACTGGGTTTAATTGAAAGCTATATGCACTTTCAAAAACTTACAAGGAGGAAGACAATTTTTACAAACTTAGGTGGTTACAAAATAAATGAAGAAGAGAAAAAAGAAAGGTGAAAAGTGAGAAGCAACCAAATCTATTTTATAATATACTTGCTCTGAGAAATGTGTAAATTATTACAATAAATGATGTTGCACTATATTCTCAATCAATTAATTAATATGCATTTACTGAGGGTTTCCCCTGGAGCCTTGGTCAGATTTGGGATTGCAGCATATTTGTCAACGTGGCTAATGGAGTTCAAGTAAAGCAATTAGAAGGCACATGATAGCCCTGACCCGTGTGCCTCAGTTGGATGGGTGTCATCCTGTGCATCAAAGATTGCCAGGGCATCAATGTTTCACTCTCACATCGATGTTTCTCTCTCCCTCTCCCTCTCTCACTAAAAATCAATAAAAAATCTTTTTTAAAAAGGAAGGCAAATGATATCCATGTAATCCTCCCTTTATCTCTAGCTATTGCATAATTTCTGTAATTTCAAACAATCCCTTTGACTCAGATTTTGTAATGGTCATAAAAGGTATGCAGTTGAAGCTTTAATTCCAGAGATGGTGGGTTGTGCTTTTATCTTGCCCAAGAGAAAATTCAAGAGAATTTTATTCTGAATACTGACTTTAGGACACATCCCAGCTAATGACATTTAGTATCAAAGAAAATAGCACACAGGTAAAACAATTCACTTGAAATCATTGTGGTAATAAGATAGAGGATTTACTAAACTACATTTAATCTATATTCAACAAGCTCCTAATACTATATACTAGCACCTTGCCTGATGTAGAGATGAAGAGGGCAAGTAATGCAAGCCCTGCTTCAATGAACTTATAATACAGTTGGTTAAAGCTTGATGATAAAGCAGTGAACTGGCATAGGTTCAAGTTCAGGTTGCATATTTTGTTGTGCTCCATGCTTCAGCTGACCCACTAGAACTCTGCTAGAGAAAAAAAATTGCTATTGATCATAAGGTGGCACCTAAGTTAGAGTGCAGTTGGTTCAGTTTAACAAAGGCCATGTTCAATAAAATGGCAGAGAGAAAATATTCATATCTGAATAAGAGACTCTTTATTAAACTTGGCCCATGATAATCCAAAAATCAATCACATTTTTCTAGACCTGGTTAAAAGTTCACTCTGCAGTTGAGTCAATCTTATATATTAAAGTGGATATTGGGCAGGGTGATGGGAGACTAGATGTCTAGCTCTATGACTGCTTTGACTCAGTGGGTGATTTAGAGCAATATATTTACTCTCTTTGAATTTCAGCTTCTTAGGTTGCAAAATGAAAAAGGGTTTGCTGTATCAACTCCTACCTTTCTTCTGTTTAAAAATTCCATAAAGTTTCAGATTTTGTATATTATTCTATCTCTCAATGTTCATTCTGTTTAGGAATTCTTAAAAAGTATTTGCAGCCTTTGTTAATCTAACATAATAGTCCTTTCATGCTTCTAGAATTTGGTTGTGTTGGACTTGAGAATAGAGATGAGGCATTCTGAGGGTGCTCTTTCTACATCACCCATTGAGTAAGATGAGAAAATAGAGGATGTTTTAAAAGGGTTCTGGGAATTCAGAGGATGTTTTTTTTAAATAAGTTATTGAACGTCTTGACTCACCAATAATACAATAAGCAAGTAAAGGTCAGGGACCCAGGTTTTTACTTCCTTTTTCTTCTCCCTAGTGATGAGCGCACTAACAGAAGTAATCAAATCTTGGTAGAGTATGAGCTATTTCATAACATTAAGAACTATTAAGGATCACCCTGACAAAGGAACAGAGGTTAAACCCTTAGTAAAATAAAATTCCTTCATTTCTAACTGACATCTACTGTCTGTCTCTAATGTGCCTGGAGACTGTCACAATATCATTTGTCTTCACTCAACAGCTGGAAATATTGACCAGACCTTTCAATATATTTCAAAATCAATTTTTAAAGAATTAATCTAAATAAATCTAAGTCATATCTTGCACTATAGCACTTATTATTTTGTTTGTGGGAACCTAGTTGGTAGAGTTCATCTGGAACAGATGCTACTTTAAGGTAGAAATTTTTCAATCTTATATAACCAGAAAATGCATTTGTTGCTTCAGCTCAACAAGCTACGTTCACTGTTATCAATTTGTATTTCTGGTCGTGATATCTAGAGAGCAAAACCCCAGCATGCAATTGCCTTTGAAATGCAAGAAGCTGAGTGTGGAGGTGGAAGCTGCATTCAGAGTGATGATGCAGTTCAAGGACAGGAGCAAACCAGTGTAAGGCTGGGTGTCATTATCTTCTCATGAGTGCCTTATAGTCAGTATAAGATACAGAACTAAAACAGTGCTTATTTCCACAAAACTGTGGAATTGAAGCTCAGTTTTCAGTAGACTATGTGTCAATTTGGAGATTAAAGGAGAAATTCAACATACACTGGAAAAGCATTGTACAGCTGTCAAATGCAGATCCGTTTATATTCCATGTGACCCTTTGCTCCTGAACTTGCCAATCCACATGATGTCATGATTAAATTTTATAAAGAGTTCAATTTAAATACTACATTAATGCAACATTAAGGTTGACATTTTAATCATTAATAATTCTAAGCCAAATAATTCAGAGTTACCTTTCACAGCCACTGTCACGGAGGCAAATTTATACCTTACTGATTTTGCTAATAAATTCAACTCTAAAATTGAACATAGGCACACAAACCAAAACAGTTTTCTTCCCAAGAAGCATGTAATTACCAGGATTTTAAAAATATAGTACAAAGCAACAGAACAATTTCACAATTATCAAGCTCATTTGATGAACATAGATAAATCCAGAAAGCAGATTTATGGGGACCTGATTTCATTTCTTAAATTTACCAAATAATTAATAACATTTTCTTTATTTTATTATGCCAGAATTACTCAGCTACAGTGACAGAGGTTAAGCACCTCATGTTTTGCTTGATTTACCTTTGACTTGGTAAGGTAGTAAGATACACATTCTTATATGAAAATAGAGATGATTTGTATATGTTGATCTCCACTTTTTAAAGCATTTGTTATAGAATAGGGAAGCTACAGAATGATTGATATCTTATGCTTTAGACTTGTGCTATGTAATATAGTTGCCACTAGTTACATGTGGCAATTTAAATTTAAATTGATGAAAATTAAATATACATAATGATACCAGATGGATTTCATGTGCTCAATAGTTACATGAAATACATGTAGTAAGGTTTCTACATGTACTTACATCCTCTAGTAAGTAACTTATTGGTAGCTCCAAGAAAAAAACTAGATTGAGTTAAATACAGACATATATGTTTTAATATATATATTCCATTCACTTTAATGTCAAGGTGAAGTTTATAATTCTTGAGAGAAATGCTAGAAATGCAAAACTAAGTCCTTGACAATATCACTGAGTCTTCTGCATCAAGAAACCCTATATGTACTTACATCCTCTAGTAAGCGATGAAGTCAAAGTTTTAACCCACAATTGTCTGCTCTTAAAGATAACATATTGGACTATTATGCTATAAAATGCAGGCTAATAGTATATTTAACAGGCCAGATACACATTTCCCTCACTGTAAAAAGTTCTATTGACAGTGTTGTATTTAGTTCTTACTGGTAGCTCCAAGAAAACACTAGATTGAATTAAATACATACATATATATTTTAATATATATATTCCATTAACTTTAATGTCAAGGTGAAGTTTAGAATTCTTGAGAGAAATGCTAGAAATGCAAAACTAAGTCCTTGACAATATCACCGAGCCTCCTGCATCAAGAAACCCTGAATTCTGCCCAGCCTCTGGACTTTCCAGACAGATGACTCAATTCCTAATAAGCCAAGTTTGAATTTTGATTTTTTTAAATTAAATTCATTGGGGTGACATTGGTTAATAAGATTATAGAAGTTTCAAGCGTACAGTTCTATAATATATGATCTGTATATTGCATTGTATGTCCACCACCCAAAGTCAAATCTCCTTTTGTCACCATGCATTCGGCCTCCTTTACCCTTTACTACCCCCTTCCCTCCCTTCCCTCTGGAAGCCACCACACTGTTGTCTGTGTCTCTGAGTTTTTGTTTGTTTGTATTACTTGTTTGTTCATTTGTTGCTTTCAATTTTATGATTTTTAAAAAATACTTTCCACATTTAGACATCTTAGTGGTACTGTCTACATATACTTAGTACCTAATTTTATTATCATTGTGCTATTATAAATTATAAATGTAAAATAGGTATGAATGTACCTTCAAAGTTTTTGCCCTTTATCTGCAGAATAAAGGTTTATTACATATTTAGATATTAACTGTATATAACAGGCTATGAGTATATTTAAAATACATAAAGAAAGGAGGTCACCGAGGGCTAGAAAGTTCATGAATATCTAAAGATGGAAGTTGGACTTGACTCAGCCTTGAAGGATGAATGGGTTGGCAGAGAGCAGAAAACTCATTTTTGTCTACTCTCAGTTAGCAGTTCAGGCTAATAATAAAATGACCTGTGTAGACTCCACGAACAAAAAGCATTAGTTCCACAACTCACTACCAGTTCAAATTTCAAAAGTATGAAACATATTATATTATTTTCCACCCTTATATTAAAAATAAAAGTGCCATTAAACATTAAAGCAGAAAGAGAATCATGGTTTAAAAATGGAGAAAATGCAATTATTTTATTTTGCTGTCATAAATCCTAGTCTAGGCCGAGAAGCATGCAAGGTAATAACCACTGTATTAACACTAACAATAATACCACTGCTCCTAAAAATATAATGTAAACATGTTTAACTAGTTCTTAATGCTTAACAAGTTTTATTTAATAATGAAAACATCCTAGTAAAATATTACAGATAAAGAGGCTAAGACTCCGAGTTCAGTAACTTGCCAAGGACTATACCTCTAGTAAGTGATGGAGTCAAAGTTTTAACCCACAATTGTCTGCTCTTAAAGACAACATATGGAACTATTATGCTATAAAATGCAGATATCTCATTCTTTGGTTATGAAGGTTAAAATGTACATATTAATGAAACATAACTTCATTGGTATAACTATCAGAAATGTGGGTAGTAAGAGCTTTTCTTGCTATTAAACACATACTTGTGTAAAGATAATTTTACTTCTCAGAAATATAATTTAAAAATTTTACATTTTGAGTTCCTAAAAGCTTACCCAGCACCTTTACCTGGGTTCCTGTGGCAGACAGGGCCTGAATGAACAGCCTCAGTGACCTCCTGTGTTAGCTTCTTAGCAACTTGCTTCTAATTAATGTTACAGCAAACGTGATTAAATGTCACTTCTGTGATTAGGTTCTAAGAGTTGTAATTTCTGTCTTGCCGACTTTTTCCCTTATTGGCTTTGATGAAAGATGCTGCCATGCAGAGAGGCCCATCTATCAAGACACTGAGAGTGGCTTCCAGTCAACAAATGGCAGGAAAATGTGGACCTCAATCCAACAATCTGCAAGGAACTGAATACTGCCAACGACCACGTCAATTTGAAGGCAGGTTTCTTCTCCACTTGAATCTGCAAAAGAGATCTCAGCCCTAAGTGAGACTTTGATAGTGCTCTTGAGGAAGATATTGAAGCAGAGGATCCACTTAGTCATGCCTGAATTCCTGACCCACAGAAACTGTGGGATAATATATGTGTGTGTTGCCGTAAGCCACTAAGCTTGTGTTAACTTGTTATGTAATAATAGATAACTAGTACCATTACCATTTTTGATTATTAGAAAATCCTGGGAGGTAGGTCAAGAAATGTTTTTGTTTCTCATTGACAAAGGAGAAAACGAAGTCAGAAAAGTTATATTAATTGTCCAAGATGTCAAAGACAAGGCTATGATTGAATCCAGAGTTATTTTTAACATTCTTTACTACTTCTGTCAGTTAGACCATGCCTTACACCAGACTTGAATGTTTAGAAAAATGGAAGGGTGTATTTCACCTTACCTATGGTGGAAAACATATTTTATTTGTATGATCTAAAAAATAAATACAAATGGTTTGATTTGAGTATCTGATTTTGACTTTAAATTGGTTCATCATAGTCACTTATTTCAATGTCCAATCTCAGTGATCAGACATTCACATAAAAACAGCTGTGTAGTTTAAAAATGGGTTGTACAGATGGGCCTGACTCCTCTAACTGTTTTCTTCCATCTCAGCACCTCAAGCAGTTAGCTATCCCCATTATAAATGGACGTAGGCCCATTATTTAAAAAAAAAAAAAAAAAATCAGATCATGCACTACCACAAAATGGGCATATACGAGTATGCAAAGGTCAAGTGATGGCAGTCTGGATGACATATTTGTTTGACTATAAATAGGAATCCAAGACTGATTATTTCATATATATTTTCTATTAGAAAACAGGCTCCAGTGGCAGAGGGAGGAAAAGGTCTCTTTCCTAGGAGATCAAACCTGGGTAATACACACTATACAACATAACCTTGCAATGTAGCTAATCTGGTTTAGCCCTTGATTGGATCAAGTGGCTAGATAGAAATCTGGATAGCTCACTGGGTGATAGTATCTCCACATCATGCTCTAGCTTTGGTGATCAAACACTGTATTAGATGCAGTTTTGAGAAACTTGCTTTTCTTGCTGAGAATTTATTAGCATTGATGTTCAGTATTGCACATGCTACTATACAAAGCATGATTGAGAAGAATCTTGGCAATTATCTGATAAATATATTGTTTAGAATTTCAACTTTTACACAGCTTAATTTATCCCCCCTGTCATTGAAGTGGACACAAGCTAGTGATTGTAATTTGAGTTTGCAAATCATTCTTTCACTAGCCTCCTACTGGGCTCTGTGTTAATCTAGTTCTGTCTGTAAAGGGGTAATATATCTCTCATGTATCCATCCTTACTTTTATAAAGGGAAGCGACATAAGGCTTTTTGTGTGCAACCAGAAGCAACCTATAATTACTGTCGCTTGCTTGTTTGCTTTGCTAAAGTGTTTGTTCATTGCTGTACCTACCCCTATTTTTTTCAGTGAATTTCATTTACTGATGATACTCACCACAGATAGGAATGTTTAAGAATTGATTAGTGATATGAAGAAACCTCAAGTTAAACAGTCCAGGTCTTTCAACCATGTTCTTGAAGTCACTCTATCACTACCTGTATGCCATGAGACAACTCATCACTAAGTTTCTAATTGTTTCATTGCAAATGGAACCTACTGTGCTATGAGCCTCTGAAAAACATTTCTTTTAGCAATATATAGCTTGTCATAGTAAAGACTCTTTGTCCAATTCATATAGGTTTTAGACAGTTTGTGAGGATAGAGTCATTGATACCAGTTAAAATGGACTATTTGACCTCATAAAACTACCTAGTGTAACTTGGGTAATAAATGTGATTATTCAGAGGGACAACAATGGAGTTAACACTCAGTTTTTTCCCTAAGTAAAATCTTAATCCTAGTGAAGAAATAAATGATGATTTTTCTTCTATGTATACGCTAGTATGAACTTGTGCTTTCATTCTTAACAATGAAAACCATCTGACAAAAGAATATGTATACATAGGTTGTTTTTGTTTGTCTGTTTAATAAGAACTGAACAATTATGACTATAAGTGTTTTTTATCTTGTACCAGTACCTGTTCAGTGCTCTGGTATGACTTTTGGAATGTATTCACTAGATTCTATTTTCTCAAGACTAACATTGTTCATAATATCTCAATATTTTATGTTTGAGTATAAAAGGCAGAAAAGAAGTATAATAATAGAGTTTTTCATAAAAATTGAATAATATAAATGAAAAAGAAGAGAATTGTCACAATTATATTTAGAAGTACTGAAATGGAAAGTAATAAAACAGTAAAGTAGCCATTTCAGAAAAGGCAAATAGAGCTGTAGTTTTGAACTGACTCTGAGACAAAATAAAAATAAAACTGTAGAGTTTATATCAGTATATTAAGACACAAAGTTGTAGCTACAGAAAATATAATGATGGAGCAAATTTGCAACTTTCTGATTAAAGCAAGCAATCTATAGTCACAAACTTTATTATTTAGCCCAAAGTAGCTTTTTTCATTAATGAAACTAATCAAGCAATTTTTCAAATGCAGGGTTTATGTATGAGCTATTCTGCATTGATATTCATATATAGCTCATGTTAATGTATATGTATGTTTATATGTATGTATACATAACTGCTTAAGTTTAAAACACTTTACAGAGATGATTTTATTGGCTAAATCCCCACTTAAGTATATTTAATTAACTATTTCGCCCCCTAAATCTCCTATCGACACAGAACTATTGATTCCCTTTTCTCATCATTGTGAATTATATCTGTGCTCTGTTAAGGACCTATTAGATAAGTACCCAGAAATTTCATTTTCAAAATTACTTGGAATTGTTAAGATTAAAAAATACTGCAATATGCCTCAACTTGTTAGTTTTGTGGGAGACATTTTGCTAAATACCTTTTGAATTCAGTAATTTTATATTTTCTGGGATGGAGTTCATCACAGCTATGCTCTTGTTCTGAGTACCTGTTGGTGTTTAGGGGTTTAGTGCACAGTGAGGTTATTAGCTGCAATCTGTACGAGCAGAGAGCATGGGACCAATGAATCGGTCAGAATAAAATGCACAGACAGGTTTCTCATACATCATTTTGATAATAATATCTTAGATTAATAATTTAATTATAATGGAATACTGATAGCATTGAAAAAACATATAACATGATTATAAATTTACTTTTCACTGCCATGTAAAAATTATGTTCTTTTCTTTCTCTGTGAATTGTAAACAGTAGACAAAATCCTTTGGGATGAAATTGCATAAAAGAATCAAAGGCTTTCTTGACTATAACAGCATTTTGGATGGATTTTCCTGATTTAGGCTCCATTTAATCTTAATGAATATGTGAGGCAGTCCCCAGGAGACTAAATAAAAGAAACATATGGTGAAAATTTTTATTTGCAGGAATGCCATTTCCTTGTGTAACTTTTGACTGACTAAAAGTGTTCCCTTACCCTCAATTCCCATTCTCAAGATTACATTTTTGCACCATTTCAAAAGGAGTAGAGCCCACGAACCCAGGATGAATTTTGTCAAGTGGACAAAACCAAACCGGACCGAAAATAAACAGCTCATTTTGAAGCTTGTGAATATCCCTTCATTTCCCACACACTCGGGTTGCTTTCAAGTAGTTTGTCAAGAGTTCCATATATACTTATATCAATTCCATCTATATATTTCTAAGTATTTCCAGAGCAGAAAGATATCATCATGAAAAGTTCTGGGGTTTAAGAAATAAGAAGGTATCAGGCTTCTTATGTGATAATCTCCTATATATCATAGCTTTGGGCCTTCACAAAGAAGCATTATTGGAGAAGTGTTAAGTATTAAAACGGCTTCATCGTGTGAAGATGAGTTGTTCAATTTTTCCCTTTAAGTGAAGTGAAAGGATATTGACAGAACATAAAATAATGTTCTCATCTTGTCTGATTTAGTGTGTGACTTGAAGACTGCCATAGATTTGTTCAATGGACCTTGATGGATGCTTCCAATCATTGCTTTTTTTCTAGCTGTATCAAGGCCAAGGTCCACCAGATGTCAGTACAATATAAATAATCCAAATTCTTTTATTTAAATGCCAAATACAGAAGACAAAAAAATGTCACAAAATAATGCCATTTCATTGACTTTTAAAAGATTTGCCTATGCCAAACAAGAGAGATTGGAAAACTGGTCAATATAATCTGCAATATGATTTTTATAACTGTTTTTCTCTAATAGCTCTCCGTCATTATTAATGTAAACTGATTTTGTAGTTCTCCTTCCTTGTTTCAGTATCATTCAGTTGTAATTTGTCAGATAACTTTTTATTCACTGATGTTTTATGCATTTACATTCCACTTTACATTTTTCTCTCAATTATTCATTCCTTTCTAAAGAAAGAATAAAATCATGACAGCAATGTATTCTCTGACACGTGTCTTAACCTTATCACAGTTATAGTGAAGGTAATTGTGCCTAACGCCTGCTGGCAATGAGTTGAACTCTTGGGTATTTAGGTATTTCAATAACATTTTTCCCCAAATATTTTGAAATTATAATTTTAGTTCATGAGAAAGTTGTTAGTTTACATCACACACACACAATACTTAGTGAAGAAAAAATAAATTCAGTAGGACTGAGAGAGAAAAATGTATAACCAAGCCCATCTTTGTCTCTGTTTATGGGTTCTTTGAGTGGAAAGGCCATAGAGAGGATTTGCTCCTACTGCTCAGCATCAAAGGAACTCTCCTTCTCTCCGGTTTGGTTTCTTTCTTTCCAGGGGATGCCACAGTGTCTACTTCACCTTTCTGATGTCGATACCTTATGTCTTATATCCCTAGAGTGACTACTGCATAGAGTTATAGAGTCACAAAACATGACAAAATAATATGAAGACTGGACAAGGTGATTCCACCCTTTATGCTTGTAATTCTTCATAAGATTTTGCTAACCTGAAAATGGTGCCATGGGCAGGGTCTTCAGCTCCTATTTCATTCTTGCTCATTTAACAAAAGCCACTATTACATTCCTTTAAGGAAATGGTGAAATTGTGCTTTTGTCTAATATTTAGGTAGATTTTTTTCCTCCTGCCTTTGAGTATACTCAAAGTGCTTTTATATTACCTTTCAAACCAATTATTTGTTTATTCTTTTGTTTAAATAAGTAAAGTGGCTATTTTTTGTGCCACATTTTAAGTATTTCATTAGTTTATGATCTAGACAAAGGGACCAGTCATGCATGTGAACAAAGTAAGAGAATACACTGGAGCCCTAGCCGGTTTGGCTCAGAGGTTACAGCATCGGCCTGCGGACTGAAGAGTCCTCTGTTTGATTCCAGCCAAGGGCACGTACCTCAGTTGCAAGCTCGATCCCTGAAAACTAATCAGTGTGTCTCCCTCACATTGATGTCTCTCTTTCTCCCTTCCACACTCTCTGAAAGGCAATGGAAAAAATATCCTCAGCTGAGGATTATTAAAAAAAAAACAAAAAAAATGAACACACTGGAGCTGTTGGGACATAATTCTCTATGGGAAACAGTAAACTTGCAGAACATAAATGACTCAGATCTACTTAAGAGTACCATTTAGGTTGGGTTGATCCCAACAAAAGCAAGAAAACTCAGAGCTAAGGCACCTGAGAAATGATGACCTGGATCTTATCAGTAAAGTCAGCCAAACCAGCCAAAGCGCTGACAAAATATGAAGAATAGGCTGAAAAACTTCTAAAGAAAATGTTAGTAAATAAAATTTATTAATCTACAGGAAAAAACAATAAAGATACTACTTTTAAAGTATATCACATTTGCTAAAAGGAGAAAAATTATGTAATTGTTTAAATACATTTTTATAACACATTTGATATGATTTAACCTCTTTTATGATTTCAAAAAGGATAGCAAATAAAAATAAGTGGGAATTTCCTTAACCTAAAGAAAGGCAAAAACAAACACCTACAGCAGAACTTCAAACCTTCCCCAAGAGTCAAAGAAAATAAAAGGATAACTGGAATCACCATGATGCCTGTTTCAAAACTGGACTAGTGATCTGTTTTGATACAATTTGTACCGAAAATATTCCATTTAGCCTTCTTCCCACCTCCCCTTCCCCACATCACTTTCCCACCTTCCACACTCGCTCAGTGGGTCACTGTCATCTTCTTGTTTCTCTCCAGTGGCTTCCACCATCTTTCCTAGGATTAGACTTTCATTGTGCCTCTGTGACAAGAGCTCCTCACCTCGGGTCGATCTGGCTGGGTCCATGGAAGCTCCAGCTCCCCCTGCTATGTCTAGATTCACATGAAATGCCAGAATAATGCAGAGAATCTGGCTTCCCCCAAGGCTTCCTATAAATGTCCGGTAACAACTCAAATGTTTAGAGGAGTTAATGCCCTGTGAGGCATGGTGACAGAGTCATGGGGATGGCACATAAGCGCTGCTCCCTTTCTTCTGTTGACCGAGTGCTCTAAGGAAGACACAGCATTTGCCTCTAGTCTCTCCAAAGACTTCCTTTTGAAAATTGAATTAAATTTAAATTTTTTTATCACCATTTACCCCTCTATACCCTCCTGCCACAGGAGCCTGATGTTTTGCTTGTATTTTAATTTTGTTAATAGCTAGGTTACCTACTATCTTATAATTACTTTCATTCCTTTCTTTCATCACGTTTTCTTTCACTTTTAGGACTGCATCCCCCTTAACTAAAGCATCAGCATAAAATTTTTGCCTCTATCTCTGCTTTCTAGAAAACTTGAATTAAACAAATTACTTATCAGTGTAATAGAATAGGGAAAAAACTAAAAGGGAAATGAATGAAAAATAGAAATCAAACAGCCATTCAGTTTTGATAAATTCCTCTATATAAATAACCTAAAAGATCTGCAGATTAAGTATAAAATTGGAAAACGGTTTAGCAATGACTTTCACATACAAATGCCACATGCCCAAATAGCTGTTGGTAATAAAAAAGTTTGCTACAGGGAGTGGAATACTCGATGGCATTGCGCACGAATCAGCTGCAGCTCGCAAGTGTCTGTGCATCTCAAAAACTCAGCGCTGTCTGAAAAACGCGAGTCATGGAAAAGAACCTGAAGCACGTTTCCATTCGAATAATGTTTCAAAAGACAAAACTATACTCATCTAGTCCCTTATCTAAATGGATATAGTTGGTAATACTACGAAGAAAAGCAAGAAAAGGATTACGACAAAACTGAAATAGTGTTACTTTTTGGGGCATGAGAGAAATGGACAGAATGAGGGTAGTTTTCTATGGAGTTTCCAAGAAAATAATAGTGGCGAGTGCAAGGAAGTTTATTTTTTCTCCCCTTTGCTCTATCTGTAACTATATACGGTCATAATGTACAATATATTTCACATTAAAATAGTTTCTTCAGGAGTTCTTCTGAAGTCTAGATGATATCAAACCCTTCTCTAGAGATACTGGGTTAAATGTGGAATAGGAAGGAAGGATGGTAGCTCGGGAATCTGTTTCAGTAGCTCTGAAGGGAAATCTGTGGCTCAGGTGGCTGCAGGCAGCACCAAGCTAAACTGACAGAGCAGCTTCATCCTCAGTTACATTTCGCTCTCAGAAGCCAGCCTGGAGATCTAAGTACTTTATAAAACTTTTGTTTTCCCTCCTTCATTGAAAATGCGTTTCTAGTTCAAAATAAGTAACTTAATAACTTCTAGAGCACAACCCATATATCCATCTGAGGCTGTCAACAGAGAAAAGGTGCAAAATACCACTTTCATGAGGTTTTATTTGAATATATTAAAGCCCCTGCAGTGTGAGGACCTTTGAAAGAATCAAAAATAGATAATATGTGCTTAGGGGGACAAATGCAGGATTTGAAGCCGGCAGCACCTAAGGACAGATTTATTATTGGGGGGGGTTCCCCTCTGATATTTTGAACAGACGATACCTTCCTTCCATTTCTCGTAAGATTTGCTGATTACTTTTCGTCTTCTGCATGCAAGGTGAAGATTTCAAGGACCTGAATATGGTATAGAAAAGAATGCCAAGCCCACCACATCGGCCAAAATGTCCCAGCACGTAAAGTAGAGAACTACAGGCTTCACACTGTGGGGTGGGTAGTGCTTCAGTCTCATAAAGTAGGAAATTGCCCCAAACGGAAACCAAGGGAGAAAGTGGAGTCGCAATGGAAAATACATAAGTGCACATTGCCAACTAACAACGTCTAAGATGAGTCAAAGGTTCTATTGCAGCCTTGTCTTAAGTGCAGAGCCCGAGTGTTTACGATGCCTTACTGCACCACATCCTCACGTGAATTTCTTTGATGTCACATGCTTTCTCAAATTGATCCACATTTCCAGATCCTCAGACAAACCTTTCTCATTTAAATCAAAATGGATATACCAATATGATGTTCTAAAAAAAAAAAAAAAAAAAAAAAAAACACAAAAATGTACATGTCTCCTGAAAATTTAAATCACAGAGTGGAAATTTTACATTGATGAAATAAGGGCCACATGTGTGTATTTATTTGTTATTGGAATTAGTGGAATGAGAATGGAGAAGGGGACTGAAGGGGCATAATTAATAATGAACACAGGTATGCTGAATGGCTGAATGACTCCTTAGGGAAACACACAGGCACTCGTGCCCGTGATAAACATGATAAAGCAAACAAACAAACAAGCGGCAGCTTCAGTTAGAGTGCTTTCCTGGGCCCGATCTGTTAAAAGCTGCCCTCTGCCCTTTCCTCCGCAGGCACACAGAGTCACAGCAGCTGAAATTACAGAAGGAAAGAGTGAAATGGTTCAAGCCTTGGGAGCCGAATGCAAACAGCCGCTCTGACCTTTAAATCTCTAGTGACTGAATGAGCAGCGGTTCATCCCAGTGCAGTAGGTTTAAAAGGATTAGTCATCAGCTGTGCGTGTTTTTTCAAATAGTATAGGTATCTGAATTGAGCGAACATTTGCAATTAATAAAGAACACGTCAAAATTTACTTCTGTCCACCTGCTTGATGGGTATCTTGGAAAGGGTTTGGTGTGGTTAGAAATAGTACGGAGACAGCATTAAGCTTTTCAGAAGAAAACAAAAATGTTTATTCGTATTTCACCATCACCACTTCCAAGCTGCTTTTAACAATTGCTCAAAAGAAGTGCAGTGGGATTGAGTGAACACAGTGTGTGCAGCAGGGCAAGTCCATCGCAGTGGCGGGAACAGCACGCTCAAGTTCTTGGTTCCTTTGCTGTATAAATGTCTCCAGGAAACAAGGCCCAGCGGCCAGCCGCTGGACATCAAAGCACTGCGAAATGGAGAATGAACTGGGCTTATCAGGCCTGCTGATTAAGGCTGATGGACGGGAATGAAACCGGCTTCCGCAGTGTAATGAGCATTGCGCATATGTTGAACGCAGGAGTAACAGCACAGCAGTGCAATAGGGATAAGAACACTCTGAACAGTGAGCACCCTGGGCAACCGCCAGCGCCACGTAGTGATGGGTACCCAACTCTCCTTGGTTGACACGTTGTTGAAATGTAGATACGAAATTAAATGGTAAACCATTTTTCGGGTTACTCTTGCTAATGTTTCTTGTAAGCTGAAAGGAAAGCATCCTTTGAGCCATAATATATAATGATACAAATGTGACAGTAAATCTATAAAGAATGAACTTCTCTTTTGGTATGTTAGACTTTTTCTGGTCTTTTTTCCTAAATTTGGTAAATAAGGGGCCTTTTATAAGAGCTCTTAGTTAATTACATTTATAGAATGCCAGGTAAACTTTACTATTTTTTGTTTATTTTCTTTGTATAAAGTTAAGGAGCAATATTTGGATTATCTGATAGCCATTCTAAGCAATTCAAAGATAGTTTGAGATATAAAGGATGATTTAGTGACTGAAGATTAAGTTTGAGAAAGGAAATATCAAGAATTCAAAGGGGATCCCAGCCGGGCGTGACTGAGAGGTTGAGCATCGACCTAGGATCCGAGGATCGCAGTTCGATTCCCGGTCAGGGCACATGCCCCTTTGAGGCCTCGATCCCCAGTCGGGGGCATGTAGGAGGCAGCCGATCAATGACGACTGACCCTCTCATCATTGATGTTTCTCTTTCTCTCATTCTCCCTTCCTCTCTCTGAAATTAATAAAGATATATATATATATATATTTTTTTTTTTTTAAAGAATTCAAAGGGGAGAAAATACTTAAAGATAGGTCATGATTTTTTAAATTAAGAAAGTATTATAGGCAATATTTAAAGACCAGACAATAAGTTAAAGTAGTTTTTAGGTAGGAGTTTAACTTTTTTCAAAGATAGAGAAACATGTTAAAATGATAGAAAAGACGGTCAGAAGTACATAAAGTTAACAAAATGTTTTGAGACTAAAAACGTTTGTGTTCTGGGTATAGAATAACTTGGTTGCCTCACAAAAGGATAATTCAAATTAAATTTTCCCATTTTGTATATTATCCATGTAAAATTTAAAGAAAATTTTATTAATAAATATTTTTATTATGAATTAAACTCAGCAATATTCAGTTAATTTTGTTAAACATTTTGGGATATTTCATTGTGTTTTTTTTATTTTACTTTTATTCATAAACTTTTAAATTAATCTTAATATATCATTATGTATAGAGCTAGACATAAACAAATATAAAGTTGCATAAATAGTAAATCAGAGCTTTTATATTTAGCTTTAAAGTTAACTTTACAAACATAGTAAATACAACAATGTATTGATCATATTTGAATTTACAACCTTAATTAAGTATAACGATTCTCTAAAACTGACAGACCACATTCATTAACTCACATGTATGTTCATACATTTATGTATTATTATACCTAGTATAGTCTCAATCATTATATTAATTAGCATCTTTAACCAAAGCAACCAACTTTTCTTTCCTTCTGACACAAAGAAGCTGAAAGACACGAAAACAAGAACTACTACATGTCTGTTTTCATTCACCGGAACACATTTCATGTCACTTTTACAAATTTAAAAATAGCAAGAGCTCTACCATAACTAATATTTTCCAAAGTCATTTGCACACTTGCTGATTGCTAGTTACTTTAAATGTAGAAGAACTAATTTTACTGACCAAAGTTTTATATGAAAACATTATCCAAATAGCCTTTATTTTGTTAAATTTAAAATCTGCCATGGTCTTAAAGTTACCTAGAGATCTATAAATTTCAAATGGATTCAGTTAAACACAGCTTTGTATTTTTATAATCTTACTTTGTGAAATCAATGATAATTTAAATGACACAAAAATAATATAAGAATTATAAAAGTTTAAGTTAAGAGAAGTTTAATCCCAGTCTACCACAAACTAGAATGAAGGACACTGGCTTTAGTTTTATGCAATTAAATGAATAAAGCAACATATTAAAGCATTTAAATCAAAATCAATAAGCCACTTTAAATTTTCAAAGATTCGTCTATTTATATGGTTATTATGTTTAAAAAAGTTTTAACTTATAAATTCTTGTGCTCAATTCTTTAAAAAACTAAATAATGATTAAAACAACTTTTATTCAGATCTTGGAACTAGGGCTCCTCTTATTTTAACTAATATACAATGATATTACCTAATTACATTTCTTAGTTGCAAGATAAGCAGGAACAATTTCTTACAGAGCCAAAATGTTTAAGTTCAAGAAACAACAATTGATTGTTCTCATTCCTTTTAAAAATTCTTAACATTCTATCTCTACAGTTTCTAGTATGCAAAAATATTGGCAGCATTTAACTTATTTTCAAAGTGCTCCAAAAAATGGGAAAAGGCAACAGAGATGAAGAATAGAAAGAAAAATAGATAGATAAATAGATATAGATAAACATGGAAGGGGGAGAGACACAGAGAGAGGAAAACAATCAGTTACAGGTAGGTTAGGCAATGTCCTACAGTCTTGATAACTTCATCAAGCCACAGATTTAAAAGGCATTATTTAGGCATCACTTACTAATCTAGGAAGCATAGTAGAATGAGGTGGGAGAGGAGGGAATTCATATTAAGTCTTTTAGACAAACAGTCATCTCTCTCCATATATATGTCTAATTCATGAATCCTATTTATAAGACAGATTTCCCAAAGTGGTACCCAAGTTCAAATATTTGATACTATTAGTTCCATGAAAAGTAAGCATGCATAAAACCAGATAGCCAGGAGATATATTAGAAAATTGGGTCCTCCCCACACTTGGTTAAGGGGCTGAGAGATAAAGAATCAGATCCCTCAAAGACTGCATCTTACCTTATACTCAGTAAGAGTTCTAGTGTAAGAAAAAAAGAAAAAAACATAAATAATATTACCAGGAACAAGTGGCATTAATTAATTAAAAATTATTCTTTCTAAGTGCTCAAATAAAAAAAGCCAAAACACAGATATAAAGCAGGATTTACTCCAGGCTCCATAAGGAAGAAACTTGAGAAGAGGAGGTGACAAGGGACCTCTGAGGTTTCCTAACCTTGCACAACCCCCTAGTCCAAGTAATGAGAGATCTTAGTATATCCTGGGGTAAGTGGGGGGTGTAACTCCTTATTTTTTGGAGATGCTAAAATAAGAGCACCAGACAGCAGGTGAGAAAATAGAATTTTACACCTAGTATAGCAGGAAAGGCATTAGGAAAATCAGACTTTTAGATTTCTGGCACTTAGCAGAAGTTGTATACATTAAAACAGGTAGATGAAAAGAGAAATAGAAACAGGGAATGTTGTGTGTGTGAGGGGAGAGAGATGTTCCATGAATATTAGTTAACTATCATCAGTTCTATGAAAAGATGGTCCATGTACAGAAAAGTGTATTTGCAAGATTTGTTAATAATTCTCTGTTCTAGAAGTATTTAGCCTAGGGGTAAGTCCGTAAAAAGTACTTTCTGTGATCATAGGTTTATCAAGAAAATAGGCTGCAGAAAATCTTAACTTTGGAAAGAAATCAGGGAAGTTAAGAAATTTTTCCAGTTCACACCACGTGCAAATTCCAAATTAAGACTAAAATTCAACAAAAATGCTAACCAATATGTGTTAAATATACTTAATTCAAATTCTTCATACAACTCCAAATTCTTCTTGCAAATTCTTTTTAAAAGCCAAGAAGAACAGAACACAAGAGTGTATCATAGGAGACTGGGCTATGGAAAGTTGATTATCCAAAAAAAAAATTTCAAATCAAAGATCTGCATGATGCTCCAGATGTATTGATTTAATACCATTCTAGTGAAATTAGAGTAGTGATGTTGACTGGAAAAAAATCATGACCAAAAGTCCTCTTAGAACTTAACTGCATACTCAGTCCCAATAGGCACACTATGTTTCAAAGAAGTCCCTGAAATCATTGTTATTATGTTTATGCTAGAGCGTAGGCATAATAGTTCTGAAAATAAATATGTTTAGTCCTAGGATAGTTTCATAAAAAGGTCTAGGATCAACAAGCTTGTATCTGATGTCCAAAAAGATCTAGATTCCAGATAAAAGAGGACATCTAGGAAGGAGTATATATCAGCAAACTAGAAAAGGGTCAAGTCTTTCCAATGTGACAGGACCTATGGAACTTTGAGTGCCTGGATGATATGACAGATTTGTCTTCCCAAATCCACACGTTGAAGTCCTAACTCCTAGGACACTCAGAATAAAACCATATTTGGCAATAGGGCCTGTGAAAGGTGATTAAATTAAAATGAGGCCATTAGGGTGGACCCTAATCCAATATGACTGATACCTTTAAAAGAAGAGGAAATTTGGACACATAAGAGAGACACCAGGGATGGATGTGTACAGAGGAAAGAACATGTGAGGACACAGAGAGAAGGTGGCCATCTGCAGGCCAAGGAGAGAGGCCTAAGGAGAAACCAAACTGGCTGACACCTTAACCTTGGAATTCTAGCCTCCAGAACTCTGTGAAAACAACTTTCCATTGTTTGAGCCACCCATCTGTGTATTTTCTTACGGCAGCCCTAGCATACTAACATGATGAGTAGGTAACTCAGATGTTGCACCAGCACTAAGACTTCTTTAGCCTTTTAAAAAATCTTTGTCATTTTCCTGAGTCCTTGGATTGGTGGTTTCTTTTTTATAGGTAAATTTCACCAGAGAAACTTGAATAAAGTGTAGTTAACTAACCCCAGAAACCTTGTCTCTATAAATTTGAGGTAAAGCCCAGAAATCTGAAAATTTACATGTATTCTGTATGATTCTGATGTTGAAATGCTAAAAGCATACTTTTTGAGATTACTTCCATGGATTTATATGGGGAATACCTACATCTAGGGAAACTATGATTACAGATATTATCTGACCAGCTGGGGACATGTATAGGAGAATTAGGAGTGTAGGGTTGCCTTTATACTCTCACTTTAAAATCATAAATGTGCAGAATGTTCCAGATTCATATTTTATGATTGTATGATGCCCTGTTTTGATTCATTTAATGAATTACTACATTGTAGTGGTTTATTACACAAAGATAGTTTAAAATCAATCACCATGTCATGTTTGTCATGCTGGTATTTCTCTCCAGTTTCCTTACAGGTAGCATATCACTATGGTCCTAATATAGCTGGCTTCACAAGTATATGCCCAGCAAAGTCACTTTTGCACTTAGAAGAATTGCACCCTTGATTTAAGACTCAGCTATTGCCATCTTAAAATTCTTAATAATTTTTTAACAAGAAGCTCACATTTTCATTTTGCACTGGGCCCTGCAAATTGTGAAGCTGGTTCTGGGTAGCAAAGCAAATTTAGGACTTACTACCAAGACTATACTTTCCATTTCTGTTTTCAGCCTCAAAAATGGAGTTGAATAAAAACCCTTAAAACTCTCCCTGCTTAATTGTCACTAATGATATGGAAAATGTAGCTGAAACTGTTTTTTTCACATACTACTACTATCCTCTAACCTACAGGAAAGGGTGTAAGAATAGCTGGTTTTAAAAACTAACAGGTGAATATGGTATGTCCCTCTTTCTTTATCTTTATTTGTCAACTATTTTAAAATTCTTTAACCATAGGTTTATGGCACAGCTTATTTTTCATACTTTAAATATACTAAGGAAAACCATATTAGGAATGTTAATCTTACATTTCAAGCTACAAAACTTCTTTTGTCTTTTGTTTTTCCTTTCTATATTAAGTACAATTATGGAAAATAAGATTTTTATCTATTCAAAATTACATGTTTAGAGAAGAATTAGAGTAGTGCTTAAAACAGTCTTCAATCCCTTTTTTGTTCCCTCTCATTTCACATTTGTTATACTCAAGGAAACAAAATTATATATTATAATTTAGAGAAAATTACTTCCTGCAAGTCTATACTCTATAAATTTAATTCCAGAAAACTGATGAAGGCTTAAACATGAATTAAAATGTGTATGTAATAATAAGAATTACAATTACAATAATATCTAATATATATTGGTATTCACTGTGCAAGGCATTTTTTCTAAGTACTTTCCATATCTTTGATGTCCCTGTAAGAGTTTGGTGTGATCAGGCTATTTTAGATGATAAAACCAAGTCACAAAGAATATAGCCACTGGTCCCCGTATCTAGAGTAACTGTAGAGAAAAGATAGATACCTGACTACAATATTAGGTAGAATACAAATAGAAATTTTCAAATGCCCTCTCTTTTTGTTTTAATCAATAAAAACTATCTACTTGTTTACATACTTTTGGGGTTACTTATAAATGCCTGAAGTACCAACATACAGAAGATCTAAGTAGCAAGATCTATGCAGTGTATCAAGAAGTTCTGAGTTAATATTTTTGTAATAGTTTATTGAATAAGTGTGCACTATGGGCTATTAATCTTCAACATGGGTCACTAGCCTTCAATAGCTATTTGAAATAAAGGGACATTTTGGAACTAAAGAGTGAACTGTCTGCACTGTGTGGTTCTTTAAATGTTCTAACACCCCTAATAAGGGACAACTCTCAAAACATCAGATTGGATGTAAG
Organism: Miniopterus schreibersii; assembly: GCF_964146895.1. Lineage (NCBI taxonomy): Eukaryota > Metazoa > Chordata > Mammalia > Chiroptera > Miniopteridae > Miniopterus > Miniopterus schreibersii. The sequence continues at coordinate 62,039,857 of NC_138106.1, read as the reverse complement.
TTACATCAGATCCATGAGCTTAACACTTATGTGGCTGTAATTATTGAACATTAGGTAGTTACTATTATGAAAACCTAAATGTGTGTATGTTTTTGTCCTATGATGATGACTTTATTTACTCTATCCCCATGTCAAGTGAGAGAAGATGAGAACTAAGACATTCCCAAGGCAGAATATCTGGAAGGCCTGGCCCATACACAAGGTCCCTTGACTTTGAGAAAGGTAGCCACAGTTCCCAGAAGCAGAGGGAGTAGAACTAGAGAAAAGAGGAAAATAAAGTTATAAATCAGAGCCAAGTAGACGGTCCAGGATTATTTTACAGATCTAGAGAAAGTAGGAAACAAAGGGAAAGTAAAGAAGTAAAGATAAGACCAAGACATCAGGAAAGGCTATTTAAACACAAGGTTGCATGTCAGAGTCGAGATATGGATCATGGAAAAATACTTGGGCTAATCTGAGATATTTTCATTGGCTTCTGTTGCCATTAATTGAGTTTACCTAGGGTCTATAACCAAAAAAGGTGAATGAGCAGATTAGGGTAAAAGGTAGATTAACAGAGGTTCTATAAATAGCATTTTTAATTTCAGTTATAAAATTTTAGGTACAATAAAAGTGAAGTAAGGTATTATCTCCTCACTCCTATTTCTTGTGTGTATGGTGGCATCATGACTTGCCTTAAAAAATATGATTTCATTACCTGAAATTCAAAGATGGAAAATCATTTAGTCAATGAATATTTACTGAGTACATACTGTGTGCCAGCACTGTTATAGGGCTCTGGTAATACAACAATCAATCAAGGAGGCAAAAATCTATGCTCTCAAAGGCCTTACATCAGTTTTGATTGATTGAAGTGAGTGCTTGGAGTTCTGTGCTAGGATGTATCCTAAAGTACCTTAGCTCTCCAAAGGGGATTAACCATGATTGCTTAGCAAAGCCAGCCACTTGCAGAAAGCATACCAGTGCGTCTGCATTTCTGTGTGTATCATGTGTATGTTTTGCTGGGACGTGGGCTGAACTAGAGCAAAAGATTAGTATTTGCTTATTGACATAGAGAAGCAAAATGTTGTGAATATTCTCCTCTCCTCTGTCTCTTATCTCCAAATATGTTACATTTATCCCAGTTTCCAAAGCTGAAATGGGGGAAAAATCTCCCCTAAAATAAATGGCTAATTTGTGAAGGTAAGTTTAAAAAGTCTAAACTTAAGCTGACAGATTTTGACATACAGAGATATTTGGACCTACTAGTCTACCCCAAGAAGAAGAGGCATTTAGAAGATTTGAATAAAATTCACTGCCTTTGTTAGCTCACTGACTAGCAAACACAGTTAATTGTATATGCTAATCAAATTCCTTCCAATCTACATCATCTCACTCCAACTCATCCCATAACGTATATAAATGTGGCCTCTTTTCTTTCCTGAGTATTTTTATCCAGATAATAATAATAGGAGCCAACAATAAATTCTTACATACTCAGCACTTGTCCAAAGGCTTTATCTGAATTAATCCACCTAATTTTTAAAATAATTCAGTGGAGCAGGTACATGTCTTATAATTACCTCATTCTATAGACAAAGAAACTAAAGTACAGAGAGGCTGAGTAATTTTCCCACGTTTGCAGTTAGCAATCCTGAGGGCCAGGATTTGGACCTAGCAAGGCTCTCTTCTCCTCTCAGAGTTTGTTGCATAAAAACTGCACACACACATGCTGCCTTTTTTTTTAAAAAACTATCTTTGTCTACTTTACTTTACTTTAGTTTGAAATATTTTTGTTTTTCCTGATGTGATGAAGATAAATAGAAAGAATATAAGGGAAATAAAGCAATGAAATTGTTTAATTTATTCAACAACTATTTATTGTATATCTATGGTGTGCTTGAGACGTCTTTGGTACTTGGGATGCAGTGGGAACAACAATAACAACAAAACAAAACAAAACAAAACAAAAAACCTATATTCCTGTTTGTAAAAGATATCATTCTAGGCATAAGAACAAGTAAAATGATAAATAGTATTTTTCAGGTAATGAAAACTGTTATGAATTTTTAAAAACCACTATAAGGTTACTGAGCACAACAGGTGGTCAGAGAAATCCTTTCTGAGCCATGTCAAAGCGAGGAAGCATGTCCTGAATATATCTGCAGAATTTCCTGGCAGAGGGAAGAAAGGGTATACAGGCTGTAAGAAATAAAAAGGGAGGTACTGTGCAAAGAGTGGACAGGGTAGACTGAAAGAACCTTATGTCAAAGAAATAACCAGGAGCTGCAAAAACACTGGGGCTTGTAGAACATGATAAAACTCTGAATTTTATTCGCATGCCAACCTAAGTCAAACAAAAAGGCTTCTGCTATGAAGAAGTAGAAGTTAAAAAAAAAATTGCTTGGGTTAAAGGCTAGGGCCATGAGTGGAAGGTTAACTTTTTACTTACAGACTGCAGCTGGGAGTTAACTTGCCCAGTCCCCTTGTGATTCCTTAATTCAGTCTCATTGTCAGAGAATGTGCAGTCTTATTGACTGGGACCTTCAGCAAAGGAGTCTACTTTGGGTTTATCACAGCACATAGGGCATGTGTTTGAAAGACAGAGAAGTGGACATGTTAAATTTGTATGTATCTTCCTACAAGTGCAAATAATAGCAATCTTTGTTAAAACATCATAGCTTTCCTTGATCGCCATAGCCTTCTTTTTTCATAAGCAACACTGTCTTAATTATCTGAACATATTGGTAAAATTTTGGACATAATTGTAAATTGTGAGGACTGCATATATGCTCCCAAATGGTAGGCAAAAAAGACTATTTTGCTGTGATCTGTGAATGCCAAAGACAACTAGAAAGTAGTTGTCTTTTAAAATGGTGATAGAGTTACAATAAAAATTTTGAAAGCTGTCAGCATTTCTCTTGTATATATTGGCATTCTGGGGAACTATTCATAAGAAATCATAAAAGGAAATATGCTATTAGACTCCCACCTTAGTCTTATCCTGCCCTAGCAAGTGTTTTTGTAATGACAAATCAGAAATTTAAAATATATAATCCTAACCTCTAATCAGTAGAAAGGATCTTCAATATCGCATAACAAAGCTCAATGTACTATTGAACTTGGAATTATTTTAAAAAGTTAACTCTTGGGATTTTTATTCAGAAACAACTGGAAAACACTATTTATTGTTAAAGAGACATTAACCAGTTCAAAGGCCTTAGCAACTTTCTGTTTCATCAGAATATTTCCTGTGATTGTTAGAATTAGAGAGGTTTACTAGCTACATACAAGTTATTACAGTGTCATTGTTCATGTCATTTAAGTTGAGGCCATATCAGCAGTTTTTCTATAAACTTTTTTTTCAGAGTTTTAGAGTGCTATAGTCAAACAAAAGAATATTGAATATGTAAACAACTTCCAAAAATCTTAGAGACGAAATCATGACTCCAGATCCTTATTTCCTCTCACCACAAACCTAAAGCCAGAGAGCAAGGTAGCAGTAAATTACAAACTAATCTTTGGGTACCAAAAAAATGAAGCATTAAATTCTAAGGGCATACGTAGCTCCACAAATACAAATCTGCTGTCAGATCTAAAGTTATGAATCATTTGTAGCAACAGCAAAAGATTTCTCTTTGATTGTTGGATAGATTCAGCCACCAAAGCAAAGCTAATGGAGAGTTTCTAAAATTTGTATTTCATAAGCTCTTCATTGCTGACCCTTATGCAAGATGCATGGTTTTTGTTGGTATCTTTCATTCTTTTTTTATGGTCAAAGGTAAAACAGACTTTTGCTATAGGTAATGCCATGAAAGGAAAGAAAAAAGTGGACATAATCTTCATGTTGACCAAGGTGGTGTTAAGTTTTTTTATTTTATCACAAGTATGATCTGATAAAAAAATTCTCAAATAAAGCAGAAAATCCCCACGTATTTATAACCACTGAAAGTACATTATGAAGTGTAACAGAAGCAAATAATTTGCTCACACCAGGTGATGACTATTTTATGCACAAAGGTATAAAACCTATTCTAGCAAGTGAAACTATAGATTTTTTTTACAGAATTGAGGCCATTCTCCCACCATGTATGTAAAACCTGGCCTGTGACGAAACATTTAAAGTGAATTTAAAGTGGTCTGATATATAAACTTGACTAAAACATTTATTTATTCTTTCTCTAAAAATGGAAAATCTACATGCCTGTCATATCAGATAAATTAAGCTGAATATGCCCTCATGAAAGGCGGTGTATAGGCCACTGCATAATACAAATTAATATCAACATAAATTATTGGTGTTGCGAAGCTTCAGCCAAATAGAGTTAATTTTCCTTATTTACTTAGTTATGTTGTATAGTTTCCTGGATTCCCTGAATTAATGAACACTGAATAATTACCCCCTAGGGAAAATATAAGGGTAGGTACTTTACTTGGCCACAACATTTGGTCAACTGATCAATACAAAACCTTGTTTTATGTGTGCTTCTGTTTAAAGACAGTGCATTTTAATATACTGTTGATAAATTAACATTGAACTCACAGCCAATAGCACTATAGCTTATGCCTCAAGGAAGCTCATCTCACATGAGTGATTTCACTGCAAGGCATATAACAGCTTTCTCAAGCTCCAGAAAACTAAACAGCACTTCAGCACTATGCTTGGAAGGCACTGTAGACAGTGAAACCATTAACATAATGCACAAAAATACATAAAATGTAACACTAAATAAACTACAAAAAGATATTGTAGTGTAAGAACTGACACAAGAACAGAGAGCTTTGCCTTATTTGTCCCCAGATTTGCATGGGCAATGCAGATTTTTTTGCCACTCTACCAATGCATATGTCTTCAAATCACTTTGAAAGAACCATGAGTATTGATTTTGACATTAACAAGTAAATTTTAGAGAGTGGGCAAATTCACAAATATGGAATCCAGAAACTATGAGGATCAACTGTATTCCAACTGATTAGTTTATTAGGAAAGAACTCAAAGAAGTTTGCAAAATTTATTCAAAAGGCCCAGCATCACTTTATCATTCTAAAATCAACATTAATTTCAAATTAAGTTGTTATTATATTAAATTACATACATTATTATTTTGGTCACTTATTTAAAGTGACCTAAATTTGACTTCATTAACTTTCTTCTAACATGTCCATTTAAAATATGCAGATTATGTAAAGTATCTCTTCAGGCTCTTTATTAAATAATTAAATAATTAAAAACACTCCTATTAGTCCAGAAGACTAAAACAAATAATTGTGTCATGTCCACATGTCACCTATAGAAAACTTTCTTTTTTCTTAATCTTCACCCAAGGATATGTTTTTATTGATTTTTAGAGAGAAAGGAAGGGAGAGAGAGAGAGAAAAAAAAATCCTTGTGAGAGAAAAACATGATTGGTTGTCTCTTGTACTTGCCCCAGCGGGGATCAAACCCAAAACCTAGGTACGTGCCTGACAGGAAATCTAACCCTCAACCATTTTGATGTACAGGAAGACACTCCAACCAACTAACCCACTTGGTCAGGGCTATAAATAACTTTTAAATGAAAGCTAAGTACTTAATATATACTCATGCAAATATCTTTTTAAATTTTTTTTAATTTATCTTTATTGTTGAAAGTATTACAGATGTACTTTTTTTTCCCCATTGACCCCTTCCACCCTGCACCCACCCCTACCCCCAGCCTTCACCACCCTATTGTCTGTGTCCATGGGTTATGCATATATGCATGTAAATTCTTTGGTTAATCTCTCCCCACCTACCCACTCCCACTTTCCCTCTGAGATTTGTCAGTCTGATCCATGCTTCTATGTCACTGGATCTATTTTTTTCATCAGTTAATTTTGTTCTTTAGATTCCACATATAAGTGAGATCATGTGATATTTGTCTTTCTCTGCCTGGCAAATAACTTTTCTCTCAAAAGCAATCTTCCTTCAGATATCTTCTGAGTCAAATTCTCCTCTATTTGCTAAGACAAGCTGAGGGAGTATAGCATGATCTGAACTGCAATTTGTGTTAGATATATAATCAGTTAGATGCGTAAAACTTGGATTTCAGTGAAATTATGACCATTAGTAATTAGGATAGGTGAGTGGGAGAGAACTCTTAATCTCTCTCCTTCAATTTTCATCATTTTTGCCCAAGTCACCCTAAATAGTACCTTTTTCTCAGTCTTTCATAAAGTGATAATAAAAACATCTTTAGAAAATGTTTCTGTTTTTAAAGTGATGTGTATATATATTTTCTAAATAAAAATAATGTACTTTGCCACTTAAACATAGCTTCAGGATAAAACCCCTACCTCTTGCTCCAAACAGATTTCCAACTCAAAAAATAACACAAAAATCCTGAATAGTTCATGAAGTATCAGAAATTATGAAAGAAATTATATTCAATTTTAAAAGAAGTGAGGACCCAAAGGTTTTCTTTAGCTAGAAGCATGTGATAAATGAGAAAATATGATGTGATTTTTAAATAAGCTTTTCAAAAATAGATTACAATGTGTATCATAGCCAGAGGGAATGTTATTTGGTGGGACATCCTGAGTACATATTTAAGTCATGAAAGAGAAACTGCTTTTGTCAGGTAAATAAAGCAGTCTCCACCACCTCATGCATCCAATTATCACAAAGGAATAAAGAGAAAATGAACAAATTAAATAGAAATAATTATACTCTCAATTGGAAATTCAATATCACAGATAAAACTCTACCCTACTTTAAAGGGCAACACCTAGCCAGCTGCCTTTCTATTACGATTGGCTCTCATTGATAGAACATCTTTAATTTAGATATGGCCCTCTAGAGCTTGTTGGACAAAAAGCATTACATGAATACTATCAGGATATTTAGTTTCTATACATGATTGGTACATTTGTTTAGGGAAAGAAGAAGAGATATTATAAAAGTAAGCCACTAGGCAAAAATCAATTCTAGGTGTTGTAAATGATGATATTATATCTCAACCAAAATGCATTTTTGATATGTGATATTATGCTGACATTAAATTCAACTTGCATTAAGTAATAAATTATATTTTTAAACACCAACATTCCATTAACATTTATATCAATGTCAGCAATAAATATCTAGTGCTGTATAATGAAGCCATCTCAATATTTATTTCCTTGATGGAAATCCTTGCTGTTCATAAGAAATGACAAGCTAGCTGTCAGAATGAGCTAGCAAATGGAAAACTTAAGATACATAAAGGATATATAATTTGTATATTTTATATAAGAGAGGACTTTCTGTTTCCAAAATATTTTTTAACTACTATAACTAACTTTCAAATTTCACCTTTGGAAATTCATCAAGGTCTCAAAAGATTGTTGGTTTCCAAGAATTATTCATTAAACTATGAAGAATCTTAGCATAATATCTGAAAACACTGGAAGGATAACAAGTTAAGACTATCATTCTATGGCGAAATAAAGCATAGGTGCCTAGAGGGAATGCAGTGACAAGGGAGTCTCCCTTAAAGAGTGCATAGACTTTTAACCCTTGCCTGGAGCTTCCTCAAAAGTCTGTGAATGTTGTTTTGGAATATCGCATATGTATATGGAGAGGAGTTGACTTGATCACATGAGCGACATTAAATAAGGGTTTCTTCTAGGAAGAAAGGACAAAAATATCCATGTTGCCCAGTCGGAGTGGCTCAGTGGTTGAGCATTAACTTATGATCCAGGAGATCTCATTTCAGTTCCTGGTCAGGGCACATGCCCAGGCTGCAGGCTCAGCTCGATCCCCAGTAAGGGGCGTGCAGGAGGTAGCCGATCAATAACTCTCTCATCATTGATGTTTCTCTCTCTCTCTCTCCCTCTCCCTTCCTCTCTCTGAAATCAGTAAAGATATATATATTTTTAAAATGCCCATGTGAATTTTTGAATTAAATTTTAAGAACAAAAAATTTCAAAAACATATTGTTAAATCAAATTATATCCATGTATTTTATCTTCTCATTTACATTTTAATGTCTCAGGGAATTTTTCTTCTCCACTAATAACTTAGGCTGAAAAAGATAAAAACATTTACACACCAGAGAAAAATGACCACAATACTTGTTTTGCATTTAAAAGACCTAGAGCTTCTTTTATCCATATCACTCAAGTAAAGGAAAGTACATTGCTTCAGAAAAAAAGTCAAATCTCTCTCTGAAAATTTCTTTATTCCTACTTACTCCATGCAATTATAGCCTTATCTAGCATGAGAAAAATTGTAGATTTAGGTAGAGGAGATGTTGCTGTATGGCACACATCTCATTTGTTTGTCATAAATCATTGGTAAGACTGGTTGAACACATGCAAGCATCTAAGAGAAAGCAAGTCTCTAAGAGTTCAAGTGTTTTGCCTAATGCCACTTATATCCTAAGTAAAATATATCCAGGACCAGAAATCAAAGTGTCTGCCTTTTAGACCTGTTCCTTGTCTTCTAATTGAGCTACCACATTACATTACCTTATTCAGATTACTCTTAACGCATCTGAGACTTACCACCTTTACTGGTTCTTTCTGCAGCCACAAGCTATAAGTATTCCAACTTTATATTTTTTTTAAGTGGTGAATCGATCATTATAAAGTAAGAAATAATAGTAAGAAAAAGAGATTCAAATCCCACTTATCGTCACTGCATTCATATACTGCTTGAGCTATACCCACTTGAGTCATAGGGAAGGTTACAAGAAATAAAGGACAGTTTCAATAAACAAAAGATCTCCTCAGCGGAAACAAAAGCTTATGGTTTAGGACTCACTCAAGGAATGGCTTAGTTTATTTCTACAGACTTTTAAGCTATTAAAAATCCTTATTCTATTTAGTTGATAGTTTAAATTCCATTCAATCAATAGCATAACAGGAAGTTGCCCAGGGTCATGGAACATGGGATCAGAACACCCACCCAGGCAGCCTAGCTGAAAACATTAACACTGGGCTTGGATTTAGGCTTTGTGCCTGTCTAATCCATGGCCATGGTTATTTGCAATAGATTCTACAAAACCTCCCCAACTCAGTTCTGCATTTGGACAAATAATTACTCTTTTAAGTACCTGAGAAGATCATAATTATGTTTTTTCACTGAATTTGGTAACTGACTGTATGTTTAATTAACTGTTTCTTCATTTTCTCGGTAATAAATTTTGTTAAGACCTACATCAGAAATGAAAGAGAAAGGAAAAGATGCAGGTCACTGAAACTTGGAAAGCAGTGAGCTTGCTCTTGGCTGTCTGTGCTAAAGAAGAGATACTCAAATAGTTGAAACTTAGGGTTGATTTTGAGCTGACGAAAGCATAGAAGGAAAACTCCAGTATTCAAATAGTATTTCTTACTGCTATGATCTTTCTTATTGCTGAAGGTTAATGTATGTGCATCTGCATACACACACCCAAACATACACACCCCTGAATAGTGTATGACTATAAATAGCTTGCACAAGAGTATCTCATTCTTTGAAAATTATGTAACAAAATATTAGCTTTATATTAGGAGCCTCTGCCTACACTTAGCTCATCCCTGCTATTTCCAGAATTACCTCCAAGGTATCACTTTTTGTTTTTTGTTTTACTTTTATTCCAACCTCAAAAATGGAAATTCAGAAAGTGTAGTTTTAAGTGATGCAAAAGGAAGATTACAGAGACAGCAGAAAAATTCAGAATCTGTTAATATCAACTTTTTCAAGCTGTTTTATTTGTTTACAAGGTGGGTTCTTTTACTAGAGAGTAAACTTTTTCTAGGACAAATTGTTTTCTTCTCTCTTTTTTGTGGATCTACCACAGCACTGGATTGGCCACAGATTAAACACTGAACGAATACTTCACACAAAAAAACAAAACAACAACAAAAATCAGTCAAACGATTCTCAGATATTATAGTGATTCCCTTTGTTCTGTCTTAGTTTTGATCTGTTCTCTGAAAATTGAAGCTGTACTACTTTTAAAATGTCGAACAAAAGACACTGAATGTGATACCACAGTTGAAAAATAAATTACCTTACTTTCCCCCTGTTGTGATCTATGTTTAAACATGACTGTACTATTTAGGATAGAATTGCTCCGTATAAACCACTGAAGATAAATATCTCTCAGACAAAATCATGGACTTTCATGTTGTAAAGATAGTTCCTGGTGAGCTCATTTAGCATGCGCTGAAAAGTAGCAAGGTACAGTTAGAGAGCAAAGATTTCTTAATGTTGGCGGAGCCCTGACTGCCTTTCTGCAGCCTGGATCTGAACACCTGAAGGTCTCCTCAATGTCATCGGAGAGCAAGAGCCAATCAAGTGAATGTGTATTATCTAAGAGGTGCTCTGCACTTGGATAGGATACCAAGAACTGCCAATATTTCTAGTTCTGGTCTATTTTTTTAAAGGGCAGCAAGTGGTCCTGAATATATACTGATGAAGAATATGTGGGTTGACATTTTAAAATTCAGGCAGAATAGCTGTGCTATCATCTTAAATGATACTCAATGTCTATAGGGCTTCCTCTAAATGCCATTGGAATTATATTTCTCAGTGCCCTATGAGTCAAAGTCAAGGAAAAAAGCCACCAAAATTTTTATGCTAAACCAGCTCATGACAGAAGAACCCTTGAAGATAGGACTGAATCTGTGTGATGGGAAAGCAAATTATATTTAATCCCAGTGTCCCTGTGATCTCTTTTAAAATCCCTATTACCTCTTTTATTGGCATAGATGGTCAACTTGAATATTCTGTTGCCCGATACCCAAGGCTTCATTATCAGAGTAAAGGAGGTAATAAAAATTCACAGTGATACTTCAGTATTCCCTGATACTTATTCAGTATTTTTGTAGAAATACTTTTACACACATTTTAAACTGGCATCAACTTCAGCAGCCCAACATATTTTATTGTTCTCATTTTACAGAGAAGAAAAATAAGATTCAGATGAATTAGAGAATTTTACCATGATAACTAGTGACCTATAACTGCAAACCCACACCTTGCTTCACTCTAGGAATCTCCTCAGTATATGTTTGTTTGTTTGTTCCCTTAAAGAAAGAACAAAGCATACCTCTGAAATGAGAGACCAAAGGATCTGCAAACTCCTTTTCTCTTTGAGCATCCTTATGAATACCTGTTTAAAGAAATTCAAATTGTGTAACAAAGTTACAAGGCATAGCATTGAAGAAGTAAGCAATAACATGTTTTGGAAAAACATACCGAACTGCTCACATCTTATAAGGAGAGCAGAAAGCTGTGATGGCACCTCCAACTCAACGTCAAGCCTAGGCTGGTAGGGATTTTAACTGGATGAGCAAATTTAATAGATTCTAAGCATTCTTCAAGTTCCCACAGGAAGTAAACATTTTAGAACAGCAGCGAACTGTTTTAAGAAGCAGGTGCTCCTTTTAGACCATGGTGACATTTGTAAGGTATTAGAAAAGAGAATCTAATAGAAACAATTCTCTAACCCACCTCTTCCCTAGCTGAGCTGCTTCTTGGGGGCACAGATCTATTTCAAACATGAACTATTCCCCACAGACTTTTGTGGAAGTCTATTTTGTTCAAGCACCTTAAAATGAAAGTAGAGGAATAGGAGAGGCAATCAGATAACAATATGTTTTAAAGGCTGAGGACCACACTCACAACAAAACCAGGCTGGGAATTATCTCACTGTCCCCAAATAACTCGGAGAAGAAAAGTGTCACCATCTTCCAGGCAAATAGTTTATAATTCAAATATTACTCTAGCAACAAAATTAAGTTTTCCCAAATTTATAAAGACTTCTCATTAACTATTGAGATACTGAACTGTATTTACATAATTTCTGGGTCTTTTTTAGGAACAGTATGTTCAGAACTATGAGTGCAAGGCCTACACTTCAGTTAATTTTAACTAGGTAAATTTACATAGACACAAAAACAAAAATAACAGATCTCCAAGAATAATACTGAGCCATGCACTGTATAGCAAGTAATAACTCAAAGTGCAAAGTGAGGAGGGTGATTGAACCTTATGGGTCTCCATTCTCAACACCTGCCATGATTCCAATGACTTGTTTAGTGGCAAACATCTCTAAAAAACACGAAGCTATGTCCTTGCGGGCTCACTGCTATAATTTTAGTTCTCATTATCAAGTTGGTAGTGCCTGGTCAATGGATGACTGCAAAATTGAAATAAGGTAGAGTAAAGCAAAAGAAAAACACAAGCAGTCTTCCCCCACTAAGTCTCCTGACAAAGACTCACCCCCCTTTCCATACTTCACAACTACCTATGTCCCACACTGACATGACCACCACAGCAAGACTGAAGCTCTACAGTGTTGCCCTGTGCTTGCAACTGCCTTCCTCTGTTTTCTTTAAAATAATAAATAAATAAATAAATAAATAAATAAATATAAATAAATAAATAAATCCAAGTTCCTCAAAACCCCAGAGATGAGCTAATTAAGAAAAATAATTTAATAAACTCACTGATCTTGGATTTCTTTTTTCAAGTAAGGGGACTTCCTAAAAATAAATGGCCTTGGATGCCATATTTCAATAAAGAAGTCTGTCATTTTGGATATCTGTTTTACTTTCATTACTTAATTACTCATGATTTGTGTACCCAGCAATTTTAGTAACCCACTGGATATTATGAGGAAACTGGCTGTCTATGCAAGAGAAGAAATATGTGACATATAGCAAGTTTTTTTGGAACTAAAAAAAAAATCTTGAAATTTCATTTTACACGGTTAAAGATCTAGATTTCTAGATTCTTTGGGGGATAGAGACAGACTAACATTACATCTGTTGATGCTAGTTCTGAAGTATAACATGGTGACAATCCCTTGGACATGAGTTTTGGACTTACCCTTTTGTGTCAAGGTTGTAATGTCACTACAATGCCATCTTACCTCCTTCATCCTACTTATTTCACTACCTGGCTCTTGCAGCCATTTGACTGTACTACCTGCACCTATAAATAAGACTATTGGGAGGTCAGGAGTTCACTGTCAGGCTTAATTGGATAGAAAAAAGTTTGGTAATTTAAAAAGTAATTAATTAATTGTAAGCCTCCTTAAATTATCTTTGTGTATATATATATATATATATATATATAGAGAGAGAGAGAGAGAGAGAGAGAGAGAGAGAGAGTAGATATTTCTATTCAAATACATAAACATAAAATCTTAGTAAACATGTTCTAGGAAACACAGTAAGTATCATTATTATAAGATTTCCAGAGAATCCAGCCGTATATCTGAAAACTAGTATCTCAAAAGTCTGGTCTTCTTTTGGATAGATACTTTCACTAAATATTAATGTTATTTAGATATGACATTTTAAAATTTGTTTTAGCAGGCCATATGCTTTATCTCTGAAAAAGTATAATTCAGTAAAATATTTATATATTTCTACATAATGCTTTACTTCACAATATACAGGGGTGCTTTGCCAAGGCCTGTGTTTACATACCTATAGTCATAGTTATTAAGATGCTCAGAAGAAATTCAGGTTGAAGCAGTGATGTCTTCAATAACATTCCTATACAGAGAGTAGTTATGTCTCTTGTTTATATATATATACACATGTATATGTATATGTGTGTGTGTATATATATATATATATATATGGAGAGAGAGAGAAACATTATTTCATCTTTTAACTATGGGAATAGTATAAGAAACTTGCAAAATATACTTGTTACCTAAAGAAGTGAAAGAGTCAGAAGTTTTTCAATTCTCATTCATACAAGTTTCAACTCAGTATTATTCCAGTGGTTAAAATTCCAGGAAAACTAAATTAAAAAAAAAAAAATTACAGTTTTACCCCAAGTGAAACAACTATTTCAACCACTCTCTTGAGATGAGACACTTAAAAACTAAGTTGTGAAATGCTGGAAAAAATTGGAAATACGAAAGAAAAGAAATGTGAACTATATCTGAATACCTGATTTTTCCTCTCTTCCTCTCTAACACCTCTCTGTAACACCCATCACCAGTTCAGGTATAGGACAAAAGAGCTGAATGAGGGTATTTGAGACATCCTAAAGGGGCCTGGCAAGAGCATTTTCATAGATTTCAAAATATTATTGAATCACTTCAAAAATACTCATAGAAACATCGTTTTCCAATTTTCTGTCTTTTTATTTGTCACCCATTAGAGCCTGTACTAGAAATAAAAAATCCAAGAAAGTGTGATGGGACAAATATACCATTTGCATTAATCAAGTTAGAGGCAACACATCTTCTTATGACAATTTTTAATGAGCAGTGCAATCTGATAATATTCCTCTTGTGTCTGAGTAACGCACTATCGATCAATTTGCCAAATTGAGTTTGACATTTGCTTTATTTGTCTGAGCTATATGTTCATAATAACTCCTTAGCATATTTGAGTTAAAGTATTATCTTTCGGGGAAGTTTTATGAGGCTAGCTATAGTCATTTGGAACAAGAACACTAGAAAAGCAAAGCAAATTATTTGTACTGATAAATCTGATTAAATGTGTAATGCAAAATGAATTTTAAAATGACAGGCATTCCCACAAAACTTGCAGATAAAATCTGGCTCCCCTAACCACCTTATTAGAAGATTTTAAATGACAATGCGTTTTATCACTATCATTGCAAATTGTGCTGCTTGGCTTGTGGCACATACTTGGGTTGTTGTAAAATGTTGTTATTCAATGTATGTTGTACAACTGCTAACATGTATAAAATGGAGAAATGGAAGATAATATCCACATAATTAAATGAAAGAAGAAACAGTCATCGAAAGTGGGATATTACTTTAAATCTGCCTTCACACAACATTGTATAAATAAGAACAAACAGCCCTGGCCAGGTAACTCAGTTGGTTAGAGCATCATGTTGGTATGCAAAGTTGCCGGTGTGTTACCTGGTCAGGGTACATACAAAAATAAACCAATGAGTGGAACAACAAATTGATGTTTCTCTCTCGCTCTCCCTCTCTCTCTTTCTAAAATTACTCAATTAAAAACAAAAAAAAAGAGCAAACAGGCATTTGGTAGGATAGTTAGGAATGTGGCTGGAGTATGAGATGTACTGTCTGATAATTTTTTTCTTCATTTTTTATTGTTAATATTATTACAGGTGTCCCCATCCTCCCATTTGCACCTCTCACCCAGCCCCCACCCCCCCTCTGACAATCACCACACTATTATCTGTGTCCATGGGTTATTCATATATGTTCTTTCATTAATCCTTTCACCTTCTTTCATCCAATCCCTCCTCTCCCCTCTGACAGCTGTTAGACTGTTCCGTGCATCCATACCTCTGTTTCTATTTTGTCAGTTTATTTTGTTCATTAGATTCTACATAGAAGTGAGATCATATGGTATTTGCCTGTCGCTGCCTGGTTTATTTGGCTTAGCATAATAATATCCAGTTCCCTCCATGGTGTCACAAAGGGTAAGATTTCCTTCTTTTTCACAGCCGCATAGTATTTCATGTATAAATGTCCCACAGCTTTTTATCCACTCATCTCCTGATGGGCACTTGGGCTGTTTCCCGACCTTGGCTATTGAAATAACACTGCAATGAACATAGGGGTGCATATATTCTTTCAAACTGGCATTTTGGGATTCTTAGGATATATTCCCAGAAGTGGGACCGCTGCCTTGGCCCACCTCTTTATTACGATGCTGCTATCAGAGTTCAGGCCGTTATTACTTGGAATACTTTAATAGCTTTTCAACTGATTTCTTCATGTCCGGTCACTTTGTGACTCAGTTCATTTCTCATACACTGCAAGACAGCCACCTGAAACATCTGCGCTCATAGCTCAGACCAGCTCAAAAACTCCAGGGGCTTCACTTTCCCACAGTCTTTTCCTACAGCTTAGAACTGAATTCCTTGGACTGAATCAAGTGTTTTAATATCTTACAAACATACTTGTTTATTGATATTACCTAATATTCCAAAGACCTTATTTTTCAGGCAAAATGGAACTAATCGTTATTAAGTAATCAGTCTTCCATTCATTATTGGAATGGCTTTCTCTCCATCAAGACATATGCAAATCCTACCTATTCACTTAGGGCTTATTTAAAGTGTCAACTCACCTCTTAAATGTTCCTAGAACTTACACTTCATCCGGAAGCAAACTTTTCCTCTTGTAAGTAGAACTAAAACTCTGCCTGTTGTTATTTGTTAGAAGTCTTTCTTCCTTAAAATCCATTTAGTAAAGAAATATTTATCAAGAAACAACCACACGTGTTTATTTACTTAAATAATTTTTTACATGTAAACAAAAACAAAAACCAAAATTATTTATGTAAAGTATTTAGCAAAATATATCCTATTTTATTAAGTACTCGGTCAAGAATATTCTCCTCCCATCTTCTTCCCCTAGTGTATGGCTAATGACTGGTTTATCACTATAAATTTGTATGGCATCTAATCTATTATCTTCTATATAATGAATGCTCAATAATTATTTGTTGAACTAGCAGATAGATTTTTTCTTAACTGTTTCTTCATTTCTTTAAAAACTGTCACATTAATCATAAAAAATGTTGCTTTATTACGGTTCATTTTATGAAAATGTCCATTTTCATGGACATAGACCTTGGTACACTGTAATGCAAAACTGGTAATATGTTCGTTTTTTAAGCTCAATGAACCATTTCAATATTTATGATTATCTTTTGTGATAAGAATGAAGGAAAAATTAAGTGTATTATCTTCTTTTCAAACAAGAAAATATTAAAACTGATAGCATTACAAGTACCAGATCATAGAAACTGTCTTTTATTAGACTTAAAAATAAAGTAGATTTTTCATGGCTACACTTCAAATAGCCTTACATATAACTAAATACGCTACAATCATTAACCTAATTGCAAGGTAATATACAATTTTTACCTACAAAGATATATATAATCAAATAAAGAAGTCAGTGAAAGATCAACACTCCTTCTTATACAGAATACATAAAACTAATCAATATAACAAGTATACAAGTATAAAGAAACACATCATTGAAATGTATTGTATATTTAAAGGCACTGATACTCTCATAATAACTAAAGCTGCAATGTTTTACTGAACAGCATTTTAATAATAGAATTAGAATCAACTACATGTTTGAGAGAAGGGTTCAAAGGCAATATAGAGAGGACACAATTGCTTTCCTCAATACTCAACATATATATCAGATATATACTTGGGTTTATCATCTCCTAATCTATTTTGATAATATTTTATGGAACATATGACATATTCAGTAAAATTTCAGATTCTTTGTTATATAAAATGTATTAACAGATCTCAACTTTATGGAATTTATAAACTAGCACACATGGAAGAAATACAGTATTTAATTAAAACCTAAGGTAGGTTATTTGGAATGCATAACTAGTTAGTTTTGAAAAAGTTCAGAAAACAATTTTGGAGGTAGTTTTGTGCATCCAATTAATTGAATCATTTGGAAGGCTTATAAATAATTACATATTCATGCTGTGTTTTGAGAATATGTTTACTAAGCCTTGTTTGTTTGTTTGTTTGTATAAAGCTATGTGCCTTATATCTCAAAGATAAATGTAGAAGACATAAAAAATAATAAAACATTATTATTTTTATTACCAAACATTTTCTACTCAAATTTTAAAGAAAAACAAAGACTGCCAGTTTTGGCTTCAGTCTGAAAAAAGCTTGGAAGTCAAGACTCTGGGGTGCATCAGAGAACTGAGATGTCAGGCAAAACTGCTACCTGGAAATCTAGAGAGACAAACACACCCAGAGAGACGCAGCCAAGGTGTGCTTACTGGAACAGAAAGTGCTGGAGACATAAATTGCTAAGAACATTTAAATAATAATTTTGATGCGTTGCTGAGTGTGGACTAGTCTTAGAGTAAGAAATTCTTGGGAGCTGCAATCTGAAAAGGGGCCTACAATTTAGTGAGATGTACTTCTAAGAAACCCACTAAGTTTTAATAAAAGTTCCCTTTGGTTCTAACAGGGAAGGGAATAGATAATCATTGTGAAATGTGCCCAGGATATTCTCCATTACAAAGTCCTATATTCTAAGGTAAAAGACTTTACCACAATCTTATCTTGAGGGAAGAAAATCCCTCCCACTCCAGCCCTCTCCAAAATTTGTCTCACACGTAGGGGAAAACAAAGTAGCCAACAGGGGTCAGCACTTTCAAATTGTGAAAAACTGCTGCCAAGGAAGAAAGTAGGGGTTTGGGGAAAATAGCCATAGCTCTTGAGAAACATTTTGTGAAGTTCAAAGGCCCACTAAAAGGTGACGATTACAGCCTGCCCGACGGTTGAGCATTGACCTATGAGTCAGGAGATCAGGGTTTCATTCCCGGTCAGGGCACATGCCCAGGTTACAAGTTCAAGCCAAGGTCTGGGTACCCCAGGGAAGCAACCAATCAATGTTTCTCCCTCACATTGATGTTTTTCTCTTTCTTTCTAAAAAAATTAATAAAAACATTTCCTCAGATGAGGATTAAGAAGAAGAAAAAAAGAATAGGTTGATAATGAAGGCAGAGAAATGAAAAATCTAAGAAAGTGTGAAAAGGAAATGCTAGAAATCAGCCACTGTAACAGAAATGAAGACTGCCTTTGATGGATTCAGTGGACTCCAAAGGCCAAGGAAAGAACCAATGAGCTTAAAAACAGGGCAGTAGAATCTCAGAGGGAAGGAAGGAAGGCGGGGTGGGTGGGTGGGGAGAGATTAACCAGGGAACTTACATGCATGTATGCCTAACCCATGGACACAGGCAATGGTCTGGGGAAGGCCTGGGGTGGGGGGATTGCGGGGAGTAAGGGGGCAATGGGGATAAAGAGGACATCTGTAATGCTTTCAACAGTAAAGATAAATTTTAAATAAAGTAGGGCAGTAGAATTGTTCCAAGCTGAAACCCAAAAAGAAGAATTAACATGATTTTTTATACCATCTTTTCCAGCTATAGAAGACAAAAATCTTGTTCCAAGTAATTTTATGAAGTTAGTATTTCCTGAACACCAGAGTCAGAAAAAGGGAAGAAAAGGAGGGGGAGGAGGGGGAGGAGGAGGGAGAGCAAGGAGGGGGGAGGAGGAGCAGGGGGAGGGGGGAGGGGGGAGGGGGGAGGGGAGACAGAGGGCAAGGAGGGGGAGGGGGAGGGGGAGGAGAGAGAGGGGGAAAAGGGGGAGGGGGAAAATACTAGGCCAATATCTTTCATGAACTAGACAAAAAAATCCTTAACAAAATATAAGCAAACCACATGCAAAAAATATAAAAATAATTATACAGCACAACAAAGTGGGTTTTCTAAGAGGTATGCAAGTCTGGGTCAATATCTGAAAATAAATCAATGCAATCCTCTATATCAACAACCATATCAGTTGATACAGAAAGAGCATTTGACAAACTCCAACACACATTCATGATAAAAATGCTCAGAATGTAGGAACTAGGAGAAGCCTCTTTAACTTGGTAGAAAACCTACAGCTGATATCATGCTTGATGATGAATAACTGAATAATATCCTCTTAAAATGAGAACAAGGCAAGGATGTCTGTCTCACCAAACTTGTTCCACACAATAATGGAAATTCTAGCCACAAAAATAAGGATAAATAAATAAATAAAAGCCATACTAATAGGAAAGGGGAAAATGAAACTTTTCATTTTCAGATGGCATGATTGTCTAAATTGGAAATTTAAAAACAAAAACAACAACAAACAAGCAAACAAAACCCTCCTAGAAGTAATAAGTGAGTTCAGATAAATTGCTGAATATGAAAAGAACACTGCAAAATCAATCACATTCCTATATGCTGATAACAAACATGCAGAAACTGAAATTAAAAACAAAGTGTTATAGATAATCACTCCAAAAATATAAGTATTTAGGTATACACTCAGCAAAGCATGTACTAGGTATGTATGTGTAAATTATAAAATGTTATGCAATAAATCAAAAATACCTAAATATAAGGAGAGTAAACCAAGTCCATATATTAGAAGATTCAACATAATAAAGATGTAATTTTTTTCTATATTGATTAAAGATTTAATGCCATCCCTACCAAAACTCCACTAGATTTTTGTATAGCTATACAACCTTATTTTACAATTTATATGGAAAGGCATAAAATTTGCTAAATAGTTAAAACAAGAAAGAATAAAGTGGAAACGATCATTCTATCTGGTATGAAAGCTTATTCTGTATTTACCATAATGAAGACAGTATAGTTTCAGTGAAGGTTTAGGTACATAGAACAAAGTAAAAAAATACAGCACACAAAAAAGACCAACACAAATGTACTCAGCTGATTTTTTTACAAATGAGCAAAAGTAATTCCATGAACGAAGAAAGCCTTTTCAACAAATGGTACTGGAACAATTGGTCATACATAGGAAAATAAATAAATAAACTTCAAACTAAATAAGCCTAAATCTCACACCTTCTACAAAAATGTACTCAAGATGTGTCATTGACTTAAATATAAAATGTAAAACAATAAAACTTTTAGAAAGAAAAATAGGTAAAAATCATTGGCACCTCTTGCTAGCCCAAGAGTTCTTAGACTTGACGTAAAAAAACATAATCTACAGGGAGAAAAATTGATGAAGTAGACATCATGAAAATTATAAACTTTTCTTCTAAGGAAAGCCATGTGAAGAGTATGAAAAGACTGAAAGAAATATTTGCAAACAGCGCAACTGACAAAAAAAACTAGTATCTAGGATATAGAAAGAACTCTCAACATGCAACAGCTGAAAAGAATTCAAATAGAAAATGAACAGAAGTTAAGAACAGACATTTCAATAAAGAGGTTATACAGATGGCAAAGAAGCACATAAAAAGGTGTTCAACATCACTAGCCATTTGGGAAATGCAAATTAAATCCACAGAGGATATTGCCACATACCTTTCAGAATGGCCAAATAAAAAATAATGACAACACCAAATGCTACCTAGGATGCAGAGAAAATGGATTATTCATACACTGCTGGTGGGAATATAAAATATTACAGCCTGAACATGTCACACTCTGGAAAACGGTTTGGCAATTTCTGATAAAACCAAACATGCAATTACCACATGACCCAGCAATTGCACTCTTAGGCCTTTATTCCAGAAAAATCAAAGCTGATGTTTACACAAAAATTGTACGTAAATGTTTTTAGTAGCTTTTTATGTATTAGCCAAAATCTGTAATCAGCTCAGATGTCCTTCCACAGCTGAATATTAAAAAAACTGGAATTACATACTGTGGCATTAAACTCAGCAATAAAAAGGAATGGGCTACTGATATACACAACTTGGATGAATCTGCAAGGAATCATATTGAGTGAACACATCATTCACCAAGACGCTAGCTTCACTAAGGAGTTCATTGTTGACTCTTATCTTCAGGCCCTAGTTTAAATATGAACATCTTTTGAGCCACTAACTGACAGCACGTGCAGAAGAAAGCTATAGAATTTTAAATTATGCTTGAAATTACAGTCTGCATTCACACTGAATATTAAAATTCATGTGAATAAAAAGTTTAAGTCAAATATTGTATAAAGCCTTGCTACTCAAAATATGGTACTAGAATCAGTTGCATCAGCATTCATATCTGAGAGCTTGCTAGAAGTGCAGAAACTCTGGACTCAAACTACTTAATATCTTCACTTTGGGAGATCCCTTTCTGGACATTAAATTTTGAGACTCACTGTTCTAGAATAACAGATACTACCGTGTAAATGTCAAACCCTCTTACATCACAGAACACAAGGGATAGAATGGAAAGGCAAACTACAGAATGGGAGAAAATATTTACAAGCCATGTATCTTATAAGGGAATAATTTCCATAAAGTATAAATTAGTCCTACAAAACAAACCAAAAAACTGATTAAAAATGATCAAAGGACTTGAGTAGACATTTATCCGGAGATGATAGACAAATGATCAATAAGCACATGAAAAGACACAACACCATAAGCTATCAGGGAAATCAAAAGCACAATGAGATATAACCTCACACCTGTCAGACTGTCTATTCTAAAACAAACAAACAAAACAAGAACATAAGAAGTGCTGGCGAGGATGTGGAGTAATAGGAACCCTGTACACTGTTGGTGGGATTGTAAAATGGTGCAGCTTATATGGAAAACAGTATGATGGTTTCTCAAAAAATTAAAACTAGACCCTATGATCAAGCAATTCTATTTCTGAGTACACATCCAAAATAATTCAAAACAGTATCTCAAATATGTATTTGCATTATGCGTTCATTGAGACATTATTCAGAATAACCAAGATGTGGAAACAATGTAAATATGCATCAACAGATGAATGAATAAAAAAATGTGGTATTTATATATATGTATATATATATATATATGTAAAATGAAATATTATCCAGGCTTTAAAAAAACACTGTCAGCCCAGCCGGGCGTGGCTTAGTGATCGAACATCAACCTATGATCCAGGAGATGGGGTTTCGATTCCCAGTGGGGGCACACGCCCGGGGTGCCGGCTCAGTCCCCAGTCGAGGGCGTGCAGGAGGTAGTGGATCAATGACCCTCTCTCATCACTGATGTTTCTATCTCTCTCTCCCTCTCCCTTCCTCTCTCTGAAATCAATAAAGATATATTTTTTTAAAAATCCTGTCATATGTGACAACGTGGATGAAACTGTAGGAATTATGCTAAGTGAGATAAGCTAGTCACAGAAGAACAAAACTGCATAATTCCACTTATATAAGGTATTAAAAATAGTCAAACTCATAGAAACAGAAAGTAGAATGATGGTTACCAGGGGCTATGAAAGTGTAGTTGCTATTAAGTTTCAACTATAGAAGAAAAAATGTTCTCAACTCCTGTTTCACACTATGAATATACATAATACTACTGATCTGTACACTTAAAACTGGTTAAATTAGTAAAAGTTATGTATATTTTACTGCAATTAAACAATCTTTGTTATGCAAAAAATTTGAAACAAAAACAAACAAACAAACCTGAAAATAACCTCTGGAATCTGGTCCCAAACAATCTTGCCTTCCTAATACTCAATATTTATGTATTAACATTTCATTTTAGCCAATATTTTATACATCCATATGCAACCACACTGAATTCCTTTAACTTCAATAGATATGATTAATCTCACCTCAACTATATCTTATTCCTGCCTCTATCAAAACATTTCTCTTCCCACAATCTATTATAAATCACTGTGTCTTAATTAGTTTTCCTACTCCTATAGTGGGGATCAGATCTTATTAACCAGTATACACCCAGCATTTAGCCCAAAATATAAAATATACTAGATTTTCAATGCTACTTAAGTGAATAGAAACATTATTACTTATGAACCTTTAATCATACATTTCTCCATTTTAATTTTTTTTTAATCATCACTCGAGGATATTTTTTCCATTGCTTTTTCAGAGAGAGTGGAAGGGGAGAGAGAGAGAAACATCAACTCACATTGATCGTTTGTTTCCCACACATGCCCCTCCTGGGGCTGGGGATCAAGCCTGCTACTGAGGTAGACGGCCTCGACAGGAACAAACCCCGAGAGCCTTCTGTCCCCAAGCTGACACTCTAACCACTGAGCCAAACTGGCTAGGACACATTGCCCATTTTAGATACACATGCACATGTGTGCGTGCACACACAACACATTCTTCACCCAGCAAAGTCTATTTTTTTTAACAGCTCAATTGAATTTGATGTTCTTCCTCAATGATTTGGCCCATAGCATTTCTCATTTGTCCAATCTCTTACTGTCCTTGTGACATTAATATGACAAGCTAACTGATGTTATTATCTAAATATTTATTTCTGTACAGCTTCTTTTTAAAAAGAAATGGTAAGAAAATACCCTTTATAAGTTGTGTTTTCTCTTGGCTCTTAGAAGAATGCTATGAACCAATTAATTTATATACATATATGTGTGTATATATATATATATATATATATATATATATATGGATTTTTATATAGAATTAGATGAAGATGTTTAGATTTTTTTCTTTTCTTTATTTTGTATGTGTACACTATTACAGATGTCCCCCATTTTCCCCTTTTAGTTAAATTTTGATTGGTTAATTAATTGACTCTTTGATTGAAGAAATACTTCTCTGATATTTGTCTCTCTAATGCAGCACATGCTTGGGAATTGTTTATTACATTTTGGAACAAACCCATTGAAATGATCTACTCATGGATTCACTGAATCTCTGCTCCCATTCAGGGTCCAGATTATCATGGCCAGTATATGCCTAGTTAGGCTTTTAGAAAGTAAAGAAGCATTGCTCAGAGATGCCATTTCCAAACAGCCCCTGACACTCTGTCCCTTGGTAGTGGACTGTTATCCTAGGAGACACCCAAGTAAGAAATTATTTCCAGTGACACAAACACCACAATATGACAAATGAATTGCTTCTCAGTCCTAGAAGCTAAAGATATATACTCAATAAAATGGGAAAATTAGGATAAAAAGTTCAAATCATTGGGTTTGAATATCAAAGCTAAAATGTTCAGTGCTGTTGTAACAGCATTTACATGAGAACAAGATTTAGATTGATGAATTAAATTTATAGCTTTACCCTTTTCCTATTTTTTACATGGTTAATTCTTGTCAATATTGAATTATTTAGGCTATTATACTTAATTAATGTGAGGACAAGCTCATCATTGTTTCTATGGAATAAACCAAGTTAGAATGATAATTTTCTGACATGAGTTTAATATATGCGGATTACAATAACACTTTTGTAATTGGTTTTTAAAGATCATAGACAGAAAATTTTAAATATTTTATGAGTTACTTTTTGAATCATGAGCAAATAGTTGCTTAAATCATGAGAAAATATACTAATAAAGCCGGAAAATTTTCATCCACTGTGGAAAGTTAGGTTTTCATGTGTTTCATAACTGAAATCAGCAGCAGCAGTATCTCCACTTTATCATCATTGTCCTTGCTATTTAAAGCATGGCTTTTGGACTAGCAGTAGAAGCATTATTTGGAAGCTTTTTGAAAATTATTAACTTCAGTTGTTAACCCAGCCTTCTGCATGGTAATAAAATCTGCAAGTGATTAGTATTTACACTGAACTTGGAAAAGACCTCCTTACAATCATCATCACCATCATCACCATCAACCCTCACCATTGATACCTGAGAGCTTCACTGTGCTCCAAGGTGCACATAATTATGGAGTATCACTTTTATGATAAAATGGTATCTTACTCCTAAATGTCAATTATTTCAATATTTTTTAAACAAGTAAAGATTACCACTGCCTCTGCAACTTAAAGTTTATAGGACATGGAGAGTTTGTTGGCATGCAGACATTGGATCAGTACATCTGAATAGGCCTCAGATTCTGATCCGATATAATCAACCTGATATCAGTTATAGCACCAGTGCCCCCACTTGCAGGATGGAATTATTTGAACTCTCCGTGTTAGCCTCCACTGTACATAGGTTGGGCATTTGCAGTGCATTAAGCCAATCAGCCTTGTTGAGAAGTAATCCATGTTGAATTCATGAGTGAGTTTGCTTTCTGTTGCCATGGCCACTTTGTACATGAGTTCATTGAGAAAATACTGACATGTCTGTAAAATAAAATGGCATAATTATTGATGGTATATTTTGCATAGAATATGATAATTTATAATTTAGTTTAGACACATTCTCATTCTCTGCCAGCTTGAAAGATTCATCCACCTATCTCTTCCTCTTATCAGCTGGTTACTAATTCTCTAATCTTGTAATACTCAAGCCCATGGTCATACGGCAAAAGTATTAGGCACTGTCCACAAATATATATACACCTTACCCTTTCTATATTCATACTAAGTGGCAACCAAATATACTGTTTTAAATTCTGCTAACTGGGAGGATGCTCTTTACCATTATATTTAAGGACCATACCTGAAAGTGACTGTGTTATTTTGACAATCTACTTCTGCCTGGTACCAGAAGATTGGTCAAATCCATCTATGTTGGGCAAAATAATGGCCCCCAAAGACATCCACATGTTAACATCTGGAACCTTGGACTATTTTATTATGTTACACTGCAAGGGAGATTTAACCTTATATGCCCAGCATTTAGCCCCAAATATAAAATATACTAGATTTTCAATGCTACTTACTGAATTATATTTGCTAATCAGCTGGCCTTGAGGCGAATAAATTATTTTAGATTGTCCGAGTTGGCTCAATGTAATCATAATGGTACTTTTAAGAGAAAGAGGGAGGCAGGAGGGTCAGAGTCAGAAAGGCCTGAAGATACCATGTTGCTCTTCTGGCACTGAAGACGGAGCAAGGGCCTGTGAATTTAGGAGACCTCCAGCTGCTGGGAAAGGCAAAGAAGCACATCGTTGCAGAGGCCCTTCAGAAGAAATGCAGCCCTGCTGAACACCTTCATTTCTAGCCTTGATTTCTAACCTTTCGGGACTTTTGAATTCCAGAACTGTAAGGTAATAAATTCAAGTCGCTATGCCGCTAAGCAATTGAAAACCAACATACCATTTTTTTTTCCTTTGCTAACTGATCATAGCAAGCCTCCCATGAGATATAAGAATTAATTGAGGGAGAAATGGCAATGAAACAAAAATGGTTACTGTAGAAATATGAGAAATTGCTCATGCAATTTACTTGGGTTTTCATAACTATTCAGGTCTCATATCAAATATACCACTTCCTCTTTAAAATCGGGCACTGCTATTTTCACTGAAATTTATGACTTTGTGGGTTATAAAAGATCTAGTTAATAAAAAGCAAATCAAGGGTCCTGGTTACTTAGTATTCCATGGTTAATCATCGGTTTCTACCAATGTCCAATAGCAGAACAAAAGCTTTTCTCAAGGAGTTACACTTAATTGAAAAAGAAGTGTGTATTTACTTCAGCATCCTGCGGTACTCAGGTGCAGTTTTCTCATTGAGACTTCTCAGAACTCCATACAACAAACTGATTGCTGTTTCAGGAAAGCAGAAGAAAGAAGCATAAGAAAAGCCACCATAAAATATTTGGACTTTTTATATTATTATTATTTTATTGTTATTATTATTATCTTCACCTGAGGATATTTTTTCCACTGTTTTTCAGAGAGAGTGGAAGGGAGAGAGAGATAGAGAAAGAAACATCGATGTGAGAGACTCACATAGATCGGTTGGCTCCTGCATGGGGTGGGGGATTGAGCCTTCAATCCAAGTACATGCCCTTGGCTGGATTCGAACCTGGGACCCTTCAGTCTGCAAGCTGACACTAACCACTGAGCAAAACAAAAGCCCAGCATTTCTACCCAGCATCTTGGAATCTGGACAGTAAGTGTAGTTTTCCTCATCCTGAAAAAGAGAAGAAACTAGGAATTGGGTAGATTTGGCAAGTGAAGGGGTCTCAGAAGAAACTCCGTTCCTATACACCTACATAATTAAGATTAGAGAATACATTGAGAGAAAGATTGCACCGGCCTTTAGCAAACTCAGTGCATATTTTTTCATTAAATTTGTTTACCATAATAACCTCCCTACATGGTCACCAATACAATGAAATAGTTAAGAACAGCATATGATGCAACAGCAACAAAATTGTAGCTACATAGACAAGGAATACTATTGGTTCATCTCTAAAAATATTCATAAGCAAATTTCAGTATCTGTTTTTGAACCAACACATGCACAATGAAAAGAAATACCCATATTCCCTGGCTTTCTAAACATTTCTCCAATTAGAATAATACTTAATAAGTTTGTTTACAGAATTAAGGTTAATTGCAGGATAATCTTTTTTGTTATTAATTTTGACAAATTGATTGTATATTCTTCCAGATGAGATTTATTTATGTAAAAATAATTAAGATGGCAATTTTTTTTAATTAATCTTAAGTAAAGAATGCTTACTTATTAATAACGTTGAAATTCAGCAAATACTTCTTCTAATACTGTATATGTTTATGTGATAGGAACTATTACCAAAATGCATGTAAGAAAGAGAAATATTAATTAATTATGGCTCAGAACCATCCCTAAGGCCAGATAAAAAGAAAAACATACAGTGAATTGCCAAGAATTATTAGTGTCACTGAAAGAGCACTAGTGGTGATTAGAAGTCAATGATTGACACAGTTAAATCGACTGAAAAATAAATGGATGTTGTGTAGAGGCAGGGAATCAGAATACTTACAATCAATCAAATCCCAGGAAAAAACGATACAAAATGTAAACCATACCAGTGTGTAGGCAAATATCAGAGTCTTCGGGTATACATATTGAGTGATTTCTGTAGTGAACAAGAAATAGGAAATTATGACTCATGGGTTGCCTCGTGTATTGCACAGCAAAACTCAAAATCAAATGGCTATATTGAGCATTTTGCTTTCAGTGCCCATGCAGTAATATTTTACATTGAGACCCGCTGTAAAAATACCTGTGTCAGAAAACAAGAAAAAGTAATAGGAAAAAAGATGAACTGAAGTCACCTTTAAGCAGCAGTTGCCTGCTATTGCTACACTTGCTTTCCAGAAATACTCATAGACTAAAATTTATGTTGGATCCATCCAGATTATTGTGTTTGAAGACAAGTGGAAGGGAGAATGTGAAATATATTGAATAGCTTTCTTGTTCTAAATGCAAGCAGAGGTTTAAGTGTTTTACACTTCCTTTGAGTGGTCATGCAGTAACATTTTCAAACTTTATGACAAACAACCTCACAGTTCGGCAATAATGCTGCCATGTGAAAAATGTCAAAACACTTAAAACTCAAAACCTATTCCTCATATTTTAAATCCAGATTTTTTTTTCTTGCAATTTAACTTTAGTTTACATTTTACATGTTAAAGCAGTTTTTTAAAAAGGAGGGAATAGAAGTATATAAATACTTGTAATGGTTTAAAAACTGCACACAGTATTAAGATGAGAAGGATTTACAGTCTGACAGATGTACATATTTTAAAATATTTCTTTAATATTATTATTTTTTAATATGTTTTTATTAATTTCAGGGAGAGGGAGAGGGAGAGAGAAACATCAATGATGAGACTGTCATTGATCCGCTGCCTCCTTCACGCCCCCTGCTGGGGATCAAGCCCGAAACCCAAGCATGTGCCCTGACGAGAATGGAACTGTGACCTCCCTCCAGGTCCATGGGTCGATGCTCAACCACTGAGCCATGCTGACTGGGTTCTTAAATTTTATTTTTAAAGCACACCATTTGTCTTTGGGGAGATCATTTAGTCTTTCTTACATAATTTTATCACTATGCATTAGCTGAATGGAATAATAATGGAAAAAATTGTATGAAGAATAATATTGAATGGTATAAAAGTCAGTGAAAAAAAAATGTTTGTCTGAATAACAGTCCTAAAAGTAGGGAATTGTTTTAATGAGTTCAACTCAGACCAAGTCATATTTTACGTTCACTTGTGACATATTAAGACATGAAACGTATTCGATGTTTCTTTTAAAGATCAATAAATGAATAAATATATTTTGTTTGTGACTTTTATTTTCTCTATCTACAGCCAAGGTTATTAAAAATAGCTTTTACTATATAATGAGGAAAAAAATCACTCATACTCTGTTCATTATTACCAGTGTTTAGCCTTATTATTCAAATACTAGTGGGCCATATGCAGATTCCATTGTTCTAAAGAGACTGTACAGGATCCTTTTGTCCACTGACCCATGCTCTTAGCCTCTTATAACGCCGACGTGAATGATAGTCTATAGCACTGATTAACTATCGACTGCTGCAACATATTACATTACCTTTGCTTCAAAAGTGATTGATTACACTGTAGAAAGGCATGAAAACAGTTTTAAGGGACAACTGAAAATGAATATTTCACCTATGTATGAATTCATCTATCCCTTTATTTATTGTTAACAAACATTTACTAAGCCCTTTCAAGTGGCAGCCCCCTATTTTTCTGCTGCTTAATTCACTAGAATATATATTAGATAAATATTCTTCTGTTTCAGTTTTACATCCTAATGAAAGAGGACATAAATAAATAAAAATTTTATAATACATTGACTGTTATAAACTTTAAAAAAAAAAAAGTAGGGCCTTGACCAGTGTGGCTCAGTTGGTAGGACCATCTTCCCACACACCAGAAGGTCAAGGGTTTGATTCCCAGTCAGGGCACATATTTAGGTTGTGGGTTTGATCCTCAGTCAGGGTTCTTACCGGAGGCAACTGATCAATGTATCTCCCCTCTCTCTCTCTCTTTCTCTCTCTCCCTCCCCACCTTCCTCCCTCTCTAAAATATATATATTTTTTATTTTTTTTTAAAGTTAAAAAAAAAAAAAAGGGAATGAAGAATGCAAGGTGGTCCAGTGTAGGGGGAAAGTTGCAATTTTAAACAAGGTAGTCAAGGCAGCCTCCATGACAATGTACCTTTGAGCAGACTTGATAGAGGCAAAGGAGTTACCAATGCAGATAACTGCAGATACCCAAGAAAGAAATGTTCTGTAAGAGTTAATAGCCAATACAAAATCAAAAAATTAGAGCTTGCTTTCTGCCATGTTCAAGCTAAAGCAAGCCAGTGCAGCTGGAGCAGTGGGGTAGCACAAGATGAGGTGTTCAGGTAATGGGGGGTTGTTCATGAAAGACCTAGTAAAGTATTGTGATAGTTAATTTTATGTGTCAATTTGACTGGTTGGTGACGTGCCCAGATATATTTGGTTAACATTATTTCCAGATGATATTACATTTGAATCAATAGATTTGAGTAAAGCAGATTTCCCTCCCCAATGTGGGTGGGAATCATCTCATCTGTTGAGGATCTGAATAGAAAAAATGGAAGAGGAAGGGAGAATTCATTCCCTCTGTCTTACTGTTTGAGGGGGGACATCAGTCTTCTGCCCTCAGCTCTGGTTCTCAGAGCTTCAAACTTCATGAGCTTTCCTAGATCTCCAGCTTGCAGATGACAGATTATAGGACTTTTCAGCCTCCATAGTTACAAGAGCCAATTCCCTATAATAAGATATAGCTATAAATATAATTTAAGTATATACATTTATATCCTACTGGTTCTTTTTCTGAAGAACCCTAATACAAGCATTGTAAGGACTTCAACTTTTATTCTCAGAAAAATGGAGAAACCACTGAAGATTTTTGAACTGTCGTAAATCTTTGGTTATTTTTGGAGAGAAGATTATAGAAAAGCCATTTAACAAATTGATACTAGATATGACAGTAGCTTGGTCCAAGGAGATACTAACAGAGATGGTGAGAAGTGATTGTTTTCTTGATATATCACAGGTCAAAGGACTTCCTCCTGAAATGCATATGAGCTGTCACAGAAAGGCAGTAGTCAAGAATCACACCAAGTTCTTGACCTCAGTAATTGGAAGGATACAATTGTCATTACCTCAGATAAGGAAGACTGTGGTTGGAGAAACCCCACACTAGAATCTCTCAAATTCCAATGAGTTCTTCAGAGTAACATGATTCAGATGAAGAAAAGAGGTCCTGAACTATCACCAGACTTCCAACTACTGTCAAAGTACAAAGGTATTTATTTTTTATTTATTTCCATACAAGTGATTTTATGGTAAAGAAAATAAAAGAGAAACAAGTAAAGGGAAACAAGGAGATGGGCAAGATGAAAACTTTTTAGGAGACTGCAACGATGCTTTTAGGGAAACTAGAGGTAAGCCTCCTTTTACCAATTATGACAACAGTGCATGTATTTTTAAACCATTTTAGTTTGCAGAATAAGCAGAAAATAACATAGTTACAATTCTCCCACAACAAGCAAAAAAGCAAATAGATTTTGGAACAGTGGTTTTCAAATTGCTTTGTGGAACCCAAGGTTTCTCAGAGACCAAGGTGTGCTGGTGAGGGAATCAGACAGGATATAACTTCACTTTTATTGTTGTTTTTTAAAAATGTATTAGCATTCTATAATTGAATTTATATACAAAAAAAAGATTACTGCTGCCTTTTTTTTTGAACTCTGAAAACCACTGTTATAGAGAAAGACCTCTTATTTTATTCCTCCACTGAAAATGTGAACTTATTTATTTTCTCTGATATTATCATAGATTTTGAATTCAAAGTAAAGTGGGTACACAGGGTTGGTAACAAGAAATGCATACATTGATGTGAAATATTCATGATACTATATTTGACTACTTTTGTTATGAAAGATGTCCAAAATCCAGCAATAATTAGTTCTCTGTTCTTATAGAAGAAATAACAATTGTGTCAATATTGTGAAATATGACTGTCATTGTATTGTTTTTAACTTACTTACAAAGTATTTGAACTTGAAATTTCTTGAATAAAGAGCTTTGAAGTATTTCTTCTAAATATACATGATATTTGCTTCTTAGGAACCTTGATTATTGTTATAAAAAAGGTAAATAGATGTAGATGTCCAACTGCCTCACATTCATGTATTTGTTCATTTCACAATCCATGAGATAACTTTTAATTTAAAAAAAAAAAAAAAGGTTTCTCAAGGGAAAAAAGAAGCTAATTTTGATTGAGTGTTGTAAAATAAAATTATAAATAATTACTAAAATTTCAGATTACATAAAGCTCATATTATTCACAAGGTTTCTTTTGAAACAAAAGCAAAGCGCTCACAAGCAAACAGCTCCATAAAATGTTATTTGTCATTGTATATCCTAATCTGGTGACTTTAGGTCACTTCATTCAAATGAAATACTAAGAAATCATAGATAAATTAATACAAGTGTCTTGTTGACTTGTATCTGAGGCAAAAAAAATGATTTGTTTCAGTCCAACTAAAATTTAAATCAGCTGCAATAGCATTATTTCCTTTGGAATGCATTACTATAGCCTCAAGATACCTTCTTTTATATTAGAAATATCCACTTGTTTCACATAAAAACAAAAAATATAGTTTACCTTCTTGTGTCAACAGTTGTATTTTATATATTGGCTATTTTGATAGCAACTATATTTCTCTGCATAATTCTTTATAGTTTATTGAAAATTTGCCTCTGAAAATCCTCATGGTCCCAGTGTTTACTGGATATAAAATCTGAACTTATTTAAATTTTACTCACGTAATAAATTGCAATTTTACATATCAGTAAAGAATTTCAAGTAAGTTGCTAAGGAACAACTTCTTTAGTAATTAAGAACAAAAGTTTTGCAATTATTTTTCCATACGCACATTGTGCAAGTTATTAAATAAAAAGAAAACAGTCTCCAGTTGGGGGTAGGAATTCTTTGGAGGGTTTTCACCTTTAAAATTTCATATTATGACCATGTTGTTTTTGACAAGAAATATTCATGTCATTTGATATAATAAATTACAATCATGTGTCACTTAAAGAAATTTCATCATGAGAACATCATAGAGTGTTCATAGCTTACACAAACCTAGATGCTACAGCCTACTAGACACCTAGGCTATATGCAATGGCTGATGGCCTATTGCTCCTAAACTGCAGGGCTATACAGAATGGTGCTTCACAAAACCACACCAGATTCAATCAAGCACAAAAGAAAATGATGCGCTCAAACAGCACCAGATGTAAGAGGTTGCTGCCAGTATAACAGGGCATATTGTTTACAGCAAACCTTTTTTATAAGTGAAGAGTACACTAAAGCAATGATAGAAAGTATAGCAGAGTAAACACATGAGCCAGTAACAAAGTCATTTGCTATCATCAAGCACAACTGGCAGCACAGTAGGTTTGTTTACACTACCATCCCCACAAACACATGAGCACTGGGTTGCACTGCAAACAACTGTTACAACAGCAACGACCGGGCATCACTAGGCAATAGGAATTGTTCAGCTCCATTGTGAAGAGATGGTAGCGCTATCGTATATGGGTTAACTGTGTACTGAAACACAAACAGTACATGATGGTGTTATGATTATTTCACCAATGATAGTGCTCTATTGTGGTTTTTTAATTTGCCACACTGTAGCATTTTAAACTTTATAAAATTTATTTCAACAGTATATTTACATAAAAAAAATATTTACCTAAAGTAAAAAATTGCATCAAATGTTATTAAAATCCATATGTGCTCGATAATCTTTTCACATGAGTTGAGATAACAAGATTAAATGTTTGAAGATGGAATAGTGAAATTCACCATTAAATATTAGCAACTACTATTGATTAAAGAGCAATAAGAAATTAAGTGATCTCTGTTTGGAAGTAATATTGAACAGAGAACTGGATAAAGTGAGAAATGAGATGAACCAAAACATGTGGATTAGCTAAGGGCCAGGTATATTCAAGGACCTTTGCCTACTTCACATGACTGAGTATGGATACACATGTTGTCAGGTGGTCCTGTGTTTTACAATTGTATTAAAGAGTTTGGGCTATATTTTAATATATGACAAAGATTTATGAGATTATTTTTAAAAAGGTCATAACATGATTAATTTTTAATTTTAAAATGGTCATGTAATATACAGCATGATGACTATAATTAACAATACTGTACTATAATTTGAAAGGTGCTGAGAGCAGATCTTAAAAGTCCTCACCACAAGAATAATAACACTGCAGCTATGTGAAGTGATGGTTGTTGACTAAACTTACTGTGGTAATTATTTTGTGATATATACACATATCAAATCATTATAATGTACACTTTAAATTAATACTGTGTTATATGTCAATTATTTCTCAATAAAACTAGGAAAATGGTGATTCTGTGTTGGTAAAGATGATATAAGAATTTACGGGAAACTGAGTTTGGCAGAGAAGTTGGATACTATTCCATTTGGTCATAATGAGGTATTTCTATAAATAATATATATGTAAATATATATGTATATAATATATATATATAAATCACTGATGATATAGACATATTCTGTAAAGCGCATATGATCTAAAATAGAAATATGTGACAAAAACACAAGTGTAATATATTTATTTTCCTTTTATGTACATTTATATATGCATTTAAACATTGAGAAATAGTAATGTCTCTAAAGGATAACATAAAACAATAATGTCATATATGTTTAAGATGTAAGTATGGCATAGGTAAACGTGGTACTCAAATCCTCCCACAAGCACATCAGAAACACTACTAAACTATAGAACAACCATCATTCAAAACCTCCTGAAATCTAGCTGAACAGAGAAGTCCTACAACTAAGGGTATAAAGAAGCAGCCACACCAAGACCTGTAGGTGGGGTGGAGATGAGGAACAGACTGGTTTTGCACCCATGTGTGGTGATTTAAAATGGGGAGAGATATCTCAGTTGTAGACATCCCCCCTGAGGAGAGAGGGGTCCCAGCCCCACACCAGCCCACCCAGTCCAAAGTACCAGTGTCAGGAAGAAAAGTCCGCAAAGGTTCTGGCTGTAGAAATCAGTGGAGAGTGTGGCTGAGTGGGACAAAGGGCTGCCAGAGTCCCGGGCAGTTCTGCTTAAAGGGCCTATGCACAGACTTACTTGGGCTCACTTTCTCTGCGCTCCAGCCCTGGGTCAGCAGCTTGAAAGGAAACAGGGACATACCAGGAGAAATTGACTTGTCTGGTATCAGAGTGAGAGTTCGGGGACAGAGGCAACTTTATCTCAGACAAAAGTGCTGGCAGAGTCCACTGTTACTTTCTGAGACCCTCCCCCCATAGAACCAAGAGGCAGGTGCCATATCTGAGACTCCATCAACCTGGTTCACACTCTTTACCCTGCCCTGGTGATTTCCTGAGGCTGCCCCATCCAACCTCAAACTCATTCAAGCCATTTCCAGTGGATTTTCTGTACAAGTGGCCTCTCTTGCTTCTTGCTTCAGATTTTTCTAAAATCTCTCAGAGAAGCAGCATCTGGATTCTGCATACCCCATACCTAATTGGCCACAGGCCCAGCACTAGTCACAGCCTACCTTGGCTCATAGCCTGGTCTCTCCTAGACACCTCCAAGCGCAACACAAGGAGCAGCCATCTGCAGATGGCTCTGTACTCCACACTGGGTGGACCCAGGCAGGGCACAGACAGTGGGCACTTTTCACCTCTTAGAAGGCACCAGGGCCAGTGCACACAGTGGACAGATTCAGGCCACCGGGATTATAACCTTACCACCTTCACAAGTGACATGCTCATGGAGCAGACTCAGTGAACACAAAAACCCCACTGAAACATGTCCTGCTCAACAGGGTCAACTCCTGCACCACTCCCTCACTATAGTTGCAGCCGGTCCTCACAGCCAATTGGCCTGGGGGTGATTTCCTTCCAGAGAGGCCAATAGCTATCAAGGCTCAGCTACAACAGGACAGTGCTCACAGCTCACACAGGGGCCCACCTGGAGCTCCCAGCTCAGGTGACTGGAGAGGCTGAGCCACTAGGCACTACAGGACACCTACTACACAAAGCCACTCTACCAAATGGAAACATAACAGCTCTACCTAATATATAGAAATAAACATCAGGAAGTAACCAAAATGTAGAGATAAAGAAACAGGTCCCAAATGAAAGAATAAGAGAAATCTCCAGAAAAAGAACTAGATGAATTTGAGGAAAGCAAACTACCTGCTACAGAGTTCAAAACAATGGTTATAGGAAAGCTTAAGGATCTTAGCGAGAACCCCAAGAATCTTAGTGAGAACCTCCACAGCATGAAAAAATACACAGAAACCGTAAAAAAGAATTAGTCAGAAATGAAGGACACTCTAACTGAAATGACGAATAATTTACAGGAAATCAATAGTAGATGACTCTGAGAATCAAGTCAGCAATTTGGAAAATGAGGAAGCAAAAAACACCCAATCAGAATAGCAAAAAGAAAAAAAGAATCCAAAAGTGTGGATTGTGTGAGAAGCCTCTGGGACCACCTCAAGCATACCAACATTTTCATCACAGAGTAAGTGAAAACCTATTTGAAAAAATGACAGAAAACTTCCTTTACCTGGTGAGGGATATAACCATACAAGTCCAGGATAAGATGAACCCAAAGAGGCCCACACCGAGACACATCATAAATAAAATGCAAAAAATTAAAGACAAAAAGAGAATCTTAAAAGCAGCAACAGAAAAGCAGTTATTTACTCACAAGGGAGTTTCCATAAGTCTGTCACCAGATTTCTCAACAGAAACTTTGCAGTTTAGAAGGGAGAGGCAAGAAATATCAAAGTGATAAAAAGCAAGGACCTAATAAAAGACTCTTCTACCCAGTAAAGCTATTATTTCCAAACAAATACAGATAAAGAGCTTCCCAGGCAACAAAAAGCTAAAGGACTTCACCACCAAACCAGTATTACAGGAGATGTTTTTAAAAAAATCAAAATACAAACAATAAAATGGCAATAAAAAGATGGAAGGGGGTTAGGGGGACGGGTGAAAAAGGTGAAGGGATTTAGAAGTACAAATTGGTAGTTACAGAATAATCATGGGTACGTAAAGCAGGGAAAAGATTAGCCAAAGAACATATATGTATATATGCATAGTCCATGAACACAGACAACAATGTGGTGAAGGCCAGGCTGGGGGGTGGGGGAGGGGGCTGGGGCTGGGTGGAGGGAGGCAAAGAGGGGGGAAATGGGGGATATCTGTAATAGTGTCAACAATAAAAAAATAAAGTAAAATAAAAGAACTGATTATAAAAATATGTAAATAGGGAAGAAAAGTAATTAAAGCTTAGTTTCTTGGAGTCGTCTGATACTTTCCTCCCAGTGACCTAAGCTATTGAAACCTGAATGCACACCCTGTGAATTACTACCATATTCTTCACTCAGTCTCTCCTCAGAAATTCCAGCAGGCTCACAAGAAGTGGGGAGTTTGGTGGTAATTAAAAATAGATGTACTTGAGCATTGGGACTATAGATAAGAGGTAAGGTGAATGATAAGACATAATAATTGATTTTGTAATTAACTCTTAGCATAACTAACTTATAGATAAGGACAACTGAGTCGAAATCATTTTTTGGTGAGACCCAGCAATGTGTTCCCATGTTCTACTGAAGTGGGGACAGTGCTCACACCTGTGTCTGAGATTATTGCTTTCTTAGTTTGTATTGAGAATTTTCCTGAATGGAATGAAAGCTACAGCAGTTTGTATGTGGAGAGAGGAGTAAAGAAATAACCTCTCATAGTTGATATTTCCTCCTTCATGATGTTGAGCTAGAGAAAGTATTAGGTGATTCAGCATTTTACCTACAAGAAGTGTACAAGCACCTGCATTTTTATGGTGAGTAAGAAGGAAAAGAAGTCATGCGTTCTTCTGGGTTAGGCAAAAATGTCTTGTGCTCCTTTTTAGGTGCAGTTAACTGTGAGGTGTTTAATTTTCTAGGCCTCATCTGTAGATTGGTGTGAAAATACATTTCTTAAAGTATTATTGTGAGAATGAAATGACATAAATATATGCAAAGTACCTGGCAAGTAATAGGCACTTAATAATAAGAATACAGTGCTTAGCAAGGACTAAGCATTCAATCTATGATAATTTCCTGCTTCTTCTACAGGATTTAGAAAAGAACAGCTTGGTCTGCTGGGAAGATTGAGAAATTAAGTCTTTGATACTGAAAAAACCCAAGAATTAAAACTCCAAAATAAAAAGGGACAGACACAGGCCCCGACCTTTAAGGGAGCATCCTGGGTGGTCAGTGGAATATTCAGAAAATGATATTGCCTGGGAAATTGGTTAATTCTAAAGCATGGGGGAGTCTTTTTCTATATGTCACTTGTGGTGCCAAGCAAATGTTGCCAGAGTAACTATAAAGGCATTTTTTACAATTTTATAAAAGGTGCGGTAGGAAGGACAATAAAGGTTTGTAAGATTGACAGAAAACTAATGAAGTAATTATGCTTTGGGGAGAGACACATGAATTGAGTTTACATTTCTGAATAGAAACTCCTCTCCTGTCAACATAGAACTGACAACTGGGAAACTGGGGTGAGAAGAAGGAGAGAGACTCTGAGGACTTGCACAAAACATCATCAGTTATGGGAACAGGTTTGGAGGGGGCAAAGGTCGCAGAGTAGCAACAGCTCTGGATCCTGAATGGTAGAGAAAAGCAAGAGGAGAAGAGCAATACTAGTACCCAAGGAGGCTGACTACCCCACCAGCACACATAATAGGGAGAAATGAAAATAGTAGATTTGAAAACCCAGAGTTCTATGTGGAAAGAAGCTTCAGACCCATGGAAGATATTCATTGACATTTCTGTGATTTACTTGCTATTTCAAAGGAGTGATACAAGATAACAAATTCCCAGTGATATTTGGAGATAATCTGATAAATAATAGGTTTAATACTTCCCAGTCTAAATACATAAAAAAATCCTTTCCTGTTTTCCTGAAAGTAGTACAAATTTGTCGACAGATCACCTGAATTAGAATCTTGGCTTTGCCAATCACTCTCTTTCATACATTACTTAATATTTTTGTTTCTTACTTACTGTTTCTATAAAATGGAGGTAATAAGATAGTTATATTTTAAATAAATTACTATGTGTGAGGCACATATCAATGCTCTATAAACTTAGTAATCATTATCTTTATTATGGTTGTAATTATTGTTTATTGTAATTATAATTCGAGTAAGAAGAGCTTTTCATTTCAAATGATAAGCCTGATCTTTGTTCCTACGTACTGTTTATGATCAGTAATTACTAGTTGGTTATTTTGAAGATTTCCTTTTCTCATAAAGAAGAAAAATATATATTCAAGCATCATCCAGTTTAAATGAAGGTGTTTTATCCTTGAAATTCATATGTTATAAGTATTTAAACAACTGAAATAGTGATACAAAACTAATATCATTAAGGGTGATGAAGTACTGATTGTTCATGATAAACATAATTGAGTACATATTATACTAACTGATTATCTTTCTGAAATGTAAGTAATTTTGGCTTTGTTAATAAGAATCATTTGGGTCATTTGTGTGCAAATGATGCATTACTTATATAAAATAGAACATCACAGCTATTTAACTCTCTAGACATTATCTTTGTCCTAGATGAAAACATAGACATATACACAGACACTCATACAATTCATATTAATAAAATTCACACATATAACTACATGGGTAGTATTTTATTAATAAATTTTAGTTTGTGTTATGTGCTGCTTTGGGGTGAAGTAAATAAAGTATTTCACAAGCACTGACTTTTTCCTGGATAAAATAGTGAAAGATCACACCCTGGGAGGAGGGGTTAAAATCTCTTCCCTCTTTACCCCCATCCAAAGACAGGCAACCTACCCAGGAGAGGACTGGCAAATAGATTTTACTCAGATGCCACTCTCCCATGGAATAAATACTTACTAGTGTTTACTGATACCTTCACGGGGTGGGTGGAAGCATACCCAACTAGAACTGAAAAGGCCCAGGAAGCTGCTAAATTCTTATTAAAAGAAATCATTTTCTGATTTGGACTTCCTAAGTTTTTACAAAGTGATAATGGTCTATCTTTTGTTTCCAGAATTACTCAGCAAGTGTCCTCTGCTTTGGACATACAATACAGCATCATTTCCACTGTAGTTGCAGACTCCGATCCTCAGGAAAAGCAAATCAGACTCTTAAAAGAATTCTAGCCAAACGGTGTCAAGAGACTTCAGAGACCTGGGTAAAGTTCTCTTACCTACAGCCTTTCTCAAATTAAAGGCAGCCCCCAAAGTCAATCTTAATCTCAGTCCCTTTGAAACATATGGGAGGCCCTTCCAAACCTCTGACTTTCTATTAGACACTGAGTCTCATGAACTTGTCAAATGCTTAACTAATTTAGGACAAGTATAAAAAGCCCTGAGTAAGGCAATAAAATTCTGCCTATGCCCAGTCAAAATTCTGTCCCTGCTCAAATTAGCCCAGGGGATCTAGCCCTTCTCAAAACTTGAAAGGAAGGCTCTCCCACTAACCAATTACAACCTAAGTGGAAATTCCTCCACCAGGTTCTCCCAATCCAAGCCTACGAAAAGTTTGGAATTTGGGTTGGATAATTTAAATGGTCCTTTACCCTTTACCTAAACCAAGAATATATATGGAGGATTAACAAAAGCCTCTTGACAGTGCTTCTAGAGCCTGCCCACCCTCTAGTTCCCAAAGGTTTATTAATTCCCCTTAATTCACAATAAAATCTTACCATCATGGTTAAACTTCTCCAAGCATGTGTGTTTGGAATTCTTTCCTCACATTGCCACAAAAAGACCTATTGCGCACTCCTACGGGAAACAGTATTAATGAGCTTTTTATTTATTTATTTAATTAATTAATTAATTAATTTTAAATATATTCTAATTGATTTCAGAGAGAGGAAGGGAGAGGGAGAGGGAGAAATAGGAACATCAATGATGAGAGTCATTGATCTGCTGCCTCCTGCACGCCCCCCCCCACTGGGGATCGAGCCCACAAATGCGCCCTGACCAGGAATCAAACCTCGATCTCCTAGATCATAGGTCGATGCTCAATCGTTGAGCCATGCAGGCTAGACATTACTAACAAGCTTTTTAATTGTTGGTTATTCAATCAGAAATGTTCTTTAGGAATAAAAATAATTTTAATTATATTATAAATCTTTCAAATTTATAATTATTTTATATTTGGAATACCTTTAGGTTTCCCCCACACACACAATTTGTTAATTTATATGG
This sequence comes from Miniopterus schreibersii, assembly GCF_964146895.1. NCBI lineage: Eukaryota > Metazoa > Chordata > Mammalia > Chiroptera > Miniopteridae > Miniopterus > Miniopterus schreibersii. Next base: position 61,998,409 of record NC_138106.1, on the reverse strand, counting down.
ACTGTCAGTTAATCTAAAGGGTAAGAGAAGACTCAAGTATTAACTTACTTAGTCTTTGCTTTTTATTAAAATGTTATATAAATATATGGCACAATTTGACCATTCTTGAATACGACAGAGTCTATATTATATCAGGCACTCATTATGTTTACTAATAACTCTCCATGAAAGTTGATTAGTAGATAGTGGAATTCCAATAAACTGAAAATAAAAAGTAGATTTCTAGAATGTCATTTCTAGTTTGTATAATTGCCTTCTCTATCAAAAGAATCATATAGGTTACACATGGTAGAAAGTAGCTAAAATAAATTCAAAATGAGAATGAAGAATAGTGTCAATGGTTTTTCTTCTGATGTGAATTCAGGTTCTGATAAGGAATCCAAACCATAGTATTTAAAATATGTTTCCACCTATTCTATGAGAGATGGAAATATTTATCACTTCCTTCCCATTCCCATATCTCTTCCTTTGTTTTGTGACTATTTTTAAAATTAAATTTTTTAGGGTGACATTGGTTAATAAAATTATATAAGTTTCAAGTGTACAATTCTATGCTACATCATCTCTACATTGCATTGCGTGCCCACCATCCAAAGTCAAATCTTTAGTCACCGTACATTTGACAGCCTTTACCTTTACAATTGCCCAACTAACTCTCCTTCCCTCTGGTAACCACTATATTGTTGTCTGTGTCTGAGTTTGCATTGGTTTGTTTTTCTTTCTTAGAGAACATCTTTATGCTCTTTTCAGTCAACTGTAAAAAGACTTCCCAAAGAAGTTCTTAACACCATCTTCTGGTCATTGCTGATAGAAATATAGCTGTTCGCTTGTCCCAAATCAAATTTCTGAGAGTCTCTTCCCTATGAGAAGACTGAACACAGTGACAGCTTTTAGTCCCTGTTGGGCAAATGAACATAATGACAATATAGTGTCATGCAGCCATTTATCACCACATTATCTCCCTTCCCCCAAAAAGAGATGATGTGGCATGCTAAGGAGTAAGCCTTGACTCCAGGTAGCTTTATATTCTTCTTAGTTTTAGTTCCCAGAGAAATATTTTAAAATCATATTAACACTTTGAATCTCAGTAATCCTCTCAAGTTCTCCTTAATAATATAGCAGTTTTGACATTTGTTACTTATAACAAAACCAATCTTTATAAGTAACTAATACGTGCTTCTTATAACCAAGTGATACTAGATTAAAACACTATACATGTAATAGATAAGCAAAATGATATGTATTGAATGGCTTTAAAATTGGAGAGAGAATGAAAAGGGAACAGAATTACCAATCAAATAGAAAAGTAAAGAAACTAGAATCTATAATGGTTAAAATTAGGAAAAATAAGTGAAAGTGAATAATTTTAAAATTTAGCTTTTTCAAATATTCATTCAATTATAAGCCCATTAACCAACTCTACTAGGTATCAGTGATGCTGTTTTGGTCATGAATATGTTGGTAGAATAATTTATTCAATTTTCTGAAAGATCAAACAATGAATAAAGGATATAGGCTGGGACATTAGAGTTCTGATGTTTTAAAAATGATCATTTTGGTATACACAAGTACAGAAGTCAATAAATCAGTGGAGTCCTGGACTGTGTGGTTCAGTGGTTATAGCATAGGTCCACACATCCAAGTGTCCTGAGTTTGATTCCCAGTCTAGGGAATGTACCTTGGTTGTGGGTTCACTCCCCACAACTAGTCAATGTGTCTCACATTGTTGTTTCTCTCTCTCTCTCCCCCTGCCTCCCTCCCTTCTACTCTCTCTGAAAAGCCATGGAAAAAAATATATTCATATGAGCATTAACAAAAAACAAATAAATAAATAAAATAAAAATCAGTGCAATAAACTTCAAATTTAAAAGACAATTTGGATTAAATATACTGTATTTTTTTTTGGAAATCATTATATACACATATATTTATCTAGGGAAAATGTGAAAATAGATAATAAACTCAAGGTAACATCTTGAAAACTCAATTATTTAAACATGATGTAGATAATAATGATAAAGACTTAACAAAGGTTAGGGATTTAAGAATAATATACGAGGTATGCGATGCTTTGGAACCAAAGTATAATTAAAGAAGTAAGGTAAAGTGCACTGAGGCATCAGAAAACTGAAAAACACCCATTAGATTGAAGGCATTGGCAAAACATGAAAAATGCTATGAAGTGAGTGATAAAAGATAATAGCAGAATGTACTGATTTAGTAGGAGGAATGTAAGCAGCATAAATATCTCTTTGAAATCTTGGGAGTAATAAGGGAATGAGTTAAGATGACAATTTAAAAAAAGAGATACTGGAGTCAAAGAGGGTTTAAATTATTGTGATAATCATTTATTTATTTATTCATTTATTTATTTATATTGTTGACACTATTACAGATGTTCCCATTTCCCACCCTTTGTTTGCCTCCATGGAGCCCCCACCCCCTTCCCTCTGGCCATCACTACACTGTTGTCTTTGTCTATGATGATTTTTAAAATATTTTAAGTAATAGAAATTTGGGGTGCTTAGGACAATTTTCAAATGATAGGAAAATTTTTGTAGGGTAGCAAGGGTGAAGATAAAGAAGAGAGAGCAGTAATCAATAAAGTTTCCTGGTAGATAGCATATTATGTAATATAGAGTCTAAGGAAAGAAAGGCATTAAATGAATGCTTACATTTTGTCCCTTAGGCTAGGGTTGCCAGATTTAGCGAACAAAAACATTACTTTTTAGAACCATTAAGTGTGTGGAGTGACAAGGATTTTCCACATATTTTCTGTTCACCATCATGACAGATATTTTTCACTTTTTTCCCTCAATGATAGTTGAGCTAGGTAGAAAATTATAAGCTCAAAGCTACGTTTTCAGAGCATAGTTAGGATATCTTTCTTCTTCCTCTGACATTTGGTGTTGTTGATGATAAATCCATTGTCAATTTCACTATTACCTTTTCTTAAGAATCTGCTTTTTCTCTTGGTTTAGGCTATTTTAATATGTTTTTACTGATTTTAGAGAGAAAGAGAGAGAGAGGGAGACATTGATGTGAGAGAGAAACATCAATCAGCTGCCTCCTGCATGCCCCCTACTGGGGATTAAGTCCGTAACCCCAGCATGTGCCCTTACTGGGAATTGAATCGGTGACCTTCTGGTGCATGGGAGAATGCTCAGCAAACCAAGCCACACTGCCTAGGGCTATTTTCTTTTCTTTTGCTCATTGTTTTCTAGAACGCTATGATATATCTAGGTGTAAAGGTATATTTTTTATTTTAGTTCAATTCTGTTTGGCATTTATAGAGATTTTAAATCTGATTATTCATGCCTTTCCTAGCTCTGGGAAATGTTAAGTCATTATCACTTTAAACAGTTTTCTATTATCATTTTATTTCTTCACTAATTTTTGAACTTCTTTTAGTCATATGTTGAGCTTAATGGATCTGTCTTCTGGGTTTTGTTTGTTTGTTAAACTTTTAATTATTTTTCAACTCATCTCTTTATGTAGTATTCTATTAATTTTCAAAAGGATGATCTTTTATTTTACCTATTTGCTCTTTAACTGAGTATATTAGGTTATACAACCCCTGAAGAAATACACTGACTCTGGAGCTAAAAGACCTGGCTACAAAACCCTCACTAAATTGCTTAAAATCTCTGTGCTTCAGTTTCTCCCTATTCAAAATTAAGGCAATTGCAATACTTACTTTATGGTGTTATTCTGAATTTATGTTTGTAAAGTATTTACTTATATTCCTTTCCTTGCTCCTATCTATATAGTTATTTTAGACTTTTAACTCCTCATATCTGGATTGTTCCAATTGTTTTCCATTACATACTCTGGGGAGAAAAAAACAATTTTCTCACCCTGGCCAGTATAGCTCAGTTGGTTGGAGTGTCAGAGTGCATGCAAGAGTCAACCGATCCATATGTTTCTCTCTCACATCCATGTTTCTTTCTCCTCTCTCCCTCTCTCAAATTAATAAATAAAGTATCCTCAGGTGAGGATTAAAAAACAATGTCCTCTAAAATTCACCTTCATCTTATACATCACTGTCATATATATACTATTATTTTGCACATAATTCATCCATAATATAACTGGAAAAAAAAATCTAGGACTAACAGTTATTTTTTCATGATGAAGCCTACATGTTTTAGTCAGGTATAGGGGCTCATTATTTAGACTTATTCTTACTAATTTATATTTTCCCTATATCTCTACCCAAGCACTTCACTTAGATGGATGTTTCTATGTATCATATAATAAATATGTCATGCACATTCTGTTCTGCATTTTGTCTTGTTTATTAATTTAATCATTTCCTTATTTATGCAATCATTATTTATGATTTTATATTTTATTAAAGATGTTATGAATACAAAAATGAATAACTCATGGTTTCACTGTACTTTGGAAGCCACAGACATAAAACCGTGTAAATAATTTTAGTACAAGTGATATGTACCATTATGAACATTTTATAATTCTACCTGTACTCTAAAACAAGTTTACATTCCTTTCAATAATGAAGTTTTTCATACATACAAGAAGTATAGACAAATACAACAAATACTCTTTTAATAACCACTTTGAATTAGCAAATCTTAACACTTTGTCACATTTGCTTTAAATCTTATCATTTTGTAATCAAATTAGTTTGACCCACTTGTCTAATCACTAGAAATTGCCACCCTTATTATTCCCAAAGACATTTTAAAAATTTATTTTACAAGTGCTACTGCAAAATATGGATGAGCCTCTTCATAATTTAGCTAATTTCTTAGAGTACAGCTGAGCCCAAGTGTAAGTAACAATGACATTTTTGTGAAAGTTAAATAATATTTAAAACCATATGAATATATTTTTTAGGTTGGTTCTGACTCATTTACACCATCAGAAATTTAGAAGATAGTGGTGTGGAGAGGGACTGTGGAGGGAGGTGGGGCAGGGTGGAATGGGTCATTGGGGAGTAAAGGGGACATCTGTAATATTTTGAACAATAAAAAAATTAAAAATAAATTTCCAAGATTAAATGACTTCTTATGTACACTTCATCTTCTAAGACCTGCAGTATTTCTTGCCCAATAGCCAAACCCTTCTAGAATGACGACATAATCAATTTATTTTTTTTCAGTATGCAACCCCTTTTCACTCCCCCAATAAGTGTTCTGTCTCCAATGAGCCTGACATATGGCCTAAATATTCAATAATAAAATCATATATGCTTGAGATTTAAAATAATTCTATTCCAACAACACTCTCTTTGGTATATCAGCATATTTCCGCTAGTAAACTATTAAATAAAGATTAAGCCTTCATGCCCTACCTGGTTTTTGTTCAAGTTTCTTCACTAATATCCTCATAGCAATTTTTTTGATCCAAACACACATGCTCCACACACTCATATGCATGTATTCACATATACTAAAATGGTAGAAAAATAAAGAAATACATTTTAGGCAAAATATTCTCTAAATCTAAATATTGGTATAGTTTATTTCCCAAATAGGATGTTGAACTACTTAATCAGAAGCATCCTAACCTTTATGAGGTTAAACCATTTGAAATTAAGATATTGACATTTTTTCTTTATTTTTTTATGTAAATGTGATGGTTAACTTTATGTGTCAAGCACTGGGACAACAGATGCCCAGATTAAACATTATTTTGGGGGGTGTGGGTGAGGGTGTTTCCAGATGAGATTACCACTTTAATCAGTGGACTCAGTAAAGTAAATTGTCCTTTCCAGTGTGGCAAGCATCATCCAGGCCTTTGAGGGCCTGAATAGAACTGAAAGGTGGAAGAAGAAATTCATTCCCTTTGCTTCCTGCCTTTTTCCTTGACTAGAACATTGGTTTTCTTGTGCCTTCTAAGTGTTACATCATTGGTTTCCCTGGCTCTCAGACATTTGAACTTAGACTGGAATTATACCCATCTGCATTTCCAGGTCTCCAGTTTACAGACAACAGATCTTGGGACTTTTCAGACTTCATAATCAGGTGAGCCAATTCCTTATAATAAATTTTTTCTATATTCATATCCTATTGGTTCTGTTTCTCTAGATATAACCCTGACAAATACAATGGACATATAAGAACATTTTCATATGGTTTAATCTAAGAATTGAATTGTTTCACTACATTCAATGACTTCTTGAGAACAGAGATTTGAAACATGGTTTGGTTCTGAAAAATAATTAGGGAAGAAATCTACCTAGAACAAAAGTAATATGTACTCTCTGTCTTAGACAACAAAGCATATATTTAACATTTTGAATGAATGTTTTCATAGCTTCAAAACTTTAATCATGCCCTCAGCAGCATTCAGGAAAGTGCAGGGTGGGGCAATATAGGTTTATAGTTGTTCTTATGGAAAATAATACAATAATTAATTAATAATAATACAAGAATAAACTCCATGTTTTGTGTACTCACAACTGTAAACTTACTTTTGCCACACCCTGTATCTACCCCAATATATCTCAATGCATAGCAATAATATAGTATGTTTAAAATATTATATATATTATATATATAATATTTTATATATATATGGTAACACTTAATGCAAAATGAACATCTATGTTGACCAAAATTAAATTGAAACACAATATGATAAACAGAAGCTAAAACCATAAACCTACAGGGTCTCTAGGGCAAGGATTTAAAACCTGAATGTTTTAAGTGAAAGCTCCCAAGCCCAACTTACTATAGGAAACCAGAAAAATTGCATATATTAGAAAAAATGGGTATATCAGGCAAACGTTTTGTAAAATAAAGTTGATATAGTTACATTAACATATAAAATGAATGGAATACAAAAAACAAAAATGATAATAAAGGAAGAGGAAGTATGTTAGTAATATAAATCCATAAACATAAATAATAAAATCACTAATGGAAAGACATTTAATATAAAATTGATAAATGCAAAGCAGAAATGACATAATTATACAAAAAAAAATTTTAAATACCACAGCTGGAGCTTTTAATATACTAATCTCAGAAGCATTTGTGCTTCAAGAAGACAAAATTTTGAAATAAATTTGAGATGTATGGAAAACATAATTAATTATTCTGTAATAAGATAAATTAAGAACTTATGCTATAGCAAGTGCAGATCAACAAAATTTAAAACTAAGGTTGTTTTTTTAATTGTTTAAGCATACCTACTAAAAGAGTAAAAAATATACAAAAACTAAACACAACATCAACATAGAAAAAAGCACACCTAAAATTCATTAAAGTATAATGTAAATAACTATGTCACTTATTCTGAAAGTGTAGATAAAATTACCAATTTCTGAAGAAAAACACATATTCAAATTGTTTAGTAAGTATAAAGATATATATGAATACAGAAATGACCATAACAATTATAAAATGGCCATTAAAATTAGTGGGGGGAGCAAAACTCCTCACTGTACCAAGAAAGACTCCCAAAGTGAGATAGTTTTACCCTAATTTCATATAATATATTTTACCCATATATTATATGAAAATCCATATATTTATGAAAATCCATATATTTATGAAAAATATATTTTATATATATATAATTTTAAGGGGTGTTTTGAATAGTTATCCACCCACAAGCTTACAATGTGGCCTTATTTGGAAATAGGGTCTTTGCAGGCGTAATTAGTTAAGAATTAATCCTACTGATTTAGGATGGGTCTTAAATGTAATGAGCAGTATCTTTTTAAGAGAAAGCTGAAAGACCTTCAGGCAGAGTCCACACAGGCAGGCAGACACCCAGAGCCTGGAGTGCTGCAACTGCAAACGACAAGATACAGGCTCCAGGCTCCAGGCTCCAGGCCGGCCGGAACCGCCAGGCACTAAGGGGAAAAGACGGATATTCCCTGGGTCTGCAGAGGGAGCATATCTCTGCTGACACCCTGATTTCAGGCTTTTAGCCTCCAGACTGTGAGGGAATACATTTCTGTTGTTTTAAACCACCTGCTTAGTGGTGATATTTTATGGCAGCCCACAGAAACTAATACTTGAGGGTAGCATAGCTATGATTGTAAACCAAGATAAGAAAAAATGAGAAAATTTAAGTCATTGTCACTTGTGGTGAGATTTTTTTTTCTGACGTATTAGCAAATCGAGTTCATTGTGTATTTAAAAACTTCATGGCCAAATTGGAGTGAGGCAAAAACGATGTAAATAATTATTATCTATCATATCATAAAGACAGATTAAGGGACAAAAATTACAATTTAATAAGTGTGGAGATTGAATTCTAAAAACTTGAACATTAACTGCTGATTTAAAAAAGCAAATCCCTTAGCAAAATAAGGCTGGAAGAAAAATATCTTAACTTCATAAGTCATACCTACCCAAAACTCTTAACAAAGCATAACACTTAAAGTGAAGCTTTAAAGACAGTCAGTAATACCAGGAAGAACCCAAGTACTCTCACATCACTGTTATTCAAAAACTGAATGTCATGGACAAGGCCACGTGTCTACAAAGAAATAACAGACACATAGATTGAGAAAAATATATTTCTAAACAATGATTTACAAGGAAACAATTTGTCTCTCACATTAACCTCTCAGGAAATCTAAGTGAATTTACTTGCTGTATTAATTAAAACATTAAGCAAGATTTCTAAATACAAGTTTAATGAACAAAATATATAGCATTCATACAAATAAATTATGGAAATGTGATATTTTTAAAGGATATTACTTATAGCCAGGAACCAAATCTTTCAGAGTTTCTTGGAATAAATTAAAGAACTATGTAATAGTCTATGGTCATGTTAAAAACAATATTGTCCTTTGACATAAAAGAGAAACTAAATATTGAGATAGATCCAAGACCTATGCAGATAAGTAAGTACAATATTATAAATTTAATAGATCTTTACAGCCATTGATAAGACTTGTAATTTCAATTATGATAATCAGTTTTTTTCACAGAAGTCAAGAAACTTTTTAAATTAATATGGAAGTGCAAAAGAACAATTCTTTAAAAAGGGCAAGACAGACAAATTGTCCCTATCATATGTCATAATATTTATAAAACTATACAAATGAAAATATCATGAGCACTAGTTCAGAATTAGATATATAGTTTAATGGTATAAAATACAATGTCTAGAAACAGGCATAAACACTTCTAGGAGCTAGATATATGATAAAAGTGGAAATACAAAACATTAGCAAAAAGATATATTATTCAATGTATGACACTGAGCCAGTTAAGTTACCTCTCATCATGCATATAATTAATATACACTTGTATTAAATACTGAATATATTTAAAACAAAATTTTGATCTTACATGATTATATATTAGAAAATCATTAGAATATAAGAAAAACAATTTCTTAGACAAGATTGAAAATGATTTATGAGTCTGACTACATCAATATGTAAAACACACTTAAGAACAAAAATTTAAGAACCTGTATGAACACAATTATAAGACAAATAGTAGAGTATAAGATATTTGTACAAAACAGATAATGGTAGGAAACAGAATATGTAAATAGTTTCTAGAAATCAGGAGAAAAAGAGCAAACAAATATTTTATTGAAGAGGGCCTGTTTTGGATCAATACATATATGAAAATATGTTTAATCTGACTAATGATTGAAGGAATGCAAATTAGAACAATAAGTTATTTTGCACATCCAACAAGAGTGGCAAAAACTGAATTTCTTATAGCAATTATTTAGAAAGATTTGGAGGAAATTAAAGCTTGCATGCACTTCTAGTACAATTACACATTTTTATAACTATATTGGAAAACACTTTTGCTAAATTTAGAAAGCATTTAAAATATTCTTAGCAATTCTACTTCTAGCAAGACATTATCATATGCACACAGAAAATATGTACATGTGTGTTAATGTCAGAATCGATATTAAACTATAAAACTAAGTATATATATTGACATGATGAAATATTTAATACATGACCATTAAAATGAATGTACTATATTTAAATAGGTTGCATTTTTATCGTATCTAAGAGGAAACATTTTTAAACCTCAATGTTGGCTGAGAAAAGGAAACTGAGGAACAATGTATACAATTTGTCATTATTTATTTACATTTTAAAACAATAATAATATTTTATGAATTTTACATATATATCTTCATAGGAAAAATGTATTAAACATAGATTGAATAGATAATTCCAATTGAAGAAAATGGTTCCTTGCAGTGGGAGAAAAAGTAATAGGATTGTACCTGAAAGAGAATAAAGGAAAAGTCAATTTGAATTTCTATATAAATTCAAAAGGTATTTTCAAATTTATATTTTATGTTCCATATGTATTTGTTTTTCAGTTTTGCTTTTTTCTTAAAAGTTTTCTCTAATTCCTTTATTTTATTTTAATTGTTTTCCCTCAGGTGACTCTTCATTTGAGCCTATATGACACATTTATGTTTCTTATCATTTCTCTTTGATGTGATTTTAATTTTCTCCTGTCTATGAGTTTTTGCCAATCTCCTTGAGTATACATAGTTAATGTTATCAAATTCTCTTTTCTGTTTTCATTTAGATTTTTTAATTTAAACCTTTATTGAATTTCATCTTAAAATATCAGGAGAGAAAAATAAAACCTGGGATGATTTCCAAATTAGTCACACACTAGGGCTTACATTCTTAAACTTTGAGAAACACTGCTTATGATAAATCATTCAAATTATATTCTAAAGACAGAGACAGAGAGTATAGTAACCCATCTCCCTTCATCCCTGGGTTCATTTTCCGTGGTTACCTGTGGTCAACCGCAGCTTGAAAATATTAAATGGAAAATTTCACATCACTTCATCTAATCACACACATATTGCATCATTTCACATCATCATTAGAGTAAGGAGGAGTCCAGTACAATATGTATTTTGAGAGAGAGGGAGACTAATTTTACATAACTTTTATTATAGTATATTGTTATAACTGTTCTATATTGCTGTTATTAATTTCTTACTGTATCTAGTTTATAAATTAAACTTTATCATATGTATGTATGTAGGTATAGGATAAAAACACTGCATATGGAGTTTGGTACTATCTGCCCTTTACTCACCCACTGGGGGTCTTGGAAGTATACTCTGCAGGCAAGGAGATGCTAGATATAAAAATTAATGATATAAGTGGGTGTTACAATAAGAAATGAGATATTCAATTAAAGGCTACTCCTCATTAGCACATATATGCACAATGCATATCCCTGCAGACTAATTTTTCAAAATCTTCATAAATAATTTAGGACAGTACTTTATACAGTCAAATATAGATATATAAAGGCCCCCAAATTATACTATATATACTAATTCACATTTTTATTTTTAATAATCTTAGGAATATGTTTTCTTTTGTATAAATTTCAAACTATTTGTACATAATATTTTCTTTCAATAGCTTTTTAAAATTAACTCCATAGATTTATTTTACTTGGGTCCAAATATTTGCATGATATCCTATTGAGATTCACCAGGTTCCTAACTGTAGTACAAAAGTAAAAATGACTTTTTTAGTGATTCAGAATATATTTCTTATCAATATGACTGGCTTTTAGTATATTTTCAAAGTAGCATATGATTAACTTATTACATAAACTATCAATAGAATAGAGTCATTATTTAATCTTGGACTCTGGCAAAATAGCAAGTTAATCAATTAACTACTTGAGCAACAAATCATGTAAAATTACCAGACCATGTTTTCATAACTAATGTTTCTTTGAACTTTTGTGAAATCTCCTTGTGTTTTCCCATTTAGGTTTCTAGTTTTTTTTTTTCTCTGAAGTTTCTCTGAAATCATAACAGTGTTCTTTTGGCTTTTGTCCTTGTATTTTTTCTAGAATGTTCTCTAAAATCATATCTGGAATGTTATATTGGTATAGACTGGAGTACTTTCTCAAAATGATTCTGCTAAACCTTTTACTAATCCATATGATTTCCACAATGCAGCCATAATTAGCAGGTCACACTCAAACATGTGATGCAAACATAGATTTGTCTCTTTGAACAACACATTCTTTATTGTTATATTTTAGTCACAATCACCATTCTACATTTTGATGATAATACCTATAAAATTCTACTCACCTTGTCATTTTAAAATTCGTACTTATTTTTATCACTCACAGTTAATATTCCTCGCCTCACTTTTCTGCTTTATACGTTACTCCTAAAAGTTATTGTGCTTCTTCTTAAGCCATGTATCCATTAAAGTCTTTTGATCTGAGCATGTATCACTTTTCCCCTCAAATATGTTTCTAATCTTCATACTATTTTATAATTCATATTTTACCAGGAGATCACTTTTTTTTGGGTATCAGAATCCGTATAATCTAATCTTATTTATGATATTATCTGATGTACCATTTATATTTTATTCATTCTAAAAACATCAACTAGAGAAGAGATGAAAATACCACATGAGTTTCAAAGTCTTTTAATCCATCAACAGGACTTCAAAGCTTGGCTCAACATTCCTTCCCAACCAAAATTATAAAATACTGGTTGTGTTCAGTAAATGTGATGAGCCTCCAGCTCTTCAGTCTTGTGTTTCTGAGGTCTATTTTCCCCATTACTGGCACATCTATCTTTCTAAAACAGTTCAGATTATGCCATTGCTTGTAAAGACATGCAGAAGACTACAAAGCATTGCTTGTAAAGACGTGCAGAAGACTACGAAGCACCCTGTGCATCTATCTCATTCTGCTCTGTTTTGTATTTTAAGTTTTTCTTTACCAGTTTATCTATACTGCTAAGTATTTTTGCAACCAAAAGCTGTGCCTTACCCTAATTTCTATGTTCTTCACATTTCAAAAATACTAGTTACTTTTAAAATTATGTGGTCCTTAAATATTTAATTAGTCTTTCAAGATTTCAAGCATTGCTTTATATTGTTTTTAGGATGTATTCCTAAATGCATTTCCAACATACCACCCAAGAAAGGAAATCAATGCTGTCCAATTTTAACTCTTAGTGATAGCCATAGTTAAATCATTCTATCTATATAATTGTGTCACTAACAATAGTTTTCTCCATAGGGAACAGTAATATAGTTCTATTTTGTCAGCAGTTTTTTTTCTGTGACTAGGACAGGGTAACGTTGAATACAGAAATGAATCAATGAAGTTTCTTCTTTTAGCAACTCTGTGATATGAAAATAATTAAAATGGGACTTCAAATATTTCATGGTTCATGTGTGAACTTAAAATATGATATATACAACAAGGAATAGCAGAAGTAAAACTTTTGGAGGTATTAAAGCTTACTTGAGGAAGGCCAGGAAATGCTCCATAAAGTCATGTTTAAGTGGTATCATCATTAGGAACTTCCCAGATTAGTCTAGAAACAGCAGATACTCTATGCAGACCGAATAGCATGTTCAGTGGAATAAAAAGAGGAGGCATTCAGTGACTACAACAGTTCTGATTTACTAGAACTAGACAGAAGTTTTGTAGTAAGGGGAGATTAGGTTCCACAGATGATAATGGGCCAGGTTACAAAGAAGCTAAACAGTCTTAATATTACTTCAGGCTAAGAGGGGCTATGAACATTTTCTAAGCATGAATTGACATCATTAACTTTATATTTTAGAAGATAACTGAAGGGAAAGTATACATGGTGAAATGCAGAGGGGAGAGGTTGAATGTAGGTTGCTCTGACCAGAAAAGATAAAAGTTTGAACAAAGATGGGCCAATAAAGCCAGATGACCAAATTGTAAGATCTGTTTATAAATAAATGCAAGAAGACACTGAGGCAAAAAAATCAAATATTGTGACCTGTTTTGTCTGTAAACAAGTGGCCAATTTTACAAACTACTTCAAAAATAAAAATTAAGCAAAAATAAGATTACATTTTTCTTCCAATGTGACATTTATATTAAAGCATAGACAATTTATAAGTTTTTCTTACTCTTAATAAAATTTATATTGTTTTCAGATATGTTATTATTTCTACTATTGTTATTCTCCATCCACTTCACATAATTATCGACTGTTACCAGAAAAAAAGTTCAGAAATCAAATTTCTAGTCTTTGACAAGAATCAAGAAGCAATTGATGCCTTTCAAAATTAAGAAACCAAAGAAGAGACACAGAGAGATTTGGAATGACCATGAAACCTGTGGGTCCTGGGACAAGGCTGGTGCCTGTGTGCTACGTGCTGGCACAGCTAGGTGGCCTATGAGGTGGCCTAACCCCATACCCTCCTAGGGATACCAAATAAGGCATCACAACCAGAGAGATGAAGATGAAAATAACATAAATGTGTGGCCATTTGTCCTGGCATTTCCCCCACAATTAAGCTTATTTTCCCAGTCTCACATGGATCCAGGTAACTATAAACTTTTTGAGCCCAGAGCCTCCCAGAATAAGCTTTCCACTCAGAGGAGTGACAAAGTTGGCATTGTGAGGACAATATAATCCAAAGGGGGAAAAAATTCATCTTTGAAAATCTGAGGAGTAGAAAATATGAGGGCCCCTTTATATCTAGTAGTTTTCAATCAGGAGTTGCCATCCCATTACCTCCGAGAAATTCAGATAAATGCAAGGGCAACTTAGAGTTGTCATTTGAGTGGAGAATGCTATTGGCATTTGTTTTATGAAACAAAAAATGTTGAACACCCCCTCATACGCAGTGTAAGCTGCCAAAATGAAAACTTATCATTGACCAAACTGCTAAGTGTACCTGCACTGAGAAACACAATTGGAATCTAACTCTATTAAGGGCCCTTTAGACCTCATTAAAGTCCACACAATTTTTATTTTCTTCACAAAATACTACGTATGCAGCATCAAAAAATTTCCTGTATTTTGTGACATTTCAATGCTTTCCTGTGAACTCAATGTGTTATTGGAGATATTAAAGGCAATCTACTTACTTAGAAGTGTCTCTACTGCATATCTAAAATTAGGGTCATTTCAGGCACATGTCCGATGATTCAGAAATGTGCTTCTGAGATGTGGAAGTTTTAAACGTGAGCTGAATAGAGCATGAAATATAATCTAAAGAAATGAAAGGGATAAACTTCCAAATGAATGTGACTATGGTGGACTTTGTACCGTCATTTTTAATATCCAACCCAACAGCAAGAATCAAAGTATTTGGAAATCTCTGTGATCAATTCTCCTATCCAAATGCCTAAAATAAAGTAATGTTGTATTTCTATTATTAAACCTGTATTAAACAGAGATAATAAGCTGTTTTGAAATTAATAATACTTTTAAAAATCCTCTTAAGAATTAATCTCCTCTAATGGGTGCAGCTCAAATAGTCAAATAAGCTGAATTAAATTGTATCTTCTTTTACCTCTGTTAAGCTTCCCAGTGCGTTTGAGTACTTGCTTCTTTTTCATTTGTTTGTCTTTAAACTAATCTCTACTTTAAGTATTTTCTGAGATCAAAGAAGAGCTCTCTGCTTTCCACACAAACTTTAAAAATCTTTCCTGCTCTCGCGCTTCACAGTTCTATTAATATTGTCTTCGTAACTAGAATTTAAGATCATTTTTAGGTGATCTGAAATTAAAATGCCTATTAAAGTTTAGGATTGGGATAGGCAATTACTGCATGCCATGTTTGGGGAGTCAGGAATTGTTTTTAACTTGATAGATAATAGAGAAAGGCAAGTGCGAAATATCTTTAGCATATTACTTAAAGAGAGTAACACAGTCAAGAAAAACACCTTTGCAGGTTAATGAGAAAGTTTCACTAGTCGATAAATGAAAGCTACTTATCAAAAGCATTAACTAAAAAAGGGGAAAAATAATTGAAAGGAATAGAGATAAAAGATGTGAAAATAACTAAGGAAATATATATATATAAAGTTTTAAAGTCTTTTATGAAGTTAGAAATAAGTTATATAAATGCATAATGAAAATTTAGTTATCAAAAAGATTAGTAAATTGTCTATAATCTTGCAAATATTATCTTGATTTTACTATACAACTTTAAACTCATATACTAAAGAATATGACAAAATAATAATAATGAAAGTAAAAATTAGTTTTCAATCATAATATAACATATGTATAATATTATATATAGCATAATATAACATATATATCTCATATCATTAAATTTACCAAATAGTAGCTGGAAAATTGGTAAGTCCAAAGTAATAAAGACTTGATCAAATTCACAGAGGAAAAGTAGTATTAAAAACTAAAACTCTATGCATTTTCTACTGTTTAATAATTTCTTCACTTACTGTTACTATGTGAAGTTACAATTCACCAAATTCTGGTGAATTAATTGGGTAAGATAAATTTTATTAATCTCAAAAACAATTCTGTGGATAAGCAACACTCACATTTATATACCCACATATTTTTTAAAAATATATGAATTAGAGAAATGAGGATGGCATCCAAAGTAGCCATCAATATAATTTTCCCAAACGCAGTATTATCAAGTGTCTCCAAGAAGTATAACCAGATATCCGTAGTCTCTGCACACTCTTTCTTAGGACTAAATTCTGCTGCTGATCTATGGGATTTTGTGCCTTGGAGGAAGTAAGCAGCAATTTGACTCTTCCGCCCCAGTGTCAATGTTTGTTAGTGCATTGTGGCCAGACCTGAGGAATGTGGCAGGCTCATTTTTACTTCTGCATATATTCTGAGATCATTACTAGAAATGGCAATGGGCATTAACACTTCAAAATAATAATAGTTACTCGTCACCTATATAGTTTTATTAAAAATATAAGACAGCCTGGCTGGGCGTGGCTCAGCGGTTGAGCATCAACCTAGGATCCAGGCGATCGGGGTTCGATTCCCGGTCAGGGCACATGCCTGGGTTCCATACAGGAGGCAGCCGATTAATGACTCTCTCATCATCGATGTTTCTCTCTCTCTCCCTCTCCTTTCCCCTCTCTGAAATCAATAAAAATATATTTTTAAAAATAAAAGACAAAGAGATAATTCCATGTAAGTTTCTATGACCAGAAAATTAAAAAGAAATAAAACACAACTTTTATAAAAATAAACCCTGTCTTAGCAAAATAGTTTTCTGTGATAGAGTAAAAAGCCTGAGAGACTTAAGGAGCAGTAATAGATTTAATCTAATGAGATGTATTTATTTTGACTTTCTAAAGTTTAACTGAGAAATACACTCCTCAGTTAAATACCGCTGAAGCAGTAACTGATGGCCAAGCTCAGCTGATATATTGAAACAACTCATCCATCTGAATGCTCTTAAGCTTGTTTCTGCCACCTTTCTCACTGGAAATGGTTTGACTAGGTTTCTTTTTACTTATGTAAGAGATTTAGGACACTTCTTATATATACACATTTCCTACATATTCACAATTAGTCAGGTACCTTTATATCATGTAATTTCAAAGATATTGGAATTATTTCACAATCATAGAATATTATTTTATATTTACTGTATAAGTCCACAGCCCTACCATGGTCTTCAGGCTTCCAAAATCTGTTTTATATTTCTTGTAAAATCAGTGTAATACAAAGTGCCTCATTATTTACCACTTTTGATATAGTTTGTTTCATAAGAGAATAATTAAAAGGCCTTTTGGGGATTTTGCACTGAGAACACTAGAATTTTGTTAAAGGATTTCATGCAGTTTGAGAAGGTTCTGAGGTTTAACAGGTGCATGCACATCCTTTAATTATATTAAATGTCTTTAGCTGTTGCTTTGCCACAGGACTTGAAAGGAATTCGTTAGTTTACATGAGAGAATCCACTGAGACTAGGGCTATTCAAAGACCATCTGCTACTGTTTGTTACCTGTCCCACACTGGATAAGTACAGGAGAAGTTACAGCAATATTTGATATATTATTAAACAGGTTGCAAAACAGTTAAGGTGTTGTAAAACGTATGTGGTGAGTTAAATTGGGTGCAAATTACTAGTGATGGGCAATAAGAACACATATCTGTTGGCAATTAAACAGAAAAATGAAACACTGGTAGTTCCCTACAAATAATTTGATAAGCATTGGCTATGGTTCTAGTGGATTGATTTAGGAATGCCACATGCAAATTTGTGTCTAAATATTTTATCTAATTTTTTTTTTTTTAATGCATCTTTATTGACTTCAGAGAGAAGAAAGGAGAGGGAGAGAGAGATAGAAACATCAATGATGAGAGAGTCATTGATGGGCTTCCTCCTGCATGCCCCCAACTGGGGATCGAGCCCGCAACCCGGGCATGTGCCTTGACCAGGAATCGAACCCCAATTGCCTGGATCCTAGGTCGACACTCAACCGCTGAGCCACACCTAGCCAGGCATGTGTCTAAATATTTTAATTCTGTTTCCAAATAGAAATTTATAAAAAGAGTAAAAACAGGAGTGTGAGAAGAAGTTGAGAGGAGAGGATAATCTAACTCTATATATCATGTGTGAAATACAGATAAAAATGGTTTGCCTTAAGAGTCATTTTTGAAGAGTTGTTACTATTTAATGCTATGAAATAATGTAACAAATATTCAATATTTGTTGAATCTTTATAACTCATTCAAAATACAATGCAGTCTTGTTTGTTTTGTCTTACTTGTACATGGAACTCACTAAAGATGAGAAGTAGATGAGGCACATACACCATGTGTTTTAAATTATAGATGACCTGAAGCTAAGCATGTTATTTATTTTCGACAGTTGTTATCTCAGTCAATCATTGTGCCAAAATTTTTCATAACATTCAACTTCAATAATTTAAAGAGCCAGGTTTTGAGTTCATGAGAGAGAGGTACTCATTGCAGAGAGATGATAATGGCATCTGAGTGTTTGGCACTTTAATAATAACAAAGAACTTTTACATGTGTTATTCGATGTGATCCTCACAAAATCTTGCAATACAGGAAAGTATTTCCATTTTATAGAGGGAGAAATCCACACTAAGTAGATGAGACTGAGGTTCAAAAGGAAATTAACCAAGAAGTCAACATATACACAACACTCCACCAAACAATGGCAGAGTATATGTATTTTCAAGGCCTCATGGAATAGTCACTAAGATTGAGAATATCCTGGGCCAAGCATAAACCTTAAGAAATTTAAAAGAATTTTAATCACACAGGGTATGTTTTCTGATCATAATTGAATGAAACTAGGAATTAATAGCAGAAAGAACACACCAAGTCTGCAAATGCTTGGAAATTAAACAACACACAGATCAAAGGGAATGTCTCACATAATTTAAAATAAATTATAAAACATATGAAACTGAATGAAATGAAAATACAATATACCAAAGTATGTGAAATCCAGCTAAAGCAGTGCAAAGGAAAACATACCGCACTAAACATTCATTCTTAAAAAGAGGAAAAAGATTGCCCGGCCGGGCGTGGCTCAGTGGTTGAGCATCGACCTAGAATCCAGGCGATCGGGGTTTGATTCCTGGTCAGGGCACATGCCCGGGTTGCGGGCTCGATCAATTGCTCTTTCATCCTTGATGTTTCTATCTCTCTTTCTCTCTCTCTCTCTCCCTCTCCCTTCCTCTCTCTGAAATCAACGAAGATTTTTTTTTTTTTTACAAAGAGGGGGGAAAATCTCATTTCAGTAATCTAAGTTTCTATCTCAAGAAACTACAAGAGAAAATACACTCAATGCAAACAAATAAAGATAAAAGTAGAAATCAACTCCATTATATAGAATTTCATTTATATAACATTCTTAAAATGACTGCAAGTAATTGAGGGGGAAAGTCATTCAAACAAAATTCTGATTAATTCAAAAATACCAGTGAAGTTGTTGAAGTTAGAATGACAAAAATAAAACAGAAAGATACAGACCAGCAGTATTAGAAATGAAACCAGATATCACCATGGATTTTGAAGCCATTAAAAGATAATAAGGTAAAGTAAAACCTACTTTATGCTCATCAACATGACAGCTTAGAGGAAAAGGAGAGATTTCCCCAAAACCGCAAACTGCCAAAATTCAACCAAGATAAGATAGTCAACCTGAATAGTTTTATAGCCATTAAATACGGTTAATTTGTAATTAAAAACTAAAAAACAAATATCCAAGTGCATATGATTTTACTGAGTAATTCTGCCTAAAGTTTAAAGTAGAATTAAAATCAATTTTATACAATCTTTTCCAAAATATAGAAGAGAAGGAATACTTCTCAATTCAGCAACTGTGCAAAAGTTAACTAGTATTACCTTGATCCCCAAACATGACAAAAATAGTAACAAAAACAAAACAAACAAAAAAACTATCATATGAACTAAGACATGAAAATCAACAAAATATAGTTAATTAAATCCAGCAAAAAATAATTATATACATAGTTAGTGGGATTTAAAACAATCAATCATTGTAATCTAACATATCAACAATCTAAGAAGAAAAAACATACTTCCTATGAGTTGGTGCACAAAAAGACTTCACAAAATCCAACATGTTTTCAACATAGAAAATTTCAAAATATTTGAAACAGAGGCTAACTTGCTTAATTTTATAAAAAGCATCTATAAAAAAACAACAAAAAACAACAACTTTTAGCTGACATCATTTTTTTCAATTTTTTTAATATGTTATTGATTTCAGAGAGAGAAAGGGAGAGAGAAATAGAAACATCAATGAGAGTCATTGATCAGCTCCCTATTGGGGGGACTGAGCCTGCAACCCAGGCATGTGCCCTGACCGAGAATCGAACCGTAATCTCCTGGATCAAAGGTTGATGCTCAACGACTGAACCACGCTGGCCAGGCAAAACTATAAATGTTTTCATAATTAAGAATTAAGTTTAATTTAAAAATGAGAAAAGAAAAAATTATCTGGTATCTGGGTATATTCATTTCCTACTGCTGCTGTAACAAATTACCACAAACTTAGTGAGTTCAACAGCACAAATTTATTATCTTACACTTCTAGACATTGGATATGGGGTCTCCTGAATAAAATAAGAATGTTGGCATAGCTGTATTCCTTCTAGAAGTGATGGGGAAGATCTATTTCTTGTCTTTTCTAGTTTATAATGGTTGTCTGCATTCCTGGGCTCATGGTCTCTTCCAGAAATGGCATCACTCCAATCTGTGCTTCTGTCATCATATCTCCTTTGTTGACTCTGACACTCCTGCTTGCCTATCTTTTATAAGGGTCCTTCTGGATAATCCAGGGTAATCGTCCATCTCAAGATCCTTAATAATAATAATCAGATTTGTAATTCTCCTTTGTCATTTAAAGTAACATATTCACAGGATTTGGGGGTTAGCATGTGGACATCCTTGGGGAGCCATTATTGTGTCTACCTCATGGGTACACTGACACTCAATAAAATCTCATATTTCAGTGTAAAATGAAAGGCTATCCTTGTCTGGGTAGCTCAGTTGGGTAACTCACCATCCCAATAAGCCAACGTTGCAGGTTTGATCCCTCATCAGGGCACATACAAGAATCAACCAATGAATGCATAAATAAGTGGAACAACAAACTGAGCTCTCTCTCTCTTTCTCTCTCCCCCCACTTCCTCTTTCTCTCTAAAATCAATCAATAAAACATTTTAAAAAAAGAAAGGCCAAGTCACTGAGTCAACTCAATAAAATATTTTATGACTTAAAAGAGTATCTTCATAATGCCTCATGAACATGGTATTATGACCCACTCCCTACAGGGCCTCCACTATAGAGCATATGAATCTGACATGACAAGCAATTATTTCTTTAAGTAAAAAAATATAATAACATAGAATTATCGTAAAATTGTATCTTTTGAAGTGAATATATTGACAAGAATTCCCATATGCTAGACAATCAGCAGGAATTTTCATAATGTGAAGCATTTTCTATTTATTTGTATTTTGGAGAAAATAAAGTACAAGACTGCATTTTCTAGTATAAATAAACATTATATAGACTAATATCCTCTCATAATACTTCATACAGGATAATTTCTCATTTGAATGCAATACTACTGCATAACATATTTAATAATTGAATAATAAAATATTTCCAACCTGAATGATGAATGTGGTATCTGTAGTCATTAAAATTCAAACTTTTATAAATGATTCATAATTCTAATGATAATTACTGAATTTCACCAACTCCCTGCTACAAATAAAAAGAAACCATGGATCTTCAATGACAAATTGTTCTACCATATTCCTATTCATCAAATTTCTAAAAACAACTGATTGTTAAACTCTCCTGTGATCATGTAGCTAAAAATTAATGATTTATGAAATGTGGGTTTTGCCCTTTATTTTATTAATAATTAATAATGTGGACTGAAATAGTAAAAAAAATAAAAAATAAAAGAGACCCTGATGTGCCAACTGTAGTGGCTTTAAGATATGTGATAACTAAAGGCCTGTTTTATATGTAAACTGTATCTACTGCTAAGGCTTTAGTACTTTGCTATTTCATTCTAGCACTTTAACCCCTTTCTTAAAGTACTATGACATATTCGGTTAATGAGGCTTATGCTGTTATCAGTTTCTGTTTATAATTTTATTTGAAGTCAGAGAATTTCCTGAAGGAAGCTGGGTTTTGAACTGCATGTCCAAAAAATAAATAAAACATTTTGATAGTTTGTTCCTGTATTGAATATTTGTATTAGTATAATAGTTGTAAATGATCTAGTCCTATTTTAGTGTTTGGAGCCACACAGAGCCAAATTCATTTAGAATTTTGTATAAATGATAGGTATTTTCATAGGAAAGTATTGGATGTAGACAAGGGGCCTAAAATGATTAAATAGGCACATAAGTCTAAATGACAATTGCAGAAACACTCAAATTATTACTTTAGGTCTGACTTTTCTTTTTCATTTGTCTGGTACAACTTCGAAATGAAATTAGTTGTGAAATATTTTGTGCTGAGGCTCTTGCCATCAGACAACTAAATAAACTTAGATACCTCTAAAAAAAAGTAAAAGTATTCATCCTTGGGCCACAGAATGTAAATGTATCTTATTGACTCAGGTCAGTCCAAAATGCTTAGGAGTTTCATCACTTGGTATTTTCAGGAAAGTTGAGAATTAAAAGATTATACAGTTGGTTCCAGATTATGGCTGTGGCTCTGTGTTTTAGAATGTTTACAAACAAATAAATGAATAATCTCACACCCATAAATATTTTAAATGATGAGTCCATAAACTACACACACACACACACACACAGAGCTAACTTGCCAGAGTGTGTGAGGAAACAGCATGAGGTAGAATAGCCTCACCGGGAGTTAAAACAATTCACATTCCTGGGCACTTAGAAATATTTGTAGGAAGGGAAATTTTTCCATTTGCTGGGAAATAAGCAGCTCTCTAGAAGAGACTACAGGGGCGCTTAGTGTGTCCACCGCTGACTTGCTATACATTTGGCATTTACTTTTGGAGAACACTTTTAGTATTCAAGTTAGTATTACTATTGATTGATTCCATTGATTTGCTGTGGAGGGAGGATTTCACATTACCCAGAAAGAATGTAAAGTTTGCCTCTTTTTTATGCTTTTCTTATTTTTATAGAGTACGGCCTGCAGCGAGGTGGCTGCTACCCACGTCATTCGGGACTTTAGCCTTGCAATGTTGGCAGGATGGAGGAAATAAAGCATAGTAAATTTGGCTTACTGAGGCTGTAGCAAAGGATTTTTTAATGAAAGTGATACTTTTGTTTGAGGGGAGGAAGGCATGTCATCATTTTATAATTTTGTATAAGCACAACACATAGCATCTGTATCAGAGTAATGATGCCGCCGTTATCTAAAACTAACAGAAGAAACATTTTTCTTGTGGTCTAGCAACTCAAGACTGAAATGAACTTTTCCTCCAACAGTAAATGCTGACTTTCCCTCTTTCTCTCTTCCCTCCCTCCCTCCATCTCCTCAGCTTCCTCTTTTGACTCCTCCCTCTTTACCAGGGGCTTATCTTTCTTCTCAATATTACTGTTATCTTTACTTCTGAGACTAGACTAAGCACAGTTCATAAACTTTCATTGTAAACATACCAACTATTGTGCTGACTCAAATAAACATAGGTAGGAGGATGAGAATTTTATACATAAAGAAGGGAAATCAATGATAATATTTTTAAAGCTACTTCAAATACTTTGCAGAAGAATGTACTAAATAAAACACATATTACAAGAGCGACCATTGTACTATTTTTCTGGGAAGTTACTTGTGCATTCAAATTATGATGCTATACACAATTGTTCTTTAAAACTTCATGACAATTGGAATTACATATCTGTACTTGTGCTATCTGGATAAAATAAAACCTTAATAATTTAAGAACAAATTGAAGAATTAGATAAGCATATACTTACTATTGTCTACTCAGTAAAGCATATGACTACAAACATCTATTTGATAATAATATACATATTGGAGAGAGACATCATTATATTGAAGAGAAAATTGTTTCAAATTACCAAAGGTATACTAACTGTAACTCTCATAAAAAGAGTGCTTTATTGATTACCTAAAACTTTGATCATATACTTAATTCTACCTACCAAATTAAAATATTTTATTAGTTTTGTTCAGTAAGTGTTAAGCAAAAGAAGAGTCATTTCATATCTCTTAGAGAATCTGGGGGGGAAAGATTTGTCTGAAAATTTTGTTTAGACATTATAATGCTATTAAGAATAAAATTATAATATTGAATATAAACTGTAATTTTTTAAAAAATTAAATAATAAAACCAGTTTCCTCTTTAGAAAACTAAATAACTCATATTTTAGATTTTTTAAAAAGCTGTTGTTCCTCCTATTATCTGCCACTGACTTTGTATGGGTAATTTGAATCCTCATGCTTGACAAAAGCACCTTTATAAATGCTATTTAAAATCAAATAAAGTTTTCTTAAATCAAGAAAATAGTGTTTGATATAAATAAATAACTTCAACATTAATGCTAAAAGTCACTCTCTTGGATATATATGGATGCTAGATAGACATAGATAGGTGATATAGATATGTATATATCTATATTTTCCTTCTATATGTGTATATATATTAAAATAATAGCTTTGTCTTTAGGGCATTCAAAAAGAATAACAGGATTATCCTGAAAAGGTGAGATGATATGTCTTTCCTCTACATAAATTTATGTTCCATGTAGATAAGACTTCCTTTCCATTTCTCTGGTCTATTAGTGTTTTTCTCCATAGCCACACCTATATTCAGATCAGAGACTCATTGATTAAATTACAGCTAATCTTAAAATCCTCCCTAAGACCAATGTTCATAAGTTTAGAACCAATGTTTTCTTCTGTGTAATTTATTGTTTCCAATTTTATTTGAGTCCTTTATTCCATTTTGAGTTAATTTTTGTGTAAGATGACTAATAGCAGTCTAGTTTCATTCTTTTGCATGTGGTTTTCCAATTTTCCCAGCACCAAAAGTGGCTTTCTTTTCTCCATTGTATGTTTTTGGCTCCTTTGTTGAAATGTATTTGTTCATGTGCATGTGGGTTTATTTCTGGGCTGTCAATTCTGTTCCATTTGTGTGTCAGTTTTTCTGCCAATACCATGCTGTTTTGATTATTGTTGTCTTATAGTATAATTTGAAGTCAGGGAGGGTAATATCTCCAGCTTTGATTTTTATTCTCAGGATTGCTTTGGCTATTCAGGGTCTTTTGTGTTTCCATACAAATCTGATTATTTTTGTTATATTTCTTTAAAAGATGCCATTGGAGGACACACAGATGGCTGGTAGACATCTGAAAAAATGCTCAATGTCACTATTCATAAAGACATGCAAATTAAAACTCCAATGAGGTGCCACCTCACACCTGCTGGAATGGCTGCCATCAATAAATCAGCAAACAGCAAGCGCTGGCGAGTGTGTGGAGAAAAGGGAACCCTAGTACACTGCTGGTGGGAATGCAGACTGGTGCAGCCACTGTGGAAAACAGTATGGAGTTTCCTCAAAAAATTAAAAATGGAGCTGCCTTTTGACACAGCAATCCACCTTTGGGATTATATCAAAAAATCCTGAAACTGCAATATGAAAGAATATCTGCACCCCTACATTTGTAGCAGTGCTATTTACAATAGCTAAGATCTGGAAGCAGCCCAAGTGCCCATCAGTAGATGAATGGATAATATGGCCTGTTTATTTATTTTATTTATTTTATTTTTTAAATATGTTTTTATTGATTTCAGAGAGAGGAAGGGAGAGGGAGAGAGATAGAAACATCAATGATGAGAGAGTCATTGATCAGTTGGCTGCCTAGCCCGCAACCCAGGCATGTGCTCTGACCGGGAATCAAACCCCAATCACCTGGATCCTAGGTCAACACTCAACCACTGAGCCACACCCGGCCAGGCAATATGGCCTTTTTAACTATGTTGATTCTTCCAGTCCATTAACAAGGAATATCTTTCCATTACTTTATGTCTTGTTCAATTTCTTTTAACTGCTGGAGGTAATGTAAACTGGTACAGCCATTATGAAAAGCTATGGAAGTTCCTCAAAAAATTAACAATAGGTTTACCATATGACACAGCAAGCCCTCTTCTGGGTATCTACCTGAAAATTTTGAAAACATTCGTAAAGATCCAGGCACCCTTATGTTCATTGCTGCATCATTCATGGTGGCCAAGACATGGAAATAATCAGTGTCCTTTGTGTCACCCTCCCACTCCCTTCCACTCTCTCCAAAAAAACAATGGAAACATACCCTTGTGTGAGGATTATAAACAAAAAAACAACAACAATAAAACAACCATAAATGATCTATTAGAGGAAACTTTGGGAGAGAATGATAAAAGAAATAAGTGCTTCCCTATGTGGGTCTAGTAGCCTTGTTTTGAAGACAGTTATTAAAATAATTCTAAAATTATTTTGAGCAATGGCATTACTATTAAAGTAAATGCATAAACTCTGAAAGTGAATCCCTCAGATAACAATTCTGTGGGTTCCTTTCTGTTAATTTATAAGTATATTATATTAAATTTATATTCCATATTTGACAAAGTAAGCACTTTTCAGTATTCTGGGCAAGTTTCCAAGATGGCACTCCTAAGAATCCAAAAGATTATTGACATTTGATTAAACATACATTGAAAAACTAGGGAATTGGAGAAAAAACAAACTAGATATTTGTTTGATTACACTGGAAAATATGAAAATGAGTTATCACTATAGTGAAAGTATTAACATAAGAGCCTGTAGCCTATTATATATGATAGATATATATATACAACTATACCTAAATATTGTTCATGTGTACTGTATTTGATATGTTAATCACAGTTTATCATAAGCATTTTATCATATCTCATAATTTTTGAAATATTACATATTTTAATGATTTTGTTATAACTCTCCAAACACTGTTGTTTTGAACTGTAATATTTTCCTGAAACATAATTTCTTAAAACAGTAGATAGTGAATAGCAAAATACCTCTTAAGAGTAAAAAGATAAAGCCCATGCTTGTTGGATAAAAGGGAGAAATTTAAATGAAATGCATAGCAAGTGTATAATACTGTGAGCCGTAAAATC
The DNA here is from genome assembly GCF_964146895.1 of Miniopterus schreibersii. Classification (NCBI taxonomy): domain Eukaryota; kingdom Metazoa; phylum Chordata; class Mammalia; order Chiroptera; family Miniopteridae; genus Miniopterus; species Miniopterus schreibersii. The sequence goes on along the minus strand of NC_138106.1, from coordinate 61,971,023 downwards.
CATGTGGAAAGAGTATTTTGCTTTTCCATGAGAAGACCTTATCAGAGCAACTTGTCAGTGAATGAGAGTCAATTTATGCTTTCAGCTGTATATCCACATTTATCTGTGTTTTGTGTTTGCTCTGTGAACATCTGCAACAAAAATGAGAAAGCATTTTCACATAAAAAAACAAACATTGAAGCAGAAATCAGAGATCTCTTGAATTAAAACAAAATATTTCCTTGGAAGTTTAGTTTCAAGCAATCCTACAGCACTCAGATGCTTATGTTAACATTTCTCTTTAGATTTAGATGGCATTTAACATAAATATTAAAGACAATTTCATTAAAATCATATTTTCTACACAAGTGGATTATTCCTTTCTTCATTTCTGCAACTTGGGACTGCTGTTTCCTATTGACTATGCACAGCATCACGCAAAATTGTAATGTGTGGCATGTAGTTTATTACATGCATGGGAAAACAAACATTTTTCCAATTATAGATATTTACAAGCAGGGAGAATAGAACAGACACACATTTGAATATCATGAGTATCAATATGTTCAGGCAATTCTGAAAGATGTTGTCACAAGTAAAACAGGTTGGAGGTCAGATAATTTAGGAAAAGACTCCTCTTGATTTCCTTCTCCATTATATTAATTAATCGACACTAATGCTCAATACCCCCAAAATTAGTCATTAGGAGGAAATCACTTGATTGTGTCAATTTTAGTGAGCATACTTCAGTCAGTATAATAGTCTTACTGTAAGCGATTCCTTTACAGAAAACATATAAATACGATGGTTCCCAGCATTATGATATCATAGCACCTATAAATACAACGGGAAGAGAAATGCTTCCTTTTAAATTGAGAGTTTATAGTTCTCTTGTGGATACCTTCCAGCTGAAGATGAGCATCTATAATTCTTCTTTGACAGAATAATTGGAAGTCCATGATTCCTATCATGTATTATAGTAAGACCTAAATATCCAAATCCATATGATACACTGTTAATGAACTATCTGGCCTAATTTTTACACCCTGGGCGAACTTCCAAGCTATTGTTGGTAAGTGCAAGTGATACTAACAAGGTAATAAACCTGACCCAGTAATCGTACTGGATGATTACTGCCATTCAAATATGCAATAGTGGTATATTTACTTATCCACAGAAATGGAAATCAAAGTTTGTCTCCAGGGTGTGTGTACATGTGCAAGTGAGCACTTTAGAAGCCACACTGTACTATAGGACAGATATGTCATTTCAGGCAAATTCATTTGGTGTATACAGCCATTTGCTCTACATTTTAGTAGGCCCCAACATGCTTTGAGTTCCCCTTCTCCCTACCTGATAATTTACTCTTTGTAATAACCATTCCTGGTTTTAAAATGTCACATCAATAATCTGATGATATCTTTAAAATGTCAAGCAGCTAAATACCATGATTTTTGCTATACACCGCATATCACTCTTTGGCATTATGAGTGCATAGTGGTTATTGACTAACCATATGAAAGGCCATTTCCACAGTAACCTGTTCCAGCTCAGGAGTGATCCATGGATGTTCTGCTATTGTAAATATGCCATTATATCGCTCAGTTCCGTTGGCAATTGGCAATATAAAACAGTTGCTGACACATATCAGTCATTAATCTTAAGTTTTACTGAAGCAACTCTTATTCTTAGACTACAGGTAAAAATATAGGAGGAGGTTTATATTATTTCTAGAAACTTCAGAATTTAGGAAGTGAGTTCTGACTTTGCAGGGACAGGATAAAGATAATGACAGTGACAGGATAAAGATAGACTTGAATCCAGTTCACAGGATTAGGATGTACTTTTAATATGGACACGTGTGTGTGTGTGTGTGTGTGTGTGTGTGTGTGTGTGTGTGTGTGTGTGTTGACACCTAGATGCTCAATATCTCATGCATGGCCATATGGTACGATTATCCAGTTTTTATTTAACTCTGCACTTTCTTTGTTTCTTAATGGTGTTTTTCAATTGTATTTTGTTATAGAAATTAGCACTTTAAAAACAAGCAAGGATTTTTTTACCAGGCTTTTTTCCCGGGAGTTTTAACAAAAATGGTGGCTATGCAAGGATTTTGTAAGAAAGAAAAAAATATAATGGCTTGCATTTTAGAGTTATGACCAATACGTTTGTGTCTATATATTTTTTTTTTTGGTGATAAGCCAAAATATCAATTCCTCAAACATATTTTGGGGGAAGATGCCAAAATATCAATATTAATAGAGGCTTGGGCTGTTGGTATAAATCATTCCATTTGCCTTTCATGTGAACCACTGACTCCATGTCAATAGCCTTTTCATTTCTATGTTCACCTATATCACTGCTCCATCATCTTCTCCTCCCTCTCCCTACAACTGCCAAAAACCAAAGCATTTCTACTTTATGGCTTGGAGAGACAGCTTAAAATGAACTTTAAAAAAGCTATATGTATGGAAGAGCAGCATTACTTCTCAGCTACTATGATGAATAGTGGTCTTCACAGCAAAGAGGCAGGAAGTAATAGAGGAATTCAAGTATTTTCATCTGATTTTCACAAGGGTGCTGATTTTCACTTCATTACTTTTCTCTTTAATTTTTTTACTCCTAGATACTCACTTTTATACTTTTATATATTCAGTACAGCTTCCAATGCTTAATCTCATCTCTTTGTAAGGGATAAAAATGTAGACATGCAGACACTCTGGACTGTCATTCGCATTTTCTAAGAAGGGAACTGGCACTTATTAGGGTCCCTTTTGCTTGTAGGTGCTTTATATGCTTTCTTCCATTTATTTATTTCAAAATAATAATACATTATAATAAATAATAAACCAGTAGTGTATTATCAAATATTCAGTCATTGATAAATTCCTAATTGTCTCATAAATGTCTTATAAAAAAAAACTTATAAGTAAATATTATCTGCCATATTATAGATGTAAAACTGAGTCTCATTCATGTTAAAAAGCTTGCCCAGGTTCACTAAAATGCTGGTGTTCTTTTCTCTGTATTTAACCTAGTAACTGTATAACTCTTCTTGTATGGTTGTTTATATTCTAATGATTAATTTTGCTGATGTTTTCTAATATGAAGACTTTTAACATATATCAAAGAAAGAGGAAGAGTCTACCTTCCCTCAACCTCAACAACCATCAAATCATAACTACATCTTCCTTTGCCAGTCCCAGGTTATTTTGAAGCAAATCTCACACATATCATTGGGCCTGTAAGTAGTTAATATGTATGCCTAAAAATACAAAATATATATTCTTAAAAAATCATAGCACATTTAATAAATATTAAATATTAAAGCAATAATGTATTATCAAATATTCAGTCATTGATAAATTCCCAGTTGTCTCATAAATATCTAATTGTATAATTACTTTGAATCAGGATCAAAAGAGGTTCCACATGTTATGATTGATTAACATAGTTTTGTTTCTTTTTAATCCACATGTTCATCCTCTATTTTTTTCCTAGAAATCAAACTGTTAAAGAAACTGTATCACTTTTTCTAGAGAATTTCCTGTAGTCTGGATCTTGCTGAATGTTTCTACAGGTTGTAGTTTAAATGTGTTCCTTTTCCTCTATAAGTCCTGTAAATCGGCAGTAGATCAAGAGGCTTGAACAGATTTTGGTTTCAATTATTTTTAAAGTAAATTGTAGGTGGTGTTATGTGCTTCCACCAGGAGACAGATAATATGTGCTTGAGTCTCTTGTTTCTCTTAGCAGATGTTGATAATCAGTGCTTTATTGGAGTTAAAAATTATAATCTTTAATTTTGTCTTTCCTTTTTCATTAGTTTACTTGTATATTTTTATGAGAACTTTTTGTCTACTGTTATTTATTGGTACAATTTGTATAGGAAAAGCAGAATTAAATGTTTGATTCTTTCCCATTAGTTACTAGTCTTCAAAAGAGTGAGTTGTTTCCTCACAGTCTCTAATTACAGCAAATTAGTTTTGTCCCATTATGACCTCAAAAATTTGAACATGTATATCTAATAAATTGCAGTTATTTTACTTATTGATGCTAAAAAGTATCCCATTTCTGGCCTGTTACTTCTAGTTGGCTCCTGAGTCCTGTCAGTATGATGAGAGTGAATTTTGATAGCTCTTTATTACCTGAATTAACAGTATATTCCAGGTTTATTCTATATATTTAAGGTCCCAGATTTGGAATCAAACATTTCTCTAACAAGCCCTAGTTAAGTAGTAAATGTATGGTATTTAATGACTTTCAAATCCCTATAGCTACTCCAAGCAAGGACCTTAGACTTATAGTAAAACAGTTTTAAAAATTAATATTGATATATGTCCTAGATATGTTCAAAAGTAAATTGATCTTCTTATTTCCATGAAATTAAAACTATAACAACACAAAAAATATTTCCTTGTCTGTATTCCCAATAATAACACCCAATCACTCATGCCACAGTCTTTGAAATTATTCTAGATAATCTTTCCTTCCTTGTATTTAATCCTCAAATACCTTTAATTTTATTTCCAAAATGTTCATAATGCTCCCCCTACCATTGCATTTATTCTGTCATCTTATCAACATATTATTTGTATCACTTTTGTAGTTTTTGACCTTCTTTTAACAGACCAGAATATACAGAATACTGCTTGCTGTTTCGAATATGGGCTTTTTTCTGATATTACCCAGCTTCTACTGTACCCCACTTTTAAATTCACTTCCACTTTATAGGCAGACTATTCAGTCTAAAATACAGATATGGCAGTTGCTACTCACCATAGACCCTGTTAATGACTCCTCATTTCAACAGGATTATACCCCAGTTCCCTAAAATCCCTCTCTACACCATTCCTGATTCCTCTTGTACTCAATATGACAACTGTGTAGACACTTTCTACTCCCCTTCAGGAACAAATTGAAACATTTTTGTTATTTCTGTGCAAAGATGTCTCCTAAGTAATAAAAATCTCTTTAGCCCACATGTCAGTGCAAACTGTAAGTGTGAGAAGTCTTTGATTAATGAGAGTGGAAGTGGGTAGAAATTTGGTTCAAATCCCTGCTATCTGAAGGAGCAATTCTAAGGTGCATTTGATACAGATCCTCAGAAGGTTTCAAGGAGAATTGATCCCCAGCCGCCCACTGCAATAGCAGTTGACAATGTTTCATTGACTTTTCTTCCCTGTTCATCCTATTACCTCTCCCATAACATACCCTCACCCGGCCAATAAGCTTTCTGCACACCTCTCCACTCTGTCTGTATGCTATACAGTCTCAATGAGTCCTACAGACGTTTAAACTCTGTCTGTATTGATATAGGGACTGCCTGTATTGATATATAGGCTCTGTTTTCGAGAGGACTGAAACTAAAACAAGTTTATCAGCACAGGCACAAAGTCAGTCAGTAAGCATTTCTTCCTCCTCTCTGATCACCTTACTTTCTAAGGGGAGCTATCTATTGCTAGTCAAAGCTTAAATTAATGGTCTATAAGAAAGCACTTATACTTGTTATTGAGGTATAAGCTCTTAACAAGGGAAGATTGGTGATTACCTAGTTAAACTTAAAAAAATTATTTTATCAATGATAAAACTGAGACAAGAAAAAGTTAAGTAGTTCCTCTAAGAAAACACAATTAGGTATGGGAGATTGGATCTGTGAGTCAAAATTATTTCTGTCAATATTGAAATAGTTTTGACAAATAAAATTAATTGTATCAAATAAATGACTAAATAAATAAGTATAAATAAATATGAGTGAACAAAATATACTTCCCTGTTTCAAATGTCCTAATAATTTTCCATTATCCTTAGCATAAAAGACCTAATCTCTGCTGTGCAATATAAGACCTTTTGAGTTATGTATTCTCTACCTATCTTCTCACAACATTCACTGCTTTGCTCCCCCCATTAGAATTCTTCCATTTATTTGAACACAACATCCTGCTAACATCTTAGATACTTTTCCATAATGTTCCTCTGCTTGGCTATCTCATTTTTTTAATTGATTAGAGAGAGAAAGAAAGAAAGGGAAGGAGAGATACATGGATTTGTTGTTCCACTTATGTATGCATTCATTGGTTGATTCTTGTAAGTGCCTTGACCAGGGGTTGAACTTGCAACCTTGGTATACTGGGACAATGCTCTAACCAACTGAGCTACCAGGCTAGGGCCTCGCATCTTTCATTACTTAACTAACTTTTTCGTAACTTTTAGCTGTGAATTTTAATGTTCTTTCTGCAAGGGAGTTGTTCCTGACCACAGGGATCAGATTACATTGAACTGAAGTGCTTCATAGAACCCAAATAGTTAGGAGTCATTCATAAGTATTTACGGAGTGCTAATATATGCCTGACACTATTTCAGGTTGTTGTGTATATAGCAATTTTGGAACTCAAGTAGCTTATGCCCTGTTAAGTACTTGATTAAGGTGTGTTTTTTGCCAAGACTCTTCTCTAGTAAGAGAGATTATTTATGCCTTACTAACCACATAGAGTTTGCTCAATAGTTGCTGAATTTTTTGATGTCCATAAAATGTTTTAAAATCTGGTCAAGCTTCTATAGCATTTGTATTCTGGAATCTCTTTTTCTCTCTTGTGAGTTTATATAAACACAAACATTGAAAAATATACATATCTAAAAACACTTGAGAGAGTATCACATATAGAGTGGTACATGTATGAGCAAAGAGCAAAATTCTTGAGGTGCATACTCACCTTGCTCAAAAGGCAGGTGCTCATACTTGATATATGGTTTTGTCAGTGAGTTGTAGTTCTCTTTGACTAAGACACTATGCTAGGAGGAGGTAGGTATGAGTATATGTGTGTATGTGGGAGATGGGGTGGGGGAGTCATGCTATAATCTGATGCCAGAGGCCACCTAATGACCACACATGCCTCTCATTTTTTAATAATGGTTATTTTTTCATTCAGTGCTTTTTATAGATATAATTTCTGGTATGACATAATGCCAAGTTTATGGGGGGGAAAGCCATTTTTAGATGGCAAATGGAAGATACAGCTTACGGGAAACACAACTAGCTGAGAAGTAAATTATATTACTATTAAGCAAATGCAATAGTGGAATATTTTAACGTTTTTTTGTTTTTTTTTCTCAAAGCAATATTTTTAACAAGATTAAGCTTGGTTTTGATAACTTCTGGAATTTCATCTAAGTCATTACTTGGTTCAGTTTGTGGCTTCTTTGATCCCACATACTATTACCAAAATAAAATAAAATGTAATAAAATTTAAAAGAAAAGTAACCTTTGTCTGCTCCACTTTGTGTTCTTAGACTATAAGGAAAGATGTTAGGCTTATAGAGTTTTACAGGCATTCTGGGAATTGGCCTATTTTGCAACACTGGATCTGTCCTTACATGAAGTGTGCTCTGGTGAATAGAAGCAGCTGCTGGATCACTCTCCAGAGTCCTGGCAGCAATTGGTAAGCCACCATTTGGTCACAAGCAATAACCTGACAAATGCAGTTTTCTCACTCATGTGCCACTTGTCTTGTGGGCGTGGAGCTTTAGAAGTTCCACTATACCCAGTGCTCCTAAATAGTTCTGGGTGTGCCACACTGAACTCATCACTGAGTAGCCACACTCTTTCTCTGAGGTGGTTGATGTGCTGCCATGGTTTCTGAGCTGCTAAATCTTTGCACATGGCTCCCTTAGCCGGCTGTGTTAAAAGATTCTCAGGGATTTATCAATCAGCCTTGCTATCAGATGCTCTCTAAAGGGCACATACTTCTAAGTCGCCTTACAACTGTGTTATGTGATTGATTCAGTAGTTGTTAATGATTATAAATTATCAGTTAATGATTATAAATTATCAGTAAACTTTATCAAATAAAGAACAGCAACAAGTCCCACAAGAAGTAGACTTCTACCCTGAGTCTGCTTATTTGTATTCTAAAAAGAGGCATAGTATTTTGATTATATTACACAAATTTATTTCCTGTTTAATAAATATATTTGAATTTGTTTTTAATGTTGTCATGGAGAAGTCCTGCAAGGTCAGTCTGCTACTTTTCTTGTTTAATGCAGACAAAAAAAGTACAATTTCTTTTTATGGAATAACTTAACACAGCTTAAAGCACTTCTTTAATGTCTCAAAATTCCAAAAATACAAAAATGGGTATGCCTTGACCTCAGCTCCATTTTTATGTCTTCAAGATTTGGTGTTTACTATGAAGTTAACTTTTCTTCACTTGAGAAGATTCTGTAGCATAATGTAAAGAACAAAGACTTTTAGGATCCCTGAGATCTGGTTTCAAATTCTAGGCCACATCTATAATCTATTAGATGTTTGAACTTGTGCATGCTGTTTATCTTCTAGTCTCATTGTTCTCTCTATAGCCTATAGGGTTGTTTGGGACATAAACAGTATAAGAAAATACTGGCTTATTGTAAGTTCTTGATAATCAGCATCCATTATGATTAGCACATTTTATGAAGTTCTCTAAGGAGACTTTTTTAAATTGATTTTAGAGAGAGGGAGAGAGATGAGAGAGAAACATAAATCAGTTGCCTCCTGCACGAGGTCAAACCCACAACCTGGGTATGTGTCCTGATCAGGAATTGAACCGGCCACCTTTCCCCTTTTGGTATATGGGATGATGCTCCAACCAACTAAGCCACAATAGCCAGGGAGGAAGATTTTGATAAAGTGTTCTAACAAGACCACAAAATATAATGGCTTAAACAAGGCCAAGGTAAGTAACTGTGGAAAGGTAAACATATTAGAACTGTTTTGGTTGCTCTGATACATTTGCCATTCTCTGGGTCAAATGTGCTATTCCATTTTCTGTCATGTTTCTACCATTGAGTAGAAGAAAGGATGGGTAAGAAATAAATACCTAATTCATTTATGAACAAATCCTAGAATCAGAAACCATTGTATATTACATATCAGATTGGCCAAAATTTATTTACATGTCACACCTATCAAGAAATAGCAAGAGACTCACATTTAGCTGGGTGGTCACATGCCTGTCCAAACTCTAAGAGAAAAATGGATGATATTGGCAAGTTTGGATTCTTTCTGGTTCTATTTCCTTCCTTTTTCCCCCCGATTATTCTCTAAAAATAAACTCTGGTTTGTAGATTATAGTGTTCTCCTTTCTGTAGTAGTCATAGTCTTAGGAAAATCATTAATGTTATGATTTTATTGTCATGCTACATATGGCATCTGTTATGAATGTTGACGTAAGTTACAGTGTGCACTCTTGAAATGTGTAGCCTTAACCACTTACAGAAATGTCTTACATGCTTCACCATCTTATTCCAGTCTGCCTTTTTACAGCAGAATTAGCACTGTTATAATGATAAATAAGTCATACTTATTAAAAATAATGATGAAAATAAAGCCTAATGAACTCCATTTCATAAATCAGCATATTTATTTCAGCTCATCTACTTCTACAGAATAGTATAAGGAAAAGGAAATAGCAATCTAATCTTGGCTAAACTGCTACTGCACTTTAAATAATGTTTAGAGCCCTGTCAGGCGTGGCTCAGTGGTTGAGCGTCGACCTAGGATCCAGGCGATCGGGGTTCGATTCCCGGTCTGGGCACAGGCCCAGGTTGGGGGCTCGATCAATGACTCTCTCATCACTGATGTTTCTATCTCTCTCTCTCCCTCTCCTTTCCTCTCTCTGAAGTCAATAAAAATATATTTATAAAATAAATAAATAATGTTTAGAGGAGTAAGGTCTTTATTATAAGCTGGTAGCTTCAGAACCCTTTCCATATTATAGTGTATATGTGTATATATATATATATATGTATATATATATATATATATACACATATATATGTATATATTTGTGTTTCTATCCTGAAGTCTTTTCAATTTCCTCCAGTATTCTGTTCTCACATCATAATGTATAAATCTTTATTAGCATTGCAATTAGTGTGCAATAATTTTCCCTCAGCTTTGTAAGCAACTATGTTATAGCTTTTCTTTTTTCTCGAAGTTTCCTGTCTTCACATTTTTTTTTTTTCCACTGCAGAGTGGGATGTCTCATTTGCCACCTTACATTTTTAGTCTGCCTCTAAGCACATCTGACATCCCTTCTTTTTCAGTGAAATAATTTTTCTTATTTTGATGATAATCTCTCTACTTTTGCTATTACTTCAATTTGTTTTGCCTTTTTTAAGATTTCTCTCTTTAAATTATACTCCTGTGTGGGAAGAAAAGGGGGAGGGAAAGGACAAGGCAAGCTCCTGGGAGCAAGAGCACATGAGCACATGCTGGGATTTCCCTTTTGAGGGGTTTTAAAGGCTGGGAGTTAAAGGGAGTTCTTTAGGCAAGGATCTCAATAGAATATTCATCAGTATTATGCCAATGGCCAAAACGAGATTTATTCCCTTAGCTTCATCCATCCTTGGGTGTGGCTGGCACAAATGGCATTAATTGGATTTCTGCTACCTATCTCTCGGAGTAGGGTGATGTAACTATTTACCCCCGGGTTGGGGAGAAGTGAAAACCATTTACTCTTACTTGTCCTTAATTTAGGGAGGATGGGATTTACTAGATGGCTGCAAAATGCTTGGCATCTAGATTCACTAGATGGCTGCAAACTACTTGTTTAACTGCCTGTCTCAGTTTTCTTGTTTCACTTGTCCAGGTTTACTAGCTTGTCTCACAACTATTGAAATTACATATATTCTAGTTCTCCAGTGAAATTTCCCATTTTGAGCACATTAATCATAGTTATTTTAATGCCCACATCTAGTAATTTCAATATATGAATGACCTCTTGGGGTTCTTTGCATTTTCTGTCTTTTTATTTTTCTCTCTTTTTGTTTTCCTTCCTTCCTTCCTTCCTTCCTTCCTTCCTTCCTTCCTTCCTTCCTTCCTTCCTTCCTTCCTTCCTCCCTCCCTCCCTCCCTCCCTCCCTCCCTCTCCTCCCTCCCTCCCTCCCTCCCTCCCTCCCTCCCTCCCTCCCTCCCTCCCTCCCTCCCTCCTTCCTTCCTTCCTTCCTTCCTTCCTTCCTTCCTTCCTTCCTTCCTTCTTTTCTTCTACTTGCTAACTTTTTAGTGAATGAACAGTCTTTTTAAATAATTGTTGAGGCTTTGGATCGTGATACCTTTCTCCATAGATGATTCACAATAGCCTTTTCCAAGGAGCTACAGCAAAGGTAGATCACATGGTTACACTTTGGTTCTAAACTAACTACAGGTTAGGTTCTAAACTGTGTCAATTTTGGTCTATCTGTTTTGGTCCCACAAGGGATTCTTCCCACTTGGCAGGCCTTAATTCTCATTGCTGTCTTGCCAGTACTAAGAGATTTCATTTCCTTCTTTCCTTAGCTTTCCACCTGTTCCTACTGACCTTATTGGCCCCTGGACTATCACAGCTTAAATAATTGTTAAATGTCTCAAGGATAAAACCAGGCTCACTTCTCTACAGTTCTATTTCTTAGGAAGTTTTGAGCCTGAAGACCTGGCTTCCCAGAAAGGTCTTAAATTTATGATTTATATCAAAATATTATATAAGACAGGATTCTTTTAGTGGTATTGTGAGGTCACTTATCCCCCAGGATATATGAGTGTTCTGAAAGACATGACTAAGAGTCTAAGGAACTCAGCAGTACTTTTGATCATATCTGTGCTGGTGGAAATGATCTCTATTCCCATTCTCTCCTTCTCTCCTTTTTCTGAGACTCCAAATGTGTGTATGCTAAGTATCCCACCTGTATCTGCTTATGGCTCTAGTGAATTGCTTTTATTTTTTTATCCCTTTGACCATTCTGAATGTTTTCTTCTGAACTATCACACTTTTTATTATTTGTCTTTAACTTCTCTGATCTTATATTTATCTTCTCTTATTTAATTTAGTCATTGAAGTTTTATTTCTAGACTTTCTATTTGTTTCTTTATGTAATATGTTGTCCCTTGCTATAATTCTCATTTTTTAAAAAATGTTTCTTAAACATAATGTCTACTTTCCAAAGATAGGGGTACATGAAAACCACAAATTCTAAAGGCTTTATGAACTCAACGCTGAATAAAGAAACTCATACATAAACAAATAATGGATAAATTGCTGGAAAACAAAACAAAAGAAATATTAAAAGTAGGAAAAAAAATTCCAATAGTGCAACACTTAGACTAGAAGCTGAAAAAAACTTAAGTATTAAAAGAAAAGCAGATGTTCTACTAGGAAAATGCTAACAGGGATACGTTCTGCAAGACGTATTCAAATAGGAATGACATTGATTGTGCCTAATCTTGGGAGAGGTCAAGAGTGGATTTCAGAGCACACTATAAATGGCAAGTTCCAGGTTTATTACACAAATCAGGTTTCAACGGAGTGATGGCCACAGTACTAACTGAAGCTATACGAAGGCCCAATGGCAGGGCTAACAAAAGGCACATCTAAGGGTATTTTTGTCAAATTTTACACTTAAAATAATTGCCTCTTCACAGAAAATGCCTTTGGATTTGTAATGACCAAGAATTATGATTTTCAATATCACCCGCCTTGACCACCAGCTAAAACATTCCACAGTGCCGATATAAGGCATATATGATGTTTTGGATAATAATATATGATTCTAAACATAGAAGCAATTGAGGTCAGAGAAGTTTACTTTTCACATGTGAATTCTTTAAGAAAATTCCTGTTTTCATCTATGTTTATGAAGTTTGAAAATTGTATAACTTTTCTGTATAATTAAATGCGTACTTTAGATGGTGAGATGCATAATTATAACATGAAATATGTATGTAATGTGGAGTAATGCACATGCATCATTTGCTACATAATGAGGCAGATACACTTTAAATTAAACTCTATGATGTACAATTTATGACCAGAAGAATTAAGCTTTGAATAGCCAATTCTATAAACAGTCATAAAGTGCACTATATAAGTAAGTGCCTATAAATCATTCCCTTGAACGCCCCTTAAGAAGGGGAACAAAAGAAAGAGATACTTATTTTTAACATTAATTTTATGATATAATTTACTTTTGGTAAATTGTGCATTTCTCTAAGGACACAGCAAACTATTGATAATAAATAAGAAAGCACGGTGATCTAACTGTCCATCTGCTGACTAACATACTGTCCCTGGCACTATGGAATGAAAGCATAATAAATGAACGAAGCACAATTTTTAGCCCCAGATTTAGGTATTGGAAAGAGCTTCATCTGCACACAGTGAAGGACATCTGCTGTTGATGTCTTATGGACCAGCTCATAGTCATTTCCAGGTGTGATTCAAGATGCTAACCACCCAGGGGGCCGTAGATGTTTAGAGAAGCAATTTTCACACTGTAGGGTGAGTAAGAATGATGCAGATTCAGCTTCAGTGTGGGGAAGAAACTCTGTGGAACTAAAAGTCTGAATGTTAAGCCGCCAGGTGGCTCTGTTGTAACTAACACAATAGGTCAGAACCTTTGGTGAAGTTCAGCCCATTTTTACGTAGTTGGTCAATAATGCAAGGCCAGCAGGCAGATTGTACACTGGGACACTTTATGTCTCTTGCCTCTTCTATCTTCCCTTTTGTTTATTTTGGAAAAGGGTGTTACATGACAGCTTATGAGAATAGAAAACTGGCCCTTGCTGGGTGGCTCAATCGGTTGGGGCATCATCCCATACAACAGAAGGTTGTGGGTTTGATTCCCAGTCAGGGCACATACCTAGGAGCACCTAAATATGTAAAGCTAATCTTGATAGACATAAAGGGAGAGATTGACAGTAATACAGTCATAGTAGGGGATTTTAACAGCCCATTGCCATCAATGGATAGATCTTCCAGACAGAAAATCAACAAGGAGACAACAGCCTTAAATGACACACTAGATTAGATAGATTTAATTGATATTTTCAGAGCATTTTACCCCAAACCAGTAGAATAAATATTTTCAAGTGTCTAGGATAGACAACATGTTAGGACACAAAATAAATCTCAATAAATTTAAGAAGACTGAAATCATTTCAAGCACCTTCTCTGACAATAATAATATAAAACTAGAAATCAATAAGACAAAAACTGAAAAACAAAGAAATGGAGGCTAGATCACGTTACTAAAGCATAAATGGTTTGACAGTTATATCAAGGAGTAAATTCAGAGATACCTTGAAATGAATGAAAATGAGAAACAATGTTTTTTTCTGATGTATCTTCTCAGGCAAGTGAAACAAAAGAAAAAATAAACCAATGGGACTGCATGGAAATAAAAAGATTTTGCACAGCAAAGGTCACCATCACCAAAATGAAATGGCAGCCCACTGTATGGGAGGACATATTTACCAATGATACATTTAATAAGGGTTTAATATCCAAAATTTATAAAGAAGTTATACAATGAACACCAAAACCCAAGCCATTCAGTTAAGAACCTGAATAGACAGTTCTCCAAAGGGGACATTCAGATAACCAATAGACATATGAAAAGATGCTCAATGTCACTAACCATGAGAGAAATGCAAATTAAAACCACAATGAGATATCACCTCACACTTGTCAAATTGGCTATCCTCAGTAAAACAACAAACGCTGGTGAGGGTGTGGAGGAAAGGGAACCACCGTGCACTGTTTGTGGGAATGCAGACTGGTGCAGCCACTACGGAAAGCAGTATGGAGCTTCCTAAAAAATTAAACATGGAACAGCCTTCTGGCCCAGAGATTCCACTTCTAGGACTATATCCTGAAACACTAATTTGAAAGAAAATATGCACCCCTATCTTCATTGCAGTGTTGTTTACAATAGCAAAACCTGGAAGCAGCCTAAGTAGATGAGTGGATAAAAAAGCTGTGGTACATTTACTGAAAAAGAAAAGAAGTCTTACCATTTGGGACAGCATGGATGGGCTGGAGAGTATTATGATAAGGAAAGTAAGCCAGGCAGAGAAGGACAAGCACCGTAAGATTTTACTCATGTGGAATCCAATGAGCAAAAAGAACTGACAGACAAAATAGAAACAGATTCATAGAGACAGAGAACATACTGACAGCTGTCAGAGGGGAAGGTACAGGGGAGTTGGGTGCGAAAGGTGAAGGGATTAAACAAAGAAAACAAACTCGTAGGTAGACAAGAGTATGGTGATTACCAGAGGGAAAGGGGTGTGGGGGGAGGTAGGAGAGCGTACAGGGGGTAAATGGTGATGGAAGGAAATGACTCGGGTAGTGAACACACAATAAAATATACAGGTGATCTATATAGAATTGTACCCCAAAACCTATATAATTCTATTAATGTCCCCCCTAATTAATTCAATCAAATAGAATGTTGGGTTTAAAATTGAGATATATACATATCAATTTTATTGTGTTAAGGAATTACCATTCATTCCCACTTTCCCAAAATTGTCATTAGTAATACGTGTTGTTCTAAGTAAAAAAGTTTTTTTGCCTCTGTGAACATCTCTATTTTTCTGAGAATATTAATATAATACATTATATTAAGATATTTCACACTGTTAAGTTGCATTTGCATTTCTAATATAAACCCATTTGGTCATTTTTGTAATTTTTTTAATGTGATATTAAATTTTTTTGTCATTTTGTTAAGGTTTTTCCATCAGTACTTTTTGCATAATATTTTTCTTTTTTGTGTTATCTTTACCATCTTTAAGTATGAATTTTATACTTAGTAACATCATATGAAAATTTTATTTTGTTTAAAACAATTTATGTAGTATCGACACTACACATATACAAAATATTTGCTGTATTTGTTTGAAAAACTGTGTGTGTGTGTGTGTGTGTGTGTGTGTGTGTGTGTGTGTGTGTGTTATCACTACTGGGGTCCATTTTTGTCAATTGTATCTTCTTATGAAATAATCCATATCATATACATTTTGAAGTGTATGTGTGTAGAGCAGTGTAAAATTATCTGTTATGATTTATTTTTAAATTTCTATTTTGGGCTATTTGCAGTTTATTCCTCATTTCTGAGGTTTTTTTTCTTTTTCCTTTGTTGAGATATATTTGATACATAACATTCTATCAGCTTTAGGTATACAAGACTATGATTCAGTTTATGCATGTATTATAAAATGATCACCACGTACGTCTAGTTCACACCCATCACTACGCATAGTTACAAATCGGGCTTCTTCTCTTGTGATGAGAATTTTATCACCTGTTCTCTTAGTAACTTTAGAACACACAGTGCAGAGTTGTCAGCTCTAGTCACCAGGACTTGTTCACCTGATAACTAGAAGTCTGTACCTTTGATCACGTTCACTCATTTCACCCCCACTCCATCCTAAACTTTCCTAGTTTGATCAGCTTTGACCATGTTTCATTTTTTCTATTTTTTTTCAGATTTTTGTATTTTTTGGTCTCGTTTATTTTTATGGGTTCAAATGCTTGTTTGAGTATATTGAATTTAGTTGAAATGTGTTTTCATTTTCTTCTGCTTTGTGGGTGGCTTTGAGAGGGAAGGAATTTCAATCAGCTGAAATATCTTGATTACATTTGCTCTTTTTTCCTTAAAGTAGTTTCTTACAGGATTCACTTATTTCTTTTTCTAGGTATTTCTCTGGTTCACTTATAAATAAGCTCAAGGGTGTCCTCTTTGTTATATTAGGATGCCATGGAGGTGGAAATCTGATTGACATATGGTGCTCTAGAAAAGTTGTATTTACAAAAATAATATTATGTAGACTGTAAAATGAAGATTATAATGACATTAATGATATTTTGATTGACAATCCTGCATTTGTTTTTCTTATTTCAACTATTATGTTTATATTTAATTGTTGCAATGTTTTGGAAAAAGTGAAAAAACCCTCTCAAAGTTGCTAGTGCTTTTTGCCTTGTCCTGAATACTATTTATGCTGTATAATGAAGTGGAACACGTGTGTGTGTGTGTGTGTGTGTGTGTGTGTGTGTGTGTGTGTGTGTAGAGAGAGAGACAGAAAAGAGAGAAAGAGCCCGGCCGGGAGTGGCTCAGCGGTTGTTGAGCATTGACCTAGGATCCAGGAGATTGTTGTTCGATTCCCGGTGGGGGCACATGCCCGGGTTGTGGTCTTGGTCCCGGGTGGGGTCTGTGCAGAAGGCAGCCGATCAATGACTCTCTCATCACTAATGTTTTTATCTCTCTCACTCCCTCTCCCTTCCTCTCTCTGGAATCAATAAAGATATATTTAAAAAAAGAGAGACAGAACACAGAAAGAGTGACAGAGAAAGAGAGAGAGGATCATGTGATTTGGAGCTTTTTGCATTGTCTAGTAAAAGCCTTGTGTGGTCAGCAGTCTCCCATTCTCTAGTTGGCTATAGAGGGGAAACATCCTATAGCAAGTGTCAAGGGCAGAGTCTGTCCTCAGTTTATCCGTCATGGTGCTTGCAGGTCTGCCCTGGCTGATGCTTGTTTTTCCATAAAAGGACGAGAAGGTATGTAGTCCTGACTCCTCTTTGTACAGTAGTTGATGTTTACTAGAGTCTTTCTCTGGTAGTTTGGTCATTATGGATTTAACTCAGCTTTCCTGGTGCCAATCCACTTGGAAGTTATCCCCCATGCTGTGCAAGTGACTGGGAGTGCCAATCACTATGTGCCTGTTATAAGGGTCACAGACAACCCTGACTGGTTAGGTCACTAGGTCAGGTTAGTAGAGCCAATATATTTTTAGGGAGGAAAAGGAGTACTGGTGTCAAGATCAAAACTTTCAACAGCAGGATATTACTGAAGATGATCTTACTACCTTGAACAAAACTGGTGGGAACACTCCATGCTTCTATTTCCTTTAAAGAAAATTTTAAATAGATCTACAGTAATGATCAAGTGTCTTTGATTTCTAATTGCTGAACATATTTAAATATAGACTAGACAGACATTGGCTGAAGAACATTTATGCTGATCAAAATTAATATCTTTCAGCAAAATGATTCTTCACATGTTGGACTGTGATTTATCTTCACATACATCTTTGAGAAAACTTTGTTAAAATATGTATGTAGAGATCCACATTCAATATACTTCAATGAAAAATGATTTTTAAAAACTTGGGAAGCCCGGCCGGGAGTGGCTCAGTGGTTGAACATCGGCCTAGGATCCAGGGGATTGGGGTTCGATTCCCGGCTTGATCTCCAGTAGGGGGCATGCAGGAGGCAGCCGATCAATGACTCTCTCATCATTGATGTTTCTCTCTCTCTCCCTCTCCTTTCCTCTCTCTCAAATCAATAAAGATATATTTAAAAAAAAAAAAAAAAAAAAAAGAACTTGGGCAGATGGAGTTTAAGAATGAAAGAGTTGTTGCTGAGTATAAGTGAATTTTATCTGTTATCTATAGCAAACCCATAAAGATTTTTTAAGATAAATACGCATCATTAATTGTCACTGTACTAATCCTTTCAAATGTATGGAGTTCCTCATTTTTTTAAATTACTTACAGTATAGTATCTAAATTCATGAATATTTTGACCACAATTTCACTCTCAAATACATTTACTCTGGAAATATTTATTATTGAACAGATATATTTGAAGTGTTGGTGACTCAATCCAGAGAGTTTTAACCTAAGTTGAAAAGTTCTTGAAAGGTGCCTAGAGCCTGAGATATTAAAGATGCACGTTTCTATTTACTTCTTATATTTCTTTTTATTCTGCTTTCTTAAACATACATAATGAGTATATAACTAACTGGCTGGCCTCTGTCAGAGAGCATTTTTTTTTTTTCTTCTTTCCAACAGCAGGAAATTTTGAGAAATGCTGTTTTAAAACAACTCAATCGTGTTTGTACTGGAATCAGGACACTGAAATGACACACACTCAGAAAAGTTTTCTTGTGTCCCTGAGAAGGTTAAATTTGGTTCCTCAGTCAGGGAGGCATTAAGCACAGGGCAGCACCATGGGCAAAGCAAAAATAACTGTTATGTGGGAGCTGTTAGACTGGCAGTAGATTGCTATCTAGGGATCTTCCCTCTCTGCTAAGTTCTCCCTCACACTGTGGGAAATGGCAGGAAGAGATATTTTGGTTGAGATACAAAAGAAGATGTACATTTCTCATAGTTAAAGGCATAGGAAATCAATCAATTCTTTAAAAGCCCCTTGGAAAGCTCAAAGACAACATCAACCTTCAGGATGTTCCATTAGAACTGTCCCAGCCAGAGCTTATGGTTGTACCTCCCCTGAGTTTCTTCTAGAATAAGTGCAGTAAGAGTACGTGTTTCTGGCATCTACAAGTGGGGGGGTTTCTTGTTCACTGATGACAAAGATAAGAGTGCTTATATAGTATGTGTCCTATCTTTTATTATTCATATATCTTGATTATGGGAAGGCTGAATTGTATCTTTAAATGGTATTGGATGAAATTTTGCGGGACCATTATGTCCAAACTAGGATGCTGTTAGAGAACAAAATAGGAGCTATTAGTCATTACATTTTGGACAACAATAGTAAACTGGGCCTTTCCTGGGAAAACCAGGGTATATGGTCACCCTAATCATAAAGGAATGATTTAGATATGTGGTATTTTAATCAAGAAAAAGTAAACCTCCACAGTGTCTGTCAACTCTGCCTAGTGAATCAGTTTAGAAGTGACAAGGATTCTCTAACAAAGTAATTGGAATTGTGTGGAGCAAAGCTGAGGGTTGAACATTTTACTCTAAAAAAAGGTTTTCTCCAGTAGCTGACATTTAAGCTTGAATAAAACAAGGTGTTCAGTTGGTTATAAATCTGTTTGAAAAATAGACTATCAACTAGCGTTTTAGTAAGAAATCTGAAATGAAAGCAGGAAGTCTTAACTTCTAGTCATATTTGAACACTTATTTGCAATTTATAAATTGAAAATTCAACTTTATGTATTTAAAGATATTTTTCTGAAAAATGAAGGGTTCAGTATATCGCCTTTAAGATTCCTCTCTGAGGTTGATATCTTGTGATTTTCACTAACTCTATTTTTCTGGGTGAAAAATAAGATCTTAGGAGATGGGGGCTTCTGAGACACATGCATTATGAGGAAGAAACACAGGCAGAGAGAAAAAGGAAACTTCAAAGTACCATGTGACTCTTTAACGTTCTTCCATCACGTCAAATTCACTCTTCAATTCAGGAATATTGAACTACTTGAAATTCTCAGCACATCCCTAATTCCTTCATGCAGCCCGTTTCCTGTGTTAAGAATGTTCTCAGCTTTTCATTGCCTTCAGCTTTAGCTCTATCTCCTATTCATTCTTCAAACATTAATCCTCTAATCTCAGTTTGAGCCCTTTCACTGCAGTATTGCAGCACTCTGGTCATAACTCCATCATAACAATTTTCACAAACCTTTGTATTTGCTCATTCATTCTACTTCCACACTAAATTCTGAGCTACATATCATTTCCACCTCTGCCTCTCCAGCAACTAACTTAGTACTTCTCAAATAAAATGTGCTCAATAAACCATGAATTGAATTGTGAAAAACAATTATTCCTCCTTGTAAAATAAATACGTTAACAACAGGGAAAAAAATATATTCCTGTAGATGCCTGGCTAAGGTATCTATCACATGTGTTACCCTACATAAATCAAGGGGAAAATAAGTTGAGTTTTCACTGCACCTTACGTTTTAGTTTACAAAAATCCTTGAGATTTATGTCTTTGAAGCTGTTGAAAAGAAAACACTCCATAAAGGCAAAGATGTGCTTATGATGACCAAGACACTGTGTTATATAGAATAATTTAGAGACTAAATTGACATGAATGGCTTCCAAAATGGGTCTACTGCACACTAAATTTTGCTCCATAGTGTTTTAGAGATGTTTCATAGAATAAAAAAACATCTATTTCATTTCTTGCTGTGTCTTCATAGCCTCTAAATAAACATTCCATTTACTTTATCACTTTTTATAATGTTCATACTTCCTCTCTAGCATATATACTTTAATATACACATGTAAGCTAATTTTAAAAAGGCTTAACAGAATCTCTCTCTTTTTTTTTTTTTTAATATATCTTTATTGATTTCAGAGAGAGGAGAGGAGAGGGAGAGAGATAGAAACATCAATGATGAGAGTTATTGGTTGGCTGCCTCCTGCACGCCCCCAACTGGGGATCGAGCCCACAACCCGGGTGTGTGCTCTGACCCGGAATCGAACCCCTATTGCAGGGATCCTAGGTCAAGACTCAACCGCTGAGCCACACCTGGCCAGGCCGGAATCTCTCTTTAAACAATATTAAACACACTAAAAATCTATCTCTAATACCTCTCCTTACAAAGTTATAGGGAATCATCTTCTTAGTAATTAATGCTTACAAATTTCTTTTTAACCTCACCCTCTTCCTAACCATTGATCTTTAATCATTTGCCATAGTTAGTGATTTGTGAATTTATAATAGTTCTCAAAACTATCCATTGCTTCTCACTGCTTCTGACTATGAATTACACATTGATTAGTCAGTTTTCCTAAATTATATCACTGATATCAAATTTTACCTGTTTAATAACTCCAAACACCACTGTCAGATAACTTATGTTAAAATACTGCTTTAGCATCCTGAAAGTATCCTAAAAGTAAGATAATAACCTATTACCTGCACAATATAACCCAAATTCAACAATCTGCCTTTTAAGGACCTTCCAAAATCTGGCTCCACCCTTGTTTCAACTTTCACCCTGCTGTGCTATATAAAATCCCCTCTCTAGAAGAGTCACTGACCTCAAATTGTAATTTGTCATAATAGATTTACCCCTGTTCTAATTCTTACCAGAAGTTTGCTCATTATACCTCTTTGACTCTCTACACTTTCTTTCTTCCTCTAAAATTGACATTAATTTTTTGTCAATACCTAAACTGAGATGCTTATCATTTACTTCCAGTGGTCATTCCATGAAGGTCTGCTTCTTAAATTTAAACAGTTTTAAACTCTTAACATAATTGTTCATAACTGTGTTCCCTTCAGGCATCTTGATGATTGAA
This sequence comes from Miniopterus schreibersii, assembly GCF_964146895.1. Lineage (NCBI taxonomy): Eukaryota > Metazoa > Chordata > Mammalia > Chiroptera > Miniopteridae > Miniopterus > Miniopterus schreibersii. The sequence goes on along the minus strand of NC_138106.1, from coordinate 61,949,189 downwards.
AAAAGATATGCTAAGGACACAAAGGTAGGGTCATTGTTTCCATATTAAATTGTCTCTCTCATATGGGTAGGAAACCAGCGCCCCTTTCTCTAGAAAATCTCACCTTTCTTCAGTGTTGACTTCAATATGTCCCTGAAGAATAGGAAGATGATTCTTATTACTTATGTTTTCAGGTGTATAAATCGTGGCTCCTCTATCAAATTAAGGAGCATATTAAAGAATGAGGCTGAACTAAAAGGCACTGAGTCATGTCTTACATCTCTGTAGTCTTCTATCTTCCCCTTGATCTTGAATGTAAGTCTTTACTTTTCTTCACTGTCCAATTCTAATATCATTTTTTTAAAAAAGCAATAACGTGGTCTAATGTTAGATTACATGTTAAAAGGGCAGTGTTTGGGTTTCATCCATATTATAAAATTAAATTGAGCTCTCATACCCTCTAAGCTGAATATTAATTTCCTTTTAATAGGAATAATGGTTAATACCTCTTACCCTGTTCACCTGTGAGTTTGTATTATTTCACAACTCTTGGCTCCCCCCTTTTTTTAATACATTGAGAGGACTACATTTCTTCACTATATTAACTTTATGCTGGACAAAATAACTTGTTTCAGCAAAAGAGATGTGGAAAGATAAAAATATATCAGTTCCAAGTTTCTATTGGCTTTCTTGCCCTCCTGCAATCCATCATAACAAGGGTTTGTGACTACTTCAGAGAGCTACTGCTCTTTACATTTGTCTTTAAAAGACAAAACAAGGAGTGAACTTAAACACAAACCTAGTCAAGCTCAGCTGAGCCAAGAAGAATTCCAGAAAACCTACTGACTCATGAGTAAAAACTAAATATTTGTTTTAAGGTAATGAATTTTGGATTTTTTTATTTATGTAGAATTTGTGCATCAAGATCTAAGACATTCCTTGCAGAGCTATGATCATCAAATAGGCTTTTATACTTAAGTATGATTTACAAATGTTGTGGTATAAAAATATCTTACAGTCCATATGCTGAGCAAATAAAGAAAAGATTATGAAAACAGTGTATAGTTGTACTTTTATGAAATTATGGAATAAGCACAATAAGGCCATGGTAATAGAAAGTAATTGCCTCCGGGGGGCTGTTGAAAGGGTTTGGGTAATAAAATACTGGTACAAGCACTGAGGAACGTTTGGAATAATGGGAAGATTCTAAAACTTGTTATGGATATTAATGACATAGATACTCGCAGTTGTGAAAACTCAACAAACTTAAAAATTGTGTATCTTACTATACGCTATTTATAACTCAATAAAATAAAAAATAAAAAAAACGTTAAATATTGCTGACTCACCCCTGAGCTTGACTCAGATCCAAGCACAAACTCAATGTTTTCACTTGACACTAACAGGCAACTCACACTCAGTGTACACAAAACCAAACTCCTAATCGCTCCCACCCCTTAAGAAAGTTGTCCTTGCAACCTTATGCCTCATTCAGTAGATTACAGCTCCATTTTCTTAGTTCTTCCGGCTGAAATGTTGAAAAATGAGTATTGATTCTTATCTTTCATATACTGCATCCAACTCATTGAACACTTCTCACTACTTGCTATGCAGGTCATTGGGTCCAAGTCACAGTCAACTTTCCCTTACCATTGATAAGGCTCCCAACTTCTGTTTTTGACTTTCTGCTGTTTTCTAATTAATGCAGTAGCAGAGTTCTCTTTTCTAAAGTATGTGAAAGCATGCATTGTTTTGTGCTCAAAACCATTCAATGGCATTTATCTAAATAAAATGGAGGGGAAAAGGAGGTTTTTAACGTATACAGTAGTCCCTCGGGTTTCAAATGTAACCCGTTCTGGAGGCCGTCCGAGTTCTGAAACGTTTGAAAACCGAGGGATCCACAGCCAACAGCTGGGCCTCAGGATCTTGCCCTCAATGGAAGCCGGGTGGCAGGTTCCACTTCCAAGGCGTGTTCCAAAACCGAAGCGATTCCTTCTGGGTTTATGGTGCTCGTCAACCGAAATGTTCATCAACGGACACGTTCAAAAACCAAGGTACCGCTGTACTTTCAAAATCCTGCACAAAATGTACCTTTACTTCCCTGACCTCATCTCCTCTTTACTTAGTTCAAATCACATTTATTTCCTTGCCTTTTCTGAATATAAAATAAAGCGGTCACTTCCAGGACCTTGCATGAATACTCTTTCCTCAAATAGCCGGAGTGCACATACTAGGTTCTCAATCACTATTTGCTAAAATGAATCACTACTTGATGAATGAATGAAAATGCCTTTTGCATCCTATTGCTTTCCATTTAGTTTCATCCTTAAGCATCATCATCCCCCAGGAATTACTCTGGCACAAACACCGGCTCTGCAAGCACTTGCTGCTTGTTCAACCTAATTAGCATTACTTACAAAGGAAATGTAGAGCAGCCCAGTGCAAGTGTAAAGAAAGCATTAATCAACCTGAGTGCAAAGCTTAAAAGCAAGATAGTAACAGAACCTATTTCCTACTTCTTTAATTATTCTGGCAGCCACAAACAAAGCAGAATGAGACAGGATGGAGGCACTAAGGAGAACGCTGCCATGATTCTGTCCCAAGGAAGTCGTTCTTTCTCCCATTTTCTTCCAGGTTTCTGGCACTTCACTCCTATCCAATTTCTCCATCCCTCTATGCATCTAAATAAATAGTTCTAAATCTTTACAAAGTGAACTTAATCACTCTAGAGGGGGAACATGCCCGCATTTTAAAATTTAAAAGCCTGGCTTATGTCAGTTAAATGAAAACAAAATCTTTTTCAGCACTTGAACACAGAGAGAAGGGAGCAACCATGAGCCAAAAACAATAACATAATGATAACCCAGGCATCTGAACACGTTAAGACCATTTTCCCCCTTTAACTTTATACCCTCTGGTTCTCCCACTCATTAATTCACTTAATAATAACAGTAAAGTGTAATTTTCAAAAATGATAAATTTATGATTTACACACAAATATAAAATGAACACTTGTCAAAGATTTTAGTCAACTCATTAATTAATGAGTGAGCCAATAGTCATTCAAATCAGTTCAAATGAGAGTTTAATTACAGAGATTTATATTCTCTACAGGACAAAATTGATTTGCATCATCATGAAAAAGAATTATTTGCATTGCCATCAACATTACTGTTTTCAATGTTAACATCTATCTCCAGAGTTGTTCAATCAGTGGTCTAAGATATAGTTACTTGCCCCTATGGAATCCCATATTCACCAGTGAGTTTGCTAAATAATGCACGCATGTTACTCAAAAGACACCAGAATTTTATTTTGCCCATTTTCAAGTCATTGGCATTTTTTCCAGACATTAAAAAAAGTAATTGCCTTACTGAACTATAATAACTTTTTAAAACAAGTTATACTGAAAAGTCTCCTGAACAGTGACATAGTTTGGATATCTTTATTATATCAAAAAAACAGTAGGTACATGTTTTCCTACCATTGATGCGTGACTTAAAAATGTGCTCTCCAGAGCACTGATTAAAAAACAAACAAACAAAAAAAACCAATTGCATCTCTATTGCTGCAGTGAAACTATCATTTGTCATCAGTGTGTGACTGGAAAAAATGGTGAGAAAGCAACAAGAGAAAGGCTATAGCAATGCTTTGTTTACATTTATTGTTTTCCATTTTTCATTTTCATGTGTCTGTATTCTGAGTACTCCTGCTGGCAAGAGAAAGGTTCTTTTCCATTTGGCAGAAGTGAACTCTTTGAACAATGTCACATACATTGTATAATACTGCTCTCACAGTGACACTAAGACACATAAACATAAATATCTCCATTCTTAAGAGAGTGCTCTTTCAATATTTTACACACAGGTTGCCACTAAGTATTTGGATTTTATGGTTCTTTATGCTCTCAAATCAAGAAATGTTTAGAATTTTTCTTGTACTTTAAAGGTCTTCTCACCCCAGTGGCTTAGAGAATTACTTCATTTAAGATAGATAGATGATAGGTAGAATAAAAATGTTAATCATTTCAAAAATTTGAAATTGGTTGGCCTATAACAACACCACCACAGCCAACATCAACAAAGTGGCATGAGATTTATATTAACGGCATAGCAAATAATAATGATTTGTAAAACCAATATTTGATAGGCAGTAAAAAATTATCTAGAACTAATATGTAAAACTGGATAAGCACACACTTATATTTCTGTTTTATCCTAGATTCAGCCACCCTCTTTCTACGTTCTACTCTCTTAGGGATAAATTCACTCCTTACATTGCTCTATGGAAAATTTTCCTTTACATAACATGTATCTCAATGAATTTTTTCCTATTTCAATTGGGTATAATGAAAATGATATATTATGGTTTATATAAAACTACAACCAAATCATCTGTACTAGAATCAAAATCCAGTTCTTTTTAATGCCAACATCAGTTTTATTTTTTATGAACCTAACATTTTACTGATTTTATTTGGCTTTCAGTTTTTCAATTGTGTGTTTGTGTTTAGTAGTCTTATGACAAAATTATTTCAATTTAATCTTGACAGATGTTTCTGTATGACTAAATAAATATTGAATGCATCATTTATTATTTCTTGATATGCCAACAATCTATGATAATAAGTATTTAAATATAAGAAGGCATATTTAAAATGTTTTTTATGGTTACAAACACCCATTCCCATGTAAGTAAAAACAGATGTCCACAGAAAGATGAGACACCTCAACTGTGAATGTCAGTAACTGTAAAATCTATACTATATTCATAGTATTCCATATAAAAATAAAACATATATGTGATTAAAACCTAAAGTCATATGAAAACAAAAAATAAAATTAAAATTTCCTATTGTAACATTTAACCTGATAAAGTTCCCATTCCTCCCAGTACCTAATGTTGTGAAAATAATTAATCATTGATGTAAGAGACAGAGAAGGCAAAACAGTTAACAAGAATGAAAACAATGAAGACTTTTCAAGGACTTGTCTTTATATATTGCTTACCTTTAAAGGAATCAAAATCCAACATTTTTTGAGGGAATAGAGAACTAACATCAGTTTACCAAGATATCATGATCTGAAAGCAATGATTAAAAATATTTTGGTGTGTTTGCTAGTTTTACAAATGGCATTTTTTTAACTGACTAACCATAATATAGAAATTTGCCCCATTAATGTATTATTCTTTATTTAAATGCTTATAGTAGTAAAACAGTAAAAAAAATTTTTTTTAAATTTGTTCTACTGGCTGAGACATTTGGCTGACTTGGAGAGTAGCAATTCCATTATCTGCAAGCTGTGAGGCATTGTCTTTCAAACTTAAGTAGTATCCAAATATCCAAGTGAAATGTAATGCAATGATTTTACTGGACTCTGTGTCAATGTATATTGTACATATTTTTGTGCTATTTGAATTAATAAACATAACAATAGATACAATGAACTTATGAGTATATGTTTTAACAACAAAACAAATTACAAACTAAATACAAATGATTTTGAAAAACCAATTATATTCAATAACGTATTAATAACATTATTTAATGTGATAGATATTTAATGTCACAGACTTATTTCCTGGGACTAATTTTCCAACTAATAATTTGAAGTTTAAAAATAACATTAGACAAGTCCACCCAAACTTACTCTGACCATTTTATAAAACCAGATAATGGAGTCTGTCTCTTCACTTCTCAGGAAGGAATTGACTTTGCGTTGTGTCGCAGACCTCGTCAATCACACCTTCTCCATCACTCCTTATTTTCTGTTCTTGAGTTCTATTCCTTTAGATACTCAACCTACAAGACATTTATGGAGAGATGTTACTATCTAACCCAATTGCAACATTTCACATCTTTTATTTTGTCATACCTTAGGGGATCATAAAGTTTCTTAATCTGTTTCATCATTTAGATTTATTACAATATGAATTACAACTTTTTTTTAATTTAAAGACTTAGTAAAAGGTTTTATTGCTTGCTTATCAAACCCAAGCTCTTTATCCAAAACCTATGAACACAGGGTTTCCATGTATGTTTTTATCTTTGCCATTAGCCCTCTTGTTCCTTCTCAGTTTCTTCTCTCTTTTTTACCACCACCTAACTAGGACCGTCTTTTTTCCTTTCCCTGCCAATCCTTGTTCTCACCTATGAAAACCTGGCTTAGAACTCTTCAAGAACTACCTCTTGCTTATCAACTTCTGCCTGACTCTATTCTCTCCTAAGCTCTTGTTCTCTCAGCACTTATGGAATCAGTTTGTATTATATCAGTTTGCACTTGTTCCTTGTGTTGCTCTGTGAAAGTGTTCCTCAGCTGTTCATGTGTATGTATGCTGTCTCTTAAACTAGATTGTAAGCTCCTTGGGAGGAGGGACCATGTCTTCTATTTTTCTTTTTTTTTTATACCCCGGACTGTGCCCAGTACAGTGCTCTGCACATAGTAAGTGCTTAATAAATGTTGTTTACTTACCAAATATCAATCAATCATCAATCAATCAATCAATCAATCAAATTAGTAGCATTGAGTTCATGTCAGATTGTATTCTGATTCTTAATTTTGACTCTAGTAAAATTAAGCAAAAAAATCCTATTAAAATAACTTGATAAAGTTTCCATTCCTATACTGTGCAAAATATTGTTAATAATTTGAAACCATAGTTGCTACATCAGGATAATTCCAGCTTACATTTAGCCAAAACTCTTCCTGTGAGCAACTTCTAATGGCTAATTTTAACAAGATATCTCTAAAAACTGTCTCACTCACCTGAAGCATAATTTAGTTTTATGGCTTTACCGAAATATACATTAAGTGGATACCTAATCTATGTTAATAGAATCAGGGACATAACATTTATTCATTTTATATTGACCAAAATGCTTATTGCCAATAAATTTTCACAAGTTGGTATTAAAGAAATATAATACAGATACTACTTTTGTTAACAATGTAAATATAGTACTGATGATCATAGAATAATTTCCTTCAAATTTCTTGTACCTATATATGTTCAAAATACATTTCTCCAAAAATATGGTGCTTTGGCATATTGAACACTTTAAGCTGAAAGAATTTGAGAAACAGCGGGTAAGTGCTCTCTAAAATGCCCCTTCTCCCCTGAAGTAAGTTACAGGACCCTCCTATGAGAGATGTTCTCCTCATAGCCAAAGGCAAGAAGCATCCTTACCCTCAATGACGAGGCACGCTGAGAGGAGTCTGAATGAGCAGGCCTTGATAAGCTCTCCCTAGTTGACTACCTTTGGCTCATACCTCTTGTCCTACCATGTTTTTCCATGACTTTCCACTTTTCATCAAACTTGGTATAAAAATATTCAAACTTAACTTTTTTTCTAGACTTCATTTCCTTATGAAAACTCCCATGTCACAAAGAATTTATATTAATTAATAAAAGCCTTTTTCTTACTGATCTGTTTTGGCCACTTTAATTGTCAAGCTCATCCAGGGATCCTGAGTGTAAAAGAAAACTTCTTCCTCCTCTATATTCCCCTTCTCTTAGATATGATATTAATTTTTTTCACTATTTTTCTCAATTTGAATTATTGAACTAACTATAGTTGCATAGAGGGTTTTTGGCCCTATACATGATGAAAATGATGGTAATTATCAGAGTAATTCATGGAGATTAATATTTATTCAAATAATTCTATTTTATAAGCATATAAAATATATGTATTATTGGTCATCATTAGAATACAAATGAAAAGTTTTATAAATTATTGTAGAGAACTAAATAACCTCAGAAAATATGTTTAAATATCCCCAGTTGCCCAAACTATCCAGTTAAAGAACAACTCTTACGAGGTGATATAACACAGAGATAGATGAGTCTCATATGAGTTATCATTTTGAATTGTTGACAACTGATGAACAGGTGAAGAGCACAAGACACCAACTAAAAAGTAAGATTAGTTTGAATTTAGGGTGGGGAACAATGTGTGTTGCAGAAGAACCTCTGGGAAGTTAAGAGGAAACATTAAAATTTAAAGTGTGTAGATGATAGTAGACCAGCAATTTTCAACCGGTGTTCTTGGCAAGCACACTGGTGTGCCACAAGAATTTTAAAACATAAAATACCTGACTAGTCAGTCATGGGTACTGACCTCTTTTCCCTTAGGTTGTCAAATAAAATAAAATAAAATGACTACAGCCAACAAAACAATAGCCACCTGCTGTGAGTGAATAAAAATTAAACTTTTTGTTGTTGTTAGTTGGGCAAAAAATATATCTCTTTTGGTGTGCCACAGAATTTTAATGATTAACTTATGTGTGCCATGAGATGAAAAAGGTTGAAAGTCACTGCAGTAGACCAAGAAAGAAAGAAAAAAGAAGAAAGTAACCAATTGCTAATTACTTGAACATGATCCTAAGGAAAAGGAAGAACATAAGTATTATTTTGGAGCTAATTTCTTTTCTAAATGGAGTTATATTTTAATTTAAAGAATCCGCAACTCTCAGCTTTTGCTTTCTTTCTGATAGAATCAAATCTACTTATTCTCTGCATGCCTATAACAATACTTTATAATGATGAAAATCAGCTGAATTATGTAGATATAATTAAGTATAAACATAATTAAGTGGAAAAAAGAATCTCTGAAATAGTTTTTAACATCTCAGTAAAAAAGGAAGACAGTATTCGGGTCACTGTTTTCTGACTGGAGTTATATTAAGAAACCATTGAGCTTCAAAAGTTATTTGACCATCTGTCTTCCCTTAATCAGGTTCTTACAGGATAGGTTGTTGGCATGGGTCATAGAAAATAAGTATATAAGGGAGTGTTTCAGAAAAAGGAAGAAAATAGTCCTTAATTACAAAAGGCAGATATAATTTTAAGGTCCTGGGTCACTTGTTTGCAAAGGTTATAAATTTAAGAAATGAATACACTTTTCCTCTTTGTGAAACATTTTCTTTTCTTTTTTAAATTCCAGGCTTTCATTTACATTATAATTTTAAAATAATAAATGAAAATTTTCTACACATAGTTTCTCATAAGTTTGGAAGGAACAATTGGGGTCACAAGATTGGTTGTAGCTCCCTTAACTTCTGGAAATGAAACTTCTCTCTTACATTTCACTCAAGAGTTCACATTCTTCTGGGCTCAGACAACTCATCTTTTCCAAACCTCTGAATACAAATGAAGCAGTTCTTAATGGGGAACTCTGAGTGGTTGCTAATTGACACTTGATCATCTCTTGGCCCTACTAATGAGTACATCCCGTGTTGTTCTTCCACAAATTATGCAGACAAATGTCTGCAACTCAGCTAATATTACCTCTCAAAAACCTGGACAAACACTAGACTCAAGTTTATGTAAAAGTCTCGCGACCAGCTAAAGAGTTGGAATTACAATATAAATTAGTACTGTCTTTCATAAAATCCTAACTTTCATAAAGTTAGAATCCATTAACATTTATAAAATCCACCTATTGGCGATATAATTTTTACCCCTTAAAAATCATCCTATGTCTCACTGTTGAAATGTTTTCCAAACAGTGGGTGAGCTTAGTAAACATATGAAGTGGGCATTGACTCTGGGATAACCACGAAGTTCAGTTTAAGGACAATACCTTCTGCTTCCCACTCCCTTGCTTTAGAGCATCATCTCCCAGAGGGAGCTATTATTAACTATTTCTGGTTTTAGTGCTTTTAATGATTACTTTTATAATTATATAATTGCAAATTCTAAATTAAACAGTATAATTTAATTCGTCACATATTAAAAGCCTCCTGTGCTTGCTTGTAAGAAAGCTGAAGGTTTCGGGCTCATTTCTTGCTATTCTCCTCTCTCCACAGTTATGTTCAGGAGGCAAGTGATAAACAGCAACGGCCCTGTGTGTAAGTTCTAGATTCAGAATGGTTAGGTTGTACTCTCCTTTCTGACATTTATTAACTTTGGGACTTTGCACAGCACAATATACAGAAAGTTTATATTCTCTATAGTAGTCATAACATATATAGTACTTACTGTAAATGGTTATTATCAAGATTAAGTAAATACATCTCAAGCGCATAAGACAGTGCTTGACAGATAATAAGCACTCATAAGTGTTAGTTATTATTTTTGTACTACTCCCATTTCTTTTTCTCTACAAAGTCAACACACACACACACAAATATTTTACTTAGAGATGTTTTAAAAATAATGAATTCTAATGGTTATAGCACAGCCACTTTTCATAGCTTCTGCTGCTAAGACCCTGCCTGGTCCAAGCCACCATTCTCTCTCCCATGGATCATTGCAAAATGCCTTCTGATCTGCTAATAACTCTTAGTATTGTTCTCTCCATTTTCATCAAAAACTGGGGTTTTTGAGGTTTTTTTTAATGTAAAAACTCAACAATTTCCAATGAAATTTCATTTTACTTAAAAAAGAATATCCCACCACTTACATTTACATTAAATGCTCAATGAAATCCAGGCACTTTCCATAACCTCTCCAATCTCTTTTTATACTGTCTCCCATATCATCTTCACTCAATTTAATCATTATAGCATAATTCATATTTCTGGAGCACACCAGGCAAGCTTAAAACTCAAAGATTTCCTCTTGCTATTTTCTCTGCCTGAAACACATTTGCTACAGAGGCACATATGACTCACACTTTTGCTCCTAAAAGTCTTTTCTTTTTTTCTTTTAAATGCCAACTTCCTAGTGAGTAATTTCTTTACCTTTTTATTTTAAAATTTTATAAACAACAAAAGCAATATGCTTCTAACCACAATAACTATGAAAAATGAGAAAGGCCACCTATTACTAATATCAAAATTGAAATATGAGACATCACTTCAAATCCAAAGGACAGAAAAGGGATAATCAAAGATTATTATGAACAGTCCTATGCATCAAATTTGATAATATGGATAAAAATCAAACAATTTCTTGAAAAACACATCTGCCAAAACACATAAGAGGAATTAAACAATCTGAAGAGGCCTATATCAAGTTGAATTAATGAATAGTCTTCCAAAATGGAAAGCAACACAATCAGATGAGTTCACAAGTGAGTTGCACCAATAATTTAAGGAAGAAACTATGCCAATTTTCTACAACCTCTTTGAGAAGATAGAAGCTGAAGGAATACTTACAAAGTCATTCTATGAGGGAGTATTACCTTCATTTCAAAATGAGACAATGATAGTACAAGCAAAGAAACCTGTCGTCCAATATCCCTCAAGAACATAGATATAATATTCTCAACAAAATATTTAAAAATCAAATACAGCAATGTATGAATAAATAATTATACATAATGGCCAAGTTGGAATTATTCAAGGTATGCACGGTTGGTTCATATTTTGAAAAGCAATTAATATAATCCATCACATCAAAAGGAACAAAACAAAACAGTATTATATCAATAGATGCAGAAAAAGTATTTAACAAAAATCAACACTCATGTTAAAAACCCTCAGTAAACTAGAAGTGGAGGGAACTTCCTCAATTTGATAGGGGATATCTATTTTTATCCCTATAACTAATATCATATTAATAATGAGAAACTTGAAGCTTTCCCACAGAGATCTGGAATAAGGCAAGGATGTCACCACTTACCACTGCTTTTCAACATCATAATGAAAGTCTTGGGTACTATAATAAGAAAATTATATGAAAAGCAGTTAGAATAAAGAAAAAAACTGCCTTTGTTCTCAGATGACATGATGGTCTGTGTTTAAAATCTGGGAGAATACAAGAAAATCCCTTCAGAAAGTAATGAGCAATTATAGGAAGGTTACATGATACCAGGTCAATATATAAAAGCCAATCATTTTCCTACATATCAGTAATAAACAAGTAAAACAAAATTAAAAATACAATTCATTTACACCGGCACCTTCAAAAATGAAATACTTTACATTATTTCATTACGTATAAAGCTAACAAACTATGTTCAAGATCAATATGAGGAAAACTACAAACTCCTATGAAAGAAATCAAAGAATTAAACAGAGAAGTCTTCAATGCTAATGGATAGGAAGACTTAACATTGTCAAAATGTCATTTCTTCCCACCTTGATCTATAGATTCAATACAATCAAAATCAAAATCCCAGCAAGTTACTGTGTGGATACTGACAATTTCATTCTAAAGTTTACATGCAGAGATAAAAGACTCAGAATAGCCAATACAATATTGAAGAAGAAAAATGAAGTCAGATGCCTGATACTAACAGATTTCAAGATTATAAAGCTACAGTAATCAAGGCACCATGGTATTGACAATAGAATAGACAGAGATCAAAGGGAAAAAATAGAAGGACCAGAAATAGACACATATAAGAGCAGTCAACTGATCTTTAACAATGGAGCAAAGGCAATGCAATAGAACAAAGACAGTCTTTTCAACAAATGGTGTTGTAATAACCGTACATCCACATAAAAAAAAAAAAAAAACTTAGACAAAGACATTACACCCTTCACAAAAATTAACTCAAAATGAATCAAAGACCTTAATGTAAAATGCAAAATTATAAAACTCCTGAAAGGTAACATAAGGAAAAGTCTAGAAGGCATTAGGTTTGTTGATGACTTTTTAGATACAACACCAAAAGCACAATCCATGAGAGAAATAACTGATAAGTTGGACTTCATTAAAATTAAAATTGCTGGTCTGCAAAAGATACTGTCAATGGAATTGAAGGATAAGCCACAGACTGTGAGAAAATGTTTTCAAAATACACATCTGATAAATGATTGTTATTCAAAATATGTAAGTAACTCAAAATCAACGATAGAAAAGCAAACGGTCTTATTAAAATGTGAGCAAAGACCTTGACACGATTTACTCATGGCAAATAAGGTTAGAAAAAGACACTCCATATTATTTGTCATTGTAGAAATGTAAATTAAAACAACAAGATGCCACTACACACTTATTAACACTACCTAGTTACGCCAAAATCCAGAACATTGGCAATACCAAATGGTGTAGAGGATGTGGAATAATAAAACTCTCATTCATTTCTGGTGGGAATACAAAATAGTACAGCCACTTTTGAGAACAGTTTGGTAGTTTTTTACAAAGCTAAACTTCTTCATCATATTATCCAGCAATTGTGCTCTTTGGTATTTGCCCAAATGAAGTGAAATCTTATGTTCACACACTAACCTGCACACTGATGTTTACAGCAGCTTTACTCATAATCATCCAACTTGGCAGTAACCAATATGTCTTTAGTAGATGAATGAATAAATAAGCTGTGTTATATCCAGACAGTGGAGTATTATTTAGTGCTCAAAAGATATGACCTATCAAACCATGAAAAGACACAGAAAAAATTAAATGCATATTACTAAGTGAAAGAAGGCCATCTGAAAAATGTGTATACTATATAATTCCAATTATATGATAGTCCAGAAAAGGCGAAAGTACATAGACAGTAAAAAGACCAGTGGTTGCCAAGAATTAAAAGGGAAGAAGAGACAAATAGGCAAAGCAGAGAGAGTTTTTAGGCCAGTGAAATACTCTGTATGATACTACAGTGGTGGATAGCTGTGGTCATACATTTGTCCAAATCCATATAATGTGTCATACCAAGAGTGAACCCTAATGTAAACTGGACTTTAGTGATAATAATGTGTCTGTTTAGCTTCATCAATTGTAACAAACGTACAATTTGTTACAACTTTTGTACAACTAATTTGTTAAACGAATGTACAATTAGTTTTTAACTTTGGTGGGGGATATTGATAAGAAAAGGTACACGTGTTTGAGGGCAGAGGATATGTTAAAAATCTCTGTGCCTTCTCTCTTTCTCAACCTTTTCCAATAAAACCATACCAAAGAATATAGACAAATACATTAAAGATAAGCAGAGCTTGTTTTGGGAAAGTGTGAAGAAACTATAATTTAACTTACCCTTGTCACACCTCAGCTACTGCCATCCAAGCAATTCTTAAAATAATCTTGTGTTATCTAGTTCTTCCCAGAAATAGAAAGCATCTAGGAACAACAAACTTAAGCAACGGTTATGCTTAAGTAACAACAATGTGCTATCACTTCTGACATACAATCCTTCATAGTTCTAATCATTATTTGTATAAGGCCTACTAAAAGTTAATATCTGATTTTATACTTTTCACTTCTCTAAAAATGTAGGTGCTCAGTTATCAATGGATAATATCACAACTTTCTATAACATTTCAAAGATGCAAATAACAGAAAAATTAAGGTAGGGGAGAATGAGATCCCAATTGTGTGTCTGTGTGTGTGTGTGTATGTGTAATTCTGAGAGGAATGCAAACATTTTGAAGAGAATTGGAAGGGAAGTCAAATTAAAAAAAAGTATGTACAATGGCTGAGGAGCTTTGTTTTCAGAAGCTTTTAATCAGAGCATACTCTACACACTTTGGATTCAATATTGAAAGTAAATAATATACCTAATGCATTGATGTCATAAGAGATATTGGTGTAGATATCAAGTATAGATAGCTATACTTGACTGATTATATTTCCTACCCTATCACATTTTTATTGACATAAAAAAGGTTATTTAGGGAAAAAAATCAGCATGTATAGATAATATCTTGGGGTATCTGCTGTGAAGCATTTAATAGTTTTATTGCCTCCAATTTTTAGTACATGAGTCAAGGGTCACACCACACTGAGGCCAGCAAGAATGTAGAATTTTTTGAATTAGGTAAATGAATTTGGTTGTTTAATATATTTGTATTTGAATTACATGGATTCTTTGTATTTTATTTGTGTGGCAAACACACACATATATTCTTAAATATATATATATATATATATATATATATATATATATACACATATATATATGAATAAATGATTGATTTTTTTTTTTTTTTTTAAGAAAGAGGAAGGGAGAGGGAGAGAGAGAGAGAAAACATGGATGTGAGATTGAAACATTGATCGGCTGCCTCCTGCACGCCCCCTACCAAGGATCGAGCTTTCAACCCCAGCATGTGCCCTGACCAGGAATCTAATTGGCGACCTTTTGGTGCACAGGATAACACCCAACAAACTGAGCCATGCTGGCCAGGGCAAAATATTTTTTTTCTATTTTATTTTTGTATTAACCGTAATTGTGAAATACATGTTGTACTCATGAAAAAGGAAAAACTCTGGGAGAAAAAAAACAGAAATCCATAATCCTATATTTTATTCAATTAAGCATTGTCTATTTACCATAGTTAGCAAGAATTTAAATTTTTAGAAAGGAGAAAAAGTCATTTCCAGGTAGTCTTTGTTCAAATTTTAATGATTATGTCATTCTAAGTCCATTAAATACACCATGGAATAATTAATTGCCTATAAAATATCAGTGTGGAATTGCAGGTTGTACTTAATTGTGTGAAAAAAATTCAGACACAAGACACTTTTTAATAAAGTAGTTTTCTGAAAATGACCTATCACATTAATATGAAGACTAGAGTTAGCAATTGTTGGTAATATTTCTAATAATTTACTTTTTATTAGAATTTAATTCACATCAATATTCTAGTAGTGTGAAAAGACACCTACTGAGAAAAAAATACTTTCCAACCCACTAATGTGACTCTGTTTTCACCTGACCATAAAGGTTCTACATCAAAAGGAAGGAGAGAAAATGAGGCACCAAGAGGCAATTTATCAGACTCTGAATTTTGAGAACTGGAACTAGCAAGAAAGCTTGAGGACTGATTCTGAGCATGGTCTTGGGCAATATAGCTGAACTTTTTATGCATTACTTCGACAGTGAAATGATCATGATAGTTTTCAACTCAAAACACATATGGTGAAGATTTAAAGAGATAATGTTTATATTAGAACATTCGCTGGGCATTATAAAAATTCAATAAATGTAAGTTACTGACACTCACTGCACATACAGCTTTCCCAACTCTCTTTGAATTCTCTTACCCTCATTTTCCCCGGACAAAAGACAAAAGGCGCAGATCAGAGCCCTGCTTCTCAGACGAGTGTGGGTAACTCAGTGAGCAGGTTCTGACGGTGGGGAGGTTTGAGTTTCTTCCAGTTCCCCGGCGATGCTGAGGCTTCTGGTGCCGAGACCACACTGTGAGGAGCAGGGTATTCAAACTTCTGATCTAAAAGTGCAGCAGTCACAGGAAGCCCCCTAGATCACAGGCAAACACCTCCACCTCCTCCAGAATCATCCTGAAGGATGCTTAGAGATTATGGGAGGTGTAAAGAGTTGCAGAAAGCAACGCTCACCTGCGCTTTCTCCGTTGGGCTCCACTTGAGACCCTTTAGGATGCTGTGGCGATGACAGCAGGCCAAGAGCTGCCCCCTAAGGGAGGTGGCGGTGTGTCGCTTGGCACAGACTGTCCACTGCATTTCCTCCCTGCTGTGTAGACATGCCAAAATAAAGAAAATGCAATCCACTCTGAACTGACTCACTGAAGCCTGGCTTACTTATAAAAATGTTCTAAAATGTATTTTAGCATTTCAAAACACTTCTTTATAAAAACATTTGATAAAAAAGAAAATCATAGCTATATCCAGGAGCTGTCAATTGTTTTATCACAGACAAAATCATCCTACATAGAACAACGAAACACATGTCCTAACATATAAATTTAATTATGTTTATTTACTTTGCATGTGAATAGACACGTTCCATTCCTGGTGGGGGGAAAAATTTAAAACTTTCCCCTTCAAGGGAAGAAGTTTCAACAACATTTTATTCAAAATGTTATTTTTAAAAAAATATTCCTTCCTTTGGTGTTTGTATAATCTTACTTGTAGAACCCTGGGGTTAGATGCAGCCTAAGGAATTTAGCCTCCCATTCACCTTTCTCCAAAAAGCTGCACAAATACATCAAGAGCAAAGCATCAAAAATCTCAGGGTTTAGGTAGCTGATTCTCTTTCATCCACTATGTTCAGAGTATTCCTTTTCATTGACAACTACAGAAGAAAAACAGAGGAAGCAACTGCAGCAAATCTCCCCCGAAAGCAAACATTCCATAAGCTTCCATGGTCAACCTGAGAACTCTCCCTTTCCGCTGCAGAGAGCTCCCCACTGCAACTAGTCCCACTTCCATCTAAGCTTTATGTCCCCTGATAAACTATTAAGAGACAACACAATGTCTAACAAGTAACATTTGTTGAATGAATAAATGTTGGTTCAAGAATGAAATAATGAATACATCTTAGGGAAGACCAGTAACATTTGGAATAAGAAAAAATTTACATACATTTATTTAGAGGAAATTTTTACGCTGAAGGGAAATAATTTATTTATAATTCACACTTGATGGTTTTAGAGTTTATAAAATGTATTTCTTGAATGAGAGCCACTTAAACATTTGTTATAGCTTACTGATATCTTCTCACAGTCTTATATTTGCAATTTTTCTTCATCGTATGGCTCAGTTTGAAGATACAGCTCTCTGCAAACCCCCTAACTTTCTATGGGCTTGTGCAAAGTTCAGGAATTTCTTACTATCCCTGATTTGAGGCATTTTTAATTTTATCTTTTCCTGTGTTACCTAGGTACTTTATACTTATAATTATGCAGAATTTTTAGACTAAATGGAACCTTTTACCTTGAGCTTTATATAAATGTTCTAGTTTTATTGTGCTTGATTTTCAAACCAATGAAAAGTTTGTTTTCTTATGATTTTTAAAGATTTTATTATTTTTTAAAAATTTATTGAATTAATTGGGGTGACACTGATTAATTAAATTATATGGGTTTCAGGTATACAATTCTATAACACATTATCTGTACATTACATTGTGTGTTCACCACTCCAACCAAGTCAAGTCTCCTTCCATCACCATTTATCCCCCTTCACCCCCTTCTACCTCCTCTCGCCCCTCCTGTCCCTCTGGTACTCACCACACTGCTGTCTGGGTCTCTGAGGGCTTTATCTTTGCTTACTCCCTTCGCCTTTTTCACCCAGATCCCCCATCCCAACCCCCCTCCTCTCCTTTGACAGCTGCCATACTCTTCTGCAAAGAGGACATATGGATGGTCAATAGACACATGAAAAGTTTGTTACTATTGCATTTGCAATGGAACTAATGGATTTACCCTACAAGTTTTATCAGTACACACTATGAGCATAAATTTTATTATTTCATTCAAACCAATTCTAGAAATTTTGAACTTTTAAGTACAGAATCAGATAACCCTATATCTAAAATGTATTCTAATAAAGTTTCTGCATTCTATCATAGTATATAATTGCATATAAAAATTTGAAAGTACCAAATGTAGTCATAAGACTATGAGAACACTAAAAATACTGGGCTGTCATTTACTAAAAGTTTTCACAAAAGAAAACTCTACATTGTTGTAGTGCTGATTGATGGACTCTACCATGTAAGCTATATCTCCACTGACAAATTATTAAGAGACAATGTTGTGCCTAGAAGCTAATATTTGTTGAATGAATAAATATTGGTTGTATTGAATCATGCACACATTCAATGTAGATGCACCTTGTGTTCAAGTGCAAGATAGCTGGCAGGTCAAAACTGCACTCCCTGACTTTAAAACTGAGAAATGTGTGCTTTACAAGCTGCCATATCCATAAGTGTATCTCCTTTAGTGTTATGGTATAACCAGCTGTAATAAATGGTTAGACAAAATGCTTAACACAGGTCCAATGATAAGCTATATAAGATTAATAATCCTGTATTAATCATTATCATGATCATCATCATCGTGATCAGGACTGTGATGGTTATGAGTTAGTCATTTAGTTATGACAGTAATCTTTCATCTTAATTCATAATGGTGTAACTCTCTGTTCTATAAAAGACAAGGAGAAGCTGACCTCCATTTTCTCGTCTATCAGAGACTTTCTAACGACATGCATTGCAGAGACATAATTGTAAGAGAATAATTTAATGTTTGACAGGTTCCGCAACAAATTTCCTGAATTTCTAGACTTAATTTTTCTCCACATTGTCTTATCATAAAAATTTCTTTATTTTTATTCCACAACTAATGCAGAACTTCTGTGTTCACATTGTTAATACTGTACTTCCTTCAAAAAGGGGACCAGTTTGCAACATACTTATAATTTTAAAGTTGGTGTCTGTTGTTGTGATGCTATATCTATACTGTTTGATATGTAAAACAGAAAGAAAAAATAAGTGAAATGTTGAAAATATCAATATCCAGTATTAAATATTTATGCTGATTTTCAACAATTGCAACCTTTATGCTGGTCATTCTTTTCTCCATATCTCCTAGTCAGTGGATTGCTTTGCTTTTTTTTTTCCATTGTAACCTCAGTTACCAATTACTTATTTAGTGCTATTGCTTCATTTTATTTTTACTTGTATAAACTTAGTCTTATTTATCATATTCAAGCTTCTCATGTTCCTAGTCCATCCTATGCATAACTTATTGAACAAACTCAGACATAAACCAGAAACATATACAGTGATATAAACATTAATGTTATTTTATATTTACTATAAAATAGAAGTGAGGATGAGTAAACTCTGTGATATTTTTAACCCAGAAGGGGAAAATCACAAATTATATTTCATTTTTTATAAATAAAGAAAATAAGATGAAATATGTGTTATAAAAAACAACAACCTTCAAATTTAAGGACCTTAATGCTGACTGAAATCCAATCATTACAGAACATAAAAGCCTAAGATTTAATATATATTTACTTTATATAAAACTAATATCTGAGAAAAAATTTAAATTCATCTGGAAGAATATGTGGGTGACAATAGTTCATAAATTATTTTTAAAATGTGAAAGACAGAGCCTTTCCACCAGAAATTAAAATACAGTACAGTTAAAATGATTAAAATAATGGGGACTGAAATGAGAGTATTGTCATAAGTGATGTGATATAATTCATAGTCTAGAAATAGAATCTATAAATGTTTAATATAATGAAGACCATACCATAATTGATGAAGGAAAAGCTTTTAATAAAGGTGATGGGACAAAAGATTTTATAGAAAAAAATTAAAGTTAGATATAATACATCATGCACCAAAACCAGTTATATCTGAGACAAAATATAAATTTTAAAACATTGGGTAAATAAAACACAACTTACTATCAAATAATATTTATTAAACATTTTTAGAAGCCTGTCTAAAAAGAGTATTATTGCACATCAGATAGCAAAAAAAAAGTTACAAACAGTAATGTAATCAAAACTATTTTACTTAACCCACAGCTTGGAAAACAACCATTGAAAACCTTGAAGCCTCCCATATATCACTCTTTGAATAAAAAAATATATATAATACATGCATCTTTTAGTAATCACTATCTTGTATTTTATGAAATACACTTCTATTCTCTAAATACAGCATAGATTTAAGTGTATTTAATATTTATAATTTTAAATAATGTTAGATGTATTCTTCTGTAATTTGCTTAATTTTGCTCAGCATTATGTGTAAGAGAGATTTATCCTGGTTGTTCATTCAATTTTACTGTACAAAAATCCATTAAAAGATTATGGCAGAATAAATTTATGCATTGATATGTTGGTAGACATTTAGGATATTACCAACATATTAACTATTAAACTAGTGCTACTTTTTCAACTGACATTAAGGATAATAATACATTACTGTGAACAAATCTATGCTTCCAAGTTTCACAACATAGATGAAATGGACCAATTCCTTGAAAGACACAATCTGCCAAACTCATACTGGAAGAAATTATCTGAATAGGCTTATTAAGAAAATTGAGTCAATAAATAATAACCCCTTTAAAGAGAAAAAGAAAGAAGCAATCCCAGATAGATTCACTGGTGAATTCTACCAAAATTTAAGGAAGAAATTATATCAATTATCTACAATCTCTTTCAGAAGATAGAAGCACAGAAAATACTTCCTAACTCATCCTATGAAACCAGAATTATCCTAATACCAAAATGAGACCAAAAAAAATTATAAGAAAAGTATCCACCCACAACTCTTTCTAACATAGATGCAAAAATCCTGAACAAGATATTAGCAAATTGAATCCAACAATGTATAAAAATAATCATACACTATGACTAAGTGGGATTTATCCCAGGTTTGCAAGGCTGGTTCAATAGCCAAAAAACAATAAATGTATATATCACATCAACAAGCTAAAGGTTAAAAATCACAATATTATATCAATAGCATAAAAAAGGCTCTTGACAAAATCCAACATACGTTCATGTTTAAAAATAATATCTCAGAATACTAGGAATAGAGAAAATAGTCTTATCCAAGAGGCTAGAAAAAACGTTTTTATTTTTTTTAAATAACAAAACAAACCTGGAACTCTGCATTTTACTTCAAGATATATTTACCAAAAAATGCTCCAAAACACACACAAGGATAAATGCAAAGAAGGATTATTACAGTACTGTGTGTTAGAATAAAATATTAGAAACAATCTACATGTCTACAATAAGATAAATAAATGGTGCTATTTTCATAGGATGGACAGCCACACAGCAGTGAAAATACAGTACTAAACTCAAATTGCATGTGTCACTACATACATATCCTCAAAACAAAATGCCCCCTGAAAGGAGTGTTACACAGTACAATATGCACAATAAAATATTATACACTTATATTATAAAACCTCCAAAACTTTAGTATGTAATGCTTGTGGTTATAACAGCATACTGAAATGAAATTAAAACACCTTAAGAATTTTCATCACCAAATGTTCGTTAATGATTCCTTTTTTAGAGTGAGGTAGAAGAAGACTAGGATGATGAAGCATAGGAAGCTTCAATTTAGGTTTTATTTTTTAAAGAGCATTATTGCAAAACAAGATCCTAAACACTTGCAAACCAACGGGGTGTCCATGAAGACGCACTTGTCAGGTGTCCTGCTGTCTCGGCCGCCGCAATCTGCAGTCGGTCAATGAGCTGCTGCTGCTGTGGCCCTTTCCACAGGCTGTTCCCTCCAATGACTGGACAGAGTGAAGGCAGAGGAAGGCAGATTTATAATCAGGACACATGCCACTTGCCACGTAGGTGTCTTCGGTTCCATAAATCCCAGGCAGACCTGGCAAAATTTAGAACTGCCATGTATTCTACAGCATTTCTTCCTTCCATCTTTCTCTTCATTTCTCTTGCACACGGTTCGAAGCGCATCGTGGTCCAATGGCAAGTGTAACCTCCTCTTGCTCGCTTCACATTTTTCCAATAAATCTTACAGGTTTAATCCCATCTTGAAGTCCTTCTCAGAAGATCCGGATTAACACAAGCAAATATGACAAACAGTATAAATTTCAATGAATGAGATTCAATTAATCTCTATAATGAGTATACTGGTAAAGAAACATTCATTCTGTGATTCACAATTGTATAGTTTAATTTGGTAGTTGGACTATGGGTAATTTATATTCTTCCTTATAATTTTCTATATACTTCAAATTTTCTTCATTAGGCATTTGTTATTTTGTGATCTGGAAAAAATATATAGAAAAGACTTCACATATCAAAATAAACCAAGATAAATATGCCACAGAACCTTATTTTCAACATACCATTATTTTGCTAAAATTTTACAATGTGACATGAATAGTTAATATTTTTGGACTAAATTGTAACACTCATATACTTTTCCATATATATATATGTATATATATATGATCTGCTGACAGTAGACATTTATTCTAAAAATTAGAAATCTGAGGCAGAATCACCTCTGTCTGCTGATTTAAAAAATATACTTTCAAATATGTATGCATCTGCACATACAGCTCTCTCATCTTTAGTAAGGGGGGGAAAGGTACAGACATATTGTCCCTCTGCTCTTATTGGGGACAATATTGCTCTTTCATCATTTCTTTTGCTGGTCATTTTAGTCAGAATTTCCTCCCAGTTTCCTTATTTTACGGGAAGACTTGATGGCCCACTCCTGGGCAAGCATGCCAAGTCTGTTAAAGATAAGACTTTAGCCTTTACCACTCTTGAAGCACAGTTCACATGCAAAGTCACTATTCTATTGCCACCTCCATTGGTTCCAATGATAACTTTCTTTACAGAACCACTTCTGTAGGAACTCTGTCTAGCACATATTCACTGCTTTCTCTAAATACTTGCCATTTTTAGTACTTGAAATGTTCTTTGCAGTCTTTTGAGTTTATTTAAACTTATAAATGTCTTCAAAATATATTTAATTTTTCAACTTTGAAACAGTTTTTCAATCATCACATTATATCACTGTACATTTCTTAAAGGTTTGGGGAATAAATGCTATCTTGAACTTTATTTTCTGCTTCACAACTGTTTTCTAGTTATTTGATATTCTTAAGTAGTAAATGCTTTAAAAGAAGAGACTATATCATTTAAGTAATTTTTAAGCTCTATATAGTATACAACTAGAGTTCTCAAATGCATGAATGTTTGATTAATGAGCCACAACGCTTTTACTCTGGAGAAAGCTCAGAGAGAAGCATTCACCAGTCATTTAAAATGCCATTCACTGCTTTGGGAGTATAAATTAGCACAAGTTTTTTGTAGGCCACTATATATATATATATATATATATATATATATATATATATATATATATATATATATATATATATAATAATTATATATATAAATATTATATATATAATTATTTAAAGATGCATTCATTTTATTAGAGCAATGTCATTCCCAGAGATTTATTTAAAAGATGGTAATTTGTTTGTGAACAAAGATTTTTCTATATGGATGTTCTATGAAGGATTTTTTAGAATTTGAAAATTATGAAGTTATAAGTTCAAAAACAAGGATGTATTAAGAAAACAATATTATGACCATAAAACAAAACACTATTTAGTCATTAAAATAATTCTTTAGAGAATATTTAAACACATATATAAATATGTGATGACTGATTTTGTCTAGAATGACAGTTTTGTATCTGAGACTATTTTATTAGTGGTCAAAAAATAAAGCTCAGACTTTTAAATTTTCTCTGTTTGGGCATCTTAGTTTATAGCCGTAGAAGGGGGGTGTTGACAAAATGTGTAAACTATTTATTTTTATTGATTTACACCAATCAATAAAAGGAAGAGAGAGAGAGAGAGAGATCAATTGTTTGCCTCCCAAATCCACCCCAATTGGGGATCAAACCCATAACTTCGGTATGTGCCCTGACCAGGAACTGAACCCACCATCTTTTGTTGTATGGGATGATGCTCCAGCCAACCGAGCTAGACCAAGAAGGACATGCAAACCACTATTTATTTTTAGCTGTTTACATCTGTATTCCTTTCTATGATTAGGCTTGTCTTTATTGAGGACCCTTTAATATTGCTGAAGCCAGAAGAAGCCTTTGCTCAAATTAAAAAAAATAACCTCTTTTTGTCATAGAATGGAAATATAATGCATTAGGCTTAATTAGTTTGTTGTAAGAAATGACCTAGCTACAACCTATCGCTTTAGTTTCTTTCACTTGATTAGTGACCCAGTAAGGGAAGGTAGGTGTCCTTGAGCTATAGCTGTATATTCTGGGAAGCACAGAAACGACTGTCTATTTGCTCTAGGACATTCAGCCAGCAAGTTTGCTTTCTCAGCATAACGTGTGCAAATGCAAGGATGGCAGACAGTCTGTTCTCATAGTGCCCCTGTAAGTACAGGTTCTTTCCGTAATATCAAAACACATCAATAACATTTAAGGCAGGTTTTTGAACTTGGCATTATTGACTTTTAGGCTCAGATATTTCTTTGTTGGAGGTGGGAATGGGATGCTGTCCTGTGCATTGCAGGATGTTTAGCAGCATTTGACCTCTACCCATAAGATGCTAAAAGCACCCTCTGCATGTGACAACAACAACGACAAACTCCAAATGTTGTCAATGTCTTCTGGGGGGAAAATAACCCCTAACTGAGAGCAACTGATCTAAGGAAAATTATAAAAAACTACATTCAAGAAAGATGGATAGGTCTGAATTTGTATCTTGATTCTATTACAGTTACCAACACTTACACTTTCTGATTCTGTTTCCACATCTGTAAAACTTGGGCAGCATTGGACATATCTATGTCACAGCCCACCACCTGTCTGAGACTCTTTGTGCCTCTCAGTGCGAAAATTTTCATTCTTATATAAGAGTAAGAACTCATTTCAGGAGAAATGTGAGAAGACAAGAGTGTTGTGTGGTCTACTCCTGCTGCACACATCTAAAGCTACTTGGTGAAAGTTTGTTTGCACACTAGTGTTAAGGTATGTCTGCCTTCAAAGACCCCAAAAGGAATGTTTCTTTCTTGAATCAATGAAGTCTGCATAGTTAATTCTATGTTTAAGGTTGCCTCCAGTTCAATCGCCTTCTATTCAAATGAAAACAACATTGCAATTGTCTCTTAACTCATTAAAAAAATAAAAAAGAGCTTCCTTTCATTCAACTTTATGGCAAATAATTGTGGTTTGTCCTACTGCAAACAAGATGTCAATTTATAATCATGACCACTTCTCCAAATATTATAATAAACTTATTTAAAGAAACTTAAAACAAGAAAAGTGAGTCATCCTCAATGAGTGATAAACAGGACTTAGTGTAATGATAGCTCTATTATTTTCTATATATAAAGCCTAAGAGTGAAATCTTAGGATACAAGCAAAGCAAAGAGACAGCAGTGGCAATACAGAAGAGAGTGAGCACAGCAGAAGTTAGAGGACATATGTCCATGTCATCATCTCAGAGACACAGAGAAAGAGACATCGATGTGAGAGAGCCACATCAGCTGGTAGCCTCCCACATGCCCCCGGACCTGGGGTAGGGAGCAAACCTGCAACCCAGGTACACGCCCTTGACCTGAAACTGAACCCGCAACTCTTTGGTACCTATGCTGTAATTACTGAGCAACACCGGCAGGGCTGTTTTCTAAAATTTATAACTGCTTTTATATTTTATATTTGAATTTTTCTGGTTCTGACTTCTTTCTGTTATTATTATTACCAATTAGAAGGTATATGCATTTATATTTACATTTTTACATACATACATACATGCATCTCTTTCTAAAGACTGAGACAAAATTAACCATTATAATATTTTCTTTTGTTTGTTTACATATTATTAAATAGTTAATGGTTTAACTTTCATGTTTCATTTTAATTCAGCTAACAGTTATTAAAGGCTTTCCATTAATCATGCATTAATAGTGCAACAACAAGAATAAAGATGAATTATTGTACATGGCCTTTCTAGGAGGTAAAAATACCAAAGGGCGGTAATTCAAACAAAAAAGTAGTAATGTGAGTGAAATGACATACCACAAAACAGGTGTAGTTATAAACTGCTAGAAAGAAACAGATGAATTATGTGGCAGAATTAGAGAAAGTAGATGTTTGTCGAAGCTTAACTTATCTAGAAAGTAAAAGAGAAGGAAGAGTAAATCATGGAGAAGTTATTGCATAAGCAAAGAATCCAGATATTTTATTCCTTTTGTCTTGAAAAGATGAAACAACAACAAATAATCACCATGAAATTCTCAAGGTGGTTTTAAATTCCAAACAGGACAACAGTAAAAACTATGGTAAGGGGTCTATATAGAGACAGCACTAGGTCATCCACAGCATGTAGAACAAGCCCATGTGGGTCTGTCATTCATGTCAGTATCATTCATCATGTAGATTACAGTGGAACAACCTTTTAGAAGCACACACTTGCAACACTTATGATAAAATACAAAGCCTTGTTGACATCATACTAAAAGAAAACATGCCACTGTGTAGCATGGCATCATGTGATTAAGAATAATTTTCTCCAAACCATGACCAAATGTATGTGTGCATACAGAAACTGGTGCATATTTTTTTGTGTTGGAAGGAGATACTGAAAGAAGAGGCATTATTTGCTGACACTTAGCACAAGAAATTTGAGGACTTGATTTAGATTATTAAAGGGAAAATGTCTTGATGGTAATAAAATTGTCTTGAAGAACAATAATTAAGCATAAATACATTATTTGCACAAATTATTCTTTCAGAAGTTTTTATAAAATCTCATTCAACATTCAATATGTCATCTTGACATTTTAGTGGACTCCTTGACTTCACTAAAGGGTATCTTCTTTGGCTCTGACTGAAATAAACGTTCCTAGCTATTCTACCAATGACCTAGCCACAGCCCTTTGAGTGAATAATACATTTTTTAAAACAAAAGTAAACCTTGAAATGAAACTTAAGAAAATGAATTCATTATATGACATTAAAAAAACAACTTTATATCAACTGTGGCATCAAAGAAAGTAGGAAATGCAATTGTTACACACACACAAATGCAACTGAAAACTTATCTGAAGCCTTCTTTAAACAAGCAAAATCACCCTTAAAAATACACACACACACACACACACACATATGTATATATATGCTTCTATGCGTATCCAAACTTATAAATCAAGCCTACCTCAATCAGGTGTTGGGACTCACAGAGTAACAGAGGTGGGTAGAAACCTGTCAAGCTTTGTAAGCCCATTGTACTTCATCTCAGTTACCCACACTATTCCTTCATCTGCCTCCCTTTGCATGACAGTGCAGTTGAGTACAACTAGCTTCTACCTTAACTGACTCCAAATAGATAGCAATATGAAACCCTATAAATTCAACAGCAACATACACAATACAGCTCTGAGAATTGGAGCAAATAACTATTCCTACTTTTATAACTAAACCATTAAATAAATCTCTAGAATAGAACTAATCATTTTATAATATATTTTTTCTCTAGGATTTAAGGCAACTAAGATAACTGAATATTAATGAATTACTATATTTCTTAGAGGACAAAAACATCATTTTTTTTTCCCCATTTCCTTTTCAAGAATGTGCTTCCTACCTGCTGCACCTATAAAGAACACCAATTGCAACTTCTCTGTCTCTTGTCTCTTTAGACTTCGTGAGAATGATTGATTATTCTGCTGTGACCCCCTGCTCCACATTAAAGCTCAGCTTGAGAGGAGTAACTAAATATACCGACTGCATTTTCTCTATATGATAGGCATTTTTTGTTATGTTTGACCACGTCATGATTGAATACTTTTTGTATGTTTGAGAATTTTCCCAAAGAAAAATACAGAAATTTGTCTTCCTTGCCAGAATGCATAGCTTTAACCTAGGCTCTACAGATCATAATCAGTACAGGAACCCTTAATCTGGAAACTGGTCACGAGGAGAAGCTAGACATCATTATCATGCCTCGGGTGGCTACAGCAACATTCCAGTTTCAGTACCAGGTTGGCAGTAGTTCTGGCAAGACTGCCCAGTGGCAGCATGTGCGGGGCCAGCTGCAGTGTTTGTTCCTGGAACTGACTGGGGTCCGTATGTTTCCACTGGAACAGTCCTGCGGTATCATGCGTCTGAGTGTGAGTCATTGAACCCTGGTACTTAGGCATTCCTTACGATTGATTCCCTAGCTTTCGTAAAAGTCGTTGATGGATTCATTTGCCCTTGAGACAATTTAAAGAATGTCAGTGGGGAAGAGGGAGGGAGGAGTGGGGACTGGGTGAAAGGAGGGATTAGCCAAAGCATATATATGTATAACCCATAGACACAGACATCAGTGTGGTGATGGCCAGAGGGAAGAGGGGCAGGGGATGGGTGGAGGTAGGCGAAGGGATAGAAGGGGAATGGGGACATCTGTAATAGTGTCAACAATAAAAATAAAGTTTAAAAAAAAGAATGTTCTTGCCCGGCCGGGCATGGCTTAGCGGTTGAGTGTCGACCTAGGATCCAGGCGATCGGGGTTCGATTCCCGGTCAGGGCACATGCCCGGGTTGTGGGCTCGATCAATGACTCTCTCATCTGATGATGTTTCTGTCTCTCTCTCTCCCTCTCCTTTTCTCTCTCTGAAATCAATAAAGGTATATTTTTTTAAAAAAACAACAAAACTTTAAAAAAAAAAAAAAAGAATGTTCTTGCTGTATGCCAACAAAAAACACTGCGCTAATACAAATTTTAAAGCATATAAAATAGTTAATTGCTTCAGGTTATTTGAAATAAGTGATAGAGAACTTGTGTTGATGAGAACAGAGAGCAGAAAGCATTTGAAAGCAGAACCCCTGCCCACAGATGTAGGGAATTAATGAATATTTTCCCTTTTATTCTGCTAGGGATAATATACTTTTTCTCATAATTCTACACTTTATGACACTCTCACTTTATACTCTGAAATGCAATATAGTTCAGGTATACAAAGTAAAATTGGTCTCTGTTGGAAATATAGTTAATATATAATTCCAGGTTGTGGCGTATTGTTCAAAGATGTTACCTTGCTCCATACTGGCACACCATTAATCTTTTAGAGAGATGTCTGATGATGCTGAAGAGTCTGTTTGATTTTTATGTTATCAGGGTTTTCAATAAACTTTTCAAATGAGCGTAAGCTTCTGCTTATATCGTTTCTATATGATTGCTTTCTTTCTAAAAATATAACGACACGGTCAGCTTGCTTTGTAAGGACTTTGGGAAGAAAACAATTCACGGACAATGGTCCTGAACCATTGTTACTTGTAGACATTTTTTATAACAATATAGAGGAAGTGTTTTGTTTCAGCAGAAAGAAAAATAAATTTTTAACATAGAAAATTTGACAGAAAGAGATTTCTCCTATAAAAGGGGACTGAAGTTCCCCTTCATATCACAGTTTAAAGAGTAATGCTGATGCCAGGTAGAGAACTGAAATAACAGAAAGCACAAGCATTGTGTGCTTGAGTTAGAAGAGAGATGCAACATTAAGCAGGCATCCCAGGGATTAACTAGTCCATGTTAATCCTTCTCTGGGACTAGTAATCAGAATCTCTGACATGGGAAGCAGACATCCTAGAGCAGATGGTGTGGGTAAAGAGGGATGTGGGGCATTCAGCAGAGATCCTCACCAGGGAAGCAGAGTCGGTGGGCAAAGAACTCAGTCTACAGTGATCAAAACCAATTGCAGAGAGCGAAATGAAGATGAGGTTAGAAGCTAGTGTGAGTATTGCTTACAAATGTTTCCCTTTATGCATATGTAAGTTGTTTATAGTTATCTACCTATCATTTATGAAATGATCTCTGTGTGTGGGTGTATATATATATGCATGTATAGATGTATATATGTATAAAATAAAATCATCATTACAGCATTAGCCAGCTCCATAAAATTGTAAGAGAAAGAGAGCCTTTCTACATGGTTTTATGTTAGTTACATGGTTCATATATGTACCTTATGAGAACTAGAATCAGGATTCTAGTCCCTAAGCACATACTTTTCTATGTTATAAGGGGTGTGTTTATATCTGGTCAGTCTTTAAATGAAACAGTCATAGAAAACTTAAGAGTATTTCCAGTAAAAACAACACACATAAAATAGTGGAAGAAGCATATTTCTCAGAAAATAGAAGTAGAAAGAGAAAAAATAACATCGGTAGAACATATACAGGAAGTGTCATAATACATTTTAGTCCAGATAAACGTATGTGTGTAAGATGCTCCACATCTGTATGATGAGATCAGAAACAATCTAGCATCAGCTTTCAGTGAGATAAATCAGCAGACAATCGAATTGGTATCCTATTGTACTTTTACAGTGAAAGAAAGTTTTTACTAATATAAACATGACACTTTGCCTTGATTAAACAGTTGGGACAGAATGTGTCACCTGAGCTTGAATCCCTTCAATAAAAGAGAAGATATGCAAAGTCTCAGTACATTATTATTCTTTATGAATCCACGTAGTTTTATTGGAATATGTAATACACAGTTGACTTGATAATTGTGAAATTAAAGAACATAGAAAAGACAAAAGGTCAATTGTCCTATCACCAGGAATTCCATTGCACATGAACTCATTACATTACTGCTATGGGCTGAAGTGCTCTCCCTTCCCCGCAATACCCCTAATACCTCAGAATGTGAATTATTTGAAGATAGAGACTTTAAAGAGGTGAATAAATTAAAAGGAAGCCTTTAGGGTGGACCTTAATCCAATATGACTGCTGGTCTTAGAAAAATACGGAAACACAGAAAGGCATCAAATATGTGCCCACAGAGAAGAAAGGTCATATGAAGATGCAGTGAGAAAGTGACCATCTGCAAGCCGGGGAGAAAGGCCTCAGAGGAAATTAGATCTGCCAACACCTTGATCTTGGACTTCTAGCTCCCAGAACTGTGAAAAATTAATTTCAGTTGTTAATCCACCCAGTCTGTAGTATTTTGTGATTATCACCCCTTGTAAACTAATGCACTTACTATTGAATATATTTTGGCAATGCATATTAATATAATCTATGCATACACAGTATATGGTATTCAACAAAAGTGATTCATTTTAGTCTATTACTGTATATCTTTAATACATGTTAATGATTCATACCCATTAATTTTCTATAAACTTTAACATTTTGAATTAAAAGTAAAAGCCATATCAAAAGGAGCTGAAATATGAATACCATTTGTAAATTTTTATGTCAAAATGATTAAAATCTAGTTTTCTAATAAGAGTATATTAACTATGCATTTTACTTGAATGTTTGCTCAGAGCAAGGTAACTTTGCAAAGTTTCTCGGCATGATTTCACAGTATAAATTTTACAAATAATGCAGATATCACTATCTCTAACATCATACAATATGTTGTAAACTACAAAATATCCTTTATACTGAACACTCCTTACTTTGGACAGTGTGCCATAGACTGACTGAATATTAAAATACAATTCCATTTGATGCTTACTGAAGGTTTTCTTCTATAACTTCCTTTTCCTGACCTTATTTACCAATTTCCACCCCCAGGAAATACCTATAGAGGTAATACCTAGAGAGAAGTGATGGCAGGCTTATTTAGTAGGAATGTATTTTGCCTGCTTCATAAGAAAGAAAGAGATTAGTAGTCCTAGAAATAGAGAATCTACCAAAAATTTTTGGTAGCCGTGCTCATCAATTTTGAGAAAATGGTTTAATGAAAACTGATATAGTGAAAACTTTTTCCAATTATCACCCTACTCATACATTGAACAAGCAATTCTACTTCCAGAAAATTTTCCCAATGTATTGCATTCTTAATTTTAAAACGCTTGTGAGACTTTATTTAGTACCCACTATGGCACAGAGACTGACACATAGCTTTATATATATACTAAATGTTTTAAAAATTAGTGCAACAGTATCTGAATGATCACTTTAGTATTTATGTATTACAACATAAGCAACTCAATTAATTATATATAGCTTAGCTTAGGTCTGGGTACTAAATAAAACTATGATCAAGGGAACAAAATGGCTCATTATGGACTTAATCGTGCTGCAAAAATGAATTGTAAAACTGAATTCTCGTCTGGATATATTATCCGAGTATATTACAGACAAATTGCTTACCATAACTTAATGCACTGACGGCAGTATATTATTTTATTTTCACATTAAAATGTGAGATGAAAATATTGAAACTGTAATTCTAATTGTATTACCAAGCACCTATGATAAATTGAGAATTAATCATGCATTTTAAAACAGACAGAAGACAGTCTTTACAAACCTTTATATACCACGTGACTAGCACATGTAAGTAAAACTATTTATAAACGTCTGTGAATTTCTGATGCAATGCAGGGAATGTAGTTGCATTAGCTCTCTAATTTGGAGATGATGAGAACAAGTTCTTAACACTGTTTTCTAGTGACAAGCCTCAGTTGGAATTTTGTCTCCCCTGGATATTATTATTCTTGTGAAAAATTTTGAAGACCTTTTTCTCATTCTTGGAAACATT
Organism: Miniopterus schreibersii; assembly: GCF_964146895.1. Classification (NCBI taxonomy): domain Eukaryota; kingdom Metazoa; phylum Chordata; class Mammalia; order Chiroptera; family Miniopteridae; genus Miniopterus; species Miniopterus schreibersii. The sequence continues at coordinate 61,916,551 of NC_138106.1, read as the reverse complement.
TTTTTTTTTTTTAATCAAACCACAAAATTCAATCAAATATTGCAATTTTGTTTGAATCTTGGGAGCTTTCCTGAAAATCGGGGGAAGAAAAATGTAAACAATGCAGCCACAGGTTTACCATTTGATTTGGCAATTATGACAATGTGTTTTCTTTAGTATTTTCTGAAAATATAAATTAATGATGTAAATAAAATAATAAATAAATGCCTGGTTTTTTTTTACAGTCCTTACGGTTTTAACCATCCTACTACCTTGATAGCTCTTTGAGATTTCCTGACTTCTTTTCATCTGGAATTATTTAATCACTCCCTCTGACCCTGGCCAATCTTCATTCCAAGATTGGTTTTGACTCTTTTGGTCACCATTCTGAGTCTCATTTCACCATAATATTTCAACTCTGGGTATACATTGAGAACCTTTACATATTATTAGTTAGTGTTCTGGTGGCAAAGCAGGCCTTTCTTACTCACCTGAATCAAAACAGTACTTGCTTCTTCCCTGTTGGTAGAAATAGAGTTTGGTCACTAATATGACTTAAGAAGAGAAATATAATAGTTAAATATCATAGCCCCACTCTTCTTAGCAGTGATTGGGAGTAAAATTGTTACCAGAGAGGGGACCAGGCCCAGAGTGGATCTGCCTCGGGCTGGCCAGTAGTGTGTGGGTTCTTGACTTCGTGCAGGAAAGATTTCACAACATGAGTCCAGGTGATTTTGAGGGTATGTTTATTACAGCTGGGGACAGTGAAACAAGGAAGGGCTTAGGATAGAAAAAGCATCAGGAGAGAGCCTAGACAGGGTTGCTCTTGGGAAGTCAGAGAAAAGGGGGACTTGGAGGCAGGTTCAGGGGGTTAGCCCAGGACAAGCTGCCACTGCCCATTGTTCCCCTGGTTGCAAATCTTGTGGGGTCCCTTGCAGTTTAGGAGATACACTCCTGAGAGGGAAGAAAGGTGTGAGCATGCACTCAGGAGGGAGAGGGTGCCCTGGGTCCTTAAGGCATCTTGAGGGTTTTAAAGGCTGGGAGGTCTTAGGAGAGGATCTCATTAGAATAGTCATCTGCTGTAAGCTGGTGCACCAAAATGAGATTTATTCCCTAACTTCAACTGTCCTTGGGTGGGGTTGGCACAAATGGCACTAATTGGATTTTTGTTATTTCTCTCCCTGAGTAGGGTGATTTAAGCTATTTACCCTCTGGTTGGGGAGAAGTGTAAACCAATTTACTTTTAAATGCCTTGGGTTAGGGAAGATAGGATTTTACTAGATGGCTGTAAATTGCTTGGCAGTTTAACTTCTGTTCCACTTGTCCTGGCTTACTAACTTGTCTCAAAATGGCCCGATTTTTATGAAAAGAAACAGTCTCTCTTCTATTTTACTTTTGATGCATATTATTTCAACTGTCACTGCATTTTCTATGATGATCTCTCTATAAGGAATGAGAGTGATAAAATTGACCAACAGCCAAACTGGGTGACTGGAGCTCTTCTGCACTGTTCTGTGAGACCACCCTCTGTTGCCACTTCCTATTCCTCGTAAGAGAAACAGATGATAGAAAAAAACAAATCAAAATACTGTCCTATCATATTAAAACATATGCACTCCCTCATTATTTATGCTTAAATATAGCACTCTGAGTATTCTTAAATACTCTCTTCTTGATTTAGAGTTCTTGTTCAGAATATAAATTCTCTATCTTCCGAGGCTTTTGTTGAGTAATATATCTGTTTATGCTAATTATAAATGCCATCTGATGGCAAAGTGTACTTTCCTGTTTATGTATTTCTTCCAAATCCTAGATTTTGTTTCTTCACCTTAATTGTACATACTGTTTTCAATCTGTTCACAATAAGTAACAGTGATGTGTTTTTTTAATTTCTTTTATGGTTTAAAATAGCAGTGCTTGTACGTTTTATTTTCTTGATTGCTAAGAGGTTTCTTTTGCTTATTTCTGACTTTATGTCAATATTTTAAATGATGGATTTTTACATAAATATAACCCTGTGATAGAAAGTTTTTATTTAGCATGCAATATAAGATGAAGTGCACCAGACATTAAGGAAGAATACAGGTTGACTGAAAGATTTCTTAGATCTCTTTGGATGGTGTTATAAATATCTCTAGGTGTTAGGTCTGCCATAAATATCTCCCATTCTTATGATAGTCCTGGTAAACCCCAACTACTTAGATTTTCACTTTGGTATTCAGATAACTTGGATCCATTTGTGTTGCAGTGTGGTCTTAATGGCCATAGAAAATAGTCTTTGTTCATAAGCAAATAGCCAAATATGTGTACACCAATCACATGCATTTATTAATAAATGAGTCAGAAAATTCCCTTTGATTACTCTTTTTTAACATTTTGTTTTGTTATTAAACATTAGTTCTGTGTTTGTGCTATACTAAAACCTTTGCCCAAGTGTTAGTACCTCACACTTCGCTGATAATAACCATCCTTACTTGTTTGCCCTAGGAACTGATGTGTTACATTCCTTCTGAAGTTAAGCTAAACTATTTATTGCAAACAGGAGAACATAAAGACATTTCCATTTTTAGCAGCCACTTTAAGCAGAGAGGTAAGAGTCTCCTTGCTAATGAGTACATTTCTTTAAAGGCATTACAAATTGATGAATTTAGAGGAACAGTGTAAACCAGTGTAAATTTCAGCTTTACAACCCAGGGATGTCTCCTGTGGTCATAGCTCTAATCACCACTGGAAATATAAACACATACTCCTAAAGAGGTAAATCTCTCTGGAGTTCCCTCACCACCTAATTTGTCTTAAATCACCTTCTGAGGCTTTTTCTTTTAGCCAAGATTCCAAATTTCAGTAGAGATTGTTCATAGAGCCCTAACTGTGCAGAAACACTTTTTTTAAAGATATGTTTTTATTGATTTTTAGAGAGAGAAGAAGGGAAGGGGAGAAGGGAGAAACAGAAACATCAGTGAGAGAGAAAAACATCGATCAGCTGCCTCCTACATGCCCCCTAGTGGGAACCAAGCCCACAACCAAGGCTTTTGCCCTGGCCTGTAATCAATCGAGCCAGCAACCTCTTGGTGCATGGGTTGCTACAACTAAGCCACACTGGCCAGGCTGTGCAGAAATAATGTTTTAAAAGTTCCCTATAGTTCAACAACTTACAATTTTCTACTATAACTGCAGAAATTTTATTGCTCTCTTAGGTTGTCAATTTTTGCTTCATATGAGCTTCTATTATTAGATGCATAGACGTATATAATTAAGCCTTCCTGGTGTATTTTTTCTTTTGTCACTCTAATATGTCCCTCTTTATTTCTTTTCTGTAAAATTGTTTGGGAACTTTGTTTAACTGTACTTTAAAAGTCACTCTAGACTTGTTATGTTTTTTATTTGCATGTTATATTTTTTTCTGTTCTTTTACTTTTGATTAATCTTTGTTTTTATATTTAAATTGTATACTTTAGCATATAATAATTCCTGTTAAATCTGTGTTATAGTATGTATGTTGGATTTTACCTTGGATATTTCAAATATGTTACTTTCATTAGTATATTAGGATAATTACTATTTAATTTAATTATTTATATGGTTGAATTTAGGTCTACTGAATTTATCATTTCTTTTTTTATTGTTCTCACTTATTTTTTCAGTTCTGTCTTTTCTGTGATCTTCTTTATTATCTGAATAATGTTAAGTTCTATATTGGTTTATGGGGTATAGTTGCTCTAGGGTTTACAACATATATATGAAACCTTTCAAAGTCTGTTTATAGTGAGACAATTTTTTTTTTTTAAATATATCTTTATTGATTTCAGAGAGAGGAAAGGAGAGGGAGAGAGAGATAGAAATGTCAATGATGAGAGAGTCATTGATCGAGCCCGCAACCCGGGCATGTGCCCTGACCGGGAATCGAACCCCAATAGCCTGGATCCTAGGTCAATGCTCAACCGCTGAGCCACACCCTGCAGGGCAGTGAGACAAATTTTTTATTATTTTAAGCCACACATGGTACTTTATTATTGCATCCATAAGAAGCTAATACATTACATTTTTTTTGTCTCTCTCAATAGTGTCTTACCAGGGAGTTCTGGAAGAGTGGCCTACACTCTATGCAGTACTAAGAAAGAAAAGAGGGAGGAGGAAATAACCTAGTAAAATCACCTTTGTATGGATCATATTTCCAAGTTTTGGAATCCCTCTTAATCTACATGCTTTTGTTTATTTTTAGAATCCTTACATAGTTCATTAGTATGCAACAGGCTTATGACAACATTTGCATCAAGCACTCATCTTTAACTTTTCATTTCTGGAATTAAATTTATTATTCTATTCTATTTATTTTAGATTTTATTATCAAATCAGAGTTATTTTTATCATATATTTTCATTTAAAAATTTCATGAGATTACCTTCTTTATTTTTCTCCAGTTCATTTAAAAAGTACAGAAAAAGCCAAGAATAAAGATTTGTAATTGTCATTAAAAATAAATCTTTCTCCCAGTTATATGTCAATTTTAATTAGTCTTTTGACATCAGAGCCATGAGTGACATATGAATTGATTAACTGGTGCCTCTGCCAGCCTACATCAAGGACCTCATAAAATATTTTTATCAGGGATTTTTCTAAATTCAACACATAACATATCTGTGAGTTCATTTGCTCTACCAATAATTCTATGGCACACACACATAAAAAGGAAATAATGCTAGTGTGCAAAAGCTTGCAGTTACTACAGAATTTTTATATTTTTGATACAATGTATTCTAATATCCAATAAAAAGGTAATCTAGGTTCTCTTTCTAGGTTAAGCAAATTTTGGATATTCTGGGCTATAAAATGATAAAGAGATACTTTTTATAAACTGCAGTCATTCTCTGAGCCTTTTTTTACATTAATAGAAATAATACACATGCAAGAAAGATACAGATTAGGCTGAATATTAAAAACTTTTTTTGACCAAGGAATTCTTTTTATGAAAATATTTATTAATATTTGGGACATAATGTATTATTTTATCATTTGTTTTTCAAAATGGTATATTTGAAAATATTGTCGGTAGTTATGCTTCAACAAAAACTCTTTGTGCTGATATCAATTTGGAAAATACTGAACTGAATGAAGTTTACAATTTTTACTAGAGAAAATTTTTACTACTCAGGTTCTTCAATACATTAATCAACAAATGAATATAGTATTTAGTTTTTCTGATTTACTTAGCTAGGAAAATTGAAATAAATAAAATAAATAAAGAATATTCACTACATACATCCCCCAGAAGCATATTAGTTTACTCATATATCATTTAGTATTAGTAACTTGGAAAATTAGTATTTGGTAAATTAGTAAGTTGTTTTCAGAGGAGCTATTAGAAAGGCAAAACAAAACAAAACAAAAATATTCTTAAAATATTTGCTAGGGAAAAACATGTTCTTGATTTAAAAACAAAAATAAAAACCAGAAAACAAACAAAGACTTCCTAGGATTCAGGAAATACATTAGGTTCATAACTCCTGGACAATTTAATATAATGCTTTGTTTAAGTAATCAGAATCTTTCTGAATATAGGTCAGTTAAGTGAAGGTCAACATAATTTTTTTAAAAAATAAAGTGACAAAATTATTTAATCAGTCATATAGTAAAAATAGCTGAAATTTTAATTCATGTAGATGAAGCTTCCTCACTGTAAGTTGACTGAGTTTCATTTTTGCTCTGTCAAGTGCTTTCTTCTGATTCTTTTGTTCATAATTCTGAACACACTTATATTTCTCTTTACTCATTCCAGTTCTAAAATTACCTTTGATGCTGTGCCCTTAAGTAATAGGGCTAAGCACACAACAAAAATATTTATTATATTTATTTAGTAGTAGCTGCCATAAATTATTTAGAGAGCCTGCACGAATAAGAGATCCAATAACAAACACATTTAGAGGGAATAATCATTATGATTTCTCTACTAGAAAAGAGTAAGGGTTGAAGAATTGAACAAAGGAGCAATGGGCATCTTTATAAACCATGAGGGAAACACATTCTGACTCCTTGGGGAGGGAGAGATGAGTCTATCATGATTCCTACTTTTTTTATTAAGAAGGTGTTGGACCCACAATATCAAGACCATGAATTCATTTAAAAATCATTAACAGTAAAGTAGCCATGATGTTGAAAACATCATGTATGTACAATATATGTGTTGTAGATTTGTTTGAAGAGAAGCTTGATGTGGTTGTTTAGACATTATGCTTATAAATGACCAAAAAATTAAACTTAAGAGCAGGAAAGAAAATTAGACCCAAGTCAAGTCCTTTCTGAAATGAAATAAAATCATTTGGCCTTTCTCCATTATGCAAATAGAATCTGGACATAATTTTTTTTCTCTTAACTATTTGAAATCATGAGATAAGATGTCACACACAATGTGGGTTGTGAAACTTGACAAAACATAAGATGTAGCTAAATGAGGCAGAATGGAAGTATAATTCCAGACTGAAGAAAATAGTAGGGTAAAGTGAAGATCTTAAAAATGATTGAGAAAAGTTTGATTGATAGATTTTCTATAGATTTCTTCATTCTTCCAGAGCTTGACATCCTATTAGATTTTCAAGGTACCTTTTAAAAATTCAGACTCTTAAAAAAAATTATCTATCTCTTTGAAGACATAAAATAACATGTTCAACACCCACTATAGAATATTAACCATTTTCATGCATTTCAAAAACATCCAATAAATAAATATTTGCTGATAACAGTAGATTGGGATGGTGTAGAAATTTTAATTTCTTTATTTTTTACTGCTTTCTATCATCCACCAAATCATAAATAGATATACTGGAGATATAACTAATAGTATTTAGGGAGGTTCATAAAAAAAGTCATCAAAAGTTTACTAAAAATGACAGATTCTACAAGAACGGAAACATGAAGAGTCTATAGTATCCATGCTAGGGCAAACACAGGAGCTAAAAAAGCACCAATATGGTTCTTATATCAAGACATGTGGCTGATTTGCATGAGGATATAAATTGGAAGATAACTGAAAAACAGCATGTAACATCAAAGGTAGAATCTTTAACCAAAGTATAGATTTGGGTAAAAGCTGGAAAGTTAAAATTTGAAGGTGAGTCTGTCAGAGTGATGCACTTAGAATTTCATCATTGTTGATTCTCTTAAGGAGAAAAATCACAATAAGCAAAGCAGGGAAAATGCAAGTACTGCAAGAAAGGAAAAGCAGCCAGGGGCATGAATTATCCTGCACTGGACTGGAGCACCAGCCACTGAATAATTGAGAATTGACTTCAGGTTGAATGTTGAGTTTTCACTGTGTGCATAAACTCTGGAGCCCTTAGGTGAAAATTTGATTTACATAGGTTAGATCAATAAATAAAAGATAAACATAAGGAATAAATTTAAAAAAACATCTTTAGCTTGATATCATGTTCTTAAAGTTCATTTGGTTGAATTATTTGTGGGGGACCAACAGTCAAACTCTTCTCATTTTCAATCAAGTATGTAAGCTACTCTCTTACATAATATGAAAGAAAAATTAACAAACAGTGCAAACAATTCATTTAGGCACTTAGAAACTATTCTCTAAGTTTATTCAAAATGCAGTTTTAGAAAAAAAATAAATGATAACAGCAGTAGGGTTATAATTTTATGAGATATTTTTCATCAATTTAATACATAATGTTTGGGTTTTTTTTTTCAGTTTAAATACTATTGAATTTTATTTGTAATATTTCTTTTACTTTATTTTTTGCATCACAATCTAAAACTTGTGTAATAATAATGATTTATTCTTTCTAAGAAGATTTATTGTTTTTATTGCTAAAGTCAATAAAAAAGAACAAATTGTTTTCTTGTATCACAATTATTTTATTTTACATTATTTTTTTTTAAAAATTATTGACTTATTTTTAGAGACAGGAAGGGAGAGAGACAGATAGAGAGGGAGAGAGAGAAACATCAATTTGTTGTTCAACTTATTTATGCATTCATTGGTTACTTCTTATATGTGCCTTAACCTGAGATCAAATCCATAACCTTGACCTATCAGGATGACACTCTAACCAACGGAGCTACTTGGACAGGGCTTAAAATATTGTTGATTTATCTTAAAATCTTTATTTTGCAATTTTTGTCATGAAATTCATGATAGGGAAAGATGAAATTATTTCAACAGGCTCCCATGCAGAATCAAAATTAAAAATGAGTTATTAACTCTTCTAGAAAATATATACAAGTTCTTTCAGGGCCCTTTTTATTTACCTTTGATAGCTAGTCAACTTGCTACACATATTTTAAATCCACAGATGTTCTACTGAGATGAGGATAGATCAGAATGGACGGGTAGAAAGAGTTTTAAAGATACACAAAATCCACTGAGCCCTAGCCTATTTGGCTCAGTAGTTAGAAAGCAGGTCTGAGACTGAAGGGTCCCTGCTTTGATTCTGGACAAGGGCTCATACCTCAGTTGCAGATTCTATCCCCAGCAACCAAATGATGTGTCTCTCGCACATCAATGTTTCTCTCTCTCTCCCTTCCACTCTCTGAAAAGCACTGGAAAAAATATCCTCGGGTGAGGTTAAAAAACAAAGGAACAATACAAACCAAAACAAAAACACTGAGAATATTATTAGTTCCTTGCTTGTCTCTTTAAAGACTATTTATTTGTTCTGTGTTATTTTGTTGTTGTTGTTGTTCTTCCAATATCATAGGAGACATGATTTGTTATATTACATCTGTATAATCTCTCTTGACTACAAGGCTTTTTATTCTTTATTATCACTATTAACACTTGATATAATTTTTCCCCTTTCCTTCTCTGGAAAGATTATAATCTATGTAAAGTTTTTATACAATAATGTTTTACATAATTTCATCATTTTCACACAATAATTTTAAGTAATAAATAAAATTATAAGGCCTGCAGTGCAATGATAAGAAATACAATCATATACTTCAGAACTTTAAGTGGTTTTAGCATCTATTTTGCCTTCTGATGAAGGCAGTCAGGTTCCTGGAATTTGTAAAATTTTCATGCTAAGCCAAGTTAATAAAAGAACCAAATGTAGAATCCAGTTCTTCCAATTTTTAAGTTCAAGTTGCTTATAAAGCAATATCCATTTATTTGTGAGCTTATTAATAGTGAGAAGACATGAGATTGAAGGAGTAATCAGTGGCAGTGTGCCTCTCAATCTTTTTTATCTTAACACACAGGGAAAATGGGTGGAACTGTTCATGGTGAGGGAAAAAACCCAAGGGTTCCAGGTACTTCATATACTACCCCACTATCCCAAGGTCTGTATGAATAAATATCTCAGTGCTCCTGTATTCCACTCAGCACATGAGCATGCTATGGAACAAAATATGAAAAACTATCTTAAACTTGTAAAAATTTATAAGACAAGATCTTAACTCAATCTAAAGAATGTTTTAAGATTTTTATTTTCTGTAAGTTAGAACTACTGAACTAGAAATGAAAGTACAGTGACAATAGCTTAAGTCATTATTGAAGATTATATAAAGAGCTCAGTTCAGCCAAGCTTTTCTTCTTTTTACCACCATATGAAAAGGCTGTGATGCCCCAGAGATTATGTTAGTGCTGGGCATATAATAGTAAATAACATCAAAAATTACAAATAACTATTAATTAGCTATCGAGAGGAAGGACTGTATTCTGAATGCTGTTAGAAGTTTAAAGGGAGTTATGTTCATAATTAAATCTAGAGCTTGGATCAGGAGGCATTATTAGACATTTCAAGGAATTAAAAAATATAGAAACCATTGTAAAACTAGAAGTGACAGCATCAGATCCAAGTTTTAATAAGATGGTTCTGCTATACTACACAGGTGGATAAAGTAGAATCAAGACCAATAGGCCGGGTGATCAGTTAGGAATTAATGGTAGTATGTAAATAAGATGGTTATGGTTACTTAAATTTATGTAATAGGATTGGGAATGGAAATATTTGAGAGAAATTCGAGAGGTGGGTAAGATTTTGAAGGAAGGGGAGTGAAAAAAGCCAACGGTGAATGCTTTTGTATCACACTTTTACAAGCAGAAAGATAGGTTAGCAACACACATTAGAAAAGAAGAGGAGAATTAGCTTGAGTAGAGAAATTTATGAAGTAATTGCACATATTGTTTTGAACTGATTTAGGGACTACTGTTTAAACATAGTAAGTAGCCAGACATAAATATAGGAAAGAGGTCAAGACCAGAGGTGACGATTTTGTACTCACCAGAATAAGCTCTCACAAGTAGAATATTTAAAAGGTGAAGGTAAGTGATAGGGAAAATTTATGGAAAAACAACAATAAATAATAAATAAATAAATAAATAAATAAATAAATAAATAAATAAATAGGTGAAACAAAAACAGCCTACAAAAAAAATCAGAAGACGAGCCATAGAGTTCAGAGAAAAACCAAAAGAAAAAGAAGCTTTCAAGTAGTAGAATGAACTAAACTAATCACCCACTGACATATATTAGCTCATTAGATTCTGGTTTAGAGAATTAAAGAATTTTGAAATAATCATGATTGCTAATATTTATTGAGCAATACCTGAGTGTTGGCATTGAGCAAAGCTTTTGAAATGCATTATTTTAAGTACCTTGCAGAAGCCTACAGAATACACATGATTATTATTTCCATTGTACTGGTAAGGGGACATAATTATTAAGAATTTAAAAAAATTAAGATTCACATAGAGTAGACATGTGTATCCAGATTTGTCTGATCCCACAAAGGGCACATTTTTAAAAGAAAAAGAAAAACACAAGAAAGGATAAAAAAAAGAAAAACAAAACAAAGAGAAGAAAACTATGAAAAAATAAAATAAATAAACTAAACAAAAATAAAGAAAAAAAACAAAATAAAAATAAAACAAAGTGTGCACTTTTTAAAAATGATTTTTAGTGCTTAGTCAAGAATGAATTTTAGACACTTGCTCCAGAACCACTTGGATCCTGCCAATAAATAAATAAAGAGTAGATTCCTGGGCCCCACCTTAGAACTACTGAAGAATCCAAATCTGTTATGACATTTTAATAAGCAGCACAAGTGAAAATTAAAGTTTGAGAATCATAATAATGTTTCTAAAAAACTGTTCTGTAGGTCATGTCACTAAGTTTCCTGGTGATGTATTAAGTAGCCCTTATATAATTTGGTTGATGCAGAAGGAAAAGTATTAAAAGAAGTTTGAATACTTTTCTTCATATGTTTGAAACTAATGGCTAATTGTGATTTTCAAAGAATTCTATTTTTAAATAATCATTATGTTTTAAATTATGTAAATACAGTTTAAGAATGGTGTCAGTACCTTCCAGCAAACACAGATTTGTCTCATTTGTATTTGTTTACATTTGTGGAAATTGAAGTAATCATTGCTTGTTTGTGATGGGTTATGGTTTGCAGAAAGTGGGATAAATTAATCTGTAAATAGATTTGTTTCACAAAGCAATGAAAAGAAATATACAATTAGGAAGTATGCAAAATGACTGAAACTATATTGTTTTTATTTCTAATTATTTTTGTAAATTTCCATTTTAAAACAAATTCATCAAAACTTTCTATTTACTCTCTTTGTTAAATTAGTTGATTTCCCAAAAATATTACATGAGGAACAGATGATTTTGTTACTAAATGAAAAGAATAGCAATTTTAGGTTTAATTGTGGTGAAATGTTCAATCAATAAGTGTTTGTCTTTCTCCTTTACTTGATGATGTTACTGACATATCAAAGATAAAAATTGATGCAACATTATTAGGTAGTCTTATAACCATACATAAATGCTGAAACCGAACATGAAGAAATGGTTTCAGAACTGACTTTGACAATATCTTCTAAGAGGAAATATTTACCCTTTCAGATTTTGCATGTAATAGTCTCATTGATTTCACATTGACAAGTGATTGATCATTGAAAATAGTCTTGAGTAAAAGATCTTTCAGTAATTTTTGGGTCAATTTTCAATTGGAATATCCTAACATATATGACAGGATGAGTCAACATTTACTACTTTTTTCAACATCCTGTAATTTTAAGCAAAAAATGAAATATAAATTTAAGGAAACAAAACTAATCAAATATAAACTCTGACATTTGGCTTATCCCCACTGAACTATTATTATGCATTCCACTGGCATGAAGCAATCAAACTCAGGTATGATCTAGAATGTGCTGGATGAAAATTTATAGTTAGAGATATCAAAGAGCCTATTAATCATATAGAGTGAGCATGAGGATTATCAAGTATTGTATTAAAAATGTTATTTATGGCTAGGATTAAATACATACAAAACTAGGCTTCAGGTGATAAACACACAATATTCAGATGTTGAATTCAGATGAGTATTCTGATGTTGTATTATAAGTTGTACACTTGAAATATACATAATGTTACTAACCAATGTTTCCTCAATAAATGCAATTAAAAAAGAATGATAAACAAAACAAAACAAAACAAAAAATCCAGAGCATATCCCCATATAAACACAATGCTAAAACAAATTTCAAAACAAATTCAAAATATAAAAATACAGAGATGACATTTCAGCACACGTAGTAGTTCTAACCTATAAAAGATTAGAGTGTGATAAAATTCTTATTTACAAAAATACCTATAGCCCTTCAATTGTGGAAACTACCATTGTACTCCCATTAATCTCAATTAGGGATGAAATGGGATATCTCTTGAGAGATTCCTTATCTTACAATGTGTGTGTTTGTTCATGTTAGGAAAGACTAAGAGAACCTTCCTAAAGAAGATGAGGTTTATTGTTCTCATGAAACTTAAGAATTTTCCTATATCTGGCTAAAACATTTTCTTTTTGTACCAAGGTTATGGACTTTAATATGTAATTTTTTAATAGAGAAAAGGCCAGAAAGGAAGATAAGATGTAGAATAATGCATTCTATCTAAGAAGCAAAGGGCTAAATAACATCAAATCATTATTTATATGACCCATGTTATTATGAAATATAAATAGGTGGCCTAATGATTCATTTTATGTTTTCTGATCTTAGGAAGGCATAACCAAAAAATAGAGGAAGGGCAAGTAACTTAATTAGCAATGCAATTCTAAATTGTTTTTCTAAGAATGCAAGCTTATAGTTAATTGGTCATTTTTATTGATAAATACAATGAGGTATACTACCAGAGTTACCATTCTTATAAAATGATCAGGAACAGAAAATCCACAATGAACTCTCAAATTTGAAGGTAGTAACATTCTAAATTCAATGGTCCAAAGAGTAAGAAAAAAATTAGAGCTTTGATCAGGATAAGAAAAATGTCAAGATAGATAAAGATATTGGAAAATTATCTAAGGCAATATTATAGTACAGAGTATTCCATTGTGGGACTGTAATTTTTACTTTCTAAAATTAATTATAGTTTAAAACATTAGCTTCAGAAATATCTACTATATTTCTAAATATACAGTGGGAAGCAAACTATTCTCTTCAATAAGACTACATGCTAAAGACATGTTTATTTTGTTTTGTTTTCCATTTCATTTTTTTGTTGATGTGGAGTGATGGAGTTTTGTATAATAATGTGATAATGTTTATCTGATAGGGATTGAAACTGGTCTTTATATATGTATAGTTATATAACATAACCCTTTTACATATTATTTCTAGATTCAGATGATATTAATATGTAACATTACAAACATGACATGACAGATACTATTAGACTTTAATTACATGTTATTTATATTGGTGATTGAAGTCTATATTATATACATATAAAATTTAAAACAGAAATAATATAATTTTATAGTAAATGAAGCCTTTTAAATATTGGGATCTTCTGGGGGATTTTTTTTTTTAATTAAACTGTTTTTTGGTGCATAAATGTTTTCATGACTTATCTAAGTCATTACATGTAGAATTTATCAGATCTTATCTAATGATGTCTGTTGGTGTTAAAAGTATAATTATATGAGAAAGAGCTCTGAAACTGAAATGTAAAATACATCAAATATGGGATTCTACACTTGGAAATATATGCATCAGAACACCATATTTCAAGAAAAACAACTCTCTTCTGTTATCTATGCTTTAAATCTCAACACTCTGCATATCCTCACTTGTAGGTCAATATTTCTAAAGAAAAATGACACAACAGTGCTGACTGGTCTCACTTGAAATTCATAATCATGAATCTCACATGAGCTCTTCAACACTGTCAGCAGCTCACAAATATATTTGTCTGGTGAGCTTTCCTTCCCAATTCTGAAAAGACTATTTCATACCTCCTACTCCTTATCAACTCACTGTTCAATCCCCCATCAATTCTTTCAACTGAAAATATCGCCTCATATTTTATTGAAAAATATAAAAGGTATTGAAAAAAGGCTTTATCTTCCCACAATCACATCAGTTAACAACCTATATCTGAACCCAACATTTTTCCTTTGCTATCATGACTCTACTCCAAGATTCAGTTTACTTGAGTGCTAGATTTCATCACCTGTAGAACACTCAAACTCTTAGTTTTTGTGGTGATGACATTGTTACTGTTCTACAATGTCAATTTTTCCATGTCTTCAGAGTCATTGCCATCAGAGTACAATATACTTCCTTTTTTAGGTCTTGTCTATTTATAAACAAACTACTAAAAAGATCTTTCTTGACCACATTGCATTCTTTGAAAATGCTTTAATTCCCTTACTAGCAAAACATTCAATAAAGAAATCAAGTTGTGTACAGTCAATATCTCAACTTCCTCACTTTATAGTCTCTAGTCTTCCCATTCCATCTTTTCCAATTCAACAAAACTGCTCTTTGGCACAGTCATCAGTGACATTCATATTATAAAATTCAATGCTCAATTTTTGTATCTAACCCCACCTCTAAACACACAAGATAGTTTAACAACCTCTGTAATCCTGAGTTTTCTTTTGTGTTGTGGTTTCCATTACTAAAGTCTACTTTTCTTCCTATCTCACTAGATCTCCTTCTCACTGCCCATTGTTTTCCTCTTTGCATATGATCATATTTTAAATATTAACCTGGCTCAAAAGTCTGATATGGAATTCCTTTTCATCTCTATATCATGTTCAGACACAGAAAGGAGGCCAATGAGGCAAGATTAACACATTCAGAAGAGTCAAGTTTTGAAATGATGTCTTTTGATTTTTTTATTTACAATAGCGAGTCGAATTATAGTTTTCTTATTTAAAGAACTTAACCTGGACTAAAATATAAACATCTTACAAATAAGGACTCTCCTTAGATCTTCACCAGGTTGGTTGCCTTTGAACATTCAGATCCTTGCTCTGTCTCTAGTCATTAACAGGCATTAACAAACGACTCCACTGAATAAATATATTTACCCCCATCCCACCATTATTGTTCTTTATTATATCTATCTATTTTACTCTCTCTTAGGACCTATTTCTGTTGAAATGATCTTAATTACCTACTTTTCTTTTCTAGAATGTAGCCCATCTGTATTATCAATGCTTAGAAAAATGACTAATAAAGCATCTGGGACACAGGTGATCCATATATAGTTAAATGATAATAGCGTGGATATTCTAAAATATTAATATTGAGACATTAACATCTTTATTAAATGAGTAACTTTTTGGTTAGGAAAATAAAAACTAATATATTTATGCTTATATTCTAAAACAAGGATAAAGGTCATGATTATAGTAAGCATGCTCTTCTTCACTCTTTCTTGAAATAATAATCATTTGAAGGATCCATTTCATAAACTTTTTACCTCAAGTTCATTTGCCTAAAGGTAAATTTAAGGTGTGACACATATTGCATTGCAGGTTAGAAAACTGACCTGTGACGGGTAGGATATTCCACACATAGTAGAGATGAAAGATTATGATGTTTAGCTTATATTGTAAAGGGTCTCAAAAGCAAATTTGATATAAAATAATGAAGAATCAGTATAGGTTTTGAGCAGCAAAACACATGAAAATACTTAGTAAGAGTGATATATCAAGCATAAGTTGAAAAATAAATTGCAAGAAAATCTGAGGAAAGCATTTGTGCAGCAGGTATACAGTTAAGTGTATATGGTGCTTATGAACTTAATTGGAATTGGCCAGTTATTTGAGACATGGAAAAGGCAGTCCAAATGAAAACCTAACATAGAATTTTTAGAACTTAGTGATAAATTAGATGTGGGTGAGAATGGGGATTAATAGAATAAAAGGTTAGTTTTGAGCTGGGCAGCTAGAGAAGAATCATACCAGAGGCAGTGAAAGGGAAGAAGGGCAATATCCAGGAATAATAAAATCTTACAGGAAATATGACTGATCCAGTTTACGATGTCAATGTTAAGATTTAACAGTGCATTAAAATTACACTAAAATCCTGTCTGAGACTGAATAGAAATGGTGATATAACTAAAGGAAGGGGAAGCATTTCTTCCTTTCCATAACCTCCAGGCAAATCTTCCTTTTAAACCCCATTGTAGGTTTTCATTATATGATATCTGATATGCTAAGTACTCTTAGGCACTCAAAATTTACTTAACTCACTAAAAACACCACTCTCCCTACAATTATATTACAGCAAGCTACGGTAAGGTAAGGAGGTAGCTGCTGGATCCAGTTACTGCTTCTTTTCTCATCATATACAGAGCTGTAGGTTTCAGGTATATTACAATACAAACAGCTTGACTTTCTTTTAAAACATCGTTTTATTTCATCAGAGTTTATTAATTATTAACCTTCCCCAGAATCTGAAGCATCCCCTAAATCTGTGTGTTTTATAGGTATCAAATCAGCAAATCACCACTGAAGAGGGGGAAAAGGAAGGTGATCTTGCTCTAGTTGTTAAATCTACCTCCAGCCATATGTAAACACACACACACACAATATAACATGGAGAAATATTTTATCATAGAGCTGCCAACTGATTTACTATAGAAAAGGATTGAGGAATAGAAAGTATTATCTTGAAAAGTATATTTACACTGGAGATTGTTGAAAATTCAGTACATAAAGCAAAAAGTGTGTTTGGTTTGCATCATACTTAAAAATCTCTCAGGGAATTCATGTCTAGTACCCAAGGTGACTGTTCTTTCTTTATTATTGTATTTAATCACTATTTCTTTATTTCACAATGCCATGTGATATTTGTCTTATATTTAGGTAATTATCTAAAATCCATTTTAAATTATTCAAAATGTCATGCCTAATAAATACAAACTTTTTACAACCAATATAATAAACATGCATCTGCACAGATAGTTTTTCTACATGATCTTCACTGTACCCTGGAATTCATGGGTTACATTCCCTAGAGGAAAGAATTTTTTATAAACACTGGTTTAGCACCGTAATTACACTTAATTTGAAAAAAATTCTGGCATTAGGAGGTGAAAGGCAACTATAGCAACTGATAAAATAGGAGAACCAGAAATCCCATCTCACATACTAGGTCATAAATTCAATGAATACAGAGTCACATAGAATTAATGACCACTTTAATTAGTCTCAGTTTCTCTTTTTCATGAGTATTAAGTTAAATTTACATTATTTACCTGCTAGTTATCATAGTGCCCCTATTCTCCAAAATCCTGCTGTATATATTATAACAATATAGTACAATCTATGTCATAGACTAGTAAATAAAAATGGGAAGAAAAGGAGAGACTGCTTAGAATTCTAATAGTCTATTTGAGTCAGGGAAGTTGTAAAATTTCTCTCAAGAGATATTGAGGGTGTTTATGGAAATCACTTCCTGTAACACATGAGATGTAATATATAGAAAGAAAAAAACACATTCAGTCCATATTTTAAAGAGAGGATGTTTATGGAGCCACTATATCACTTGTGCCTTCCATTCCCTTTCATGATATGCTTTGGACATCCATTCAGTATTGACTTGTCACGCCTATGATGTTCCTTACATTGATGTATAAATATTACTGGATTCCTGATCTCAAGTAGTTTTCTGTCTACTCAGGGAATCCAACATGTAAAAAATAATGACACTTAAAATGTGAAAAGTGAGAACTGCTTAGAGGACAAGGGAGTTAGGGATCACTTGCCCAACCGAGGTGCTTCTGGAGTTGACAGATCTGTCTGAAACTTGAAAATCCAAAACAGAGGATGGTAATTTAACATGAAGGGCTGGCTGAAATTAGTGGTAAAAAGAATCATTCTAGGGATTTTGTAGTTATTTCTTCTGGTTCCAGGTTCCTTTTAGAAGTAACTATCTTTGTTTATAAAATAAAAGTATTGTGTATAAAAAGAGAGGCTTCAAATCAAAGGTTAGAACCTCATAATAGACTCCAAAACTAAAACACTGTCAGGTTCCCCTTTATTTAACAGACAAATAAAAATATTGAGAATTTATTTTCTCTTCTTTGTTTTTCATCTAACAATGTAGGAAGAAGAGAAGAGTCTAGACGGGCAGATGGTGGAGACATATGAAGACTAGAGACCAAACTTCGTCTTCTTAAAAGCTGGGATATAAAATATTCAATTTTCAGTTGTTTGCATTGCTGCAAGCCATAGGTTTCAAAAGAGACTGACAGTGTCCTAGTTGAAAAGACCTTAAGTGAATACTTAATTTGTTTAAGCAAGACAAAGTCCTGGAATAGAAGCAGCAGTTGCAAAATAATAAGATGTCCATAAATTTCACTACACAAATGGAAGCAGGAACTCTGAGCGAGAGATTACATGAGAACATAAATCTCCTGAAAATTTACCTTGTATTTCCCACAGTATAAAGTACTGAGTATGAGTTTATCTTCTTTAGATATTAAGGGATAGACCCCAACTTGCATCTGACATTGTTACTTTCTTCTTAACCCTAATAGTATAGTTAGGGTGACACCACTACCCCCATGAAGTGAATATGTCAATATAAGCAATCACAGCATTTGCCTTGCTTGATATTATTGCCCCTCTAGCTACCTTTTCTTGCATTGCATTTCTAAACTTTGGAACCACTAAAACACAATGATTGCATTTATCTGATCACTGACTGCTTCTCGTGCAGGTCTAGCCTACTGATAATGATGTTACAGGCTAAGGAAGCCTGGGGCACTGGCCGAGCCCATTATCACTTTTAGGAAGCTGCCACAGGCAGTTCCTCAGACCTGGGGATCTGCCTTTATTAGGGCTCAAGGGTGGGGTGTGTAGGGTTCACTCTTTATTGACTGATTTAAAGCATCAGAGGGAGAATTAGTGTGAAGGAAGGCAGTTTCAAGGTTACTAAAGAGGCCAGTATTTAGGTTACTTAGTGATTTCTGAAAAAGGAAACCTCCTGGGTGGACTCAGCCTGATCCCTTGCCTGGTTGTTTTGCTGATAGCTATGTCTAACGGCTGACTATATGTTAATTCAAGATGGTTGTCTTTCCAATGGATAGGTATCCATGCAATCAAAAGTTTAATGTCAGGTACTTATGCTACATTGCCTTTAATTCCTGTTTCTTACACTATTTTAACTGCTCTCACAAAAGTATTGTGCTAATAACCAAGTATAATCACCTATATAAGACCTCCATGAACCACAACGCTTCTGAATAAAGTAAAAGATACATAAGTTAGTCTTCACAGACTGCTGAGATCTGACTCAAACCATCTTTGTAATGGATCTCCTACATGAATGATCTGTTCCAGGCACAATTTATGCTCATTACTAGCCACATTTATCTTTTTAGTCCTTTGTTTTCTATGTATTTAAAAAATAGCATCACCTTCCTTTTACCAGTACTGTTATTAAATGCTCTCTTTATTCCAAATATACAAATTTCCTCTGACCTTTAGATACAGCTCCAAAATATGTATTACACAGTTTATGGAATTGCCATTTCTGAAACTAGAGTTTTAAGATCCTGAGTACTTGTATCCTTCACTATATCTATCACATAAAAAACAATATTGATAAAATTAATTGATTTTATAAACATTTTTTATAATTTCAATATGAGAGAATTTGAGGGAATTTAGAAGTACTTTACTATACTTCTTTTATTCTCAGCAACCATCACAAAATATTTTTATGTATTTTACTTTGAATCAGATATAGAAGAGAATTTAGAATAATGAGGAAAAAAATCCCTCTCTCTCAAATAATAATCTTCCCAAAACTAATATAAATATTTCCAACATTTATAAACAATAATTTTTTAATGATGAACTCAGTATATGATAATTAAGGAACATAAAGTGTTCCATTTTTTTTTTTACTTTGTCAAGATTTTCTCACTAAAGAACTATTATAAACATATTTCCATGATGTTAAATAAGTTATGTTTACAAAAGTGTTTAGCATCTTACCCTACTTCAAAGTTCCTTATGAAGAATAATTTACCCTCCATGTTATTTTTTGACCACTTACAATGTTTTTTATTATTTTGATGTTATCACAGCATTTTGATATATTAGAAGATCTCTAACTTGCCAACTATATTCATAACCAATTGCCAAATGTTAAATGGAAAAAAATCAGAATGTGTGACAGATGGATATATAAAATTGACTCTCCTGGCATGCCTCACCTTCTGACATTTGAAAAATTGACTAATTGGGCTGTAAATTAGCTCATGTGGAATGGAGAGCAAGCTTCATGTAATCATCCTGTCACATCAGAGATCATATAGAAATCACTGCTGATAAAATCTGATCTTCTACAAACCCTCATTACTGATTTTCTCATTTAATATTATTTAATCACCAGTTGTTATCATCATTGTGGTTTTCTCTGATTAAACATCAAATCTATAGGCAAATATAAGTATCTTAAAATGCGGTCCTTTCACAAGTGACTATTTCCTTATTTGGTTCATTATGTTTTGATTCTTTATATATTGCATCCAAAGAAAAATGCAGTGTCAAGAACAAAGTTTTTAGGTAATAAGGAAATAATGATTACATCTATCATACTTTTATCTTTCACTGTATCTATCATACTTTTGTTCAAATAGCATTTTGAGAAATATTTTTCTTCATAGTTAATTTTGTCTTCACTTTAACAGGTTCGTTTAATCCTTCCAATCCGTCATTGTTTATGACTGATGTAAGCATAAGTCCTGAAAGAACCAACGGTTGTACATGTTACTTTAGGATGATACTAGAAACAATAATTATAATGAAAAGAAACCAGCAGCCCAAAATATTATCTATGGGTAGTTTCTTGCTTTGTGAATTATAATTCAAGTTCATCTGATTTTTCTATCATTTTATTCTAGTTATATTTTTTCACTGTTGTATTCATAGGTATAAATTATGAAATATCTATTATTAATATACACAAAATTTTAAGAGATCTCTATTTACTTTGTTTTAAGCTAGTAACATATTCTTGAAAACTAATAATTATGTTAAAGGTCTGTTTGCATTTGTATTCTATCCTCTTATTTTTCAGTACTTCATAAATTGGATGATAAAAAATGCACTTTAGGTACAATAATTTTAGGGTTAGGAGCACATTTATTTTTAAAAAATAAATTAAAAGCCAACTTTTTGATGTTAATCACTTGGATTATTCAATTACAAAAGTAATGCTTTTGACATATTACTATTACAAACTGCATTTGAAGCAAAATGGAAGTGTCATTTATTGGAGACAATGACACAAAAGGCTACTTTGGATGTTTCTGTCTTTTCAGTGGTTTGTGACCCAGGGCAAACCACAGAAAGCTTCAGTTTGCCATGGAAAGAAAGGAAACGGTGCCTCCCTTCCCAGCCTGACTTATCACAGTACTGAGAGCAGTGATGGAAAGCTATAAAACATGGGCAACCTTTGGAATGTGTCACCAGATCTTTCAGTTTATACATGTCGTTTAGTGTTCCACTGGAAGGAGAACATCTTTTGGAATTTCAAAAAGTGGAAGAATCCTGTATACTGTTGTTCCCAGTACTACTTTATCAGTCTCCCCATGTGTATAGTAAACAAAATAGTCCTCAAGCAATGATTTTCTAAATGATCAACAAAATGCCTCATATAATTTCATTAAGATTTGCATGCATTCCCAAATTACAATCAAATTTGTGAGATAATGTAGTTCTTCTTGGGAGAGATCTCCTTCCTCCATAGTCATTAAAATTTTATTTCTCGGCAATCAGTCCAATATTTCTTTTAATGAACATGTATTTACTGGGACTTACTATATGTTTAGACAATAGAGTCATTAAAGAGAATACAAACATAGTTAAGAAGGTCACTATAACTTAAAATCTTAGTTGGTAAAATGAGGTTTAAATATGTAAAGCCATCATATGACAGTGCAAATAAATTCTGAGCTATCACAGACAGGATAAGACCTGAGTTGGGCTCAGAAGTAAATTAAACCTGTATAAAGAATAAAAAAGAGAAGAACATTCTAAACACTTAGAATAGCAAAGTGTGTTCAGTATACTATGAGAACAAAAAAAGAGAGCTTGCCTTCCTGGAGCTAGTACTGGGAGAACATGCAGAAGTTGGTGACAAAGACCTGAGCTCTAGTTACACATATATTGTAACTTTCCCTATATCTTAAGTACTGGATTGCCTCAGAATAATGAGACTCTTATGTTAATCCTAAAGATTTTGTCTTATATCAGAAATTTTATCGCATAACCCTTCAGTTCAAAAACCCCCTTGGGTTTTCTATCACTTTCTTATTTAAGCTCCTGAAAGTATAATTTCTTTCTTATGAAGTAGATGACGTAACATGCTCTCCAATGAAAACTTACCAAACTGAACATATCTTTAATGCCACCCAAGATCTGTTTTCTCTTCTTGTTTTTCCTACATAGAGTATTACATCACCATTCCCAGGCCAGAAATTAGTAACTTTGTTCATTTAGGCTTCTATTTTTTTTTTTTTTTTAATATATTTTTATTGATTTCAGAGAGAGGAAGGGAGAAGGAGGGAGACAGAAAGATCAATGATGAGAGAGGCATTGATCGCCTGCCTCCTGCTCACCCCCTGCTGATCGAGCCCGAAACCTGACCAGGAATCAAACCTTAATCTCCTGAGCCATGCCAGCTGGGCTAAGCTTCTATTTTTGTTTACTTAATTTTCAGGCCTTGCTCATTCTACTTGCTAAATATTTTTCCCATTATCTGTTTTCTGTCTCTATGTTTGTTTAACCTAACTATTGTTACTTTTTTTCTGGCCCTCAAGAGTTATTACCAGGATTCTGTTTAAAGCTATTCAATCACCATTCTTTGTTTTTACAATAAAACAAAGCATCAGCATAGTATATAGATTCTTCAAGATCCCTTCCCAGCCCTCTTTCCAACCTTTTCTCTCAGAGCTCTCTTCCTCCTTAATTACTTTGTACCAGCTCTTCAGAATCAATTACACGTCCCATAATGAGCATGCTCTTTGCAGATCTGTGTGTTTGCCCCCCCCCACTGTTACATCTTACAACTTAATTCTCCTCTTCAACTGTATCCAGCTCTTGTCCTTTTAAGACTCTGTTCAAACATTCACCCTCTCAAAGCTTTTTGTGAAACTGACAGGGTTTCTCTGTTAATTAAATTACATAGTAATCTGTATTATGATACTTTCAACCTTGCTCCAAACTAAAATATTCGATTTAGTTATTCACAAATAACTTCTTCCTCTGGTAGAGACATGATGCCTACCTGGTATATAGTAAATGTTCAATATCTGTTTACTAAACAAGAAAACCTTATTTAGTTTCACTGATATTTAAAAAAAAAAAAAAAAAGTGGGGATGGAGAGTGGGTGTTCAACCAGGGTGGGGGGAAAACAACAACTTCTGATTAAAAGGCCCTGATTCCATGCTATTGATAAACCACTCTATAGCGGACCAGAGGAAGTCTCTGAAAATTAGAATCTATATATGCTAATCCAATGAAAAGCTGATCAAAAAGAACAATTTTTTTGTATCACAAAAGTTCAAGCAAAAGTTTACTTACTGCTTGTGTTTGAAAACATTACTTATACTTCTGATAAAACTTCAATTTTTTTAGCTTAATTTTTTTTCAAATTTTGCATCTTAATCAAATTCAAGAAATATTTTTGAGCTTTTTCAAGTGTCAGGCACCATGTTATTCTATGAAATGCCCGGCATACCTATGGTGTTGTCAGATTCCAGACTCAATATTTTAGTTGCAGAGTTGGAAGGTCAGCAGAAAGTTTAAGAGAAATAATTTCAAGGAACAGATATGCAAGTAATTATTTCCAAATTCCAAACTCAAAATAAAGAAACATGGAAGCCATTTCCTTCTGGGAGAATATCAAGATTTTTATATCAGACTATACAAAGCATTTGTAGTTAGATTTTTAAAACCATTTGAGAGAGATGTGTGTGCACACTCTATGAAATGGATGCTTAAAAGTGATAGAATAGTGTCAGGACAGGCAGTCAGCCATGCTTAATCTGTGGAGAGGCTTTGAACACAAAAAATCCATCAAACAAAACCTAGTCATGCTCACAGTGGAAAAAAATATATATTTTGCAATTTAAACAACTAGTTTGCATTTTCATCATTTGCATGAATACCTCTACTTTGTTAGTCAGATTGTAGCATTGGTTGAAAGGAAGCCATCTTTTCCCCCCTTCTAAAGAAACAATGATCATCTATAGGATATTTTTTCTTTTTCTTAGTATATGAAATATTGTAATTTGCTCCTAAAGCTGCATTGCATGACTCATCAGAAGATAACTGTAAAGGCTCTTGCAATAACTATAGTTATAATTTGTATCTATAAACCTGGAGATTGTTGACTTCATAGAGCAAACAACTATTGTTCTCTAATGTAGTCAAAATGAACTAATTGATAGTTTCTTAGTACTGACTGGCATTTGCTTGTGAGCCTAACATGCATAAATACTCTGAGGCAATCATTAATCGATTTATTCATTTCCAAATCAAACAGTTTCCCCTTGAATTATTTATAAGAAAAACACAATGTAAACACAGGACATTAAAGATGACAAAGGAATGGTATAGTGCATATGCAGAGGTAGTTATTCATTTTAATCCTGACTTGCCAGTTCCCAGATTTATTTCTCCTTACACATCAAACTAGCAACGACAGCTTTAAATGCTGCCTCTACTCAAAGGGCCAAGGAATTTTTTCCTAAATGACTATTTTAAAAACCTGCTTGAACAAATTAAATATATAAGCTTATGACAGATTGGCTATATGTTTACCCCTTTATTAATTATATAACCAAACATGATATATGTCTTGAGCACCCAGAGTTTCCCAATCTAAACTCAGTACTAAGAGAGGTATATAGAATTGCAGAATAATTTTCCCAAACTGGTAAATTCCTTAGCAAATAGAAAAAGATAATAATAATCTATATTTTTATTATTAAGTTAAAAATATGTATTTACTCTTACTATGTATGTATGTATGTATGTATTTTATTATTGTTGAAAGTATTACACATGTCCCTTCTTTTTCCCCTGTTGATCCCGTCCACCCGACATCCACCCCTGTCCCCCTCCAGGTCTTATCCACACTATGGTCTGTGTCCATAGGTCATCTATATATGCATCTAAGTTCTGGATTACTCACTCTCATCCCAACCCCCACCTTCCCTCTGCTTCACGCTGCTATATCTCTGTATCTATCTTGTTCATCAGTTTATTTTGTTCATTAGATTCCGCATATGAGTGAGATCATGTGGTACTTTTCGTTGCCTGAATGGCTTGTTTCACTTAGCATAATTCTCTCCAAGTCCCTCCATGCTGTCCCAAAGGATAAGAGATCCTTCTTCTTTACAGCTGCATAGTATTCCATGGTGTAAATGTATCACAGCTTTTTTTATCCACTCATCTATTGATGGGCACTTGGGCTGTTTCCAGATCTTAGCTATTGTAAATTGTGCTGCTATGAACATAAGGGTGCATAAGTTTTCTAATTGATGCTTTGGGTTTCTTAGGATATATATTCCTAGAAGTGGAATCACTGGGTCAAATGGCAGTTCTATTTTTAATTTTTTGAGGAAGGTCCATACTATTTTCCTTAGTGGTTGCACCAGTCTTTGTCCCCACCAGCAGTGTATCAGGGTCCCCCTTTCTCCACACCCTCGCCAGCACCTGTCACTTGATGATTTGTAGATGGAGCCATTCTGACAGATGTGAGGTGATATCTCATTGTTGTTTTAATTTGCATCTCTCTGATGATTAGTGACTTTAAGCATCTTTTCATATGTCTCTTGGCCATCTGTATTTCCATTTTGGAGAAGTGTCTATTTAGGTCCTTTGCCCATTTTTAAATTGAATTGTTTGTACTCTTACTAATTTTAATTTTATCACATTCATAAAACTTACAAGGCTCATAATAGAGCTATCAGTCTTTCTTATTCCTTTATTAAGATTGATTAGAAGAACTCAATAGTGACATAGGTCTTAGGTTTCTCCAATTCATTCATTTTCCAGACTATAGCTAATGTATTTTGAACTGTAAAAATGAAGGAAAATTATATGCCTGCCAATAAATAAAATCATGTCATCCCATGTGGTTCCTTTAATCCCTTTATTCTTTAATTGTATTTTCTTCTACATGTTGACAAATTTGTAAAATTCAATAATCTACAAATTGTTTCCCCAGTTATTACTGTAGTGGCCAAATTTTCTTGGATTTTGAAGCTGACCTTTTAGTCACAGCAGCCTTCCAAATGAGTTTAAGGTTTGAGCCTACAGTCACTTAACAGGCATAAAAATTGCACAAGAAACTAAATTGCACCTACCGGCAACTATATGCATAATTAGCCCATTGGATCTTCATGCCAAGAGTACAAATTAGCCACTCAATTGCACCTGCAACTGGTCACCTGAAGGCTCAATTAGACACACATAGATTTGCCTTGACAATACATATCTGTCACCAAGTAGCTGATTTACATTTTTAGACCACGAAAAGGCACTTGTCCTTTTAGAACTTCCCTGGAGAACTCAGCTTTGGAATATTTTCTTATACCTTGACATTATCCACTCTCAAGCAGCATTCTCCAAATATTTAAAAAAATGCAATATGTTATCTCTATGCTTTTTTTTCTCATATTACTTGTTTAGCTCGGTGAGCCACGTAGAGTTGTAATAATCTTTAATTCTGTACCTCTGAGAATTGCTACTTCTAAGTATCTTTGTTCTACAGAATTATGCATTCTGTCCTTGAACACAAACTGATTGGTCATGACTAATGCTTGCTCTGGCAACACTGGGGTATCCAAACAATATATTCTCATGGAAACTTTATATTTCTTGAAGCACAATTTTTATTTCATGGAGACAGCTAAAAATAGTCAGTGTTCATGAATAATGTTCTTATTTTTATTTTATTAGATTACTAACTCCATGTGCAGAACACACTTCTCTTATTTTAGGGGTCACCTACCACCTTCTTTTAAAGACTAAGAAAAAAATTACTTACAAAAAATGTCATGAAGATCGGACAGAGAATTTCTATATATGCCTTACTCACTTTCTCTTGTTAAATGTTAGATTATGATAACATACTTGTCACAACTGATGGCTCAGTTTTGCAACATTATTATTATCTAAGGTTCATACATTATTCATATTTGTTTTGTTTTTCCCTAATGTTCCTTTCTTGTTTCAGAATTTCATACAGGGCATACATTACATGCAATTATCCCGTCTTCTTAGGTCTTGTAGACTGTGAGAACTTTACTTGTTTATGACTTTGGCAATTCTGAGGAGTAATAGATATTTTGTAGAACGTCCCTCAACTGGTATTTGTCTGAATTTTTTTCATGATTACATCAGGGTTATAGGTTATTGGGAGTAGTAAGACTACTGAGGTACAGTGACATTAGCATCACATCATACCAAGGATACGTTCTATCAACATAATTTACTAGTGTTGTTGTTGACCTTAATCAATCGGCTGAGGTAGTTTTTGTCAGGTTACTTCCAAGTAGTTAGTCTTCTGTCCCTTGGGAAGGATTGCAGGGCACACACAAAAAGGGGGGAGTTATGCTTCACCTTTGGCAGAGGAAGTATCTACCAGACATGTTGGGAATTTTGCACAGGATATTTATCTATTCCTCCCCATTCATTTATTAAATCAATGGCTTATTTATAATAGACTCACAGACATTTATTTTATACCGTGGGTTCAATGCAGTGCTATATTATTTATTTTGTTGTTCAGATTCTTTCATTTTGGTCATTGGAGCCTTTTCAGTTCACTTCCATGTCCCTTTGACATACTGTGTGTGTGTGTGTGTGTGTGTGTGTGTGTGTGTGTGTGTGTGTGTGTGTGTGTTTGAGCATTTTTTTTATTTTCTGGCTCTATAAGATGCTCCAAGTCCATCTTTCATATTACCTGTCTCAGTCCAAGAATCAGCAATTTCCTTCTATGGGAGAATGTTATTAGAAACCCAAATCTGGAGTGGAGAGTCATTTTTTCCCCCACTTTTTGCAAATTATACTTTTACAAAGTTAAATGGATTTTATTGAGGCCATGGATTATTTATAGGAGTCTGTTTTCCAAGCTTGTTCTTTGTGGGCAACCCAAACATAAGGAAGTTATCATTTTCAACAGGAGAGCAGACTGCCTAGAGAAACCATCAGAATGGAATGTGAGCAAGACTTGATGAATCCCTTATGTTACCCAAGGTTTTACAATGTACTAAAATGTAGCAATGAAATAAATCTAC
This sequence comes from Miniopterus schreibersii, assembly GCF_964146895.1. NCBI lineage: Eukaryota > Metazoa > Chordata > Mammalia > Chiroptera > Miniopteridae > Miniopterus > Miniopterus schreibersii. Next base: position 61,887,985 of record NC_138106.1, on the reverse strand, counting down.
CATAAGTATAGAGATAGACATAGCAACACAACTTTCTTTGATTCTCATTCTTTTATTCTCGCTTTACTTTGAAATGTTGCACAATTTAAAAGAAACAGGAAAGATGACATCAGGCAAACAATTTAAATAAACAGTTAAACAAAATCTTCTGCAAACTAATCTACACACGTTGAATAGAAAACTGATGTAGTGTTAAGTCTTTTGTCTCAGGTGGTATTCATCTGCTTCTAGGAATTCTAATTTGCAACCACTGCAAATCCCTACTTGAGTAGGTATTTTTTAATTAAATTTGTCTGTATCATTTGTGATTGGGCAATTAAGAATTAGATCTGATATTTACTAATACTATTAATGTGCTATCACACAAATTTTGCATAAGTGGATGGTAAAGATGTTTTGCCTCTATTGTGACAGACCCGAATTCAATACTCAATATAATTTAATTATACCAGGATGGATATGTCATAAGACTATGAAAGGAAGCTAAACTTTAGGTGTCAGGGGTCAAATATTAATAATAATTATATATATGAGATCCACTGTCACTTAGTGGTCCCTTTATATTCACTGCTTATTTCTATATAAACAGCTCAGTTCTACTTTGGAAGTATAAAACGTAATTTTTCTTCTTATTGACATTAAGATATAATGGATACCATATATATTTTTTCTTATATTTTTTTATCACTTTTTTTAAAATTTGCTTTTATTGATTTCAGAGAGAGGAAGGAAGAGGGAGAGAGAGAGAGAAACATCAATAGTGAGAATCATCCGTTGGCTGCCTCCTGCACGCCCCCTGCTGGGGATTGAGCCTGCAACCCCTGGCATGTGCATTTAATCCTAACTGGGAATTTAACGGTGACCTCCTGGTTCATGGGTTGACGCTCAACCACTGAGTCACACTGGCGGGGCTCATCACTTATTTTTTAGCACAATGTCTATTGCTATTGACCAGAATAGTGCCATATACATACTTTCTATACATTAAATACAGAATTTGAAAATTTGGAACAATGTGGCCCCCAGGAACATTTTTTATTTTTAATTCACAAAGTAAGAGCTTACAACCTCAAGAGCACTCTAAACAATTTCTCACTCCCTTTTCTTTTCAGAGGTATACAATGTCAGGGAGTATGTAAACAGTATAATAAATTGTGCCATTATTTGTTATTAGTGGTAATAAATTGTTTGACGACGTTTCTGATTTTGTTTTAAATTTCATATGGCTCAGACTCCCCTGAAGCGCCCTTTAAAAAGAAATCTAGTTTCCAACCACTTGCCACGACCTCAAAGTGCACACAGTGTACTCCTGAGATCCTTATGAAGGCAGGAGACTTGCCACATATATTATCGCCCTCAGAAGGGAAACTGGGTGAGAGGCTTGCATACCCATCAGAGATCATGTAGCTCAGTTCTCCTATTTTGGAGGGCACAAGAAACAGAGCCATCTTATGCATGTATATCTTTTCACCAAATAGCTCTCCTATTAGTGCCAGATGTGTTTGCTGGAAAGCTACTGATTTTAGTAGCTCAATGATGCACCTGGAATTTGCCCTTTTATAGACTGATGGCTAATTGAGTTAAATACTCTGTAAAAGGAAAGAAAAAAAGAGAGAGAACTCATGTATGCTTTCCTAAATTTCAACATTTCAAATCTCTTTCAAGTATACCTTTTGACATTTAAAAATACATAATTTCTTTTATATTTTTAAACAACTTTAAGATTTCTGAAGCCTCACAGTTTAATGTAGGATATAAAGCATCCTGTGTATAGCTACTTAGACATGTATAAATTAGTAGGGACTAGAATAAAGATCTCTTCTTCTAAATACTTTGAAAATCTGGGGCGTATCATGCCCACAAATTGAAAGTCGTGTTTAGTATATATTAGGAGGTAAACACCCTTTTCAGGGCTTTTCTTCTTCCTACCTTTCTTGTCTTATTCTTTCAGTTTCCCAGATGAGTTTTCACAGTAAATAAGCTAAGCTTATGTTTATTAATATGGAAAAAAAAATTTCTTATACACCTGTATTATTTTTCTAGTAAATTTTACTGAGCTTGCCATTCACTACTACCACATCTAAATGTAATATTTAAGGCCATTTAATATTAATATTATATTTCTAGCACTCATACTCATGTCTTATCTTCTCCCAAAAGAAGAATAAAAAGGGAGAGACTACCTATGGTTCAGAACTATTAAAATAGCATTATATAGTCAAAATACTGCTGTTACTTTATTTAGGCAGCAGGGAGTTGTACAAAACTAACCCTATGCAAATAAATTGTGTTGCCTGAGAGTCCATTAATGCAGCCAGGACAAAAATTCACAGAATGGCTATGATCCACATTCCTGCTCTGCTTAATAGTTCCCTTTCCATGCTCCTCTCTTCTTTGCTTTATTATTTTTTATTTTTCAATCCTCACCTGAGGATATTTTTTCCATTGTTTTTCAGAGAGAATAGAAGGTGGGGAGAGAGAGAGACATTGGTTTGAGAGAGGCACATAGATTGGCTGACTCCTGCACGCATCCTGACGGGGACAGGGGCCTGCAGCTGAGGCACGTGCCCTTGGCGGGAATCGAACTTGGGACCCGTGAGCTCGCAGGCTGACACTCACCACTGAGCCCAACTGGCGAGGGCTTCCCTCTGCTTTATTTTAGAGGATAGTGGCTCAGGCGGGAACTAAAGCAGTGTTATAAGAATGGGACCCTCCCCTTTCTCTCAGAAAATTGCCACCAGCATGGCATAGTATTTAATTCAGGCAAATGATCAACAGAACCAGTTTTTATATTAACAAAATCTTAAAGAAGAGATTTTGTTGTTGTTTTGTATATGTGTTTTTTCGATCCTGTTCAGAGATGCTAATTTCAATGCGTAGGTCAGTGCAGTTTCCATCTAATCATTTGGAATGTGGACAAACTAAACCAATCAGGAGACCACATTTGAGACTAGTACATTACCTGGGATTTCCTTGACAAGGCCTTTAAAGTTATTTATATCCTAAATCCTGGTGCTATTTCCCTTGAGCTTTTCGTTTTAGAATACCTCTTCAGTGAAGTACGGCCTCTTGAAAGTTAAAAAACTAAAAATCCTGAATAGCTGCTTTACCAAGAGTTTAATTTCTTCTTTCAAGGACTAAATGCTGCTTTTCAGTGTTGGAAGAGATGAGACACTTCAGAATTCATTTAAATTCTTTATTCTTAACCACTCCTAACACGTAAGATGAATAGAGAGTATCATTTGATGGAATTAAAGTTAATGTGTTTGATTTAAAAGTAGTGTCTGCAGCTCTGAACCTCCACGCGAGATGCAGTTGGTGCCTCAGTGACGCCGCTCCTTTGGATTATTCTGTTCATCTTTCTACACTTTTTAAAATCTCATTTTCACTTTTAGTCTGAATTTTCTATAGCAAGTATTTAAAAACCTCATTATACTGTGAAATACTACATCTGGCAATCCCAGACTGTAAATAGACATAACTAAGAATTAAGAAGGCATGGAGAAAAACAAAAATGCATGCTTTAACTGTTCTTACAAAAATTAGCCTGTACATTAGCTCATGTCTTTTTAGAACCTGAGCTATTGTCCACTGAGTCTATATAGGGAGTAAAAAAATTGAGAGCAAGCCTGATTCTGATAAAGTAGAGTGGTGGATTTAACAGACATGTAGGCCTCCTCTTAGAATTCCACTCTTCACTTATATTTCAAATTCTTGTTGTTTTGAAAGTTCAACTAAATGCATTCTTTCTTTCTTTCTGGCAACATGGTATAGTATCAATAGCATGGATTTTGGAGACAGAATGTATTACTGAGTCTATCATTTATAATTTTTTAAAACTGTAGATGATTACTTTTCTCTGACTCTTAAATTTGTCTCAATAAAATTGGGAAATTAATACTTTCTTTACAAAACATGTTTTGATCACTAAATGATTTTAGTGAGGTATGGCCCATAGTAGATATTCAAAAATGTTAGATCTATTACTCAGTGTCTTAAGTTTGTACATTAATGGGTTAAAGCTTGAATATTTTCTTCTGAAGGATATTTGGTCTAATATATCTTGACCTCAAATGTTGTCACTTCCATGGTATTTCTCCTATATATTGTACAGTGAACAGAAGATTCATAACATAGCTCTATAAGCTAGAATCATTCAAATTCCTTCTATTTTTTATTAAATAATTTTTATCAGCTGTTGATTTCAAACTATTAAAGAAGCTATCAATCTGTGTTTGATAATACTTTTATTTCCAGGTCCCAGACTACAATAGACTGCTACTTTGGGTTCCACAAAGAAACTCGCTGTAGTTCATATTCCCACACTGATTCTGAGGCTGGCAAGTGATTAACTTTGGCCAATCAAACGTTACCAAGTACAACATATGCCTACTTGGTAAACACTTTCATACTGGAGCTGGTTCTCTTGGCATACCCCTTCTTGGATGGCTAAAATAAGCGAAAGAAAGAAGCTATTTTGGGAGGTCCACATGGAAGACACCCAAGGCCTGAAGCCCCAGCTGGACTTCCAGGTGCTGGCCAGCACCGCCGTGGCTCCTGAGAGAGGGCGTTTTGGACCCGGCGGTCATTTCTGTAGCCAGTCAACACCACACGGAGCAGAGTCATCACTCAGTCAGCCCACAGGTCATGAGAAACAATAACTTTTAAAATTACATAATCTACGACAAAAGAACACCAAATGCCACACAATGAGCCCCAAATGTTGGATGTACTCGGGGATGGTTATCAAGTCTAAGCCTAGGGAGAAATCAAGAGGAAAGAAAAAGCCAAAGGGTTAGTACTGGCAGAACAGGAGAAAAGAGAGAATAAGAGTAAAAAACAATAGAATTAGCCCTGGCTGGGTGGCTCGGTTGGTTGGAGCACTGTCCCAACACCAAAAAGGCTTAGGGTTCGAAGACCAGTCAGGGCCGAGACCTGGGCTGCTGGTTCAGTCCCCTGTTGGGGCGAGTCCAGGAGGCAGCTGGTTGATGTTTCTCCCTCCCTCCTTCCCTCTCTCTCTCCCTCCCTCTCTCTCTCTCTCCTTTTCTCTTTCTTTAAAATCAGTGAACATATCCTCTGGTGAGGTTTAAACATATAAATAAATACATAAAAATAATAGAATTAATACGTACTAGGAAAGTAAAAGGTACATGTCCAGGGAGAGAACCTTTTTTCTCCTTTTATTGATGAAGAAAATAAAAGACAACACTAAATATGAATATATATTTTAAAAGTATAAAGGTCTGTAGATTTTTTAAAAACATTTATTTATTAAGTCTTAGGTAAATAAAGTAAGGCCTCTGCTGTTAAGAAGTTCAGAGAACAGGTTTGCAGTGTCATAGATCATCTACTCCTAATTAGACCAAAAAATTAATCCCTTTTCTTTCTAATCCCATCAACCAAATAAAGCATCAAAAATTTGCAACAGCTATCTAATTATGAGGCAAATTATACTGTTCATCTTATAGCTCTTTATTTTGCTCTATCTAAAAAACAAAAAACAACCATGTACATGATTAAAATAACAAAACACAACCTCCTGAGAATTGATCATGGGTAGTTAGCTGTGGTTTATTTTACATCACTGACATTTCTTGCTTTATTCGTCTATGTAATAGCTACATTATTTTCCCTAGTACCTATGAACCAGAGCCACAAACTCCAAGTCATTAAAAAGAATAATCTGTAGTCTATTAGATCGAGCCACATTTAAGCATTGGCTTTGCATAGTCAGTGTTCAACCCAACATGAGATATGAGTGGAATTTCTTGTAATTGTGCAGTTTTTATCTGTGTAAAAATCAGTAAGGCTTCATTTGACGTATCATATAATCTCTTTTGTGTGTCTTAGGCCAATAGGTAAACACAAATCACATACTTATGAGAGTTTAGTCAACTTAAATACAAAATAAAAACAATGCACTAAGTATTCTGGTATTAAATGCAAGTAAAATTTTCAAAATTCTTTCTGTGACAGGTTTTGGATTGTCCTATATATCATATGTTAAATGATATTAATTACTTTAATATGGAAAATTATTTTAATATAGGAAATTTGAGTCAAGTGTAGTAGAAACAAATGAATTTCCTTCATACAACAAAACAATAAATATGAGCATAAAAAATAGAATTTCATTAAAGAAGTGAAATTGAAAGATTATATCCAATTTGTATAATGCATATTATGCACACACATATATGTTCTATTTCTTGATAGTTTATGTATATACCCTACTATAAAGATTTATTTCTATGCATTTGGAATAATATTTTGTTTTATGTGGACTCTTCTCAAACAAGTGGCAATAAAAACTTTATAGCACTCCATAGTGACATATTTTATTTATAGCTCTTGGTTTCTTTCCATTTTCCTTCTAAACCATGTAAATCTCAATATAGAAACAATGAGGTCATTGACAAACTCAGTAGAACAGGTTTAATTCAAAGCATTTAGGTCAAAAAAGATCAAGGAAATTAAGAGATGAAGTAATATGTAAAATTATCTTCCAGTGGAGGATTATCTGTAACACAGTACCTTACACAGAAAATTGTCCTTAAGTATAAGATTTGGAAAGCATATTCCAATATCTGTGTACAAAGATAGGTTGACAAAGTGGCTGTGACTGAAAGTATGGCAATAGTAGTAGCAAGTGTGTTTTGGATTTATACTACTCGTGTGTTCCACACTCATATATATATTTTTGATATTCAAGATATGATCCACACTCATATATATATTTTTTCTCTCCATGTTCTATTAATTATACTATTTTGGCTTTGGAATGAACTCTCAGAAAGACTTAAATAATGAGGCAAATTTCTTCTATAAGTGACTTGAACTCAGTCTTGCTTTACAATTTACATCTCCTCATCACCACCCAAAACTATCCACTTATTCAGGTTGGTTAGTTTACATTAATTCTTAGAAAATTCTATATTCAAATCCCAATATCCCTCTATCTCCACTGCCACCATGCTACATCAGGTTCTATCACTTCTTTGCTGGATATCTAATATAGCATTTATATTTTATCTTAAACTATGTAAACAGAAAATATGTAATTGTTTGTGTGAGGTAAATGTGCCACTCATGCGTTGACAGTTCTCCTAATCAGGAATTAACTCTTCATTGGTGGCTAATAGGTGTGATATTAGTAAAGCTTCTCCCCAAATATAGCTACTAGGCCACTGCAAGTGCTGTTAGCCATATCGGGAAAATAAGAAGTGGTTTTTATTTATTCTCATGACAAATATACAAAAGGGTTTGTCAGTGAACACAATAGATACTAGACATTGGATCTTGTTGGTAAATTTTTGCTACTTATGATATATTGATTATAAACATATTTTAGGAAAACATCCTTCCATTTAATGAATAGGATATGTGAGTTTAATGAGGCCTAAGTCCTGTAACCTTAAAAATGCCTGAGTCCTGACCCCCAAGTAGAACTGTAACATATATATTTAGAAATAATTTCTCATTTGTCCTTCAAATTCTGTCTCTGGAATTTTGTCTCACTGGTATCTGTGGTGTGAAGTAGGGAAAAAGACAAGGTGCTGGGACTTCACTGAGCTTTCAGGACAGGTTGTCTTGTTTACAGTTGTTCATCAAAGTTTATTCAATAAAAAAATGACAGAATGTCACTGTAACCTTCTACCAGGTTATGTGGGACTCATTAATCTTACTCAACCACAAAGCTTCCTCATTACAAAAAGAACACAATGGCTTTCATGACCAAATTGACGTAGGGATCATGTTTTCTGGTTAATTATTCTATTCTCAGTGTCTAATACCTCTTAGTGTAGAGCACACATAAAATATACCAAAAAAAAAAAAAAAAATGCAACAAAAGAAAAAAGAAAACAAAAAAAATCATTAGGAAAAGTTTATATATCATATGCTCTGGGGGATAGCTCAAGACCAACTATTGACCTCAGTCCTCCTTTTAGCCTTTCTATGGTAAGAACTAGTAAGAAAACTAGTCTTGTTCATTAGTAAACTTATCCCTACTCATTTAAATTACTTCAGGGCCCAGGAATCCTCCTAGCACTACACCTGCCTTCTTTCTCAGCCCTAAGCCTTTACCCAACAGTTCACAGAGAAAAAAAATTCAATAAAACATAATATGCACGTTGAATGAGTATGATTTTATGTTTTTCTTGTTAAAGGCCAGCTTGGGGGGGGAAAAAAATGGATAGCTGATAGAAAAACACGTCTGCAGTGAGTGGTGATGAATATAAGGATATAGTGACTACATAGAATATGAATATATAGAACAGGGTACAGAGGCTGTGAAAACAAAAGGGACAAAGCTGGGTTCCTTCAGTTTGGCGTAAGCATGGCCTTAGAATGTTGCGCAACATTTCTGAGCTTGGCTGTTACACTTACAGACCACAGTCTTCTTTCTATCCCTTACTCTTGTATACTTTTTACAACAGGAGCCGAGTTTCCTGTAAAACAGTACAGTAATAAGTTCCATGCACATTCCCTATAAAAGAGATGAATGAAGAACAGAAAATACAGTTATATTAATTAAGATATCCAGTGTTTGTTTACTCAAAATGAACTCAGTCATACTAATCCCAATTGCAACCCTTGGAAACCATTCAAGATTTTGAGATACATCATAAAAATATATGATAAATTTATCCATGAAATAGATTACTACAGCCACATATACTTTCCCAGTGAGGAGAAAATACATTTAAAAATTACCAAAAGTTTCTTACTTTAACCAAAAACAAAACTCATATAGTTTTGAAAGGTAAACTTGGAGAGTGGAACTGTTACTCTTCTTTGCTATTGTAACAGAAAGGTCTCAAGTGTCAGTGGCTTACAGCAATAACTGTGCATTTCATGCCACATGGCAACATTACATGTGAGAAATTGTAGGTGATGGCTATGAGTCTTCTTCCCCTGTCTTATTCTGATCTGCAGGCTGAAGAAACTGCCCCTGTCTTGGACATGCCATTCTCATGGCCAAAGGGAAGAACAAAAGAGATACAAAAAATTACAATGACTAAAAACTTTAGCTTAAAACTACCACATGTTACTTCCTTTCACAATGCATTGGAAAAGTAGCTAATGGGATCAAGATGATGTGATTATGATCTTCACATAGTAAGTAAGGCCCACGGCCATGAGTGAAATATATTAACCACTTACAGGAGAGAGAAAATCTACGATAGGAACATATCCACAAACAACAGTTCTGACAAATCAAGCTTACATTGTTTGAGGGCTGTAAATTATGGCACATAATAAAATTAATATTTCAAAACCATGAGAGATAAACAAAGTCTAAAGTTAGGCATATATTTATAGTCTTTCTATATGGAAAAACATATACATATATATATATAGTCTTTCTATATGATATCTTAAACTTCTAAAGATTTGAAGATAAGTCTCAGTGAAACTCTGGAACATAATTTTCAAAGCATATTTAAAGAACATATAAAAACAAAAACTGAATCCAGCATGTTTCATGAAGTACAAGTCATGCCAAACTTTGTTGACATAGAATATGGGAATGTAAAAAAGCGTCAGACAGATTTTCTCATGCTATTTTTGGACGACAATCCAATGAGATAAATTGTCATTCTTCCCCCTTTCCTATATTTCCATCTTGTCCACAAAAATTTTCATGAAAAAATATGGCAGATTTCTTTTGAAAGTTAGATACTCAATGTCAAAAAAAAACCCCAAAAAACTTGGCATAGGGAAATAAGGCAGGAACAAAGACTGGCTCAAAAGAGGGATGCAAGAATGACTTTGATACTGAGCACCAGAGTATTAGTCCACACTTTCTAAAAATCTTTTCTTCTAAATCTCTAATCACCCTGGTGATTTCTGCTAAGGCTGTAGGTGAAGCAAACTAACTCCAGGGAGTAGGAACCTGTGATGACTGGGGACACAGAGTCTAAAAATCCTCAAAACTAGCTACGTACTATCTGGTTCTACTTAAATTCCACATTTAATAATATACAAGCAGTAATTAAATGTTATGAAGCCAAGTGTTCCAGAAAATCTAGCGGTTTCCTCAGTTCTCATTCTGACTGTAGCTACACAGGTCAATTTCATTTTTAAACCATGTTCTTCCCATGATCCCACGAAACTATTTTTTTCACATTATTTCAATCCCATATCATCTGTTCCACTGGATTCTTTTCTATATTGATATTTTAACCCTTGCCATTTCACACATTATTACTATTATTTAGTATCATCTGTTTTTTTGATTTGATTGTATTTTCCTTATGATTTTTAACATTTCCTTTTCCGACTTGATACTGAGCTTCTATTTACTTTCCCTTTCTCCTTGTAGCTTCCTTTAGTTACACTTAGGATGCCTGTGTGACAGGGAAACTTGGCACATTAAAAAAAGAAAAAAATACCTTATAACATATTATTTCTTTCTTCTTCTAACAGTTTCCAGTTTCATGAATTAATAACAAGGCTGCCTTCAAGTTTCATCATTTCTCAACAAGAATTAAATTTATTATTTTTAATCCAAAACTAACCCCATAAGTGTTTATTACTCAAACCTCACTGTGTTTATTTACTGTCAGTTTCTATAGATAAAATTTTATGATGTAGATGTGGGGGTAACATATATTTAAACAAATATATAACAATGTTATTTATTAAGGAACATATATAATACAGTTAAATATTAAGAAAACAGATGTGTTAAAAAAAAAAAGAAGTATGTTAGAGTTGGAAGTTCTAAAATGTCTTCAGAAAAAAAGGAAATATTTCAGGGGAGCCTAAAATTATTAAGACATATTGAATATTAAGTATGTAGTGAACACAGTTATAGGCCATTTTCTTGCTCTTTTTAAATCCCATAATAATCCTATAAATTTGGTATTATTGTGTATTTTAAAAATAATGATGCTAAAGGTAAGACTAAGCAACTAGCCTGATGTCACACAATTTCCAAATATTAGGAAGATAAACACAGACCGAACAAATCTGGACTCAAAGGCATTTAACTAATTATACTCTAGAAATTCAGTAGAATGGCAAGTAATAAGATGATTTTTTAAGTAGAAGACAAACTTTTTATTCTTTTATTTTATTTATGTTATCTTCAACAAACGTTAATTGGACATTTCTTAAATTCTGAGTTCTTAGATTTGAGGATACAGAAATGTCAGACCAACCTCACATTCCTGGGTAAACCTTACTTGCTCATCATATATAATTTTTTAGATTTTACATATTTTGTGTATTATTGAATTCAATTTCTTAAGGTTTTGCTTAGCATTTTTGCATGTGTGCTCATTGGGATATTGGTCTGTAGGTTTTTGTTTTGTTTCTTTCTCTTCTCCATTTTTTTCTTATAATTTCTTTGCAATTTCTGATATTAAGGTAGTGCCAGACTCATAGAATGAATGAGGAAGTACACCTTCTCTTCAATTTTCTGAAAGTTTGTGTAGAATTGGTGTTATTCTTTCCTTAAACATTTGGTAGAAGTCACAAGTGGAACCATCCAGAACTGGAGTTCTTCTTGTGGGAAGATTTTTTAGCTATAACTTTAATTTATTTAATATATAAAGTTCTATTCATTTGTTTCTTCTTAAGTAAGCTTTATGTCTTTCAAGGAATTTTCAGTTGCATATAAGTTAGAAATTTATTGTCATAACATTGTTCTTATTATCTCATGCTATTCTTTTTAGAATAACCCATATCAAAGTCATCTCTCTAATTTTTGATGTTGGTCACTGGATCTTTTCCATTTTTATCTTGGTTAATCCGACCAAATGTGTGTCAATTTTTTTATTCACTCAAATAATCAGTATTTAGATACACTAATTTTCTCTATTCTTCATTGACTTCCAATCTGATCTTCATCATTTCCTTTGACCTGCTTACTTTGGATTTCATTTGCTCTTATAGTTAATTGAGGTTGAAGCTGAGATTACGTATTTGGGACACTTCATTTCAAATTAGGATAAATTATTATAAAATGTCATCCAATACTGCTAAATTTAGAGGCACCTTGTAAATTTATATAAAATTGTCTTTATTAGCATTAGGTTCAAAATACAATCTAATTTTGCTTTATATTTCTTTTTTAAAATGTGGGTATTTAGATTTAGTTTTTAGTGTCCAAATATTTTGGGATTTCTCAGATATGGTTTTGTTATTGATTTTTTTTAAAAAATATATCTTTATTGATTCCAGAGGGAGGAAAGGAGAGGGAGAGAGAGATAGAAACATCAACGATGAGAGAGCCATTGATCGAGCCCACAACCCAGGCATGTGCCCTGACAGGGAATCGAACCTCGATCGCCTGGATCCTAGGTCGCCCCTCAACCGCTGAGCCACTCCTGGCAGGGCTGTTATTGATTTTTAATCAATATAAATATCATACTTAGTATGATGTAAATTTTAAAATGTATTGACATGTTTTACGGTACAGATTATGGTCTTTCTTGTTAAATGTTATAGATACACTTGAAAACAAAGAAAGATATTTTGCTGTTGTTGGGTGCTAGTGGCTGTGAGGTGGAGGGAATACATAGACATTGGTCAAAAAGCACAAAGGTTCAATTTTAAGGAATGAATAGGTTCTGGAGAGCATGGTGATTAATGTTAATAATACTGCATTATATACTTGATATTTGATAAGAGATTGATGTTAAGTGTTCTTACCATGCATACACACAAAGGTAACCCTGAGGTGACGAATGTATTAACTTGATTTTGGTAATCATTTCACAAAGTACACATACATCAAAACATCACATTATATACCTTAAATATATGCAATTTTTATTTGTCAAGCATATCTGAATAAAACTAAAATAAATAAATAAATAAATAAATAAATAAATAAATAAATAGAGCTAAAGTTCTACTTCAGTTAAGTGTATAGAAACCCATAGAAGAATGCCACTCATACCTTAACAAGAATCGGCTAGAAGAGTTTACAAAATCAAAAGCCCATTTAAGAGTACGTTAACAAGGTAAACTGAACTGAAAACCAGCGAGAAGCCCTTCTGCGAAATAATGGGACATACAAACTGTTTCACCTTTGACAGAGTAACAGGAGAAGATGATGCCACTATAAAAGCAGGTAAGAAAATAAATGGCTGGATGTATAACAAGTTCTGAGGCTGAGTGTTTTGCCCAGACATGAGAGCTCTTTTCTATTAACTTCTATGTAGTGCCTATGAAAAGATAGAAGGGTATGAATAATGACAGATCCATCCCCTGCCACAAAGAAGTCAAATGCTGCTTTGTGATTGTTATTTTCATGTGTCAACTTGACTGGGCCATGTGATGCCCAGGTATTTGGTTAAACATTATTCTGGGTGTGTCTGTAATGGGGATTTCTAGATGAAATTAACACCTTAATTGGTATAGATTCCCCTCCCCAATGAGGGGAAGCCTTATCTAATCTTTGGGTCTGAATAGAAAAAGGCTGAGTAATGCAGAATTTACTTTCCTGTATCTTTGAACTGGGATATTGGTCTTCTCCTGCCCTTGGACACAGACTTAGACTGGAATCTATACCATTAGGTCTCCTGCATCTCAGGACTTTGGACTTGGACTTGGGCTGGGACAGCACCATGGCTTCCCTTGAGTCTCTAGACTGCAGATGGTGGCACGTCTCAGTCTCTGTGATTTCACATGAGCCATTTTCTTATATAAATCAATCTCTCTCTCCCTAGACCTTTCTCTTATAGAAAGTAAAAGCTGCACACCTCTGAAAGAGTAGGAACTTACTGCTTCTGCTCATGGGGGATAGAAGTAAATGGCATAGGTTATTTATTGTGAGAAGTCTAGAAACCCCCAAGTGCTCCTGCCTAAGATTTCTAAAATACCAAAGGCAGATTTTCACTACTTTGGGCTCAAGGGTAGAAGGAGAGAGCTGGCAGGAAGTGTAAACAGTAAAGCTGATGAAACCCATCTAGAATCTCAGGTGCTTAGGGCCTGTCTAAGACCAGGGGCTGAAGGAGAATGGAGAAATTTCCCTCCACTTTGATTTTACCTCACACCTTAAATGATGGAAAGTAGTTACAAAGGTTAAAACTATAGCATCTTTAGTATATGCTATATGAGAAAATCTTTAAAATGTTGAGTTAAGCAACATATTCTTAGGCAGTCAGAAAAAACATGAACCACGGAAGAACAGATTGAGGATATGATTTCTTTAAAATAAAATATCAGCTCTTTCAAAACATTCTTAAGAAAATAAAAAGACAAGCCACAGACTGGAAAGAAATATCTGTAAAAAGCATATTCAAGAGTCCAGCCAGTGTGGCTCAGCGGTTGAGCTTCGACCTATGATCCAGGAGATTGAGGTTCAGTTCCTGGTCAGGGCATATGCCCGGTTGCAGGCTTGATCCCCACCCAGTAGGGGGCGAGCAGGAGGCAGGTGAATCAATGATTCTCTCTTATCATTGATGTTTCTATCTCTCCCTCTCTCTTCCTCTCTCTGAAATCAATAAAAAACATATTTGAAAAAAAAACATGAAACCAGAATATATAAAGAACTCTTATAGTAATAATAAAAATAATAAGATATAAACAACTCAACAGAAAAGGGGTAAAGGATTTGAATAGATACTTCCTAAAGAAGATACATGAATGACAAATAAGTACATGAACAGATGTTTAACATCTTTCATCATTAAGAAAACACAAATTAAATCAATGGAATTTTGCTGTATGCTTACTACAATGGCTAACATTAAAAAAAGTTGACCGCACTAACTCTAAGGAGTTAAGTGGAACTTTCAGACACTCCTCATTTGAATACAAAGTGGTAAGACTCATTTGGAAAACTCTTCAGCAGTTTCTTGAAAGTTAAACATATATCTATCTCCCAATATAAACCAGTCAATCTACCCTTGAGTATTTACCCAATAAAAATTTTTAAAATAATTATTTACACAAATACTTATATTTATATCAGCTTTATTCATAACTTATAAAGTTCCATTTTCTACTAAATAAATAAACAAATTGCAGTTTGTGTATTTAATGGAATACTATATATCAATAAAATTAATATGCAATGGTAAGGATAAATTTTATGAATAAAGAAAGACAGATACAAAGGGCTATCTACTATATGATTCTATTATGTAGCATTCTAGAAAAGGCAAAAGTCAAGGGGAATAAATCAGATTAGTGGTTGTCAGTGGTTAAGGGTTGGGATTGAGGTATGGTATGGACTGCAAAGCACCAAGGACTATTTTGGAGTGATGAAAATGTTCTACATCTTGATCTGTGGTAGTTACATAGGTTATATAATTGAAAATTTATTTAATTGCATACTTTAAAAGGTTGTTTTTATTGTATTTAAATTACAACTCAGTAAGTCGGAATTTTTAAAAACTGTTGAGGAGAAGGTTGATATGAGCTTGTTGGATGTGACAATATAGGTGGAAAAACACTGGTATGTTCTTGTTTTGCTTTATTTCAATATTCTATTAAAAATTCTGATCAAAGATATATTTCATGAATAAAAAAAGACAGATACAAAGGACTATCTACTATATGATTCCATTTATGTAGCATTCTAAACAAGGCAAAAATCAAGGGAAATAAATCAGATCAGTTGTGGTCAATGGCTAGGGGTTGAATTAAAGACTAATAAAAGACTACATACAAAAGGTATGAGATACAGATGTAATAGTGAATAGAAAAAAAAGGCATAGTTTTAAAACACATATCGAAAAAAGAATAAGGGGCTTATCATGTATATCAAGACATTAGAAAAAAGTAAAAGCAAAATATCCCAAAGGCAATAGAAGAAAGAACATAGTAATTACAATAAAAAGTTATCTAGAAAACATCCATAATAGGGAGAATCAACATATGTAAATTTTGGTTCTTTGAACAGACTAATCAAACTGGAAATCTCTCACAGGGTTAACCAGAAAAGAAAAAAGTAGATAGGGGGAGAGAGGGAGGAATGATATAGTCAATAACAACAAATAAATTAAATCTAACAATGCCATAGACACTACCTACATTGAAAACACAAGTACGTATTATGAATTACTATGCAAACACAATTTGTAATTCTTATTAAGCTATTCTCTACAATAAAGTTTAAAAATTTTAAATGTTTTTGTAATTTTATGCATGTTAGCACCACCACTCTCAATAAATAGAACAGCTCTAGATGCCTAAAAGTCTCCCTCACGCCCTTTACGCGCTTCCCCTAAGTAATCAGCGATCTGCTTTCTCTCCCAGTTCTGCACTTCTAGAATTTCTTATAAATGATTTTTTTTATAAATCATACAGAAGTATTCATTGGTATTTTATTTTGGTTAACGTAATGTTTTTGAAATTCATCTGTAATTATACACCTTTTTGTTTAATTTATATTTCTTGCTGAGTGTATGGACAGAAAAAAGGCTTTTCTTTTTCTTCCACGACTGATGCGAAGCACTTGCTTATTAAGCTTCAAGATTGTTGGCTCCTCTGATTCAAACAGCCCCTCCGTTCAAACTGTGGGACAAGATAAGCTACTTTCAGGCTACATTTTTGCATCCCCCACCTCCCTGCTGTTTTCACAATTTAGGGCTAATTCACACCATGGAGTCTCTAGTTAGTAGAAAGTTCCCTTCCCCTTCCCCTTCAAACAAGCCTCTTTTAAACTCTTCATAACTTTTGGTCTAAGCATGTTTTACAGGCTTGAAAAAAATACTGATAAGACACCTCCCTAGGACATCTGCCAGACTGTCTTCTGAAAAGCAAACAAAGTATAATTTTTCAAGACAACCTCCCTGGTATCTGCTCAACTTCAAGACAACCCAGACCCTCCTTGTCCCCTAGCAACCTACTTGCTTAAAAGCAGGCTGGCTCTTTTGTTTCTTGCTCTTGCAATGCACCGGCCCTTTCCCTTCTTAGGGAAAGTAAAATAATTTTTTCTCTATCTCTTCTTTTAGCTGTGAAATCTTTCACAGCCCCCCATCACCAGCCCCAAACCCTAACACTGAGTCATATGCCATGGTATGGAGATACTAAAATTTATTATTGACCAATTGGTTGCTTCAGTTTAAGACCATTATGAAAAAATGATGCTGCAAATCTTTGTGTATCAAATCTTTGCTGCTCTATTGTTCTCTTCTGTATCTGTCCTCAATAGCAGAATTTTGCTAGAACATAGTGGGGCTCATTATATATTTTTAAAATGAATGGTTATATTCTCCAAGTGGCATAGCACAGAGAAAAAGAGAGAATATTGCTCCAAAAATCAAAGAGAGTTTGCTGACTTCACCAATGACACTGTGCATTCCCTTAGGTGAGTCACTGAAAACCTCAATCTAACTTCCACCTGTCAAGTGAGAAAAATAATGAGTCTTTGCCTTGGAGGTATGATGAGAGGATTTATAACATAATACTACATGCAAAAATTGCTCTGCCGTTTTAGGGAAAGGAATGTAATCTAAATACGGCACACTTTTCATATTTTATATCAGCTTGCGTCTCTTTCTGTTGTGTTCTGGTTAAATCAGTTTTAACAAAAGTTTTCTTAAAAAATCTAGTGTTGTTCTAATGCCGCAAAATAATTCTAATGATTTGAGAAAAAGTACGTCCTGAAGCTGTCAATAATTGCATAGTAATATTATGTTTTGTAATTGAAATACCATTACAAATCTCTGGAGAATTTCAACAATTCATAGACCTCAGCTACGTACTGGGACCTTGAGATCCTGCTGCATATAGAACAAAAGGACTCTTGCAGGCCACACTGCTTGTATATTAGTGTGAGTACAAAATGATTCTTGAGAAGCACATTAGTGAGACATATGACATAACTGCATTTAATTGAACCCATATGCTTCTCTGGAATAAAGTGAAAATGTCAAAAAACGAGTTATATACTAATTTACTCTTCTCTTCCAATGATAAATTGGAATTTCATTTTAGCACCAAACAATCCTCCTTTTGCAGCTTAAAAGATGGTAAATTAGAAGGAAAATGGAAAAAAATTCCAAAATTAAGTGATTTAGATCACAGCAAGTAGTACAGTTGGAGAATATTAGAGTTTGAGCCTGTTAAAATTGTAATGGCTGGGACTTAACAGAACATAGACACAACTTTGCATAAGTAAGAGTGGAGATAGATATAGCAAAGCAGTAGTGTTAAAATATACAGAATAAATTTACAAAAATGCTGAAATCATGAGAATTTCAACAGATTGCCCATTTAACTGCAAAGCAAAGGGAACACAGCAAATATATTCATTAAAGAGCAATTAACCAAATAATTGTTTAAAGTTAAATTTACTGTATGTCTTCATTCATACTAGAGGAATGCAGCACATAAATTTCTTGCATCAGTGGTTCTTAAAACTACACATTAGAATCACCTGGAAAATATCAAAAATAATAACAGCAACAACAACAAAACAAAACAACAACAAAAACATTGTCCAGATACCGTCTGGGATATTAGGATAATTTCGTCAGAGTAAGGCACAGGTTATCAGTATATTTTAACACTACCCCCGCATCCCCTCAGGTGATTCTAATATAAAGCCAGAGGCAAAAACCCACTGCCTTGGAGGGAATGAGTATGCGCAACAGATCTTAAATTATTCCCTGTCTGGATATTAGATGGGTTTGGTAGCTACACTTATTTTGCCTGATTCATAATTGATTAAAATTTTAATTATTCTGTTTCAACTGACAGGCACTGTTCAGGGTTGTCTACTTGTATGTCTCACTATTCCTTGTGAAGTTGGCTGGACAATAAAAACACAGAATGCTTATACCACATACAAAACTCACTGTCAGCGAGGAGGAGGAACTTGCTAGATTAGTATTGCTGCCTGCCATCTAGACCGGCACCATGGCCCAACCTTCTTAGCTCCATCACACTAGGTACTTGAAAAAGTGAAGCCATACGCTGCCAACCACTCCTGCTTTTGGAATCTAACAGGATCTAGTGGAAGTCTGTAAATATTATTTGCCTTGGAAGATATTTTCATGCCATATGATGATGGACTGGATAGTTATTAATTACTGCATAGGATTCTAGTAAGATGCCAGTATCTTTTGACTTTTATGATTATTTGCTACTAGTAATTTATAGACTGTGATATTGTAATTTTTAATAAAAATTATATATTTGCTCTTTATTAAAATGCTTCCTACATAGAGTTCCTAAAAACCTTCCTCGCAAGTTCTTAAGGGTTAAGAACATTAGGAGCATCTGTTTTGTTCTAATGAGGTGACTGGGTGAGCTGTTGAAAGACTCTTAGACAGGCGCTGGTCATCAGAATGACCAAGCCATGATTAGAAGATTGGAGTTTTCAGCTCTGTACCCAATTTTTTAGAGAGGAGAGAGGGGATGGAAAGGGCATAAAAACTGATTATGCCTACATGAGGAAAC
This sequence comes from Miniopterus schreibersii, assembly GCF_964146895.1. Lineage (NCBI taxonomy): Eukaryota > Metazoa > Chordata > Mammalia > Chiroptera > Miniopteridae > Miniopterus > Miniopterus schreibersii. The sequence continues at coordinate 61,868,614 of NC_138106.1, read as the reverse complement.
CAACATAAAATCCTAATAATATTCATTTCAGAGAGCTCCCGAGCTGGTGAATACATCTATGTACCAGTAGTGTGATCACTCCAACTCCATGGGGACAGACACTCCTGCTCTCAGGGCCCTCCCAGACCTCACTCTATATATCTCTTCATTTGCCTATTTATCAGTATCCTTTATCGTATTCTTCAAAAAACTGCTAAACGCTGAGTGTTTCCCTAAGGCGGGGGGTAGTGGGGACCTCATATTTATTGCCAATTGGTCAGAAGCATAGGTGACAATGTGGACTTGCACTTCACATCTGCAGTGGGATGGGAGCAGTCTTGTGGCTCCGATCCTTTAATCTGTGGGGGACCTGACACTATCTCCAGTGACATAGTGTCAGAATTGAGTTAAATTCTAGGACACCCAGCTGGTGTCAGAGAGAATTGCTTGGTGGGGAAAACTGCTACAGCTGGTGGCAGAAGTGTGTGTGGCAGTAACGTGAGAATAAAAAATAACACAGGAGGAAAAAGCATTTTCCCTTCTCAATCAGCAAAAGAACAATAAAACACAGAACAAAACAATAAAATTTTGTTTTATTAAGAATAGTTCTGATTTTTTTTCTGTACAAAATTCCCATGCTCACGACCCAACCTACCTTTAGAGTTTTATATTTCTCATGTTTAGACTATTGTCTCTTTTATCTGCAGTAGGGACACAAAGCAAGTAAAAGCTACAGGAGGGTAACATATATTTCAGACACTGCCTATGTGTACTTCTCTGTTCTCTTGTTCAAACCCTGGCTTCAAATTGCTCCACTTTAATGATCACTCAATGAAATATGATCTCTAGTTTGCTGGATTTCACCAACTATTCAAAAGATTGTTCCTCCTGCTGAACTATATTCCTAAGAGATTGGGGTTAAAATTTAAATAAAAATTAAACTGCTTGAAGAAATCTAGCAGAAAAAATAATGTCTTGCCATTAGGCAGATTTTCAAACTTTATCAAAGAGCTGATTATTTTTTTGATCAGGCAGCTATTTTACAGAGCACTCACACAGAGCACACTTACATTCTTAAAAGATATAGCTTAGTTATTTTCCTAAGAACTAGGGCTTGAGCAGTGAGGAAAAACATACTATCACTTAACATGCTTCCTACATTTGTAAGAGGGGGAAAAATTATAATATTAGAAGCATAGAATCACATTAGGTTGGAGATAGATTGGATTTTAGGAAAAACATGGCTTGATATTTTCATGGGATTTATGTTTCATGCTTAAGTCTCATGAAACTTAAAGTGGTGCTTGAAGTTATGTAGTGTAATGGTGACTTAGCCTATTAAGAAATGTAGCTCGAAGACAGCAACTAACTTGTCTGAAATCAAACAAATATAAAGTGACGAAACTGGATTATCACCCACATTTTCACTATGAAATTTGTAAATTTAACCTTTGGTGGTATCTAATCTCTTAAGTATAAATTCTTTTTGTTGTTGTTGTTTTTAAATATATCTTTATTGATTTCAGAGAGAGGATGGGAGAGGGAGAGAGAGAGAGATAGAAACATCAATGATTAGAAAATCATTGATCAGCTGCTTCCTGCATGTCCCCCACCCGGGATCGAGCCTGCAACCCAGGCATGTGCCCTGACCAGGAATCAAACCAAAATTTTCTGGATCCTAGGTTGATGCTCAACCGCTGAGCCACGCCAGCTGGGTCTAAGTATAAACTCTTAATTTGTACTTGTAATTGGCCAACCTAATTGTGGGTTGTAATTGTACCAACTTGCAGTTGACTAACTTAAAAACAGAAATATACTTAGAATTCCTTAATCTATGAACTGATTTAAATTTTAAAAAAGACACAAAAAACAAAACACAACTCAAAACCAAAGAGTGAATGATACGAAATAAGCAAGAATGATCACTATAGAGTCTCTTAGAATGCTATATGTGCAATGATGGTCAGGTCACAATGAAGAGGCAAATAGTAACGAGCAAGTAGAAAAATATCTAAACTGACAAATACATGGCAGTCAACATTTTTATTATGCTACTGTAAATCATTATATTCCTTTTTATACATAGAAAGTATCACCTTGCAGAACAAGAGACTTTTTAAGTAGGTTTTAAAAAAATGAAGAAAAAAAAATAAAGAAATTGGTTTTCATTCTAAAGGTCACCTGAAAAATATGGAAATTTCCATTTTTATACCACCTGGATATAGAGTGTACCATATAGCCATTAGATCTAGATCTCAGTGAATGACTCTGGTGGCAGAGCCTTCCCTAAGGGAGTGAGGTTTAAATAGGGAAATGTCAATGCCCCATTCAGAGAGCACTAATTTGCTGGGAGATCTGATAGCATTTTGAGTGCTCATCATTGGGAGGACCTGCTGTGCATGTCTGTGTTTTTTTTGTCCCCAAAGGACAAAAATCAATATTATAGCCAAAAGGAAGAAAGACTATAAAAGAAAAGCAGGAACTGTACAAACTAGTGAAATGAATTCTTGAACAATATACACTGAGTTGTTGTTTTTTAAATATGAATGTAAGCTATTACAGTTTTTAAGAAGCCTGCATAAGTATCTCCACATAATTGGTGTTTTTTGACTAAGCAGGCTGCATTCTTATAACTCCAGGTTTCTGCTGTTGTCTTTGATCAACGAAAAATAACCTGGGAGGCCATGGCACATCACTGCCTCCTTTATCTTCCGGCTACAGACCTACCTGCTGAGGCTGCTCCAGGTAGCAGGAGGCTGTCTAAAAAGGTGGGAACTCAGGTCAATGTTTTTGCTGCATTGTTTTAATGCATAATATCTAAAACACTAAATGAATAGTTGCTGATGCATGAGAGGAAGGAACTCACAAGGTAGAGTTGCTTCACAAATCGCTGCTATAGTGTTGTTTAAGAACAAGAACATGAGCTGTGGCCCAACCATTCCTCCCTATCCTAGAATGCAACATGATCTCTAAAAAGAGCTAGCTATGGCAGAAAAGTCTGAACATGTTAGTAATGCATTAAATGGAGGTATTGTGTCCCTGCTACCTATGGAAACCAAAGGGGGTGAGGCACAAGAACCCTTCAACTAAAAGGCCAGGAGTAAAAACTCCTTTCCTGAAAGTATGGTCTCTTTGAGCAATTCTTTGGAAAGACTAACATAAAATCCCAAGGCCAATGAGTCTACATAAATCAGTAGTTCTCAACAGGGGGTGACTCTACCTCACCTTCCCAGGATATTTGGCAATGTTTTGGTTACCACAACTTAAAGGGTGCTAGTGGTTAGAGACCAGCAATGATGTTAAGCATCATAAATTCACAGCCCCACACAACAGCGTTATCCCATCCAAAATCCAACGGTGCTGACAAGGAGGAAACCCAGTATAAAGTAAGTCAATAAGTAAGGCCATGATCAAATTTTTCTAAAGAATAATCACATTCAAAAGAGTTATTACAGAAAGGTTTAACATGAAAAAGTACCACACAGAAATGCATTTTTCTACCAAATGAACCTCTAATATATTGTAAAAGCTACCTGAATATATATTTCACACATTTTTAATACTGAAATAAATTCTGTAAGTCTTAGGAAATGGAAAAAAGATTCCATTGACCTTAATTTTTATTTTTCATTTTTCATTTCCATTTCCACGGAATAAATTTTAGTCCATAATTGAAACTTGCAATTGACATGAGGGTTATGAAGGCTGTGAAAAGTTACCTTTTAGTATTATTTATAGTTTATGATTAAAATATAAATGGTTATTAATTTGATAGATCATTTAGCTTTATCAAGTAAAGACTATTATCTGGAAAAATAATGTCTCCCAATTTCTTCTAACCACACTTTTTAGACTAACTCAAGGAAACTGAAATCTGCATGTATTCTACCTTTTTAATGTCAATTTTCTTAATTATGGCTTTTCACTCTTACTTTCCAACTAACTCAGAGGAACTGAAATCTACATGTATTCTACATTCTTAATGTCAATTTTCTTAATTATAGGATTTCACTCTTACTTTCTAAGTTCACCTGAAAGAAAAGTAAATTTGCTTGAATGTCACTTTACTAACTGTAGCCACTTTTAGATAATTGTCACCATTTGAGGTCATCATATGATGTTCTCTAAACTGCTATGCTATAGTATCTTTGTCTGGATTTCTGGGATTAAAATCTGCTGGGACTATAAATTTCAAAGCAAAAATATTTATGAAAGAATGGAAGAAACCATGCTTAACAAAAATGGGTCAACACAACATATAATCTCAAGTGGATAATTCAGTTAATTTCCTGGATCATTCCAACCCAAATTATAATCTGAATTTAAAAAATTCAATTTAAACAACATTTATCTAGCACCTGAATTATACAAATAATGGACAACATGCCGTGGAGGAAAAAATGTAATCAAGGCACAGTGTTTCCTGTCCCAACTCTAGAAATAGAATTCCAGGTTTGAAATCCAGTTTTATGTGTATGTCCATACCACTTAACCTCTTTGTTTCATCATTTGTAAAATAGAAAAAGTTGTAATAGATAAGTGTTTAGTGGTATTATGGAGATGAAATGTCTAAAATAATTCCTGGATGAATAAGCCATCAAAAAATTTTAGGTATTTTAAAATACAATTTTACTCCATAGGAAAGGACTTCCAGACTGACAGATCAGCATAAGCAAAAGTCCAGAAATATGAAAATGCAGGGTATGTTGAAAAGTGATAATGGTTTGGTGAACCTGTTTTAATGGGATTGATTGGAAGATTCAGTCAGTTCTAATGAGAAAAGCCAGGTTAAAAACAAAATATTGAGAGGTTTGAATGTCATGCTAAGTTCAGATATGTGTGTATGTTGGGGGGGGGGGGGGGGTTGGCTGCATAATCAAAGGTTTTGAATAGGAACTTTATTTATCTAAGTTTTGAAAACTCCAATGGCAATGTGAAGTCTGAATTGAAGGGTAAAAAATTATAGAATGGAGAGGAATTTAGAAACTATTGTCATAAATCAGATAAGAGATACAATACTTGATCTAAAGTAATTGGGTTAAGAATGAAAAGAGCAGATAGTGGAGATATTACAGTAGAAAAATGACCAAGTGTTTTGTTTATGAGAGTTGGGTGGGTGTGTTTATAGTAGTGAGCTTATTTTCCCTTATATTATCCCCTACCAATGTGCAATTTCACTTTTTCCAGGAACAGTTGATAGTAACTATCTCAAGTTACAAAGATTTTCTCTTGCTATCAAAGTTTATGTAAAGTCTAGACAGATACAACTTTTCCATTTTTCATCACTAGGAAAATACTTCAGAAAAAGTACAGCTGGTTCTGTTCCATCTTTGGACACATATGGATGGGCCTTGCTTTGTTGGCTCATGGCTTGTTAGGGGCTATAGGGATATGTAAACAATACTTCACCAAGTTATATATACAGTATGGAACATTAAAGATGATATCTAGAAACTTATGAAGTATAATTGATATTACAAAATCCTATAACAGCTCTAAAATTTCATGCAAAAGTTTACTTTGTAACAGCTTTCTTCCTAACCAGTTGGAGCTTTAGTACTCTCAAACCAATATTTTATATGAGAAGCAAATTTGCTTCAGGCACAGCAATTTTACTGCATATCATTATTAATTTCTATTATCCCAAATAAAGAGAAGTATGATTGAAAGAATTTTATGATCAATGAAGCCTACAACACAAGCAGGCAGGAATGCTCCACTGTTCACCTGACAACAATTCAAGCACTACGGGAAGTTTAATGTAACAATGAATCAGACATGGCTCATGAATATTATTGTTTTTCTATGGCTACTGAGCAAACCTTTGAAAATACTCCAAGTTGAATTCTGCAGCACCAAAGTGGAATTCTGTGGTCTCAAATGAATAGTGGTCTAAAAATGCCCATAAATTAAAAAGAAAAAGGCAAATACCTCAATATAGAAAAGAGTCATAAACATATGAAAAGACACTCAGCTATACTTATAAAAATCCTGAAAATTCTAACCACAGCAAGCTTTTCCTTTATCAGTTGGGCAGAGAACAAAAAATTTAATTAGATATTGTGTTGAGGAACAGACACTCTCATACATCACCTATGGAAAGACACCTGATACCATCTATTTTCAGGGCAATTTGGCAATATCTATCAAGTTTAAAATGAACATAACACTCATGGTATTTATCCTTAAAAAGACACTTCAAACATGGTACCAGATATTTAGTGCATAATTGTTTCTGATATCAAGTGCTTAGAAATAATTTATATGCCCCTCAACTGAGGGACTAAGTATATCATGGTACCTCATTCAATAACATAATAAATAGGCATTAAAAAGGATCAGGTGGCTCTGATATGACATAACTTCAAAAACATAGTAAGTGAAAAAGAAAAGGCATAGATTTCTGTGTATAGAAAGCAAATATTGGTATGAAAAATAAATAATAATTTCACGTGTGTTTGTATTTAACTAGAATACATCTGATGGATTCACAAAAATATCAGTAACAGAAAGTATGTTTTGGATGGAGAATTGAGTGTTGGGACTTCTATAGAACAGGGGGTCTTAGTATTCATGGTGAAAGTTTATGTCAATTTGAATTCTGTTTCAAGTGCCTGACTTATTCAAAACACATGTTAAATCATAATGTTCATGAAAACATAAAAATGCTGCCTTTCTGGCTTCCTTGTAAATGTAGATGGCTAAAAATGACAGAGGTTTTTTATTGTCATCAGATTCTCAAGGGAGTCTCTCCCTCTCAAAAGCTTAAAAAAATAGTGCTTTCTATTTTCTTCAAACTCTGTCAATTTATAAACCTATAATTCTTCTTGTATCTGCAATTTCAATTAAGATTTTTTTCTTTAATTTTTTAAAAATTTATTTTTATTGAATTTTTTGGGGTTATATTTGTTAATAAAATTATATAAGTTATAGGTATACAATTATTAATGAAAGAAATCATTCAAAGCTGTGAAGAATTTTTATGAGTTTATTTGAGTCAAACTGTCGACAATTGCCAGGATGCCAAAGCCTCCACAGATTGAGATAATACTCTGGAGATTGGCAGTTTCACACTTTGTCTTATAGATTACAACCAAAGGGGGAGATGAAAGCGGGTTACGTGAAATCCTTTGGTGATAGACTAGGGAGGTGGGAGAAAGCAGAGCAGGGAAACCTCTGGGATTGGATAAAAAGTAAAATGATAGACACACACTTCTTTTATTAGGTGGGTGTAGGATAGTTAACAGTCAACAACTAACTCAATAATAATGAGGGGTTTTGTGGTCTTGGCAAAATGGTGCTTGTGCTTTGAGGGGTTCGGAAAAAAGAAAATTACTTTGATATTCCAATGATATGTTATCGTAGATGCAAAAAGCAATAGATAGGCTCAGTTAAGGTAAAGACTGACCTTTGTCAGGGAAAATACCAGCCTAGGACATGACTACCCACCACACACTGCTTTTTAGTTAAAAGGTTTTAATTTCAGACCATCCTTTGTGGTTATTTTAGTCTCTGAGTTTGCAAGGCTGCCATGCAACCCTGCCCTGAGCTTTTCAGGTTTAGTATGTGGCCCCTTTTCTACAATACATCATCTGTATGTTGTATTGTGCGTTCACCACCCCAAGTCAAGTCTCCTTCATCACCATTTATCCCCCCTTTACCCTCTTTTATTTCCCCCAACCCCCTCTTCCCTCTGGCAATCACCATACAGTTGTCTGGGGCCATGAGTCTTTCTTTTTTTTCTTTGTTTAATCCCTTCACTCTTCTCACCCAGCCCCCAGCACTGTTCCCTTTGAAAGCTGTCACTCTGTTTTGCGTATTCATGAGCTTGTCTCCACTTTGTTAGTTTATTTTGTTCATTAGATTCCACATATAAGTGAAATCATATGGTACTTGACATTCTCTGACTGGCTTATTTCACTTAGCATAATGTTCTCCAGGACCACCCATGCTGTCTCAAAGGGCAAAATTTCCTTCTTCTTTTTTTTTTTTTTTTTAACAGCCAAATAGTGTTTCATTGTATAAATGTACCACAGTTTTATCCATTCACCTACTGATGGACACTTGAGATGCTTCCAAATCTTGGCTATTGTAAATAACACTGCAATGAGCATAGGGGTGTGTATTTTTTTGAATTAGTATATCAGGGTTCTTTGGATAAAATCCCAGAATTGGAATCACTGCATTATAAGGCAGTTCTCTTTTTAATTTTTGAGGAAACTACATAGTGTTTTCCACAGTGGTTGCCCCAATTTGCATTTCCACAAACACTGCACAAAAGTTCACTTTTCTCCACATCTTCACCAGCACTTGTTTGTTGATTGATTAGTGATCATCATTCTGACATGTGTGAGGTGATATCTCATTGTGGTTTTAATATGCATTTCTCTGATAATTAGTGACCGAGCATCTTTTCATGTCTATTGGCCATTTGTATGTCCTCTTTAGAGAAGTGTGTATTCAGGTTCTTTGTCCATTTTTAATTGGATTTTTGTGGTGTGTGTGTTGATTTTTTAAAGTTCTTTATGAATTTTGGATATTCACCCCTTATCAGATGTATCAGCAAATATGTTCTCCCATTCAAGGGGCTGTCTTTTCATTTTGTTGATGTTTCCCTTTGCTGTCACATTTTCTGTGAAACAATTCTGTTTGAATCTATAACATATCCATGAAGATTGCATGACTTGACTCTTAACCAACTTGAGGTTATAGTGAGGTAACACAATTATGAATTGCCTGAGTGCTGTTCTATAGTAGATGTGGTAGATTTTAACACTGTTCAAAGTACCCACTGCCCCTCCTTATGCAACAAGTATAATTTCCTGCTTCACTGATGTCAAACTTGGCCATATGACTTGCTTTGGCCTGTAAAATGTGAACAAAATAACTTGCTTCGCATCCTGGACAAAGTCTTAAGAGTCATATTATCTTTCTCTCTACTATATCCCAGTAATATAGTAGAGAGAATGATATATATGTCTATTCATGCCCTTTACCCATTTTTAATTGGATTTGTTTTGTGTGGTGTTTAGTTTTGAAAGTTCTTTATAAATTTTGGATATTAAGCCCTAATCATATGTATCAGCAAATATGGTCTCCCATTAGAAAAATAAATCTCAACCACAAGGCAAAAAACACCTGATTATCACTGTTTTTTTCATGATGAAGAGGACAACACTGAAAACTAATGGGATCATATGTCTAATATATTCTGAGATTTATGGAATAAGAGAGTTTTGTAATTTCAAATAATTAGAATAGTATCCGCATCTGTTTTTCAATGCATGTATTTTTTTAGAATCCTAGTAGTTGCACTGAGTAATGGGATCAGTAATGGACAAACATCAGTGCAGTAAAAACTGACTGGTGGTATTATTTTAGATTCTGTAATACCAATAATTTTGCAAATGAAATTTCTATAATGTGAAATTCAAAATATGTTTTTACAGGTGTGAATGGAATGAGAATAGCAATAAGTGGCAATTTTGTGGGTTTGTTAAAAGGTATGCCCCTGAAAAGCCATCAGGTAACTTATTTAAAATGTATATTTTAAAAATAGAGAGGATGTTATCCAAATAGATTCACATCCTTTGCTGTACTAAGGTAAAATTATCTAAATTTAACTATGACAGATTTTCCTTGGATCATCTAAACAATTTAGCTGCAGTTCATTGGGCTTTACAATGCATCTGGAAAACATATGCTCTTCTTCTAGTTTATTTTAATTATTATTATTATTAATAAAATTTTGTTGTGTACAGTTCAGGGTTCTAATCTACCTTTGCAATGCCACAATCACTGCTGTGATTAAGACAATGATGTCTCTTCTCAGGCTGGCCTAAACCAAAGCAGCCCAAACGCTTCCCAGGATGCCTGTTTGGTTGGGGTTTTGCTTATTTTTTTATACTTTGTCGTTTTAGAAAACTTTTTTATACCCATAGACATATATTTTTTTTCTGATATGTGAATCCTCCTTTCAGTCTTCCATTCCCAAGAAAACATCACTTCCCACTCAAACTTTCACTTGAGAATGTTAGTTCTCTAAAGCTAGAAATTGACATTTGTAATTTCCATAATTATGAGAACTACTGAGATTTAATCTGTGTGGTAAATGCTCTCAAAATCCTTTCTTGACAAAAATGAGAGGATTTTATGTTTTATTTTTAAGCAGCATTCAGAAATAGCATACATTGTTTAACTGATTTATAATAAATAATGATTCTGTCAATTGGCACACAAGGTAAATTAAAAGCATATTTGAAAAAGAGTGATTATCTCTATGTTTAGAATATTTTTGGTGTCATATTTATAAAAACAAAAATAAACCTGTGAGCTCAGTTGGTTAGAGCATCATCCCAATACACTAAGGTTGCAAGTTTGATCCCCAGTCAGGGCACATACGAGAAACAACCAATGAATACATAAATAAGTGGAACAACAAACTGATGTTTCTGTCTCTCTCTCTCTTCCTCTCTCTCTCTCTCTCTCTCTCTCTCTCTCTCTCTCTCCCTTTCTTGCTCTCTCTCTCATATCAATAAGTAAATTTAAGAATTTAAAAATAAAATAAACTTGTGAATATATATACATAATGATGGTGCTGGGAATGGCATCCTCACTGTGACTCATCTTACTCCAATCATTATTTACTCCTAATACTTTTTGTTTGTTTTATACTCTTTTAGTTGTTGACCAATCATTAATCCACCTTTCATTACATCTTCCCGGTGAAATCAGAAGTTTATACCCTTTAAGAAGAAGATTGGAAAGAAATACTGGTTTTAGCATTTAAGAAAAAAGATAATTTAAATGCCTGCTTGTGTGATTCTTTTGTATTTACATCCTTACGTAACATTCTAACATATTCAAGATCTGGATTTTAGTTCAAATTCTTAATATTAGATATATGAGTTTTATATTTTAAGTAGGTTTCTTATAGACAACACATACTTCTTTAAGAAAGCTTTTTTCATTGCCTAAGATTTTGCAGTGTACGTTTAAATAATCTGAGTTCATCTTCAAAGACTTTAAAAGATAGTATATTCTCTTTCCTCCCATCCTTTAAGCCATTCTTATCAGACTCTTAACTTTCAAACATGTTATAAATATACAATGCATTCTTCCTATATTGATTCTACTGTTATCTTTTAGAGAATTTTTAAGACTATAATAGATTACATTTTATCTTTATTATTTCATTATCAGTACTGTATGTGTGTGTGCAACTAAATCCTGACCTCTGAATTGTATTCTTGTGTCTGAAAAGTTTCTTCAACATTTATTGTACAGTAGGACTGCTGGCAATCAATTACCTCAATTTTGTTTATCTGGAACTTTTAATTTTATTTTTGAAGAATATTTTCACTGGATATAGAATTTTGGGTTGGCAAGTTGATTTTGTTTTCTTTGCTTCCTTTTAATACACAAGATGTCATGCCATTTTCTTTTTTTCCTGCATGGATTTTGATAAGAAGTCTGTTGTAGTTCTTATATTTGCCTCTCTGTAGGTAATGAATGAATGTCTTCTATCCCAACTCAGTATTTTATTTTTGTTTTGGTTTACAGCATTTTGAATATGATACTCCTAATTATTCATATATATATATATATATCTGTATATATATATATATATATATAGCCTCCAATCTTTTGTATCAGTAGTTTACTGTCTTTTACTAATTTTAGAAATTTCTTGGTCATTATTTTCTCAAATATTTATTTTGCTTATTTCTCTCTTCACATTCTGGCATTCTAATTATGTATATTTATACCATTTAATATTAATCTACCACACTTGGACTTGGTAGATTTAATAAAAATTTTTATTCTCATTTGCTAATTTAGTTTGGATAATTTCTATTGACCTATCTTCTGGCTCATTGAACCTTTGTCTAACTGTATTGAGTCTACTAATGAATCTGTCAAAAAAATTCTTTATTTGGGTCACTATGTTTGATTTCTAGGATTTCCATTTGCTCTTTCTTATATTTTCTAGCTCTTTTCTGAATTTACCTATAAGATTTTTCATGTCGCCAGCCTTTCCCATTATATCTTTTAACATATTAATCACAGTGAGGTTGATAGTTTTCACATCTATGGCATATGTAATTCTGGTTGGTTCTTATATATATTGCCTCATTAAGTCTCTCTCTCCCTCTCCCTTCTTCCCTCTCTTTTTCTTTTCTCTTATGGTACATTTTACTAATGTTTTTGCTTAAAGGTGAACTATAGAATAGTAGGTAGCCTGGTAAATATTCTTTATTCTTTCCCTTTCATATGCCTTAGGTATACGGTTTTGTTAATCTAGTCATGAATTGGGTTGGATTTAAAGTTTTTGTGGCTGTGATTACTCTTTGAAGTATTTCGTTTCTATGGGCAGCAGATACTTCAAAATCCTCTAGTAATACATAGTTTTTGTTTCCTTACTTGGATTGGGTCTTTTCGTCACCCTGTCCCCCAAAAGAAGTCTATCTCTTGCTCCTGTACCAGCTGTATTCCTGTTATTTTTACCAATGATTTGTTATTAGAGGTGGTTGGGGAAGGGATTACCTTCTCTCATGCTCTGAATAAACTTCAGTCTTCAGCAGGAACTATGAACTTAAGTTTCTTGAGTATGGCCTTAATAAGTACATATACCCTTCCCTCAGGAATCATTTTCCCTCATTCCAATAACCTTATATAATGAGTATCTAGAAATTTCCTTAAGCTATGAAACAGATGATCTTTAAACTGCAGTTTAAGGATATTGTAACTTAAAAGAGATAAGGAGATGGCTCTGCATGAATTTTATTAGAGGGCCTCCATTCTCCTCCCAGGCACAATGGGCATCCGCTAGTGCCCCAGGGTGCATGTTTAATTACCCCCCATTTCTTCTGTAGTAAAGATGGAGATGGTTCTAAGCAAATTTTAGCAGAGGTTGCAGTTTCCTCTACCCCAACTAGCACCATGGGGAAATATTTATGTAGGTTCCCCGTTATTTTCATTGCAAAATTTTGATGGAATTCATGAAGGAAAGGCTAAAAGAAAGTGGGAATGATCCTATGTCTTTGAAACCCACAGATCTCACACTCTCAAGCTAGCTTACACTGGCCTTTTAGTAGTCCATCAAGATTGTAACAATGTTCTCCCCACCTCTTTATATCTCTGAGCTGAAACTGTACTTATGATTTAAATTGTGTACTCTAGAAAAGTTACACAGACTAAAAATCTCAGATCCAATTCATTTTATTTCGGAAAACTTAAGATTGTTAGTTACTTTTCCAAGCCTTTTTTGTTTATCTATAAAATGGTGGCAATATTCCCTACAGTAGAGAGAGATTAAAATGCCCTATATTATAATAAATAAATTAGACATAGATTTCAGCTAGAAATTGTGGCCCCTTGAGATTTGGTTAAAATTACCCTGAATGTCTAACTTTCTCATTTATGGAAGCAAAAATTCTTAACAATAATTATGTAAATGTCAAAAAATTTCTCACTTGCTTTATGCCTTCCTCTAAACTACATCATTTCAGGTGTGAAATGTATCTTCTTTTCAAAAACCTACTTAGTTTTGCTTATAATATAAAAAACTAAGTTCCTGACAAACTGACCTTCCTGAAAATATCAGCAATCAACTCTGAACAAAGTACAAAACTCAACTATATGAGTGTTCTGAAGGCTGAATAAAAGTGGGTGGATTTCTAAAGGAAGTCAAAACTTCGACAAGGGACCAAAACAAAATAGCTTCCATGTCTTTCTTTCAGTTTGTTTTACTTTGAATTTTAGAGAAGCAGACAAAAGGTGACTAGAAATTTGATAGTAAATCCCAAACTCTCTGGATAGAAGAGCAAGAGAAAGTAGACTAATAAACTGGGTCTACTGGATAGATAGTTCAGGAGAAACATCAGAAGAGATACTATCAGAGAAGGAATGAACATTATTCTCAGTAAAAGGAAACTTCCTTGATCTGATAAATGGCATCTGTACATATATGGTGCAAGTGAAATTTAGCTGGAGTCTGAGGCATAAAAATTTTAGGTGATCTGAGTCACTGCCCACTATATGCTAGAAAGTGTTCATTTTGAGTTCAACCAAGTTAATTGCCTACTAAGATAAACCATAAACAATTTGGTATCAACAAAAAATAATCTAGTAGAGTATATATCATTCACAGTGGCCAGAATATAATCCAAAATTGTGCAACATACAAAAAGCCAAATGTGAAAAGATAAAAAGGGGTGCAAACCTTGAAATGATCAAACTAAGGATTTAAAATAGCTGTCTTATGTTGTAGTTTTTATATAGTTAGGTATATTATATAGTTAAAATAATTCATGCTCACAATAAAGGCAAAAATAGAATATATCCACAAGAAATAAAAAATATAAAAATTATTACATGGAATCTTCAGAAATAAAAAGAAATAACACTTGAATTTTAAAAGAAATAATTAGATATTTTTAATACTGATTTTGGAACATGAAATAGGCAGTCAGAATTAATAACCTTCACATACAAAAACAATAAACAGAGGAAATAATGGTAGAAAATACACAATTTACAATATCAATAAAAATTATTATTTATTAGGAATAAATTTAACAAGAAATATGTAACTCCTTTATGATAAAAACAGTTAAAACATACAGTACCAACAAATTTGATAAATTAGTTAAATGGGCAACTACCTTGAAAGACATAAATCATCAATATTCACCCAAGAAGAAATAGATAACGTGAATATTGCTATATTAATGGAATAAATTGAATTAATTATTTTAAGAATTTCAAAAAACAAATAAACAAAGAACTCAAAGCCAAAATGGTTTTCCTGGGGAATTCTACCAAAATTTTAAGGAAGAAGTAATCCCAATTAAATATAAAAATTTCTCAAAAATTAGAAAAATACAAAAGAGCTTCCATTTCATTTTATGAGCCCAGCATTACCCACATATAAAACCAAAGACTTTACATAAGAAATTATACAATAACCTTATTTATAGTACATGCAAATAACCTTGTCAAAATTCTAGTCAATTTAATTCACAAGTATATCAAAGTAGTAAGGTATAGTGATCACTTAGTATTTACTACAAGATTGCAGAGTTGTTAAACATTCAAAAGTTAAAGTAATTCACTATGGTAATAAAATAAAGGTTCAAAAACATATTCTGGAAAATTACTAACAAAATTCAACACTTCTATTTTATAAAAAAAAAAAAGGAAAAAGGAAGAAAAACCCCCCAGAAAACTAAGAATAGAAGAAAACTTTCTGTTTTGATACAAGGCATCTACAAAAACTCTATAGCTAATATCATATTTAATGATGAATCTTAAGTACTTTTTCCAGAAACTGATTTAAAAAGGCAAAGATAAATGGCTAGATGCCCATTTTTTACCATTACTTTTAAACTGTGCACTGTAAATTTTTGCCAATACAGTACATCAAAAACAATAAAAAAAATAAAGACACAAAAATCAGAAAAGTAAAAATCTATTTTCAGTAGATTTAATTAAAATTTGCAGGATTATACAAATATGAGAACTAATAAGTAACGTAATAAGGTCACCGGATACAAAGTTAATTTTAAAAGGCAATACTTTTCATAGATTAGCAGAAAAAAAAGAAAATATTTTAATTTAAAAATTATAAAGATTTTATAATTTTAACAAACAACTTTGAACGACCTATGCTTTGAAAACTATACAATCTTGTTGATAGTAATTTAAAAGACTTAAATGAAGTGAAAGATACGCCATGTCCATGATTGAGAAAACTCAGTTTATTAAATGGCAATTTTTCTGAATTGATAAATTTAATACAATACCTATTAAATTTCATTTTTTTTTCTTTTGTAGAAATATAAACTTAAGAGAACTAGAATAATTTAGGTAATATATATATATTTAAATATATCTTTATTGATTTCAGAGAGAGGAAAAAAGAGGGAGAGAGAGATAGAAACATCAATGATGAGAGACTCATTGATCGAGCCTGCAACCCATGCATGTGCCCTGACCGGGAATCGAACCCCGGTCGCCTGGATCCTAGGTCGATGCTCAACCACAGAGCCACGCGCGGCTGGGCTAAGTAATATTTTTAAAAAGAACAATGCTGGAGGACTTACACTATCTGATTTTTGGTGTTATGAGAAAGTTACTGTCAAGAAACTAGGCTGTGGCACAGGGCACAGATAGACACATCAATGCAACAGTGTTCAGATACAGATCCACACATATGTAGTCAGCTGGTTTTTGAGAAAGTTGTCAAGGTAATTCATTAGAAGAAAGAAAAATATTTTTAATAAATGGAGCTAGAAAATCTGCATATCTATATTAAAAAATTAAGACAAATTTTACATAATTTTTTTAATGAAAAATTTTATTGGAACGAGAAGTTAGGAGTTAGTCCTCTATAGGCAAATTTAAGAAGCAAGAAGTAAGGAAATTGATAAAGTAAAAATAATAAATCAAATGCCCTCTATTTTAAAATGTAGCTTGAACAAGACTAGTGAGAGACTATCTTTTTCTCCCTCTGAATATTTCATAGGCTCATGAGTGTTTTGGAATACCATAGGGTGTTTTTTTGTTTTGTTTTGTTTTTCTGTTAATTCTTACCCAAGGATATTTTTTCCATTGATTTTTAGAGAGAGAGTGGGAGGGAGGGGGGACCGGGAGACAGAAGCATCAATGTGATGAGAGACACATCGACTGGTTGCCTCCTGCATGCACCCAGCCCGGGTGGGAATTGTACATCCCAGCCTTGTGCCGTTGACTGGGAATCAAACCCGCGACCTAAGGTTTGATAGGCCAACGCTTTAACCACTGAGCAAAACCGGCCAGGGCAGAGTGGTTTGATGTTGTTGCTAACTATTGGAAAAATTGCATTTTAGGTCCTGAATTTTCATCTCTGAAATACTTTTGTCTTTTCTACTAGGTCTTCTGTGACATATTCTTCTAGCTAACTCAGAAAAAACACACAAAACTGAGCCATATTCTAATCATTAATGTGGGAGTTCTTTTTTTAAATATATATTTTTAATTTTTTTATTACAGTTAGCATACAATATTACATTAGTTTCAGGTATACAACATAGTGAATATACATTTATATAACCTACAAAGTGATCACCCCCCAAAATCTAACACCCACCTAAATATCTAAGAAATGCTTTACCCATTTATAATTACTAGTTAATTTTAAGTCAGCTAATAGTTTAACATTTATATCTGCCCACAAGAAAACTAAAATGCCAGATATATATCCAGAAAAATATTGATGATATGAAAATTATTTAACATATCTTATAGATATGTCAAATTACATATGCATATAATTATGGAATTCTAAATAAAACCAGTATATAAGAAGAATATCTAACTCAGTTTAAAGTAGAATATAAATGGTATCATTTAGAAGAATATCTAACTCAGTTTAAAGTAGAATATAAATGGTATCATTTATAGTTTTGTAATTCTAGAGAAAAAGAATCAAAAGAAAAGAAGGGAAAGCTGTTACCATTTTCAATTAATTTTTATTAAATTCAATAATCACATAGGTTTGAAACAGTGTTTTCATTTGTAATGACCCAGTTCTAAGTGTAGCCTGTTCTTGATAACTTAACCTAATTCTTTCTATCCCTCTTACATCCCATTTACCACTCCAAAAAAAAGAAAATTGTTTTACTAAACTATTGTTAATGTGTTGATTTTCACTCTGCATGTCCTAGTTCAATCATATAAGTAAAGCAATTTATTTATGTTTGAGGATTGTGCAAAAACAAATGAAAGAAGAAGACTGTGAAAGTATTTGGACTATGGTAGAAAATGAGAAGAGATGGGTATGTGGATAAATAACTGATTTCTATTAGAAAATACCTGAAGAGGTAGAGTGTTCCGAAATTATAACAGTTAAGCCATTAAATGGAAGTTATCTATTAAAATTACTGTGGAGTAAGTATGACATGTGCTCATTAATTTATAGCATTTTCTTTATGATTTAATATATCTAATTAGATTAATGAGATATCCACTCTTGCCTCCACAGAAAACATTTTCTTAAGCATGACACCTGGTTCTGATTAAAGTGCTATATAAATTCTTTATGGTTTTCTAAAGACACTTAATTATACACTTTTTAAAAAAATGTATCTTTATTGATTTCAGAGAGAGGAAGGGAGAGGGTGAGAGAGATAGAAACATCAATGATGAGAGAGTCATTGATCGGCTGCCTCCTGCCTCCTGCATGCCCCCAAATGGGGATCTAGCCGGCAACCCAGGCATGTGCCCTGACCGGGAATCAAACAGCGATCTCCTGGATTGTAAGGAGAGGCTTAACCGCTGAGCTACGCCTGGCTGGGCCTTAATTTTACATTTATCTCTTGTAATTTTGCTTTACTATATTCCTCTTTTTACCAAGCATTTGAAACACATTTTTGTTGGTAATTCTACATATAGAAATGAAATCAAGTTATATTGTAATAAGAACCTAAGCATTCTTTCCACTTCCTTTCTTTTTCTAGGATAAGATTCTGCATCATATCCCTATGATTGTTGTTTAGAGTTAATGTGGACCCCATAAAACATTTCAGATGGATAACTTTGTACAGTAAGATACCTCTTTATACTTTGGACAAACAGGGGCCTCATACTAAACCTGAAAAGCTCAGGGCAGGCCTGGGTGACAGCCTTGCAAACTCAGAGACCTGAAATAACTGCAAAAGATGGTCTGAAATGAAAACTTTTTAACTAAAAGCAGTCTTATAGCGGGTAGTCACTCCCTAAGGCAGTATTTTTCCTTCATAAAGGTTAATTTTCACCTTAACAAAGCCTGTCATTGTCTTTTGCATCTGAGATAACATATCTGATTAACACATGCCTTTTCAATGCAAAGTAATTTCCCCTTTTTTCTGGGCTCTTAATGCACCAGTGCAGACACCAGGAATCTTCTCATTGTTAACTGTTAACTATCCTGTACCCACCTAGTAAAAGAAGTATGTGTCTATCATTTTACTTTTTATCCAATCCCAGAGGTTTCCCTGCTTTGCTTTCTCCCACCTCCTTAATCTATCGCCAATGGATTTCCTGTAACCCACGTCTCCCCTTTTGATTGTAATCTATAAAGCAAGGTGCAAAACTGCCATTCTCCAGAGCGTTATCTCAATCCACTGAGGTTTTGGTTTCCCAGCAATTGTCAAGAGTTTGGCTCAAATAAACTCACTAAAATTCTTCACAGGTTTGAATGTTTTCTACATTAACAATACAAATATACCACACGCCACTTGTAAAAAGTTTTTTCAATTTACATAATTTACATAGACCTTTGATTATAATTTAAAGAGATTGATGGAAAGCAATTATTTGATAATACTAATTCTATTATTTTATGGGCTTAAATTTCAATTTTTTGTTTATTTTTTTCAGAGTGGGTTTTCTGAGTACAAGTTTTTAAAATATTTGACCTAGTTAATCACTACTGTATTGGCAATCAAGTTTTAAAGGGAGGTATCTTGTAATTAGTTACTTCCTTCATGTAGTAAAACTAACTTAAATTGAATAAAACTTATGAGAAAAAGAGGGATCAGAAAGGGTTATTTCTTTTTTAAATTATTATTCAGTATAATCTTTCATTTCTAATAAAAATCTCCTTTTTACTGACTTGATACTGTTTTATATTTACTTTCAATTTTCTTCATATAGTCAAATATAAGCCAAACCAACATTGTCTTCTTTTAGTTTTATTATCCCTTCTTTAAAATCAATTTAATGTTTACTTTTTAAATTTATGCATCTTTAAATCTATGCATCTATAGTAGAATCATGGTCTTGTATTTGTAAATCATTCAGTTGGTTTATTTGAGCACATTTGAAATTATTAATAAAAAAAATAGAAAAAAAGAAATGACAATGTTTTACCCAAATAGCAACAACAAAAACACAGAAAGCAATTAAATCCATTTCCTACCTAATGAAATATTAGACATTCATTACAAAACCTAGGCACAGTCTCAGAATGGGGCAATAAGATCACTTACATATAAAATGGAATTGCTTTATAAGCTTCTATTTATAATCTATGAATTTCTATATTAAAATTCTGATATTCACAAGAGATTGAATCAACATGCCTCGGAATTTTTCGTGAGAATAAAAGAAAATAGAAAACTTCTGATTCCACTCTAGGGGGAAAAAACTATTACAACATTGGAAATTACAGTTTTTATAACTATTGTATCTTTGGTTCAATCTAAGTGCTAACTACTATTTTATATGACACATTACAATTTATAAAATGACATTTTTGTGAATATACAAGTAATTTTGTTACCAATTTTTCTGGTCAGCCGGGTTCCTGTCTCGTGGCGTTGAAGAATGAATTCACGGACAATTCAAGTGTTAAGGGAAAGCAAAAGTTTACTAAAGGAGAGGAGAGACAAAAGCTCCCACAGCAGGGAGGGGTTCCAAACAGGTAGCCTTGGGAGTTTCTTTTTCTAGGGGTTATATCTACCTGAGTGTCATTCTGTTGGCTATTTTGAAAGATTCTGCTCTGGCAACATCCAATTACTTTAACCCTTTGCTCCCCGCCTTAGTCTCCCGCCGGCCGGGTTCAATTTTTTTCTTTTTTCTCTGTGGTTGCGCCGGCCCCAAGCTGCCTGCCAGATGTCATGTGGCCTACT
The DNA here is from genome assembly GCF_964146895.1 of Miniopterus schreibersii. Lineage (NCBI taxonomy): Eukaryota > Metazoa > Chordata > Mammalia > Chiroptera > Miniopteridae > Miniopterus > Miniopterus schreibersii. Next base: position 61,847,981 of record NC_138106.1, on the reverse strand, counting down.
TCCCTTTCCTGCTTCTCTTTGTTCTTCCCTGACCCCATGTCCCTTCACTGCCTATTTTAAATCTAGCCCTTCATTCCCCCATCTGGCTAGGAGACACTAACTGCTCTTAGGAAAAGGGACTATGACTGCTCCAGCGGCTTTGCTCTGGCGAGGGGCATTGCTAAGAGGCCGCAGTAAAGGACCCATCAGAGGAAGGCAATCTAGGGGTCCTCAGAAGATTGGATTTTCCATGTGGGGTTCCATCTCCCTGACCATTTGTAATTTGATGGATTCTAGGCGAGAGAGAATAAATTGAGTCACGTGAATGAGAATGCAGAGCCCAAATATTAGCACTAAAAAGAGGCAGGCCAGCAGCCCTAATAAAAGGGGTAAAAGCCATGAGGTAAATGAAGGGAGCATGCCCTTAATCTGATTCCAAAGTTCTGGAGCAAGTGGCTTTGTTGCCTGTTGTTTCAGCCACTTTGCCTTCTGTAATATAACTTGAGTCCTAGTACCTATCTGGGAAGAAGTGTTGATATAAAAACAGGAGGTGGTGTTGTAGGTAGACCTATATTCTGTAAATAAGCAATTAGGTATTTAATAAGGAGTATGCCTATGGAAACAGAAGGGGAAAAAGCTCAAAAGTTAATTATCATAGAAAATTATAAACTAGTTTCTAAGTCTGTAAGACTGTCAGTCGAGAAGACTTAAAGTTTCTTTTGCTGGAATAAAAGCAAGCAGTGACAGTCTGACAGATTCTCTTTATCTGCAGTTTAAATATCTCTGGTGATGTCATCAGATGCTCAGGTAAATTCTGTATGGTTGACACTGCAACAGGAGTTCGCAATAATTCCAAATCAAAGGATGGGAGAAAAATAAAACATTAGTGTGGAGGGTTGAGAACAACTAGAAGAATTTGAGAACCAGTTCAGTTCCTAGGTAAAAATAAAACTTTAAACTTTGAAGACAATCAACTGTGCTAGAGTCCAATATTCAAAATTAAGCATTTTGATTTTCATTGAAACATAATTTCTCTCCCTGAAATCACCCTCATCTTTATTAAAGAGACTGTATATGTACAGTTTTAATCCGGCCTGGTTATTTACATAAACACAATAATAGCAACTGATTATATAGGCTCTTTCAAATCTGCTTTGCTGGAATTTCTCTCACCAGGAATTTTTTAGATTGAACTTTAGTCAGCCTCTCAGAGCACAGAAGCCAAGCCACACAGTTGCCACCTGGCTTTGCCTGCAAGGGTTTGGGTGGATTCCTCAAGTTCTTGAGGTCTCCAAAATGTCTTGAGGTTCTCTCTTTGCCATCTCCCAGGAAAGGAACCTTCATTCCTTACCCGGGAAGACTGCCATGAACCACTGACGAAGCAAGGTACCAGGCCATTTCTCCAAGGGGCTCTTATTGGCTTCAGAGTCAGTTTTAATTCCTTAAATCTTTCTGGTGACATCCGGAGTCCAGGCATGTCTCTCTTGATTATGACATTCCAGTCAAAGACTTGATTAATAAAACCACAATTGGATACTGGACTTATTGAATTCATGCAAAGAAATGTATTGCCATGAAAATAATAATACTCATTAAGAGTTCCCAAGTTCTGGAGGGATCATGTAGGGAAAAAAATATAAATGCTTCAAAATTGCTTATGAGGATATAACTTACCCAATTGTTCTAGGGAAATAAAAGCAAGCTTCCTTATATCTGGAAAACAGAAAGAAAATTTTTTTAAATTCACTTTACTGACTTTCTGCAATAAAAAGCTCAACGCAGGCAAACTAAAGACTTGTCTAGCAATCAATGTTTCAGTATTTCATGTTATTCTAAAATATCTAGATGTTTAATAACTTTTATCATTTAACCCAGCAATGTTCTGAAGTTTTTAAATTACCAAAGACCTTGGAGATAAGGCAGGGGGAGGAGGGAGCAGGCCTCAAACCTTGTTCCCAGGGCTTGCAGCAACCAGGCTCTCGAAGCTGCCACATTCTTTCCTTTACTAGGGGAGGGGCACCATTCTTTCTTCCTTGCAGCTTCTGGAGGCTTCATTTGAGGGATTGAGTAGCGTTGAGGATTCCCATCCCCCAGTGATCAAACAGGTTTTGGAGGGTAGCCTCTGAGAGCCATAAAGCCTTCGATACATGGAACCTCTGTCCATGTTCCTTGGGAACAGCAAAACAGGTCTTAGCTGCAAGATAGTATCAACCTCTAACATTTCCTAGTTGGAAGGGAACAGGTTCTTATTTAAAGTCAGACATTGATTAAATATTTCTGCCCTTTGTATAGAAATTTTACTCTGAAGGTGGCAACTTAAGCTGGGTGTGGTTAGGAACAGATAAAGTAGTCTCAGTATCTACAATAGCCTTAGGAGTGGCTTTCTTTATATGATAATTTAACTTCTCCCAAACTGTTGAGAAGCGGAAACACCCTTAGAGCACCGCTAAGCTTGCTTCTGTGTTTTTTTCTAAGTCCCGGTTTGGGTGTTCTACAATTCTTTTCATGGTGATCTGGCTTGTACAATAGAAACAGACTCCTCCACAGTTTCCTAGCTGACCCCATTTAGCAGTACTCTTGTCTTGCTCTCAGAAACCAGTAGGTGTAGGTGGGGGAATTTTGTGGGCCTTTAGGCAGGGTTGCGAGATAGGGTCTTTGTTTGGCTGTAGTACAGCTAAGGTAGTCAATTTATATTTCTGGAGGAGATCTTCCTGTTCTCGTAATAGGAAAAATGTCTGGACATATGGAATTTCTGACTATTTCCCTTCCCTATGACAGAACAGGTCAAGCTGGAGAATGGTGTTATAGTTGATACCTCCCTTATGAGGCCAGTTCTCTCTATCTGCCAGCTTATATTCAGGCCATGCACAAGTGAAAAAGTAATTTAGTCTTTTTTTTTACTCAGGGTCTGGGGGTCAAAGGAGTCCCAATTTTTCAGAATACAGCCTAGCAGGGTGTCATCTTTGAGTGTAAAAGAAGAAGATCCCATCTGGGAAGAAAAGGGAGAAATAGACTTCCAGAGGCTTAAATCTCTCAAAAAGATCCCCAGGGTATCCCCTGGCTTATAGAGTCATAGAATTCATAAGTCCCCTTGCTAGTGCATGACCACCCTGGGGATGCCGACCGGTATTAAGGTCCCTGGCAACCCCAGTCAAAAACTCCCATCTTGGTACCAGCAGTCGCAGAAGCAGAAACTTGGCAACTTACATGGATGCAGGAATGCAGAAACTTGGCAACCTACAAACCGCAGAGTGACCGAAAGCCGCTGCCAAACCACAAACCACCAGTGAGAACACCTGTACCTGACTCCGGGAATGACAGAGAGAACACGGAAAGAACAAACAAGACTGATTCTTTACCCTGCTCCCCACTCCCCCTCCCATCCCACTAAGCCCTAGAAAAACAGGTCTCTACCTCCTGGGGGGGGGGGGGGAGTGACTGCCCACTCAGCCTCACCCCACCTGCACCCAGGTGGTTTTCAATAAATCTGTTTTAAACTGTCAACAAGCCTCCTAAGTCTCTCCCTTGGCCAAACCCCCTAACAACTGGGATTAGTCATGCTCACCGGTGCCGCCTCTAACACCCGCTTTAAAACCCTCTGGTTCGCGCGTGACCGTGAACAGAGCAGACCCACTGGAATTAGTCACCCGACCAGTGCCCCTGACAGTTAATGTCCTGCCAAGGCGGTCCCCGAAATCCGCGGCCAGAATGGGCGGGCCTCCTGTTCTGCTCAGTAGGGGACCCCTTGCTGACAATTTTGAACCCCTAACCCATGATAATACTTGTGTAGTTGGTCCTGACCTTCCCTGAGGACACCTGGGACAACCTGTCGCAGACACAGGCGACTGCGGGAGGTGCCTGAGCGCTGTGCCAGGGGCCTGAGGGGAGCTTTGGAAGGCGCCCTTTCTGGCCAGACCTCCCCCTGTAACCCTAGTAGGGGTGTTTTGCAGCCCGAGGGGCAGCTCGCTGCCGGAAAGGATCTTGGTCGAAGGGCCGAGGTTGGAAACGGGGTGGAGCAGCGCTGCTGTTCTGCCCACGTGGCCAGAGCAGGGCCTGGGCTGAACTCTCCGCGGAGCCAGAGGGGCCTCCTGGCCTCCACAGGGCATTGAATGTCAGGAAAGGCTCAGTGCCTGGGTGGCCCCCTCTCAACACTTAAGAGGCATTTCCAGTTTTAGGCAAGGGACTGGACCGAACGTGAAACCCAGAGGACACCAGGGATGGGGGGCCTGGGGGGCCCTAAAACTCTCCCCATGAGGACAACATGTATTTGGCCTCCCTGCGCTCTTAGGATTCCCTGAAGGAAAGGAGCTTCCAGGGCACTGGGCGCAGGAGACGGGGCTCGCAGAGTCGCGGTTCCCCAGTTCCTCTCTCTGGGAGGGGGGCGGTGGTGGAGCCCGGCATTCACTCAGAGCCATCCGGTCAGCCCGGGTTTTCCCGGAGTCCCAGGGAAGACTGTCTACCGAGCCCGTGCCTTCAGAGGAACCAGGGACAGAAGGTAGGACGGGGGAAGAGCTGGGTTGGATTCACGTCGATGTCCCCTCCGGGGCCGAGGGGGACCCCGTGACCCTTCTCAGAAAGCCTCACACCCGCTTCTTAAGACCAACGCCGCGCTGGTCACCCCTAAATGCCCCACAGGTGCCCGGTGTTTGTCTCCTCAGGAGTCGAAAAGAGAAAAATAAGAGAGAGGGAAGAAAAACAGAAGCCGAGCAGTGCCCTTATGCTCAGTGTCAACGCCATGAGCGCGGGGTCCCCGACCAGCCCCCAAAGTTTGAGAGGGTCGAAGAAAATTCTAAATCTGAGCCTTCCTCGGCTGTTTCCAGCTACATTATGCTCATGTACTTCCCTGGAATATCAGACCGGTCACTATACAGAGTGCAATTGCGATATAGTCCTGAACACTGGACCCTCACATGGACCCAGAGACATCTGGACCCCGCAATAAATGCATGTGATTGTGGCGCCTTGTCCAGCACAAGCATTCCTTCCCGTGCGGAGTCCCCAAAACACGTATCTGCACTATCCAGGTAGGAAAGCAAAGGGCCCCGTTTTAGCAAGTCAGACAAGGGACCACCTGAGCTGAGCAAACATTGAAATCAGTGTTTTTATTAGAAATTTATGTATTGAAGAAATGGGTAGGTAAGTGATACAACTAACATGGTTCAATATTTTATCAGGAAGACCCAGGTTCAGTTTGTAAAACCACCACCATCAGATGCGTAAACCAAATTGCCCTTTTATTTTCTCTTTTCTTTTCTTTTCTTTTCTTTTCTTTTCTTTTCTTTTCTTTTCTTTTCTTTTCTTTTCTTTTCTTTTCTTTTCTTTTCTTTTCTTTTCTTTTCTTCTTTTCTTTTCTTTTCTCTCTTCTCTTCTCTTCTCTTCTCTTCTCTTCTCTTCTCTTCTCTTCTCTTCTCTTCTCTTCTCTTCTCTTCTCTTCTCTTCTCTTCTCTTCTCTTCTCTTCTCTTCTCTTCTCTTCTCTTCTCCTCTCCTCTCCTCTCCTCTCCTCTCCTCTCCTCTCCTCTCCTCTCCTCTCCTCTCCTCTCCCCTCCCCTCCTCTCCCCTCCCCTCCCCTCCCCTCCCCTCCCCTCCCCTCCCCTCCCCTCCCCTCCCCTCCCCCCCTCCCCTCCCCTCCCCTCCCCTCCCCTTCCCTTCCCTTCCCTTCTTCTTTTTCTTTTCTCTTTTTCTTTTCTCTTCTCTTTTCTCTTCCCTTCCTTTCCTTTCCCTTCCTTTCCTCTCCCTTCCTCTCCCTTCCTTTCCTTTCCTTTCCTTTCCTTTCCTTTCCTTTCCTTTCCTTTCCTTTCCTTTCCTTCCCTTCCCTTCCCTTCCCTTCCCTTCCCTTCCCTTCCCTTCCCTTCCCTTCCCTTCCCTTCCCTTCCCTTCCCTTCCCTTCCCTTCCCTTCCCTTCCCTTCCCTTCCCTTCCTTTCCTTTCCTTTCCTTTCCTTTCCTTTCCTTTCTTCCTTTCCTTTAATTTCCCTTCCTTTTTCTTTCCTTTCTTTTTCTTGTTTTTGTTTTCTTTTCTTTTTTGCTATTATATCAACTTAAAGTCAATGTAAAACTTTTAACTACTTATTTTTTAGTGGTCCAGTAAAATGATCCATACTATGGAAATTTTAACTTTCATTTGTCCTTGATAAAAGAACAAAAATCTTGAAGCAGGTTGAATGTGTGACTCTTCTTTTATGGGAAAGGACAGCAGAGGATAAGATAGTTGTTTGTGATGATTTTCAGGAAATCCTTTCTTATCTCAAAAAAAAATAAAAATAAAAAATGGCCCAAAATGAGGTCATTGATATATAAAGTTACAAATTAAATATTTATTCCTTTGGTTCTGTGCTGCTGGTGGTTTGACTTTCATTTTCATTAAAATGCAAATATCTTAAGGAAGAGATTACTATTTTATTCATTCATTTATACTTTCCTGTAAATAATGGGTATTCCATCAATATTTCTTCATCCACACTGAAAGGTGATTTATTAAAAGAAAGCATATTTGCTTTTCTGGGAAGGGGGCAGGAAGATAACAATAGAGAAGCAATTCCCAAGGCACATAGCGTAGGAGAAGAAAAGTAAAACTGGGAAAAGACTTTGTAAAGACTTTTACTTATTTTACAGTTCTGCTGAGGGTTGACCTTGATTCTAATTCAGAGAAAACACAGTCATAACATGAAAAAAAAGATGTGTATTATTATAGTATACTTAGTGATAAAAATGAGTACTAGAGGTAGCTAATACCAGAGAGTATTTTAAATAATAATACTGGTTACTAAATATTTTGAAAACAATATAAAGAATGTCTTAGTAGTAAATACAATATATCTGTTCCCTTGCATGAATAAATGTGAGAAGACCAGAAAAAAAGATTCATTTCCAAATCTGTATAGGCATAGCATATTGAAATTAAGCTTCTCTCTTTTTTTTTTTAATGTTATCTTTTTTTTTTAATATATCTTTATTGATTTCAGAGAGAGAAAAGGAGAGGGAGGGAGAGAGAGAGATAGAAACATCAATGATGAGAGAGTCATTGATCGGTTGCCTTCCCGGGGGGGGGGGGGGGGGGGAATAGTCAGGGAGAAGAGAAGGGAAAGCGAAAGGTGCAAGCATGCTCTTAGGAGGCAGAGCCCTGGGTCCTCAGTCCTAATGGTTTTATCTCAGGGGAGGTCCCATGGAAAGATCTCATTCTAATAGCCACTTTCCAAGTATTCTTTGAAGGTTGTGGTTGCCACTGATTGATTGGCCAGCACCAGGGTGGGGGACCATCATTCAGTGCAGCTGGTCCTGAAGTCAGCTGTGGCTGGTTTTGCTGCTTTTCTGGGCCTGGAGCTAGAACATAACTGAGGCCTGATGTTATCTCTAGAAAGGAAATGTAAGGGGGTCCAAACCACATGACCAGTGATATCCTAGGGGAGGAAAGGCCACCCTGGGGGTGAGGTCCTACCCTACAATTGTCCTTACTAGGCACCTGAGGCTTTGCATGTAGGGCTTTCCATCCTGTTGATCTGTACCTGGCCCATTGTCCTTGCTCTGTTTATGTCTGTTTAACTGCCTATCACTCATAGACTTTAACTGAATTCAGAATGATTCCAACACCCAAAAGAAATAATTTGTATTGTGACCTTGCTACTTTACTTATCCCCAGGAACCACTGTCTGTTCTCTGTTGCTATAGTTTTGCCTTTTTGCAGAATATTAAAAAACACATACCGTATATAACATTTTCACATTGGCCTCTTTAGCCTAATGCAGTTGAGATTCATTTATGTTGCTGAAAGTATTAATAGTTTGTGTCTTTTTATTGCTGAATAGTGTTTCATTGTGTGGATGTATCAAAGTCATTTATCCATTTACTTTTTGAAGAATACCTGGTTTTACAACTTGTGGTAATAATGAACACTGCTGCTGGAAATATTCATTTGAAGGGGTTTGCACACAAGATTTTATATCTCTAGACTAAATAGCTGGAAGTGGGATTGTTGGGCCCATTGATTTATAAAACAATCAATGTAAATCACCATACCAATAACCTAGTGACAATATCATATTGTCGTATTAATTAATATATCAAGAGCATTTGACAAAATTTGTAATCCATTCATGATACGAACACTCAGTGAACTAGCTGTCTCTGATCACATTAGAATCTACCAACTATAGGCCCTAGCCAGGTCGCCCAGTTGGTTGGAGCAGTGTTCCAAAAGCCAAGGTTGTGGATTCATCCCTATTCTGGCTGGGTCACACGCATGAGTCAACCAATGAATGCACAAATGGGTGGAGCAGCAGATTGATGTCTCTCATTCTCTCTCTTCCTTCCTCTCTTTAAAATCAATGTGTGTGTGTGTGTGTGAAAAGAGATAGCTGTCTGGAATATGATGCATTTCTAATTTGTGTTTCTATTTCTGTTCCATAAATTCTGATGTATATCTGGTAGTTTAGATTTAAATGTGTTATAATATAAATTAAAATACAAATTACGTAATAATAAGATAAAAAAATACTAGATTCCATTTAATTATTCCCAAGGTTTGCTTTTAGGAAACATCTGTAAGAAAGACTAAAAAACAAAAAAACAGAACTTGGTGTCTTGGCAAGGAAGAAATTTCCCTTTACCCCTTCTAGGCTCTTTTTTTAATTTTTAAAATTTTTGTTTGAAAAAATATTTAAATTACAGTTTACATTCAATATTATTTTGTATTAGGTATACAACATAGTGGCTAGACAATTATATACTTTACAAAATGTTTTCCCTTATATTTCCAATACCCAACTGGCACCATACATAGTTATTAAAATATTGTTGACTGTATTTCCTATGCTGTACTGTACATCCCCATGACTACTTTGTAACTACCAATCTGTACTTCTCAATCCCTTCACCTTTTTTACTTAGTACCCAACTTCCCTCCTCTTTGGCTACCACCAGTCTGTGTTAGGTTATTTTGACTGGTCTAATAATTAAATTTATATGTGACAGATTAACAAGAGAAAATAACCAAATTTAGTTACATACCTACCTATGGGAACCCCACATACATGAGAGGTTGAGAGAGAGAAAGGGGAAAAGAGGTATATGTGACATCCTGAGCCAAGGATGAAGTGAAGTCCCTGAGACTTTAGAGGAGAGGAGGGTAATTCACAGGACCGTAAGAAGAGATGATGTTCAGTAATTAGGTGTTTTCCGTTCCACACAGAGAGCCATACAAGGTTATTTCTGTTTTTAACTATTTTTTAAAATACGTTTTTATTTATTTTAGAAAAAGAAGAAGGGAGAGGGAGAGAGAGACAGAAACATCGAGGTGAGAAACATGATCAGGTGCCTCTTGCACACACCCTGACTGGCAGCCAACATGCAGCCTGGATATGTGCCCTGACTAGGAATCAACTGGAGACCTTATGAACTGGCAATCTTTCGATTCATGGCATGATGTTCAACCAACTGACCACAAGGGCCAGGGCATCTGTTATTAACTCCTATTATGGGTAAAGACCCAATTTATTTACAAGGGAGGTAAAAGTTTTTCTTAAGCCTGCGGGGCCTTTATTCCTATCACCTTAAAATAATCCACATGACAAAGTAGCACATCTTGGGGCGGCCTGTACTGAACCCCTTCAGGTGTTTTGAGCTAAATAATGAAAACAGGCTATTGATCTACCTCCTTTTGAAGAAAAAAATATTTTGTTTGTATGGAAATTTAGGGCTAAGATGGTATTCCATTTAGTCAGTTGTATGACTGTAGGGTCATACTCCATGAAATCCTCTAAGTCAGCACCCAGCTATATGGTATTGCAAATACAGAACTCTTGGAAAGTTTTATGGTATTAAACAGAAAAAAATCATAATAGAATATTACTTATATTAGTGCATTTATTTCAGCCATTCACTTGACAAATATTATTGATTATGTAGTATGTTATAGGAACACTATGAAGACTGATTATTGTTTTATGAATATACATATTTTCCCTAATTTCCTCTTCAGAGCATTCAAAACCATTGGCACTGGTTGAATGAATTAAGTGTGTTTTAGCTCTATAAGTACTTTTTAATATAAAGTTCAATTTGATAATAAGTAGGCACATATTAGAGATGCTTGGAACTATGCTATATTTTTAATTCATCTATATGTACTCAATTTTATTCCTATTATACATTGTCCTGCTCTACATTAAAAAATAATTTGAATCCCTAAATATTAAATTTCTTGGACTCCTCTGCCAGGTGGGTTCTAGCTATCACTGGCTAGTGAGAGGAACTAGTAGAATTTATTTATTTATGTATTTATTCATTACTTTTTATTTTGAAATAATTACATTTTTATAGCAATTTGCAAAGCAAACACAGAGAGGCCCATTTTACCCTAATTGCTATACCTTATCAAAACCAGGCCACAAAATTGGTAAGATATATATAGAGTTCTATTTTATTTTCTTCACATGTATAGATTTGTGTAACAACCACTGTGACCAAGACACAAAACTATTTCATGTCTCTCATTTTATTCTTTTATGATCACTCCCATCCCTTCCCTGCCCTTTCTATATCCATAAACCCTGGAAAACACCGGCATGTTTTCCATACCTGTCATTTTGGGAATATTGTCTAAATTGAATCACACAGTATGTGACCTTGGGGGGTTTGTTTACTTTACTCAGCATATAATGCCCTTGAGTTCACTGGTAGGATCTCAGCAGGAAGAATGGGAAGCACACCAGTAAGTAGCAATTGACTTCAGTGCCTTTGGAATTTCACCAGCAGTGGCAATGGGTGGCTGCCAGCAGCTGCTGGGGCTCAGCCTACGGAGGCTTTTAGCAGCACTGAAGGCTAAAGCAGAGAGTAGCTGCAGGCCTGAGCTACTTTGGAGGTTCTGGCATTGGCAGTTTCCAGCAGATTCAAGGGCACATGTGCACCTGGTGTCCAGAAACACTCTCTTCCTTCCTTTGTGGTTTTTTGTGTTTTTTTCAGGGATAAGAGAAGCTTCCTGAAATGATTAATCTCTAGTTACCTCAATATTTCCCTTTTTCTCTGTCTACCCTTATAACACCTTTGTAAATAGCTCCCAGTATTTAATATCTCCTGTATAAATTAACTAGCATGATTCCTGTTTTCCCCAAAGGACCCTAACAGAGGCACCATCCAACAGCATGATGTTAAGAAGGTAGCCATATAAAGCATTGCAAAAACATACTAATTGCATCAATGTTACTACTAATATTAATAATAACAAGTTAAAATTTGTTGGAAATCTATGTTGTGTTAGGCATTTTGTGTAATAGCTTTCTTTCAAATAGCTTATACACAGAAGAGGCAATGAAAAGAGTAAAAAGAGTGCAGCTATACCAGCTTTGGACACAATCTTTTAAAATTGTATCAAAGCATTTTCAGTGTGTATTTGATAAACAAAAAATTAAGTCAATGTTCAGACTCAACTATCTTGAAGTTAATCTGTCTTACGTGAAAGCTCACTTAGGAGTCCAGTGGTCATCCAACTGTCAAAATGGTTAAGTTTCTGATGTTTAATGGTGGAACCAGAATGTGCTTCCAATGAAATGCTCTAGTGCTGTAGCACTCACGCTGTGAAATGCTGCACTGTTAAGCATTTCAGATGCCAAGTCCAATTCAATATTCTTTAATTTGTGAAAATACTTTTGGCATTACATTTTATATTTTCTGAAAAGTTGTCCCACTCAAAATGAATAGTTTGGTGTTGCCAATTGAAGCTTTGTGCAGCTGGCAACTTTTAATTGTTTCCTGTACAGCTTAGAATGACAATGATGCCAGAGCCTAGTTTAATAATTGATTACTTATTTGAAAGGAGCTTTGTTTTGTTTTGACTGGCTTGATTAAAAAAAAACACAAAAACAACTTTCTCTAAAATAAAGAAAACTACATAAAAGTACCCTCATTTAATAAAAAAACCCCAACACCACAGGTTTTTATTCCTCAAATTCCTTTGAAAAAATTTTTAACCTTCCCTTAAACATTTTACTATTAATTTCTCCATGAATTTTTAAGTGCTAACACTAGTCCAAACTAAACTCTTTCTAACTACAAATTGTACTTTATAGTCATTATCTCATATACTTTGTTATATTTTACTATGTTTACACCATTTTTGGTTTTGAAATTGGTCAATACCTAGTAATGTTGACTACATATATTTTATATTCCTACCATGTACACAACTACTTAAGGACAAATGTTATGAATATCTTAACATTTGTGTACATAAACTCTTGCACTAATAAAATATTCAACTAGCTTATTTCTATGTCTGTGTTTTAAGGTTCACAACTACTAATTTAATAGTGAATTGCTAAAGCAATCCCTCTTAAAATTAAGAATTATGACCTTTTGATCATGGATTACATCCAGTTTAGGTGCCCTTTTTGCCTTACTTGATAGTGATTGAACTGGATGATGTTTACGTAACAAATATTGTCTCTGATCTAATCCCTAAGTGAAAACAAACCATTTAATGTGACAAACAAGGTCCCCACTCTTATAAAACCTTCATTCAAGAAACATAAATAGGAAAAATATTTTTTAAAATGATAATTTCTCATAATAATAATGATATAAAGAGAGTAAATTGCAGAAATATAACCTGCGATAAAATGATTTTAAGTAAGCCAAGAAAGAAATCATCTTACAAAACATGATGTTCAAGATGAGAACTGAATTTTGTCAAGAATTTATTTAGATAATCCAGAAGAAGAAGCATTTCAGTCCATGATTAGCATAAAGTCCTGGAGGTGGAAATAAGGTTGACTTATTTGAAAAAGATTTAAAAAATTTCTTGTCTCTTTTTTTTTTTTAATTATGATTATTAGAGTAAGTAGTTTACATTTTATACCAAGGATAATAGGAAGCTTTTTTTTTTTTGGTTTGAATACAGAGCAATCTTATTTTATTTGAATTTATGATAATGAATCTGAATGCTACTGTGAAAAATGAATTTGAGGTAGCAACATAGAAAACATTCCTTATTCCTAAGTGAAAGACTATGGATATATAGGATGGTATCAATGCATATAAACAGAAACAGGTTTCTTTGTGTGCTCTGTTGATAGAATTAAGAATATTTGCTGTTAAATTAGATGTAAGAGATGGGGGATAGAAAAAGTAAAGTGTGCCAGTATAAATTTTAAGTAAAGCTACTGGGAGAGCTGTTCAACCATGTTAAGAAAAAATATTTCTGTCAAGCTTTACCACTTGCTGTTCACAGCACTACTTTTGGATTTTTTTTTTTTTTTTTAATGTTTGTGTTAAATGTAGTCATAGCCTTTATTCTTTACATACAGGGTGGGGTGAAAGTAGGTTTACAGTTGTTCATATGGGAAATAGTACAATCATTAATAAATAATAATACAAGAGTAAACTCTGTGTTTCATGTGCTCACAACTGTAAACTTAGTTTTGCCCCACCCCATATATTGCCTATTTTGTTTTCAAGCTCTCTCTCTCTTTTTTCTTTTCAGGCTCAGTTTTTACTTTTTGCATGTCTATTCAAAGAAATAACATTGTTTCTCTCTTTTGTATATCATATGTTCACTATTGTTTACTACAAGATGTTTTTCTAATCACCATTATGATTTATTTCTTTGACCTATGGTTTACTTAAGAAAAGCTTTACATTTCTAAACATATAGTTGTTTTCAAGTTATATTTTGTTATAATTTTTTGTCTTACTTCCATTATTCTGTAATCAAGTTATTTGAATGATTTAAACCTCTATGTCAAGATTTGATGGTGGCATAGAATATTGTGAAATTTTATTAATGTTCCATGTGTACTTAAAAAAATGTGCTTTCAGCAATTGTTGAAAGCAGTCTTCTATAAATAAAAGTTATGTCAAGTTTAGTATTCAAGGAGTTCAAATCTTCTATATTTGATTCATTTTTTTATCTGATTCTTAAGTACTACTGAGAAAGGTATTTTAAACACTCCCACTATACATGTGGATTTTCATATTTATCTTTTTAGTTTTGTCAAATTTTACTTTATTTGCTTTGATATTTTGATATGATATGACTACAGATTAAATTTTGATATATTACCTTGACTAATTAAACATTTTATTACCATGAAATTTTCTTCTCTCTTTTCCCCTAAATTGAACTATTATTTTCTATGCTTTTAAATGCTCTTCATTTTATGTTTCCTTTTTTTAAAAATGTATCTTTATTGTTGAAAGTACTACAGGTGGTCCCCCCCCCATTAACTCCCTCCACCTGGCACCCACCTGCCACCACACTATTGTCTGTGTCCATGGGTTATGCATATAAGCTCTTTGGTTAATCTTTTCCTGCCCCCCACCTCCACCCCCAATCTTCCCTCTGAGATTTTATGTTTCTCTTATTAGGAGTTTATAATATTTTCTTTTATGACTGATAATTATTGTCTGTTAATTATACATAAATTACACTTATATTAAATGTGCTTTCTGATATTTTGGGATTTAAATTAACCATTTATTTTACTGCTTTCTATCTATTCTGCCTCTTACATGTTACTTTTATCACTTATTTGACTTTTATGTATTGATTTTTTTTTAAATCCTATTTTCCTTTTATTACCTGTACAGCTACTTGTCCTTTTACCATTATTTTAGTAGTTTCCAGATTATATTATATATTTTTATCTTATCAAAATTTAATAAAAATATGTGTATTCAATCTGGAAAACTACAGGGCTTTGGAACACATTAGCTCCATTTATCTTTCTCTGAATTTATATGCTCTTGCTCTCATGTACCTTATTTATTTATTTTTTTAACTCTATCAGGTGTCCCTATACTGTTTTAAGCAGCTAATATTCATTTTTTATATATATGTGTTTTGTTTTGTTATTTGATTGATTTCAGAGTGAGGAAGGGAGAGGGAAAGAGAGAAATAGAAACATGGATGAGAGAAACATCCATCGATTGCCTCCTGTACTCTCCCTACTGGGGACTGAGCCTGCAACCCAGGCATGTACCCTGAGCAGGAATCGAACCAGTGACCTCCTGGTACAAGGGAAGATGCTCAACCAACTGAGCCACACCAGCTGGGCTAATACTCATTTTGATATTTCAAATTTTATCTTTTAGATATCCTTTATTCTTTCTTGATTGTCTCATCTTCTATCTGGTTTTATTTGTGTGTGTTTTTTTGTTGTTGTTGAAGATACATTTTCTCAGCATTTTAAAATTAAAATTTTTAATTTCATCTTTATTTTTTAGGATAATTCTGCTAAAATTCTAAGCTGGAAGTCTCCCCACTCACACCAAGTTTTTAAATATATTAAATTATGTTGTTGCTGGTATTGTTTTCTCTGAGAAGTCATGTGTCAGTTATGTAATGGATTATTTGAAGATACTCTCTCCCAACAACTTCTTATTTTTCTATATCTTTTAAAAATATATACTTATTTGTGAGAAACAATGATGCCATTATTTTTTCTAAGGCTATTGCATTTAGTCTGCTCAATTATATTTTACATATTTGGGCATTGATTCCAAAGTTTTCATATGTGGGGGTAAATCAAATGGGCTCAAATAGAGGATTTAAATTAAATCTTCAATTTAGTTAGTTATCCTTCAATAATGATAGTCATCTACACAAATACAGTTTAAAAATATTTTAAGTTTAAACTTACATTTACCTGAAACTTATATAAACTCCATCCATCCTCTCTCCACACACACTTTTAGCGACTCTGAAATTCAGATTTAGGATTAAATAAATATACTAAAACAATTCTATATTTTTCGGGGTTTAAAATAAACTTGAGTGCTACTATTTCTTGTTAAGATGTAGAATGATGATAAGGCCTGTGGTCTCATGGTAGCAAAAAAATAAAAATAAAAAATAGATGAAATATTTAAAAGACAATAGCCTTTTATAGGGAATTATTATAGAGTAGTGGATACAAGGAAGCATGAGAAACTAAATTCCAGAAACAGATGAAGATCTCCCATAGGTGAGCAGAGAACCATGGCCACTGAGGAAAAACAAAACAAAACAAAAAAACACACACTTTTCCTGAGTTCAGGTAGGCAGAGGAGTAAACAAGCATTTTAATGGCAATCTGAAATAGCACGATAAATTAGAATCCAAAAAGCTTCAAATGTAGAACTATATCCTTCACCCCAAAACTCCCTTCTTTCTTCTGAATTTTATTGAAAAATTAGTAAAAGAGTAGCTGGAAATCAGAATTTATAAAGTCTTCATAATTATCAAAGAGATTAGATTCATAGATACCAACATAAAACTCTGAAATAGCACTTCAGTAACATTCCAGATCAAATTGTTTACAGGATTAACTGGATCAGCCCTTCAGCAATTGCAAAGTGAACAGATAGGGTTTTTACTAACAAGGGGTAAAAACAATCAAATTAAAATAACACTTAAATTGGTATAATATGAAGAGTGAGCTCCTTATCCTAGCTGCTAGACAAAGGAGACAGTTTGTAAACTCAGGGATTCAAATTTTAGAGTCATATTTCCACCTAGTCTACATTGTTATTTTATACTCATTGTTCAAAGAAAAAAAAAAAGAATAGGAAAAAAGTAAAAAGTATGAAAAAATAAGAAACTCGTTACATAATTAAAAGAAAAAAATATTCATTAGAAGCAGGCCCATAGATGACTGACATGGCAGCATTAACATTTAAGCAAAGATAAAATATTTATTATAGCCTCAAGGAGGAAAGCAAGCAGGTTGTTTTCACTGCTGTCAATGAAGCACCTTTGATTCTTCCTCCCTCAACATTATATTTTGTGTTTTTCAATTGTGATTCTACAAAAAAGAACAAGGCCAAGGCCACTTCATTAAGGAATAAGATGTGGGATATAAGACCCTTTCAAATGGGAAGAGGAAAAGTTCCTTCTTTTACAACTTTTGAAATACTGAAAAGAGGACAGATGAAGAAACAGGGCAAGTAGGTCAGATGGGATTATGGACCTAAACTTTGGGGTTTGAGAAGTTGCTGCTATGCAATTACCTATGTTTGTATGGAGGAAAGACAACTAAACTAATGCTTGATCATCACTGGCAGATTTACCACCACTTAGCACGTTTTACATGGGGTGAGAACTACTCCGTACCATTGGTGGAAGAGTAAACTAAGGTAGCTTTTCTAATTCCCCTTACCTTCAAGTAGTAACAGGTAATTTAAAAAGTCTAAATGTTAAAAAAAAAAAAAAAAAAAAAGGAACATGGAGTTCTAAAGTGAAGGGAACATAGCTTAAAGAGTTTTTGAGTCAGAGGCAGATCTCTATTACCCTAGATGTCAATAGTGGGTGTCACACCATCCCAAAAGATTAGATAAGGCTCATCATACCTTGGGAGACATGAATTAAGGAACCAAAACAGATCAGTAGTTTCTCATTAGAGAAGAACAAAGAATTGTGATATTCTTAATTGATGAGTGTTCTCTCTCACTCACTTCTATGGAGTCACTAGAGGTAACCCTTGCCTATTTGGAGAAGGCTATGACAGAGCCATGAAACACTGAGAACTTACCTGCAAGGATCTGGAGAAAACTCTTTTTTTTTTTTTTTAATACATCTTTATTGATTTCAGGGAGAGGAAAGGAGAGGGAGAGAGAAAGATAGAAACATCAATGATGAGAGAATCAGTGATCGAGCCCGCAACCTGGGAATGTACCCTGACCAGGAATCGAACCCTGATCGCCTGGATCCCAGGTCGACGCTCAACCGCTGAGCCACGCCCGGCTGGGCTGGAGAAAACTCTTAAACTGAAGGAACCGAGATACCATTATCGCACAGATTTCTAGTTGTTTGTTTATATAGCTGGGGGTTTATGAATAAGATTAGTCCAGTTATTGGAGAATAAACAGAATGAATAAGCCACTCTAAAAGGAAAGACTATTCCATGAGATGACTTCTGCCAGACTCTTGTGTAAACCCAACTAGTTCCTGGACAGAACAGAAATTGCTTCACAAAAATTCCCTCAGGTAACTGTCTGTTGACCCCTCCTCTATGCCCCAAAGTGAGCTGGTTTATGCTGTTTTCTGAAACAGGCTGTTGCTCAACATTAGGAAAGCATGATAAGCACATTTCCTCTCATCTGGGGCAAGACACACCCCAGTGGTTACCCCTTTCTATCCTGCCCCATCCTATATAAGCCCTTAGCACCTGCTGCGCTGTGTGGAGAATATCCATGGCATCTCTCCACCGCCTGGGATGAGCCTTGTTTGTAAGCTCCCTTAATAAACTCTTAATGTAAGGATAGAGTTAGTTGTCAGCCTCTTTCTCTGGTCTCTCTGCTCCAGGAAATTTTTCCAACAGCAGCAAAAATCTACCACATTATTTTTGCTCATTTGAGAGTTGAGAAGTAGTGTGAGTAGATTTATAATTCACTATCTAAACAACTGCATTGGAATCTCAGAATATAATTTTATTTTTACTTATAGAACATTTCTTTTTGAGAATTGGTTGAAGCCTAAAGGGCACAGTTCTAGAATAGCTTTACACTGTTTTTCTTTTGATACTTAGCAAGGCAGAAAAAAAGGGAAAACTTACAATTAATTAATCAAATATCTAGCTCTGTCTCAATTTCCCAGAACATAATCTAGAATAGAAGAAACAGACTCTCAGTGTGTTAGTTCCCTTCACTCCATTGGAGTGTCCAGGGAAGAGCCAAAGTAGGACCTTCAGTAATGCAGGACCCAGGACAAGGACCTCTTTTGCTGAGATCTAAAGATGGTACTGTCTCCAATAGTATTATGCCTCTATGACAATATTAGTGGGAATCGAAGGGGGAAATGTGGGGATTTTAGAAGCATCAGTAGGGACCCAACTAGGAGAATCAGAGAGATTATATTTCTGTAACACAGACTAAAGTTAAACACAGAGATATGCTAAGTCTGAGAGCTGTAGGTGGGATGAGTCAGCTTGTAAATGGCTCTTATTAGGCCATTAGTAATCTGAAGCTATAAAATCATATGGTTTTAAGGTCAACCTAAGAGTGCACTGCTGTTAATAAGAAATCTTCATGATTTCCCACCAGCCTACACACTGACTCATCATGTTTCTGATATCTATCAGGCTAATTCAGCAACATGAGAATTGTTTTTGCCTAAAAAGAAAGTACAGCCTATATTGACATACACATTCTAACAGATTGTGAGAAACTGGATATCATGTAATCAGTTTTGAGAAGACTTGGCTCTGACTCACCCTGTCCAGTGTTTTGCATATTTTAATATCTATTCAGAAAGTCTAATAAAAAATAAACATTCTTCTAGATTGAAGAGAAACAGTGCTTTCTCTGATTTTTGAATGTTTTATAAGCAGTCTATTATCTAAGATTCTTAATGAAGATAGACCAACTATATTTTTAAAGGTTACACTCCATTAACATCAATTATTTGAGTTCATGTAACCCATACAGATATGATATAAAACTATAACAGAAAGATAATCCAAGTGTTTGAATAATTATTATTTAATCATTATTTATTAGTTGTATCATAGAGTGTCCTCTAAAACATATTGCATTAGAAACAATAAGAATGTAATTAATAGTAAGATGTCTTTCAATATTAAGCCCCCATACATTAATAAAGTAGAAGCTACAAGAAGAATATAATTCTTTTTTTTAAATCTCTAAGATAACAGTGGTATAAAAATATTCAATAATTTACTCCAGTCAACAAAGCAAGTCTATAACGTGAATTTAATCCAAAGTGAGTTATTCTGATTTTTATAGTTATTGAATCACCAATAAAAATAATCAGGAATTTTTGATTCGTTAACTACGCATAGCATTCCTATTATTTGATTTTTATGTTCAAATCATATTGTGACTGATAAACCCAGAACAAATAAAATTATTTTTAATAGACTATTCATATAAAATCTATCTACTAACGACCCTACTCACCTTTACGATTTCAGTGAACCTCTCTTGTCCCTGGCTTCTACCTTATATTTGTACTAGATTTTAGATTAATAATTTATTAAAAAGATTTGGCTCATTCTCACTGTCACACATATTAATTACAAGACTTTTTAAGACTTTAATTATTTACATAGACAGATCAAAATTTTTCACTATCCATAGTTTACTTCAGGGTTTACTCTTGGCATTGAACATTTTATGGGGTTGAATAAATGTATAATGACATATATCTATCATTATAATATCATATGGAGTACACTCATTGCCCTAAAAATCCTCTGTGTTCTGCTTTTTCATCATTCCCTACCCCAACCTTGGCAACCACTGATCTTTTTATTGTTTCCATAGTTTTACCTATTCCAGAATGTCCTATAGTTAAAATAATATGGTATGTATCCTTCTAAAATTGTCTCCTTTCATTTAGTAATATGCATTTAAGGTTCCTCCATCTCTGATTATGGGTTGATAACTCATTTCTTTTCAGCACTGAATAATATTCCATTTTCTGAACGTATCAGTAGATTATTTATTCACCTACTAAAGGACTACTTGGTAGTCTCCAGGTTTTAGCAATTATGAATAAAGCTGCTATAAACATTCATGTTCCAGTTTTTGTGTAGACATAAGTTTTCAACTTTTTTTGGGTAAATACCAAGGAACCTGATTGCTGGTTTTACGGTAAGAGCGTGGTTAGTTTTGTAAGGAACCACCAACCTGTCCCCCAAAGTGGCTGTACCATCTTACATTCCCACTAGCAATGAATAAGAATTTCTGTTGATGCACATCCCTGCCAGTGTTTGGTGTTGTCAGTATTCCAGATTTTGACCATTCTTCTACTTGTGTTATTTCATTTTTGTTTTAATTTGTATTTCCCTGATTACATGTGATGTGTAGCATATTTTCATATGCCTATGTATCTGCTTTGTTAAGGTGACTGTTAAGGTCTCTGGTCCATTTTTTTAATCAAGTTGTTTGTTTTCTTATTATTGAATGATAAGTGTCCTTTGTATATTTTAAATAACAATTATTTATCAAATGGATCTCTTGCAAAATATTCTCCTAATCTGTGGCTGGTTTTCTAATTCTCTTGATACTGTCTTTTGCAGAGCAGAGGATTTTAATTTTAATTCCAGATTATCATTTCTTTCATGCATCATGTATGTAATGTTGTATCCAAAAAGGCATCAGCATAACTAAGGTTATCTAGGTTTTTCTCCAGTTATCTTCTTAGATTTTTATAGTTTTGTTTTTCATATATAGATTCTTTTTTTGCATATGGATGTTTAGTTGTTCTAGCAACATTTGTTGAATATATTTGCAACATAGAATTGCCACTGCTTCTTTGTTTAAGATCATTTGACTTTTTTTTTTTTAAATATATCTTTATTGATTTCAGAGAGAGATAGAAACATCAATGATCAGAGAGTCTTTGATTGAGCCCGCAACCCGGGCATGCGCCCTGACCAGGAATCGAACCCCGATCGCCTGGATCCCAGGTCCACACTCAACCACTGAGCCACGCCCGGCCAGGCCCATTTGACTATTTGGAAGTCTATTTCTGGGCTCTCTACTCTGTTCCATTGATCTATTTGTCTGTTCTTTCACCAACACTACACTATTTTGATCACTGTAGCTTCACAGTAAGTCTTGAATTCAGGTAGTATCACTCATCAAACGTTCTTCTTCAACAGTGAGTTCATTATTCTGGAGCTTTTGCCTCTCCATATAAACTTTAGAATTAGTTTGTTGATTTACATAAGATAACTTGCTGGGATTTTGATTAGGATTGCACATTGAAATCTATAGAGGAACTGGGAAAAGCCGGCATCTTAACGTTATTGAGCCTTATTGTCAATGACCAGGGAATATCTCTCTATTCATTTAGCTCTTTGATTTTTATCCATCATTTTTGTAGTTTACCTCATGTAGACGTCTTCTGTTGGATTCATACCTATGTATTTTATTTCTTTGGCTGCTAATGTAAATAGTATTTTGTTTTTAATTTCTAAATCTGCTTGTTCATTGTCAATTTGTAGTATGGTTTTAATATTAGAGTAATGATGGCCTGATAGAATGAATTAAGAAGTACTCCCTCTGCTTGTAATTTCAGAAAAAGATTGTGTAACATATTTTCCTTCACAGTTTGGTAAAATTTACTTGTGAAATCATCTGGATACAGTTCTCTCTCTCTCTCTCTCTCTTTATAATGCTATTCGTTTTTGAGTATTTTTTGGATATATATAAACCTATTCAAGTTATCTATATCACCCTTATGTGAGTTTTGCTAGTTTGTGTTTTCAAGGATTTGGTCCATTTCACCAAAATTATCATCTTTAATGAATCTCTTTTGATTGTTTTCTAGTGATTCTATCTTTCTGTTTATATTATTGCATTTATTCTATGTTGTCTACTTTTTTCCGTTAGAGGGCTTTACACAATAGTTATTTAAACTTTCTTGTTTAATGATTCCAATATCTGTATCATATCTTTATGTGAATTTGAAATTTTCTATGTCTCTTTAGGCTTTTTTTTTCTTGCATTTTTGCATGTTTTGAAATTTTCCTTTGAAACCAGACATGATGTATCAGGTAAAATAGACTTATAAAAATGAACCTTTCTTTTATTTATTATTATTATTATTATTTTTTTTTAATCCTCACCTGAGGATATTTTGTTCCATTGCTCTTCAGAAAGAGTGGAAGGGAGAAAGAGAGGGGGAGGGAGAGAGAAAAACATCGAAGTGAGAGAGACACGTAGATTGGTTGCCTTCTGCAAGAGTCCTGACCAGGGCCAGGGATAGAGTCTCCAACAAATCACCGAAATTGTCACTGATATGTCTGGCTGGGCATGGCTCAGTGGTTGAGCACTGACCTAGGATCCAGGAGATCAAGGTTCGATTCCTGATCTGGGCACATGCCTGGGTTGCAGGCTTGATCCCCAGCAGGGGCTGCGCAGGAAGTAGTCCATCAATGACTCTCTCATCATTGATGTTTCTATCTCTCTCTCTCCCTCTCCCTTCCTCTCTCTGAAATCAGTAAAGATATATTTAATAAATAAATAAATAAATACTGTCACTGATGTGTCCTGGCCGGTTTCCCTCAGTGGTTAGAGCTTCAGCTCATGCACCGAAGGGTCTTGGGTTCGATTTCTGGTCAAAGGCATGTACCTGGGTTTCAGGTTTGATCCCTGACCCTGGTTGGGGTAAGTGCCGGAGGCAACAGATTGATATGTCTTTTTCGCATCGATGTTTCTTTCTCTCCCCCCCTCTCCTCCTCCCTCCCTCCTTTCCACTCTCTCTAAAAATCAATGGAAAAAAGATCCTCGAGTGAGAATTAACCAAAAGAAAAAAAAATTTGTCATTGATGTGTTTCTACCAGTTAATGGCTCCAGCTGCCTCTGCTACAGAAGAGAAATCTTATTTTTGACAATCTTGATTTGCCTGTCTCTCCAAAACTGTAATCATTATCTTTTAGGTCCAGGAAGAGTCATTGATCATCACTTTGTTCAAATTTTGTAAGAATGGGAGTGATGACTTTTATGATCTTTACATGTTGGGGCTGAAAGTGGAAGTTCATGAAGATATTTTAATTAATTATTTCTCTTAATTTTAGAATTCAAGTTTATTTTTAATAGTTTTATATACCTATTTAAGATTAGTGGTTGACATTTTAGAAACCCCATAAAAGAAAATAAATTCTAATTCTTATGTCTCTGTTTCTGTGAAAACTGCTTGGAGTTTCATATGAAAGTAAGTTACCAGAATACCTTATTCATGATTTTATATTAAAAAAAATTAAGCCCAGCAGGGCGTGGCTCAGCGGTTGAGCGTCGACCCAGGATCCAGGCAATCGGGGTTCGATTCCCGGTCAGGGCATATGCCCGGGTTGCGGGCTCGATCAATGACTCTCTCATCATTGATGTTTCTGTCTCTCTCTCTCTCCCTCTTCTTTCCTCTCTCTGAAATCAATAAAGATATATTTTAAAAAAATTATAAAAAAAATTAAAAGAAAAAAAAACCCAAAAAAACAAGGCCAGGCATGGAGGGGAAAAAAAAAAAAAAGACAAAGTACGTGACTGTGACTAGACTTCTTTTGCTACTTTTTAAAATAGTTGTTCTTAAATAGTGCATTCTGCAACTTTTAAAAACATCTATTTAAGAAAATATCAACAAGGGAAATCTAGTCTTTGCAAGGTCCATGTTAAGTGAACCTTGTCATAAGGCAAGAATTTGGGTGGTTTATAGTGATAGAAAAATAATATATACTATTTAAGTCTAATTGAAATTTAACACATCCCTCAAGTATGAATGTAGGTAAAAATCAGCAGTAATAAAATCAGTAGCTGTGACTTTAGTACTAAAAACAATAAAAATCACAGATCTTTTCTTATCACCCACAGTCATTGCAAACTTTTAAAAATATTGCTATGTTAAAACAGTAAATCTGAAATTAGTTCTTAGACCTGTTAAACAAAAATTTTTAGCTGAAAGTCTTCAAAAGAAAGGGTTACTTAGGCCTTTGCTAGCAAAAAAGAAGACTGGTCTTGGGAATAGAGTCTAAACCGCCAACAGCATGATGAGGTGGGAAAGACATTGTGTGAGTTTTGCAGGTGTTTTTATTTATTTATTTTTTTTAATTCTTTTTAAAATATATGTTTTTATTAATGCTTTTTTTTCAGAGCGAAAGAGAGAAAAACATCAATGGGTTGCCTCTCATACTAACCCTGACCTGGTATCAAACTCACAACCTGGGCAAGTGCCCTGACGGGGGATGGAACTGATGACCTTTCAGTGCACAGATGATGCTCAACCAACTGAGCCACACCAGCCAGGGCTAGATCTTTTATTTAATATATTGATAACCACAAATAGTCTTACATCAAAACTGTAATATTTTAAAACAGTGTTAGTAAATTGTCCTGTGCCATCCAATGAACTTTATGCATTTTAAAATACTACTATTGAGAAAGGGTACACAGTATTAACTAGACTGAATAAAGGTTCTTGGCACACATTAACAAAATTGACACAGTGACAGAAAAACAAACAAACAACCCTGCCACACAGACACACACACACACACACACACACAGCTGAGTAGGTATTTTATACATACGTACTACGAAAAATTTAAAATTATTATTACTAGTGGTATTTATTACAATAAAAATCACAGGTATTTGTCATTTGTTTATCAGCATTAAAGAAAAAACCCCCAAATCAGTGTCAACTTCAGTCACAAAATATTATTTTCCTGCATTCACCATTCCTGACATTCGATATGATCAAAGAACCTAAGAGACTGGCTCAAGTTCCATTGCATTGACACACCACAAGCTATTTCTTCTAGAGATATTATGACAACTTCATAAATGCTATTTAGGAAAAAATCCAGGTCCTTTATATTTTTGAATCCCCCAACTTTGCTGGATATATGGAATTGTAAACAACTACTCTACCGCTAGCTCAAATACAAAGTATAAACAGGACACAGAACATTCTCTCCAAAACCCACAGAATATATGTTTTCCTCACATCACTATGACTCTCACTCTATCCCTCCAAACAAGACATTTGCATAATCTGTTTAGTGACATTTTCTAGAGTTACTTTGATTCCAAAAAGTTCAAGACCTTTAAAAAATCAGTTTAGGAGAATCCTTCTTCCCACTCCCCCCCCCCCCCCCCCCCCCCCCCCCCGCCACTCTTTCTGTGTTTATCTTTTCTCTGAAGCAAAGAATACTGAATGTTTAGCCAATTGAATATGGAAAAAGGGCATTTGTCATACAATATTTGTAAGTGATTCTATTGATTACTATTTCAAAATATTATGTTTTGGGTGCTTTTTTGTTTTTTCCTTCTGATTATAAATTATGTGCCTTTTAATAATCTTGTAAGTTTTATTAATCATGCTTCCTTATTTTTTATATCTTCAGCTGTTTTGACATCTGGGAACTTGCTGATCCTGGATAAACTGCCCCTCCCAAAGCAAGCCAATTCTTAGTGTAATAGCAAAGAACCCACCTGCAAGTATGTCTTTCATATGCATATCAACCAATCCAAAACCCCTACCGATCAACTACTTTCTTTAGTTCTTACACTACAGTCCACTATCCTTCCTTCCTGACCACCCCAGGCCCAAGTAGCACAAAATTAGTGAGCTATGTCCCAACGCTTGCCAAAGTTATACAAACCCGCCAATCCTAAACCCGTTTACCCTGTTTCTCCTTCCCAGGGAGCAAAGGCTCTCTCTTGTCCCCATTTTCCCCTCACTTCTCTGCCTCCTGACCAACCCTGGTGCTTCCCTTGTGGCCTTGCTGGATGTGGTGTGTCCTCCCCTTTAGGGAACTGTGAGTAACAAACCATCTTTTCAATGACCTACTCTTTAAAAGTTAAGTAAGGATAAATATGTCTCTATCAAAGTATCTGATAATTCTATTAATTTATTAATTTATTAATTTCTTTTCCACTATTTAAGATCCTTTATTGATAATACATATTAAACATTATTCTAAAAATTACTGACCAGTTTTTCCAGATGTACACTTTTCTTTCAATAATAGTTATGGGGTTTAATGTGGAAAATTTTATCTTTACAAATCTATTAATTATTTCCCTTTGTTTTTCACATTTGGTGTTATAATTTCAGAGGTCTTATATTGAAAGCTTATATGAGTTTCTGCCTAATTTTCTGTAATATTTTGATTTTTTTCTCCATTTAAATATTTAATGCACTAAGAATTAGTGTTTTTGGATGTTGTGCTATATGAATCAAATTTTTGGCATCCAATGCATAACTACTTAACTAAAATAAACTAAGAAATTCTACATTCTACGAAAGCACACTGCTGTTAACCTATTTCTTTGCCTGTGGCAAAGACTGTTAGCTGGTTTTAAACCTTCTTCCCTTTCTGGGCACATATGAAGGTGACTCTCTGAGCTTACCAGGCGTTAGACTAGATTGTGACTGGGAAATAGTCAATGACATAAGATACAGCCTGCATTCCTCCTGGACCTGGCTTATCATCACCTGGCCGAGTAACCCTTGAAAACTTTCTCTGTCTGGTGGCTGAAGGAAGAGGGTAACAATGAATCCTAGAGGAGAGTGATACCTGGGAGGCTCTTACTAATTTAGCATAATTGTTTTTCTCTAAAGTTTAGACAGTACTTAAATCCTACTTTCTTCATAGTTGACAATTGTAAGTTATCTGAGATATGGCTCAATGTTTTCTGCTTTTTCAATAATTCTGTCTGGTTCATGGTGACTTCTTTGTTATTTCAAATGAAAGCCTTTCCTCAGTTTGACATTTTTCCCTTTATTTTTTGGTACATTTCTTCTTATATTTGATTAATTGTATTGCTTTGTTCAGATATAACAATTATCCAAAAGTACTGCTCTTCAGAATTTGTGCTGCATGGGCTCCGGGGTCAAGTTGACCTACTTTTAAATCACCCATTTTATAACTGCATTACCTTGGGCAGATCACTTCATGTCTCTCAATATCAGTGCCCAAATCTACAGTCTTCATTTCTTGGGAGTGGTGGTGAAAGAAACTTAAAGTTAAATTCAGTTTATGTATACATACACACACACACACACATATATATGTACATATATATATGTAAATGTTTATTATAGTACCTACTATGTTAGAATATTGCACTATATTGTCCCTTCACCCTTTTTATTAATGTGTGTAATAGTTCATTTTCAAGGTTCATATATATATATATCTTTCATAGAGGAACTTTTACTAGCCATCCCTTCTAATAGGTCACCTGTTGATTTCTGACTTAGTCTTTTAGTTTGATGACACATAATTTGAAACCATTGTATTATTATTACTATTGCCAAGCATGAAGGAATTATGAGAACAGGAATCTTTTTTTTCTTCCTTTCCTTCCTCTTTTCTTTCTTCTTTTCTTTCCTTCCTCCCTTCCTTCCTTCCTTCCTTCCTTCCTTCCTTCCTTCCTTCCTTCCTTCCTTCCTTCCTTCCTTCCCTCCCTCCCTCCCTCCCTCCCTCCCTCCCTCCCTCCCTCCCTCCCTCCCTCCCTCCCTCCCTCCTTGGTTTCTCCCCTTTTTCCCTCCCTTCATTCTGTCCTTTTAAAAAATATCCATATCCCCATTAGGTAATGCAATGCCAGGAATATGCTAGGTATTCGATATATATGTGAACTGTTTCATCAATATACTTCCATATTTATTTCAGTTTTTTTATGTGTCCGTTGCAGTCTTGTTTATTTTGCTGCACTATAGATTTTCTTATTATCTATTTCTGAAGCTTTTATTTTTAGTAATTTAGTGTTTTTCATTATTTTCCTAACTCTGCCAATTTCAGTCTCTGACCTTCATATCTACTCTTTCATCTCTTTCGTTTTCTTAAGAGCAAAAAAGTGATGCTTTCAGAAATACACTTTCCTGCCTGGCAGGAGGGGCTCAGTTGGCTAAGCGGTCCCCTCTGCACCGAAAGGTGGCCCGTTCTGTTTCAGGTCAGGCGCATACCTGGGTTGCTGGCACAATCCCCTGTCCTGGCACTTACGGTCGGGACATGTATGGAAGGCAACCGGTCAATGTTTCTCCCTTAAGTGGATATTTCTCTCTTTCACTCTCCCTCCCACTCTCTAATCATGTTCTCAGGTGAGAATTAAAATATATATATATGTGTGTATATGTATATAACACTTCCTTTTTCTGAAAATAAAGGGTGGGGCAAAGGTAGCTGTATAGTTGTGAGTACTCAAAACACAGAGCTTATTCTTGTGTTATTATGTATTAACTATTGTAGTATTTTCCATATGAACAACTGCAAACTTACTTTTGCCCCACACTCTAGAATCGATCTTTTCCTATTATTGCTCTTCCTGCACGTTTTACATGGTATAATTATTAACTACTTTACTTATTCAACTTTTTCATAGGTTCCATTCACCTTTTATTGTAACCATTTTCCTGACCAAATGGAGTGACTGACCCTCAATGCCCTCTCACTGTTTATATGAATGTCCTTAAAGCCCTCCTTGTGACCATATCCTGCAGATATATGACATATCATATATTTCAGATTTTATTATCTATCATCTATCATTTATCAATCATCTATCTATCATCTATCTATCTATCTATCTATCTATCTATCTATCTATCTATATCTATATCTATCTATCTATCATCTATCTATCTATCTATCTATCTATCTATCTATCTATCATCTATCTATCTATCATCTATCTATCTATCTATCATCTATCATCTATCTATCTATCTATCTATCTATCATCTATCTATCTATCTATCTATCTATCTATCTATCTATCTATCATCTATCTATCTATCTATCATCTATCTATCATCTATCATCATCTATCTATCTATCATCATCGTCTATCTATCATCTATCTATCATCTATCTATCTATATCTATTTATATCATCTATCTATCATCATCTATCTATCATCATCATCCATCATCTATCATCCATCATCTATCTATCATCTATCTATCTATCATCTATCTAATCTATCTATCTACTGACATACCTACCTACCATGTAGACTTTCAGAGACTCTAGGGGTCTAGGAAAGAACTAGTACCAAACATTTTCATTAGGGGGAACTCTCTTTGCCTGATTTTTCTCCATTGTTGACCTGGGAAGGATCTTTTCAAATCTTGTGTAACAGATTAAATTTTTAGTTTCTATACCCTGTTGTGGAAAAGGTGTAGCATTTTTCTTTCTTTTTCTAAAAACATCTTGGCAAGCTCAGAAACTCATGTTTCTGCTGATGGTAGAATAAAACAAAGCCAAAATGTAGAACAAACACTAAAACCTTAGAGTTGACCAAGATATCTATGTTTCTTTTCAGATTTGAGATAGTTTTAGGGGCCTGGGTCCCTTTTTTTGAATGTTTCCCTATATATACACCAGGAAATTTCTTCTGATGCAGTCTCCCCTTTGTCTACAGCACCCTTTATCTTGGAGGTATGTCGATAAAAAAGGAATCAAGAGTCCCTTGGTTCTTATTAGGGTTGCCAGTGAAGAGCGTAGGAAAACTTAAGGGAGAGAGAAGAGTGAGATTGTGGCTGTTTATTCCCCTGAACTCTACACCCTACTGGGCCACCTGGTGCATTATATCTGTAATGGTGTCCCTCTATGACAGATCATCTCTGGTTTCTGGTAACAGCTTACTGCTCTTGCTAGTTCAAGTCTGAGTAGTAATGAAGCAATTGCCAGCTCTAGAATTTTGCACTATTTTTTCTATTTTCCTTGCACCCCACTAACATTTTTAAACATAGTTCTTTTTAAAACTCTGCTCTTTCAAATAACCTAATTTGAAAGTATAGTTTTTATCTACTGAGCCCCTGACTGTTACAGGTAAATTCTCATTTTTTTCCTTCAAAACTGAATCTCAGAATATTGGCATTATCAAGTGTTCCTATGATGAAGTAGAAAAGATGCCACCACTCATTGTGCTGATTTATGAAGTCTTACTGCCTTAGTAGTATCCTCACTTGATGCATCTAATATAACTGCTTATGTTGTTTTAATCTGGTTCTCAGCTCTTCAGCTGGTAAACGTTAGGATCTGTTCTATAACCAGGGTGGAAGATCCACTAACCCAGATCTAACCCTCAATTTGGCTTTTTTATAAGTAGAATTTATTTTTTAGAGCAGTTCTGGGTTCACAGCAAAGTTGAGCAGAAAATACAGAGATTTGCCATGTACTTCCTGCCTCTGCACGTGTATAACTTCCCGTGTGATCAACATCCCCACCAGATGGGTACGTTTATTACAATAGATGAACCTACATCAACATATCTTTATTATCCAACATCCATAGTTTAAATTCATATTCACTCGTGGTGTTAAACATTCTATGATATTGAGAGTTTAGCTAAACTACTCTGTAATATTGCTGCCTCGGCATCCATTAGGTGTTGCGAAGCTGCTTCCAGGGCCCTTGAACTGAAACTACCCTCACCCTTGAGCATAATCCCTAGATAGCAGCCCTTAGAGTCACAAGTAAATATAAGTTCCTGATATGGCTCCTAAAACTACCTTGTGATAAGCATGCTCCCCGACCTCCCAGAAACATCTTATATAAGACCCAAATCTTCAATCCCCCTTCTTCCTGGCTCAGTCCCACAAGGATATAAATCTTATCAAAGCTGTTTTTGATTTGAATAGAGCCATTCAGCCTTAGCTTGAAAACTCCAAAACACTCCAAACGCAGACTTTAATAAAGCATGCCACATTCTCTATGCCGGCACCCTACCTTGACTTCCCAGTGTGGCCGGCCCTTCAAGGTGAGCCTTGTACCTCTAGGACCTGTGAATGATGAACTTCCCTATTTCATTTTCGCTTGTGGTATTTTTTTTGAAATATAGCTCTCCACCCAATAGGCCAGGGGGCTCTACTTAACAAATGTTAATTTTAAAAAGTCACAAAATAGGGTTTGGACAAATGTATGATGACATGTATTCACCATTATAATATCATACACAGTATTAGGATAACTGCCTTAAAATTTTTTTGTGCTTTTCCTATCCATTCCCTCCATCTCTCTTAGCCCTTAGCAACCACTGATCTTTTTATTCTCTTCATAGTTTTGCCTTTTCCAGAATGTCATATAGTTGGAATCATATAGTAAATAGCCCTTTCATGTTAGCATCTTTCATTTAGTAAAATGCATTTAAATTTCCTCTATGTCTTTTTTGTGGACTGATGATGCATTTGTTTTTAGTGCTCAATAATATTACATTTTCTGGATGTACCAAAGTTTATATGTTAACCTACTGAAAGACATCTTGGTTGCTACCAACTTTTGCAATGATAAATAAATCTACTTTAAACATCTGTGTAGATTCTTGTGTAGGAATATGTTTTCAGTTCCTTTGAGAAAATATCAAAGAACATAACTGCCAGATTATATAGTAAGAGTATGCTTACTTTCAGAAGAAACCACCAAACTATCCTCCAAAGTTCCCACCACTAATAAATCCATATGATCACCAGCATATGCTAGCTGTATA
The DNA here is from genome assembly GCF_964146895.1 of Miniopterus schreibersii. NCBI lineage: Eukaryota > Metazoa > Chordata > Mammalia > Chiroptera > Miniopteridae > Miniopterus > Miniopterus schreibersii. Next base: position 61,816,076 of record NC_138106.1, on the reverse strand, counting down.
GTGGTGTCTCATTGTCATAATTTGCATTTCCCTGATGACATATGATGTGGAGCATCATTTCATATGATTATTTGCCATCTGTATATCTTCCCTGGTGAGGATTCTGTTAAGGTTTTTTGGATATTTTAAAAATAATGGGTTGTTTGTTTTCTTATTATTAGTTTTAAGTGTTTATTGCATATTATGGATAACAGTCCTTTATTAGATGTGTCTTTTACAAATATTTTCTCTTAGCATGAGGCTTGCCTTTTAAGCCTGTAGATTGTGTTAAGCATATCTCTTGTGTGAAACTGAGAGTGAAAGTTGGCCGGAATTGGGTATTTATCTTCCCCCAGATCAGTTAGTCTATAACATAAAACTCCATCAGGTTAGGCTCTGGTTAAATAGTTTCTGTCCAGAGCTTGTTGGAGAAAACAGGGTGATCTGGCATTTTAAAAATTGTTCCTTTCTTCCTTCCCCTGCTGGAAGCAGGAGGGTGATTTTTCTCCAGTGTTCACTGTGAAACTGGTGGATTGGTATGTAAATTTATAAACATCCTGAGGGCATTCGTAGACTGGGTCCCCTTGGAGTATTTACTCCTCACTGAGCCTGTAGCAATTTGTCAATTACGTTTTCCATTTTCCTACTCCCGACACTAGTTCCCATAGAGATTTTGCTTGTAAGTCCCTGCTCAGGTAAGTTGTGATCTCTGTATATACCTGTCAGTGTCTCCAGTTTTAGGGATAGTAGTTTGCCCTGTGACCTCACTTCTCTTATTAATTTAAGAAGAATTGTTGATTTTTCAGTTTCTTCAGCTTTTTACTTATCTTTAGGATGTAGTGGTAACTTCCATGTTTCTTATACAAAAGCCCTTTTTTAGGTTTTTTGGTTTGTTTTTTTTTAGCATGACAGACAGTCCTATGTCTCAGCTTCACTCCATCTAGTACATGATTGAGGATGTTTATCCCATACTTGCTATACGATTATTCATCCTTAGGCGGAGTGGCTCTTTACAGTCCTGCTGCCTCTTTTCAGTAATTTTTCTGACTCAGTGTGGTGATACACCGAACACTGAGTCAGCCTAAAGAACAGAGGAGCTGAGAAATCCACAATTGATAGAGGATATAGTTAGCTTAGGGATACTTGACTAGATAGTTCCCCTCATCCATTTCTAAACTACCCTCTGAGAGACACACTCTTACTCTAGTCCCATGATTAATGCAGGGACTTTTCTAAGTTTCCAGTTTTCCTGAGCTTTGAAAGCTGAATCTATACTTCACAAAATGTTGTTCCAAACACCTCAACTCCAACCCATGTCTGAAATTATAATGATAAAAAAGTAAGTGAAATAAATATTTTATGGGAAAAGAAATTTAAAAATTTAAAACTTTATTGCTTTCATATGTAATTAAAAAAAAAAAATCTACATTAAATTGGTTTTCTGTTTCACTTGACCTCTTGGTAGTTATTGTGTCCTTGTATAGTAAATTTTCTTGGTTATTTTGCTAGCTAATTTGGAAGAAATTAGAATTTTCTCACTTAACTAAGATTGTACCCCTCATTTAGGAACTTTCCTACAGAAAGTTGTTTGTGGTATCGTGGGAAGCAATTTTTTTCAGGGGCAATACCTGGTGCTTGCAGGTGCTATTGTGTCTGCATATATTTTTTGGCTCCTCTATTTTTTTTTAAATGTTGATTTTTTTTTTTAGATAAAAATCTCTCCTAGGGTAGGAATGCCCATCTTTTCTATATTGCACATAACACTTCAGATCTCACTTTGCTAAGTTAGAATACTTCTGTTTTGATTTAGAATATAACCTACTGGTGCCTGGGTTATTTCAACACCTTATTGGGAAACCAGTCAAAATAAAGACTTGCTACCCACAGACTCTTCCATCTGTTGTCACTTCACTCTTACTGCATCTCAGAGTAGTGTTCTTTCATTGAAGCAAACGTGGCTCCTATTGGATAATACAGACACGCTAATGAAATACCTTCCCCACTGTATTCCATCAAAATACTTGTCTCCAAATTTTAGATTTTGAGAAAGATGCCTTTGTCTGTTTCACATAACACTGAGTTGGTTTTGCAGAAATAGGAAGTATGTGTTGACAACGGAAATAATCCTTCCGTGTGATACCATCTTCAATATGTCTGGGAGAAATTTTATTCAGCACTAGATTTTCGCCATGCTCTAATTCCAATGTTAAAGGTTTTTCACTATACCTCCGCCCCCTTTGGCAAATTTAATGAGCTCCTGAAACAGAGATTTTTAATATAGTTCTTTTTCTTTCATTTTTTCTGAAAGTTCTTGAGATTAGTTAAAAGAATAAGTAGAGGTTAGGCAAATGAGAAGTTGAATGGCCTTTCAGGATATATACATATATACACACAAAGCCTCCAAAATAAATTGTCACAGTAGATAACACGTTCTCACATTCTTTGTTATGTCCTCAGAAATATTAATGGAATATTTCAATAACAACTGTATGTACAACTTAAGAAATGATATTAATCTACTAAAGCAGTCCCCTTTACCACAAAGGACATATGCCAAGACCCTTAGTGGAAGCCTGAAACCATGATTTGTACCAAACCCTACATATACTATGTTTTTTTTCTATACATACATATCTATGTTAAAGCTTAACAAATAATAAAGAACATTTATAACAATTCACTGTAATAAAAGTTATGTGAATGTGATCTCTTTCTCTTTTCCTCTCTCTCTAGTAATTGATCTAATAACGGAGACGGTTACTCAGCGACAAGGCAGAGGCAGTGTATACAGTGTGGACACGCTGGACACAAAGGTGATTCACATCCCAGGCAGGATGGAATGGAATGATGTGAGATGGCATCACACTACTCAGAATGATGTGCAATTTAAAATTTATGAATTATCTCTGGAATTTTTCATTAAATATTTTCTGACCATAATTGACTGCGGGGATCTGAAACTAGAGAGCGTGAAACTTCAGAAAAAGGGGACTGTAGTAGTTTACTTTCCATGTTAGTATATATATATGTAGATATTACCTAGATATATTGTTCATGAAGTTATATAATGAAAACTTTTACTAGCTTTAAAATTTGCATCTATAGATAGAAAAAATTACTTCAACCTCAACTGTATTTCCCTAAAACTCTGAATGTTTTTTTTTTCTTGTCTAATAATAATAAAACCTTGCAGAGTCAATAATAAACACACTAGCCAAAATAAAGAAAAAAATTATTCCATAAATTTGTAGGTTGAACTTAGTGAGGGTTAGCACAAGGAAAGAGTATAATTTAATAATGTTCAACATTTGAAAGTCATCTATTGACATATTAAGCAGTTTGCCATATAAGGAAGAACAACATGTGCATGATCATCCCCCATTCAGTCTTGTGTAAGAAACTCAAGTTTAGTTCACATACCAGAAAAAGGATTGAGCTTCTTCAAAGTAACTGTATTTTTAAATGCTCTTATTAAATTTTAAAAGAGGTTATCTTTTTTTAAAGCTATGGTCACTGGCTTGGGATAACTGTTTTCCTGGGGAAAAAAATCTAAAATATTGTTACTAATAATCTTTTAAATTAAGATTTAATCAAAAATTACGATTTCAATTCCTCACCCTTTCCCATGCATCAGCCTCCTGTCTTCACTGGCCTCTATCACTAACCTTGTAGTGAGATGAAATAACAAAGGGATATTATCCTTCCATGTGCACTGCCTTCAACACCACGTCATTTGGCTTTAGAACTCATGCTCTTTTCTTCATGAGTTTAATATAGTTTATATACACTTCTAACAGGCGTTGAAAACCCCCATGCCCCGCTTAGAGAAAGGCCATATTTCACAGCTAGAAATGGGATGTAAATGGAGGGTTATATTTCACTGGAACAAATACATGTTTAAGCTAGTAATTACCATTTATAGTGCTGTCCTTAAAATGTCTAACAGCCTCTTGGCTCCCCTACACACCATTCATGCTAATTCTCACACAAGAATTTCCAAATGAAAACAAATAGTAATAAATCTTTCAAAGCCATGAAGATACTCTTTGTGAAACTATAAAAGCCATTAAATTGACACTGATAATATTATGTGCATTGGCATATCTTAAACCCAATGGTCTTTATCATTTAGTAATAGGGACTCAATATGCTATATAAGTAGCAAGCACTGTGCAGTCATCCCTACTATAAAGAGGAAGAGACAAATTGCCAGGAAAATTAAGCAGTTGTCATAAGGCCACACAAACATAACTTGTAAGTTTTCCAAAGAATTTTCTATCTAAAGTGTGTTTGCTGTGGAAATTATAGTGATAAAAGGAATTACTAATTATTGAATGCCTACTATGTGCAGGTAGAATCACCATGTTCTTTATCTTTGGCATCTTGATTTTATACCCAAAGCTAGACAAATTCCATTAAACTTTAAAGCCATAAGTACATTTTATTACCTTCAAATTTTAATTTTAATGTACATTCTATGATAAAAATTGTATTCTATTAACTCTTGTAGTACCAAAAACTCTTCTTAGTCCCTCCTTTCACCCATATTATACTTTCTTGGTGACTTATAGAAATTAAATTATCATAATGACTTGGTTTATTCAATAATGCTAAGAACATTGTCATACGACAGGGGTGGTTCATAGATAATTACATAGCTCTTTGATCTTGAACAGTAATATTTATGGGTTTTGATTTCTTTATCTGTAAATTGAAAGTATTTGATTAATGTGTTCCTAGGACCCATTCCAGTTTAATAATGACAACTTTAATTTTGTTGTTTCATTAATTATTTCCCTCTTATATGAGAGAGTAGTAACCATATCATTTCCCAGTCAAAAAAGGAAAAGCAATATTAATCTGTCTTGCACACTTTGGTTCTTCCTTCACCCCTTTCACAAAAGGGTGATTTCTATTCAGTTGATAAATCTTTCTGTAGTTGATAATATAATACAGTTATGTGCCACATAACAGCATTTCACTCAACGACAGACAACATATACAATAATGGTCCCATAAGATTATAATGGAGCTGAATTTTCTGTAAGAAATGGAAGGATAGTGGTTCAGGAGAAAAATTTTTTCTCTGATGGGAGCAATACTTGTGTGGTTAACAATAAAATCCCTCTCACTCAAAGCACCTCAATTTTGAGTGTACAGATTACATCACAATCAATCAACCATTGACCTGTTTTGTCAAAGAAGATCCTGTCTCCCCAGGGCTACATACTCAGAGGGTCCCACAGCCCTCCCAGATCTAGCTTGATGGTCTTCAGAGTACATTGCCTTAAATTCTTTGGGGAGGATCTAAGATCCTGCACAAAGACACAGGTTCCATAGGAGCTACCTTAACAAATATTAAATGTCACTGCCACTTTAGTGAAAACTTTCTGTAGTAATGTAGAGTCAGCCTGTCCCTGTACTATGGGCATATTTTCAAGTTATAATGATGTGAAGCATAGATTAGTTTTATTTATTCCATCAGTTCAATGTCAGAGAGAGCCAGATAGGGTCAAAAACAAATTTCCAAAGTCAAAATATTGAGTCTTAAGTTCTATACTCTCTCCATATTAAACAACCTTTTTTATGAATATCACAAAGCTCATAAATGTGAGCACTGCTCTAACATGTGATAGTCAAAACCACATTGCCAATACAATCCCCTAGGTTCCTTTATCTCTCCATCTTTTTTATTTTTACTTTTATTTTTAAAATATATCCTATTGATTTCAGAGAGAGGAAAGGGGAGGGAGGGAGAGAGATAGAAACATCAATGATAAGAGAGTCATCATTGATCAACTGCCTCCTGCACATCCCCTACTGGGGATTGAGCCTGTAACTTGGGCATGTGCCTTGATTGGGAATTGAACCTCGATTTCATGGATCATAGGTCTATGCTCAACCACTGAGCCATGCCCGGCCGGGCTATCTCTCCATCTTGATTTTTTATTTCTATTGGTCCTTTTTAAGACCATATTTATAAGTCTACATTAACGGACAGTAATGGCCTAGCCATTCACATTCTCTCACCACTCATTCACCGACTCACCCAGAACAAGTTCCAGTCCTGCAACCTCTGTTCATGGTAAGTACTCTCTACAGGTGTACCACTTTTTATCTTCTATATTGTATTTTTTCTGTACCTTTCTAAAATCTTTGGATATGTATAGATATACAAGTCCAATTGTCTACAGTATTCAGTACACTAACATGCTGTACGGGTTTGGAGCCAAGAAGCAATAAGCTAGACCATATAGCCTAGGTATGTAGTAGGCTCTGGACATATTTAAATTTCTGTAGGTGTACTCTGTGATGTCCACACAATGATGAAATTGCTAACAACCCATTTCTCAGACTGTGTCTCTGTCATTAAGCAACTCATGACTCTATATGGAATAAAAAAAATCCCAGTAACGCAGGTTTACCTTTGTAATATAGTTAGTCCCATCCAAACCCCTTGAACCAACAATAGGAAAAGAAAGGGTGATGTGTGAAAGATGTGCTGGCAGGGCAAAAGTATATATCACTCATTTTACTCTGGCAAGTAAAACAGAGAAAGAAATCATATTTTATTGAATGTCAATGATTACAATCTACAGTCATTATTGTATTTCAAGGAATATTTCCTATGGAAAAAGATGTAGTAAATTTTCAGATGTACAGGAGATATTATTTATCTTAAAATAATCCAAGTACAAGTTTACAGCAAGGTGTTTCCTAATGAAATTTTACTTTGATCATTTTAAATTTTATTCAAAAAGCATGAAAAAATAATAGAACAACACTCATTTACAGACACCAAAAAATTCTTCTCCTGTGTAAATAAAAATAAATTTATGTGGTTAGTAAAATATCACTTTACTTTTAGAAAAGACATTGCTTTGATCAGTTTCACCATTCCCTATGTATCACAACCTGAATTCTTCTCTGTAGAACTGAGATATTTTCAGAGAACATTTCAGAATAATACCATACACTGTTCTTTAGTACCTTGAACATTTTGTATGTATGACTTTATCTGGGCCTTCCTTTTCACTGAAGCTTAGTTTATTGATAAGTAAGCAAAAATACTTTCCAAAATTTGTCCAGGATATATGGCTTTGAGAAATAGTTTTATATTTTACTGATATTCTAACAATTTGCTTTGTCCTATAGATGCAAACTAGTTTTAGTTTGTAATCATTTGTGATAAAGAGTGTATGCTGCCTTGTGATAAATTTATCAATGACAAAACTACACAATGCGCCACCTTAAAGAACATGTCTATTGTCTGGTACCGGTTAACTCATTCAATAAGAAGAGAAGGAAACAAAATTGATTATACTTATATTCCTATTTCACACTTAGAATTTGTTATATAACTGGGCCAAAGATGGTCCCTGTGTATTGTCCTAAAATGGACCATGTCATTTACTTCTACACAGCAGACAGGACTGTTAGCCCAAAGCTCACCTGTGCCAAGTTCAAAAGTTTGCAAATTAAATTGTTTTAAATGTAAACCCAATTAACACATTTTAGTCATTTAGAGTATAGTTACTTTGCATACCCCTCAAAATTACACCCAACATCTGATATACCATAGATAAGATAAACCCTGTGGTTATAAAGACCCCAAATTACAGATGCTCTTCAGAACTCTGACCCAGGAACTCCCCACCTTCCTGCTGAGTGATATCACTCAGGCACATTTGAATCCCCTCTGATTTTCCGCTCTCCAAGGGAGTCCCCTGTCTTCTTCTGGGTGGTGTCCTTCGGCTACTGGTGCTGAAAAGTCATTTCCTAGGAGAGGTTTCCTTCATGCAGTCTTGTCTAATCACTGACCAATAAACCTTGCTATGTATTACTGCCTCTCATGCTCCTGTCTCTTCATCAACTCCAAAATCCTCAAACTTATCACACAGGTAATATACTCATTTCAGATTAGACAGTTTCTAGGTATTGATTCAACATGTAGAAACTAAAATAAGGAATGTAATTCACTTCATTAAAATACAACCTGTGAACATCTCAGTGAAAAAATGTAATGTTAGCCATATATATATATATACACATTGAGTGTATGCTGCCTCGTGATAAATTTATCAATGACAAAACTACAATATATATACATATATATATATTTGACTCTGAATATCTGGTTATTAGAAAAGTGACACATACATGGGGAGGGGGTGGTTTACAGGAGGAGACTCAAACAGCTCTGAAAGGCATTAGAAGAAATTTTAAAAATATATGTCTTCTTCATACTATTCGATCCTCACTGGCTAGAGTTAAACATCTTCATATAGTTCTGTTTTTAATTGTTCAAAGGTTATTAAGATAATTCTGAACAATTAAGTCCATATTCATTTCTTGAATTATCACCATTGCATAGGTTCCTCTGATACATTTCTTAGTTATAATGCTTTCAATTGTATACATGTAACTCAAGCTTCCCTAAAGCATGGTGTATTATTATTTTATTTCAGATAACCTCACTGTTTTGTAATTTTACAGGTCTTGAGGTTAATTATTTTAAAAGCTCAATTATATTATCAAGAACCAAGTTCTTTATAATCCATTCTGCCATTGCACAATTAATTTCATTTTTAGAGGTAACAAATTAGTTATTCAGGCTCTAAGCATCAAACATCTCATAAAAAATCCAGAGAAAGAAGAAAGGACATCTTGTCATGTGGTCTTTTAGGAGTAAAAGTATTCTTTCAAGTTTTCCTATGACTTTTTATTGACTGGTATTGAGTCACATGCCCATTCTTGAACTAATTACTTAGAAAAAGTAGTTGGTGTACACTTTGACTAATCAGGCTTTTTCTGGATATGACAGTAGAGTCAGTTTCTTCTGAGATACAAGGCTTCAAGGAAAAAGTGAGTAAATTTTTTTTGTTATCAACTAGAAAAGAAAGGTAATGACCTAAAATCCACAATATGTAATCAATAAATGTATCTTACCTCTGTATTAACAGAGTAGTTATTCCATTTAAACCTGAACTAATCAATACATACTTTTTAAAATTATATGTTATTGTGTTAAGAACACTTAACATTATATCTACCCTCTTAATACATTTTTAAGTGCAAGATGCATTATTATTGACTATAAGTACAGTGTTGTACAGCATTCCATGTCTTGTCTATTGTGAGTAATGAGCATAAATATGGGGGTGTTATCATGTCTTCAAGATCCTGATTTCATTCTTTTGTGTAAACATCCAGAAATGGGATTGCTGAATCAGATGGTAGTCTTATTTTTTATTTTTGAGTGGAACTGCCATATTGTTTTTCATAGTAGCTGCACTATTTTGCATTTCTACCAGCTAAATCAAGGTAAAATATTTTATACAACAAAAAAAACAATCAATGAGTGAAAGGGCAATCCACAAGAAGGAAGAACATATGTGTAAACCATATATCTGATAAGGGGTTAATCTCCAAAATAAATAAGGAACTCCTATGACTTAATATTAAAAAACAAATAACCTGATTTAAAAATGGATTAAACACTTAAATAGACATTTCTCCAAAAATGACATACAAATGGTAAACAGGTATATGAAAAAAAAAAATGTTCAGTGTCACTAATCATTGGCAAAATCTAAATCAAAACCATAATTAAATAAAATTTTGCTTTAATTAATTGAGGGGTGCGTCTAATTGAGCACTTTACTGAAAACAAAGTAGAGAGGGACTAGACTTTTGTAAAAATATTGAATATACTTGGAACCAGATAAAATGATCGTCTTGATATTATTGGCTTTATTTAATTATACTTGTTTGTCTATATAATTTTATTTCAAATTAATTTAATAGTTGGGCCTGGTGAATTTTCTAACAGTTTTGAAGCCGAAAACTGTTAAATGACTGAGTTAAAAGCTATGTCTAAAGCAATAGTTGAAATCCCGAGTTCACCACAAATACAACATATTGTTCAGTTGATGGTGGTGAGTATGTGTATCATTCTGCTGTAAATTGAGGCTCCTAAAGATGGTCTTATAAGGCTGAGTGTGTGAAGTGCAATCTCAGACTATCTTAGTGATAATAGCTCCCAAGCTGCCAGTAAGAAGATACTTCTAAAAGGGTAAGAAACACAAGTCACTAGTAATTGCAAAAAGGATAACTTGGCTCCTTTTGTTGAGAGAAATACAGTTTTTGAAGTTAAACTGATAGATGCACAGAACTGTGAGTTTTATGAAGAGCAGTATTTCTGAAGGAGTGACAACTACTTTAAAACCTTGGTTTTTACTGCAATATTTTAAACCCAGTAATTGTTACCTCAGTTTTTTCCGAGGTCGGTTCATCCAATAGATGGCAAGTCTGCACTGGGAGTTCTCGAGGATTTCTTTGAGGCTCTAAGTTGTGAGAGACATGGGCTATGGAATGCATATCAGAAAAACAAGCAAACAAACAAAACCAGTATGTATAAAAATATTTTAATGTTATTTTCTTGTTTGTTGTTGTTTTAACTTAAAACAATAACCAAAAGGAGCCAAAAATCATGAATATTTTCAGGTCTTTATCAGGCACTGATTTTATACATTTTCTTATGCAGAAAATCTCAATAGGAGAATGCAAAATAGAATAGATGGATGATTACTGAAGTGTCTAAGTCAGAGTTTGATCAAAAGTAGAAAGGAATAAAATCAAAGTGTATATATATGTATATATATATATATGTATATATTTATTTTTTCACATCAAATTTTTCTTTAAAGGGTCTGAAATTTATTTGTTTCAGTCTCTCTCACCATAAGGCTTGCCACTGTAGTCTATTCAGGTGTGAGAGTACGTGTGTGTGTGTGTGTGTGTGTGTGTGTGTGTGTACATACACATGTGTATGCCTGCCAGTGTGAATAGAAGAGACCAAAGAATGCATCCCTATAATATATGCCTACAAAAATCACAACTGATAAACATATTGGATAGTTAGAAGTGAATGAAAAGAGAAGCCATGGGAAAACTTTCAAGAGTCCAATTAAAAACACATTCCCATTTTTTTCCTGGGGATAAGTGTAATTGCAAATTTTCAAAACTACACACACACACACACACACACACACACATTCCATCTTCAATGTTAGCCTTTTTAAAGCAGAGGCACAATTCTTCCATAGAAAGGGAACTGTGTTTCAATAGTACTGTATTTTTTAAAAATATGTTAGGAATTAAGCCATTGAAGAAAATTTGATAGGTCTACTGGTAGATCAATTTGGTAAGCCTATGTTTCTGCTTAATTTTTTTTCATATATAGTTTTACTGTATTTATTTATACTAATCACTTGCAACCTTCTCAATAACTTTAAAACTACTAAATTTAGTACTTTATTGCTTAAATTTTATTGCTTCTCTCACAAGGGCTAAATATAATTCCTCAAAATTGACTAGTTAAATATTTTATCATTTGCCAAGTTTTGTGAGATTGCTTTCAAAAATAAATTTATTAATAATTTCCCAATGAAAAAGCCTTGTTCACACTACTCCCAATCTCATTCTTACACACAACCAAAAATATCTGTATTAACTGGCTCCTAACGTATCTAAAACTCCACATATTTAAAAAATTTCTTGATGGTCCTCCTTAGAGAAAAATACGGAATTAAGTCATTTGCATATTTTGTCATCTACCTGATTTGAGGGAGGGTAGACAAGGTTAGTATGAGTGATTAACTGATTAACCTATTAAGAGGGTTAAATTATCTACTACATTTATTCACCCCATCCTGATTTATATCAGGCTGCGATACACATTACATAAGACAATATACCGTAGACCTGTAAGAAAATGTGGCACAGGTAAATATTTTTCGAGGAGTTAGAAGTAAAAATTTACACATATGGAGTACTTATGGATAGTCATAGAGAAGAAACAAGTAGAATTATCAAATAAAATAGAGAATGCCCAGTAAAGTTTGAGCTTCACATAAACAGTAATAGATATTTTTTAGTATAACTATATCCTAAATATTGCATGAGAGCTAATTATATTTAAAAATATACATGCTGTTACTCTAAAACTTAAATTTAACTGGGATTCTTGTATTTTATTTGCAAAATCTTGCATCCCCAGGTCTAGGGTACCAAGGGATAAGCTTGAGGCCATCAATTGCTGCAGTAGGGGAGATGCAAAAAGCTTAAAAACCCCTCAAATTTGCCTACCCTGAGGATTTTATAAAATTTGAATATTTTTGACTGACAAAAATATTATTAGTTAGATACATTCCTAATTAAGAATTTTACCTCAATGACTATGTAGAATAAGTACTAGTGAATTCATAGTTCTACTTAGCTGTCTATAAGCACGCCTATATATCTAGCTAACATAAGTACGATAGAGATATTTCTTTTCTATTAAGTTAGAGTTTTTGGAGGGACTGAGTTACTTGAGAACTATCTAGAAACTGCACTTTGGTTGTTTTTCATTTGGATATATTTGTAATTTGTTAGAAAGTGAAAGATGCATTAAGAAATAATATCTCATGTGCTTATTATTTTCTTGTCATTTCAATTAGTGTTTTGAAGATGATACTATTTGGTTTGGTTAAGTATTATTTATAAGCCTTAATCTCTTTCATGGTCAGACTGAGAAAACAGTGACAAACTCAGGTTTATCATTTAAGCTGTCTGGTATAAACCACATTCTCAAGATTTATTCTGATGAATGTATTATTCAGAAAGTAGAATAACTGTGCATATTTAATAGATGGGTTCATCAATTTATAAATCAACCAGTGAATATATTAACAGTCTGTTTTAGTCACTGGCTGTATGGAGTGGTTACTAATTATAAACAAGAATTATTTGTAATTCTTTACTTGTAAATCTGCCATGTGCCAGGAACTCTTATGGACACTGAAGATACAACAGAGGAGGAAAGAAAATGCTCAGCCTTTGTGGAAGTTATTTTTAAAGTGGTGTCAGGCTATGAATACTATCAACGAGCAAAATATATAGTATATCAGATGGTAATAAGTGCTATAAAAATAAATCAAGGAAAGAAGAAAAGTAATGCAGGGATGAGTGAGTTTTCAGTTTTAAATCAGAAAGGGAAGGACTCACTGAGAAGATGCTAAACAAGACTTGTAGAGGGTGAAGCAAAAAGCCATGCAAATGTCTGCATGAGAGCATTCAGGAAGAAGGAATGTCCAGAACCCCATATGCAAGCATGCCTCCTGTGTCCTAGGAACAAAAAGTAGGCCTGAGGGGTTGAAATGGAGTAAACTGGAGTAGAACAGTAGAAGAAAGTCTATGGAAGAGAGAAAACAATTGTACTGATTGTACAAAGTTAGTTGGATCATCCACAAGAAACTGAAATCACCAAGAAAGAAGATGCAGGTACCAAAGAAGAAAGATAGTTAGCTGGGAGCCTAGAAGCTCTAAGGAATACCAGAAAGTGCTTAAGGATTTTTAGATAATTTCATGAAAGACAGTAGTGATGTGATAACATAATATTTATTTTCATGCAGAGTGGTGCCCAAAGTAGGGGTGAGGAAAACAATCATCATTTATGCAAGCTAGATTGGACAATTTTTCCATACAGGATGAGTGCAGGGAAACTTTCACAGGAGAGAGAAATAATGTAGATGATTTTAATGGTCCCTGTAGGCAAAAAAGAAAGATTAAGGAGTTCAAGAGGTGTGAGAAAAGGCCTGGGAATCTTGTATGTTCTTGTAATAATGAGTGATTGATCAGAACCAGAAGCAGAGGGTATAATAATTTTTGTGCTGATAGAACTAATGCAGACAATGGTTGTAAAACTGAATATTAGGGGAGGATTGGGGTTTTCCAGAATCCTGTACGGTTTGGGACTCCTCCTGGATTTGTAGTATGGGAGGTTTGAAGGCCCGCAGGGGGATGGCCAAATGACCCCTGCAGAGGAGAGTCAGACCTAGGAACAGAGGCTCCCATGTCAGACACCAGGCTATTATTTTTTAAATACTTATTCTAGAAACAGAAAAGTATGTTTCTCTGCTTTATCTCTGTCTCTTCACAGTGACAATTTTGGATCTATTAACTGCTAATGCCATATCATTTGAAAAAATTAACATATAGCTTAATATATCCATCCTGAAAAAGTCCAACAAGAGAAGAGTTAATTATTTTAATTAATCAGAGGAAAGTAGGATGCAAGAAATATTTCTGCATGTGTGTCTACATACACATACATAAATAATAACATTTTTATATAAGGTCGCATTTATATATATGGGCAGGTATTTTAGGAAAAAAAGAGATGCCAGAAAGCCATGCAGAAAAAAAAGTCTTTTCATCAAAAACTTAAGAGACTGTCATGAATACTTTCAGAACAAAAATAATTTTCAAAGACATTCTGGAGATTTAAGTGCTACCTTTCTTTTTTATTATAATGGCTACACACAGTCAACTATTTTTTTCCCTTGTTTGAACAACTTATTTTGGGAAGTCATTAGAGTCGGCCTGATACATGATACTGAACTGTAACATCAAGGTTTTTATGCAAGTATTATTATATTTGCATAATGGATTCTTTTTAAATTGGTTGCAGAAACATTTATTACCTAGAGCTTCTATAACAGCAAAGTATAATGTACCACACTGAAAACATTGATCCCCATCTGGTTAAAAGATTACCAAATGGTATAATGATATGTGTGCTCTAGAAGATTTAGAAAGGATATTACATGACTGAAAGACACTTAGCTTTATGGGTTTTCAGCAGGAACATGATTGATAGAACTCAATTATTGGGTCCTAATCTTGTTTATATCCATTACTTGATGGGAACTACATTTTTTTCTAAACCTTTTTACTTCAAAAAAACATCTACATGTTGCCCTAGTGGCCTTTAAGACCAGCTAGGGATTTCCTTGCTAGAGTTTAAGAAAAAACATAGCAATTATGTTGCACGATTGTGTGACCAGGTTTACTGTGTGACCCCAGGCAATAGAGTAAATATTATTATTGAAAGAAAAGTCATGTGTGAGTAGATTTGAAGTCATTGACATATGTAAGTAGTAAAGTTAAACAATAAATAAGCTGCCACCCTGACCCGTTTGACTCAGTGGTTAGAGCATTGACCCTTTGACTAAAGGGTCAAGTGTTTGATTCCGTCAAGGGCACACACCTTGGTTGCAGGTTCAGTCCCTTGCCCCTATCAGGGCACATGTGAGAGGAAACCAATCGATGTGTCTCTCTCAGGTCGATGTTTCTCTCTCTCCCTCTCCCCTTCCTCTAAAAACTCAATGGAAAAAAATATCCTCAGGTGAGGATTAAATAAATAAATAAATAGGCTGCCTATAAGTAAACACAGTTCATGTAAACACTTCAGTCAGTAATTTGGTGACATATCAATGAGTCATAAGAAGTTTCTCTGACCAACTGAAATTTATTTTCATACAACTAGTGACTTTAAGTCAAAAAAGGCTGATCTATTATATTTAATTGAAAAAAAAAACCTTAACCTTCGTTTTTCTCATTTCACATTCTTTACTATCCTATCAAATCTTCTCTCAGAGGAGCAGAGGTGTCATCCTCTCATCCTTCCTCCCTGCTTTGACACTGTTCCTCACCTGTGACTCACAAACCTGCAGTACCCAGTCATGTGTTAGATGTGGAGCGTGACTTCTCAGACCTCAAGCACCTTTCCTGCATGTGCAAAGGTCTAGTAATCATTTTCACATCCTGATGGGTCATCGAAGGTGACTTTGCAGGAGATCCATGATCTTACTTGCTTCCTTCACCAGTTGGTCAAAACTAGGTTACTACTATAACCCATGTATGACTATCTGCATATTATTTTTACAGAAAGGGAAACATAAAATCTTAGAGCAATCTTTAAACTTCTCTCTCTGTGCTTCTACACTTTCTTATCAATTTAATCCAAGATTAATTAATAATTATTAATAAATAACATATTTCACATCATTAACTTCCCAACATCATTGTATTGCATTGTTTTTATGAGCTTCTGGGTACTTATCTTTAGTATATTCTAATTCCCTAACTGGTAGACCTAATCTTATACCCTTCAAGTTTCCAGCTATATTTTACAACATATCTAGCTGCCTATGTGCCTACCTCTCATCTGTCTATATCTTTTTTTTTCTTTTCTACACCTTGTATTATCTGCTTTTGTCTGGCAGTCAGGATCTTTCATAAGCTGATCTCCTTCCATTTTTTTCTAGTTCTGCCTAACAATATTTCTTTATTTTATTCAATTTTTAAATTAATTAAGATTGCTCACATTTGACTTATGCCAGATGCTTTTTCTTTATATTTATCTCTGCCTTATTTACTCTAATTGAAATACCTTAAAAGCCTCTACATTCCATAAGGCCCAAATTAAATATTACTTGCTAAACAATCCTTAATGAACAACCTAATTATATTTTTCCCCATTCACCCCTTTTGGTTTTTATTATACAGTATGTTACTAAGTAAGAGACATCCTATTACTCATCTCTTACATGTTCCAGGCATTATAATATTCCTTGTGGATGCACAGATACTTTTAAAGCATTGCTTTTTTCAAGTAGCAAATAATTCTATTTTATTTTGGGGGGTGCAAGAACTTCAGAACTCTAATTAGAGTAGGTACAAATAATTAAAACAATATGCCTTTCATTAAGTACACACTGAAAAAAAGTGGTGAATTAATCTTTTATCTATTTGTACCCTGTGTTGGTTTAATAATAAATTAGGCAAGTAAATTACAAAATAATCCACAAAGAGTCAGACACTAAATAATCCTACTATATGCAAACTATGAATTGTCCTCTTGATTGAGGGAGGAAAAAACTTTGGCAAAAAAGGCAAAGAATTTATTTCCATTCTCTTTATTGTTTATTTTTTAAAACAAAAATTGTTTAAGTCTAATATTATAATCATGGTAGTTAGAGAATAAAACTTTTTTATTTCATTATAAAAGGTAAAATATTATTATTAGTTTTAAATTTAAAATAAAATATATTTTATTTTCAAGGAAAAAATTTACTGAGGTAGAATTTAAATAATAAATTTAAGTAAAAATGAACAAACAGCACCAATTAAACTTTATTCTGCATTGACCCTTAAACCATTCTTTGCTTTATACTTTATTTTTCTAAACATGTTTGTGTGTTTGTTTGTTTGTTTGTTTATAACTGCTACTAGAAAGAAGATCTGCCATGAGACTCTCTTGGGTTATTTATTTGCTTTAAGATAAAAAAGGAAAATGGCAAAGTCCTTGTTCATGGGTACACTAAGAATCTGAAATAAAAAATATATTCTAAGTAAGCATGTTATTAATTTTTAGATGTCTGAAATTGTATTTCGATTTTAATGGCAACAATGAATGCAGTATTTAAAGACCTATTCAATTTCATTGAGATACATGATAAATACATTTTTTTTCATTTTCATTTATATTTCATGTATTTCATGTATGTTTAGGACCCAACATATCAATACAACAAATAGCTTATGGTAGTAGACTAATGTCTTCACAGCAAATGATTTCAAAATCAAGATAAAATTTTTAAAATTAACCTAAAACAACTTTGAAGGTGTTAGAAAATTGTCAAGTAAACAGAATCTATAGAGAAAGTAAAGACACTACTATATGAGGGGATAGTCAGCAACTCTTTTCTCTTATAGGACATCAGGCTAAAATTCTGAGTGCCAGGAAGGATTCTGAAGATGCTTTGCAAAAGGAGAAAAAGCCTCTACTAAGTGGCAGTGATATTGATGATCCTGGGGGCAGGGGCAGATGGGAAGTTTCCAAATTTAGCTTTCCAGTAAGAAAAGAGCTATAAACTAGGTATAACTGTGTGTTGTACCCCTCTCCCCAAATATTTGTTAACTTGTGAAGTTGCATAAAGAAGTTTGAGGTCAAAAAGTCAGGAAGGATTTTGCAAATGTAATTAAGGTCCCAAATCGATGAACCTTATAGAGCGATATCTGATTGACCTTAACTTAATCATATTAACCCTTTAAATCTAGGTCTAGAGTGCAGAGACAGGAAAAATTGAAGGGGTCAAAGCAGGAGCAGGAATCAATGGGCCATTACTAGCTTGAAAATAGTGAGGACCATATAGCAAGTAATATAGACAGTTTATAGAGTAGAGTGGTGGCTGACGTCAGGAAGGCAAGGGAACAGAGATCTCAGCTCTATCACTCAGAGCAGTTGAATTATGCCAAGTTGAATGAGCATGGAAGATTTTTCCTCAAAGTTCTAAACTATATCTCAGCCAACACTTTGATTTTAGCTTTATGATATCCTGGGAGCACTCTCTGTGCCGAATTTCTGACCTACAGAACTGTGAGCTATTAAATGGTTGTCGTATGAAGCCACTAAGTTTGTGGCAATGTGTCATGCAGCAATATACACCTAATATATAATTCAAAATGAGTACATTATAAATTCTTAGAAAAGTAAAAATATAAAAGAACTTTCAAATTTGATAAAGAAGTTCTGCAAAAAAAAAACACACAAAAAAAACAACAAACATCAAACTCAATGTTGAAATATTCAAAATTTCCCCCCATTAGATCAGGACCAGGATAAAATGTTATCACCATTTCTATTCAACACAGTACTGGAATTCTTAGCCACAGCAATAGAATAAAGAAATGCAAATGAATTGAAAATCAAAAATAAAAATGTCATTATATTAAAAAATAATATAACTATATATGTGGAACATTCAAAAGATTCTACAAACTATTAGAAAAAAAGACACATTTTTTGGAAAAGATTAACCTGCAAAATTAAATTACTTTTGTATATACCAGCAACAAACAAAAATGAAATAAAAATTCTATTTATACGAACCCAAAACATTCTAATATCTAAGAATAAATTTAACAAAGATGTCCAAATTTCTGTTCTGAAAATCATTAAATATTATTGAGAGAAATTAAAGACAAACCAAATACATAGATTAATATGCTATACTTGTGATAAGAAACAATATTCTAAAGCTCTCAATTTTCACCCAAATGACCTATAAGCACAATGTAAACACAATAATAATAATTCCACCAGGGGTTTTGAAACAGAAAAATAGACTAAAATTTTAGTCCAAACGTAATGTTTATATATAACCAAGCACTCGTCAGACAAACTGATACCATATCAACTATGAGTAAAAATATGTACTTGCTATACGCAGCATCATGGATAAACATAAACATAATGCCACAAAATAATTCATACTGTATGATAACATTGTTATATAATTTTAGGGCATGCATAAATTATTAAAAATGGAGATATGGATATCTTTATATGGAGAATTTTACTGAGAAGGAAAAAAGAAGAGGGCTTTTGGAATTAAGGTGATGTGTTTTTTTTTTAATTGATTACATGAGGTTAGTTTGTGAAAACTGTTGACATATACTTAGGATTTGTGCATTTATTTATATGCATCATCTTAAATAAATATATGAACTCAAAATTATTTTTTACTTTTAAGTGTATTTTATGCTTTTATCATCTAAGTACTTTTTAAAAGACATTTTTGTTTGTTTAATAAAACATACCAGAGATCATAACTTAGGATGTGAAAAACAAACCAACATGAAATAAAACAATTAAGAGAATTTGATATAACTGGCATTTAATAAAATCTAAAATACTGTTTAAATTTTGAGAATTACAGCATTTATAAAATGAGGGCATGAGAGCAATTTCTAGGATGAGGAAAATATTTTATATCTTGATATTAGGTGTGTTACATGAATAAAATCTATTAAAAACTAATCAAATTATTCACTTTACAATTTATGCATTTTCTATATGCAAATTTTACCTTACAAAGAATTGTAAACAAATGTTGAATTCAGTAGGTTTGCTTTTCTCAGTTCTATTAGTTCTACTATCTAAATCTGAATCTACTATAATTACATTTGAGGCTTGTCTATGAATGAATGAATGCACAGTATTGATGATTTGAGAGCTAGGTGTCTCACTGTTGGAAAACTAAAAAAAAAAGTGAATAGAGAAGACTAGAGTACAGTTTGTATTTTTTTTGTTTGTTCATTTTTTATTATATTGGGAGGAATAGGGGGAGAGAAGGATAGGTAGGAGAGGAAAAGAGAATGAATCTCCCAATAGTACGAATATCTATAGCATCTATTTTTTTTAACTTTGTGCAATGAAGACCTTAAGCAATGACATCCCAACAGCCAATAGGAAAGAACACTTCTAGCACTCAAATCTTACTATGGAACCTAATTTCACAATCAAAGAAAACAACGCATTTTAGAGTGTTCTGAGGCAGGGAAAGTGTAAGATTATCCTGGAATATCTTAATCTAATTGTTCCTAAAAGTACACAAAGAATGATAAGGGCATATCAAAAAGACATAGTTGCTGTCTTGAAGGGGTTCTCACAGGTGTAATCTGGGAAATTTTGAATATCAAAATAAAGATAATACTGGATTATAAAGCACTGAATAACAAAAATATAAGTTCATACTAGTATTAATAAATTAAAAAATAAATACGTAAACAAATCCACTAGAAAAGAAAACCCTTCCTTATATTTGAATGGCAAGTTAAAAATATAGATAAAATAATGGCTCCAGAAAATCATCCATTGATATTAAAATTAATGATAATTTGATGAAAAAAGCATATTGATGTAAGTTCAAAGAATTTACGCCCGAATACTTTTTAGTACTAAGAGGAAAAATACCAAATTTACAGTGGAGAAACCTGAAGAGCACTCCCTAACAAGTGATCAGTTAACACTGATGACACTGAGAATAATACAATAGGATGACTATGGTATCCCTCCCATAAAATGCATAAAATAAGTTGAATCCTGAGAAAACATACAACAAACATAAAATGGAGGACATTCTACTCTTCAAACACTTTCATATCAAGCAAGATTTTTAAAAATGGCTGGTAAACTTCCAAATTAAAAGTACTAAAGATAAATTACAACTAAATGCAATCCAATTTTCCACTGGATACTGGACCGGGGAAGAATGAAACCTGTAAAGGACATTATTGAGACAACTGACTAAATTTAGATATGAACTGTGGATAACATTTGATCAATATTAAATTTTCTACTGGATCATTGTACTGTGGTTTTATAAAACAATATCATTTTTCTTGTTCTTAAGGAAATGCACAATGTGGTACTTAGGGATAACAGGCGTGATGTATCCAATGCACTCTCCAATGAAAGATGTATTTTCTTGCCTGATTGTGTCATCTCTTTGTGACTATCCTTGTAAAATTATCTAAGTTTCCTGGATTAAAGCCTGAGGAGATATGAAATATACCTTCCTATCAACCAAAGAGATACTGATCATATTTGAATTCAATGCGCAATTCATGCTTTGATGCTTGCCTTGAATGGATCCCTATTAAATTGAGTCTAAAATACGTTCTACATTGGTTAGCTCTACTGTGCACTGGAACCTGAAATCTGCAAAGAAAATATAAACATACAAACTCACCTTGAAATATGCTTTTTTGTAGGCAGTTTATACTGAGCTTATATTTATGTATTTATATCCATATACTTGACATTATTTATGTTAGAGTATGCCACTAGAGTGCTGTATTGACTACACACAGAGGTTTAAAACAGTATATAGCCGTTTAAAAAATAACCCGTCTGGGTAAGAGAAGGCAATTACCATTATTGCCTGCCAGTTTTGTAAGTTAAATCAGACATAAAAATATATTCTTAAGGGAAAAATGATAGATCACCTTTTTGTTAAATTAAGAAGGTTCAAGGAGTGCCATTTTGTTTCCATGCTGTTTCTACACAGGCTCTGTTATTCATATTTTTAATGCTTTTTTCTTTTTTAATCCTCTAGGGAGGATATGTTTATTGATTTGACAAAGATAAAGGAAGGGAGAGAGAGGGAGTAAGAAGGAGCAAGAGAGAAAGATGAGAGAGAGGAACACTGACCGGTTGCCTCCCCTGCGCATGCAAAGTGGGGATCGAATCGTGAGCTATTTGGTGTAGGGGACAGTGCTCTAGCCAACTGAGCCACCCAGCAGGGCTGCTATTTGTGTTTGTAACCAGGCTCAAGTACACAAATGGGCAGAGCTTGCCTAGATCCATAGCCCTGCTTCTTATCTGGCAATTTTCTCTTGATAGATGTCCTATTGTCAGCAAGCTCATCTGGTGGCATGCGGAAATAGAGTACAAAAAAATTAAAGCAGACTCATAAGTTACCAATGAATGACTAAAGCACTTTATTTTTTTTTATTGACACAATCAGAACACTGAATTCATTGCTAGGAAATAAAGATGATTGGCGATTTTTTGCCTGTTTTTTTCTTCTTCTTGCTATATGAAACAATAATAAGATTGGTATGGGTGGAGAAGTATAATGACATTTTGTCTCATGGACTACCTTGTGGAAATGTCTAAAGCCCCTGAAATGAGGACTCTGACTAAAACAACTTTAAAAACAGTGTAAATAATCTACATTACTGCTGTTATTAAAAAATAACAAGGAAAACAGCAATTTGTTACCTGTATTTAACACTTGAATCAATAAATTTCAGAAAACATTGACAAATGTATTAATTACTTAATGACTCTCAATTTGGTCTGATTCTCTGCTTACCAGAAGTGGTTTAATTACTTCCAACCCTCAGCACACATATAATAGAGTGGCAGTGTGCGTTTGCTTCAGGATATTCTCCATATAATGTCAGAGCCCATCATGATACCTGACACATGGGATTTACCTAATAAATACTTGTTAAGTAAAGTTTGTGAAGTAGATTAGGAAAGAAATGAGAAAGAAAAGCAAAATTATCAGAGCTGTTCAAAGATGGAAGATGCTGCCTTGAGAGTCACCACATTCTCTCCAAGGAAAATATTTAAGCACAGATGCAATAAATAATGGAAAAGAGAAACATGAAGTTAATTGGGGTTTGGGTTAGTATCAGTATTTTTCTAACTATTTTTTTCTTTTAGCCTCTGAACAAGTGGTGTAATGAAAATCTCATGAGGAAGTTTTATTTATAGTTTTTTTGTATTTTTTTTTTAAGAACTTGGTATATAATAGAAACATTTTAAACTAGCTAAAAAGAGTGAGATGTGAAATGTGTTGGTTATGTGTATAAAACAATCAAGGATGAGTTTACCTTTGTTAGCGGAGTAAGAAATATCATAGTTGGTGTCTCAATCATAAAAGTTAATTTTTTTAAACTTCATGTCTCTTGGATTATCATCAATAAATCAGTCATAATTTCTAATCAAGTTTCTTGCCTGTGAGTGGTGTGTGTGTGTGAGACCATCATTAACTGACCAGCTTCAACTGTTCCTAATATATGTCAGTCTTCATATGGTACCTAATTAAACATTAGGTAACATAGTTAATAAGTTACTTCCATTTTACATATGCAGAACAAGCGTTATCAGAGAGTTAAATTGACTTACCACAGGCAGCATAGCTAGTTAGTTAAATAGGTTAAAACTTGTATCTAAACTCATCCCTATATCCTTAGGCATCTACCTCATGTCAGTGTTTTCAATTTGACTAATTTAATTAAAAAATGAGGAAAAAACTCCTTTAGGTTCTTGTCTCATCTGAGTGTATACTTTATTTCTAAATGGCAAATGTATCTGAAGGAAAAATTTTTATTTCCTTGTTAATTCACTTGGGCATTTTGAAGCCTACTTACAAAACATCACTTTCAAAAGCAGTCTTTTCTTTGTCATATTTTCTTGCTCCTATGACCTATATATTTCTTTGAATATAGCACTTGATTTAGAGATCAGAAAAAAGCAGCAAATAATCCTGTCTTCCTTAGTGTTGAAGGTTTAAGAAGTTAAATTAGCTTGCCAGTAAGTCTTTTTCTTGGAAAGCATAAGTGGAATTCAATACGTACTCTAAGAATTTCCTTTCTTAATGATGTATTTTTGAATTTAACACCATTACTACTTTCTTTCCCTTTTGTGATCTGATTACTCCAAATATTTTTGACACGTGGCAAAGAAGCAAATAATTGTTTCCACCAAATATAACCAACCAACTAAATACATACAAACACTTCATGTACTAACCAAATAGGCATCCTGCAAATTAACAATCATAAATATATATGCATCTAAGATTGGAGCACATAAATATATAAAGTAATTTTTAATGAACATAAAGGGAGAAATCCACGGTAACACAATAATAGTAGGGATTATAATACCCCACTCATATCAATGGATAGATCATTCAGACAGAAAATTAATATGAAATTAATGACTTAAATTTCACATTAGAGTAGATTGATTTAATAGATAATTGTAAAACATTTTATCCCAAAACTGTAGACTATACATTTTTGCAAGTGCTCATGGAACATTCTCCAGGATAGATCATGTATTAGACCACAATATAAGCCTCAATAAATTCAAGAAGGCTGAAATAATATCAAGCATTTTTTCCGAACCTGATGGCATAAAACTAGAAATCAACTACAGGAAGAAAACAGGAAAAATATGTGGAGACTAAACAACATGCTACTAAATAACCAATGGAACAAAGAGGAAATCAAACAAGAAATAAAAAACTATCTTGAAACAAATGAAAATGGAAACACAACTTTTCAAAATTTATAAAATGCAGCAAAAGCAATTCTAAGAGAAAATTTCATAACTCTGAAGGTTTACCTCAAGAAACAAGTTGAATCCCAAATAATCTAACTCTACACCTGAAGAAAATAGAAAAAAAGAAAACAACAATCAAAATCCAAAGTAAACAAGGGAAAGGAAATTAATATCAGAGTAGAAATAAAGAAAATAGAAATTAAAACAATAAAAAAATCAGTAAAATCGAGAGCTAGTTCGAGATGATAAATAAAACTGACAAAAAGTTTAACCAAACTCATTAATAAATAACAGAGTCCATGGCAACAAAAAAATTAATTAGAACAACAAAAAAAATGTTAATCTCATCCTGAAAAGCCCTTACAAACACATCCAGAAAAATTTACACAACACAAAACAGCACCCTGCAAACAGCTCAAAGACAAGCTACAGATGATTTGCTAAACAGTAAATAATAAAAAATCAAAACAAAATGAAGTAGGAAATAGACTTTGTATGTTGTTCAGGGGGGCACATGCCTGTTTATGCACATTTTCTTTGTTCTCCAGCTGTACTGAAGTCCTAATCTTAGAATAAATTGCTAGGTAGGCTTCCCTAGAATCGTGCTACCAGCTTGCCCTGGAACAGATCTCTGTGCAAGTCAAACTAACGGAAACTATCAAATAAGCCTCAGAAACATCCAGAGATGAAGAGAGCTAGCCCCTCTTATATTCTGTCTCTGGATCTTAGGCATTCTCTTTTGTTTTTCGTGGTATGAATTAGCTCATTGCTTCAAATCTCATTGTCACTATGATTATTAAAAGTGTCATAGCTTGTTTGTT
The DNA here is from genome assembly GCF_964146895.1 of Miniopterus schreibersii. Taxonomy (NCBI): domain Eukaryota; kingdom Metazoa; phylum Chordata; class Mammalia; order Chiroptera; family Miniopteridae; genus Miniopterus; species Miniopterus schreibersii. The sequence continues at coordinate 61,790,738 of NC_138106.1, read as the reverse complement.
ATATTATTTCCAGAGTTTTATATACATCATCTCATCTAAAATTTATAATATAACCTGTGACTCAGGTACCTTTCTCCACTTGACACTATGCACTTAATAAAATATTAATTTAATATACACAACATGTTTGAACATTTAAATGGGGGAAGAGAAAATCTCTTAATTCTTCCTTAATGTGTAGATGCCATATACAATGTGATTTAGTTGTTAACTCATTTTGCTTTACTTTTTCAAAAGTTTCATGATTTAGACAAATGTTTCATAGACAAATGGCCTAAACTGAAAGGCAATGTTGCTATTTTCAGAATATCTCAGAGTTGTTCAATATCTGCACGAGTTAGAGAGTATCTTATTTAAAGAATAAGAACATTTGAGTAAAAGGGTTTAGCTAGGGCTCCTTAACCTCAAAGAAAATGTAAAGAGGAGGAAGTAGTCTGCACTGTGTTGTCTTTGTCAACGTTGCCAATGAGAAATATGCAATAAATTCTTAGAGTAATTCTTACATTAACCCTAATCTTCTAGCCACCATTGCAGACATGACTTTGTTGAAGAGACATTCCTTTCCCTATTGAGTAATCTTGGAACTGCTGTAAAAAATCATTTGACCATATATGTGAGGGTTTATTTCTGGGCTCCCTGTTTCATCCCTTTATTCTATATGTCTGCCTTTCTGCCAATACCGCACTGATTTCATTATTGTAGATTTGTAGTAGTTTTGAAATCAGGAAGTGTGAATCCTCCAGCTTTGTTCTTCTCTGTACAGATTGTTTTAGCTTTTCTGGGTTATTTGAGATTCCATATAAAATGTGTGATGTGTTTTTCTTTCTGCAATTCATTTATTTGTTCTAACATTTTTTGTGGTGTGTGTGTAACCTTTAGGGTTTTCTGCATATAAAGTCATATCACAAATGGACATAATTTTACTTCTTTCTTTCAAATTTGGATGTCTTTTATTTCTATTTATTGCTAAATTGCTCTGGCTAGAGTTCCAGTACTATATTAAATAGCAATGGTGAAAGTAGACATCCTTGTCTTGTTCCTGATCTTAAAGGAAATTATTCACCAATGAGTACGGTATTTGCTGTGGGTTTTTTATACATAGACTTTATTATGTTAAAGCAGTTTCTGTTTAATACTAGTTTGTTGAGTGTTTTTTTCATGAAAGGATGTTGAACTTTATCAAATATTTTTTGGTATCAATTGAGATGATTATGTTTTTTTCCCTTCATTCTGCTGATGTGGTATATTACATTGCTCAGTTTTCGTTATGTGAATCATCATTGCATTTTCAATAATAAATCCTTCTTGGTTATGGTGTATAATTCTTTTAATATGCTGCTTTATGTTTGCTATTATTTTGTTGAAGATTATTTGATCAATATTCAAAAGAGTTATTGGTCTATAATTTTCTTTAGTTGCACTGTCTGTATCTAGCTTTGATTTCAGAGTAATGCTGGTCTCACAGAATAAATTTAAAAGTGTTCCACCCTCTTCAAGTTTTTGAAAAAGTTTGAGAAGAATAGGTGTTATTTCTTTAAATATTTGTTAGAACTCACCAGTGAAGCTATCGAGTCAAAATCTTTTCCATGCTGTGATGTTTTTGATTACTGATTTAATCTCCTTTCTAGTTATAAGTCTATCCAGATAGTTCATTTCTTCTTGATTTAGTCTTTGTAGGTTTTGTGTTTCTAGAAATGTGTCCATTTCATCTATCCAATTTGTTGTTTTATACTTGTTAATAGTACTCTCTTATAAATCATTTTTATATCTGCAATATTAGTAGCAATGTCCCCATTTTCATTTCTTATTTTAGTAAATTGAGCCTTTTTTTCTTCTGTTCACCTTTGGTTTGATAATTTTGTTGATTGCTTTCAGTGAACCTACTTTTGGTTTCATTGATTTTCTCTATGTTTTTTCTATTTTATTTATCTCTGTTCTAATCTCTATTATTTTCTTCTTTCTGCTAGTTTTGGGCTTAGTTTGCTCTTTTTCTAAGTCTTTACATGGTAAATTCGAGTTGTTGATTTGAGATATTTCTTGTTTCTTTTTTTAATGTAATTATACCAAATTTTGCTGGTTTTGCTTAGTATTAGGTAATTTTATATTATTTGATATAGGTAAATGTCATAATTTTAATCAATTTTCCATAATTAATTGTGCCTTTCAGCTGAACACGTTACACTATTGAGTAGCATTTCATTCAAAATTTGTTGCATGGTAAATACACTGAATCTGTTTTGCAAGTAGTCTATTATTTCTATTGTGAGAGATTGTACATTTCTTTCCTCTTCTGTCTTGCCATGTGTCACTGATTATGCACTGATCTGAACCCAAGCCCACAAAGTTCTCAAACCCATGAATGAAATATATATAGTTGTAAACTTCTAAGATCTGGGGACAGCTTGCTCTTTGGTATTATCACAGCATCACCTTATAGAATAACCAGATACAGACTTTTATGTTCAATTATACATATTACCTGAGGTAAAATTGACATCACATTTTTTAAATGTAAAACCACATCATTAAAACTTAATAAAGACCATCTTTATTTTGTTCATATTTGAGCTAAGGGAAAACATAGTGAAACCAAAAATTAGCTTTGAAATGATTCCTAATTATCCCAGCATATATTTCAAGATTTAGTACTTCCTACCACAGTTAAATATAATGGTAGATTATAATAGATGGACCTCTCTTGGGGTTAGCTAGCTATTTCAAAACAAGATCCCTTGTTTCAAAACAGCCTTTCTAGTGATAAGTAGAATCCCAATCATCACAACCCTGCTTTTTTTTTTTTTTTTTCCTAGCTGATTCTTCAGGAATATATATTTGGTCTAAATAGGTCAAAATTTTCAATTTGGAATAAATAATTATGGAATAAGCAATAGATTAAACCATATATGGTTGATTGATAAGCTTTCCTTTTATTTCAATTATTGAGATTCTCATCACCTCTCTAAAGCTCCACACCCTTTTCTATTTCTCTAATCTGGTTGGGAAAATTTGCTAATACTTGCAAAGTAATACATCAGGTTTTGTCAAAAAGTTATTTTTTTCTAACAAAGGCAACTGGGATTATTTCCTTATAGATTAGTTTCTTACAATGAATGTGTTCAAGTGTCTATAGTATTATTTATATTACTTATAAGCTCTATTGCTTTTTATATTGAAAAAAAAGCAAAACACTTCATGTCTAGAGAAATTAATCCTTAATTATGAAATAGTTCAAATTTTATTTTTATATTTCATGTTACCTTAAAAGGGTAACATGATACAACTGTCACATATACCTATGTTATTAGTACCAAGGAATCAAAACCAGATTGGTTGTTTCCAAATTATTTGGCCGTAATAGAAAACAAATTTTATATTTTCATGTTTCAGTGGCCAAGAACATTATTGCTTCTTATGCTGACACTATACATTCACACAGGCAGTTAGACTATAACCAGTCTTCTATTTGGCTCAAGGTAAGGGAATTAACAGCTTGTGGGAAAGCTAATTAGATCCAATTATTACTCTTCTGACCTAATTTGACATCAGATGTCTGGGAAGAAGTCATCTGAATTAACTGAATAAAGGTTTAGCTACCCTATACAAATGAGTTCCATGGATAATTTATTGCTAATGTAACTCATTTAGAAAAGAGGAATATACTGACTAAAACAAAATAATCAAAAAGAGAGATGATCTAATAGAAATTAATATGATTTATTCCTACTAAAGGAATATGATAGAGCAACATAACTGTTTTTCATTAATTATTCTGTTCATTTACCTTTTTTCCCCAAAGCAGTTTTGCTATAAGTAAAAAAAAATTTTTTTTTTAAATCCTGAATTTTACTTTTAAAAGTCTGGAGCTTAATTTGCTTATTTGATAAAGGTGATTAGATGAACTGATCAATAAATCCTTTCCTCTTTGGCATTTTTAGTCCAGTGTCATTTATTTAGAATGGTAACTAGATGCAAGACACTCCTCTTGATTTTGTAGTTTCTAGTTGGCCAATGAAATCCACACTAATTCACACAGGTGATTTCTGGGGTATGGCAACAAGGTGTTTTAATGCCTGATAAGTGTAGGGCATAGTGCTCTGGGCAAAATAAAATAATCAGCTTGGTGTAACTTCTATCCACGTAGCCTGAGCATGAGGAAATACCCACGTTGCCATAGAAGGAAAAAAATGACCCTCCTGACACCTTTTCCTGTCATTCTCCTTGAGGGTCCGCCAACTATGCACACTGTAGCATGGGGGTAACTTCTAATCTGCTCACACAAAGCTGCTTAATTAGCAGGCACCGTACTTTGGTAGGTCAGACAGGAGCAGGGAGTGGAGGAAGAGCTGCCCTATGCCTCCAGAATTTGTGACACCCTCTAACAGACACCTGCCTTCATCGCCTAACAAATTGCACTTTTTCAATTGTAATTACACTTTTTCAAGTGTAAACTGTCCAAGGGCCATTTACATTCTGATATTTTTAATCCTTCATCAGTCATATCTGCTTAGGACGGTTGAAAGTTATGAAGGTAAGTTTCAAGGGAAATGGAAAGAGCGTGAAGGCATTAGATAACACAGGAGTGTGTGAGGCAGTAGCACTAACGGGGCAAGTAGAAATTGCAAGGAGAAGAGTGTATGAAGAATTGACACTGTTCCGTAGCCAATGGCAACGATTCCTGTTGAGCCAGTAGCTCAGAAGATGTCACTGGACCCATCCAATTGCATGAGTACACTCCCCTATTTTTCTACCCAATTTTTTTAAACAGATCCTATTAAAACAATTACATGGGGCCCAGGCACCATGGCTCAGTGGCTGAGTATCCACCTATGATCCAGGAGATCAAGGTTTGATTCTAGGTTAGGACACATGCCCAGGTTTTGAGCTTGATCCCCAGCAGCGGGTGTGCTGGAGGCAGCTGATCAATGACTCATACTGATGTTTCTGTCTCTCTCTCCCTCTCTCTTCCTCTCTCTGCAATCAATAATAATAAAAAAAGTTACATGGGACAAAATTGGGTCTTCTATATATATATATTTTTAACACTGTTGAACTAATAATAATGTTTACATATATGTGAATTGATCTTGTACAATGTGCCTTAAATGTTACTAAGCATTTAATAGCACCAAGCATTTACTAGGACTATTTAATGCAAAAAATTTATAAGCCTCATTTTAAAGATGAAGACATTGTTGCACAGAGAAGCTAAACACATTTCATAAGGACATAGGGGCTACTATCTGTGATGTAAGTCTAGCGTCTCTGGTTGTGGACTTGTACTATAAGTTTGCTATGCTGTCTCACTGAAAAGATAAAAAATCAGGGAGAATATGCAAAAATACCCAACAGTAAATAAATAAGAGCATTTCAAAAATTTTAGAAGGAGAATACATTTATTTAACAAAACAATCAATTGAAAATTATATGTAGTTTAAGACATCTTCTTAATATACTTAGAATATTTTTTTTCCTTCTTACAACAGCAGATCTTTTTCTGTCTTATTAGATGGACAAAAATTTTCAGCAACCTAATTCTGGTTCTGAGTCACTGAGAAAACGGACCAGCAGCTTTCTTGATCTGATCAACTCAGCTGGCCAGTACAGATGGGCCTCCATCTCCTCCCTTCCTTAAGTGCATTAGTGTTATCAGCTCCCAGATCCAATTACATAAATACTGCGTGGCCAAATAACACAGGACCTTCCTTGTCTCTAGTGTCTCCTTTTTGAAGTATGTACATAATTTTTCCTCCTGGTGCTGCTGGAGGTGGCCCCCTGGCTTATTTGACGAAAAAATAGAGCAGAAAAACAATGTGATCCAACTCAGTGGTACTCACTGTCTCAATATTAATTTTAAATCTTGTAATCTTATTGCTTAATAAATGAAACGCAGTCATTTTCCCTTGGCAACTGAGACTCTAATGCCTCGGTATACTATTTCTCACTGAGATTCAGCAGCACTGTATATAGATCTTCATCTGCACACAAGACTCACCCCTCAAGCTTTAAATCCAATCCCTACTTGACCCCAACACAGTATCCTATGGCTAGAAAGTAATAAATCCTTCCTATGATATAATTTGTTGCAATTTTTAAAAATAATTTTGTTTTTGATTTCTACAAAGTTAAGTGCCACCATTAACAGAAAAGTAACAGGACTAGAAAAAAACATATGGTTATTTTATAGTTCATTTAGAATGTTTATAAGCTATATATTGCCAGCTAAAGTAATATTTCTATTTTCTAATAAAGAAATAAAGTAATTCAATAGTTAGACATTTGCCTAGAGAAACCCAAACATGCATGGCAGCTGATATTCACTGATAATAATCTTTAGCTTTATGCTTTTCTTTTCAGATTCTTCATTCCAGAAATATTACACAGTCATGACAGTAGCAAGAGTAATTGAGGATATGATTGTCATTCAAGTTTTCTTAATAGAAGTTGATCTTCTCTTTTACATTGAAGGTAGCTAAAGAAAAAAAATCCACAAATATCACAAATGCTAGGTTAAGTACTTAGAGGTCTGGGTATATGTGTCCATATTTTATCATTTAGTACATGTAGAGTAATAAGTTTATTTAAAAGGAGACTGTTTTTATTTAGAGAAGGAGTACCATCTGCTGAAGAATTAGAAAGTTTATACAAGTTCTCTATTCTTTGAGGAGGAAGAAATATATACTGGGGTAAAATATAATCACATAACTCAAAGCAGAATTCAGAGCACTTCTAGTAGAGTTAGTGGTATGCTACTAAAGACCAACTTTGAAAGATTAATTTAGGTAAATAGCCTCCTAAATATAAAATCTGGCTCTGAGTTCCCAAATTATGTGTTTTGTCATTTTCCTTAAAATAACACAGGAATAGATGAAAATATTTTTAATTAGAGAATAATGTGAATACATAATTCAGATAGATGTGATAGTATCAACAGAAGCATGCACGTAACGGAACATTCAGAACAGTGGTAAGGAAGAAAGAAAGGAATGAATAAAAGGGCAATGTTAAAGCCCATTAAAAAAATTTTTTTTAACTAAAATTGATATACAATATTATATTAATTTCAGGCCATTTTTAATTTTAAACTTAATTTAATAGATAATAGAAAATTACAGAACGGAGAAGTGACAGATGAGACATAAGAAATTACTAATATAAAAAATAATGTTTACTGTCCTTAAAATAGTTGAAATAAGAGAATCAAAATTTGTTAGGATGCAACACAAGAGTAATTTAATACTTAGCTTATGCTGAAAAGTTATGATGTAAGCTTAATTAAACATTGAATATGAGATAACTTCTTTGATTAAGATAGTACAAAAAAGAAAAGCAAACATAGTGGGTGCTGTTTAATTGGAGTTAAATTTGCAAAAGTACTACAGGCTTACATGTATAAATAAAATCAGAAGCAAATTTAAAAAGAGATGATGTAAAAATTCTTATGAATTCTAAGGACACAAATTATTTTAGTAGTAAGAGGTTCTGAAATATTAAACACCACGTTTAAGAGATCTGGTACCAGTCAGTAGTGACGAAGGAAGAAAGGGATGTGCATGGAATTGGGAGGGCTTCTTACAAGAGCTTTAATGATATGTGTATTATTGTATTTCTTTTAAAATGGAATCAGATATGGCCAAAAATACTAATTTTATTAAAATGAATGGTGGAATCATTAATTATATTATTTTTCTCTACATTATTGTACATATGCTTGAAGTATTTCATAGGAAAAAAAGAAGGTACACTTAGTTTCAAATATGTCTCCACCAATTACAAGTTTTGTGAATTTGGATAAATCATTTATTTTCTCTATGCTTTAGCTTCTTCTTATTTCTATGTTCCAGTAAACCCTGAGATAATTCAGAGGGAAAATGTGGTGTCCTAGATTTAACTGTCAATATATCCAAAATGTTAAAACCAAAGCAAGAAAAAATCAATTATTTCTATTATTTCTTTATAAGGTTTAAAATAGACAAAAGGCAATATGAAAACTTCCCACTATTAGTGAAAGATAGGTTCAAAAGTTGTTTGTGGAAGAGATCCTTAAAACAGTCGAAGGGGAAGAAAGTAGACAATAAAATCATCAAGAAATAACACAATAACTAGGTTTTTCACCTTGTACCATGTAGGACTACATAAACAAAACAGACAATGTTATAGCTTGTTTGAAGAGATTTTAAAAGGACAGTTGGATTCCATTCTGTTTCCTCCTTACGTGTTAGGTATAACAACAAATATCCATGGAAGAAGCAACCCCCAAATTCAAAGACCTTCCAGAACCAGTCCTTCCCTGACTCTTCTCACTCAAATCCTGGTTCTCTCTGCCTTGTATCTCATGTTTTATTAAAAGACTGAAGCCCTCCAAAAATGAAATGTAACCTGTCCTTGGAAAAGTTGAGGAAGCTACTGGTACTGGGGCTGGGCTGAGTAAACATATTTATAACTCATTTTTTTCCAATTCCCATTGAATTAACAGTGCCTGTTAAAAATAAAGGATCTATAACTGAATGAAAAACCTGTAGAAAGAACAAAAAAGAGCAATATTGTTAACAAAGATTGTTAGAGTAATGATAAATTAGTATTCTTCATTAGAAAGAAAGCTCTAAGTTCAGAATGAAGAGTTAGTGTGTAAATGAATGCGAATAGCAGTGGCTTTTTAAAAATGTATTATTCAACACTATTGTTTTTTGTTTTTGTTTTTATTATGTGCTTTCTGGAAAAATGTATATACATACACACATTTACTTTTTATATATGTGTTTGTGTGTGTGTGTATGTAAAATAAAAGTGTTATCTAAATGATATTAAAATTAAGTAGTCTAATACTCTTTTAAACTCCAAGTAATCACCTTGCCCTTACCCCCAGAATTATGAGCCCTATTTTATAGATCATAGAATTATGGAGAACAACTAAGAATAGTTAATTCAAGGTCTATAGTTTGTTGTTTAATTTATTTCTCTGCTTTCTCTCTACAGTTGGTGTTGTCAATTGGTATGATCTCACCATGCTTATAGAGCTCCATTCCCAAAGGAAGGGCCTATTTGGGAAGAGACTTATATACAATAACAGAGGAACCCCAGGGCTATATTTCTCTATCTAATTTAGACTTCCACTTACAAATATAATTGGATTACCAAGTATCAGTGAACATTTTAGGAAAATCAACAGAAAGTGAATTCAAGATGAAATCACATAATTGATCCCAGAATGATGAAATGGAAATCAAGGAAGGGAAGATCATTTTTTAAAATTATAAGTTACATCACCAGAATATGGAGAAAAAGTCATTCAAAGTACAAGAAAAGACTACTATAGATAGGAAATACTACACAATAGAAGAGTTTTAGCAATAAAAAAATATAATTTCTAAAATGAAAAAGTGAAAGTACAAAAAATGAAGGCAAGAAAATTATGACTAAGACATTTGACTTTTGCAATGATAAAGTGAAAGCATATCCATTATCTCTTAGAGAAGAAGAAAAAATAATTAGAAATCAGTAAAGCACCAAATACGAAACACAAAACAAAACTGAAATATGTTCTAATTTAGAGCAACTGTTAAACTGTGAATGAGAAATGTACTCACTTTTATACTTAGAACATCCTTCTTAACACAGTACTTCAAGAATTTCTCTTTTGTACTCATACACATTATTTGTTTCTGATCTATAAATAATTAATGACATTGTTTCTGGTTTTTACAGTTAAATTAGTTAAAACAGTGATTTGCTTATGCTTATTGATTATATGTATACACGTGAATATCTCAGCTATAAGAATATTCTAACATTATGGGCACCAGATGGAATTTGGGAGCAAAGAAAACTGAACAATAGAGTGGCAAGACTGATGTTTTTCTTATTATGCATAAACAAGGTCTGGGATAATGTATTTAACTTGAGAAATAAGAAAATAGAAATTTAATATACATTTTAGAATTATAAAGACAAAAGATTGAGATGTAGGTATAACTTAAAAGTATTGGGAAGAGAATAAAAAATAAATGTAAAATCAATTAAGTAAATTCTCAAACTTCAAATAAGAGAGTTATTAAATAATATATAAAATTAATAAACCAGTAAAGGAAAGTATCCACCTGAAAATCCCAAACCAGGCCTGGCTAGTGTGACTCAGTTGGTTGAGCATCATGCACCAGAAGGTTGCCATTTCAGTTCCTGGTCAAGGCCCATGCCTGTTGCAGGCTTGGTCCCCCATAGAGGGGTATTTCTCTCTCTCTCTTTCTCTGTCTCTCAAATCAATTTTAAAAATATATTTTAAAAATTCTTCAAAAAAGGAAAAGGAAAGAAAATTCCAAACCAGAAAGGTTAAAAGTGTTTAACTTGTAAATTAGGACTGAGAGTTAGATGTGAGCTTGTTACTGGTAAAACTAGCTACCTTCATGTTTCTTTCTTTTATCCTTCTGAAACACTGAATATTTTGAAAACTACATTCTTGCATAAACTTTATAATAATTTAAAAAATTATGTGACCTCTGACTTAAGAGCATTATGGAGGGGTATGAGAAAGACAAAATATAATTTTCCATTCCATATTGCTCACATTGTTTTAATTTTAAGAAAGGGAGACATTATCAAATTATATTTTCAGCATTTAAAATATAACAATCTATATCAGTATATTAAAGATTGCTCTTTCTCCCTGTTTCACATTTGATCCGTTTCCACTACCAGTTCCAATATCAAAATACGCCTGTGTGCCTTCAACTACTATCACACTTGGATTTGATTTCTAGGACAAATAGCTAGCCCATAGATCTTTAAAGAATACAGCGCACAAGAGAAATACATTAATGTTGCAGGAGAGAGAGAAGCAGGAAATATTCTAGTTTAAAATCCTACTGTGTGCAATTTCCTAGTAGGCAGTTAGTAAAAATTTCAGAAATAGTGCTGGCCTGATCTTAGCCTCTTTATTTATTTACTTTTCTTTTAGTGTAAATTCGATAATAATAAAATGTGGCCTTTTGGGAAACTACACATAAAGTTTGATCAAGAATCATTAGCAATCGCTTTCCTTTTCATCAGCTGTGCAGTGTCGCCCAAGTAAATAGCTCTCATTCTTTCAAAAATAATTATGCAAATGCATCATGCTTAGTAGATTTCTGAGTTGAAGGACGTGGGGAAACCAAGTGTGCAAACGAAGCCCTTGCCTTCATTGGGCTCCCGTTCTGGTCAGGGAGAATATCAGTAACCACACAGAGGATTCACTTTCCCTGAGGTACTAACTACTGTGAAGCAATGAAGCTAGGAAATGAAGGTTGAAAATGGAAGAATACAACTTATTCAGCATGGACGGTGTAGATGTTCTGATAATCTGATATTTAAGTTGAGGCCTGATGAATTAAAGAGAAAAACTAGAACAATATTTAAGAAATGTGAACTCTAGACAAAAGGAATATTAAGTTCCAAGTGGACGGCATGTGCCTGCTTGGTAAATTTGAAGAACAGCAGAGGTGCTTATGTTATTAGAGCTAAGGAAGTGAAGAAAGTGAGACAGTGGTGGAAGTGTGGCTAGCCCTGGTTCCTGTTCCATGGTTTTTATCTCTGAATGCACACATAGTACTGTTTTGTGTCATCTAAAGTGTCTACGTGCATCTTCTTAGCAAGATTTAAAAGATGTGGGATTTATTTTTGTAATTTTAAAAAATATTTATAACTTGATATTTAATTTTTTTTCAGCTCGATCAACAGTGTTCAAGACTTTATCTCTCCTAATAACATAGAAATATTTTTTTAGAGAATGACGAGAGATCCCGGTGTTAGAGTTTCAGAAACCAATTTTGTGCCTTTTTTTAAATTTGATATTTTCACGTAGAATGAGGCTGTTTTCTTTATTGGGTGTCCTCCAAACAAAGAGAAGATGCAGCCACCTTTCCTTCTCACCAATACAATGTAAGGCGATAACAGTTATAATTATATAGAAATAAACATTTTAGTCATTGTGATTGAGTGAATTTAAAGTGAATAAATGTAAACAAATGAACATTTATTAAAGAGCCCTTGTGCCTTTGTCACTGAAAGCTGTTTTCTTGTTTTCTGGTTGTTTTGTTTGTGGTCAGTGTTGATTTTCACCTGGGTCAAAGTAAAATAAGTAAAACAATGGGTCAACTGGTAAGCAGAGCTGAATTCAGGCTGCCTGAGTTCTGGTCTCAGCTCACAAGACACAGATTCTTTTAATATTATTTAATTCCATTGCAAGTTTGAGCCAGCATTTGGAAAATAGGATGGGTATACTGTGTTATTTCAATTTGATTTTAGCTGACAGCTCTGCTGTGCCCATCTTATTAACTGGAGAACTACTTAGCCATATAAATCTTAATAATATCACTGGAAGGCACACCCATTTCCTTCACTTCACTGCTTGATGGACAGGGAGCAATAGTTAGTGACGATCATATGTATGATTCATAACTATGAGGAGCTTAAAATAAATACTGTCTACGCCACATGGGCTTCCACACATTAAATACAGGCAACAGTAACACCCTGAGGAGAGGTGTCATGTTTTTAAGACCACTGGAGATGCTGACAAAAAATCCAATTATGTATGAGCACCTAGCAAACCTGTTCTGTGTCCTAATACAAGGAGGCTTGGGAAACTGAGAATAACTAGACAAAGGAAGAAAAAAATCAGCAACTCCTCTTGCTCCACCTTAATATTTTGATTTTTTTCTCTTGTAGCTGTGAGAGTACAATGAACTAAATGAACTCCAACCCTGTAAATTGGTCCCTATTAGTTTAAAGCACCATGGAGCAGCAGCACCGAACACAGCTCATATTGTTAGAGCCATAGGCACATGAAACAACAACCATAGCATTTACTATTGTGTTTATACATTTCTATACACACATGTCATATTATCCATATGTGTATATATATATATATATTTTTTTTTTTTCTCTCTCTTTAGTTCTCTATCTTTATTTCAAAACATGTTTATTTTCTTCTCCTCAAATCAATGCATCAATGTAAAATAATAAAATCAACCTTTAACAAACAACAGTAATGAGATAAACAGAATGAAGAATGAAAGATTATACTAGGAAGAAAAACAGTAGATAGTTATACAGATTTAACAACCTATTATAAAATTATATTTAAAATTATGGTATTTTACAGAAAATTATTATTTAACTCTAGAATGCAGAATTAAGGATCCTTAATAAAATATCCATGTATTTTGGAAATGACTCAGCTATTATTCTTAATAGAAAACAATAAGACATGTACTTTTTGGAAAGTGGAATAAAAAATGAGTCTTGAGGTTAACTTGAAACAATTTTAAAAATCATGAATAATTATGAATAATAATTAAGTTGATGGGCCACAGAATGTGGGAGTTTTCAAATTTACATGAACAATACTCAGATTCAACTTAAATTGGCTTTTAATTTTCCTAATTGGAATTTGAAAGAACTGAGAACACAAAGAACTTATAGTTCTAATATAATTTTTAAATATAAAAATAAATTGCAGTAAGTGGCTTACGAAACTTTAAAAATCAGTTTTTTTGTACACTTTTAAGCAATGTAACTATTTAATTAAACTTTAAGATTACACTTCATTCTAATAGCAGGCATCACAACTGCAGCTATTTACTGAAAGAGACAAAATATTCTAATAAGAACAGTTGCTTCAGGTTATAACTCAAATATCTAGCACAGGAATGTGATCTTGTACATTGTGGAAACTGGTTAAGCAGCTTATGAGACTGTTTTTTCTGTTTGATGTTGAAGATTGAAGTCTACAGAGTAGGCGATCAGAAATAAAGTTGTATATAAAGTAGAAGAGAATAAGAACAGGCTGAGTACCCCAAGCACAACCTGGGTGTCATAAGGAGGGGTTGAAATCCATGTCAGCTCTTGTTGCCTTTCACCATAGGGAGTGGGTACTAACCATACACACACAGCTTGCCTACGAGTGGGAGAAGTGAAAGTGTGACCCAGGAAAGAGAAAGCAGTTTCAAGCCCAGTTACTGTTCAGGCCAAAATGTGAGCCAGCAGGTGAGTGACAGGATGTGTGAGCTACAAAACAGCTGCTAGTTGAAGTCCACATTTCATATCTCATACAAGAATCTCTGTTATGACCTTCTGTAATCATCCACAGGAAAGAGTATTCTGGGAAAGCACCGTAACCTAGTCACATTTACACATTGCAAAATGTTGAATGCAGATTGCTGGAATGCAACACCAGAGTTTCTGATTCACCAGATTTGGGTAGAGACTCATCTTTGCAAATATAACAAGTTCCCAAAGATGCTGCTGCTGCTCTCTGGGAACCACATATTGAGAATCTTGTATCAAGTCACAGGGCTGTCAATAATCCAATACTTTAATTAATATGGTTTAGTAACATGGTTACTCTGTCAGTATTTTGTAAAACTGCCTTAGATATTAATAAATCACATATGTTTACCAGTATTTTAGAATCATTATGTTGACTTTTGCTAAAAATTTTAAAAATCAGAATGCACTGACACTGAAGATACATCTCTCTATCCAGGTTCTCTTTTAATTATTATAATAGAGTTTATATTGTTTTTAAATGATGATCTAACATATCATTTGACATGTAATTTCCATATAGCTCTGTTGCTTTTGAGAATATCAAAATGAGAAAGCTTTTATTTATTATTTTACTTTAAGAATTTTTTCTTATTTTTCAATTACTGTTGACATTCAATATTGTATTAATTTCAGGTGCACAACCCAGTGGTTAGACATTTTTATAACCTACAAAGCAATCTCTCCAATAAATCTAGAACCCATCTGACACTGTACAAAGTTTTTACCGTATTTTTGACTGTATTTCCTACGCTATACTTATATCCCCACATCTACTCTGTAACTACCATTTGTACTCTTATTCCCTTCGCTTTTTACCCATTCCCCCAACTTCCCTCCCATTTCACAATTGTTAAAATATTCTCTGTACCTATGAGTCTGTTTCTGTTCTGCCTCTTTATTTATTTATTTATTTAGATCCCACATATAAGTAAAACCATATGACATTTGTCTTCCTCTGTCTGACTTACTTCACTCAGCCCAATTTCCTCTATGTCCATTCATGTTGTTTTGGATGCAAGATTTCATTCTTTTTTATTCCATTATATATATCCACCATTTTTAATCCATTTATCTATTGATGGACACTGAGGTTGCTTCCATATCTTAGTTATTATAAATAATGTTGCAAAGAACATATATATGTGTGTCTGTGTGTGTCTGTGTATGTGTGTGTATATAATTTTTCTTGATTTAGTGTTTTGGGTTTAATCGGATAAAAACCCAGAAGTGGAATTGCTAAGTCCTTCTTTATCTGTTGTCATATATAGCCTTTGTTTTAAAATCTAATTTTGTCAGGTATAAGTATTGCTACCCCAGCATTTATTTGTTGGTGTTGTTTGTTTCCATTTTCATGAAATATCTTTTCCATCCTTTTACTTAAATCTGTATTTGTCTTTCAGTCCGAAGTGAGTCCCCTGTAGATAGCATATGTTCTGTTGTTTCACTGGGACATGTTTCTTTGTTTCCTCATTTTGGCTGCCTCCCTCTGGTTCTATGTATTAGATAGAGCTGCTATGTCTCCTTGGCTTCATGGAATGGCCTTATGCAGTAGGGTCCAGTGCCCACTCCCCACACCCATTCCCCAGAGCTCAGCACTCCAGGTTCGCCCCCTGTGTAGACTGTGTACATACACTCTCCTATTGCAGTTGAGCCTTGATTGTTATTGGTACCTCAATGGGAGGGATTTGTCCTCAGGCCAGTTGGCTGTGAGGACTGGCTCTGACCAACGACCGACCACCATGGAGGATCAGATGTGCAGGGGATGACCCCACAGGGCAGGACTTACTTTAGCAGGTCTCTGTTGCCCATTGAGATGGCCCCTTGAGTGTCTCACTTATAAAGAAAGTTTGGTGGTGCTTTCATATGGTTTGCAGCTGTCCACTGGGTTTGCTGGCTCTCGGACCTCCAGGGAGGTGCAGGCCAAGGTCAGCCTCTACCTGTGCCGTGCTCGGGGCCACCTAGCACAAGCTACAAAGTGATCTGCAGATGGCTGCTACTTGTGCTGGGCTCTGAGGTGCCCAGTAGAGACCAAGCTGCAAACTGAAGCTGACTACTGTGAACGCCTGGCTTGGGGCCACTTAATTAGGGGTATGGGGCACACAGAGGGCAGATGCTGCTTATTTGAGAGATTTTAGGAAAGTCTGAAGCATGAGCCAAGACAGATTGCTTGTATGGAAAAGCCACTGGGAACAGCTAGAGTGGACCTGCAAGTTGGTGAGACAAGGTATTAGGGAGTCACCAGGGTGAGGTGAACAGTGTTAGCCAGGTTGACAGAGTCTCAGATATGTTGTCCACCTGCTGGCTCTGTAGGGGAAGGGCGCAGAAAAGGAAGAATGGCCTCTGCTAGCACTTCTGCCTGTGAGAACACTGCCTCTGCAGCTCTCCCCCCAATGCCAGACAATTCAATTCCTCCCCATATGTCCCTGGAGCTTTTCCAGCTGCTGCCCAGTACTGGAGCTAAGAGGGAGTGAGTAGGAATAAGCGTGTGCGTGGGCCCTTTACGTGGAACTCCTGGGACTTCAGCAGCCTTGTGTCTCACTCAGCCACAATCTCCACTGTTTTTTACTGCCAGAAATTATGGGGACTTATTTTCTTGGCACTGGAACCCTGGGTTGGGGGTCCTGGTGTGGGGCTGGGATCCCTCGCTCTTCAAGGTGGAACTCTGGAGCCAAGATATCCTTCTTGAGTTTGATCCACCACACATGGGTCTGAGACCAGTTCATTCAGTGTCTCTGGCCCTCCTACCAGTCTTCACTTGACTTCTTCTTTATATCCTTAGTTTTAGGACTTCTGTTCAGCTATATTCCAGGCTGTTCTGAATGATGGTTGTTCTGTAGTTTAGTTGTAATTTTGATATGGTTGTGGGAGAACGTGAGTACCTCATTTACCTACCCTGCCATCTTGACTGAAACCCCAGGAAGTCATGTTAGTCTTATGTTTGTCAAACTGTGTTTCATAGTTCTAGTAGTTCTGTGTCTTCTTTATTTTAGCTCTTCTGCTAATATAACAATAATTTAAGATTGTTGTTTTATTTGCATTTCTTAAACAGTTTAATTTTCATGTATTTTTTGGCTATACAGATATCCTTTTTAAAACTGTCTTTTAGGTCTTTTGACCATTTTCTGATTTATTGCCTGCTTTTTTTCTTATTGATTTGTAGGAGTACTTTCTATATGCAATTCTCTTTTGGAATCATGTCTGTAATGAACTAGTCTTGCTTTGTGGCTTGCATTTTCACTGTTGATGAGCGTCTTGTGATGTTTAGTTCTCAGATTTATATGATTCAATATATTGTTTTTCCTTTTATTATTACCACTTTTGCATCTTGTTTAATAAATCTTTGCATATCCTTTTTATGAAGATGTTCAATGGTTTCCTCTACAGCAGTTTTTAGAGCTTTTGCTTCAAATGAGTAATGGAGTTGGAGTTTGTAAATATGCAGACATTGAATTTCATCAGAACCAACATTGTGGTAAACTGAAATAAAAGATGTTCTCATGTTTACACTATCTTTATATGTCTGTGAAAAACAGCATAATGTGGTATACTGTCGTTTTGATATCCAGGTGAACTCAACATATTTTACTTAGGATTTTTCTCATATATATTCATATTAAAAATTAATTACAATTTTCTTTTCTTTTATTGCACTTTTCAGGTTTTTTCCCAATATTATACTTACTTCATATAATTTGTTCTACAGTTTCTTTTCTGTTTTTAGCCCCAGGAATTGTGAAATAGAGTTACCTGCTCTTAAATATTTGGCAGAATCTGACAGCAAAACTGTCTGGACTTGAGTTTTTTTGGCAGTTAAAAAAGTTGCCAACTAAATTATTTTAATGCTTTTCCTTTCATTTTATTTTATTTATATTTCATCTTGGACTAATATTTTAATATTATTTTTTCCACATTATCAAGTTATTTTAGGTTTCTAAATTTATTAGCATAATGGTTTAAAAATAATTTTAATGCTTTACGGCTGATTTCTTGTCTTTTGTTTTGTTCATTGAAGTATTTCCTTCTCAGGGTATTGTTTTTTTTCTTATTAGTGTTTCCAAAAGATAATTTACCTATTAATTATACCAGGTTTTTTCTCTCCCCCTTTTTCCCTTTATTCCATTGATTTCTAAACATATGTTATTACTCCATTTGTTCTTTGTTATTTGCAGATACATGGTTACTTCCTTAGGCTGAACTTCAGTCAGTTCAATAGATCATTACATTTTGCGAATACTTTTGTCCATACCCATTGAGATGATGCTATGATTTTCTTTGTTCTGTTAATATGTTGAATTATTTTGGTGGATTTTCAAATGTTAAACAAACATGACATTTTGTTTTCTTTCAAAAATCTCTGACCAAAACATATATATAAATATACATTACACACACACACACACACATACAAACATATATATATTTGTTTATATATTTGTTTATATATATTATATATATATAATACAAAACAAAACATATTTGTGATTAGAGGACTAGATGAAATAAGATTGTCAAAAATATTGATAATTTGGGTATTAGGTTCAAGGCAGTATGTTGAAGTATTCTTTTCTCCATTTACATATAACTGAAAACCAATCCAATGGATAATATCATTGGCTTAAAATATCAGTCATCCTTGTTCTGGACGGTGTTCTCAGTGGTCAGAGCATCTGCTGGCTCACCGAAGGGTCATGAGTTTGATTTCCTGGTCAAGGGCACATACCTGGGTTTTGGGTCCCCCACCCCAGTTGGGGAAAGTATGAGAGGAAACCAATTGATATGGCTCTCTCACATCGATGTTTCTCTCCTCTCTCTCTCTCTACCCCTCTCCCCTCCCTTCCACTCTCTCTAGAATCAATGGAAAAACTATCCTCAGGTGAAGATTAACACCACCAACAAAAATTACCAGTCATCCTCTTTGAAAGTAGGCCTGTTTCATTCTCATTGGGCTAACAGATAAGTTGTTTATGGTCACAGGGACATAAATTATGTTCCTGCTCCATCTTGACAGTATCAGCAAACAGGTATGGGTTCTTTTTATGGCATTGTGTGCCAGGGCTCCAGGCAACACCTTAGTGACTAGTTGTTTAAATCAGAAAGCTTTATATATGACATTGATTAATATCAGTGGAACAAAAACATTTTGGATTTGGATAATTTTTGTATTCAAATATATAGACATGTTTTACAACCTTACACTATTTTATTATTGTTTTTCATTGGCTTTCAATTAATATTTAATTTCTCCTTCAAAAATGTCAAGAATGCTATCATTTCACACTTATTTGGGAATCTGAACAATGCTTTTCCCTTCTTAGACAATATTTTGGAAAACTTTAATCAATTCAATCAAGATTTAACCTTTTGTGCTATTTTAAATTTGATTAATCTATTTATTGCTACAAACATAAGTTCATTAAAATGGACTGATGTGACTATTTTAAGTCTTTCCTCCATCTGTCTTTCTATCTTCCTGTGTACTTTTCAGAAACATTTTGTTAAATATGATTCATTTAAGTTCAAATGTAATAAAAATCTAATGTAACATATATTTAAAGATTCTAAATTTGATGAATATACTATATCTTACAAACCATGTTAATGATCTTAGTGTCATATATAGTTAAAAGCTATGTTCTTATTTGTGCAAATAGAAACTAAAATAATCTAAATTCAACTTTGAGTTTATATCTTACAGAATATAATATTGAGAAATTATAACATTATTAACCTTTAAACAAGGAACATTTTATTATAGATATTTTAGAATAAATTCAATATAATGCTTAAAAGAATTGATTTGCTTGATTAAATAAACTTTCTTTTTTTTTAAGCTTCATCTGAGGATATTTTTTCCATTGTTTTTCAGAGATGGTGGGAGGGAGGGCGGGAAAGAGGGAGGGAGAGGGAGAGAGAGATAGAAAGAGAGAAACATCTATGTGAGACAGACACTTCGATTGGTTGTCTCTCTTACACACCCCAACAGGGGCCGGGACGGAGCCTGCAACTGAGGTACATGCCCTTGGCCGGAATCGAACCTGCTCTAACCACTGAGCAAAACTGTCAAGGGCTAAATAAACTTTAAATAATTAAAATGTCAAACCATATTGTTTCAGGACAATTGAAATTGGAAACAGGATTATGTATATTTTTCTCAATAAAATAAATAATTATACTTTTTTTTGTAGTTAGTTTTGCAATTGCATTGGGGCAGTCAACATGACATATGGCTCATATAATACCTGCCAACATGAATATATTTATAGAAACAGTAAACTAATTAGTTCCTTAAAGAGCCCCATGGCTTATGACAACACATTATGCAATCTCATCAAATGAGATTTGTATTACCTTCCTTGGGAAAACATTTCTTCATCATCATGTAATCAGTTTTTAACTTAGAAAAGATGATCATGCTTCTTTAAAAACTACAAAATGATGCTCTGAGAAACAACAGGTAATCACAATGAAATGATCCCCCTCTACCACCCTACTGAACAGAGTATTTCCAAATTGTTGGACAGAAATCTGGGAAATACATATTCAAACGCCTACAACTCTCTTTGGGTTGTCTTTTATTGTCCATATATCCCCATAGCTCCAATGTCTGTGTTTTATACCATATAAGAATTTGACAGAAAATATGTTTAATGTTAATATCATTGACTAAATTCTTCATTTGTCAGTTTTTCACCATCTGTTGGATTAGCAGGCCCTCTGCTTCTGCTTCGTTCAAATATCCTAAAGCAATAATATTTTTTTTCACAAAATGTGTAGCTCTCCCAGAGTTTCATACACCACTGTCACTGCTGGTGAATACTTTGTCTGAAAAATCAGACACCGAGGCAATCTTATTCCCAGTTCTCTTCTCGACTGCTTTATCTTTTCCCCCAATAAATGTTCTTTCTTTCCCCTTCCTCCTTCCCTCCTTTCCTTCCTTCCTTCCTTCCTTCCTTCCTTCCTTCCTTCCTTCCTTCCTTCCTTCCTCCCTCCCTCCCTTCCTTGCCCCCTCTCCCTTCTTTCATTCCTTCTCTTTCTCCCCAGCCCACTTTCATCTCTTCTTTTTCTCCCTCCCTCCCCCTTCCTTCCTTCATTTTTTTTTGTTTTCTGCCTTTCTCTCCTCATACATACCTAAGAACGTTTATTGTGACCTCCCTTGATTATTTTATAGTCTAAGACCTTGCTATTCATAGATTTTAGATTTACAATTTCTTTCTATTATAAAATAACATCAGGATGGTATCTGATGGGCTTTAATATGCTTCACAAAGTTATTTTGAATTCATGCCCATTTCTGAATCCTTTGATCTCTTCTAATGCTGGTATTTTTAGTTCAAGTAATATTAACAATTGTTTTTCTTCTGTTTCCAAGCTTCATCTTAAGAGTGTGTTAGTACCATGTTCTGGAGTTCTTTCCACATTGCTAAATAAAACACCCCAAAGAAAGTGCTCCCATATTTATAAACACTCTCTTGGTAAAAGAGCACACCACTTTATCATCTTTAAGGAAGTACAGGTGTGCAGCGTAGCAGTGAGGTGTGGGATACTTGCATACACGCAGAGGATTAAAGAGAAGTGGTTGTTCAAGATTTCTATGTTGTTGACCTATACCAAGATCCAATTCCATTTTTGTCTACATGACTCACAGGCCTGATAATTCAACCAACTATAAAGATTTTCAACCTTTGTGATGAAGTCTTTGCATTAGTACTCTGTTCCTCTGCCCTCAAGTTGGAGGAAATAAGATTCTCTTTTTATGTTGCCAAGGAAGCCCTTTGGCTTTACACTTAGCCCTTAATTGATGAAAAATCAACTTCAGACTTTTATTTTCTTTCATTAAATTGCCTACTGCCCCTAGCAACAACCAACTGAATCTACAGTCCCTATAATAACCTTTCTCATGATTCTGGAGCTTGATACAATTCATCTCCAGGCATGTTTGCTTTCATTAGTATATCATCTCAAGACGTTTAAAACTTCTAAGAATTCTTTCCTTACTGTGGTTGGCAACCAGGAGGTAATTCAGCTCCAAAAAAACCATTTTGCAGTGTGTTTCCTCAGACCACTTCTGGCAACAACTGTCATAAGTCTGGTTTCCTTGGAAATGGCCTGTGAAAGGGAGATTTGTGTTCCTGAAGTTTAATGGGGAGAGCACTTAGAAACAACATCTATAATAAAGTGAAGGAAGCGGAAGAGGTGATGAGTTACACAAAGGCCTCATTTGACCCCATGGGAGTTCTTAGGCTGGGAGGGCCCTTCAGAGTTGATACAGTTGAAGCAAGTGACATGAATCTTTGTCCCTTGCATGGATCAGTCATTGGATATTTGCTGCCTCCCCATAGGTGATGTATTCTTTGGACAGGCCCCTTTAGACAGAATTAGCTACGGGCTATCAGTAGTCAACAGTCCTGGAAGCCGGAGAGCAGGGAGGGGGTATAGATTAGTGAATCCGGTACTGCTCTCCTACATCCATTACAAAGTTTTTGATTCCAAAATGTGCTACAAAATATGATTAATTCTTATTTAACCTATAAATTATCCACTTTAAAATTGCTCATTGCTAATTACTTCAGATTTCTCCATTATACATTTGTGAAAAGTAATCCCTTTATTTCTGGTTGGAAGTTGTACTGGGTTCTACTTTTTAATTTAAGAATATTTCATGGGTGTTACTAATTCATAAATGAAAGTAGACTTTTTCAGGTCTCCAATTTATTGCTATAGAATAAAGTGGATTTTTTTTGCGTTTTCTTCCCTGTTTGTCTATTTATTTTTAGAATCTTCCTCTCAAATAGAGGCTCCATTTTATGTACATCCTCTAGCCAAAATTTTTTGCTTTTAAAAAAAAATCACTTAGTTCCTGCGAATATGATGACTTAAGCAGATACTTACTTTCCATTTGCATAATATTATAAGTCCTAGTATTTGAAGTAGCTTGTGCCTGGCATTTCAGTATCATCAGAGAGTGAATGTAGGGCAAAATATTTCCCTCTGATAATCTAATTCAGGGGTTAGCCCTTTATTTTTCCTGATGTTCCCTAATGTACATCTTCATTCACCATTCACTTCCACATTTGCCTAGGTAATATTTCTAAAATTTGCACTTATTTATTTGTTGAAGAAAAGAGGTATTAATGGATGAATAGTGTGCAGGGTGAAAGTGTTCTAACTTTGGGAACTAATCAGGAACATTGGTGAAAAACCCCACCTCTTTAATATAATGATGATATATGAAAGTAGGAAGACAACATTTTCTACAGAATGTTGCTTATGTTCCATCAGTTTCTCCCTGATGGGGCTCACAACGTCAACTTCACTGAATAAAGCTTTCTTATGGTTTCTGTCATGTCATTGAGCAATATACCTATATTTCTGGGCAGTTAAATCTCTGGAACCTATGCTTGTGGTTTCGTGAATATTTTAATGAGATGGTATGAGATATTAGAAAACATGTTGGTTACTTTCATATCCTCTTTAAAATGTTAAAAATAAAACTAAAATTAATAAAAATGATATAACATAAAAGCCATGATGGTTTAGATTGTAAGAAATAGAAAGACTTTATTTAAAAACAAACAAAAAAATAAATTCATTCTGGTGAATTGCAGGCCCCAAACTGTTCTTCTAACTCTCACCTCCAGTGTGCTGCATTTTTACTCAAGCATTTTACTTAAGCATTTTTGCAAAAGCTAGTGAGAGTTAGTTTTCCCATAAGCAACAAAATAAACGTTTTCTGACCATTTGAAATAATACAATATTTTAAAAACTACAAATTTTGAGGATGATAGAAATAATCTAAGGTTAACATGGTTGATAAAATTTTTCCCATTATAAAGCAAAACTATTGTAAAGAGCTTCAGAGTCTCACATTTCAGGGGGAGAGGAAGGGGACAGCTTGTTAAAATTTAATAAAGAGACTGTAATTTGGGAAGTGGGAAGTGAAAGGTTAACGTGGAAGTACGTGGGGCAGGCTAAATGGCCGTCTCGGATGGTGGATAAAGAAAATTTGAATTTATTTACAGAAAGGGCTTGGGGAAGGACTATCCAAAGGGAAGGCCCACAGGGCGCCGAGCCGAGGGGCTACTGGATTGTTGATGGCAACACCCAGGAGCTGAAGTCCCCTCCTTATGTGCAGCTACTGGCGGGCAGCTGTCCTCAGTGGCTCTTGGGGCTCAGTGTGTGGGCTTAGAATGCAGGTGTGCAATCAGGTGCTCTAGGACAGTTTTAATTCCTTATATGGTTTGATTCCTGGTGTCTCACAAGTGTTGTCCCACAAGTGTTCCTGGAACTTGTCCTGTTGTGGCAGGAATCTTACAAATGGCCTTTAAGGGTTATAATGCCCCATAGTCCTAACAAGAATAACATGCTGAAGTTAAGAAATCTTACCAGGGTAAAGTTGATTGAACATCTCCATGAAACTTAAAATTTTAAAACTAGCCCGGCCGGGAGTGGCTCAACGGTTGAGCATCGACCTAGGATCCAGGAGATCGGGGTTGGATTCCTGGTCTTGGCACATGCCCAGGTTTCGGGCTCCATCCCCAGTCAGGGGCCTGCAGAAGGCAGCCAATCAATGACTGTCATCATTGCTGTTTCTGTCTCTCTCTCTCTCCCTCTCCCTTCCTCTCTCTGAAATCAATAAAGATACATTAAAAAAAAAATTAAACTAGAATTATTTCCCCTATTTTGTAGGTAATACCTTCTTTACTAGACCTCCTACTGAAGTCTGCCCCACCCCCAGGCTGGGATGAGATTGGAATGGCAAGGCAAATCCTGTTCTACAGTGTGTTTTTTGTTGTTAAAATATAAGCAAACACTAAGCATTTCTAATTCAGCATAATCATTCAGTTATTCATTGACAAAAATGTTTTCATACAGCATCATTAAAGTTAGCTACATCAAAAGATGTTAAATGTAAAAGTGAGAGAAAACAAAATGTTGCTTTTTAAAACAAAGATCGCAATAATAGTACTTTTTGAATGAGCTCTACTTGTCTAAAAATTTTGACAATGAAATGTTTACTTCAGTTAAAAATGCAAGTATTAATAATACCCTTACCATTTACCTCTAAACAAAGCCACAACAAAGTAACCTAGAGTCAAATGAAAGCATTAAAGGGTCTCCAAAACCAATCACCTGATCCAGATATAAGACTTTTCCTCTGTGGACAATTTATTAGGATATTTTTGTATCTAGTTGAGGTTCTTTTTACTGTTACAATTAAGGAGATGGATAATAGGGATGCATACATAAATATGTATTAACTCCCTGTTTAAGAGGACTTATGCTGATTACTTTTGACAATAGATACAAATTATAAGTTTTTTTCAAGGTATTCCATTTAACTAAATTTACTTGCTTTAAAGGAGAACTTTAAATGTTATTTATATTTGACTTGAGAGGAAAAAAACCCCACTTCATTTTAGGATATAATCATCATTATTATTATTGAACAATAAATAGAATAACTAGTATAATTATTAACACTTCAATAGGGCTCATATGTGTCATGTGCCACTCTAAAGGTTTCACATAGGTTAACTACATATAATACATGTTTATTTATCTAAATTTCATAATAACTCTTTGACATAAATACTAATACTCACATATTAAAAATGATGAAACTGAGGGACAAAAGTTAAATTATTTAACCAATTTATGAAAGCTACTAAGTATTTGTTGTATAATAAAAAACTGGTCTGGCCTCCTTTCTTGTTTCTGGGAGGAAGCCTCTAAACCCTTGGAAATTCTGAATAATAGGAGTGTCTTTGTAATTCACCCCCCCCCCCCAACCAGGACACTTGATAGTTTATGCTAAAAAGTGGACTTACAGTGGGCCCATAGATAGTTTATAATAATGATATAATTCAAGATGAGTAAAAGTAATTTCAGGTCATGTATTTATTGATTTAGATAGTACCATTTTATTGTATGAAGAACAATGTATAAAGACTAGAGTCTGTTTTTGTGTCAAGAAAAAACAACAACAGAAAAACAAAAAACAAACTCATAATATTTTTATTTTTGAAGAAATGGAAAACTTTTATATTATAGGTATATACTCCCGAAAGGGCACAGTCCTACTCTAAGTTTCATGCTTATTCTCTATGCCTACTTATTTTTAAAGATCTCAAAAAAAATCACACAAATAACCACACAACTGAAAGGGAGAATAAGAATATAATTGGCATGGACCTGCTACTTTTTATTGTTGTTCCAGATATTCAAGAAATTCCTATCTTCACCTGGACCTACTTCATATGCAGACACAGCCTGCTGCCTTTTCTCTTCATGTAGGAAAAAGAAACATTAACAACAACAACAACAAAATCAAAACAAAAACTAAACTAAAACCAACAAACCAACAAACAAACAATATTTGAGGGATAGCACTATCCTCTGAGAACTCTTTTGCACTTTCATTTCATATGGAAAATACTAGGTCTAAAAAGTTGCTAATTCTCAGTCATGTAATAAAAGGAATTAATGGCTTATACAAGATGTTAAAAATATGAAATATAATATTAAATTGTTTTTAGTAAGCACCTTTACTTAAATTTAGCCAGGAGAATTGCATAGCACCGCTTCTTTCTTTTTAAAGAATTTATTATTTTACCATAATTTAGCCATTACTATGGATGGAATATGCTCTTTCATGTCATTTTAATCCAGCAACATTGCAACAGTTAAAAAAATACTTATCTCTAAATAATATTTATAGAGGACCTATCTGCATTGTTCTCTTTACTAAATTTTTGCTAGGTTCATTTAAATGTCTATAGAAAAATTAAAATAAAGAAAGATGTACTACAAACAAGAAGAAAAGATGACAAGAAAAGAATGTATACAAAACACCTTTATTAATGTGGGTATTTATATCCACTCAAGGAACTAATAAAGCTGTAGTAAATACAGAAAAAATATTCAGTCAACTTGTAAAGATGTGAGAGGAATTTTCATCTTAATAACATTATTTCACTCTTACCAAAATTAATTCAGGATAAAAATCCACATGAATCAATAGTAGGTATCCAACCTGAAATGGAATGATTGCTTTAAATGATTTCCAATACATCATATGTTATTATATTAGGATATGACAGGTTATGCTGTGCTTCATTGGGTTACATAATATCATTTTGAATATAACTCCAAGTCTATCTAATATAAGATCATCAATCAGGAAATAAAATGACAAGGACTCATTTACATGTAGGTCTTAAATTAGATTTTTCTGTCCACACAAAAGAAAGCCAGGAAACCGAAATTGCTTCTTTCATGTCAATGAGCAATCACCAACTACAATCCCTAGTTTATTATGGGCAGAAATGTTTGATGTCTCAGTAAGAACTGTTGTACATGAGACAGCTTCTATGAAAACAGCATATATCAGACTTTTTATTCGTTTAGTGTGACTCTCTTACTGTAAGAAGCATTCTGTCAAATTTGGGAATCAGAATATTACTTTAAAAATTAGTGTAATATGAGAACACCATGGAGACCTGCTGTGATCCCATTGTAATACGTATTAAGTGATGAAATAAACTAAATGGGCATGTACAAAAATTTAGTTATCATGACATAACTGAATAGAATATGATTTGGTATATATCTTGCAATATGAACATAGAAAATAAACAACTAAAAATTATTTTTTAATTAAGAACAGAAGAATGTATTTTATCTAGTTTAAAACTCACTCTGGTTTCATGGATAATAAATATTAAAGTGTATTCCAACATGTAGGAGTAAAAATCTCATCATTAGAAAAAGTTAATTTTTATTGTGTAGGTAGAGAGGAAAGTCATGTCCAAAGGTTTTATAGATAACTTAGCGAGAAAGATGTCTCAGTGGATTCTGGGACTTGAAATATTAAAAGACTTCATATAACAGAAAGAAAATGTGATATTTAATAAATGCAAATAAAAAGAAGTAGAGATTGGAGTCAACATATTTTAATTTAGTTAATCCTCTGTATTTCTCAGATATGCTTTCCCATGTTGTACACTCATTATATTTCAGGGTTCTAGCAATGTACAAAGGCAAGGAAAATAGATGTATCTGATTAAGACTTCAACAAAAAGTTACTTGGACAGTAGACCATGATGATAAAATGTTATAACTGTATTACTCTCTAGTTAGTTTATCTATAAGGTAGAAATTAGTCTGAATGTTAGATTAGTTAGCACAAGTTGAAAAAGACCAAAAACAAAACAAAACAAAAAACAACTCATAGTCTTTATGCTATAAACTTGAATATATACCTTTAACAACTTGGCTACTCGTTCAGAAAATATCACAACAAATTGTTTTATATACTTGCCATCAGAGAAGATATTTATAGTTACAAACATTAAAATGTGTTTAAGGATATTTAGGTGCAATCGAAGGCCAAAAGACACAGTTGCACCACATGTAATAGTGAGTAATATACCTGCTTCTTTCTTCTAGTTGGAATATGCTAGTTTGGCTGATAATTAATAAAAGAAAATATTTAATTAAATTCCTTTAACCAGATAAATCAATACTATTTTCAGTAACAGAAACAAATTTTAGCTTCAGCCTTCTGGCTGTACTCCAAGACAGAAGGTAACATTCTATGCAATAAAAATCTTGCGATGGTTTCAAACTGATAAGTTAGTCTCCTATACATTAAAATATATTTTGCAAAGAACTTTATATTGTCCAATCTAAGGACCTCATGTTGGGTAAGAACTGATAATTTCAATATGCCCAAGAATAGCACTGAAAAATCAGAATGTTTTCTCGATGTACAGAAATTGCTGGTGGGAACCAGGATAACTCAGTAGGAGTTTGCATTGTATTGTAAAACAAATTCAAACAGACAGACTTCACTTTCTAGGTCATGTAAATGTAGAAAACCATCTAGCAAGATTGTGTTCCTCACCCTACATCTTAATAAAGTCTTGACATTATATAATTCCTCTTGGAAGAAGGTAGAGAAGACCAATATTGATGGAGCCCAACATTGATTTTGTTTTAAGTTTTGATATCTGGGAAGAATGGGGGCTCATAATAGAAATAAAGTTGAGGTTCAAAAATTTAAAAGAATAAAGTTATTATTCTTGTATATTTGAATATCTAAAATGAAATTTTGTATTAGTGGGGATTATAGAAAGATATGAATACTTGTGTGCTTAATAATGTTACATCAAAATAAGTAAATGTAAACCACATTTTTTCAGAGATATAATTATTTACCTATAAAACTCAAAATAATCAGCAAAAATGATGAATAAAATTGATGAGGTTATAAGTACACAGATTTTAAACGTTTTTTTACTTACCAATAATAACCTAGAAGAATTACCAAGAAAATATTTAGAATACCCTCAAGAAAATAATTGTGAAGTAGAAATAATTTAAATGAGAACATTATATTATTTACAGAATATGATTTGAAACAGATATAAGATAAAATAAGTAATAATTACAGAGATAAAATTGCTTCATATATTAATGTATAAATGTTACTGCAAAATTAAAAGGCCCACAGGAATAAATTGAGAAATCCCTAAATTTTAAAAAGTGCTTTAGAAAGCTTGCCAAACACAAAATGAAAGGTATAAAATTACTATCATTCATACATAGAAAAGTAATCAGGTAGAAATTATAGTTCGAAAAAAATCCAGTTTAATAATAGTAATATAATAGTACATCTGAAAAGCAAGAGTGATAATTTTGCTTTCAGAGGAAAATAATTATGAAAAGGGTGTTGATGGATTAAATTGCTAAAAGAAAATACTTTGTTATTTTCTTCCATTGAGCTTATAAATGGAAGATAAAATCATGCACTCAATTTTCCAGTAGCAAGATGGGGAAGCACGGGACAGAAAAATCAACATTACATTCTGAGAACAACTAGAAAATCTGAATAAACTACAAAACTTATCTAGATAAGGCACCAATCTAGATTTATATAACCAGAAAATATATCCTTCAAAAAAAAAATTAAAACACATTTATAAAAACAAAAACAGAATTTTCCTCTAGCCAGTTTTCACTGAAAGAAATGCTAATGGAGTTCTTCCAGTAGGAAACAAAAAATACACATCTAAACCAATTATTTTAATATTTTGTATCCTTTAAAATATATACAAACAGACATAATACAAAAAGAGGGAGGAAGTAAATATTTTTAAAGGATCTAAGTTCTAGCATTGTCAGTGAGTGGTGAAAGTAAATATATATATATGTAATAAGTTATATAGCAGTCATTCAAGTCATAATTTTAAAATAACACTAAAAATAAGGAAACTAATATATAATTAAAATACCTTGTGGAAAAGCACAAAAATATATGATTAATCCAAACTAAACCAGAAAGAAGATGAAAGAAAGAGTGATCTGATGAAACAACCATAGTTACAGTGCAATGCTAGATAAAGGAGAATATTAGTCCAAGTGGAATATTGGGCAAAGTAAAATATAAGGAAAGAAACACTACTACAGATAAAGAAGGATATGAGGGTTAATTTTCTATGTCAGCTTGACTGGATCATGGGGTGTCCAGATTTCTGACCACACATTATCTCAGTGTGTCTGTGAGGGTGTTTCTGGATGAAATTAGGATTGGAATTGGTGAACTCAGTAAAGCAGCTTGACTTCCCCATTGTGGGTGAGCATCGTTCAATCCATCGAGGGCCTGAATAGAACAAAAAGGCCGAGAAAGGAAGAACCCCCCTGGTTTGTTTCCTGCCTACCTGCTTGAGTTGAGCCATCTCAGCACACCTTCTCAGGTCCTTGGACTAAGATTTTACACCATCAGCTTCCCTAGTCCTCAAGCCATCGAACTGAGACCAAATTATACCACCAGGTGTCTTGGATTTACAGCTTGAGATGGCAGATCACGGGGCTTCTCAACTCCCATATTCGTGTGAGCCTATGTCTCGAAAAATCATATATACATACAGACATACATAGATCCTATTAGCTGTTTCTTTAGAGAATCCTGTCTAATACAAGGGCAATTTTACAATAATAGTGAAGTTAATCTATCAGGAGGATTCTAAATCAGTATTCATCCCAATGACATAGCTTCCAAAATATACAAGTAAAAAATTGACAAGAAAAGAAATGAGAGAAATAGAACTATCTACGGCCACACTAGGAAATATCAGTACACTTCTCTGCAATATTAATCTTAGTAAATGTTAAACCCAGCTTGTTACTCTATCCTGATTTTTTTCTCAAAACTAGAGCTTGTAAGTTCAAAGAAGGCAAAAGTAGCTATGTTAATTTTAGACAGAACAAATTTCACAACGAAAGAAAGTTTTCAGGACTAGAGAAATAAAAGCCAATTATAAAATCTGAGGAACTCCTAAAAGATAGAAAAAATGTATCAGATTTAAGTTGAAGAAACAGATGAAGCTACATCTTAAGAAACTGGTATTAATTGCAGCAATTCCTAGGTCAGTCCTAAGAAGTTTTAAAATCAGTTAAAAGTCTCCCTTTCTTTTTCTAAGGAGATTCAACATCAGCAATGAATTGTGTTAGGCTAATTGAGACAGGCAACTCACTAAGAGATTTAAATACCTGTCCTGCTGGGTCATGAGTGGGGAGCACAGCAAAATAGAAAGCAATTCTCCAAGAGGGTAAAGAAAAACTAAAAAGGCAGTCTTCTTTGTGCCTTATTTCACAATTGAAGAAATAGTGGCCCAGTTCAAATGACATGTCTATGAACAAAAAGAGATTTTATTGCGTAGGCAGAACTTATAATTCAGATCTTCTGGTTTGTATGTCAATGTTTTTTGTTTGTTCATGTGTTTGTTTTTTCCCACTCTGCATAGTTTATTTTCTCAATAATCAGATGGGGAAACAACTCTTGGAAGATGAATTGATTTGCTAAAATATATACAATTAGTTTATGTTAATTAAAGGATAGTATCTGAATCATCACCCAAGATCATAAATGGTCTATCTGATAAAATTTATAAACATCCACATCATCATTTCTAGTCTCCTTTCCCACCCCTTACTACTCAAGTTTCATAAAAGTAAAAGTGATTTTGCTTGGAAGAGTAATGTTCAGCAAAACGTTTACCTTATGTGGTAAAAAACAACAACAACAAAACCCCCAGAAGTTACAATAGGATTATTTTGCCAATCTCTGGCTATGTCAAATGGGTGAATGAATTATTTGGATTTTTAAAATATCATTTATGTTATTTTAAAAAGCTAAATATTATTTTCAGATATGTATGCTACATTTGATTATTGATTTATCTTTTACAGACATAATATGTGACACTGTTTTAAGTATTATACGCGTTAATTTATTTAATCCTTATAACCATCTTGTGATGTAGGTTTTAATATTATCCTCAATATACAGAAAGGGAAGCTGATGCACAGACAAGTAATCCCCTTGCCTATATAACCACTAAGTAAAGAAAGAGGGTTTGCAGTCAGGCTGGTCAGCTTCAAAACCTTTACTCTTAATAACTATGCTATGTTACTTTCAACAATGAATATCAAACATTTAAATGTTAAAAAAGGTGTTTCCAGCCTTTTATCTTGCTTCACATATCTCTTGATGTAATGAAATACAAATAAGGAATGTAATCTTTTTTGATATTTCTATCTATACAATATTATAAAGAAGATATAATTTGAAATAAAAATATAAACCCAATGCAATACAAATGACTGGGAATGAAATAGGGGTTATTTATTTCTATTATCAATGCCATATCTTATCTCTATTAATATAAATATAAAATAACTATCTTCTGAGTGAAAACCTTGAATTGATAACTTCTATGTAAACATTACATTATGTTTAATATCTTTCTCAAAGGGAGGTAATGGATTTAACTTCTTTCTGAGATATTTAGCAGTTTTGGGTGTCTCTAGACTAGAAAGAGAATATATTTAGTCCTTATGTAGCAAAGAGAGAGGTTAAACATATGTAAAACATGCTTATGTGCTGATTGCAAAAGCATGGTTTTAAAAGGCAGTGAGTACCCACAAATAAGTATTCAAGAAATTGTTACTGCTTTCTTGGCTGAAGGCAAAGTCCTAGCCCATGACCTTACAGTTTATTTGGAGAATCAAGACTAATATATCTGAAAAGGTGAACATAATACTAAAGTGCTCTTTTTTAGTGCTAGCCACTGGTGAAATAGGAATCAAATACATGCAGCTTACACATTATTTATCATTGAAGATGAAGAATTGAGATTGGTCTCAAAGGATGACTGGGATCAGAGCTTGGCAGATGCTGGAGAGAACCACACTTTCCTAGTGAGGACAATCAAAAAGGTATAAAGATATGCACATTAGGTAAAAATCCAGAAAATAAATATTTAAGCCTGTACACTGTCCCATACAGCTTCTGTCATATATTTTCCTTCTTTTCATTTCCCCCAACCACAGAAAAATGTTCTCTTTGCTGGAGGACTGTATGTAATTAGAGCATGGGCCGAATTAGCCCAGTGGACCTCAGTGTGCCAATTCCCAGTTTAGAATGACTCTGAGGAATTCTACCTGACTGGATTCACAGTCTAATACTGTACAATAATGGCAGAGAAGGCGGGAAAGAAAAGAAAAAGTTGTATTATTAAGAACATCAAAGTCAAAATAAAGCATTGGACTTGGATTTCATTTTACTCCCTAAATATAAGGTGAGAGTATTTATCTCTCAATTAATTTAAAATATTTTTAGCATTAAGCCAGATTATAATCATTTGATCCCAGGAAATCAAATGGAGAATGTTTAAATGAATGGGAACATTAAATCAGGTCTTGCTTTAATTCTTATTGAGTGGAGCCAAAGCATTATTTTTTCATTTCTATTGCTTCTGAAAGTACACCTTTTAATGAAATCCAATGATTGCTGGTGTTAATATGTTGACCTTGGATGTTTTAGCACACAAACTAAATGAAGACCATATGTGGTGGTTTTCTTTGGAGATGGTGTGTATTTTTGTACTGTGAAATCAAGGAGACTGTTATTGAAACCCAAATCCTAAGTTTTCTATTTGCTCACAGCTGGGGTGTTGTGCCTAGGTCCTAGTAAGCACACAACACATGCTTAGTTGTCAGAGTTCCATGGTGAAATTCAGAGGTTTTGAAAAGTTCCTGAACCCTCATGGCATCTTTCCTACCCACACCTGTGGAATCCCTACACAGTAGCTTTCCTGGTCTGATATATGAGCATGAGCACATGCGATACATGGTTTATATATTACACATGTGAAAAGGTTTGCTATCATCTGGATATTTCATTCTGATTAGTCACTTTCTTATCATGTGTATTTAAATGTTCTGCATATATGTAAAATGTAGAAAAGAGACTGATAATCTCAGAAAAAAATAGGGATAGTAAAACTTTTACAGGGATGAGTGCATGATTTGATCATGATTGCATGAGGAAAACATAGTAGTGCACGCAGGACTGCTTAGAAAATTAAGTGAAATAGAAGGATGTGGGATCATGGTTGGAAGAAGGGGGGCAAATATAATGTTAATGGACATCAAGATGCAATTTTTAAGTAAAATGTTTTGATAAACTAATACATACAATATCCACAGAATTTTCACTTCAAAGGGTCAGCCACTAATTATGAGTATGAAAATTCATAAATGGAGAATTAAAGAGAAAACAGAAAGCAGAGAAATTGTTAAAAGAATAAATTATAAAAAGGTTTAAAGTTGCTTAGACATGCATGCTGTAAATCTGCAAAGTTTAAGACTCAACTAAAGCAAGTTGGCTTACATAAGAATATAAATACTAAGCTGGAAACAAAATCTTCCATCAGATCCTACATTAATGGTATTATTTTTTTAATTTTTATCCAAGGATGTGTTCACTGATATTTAATGGGGGAGGAAGAGAGAGAAAGGGAGAGAGAGAGACATGTGAGAGAGACACATGTGAGAGAGACACATGTGAGAAAGCTGCCTCCTGCACACACCCCACCCGGGGATCAAAATCCAAACCCAGGCATGTGCCCTGACTGGGAATCTAACCTGCCACCTTTTTTGGTGCACTGATGATGCTTTGACCAACTGAGTCACACTGGCCAGGGCGGTGGTAAGTTTTTGCGTGTATGAGAGAAATGCAATCTTAAGAGCTTTTCTAGGGGTTTATCAAAACTGTAATAATGTATTCCTAAAGTTGATTGGTGGGTGAAGCATTTATAATATGCTTTTTAAATCAGTTATATGTATGTTCTATATTATTTTGTCCAAATAAATATTTTCTATTTCTT
Source organism: Miniopterus schreibersii (assembly GCF_964146895.1). Lineage (NCBI taxonomy): Eukaryota > Metazoa > Chordata > Mammalia > Chiroptera > Miniopteridae > Miniopterus > Miniopterus schreibersii. The sequence goes on along the minus strand of NC_138106.1, from coordinate 61,755,423 downwards.
AAAAGTAAATGATATATAAAATGAATTTGAAAATACTGATTACAGAAATGAGCGTTCCAGGAGAGTAAAAATTAAACATGATTGAAAAGTGAGACACTAGAGCACATTAAAATATGTAGGGAAAAAAGCACCACATCAGCAAAAAATGTGAAAATTAAATTCTGATGATATAGAGATACAATTTCTTATCTACAAAATTTCATCAGTGTAAAATAATGATTTTAAAAGTCGCATAATTTCTTAAAGCCCAGAGTGATGCACTTTTCCCATCATAGTGAATTTTCATTCTTCATCCATTCGAATTGTCTTGATGCAGAGAGAAAGTTTACTAGAGTGGGTTTTAAGAAACCTGGTGGCTGAGCACAACTGTCTTACCAGCAATATGATTTGTTATATGTCATACTTTATTTTCTTAGTTACCAAATAACTAATATTTACTTTTACCCTCTACATAAAAGGCATATATCTGGAATACCATTATTGTCTGAGGACTGAGTAATCCACACTGCTTTCAAGGTGATATATACTCACAAACAATTGTAATGTGGTTTGATATTTTAATAGAGAAAAATGCAGAATATATAAAGGAAAGACTAATAATTTATGAGAGTGGAGATAGGAGAGAATCATCAGAATGTGATCACCAAATAATGATATTTGAATGGTCTTAAAAGTTTTAGGATTTTACAAGACAGAAAAGATAAATTGTCTATAATACTAAACTTTGTGTTTAAAGACAACTAATTGAGCTTCTAATATCCAGATGTAGTGTAGATATTTTATAAACAAACAAAAATATATTTTATATATACATATACATGTAACAGTATATATAGGGTATCACCAAAAATGCACACACACACTTTGAATAATTATAAAGGCAGTGTTTATTAAAATACATTTCATTTTCAAAATTGAGCTATCAGCTGTTAAAGTGTGTATACAATTTTGGGGGGGCACCCTGCATATATATAAACACATATAAATATATATATAAATTGCTACTTACATTTTGATTTGTTATGACTTCCATTATCAATCATACTTTCAGGCATTTTATTATTCACCATACATGTTTATTATGTTCAATTCTATCTGATGGGAAATTGACAGTATAGGACAGTACAGTCCCAATTATTTTCAAGTGTTTGTTCCTTGTGGTACAGTTTGTTTGTATTAATACAGGTGTACAGTGAAAGAATTTAGATAGCATAGGAAAACAATACTATCCCTATCATGCACAGACAAAAATCCATAAATATTAAAAACCAAAGACAAAACTTAAAACTATATTTTGAGAAGGTAGACTCTATGGATAAGTTTATCATGACTCTCTTAATATCTAATATATGTATTTTTAATCAGGATGCTTTTTAATTAAAAAAAACACCCTTTGTAAATTTATTATCTGTACAGTTCCCCTTAATGTTTGTGTTTGGGGTTTTTGTTGTTTGTTTATATGTTCTATAAAAATCACTGTGTTTTGACCAATGATTTCAGGTTGGTTTCACTTTAATGAAAAGTTTGATTTTTGCCCTAGCTGGTTTGCTCAGTGGTTAGAGCGTCGGCCGTGGACTGAAGGGTGACATGTTCGGTTCCAGCCAAGGGCACGTACCTCTGTTGCAGGCTCGATCCCTGGCCCTGGTCAGGGCATGTACAGGAGTCAACTAATCAATGTGTTTCTCTCAGGTCGATGTTTCTCTCGTTCTCCCTTCCACTCTCTCTGAAAAGCAATGGGGGAAAAATATCCTTGGGTGAAGATTGAAAAAAAATTGCTTTTCAAATTTTGAAAATAAACCAATTGCCTTTCTAAAACAATTCAGTTAGAGTTATTTCCTGATCTCTTCTAAAATCCATGAATTTATCATATGATAGTAATAGACATTGTGAGATTTCATATACCTCAGATTGGTGCATGACCTTTAGATGTGAATGAGCATGTTTAGCCATAAAGATATGAAAATATAGTTAGCATAGACTGACCAAGAGATATGAGGCCCAGGTTATATCTGGAAGACTTATTTGTTGTTATTGTTCCTACTTTGAAGGCCCAATTATAGTTATCTTTTGGTTTTCTTCTTGTTTCTAATTGTTAAAACATACAAAGAGCAAGAAATGTTCAAAATTTTGTATGGTGATTAATATATAAGGCTTATAAAGAAACAAAAAACCTAGCCAACAAAATAGAAATAAAAGAGAAGGGAGGTAGCAGAATATAAAATAAATTTTAAAACTACAAAAAGAAAATAAATATTATAATGTTAAGAAGAAATATAGGCAAAGATTTGTCTGTAAGTTGTGTGGCATTTTGCAGATGAGGAAAGTGACTTCCCTTTTACAACATGCCAGAGGAAATAAATGTGTCTTCTTCAGTGAGATAATTGCTTTATGAACTGTTATACTTTTGATGAATATATTTTCCAATTGAAATAAAAATGCAGTTTTGAACTTTTCGGAGCAAGACCTGCATATCACAGCAGGGGTGAGAGAACGTGAAGGTTAAAGGGGAAATTCCTCCATGCTCGACCTTGTTTTTGCAAGTTATGCCAATGTCCACAAAATCACCAGTACTCACTCTCAATGGAAATGACACAGTGAAATAAAAAATTCAGAAAAAAGCCTGATATTTATAATCTCACATACAAAATACTATAAAAAACAAAGCAAAACATTCTCCCCATAACACCATGTACATTTTTGTTAAATTAGGCATAATCATATTTCTTAATGTAGTAACTACAAACTGGAATATGCTTTCTTTATGAAATATTCAATGTCATTTAAATTTTGTTTACTATTATTACACTTTGAAATAATTATCCACAAAGCCACACATTAGGATACTTATTTTAAATAGGAAAGAAAGATATATTAAATTTCAAGTGTATAGCATGGGTGAATCAACAGGTATGTTTAACAGAGAGAGCACCAGGAGAGATCAAGTACAGATATACTTCATTGCCTTTGAATAGAGACAGTATTCAAATCCACGTATTTCTCTATGTCACAGATATCTATAAATATGCTTTCCTAAGCCTTCAAATCCTCAGGTCTTAGAAGAAAAAGTACTGTGTATAATCGAAAGATCAATCACCAAGAGTCAGAAAGTTTAAACTCTGTTACAAATGCAGTAACTGATTTACCACATGACCTTGAAAGCTTATTTAAAATCTTTGGGCTATTTTAATATATAACTCGAAGAGCTATGGACAAAACTAGTCTCCTCATCTGCAAAGCTTGTCCTTTTAGAAATTGATATTATAATGAAGAGAGTCTCAAGCTAATTTTGATGTTTTAAAATCTTCTAAGAAAAGAGAATATCAAGCCTTATTACTTAGAACAGGAATTGTATCAATTAAATGTGATTTCAGATCACATGACATTTGACTGACCAAAAATAGAAAGACATATCTGTTTATATATGCTATATTTTGGTTGGTAAATATTTTGAAAATATGAAGTCTCTGTGGAAGAGGGCAATAAGAAATTTCTTTGAAGCACGGAAATATTATATTTTTATATTTAACTACTTTGCACAAAACCTGTCACTGTTCAAATGTATTCTTTTGTTTTACTTTGAAGTGGGATTTTGTGCTTTTAAACCCTACATCAAATTTATCCATTTGTGTATTTTCTAACAGTTATGCCTAAAATCAATCTGCAGTTAGTTTAGATGATTAGAATGTTCTCATTTAAGATTGTATTATATTTCCTTTATCAAACAAATTGGTATAGCTGCATTTTTGTATAATCTTGAGTTTGTATATATAATGCAACCTTAATCCATTGATTACTTAGGGGTTAAGCTCTGACAACCCATCCTAAATTATCATAAAATTCTATACCTTACAAGTAATGTTTTTATAGTGAGCAATGCTTTGCTAAACATAATGGATCACTGGTATTTCTCACCAAGTAATATTTCTTTCACTGTTTCTAAGGTCATGATCCATGAAGTTTTCCTTTCCTTAGGTGAAAAGTGAAAATTTTCATTCTAGTTTTCCGCCTTGTGGGCCTTAAAAAGTGACATCGATGTAGTCTCTAATTTTCAAATTATTTCTTGCTTATTTACTTGTATTTTTACTGACATTCCTTATTAAATATTTAAAGCATAAAGTGGAGAAACATTTGTATTGATTGTAATATATCTTACAGCTTGGGTGGTGCAAACAATTTTTCATGGATAGTCAGCAATTACTTACAGTTGCTTCGTATCTCAGTATGGAACATTTAAAAGTCATAAATATTTAACAATGCAGTTTCAGACATTTATTTATTTAATATTTTGAACTGAATTCGGGTAGCATTTTAGTATATTTTTGTACAAGCGATGTGAATATTCTTTATTTTTATTTAATCGTTACACATGGCTAATCCTTTTCGTTTATTGTAAGTTAATGCATAAAGGGTTTTGCTTTGAAGTATATCTGTAATTTTGTCTTTAACAAAAAATAACACATGAAACTCAACAAGGTAGTTTTTATTACTCAGAGAGACAAATTTGCATATTGGATCAAAGGTTTCATGTCAGACAATTTTGGATTTTTTTTTTCTCCTTAATTTTGCTCATGAAAACCTGAGAGATTCTAGAACATGTTACTTGATCATTTCTGATTCCCAAACCCCCATCGGTAGAATAAGAATAGTGACGCTTAAGCCACAGGTGGTTTCAAGTTTTAAACACAATTATTCGTAAAACATTTATGAAGTCCTGTCATTTAGTGAAGACTAAATAGAGTCTATCGGTTATCAATATTTCTGTCAATAAATGGGGTGCGTTTCTTGGATAGAAGTGGGGATTTTGTGGCTGCGGGGATGGCTTGCCCAGCACAGGGGCTGAGGGAACCTGTCCTGACTGCTCACTGAGTTACTCAGGCCCCCTGTGGCTTTGCTTGGCCACAGTGACTCTTTGTCCATCTGTCCGCTTCACAGCGCACACGATGTTACAATCAATCACTGCAGTTTTGTCTTGGCGGCCAGTGCCTCTTTATTCTTCTGTGCGTTCGTGATTCTGGCCGGTGTCGGGAACAGAGCACCTGCTAAGGGAATAGACGAGAGTGGGTGTGAGCTGGAGCTGCCAGCCAGGGACCAGCAGCACCTGGGCGCAGTGGGCACTCACCTGGGAATAAGCAACACGTTTGGATTGGGGTGCTGTGTTTGGGACACAGGCCAGAGGGGAGCACATAAATAATGGAAGGCAATGAAATTCATGTTTGAAGCACCCTAAGTAAGTGGCTGGGGAAAGGGGAAAGTTGAATGCTATTATCAAGGCAACTATAATGAAAGAGATGGAGCTAAATTTGATTTTGGAAGGAATGTGTTCTTTAAGGGAACAAGGAGAGAGAGAGGGGTGGCTTTATGGAATCACACACTGAAGGCATTTGCAGAGAAAGGACGTGAGAGAGGAAACATCTAGACTGAGTGAAAAGGGAAAATAGAAGCAAATGCAGTCACGCATCCAAAGCACGGGGATTGATCAAGGAGACAGGTCAGCTCCCTAATACCAGGCAAAATTGAATTCTATCGCATGTGGGTGAATAGAGGCTCCGAGATGAATAATATAAATACAGCACTGAAACAAAAAATCCCATTCTAATGGGGAGAGGAACATGAAAATAAGCAAACCACGAACCAACATGGAATGAATGAAGCATGTGAAAGAAAAAGAAATGCGCTGTGATGACTCAGAAAGAGCCACTTATTGTAACTTAGAGAAGGCTCCGTGCAGGAGCGCGCACCAGAGGGCTCCTTTATTAGAGTTTATAAAATCCTGGCAATAATTTTCACCATTAACACTTTCTGTCTTTCCTTTGCCCACTTTTGGAATTCTTTCTCCATTTTTCTTTTTCCGTTGAGAGGGCAGTTCGGAAAAGATCCCTGTCTACTTGTGGCAGGCGCTTTCCGTGACCTGGGAAGACTTTCCCACCTTCCCTTCCATCAGGCTTCAGGGGTGATTCTGAGCAGGAAAAACGGATAGGCGATTCAATTCCACATCCCTGTCACCTCTCTCAAGGGTACTGTGTGTATTCCAGACAATTTCTGGGATTGGAGAAAACTAAGGTATAAAGAATGTAAAAGAGAAATTTATGGAAAATGTTTGAAAGGAGAGAGTGAGGCGTTTTAGTCATTGCCCTTTAAAGTTTGAAATGGAGTCTTATGTGTGTTAAGTGTGAATGAAAAGGGGGCACTGGAATTAATATAACCCAGAGTCACCTCACAGGGTGATCTGATCATAAATTCCTAACTGGCAGATCATGGTGGGTAGTCACACCCCAGGCATATAACTTCTTTAGTAAAAGGTTTATCTTTGCCTAAACAGGCCCTGTTTATTGCTCTTGTACATCCAGGTTAACACACCTTTTAAATACCAGCATAATCCTCTTTTTCAGACCTCTCAGAAGAAACCACCCTCAGGAGGGCACATCTCCTGTTAACCACCCTGTAATCCAGCCCCCGCCTGGCTTTCTCCCATCTTCATGAAGCCTTCCTTACGTTCCCTCCTGAATTCCAAAACACACAAAAGAAACTGCAAAACTGTCATGGTCTTGATCATTTAAGATCTTGCTTCCTGGTAATTGTCATCAGTATTGCACAAACTCATAAAAATTTTGTACAGGTTTGGACATTTCTTACATCGACATAAGGAAGAGTCAATCATTCATGAAAAGATAGTAGAAATGGTTCAAAGGAATGTTTTAGCCATTTATAAAATCAGGATTCAGAGCCGGACTAGAGCAAGTGGCATCATCATTACACATTTTCTCCACCCAGAGCTGCAGAATGTTGCTTGTTATTACAAGTGTATTATAAAAAAGTTACATACAAATGATCAACAACTCACTTCTAGAGCAGCATTGCCCTAGAATTTAATCCAAGATATTTCTAAATCAAGTCTTGGTTTAAAAAAAAAGTGAATCACCTAAATACTTTATCAAATAGAGTCATGGGTTAGGGGCAAGTTCCAACACGAAAGGAAACTTTTTCCCAGGAAATTTTACTGTGCATGCACTGGTTTGTGTCTGTGCAGCTGTAAACGACTTATAATTCTTGCAAATAGAGAACACATAATAGAAAAACAATTCCTGGATGAATAAATGGAAGGGATAATAGGAAAGAAACTTTTGAGAAGTAGGATATTTCCCCTTTATCTGGACTAAGCAAAGGTAGAAAAATAGATCACCCATTAAAGTATTCAGTACTGTGTTTTTGGCACTTATGGATGAAATTATTTTGCTTTTTGTTGTATCTCTAGGGTAGCAGAATGTGCCCCCCCAAAACGTATGCTTTGGCATAAGGACTATTCTGAGCTGATCATTTGTGAAGTAGCAGACTCAGGAGAAGTTCTGAAAATAGGGTAGAAGTTACCCTTTTGTGAGGTACATTTACACTTACAAAGGAAACCTCCATTTGTACTGGTGTGTATCTTTCTGTATCAGGAAGGATGATTCTAAACCACTAGAAATTCTTATCAATGGAGGAGGCACCGATTTAAATCTGTATAACAAACTTCACCTTGTTTACGCTTTCCCTGGTAACATCCCGTAATCCCCCATCCCTCACACCCACCTTTTTTGTTTTTTGCTGAAGGTGGTATTTAGACTACCTGTGAGAGTTGCTCATTTTCTGTGGGTATCTTCCATGTATACATGAGGTGTACATTTTCATAAACTTCTGTTTTTCTATTGTTAATCTGTGTTTTACGACAAAGGAACTCAGAAGGGTAGAAGGAAAATTATGTTTCCTCCCCTACATATTCAACTAGTGCTTTACTTTCTAATTATCTAGGAGATAGTAAATTTCTTTGTAACAAAGCACATTTCCAAATAATTCTAAAATTGCAGGGTTATACTTTTAGTAGATTCAACTTATTCTGGATCATAAGTCAATGCTCAACCACTGAGCTACGCCAGCTGGGCTCAACTTATTCTTATTTTAACCTTAATATAATGCTTCATGTTAATAGTGAAAATCTTATTTTATATCCTTGCTTGTGTAGAGGTTTAAAAATGAATAACCAGAAATATGACTGACATTTTTGTCCTGCTTATTTACATTTTGGTTGGGAGGTGGCATGAATTCATCAAGATTTAAGGAAATTAGAGGACACATGTTAATCTTGTTTCAAGCTTTAGTTTTTCTACCAGTGGAGTTTTATGATCTCCTCTGTGTGGTTTAAAATATTGGAATGATCTCACTTAGAAGGTAATTGCATACCAACCCATTCATTTCAGAAATAGCTTTTTAAATTGGTCTTGCACTAATAATTTAACCATAACAAGAGATTTCTCTGGTAAAATGAAGAGAATGTATGAACTTGGAGTTGCCTACATTAATATAAACTTCAACAATTCTCTTTGGAAATACCTTTTTTTATTCCCTAAATAGAGGGGTTTCAAAAAAAAATCAATCAATGAAAACATTGATCAATGAAAACAATCTCTCTTAACAGAGATTGATCTCTTGAGAAATAATATCAGTAAGACCTTGAGACAAACATTACTAGAAAGAATTTTCAGATTGACTTGTTTTATTGTTTATTGGTCCTTTGGAAATGATATCTTGCTCTGGATAAAAAGATTTACTGTGATTTGATGTAGTTGCAGACACTTCATTACAAAATAGAATTTTAGCTATACTGCAATATGCTTTAAATTATATTTTATATTAATTTTTAATAATAAATATTAGAAATAAGTATTGGATCAATGAGTTAGTATAATTATTCTTCTACCTAGAAGGGGGGACAAGAAGGGGACAAACATCATGACACTTCTGGAATGTGGACAATGTTAAGAACAAGGCCCTCTCCAAACCAGGAGGCTGACACAGAGTTTGGTGACACAAAATTCAAAAACCAGAAAGAAACCCATAAATTCCTAAGAGCTAACTGACTATGTGCGCAACTCACTCAGGAGTTAGCCTGTGTCCATTTGGAAGTGTACTTTTTGCTTTCTTCACAGCAGCATTCATTTTCTCTACCTGAATAAAAACTCTTTGTTCTAACTCCCATTTGTCCTTGAAATTTTCTTGGGCGAGTCAAGAAACTAAAGTTTGCCTGATATGCAGAAGGTCCTGTGCTGGGACAGGGCTCAGCAGAGGTACCATCTGGTAACAATGCTAAAAGGCAAAGAACACAATTTGAAAAAACAGAACAAATATAGCACGACAAACCAGACATGGCCGGGGTGTCGGAATCATACAACTGGGAATGTAGAACAACTATCATTAGTATTAAAAAGAAGAAAGATAGTCTGGCCGGTGTGGCTCAGTGGTTGTGTCGACCTATGAACCAAGAGGTCACCAGTTCCATTCCCAGTCAGGACACATGCCGGGATTGGGGGCTCAGTCCCCAGTAGAGGGCGTGCAGGAGGCCGCCGATCGATGACGTTTCCATCTCTCTATCCCTCTTCTTTCCCCTATCTCTAAAATCAATAAAAACATATTTTTTAAAAAAGTAAATGGATGGAGAAAAATAACCATGCTAACAGTAGTCAGGAGGGGTAGCTATATCAATTTCAAACAATACAGATTTTAACAAATGGAAAATTATCATATATAAATAAGGGCATTGCATAATGATAAAGAACTCAATTATCCAAAAACACATAAGAATCCTTCACATGCATGTGCCTAACAAGAGAGAATCTATGTGATACAGAAACAAAAAGAATTGCAAAGAGAAACAGATTAATCCACTATTACAGTTAAATAATTCAACAACCTCCTATTAGAAATGACAAATCTACCAGACAGCATACAAATAAAAACACAGGTGAACTTAGCAACACTATCAATCAGCTGGTTATAATTGACCTCTGTAGACAACTTCATCCAACAACAGCAGAATACACATTCTTCTCAAGCTCTCATAGAACTTTCACCAAGACAGACCGCAATCTCAGCTATAAAACACACCTTAATAAATTTAAAATAACCAAAATCATATGATGCTTGTTCTTAAACCACAATGGAATTAAACTATAAATCAACAACAGAAAATCAACTGGAAGGTGTTTAAAAATGTGGATATTAAATAACAGACTTCAAAATAAAACTGGGTAAAAAAAAATCTCAAGAGATATTTAAAAATATTTTGAACTAAGTGATATGAAAAAACAACTTATCCACATTTGTGGAATGTGGCAAAAGCAGTGCCTTAGAGGGAAATGTATATCACTGAATGCATATATTAGAAAAGAAACATCTAAAATTAAAGTTTCTACCCAAAGCAAAATTAAATCCAAAGCAAGCAAAATAAAAGAAATAATATTAGAGTAGAAATTAGAGGAGAAATCAATAAAATTGAAAATAGAAAACCAATAGACAAAATTAATAAAACTGTTATCAGTGTGAGTGGAGTTCTTGGGGTGTCTTGGGGAAAATCATTTCCTGAGGCCCCCATGGAAGGATGGGGTTTGTGGAAAGCTATAATGATGATGAGAAACTAGAAGCTTTCCCATTAAGATCAAGTACAGGCAAATCCAGAAGAAGTAACAAAATCAAAAACAAACAAAAAACTTCCTGTAATTAATAGTAGATTATAACAAAATTGCAAGATACAAGGTTATTATACAATAGTCAGTCACTATCCTATATAACAACAATGAACAAGTAGAATTTGAAATGAAAAACATAATGACATTTATATTAGCATCTCCCAAAATGAAAGACATAGGTATAAATCTAACAAAATATGTACAAATTTATATGAGGAAAACTACAAAACTCTGATGAATGAAATCAAAGAACTAAGTAAGTGGAGAGATGTTCCATGCTCATGGATAGGAATATTCAATATTATCAAGATGTCAGTTCTTCCAAATTGATCTATAGATACAATGCAATCTCAGTCAAAATCATAGCAAGTTATTTTATGAATATAAAAATGGGTTATCAAGTTTATATGGAGAGGCAAAAGACCCAGGATAGCAAACATAATATTAAAGAAGTAGAACAAAGTCAGAGGACTAACACCACCCTACTTAAAAGACATACTATGAAGCTACTGTAATAAAGAAAATGTTGTATTGACAAAAGAGTAGATCAATAGATTAATAGGTCAGAATAGAGATTCCAGAAATAAACCTCCATCGATATAGGAAACCAATTGATCTTTGACAAAAGAGCAAAGGCAATTTAAAAACAAACTTTAACTCCACAGAAGTCACAGAAATAAATGTAAATTTGATTTTGTACCTAAAATTAAAATCTAAAACAATAAAGCTATTTGAATAAACATTGTAGATTATCTTTATGATCTGGAAGTGGGCAAATATATGTCAGAACATAAAAAACAATATCCAATTAAAAATGGTAAATTATACATCCTTCAAGATAACTGGCTTGTAGTCCTAAACATTTCAATGTTGGGAAACAAAGAAACACCCAAGGAGTCTTCAGATGAAAAACAAACAAAATCCAAAAACTAAAACTATATGGTAACTAAATGTAATGTGTGATACAAGAGAAAACAAATAGCTATAAAGTACAACACTGTGACAAATGATGAAACTTGAATATGGGCTGTGGATTAGATAACAGTATTATATCAGGTTAAATTTCCTGATTTGGATAACTATATTGTATTTATATAACAGAATACTCATATTCTGTTAAAAAGAATAGTCTCCAAATTATTTTAAAATATTTTGGAGAAAATGTGTATACATGTATATAGGCAAACACAGAGAGAGATAAAATACAAATAGTCTTTACAAATACAATACAAATAACTTTTTTTTCCACTTTAACTCCTGCATTTTACTTTATTTGGATACTATTTTAAAAATGGATTTAAAGTTCACACCCTTAATAAATCTATGATATTCTCTGTACTTTGTGAAGTTCAACTGAATGAAGATTTAAAACCCAAACAATAACACTTGAACTCTGAATGTAAAATAAATAAAAAAAAACTCTACATATTTCATTACATCTTGGCATTTTATACTATGCATGTGTCTTTATTAAGAGTAGAAAACACCCAAAGCCATCTAGATGCAGCACAACCCGTGTCAGAAGTCTAACGGCATTCTTCACAGAAATAGAAAAAAAAAATCCCAAAATTTGAATGGAACCACTAAAGACCTCAAACAGTCAAAGCAGCCCTGAGATGGAAGAACCAAGTCAGAGGCCCCAGACTTCATGATTTCAAACTATTCTATGAACCTGAACAAACTATTCTATTCTAAAACACTGTGACATTAGCATAGAAATAAGCACACACCAGTGGAACAGAACAGAGAGCCCAGAATTCAGTCCCCACAGATACAGTCAACTCATATTCAACAATGGAGCCAAGAACACCTTTTGGGAAAGGACAGTCTCTTTCATGCAAAAACATGAGACTGGACCCCCACCTCCTACCACAACCAACTCAGACTGGACCAGAGACCTAACACCGTAAACCTTGAGGAAAACGGAAGGTTCTCAGCATTGGTCTTGGCAGTTACTCCTTGGATAAGACACCCTAACATAAGTAATGGTGCCACAGTGGCAACTATATGACAATATATAAATGTATCAAACCAACATGTATATCTTAAATTTATACAATGTTTTATGTTAAATATATTTCAATAAAATAAATAAGCATAAAAAAAAGTAAACAGTCACCCTCCAAGAGGAGAAAGTGAAGAAAAAATTTATAATTCAATTAAAAGTTATTCTTTCTTATTTAATTTAGGTTTTCTAACTCACTATATAACATATCACTATGGAATAGTCCTTATTTTAATATAGGTATAAAAAGCTATGGAATATAAATGATAAAGACTAAAGCTATCTAATTTTTACTTTTTAAAATGTTTATATAATGTTCATAATTTATATTTTTCTAAGTATCCATTTTCAAAATTCTTATGTTTTTCTACAAAATGTTCTCAGCATTTTCATATCCCCTTATATCTGGTGTTTTCTTGCAAATATTTGTTTGTATTTTCTGTTTCTCTGGATCAGTCTTGCAAAATCATGTCTATATTAATGTTACTATCTTTCTCTTTTAAGTGGAATTTTTGCTCTTCAATTCTACTAATTCTTCAATTTACTATTGTTAATTTCTTTCCTTTGACTAGCATTTAGTGTTTTTTGAAAATTTTGATAAAATGATTATTTTAATTTAAAAATAATTTTATTTTCTAAATTATAATAATGGTTATAAAAAACTACTTATGAATATAATTTGACATTTGAAAAGATTGGGTTGTAATATTTTTACTGTTTATTTCTTAATATATTTTAGTTTTTATTTTCTTATTAAAGTTTGTAACTTTTTTTTACTTCTAAGGTTAAAAACTAGAAAGCAAAAACCAGCCACTGTTTACTCCTTAATTTTTAATTTCTAATTCAATTGAGAAATGTTCAGAAAATATTACCTATACACAATTATTCATTTTTGGATTTTTTAGTATTTTTCTTCCTGGATACAAATTCGTAGGCTTTTAAAGTAAATATTTCAGAGATATTTGAAGGTAAAATGCATTTGCTTTTTTAGTGCGGCTTATTATTTCAACATAAATTGAAAAAAAAATCTTTGTTTTATTTTTTTAATTACAGTTTACATTCAATATTATTCTGTATTAGTTTCGAATGTACAGCATAGTGGTTAGACAATCATATATTTTACAGAGTGACTCCCTCCATATAGTGAGTGCCCACTGGGCCCCATTCATAGTTATTATAATATCATTGACTATATTCCTTATTCTTCATTCACATCTGTGATTATTTTGTAACTACCAATTTGCACTACTTAATCCCCTCACCTTTTTCACACCAGTCAACAGTCAGTCTATTCACTGTATCTATGAGCCTGTTTCTCTTCTGTTTGTTTATTTTGTTCTTTAGATTCCACGAATAAATGAAATCATTTAGTATTTGTCTTTCTCTGACTTATGATGTCCCTTAGCATAATACCTTCTAGGTTCATCTGCCGCGGACCAGCAGCTAAGTGGAGTAAGCTGACGACGCTGGAAGTGAAAGAAACAAAGAGAGAGAGACAGCAGGGGCTGGGGGGGCCTCCAAGTCCAGTGATTCTGGAGCAAGGCAGGCAACTTTATTTCTGCCATCAAGCACTTATATACTATTCTACACAATAGCTAGGTTACATAAGTTAGCCATAAAGGTCAATGATCAAGATGGACCTTTATCTTCCAATAATTGACACACAGGTATGCATGAGAACTTCCTAGGGGGCACACGTTAGGACAGTAAAACAATTACTGATTACAGGTTACAAGTTATTTCCCGCTTCTCCCCTACAGCTGCCTCCCGCTCAAGCCACCACCCCAGGGCAGGCACACAATCACTTGGCATAGGGATGTGGGATTGCAGGCGCCACCATTCTTCAGGGCTATTTGACCGTTTAGCTGGTCTTTCTCACAGCACTCCTAGGCAGATCTCTTTCAAGAACACCCATTGTGTGCCCTTGCCCCTACTCACAGCAGCCCTGGTCTCCCACATTCATCCATGCTGTAGCAAAAATATTTATTTTTGTTGTTGTTGGCTAAGTAATATTCTGCTATATATCATATATATACATATCACAGTTTTTGTATCCACTTGTCTATTGAGCACTTGGGCTGCTTCCATATCTCGGCTATTGTAAATAATGCTGCAATAAACATGGGGGTGCATATATTCTTTTGAATCAGTGTTTTTCTTCAGATATATTCCCAGAAGTGCAATCGTTGGGTCATAAAGCATTCCATTTTTAATTTTTTGAGGAACTTTCACACTGTTTTCCACAGTGGCTGCACCAATCTCATCCCACCAACAGTGCATGAGGGTTCCCTTTCCTCCGCACCCTCAACGCCACATACTGTTTGTTGATTTACTGATGACAGCCATTCTGACAGGTATGAGGTAGCATCTCATTGTGGCTTTGATTTGCACTTCTTTGAGAGAAAATATTTGTCTTTTATTTGTGAAATTTTTATCATTCTATCTAATATTATGAAATTATTTTTATTTACTTTATATCAGGCATGGTGTTTTATTTAGGGAAAGGTTGAATATGTAGCTAATGTCTATAAATTATTTCTTTATTTAGCCCTCTCTAAATTGACAAGATATATATTTTTCTTTAGTAGTGTGAACACTAAATACTTTGTTTTTATTATTCAAATGGTTATTTAATAATTTATTTAAATTTATATTTTTCTACATGTGTATATTTGGTCCCCTTCCTTAGCCCAAACTAATCACTATCACTAAAATGTTGTTAGGTAGTTACCTTCCCCATCACTTCCAAAATTTTGTTGGAATGACCTGCAATTTTAAACACTTGATAAAACTGTTTTACTTTATTCCTCACTGTTTTAGGAAATATTTCTTACCACTTACTTGAAACTTTACAGATATATTATCAATCATCTTTAAACTTAAATTTATCAGTTATAATAGTGCCTTACTCAAAATGATTTTCTAATCACTTTTATGTTCTCAATCACATGGTTTTGTTCATTTGTTTTCTTAACTTTCCTTAAAAATAATTTAGATTAAAAATAATCATGCCTTTATGTTTTGTTCTGGTTGATTTTGGTTATAAAGCATTATACTAAACTTTAGCAGTCTTAAAACAACATTCTCTACCTAGGCAGTTAGCCCCTCTTTTGCTCAGATGAGGTACTTTTAATTTAAAAAATCTGGACTCACAAGATGAGATAATTTAAGGGTTAACTTACAGAAACACATTCAATGACAGAATAAAATTATTATGGTGGTATAAAGACAACGCCGCAGTGATGGTGAACATCCATTGACAGATTGTGCCTATAATCAAACTATTATTATGACTTGGGCAACTCTCTCCCCACAAGTAATAACAATTTTGTTGCCACATGATTCTTTCTAAATATTTGACCAGATATGGGACTTGAGCAACAGAAGGTAAATTGTAAAGGAGATCCAGGACAAAGTTCATGTCACTATGCTCCTCATGACCTTGCCTTTCTTGCAACCACACTAGTCTACATTCTTTACATGCTTCTCCCAGGTCAGCACTTCTGTAGAACATTTCATGAGCAGACAGTGATGAATTGAGTGGCATTGCTGTTAGTGTGAACTGACTGTAATGTAATAAATGAACACCTTAGACACATTCACCAGTTCACTATTGATAGATATGAAGATAAAGATGTGGAATTAAAGCAAATCTCCTCATATATAAGCAATCAATGGTACGTAACAGAAAACTGTCTACTTGGAGCCAAATAATGCATAAAGCTTTAACCTCCATAAAAGTCCAAAGGATAAAGAGTCGAGTAAAAATAAAATACATTTATTTTCCCAATTAGTTTGTCTATAAACTGATAGGTCAGCTTCTGAAGAACTCAGTTTCTTTCATTAGTTTTAAGAAATATAGTTATCAAAATCCAACTACTCAGTGGCAATAAATCATGTCATTTATTTTTTCACAAGTAATATCCTTTCTTCTTCATGTAGCTTGTTTTTTTAAGCTTATCATTTAATTGTGAAGTGACCATAATGGTCAATAGTTGGGTTTCTTTTTTTATTTTAAAAAAGTAATACAAGTTGCACTCTTTATACATTAGTCATGAGCTATAATTTTTATTTTAACTGTTATTGCAATTAATGAAGTTTGCATTAATTTTGTAATTAATATGTTCATCAAATAATAACCAAGTATATATGTATATATATTTAAATTTTATTGAAATATTTTTTATGCAACATCAGGAACCTTTGGTAAAACAAACAGGATGTAAATGGATTAAATGACTAAATTCAACTATATAGTTTTCCATGAACTTTGAGACAACACAAGCAACGTAAGGTCAATGTGGATGAATCAGGAGGAAAGTGACACAGATGATTAATATCACAAGAGTTTGAAACATGAACCAGGGAAGAGACTGTGAGGATTGTTGATTTGTGGGTGATACTAAGGACTCTTGAATAAAGGAACTCTTAAAATTAGTTGTATGTGCTCTTAAAGAGCCTATATAAATGGAGAAGAAGTTGTATAATAATTTTTCACAGAAAATGAATAAAAAACTAAAGTGCATTAGAAAGATTCAACCAGATGTGAACTTGAAATTGAAAGCTGAAAGTTGCAAGTACCATCATGAACATAACCAAACAAGATCTTTGTTCTATATATTCACTTTGTGACCTGTGAATAATGTTTATTCCAAGTACTTAATCATTAAATATAAAGGCCTGTAACCAGACCCACACTATGGGGTCCATTGTCTAAATTTTGTTGAAAATAAATAGTTCTACCCACAGACACATAAATAAGAGCCAGGAAATATCAACCAACCATTTAATTTTTAGTTCCACTTGTTGATGAAAATGACAAAAATATTCTTGAATGCTAACAACAGGAAAAGTAAAAATCAGGTTTTATATGCAGATTTTACTTTGTTTTAGTTTCATGAAATCTTTTTCAATTTTTTTTTTTTTTTTTTTTTGGTTAATCCTCACCTGAGGATGTTTTTTTCATTGATTTTTAGGGAGAGTGGAAAGGGGGGGAGGAGAGAGAGAGAGAGAGAGAGAGACCAATGTGAGAGAAATATCGATTGACTCCCACACGTGCTCCCACTGAGGCTGGGGATCGAACCTGCAACCCAGGTATGTGCCTTTGACCAAGAATCGAACCCAAGACCCTTTGGTACATGGGTTAAATCTCTAACCACTGAGCCACACCAGCCAGGGCATATGTGTATGTTTGGGTGTGTTTCTTTTTTTTCCTTTTCTTTTTTAAAAATATGTTTTTATTGATTTCAGAGAGAGGAAGGGAGAGGAAGAGAGAGAGAGAAACATCAATGATGAGAGAATCATTGATTCAGCTGCCTCCTGCATGCCCCCGACTGGGGATTAAGCCCACAACCCGGGCATATGCCCTAACCGGGAAATTGAACCATGCTCAACTGCTGAGCCATGCCAGGCCGGGCTGTGTGTGTTTCTTATATGGACCTTAAAGTTAAAATAAAAATAAGGTCCAACTTTTTATCTGCTAATATGGATCAGATATTCATATTTACTTTTGTTTTTCAGAATATTACCATAGATTATTGTAGAAGATATTTTCCCCAATTTGTAGTATGTGTTTTCTAATGACATACAATGTAAATACGTGAATGTTCCACTCTTGAAATTTTGGTAAAAAGAGATAAGGAGATGGAGTTGTCATAAATCAACTGAGGGAGCATCAAGTATCTGGACAGTATACAGTGGTGTTGAAAGAATAGCCTGATAATATCAATCTTTTCATCTGCTGACTCAGGCTTAATCTCATACACTTTCTGAATAGATAACCTAAATATACAGTATAGAATTTGGATATACCTAGAAGCAGGAGGTTCTAGAGAAAACCCTGGAGACTTTGCTGGGGATAGGATGGGCTAAAGGGCTGATATGAACATTTAACTTTTCTTCTCATAAATGATGATTAAGAGAGAGCAGTAGCCCTTTCGTCATCTTATCAACATTACTTCTACCTCTGTCCAAATGCTTTTCTTGTCACTTTTCTCCCCTCTTTCAAAGTCTTTCCTCTTGTTTCTTCCATGTTATATCATTACTGTGGCTCTAGCAAAGTGCAACATAATTATATTGAAGGAATGAAGAAAAAACATTCAAATGCCTTGTTTTCTCAACTCAAGCTGAAGTTGGATTTCTATTATGAGATTTAATGACAGAATATAGACTCATAAGTAAACAGTTGCATAAAATAAAACAAACATACAGACAAATGAGCAATACCTTATTGCCAGATTCTGTGTCTATCCAATGAAGGAAAGTGAATATTCCCTGTCGAGCTCTTTTTTGCTTGTCTCTGCTTAGTTGATCTGCAATTTGGCTAGTGACATTAACTTTATTTAATAAAGTGATTGTTAACAACTTATGTCTTTAGCAGCAAATGATGAATTCTCAGTTAGGTAATGGATTTTTGTAAACTTGGGGGGGAAAGTTGCAAACTAGTGTCATGTGAGCATGAAGATATACCTGCCAATTGATAAATGACAGCTCTTTATCCTACGTTGATATCATAGGTGGTTTTCATTAAAAAAAAGTATGAAAGCTTATTTTCAAACAGAATAGTAGAATATGTTCACTGCAAGTATTACCTTAGTCTGGATTTGTTTCCCTCTTTAATAACACATTCTTGAAATTTATAGCTTTTTTCAGTGAAAGTGTTGAACTTAGGTCTGAAAAGTAATTTATAAGTAGGAAAAAAGTAACAACTGCTCTGAAGGTATTTTATGACTTCAGTGCATATCAGACACATATTGAAGAGCCTATGAGATAACATTCATTTCTTAGTGGTTATGTGAGAGGAAAAGGGAAGATAGAGGGAGAAGCAGTGATCCGCAGCACCGAAAATTCTGTACTTTGAAGCTAACAGTGATATGACTAAATGCCAAATTCAGTGCTGTTGGTGACACAAACACTCCCTCAATAGCTCTGAATTCATTGTTTTGAGTTCCGCAAGAGTCACGACCCAAATACAGCAGGAGCTAACCTTGATATGCTGTGTCTTATCATTAGCTCTCCTTTAAAAGAGCAGGTTTTGAAGCAGAGGAAGGGCAACATTTGTGAATTATTTAAGTATTTGAATTCATATTAGGACTTTTGATTAAGTTTGCTAATTTTGGAAAGCAAAATACACTACCTGTTTGGGTTACATTTTTAAAGAGGCGAACAAATTGTTAACCATATTTTTTAAATCATTGAGAGAAATCTTGATTCATTTTCTGAAAAGAGATATTATCTTACCTGTCACTAATTCTCTCTTTCTGACTGAGGTAGATTGAATTTTGGCTTTATGCTTGGTATGGTCTTTGCATGAGTGTAGTAGCCTTCTTAGCCTCTTGACTTTGGGCTAGGCAATATGTGGCTTGCTCTAACTAATTGCATGTAGTGATCTCTGCCATTTCTGAACCTACATCTTATGAAGCCTCTGTCTGTTGTACTTTCACCATTTCCCTGAGAAGGGCATGCCCTGGCTGATTTGATAATACAAGAAGGATAAGATACATGGGGAACAGACCAGAACCTGCACATATGCAGGGTAGTAAAAAATGAGGTAATGTTGCATATATTTTTTGAACATCTACTGAGGAAAGATACCAAAGATAAACTTAAATTTAAAACCAGTGTAATACTGGTATCACTGACCCAGACAAGAATTTATTTAATCATGCTGCATAAAAAGAAAGATTGCTTACAGTTCTATTATGTACTACTGTCATTATTATTGATTAGAATAACTAGGTTTAGACAAGTTGCAGAAGAGATAGACTTAAAATAATCAATTTTTAATAATATTTCTATTTTAGAAGAAGTCTGTAAAATATATATTCCAGAGCATTGTCTTTGAGTAGTTCGGTCTTCATGAAGTCCTTCAAAATTTAAATTTTCTAAATGAAATGGAAATAGAAGTATAATAAAGAAGGTATGTGTGCAATATAACAAAACTCTGTGTGTGTATATGTCTAATAATACATTATTATTGCCAAATTCTTGTCATCCACCTATAAGTTGCAGAAGAGCTAAAAGTATTATGCATGGAAGGATTTACATTATGAACACTTGAGACCAAATTCTAATTATTGAATTGGAATGTCCTGTTCAGATGTAATTGAGTAAACTTATCTACCCGTGTCTTCCAAGGGACTGGCAGCATGCTGACTGTGCCAGCCAAGTCATATTTCTTTGTGCCAGTCAGAGATGATCTGGTATGAGACCCATCACATGCAAATTTCATTCAAAGACTGGACACCAAGAAGTGGAGCTTATAAAATAAAGTGTAAAAACAATTTAAGCTCACATTAATTATGATAAAGGAAACAACTATGAACATTATATGCTATAAACCCCCAAAAAGGAGAATATAGAAGTATTTGAAGGTGATAAATTTTAATACTTTTTTATAGAAGGAAAATCATATACAGACTGACTTTATTTGGTTCTTGTTGAAACCCACTGGTCTTTAAGAAGAGTTCTACAGAAAATTGGGATTTCAAGGGGGTCAAGAGGATCAGAGTATATGTTGAAGAAAGGTACTGGCCTAGAGTTTTGGCTCCTGTGCTCAGAAAAATTTCAGCATATGCCCATGGAAGTGCCAACTCCCTTATTACCAAGAACTAGCTGGCTTCATACAATGAATTACTGAAGACTAAAGTATGGCCTTAGCTGGGAAACAATATTGGAAAGATGGGGATTTCCCTTACAGAATGCATTTTATGCTCTGAATCAGAAAACAATATATGATCTTTTCACCCCCATAGTCAGAATTCCAGAATAAGAAAATCGAGGAGAAATCATGGGAGTGGCTTCTCTCACTATTATTCATAATAAGTCATTCAAAGAATTTTTGCTTTTTATCTGGAAACTTTGAGCTCTGTTTGTAAAATGCACTTGTTTTTCAAGGTTGAGAAAGTTTTCTTCATGAGAGGGCAGCACTCTTTGGATGAATTGAATTGGAAAACAAGCTTGCTACCTGACAAATCTGGCCTCTATATCCACTGAACTATCAGACAGAAAATGTTACTCTAATGCCTGAGGTGATTGATAGTGATTACCAACAGATAATTGTTTTTCTTTCACACAGTGGGAACACAGAGGACTCAATAATTTTAAGAAGACAGCTTCTTAACACTTTAATGCACAAGAGTAAAGTTAATTAGAAAACTAGAACAATGAAAGAAAGAACTATTAAGGACTGTTAAGAACTATTCATAAATGAAGGGTTTGAGTTATCATGCCTGGTAAAGAACAGCATCAAACTGATGTTTTCATTGAAAGCAAATACAACATGGAATAAGTAGCAGAAGAATAAATTTGCAGAAATTAAATATAGCTTCATGATCAATGACAGAAGTGAGGACTATGGTAGTTCTGCATATATATTCTTTGCTTATTATGCATATACTTTTTCTCTATACATGTTACCTATTTTTATTTCTTTCTTTCCACTTATTGTTTTATATACAAGCATTGTAGTTGACCTTACTCCCCTCCACCCCTTAAGTAACTTATAATCAGAAAAAATGGTGATTGAATTTGAGTAGTAACTAATTAATATAGCTGGTGATGGATACAATAATAAAGATTTTTTGTGCCCCTCATTTGGGGGAAATATAAGAACTTCCTCCCTTGCACAAAAAATAATTACATCTGCTAGGTGGAAACATTGTTGTATTGTTTTGTTATTTTATGGAAATTTAAACAGTAGTATAAAGGTATGTATGGAATGTGAATAGCCATTAGTGTAGAATGTGACAGTTATGGATTTATTGACTGTTAGCTACAGATCAATTCTTTCTTCCTGTGCGTTGTCATACTAGATCTGGGCATTACTCCTTGGCCAACTGATGTTGATGTTGAGCTTTGTCAAAACGCCTACCATGAACAAACCAACAAAAGACAAGTGCTAGCGAGGGTATGGAGAAAAGGGCACCTTAGTACACTGTTGGTGGGAATTCAGACTGGTGCAGCCACTATGGAAAGCAGTATGGAGCTTCTGCAAAAGATTAAAAATTGACCTGCCATTTGACCCAGTGATTTGGAGTTGTTCATTTTCATTTGTTTCCAGGAAGTTTTTTATTTCTTTCTTGATCTCTTTGGTAACTCATTCATTGTTTAAAAATATGCTTTTCAGCCTCCATGTATTTAAATGTTTTTTGGTGTTTTTATTGTAGTTGATTTCTAATTTCATGCCACTGTGGTCCGAGAAGATGCTTGATATGATTTCAATCTTCTTGAACTTGTAGAGACTTGTTTTGTGCCTAACATGTGGTCTATCTTTGAGAATCTCCCATGTGCACTTGATAACAATGTATATTCTGCAACTTTGGGATAGAATGTTCTGTAAATGTCAGTTAAATCCATCTGATCCAGTGTGTCATTTAGGGTCACTGTTTCCTTGTTTATTTTTTGTCTGGAACACCTACCCAGTGAAGTCAATGGGGTTTTAAAGTCCCCTAGTATGACTGTATTGCTGTCAATCTCTCCCTTAAAGTCCTCTAGAAGTTTTTTTAAAAATAAATTTAGGTGCATATATATTTATCTGGGTTATATCCTCTTGATGGATTGAACCTTTTAGTGTTATATAGTGACCTTTGTTGTCTCTTGTTATGGTCTTCATTTTGAAGTCTATTTTGTCCTATATGTGCATTGCTAACCCAGCTTTTTTTTAATTTCCATTTGCATGGAAAAATTTTTTCCGTCCCTTCACTCTCATCCTGTGTGAGTCTTTTGTTTTGAGGTGGGTCTCTTGTAGACAGCATATATTTAAGTCATGTTTTCTTATCCATTCAGCCATCCTATATCTTTTATTGAGGAACTTAATCCATTTACATTTAAGGTTATTATTGAAAGATACTTATCTTACTGCCTTTTTTTTTTCTTTATGCCTATGTTTCTCATTCTCTTTATTTCTACTCCTAATTATAGCAGTCTCTTTAACATTTCCTGTAATGCTGGTTTTGTAGTGATAAAGTCTTCAGCCTTTTTTTTTTTTTTTTGTCTGGGAAGCTCTTTATTTCACCATCTATCTTGTTTGATAATCTTGCTGGATAGAGTACTCTTGGTTTCAGATCCTTGTTTTGCATTACCTTGAATACTTCATGCCATTTCCTTCTGGCCTGTAGAGTTTCTTTTTTAAAAAAATATATCTTTATTGATTTCAGAGAGAGGAAAGGAGAGGGGGAGAGAGAGAGATAGAAACATCAATGATGAGAGAATCATTGATCGGCTGCAGCCTGTAACCCAGGCATGTGCCCTGACCGGGAATCGAACCCTGATCGCCTGGATCCTAGGTCGATGCTCAACCGCTGAGCCATGCCCGGCCGGGCTGTAGAGTTTCTGATGAGAAGTCAGATGACAGCTTTATGGGGGCTCCTTTGTAGGTAACAGATTGCTTTTCTCTAGCATCCTTTAAGATTCTCTCTTTGTCTTGAATTCTTGGCACTTTAATTATGATGTGTCTGGGCATGGGTCTCTTTGGATTCTTCTTGCTTGGGACTCTCTGTGCCTCCTGAACTTGTGCAACTTTTTCCTTGACAAGGTTAGGGAAGTTTTCTGCCATTATTTGATCAAACAGGTTCTCTAACCCCTGCTTACTTTCAACCTCCTCTGCCACTCCTATAATGTGAATATTGTTACATTTCATGTTGTCCCACAGCTCCCTTAGACTGTTCTCCTGTTTTTTAATTTTTTGTTTTGTTTTTGGGTCTCTGGTTGAGTGATTTTTTTCTACCCTGATTTCTAATTCACTGATCCAATTTTCAGATTCCTCTAATCTGCTGTTTATTCCTTCCAATGGATTTTTTATTTCTGCTATGTCATTCTTCATTTCTGACTGGTCATTTTTCATAGTTTCCATATCTTTTTTTCATGCTGCTGAGCATCCTTACAATCAGTATTCTAAACTCTATATCTGAGAGATTGCTTATCTCCATTTCATTTAGCTCTTTATCTGGAGACTTCTCTTGTACTTTTATTTGGAGCTTGTTTTTTAGTCTCCCCATTTTGGCTCCTTTTTTGGGTTTGTTTTTAAGTGTTAGGTAGATCTGCTAGGACTCCCAGTCTTTTTGGAGGGTCTCTGGTATAGGCCAATGTCATATGCAGTTTATGACTGTCCCTGAGTACCCTGTTTGGAGCTATCAACAATCCTAGGCTTGAGGTCTCCAATGCTGGGGCTGGGTGCATTTGGACACGACCAAGATGCACACCAAAGTCTGCTTTTCTAAGGCCTGGGTCCTGAAGCAGATCAGGCAAAGACTCAAAGCACTCTGAGGTCTGCCTCTGCCTGTAGACTGATTAATCTGATTCTTTCAATGAGCTCCACAGGGTGGGCTGGCTGATTGTTAACAGTCTCTTAACAAGCCTCAGGCTGTAGAAACTCCTCTGGGCAGGTGAGAGGCTTTCCACCAGGGTGGGGCAATTGCTTCCCCCCTCAGGCAAAAGCCAAAAATTTGTCATTGGAGAAAGATGTTCCCCACAGTCTGGGGGAATGACTCGGCACAGGAATCCGGACGGGCATCCCCTAACCTCACTCTCCAGAACCTATAACCCCAAACTCTCCCCACACAGCTCCAGTCCACTCCACTCCCTCTCCGCCAAAGCCCAAGGTGAGTGGCTGCACACAAAACTCTGTGTGTTGACTCTTTAAGAGGGTGCCCGCAGTTCCAGCTGCCTCTCCCTGGCAAACAGAAACCCGGCTGCTTTTCACAGGCAGATGTTATGTGGGCACCTTTCTCAGTTCTGCTGCTCTTTGCTGGGAAGCCCAGCCTGGGGTTTAGGCCCCAGAGTTCTCAGGGAACCCCCACAGCTGAGATATCCCTCCAGACCTTCAGCTGCTGCCTGTGGGAGCCCAGCCAGCCCTCTCGCCTCTGCACTTCCTACCTGTCTCTGTGTGGCCTCCACTTTTCCTCCTTGGTTATGAGGGTGCTCTCCAGCTCCTCTTCAGTTGGTTTTCACTATGGTTTTTCTATGTTTTATATGTAAATCCTGATTGGTCCTGGGAGAGTGTCAGTGTAGCTTCCACTCAATCTGCCACAATCTTGAATCTCTCACCATGAGTCTTATGATTCCCTTCATGTTGAGCCCAAAGAAGTCCAAATATTAGCTTAATTATTGAATATAGTCAAAACCTCAAGTCAGAAAGACAGAACTGTCACTGACTAATAACTAGCTCTTTCATATTCATTATCTATGCATATAATTTTTGTTTTGGTTCATACTTCTGTTCTCTGTTTATTATCACTATCAGCCAAAAACCTTGGTCTATCTTAAAATGTTGGAATTTCACAATAAAATTATTAAGGCAGGAAAATACGCTATATTATAAAAAAAAAAAAAAAGAACCTCCTTAAATGTCTATATCAAGAAAATTTTACTTGTATTGTTTTTATCAAAGAGGCAAGATAGAGAATTAAACAAAAACACACTTATCAAGTGGAGAGGATTTTACTAATATTAGCTTTAACCAATGATGCTGGTTTGAGTCAGGCTTTACATTATGATAAGGATAAGTAGGTAGTATTTTAAAACTAATTTGATAACTAATAGAATTTATTAATATTTTAATCACAGTAATTGTGATAAATCCCCTTTTGCCTTTATAGGTCTGCAATTTTAAGTTACTACTTTAGATATTAAAATAAAGATATTTTACTTCCTTTAGATGCAACCAGATGAAGACCTGTGAAACAGATGGAGCGCACAACCTGGGAAGGAGCCTTGTGGAGACAGATTTGTCATCAAATCTCTACAAATCACATTTTACCACTTCATGTGGTGTACACCTGTGGCTGCTTGATAATGTACTTTGCTGCCACACAAGAGACTCTGTAGCCCTGTAATGCCTATTTAGTTGTCTTTGTAATGCGCCTTAAAAGAATAATAAAATAAAGGGACTGGAGTATCATAGGGAGATAATGCCCACAGGAGGTACATAAGATGTTTCAACAAGACCTCTTCCTGCCAAAATTTTTATGTTTTATATTCTAGTTCAGTGTTCCTCAGGGTGAAAATGGGAGTTTGCCATTAAAGATTGATTTTCTCAGTTTCTTATGATTATAAACACACCTGTTCAAAATAACTTTGTGATGATAGACTGAATAAATTTTGTGCTGAGTTTCTTCTCATATGCCCTATATTTTGCCTAGAACAGGAGTTGGTCTATCGATAAGTGATTCTCAAAACAGCAAGTTTGTTCAAGGGCTGAAATTTGTAATATTTGATATACAGCCTCAGCTTACTTATTTTATTATTTATTTATTTATTTATTTATTTATTTTCTTAAAGATATCTTTATTGATTTCAGAGAGAGGAAAGGAGAGGGAGAGAGAGAGGTAGAAACATCAATGATGAGAGAGTCATTGATCAAGCCCGCAACCCGGGCATGTGCCCTGACCGGGAATTGAACCCCGATCGCCTGGATCCTAGGTCAACGCTCAACCGCTGAGCCATACCCGGCCGGGCTCAGCTTACTAATTTTAAAATTGAAACTTTGAAAGATCACATCCATGCCTGGGTACTTTTGTGTTTTATGGACAATCAGAACTCTGAATATTAACTATTATATCTATGTGCACTTTTATGTTACATAGTGTAACATATAAATGTAAATAATGGGCTCTTGGTCTACTTTTACTGTGTTTTAAGTCAGAACAATTTAAATCCTCAATTCAACATTCATGGGAATAAAATTTGTGACAATATATAATGGTCTCTGTGAAGTTTTCACAGTGTTAAAATAAAATAGCAATAATGTTGCCTTTCTAAATTTTTAAGAAGTACAAATAACAGATTTTCCAAAGTTTGAGGCATGTAAAAATGTAAATTATATAAATAACCACAAAATATTTAAATTTTAAATAAAATTTAGAAATAAAAAGTGTTAAGTAGTTTAGTATGAAAAAGTAATTTGAATTTTGCACAGCAAGAAAATCCTCAATAAAACTAAAAGGCAACGTACTGAATGGTAGACAAATTTGCAAATTATACATCTGATACAGGGTTAATATCCAAAATATATGAAAAACTTATATTACTTAATACCACAATAACAAACAATCTGATTAAAAATGGACAGAGGACTTGAATAGTCATTTTTCCAAAGAAGACATGCAGATCTCTGACAAAGATATGAAAACCTGCTCAACATCACTGATCATCAGAAAAATGCAAATCAAAACCACAGTGAGATACCAATTCTCACCTGTCAGAATGGCTGCTATCAAAAAGGCAAAAAAAGTAACAAGTGTTGGCGAGGATGTGGAGAAAAGGGAACATTCATACACTGTTGATTGAAATGTAAACCGACAGCCACTATGAAAAACAGCAGTATGGAGCTTTCTCAAAAAATTAAAATTAGAACTTTCATAAGATCCAGCAATTCCACTCCTGGTATTTGTCCTAAGAAATCATTACGTATCACTAATTCAAAGTGATATATACACCTTTATGTTCATTGAAACATTATTTACAATAGCCCAGATATGGTAGCAACCCAAGTGTCCATCAATAGATACATGAGTAAAGAAAATGTGCCACTAAAACAAATGAAGCCTTTTCATTTGTGACAGCATAAATGGATCTAGAGGTATTATGCTAAGTGAAATAACTTAGGCAGAGAAAGACAAATACCATATGATTTCACTTATACGTGAAACCTAAAAATAAATCAATGAACAAACAAACAAACAGACTCCTAGGTACAGACAACAAAGTGATGGTTACCAGAGAAAGAAGGGGTTGGGGATGGGTGAAATAGGTGAACGGTATTAAGAGGTGGAAATTTCAGTTATAAAATAAATAACTCATGAAGATGTAATATACAGCATAGGAAATATCAACAAGAGTATTTTAATAACTTTGTATGGTGACAGCAGGTAGAATTCCATAATGTGTATGGAAATCAAATCACTATGATGTACACCTGAAAGTAACAGGATATTGTAGTCAATTTTTACATCATTTTTTTAAGAAGTAACTTTAATAAGTTCTATTTTTGTTTAGAAAAGAGAGAAATCAATTGAAACAAAGTGGAAATGTACAACCAGGTCCGAAAGAATGGAAACCTCAGTCTCTCTCTTTGTGGTTTCAGGATCTCTAATATCTGCTGATTTCTGTCCTTTAGCCCTCTGTGAATCTGTCTCATTTTGTTTCTCTTCTACAGACAACTCTGTTGGTCCCACTGTAACATGGTTGAATTTTATTTCCTTCCCCCCCACCCCATACCAAATAGCAGCCATAGCCTTTTCCTCTACACTGACTGCAAGATTTCTCAGTTATTAGCTAATGCAGTTTCTATTTATCTAAATTCAGAACTCCTAGAAAATAGAATCTCCCTGAAAGATAGAAAGATAAAAAGATAGTCCTGATTTTGAATGTGGACTGGGGAGCTAGGATGGCAATGTCTCTTTTAGGTTATGGCATATTTTAAAAAGTAAAAATCAGCAATGAAAACACACACATATAAAATATTGAAGTTTGGTAATATCTGGGTAGATTAATGGGGTAGATTTATGACAGTTAATTTTTAATAGAATATAAAAACAACTTTTTTGTTTACTCCTATAAATAAGCACTATTCATTGCTGTCAGACAGATTTTTTTCTTGCAATTTACCCAGCATTCCATACATAATTCTGTTTCCATGCAATTTGTCATTCTTAATTTCTCACCTCTTTCTGAAAGCTTCTCTAACAGTCAGCATTTTAATGTTCCATTCAGTTTTCTAACCTTGTCACACATATTCACCATTTACCATATTTTCATGTGTATCACACTACACAATTATAAAATTATTGAAGTTAACACTGTTTCTTCTACATATTTCTCAAAAGCCACATCTACATTACCTACTGTGAAATGTTCTGTCTCTTGTGGCTAGAAGACATGCACTATTCCTCTTTGTAACCCCAGAGGGAGTTTAGGACTAGAGCTATAATATACATAATAAAAGAAATATGAACTCTGTTGTTAGATTTAATTTTTGAAGACAAATTTCACATTTAAAGCATGTTTGCAAAGACTAATAAATGCCTTAAAGCAATAATTTAGTTATTGTTTTGGCAGACTGTGTTTAATAATAAATATGTTGATAGTTAATAGTAATAGCTAATGTGCATTAAGCAAGTACTCAGTGTCAGGGTCTTTATAGTCACCATTTAATTAAATCCTCAAAGCAACCCTATAAGAAAGATAGCCCTGATTTGGAACATGGACACTAAAATTTAGACAGATTGAGTAACTTGCCTAAAGCTACAGAGTTCAGTATTTAAATACGGGCAGCTTGACTCCAATGTCCAGACTGTTAAATTCAAAGCAATACTATCTCTTACCATAGACTGATATTCCAGAATTAGTACATTTAAAAAATAATACTTATATAATAGTTATTATTTATAGTTCCAAATTTTCTTTTGAGGAGAAAGCTATCAAAGAATATTTGTTGGAATTATTATAATTATGGAAATATTTTAGAGATTATCTGAGTCCCCATTGGTCTTGTTTCCAAATTGAACAAGAGAAAATCACAAGGTTCCAGTGAAGTAGAAAGTTACTGGGCAGGAAATCTGAAGATTTGAATTCTGATCTTTGGCTCTCATTAACTTTTTTATAAACTTGGATATAAATCTATTCAAAGTGATAAATTGTAAAATCAGAATAATACTTCCTATGTTTATATCTATTTCACAAAGAAGTTGCAGGGTAAAATTATTTATGCTAAGGTTTATGAAGACACTGTCAGGCAAATTCATTATCTTTCAACAGAGTCATTGAAGTAGGTACACTACTCCTTTAAGAAAACAAGTATTTTGTTAAGTACATTTAACTCTTGAGCCTAGAATGCTAGTCTTAGAATTTATTTTTAGTAAACATGTTTTCCTTAAAACCAAACTTATCCATGGATCAGTTACCATTAATTAATTTTGAAGAGCTTAAGAAAAATGAAAATCAAAAGAAAATACTAATTATTGTTATTATGTTTAAAGTTTATTGAGCACTTTGCATATATCATATCAGTGAAAAATAATGTATAGAATTTTCTCACCTAGGAGACTAGAATTTAACATAAGAATTTGGTTCAGGGAGTTCTCTCATCCTCTCCAAAAGTCACATATATTTAGCAAGTGCTAGAACTAGGGCTTGATTTACAATCCCTTTTAATGCCAAACTCACAAATTGACCAAGGGCATTGCTACTTCTTGAAAGAGTAACTGGTTGACAATTCTAACAAAAGTAAAAGCGGCAAAGGGTCAGTGACAAGGAGACTTTAGTATTCAAGAAATCAAAATCCTCATTTTGCTTTTACTTTGGCTTCATACTGGTTTTTTATTGTTCTAACACCTGATAGGTTGGCAGGACTTGTATGTTCTTTCATTTAAAGCTCACTGGTGTGCCCTTTTGCTTTGTCCAAGGCGGAGTTTTCTCATTGGTTTGTTGGTCTTTGTTAGCTCCCAGTTGGATAACTAGTATACAAGACAATTTTCTTAAAAACCTCCAGACTTCATGGTGTGCAAAATACAGCAGCTTAGCTCCTAAGAATAATGAACAACTTTGGCATCTGCTAAGGCATTTTGCTCTACCCTGGCAATCTGGCTCCAATATAATTTAAAATTATTTTACTCAATTCTCTTCAATGGGAGGGCTCTGCTTTTGTTGTACTGAAAGCTTCATTACTTTTGGTATTACCTTGGCTTCTTTCTACCTACCACATCTTAAACAGATAGCCTAAGAAGTATTATAGAATAGAAGTTAAGGATTTGGCCTGTGGTGTTAGACACCAATATCTAAACCTCAGATCCATATTATATACCCTTGGGAAAATTGCTAAATAATTCTCTTTCCCTCTCTCTCACCTTTCTTTTATTCTAAGGATTATTGGGAATTTCAACAAATGTGGCACTTGATAAATTTTGTATAAACACTAAATCTTATATTTTTTTTTTGCAGAGGCTGGGTTTAATTCTGATTTCTTCAATGAAAGTGTTCTGCTTTCATTAATGCAAAGTTTTAAGTTCCTTCTTTAACCACTCATTATCTTACTGCTTATTGAACACACTACTATAAGACTGTACCAGATTTTAATTTGCAATGAATAGAAGTGTCATTGCTTAAATGTTTTTAGATAGTAAACTCATGATAGTACGTGGTAGACTATTCTACTTTTAGGCACATCCAATGGTTAGAAATTTATTTTTTATCATTAAAAAATTGGGTCTTCATTTTAATTTGAACTTTGCATATTATGAACCTAGATTTCATAGTTCTAATTCATTTTTCAAAAAAAACATTTCTGCAAGTGATCACCACTGTGTTTTTTCTTTTCATGTTAAACGATCCCATTACTTAAACCAATGTGGGTGGGGTCATGGAGCAAATTACCAGTAGGCTTAGAAAAGATAATTAATGTAGTTTTTAAAAGTTCCAGGTTAGTTACCATTAAATATAATAAAATAAGTTAAATCTTTTTTTTAAAATTTATCTTTATTGTTGAAGGTATTACAAATGTCCCCTTTTTCTCCCCACTGATTCTCCCCCCGCCCCCCACATCCCTCCTCTCAGGCTTTCACCACACTATTATCTGTGTCCATGGGTTATGCATATAAGCATATAAATTTTTAGGTTAATTTCTCCCCACCCACCCACCCCATGCCTTCCCCCTGAGATTCGTCAGTCTGTTCCATGCTTCTATGTCTTTCTATCTGTTTTGTTCATCAGTTTATTTTTTTCTTTAAATAGTATAAGAGATGCAATAGATTTAGTTTAATACAAACAAATAAAATATTTTCCTTAAATATTTTACTAATAATAAATTGCCAAGGTGTTGTGTTTTATAAAACTTTCATTTGAAAGGGCATGAAACTATGTTTTCCAGTGGAAACTAGGGTTATTATTATTAATGCATATTTTATACAAATAAAGAAAACATATGAATGGCTCTTTTCATTTCTCTTTTCTTATTATGCATGTTTATCTTTGTTACTATCTCTAACTGCTTTTGTTTAAGAATGTGGTCTAAGAATTATCTCAAGTACATTTACATATCTTATTATAAACATATCCTTTCTTCCACTTAATATCTTACTGTAGAAACTTTCCCACATATATGCTTTTTTATCCTACTTAGTTCATAAACTGAGAGAAATATTTGCTATGAAGCAACAGGTTGGCAAGTTTTATGCATGAAGGGCTCTGTAGGTTGAAAGGATTATTTTCCAAGAATACAACTGTTCTCAAACAGTTTGTAAATTAGTTAAAAGGGAAAATATTTTTTAAAAATTAGACAATAACAAATTCTAAATAATATGACATAGGTAATAAGTAAATTTGAAATTTATAAAAAGAAAATCCAAAGCATACTAAAAGCAGAAGGCTAGATTTTGAGAGAAACTGGAATGGGTTTAAAAAACAAAAATGCAAATTATGTCTGACAAAAGAATAACACAGAGTAATTCATGAGTAAAATGAATGTAAGATGTATAGAGGTGCAGTAGGAATAAAAAGAGGAGCTAGGGTTTAGTTAAGGCAGAGCAGGGTTCAGAATACTTTGAAATTTGAGAGATATTTATACTTGACTTTGTATGTAATAGGATGTTATTGTAAGTTGTTGAGAAGTTAGTGCCATGATGCTGTTTCATTTCTGCAGATTGGTCTGGCAGATGTATAAAGGAGGGGGGTGAAAAGAAAGGGAAGCAGATTTTTCAAAGAGACAGGCTAAAGTGCTGTTGCAGGTATTAGATATGATGAGAATCTGGACAAAGATTGGGAGCTTCCAAAAATCTCAGCTGAATGAATAAACACATTTGTACATTTAAAAGAGGGCATTAGATTTCTAATTTTTTTTTTTAAGTTTGGTTTCAAAGCACTAAAATATAAAAGCAAGGATTTACCACATATGTCTAATGAATATAATTTGATGACTTTTTTTCTCATTCTTAACCTGGCACATCCTAAAACAAAGAAGATAATGCCAATTAAGGACATTCAGACTCACCTTTTTTTTGTAACTTTCAGCCCTTAGCTCTTGTTTCTTTCAGGTCATCATGTTTTCAACTCATTAAGTTTCATTGCATTTTATCAGCATTCTTGCTAGTCAGTTTGAACTGCTATTCATATAATTAAGGTTAACTTTTAGATATTTTAAGAATATGTATTTCATTGTTTGATTAATTCCAAAGTGTTTCACATAGAATGCTTCCTTTGTCATAATGACAGGAATATAGCCCAGGTATTATACGTGAAGACAATAGCTTGAGAAAGAAAAGATAAAATATTTTTTATGGTATCTGAAAATAAGAACTTTCCTAAGAAATTCTGAGTTCCCAACCTGAACAATATTTTTTTTAGATATAAGATTGGGTTGAAATTCCTTTGGAAAGGATGGATAATTAGAATTCATGAATAACTAGATGACCATTGAGAGGATAACCAAAGACAGTGCTTTCGCATAAGCAGTCAGGGTAACTTAGAGATGAATCACCAAGGCTTCCTGGGACTTGTTTCTCTGACTTTAGAGAATATCTACTGTAATTAAGTCTATGGTTTATTTAATATGCAAAAATTATGTTTATTTTCCTGACTCACTATGTTAAGATTGGATTCAAAAGTATAGCATACCTAACTATTCTGCAAATGAACACTCTAACTGACTCAATAACAGTCTTAGTTTTTACCAAACCACAATCTATTTGACTTGATAAGATAAAGCTTACACTACCAATTTTTCCATAGTCACTTAACATAATGATGACAGTCTTAGTCAACTTGGGTTGCCATAAAAAAACATTGTAGACTGGATGACTTAACCAATATAAATTTATTGTTTTTACCGTTTTGGAAGTTGATAGACATCAGGATGCCAGCATGGTAGAATTCTGGCTAGAGCTTCTCCCTTTCTGGCTTGCAGACAGCCACCGTCCACCTGTGTCCTCACCTGGCTGAGAGACGAAAGCTCTAGTTTTTCTTCTTCTTTATACCATAATAAGACCCCCAACCTTATGATCTCACCTAAGCCTGATTATTACCTAAAAGCCCAATCTCCAAATAGCATCACTTAGGGGCTATGGGCCTCAATGTATGAATTTTGAGGGAATACAATTTTGTCCATAGCTTTCTATCCCTCTTCCTCCTAAATGCATGTCCTCACATATAAAATACATTCATTTATCTTACTATTTACAAAATTCTGAACTTGTTTCAACATGATTTTAATAATCAAGTAATTAGCGTGACTAGTTTTGTGGATACCAGTCAACCTCTTTTCCCCAGCCACCTCTGAGATCCTCATGAACAAAGTGGACTCATGAACAAAGTGGGCTCTTGAACAAAGTGGCTATGGTGACAGGGATGGAGATTGTGCATAGGCTTAGCAACATTGACTTCCATTTGCCAAGGTCATCCTGGCAGTGGCCACTGCTCTGACCTAGTTATTATCTTTACTTGGAGAATAAGTATGGTTTAAGGATATATGTAAGGGGACAAATTGACAAGGTGGGTTTGTGATGGTTAATTTTAAGTGTCAACTTGACTGAGCCACAGGTTGTCCAGGTATTTTATTAAACACTATTCGGGGATTGTCTCTGAAGATGTTTCAGGGTGAAGTTAACATTTGAATAGGTAGACTGAGAAAAGCAGTTTGCTGTCCCTAATATGGGTAGGCCTGATCCAGTCCATTGAAGGTCTAAATAGAACAAAAAGAATGAATAAAACAGGGTTCTCTCTCTCTCTCTCTCTCTCTCTCTCTCTCTGCCTGACTGTCTTCATTTGTTTGTTCAGGAAATATTTTGTTTTCCTATGTCAGGGTCTAGTTTAAATATGTGAAATTAGAAAACAGCCAACATGACAGTCATGACCTGAGCTATGCAGAGTGCACATTCTAACAGGGAAGCCAGATTAAATAAACTCAAAGATTAAGAAGTTAATTTCAAGTGGCAAAAACTACTGTAGAGGGCCAGCTTCATTGATTTGCAACCTGTGCAGTCACATGGGAAACTGCATTGAGAAAAACTATGCCCTTGGTTTAATGCTCTGGTCTCACTGTATTAAATTTTTTAATAGTTTTTGAAAAACAAGTCTTGTGTTTTTATTTTTCACCAGACCCTGCTAATTATGTAACCAGACCTGGTGCTATGACAAAAACCAGAGAGAATAACAAAGAGTGATAGTCTGAGGTGGAACAGTGTTATTTTTAATAGTGAGGTTGGAAGAAAAAGTCTCTGAAAAGGTGATATTTGAATTCAGGCCTCAATAAGGGAAAGGTATCCATGTGAGCAGAACATTCCAAATGAGAAAATAAGAAATATAAAGGCACTGAGTGCACTGTGTTTGCCGTTGTTGAGTATGAGAAAGCAAGCTGGTATGAGTGGCTAAAGAAGCAGGTGACAAATGATAGAGGTAAGGTGAGACAGATGATGGGGTACTGGGTATGTATGATAATTCAGTACAAAAAAAGAATTTGATTTTTAAAATGTGTGCAATAGCTATTCACTGGAATGATAAAGTAACAAGAGAAACAATAATAATTTGGACTTTATGTTTGATGGTCCCATCAAGAAAAAATGTTTTATTGCTATTATCAATATTATTTCCAGGTAAATATAATCAACATATTTGTTGAAAAAGAATTTTTAAAGTTAGCTGACTGCAGCAAGTTACCTAGTCCTGTCCTATTTCCTTCTTTTTTTAATATATTATGTCATTCATCAATTTCCAAGTCTTTTGTGAGGACTACCCACACTCTTGAATCATTTATTCTCAGGATCACATTCTGGACAAGGTAAGAGTTTAATGTACATATCAGTAGACAGGAAGAAATATATACCTGTTAATCCTCCGAGGAACTACTGGTGTTGTATTTCCTAATATAAGATCTGGATTCTTGCACTATGTCATTTTTTACTCTTGAAATGATTCATCAGCATAACTTACTACTAAGGATGAGTGAAACCAAACCAATTCATATTGATTAGGTACAGGAAGACCTTGTTTAGTTAGATTCTCTGAATCTATTCTAAAACTCTAGCCATTGTGTTTCTAACTGTGGCGACATTATTCACTTTAACCATCAAAGGTGTTATATTCCCCTTGAATTTGGAAAATGTTACTTTTAGTTTCAGTATAATAAAAAAGATGTACAAAATGATGTATAAAAACTAAACTTTATTCCTTTTATTTGAAAAAAGTTATTTTTACTAAAATATCCACTTTTATTAAAATTAGAAAATAATACAAATTATATGCAAAATATTTATGTCAAAAGTACTCAAATTTGAATTGTAAATTTAAAATTATTAAATATATTTTTTAAAATTAGTTTTTTGGGTTTCTTCAGGTATATTCCCAGAAGTGGAATCATTGGGTCATAAGACAGTTCCATTTTAAATTTTGGAGGTAACTCCATGCTGCTTTCCACAGTGGCTGCACCAATCTACATTCCCACCAACAGTTCACTAGGGTTTCCTTTTCTTCACACCTCTCCAAAACTCTATTTATTGATGGTAACCATTCTGACAGGTGTGAGATAATATCTCATTGTCGTTTTAATTTGCATTTCTCTGATGATTAGTGACATTGAGCATCTTTTCATATGTCTATATGTGTATGTCCTCTTTGGAGACGTGTCTATTCAGGTCCTTGGCCCATATTTAATTGGATTATTTGTTTTATTGGTGTAGAGTTGGATTTGAGTTCTTAATAAATTTTGAATATTAATCCCTTATCAGATGTATCATTGGTGAATATGTTCTCCCACTCAGTGGGCTATCTTTGCATTTTCTTGATGGTTTCTTTTGCAGTGCATAAATTTTTCATTTGATGTAGTCCTATTTGTTTATTTTTTCTTTTGTTTCCCTTGACAAAGGAGACATATTAGAAAAAAAAAGTCACTACAAGAAATGTATGAGATTTTACTGCCTATATTTTCTTCTAGGTTTTTAATGGTTTTGAGTCTAACATTTAAGTATTTAATCTATTTTGAATGTATTCTTATGTACAGTGTAGTAAGGTAGTCTACTTTTATTTATTTATTTTTGCATGTATCTGTCCAATTTTCCCTACACCATTTACTGAAAAGACTTTATTTAACCCATGGTATGTTTTTGCCTCCTTTACCAAATATTAATTGACCATAAAAGCATGGGTTTATTTTTGGACTACCTATTTTGTTCCATTGATCTATACTTCTGGTATTTATGTCAATACCATTCTGTTTTAATTACTATGGTCTTGTAGTACATAGTTTGATATCAGGTAGAGTGATTCTTCTGATTTTTTTTCTTCTTTCTCAAGATTGCTGTCGCTCTTCAGAGTCTTTTGCGGTTCCATATAAATTTTTGGAGTAAGGGAGTTGAATGGATACAAAAATGAAACCCATACATATGCTGTGCACAGGAGACCTACCTAAAAATGAAAGATACACACAGATGAAAAGTAAATGGATAAAAATATATATATACTTTATGCAAATGGAAAGAAAAAAAAGTGGGGGTAGCAATACCTATATCTGACAAAATAGACTTTAAAACAAAAGCTGTAATGTGAGACAAGGAAGAACAGTACATATTGATAAAGGGAACAATTGAACAAAAGGATATAACCCTTGTAAACATTTATGCACCAATCATTGGAGCACCTAAATATGTCAAGCAAAACTTGGTGGCCATAAAAATAGAGATTTACAGTAATGCAGTCATAGTAAGGTAGTTTGACAATCCTTTGACATAAATAAATAGATATCCAGACAGAAAAATCAACAGTGAAACAGTGGCCTTAAGTGACACCATAAATTGGATGGACTTAATTGATATCTTCAGACCATTTCACCTCAAAGCAGCAGAATATACACTACTTTCAAGTGCACGTGGAACATTTTCTAGGATGGACCACATGTTAGGATACAAAATAAGTCTCAATTAATTTAAGAAGATTGAAATCATATCAAGCATCTTCTCTGACCATAATGGGTATGAAATTGAGAATCAATCACAAGAAAAAACCCTCAAAACACACAAAGACATAGGGGCTAAATGAGATGTTAGTAAACAATAAATAGGTTAACAATAAGATCTAGGAAAAAAAATCAAAAGATTCCTTGAAACAAGTGAAAAAGGAAACAGAACCATCCAAAATTTATGGGACACAGCAAAAGGAGTCCTAAGGAAATTCATAGCATTAAAGTCTTACCTCAAGAAACAAGAAAACATCTCAAATAAAAAATCTAACTTTACACTTAAAAGATCTTGAAAAGAACAACAAACTAAGCTCCAAGTGAGTAGAAGAAAGCAAATAATAACGATCAGAGCAGAAATAAATGAAATGGAGTCTAAAAAATAAAAATAAAAAAATCAATGAAACCAAGAGCTGTTTCTTTGGAAAGATAAAGAAGGTTGACAAAACTTTAACCAAACTCATCAAGAAACAAAGAGAGCAGGCTCAAATAAATAATATAAAAATGAAAGAGGAGAAGTAATGGCTCACAACAATGAAATACAAAAGATGGTAAGAAAATCTTACAAGCAACTATATGCCAACAAATTGGAAAATCTGTGCAAAATGGATAAATTTCTAGAAACATACAATCTCCCAAGACTAACTCAGAAAGAATCATAGAATATGAATAGATGGAATATCACTAATGAAATTAAAACAGTAATCAAAAACTCCCAAAAAATAAAAGCCTTGAACCAGATGGCTCCACAGGTGAATTTTACCAAACATTCAAAGAAGAACTAACACCTATCCTTCTCAATCTATTCCAAAAAATTCAACAGGAAGGAAGACTCTCAAGCTCATTTTATGAGGCCAATGTTATCTTAATACTAAAACCAGATAAAGACACTGCAAAGAAAGAAATTACAGGCCAATATTCCTGTTAAACATAGATGCTAAAATCCTCAACAAAATATTAGCAAACTGGATCCAGCAATACATTTAAAAGATCATGCACCATGATCAAGTGGGATTTATTACAGGGATGCAAAGTAAGTACAATATTCACAAATCATTAAATGTGATACATCACGTAAACAAAACGAAGGATAAATACCACATGATCATATCAGTACATA
Source organism: Miniopterus schreibersii (assembly GCF_964146895.1). Lineage (NCBI taxonomy): Eukaryota > Metazoa > Chordata > Mammalia > Chiroptera > Miniopteridae > Miniopterus > Miniopterus schreibersii. The sequence continues at coordinate 61,715,872 of NC_138106.1, read as the reverse complement.
CAGAAAAAGCATTTGATAAACAGCACCATTTATGATAAAAATTCTCAAGAAAGAAAGCATAGAGGGAACAGAACTCAATGTAATAAAGTCCATATATGACAAACTCACAGTCAAAATTGTACTCAATGGGTAAAAACTAAAAGTGTTTCCCTTAAGATTGAGGACAAGAAAGGGGTGTCCACTTTCACCACTCTTATTCAACACAATACTGGTAGTACAGGCTACAGCAATCAGACAAGAAGAAGAAATAAAAGGCATCCAAATTTGAAAGGAAAAAATAAAAATTCCATTATTTGCAGATGACATGATACTATATATAGAGAACCCTAAAGATTCCACCAAAAAATGACTAAAACAGATAAATGAATTCAGTAAAGTAGTAAGACATAAAATAAATATCCATAATTCAGTTTCATTTTTATACACCAATAATTAACTGTCAGAAAGGGAAACTCAGAAAACAATCCCATTTACAAGTGCATCAAAAAATATATAAGGTGCCTAGAAATAAATTTAATCAAGGAAGTAAAAGACCTGTGCTTGGGAAATTATGACACTGAAGAAATTGAAGAAGATACAAATACGTGGAAGCATATACCATGTTCACGAATAGCAAGAATTAATGTCATTAAAATGTCCATGCTACCCAAAGAAATCTATAGATTTAACACACTGTCTATCAAGATACCAACTGTATATTTCACAGAGGTAGAAAAATTCATTCTTTTTTATAAAAAAAACAACTATTTTTAAAATATATATTTTTATTGGTTTCAGAGAGAGGAAAGGAGTGGGAGAGAGAGTAATAGAAACATCAATGATGAGAGAGAATCATTTATTGGCTCCCTCCTGCATGTCCCCCACTGGGTGATAAAGCCCAAAACTTGGGCATGTGCCCTGACCAGGAACTGAACCACAATCTCCTAGATCATAAATCAATGCTCAACTGCTGAGCCACGCAGGGCCAGGAGTAAAATTCATTCTTTAAAACATAATTTTCAGGTTTTAGAATTAAAAAACAAATGCAGGTGTGAGCAAAAGTTGGTTTATAGTTGTTTCTGTGGAAAAGACATGTAGATTAGGATTATTGCAATAGCTTAACTCAAAAAAGATGTTAAACACAACTGTAAATTTACTTTTGTCCACCCCTGTATATATTTCAGTGTAGAGCAAAATGTTTTATAAATACTTTTTTTAAAATTTCTTCAGATGTATTCATAATAGCTTAAGCAAAGGACATATATAGCAGGTACATTCATAATAAATATAATACACTTATATTTTGCCTCACTATTTTAATAATCTCAATAAACTGAGGTCAAGTTTTGAATCTATCCTGATATTTTTTATACTTTATAGGTATCACGGAAAACTGCAATTTATCTAGGAGAAATAGACCTTTCCTTTTCTTTATCATATTTTACTCTTGGTAATTCTTATAATTCAAGATGGGTATTAATGTGGCACTAGAGTTGTATTTTATGTTCTAGACATAAACAGGAATTTTATGATTCCCTAATTTGGCAGAATAAGAACAGCTCCTATATTATAAAATCAATGTTAATTTGAACTATACCTGGGAAATCAAGGAATGAACAAAACAATTATTAATTTGTGTTTATGCAACCTAATGTCTCGCATTCAATTTTTATTATTTATCTATAGGGCTAAAAATCATTACCTATTCCAACAGATTAAAACCAAATCTCAACCTAACTCATATTATCTTTTATTTGCATCAATTTTTCTTGCCCATGAGAAATGTATCCCATAGAAAAATGGTCAGCACTTTTGAGTGTTAATATAAATCTATCAGATATTCTGAACACTCTATACTTTAGCTGTGGTCAGCAAAATTCACGGGAAATGTGGCTGGTCACATAGCGCCTCATGCCTGGACTCTGAACTTTCCTGGCTATTTCTTTTACTGCAAGCTTTCAGGCACACTAGAGCTTCTAAATGTTGCCCAAGGATGATGTAGAAAATCTAGACACAAAAGCAGCAGGGGATTCGACCAGAGCAACACAGGCATGAAGCATTATACAACAGAAAGAACATGTGTGAGGTAGTCACTCAGATTTCTGGCTTCAAGAATTAAAAACTAAGTGACAAGTCGCTTTGACTCTCTGAGGCTCAGTTTCCTATACATAGAATGGGGACCACCCTGTTAAAGGCAAAGTAATGGACCCCAAAGATGTCCATGTCCTAATTCTGAGAACCTAGGAATATGTTACCTTACTTTACTTACTTACTTAATTACTTAAGTTGGCAAAAGAGACCTGGAAGATGTGATTTTGAAATAGGAAGATTATCTTGTTAGGCACAATGTAATCTCAAAGGTCCTTAGAAGTGAAAAGAGGGAGTCAAGAGAGACAGAGTCAGAGGAAAGGAGACAACAGAAGCCGAGATTGGAGGGATTTACGGGCGTTTGCATGCTTTAAAGCTTTAAAGATGGAAAAGGACCACTTGCCAAGGAATGTGGGTGGCCTCTAAAAGCTGAAAAAGGCAAGAAACAGATTCTTCCCCAGGGCCTCCAGGAGGAATGCAGCCCAGCCAACACCTTGATTTTAGCAAATAAGACCCATTTCATGCTGTGACCTCCAGAAGTTGTAAGACAATAATAAATTAATAAACCACAAGCTTTATGGTAACTTATTACACCCCTATTAGGAAACTAATGCATTCCCCTTTATAAGATTTTGTTAGGATTAAATTTTCTCAGCCCAGATTAGGGCCTTACGAAACATTTTATTATACGAGGTATCAAGGGGGCTTCACCAGGGATCTGCTGAGAGCTAAATGTGTGGATATGCTTCTTTCCAACTTCTCTTATCCAAACAAAAATGGTTGTAATTACTTTGGGGAGATGAAAGGCTTGGGCCCAGTAAGAAATATGTTTGTTTTTTCTTAGCATGAGCGGTTTCAGTGCACCGAACGGTAATGCTATCTGGCGTTTATAGCATGGTTAACACTACCCTGCGTGCTGTATGTCACAGCCCAGAGCTGGATCACTGCGGTCCACTTGCCGTTTCCCTGCAGCCTGGGCCACGTTACCCGCTTACCCTCTTCTCTTTGCCCTGTGGGGTTCAGCCATAGGTTAGAAATTTGAATTGTTTTATTGCTTCAAGGCACATTGGAACTCTTCTGACTTGACCAAGTATTCAAACTTGACGGGGTAAGAAACAAACAAATCTACCCCTTGGAATGTGTATGATTATGTTTTACTAGCTACAAATTTACTCCCGCCTGTTTCAAGGAAAGAAACTGGCGTGAGGGTCACAGCTTCTTGTCCAGCTGCAAAACATTCCAGATGCCTCAGCTGTTTTCAGTTGCCATAGATAAACATGCACATATCCCAGTTTATGCACATTTCCTTACCGGGAGTCTGGACCTTAAAACCTCTCCTTCCTACGAGCAAAGAATGGCCTCAATTAGAAAAAGAAAAATATATATTTTATTTAAAAGTTGAGAGGTGCTCTATAGAAACCTACACTGTGTTTTATCTGCTAGCCTCTGACATGTGGTATTAATTATTTTAGACATACATAAATGTAACAAATACTCAAAACCTAAGATAAAGGTAAAAGTTACAGTTATGATTTGTATTTATTTCTGAATGATCTGACAGCCCTGAGGTAGAGTGACTCTTGAGGCCCCGGAATTTAAAACAAAAGTAGATGTTTAATTAGAAAATAAATTAATTCCATACATTTATATTTTTAATGCATTACATGAACCATTCAATACAACGTCACTTGGAGATATACATATTTTAATTGCCTTTTAAAATAGTGATCATCTCTCATAGCAATATATTTTGCTGATACATCTAGGGCAAGAGAAACGAAGTAGAAAATAAACAAATGGGACTACATCAAAATAAAAAGCTTCTGCACAGCAAAAGAAACCATCAACAAAATGAAAAGGGGGCCCACTGTATGGGAGAACATATTTGCCATCAACACATCTGATAAAGGGTTAATATCCAAAATATATAAGGAACTCATACAACAAGCAAAAGGAAGACAAACAATTCAATTAAAAATGGACAAAGGACCTAAATAGACACTTCTCCAAGGAGGACATACAAATGGCCAAGAGACATATGAAAAATGCTCAACGTCCCTAATCATCAGAGAGATGCAAATTAAAACCGCATTGAGGTATCACCTCACACCTGTCAGAATGGCTCCATCAACAAACGACAAGTGCTGGCGAGGGTGTGGAGAAAGGGGCTCCCTAGTGCACTGCTGGTGGGAATGCAGACTGGGGCAGCCACTGTGGAAAGCAGTATGGAGTTTCCTCAAAAGATTAAAAATTGACCTGCCATTTGACCCAGTGATCCCACTTCTAGGAATATATCCCAAGAAACCCAAAACACCAATCACAAAAAACTTATGCACCCCTATTTCATAGCAGTGCAATTCAGAATAGTTAAGATCTGGAAACAGCCCAAGTGCCCATCAGTAGATGAGTGGATAAAAAGCTGTGGCACATTCACACCATGGAATACTGTGCAGCTGTAAAGAGGAAGGACCTTTTATCCTTTGGCACAGCATAGAAGGAACTAGAAAGTATTATGCTAAGTGAAATAAGCCAGTCAGAGAAAGACAAGTACCACATGATCTCACTTATATGTAACATATAATAAGCAAAATGAACTGATGAACAAAGTGGATCCAGAGACATAGACGCATGGAACAGACCGAGGGACCTCAGAGGGAAGGTGGGGAGGGGGGAGTGGGTGGGGAGAGATTAATCAAAGAACTTACATGTTTATAAGCATAACCCATGGACACAGACACTGGTCTGGGGAAAGCCTGGGGGTGGGATGGATGGAGGGTGGAGGGGATCAATGCGGATAAGAAGGGAACATCTGTAATATTCTCAACAATAAAGATAAAGAAACAAACAAACAAAAATTCTGCTGGACTTTATTTTGAGTAATAACTGGTACTTTTCTAGTTAGGAGTAGACCTCTTCAATAGTGACAAAAATTTAAATAGTATGAAGGAATACATTTATCTAAAAAGGTAAAAGGTAAGGGGAAAAAAAACAAAGAACAGATACTCAAAGAAAGAGATTGGGACTGATATTTTTAAGGCATTAATCTGTTCTCCATTTTTTCATTAAGTACGTATAACACTGAGTTAAAAAAAACACCCTAGTTCTTTCCATTTGTAGGCACCCTAATTGTCAACAATATCTGAGAGAGATAAACCTGTAAGCAAATTAATATCTCTTATGTTTTTAATGTGATAAAGGTTAATTGGAATTTCTCTTTCCATATTCATATTTTCCAGAGATCCACCTCTTGAAAATGCATATTATAACTGGAAATAAAGCAATGCAATATAAACCTTAAATTTTTTACTTCCTAATATTATTTCTACACATAAGTTATTGATAACTATGTGTAACCTAAAAAAACAGGTTTTCTTTTTACTATCTAATAAAATTTAAAACAACCTCCAGTTTTCAGATCCTCCTTCAAAATGTTGTATTTTAACTTCCAACAAAATCATGAAGTTAAAAAAAAATTCAAGGTTACAACTAGGGCAGCAGTTCATCCCAGGCAAACCCCCTGAGCCTGTTCCCAAGGCCCCCTTTTCGCTGACTTCTTAGTGAGCCAAAGCAAACCAGCCCAGGCTCATTTCTCCGGCCCTTCCTTGTTTCACTGTCCCCAGCTTTAATAAAGGTCCTCTAAAATTCAAGAGAGAAAAAATTCAACTAAGAGCTTAGCCAATAAATCAATGTTTAAAGTATGTTCTGGAAACATTTACTAAAACTTCCAATTTTTTATATTGCTTTTTTATTGTACTATGAGATAGATGAATCTATGGTATTAAAAGATACTTAACATGTAAAATTATTCACAATATAACTGATTCTATTACTACTTTATTCCATTTTTTTTGGAATGGTTCTGCCCTCACTATTGCTCCAGTTCATTCCCATTTCCTACATCATTTGCTACAAATATTTTTGGTATTTTTATTCATCCAATTCTAACCTTACCTTTTCATACTGAAAATTAACATTACTTCTTGAATTTCTGAGATGCAAGATATTTAACACGAGCCTCTTTACATTTATTTTTGTCACCTCACATATATTCTCTGTCTATACCAATTGGTGTTCTTTTCCCCAAGGCATAGGAAAACAAGTCCATTCTTTACAGAGCTATTAGCTTAGTTTTGACGAATTCTAAAATTTCACACACTCACATCTTGCTCCATCAACTACCACATTCCTTTTTCTCTTCTATTTTATTAATTTTTACTGTATCTGTTCTCTCACAGCTTTTGTCCCACCTCCCAATCTGGCCACAAAATGCTCCAGTTTCTCTATTAAAAAAAAGAAAAACCTTTCCTGGTCCAAAGCTCTCTCAGTGACTCCATTTAAGGAAGGAGAGATTAGTTGAAAGCATGACAACTATGATTTGTAGATATAATACTTCAAGTTTTATAGATAAGTTAATTTAGGTCTAGAGGGATAGGGTTAATTGATTTGTTCAACATCATAAGTAAATGGTAGCACTGGGATTAAATATGGCTCTGCCTGACTCCACACCACGCTGTCACATTTATTATTTTTATAATAGCAAGATTAGTCCCTCCACTGCCCTTAGGCGATACATGCCTCAGGATTTTTGCAATCTGATTTCTGCTCCCACATTTCTCTTTAAACTTCTTTCTTGATTGTAACAAAGGATAGGTTTGTCACTAAGTGCTATCATTTCTTCCAGCATCTTATACTCTTTAACAATTCTGGGAATTATTACTTATGGCCTCTTCCTCATTGCTCCAGTTCTCTGTATTCTTGGCTTTCATGAGCCATACTCCCTGAGTTCATCTCATTTTTACTCTTTATGACAACTTTTTCTCTTCCTTCGCCCCCCTGCATCCTTAAAGTTGTCCTTTGCTTCTCTATTTTGTAATCTCTCACCTGGATCCCATGATTACATCCCAAGTGAGCTCTTATAAGGGTTGAGCAACTGATAATTTTCTTTCCTCATTTTTTGAAAGGCCAAGCCTGATGCTCTTGGGAGAAAAAAGTCTGTTTAGTCAGCTAAATGACAAACGAGATGAGAGACTAAAAGTGAAAGAAGTCTCATTTTAAATTATTTTTATTGAGAAAACATATCTACGATTATTTATACCTAAAAAAAAATAAATCGTGGTGATAAATGATGTTTCAAATGCTGAGCACCAGGGATAGTTTGGCAAAGAAAAAAAATAATTTATTTCAGCAGGATTAGGCAGCCTACAGAATTGTAGGAATGAGGAAGCCCGCTTGGAAAGTGGGCACCAAGGGGTGCCAGGCAGCAGAACAGCAGCGCCGCAGCACGGACACTGGGCCGTGAGGAACCCCTGGCACAGCCAGCGAGCGGCAGGAGAGGCAAGGCCACTGCTGCTCCTGCCACTGGACCTAGGACACAGCTGGCACATCGCATCACAGTGTAATGGTGATGGAAAAACAAAGAAAATGAAGTTTATAAAGTGTGCTGCTGGAGAGTGGTGAACGGAAGTGTGGGAGAAGGTAAAAAAGTGGTGAAAATGAATTCACTCTTATATAAAGTTTTCTATTATTTCTAGATTGGATAAGTTATCAAAAACAACTTAATTAAGCAAAATATCTGAGCAATTAAAGGAACTGCATAGAATAAATGAAAAAATGTTGAAGAAGTGATAACAGGGATTGATACTGGGGATGGGGAGGGTACTGTGAGGAAATGTTCATTTTTATTATACTACTTTATAGACATGTACAAGTATTTCCTAAATTAAAGCAAGCAAATTAAAATAAAACCTGTAACGTATAGTCTCCATAGTTAACTTTTTCATTCTCTACCAAACAGATGTACTTTCTGCATCTTTTTTTATAACAAAGAAATATGATTCAATTGACCTCATTCCCTATTAATATAAAACACTCACCAATACTATTTTATTGTTGTATTGTTGAGAAAGTTTATATATTTTTTCAAATTATTGCAGCTAAAATTTTCTTATTTTAATCTTCTCAATTTGTTTTGTCTCTTCCTGAAGGTTTTTTTTACATAAACAATCTGCAAGGTATGGATCTACAGCCTCAGGAATCTAAGGGGCAACATATTGATGGAAAAGGCTGCTGTCCCTTCCTCAAACAGGAATTCTATTCTAGAGAAAAACAATTTTTGCCTTTGGATTAGAGTGATCATATGATTTGTGTATGCATCCGAGTCTCTTGGCTAAATTCTGAAAAAAATCTCCAAAATTTAGCAAATCATATACTCACATCTATAGAAAGGTTGTAATTATGCCTTTTTATAAAATCAATAAATTCACAAACTTCACTCTATATGTTCATGTTAATAAATTATCATTTGAGAAGGCATTAAACTCAGATCCTGTCAATCAGACTCCTCAGTAATTCCCTGAGAGTTCTCAAAATGTGTTTTCCTGATAGGCAGAGTTGAGCTCAAGTTCAACTTGTTACCACAACGCTTGACCTACAGAGTATATTGAGATATTTAATTAGTTGTCTAAAAGGCATTTGACTAAAATGTAAAGTTGACTTCAACATTTGAACAATGAATTTCTTGAAAAGGATAGCATATCCATAATATCCATAAAGGATAGCAGTCCATTTGAAAGATGTTTGGATGAATCCCCACAGAATAGATTAGATGACCTGTGTTTCAGAAACTTTCAGGGTGGGGATTGTGAATGACAGGTGCACTGCATTTTCATTCTTCTTTGTATTTTCTTTTACTATTTTCTCTGTCTAGGAGGCTCTTCTTTCTGTCTGGCAAACTCTCACTCATCATTCAAAACAGTTTGACTGTCATTTAATCTGTGTAGACCACCTATGAAAGATTTTTACCTCCTCTGGTTTTTTAAGCCTTTTAATTCATATCACCTTCTGAATTTTCACATTTCAGTATTATATATATAGATAAATGTTAGATGATAGATTAGGTAGATAGAGATAGATAGATGATAATAGATAGATGATAGATAGATGATGATAGATATAGATAGATGATAGATAGATAGATAGATAGATAGATAGATAGATGATAGATGATAGATAGATAGATAGATAGATAGATAGATAGATAGATAGATAGATAGATAGATAGATGATAGATGATAGATAGATAGATGATAGATAGATAGATAGATAGATAGATAGATAGATAGATAGATGATAGATAGATAGATGATAGATGATAGATAGATGATAGATGATAGATGATAGATAGATAGTTAGATAGATAGATAGATGATAGATAGATATAGATAGATGATAGATGATAGATAGATAGATAGATGATAGATAGATGATAGATAGATATAGATAGATGATAGATGATAGATAGATGATGATAGATAGATGATAGATAGATATAGATAGATGATATAGATAGATAGATGATGATAGATAGATGATAGATGATAGAAGATAGATAGATGATAGATAGATAGATAGATAGATAGATAGATAGATAGATAGATAGATAGATGATAGATAGATAGATGATAGATGATAGATAGATAGATAGATAGATAGATAGATAGATAGATAGATGATAGATTAGATAGATAGATAGATAGATAGATAGATAGAGATAGATAGATAGATAGATAGATAGATAGATAGATAGATGTTGAGATATGTACGTATTTATCAACCCAACTGGAATATGCTACCTGCAGTGCAGAAATTGTGCCTTCTTTACTTATGTATTGCTAGTTCTTGAGGCAAAATATTTCACATAGCAGGTTTAATAACAACCTATTACATTTAATGAAATTTAAAAAATTAGATTATGCCAACATTAAGGTTCCATCAAATCATCAGGAAATTATTTAAAGATATTATTAATTAATATTAAATATGTCTATTAATCTTAGTACATTACAAGTTATGAAAGTATTTTGAAATGACAGTGTCATGATTAACTAGCACAGATATCTTATCAGTTTGGCAGATTTTTCTTTATAACACACAACTTTGGTCAGATTTATCACCATTTCCATATTAATAGTGAAAATACTTTTGCAAATCTTGATCTATCGCAAAGCATTTGGGTATCCATTATCTTATTTGATTGAATTGGTTTGATGTCCACAAGATTGTGTAACATTTGAGGAAAAATTATTTTCCCAATATATAAATCTAAAATCAAATAACTCTCTCAAACTTATAGAACAAACTAGTGGCAAAGTCACTCTGTGCTCTGTCCTGTATCATTCTGCCTTTCTATGATTTGTAATATGCCAAAATAACACTTTATTTTAATATAGTTTCTCAAAGACTTTTCCTCATTTCTCAAATACTTCTATGAGAATAGTCAGTCCTTGGGCAAGAGGCAGAGTTCAGTTAACAAAAATATTCAATCCATTAGGAAATAATAAATCCCTTTTAAATCAGAAACTCCCTTAAATATATTTACATTTCTTGAAAGCAAGGAGCAATCTTGCATTTGTTTCCTTAGTGATAAGTGTGGTGCTTGGTGCAATTTTGGTAAGTGTTATATATACTTTTAATAAATTACTAATTTTGAATACTTCCGAAACTCAGGTCTTGATTTTATCAAAATCTGATCTGTTTTTAAAGCTTCCCAAGTGATTTTAACATACAGTGAAGGTTGGCTACCATTCATTTGGTAGAGATGACAGAATACAATAGAGTAATGGTTCTCAATCTTGGTTACACATTAGAATTACCTCAAGGAATTTAAATAAATCCCTATGGAGAGACTCCAATCCAGACCAAAATTAGATAAAAAACCCTGGTGCTTGACCTTGGCACCTGTAATTTTAATGTTTCCCAGGTGAATCCAATGTACCTGTTAAGTGTGTGGACCAATGCAATCGAGGAGGTTACCCTTACTACTTTAATTGGTTTATAACAATTTGAGAATTTCATCATAAATTATGTCACTTGGTGGATAAAAAGTTAGACACTTTAGCAAAATAGCTATAAGTGTGACAGGGACAGATACCTTTATGTTTGCTCTTAAGAAAACTCCAGTTATGTTTTTGCTCATTAAGATGCATTCAGTAAGTCGTCCATTGTCTGGGTGCGTGTTCCCTTCAAGAGCTGGCTCATCCTGTCTTCCCCTCTCTGCAGCACTTGGCTGAGACACTGCTAATGTGGAACTGCAGACTAATTAATTAGCTCAGTGTAGCCCAGGACACTCCAAGCTGTCACTCCACTTACCTCTCGTACTGCCCACCCAGGCTGAGCAGTCGTCCTGAGAACACTGCGTCACAGGCAATGCCGCAGCTAATGGTGTCCACATCTGGCATTCACCTTGCTAAATTATGCTGCCGTTCCGCACTCGTGTTCTTCTGCACTGCGAGGAGATCCATTTACTAAAACAGATACTTATGTGCAACACACCAATTACTTTTATAAAGGACAAACTGGAAACAGGTCCCATAATTGCATGCTACTCAACCAGTCAAGTCTATAAACAAAACACTCCCTTCTACCTCCTTTACCGCCATTTATAATTCTGTCAACTGGAGGTCTTTCCTTAGGCTAAATTCTCCTTTTAATTCATTAATAGCAGTATCCTTTCAGTCCAAATATCCCAGAACCTTAGGAATTGCTTAGGACGTTTCCATAGCTCATGCTTGCTTGCCTATACCAAGAGTTAATGTAGTAAAGTCATTACCAAGACAATGAACATCAGGCCCAAATTATGTAGCTAATTAGCAGATTCAGACACTGGTAAGAGAGTCAGTCTTTTTCTTCACCACTGCAATGACTGGAGGGAATCAGAGCAGCTATTGCCGACAGAACCACATCTTTCTTTTATTATTCTCATTCGCCATCGGTCTGTCTCCATTGGTTCTCTATGTTCTTATTTTATGTATTGCAGATTAATTTTATCTGCTATATATAAACTCGGCAATTTAACATTCAGACTTTTAAATAAACTGTGGTGACTTATGTTGCCTCATTTCCAATTTCCCTCCTGAGACCACCCTGTGGTCATCACATATGCTCTGTATTTTAGAATATTCACCTTGTTCATTAAACTGTTCATTCCTCTTGCCTCACCCTCTCCCTATGCCCCACCCCAGTTCTATTTGTTACACTTTCTGAGGCTTTCCAAAGGCGGTTATTGCCTCCCTGTAAGTCAAGCCAAAACAAACATAGCTTCCCTGATTAAAGTGTAAAGTCTCCCTAGTTCTTGTAATTGCAGGGACAAAGACTTATTATGGAATCTCTTCAGAGATCTCTCTTTTTTCTTAACCGAAAAACAAAACACAATACAACCCGCTCACTTAAGGTTTTTCTTTCTGTCTTCTACTTTGCTCATACCATTTGAACATCTAATCAAAGGACCACGCTGAGGATGGTTTTAAGGCTGACTAAACAAGGAGTCAGTCCCCTGCCTCACCAGGTTCTTAGAATGGTGAGTCTTTTATGGGTCCTAAAAGTGGCCGTTGAGGGTATGGAGCAACCACTGATTGAGATTCAGGACTTCTTTATACCTTTTTGAGATGAAGAGAAGATAAAGTGTGGCAAAATATATGAATACTAAGGGTTAATTCGGGAAGGGATAATACATGTTTGATAACCAGTTACTCCTCTGAAGTCACATTTCCTCACCATTACTCCTTCTGAGTTAATATTTTTCAGGCACTTTAAAATCCACAAAAATATTTATTCCTAAACTTTCTTCTGTAGTGTGAATTTCTATTATTCTAACATTTAAATGTTTTAACATTTTATATTAAAATTTATTTTTATTATAATTGCTATCAGCCAAAACAAAGTATTTTTAGCAATGTCTATATTTTTTCATGATCATTGTTTGCAATTTACTAAAAATATCTTGTAACCTTTCAGGAACCAGGTTAACTAAAACAGGCCTATTCAATATCTCCCCTATTGTGGGTTAAATCATCGCCTTAAAACATGTGCTCATGTCCCAACCCTAAAACCTGTAAATGTCACTTTGTTTGTACAAAAGGGTCTCTGCAGATGTAGGTACATTAGGGATACTGAGGTGAGATCACCCTAGGCTGTACAAGTGGGCCCTAAATTTAATGATAAGTAGACTTATAAGACACACATAGAAAAGACACATAGGAAGAAGAAAGCAAATGAAGATGGAGGCAGCGATTAGAGTTATGTAGCCACAGCCAAGGGACACTGGAAGCTACCAGAGGCTGAAAGAAGCGTGGCAGGATTCTCCCCCAGAGCCTCCAGAGGCAGCATGTTTCTGCTGACACAGAATTCAGACTCTGGCTTCCAGAACTATGAGATAATATGTTTCTGTTGTTTTCAGTATCATGCTTATGGTAATTTATTATGGAAGCCCTAGGAAACTAAAGTACTTTCCTATGTCTTGATAATTCTACATAGCAAATTCTATAATTCTACATTACATATTTTATAATGATATAATTCTATATAGTCAATAGCTACAGCAAAATATGAACAAGTCCATATGGAAATGGAGAGGGGACTTTCTGAATTAAGAACAGCCACCTCATCTTAGAGAGCAGGATCAGATTCAGACTGACAGATGCTTTTAGCAGGAACAGCATGGAGGCAAAAAAAGAGTAGAGTTAGGGATGTGCAGGCAATTTGACTCTGCTGGATAGTAAAATAGGAGCTGAGAAGTGTCCGAACATGAGGCCACCAAGGTAACCGTGTGATGGATGTGGGGCTTTAATGCTGTGTGGAAATGAGTACAGTCCAGGATGGAGGTTCCTGCTTCGCAAACAAGCAGATGGAAACCCTTGGGGATAAAGCTGTACATGTGATAAGCATGGCCTGGCCTCCTGAAATATCATGTTTACTTAAGCATTTGAAGGAAATGAAATCGTGCACTTAGCAAGTGAGCTGGAAGGCACTTAATGCAAAAAGATGTGTAATGATGTAGGAGATGCAATTAACAATTTGTAAAATATATAACACGGAACTTCACAAGTGACATGCTTCAGATTGAATGGAATTAAGAAGAGAAGGTTTCAGTTAGGCTCCAGATCCACATGGAAAAAACGTGCTCTCTTGGTGAGTCTATCCAGGAGCGTGGCTTTAAATTACATTTTTACTTATGGCTGCTTAATGTGTAACTTTAGCCCAGAACTCTCTCCTGAAGTAAATGCACACACACACACACACACACACACACAGGCCTATTTGATATCTCCACTTCAATGTCTAACAGAAATCTTCAATTTAACATGTTCAAATTGAACTTCTGCTCTCCCCTTACATTCCAAACCAGTACCTTCTTAGGTCTTACACATTTCAGTTTATAGCAACAGGATTCCTCCAGTTACTTAGGCCAAAGTCTCTCTCCTCTTTGACACCTTTCGTTCTTCTTGCCTTCAAACTCTATACTTGCTTATTCCAACAAATCCTGTCATTTCTACCTTCAAAATATATCTAAGTTTAAAGGGTATAGAGTTTCAGTTTTAGCAGAAGAAAAGAGTTCTGGAAATTGCACAATTTGAGTGAAATGAACGCTATACAATCTTACACTTAAAAATGGTGAAAGTGGTAAATTTTGTTATGTGTATTTCCCCTCAATTAAAAATAATTTATAAAAAAGTAAGTACAAAAAAAAATGACCAGAATTTGACTAGCCCAAACTACTTTCACTCTCAATCCAGGCCACCATCATCTGTTGCCAGGATGCCTACAATGGTCTTCTAATAGGTGTTTCTGATTCTGTCCCAACCTCCTTGCAAGTCTCTTTATACAACATCCAAAGTGGTCTTATTAAAATATAAGTGAGATCATGCTTTTCCTCTAATGGACTCTCCTCTTACTTAGGGTTAAAGTCAATGGCATGACCTATGACATTCTAAGTGACCCGGCCTTATGACTTCCCTTATCTCATCTTCTGTGACTCACCATTTACTCTCCCTGCTTCAGCCTCACTGGCCTTTTTGTAGTTTATCGGACACTCCCACTTAAGGTTTTTTTTTTCTTCTCTGGCTTTCTCTTCTACCTGATTATCTATAAGGCTAACTCTCTGACTTCCGAAGATCTTTACTTAAAAGTCAGCTCAGTGAATTCAGTTTGAACTTACACCTCTGTGGGTGACTGACATTTTATTTCTCTTTTTCTCCTTTGCATATCTTTTTAGCTCTAGTGTAAGTCCAAATAGACCTACTGTTGTAATAGTAATTTAAAAAAAAACCAAAACTTAAAACCCAGAGACTTGCAGTGTCATAATTCAATGAAAGTGTTTCTAATGCATATCAGAGACTAATACGAGTCACCAGAGTGGGATCCTTCCAATTTCGTTCTTGTCTCTGTTCACTTAGGCAGTAGGGAGGAAGAATGTGGCAGAAAGTATTTTCAAAAAATAGCCACAAAAATTTCCCCCATCCCATATCACATGCTCTTACTGCAAAGTGATAGTGACATGTCCCCACACCAGTGGTGGATCTATGCTCCCTTCCCTTGAATTCAGCTGTGCTTATGTATATGAAATAAATGACACAATGTGACACCAAGTTAGATCTGGTTCACTTGGAAGGCTCCAACATCTGTGCCATGAGGAAGCCCAGGCCACATGAAGAGATAGCATCAGTCCTCTGTACAGAGTCCCGGATGAGCTCCCAAATTACATCCAGCATTGCCCAGACAAGCAAGTGAAGGCGATTTCACATGATAACGTCCCAGCCATGAAATCATCCCCAGTCATCTAGTTTTGCCACCTAGAGGCACAGATAAAGCAAAGCCATCCCTGACACTCCCTGTCCGCATTTCTAATCTGTAGACGTCATGAATGTAATAAAATTGTTTCATACCATTAAATTTAGAGGTGATTTGTTGTGTAGCAATAGTAACTATAACAAAGCTAGAATCTAAAGAAGGCACATTTCCTTTTGAGTACATCATTACTATCATCACTGCTTTCATCAAAATTCAGTCACTTGGCCCCATTTAACTGCAAGGGCTCCAGCCACATTGGAAATGCAGCCTCATGGTGGGGCTGAAAATGTAAAGATGTTGTGTATACCTTGTGTATGCCTCATCAGTCCCTGCCAGAGCCCTTCGCTATGCACCATACTGCATACTATTTATCTTTATTGTGACTCCTAAACTAGAAGAAAAACTGCTCAGAGATCTTTTTATGTCTTTTTTTTTTATTTGCTCATATTTTTCTGGCACATAATGAGTACACACTAAAGGATTGTTAAATTGAAGAGAATTTATGATTCAAAAGTTTGGTTTTGAATGATAGAGCGGATGGATTTCTGTCTGATGTGTTCCCTGTAAATTTGCCCTGGAGTCCCCTTCAAACCCCAAATCAAGGGAACCACTAACCTTACTTACATTCACATAGCTTTTACTTATAATGTAACTTCTATTTAAAATGATTTATTCTTAAGAACATTTTATCTATGATACATTTTTCCTTCAGTGGCTAGACAAGAACATATATCTTCATGTGTTTCATTGATAAAAAATAATCCAACAAATATCATAAGCTGAGATACGTTATATAAAAAAGTATAATTGATCTTCCATTACAAGTAAGTTTTCTGAAATGTGTTTCCTCAGAAGCAAAGTAATATTTTCTATGGTTATTCCAAAAGTATTTACTGATTTTAAAAAAGTATTTTTGGCATATGTAATGAGTTTTTAAATATCTTCATGATGTGATCAATATCTCAAGGCATAACATACAACTTTAGAACATTTTATTATTATCAGAGGCAACTTTTTAAATTAATATAGTAGGTATAAATATATTTTTCAATTGTCTCTTTAAACATTTTATATATTTGTACTTAATATCTTTTTGTAATATACGATTAGATTGTGATTATCTTTAATTTGTGTGGTAACAAAGACCAATAATGTTGAGTCCTTTTATATTTTATCTTCTTTGTTAGCAATTGTATTAATAATTTGATCTTTAATCTACAGCTTCTTGGTAAGAATAGTTTCAAGTTCTCCTTTTATATTGTGAAGGGTATTTTAGTTAAAGCATTATTTAGTCCATTAATATTTTCAAGCAGGCATCATTAAAGTATAAAATATTATAAAATATTTGTGTTTATAAGCATGAGGCCCCCATTTTCTTGCTGATTATCAGTCAGGAACCACTTTGAATTCCTGGAGACCAATCACAATAATTTGCCTTTGGCACCCTTATATATGCTGTCACATTTTGAATCTCTTCTTTCAAGAATGAACCAGGCTATTTTAAGGGCTCGCCTTATTAGGCCAGTCCTACCTATACAATCTACCCTTTTTTTTTATTAACTGAAAATCAACAGATAGTAGCCTAACCACATGAATGATGTCCCATCCTATGCAGAGGCATTCCCCACATTTGAAAGAGGGAATTATCCAAAGCATACACACCAGAAGACAGCAATCTTGGGGTCCGTCTTGGACTTCTGCCTACCAACATGATAGAAGAAACAAAACATGGAGGGCCGTGACCTGTGACTGAGTAAAGATGCTAGCACTAATCTTTATTAGTTATAGGTAAAATTTAACTTTTCTTCTTATTTAAATAAAAGCAGCACAAACAGAAGCTCTAATACTTTATTCCCATATAAAATTGACTGTCATGTCTATATCCTAGCATATGCTCACCTTATTTTTGAGTCCAAAGATATAAGGTATATGCACATCCAAAACTGAAATTTGTGTTGGTGGATGTGGATTCCAGGGTCTCAATGTCTATAAATATACTCTTGTTAGATGGGTCTAGTATGTTGTACCTGAACAATACCTAGGATATAGTAAGTATTCAAGAGAAAGTTATTGACTCAATAACTAAGGAATAGAGGTGGTTGTGAGAAGAAGCTTACCCTAGGAGAAAATAGAGTGGCTATAAGCTTAGGACCAAAGCAAAGGCTTGTCTGTTAAAAGAAATTCAACTTTAGAGGACTTGCACAGGAGCACATCACTCATGGCTTCATTAGATATGCCTCCCTCCTGTTCCTCTCATCCTCTATTTTGGAGGTGGTTGGGGACAGGTACGAATTAAATGAACAAGAAAATGCCATGTTATTAGAATCCCTGTAAGACACAAAGAACAGAGGACAGGGTTATTTTGTAGTCAAATGAAAATTTTCTGAAGCAATTCACTAAGTGGTGAAATGACTGTTAAGGCGAAATTAAACAAGGGAGATAGTTGAATCAGAAAGGATCACACAGCCCAGCCGGTGTGGCTCAGCGGTTGAGCGTCGACCTAGGATCCAGGAGATCGCGGTTCGATTCCCAGTCAGGGCACATGCCCGGGTTGCGGGCTCGATCCCCAGTCGGGGGCGTGCAGGAGGCAGCCCATCAATGACTGTCTCATTATTGATGTTTCTATCTCTCTCTCTCTCCCCTTTCCTCTCTCTGAAATCAATAAAAATATATTTAAAAAAAAAAAAAAAGAAAGAATCACACAAGAGTAGTACAAGACAAAAGTCGGGGCCAGAGCAGCCCAAACCAGACAGAAGTGGAGACATTGCACGTTACAGGACCAGCTCCTGAAGCTAGAGAAAAAAGCTGATCAAAGGACTCTTTGTCTAATGAGTCCCTTTTAGAAAATGTTAGGAGAGAGCTGGGACAGTCAGGTCTCTGGTCCTGAGTTTATACAGAAACTAACCCTAAGAGAAAACTGTTACTATGAATCATTGTGCTCCCTTCTCACCTTCCTGGCTGTTGAACCTTGGAGATACAGCCAGAGAGACAAATAACTGGCTTTATAAAAGTGACCTTCTTTAGTAAACCTCTGAGCATGACTTAAAGCCTCCTGTACCTTTCAGCCTATAATCTTTTTGTTTTATTAGAACAAAAACTGAGAGGGAGGATATTTTTCATTGAGGTTATGTCCTTCGCAGACTAGGGGCTATTTATCTTCTTATACAGAGACAACTCATGGTTTTGAAGCTTGACATACATATATCTATATCTATATATCATCTATATATCTATATCTATATCTATATCTATATCTATATCTATATCTATATCTATATCTATATATCATCTATATCATCTATATCATCTATATCTATATCTATATCTATATCTATATCTATATCTATATCTATATCTATATCTATATCTATATCTATATCATCATCTATCTATATCTCTATATATCTATATCTATATCATCTATATCTATATCTAATCTATATCTATATCATCATCTATATCTATATCTATATCATCTATATCTATATATCAATATCTATATCATCTATAATCTATATTTTCATTCACACATAACTTCATCTAACTTTCTTCCCTAAACACAATTCTTACAATATTGTTATTTGTTATCTATCTCCTATGAATGTGTGCAAAAATTGACCATTTTTAAAATAAAAAGCACCATTTTCCCCTTTATCTTTGTTTTATTCTCATATTCAGTTGGTTTTCTACTCACTTTTTTTCTTCCAGATGCACACAGCTACATGCGTATACTTATTATTGATTTTCTTTAAGTGATTAGACTCATTAATGATTGTGGTCTTGCTACTGTTTCCAGTTCTGTATGATTGCATTGATCTTGAAGTGTCTAAATGTTTCTTATCAAAGCACTAAAGGCACCCACATGTAAGTTCAAAAGTTTTCCTGTAAACACATGACAATTTTTGTTATAGATTCCAAGGTAATATTTCACACATAATGCATAAATTTACAGATACCTTAAGAAATGTACTATTAAAAATTAAGAAGTTAATGTGCTTTCAACAAAGTACTGAAAGTGGAACAAAAGACTAAATGTAGACATGACCACAGGGAATGTTAAATCACGGAAACACCCACACAATGAAAGTTTGTTTTATCGAGGACACAATGTTTAAAGAATAATCTCAAACTCTTTACCTACTTGGGGGCATGTTTTAATTCTAAGTCTTAAAAGGAATGGTGATTAGTGCTTTGATATACATTTATATGTTTCACTTCTCTTAAAAAAATAAAGTTCTGTTGTACCACAAAGAAAACAAAATCTGAGTAATAGTGCAAACTGTTGTTATGATTTGTAATTCTTATGGTCACTTCTGCATCCTTGAAATCTGTGACACTTCTGATTGTCAGTTAATTAACTCTCCTTCCTCCCCTATCTATAGTAGTAAATATATTTCCATGCTTCTAAAGGCCATTTGTTTTCTGATATAAACTACCTGCTTATAAGTCTTACACATGTAAGAAAGCTGGATAAAGTGAAGAGCAAGTTTATCTACCCCGAGGCATTAATTACAAGAGAGTAAAACAAACTCGAAAATGTTTATTTCAGTTTGTACATTTGACAGAATCACAATTCTTCTGGCTATATATTATTTATTACTTCCTGATAGCGCAGCAGAAACCGTGGCATTTATTGCCGCTCAGAACATGATTTATAGAAGGTGCTGATGAACTATAGCGTATGTAGAATGCCAAATTCCCAATTCCCAACTTATTGGGTTACACAATAAAGCACTTAATTGAAAAGGTCCCCAGCTGCCTGGAGAAAATGTGAGGCCACCAATAAACATAAAGGAACTGTCCTCTGTCCCCTCTTTATAGTTCAAGGCCTTAGAATCTTGGAACAAATTTTCTAAAACGTTCCCTAAACTCAAAGATCAGAGGTTTCTAGAGACACTTCTAATTTAGACGTTACCTCTACTGAAATACTTCTTCGTTCGATAACCTGAGTTTCAGGTCTCTGTAACACTGAGTATCAGGCAGTGAGGTGGTTGATTCTGCTGAATGGAGTCAGGGTTCTGGGTTTTAATGATTTTCTGAACATTGTTTTGTCTTGCTGTGCTGATTTCCTCAACTGTTAAATTAAGGTAATAATAGCCATTTATAAAATTATTTGGAAGACTAACAAACAATACACATAAAGTTCTCATTGGAGCACGGTACAAAGTATATGTTCAATAAATGTTAACTATCATTATTTTCAGCAAAAAACATAGTCTAATATTTTTTTAATTATTTGCAGCTTTGAGCCCAACCAAATGTCTCAGTTTTCCATAATCCTAAAGTAAACCCAGCACAATATCCATTTCCTTAGGTCCTGATATTGGCCTGAAATATTCCCTTTCTTTCCCTTCACCTTGAGATTTTTAAGACTGCAAATTCTATTAAAGCCCAGTCACACTCTTTCCATGAAACCTTCTTTTCACTACCTCTAGTGCACTGAGATTGTTTTTCTGTATTTTCCTATAAGAATTAAAAAGGTGGCTTGGAATAAAGGGAAGAAGAAGGGCTTTGAAATCAGACTAGCTTAAGTTTAAAATTTGACTCTAGGAGTGAGCAACACTGTCACTCTGTGGAATTGCTTAACTTGGAGTCTCGGTTTCCACATCTATAAGATGCACTTCATTTGAATTAAATGAGAAAGATACTTGGGACAGTGACTGATACATATTAGATACTCAGTAAGTAGTTTTCTTTCTAGGTTATCTTTGTCCCCTAAAGTCAAAGACTCTGTTCAGGCCTTATTAAAACCTTTACCTCAAAGCCACCATCCTTACATTGAAAAACCCTTTACATTCTCTTTGAAGATCTCAATATCTTCCCTCTTATAACATTGACCTTGATTTCCTTAAAATGTGTTGCATGTTTTTTTTCATGGCTCCCTTCTGCCACTTTAACTTCCATTTTAAACTTTCTTTAAAATTCCATATGAAGCTCACAAATAATTCTCTGATACCCTTCATGTAGATTTCATTTTCTAATACGACATCAAAATCCAAGACTTTGCAGGTGGTTCCATAATCTAGACCATTAATCTAGAACCTCTGTAGAGATCCTGACAGCCAAAGTGGTGTCCTGTGATGATACTTTGGTCATGTCAATTTCCTAACTACCCTTCAGTAATAATAAAAAAATTCTGAGTTCTTAAAAATTTTGTTTTATTTTATGTTTTGTTTTACAATATCTTTCCTGTGATCTGTGTTCCTTTTACTTCTATACAACTATTTGACATTAATAGTTTAACTCCAGTTGATTCAAACTTGTAAAGTCTCAGTTTATTCATCTTGATATTATTAATAAACAAACAGCAAAATCTGTAGATTTACTCTTCATCAACCACCCTCTATCTATCATCCTAAAAATTTTACTTGCCTATTTTCTGACAATGCTGCTCAGTCATTTTATACATATACCTTCCCCTCAAACTTCAGAATACTTCTCTATGTAATAAACACAAAGGTGAAAAAACATCCCCATTTCTCTTTCTCCCAAATATTTTAGGGCAGTTATCAGTAACTTCTGTGCTTTTATTTTTAAAATTTATTTTATTGTTGAGAGTACTACAGATATCCCCCATTGCCCCCCTCTTTGCCCCCCTCCACCCCACCCCAGGCCTTCACCTGTCCATTGTCTGTGTCCATCTTGTCTACACTCTTAAATTCCTTGAGGATTTGGTCTTAACTATTTTTTGAATCTATAGAGTGTGATGGAGAGAACATAGATTTTACAATCAAATAGACCTAAATCCAGATACCTGCCCTGTTGCTTTCAAGTTTAAAACTTGAAGTTACTTTACCTCTTGAACGTCAGTTTCTTCACCTGTGAAACAGAGGTGCTGCACTCTACATCAATGTGCTGGGACACATAGAAAGTGATCTTTATTTAGCACCTTTCCTTTCCACCACTAACCCCCCTGAGTTGTTTGGAAATGTGCCTTAACCGTAGTGAGCACTCAGTAAATTTTCAGAGCAGGAATAAATTATAAATATACTATAAATATAATACATGTTATTTAAAATATTATACATAATTTTCATATTAATTTAATATTAATTTAATATTTTAAATATATAGCATTTGTTCAGATAACTCATGATAGTTTTACAAAATTTTTATCATTTAAAAAATTACTAAAACTTTTACTGATATTGTAATTTTTCATTACTTTCTGAAAATTACCGTATTTTAACTGATTTAGTAATACTTCTAGAAAATTTCTCTGTCCTATTCATTTTTGTACCAGCTGGTACAAGTAAGCCTGCTTATAGCAAATTTGTAAAGAATTAACTTTGTCTCTCATTCAAATGGATGATAATTTTTCTCAGGTATTAGGATAATATTTCTAGAATATTATAGAAGATAGAAGTCTTAATAATCCAATCATACTCCCAGATAAAATGTAAATCTCTCTCTCTCTCCCTCTCTCTTTCTCTCTGTCTCACACACACACACACACACACACACACACACACACAAGCTCCTCATAAGCTTCATACCAGTTAGGTTATAAACAATTGTATCAAATTTTCAAGAAACAGCTAATTTTCAGACTTAATGTACCTTTCAGGAAATAGTTTATAACGGGAATTTCTGCCTGAGAAGAAAACCCCATCATTGAAATATGGGAAAAGGCAGATCTGAAGCACTCCTACCTTCTCCAGGGAAAAAATAAATGAAAGCTCTTAACCTTTAAAATGTTAGGAATCAGGGATAATTTGACTAGCTACCTCAGTCTTTATGGAATTAAGCATAGTACAGAATTATTCAACATCGCATTTAGCACAATAAATTAAGAATGCTTGAATCCTGCCCTACTTTATGAAGTAGGATTATTGTTATAACCAACATAAACTGACACTATTTAATTAAGTGCAAGAGAAGAATCAATTTCTTGAAGGGATAAAAGTGGCTGACAGAGTAAAAAGGAAGAACCTAAAAGGCAGATACGGGAAGAATGAAACAAGGCATCGGGGATATTAGCAGCAGGAATTCATTAATACTCACAAATGCGAACCCACTTTTGCCACACCCTGTATATCTCTAGATCTCAGACCTTGCTATCAGGATGATTGATCTTCTTGAATGACTTCATTTAAAATTCAAATTTTCATGAAAAGATAGAAAGAAATTGAACTTGTTTGTATTATGTCTGCTTCCCCAGATTGCTGTCCTGCTTTTACTCCCTTCTCTGGCCTTGACAGCACAAGATGTTTGCCTTCTGGCAATTATCTAGTGAAAGAATTTAGGAAGAAGGAAGGGACTTGGCCTAGGCCATGTTCCTAGTTACATTTTCTAAGCCAGTGGATTTGAGAGTACTGTTCTAAGATTATGGGAATGGATTAAAAGTAAAGACTACTTTGATTTCCCAATTATTATCACCACTTTGCTTATGACTATTTAGGGAAAGCATGAGTGATTTCAGAATGAATTAGATTTCTCCCAGGGTGAAGGGATATTATGACAGAGACAAAAAGGATGGAAGTACATGAAACAATTACAAACACTCCTGGGAGGGAGGGCAAATATAAAAGAACATTAATTGCGCAGATCAACAATAACAACTGTGTCAGATGAGGTTCATAACATTTGTATAAGTAAGCTATATAAATGCAATAACTCAAAGAGCAGAAGTGGGTTCGTAGAGTTACGCATCTTGTATGTTCCTATGTTTTCTGTGATTAGCAAAAATACCAATTTAAGGATGGTTATAAGTCAAGAATATATGCTGTAAATCTCTGAGATAACCACTAAAGGTATAACAAAATTTAATAGAGAAGGTAAAAGGGGATAACAAAAGTAATTCCTGCACAGAATTAGAAAAATAATAATAATAAAGAAAACAAGACTATAGGGGACAATGAAAAAAATACACAGCAAGATGAGCTTTCTTAATGGTTCATAAGAAACTGTTTTAAATAAAAAGATACAAATTTGTATTAAAAGTATGGAAAAAGTGCCAGGATTGAAAAAGACATACCATGCAAACTGAGAAAGTCTCTAGCAAAGCAATCTGGGCCTGCAGTTTGCAAAGTTCCAGCCTCAGGTTCACAGAGGAGCGAAAGGTCGATTTAGAGCTGAGAGGTAATGGTCAAAAAATAGCAAACAATATAATGGTATCATTGTGAGCATGAAACGAGATAATGCATTTGAGATTTTCAGCCAGCATTTGGAATACTTTTATATAAGCACACACACAAAAAGATTACTAGTTATTCATAATGTTATAAATAGGACCTAAGGAACATAAAATGTGTTTTGGGGCAGGTAAAATACATTGATTTGAGTATATAGATGTATTTATTTGTTTTTTTCAATATCTAACCATTAGCAGTGGCAATCATGTCAGAAAAAAAAAAATCAAGGAGCAAGTCATTTACCAAGATTATAAGGAGATAGATTGAGGTAACAAGTCTACTAGTTTCTTTAAGGGACTCGAATGTACGACACACCCACTCTAGCAAGGGTAACACTTGACTTCATGAATTACCAGTCTAAGTTTTTAGAAACAGTCATCTGTTAGAATCGATCCAGCTTTGATCATTGGTTGTGGCAATAATTAACATAAAAGAATGTTGAAAGGTTCTGATGGTTTTCAAATTCAGGATTATAATAAACATGAAAATAACAAAGAGCTTCAAGTCTCAGTGACTTACAATTAAGCGTTGTTAGATTTCTTGCTCATGTTACACGCCACTCTTAGGTCAAACAAGGGGTCTGTTACAACACTTCTTTAACTAGTACCCAGGATAAAGACTGAGCCTTCTCTGGGATATCCCAGTAATACAGTAGAGAGAAAGAAAACGTGACTCTTAAGACTCTGTCCAGGATGTGAAACAAGTTACTTTTGTTCATATTTTACAGGCCAAAGCAAATCATAAGGCCAAGTTTGACATCAGTGAAGCAGGAAATTATAGTTGTTGGATAAGGAGGGGCAGTGGATATATATATATATTTTTAAGTTTCTTTACTTTTATTCTTCAAAATATTACAGATGTCCCATTTTTACCCTCATTGATCCCCTCCACCCTGCATCCACCCCACCCCAGGCCTTCCCCAGACCAGTGTCTGTGTCCATGGGTTATGCTTATAAACATGTAAGTTCTTTGATTAATCTCTCCCCACCCACTCCCCCCTCCCCACCTTCCCTCTGAGGTCCCTCGGTCTGTTCCATGCGTCTATGTCTCTGGATCCACTTTGTTCATCAGTTTATTTTGTTTATTATAATCCACATATAGGTGAGATCATGTGGTACTTTTTAAAATCAATAAAAACATTAAAAAAAATAATAGGCTTGAAATTATTCCTTGGTTCCTGAAGCTGATGGGTATGTAAGAGAACTTTGAAATTCTGGTACAACAGCTGTAATGATGGAACAGGATAATGCTGAATGCTGCAAGAGTTCTGCTGTTCACGAACCTCACCTCCAGAATCAGAAAACAGAAAGATACCAGTTGTGGTTCAGGAACATCATGATGCATTGGGTCTGTTTATTTAGGCACTTTGCTTTATGGAAGATGATTTATAATTGCAAAATATTTTGTGGAACTTATTCTCAAAAGAGACCATAATGACTCTAGTCTTCTTTGATATTTCACACATTCATGAAATAGCAAATTGTAACATAAGAAGCTGTAGCAATAGCAATGGGGGTGATTGTTTCGGGGCTGTCGAAGCAGAAAACTGCATGTAAAAGTTGAACTTTGACAAATTGAGCCAGGAAACTGAGAATTTTTTTTAATGATGATATGATTCCTCAAGGGCAGTATCAGATCAAAATGCAGCTGTGTGGGATCCAAAGTGGAAAAGGCTGACTAGAGGAAAATGCAAAAGAGAAGGGAAAAGAAGTGAAAATTACATCCTCAGGTAAACCTGAAGACACATTCCCTGAGAAGAATGTTTCTCATGAACAAGTAACATGATAGCTGTATTGTAATTAGACATAATTATGTTTTTTACTTAAAGTGATATCCTTTCCTCTTTATCTGTGTTATCTTTCCTTGGATAAACATGTTTCTAAAGCTTGTGGTCTATCCTCCTAGGCTTTTGACCATTCTCATACAAATATGTGCAAATTCTTAATATCCTAAGGACCCCTCCCTCCCTCCCTCCCTCCCTCCCTCCCTCCCTCCCTCCCTCCCTCCCTCCCTCCCTCCCTCCTCCTTCCTCCCTCCCTCCCTCCCTCCCTCCGTCCCTCCCTCCCTCCCTCCCTCCCTCCCTCCCTCCCTCCCTCCCTTCCTTCCTTCCTTCCTTCCTTCCTTCCTTCCTTCCTTCCTTCCTTCCTTCCTTTCTTCTCCTTCTCTCTCTCTTTCTTTCTTTTTTTCCTGAAAAATCATATTTATTTTTAAAAATTAATAGCATCTTACATATTTGGCTTCTACAGAAAAAAATACCATTTCACCAATATACTTTTCTAACATGAATTACATAGAAATATGTCTCCACGACACTGATACAGAAGTGACTTATTGCCTTTAAGAGCTGCATAGCATATTATAAATTTGCTCAAATTTATCTAACAGTCTGTTACAGAAGACTATGTTAATTTTTTCCATTAGTTCAGATCTTATTTTATATCCTATAATAATATTTTATATTTTTTCATCATATAAGTCCTATTGCTTTCTTGTTAAATGACTTCTACGTGTTTTATAGCTTTTGGCACTATTGTGAATGGAATATTTATTCATTTTCATTTCTCACTGATAATGACTCCTATTGAAAAAAAAGTCTATATCCTGTTACCTTACCAAATTAACTTATTAGTAACAGAATGTCTTATTATGTTCATAATCATATTATTTCCAAATAAAGGTAATTATAACTCCTCTTTTATGAATATTTGCCAATTTTCCCCCAATTTATTACCTAGAAAGACCCAAGTAATGTTGAAATACAATAGTAATAAGAAGTATCCTCTTTTGCTCCTAAAATTTAGCACAATACTTTTAAGATAATTCACTGTTTTAAATTGCCTTTTATTAAATATTTAGCCATATTTATATTGTTTACTTCAAACCTATTTTATTTAAATATTTAT
Source organism: Miniopterus schreibersii (assembly GCF_964146895.1). Taxonomy (NCBI): domain Eukaryota; kingdom Metazoa; phylum Chordata; class Mammalia; order Chiroptera; family Miniopteridae; genus Miniopterus; species Miniopterus schreibersii. The sequence goes on along the minus strand of NC_138106.1, from coordinate 61,688,145 downwards.
TATAAGTAGGAAAAAATGTAGTACATTTATAATATAAAATTGTATGCCATTATAAAAAAGTGAGTTACATCTATAGCAATTTAATAAGGCTAAATTTTACCAGGTGGTTTTTTTCTAGCATGTGTTATGAAAGTAAATGTCTGTCCTTTTTGTTGATACAATGTGTTATCTTAATACATTGCTTGATGCTGAACTATTTCTTATTCTTGAAATAAGTGCTATTTTCCATAGTGTATTTAGTAGTAATTAACCTAAACTATTCATCATATCCATCATAAAATGTCAGAATAAATTAATATGCAAAAAGTATTCATATATTATCATACCACCATTATTGTTGAAACATATGACAGGTACTTCATTTAAAAAAGTATCTGTTTGCATATTTGATATTATTTAATGGATATCAAATGGATAACACTTTCATGTTGCAGATATATTACTTTGTACATTTATATTTATATTCAGAAATGATATAGATCTGGATAATGAAACTGAATATTTTACGTTTGCTGATAGCACTAAACAAGTTCACATGTATGAAGCACTTAGAATAATTCTTGGGCATAGTAAACAGTAAAACATGCTTATTTGTTTGTTCATTTTCTCCATCAATGTTCACTGTTTGGGTGGAGGCTGAAGTCTGGGACATACAATGAATAGAATTTTCCCAAGCCAGAGACTGAGGGAAGGATGGAAAATTTGAGAATATTTGCCGGAAAGTGACTATGATTTTCCTCATGGAATCTAATTGGGGGAGTAGAATACTGAGGACAGGAAATAGATGATGAGCTCTGAAAATGTGTTATGATCAAAGGATTTGAGGATCTTAATGGCATAAAAGAGTTTCATTTTTGATGTAGTAAAATAAAAACCTCTAAAGAAAGAGGGGGGTTGTTAGAGTGCGGGATGATCTAAACCAAGAAAATGGAGCAGGGTGTTTTTTGGTGATGATGAGATTAGGTGTCCAAAAGAGTAAAATACTTGAGATGCAATAGAGGTCACTGTCTTTGAAAGTGAGATGACCAGCAAAATCAAAATCCCAGATGTTGTATAAATCAGTATAAATTTTGGAGTTATAAATAATGATGATGAGACTAATGGTAGAGAAAAAGCATGATTTAGGTGCTAAAGTATTTGATGAATAAGGGAGAGCGATAGGGAAACAGATGGAAAAGTTCCAGGAAAAGGTAACATTTGATATGATCATAAGCAATGGAATCCAAAGAGCTGAGGTTGGTTTTATTATTTGTGTCCCCACTGTCCTTATTTTAATTTTAATTGAAATGATATTTTTAAAATATCACCACATGTAATTACATTTTTATTTGGTCCTTGATGTATTTCTAGGAATATTTCCTATTTATGTGTCACTGCTATTGTTGTTCTATATAAAAAAGATTTATGTCCCTGGCCAGTGTGGCTCAGCGGTGTCGGCCCACGCACCTGAGGGTCCATGGTTCGATCCCCAGTCTGTGGCATGTACCTGGGTTGCAGGTTCAACCCCTGCTGGCACAAGGGGAGCAACCAATGTGTCTCTCTCACATGGATGCTTCTCCCTCTCTTTCTCTCGCTCTCTCATGCTCCCTCCTTCCCTTCCACTCTCTCTAAAAAAAGAATCCTCAGTGAGGATTAATTAAAAAAAGATTTATGGCTTTTATAGTTTTCCCCTAAATTATACCTTTTATTATTACATAATGCTTTTTTGGGTCTCATTTTACTACTTAATGCATTGACTTTCAGTTTTAAATTTTGCTATATTATATTGCTACTCAGGTCCCCCCACCCCGCCGCCCCAGTTTCTGAATTCTGTGTTCATCTCTTTACTTTAACCATATTTTATATCTCTGCTTTACATTTTTGTTGCATTTTTTTTTTCTTTTAAAACATAGCTGGATTTAATTTCTACCCACTAATACAGTCTCTATATTTTAAAGGAATATTCAGTTTATTTGCAAATAATGGATTAATAATGAATATACTTCATTTTTTTCTCTATTTTATTGCTTTTCTTTAATGTGGGCTGTATTGTTTTCTGCTTTTCATCATTACAGGTTTAATAAATATTTATTATTTTCTTTCTGTTCTGATTAATTTCAATTTTTTTTCAAGGTTTCATTTTAATTTAAATTTATTAATGAGTAAACTGTATTTTTTTTTATAACAATTTAAGTTCATAGCAAAATGGAGTGGAAAATAGAGAGCTTCTACATATCTCTTCTCATTCTATACGCAGCCTTCATCACCATCAGCAACCAATGTGGTACATGTGCCACAAGTGCTAAACCAATATTGTCACATCATTATCAATCAAATTCATATTTGCATTTGGTTTCAGTCTTTATCTATACAATCTATGAGTCTTGACAAATGTATAATGACATGTCTCCACCAAGATAGTATTTTACAAAATAGTTCTGTGGACCTAAAAACCCCTGTGCTCTGCATATTTATCTCTTCTCCTCAAAGCCCTGGAACCATTGATGTTTTTACAATTTCCACACTTTTGCTTTTTTCAGATGTCATCTTTTTGAAATCATAAATTATGTGGCCTTTCAGATTGATGTCTTCCACTTAATAATAAGCATTTAAAGTGCCTCCATATCTTTTCTTACCGATTTCTATAGGAAAATATATGGAGATACCTTTAATCTTGTTTTGATAGCTAATTTCTTTTTAGTACCAAATAATATTCCAACGTTTGGATATACCATAGTGTATTTACTAATTCACCTAATGAAGCACATGTTGGCTGCTCCCAAGTTTTGGTTATTTTAATAAATAAAGCTCCTAATGATGAAACATGAGGAGGGAAGTATGCAATGTGGCTGCTTAATGAACACAAAATTTTCTGGAGACTGATGGAAATGATCTGGAATTAAATAGTGGTAACAATTGCACAACATTTAAATATACTAAAACTCAATAAATTGTAAAGTCTAAAATGGGAACTAAATAGATATATAATAAATACACACATGTGGAGCAACTAATATTGAGCCAGCACTGGCACTGAGAACAACTATAAAACCTTAAACTAAAAAAAGGAAGAACTGTTTGATAAGATTATATAATAACCATTAGGGTTTTGACTTCATGTCTGCTCATCATAGATACCATTAAAGCAACATAAAAACAACCTAAAGAGTAAAATATAGTATTTGCAACTATATATTACACATTTACATATACACATTTGCATAAACACACAGATGACAGATAATTCATCTGACAAATAACTCTGAACCAGAATGTATAAGAACTGCTATAAATCACTAAGAAAAAGGCACCCAACACAACATAAAAATGGCAAACAATATGAACGGGTTTTTTATAAAAGAAGATATTCAAATGGCAAATAAATGAAAATTGCTAAGTATCAAGTATGAGAGATATGGCAATTAAAACCATTCTAATAACTCTACACCCAACAGTTTGACAAAATCAAAGAACTGAACTGAGAAATACTGGAAGGAATTTGGAGTAATTGGAACTCTCATATATGTTATTTTGAATGTAAGCTGGTAAAGCTGTTTTGAACAATTCTATGGGACTCTATGCTAAGGATGATTATGGACATAACCTTTGACTTAGCAATTCTTCTAGGTATGTACCCACAAGTAGTGAATGCATATTTTTACCAGTAGAAACGTACAAGTATGTTCATAGAGGTATTAACAATAGGAGTCCAGAACTATAAATGCATTAAATCTCTCCCAAATTATAAAAATGGATAATTATATTATGGGAACATTATACAATGGAATGTGAGGCAGTAAAGAAATAAACTGGTACACTACATCCAACAATAAGGATGGGTGTCTAAACATAATGTTGAATGAAAGGAGCCAGATACAAAGAGTACATTCTTTATAATTGCCTTTACATAAAAGGCCAAACTATGGGTAAAATTAAGAAAATGGAAGCCAGCATAACATTATCTTTGGTGGAGTTATTTACTGGAAGGACGCTTGAAAGAGCCTTCTCAGGGTGCAACTAATGTTCTGAGTATTGACTTACGTGGCATTTTCCCAAGTATGTTCACTTTGTAAAAATCCATCCAAGTTATACTTAAATTTACTTTTTTCTTTATTCATGTCATAATAACCTGATTTACAACAGAGGAGCATATGTGAGGAGAATAATTAAGAATAATTGTAGTGGGTCATAATAGAGAATATGGGCTTGAATTAGGAGTAGTTGCAGTGGAAATGCAAATAATTAGGAAGAAGTAGGATTGACAGGTCTTTTTGACTATGTCAGATAACAAAGAAGGAGATTTTAATGGGTATGTTGACCCCTGTATCCATCCTTAATCCCCCTATGGGCTCAGTTTTTTAACTGTTAGAGAGAGATAAACTAATTAAGGCAGCAAATAGCTAAAAGTGTAATCTTAAACAAATTCATAAAATATACCAGAAAGATACGCTTTACTATTTGCCAGTCATCAGCCTCCATAATCATGAGGCTGATCAGAAAAACCAGAAAAGCACTGTGGATTCGCATGAATAATAACTTCATTTCACAACCTATGATATTGCCAGCAGGAGACAGATCAGGCCTTCAGTTCCAAAGGAGTTCTTGAATTCACAGGCATAGATATGTCAAGCAACGGTAAATAAAAATATGTGAGATAAAAAATTGACATCAGAAAAATAGAATTTAGGAAAAGATGTTAGATGGGACAAAAAGAATCACTGCATTTTGAAGAAGAATATAAAGTACTATAAGTGTATAGCATTGTGAACATTTTTAGACAAATTACATAAAATTACAACTTAGAAAGTAATATTTTGTAGAAATATAAAGAGAAAAATGCCCTAAAATGAGCCAATTATATAATTTGTTCAGAAATAAATAATATAAATAGTAATTAAGTTAATAGATTCTTATATATGAGTATTTAAACTGTGATTAAGTAATCAAATAGTTAATATTTTGCAGTAGCACTATTAATACAATGAAATATAAAGAAATAGCACAAAAATGAAAGCCATAAAAATTGACTAAATTTTTTAAAAATCAAAAAAGGATAAGAAAATAAATCATGAGTCAAGAATGAACTCAAAAAATATTTACAAAAAAACTATAGCAAACAAAATAATGGAATGTAGTAAAAATGTATACATAAATAAAACTAAATGTGTTAAACTAAAACAAAAAAGAATAAATTCTTCTAATCTAATATCCAACTAAACAACCAAGAGAATAGATAGTAAAAAAATAAAAATGAAGTAGCAAGCTTACCTCAGAAAAGAAGACATGGGGTAATTATAAATATATATATATATCAAAAATCACAAATCCAGAAAATATATCTTCTAAAGACTGAAAATATTGGACCTAATTTTTACAAATAAAACAATGATTAAGTAACAAAAGTTACTAATGCATAGCAGTATCAATGAGTAATGTAATATAGCTGTGTAAATTAAATACATTTCAGAAACAAAAGAGAATTATGTCAGTTTGATAATGAATTTTAAAATCACAATACACTGTAGAATGTTCTAAGAAAATATAATTGATCAAAGATGAATCAATAAGAGAAATAAAGCTTCAATGTACCATTAATGAATGAGAGTAACAACCAACACAACAGCAAATTACCTTACAATAGCCCACAATGATACTGATTCTAACATGTTTTATGTGAGAGTTCCATAATTTTAGGCAATAGATTAAGCCTACATGATTAAAATTGTGTCAGCACACAGAACAGTTAAAAAGATTTCTCACTATACTTTTAAAATCATCATGTACCTTATAAACTTGCAGAGGAATACATTTTCAAAAACATAGACAAGCCTCTGTACAATATACTTGTGAATTAAATTAAGTATCATGTAAAAATTAAATATACCAGGATTAATTCCTGTTTATCCTTAAAATTTAAAGATTACCCAATTAGGAAATTCATTAGCTACACATTAGATTAAAATAATCTAAAAATAGATTTGGTAAAATTCAACATTCATTCCTAGCCAAATAAACAAGACCAGAACAGGCTATTTCTCCAACATAATACAATAAGTCATATCAGACCAAAAGCGGAAGTGATAGTTAATGTTTAAATATGCCACTGGCAAAAGCATTTCTACAAAAAATCAAGAACAAGACTTTGGATGCCTACTCTCACCCTAAATTAATAACACAAGAAAGCAAAGTAATAAATATTGAAAAACAAGAAGCCTTTTAATGTTGTGTATTTAATTGCCTATCTGAACTGCTCAAAAACAGAATTTAAAAATACTAGTCAGTTTAAAAATATTTTAAACATAACTTTCTTAAAAGAAACAATCACCTATACAGATGACAATAAATGATCATTAACAAATATGGCTCAAAATAAATAATAAATTTCATGATATCTGTAAATATTCTATATAAAGAGAATAGAAAATTAACTGATGAACAAAATGATTTAAATATATGTAATGGGATAGTAAATCCCTAGATGAAAATGCTCAATAAGAATGGATGCAATTATTATTGTTATATAGTAGTTAGTAAATACATTAAATTTAAATTCAATAGTCTATTTAGAAAGCACACCCTGGGAGACAGTGATGAGAGCTAAGCCTTAGGCTGGCTTCCCATAGCCACGGGGTGACTTCTTCATTAGGCCTGATGCCAGCCTGCGCCTGGAGAAAGGAGCAATCTGTGGAGTCAGTAGCTAGGGACTTGATGTCTGAAAGAGAAAAAGCAATATGTGCATGTTGATGTTACCTTTACCTCTTCTATAACTTGTACGAAATCGTTCACTTAAGCCTTTCATTTGGACCATTCCTTCAAATAAAGTAATTTGGTACAGCCCCCCAAAATAAAACAAAATAAAAAGGTGACATTTCTTTTCAATGGGTAAAGAACAGTTTATCTCACACTTAATGCCAAAGCAAAACTCAGATATATTAAATGCTTAGCATGAAAAGTGGTACTTATGTAAGTTCATAGGTAAATAACTAAATGATCAAGTGAGAAAAATGTAAAATAAATGTACCACTTGGCTATATAAAACACAAAAAAACTATGTGATAAAAGACCGTAATTATAAAGGGGGGTAAATATAAGAATGCCAGTTATAACACAGGTTAATATCATAAATATATAAAGTATTCCTGCAAAATTATAAGAAAAATTATGTCCCCAATTTTATAATTCACTAAGTATACTATGATAGCAAATTGAAATACAAAGACTAATATATTCATGAAAACATATCTCACTATGCCATAGTTAATTATAATATTAAATATATTATTTAATGTCTACATATTAAAAAATGTTGTAAATAACAAGAGCAAGTTGAACTTAAATAAGAAAAAAATAGATTAATAAATTTTCTTAGCATTACAAAAGTAATTGAAATAGTATGCATTTTACAATGGAAATAATTTTATAACAGTCATAGGAAATTGTAAGGAACTGGATGTATACATACAAAAATATAATGATTTATCATTGGTTGGTAGACTAAAAGTTCTCTCTGGCTGGTGGAGATATTATATATTTGCATTTTTATTATGCCTTTTTTACATTGTTTAAAGTAATAGATCAGTTGTATATTTTTAAATAAGTTTCCTGACATCCAAGTGTGCTGGTTCATATGTACAACTATTACAGTAAAATGCCTAAAGAGAGCTTTGTGTGGCTGTGAAAAATATCCTTTATAGACACCTTATATTACAAAACTACAATCAAGCAGCTAGGACTTGAATTCATCATTCTAAATCTTAGCCTCATGCTCATTCCAATATATATATGTATATACATATATGTTGCAAGATCAAGAACATGGCTTGCAACATGGTGTGCCTCATTAGGCATGATGCCAGCTTCGGACTGGAGGAAAGGACAATCTCTGTAGAGTCCGTAGCTAGGGACTTAATGTCTGAAAGAGAAAAATATCTCAAAGAAGAAGAGAAATATTAAAAGGAGCAATTAAATATTTTTGAACACCTCAGTGCTGATTTCATAAAATGCCTTTATGATCCACCCTGTGCTCCAACTAAAATAATTGCTGATGTGAGTTTGCTTAGGTTCCAAAGTGAGGGCTGATGATAGAGTCAGACTAGTGGAAACAACATGTTGGAAGCTAGCGTAACAGTAATAGGAGTCTCCTCCTATGTGCACTGAGTGTTACCCCTCTGGTAAGAATTAACTTTTTAATGATGTGTGGGCATTTTTTAGGATAGAGGTCAACATTTAACAGTCATTTTCATTAATCACAATACTTTTCTTTTTCAGATATAAGACCTCATAAAGCCAGGCCAGGCGTGGCTCAGCGGTTGAGCGTCGACCTAGGATCCAGGAGATTGGGGTTCGATTCCAGGTCAGGGCACATGCCCGGGTTGAGGGCTCGATCCCCAGTTGGGGGCTTGCAGGAGGCAGCTGGTCAATGACTCTCACCACTGATGTTTCTCTCTCTCTCTCTCTCTCTCTCTCCCTCTCTTTTCCTCTCTCTGAAATCAATAAAGATATATATATTTTAAAAACCTTTATAAATATATTTTTTAAAATTTTTAAACTTATTTTGAAATTATAGTTAACATACAATATTATATTAGTTTCAGGTGTACAACATAGTGATTAAACATTTATGTACCTTGTGAAGTGATCACCCTGATAAGTCTAGTACCCACCTGACACTGAACACTTTGAAAAGATATATGCAGCCCTATGTTCATTACAGCATTTAAAATGGCCAAAGTATGAAAACAACAAAGTGCCCATTGATAGACAAATGGATAAAGATGTGGTATATATACAATGGAATATTAGCCATAAAAAGAATGAAATCTGCCATTTTTGACAACATGGATGGACCTAGAGGGTATTAGGCTCAGTGAACTACTCAGACTGAGCAAGACCCATAACACATGATTTCACTTATATATGAAATCTAAAAAACGAAGTAAAGGGCCTCATAAATTTAATTATAGAGAAACTTTATTCAAAATGAGATTTTTAAAGAGAAAAAGAATTACCTAGAACTGGGTCATAATAAATCTTCATTTTATGAGCAATACGGCAAGTCAGTGTGAAACCATACAAACACTGATGTGAATATAAATGTTTCTGATTATGTTAGTGGGAAAAAATATATATACATATATATATATATATACACACACATATATATATACACACATATATACACACATTAATTTTGACTTTATAATTTTTTGGTGTGTGAATAATATTTATATTAGAATATTATCATTGGGGCATACATTTTGAAGTTAAGAATAATAAAATTTTTATTTTAAAATTTATTTTTAAAAAAAAATTTCTTCTTATAGAAAATATGCGCCAATATAGAAAATTTGGAATATCTAACGATATAATAAAACTCACTTTTGATCAGACTCTCGTTTGCTTCCTGCTGACCTCTCCCTGTCGCCCTACCTGCCCCCCTTCCTCCCTGCCATTCTTCTTTATTCCTTTGTCTTTTTTACTCTTTGTCCCTTTCATCTTAATTCTTACATACCAACCAATCTATTATCAATCTAACTTCCTATCTTTCAATATATTTATAGATAAGGTCATATTGCACATATGGCATTCAATTTTGCTTGCCTGGAAAAAATTGATTCATATCATGACCATTTTTAAACATACTTAAATATTTGTTATGAACATAACCTTGAATGTCTATGTTACATTAAAGCATGTGTAATTAAACCATACCATTGAAATTGGCCCCAAATCTTTTTTATACAAATGTTTTGAAACTGCTTGTCATTCATTTTCTTTTCAATTACAATTGCCATTCAGTATTATTTTGTATTAGTTTCAAGTGTACAGCATAGTGGTTAGACAATAGTATAATTTACAAAGTGATTCCCCCAAAATTTTCAATACCCACTTGGTACCATATTTAGCTATTACAATATTATTGACTGTATTCTTTATGCTGTATTTACTTCCTCATGAATACTTTGTAATTACCAATCTGTGCCTCTTAATCCCTTCACCTTTCTCATCCAGTCCCCCAACCCTGAACCATCAGTTCTTTTTCTTGTTGCTATAGAACAAGTTCAGAATTACTGTCTTCCAAATGATTTATAAATATTGCACACATTCATGAATGAGTATTTAGAATATAGATTAACTTTCTGAATATACATAGAAACATTACTTCAATATATAATTAAGTGTGTGTTTAGTTTTTATGTGTTTATATGTGTGTTTTGAAAGTTTAGATATTCTAAATGGGGCATCTCTTTCATGGAAAGATACTATGAATCAATTATACTTTTATGAAATTATGAAAATCTTGAGAAAGAAGAACAAAATTGGAGGGACCACAATACCAGATATCAAGTTACACTACAAAGCCACTGTAATCAAAACAGCCTGGTACTGGCACAAGAACAGATACATAGATCAGTGGAACAGAGCAGAGAACCCAGAAATCCACCCACACCATTATGGTCAATTAATATTTGACAAAGGAGGCAAGAACATGCAATGGAGTAAAGACAGTCTTTTCAATAAATGGTGCTGGGAAAATTGGACAGGTACATGCAAAAAAATGAAACTAGACCACCAACTTACACCGTACACAAAAGTAAATTCAAAATGGATAAAAGACTTAAATGTAAGACATGAAGCCATAAAAATCCTAGAGGAAAACATAGGCAGCAAAATCTCAGACATCTCTCCTAGCAATATGTTTCCCGATACATCTCCTAGGGCAAGAGAAACTAAGCAGACAATAAACAAATGGGACTGCATCGAAATAAAGAGCTTCTGCACAGCAAAAGAAACCATCAAAAAACAAAAAGGGAGCCCACTGTATGGGAGAACATATTTGCCAACTACACATCTGATAAAGGGTTAATATCCAAAATATATAAGGAAATAATACAACTTAACAAAAGGAAGACAAACAATCCAATTAAAAATGGGCAAAGACCTAAATAGATACTTCTCCAAAGAGGACATACAAATGGCTAAGGGGCATATGAAAAGTGCTCAACGTCCCTAATCATCAGAGAGATGCAAATTAAAACCACAATGAGGTATCACCTCACACCTGTCAGAATGGCTCCATCAACAAATCAACAAACTACAAGTGCTGGCGAGGGTGTGGAGAAAGGGGAGCCCTAGTACACTGCTGGTGGGAATGCAGACTGGGGCAGCCACTGTGGAAAGCAGTATGGAGTTTCCTCAAAAGATTAAAAATTGACCTGCCATTTGACCCAGTGATCCCACTTCTAGGAATATATCCTAAGGAACCCAAAACACCAATCGCAAAGAACTCCTGCACCCCTATGTTCATAGCAGCACAATTAACAATAGCTAAGATCTGGAAACAGCCCAAGTGCCCATCAGTAGATGAGTGGATAAAAAAGCTATGGCACATTCACACCATGGACTACTACGCAGCTGTAAAAAAGAAGGATCTTTTACCCTTTGGTACATCATACAGGGAACTAGAAAGTATTATGCTAAGTGAAATAAGCCAGTCAGAGAAAGACAAGTACCACATGATCTCACTTATATGTAACATATAATAAACAAAATGAACTGATGAACAAAATGGATCCAGAGATATAGAAGCATGGAACAGACTGAGGGATCTCAGAGGGAAAGTGGGGAGGGGGGAGTGGGTGGGGAGAGATTAATCAAAGAACTTATATGTTTATAAGCAAAACCCATTGACACAGACATTGGTATGGGGAAAGCCTAGGGGTGGGATGGATGTGGGGTGGAGGGGATCAGTGGGGATAAAAAGGGGACATCTGTAATATTTTCAACAATAAAAATAAAGAAACAGAAAAAGAGAAATTATGAAGATCAATATAACTCACCATAATTAAATTATTTTCAACTATTTTTCTTGTAACTTTTCCAAATTGTACCTACCTGACTGCAGAGAGTAAAAAAAAAAAAAGTAGATTCAACTATACGCTCTCAGTAAAATTATTGTGAAATGAAATAACTAATAACTACATATTTTTCTCATATTCTTATTTGCCAAGTAAAAGTTGTTATGCTACCAGAAACAAAATTATCTGTGGTATCTTGACAGCAAAAGAAGTACTATAGTCATGGGTTATTTCCAAATCAACACTAAGATAGAGGGTTTGAGACAAAAAATTGGTGCTCCAAAGTAACCTATCTGAAAATGAGGGCTGTTAAGCAAACACTGAGAACCGTAATAGTCAAGTCTGGGGAATTCTAGACATTCTATAGCTGTTTTCTGTAGTTCAGAGTAATCAATCCAAGCAATCTCATGTCTTTGTTTCATTTATTTTCTCATCTATGACTCAAGATTAAAAAGTACCAGACTGTGAAAGAATGCTACAGTGTTAGAGTTCATATTACTGTAATTTCCCTTTGCTTTTGTGTTGATAATTTTCTTTGCTTTTGTTCCTGCCTTTTAAAAAATCTTTTTATAAATGAAGTCTAAATCAGTTATTGTTGCATAAAGAGTAGGCCACTGATATGAACATCAAGAAAATCATTATTTAGTAAAATAATAATGCATTGAACTTGGGTGGCACTTTTCCTCACAATCTTTCTTGAACATTAGTCATATTAACACTTCCCCCATCAAGGCAGATCAGTTCTCCCCATTTCAGGGAGGGAAATTTGACAAAGAGGCAAACAGAACTGTCAAACTCATTAAGCATCAAAACGAAAACAGAACTCAAGGTTTCTCAACAATAAACCACTATTTTGCATTGGGAGCTTCCTGTCTGGTTTTTCTAGGTAGATCATCCTTGTTAAGCAGAGAGCTTTCTTATTAACAGATTCATGCATGGGGAACAAAAGGTCAGGAGGGTCATATGCTACTAATCCTGGTGTTTTGACATAAATATCTGTAGAGTCACAAACAAATTTTCCTGAGATCAATATTTTCCTTTTTATTTTTAAAAAATATATCTTGATTTCAGAGAGAGGAAGGGAGAAGGCCAGCGAGATAGAAACATCAATGATGAGAGTCATTGATCGGCTGCCTCCTGCAAGGCCCTGCTGGGCATGTGCCCTCACTGGGAATCGAACCTTGATCTCCTGGACCATAGGTCGGTGCTCAACCATTGAGCCACACCTGCTTGGCCTGAGATCAATATTTTCTAAAGTACTTTATGTTTATTTCTTTTTTAAGGGGACATAGAGCTGGGTGCATGTTTAAAAAGAACCCCTTTCTAAACAAACAGCACGGACTATACTCCATCCTCTAGCTGAGAAAAGAAAGGCTGACATAATATAATTGAATTTCAGAGACTCACTTCGAAAGTGTAGCTGGGCTTAGAGCTTTTAGTGGAATACAACACAAACCTTAAATATTAGGGGTATCTCTCTTGTGACTCATTTAAGTTGTTCTAAGTTGGTTTGTGCATCCCTTCTTTCTCTTTTTTTAAATGTCCTCTAAGCAGAGACCACCAGGAACGTACAAGTTGGGGATATTTTCCATTTTAGCAAAGGAGAATGCACACTATGAGAATTGTGGGGTAGTCTCACAAAATAGGTGTGACTAGACAGACTAAGGCTTAAGTGCATTTGGGGAGGGTTCAAGGAGATGGGCTTACTCTGGTTGGGGAGCCTTCATGAAGTAGGGACATTTCTATGACTGGGTCTCTTCAGACCTATTACCTAGAAGGAGAGATGAAAGCAAGTCTAATATTGACCGATGAAGATGTAACATTCATCCATATTAGCCACGTTAGGGGAATGTTCACACATTTTGCTGATTTAGATAATCTTCATGTTTTTCCTGAGTACATACATTATTATTAAATGGACTTGTCTTTGTCTTGATGTATCATTGTTACAGTGTAGCCTTGTCTCATGGTGATGTTTTATGAAATTGTAATAAAATTCTAAATGGAGAAAAAGTATTAAAGGGAAAGAATTTAAAATATACCTTTTACTTTAAGGTAAACAACTATTAAACTTGAGGGCAAAATAAAGATATTCTGAGATTTATAAAACTGCCAAAATGTAACTGTACAAACAATTATTTTTAAAATATTCTTAGGAGAAATATTATAATTAGAAGATAAATAAACCAAGATATAAGGATAATGACAAGCAAAAAAAAAAAAAATCATACTTCATTTTCCAAAATATCCAATGTAAAAGAAAAATAATATATTTTATTTTATGATTTTTTTCATCTTTATTGTTTAGAGTATTGCAGATGTCACCCCTCCTTTTTCCCCCTGTCCCCTTCTACCTGGTTCTTGCCCTACAACCACACTGTCTGTGTCCATGGGTTGTGCAGAAATGCATATAAGTTCTTTAGTTAATCTTTTCCCTCCCCACCCCCCTTCCCTCTGTGATTCCTCAGCCTGTTCCATGTTTCCATGCCTTTGGTTCTATTTTATTCATCAGTTTATTTTGTTCATTAAATTCTACATATAAGTGATATTTGTCTGTCTCTGACTGGCTTATTTTGCTTAGCATAATAATCTCCAGGTCCCTCTATGCTATAACAAAGGGTACGAGATCCTTTAAAAAAAAAAAAAAAAAGCTGTGGTACATTTACACAATACAATACTACGTAGCTGTAAAACATATTTTAAATTAGAGATCTAAACTCAAAATGTCCAAAAATATGTAAATTAGTTTTTAATTTTTAAAAAAGTAAAGGAAAATGTAAGGCCTGCATGAGCAGGTAGTAAGATAATAGCATACAGGCAACAAATTGCTAGAAATAAAAACAATACAGAACTAGTTTAGGGATAGCACATAAACCAATGAGAGAATAGGGAAGGCAGGGAACAATCTATTTCTATGTGAGTTTATTATATGATAAATGTAGAAAAAATCAAGATAACTTTAGTAGATGTTATTGGGGAATTTCATAGTGGAAAAAAATATAGCTGGATTTCTGCCTTTTACCCTATGCGTAGTTGGTTTCATGGGTGAAGTAAATTTGTGTGCTATGAATGAAGAAGTATTAGTAACTCAAATTTTCAGGAAGTACAATGATAGAGGAAAATGTAAGTAGTCACAAAAACTGTTAAAGGTAATATGTAGTCGGTGCTTTGCAAATGCTAAAGGGGTATATAAAGTTTATTTCAGCTTCATGATAATTTTTAGAAACATATTTAGAGTCTATAAGTACTTTAAGCAACAATCTTGGTGACTACATTTGGTTGTTATTTTTATCAGTTATGCATAAAGCTCTGATGCCATGAAAAAGATTCTCATGTAGAAGTCTAAAAATCTGCTTTGGTTGTAATAATCCCCACTATTATTTTCATTTTAAACAAGAAACAAATATTTTCTGCTTTAAGTTCAGAAAGTCTAGCATAATATCATTTTTTTAATTTTTGAATAACACTATTTTGTAAACTAGTTATTTTAAAAGTCAATGTTTATATTCATTTTATATGCTATTTCACATTTAACTTCAGTTCTCAGAAAAAAAGAAATAGAACCATTAATAGTCATCAAGCAGGAGTGGGGAAACTTTTTTATGCCAAGGGCCATTTGGATATTTATAACATCATTCTTGGCCCATACAAAATTATCAACTTAAAAATTAGCTATCCAAAAAGCACCTATATTTATTGAATTTCGAGTCTCACGGTGGTTGCCTTGGCAGGGCCAGACCAAATGATTTCTAGGGCCCTATACGGCCCTCGGGCCAGACGTTCCCCACCCCTGATTTATACAGGGTGGGGCAAAAGTAGGTTTACAGTTATGAGTATGCAAAACACAGAGTTTACTCTTATATTATTATTTATTAATGATTTATTAGTGTTACTTTTCATGTGAACAACTATGAAACTACCCTTACTCAACCCTGTATTTAAGGATAAATAATTTGAAATAAAATAACGTTAAGTAATACCTCAGTAACAGTTCTAGCTTAAATTTTTTTCAGTTCACTTCTATTTTCTTGGCTAAGATATAGTCATTTTTTTCTACAAATGTATGTACAAAGGATGATTATTAAAGTTAAAGGAAAAGAATTATTTTAGAGCTATAACCAAAACTTACAGTATAAAATTTTCAGTTCTTTCTTTCCTCTAATGTATTTTACCTAAGCCCCAAATGAAGCAATATTTAGTATTACTACTAAATATCAGATAATTTCTGATTACTAGGAAAATTTTGGAAAAGTAAAATATTTGTATCAAATCATTTTTTAATTTTTTTCAATTAAATCTTTAAATTTATTGTCCTACAGGCAATTTTAATGGTTTAAAAAGATTTATCCTCACATTTTTAATTTCTTTAAAACAACACAAAGCAAAATAATAGAATTAGAGTAACTGATCATTATTCTAAGGTATTTTAGGATAGAATTAGTGAGAATCAACATAAACATTGCATTAAGGTCACTTTTTTTTCATTTTTGTCTTAGTTTTAAAAAATCTTATTTTACTTTATTTTGGGTGTATTTATTAGAATAAAATTTATGTTTTCATTTACTTCATTAAGAGGATGCTGGTAACTGATAATAAATAATGCTCAATGTCAGTGAACCATTACACGTTCTTACTGGGAAAGCTATTGATCAGAATTCTTACACTTTATTATTATTATTATTTTTTAATCCTTACCTGAGGATATTTTTTCCCCATTTGTTTTTAGAGAGTGTGGAAGGGAGGGAGGGGGGAGGAGGGGAGAGAGAGAGACAGAGAGAGACAGACAGAGAGAGAGAGATCAATTGGTTGCCTCCCCCAAGCACCCCTGACCAGGTTCCTGAGACCCTTCGGTTCACAGGCCAGCACTCTAACCACTGAGCACACTACCCAGGGCTTATTTTCTAATTAAGAGTGTCACTTAAAATTGTGTCAATTTTAAAGTAAAGATTTTACCAGTTTCTCAATAATATGTCTTATTTGTGTTTGATTATGGACACTAAGCTCTCTCAAAACTCAGAGATAACTTCTCAAAGAGAGATGCTGATACAGAAACGATTGATAAAAATTTTGGAGTATATCAAAATAGTTTTGAAAAAAACACACTGGAATATTCCTGTTAAAAAACAAATGCATCCCTAGCTGTTTTGGCTCAGTGGTTAGAGTATCAGCTTGAAGACTGAAGGGTCCTGGGTTCAATTCCTGCCAAGGGCATGTCCTGGGTTGCAGGCTCAATCCCTGGCCCTGGTCAACCCAAGAGCAGGAGGCAACCAATTGATGTGTCTCTCTCACATCGATGTTTCTATGTCTCTCTCTCTCTCTCTCCCTCTTCCACTCTCTATCTGAAAAGCAATAGAAAAAAAATATCCTCAGGTGAAGATTTAAAAAAAAAAGCATGTTTCAAGAAGTATTTGGAAAGACTTTCTCTTATTACAAATATTAGATATAAAAAAGAATATATGCAACATCTGAATCACAAGGTAAGCATCGCACAGGAGCTACATAGATATTAATAAGATTTGTTTGGAAAAAGAGAGAGAAATGATCCAATCAGAAATTCAGAAACTTGTTTTTAATAAATCAAATTTGTTAAGTTTAGTTATTACTATTTCAACAATAGAAATCAATATATTGAATAAATATATATTTAAAGTAGGAAGTGTGCATTTAAAGTATTTATAGTCCCTAAGGCATCCAGTGAGGACCAAGTGTTTACTTGAAGTTTTTTAGAGTTTGGCCTTAATAAATTACCACTATGAGGTTAATACAAGTTCAAAATTTCAACCAACCTCTTCTCCAGTGTTTTCTAACTTCCTTTAATCTTTTTCATACAGCTATTGCCACTTGTGATTATAAGAAAGAGTTCAGGAAATTTTTAGTAGTAACTGTCCATCTATTGCAAATCCGTCACAATGTTCCATGCAGATCACACAGAAGGGGCCCAGAGCCAGAAAATTCTGACATTTAAAAGGCCCTGACACTATTCAGAGACTCCTACTCAGTTATAAGACCAGGATAGTTCACACTCACAATGGGACTATTATGTAGCTGTGCCCAGCTCTGGTTCAGAATATTTCCTCATTGACAGCATGACTCGAAAGGTTACGAGTTTGCCATTAAATTTTTACCCTACACTTCGAAATGGACTCTTCAGCTATTTATTATGATTATTCATTAGGAAATTCTTTATATTATTGGAAAGACATGTCCCTTGATTAAAAATAGTTTGAGGAACTGATTATTAAATAATGAGTCTACTAACAATGTCATTCTTTTTATTCATTTTTAAAATTCATACTTCTATCTTCGTATTTGTATGGTTTCCATGAAATTGAGTACTAAAAAATATGCCTCTGTACTTTCTCATCTGGTCATCATTAAAGGCATCATGAAAAGAATGGCATTTATTTATTATATATATTATCAGCAATGTATCTGTCTAAAACTATTTATGAGTTAAGTATTGGGTTCAAATAATTTATCTAATTAGAACAATTCAGCTATGAAAACTGCAAATAAGAGAAATGAACTAACCAGAACCTAAAGGGTATGAATAGTAAAGATACAGAGCTGCCCCAGAGAATCTCAGGGCAGAGATCCAGACCTCAAAACTGGATTAGGCTATGACCTTATATGATATTTTCTATGATCCCAGATATTAAATACTGCAGCTTGGACTCAGACTCTGGTTTTGTAAGTCGAAGTCCAGTGCTCATTCCAGCATAAAACTAGGATTAATCTAAAAGCAATCACAAGGCCCATGAATGTTGTATGCAACTGAAATTAGTATCTCTTAAATAGCCCTTTCATTTTTTTTTCTTTAGAGTTAAACATTTGTCCAAAGAACATGCACTCATATCAAGAAACTCAGGACAATGGTAGATTTAATGTCCTTAAATTGCAATTACAAAGACCATTTGTAGACCTTTCCTAAATGCATTTGTGCCTATTGATACAAGTGCACTTTAAATATAAAGTAGTTATAGGTATCATATTTCCTTATGTGAGTGTTATGTGAAACAAAATGTGTGTATCTAAGAGGAGAAGCACACAATCATACCCACACTTACCCACAATGCTTGCCGCCCCTTGTGTAGGGCACTGGTTCCGAGAGACACTAAAGTGCTGAATAATTCAGGTTGGAGAAGAATGATAAATAATCATTTGTTTAGCAGGAGCGTCTCAACATTAGATAGCAAATTTCTTTAGAGTTATGGTGACTGAAAGCACTGCTGTTTCTTTTTTTAAAAAAATTATCTTTATTGTTGAAAGTATTACAGATATCCCCCTTTTTTCCCCATTGATCCCCTCCATCCAGCATCTGCCCCCCCCCCCCCCAGGCCTTCCCCACACTATTGTCTGTGTCCATGGGTTATGCATACATGCATGTAAGTTCTTTGATTAATCTCTCCCCACCCACTCCCCCACCCCCGCCTTCCCACTGACATCCCTCAGTCTGTTTCATGCTTCTGTGTCTCTGGATCTGTTTTGTTCCTCAGTCTATTTTGTTTATTAGATTCCACATATGAGTGAGATCATGTAAAACTGAATCAGGAAGAATCAGAAAACCTGAATAGGCTAATAACAACTGATGAAATCGAAGCAGCAA
Source organism: Miniopterus schreibersii (assembly GCF_964146895.1). Taxonomy (NCBI): domain Eukaryota; kingdom Metazoa; phylum Chordata; class Mammalia; order Chiroptera; family Miniopteridae; genus Miniopterus; species Miniopterus schreibersii. The sequence goes on along the minus strand of NC_138106.1, from coordinate 61,668,702 downwards.
TAAAAAAATCTCAGCAAACAAAAGCCCTGGTCCAGACGGCCTCACAGGGGAGCTTTCTAATTCTTTAAGTTGTAGGGTTAGATCGTTGACTAAAAATTTTTCTTGCTTTTGAGGTAGGCATTGCTGTTCCTAAATGCCTAATTCCTGTTCTATGGAGAATGCATGATGAGTTGGAGGCAACTATGTAATGAGTGTATCGCAGGCACTGAGTTTTCTGAATAAAAACATACCTAAGTGATACTCATTTCAATAAATTCTAGCAAGTGAAATTTCTGTTTAATATTTTATATAAGTGTTTCACCTCTCTCTGGTCAACCATTTTCATGGAAGTCTGAATGATTTGCCACTGAAAATAGAGGAAGAAAAAATAGAGACTCCAAGTCTTAGAGAAATTTGGAAAAAATTAGTTATTTTTTACATATGTTTCTCTCTCATATATATATGTTATATGAGGGGGGAGAAATAATAATACTTTTTCCTAATTTCACCAGGTAAGGGTAAATGCTCTCATTTCCTGTAATGGGATTTTCTCTATAGTACTTTTTATTTGTTATCTTATGGTATTTATTTTAAAAATAATTTATTTTAACTCACTTTTCCTATCAACAGTAAGATATTTTTAGGTAAAAAATGAGACTTAATTTTGTTTGCAATACTTAACTCCCTCTAGATGTTCAGGAAACTGTGCCATTGAATATTTCATGGATTATCATGCATAGGCCCAGATGGATCTGCTGTTCCAACAAGGGGAAAGAACAGTAGAGCAGAACTTGACAGCAACATCAAGGGCATGGAACTCAGATTACAAAAGGGTCCATTCCTATATCTTTGCAGTAAACTACTCGTGGAACAAAGATTGTGCAGAGGGGAAGGAAGAAAGGGCATGCTCCAGAAAGTCTGCTATCCTGGGAACAAAGAATTTTACTTGAAAAAGAAATGAAAGTAGTGTGCTATTTTTTTTTTTTTTCCCTTTGGAGATGTGTAGTGATGAGTAAGCAAACCTTTTTACACGTGATTCTACAGTTGCCTTAACATAAGGGTTACAACATGCCTGGAAGCCCCCGGCATGAAGCTGTAAAGAACAGGCAATCGGTGCCTTGCCTGTATGTGAGAAGGCAGACTATTGATGGGGAAAAAGAAGAATAAAAACAACAGAGACCAAAGATCCCTCAATGAATTTTGAGAAGATATCACATGCAGTGTATTTGCATATTTCTTAGAAAATAACGCAAACAGTCTAGTGAGATCAGTACGTGGCTGAGCTTCCAGTCTGTCTAATGTGTGCTTTCTTTTCTGCCTGAAGAGTCAATTTTCTTTTCATTTAGAAAGCAGGTTGGCTAAAGGAACAGAGAATTGCAGATACACAGGATGTATTGAAAACGGGGTTTATTAACTTCGCTTTTTATTTTTTTATTTTTTTACTAGAAAGCCTTTCTATGCTTGTGAAAAGAATAAAATCCAATACATAACTTCGGAAGCATTTTTTATAAGCCTCCACCATAAGTCCCTCATTTGTCTCAGAGGGAAATTGAGTTTTGTATTGGAAAGTGTTTCTGGAATGTATTCAGTCTCTCCATTTCTTATGCCTTCATCTGCAAATGTGAGATAGTATAATATATCAACTAAATCTAATAGTAGATCATACGTGTATGTTTTAAAATTTGAAGCCATTTTATTTCATAATCACAGGTATGTGAATCATGAAGATCCAAGGATGAAGGAAACCACAGAAGATGTTTTCACGGAAAGGAAATCCATCTAATTAAAAGTACTTATAATATTTCTTAAATGCCACCAGGTACCTTAGTTTCTATCTGTACAATGGGATTTTAGGTCTGGTGAACTGATATGTTTTATTTCTCCTAAAGATATACTACCTGTAGTTTATAAGTAAATGAGAAAGGCTGATTGAAACACTGGACCTTAGTTCTCTGATGTCTGAAACTTATTACCTGAAGAAGATTGTTTTACAAAGTGCAGTACACACAGTGCTTTTAGGGGATAATCAATGATTGTGTATGTTCTTGCAATTTGAAAACATAAAAATAACATTGAGAAATACTAAAATTATAGACATGTTACTAAAAAAAAAAAGCTAAATTTATTTAAGCAAAATGACAGATAATTTAAATATATATATTTTTCTATTTGTCTCATCTGTTCTTTTCTTCTTGTCCTGACTTCTTTTGAATTATGAAGGTGTTGCTGTTGTTTTTTTAAATTCCACATTATCTTCTATATTGGATTTTTTAGTTATACCTTAATTTTTATATATCATATGATTTCACTTACATGTGGAATCTAATGAACAAATAAACTAACAAACAAGATACAAACAGACTCATAAATACAGAGAACAGACTGGCAGCTGTCAGAGGGTTGGGGGTTGGAGAGCGGGTGAAAATGGTGAAGGGATTAAGCAAGAAAAAAATAAAACCTCATAGACACAGAAAGCAGCATGGTAATTACCAGAAGAAAAGAGGATTGGGGAAGGTAAAAGAAGGCAAAGAGGGGATAAATGGAGAGGAAGGAGATGAGTTGTGGTGGTGATCACACAATACAGTATATTGATGATGTATTATAGAACTGTACACCTGAAATCTATATAATTTTATTAACCAATGTCACCAGCATTCAATAAAATAGTTTTTAAAAAAACTGCTTTCACCACCTCCTCATTCTAAAGATAATATTTAAAACTCCAAGTGCCTCTTGAATAATATCCATGATGAGCAGATATGAAGATAACTATGTGCTATGCAGCATATATGAGTAAATGAAAAAAGACCCATTCAGAGTCTTCTTTAACCACAAACGGAGATTCTTAAAACCTCTAAAGTAAAATGTAACACTTAAAATTAGGAGATAGTAAATGGAAGTTAGCTCTCCTTCTTTCTTCTTTCTTATGTCGGCTTCAGGTTCACGCTTTTGATTAAACCCACAGGAGCCCTCTGGAGACGAGTTACGTATGTTTGTTCGCTTGTTCTCTTCTATATACTTCATTTACTCCTTAGTGTTTCTGATCTGGAACTTTAATTTCTAGAGTATTTTTTCTTCCTTTTATTTTTAATCTATCAATTATTTTAACCATCAGCCTCCTTTGCCCCCAAACTTGTTCTTTTCTAAGCTATTACCTGCCCACATGAACACTAAGTCAAAGCTTGTACTTTGCCATCACATCATTGCTGGGAGGTGGTCTCGTGAGTCAGAAACAAGATTAATGTGTAAAGAAACCCTCATTTATCTTTTTCTCTAAATTATTGGTTATTCTCCCAAAGCCATTGCCAGCTTGAACACACACAAATCCATCCTTTAGGTAAAAAATAATGTTTATATAATTGATTTTTAGGCAAATAACACTTTAAATATTATTCACTGAAAATATGTCATGAGAGCCCTGGTCTGTGTGGCTCAGTTGGTGAAGTATTGCTCCATACACCAAAAAGTTGTAGGTTTGATTCCAGGTCTGGGCACGCACCCGGGTTGCAGGTTTGATCCCCAGTCAGGGCAGGTACAGGAGGGAACCAATCAGTGTTCCTCTCCCTTCCTCTCTCTCTAAAAATCAATAAATATGTATATATGTTAAAAAATTATGTCATAAGAAATTCTAGTATCAGAGTATTGTTTACACTTACAAAGCAGAGATCTTATTTCAATATGGCTTGGTGTTACATCTTAAGGGAAGTTAGATTTTTCCTCCTCTTCAAAACAAAAACAAACAAACAAACAAAAAATACCCCTCAAATCACCAAAACAGAATTCGCCCTTGTGTGAGAATAGAAAGTCAAGAATTTCTTCCACATTTAAAATTCAAGAGACACCTTCAGAGCTTTCCACATAGTTTAAAATTAGCCAGCAGTACATTTTGGCATATAGTACACTCACATACCAGTACTGTAAATACATAAAACATGTTTTGTTGGTATTTAATTACTTTTGTTCATAACAAATCTCTAATGTCCATTATGGATAGTTTATATTATTAATACATCATTATCTTGACACATACTGAGGAATTATTTGTGTTTCCGGGCTTCTTAACTTTATTCATACTTAATGAGTAATGAGCAGCAGAAGAAACTCAATATTTTTGAAACTCCCAGACACTGAGCATAAAAAATATATTTGCTTTAGTCCATAGAGCTCCCAAACTTTCTGTTTTGTAGGAATGTGGAAAATTACAATAGGAAGAAAGAGAAAAAAACAAGTTAGGTAGCTGTGGTATGGCAGCATGACAGATAATTATGCTAAGGCTGCACTGTTTGCAGTGCAGCAAGTGAAGCAACTTTCTGCATTGCACAGAGCAATTAGGGAGGGGATCCCTGGCTACTTTAGTCAACACTATACTGCAGACGTAAAATAAAATCTTAGATCACTCTCATTAAAGGAACCTCAAAGCTAATGAGGTTTTTATATTACTAACACAATATAGAGTTGTGTGCTTTTTTTTACTTAAAAATTCATACTTGAGAAAAAATTGTATTTTATTTTTTATTTGAAATTATTAGAAAAGATTGTTGCTCAGAGGGCAGACACCATAAGGAGACCATATCAAAACAAAGGTATTAAAATATTTAATTGATATTCAAACTTACTCAGTGGAAATTCAATTTTGGCTTTATATGTGAATTACCATCAAGAAGCATTTTTCAAAATCAAAATGTGGAAACTAATATTGGTGTTAGGGTGGTTATGTTTTATTGGATTTAAATGTCATCATTTTATCCTTTGTTTTTGTAAGTTTTTATTTTACCAAAAATATTTACATAATACAAGTGACAAAGCTGAATCTTGTTGTGGGAAAACAATTCATTGAAGTTAGTGAGCAACACATATCTAAGAATAGCAAATACACAAAGAGTAACATATGAGGTTTCTCCTCCATGGAGATTCAAGTCCCTTTAAGGAGTTGAAACAACTGGAAACAAAACAAAACCAACAAAACAAGAGAACAACATATGTAAACTTTATTGTTCTATGGAGTTAATAAATATTCTGAAATTTTAGCAAAGAAAGGAATGACTGTAGCTGAAGTAGTAAGGTGGGCTCTCCTAGAGGAGAAGTCCTAGCACAGTTGAAAGGAGAGAGAATAGGTCGTTGTTACATGTCTGAGAAGAGCATGAGCAAAAACACGAAGATAGTGTATGAGGAGGAGGGGAGAAGGAAGGAGGCAAATAGAAGTACTGGACTGTTTGAGAAAGGATATCTCTACTGCAGGTAGAATAATGTTCCCCCATGGTGCCGATGACTTAACTTTCATAATTTGTGAATACCTCAGGTTATATGGTAAAGGGAAATTACGGTTGCGGATGGATTTAATGATGCAAATCCATTGACCTTAAAATAGGGAAATTATTCCTGATTATTGAAGAGAGCCTAAAGTTATCACAAAAGTCCCTAAAAGCCAACAAGTAAACAGATGAGTCAGAGAATCTGAGAAGTAAATATAAAAGCAAGATCAGAGGGATGAGATGTGAGAAGTACTCAACCCTAATTCGCTGACTTTGAATGTGGAGAGGGCCGCCAGCTAAGGAATACTGGCAGCCTTGGAAGCTAGGAAAGGTAAAGAAAAAGGTTAATTCCCTAGAGCTCCCAAAAAGTAATGAAGCTCTGATGGGGCCCTTACTATACAAGAATAAGACCCGTGGCATTCTTCTAACCTGTATATAGTGTTGTAAGATGATAAATTTTATATTGTTTACATCATTATGTTTGCAGTTATTTGTTCTTGACGGATTGCCTGAAAGCTTGAAAGCTTGGCTAGCTGTCAACCCAAGTGTACAGGTCAACATTCAAATGAAGAAAGCCATATTTTATTAATGCCCTGAAAATGGAATTCAAAAGAAAATATTACACATTTTCAAATAAAAAAAATATTGTCACTAAATAGATAAAAGTGACATGTCAATGAAGAATATAATATTTTTATAAATTAGAAAAATGATAATACATAAGATACCTTATTTTAATTGTCCTTTACCATTTTTATTTGAGTTATCAGAAATTACGAACAAGTTTTTGGATATCAATACCTTAATTTAGTATGAACTGAATTAACATACAGGGTGGGGTAAAAGTAGGTTTACAGTTGTTTCTATAGAAAATAATATAATAATAAATAATAATACAAGAATGAACTGTTTTGTGTACTCACAACTGTAAACCCACTTTTGTCACACTCTGTATAATACGAAAGTGTAACATGTAGATAAAAATATTTTATTTGAATTACAATTTCAGATATGTACATATAATATACATCACATCATTTAAAAAGCCTTCCAAAATGTGTAGATATATTTATTTGAATTTTATTCTTGAAAGGCATAATTACCATGAGAGATAAAGTAATAATGTGCCAGGGAGGAGGAAAATTTCACCCCTAAACTCTTAGTTCTTATTGGCTAGTCTAACAATTAAATTGGCACAAGACACATTAACAGAAGAAAAAAAAAAATTATACTTCTGGAGGTCTCATAGAAATGGGATCTAAAGAAATGACCAAAGTAGTCAGCTTTTATGCTTTTTAGACAAAGAAACAATAAATGTGTAAAAATTGACAAGACAAAGAAGTTTGGGCTTGGGGTAGTGCATTAGTAAAGAAGCAACAAGGTTTGTTTACACAGCCTTTGATGTCTCTCTACCACCCAGCACAGGGAGAGTAGTTTTCATATGGTAAATTGGATAGAAAGGGGGCTTAGAGTATCCCTGCACTGGCTGTTTCTAAAGTAACTTGAATTCAAAATAATATAGCAAAATGGTACACTTTTGGGTGGCAAATTTTACATCCCCACAGTCCCACCTTTGAAATTTGCCAAAGAAATTTCATAGTCCTAAAGCTGAGCTGGTAGATTATTACATCTCACTGATCCAGTCTCCTAGTCTTGTCAATAGGTCAGTTCAGTTCAACAGTTGTGTTTCATTTTAGGAGGCAGTGATACAGGTGGGCTCACAAGCTGAGGCCCATGGTGCAAGCAATCCAGTATTTAAGTAGAGGCGTTTTTACTGGGGAAAAAGTTGTTAATGTTTAAAACAAATTATAACCCAGTTTTTGAGTTCTGAGGGTAGCCAGTTGAGATTTCTAGATGACAGGGTCAAAACATCTTTTGTAGTTTGAATGTCTCAGGTGATGTCATTGGGTGTTCAGGTAAACTTTGTGAGGGGCCCATACAACAATAGCTATGAAGATTGTCTAAACATGGGCTATTGTGATTATTTCTCTGAAGTTTATATTAAGTTATCTAGCTTCAGTTTAGGGCTCCAAGAAGAAAGGCAATTTTAGTTCTCAATGACTTCAAATCAGGAGAGTGGGAGAAAATGAGAAAACATAAGTTTGGAGAGCTGTAGACAGATGTTTGAGGAAACTAGAAAAATCTAGGATCCAGTCTAGTTTATAAAAACATCTAAAACCTCAAAGACAATTTATAGAACTAGAATCTGTAATCTACAATCATATATTATAGTTCATGCTGAAACATAATTTTCTCTCTACAATTACCCCCATTTTTACCAAAGATAATATAGTAAACGTAATTAGTTTATAAAATAAATCTAACCTTATTATATCTGGCCTCATTATTTACACAAGAGCAGCAAGAAGAGAGCTTGCTCAGATAGGCTTTGTAAAATCTGCTTTACTGGAACTTTCTATAAGGAATCTCACATGGAACTTTTAACAGTCTCTTAAGGCAAGTACTTACCATTAGACTTTGCTTACAATACCTATAGATTTAGGCGAATTTCTCTCTTCCTGAAGTCTCAAAAATATTTTCAGGTGCCTAGGTCTGTCAGGAAGTAAACATTCTAACTCAACTGGAAAGAATGCTGGGAACCCTGTAAGAAAGGTAGCAGACCAGTTTTTTCAAGGGGCTTTATTTACTCTATAAAGTCAACGTTAGTTTCTTAAAACTATCTGGTCATATCTAAGTCTATGCACATTCTCAAATGTGACATTCTATCCAGTGCTTGACAATACCACCAATGTTTCCAGCTGTGTCTTGTTACAAGTGATTCTTATTGAACTGATGTAAATAACTTTACTGTCATGAAAACATAAGAATACTCGCTGAGAGTTTCCAAATTCTGGAGGGATCAGCTAGGGAGGGAAAAATAGTTTCAATTCTACTTCTTTAGGTATAATTTACCAAAATGTTGTAGTCATAGCTTAAAAGAAAATATTTCTTTTTATCTGGAAAACAAAGATTAAAGAACCAGTAATATTTCAAATAAGAAGTCACAAAATTAAAATCATTCTTCTCAATTTACTTAATAACATTTTATTAATTATTGTTGATATTGATCTCTCAGTTAGTAGTTTTATGAAGCTATTAGTTTCTCTATTAATGTGCTGTAAATTCTAACCTAGTTCAGTGGTATCATCTTGTAAGTCATTAGAAACCTGAATCTCCTTGAACCTAAAGCACTTTTGTAAAAGCATCAAAGTAAAGCCATAATTGTCTAAAACTGACAAAAGACTTTTTAAAAAAACACCTGTTTGTTATAGATTTGATCAGAGTTCATTATAATGGAATTGACAAGAAAATTTGGTTATTTCTGTGACATTCAACATTGTAAAATAATAACTAGAATTAAAACTAAGAATGTTATATTAGGACATATTAGATTTTTTAAAAAATTTTGTTGATTTAGATAGGGAGGAAGGAGGAGAGAGAGAAACATTGATTTGCTGATACACATATTTATGCATTCAATGGTTGATTCTTGTATGAGTCCTGACTGGAGATCAAACCCACAGGCTTGGTTTATCAGGATGACACTTAAACCAATTAAGCTACCAGACCAGGGTCTGGACATATTAAATTTTTAAGAATTTTATCTAATTTCTATAGAACTTATATTACTAACATATATTTACACAAATATAGAAAGAGTTAGCATCAATTGTTAGAAAATGCTTTCCATGTAATTTAACATATCAAATAAGCTTAATGAATGTAACATCTCTCTTTTTATAAGGAGAGAGAGTAAATCTTTTGAGCTTTTTCAGGGACCCTATGAAATATCCCAAGTTAGCTAGAGGCCAGAAGGAATTTATTTAGAATTTGATTTTGGAAATTTATGAAAACTATCAAAAGCTTTGGATATTTGACTAAATGGGGTCACAGATCATTATGAAAGAAGACAATTATCTATTTAACCAAAGTCACACTAATAGATTTCAAAGGCAAATACGGAAGATTATACAGCTGTTAGCAAAATTTAGCTCTTTTAATATTGAGAAGATTTAGTTTTCTTAAGTAATCAAAGACCTAATTAAGACAACATTAAGACCTGATTAAGACATCCTGAAGCACAGAACATTATTTTGGTAAAACAAAATCTTTGCTTTCTAGGCCGCTTACCCCAAAGGCACACAAAACCCTTCATAATCTAATCAAGAGTAAAACAACAGTCTAAGAAAAAATTGTTCTGTTAACAGACAGAAAAACAGATTCTAATTTTGCACCAGATTGTTTTTGATATTGAAATTTATTTATTCCATTAAATTCACTTCAATTTTAGTCAGGGTGACCACACATTAAATTTTCTTTCCAAATATTTCTTTTGTACAAATATTTTAGAATTCTTTTTGTATTTAAATGTTCCCCCTTGTTTCTTCTTTTAGTTTGCCTCTCTTTAGGACAAAAATAACATTCTTTTCCCTCTACCAAAAGTATTTCCATTTCTTATACCTTCTTTTACTGAAAACACACATCCTACTTTTTTGCATTTGAAGTTGTTTCCTTTATTATTTCTAGTAGTTTTAATTACATAGATTAATTAAAATTCTTAACCCTTACAAATTTCTAATGAAAACTACATGCAGGTGTACCTCACAGATACTGTGAGTTCAATTCTAGACTATAGCAATAAAGTGAGTATGGCAATAAAGCAAATCATAATATGTTTGCTGTCTTGCCTTCAATTTGTAAAAAATACACCTGTGAAGTGCATATAGTAAAGTGCAATCAAATGAGGTGTTCCTGGAAGTAACTGTGAACTGTCTGTTATACATTTTTTATTTTTTATTGGCAAATTTATGAATACATTTTATAATTTCTAGAAGTATATGCTTCTGCATAGAACATATATTTTTCTATGTGGTACAAGACATGTTTATTTACAGACCCAAATATCTTTAGTTCCTTTGCAACAAGAGGTCAAAAGCAGACTTGAATGGCAATTAATGTATCAGTATTTTATCTCATTTGGAAATAATACGGACATATACTGAATTCCCCAAATTCCCATTTAATTTAACTTAGCAAAATTCCCAAAGCAGAATTTACTAAAGAAATCTGGGAAACTATCAGAAAAAAAACATTACTGAGAAGTTTACCTAAACCCTTTTTATTTCACTTATATCTATTTAATTTATTTGTTCCCAAAAATCATGTCTAGATTACCTATAGAAACTTTATTAGACATATGACATCAGTCAAAATCTTAAATATTTTTTGCTAAAAAAATTTGTAGTAGAGATACCATGAAGTTATTTGACTAATAAGCCAAGGCAGAATAAAAGTTGTTTATCGGCAGGATATTTAAAGTTGAGAACTCTGAATCATGCCCATTTACTTAACTAAACAAACTCAAAGTAGTTTTGATTTACCAAAATTATCCTAGAATACATGAACTTGAAAGTACTCAACTTATAAGCACTTATTTTTAAGCCAATTAAATAAAACTTTTATAAATTAATTTTAGTGATGACATCCGAAAGTAGAAAAATACCATATCTATAACGTCCATCCATATGTAAAACACATAAACAGACAAAACAAAGATGTCTTTGCTTTCATTTTAAAATGTCATCTATGAATCAGGTACATCATAAAAGTCACTAGTTTATAAATAATTGTGTTTCTGGCAGATAGAAAAGTTAAGGTTACAGTTTGGGTAAGAGAACCTTTAATAGTTTGTATTTTAAAGGCTTCTTTCTTTCTTCTTTTTTTAATTAGTCTCAGACTGCTTTTATTTACCTCATTGAGTGTTTACATTTTAAGGACATGGTAGGATTTATGTCTTCAAAGTACAGAAAATGAAAGCAAGTTTTCTCCTAGGAGGTTTGGAGTATAGTTATCTACTAGACAGAGTCTTAGGGCAATTAGGTATTTACATTTTTTCTTCTTTTTTAAAAGTGCAGGGCAATTGTTTTTTCCTATGTTCTGATATTTACAATGTCTGTATGTGTCTGAAGGAAATAGGAAGAAGTCAGAGTTGATTTTGAGTAACTGAGCTATGCTTCAGTTTTTCTAAAGATTTAAGAAAGAGAGAAATGAACTCTCATCACTTTTGCCTCCACTGAATCCCACAGAGATCTGGGAAGCTGACAGGGTAAGAATTCTTACTTTCTGCTGGCTTTTCTCAGCGGCCCCAGGATCTCTTCATCTGCAGCAGTTCCCGTATGCATTCAGTCGGTGAAGATCCTGCTGACTAGCCAACTGTCAGGGAAGGGAAAACATTATTCTACTTTTCTGGGTTCTTAAGGCTGGTTTAAGAATTAAATGGACATCAGACAGATTAGCCTTCTGATGCAGGGAAGGTAGCTTTCACATTGGAGATTTAATTCCTGTTTCCTGGGAGACACGGAGAAGGAAGTGTCCTGGCTGTTTCTCAAGTCTTTAATTCAAAATAATATGTCGAAGTGGCATATTTGGGGATGGCAAACTATGCTCCCCTACAATGGTTTTAAGGATATTTTTAGGTTGAAACAATATGATGAATGCATAATTATTTTACTTTAATGATAAACTTAGGTCACTAAGAGTTGAATTTAATCCCTTCCTACATAATGCACCTAATGACTTACAAATAACAAACACAAAAGTCTGTTCTAATCATAGATGTATCCTCAGTCCACTATGGTTTTTCCCTTATCAACAGTAACTTTTTTGTTTGTTTGTTTCTTCTTTGAAATTTTAAATGAAAATTGTTTCCAGGGGTACAGTATTTTTACTTAGTTTATCTCTTTCTTTAGATAGATTCCCAAGGACATTTTGCTAATTTGAGCACCTCTTCATCAACCACCTTGAGGCTCTCAGCTGCCTTAACAAATGAGTGTTTCAGACCCCCCAGTCCTCAACGTCTTTCCATAATTGGGAAATTCCTATCTGTATTGCCACTTATTCCATTACCCATATGTGTGTGAAAAACAGCAAGGCGTTGGAATGAACTTTAATATATGGAATGAACATAAACATCAATAATTTATGCCTTTTCATTTCATGGGTTACCTGGTTCTATAGTAAACATTTCAATGACAAAAAAATATGTTTTATAAGGAGGTCTACTTTTTATTTTATTTTATTGATTTCAGAAAGAGGAAAGGAGAGGGAGAGGGAAATAGAAACATCAATGATGAGAGAGTCATTGATTGGCCGCCTCCTGCACGCTCCCGACTGGGGATCCAGCCAGTAACCTAGCATGTGCCCTGACTGGGAATCGAACCCTGATCGCCTGGATCCTAGGTCGATGCTCAGCCGCTGAGCCACACCTGGCTGGGCTAAGGAGGTCTACTTTTTGAGGAAGGAGAAATAAAGGCTCTAACCATTTGTATCATATTTACATTTCAAAAAGAATTATATTACTCTTTATTTCCTGTAGAACTTTTAAAACTTTTAGCATTTAATTCCCCCCCCCCCTTTCTTTTATTCCTTCAGTAATGTTCTTTTGCACTCTGGATGTGTTAAATATTTACCAATGAAAAGATTGAAACTCCTAGACTCCAATTCTCTAAAAATAAACATTTTATTACATATGCCTGAAAAAGAAGATGTAGACCATTTTTTCCAACTACAAAGCATTGTTTGAATGAACACAGAGAATCATATGATACATCCAAATTGAAATTTACATTAAATCTTATAAGGAGTTTCTTACTACAAAAGTATTTCTTGCTTGCTTTCTGGCTGCACCATGAAATTTTTCTCCCAACGTCTGGTCTGTAGATTCTGGAGGTCAAAACTATTTTTATAATAACACTTAAGCAATATCTGCCTTTTTTCACTTCTTTGACACATGCACTTACAGTGCAAAAGCCACAGTGGATGAAATTGATGGTACAAGTCAGGCAAATGGCACTAAACTGTAATAGTAATAACTTGCAGAAAAGTAAAATGACAATTTCACTTAACATAAGTCAGTATTTTATTAAATATATTAAAATACACCTTTAAAAATACTGATCTTTAAAATGTTTTTGCAACAAAATGGGAGATTAATTGTAATTATTCATATTTCAGCATTTGGCAGACATTTTCTTAAAAATGAACAAAGTAAGCATGCCATTCAAGAAAAACAAATGACAGTATTTATATTTAATGATAAAATTTAACCTTTTAAGAGAAAAATAAAATGTTGAAAACCTTGTATCTGTCACTACGAGCTTCCCAATTTTTAAAGACTTTTCTAATTACATTGGTGGTGATATTAACAGATAAAATTTTCTTCTGATATTTTTAAATGAAAAGGTATAACATTTGAAACTACATAATTCAGTGAACTAGTATTTCAAAAGATCAGTTCATAATGTTCCAAATCATTTATGAGTAAAATATTATTTCAAAGTGAAAACTACACCAGTGGATTTCAATATAAAAGAGTGCTAAAGTTTAATGACAAGCCTTCAGATTTCACAGTGCAAGTTACTTTTAAGAAATTATCATATGTTGAGTTTAGTATAGTATCACAAAGAATATCCACTATTACTTAAAAAGACTATTAAAGCATGTTCCTTTTTCTCACTACATATTTGTGAGAACTTTTTCCTCATATATTTCAATCAAAAGAACATATAAAAGTTGTTGGCTTCTACTAAGCCAGCAATTTAAAATATTTACATTAATGTAAATCTATACTACTTATCTCATTAACTTTTAAATGTTCTATAAATGTAGTCATTTTTATATTTATAAGAGATATCATTTTTTATTAATTTTTAATGTTTATACTGTTATTAAATAAATTGATAATTAAATGTTTAATATTTTTATTATTTTAATATGGATATTTTAGTATAATATACTTATAATAAGGACAAGCTCTTTGTGAATCTATATAATTTTTGAGAGAAGGCAAACATTTATTGAATGTCAAGTATTTTCATCTCTTGATCTAAGTATTCATTATACAAAGTTCACTTTGAGATAAATAATTGAGCTGTACATTTTTTTTGCTCTGCCTACCATCACCAACTTGACAATTTTTTCCAAAGAATGCAAAAAGAAGGATATATGTAGTAGAGAATAAATATTCATCTTGAAGAGAAAAATGATTCTATGAGAAAGAAAATATTGTTATAAATTATATTGATCTTTGGGACTTATTTTACCTGCATTTCTATCAATAATGGGAAAAAGTTTTAAAACTTTCAACTAAAAGTAGAAGAAATTTAGATCCCACATAATAATTGCTAATATTTATAGGTCACTAAATACTTGAGGTATAACTTTTTCATGACTAACCTTTCTAGTTCACTATAGCTATAATTTTAGTTAAGCTCTATTGCTATTTATATTTTTAAGAATAAAAAATAGATTTTATTTGTTATAGCTACACTTTTAGATAAGATCTATTGTTATTTACATTTTTAAGGATTAAAAATTTTAGATTCAGATAGGATAAATAATTAAAAATAAAACAGCAACCAAGTGTCGGAGTTTATTGGGAACATGTTTTATGTGTAATCTGAAGTTCTATGCTGCTACAGTTGATGCTTCTTATAGTTTCCTTTAGATTATTCTGACACCATCTGTGTTTCTTTATTGAGTGCAGAAAACATTATTCCACTTCTGAGAATCATATGTTCAAAAATATGTTGGAGAAATGTAAGAGTTTATAAGAGGAAGTATTAAAAATCATTTATGGTTTTGTAAATTAGAATATGGGATTAAAAATTAAGTGCAACGAGAGAACTAATTCAATTTGTTATTTATGAGAAAGATCTGACATACACTTTCTAATGAGAAAATGGGGTGCCCTACAGAGCATGGATTATAGTGAAACAGAAGTGTGATTTAGGTGAACAATCATAAAACTACAGCGTGCAGCAAAAAGTATGTTTACAGTTGAGAGTATGTAAAACACAGTTTATTCTTGTATTATTATTTATATTTTATTGTATTATTTTCCATATGAACAATTGTAAACCTACTTTTGCCACACCTGTATTGTAGAGAAAAAAAGATGAGTTATTTTTAGATAAAGAATTGCTTTATTTTTAATTTATTTTTATTAAATTTATTGGAGTGACATTGGTTAATAAAATTATATAGGTTTTAAGTGTACAACTATATTATATATCATCTGTATATTGCATTATATGTTTGCCACCTAAAGTCAAATCTTCCATCGCCATATATTTGAGCTCCTTTACCCTTTACTATGCCCTCCCACCCCTTTTTCCCTCTGATAACCACCATACTGTTGACCGTGTCTATAAGTTTATGTCTGTTTGTTTGTTTGTCCTGTTTATTTGTTGCTTTCAGATTTATATCCCACATATGAGTGAAATCATATGGTTATTAACTTTTTCTTTCTGCCTTATTTTGCTTAGCATGATATTCTCAAGATCCATCCATGTTGTCACAAATGACAGTATTTCATCTTATGACTAAATGGTACTCCATTGCGTATATGTACCACATCTTTTTAATCCCATCAACAACTATTGAGGACCACTTTGGTTGTTTCCATGTCTTTGCACCTTGAATAATGCTGCAATGAACATAGTGGCGTATATGTCTTTGCAAATAAATGTTTTCAAAATTTTCACCCAAATACCAAAAGGAGAGGTTGTTGAGTTATATGGTAACTCTAATCTTAATTTTTCGAGGAGACTCCATACTGTTTTCAATAGTGGCTGTACCAGTTTACATTTTCATGGGCAGAGAATGAGGGTGCCTTTTTCTCCACAACCTCTTCAATACTTGTTATTACGTGTCTTGTTGATAGCAGCCATTCTAACAGGTAAGAGGTGGTATCTCATTGTAGTTTTGCTTTGCATTTCCCTAATAGCTAGTGAAGTTGAGCAACTTTGCATGTCTTCTTGGGAGAAATGTCTGTTCAGGTCCTCTGCCCAAATTTCATTTGGATCTTTGTTGTTGAGTTGTATGACATCTTTATATATGTGTATTTGGATATTAACCCCTTATCAGAGGTGGTGTTTGCAAATATCTTTTCCCATTTGGTTGGTTGCTTTTTTTCCCCTTTATGGTTTCTTTTATTGTGCAGAAGCTTTTTAGTTTGCTATAGTCCCATTCATTTATTTTTGCTTTTTCTTCCCTTGCCTTTTAGGTCAAAATCATAAAATCCTCTCTAAGACCAAGGTACTAAACTTAAGGAATTGCTTTAAAGAAGGAATATTAGAAATAGCAAAAATGGATCACAGTTAATGATTTGAAAAGACCAATCTTGAGAGTACTTGCTGACAAATTGGAAGTAGTAATAAAAAACTGAATCCAAAGGTAATATAGTACCTTCACTTTAAAATATGTATATGTAATATGTAATTACTATATTATATATTTTGTTATTATATTTTTATAAATAAAATATTTTTTCTAAAAAATCATTAAAATGTAATAGTGTTTACCACAGTTTTTACATCTGACATTGAGTTCTTTCCAATGGTGTCACTAAATTATCACCAATAAAATGTATCTGCTAATTATACCTACTATTATAGCTTTAAATCCAAGAAAATGTTTTTTTTTTCAGATATAACAACTCATTGATAAAACAGTAAATACTTCTTTAGGGTCAACGAATGAAATTCTCTCATTAAAAATCTCTTGTTTGCATCCATTACTACACATAGTTTAGAATTTTTTAACAGTTTTAGTCCTTCCATCTAATTCTTTAGTTCAGACAATATAAATCAACTCAAATTTTTTTCTATGATGCATTTTTATTTTCGATTGTCTTATTAGCTAAGGAATCTAAAAACATTGGTTTTTATTCTCCTGTTTTTCCTAATTTATTTATAACTCCACATATTTTATAATTATCCAAATTCATGACACCTGAAAAAATTATCTATCTGTAGTAATTCATTTATATTTAAATAGTCCACAGTTTTAAGCAGGTACATCAAAAGTAATTTTAGTAGCAGTAAAATATTTGGGTAGATATGTTTCTCTGTTTTTGAATCTATATACTATGCTTTACAAAGAAATTCTAGGATATAATTCATTAGCCAATATACAAAGAGCAGTTTATGAAACTAAAAAATAAAAGATAATGGATTCTAACTTTTCATTAAGAATATTTGTGCAGTAAATAATCATTAAAATATAATTTCACACTTTCTAAATCTCAAAAACCTGTTTTGTCAATGTAGACAATGTTGGATTGAATTACTCTAAAAATGCACAAATATTTACAACTTTCCTATCTGTCCTTTTGGATAATGGATATGAAAGCTTACTTTCTAAACTGCAAAGTGCTCTTTAAATGTAAGATATTTTATAAATTTCATTTTACAATTGACAATTGAAAATAAAAACTGTTTCCTCTGTCCTTTCTTTAAAATAAATATTACAGTTTTCTTTTTTTCTTTTTCAGATCTTGGCATTGCCCCAGATCATCAGCAATTCTTCAACTTACCTGCAATAAGTTTAGTAAGCAAGTTATTAAATTTTGTATTAATAGCATGGATGTCATGTGACCTAGACTATTTAAATTTTGTTGGCTCTCTCTTATTGTGGATTTCAAGAAGTTCAATAAATCAATGCTTTCTAAAGTCAATTAATATTTTCTATTTATTTTCACTACTTTGTCTTTCATTTTATATCTTTTAAGAAGCTTAAACTGACAAGATGATAAAAGTGTTGATTTCTGTTTCCTTCCTTTTCTTCTTCGAGATTTACAGAATTTTTCAATGGAGATATTTTAATAATCACTCAAGTAGTTGAGTGCCAATGCAGGCATTATTATCTTTTGATATTATAGCCAAATAATCAATTTAGACTACCTAAAACAGATATGAATATGTAGAACTAAAAAGTACAAATGAGAGTTTCCCAATGTGACATTTTCAAAGTACTATGTAGAAACCTGTTTAAACATAATCTAAAATCTATATTTTAAAATTATATTTAAATATCTATAATTAAATACTAATACTGACATTTAACTTCACCTATTAAAGGCTTTCAGAACTCATTAACCCACAACTGTCCACTAAGCTTTTTTGTTCCCTGCACTTCTCTGAGTAGTAGCGATAGGAAAGAAAAGAAGAATTAATGACTGCTTCTAAGAAGTATGCATACTGTAGAGGATTCAGACATATAACAAATACATATGTTTTTGTTGTAAGAGAACATAGCCTGAACATCCCACCAAGGCTTTGTAAATGAGTCTTCCTACAGGAGAGAATGCTTAAATTGATAGCTGAACAAAACTCAGGAGAAGAGTTAGTAGAAGAGAATTCTAACCAGGAGAAAGAGTGTCTTTCAAAGTATTGAAAGATCAGGCACATGGTGTCATTAGGAAAACACAAGGAGTTCTAAATAACTGTAGTGCATATTACAAGAAGAAATAGCATAAAGTAGGCTACAGAGCTTATCAGAGGCCAGGTCAAGTAGATGATGTTATGCATCTGGATTAGACCCTGCGGCAAAGGGGAGACTTGGAGATCTTTGTAAGAGGTGAATACATGCTCAGATTTGCATAAGTGTGGACAATGCAATCCCAGGTTTATGAATTATTGGTCAAGAAGATCAGGTGTGAGGCAACCTCAGTAAAACAAGATATAGTGGCCTTACTTTTATGAAGATGGGAAAGATGAAGTGATTTGGATAGATATGTATGTTAAAAACAATACAGATAAACCAGAAAAATACTTCTTTGGCTAAGAAGTATAAGTTATATTTTGATAAATATCACTGCCAGAAAGTTTTCCAAAGAGGATTTCTCTTTTAACACAGAGTTATGTGTTCATATAAGAACATATACATGACGTGGTTCAATCTGCAAAGGAATAGAGTAAGACTATTTACAACTTGTATAAGCTTATATTTACAGAATTTATTATTGTGCACTGACTCCACCACCTCAAAGAAATGTGTGTATTATTCACCATTAAATAATGCTTACCATTATTTGTTAGCTGTTGTGTAAGTCAAGAAAATACCCAAGAATTTTTAAAAATTTATGAACATTCTAATTTTCCCATTTAGGCTTTATTTTAATGATATAATCTTACTAGAAAAGAATCTGTTTCATAGACCTCTTTGAAATCATCTCCTAAAGTCTAGCTTTATCACATAATCACACCTCTCTTTTTATAATGGCTTTTGTTGATATAAATAGACAAGCTAAGATTGAGTTCCATTCAGTGATAATAAGTTAACTATACATGGTACAGTTAATTTTTGTTATTAAGCAAAATGAATGAGGCACTGTTTTATTCTTGCTTAAGACTGAAAGCTTTTTAGATTACATGTGCACATTAGTAAAACATTATACCCTGAAAAAGTATTGGCTGTTTTTTACAAAAAGAGGCTGCTACTTTAACTACATTATGTTAAAGTTGTTTTTTTAAGAAATGAATTATGGGCCACTACTTTCATTTTTAAGAAAGTTCTCTTCTTTATTCTTAAATGAAAAGTCTAAAGTTAATTGCACTAACCTATCATTTTCTTTTGCAGATTGCAACATAACTCCTACAGAATTATATAACATTCATGTAGATCATTTTTTCCAGTGCGCTTTACATACCAACTTCATTAGCAGAAAAAAGCCGCACCATTAAATGAAAAAGGAACCACCCTTTTCATCAAGCTTTCCTCTATACCAGACCCTCTGCATTCTTCTGTGTGGCATTTTAACCTCACAATTTCTCTGTAACGATGTTTTACATTCTTAAAGATACATTTAATATTTGTTTTTGGAAAATATCTTGCCTGAAAATAGTATCAGACAATTCAAAGACAAACCTATAGTTTCAGTTTATTGGAAAATATTTTTTCAATGTTTTCTTAGCCATGTGACGTAATCTTTATATCCCCAAAGCAGATGGGTGATATAAGGGGTTTGTGTTCAGAATCATTAGATAATAAAAATCATGAAGATTTTAGTTAAAATATATGTTGAATTGATTAAATAAAAGTAAAAGAATTTCTATATAAAATTATTATTTTTGAGTGACTTGGCACATGCTACCTGTTACATGTGACTTGTTCATACATCACTATGGGAAGAGCAAACTTATTTGGATCTATTTAACAAATACCTATTCTATGAAGGACCTAGTATCTAAGCTCATAAATTTCTCTAATGAGAAAAGAAGTCTGGCAAGTCAACATATGGTCCCTTGACAATTCATTAAATAGTTATATCTTCTTGTGCAGTGCCAGATGATGAAAATTAGAGCAAAAAGATTTGGCAAGTTTGGGCAGTTGGTCCTTAGAACTATTTTCAATACCAGCTCAGAGGCTACTCTAACTATTACCACTGCTTTTCTTGTACTCAGCTAAAAGATTTATTCTTATGGTATGCTCAATGTACCATCCTGACTGAGAATAGGAAGCTTGTGATCAGTCAGAAGTCCATCCTCTTTTTTCCAGCAGTGAGGTTCCACTAGCCTGAATGAAGTGGTACATCACAAAATATGTTGTGAAGTCCATTGGTGGCTTCAACATAGAAAGTTGAGGCTCAATGGAATAAGAGTGTCATCTGTTTCCATTTTGCTGGTATTTCCATGCTTGTGATGGGAGTGAATTATGAAAGCATATCATCACTTTGAAGATTGTTAGCAATGTTTTCCATATCAACAACTACGTGTATCCTTTGGACAAGAACATACAAGACAACTTCAGCATCATGACCAAAGTGTATGTATATCTACCATGAAAAGAAAGTAGATAATCATTCTGGAACACTGGGATTTGATGGCTACTGGGATTTGATGGCTACTGGGATTTGATGATGATACAGAACATCATCCCTGTATTCAAAGACACTACTAAGTCTTTAGGCAAATGAAAATTTCATTTACGTGGTCTTGTGTGTACCAATCCCAAATATATCTATTTTTTAAAGATCTGTTCTATAGTCTTAAAAAAGTTGCCAGAGTACTTTTATGTCAATAAGGTAGAGAAGCAAACATTGGATGGACCATTGAAGGATAGCCTGGGTTACACTAAGATGAGGTTGTTACCTGTAAATTAATAGTGAGATCCACTATTTCTGCAGTAAAAATCATTTTGGCTACAACCATAGTGGGGTTTAACCTCATCTCCATTATCAGTCCCCTAAACAATTCAAAAGGAAAAGTGGCACTCAGATGTTGGGGAGACATCGGTCCAACTCTTTTTCCATGATATTGGAAACTTTTCATCTTCTGCTGATCCTACCGTAGGACAAACATGGCCAGGAAATGAAGCCTACATAAGATCTGACTGTGAAAATCAGCAGGGATTCTATCCACCAGGGAGAGAAATGAGTCTGCTAGAAATCCAGGTGCCCTCTTAGAAGGTCAGAGCATGATATCTTGTTTGCTGCCACTCACCCTGAGCTCCTGCATAGGGAAGGTGAGTAGACTAGAGTTGTGTAAGGGGAGACTGAGTTTTGTGGATCCAGGGAGAGAGCTGAAGTGACAGCCACCAAGGTCCTTGTGCTGAGTCCCTATCCCACTCTGCAGATGTCATCTTTCTTAGGTGGAGCACTCATCTAAGAAAGGCATCAGCCAGAGGCAATGCAAAAAGCCCACCTTCTGGAACCCCTATCACCCCACCCTGTAGAGCTCACACCTTGCTGAGATGTCAGCTGCCTAGGCCAGGGCATAGAAGTCTGGGTAGACTCAAGTGGGGACCAGTGATTGAACTATGTGGCTTTGGAGCAGGGCCATTCCCTCACTTTCAGTTCAACCTGACCAGCACCACCCTCTCATGGAAAATCAACTAAGCCTCCTCACCCTGTGTAGCCCAAGATCTCCAGGAGGTCTGAGCAGGATCAGGAATAGACAGCTGTGTGGCATGTTTTTCTTACACTCTCAACCAGTGCAGAGCCCTCCTTTTACACAGACAAATCTTGGTCAGTTTGGGCCTGATGAACTTCGCTGGTCTCTCCCTGATGACTCCCTGAGGCCCTGTCCTACTACAAAGGTCTGCAGGAACCCAGTGGATGGCAGCTAGCCTTGGTGTACTCTGGGACCTGGGTGGCCTCAGACCCAGCACTGGTACTGAATTTGAATCTTTATCAATCTGGTGAACACCACTCGCCCCTATATGTTGACTCACTGACAACCTAACTCAAACTTGCATATTTCCAGAGGCTCTTTCAGTGACTGAGCCTGACAGGCAACCAGCAGGTGGAGGTTGGTGGAGGCAGATCTCAGGGTGCTTTGGGCCTTTGCTGACATGCCTCTGGGCTTGGTACTGGTGGAAGCCAGCCTTAATACATAGCTTGACCCTTCCTATGTGCACTCAGCTTTAGCAGAAATCTCCATGAACTGTGGATGATTTTGTAGCTCCAAACAGATTTCCCAGAGCCAGTCACAGGCAGTGTCTGACTTTGACTTGCACCAGAGTCTCTCTCTCAAGAGTCAGTGAGAGCCAACAAATCCAGTGGCAAGTTTCAGAAAACATCACAGCAGGACACAACTAACTACAAAAGTGAAACATCCAAAAAAAGGTCTTGATAAGCACCAGACCCTGCTGAGGCAAATTCCTCATCACATGTTCATCACCCACACAGGAGCTTGTAAACTGTGCTCAGGGTCAATGCTCACAGTCAGCCTGCCTGAAGGTCAACCCCACCCATAGACACCTACTTACATAAGACCAACCTAGCAAGATTAGGAGGCATAGTGAATCTACCTAATTTACATAATAAACACAGAGAAATAGCCAAAATTGGGAGACAAAGAAAGATGCTCCAAATGAAAGAACAGGAGAAATCTCCAGAAAAAGGACTAAGTGAAATGGAGGAAAGCAAACTACCAGATATAGAGTTCAAAAAATTGTTATGAGTGTACTTAAAGAACTTAATTAAAACTTCAAATGACATGAAAAAAAAGAGAGAAACCATAAAAAAAAAAAAAAAAATCAGCCAGAAATGGAAATGGAGACTACAATATTTGAAATAAAGAATACACTATCTGAAATGAGGAATAACCAGTAGGTTGGATAAAGCAGAGGATAGAATCAGTGATTTGGAAGATGAGGTGGCAGAAAACACATAATCACAGCAACAAAAATTAAAAATTAAAGAAGGAAGATAGTTTAAGGGATATTTGAAACAACACGAAGCATAACAATGTGTTACAATATTGTAAATCTGGTATAGGGGTACCAGAAAGAGGAGAGAGCAAGGGATTGAGCACCTATTTGAAGAAATAATGACTAAAACTTCCCATACCTGGTAGGAAAAAAATAAAGAAAGAGATACAAGTTCAGGAGGCACAGAGAATCCAAAACAAGATGAACCCAAATAAGCCCACATCAAGACACATTACAATTAAAATGGCAAAGGCTAAAGACAAAGGGAGACTCTTATAAGCAGCAAGAGAAAGTTAGTTATGTGCAAGGAAGCTCCCATAAGACTGTCAACTGATTTCTCAACAGAAACATTTCGGGCCAGAAGGGATGGGCACAAAATATTCAAAGTGGTGAAAAGCAAGAATCTACAACCAATACTACTTTGCCCAACAAAACTATCATTTAAAATTGAAGGATAAATAAAAAGCTTCCCAGATAAGAAAAAACTAAAGGAATTCACTACCATAAAGCCGGTATTTCAGGAAATGTTAAGGGTCTTCTTTAAGAAGAAGAAAGAAAAAAGAAGGAGAGAGAGACATAGTTATAAAGAATAAAGTAGTAATAAATACATAACTCTCAATAGGTACTTTAAATACAAATGGCTTAAATGTTCCAATTAAAGACATAAGGTAGTTGAACAAATAAGAACACAAGACACAGACTACAAGTAAAGAGATGGAAAAAGGTATTCATGCAAATGAATACACAAAGAAAGCTAGGGCAGCAATACTTATACCTAACAAAATAGACTTTAAAAAAAACTATAAGAGACAAAAAAAGGACACTACATAATGATAAAGGAAGTGATCCAATAAGGGATATAACCTTTGTAAACATTTATGCAGCCAACATAGCAACATTTAAATATATAAATCAAATATTTGTAAACAAAAAAGGAGAAATCAAGAGTAATTCAGTCAAAATAGAGGATTTTAACACCTTATTGACATAAGCGAATAGATATTCTATTACCAAATATCAACAAGGAAACAGTGGCCTCATATGACACACTAGATGAGATGGATTTAATTGATATCTTCAGAGTATTTCACCTCAAAGCAGCAGGATATACATTATTTTCAAGTGCCCATGGAACATTTTCTAGGAAAGACCACATGTTAGAACACAAAAGAAGTCTCAATAAATTTTAAAAGATTGATATCATATCAAGCATCTTCTCTGACCACAACGGAATGAAACTAGAAATCAATTACAAGAAAAAAACTTAAAAGCACACAAAGACATAGAGGTTAAATAACATATTACTAAACAATGAATGGGTTAACAATGAGCTCAAAGATACCTTGAAACGAGTGAAAATTAGAAAATAATGACCCCAAATCTATGGGACACAGCAAAAGTAGCCCTAAGAGAGAAATTCATAGCATCACAGGCCTACCTCGAGAAAGAAGAAAAATCTCAAATAAACAGCCTAACTTTACACTTAAAGGGACTTAAAGGAGAACAAACAAAGCCCAAAGTGAGTAAAGAAAGGAAGTAATAAAGATCAGAAGGGAAATAAATAAAATAGAATTAAAAAATAGAGAAAAGATCAATGAAACAAAGAACCATTTCTTTGAAAAGATAAACAAAATTGACAAACTTTTAACCAGAATCATCAAGAGAAAAAGAGGACCCAAATAAATAAAATCAGAAATAAAAGAAGAGAAATAACAAGTGACACCACAGAAATACAAAGAATTATAAAAAAAAATATTTTGAACAGCTATAGGCCAGCAAATAGGACAATCTGAGAGAAATGGATAAATTTCTAGAAACATTCAATCTCCCAAAAACTGGTCAAGAAGAATCCTCCAGGAACTACTTTTTAAAGGGAAAAAGCCACAAAAATTCAAATGACCTGTCTGTACTTGCTGTCTCTAATTTTATTCTTCCCATTTTCTTTTGAACGCCCTCCAAGGAGGCTCTACATAAACTTACTTCACTGAAGTTACTATTTTCAAGGTTACCAATAACCTAAATATTGCTAAGTCCAAAAGACAACCCCCAACCTCCATCTTACTATCATCATATTTTGACAACATTAATCACTTCTTCCTCTTTGGTAGATGTTCTTCATTTGGCTCCATGGTCAGTATACTCTTCTACATTTCCTCCTTAACTTACTGTCATCTCCCTTCATAATCTTTTTCATTTTCATTTTCTGATTTCTGGTGATTTCTCCAATATATAAATGTAGGAGTGTACCTAGACTCTGTCCAAAGGCCGCTTCTTTATGCTATCTATATTCACTTATTTAGATGTTAAGTTTCATGGTTTTTGAATACCACCTACATATCAATAACTCTCAATTTTTAATGTTAAGCCCTGACATTTATTCAAATTTCAAAGTTATGTATTGAAATACCTACTCACACTCAACATGATACCCAACAGAAACCTCATGCTTAACATATCCCAAATGGAAATCGGATTTTATTGCATCACTCTTCCCACAATCTTTCCCCTCTCAGTAAATCGCTATTTTATCCAAAAATATCTCAGGCCAAAACAATCAAAGTTCAACAACAAAAAATACCTTGATGTCATTTTTAATTTTTACCTTTTTATTTTACTGCAGATTAACCTGTTTATATATTAACCTGTTTATATATACTCTTGGCTTTACTGTAAAAATATGCAAAATCTTTCTATAATTACACTTCTGCCTGAAGTGTTGGCATAATTTCCCAACAATTTCTCTGATTCTGTCTTTGAGGCCCTAAAGTCTATTCCCAAAACAAACGGAGCAATCTTTAAAAAAAGGACATTATATCATATCATATCATATCTCTGCTTCAAAACCTTCAATGCCTTTCAAATATAGCTATGTGCCCAGAAACTTTGAGATATACTATATCTTACAGGATTTCTCCCCCTCCCATGGCCTCATCACTTTTATTTTGTTTACTACATTTTTCCCCATTTAGTTTACTCCTCCCACACAGGTTTCATTATTAATCCTCTAAAAATCCTGGTATTCACCTGCTTTGGAGGATTTGCACTTGCTTTTCACTTTGCCTAAAATATTCTTCTTCCTCATAAATATAGGTTTTTTTCCTCCTTTCATCCGTCAAAGTTATTGTTCTTAAAGTGGCCTCTCAACCTGCCCTCCCGTTCTTTTCTCTATATATACCACTTGGCAGACATTGTTCTGATATACTCTGTATTTTATTTTATTTTAATTTTTTCCCCATAATTTAATGTAAGAACAACAATGGATGAGAATTTTGCCACCCCCCCCTTTTTTTTGCTATAACTCAATAAGAGCATCTGGCATATAGCTGGTATGCAATAAATATTTCCTGAATGAATGATTTCTTCTATTTTGCCTTTGCAAAATGGATTTATTTTGCCAAGATTAGATTTACTAGATCTAGAATTTCATATAGATAGAAAATGCAATACATATTCTATTGGATCCAGCTTCTCTCAGCACATTTTTTAAATCTATTCATACTGTTGAATATATTAGTAAGTCACATATATTGGTGAATAGAATTACTTTAGAGAAATGTACTACACTTGGTTTGTCCATTCGCATGTTGAGGAAGAAGAATGTGTTGCTTCCAATTTGAGTCTACTATAAATAAACTACTAGGATTATTTATGTCACAGTATTTTTGGTCACATACATCCATTTACCTTCAATAAATACTTAGAAAGTAGAATTGCTAATTCATAAGAAACTACCAAATGATTACCAAAACTGTACCATTTTGCATTCCCTCCAGCAATATATGAGAATTTTGGTTGCTCCGAATCATCGCCAAAACTGGTCTTTTAATTTTAATTTTTGTCCATTCAGAGTTATGTGTAATGTTATATTTTAATTTTTTAAAATTTATTTTTATTGTTTACAGTATTACAGATGTCTCCCATTTACTCCCTTTTGCCCCTTCTCCACCTGGCCCATAATTGTTTTATCACATTGCAAAAGCCTATGCCAAAATATCTAAGAATAACTAATCTAGTCACATTTTTCACCATGTCTTCTAAATCAAATAAGTTACCAGCTCTTTATAAACAATTTTATTCTCATTATTTTAAAAGTGGCTAAGTGTTACAAAATGCTGCTGTAAATTGTGCAGTCTCTGTTTATAGTAATTTGTCTCACTCTCTAAGCTAAAAGACAAAAATTGGGTCCATTTGACCAAATTACATGTGGGCTAGAACTTGGAGCAGATTTAACTCACTGCCACATACAGGAGTACAGATGAGCAGAGACAAGGAGTAGAGTCCACAGATGGCTAAATCTAGAATCATAGACATGTTTGAAAACTAAGAAACTAAATCTGAAAGCTTATTTACGTATGCATTTAATTGCAAATACAAAAGGTGTGTAACTGAAACCAATTTTTTTAATATAATTTTTTTAATTGATTTCAGAGAGAGGAAGGGAGAGGGAGAGAGAGAAAGACTAAAATGAGAGAGAATAATCGATTGGCTGCCTCTTGCATGCCCCCTACTGGAGATCAAGCCCGCAATCCAGGTATGTGCCCCGGCCTACAGGTTCACAAGTCTATGCTCAACCACTGAGCAACACTAGCGGGGCTGAAACCACAAAATTTGATGGAAAATCATCATTTGTAGAATATGATGTGGCTGTGTACCCGAGAAACCCAATTAACAAAGAGTTATTAAATAAGTTCTAAGAGCAAGACAAATAAGGTAATGAAAATATGAGAAGAATTCTCCCGGAAAGAGTCCTCAACCACAGAAGACTTTAAACAAAAATCTATTTCTTATAACTTAGTGTATGGCTTTATCAACAGCATTTAAGTGGCAGGTGACAAAGCTACTCTAAAAATAGTTAGCATACAATGTAATAGTAGGAAATACAATAGAGAGAGGTGAAATAGGAAGGTAAGTTTGGCAGATACATTTATACCTTAAGAAAAGGATCCTGATGAGAACTGACAGTGGCTCTCTGACCAGCATAGGGAAAGTTATTTTTTAAAAAGCAACAGCAAGAGAGAAAGTTGTGAATTCTCAGGGGAAAATAATACATTCCCTTCATTTGGCAGTATTAAGAAGATTATTTGATGCAAAGCCACAAGTTGAGAGTTGGCTGAGAAGCTTATGATGACTTCATGGCCCATAAATTCTCAGAAAGCAACAAGTATAGCAGATCGCACTACAAGCACCAGGCCAACAGGCGGTGTTGGTGAGGAGACAGCTGCTCTTCCAGGATATAATGGAGAGCATTTTCAGCTTATTTCTAAGATCCATTGCCTACTATGTGGGCGGGAAAGAAAGACGGAGCATACACTGATGAAAAAGTGTCCAGGACTGGCTTAGAGAAGCCCAGATTCAGTTTAGTTACTGAAATACTGAACAGAAGGGGATTGTTAAATCTGAATCTAAAACAGCACACACCCCAAGGTTCCACAAATGAGTGATGACTCAGCATTACAAAGGCTGTGATGGGCCAAAAAACTGCTGTGTCTTTCTGTACAGGCACAGTTAGTATCTACTTTGGGTGAAAAATTGTGCTTTACAGCTCATTAAATTTCTTAATAAAAATGTGTGGTGCCTTGCTATCCTGTGTCAGATACTGCAAGGTTCATTGGGAGAGAATCTGCTATGGAGCAACATTCCAAGATTTGAATTTTCTACAGAAATTCATAAAAGATAGCTTCTATGGTGTATAGAAGCTTAGAGGAACGAACCTATAATATTCCATTTTGCTCTGCAAATTTGTGAAAGACTATTTAATTTTTTGTACTGAGGATAAAGAAGGGCCAGGTATATTTTGAAACAATGCAAGGTGAGAGGGAATATCCCTGACTCTGTTTAAGATAAAATAAATGTAGAAGCAACTAAATCTGAAAGCTTATCCATGTCTGAATTTAATCATAAATATAAAAGTGTGTGACTGAAACCACAAAACTTGGTGGAAGAGCATCAATTGTAGATCATGAAGTGATTGTGTAACTGAATTTCACAGATACAGAATGACACAGAAAGCTGAGGACAGAATTCCAAAATTACAAAGAACCACAACAGATTTAGAAACTGGATTTTTCAACATCAGGATGAATATCCTGACATTTTGTTCAAGATATTATTTCTTGATGCATGTAGGGTCTGCCCTATGTATTGTATAATTTTAGCTGCATTTATGATCACTACCCACTAGATGCTAGTAGCACTCTCTCCTCTGTGTTTTAGAAATGTTCCCTGAAGGACAGAATTGACCTCAACTGAGAGCCACTGCTTGAGGCAAGAGACATTTGGCAATGTCTATAGACATTTTTGGATGTCACAACTGGTGGTGGGGATGTGTGCTACAAGCATCTAGATAATATAGACCAAGAACATTGCTAAACACCTTACAATATACAGAACAATTCCCTACACAAAGAATTATCCAGCTTACATATCAGTAGTGCTGAGGTTGACTAACCCTATCTTAGGGTAATCAAATTAAAATTCTGTCCTTTAAGAGTAGATCTCTGTGAGCAAACACGTTTTCATATAAAACAAACAAGAATAATTTGAGGTGTAGAGGAGTGAAATGCTAAGAGATTGAAATTGGATCCTAAAATCACATCAAAAGTAAACCTTGAGAACATCAAACATAACAAATATTAGGAGATCAAAGTGTTTGAAATAACACTGAATTTTTCTATGGTCCCATCTCAATTAAACAAGGTGCAAAATTTTTCAATATGATGCAAAAAGAAATCAGATTAGATTTTCCAGCAAGTGTAAAGCAACCAAGGTGCAATAAATATTAGCTTCCATCCTATTGGTGAACTGCTATAGGTAATGTAGAGGGAGAAAATTTGCAAATGCAAATTCTTTTAAAAAGTTTAGAGTGGAATGGTACAGCTTTCTCTGCATTGATCTCAATGGCTCCAGAGTATATCTCTGGTACACTGCTCAAGGGACATTACAGAGGATGTTTCCAGAAATGGAAATTTTACTGAATGGTAGATGATCATTTTCCTTCCAAAGTAGGATGCTCTGTGAAACCTGTGGTTTTTGCACAAGTTAGAACTCCAGCCATTCCAGTGAATATTGCCAGATCTAAAAATTTTCTCCAAAACAATATAGGTATCCTCCTGTCTCATGTGCTCTGCCATTGAAGCACACATCACAATATCTGTTCCTTCATTTCTAGCTATGCTCATAGTTGTCAAAAAGGCATCGCTTAAAATAATAATTTTTTAGTACTAGGCCCTTATATCCTAACATTGCTAAGTCATCAAGAAATGTTCTACATATGTGACAGTTCTATAGAGCATTTTAACCCCCTGGTCAGACTTGAGCTGTAAGAGTCAGAGAATGCTAAACATTTAGAAAAAACATCTCATACTATTGTGTGTAGGAAGGCAAAAGATATTTGTCTAAAATCTCTCTCTTTAGAATAGTATTATTTTTAGATGGTAAATTCCAAGAAAGAGCAGATTTGGGAAAAACAAATAGAATTTGCCCTTTGTAAGAGATATTTTACATTTATAAAGGAAATATCCATTTGTAAGGGTGTTTCAAAGTATAAGAGGAGAATAGCTCTCTAAAAACTAATCAATGAAGAAGGCCAGAACTTAAATCTGCGTAGCATTCTTACTCTTGTTTACTGTGCTTTTCCTTGTAACCTCCCATAACTGACACCCCACCCTCAACATCTTTTGTCTTTGGCTAAAGGTATCATTTAGGGTAATATCTTCTGCCATTTTTGTGAGTTGCTCAGTTTTCCTGGGTCTCTTTCATGTATATAGAAGGTATACTTGTTATTAAACTTTAATTTATTTTTTCCTGTTAATATATTTCAAGTCAATTTGATTATTAGACCAGTTAGAAGATATAGGATTTTTTTTTTTTTATCCCAGACATGAGTAAACCAGAAGTATAAGGCACTAAAAAAGGTGCTGAAATCAAAAGGAATGCAAATAACTGAACTTTGATTCAGAAACTTTGGCTTACGACCTGATGAAAGTCACTCATTTTTCAACATTATATGAGAAAGTCACTTCTGAAGAAATGAGATGACCAGAGTTTTCAACCCAACTTCTTGACATTCTGTATCTACATGCCTCAGTTATGTTAGTTACCTGGTTTGAACCTCAGTTTTTGTATTGTTGATGGAAGAAGTCCAAAACTGTAGAAAGCTTTATAGGAAATTGTTTGAGCCAAGATCTAAGGACATGCTCAGAAGTAAGTTATCAAACGGATTGAGAAAATGCTTCAGAGAATGACAATTTTGCCGCTTATTTTATACATTTAGAATCAAAGAAGGTATAAAAAAAGTTATGTGAAATCTGTTTGTTAACAGTGAACAGCACCAGATGTTAAACATTGGTCCTTGAGTTTGACTAAGAAAAGAATTCAGAACCAATAAATTCGAATACAAGCAAACAGCAAACATTTATTTAAAAATTCACAGGGGTAGAAGTGAGCCATGAAAAAAGTGATTTGGGTGGGCTTCGTGGACTCAGGAAGCACGTTAAGAGGCAAAACAAGGGCCCCTGGAGCTTAGGAGAAAGAAAGGCAAAGAAAACATGCTTGGGGAAATAAGAGGGGGGAATGTTGGGGCATGCTCTAAAGAGAGAGCAAGCGCATGCTGAGTCTTTTGTCTTGAGGGTTTTTACCTGGCAGTCTCAGGGTAGGATCTTAATAGAATATTCACCAGCTTTCCAGGTGTGTCCTTTCAGGGTGGTGGTCTCAGCATCAGGGTGGGGGGGAGGGGCGGTCATTAGTCACTGCAGCTGGTCTGACGTCAGCCATGGTGTCACTCCACCTGGCCTTGCTGCTTTTCTGGGCCTGGAGCTAAAACACAACTGAGGACTAGATGTTATTTCTAGTTTGATCAAAACTCTGTTTCTGTGGTCAACATACCTGAGGCTTTGTTCTTAAGATTATTTGATGTGGGTCAGAACCTCATAGTCCTGGGGGCTTAATGCTTAAGGGAGTGGTTTTGCAAGGGCTTGTATGGGAGTTGCATGGCCCTCCTTGTTTCTTCTCTAAGGGGTCTACCACATGACTAGGAGAGGAAAAGTCAGGGGAGGGTCAGAACCACATGACCAGCAATATGAAAGGTCAGGATGTCTAAACTGCATGAACAATGATATGCTAGGGGTGGAAAATGTCACTTTGGTGATAAGGTCCCACCCTGCAATACTTGTCCTCCCAGTTTTGCCTTTTGCTAGGCACCCAGGGCTTTCTGCCCTGATGACCTTCCATACCCTGCCTATATTCCTACTCTGCTCATATCTGTCTAACTGCCTCCTAGATCATGTTGGTGTTAGATTAAGGAGGTGGTGGAAACCAAAGCAAGAATCAGATAAAAAGCAAATGGAGAGTTACATGCTTCCTTTACATTCTTTTTTACAGGATAGCTGAACACCCAACATTTACAGCACATAGAGGTGGTTGTGGGCCACAAGATAACAAATGAGTTTCTTGGTCTCATGCTATATGTGGTCTTGTGCTCTGGTGCCACTGGTTGTACCTTTGAGGACCTAGAAAAGAAAATTACTCTGACATTTCAAAGGTATATTATCCTAAATGCATAAGAACAATGGATAGGGCTCAATGAAGGTAAAGACTGACCTTTGCTAAGGAAGTTATTAGCCTTGGCCGTGACTACTCAGTTAGGAATTTTTCATCAGACTATCCTGTGTGGTAACTTTCGGTCATACAGTTTGTAAGGCCAGCCATTCAGTCCCCCTGTATCAGGTTCATTACATAGCCCCATTTTTTTTTGTTCACAAAATCTTCAAAATGGTGATATCAAAACATGCCCTGACTACTCACAGCAACTGTTAATTAAATCATTAATGTAAATATCCTTCAGAAACTATCAACTAGAGTGAAGTATTTGAGGCAGGTAATCACTTTTAAGTTTGAAACAAGACAAAACTATTTTCTTTCTCCATTGTTATTCAACATTATATTGATATCTTAAATTAATAAATATTAAAAAATAATATGTAAAATCTAAATATCCAAACAACTTCTGAGTTTTCTTGAGGTCTTATCCTAATTAAGCAAGGACCACACAATACTTTTAATAAATAATGCATAGAGAGATTAGATTTGAATTTCCAACAATTAATATAAAGCAACACAGGTGCAATCAAGATTAGTATCCATGCTTACATTAGTATCCAATGCTAAAAATTAAAAGACAAAATGTTATTACTTTTAAGTATGTATTTGTAAACTTAAGTATACAATACATATATAAAATTGTTAAAATACAAACTTGTTTAATACAAAATAACACAGACACACACACAAAAGAAATAGCTGACAAAGAATAGAAACAATTGATTAGAAAGTATAATGAAAACTGATTCTATTAACCAGAAAAAAATATTTTTTTAAAGAAACAGATTTTAAAATATCAAGGACACATTTTTGGAAATTTTAAGCCTAAATAATTAATTAAATAAATGTATAAATGGGTTTGCATAATATGTTTCTGGAAGTAATGTATTTAAAACATCACT
The DNA here is from genome assembly GCF_964146895.1 of Miniopterus schreibersii. NCBI lineage: Eukaryota > Metazoa > Chordata > Mammalia > Chiroptera > Miniopteridae > Miniopterus > Miniopterus schreibersii. The sequence goes on along the minus strand of NC_138106.1, from coordinate 61,634,978 downwards.
TTTCATGCTCCTTTGTTAAGATTCTGAAGGTAACTTTTGCATGTTCACCTTTGCTTAGCCAGAGTCTTCCATTCCGGTGCCTTCCAGGTGGGGGACAGTTTCCCCCACATTTTCACTATGCTGGAAAATTAACCTATATTATTGTTTATCTTCATATGGTATTCAAAATAGAATTCCTTACACAGCATCTAAAATTTAAAGCAATCTTGTCTTGGATATTCATCAATTTTCATGTAAGGAACTCATTGGAAGTGAGGCAGGATTATAAGAAGCTAGGAAAATTTTTAGACAAGTAGAATGAGAAAAACTGAGACAGATAATTAAAGGGCCCAGCAATGTAAAGCCAGATAATAAATCACAAATTATTATCTTCTGTAATCAAGGACACTTAGGAAATGGGTTACACATTGCAGACTGTGCTAGGGACAGACCCACCTCAGTCACCATCAGTCTTTGGTGACATTCTTTGAAGGTGAAACTGACCACACTCTCATTTTGATGAATCAGCATATTACAGGACACACTTGGAAAGCTGATGAGTATTCTATTGGGATCCTCTTTTGAGACCTCCCCTAAAATTCCCACCTTTAGATAACAGATAGAAACCCTTAAGACAAAGGATCTAGTGCACACTCTCCATTGGGTACACCCATACCTTTCTCCCTACTTCGTCCCTCAGTAGTGTATCTTTGCTTTCTTTCTCAAACTCTAAAGGTCTCCAGGAGACTTGCAACCAGGGGAGTAGCAGCCAGCATCAGCTTGTCCTGGGCTAACCCCTTAAACCTGTCTCTGAGGCCCCTCTTTTTGCCTCTGTAATTTGTTTCCTGAGTCCATGCAGGCAAGCTGGCTCACTTCTTCTGCCTCTGTGACTCTCTTTCCTACTGAGACTTTCTTTCTAAAGGGCTAAGGCAGCCTGGCTTAGGCCTGACTTTTCCTCATGTTTCCAAAGGGCCAAGGCAGCTCTGCCTATGCTCATTCCTGCTGCTATAATCTTGCCTCTCCTAGCTTAAGCCCTTCCTTTGTTTCACTGTCCCCAGCTTTAATTAACATACTCTCAAAATCACCTGAGCTTGAAACGTGAAATCTTTCCTGAACCGAAGTCATAACCCACACATTCTAGATTTTGCTGGGGTGGACCCTCCTCAGCCCTGATCCATTTCTGGTGACAGGAGGAAGGTCACTGCAAATTATATTTTTTCTAAATAAAATCTCATTATCATCTCTGCTCCTCAAACCAATTCCACATCTTCACTTTATCCACCATCTCCAATATTGTCTTGTATCTAAGAATAGCCAGTAAACATTGACTGATTAATTTCATAATCCTATGAAATTAGTCTACTAATATGCTGGTTTTATGATATTAATATAGACCTTACAGAGAAAGTTAGCCTTACAGAGAAAAGCTTCCCACTCACTATATTGCGAAGGAAAAGAATTCAAACAACTTAGTCCTAAATAAATATAAATGAGTTGGATAAAGATAATGTTACTAAAGATTCAGTGGTTACGTCACTCCTGCTCAGGAATTAATGCAAGGTCTTAGGGAATCCCAAAGTCTTAAATTACTATGTAGGCCCTATGTTCCAGAAGCTTAAAGGATGAAAAATTGTTAAACAGGGTATATATGACTTTAGAAAAAAATTCAAGAGTACAGTTAGAAGTAATTGTGGGTAGGTTCTCTTCCTAGTCTCTGAGTGCATTTCTTTTCCCTAAAAGTTCCTGTTTATCAAAATGGAGCCATAATACAAAAAAGCTTAAAATGCCTTAAAGGTCAAGTAATACATCCCTTTATTTCAAATGAGACTAATTCTAAATCATGGGTCAAATACATTTTCTTCTAACTTTGTCTATGGTATTTTTTCCTAGTCTGCCATCTTGTCTTTCTTTGTCTTTCGTGACAATGTGTTATTTGATGTCTTTTTAAAAAATTTATGACTGAAAACTATCTTTAAAAGAGGAGGTTAATTGGTAGTGCTCAGATAAGGTTAAGGGTAATGTTTTATGAGATAGCAACCGTGATTATATGGTTACATATTCCAAACTCTACAGACTTTACCTGTATATGTATGGCCTCCTGCCCCTTTCCCAAGGCATAGTTTCTCTTCACACTCAAGGTCCACTCATTAAGTAAAGCAGATTTTATAGAAAACCTTGATGGTGGTTGCAGACTCCTTTTCTTCTCCTTGACTTTGATATGCTTATTTTATATAATACCATCTAGTGCAATTTGTAACTAAATGAAAATAAAATAAAAAGTAAAAGTAAGTAAACCTCCCTGGAGAGCTAAGGAGATTCTTTGTGGAAGATGGCCTGTTTTCTCCTGAGTAAAACTGGGAGGAAATATAGCCGGGTAGAGGAAAGTTTACACGTAATGAGGTAGAGGCAGATCCTCAGAGCAGTTGGCCAAGGGGCCATGTGAAAATGAGGAACTTGTCACTCCTACAAATTAGTTACTAAATCCTGAGACTCCTGTGTGACAAATGTGTGGCAAGCTAAAGGAGATTCAAACCAGATAATAGCCAAACATTATGACACACATCTTAAAAAGATCAGGATAATTTTTAAAGGGAAATGCCCTGGCCCATTAGGGCACTTTTTAAGGCTATACTATAGAAAATATCAAGTGATTGAAATGTTTCATTAAATATGAAGTAAAATAAAGCCTAAGAATATTGGGGAGTGGTAGGATTTCACATAAAAAACAAACAAAAACTAAAACAAAAACAAAAGAGTGCACATACTAACACTTTGTGTTAAAACTATTAGCCATGAGTTCATGAAGGGAAGTGGCAATGGGAAAAATAAGTTATAGTGTCTGGTTAAAGGATTTGTGTCAAGGGTCCCAAAAAACAATATTTTTGGCAGAACCTTAAAATATTTGAAAATTGGAGAAACTTCCAGTTTAAATTTTGTTTTCTAAGGAGGAAGAAACATAGAAGTTGGGAGTTATTCATAGTTTAGTTTGAGGATCTAGGATTGTTATTCTCATGGTTTATAGTGAACAGATTTTAAGGGGGACCCCACAATCCTCTCCTGTTGCTTACATTCTTGTATGATACCTGCCCTTTTAATGTGGGTGGGATCTGTGAACTGCTTCTAATCAACCAAACTTGGCCAAGGTGATGGGACAGAAATGCTAATATTATATTTTGTAAGATCTTATCTTGAAAGGCTCACTTTCTTTCTCTCTCTGTCTTTGAAGAGGCCATGCTACGACAGGACCTGTGTAGTGGTCCACATGGCAAAGATACATAGTGGTCTCTAGAAACTGAGACAGGCCTGATAACCTGCAAGAAGCCAGGGTTCTCAGTCATATAGCCACGAGAAAATTAATTCTGTGACCCTCCTCAGTGAGCTTGGAAGTAGATGTATTGCCAATTGAGTCTCAACTGAGTACCAACACCTTGCCAACATCTTTGTTCCAACCTTGGAGAGGACCCATTGAGGCCATTCCCAGATTCCTGACTTACCCAAACTGTGAGATAATAAATGTGTGATGTGTTAAGATGCTAAACTTGTGGTAATTTGTTACTTAGCGTGGAAAACTAATACATTATTATTTTTATTTAAATTTTTTTTTTTTTAAATATGATTTTATTGATTTCAGAAAGAGGAGGGGAGAGGGAGAGAGAGAAAAAAACATCAATGATGAAAGAGTCGTCATTGATCAGCTGCCTCCTGCATGCCCCCTTCTGAGGATTGTGCCCTGACAATGGAACCTCCTTGACCTCCTGGTTCATAGGTTGACATTCAAACTACTGAGCCACACCAGCTGGGCAAACTAATATATTATTAAAGAATAGTGGGAGAGAATGCAAAAATTGTGTATCTGTAAAATGGGAATTATTATGAACTAACCTGCCTTAATGTAATGTTTATTTTTATCATCTAATTCTACAAAATAATTTTATAAGATAAATTATTTTTTCAATTTACAAACAAGAATACTGATGCACAGAGATACACTTAATAAATGTATATAACTTACTGAACATAGATAAGGAGTGGAAAATCATATTTATCTCATCTGTGCCATGTCCTGGTGTTCTCCCAACATGGACCTTTATAAACTGGAAAACCCATCCACCGTCTTCTTTACTGACAAACATTTGTTAATCCTCACTGCTCAGTTCAAGCATTATCTACAGCAGGAAACCTTCCCTTATTGCTTAGTCTGAGTTAGGTACATCTCTTATTTGTTCTCCTGTTTATTTATCCACTTACTGTTTTAACCCATGTAAATTAATCATGAGTTATCTGCCTTAGAGCTTCAGTACTGATGACAGCAGTGAATAAAACATGCAAGGCTCTTGATTTCATGAAGTTTATATTCTAATGTTGAATGTAGATAATATATAAATAAAATAAGTTAACCTTTAAGAACCATGCAAGCTATGAAAAAAATTGAAATTAAAAATGATTGATAGAAAGAAGTAGGTTGTGTGGCTATGTTACTTTAAGCAGTAAGGAAAGATCTAAATGAGGTGACCTTTACTTTTAATATGAAAATCAAAAAGGAGCCTGCTATGTGAATTTCAGAAGAAAGAGATGTCCACACATAAGAAACTGCCTACGCAAAGGCCCTATGCTGGGGTGTTAGAGAATTTGAAAGAGGCAGGGTTGCTGGATCACATGGGTTAAGCAGAAAAGTGATAGATGGAATTAGAGACTAAGGCAGCAACAAGGTCCCAGTGGACTTTCACCAGTGCCCACTTACTTAAATGCTACCAAGAGGTCACAGACATTTGAGAAAAATGTGGCAGAGAATGCCAAACTTGACAAGAGAACATTCAGTGGAGTCACAGGAACAATGGACAATTTGAGTGGACTACAGAGTGATGATGGTGTGAGCATGTATAGATCTATCACTGCAGACCATTCATTCATTAGATTTTCTTTGAAAAAAAAAAGAAAGATACAGCAAAGGGGAATGTAGATTAAGGTCACATGTATACTGGTAGAAATAATTTAATAATAGGAGAAAAAATTAGCACATAATGCAGCTGAGAAGGGACATATGGAAGTTAAAAGGCCCTTAAGAACAGAAGGAATGCAAGGAAGAGCAAAAGGGGAGTGATTTTGATGGGAAATTAGAGTCCAGATATTGGGAAGGTGGAAATTGAGGGGGTAATATTGTCCTTGCATTTACTTTAATCCTCATGTATATAACATTATGGTTATTTTTAGTTTAAGTTTCTACTGTAACAATCAAAAGTTTTATGAGAGTAAACTTTAGATATTTTGTCTATTAATTCACGAAGCTTAATACAGTGTCTTTCACATAGTAGCCTTATTTTTAGATAAGTGAATAAATCTGAAAACATGTTTTTTCACTGGAATAAATGGACTCTGAAGAAGTAGAATGGACCTTTGAACGCTGCTTATTTTCTTGTTTGTTTCATTTAATATTTGTTACTTCATTTATATTAAATTGAAAAAACACTCTGTTGGAAGAAAAAAATAACTATTAGAATTGTCACAAATAAATTATTCTGAATAGAGTTTTATTGTTCTCAGATAAAAAGCAGTGGGAAAACAACAACAAATGGCACATTTCTGTTATGTCATTACATTTTTTAACACACTATAAGATTGTCTTTTTCATGACTTCCCTAAACTCACATTATGGTTTCAAATAACTTATTATATGTCATTTTTCTTCACTGTACACATAAAGAGCATATGTAATAATGCTTATTACCTGCTATTATATAGTTGCCAATCCAAAATCCCAGGTACTTTTAAGTGGCTCCAAAATTCCCAAGATTGGTAAATTACTAAACCAGATTTTTTTATTGAATTCAATTCTATTTCTATTATAACCATAATTTAATTTGCATACATGTGCCTGCATGTTTTTGTATTTCTCTACATGTTCATAGGATAAAGAGGGAGTCAGTAAAATGATCTATGTTTAATGCTATTTACACGTATTTATCATGAAATGTGCACATATGGTTGTAGTCCCTTTTAATCAATTTATTCTAAAGATCAATATGTTGACAATATATTTTTATTTAATATGTTAGTATTATATTCAGGAAATATTTAAAAAATTTTCAACAATTTTATGATGTGTTGATCTCTATTTTTACTCTTTAGCTTACTATCAGTTTCATTTCTTTAAAAAAATTTTTTGTTGTTGATTTCAGAGAGAGAAAGGGAAGGATAGAAACATCAATGATGAGAGAGTCATTGATCGGCTGCCTCCTGCTCACTCCCTGCTGGGGTTTGAGCCCACAGCCCAGGCATGTGCCCTGCTCGGGAACTGAACCACAATCTCCTGGATCCTAGATCGATGCTCAACCGCTGAGCCATGCCGGCCGGGCTGTCAGTTTCTCTATTAACTTTATATAATAATCTTATATAACTTTATATAATAAGGCAGACAACTGCTTTATAATAACAAAGAAAACATTCAAAATTAAACATTAGGACAGGTTTAGAGGGGTTTTAATGAACAATTTTTTTTTTCTATTTTTAAAAGAAAGCATGTTTTTCTCTGCCTCGCCAGCTCTCTTCACCATGGTTCTCTCACCCATAACACAAACTCCATCTTTTCTTTAGTAATAGATCTCATTCTTCATTAAGAAACTAGAATCCATGCAATAGAATTTTCTTTACCATACAATAAAAAATGATCAGCCTAAGTACACCCATACCTGTATTTCTTTTGTCACTCTGTTACCTTTGGTGCTGCTTCTCCTCATCGCAAAATCCAGTTCCTTGAGCCATGACTAACTGCTACTTATCTAGTTTTTAATATATAAAAATCTATGAAACTGGTGAAGATGAATGTTTTCAAACATTGGATAGCAGACTGCAGAACTGTGATCATCAAAAGAGGGAGAAAGCAAAAAGGGACACATGATCATGCCAATTTTCTGCTCAATATCATATTCTGGATGACAGCGTGGGAGTACAGAGCCCAAGCAGAGGACAGAGGAGCTGGACACACAGAGATCAAAGGTCACAACTTCCAAAGTAGCTAAAATTTCTGGACAGATTATAAGGAAGAAGCTGTGAAGAGAAGTAGCTCTAGAAGTTTCTTGACTCCTTTTAAGTCTGTGTCTTCTAACAAAGTTAAAGCAGAGCAAGATTCCAAAAGCCTGATAAATTTAAAAAAAAAAAGATTCCAAAAGCCTAGCAGAGAAAGGTACATGAAAAACTGATCTGAACAGAGATTCTAGAAGTTGCATAGAAGACATAGGATTTCCAATTAGAGCATAAAAACCTCATTAAACACCATAGGAGCTCAGCTGACACACCAGAAGAGATTTAAAAGTAGGGATAACCTAGTTATAGAGTACATGCAGCTCAATATCTGCCCTAATGATGCTTAAAACATGCCTCAATTGGGTCAACCTGAGCTAACATTAAAAGCTGCCTGCCAGGGGGAAAATAGAAAAAAAGAAAAGAAAACAACAGCAGTATCTTTAAAGCAAAGTAACAAATGTTCAGACTAGTATACATGATTTTCAGCATTTAATGAAAAATCACTAGATTTTAGAAGAAGTAGGAAAATGTACAAGAAAATTTTTCTTTTTAGTAAAGGAGTCAATGGAAAGTGACTTCAATATGTTTAAGACATTATAATTAATAGATAAAGATGGTTAGGTAGCTGTTATAAATATGTTCAAGGGTGTAACATGAATATTCTTATTGAAAAGAAGAGAAATTACAGCAAGTATTAAAGTTATAAAAATGGAAAATTTACTACTAAAAGTATAATCTATGATATGAAAATATTTGTTGGAAAGGATTGTGATGCTATGGAATATGACTGACAAAAGGATCACTGAATTTGAATGCAATCTGTAAAACACAAAATTTTAAAAATTAAAATCTCAGTAGGCAATAAAGCAGTATCAGTCTAGCACACAGGCATCTGAATTTGCAAGGAGAGGAGTGTGAGAACTGGACAGAAAACAAAAAAGACCAACTGAATGAAATAAATTACGAAAGACCAAGTATTTTTAAACTTGTTAAAAAAGACACAATTTACAGATCCAAGAAGCTCAGTGAATCCCAAACTGGACAGATCACAGATACTAAAACGTAGTCGTATTACTGAAATAATCAAATACTGAAAACTAAGTAGAGGGAGGAGGATCTTGAAACAGTTAATGGGAGGAAATTACAATAATATAATTTACTTCTAACTTCTATTGGGAACAATGAAGGCCAGAAGACAATGGAATTTACATGTTCAAAGAGCTGAGGAAAGAAACAAAAAAAGCCTGTCAACACAGAACCCTGCATCCAGATAAAATATATGCAAATCTTTCAACTTTCAAAGTGTGAAAAATATAGATGGATAAAATTAAGAGAATCCTTTGCCCCAAAATTTGTTTCTTTAATCAGTGCAGAAAAAAGTTCTTCAGTCTGAAGGAATAGCTAAAAGTGGAAAATAGTATCTAAATAAATGGGTAACAAAGGAAATAGTAAATATGTAGGTGAATACAAAAGACTAAGCATTTCCTTTAAAATATGGATAATAATATAAAACAAAAATCACAGCAATGAATTATCATATTTAATGTCAATAGCACAAAGATCTGGAGAATAATATTGAAACATAAAGTTGTAATTTCAAAAATATTTTACATAAAAAAATAATAACTCTACCTGCCTTATGTGGCTCAGTTGGGTGGACATCATCCCAAACACCAGAAGGGGGCGGGTTTAACTCCTGGTCAGGGCACATACCCAGGTTTCCAGTTCCATCCCTGGTCAGGAAGAATGTTGCAGGCAGCCAATCTTGCTCTCTCTCTCTCTCCTTTCTCTCTCTCCATCCCTTCCTCTCTCTGAAATAAATAAATAAATAATGATAGGGATGCATACAATAATTCCTAAAAAGCAAAATAAAATAATGCTGAAGATCTAAATAGAACAGTTAATATAAAATAATGAAATAGTCAAAAAAACTGAAGACAGAAAAAAACAACAGATTTTATTTGAAATCAACCAAATAAAAGGTAGATGAAAAATAGATCATTTCCAGTCAAATGAGAGAGTTAAACACAATCATATTTACGTTGCACTAAATATAATGAGAAAACACTCAAATTTAAGGACAAAGATTATGGAACTGATGAAAATAATCCCAAACTATACAAGGTCTACAAGATATGGTTTTTAAATAAAAGGTGGAATAAATTAAAAGTAAAAGGATGACAAATAGATATCATAAAAGCAGCAAGCATATGAATATTGTAGTAGCTATACTAATATGAGGCAAAACAGATTTTTATGTCAAGGAGTACTACCACTGACAATGAGGTTCATTTTTAATGATTAAAAACTCAGGTCATCAAAAAGATAAGTATATATGTAAGCCATGATAGAGCTTCAAAATATATGATGCATAAACTGACAGAATTAAGGAAAGATATAGACAAATCAACAATCATAAGTAGATAAGTACCCTTTCTCTACAAAATTGATAGAGAAATTAGAGAAAAATATAAACAAAAATATAAAATAATTGACAGTGTCATTTCCCTTGACCAACTTGACATTAATAAAACACTACAGTCACTCAGAATATCAATTTTTTCATGTATTTCTGGAATGGATATGAAGAAAGATATTATCTCAGGTTATAAAATAAATCTCAAAAGATTCATATTTTAGAGAATGTTTTCAGAACTATAACAATAATAAATTAGAAGTAGAGAGCAACAAAATAACTAGAAAAGCTCTATATATTTGGAAATTAACATCACATCTATAAATACTCCTGGGCAAAAAAAGCCACATAGAAAATTAGAACATATTTTTAACTAAATTATAACAAAATGCACCATATAATAATTTGTCAGATGCAGCTAAAGCAGACTTTAGGAAAAAAAGATTCACTTTAAAAATCTTTATATTAAGAAACAAACTTTAAAAAATGAATGATCCTTTCACTATAAGAATCTACCCCCAAAATCAAAATAAACTCAGAAAACAGAAAAAAAAGACATAATAAAAATAAAGGCAGAAATCAATTTTTAAAAAATTAAAGAAAACGATAAAAGTTTTATGTTGTCCTTATAAAATATTTATAAAATAATTAAACTTTACTTACATTAACCAAGAAAAAAAGAGAACACACATTAATAATATCAGGAATAAAAATGGGATATGCAACCCATGTTAAAAAGATAATAAAAAATATCAAATAATTTTATGATGATAAATTCAACAAATTTGATTAAATGAAAAAGGGTTTTGAAAAACTGTTATTAAAAGTTACATAGAGGTATTAGTGCATTTTAATAGCCCTACTTCTTTAAATAATTAAATTAGTAGTTTAAAATTTATTGTAAAGAAAATTCAAGACCAAGATGGCTTTGCTGATGAATTATGAATTTTATCATACATTTAATAGGAAATATTAAAAATCTCACACAAAATTCATAAAGAGAGAACATATCCCAATTTCTTTTATGAGACCAGTGTATCTCTAACACCAATAGCTGATAATGGTATTATAAAAAACTTCCAATGCTCCTTATGATGAGACATAAATATATATTTTTAAATATTAATCAAATACAGAACTATATTTTAAAAAGGACCTCATAACAACTGAGGTTTATCCCAGATGTTCAATATTGGTTTAACATTTAAAAATTAGTATAATGTATCACATTAACAGTGTAAAGAAAAAAATATTTGGATCAACTTGATAGATAAATATTTTCAAGAGAACGGTTTAAAATTGCCCACAGTTGTGGAAAGGGTTTGGGAAATTTGTACCTGCACATGGAACAGTCATTAGATGTAGTTGGCTTCAGGGAAAGGGTATGATTTTTAGTAGGGTTCCTGAGAGGTCTTATGGCGGAGACTTTCAGCAGCTGAGGGAGCTTAGGCCTGAAGGAGTGTCTGGGTACCAGCAGTGTCATTCCAATCTTCGCTTGCCCTGCCCAGATTCACTCCCCTAGCATAAGTTCTAGGAGGAACTGGTCTTGAGACTACGGCTGATATTTATTGTCTCCTTTCTCTATTTCCCACTCTAGATTCTCTTTACTCTCAGCTAGTGCATCTCTTGGTATCAGAGGTTTTCCTGGCGGAGTGAATCAGAAACTTGTCCTTAAGGGGTCCAAATCCCTGGTCACCATATTCTGATCAGAAAGTGGCTACTGCACTTACTCACTCACCAAGTATGGGAAAGAAATACAGTGATAGTTTCAATTACATTATCTGGGTGGCAAATATATTCTTTTCTTACCCCCATTTTTTAACAGCAGGCCCACTTCCTTTAAGGGGTGGGGAACCTTTTTTCTGCCAAGGGCCATTTGGAAATTTCTAACATCATTCTTGAGCCATACAGAATTACCAGCTAAAAAATTGTCTATGGAAAAAGCTCCTAGATTTGTTGAATTCCCAGTCCAGCCTGTAGTTGCCTTGGCAGGGCCAGGCCAGATGATCTCCCGGGCAGTATATGGCCCTCAGGCCAGACATTCCCCACCCCTGAAAGGATAATATGCGTCTGCCAGGAAGACCACTCCTTGTCGTTGGCCCCTTGGCATACAGAGCCCAGTGTGTTCAAGCACAAGTCTTAGTTTAAAAGTTTAATAGGTTTCTTGTTTTTTCTCCTGAAGGAAGCACAATACCTGTGGCGATGGCGAGAGAGAAGGGGAGCGGGGCTTGGGTGGAAGGACCAAAATTGGGGAAATTAGGGACATCTGTAATAGTGTCAGCAATAAAAATAAAGACAAATAAAGAATTAGGACCGCTAAACCTGCAGAGTCCAGATGAGTAAGAAACAAGAGGAAAAAAGCAAAACAAAACAGAAAAACCAAGTTGGTCCCTGGGAGCCAGTGATGATACTTTAACTCCTGTATATCAATTATCTACTGGATCTTTGCTTCAATACTTTTCCAAACATCTAGATATTTTCCTCATTCCAATAACAGTTACTTTCCTTTAGGAAAGTTTTGAGAGTCCATATCTGACACACCTACTCTAATGTTGCAGAAAAATTTCTCCTAGTTATGTCCTTTCTTTCAATGATTTCCAGATCCAAACAATTATATTTTGGAAACAGGGCAAGAGATTGCCTTTCTTGGGAGCAGGTGCCATCAGCCTCCTGAATATACATTGTTTTTATGTCTTTGGGTTAAATGTTTTAAGCAATACCCTTTTTGACTGCCTTTCTATCTTGCCTTAAGAATGCCATGTTTTATTAAGCATTCTTTTAGTTCTCTATGGGTCAGGTCCTCCTTGCTGGAACTCACATTTTCACTCTGTGATCATTGTATCCATTCTGCTTCCGATAGTTAAGTACCACCAAGACTTTAGTATTTTAGGTTCCTAGCATCCCCATTGCTAGTAGAAAGCTCAGTTCTGTTACATCTACCGTTAGCCGTAGTCTAGAGAGGACAGTCACAGATAAGCTTCTTATTTTTCACTAGGTAATTACTACTATCGTAAATTTAGTGTCCTCCAAATCTTTTAGTGGAACGTAATCATTAGCTTTCTTCCTTTACGTATTGTATCCACTCTCTAGAATGACTAAACCTCTAAACATATTGACCCCTTCTTTTTTAAAAAATATGTTTTTATTTATTTTAGAGAGGAGGGGAGAGGAAGAGAGAGAGAGACATCGTGTGAGAGAGAAACATTATCAGTTGCCACCTGCACGGACCTCTACTGAGGACTGAACCTGCAACCTGGGCACGTGCCCTAACTGGGAATCGAACCAGAGACCTTTTGGTGCATGGGATGACACTTCAACCAACTGAGCCACACTGGCCAGGACTTGATGCCTTCTTATATCATCTTTTATGAAAGTTCTGGCATTGCTATTTCACTTTGCACTGGCTTACATTTTCTCCAAGCTTTTAAGAACAATCATAGCAGCATGTTGATTTTTTTTCTGGGAATTTTTGCTAGGTTATTAAAATCCATATCTGGAAAGTGTTCCCATGTTGATAAATTGTCCATTATCTAACTTTATGTTCTGCTCCCTCCAATTCAGCATCTTCTGTCTCTTTCTTACATACTCTCTCAGCTTCTCCAGGTACCTGCTAACCAGTCCAGTATTTATATCCCCCACTCTCCACTCACTAGCACAAGATTTCCCTGATGCATTAGGCAGTAACTTAATTCTAGTAATTGGCTTAGTGGTCAGAAGGGAGGCTGGGAATGGCTCTGGTGGAGTGGACTGTTTTCTTGCAGGGGCAGAGACATGTGCCTAATCTTTAGGAAGATGAATGTTTTCTAGCCCTAAGAGAGAGGATTATAGACTTGAGAATTCAGGGGAATGTGAGGGTTTAATGCACTAACCCAGATAATCCAGATGTGCCCTTTTTGTGACTTTGGTTACATTCATTCCAGTCAGAGTTCAACCCTTCCCACAGCAGAACTGCCCAATTGAAAATTTAACATTTATTGAAATTCTGCTACTCAAAAGCTTAAATCTGGACATGATCCTCAGCTTTCTCTGCTCCGTAACTGCAGGAGACTACAATATCTTTCTATGCTGCCAAGGAGGCTTTCTGGATCTTATATTTAGCCTTTAATTACTGATTAATTGCCTTCAGCCTTTCATTATCTACAAAGTTCACAAAAGTGCCCCCAACAAAAGCTGTCCAATTCAAAAGCCCTCTGTTTCATTCCTTATATTTTTTCAAATAATGATACATTTTTGCCTCCCAGTGTATTTTGCTCCACAGAGTATTTCATCCCAGTGAAAATCTTAATAACTGCCCTTCTATCTTATGCCAGGCTATCTGTTTTCCACTACCACCAGATGAGACTCTTTTTGTCATCTGGCTGGCTCATGATCTAGCTTAAAAATTTTAGCTTGCTGTCCACTCTGCCCACTACCATTATCAACAGATCAGTTACCCTGAAAGCAGATATTAAGATAGAAATTGGCACACAAAAAATTATTTAGGGAATGCATACATTTTGAGGGAAGGGAAGAAACCAGGACTAGAATAAAAGATAATTTATTTTGAAAACTGAAGTTTTAGCTTGGATGCACAACAAGGATTTGTGAAAGTGAGATGATCCTTCTGACTTATCCCTACTGGGGAAAAGTGTTAGCAATGTATATATAACCCTAAATAACCGAGCCATTAGTTTTAGGCTTACTCAGGAAGAATGTGTGAGCTTGTCAGCCATATCCAAAAAAGGCTGACAGCTGAGAACTGTCAATCAGCAGTACTCTCAGAAGTTGGAGTGAGAATTGGGTGACTGAGTAAAATATCCATTACCTTAATGTTCCTTAAGGTTTTGTCTCATTTTACATGCATTTTAAGCAGCATTTGATATTGTCATGACTTTCAAGAAATGGCACTATTTGGTCTCTATGCTCCCTCTGTAGACACTATCTTCTTTGCAGTTAACTTTTTTACTTCTCTCTACACTTCCTCCTTAGGCTACCTTATTTATTCTCAGACATAGACATCATCTATATGTTCAGCAATCCATAAGTCATGTCCATAGTCTACATCTTTCTTCTGAGCTCCAGGTTCATATGGACATCTGTTTGTTGGACAAATTCATTTTGACGTCTAACAGGTAATTCAAAATTAAATTTCAGGAGTAAAAAAGAGCACATTTTGATTTCATTAATTATCCCAATCTAAACTTGCTTGGCTACCTGCTTTCTAATTATCAGCAAATGTCATTATTATCCAGCATGGTGATCATACCAGAAACCTTAGAGTCAATATTGATGCCTCCCTTGGCCCTCACTCCATAAGCAACCCAGAATCAAAGACTATCAGTTGTCTCTACGGCCTTTACCTTATTTTTAGCGACTGCATTTTTATTCCGGACAGTACTAATACTCTCCTTACTGTTTTCTTTGTTTTGTTTTGTTTTTTGGTTCTATCTTTGCTTCTCATGTCGTTCTCTCTTTAGCAGTGAAAGTAACCATTGTGAAGCATAGACCAGGTCATGTCATTCCTCCTTAAAATAATGTAATGCCTTTTCATTGTGCACAAGTTAACACCTCCTTCCCAGGGTTCACGAACCCCACCTCTGTGCACCCTCTCCCTTATCTGGTCTTCCTCATGCTACTGCTCCATGTTTCTACTCTATCTGCCTTCTTCCATCGCCTCAAACAAATCAAGGTTTTCCACATATCTGAGTCTTTGCACATATTCTTTCTTTTTCGTTGTATACTTTAATTATTTGTTTGGCTGTTCTTTCCAACCTTAGCTTGTCCCATTCTCAGAGAGCCCTTCTCTGTCCACTTGTGCTGAGCACTGCCCCATCCCCTGGAGGCCTGAAGCCTGTTATCCTCTATGACTGCACTGTGATGATTCATACAACTCGTCACAGCTCACCATTCTGTTTAATTCCTGATTATCCCTCTACTCTAATAGACTTTGCACTTCGTGTAAGCTCAGATTACATCTGCTTTGCTTGTGTATGTGAGCATTTGCCTGAACACCGTAAACTTTTATTAGATATTTTAGGAATATGTTTTAAACATCACTTTAATAAATGCCAATTGTTTTTCAAAGATAAATCTTAAAAAGTTTGCACCCTCATAGAAACTCATACCTTGCTGACTGGAATGGTAGAGCTGCTATGGAAAACGGTTTGGCAGTTCTCTAACAAATTAAACATAGACCTATCCTATGAACCCACCAAATCCTCTCCTAGATATATACCCAAAAGAATTGAAAAGAGGTGTTTAAACAAAAACTTGTACACAAATGTTCAGAGCAGCATGATTCAAATAGCCAAAAGAAATGGGAACAGCCTGATTGCCTATTAGTGGATTAATGGATAAACAAATGTGCAATATCTACACAGAGGAACATAATTCAGCCATAAAACACGATGAAATACTAGTGCATGCTATAACGTAGATGAACATTACATTAAACATTACATTAAATGAAAAAAGCCAGATACAAAGGCCACATATTGTATGACTATATTTATATAAAATATAAAAAATAGTTATATCTATAAAAACAGAAATCAGAGTAATGTTTGCCATGGACTGTGGAGAGGTCAAAGAGGAGGTGGATACTTAATGGGAATATGACTTCTGTTTGATATGATGAAAATGTTCTAGCATTAGTTAGTGGTGATAGTTATGCAGCATTGTGAATATAGTTAATGCTACTAAATTATAGATTTTAAAATGATTAAAAAGAAAAAATTTATGTTATGTGTATTTTACCAAAATTAAAACAAAGTTTGCTCTCAGGATCAAGAGTTTAAATGTTCTGCAATGATCAGGAAGAGGGGGAAGGAGAAAACTGACTTGAGAATAATTGCAAACCTTAAAAAATAAAACATTAGCTACTTCCTACCCTATTACCTCCTAAGAGGGATGTGAGATATGGGATTTGGTGAAGAATTCAGACTAGGTTTATATGTAGCCAGGATTTCCACCCCTAGTGGATGCAAAAACTTTAAAGTGTCTTCTACCTTCCCTCTCATTGCACCATTTTCATGGCCTACTTTGCACTCACTATTGCAGCTTTCCTGTTGTTATGGGCACCTACTGAATCCAGTGGTTGCTGAAACACCTAATTGAATCAAGATATTACTTTTCTTCCTCATCAAAAAAATCCTTTGCCTTATATCATATTCCCTGAGGTTTCTTTGCTTTGGAGAAAAATTTATAAGCCAACTAATGGAAGTATGTTAGTGACCGAAAAATTCAGTTGCCTTAATTCAACTCAATAAACACTTATTGGGTAGCTTCACTGGTCAAGATAGAGCTCAGGTTTGGTTGATAACATAATTTAAGTATAAAAAAAGATGTTTTAATAATAAAAAACAACGACAATTAACTGGCTGTATGAAAAACAAATTGTATCAGGAAGAATAAAAACATCACCCAATAAAAACATTATTTATTACATAAATAATAACATTAATAATAGCATATATTTATTGAATACTTGCTTTGTTTCAAAAATGGTGTTTAACATTTTAATCCATTAGTTCATATTTTTTAAATTACCTCATAAATTAAATCTTAAATTTATCTCATTTCTACAGATGAGGAAACAAAGTTAAGGACTTTACATGACTTGCCCAAAGTGACTTATTTCAGTAAGTAGGAAAAAAATGGAATTTGAACCCAGACATACCCAGTTTTAAAGCCTACTCTCCACTGAATCCATTCAATTTTCTTCCTGTACCTAATTCTTTAGTTGTGCATATAAAAATACAGATATTTATTAATTATTATTATTTTTGTATTTTAGCCCAAATTATATTTTAAATTCCCACTCTACAAGTTAAAGAATACAGTTTCAGGCAATTTAAAATGTTTTCTTTCTTTACGAGGACTGTTCTAAACTCAAGTATGGTTCAGGGGTTATGCATGTGTGAAGGAGAATATTATAGGCATTTTGTCAGAGTTTTCATGTCTTTATTCTGCCATTTAATTTGACATCATTATTCTATTTCAAGCTTAAATCTGTGGTCTATAGGGATCTCTGCTGTGTCGCCTATTTGTCCTATCCAGAAGTTCTCTCGAATCCAGCTCTCCTCTATCAAATACTCAGAGTCCAGCCTCTGGGCCATACAAACCTTGCATATCTATATAGCATTATTCTTCACTTAATATTTAAAAAATAGCACCTCACCAGAAATTTGAGGGTCTCCATATTATGTAATTTTTTGAATGTTATGTGATTAAAATCTGGTATAATGAGGAAAACATCTGTATTCCCTGTTTAGAGTTTTGAAAGCAAAATTAAAGTGCTGGGGAAATTCATCAAAGGAAGGGATCGTGTCTGGTCAGAATGGTAAATAAAGTGAGTAGAGTGGGATCACTAAAATAAGGTCAGAAGGGGCTTAAAGATCACATTAGCGTTTGAAGTAGATGGCAAAGAAAAAGAAATCCAAATGATTGGGACAAGTAAGTAGGTGGAGAGGAGGAAGAAGGTGACAGTTTTAAAAAGATAGATAGAAAAATATAGTACAAACCTCTGCAGGTTTTTTTGCATTTTTCGATTTGTGTTAGAGCACCTATTCTGTTTGCAGTATTGTAATAAACACGAAGAATCATGAGCTCTGTCCCCTGTCCTAACACTCTATTTAACCATGAATTAATGTTTTGTTTATGTTATAATACACATTTATTTTTACAGGACCCTTACATATTCAATTTAAAGCCATCAGTGATGACAGTGCTCTGTCACACGTATCAGTGAAAAGAACATAGGGACACAAGGTACTTTTCTGAAATACCTAAGTAGACATCCTGCAGACTACTTATGCAAGAGGAGACGATGCTGGTAATGCATCGCTGATAAAGTGAATTAAGGAACTAAAACGTTTTACAGAATAGTCAGTGAACCATGCCTTAGGCATCCATTATATTAGAGCTACTTTACACAAGTTGATTAACTTAATCCGCATAACCCTAGGAGTTAGGCACTGTTTTTCTTATTTTAATAGTAAGGTAAATAAGGTTCTTAAGAACTTATTAATAAATTCAGTTGGCTGGGAATTGAATGCAAATCTTTTTGACTCCAAAGCCCTATAATTCTCATTTATTACAGCATAACAGATTTTCAAACATAGGGAATAATTAAAAGAGTGAAACCTTGAGTACACATATGAACAACACTTTCAAATTTTATTAACATTTTACCTTATTTGTTCCAACTATCTAGAGAGATATAATTTGCATTAAAAATTGACTTTTGTAAATGAAGAGTTTAAAGAGTTTTGACATATATACAGTAATGTAAACACTATTATAATCATGATATAGACTATTCCCATCACCCTAAAAATTTGCCTTGAGTCCATTTACAGTCCATCCCTTTGTCTCATCTCCATCTCTGACAAATATGTGTCTGCTTTCTTTCCCTCTAGTTTTATCATTTCTAGAATGTTATATAAATGAATTCAGACCACATTTAGTCTTTTGTATCTGGCTTCTTTCACTTAATATGGTTTTTTTGGTGACTACCATTTTGTTTCATACATCTATTTTATTGCTCAGTAGTACACTACTATATGAATATACTATTTTTTTACTCATTTTCAAATTGTTGAAAATTTGGAATTATTGGTATTTAGCTATTATAAATAAAACTATTATAAATTTTGTTTACATATTTTCAAGTAGACATATATTTTTATTTCTCCTGAGTAACTAGGGGTGATGTTACAGGTTATATAATAATTCTGTATATAACTTTACAAGAAACTTCCAAACTCTTTTCCAAAGTATTTGTCTTGCGCTCCTGCAAGTTCAAACTAAGAAGCCTCAGCCTGAGTACTAGAACCCTAGCCTTAACACCGCCTCCTGACCACAAAAAAGCCAGAACCCCTTTTTTTGTTCAGTCAGTTTTTGAACCTGCTTGGGATCCTATCCTGATCTCCCCAGAAAACCTCACTATGTGATTAATAGACATTTTTATGACTTCTCATGTGACATCATCAGTGTTAATATCTGAACTGTCTATTGCTGCTTTAATAAATTAGCACATACTTTGTGGCTTAAAACAAAACAAATGTATTATCTGTATGCTAGAATTTCACTGGACCAAAATTAATGAATTGGCATGGCGTCATGCCTTTATGGAGGGCCTAGGAGAAAATCCATTGCTTTGCCTTTTCTGGCTCCTGCACCCCACCTGCAATTCTTAGCTGATGGCTCCTTCCTCCCTCTTTCCGCCAGCAATGTCGCATCTTCAGACCTTTCTCCGCCTCTGATCCCCCTACTTCTCTACTCCAGCTGGAAAAAACTGTTTTTACATTGTGTCCATCCAGATAACCTAGAATAATCTCCCTATTTTGAGGTCAGCTACTCAACAACTTGAATACCATTTGCACCTTAATTCTACTTTGTCATACAAGATAACATATTCAGAAGTCACAGGGATTAGGATGCAGCCACTGTTCTGGGGTCATCGTTCTGTGTCCCATCCGAAACATGCTCCCTCCTCCCAGGGTAAAAACAGCACAAGGCAAAGTTACAAAGATTTTTTTCTCTTACTGTTTTGTTACAGAAATCTTATAATTTTATATTTAGGTCTACTTTCAATTTTTGATTAATATTTTGCATATGGTATAAAGTAGTGGTATGTGTTCAATTTTATATATGTATATTTTCAAAATTATTTCCAATATTAAAAAAAAATAGATAAGTAATACCTTTATTTACACAGTTATTTAATTTTTATAATTAGTAATTATTCCAGCAGTATTTTTTGAAAAGACTATTCTTTCCTTACTAAATTCTGTTGGCATCATTCTCAATTGAGGGGATAAATGGTGATGAAAAAAATAAAATTAATATTAAAATCAATTAACAAT
This sequence comes from Miniopterus schreibersii, assembly GCF_964146895.1. Lineage (NCBI taxonomy): Eukaryota > Metazoa > Chordata > Mammalia > Chiroptera > Miniopteridae > Miniopterus > Miniopterus schreibersii. The sequence goes on along the minus strand of NC_138106.1, from coordinate 61,614,716 downwards.
GGATGTGAGGATCTTTTTATGAAATATATTCTTTTCCATTGATCTATGTGTCTATTCTGACAACCCCACAATGGCTTTATTATTATATAATTTTGGTCAATCTTAAAATCTATTAGTGTGCATCTTCCAATAATGTTGTTATTCAAATTATTTTGGCTATTTTTGTTATTTTAAGTTTTTATATCTATTCTAGAATAAATTTGTAAAATCCTACCCAAAAATCTGAGCTCTTATTGATTCAACAAAACAATTTGAGAAGAACTGGCATCCTAACAATATTAGGTATTCTGATTCATTATTGTGGTAAATGTTTCCATTTATTAGATAGTTCTTAATTTCTCTCAATAATATTTTATAATCATTTAGGGTACAAATGTTATTTGCTTTATGTTAAAATTATGTCTAAATATTTTTTTTTCATTCTATTATACAAACAGTTTTTCAATTCAGTTCCTAACTTTTTTGTTACCACTTAAAAGAAAATTTGTTTTGGCATGATGACATTTTATGTGTGATTTTGGTAATCTTGTGAATTGTAGTTAAGTTTTTTGTGTGTACATTTGGACTTTTATGAATACTTCATGTTGCCTGCAAATAAAGCCTTTAATTCTTCCACACCATCTTTATGACTTTTATATTTTTTTCTTATTTTGTTATACTTGCTGTACTAATTGCATTGTAAATATAAATCATTAAAGGGTGAATATAAATTCTTGACTTGTTTCCAATCTTTAAAGGAATATATTCGGTTTTCACCATTAATTATATTAGATGTGCATTTCCATTAGATGTGTTTTATCAAAGATGGGAAAATTCTCTATCCTTTATTTTCTGAAAGTTTTGATTTTTTCATTAATTGTGTTAATTTTATACTTTTGCATGTGTTGATAATTTTTGTTTTGTCTTTCTTTTGTTTATATGGTAAATTCTAATGATAATATTTTGAATTTTGAACCAAGATTGTATTTCTGACATAACTTCTTCCCACCCCACCCTTTCCTTCTTCATGATTATAATTTTTCTACACAACCAATCTCAATTTGCTAACATTTTGCTTAGGACTATTTGTATATTATAAAATATATTAAGTTATAATTCTCTTTACTATAATTACTTTGTCTGGCTTTGGTATTAAGTTATGTGAGCTTCAGAAAATGACTTGAAGTATATATTACCCTCTTCTACTTTCTAGAACAAATACATAGAAGTGATATTTGTCCATTTAATGCATGGTAGGATTTACCAGTGGAGCCTATTGGGCCAGGAGTTTTCTTTGTGGAAAGATGTTAACTGCAAATTCAATATATATACTTTTCTGTTATTTATTTATTCCTGAGTGAGTGTTGTACATTTTAAAGTATTTTTTCTTTTTATCTATTTTTTAAGGATTGATTGGTATTGACTTATTTAAAATGCCAATTATTTAAATTTTGTAGAATTCATAATAACGTGCTCTTTGTTATTTCAGATATTGATAATAATTTGTGACCTTTAAGTCTCTAATTTGTAACAATAGTTTTTTGACAAAAAATTTCATTTCACTGTATGTAATATTTTTTTTTTCTTTCACTTTATTCACAATTTTTTCTTTATGGTTGTCAGTAGTTAGAAAATTATGTGACCATGTTTTTTGTTTCTTTATTGAGTCTTTTTATTGATATTATTTTTCCTACATAGGGTTTTCTGAGTTTTGTCAATAACCTGTGTTTTTTTCCCTAAAAACCTTTCATTAATTTTGGAAAATTTGTATACATTGTCTCTTTCAATATTTCTTATTACTCATTCACTTTTCTCTTTCAGGAGCAGCAATTATAGACATTTTAGGTGGTTTGATATTTGATCAATACTCTCCAATTTTGTGTTTTGTTTTGTTTGTTTGTTTTTAAATATATCTTTATTGATTTCAGAGAAAGGAAGGGAGAGGGAGAGAGAGAGATAGAAACATCAATGATGAGTCATTGATCAGCTGCCTCCTGCATGCCCCCTACTGGGGATCGAGCCCACAACCCGGGCATGTGCCCTGAACGGGAATCGAACCTCAATCTCCTGGATCCTAGGTCAATGCTCAACGGCTGAGCTACATAGGCAGGGCTTGTTTTGTTTCTGACACATTTTTATTTTTGTATTTCTCTTTGGATTATTTCTATTGATTCATATGAAAGATAACCAATTCTTTGCTATGTGGATTATAAAAATATACCCATAAAAATATTCTTTATCTCACATTTTTTATTTTCACCATTTTCAATGATTTTTTAATAGTATCTATTTCTCTGCTGAAATTCCTCATCTGTCTATACATGTTTAACTTTGTGCTGGATTTTTAAACATATTAGTCATAGTTATTTTAAGCCAATTCCTGACACTCCTTCCATCTGGGTCGCCTTTAAATGTAAGTGTCTTGAAGATTTTTTTCTCTTGATAATATACAAATTTCTTCTTTTTCCCCACATGTGCATTTTATAATTTTTTAATTAATTGCCAAACTATTTATAAAGGAATAGTAAAGGTTTAGGCAAATAATATTTTTGTCAGGAAATGGACATCTCTTTCCTTCCGGTAGGCCATTAGTTTGGTGAGCTGAATTGATCTGCTCTAGGTAAGATTCATTTTGTTGTTGCTGCGGTGGCTTACGTATACGACAGGCTTCCAACCCTGCCAGCACTGGACTGCTGCTGTTTCCTCAGGCTTAGTGGGAGGTCTGAAGTGATGAATGGTTTTTCAACAGGCTGTGAACACCTGAAAAAAAAGAGAGAGGATGTTTTTCTAAGTTATTTTTCCATCGCCTACAACAGATTATAGCCATTTTGTCTCGGTAGGGTAAGGGTGGCAACTTCTCAGCTCTGCTCCAGTTTCAGTCTTAGTCTAGTCTTGTGCATCTGAGCCTCCGTGGTAGGACCTGCTCAGTATTCCTGCAGCTTCCTCAGTGACAGTCAAGCTGTCCCCCAACTCAGAGTAGGCTCTAGGATTCAGCTGGGCCTCTGGGCCTTTCCTCAGTGGCAGCAGACCTGTGCTTTGCATTAGTGCAAAGTCCTCGGAGAGGAGTTGCCAGCCATCTTCCAGTGACAGATAGTCTTTTTTCAGTGTTAATAAAGTGAAAGGTAGAGCTGGGGGCTATGTTTACTAACCCTTGTTCATCAGCAGTTGATCTCTGCTTAGAGCCCGTGGGAGGGTTTATATAAGGAAACTGTGAAACGCCTACAGGCACACAGCTAGAGTGCGGCAGAAAAGGGATCCAAGTTGATTTCAGACCTGTGTTCTTAATAACTAAGTAGTAAGAAATCCCCATTTAAGAATCCATGTTTTCCTATGGAAAAGTCACAAATTTATTTTTCTTTTTGTAAGTCATGACAGGACCCAAAGTACAGATTTCTGAAATATGCAATCACACTAGATCTTTTATCCAAGCCTCCATAAATATGCGAACCCAGGCTCAATCTTCAGTAATGAAAACAATCCTGGTTCATGTTTTTGTGTTCCTCCTTTTAATGGGACTCTGGCCACAAGTTTCAGGTTTGGCCAGATGGTTGTAAATTGAAAAACAAATAAAAAGAGAAATAAAATATCCTTATACTTCTGCTCCCTGGCCACATGTATCCAATAAAAACAATAGAGAACAGATCAGTTCTGATAATTAATAGACTATTTTACCAGCTAGCATTGTTAAGTGAAGAAAAAGCTTTGACGAAAGAATTTTATGCAACATAGGAAATGAATCTTACATTTTTTTTTTTTTTTTTTTACAAAGTACGGGTAAAGGAATTCTAAACAATGGTGGAATTTCAAAAAATATATTTTTAGAAATAGAATAGTTTAGGTCAGCTAAGTTCTAAGCTACTCTTTGGTACTAGAGGCTGGCTAGAGATGGTGATAGTGGAAGAGGAATTTCCCTGTACCGTAAAAACACGTCGAATGATTGAATTCTCTTTTTGGCCTGTTCTTCAGCTTTGTCAGCTTACTTTTCTCATTATACTTAAGAATTTAACAGAGAAGAGGCAAAATCAATCTCAAAAAATGCCAGTGGAAAATGGATGTGTCTTCATTCCTTTTGCAAATATTCTCCCTTGCTGGGAGAAAGGAAAGCCATCCTGACAGAAAAAAGGGAAGACTGCTCGCCGAATCTCCTTTCTTTATTCAGTCTCATCTTTCTTCCTCTGTCTATCTGGTCATATTTATTGTCATTTCTTTACCTTTTCCCTTCAAGATTTTTACCTTTTTTCAGATCTTTCCCATTCTTCTTAACAGTCTCTTCTCTTCATCTCCCTTCACAAAATATACCATATTTCATTTTTACACAGTATATTTCTTTTTTTCTTCACTGAGACACTAATTCTTTACCTCTAAATTGAGTAATAGGAAATTGAATTGCTATCTATTTCCTTGTAAGTGAAATAGCCAAAAATCAATAACTGGAGACAGGTCAACCAAAGGCCTTGTAGGAAACCATTGATCAGTGAAATAACAGCTCGTGTGTGTGTGTGTATATCTGTGTGTGTGTGTATGGTAGAGATGGGGGTCTGTGCATCTGTATGTATATGATATTTGTATGTACATGTGTCTGTTTATGCTGTGAATACATGATTGCAAAAATATCTAATGCATAGATAACTCATGTCAGACCTTACATAAAATGGTGACAGTCTTAAGAATATTTTAAGTAGTTTTGTGGTGAATTTAGAAACCATATTTGTCTTAAATTTATCCTGACATAGTAAACATGTAGAAAAAAATTGACTTGCAAAATTAATTCTCTACATAAAGGAAGTGGGAGTAGATTTTTTTTTTTACATATTATAATTAATAATGCAATGTCACTAGCAAGATAAATTAATAACTTCACTTATTCTGTTTATCCATTGTATACAGAAAAAGTCAGTCTTTACTTACAAAAATAAATAATTTGTGTCAGATTTATTCTCTTCCATATTTTTGTCATTGTGAAAACAATAGAATTTCTACCTATATATAATCCAATTAGCCATTAATATAGTTATGGTTTAAAAAATTCTAATGATAAAATTCTCACTGGGTTGACTATGATGAAGTTTCATTGATAAGGTCTGACAGTTTATTATAATCAGGATTAAAAATACTTGCCTAGATATTAGATTCAGTCAGGCATTTGGACAAGGTCATGGCTTCAGTGTATTCTTTTAAAAACATGATTTAAATTCCACTTCTGGAGTGCATTGATTAATAAGAAACAATTTTTAAAAATGCCATTTTCAAGACTAATTATGAAAGGTATATTAAAAAGAAAACTACAGGTTCCAAATGGCATCACTGTGGTAAAGTCCATGATACCAAATTTAGATTTAATTTCTGACTTAATTACTGTTTTAATCTCTCCTAGAAATAAAATCTTAATCAACTAGTTTAGCATTTTCTGATCAACACATATGAGTAACCTGTTACATGAGCCTTCTTTATGCCCAGTAGAAAAGTCAATCGTATGATAAAAACCTTTCCCACAAAAGAAGATATCTTAGTCTAAATATAATTTTTTTTCTTTTGTTAATAGCTCTCTTACCCCACTCTTCTTCCTATAAAAACTTTCCATTTTGTTCCTTCTAGCTGTTAGATAGGATGATGCTTGATTCATCAACTGCTTAAATAAAGCCAGATGATCTTCAAATTTACTTGATTGAATTTTGTTTTTATAACAGGTAAAAATGCCCTTTCTGATAAATATTGCAATAAAATTAATAAATGGTGTTTTCTTTGGAAACTGAAAGTAGATATCAAGCAACATGTTTCTCTTAATGCAAAATCATTCATGTTTCTAATCTTTCAGCCTTATTTTAAAAGTTATGGGACCAGGTGCTCTTTCTAAAAGACAGTTTCAAAAATTTGTCTATCTCACCTAGGGGGTGTGGTTGAGCAGTTGAACATTGACCTATGCTCCAGGAGACTGAGGTTCGATTCCCGGTCAGGGCACATGCCCGGGTTGTGGGCTCGATCCCCAGCAGGGGGGGTGAAGGAGGCAGCCGATCAATGACTCTCACTCATCACTGATGTTTCTCTCTCTCTCCCTCTCCCTTCCTTTCTCTGAAATCAATACAAACATATTAAAAAATAAAAATAAAAAGTAAATAAATAAGCATTTGTCTATATCAGGAAAAGCAAGCATGAGTGAAATAAAATGAACAGGTGATGTTCTCTCATATTTTTCCTGGCAGAAATTACGAAGAAACGAATGTAATTGAACTAAGTAACCACTTGGAATTAAAGGAAGTCACATCCCTTATTTGATTCTGCAGAAATATTTCTACATGTAAAAAAAAAAAAAAAAAAAACTACCAGAAAATTGTAAAAAAAAAAAAAATTTCTCATAGAGAAATATTGAAGTAAATATTTCAGAGTAATATAAAAAATATGAAGAACACATAGAAGTGAAATATTTGGTATAGTGAGCCTATTTTATCCTATCACGGGACCTTTAGGTAAAAGTCATATTAGAATTTATCTTTGTGTTATACGGTGTATATGAATCAAGTCATTAACCAGAAAAAGATGTTTAATTTTAATATTAATCATAACCCTGTTCTGTTCTAAAATATTTTTTCTAGATAACTTATTACTAAATATTATGTGGAAACAAAATATATATATCAACTTACCCAGAAAGGTTAACAAAGTCTTTTTTTTCCCCTTTAATAACTTGGGTTAAAAACAATAGATTTACAGGTTACGTAATCTAAAATAGTGAAATAGTGAGAAAAAATATATTTGGATTTTTAGCATTTTATAGTCTTCATTTTATTCCAATAAGAATGTGTGTGTACAATAAAATTATACACACGTGTCGTGAGTGTAACATTATAGACACTTAATATTGAATTGATATATAAGCAAAATTTTACAGCCATAATTTAGTTATACTATACAAACAAGTTTTATACCTTTAAAAAAATGAAACAGTATAGCCTATAGATCATTATATGTTATTAAATTTTCTCCTGTAATATCACTTAACTAGCTAAATATTGGTAAAATATTTAGATATGCCATGAATTATTTAACTATCCACTATTTTTAAAAATGCAAATGGTTTTTGGCTTTCCACTGTTATAAACAATGCTGAAGTATACATCTTAATGACAATTTAAGATACAGTTACAGAAATAGAATTGAAAAGCGGTATATTTTATAAAATGTGGTGTGTATTTCTACGTTTTATAGCCTTTCAAAATGAGTAAAACTCATAATTTGTAAATTTGCTCTTAGACAACACATCAGAAATCTGGCCATTGCTGTGTTTTCTCTCTGGTGTTTGCCTCTGATCATTATAATTGTGTGCAGATAAATTGTATTTAAAGTTGAAAGGAGTTATTAATAGTACAGCATTACGATCTCTTATTATAATACTTGAACCCAAGTACTAAATCCGGTTAATATGTGTGCATATTGAGTGGTACAGAATGCACTATCTCCCAGGCATGCCATTTTAGACTGGGAAGTTCCCTCACTGCACATTCTTCCTTAAATATATGGTATCCTTCAGCTGTTCCTGTCTATTGCTTTGGGAACCAACAAAACAAATTTAATTTATCTTCTGCATATTAAGTAAATGTATTTACTGGGAGATTGGTTTCCCTTAATTTCTTCTTCATTTTGTGTGTGTGTGTGTGTGTTCTGTTTTGCTTTGCTTTACCTTCACATAACATGATTTTAAATCCTACCAGAGTCTAGTCAGTTTTCCCTTTACACACTGATATTTTTAAAATGTGGCACCTATAAATAAAAGCAGCACTCCATGTATAAATTCACATTTCTTCTATACTATAGATATACACATCTAATTATTAAATTAAACTAGTATTTATTGCATGAAATCACTTCCTCTCTCTTTATCATGATTTTTTTTAAAACCTATATATTTTCATTTGTATTCTGTGTCTGTTTGACTCTCTCTCTCTGTTTTTCTTTGTGGCATGAATAGTAAAGCCATAAATGTTAATTTTTCTTGGTTATTTTATGACATATGGGGCCAACTTTTCTTTATCATAAATTGGAGATGCTAAACATACAAATTGTCAAAGAAATATTAAATTATGTAATAGCTTAATGAATCATATGATTTTAATATAGCAATAAATAACATACATAAAATGAAGATTTCATCTGTAAATTCACCTGGACATTTTTCCCCCTGTGAAAATCCCTGATTGACTACGTTTCATGCTACTAAATTTCCATTCTGAGACTTGAAATTTTTCCATCTCATTAGTTCATTCAATAAATATTTACCTCAGTAAACCAACTTTGTGACAGGCAGTTTTCTAGGTACCAGTAATAAATCAGTAAACAAAATGATTCAATATTCTTATGCTCATGTAGCTTGCAACCTAGTAGGGAGAACCAGAAAATAAACAGTTTAAATCTATAGTCTGTTGTGTGGTGATAAAGACTGGGGGAATGAATAGGGAGGAGCATTAGATGCAAAGTTCAGAGTTCGATTGTTAATAGGATGCACAAACAAGACCCCACTGCCAAGGTGTCATTTGTGTAAAAACCAGAAGGAAAGATGAGAAAAATGAGCCATACAAAGATCTTGCTAAAGAGCATTGGAGACTTGAGAAAGAGCCAATGCAAAACCCATGAGATAGGTGCTTGACTGGCAAGGAAGCAGCATAATTCAGGAGAGAATGGCATGTGCAGTTAGAGAGGTAGGAGATGACTAAAGAGTGCACGTTGCTGTAGGTGACATCCTGTAGGTCTAGGTTTTTGGCTTTTACTCTAGGTGACCTAAGAATCTATTGGGAGTTTGAAAAGCAAAATGACATTATCAGTAATATTTTTCTCCAGCTTCTTTGAAGTGTAATTCACAAAATTGTAAGGTATGGAAAATAAACAATATGATGATTTTATGTATGTATACATTGTGAAAAGATTTCCTCCATCGAGTTAATACATTCATCATCTTACATATTTACCTTTTTTTAGGTGATGTTATATTTTTAAAGGTGCACTCTGGCACTGTTGTGTTAAAAATGGACTTTAGTTTGGTAAGAGTAGAAACTAACACAATGACAGCCTGGTGCTATATTTTTGCATCATTTCTATGCTTGGAATTTATCTTGACAAGTATCTTATGTTGCTATTTATTTATGGCAGTATAAAATCTTTTTCCCCAATTGCATCGCATGGTGTTCTGTGGTTTTCTTCCACATTACAACTGACAAAAGGCATGGTCCTCCTAGAGGAAATTTAAATGACAAAGGTGAATGGCAAGGTAATTACTAAGAGGCTCCCTCTATGTTTTATAAGCTTTAATTAAGTCCTACGATGTCCTTCTCTAATGCACAAATATTATTAAACCTATTTTGTAGAGGGTGAAAAGGAAGAAAGCCTAAAATTAACCAATCCAAAAAGTTTCAAGATCAGAAGTGTTTTTCTCCATGAAAAATGTGCTCATACTTTTTTACAGATGAAAAACTATTTTAACCTGCATCATTTATTTCTTACTGTTTTTCTGATGTTCTGTTTTTGGCTTATAGACTTTCTTCTCCAGGAGAGAATTAGGACATAGAGTCACGTGAGTTACTGAATTGAGCTCTGAAGTTTATACATGGTAGGTGAACTGTTGGAGATTAATTGCTTACTGACGCTGTCACCGCTGAGCACTCAGGATGTTTTAGCTTTGCTAGTTTCATTAAACCTGCGGCAAGAAAAGCATTTGGGCTACTGGTAAATTATTCATGCAGGTGAAGAGAAGGGTAAGAGTGTGAAGAAACAAAATTAGTCTCAAAACCAAGAGATTATAAGGTGTTTCACTTTAAGAGGCAGTTGAAATGATATAAAAGACCCTTGGAAGTCACTGAATATTGATTATTTTAAGATTTTTTAATTCGTTTTGTCAAAAATATCTTAGGCATGTTACTTAGATTGAGATTGTGCTCTGTACATGGGAGATGAGAGGTCGGTAGCCTAAGATCAGAGTCAGAGCACAGGCACAGAAGTCAAACACCTTGCGGCCAAAGGTAGCCGCTGCCTTTAAATGGTATGTACTCAGTAATGTTATATGAGCGCTGCTATTGTTATTATTATTATCTTTATGTAAGTCCTTGCCTCAGGACTTTACGCTCTACTCTGAATTTAAAAACTAAAGACTTTCAGTTCGTGTGACATATGTGGTGTGATTATTACTCCGTAGAAGTTCAGGATAGGAAAGGATGAGTAATGGGTACAATGAGCAGGGAAGGATGCAGAAGACATTAAATGTGGACTAAACCCTGAAGAATGGATTCTATTAGGACTGAGCAAAAATGGAACCTCAGAGGGCAGCAGGGATGTGTGTAAAGTTGGAAGGCTGTGATGAGCATGCACATTTTATAAAAGGGAGGGAATAAGCTCTTGGGGTATATTAGACTGTGAAGAGCACCAAAGGCTACTTGACTGACTTTGATATTGAAAGAAAAAGAAATGAGCTATTGAAGCCTTTGACCAGAAAACTCACATAATGAAAGAAGTGAGAATTTGACATCAAGAACGCTGAAGATTTGAGTAACTGTAATCTGAGTAAGCAGCTCTGACATTGTCTCAGTAAGAGTTGTCAGGTGTGAGGAGCCAAAGCTACAATAAAGGCAGAGGTAATAAAGACTAGAAATATAAAAATATATATATTTCTACAGGCCATAATGACTGACAAAATATAGAGGTGAGGGGATCAAGCAAGACTGGGATGGGTAGGGATAGCTCCAAAGTTTTAAAGACACTATCAAAAATGTTAAAAAGACTGGGAAATTATCAACATTTTCTAGATTATCTTTGTTTAAAATTAAGTAATTAAAATCTATGAACATGGTAAAAATTTTTTGCATTGTCATATTAAGTAAAAATTTGGAAAAAGATATTTTTAAAATTCTCTAACCAATGTTTCTTCTTTTTTTTTTTTTTTTTTACATAATATCTATGAATAAACTATATCACCACCATATAGTCCTTCATACTCAGAATTCTATGCTCAGAGCTGACTTCTGGGATTTAGGCCTTTATATCTAACTTGAATATCCTGATTAAAATGTTCCATTGGTACCTCAAACTCAGTACTTCTCAATGTTTACTCCTCAGTGTCCCCTTATTCCTGGTTCTATGTTCCTTGTATCGTGAATGACACCATCAAGTTAGAAATTTAGGAGTCTTCCCTAGTTCTCCCCTTTTTATTTTATATCCAATTCATCTAGTTCAGGTGACACTATTTGTCACAAATATGAGCTTATCCTTTTTGCTTCCTCCTTATAATTTTTAACTGGTCCCACTATTTTCCTATTAGCTCTCCTCTAATCCATCTTTTATATTGCAATCCAGGTCAATTTTATATAACACAAAAGCCAATCATGCAATATTTTTCCTGAAAACTCTTCAGTAATTTTCCCTGCCTTATGTTGTGATTTCTGGTTACCTTACCTATATCTGGCTCTAGGGAACAAAATCACAAGGGCTAGGCAATGCCTTTCTGTCTAATTTCTAATAGTCTCCAAAATTTAACTTAGGATCTAGCACATATCAATTGCTCAGTAAATATATATTAAATAAGTGATTGAAAAAATAATAAATGCAGAATTATTCAAGTTAAAATGACTTAGTCAAAAAATAAAATATATGTCAAAATTAGTTTAATTGGAAGAAGAGCATTAGATGATCTCTAAAGTCCCAATAAATTCTAATTGAACCAATGATATGTGTAATAAATGAAAGGTGTAAAAAAATCTTAATAATCTACATAAAATTTATTGCTTATTGAAACCAATTATTCTTAATCTCTTAAGAATCTAAATCAAAACATTTCTATTAAGTAATTTGGACTGAAAAAACTAATATGAATCCATTTGAAGAATTGCCATGTAAAACTAGTTTCACACTGTTATTTCATTATATTTGTTGGTCACTATTTCCACAGAGAATTGAAATAAATAAATTTATTTTTTTTTTCTGAAAATTAGTTCTGTCGTGTGGGGCTTCAAACCAGAGATGTAGGTGGATGGAGTAGATATAGCTTTACACTACATAGATACAGCCAGTTATATTTTTCAGGTTCTTGAGATTGCTCATTACCATTTCCCTTAAAATAGTTATATCTGCTGGGGGAAGGTAATGTCGATAATCAAGTTTATTAGATGTGTGTATATAATTAAAGTTAACAGTTCTTGAGAAGGGTCTTGAGGGCACTTCAATGAGGAAAGAGCACAAGATTTTAAGGCTTAGACTCATAAAATTTCTTTTGGTTACTCAGATACACTTTGTGCTTTTCATTCAGGATAAACTTGAGGGTACTTCAAATAGAGTGTTCCTATAAATACATCTATAAGTTTATTTTTTTTATTGCTATGATGAATACTTTATTAAAATGGCCTTTAAAATTCTCAAACTACATTGAATGCAGGTAGAAAATAGAAAAGATTTTTAATATTTAAATTAATACTTTATTCATTAAGAATGTTAAAATAATATTGACTAATATAATGAATTGAAATAGCCAAAATTCAAAAGCACAGTTTAGAACATGCCCTGAGGTACTTAAAATTTTACTAAAATGGATTTGATACCATTTTATAAAATTAGGATTGAATAAATTCTATTTTATGCTGATAAAAATACATGGAATTTCTCATGCAAGAGTAGTCCTTCACTTCATAAATTCAGTTGTGGAATTTCAAGTCCCATCTTGAGAGGCTGCAGGTAACAATAACTTTAGACTTTTCAGCCCCACCCACTTCCTCATAAATGTGGCTAAATTCTAAGACATGAATACAGGAACAATTAATTACTTGAAGATGTCTGTGTTATTGGACTATCAAGAGATGTCAGAACAAGACAGGATTCCTTGTTTCTGGACCACGCTTGAGTCAGGGAATGACATTGATAGTATTTCAACACACTCTGGAGACCATGGACGTTCTTGCTTCATTCCCCTGCCTAAGGTATCATTCGCACACTTTTGTGAGACTGCTTATGGTAATATCTGTTTAAATGCACTACATTTGACTACCAGAAAATTCTGCGTGGGGCAAAGATTACACGTATATGTTTACCATTAGTCACACAACACTCTTCTCTGCCTCATCCTTGACCAACAAATCGTGTTTATAATTGGATTGGGAGTAGAGAGGCAAGCCTATCATCTTCTCTGGCTTCTTTCAAAATTTTTTTTTTTCTAGAAATTGAAAGTCTTGATCCAGGTAGAGCTAATGAAAACAAAAGTCTCAGAAATCAAACTTCTTTGAGCTTTTTGTCATACAATATACTTGTCCTTTGCAAAAACAGAGCCCAGGCCTAAGTATCCGCCTTTATTGAAATAGGAAATGGGGAGAACTGTAGACCATGAAGGCTACACTTTGTGAGTAGGAGGGAGCAGGATGAATTGATGTACAGAAATGCTTTGCTAAGTGTGTCAAAATAAAGATAGGGCTTAAATATATTTTTAGATCAAGCATGTATTTTCTGATTCAACACAATCTTCCAAACCTCTGTTTCCATAAAGATAATTGCATCAATTCTTAATTTTACATGTTTGTCCTTGTACTCTTGTAGGCTGTTAGGGTTAAAATATGCTGTGACATAACTATCATTAGATAAAACAATATGTAGGGAATTTAACATGTATAAAAATAACTATGATCATATTTAACTTCATTCATTCAGAAGCAAAATCTCTAAATCAATGATTTCCAGCCACGGAGCATTACTCCACTATCGTATATCAGAGTCTCCACAGTTCATATTTGGAAAGAAGTGTGGTAACAAAACATTGCTGGGCTTAATAGGAATAACTTTGCCATAACAATATTACCGTTTGTTTCCTTATACTTTTTTTTTGAGAATTTTATAGGCTCAAAAACTTAAATTAGAAATAATCTATATCTATTTTTTTATCATCTATCTATCATCCGTTACCTATTCATCTGTCTTTAAATAAGAAACATTAGATGCCCTGAGATAATTTGTGGCTTTAATAGGTAGAAGGTTACTGATCAAGAGCTGGATGTTAAAATGATCCTATAAGATTAGAGTAACAGAAATGAGTGGCCTCAATGTGGTGGAAAGAATGATACTAACATAAAATTCCAGATGTAGATGTAAAAAATTCTGGTTATTGTTTCTTCACTTTCAAATCATCTAAAATGAAAGGGTGAAAAACAACAGCTATAATATTTTACTCAACAATGGAGCCAATTTAGCTTTTGACTAAAATGCAAATTAATAAAATTTTTAGACCAGGTTCCCTGCACACATATATATATTTATATTTAATATTGGAACAGGAATTTTTATTTACACATTTGTTGATCTCCAGTGTCAAAAATATTGCCAGGCACATGGTGTGCATTCAATAAATATTTGTTGAGTACATACACACATGCATTTCATTGTGAATATATGGAATATTATAACAATGCAAGTAGGCATACAGATGTATAAAAAACTGTAGGGGTGTGTGTGTGTGTGTGTGTGTGTGTGTGTGTGTGCCTACAATGAAGCACAAAGCTGATTTAAAGTGATTTTTTACATTATACATGTTAAATACGAAAACATTTTTATTCTGAAAACCTTAAAACATTTTACTGCATATAAATTTTACTCTCATTGCTTATGAGCAGTAGCCACCGATATCACTTTGGTGTCTTTACCCTCAGCCTTTCTCTATGCATTTAGGAACTTTGGTGTTTTCAAATGCAACGTATTTATAGATAATATACCATACAGAACATTTTGCAGGAATTAACAGGTTTTTTGTTTTACATTAAATGTTTCACAATATTTTTATTGACCTGCAACTTCCTTTTGCTCTCAGCAATATGTCTTAGAGACCCATCAATGAAGGTACACATACCTACTTTACTTTAAATCTCCACATGGCAAGCATATGCCATTGTTGGTGTATTATTCTAATACACTAATGTCTTTTTTATTTTATGGCTTTTGTGTTTTAGCCTTTCCTACAATAGAGTATGCATCACTGATTTTTGTTTTCTGTTCTGAGATGATGTCATTGCAAAAATTAGAATAGTAAATCTAATTTTGCACAAATTCATGTACATAAATTTCTGTAGGTTAAGTTCTGACAATTATTATTCTTAGGGTATATGCATTTTCATTTTTAATTGTTCATCCAAATTGTCCTTCAAAGAACCTACACCATTTACTTTCTTACCATATTAACATTTTTTCCTCACTCTTTCTAACCATTATTTTAAATCAAAATTTTAATTAAACCTGCGTGAACTTAATCGGTTATCTCATTTCAATTCCTCAATTAACATAAAGGTTAAACATCTGTTAAAATTTTTAAAAATGGATACTGTTTTAAATCTATCAATAATCTTTGTCCTATCTTCTCTTTTTTCTTGTGAATTCAAAGTTTGTTGCACATTTACGATGATCTTCCTTTTCCCATTATCTCTGTTAAAAGCATTTGCACCTACTCTGTGTCTTTATTTCCTTTTAAGCTTAGTTATTGTGACTCTAGGAGTTTTAAAATTTAAATGAACGTTTATAAAAATTTTGTTTATGGTTTTATTTTTTGGATCTTATTGAATATAGCTTCTATATACTATTATGTTAATATATGTACATAAAACATAACATAGTAACATTTCCCTTCATTCTAGTGAATTTTTTCATCTTTTATGCTGCTTCACTATTTGCTCTTCCGTGATTCAATATTCACACCCTTTGTGCAATTTTACATTGGCTTATGTAACCGTTTGTAGACTGTAATTTCTCATACCTTTATCTGTCATTTTTGCTGCACATTTCTTTAAATCTATCATTTTTATTGACTTTGTATGGTATCTTCTACCACACAAAGGCTTGTCCTATTTACATGGTCAAATGTGTCATTTTTATTTTATGGCTTTTGTGTTTTTAGCCTTTCCTACAACAGAGTATGCATCACTGATTTTTGTTTTCTGTTCTAATCCATCTGGAACTGATTTTGTAAATGGTTTAAATAGCGCTCCAAGTTTACAGTCTTTTAACTGAATAACCTGTATCATTTTATTTCTAAATAAACTATCCTTTTTCCACTGCATTAGTTTCACATTCCTCATATGTTGGAATCTCATTTGGGGAAATCTATTTTGGGATTGCTTGGTCAGTTCTACAGGTCACCATTCTTTGTCTTTCAACCTGTCAGGTTTAGGAATGCTTTCCCCCTGTCTTCAGGTCTGACTCATTCAAGCCTTGTTTTCCAAACCACTTTTCCCACTTTCAAAAGTTTTCTTTCACTGTTACGGTAATTTCCAGGCTCCATATACCTTAAAATCTGAACCTACTCTCTCTTCTACCTTTTCCCCCCAGATCCCCTCTAAATTAAGTGTAGTCATTATAGAATAGAATACTTTCTGGATATTTTTTAAAACCACAACACTATTTGGTCTTATGTAAACTACTTAATATTTTTTGTTTGCCCTTGCAAAGTAGGGCTCAGGAGAAAATAGCCCAGATTTGCCTGATGCCTTTGGACTCAATCAAGTTTCTACTTAACTTTAAAATTGTTTTTACCATGTGGGTTTTTGTTTGTATATTTATTTATTTATTTGGTTGGTTGGTTTTTTGTTTATTTATTTTTACAATTTTAGAGTTCCACAGCTCCATGAGGTTCATGGAGATGCCTTATTTCCTCATTTTCATTGAAGATATTAACTGTGGAATTTTTATTTTGCTAACCTGGCTGATCTCTTTGTTTTTTAGCAGGAGTTTGAGGAGGTTCCAAAATTATGCTGCCATGGTGATCCCACCAGCCACAATAGTTTTTAGTTTTGTAACCTTTGGAGAGTTATAGTTGCGTAAAATAATAGACTATTTCCCCCCCACACAATAGAGACAATTTCTGGGTTCTGTTCAATGCAATAGTTTCTAAACTATACCTCTCATCTTCTTTCTCTTAAGTTGTTCAATATTGTTAAAAGGAGTGAGCCATAGTCCTCACATTTTCTCATGGCTTTCATCCTGTTTCATGTTTAGAGTCTTGTTCCTTAATAGCTGGTTATCTGTTCTCCTTGGCATCAGTTCCTGATGATCTGTTGCTATGTTTCCATGGGTAGCAATTTTTGAATTGGTGCAGTTTCTTTATTTGAAAGCAGATGAAGGCAACCCAGTTGCAAGCAAAATTTGGTTTATCAAAATGATAGTGGGAAAGCCACTTAATTTCTTAAAAGAGTAATAAAACAGGCTTGGAAACTACCTGGCCAGGAGCTATGCCCCAAATCATGCAGATTTTTCAGGGAAGATTGTTCTGCCAATGCACCTGGGGAGAGTTATTGCAACTTGTTTTGCTGATGTCACTCACATTGTCAAGAGAAGCTCCTCCTAGAACAATGTTATTGGTGCCTCTGAAAACTGATTGCATATGGAAAGCACTGATGCTATTCATTGCCTAAATGGATCTTCATGATCCTTTAACTCCATTTCTGGGATGGGCCATCTCATTGGGGAGCCTATGCTATATACTCATTTTTTAGCTGTAAGAATAAAAAAAGAATTCAAAATCTTATAGTTTTAAGTTTCATTGGTGGGAGATAATTACTGTTCCTTAAACGAGAAGTTCTCTCAACAAAGACAGTATATTCACTTCTTGGGCAGAGGAGAATGAAGAATGCCACTACAACCCCAACACAAATTTGCCATCCCAAAGTCTAATTCATCAAAAGAAACTTGAACTCTGTATTGTCATTATATGTAGATTGACTTTGAAAGAAAACTAGGTGTGTCTATATGTGTGTATATATGTATGTATGTGTGTATATATAGTTATTTTCAGATTTTATTTTTTAAATGTTAAAAATAATATAGGATTATAAGTAAAAAAATTAAAATTATTTTGGAATATAAAATGTAACTCAAAGTACTTTAAAAACACAAATTTACTTTAAGAAACCAAATCTCAATGTATGAAATTTAACTAACCCAAATGCAATTATTCATATTTTTATTTTACACATAGTTAGCACTACAAATAATTTTTTTAAAACCCCAAACTTAAAAGATTATGCCTCTGAAATGGAAAGAATGTTAGCAGTCAGGAATAGTTATGAAATTTAATACTAACATGCTATAAATAGACTCATTTTAAAGCATGAAGTAAATAATTCTTTAAATCCATTTTTAGAAATTTTCTTTCCAAATAAAATAACACTTCTACTTTGAAAAGCTTGGTCATCTTTACTGGTGAAATATCATTACGTTTTAAATCATGTTGTTGTAAATGTAATAAATCTGGGCTTAAAATAAAGTGGGACAGCATTTGTTGTGGTTGTGGTTGTTTAACCAATAGTTGATTTCAACAGCATAATTTTTCTATAGCCTTTTTTACTGATATTATACTTCATTATGTACACCAAGACACAAGATGTCAGCTAAACAAAATGAATTATAGTTGACTCCTTTTGCCATTGACCCAATGCCTATTCTTACTCTACTGCTGACTCAAGAGATGATGGAGAAAAGGGCTCATCAGGAGCGTCACTATTTCTTTCATTCATTTTTTTCACCTTGTTTTGCTGCTGGTAGAGATTATGGAATGGGCTTAAGAAACTTATCTTACAAAAATCTGATAGCTTTCATTATATCTGAAGAAATAATTTATTCTCAGTGAGGGAAACAGAAAGCCAAATGACAGGTTAGAGTTTATCAGATTTGGTTAGGCACGTGAATGTGCGTGTGTGTGTGTGCACACGTGTGTGTGTGTGTGTGTGCAGGGTGCATGGGCACATGTGCACATCTTTCCAACACCAGGAAGGGCACACTTGTCTTCATAAAAGTTACCCTCAGTAATGTCAGAATACCATGGGCAATACACACTTATTTAAATATGTGTGTTTGTGCAAATTAGATGTCAAATTTCAAGTTACATTGTTAGATCATGGTATTTTTAATTTACTTTTTATCTCTCAGCCATACATTGTGTATTTATATTATATAACTCCCAATAGATCTTGGGAAAATGAATCACAGTAAATGTGACAGTGTTCAACATGGAGGACATTTATCTGCAATATGTATTGTACTTCATTATGCTTTGCAGAACATTTTAAAAAAATTTTTAAAATATATCTTTATTGATTTCAGAGAGAGGAAAGGAGAGGGAGAGAGAGAGAGAAAGATCAATGATGAGAGAGTCATTGACTGGCTGCCTCCTGCATGCCCCCTGCTAGGGATCGAGCCCGCAACCCGGTCATGTGCCCTGCCTGGGAATCGAACCCCCATAGCCTGGATCCTAGGCCGACGCTCAACCGCTGAGCCACGCCCGTCCAGGCTGCAGAACATTTTTAACTTTCGAGTGGAAACACTATCTGTTCCAGTAATTAAATAAGATGCACAGCCTTAGCTTATGATAAAAATACATTTATTGGTTATTATTTTATATGTATATGATCCTGGTTATAGACTCACGTGCTTAAACTCAATTACATATAAATTTATAAATGATTTATATTTTATGACTCACAAATCATTAACCTTTAAACATAATTTATATTATTTCTGTAAGCACTATTTTAAATTCAAAAAGGGATTAATAAGTAAACTATTTTACTTACTAGAATCTAAGAAACTTCCTCACTGTGAGATGCATACAATCAAAACTGGTGTCAAATAGCATCTCAATTGACTGGTTTTTATTAAATGGTTTCAACTTTTGTGAATTTTCAGTCATCCCTAAGCCATAAAACCAAGGCATATCAGCTTGGATATTTTACTCTATACTATAAATATAGGTATCCATAAGTGTACAAATATAAGCATGTAAATATGCAGTCACAAATCACCAGGTCGAGAAATAATCTCTTCTCATTCTTAATAGCTATAGAAAAACCCTGGTTGCAGGCAAGTGTGAAAAGCGATATTTCACTGTTATGATATAATCAAATGACTCTATTGAATGATAGTAAAATATAGTCATACATAATATCTTTTATGTGTACTCATTTGCAAAAGCATCTTTTTTTCAATAACATTTTACCTATTAGTGTTCTTACTGACAGGACATCAAGTAAGCTTTGTGAAAGATGCCTGAAATCCTCTTTGGTATCTCAATTGTATTCCCTAACACAGGTTAGCATGC
This sequence comes from Miniopterus schreibersii, assembly GCF_964146895.1. Classification (NCBI taxonomy): domain Eukaryota; kingdom Metazoa; phylum Chordata; class Mammalia; order Chiroptera; family Miniopteridae; genus Miniopterus; species Miniopterus schreibersii. Next base: position 61,594,651 of record NC_138106.1, on the reverse strand, counting down.
TATACCTTCCTCCTTATCAAATAGCAGAATAATAAGAGTGAAAATAAAGACCTCAGTTATTGTTAGATCTCTATTTCCAGTGAATCCCCACTAAAAAAAAAAAAAAAAAGGCAGAAACATATTTTCATTTTTACTTCATAGTGTTTCTAATTAATGGCACATACGGCTCAAAGATTGCCAAGAAAACATCCCGGCATGATCTATGCTCTTTGGACCCCAAAGACACCTAACCACTTTTATGAAATTAATGCATCAGGCAGTAAAAGTATTTTAACAGGAACGAAAAGATGAGCAGGAGCAGATCGAACCTCAGGGCCAGCTTCATGGGCAGGTGACAGGCACAGTCACGCAGGGCTGCGCACTTAGAAGGACAGCAGGTAGTCAACGCTGTGCTGTTACCAACTTACAATTCTTAATTATTTTTCAACAGATGGCCAGTATTTTTCATATTGCACTGGGGCCTAAAGGTTAGGTATCCGGTCCTACTCAATCACTGTAGAAAGTCGGTAGCCCTTACTGAGAGCTCTTCCTTGGTAGATTGTTCTAAAAGCCACTTAGTGGCAGTGTCACCTGTTCTGCTCTTTCCCCTTTCCCCTTGAGCCTTCCTTAATCCCAAAACCCTGGAATCGCTCTTTTAGGCTGGACCATGGGAAGCAAAGGCTGTCTTTGTTATCATTGGGAACCCATGCCTGGCACATACATAGCAAGTGTTTATTAAATACTTCCTTAATCAAAGTTAATTGACTTGTAATGTTTAGAGGGAATTTATTAGAAATGATAAGTGTACTTTTAGAGATTTATTTTTGGTACCTTGAAATTATGTTAATAAAGTTAATATTAAATATGCACATTTAATTAACAGATAGCAATAGGTGGATATTTTTAAGACTGTACATGATAAAATGACAAATATCATTTCTGTTTTTGAAAATATTTAAACAGAGACAAAAGAATAATAAAAATAAAATGTTAAATGAATACATATTACTTCTCTCGTGTGGAGAATAAAAATATGTGTGTATAGATACATATTTCATATAGCTAGATATAATTCATATATAAAAATATATATGTAATTCTTTTGTAGAACTCAGAATTTGAGAAAATCATTCCTACCAGAAATTGATTGTTTTCTGTGAGTTTAAATAAGCCAAGTAAATATTCATAATTCTTACAGTAGCCCCGTTACAACTGCCTGTTTTGCTATATTCTTTGAATCACAAATCCTCATCAAAAATAAATAATTTTGAAGCAGTTTTATATTGATATTTTGTGTTCCTTAAATTTCTCAAAATATATTACCAAAAAATTAATCAACTCATTTGAACTAGGCAATCACTAGTAGTTTTCCAGCTTCATTAAGATATAATTGACAAATAAAACTGTAAGATATTTAAATTGTACACCATAATGACTGGATATATGCATACATTGTGAAAAGATACCTCCTATCTAGTTAATTAAAACATCTATCACCTTGCCCCGGCCAGTGTGGCTCAGTTGGTTAGAGGGTTGTCATGTACGCTAAAAGGTTGTGGGTCTGATTTCCAGGTTAGAGCACATGTCCAGGTTGTGGGTTTGACCGCTAGTTGGGGTGCATGCAAGATGCAACTGATCGAGGTTTCTCTCTCTCCCCTCTCCCTTCCTCTCTCTCTAAAGTCAATTTTTAAAAGGAAGAAAATAGCATCCATCACCTCATATATTTATCTTTTTGTTGCTGTTGCTGAGAAAGTTCTACTCTCTTAGCAAATTTCAATGATACAGTATAGTGTTATCAACTATAGTCACCAGGTCATGCAGTGGATCCTAAGGTCTTACTCATCTTATAGTAAAAGTTTGTAAACTTTTATCAACCTCTCTATTTCTCTCACCTCCAGCCCCTGGAAATCACTTTTCTACTTTCTGTTTCTATGAGTTTGACTTAAAAAAAAAAATTCCATATACCAGCTATAACATACAGCATTGTCACTTTTTCCACTTACCATAATACCCTCAAGGTCCATCCATAGAACTGAAACTGACAGTATTTCCTCCTTTGTCATGGCCGAAGAATGTTTCATTGTCTATGTATACCACATCTCCACATCTTTTTGTTTTGTTTTGTTTTTATAATCCTCACCTGAGGAAAATTTTTCCATTGCTTTTTGGAGAGAGTGGAAGGGAGAAAGAGAGAGAAACATCTATGCGAGAGGGACACATCGACTGGTTGCCTCCCACATGCGCTCCAACCAGGTAGGGGATTGAGCCCCCAACCAAGGTACATGCCCTTGGCTGGAATCTAACCTGGGACCCTGCAGTCCACAGGCCGACGTGCTAACCACTGAGAAAACCACCTAGGGCTGTATACCACATCTTTTTTATTCATTCATTTATAGATGGACACTTGGTTGGTTCCATATCTTGGCTATTGTGATTAATGCTGCAGTGAACATGGAAGCACAGACATCCTTTTAAGATCCTGATTTCATTTTTTTAGATATATACCCAAAAGCAAGATAACTAAATCCTGTGATAGGTCTAATATGAATTTTTTGAGGCACCCCTGTACTGTATTTCATAGTGGCTGTACCAGTCTGCCTTCCTACCAACAGTACACGAGGGCTCCTTTTACTCCACTTCCTTGTCAGCATTCATCTCCTGTCTTTTTGATAATAGCTAATAATAGCCATTTTAACAGATTTGAAGTGATCTCATTATGCTTTTGATTTGCATTTTTTCTGATGATTAATAATATTGAGCATTCTGTGGTGATTTTAATGTACCTGTCTTCTTTTAAAAATATGGATTCAGGTCCTCTGCCAATTTTTTAATTGTTTGCTTATTTTTTGAGTTGTGTGAGTGCTTTATATATTTGGGCTATTAGCCTTTTAACAGACCCATGATTTGTAAATGTTTCCTCTGGTTCCATAGTCTGATTTTTCATTTTGTTGATGGTTTCATTTGCCGTACAGATGCTTCTGAATTTGATGTAGCCCAACTTGTTTATTTTTATTTTGATATGTTGTCTTTGTTTTTTATGTCAAATTAAAAAGAAAAAAATATTTGTTGAGACTGATGTCAAGGAGCTTTAGCCTTATGTTTTCTGTTAGAACTTTTATGATTTCAGGTTTAATGCAAAAGGACATTATTTTTCTGGCATTTGTACTTCATTTAATTCAAAGTAAAAATATGGTATATTAAGAAATTTAGAAGAAGTCTCCTATTAAAATGGAACATATATTTGTGTAGTTTACTAATTATCCCTTTTATACTTGCAGTCATGACAAAATAAACGGAAGGAAGAGGAGAAGAGGGAGAAGGGAAAGAAAGAGAGAAAGAAAGGAAGGAAGACAGTGAGAGAGGGAGAAAGAAAGAGTAAAAGAAAGATCAGTACTGAAATCACTACCAATCATTACACACACATCAAAATATCATTTAAATGTTATTTATGATGTACATGTTAATTATTAATTTTTACTTCTTTTTAACTGCATTCTTCTAAAATTGGTTATTATTAGATAAGGTTATAAAATATTCTTCTTGAATGTCTCCTTAAGTGAACTGATTTATAGGGAATTATGCTCCTGAGACAAACTATATTCTTTAATCATAACTTATTGAATTAAAAAGTTTTCATTATGAGCATTAATTTTAATGTGAATCACATATATATATATAATTTTACGATTTATATACTTCTATAAAAATATTCATCTCTAAGGATTTTTTCACAGATCATCCTGCTTAAATCAGAAGGAAGATTTAACTGATCTTGGGCATGACTCTGTTTGTCTGAGGAGTCATCTGCAACCATTCCAATTAAGAAACTAATGAAAAAATCATCTTTTTATGTCTTCTCTCATCCCAAATGACTCTCTGATACAAATGGGTCATAGGGTTTCCTTTGGATTCTAGATTTCTAGAGGAAACCAATTTTGTTCTTGAGAAAAGTTCAAAATCACTACTGATAAGAGGTAGAGCTCCTTCCATCCATGAAGAAAGAAAGTTAGTGGGAAAAGAAGATTACCATAAATTCACTCAATCACACTGCACATAAAATCATCAGAGAAAACAATAAACACAGATAAGTTCAGAATAACACAAGTAATACACAGGAATTCCTGCCTTCAGAGAAAAATTACTTGCCAGAAGTATTATCCTAAGAAACCTGTGTAGAATTTAGACACTCAAATATATTTCTGACTATAATTCATCAGTTAAACATTAGGAAAAGTTAACCTCATTATTAAAATCTCCTAAAACTCCTAAAACTAAAAAGAACTTCATTCCCCTTGACTACAAGAAATGAAACTTTCTAATTTGAGTTACCACGGAAGCTCAGTTTTGGAGACCTGATTTATTCTGTGAAAATCACAAAGATATGCTGTAATAAAAGCAATTATCTCTCTCTCTCTCTGTCTCTCTCTCTATATCTATCATCTATCTATCTATCTATCTATCTATCTATCTATCTATCTATCTATCTATCTATCATCTATCTATCATCTATCATCTATCATCATCTATCTATCATCATCATTATCATCTATCATCCATCATCTATCTATCATCATCTATCATCTATCATCTACCATCTATCTATCTACACATGCATATACTTATATATACAGGTATGGGCAAAAGTAGGTTTATGGTAATTAATAAAGTAGTAAAGTTTGTTTACAATAATAAATAAATTTATAATACAAGAATAATCTCTGTGTTTTATGTACTCACAACTGTAAACCTACTTTTGCTCATCCATGTATATAATGTGTGTATGTAGATGGATAGGTAGAGATATGTAGACATAGGTAGAGTTATTTAATTTTGTCATTTCAAAATTAAATGTACTCACCCTTTCCCAGTCTTAATCCTAGCTCAATTTGTTTCTCAACACTACTAACACCTCCCCCAAAAAAACCATTGTTTTACTAAAACATGATTCATATATATGGAACCAGGTTTCATGAAGAAAGTATACCTAGTCAACAGAACATATTAATGTTTGTGAAAAGGATCAATAAGTTAACAGCTAGGCCTGTCAATGAATATTGATCTATTTTATTTATGCTTTTTGATTGAACAGTACCCCCCAAAAAACCTAATTAACTAGCTAAGAATTGAATAAAGTTTAATTTTAAATTCTAAATTCTAAATATTAAATAAATTTGTGATTTGAAAGCAATGAAGAATATGAAAAATTTACTCCTTGATAGAGGAGGTTAAGATATGCTTTACTCACCTGTAACAATTAGCCTTCTGCCCTTGCCCTTGTGAAAAATTAGACATTTACAACATTTTTATTTTCCCTTTATTCATCCATCTTTTATATGATGGGAGAAAGAGTGGCAGAGAAGACAAATAAAATGTGAAAACTTTATCCAAAATGCATCCAAAAATCTAAAGTCCTACATACATTTGCATATAAATATAAATGTTCTAAATAATTTTGTAATATATGAAGTAGTGTGAGATTAACTGAACAGATTCAAGCTATACCAAATTTAAAACAAAGAAGGAGGAGAAATATGGTTTCCCTAAAATAAGATGTAGCTACAGCTCATCCAACCACTTTATAATCACAAAGGACTCCTATTGAAAAGCCCACTAAACAAATCATGCATCAAAGTAAAAGATTCAGTTTTTAAAAAAGCTGTCATTGGCAATACTCTGAATCCCCAGTACTGCATTTGGAACCATGGCATCCCCAAAAAAGTAAAATAAAGTCATTTTTACTCTATTCAAAAAGCTTAAATCTGGATGGGCAATATAAAATAAATGTAATAAATTTAAATAAATTAAGGATTTAACTAATTCAGAAAATAATTTCAGAGAAGTGAATTAATATCAGTACCAATACCAAATTTGCCACTGATTCTGTCATTTGTTATTAAGGATAATTTTCCTTCTTAGTGACAGGATGTCAAATACTTTCAAGCAAATATGACACATGACAAAACCTAGTATGAGATTCACATTAGGTTACATTTATGAAGGAATCTGATTTTCTTTATATATTTGAGTATACTTGTACCTTAGAATTAATAATGAGGGGGAGCTCAGCAGTTGTTGCTCAGTGGTTGAGTGTTGACCTATGGACCAGGAGGTCATGGTTCAATTCTGGGTCAGGGCACATGCCCGGGCTACAGGCTCCATCTTCAGTAGGGGGCAATGCAGGAGGCAGCTGATCAATGACTCTCTCATCATTGATGTCTCTCTCCCTGTCCCTTCTTCTCTCTGAAAGAAATAAAAACATGTTAAAAAAAATAATGAGGGAGATAAAAAAGTTGTTGCTTTCAATACTCACCTAATACAATTAATATTAACATTAATTTATTCAACAAATTTCAATTACAAGTGCTGATCATGAGCACATATAGAAATTGGCACTGGAGAGAAAATAATGAACTAGACCATTCTGGTTTCTGAGGCATGCAGACTAGTATCTTTTCAAGGGCAGTGTTTGTAAAAAGGCAGTAAGTAGGTGTATTTATATATTTATTGGAAAGAATCACTTTTGTTTTGGAGTTTATGACTTACCATAAAGATACATCTTAGAACTTGGAAATAAAGGAATTAACACTGTCTTATGTTATCAGTCTTGAAAGCAAGGAAAAGAGAGACACTTGGAAAAACATTGCTAGCCCCATCCAAATATACTTTTGATCCAGAGGGGAGTGTGTTCTTCAATGGTGGATGTTTTCTTAAAACCAGAATTAAGGCCTAATTGTAGTAAAGGCTCGTGGTTTAATACTGTACACACCAAGCAAATTTTCTAATGTAATTTGATTTTTTTTATGGAATCTGCTCTCAGAAGCAGAAGTTTTCATGCTGATAAAAGTATTATAGTTTTTCATTGTAAAATGAGATATTGGAATCTGATTTTATAAATCAGTCTCTGTGACTTTGGTGAATGTGAGGCTAATCCTCAAAACAGTCCATGCTCAGTATGCTAAAGCAATCAGGATTCTGAATCTGAAAACCTAGGACCTGAATTATGACAAATTTATTAAGGCAATAAATGCACTCTATCAAACACATGACCATTAATTTGCTTTCCCAGGCTGCAATCCTATTTAATGGTGAATTGTTGACTGTACATAAAATCACTACCCTAAATTTCTATATTTCCTAATGTTTTAGGTTTCTGAGATAAGAAACAGAACTACAACCATTTTGAGTTGTATATGCCTAACTTAAACCCCGTGGAATATATTGCACAAATCTTATCTTAGCTGTGGGAACTGATAGCTTGACAGCCACTGTAACATGCTAGTTAACATTTTATAAACTGCAATGTATTGGTGGAAACAAACATGGGCAGAGCACTGTGGAAAGTTGGTTTTAGAAAAGAGACTGAAAAAAAAAAAAAGTTTGCATAGCACACAGTACATCTTAGGACCTAATAAAACACTTTAAAACATTTAAAAAAACTGTGTTTAATAAGAATTTTAGTTGAAATCCAAACACGAGTCTTTTTCATACCAAACGAAGGCCTCTAAAAGAGTTTACCTTTTATAAAGACAGTTCTTATTTAATTCATTACTTCTGGAGCCGCTCAGGTGAAATTTTATTCTTCTGGCTATAGTTCTCAAATTAAATCACATATAAAAAAAATAATATAAGACTCCTGGGAGGGGGTAGTGTTTTTCTTTTTTCAGTACTTTTTCTCAAGCATTTGTTGTTTCCGTTCTTTAATTTTTTTCCAAATAGTTTTGATTTACCTTTCTTTCTCGCTGCTTGTTTCCCTCTTCCTGATGGCATTTCATCAGTCAAAGAATGACTAGAGTTGTCCTCGTGGCCTCTAACCGAAGATTCCCAGGAGGAAGCTGTTGTTTTCAGTGTTCCTTCTATTGCTGTTTGAGTCATAACTGCACTGGGAGAATGCTAACTGAACCAGAAATAGCAAGTAGCTCTATCCACAGATTAGCTCCTTCATGGGGGCGAGAGCTGGCACAGGGCAGCGTAAAGAACACAGAGCTCTAATTAAGTGCAGATCCACTGGCTCTCTCCCAGTGATTACCAGGGGGATTTTAAGGGCAGAAGGTTGACGTGATGCTCTTGGCCCACAGTAGTAGAAGTGGTATTACTAGTAGTACTAACAAATTGTGTATTGATTAAAAGTTCAAAAAGTGGTTTCCCAGGCATTTTTATCAATGAGTAAATCCAGACCATAAAATGTAGTTAATTTGGTAGAATGCCTTGGAAGCCAAGAATAATGAAAAACAGGCGTGTCTCTGTGTTCTTGTGTAACCTTTCTAGCCCTTGGACAGTTCATCATTGAACACTCTTTTAATGTATATCCCTAATGGGCACCAAGAACATCATTTTTAGAAGTGTGAAAAATGAATGAGCCACTGAGGCAGACCCATCATTCTAGCCATATGATAAGACATTTCTCAAAGAGACTAAGAGGATCTGGACATCCTGCAGAATTCGGGGTCACTCGGGCTCCCTCTAGCACATGAGGTGCTGACTAGTACAGTATCTCCAGCCTTGTCAGTCAGCCAGGGCAGCTTATCTTTTATTCAGATTAATTAGCTACCAAGTAACACAATGAAAATTAATTAGGAAAACAAAAGGTAAGATAATTCACAATGCTATCGCTGAGAACTGCAGAGTCTCATTCTATTGGACCAATAGAGCAGAGCCTGTTGCTACAAGCTCAGGATAAACCCTTGTCTGTGCTTTGGAGTTGTTTGCCAGATGCATTATATCAAAGTCACTGATTCAGTCCTGGCGATCTCTGATTTCCTGTGAGTAGTTGTCTGCATATCTTCTAAACAATCCCCAGAAACTTCACATAAGATATTAGGTATTTTGGGGTTTTGACGCTTTTAGGTAGTAGTAATTTACTAAAAGCAAAACCTCTGAAATTCATAATTCCCAAATAAATGTTAAATAACAATAAAAATATAAGAGTTGAGGTTATGTTCACTGAAAATGTTATCTTTCCACATTAATTTTCTATGAAAAATACAATAATATTTTTCCATAACCATTTTACAACACAGCATACCATAAATTTTTCTTTATGTATCTCCCACTCTTGCAATGATGAGTGCAATGATATATTTAGTTTGTAATTATTCATTTTCAATACCTGAAAACTGTCTATAGAAATCTCAATTAGATCCAAAGCTCTCCCCTAATTCTGTTTGAACACAGCATGGTTTAACAGACTCTATTAAGTTTCCAGGATAATTATGGTTCCCAATATAACTACACACAGAAAAAGCTGTTGTACAAGGAGCTGCAGCGCTAAGCCCGCCTCCCAGCAACAGTGTTTTAAAGAGCTTCTAGTGTTATTTTCCATAATAGGGCCCACTAGTTGGCAGAACCCCTGGAAGCTATGCAAACAGCAACACATCTGTTCCCTGAGAGGCAAAATGCTGTGTCTCCGTGGAGATGTTTATTCGTTTTACCAGCAACATTGTGAAAGAGCAAAGCCTGGAGCTGGGTAGAAAAAGTTTTCCTTTATGGGCCTGCATATCCTTATGGGAGGAGCGAAGTTTGGCATTGGCAAAGACAGTGAAACCTCGGACTTTGATTCACGTACTTTAGAGAGTAGCCTCCTTTTCTTGCTGGCAAAATCAAAGGGTATTGAATACATTTTTGACTGTGAAGTCGAGGCTGAATGCAAACTAAAATCCGCAGCAGGAAAAGAAAAATTTTAAGTCCACTAATTAGTTTCTTCAAACTATCATATCCAGAGCTAATTATTTGTTTAAATAAGAGATCTGACCTTGATTTTCAGTGCTTATGAATAAATAAAATGTTTTTGCATTTCACAAGCATACTTGAATTTCACAGCTTGTTTCAAACCAAGGAACAAAGTTCAGCCAAGACTTTCATGTATTTATCCCTCTTCTGAGATATGATTTAACCTGAAGGAATAAATAATGAGCCTTTACAGTAAAAATGCAAGCTCCTTTAGAAATTAATTATTTCGATTTTGCAAATATCACCTCTATACTGAAAACTTTCAAATTTGCATTTACAACCTTACAATGCTCCTGCGATCCAGAGCTTCATTTCCAACTGCTTCCTGGATATTTACATATGTTCCTTGCTACTCAAAAGGCAACAGGTTAAAAACCAATATTCTTTACTTTCCACCACACAGTAACTCTTCCTGTCGTCTTCTTTCCTGTAGTGCCTTTTGTTATTGTTTTGGAAGAATACATGTTATTTTAAGAACACTCTTAGTCATCTATGCTTAAAACAAGTCAATATCCCACATCTCCCCATCTAGTCAATCCTATTTGCAGCCATTATTACCTGTCTACTCCAAAACTTCATTTCTTATCTTCTACATACATAGACAAATCTTCTATATTGCTTTTCCCAACCAGTCTCCATCTTTTCATTCTGTTATGAACAACAGTTAGATTTCTAGTTCCCTGCTCAAAGACTCCACTGCTTCCCATGGAAAGCCCAGGGACCTGCACTCTGCCATCAAGGCTCAATCCCAACAAACAATTAGCATATATTGTTGAACAAACATGAATGCAGAACAATTTATTCCGTAATCTAGTAGGTGGAGGGACACTCTGTACGCTAGCACATAATGTGTGCCAAACAGAAATGGCCTTTCTCCTTATAACACCTACAGTGTGTTGGGAAGGTAATCTTTGTTAATACTATGGCTCCACTTCTTCCTAGATGGGTGACTGCACAAGTGACTTAACTTCTTTGTGTCTCAGGTGTCTCATCAATAAAGTAGGGACTACAGAGGGGAATAAATGCATTTACTTATTGGATTGATGTAAGGATTAAGTGGGGCACTAAATGCTATGTTCCTGGTCTAGGATATTTATTTTAAAGTTATTCACTGAAGGTAAGTACAACTTCTTTTCAGTATCTTAAATTAGTGACATACCAGACTGAGCAACTTATTCATCTCTGAAGGTTCATACCAATTGTCTCAAGGCAAGGTTTCACCCAATACAGCTAGCTTCACATTATCTGATTTCTAAATCTCTGCCAGGTGCCTTACCTTATTGTTATAATTAATTTTAATATAGTCATTATTAATACCATTTATTAACACTCCTCTCGCCATATTTGCTATCGTAATTTATTAGAACTTTACTATGACCTAGAACTTACATATATTGAATCCTCATGATGAAGGTATCATATTATTCCCACTTTACAGATGAGAAAACTAAAGTTTGAGGATAGGTAGGAAGGTATTAAGTAGCTTAGTAGTTCCTAGAGGGTCACTTAGCTAGTGAGTCATGAAATCAGGTTCAAACCTGCATCTGCTTGACTCCAAAACCCACATTGTTAGCCTCCCTGTTACGGGTCTTGTCACAGGCTACTACCCTGTCTTGAGTCTGTCTTAGCCAGACTGTTAGAAGATACATTTATTAAAACATTATTTAAAGGATGAATTATGTTTTTATGTAATGTATCTTTGTAACATCCTCTCACCTAGGACCTTGCCTAGGAGAGATGTTGAATACATATTTATTGGGTGAATAAATGTATGAATGAAAGAATGAAGTTGAATTTGTAGAAGAGAAAAATCAGGGGGAATATGAAGGGAAAGGGGATTCATCAGGGTTTCTGTGTGCATTACCCACACTAAGCAGCACAGACAAAAGTGAAATGGAGGGAAAAAAGAGCTACGAACCATGATGAAGATGATTAAAGAGAGTACAGAGCAGCTGTCAAAGCAAATATCAAGCAACATTAATAACTTTATAGCTCACCATGAGGCTGTCTCAAATATTTCCAAGAAAACAGGATCCTTGCTGTTGTACAGAGTAAGTGAGACTCATAATCAAGTGCAGATTCAAATAATTATTTTCTATCGAATACCTTGAGCTGCAGAATTTTAAAAAAATAAAAAGACATTCGAACTAATGGAAAACTACAGGACTCAGAGGAAAATATTATTGCATTCCTGGTATTTCAATTTGGGCCAGAGTTGATAAGAAACAAGATCTGCAACGTTTGCCACCTATTATCTAAGTTGTTTGAATAGTCAGATAATATCTCCAACTTTTGATGCGTATCCAAAAATAACTGTGTTGTGAGACTTAGCAGTAAAATGCTTCAGCACTCTCCAGAGTTGATTTTACTAGTATTTCAACCTGCCTAGTAGGTGCGAAAGATGGTCTACATGTATAGAAGTCAAAATTTGAGTTCAGATGCTAATTTCTGTTCTAAACATGAAATTATGGATTGAAAGTAGTTTGTATTTTTAAGTGACAGTGATTGTTGATATAAGTGTCTTGTGAGTTCGTTACAAATTATCTGCATGATTTCTTAACTCTAGTGTCTAGTAAGTCTGTTTATTTGCTCGTTTACCTAGTTTTTCACTGAAATAAGTTGTTGTAGGTATGCAGATAGTGTGAGCTACAAAGGAAGCAGGAAATTTGGTCTCTTGTCTCATTGAGCTGACCTTTACAGTTTATGTGCCTGGGGGGGGGGGCACTTTTAATTATATACTGTTTTGGCAATGTGAAAAACAAATATTATCTTTGTCTTTCCAACTTTCACTGCCCTATTTGATTTTGGATAGAAGAGGTAAGAGGATAGCAAAGGAAAAAAAGAGAAAAAAAAAAGAGGAGTGAGTAATGGAAAAGAACCATTGCAGGTAAGCCAACCTGCCGCAAAAGGAAAGGTACGTGGTGTAAAGACAATCATAGCAGTTATGGATGGTGGCTCTTGTGATGCTATAAATGTAGAGCAGGTTGCAGCATGTGTACGTTTCATATTTGCCTAAAATAATTTTATTTATCTGGTTCTTCCTTAAGCTTCAAATCTCAGCGTAAATGTTGCCCTTTTAGGAGACTGGCCCTAAATAAACTTTGTAAAGGGATCCACTTACAACCATCCAAACAAAGCTACTGTCACCCAGTCAGTAATTGATCTCAGTCTTCCTCACTAAAATATTTGTCTTGTAAAGTTTCTAACCTTGTCTATTGTGTTCATCTCTGTATCCTTTGGGCCTTGCACATAGTAGGTGCTCATAGTAAATTTTTGTAGAATGAGTTAATGAATGAATGAATTAGCATTCTAGTTATTCTTTTCCAAAAGATTATGTTTATGTACATTATTGGTAGAGTTATTTTTTCTCTTAAACATTGTAAACCATATACTCACATGTTATGGTATATTTACTTTTAACAACTGTATTTCCAGGGGCCAGAATCTCTTGGAACAGAACCACATATTCATATCATTGTAAGGAAAGGCTGTCAAGTTTTTATCTAATCTGTCTATATAGCAGAGTTCAATAGCAGTTGCATAACTGTTGCACACACAGTGACACGACTTTGAACATGCTATGTGTCATCCATTTGTTGATCTACCCCATAGGCCCTTGCTTTTATAATGCCCAAATTTACAAAGAAAAATATCATAAATTTATAGAAGGTAAACTAGCAACATGCTCAGAGAGAGAGAGAGAGAGACCTGGATTAGGTAAAACAACAATATTTCAGAACTTGACTCTAAATCAAAGTAGTTTTGAAATTCATAATTATTTCAATAACTGGTAAAGAAAACTATACTTGAATTTTTTTGTTTTCTGCAAAGACCAGTATTAAAAGACTGATCTTATTACTTAGAGAGTTTCTAATATTGTCAAGCTTAGGGTTCAGACATTCTGAAGGAAAAGAAAATTCTCACGGTTTTTGCCCACTAGTCAAAGGTGAACTCCAGCTAAGGTGAACTGGAGCTTGCTCTCACATGGCTGAAATGTAAGGATGTATATCCAAACTAAAATGGGAAACTGGACCTTTTAGCAGAGGTAGACCTTTTTCTTATAGCAATGGCATTTTTTTCAATCTACATTTTTCTTTTTTTAATAAAGAATGTGATAGGAAATGGTTAACTAAATGAGCATTCAATTTTTTAACTCCAAGTTTATAATAAAATGTTAAAATGCTAACCCCTGAATTCTTGATCTTTCTAATACCAAATCACACTATTGATAGAACTCCTGCTTATTACTTTATTTAGAATTGTGTAGTTCAGACATTTGAAACTTCCAGCTATGGCCTCTAAAGCAAGAATGAAGTAAAAATATTCCCTTGGTTGGAGAACAAACAGAGAAAGACAGTTTCTGTTACTAAGAATATAAACAAGTGAATAAAAATACATGAATTGCTCTTCATATTTTTGGAGCATAAGAAGGATATTTTACATTTTATTAATTAGCTCTGGAATAAAGTAAACAAAAGTATAGATCAGAAAAAATAGAGTTTACATTTTTAGGATGGTTTATTCCTAAACACAGAACTATCTAATGAATATATTTATGGTATATTTTAGGTAAAATAGATTAGTTGCAAGAAATAAATGGATTTTCAAGTAGTACTTTATATCATAGAGCTTCAGTGAGATTATCCTAAAAAGGGTTTTTTATGCATAAACTTGAGAAAACCCGGATATGTAATGATATCTTGTTATGTCCTATTAGAGAAAATTATGCCAGTTCCAAATGGCTAGACTACTTTCTTTAGTACCAGAATAAAACAAAAAGAATGCTTTTCTTTAATCTCAGAATAAAATAAGAATTTAGGGAGTATCCAAACTGATATTAGAAAAAAAGAAAGAAATTTCCTGTTACAACCTCTCTGATATCAATGAGACCTTTCTTACTGTTGTCATTAGTAGTCATAGAGGCTGACGTTCCCTTTGTCTTCTTATATTTTCCCCTAAAAATAACAAAAGCTACAACATTAACTTTTGGGGATCATATTTGAGTTGCTTCTTTCCAGATACCAAAAATTTGGGGGGGGGTTATTTTGTAAATCAATTAAAGCTGCATGAAAATCCTGTTCCTTCTGTTCATGTGGTGAGGGATGCCTAAAGCGACAGAACGGAGGGATTATTAGATATGTTTTTCGAAGGAGGAAATAGTCAGACAAAAATGGCCTGCCTGAAGTTACAGTTTATAGATTGGAAAAAGGCATAGACAATTAAAAGATGGAGCTACTTAGGGCAAATTACTTGCAATCAAGCTGCAGCTAAATGAGCTTCTTGATGAGGAAGCCAAATTTATGTTGTTTCAAACCAGGGAGAAACATTAAAGAAGTTGAAAGGTGAGCAAAATGTTAGTACAATTGGATCCAGATAGGTTTATAAGAGAAGTTATAGAGGCAATTAAAACAATGCCTTCTGAAATAGGCATACACAGGCACACACACACACTCAGAATCGTACACCAAACACCTCAAAATAGAAGAGTGTATGATTACACACATGTTTATCTTCTGTTTACATTTTATGTAGATGCCCCTTTCTCATCATAAAAGCCCTGTGGCTTAAAAACTCAATCAGAGGATGTAATCATTTTCTCCCTCAATCTGCAATTTACTATAGAAATTTTATTTGAAAATGATGTATTGTTTAAACTCTAAACAACTGTGTTTTCACTTTGTTTCTCCCTGCCCTAAATTATCCCTTGGCAGCTCTTTGAGCTGATTCAGAAAGAATATATTTGATAATGAATTCACAACTTACACAAAGCACAAAAGCTATGAGAAAACTTCAACTGTGAAATATCACTTTTTTTTTCTTTGCCACTAGATATGTATTTTTGCATTCGAGGCTGCATGCATCAATTTCACTGAAAGCAGGGTATTGTCTACATATATCTGCCTGAATGGAATGACTTTCATGATACTGTAATTTTGAAAAGGCATCAAGCGAGGCTATCCTTCATCCCATTTCTGTTGCATTGGAATGTTAGGCATAACGAGGTAGACAAAAGAAAGGTATAATGCAGATCCTTATTGGCAGTCAGCAAGTACAAGTATGCGTAGAAAGAGATAATTTTCTGCTGACATTTTTTCTTATCTTGATTCCCTTATCCTTTCATGCATTACGTTTGGCATGAACAGAATCTGAAAAAAAAAAAAAAAAATTAACAGCCTTTGTTTGAAACAGACAAAGAAAGCTTTCTCCTTCAAATGATCCTGTTTAGAAAGTAAAAACTCTGTAATATCCAAGAATTAAAAAGGACAATATCTAAAATGCCAATTTTTATAGCACCAAACAAGAATGTGATTCTACTGCTAACATGGTTTTCTTATCATTGAAATGCAATATTTTCAGCCATGTCCTGGCCAGGCCCGCCATTGAAAGTCCAGGAAAAAGCCCAAATGCCCACAATGGTAGTGAAGAGGTCCTTTCTCCATCTGATGTCCAGCTACATCTTCCACCTAACAAAATGTAAAGAAACTATATAGAGAATACTCTATAGAACACTGACAAAAAGTATGGCCATGAAAATATATGTGTATCTTTTTTGTTTCTTTCTAGTAAATTATAAATTTTCAATGAGAGGATTATTTTTTCATGGTTTTTGTTTTTTTTTAATATGTCTTTATTGATTTCAGAGAGAGGAAACGAGAGGGAGAAAGAGAAAGATAGAAACATCAATGATGAGACAGTCATGGATCAGCTGCCTCCTGTGTGCTTCCCACTGGGTGTCGAGCCCACAACCCAGGCATGTGCCTTGACTAGGAATCGAACTGAGAACTCCTGGGTCCTAGGTCGATGCTCAACCCCTGAGCCATGCCTGCAGTGCTCAATGAGATGTTCTAATCCCTTCTGGAAGGTGTCTCATTACATTCAACAATGGCCAAAGGAACATTTGGTAACTAAACTCATACCACCTGAAAGTGATGAGTTTTCAAAATTCTCCCAAAATCAGCCCAGTAGGGATACCTTAAAGAAAATGGGGACATAAATATACAAGATAAAGTTCATTGTTAACTGACTTGTTAGCTGTTAGCTGGGTGACCAAAACTGTTGTATGACTGACTTTTGTCTTGAGAACATCCTTAGATGCAAGCCTTAAGAGGCAAATCCGCTTACAAAGAGTAGTGAGGAGTTCCTGATCACGTATCCCTCAAGTCTGGGACAGCTAAATAATCAGAAGAAACAAATCCTACTAAAAAGAGAACTCCAATTCAAATGACCTGGATTGTACTCTGAACACCATCACTATCTAGCTTGAAAACCCAGTGCCAATCAGTCTACCCTTCAAAAAGATGCTTCCTTATCTACAAAGTGAAAGGTCTGAGCTAAGAAATCACTAAAATTCTTAAAACTATGTGACTCTAAAAATATTTTCATAACCCTAGGTTATTTCAGCCTTGTTAAACTTCTTTTGGTTAGAGAAAAAAAAAAAAAAACTTATAAGAAGTGAAAATCTTTGCTTTTTTTATACAGAGCTGGAAGCTATATCTATTTTAGGAGTAGTTGGCTCAGTGGCTAGTCCCTGGGGTCCTGGGTTAAATGTTGTAGCAGGATAAATTCATAGCAGTTTGATAAATTGCTTCTCTCTTCTATAAAATGACCCAATTTTAAATATCTAATTGATTATATAAATAACTTATCTACTCCTGTGTAATAATTCATACCTGACTCAATGACCTCAAAATAAATAAGGAAAGAAAAAATATATATATATTATTGCTCGCATTCTGTAGGTTGGCCAGGTATTTCATCTGCTGGTCTCTCCCCAGGCTCATTCAACTACACAGACCAAAATGGCTTTGCTTACTTGTCTTCAAGTTAGTGCTGATCAATGGCCTTTTATTGTCCAGTATGGTAGATTGTCTTTCTTACATCATGACAGTCTGGGGACAGTATTACAAGAAGGTAACAGAAACTATAAGGCATCGTAAGCACTAGGATCCAGAATTCACAAACTAAAATTCTGTCTTGTTCTCTCAGCCAAAGCCGTTACAAGGCCAGCCCAGACTGAAGGAGATGGAGGGGCAGATTTCACCTTCTGTTGGCAGGAACAAAAACATCACATTGCACAGGGTATGAACACAAGAAGACATGACTCACTGGGGGGCATTTTATAGCTCTCTACCACATTGTGTAAAATTATTCATGTAACTTCTTGCTTTCTCACTAGAATATCAGTATATGTAGACAGTGGTGATTAAGTTAAAATAAGACGCTCAGGGTGAGCCTTTATTCAATCTGAATGGTGTCCTTATAAGAAGAGAAAATTGGACACTCAGAGAAACACCAGGGATTTACACACACAGAGGAAAGACCTTGTGAGGACACAGTGAGAAGATGGCTCTCTGTGAGCCAAGGAGAGAGGCCTCAGAAGGAACCAAATTTACCAATACCTTGTTTTGGACTTCCAGCCTTCAGAGCTGTGAGAAAGCAAATTTCTGTTGTTTAAACTATCTAGCCTGTGGCATTTTGTTATGTCAATCTTAGCAAGCCAATACATAGATGAAGGAACATTGAAAACAAACATCTGATGAATTGTCAGTGGTAAAAATGTATCCAGCCCGGCCGAGTGTGGCTCAGTGGTTGAGTGTCCACCTAGGATCCAGGCAATTGGGGTTCGATTCCTGGTCAGGGCACATGCCTGGGATTTGGGCTCGATCCCCAGTCGGGGGCGTGCAGGAGGCAGCCGATCAATGACTCTCTCATCATTGATGTTTCTCTCTCTCTCCCTCTCCTTTCCTCTCTCTGAAATCAATAAAGATATATTAAAAAAAAAAAAAAAATGTATCCAGAAAGTTTTAGCCACAATCAAAGCTTTTAAAAAAAGACTTTAAAGGTTAGAAAAAATATTCAAATTGGTTAGTCAGCACTTCATCATTATTTTAAATTTCCCAGAGTAAGAACAAGAAAGTAGGATGATTAGAGCATTATGTAATGTAATAATTGTAATAATTGAAAAAAGTGAAGGACCAATTTGCTTGCTTATTTACATAAAATTGTCCAGAATGATAAAACGATGAGATTTTTCATTAACAAAACTACAGAGAGATTTTATAATTGTTCAGTTACATGTGGTTAGGCACATATGACACTGGTTGTCCATGTATTTAGAGCAACATACTCTATAGTCAGCCTCTACTTGGAATTCATTTGTACTTAGGATTCATTCATTTAACTACTATGTATTAAATATCTATTATGTGCCAGGCACATGTTTAGTGTAGATAAAAATCTTGATGCATTTATATTTAAGAAGATGGATATAAGCAAACAAACAATATGCACTTTAATAATGTTAGTAATAAAGATAAAACAGAATATAAAGAGCCAATGAGGGTACTGCTTTATATATGGTGTTCAAGACGGGACTCTGTGGTGGTCCTACCTTAGTACAGACTTGAATAAAGTAAGAAAGCAAGTAATTCAAACATGTGAGGAGAAAAACTTTCCAGATACAGGGACCACCAGCAAGTACAAGAGCCTTAAGCCAGAAACATTCTAGACCTCTGTCCAAGAAATTGCAAAAGATGGTGGCAGAAAGAAAGATAGAAAGAAAAGTAGTAGATAAAATTGGAGAGATAAATTCAAGGATCACTTCATGGAGGGTCATCCAGGCTATGGCAAGGATTTTGGATTTTCTGCTTATTGTCACAGAAGGCCATTGGAAGGTTATAGGCAGGGGAGTTTGACATAATCTGACCTGTGTTTTAAAAGGATTGCTCTGGATGCTGAGAGGAGAATATATTGGAAAACAAAAGATAGAAGGTGGATTAGAGCAACGGTTGAACTTGGGATATCTTTTAAGTTAGAGCTATACTTAAAGAAATCAACTAGTTTCATAGGGTATGGAAAATGTAGAAGTCAAGATTGATATCAATATACTTGACCTGAGCAAGTAGGTGACCGGTGATGCCATTTTATATAAAATTGAAATCAATAAAGGAAGATAAATTTGGAGAGAGAAATTAAGAGTGTGGTGTTGTCCAGCCGGGTGTGGCTCAGCGGTGGAGCATCGACCTAGGATCCAGGCAATGGGGGTTCGATTCCCCGTCAAGGCACATGCCCGGGTTGCGGGCTCCATCCCCAGTCGGGGGCGTGCAGGAGGCAGCTGATCAATGACTCTCTCATCATTGATGTTTCTCTCTCTCTCTCCCTCTCCCTTCCTCTCTCTGAAATCAATAAAGACATATTAAAAAAAAAAGAGTGTGGTGGTGCTCAAATTAAGGTTCGAGACACCTTTAGGTGTTTAAATACTAATAAATCGGCAGTTCAAGAGCAATTCTGGAGTCCTGGGCAGTGAAGATAAAAATCTGATAGGTTATTAGTATAGATAAGGCACTGAGAGCCATGAGAGCCAATGTGGTCATTTAAAAGGGCGGTAAGGACAGAGAGGTGAAGTTTAAGGATAAAATCCCAAAGAACTCCAAGTTTGGAGGGTTGGGAAGTGGAGGAGAGAGAAGCAAAGAGAAGAGTTGAAGGAAGTAGATGGGCTACTGGAAGAATGGGGACGCTTGGCTGCTAAGTGGGGGGAAAAATTCAAGAAAGAGAAGGTGGCCCTGGCTGGGGGCTCAGCGGGGGGAGCACCACCCCTACACCAGGAGGCTGTGGGCTCGATTACCTGTCAGGGTACATGCCTCGGGTGCAGTCCCATCCCTGGTCGGGCACGTACAGTAGACAGCCCACCGACATGTCTCAGTCACGTTGTTGGTTCTCTCTCTCCCCCCTTCTCCCTTCCTCTCTAAAATCGATAAAAAACAAACAAAAAACCACAACATCTAGAAAGAGAAAATGACTGACGAACGGTCGAAGGCTATGTAGAGGTTGAGTAAACTGAAGACTGAAGCTTTCTTCAGACCATTTAATATACTTGTAAGTGCTTTCAGATAACAGAATTACTTCACTACAGGGAAAGAGGCCAGCACCGTGTTTCACAGCTTTGCGGTGGCTTTCTCAGACCCCAAGCAACACACTGTCCTGAAGAGTGGACAGACGCTCCTCAGCACTCAAGGCCAAACTCAGCCCATAGAAGCCTATCCAGGAAACGCCCAGTCACCAAGCCAACGGGTCTTTCCACCCCACAATTTTATTCTGTGACTGGATTATCTAGGAAAATTATTTTTTCATTTTCAAAGCAACAAAAATTTTGTTATCAAATGAGAGTATTAGAATGTGTTTTACAGAATGCCTTTAGTGTGCATTCTGCCGACTTAATCAGTTGGAAATGTGAGGAAGAAATTTAAATTTTATGATCTCTCATCTTTGTAGACTTCTTTCCAATGTATGCAGTCTTAGACTAATCAATGACTCATGATAAATTTTCAAAGTTTGTGATGTTTTTTTCTTACTTGAACAGAATGAATCAACTGTTTTTAATTGCTTGCTGTTTCATTAGGATTTCAGTTAAGAGCCCTTCACACTGCAGTAAGAAAACAGAAAAGAAAATTCAACTACCAGTGAGTGTAAATGGGAAGTTTTTTACTAATGTGTCAAATCTATAAAAATTATATTTAAGTTTTTCCAAAAGAAAAGTATTTAGATAATTTGCATGAATCTTAGGATACTATTTAAAATTTGACCAATTCACTAGGTAATTCCATGAGTCAATGTCTGCCCTAAGTATTCAGGTGCACCTACCTAGTCTTCCGAATTATAGAGTTGTTTAAAATTCTCGAAAGGCCTGATTTATTAAGGTATCAGAACAATCATTTACTAGGCAGAGGGGGCATGCTTTATCTGTGAAGAATTTATAATAAAACTCATTTTTAAATTTATTTTAATTCATGTGTTTGTTGTTGGTGGTGTAATTTCTCAAGTCAATACCATATGCATCATTTTGGGGGGGGGAAATATATTGTCATCTTCCATTGATTTAAGTCACTCACACACCCTAAAGTACACGGTATTTGCCTAAACATAGTTGGGTGGCTTTGAAGGAGGCCATGACATTTTTATGTGCATTATTTTAAAGAGAAGCTTTTATAACTTTCTTCAGCGGTCTCATAAGCTACAAGACCATGGTATTCTTATCCATGAAAAAAATAAACAATTTAACGCAATATCACTGATTCCCTGAAACAGAATTGTATTCAACAAGAATGTTCAATCATTAACAGTAAATTGCACAGACCACTCTTTACACTCAATACATTTTACTCTGATATAATTGAAACATTCAAACAGCGTATTCTTTTTTTTTCTATTTTGAGGAAAAACAAGAATAAGAAAATTGTTTGAGGAAAATAATTTTAGTATTTAAATACATCTTCTCACTTGATTTGAATCCTTATATACTGAAAATATATTGTGAGGAAACAAAACACCTCTTTCTTAAAAGAGGTTATTTAATTCCTAAGAAAATTGTTGTGAATGAAAAGTGAAAGAAAAAAGAAAAAACAGACATTAAAAATACTTTTAGAAGACAGAGCAGGAATTGGAAAGAAAAGGAGTTTTGTTTAGATATATTTCTTAATAATATGTTTAGAGCAATATAAAGAGTATAATAAAGTAGGCAGTACATTAGCATATAGGTAAAAAATGAGAAAAGGCATTTTAAATATCACTTGAAAGTGATCTCTCTTACAGGTGAAGGTGGAAGCTGGAAGTTTATATGCATTATGTTCTTACTACTTATTTTATTCTTCCCAGCTCTGAGAGGAGAAGTTTAAAGCCACCTCTCAGAGATTACCCTTCAAAGCATTCATTGATTTCCTAAGTGCAATTTTATAACTTAATTTCACTTACTCCAAGTTATTATTTTTGGGGAAAGGGAGAGGACTTTTATACACATTAATTACATTTAATAAGATACTTTCAACATGAACAATGTTTCATAGTTTATAATAATTAAAGGTTGCCAGTAAATGTATTTATGTTCCAACTAAAAGATGTGAATTGACTTCAAGTTTCTCTCTCAACCCTTTGGATTTAGATATTTACAGAGCTATCTAAGCTTTATAGCCATTATGTTAAAAGTAGAACAAGGACTTATTTTGTGACTTCAATGAGTTGACACAACTCATCTTTTTAGAGGTAAGTGCTTTCTTTATTCTAAAAATTCCCTTTGCATTTGATTTTTTTTGTTACTCAAAGCAGATACATCTGAATTATAAATTAAAACTAACTCAATTTTAAATCTATTTCAGGAACTCTCTTTCTAAATCTAAAATTAAAAGTATTACAAATTGATCTTCATTTCACATGATTTATATTTTATCAAACACAGAAGGAAAAGGAAACTTCTTATCTATCAACAAATAAGATTATATTATAAAGTAATATTACAAAAATGCATGAAAGAAAGGTGTCAAATAAAGGCTATTTCATCAATCCTAAAATAGTTACAAGTGTTTAGAGGTCCTTTGTACTAATTTCTTCTTATAAAGAAGCCCAGGTATATTTAATACCTATCACTGCATCATATATATATTTAGCAAAAAATTTTTAGTATTTTCCTAACAACGTAAATGACCAGGTTTTTGTTTGA
Source organism: Miniopterus schreibersii (assembly GCF_964146895.1). Lineage (NCBI taxonomy): Eukaryota > Metazoa > Chordata > Mammalia > Chiroptera > Miniopteridae > Miniopterus > Miniopterus schreibersii. Next base: position 61,571,457 of record NC_138106.1, on the reverse strand, counting down.
AACAGGCTTAGCAAGTTTGGAGACTCCAAGCATGGCTGCCGAATTGGAGGCCGCCAGTAGGTGGCGATGTAACTTTTAAGGACATTAAGAAAGAGCTTAGTGGAGGCAAACATCTCTCAAAGAGATGCAATGTATTCTCGGCCAAAGAACCAAAACAAAAGTTTAATTTTTTGTTTGTTTGTTTAAAGATCTCCATAGGATGTAACAGACTAAAATTTTTGAGTAGATGAAGGAGAAAATATTCTGAAAAAGTCTATAAATCTGCCAATTCAGATATTTTGATTCACCTAACTTTAATTAAAACAAAAGAAGTGGCTTTATTTTGTTTTTCTAATTAAATTGATAAAGCCAGCTGGACTACATTCCTCTTTTAATTATATTGATACTAAATTCTCACCTACATACAAGTAGCCAAATGACTAAAACAGGAACAGAGCACAGAAACCCAGACGGAAAGTAAAAGTATCAGAGTAGTCAAAATACATGTTTCAAGTTCAAACAAAGAACAACAACCAAATAATGTACCGGGTGCACAGTTCACTCCTCCAGCACACACACACACACACACACACACACACTTGGGACTTTTACTAACACGTTTTGTTTTAACTCTAAGCCAATTAGAAGAAAGCCAACAGAAAGCTCAACTGTTGAAATCAGATGCACTGCCAGAGATGTGGAAATGACCAGGGAAGAGACAGGCTGCACAAGCTGCACACACACCCAGGCACATGCACAGGTTCAACACGCCTGTATTCTTGTTATCCTGGGATGACTCAGTGCAGTGCCCGTGACTACGCTAGGCGCAGGGGTCGGGGACTGTGGCCAGGGAGGTTCCCTTAGGTTAGGGGACAGTCAGAAGAAGAGCCCTGGGCCCGAAGGAAGACCAGACACTTGCTCTCTTAGGCTGTGGCAGGCTGGACGCACAGCATGACATAGAATATTTAGTATAGAATAGGATGCCCCTTAGTGGTTTCTCTTCTTGCCACTGTAATAAAACACAACGTTACTAATGGCTACAGCAATGATTATACACAATGTATCATTTTAGAAAAATAATGTAAGTATTTGTTATAAACTTGAAAAAAATAGATTTGATTTCAAATCACTGAAACAGAACTTTTGGAAGGTAACCATACTAATTTTTAGTTTGTAGGAAGCAAAATGCTAAGTGACGTAAAAATCTGATCACCAAAACAAGCCCATTTGGAACATTATTTTTTATCTTCACTTTAGAATGAGGAATATAGAGTCATAGAATTTAAGAAATGTATCAGTGTTGGCGCAACTATTAAAAGTGACAAAATTAAGCTTCAGAACCAGACTTGACTCAGTGATTTCCCACCACACTGTTGCCGTCTTAATGAATTGAATATAGACTTACATAGAGTGGCACAAACACTAAAATGAAGCACTAATGCACTTGGCCAGGTCAGTTTTATTATCAACTTGACAAAAGCATATTTAAGTACATAAGGAGAAAGATCTATTGCATAATTAAATGCTCTGCTACATTTTCATTCAAAGGATATAGAGAAGCCATTAGTTTCTGGGTTAAGGAACCCAAAGGTACATTTGATCTAAATTTCCCTGTCTTTTTTTGTTTGTTTGTTTTTAATTAATAATATTTCTTGTTGTTTTTTACATTTCCTGACAGGTTTTTGGGGGGGGTTGTCACTTTTTATTGTAATATTGTAACTACTTCTATTGCCCCTTTCTTTTCTATCTAAATCTAACTTACCCAAATCGAAATAACCATAGGTCTGTCAAACTCATTAGAGTTTTGTACTGTAAAAAGATGGGGTTTTTTATTGAATGTCTATATAATTTACTAGAACTGGAAAATATGAATTGTAGTCCCTGGATTTTAGGATATCTATTTTGTTTAGAAACATTTTTCTTTTTCTTTTATTTTCTGAATTTGCAACCATGTTTTGAACATCTGAGTATCCTTCAAAATGAGAATTTCAACTTAAGTACTTTTATGACACAAAATATTTTGAATTCCTTGCAACCATTTCTCAGATGGAATTTATAAATTGAAAAGTACTAATATTATATGTAATTTTACCTCAGCTTTAGGTTTTGGGGTTAAGCAGAATTTTTAATATAAACGATTTCAGGAACTCGTTGGAATTACTCAGAAGAGCTAATTAAAACTCTCCATACTTGTAAATAATTTTGGAAGCTTCTAAGGTTCTTTTTTTACTGACTCCATACATATTCTCCTCTTCATGTCTACCTGAAACACATAATATCAACTTTATGGAAATAAGAAATTAAGAACTGTGTAGGTATTTTTTAAATTCATGATTTGAAGACAATAATTTATGCATATATGGTTCTTTACTCCCAAATTACATGGGGAAAACTTTGTAACATTCTCTCCTAAATCCTAAAAATATCCATTTTAGGAAATGACAAATACTATCATATCAATAAGAAAGAAGATGAATTGAAGATACAAGAAGAAAGGCTTAGAAAAGATATTTCTAAATTGTATGCCAATTAAAAATCCAACTATCTACATTACAAATATTCCAGATCAGTGGAATGAAATAACTCCTACAGAAAGAAGCTATATGTAAACTATAGATATTGCTCTCAACCCTTACATTGTGCTTTATCTCCTTAAATGTAAAAGTCAACAACTTTGCCACTCTCTTGCTCTGGCAGGCTGTTAATTACGCAAAGTTCTATAAGGTTTAGTACATTTGTTTTGCTAGCATAAATAACCATATAATGTTATTTAGAAGTTGTGATAATACTTTTTAATTGTGTTCCCCCACCCCAGCTCTAAAAAAATGATTTGCTATTGCTTTTAGTAATGTAGACCAACTTTCAGTACTAGGTTACACTCTTCTCTTTTCTACCACCGTTATTTCCTGTTAGAGAACTATATAAAACTTTTCCAAGTTGACTTCTATAGAAAGAGAACAGATGGGAAACAAGTCTGAGATTCTAGACCAGCTCTTCCTTCTCTGAGTCCTATGACCCTGGCCAAATTATTTAATCTTTCTGAACATACCTAGTCTGGAAAATGAAGCAATTGGAGTAGGTTATCTCTAAAGCTTCTTTCCAGTCCTACAACACTCTAATGCTTTGTATAGAATTTCAAAGTAGGTCAACAATTTTATATTTCCTGGATTTTTCTTTTTAATTTGTTCTAATATATAATTTGTGATATAGAGCTTCACATGAGTATGTTGGTAGACTTTTGAGTGGATCTCTTGAGCATTTTTTTAAATAGTTATTTAAAAAAATCTTATATCTACAATAGATGTCAGATAATTAATTAATTAAGGTTATGAAATTATTATCTTTGTATGGCCAATCTTATTATTAAGAAAATTAATGATTTCACAACTTAAGTACTCAAGTATGAACACTTATTGCTCACATGATATTATATCTCATATGCTTTACATTTTATTTCCTATTACAAGTTTCTTTCTGAGACTAGTATTGATTAGCTACCCCACCTAAGCCAGTAATAAGATTGTGTGTTTTTTTAATCTACTAAAACCTATATCTCCTAGCTCCAATTTTCTGTGCTTAAGGTGAATAAGAAACTACCTTGACCTAGTATCTCTCCCTTAAAAAAGTACTCTACCTAAATAAATATAGTACAATCCACTTGTATGCTATGATCTTTGGAAGGTACACCTTTAATATTTACAGATAGTATATATAATACTTGTCAAGTTAGAGATATGCAAATTTATTAATAATGCTTTGTCTTCTGCCTCTTGTTATGTACGGTACTTTAACAATAGATCACGTGCAGAATATTTGGAAAGACACTGATCCAAGTGGATTCCTTCCCAGTCCTTAGTGTGTAGTATCCATATGCACTCGGTCTAATCATCTGAGAGTTCATCTGTAAAATAAAGAACTACATTGCCTATAAGGGCCCTGCAAGTTCTTGTTTCTATATAAAATGGAAATATTGTTCTTCTACCCTTCTTACTTGGTGCAGTTTAATATCATGAATCTTCTTGTTGTAGCAAAAGGAAAGTGAAAGACAGTCACAGAGAGACTTAGGGAGGTGTCACCGTTTTCTCACCCATGTTCCCTTCCACTCCTTTAATGGGTTCTTTGAGGACAATTTATTCATTTACTTACTTTTCCTAGATTGGACCCAAAAACAAGGTCAAGCAAAAATGTATACCAGTAAGATTCTTATCTTGGTTAAATGTAGATAAAAAATCATAAGGCATTAAAAAAAAACATATTCACTCAGCAATCGAAATAATTGTATTATATGTCAAAGGAAAACAAAAACCAAAACAGGGGTGAATGAGTAGTTGGACCTCCATCTGCGCAGGTTACCATAGTCTAACAGAGAGAAAGCAGTCAGTAAGTTCCAATAGGAACCAGCTTCTTCAGAGCTCCAGTAAGCATGTAAATGTACCCATGAAGATAACGTTGAAGAACAAATCCCCCTTTATGCTCCCAAAGCATCCATGTTAAATTTCATAGGATGTTAAGTGCTTTGTAATTAGTCTCAGTGCATTTTTTGCAACAAATCATTAGCCTAAATTTAGAGAGGAACACATGAAGAAACACACAAAGAAAACTGGATCTGATTGATTCCCTGCTGGTAGAAGTACAACTGGGATTAGAACCCAGCAATGTTTCTTATTTGTCTAGACAAGAAAAAAAGTTATATATATAATTTTTTACCTACTGTAAGGAAAAGAGAAGAAAGTTTACATACTGAAACCATGAACATGTACCACAGCAGCTAAAAACAAACAAAACCAAAGAAAAAGAAAGAGAGAGAGTTAAAATGAATCAGTCAGAAGACATTGGGAGTTTAACACCATGAATTCCTTCTTTAAGCTTTTTTAAAATATGTTTTATTGATTTCAGAGAGAGGAAGGGAGAGGGAGAGAGAGAGAAACATCAATGATGAGAGAGTCGTCGATGACCGCCTCACGCCCCTGCAGGGGATGGAGCCCGCAGCCCGGGCATGTGCCCTGGCAGGGAATCGAATGGTGATCTCCTGGATCCTCGGTTGATGCTCAACCCCTGAGCCACCCAGCGGGGCTTGAGCTCCTTCTTTAAATGGAGTGGAATAAATAAACGGAAAGGATGTGTGTGTTGGGGGCTGGAGGAAGGGTGGGAGAGAAGGCCTGTGACAAAAAGACAACAGAGAATTTTAGCTTTGCGTTTATGTCAGAGGGAGATTTTGTGTTAGAGTGCTTTTGTTGTTGTTGTTTGGTTGGTTTTTTAACCTCATATTTAAAAATATAGGGTGCTTTCTTTTGCCTGTTTTTCCTATTAGCTATTTGAAGTTTGCAGCCAAAGCAAATCAGAAGTTTTAGGTAGTGTAACTGACGAATCAGTTTATTTAGCAGTCAATACGCTGGTGGTGAGAAAGCCAGAGAGTCAGAACACCTGTGTTCTTAATTATTAAGGACTTAGGGAAACGATTTGGTTTCTCAGAGCCCTGTTCACCTTGCCCGTGCTTTTCAAAGTTCCTGCCTCCACCACTGGTTTGACAAAAGGCATAAGTATGAATGCACTAGACATATGCAAATTAGTGTTATTATCGGTGTCCTAAATTTTGGCAATGATCTGATGTGAAATCTGAATTCTCCAGATAATGACTATGAAGACCCACCTGTCACTGGATATGCAGATGTTTAAAATACAGTTAATGATTCATAAGATGTGGTGCTGATTAAACCTCTAATTAGGTATTTTCTAATTTTAGGCTAATGATGACTCTTCTAGCCCTTAGGTCTTTTCGCTTTCTGGTTTTGGTTTCACCAATATCAAAACTGACTTAAAATTAACTACATGAAAATTAGTGATATCTTTTTAGTTTCTATATTTTCAGTTTATGTTGGTAGAGTGTTTGACAAATATCTCTGGCACCATTATGTTATAGTTAATAAATACACTTTTGTCTATTAGAAATAAGAAGACACTGATACAAGGTTTTTTGTGTGTTTTTTTAAACTTTAAATCTAGAAATTACTATCTATTTTAACCGGACATTTTTGAAATAAAAATAGTGAACTTCTAGACTTTTTACACTGCTTTCTATCATGTCCACAAATGGGAAATGTGTCCCAATTAATTTTATTAATGTTAGACACTTAGAAAAGATAAAGAAATGGAATTTGTGTTTGCCTGGTTCTATTTCTAGAATGACATAGAAAACCGCTGCTGGAAAAGGTATGCTTTAGCGTTATGAACTTCTAAAAACTCGATTTAAAATGTCAGGTTTTTAAGAAGAAAGAAGAAAAGCTTATTTAGAGCACACCAAGAACCTGCATGCTCTCATTCTTGACCCTGGAGATGATACCTCTAAAGTTTACATTTATCTAAATGTTAAGTGATATGAGCAGGACACTATCTTTACATTGACTGGGTAAATACTTAGCTTTTGTATGTCTTGATTTTGTGGTGCAGATGCCAGAGCTTTGAATAAATAAATCTTAATCATTTTATATAATTAAATTAATTTCAGCTCATATTTCTTTACCTCATTTCTATACCAGCATAGTAACTTTTAAAAATTCTTATTGCAACATTAATTACAGGGACAGTGAAATGTTCCACAGCTCCTTCCATGTATATATGCTCTGCTTACACATTTATATCCATCATGTGTAAGGGTATTCAAAACTGGAGAATGGTCTCTGATTTTAAAAAATATATGTGAATTAAGATTATTTGTAGGTAGTGGATTTTTTTTTCACATAAATTTCAGGTAATATAGATTTTTATATTTATATTATTGAAAGTTTATTCAAAACCCCAATTTTACTGTATAAGATGAGAAAAATAAATGACAAATAGCAGTGACCAGTCTGCTGACAGTCTTATTCTAAATGTAGGGATATTTCTAAGTTTATTACTATATTAAATGTGTGTGCAAGGCGTTAGGAATATAGATAAACTTACATACTTGAAGTAAGTTCTATCGCACTTGGTCGATGTAGTTAATATACCTTGAAAAGGGAAGTCGTGTTTATTAAGCAATTACTCCCTTCCTCATTAATCTTGCCTCATATCCTCTTAGTGAGTCTATAAAATACTTTGGGCTCTCATAGGATATATTCTATGGAAAAAAAGATGACCACCACTTAATGAAACTGTCACCACTGCCGTCGGTGCCTCCACAGGATATCGCCTCATCCAGGCCACTGCTTTGCCCTGTTTATATCAGCATTTCCAGGTCACTTCCACACAAAGAAGAAAGCCTCCCCAGTTGCCTGTATCTGCTTTAGCTTTAGCATTGCCAGGGCTTCCACCTAATGTCTCTTATCTTGTTGCTAATCCTTTCCTATTCATGATTCCGGGGAGAGAGCCTTTAGCTGTGGTCCTGCGGGGTAAGGGTTAGTGTCAGCTGCTCAAGCCAGTCCCCCAGGGCAGGGCTACGTCCCGTGGGGGGGTCCCGGGCACAGCTCCTGTTGCTACTCCCTGACTCATTCCAGCCCTCAGGTCATGTAAGGCTGGTATTCCGGGCTGGACAACGCACCTGCTGTGCCTACGGAAACCATACACAAGCTTCTATGATCATAAAAACTACAGAAGACATGGGAGCCCAAGTTAAAAACAGTTAAAAGATGAGATGAGCCCGGCGGGGGGTGGCTCAGCGGCTGAGCATCCACCCAGGACCCAGGAGGTCAGGGCTGGATCCCGGCCAGGGCGCAGGTCCCTCCGCGGCTCATCCCCAGCAGGGGGCGCGCAGGAGGCAGCCGATCAACGACTCTCACCATCGATGTTTCTCTCTCCTTCTCCCTCTCCCTTCCTCTCTCTGAAATCAATAAAGATATAAAAAAAATTAAAAAAAAAAAAGATGAAATGGTTACATCAAGGAAGATAAAAAATGGAATTCATATTTAAGAAACTGAAAAATATGATAAAACATGAGCAGAGACTCAAAACAAAGCAGTTACATATGTATATAACCCTACATTATAAAGATAAGATAAGATAGCAGTTAAATTAAAAACCTTGCTTATTGGATATATATATACCCTGCCTTTTCTTTCCTTTTGTCAGATAAATCTAATGCTATAATAAAAGAAATTAAAACCTACTATGTAATATTGGAAAGACTATTTCTATAAACTATATACTGCTCAGTATATAAAACTCAGTATGTTCTGAAACTGACTGATATAGTTATAGTGATACTTTTAGCGACACACATGCTTGTTTTCAGTAGAAAATTGAAATACCCGTAAGGTCACTAATTTTCTTAAAATTGTAAAAATGTGAGGCAAGAGTGGGCTGCAATGAGAACATTCAATTTTCTAGTTCAGTGAAAGAAAACCCCAGGTCCCCTTACCTCTGAAAGGCTGTGATTAAGTTACCTGTGTTTTCTTGCGCGCACAACCTTAAAGATAATACAAGGTCATAAAATCATTACTTCTCTCGCTATGCTTACCTTTCCTCAGGAACTCCAGACTCCTTCAAAATTCTCCTGATATTTCTTGGAGCTCCCATGATAGCACCCTCTCAGCTAAACAATAGGCTAGTCTTGTCTACTCAACTATGGCTTTAGGCATTTTTAGCTTTCTTGATTTTGATCTCATGTAAAATCTCCTTTGGTTATTGTTACCATTAGATAAAACCATCAGTCAAAACCCACTGAATTTAGTTTATGCAAGCCCAACACAATAAACTGTTTTCTGTACTGTATACAAGAACCTAGGAGCAAGGGATAAAGGTGCATGGTCAGTAGCAGCAAGGAGTTTAAGGCCTGTCAGAGAAAACAAGCCTTAAATAATTCTCTGAGAAGCACTGGGAAAAGGCAAGAACATTACACAGAGGAAATTAACCTAATTTGAGAGTTAGAATAGGCCTCTCAAAAAACAGAGTTAACAGGAGAAAAGAAAAATCAGCAGTCACAGATTTCTATTCCAGAGATATGGTAGAATAACTATTTTTAATGCATCCCTTTGAAAGGCAAGAATATCATAAAAATGCTACCAGGTGATTACTTTGCTAATATTATTGGGGTTGCAAGAATATGAGAAAGAATTAACATTTAGCTGATACCAGAAAACTGATGTTTTTCTACAGCTAATAATCAATATCTATGCTGAGATCTGTGAACAATAACCAGATAAAGTTTAAATATAAACAAATAGAAATGTCAAGTGTCCTGTCCCAGTCTCAGCTCAGCCTATCAATCATCAGTGTAGTGGCTGGACCAACCCTTGTGGTTCTTTCTGTGATTGCAAGATGTCCTTCAGCAATAATCAGAAAATTTTGAACAAATAGTTTTATTATTTACAAGACCTGGAAATTATACAGCACATACGGGGCCAAACAGCAAGTTTGCAGGTAGGGTAGAGAAAGAGAGGGAGAGCACAGGGTCTGGGGTTCTGTTTTTATTGGTGTCCAGGGTGGACAGAACTTAGAAAATAAGGCAAGTTTCAGTCTAATCTTAGGCATTAAATTAAACCACATATTATTTAGGGATACCTATACATGTGAAATACTATTTAAAAATCAAGAAACATAAAAACAAAATTAAGAATCATATTTTACTCTAATGAAGAACGTAATGAGAGATGGGAGGAACATTGTCACTGTGTGGGAAATATTCTGGCCTATGTTGGATAATAGGCTCAGGAATGTGTTTTATTATTACATGTTTATTTTGTTATTTTATTTTATCATTCTTCCTCACATATATATTTTCTTGACCAGCTATAACATGATAAAAAATATTTGAAATTATGTACATGAAAGGAGAAAGAACTTTTAAAGTAAACAACAAAGAACATTGTAAAAACTCAGTGGTTACAAATTTGGGGCCAATATGAAGAAACATTTGATAGTGCCCATGATGTGGCTGTTTATCATAGGACCTCTGCTCTCTGAATCCCATGCAAGGCTTCCTAATGTCAAGGGCAAATCTATCTGAGTTAAAGGCCCTGACCCCTTCCACTGCCACTACCAATATTGATGGCATGTCTAGGGTTGCCAGATAAAATTCAGGATGCTCAGTTTAATTTAAATTTCAAATGAACAAAGATTTTTTTTTTTTTTCCAGTATTAAGTTTGTCACAAATATTTCATGGAATTATTTATACTTAAAAAATGCTGTTCAGCTGGCATTCAAATTTAACCAGGCATTCTAGACACTTATCTTTTAAAAAATATATATATCTTTATTGATTTCAGAGAGAGGAAGAGAGAGGGAGAGGGAGAAACATCAATGATGAGAGAGTCATTGATCGACTGCAACCCGGGCATGTGCCCTGACCCAGAATCGAACCCCGATCTCCTGGATCCTAGGTCAATGCTCAGCCCCTGAGCCATGCCTGGCAGGGTGACACTGCTCTTTTTTTCATAGCTGAAGGTACTACCTCCTATCACTGAAGAGCCTGCTTACTTAAAGCTATTGATGCTTTGTCCTCTGGAAGTCTAAGCTCTTTTAGTTTTAACAATGTTTTATTATAGCCTAAAAAAAAAAAAAAAAAAAAGATCTAGGCATTAATCCATCAACTTGATGCCAGAGGACAATAAGAATGACCTAGAACACACTGTACATCACACTACCCTCCTGGCTCTCTGTGAACCAAAAGCATGTGCCAGACTCTCCTTCTCTTGGGGCGAATTCTTTCCCAGGACGCCCCCAGAGCCCCATGTAGAGAAGCATGTTAGGATTTACCACAGCACTGTTCCAGACGTTCCCACACATATCTAACTCCTTTAACAAACAGAGCTTGAGTTCAATGTAGTACCCAAGTGAAATTAAGTATTCGGTTGATAAAGAGTTACAATTATCAATAGCAATTTCACTGAGTAGCCTCATCTATCACTTTCAAGAAGTTTTCCTTTAAGATTTAAATTGTCTGAGCTTCTAGTCATTTTCTTTAGTGTGTTCCTTATACACATAGTGAATTAGATAACCAGAAAAATAAACATTTTTTAAAATGTAAAGTTAAGTGTACATTCTTATTTTAGTTTGATTTTCTCCAGATGTAAATGAGATTGGCTCTACGGTAGGCCATTTGCAATTTTTCCAAAGTGTTTTGAAATCAAGCCTTAAAAACTGCAAACAAACAACAAAGTATGCTGAACTCAGGAAAATTAATAACCCAGAAAATATTGGATAAAATGATAAGATCTTGTCCTTCCATGGAATTCTGCTCTCAGCTTTACTATGTCAATTTTGTGACTACATACCTACCCAAACTTAAGTCCTTTATTTGTATTTATGTCCTTCTGCTAATAGGCAAAACTTATCAAGCAAAATAGAATAGCTCACATGCCAAGACAGTGAAAGAAGCACTCTGTTGGACCTGAGATTGGAAAATGTAGTAAACTTTTTTGTATATTTCAAAATATACTTATAAATTTGTTCATGTTCTTAAGTTTTTTGCTTTAGATTGAAGTATTGAATAATCTCAGTAGATGTTATGATTGGTTATCTTTCTGGGAAATCTATTGTTATCATTTCATAAATATATACTTATTACAAATGACCAATAGTTTTCTGTTGGGCTTGTGAGTTTTGACTTAGGAAGGAGTGAAAGACAAAGATTTTCCAGAAATATTCATACTATATATGTCACAGAATTTTTAATAACAACTAACCAAGAGACTAAACCATGTTTTGTTTTTGTAATCCCAAAAAACAAGCAGAGTGTAATCGTATGAACTACTAACAGGTACAAAACCCATCCACATCAAAACCTGAATTGGAATTATTAGAATCGATGTGCCTGATCAGCTCTACCCTAGTCAGAAAGCTTATAAAATGCGGTTTGAAAGAATTTACTAGACTGGTTGATAAGGAAAGTGCATTAAACATATTGGCAATGGGCAAGATGTTTTCATGAGATTAAAGCTGAAGTAGGGTTAGATATTTCATTTAGGTGTATTACAAAATGATTGAATGATAGTGTTCAAAGAAAGCTGGGTAGGAGATGAATGTCAGCATGTGATGGAGTTTCACAGAGTCCTGCCCTTGAATATATTCTGTTCACTACCAGTGACATGGATGGAAAATGGTACCAGTCAAGGGAGGAATGACTGGATGTGTGGTGTGATAAAATCAGTTCCTAAGAGCATCTTGATAGGAATGGTGGGCCAAATCTTGCAAGATGATTATGCAATACATACTCATAAGTAATATGAAAACAAAAAAATACAAAAAGACAAACCAAGGGCAGTAGGATAGTGCTCTATAGATAAAAAGTAATTCAAAAAATGTTAATGTAATCACACATTAAACAATATTATAATATTATGACCTCTTGATTGAAGGAGGATTCTCTTCTTAGTTGCTCAAATACCTACCAAATTGATGTATTCAATTTCGCTAAGAGTATATAAAATATAAGTTACCAGAATGTACTATAAAGGATTTGGCAAGGATGATGAAATTATACCCAAAATTCTACCTGAGGTAGAGTTAAAGAAACTGGGAATACCTGGTTAGGATTAAGAATTAAATTGAAGAACAGAAAGTAAAGTGTGTTTTCAAATGTTTGAAATGCTGTGGTATAAAAGAACTAGATTTGTAAAATATGTATAAAGGTAGTGAGTAGAAATAGGACCAAAATGCAAATGTTCGCTGAAACAGATGTTCACTCAATATAAGGAAGAGATTAAAATCTAATTGGCTAATCTGTATTTGGTAATCAATGTTTGAATTACTATTGCTTGGGATGGTGTAGAGATTTCAGATATCCAATGATAAAATTGGCTTGATGACATTTAAAATGACTCTGAATGCTGACTTAATTTAACTACATTTCAAATTCATCTTTATCTCGATCTTCTTTCTCAGCACTGTATTTCTAGTATTTTATATTTTTTCTTTTTTTTTTCTTTTTTAATATATCTTTATTGATTTCAGAGAGAGGAATGGAGAGGAAGAGAGAGAGAGAAACATCAATGATGAGTCATTGATCAGCTGCCTCCTGCACTCCCCCGACTGGGGATCGAGCCCGCAACCCGGGCATGTGCCCTGACTGGGAATCGAACCCCAATCGCCTGGATCCTGGGTCAATGCTCAACCACTGAGCCACGCCCGGCCGGGCTTATATTTTTTCAATGTTCATTCCATTATAATAGATATTCCAAGAAATTTCCAAATCTTCACATCTATATCAGATCCTTAGTCATTTATGGTTCTGCTCTAATTGTGCATATAAAAGAAAACATAACTTTTTCCAGCTAAATGTGCTTTCCTGGAGGATCATGCCATAGGTATTTATCACATATAACAACAGAATATTCCAGGAAACAATAGACCAAGCCTAAGAAAAGAAGATCTTCAATGGAATGGCCATGAAAAGCAAAGTAAAAGACTAACAATAAACCTGAAAAAGTAATGAGTCCAAAACCCACACCAAAAAATTATCAGTGACAAAAGAGTGCCATTAAAAAAACAAACAAAGCTATCAAAGAGGAAGAAGGGATTTACATTGAAAAGGGGAAAAAATCAACAACAGGCAGAAAACACGGCATGAAAGGTAAAGACAGCTGACATCAGGGGCCAGCAGCACGTCCCAAACAACTGGAAATGGGAGAACCATGAGAAGCATGTGCTAGACTGGAACGTGCACTAAAATTTAGACAATAGCGGTAGAAGGAAAGAATTTAACACGGAAAAGTAGCCTAGACAAAGGAAAACGCAGCCTCAGTGGGAATAGACAATAGGAGCTCCAAAGACATGTGATACAGATAATATGTTAAATAAACAAAGGGAAAACCCACTAAACTGGAAAGGTCAGGGCAATCCCCAGGCAAAGAGAAGCAAGGTGAGGGTTGGGTACAGAAAGGGCACCTGAGATAAGAACAGGGAGGGAGACTGAGTTGGAAACAGACTGAGGGAACTGATGAGAGAAAGTGTTTATCAAAAATATCTGAGTCAGTGAACCTCTTCCCCCATCCCACCACATATATTTGAATCATGTGCCAGCCCATTTAAATTGTGTTTTGAATTCTGAATTATCACTGGTTATGTAGCTAAGACAGACAAATAAAACCATCTTCTCATTATAATCAAGTCAAGTTCCATTGCAGTACTTAAATTTGGGTAATGATTCCAATTCCACAAGAAAGTTTGATGCTATAAATGAATGTAATGTTCCCATCAATTATTAGAACAAGTCTAAAGACACTACTCTGTGTTTATTAACTTGGGCTTCTAAGGAAGTGTTACAACACCAAGCGAATGCTCAGCAAAAATGTGTGAGGGAGCTTTATTTTACGAGTCTTTATAATATAGAGTAAATGCCATTTTCTGCTTACAACTCTGTCAAAGTGTTCTAGATATACAGTCTGAAAACTAAACATGTATCCTTTAATACTTAAGTCCACTATTAGATAACACTTGTATAAACATCAACAAACAGAATTATAAAATTTCTTCCCCAAGAGCTTAATAACATCAGTGACAATGTGGGGATATAAGCAGTTGTGCACACTGCTGGCAGGAAAATAACTGGTACAAATATTCTAGAAGACAATTTAGCAGTATAACTTTTAAAAATTAGAAATGCTTAAATTGTCCAACTCAACAACTCCCTTTTTAGGTCATTATGCATATAATAATCAGTTAAATGTACAGAGATGCATGTAAGGGATATTTATTATAGGATAGTTTATATGAGCAACATAGTGAAAACAATCTAAGTGCCAATCTAAAAGATATAAATTCAATAAATCATAATATATTTGATATATTTGTAAATTAAATAGCGCACAGCCCTTCAGACTGATGGAATTGAAGCAAAGCTTTGCCATAAGGTGATGCCTACAATAACGTATTGGGAGAAAAAAATGCATGCTATGACACAGTTTTATAAAATACTTTATTTTTGTGTGATTAAAGAGAGATTATATTTTATGTATAACAAAAGGAAAAAAATGTACCCATCCTAACAGTATACTTTTAAGCATTTTCTTAATTCTTAAAAGTGATTGTTATATTTTTGTATTCAGAAAAAAATATTTTTGTTGTATACATTTTATAAAATGTGAAAAAACCATTGTAACTTGGTGTGTTTTGACAGAAAGAAGTAATAATTTGAGGATGGATACAAGGTATTTTAGATCAATCTAAGATGGAAATCTAGGAGTAACGTGTTTTTAACTTGATAATGAGGAGTGGGAATTGGAATTAGAGTAGAACGTATTCTGAAAGCAGGAATGAGTCCTATCCTCAGTAGCTACACAAAACCATGTTTTATAAAATGTAGCAAGGATGAACTGGGTACACATGGATACTATTTTAACTGTGTTGTAGTAAATGCTTAGGAATACAGCTAGGAAAACTCTGTCAGAATCTATTAGTGGTTTCACTAATGCAAATGTTGAAAACCTATTCCAGATGTTAGGACAGGTTGAATACATTATCAGATTATTTTGCCCAAATTGTTGAGATATTTACTTTTGGATTCCAGTGTCCATCATTCTACATTAGTTCATGTTCTAACTGTTATTACCATTATTAACTTTTCAAATTATAGTAGAATTAATTTTTAAAATCAAATAATTATAATTGCAATATTTGGAGATTATATATATATAGTAACTTTCATTCAGTGAATTTATAATTTGTAAATGATCTCAAAAGTCATGACTGTCACATTCTCGCTTGGTTGAAGCTATGGGCAAAGTAAAGGAAATGTCCTCAAGCACTTATGAAAGATTTATTTTGAATTTGACTAAAATGAACCCTATTAAATTATAAAATGATTTTCTCTATACTGAGAGTCTCATGAGTTTTTATTTCAATTTTCCAAAATGGGGATTCTTATCCCAATTATATAAAAAAGGTGCAAATTATTTTTAAATGAGTGCACAGTTACACTACTCAAAGCATTTATGACTTTTCTGCTATTTATAAAGACTTACTTTTTTTCATGTTAAACTGAGAATTTTAATTGTAAAAATTATTTTCTGTTAAATATAGTTATATCAACCTCTCTGCACACAACTTGGTTCAGATATATACAGATTCGACATGCACAGATGTTATTTGTACCACATAACATAATTGATTCCAGAAACATTTACTCTGAACTTCAGGATAACCCCAGCTTTTTTTAGGCCTTTAAAGTGATCACCATTGAAAACAGAGCAAGAATAACATACCTATAAGCCCATGTACTCAAGGTAAAATTTATCAACTGTCTTACTGATTTCATAATCTGAGGTAAAGACTTGAAACAAAAATAGATTCAGTTTCTTATTGTTATAACTCTTATACTTGAACAGACGGGGCAGGAGGGAACATTAGGAGTATAGAGTAGAGATGAACAAGAGTAACTTCTTTATTTACCCCAACCTTGGCTAAACTATTTGTAGATCTGGGAAATAAATGATTTCTGAAAAATAAATAGTAGTAGCTTTGGAAAAAAGGTTTCTAGTTTTCCAAGTTAGAAAAACCATCGCTTCCCTGTTGCCTTAAAAATCAAACCCCTATTTCGATGAATACCCCAGGATAAGACTTACTTTTCTTAGGAGTGGAGGGAGTATTACAATCTTTCATTTAAGTGGATTTAAATAAATATTGAATATCTAATACCAAAAATAATTGCTACCAGGATATATGGTCCTTGGAAACTGGGATCTGTAAGAAAGTGAAAATGTTAGAGATTAAATAACGCACTAGCCGAGAGTGAAAGGTCAGAAGTAGGACCAAAAAAGGTAAATTACTAAGACAAATAAGGAGACAGATCATGGGAGCATGAAATAATACAAGCATGAGAGGGCTTGAGAGGAATTAAAGAGCTTTTCTTGACTCCATTCCTGAGAGCCAGGGACCTAAGGCCAAATCCAATCTCAGTTAATATTTTTTCCCCCTTTGGTCAATTTAAACAGGATCAACCTGTATAACCAAGTATCCTTTTTATCTGTGATCATTAGTCTTTGACATTTTCTTTCCTTAACGTAAAAGATCTACGTGGTTTTGGTCTTCATCTGATCTTAAACACACACAACACTCTTGAGGCCAAGATGTCAAATTCTACATCATGCCATCTACGTTTTCAGTGTTTATTTGTGGGCCCCAGGCATCCAGAGAAGCTGAGCGTTCATAGACAAAATATGACCAAAGGCCTTGAGGTCTGAACCAGGCACAAGGTCATAGTCTTTCTGCGGACACATGCGTGTATACGGGTGCATACAGGTGTTGGTGTCAGTGCAGTTTTCTGTGATTTGAGTCTCCTTGGTATGAGAGAGGGGTGTTCCAAGGAAAGAATTATGATATGTTGAAATGAGAAACACCTGTTTATTTCATCATGGCTTTATTATTTTTGTTTATCTGAGTTAGGATTATTCACAACATTCCTCCATGTGGCTGGCTTTAATTAATATAAACGTTCTCTCATATGATTTGGACCGTGTCATTCCTACATCGCTGTAGAACCCCGAGTACCAGGAGTCACCAGAAAGAGAGCCCTTGGTATTGCTAAAGTGCCATTTAAATTGTATAACTAGTCTGAGGGGAAGTGTTATCAAGTCTTCCGTCTTTAGGAAAATGAGAATTAAAGGAATAAAGCTTTTGCCTCAAGTAACACTCATCTTGTAAGTGGAAGAAGCAGGATGAGTGATAAGAAAAATTGTGGCGGTTTGTGTAGTCACATTAGCAGTTAACCAAGTCAGGATGTGTTACTCTATGCAGTACTATAGCCAGTGTGAACAAACGGCCCAAGGTCTGCATGTCTTAATGCAAATAAATCAGAATTGAAGAAAATTAAGAATACAGGGTCCTTTGAGATCATCAGTTCAAGCCACTTTTTTTGTTGTTTTACAGGCCATAAAGTTGCAGTCCAGAAATCTTAAGTCACTTGTTCAAAGGTGACTATCATGGCTAGAAAGTGGCAAAACTAAGAGCTTAAGCCAGACTCTCCAGGCTTCTAGGTCGCTGTTCTTTTTGCGATGCCAGTTTGCCTTTCTAAGTCCAAAACGATGTAGTTCTTGGACTTCCAGCAGGTGGAGTTAGGTCACTTAATCTCCACACGTCATGAGAAAATGCGGAGAGGATATTGATCCAGCGTCACACCCAGCTGGTCTACACAGAGAGAAATGTCAATATTTCTATATCAGGAAAATTTAGATGGTTCTGTTTCTTCTTTTTGTACTTATTAAAAATCTATGATGACTTTGACCATTAGCAAGGAAAAATATTTTTTTGTAAGTTCTCTAAATCAGCCCATATCTGGTTACTCTGTTAGAGTAAACAACAGAGAAAGAGAGGGAATTTTCGTCTCTGATCATTACTGAGTTTTTCTTATCTTTTCCCCCCTGAGAATCCACTGTGTATCTGCTTAGAAAATAACATCACCACAGATACAGGGATTATATGAATGTAAACGGAATCATACCCATTCGTAAGACAGAAGCAAACCGAAACCTAGCATTTATCCCTGTCACTGAACAACACGTATCTTCCACATGGAGCCCAAAGCAGCCCAGGGTTTCTGTGACCAATGAATACAAATGATACTGAGGCCGGGGTGTGTGCCAGGGCAGGGCAGAGGGGCATGCAGTGCTGGTGTTGCTGGCTGGGGGTAAGATGTCTGAAGACAAAGAAAATACTAGAATCTATGTGTATTAGGTTCCTGGGAAGAGTAATGCATGAAATTGTATAAAAACTTTTGGATAAAAGACAGTATCTTCCAAATTTCCCTGAAGGAAGAAAGAACAACCCCTCCCCCCCCACACACACACACACCCATCCCCTGGGTTAAAGGTTTCTGATGACTGCCTCTGCTCCTCTTGAGGCTACTGTTCAGGATGTTGTGTAAAATATGCTGATGGGATCTAAGGAGTCGTCTGGTACAGGCCTGGAGAGAAAAAAAATGAATGAAAGAAAATGAATTTAATTACAGAAGACAGATAATCTAGATTTTAATGCCTCTCTCAGCTTTCCTAGCAGCTGCTTTGTATATAATAATGGCTTATCCTGTTTTTCCCACTGGGGAGGGGGGGAAATTAAGTTAATCATCAGGTACATTAAATTGAATACTTATTTTTCAAGTGTGTGGACCTGGGGGTTAGATATAGAATAAAGAAGCAGTGTGTGTGGGGGGGGGGGGATAACTAATATTCTACATATATCTGTGTATACATAGATGCGGGGTGCAGGTTTGGCCAAGAAACCAGTGTTCCAAAATTGTTCATACTTCGGTCTAAGGCATTTTATTCACCAAGTGAGAAGCCAGTGTCCCCCATGCTGCTGACACTAGTTGATGTTCCAGTGCTAACACAGAGAATTAAGTGATACGGTCACAACCGTAACAGCATCTGGGAGAAAGGAAAACTGCAAAACAACCCCGATAATGTGGGTTTCATACCCAGAAAAACCACATAATATCCAAAACCTGGAACCTCTGGCATCATTTGGGGTCAGGGACAGAGTTCACATACCGATACTGCAGAAGATGTGAGAGATAATTCGATTGTGTTATTTTCCATCTTAATCTTTATACGCAGGCAACTTACATACATAGCAGTTTTAACTGATATACATGGCAATTCGGAGGAAAAAAATCAGAATGAACATAAAGAATTGAACAGAAATCAGACAGGAGTTCACACATAGGTCAACAGTTCAAATCCTGTTTAAGCAAAAGTTAGTAATAAATGTCTTGTCAGCACACTGCTCTGGAAACATGACACAGACTCTCCCCTTGCTTCTCCTGCTCCCTCCTCTCAGGTAGCTTCTTCCTCTTTTTCATTTTCAATCCAGGCACCTGTTCTCTGGAGCCCCTTTCTTTCTACCATTTCACATCAGATGTTGAGAATTTTTCCCCCAGAGACCCCCTTGAATGCTTATTTCATTCACCCCCCAGGCACGTGGCGTGACTTTCGCCTTCAGCGGACTTTCATAATGCTTTTAGCTGTGGAAAGCCATATGGAACAAACCAATTTATGTCTAGGAAGCAAGCAGATTAACTAAATGTCCTGCAAAGGACGCTAAAGGACTCTTAAAATCGTTCTTCATCAACACTAGGATGAAAATGAAAAAAGAGCCTTTCCATTCCAGGCAAGATCATGGTCTTAAATGAAATTTGGGACATTCTGTGTTGTCCGTGAGAATACTCCAGGATCCGGATCTGCATAGTTAGCGAGAACTTTCCTTTAATGACCATCAGCCAGCGTGGAAAGCGGGAACTGGGGTGGCGCTTTACACAGTTCTGCCTGTTGAGTTGGGGCAGTGTTTCCAGTCAGCAGGTGTGGTCTCCAGGTCTGCTCTCCAAGGCCTCCTGGCTGCGGTCCAGGCCGCTCTAAGCTGCACCTGTCAGACACCAAAGCCTCCCACCTACCCCTCTTGGAGAGAATAAATAAGAATGTTTTGACTCCCTCATTCTTTTATGAGCTTCAATTTCAAATGTTTGTTTTATCCACACAGAGGCCCAGACTTCTTTCAGAGAACAAACTCATTACCAGTGTCAGAACTCGCAAAACCTGCTGCTGGGTCTGAAACACACACGAGCTCACCTATCAGGTTCCATTCCCTCCCTCCACCCTCCTCCTTCCAGCCTGTTTCCAACAGACACCCAACCCTCTCACAGAGGCTTGGCAAGGACTTGCTTTTTATATTACTGGAGTTCAAACAGAGCAGAACAACAAAGAATCTCTTTTTTCCACACTAACCATCAGGGAGAAAAATTATTCCCCTAGTAGGCACACCCCAAAACCATCGGTAGAGAAGGTGGAATGAAAACAGATTACTGCTCAAAAGCCCACACTCCCTACCACGCTGAAACTTCTCCATCTCTTGCTGAGTAGCTTCTTTTCTTACTGAAGCCTTTCTTTTGTCGGTAAGTTTTCCTGTTGCATTCCAAAGAAGCCACGGTCAGACGTAAAAAAAGAAATACTATAGAAAGTATAAAAGAAGGTTTCAAGAATAAAATGAACACTCAGAAGTGCCTTTCTGCCTGGCCTGTGTGGCTCGGTGATTAGAGCATCAGCCTGTGCACCAAACGGTCTCGGGGTTCGAATTCCGGTCCAGGGCACATACCTGGGTTGCAGGCTCAGTCCCCAGCCCCGGCTGAGGCTCATGCAGGAGGCAGTCAGTCGATCTGTCTCTCTACATAGATGTCTCTCTCTCTCTCTCCCCCCTCATTCCCTCCCTCCCACTCTCTCTAAAAATCAATGGGAAAAATACCCAGGAGTGAAGATTAACAATGACAAAAAATGCATTTCTGTGAGTAAAAATCCTTAATTCTGCCTCTAATGCATAATCTCAAAGCAACCATCCACAATTTCATAGAAGAACAAATGTCCAACATGTAACATAGCTCATTTTCCAATCCCAAACGGATCAGTAAGGGCACAACTCATTCTTATATTCCTTGGACAGGGTTGACCAGTACGTTTGCTTTCCCTTCAGGTGATCCCATCTCATAAAATTTCTAGCTTCTGACAAGTGTTCTGAATTCAGCTGGATAACAGCTTCAGGCAGATTCCTCTGCCACATACACCAAAAGACATTTGGGGGTCTCGTCTTCAGTAAAAATGATGCCAGGGTGGTGGTGCTGTGTCAAGTTTTCTGGCTTTTGCCTTCAAGTCCCTACCTTTGGTCATACTCTAATTTGAGCAGGTGAGTGATTTAGAAAGATTAATGTCTACCTTTTTCTTATTGTGAGTGGATCAGGCAACAAGCCATGCAATTATCTCCCCAGCAAACAAACTCAGTAATTATAACCAAGCACTCTAAAGGATTTAGATAACACCTTTCATCTAGAGAAGGAAAAGTCCCAAGAACTTCTTAGATGGTGTCAGACCTTGTATTTATATATCATATTAAATGAACGGAAAGTTATAATTAGTGTTGTTGCTTGTCATGAAATTAATCTGCTTCACCTAGCCTTGCTTTGATATCACCATACACAAATGACCTTTATGTTGGAGATTTAGACACAATGTATTTTTCAAATTAAAAACCTGCTTTCATTAAATTCCAGGCACCAAAAGCTTTTCTCTGCATTGTTTGGGCATTTCAAGTTCGTGAGGTCATTGCAGACAACGCCAGGCCTTTTGGGAACAGACTTAGTATTGTAAAAGTCAAGTGACACAGACCAAAAAGAGAAAGTAACTATCTGTATCTTTGAAAATGTAGAAGAAAATCTGGTTAATTGTTACTTCTGACTAATTTAAGAGAGGGGTAATCACATCAGGGCCACTAAGAAATGCTTTTTAGAAATTAAAATATACCCATTCTGTTAAAGATTGATTCTGTAATTATTAAATATTAATGGCAAAGTTAAACTGAGTGTGCTTTTTAAATAAAAGTTTAATGGTCAGGCTAAGGAAACATGGGTGTGTGGAGCGGCAGAGAGCTCTACAGAGAGAAAGTAAGGCTGGGAGGGGCGAATGGAGATACAAGTTCATGCACACACAGCAACACCTGCTACATACTCCACCATGTTTATAAACCTAATATCAGAAACTTCTACACTTTTCTGTGCTTTCATTGCACTTATTTTAAAAACATTTCAAGTACAATGGCTTAACATTTTCAAACATAGTTCTCTACTCATCAACTAGAGAATACAGTTATGGTCACGTGTCACCTTGTGCACATTACTTTATTCTGCTTCAAATCAAAAATTATCAACCAAATAAAAATTGTGTCATGGTTCAAAAAATTGATCAGGCCTAACGTTTTCCTTTCAAAAGCATGAAAAGTTTTCATGTTTTCCAATCACATAAAAATACAACATCAGATAACAAGGGTCATTCATGGTATGAAGAAAGAAACACCTCAATAATATAGATTATCTTTATAATTATAATTATCTAGTATCACCTTGGTTATCATTTCTGAGCCTGTCAGATCATGCCCATTGTGTGGCTAAATTATAATGCACAGCCTCTTACAATCCAACATCTTTGTCTGGCTCAGAGAGCCAGTACCTCCCTAGTGGCTCAATAAAATCTTATTTGTCTCATCTAATGAAAGGATTTCAAGCTAAAATCCTCCAGCCACAAAACGTGGAGTTCTTTCTGAGCTTAGATATTTCAGTACAATAATTCCCTTAGTAAGTACAGAAATAAAAGAAGACATCTTTTTCCTATCCCTGCTTTCGCTTTGCCGCTGATCCATCAAAGACAGGAAGCTGTAAGCCCAGGAATGCCTTGGTAGACTGGATGAATACTTCACTATTGGTTTTGGTTATGAAAATTTGGATCCCAAAGTCTATAGAAACATCATCATCATCTTCATCATTGTCATCATATTTTACATACTAATAATGCATACATACACAATATATAATATAATGCATTATAATAATATTTTAAATCTGAAAGATTCTGATTGAATTTGTATAAAGATACTAGATGGCAAATTTATCAACTGTATCAGTGAATAGTGCATCTCTACAACTAATATTTTACTTATTTTAACACAGAATAATTATAGGGAGGAAGAAAGGCAGGGAAAAGAAATAAAACATTTTTTTTCTTACAACTAATTATATTCCTCTTGGATTACTTATCAGTTGTAAAATTATATAAAAATATATATTTATTACCAGCTGGGGTCTGGAGATACATTCAACCTCTGCTTTTATGTTCTCTTTGTCCCCTAGTAGCCCATGATTTACATCACACTAAAATTACCTACTGAGTTCACCACAGGGGATTTTGGCCAAGATATGCAGAGTCATTAAACTACTAGAGAGGAGGCCAACTATCAAAAATGACAAAATCCTACCCATTGCCCTCCAAGGGAGTGAAAGAAATAAAAAGACTGACATGGGATAACTTCTGAAAACCATTAGTCATTTTCTGTTAGTTTCCTCCATTTCAAGCATGAGCCAAATCCCTCCAAGGTGAGAAGCTCTTTGTCCAGAGAAGAGAGGGAACAAATACTTCCTTAGTCCCACACTTGCATTCATCCATAAAACCTGTTGCCTTTTTCATAAGGGGAGTTTTGAAACATTTTCTGCAACCCAGCATGGTCATTTCTAGTTCTCTTATGTAGCCACGTAGCTCTACCGGATGCCATCAGATCAGCTCTTCCCTTTTTTCACTGCCATATATTCATTATAGCCATGGTAGTAAAATTTTGAACAAAATAAAACTCATTAACCAGGGAAGTTACTGGTTTTTTTCATTACATTGGTGAATTAAAAAATTGTTTATGTCAGTGTTGCATTAGATTAAGATTAATAAAGAAATAACACTGTGAAGTTGATAGATAGGTAGATGATAGATGATAGATGATAGATAGACAAGATAGGTATCTTGTGTTAATGTACACAACTATTCGATCATCTAACTCTGTTAAATGCTGGAGCTACAATGGTAAGTGAGGATTAGGACTGCATTTTAAAGAACTTCAAGTCAACTCCTAAATGTTATCTTTGAACCCTCAGGAAGCTAATTGTATCACTGGCAATGCAGATATTTTCACAAGCTTTGAGATCATAATAGGCCAGAAAGTCAAATCAAGCTTTCTATCAAGTTCCCTTGCTTTTTGTTTTGTTTAAAATGTTTTTTCAGAGAGACTTTCCTTGGATAAGTTGGCAAATTCTGGACTCTATAAACATTAAAACAGCAATTATCTGGCAAAATGTTTCACTCATGTAACTTACTGTCTTTACTTACTGTCGCTCCATCCACTTCCAGCTCTTCTAATTCCATTTGTTCCTATTGGTATTTTCTTAAACATCGAATCCTTACTTTGTCTTTAACGTTCATAAGTCTCCATTCATTCCTCTTTTGAAACCCTCTGATAGGAAACCTATATTTTGTTTTATTCTAAAATAATTTATTTTATTCTATAATAATTTCACAAATTCCTGATTAAATTAAATAGTGAGGAAGCATTTGTCAGTTTCCTTATTTGTAGACATAGTTGCAATTAATAAAATAACTTACTTTGGAAGGCGTCGAATGCCTCACTTTAGTTGCATCTGCCAAATCAGTTCATTAATTGCCCAGTAAGACTTGAAGAAAATAGAGAAGAAACAATAAGCAGAAAGCATTAGGCACCCATGCTTTGTCTTTCTGTTTTTTCTGTTCTAATGTTTTAGAACACTGTCGGTGTGTATTTGGTAACTGAATAGCAAACGTATCAAAGGCCATTACATTTGAGTAGTTCCATTAATTGGCCACCTTTTGAGAACAGTGCTGGCTACTCTACTGAGTAGGTGTCCTGGACTTTGGAGAAAGGACAGAGACAAAGGAGACCATGGATTTACCCTGAAATTTAAAACCTAATGCTCAGAGCAAGCAGTAACTTGACACAATATGAGTGCTTAATCCTGAACTAAGAAAAACAGGAAATCAAAGGGTGTACAAAGTTTACTTCTGACACAAATGACCACAGTAACTATCCATGAGAATGAGAGCCAGGTAACCCAAATACACAAACATTTAGAAGGGAAGGGCTTAGAACTTCAGAAGAATCTATACTAACTTGTTTTTATTTCGTCTTTATATTTGCCTAACCTTTGAAGCTTTACCTTTCTTAACCTCTAGCTGAATCAGGAGGAATCAGGAGGAAGCTACTGAGCTATTCACCATGAGAACACTTGCTGCTAGTTATGTTCAGACCATTTATCTTAGATCTCAAAGCTGAGTTTAGACTATTATGAATTTTGTTTCAAGTATGGGTTTTGATATCAGACAGGTAGGTTAGAGGCATGATTTTCCACAGACTGTCCAGTCTGGGCAAATTAGTTACCCTTTTGAAATCTTATTTTGATTGTCTGTGATATAAAAATAATATCAATAGTCCCTACTTCACAGGATTATTATAAGATATATAATAATCTGATAAGAAATCTGATAACCACTCATTCTTACATTCAGTGAATATTTATTGAATGTCAACTTTGTACAAAGCATTGATCTAGGCACTATGAGCTCAGTGAGCAAAAAAAACCCCTTACCTTTTTAGCATTTACATTTTAGTGGGTGAAAGAGAAAATAGAGCAGTAAATATAAAGAAATACAATGAACATAATATAAAGTCTGGTAACCATAAGAGACAAAGATTTGAATGCAAGTAGTACATAAAGTAAGCAATACCAGAAAATACTCTTAAGCAAGGAGAGAAATAAGACTACAAAAAAAAATCAGGCAATAAACTGTGTGTTGTCATGTAAGTTTCCACCTTGGATAACTAGAGCTTAAGCTTTCTGGGAAACTATGGCTGTTGGTGAAGAACATTATGTCTCAAGAATAAACCCACATAGGACTTGAGGAACTTTTTTAAAGATATCAACTCACATCAATCACTGTTTGGAGGATGCTGATGAAGAGGTGGGGGATTAATTTTTTTGGCAATTATGACCTGCTGTGGACATGGGCAGTTCAAACGAACAGAGAAAGGAGGTCAAGAGAAATAGAGGATGCTGTAGGGGTAGAAGGTGCTATTTGGGATAGAGGTAGCAGGATAGGACTATATGAAGAAGGGACATTTGAGCAGTAGTCTGAATAAAGAAAGGAGACGACTCAGGTAAATGTCTCCAGTGGACCCAGACAAAGAAAAAAGAAAATTCTAAGGTCTTGAGATCATACTTGATATATTTGGGATACAGTAATAATGCCAGTATGGCTAGAACTCAGCAACTGGTAAAGATAAGGTTGAGAAGGTAACAGGAAACGGAACATGCAGGACATTACAGGCCATGATGGGGCTGTAAGATTTGTTCTGACTCTGGAGAAAGTTTCTGCAGGATTTTTAGGAGTCATATAACATATTTTAAAAATACTGCTCTGGTTAATAGTGTATGAGAGTAGACTGTCATGGAGTTAGAATAAAAACATCAAAACCAATTAAGAGATTCTTGTTTGTATTAGAACAGGGTTATCAAACTTTTAAAATTAAAATCTTAAAAATTATTTATATATATATAAATATAAAAATATAAATTATATATATGGCAGTTAAATCACGGGGAAAATAATATTATCTAAGGAGTGAATATAGATGTAGAAGACAAAAGGTCCCAGAACTGAGCTTGTAACATGACAAGAGTTTGGGAAATGATGAGGCTCTAAGTTGAGGGAGTTAAAAGCAGTAACCAATGAGACTTGAGGAAAACTAGGTGAAGGTAGAGTCTTAGAAGCCAACTGAACAAAGAGCATTAAAGAGCTACCCGCTGTGTTAAATGTAATTGAAACTGAGTAAGAGAATTGATCATGTTTTTTTGTTTGTTTTAGCTTTTTTGCAACACAGAGATCATGCGTGACCTTGGGTGCTTTGTGGAGTGGTGATGAAAGCCTTATTGATGTGGTTTATGAAACTGTAGGAACTGGACACACCTTTGGAGTTTTGCTCCAAAGGGTGTATAAGCTAGAAAGGAGTAGTCATGGGAATTTTTTGTTTGTTTAATTAAAAGGATTACATCATGGTTTTATAATGAATAAAATGTTGACTATAGAAGAAATAGCTGAATGAATTAAGACAAGAAATGATGACTGAAGAGAACCCTTGAAAACAAAAGGTTTAGGGATCCAGGGCACAGGTGCGAAGGTTAGTGTTAGATGGGACTCTGAACAGACAAGTCATCCACTGTAAATATCAGGAAGGCAGAGTGTGTGGGCTTAAGTGGGAGGAGGTGGGATTTTACTTCGGATTGCTTCATTTTCTTATCAATATAAAGAACAAATCATCAGTTATGAGTCAGAGGAGAAAGGATGTGTTAAAAGTCTGAGGCATTAGAAGATGTTAAATATTCAGGGGACAGGAGAAATAAATGTACGCAGGAAACACAGTGGATTTGCAATCAACAAAAGTAAATAGTTAACCCCAATGCCTGGCACATTATAAGGACTCGGTATTTATGAGCCGTTTATTTTTACCTTAAACCTGTATTTTTTTTGCACACCGCTTCTGGTATATACTTCCATTCATAATAAACATAAGGACAACCACGTGCTTCTATGGCTTTGCTTACACATTTCTCCAAAGCTGAATAACCTTTCTCCCCTTTTGTTCACCTACTGAACCCTTACTGGGTCTTCAAGTTGCAACTCAATATCCCTCCACAGTGAAACATCTCTGTTTCCTCTTAGCAACAATTAATTTTATTTTATTTTCATTCTTTATTGCAGGAGAAGTGAAATTCATTAACAAAAATGCTTCCATAGCACTAGTTTGCTTAAAATCCAAAAGTTCTCCTTGAAACGTAAAATTGATTCTAAATTTCTATCACTATCTACAAAGGCACTAGGTACATGGTCCTCTTGTTTTGTATCTTTCTCTACCTTCCTCACTGGTTACTTTTCCTTCCTCTGAACAGTCAGAGCTTATTCCTGCCTTTGAAATGTTTTATAAAAATATATCTTTATTGATTTCAGAGAGAGGAAGGGAGAGGGAGAGAGAGAAACATCAATGATGAGAGAGTCATTGATCGGCTGCCTTCTGCACGCCCCCAACTGGGGATCGAGCCCACAACCCGGGCATGTGCCCTGACCGGGAATCAAACATGATCTCCTGGATCCCAGGTAGATGTTCAACCACCAAGCCACACCCGCCTGGGCATCCTGCTTTTAATTTTATACTTGATGGCCCTCTTATCTGGAACACTCTCTCCCCAGCTTTGGGCACATAAACCCTTTTCATTATTCAGGCCTCAGTTCAAATATCACTTTGTAATTTTTTTTCAGAGGCACTCTCCCTGATTATCCAATCAAAAGTTGCCTACTAAGTCCTTGGTTATGAAGATACTTTTTGATATTCTTATAATTATTTACTTATGTTCTCTCTCTCCTACTAGTATGTAAACTTCTTAAGCGCGGGTGCCATGCCTATCTTGCTCATAGCCACACACAAAGGGCACAGAACAGTTCCCTAGACAAAAACAGGTTCTCCATAAACACGTTTAAATAATAACTATTGCATAAACCGCCAATGTATTTATTTTGCTTTGCATAGCTACTTATTATCAGCAAGATTTTGCTAGTAGAAATGGGTACTACCAAGCATGATAAACGTTCACTCTCCAATGGGAGGTGAACATTATTAGCACAGTGGCCAGCAGACCAGCAGGGGCCTCTGGACGGAAGTTCTTTTCAACTTAATGATGAAATCTAGACTGTAAGAGAGAAGACCATTGCAAGCTTTTCTAAAGACAACTCTATTTTCAGTACAGTCTCAGTGTGATGCTAGTACAGTAGTCACGTAGGAAAGAGCCCCAAACAGCTCAGCGATTCAAACTCCTTGACATAAACAACTCCTCTGTTAGGGGGACCACCTCCAGGGATACTAAACCCCCAAACAGACTCTCAGTTGTTCTCAACCAGGACACTTGAAGCATCTACTAGCATTTTCCACCCACCATCTTCCAGATCAGTGCCCACAGTTTTCTCTTAGGAATTCCCAGGACCAGATTTGGAAACTGCTTCCTGCCTATTTCTCCTGGGTACTATCAACACACTTATCTCAATGGGTATAAACACAAACACACCTGGAGGCCAAGAGTCTCTCTCTCAACTCCTCCTGGCCTGCCTGCACAACCGGCTCTGGGTGCTGACCGCAAACTGTGTCACCTGGCTTTGCCTTTTCTTCTTTCATTATCTGAGGGAAGGTCTATTTATTTCTAAACATACTTTATATTCATAGCCTTATCATTGGGAACACCTGGCTGACTATTACAAAGGCCACAGTGTGTTACAAGGAGGTATTTGGATTACAATGTCTGCTTCTTTTCCGGTCCCTCATTCCCTTATTCTTCCTTTCTCACATATTTATTTAACCCCTAACACACGCTAGGAACAGCAATCAGCATTAGTATAGATGATTATGTAATAGTCTTGACTTTCAGTTTATGGTTAAAAGAGAATAGAGACACATACGGACGATACTAAATAACATATTTTCTCCAATAGAAGCATTAATAGGAGCTTATGGGAGGACTGAGTGTGCCTGGAAAACTCTTCCAGGGAAGTTTGCATTTGAGCTGAGTGTGAGCATGACTTGGCTTTGACTTACTTTGTTAATTGATGAGCAGGTTTGTGGAGCTGCTCTGAAGGATCCTCAAACTTCAGCTGCATCTCAGGTAAACAATTTTCTTTCCATGAACTTAAACCAAGTGCTTTTTTTTTTTTTTTTTTTTTAAATATATCTTTATTGATTTCAGAGAGAGGAAAGGAGGGGGAGAGAGAGAGGCAGAAACATCAATGACAAGAGAGTCATTGATCAAGCCCACAACTGGGCATGTGCCCTGACCGGGAATCAAACCCCGATCGCCAGGATCCCAGGTCGACGCTCAACCGCTGAGCCACACCAGGCCGGGCAAACCAAGTGCTTTACAGTACTCTTTTTAGGGATATTAATAGCAATTTGTTTTCCAGAAATAGGGCTAGTCTTTATGCAAATGATCAGAATCCTGAAAGAGTGCCTTATCTAAGTAAAATATCCTATGGAATTACTATTCTTATTTTATTTATTATTATTATTATTATTTGTTGTTATTGTTAATGCTCACACTAGAATGTTTTCCACTGATTTTTAGAAAGAGTGGAAGGGGGGGGGAAGAGACATTATTGATTAGTTGTGACCCGCACTGCCCTGACCGGGGACAGGGATCAAACCTGCAACCCAGGTATATGCCCTTGACTGGGAATTGAACCGTCAACCCTTCAATGCATGGGCCACAGCTCTATCCACTGAGCCACACTGGTCGGGGCTACTATTCCTATTTTACCAGGGAGGACACTGAGTTTAAAAGAGGTTAAGTCAGCCCAGCCAGTGTGGCTCAGTGGTTGAGCACTGACCCATGCACCAAGAGGTCACAGGTTTGATTCCTGGTCAGGGCACATGCCTAGGTTGCTGGCTCGATCCCCGGTGCAGGGGTATACAGGAGACAGACTACTGATGTTTCCCTCTCAATGATGTTTCTCTCTCTCTTCCTCTCCCTTCCTCTCTTTCAAAATTAATAAAAATGTATTTTTTTAAAAACATTAAGTCAAAAACCTTTAGCTACTTATAAGTGTAGACAGAATCAAAGTCTTAACTCATATGAATTTTTTTTATTAACTTGACTTTATTATTGATCCAGAATCATTAGCTTTTTCAGACACTGAATGTGATAGAAAAAATAAGTTTATTTTGAAGCAAAGACACTTGGCCTTCAGAAAGGGTCTAGGTAGGTGGGTCACAAAGCAGTAGAGGGCTAGCAGGGCAGAGAGAGATTTGTGACAGAGTCAACAGAATAACCTAGAACCCAATTTAGCCTCACCTGAAGGAAAATTTCTGAATGGGCCCCTCTGTCTTCCTTTTTACATCTCCTGGCTGATTCCGATGATCAGATATAGTTCAGAATTCCTGGGCTTGCTGATGTCTATGATTATTTACTTCACCAAAGTTCTTTGACTTTCTGTTCTCTTCAGCAGTGGCTATTTTTAAAAATTGATCTCAAAACTCCTTTATAAGTTCTCTCTTGGCCTATATTTAGCCCCACTATCTGTGAGAGAAATGGGAAATCGTATGACCGTTTCAGGGGCAAAGCAGGGTAGTGTCAGATTCCCCAGACATGCACTCCAGCAGTCGGACACTAGGAAATAAAAAAGGGGAAATAATCATGGTGCATTGATATAAGATATTTGAATTTGAGTCCGTTACCCCAGGCATCTGACCTCGTGTCACGTGGACAAAGGGGTTTTCCACTGGTGTAATAAGGTAACGCTAAAGCATGTGCTTTAGTTTTAGAGACGACAGAAGCAAACACATTATTTGTGCCAGCTAGACCTGAGTCAACTCCCTTTTCCTAACTTGGCCCGTATCAGACTGTCAGGATGCCAAGAGCCCTCTCTCATCCCACAGGGAAGCTGGGATTTATAGCACCTCAGAGGCTGCAGCTGGATCAGCAGTTTGATCAAATATTTCACAGGGGGTCGGTGTATCTGGCAAAAGTTTGAAGTTACCTTGAAGACTAATACAAAAGCAGGCTGAGTCAGGTGCATTTTCAGTGACTCTAACACCTGGATATTTATTCCTGCCAGCAGGGGAATGACACTGAACCGGCATATTCCAAGTCAAGTGTCTGTGATAATAGGAGATAAATGGAACATTTTAAACTTGATTTATCAACTACAATGACCTTTTCCCCAATAAACCACCAGATAAAAGAATATCACTGAGAATAAAACACTGATTATCTGTATTAGTTCATTCATCAGATATTATTTTTATTTTCCTGAAAATTCCATTCAGTTATGTGTGAACAGAAGTCATGAAATAATCTGGTGGGAGTTGGGTTTAGAGCAGTAGTTCTCAAAGTGTTGTCTTTTGACAAGCAGGTAGAATCAGCAGCATCACCTGGGAACTGATTAGAAATGCAAATTAATCTCCATCCCCATCTAGGGGGTTTGATAAAAGACACATGACAGGTCCTGTCCCCAGACTCTCTGATTTAATTGCTCTGGATGAAACCCTGGAATTTGCATTTCGCACAAGATCCCAGCTGATGTGGAGACTGCAGGGACCACACTTTGAGAATCAATGTTTCAGAATGGTGAATTTCAACCTTGGCTAAAAATGAGACTTACTAGGGGAGCTTTTATAATTACTCATGCTTGGTTGTACCCCAGAGCCAATCATGATAGTTAATTTTAGGTTTAAACTGATGGGGCCATGGAGTGCCCAGAATAAAAGTTGTTTCTGGGTGTGTCTGTGAGGGTCTTTCTGGATGAGACTAGCGTTTTAATCAGTGGACTCAATAAGGCAGACAGTTTTCCTCAATGAGGGTAGACACTGTCCAATCTCTTAAGGGACTTAACAGAACAAAAATCACAGGAAGGGAGGATCCTTTCCTTCCTGCCTTCTTGCTTGAGCTGAGACATTACTGGTTTCCTGTCCTTGGATTGGGATTTACACTCTTGGCTGCTCTGGTTCTTAGGACTTCAGACTCAGGCTGGAAAGATCCTGGGGTCTTAAGCCTGTAGAGGGCAGGTCATGGGACTTTTCAGTCTCCATACTCATGTGAGCCAATTCCTCAGATTAAATCTACACACACACACAGAGACTCAACCTAATGAAAGGGAGCCTGGAAGATGAAAATACCCATGTTACAAAATGATTCCATTCTAAAGCTGATTAAGTTATCAAAAGAGCTAGAGCAACTATGTACATGAATGCCTGTAGCACATATGTTCTATCTTTGTCCTCTGTTTTGTACCTCAGGACAAGACATGGTACATAGTAATCATTTACTAAATACATATTTAAAAAATAAATGAATGAATGAAACTATCTGGAATGCATTATGTCTTGAGTAGGTGTTGCCAGACCTTTTGTAGGATGATTTAGCATTTTTCAAAGCAAGATTTTGCTGGCTGGGTGCTCTCCTACCTTCAGCTTAAGACATCAACAATGCTTGGAATGGTACCTTTGCTATTTTATTGCCTTTCAGAAATATCTTGCTTATATGGGACAAAAAAAAAAAAAATACCTAAAAGGATCACGTTTCTATCTCCTCTTATTTCACCCCGGGAAGTCATTGTTTGATTTCCTTTTCAGGCACTATCTGTGAAACCAAATCAAACATTTATCATCTGCCATCTGAATCAAAGACATGGAACCTAAATTGCTGAAAGGGGCTCTTTGCATTCCATTTTTTGCAACAAAAACTACGCTACTCCAAGCCTGAAACACAATGTTAACCTAACATGGCTCTTTGAAAACCAAATGGGTAGACAACAATAGAGGAAATTACTGTGGCCATAACGGACTCTCTTGAGTTAGGAATACACAATTAGAAAAATAATTCTCTAAAAGTGGCTACAGGCTTTCTCCCCACAATTCCCAGAAACTGCTTTTATTATGGCACTTGCTGCCTGTTTGGTAATTTCAGTACAGCCTCATGTTGCCACTAATGTAAAAGGTTTGTCAGATTTTCCCTCATGAACTCCATTGTGTTGAGTGTTTAAACATTTCCAACTGTGTCAGCCTAAAATTCTTCCCTGCAAGTTTCCACCTGGAATGCATTTTTCAAAATATCAGAAACAGTCAGCAAATTGGAGTAGCATATTTCCCTCTGAAGTTTAAGAAACAACTAAAAATATAAATCCAAAGAATTGCCTTATGTTTGCCTCATCCACCAATGGACACAAGCTCATGCATGCGTGTACACACATAAATATATATATATATATTTTTTTACCTAAGTACAAGAGGGAAAAAAGGAGAGTTTTTTTTTGTTTTTTTTTTTTTCCTGATAAAGTGGAAAACATTGCTTAAATTTTTCAGAGAGCTCAGCCATCTCTCAGATCATCTGAACCATGAAAACGTTTGTTTAGTGACAATAATGTTTTTACTGAGATCTTAAGTCAGGGAAAAAGAATCTGTTGCTATAAATATTTATTAACAAGTTGCTCTCTAATGCAATTTATGTTTTAATTATTTAGTGTTACATCCAAAACTCTCATGGCAAAGAGTCTGACAAAGCATACTACTCCTTTAGAATGAACACAATCATTTCTTAGGATGTTACCTAATCCCAACTTCCCCATATCCTAACCTCTGTTGAGCCCCTCTTTACTTATCCTAGGGTTAATACTTCCTACCTGGACACAAATTT
This sequence comes from Miniopterus schreibersii, assembly GCF_964146895.1. Lineage (NCBI taxonomy): Eukaryota > Metazoa > Chordata > Mammalia > Chiroptera > Miniopteridae > Miniopterus > Miniopterus schreibersii. The sequence continues at coordinate 61,536,964 of NC_138106.1, read as the reverse complement.
CATCTAAACTATGATAAGTTGATGTAATATGTTGTTATTATATAAAATACATTACAAAGACAGGTACTTATGTTTGGTTTTGGTACTCCCAAAATATAGTAAAGTGGGAGATCTCTAAAACCTCTCTCTATCCCTGAGAATATGAATGATAGCAATTTTACTATTGCTTACATGAGCAATAACTTAAATTTAGTGCTGATTCTTTTTTCTTAACTAACTACTCTTTTGACACAATGTATTAGGCATTTTGCTTAATTCTGATGTTTTGACACCTAGGACCTTACCTACTCTGGGAAGACAGCGCCTCCTGGGACTAGCCAATTCTTAGAGACAGTAAAGGACTGGCCTGCATGCACCTGCAGGTCAACCATTTGGAACCCCAAGCCCCAACCACCATCTCTACTGGGCCCTCACAGAGCTCCCACACTCAGGAGCACTATCCCTCTGCCCTGATCACCCCGGTGCCAAGTACCAGATAACTCTGGTCGGCCTCTCCGCCCCAGAGCCTGCTGAGAATATTCAAGCCGGCCAGCCCCTAAACCTGCTTATCTTGCCTCGCCTTGCTCCCTGCGGGAACTGCAGTAGAGCTTCTAGCCCACATCTCCCCTTCGTCCTTCAGCCTCCTCACTGACCTCAGTGCTTCCCCATGTGGCCCCCTCTTCTTGGTGTTTGTGAATAACAGACTCTTCTCAATAGCAATGTGTCCTGAGCTGTTGGCCTCACCATACCTGGATAATAATAAAACCTACAATTTAGAACACATGGTATGAAAGAAGAAGTATGGTTTAAGTCAGAAACATAACTAATTTTTTCAGGTGAAGTAAATTTGGACACTCATTCATTCAGCAGCCTTTAAGGCCGGGATGTTTCTACGAGGGGGAAATATTAAATAAGGCATAATTTGCCCTCAACTGATATATGCCAATGAATAAGATAATTCTAGGGTAGTGCTTACATCGCTTTAGTGCTAAAGGAAGCCTTTCTTTCCAAAAGTTATATTTGAGCCTAAAAGAAAAAGTGTAGAGATCTGGCATCGCCAATATTCTCTGAAGATCACCTCTTTAGAGATAGTCCCTAAATATGAACTTCCTAATTTATAAGAAGGGGATAAAAATAATATCTGCAGGACTGTTGTAGGGAGTGCTGAGGTCTTACATTTAAAGTCCACAGCCATCTATAGCTGCACTAACAAAGCCCGTGTTGTTCTCTTACTGATTTCCTGACACACTCTTCACTTCCCTGTAAGTCTTGCATTTAATACCAGTCTAGCCAATATAGAACCGGCTTCCCCTGCACTTTTCACTGAGAATTCAATTTGGCTGATGCTATAGCTTCAGACCGGATACCCTTGGGTTGCAGAACATGTGTTAAGTATTCTTTTAGCAATCTGCCAAATTGATTCAATTGCATGTTTTGGAACACTAGATTTCTATTTACCTAAAGTAAAACAGATCAGCAAATCATCTCTAATCAACTTGATGTGTGTGTAGCAAATACACTTAGAGACTTAACTAGATGACCAAAACTGACAGCCAACATTTATGATCAAATACAACCATTAGGGAAAGTGGTAAGTAACACATTTAGCTCACACAGCACACTCCCTGCATTCTACTCTTTGCACGCACACAAGAACATAGTTTGCTAGACGGTATGGTTCCATTCTACTGGAGAAAAGAACATTTTTACAAACTGCATAAACTACCCACAAGGCAAGACTTCCTGAAGAAAACTACCAAGATAGTATCCCAAATGTCTTTTAAATACACCTTGCTTGCACACACAAAATTATTAATAAAAATATCTAACAAACTTCATTAATTCATTAACAAATGTACACTCAGTGTCAGGTGCCAAGGGCTGTGCTAAGCACCAAAGACTCGATGGTGAAAGAGGTAAAAAAATGTCCTTAATGCCATAGAACTTATACTATAGTGAGAAAGAGGAAATAACCATGGGGATATTTAAAACTGCTATCACTATAATGATAGTAGGTAAAAACACACGCTAACCGGAGAGATCTGGAAAGATTCCTTAGGATAGGGCAATTGAGCTGAAATACAGGGTGAGACAAAAGTAGGTTTACAGTTGTTTGCATAAAAATAACACAATAATTAATAAAATAATAATATAAGAATAAATTCTGTGTTTCACATACTCCCAACTATAAACCTACTTTTGGCTCACTCTGTATGAAGATTGATTAGAAGTTACCTGGGAAAAGAAGAGGCTGTGTTCCGGCTCTTGCAAAAGACATGGCAGAAAGCCATCTGGTGTTTGTAACAAACCTAGATAAAGGCAGTATAGCATAAGTAGACCAAGTAAAGAAGAGCACATTGTGAAATGAGGCTTGAGCAGTAAGGCCAAACCATCACAGTTTGTAATCAATGCTAAATAATTTATTCTCTATCTTATGAGCAATGGGAAAACATTGACCAGACTTAAGACAAGCACATGATTTAATTATATTTGTGTTTGTCAATGATCACTTCTGCCTCCGTGCAGAAGAGAGCAAGGCTAAATGAAGCCCGGCCAGGTGTAGCTCAGCAGTTGAGCGTCGACCTAGGATCCAGGTGATCAGGGTTCAATTCCAGGTCAGGGCACATGCCCGGGTTGTGGGCTAGGCAGCCGATCAATGACTCTCTCATCATTGATGTTTCTCTCTCTCCCTCTCCTTTCGTCTCTCTCTGAAATCAACAAAGATATATTTAAAGGAAGAAAAAAAAAAGAATAGATGAAGGTACACTGGTTAGGAGGTTATTATGATAGAGTCTATTAGGATTTATATGATGACATACTGGACTAAGGTAGTAGTGGGAAGGTTAGAGAGAAATGGACTGGACAGAGTTGAGAGATGTTTAGGAAGTAAAATGGGCAAAGTTTCTTTTAGTTGAGGTAAAGATAGAAAGAGAAATTCAAGGTTGACTGTGAAATTTGTCTTTTGTAACTGTATAGAATCATTGAAAGTGGAATTAAATTATCTGAAATTGGCAATGTTATATTATAGATGACCCGATTTGAAAGGGTGAAAAAAGGATTATTTTAAAATTTTGAACATGTTGACTTGGAGGTGACTTTGAGTCATTTCAGCACTGTCTAGGGGACGTTTAGATCTGATGCTCACTGGAAGCATCTGGTCTGGAGTTATAAATTTATGATTTATCTGTACAAAGGAGCTAACTGAAAAGTAAAATTCAATACGAATGTGTAATAAGAGTGTAGAGAAGTGAAGTAAGACTAGGCCCAAGCCCTGAAGACCACCAGAATTTGATGACTGGATAAAGGAAGTAAAGGTGAAAAAAATCTCCAGAAGAAGGAAAATCACAAGAGTACAACTTGGACTGGACAGAGTTGAGAGGCATTGGACCGGAGAAAGTTGAGAGGTATTGGACTGGAGAGAGTGATCGAGCTGTTGAATGCTACTGAATCTCACCAAATCTGGGGTAGATACAGCAAAGCTAATAAATCCTCAACCTAGGTCCCTTTCACATGCTGATTTGGGCCTGATGAGCCCTGAAACGGATGAAAATTACTGTCCTTGCTAGGAGGACAGCCAGTTTATAATCAGAAAACATTTTTGTTTTTAAAATAGTTTACTTTTTTATTATTTTTTAAAGCAGTTTTGTGTTCACAAAAAATTGAGCAGAAGGTAGAGATGTCCCACATACCTTTTAGTAAATTTCCTAAATTGTTTTAGAAAACAAATCTGAATTTCCAAAGGTCCAGTGATTTGTTGAGATTTCTTTTTTCATTCTCTGACTATATTTTTATTTAATTTTATATTTATATTTTTTTAGAGAGTCTTTTCAATTTATATAAACTTCAAATTATATAAACTTTTCAAGTTATATAAACTTCACACTGAAACCTAATTCCATTTCCCCACCAGCACCTTCAAAGTCCCTAGTGTCTGACTATAGACACGGGCTATTTGATAACCTGTTCTTTGGCTATCACGGTATGAATGACAACTTATTCCTAAGAGTGAAAGAGTTTCTGTAAGGAGCCCTGTCACTCCCTGCTGCCTTGGTCCTACCCTCCAGCCCTAAGAGCCTTGGATAGACGTATGTAAATATATATATCAGAGTGCACATAAAGTGTAAAGATTTTATTTCACATGGTCAACACCAGCCAGAAACAATGCACCATAGAAAAAACACTGAACAAGCAAGTAGAAAATGTTCTCAGCCAGTTGATGTAAGCCCGGCTTTGTCAAAACTAGCACAATGTGCACAGGAACAGAGTGGCTCAGATGGCAGAGACAGAGATTACAAATGAGTCCAACTGTACAGATGCCCACTTGCCAGGGCCAGTCTAACCCTGGTCCCTTCTGAATATCCAATCCATCGGAACAGAGACCAATCCTTAGCCACCAATATGGCACTATCCCTTGAAAAGACCAAGTGGCCACTTGGAGGTAAATTGACCATATCGAGGCATTTTTATCCTGTATCAGTGGTCCAGTGGTTGTCCTTACAGGGATAGATAAGTATTTTGATAGTGTGTTTTGTCAACCAGCACCAAGCATCCAGTACTCACAGAATAACCTGATTTACAAGCACGGATGTCACACAAATAGTAGCAGTCATGGGACGCACTTGGCAGCAAAAGATTTGTAGGATTAGGTCCAGACAATTAAAGCCACTGGTCATATCATGTTTCATGTTGATAGAATAGGCAGTTAGGCATAAGCAGAGCAGAAACAATAGGCCAGGAACGGAATGTCACCAGGGAAGAAAGTCCTCAGTACCTAGCAACAAGCAAAACTAGAGAAAAAAGCTATTCGAGACTAGGGCCTTGCCACCAGGGTGAACTTGCCTCCCCTAGTTTGTTAGTCATGCAGAGTAGATGCCCTTACAGGAGAAATGAGAGGGCTGGAAAATAGCCTCATATGACTCCCATACAAGCCTTTGCAAGACCACTCTTTAAGCATTAAGCCCTTAGGACAATGAAGTTCTGACATGCATCTAATAATCTTAGGAACAAAGCTTTGGCTCTATTGACCACCACACAGAGTTTTGGTGAAACTAGATAACATCGAGGCCTCGTTGTGTTTCAGCTCCAGGCCCAGAAAAGCAGCAACGCCAGGTGGGGTGATATCATGGCTGATATCAGGGCAAGATTCAATGACTATTGACCCCCTAACCTAGTGCCAACCAGTCAGTAGAGATCATGACTCTGAAAGAACAAACTCAAGGACCAAGATCTAACTCTGCCATCAACAATATCATCTAATGGCAGCCAACCTCAGGAATGTGCGTATAGCTTTCTAAAGGTGCAGCTCAAAGGAAGCACTTTGAAAGATGGAGTGTCATCTGTTAGGATGCAATACATTTATTAAATCAAGAATTTCCTTACGGTGCTGTGTCTTCAAAAAAGAAAATGTATAGGCCCAAGACCAAGACATGGAAGCAGAAAGATCTCCATTTACCAACATAGTCAGTGACTCGCTGGGAGATTTTGTGATTTTCCTCTCTAAAATGAGGGTTTATACAGCTATGGGTCCTGATAACTAAATGGGGCAAACTCTTGCCAAGACACACAACCAGAGTTTTAATTACAAGTTAAGCAATTTGTGCCCAAGGGCAAACAGGCAAAAACAGGAATCACCATATTATCAGCAGTAGTTGACCCAGTCAACAGGAGATATAGCTAATTTTACACTGTGGGAATTGGGAGAAATATTTGTGTAACCCAAATGATCCACCTGGATACCTCCTGATAAGTCCCATAGCCCCATAGTAATTGTGGACACATGTGAAACAAGTAGATACGAGGAAGGGTGTGACTATCAAGTGTTTTGTCTCTTTAGGTATCAATATTTGGGTCACCAAGCTCTGAATTGGGAATAGTTGAAGGAATTCTGAATGGATAGTGGAGGAGGGAAATGAGTGCCATAGCCAGAGATGGACTGCAATGGCTGGGGCTGTAGTTTGTTTCACAACTTCAAAGCAGAAGAGCTGAGGCCAGTCAGTTAATTTTGCTCCCTATAGTTGGATATTTGCAAGCACAATTTTATGGCCATTACAGTCATTATTTATATCATAATGGTCATATGAAGCATAACACTTACCTGACTACATTGTAATAATTCCTAGGTAAAATATATAAAGTCTTTTGTAGGAGTCTACCCAGAAACCCCATAGCATACTCTCTCTCCTCATTACCTTCTAGAATCATTCAAACATTAAATCTATCTGATTGTGGCCTACAAAATACTCTTAATTTCTTTCCCCTGGCTTTCATCAGCTCTTAACTGAACTTCAGAAACAGACTTATAATAGGTATTCCTAAATCTGATCTCACCTTCTAACACATTTGGCAAACAGCTGTTGGTGGAATCTCTCTAATAAATCAATATGATCTTTTTACTATTCTGCCAGAAAACCTTTAATGTTTCCCATCCTTAGCCTCATATACAATGTTTACCATTCCAGTTTCATCTCTTTTTTTAAAAAAAATATTTATATTGGCTTTTAAAATTTAATTAATTAATTAGTTAGTTAGTTATTTGAGAGAGAGGAAGAGAGGAGAAAGAGAAACATTAATGTGAGAGAGGAACATCAACTGGTTCCTTCCCACACACCTCTTACTGGGAATTGAGCCTGCAACTGCGGCATGTCCCCCCTGGAATCGAACCAGCAACCTTTTGGTGCACTGGGCGATGTCCAACCAATTGAGCCACACTGGCCAGGCCTAGCTTCATCTTCTTTTTACACTTCTCCATTGATTTAGAACCTACTCCTTGTAACTCATTACACGGCTTCTATTGGTCACCTTCTTGTTGTTATTATTATTGTTGTTGTTAACTTAGCATTTTCCCAAACCTACACTTCTCTTCTAATCACATAAATTTTGCCTAGTAAGGAAAGGGAGTACAGTGGTATGCAAATGAAGAGGTGGCTTACATGTCACCAATGGCTACTGAAGGAAAGATGCTCTAAAAGTAGCGGGGCATGGTATCCTTTAAGTCATACTAAGTAGAGATTTTCTGCAATCTTTCCACATGGGTCTCTCTTCGTGGAGCAGGCAATCGCATAGAGCACTGCTCACCAGGCATTCACTGTTCTGTGGACTGTATTTGGCCACTAGGGGCATACAGGTATTCATTCATCCTTTGGAACTTTATTTCCTGAGCTATTGCTGTGTGTAAAAAGATGGGAAGAGATCACCAAAATACACATGAGGGACACTTTAACAAATTCTAGATTTCCTTATAAATTACTCTTTTTTTATTTTTGCTTGAGATCAGAAACCAATACTATCTTGCTTTAAAACAGTCTTTAGACAGTAATAATGAAAGCTTTGGGATATCAGAAGCTCAGATTTCAGATATATTTCTGTCACTTATGAACTGAATGACCTTTGGGGATAGACTACTAACTTTATGAACCTTAGTTTATTTAATGATTTGTAAACCCAGGTTCTTTGGAGACTAAGTGACAAAACAGGTAAAAAGTGTCAAGTGAATGGAATATGTAACAAGTACTCAATAAATATGTGCAATCATGATTAATTTTGCTTCCATACAGAAGAGTTTACAGCTATCATCCAGGGATCAAAACAGTAAAAATGTTCTACGATTGCGAAGGTGGTGCATATGCTCAATGTGTGTTGTTTTCTTTTCCCCGTTGGTAAGTTTTTCAAGTGATTAAAGTGATTTGGACTTGTGTCTATTATACCCAGATACAAAGGAAAGAAGAAAAATAGCATCTTGTTCCACAGCCAGTGACATGGAGACAGAAATCACAAGGGATGGAGTAGACAGTGCAGACTTGAAAGTAGATAGAGCAGGTGGAAACCAGGCCTGCTACAAAGAAGGAATAAACATTGTGGGAAGTTTTTCAGTTCCTTTGAATATGCAGTGTATTAAGAGGTCCCACTTCTTTCATTCCTTTTATAGTAAGTCTTAGGGAATTTTCTTTGGAAATTAAATCCCAGAATAATTAATATCTTAACTACTTCCTTTACTTGTTTTTCCTCTATTAAGAGATAGTAACTGCACAGTTATTTGTATGCCATAAACTGATTCAAGAAATGAGTCTAGATCTTTCCAATAAATATTTTATTAATTTATGCAATAAATGGCCAGCATATTCTATGGTCTGGTACAATATTAGGGGCTAGGAATACAGTAACATAAAAGACAAGGGTAGTTCATACACACATGGAAATTATCCAGTAGAGAAGAGAGCTAAGCAGAAAATCACACAAATAATCAATGATTCATCCTAGTTGTGATGGGAGAGACAAATGGGAAGGACTGAGAACTAAGCGTGAAGAGGGAAGGTGCCACATCCACTCAACCCATTTTACAATGCTGCCAAGGCTAATCTTTGCCAGCTTTAATACAGGGCTCTGATTTTATTCTGAGTGCAAATTTTTCATCATGTTCCTGTGATCAACTCAAGGGAAAGAGACTGTTTCAAGAGTGACTGCTGTTAATTGAATCTTTTGACACCTCTCTGGACCAAGTAGCTTTTGGATAAAGTGAAATAGGGGGTCTGTGGGGACTTGCTCAGCAAGAGTGGGGAGATATTTTGAGTTGCAGGAGTTCTGGGAGGTGAAGGGAGACTTCAGCCCTTTCAGGCCAGCATAACCGACTCATCTTCATGCTCTAGGACCCAAAAGCACAACCATTTTTAGCTGGAACGTACTGGGGATCTATCTTAGAGTTTGTGGTTTTTAAGGAGATTAAGCAAGGAAATTGAAAAGTAGGGTGATCAGAGGGTAGGCTCTGATGGTGCACTGCCTAGGTTTGATTTTGACTCCAACATTTGCTGGCTGTGCAAATTTGGGCAAGTTCACTTAGCCTTTTATTGTCTCACTTCATATGTACAAGATGAAGAATAACAGAACCAACCTCATAAAGTTGTTTGAGGGTTAAATGAGATGACATGTAAAATATAAAGATATCCTTGTGTACATAAAAATGCCTGGTAAATATTAGGTATTTTATTTTGTCTGTGTGTATACTATTTATACCACTTATTATACTTATTAGTATTTTTTATTGTATGGGAACACTGCACTGAGTAGGAATTTCTATAAATAGGCTGCACATCCTTTCCCAACAATAAAGGTAAAGATGATCACAAATACCATTTATCTTAAATATATGAAACATTGGACACAAAATTTCAGGATGCATTTATAAATGTTGCATAACATAGATGAACAAAAATTTAATAACAAGCTACTTTAAAAGGGGCTATTCATATAGAATAAATAAGGAAAATATTTGCCCCATTGACTATCACTGATTTCTGATAACCATAGCATTGTCAAAACTTTAGCAAAGCCTACTTCTAGCATGGATGGCACTAAAAGTCTTTCTTTCCAACTCAGAAATAAGCATACCCCGAACAGAAGATAGCATACTTTTTTGATGGGAGAGAAGGTAATTGAGTCAGCTGTCTGACTTGTCTCAGTCATCTGTATAGTGAATATTTAAAATTCAAGAATGAATTAAGTACTTTTAAATAAGCAGTGTTATTTCCCCTTCTCCAAAACCTTAGCATGTGTAAAGCAACACTGCATTGGACACACTGGCCTCCTCCCATACCCCTGCTCTGTTTTATGATCGCTTGCATCTTTTAAAATATTTTTTGTTTATAAAAAGAAGTTAAATATCTATTATTTGCTTATTTTCATATGAATCTGTGAGATGAACATGTCAGACCTTAATATTCTCATTTTACAGATCAGGAACCTGAGGTTATATAACTTTCCAAAGTTAATAAAACCAGTGAGTTGCTTCATCACAAGTAGAATTCAGATCTCACATCAGCCCATTTTCCTTTGCATTATATTCCATTGAGTCCTGTCAGTATCACTATGAGGGGCTCATAAACATTAGATATTAGAGAACAAAAATATGAATCACTAAATATAACTCTGACTATAATCTTAGTCAGTGTCAACCAGTAATATTTTACTTAAAATGCCATGTTACTGAAAGAATATGTAAATAAAAAACATTCCTAATTAATCAGTGTTGTTCAATATAATCCTTTCGTAAAATGTCTTTTCTTAGCTTCTTATATTTTGAAATATCTTTGGATTTCTTTCTATATAGAATGAATTAAAATACTCATCTGATTTTTATTCAAGAATGTGGACTTTGATCATTCATTAAGAATAGAAATATTCTCTTTTTCTATCTCACGGGTGCCAGGACACAAGTGTCTCTTTGTTTTATGTTAACAAATCACAGGTTGAAATCGAGGGGGAAATAAGCTTTGTTCTATGTTTAATAATATCCATTTAATGGGTTCATAAGCACAGTAGGTAGCAGGCAGGTAATAATCCAGCTGTGAGTCTGGCCTCTGGACTTGCTGAGTTGTACAGGCAACTTCCGAGGGACTGTGTGTTTACACATTTAACCTGAGAACTGATGATGTTCATTCTTGGAAGACACTGTTCTGTGCTTCTGCACTTATGATTTGGATGGGATTGTAGTATGTCAAGAAAGACAAAAACTGGATCCTTGTGCTTTATAAGATTTGGGAAGCACTAAGTAAAACAATTGTGGGAGTCTGGAGAGTTAAGAGTTACGGGAAGAAATAAGCATACATTTAAGTACAGGAATCTCCCTTCCCTGATCCTATTTGTTGCTATTTTCTCCAAATTAATTCCTTGATATCTTGCTCCAAACCCTAAACCAAAGTACTGTACTTTCTTTTGCCAAGGTTCTCTTATAGTTTACCATCCTGAAAACTTGAAAATCTTTTAAGTGCTGTGTCTCTGCTTTTAGCCAAACAAGCTGCCTCCTAGGAAGTGCATGAAGACCCCCCAGAGCAATTCAGCAGATCCACCAGCACTGAGCTGACGCTGGTAGCTGCCAACCCCAATTTGCCTGGCTTCAGGGAACCACTGTGTTACAAAGCACTGCCATCGATTTTTAATTTCTCTAGTGAGTCGGCTCTCCCTCCGTGCTGCCCCCTGAAGGAACTGGATGATATTGAAATGTGAAAGAAGACACACTGCTCCAGAATTTATGGGTCTCTTTCTTTTTGATTCGAGAGCAAATTTGTGAACATGGGGTGTTCAGTCTCAGGAGCAAACGAATTAGATTAGCAAAGAATTAAGGACACATATTATATCCACAGTTAGGCCACTTTCGTGTAGAATGAATTGCACATAATTATTCCAATGTGATTGAATTGGGAAGATTCAAGCACTGAGGCTAAATCTGTATAATACTTTTTATTCTTGTTGAAGCAGTTACTTTGTATATCTGAGCATTCTCTTTGCCTCACCTTCCTGTTCCAAATTTATTCAAAGTCAATGGGATTTTCTACTCCTAGAAAGACACTTTGGCAACTTAAGTACTTTTATTTTAAGGGAAAAATTTAAAGTCAAACTGAGTAGTAAACAAGCCAGGTGAACCATAGTTGTTTCCACTGGAGGAAAAAATGACTTAAAATGAGTCAATGTTTTTAATACATTTATACTAGAGTCATATCTATTTTATAATTAATCCCTTCATTTGAACAAGAAGCAGTTTGCAAAACAGCCAGTTTCCTGGAGAAGCAAAATATAACGGAGCCAGTCAGCCTCTCCCTGGACTTTACTACCTAGCTTTTTTAGGCCTGCCTTCTTCAGCCTGTTATAATTAAACCATTGATCTCTAAATTAGCAAATCTGCTCTGACCCAGCTTTCAAGCCAATTTAATGTTAAATCAAATGAGTGTATTCAACCTCATGTGGCTGCAACACCATCAATTTCCTTTCTCTCCACACTACCACCAACATGTGCACCACCAGGAGGGCTTAGAATCACTAGGAGGTAATTAATTTTAATTTTGGGACTTCTGCATTCTACTCAAAAATACAACTCAACTTGCTCGAGTTTTACTATTGAGTTTCCAAACACATTTCCCTCAGTTTTCATGTATCCTGAGTTATTCAAATAGACTATCACTCTGGTTCTTATTCTGAGTTTGTTTTAGAGATTCACCTAGCTCCCAAATTCCCGGGTAGCTGGGGTCCTTCCTTTGTTTATCTGTCATTTCCTGCTTAACTTAAGTTCTGTTTCTGGTCTTTAGTCTATGTCTATGATCTTGATGGGGACCAACCACCCAGAGACTTTACCCCCTACTCTGGACTCTGCCCAATTAGGACTGCTCATAGGCAGAGTGATTTACAATCTGGAATGAACTATTGATCTGTGGAGGTCTTGACCATCTTATCTAAACTGCATTTTTTTTTCTCACTGCAACAGAGTAAGATTCTACACATTTTCAAAGTTATCTTCACATCTTAGTATTTTAGAAATAGCTTTACAAATCCATGGTGCTGAAAATTTTAAGTTGAATGACACTCAGAGACTAACATAGTCTCATGTATTTTCTTTACGTCATCTAAAAATGGGAGGAAGATTATATACTAAATACACTATGAGAAATCAATAATAAAGATGGAGAAATGTCAAAGTTCAAGCACACAGAAGGATTATCAAAAGAGAGGTATTTTTTTCCCAAACAAGAGAGATGTAAACAAAAAAATTAAAAAAGGGAACTAATTCAACTTTTAAGAATCCATCATGTTATTTAAACCTATTTTATTTTCCCATGTTCTAAAATTCTTTGGCATAACAAGAATATAAGTCTATAAGTGGTGAAGGAAAGAAGATATTAAATAAACAAAAATTAATTATAGAATTAAAAGTTTCAAGAACCTTCAAATATATAGTTACTTCAAAGGAAAATTATAAAAATATATTTACTGAAATCAAAATTATTACCTTTTAAAAACAATTAGTATAAAATGAAAAAAGTAACCTGGGAGTTCTATTACCACATATTAAAACCTACTAAAAGGGTTCTGTTTTTAAAAGGACATTGTATTAATGTGGAGAATATTCAAATATCTATTTATCCAAATAGATAAGTAAAATAACAAAACAAGAAATTCTAGAAATACATTCGCATATATGTGGGATCTTAAAGAATGACAAAGCTGCTATTTCAATAGTGGAAAAAGGATGGTTGGTTTACTACATGGTCCTGGGATTGGATTAAGCCCAGTATGATTTTCCCTCCTGGACCATGAAGGTTGCCTGCTTCTCCTGAAATATTTGGCCTTGAGAAGAGGTGTATACCTAATCAAAATCATCTCCAACAGTGCAGGAAAGGATACAAGAAAGAGGTAGATGTCTGATAGGAGAAACTTCGTATTCAGACCAAACTGATTCCATCTCTAAACTGTGTGACTTTAGCAAGTTATGTAACCCTTCCTGGAAAAAATAACCATTTCAGCTGGACTTTAAAATTATTGATATAACTTTGATTGCAGTATTCTTTTACAACTTGATATTCTCTTTATTTATATTTTTTGTCTTGATATGTTTTCTTCATTCTTCCTCAATTTTATTTTTAGACTTCAAAGATACAGTGCCCTTATAGGTCTTTGCAAAAAAAACCCACAGCTATTTGTTTGATTGCTCAAATCTAGAGTTTTGATATGTGATTTATGAATATCTTCTTTTAAACATATAATTTTGCTTTTGTATATATTTATGGTTGTTTCTTTTTGCAGCTTTATGAGATAAAGCCTGATAAAAATTTCCCCCTGTATTAACTTTTTCCATGGGAGTTTAGTTACCTTTGCATTAATTTTCCTCTGTGTGTGTTTGGTTTTCTTTTTTCTTTCTTATGCAGTTGAATTCCTTTAAATATTTAGGGTTTGAGAATATATATGTATATGTATTAGTAGTCTATACACTTGTCAATGGTTCCGCATGTGCATGTATCATCTGATTAATACCCGGCAATGGCAGCTCCGATGAATTTATGCATGAATATGTGGTGAGAGATAGAAGGTATTACATATTCACGGGTCGGCAGTGTGTTTTCCCATATGTTAATATATTTCTCTCTTCATGATATCAGAGGATTTGAAATGCATTCCAAAGTCCCTGGGACTCTGACCATTTCCAGTGTCAGCACTGTCTCACAGATTCTTTTGTGTGGCTTTTTATTTGAAATGGGATCGATCAGCTCCTTCTTAGCCCTTGAATCATAATTGCTCCGACTTCCCATCAGCACCTTTATTACCCTGGTTTCCACTGCAAGGATCTTGGAGTTTAAACTCTAGAGTTCTTCTGAAAAGAAACAAACAAAAACATGCATTTTATAAAGGTTTACTATTTTATTTGCGTGTTTCAGATAATTTCTTCATACCCTTTGGATATTGGCATCAATTTGATCTTACCTATAGTTTCTTTGCCAGAAATGGTTCACAGATATAGTCTGTTGATAATTGCACAGAATGTTGGTATTTCCAAGGATTTATGTACTTGCTGGCCTGTTGATTATTTCTGCTCTTAAGTATCTTTTGTTAATTTGGTGAGATTTAGGAGAAATGTCAACCATTTTGTGTTTGGTAGTCCCCGTTTTTGTTTAACGATAGAAACATACAGCTCCTGAAGCAGCGGTTCTTGAACTGCAGCCTGTATCAGAATCGCCTGAGTTCCTGATGTGACAGGTGTGAGGCGGGTCCTGAGCGTCTGGCTTCTAACAGTTCCCGGGGTGATGCCGGTGCTGCTGGTTAGGGAGCTGCATTTTGACCATCACCCTTAGAGTTCCCTTCAAGCCTACATCCCCAAATCAAACGAATTGACTCTCTCTTACACCTTATGAATTCCTTGGTTGAAACATTCGTTTTCAGGTGAGGAAAATTAGAATCAGGGAAATTAAGAAACTTGCACAAAGCTGATTGACCAAGGAAAACCCAAGTACACATTTGGGCCAGGAAATAAATTAAGTAACCTGTTTGTGTGTGTGTGTTTAATGTAGGATTTTGCCATAAATATGTGTTTGGACTTTCCATTTAAGAAGGTGATTTTGAATTTTAGAAGAAAATTTGGGGGAGTTTGAAATCTGACTTTCTTCTAACACCCAAGTGACTGCTGCCCCATTTATTGGTGTATCTGTGCTTCTATTTGTGTCTCCAAGTACCTCTGCGGACGTGTGAGTGTTAGCAGAGTTAAACAGCATGTATCACACTCATCCCTCTTCTTCTTTGGACCTTTTGGCTTCCTTCTTTCTCCATTTCAGAAAACATTTCCTTATCATTTCTGTGCAGGTCATAGAACTAGTTCTTTTTCGTTGCTGTCACTTTATTGACATTTTAAACTAGATTATATTTAAATATTACACATACGACTTACCATTAATTTATAATTGCAGTGAAATTTAAGCTAGAATCAATATTAAGTGTTCACCCAAATCATTGCATTCAACTTGATTAATGATTGCAAATGATTGATGTGAATTAAGAGTGGCAGAGCGTTTAAAAGCATTACAATGATCAGCTACATTTCATTTTCACAGTAACACCTTCTTAGAATTCTTCCCATGTCAATAGTCTCAGAGTTCAGAATTCTACACCAGGTTTTAGAAATAGTCATCAGATTTAGGGCAATAGCGTTCTTTCAATTGCCTAAAATATCCAAATATAACAAATTAAATTCCCAAATTTACCATGGATATTTTGATGTTATTAATGGAATTACACAAGTATTTTCTTATATTTACAACTTTCCCCACCCCTAAAGTTGTGAGAAGGTAATGCTTCATGAGAGTATACCTAAGAAGGGGAAAGGAGTAGGCACAGGGTATGTTAAAACTACCAAATTTCAAATTTTCAGGGGGAAAAGTTCATGTTTTACTAAATGTGCTCATAAACAAAATCAAAAGACAATAATTTATAGCCATGCTTTCACATTTGGGCTGCACTTAGCTTGTCTAATAAATAGAGGACAAGATTGAGTGCAAGCATATTATGCCTCAAGGTTTGAAATTGGCATCAGAAAATGATATACTGGTCTGTATATATATATGATGCTTGGAATTACATTTAGTTTTTCTTTCTATAATACCAATAGAGACAATGGCTTACTTGCTTAGTGTAGGTAAATTAAATTGATGTTTGTATTTTTGGTGAATTAAACAGCTTTTCAAAGGAAAAGACTAAAGATAATTCAATGTCTATATTAAAATGCAATATGATTGAAAGATTGATGTTATGTATATATAACCAAATTTTTCTCCTGGAGAATTTTTTTTTTCTTAAGGTTTCCAGAGTTGAAAAGAATTCTGGCTTCTTAACTAATTCTTGTTTCGGCTGTCTTCGTATCAACAATGGAAAATAGCCAGTTGTGGAGAAAATGTTGACGGTTTTGCAAGGTACAGGAATGTAGTTTAAGGCTTAGCTATGTATAGAGTCAGCCTTTTTTTCTGCCAAAATGAATAAACCTCTCAGTGAACCTCTGAAGTTCACCTTGAAGTTCACGGTGGAGTTACCAGAACATTTAAGCACAAAGGGAGAGCTGAGTAGAATTAAACAGATTTCCACCAATTACAAGATACAGTTCAACATTAATTTTAATCCACTAAATTAAAACCTTGTAATGTCAGCGTAAGTGTATTCTTGAGGTGAGAGTGGGGGAGTGGGATACCTTTGTTAGCTAAAAATGTTGCCTGAACTTTTAAAAATGCTTAAATAGCACATTCTTTGGCTTAGATTACTGAGGAAATCAAACTATTTTCAAACAATATAACATCAATCTGCATTTGAAAACTAAAGTAACTTTATATCATTTCATTTTATCAAATTAAAATAGTCTACTGGTTTCCTACAGATGGCCTTATCAGAGTTCTATGCACTTAAAGATAAAAAAGCCTAACAGTTCTATAACTATCTAATTATCTATCTTAAAACCCCATTTTTCAAAAATATAGTAAATTTAATGACATTTAATTCAGGAAACATTCTGAAAATTTGTGTGTTTTTAAATAGTATGTTATTTTTCTTATTGGTTTATGGCATGAAAAAATTCAAATTTATTCTGTTATATATAACAAGAAGTATTGAAATTTGAAATATATTTCACATATGGTGAGAAGTATTATAGTAAATGACTGGTTCTATTACCCATTGCTCCTTTTGAACACCTATAGTGTTAGGCTATAGAATTTTAGGAGAGTTATCCTTAAGCAATTTGTTCCTGATAAAGGAGTTCGTTTGATACGTGCTTATTTCTGCCCAGTCAGAGTGACTTCTGCACAAATCTTATTGATATGAGAATGAGATCCTGCCTTCAAAACTGGAGTGTAGGTTGCAGCACAAATCAGCCTTTAAAGATGTTGGGTTATTCATTAGTTATAAAAATCAGCTCAATTAGGAAAATATAAAGAAAAATTCTCCATAATCCATTTAAATCCATTATTTTTAACACAGAAGTTATTTATTACTCTTAAAATATGTTTATACTTCATCAGACTCTGCTTAAAGTGACAGTTTTTAAATATGCATTAAAATATGCACCTAGTAAAATGTTGAGAAAAACTTTTTAAAAATAAAATAAAATTAGTTTGGTACTTGCTGCGACACACCAGAAAACTGTAAAGAATTAAATACTTTCATTTAAAACTGAAAACTGCAAAAGACAAAGACATTTGCAGTTCACATTTGTTTTCTTACCTGTCACTTATCTATTTGCCGAACAGCCACCTGCAAATAGTTATAGTATCTGAATCACTTTTTTCCCCCAAACTTCAAACTATGGAAGACATTTAGCTATAAACACAGCGTAGAAGATAATACTGGATGCAAAGAGCTATCGTGTCTGCAGAATAACTACTAAGCAGAGGGTTTGTAACCGTATGGTCCGCTTGGAGTTCTGTAGTGCTGGCAACCCCAGCGCAGAAACGCCGAGGCAGAGGAGCCCTCAGGGCCACTGGCGGGCTTGGCCGCGGTGATGGCCGGGTGTGCCCTGCTGCCCAGGCTGTCGGTGCCCGGCGTTGCCAGGTCTCAGCAAACATTCACGGTAGGGTGCCAGCTCTCGGTGTTTCCAATGTATATATTCCTAATATAAATGCCAAATTAAGTTTTCAAAAGCGAAGTCATTTGCTATTCTCACAGTGTGCACATACACAGTTTATTAAATTTTGTTTTATGCAGTAATGTTCTTAATCTGGTGGAAACATCTGAACACAATTAGGCTATTAATTATGTCTGAAACCATGTTTCCATTTGGTGATAAAACACATACACATATGTTAAACCTATAACGATATGTATAATAATCCATTCTTCTTTTATGAATTCACTATAAATAATATAAGTATTTTAGGAATTGCTTACTGTCATCTGTTTTACTCTCGCTCTCCATGACAAGCATAGAGATGTTGTGCTTTGCATATAATCATGATGAAATATTTTTTGTAGAGTGAAATATTGACTATTTGTAAGTACACTAGCATTAACATTTTTCCAAGATCATTACCATTAAAAGCATTCCCCTTCTTTATTTATGAATCACTAATTACTCTTGTTCATAAAAAAAAACCCACTTTTCTAGGACATTAATATTTCAGTGCCACTATAGCAGAATACCTCATGGTCTCCTATGTATAACAACATGATGTCCTTTTTGAGGCTTAAATGAAAAATATTTACAGATTGCAATATGTTCAGTGACTTTTTTATGTGTTGTTTAGTATTCCTTTTGCATTATTTGGTTTGATTGTGGTATTTTGCTGATTCAACTTATGTTTCTAAAATAGCATTTAAACCTTCAGATTTAGAGAAGTTTAAAAATTAGTTCTCTTTGTCATAAACTTTAACAGCATTGGAAAAATCTTTCTATTCCATAGAGCAAGAATAAAATTTGCCATTCCCACTAATATTATAGAATTTAGAGATGATCAACCAAAAATTGAATTTAGTAGTATAATTGGCCATATGATAATTTTAAGTAAATTCAATACACTGGAACAGTAAGCATTGAAGTTACTTACTTAGCACCTCTACATTCATTCTAGCTGCAAAAAGACAGTCAATAACGGAGAGGTCTTTAATTACTGTGATATTAAAAATGATGTTTTCCTAATATTGGTTGAATTCTTAAAGCATTTTTTTCCGATGAGGCAAAAGCATTTTCTACAAGTTTTTGTTTATATCACTCAAAAGGACATCAAAATGGAACAAGTGGAAATCGAGGCAATAATTAAGAGACTATAAACCTTATTCAGAAAACGAATAGAAGCTTAGATCTGTTTGATGAAAAGAGTACACTGTTGATAAGAGAAAGCAGAAAGAATTATGTATCACATTTTTCTTCCTTTTTCTCCAATGTCAAAAACTAGGAAGAGCAGAATAAAGCAGATGTAAAAGTTGGGTAAGGAAAGTATAAGAACACCTGTAATTGTTTAAATGAGATTAGAACACTAAACTCAGAAAAGTTATCCTATAATGTCAAATGAATTCATAGATGTAATTTCAGAACACCTGTCAGTAATCCTAACAAACTCATCATAAAAGGCACATATGCCATAAGACTAATGACGGGTAAATGCTTTCCAAGGGGAGGGAAGGATGGAAGCCAGAAATGACAGGTAGAGTCTGACGAAATTCTAGCGTAGGTTCTATGTTTATGAAAGTTTCATTAGCATAACTTTAGAGTTGTGATTTCAGAGAGAAAAAATATGAGAGATATTCAAGATTCAATGGGATGCCATTAAAATGAATACAGAATTGGTGCCTAGAGCTAAAGAAATGCAGACTCCACATAGAAATCAATGAAGTTTGCTAAATCTGAACAGGTGTGAAGACTTTCATCTAACCATATCAGATTAAAGAATATCAACTGAATATTGTGCAAACTTTGAGACCCCTGTTGCCTATATAAAAAAAGTGGTCAGAATATTTATCTACATGGCTGGAGAAAACAAGATGTATACTTCCCCTAGGTCCCTTGCCGTCTCCAATCTTGCATGAACAACACCAACCCTTTGAGATGGTCATATTTAACATTCACAAATTATCGTCCTAATAGCATCAGTTTGCCTGAGATACAAACTTCTCTCCCAGATTGGCAAATTATCTTCACCACAACAATATTTTAAAATTAAGTGTAAAAGTAAATTAACTTCAGAGAACTAACTCAGTAGTTGAGAGACTTGAAATTGAAAATCCTACTAGGTACCTATGAGATTTTAATTTGAAATAAAATATATACTTATTGGATTTGTGATTGTCAGTTGAAGACTATAAAATATTTGATGAAGTTTGTAAATGGCGCTGGGATGTTTAAAAGATGTGGATTGACAATACATATTCTTTTAATTTGTGAGATTTACATGAGCTATTTGAGAGACTGGAAGTATTTTCATGTTAGTGTTGTAAATTATCTGTCCAGCACTTCAAGTCACTATTACAAAATTGGATATGTAAAAGTTTAAATGCATATTAAAAGTTTTGATGGATGTTTGATGAACTAAGAAAATAAGTGAGACTAATTCTTTTAAAAGGAAGTTTAGTTTGTTCAACGAAAGTTAATTGAATATTAATATAAAATGCAAAGATAATAGTTCCTTCTTTACTATACTTAAATATAGAATTATAAAATTCAATTAAGTATTTTCCAGCTTCAGTGAGTTATAATTGACAAATAAATTTGTAAGATATTTCAAGTGTACAACATAAATTGATATACATATATATGGTCAAAGAAAACTCCCCATGTAGTTAGCACATCCATCACCTCACATATTTACTTTTTTGTGTGTTAGAATATTTAAGTTTTACTCTCTTAGCAAGTTTCAATTGCACAGTGCAGTATTATCAACTATAATCTTTATATTCTATGTTAGATTCTTAGGCTTTATTCATCGTATAACTGGAAGTTTATACCCTTTTACTAAACTCTCCCTATTTCCCCCACCAACTACTCTACTGTTCTGTTTCTGTAAGTTCAACTTTTTTTTGAGATTCCACATATAAGTGGTACCATGTGGTATTTTCCTTGCTGTATTTGACATATTTTGCTTAACATAATGCTGTCCAGTTTTATCCATGTTGTTGCAAATAACAGGGTTTCCTTTTTATTAAAGCTGAATAATACATACATATACCACATTTGCTTGGTCTATTGATCAGTGAACGCTTGGGCTGTTTCCATATTTTGGCCATTGTGAATAATGCTGCTGTGAACATGGGAACACATATATCTCCTTGAGATAATGATTAGTTTCCTTGGATATGTAAAAAGAAACACAGCTGCTGGATCGCATGGTGGTTCTATTATAAATTTTTTGAAGAGTCTCTGTGCTTGTTCCACAGTGGATGCACCAATTATATTCCTACCAACAGTGCACAAGGGTTTGTCTCCTTTTCTCCACATCTTCACCAACATTTCTTATCACTTGTATTTTTTTTTTTTTACAATACCTATCCTAACTAGTGTGAGGTGATATCTCATTGTGTTGTTGTTTTATTTATTTTTTTTCAATTACAGTTTACATTTAATATTATTTTGTACTACTCTCAAGTGTGCAGTATGGAGGCCAATCACATCCTTTACAAAGTGTCCCCCCTGATATTTTAGTATCCACCTGGCACCATACATAGTTATTACAATATTACTGACCATATTCCCTATGCTGTACTTTACATCTCCGTGACTATTTTGTAACTACCTATCGGTACTTCTCAGTCCCTTCACCCTTTTCACCCAGTACCTTAACCTTCTCCCCTCTGGCAACTATTAGTCTGTTCCCTGTATCTATGAATGAGTCTGTTTCTGTTTTGTTTATATTGTTCCTTAGATTCCACAGGTAATTGAAGTCATATGCTACTTGTCTTTTCCTGACTGATTTATTTCACTTAGCATAATACCCTATAGGTCCATCCATGCTGTTGCAAATGGTAAGATTTCATTATTTTTTGTGGTGGAGTAGTATCCCATTGTATATATGCACCATGTTTTTTTACCCGCTCATCTACTGATGGGCACTCGGCTTGTTTCCATAACCCCGCTAATGTAAATAATGCTGCAATAAACATGGGGGTGCATATGTTCTTTTGAATTAGTGTTTTGGATTTCTTTGGATATGTACATAGAAGTGGAATCACTGGGTCATCGGCAGTTCCACTTTTATTTTATTTTTTTAAAAAACCCTCCATACTGTTT
Source organism: Miniopterus schreibersii (assembly GCF_964146895.1). Taxonomy (NCBI): domain Eukaryota; kingdom Metazoa; phylum Chordata; class Mammalia; order Chiroptera; family Miniopteridae; genus Miniopterus; species Miniopterus schreibersii. The sequence continues at coordinate 61,514,982 of NC_138106.1, read as the reverse complement.
TCCATAGTGACTATGAATCTGCATTCCCACCAACAGTGCGTGAGGGCTCCCTTTCCTCCACACCCTCGCCAACACTTGTTTGTTGATTTATTGAAGGCAGCCATTCTGGCAGGTGTGAGGTGAGAGTTCATTGTGGTTTTGACTTGCATTTCCCTGGTGATCAGTGATGTTCAGCACCTTTTCATGTACCTGCTACTCATTTATATGTCTTCTTTGGAAAAGTACCTATTCAAGTCCTTTGCCATTTTTTAATTTGGTCATTTGTTTGCTTATTGAGTTGTATCAGTTTCTTGTATATTTTGGATATTAATCCCTTATTGAATGTATGGCTTGTAAATATTATCTCCCATCCCACAGGATGCCTTTTCATTTGGTGGTTGGTTTTGTTGTCCATAAGCCCTTTAGTTTGATTTAGTCCTACTTGTTTATTTATTTATTTATTTAGTTGCCTTTGTTTTTGTTGTCAAATCCAAAAACTCATTGCCAAGACTAGTGTCAAGAAGCTTATCTCCTATGTTTTCTTCTAGGAGTTTTATAATTTCAGGCCTATACTCAAGTGTTTAACTCACTTTGAATTGATTTTTATGCCTGGTTAAGATAAAATCTGTAATTTCAACCTGAGTTTAACAAGCTAGATTCTAAATTTTTAAGTTTAATAAATTAATGTTAATCATGACCTGGGTAACTATTGATACTCCTCCTTGTACATAAAGCCATTTTTAGACCTGTGGAAGTTCACACAACAAAAACGCTTTATAATTCTGCTTTAGAATTACTGTCCCACCAAAAATAATTAAAACACCCGACAATTAAAAAATTCAGACAAAACATATCAAATGATCATGTTTAGACATTGAAAAAGAAGCACCACTGGGCTAAATTCCTGAAACAGAGGAAACAACTGAGTCCTACAATACCACAGTGTATTGCTTGTAGGCATTTTTCAGCAAAATGCCTAGTGGTCTCACTAAGTTCAAAAACAGAAATTAGAGGCCGTGAAGATCAAAGCATCTAAAATTTGTGGAACAGAATATGGGCAGAGGGAAGGAGGAGGAACTGCATATAGAAAGAGCAATGAAGAATTTAAGAAGAATAACTTTTCTTTCAGGGGAGATACCACATCATAAGGATGGTTTTCCTAAGGTGAGGCTCACCCATTACATTCTGGGTGTGCTTACCCCTGAGAATTTCTCCAAAAGAAAGAAAAAAAAAAGAATAACCTTGAGGCACTGGTTGAATACTATACGTGCACGTATTAAAGGAGACTCCCATAGTCCAAGAAAAGAGCCACTGGCAAGCAATAGGCTGATCAGTAGCCAAAGCTACGCAAACTGGAAGTGGTTTGTTTTCTTACTGATCATACCCGAAAAGCCTTGTAGTATATAAAAGAAAACATTGGGTAGAATCTCCAGACATGTCACAACTTAGCAGTTGGGGTTAGTTAGTCCCAGAGAGAAGTCTATTCTGGACTGTCCAAACAAAGCTTAATGTGGCTTGAGTGGATCAAACTATCACAAATTACTTATCTAGGCATGAGAACAAAATCCAGCACTCTTTAAACTAATTCAATAAAATCCAGAAACAAATGACACAAAATTCATAATCATTGAGCAGCTAATAAAACATTATCAGGAGTCTAAGGAAGCAGAAATATGTGAACCAGGCCAGGAGAAAAGTCAAGCAATAGAAACAGAACCTGAAATAAGAGATGATGGAATTTATAGACTTGGGCATTGAAACAGCTCTTATAAATATTGTAAACGAAACCTAGGATGTAAATGAAAATATAAACATACAAAGAAGAGAAACAGAAGCTATTTCCCTTGGAAAAAGGGGAAATTCAAGTGGAACTTTACAGATGAGAGATGTAATATACATGCAGCATGGGATTAAAACAGATTAGACACTGAAAAAGAAAACAGAACTAAAGATAAGCTAATAGAAACCATCCAAAATAAAACACAAGGATAAATAAGGCTGACAAGAAAATATAACTATAGAAAATGTCAAATGGTTTACACATGTAATTGAAGGCCCCAAAGAAGCAAGGGAGGGCAAAAATATATTTAAAAAATAATGCCCAAATTATTCCAAAATTGATGAAAATCATTAAGGGTACAGATCCGAGAAGTCTAACAACCTCAAAAGTAAAAAAATCAATAAATCAAAAAAACAGACCAGTATCTGTCCTAACAAAGGGTTAAAAAACAACAACAAAGAAACTCTTAAAAACAAGGTGCAGAAAAGAGACATTATATATGGAAGAACAAAATCAGAATCACAGAAGCAGCCTTGTTGTCAGAGGCAGTGCAAACTAGAAGACAATCAGCAACATCTATAAAATACTGAAAGAAAGAAAGTAAAGATATATCAATCTAGAATTCTATTTCCACCAAAATATCTTACGAAGCTGAAAACAATGTGAAGATTTTTTTTTCCTCCTATGAAGAAGAGCAGAGATAAAAAAGAAAGAAAATGTAAAGGGAGTTTTTGAGACAGAAAGAAAAATGATACCACTGAGAAATTTGAATCTACACAAGAAATAAATACTGTCAGGGGTGGAAAAAATATGTGAGTAAATAGAAAAGAAATTTTCCTCATTTTAAATCTATTTAAATAATAATGGACATTTGAAATAAAAATAATGTGTTGAGGAATTTAATTATATGACAACAATGGCACAAGAGATGGGAATGCACAAATCATAGTATTTTTAGGCCGTTATGTTACATTTGAAGCAGTACAGTGTTATTTGAAGGTATACAATAAGTTAAAGGTATATGTTTTAAGTTCCAGATAAATCATTAAAAACATTAATAAAGCAAAGAATTATAGTTAAGAAGCCAATAGTGGACATAAGCAAAATCATAACAATTCAATTAATCCAAAAGAAGTAGAAAAAGTAATAAAGAACAGATAGAACAAATAAAAAAAATAGCAAGATAGCTGTAATTAGAGATATCACATTGAATAAAAAATGCAAGGGCCTGCCCTGGCTGGTGTTGCTCAGTGGTTGGAGTGTCAGGCAGTGCACCTAAGGGTGGCAGGTTTGATTCCCGGTCAGGGGCATGTACCTGGGTTGCAGGTTTGATCCCAGTTCAGGTCTGTGTGCATGTGGGAGGCGACCAATCCATGTGTTTTTCTCACATCAATGTTTCTCTCTCCCTCCCTCCCTCCGTCCCTTCCTTCCTTTCCTTCCCCTTCTCTAAAAATCGATGGAGCCCTGCTGGGCGTGGCTCAGTGGTTGAGCATCAACCTAGGATCCAGGATATTGCAGTTTGATTCCCGGTCAGGGCACATGCCCGGGTTGCAGGCTCGATCCCCAGTCGGGGGCGTGCAGGATGCAGCTGATCAATGACTCTCATCATTGATGTTTCTCTCTCTCTCTCTCCCCCTCTCTTCCTCTCTCTGAAATCAATAAATATACATTCAAAAAATCAATGGAAAAAATACCTTTGAGTGAGGATTAATTAAAAAAAAACAAAAAACAAGGACCCTATATATATGTTTCCCTCAAGAAATCCACTCTGTCTCAGTTTTTCTGGCCCAAATCATGTGATGTATAAAAATACTCCGAGTATTGATATATAGGTTCTATGGCTCAATTTGTTCTCAAGAGATGTTCTATGGAATAGCTTTTGGGCTCCATCATGTTCAAATGATTTGTTTGAAGACATAAAAAACAATCCAAAAAAAAAAATGTGTGTCACCACCATGTCAAGCTGCTTAGCTAATGCCACATAACCACATATGATAGAGTCAAGATTAAAAATAACACATAGAAACACTGGGCACCAACCAAAGTGAAATATTGTAAGAATAAAAATGAAATTCTGAAATAGGTGCAGGGCAGCTGAAAACTGGCTTTCAGTAGAATATCATTAAACATTTAGAGATCTTCATTAAAAATTAGTATATGCCACACATGTATCACGGTGCCCAGAATCAATTCTTGGAACGGAAAAAGAATGGGAATGGAAATGGTGACATCTCAGTATCTGTAGTTAATAGTGTTACGCCAATGTTCATTGCTTAGTTTTAAAAAATGCACCATGGTTATAGAAAACGTCAATCCTTAGAAAAAGTGCACCGTCCGGTATGTAAGAACTCCCTGTGCTATACAGGGGTGGGCAAAGGTAGGTTTACAGTTGTCCATGTGGAAATACAGTAAAAAATACAAGAATAAACTCTGTTTTGTGCTCACAAATGAACTCACAACTGTAAACTTACTTTTGCCAACCCCTGTATTTACAACTCTACTGTAAATCTAAAATTATTTCAAAATGAGAAGTTAAAAAAGTTAAAATGTGTCAATAAAGTCCAGTGGCATGTAAAACATCAGGGGAATAGTTATTTCATGATAGAGAAGTAACTTCTCCTTGGTAAAGGAGCAAGTGAGTGGAGGGATTGGTAACGTTCTATTTCCACAATAACCATTATAGTTCACATATTATTCTCAAGATTTTACAGATGAAGTCAAGTTAATTTCTCAGAGCAGTCAATTGCAAATCTGGGATATAAAACTAAGTTTATATAACTAGAAAGACCAGGAGTTTCCCACAATAACGTAGCAGCCTCTAATGTTACGATTTGTCTTCTGCACTCTCCTTAAGTTTTATTTTCACTTATGTTCATTTTAAGACTGGTGTTTAAAAGTTGAGTGCATTAAGAGAATAATCAGAATAATAAAGGAGTAAAGAAACAGTGAGCTTTATCCCAAAATAAAAAGAACAGAGCCCAGCCCTGGGTGGTGGTTCAGTTGGTTGGAGTGTCAGCCTGTACAGGAAAACGGTTGCAGTTCAATCCCTGGTCCAGGCACGTACAGAAAGCAACTGAACTCCGTTCTCTCTCTCTCTCTCTCTCTCTCTCTCTCTCTCTCTCTCTCTCTCTCCCTCTCCATTCCTCTCTTTCTAAAACAAATTTTAAAAATAAGAGAAAAAAAAGGTATATGAACATATGATAATTAGTATGAATAAGCCAGGTTTTCATTTCTTCAGAAGGGATCCATCCATACAGTGGGAGGGGTGCACATTTTATCTTAAGAGAAAATATGTTTTAGCATTATGCTGCTTAAAAATAAAATGAGTTGCTTTTTGAAATCTTGCTAATGCAGTGGTATTAACGTATAGGCAGGGTGTGTTGTTCCCCAGGGGAGGTCTCTCATTCTAAGGAGAAATAATTCATGCAAAGACATGATGGTGTGAAATGCACCACATATTTAGGAAATAGAATATACTAATGGATAGCAGGATTACATATTCTGGTACCAGTGGAAACTGTTCAGAGATTTTGCTGTCACAATAAAAGACTGAGAAATTATATTGCCATTCTAACTAAATGCTGTTATTATGACTTGGAGTGCTGTTATAGATCCACTAAGCAGTCGCTTGAAATAATTCTAGGCAGTGACAAAATTTGGTGATAGTTTTGTAAAGTCCAAATTAAGGACAAGTTTCAGCTAGTTTCATTGCAAAAAAACAGGAAAGATAAAAGCAATACAATTAAAATTAACTAAGCACTTACTATATGCCAACTGTTATGCTTGATATACTTTATATATAATTTATGAAGTCTGCTTCAAAAAAGAGTAAAAATCAAGTCCTAAATCTGGGAGATATGCATAAATTTACTGAAAAAATACACCTTACAATTCTATTTTATTTCTGACACAAAGTCATACTATGCTTCATTGGTTTAGCAAATATGGGTACAAAATACAAATATTTCCCTAGAAATAGCATTGGAAATCCTACGAGGAAGCAAATCTGCTTAGTTCTTTTAACACAGAAATTTTGTAGTAACTCATTCCTTTAACTTAAGGCTCTGATCTCTCATACCATAAAAGGATGCAACCCTCTACATCTTTATCAGTAACTGACCTTTTAGTATAAATGAAGGCTCTGAAAGCAAGTTTTAATAAAGGTGACCAGGTGGTTGGATTGAAGGAACAGAATGAGAACCCGCAGGTAGGAAGTTTGGACATGGGACAGGAGACCTGAGGGAGACATATGCAAACTGCCTTAAATATTTGCCTTGAATACCCCTACTCATAATTTTTCAATTACTGTATGACATACTATAAAATTAGAATATTTCACTTTGAGTTAATATCATTGTTAAGGAAAACATGAGTACTATAACCCTTAATTTTCTCTAGAATGAACTGGATAAGTGATTATAGGATAGGTGCATAACACACACTATTTCTATAAAAAGAAAACCTAGTAACTAGACATTGTATTCTTTTTAGTGGACCACTTTTTAAATAAGGTAAATTCTTGACTAGTTTTTTCATGACTAAACAGAAAAAGGTCATGGTTTCCTTCTAAAATAAATACACACACTCAAGTAATGTCAATAGTTGATTGAGACTCATAGAGATCTAGTTGTGGTCTTTATTACACCTGTGATGGTTAATTTTATGTCTCAGCTTGGCCAGGCTATGGTGCTTCAGATGTTTGGTCAAACATCAGTCTAATGTTCCTGTGAAGGTAGTTTTTTAAAATGTGATAAAGTTTTAAATCAGTACACTTTGAGTAAAGCTGATCACCTTCCATGATGAGGATGGGCCTCGTTCATTCAGTTGAAGGCATTTACAGCTCTGGTGGGGGAGTTGTGACGGGGGGGGGGGGGGGTGGGGGGGGTGGGGGGATGGAGTGGGGGAGGGGAGGAGGGCTTGAGCGAAAAAGGAAAAAAGAGAGAAAACTCAGACATGGACAACAGTGTGGTGATTGTTGGGAGGAGCGGGGTGGTGGTGGAAGAGAGCATAGAGGGGTTAAATGGTGATGGAAAAAATAAAATAAAATAATAAAATAAAAATAAAAACTGAGTTCCCTGCAGGAAGGAGTTCTGCCTGCAGACTGCCTTTGAACTTAATACTGCAACATCAGCTCCTCCCTGAATCTCCACCCTGATCCCTGCCTTCAGATTTCAGACTTGCCAGTCCCCACAATTTCACAAGCCAATTTCTTTAAATCTCTGTCTTAATAGGTGATATAAATAAATAGACAGACAGAGCTCAATCTAGAGAAACCTGACTGAAACAATACCTTTACTAGGGAATGCATCCTTGGTTTGGCTGTGCCCCTTGTTTTGGCCAGCTGCACGAATATTATCATTGTACAAACATCAGGGGTAGAATGAGCCTGAAGTATGTGCTGAGTGATCACAGGATACAATCTCTGGACAAGAGAATCCTTTTTATTAAGTGACAACCACAGACTTCTTTTTAGTAGGGGTCCTTATGCAAATGCTTAATTTTTGTTATGTATGATATAATTCCCAGTGATTTTTGTTCTGATTCTTAATTTTTATTCCAACACACTACAACCTAAAAAAGCCATGCTTTAGGTTTATTCCTAGTACTAATCTCCATGGAAGAACTGAAACAATTTGTAACATTGAAATTTATAGCTTTTATTCAACAGACAAAAAGAACTGCTTCCAGCATTTTTGATCCTTAAAGTACAAAAACCAACACACCCTATTCTTTTTTTGATAAAATACACAAACACACACAGTTTTATGGTGATAACACCTCTCAGCATGAGTCTTATGCAAATAGAAAACTTTTAAAGTATGCATTATTTTAAATGTACTAATCTATATAAAAATCAAACACATAATAAAAATGTATATGTCTACATAAAGGCTTAAAAGCACACATAAAGTTCACCTTGCCATCAAAACCATTTTTTCAGTATTATTCCCTGGAGATGTTTCCATTAGAAAATTTTATTATATCATTCAAAGAAAATGTATGTATATATACCAGCATATGAAAACATACTACTCTACATACTATTTTGCATCTTGACTTTTAATTTAATAAAAAAGCACATGGGAAATCACAAAATCCTCACAACAGTATAAAGTAATTATGTACTTTTAGCTACCTCACTTGGCAAATGAAGAACCTAAAATGTTTGGGACTGAGATATAAAGTAACTTGCCCAAGGTCACAGCTAGTACGTGGCAGACAAGGGTTTGAGAACTAGGCATCTTGACCTGAAAGTCTGTGCTCTTAGCTCTTCATCATAATGTCTTAGGGATCTTTCTTCATCCAAAAAAAAAAATATATATATATAACTTTAAACATAGTTTTTAAAGGCCATAGGATTTCAAGATATTTTAAAAATAAATAATCCTTTTCACAAGTTACTGAGTGAGTATTTAGCACTGCTTTCAACTTTCTTACCGTAGAGCACTAAGAATGAGATACCAGCCAAGAAGCTTGCCTTTCTAACTTAGTTAAAATTGTTTAGTTAACTCTAACTTCGAACTTAGTTCAACTGTTGAGGTAAGCTCTCTCCATACACTTTGTGAATATAACTAAGCTGAACAAATTTGTAACGTAGCAGCAGGATCTTCCCAGGCCTCTCAAGGTGTACAGTTAGGATGGTGGGTCAGAATGCCCCTGCTGTTGGTTGGTGGTTTGTTGTTATTGTAGTTATCACAATCATCTCTTACAGCCCATATAAAAAGTCTATTTCAAATTAATACAGTTAGTGGACTGCTCTCTCCCTCAAATGAGGTCTTCAGACCAAAATCCTAGCAGCATAGTAAGAAAATGTAGATAAAGCTATCTTAAACATCAAGGCTTTTCTCTACTGAAGGCTTTAAGGAGACCACAGATGCCTAGGGATGGCTATTTTAAAATATTTTGTCAAATATTTTAAAAAATAGGTCCCAAGCCCAGCCAGACGTGGCTCAGCAGTTGAGTGTCAACCTAGGATCCAGGTGATCGGGGTTCGATTCCCGGTCAGGGCACATGCCCGGGTTGTGGGCTCAATCCCCAGTCCGGGGCGAGCAGGAGGCAGCTGATCAATGACTCTCTCATCACTGATGTTTCTATCTCTCTCTCTCCCTCTCCTTTCCTCTCTCTGAAATCAATAAAGACATATTTAAATAAATAAATAAATTAATTAAGTCCCAAAGTTACTCTCTCATCTCCAATGATACCTACCTTACCAATTATCTTTGTTCAGTTAATAAAATGGAGTTTATGTTCCTTTTCCTCTGGAAAAATGATAAGGAACCAAAAGGTACCTTAAGACTTATTTATGGTGAAAAAAATAAAACTTTAAGCAAAATAGCATCAGTATAATAATGCATATTGCTAAGACTGACAAAGTTCTCACAAAGCCAAATGGTTCACTAGCCTGTCCTTCCCCTAGATGAAAGAATCAGTAGGCATTTCACAGAGAAGCAGAGGAAACAAAGCATTTTGTCAATTGTGAATGTCCATGTTTTATTTAATTACTACCAGATTTAATAAGGGAATGCAAGTTATTCTTCATATTGAAATTTTAAAATTTTGTGCCTTATATTAAAACCTTTGAAATGTTAAAAGTTTTACCCTTTCCCTGCATTCTCTAACATTTACTTCCCTGAACATATATTACTTTTCTAATGAGAAAACTCAGCACCTCACAAATATTTTAAAGTGTTGGGTTTTTTAAAGTGTTTTGTCCCATAGTTAATAAATAGTTCTTAGAATGTCTATTTTTGCCAAGTAAACTGCTATAGAATCTCTTATAAGTGCGAGGATATTTTGATTTTGATATTAAATTTAGTACATATACTTCATAAGTATAGTTCAAAGCTGGAGAAAAAAATGACAATTTTGTTTTTTATTTTTAAAATGTTTCCATAATAGAGGCTGTTTTTTCTCTCTACTTCTATTATAGCTTTGTATGACCTTGCCTGTCTATAGCAGATGAATATTATTTGGGAAAAAATAATGTTTAAGAATTTTTTTACAGGTTAAGAAAATTCTTTATCCAGTTCTTATGTGTGTTTTTGAACTTTCTGAGTGCTATACATTTTTGTGTGAATTTTAATATAATGGATAAAATACATATTAATGACACACTTTCCTTTTTGAAAGACTTTAATCTCTAAAAAGGAAATAAGACTTTCAAAGAAACGACATTTTACCAAAAATCTTGATCTTTTGTGACATTGTCATCTAACTCTCATAGTGGGTATAATTTACCAAATTGGTTCGAAGTCATTTCAAGAAAGTACAGGAGCCATGGTCTGCATTACTGATAGATTTATCCAAGTACTTGATAGTCCATTAAGAGAATAATTTGTCTGAAAGCATGCAGACCAATATCCACACAGTGCTCCAAACACACAACCAATTTGAGAAGCAACCAGACAGCTGTTACCTACTTAGGGTTTGCCTATGACCACATAAATAATGCCTTGGGTTCCCACTTCTAACAAGATTAGACTTGCTACTTAAAAAATTGCTATTTTCTCTTGAATAGATGAATGTCACACGTTCTGTAATTAGAAAGCAGCTAAAGAATATCCAATTTAGTGGGAAAGGGTGTGGTGGGCAAGAGGAAGAACTATAACACAAACAGGAATATTTGAAGTAATGTATCACCGTTGCCTGAAAGATTTTAGGTGCTATTGTTATGTATCTTAATTACAATACTCTAAAATCTCTATACCTTCTTTTTATTCCTACTCCCCTATCTTCCCATTTTTCTGGGGATTTCACATAGCGTCTGAAGCTTTCACTTTTATAACATCTCCTCATCACACTCCAGGCCTTGGAGTTTATAGGCAGTCCTAAAAGTATACTCAATCATATCTGTGATTTATTTTGCATAAAGTGCTAAAATATGTATTCAAGCTCAATGGTGACTAAATCCAGAAGAAACAATATAAAACCCCTCAAATTTCATTTTTAGCTTTTGAATTACAATCTTCAAAAGCGTTTATAATTATTTTTTATCTTAATGATCTAATTAGACTTCTTTGCAGATTAATAATCCCTAGCTCCATATCTTGTAGTCTTCCTATTACAGGTACTTATGGACTCACTTCCCACACTTCCTCTTCAAGTAATCACAAATGGCTTGGCTACTTACTGTCGGCAGAATCCTGGGCTGCTGCATTGCCCCATTCCATCAGGTAAGTTCATGTAAGCTATGTGAACAATGCCCGCTGAAATTCTGCAAGGCACAGTTGTTCTCATGAACGACAATGGGAATATGCTTCTGTAATTGATGCTCTTAAGTAGCCTGACTAGACCCATCACACCTTTTTTATTGTTACTCCTTTGCTTCCATTATATGTTCTGTGCCAGCAACCCCACTCGCAATCTCTAGGCTCCCTAAATGATGTTAAACCTTATTTATATTTTAATGCCTAATTTGAAGGCTCCCACATCTCTGAGCCCACCTGATAGCTGAAGTTGATATGCCCTCCTCTGTGCTCCCCTGGCCTTTCGTTCTTATGAGAGGTCAGCATTCCATCTATGGCCTCGTGTGTGTGCATGTGTGTGTGTGTGTGTGTGTGTGTTTTCCTTTCTTGCTTTAGAATGAGATATTTAAAGGCAGAAATCATGACCTGCTAATCTTTGAATAATTATGTCATAGTGCCTGCAATATTAGTGGACTAAAAATTGCTGAATTGATGTCCATAAACTGAGAACTCTTATAGAACTCAAGAAAGTACATCAAAAGACCTATTAGCCTTTAGGGTTACAAAGAAAATACCCCGAACCAGCTACCTAAAATTTTATTCTTAAATATCATTCTGACTTTAAAAAAAAGTTAAACTCTATTTCATATGTGTTATTGAAGTCACTCCTCTCACAAAACCAACTGCAGAATTACCAGACTCATAAACAGGTTCCCTGGAGCAATGCCTTCCTATTTCCCAGCGTGATTATTAATCCAGTGGGCCCAGCAATGCAAAACTAAATCCACAAAATTTACATGATTCTCTTTTTCCATAATCCTTCTAAAGCCTAGGCCTGTCCCTTGTAATGCAAACTAAAACCTGCACATAAGAAATTCAGAACAGTATCTTGAAGACCAAAAAAGCCATCTTCCATTAAATGCAGCCCCTATTTTAAGCAATTCTCTTTGATCAACTGTAATGCATGTAGCTGCCAATTTTCTATTGTACACCAGAATTAGACCATGGTAAGGGCAAATATATCAAGTAACTGATTATTTTGAAATAAATCATACAGCGAAGGCTTTGAGTGGTTCTAAGAAAAGATATGGCAATGCAAATAGCTAATTGATCTTTAATTATTAGACATCCAGAAAGATCTTAGCAGGCCAAGTGGGTACCCTTTAGACAGCCAGCTCCATAAAACAAATAAATGGAGAAATGTATACAATAAAGAGAAAGCCCATTCTGAGATAGTTTTAATGATATGTATTGAGAACTTATTACATGCCATAATTTAACAGATGTTTATTGAGCACCTATTATATGCCAGGCTCCCTATAGAACTGCAGATAAAAGTGAAGAAAACAAACAAAATCTCTTATTTCATGGGGCTTATAGTAGGAAGAGAAATTAACCTTGGAGAAATCGGTCAGGACTTGGTTTATGTCACGTGTAATTCTGTTCCTTCTAAGCCAAACACAGCCCCATGTTTTAACAGAACTTGGCATTATCTTGTCCTAAGGAGCTGTCACCCAGGAGTAGCTAAGGTGCCCATGTTTCCCGGGATGGCAGCACTGCATCTGGCTGTGCCGTTCCAACCACAGCCTTAGTTTATGCCTCATCCTGTGACAGCATGTGAAGGAAGTGCCAGGAGACCAACGATAGATTGTGTATACTCTGAAAGCCAATTTCAACATTTAGAAGCTGATCTGGCAACAGATCCTTCCCTAAGGACCCCTTCTAACATCTGAACATGCAGTTTTCTAGTTGCCTGCACCTTTTCACACTATAAACTCAAACTTTCCGTCAAACAACGGTGTTAAATAATCAGCATCCTTCCCCAGCCAACATGTACTTGCAAAGCAGAACACACCAATGAATCTCCCAACACTGAGTACCAGCCACTCTGTTTCCAAAGAAAACAGGGATTTAAGGTGGACCTTGTGTAGGATGGTTGCTGGCAGGCGATTTCTGAGGCTCCTGCAAGCACCCTCCGGTTTCATGGCTCAGACAGCACTCGAGGGCATGCCCCTCTCCAAGGGCCTGCACTCGGGGCACGGGCCCCGAAGGCTCTCCATCGAAGGCAACATTGCTGTGGGAAAGTCCACCTTTGTGAAGTTACTCACGAAAAGTTACCCAAAGTGGCATGTAGCTACAGAACCTGTGGCAACATGGCAGAATGTCCAGGCTGCTGGCATGCAATATGCCTGCAATACCCCAAATCTTGGAAACTTGCTGGATTTGATGTACCAGGAGCCATCACGATGGTCCTACACATTCCAGACGTTTTCTTTTATGATCCACCTGAAAATGCAGCTGGAGCCCCCCACCGAGAAAGTCTTCCAGGCCAAGAAAGCGGTACAGATCTTTGAGAGGTCTGTGTACAGTGACAGGTATATCTTTGCAAAGAATCTGTTTGAAAATGGCTCCCTCAGTGATTTGGAGTGGCATATCTATCAGGACTGGCATTCTTTTCTCCTGCAGGAGTTTTCTAGACGGCTTCTAATACACGGCTTCTTCTACCTTCAGGCTACTCCACAGGTTTGTTTGGAGAGACTACACCGGAGGGGCAGGGAAGAAGAGAGAGGAATTGAGCTGGCATATCTCGAGCAGCTTCATGATCAACACGAAGCCTGGCTTGTTCACAAGACCACCAAGCTCCACTTTGAGTCTCTATTGAACGTTCCAGTGCTGGTGTTGGATATTAATGATGATTTTTCTGAAGAAATAACCAAACAAAAAGAACTCATGAAAAAGATATACACCTTGTGAATAGTTTGTAACCAATACCAGGATGTCCTGGCTGTGATCTGGGCTCTCTGACTCTGAAGCTAGAAAACACCGAGTCAACCACCTTTCCATCCCTACACCTGTCTCCTTTTGCTCCTAGAGTGCCCTGACACTACACTGTGCGGTTTCTGTTACCTTAGACTTTGCCATGGTCTTCTTTTATATCTCAAAGTCTTCTAAAATAAAGTTTATTTAAGTTTTGCTTGAAAAAAAGAAAAGAAAACAGGGATTTAACTCTTAGAATTCATTAATTGTCTCTTATGTTAAACAAACACCAAAGAGGATGGAAGAAATGGGTTTCCTGGGGATTGGGTTTAAAGACACCTTCATTAAGAGACAAAAACTACTTGGGCTGTAATTTCTTTTAAGAAGAAAAAAGATCTAATAACTTTCTTAACAATATCCATAGTGAAATTGCTTCAGGATCTTTTTCTGCATATAAAACCAAACGGGGGGAGGAGAAAGGGAGAGCTAAAAGAAAGGGAGACTTAACTGTTTCTAAGGACAATGAAAGATTTGTTGATATAACATACAGTAAACAAAACTGATGACAAAGCACCAAAGACATGAATATGTTCCAGGAGTTTGGATGACCATTTAAACTTGCTCTGTCTTAGAATCCCTTGTTATCTACTTTTTGGAACATAGTTAGGACTAGAGATATCTTTTTTTTTTCTTCTTTTTTTAAATATATCTTTATTGATTTCAGAGAGAAGAAGGGACAGGGAGAGAAAGAGATAGAAACATCTATGATGAGAGAGTCATTGATCTGCTGCCTCCTGCAGGCCCCCGACTGGGGATCGAGCCCCCAACCCGGGCCTGTGCCCTGACTGGGAATTGAACCGCGATCTCCTGGATCCTAGGTCGATGCTCAACTGCTGAGCCATGCCCGCCGGGCAGGACTCGAGCTATCTTGATCTGCCTAGAAATTCTTCTCCTTCTTACTAGGTTTTAACCTCTTAGAGCAACACTGCCTGTTAGGAATATAATGCAAGCCATAAATGCATGTTAAATATTCTAGTAACTGTGACAAAAAGTAACTGAAAATTAATTTAAAATGTGTTATATATAACCCAATTTATCTAGAATATTGTCATTTGAAAAAGCATTCATTATAAAAATAACTGAACTTGTTTTTGATACTGTCTTTTGAAATCCTGGTGTCAACTTTATACTGACAGGACATCTAAATTGATACTAGAGACCAGTATGACAGCACAGTCTACGGGGTGAGACTATATTTGAGACAATTTCTGTTCTCAGCTTCTCTGTATCTGTGCCCCTGGTTGGTACTGTGTACTGGACAAGTTTGCATGCATATCAGGGTCTAAAAATAGTACGTGTATTATTATAATGAGATGTTTGTAAACTAATATGTAATTTGGAAGCACGTCATGTGGTAATTAATCGCATCATCGCACAGTGTATGAAAGTGATTCACATTCCAACAGCAAGCCCTTGACTCCCAACGTACTGGTTGAAGAAGCCTAATATTCATGAACACTGAGCTGTTGAATAAAAAAACGTTTCAAAACATCAATAGTTCTCAATTTTCTTTTCTCTTTATCTAATTTACAAACACTGTGGCAGCACTTGTAAAAGTTTCAGAACTTTATTCATCATTAAGAACTAAAAATGAAGTAAAATAACAAAGAAGTATTCAACATTTTCACAATTATATTTGTTTAGGGCAGATATATCAAGTTTTTGGACTCTGCTTCTAATATTCAGAATATATCTTTTCCAGAACTTTCCTCTGGAAAAACTTTTGCCTTCTTTTATATGCGCTCAGATCCCTTGGGCTTCATCATCCTGTGGTTGTAAATGATTAGTTATAAATGGATTTCCTGGCTCTTGCTCATACTTGCTCATGCTAGAGTTTGGTTTCCTGCAAATTCTTCTTTAAAAGTTTTTCATGAGTCACAAGGTGTGTCTCGATTGGTGCTTAAAAAGCAGCATGCAGTCTCTGTCACAAGTCCAGCTTCCCTCTTGGGGGTCTTGCTGTTCTGGACTCTGTTAAGGCAGCTTGCCCTTCAGGGAGCCTACCTATAGGCTATATCTAGCACTTTAATTTAGCAGCATATTTAGTATCCTCCAGCTGTCCACCAGGCAGAGAAGTCCTCCACTATGGCTTTCCTGGTAACTTATATTTGCCACAACTACTTCTTAACAACACAGAGAAAATTGTCCTCTCTCTAGTGCTATTCACCTTTTAACTGGGCCCTAAGGTGACTGAATATGTCTTGTGTCTCATATAGTTCCTGTCAAAATGGCCAACTTAATTTCTGTTCTCAGCTTCTCTATAGTGGGTCAGATCAGGTTCCTGGGGACAAAATAGTTGTCACAGACTCTCCTCCTTCCATTTCCCATCCTACTGTTACATCAGTGCCAACAAGGTGGCCAAACTCAGAGTAGGCATTTAATATTTTGAATGAAAATTTTTTTCCACTTTTCATGATTACATTTTCATATTCTTTATGTAAGAAAATATTTATTTAAACTTTCAGATTATTTTAGTGTATCTTAAAACATTATTTGCATAAGAGGTTGTGAAGATTTATGTTTTTAAATAGAAACAGCTTTATCATTGATTCTGTCTATAAAACTAATAGAAATTTATTGTAAGAAAATAAATCAAAATATACATAGTTCTATAAAATATTTTGAAATCCCTAACAGTGAAAATTTCTGCAGTGATTTGTTGAAAATTCTTTCAAAATTCCCTGTTCATTTTCTTTCTCACAAAGATCATATGATACATGATGTATAACATATCTTTTCATTTATATATATATATATATATATGAGATATCTACCTTGAAAATTTTATTAGATCTATAACATCCCATTGCATGTATGTACCATAAAAAACTAACCAACTCCTATTGGCAAATAATTTATTACTTCTAATTGTTTTAATTACAACCTCACTTTTATATAAAAGAGTTTGTTTTAATTGTATCCTCTTAACAATTCCTTCAGTGTAAAACTGTGTCAAAAGCTATCATATTGTGTTTATTTATTAATTTCTTTTAAATATATCATTTGACAAAATGTTAAAAATTATACATAGGTTTTATCATTCAAAATAAATTTAAAATGTGTTTATCCCCATCGATATCTTTAAAAATAAGATAGTCTTAAAAATAACAATAAATGAAAGAGTGTCTTCTCAATAAGCTAAAAATGAAGCTTAAAAAGCATTTAAGTAATATTATATATCATCCTCTTTTAAAAATTAATACTCATGTTTGCTCATCTTGATATAGACATATATGGATCTACCTAATTCTTTCCAGTGACTCCATACATCTAGTATAATGTATCTCCTAATAAATGACTTTGAAAATGTACTTAGTTTATATTCTATTAAATACAGTGTATAGATATTTATTGCTTCCAATCAATATAACTATAAGATATAGATTTAGCAAAACAATTGTAATCAAGAGATTATGTTTTTTTCAATTCTAATAGATATTGCAAAATATCTAAAAAATTTACACACTTGTCAAACACATATAAGAGTGTCTATTTCTCTACACCAGAAAACTGAGAAATTATTAAAATTTTTCATGTTTGCCAAATACATAGGTAGCAAATCATATCTCACTCTCCCTTTCTTTAACATTTCTGAATACAAGATTACTATGCTGTATTTTATATTTACCATTCCCTAGTTTTTAAATATAGTTTTCTTACCTATATGCCAATATTTATATTATTTAATTTTGAAAATTCTTGAAATTCAAATAAAGATATCCTAATAAATTAATTCTATGTTTTGCTTTATTTGCTCAATATTTTGTAGGTGAAATTCAAACATATGATACACATTATGGTAGTTCGTTAGTTTCCCTCTGTGGATCTGCCCCACTGTGGCTTATATTACATTTGTTTTCATTCGTCGCTTGGTTGTTTTACTTTTGGGTTGCTCCTAGATTTTATTTATTTTTTTGCTATTAAAAATAATGCTAATATCAACATTTTTCTGTTTCCTGGCAACGATGAGGAAATAAATCATTTTTAATTAATCATACATGAGAAAAACAGCTAAAACAAAATGTCTATTAGATTTAACTTAATCCCATTGATTAAGCTTAATACACTCAAAAATTTTTCTTCTTTATTTAGTAGCAACTCAGAAAAGTCACTACACATGTTGCTAAATGTGCCATTGGACATACAGGATCAAAGACAGAGAAAAACTAACCGTGTTGCCTTAAACTTTACCTGGGAAGTCCTTGTTTTTATCTAATGTGATTTGGAATCTGTAATAATAAAGTTACTTTTCTTTGCTAGAGCTTATGATCAAGCATTAAAAGTTACTTAAAAGATAAATGGCTTGTCAAAGTTCTTATTAGGTAAATCCCAGAGGGCATAATTTATTTACTTACGTAAGTGTTTGGCAGGAAAAAAAATCACAAAATTTATTCTCAAGTTCACTAAAACCATAGTATTAAACAGTAACATTTCTCACAACACTAGTAAATTCTTTCCCTACTACTGAGTACACTATAAAGGGGAAGTTTTATTCCATTGGCACCAGAAAGCTCAAAAATGAAATGACTCTATGTGCCTGAAGCATTTCTTGGGACATTACAATAGTACTTTGCCATCTGTGTGGCAAACCAATACTATCTAAGACACATCACAAATTTAAATCCCTGTGGGTCCTGCCCACAGCGTAACTGAGGAAGCACCCAGGTGTGAGACAAAGGAGGCAACCTAGGCTGTTACACACTGTAGAGTGTCCTATTTAAGGGGACTGTCACAGTGCAGCTTAAAAGATTATTATGATGCAGAAATGTTGGTCCAGCGCTGTCAGACCCGGCCAATCTTCAAGAGATGTTGGTAAACTAAATTTTTAAACAAAACATTCAATTTTGAAAACGTTCTGGTGAATACATGCAATACGTCCATAGAATGCATAATACTCATCCAGCCCATAAATGTATTACATTTCAAATATAAATTCTTTACATGAGAATAAAGGACTGAAGAAAAAAGACAATATAAGAGGAAAGAGAAGAAATACTTTCCAGTAGAGTAGTTGGCCCCAATGACTAAATATTTGTAGTAAAAACTGACAAGGAAAAGGGGAAATGGAATTTTTGGTAGAAAATCTAAGGTAGCAGATAAAGACAGAATTCTTAAAATTATATTTTGGTGAATGTCAGAGTCTAATAACTCTGGCATCTACTATTTACTTGCTGGGCCCCTTTTGAGGGGAGGCATACTAGCTCAATCCCGAGTCTCAGTTTCCTTATTTGCAAAATGAGAATAATTACTAAAACTTCATGGGATTTATGAGATTATTAAAATGAAATGATATTTGTACCTAAAGGTAACAACACATATAAGCAACAGGAGATAGACTTCATGCTTGCCAGTTTAACTTTTTCTTTTCTTATTTCATATTACTTGGAGCATAGGTGGCATTGTGGAATGTGGTTTATAAGATGTACGAATCGACAATTTAGGTTGTAGTCAAAAAGGAAAAGGAGTTTAGAAGAATTAGCAAGATCATATTTATATCTAATTATTATTTTCTCTTGAGCAGCTACTCAAATAAAGAAAGCAGAAAGAGACATTTAAATGAAAAGATTGATGGTAACTATCTTGGCAATAGCGGTGAGAACAGAAGACAGGAAGAGTGGATTTTGCTAGTTTCAGAAACTTATTTCAAGCTTATAGTGAGTGCCGTTTTTACTAACATAAAATAAAACACATTTTAATTTAGAGTATGCTTTTATCTAGGTTGTACTTTTTAATTATGACTGAAGGGAAAAGTTGGCCAGTTAACACCTGCATACATGATGAGTTGTGTTATAGGATGGGAAGCCTGTTTTTAGGGAACCCACATTTTTCCTGTTGGACAGTCACCTCCCAAACCTTTGTCACAAAAGGAGACATTATCTTTATTATCCTGGACAGTAAACAAACTTGCCATTTGAAGAGACAAAGGTACTCTATCTTCCAAAGCTGTTTGCTACACAAACATGCTTGAAAATATGGTCAAAACAAAGGCAAACAGTAACTAGTTTGCACATCACAGGATGTGCAAAAGCATGACCGAAACTGTGTACATTAGGTGCATAAACTGTGGAGAATTAGTCCCCAATATTCTATAATGAGTAACTCACTCATCCATGATAAATGTACCCAGTTTTCAATATTTGTTGCTGTTTTTTATTTCTCCATAATCATTTTTATTTCCCCACTATAAAAAATAAAAGTGGACATAAATCTATGTAGCAGCATTTCTTCAGTCCCACCTGTGCTGATGTTGTGCAGAGCACTGAGGATTAAACATTAAACTAAGCAACGTCCTTGGCTTACAGGGCCTCCCACTCAAGTAAAGGGGCCACACATCAACGTCAGTCGTTGGCTGTGTTCTAACAGAAGTACATACAAAGCAAAAATAGTAGATAGAACGAAGTGCTCTTTTTGCTTGAAACGTCTCTATCTAAGCGGACCTTTATCCAGGAATGCAGCCTCTAAATTTCTCAGAGGATGTAAATTATGAACTGTATTTTGACAAATAAGTAAGTTTTAATAAGTAGAGATAGAAGGAAGTGATGGGAGGGGAAGGTGCAGGCATTGGAAATAGACAAGTCATGCAGTAAAAAAAAGCCAAGGAACACTAAGGGGTTTGCAAGTATTTTTTGTATTTAGAACATAGAGTACAGATGAAATGATAGAAAATAATTCTAGAATAATAGGCAGGGTACATCGTGAATGGTACATTTTATTCTAAGTATTTGAGTTTTGCTATAATATAGTAGAAACCAACTAGGATTTTAAGAAAGTATATTATTTTGACATTACATTGATATTTACTTGTTCTAGAGAGAGTAATGCTGATCCCTATTCTCTATATGAATGGCCTTTTACCCAGAAATAAACTCTTTAGTTTAAAACTGTAAATAAGCTTTCTATTTTTCTTGAGATCTAGTCCAGCTGAGTTATCATGAATGTTGATAACAAAAAAGGAAATGGAGAGTTTTGCTTGCAATTGTCTTCAAAAGCTGATTCATTCATAATGGGAAGAAAATGAACAATACTTCAGATTCCTAAAAATGCAACAGCAGTAGCACTGCCTTGGGATGGGAGTAGAAGTAGTATAACAAACAGCAGAGTCTAAATTGCTTCATATGGGGAAAGAGACTCTACAGCCAGTCCCTCCTTCCTACAGGGTCAGTTGAGTGCATTTCTAACTCCTGTATATCGGCATGGCCAGGGAAACTCGGAAAGGGCGACTTAATGGTATCAAGTGTAACAAGATGTTTAGCGGTTGCTTTGCTCAAGCACATCAAGTGTAAGCAGACAGTCAGGGTCTGAGGTTCCTCCAGGCAAACAACAAAAAACAACAACAAAAACAAAACCCTCTCTTATTGTTTAGTACACCCTTACGTACACTATTTCATGGTATAAGAGTTTCACATGCATGACATTCAGATTTAATTATAAACACTACCCAACAAAGTAGGTACTCTTTTGTAGTCCTTTATTTACAAATAAGGACACAGAGACTCAAACATTAAGTAACTTCTTCGAGTTCCTAAAGGGACTAAGTCAAGATTCACAAAAAGCCAGTCTGACTCCAGAGGCCACACTCTTCAAAACTATTACATATATTATACATTGGAATTTCAAACACACACTTGATAACTGTATTGCAATCATTTTGATCACCTACTTTATTTCTAAGGTCTACAGTCTAGTTTTTCTCAGGCAAAGTGTAAGAAAAAAAACTTCATTTGAAAGCGGGTTTTGCTCTGGGATTGTACAGAGAATCATTAGCAAAGTTAGCAGGAACGTAGTGAGCTATTTGGTTTGAGAAAGATGTCCCAGCTGCAGACAAAAGAAGCCGGTTTAGGAGGGATGAGCAATATTAAACACAAGGAAATTAGATAGTGTCAACTGAGTGAAAATTAATGTGTACTTAAACGAGTTAGTGATAATAAAAACAGAAAGGAAAATATTATAATTGGCATTTTGAAGGTAAAACCAGAAGACTTAGTGGTTCATTAAGTAATCAAGTTATAAAGGGAGTGGGTAGAACCTGCAAGGACTAGAAAAAAAAGTTTGTAATATACATAAGTTTACTCAAAAGAAAATCTTTTGGGGAGAAAGTTTTGGGTATGCTGAATTCTGTTGACTGCTGGATTCCAGGTGGAGATATCTAGTAGGTAGTTTTTAAACATGTGTGGAGTTTAGGACTCGAGCCTAGAAGAGATCTGAAATGGGTAATTGCCAGCTTGTATTGAGTGGTAGGAGCCATATCAATGGAAAGATTATATAGCATGAGGCAAAATTGTCCTGAGAAGCCCTGGAGAATATCAAGTGGTCAGAGAATGAACATTCCTAGAAAGAGGAAGTGAAGACAGTATAGTCCCTTTGAGACAGGAGGAGTTTCAAAAGGCAGGAGGTGTTTTAACAGAGTTTGACTCTAATAAATAAGAAGCAACATTTTTCTACATATTGGGTCAAATAGAAGATTTTTAGTGATCTTAGAAAGAGCAATTTTGAAAGAGTATTAAGAGATGCACTCAATTTGAGTAAGTATAAATTAAGAAAGTAAAAAGATATTAAATTATCTTTTCAAGAAAGAAATAAAATAGTGATAGAGAGAGAAAAGGTCATGAAGGATTTTCTTGTTAGCTTTACAGACAAAAATGTCTTGAAAACATTTTTAGAGAGAGGGAGAGGAACTAACATAAAGCGATGTTAAGAAATAGGTGATACATTTGAAGAACAAAGAAGTCTGAAAGTAGAACTAGATGCTAATATTCCATTTTTAAGAGTGCAAATTATTTTTCTTAGTTTAAAGATGGAAAAATAGAGACGTAAAGCAAAAAAATTCAAACTAAAGAACCTACCAAAAATTGAGAGAAAAAGGGAGAAATCAAGTATGAATTAAATCATCAGACTTGGTTTTTCATGGGACGGTTCGGCTTCAACAATAAAAAAATAAGATTGTGTGAATCAAGATTGCTGTACTGCCATAGTTACAACACACACGAACCACACCGACAAAAGCTTACATCACTAAAGTGTATTTCGTTCAAACCATACTCTACGAGGCATCAATCGTTTCTCCTCCCTGCAATTGCCTTTGTTTTTGGAGTCTTATATGCTTTGAATTTTCAATCACCTATATTTTTTCAAATTCACTCCTTTGATCTTTGAATTTATTTAAGTGAGTTTGCATCTGTGGACTCAAAAATTATAGGTTTTAAATTGATCACTATTTATTTCAGTTTATTTGAAGTAGAGACATTTGTATTGTATTATAGTAGTTTGTCCAACAACAGAAACAAGTAGGTGTGTATAATACTACATTAGTGGGTGTAAGGGACATGAAGAATACAATGCACCACCTTGTTCTCAAATGGCTTGCAAATTACTTTGAAAAAAATTATACTCAGTATTTGCAGGACATTATTTTCATCCTATTTTGCTTGCAAATAAGTTTATCTGTGCGACTTATTCAATGCCAGGTGTAAGCACTGCTGGTGGATTTGCATTGATTTATTTAAAGTACCTTTCCTTGGGATTAGATGCAGGTATTTGCAAGAAGGCCAGCTGAGATGAAAAATCTATTTGCAGCCGTGGTACAAAGTGGGGGAAGCCCATATCCATGACTTACTTTGATCTTACTAACACGATGTTCCAAACAACCTCTCTACCCAGCCACAGAGGGGATACTGATAAATATGCACATGTACAAAGACAGAGTACCTAATACAACGTGTCTTACCATACACTCAGATTCTCCTGTGAAGCAATTTGCATTTCCTAAAATGCATGAATCTATTCATTTTTTTCAGGATTGGTAGAAAGAGATTTTGAAAGCACAACTCAACTTTCCACCTAATTAATTACAGTGCTAATGCAAATAAAGTACAGAGATTTCAAATGCACTAATCTATGTTATTTGCTTAGATACAATTTTATCTGTATTATAAAACACAAACACTAGATATTCAATGAATTATTTAAATCAACTGATCAATACAATAGTCAAAGTTTCAGATTCCATCAAGCGAAAATACCTGAGTGAAGAATGGTATCAAGCACTGTGGAGCAGAATGAGTTGCCTTTCCTTCAGGCTCCCACATTGCTTGGTTAGCATGTATATTAGTAATATTTCCATGCTGTGTTATAATATACCTGCTTACTTTTCACTTCATCAATGTGTGAGACCTTGGATAGCAGTGTTATATATTTTTCATCTTGATAATTGTCATTAAAGAATGTACCTGCACATAGTGCACTTTTTTCTTTTAAGTGTTTTTTTTTCATCTTCACCCAAGGTTATTTTTTTCCATTGCTTTTCAGAGAGAGTGAGAGAGAGTGGGGGGGGAAAGAGAGAAACATCAATTGCTTGTATGTTTATGGGCATGGCCCATGGATGGGGACATTGGTGTGGGGAGGGCCTGGGGGTGGGATGGATGTGGGGTGGAGGGGATCAGTGGGGTTAAAAGGGGGACATTTGTAATGGTCATAACAATAAAGATAAAGAAACTTTAAAAAAAAAGAGAAACATCAATTGGTTGCCTCCCTCACGAGCCCCGACAGGGGCTGGGGATCGAGCCTGCAACTGAGGTACATGCCCTTGGTCAGAATCAAACCCAGAACCCTTCAGTCCACAGGCTGATGCTCTAACCACTGAACCAAACCAGCCAGGATCATAGTGCACTTTTAAATAATATTTATTTTATGAAGTGTACTGTGTTAATCTTTCTCACTATTCTAATCATCCTTACCTGTATTATAATAGACCTTATATTAATAGAAATTCATATAAAAACATATACATATCAAGAATATATTTATGGTTCAGGTTTTAGTTATACTAACCCAGTCTGATTTAGAAACTAATAATTCTTTTTAGAGATTGCTCCAGTATATTGCTTTTTATGGTAAGATATCCAAGAACAGGTATTCTATTTAATTGTTGTGCATGTACTGATAAAGTTGTTTATTGTTTACTGCTGTCCCCAGAATATAAGTTGATAATTGAATATTATATTTTCTCTCCCATGGAAGGATTAAAATGTTTTCCAAAGTTTTACTGTTAAGATTTCTCTGATTGTTTGCTTTTGTTTTATTTTTGTTCTTTGTTTTTTTTGGATGAAGGGGAGGTGGCCTAAAATGATGTGATAACATTGATCAAACACAGAAATATGTAAATATTGACATTCACCTAACCAATTAGGGTAGAGAAAATAAATACACTTTTGTCTTACTGTAATGATTAGAGACATTGAAAAGAGAATGAAAGTTATTTAATTTGATTTTGGTTAGGACATTGGAACTATTTTCCCCTAAAGATATAGTTTCCCCTAAAGATATAGCTATCATGATAAATTCTCACATTGCCCTAAAATGAGTCAGAATAATTCTATTCTGTGTCTCAAATGACAGATCTCTTAGATTTATTTTAATTATTTTATGGACCTACTACCTTACTTTTTAGTACAGAATAAATGAAAAATGAGCCATGGAACTGAAGACAGAAGTATAAAAAGCCCTGGAAGGGTGGTTCAGTAGGTTGGAGCATCTCCCATACATCAAAAGGTGGCAGGTTCGATTCTCAGTCAGGGCACATACCTAGGTTGCAGGTTCTCTCCCCGGCCGGGGCAAGTATGGGAGGCAACTGACCAATGTTCTCTCTCACATTGATGTCTTTCTCTCTCTCTTCCTTCCTCTCTCTCTAAAAATCAATAAAAATACATCCTCAAGGGAGGATTTAAAAAAAAAAAGTATAAAAATAAATCAGAGCAACCATTTGCATCTCAATGATTCCCCATCATTGCCTGATTTTACAGGGTACCTGCAATGAACAAAGAAATAAACTAATTTTCTAAATAAGCACACTTGTCCAAGAAGTCAATTTGCTCCACCTACAGCCCAATTACCTTGCTTTGACTTTCCAGAGCTGATGATCAGCTAATTAAATTGCCTTTGAGAGATCAACAAGAAAACAGCTTTCACCACATTTACTCACCTCTTTTTCAGCAACAGTAAGGCTTCATGGCTTAATTGTCAGCATGTTTGACCTCATGGAAAGATCAGAAGAAATTCTTAAAAGGATCCCCACTCAACTTTCACTACTATAGTTTTTTTCTTTTTTTCTTTTTTATTATGTGTGTTCCTCAAGTAAGCACATAATGATTTGTTATGGCCCACAAGGTAAACGTTTGGCCAACAGGAGAAAGCCTACAGAAGGATGGGAATCGTCCTGTCAGTGTAGGTAGCTGGATATTAATAAAGAAAGGAAACAAAGGGATTATGACATTGTAGAGCCTAATGGGCTGGGGAGCTGAATGGTACAAGGAGCCTGTTTGCTTCACCAGGAAGCTACAGCTTCACACACTCCAGGTGATCAGAGCATTGCCCATCCAAGGATTAACACCCTTCCCTTCCCCTACCTGCTACCAGATTGTCGGGGGGGGGGGGGGGGACAAGGAGAGGTAAGGACATGAGCAATAGAAGTCAAAATGGCACAGGGAGAGGTGCTTCTATGAGGCATGGGCAATAGGCAGGCCCAGCATAAGTCTGCAAAAGTTTGGGAAGCTGATTGGTTATTTTTAAAAAGCTTCTGGTTCTTTCCAAGCAGGAGATAATATATTCCTAGGGAACAAAACCTTTCTCTCTTGCTGGATAACATGCAGGCCCCAAAGGACTAAGCTTTAATGTGAAACAGAAACTCTGGACACTAGCCTGTTTTGGCCTTGATGAAGACAAAACTGGATTTTTTTCTATGGTGGGAGGACAGAGATGGGGCACAGGGGTAGCCCCTGAAGAAACTTCACCACACCACAGTCTCCTGTGCCTTGGTCCATGGACCGCTTTTCTTGTGATCCGGGGAAAGAACACATCTGCCACCAGCAGCATTCCTATCTTCAAAGTCCACTTTTAACCTGCCAGTTGTGAAAGAACAGAATAGAGTTCGCATTTCCACATTTTAGAAATCAATGGGAGTGGGGAAATAGAACAGTTAAATTTTTTTTTTCCTTCTACACAGACTATGGTAGTCCATTAATCATGATTTAAGTCCTATACCTATGTCAAAGTCAAGTGAGTAGGAGTTCTATGATTCTTAACACTGTAAGTACTTTTGGTTGCTTTCCTTCTGCTCCTTTTTAGATATTTTCATCATCATTATTTGTCCAAATATAGTATTTATTGAGTACTTAGCATGTGCCAAACTATGCTAAATGATCCAAATGTACTATCTGACTTAGTATGGAATTTACCTTTGTTTCCATTTTGAACCTGAAGAAGTTGACACATATGGAGAATAAGTTGGGAATCTAGAAAATGATAGAACATGATCTTAAACTCAGATACATCAAAGATCGTGCTCTTAATCACTTTACTATAAAACAGTGTAAATGGCTAGGCTATATTATGAAGGGAGAAAGGAAATTGCAATTGCATAACTAGAAATATGTCTTCATACATAAGAACTTACTAGTGAAGAAAGGCATAATAACCAAAATTCACCCTGTTTGTGTTTGTTTTGGCATGTTTAATGGTGCTGTTCATCTGTCACTTTTGGTCAATGTTAATGAGAAGTTAAAATGATCTCGATAATAAGTCACTGTTAACACAGATTTCTTTTTACTACAGAAACTAGAACTCTCTAATTAATGCTTCACATTGTTATAGTGTGTATCCTTATGTTATTCTAAAAGAGCTTTAAACAATGAAAACTAATCTGCTAGGGGAAAGTATGTAAAGATGGCCAAATAGGACACACAGGCCTTGACTCTAGAGGAGAGTATTTCTCATGATATGTTTCTACTTTTTTAGCTAATTGCTAAATATTCTCTGTATATGCCTCCCCAAGAGGGGGATTTACGGCAGTAATTACTGCCTGCTCTAGATCACACAGTGTGGTCTATAGCTCCCAGGTGATAGTAAGAAAGTGCAAAATTTATTTCTGCAGACCAAGAACACACTGAAACACTGAAGACTGTAAATTTGTTTAGGGGTAGAATGCAGCTAGACGTTTAGGCAAGAGTAGGGGTGGGAAGTGGAGGAGTCTGAGGTGATTCTCTCAGTGAAAAAGTTATATTCTTTCTAGAATGGTGCGAGGGTAATTCTCAATAATAATCATAAAGTAGCCATGTTGAATGAACAGTATCAGCAACAGCAACAGCAACAGTAGGGATCTAGAGGAGGCTTTGCAGGAAGAGCTCCTGGAGGAGGTGGAGGCCCCAGTCAAAACTGGAACCAGGGATATAGTAATTATTGGAATTAAAGATATGGCAGCTATGGATATAACAGCTAATGTCACGGTGATTATAGAAGATAGGACTATACTGGTTACATCTACTATGGATATGGTGATTATAGCAACCGGTAGAGTGGTTATGAGAAAGTATCCAAGAGAGGTGGTCATCAAAATAGATACAAACCACACTAAATTATTCCATTTGCAACTTAACCCCAAAAGGTGGTGAAGTAGTATTTTCCAATTTGAAGATTCTTTTGAAGGTGGCTCCTGCCACCTGCTAACAGCAGTTCAAACTCGAAATCTACTGGAAATTATTAAATTTAATAGAGAAATCCCCATGCAAATCAATGTCCATGTAGGATTTTATTGATTTGCATTGATAATCATAGTTTAAATCTAATTATTTATGATGTTCTTTTCATAATACAGTAATATAAGCCCAGCAGATTATTATGTGAATTGAATGAGCCTTCAAAAATAGGAGTAACTTACTTAATAATTGTTTCTAGAATTTAATAAACCTTTGCTAGCAAGCCAAAAAACACACAACAACCCATTTCATGTGGATTTCACATGCACTATCTTGCAACAGCTTTCATATAAGCACACACACAAACACACATACACTCTCAAACTCATTCACATGTGCACATGTACACTCCACACTTTAAGTGCATATATAATTTCCATATTCCAGATTAAGATGTTAGAACATAGAATTACAAACCAATAGATTGTCACTTGATAACAAAGTCAGTACCATGACCCTAGGTATACCCAATTCTTTGGTCCTCATGATTAAACTCCATTCTTCCTTTTATTGGTTTCAACTGTTGCATCTTTCTAAAAACCAAGAATATATGTATATGTTTAGATGAAAGTGGTGCCTTTTTGTTTAGAAGAATCAAAATAGAAAGGTTTTATAAAGCAGAATAAACAAAGACAAAGGAAACTTAAGAGGAAGTTAGTGAAGAACTCCACTTTAGGTAAATTTATACTAAAAGAGTGCACAGAAAGCGACGCAGAATCTTTCTCATTACTTACAGGACATTTTCCTTTTTCTTGTTTAAGTCTTAATTCTTAATATTTTAAAAATTTCAAATGTAGCAAGTGAGGAGATTTTAATTTGTATGATGTAATTCTCAAAGAAAAGAATGTTGTTTAAAATAAGGAAAGGTAACAGTAGTGATAAATGAAATATATAAAACTAAGTATTTCTTAATAGCAGTAGCCTTAATCTATAATAATTTTCTCTAATTTTCATTTTTTTTCCTAATAATTTATGTAGTGTTAACAGTTATACTTGGAAAGCCATTCTCTTTATTTTGTTTACTTCCAAGAAATACAGAGGCGTACTTATTAATCTACAGGAAGAAATGTTCTATCTTTGCCTACTAGGCTTAGCAAATTCTCATTATTACTATAGTCACTAGAAAAAAAAATTATGGAAATGTAAGACTGGCTATTAGCCCACATATCAGTCAAACTCCAACCCTCAAGAAATGCCCAACTCTCCTGTAAGAGTGTTGAATTTTTAGTCCAAAGAACACGAAGGAAAACAAGCTGAACGTGTGGTCAGGCAGAGAGAGAAGTTTGTTTTGCATTAGGATGTACACCCACAAGTACTTGTGAACACCCAAGATAAATCTGGAGTCTGAGTATGACTCGTTAGACTTATTTGAGTCTCTAACAATACTAGAAAATAATAGAGCTTTTCACACTAACAAAATCCTAGACACCAAATTAGAATTGGCACACACATTTACACACCCACACACACATCAAAAAACTTGGCAAATTATACCATAAATTATTTATAATTTATTACTCTGCTCAGACTTGTAGAGTATCTGATCCATAAAAATCATCAAATAAATTATATCACTTTTTTTTACTTACTTTCAGTGTCCCTTACTTTTAAAAAATACATTTTCCAAATATCTATTTTATTCTTTTTAGTTTTTATTAATTAATTCAGATCATCTTTCACTCCAAAGTTCTTTTTTAAAATTTTATTCTAAAAAATAATGATGAGAGAAGTAACACTCTCCTCCCAGAATGAGAATGAGACCTTGAGTAATGTCTGTGCCCATGAGTAGGAGGAGCATAGTTTGAATGGGAAAGAGCTGAAGCCCAAGACTTCACTTGTAACTAAAAAGTTCCCTTCAGCCCAGTACCACTCCACTTTCTCACTTTTCATTGCTTCATAATGTTTCTTCCAGAAAAACCACAGTTTCTCAAGAAAGTATTGTATTTTTCTATCTAGAATCAACAACAACAAAAAGAGTGACACACTACTGGTTATAACCTGAATTCTGAAATTTTTTATGAGTCCATAACTTACATTTACTTCAAAATTCCACATCAAATAAAATGAATTAAGAAAAAAATCTAAATTTGATGTTATTTTTAGGTTATGGGAAATACAGAGCCAGTTATGCCTGAGAAATAGACTAAGCATATTTACCCTATAATTAGTTCCAAAGACTCTCAATGTAATACTGTGTCCTTTAATTTATGTTTTATAAGGTATAGTCTATGGTATTGAATATTTTGTACTTGTTAGTATTACACAGCTACTCAAGGAAGTTCTCTTTCTGATAACATAAAATATACATAGATGGATAAGTTGATAGAGGTATCATGAGGTGTGTGTTTTCTAGCATAGTTTATAAAGTATTTTTTAAATTGTAACAACAGAATGAAAATAAATTAATTTGATCTTTTCTAACCACATGCCAGTTTAAGGAGAATTTGTGTTCTCCATAATAAAGGCAATGGCATTTATTTATGAATTTTAAAGTAAGTCTAATGAACTTGTAAAATCAGTTCTACTTGAAACTTATGAAATTTATCATTCTGACCTCTAAACTATTTTATTAACAAAACAGTAATTGTACAAATATTGCATTCATTTTTCTTTTATCTATGTATTTCAAAGAACTTAGCAAGCCTAAAGATGTTTTCCCTTTTTATAAAATATATTCCAAAAAATGGGTTGATTTATTAAGAATAAGACCCTCCCTCTGACAGAGGTAAAGCTCACTAAAACTGATTATTCTTTGACTTGATATTCAAGGCTCCCCATTCACTATGTGTCCACTGACCTGCTGTCTCTACAGCAACGAGAGCTGTAGCACAGCGTTGAGAGTAAGAGCCCATTAAGGAAAATGCTTCTCACATGAGAAAGCACATCTGACTCTCATGCATATCCTTATAGAAGAGATATCAAATGCTTCTACAAAAAAATTTTTTTTCCAGGAAATGAAACTCTTTAAATTATGTTTACTGAATGCAATAGGGCAACTTGTGCTCATATATGAAAAGTTTCCACCTTTTAAAAAGTGTCTAGGGCCTTGTAAAATACAGAAGCATATGAAGATGGCTCACTTTCATTTTTTTGAAAAACTAAGATTGAACGTTCATGAAGGTTGCCAGATAATCAGTAAAAGCTTTCTTTGACAGGTTTGGCTACCCTGAACAACATATAACCTTTCAGGAGATGGATCAAATAACTATAATCAAAACAGGTAATTAGAATCAGCTCAACTAGAATCATTAAAAATACATGGTCTTAGATTTTCTTTAAAAAAAACACCACCATAACAAATATTTAACATCTAAAAATAAGGCATAGATTAACCCTTTGCCTGCAGAGTAAGCTACCTAATTCTGTAAACATTCTCATTATGTTTTAAATTTAAGGGCTTACTATATGGCAATTATACTTAAGGCTTGTCACATATAATAACCCTTTTTAAAAATCCAGTAGCATAACAAAATATAATGTTGTATAAATCAACAAGAATATATTTTAGTATCATTGTGAACCATAGGCTTAATGTACACATATATATATATGCCACACATAATTGTTTGGTATTTAGACAGCCATTTAAAAGTAAGTCAAGCAGATGTTCACAAGACATAGGTAAGTCATAAAAGCATGTTACAAAAGGCCATGTGCAGACAGTCTTCCATAAATTAAAATCTTTGGCATAAAAACAGGGATAATATTTTAAAATATTTTTAAAGTGCATTTTTATTGTGAAATACAGTCCCATATCTTCCCCCACCAACAACAAAACTTGAAGTTTGTGCTGAGATATTGAGAGAAAAGATGATAAATATGATGTACTAATGTAAAACAAGCTAGTTCATGCATTTAAAGTCTTTGCAGGCACTGAAATTCTTAATAATTATTGAGAGAAAATATTGTATACCGGAAAACTCTACATTTTTTAAATTTAAGCTTTTAAGTCTTAAGATGTTGCAAAGTAAACTATAGAGTGTATATGAAGAGGTAGTGTATGCTACCACATATAAATATATGTAATGTTTTTAATCTGGGTTTGAAAGGAGGAAAAGAAAAACTGAGAGGCCATTCCCCACCCCCACCTCTCTGCAGACATCAATCATTGGAGGGCAGATTGCAGAACAGTTGCTGTGTTGAAATATCTAAGCACAAAAGGATGTGCGTCTTGCTTCCTAAGGGATGTCCACTGCAAGACAAGCACTGAAGTGTTAACAGCGGAATCCTTTGGGTAGATGACTATGTATGCTTTTTATATTCTGCTTGTTTACATATCTGCATTGTTATATATTTTTGTTGTAGCGATTGTGAAGCTAAAGGGACAACTGCAAGGAGTATCTGCTTTGTGCTCCTTGTTATCATATGTTTCTTTTCTGACAAATATAAATTAACAATTAAAGTTAAGAGGAAAAGCTGCAATTGACATACAGAATTATAGGAGAACAGAAA
Organism: Miniopterus schreibersii; assembly: GCF_964146895.1. NCBI lineage: Eukaryota > Metazoa > Chordata > Mammalia > Chiroptera > Miniopteridae > Miniopterus > Miniopterus schreibersii. Next base: position 61,482,247 of record NC_138106.1, on the reverse strand, counting down.
GAACTGGCTTCGTTTCTTGTAGTAACTCACCAAAACTTACATAGGGCCATTCTTTCTTATGAGGTTGGGAAAAACAATCACCGTGGAATAACTTTCTGAAGTGTGTCATTATTTATAGTTAATCAGGAAAAAATAGGGAGTTTGCCCAATGAACCAACCTGTTCTTTGGAGCAATCTTTAAAAGTAGTAAATAAATAAAAAGTAAGTAGTGTGGATGATAATAAAAGAACACCAATATTTTAAGGATAAAGAACTAAAGAAGTTTATAAATTAACGCAGATTAAAAGAACATTCAAATAAATATTAACTTCAGTTCAATAGTAATAATTTATGTTCCTAGAATTTTCATGGTATTATGCAACTTTCTATATTATTCCTGTCCAGGCTTTATTACATCAGTGAATATACACAGATGCAATATCAATAGGGTATTTTCATATATTTTTAAAACATGAGATATCCTTTATTCTTACCCTTTACTGTTATCCGATTATGCCCCCACATATCCTTTCCACAGAATATAAGAAGTCACCTTACATATCTCAATTTATCATATTAAATTCCTGATGGTATATATTATTCCCCTTTAAATTAAATTATCTTTTTCAGTAATTCCTGAGAACTTCATGCTTTCTCTGAATATAGAGGTTAATACTTCTCAACAGTAAAGTAGGAAACATCAGAAAAATCATACGGAGCACATAGTTTATAGAAGGTCACTGTTGAACCAAAAATCATACGGAGCACATAGTTTATAGAAGGTCACTGTTGAAAGTATTAGCAATGCAGAATGCTTTTATTTCAAGCACTTCTCTGTGCAGAGGATATATATTTAAGTGTTCATACATCTTTGGTAGAAATAGTTCAAATGAACTTGTGAAGATAAACACAGACATAGCAAGTAGAGCAAATAGGAAAAGTATGGAATTTAAGGTTTTGTACTGTCTTTGTGAAGGGAACTTAATTCGTCTTTCTCACTCAGATGTAATATAAACCATAAAATTGTTGGTGGCCTAAAGAATCTTAGGTATAACTCAGGGAAATAAAAATGGATAACATAAACAGAAACACACCAACTTTGACTACTAAATGTTCTCTGTTCTGAAATGCATACACCAAGTATGCTGAAACACTGAATGCAGCCCTTTGCAAGCCAAAAATAGTAATCATCTTTAATTCTGTTTTATTTTTATCTTGCCACTCTGCACTTGTTCTTTGCAGAAAAGACACAGAGAGCTGTTCTTAGAATATTCAAAAGTCCTGAGGAAATAAGATCCAGAACTCTCACCAGAATGTCTATTTTGTGAGGCTCTGGAGTCCAGTTTTTCTCACTTGACAGCTTTGTTGTAGATAAGCTTTAACTAAGTTATCCAACATTTTATTTGGCTGAACTGAACTTAACCCAGTGTATAGATTGCTATGTTTTACTTGAAGTTTGTTTATCTAGTAGACAAACTTTAAGCAGAGAAAATATAAAAATATATATCAATTAAGAAGCTAGTCAGAATTATTTATCTCTAGGTAGAATGTACGCCATATGGCTGCTTTGTTCTGAGCTAATGTGTTATATATATAAAAGCATTAGGCTTGTGTAGAATTATTGTAGGGTGGTTTGGAAGAAAGAAAGTGGGAGTCTAAACCATACTGGTTTCTTTCAAGAATAATGGTTGAAGACCAACCATTTTAAGAAAAATAAATGTAGCTATTTTTGTCATCCCTTGAGAGTACCTACTCATATTTGAAAATTGCCCCCAACCAATGCAAATAATTACCTGTATCCAGAGTATCTGCAGGTTTAATACTGCACATGTAAAGTGGAAGGTCAATGCTAGGACATAAGATGAAATTCTTTACAAGATTAAAGTCATTCATCAGACATCATAGAGAAAATTATAATACGACTGGGTACATCTATGAACAGTGAAGAAATGAATATTTCCACTAGTGTCACCATAGACATAATTGTGGTTGACATGAATTTTATTTCATAGACTAAGGCTATTAAATTTTAAGAAATTTAGAGGTGAAGTCACTAAATCTCTCTGGACATACTTACATATATCTCCAAAATGAAAAACTAAATTGCATAGTTATTCAGACCATGCAATGCTATCTTGAAAGAGCCTCTATGCTTAATCTGGTTATGAGTGAAGCGTGCTCTATTTCACCATGCTACACCTGGTAAACCAATACGGTGCTAGAAACCTAAGTAATCCACTGAGACTATTGTTTTCTCTTCTGCCAATTTCATAAGTAAAACACAATCCATTGGGTAATCTAGGCCCATACCTTAAAGTAAACATATGTAAAACTGAACTCCTTATATTCCACTCATACCTGCTTGTGACGGTGAGCTTTATGTGTCAGCTTGACTGACTACGAAGCACCCAGGTCAAACATTATCTCTGGGTGAATCTGTGAACATGTTTCCAGATGAGATTAGCTTGAAATTGGTGGGACTCAGTAAAACAGGTCACCCTCCCCGATATATATATACACATATATATCCTATTGGTTCTGTCTCTTGGGAGAACCCTGACTCATACACTGTTTCACTTGCATCAGCCCAACTTTCTGTCTATGATTAGCCCATCCTTTTTATTGCTAAGGTCAAAAGCCATAGAAGTCATTCTTGATTGAGCACTTTATTTCATATCTTCCAATCCTCTTGTCTCTATTTCCAAAATACGTAATCAAGTTGTCTCTAAGTAACCCTGTTGTTAACTTTTATCTGCACTCTGCAACGGCATCTGGCACTCCGCAAGTCTCCCTGTTCCTACCTTTCCTTCCAGCCTATTCTCCACATGGTAGGGATCATTTAAAAACACAAAAACTATAATTCTGTTCAAAACATTCCAATCACTCCCCATTCATTTAGAATGAAAGTAGTTTTTTTAAAATGAAATATGAGGCCCCACATGAACCCGTTTTCTATTATGCATCTCATTTCCTACTAGGTGCTCACACTGCTCCACTAATGTTGGTCTCTTTAGTTTCAGTCCTACGGATTGACATAAGTTTCAAATGTCAATGATGCCCACATTTTCATCTCTAATCATGGCTTTCTCCCTGAGCTCCAGACTCCATACTTGGTGTTTTTCCCCCTGCAACTATCACAGGTATCCTCAGTTCCCAAAATGCTCAAAAAAGAATTTTGACTTACTATCTTCCCAATGTAACTCTCCTCTGAGGTTTCCCTATCTTGGAAAATAGCATCATCAATTTCCAAATTTCTGAAGGCATAAAACTCCAAGTTGTCCTTTTTGTTTTAATCTTCACTTAAGGATATATTTTTTCCATTGCTTTTCAAAGAGAGTGGAAGGGAGAGAGAGAGAAACATGGATATGAGGGAGACACATTGGTGAGTTGTCTCCCACAGGAGCTTTTACTGGGGCAGGGAATGGAGTTTGTAGCTGAGGTGCATGCCTTTCACTGGAATCAAACCCTGGACCCTTCAGTTTGCAGGCTGATACTCTAACCACTGAGCAAGACTGCATAGGGCTTGAAGTCATCTTTGATTACTGTCTGCATCTCACTCCTGTTGGTTCAATGTCCTTGGCATATCCATAATCTATGTTCTCCCCTCCATTTCCACTGTTGTCAGAATACTCCAAGCTACCATTTCATCATACCCAGATGACAGGTCTTTGACTGTCTTTCACACAACCAGTGTGATACAATAAGAATCAGGTTGTATTATGCTCTCCAAATTAAAATCCTCAAATGGCTTCCTCACTTCTTGAAAGTAAAATCGGAGGTTATCTGTTGTATAGGCCTATGTGTCCCTGTCTTGCTGATCACTGTAATCTCCTCTCTAACCCTACTAGCTGTTTTTTCTCAAATTTGCCAAACTCATTCTTACCTCAGGAATTGTATAACCCATGTTATTTGTATGAAATATACCCAGTTTCATCTCACATGTATCTCAGCACAGATCATTTCTGCCATTTCAGAAAAGATTTTTTTACTATATATTATGTAGGATTTCTTCCTTCATTTTCTCATGTATCTTCCTTTTTCATAGCATTCTTGTATCTCTGTATTGATTTCTCTATTGCATGTACTACTTTACCCTGTCTTTGCCACTAATTCCAAGAGAATAGAGTCCATGTCTTGCTTGCTCACTAATGTGTCTCCAACACCTCAAGCTGTACTTAGCATATAATAGATGCTTAGTAAACATTGTTGGCATTAAAAAAAAAAAAAGAAACCTCAAAAGATTGCTTAAATGCTATATTTGCTTGGTTATAAACATGTCACATTTTAGAGCTTTAAACATTAAACCAGCAACAACCATTGCAAGTTTGTTGATTCTGATTATCAACTTTTTAAAGAACTATTTCAATCTTGTGGGAAAAGAATGTGTGTTAAGGCTGATTTATAACTATAGAGTTAATACTCTCTTGGCATTCATTTTAGGTTTAGAGTAGCTGATCGTCATGAATACTGGAGAAGACTCCATAAGCATACTCCCTGCAATGCATGTTTAATTTCTGAAAGCCTGGGGAAGGATGTTTTGTAATTGATTATTATTTTGTCCTTCCAATTATACCATCTGCTGTAATTGATAATATAGTAAGTACATAAGTGTATAATATTGTACAGAATGGCCTCTTGGTCTAGGCACTGGATCCACTTGGGTGAAGGATATCATTTCTTCCATCTTTCTCAATAGTCTGTTCCGCAAATTACTTCTACATGGCTTCAGTAACAGGGGAAAAAGGCAGCTTGTAATATCAGCTGTTTACAATCTATCTACTTATTTTAATAAAAGCAATTGTTCAAAAAGAATAAAATTTCTCTTAAACTACACTCACACCTTGCCTCAGTAGATAGTGCTTAAGACAACCGGCAACTGTTAACTTTTATAGCACTCTGATACTACCAGGAAATCTTTATTTTACAATAAAAAACATATGCAGAAAGTTAAATATTATTTATTATAGATTGACAGGTGGATTTGTATTATCTATAAATTTGGCAAAAGTTAGGGGAAATATTTAACATTAATTTCTATTCCTATAATATACCCATGCTACAATTCCTCAGTTGTGCAGCTATTCGCATGAACCTATGCTGACATGCTGGATAAGTAACTCTCCAAGAGATACTATTTTTTTCATAAAATATTCATATTCATAAATACCCAATCACATTAAAGTATAATATTTTGATTGTATTATTTAGTAATAATCTCAAAGAAGACTCTCAAAAAGAGGCATCAAGTTTACACATTTGAGCAAAATCCACGAAATGTCCTTTCAGTAACAATATCTACTATTTCCAGTCCATTAACTCAAGCTCAGTAACTTACATAGTAGTATTCGTATTATCATAATGATCATGATCACCATTATCACCTTTTTAAATTAAAGACCCTGTTGTTCCAGTTGGCCTGCATCTGTAGGCTATTGAAAATGCAGCAGTACAATGTTGTCTCATTCATGCAGAATGGGTAACTTTTTGTTTGAAATTCATTTGTCCAGAAATAAGGGCTTGGAGTCACATTTTTAAAAGAAGAATATAATTAAGATGTGCTTTCAGATCAACTCTTCAAGGTCAGAGAAAGAAGTTCTGTGACTGAGGAATACGGGGGCTTTATTTCTATTGCGCATTTATTCCACACGCAGGGTTACTTGTAAAAGAATGTTCAGGGTCCCTAAAACTAAACTACAAGAAAAATAAAAGTTAAGCTGGTAGTAATTGAACACTTAGAAATTGATAAATATGTATTCCTACAGGAAGATATTAGCCTTATGCTGTTAAGCTAAAGAATAAAAATGAATTATAAAACTCCTTTTAAAATATGAGCCAATATATGTTTTAAAAATACTATGTATGAATATGTATATGAATATAATAATGGTTATTTCTGAGTGGTGATATTGTAGCTTTTAGAAATAGATAGAGGTATAGATATAGATATTCTTAAGTACATCACAGTTTTTCTACAATGAATGCATATGTATATACATAGTTTTTAAAAGAAAATTTTTTTAGAGCACTTAGAGACACAGAGAGATAATTCCCATTCTCTATCTCCTCCATTGTGCCACTAAGAAACTGACTGTTTTTGGAGGAATGCTGAAAGATTGAAAAAATTTGATCAGCTCCTTCCATCAGTCACCAGAATCAAGCAGAAGAGACCTTAGTGTGACATCATGATTGAAAGTGCAGTGCTCACTCCTCAGCTTCGAGAAAGATTCTGCTCTGTCAGCATAAGAGGAGAAGAGAGAAATGAAAACAGGGGCCTGATTCACTGGTCAGATCTCATATTCAGTATAACCTTTACTCCTATAAAATTGCTTATATCATTGAATCTTAACCACATTGCAAACAGAAAATATAGTGAAATCACTGCATACACTACAGTAGCTTGCATATTTTGTCCCATTTGTATAGAAACAAATGCATGCCTTCAAGCATAAAGAATATATATGTAGTTTTGTGTTATTCCATTTGCATGTGTTTGTTTTCATTGTTTCAGTTTTAACATTTATGTTCTCAGTGAGGACATTTTTAATTTTTAAGCAAAACTATTTATAGATTCTCTACTTTAAATCATTTTGATAATTCTACTGGTAAATGTTGAATTTGGAGCATCTGGTTTGTAAATGTTTTTTTAGTAGAGTATGTATCAGCACTGAAATTCTTAGACTTTCTGGAACCGCAGCTTCAGTTTCTGGCAAGACGAACATAGCTCCCTAATTTTCCAAGAGATAAGGTACATTCCTTGTAGTCCAGCTTATTTGAGTCTTTTGAAAAAAAATTGAATTTTCTATTCCCAAAGGTCTGTGCTAACCATGTAATTAATAAAGAATTCCCCAAAGGATTCATTTTTAAGAACTGTCTTTTGTAAAATCCTAAATCTCTTTATGACTCAACAATTAAAACATTTTTAAAATATTTTAAATGCACATAAACGAATATAACATACACTTATGCAACAACCACTACCAATAAAATATTAATATTACTATATAAGCTTTACATTCCTCTTTTTCTTTTTTCAGAGGTATAAAATAGTTGAGATATAGCAAAAATCCCATAATCCATGCAGTTCTACCAAATCCAGTGTATATTATTTCTAAATACGATTTTAAACTTTTACCTCACTTTTATTTTTATTTTATTATTATTATTTCTTTAAATATCTTTATTGATTTCAGAGAGCGAGGAAAGGAGAAGGAGAGAGAGAGACAGAAACATCAATGATGAGAGAGTCATTGATCGAGCCCACAACCCGGGCATGTGCCCTGACCGGGGAATCGAACCCCGATCACCTGGATCCTAGGTCGATGCTCAACCACTGAGCCACGCCCGGCTGGGCTTTTACCTCACTTTTATATTAAATAATATGAACAAAAATGATTTCAAATGTATCCATATTGATACTTGCTATGCCGTTTATGTCCTATAAGCTTCCATTATATGCAGTAAGTTTTTGTTTATATCCCACTTACTATAGTTAATTAATGAATGTGAAGTTTCCCTTTGTTTCATCATTTCAATCTTTCACTCACCCTCTCACTCTCTATTTCTAAGTAAAGATCTTCAGTCCCTTACCCCTATTCTCCCTATTTCTTTACTATGGGAACGTTGCCGGGCATTCGTTAGGCCTCCCTCTCTCATTCCCAGGCCCTTGTACCTCACTTCTCTACTTGTTTCTCTCTGTGCTGTGTGCTGTGTTCATGGTAATTTTCTCCATAGCCGTACCTACTTTGCCATTAAATTCATCTTTGTATTTCACTATATATATATGTACTGGTATGTATCATATATATATCATATATATGTAATAAATATATAGTAAATATATACATGCGCTGCTGTAATAATGTACTGGTTTTTATATATCAGTACATTGGATATATATACATATATGTACATATGTATATATAGTATATAATAAAATGTATAAATATTATTTCTACTCATTTTCTCCTCTGCCTTTTTAAATTTTTTTATGGTTTTGATTTATTAGTATGCTTTTTAGCATTTTAAACATATTATTGTCTCTAGTACTTTAAGCCTGGTCAGTGTCTGTTTTATTCTTTGTTTCACCAACATGAAGTTTTAATAATACTGACAGTAATACTATTAATAAAAGCAGTGTGAATTTATTTTTATTGAATGCCAGTGCTATGCTAGGCATTATTTTAAGTGTTTTATATACATTTACTCTTTTAACCCTTACAATCTTATGTGGCAGCTCAATATTATTCACTTTTACAATATATAGATATGAAATATTTCTCCAAAGTTCAAATCCTACTCTCAATCAGTATACCAGTCTCCCTTAACAAAGATATGTATGCAGATTTTATCAATTAATTTAATAGCCTTTTTCTTGACTCTTAAAGATCATTCTATTAATGAAAAGAAATTCAACCAAGCCAGCCAAACTCAATAAGGGCACTACATATGTTTGTATGTATGTATGTATAAGTATATATGTAATTTGTATGTAAATAATATATAAATACATAATTATATATACAAATATATATAAATTATGTAACATATCATGACAATTTGTGTTCCATCCCTTAGACCCTAAATTAATTAGAGTTAGAAGAAACATTATGTACACTGAGCAACAAAGTTCAACTATATGGTGTTTCTATTTAATTCACTTTGTAAAATTGTATGTAGACGTCATATACTAGATATGAGAACATAGTTTGCCTTACACTCCTGCTGAAACATTTGTGAATGCTTCTGGATTGTTAGACAAAATGTTTGAAACTATCTAACAAAATCAGATTCCAGCCATACGTAAGTCATTGTTTTGGATTGAAAAAATATTTTCTACTCATGGTGGTTTTGGGCAGAATGTTAATTGTAACATCAGTATATCATTTGTGATAATTAGAGCACAAAATTATGTCAAACTCAATGAGAAAGTCCTCATAACCTTAAATTCACTTGTCAATAAAGCATTCTTTCTTCCCGAAGTGAATATAATGTAAACAGAAAAATATATAAAATATATCTTGACCCAAGAAGAAGCAGGGAGGTAACCTTGGTTGTCTAAAATTTATTCTTGAATAAAACCATGGCTATGTATTTGTAAAATTTTAGACAGAAAATTGGAAGCTATAAACATTTAGTCCATTTGTTTTATGAAAAATTTTAAGAAACAAATAAGACTCCTTTGTTTACCTTTTCGTTACTAAGGGAAAGTCCTTTGGCTGGGGCAAGCTCAATGTTTCAAGTTTAAATGGCTCTAAAAAGGCTTTGTTTCATTGTCAATATAGAAGGCACATGACTTGAAATCTCTTAGTGACTGCTCTATGAAATGAATCCAAGCTTGGCCCTATGTCTCCAAGAGTAGAGACAGTTCAGCCTCCTAAATAACCATCATGTATAACTGGACTTCCACATCATTCATAGAGACTCAACTGATGGCAGCTTCAAAAATCATGGAGATGATTTGAGAATTAGATGAAATAATTAGATTGCTCATTAATGCTCATGTCAGTTGTCCAAATGGGAGGCTGGGAAGTTGAGGCCATCTGCTAGAAACGTAACACATATGATCACATTTTCACTTCACTCAAACAGACTGAAAATGACATTATCTCCATTTGGCAAATAAATTCACTGTGACTAGTTATCCAACTAGGAAATATGAGAGCAGAGATCCAGACCCTGGTATATCTGAACATTTTTAGGCCAACTGACAGACACTGGTGGATGGTTAGCCCACATCCATCCACTAACTTGTTCTCACTGACAGAGCTCTAGCTGTATACAGTCGATTCTCCTCCAGCTCCTAGGTCAGTTATTTTCTTTTCTTTTTTTTTTTTAACAATTTTTTTTTTTAAAATATCTTTATTGATTTCAAAGAGAGGAAAGGAGAGGGAGAGAGAGAGCTAGAATGATGAGAGAGTCATTGATTGGCTCCAGCCCGCAACCCGGGCATGTGCCCTGACAGGGAATCAAACCCTGATCGCCTGGATCCTAGGTCTATGCTTAACCGCTGAGCCACACCCGGCCGTGCAGGTCAGTTATTTTCATTGCATTTGTCTGGCTTGTGTTTTATTTAGGTATGTTGATGTGACTAAAGAGTGGACAATGGAACCCAAGGGTAAGTCTGTTGGAGGCTTCCAGGAAAAGTTTTTCTCCCTGATAGAAAGGCATGTATCCACACCTCAAAAGTAACAATAATAAAAAAAACTCACTTTCTTCAAAATTGGATGTTATAAGGTCAGCATAGGTTGCCTTGCATAATTAAAGTCATCTTGCAACAATGTATAGAGATTTTATACACCAGTATGGGACCTGGGTGATATTTTTAGAGACAAAATGAATAATTTAAAGACCCACATATCTCTGGATATGTGAACTAATCAATTTATTATAGTTAAAGCAATTTTCAGTGAGGTATTGTGTTATCAACTCTTTAAGGAGTCAGCAATTTTTTTTTCTGTTAAGGACTTGTACAGTAAGTATTTTAGGATTGGTGGGTCATATAGTGCTTATCACAACTACTACACTCTGCTATTATAGTGCAAATGGTGCTATAAACAATATGTAAATAAATGATTATGACTATGTTTTAATAAAACTTTATTCATAAAAAAAATTGGAGGCCAACATACATGGCCCTGGGGACTTCAGTTTCCTGAACTATGAACATGCTATATGTTAAACACAATTTAAAAATAGCCCCAAATATCCTTGCTTTCCAAATAATAAAGATGAGTTAGAGTTTAAATGACTTGTTCACACACAGTTATAAACATGTCTAAATGGTGTATAAGTTATCTCCTAGAATTGAGCTAAACAGGGTTACCTGAGTTTGTGCATTATAGAGTATTCCTACCCAATATCCTTAGGAATGGTAAAAAAGTCCATGCATTTTCTCAGTGAATATAAAGTTTTATCATTCTCCTATTAAAATAATTAATGGATACACTCACTTAAATAATTCATGGAAAACTTTGCATGCTTCTCTTTCTTGAAGCGGATAAAACTAACTTTATTGCACTTAATAGAAAAAAATATGAAAACATCATGCCTTCTTTAGTTAACAAAGGAAAGGGATGATTTTCACTGACACCATCAACTTTGATTCTGAAGAAGTCAGTAAGTGGAGCTCTGAATTGCTGTTTTGCCACAAGCATTTTATTGCTCTTTCCCCCATTATAAAAATGGCAAAGTGTTCTGAAAATGAAAATTTTTCCTCGGGGACAAATTCATAAAGATTTATTACCTTGCCTTAAAGGGATGGGATTGAGCCACTTTTACAGCCAAAAGTTACTTTTATTTCCTGCATTGGAAGTATTTCTCTGCAGTCTTGCAATTGTAAAAATATTATTTTGCTAAGCACTTCTGCCACTGATACAGCCACCAAAAGCCATCCGTGATATTAGCCAAGTGCTTTGATAGCATTCCAGTATTCCCAGCCAGAAATACGCATTTAAAATTCATGTGAAACATTTAAAAATACAGAGTCCTGGGCCTTACTCCAGTAATACTGAACTACACATCCCAAAGATGGCTTTTGGATGACTGTATATTTTGCACAATCCTTTCAGGGATTTCCATGCACAGCCAGCATTGAGAACCATTGCTAAAAAAGAAAAAAGCAATTTTTAAAAGTCAGTTACTAATCAATAGTTATTTTTCAGCTTGTAAATAATGCTGTGGGCTTAGAAAATATGGAAAAATATACAACTTCCTAACATTCATCAGACTATCAAAGGCAGTGTCTGAAAGGGATGGCTTTGGTCCTGTCAGACCTTCCATGAGATTGCCCTTGAATCATCCCCTCATGCTCTCTAACCCAGTTTTCATTTCCTCTCGTTCTGGGAAGACTAGTGTCATAACAGTCTTCTGTTTCCCATGCTGGGTCTGGCAGGGCTGCTCTCACAAAGGGAAATTTGAGCTGTTTCAGAAAGCACCCCCACCACACAAGCACACACTAGCCAACAGTAAAACTTGCCAACTGCCTTTCATAAGTACATTATCATTAGAATATTTTTTAATGCTGAAGATAGCTTGGGCTGTAGGGGTTTCCCCTTAGAAGGCAACTCTACCCATAACATAACTCTTTTAACCTAACACAGCTGGTCAAGAAGGTTTTTAGCCCTCATAATGCACTCACATGAAATGGATCGAAGGCCATGGTATGGATTTATCAGTCATACATCAGATAATAGCTTAAGTTGAGCTGAGTCATCTACCTTGTTTCACAGACAGTATCAGGGTACTGAGTGAACTGGTAGACTTCAAGGTTTAACCAATAGCCTGTTTCCATGGCTAGATAGCTGAGAGCTGCAGGATGCCATTCCAACAAATTTAGATAAAACAGTCATTGAAATTGAAACTGAAATTATATTAATCCCAATAAACTAGGTCATGCACTTAGGAAATGATGAGAGATTATCATTAAAAAAAGTAAGTGACTCCCCATTACTAACTCCATTGGATAGTGATAAGTCATTATATTATTTGCCTTTCATTGCACCATTAAACATTAAAAACTATATTATTTTCACACTGTCTTCAGCTTCCATGAAACCATATACACCTGGTTTTCTTTCTTACCTCTTCATTTCTCGTTGGCTTCCTTGAAAGGAAACTTCTCCTTCAAGCAACATTTAATATCAAATTTCCCCTATGAACTAAGCATTTACACTTACTACCCAGAGAACCTCATATTTTGCAGTTTTCAGTTTTCATCAATATGCAAATGATCTCTAAATCCATACTGAAATTACACATTTGTTGAACTTTAGACTATTATAACCAACTTCTTACTTATATCTTCATTTGCAAGTCTTGTAGGCATCTCAGACACATATCATGAGGTGAACTCATCACCTCTTTCTCAAACCCCTCCTCCTCCAGCATCCCTGCAATGAATAAGGGCTGCCTCAATCCACTGAAACACTCCACCCCAAATCCTAGGAGTGGCCCTCAACTGCCCCCTCTTTTCATCTTTAATAATCTGTATCTCTTGTACTGCTTACTGCCTCCTTCAATGTAGTGTTACCACCATAGTTGGAACCATCTTTCCTTCTTGAATTATTGCAATAACCTAATTGGTTTCTGTTTCTGCTCTTGCTTGTCTCTAATCTCTACCCATTGCCACTTAAAAACTCTCAGTGGACTCCCATTCTCAAAATATTTACCATAGTTTTAGAGGAATAATGGCATTACTGAGTCCCTGCTTTCCTCGAAAGCAGGGTGGTTGGCCATCTCCGGTACCTGCCTAACCAGCAGCTGACCTGTAGTCTTTCAGTACAAGCTGGTTTTTGTTTGTTTTGTTTCTTTTTTTTTTGTTTTGGTGGAAACACTCTTCCTTCAATGTTTCTCTTTCAAAGCTCTTTCTTAGTTTTAAATTCTCAACTTCAATCCCTTGCCCTTCCTAGAACTGCTCCATGTCTTTTCACAGAAACTTAGATATTTTTATTTTTCCTCCTAGAGCATCATTTACTCCCCTTTTGTTATATTACATGTGTAATTACTGGTGCACACCCCAATTTTATAAAAACAGTGGGCTTTGTGGGTAGAGGAAGCATGTTTGTTTTGTGCTCTGTGTTATTTCTAGGGTCTACTGTTATCCTCAGCCCAAATTACAATTTTTGACTAGATTAATAAATGAATAAATGATGTTTCAATATGCACTGCTTCATGTTCACGGCACAAGTATTTATGCTTTTTGGCTCATTGCTGTTAGGAAGAAAGAAAGAAACGTGCTCCTCATATGTGTATATTTATGATCAGATTGACCCTTAACAGCACTGTTAATAACCTCTGTCAATTAATATCTTATGAGTGATTATTTATGTATTTGGAGACTGTGGTGAAGAAAGAAGAACCGAGAATAACCTGCTATACAATTGTTATTGGATGCCAGTTACTTTACTCTGCCCAATCCATGTTTCAGAATATACACACCCTGTGTGTGCGCACGTGTGTGCGTGTGTGTGTGTAATTCGCATCAGACATAACACTATGGTCACATCAATTATACACTTTCTAAACCTGTTTACTCTTTTATAAAATGGAATATAATTGTATTACCTAATCCTTAGGTTTGTTTGAGCAAATGAAATAATTCACATAATTCACAAAAACTGTTTAATATCAAGCACACAAAAAATTGTAAGCATTCAGTGGTAGATACTGTTATTATAATTAGGACAATGTTAAAACAAAGAAAAGAAGTTCTAAATGATTCAATGATTTTAATGATACGTATTAAAAAATAATCCATTTTGAAAAATATTCAGATGGGGGCTCTATTATAGGTCTTCTAACACCTAGTGAAACTGAGATTCAGAATTTCTCACCTCAATCAGTGGATAGTTACCAGTTTGGTCTACTCAATTTTTGTGGTTTCCATCTATATTTATCAATGATACCCACTGAATTAATTCGCACTCCCTCTAGCTACTCTGTGGAGAATAAATATAATAAGTCTTTGCTCAATATAGAACATGTTTTACCCAATAAAACTTTTTAAAAAGCTGATAATGTATTACTGTGCTATATGTGTATTGACAAAATTACCAACCTAGATATCCACTCTGCTATTCTCTCCAACTTAATTTTAAATCTCGAGTTACATTAAATTCTGGATTGTTCAGAAGGACAAATTCAAGCCTCAAGCCTAAAGTAAAATTAGAGCAGTTAGCCCACAAACACTGTCATTTGGATCTAAAATGTAATACTTAGTTGCAAAAATCTACTTGGAGCAATATTTTTGTTAGAACTTATAAAGAATCCCTTTGCCCTTATTTTCACCTCTAAAACTTTGGGTAAAGGCCCACAGTTTCTTTTAGCTCTGTTTTTTGAAGGTGAGTTATGGATATTTTTACCAACAAATTTATTTTTATTTGGACATAGGATTTTAAATACGTTTCTTTATACTGAAATTTCTTGCCATCAAAGGACACAGGCTGTCAACACTTCTCTGACTATCAGAACCTTGCTGTTGAAGCCTTATGTGGTGCTTCGTCACTTGAGCTAAATAAAAAATGGGTTGGATGCTTTTTTTGGCTCCAAGTGTTAATTGCATCCTAATAAAACCATCTAGTTAAAGTGTCTGCTTTGTGGTGCAGCGCCATAGAGAAGGGATTTCTAAAGGAAGCCTGCTAAGCTGATTGTGCTTCCAGATAACTAATTGAAATGAGAAAAGCAAGGGGAACATGAGAATTCTGTAAGGCCGGCTTTTTGGCTGTTCTTCATAACAAAGTTTCTAAGATTACTTGCAGCAGATAGATGTGTCCTCCAGCTAAGTGGGTGCCATTGTATTCAGCTGAGCACTCATTTCCTTTGCATTTCACCAACTTCTTTCAATCTTCAAGGACTGGGAGGTGAGGTTGAAAATTATTGAAACACCTTGAAAAAACTACTAATTGATAAAGGGTCTATAAAAAGCTGTGACTCTTATCAAATTCAGATGATTTGTGGTTTATTTTGTCTGTTTCTGTGATTACTGTGTTTTATTTCAGTTACAGGAGTCCCATTTGTATCTGTCTTCTAGAAATAATTTGGCTTTGTATTCATTCTTTTTGGAAGCAGATGATCAATGTTCTATTTTTTAAATCAGTGTAAATATGTCATAAGTGCCTTATGCCCCAGTTTCCTAATATTTTGCTATTGATTTTCTTTTTTATAAAAGTACAAATTAAAATTACATATTTCTCTTTGGTAAGGTTTTTCAAATAATTAGTGTTCTCAGGAATTGATTGCACTTAAGGGTAAACCTTTAAGCCTTTTTCCCCCCAATACTATCGTGTGCCTTTCACTTGTTTTGTTCTTTAAACCCTTGTGATCTTTAAACACATTGCTCTGATATGGTGCCTTTAAAACATATTCTTGAATATTATAGCCTGCTATTGATGACAATTCACCATACTTCTCACCCCACTTTAATCATGCTCATCTATACTGACACAAATATCAGCAACTTTAATCCATACCATATACCTTTATGTGCTTTTAAAATTTATTTTTTAGCCCAAGTAGAAAAGTACTATGCACTGAATTTTGACTCCAAAATTCATTTGTTGAAGCCACAACCTCCAATGTAACGATGGGGACTTTGGGAAATAATTAGGTTTAGAAGAAGTTATGATGGGATTAGTGCCTATTAGAAGAAGCACCAAAGAGTTTGTTCTCTTTCTCTCTCTCTCTCTCTCTCTCTCTCTTTTTACAGGTGAGGACACCAAAAGGAGAAAGCTGACCTGGGCAAGCCAAAAAGAGAACTCTCACACGAACACAACCATATTGGCACCCTGATCTTGAACTTTTAGTCTTCAGATCTTAGTATGGATTTTTTTTTTTAAACAAAATGATTTATTTGTAACCCAGCCCAGTCCTCATCACTTCAATACAGTATAGGAGTCAAAAAGAGTTACGCTGCAAGCATCATGTAGTCCAAGGTAGAGCTCCATACCTCCCAAGACACAAGCCCATCTCCCTCAAGACCCATGCCCAGAGCCAAACTAAACTTGCAAGTCCAGAATGAAGTCAGCCCCAGGTCTCAACACAATGCATTCTTCTTCCACAGCCTTTTCAGCTTCCTAACTGCAGCCTTCTCCACCTTCCACCCCTTACAGGCCAACTCCTAGGCCCTGAGAGACTAACAAGGGTTTAAGTGTGACATAAAAAAGGCAAGTCAGTACTCTGTGAAATCTAATGTTCCATTATTTGATTGATTACCTACCATTTTTGCAACAAAATTTATTTTTTTACAATAAAATTTCCTCTATAATATTGTATATAGTGCTATTTTTAAGAATGTTAAAATAGCACTATCTTCAGTTGTTGTAATCATGATTTATTACCTTAATCCACATTAAGCTTTGCACTGTGATTCTCAATAATGTCTCTCTAAAAGAATTATTGATGTAAAACAGCCCCACAGCTATGAGATTTATAAGAAGTAATATTCACAGAAGCCTAGATTAACAAATTTCCAGGTGAGATGCTTGTTGAAGAGGTGAGACTCACCAAAGTGTGAATGTTAGGAAAACAATTAACTTTTTTCAGACTGTTTCCACATCTGCAAAACGCACATGGCTGTACTTCATTCTCTACCTGTCATCCTTCTGAAGCTCACATTTGACTGCACACAAATCAATGTTGAGGACTCATTTGGCAGTCCACTAGCCTATAATCCCATTAAGAAGGAGAGTACATTTTATCTTTTTTGTATCCCTAGTCTGGCCCATAATTGGTACTCAATTAATATGTTAACAGTTCACAGTTATCTAAAATAGCCTAAAATGTAGTCTAAGAAAGAGCAACATTAGAACCACTAAATTATGCTTGGTCTCCTCTGCCTAGTTTTTAGAAAATAAAATCATTTATTAGAATGTCTCTCTAAAGAGTTAATTGCATTGCAGCTACTATCAATTAAGGCCCAAGAAAACAAACTAATAATACTCTAGGTTCCAATTTGAAGGTAACGAACTTGGACACACAACAGACAAAAGATGTTAGTAAAGTAATACAGTCTATGAGCAGGGTGCTTTGTGCTTTAACCCCAAATGTTGTCATTCCCTTAGTAATAATATCATTTTTGGTTTCAATACTTCTTTCACAATTGTGTAAGATGTCAATATTAGACAAAGTTTGGTAAAGGACACTTGGAGACACTCTGAACTATTTTGCAACTTTTCCATGAAACGTAACTCATTTCAAAATAAAAAGTTAAAAATAATAAAAAGATAATAGCAAACATTTAGATAACATTTACCATGACTTAAGGTTACTTTTCTAAGTGCTATACCTATATTAACTAATCATACAGAGATAAGTCTCAGATTCAAAGTTTCAGATTTCAGAGTCTAGGTAACTCACTTAAGATTTTACTTTTATTAAAATATAAAATAGTGCTTTTAAACACCCTGATACAATTTGTACCAAAGGAAAAAAATGAAATTATATATATATATATATATATATATATATATATATATATAATGAAATATATAAAATCCAGTTTTACCCTTCAAGGAATACAAACAGAACTTCAGGAAACTGATTAGGGGATAGAAATATTAAATTTAAGAGAGAACCTTGTCCTTTTAGCATTGTTCTCTTTGACTGACACTTCTTTGAACTTAGATCTATTTCTCTTCACTCACCAATCTTTTTACCTTCTCAAACTCAAAGTATGAATGGATAAGAAAAACCTAATCAAAATTTAAAATGTGGCTATTTCCTAGGTTGATCAAACAATTAATAGATGGATCTGGTGTATCATTCACGCAAACCTCACGCATTTAGACACCAGGCACCCTGAGGCATGACTTAGTTTGAAAGTATCTGTTTCTTAAAGTTCTTTTCACTTTAAGGAAGTTGGATTATGGAAAGGAAAGTTGGCATAATACTGAAGCCCAAGTTAGCATATGAAGGTAATGAACACTTAGATGCCTAAAGAACAATAAAGAAGTATTTCATTCAAAGAACAAAAACACTTGGGTCAAAAATTAACTCTTCTAGCAGCTCATCGCCATATGGTACGCCCCGTTACTCAGAGCATCTTTGAAACCCATTTGACAAAGTGAAGTATGTAAGAGATAGCTATTTTTTTTCAGTAATTCAGTTTCAGATCTGACCACTCAATTCGTAGGACTGCAACCTAATCATTCCTGGTTTGGACTGGTTTTGTTCCCTTTTCTTGGGTCAGACCAAAGATGTAGAACCCTAAGCAGTACTAAAGCAGAGAAGACCCATAAACCAGAAGTGGGGATGGGGCTCTCTGGTTGCTGAGATGATCTAGCTCTTGACAAGACACCCACTGTCCCTGCACCAGGAGTATGCAGTGCCTTGGTGGCTTTTTAATCGTGATACAGGTCACTTAGAATAATGATTGTGCAACCATCCCTTTTGCCCTGCCCCCGGGGAGCTGTCTGAAATTGCCCCAGGAGTGAAAGGCCTCTTCTGGCTTTACAGGAAATCCCTTCCTCCTCATGCTTGGATTTTTCTTTTAGACTGAATTCTTGCACACGCTTCTGTCTTCTCAGCCAATCATGGAAATTTTCCTATGAGCTTAGATTTGGGGATGGTGTGTGAGTGTGTACAGGCGAAGAGGCGGTAAGAATTTCAGGGTTTTGACAGATATTTTTGGCCCTGCCTCATATATTTTTGAGATTCTGCCATATATTATTCTTGAGGAAGAAAACTATGAGAGAGAGAAGAGAGAGAGAGAAAGCATGAAAGTCATATTTTAAAGTATTAGCCCTCCACATTTAGCATTTTCAAACACTTTGAGCACTCACCCACTTGTGGGCATTTACCAAATAAAAGATTTTTCTTTTGAACAAATTGTGCATAAAGAAGAGAGAGAGTTAGCACCAGTACAGTAAGGGCTAACCAGTTACCCCGAGGCACGTATTCTCTTTATTAATAAACTACACTGCATTTGCAGATACCTGAGGAGACTCAAAAGGTAATATTAATAATCCTTTCTTGTTCCCAGGTATGACTAAATCAGCATAGACATCATTAGGTTTGTTTGCAATGAGTTACTTCAAGGACTCTTCAGGAAGCCTTTGCTTTCTCAGATCTGCACTTTTACATAATTCAATACGCGATGGCCAGCCCTCTTCTCTCTCTAAAGTAATGTCAAAGAATGGTGTCAACTGTCCTGCTGAAATTACCTATGCTTTTTCTCCTCCCCAAATATATGCAACTTCAGATCCCTTTGGAATAAAAACCATGAGGTTGCAAGCTTACAAGCTTGGAGATTGGAAATGTTCAGAACAGAACGTGGAGTGTCCAGATTTACTTGTCTATGTCGTTGAGGATTTCAGGGCTATTTGTTTAGTAAGATAGTTTATGAGACAATGGTATGATTTTCAAAAACTGGATGGTTAGATTTATCCTTCCAGAACAACATGGCTCCAAAGACTTTGGAAAAAAAGTTGGATGCAATTAAATTATTATCACAAAATACCTAGTTTTAAATTTATATTAAACTTTCAAGACTTGGGATTATTGAAATTGAACAGTATTCAACATCCTGCAACATCCTGAAGAAAGTTCTGGTAGATTGTTTCTAACGAGAGAGAGAGAGAAAGAAAAATTCCCTCTCCTCTAATATTCTTTTTTTTTTTTCTTAAGAAGGTTAGAGAATTCAGAGGCAAATATTTATTTGATCACCAAATGTCAGGCTATTCTTTTCACATAATAAGTTGATATGGACCAGAATAAGGTGAATGAGCTTTGAAATGTGAATTGTAATTTGATTCCTGGTTCAATACTATCATTTTTTGTTAATGAAATAAAGAAATAATGTTTACTTCTAAGCAACTAAATGCATCCAGCAACATTCTTCCCTTCCCTTTTGTGTTACTGTGAAATAAAGTAAGTTATCCTTTGGGTCTCTTCTCACAAAATAATAACTGCCAACCACCGGATAAATGCTGCTCTTGATAGATGGTTAGCTACTGAGATGACAGAATATGGGGAAATGCCAGAACAAATATAGATGATCTCAGATAAATAAAAAATACTGTAAAATAAAATAAAAAAGAATTGATTGCTTAGGTTACTTACTAGAAAGCAGAAGAAGTAGAAAAACGTCCTGAGGGGAAACGACAGCATGTTTGCTTTAGAGAACATTAGGCAGAGGAAGGCAAGCTGCAAAGGTGTACCTGCGTCATAGTAAATACCAGTTTTGATTTTTGAACAAGATAATAGATACTCTGGAAAAGAAAAATTGTGCGTGTCAGTTTTCTAATTGAGATTTGTGCTGTATCAATAGATATGTAAAGACCAGTGAGAAGGAATCATTTTGAATTAATAATTGAATTAAGTATTGGTGGTTTTTATACCAAAATAAGGGGAATTTAGAAAGAAATTCAGTGTAAGAGAATATTTAAATAACATTCTAAATGTAATAATTTAGTTTATTTTTATTTTTTAATCAATGCCATCCATTGTACCTAAACAACCTATAGTGCTTTATATGTTCATTACTGTTTAAAATATTAAGTATAAACATGTATCCATTTCTAGGCACATAACATGCAGAAACTTTTTCAACATTTTTTAAAATATAAAAAAAATAACTATGACAGCAGAAATATGCAGTCACTTCATTAAGAGATTAACTTTGCAACCTAATAAATTAATATAATTTCAACAAAAAATAAAGATAAGGCAAACAGTATTTTCTTGAAGAAATCATTTAGTTATCATTTTCAGCTTAGGATATAAATACTTGCTAAGTGTGTTATTCCCAACATAACAATGAAAGTAAGTCAGATAACCTAGACACATAATTTTATTAAAATTCATTAGAGAATTGAAAAAGAAACCTGAATGAACTAAAATTAATAAAGGTATAATCCCCTCTTAGAATAGGAAAGATCTTAATCACTTTCATTCTTGGAGAAAGAGTGAGAGGAAGAGAAAAATGCAAGAGATGAAGGTGAGAAGAAACCAGAATTTTTAAAGGCCAAGTATGATGTTTTAATATGCAAAGCAACCTCATGAACAAAGATAGCCTGTACCCACCTTCCCTCTCTTTCCCATGGGCTGTTGCCAAGTGTTCGTGCCGCGGAGGGAGACCTGAGAGAGATGCCACTCATCTGAGGCACAGAAGGGCAGGGATGGCTAAAGATTACGGGTGGGGCAAAATAATTTAATTTTGTTTGAAGCCTAGACTCTCACTGAGTTGTAAGGGAAAGACTGCTTAGAGAATGCCTCCTGAAGCAAAAGTGTACAGAACTTGAACATTTCTATGTGCAGAGAAAGACAGCTAAGACAAATTTCTCTGTGGCACGTAAGGACATCACCAATTATTCTGTTACAGCCTCTCCACACTCCAAGTCTGGGGAAAAGGCCAGAGATCACCTAAGAGACAGGCAGTCATGGCAGGTCCAGAGAGGAAGATAACTCCTTACACATCGCCTCCCCAAAAGCTGGCAGCCAGACTGTAGGGCAGAGTGAGGTTCCTACAGTCCTGAAAGCTTGTAGTTGGGCTTTAAAGTATAAGATCTTTGCATAAGGAGATCTCCGAGTCTTCCAAGACTTCAATCCCAAATCCCCCTGAAGGGAGATCTCAATCTATTGTTCCAGTTATTTGAACACCAGAGGTGAAAGAATACAACTAAATAAATAACAAAGCCCAGACTGAGCTAATGACTCTGTTTCTCACACAGTTCTGACATAAGTGTGCAATATTTTTTAGGTAAAATATAATTTATTTCAATCTCTTTGCTTTTTATACCCAATATTCATAATACAATAAAATATTACAATACACATGAAGAAGGAAATGGGACTCAAGAAAGAAAAACAAACAAACTTGGAAATGGCTTCAACATACAAGCAAAGAGAAAGAGGCTTGTGAAATAACTATGATGATACCCAGGGGATAAAATGATCAATATTTATGCATAGGTGAGAATTTTCAGCAGCAAAAAGAAATCCATTTTTTTAAATCACAAATACAAACACGGTATATGAAAAATACAATGTGAGAAATTGAGAATTTATTGGATAGATTAGCAGACTAGACACAGAAAACAATCTTTGAACTGAGTACAGCCTAATAGAAATGACCCAAACTAAGGCATATCAAGTGGGGGAAAGTGTGAAAAAATAAAACAGAGTATCTAAGATCTATGAGACAATACCAAACAAATGAACATATGTGAAATTTTAGTCACAATAAGAGGTGAGAGAATGAGTCAGAGATCATGGTAGATAATATTCTAAAACCGATGAAAGACATTAACTCACACATCTAAGAATTTCAGTGATCCCCAAGCAGAATAAATGGCAAGAAAATAACATTCACGCATAGCATAAAGTGCTGAAAACCAAGCATAAAGAAACAGACTGAAGCAGATGGTGGGGCGGTGCTAAGGGACACATTTATGACGTGTGAGTATACTACTAAGAATAATGGTTGGCTTCTTTTGAAAAACAAAGATTAGAAGAAAATATGGAATATCTTTCAAGTGCTAAATGAAAAATGAGTAAAAAAATAACATTCCATTTGGAATTTTACTGAACTAACAAGCAAAATAGAGATAGATAAATAGCAGGCTGACAGCTCTGGGTGGGGGTAGGCAGGGGGTGTGGAGAGATTGAGCAAAAAAGAGAAAAAAGCCCTGAAAGAACTCATGGACATGGACAACACTGTGGCGATTGCTGGGGGGCAGGGGAGGGAGGTGGAAGAGGGCACAGGTGGGATAAATGGTGATGGGAAAAAAGATTAAAGGTGTTTACCGGGCAGACAAAAGCACTGAAGATTTATTTACAGTAGGTTTGTCCTAAAAGTAATACCTAAAGTTCTTTAGACTGAAGCAAAATGATTTCAGAAACAATTGCAGATTTGTATTTAAAAATGACAAGACCAGAAACAGTAGTTTGATCAGTATAAATTCCTTTACCATTTTGTTATATCTTTGTGTAGTTTTCAATTGCTGTTGTAACAAACTACCACAAACTTAGTAGTTTAAAACAACATAAATGTATCATCTTATATTTCTCTGTATCAAAAGTCCAACACTGGTCTTCCTGGGTTAAAACTAAGATGCTGTCAGTGCCAGCATTCAGAGCCAGCAACAGTAGGTTTTTTCCTTAGATAACATCACTCTTATCTCCCCTTCTGCCCACCTCTTCCATTTTGAAGAACTCTGGTGACTTCATTGGGTTCATCTAGAAAATCCAAGATCATCTCCTTGTCTTAAAATCAGGTGGTTGGACACCTGAATTCCCCTTTGCAGGTAACCTAACAAATTCACATTTTCTAGGGATTAGTACATGACATATTTGGGGGCTAATTTTGGTCTATGACAAAATTTACATAATATATGTGTTCATATTATAAGATGTTTATTGCATATTTTTATTTTTATTATTATTATTTAATATATCTTTATTGATTTCAGAGAGAGGAAGGGAGAGGGAGAGAGAGAGATAGAAACATCAATGATGAGAGAGTCATTGATCGGCTGCAGCCCGCAACCCGGGCATGTGCCCTGACCAGGAATCGAACCCCGATTGCCTGGATCCTAGGTTGACGCTCAACCGCTGAGCCACGCCCTGCTGGGCTATTTTTAAACATTTTAAAGATTATTGACTATTTAAAATTATTGACTATTAAAAATCTCTTGGGAAAATAATCTTTCTACAAGAAAGAAAGAAATATTTCCTGTACTGAGCTGCCAATCTTTTAAGATTCTTTTTCTGTTATGTTATTTCAGTATAAGCTAACCTAATGTGACTAAAGCCATACTAAAAGTTTCACCAGTAAGTTTCGAGTTAATGTGATTCAATATTGGCTTTGGTTTTTCAGGTCTGAATAGATTAAATGGCTGATCAGTTTAGGAAAAAATTAATGTATATTTAACACACAATAAATGCAATAACAGTATAGAAAAAATAGTAATACAGAGTAACACAAAGAAAAATAAGTCATCTGATATCTCACCATCAGAATTAACCATTCACATTGTTCTTGTATATCCTATATTAGGTTAGTTTATAGTGAAATAACAAAATATATTTTATATATATGTTACTAACTGTTCTAAAATCAAAATATAAATTTATAAATAATATATCCTGTAAAATTCTTCTGAAATGATTATAATCTCATGGAATTTCTTTTTCTACAAGATGCTCAATCATTTGAACATTTTGCAAAATTTATTTAAAATTTTTTTATATCTGCCGTTGTGTCAAGCATACGCAGAATTTGACTTCAAGGATCTCCTAAGTATCAAATAACCCTACAGGGATTTTGATATATGTTTTACTACTAAACCAACATAATTATGTTTTGAAACATGTCTATCTGAATTTGAATAGACCTGTCTTCACACATCAACCCTATTAGACAGTCTATTGACCCATTTAATTTGTTAACACTATGTTATTTTGTGACTAATTTAAAAAGTTGCTTTATTTTATTTGCATTCCTATAAAATCAAGATTGTTCTTGAATAATGATTTAAATTTAATCAAGGTAATCAAAATTTAAGGAGGAAAGAAAAACATTTCTCTCAGTTTATCAGTCTAATTTGCCAATAAATTGAATTATGTCAAGCAAACATTTAAAGTTCAATAAAACATAAGCCACGTGTCTTTCTCCCTCAAAATATGCACAGCACCACTCTTGCTAGCAAAAAATCACCTTTAAAATTGCTTTTAGTATAAGAATTCTGTGTTAGCAAGTCTTCCTAACTATAAAATAGCAGCAAACTTCTACAAGTTTTCATACATGTCATTGAGCACTCTTTTGTTCTCCAAGGAATAAATCATTTAAGGTCACTGTGACCCACTTTGAAGATAAAATAAAGATTTCTTCATTTAAAAGAAAATACTTTTTTAAAGGTTGAATAGAAAGATAGTGGGAACAAACTTCTAGTTCGATAAAATTAAATTTCCAATTACAAGGATCATGCAGAATACTCTGTTTTTTTATGTTCACAATGTTAGTTGATGAGAAGATACTTTCCCATTCTCCTTAAACTCTGGCTCAGCATTTCTCCTTCTTGAATTGGCAAACAATCATCAGTTATTTTGTTTATAGTTGTTTGGAAATAGAGTTCTTTATATTAACTGTAATTTTTAATGAGTGTAACTTATAGAACGTGTCTCAACCTTTACTGTTACATCTTCATGAGAGAACACTTTTCTCAAACTTTTCCTCTTTGATTGTTGGCCCTCTTTTTCCTGTCTTGCCCTCTTCTAATTTCGTTTCTAATCTGTACAGAAGGACATGCCTTATGTGCTTCATGAGGTGGGTTACCCCATAGGAAGGAAGTTTGTAATTCCAAACTCAATCTCTTCACTCCTGAGGAGCAGGAGTGTTGTACGTGTTTTGTACATGTTACTCAGTGTTGTACATGTTTTCTTTGAGTAAAGGAGAGTGCTTTGGAGGGTTGTTGTTTCTAGTGGACTCATTTGCTTTCTTTTTTTTATGTTTATATTGTATTTTCATTTTAGCATTTTTTTAACATTTTTTAATAAAAAGGTTTTTTTGTAAGTGCTATAACCTCATTGTGGAGAACTTGAAAAATAAATAGAAGTATATATTAAAATATATAAATTCACTCATATTGTTACCATCCAGAGAAATTTCCATGAATATTAATATTTTGATGAATTTCCCTTTGTTATTTTTAATATGCATACCTGTTTATATACACATTTGTCACATATAAGCTAAACTTGGCTTTATACATGGGTTTTTAAAATGTATCTTTATCGCTGACAGTATTACAGATGTCCTCCCTTTCCCCCCATTGGCCCCCTTCTCCCCGCTCTTGCCCGCTCCTCAGGCTTTCACTGCTGATTTTAGGATCCTGCTTTCTCTGCCTCTTTTCTGAGACTTTCGCTCACCTCCACTGTGCACTTTTATTCACTGCCTCTAGATTGGTTCCTCATATGCTGATTTCCAAACTTTTCTCCTCAATCACTTGTTGAGATAGGCAGCAAATATTGTCTTGAAGCCATTTAAAACAAAACACTCTTCTATTTGTAATTTATTAGTAGTTGTTCAAAAGAAAGGGCATTATGACTTACAGAATAATGAAGGTCCCACTAATGTCCAACCACGTAAAAATCTGCTTTTGAAAAAAACTTATGTCCACATAATTTATATCCTATATATGTTAAGATGTGCCCTTGAATCACTCAATTTTAGGTATTTTTCATCAGTAATCTTCCCTCTGGTCACTGTGTTTTTAGAGTAGCTTTATTTTGGGATAATGCTTATCAAACCATGTTTTATGGTGTTTGCTCATGTCATGCCTTCCTCTCTCTTCTCTTGTTTTCTATCATCTTTCTGGGCAGCTTCTACTGTCCTGCTGAGTAATCAAAAAAAAAAAAAAAAGTCTCTAGACACTGTGGTCTTGCTGCTCATCTCAGTAAAGGAAAAAAACAAATAACAGCTGCTGAAATTGTGAACCTTCCTTCCTGGCTGTCAAATTTAGTGAAAACATATGCTTCAAGGAGTCGTTTGTAATTCAAGCAGGCCCAGATGAGAAAAAGAAACCCTTATTTGCTGAAACTAGAAAAGAAGTTTTGCTAAGTCAACTTAGCTTCCATCTTGGACTCTGAAAGAAACAGCACATTCTTATTGCCTCGCAACTGCCCATCACTGTCTTTCTAAAATAAGGTCATCAGTTATACTGACAAAGCATAAAAGGGTGCCCATGAAAGTTATACGTCCTGGAAGAAAAATGATTAAAACTGCTTATAATGAAATGAATTCAATGATCTAAAACATTAAGCATTCCACTAGTGAGGGAAAGTACTTCAATTTCTACATGCCTGGGCAAGAACCAGAACACCTGAGCCACCGGAAAAAAATACCGAACCAGGTATTGATAGATGTCAGATCTTGTTAAGCAACCTTCCACAAGTAATTTACACCTCTGACCCTTATGTTTCCTCAATGGTGAAATGAGGGACATTGAATCTGATGACACAGAAAGTCCCTTGCATAACCCAGTTTCCGTGATCCAATGAATTGAATGCCACTGTTAATATTTTACTAGCAAAATGTTGCCAAAAATAACAGTCATTCTAACAGGTCAAAAGCTTAACAATACGTATGAATAGAAAATGTTTCTTAATTTACCAAACTGTTCCTGTGCCCAGTTCTTTTAGTAACGGATCTTTAACATAAAGCCTATTACGTTTGTAATCATCTTTGTGGCTAACACAGTCTATAACCTCCTAGTACCTGTATCAGAAAACACAAAACACAAATTAAAGACATCCACTCTCTGATTGGTCTTTTAAGGATAAGAGCAAAAATTCTAAGTGTATTTGTGCCTGTTAGACAATTAGAGAATTATAAAGAAGATATATGGGACCTTAGCATTTGGGGAAGAGGGAGAACACAAGGGGACAGTTATGAGTCCTTTGGGATTTCACAAGAAAGAAAGGTGCTGCTAAATGAAGGAATCTGAGACTGGATGAACTGTGGGAGAAAACTAGTTTGGGGTCAGGGATTGAATGAGAAGAAGAATTAGAAGTGAGAGAAGGTTAGATGAGAAAAGAGGCCAACTCTGCACTGCAAGTAAACGCTACTAATACGTTTTCCTTAACTCATATACATTTGTCGAACACTGCGGAAATTTAGTCAGCTTTAGACTCCCTGCAAGGGGCCCATGAAGAAATAAGATTAATATGGATATTCACAATCAGTGACACTTGGTAAATTATATTGCTAGAAATTGAAGCTGAAATGTCAATTAAAGCTCATGCGTCCATGGAGATGTGCTCTGATATTTTTTCACAGGATCCAGGCTTCTTTAAATTCTAGATTTTTGAGTTAACATCCTAAAAACTCTAGCTCCATAGTGGTTTGATGCAATTAGATGGGGCCTTAGATCTACTTTCTCTTAAAAGAAACATTCCTTTCCATCCCAATTCTCATAAAAACCCAATAAAACTTGATAGGAATCAGGGCAGGCAACGGGATAAATAAACTTACATGGACTTTTATGCCTTAAGGATAAACTCAATTTTCTACTAATTTTCTTTTGTGTATAAATGCTTTACATATTATGTTCATTGCCTGACACCTACTATGAGGACAGGATTATTATCTGTTTTGTTTAAGGCTTCTTTTAGTATTACCAACTGTCACCACTTACACTAAGCCAACAAAACAGCAAAGGAGGCTGCTTTCCTTACATTTGCAAAATATTTTACTTAGCAGAGGCAAGTATTTTGCTTGAGCTGCCAATGATTCTTTCTAAATCGCCAAGAGATTCAATTAGAGATGGAGTAAAAAACCAACCAGCCGACCAAACAAATAAAAAACAGAAGAAAATTCTTGTAGTAATACCATACTTTTTCCTAAAGCATCAATTTGCATATTTGCTTCAAAGACCCGAGGTAGCAATAGGTAGCTATATGAAAACTGCATTCAGGATTCTAAATGACAGCCAAATGCCATCACTCTCTAATTAATAGTTTTAAAAGGAAATAAGTATCTTTCACTGTAGCTTTTCTCTTAACTTATAATTAATCCAACTCCGTCAAGTAAGGAGGCAGGCCCAAGCTCACTGCAATCAGACTTTTGCCTGCAAAACTCCATTGAAATTGCTACTGTGGGGATCGCCCATGACCACCAATTTACTAAATCTACAGGTCAACTCTCATTTCTCATATTTTATTCCACATCTGCAATATTTGGCACAATTAATCACCCTCTACTTCTAGAAACTAATTTTTCACTTGGACTCCAGGACACCTACAACTACTTGGTTTTCCTCCTACCTTCACTTTGTCAGTCTCCCTTCCTGACTTCTTTGCTGGTTGTTACTTTCCTTCCTAGCCTTTTAACACTGAAGTGCCCCGTGGCTGAATCCTAGGATCTCTTCTCTATTTATACTCACTCCCTGGTTGATATTATTTAAAGCTAATAATACCCAAATCTACATCTTTATCCCAGATCATTAGTCTGAATGCCAGAGTTGTGTATACAACTGCCAACTCAGTATCACCACTGGGCCTTTAATATAAAGCTCAAATTTAATCTCAGTTTAATATCCCAAAACTCAACTCCTGATCTTAATTTCCAAACCTCTTCGACCTGTAGTCTTTCACAGCTCACTTAATCAATTCCATCCTTCATGCTGACCAGACCAAACACCCTAAAAGTCAGCTTAGATTCATCTTATTCTCCCACATATCACATTTAATCTGCAAGACATCTTGTGGGATTCACATTTAGAATATATTCATATTCTGATTCCTTGTCAGCATCTTGCTGTTATCACTTTGGACCAAACCGTATTCTCATCCCTGGATTATTGCAATAATCCCTTCAGTGATCTCTTTGTTTCTATCTTCTGCCCATCTGGACTCTATTCTCAACATAGCAATCAAAGTAATCTTTTTAATGCATTTATCATATTATGTTCTCCTTTGCTTAGAATTCTTCAATGTTTTCTTATCTCACTCAAAATGAATGTCAAGGTTTTTACAATGGCCTACAAGGTACTATACTATTTACTTTCCTAGTCTTTCTCTAGAGGTCTCATTCTACCTATATTCTCCATCCCTCTCCCTGGAATCCTCTTCTATACATCCGCATGCCTGACTCATTCACCTATTTTAAAACTTTGCTAACTTTCTTAATGAGGACAACCTGGACCAACTTACTTCACATTACAGTCCCTCTGATACACCCTTGATTTACTGTTCTCCAAAGACCCAAATGGAATCACCTTCTACCAGGCATAAATGCTTCACATATTGATTCTGCCTGTTGCTTGACACCAACTATGAGGACAGAGATAATTACCTGCTCTTTCTTAAAGCTACAATTCCTAACACAAAGTAGGCACTCAAAAAATATTTAGAGAATAAATAAATAAGCAAATGAAACAAAGAGTCTACAGGGGAACTAATAAAATATTTGATACACTGTCTTGACCAATGTGCTCAGTGGTCAGAGCGTTGGCCTGTGCACCAAAGGGTCCTGAGTTTGATTCCCCATCAAGGGCACTACACAGGTTGCAGGTCTCATCCCCAGCCCTGGTTGGGGCATATGCAGGAGGCAACCAATCGATGAGTCTTTCTCACATTGATGTTTCTCTCTCTCTCTCTCTTTCACTCTCCCCCCTCCCTCTCTTCCACTCTCTCTAAAAATCAATGGAAAAATATCTTAGGCTAAGTATTAACAAAAATGTGTGTGTGTGTGTGTGTGTGTGTGTGTGTATTTAATAGGGCAACACTGACCTGAAGTGGAGACACACAGATCAACTCCAACAGTAGTGGCCCGTGAAAATCCCAGTTTGCCCCATCTAATTTAGCAAGTAGTATGATTAATATAATTACTCTTTGTTAACCACTTATTCTGTTGGTCGGCTTTTCATCATTCACACATTCATTTTATTATTCATTTTCTTTCTTGGTACAAATTTTGCTCAACAACCATTTCCCCTGACTTCTAATCTATCTTAGATTCCTGTTCCCTTACTTAAATTTTCTTGTCCAGCCTGCCTCAGGTTCTTCTTGATATTTCATTCCTTACTTTTGATTTCCTTATAATAGGTTCTGGGGGTGGCAGGGGTGGGGTGATATACCTTAACTTTCTATAGCTCTATTTAGGATTCCTACACATTAAAACCTGTATAATCTACTGAGGAAGTTTTGGGACTGAAGTATAGAAAAAGGTAATAAATATAAATAATATAAATACTAAACTTTAAAGTGATATCTACAAATGGGTTAGATGATAATGTCATTATTTTCCAGATGAACAAACTGAGATCTAGTTTTTAACTCACTTTCTTAATCTCAGCTGGTACATGGTGCTCCCAGGCTGCAAAGCCAGATGTGTGTGCCTTCAAAGCTACTGCTTATTGTAAAATATTACATCACCTCTTCAACCCAGATATCTGACTCATAGACCAGTGCTTCTCTCATTACATATGCAATCTTTCCTCATGTTTCGGGAATATACTGTTTGTTGCTTCTTCAACCTTAAGCATTTACTAATCATTTATTCCTCACATTTCACTTTAAAGTCTATTTTATAGCCAAGCATTTATTGTGCATACTGAAATCGTACCCAAATAGGGAAAACGTCCAACTCCCTGCCAATAAAAATATGTGAGCACTTGCTCGTGTTAGAAACAGTCACACTTCCATGGACATTCTTTTTTGTTGTGTGTTCAATTAAGGTTAAAGACCAGCTTGGTGTAACTTTAGATCATTCCCAAATTTTTGAAAATACATGTATCTTCTTTCTTTGGTTCAAGAGAAAAGAAATAAAGCTTCAAAATTAGGATACTCATACTCTTTTTGCAGAAAGTAGATAATCTCTGACTAAATATAAAGCAATATTTATATATATATATTTCAACTTGAATAAGGGAAAGAGACTCTCTGGTCACCTTTTAATCTTGTCTATGAAAAGAGTATAGTCGATTGTTATTTCAAATTTTTGCAATGACTGTTCACTCCTTAGAACTTCTGATTCTGTAGGCAGGTGAAATGGAGTAGGGATAAAAACTTAATCTTTTATACATGTTGCCCACTCCACTGCCATATGATGAATCCAAACTTAAAATGATTTGTTTATGTTGAAAATTTTGCAGTTTTTCCAAAGGTTATTTCTAAAGACAAACTTCATCTGGAACTTTTAATTTTCAATTAGAAATTATATTATCCTGATTAGCTATGTGACAGTTTAACTAATATATTGATTTTTAAAAAGCAATCAATAAATATACATTGTTGTCTGTGTTTAGTGTTTACTTGATTTTGAAGGGAAACTAAAAGAAAGGAAAGCAAGAAACATGGATTCAGATGGACTGGTTAAAAATCAACCAATATAAACATGCTAAAGATTATTATTAAAAGTAATTAAATTTAATCAATTTAAATCTATTCAAGAAACTGACATCATTAGAGATATGAGGAAAATTATTTAAGAGCAGAAATTAGTGGGAACAAGAATAAACATAGATTAATTTCATTGTTTAAATCAAATATAATATAAACATGGTGTTTGAGAAAGGTGAATTAATAAGTGTATCCAGAAAAAGAATGAAATTTGCTGAATCAGAAGAAATCATTGTGGATTAAGAATTTCAAGGTTGGCGTTAGAGTAATGGAATAAGATTTCATTTGAAAGAAAAAATCTATAGGATACGAAAATAAACTTGACGGGAAACCATAAAGAACAAGATGCTCATTTCTACTTTTTTAAAATTTCTTGATTTTTAAAAATTTTTACTTCACTTATAATTTTTTAATTAAATATTTTTTTATGTTTTAAAAAAATAAAGAAATGAGTCAGAGACTCTGAACTAAAGCTTTACGCAAGAAAGCCTATGGGTCCGAATCTGGGAGAGCAGCCCATGAGTTAGGCTTAGGTGCAGGAATGGAAGAGGGCTCACAGTCGGCATGAAACAGGGGCCATCTGAAAGGCAGTACCAAGGACAAAAGCAGAGCGCAGAGGACGGCGCAGAATAAAACTGGAGCACGGAGATGAAAGGAGGCTTGACTTTGGGTGGGGAGCTCTTGCTGCAGTACGCAGATGATGTTTTATTGAATTGTATACTTGACACCTGTATGGTTTTATTAACCACTGTCACCCCCAATGAATCCAATAATAAATAAATAAAATAGAATAGAACTGGAACATCAATGAAAAGAAATTCAGATTTGATATTTATATCACTTTTTCTGAAACTTGATTATAGTTGTGGTTCTAATATTAAAGCATTCTGTTTGGGCCTAAAAATGATGAATGATCTTAGCATATACATGAGTAAGTTAGAGAGTAAAAAGAAAATTAAATTGAAAGAAAGTAGAAAAACAAAACAAAACGAGAAATAAATAAAATATAAATTAAACATGATAGAGAAAATTTAAAAAGCCAAAATTTGTGAGTTTTTTGGTCTAATCAAGGAAAAAAAGAACAAGATACTAAAATCAATAATAAAAAAAGAGACATTTTTACAAATTCTATAAGCATTATAGAGATAACATAATGACATAAACAATTTAATAATAAATTTAATTAGATAAAATTTTTAAATTCTGGAAAAACACAAAGAAAATAGAAAATCTGAATAATTATATATATTAAGAAATTATATTTATTAAATAATAGTTTCATTGGTTAATTCTTTAAAGATCACAAATGAGCTCAGTTGGAGTGTCTCAGTTGGTTGGAGTGTAGGCCTGTGCACTAATAAGTTTCGGTTCGATCCTTGGTCCCCAGTTGGGGCACATTCAGAATGCACATGTTTCTCACTCTCTCTTTCTCTCCCTCTCCCTTCTTCTCTCTAAGATGTCCCCAGGTGAGAATTAACCAAAAAAAAATCACTAAGACCTGGAAATGAAACCAGACACAAGGGTTTCGAAGCCGCCTATCACTACTTGAGCCAAATTAAGCAGAGACAAGGTTGAATCATATGTGAGCATTTATTCTATTATTGCCAACAAAGTGGGAGAGCAGTCGGTAACCCTGGAAATTCTGCTCTGACTCCCCTTGCCGGTTGGCTGATTATATACCAGGGAAGGAGAAGATAACTCTGTGCATCTGTGAGCTATAAATATAACAGAGAAAGGGGAGAGGAAGGGCCGCAGTCTGGCCTTCAGGAGCTCAAAGTCCGATCGATAACCAGGTGGCTAATCTTCTATGATGTTACAAACAGCTCAGCCCATTCCTGGGACCAAAGAATGGTCAGTGTTCCTGAGGCAAACTCCCAGAGGTGGTCGGATATGGGCACAGCAACCAAATCAAAGCATGTCCTGTCCTTGGTCTGATCTCAAAATGTATTTCTTTTCCAAGTAATGAACCCACTGAGGCATCTTTTTACAGCCTTGTCTCATCCTCTAGTTTCTCAGTGTCGGTAAGAAAACTTCTTATCTATAGTTAGTAAGATGAATGATTATTAACCTCTGTGGCTCTCTTCTTATTACCTGCCCTTCCCCACTATCAGAAACAGCCCAAGTGCCCATCAGTAGATGAGTGGGTAAAAAAGCTGTGGTACATTTAGAACATGGAATACTATGCAGCTATAAAAAAGAAGGATCTCTTACCCTCTAAGACAGTGTGGAGGGACCTGGAGAGCATTATGCTAAGTGAAATAAGCCAGGCAGAGAAAGACAAATATCACATGATCTCACTTATATGTGGAATCTAATGAACAAATAAACCCTAACAAAATAGATCCAGAGACATAGAAGCATGGAATAGACTGATGAATCTCAGAGGAAGCGGGGGGTGCAGACAGAAAGAGATTAATCAAAGAATTTATATGACTTATATGCCTATATGCATAGCCCATGGACACAGACAATAGTGTGGTGAAGGCCTGGGAGGTGTGGGGCTGGGGGCAGGTGCAGGGGGGTCAATGGGGATACCTGTATTACTTTCAACAATAAAGATAAACTTAAAAAATTAGAAAAAAATCACATAAGAAATATCAGCAATTTTATACATAATATTCTAGGGATAGGACTCAGTTTCCTAGCACATTCTATGAAGCCAGCGTATTATTTTCAACAAAATTTAACAAGTTATAACAAGGAAATAATATTATTATGTTTGGGGGGAAAATTATAAATATCTTATTAAATTAAATCCATCAAGATAAAAAAGGATAACACATCTCAAATGAGGTGTGCCTATTCTAAAAATGACAATTTGGCTTAATAGTTAAAAAAAAAAAAAAGTCTATGTAATTCACCACATAAACTTTATAAAGGAAAAAAGTAATATGATTATGCCATTAGACATATATTAAGTACTTGAGAAAATTGAGGCAAAGTTGTAAATTACATTCTCCGCCTTCTATAATCTTTTCCTCTAGAATGTGGACTGAGCCTGTGAATATGATATGTTTCCCATGACTTTGCTACTTTATTTGGCAAAAGGGATTTTGCCGATATAATCAATGTCACAATCAATTGACCCTAAAATAGAGAAATTAACCTGGTGGGCCTTATTGAATCACTTGAACCTTTTAAATCCGGGTTTAAAGATCAAGGTTTAAAGATCAAGGACCGGGGAAGTCAGAGATTGAAAGCAGGAGGCTTTGGCATACTAGCCAGACGCTGGCATAAAGATGGAGGAGCCAATGTGGCAGAGAGGACAGCGGCCTCCATGGACACAGACGATCCAAGATTTCCCCCTGGCTGATGGCCAGCATGGACTCAACTCTGACAACTACAGGGATGAGCTCTGGAGCAGACTCATTCCAAGAGCCTCTGGATGAGAATTCTGCCTGGCTAACACCTTGATTTCAACCCGTGATAATACCAGACAGACTGATATTACCTCAGTGACAGACACATGGGCCTATGTAAGAGGTAGTCTCTAGAAACAAACTCAGGGATACATAATTTTTTAATTTATGAATAAGCTGATACTGACAAGCAAAGCAGTAAAAAAGGAGTCTTTTCAATAAATGGTGTTGGTTTACCACATACCCACAAAGGGGGGAAAATGTAATGTCTTACACCGTTCTCCAAAACAGCAATTATAAATGAACCTTAAATCGATAATGGGTTGAATCGTATACCCTCAAAGTCAAATGTTGAAATTGTGGATAAAAAGAGGCCATATACTAAACTTGACAAGCTCAGAGAAGGCCTGCATGGTGGCCTTGCAAACTCAGAGACCTAAAATAACCGCAAAGGATGGTTTGAAATTAAAACTTTTTAAACATAAGCAGTTTATGGTTGATAACCATGTCCCAAGGCAGTATTTTTCCTTCACAAAGGTTAATTTTCACCCTAACTAAGCCTGTTTTTTGCACCTGAGATAACATACCTGATTAACATACACCTTTGTAAAACAAAGTAATTTCCTCTTTTTCTGGGCCCTCAATGTACCAGGGCAGAGACCAGGAATCTTCTCATTGTTACTGATATCTTGTTAACTGTTCACTGTTAACTATCCCTACCTTTGTAAAAGAATTATGTGTCTACCATTTTACTTCTTAACCAATCCCAGACATTGCCCCCCTTTGCCTCCCTAATCTATCACCAAAGGATTTCATGTAACCAATGGATTTCATGTCTCCCCCTTTGATTGTAATCTATAAAGCAAGGTGCAAAACTGCCATTCTCATGAGCATTATCTCAGTCGGTTGAGGTTTTGATTACCTGGCAATTGTTGACAGTTTGGCTCAAATAAATTCACAAAAAATTCTTCACAGGTTTGAATGTTTTTTACTTTAACAAAGTGCTAACCCTCAGTACCTAAGAATTTTATCTTGTTTAGAAATAGAGTCATTGCAGATGTAATTAGTTAAGATGAGGTCATGCTGGAATAGAGTAGGCTCTTAATCCAATATGACCAGTATCCTTATAATAAAATGAAATTTAGGCATAGACATTTACTTGGGAAAACTATGTGAAGATGAAGGCTCTACATGCCAAAGAATGCCAAAGATTGTCAGAAAACCACCAGAAATTATGGAAGAGATATGGGACAAATGCTTCCTCAGTCTTCAGAAGGAACCAACTTTGTTGACATCTCAATTTCAGACTTCTAGACAATATATCTGAAACAATTTTGAGACATTTCTATGTTTAAGCCATTCAGTTTGTGATATTTCATTACAGTAGTCCTGACAAAATCATATAAAAATCTAAATTTAAAAGAGACTAACTTCTTAAAAAGATCATGGGTGTCACTAACCACAAAGGAGTTAAACAATATTAATATTAAGATTTTTCAATCACAGTTAAGAGTAAAAAGTCAAGCTACAACAAGAAAGAAGATATTTATACTACACAAAAATAAAAAGAAATATGTAGAGATTTCCTAAAAATCAGTTACGTACAGATAAACAACACAACAGAAAAATAAAGATGCTTAAACTAAACTGAAAAAGACTTGAATAAATACGTCAAATTAAAAAATTTCCAAATGACCAAATAATATTTATTTTAAATGTTCAATGTCTCTAAGTCATTGTGGAAATTTTAAAAAGTCAAATTATAATAAGGTCAATACACATTGACCAAAATTATTGAAATAAAAAGCAATAAAAATACCATGATTTTGGTCAATATTTGTAGCAATTGCATCTCTCATACACTGCTAGTGGGAGTTTAAATCCATAGAAACATTACTAACTGAGCTTACATATGCATTATGATCCAATAATTTTACCCCTAGAAAGGCATACATAGGTGTTCCAAGAAAATATGTACATGAATGTTTATAGCTACACTATACATAATAGCCTAAATCTGGAAACAGCTAAAATGCCCAATACTAGCATGAATAAATATACTGGCATATATTAATATAAAAGTGCCATACATCAATAAAAATTAACAACTACATTTAACAATCTGGGCGAATCTCAGACCAAAATTTTGAGCAAAGGAAGCTAGGCACAAAATAAACATGCTACATGATCGACCCCATTTGTATCTATTTCTAAAATGGATAAAGGTCATAAGAAGATACTGGACACTGGTAATATTCTCTTCTTAATGAAGTTGGTCATGACACAGGTGTGTTCACTTTGGAAAATTCATTAACCATTCTTACAGTCAATGTGTGGAATTTGCTGTATCTCTAACATGATTTAATTAGAAGCTTACTTTAAAAAATAATAAGAAAATAATGTTTGTTTTTAATAATAGTGGTAATTAAGTCAGATAAGTAGTTAGAACAAAATAATTATTAATATTCATTAAAATACATACTTAAAAATAATTGTTGATATTGTTGAAAGTTTTAACTATAATATTAAGGAAAACTTTTGTCTGTTTTTGACAAAAGTTTTATTTTCATTGGTTGCAAATCTGATTTAAATGAGTACAGCAGAATCAAATTCTACATTCTGAAGGTTTTTCTAATAATTGTTTATATTCAACAACAAAGGATTAGCTCTAAGTATCGTGGTGACTCACCAAGTTAATTTTTTAATTTTAACTCAATGAAGATAACAATAAGGGTGCACAGTGCAATGTACAGATTCTGTGTCATGGAAATATACACTTGAAACCTACATAATCTTATTAACTAATGTCACCCCAATAAATTTAATTAAGTGAAATAAATAAATAAAATAAAGAAAATAACATTAAGACAACTTTCTTAACTAAGGGTTGAAATTTAAAATATCACAGCCAAAATGTCCTTCTCACCACAGGGAAAATTCAGTATTTCTTTCTCAAAGTGTCATCATTGGGCTTTGGATATTTTATATCAGAGGAAACAATAGTGAATTGATTTTGTATATTATGTATATATTACATATACAATGCTTGTATATATAATGTGTAATTTTGTTAATGTATGTGTTTTTGTATATATATGTGTGTGTATATATAATCTGAAATGGAAGATTAATTATAACCTTCAATGAAATATTGGTAGAGTCTTAGAATTCAAAATTATTTTAAAAGATGATGCACTATATGAAAAATTGTGGTAAACATTTGCTGCCTACAACAAATTCACACCAATCAAAAAGAAAATAAAAGCGAGAGTAGATATGAATATCAAGTTAAACAGATATTTGAGCAAAATATTTCAGGGTTGAAAAAGGCCGCTTCATAACGATAAAGGAATAAATTCATCAATAGGTTAAACATTGTAATATAAAGCAAAAACTAATAGAATTTCAGAGAGAAATGGACAAATCTGTAATTATAGTTGGTTATTCTAACATTCCTCTTGCAATGGTTAGTAGACTTGGTAGGCGAAAGTAAAAGAGAAGAAAAACTACTTGTACCATACTGTTATCGGCAGAATTGTGCTATCAGCACCCCCAATTTATATGTTGAGATTTGAACTCCTAGTACTTCAGAATGTGATTGTACTTGGAAATGAAGTCCTTAAAGATATAATTAAGTTAAAGTGAGGTTTTTAAGGTGAGCCCTATGCAATATGACTGGTGTCTTGATAAGAAGAGATTAGGACATAGACATGCACATCACAATTACCATGTGAACACACAGGTAGGAGACACAGATCTGCAAGTCAAGGAGAGAATCCTCAGAAGAAATCAACCGTGCCAACACTTTGTTTGGAATTCTGAAAAAATACATTTCAGTTTTTTAAACCCCCCGTCTGTGCCACTTTGTTATGGCAGCTCTAGAAAACAATATACATATTATCAAAATATATTAATTGACAGTTGTAACATTCTCCATAAACAACAGAAGAATACACCCTATTTTTAACCTGTACACAAAAATATTTACACAGATTAACCATATTTGGAACCATATATGTATAAATAATTCAAGTTATACAAAGAATGTTCTCTGACCACTGTGAAATTAAATTTGAAATTAGGAACAGAAAAAATATTCCCACAAATAATTTGAAAATAAAAGCAATTCTAAGTAATCCATGAGCAAAGAAGAAATCAAAAGGAAATTAGAAATTATTTTGGACTAAATGGAAATAAAAACAAACCATATCAAAATTTGGGGTGCACAGCAGCATTTAGGGGGAAATTTATACTATGAAATGATTATCTTGGAAAAGCAGAAATGTATCAAGTCAATTACCTCAATTTCCACCTTAAGAAACTAGATAAAGAAGAGTGGAAACCAATGATAGTGAAAATAGAACATCAACAGAGTTTTTATATTTACTTGGGTTTGTTTATAGATTTTCTATTTTGCTCTATAGACTTTTACTATGTACCAAAACACACTTGTATAGAGACTTGTTTATTATATTTTTATGACTAGTAGTTCAAATCCTGCATTTTTAATATATTTTTTCAGGGGGTTCCTGGCTATTCTTAATTATTTAGTTTTTCACATGAACTTCCAATCACACCTAATGAACATTATTTTAGGATCACTACAACTGATATATTAACTTAAAAAAAGACATCTTTATGATGTTCAGTGTTTCGAGCCACTAAACAGTATTCCTTTCCATTCTGCAAGGTCATTTTGTGTTTTTCTGTAGTTTTTTAAATTTTAACTCATAGTGTTCAGGCAAATTTTTTGTAAAGTTTGTATCCAGATAGTTTACTTTTTTTACTGTTACTTTAAATGAAGTGTTCTCTTTTATTATATCTTGTGACTATTTATGACATATACTAAATGTAATAATTTTCAATATTAACTTCATATTTTTCAATCTTTTAATTTGTATGCATTCTAAGATTTTTCTCATAATTTTATACATATTTATACATAGTTTTGTTTTTTGTTTTTTTCTCTCTTATGTAGCTTCAGAACATCTCCTGAATTAGCTGGTACCTTGAAGGGAAAATGGCTTACAGAATGTTCCCTCTCATTTTGTGTTTCTTTTCTCTCTTAATTCTTCACCCCTTACCCTGGTTGTTGCAGCTTCCTTTGATCTTTCAAACATGTTCTTTGTACTTTATCCAGTTTTTTGTTAGTTTTTTGTTAGTTGTCAGTTGGACTTCTCCAAGTTACTTTATCTGACTTGGAGTCAGAAGTCTCCTGAAATTGCCCATTAGTCCAATATTTATTTAATTAAAAAAAATATTGACATATGGAATAGTTTTTTGCTTTCATTTTGAAGTTGATTTTTAATTGTAGCGCCTTCTAGTCAAAAATAGTCTTTATAATATTTTGTTTTTGTTTTGGAACTTATGGAAGCTTTCTTTTTAAACATGTATTATTGTTAATTTTTGAAAACGCAAAAAGGGATTATTTACTGAATATAAAATTTCATATATTCATATTTAAATTATTTATGTAATTCAAAACATCTACATACATATCTTTTTTTTTACTATTTTGTCAGTGTTATATTGAAAGCATTAAGTCCAGTTTCCCCATAGTTCTATAAATTGTAGCTAGAAGACCAAATTGAGGAGTATGTGTTAATAATGTTATAAATTTTTAATGTTGTTTATTTAGCAATACCTCATTATATTTTTTACTATAAATTCTAATTTATCACATATCAAAATAGCTATCCAAGCTTTCTCTTGGTTCATATACAGGGTGTCCCCCCAAAGTGTATACTCACTTTGAGTAATTATTAATTCCAATGGGTTAAATATGAAAAGAAACATCAATTGAACTACCAGAAAAAAAAGTGTGTATACATTTTTGGGACACTCTATATGTGTATATCTTCAATCATCTCTTTGTTGGATAACTTTCAGGTGCTTTCAGCTTTGAGTGCATCTATTAAATATTTTCTTTTGTAGAGTTTTGTTTTGTATTTTTGCTGAGTGAGTTTAACCTATAATATTTACAACATGTACTGGTATATTAGGATTTATTTCTATCATTTGATTTATTTTAGTTGTTTTTCTTCTCTGAAACTTTCCATTGGATAGATTTTCTTTTGCTGGTTTGAAACATACATTAAAATTGACATCTTGTATCAGCTAACCTTTACTTATTATAGGTTATTTTGCTCTAAGAATGTCTATGTTCTATAAATAAATGGAAGCTAATTGTACTCTTATATCCTCTGGTCATCCCCTTTCTGAGAGCCCTACATGTTGATATATTTTCAATTTTAATTATGAGTTATTATTCATTTCTTATTTCACAATAATCAGTACCTCACTCTCACTTGTCATGTCTCATTTCTTCCTACTGGTTCTATCCACTTTCTTGCTGTAGTATTTCCTCTGTATTTTCTTTTTTTCTGTGACGTTACCAAAGAAAATCCACATTTATGATAATCCCTGATGCCTGATATGTTTGGAAATGTTTCAACTGACCCTTCAATTTTAATGAGAAGTTATTTGGATAGAAAATCTTAATATTAAGTTATTTTCTTAAATATTTCAGAGACAGTGTGGCACTGTTTCCGGCATCCAACAATATTGTTTATAAGGTCAATGTCAACCTGATTGCTGTTCTTTTGTAAAAGATTTGATTTTTTTTTCCCTATCTTAAAGTTTTAAAAAATTATTATATTTTTAATTTTTATATCAAATTGTTGCTACACTGAGTTTAGGTATGAGTCATTTTCTTACATATCCTGTGCAGCATTCTATGTATTCTTTGACTCTAAGTTCTTACATACTTATTTCTTTAGAAAAACATATTAGAGTCACCTTTTTTCAAATACCTCCCTTCTACCTTTTCTCTTCTTTCCGTCTGGGATCCGTGTTGGTTGATGTTGACACCTGTGCTCCTATTCTCCCAATTCATTAACAATTTCACAACCGGTCTTATTTCCCTTCCTAGTATTGACACAATTTTGTATTTCACTGTTTCTGATATTTTTATCGTTTGTTACTCAATTTATCCAGGTAAGTTCTTATTTCAACAAAAGAATATTATTTCCATTTTGTTCATTTTTTCTGGACCTACTTCATATGTCTAATGTCCTTACCTCTATAAAAATGTTCAGTAAAAGAATGTTTTATTCGATCTTGGTTTTTTTCCATTTTCCATTGTACCTGTAGTTCATGTATTTATTTATTTTTTTCCTTCTTTTCTTCCTTCCTTAT
Organism: Miniopterus schreibersii; assembly: GCF_964146895.1. Lineage (NCBI taxonomy): Eukaryota > Metazoa > Chordata > Mammalia > Chiroptera > Miniopteridae > Miniopterus > Miniopterus schreibersii. Next base: position 61,439,378 of record NC_138106.1, on the reverse strand, counting down.
TACTATTATTTTTTTAAATATATGCTTCAAGACGGGTGGAGTCACCTTATAAGATCCTCCCTCTGAGGTCTTTGGCCAGCACATGGCGAGAGGGCAGTTGGGGGGCCGAGGAATGGGGCTGGAATGTAGCTCCCGTCGCTATTGCTCTTCACCTGGAAGTGACGGTAGAACCACCTGGATGTTGCTGTCTTGGGGTCACCTGGGGGACATTTTAAAAATAATTAGAAAGTCCTCCCTTTGTCTATCCCTGGCATTGGACCCTGTTCCTTTACTGCTCCGGGTATCTGTCTAGTCATATCCTTCCAATCCCTGAAGTTCTTCCCATGGTGACAAATCTTGCCACCTTGTGCTTCCACGTGAGTTTCTCACAAGTTTTATAATTAAACACAGCTCTAAAATTCACCCATTTCTCTGTGAGTTTCATGTTACCTCCAACTTTGTATTATAACTTCCTGAACCAGAATTTTCTAGGATATCTTTATTATTTCAGAGCTATAACTTTCAAAATTAATTTTTGTATGTTTGTTTCTCCATGAGACTGTGAAACCAAGAATGGCATTTAATCTTTTTGCAAGTACTACATCTGGCACTACGCCTGGACTTGTTTAGGAATTTAATAAACATTTATTGAATGCATCATCTACCCGTTTTTATGAAAAAAATATTGCTAAAAGTGAAAAAGTAAGTTAAGAGAACGTATCTTAAAGGTTACTGATTGACATTTCTCAATATATGTTTAACAAGGACACCTTCACATGAAGAAGGCAGATCAATTCCCACTCAAATTACTAGGTCCTCTCTAAAAGTTTCTCATACTACTAACATACCCTACAGAAATACTTTAAATTATTTGTAAGAGGTGGTTTTGATTTTCTCTTTTTTCAAACCCAACTAGTTAAGGACTTGTGCACACACATCTCTATCTCCATAGTTAGCTTAACAGCAAATAATGACATTTACTAAGAATATCTGGGAAACTTAAGCAAGCTATAGTAAATGATTAAAATTATAAAATGGGTGGGTAATTTAATTAATGGGGAGGTAATAAAAATTGTTTTAACATAATGCAGAAGGAATAGGTGATTTCACTGTATATACATGGCCCATATGCATTAAAAATATGAAGAACATATAGATATATGAGCATTTTTAAAAATGCCAACATGCATTATTAGGTTAAAAAGAAAACAAGAAAAAAAACACCTGAAGTCAGAATAATGTTTATGGGATAATATTAATATGTTTAAATTTTTTCTACATCTTTTTACATGCATGTTCACACGCATTGAAAATTCAAGGAAACACATACCTAGAAAGAAAGGGATTGTGAAAGCAGAGGTGTGAGGTTATAGCTTTAAGATGTATTTTCTATGTTCACTTGTTTGGTTAAATAAGTGGCAATAAATACTTATTACCTAAAATTACATAAAGCGTTCAGGTTGTAAGGGCCACAGAAAATGCAGAGGTAAGGGTAATGAATTAGTGTGCAGGGTTAGAGATTTTTCCCATGCCCAGCTTCTCTCACCCATTCTTGTTATCTGCAGTTGCAAACCCTTGCCAGGTAGCCTTTTGGAAAGGAAATGGTTATTTCCCAGTAACAGTAAAATCACCATACCAACACTGCTTTGTTCTTAATGGAATTGGAAAAGGTTCCCATATTTTTCTGTGCCAGGGAATGGGGTCTTTTGCTATATTTAGAAGTGTTTTCGAATGAGAATAGAAAGAAGGAAGAAGGTGGCAGGTTGGCACTGTTTCTCCTCCTACTAAAAAAAGAAAAAAGCTCACAACTTAGGAACTAAAGGGAATCCTACCCTTGCATCTTTCCCAGGCTCTGCTTCCTCTGGGAAATGGCTCTTGGGGAGAAACCTTAAGTGGCAGCTACCCAAGCTCACAGCTCTGTAGACTAAAGAAACAGGCGGATTGCCCTGGTAGAAATGCCCAGAGAAAAAGATGGTTTATAGAAGAAACTCTTTCCTCCCTCACTCAGCAAAAGCACAAGCCCTCAGGGAAATATTCCTCATGGGACAAATGCCAGGACTGAAGAAATAGAAACCTCTGCTTAAGATGCAACTGAAAATAATGTTCCATTCAAATATGTCAGCTTGTAAAAAAAAGAAAGAAAAGGAGAGTTTATTGGAATGTGAAGGGAGGGAAGAAAAACACTGAAGCAGGCAGATACAGAGTGACAGACAAGATCCCTTAAGACAAGGCTTATGAAAACTTTCTACAATGACTAATAGCATTGCAAGGAGCTATAGGCAATAAGAGCATTGTCACAATTCCTATTTTATGTTGGTGATGGTATTTCCTGTATATCTGTGAGATTTTTCCTTCTTTCACATTCCAACAAAAGATTTTTCTTTTAAATTTGTTTTTCATATCAAGTCAGCTATATTTGGAACCTAACTATACTTTGATACATGATTTATTTATGTGCTAGGGCCTCCAGAAGCTCCTCATTATCATGGGTTGATTCTAATTTTCTGGAAGAATCTAGGAGCAGATGACTAGAATGACAATGGAAAGGCCTGAGTATTCCAAGCCCCCTTCCCAACACACACACAAATACATCCCACCCCACCTCTTTCTGTGGCCAAGTCACAGCTCTTTAAGAAAAAAAAAAAGAGGCATTGTGTTAGGATAGCGTGAAATGTTTAGTGACTTGCTGATGGGAAATTTATTGGGGATATTTCTGTAGAAAAGAATCTGAAAATGTTTTTTTGGGGGGAATGGCAACATGTTTATTTTATCTATTCTAAAGATGCTCAGTTTGCTTTCAGCTATTATAGCTTTATTGCAAAATAGCCTAACAGCAAAAGAGGCAGGCAAGTAAGATAGATGAAGTTGGAGTGAGTGCCTAATTGCTGATGGGAGGTTATATCATCGGGAGGATCTGCCTGGCCTCTTCACTTGAAAGGTAATAGAAAGCATACATTGGATCTGAACTCTCTTGAGTCTGATAGTAGCTTATGTCCTCTGACTTCAAAGAATTAGTTCACTCCTTTCATCTGACCACACAAGAAGCCTCTGAAGATGAGAAATCACTTTACGATGAAAATGTAGTTTCCGAGGTGTTTGCTGAATGAAGCGTATTAATAAAGTGCACAACTGTGGGGCAGTTAAGGGACTTATGCTTCTTCATTTTCTTCTCAGATTCTCAAATTATTTTCCCATTCTTAATAAGACTGTGGTGTTGCACCTACTTCAAGAGAACAGAAAAAGTATAAATGACAAACTCAGATAAATAACAAATTGATGGAAGAAGCAATATATTATCCTGGAAGTGTTGGGCACCAGCCATTGCACAAATTCAGAACCTGTCATTTATTATTATATTCCAATGGCCCATACGGAAATGCTTATGGTTGTGTATAGGTTCTGATGTAACACTGAACAGCATTATCTTATTTATTTTTAATTACCTTATGCAATATTATTTCAACTTTGTGCTCTGATGGCTTCTGCTCAAATGAGAATTTTTTTTTTTTTTTTGGCAGAATCCCCTTATGAATTACAGTAATAGCGAGAAATGGGAGCAATGGTACACAGATAACAATACTTAGACTGATAAGAGTTTAAAGTGCTGTAGTTATAGTTAGCAATGAGGTAAGACATTTGGGGAAAAAAATCAGGGGACCATGTAAGCATGAATTTACTGGAGCATGTTGTGCACAAATGTTGTTCCAATAATCACTGTAAAACTGTAGCTCTGAAACTTTGTTTCTGAGATTCAAGTCAGTTACAATTATGCAAAACTAATTGGCTGTAAAAAGATATTTGCAGGTCTGGACAATGTGACTCAGTGGTTGAGTGTAGACCTATTGATGGTTCAAATCCCGGTCAGGGTCCATGCCTGGGTTTAGGGCTCGAGCCCCAGTAGGGGGCGTTCGGTAGGCAGCTGATCAATGACTCTCTCCCATCATTGATGTTTCTCTCTCTCCCTCTCCCTTTCTCTCTCTGAAATCAATTTTTAAGAAAATGACATTTGAAGGGTAGAAAAATAGAAGCATCAGGCTAGGAGTCTAAAGGTTCACAGAAAGAGCTAAAGGGCCTCAATACCTCCTATTACTCACACTACTGTTTGATAAACATTGTAAGTTCTACTTCAGCCTTGAAATATAAATACCATGGAAACTGTAATGGCTTCAGAATGTCTCCATCGGAGAGGCTAAAGAGCTACAGATTGCTTGGGAAGGGGACTTCACATGGTGATGAAAGATGTGATTTGAAAGCACACCATGTATATCATAAATCAACAAATACAATGCTAGCAAAAATAGGAAATAGGAAATTAATTTCAAAAACAGTGTATAAGGTATTCATTTTTTAAATCTTCACCTGAGGATATGTGTTTTGTTGTTTTAATTTTAAAGAGAGAAGAAAGGTGACGGTGAAAGAGAGAGAAAGATTTATGAGAGACTGTATAAAGTTTTTAGACAAATTGATGTTACAGCTTAATAAGGAAAAAAAGGAAAAAAGAAAAAGAAGAAACTACTTAATTTGTCACTAGAAAAATTAGTTGATTATTAGTAAGAAACAAACCTCTGTATTCTTATTCTAGAAATCCTGATAAATATCACATTTAAGTAAATGTGCCCCAACTGGGGATCCGACCTGCAGCTTGGGCATGTGCCCCGACCGGGAATCAAAGCCGCATCCCTTCGATGCACAGGATGACACTCATCCAACTGAGCCACACCTGCCAAGGCCTATATGAATTATTCTTTATCTGATTGATTAGCTGATTGAAAAAAACAAGGAAACAATTATATTTTAAAGTTACAATATGTTTACTTAAATGTGATATTTATCAGGATTTCTAGAATCAGCATACAGAGGTTTTTTCTTACTAATAATCAACTAATTGTTCTAGTGACAAATTAAGTTGTTTCGTTTTTCTCTTTTTCCCTTTTTCCATATTAAACTGTAAAATCAATTAGCCTAAGAACCTTATACAAACAATTTGTAGTTTTAAAGTCAAGTATGATTATTGCCATTATTCTTATTATTTTGTTATATTTGAGATGGCTTGAATGCTACTGCATGCAAAAATATCTCCTATAGCTATAAGTTATGTAAATCTTGACTTGATATCAGAATGAAAGACCCATTCTGAACAGGGTATACCTGTAAAATAAAATGTTGGTCACTCTGCTTGCCTCAGACAGAAAAGAACCAATTCAATGGACAGAAATGACTATTTGTTGTTGTTGTTGTGTTTTGTTTTGTGTTTGAATTGCTGGAAACTTTAGGTTAGAAAGAGATTCAGATGCAAAAGGAAAAATCTGCAAGTTATCCCTAAGAGAATGGTCATAAAGATCTGGATTAGTGGGAAATTAGGTAAAGTCCATTCGGAAGGGAGTTTAAAGAAAATGACTATGACCAATATCATCATTTACCAGTTTCGGTCAGAAAGAAAGTGATCCATACTTGTCAAAATTTTATACATATACAATGTTCTAATGTTTGTTTATTTTATTATTTACTGTCAGTTTCTCTATGGAAATTTGTTGTCAAAGTCTCAAACTAAATGGTGATGTGTTTACTTTTAAAGAAAACAAGATAAAGTAAATGTGAGAAGAATATATTTTCCTACCCATAGATATACTTGATGGATAAAAGAAGGAATCTTAATGCTAGTATAGGAGAAACAGCCATGTAAAAATTAGAAAGGCACCCTTGGGCTTGTTTTTTGATGGCTTTAAGTGTGCTTTTTATATTGCTACTGTGTGCAACTATATGTTTTCATATCCAGCAATTTCAAGGCAATTTTTATGCCTTGAATAAAAATTCAAATAAAATTATCTTGTCTTCCTCTGAAGATCTTTGCTTCTTTTAGATGTCTTTACACTCAGTGATTTACAAATATACACATTTATTGAGCTTTAGCTGCTGCACACAGCTAGATGTTCACAATTTTATATTTTATCTCAGAAAAACATGGAAAAGTCAGAATTATTCTCTATTTACAGAAAAAAAAAATAGAAATGTAGAACTGCATTATAGCTAGGAGTAAATAATGTGGTGGAATTTGAATTTACACGTATGGTCACTGACTCCAAAGTCCATATTAGCCCCATTAAATAATACTGAACCAAAGGCAAGTATCAAGAGAAAATTATTAAATCCAAGAAGTAAAATATATAAGGGGTGAGATTGACTTATTAACCAATGATTTATTGATTTATATACAGTGTATCCAAAAACAATGTATACACACTTTCAAGGCTGATAGTTCAATTTTGAAAATGAAATGTATTTTAATAAACACTGCCTTCATAATTATTCAAAGTGTGTGTATACACTTTTTGGGGATACTTTATATTTGTTCATTCAAATATTCATTCATTTCTCCATTCAGTGCATAAATGTGTATGAATTCCTGCAATATGTTACACATCTAATTGAGATATAGAAAAATAAAGTACATATTTGATACAGAAAAAATATTTTAATTGTGTGCTTCCTTTTGACATAGGCCTCCATTCATAGTCCATGAGAAATTAGCCCCCGTTAGCACTATCAATCTGAGTGATGAGTACAGAATTCTAAGCAGTGCACCGTATGGCCAGAAAAGAAACATTGTTCCAACTCATAGAGTTTGCAGATTTAAGAAAGCACTATCTAAATAAGCAAAGAAAACATAGCAAAGAAAAAGAAAATTAATACATGTCCACTAGAGATATTCTTTCTTAGAATTTATTTTTCTTTATTGCTGATTATAAACACAGAGGCTTTAACAAGTTACTTAATATGTGAAATATAGTGCAAAAGGAAGAGAAGGAAGGAGTTTTAAAATTAAAAAAAAGCCTTTTGTCTGTTGCCTGTTTCTTCCATGGAACACATGTTTTTCAAGAGTAGACTCCAAGAGACTAAAAAATCTCTCAGTGTTTGAACCTTTCAAACTCTATAAGCCTTCATTCATGAGGCCTCAGAGTCTATAAAAAATCCTCTGAGTAAAAACACCTAAAAATTGTCTACGTCACTCATAAAATAAAAAATAGCTTTATTTCTTTTAAAGTTGTCTTTTCTTCATGCTTCCAGACACCAGAAGCAACTGGCAGAAGTTTCTGTGGGCCCTGCCATGTGTATTAGCAGGTTATAGTGTTTTATCGACAGGCTGCTGGTTTCAATGTCGGCATACCTAGAACACCCATGTTCTTGTGAATGATTAAGAGTCACTATAGCCCAGCTGGCGTGGCTCAGCGGTTGAGCATCGACCTAGGATCCAGGAGATCGCAGTTAGACTCCCAGTCAGGGCACAGGCCCGGGTTGCGGGCTCGATCCCCAGTGGGGGGCGTGCAGGAGGCAGCCAATCAATGTCAACTCTCTCAATAATGATGTTTCTATCTCTCTCTCCCTCTCCCTTCTTCTCTCTGAAATCAATAAAGATTATATATATATATATATATATATATATATATATATATATATATATATATATATATATTATTTATTTATTTATTTTTAAAAAAAGAGTCACCATATATAATAGGTTCTCTGAAGTCTCTGCAATTAAGTCAAGGCATGGCCCTGACACAGCCTGACATTGGCATTCACCATCAATAGGTCTTAGAAGTTACTTGCAGAAATGGTGGTATGACCGTTTTCAAAAAGAAATGCCCATGATTACTAGGAGGCAGTCTGAGAGTTTATAGCACTAGCTATTTTCCCCAGATTTTGGAGAGCATTTTATTACTTCAAATGTCATAGATTGTCTCCTCTAGTGCATGCACCAACTCCATAGGAGGGAAAAATGCTCACTATTATCTTCATTTAAAAGATAAGGTAACAGATTCAGTGGGATCAGGTGACTTGTCTACAGTCACTGCTCTATGGCTTCCCATGCCTGTGGAAAGCCTGAGCATGCCAGGGAGGTGGTACACCTGAGCAGCGAGCCTGGGGACTTGCCCCTTAACTAGCCCTCAGTAACATGTTGGGGCAGCATAGTGGGCGGGAAAATACCTAAGCAGAGTTTCCATAAGTGCAGAAAGGAGAAGAGAAATAAAACCCCTGAGGATGCTACAAAGAATCTTTTGGAGAAACCTGTGTGGAACTGTTCTAGCAACAGCTAGGACCCTGGTGGATAACTGAAGTACACAGGAAAGCTGGCCTAGAGGATGGGAAGGATGGTGAAATTATGAGTCTAACCATTGTCCTCTTAAAAGACAAAAGCTGAGGCATGCATTATCTTCATAGAAAACAGGGTGGTAGAAATCAGAGTGGAACCTTAGATCTCCTTGTTCCACCTCTGTACTGTACAGTTGAGGAAACTAAGGTATAAGAGCCTAAGTAGAGAGTGAGACTGATAAAGCAAATGAATGGCACAGCTTAGACTGGAACTAATTTTCTGAGTCAATCCAGTGTTCTTCCCACCACACAACCCTAACTTCCTGCTATTTCAATGAAGTGAAGACTTCTAGAAATTTCTCCCGTGTCCTGGTCTTACATTTTAGCTTTAGAGATATTCAGAGTGGTCTTTCCTTTCTGCTTCTTTCAAGACTTTAGTGCTTTGGGCCTGTTTTTTATGTTTTGTTTTTTTAAGTTTTTAAAATAAAAAATAGAAAAAATTTGCATTGATGTGCAATATAGCCATTATTCTTATCTATGTGAGACAGTATCAAACTCATATCTCGGTTTTATTCATGGCTTAGATGAAAAGAATAAAGTTCTTTCAAAGCCATTTCACAACAGGTAGTATGTGTCCAAAAAATCATCTCTCTGCTCACTGACTAATCAGGTGGAGGGCCTAAGAGTATATACTTCAAGGAGGTGCATGTTTTTTGCATCCTGGCACAAATGTAGTGCATTTGGCAGCCACTTGGAATTTCAGGGGGTTTCCCAGTAAATGAATAGTGTCTTTCTTGGTAGAAAAAGAGGAATAGCAGGTATTTTTCTGAATTTCCCCTATTTAGTTAGTACTTATCATGAGATCTAAAAGAAAAACTGAGGTGCCACAGAAATTGCTGTTGGCGATAATTGAATAAGTATGCATTGGTAACAGAGAGACACATAAGCATTATAGAAAACATATATTTTAAATGTTTTATGTTCTTCCTGAGGGAAGAAATTTGGCAATTTAACTTAATTGATGCCCTGAAAACATAGCTGGAATGTACAATGAAAGCCAAAGACCCCCCACCAACAAATCAACTCAGAAATGCATCTCATAAAAAGAACCTTTGAAATCAGAACTAAAAAATAATAATCTATAGAGACAAGTCATGCTTTATAATTAGAAGGTAGGTACAATTAAATGTAAAGATGTATTTTTAATTTGTGACTTGGTGTGAACCACTTGGCAGTTGCTCAACGAACATTTGTGAAATAAGCCAAATGAATTTGCTACAAAAAAGGGAATATATGTAGATAAATGCACAACTTTGTTACATGTATTGAGTGCTTGTTTTGTGACAGTTACTGGGTTAAATGTTTTAAATGAACTATTTTATTAACTTCTTGAGGTAGGTACTGATTGTTAAACAAATTTTATAGCTGAAAAAATGGGGGTTCCAAGAAAGTAAGTAACCTGCCAACTTTGCCCAGATAGTCAGTGTTGAAACCAAAACTCAAATCCAGGTCTCCTAACTGATAACCAATGACTAAACCACTAAGCTCTCCGGCCTTTCTTTATTCTCATATTTAAGAAAGCAATTTTCAATCAATTCTTCTTAGAAATTTCAAAAGAAAGGATTCTTGCTATTGCTATTTTAATAGCATATGCAAACAATTTTCCTTTGCTTTTACAGCCTATCTTCCAAGCATACCACGTTAAAATTCACCAGGGATAAGGGCTGAAAAAAATCTGAGGGAGAGAAAGTTGTGCAGAGCCAAACCAGTCTATGGTTTACCAAATACATAAAACTGTATAACTCATTATATCTGACTATCCCATTATTAGACATATTAAAAAGATGATAGGCAAAGTTAAGTGTGTGCTCCAGGGTGTGTTGTCTCTTGTTCCATCTCAAGTTAGCATGCCTATAATATACCAAATGATTCATAATAGAGACCTTTAGAGAAGCTGGATGCAATTAAAACATGAAATAGATTTGGCATATTAAACTAATAAACTTCGGTAAATGCCCGTTCGTCAGCAGACCAGCAACCGTTCTGCAGGTGCCCTCGTGATGTTGGCGCTCTCTGATGGACTTTCATCACACAGTTTTATCTTCAGCTTTTGCAGGGATCATTTCCCTCTTGGAATAATGTGCTCTCCATTTATGTAAATCATAGTGAGATACTCTCTGCATTATCTAGTGGTTCTGTCACTGTGGCCCAGATTTAAACGTAATTGTTCCTTTAGTGCATAATCACATGTTGACAAGTTGTAAAGTAAAAATATGAAACAAAACCCAGTGTCTTAACTCAGATACAAATATCAGTACTAAAGAAAATATATAAAGCTTCTTTGTCCTTGAGAAATTTCTGGGAAGTTGCATTAAATCATCCCATAAAAGAAATTCTACCCAAGACTTACTAATTTCCAACTATGTGCAGAGTGCTAAGCTGAACTCTAGAAGTATTTTGTTATTAATTAATTATTATAGTAAAATTTATCATTTTATTTATATTCTCCCAGGCATTTTTAATGCATGTGTTTATATGTGGACATGTGCATTTATGCCCAAACTTAGATCATGTTTTACCTTCTTTTACTTAGATCATGTGTTTCTCATATATACAGTAAGATAATTTAATCACATGTTTATTCATTATCTATTATTACTGCATATAAAATTATTACAAAATTTAGAAGCTTAAGACAGTCCATGTTATTATCTCAGGGTGTCTGTGGATCAGGAATTGTGGTATGGCAAGGTAAATTCTTCAGTCGTGTTGACATGTAAGACTGAGATCAAGGTGTCGGCCAGGGCCACAGTCATGTCAAGGTTCAACAAAGACAGGATTCAATTCCAGGCTCCCTCCTTGATTGCTGGCAGGATTCCATTCCTCATGAGTTGTTGCTCTTAAAGCTAAAGTTCCTTGTTGCTGGTTGATTGTGAGGCACCTTCTGTTGTTTGCCACATGGGCCTCATCGTAGGACAGCTCAAAGCATGGAAACTTGTTTCATCCAAGTCATAGAGTAAGAAGAGTCAGACAGGGTGTGAGTAAGATGGAAGTTAGCATTTTTCAAAACCAATCTCAGGAGTTTCATATCATCACTTTTGCTGTATTCTGTTCACTTGAAGTAAGCCACTATGTCTAGCCCATACTCAAGAGGAAGGATTCTCAAGTTCTTAAGTACCAGCAGGTGGATCTTTAGGGGTAGATCATAATAAAATATATCAATATCAATATCAATATATATATATATATATATATTTTTTTTTTTTTTTCTCTTAGGGACCCATTATTTTTTCCTTTTGATATATTCTGACAATGAGAATTATTTGCTGAAGAAGAGTATAAATTTTAAGGCTTTTGAAACATTTTTAAAAAATATCAGTCTAGAATTATTTTTCTAACATACAATTCCACTAGTAATAAATGATAAAACATCTCATTTCCCCAAACCTTCACTAAAGCAGTTATTGTCACAGTTTTAATCATTTTAATATTTTGATGAAAAATAGGGCCTCATGTCTTAATTTCCATCTATTTTATAACTTAAGAAATTGAATTTTTTTGATGTGCTTATGAGCCATTTGGGTTTCGTCCATTATGAATTGTTCATATTCTTTGCATAATTTCCTATATGGTTGCTGCTTATTGATTGATGAGAATTAACTATATATTAAGAATATTATACACTTTTCTATTTTATCTATAATTAATATTGATTCCAAGTTTCTTATTTGCCTTTTGAGTAAACAAAAGAATCCCTTCATTTATTAACATACATACGTATTTTCCTCCTGGAACTATAAGGCAAATAATTATTCGTTAGTATTCCAATGGTACTGTGTCTTGCAACAACAAAACAAATGAGCAAAACGACATTTAGAACTGGAAGGATTGAATGATTTTCAAGGGCCCACTGAAGCATAAGAGCTCAGAGTATAGAGAGAGGATTTTGCACCTAGAAACAATATAGTCTAAAGATGAGGAATTTATAGAAAGAGAGAAAAGAGTGGTTTGTAAAGTGCCATGTGATACAAAATTTTAGAAAAGAAAAAAAGAGCAGTAATATTGCCCTTATTTTTGTAACTCTAAATAAAATTTATAATAGCAATTTACATTATTTCATAAAGAGTTTAGTGTGAGAGCTTTCTTTTGATGTAACAATGTATTAAGAATGACCGTAAGTGTTCTAATGTTTTTAGGAGAATTAAACTAATGTTTTAGTTTTAAAGGAGATCTTAAAGATAAATAACACTGATTTATCTATCATATTTATTTCATATATTGACTAGATTATGCCAGACAATGTTGAAGGATACTATTTATTCTCATAATTAAAGTTCTAATGAACCAGCTTTATTTGAATTTTATTTAATTAGTTGAATGTCTTAATAACTAATCCAACTAACCAGCTCTTTTCCTTTGAATATTGTAAACAGATTGCCATTCTTCTCATTATTACCACTACTTATTAGGGAGGGTGTCTGCTCTTGTACATGCTACTCCAGGCACAATTTAAGTATCATCATGCTGACACGATGGTTCCTAATTTTTATATTCCTAAGTCAGAATAGTCTCTGAATTACAACTTTCATTTTTATTTCAATCTTTAATTCATGTTAAGTTACTGCAATTTTAAATTATTTTATTCAATTATTTAATTACATTATTATTATTTAAAATGATCGTTATTTGGTAAGGAAACTTTATTTTCAAGCTAACTGAATACACTTTAGGAGCCACTAACGTAAAGAGCTGCAACCTGAGCTGAAGCCAGTGTGGCACATTCGGACAAAGATGGCAGACTGAGCACATGTTTCTATCTTCACTCCCTGTTGGAATGAATTGTGGTATAATACACGAGGGAGTGCTAAACATCTGTCAAAGGAAGAGACCATTTTTTATATAATGCTCTAGAATATTTTTTAGGATATATTAAGTGATAAAAAGCAAGGGAGAAAGAAGTTTAAATGGTATGACACTTTTCTTACAATAGGAAGGAATACAAATACATACATTTTTATTCTATTTAAAAAACTAAAAAGTAGAGCAAAATCACTAGTAGAGATGATTGAGAAAACACAATGGACAAAGAAGCTAAATTCTTCATGTATACCTTTTCTTAAAAAATATATTGTTTATTGATTTCAGAGAAAGGAAGGGAGAGGGCGAGAGAGATAGAAACATTAATGCTGAGAGAGTCATTGATCGGCTGCCTCCTGCACGCCCCCCACTGGGGATCGAGCCCGCAACCCGGGCATGTGCCCTGACCTGGAATCGAACCTCAAGCTCCTGGATCCTAGGTCGATGCTCAACTGCTGAGCCACGCCTGGCCTGGCTTCATTCCACCTTAGTTGTAGTTTTCACTTTGGAACTATATAAATATTTTATATAAACATAAAAAACATTAAAATAAAGAAAACTTAAAATAAAATTAAAAATAAATTAAACAAAATGGTGTGTAGCCAATTGGTGGCATTACAGCACAAAAATATACATATAAATTTATATAATGATGATTATATATGACTATATATGATTTATAGATATGGTTGAATTCATTCATATATGTGATTAAATAAGTACATAAGTGTGTTAATGTTGATAAGAACCAAGATTTTTGGTTTAAGAGAAAAAGGATATTGAGAAAAGAGATTTTTTAATTAAGTAAAAATCCAGTAATTCTAAATTTGAGTTGGAAGTGTCAATAAGAACTCAAGATCCAGTACAGACACAGGTATTTATAGATTCTCCAACCAAAAAAATCTTAACAGCTGGCTTGCAACTATTGCAAAATAGTTTCCAAGAATCTATTTTATCTGCTCACCAATAAAAGCACATTTTTAAAATGTTATCTTTATTGTTGAAAGTATTACAAATGTCTTCTTTTTTCCCTACTGACCCTCTCGTCCCCACACCCATCCCCTACAGGCCTTCACTGCACTATTGTCTGTGTCCATGGGTTAGGCATAAATGCATGTAAGTTCTCTAATTAATCTCTCCCCATCCACCTCTTTCCCTCTGAGATCCGTCGGTCTGTTCCATGCTTCTATGTCTCTGGATCTATTTTGTTCATCAGTTTATTTTGTTCATTAGATTGATTCTACATATGAGTGAGATCATGTGACACTTGTCTTTCTCTGACTAGCTTATTTAAAAATATGTGCTTTTAGCTTTTTTTGTTTGCTAAAAATACATATTTTTAAAGATCATTGGTGATGATATCATTTGTAATAGTAAAGTTAAAATAATAGCAATTGTCCAATAATAAGGCAGCTGCTGAAAACAGCAACAGCAGCAATATCAACAACAGAGCCATGCTATATCTACATAAGTTGTTCTAAGCAAGGGAAAATTTTGCCCTTAATGGACATTCGACAATTTTAGGAGACATTTTTATTGTCACAGCACAGGGTGAAGGGTTGCTACTGGTCTCTAGTCATTACAGGGTGCTGCATGAAACCCCTCGTGATAAATAATGATGTGGTGCAAAGTAGTAATAGTGCTGAGGTAGAAACCATGGTGTACATGGGGTACTATGAATCTATAATAAAGAATGAAAAATGATCTCCTTGTATTCATATGACAATATCTATAGACTATAGTAAGGAGAAAAATCAAGGTATAAAACAGTGTATATAAAAAACCTAACTTTAGAATTTTTGGTAGGATGTTGAATAATAAGAGTACTTTTCTTGCTATATCTACACACAGAGAGACTCAAGCACATGCTTTTATTTACAGTAAGTAACAATGGGCTGATGATGGTGACTGCATGTGAGATGGGCGTAGAAGAACAGGGCAAGGAAAGCAAGAGGAAAGCAAGACCCATCTGCCTATATCATTTCACTTCCTAAGGAGTTTTCAGAATAATGCAAATGCAATACTTAGTCAAAATAATTTAAATTTCAGAAAGTAAATCAAAATCAAATGAAGAATAAGAGAGGCAAAATAAAATAGTATTAGAAAAATTAAAAATGAAGACAATAAGTTAGATAACTGAACTAAAAATATGAACAACAGTATAGAAAGAACAAGAATATTATAGGATCAATCTACCTTTTAATAGAAGTTCTTAAATTAAAAAA
Organism: Miniopterus schreibersii; assembly: GCF_964146895.1. Taxonomy (NCBI): domain Eukaryota; kingdom Metazoa; phylum Chordata; class Mammalia; order Chiroptera; family Miniopteridae; genus Miniopterus; species Miniopterus schreibersii. Next base: position 61,424,226 of record NC_138106.1, on the reverse strand, counting down.
AAATAAAGTAGAAGGAAATTTAAAAGTACATTCTTAAATATTTCCCTGAACTAAAGGGCTTCTGATCATCTGTTTTAAAAGGAATTTCTGATCATCTGTTATAATAAATGGCAAGAGCTCACACAAAAGGCCCATTATTGTAAAATCCTTAAAATCAATGATAAAAATAAGAAGCATGGGCTTGGAGAGATTTATGGGGGAAAATATGATCCTATAGAAAGGATTAAATATTCAAAAAGCATCAAGATTGTTAAGAATACTAGCTGCTAAATGTCATTGAAGAAGCATCTCCAGAATTCTAAGGTTCAATATAGACATCTATACTCAGCCACATTTTCAACCAAGTATGAAAACAATACTTTTTGATAAGCAAGTTCTCAATAAATGTGTCTCTGAATACAGTCTTTCTTAGGTATCAGCTGAAGGAAGTCTTCCATCAAATGGTAATAAAAATATGATATGACAGAGACAATGGTATGTGTACACCAAAATTGATTTATTTTTCTTCTGAATTCACTGAAATATATTTTCTAGCCTCTCTTAGAGTGTGCTGCAGACACCTGACTGAGTTTTGGTCAATGGATGTAGGAAGAAATGAAAGGTAAATAGGCCTAAAGGGCAGACAAACCACCTAAACAATCCAAGACAGGAGGTCTTTGGAGGGGGAATAGTTAACTTACAGGTTTGCATGGAAATTTGTTTTGAAAGGGTGTTGGAGAGAATGGGAAGAAAATTTAGATTTCTTTTTTTTTTTTTTTAATGAAGAAATATCAACTCCAGGGAAAACATACAGAAGACAAAATATAATCATAGTCTACTGTTTGGAGCAACAATGATGACCATGAATATAGTCATAAATTTGTGATTAAGGATACAAAGTCCATAGGTGATTTTTAACAAGGTGACTAAGATAACACACACATATTAATTGGAAATATGTATGTAAATACCAAAAGAAACAGTTAAAATAATCTATGTAAAATGTTTACTGCTAGGGAGCAGTTTAGTGTGGTGGGGAGCGAAGAAGCAGAGAGAGGACTGATGCTTCTCATGCACATTATTTAAGGTTATTTAAGCCTCTGTGTGTATATGTGTGTATACATACAGGGTGTCCCCAAAAAATGTATACACACTTTGAATAATTCTTAATCCCAATAGGTTAAATCTGAAAAGAAAGAAACATCAATTGAACTATCAGCTGTTAAATGTGTAAACACTTTTTGGGACACCCTGTATATGCATATATATGAATGCATGTACATATATATCATTTTGGGTTAAATTATTAAATTTGGATTAATTTATTTTATATAAATAAAATTAATTTTGGAAAGGCACAATGAAGCAGTAATTATAAGACAATGTAGAAGCAACCATTTTTGTCTTTACAATCCTGTCTAATTTATAATGCACTCATATCAACTGTGCACACCTGGGTGATATATTTTGTTGTCCTATTAATATATTTTACTTAGTTGCTTCCATTTTCACACCAATAACTTTTCTTGAAATGCCCTCTCTTTTTCTCTGATCCATTAAATTACATTTGTTTTCAAAGTACAACTGCATTCTCAACTCCTACAAAAAAATTTCCTCAAGAGTAAAATGACTCCCCAAGAAGTGATTTACATTTTTTCATACATTTTGGCACTTGATTAGGCAATATTTTAAAATAATTTATCATGAAATCTTTATTTACCACTAAGAGTTTAAGCTACATAAGAGAAAAAATTATATTGCCTCACAGCAGACACTCTATGAATACTGGTTGAAATTATATTAAGTCAAAGAGTGTATCTGTGTCCCACTCAGTATTCATCACATTTTTGACACAAACATTATTAAAAATGTTAGAAATTAAACTTTAACTCAAATAAACTAGGAGCAGAGTGTACAGGGCAAAAATGGAAATCTGAAATTTTTGCTCTCCCTATCAGGCTAGAATGTAGGTAAGGTACATTCGTGATGATAACTCTCTCTCATGACCATGTCCTTAGAAGCCTGTGACCTCTTTCTGACCCACACAATAATTCAAAGACATTAAATTTTAATTAAATTGAAAAGAAAAAAGAGTCAATGTTGGTTTAAAAAATAAGGTAGCATTTCAAGAAGAAAATATTTATGTCTTTGTCAAAATATCCCTAATAAGAAACAACTAGAGACACAATGTGTTACTACTTTCAATTTATATTTGGAAATCCTGTTCTTCAATGTATTAACTCTCCCAGGAGTACCCTAGACTGGGGCCTCTGTCATAACTGCATACTGTATTCAACTCTGAGGACCAAACAGTTTGTTTCCTCTAGTTAAAGTTTATGATTTTTAGCTTACCTAATTTCAAAGTTAGATCTCTAAAGTTAGTGCCATAAGACAGGCACTTTACCCACTACCGGTGGGGGAAAAATGAGCTGTCAACATCCATTTCTGTATTAAAACAAGAAATGTGGTCTGTGTATGAATACAGATGTAGAAGCTCCAAACAGACAAATACTTTCTCATAGTTATGGCTGTATTTTCTTAAGGACGACTATGTTCACAGTTTGTTTATAAGGAAAAAAAAATCTGCATGTAGAAATACATAACAGCATGAGTGCTACATAAGGCACAATGGCAGAATTTAATAGATGTTGCCACATCTCACGTAATAAATGACGCCATTTCCCAGGTTCTTTTCAGTTACAGCATCCTTGATGCTATCAATACAGGTATGGAGAGAATGCAAGTATCTTACTGTTGCAGTAAACACACCGGGGGAAGGCCAAAGCATGATTTAATAGGACATTCTTGTCACTCAGAGAAGTGAGCAGAAAAAAAATATTTTTAATGCTTTCATTTAATGATTACAGGCTAAAAATTTTTTTGAAGTATGAGTTTTATGCCCTTACCCTGAGATTGAACTCAGCCTGGTATGCTATTGAAAATTGTTGCATCACTCAGGACCCAACATTGCAATATAAAGATAAGATCAGAATTGGTCACTAGGGTTCAGGCACATTCTTAATGATTGCCCATTTTGTACCCTCATCTACTCTTACCATTCTACATAAGTTATGACTAATGAACTTATTAATTAATTGCCTAAACATTTCAAATGTCAACAATGACAAAAATGTTGAAACAATATGTTCAGCAATGTTTTGTTCTATAACCAGAAGAGAATAACCTAAAGAATAGAGTAGGACTTCCAACATAGTCACTAAACCTGTGCCCAGGCAATAAGAGAGGGGCCTGGTAAAGGACCAGTCTGCCTTCGGAAATACAGCCATAAGTGGAAATGCAGGGCCTCTAATAATGCAAATGTCCTTGGAGTACCACTAATCTTTTTTTTTTCCATTTAAGGATTTCAAAGCTTGTGTAGGCTGTTTCTCCAGGTTCAAGTACAGTGTAAGACTTCTCCTATGACTAACCTACTAGGCATCTAGTTCCCTTAAGGGCATCTAAGGAAGAAGTGTCCACTTGGGTAATTTTACAGACCACTCTTCTTCAATTGTCCACATAGAACAGACACACAGGAAAAACCTTGTCAAAAGAATGTCTCTCATTCTGCTGTTTGGCTAGCAGGTAACATGGCAGCACAAGTAGCAAAGTGCTCTTATGCATCCAGCTGAGGAAACATTGAGCTGAGACAGTTCGGAGATGAGAGGTTCATGCTTGAGTGAAGTGGGGTAGTCTGGGAGACTCCACTTCAATGTGCCTCCAGGACATTCAACTAAGTTTTCTTACAGTGATCCTTCTCTAGGTCAGAACACTCACCTCCTTCTGGGAAGTGAAGTGAATTCCCAGCCCTTCAAAGTGTCTTTGCTTGCTCTTCTGTCCCTGATCCTCCTTATAGTTTCTCTCACAAAAATTTGTTATTTTTTTACAGTCCACTCTTCCTCAATGTCCAACAAATGTCCCAAACCTTATCTTCCTCAAATAGAATTTCTCTTTTCCATTTTCAAATTAAACATGAAAGCCCGTTAAAACAAGAGTAGGGAGGAGATTGGTCTTCACATATTCCCAGGAGATAAAATGAAGTAAGTATTTATATTCCATCTTTCCAGCACATCACAGAACACAAAATGAAACTGAATAGTTTTTTTGTGTTTTTTTAATTAAAACAGAGTATCCCTTTATAACCCGTCACACAAATAATAACAACCTCAGTAAGTTCTTAGTTCTTGGATACACTATTTCTAACCCTGATAATAGTGAAATTGCACAGTAAATATTGTCACCTATAGTCCAGAGATTAGGCAAAAGAGGCTCAATGGAGTTAACAGGCCCAAGTGTCAGAGTAAGAAAAACAACCACCTTGACATAATCAGTAGGTTCTGAACCTCATTTTCTTTTTACTAAACTTACTCCTTTTAGAGTATAGGACAGAACATCAAGAAAATCAAGCCATATAACTTCAAAACTGTAAAGACTTTAATGGCAGAAATAAAGGCAGTCCTAACATAAGAGTAGGAAATGATCTTTTTGGAGTAGGGTAGCAAAAGCATGTATGGTCCTCAATGAATACTGAAAATATATGGTGCTATGCAAAATGCCTCTAAGACACCAGTGAGAACTGCAGAGGAAGCCCAACTTAATCTGAGCCTCTTCAGAGCTAGAGAGAGTCTGATAGCTTCTGTACAAAGATGGGCAGTTCATAGAGACACCCTTAAACACTTGCAAATAAAAGTACACATATGCAAATAAGTGCAGACTAAAGTGGGCCAAAGATGAAATGTAAATATAAACCAAAACTGTCTTCCATGAAAAACAGAATGTCAGGTTCACCTGAGAGTCTCAAGGTATTCAGATAGTTACTTTAAATGTTTGTTTTCTCAATCATATTTTTTAGTTTTTCTTAAGTCCTAAATTAAAGATCTTACAATCAGGATAGGGTATAACCATAAGAATATTAACACATTCAACTATACAGAAGGTGAGTGCTAAGGTAATCATGGTCAAGACATTGTTCACACTATTAGCACAAGAGATGGGGATGATTGCTAGAATTATCTAGTTTTCCAGGAAAAAAAAAATCTATACCAGATCAATAAGGTCTGAAGCAAGTTGTTCTTAAACAGAGACAGCTTCTGATTTGTGAGAATCAATAGAATAATATGTATTTAAAATTTAAACTAAATACTCAAGTTCACTTCTCACCTTATAGTTATTCCTTAAAATAAACATTAGATTAAACACCATTGCATTGATTTAATTGGTTATTTTCAGAGGGACAAGAATAGTCTTTATTAAATAAGATTTAATATGATGCCTGAAGAGATTATCTTCACAGTGACCCCGAGAAGATTGTTTTCTAAATCAGTCATTAAACTGACATGTCCATCACTCCAAAGATACAGAGCAATTTCTTGCAGCTAAATAATTAATATATTAAAGGAGTGATTTGATGAATGATTTGAATACTAGAGTGCTACTTACAGGACCATCATAATTTAATTGAGAACGTTGGGAAAAAGCCAATAAACACTTTCTTCAGAACTTCACACATAGTCTCAACTTTCTCAGAAGGTTTTTCTAAAAGCAGGAGCTGGACAATGGTACAATTATTATTTATTCACACAGCAAGCAGTTATTGGAATATTTCTTTATGCCTCTGAAATATGTGACGACTCACAGAAAGAAATATACGGTAGTCACTTCTTGTTTTTGCCATATTCATGTAAATTATTAATGTTTTTAAACTCAAGATTGCTCCTATGCCAAATGTGGTTTAATTATGTTATTCAATAGATGTGTGCTGTGGATAATTGTACTTAATGAAGTCCAGTTTATACTGTACATATATATAATATGTATACACACACACATAGTGTGTCAAGATGGAAAACAAAAAGTCGTGTTATCAGAGTTGAATAATAGTCTCTGGAGAAAAAATTATTAAGGCCAAAAGTTTTTTGACTATTTTTTTCCTGAGGAAAAATTACATAAATATATAAACCATTATTCATGTCCTTTTTCTTCAAAACTTACCAATGTACATTGTTTTCAAGACAAAAGCTTATTTTATTTCCATTATTATTGCTTACTATAAATAAGGTTGGGAATATAAAGTGGGATGAAATATTAGAATAACCAAAGCTAAAAGTATATCTTAAGATTATGACTGTTAATGAATACTTAAGTGTGAAACAGTTTTATATATACACATATATATATTTAATTTAGATATAAAATTTTGGATAACATCAGCTAATGTGTTGTTAGCAAAATATAAATACAGAATATTCATACAATATGCCTATACATTTATTTTCTAATGTTTTTGAAACTCCTAATTACATGGGAAATTCTCTGCTTATTGAGGACGTCTCTGCTCTGTAGTTGCATTTCACCTTTGTCCCTCCTTAGCCTGGCATTACTTATGGCTAAGGGTTTAGATATGCCAAATAGAAAAATCACTTCATAGTTCAGTGAAATAGTTGAACTTTGTTATATAATTCTCAATTTATTTTAAACAATTTACATTTATATATTTAGAGGACTTCACCAATAACCAGTCCCATAGGCATTCATTCACTCAGATGTTTAGTCTCTGCTTGTGAAGTCTATGAACAATATTTCCTAAATTCACAGCTAGGAGGTTCCTTCTTGTGAAAAGATTGGAAGTTTAGTACACTCTCCTCCTAAGACAAAAGTAGTTTCCAATTACTTTTTTTGGTAGGAATAAAATAAATAAATAAAAGTGCTCCTAATCCTGTAGAATGACTATGTTAATGTCACAGCAGGCAGAAATATGCGCCCCTCCCCCAAAGATATACAAATCAAATTCCTGGGACTAGTGAAAGTCCTCTTATTTGGAGAAAGAGTCTTTTCAGATGTAATTAGATTAAGGATTTTGAGTTTAGATCACCCTGCATAACCAGATTAGGACTTAAATCCAAGGACAAGTATCCTTATTAGAGACATAGAGAGAAGATTTGATGGACATAAGTGGATGAGGCAATGAGACCAAGGGAGAAGAGACTGAAGCAATGCAGCCAACAGCCACTTAGAGCTGGAAGAATGTAATCTATCCTGGACCTTCTGCAGGGCGCAGGAGGTCTGCTGACACTGAGTTCAGATTTTTGGCCTTTAGAACTGGCAAAGAATAAATTTCTGTTGCTTTAAGTTACTCAGTTTGGGAAAATCTGTTATGTTAGCCTCAGGAAAGTAATGCAGTTAGAAAACAAGATTACAATGAAATCTCAAAATGATGATTAATGAAACTACTGAGAATTATGGGGATGGGGAAACAAGGAAGAATATAATATGTGAGGGAAATAGACAGAATCGATTAATATACCATGGTCGGAGGGAGCAAAGAAATGAATGTAAAATGAGTGAGGTGTGTTTGTGTGTGTTTAAGAACACTCTAATAGGAACTTCAAAATAACTTTGATTAAAGAATTAAAGAAGGTGACACAATTTAGCAAAAAGCTAAAATAAATTCTAAAACTAAAGTTAAGAACTTTATAATTGGATATAATAGAAATACAGAATTAAAAAAAAATTTAAAATGATAGAAAATAACAGAAAACTTATGGGACATGCTCAATGAAAATACTAACATGGATATAATTGTAATATCACTGGAAAAAATGAAATTAAAAATGGGACACAAGTGATATCTGAAAAGATAATTTCTAAGAATTTTTAAAAATTGATTAAATACTATGTCACAACTTTTTAAAATGCTATTACCCTTAAAAAGAATCAATATATAGTGTGTCCCAAAAATATGTATATACACACTTCGAATAATTATAAAGGTGGTGTTTATTAAAATACATTTCATTTTCAAAATTGAGCTATCAGCTATTGAAATGTGTATACATTTTTGAGGACACCCTATATGGCACACAGGGAGAATGCCTTGTGAATGTGAAGGGAGAGATCAGGGTTATGTGACTACAAGCCAAGAAATGCCAAAGATTGCCAGCAAATCACCAGAAGCTAGAAGAGAGACATAGAACAGATTCTGCTTCACAGCCCTCAGAAAAAAACAGCCCTGCAGACAGTTTGACTTCTGACCTTCAGAGCCCTACATTAAGATCGGACACTTTAGCCAACTGTGATTTTTTCAAGTGTAATCAAATCTTGATGGCATCTATCCCTGAGGCAAGAATCTATCGACCAGACTCTGCTGAACAGCAACCCTGTGTGGAACTCATGAATAATAAAAGTCCCTGCCACGAACATTGTTGTCAGTCCTTTGAGAAGCCACAGCTTCCCCTCCTTGGCCTTCTAGGAACAGAAAGTACACTGCAGTACACAGGAGAGGCCAAGAATCATCCTCAGCTGGAGGCCAAAGCCAAGAGTGGGTCTCTCTGCCCTCTCCTCCATCTGCCAAAGAGAAAAAGCCAGGAAATAGACACCCGTCTTCTTTCCTTATGAACATCTACTTTACTCAAGCCCAGCTCAGAACAAAGTCTAGTAATTGTCTCTCTCTGCATACAGGCACAACACTTAAAAGCAGTTAAAGTCATACTAACAGGAGCCTGTCGGAATTCCAAGAAATTTAAGACCCAGCACATTCGTTACATGGGGTGCAACTCATTCGTTCTTTCCCTAGTCTGAGAAATATTTTCAGACAGTGTTTCTAATTTATCTAGCTTTCCTTTCAATTAAATGGGCCCCTACCTTGAAAAAACAGTTAGGCGACTGTATAGTAAAATTGCTGAAGACCAAAGTCAAAAGAAAAAAAAAGAAAATCTTAAAGATGAGAGATGAACAAAAGTATATTAATTGCAAGGGCTGGGGAGAAAGACAATAACACTGACTAATGAGAGGTGGCTTCTCAACTGAAACAAAGGAAGTCAAAGGCAATAGCGAGACATCCTTAAAGACGTCGGCTGGAGTGGGGATAAAGTTGCTAATGTGCAATAAAGAATCCATTGGAAATGTATTTCAAAGAAGTGGCAAAATAAGACATTCTCACACACACACATGCACGCACACACGCACACGCACACACGAATGTTCCGCTTAGGCAAGCCATCCAAGCAGTGGGGCAAGTTGAGTGGGGATGTGGGACAGGTGGCATAAGAGTGTCACTGCAATTTAGCCAGCAGTTAATCTGAGGTGAAGCAAATAGTCTGTAAAATAACATTATACCTGAAGACGAGATTCTCTCTGCGGTACAAGGTACTTTTGTGGAGGACTATGAGTTCTTGAATTCACCCATTCATGAATTTTGCTTATTTTTGCATCATTTCCTATAATACCTAAGTACCACGGACCAGTATTTCCAGGATGCTTGAAGTTTCAGTAACCAAACCAAGATTTTACCTTCTATTTACCAATTAACACTTTTAGTAGAGGAATATATGACAGAAATAGTGCTTCTCCATTCTTCATGATCTTTAAGTGCATTCCTTTCCAATGAGTTGTAGGTGGGATTAAACCCTAGTTGTACGGAGCTGGTAGTCAGTGGTATGAATTTGTCACTTTAGCCTGTACCATTAACTGTAAGAGTGCAAGACCAAGTGACACGCTAAAAAATCAGGGGCTATAGACTGTGCTGTAAATGCAACAAATATGGTTTCTAAGCATTATTTTCTCACTTATGAAATAGGGTGATAGATGACAGTTAATATTAAAACATAAAGAAAAAGTTCATGAGAGCAATAAACAATTTCGCTTCACAAACCCTAATACAAGATAGAAATACATATGATATGCTTAAAATGCATTGATATATCACTTTATTATAAAATAAGTAGTTTCCAATGGCCTCAAATTCAAAATGAAATATTAAGGTTCAAACACAGGCATTACCCTTTTCATAGCCAACTCATGTACCGACAGTGACAGCTACTGTCTCCCACTCACCAGAATATCACAGCAGCTTTTGTGTCTGCTTCAGTTAAAGGAAGAAGAAATTGAGAACAAATGTTAAAAGTTATATGATTAAAGGTCATTTTATGAAAAGTTTTGGAGGGAGGGTTTGGCCTCATGACACAGGAATTGATTGGCTTCAAAACTGGACAATACATTTTTGTTGAATCCCTGTGAATGAATTCAATCCTATTTGATAGCACAGGTATATTGGGCACTGATTCATGCATATTAGTATTGAGTGCACATGCCATGAGGAAGAAAAATAGTCACATCACAGACCTGGGATTGTTATTAGTATTTAATAGGCTATAGGTGTGGACACATTGATAAAGAAAGGAGAGCACACTTTGGAAAATGGACAGAAAAAAAAGAAAAAAGAAAAGCAGAACAACTCATTTTCACTGACTAGCTGTAAAAAGTTTGAATGAAAAGATAGTCTACAATTTTTTTAAATCTATTTAAGTGTCTAAATCTTTTTATTCATATGAATTATAAGGACATTCCATCATATTTGGTAAGAAAATAAACAGTTTGTAATGCAAGTCTTTTCTGGATGAAAATGTTTCATGACACATAGAATAAATTAAAAAATCAAAATGTATTAAATCTTCTTGGGTGGCCAAATGAACAGAGATTTATGTTTTAACTGGAATGTGACATGTTCTAAGGTACAGTGTGATGATAATTTATTGCGGGCAGGGATGCATTAAAATGGTGTTGAGAAAAAACATTCCACAGTAAAAAGTTGCATGCAAGTGTACAGGGGAATGGGAAAACAGAGTGAAATATATTTCTAGATCTCTGTTAAAAAACCAGAATGGATAACAAAGAACACAGGACTTTTCACATAATTATAAAGATACCGTTCAAGAAACAAAGCTTGTACTGAGGAGAACTTACATTTTAATATATCAGACAGTTTGCTCTGAAAGCAAATTCTTGCTTGTTAAAAATACTAACAGAGGTTTAATCAGTAAAATTTGTATTTAAAAGGGAGTACATGTAGTTAATCTAGAAAACTATGTTAGAATATTTTATGAACTTTTAAATATATGTGTCAGTGTTTTAACTAGCTAAGAAGTAACCACCCATTGAAATTTCTCTGTGTTTTAAGCAGAATAAAAATCCTTAGCTACTTTAAAATGTATTGGATATCTAATTGGATACACTTTTAACTATATCCCCTGAAATATCATGGCTATAATTATGATTTAGTCGCTACCAATGTACCAACATATTTTCATATTCAATGGAAACACTGATTATTAAAAAAAAAAAAAAAAAAGCATGAAGTATACTTGAAAGAAATTCCCTAAAAAGTGAAAAGTGTGCCTGGCAGTGTAAGCTAAAATTATAAAGGGAGTTCCTTAGACCAAAGGTGGTGGCTGTACTAGGTTCAGAAACAGATGTTTTGATTCCACTCGGGTTCAGTGTTTCCACCAAGCCCACTTCCAATTCCACCTGCAAAGACCCTGTACCCTTTGAGGAAAATGGGAGATCCAGAGTTCAGCAGGAGGAGATAGCAAAGCACCGCAACAGTGTCTGGAAGCATCTGAGGTCACAGATAAGTCAGTTGCCACCATCTGTGTTGCTTTATTGAGGCCTAAAACAGCAGCAATCGCTGTAGTAATTAATAACAGCAATTATATGCCGGAGGCACAGATGCTAATGGGTCTGAAAGAAACAGTACAGCAGAGGGATGTGGAGCTGCAAACAGTTGCTGAGAGAAGCAGCAAGAACTATGTGACCACTTAATACGTAAGACATTTGGATGGAAATACGAATGTGACCTTTCCTAGAACATAAAAGATGGTGAGGTCAAAGACTACCCACATTTTCCATACTCTGAATTAAAGTCATAACCGTCTGGTTGGTTATTATTCCTTTATCTGCAACCAATCTAGCCCTTTCCTTGAAATTCTGTTGAAACCAAAAGAATGAAAATCTAAATGAGGAGAATCTGAGTTTATAAACCAAGTAGGCAATTCATAAATGTTTCTAAAATATATATTGCATAAGACATACTTCTAGGTGCTATGGAAAATCCAAAGATAACAAATGAATACTAATATTTATTAAACATCTATTTTTTGCCAAGTCCTCTCTTTCTTTCCTTCTTTTTTCTTTTTTTTTTCATGGTGATGCAGATTTCTGGTTCATTGCTCTGATACCACATTAAGCTATCTATCTCTGTGACCACATATCACATATATACATATGTGTCACTTTTATAAAGAAAAGCAAATCCTAACCTGTAAAAATAGAGATGAATTTACAATTACTGATTTCCTTAAAGCATTTTTAATATATTGTTTAAAAGTTAATATCATGTTAATGGTAGCAGAATATGCTGTATCCACATCTAGAAGGTAGGTAGCAGAGAACATGTATGAACTATGGATACAGACCAGGAAGAAAAGAATTTAGAGGAAGCGGTTGGGTTTGGTAGATTCAGTCATAAATATCAAACCTCAGTTCACTTGAACAACACTAATTACCCAATTTTACTGCTCTCTTGTCTTTAATATATATTATATATACATATATATATATAAAACACTAAAATTAATCACAATGAGAATAAATCTTTCAAGCTATCCAAGCTATATTTTAGTTTTTTATTGCGGTGTTGCAAATTACCACAAATTTAGCTTAAAACAATACTCACTCATTACCTCCCAGTTTTGTAGCTCATTTTAAGGGAGTTCAGATGGGTCCTATGCTCAAGGGAAAAATCAGTGTTCTAGAAGAAGTCTGCTTTCAAGTCCATTTAAGTGTTTGACAGAATCAAGTTCCCTGCTGAGTAGGACTGAGATCTCTGTTCCTTGCAGGTTGTCAGGGGCTTCTCTGTGCTCCTTAAGGCTACTGGGATTTCTTCTTCTGTGACTCTTTCAACAAGCAATGACATGTTGAGTCCTTCTCAGACTTTCCATCTCTCTGATATTTCCTTCTGCCCCCAGCCAAAGAAAAATCTGTTTTTAAGGGCTCAAGTGATTACACATGGCCCACATGTATAATCCAGGACAATCTCCCTACTTTGAGATCAAGTGTGTCATATAACTCAACAATCATGAGCATGATATCATTTCTCAGGTTCTAGGACTAGAGCTGGACATCTTTGGAGGGGTATTTAAAGGTTTCTGCTTACCACAGCTAAAATATTGCATTCCAAGGAGTACAAAACACGGTGACTGAGCAATACTGATTTATTCATCCCTACTTTTTAAAAAAAACCTTCAATCTTGATGGTAGAATACAGGGGCTATCCATCTAGCTGTTGCTTTCTCCAGAAATGAAGAATGAAGATGTAATTGTGATTGTCTGGCACTGGAACATCTTATGGCTGCCTCCCTGGGAGCATTACCAAGATCAATGACTCCTTCCTTCATGTCTTCCACATTCAGATTTATAATCTTTCTAAATTACCAGGATTTCTAATATGTTGCTTGGGTACATGGATTTAAACTTCCATATTTAATGGGCTTAAGAGATCAATATAGCAATGTTTCATGATCATGAAAGGCTCATTTTACCCAGTAATTACTATTCTTGACTGAAATTGAGAGGCAGAGAGAAGGCTTTTGAAAGTAAGCTCATTAAGCCTCAGGTCAATCCCCATGCAGATACATTTCAAAATGTGGTCTTCACACCCCTAGGGGGAAATGATAACGTTTAAAAGGGGCAGAAATATGACATTATGAACTCATGTCTTTAAAAGAGAAAGTTTGCTGAATGGACTCTTTAAAAATATGATTTTCATACATTCTTCAAGTGTTTTATCTACCACTTAGAAATATTCCTTGGAGAAAACAGAATCAGAAAATTTATATTTTCTTCTACTTTATGTCATTAATATAACATATGTTCAAAGGAATAACACAAAATTTCTATATTTAGCATTTTACATCATTTAATAGAAACATATATAGCACACATAGACACGAGTTGTGTAATTGTATGTTTATATATGTTTGTGTGTGTATATATAGTATATCTACATATCTATAGCAATAATCATCACATTCTCTAATTCACATTTTTATGTTTGCATAATTACCTGAAGAAGAATCCACTTAGGTAACCAATTATCAGTTTCCAAAGATACTTAATATTTCAGACTATGTGTATTGAAAAAATTCATTGTATTTGCAAACAAATGGCAATAGATGTAGTAAATGACATGTGCCTATTTTGACAAAGTATTAATCAAAATGACATGATGCATTGCTGAAATAATTATATGTTACTAGAAAAAATTTTCTAAAAAATAAAAATATTACCTGTAAGTCCATTTCCACGAAATTTACGGTATCTTTACATGTACTTGCGTACATATTTATGTTTAATTGTTTTCAAGTATTATTCAAATAACAACATATTAGATACTTCCCATGTTTCTTCATAATTTCCAAAGACATCATGGTTTTAAAGATCTCTAAACCATGCCTTTTTCATTAAACATTTAAGTAATTTCCAGTGTGGGTGCTGTTTCCATGTGTTTTTCTGATTCATCTCAGTTATTAAATCACAGCAAATCTAAAAAATTACCTATAAGGAGATTTGCAAAATATCTGCTTCAAATTAATATTTTCTATAGTTCACACTTATTTTTTCTTTTTTCTTTTGGTTCTTTTCCTGCTTTTCTTTATTTGGTTATTGATCCAGATGATTCCAGCAAAGGCTGCTCATTTGAGAACACAGAGGCACACACAGTTACTTGGACAATTTCTCAAAGTCTGGGCCCTACACCATCAGACTCAGAGTATCAGGTACTTGCTGAAATAGAAGCCCTGACCCCCACCCCAGATTTAGTCAATCAGAATCTCTGTTGTGGGTATGACTTACAAATTCCTGCAGTCTTTATTTTTAAAGATTTTTGCAAGGTACATCTCCTTTACATGTTATAAAAGTATTTTTATTTTTCCATTTTGCTGCTCTTATTTATTCTAATTTATTGATGCACTTTCTTTAGGAATTGTGAAAATTTAAAACCAATCTAATCAAAGATCATTATCTATTGTTCACTGCAGGGTACATTTTCTAACGTGATCTGTTATAAAAATCACCATCTATATTTAGAGCTATTATTTATAAAATCATTACGGTAAAAGCAGCCTACATTTCTCCTCTAATGCTAAGATTGCTTGATAATTTACTTTGTGTTTAAGTGCAAAACTGACTCTCGGGGGGCTTTTTTCAACTTTGCAGCATCTGCTGCCACTGAATCAGGAATAGCATTTGAGATTCATTGGGTTTCAAATTTACTAAATCATGCTACATTCCATAACAAACTCTACAATACAGTGTGTGTTTTCATTGTTTCAAAAACCTACTTTAAAAAAAAGACACTTACAGTTTGTCTTAAAGGGGCAATCTCTGCTAAATCCTATTCTAGACTTTCGCTCAATATAAATTATAATGCTGGGGCTAAAGTCATACAGAGTATGAGCTCAGGAGGCTTTCAGAACTCAAGACTTCTCCTCAATAATTCAAGTTTACTTCTCAATACTTTAATTCTACCATCACAATAAAAGATAATCATAATGCAAACACATATTTTGCTAATCACAATTCTAATCACTTTTCAAATATAAACTCATAAGACTCAAAATCAACCCATAGTAAGTACTATTAAGCTCATCATTCCCATATACAGTTTATGATAATAAAGCATCGAGAGGTCAGGGTCCCAGAGCCAGTAAGTGGCAAAGCCAGAATTTAATCTTTGCAGTAAGAGTCTAGTAATATTCTTAACCCTTAACCCATACAACACGATCCTGCACAAAATGAGTTGTGTTTGTGGTTATAATTTTTCCTTCACCAATATTTTCCCCTAAATATAACAGATTTTTCCCTAAAAATTATAAATTATTTTTTATTTATTCTACCTCATTCCAAAAATTAGTTAAATTTTGAAATTTAAATGAGTAGCAAACAATTGTATTGCTACCTTTGCATTTGTAATGGTAATTAAAAAATATATAATTTATATTTTCATTGATTTACATTTCACATATAATTGTAGTACGATACTTGAGAAAAGGACTGTGTTTTACCATTTTAATCTTTCACACATTAGAGCAATGTTTTGTGTGTAGTAAGAATTAAGAAAATAATGGGATTCAGGTAGCAGTTACTAATTATATCAAAACTCAGAAATTTAAAGAAATGTACCTTAAAATGTACATTTTTATGATTCTTGTCAAATAACATAAAAAATATATTCTTTTTATTAAGAATTTTGTATTTCAATTACATCATTTATGTCAACGTAACTTAAACATGGTTAAGCATTTACCACAAAGAAAACGTTTGTATATAAATTCACATTTAATATATAAATTCAAATAAAATTTTGTGAAAAGTATTTTCTTTGTACAGACAAAAAATGCATGCTTAATATAAAAATTTTTACAAAACATAAAATTATAAACAAAGGAGAAATTATCCATAAAATAGTTATTCAAATGTACTTATCTTCTACACACAAGAATATTCATTTAAATTATATTCTAGAAGTGAGGTTATTTATTTTTTATACTTCTATAGATAAACTCAAGTTTTACTTCATTTTTCTAAAGCAATTTGGCTTGTAAGATCTTTGTTTTTCAAAATTCCCAGAAATTAAAAAAAAAAAAAATTTAAGCTTTTTCTGTCTTAGCATGCCAATTATTCTTGGGTTCATAAAGAGTGTGTATGCTTTGTTGAAAGCAGCAAAGCTAGATATAAATATGTTAATTATTTATTTATTAATGTTATGTTATTTTGACTACTTGAAAAAGAATAGAAAAAAACTATTCTTTTTATAATAACTGAAATATAAACTGCTTTACTTATAACTAACAAGAATAAATATAGTGTAGAATCTATAGTAAATATATTTAGTGTATATTTATAGTATATAATCTTACTACAATCTCAATACATCCATTACATTAAGCATAATATAAGTTATATATCACATATCATATAATATACGATATAATATATAATATCTATTAAATGTAACCACATTTTACCAAAGGTAAAATTTTGAATAAATGATAATATTAATTACAATAAATGTCATTTGCCTTTAAAGTAATTACATTGCTTATGTACTCTTAGTGTTTCATATATTTGTTTGTTTTGTTTTGATTTGACAGTCATTCCAAAATATCTCTGGAGCTATGAGAAGGTGTTAATGGTGTAGAAAATTCTGCAAAGGAAAAGAATAAAACATTAAAAGTAAAATTTATTATAAAGGTATGATAATTAAACTATGCTATCACAATGAGAAAATATACATATAAGAAGGAGATGATTTTACAGTAAGAAATAGATTCTAGTATGCTTAAGAATTTACTATGTGAATAAAAATTATAAGTCAGTATTTTATTTTCAAACCATTTCTGAAATATATACAAATAATTTTTTCCCTTTTAAAATATTTTTCAACTTCTAGTGATATTCTTCCCCCCCCCAAAGTTTAATTGCATTTTCTCAATTACATATGATCATTTTTGTAGTAACTTAATTGGTCCATGAAATAGACTAGGTTATGAGTAAAGTAAAAGGATCAAAATGTAACAATTAAATAATATTTTCAGTTACTTTACCATCTATTTGACCTTTGTTTTCATGTTTGAATTTCTAATTTGGTAAAGTTAATAAACTTTCATTAAAGTCACAAATCTTTGTGTGTTTTGATGCTATGCTGTTAAGCACAAAATCGTTCATAATATTTACATATTTAAGGTGAATTGTATATTGTAACATTTAAATCCCTTTGTCCTGTAAAGGTTATTGTTGGTTTTGCTTTTTTTTATGATTTTTTACTTGAATAGGAGATTTAAGTGACCTTCTAAGATATGAGGTCATAGGCATTTAGGAGAACATGATAAAAGATTACAATCATCCTTTGATTTAATTTTGTCAATTTTATGCAAAAGTAGGGGGGGTATGTTATGCTCCCTTTACCCACCCATATACACATTCAGGGTATCCTGCTTCTCACAAAGTGGGGCAACCTGGCAGAGAGCAAAACAGCTTATCATGTTTTTTCTACTCAGGCTTCAACTTAAATAAATGGTCAAAGATCTTTGATGGTCAACTTATTTTAGATCTTCCTGTTTGTACATTTTTGCTTAGACTCCAATAGTGCTATTGGTAAAAGAGGAAACACATTTTTAAATATTAACTAAGTAGGAATTTACTTTTGATTTTTTTTCTCCAGTTGAAATGATTCTCTTGGGGTTCAAGTAGAAATTCTGACCTGCTCATAGAATTCATTTCACTCTAACCCACAGAGGGACCATAATTATGTACATTGTCTTCACCAATACATTTGATATATTTGCCACATTGTTCTATGGTTTGGTTCTATATGCTTCCTTGTTGTTTCCTGTGTTTACTATGGCAAATGTGTTGCTTTAATAAATCAGAAAAGACTATACCAGAATTTGATAACCAGATATTATTTGAACTGAAAATATTTAAGATTGTTTTTATCTAATTATCAACTTTAAAAATAATTTATTGATTTCTTTACCTTTATAAGAAAAAAGTAGTAACTTATTTTCTTTCATCTTTTTTCCTTTTTATACTTTAAGAATAATAAAAAATTAATTTAGAAATGTATAGCCAAATGCTTATCATTATTATAATTTTAAATGTATGCATCTTCCTGAATATTTTTGATATTTGTGTTATTTCCTCTATGTTTAACTGGTTTTATGGTTTATCATAAGCTCTCCTACTTTGACTTTTCTAGTCTTGAGAGAAACATAAATTATGAGTAAGGATGTTTAAGTCCGACAAATACGGATTGGCATGATATGTGCTCTAAATACCAATTGCGAAAAGCATTTTCTTGTATAAAAAAATGTACAGTCTCTATGATTAAATTCCTTTAGGAAGAAAATAAGATTAAAAATAACTACCTCCTAGGGTTGTTTTGATATTAGCTTAGATAATGTATCTAAAATATTCATCATACTTCCGGCATATACTAAATACATTTAACAAATGGCAGCTATTATAATTATTAATCGTTTATATTCATATTCCTTTAATTGCATTAAATATTTAAGTAATTTTGCAGTTGTTTCTAAGACAAAGAATGTACAAAATATGTAGACTTACTGTCTTTGCCAGTTATTGATAAGTTCTTATTAGAGTTATTGATCTTCTATTGTCATCACAAATTACCACAGATTTGGGGGTCTAAAACAACACAGATTTATTATTCTCACTTCTGTAGGTTATGGGTCTGACAGGTCTCAGTAGGCTAAAATCACAGTGTCTACAGAACTATGACACTTCCTGGAGACTATGGGAGAATCTCCTTGCATTTTCCCGTCTCTAAAGGCTCAGTACTTTCCTTCACTTGCAGCCCCTTCATCTCCCACATCAGCCACACCACATTTCTCTGACCATTTCACCATTGTAATATCTCTCCATGACTATAGCTTAGAAAAATTCTGTGCTTTCAAGAGCTCATGTAATTATATTGGGCCCATCTGAATCATCCCCATCTCAAATCCTGAATTACCTCTGCCTAGTCCCTTTTGTCACATAAAGTAATATATTCACAGATTCCAGTGATTAGAATATGGACCAATTTAAGCCACCATTTACCTACTTCTAAAAATTTATAATTTACTTACAATATTATATCTCATAATTGTGTAACAATATCATTTATATCATGTTTATTAATACTTAAGAGGTAAGGAGTCCAGTCATATTTTTGGTTAATTATAGTTAAATTTTTGTTAATGATGATTTTATTGATTTTCCTTACTGAATTTGTATAGAAATATCTGCTTTTACTTGACCTTTAAAACATTATTTACTATTAATTATGCTTTATTTGTTTTTTTTCTAGTTCTTAATACATAGAACAAATCCCCTGCATCTGTGAAATGATGTTTTCTCTTTTCTGTAAATTTTTTAATTTTTGCATTCTTTTGGTTTCTCTATCACTAACATAATATTCCTGTTATGGAATATCATGCTGATAAAGGGATTGCATGTGTCCTAGAAATTTCCTCAGAGCTATTTGCATAGGAATTCCATAAGGAACGTGGAGCATGGTTTGAAGGAGGGTGCTCAGGCTTTGAGGGAGCATATTCTCTCAGCTCCACAAATTCCACACTCCAAGGGAAAGGTTGCCCAAAGGAGACACAGTGGGGCCCTCTACAGTGGGATCCCTACCATAAGGGGTCTCACAGTCCAAGTCTAAGCAAGGAGATGGGTTTTTCAAACAATTAGAAAATAAATGATGTTGGGAGCCAGTGGATTACAGAAGTAACTAAATACTTATGATAATTGATTCGTTCTACTTTTCACTGTATATTCAATTTTCAGTATCAGGAACAAATCAAGTATCTATCTCTCCCCATGGAAATAAGATTGGTTATGCTAAGTAATCAGGTGCCCCAATTGGACTTGTTCCTTGGAACTGTCTGTTACTCCCAAGGTTTTGAGGTATGTAATTCATATCCTTTGGTCCATGAACAATAGAATCCCACTCTACCTTTTCATTAGGGACTAGGATAAGTGGGAATGCAGGACAAGAATCAATCTCATCTTCTTTACCAGTTGACTAGGTAATGCTTCTGTTTTAGCCATTTATGCACAATTGGCCTACCCTGCAATATTATAGTTGTGAACTCCAAGAAGGAATTTTTCTGCTGAGATGGACTTTGTGAGAGCTCAAATTTTGCATATAATAAGAACCTAGCAATCATTTGCTGACAGGGTTTTCTCAAGTACTGTGTCTGCCTCAAAGAACCTCAGACTGAACTCTTGGCTTCCTGCACTAATGCTTGCTTTTTCATGCTGCCTGAATCAACTATTACAAGGGAAAAACTGGTTTCATCTTTCTACCAATGGACTAAGACCTTCCCCATCTAATCAAAACTGTAAAATGTGGTAACTCATTTACATAAAATGAATCTAATTGGGAACCTGGGTAGAAAATTTCCTTATAAAAGCTGCTTCCCCTTTGTCTCTAGAACACAATTTAGTTTGTTACCTAAATCTATGTCTCCCAGGCTGCAGTTTCTTTTGCTCAAATCAATGTGTGTGTTTTTATTCTTTATTACAGTCTAAAATTAATTTTGGGCCCGTCCAGGTGTGGCTCAGCGGCTGAGCGTCGACCTAGTATCCAGGTGATCGGGGTTCGATTCCTGGTCAGGGCACATGCCCAAGTTGTGGGCTCAATCAATGTCTCTCTCATCATTGATGTTTCTATCTCTCTCCCTCTTCTTTCCTCTCTCTGAAATCAATAAAGATATATTTAAAAAATAAAAATAATTAATTAATTAATTAATTAATTAATTTTGGTTTACATATATATAACCGTTCTACCTGGTGTGATTTCTTCTCTGTAAATTTCATCTGGGATCATGTATAAGTAACAAGTAATTATGGATTACTCATTTTATACTATCACTAAATAGTATAAAATTCTAAGTATTGAAAAGTAGTCAAAGGCATGACTATAATACCACCAGTTTCATAAAGCATGATGTTTTGACCAACCTAGTTCATTTATTAGGGAACACTAAGTATGCAAAAAATTGTGTTTAGCTACTGCTGCTGCTGACAGAACTCCACATACAATATATCATTGGATTACTAGTCTTTCCTCTTGATAGAGTTATTTATTTGAAATATTATTTTTCTTATGCCTGGAGGGCAGACTATTAGATATTCCACTTTGGGCAACATACAATCTTAAATGCCTCTTCAGGGCAATAACTGAGAAGTAGGGAGGGGCAGATTGGTACATTCAGAGCATTTAAAAGTTCAATGGCTCACCAGGTCCTAGATAGTTCATCTTCTTTTAATAATTATTTTGGCCAATAATGAAGACTAATAGCCCTGGGGGATTTATTTACACAGAGGTAAATCCCACTTGCCAAGACTACATTATTGACTTGATAAATTGCAGCAATGCAAAAACAAAATTGCTTACAGTCATATTAGCCCTAAGGGGCCTCTAAAAGTCACAGCTTGACTTCTGATTTAAAAGATCAGTGATTCACAAAACTACCCAAGCCACAAGTTAAAATTTCAGAAAATAGAATTTATTTCTAAAGTGTTCATCAGATTGTGTTTTCAACAATTTACCACTTTTTACGCAATTATCAGACTGGTTTGGTTTATTTGCTAATTTGCTATCAACAATATGCCAAATCAGTTTCTGAAACACAAACGTAGTTCTTCTTTTTTTTTTTTAATGTTTTTATTGATTTCAGAGAGAGGAAGGGAGAGGGAGAGATAGAAACATCAATGATGAGAGAGTCATTGATCAGCTGCTTCCTGCACACCCCCTGCTGGGGATCAGCCTGCAACCCTGACATTGGCCCTGACCAGGAATCAAACCATGACCTCCTGGTTCATGGGTTGAGGTTCAACCAGAGCCACGCCAGCCGGGCCAAATGTACTTATTCTTAATAAGGCTTAATAAGGCTCTGTATTAGTACCTATCTTACAGTCAGACAAAGTAATCAATATGACAGAGTATTATTTGAGCAAAGTAGAAAAAGCTATCTGTTGATAAGTCCCTTTTTTACCTGGTGCCAAAGATACTGAAATTCTACCACTCAGGAATAATTTTGTTGGGTAGAGAAGTTCCCTCTTTAGCTACACTCTTTTAAATAAAAATATACCTCACTGACAAACCCTTTAGGTCACTGACATATGAGTAGCGGGGAACCCAGATTCATCAGAATCCCAAGCATGGACATAAGGGAAAGGAAATTTAAAAGACAGTGAGAGGTAAGGGGTGGGGAAATTGTAAGGAGTTTAATTAGTTATTTGAATATACTTAAGCATAGATCCTCCACAGCTATCCATGGCACTAGGCTCCTTTAATCTCAACTGCCAAAGAGAGGGTCACAACTCTTCCTAGAATTTCCTGTAGCCTAGTTGACTACAGGATGTAACATTTCACCAGAATTTTACTTACTACTCTCACTTTATAGAAGGAAGTTAAGAGCAGAGCTAACCTCATAATCCTGAGGGGTAGATATGCCATATATCCAATAGCCTGTGAGGCCCATTTTATTTTCCCAAATCTTAAAATCTTGAAATCATAAACTTTTAACATTCTTCTTCTACATGACTGTTATGGACCATAGTGTAAATGAGTGGGAAAACCTTGGATGTTATCATTTAGATGAGTTGTCTATGCCAGTACAACATTTGGTAAGAAGCAGTTTTAAGATAGTATCCTGTATCTAATATCTCTCAGTGTAGCAAAGTGGAAATAAAAAATTCAAGATACTTACCTATCACTAACAAACCCAGAAATGTATGCAGAGTTGAGTAAACCAGGAAAGGGGGCTGAGATATTATGGAATGGTAAGTACCCTGTGGATTACTAAATGTGGATTACTAAAATAAAAATTTTAAAAATATTATTTCAAGGTGATTATAATTCTGATCCACTTAAAATACAGTTCTCTGGATTTGTGGGGACCCATAAAGCTCAGTTATTATAGCATCTACAATGTACATATCCTAAGTGATTTCCAATTTCCAGCCTGATCTCAATTCTAAAAAAATAAGTAAATAAAACAAACAACTGAATATTTAAAGAAAATTTCCCCTGCATTGATTCTATTTGGATAATGTTTATTAACTTTTGAAACTATTGTCTTTCTTCTTTCTTCATGTAGCTTCTGATGATATTGCATTTCAAGGCTTTCTAAGAGAGGAAATATCTGCTTTTAAAGAATGAAATATTCAGTGGAATGTTTAACATTCCTTAGGGATTTCCTTTGCCCTTCAGTTCTTGATTGAAACCACAGGTAGAAGAGGGAGAAATGAGGGAATTTATTTGTTCTGTATCTGAGGATCCAGCTGAGACTGCTGCACTCTTGATGTTAAGTACCAGTTAGACCACAATGGTAAAGAGATCAAAGATTATTGAGGTTTATTGCTCATTTGGCCAAAAGTGATGCACTAACTACTCTTTTTGTTATAAATTAGTCACTTCCTCGCTTATTACTGATCCGTAATGCTAACTAGTAGTCTGGTATTTCATCTAAGATCTAGATATTGGCAAAAATAAACCCTACACACTGCTGGTATAGTTCAGCAGTTGAGCATCGACCTAGGGTCCAGGAGATTGTGGTTTGATTCCTGGTCAAGGCACATGCCCAGGTTGCAGGCTCCATCCCCAGTAGGGCTCGTGCAGGAAGCTGCCAATTAATAACTCTCATCATTGATGTTTCCATCTCTCTCCCTCTCCCTTTCTCTCTCTGAAATCAATAAAGATACATTAAAAAAAAAAAGAAAGATATCCTGCTGACTTGGCTCAGTGATTGAGTGTCAGCCTACCAACCAGGAGATCATGTTTCGATTCCGGGTCAGGGCACATGCCCGGGTTGTGGGCTCCATCCCCGGGGGGGTGTGCAGAGGCAGAAGATCAATGACTCTCTCATCATTGATGTTTCTCTCGCTCAGTCTCCCTTCCTCTCTCTGAAATCAATAAAAACATATTTAAAAGAAAAAAAATTGATAAAACAAGGCATGTGACAATTGACAGTTACATCTTAGTGTTATATTAATGAATTATATTATATATTTGTAATATATCATATTTATAAATTTATAATATTTATATTATATATTATTGCATTTACATAACACATATACATATATTTATAACATATTTTATATATAATAAATTAAAATAATATATCTTAAGTAATATATATCATGTATTGTAATATATTTGTGTGTGTCAGTATATATGTTTTCTTACTTTTCTGTAATTTTCTTAACATAAATTCCTAAAAGGGGGTTTCTGGGGAAAAGAACATGTATTGTTTTAATATATTACAAAAAAGAAAATGTCCATCTCATATTATATATATAATGTGAGATATATATGATATATATTGCTTCACATATTATATATTACTTCAGATATATTATTTTTATTTTCTTAATAGTACATGATAACCTATACATGTTTTTATAAAGCACATATTAAATCATATGTTTAATATATAATTAAATTCATATATAAAATTATGTATAATGCATTTTTGGTATAAACTAATAAAAATATATAATGTTTGGTCCACTAAATTGTAAAATTACCCAAAGTTTTCAAAAACTGTAGGTAAATAGAAAAGGATGCTATGAGGGATACATGAGGACCTGCTCACATGCTTCTAGCACAAGTAGAAATCGCAATAACATTTCTTGAAAACAGTTTAGCAATGTATATTAAAACAATACATGTCCTTTATGTATGTATAAAATGTTTATCATGGCAGTTTTTAAAATACCAAGATCTGAGAAATGAGCTAAATGTTCTACAATAAGGGATCAGCTGACTAAGTTATTGTATATTTGTCCAGAAGACAAAATTCCGTCACTAAATTGATGATGCATGTGAGTATTCTCTGCATTGTATACTAATGGATATTTCTTAGGTGCTGAGGGGCTTCTCTTACATTCTTGGGTAAATTCTCCACCCTGTCTCCCTTTTGCAGATTCATAATGCATGGAAGCACATTAACAGCTCCAAAGCTCCCCTGTTTGATAAGCCTTTATAACAATAATTTGAGGACCTCTGTTCTGCATAGCATCTATCTGCAGGCCACTGTTTGAGATGAACCTGTCAATTATCATAGGCCTTGCTTTCTCTCTCAACAAAAGAGTTTTTAAAATAAAATGTCTAGTAGCTATGAAGTTTCTAGGAAGAATATAAGGAAATTATTAGAGAAATATATTTTGGAGATGTATGATTAATGGAGATAGAGAAAATTAAGTAAGTATGTAAGTACTGGAGCAGAATATTTACAGGTTGTGTAAGTTCTTTTCATTATCCTAACACTAATCTGCGGAAAAGTAAGTAACTTCATATGTTTAACAGTGGTGCA
The DNA here is from genome assembly GCF_964146895.1 of Miniopterus schreibersii. Taxonomy (NCBI): domain Eukaryota; kingdom Metazoa; phylum Chordata; class Mammalia; order Chiroptera; family Miniopteridae; genus Miniopterus; species Miniopterus schreibersii. The sequence goes on along the minus strand of NC_138106.1, from coordinate 61,398,517 downwards.
AACAAATATCTTGTAGGGATTTTGAGAATTAAATTAAATACCTTAAGCAAACCACCAAGTAAGTGAATGCTGGCACATAGCAAACATAAATATGAGTTGCCTCCTCCACCTTAATACGATACCACACGGGAATTTTGCCCTCTCTCTATCTTTGACCCATGAATAGTTCCTTTTTTGGTTTCCTCAAACAAGTCATTAAACATCTTTTTTTTTTTTTTTAAGTTCCTTTCTTGTTTAAATAAACACTTCCAGGGTCAAACCATCTAATGAAAAGAAATCAGTCACTGCTTTATGGCCCATGGGTAAACGGTGGTTATTTCAAGGCTTAGGAGACTAGAAGTTATGTTGCTCTGAACCAGCACAATAAAACTTTCTTGTCCTGTTTTTGGCTTAAAGGGGATATTTATTTTTCACTTATCCTCACAGTTTCAGAAAAGGGATGACTTTAGGTGCCTTAAACTCATCCCATGAATAATAACTTGGGTTAAAGATATTTTCACATTTACATTGTTGGAAAATGATTTAAATGGTTTAAATACCTGGTTTTATTAAAAACACCTGGACAACAGGACAGAAAGAACTTGACTAATACCAGTGTCAGAGAGATCCTTAAAAAAAGAGAATTTTAATTTTAAATGCGTTTTAAAGTTTCCTTCAGTTAGGGCAAGAAATATCTTAAAGAGAAATGTATTTTCAAGTCTAGTAGAAAAGACTTTGAGAAAGATGTTCAACCCTAGGCAGATATTCAATGTAAACATTAGAGATAAAGGAAAACGCATAGATGTTCTGATAATAGCTGACAAAGGCAAACAGAGCTCAAAATAACGTGCAATACTTTTGAAGGGAAGACCTCAAGTCTTGACTCTATCTGCTATCTTTCTACCTGACATGTAGCCAGAAACCGAGAACAAATCATTCTTGACCCTTAGTACCAATCAATTCTACCGTTATTTTCCATTTTACTATTCCAGGCTAACCTCATGCCTGGACAATTGCAATAATGACTCAGTTGGTTAGGGAGCCCCATCTCTAGATGCATGTCCATAGGATCACCTGTTCAGAACAGCCTTTTAGTTCTTCTGTGTAGATACCCAGAAGTGGTATTTCTATATCGTACGACAATTCTGTTTTCTTTCTTTTTTTTTTAGGAACCTCCATACTGTTCCCCATAGTGTCTAAACCAATTCACATTCTCACCAAGAGTGCACAAGGGCTCCCTTTTATCCAAACCCTCACCAACACTCATCTCTTTTTTTGGTGACGGCCGTTCTAACACGGGTGAGGTGATAGCTCATTGTGGTTTTGATGTGGTACCTGGTGATTCATGATACTGAAGATCTTTTTAAGAGTCTGGTGGCCATTTTTATGTCTTCTTTGGGGGAAAAAAATGTCTATTCAGATCCTCTGCCCATTTTTAAATTAGACTCTATTAGTTGTATGAATTATTCATATATATTTGGATATTAACCCTTTACCAGATATGTGGTTTGTAATTATCAATCAGCCATAAAAGAAGGAAAATCTGCCTTTGGTGACAGCATGATGGACCTTGCCTTGAGGACATTATGCTGAATGCAGTAAGTCAGACAGAAAAGACAGATACTGTATGATCTCACTTACATGTGGAACCTAAAAAAGAGCAAACTTGTAGAAGCAGAAAGGAGAATAGCGGGTGCCAGGGGCTGGGAAAAGGGTTGGAGAATTGGGGGGATGCTGGTCAAGGGGCCTAAGCTTCTGGCTATAAGATGAATGAGTTGTAGACATCTAATGCACAGAATTATGATGACAGTCAACAACATTGTACTGTATACTTATAAGTTGCTAGGAGAGCCCAGCCAATGTGACTCAGTGGTTGAGCATCGACCTATGAATGAGGAGGTCACCGGTTAGATTCCCAGTCAGGGCACATGCTGGGTTGCAGGCTGGATCCCCGGTAGGGAGCAAGCAGGAGGCAGCTAATCAATGACTATCTCTCATCATTGATGTTTCAAATTAATTCAAATTATTTAACGGTATCCAAAGTTCTTCTCAACTGAAGTATTATCTTCCTAGTATATGTTGTAGATTGGAAATTTAAACTAACTTTGAAGAAAAAAGCGAGTTCAAAAAAGTATAAAACCATGGGAAGGTTTCAAAGTGGTTGCCTCAGTGCCTTGTAAATAGTACACCTTTGATAAATGTTCACTAATTAAATTTAATTGAGCATTCTTTCTTATTTCTTCCTGCCTAAATATTCTTTTGCTACATACCTTTCAGGATGCTTTTCTTGCCATGGCCTTTGCTGTGAAACTCACATTTTTACCATATCACTGTTCCCCCACCCGCCACTCCAGCTGTGGAGCCATCTGTGAAAATTTTATCCAGAGGGGCCTCTCTGTATACTTTTCTCTGAAGCCTTGTTACTGATCCTCTAAAAAGAAAGACGTAAATTCAGCCTAGTTTTTTAACTGATTGAAAAAGGTAAGGGTAGGGGAGACAAATGAGTTAGTTCACTAAAAGAAGGCAGAAGAAGAAACAAGAGGTGCTTTAGTCTGTGGCTGACACTAGGATTTTTAAGATTATATAAAATACACCTATTACTGAGATGGTTAGTTTCTTTATAAAAATACATTTCTACAACTATGAATATAAGAAATTGTATATCCTCCAATTGCCTAACTTTGATTATAATTATTTTCTTTTTTTGAATATATTTAAAGCAGTTTTAGGTTTATGACAAAATGGAGAGGAAAGTTTAGAGATTTCCCACATACCCTAGGTTCCCACACATGCATAGCCTGGCATTATATATCAAAGTCAATTACAAGAATAGTATATTTTTATAAAGGATGAACCTACACTGACATCAAAATCACAAAGTCCATAGTTTACACTAGAGTTCTCTCTTGGTGTTGTACATTCTATGGGTTTAGACAAATGTAAATAATGTGTATCCACCATTATAATATCACAGAAAGTATTTTCATTGCCTTAAAAATCCTTTGTGTTCTGCCTGTTCTCCCCTCCATCCCCAGCCCACACTTTCTATTGCCTGCATAGCTTTTCTTTGTTGTTTGATTTGTTTTATTTTATTTATTTTTTATTAAATTTATTGGGATGACATTGGTTAATAGGATCATATAGGTTTCAAATGTACATTTATAGGATACAAAATCTGTATATTGTACTGTGTGCCCACCACCCATAGTCAAACCATTTTGCATCACCATACAGTTTTGTCTTTTTCAGAAAGTCATTTAGTTTGAATTCTACAATATATTGCCTTCTCAGATAGGCTTATTTCACTTAATAACATGCATTTAAGATTTTCTCCCTTCTTTTCTGGGGTTGACAGCTTTTTTTAAAGCACTGAATAACATTCTATCACCTGGATGTACCATAGTTTATTCATACATTCACCAACTAAAGGACATTTTGTTTGCTTCCAAGATTTAGCAGTTATGAATAAAGCTGCCATAAACACCCATCTACAGGTTTTTGTGTGGACATGTTTTCAATTTTCTTGGGAAAATACAAAGAAGCAGAGTTTCTGGATCATATGGTAAGAATATGTTTAGTATGTTTAGTTTTGTAGGAAACTGCCAAACTGTCTTCCAAAGTGGCTGTGTCATTTTGCGTTCCCACCAGCAATGAGCTCCTTTTGCTCCACATTCTCACTGGCATTTGGTGTCAGTGTTCCAGACGTTGGCCATTCTAACAGATGTATAGTGATATCTCATTGATGTTTTAATTTGCACTTTTCCTGATGACATATAATGTGGAGCATCTTTTCATATACTTACTTTCCATCTGTATGTCTTCTTTGGAGAGGTGTCTTTAAGGTCTTTGACCCATTTTTTTTTTTTTCCCAATTGCTTAGTTTTTTATTGTTGAGTCTTGTTAAGAACAGAGTGCTCTATGTAATTTTGGAAATTTGCCTCTTCCCTTCGCCCTTCTGGAAGCATGAGAGGGTTTTTCTTTAACATTTACTGCGGGAATTTGGTCACGTTCCTGGGTGTAAATCTCACAGTATTGTGGAGGTGCCCCGGTGACTGGGTGTCCCTGGAGTATTTCAGGCTCAGAGTTTTCCACTGAGTCTCAGCACTTTGTTAACTACAGTTTATGTTCTTCTACCTGGGCCTTGAGTCACACAGCGATTTCCACTCCTGAGCTTCTGCTCTGGTAAGCTGCTGCTCTCTCCATTTATCTGTCTTTCCCTCCTATCTTGGGAGCTCAGGTTTGCCCTGTGTCCTTCCCTCTTTTACGGATTCAAGGTGAATTGTTTTTTCAGTCTGTTCACTGTTTTACTTGTTGTTAGGACTGAGTGGCAATTTCTAAGCTCCTTACATGTGAAATTGGAAACTGGAAATCCTCATTTATGCTTTTTAAAATATAACACTACTGTTGTTATACAAACAAAATGTGGTCCTTATTCTAAGTTAAGTCACGCATCACACATACACACATACACAGACACCTCATGTCTATATGGCCCCTGAAATAGGAAAAAGAGCATTTTTGGATGCTGAAGGCCTCTAAAACTCAGTTTCCTTTTCCTTTTTCTATATTTAATTGGTCTCCACCTCTATTCATTTGTTAGTGTTTTTTGTTGTTCTGAAGTATCTTTTTCCATTCTGTCCATCTATTACTTCAAGATGAAATAAAAGCTCCCTTCCTCCAAGAAGCCTTCCCCAACATCTGAAATCTTAAGTGACCAATCTCTCATTAAACTCCTGTGACACTTTTGTATGTGCCATTCATTTAGCACTTTATTTCCGCTCTTCATTTTACACAGATATTTTTCTGTTAACATCCATCTATCCATTACCTAATTGTAATTCAATGGTAGTTGCCAAATATTGGTCATGTTACTATACCCAATGTCAATGGAAGTTTTCACAAATGTCTTGATGTTTCATAAGACTTAGTTGACTATAAAAATGATGAGGAGCAGTGGAAGACTAAGGAAAAGTCATAGGCACCTCAAGTGACTCTGTGACAATGTTTCTCAAAGTGTGGTTTGCAGAAAACTCCTGAAAATATATTAAAATGCTGATATGATGGTCCTCCTTAAACCTTTGAAAACAATATCTGGAGGCATAGCAGAGGATCTACATTTTTAACAAGCACTTCTGTGTGATTCATATGTACTCACTGCTTCATTGACGGACCAGTTAGCCATGGAATCCCACAACTGGAAAAGCTTTAAAGTTTATCAAATTGAACTTCTCACAAAAAGCAAGTTTAAAATGGTGAACGCACATGCATTGTATTAATGAGTAATAGCAGAACTAAAATCTGGTCACGTGGAACTTCCCCGATACCTCACATCACACTTTGTAGTGTCTTATGCTACCTCCACTGAAAAGCTAAAACTGCATGTACCATACAAATAATTCAATGTCATATCTGACAATGAAGAACCTGCTATTTTCAAGCAACTTTCTAGATGGTGTTACAGAAGAATTTTGAAAAAGAGAGATATTGATTTCTTTTTTTTTCTTTTCTTTCTTTTAAACATATCTTTATTGATTTCAGAGAGAGGAAGGGAGAGGGATAGAGAGAGATAGAAACATCAATGATGAGAGAGTCATTGATCGGCTGCCTAGCCCTCAACCCGGGCATGTGCCCTCACCAGGAATCGAACCCTGATAGCCTGGATCCTAGGTCGATGCTCAACCACAGAGCCATACCTGGCCGGGCTTGATTTCTAATATCACTATTTTGCTTACAAAGAAGTTTTCAGAATAATTTTAAATGTTAGAAACAAATTAGGTGAATGTAATTTTTTAGGGAATTCAAGGCTTCAAAGAAAACAAGAAATTTCCGATTAGACTCTTTACCAAACCCAGCTGATGGAGCCAAGTGTTTTCACCTCTCACACCCAATTTCAATTACGTTGTCTATTGCTATATGCTATTCTGTTCACCCGCTATGGATGAATCAATTTCTACAATTAGAGATGGTGCTATACATCAACTGACAGAAGCAAAGAAAGAATAAAAACATACCCACCAGCTGGAGAAAGTGGCAGGTTGTGGGTGCATAACAAAGTCCATTACACCTAGCCGTTAAGTTGGACAATTAATACGTACAGCTTAAATTTTTCATCTTCATATGAGCCCAAGTAAATATACACTGATCTCTCTCCCTGAATTGTCAAGGCAGCTGTTGGCATACAGCTAGCTTCACAGGTATAAAAATATGCTGAATTATCCATCAACTAATTGCAATAGTTGGCTGAAGCAGAGGTGAGCTCCGAATGGCCAACCAGACAGCCACACAAACATCCTATCATTTTAAAAAAGAAAACAAAGGACAACATTGTTGACTGATTTAAAGAAAAAGGTCACTGTGGTACATACAAAAACTAAAGAAATTATAAAATGTAGATAATTTGCCATATTGACAGAAGCAAAATTAAGAGATTTAGTTTCCCATACCCATTTAATTCACTAATGTCCCTACTGAAACCATTAGCAGGGTGGCATTTGCTGTAATTGTAATTTTTTTCCTACATGTGCTTAATTTGCAGGAAGTTTAGCATCTGTGTAGCTGCTCATCTGACAACCCCAGAGACTAAAGTCTGTTTATTGGCAGAAGAGAAAGGATGAGACAGCCTAAAAGTCTAGGCTAACGTTATCACCTTTGTCATGCATGTTTTTCCTCAATCTGGAGACTAGTGGGCTGGAAGAAAAGAGTCTGTGAGACCATTAGACAATAACTATCCTTGTCTCTAAAAGTATTCTTTTGGGGCTGGGCATGATAAAATAAATCAAATTTTGTGTTAATTTCAAGACAAGGTATTTTCCCTAGCCAGGTCTTTTTAAAGACAAAATAACCAGAAATCAAGGGTTTGATATTACTAGAAAATGTTGAAATAGACTCCTGTGACACCAGACACAGGTTTCCTGATTTTCTTGCTAAAACTTGTTTTTGTTAGAGAGACAATGTAGTATGTACGAGTCAAAAACCAGGCTGTCATCAGTTCTCAGTGTGGAACCCTGCTTTCAACAGTGACCATGGCATTGCCACATTATTTCACCTTTCTGTCTCATTTCCTTTTTTCCCAAACTAGGGAATAATTATTAGTACCTATATCATAAGATTTTGTGAGTATTAAATGATTTAATACATGTACACCACTTTAAATAATGTTTGGCACAGGAAGGAGAAAATGCCATGTTAGCTATTATTGCTATTCTCATAAAACAAAATGAATAGGTAGCTTAATGGTTACTTTACCTTAAAGTGTGTCTTTTTATGACATAAATATGGAATTTCTCCACATTTGCCAATTAATATTTGGGGAGAAATAAGTCCATTCTTGTGCTCTTGCTTAAATCTTAATTAAAAATTAACTTTATAATGTGGGATTATCAACTTTTCCTTCCCTTTGACCAAGTCCCATTCTCTCTCTAGGTAGGTGCACATGAAGATGAAACTAATCCTTTACACCACTTTGTGAGTTTACGGAATGAGGTGATCACATGTGGCTGAGGATGGTCCCTCATGTTTACTGTTGAGTTTTTTTGACTATGTTTCACATCCACTGGGACTATAGATTTTTTATCTCTTGCTAATTCTACTAGCACCTGCACAGCATTGATTTCTTAATCTTCATTTGGTCCTTACTTAAAAAGGAGTCAGAATAATTGATTTTGGACAGAACCAGCTACATGATTTGTGGGGGGAGAGAAAGTGAAAAATGAGACTATGGGTCCCTTGTTTAAAATTATTAAGAATTTTAATGCAGTGACAGCAAAACATTAAACCAAGTAGAGTTCCTCCTGAGTGGAAGGTCACATGGCCATAAAGTTGGCCTTGATTTGAGGTGTTTGACCTCTTATTCAGAATTTAAACTAATTAATCTGCAGTACTTGCATTGCTGTCTTACCAATAAACTTTTGTTGTTTTTGTTTTTGTTTTCTGCCATAGGGACATAAACTCTTATTAAAGGTATTTTTACAGACTTGAAATTGCAAAGTAAGTATCTTTATTTTTTATAAGCTATGAATTTCTCTGACTTTTCAGGACATTCCTTGAATATTTTAGAAAGAGAAAATACCAAAAAAAATTTATATAGGCTTCATAACCAAGCAGAAATTCTTTATCTGAATTCTGAAAAAAAAAACTACTGGGTGGAAGAAAAAAAACATTAGCAGCAATATATAATATCATTAACCATCCATCATTTCAAATGATAATGCTCAGCTTGCAACATTATAATTATTTCCAAGGGAATCAATTGAGAAGGTTATGTTGTAAAGTAAAACAACTAGAGAAAATTCTAATGATAACTAAAAAATAACTATATATATATATATATATATATATATATATATATATATATATATATATATATATATATAAAGAAAAAAAGAAAGTGGTATGTCCGAGGACCTGCAAATTCTCTTTTCATCTAGCTTCTGTTTATATCATGTTAATATTTTTGCCGATTGATCAAATGCTTTTAATACTTACTCCCGTTTATTAACATGAAGCTTTAATTCTTTTGATTCTAATGACAAAAATCAAAATAATTTTTTTGACATTTTCTTAATTTTTCAGTTATTTTCTCCTCCTTTATTTTTATTCGGAGATGTTTATATAAAAAGATAATATCATTAACCATTCATCATTTCAAATGACAATGCTCAGCTTGCAACATTATAATTATTTCCAAGGGAATCAATTGAGAAGGTTATGTTGTAAAGTAAAACAACTAGAGAAAATTCTAATGATAACTAAAAAATAACAATGATGGCCTTAGATTGCTATATATCAATTTACAGAGTATTGGTAACACAAGAAATACAGCTATAGTTTTAAGGCAAAGACATAAACTCAACCTTTCAGGTATCACTGCTCTATAGGATAAGTTTATAAAGGATGTTACATACATTTTATGTATATATTCAAAAGAGTCCTATGAGAGCATTATTATTATATCCCACTTTATAGAAGATGAAGCTCAGAGAAGTTCAATCATATTCTCCAATGTCATACAGTTAATGCAAAAATGTCCTTTAAGGTCATGTGGGAAAGGATATTAGAATCTATGAGCAGAAGTGGCATCTTTGCAGCGGTTTACAAGGAGTTGCTCGGAAACTTAGAGAGAATGCATGATTGGTTCACAAAGCATAAAAGAAAACTGCCACAGTCTATTCATTGATTAATTCGTGTTTGCACCCATTCACACATTTATTCAAACATTCCTTCCTTCAGTAAATGCAGTCTGATGAAAACCATGACCAATGCAGGTGGCTGTATTAGTCAACTAAAAGTAGTAACTTGAATTCATTCTTGACTTTTCTTGACAGTTTCATCATTGTGAAGCTCAGAGGTGATGAAAACACTCCTGCCCTAAATGGAATTCTGCCAAAGAGGAAGAATATTTGCTGAAGTGGAAGTGGTAGGTATTGTATGAAGAAGGGGAGCGAGCAGGAGGTATCAGGATTTTTAAAAACTTTTTTCTCATCCTTGGCTGCAAATTAGAATAACCTGAGTAATTTGTTTATTAAAAAAATGTACTCATGGAACCTTTTCCCAGATGTTTTGGTTGAATTAGTTTAGGGAGAGGCTCAGGTGAGCGTGAATATATTTGTGTTGTCCCCATGCACACATGGCTTGAAAGAGGAAATTCTAAAAGGATAAACCAGAAACTACTGAAAACAGTGCTCAAATGAGGAGAGTGGAAAAAAGAGAGCGAGACTAGACCTGGAAATGCAAGTGTGCAAGAAAACACTTCGAGTTGTGATTTTTGAAACATGTAAACTGTTTTATATATTTCTAAAATAAAATTAAATAAATATAAGTAAACAGAAACTAGTAGGCCCAGCATCCTAATGATACACTTAGTAACCTATAGTCTAAGATAAAAAAGAAATGCACAGACATTGTAATATATATAAAAGATTCACTTAGCATGTTTATTTTGATCATGATATTGGTATAGCAATTGTTAAACTTATTGTTTTAGTGTAAGATACACCAAAATAAATGTAATTATACTTCTGGTAGCCAGAGTTGTCACCATAGGGAAAGAACTGTATAAATATGGAATAAAAAAATGAGAAATAACTCTGTGGTGTTAGAGTTGAATTGAAGCTATTAATATAAAATTATGCTTAGTTATATTTCCTATATGTCTGTCCACTGAAAGGATCTAGAAGCAATATAACCATAGTAGCCATGGGCACACATATTAACCAGATCAGGTGTCTCATCACCACTAAAAGGAATAAGAAATCCTTAAAAAATTAGCTGAGTTAGAAATAACTTCTTTTCCAGAAAGCAAGGAAGATATCAGAGGAAGATAGGAACATCTTTATCCAGCTTGACGGAAATCCCAGGGACAAATAAGGAATAATCTGATCATAGAAATAATGACTGTAATAGATTATAACACAATGAATAAAATAGATGCCCATTAATTCTCTGTGATAATCAAAATAAGGAGGAGGAACATAAAGAACACGTTCTTGTTTTTAAAAAAATGTTTGCTAATAAATGTAGAGGAAAAGAGAGAATTTTAAAAAGTTACCACCAATATAATAATTGATTCAGGCAAGAATTGTCACTGACTCCTAACACCATTAGGATATTTTCACAGCCTTAAATAATCACTCTACATATGATTTATTCAATATAAAGAGGAAAATGTAGCTTTATAATGGAGAGCTCTGGTAGAAAACACTTTAAACAAAAGATCAAGTTTAACACCACCAGCAGTGGGACAGAGGCCATGATGTGTTTCCTGATGTGATGAAATGTCATGTATTCAACTTAATGTCCAACCCGAATCGAATGAGAAAATCATCAGACAAGTAGAACATTTTATGAATCATCAAAGACCTGAAATTTCCAAAATTTCAATATTATTGCAAAAAATAATAATAATAATAAAAGAAAGAAAAAAAGAAAAGAGAGAAAACAGCCTAGAGACTGTTGTAAAGTGAAGGAGGTAATTAGTGATATATCACAGCCCAATGTAATGTATGACTTTTGATTACCCTCTTAGATAGGAAATTTTAAATGTGTGTGTGTGTGTCTTTGAAAAGTTGGAGATAAACAAACTAATTGGAACATAAACTACATGACAGATTATATTATTTTATCAGTGTTAAATTCTTAGATATGAAAATAATTATTGCTGTTAAATTTAGATATGATAATGACATTACTTTATAGAAGAAAATGTCCTTATTCTGAGACATATTCTGAAATATTTAGAGCTGAAAATACAAAAACTTCCTGTGTATGTGCACGTGTGTGTCTATGCATGCATGTACATGCACACACATGTGCAGAGATGGGGGAAGACAGAAAAAGAGAATAAATGTGGCAAAATATTTAAAATTGATGAGTCTGAACAAAAGGTATGCAGGTGTTTGCTGCACTATTTCAAATGTTATAAGTACAAATATAATCCAAAACAAGTTTGGAAAAAATCATATATAAAATTAGTTAAAAAAAGAAAAGAAAATGTGTAATCATAAAATATATATTTTCTACAGCAATATTTAAATAATTACAAATAAAATTTAAAGACAAATGAAAACCAAAGTGTGCAAACAAAAGTAACTTAAATATATTTAAAGACTCTCACTAATCAATCTGAAAAGTAAAACATCCCAAAATAAAATTGGCCTTAGGAAATTAATAGAATTTTTTACTTAAAAGGCAATATATAATTTCTCATTTAATATTAAAAATTCAACTTTACCAGTAATGATAGAAACCAGCAGTTAATGCCATTGTAATATGCATCATTAAAGAAGCTCAGCAAAATTTTTACTCCTTCTGGAAGAAAACTTAGCAAATACCTGTCTAAAGCCTTAATGATATGCATATTTTAAGTTTATACATGAACAGAGAAATTCCATTTCAATAATTAACCATATGGAATTCAGGGTAGCCCTAGAGGTAAACACAATGGTGTTTATGATAGTATTGTTTATAATTGTGCCAAATTAGAAATAGTTTAAGTGGCAGAAGTAAAATCTTGGTTAAGTAAATTATGTACTTCGTACAATTGAATATTATTACATATATATGTGGAAGGTAATACATATATTACATATATGTACACATATATATATACATTATATCTATGTATATGTATATAAAGTAATTCTACAATGATTCCATAATGTATTATGTGTATCTTTGGTGAGACTATAGGGGTTTTATCTCTTATTACTTCATGTATTATATTTTTTTAAACAAATACTCATACTTCAGAATCTTATTTTTTGTTGAATTTATTGGGGTGACATTGGTTAATAAAATTATATAGGTGTCAGGTGTACAATTCTATAATACACCCTCTGCATACTGTATTGTGTGTTCACCACCCAAAGTCAAGTCTCCTTCCATCACCATTTATCCTCCCTTTGCCCTCTTCTACCTGCCCCTTCTCCCTTTCCCTCTGGTCATCACCATGCTGTCGTCTGTGTCTATGAGTTTTGTTTTTTGTTTGCTTAATCCCTTCACCTTTTCACCCAACCTCCCAACACCCCTTCCCTCTGACAACTGTCACTCTATTCTCTGTATCTATGAGTCTGTTCCTAATGTGCCTGTGTGTGTGTGTGTGTGTGTGTGTGTGTGTGTGTGTGTGTGTGTATGGAAGGAAATTCTATAATGATTCCATAATGTATTATGTGTATCTTTGGTGAGATTGTAGGAAGTTTTTCATTTATTTTTGTAAACTTAAAAAAAAACCCTAATGCATATTACCTGTTTGAAAAGCTTTATGAAAAAGAGAGAGGCTTATAAAAAAAAAAAGTTGAGATGGCTACAAAAAGATCTCAATAACTCAGGTATTAAATAGTTGAAACAAATAAAAAACAGGAGCATTCCAAAAGTATCATTAGGTAGTATTAAGGGCAGTGCTAAAGCATCAAGACAGCGATGAGGTCAGGCTAAGATAAGTACAATAAGAGGGGGCGCTTTCCGTTTAGAACAGGAAGGGGCAGGGGGAGGGAGAAGGGACAAGCAGAGGAGGGGAAGGGGAAAGATGAAGAATAACGACCCCTTACCATAGTTTCCTGTCAAGAAAACTGACCTTCAGATCATTAAGAGCAGAACAAACTTTGCTAAAAGAGGATCAATGCCCCCAGTATGTTAAAAAAATAAAAATAAAAAATTATAAGATAGCACATAGACTCTAATTATGTTTGTTACCTAACCCCGAAAAATTATTCCTCAAGAAATTGAAAGAAGAAAAAAAATCTTCAAAAAAATGTTGTAAGAGCAGAAAAAGACTCCCAGTAATTGGAAACCTGTGGTGTACAGAAAATTTGTTAAAAACTGTGTTGGGTAACTGCACGCACAATAAAAATGGAAGAATGTGATTCTTCAGTACTGACATTTTCAAGGTGTCTCTTAATTGATGAAAGTCGATTCAATAAAAGCTTGATGTACTGAAGAGTCAATTTATGAAAAACTGTTCAACAAATGCTTTTAACAGTATCTAGGACAATCTGCTGCTGCTGACTATCCAGCGGAGACACACTGGGGAGAGGCAGGCTGAAGAGGCAGGAGCCAGGGCGAGAGGGAGGTGCAAGGAAAGGGGCAGAGGCAGAGATGGGGCAGGAGCAGGCAGACACTGGGCAGGGGTGGTTCCGGCAGGGGTCAGGACAGGGACACTGAGAATGGCCAGGAACAGTTCTGCAAAAACAGAGAAGACAGGAATTGCATGGTAGAAAAAGACCCCACCACTGGCCAGTAAATGGGAATTCCAGGGGTACAAATCCAACTGCTCTGTAAAAAGCTGCCTTAAAATTGCTTTGGCAAAATAGCTGTCGGGCAGTCTCAGCTCATAAACTAAACCCTCAAAAAAAAAAAAAATTATGTGTATTCAACAAGATGGTCATTCAATGAAATGATTTTCTGGAAATTAGGCCTACTTCCTTTCAGGTCATTACTGAAAGATTATTTGTTAAAATACGAATAATCTCCAAATAAAAGATAACTCTCATTATTAATATTATCAATTAAAAGATATAATATTACAGAGAATATATAATCTATGCTACCTTGAGATTATTTGTAGTGAACATTTATTGAGTACTAGTTTTGTAACAGACACTCCAGAGGTGTGCTTCTATTTACCTTAGAGCACTGATCTCTCACAACACTGGGAAGTAAAGTGCAGCTATGTTCTCCATTTCACAGATAAGAAAAACTAAATTCATTGATCTGGCTAGCCCAGACATAGAAGTACATCCAAAATGCCTTTGACAGTGGGTACCTGATTTCCATACCATTTTTACAAGGTTGGTATTTGTTTTTGTTTGTTTGTTCATTTTAATAATTGAGATATAACTAACATATAGCATTATATTTGTTTCAGGTGTACAATATAATGACTGAATATTTGTATATATTGAGAAATGATCACCACAATGTCTAACACATATCCATCACCACACATAGTTAATAATACTATATTATATATTTGAAGAGTGCTAGAAGGTTGGCTTTATTCCATATTTTATACTTTTAAATTCTGATATATTGGAAATCTGTGAAGATAAGTTAAATTTATCAGACAGAGTTTTGAACTACTTTTGACATCAAACTCTGTAAAGAAGACATAAGCATTACCTACGTGTTTGGCAAAATTATCTAAAGTGTAAGAGAGTTTCACATCATTAAAGACTACAGAGAAAAAAGAATAGCCAGGCTTCTCCCTGCTTCTGTGTGTCTCCATTACACTGCCACTGTGGAGGGCAAACCATGGCAATGAACCCCAAAGGGCTCCCCAGCTCAACACTGTGAGATTCAACTTTAATAGCCTTGCCAGGAATTCAGGTTGAGTCTTGTTCTCTGATGATAATAACTATGCATCTATTTTACCACTTCATTTTTTAAATCAGCCTAGAACTATTAGGACATCATTTTTTTTACTGTTGTTAGCAAACTCTACTCTGGCTTGAATTCTGGCTCTTGAATCTTACCCCAGAGGCAGAGACCCACTAGCAGCACAAAGACATCCCAGATGCAGATTCCAATTTTTGTTGACTATATTTTTAAAACTACTGTCTGCCTCACATCAGTCAATACTGTTCTTTGCCCCTTGGTTTGGCATTCTGACACCACAAGGAGCCTTTTATTGTTGATCTTATTACTGCAAATAAACAACCAAGTATAGATTCCCAATTACATGATAGCTACTGAGATGGCTTTAGGAGAGAACATAAAATGAAACATCCCCAAGACTCTAGTGATTTCTAATCTACAGTTTATCCTGGATAGTTTCAAGCTCAGAATTATATTCCGTGTATTTAAGTTGTATTTATTCACTTTCCCCACTATATAGAACATTTTGCTTTCTACAGATACTGTACATGATATATTAGCCTTTAAAAAATATGGCTCTTACATTGCCCCATGAACCGAAACATTGCTGGTTCAATTCCTGGTCAGGGCACATGCCCAGGTCATGGGTTGGGTCCCTGGTTGGGGTGCAACTGATCAATGTTTCTCTCTCACATAGATGTTTCTCTCTCTCTCTTTCTCAAATCAATAAAAACATGTTTAAAATATATATGGCTTTTACATTGGTATGTACTTTACATGAATATTTCTTAGAAGTTATCTAACCTAAGAGGCTCCAAAGATAAATGGAGGAATATAGGAGTTTAATCACACAGAAATGCAACGTTTACTTAAATGTCAGTTTATTTTAAAATAAATACATTTTCTTTCTTAAAATTTTACTTATGGGAAAATGTAGATAACATTTTTTTACTGGTAGTTTTTCATGCGTTAATGAAAACTTCAGACTTATCTTTACACATGATTAGAAGGAGCTTGCTATACTTATTCCAGGAATGATCAATGTGTCATTGTTTGGAGAATCAGGATCCACACTTCCAGAATCCTGGAACTCAGTTCCTCTGTTAGCAGCCTGGCTCTGCCTTACAGTGGGTTCTGATTTGTCCTAGGACATTCAGAAGCCTTCCCAGGGTTTCTTCACAAATCCCTTTTAATGTGGGGAAATATTCATAGTTTTCTGAGATTTAGAAACCAATAACAAAAGCTAGACCAAATCCTAAATATACTAAACATACTGGAACAAAACCAACCAAACAAACAACAGAAACAAAAAGGTAATAAAATTCATAGTCTGTATCATATTATATTTTGGAAAAGACTATCTCAGTCATGTGTGCGACTCCCTACATGTGTCTCCCTAAGATGTCGGAGAGCATGAGATACTGAAATCTCTTTATTGACTAATAAAGCTTCATAGTCTTTATCTTCCCCTAGGGTGCGCTATAGTTCAAGGGTGATTGTCTTTGGTGCATAATGTAAGATAATTTTGTTCATCGAGCAGTTGGCAAATATTTTATTTGTTTGCTTAATTTCTTTATTTTTTTCTTTTCTCTGGTCCATTTAACTCCTGTTCAACTGTGTAACATAATTTGATGCTCTATTTTATTTCTTTTAGCTTACAAAGAAAAGAGGGGAACTTTGTGAAATAAAAACATAACAAGTACATATTCCTAGGGAAAAAATTAAGTTGAGGTCCAGCCCCCGGGTATGGGCGTCTGCTCTTAGCCCTGCAGATAACTTTCTTTAGTGTATCTGGTTCCAACTGACAATATATTTTTTGTGACCTATGTACATCTGGGTTCCCTGTATAAAAGCATTTCATATTATTACCTGGTATTGCTGCAGGAATCAAACTGATTATACCTGGTGAACATACTGACATGCAAGCTACACGATTAATTTTTAAATGTTGTAGATTCTCTCATAAGAGTCTATCAGGAGATTTTGTTTTAGTCAATATAATAATTATGTCTCTTCTTTCTAATAAAAATATTTAGGGAACCATCACTCTTTCTTGACTGTGCCATGGATAGGCAGAAGAGGAAGTATGTCTTTCAACAAGTTGTTGTGACCTATTAGCTCAGTATCTGTACCATGTATCACATATGCAGTTTGCTTGTCAAAATTAGAAAATAAACACATCTGTACATTTTCTATACTACTTTTATTCATAGATAATTTTTATAACCTTAACAGCTGACTTGAAGGAAGTGAAGTTTGCTTGATTTAGTCTTTTTTAAATGCCAGATTCTCCTTACCACTTCAGTTCAGGGTGTATTTACTGGACCTAATGCTTCTACTCAGAGCTGATAAAAGTGAACACTGTCATGTAGCCTGGGCTGGGAGGGGGGCAGGGTAAGTGGAGTGAGAGGCATAGAAAATGCTCAAGGTGCTACCCCAAGAGAAATCACAATGGGGAGAAAATCTTACCTCGGGTAAGATTTTCAGCTAAAACTCTGGGTAGAGAGCCAGTGGGCACCCTTAGGGAATACTCTAAACTCCAGGGAATCCACGCTTCTCATTCATTTAACATGATGTTTCACAGTGGATTGATTTTAGGGAAAGTTTGCACAGCGCTGGGAATAATTACAAGAATAATGATTGGTTTGGAGAAAAGAACACATCACCAAAAAAAATGAGGAATAGACTGTGTGAGGAACTTCCCAGCTTAGGCTGTCTTCCAGCCGGCGTCAGAATGATCTCTTTCTCTGTGGTACCTAAACTGCATGTGAGCAACTATCCGCAGGAGCATTGAACTCTCTTTCCTCCAAACTGTAAAAGCTTCATTTCCCCAGCTTGTCGACTTTGCGGCCCACCCACCAACTATGCAATCAGAAATAATAAAAAAAGTGGGACCCACAAATTGCTGAGCTATTCTGTCAAACAGTATGTCAAGGCCTAGGTCTTTACTGCCTTTCAAGAGGAGTTACTACTTCTCTGGTGAGCGCTGATAATCTATGGTTCACACGGGTGGCAGCTGCACCACTCTCGCTGCCCTCAGCTCGCCACCACCTTAAAGGGCACACTGACACTGATGCACACAGAGAGCCAGGCCTGATGTGTTTATCTGACCAGGTAAGTTCCATTATAACGGCGACTCACTTATCAGCCACGAATCTTTTTCTAAAACGTTTCCAGAATATAAGCATTCTCTGACAAACATGCCAAGGGCAGGTAAGCATTTGAAATTACCCCAATATACTCAGGTTTGACAAGGAAGTGACAATGTATTAACAAATGATAATGTAAATGAAAATGAAAATGTGATGAGTGTTGAAAATGTTTCCTTTATAGGGAAGCGGGAAACGATGGAATGTGGTGAATTATTTACTTCTTATCATTTTATAATTTTATAATTTTATCATAATATTATATCATTTTATAATTTTTAATTTACATTTTTTTCTGATAGAGAAAAAAAGGATAATTTATACTCAAGTATATATGTATACATAGGGGTGGGCAAAAGTAGGTTTACAGTTGTAATACAAATAAATAATACAATAAATAATAAATCATAATACAAGAATAAACTCGGTTTCACATAATCACAACTGTAAACCTATTTTTGTCCACCCTTATATATATCTTCCTATACATAATCTTCTTTATGCACACATTATACCTGCAACACACAATACTCAAAATAGTAATACTAAGAGTAAGAGTTTAGTGGAAATAGTTCTATTTCCACAGTAACTCTCAATTGGGGAAAACATATCCTGATAACACAGTAACTGTACTTCTTTTCCACAGAAATACTGAATGACGGATGGCACCACAGGGGCTGCTGGAGACCCGGAGGCCCTGGAGGCCCTGGAAAGGGAGGCCGCTTCCAAGGAGGATTTGGCAGCGGTGTCTGGGATGAGGTCACTGCTGGGGTCTGGCTCTAAAGAGGCCATGTGGCTTCTAGAGACAAGGCCAAATACAAGGACTGGATCCAGGTCACCAAGCTGGGCCACCTGGGCAAGGACATGAAGATCAAATCCCTGGTGGAGACTTATCTCTTCTCCATTTCCCAACAAGGAATCTGAGATCATTGACTTTTTCCTCGGGGCGTCCCTCAAGCACGAGGTTTTGAAGATTATGGTCATGCAAAAGCAGGCACGCACTGGCCAGAGGACTGGTTTAAGGCATTTGTTGACATTGGGGACTACAGTGGACATGTTGATCTGTGTGTTAAGTGCTCAAAGGAAGTAGCCACTGTCATCTGTGGGCCATCATCCTGGCCAAACTCTCTACTGACCCTGTGCACCAGGCTACTGGGGAAACTATTTCTGCAAGCGCCCCAACATCCCTTGCAAGGTAACCAGCCTTCCCTTGCAAGGTGACCAGCTGCTGTGGCTCTGTGCTGGTGCATTAATCCCCACCCCCAGGGGCACTGACATGTCTCAACCCCGGTGCCCCAGAAGCTGCTGCTGATGGCCTGTGTAAACAACTCCTACACCTTGGCTAGAGGCTGCACTGACACTCGGGGCAACTTCACCAAGGTCACCTTTGATGCCATCTCTAAGACCTCCAGCTATCTCACCCCAGACTCTGGAAAGCGGCTCTTCACCAAGTCTCCCTATCAGGAATTCACTGACCATATTGTGAAGATCCACACCAGAGTTTCTGTGCAGAAGACCCACGCTCTAACTGTGGCCACCACATAAATTTATACAAGAAAAATAAAGTGAATTAGTCTTGTTAAAAAAAATCAAACAAGTAGTAATTGTAATAATAATATCTAATATTTATTGAAGGCTTATTTATATACCAGGCATAGTTTCAAGTGGCTCTATGTATTAACCAATTAATTATTACAATGTTCCTATGAGGTTGGTACTATATTACCCTTTCTTTATGGATAAGTTGGGATGCAGAAAAGATGTAAAAAATGGATAAAGTAATTCCTCAAATTGAGCAGTGCATTACAGTACACATTTTTTTAGTTGTATTATTACCTCTTTGAAGACATTAGATGGTCTTAATAAGTTATTGATCAGGGCATAAATAATATAGATGATTTTATGAACAAAGTACATTTCTGAAATATGTTTTAAATCAGACCATTCTAAAGTTAAACCCTAAATATGCATTGTGTGATATATTTGCCTTGTAAGTTGGCCCTGAAGTTGTACAAGGCTGAATAATACATTTGGTAAAATGTAAACTATAGGTTTTATTAGGCAGTTTTTAGTATATGAAGCAGAGAAAACTGAGGATAAAAAATTGACCTGAAAAATGTTTCTTCAAATGATTAAATACATTCAGAAAGTTAGAAAAAAAAATTTTATATTAAAGATAAAATAAACTATGTGTAAAAGAAATATTATGTTACGAGCAAAAACAGTAAGTTTTGGAGCTGACTACACTGACCCATAGGTTCCTCACTGCCAGCATGTGGCTACTGAGGGCTTAAGATGTGGCTACACCAAATTGAGATGTCAAAAAGTATAAGATCCACACCTGAATTCAAGGATTTAGAATAAAAAAAGGTAAAGTATCTCATTTATAATTATTTAAATTGATTATTTGTTGAAATAATAATTTTATCTATATTGGATTAAATAAAATATACAATTGATTATGACTTTCATTTTACTTCTTTAATGTGACAGAAAAATTTAAATTACATGTGGGCCTCTTATGCTCTAAAATATGTGGATGTTGCAAATTTTCACTCTTGTTTTTTGTGTACTATGATATGTTAGTCTCTGTAGACAGTGTTATAAAAATTTATGTGTAAGAATCCTGAGACAGAAAGACTTTGGAAGAACATATGTGCAATTTACTGCCATATAGTAAGTAACTTTAGAAATGGATATTCACCAGTAGATGAGTGGATAAAAAAGCTGTGGAACATTTATACTGTGGAATACTATGCAGATGTAAAGAAGAAAGATCCCTTACCCTTTGGGACAGTTTGGAAGGATCTGAAGAATATTATGCTAAGCGAAATAAGCCAGGCAGAGAAAGACATGATCTCACTTATATGTGGAATTTAAAGAACATAATAGACTGATGAACAAAATAGATTCAGTGACATAGAAGCATGGATCAGACTGACGAATGTCAGAGGGTTGGTGGGGGGAGGTTGGGTGGGTGGGGAAAGATTAACCAAAGAATTATATGCATATATGCATAACCCATGGACACAGACAATAGTGTGGTGAAGGCCTGGGGCAGGGAGTGGGTGTGGGGTGGAAGGGGTTAATGGGGGAAAAAGGGGACATCTGTAATATTTTCAACAATAAAGATAAATTTAACAAAACAAAACAAAACAAAACAAAAGGGTATTAAAAGCCTACGGTGTAGACTAAGATGGTTTTTCAAAACGTGTACTGTGGAAGACTTTCTATAAAGAAATACGAAGTGCTTATTAAAAACAACAACAACAAAGAACAAAAGAAACGATGGTATATTTCAGCGATTTTCAGCCCTTGTGACGCAAGAATTTTTAAGATATGCAGTACCTGACTAATATAGTCAGGGGCACTGACTTCTTTTCCCTTAGATTGTCAAAAAAAAAAAAAAAAAAAGACAACAGCCAACACAACAGTAGCCATCCTGTGTGAATGAATCAAAATTATACCTTTTTTTTGTTTTTTGTCAGATGGGCAAAAAGTATATTTTTTGGTGTACTGTTGAATTTTAGTAATTAGTTTATGTGTGCCATGAGATGAAAAAGGTTGAAAATCACTGGTATAAATTAATCAGGACAGAAAAAAGTCACAGTATATGAGAAAAAAAGCCAGAGAAGAGCCAATTAGCTTAATTAACTTGTCATGGTACAAAAAAATAAAAATGAAAATTGTAACAGCACTTACTAAGGCAGTGTCTGGTAGTGGTGAGGGGCATGGTTTCTGCATTTAGCCTTCATTGATCCTAGAATTGCAAAGAAGCCTTGTGTCCTTAAGCAAATTACTTAGTGTCTATTTTTGCTTCTCCTCAAAGTAGAGTCTGAGATAAAGGCTCACGTGCCAGTAGGTCACCTAGTTATCCGATCCAAGGGAGAAGGCATTCGGGACAACAGGAGTAAAGGGGAAGGAAGGAAAGAAGTTCAAAAATGTCTTATTAAGTTGAACACTGACTTTAGGATTTTCTAAAGTCTTACAAAATATGCCTCAGAACTGTCTGTGACAGGAAACAAAGGGAGAGACCCATTTTCCATTGTCTCGACCTCATGAATCAGGAACACACACACACACAGGGATTTAAAACCATCAGCCTTCATTGATTCATATCTTGGTTACATGAGTCTGGGTTGTGTTTGCATGAAGGCAGAACTCTTTGCCCCATACTGCCCTGCAGAAGAGCCTGGGAAAAGTGAGAAGTGTGCTTAGCCCGAGGCACGATGTTACTTCCCCTTTGTGAAGTCCACCTTCATTCTTTTGGAAATGTTTGCTGTAGTTGTGGCTAGAAGAGAAGCGAAAGAATTTTGGAATGATGCAAAAAAGATGTGAAAACATTATTAAATATTTACAAGTTCCAGTTTTCTTACTCAAAAATGAGAATGAGAATGGAACCTTCTATATAGCATTATTGTAACAGAGTAAAATGTTCGGTCTCTTGACTCTACATTTTAGCCTGAATTTTTCCCATGGCCTTCAGGCTAATAGTGCCTTCTATGGATATGCTTAGAAAAATTATTGTTAGAGGAATTCTAATTATTAGAGGAATTATGCTTGAGGCTTGAGTTTTTGGAAGAACAGCCTCTTGCCAGGAGGTGGCTCTCCCGAAGAGGCAGTGAAATATGTACAGAATAATGACTTTATGAAAGGTTTGCAGAAGCCTCAAGATGGGTCTCAGATCAGCAGGGGTCAGTGATTGGAGAACAAAGAGATTTCCAGATTTTGTACGCTTCTCCAGATCCCCGCACTCTTCCTCAGATCCCTGTGGGTGCCCAGGTGTCTGGGGTTGGTCATCAATCACCTCTTTCCCCTTTCATTCTCCCTTCCCTTGACATAAAGAAGCCTTAATTCTGGGCCATCAGAAGACGGACTTGAGGCACCTCTAAGGCCCCTGTCCTTTTGAACTGGTACCTTCTTGATCAATAAATCTTTCCTTATTCCAAACTCTGATGTTTTGAATATTGGTCTTTTGAAGCATCAGGACTTTGGATCCATAACATTGTTATGAGAATTGAGAGAGATTACAAAGCATTTAGCACATTGCCTGGTATAATGCTCTTGTCTAATATGTCTTAGCTCCTAGGTTACTCAGGATCACCTACATTATGCTGTGTAACAAATATCCCAAATTGTAATGACTTTAAAAAGATGATAAAAAAAGAAATATATATATTTATCCATTATGTTTGGGCAGTGACAAGAAAAAAATTATGAGATATTTTAAACTAAAATTATAGTGGCCATAGAATGAGAGAAGGAGAGAGAACAGTTAACCTGTTAACAGCTATGGTCTAGCTCTGACAAAAGACTGCTCACATTTTTGTGTGTCTGTTGGAATTTAGGATTCATTTCCAGGTGGCCATTTACATGATTATCAAAAAGAAAGAATAGTCAGTGCTGTAGAACCCCAGGAGCCTCCACTTCTTGCTTACACATGAACTTCCAATCTGTGGCCCACAGCTAATCCACAAGACACTTTTTCCTTGCAGACTGTGCCATCCCTATACCAAAACTAGTCCCATTTTACCTTCTCCCATATTTTGTAAATTCTTTCACAATGGTGGCTTGCATTTTTCTCTACCCTACTTGATGTACAAAAACACTTTCAAAACTCCAGATAGATAGACATATAGCCTTTCCTATGTAGTCATAAGGCTGGTGGTTTAAACTCCATGCCCCAAGACTGGTATTTATTTATTTATTATTTATTATTTATTTATTTAGCTAGCAATGGCCTAATAAACCTTTCCTTTCAAATAGACTTTTAGTTGTGGAAGTTAAAAATTTTTGTTTAACAGCAGGCAGGATCTGATCATAGTAGTAGCCCAGGAATCAAGGCTGATAAAGGAGTCACTATCCTGATGATAAAAAAATGAGAAATGAATAAATAGAAATCAAATTTCAGAAGGACAGAAAATAAACTTTTATTTGATAATTTTATATATACAAGAAGCAGCTCAGAGAATGAAGTGGTGTCTGCTTTCCCACTATCTTCTCCATGTTTTTGTCCAAAGGATCCTGGGTTTCAATATTGTCAAAGATGTTGAGGACTGTGTATTCACATCATGTTGAATACAATTGTATTTAAACCAAGATATACCATGAGGAAAAACGGGAATGTGTTATATACCCACAGACAGGAATTTGTGGTGGCATGTGAACACTACAGGGGGCAAACTGATGAAAGGTCAGGAAAAAGGGAAGCGGAGGCATGGGAAAGAACAGAAGTGCAGTTAGGCTTACACAGCTGGGTCCTTTCTCTGTTACTCCAAAAACATACTAGCAAGCCCTATAGCTTCTGCTGGCATCTTGTTTTCCAGAGCACCCTCCTGCTGTGCTAATGAGGTGAAAAGTGACCTGCCGGCTCATTTTCTGACTCCTTATTTAATGATGGTGCAACATGCTAGAAAGCTGACTGCGTGTGCTGTTAGAGATTCGATTATGTAACACCTAACAGATGCTCTGAGGGTTTTTGAAATAGCAAATCTAAAGTTTCAAAGCTGCATGTGTTTTTCATCTAGAATGCTGAAGGAGTAACACTGCTACTGTTAATTTTACATATGTTCACATATGATTTCTTCGCTTCAATGTGTCACAAGTTAATTGTCTACAGATGACTTGGTTTGCCATTCCAATGGTTTGCCATTCCAATCAGTAATTGTGAGCCCTCAAGTGTTCAATGCCATCTGAAAATGTGTCTTGCACTCTGATCCTTGTATAAGAAAATGTCTTTCTTTTAAAGGTATTAATGTCACCTTTTAAGGTTAAGCTTGCAAACGCAGGCCTCAAGGGACAGTGTTTTTGTTACTAGATGAGCAGCGTTTCTTTGGTTATGGCCTTGAGGTCAGAACAGGCCCAAAATATGTGTGTGAGTGTGTGTTGACATGGGGGGTGAAGGCAGGGGTAGAGAGGAGAGAGTTGAGTTTTCCTGGAAGGGAGAACAGCATGCTTTGTGATGAATTATACTTTAAAAAAAAAATACAGTAAACTAGTTAAGGTTAGCATAAAACAAACACAAATTTTGTGTAATCATAAACTGATAAAGCAACATGAAGACAACCCTAACAAGATTTCTCTCCTTGGTCAATAGTGAAAGGAGTAACAAATTTTCAAATTCAAAGGCAATTGCCTTAGCTAAGATGGCTGGGAAAATGTGATGTGAAGGCTGGGTCATTTAGTCTTCTAAAAAAACAACAGGTTCTCTTTATTGTAACCAGAGTAGTGACAAGGGGAACACCACTAAGATTCCTTCAGGTAATAGAAGTACATAAACAGAAATGAACAGTGTAGGAGAAAAATAGTATGGCATGTACTAGTGGGAGATCAAAGTTTAATTCTAGCATTTAAATGGAAGAAAAAAATTCTTCTAGAGATAGCATAAATTTAAATTCAGTGAACAAGAGACCTCATCTCTGAGTATTACAAAATGTAAACCTTGAGATTTTTCAGAAATTTTATTTTCCTTCTTGTCCTTGGCTGTACTACAAGTATTTGAGGAATAAGATCTTTTTGTCACCTGGAAAAAAGATAGGAAATTTCTAAAGGGATAAGATGATTTGCTTGTATAAAGCATGGCTATAATGAGCCCTCCAGTATTTTGTGAAGAAAGAGAAAGTATGCAGAGGGTTTTACAAAGGAGATAAAAGGAGGGGAATGTATGAGCCTAGAGAGCTTAAGTGCTCAAAAGATCTTTCCTCCAGACCAGAGAGATACCAAGACTGTGATGAAGGGAGAGTAAATGAGAAAAGAAGAGGAGAGGAGAGAAGAGAAAAGGAGAGGAAATGGAGAGCTTATGTATATTTTATCTAATGCAATCTTCCTACCTGTCATAAAACTTTAAATAATAAAAGAAAAGTAAGCTATTATTGTAAAGCTATAGCTCTTACTATTACAGGGTCTTCAAGACTGAGTATGAGCTTGGCTAAATTTGTCAACCTGGGAGGCCACAAGAAGCAAGTATTCCAGGCTTCTTGGTCCAGAGAAGTATTCTTCTCATTAATTCAATCACCCACTTGCTCAGGTGCTTTAATACCCTCCATCACATTTGTTGAATTGCTAATCAACTCTTTCATTATTATAGAATCTTTTTTTTTTTTTTTTTTTTTAAATGTATCTGGTTTCTATGGAGAAGACATGATGAAGGGAAATGAACTAGAAAATGTTCTGGACTATGCAACAACCAGTCTGTGCAAACCCAAAGGAGAGGAGAGAGAAACTATGAGCATGCCTTGCTTATCCAAATCAACAGTTTCTCAGGGGAAGAAAAAAAATAAATAAATAAAATTAAAAAAATACATATATATAGTATATGTTTGCACAACCCAAGCTCTGCACCAGAGTAGCAATGGCTCTTATGAGGGTCATTGCTGATCTGCTTTGGATCCAGGAGGGATCTGAGCCCCTTTCCACAGTATAAATGAGCTCTTGAGTACCCACTCACTGCCTAGACTGCCAGCAGACAAGATTTACTTAATCAGCAATCAGATTCTTTTAGTTCACTGTCTTGCAGAGTCATGCCTGAGTATCTGGCTCCTGGTTAACTTATCCTATTTAGATATGTTGCTGGGGGAGATTGGATTTTTCCATGGTACTGCAGGAAATGCATTTCAAGCACACACACATGGGAGGATGAGGTGTAGTGGCAAGATTTATTGGAGCAAAAACAAAAGACTGCCCCCAGGAGCCCAGTGTCTCATCCATCACCAGGTGGCACTGCTCCTTCTCATTGGAGAAGTCCAGCCTTTGGGGCAGCACCAAGCCCAGGAGGAGGGCCAGAACCCGGAGGTTCCCTGCGATTAGCTTGGCATCTGAGGCTTTCGTAGTCCTGCAAAGTCTCTGTCCCTGTCTGGCCTAGTTTCGGTGCTGTGCTTCAGCCCATGGGGTTGCCACACCAAGGCCAGAGCGACTGCTGTTGTGAGAGAACAGGTGAATGCCGGGGGCCTTTTTAAAGCTTTGATTATATTACCTCAAGCTTGAGAGAGAGTAGATTGTCTTTCAAACTAACCAATCTTCTTCCTAATTCTTGGTGGCCTTGTGCTGGGTCCTCCACCTAACCAGTCCCTTCCTTCGATCTTCTCCCATTTTGTGCCCTTAGCCCGTATGATCCTTTTTCCAGATTTTCCCAGGTTAGACTCCTCTCCTTTATGGTTCCCATTTTGGCTCCCATTTTGGCTTCTGCTGTGCATGCCTTAGAAAAGGAATTGATCCCTCATTGGTTCTTTATTGCCTTGTTAATGTGTGGGAATGGACTGGGTGTTCCCTGGGGAGACTGGAAAGGGTACTTTCCTGCCTTTTCAGGGATTAAGTCCCTCTGGTGGAGACTGTGACTGTCTCTTGGGGTGTCTGTGAAACCGTAGCTTCCTAGTTAATCCAGCTTAATTAGATGTCTGGTTCCCTTCTTTTTTGTTAATATCTAACTAGCTGCCTATTATAATAGATATACAGGCATATGTTGCATTTATTACAAACTTAAGGTTTGTGACAACCTTGCATCAAGCAAATCTAGCAGCAACATTTTCTCCAACGGCATTTACTCTGTGCCTCTGTCACATTGTGGTAATTTTTTCAATATTTAAAATTTTTTAATTATTATAATATTTGCTATGGTACTCTGTGATCAGTGTTTTTTTTTATGTTGCTACTGTAATTGTTTTTGAAGAGCCACAAACCACACCCATATATGATGGTGAACTTAATAAATATTCTGTCTTCTGACTCCACAAACTGGCCTTTCCCCATTCACTCTCTCTCTTCTTGAGCTTCTCTATTCTTTATTGAGACATTGCTATATTGAAATTAGGTTAATTAATAACCCTACAATGACCTCTAAATGTTCAAATGAAAGGAAAAATTACATGTCTCTCACATTAAATCAAAAGCTAGAAATGATTAGGATTAGTGAGGAAGGCATACCAAAAGCCAGGATAGGCTGAAGCTAGGCATCTTGCACCAGAGTTAGTCAACATGTAAATGGGAAAAAAAAAAAAAAAAATTCTTGAAGGAAATTAAAAATGTTACTCCAGTGAACACACAAATGATAAGAATGTGAAAGAGCCTTATTTCTGATGTAGAAAAAGTTTTAGAGATCTGGATAGAAGATCAAATCAGCCATAATATTTCCTTAAGCCAAAGCCTAATTCGGAGCAAGGCCCTAACTTTCTTCAGTTCTGTGAAGACGAGAGAGTTGAAAAACTTGCACAAGAAAAGTTTGAAGGTAGCAAAGGTTGGTTTGTAAGGTTTAAAAAAAGATGCCATTTCCACAACATAAAAAGGCAAGGTGAAACATCAAATGCTAATGTAGAAGCTGCAGCCAGTTGTTCAGATCTAACTAAGATAATTAATGAAGGTGGCTACACTAAACAGAGGATTTTCCAATATAGACAAAAGAGCCTCATGTTGGAAGAAGGGGCCATTCAAGCTCTTTATAGCTAGAGAGGAGAAGTCAATGTTGGACCTCTAAGGTTCAAGACCAGGCTGGCTCTCTTTTTGGGGGCTAATGCAGTTGGTGACTTTAAGTCTAAGGCACTGTTCATTTACCATGCCAAAAATCCTAGGGCCTTAAGAATGATCTTAAATCAACTCTGCCTGTGCTCTATACAGTGGTACCTCGGTTTTCTAATGTAATCCGTTCCCGAAGACCGTTCGAGTTCTGAAATGTTCGAAAACCAAGGGATCAACAGCTGACAGCTAGGCCCCAGGATCTTGCCCTCAAGCAGAAGCTGTGTGGCATGTTCGACTTCTGAGGCATGTTCGAAAACCAAAGCACTTACTTCCAGGTTTTTGGCATTTGTAAACCAAAATGTTCGTCAATGGAGACCTTCGAAAATCGAGGTACCACTGTGCATGGACCAACAAAGCCTGAATCACTGCACATCTGTTTACAACATGGTTTCCTGAATATTTTAAGCCTGCTATAGAAACTTATTGCTATAAAAGAGGGAGAGAGGTTTTCTTCAGGATATCACTGTTCATTGACAATGCACTTGGTCACCTAAGAGTTTTAATAGAGATGTACAATAAGATTAATGTTGTTTTCATGCCTATTAACACATCTATTCTGTAACTCTTGGATCAAGGAGTAATTTTGACCTTCAAATCTTATTTTTTAAGGAATACATTTTGTGAGGCTATAGCTGCCATAGATAATAATTCTTCTGATGAATCTGGGCAAAGTAAATTGAAAAGCTTCTGAAAAGGATTCACCATTCTAGTTGCCATTAAGAACATTCGTGATTTACAGAAAGAGGTCAAAATATTAACATTAACAGGAATATGGAAGAAGTTGATTCCAACCCTCATGGATGACTTTGAAGGGTACAAGACTTCAGTGAAGGAATTAATTTTAGATGTGGAAATAGTAAGAGAACATGAATTAGAAGTAGAGCCTGATGATGTAACTGAATTGCTGCAATCTTATAATAAAGTTTTAACTGATGAGGAGTTGAGCAAAGAAAGTGGTTTCTTAAAATGAAATCTACTCCTAGCAAAGATGTTGTGAAGATTGTTGAAATGACAATGTAGGATTTAGAATATTACATAAACTTAGCTGATAAAGCAGCAGCAGAGTTTGAGAGTACTGACTCCAATTTTGAAAGTAGTTCTTTTGTGGGTAAAATACTATTAAACAGTATCATATGCTACATAACAATCATTCATGAAAGGTATAGTCAATGGGTTGAGCAAATTTCACTGTTATCTAATTATAAGAAATTGCAACAGCAAACCCAACCTTCAGCAACCACCACCCTTATCAATCAGCAGTCATTAACACCGAGGCAAAACCCTCCAGGAGTGAAAAGACTGCAGCTCAATGAAGGCTCTATGCTGGTTAGCATTTCTTAGCAATAAAGCATTTTTAAATTAGTTATATGCATTGTTATTTAGACATAATGCTGTAGCACACTTAATAGACTACAGGATAGTGTAAACATAACTTTTATGTGCACTGAGAAACCAAAAGCTTTGTGTGACAAGCTTTACTGTGATATTCTCTATAATGAGATGGTCAGGAACTGAAATTACAATCTTGCCAAGGTATACCTGCACTCCTTCAGGACATCTGCAAGAAACTCATATGCTCAAAACAAGATTTTTAAAAATGTGCCTATACTTTAGGAATGAGGCGGGAATGAATCCATATTGAGGTTTTTCTGAGCTAGTAATGTGATTAATGAAGCCCTCACTTAAAACCTATGAAAAGCTTTAGTGGTAATATAAAAATAATAACTTATTGACTCACCACATGTAACTCCCACTGGAGAAGAGCAAGATGTCAAATGGAGGACAGGCATTCTCTGGGACATAAAACCTGTGGAGGTGACACCTTCTTGGGAAATAATCTTCTTGGTTAGTAGGGAAAGAATAGCAGGTAACCAAGCACCAAAGGGAAGTATACACTGGTTAGAGTTTATTTTATGAATTTGGGGGGTAGGCAGTGAGGACATGTGAACATTTTATAATCTTTTAAATTAAGTTTTGGATATTATTTTTTTCGAGTCTGATATTGTAGAAATAATTGTCAAACCAATATTAAGGATATACTTAAAAAGACAAATAAAATTTTAAAGCAAATGATGCTCACAAACAAATGCAGTCCAAGATGGCTTTAAATATATATATATATTTATATATATAGAAATTCAGCTGGCTGTATGGTGGTATATTTCACCATACAGCCAGCTGAATTTCTCCAAAACAATATTTCAGAAATATTCCACAGTCTAATGAATTTAATCATATTGCTACTATGCTAGAACTATATATAGATGATGAACACACACACATACACATGGCTAAAATCTCATCAGTTTCCTATCTTAGGTTTGTTATCTACAACTTGTCTAATGCAATCTTCTTAGACATCCTAAACCCTAAAAAAAAGTAAATGAAGATGAAAAAGAAGAAGGCGACTATTGGAAAACCACCATTCTTATTATAGCAATTATTGGTACAAGATCTTCTACATGGAAGCTATCTTGTTATAGAAACTTTAACTGTGGTGCTGTAAGAAGGAACAATTGTTTCAAGGTTCTTGGTTTTGAGAAGCGCCTTCCTTCACATCTCTTTCGTCACCCACTTATCTTAGGTGTCTTAATCCACCCATCACATTTGGTAATATGGTAAAGAGCCTTTTCTATTATAATAGTGTTGGGGTTTAGTACATGCTACCCTAAAAGATGGCACCTTTGATGCAGGCAGTCTGGTGATTCGGAGACTCAAAGATGCAAAACCCACTGTGGGTTCTTGATTTTACACAGAAAATAATTGAAATGAGAGCCAGCCTAGAGTTTAAAGTGAAAGAGAGTTTATTAGTGAAGCAGTGAGACAGAGAGTGGCTACTCCACAGACAAGCGGCCCCTTCTTAGTGGGATTTACTTATTTTACTTGTTTAATCGAGGAGTAGAACATTCAACAAGGGGGAGGAAGATTCAGGATTTTTTCAAGAAAGAGGTCAAGACTTCTTGGAAGAGCCTCCTGTAGCCACATTGTATCCTTTTATGGGTGTTCTGTTTCCAATCCTGGTGGCTTGGGGTGTGTCATTTAGAGAGCTAATGTATTAGAATGAGAGTATAATGAGGCTAGGGGTCACCATAAGGTGAAATTAGTCTCTATGTGGGGTCAAGCTGGTTTTCTGTTAGTTCTAAACAGTAAATCCGCTGGGGGTTGGTTTTAATATCTCTTTGATAGCTCTTGTAGCCCTTATTGGTTATAGCCATTTTGCCACATACCCTGTCTCACCTTGGCATGTTGAATATCTTAAGCTGAAGGAGTTTGAAGAAATAGCAGAAACAGATCACTAAGAACTCCCCCACCTCACCCCTCTTCCCTGAAACAGGTTATAAAACCCTCATGTGAAAGGTGCTCTCCATAGACTAAGAGGAAAAGAGCAACCCTCTCTCCTAAGACAAAGGAGTGCTGAGAAGAATCCCAACAGGCCTTGCTAAATTTAAATTTCCCTGAGTTTAGTACTGTTACCTCCTGCTCCTAATTTATGATTTTCTTCCACAACTGCTCACGCTTCATCAAACTGAGCATCTAAAATACTCAGGTCTAATTGTATCTTTGAGTCTTCATTTTCTTATGAAAGCGCCCATGCCACTTAACACTTTCATTAAATAAATTTGCATGTTTCTTTTCTCCTGTTGATCTGTTTTTGCCAGTTTAATTTTCAGATCCAGCCAGGGGCCCTAGGAAGGCTGAGGAAAACACTTTCCCCCTCTATAGATGTATATGGCTTCCATGGAGAGGGCATAATGAAGGGAAATGTAGAGGAAAATGTTCTGGGCTGGGCATCAACCAGTCTGTGCAAAGCAAAAGGATTAGGCAAAGTAGAGGCTAAGCTTTCTTAGACATCAATATTCTGATTCATTCTCCTAGGTTTGTATTTTAACATCTTATTCACCACATTCTATCTTCTCTTTTAAGTTAGTTTTCCCATCCTTTAGGGCAAGATTTTCACCTAAATATTATAATCTTCCTTTCGCAACATCACAACAGCATGACTTCTTTGTTTTCAATGTGTATTAATTGAACAATTCATGAAAGGAATTCAGAGAGATACAAAAAGCCTGATATTGATTGATATTATTAAATAAGTTGGGAGAGGGGGATTTGCTACCTAACAAAAGGTTTGGTTCCAATCATTTAATAACAACAGATATTCAGGAAATTTTTCATCCATTGATACCTAGGTTGAACTCACAATGTGTGTTTCCTCCAAACATGAATTTGTTTATGTAAATGAATATTCTGTATGCAAAATGCAGGCAGAAATTCCATTTAGGCATGAAATTACCTTTTTTATGTGCATAGGAAAATTTGTGAGCACAGACATGGGACCTAAAGTTTGAACATCTGAAAGCAGTAAAAAGTTTAACAACTAGCTAACTAATAGAAAAAAACAAAACAAAAACCTGCTACAATTTTCTGCTCAGATTCTAAGATAGTGTAAGATTGGTCTTGATTTTAGTTTTAAATTTTAAAATAAAAACCTAAATCACTCATGAACTTTTTAAATTCCCCACCTAAATAGACTCATGTGTACACCAGCCTCAAGCTAGTTAGGCAGGCTTTCCAATCTAGTCTCTTTTTCTTTTTTTTAACTACAGATATCTTTATTCCTTCCCTTGGTTCAACTGTAAATCTTAGGGGGTATCATTGTTTGGGAATTTAAATAACAATATAGGTTATTAAGGTTTTTTGTTGTTATTTTTTG
The DNA here is from genome assembly GCF_964146895.1 of Miniopterus schreibersii. Lineage (NCBI taxonomy): Eukaryota > Metazoa > Chordata > Mammalia > Chiroptera > Miniopteridae > Miniopterus > Miniopterus schreibersii. The sequence continues at coordinate 61,365,361 of NC_138106.1, read as the reverse complement.
AGACATCCTCAATTTGATTTTGACAACTGAACTAATCTTTTCAAATGATTTTCTTTTTCGTTAGTTTCTGCACTACCTTTAACTTCAGGTTTATACACCTGTTGCTGTTACATTTTGATCTTCCTTATTCAGAGCACTTCTTCCTAAAATATAGTTTTATTCTAATAAACATTGTCTCGAAAGTTGCAAAAAATTTTAATAGGGAGCAAGCCCTGTTTTTCTCGCCTCTTATACCTGTAACTCCATTGCCTATGGATTGCCTGACAGGTGCTCAGTGAATATATAGTATTTTATAGGTTACACTGGCTCTCTGAAAACCACATTAAAAAATATACAACAATACTTGGGCCAAAAATCTATAGATCTTACTGTTGTTGAAACTGTGCCCCATTTCTAAGCTGGATCATTATTTATCAAAATTACTCCATCTTAAATAAGCTAAAAATAAGCTAAAACTATCCTGCAATTTGCTGTCAAGAATCAAAAGTAGAAAAGAGCAATTATCAAAATATCAGAGATGGAAAAGGGAAAAAAACCCACTGGTTTTATTTTATTTTTAACTTCCACTACTGCCAAGAAGTTCCAACTTTTGGGGGGGAGTGGGGAGTGAGGCTGAGAGGAGTAGTAGAAATACATAGCTATATATGAGGATATGGAACATATTTACCTATAAAATATGCAGGTATAATATCTTGAACAAGCAAGTTTATAATTAAAAAAAAAATGCTTAAAATGTTTCCTAAACTACTGTCACATCAAAAGCATATTTTATTTAAAGCATATTTCTGGAAGAATTACACAGAAATATCATTCATTTGCAATTTGAAACAATTACAACAAAGCTTTTAATAAATGTATTTTATAATGTACCGCCCTGACTTTAGATAAAATTATTCTCATAACTAAAGTAATAGTATAAATGCTTCTGTGATAATATTGGTCTTCTTAGGCAGTAATAAATGACTGATGACTGATGATCTAATACAAAGCAGGCTGGTACTTGACCTCAGCACGTTGCCCATTATACATAGATTTCAAGGAATCACATCTTCCTTGCTTCACTCAAAGGAATATATTTCTACAAGCTTTTAGCTGTGTTCTCCTAATTAGAGAGCCACTAACTCAATACAAGTTAACCCTCCAACTCTGGATGCTGGTAGATGTATCCTGGGATTTGCCACGGGGGAATATGAATGCAAAGCTTCTTCATTAGCATGCAGCTTGGTTGAGGAAACTTAAAAAAGCCTGCTCATGAAGAACTGGAGGGACTGCGTTCTGCATACTGGAGCAGGTCAGACAAGCATGGCCTTCTAAGGAACAGCCTTTATTATTGAACACATATTTAATTGCCATTGGAAACAGTGACAAATGTGCCCTAACTTGTGACCTGAGTAATGGTTTACAATGATTTTGCCAACCTGAAAGAATAATTAAAATTATGTTGACTTACGTCCAAAATCTTTGTGTGAGAAAATATAAGGAAAGGTGGGGGCTTAAAGATGTATCCTTAGCTATGAGGGGCAAGAGGTTTTGCAATGGAGCATGACAAGTTTTGGTTATATGTGTATTAAAACGCCAACAACTTTCCCGCTGAAAAAGTCCTTTTAAGCTCTCAGCTTGCATTTCTCTGTACACTTAGATTGGTCAACAGACTGATGAAATCTTATCTCTTTCCCTCCATTGCTGATTCACTAAGCATTCACTTTTATAAAAAGACAAAGTCAGCTAGAAGCATTTAGATAAACCTGCCTTTAGAAACCTAAAACCCTTATTAGACAGAAAAAAATAAAAAAGGAAAATATTAAGACAAAAGGTTAGTGGGATTGTGGATTTTTTAAGTTTTTTTTTTACACTAGGAAGAAATTTCTGTGTAGATAATGTTTTTAAAGGCCTTACAAAACCATGAGAGCTGCATCCTATAAGCATATTTCCTCAGCTTGAATCCAGATGATAGTGGTGACATTTTCTTTACCCTGCTCAAGTTTGAAGAAAACCTATAACAGATCAGCACTGAACACAGGGGTCTCTGCCAATTCCAAATCTGCAGCTCCAACAACTCTCAAAGTCCTTTTAAATATTTTATGCACAAGTGGTAGCATGGTTATCCACTGCTTTCTGAAGGCATTTTTACAGCTTAATGAAGGATTACCTTGGATGAAGTCGTGCTCTCACACAGTCCAGCATTTCTGCCCTTAAGAGAAGTCATGTTCAGAGCAGTAGTACTTTACACTCCGGAATTAGGCTGGAGAGGGAATTGGGTTTATGCTTGACTAATGCTATTCAGCACAGCCTCTGGCATCTACATGCACTGGCTAGAGAGCAAGAAGGATGGAGTAAATAAACATTTTGCTCCACTTTTTACTCAATCCTGGTTATCCCCAAATGTATAATCAGAATCGTTTTTTCTCACCTGTAATCTATTTCCCTTCATTGGAAGGCAAACATCATTTTCATCAACAAATGCTTTCTGAGTGCTCTGTGAGTAAATGCCATTATGTTCGGCACTGTGGCAGGGGCTCTACACTCTGCAAATATTTGAGTTGCTTCTGGAACTGCTGGAAAAAGAGCAGCTGGGAATAGAGAGCCCGGGACGGTAACAGCAGGAGGCGCTCCTGACTTCTATTGCTGGCTGTGCTTCAGATCCTTTCCTCAAAGCCTTTCCTCCTCTTCCTCCTCCTCCTCCTCTCCCTCTTCCTCCTCCTCTTCTTCCTCTCCCTCTTCCTCTTCCTCCTCTTCTTCCTCCTCTTCCTCCTCCTCCTCTCCCTCTTCCTCCTCCTCTTTCTCCTCCTCTTCCTTCTCCTCTTCCTCCTCTTCTTCCTCTTCCTCCTCCTCCTCTTTCTCATCCTCCTCCTCTTCTTCTTCCTCTTCTTCTTCTTCCTCCTCCTCCTCTTCCTCCTCCTCCTCCTCTTTCTCCTCCTTGTCTTCCTCTTCCTCTTCCTGATTAGTAAACTATTAGGTAGGAAGGAAAGAATTTCTATGCATTAGAAAAATCTGACTCAATCGAGTACCCTAGGATCCATTCAGGTGAAATTTTCTCTCATTTAAATTTCAGGCTTTGGCTAAAGGACTAACAAAATTTTAAAAATCAAATCTGAAATTTTTGAAATACCTGGGTTGTTGAAAACGTATAATTCTGTTACACTTTCCTCAGTTCTTTTTATTGAGCCAGCCTGATGTAGTTCAGAGCTATTCTCACCAGCTTCTACTGTGCTCCTGCAAGACAAGGGATCCCATTTATGCCTGCCGGGGATACTGTTTCCAGGTGATGCTTGTAGTTCATTCATTAAAAACCTTCCTTTAGAAGTCAGACCAATGATTTATATATATTATTTTTACTAATTATTTCTGATATTTTCTTTTATTTCTTCTACCACCTACAAATCTTTAATTTCACTTTTACCTAGAACATTATTTAACACCCATTTGCTACATTTAATATCAATCTTAGGAACTTCTATATGCATGCTAACTTTTTTTTTTTAAGTATCCTCATCTGAGGATACTTTTTCCATTGCTTTTGAGTGAGAGTGGAAGGGAGAGAGAGACACACATTGATGTGAATGAGACACATCGGTTGGTTGCCTCCCATATGCTCTGCAACCGAGGTATGTGCGCTTGACCAGAATCGAACCCGAGATCCTTCAGTCCCTGGGCCGATGCTATAACCATTGAGCCAAACCGACTAGAGCTGCCTGTTAACTTTACAGTTTTTAACATGCTTTATTCCAATTAACTTCAGTTTCACTCTTTCCCTTTTGAGACATCTTATATTTTTTATATTATGTGTTGGTCTAGGATTTTTCAGTCACGATTGAAATAAATTCAAATAAGATTTTATTAAAAGAGAATATTGATTCATGGAACTGTGAAGTTGTCTTGGCTGGATCAGTTTTCAACCCAGGACCTCAGGAATCTATCTTTTCTTGTATTTTTGCCAATGTTTTGATTATGGTTTGCTCTGTACTATTTTCAGGCATAAGTACTCCGTACAATAATAGAGATAATCTCTTTTTATTCAGCTTTATGGGTACTTGTAGAAGATTCTGAAACCGATATCTATCAAACACATATTCTCCAGTATTCATATCAATAAATGAAAAGAAATTTATTTTTCTTGTTTGAGTCACCAAATAATATCACCAAACAAAATAAATAATTGATAGCTGACCTGAAATAATCCCTTTGAAAAAGAGGGCCAAGTTGCCTGGCCAGTGTGCTCAGTGGTTGAGCATGGACCCATGAACCAGGAGGTCACAGTTTGATTCCCAGTCAGGCACATGCCCAGGAAGGGGTGTGCAGGAAGCAGCTGATTAATGACTCTCATCATTGATGTTTCTATCTCTCTCCCTCTCCCTTCCTCTCTCTGAAATCAAAAAGCATATTTAAAATAAAAATAAATAAATAAAGGTTGTTGATACCCAATTCTCAGGCCCAATTCTCATTAAAAAAGAAAGTGTTCCCCTCCCCAAATTCATATGTTAAAAACTCTAACCTCTGGTGATGAGACAGTATTAGGAAATGGGCCTTTGAGAGGTAATTTGTTTTAGAAGAGGTCATGAGAAAGGAGCCTCTGTGATGAGATTAGTGTCCTTATAAAACAAGAAAGAGTCTAGGACTCTATTTGCTCTCTGCCAGGTGAGGACACAGCAAGAAGACAGCCATTTGCAAGCCAGTGAGTGGGTTTACACCAGAACCTGACCACACTGGTACCTTGATCTTGGGCTTTCCAGCCTCCAGACCTGAGAGAAATAAATCTCTTTTGTTTAAACTACCCAGCCTGTGGTGTTTGTTACAGCAGCCTAAACTAACTAAGACAGAATATAACACTTCCTAAAGAAACAGAATATCCAGAAGTAACTGAGCTGGCCTCACATAGCTGTTTTCTAATATTTTTATCCATCTTTAGTTGACAGACATCATCTGGCATACTCAGGAGATAATCTGCAATCTCAGTATTATACTGGGTTGGGCAAAAGTAGGTTTACAGTTGTCCATACGGAAAATAGTGCAGTAATTAATAAATAAAAACAGAATAAAGTCCGACCCTAGCCAGTGTGGCTCAGTTGGTTGAACATTGTCCCATGTGCCAAGAGGTCACCGGTTCTATCCTCGGTCAGGGCACATGCCTTGGTTGCAGGCTCGACCCCCAGTAGGAGGCATGTAGGAGGCAGCTGATCAATGTTTCTCTTATGCATCCATGTTTTTATTTCTCTCTCTGTCTTCCTCCCTTTCTCTCTAAAATCAATAAAAATGTATTTTAAAAAAGAATAAACACTTTGTTTCACATAATCACAACTGTAAACCTACTTTTGTCCCACCCTGTACATAAACTCTCACTCTCAACAGATGACTTTCTAACCTGAAAGGTAGATGCTACCAATTAGAGCTTTACAACATCACCATGGACTTATTTGTTCAATCTCATTTTTCATCACTATATTCATTTCTATTATATCAACTGACACTAATAAATGATTACCAAAGCTCTATCTCTATCCTAGATTCCTCTACCATGCTTTATTTTTAATCTCTGTTGGGCATTTTTGCCTACATGTCTCACTGGTATCCTTAAATTTGGATTTTCAAAGTCAAACTCATTATCTGTCTTCTAAATTCTTCCTCTCATGGATTTCTCTATTAATGGCAATATCCTCATCAAAGTTGAAACCCTGGAGTCATCTTTGTCTTCTCCCTTTTTTGTTTCATTTTTAATCAGTTGCTAAAATTCAATACAGTCTGTCTGTCTTCTAACTGCATAGAGCTGTATTTTAATTTTCTTTATCTCTCTTTGAACCACTGCAATAGACTTGCTTTCAAGGTTTCTTCCTCTAACTTTGCCCAATAAATATTTCTAAAATGAGATTATGATTATACTTTTTAGCATCTCAAAATTATTCAAGTGCTCCTCAACGCATTGAGAATTAAGTAATGATCCTTTACAGTTGCATAATAATGTTTTATAATTAACAAAGCACTTCACATCCATTATCATATTTTTTTTTTTTTGTTACAGAAAGAGGCATGTAAAATATTTTAGTTTTTATTATGAATGAGGAAGCTGATACAGAGGTGGAATTTTTGGATAGGTTTATTTGGTAAGGGACAGAGGTTTACAAAGTATATCTATTGTACTCAAATCCATTCTTCCTTGTGACAGAAACTTTTTTTCATTTAGCAGTTCAATATCTTGCACTCAGAGAGACTATTGTACCTCTCTAATCTTGTATGTCATCACCACCACTCCTTAATCAAATTCTACTACTTAAGCCTCTCAATTTTAAATCATCATAATGTTATTTATTTGTGAAATCCACTCCATCTCTCTCTTTTGCTATCCTATACATTCCTGCAATTCTTCAGGAAACCTCTTGATATTGATTTAATGTGATCTTTCCTTTGTGCTTTTACTCTTGTTGTATGTGTGTGTTTGATTTTCTTATTTTGCCCATAAGCATTTTATTTGTTCTTGCTGATGGTTTCTTTTTCTTAAAAAAAGAAAGGTTTATTGTTAAAAGTAATACAGATGTCCCCTTTCCCCCCATTTACCCCCTCCACCCCACACCTGCCCCCCCACCTCAAGCCTACCACGCTATTATCTGTGTCCATGAGTTATGCTTATATGCATATAGTCTTTGGTTAAGCTTTTGAAGTTATACGTATTCTGCAAGTGATTAATATAGACAGGACCTTTCATATCTGAGCCACTCAGGATACAAATGTTAATTTAACATATTTCATTCCTGTCCATGCCATGTTTCAAAAGCATGAAAATTCCTGCACTGTTTGACTCCAGCATTTTGTCTTTAGCAGAAGAAAAAACAAACATGTATTAAAGAAAAAAAATTATTCTGACACTTGTGAAAACAGTAGGAAAATATTATCAGAACTTTTGGAATAGTTGTCAAAATTATTCCAATAAAGAAGTGAGGCTCAATTTTGAGTACAGCAAAGATAGCTGGGGATTTGTAGTCAACCAGAATAAGGGAGTGAGTGGCTGAAAAATTTCTAAGAAGAGGCATCAAAGATATGGAGATTGTTACTAAACTGACCTAATAGGATTCTTGGTGAAGTCAGGCCAGAGTTGTTAGATATCAATATCAAGAGTGGGTGAGTCTCACTAAACTGACTTAACAGGATTCTTGCTACAACTAGACTAGGCAGGCCAAAGATAGGGCCTAAGGATGAATCTTAGTCAAAAAGAAGGCTCAGAGGGGCTTACTTGAAGTTTGGTCAAGGAAAGAGTCTTACATACATCGGTAGGTAGGATTGAAGAGAAATAATGGTTTTCTTCCCCTAAGTTTCCAGCCACATTTCCTCGAGTTTCTCATTATGGATTAATGAGTAATTATTTTTGCTGAATTCTTGCAATCCATTGGTAGTTTTATCTCATACTACTCTCAAGAGGTATTATCTGTTTCATGAGAAACAGTTTCTCACAATATCAAGGGATGCCGAGTTGTATATTATACTAGGTGGGCATGGATAGGTGCCGTATGCATAGTGTTCATACTTTTCTTGATGTCAACTACACCCCTTCTCCCAGAGTTTGCCTTTAACAACTGAAAAATCCTCACACAACAGCTCTTCCTATTATCTTTTTCTGCATTATTTTTGAGACCTTTTTTCAGACTTTTTCTATTTTAATTTTAGCTATCTCACACTGTGACAATTAAAGCTGTAAACATTTTTCCAGATGGCAAAGCATCAGAATATTTTCAAAATTTGAGATAATATCTTATATATTCTTTCTAATATGACATATGCTAATGCTTGACATTTTAGTTGTATTGTTGATCAAGTCAAATTTTAAGCTTTTATTGTTAAGACTGAGATGAGTTCTTAAGTGATAGCTTAGAGTTAATACTTATAATGCAGATTATTTTCTTATGTTCACTATTTCCCCATAGAAAAAGTTATCTGCCAAATTTATATGCACTCAAAATTTTGTGAAGACTATTATTTAGTCTACTGCAGTAAATTAACACTAATTTCATTTACCCTAATTTTCAGGTCTTATTTCCTGATATTTCAGCTATCTGAAAAATTCTTTGCTTAACTAAAATTGTAGGAGCATATAATCAAGGAATTACCTTTGCACTTCTTCATTTAACAGAGATTATTTTAATTTAATTTATATTTTATAGATTCAAGCATATACAAAAGCACATTTATCCACCATTAAGATATTTTAAGTTTTAAAATTTTTGTCATGTTATCTTCACTCTTTAAAAGAAACAAAACAGTGTGGATTTAGTTAACATCTCTTTGTATCCCTCCTAAAACACAGTTTCCTCATCTGTTACCCAGAAATAACCACTTTGTTACCATTGTTTTCCATCAAGTATAGAAAGACAGTCTTGGAAAGTTAACAATACGCAGTTTCTCTGAGCCATTGATCACCTTTCTAAACCGCACTTCTACATTCTTACCCATTCTAAACTTCCCCCTGGTTTTCCAGAAGGACAAATGGGTCTTTTGAAATTATGGGCACATAATTGTGTTGATTTTCATGTCACATGGTTTCACCTCTTGCTTCAGCTTTCACCTTATAATTAACCGACCATCTTCAGGGGATGCATATTTTAAGAAAATGAAATGTCATTCTAGTTCAGCCTATGTGACAGCAGCAAACTTACCCCTAAATTATAATCAAAGGTAGGTTGCATGTGCTGAGAATGACAGGAGAACAAAGGCTGTGAGTATATTATATTGTCACCAGATTTATTTTTTTGAAACTAAATTAACCTCAGCAATAATTATTTAAAATATTAAAAAAACATATTTTTAAAATGTGATTTCAGCGGTTGGTCTGACCCCCCAATCAAGAGTTACAGGTATAGTAATAATGATTCTTGTAAGAAAAACACATTTAAAATTAAAAGAAAATGATACATTCTAATCTTTATTGATATAAAAGACAAAATCCCCAAGTAAAAATTAAAGTTTTGAATCTTTAGAAATATAACAACTGATTAATTCTCTTTTATTTTCTCTGCATTCTTTCTAATAAAAGTGACCAGTGGAAACGTCATGGGTAGGCAACCGCCAGCAATTACTTCTATCTAGGCACAAACATCTACAAGAGAACAGCTAGTCGTATCAGTTACTACCACTATTCAGGGAACCATTATAATGTGGCAAGTAATGTAACAGAGGCCAGAAAAATGAATCTGTACATGCTAGGAGCTTACCTATTATTACTTAATAATGATTATTGACAAATAATAATATCATTATTATATAGAGGCTTGAAAAAGGTGCCAGAGACATAAGGATGAATACAAGATATGCTTTTCAAAAGATAGAAGAAATGAAGGTTATTTAAAATAATAACGTTCTAATATGGCACAGGTCCTTAGCAGTGGAATATGCTAAGTATAATGAAACTAAGGAATCCTGGTGGTTTCAGGGGAGCTTCACGTACATTTCTGTTTCGTTTAATATATGTGTGGGCCAAGAGATTACAAAAGAAGGATTTTCAAACATAAGAAGTAAAAAAGTTTAATAAACCCTCTATATTAAACAATGTTCTTTATTTTCAGAGAACTATGGTTTTAATTATATAACCTATCTATAATCTTCTCAACAGCTCTACTAAAGAGTGACACATGCCAGATCATTTTGCTACAACCACCTACCTGAATTCTGAAACATGGATCTTTTATTTAATCTGTACAAAATTGCACAAATCCGCACCTCTACTTTCTTTATTTTTTGTAATAATGTTTACTGTATAAAATATCAGCATAAAGTGAACTGATTTCAAACAGATTGAAGAGTCACTTTTGTATGTTTATTTTTCAAAGTGGTGAAAAACAATTTTATTCTATTCACTGCTCATAAAGTTTTGAAAGTCTTATATATAAATCCCTCAGCAACAGTGGATGTTAGTATGGTATACTGCTCAGGCAGTCAAATGTAGGGTTGAGGTTAAGTAATTTTCATAATTTAATGTGTGTTTAAGAGAGTAGAAAACTAAAATAGAGGAATTCTTTATTATCTTAAATATTTGCCTTTTTCTATCTTTCCAATAGACTTATTTATAGATACATCAATGATGTATCTATACATTGATGAAGGTTTTATAGTGTTAAGTTGAAATGCAACATTATCTATGGGCATTTAAGTAATATTTGTCACTTTATCTTTGATATTTTGTTTGCCAATTCAACAGATAGTAAAAATATAATATAAAAGTACTAAGTATTAAATAGATTAAAAAGGACAATACTAAGAAATTCAAAGAAGAGAAACAAGACCATGGAGTAGCATAGGGACCAAAGGGAGCAAGGCAGAGAGGAGGCGCATTATTTATCAACAATCAAATAAAAAAAATTTATTTATAAAAATTAAAGATTATAATTTAGCAAATTATGGTTATATTAAAATATGCGTTAACATTGAATGTTTACACATATGTCCTAAGAATATATTTTGAAGATATAATGGGACAAATGTATAAATATAAATGAAAAGGATGTTCAAAGTAAAGTATTTTTAGTAGTAAAATATTGAAAAGCTGAATATCCAATTATAGGGTATGGTTTTTAAAAATGTGTTTCAATCATATACGGGGACAAAGGCAAGAAAAGGAAAACTTTTATTGACATGAAAGAATATTCATGACATGTTTTTCAGGAGAAAACCAGATTAAAAAACAATATAAAAGTAGCTCCCCTGTTTCATAAATATAATTCATATATACTTGTATTGCATAGTATATGTCTAGAAGAACATAAATAAAAATTTTAACAATGTTATCTCTTGTTCATATAATTATATAATGTTTTTTTTCTTCCTTTTTGCTTATGTGAATTTTCTATTTTATTTTTTACAACAAGCATGGGTTAACTACTTAAAACTAAATTTTTTATCTAGCTGCTGGAAAGAAAATGTCAATGTGATACTGAGTTATTTAAGATTTAGGTTGAGTTATAGATATAAAAATGCTACTGTGTTAACTGAATGTATATCTATTAGATATACACTAAGTAAAGTTGATTTGAAAACTGTAAATCAAGGGAGGAACAGTGTTGAAAATTTCAATGTCTTCAAATGTGAAATAAATAACAGCATCCTATTTTCATGGGTCAGTGCCGGGATCACAGCCATTGTCTACGAGGTAATCTCTGAAGCACGTTAACAAGGACTTACCAGAAAGAGTAGGGGCCAAGGAGTCAGTAATAAGCAGGTTCTCCCTGTCACTCTCTATCAGCCAGAGGTACCTTTCCGGACTCTGCATAGCCACGGTCTCCATAGATAAGTTGGGCATATTTTAAGAGGAATGCTACCTGGTAAAGAGAGCAAATGTTGATCCCAGTAAGCTGTTTATTCAGAGGGTTTTTCCAAAACATTTTAAAACTTGTCTCAGGTCAGACAATGTACAGTGTGTGCTGAAGGAGTCCAGGATACACCACTATGACATAAAAATTATTTTGAGCTGAAGGCATTTGAGAATAGATTCTTGTTTTCTTATCTGCCTAAGAGCAAAGCCTCTCAAAAGAACTCAGTTGTCATAAATTTCCTTTCTAGAAGTTTTGAAATAAGCAAAGATTGATGCTTACCACTGGAGAGAAGTCAGCACCACACCTAAACAGACCCCCACACAGCTATCATACCTCTCATCTGTTCTCTTAAGGGCCCATTTATTTCTCCTAAAAGTCATTTATTTCCATATAAGTACTCTTGCTTCCTCTCCCCTTCTCATATTAAAAAGCCATTTGTTTTCCTGGAAACTCCCTTCTCTCCCTTTCCTTTCTTGATTAAGATGGTGTATAAGCTTCAAATTCTAACCACCTCATTGAGTCACATTTTTCTGTGAACTTCCATACATACATTAATTAAAATATATGATTAAAATTTAGCTTTTCTTTTGTTAATCTGTCTTTTGTCAGTTTAATTTGCATGCCCTCAAGAATTGAGCCTAAGAGGGTAGGAGAAACATTTTTCCATCCTGATAGTGTTTTTCTGACATATGTAGAGATGACAATTTGGAAAGCTGCCAGTAGATCTCATCAAACTTTTGGAGAGAAAAGACCATAATGTGTCATATTTCCTGATCCCTTTTCTGGTGGATATATTTCACAATTAAGACAAATTGTTACCATTGAATTTTAATTATAATCTATCTCTACGTAGAGCAGAGTCTAATAAGTAACATTTTCTTTTATAAGTAACATTTTTAAAGGAAATGAAGGCAGTATAATCTGGTCTATTCTAAAGAGTTTTGCCAACTTTATGATTAAAATCACATGACAAAAATCAAACCTCTTTCATAAACCTAGAACTTGTTTTTTATTAATATATAATAAGCATATGACATAAATTAAGAAAAAGTACATGATATTCTGAAATATATAAAAAAATAAAGAAAAATAACAATGAGTCCTAATATTGAGACAGGAAGATAATGATGATGATGATGATGATGATGATGATGATGATGATGATGACTGATCACAGCAATGGTGATGGTGACAAGAATGACAGTAGTAACAGGTGCATACTGTGCACTGACACTCTGCTGGCACTCGGCTTAGTGTTTTGAGAGGTTAAAATCAGTGTGCATGGGCAGGCTAAATAGGCATCTCAGATGGTGCATGAAGAAAAACTGAATTTATTCAAGGAAAAGGGGATGGGGGTGGGGATATCCAAAGGCAAGGGCTACACGGCACTGAGCCAAAGAGTATCGGGTCCATGATGGCAGCAAAAATATGCTTAGGATGGTGAAACAAGGAAGGTGCAGAGAAATAACAGGAGAGCCTGGCTGGGCTGCGTTGGCTCACTGAGAAGTCAGAGAGAAGGGGGCCTTGGAGACAGGTTCAGGGCGTAAGCCCGGGATGAGCTACTGCTGCCCATTGCTCCTCTGGTTGCAAGTCTCCTGGAGTCCCTTAGATGGAAGGAGGGGGAACGGAATGAAGCTGGCATGCTCCCCTGGTGAGGAGTGCACACTGGGTCCTTTGTCCTGAGCTTATGTGTCTCTCTGTGGCAGGTGGAAATCTTAAGGGAGGTCTCAGGAGAGGATCTTAATAGAATATTCATTATCTTTCCAGGTGTGCTCTTTCAGGGTCATGGTCTCCACTCATTGGTCAGTGCCAGAGCCGGGGGTCATTAGCTGGTCCTGAGGCAGCCAAGGCACCATTTGTCCGGTTTTGCTGCTTTCCTGGGCCTGGAGCTGAAATACAACTGAGGCCTAGATGTCATCTTTAGGGAGGAAATGCTCTGCGAGTCTAAACCACATGACCAGCTATATGCTAAGGGGAGATAGGTTACCCTGGGGACAAACTTCTTGTTTTCCCAGTTTTGTCCTTTGCTAGGCATCCAGTTCTTTCTGCCTTGGTGAGTTTCTGTACCTGGCCCATTGTCCTTGCTCTGCTCGTGTCTGTCTAACCTATTTTATGTACATCATCTTACTGATAATGTAGAGCTATTGTTATCTCTCTCTACAAGTGAGAAAACCCAAGTTTAGAGAGTTGATTTTTTAATTAGAAGAAGGCAGAAACGTTGAAATAGAGGATTCCACATCTCCTGGCCCAAACCTTTATTTTTTTAATTTTCTTTTTTTTTAAACCTCACCAGAGGATATTTTTTCCATTGTTTTTTCAGAGAAAGTGAGAGAGAGAGAGAAAGAAAGAGAGAGAGAGAGAAAGAGAGAGATCAATGTGAGAGAGACACATCGATTGGTTGCCTTCCACATGCACCCCAACCAGGACTAAGCCTGCAATTGAGGTATGTGCTCTTGGCTGGAATCAAACCCAGGACCATTTAGTCTGAGGGCCAGACCGACACTCTAACCACTGAGCAAAACTGACTGGGGTTATTTAAAAAAAAATTTAAAGTATGTTTTTTATTGATTTTTTAGAGAGAGGAAAGGAGAGGGAGGAGAGAAACATTGATTGGCTGCCTCCTGCACACCCCCTATTGGGGGATTGAGCCACAATCCAGGCATGTGCCCTGACTGGGAATAGAATTTGTGACCTCTCTGTGCATGGGACTACATTCAATCAACTGAGCCTCACTGGCCAGAGTCTAACCCTTTATTTTAACAGATGAAGGCACAGAATGCCAGGCAAGTTTAAGATTTTTCACTATGTTTGAACTACTAATTAGCTCCAAAGGTAAGATTATAGTGTCAATTTCTGTCTCTCAATTATAAACTATACTCACTGGCAATTTATATTCTCATATATATGTTTTTAAAAGAAAGTATGTGGTTTAAATTCCTACTATAATCTTCAAATTATTCTATTATTGTAACTTGTAAATCAGTAATCATAAGAGCCTAAATATAGCTAGCTACAGTTTGCAAAGATATCCCAGTTCATTTTCAAGAGTGCTGTCATGGTACATTCTCCCACATCTACCTCCCTCTTCCCCCCACAAAAAAATTATGCAAAATAGGTGAATAATAAAATCTCTGGGCTTTTTATAAATTTAGCATCTCCTTTTCTCAAAGTTTTAAACAATTCATTCACATGGTATCACATCATCTGCAATAACATGCATGAATATTAAAAGTAATGTGTGTTCAGAAAGTTGTTCTGCTTGCAAAGACCTTGTTCTCGAAGTGTGGGAGGCTGAGGTACAGCTCCAGTCTGGGTGCGGGTCAAGTTAATAAATTCTTTTTTGTTTTCCAATGGATTGTATTTAAATTGTTCCACAGTGCCCTATCATCCTGGCACCCCCATCTATTCTGAACCATTTTGTTTAAATGAAAAGACCATGTTTAACTTTGTAATACAAAACACAGCTGAGTCATTGACACTTCAATCAGCCTTTATTATGCTCAAATCACAGTAGGATATCCCTTCCACCCAGAACGTACTGACACTAAAGTAGAATTGATTTCATTCTAAAAATGAAAGGCAAAACACATCAATATATGCGTGCATCTGCATAATAATCCGGTGCAATTTCATTATACCTGTGTTCACCCAAAAGCAGAATGTACCATGAGATAGACCTGAATCTAGTAGTATCTACAGTTCTAAGAATAAGGGGAAAAAATAAAAGATTGACAACTTTTTTTATAAAGGAGCTTTAATAATTCCTATATCAGAAGAGTATGCAGTGAGAAGAATGTCTTAAGTTTGTAAAGCACTTGGCTTTCCCTCACCTGGAGAGTTACATTATTTATTGTCACCAGTATTTGAATGTTTACTGAAGGTTATTTGATTTCTCAGATGGGTACAGATCTTTACAGATGGCACAGTTAGACCAGCTCATCCACTACAGGTTCATCAGGTTCTCTGTTTGTTAGGAATTAAAAAAAAATTCAAACTGTTAAAATAAATATTTAGGCCCAAGACAGAGCTGCTCCTGCCTGGGGAGTCATGTTAGCAAACCAAAACTTAGATAACCTTAGTGTCCCCGTAAATGGTCCACCTAACCAGAAACACAATCCATCCGGTCAGACCCCCAAACAGTCAATCGGCTCTGGGCCTTCTGGCCCCAAGCAAGGCTGACTGTAGGGCCCCAGCCTACCTGATATTTTCTATTTGCTTCCTTCTTGTTCTTTTGTGTGTTTTTTTCTATAATAGCTTCCCCCGCCCCCCCTCTTTTTCATCTGTTTCATGAAGTGTTAAATAAAGTTTGTTTGTATCACCTAAATTATCCTCTTTAGTCTTCTAACAAAATCTAAATCTCTTTGTTTGCCTATAACACAGATGTGTGGACAAATAAATGAACTCTATGTAAAGACCATCGCAGTAGGATCACATCTAGACTTACGTTTCAGCCAGATTAAACAAAGAAAACAGGAAATAAATAGATAACCATGATTAATTAATTGCCTATTGTTTGGAATCCACAGCTTGCTTTTTCTGAGGAAAAGACTAAGAAAATGAGCAGCTTCCCTGAGAGTTAAAAAAGTCCTGCATTGTGGCTCTGAACGGAACCAGCAGGATTCCATGTTTTTAAAGCATATTCAGAGTTCTCTATGCTTAAACTAAATGCTGCATAAAATGCAAGGAAGTCTGTGAGTCTGTGAGAGGAATGTGTTGCTTTTAGTCCACTTAATAAATTTAAAGTTGAAACAAACCAAGTTGTTGCCTAAAATGTTTCCTGGGCCAGATGAAAACAGGAATCCCTACAAAATGAGAGCATTCCAGTAATTGCAGGAAAATAAATAAATAAATAAATAAAAATCTGTAGTTTAGAGAGAGCAGGATACATACAGTATAAAAATGCCACCATGAGCAATAAATAAATACAAATGAGTACATTTGCAAGCAAGAAAAGAAGAGAATTTAAATAACCAAAGCACATGAGCTGTTCTAACAGATATCTCTGTGTTATTTAACAAAACACATTATGTCTAATTATTCTATTTAGTTAAAGCTATTTTGCAAGGCAAAGGAAAATCAAAGCAGCAACCTGAAATTGTCTATAATATAAAATACCCCTTGCAAAGACCTCAGATCATCTAAAACTTGAATTCATAACTTAAATGCAAAAAAGCCTTATTTTGAGGATATGGATCTTGAAAATTCAATGAAAAATCCATCAGAGTTCATGAAATCATGAAATTAGCTCAGATTTGCTAATTGCTTACAGAAATGAGGGGGGAAGAAGTCTGGATTAATTTATATTTTTTGCAAAGTCTCACTATCTATAGATTAGCACAAGATAAACCAGCAGTACCTATGTATTTGGAATAATTTATCGTATAAGTAGTTTTGGCACTCGGCAATAACTAATCAAAAATTACATGAAGTCAGGCTATTAAATGTGAGAGAATCTGACTAATAAAGATATATACTAAAGATATATATATATATATATATTTATGATTAATGACATGAGCATCTTTTCATATATCTATTGTCCATCAGTATGTGCTCTTTGGAAAAGGGCCTATTCAGGTCCTTTTGTTAACAGAGAATTAACTTCCTCCCTTGCTCATGGGAGTAGGGTTCTTCCTATATCTTTAGAAAAAGAATTTTCTAAGATTTGCATGGGAGAAGGAATGGTTTTTATTGGAGTGGTGTTACATTCCTCGGGTTGCAAAGCCCCATGCCCCTTAAACCAGTCTTGAAAAAGGTGACCTGGGGTACCAGTAGAGCCAAAAGCAAGGCCAGTGTCCAGAGCTTCCATTCCATGTTGCAACCAGGTCTATCTAATCTAGCATCAGGCTAATTAAAGTCCATTAGTTCATTGTGTGAAGTCCACATGACCATCGGCCCTGTGGGCAAATGCAGGAGAGTATGCCCCTTGCAATAGGAGTCCCAAGAGCCAAGAAAGCCAAGAACCAAGAGTGAGAAACTCCCTTTGTTCAGAAGTTAAATATTCAGATTTTGTGCCATGTAGTGGCCATGCCTATTCTGGCCAATTACCTGTTCCCAGGAATGATTAACAGGTAAGCACCTCTCAGTCCCCCAGACCTATCGGGCATGCATCTGAACTGCCTTTGTCCAGTCCCTTCCCCTATTGATCAGTGGGGAAAAGACTTGGAGAGTGTTAAATTACATCATTCTGACAGAGCTGTATAAATGGGATGCTTATCTTATCTAGTCTTGCCTTCATTCTTTTTCTCTTAAACAATAACCAAGTTATTAGAGTGGTACCACTTTGATCAATTTTGAATTTGGTTGTTTGGTTTTTAGGGTTTAGTTGTATAACTTCTCCATAAATTTTGGATACGAACCCTTAATCAAAAGTATCATTGTTTGAAAATGGTGAATGGATTAAGCCCAAATAAAATACTCATAGAGACAGACAAAATTAATGTGATTACCAAAGGCAAAAGAGAGTGGGGTGTGGTAGAAGAAGGTAAAGGGGGGATAAATGGTGTTAGAAGGAGACTTAAGATACTGAACACCTAATACAAACTGAAACCTATACATTTTTATTAACCAGTGTCACCCCAGTAAATTCAATTATAAATAAAGAAATACCAAAGTTATATTTTTATCTCTGCTTCTCTTATTTTATATTTTTACTAAACTTGTCCTCTCATTTTTTTCATTGTATTTTAATAAGAACAGGTAATAAAGAAACACACAAAGACATGCACTCCCAAACATACACACACATTATAATATGGGAAGAGATACTCTTAGTTAATTGCAAGAAAAAATTATTGCATAAAATGATTAAATGTCAGTAATTCCTTTACTTGATCTATTATGTTTTACCAAAATATTTTTCTAATATACTTGAGATGAGACATTGTGGGTTTATTAATTTCATGCTCATATTTCTAATTCATATTTGTCCAGAGTGTGTAAGGATTCAAATAATTCTGATATTTGCCAATTGAATATGTATGTAAACCTGTATCATTTTCTAGAACCTTACATAACTATTGAATGAATCTCTCTGTAGTTATATCTAACCATAAAATCTTTCAAACGATCTCCTTATTTACATGCTTAGTTCTCAGCATCTCTATTTTTTTCTTTTTTAAAATTATCTTATTTAAAATTTTTTAACATTGTCATTATTGCAGGTGTCCTCCACACCCCCACCTTTGTTCCCCTTCACCCACCCTTGATTCCCCCTCCCTTGGCCTTCACCAAAGTATTGTCCATATCCATGAGGTAGCATATATGTCCTTCAGCTAATCCCTTCATATTCTTTATCCAGTCACCCTCACACCCCTCCTCTCAGGCCCCAGCCAGTCTGTTCCATGCATCCATGCCCTGGCTCCATTTTGTTCATCAGTTTATTTTGTTCATTAGAGTTCACATATTAGTGAGATCATATGGTATTTGTCTTTCTCTGGCTGGCTTATTTCACTTAGTATAATAATTTTTTGAAGTGCATACATATTATTCAGAAACTGTGTGCTAATTGATAATAAATAATATTGGCTGCCCAGCTATTTACATGGCTTTCATCTCTCCAAAGCCAGTGACATAGTCAAACAAATGTTGGCCTTAACTTAAAAGTAATCTATATAAATAAATAATTCACATCTTCTGCATATTTATTGCCTTAGCAGTTTTAGTGCAGAATTCTGCTGGAATTATTTTTAAAAAACTTCAGTAGGGATAAACCTGAGATGCAAATAAATATATTTTAGATCATAGTCTAGATTAGGGCATGAAATTGTAAGATCAAAGTCATAACAAAGAATTGTACTAAACATAAGGACTTCTTTGGGTTATATTGTCACTCTATGACTAAATGATTAAAATAGATGAATATGTAAATATGTATTGTGAAATTTAACAATGACATTAATGTGACAAAGGTGATTTGGGTAGCAAGTTATTATGGAAAAAAGTGCAGTATCTTGAGTGGGAAATAATTGTATAATTTAAAATACAAATGTATGCCATATTTTGTTTTTGTGTTTGTTTTGCATTTTCATCCCCATGTTAAAAAAATCTATTAAGTGGGAAACAAACAAACAAAATCTGTAGAAAAATAAAAGCTCTTCTAAATAATTTAAGCATTTTTATGTGTGTATTTTATATAATCTAAACAGATTAATCATTAAATCAAGCTGAGTATCCTGAAGAAACATTGGCCTACCAGAATTTAGTTTATATATTTCATATATTTTTTAAATTGTCATGTTATTTTAATTCTCATGTGGACAGAATTTTAATGCTGGCTACGGTCAAGTATGTGTTTAACATGTCTCCTATTTAAAAAGAAAATTTCACACTAACTTCACAGTGTATTTCATTTTGTTCTGTGGAAAATGACATGAATGAATGAATCCATATTAAAATAGAGCCAGAGTAGCCACTTCAGAGAAACTGCCTACAGGTCTTTTTTTTCTCTCTTTTCCAAAGTGGACCAAACTGCCAACGTTCCAAAAAGTCAGCAAGCACAAGAATACCCTGTGTGTAAGGGCTGATGAAACTAGACTTTGCTGGTGTCTGAATTGTTAACCAACCAGTGAAGTACAAATCTAGCCTTTTGCCTGATGACTGAATCTCCAGCCAGTCTAATCTTCTCATCTAGCACCAGTGAGCTCATCTTTAATACAACTTACTTCATTTCCCCCTCTTTTCCCCATTCAAACCCTGAGTCTCTCTCTTGCAGCAAAGAGGACACTCTTTGGGCTTCTGCCTAAAACTATACTCCCCAAATTACAATGCTTTTGATGCCAAGTAAATGCCTTTTGCTTATTTATTGCCACCTAGATTTTTAGGTAGGAAACTTCAATCCCTACTTTACTCATATAAAGAGAGCTCTATTTTTTTTCTTTTTTGTTAATTCTCACCCAAGAATATTTTTTTTCCATTGCTTTTCAGAGATAGTGAAAAGCAGGGAGGGAGGGAGAGAGAGAGACACTGATGTGAGAATGTGATAGAGAGGCACTGACTAGTTGCCTCCTGCATGCTCCCTGACTGGGGTGGGGAGGGAACCTGAAACCCAGGTACGTGCCCTTGACTGGGAATTGAACCTAAGACCCTTGGGTACATGGGCAGACACTCTAATCACTGAGCCACACAGGCCAGGACTAATTTTTTGTTTTAACATTTGCTTTAGCAAAGTCTCTAAAATAGATATATGTGTATATGTTATAATATTTACAGATTGACACATAATTTGTTATAGATGGTAACATAATTTCTAAGGAAATTTATTTTTGTTAATTGAATATTAACCATAACTAATACATTAATCATAAATATTTCTTATCAAATATCATTAAAAATAATTGAGAATATAAAGATATCTATCTCTATCTATCTCTATATTTCTTTATATATATGTATTTGAGGAAGTATCGTATTTGGGAAAACTGCAGCAATTTCATTAAATCAAAAAAAAGGATTTAATCAATTAAAATTAGCAGAATTTCATATTTATAGATGCCTTAAAATAAGCAAATAATATATATTGGTTATAAAATAATATCATTTAAATAGTCCCATTGATTTTAATTTGCAGGAAGTCATAAGAGATTTGTAGTCTTAACAAATTTATGTCAAAGAATTAATGTAAACAAAATTCTACTTTCAAAATATCCCATATAATGAGGAGTAAAATATTCTTTTTTTTAAAGGATAATCTACACATGGGGTTTTCCACTACTCCTAAATCTTATTGAAAATTTAAGTATATCTGTAAATACTAGGTTATCCACTTATTTACTGACTTGAAACTTGCAGCATTTGATTGACTATATGAAACCCTGGTTTGTATGCCACAACAGAATTTGGCAACATGGGGTGTCTCACTGACTATTTGATTTAGCCATTTACAAAGATTTAAATTAGTTGCTGCTAGGAAGCTTTTTAATTCATTAATTGGTTCTACTACCCTCTGAGTCAAATGATCATGTCCAATGCCTATTAGTCAAGTACGTACTGAGAAACTGTAGGCTACACATTATTTTACAAATTTTGAAGAGGATAATATTAAAAATGAAATATGGTCTTTTCCCTCAAGAATTTGCAGACAGGAAGATGAAATATTCATCATTAATATTTAAAGATATAATTTTACTACTTAAAAAACTTAAAAGGCAGCAGTAAGTGAAGGATAGGTATGTGGTTAATTTTATGCATCAATTTGACTGGGCCATGGATGTCCAGACAATTGGTAAAAAGTTTTTCTGGGTATGTCCATGAGGGTTTTTCTGAATGAGATTAACCTTTGAATCAAGCAGAGCAGATTGCTTTCCCTGAAGTGGGTAGGTCTCATTCAATCAAAGGAAGACCTGAATAAAACTAAAAGGCCCTAAAAGGCCGAGTAAGGAGAACCTTCTGCCTGACTGCTCTGAGGTGGGACATTTGTCTTTCTTGGCCTTTATACTAAGAATAAAACTTCAGCTCTTCTTTGAAATTAAGCCTGACAGCTTTCATACTGAAACTAACACCATCAGCTCCTCTGGAGTTTAGGCCTTCGGACTCAGACTATATAACACATAGCTGCTCCTCTGGGTCTCCAGCTGACCAACTGCAGATCTGGGGACTTGTCAGCCTCCATAATTACACGAGCCATTTTTTAAAAAATCAGTTCATCAAGCAATCAATCAACCCTGTTGGTTGTGTTTCTCTGAAGAACCCTGACTGGTATAAGAGGTTAGCCACTGAAACTACGTAGGATGATGAAACACTTTTTCTTAGAGTGACTGAGACTGTTTATTATTTTATGTTCTTCTCCCTTGTCATCTCTCTACCTCCACCCTTCACACTTTGCAAGATCAGGAAACCCTTCATTGTTAAAGTAATAATAAAAGGATGAGATTTTCAACAGAAATACAGGACAAACTTGTTCCAAATAAATCATGGGTTCAGGGTAAAATGTTTGGAAGTAAACTTGGGAAAATAATGAATATTTCAGTTGGGATAAAGATAATATAATAGTCCTATAATAACTGTTTGAGATTTATTATAGATTTCCCACCCCTACCCCAACTACTTAAAATAATTTAGATGGAGGTCTTGATCCAAGAAGAAAACTATCATCAGAAATAGCTACTAACAATATGGGCTAGGTGTGGTAAACTGAGGTAAAGTTAGCAAGGCCTGTTTGTTCTAAGTCCTCTCTATGTCCCATTATCTCTGTATGGCACAACATTTGTTTACTATATATTTATTTTTTCATCTTCCTATAAATTGTTTTTCTCACCTTTGAAATCTTAAACCCTTATCCCTTTCTCCTTAGCTCAAAAAGTCACATAAGCCTGATTGCCCAACTGCCTACTGGCTTCATATTCTTATGGAGCCTGCATGCTTAAGAAATTAAATTTGATATTCTCCTGTTAATCTGTCTCATGTCAATTTAATTCTTAGAAGAACCTGGAAGGGTAGAGGATTTTTTTTTTTTCTTTCTCAAAATCTTTAAATGTTAACTGAAGAGATTTGCAATGCTGAGTCATTATAAAAACTTCAATATAAGCATTAATGGGCTAGTAATTTCAACAAGAGCTAATGTTTGAGTGTGTGGTATACACTAAATACTCTTGTAAGTATTTTATTTGTTTTAACTCATTTGATTCTCCTATTAATTCTATTTAAAAGTTCTTGTTATTTTCTAAGTATTACAGATGAGAAAACAGGCACAAAATAAGTGGAGCAATTTTCTCAAGGTCATATAATTAGTAGTAAAGACAGGATTCAAGTAAAGAATGAGGTGACACTAAATTCAGAAAAAAATTGATCAGAGTCTATGAGATGAGGATTGCAGCCCCAGCAACAGCTTGATTTCATTATATGAGATCTGAGCAGAAGAACCAATAGATTAGCACCTTTTTTATTTGTGTAAGTAGAGTTCTTTGGGTCCTATGAGGAAAAGAATTTCCAGAGACCCCCACAGGAGGATGTGGTTTTTTGGAAAGCTTTAATAATTATGTGAAATTAAGGGGTTTCTCTTCCAAAGTGTCATCTCTGTCTCACTATGGAAAAAGTCCAATCTTGTCTTCAGCCTGGCCAGAATAGGCCACTGTCCAGAATTTTTGCTCCATATTAAAGTCCAGTCCAGTTCAGCATCCTGCATGTGGAGTCTACATGCCATGGGCCATGCAACTGCTTAAGGCCACATGACTATGGAGGGGAGCGCAAGGGTAAGTGCAGGTCATGGAGCAAGAGAGGAAAAGGGGAGAGCAAAGCAAGCAGGAACAAGAGCCCAAGAGAAGGGAAACTCTTAGTCTGGTGATTTTACCCTTCCAAGATTTGGTGTGCTTGCAGTGCCCCACCCTCCTAGCCAATTCATTGTTCTCTATATTAGATTGACAGGCAAGCACCTTCCCTACATCACCCTGTCTTCATGGCTCATGCACCCACTTCCCCTCTTTGTTCATCCCTTCCCCCAACGATTTGCAGAGAATGGACCCATGGTTCCCTGAGGGACATGAAGCTGTTACCTAGATGACCATGCTTACAATATCTGACCTCTCCTTTGCTCTCTTCCTTTTATTAATATTAATACCTAGCTAATTATGACAATAACACCTTGATTCCTGACACATAGAAACTATGCAATAATAAATTTATCTTGTTTTAAGTCACTAACTATGTGATGATTTGCTACAGCAGCAATAGAAAAGGTATACACTCAGTTTCATGCCAAATTTCTTTTTTCATTTGGAGTTTTTGGTTTTAATTCTTTTAAATTTAATTTATTGGGGTGACACATTGACAATATTATACATGTTTCAGGTGCACAATTCAATAACACATCATCTGTATAATGTGGTGTGTGTTCACCACCCCAAGTTAAGGCTCAATCCATCATCATTTGTCCCCACTCTACCCTCCTCCACTTCTCAAAATCTCCCCTTCCCCCTGCAATCACCACACTGCTGTGTGTATCCATGAGTTTTTTTTCTCTTTTTTTTCTTTTTACTGGTTCCTTCAACACCCCCCCCACCCAGCTGCCTACCCTCCCCCACCCTGAGCAGCTGTCAGTCAGCCTGCTCTCTATCTGTCTCTATTTTGCTTGTTAGTTCATTTTGTTAACTAGATTCCACATGAGTGAAATCATATGGTGATTTGCAGTTTTCTTTATTGTTTAGATTGCAATTTTTTAATATTTATGGGAGATGTGCCATTCAGTTTTGATACAAAATAAACTAAAAATCTTGTCTGGCTTACTAATATGAACAGCAGAATTCTCTAACATGTCCAAATGGTCAGAATCAAACATGACAGCTGCCTGATGTAGTTTACTTCCAGCTTATCTCAGTGCCAGTCCTGGGCCCTGAGTTGGCAAAGCATTGTTATTCCTGTTGAAAGAGGAATCCAATGAACACTCTCACAGGTTAGAGTGATAGGACTACTTAAAGGAAGCATTAAAGTACTTAGTGATCGAAGATGGCAGGATCCTGCTACTTGATAATAATTTTCTACCAGCTCTCTCCTGCTATAAACAGTTTGAGTAACTGAGCCCCAGAAAGATGCTGCCAAACAGGAGAAAAATCAGAAAAGTATTCAATGTTTAAGAATCTGGATATGAGCCCGGCCGGTGTGGCTCAGTGTTTGAGCATCAACCTATGATCCAGGAGATCGAGGTTCGATTCTTGGTCCGGGCACATGCCCAGGTTGTGGGCTCAATCCCCAGCAGGGAGGTGCAGGAGGCAGCCAATCAATGGCTCTCATCATTGATGTTTCTATCTCTCTCTCCTACTTCCTTCCTCTCTCTCAAATCAATAAAAATATTTAAAAAAAAAAAAAAAGAATTTGGATATGAGGTAAGATTAAAAGTGTTAAATATAGACAGATTAGTCAAACACAATAAGAAATGGGATTAAAAACACACTATAAATATTTGAAGTTTATCAAACAGCAAATTTAAGAGGTAATTGGGAAAAATATTGCAGCTTGATTTTTTTGTCAGATCATAGCACAGTTAACCATTAGATAAATTTGTCAAGTGAGAGAAACAGATATAACAACCTTCAAATCTCAGGAGATGATGCTTTCCGGTTTGTATCACAGTTCTCTGGCAGTTGAAGGGAGAAGACGGCTGCTCCATGGAGTCATTGAAGAATTCAGGCTTCTACCATATTTTTGAGCAAGAATCAGAAAACTAAGGCTCATGGACCAGTTTTTGGCCCCAAACCTATTGTTGTATGGTATGTAGGCAAAGAGTGGCTTTTGCATTTTTAACATTCTACATATATAAAAAAAGAAATATAACAAATGAAGGATTGAGTATCTAGCCTTTTCAGAAAAAGAAGAAAAAAAAAACAATGCCAACCACAGTTTAGTACCCTCAACTACATTCTCTGCATCCAGCCAGCAGCTAAGGAAAATGACAGACCGTGGAAGATTATGCAAAAAGTTTTAGGGGCTGGACCTGGAAATGACAAACATTACTTTCACTCAAAAACTAATGGCCATTACTATGTAAAGAGGCCCCACCTCAAATCACAGTTGCAAGTACAGTCAAACTCTATACACAACTGGAAAAGGAACAGAAGTTACAGAATTATTAGAGATTTTTTTTTTATAGGAATAGAGTTTTTCGAAAACCTGCCATAATCCAAGTTACTGGTTAACAAAACCTAGAATAGAAACATTTGAAAAAATATATAGTAAAAATAACTAAATATTGATTTGTAGAAAAAAATTAGCAGGAAGCCCAAGATTGTCAAGGTTACAAATTAGATGTCAGGTAATTGTGGTTACTGGTAATATATTCTTAAATACAAATATAATTCAGTCATAAATTAGCCTAATTCTTGAGCACAAATTAAGTTCGTTATTGCCTTTTCAGATACTATGCAAAAACTGGAATTAAGATTTTCCCAATATGCGTTGAATAAAATTATCATATAGATTCTTTTTGTTCAGGTAACTCTCATTGCTGTTGTCTAAACATTGTATTTTTAACTCACAATCTTATAAAAAATAATTGTTTAGTTCTAAAAAAAAAACAGATTGAGAAATGCACAGAGTTTTATACATATTGAACATAAGCCTAAATATACAGTAAAAAAAAAAAAAAGAGTAAAAATATATGTATCACTACAGTGTGATTCTTATGCTGACTTCGAATTACTCTTCTTTGCGTTTTGGTGGAAATCATTAGTCATGATTGCTGGGAATAATCTCCATCCTTACCTTGCAAAGATGTTCTTCTTTTATTGTCATAATTGTGTTTCTTCTGCTTTTATAAACATCGATTTATGCCAGACAACAGCAGACTGCTTGTCTTCTTTATTCAGAGACAGTGTATTAACTAAAGACAATTATGTTTCTCTCTGTCTGAAACTGCTTAAAGATCAGTTCTTAAAACAAGAGAAAGAGTTGATTGCACAGATTTCATCAATCATGTCTCTTCTTCTAGCTATGTCTACTACAATTAATATTTCTTATACCTGTGAAATAGCAAAGGTAGGGAAAGAATAGCTTTTAATGTCTTTTCAGAAGCCCTGTTCAAATAAATGCCTTCCAGAAAGTGTTCTCTGCAGAATGTCTGCTTCATTGGTGGTGGGAATGGTTTTAATCTTTCATTATTCAATCTTTTCCATAAAATGATACTGGGAAAATATCATCTGATATGTTAAATGTTTCTTGCAACAGTCACCTATATTTCTCATCCTCCTTCCCTTTATGGTTGTTTGCTCCTTCAGTTACTAGGAAAGTCCCACTTTGTTCCACCAAAGCAGTCCCTGGGACTTCCCTCTCCTGCTTGCTGTCTTCCAGGAGCTTATTGTTAAACGTTTAACGCCCCTTGCATGTGGATTAAACACACCCCCTTTCTCTCATAGACAAGCGGTATCACCACATAGCCTCTGCAACTGGAATCTAGTAAAAGTAATGAAGTGGAAAACTTAGGGAAAAGTATCTTATCAGGGTTTGTAGAAAGTAAAATACCCATTAAACCTGCCAGTCTAATCTTTCAACCAAGTCTCAGCAATGACTGTGGAAACACTCATTAGAAGTTTTCTTTACTGTGAAAGAAAGAAAAGCTGATTCTGCGTTATAAAGCCCTTGATTTCCCCTTCTAAATCTTGTTAAGGGGAGATTCTCCTTTGGCTGCCACCATCTCCTGTGGATTGCAATTTGTCACATTGCAAAAGTACATTGTGACTCCTTGAAAAGCCCATGCTTTCCCATGCTGTTCTGTGAATGGGTTCTCAACTATCAGCCTTTGAGTGTGTATGGTGATGCCACCCCACGTGCTGCTGAAAAATGTGTTACAAGTCACTTCCTTAGCAACTCTGCAATGCATTCAGAAAAAGCATTCAGAAAAGGCTGTATGGAAGAATACGATAGGCCATTAAGTCAAAGAAAAGAAGGACTATGGAGATTTTCTTCGGTACAATGGTAGCTCTGTCAGAAGCCAGTAAGCACAAGTATTCTTTGAAATCTGGGCTACCTAGTTTTAAAGCTTTGGTAGTGTTGCTTAAACCTGTAACACTTGTGAGGGCTCTTTAAAAGATTTTTAAGTTATGAAAATTGTAGATTGTCCTTCTTAAAAATGTTGTCACAATCTCAGTCAAGAAAACCAAATACCTATTCCAGATATCTGTTTCTGCCTAATATCAAACTTATTAGATAGATGATGATAGATAGATGATAGATGATAGATAGATATAGATAGATAGATAGATGATAGATAGATAGATAGATATAGATAGATAGATGATAGATAGATAGATGATAGATAGATAGATAGATAGATAGATAGATAGATAGATAGATAGATAGATAGACAGATAGATAGAAATTCAGTACTTCTTTGAACCACCCTTGGTGAGGGCATCAATCCAGTTCTAGAAGAACTAAACCTGCTTATACCAGAAAAGGACCTCAATGTTTTACTTTTCTTGGAAAAAAAAAATGTGGTAAATCATAAGCTGACTAAAGCTGATTTAGCAGATTGTGTCTCGGTGACTTTGTAAACTCTTCCATCAACAGCATAGCATCTCCAGGTCATGGAGAATGGGCTCCATGTAAGTTTTCAGAAGAGTTCATTAAAGTCCAAGGCTAAAAAATACAACTATATAAAAAGTATAAATCAAGTTATTATGAATTCTCTGTAAAAGAAAGATTTTTGAATGTAACTTCGGGGAGTGGGATAATCTTTTTTTGCAGTCAAATTGTCTTCAAAAAAAGCAAACACCTGCTGTGAATCTTAAGTGACACCCCTATCAGGGTTGTAGATCTTGAGAAACACCCTCCCCCCCCCAAAAAAAAAAAGAGTGATGAGAAGAGGAAATGCGTGGCAGTTAAATGCTAACGAAGGCAAACACCCTGGTAAAAACCTGTTAGAAGAAAGTTTCCAGAAGTACAGCAAAAGAAGAGCAATGGTAGGCTAGATGTGTAGAGACCAGAATCTCTTTGCTCATCCGTATAAAGGACAGGGAAAGGATCACTAATAATCTACAACTGAAAAGACGAAAGAAATCAAAACGGAGAGTGAAGAAAGGATGGGAAGTAGACGAGAAAGGGAAAGACATTACAGAGTCAGAGAAAGGGGCAGAAAGAAAAAGGTGCTCTCATTTACTAAGTTTCTTTGCTAAAGAGCCACAGATAAAAATTCTGTGGGAATGAGGTTAGTGAAAGGGAACAGAAGAAAGTGAACGGTCTAAACCCCTGCTGGAGGGAAACTGAGGAGCAGAGACTCCTGTCCAAGAAAAAGTTGTCAGGGTCATTTTTCCAAGTATTAGCACAACTCCCCAGGAAGAGGCAATATATAGGATCATAAATATTTAATTTTAATGAATCTGAAGTTGTCACTAACATAATTAAGTTGCTTAGGGTGTTAATGAAATATTCAAATTAGAGTATGAAAAGCAAATAGACATTTTTATCACTGAAAAAAGAACCAGTTCAATATTGATGAGATTCAAATTTTTAGATCAAAACCAACAACTGTTTCTCTTTTATAATGAGACAGTCAACACAGAGGAGTTTGTGAACTAGTTTAGGCAAATTGGGAAAATTTAAGAGTTATGGTTAAATTAGCCCATAGATTTTCGACTTGGACTAGGTAATAGGATTATAAAGTAGAGCTACGGCAAAGGAAGGATAAGTTATCTACTTTATAGGTAACTTTGCACTGAATTAGGGGAGAAAATAATAATTACACCGTTTTGCTCAAATAATACTCAGTATGAGGCCTAGGACATCATGTTAATGTGATGTTTGATTAGAGCCAATGATACAAAAAACAAGTACATATTAAAAATAACAGTTATTAGTTATAGCATTTATTTATTAAGTGTTAATAATGTGTCAAGCTTTCAGCAAAATGCTATAAATATCACTTAATTCACACTACACACATACATACTATGAGTTATCATATGCAGTAATATTATCACAAATAAAAAAACCACACAAGTTGAGAAAGGATAAATTTCCCTAAGAACCAAGAGGTAGTGTTTTTGGAGAAAAACATGCCTTATCCCCTCCCCGCCCCTGTTGCTAGTGGGAGTGGGGTTCTTGGGGTACTGCTAGAATAAGTATTTCTGGAAGCCCCCACAGGAGGGTGAGATGTGATAGAAAACTTTATTCCTGTGGAGTTGCACCCCTGAGTTTCCAAAGTTCCATTTCCCTTAGAAGTATTGCTGGGGTTTCACTACAGCTAGAAACAGAACCAGTGTCCAGAGTTTTCTCTCCATGTTGGAGCAGGGTTCAATATAACATCAGGCTATCTATAGTCCACCAGTCCACTGCATGTGGGGATCCACATGGCTGTGGACCACATGGGAGAACGCCAGGGAGCCAAGCATGAGCCATGAGCCATGCATGCCAAGAGGAACCAAGAGAGTGAACTTCTTTGTTCAGGGGATTAAGTATCCCAATCTTCATACGCTTGCAGTGGTCACACCCATTCTGGCCAATGGCCTTTGTTTCAAGGTGTGACTGACGGGTGAGTATCTTGCCTATGTCATCCCAGCTTTACTAGGCATGCCTCAATCTTCCCTTTGCTGGATCCCTCCCCCAGTGTTTTGTAGGGAACATGCCTGTATTGTCTGGCCTTCCCTTTGGTCCTTTCCTGTGATTAATAACTAGTTAATTACAATGGTGTCAGTAGAATTGGGAGTCCAAATGAAGTCTGAGCCTGTGTTCTTAATATTTACTTAAACTAACTCTCAACTCTTCCTCTAAAATTGAAAATAGGTATAACCTTCATGATTAAAAGAACATAGTTATTAAGTCTTCCCCAGAACATTCTTTGATAAAACTTACAAGCAAAGTGTGATCAGTTTCATTGGTTCAAAGAAAAGTAAATAAATTTCTCAGTTTATATTCTTTACAGGGGAGACCTTTGGAGTTTAAAAGACAAAGGAAATAAGACAGGTTTTAAGAATAGATATGAAAAAAAAGAAGATGAATTTCACGTTGTGATGAGAAAAGATGACTGGCACAATGCAAAGTAGCTGGGGATAAACAAGAGGTACAGCAAGGAAACATCAAGAGGAAAACAGCTCTTGCAGAGTAAATGAAATACAGCATGTTTATTTTTGAGCACACAGTTTTGTGTGAAGCCTGAATATGAGCAGGGAAAAAGAGAAATAGAGAAGGAAGGCATTAATACAAAAGGAAGGTAAGCCAAACGAAAATGAAATAGAAGTGAACTATAGATTAAAACCAAATTTTTAACAACAGGATAAGAAATGTAAATTAGAAATAAAAACATAGGAAATAGTAACATTTGGGGAGCTGAAGGTAAAAAGAAAAAGTCTGGAAAAAAAACTATGGCCCAGCCTCGTGGCTCAGCAGTTGAGCATCGACCTATGATTCAAGAGATAGAGGTTCGATTCCAAGTCAGGGCACATGCCCAGGTTGCAGGCTCCATCCCCAGCAGGTTTCATGCAGAAGGCAGCCGATCAACAACTCTCTCATCATTGATGTTTCTATCTCTCTCTTCCTCTCCTTTCCTCTCTCTGAAATCAATAAAAATATATTTAAACAAACAAACAAACAAAAAAACTATAGATCAACCAGTTCTTGAAGGAGGATCATGTAACCCAAGCAGCATAACCAGAAAGAAAACATGAAAAAGTAATATAAAATATCAGCACAAAGAAAATTCATATGAAAAATAAAATACTATGAAAGAATGACCTAGTTTTGGAGTTATTCATGATGGTAAAGGGAAACACAAGCCTACAAAAGGAAAAATGGTATTTTACAACTGTTAAATTGATCTTATATGTGAATGGATATGCTCTTACTATCATAATTAGAATGATTTCCCAATCTACCTCTTACCTCAAATTTATATTTAGTTGAAAATTTTGTAGAATCGGTAATTTTTGTACACCTTTGTGAGATATATGAATTGGGAGGTGACCCAAAACAGAAGTAAAAAAAAATAATAATAACTGGACTGAAAGTGACCTATGGATAAAATATTTGAAATCAAATTTAATATTTCAAATAACTTAATAACTTACATATTTGTGCATTCATTTATTTGACATAATTTCAAAAGCAATCTATATTCATTGTTAACATTTTAGAAAATATTATTTTTTATTAAATTTATTATAGTGGCCTTGGTTGATAAAATTATAATAGGTTTCAGGGGTATTATTCTATAATACATTTTGAGTATATTGTATTGTATGTTCACCATTACATCAACAATGTAAACCTGCAGGTAAAACAGTATTCTCAAGACAATCTGTGCAAGTATATCTGTATATCCTTGCACACTATCTTTGATAGTTTGTCAATGTGGTGAGGATGCCCTCCTGGGTGATAATTTTGGGTTGGAGAACTAAATGCCCCTAGATCAATTTGCAGAAAATTCACTTATCAATAGCCATTCATCATAAGATGAATTTGCTACATGCCCAATTTGTCAAATTTTTAACTCCCTCAAAATGTATATCTCTACTCACTAGTTATAAAGCTGATAGCAATCCTTTTTTCCCCAAGGCCGCTCAATTTTCACTGTCAGTTTAGATATTGCAATTTCTTTTGGACTTTAAATTTTAGGTATGAATATACAATTTATGTCTAAGAATTGTAAAGCTATAGAATGGGTCTCTTATAAAGTAGTTTCAACCAAGTCTACAATGAGTGAATATAGAGGCATTATCTGGGGAATTGAGTATATTTATGTTTAGTTCAGATAACCATCATAACTTAAACTGGATTTATATAAATCATAAAACCAAATTAAAATAATTCATAGACCAAAGCAAAATAAAAATAGTTTCCAAATATCAGATGCTCAGGTTATTTGTGACATAGGAAACTAATGTATATGTAGTGTTACTTCTATTAGAACTGTTTGATTTATATATAGTTCCAAAAAAATAAGAGCAATTGAGTTACATCAATCAGCAGCTGTTTCCAGCAATAGTTGGCTACACAGAAAAAAGAAATAAAGATTGTACATTTCAGTTTCCAAGTGCTGTTTAAATGCTTAGTGTTTTATATACAGAAGGGTAGCTTTTCTCAATTGTAATTTAGACTGACATGGAGGTGTGAAAATAGACACTTAGGTGAATCTTCCACTCGATAATCTAAAAACCAGTGGGTTTCTCTGCACATCTTCATTATTTCGTACACAACTAAGTGTGTACAAATAAGGTCCAATATTACTTTTTGTTCAGTGGGTATTAAAAATTATTATTGTAAACTCAATTCATTAGATTACACATTTAGGAACTATCTTTAGGAAAATATGAACAAATTAAGTATAAGTATTAAAAAGCTTTAAATTGAAAAGTAATTATTAATAGTTTGGAAGAGAGAGCAGAATAAAGAATAAACACATAATGTGTTGTTTTTTTCTCTTTCACAGCTTTGGGCAATTAATCTATACACGTTATCTTTTTTTTTTTAATTATAAGGATAACTACTAACAAAAGTCAAGTTTATGGTATTGCTTTAATGGAAATATAAATTTGCACAGCCATTATGGAAAACAATGTGGAGGGTCTTTTAAAAATAAAAAATAAGATTATCATATAATCCAGTAATTCCACTTCTGGATTTTTTTCCAAAGGAAAAAATTACTGTCTTAATAAAATATATCTGCACTCCCATGTTCCTTGCAATATTATTTATAATAGTTAAGACATAAAAAACAAATAAACAAAAACAAGACACCTAAGTGTCCATTGATGGATGAATAGATAAAGAAGTGTGGTATGTATACACAATGGGATATTTTATTCAGTCATAAAATGAAAAATCCTGCCAATTGCAACAATGTAGATGAATTTTGAGAGCGTTATGATAAGTGAAAAAATTTAGATATAGAAAAACAAATACTGTATGATCTTACTTATATGTGGAATTGAAAGGACAAAAAAAAAAAAAAGAACTCATAGATAGAAAGAAAAGAACAGGAGAAGAAATAGGCTGTTGCCAAAGGTGGGAGGTGGCAAAATGGTTGAAGGTAGTCAAAAGTTATAAACATTCAGTTTTAAGATAAATAAGTCTTGGGGAGATAATGTACAGCATGATGACTATAGTTAACAATACTGTATTATGTATTTGAAAGTATCTAAGAGAGCATATCTTTTTTTTTAATCTTCATCCAAGGATATTTTTTTCCATTGCTTTTCAGAGAGAGTGGAAAGGAAAGAAGGAGAGAGAGAGAAATATCGATGTGAGAGAGACACATCTATTGGTTGCCTCTCACATGCACCCCGACTGGGGCTAGGATGGATCCTGCAACTGAGGTCCATGCCCTTGGCCAGAATCAAGCCTGGGACCCTACAGTCCATGGGCTGATGCTCTAACCACTGAGCAAAACTGGCTAAGGCTAAGAGAGAATATCTTAAAATTTCTCATCACAAAAAATAATTTGTAACTATGTGTGGTGATGAATGTTAACTAAACTTATATTTACATATATCAAATCATTAAGTTGTACACCTAACACTAATACAATGTTGTATGCCAATTATCTCAATAAAACACACACACACACACACACACACACACACACACACGCGCGTATTACAAGCCTAGAAGTTATGGGAGAGTAAAAGTGGTCTAAATTCTCAGCATTCATATTAAAAAGTAGAATATGTCTACAATTTATAAATCAAGAAGTAGAATCTTAATGGTAGTTTTTAAAGTAATGACAGTCATCAGAAAACTAAAGGGGTTTATTTTAACTAGCAGGTGTAGAAGAGGTAGAAGAGGTAAAATATAGTGTAAACAGGTTCATTTACTCAACAGATATTTCTAGTTACTACCTAAAGTTGCTAAGTCAAGCAAAAAAAAAAAGCTATAAAATTTTTGTAGTTTAAAATTGGTAATTAAGAGTTACAGCTTGTTTAAAACATATAGAAAAGAGGAATGAATGCTGCTCCCATTTTAGCAACTAGAACTAAGAAGAGCAGTTTACAAAATCATGTATTTTCTTATCAGAGAGCTGAGATAACAGGACAACTGATTAGCCTGAAATCTCAAGAGAAGTAGAAACTATTACGGAGAGATGTGGTCAAGTGCACTAGATTGTCTGGGACAGAGCAAAAGACAAACAACAGGGCTGTCAAAAAAGTGACAAAGAATATTTTAGTACAGTTCATTGACAAAATTTGTGAAAGTTTAATGTTAGCTAGCATTGAGCATATAGTAGCACTGGGGGCTGCAGATACTCAGGTACAACCTAGATATTGAAACTAGTGATTTAAAAATATCTATGATTTATATGTTAAAGATTCTAGTGAAGAAGATGGACACCACACATGAACAACAGAAGAATCTGAGCAGAAAGACTGAAACTATAAAAAATAATCAAATGGAAATGCCAGAGGGAGAGAGAGAAAGAGAGAGAGGTAAACTTTTAAATGGGCTCACCAAGAGACTCAACATAGTTGAAGAGTCAGTGAAATTGAAAATCATTCAGCAGAAATTACCAAAACTGAAACACAAGAAAAAATAAGTTAAAATAAGAAATAGACTATTCAAGACATGTGAGACAATTTCAAACAAGCTAACATGCTTGAAATTGGGACCCCCATAAAAAGAGAGAAAGAATAAATACTGAAGAGATAAAGGACAAAAAATTTCCAAAAGAAATGAAAAATATCAAATCACAGATTTAAACACCTCCTCTGCACACACCTGGAAACCAAATATAAAGCCATGGGAAAACTGAAAAAACTTTAGCCAGGATAACCAAGGTATAAGAAAGAAGACACAACTTACCAACATCAGTCATAAAAGAGGGCGCATAACTATAAATCTATTGACCTTTAATTTAACAAAAGAATTTTACAAATTTCACTTTTACAAAAACATTTTTGCTGATAAATATAACAACATAGATGAAATGAACGTGTGTGTGCATGTGTGTAACCTCAATAGTTCTATACACTTAAGTATATCAAATATATAGGTAAAAAACTTACAGCATCAACAAAAGTCTATGCCCATATGACATCTCTGGCAAATTCTAACAAATATTTAAGGAAGGAATAATACCAATTTCATACAAACTCTTCCAGAAAAATAAAAAGAACACATCTCAACTCATGTAATGAGGCAAAAATTGCCATCATATCAAAACCAAATAATAATAACAATAATAATAATACTGCAAGAAAACCTACAGTCCAAAACCCTTATTAAACAAACATCTCAAAATATTCAATAAAATATTAGTAAATCTAATCAGGCAATATAGAAAAACGTCAATATATTGACCTTAATATAGAAAAAGGTCAATATATTGTGATCCAATTATGTTGGTCCTGGGAATTCAGGGCTGGTCCAAAATTCTAAAATCAGTCAATGTATTCCCCCAGGTTCAACACACAAGGGAATAAAATCACATATTAAATTCTATGCATGCAGAAAAAGCATTTATTTTTCAGTTATGTGTATTTCATTATTTAGCATGCACACATTATATTGATAAATGAAAACAGCAAATTCCAAAAACATATATATTTATATGTAAAACATTATATATATATATATGTATATATATACACATGTACACACACAATGATCTTAACAGATTAAATGTATTTGTGCTCTTGTCTGTACATAGAAAATATCTTGTATGTTAATAATGGCAACATCTGGAGATGGGATCAGATTTTGGACAATACATGAAAAATTGGGAGGCTTGTACAATTTTCTTGTATACCTCTGTGCAGTTTGAAATGTTTTACAATGGATTCAGTACTTATATAATCAGTTTTAATATAAAAACTATAATTATGACTGCCTGTTAAGTGACATATTCTAAATGAACAGTGCATTAATGAGGGGGAAGAAGAGAAAGTTTCTAAATAAATATCTTGGAGTTGGTTAAAGCTTGCTGCCAGCAGATATTTTGTTTCTTCCCACTGCTGCTGGAGCATTAATTGGGACCCGAAACAGATGATTAACTGGCTCTTGTGAATGCTTTATCCTGCGGAGCGGGTTATGGCTGAGAATTAGAGCTCTTTGTGGTGTAGGTGAGGAGAAAGCTGAAAAATTAACCATTTATTTCATGTTTCAAAGAAAAGTATTTTTTATTGATTTATATGAAGTTGCATCTCATTTTCCACAGTGCATGATTTTTTTTTTAAACGTGTAAATGGCTAATGTTATAAATTGAGTGACACTGTGAATAACCTGATAAGAAAAAATTTAAAAAGAATTAAAGGTTATGTGAGAGTGAAAAAGACATTTGAACTATAGCTATTTCAAAAAGAGGCCAACAATCTTTTCAGGTCCTTCAGAACCAAGGGTCAGGGTAGGAGCCGGCCAAAGAGGAATCTCACAAGTGGATTCAACTGTGAGATCTCATCACCTCAATATTTTAAAGTGATTTTATTCTTTTTGTGCTTGGAGTTCTCCAGAAAATTGTTTTTATAGAAAGTGTACCACTGCATAAAAATGTTAACAACAATTTATCAACTGGACCACTCTTAAAAATAAGGGAACTGAGCCCTGGGTGCTGCTTCTACTTCATTACACTGTCTTTTCACTTGTAATCCTGGCTGTTCCGCACATGTAGTCTTTTACATAGAGATGGTTCAGGAGGTTATTTAATTTATATTACAAGTGTATTATACTTATGTAATTACATTTAATTTTAAATTTTATGAATACTACTTATGTTACAGTTCTTCATGTTGTTTTTAATTTTTAAAATAATATATATTCATGCTATTAATAAACATTCAAAATATTAAAAATAAAATTTGTGTAAATTGTGATATAATTCTCCTTCTTTCCAGGGGTCCTTTACTCCTTCCTGAGATGTAATCCCTTGTAACATTTTGTGAATATACTTCTAGAAATTTTATATACACATGTGAGCCCATGTATGTGTAAATATAGATATTTATGAATATGAACAGCTTTTTAGAAAACCTAAATAGCTGCATTCAACTTTCTGTGCCTTGCAGTTTTCTAATCATATATCTTAAAATTATTTCATAACATAGCATGAATTTAAAAGCTACAGTCTACATCATTGTTTGAATGCGCCATATTTTGATCATAATTTTGGCTCATCAAATAATGTTTTTAAGTTTAGTTGATCAAATTAAGGTCATTTAATTAATGTAGTTGACCAAATAAAATTCATTTTGGTCCATCTTATTAATTTTCAATTAAAGACCATACTGTCAGTTTAAGTTGTCAATTGTTCCAGTTATGCTGCCTAAGAAATCATGTCCAAACCCAAAGGCTTTAAAACAATAGTCCTTTAATATTGCTTATGAAAATATAGTTTAGATAAGCTGTTCTCCTGAGCTTGGCTGAATTCACTCACCTGTCTGCAATCAGTTGCAAGTTGAGGAAACTGCTTTGTTGATCTTGTCTGAGTCCTCTGAAGTGTTTACAGGTGTCCTGGGATTGGCTGGATATGATCTCATCTAAGATGGCCTTTGACTAGAACAACTGGGGTGATAAGATAAGGAAATCTAATTCTTCTCCACTGTTTCTCACGCCCATTTCCACATTAAACGGTTTTAGCTGCATGTGGGAAATGTCTATGGAATGATTTTGAGGATACTAATTGGAATTTGCTTTTATGTTTATAGCTACATTATGTCTCTTCCCAAAGTCAATCTCTTTGCCCATATTGGGCCTTCAGCTGCATGCTAATGGTTTTCCTCAAGGGGCTGTGTCCTTGGTTGTTCAGTTGTATTTATTAATAAAGGATTATGTTAGGCTAGGTAGCTGGCGAAGGACAATATTAGATAGGTTACAAAAATGCTTTCCAAACAAACCTCTCTATTGAATGGGAGTGTGAACTATTTGTTATAAGTGGAACTGATATTTCAACAGGCAGTGTTTAACAGCAGGAATAAGGGAACAAAATGGGCAGAGTGAACAGACTCCAACTACCAGATAACTAGAGCTTTCCTCTGGAAAGGTGAAGCAATTCAATTTATTTTATTGTTCTGCCATATTGTTTCCCCATTTCACCTTATTTTTTTTCTCCTTTTCTGTTGAAGACGTTCAGTTGAGACCTCACTCCATTCACTGCTCTACTAGGACAAGCACCCTTTCTAATTTCCTCTAAATATATATCTATCAATTAATTTAGCAATAGCTCTCACGATTTCTTCTTTGGGCAAGATTGGTGCTCTATTTGCAGAAAGTAAAATAAAGTTGTCTTAAAAGCCAGGTTATTTTCATATAGTGCATTAATGAATTAACTTGATGCCCTCCCATTACCCCTTCACTCTCCACATCCTGCTTTGAAATTCATTCTGGCTTCCTTGAGAAGAGCCTCATAGCTCTAGTGACATGAAACATTATTTCCTTTGTTCTGATTTCTTCCCCATTCACTTTCTGTTATCAGTATTCCTGGAATCACTCACAATTTCCTTGTACTCTAACACTCTTACAGTTGAAATAATTTTATAATTATTAAGTAACACCATTTCTGTAATGACTTGGAGTGGAAGAGAGATGTACTTGCTTTACCATCAGGACCTGGAAATATGTAATTTAATATGTAATTAAAGGATTTTAAGAGAGAGAAAAAAGGTTAATGTAACATATAAGAGGAAACACTTACTGATTCAATGGCAAATAATCCAGAATGTGTATTTTTAAAAGGAATATTTTGCCCTCAAAATATAGTTGATCAAATAACTAACTTGGCACAGTAATTTTGTATTGGTATATTTTCTGGTGGGGAATCAACTGTGTATCTTCCCACTGTCTTTGGCCAGTAAAATCTGCTATCACCTGTGTTTTTCCATTAGAGAGCAAATAGATTTTAATTCTTCCAAATAACATTTTCAGGTAGAACTAAAAAAGCACATCATCAAGTCTAATCTTAATTGCCTAATATTTCCCAACTTGACATAAATTATGATCTAATTATAGAACTAGATTTGTTAAATCTATATAATGATAGAAATCATCTCCCCTATTTTAATTCTTATGTATAAAATATCCACATATCTAAACATGCATCTTTCTTTAAGATAACTTCAAATCAGGAATCAATCAGCTAAGTCTTTGTATAGAGAAATATGTAATTATTTTTAATCAACCAGAGCCTAACAAAAGTAAGTATTGTTACCACTCCTTTGGAAATGACCCTTAAGATATATCATGATGTCCCTAACTAATAAACCTGTAACTGATACAAAATTGCTTGTGGAAATTCATCTTAGAATTCCATATCTAAACTGGACAGCTGGTCAGAAAGCAGGTTTCTGTCATTTTACAATAGGTCATTTATTTTTCAACCCTCTCAAGAGATTACCCCTTTGGCAATCAAACACTATTTGCCATCTGCAGCAGGTGGGTAACATAGTAGGTTTTGAAATTCTAGTGTATATCAGAGGTCAAAAGAAATATTTACATAAAAATGTTTTTTGTCTCTTTGGTGGAAATTTAATATGTTTTTAAGAAATTCTCCCTCCCCATGATCTGTCAGGATGCCATCTCTTTTCCAAATATATTATTGCTCTCCTTCCCAGAGATGTCTAAGATGGTGCTAAGAATTAGCCATTTAATGTAGTCACAAATCATCCTAAAAACTATTCAATAACCATATTTAAAACTGTGATTTCACCTTCAAGTTTCATTATTATCTTACGCCAATTTAGTCAGTACCCAAAAGCTTCAATCCTCTTTTAAATGTCATCCTTTTTCTGTTCACCTTTCTGTTCTTTCCCTCTGCTCAACTATCAATCCTACGTAAGCCTGGTACACTGACACATACAGGCTAGCGAGGAACAAAATCACTATACATGTTTGGGTGAGTAAAATTTTTGTGATTTTTCTGCTTCCTGAAACCATATACACCTTAATGATATATTCAGGCCTGTCCAGTTCTTAAAATCTGAACAGGTGTATATACAAAACTCCTCACCAATAAACCTTGGAATACATAAAATACATACAGCTATATCTTTACAGTTATTATATATTTATCTTATAGTTATTATATAGATTATCTAATAAGCTATACTATAGAGTCTTTGAAAGAGCACTTAATTATCTACTATCAAGATGGACGAATGAACATTATTGCATAAGAAATTTAATTAACCTGAGATTGAAACATCCATCAGCTGCCTCCTGCATGCCCCCTACCGGGGATTGAGCCCCCAACCCCTTGCATGTGCTCTGATGGGGCATCACTCTGGCAACCCTCTGATGCATGGGATGACACCCACCCAACTAAACCACACAGGCCAGGAAATCCATATAGTTTTAGAGCCAGATTTTCTACCAGTGTGTGTGCAAAAACTCAAACTCAAAAATGTAAAGAATGATGGATTTCTTAAATTTCCAGGCAACTGATTGAAGAAAGCAGAAATTATTTCTAGAGGAGTGCATTTTAATACACTTTACAAATAATTCTAACAAATACAGTTCATAGGAACAAGAGGCCACAGTTGCTTTTTAAAGTAACCATAAACAAGAATCTGAGAGTAAGAGAATACAACCAGATGCAAAACACAGTCTTTTACTAACTAAATCTCAGACGTGAAATCTCATCGCACATGCAATATTCTATTAGTCAGAAGTACGCCTACATTCAAAAGGGGCATGCTGCTCAGGGCATGCATAGCAGGAGGCGGGAATCATGGGGGCCCACCGTACAAGCACAGAGTTTATGAGGAAACACTTTGAAGCACTGAAGAAGAGTGGTTTTATGTTAAGCCAGGGATGGGTGGGAGTAAGAGGTGAGGTGTACCTTAGAATTCCAGGTAGAATCATGGATATTCTGAAAAAGTAAAAATAAAACCAGAAACCAGATCACTGATTATCAGAAGATGAGGGTGAGATAATAGGTAATTGACTTATACTGGTACTTTGGGTTTGATGAAATTGTACTTGATTGTAGTTATAGTTACCATTGTATATATTTGATACATAATTGACTCATCAGATTGTACCCCAAAATAGGTCAATTTTAGAGTAAATAAATTACATCACAATAAACTAGACAAAAATTATTCCCTTAATGCAATCCTGGGCCAACATTAAAAAAAACACATAAGTCTAATCATATATTAAAACTTCTGGGGAAAGGAAAATAAGACTCCACAAACTATTTCATGATGCTAGAATAACCTGTATGTCCAAATCAGAAAAGCACACTAAAAAAGAAAATTGGAGGTCCATCTCATTCATAAACATGGACATTTACATTCTAAACAAAATGTTAACAAAACAAATACTTTAAAATATAAAAAGTAATACATCATAATAGAGTTGGATTCATTGGTGAAATGCAAAATAAGTTTTTCAGTTAAAAAATCAATTACTGTGATTCATTGAAAAAATATTAATAGGTAAAAATAAATTCTGTACATTTTATATTATTTTATTTTTTAAAAGTACCTCTCAATGAATTTACAACAGAAGGAAATTTCCTTTTTTTTAATCTGAAAAATTGTAGTCACTGTTGCCAGTGTTTTTATAAGCAATACTTGTCATAGATTTAAAAAGAAAACAAAATCAAACTTCTTTTTTCTAAACTCATAATAATAGGGTACTAGTAGAAATGAATTCATCCCATTTGCCAGAGCTTTTCGGTTGTTTACCCTCCATCCTTTCTTTCTTGTTAACGGGATCCAGCTTTGTTCAGAGTAGCATTGGTGCCTTACATATGGCAAAGCACAACCAGCATAAGTGGTCATAACAATCTTGCATTTTTTTGACAGACGGGGAATTTACCAGGTTCCCATTGCCACCAGCTATGGCCCGGTGACCCTGTTCTGAGAAATGGAACACAGCAGATGACTACTATTTGATTGGAGTTGCTTCTAGGAAAATTTACTTTCTATCAAAAAGAAGCACACAGATGGCGGTACCTTTCTTGCTTTGAATGTGAATGCAATGCCTGAAACTGAAGCAAGACATCTTACACCCGTGACACAGAATTTCTTGCTGCAGATGATACATAGAAGGATGAAAGGAGCCTAGTTATTTGAAGACATTGTTAAGCTACAATATCAATACTGGATTGTCTATGTCTAGACTTCTTATCATGGGGCATTATTCATGTATTCATTGCTTTAAGAAAGTATAGATAAGGAATTTTGTACTAGCAGCTGAAAATACTCTGATAAAATTACTAATTACTTCAAAGTTCTCTTATAATTAACTATCCTTATTTTCAACTCATGAGAATGGAGATGGGATAGCATGGTCCTTTTTTAAAAATAATAATTTGTTGTGCTAAAAATTTTATATTTGACAATAATGTATATTTTCAAAGAAATCATGTGTCTTGAATTCTCACGTAACAAATTAATCCAAAATCTAGTGGCTTAAAACTGCAATGATTTATTATTTCTCATTACTTCCTGTAATTTTTGGAGTTGGCTGACTTAGCTGGATTTTTTTTTTCTGTGCCACGTGGTGTTGGCTGAGAATAAAAATGTGCACTTAGTTGGCTGCCTTCAGCAGGGAGCATGGGTGGGACACATTCCAGATAGCTTCCTTCGCACTCAAGGCACCTCCACTGTGGATCTGAATTCCTATGGGCTGACTGGGCCTTATTATCTCCTATCACTTGGTAATCCTGTCATAGCTTTTAGACTTTGTGGTGAATATCAAGAGAATAATAATGAAAGGTGTCAAGTCTCTTAAGGGCCAAGCTCCAGAACTAGCACAGCATCACATTTGCCTCATACTTAGTCAAAACAAGTCATAGGGCAGTAACAATTCAAGAGATGGGAGGAAAAAAGCTTTGTATCTTGATGACAGGAATTGAAGAAACTGTTGGTGACCATCTGCTGACTGGACAATCTGCCTTGGGACATATGGTATAGATTCAAACATATATTTTTACACTATACTAACTCAAGATAAGTCATGGTTCTTTGTTGCAGGATAATTATTATAAGTAATCACATGATTAATAATACCAAAAGTGAATACTAAGATTCAACTACTTTTTACATATTATACTTCCATTACTCCCAAGCATTTGACTTTATGTTAGACTGGAGATACAATATGCCAGCATTTTATACTTTTAGTTTCCAATGAACATTTTTCTTCATTCAAAATTAAAAATTATTTCTTACACTTTCCATAAAAATGCAGAATATAAAGACAATTGAAGAATATTTTTCTATTACTCCAAAGAGCACTTAAAGTAAAACTATAGACTATCAGAGTCCAGACATGTTAAGTATGCTTATGTATGCATCAATTGCATTAGTAAAGTATAATGTATTTCTTTTACTTTTTTTAAATCTTTTAAAAAATGTATTTAATTTTTTTTCAATTATAGTTTATAGTCAATATTATTTTGTATTAGTTTTAGGTGTACAGCATAGTAGTTAGATGATCATGTACTTTATTAAATGTTTCCTCTGATATTTCCAGTACCCACCTGGCACCATGCATAGTTATTAAAATATTATTGACTATATTTTCTGTGCTGTACTTTATATCCTCATGACTGTTTTGTAACTACCAATCTGTGCTTCTTAATCTCTTCACCTCTTCACCTTTTTCACCCAGTTCCTCAACCCACCTCCCCTCTAGCAACCATCAGTTCGTTACCTGTATCTATGAGTCTGTTTCTGTTTTATTTGTTCACTTATATTGTTCTTT
Organism: Miniopterus schreibersii; assembly: GCF_964146895.1. NCBI lineage: Eukaryota > Metazoa > Chordata > Mammalia > Chiroptera > Miniopteridae > Miniopterus > Miniopterus schreibersii. The sequence continues at coordinate 61,321,022 of NC_138106.1, read as the reverse complement.
ATTTCTTTTTAAAGAACTATATCTATTTTAGAATTTTTAAGGTCTTATTCTATAGAATTGAAGCAAATTCATTGTTTTAAGAACACTCATATTTTATTTAACCTTAAAAAATAAGGAAATCCTGTTATTTGTGACAACATGGATGAATCTTGAGGACATTATGCTGAGTAAAATAAGCCACACAGAGAAAGACAAAGTATATGGGGAATCTAAAAAACAAACAACAACAACAAAAATAAAACAAAACAAAAACTTGGACTCATAAAAACAAAGTATGCTGACTGTGTCCCAGGAAATTCAGACTTATAGCCAGGGCATGGGGGGTGGAGTTGGGGGAGCAAAATAGGAAGAGGTTGGCAAAAGGGTACAAATGTTCAGATATAAGGTGAGTAAGGCCTGAGGATCTAATGTAGAACATACTGACTATGTTAGATAATACCATACTGTATAATTGAGATTTGCTAAGAGGGTAGAACTTAAATGGTCTCATTTTAAAAAAAGAGGTAAATATGTGAGGTGATGGATGAGTTCATTAACTTAAAAACCTGACTCCTACAATGCATACATATGTCAAATCATCATGATGTACACTTTAAATATCTTACTTTATTTGTTAATTATCCTTCAATAAATCCTGAGGGGGTTAATCTTGAAGATTGTCATGATAGAATCATTTAATGTATCATAACTTGAAAACTCATATATATATTTAAGGGCCTAACAAGCAACTTTTCTATATCATAGAATTCATTTTCCTCTGTCCAGTTAATATTAGTTCTTGACTATGTTACTTATTTTAAAAATGAATAACTATTTAAATTCAAATTACCCAAACTAATAACACTTAGAATAGACAATGTCATACTACATTAATTGGCCAGTATTATATTCAATCATTCCTTAGTCTCCTCTACACACACATACACTCACACATGCATATATATATAAAATATATTTATATGTTTATGTGTATGAATACATATATAGGTATATATTTTACCAGATACATATATACATACATATAAAGAAAATTGAGAGAAAATATATAAAGAAAAAGACAATTGAAAGACACTGGACTTACAGAATTATTGTCACTACATCTAGTCAAAGAGTACAGCTGAGATGATAATTAAAGAGCCGCACTCCCACTGACAGGCCTGCAGCTATGTAGCACTCATACCAAGAATCTGACTGGTTCGACACTCATACTGAAAACGACCATTAAATAGGCTTACTTCAGACAGATTCAATCTCTCCAGTCACAGAGTGCAAATTATGAAATTTGGATTGAGAGGAGTTGTGAAACTCAATCTTTATCAAACAGTATGTACAAGAATGGAGGCTAAAAGGATATTGTATATGGTAATGTATTCACCCTTCAGATTGTTGTCTTTACAAAAATTGATGCACAGTATTGGAACGTATGGCAACAGGCTATAATGGGGTACACTATGTCTCATAATACTGTTTGATGATGTCTATTAATAACATTCCAGCTATATTTTTGGCTCAAGAAAAGTAAATCAGAATCAATTCCCTCAATCATTCCTACTAAAAATTAAATTAAAATTCAAAATGAACAAAAATATTACATAATACATAGGCTGTTACCACTAATAAAAAATTCCTTGCTTACAATCTTACTGAATTCCGTACAGTTCCCAATAATAGCAATTATATTATAGCTATTAGAACCAAGATTTGCATAGTAATTATTTATCCATAGAGCCCAATTTCCTTTTATAGATGTTATTCTGCTCTACATTATACTTTTATGGAAGTAGGGAAAGAGAACATTTCCACTTTGGTGGAAAATTATGCAAGGTGACAGAATTTTATACCTAACCCAAGATCAAAGAAAACTCTTATTTGTGGAATGACAGCCCTCAAACAAAGTTCTCTTAAATTCTCTGGACAATACCTTCCACTTCAAGCACATTTTCACCAACTTCATTTTGTTTGAAGATTCCCAGAGTTTTCCTACATGGTTTACTGCCAGCCTTCGTTCTGCCAAGAGAGTAGGTAGCTGCAAGTCCATTGCCACAGTGGGAGTTTACCATAGCCAAACGAGTGCCAGAACATATGCTACTAGCATATCTCTGCCTCAGCCAATTGGTTGCTAATGTGATCTCCAAGCAGGAATTTTGTTCCATTGATTTTGAAGCACTAGAGGAAGTTCTTGGGCATTTGATCTTTAAAAAGAAGGACCACAGAAGACAAAATCAGGGTTATACTTTGCTCTATTACTTAAAAATTTTCTCTATTGACCTCACTGTTTATCTGCTTTTCCAGTTAGGGTCCTCTTGATTTATTTATTTTTTTCCTAAATGGTCTCTGATGTATTAAATACCCTTTTCTTTTTTCCCCAATCATCAGCCTGATTTGGGTCCATAGCTTTCCTTTGACTTATGATGCTATAAATTAGGAAACATATTCTTATGTCTGGATCTCAGCACTATTTTGACAACTAGCTGTTGAACATTCCTCAGGACCGACCACCCCTCTACTTCTCCTGTCTGCCCTTCCATTGGACCATTTGATCTCAGCCTTCAGCAATCTATATTTTGCCAGTGATGTTTTGACCCTATCAAGCAGTTGTCACTTTGGCTCTTTCCTTCTCATCATCATCTCCCCAACAATGTGTTTACCATCGCCTTCCTTATAGTGCAGTTTGAGTCTATTCAAGTGTTTCAATAAAGCACCCTCCTCAAATCACATTCCTGCCCTTGTCTAATTAAGGTAAACTGTCCATGGGATATATTTTCTTCAGTGGGGATTTAGTGCCATGTTTAATACTCTAATATATTTTGTTTATTGGGTACATTGACATTAACAAAAAAATTAAATTTAGATACCTTTTATCATTAGCACTTAGTATTGCCTTTTACTCAGCCCATTCACAAAGTACATTATTCTTTGAATTTGCAATCTCTAGGTTAATAATGAGAATAAGAAAGAATACTTATAAGATGCTCTATTTCACCTTCCTTACCCTCTAGAATTCAAACATATGCCAGCTGTGTCCCAGGAAATCCAGACTTACAGTCAGTCTAGAAGACTCACCTTCTGACTTTGGGAGATCAAGGAAGAACACTTGATTCCATAAAACCAGTGGAAAACAAACAAAAAAAGAAGACCAACTGAATGAGCACAAGATGATGAAGAAAAGAATTCTCAACTCATTTCAAGCTTTCTGTTATTATTGTAGTCTCCGTACACTCTGAAAAAGAGTATCAATATGTATTTAATTGAATAGAATTAAAATATTATTAGAACATATCTCCTCAGAAATTCGAGGACTGCCTACATCTACATCTTTTTCCTATTCTGTTATTATTTTTTAACCTTTTATAAAATAAATGAGCCATATTCCTTAAGAGAAATCTTATAGGCAATCCTAATCTAAAAAATAAAATAAAGCTTTTCTGGTTGGGGATAAGTGGGAGACATTGAGTCTCATTAGCCTCTTTCCTGACACTCTAAACCACCACAACCCAGCCATTTCCCAAAGAAAAACTTATTATCTCTACTCTCTTTACACTTATCTTTAGGACTTCATCAATACCTAATACAACCCTACTGCCTTATATCACACTTGTTTTAGTTGGCTTCTTACTCTCTTCTGTAAGCCAAATTTCACCTGGCCTTTACTTAGCTAACCAATGTGCTAGTTAATAAACATGGTCTTTAACTGTCACCTGCCTTTACCATAGTTTAGTTTTAGTGTCCATTTCCTCAAAACAACTCTCCTAAATTTATCTGCATGCAGTGTGTGTCTGTGTGTAAGAGATGAGAAGGGAGGCATTACAATAGAAGGAGATTATGAGATTCAATCCAAATATAATTAAGAGCAATTATACATTTAACCTAATTCAGGTTACTTCAATTAGGTTTAATTCAGTGAACAATATCTGCCATCATTTCCAAATATTCCAGGTGCCTCAGCTAGACCTTGCCACCAAAGGTTGTGGTTCTATGGTCCACTGACTTTCATATCTTCTCAACACCACACAGAAATACACATCTACCTATGATGAGCTGTTCAGAGCTCATCTGTTCTCTATTACTCTCATTTGGACTCTAAAATAATCCTCTTTTATTACCTAGACTTATTGTTCTCAAGCATGACAGCAATGACATAGTTTTTAATATAGGTAATTAAACATGTCCCTTATTGAGAGTATTCTTTATGAGTTTTATAAAGCATTCCCTATCCTCCAAAATTCTGGTCTTCTTTGTGGATTTTTAAAACATTTTTATTTATTTCAGTGAGAGGAAGGGAGAGGGAGAGAGCGAGAGAAACGTCAATGATGAGAGAGTCACTGATCAGCTGCCTCCTGCATGCCCCCTACTAGGGATCAAGCCTGAAACTCAGGCATGTGCCCTGACCCAGAATCGAACTGTGACCTCCTGGTTCACTATCCTTGCTGGCCAAGCCTTTGTGGAATTTTAATCTTACATAAATTTCTTCTGTAAAATAATAATTTCACAGGGTTCTGGAATAGACTTGGGATTTCTTCAAAATCCATTTCCCTTCTTTTCTCCCCTCTCCCCTCTCCTCCTTTCCTCTCCTCCCCTCTCCTTCTTTCCTCTCCTCCTCTCTCATCTTTTTTTCTTTAATAAAGCCCCTCATTTTCAAGTAGGCTCACAGCCTAAATTGCAGGCAAAGCTGAATGAGAAAAATCCAGAAGATCAACTATTAGCTGAAATTATTTTAACAACATCTGAGTCACACTATGAAAGGGCTATGGCGTGCATTCTACATCTTTTTCTCTTCTTCATTTTCTTAATGACTTTATTTTTAAGCTTTTTAAAAAATAAATGATTTTATTTTAGAAAAGTTGGAGATTTACAGAAAAATTGTAAAGATAGTGCAGAAACTGTCACACACTTCCACTATTATTAACATCTTTTATCATTACGGTATATTTGTTATATTAATTAACCAATATCGATACACTGTTATTAACTAAAGACTGTATGTACTTTGTTCATATGTCCTTAGTATTTACTTAATTTTCTTATTCTTTTCCAGGATTACATCCCAGATACCACGTTACATTTATTACTCATGTCTCCTTAAGTTCCTCTGGCTGTGAGAGTCTTCTTTTGCTGACCTTCACAGTTGTGAGTAGGACTGGTCAGATATTTTGTAGTATGTCCCTCAGTTGGAATTTGTCTGATGTATCTTTTATGTTTAAACTGCAGTTATGTGTTTTAAGAGGAAGAAAAAAGAGGTAAAGTGCCATTCTCATCACATCATGTCACGGATACTTATTTTTAATATTACTTATTATGGTTAATATTAAAGTTAATCACCCGCTGTAGCAGTGTTTCTCGGGTTTCTCCACTGTAAAGTTGTTCTTTACAATGCCCTTTTAAGTATGCCCTTTTACGTACTGTGCTCTTTGCACGGAAGTCATTATGTGCTACCCACACTTTAGTGTAATACAAGCTCAAACTACTTCAGAGTGGAGCACAGTATCTACACTCAAGGGGGGGGAGTTCTACACAAGGTCTTGTCTATTATCCATTTATTTATGTATTTAATCATTTATCTACATCACTTTGAACTCAAATATTTTATAAAATGTTACATTATTTTATTATTCACATTGTTCCAGCTGTGGCCATTGTTTCAGTTGACTTCCTATCTTAGTGCAATAGCTACAAAATTTAGTACAGTGTTGAGGTGGAGAGGACATCTTTACCTTATTCTTAGGGAAACATGTCCAGTTCCTCTCCATTAATTAAGAAAAATGTTAGTTGTGTCTTTTTGTAAATATTTACTATAAATTTGAGGACACTTCCCTCTATTTCTAGGTTGTTTAGAGGTTTTTTGTTTTTGTTTTTTTCTAAAATATATCTTTATTGATTTCAGAGAGAGGAAGGGAGAGGGAGGGAGAGAGATAGAAACATCAATGATGAGAGAGTCATTGATCAAGCCCACAACCCAGGCATGTGCCCTGACCTGGAATCGAGCCCCGATCTCCTGGATCCTAGGTCTATGCTCAACCACTGAGCCACTCCAGGCTGGGCAGTTTTTTGGATTTTTTTTTATTGATTTGAGAGAGAGAGAGATCAATTGCCTCCCACATGCACCCTTACCCAGGGGCTGGGGATCAAACTCACAACCTCGGCATGTGCCCTGACCAGGAATCAAACCCACCACCTCTGGTGTATGGGATGATGCTCTAACCAACTGAGCCACACCAGCCAGGGCAATCGTTGAGAGTTTTTATCATAAATAATAGGTAAGTTGATTTTGCCAAATTCTTTCTCTTCATCAATTGATGTGATTTTTCTTCATCTTCTCAATATGGTACATTGATTGATTTTCTAGTGTTAAACCAGCTTTGCATACCTGGGATAAGTCCCACTTGGTTTCTTTATACTCTGGAGGATTTGCTAATACATGTTTATTGGAGAAGTTAACCTGTAGTTATTCTTCCTTTTAACACTTTGTCTGGCTTTGTTGTAAGTGCAATGCTGACCTCGCAGAATGAGATTGAAGTGATACTGTGCTTCTGTTTTCTGGAAGATGTTTTGGAGGATTGTCATTGTTTCCTCTGTATTTGGCAGACTTCCCCAGTGAAATTCTGTGAAATGAGCCTAGTGGTTTATTTTTTGGAAGTTATTAATTATTCATTCAATTCATTGAAGAGACATAGGCCAATGCAGATCTTCTATTTCTCCTCGTATGAGTTTTAGTAGTTTGTGTCTTTTAAGAAATTGGTTTATTTCATCTACGTTATCAAGTTGGTGGGCATAGAGTTGTTTATAACTCACTTTATAATCATTTTTATGTCCATGAGATAGAGATTATTAGTAATGACCTCTCCTTCACTTCTGATTTTATTAACATATCTTTTCTATTTTTTTCTTGTTTAGCATAGCTACAGGTTTGTAAATCTTATCTTTTTAAAAGGCTTAGCCTTTGTTCTTGTTTTCTCTTTATTTTTCTGTGTTGAATTTCACTGATATTTGCTCTAAATGCCATTTTCTTTTTATTTTTTTTTCTCCTCTCTTTGGATAGACTTAAACTGCTTTTCTTTCTCATTTCCTGATGTGGAAGCTTAGGTTATTAATTTTAGATCTTTTTTCTTTCCTTGTGTACACTTTTAATGCTATAAATTTTTCTCTAAGCACTGCTTTTGCCGCATCCTACAAATTTTGATAAGTTGCCTTTAACTTTCCTTTAATTCAAAGTATTTATTAATTTCTGAGATTACTCCTTTGGCCCATATGTTATTTAAAAAATGTATTGTTTAATTTCCAAATATTGGAGGTTTTTCAATGATCTTCCTGCTGTTGATTTCTAGCTCAATTTCATTGTGGTTTGAGAACATATTTTATATGGTTTCAATTCTTTTAAATTTGTTGAAGCTTTATTCACTTACTTCCAGAGTGTAAACAAGGGGCAAAAATAGATTCTGGCTCTCTAGTTTTCCAATTTTCCCCGTGATATGACATTGAATGACGATGAAGATGTGCACTCAGGTAGGGGAATCATCTCACTGACAAGGAGCCCTAAACAAAAGGCCTCTTTTTATGAAACTAGGAGTGCAGAAGGAAGGAGAAAGGGAAGGGAAGGAGCACCTTGATGCAGAGTGGGGAGACAGTGCCTCCGCCAAGGCGTTGTGGTAAGGAGGCCTTAGAGGAGGCACCTGGGAAGTGGACCAGCAAAGCCTCCAATAAGGGGGTTTCAAACTGGAGATGCCTGGACTAGGAATGCTGTGCGACTCAGGGAGACAGTTTATAAGCACATGACTGCAATTCTCCCAAGAGTAATGCAATTCCCTGTCTGTGCACAAAATCTAGTGTGGGGAGGACAGTCTCACCCCCATAAATCTACCAGGCAAAACTTGTAATTACCTCTGGTTGAGCTCAAAATATCACAAGTAGAAATTTGGCCTGGAGTCACACTTATAATTTTTCCCGTTAAAAATCAGATATCTTGTTTTCAGTAATAGGAATTGAGTTTAATGGGACTTTAGTGTGAGGATTTTTGTTACACTAGCTAGGAGTTGGCTGTGTTTATGTTTGCTCTAGCTATGGGCACCAAAGTTTCAAATTCTGATGTTCTTCTTTTGTCTCGTCCTGACTTTGGATTTCCCTAAGTACTTCTCCTCAGGGAGAGTCTGTATTGCATCTGCCTCAGCTGTAATCCACTCTTATACTGCAGCTCTCTTGGTGTCATGATCAATGTTTTAGCATGATGATCAGTGAGCTATCAAACACCTCTCTGCTAACACTTGTGCTTCTCTGCTTCATACTGACAGGGTATCAGTTTACACCAAAACAATGAAAGTCACTTTTTAGAAGTGGCAGCATACTTCAGGACATTCACACAAAAGAGACTGATTATGTGTGGCAGATATCCAAGTCGTGGCTCTCTATTAGAATAAATGTGTGGAATTTTTGGAGAGTGTGAAAAAGAGCCTCTCTGTTGCAGTCTTGAAGAGCTCTACTCCACCATCTCTTGTTGGTTGGGTAGCTTCAGTCACTGGATATCCTTACTGAGTGGGAAATTGGTAAGACAGAGCCCAGATATCTTCCATGGTATTTGACTGAGGAAAACTCCTCATGTATCCAAGTTTAAATAGCAAATGTGAAGAGCCTTCTTTGCTCTTGACTCCACTATCTCTTATAGTGCTTTTCTTGTGCTTAAGTAAGGCAGGAGCAGGTCAGTAAATTTGCAGGCAAACAGATATGTCTTGAGGTCTTCCTCCTTGTGCCGTAACCTTGACTTCTGAACACCTCAAAGACTGCAGTCTCTTCTCTTTCCAGTTCTCCTTCATATTGATTTGGTTTTGGGATGATGTTGAAGGTCTTTGGACCATTTCTGGTGCTTCTTAAGGTCAAAGAAAAGATTGGCCCCCACTACTGTTAACTTAGAATATTGGATATTTAGTACCTTCAGTATCCAGCTTTGGGCCTTCATTGTAATTCAGGGAAGAATAAAAAAATATAATAATCTTGTTATGAATTTAAAATAAAAGGTTTGCTACTAGTTTCTCTTTTCCTTTTTAACAAATATTTGATCCTTTAAAAATATATAATAAAGGATGCTTGTTAAAACAAATTCCTCTGAAATATGATTCCTCTCAGAAACCTAGAGTGTCTGTAATTTGATTTGCCCTTTTCATAGATAGCATTTAACTTTATCTTACCAATATTTTATAATTGAGAGTCCACCTTTTTTTAAGGATTTGAAAACATTCAGCTTAATTTTAAAGTTACATTTTCTAAATCCTTTTAAATCCCAAAAGCCTTTCAACAGTAATTATTCACTGGCAGATCAACATTCTGTAATCATCTTACTCAGAACATGGGATGCAAATCCAGACTCAAGTGGGAACAAAAATACTTAGTAATTTACAAACTGAAGAAAATAAACCGGGGGCATTCAGTCTGACAGTGGCCTGGCTAAGAGAGTAGCCTGATGAACTACACACAGGGCCTAGGCTTTCACCTTCTCCAATCAGCAAAGTGACCTTGTGGAAAGATCCCTGTATCCATTTTCTTATATATCAAATGTCCAAATTCTACTGGAAAAGGAAGAAAGAACTACCCAGAAACACTAGAAAATTGTAGTGAATAACCCAAACAAAGAGCAGTGTTAAAATCATAGATAAAAAGCAGAGTGCAGAAAGTAAAGGTGTGATCACTTTTAAAAAATTACATTTCATATAACAACCTAAAATCCATATAAAACGTTGTCAAAAAGGCTATAAATTTTACCCTTAAACATTTTATGTATTTGCCAAAAGCAAAATAAGATTATTGAGATTATTTAAATATCTATCTGCACAATTGCATTTAAAATGACTGTACTTTTCAATATTGCTTTACATATAAAGAAGGTTTATTTATATATAATGTCTGAACCATAGAGAGAATCTGATACTGTAAGGATCACTTTACAAATCTTAGCCCTCTCTTACAGTAAATGAGTTCCATTTGTCCATTTAAAATGCTGAATATTTAATATGTCCCTCTGTTCTTCCTCTGTCTTCTCTTCCCTTCAGCCCAGAGAGTACAGCTCACATCTAAAAATCCATTAACTTCCACAACATGACACAGGATAGGAGTGGTATGGGGGGAAAAGGAGTTTTTTAACCTATCACTGACCTTTGTGTCAAATGTGGAGATTACCTCAATTATTTTTTCTTACCATGCACATTTTACATGATTTAAGTTCACTCTTATGTTACCTTTACTGTCTCCAAATAAAGATATGAGTTTGGCCTGTACTTTCTGCCATAGAGGCAATTTTTCTTAAAACAGCAAACTACTTCAATGTAGGACAAGTTCCAGTGAAAAAAACTGGAGAATTGGGGAACTTGAATTCAAATATAAAAGTGGTTTTAAAGAGAAATGTAAAATAATTTCTTCACAGGCTTTTAAAATGTTATACAAAATTATTCAATTTTTAATGTGCATTTTGAAGCACACACTCTTTCCTGTGATATTAAATCATGCAAACATTGTCCCCAGAAATGCATATAAAATTTTGTTCAAAATAGTTGAGAAGAAAAAAACAAAGTGAGAAGAAAAACAGTAGCTATTATGTAATTAGTGCTTACTCCAAGCCAGCTACTTCTAACATTTTACATATTTTATATGTCGTTTAATCCTGACAATAACAGAATATGGTACTTTTCATAGCCCTCATTTCCAAATGTTAAAATGGAAGCTCAAAGAGGCTAAGTGACTTGGGAATCAATAGCAGAGTCAGGAATCCAACCTAGCTATGCCTGGCTCCAAGCCCGCCCTCTCAGCCATTCCCCTAACATGTGTGTGAATAAATGTGATCTGCAAGCAAATTTCAGCAGCAAAAATGCTTCATAAAAAGAGGTTTCAAGATTAAAAAAAAATTCTTTTATAGACCTAAAATTTAAGTTAAGTAATGCAAAATAAGAGCACTTTTATAACAATTTAGATTATTTGCTGTATAATTTTTGTAAAGTGCATTATTTCTTCTTTGAAGAGCAATTTCCAGCATTATTGATAATAGTAAAAAAAAGCAACAAGGTCGTGTTGGGAAAAAAGTATTTTAAATAATTTAATGCCTGACTGTTTTTTCTCATTTTGACCAGGTTAATGATTTTATTGTGCAAACACACAGTGAAAATAGAGCATGCTTTCACCAAGATCTCAAAAATACTCTGTGGCCTAATTTTCATCTAAGAGGTAGAATTCCACACCCAACCCTCCATCTTTCTTAATAGATCTGACATATCTTTGAAATACAGAAAACCTTTTTATTTTTCTGTTAATATTGTCAGTAGAATGTGAAACAACCTAATTTTAAGTATGTTTTCTCCTACCCAATCCTGTAGCAAGAAGTACAAATCTGAAAAGAAAAACACTTTCAGATGATGTTAAAATGGTTTACAAAAGCATGTCCTTTCCCTACAGCATGGGAAACCACTCCTGCACTTGTAAATTCTTGAGTTTATGTTGAATTCTTAAACTTATTAAAATCAATAAATTTATGCTGGAGTAATGAGACAATCATTTTCTTTCTTTATGATTGAAATTACCTGGTGATCATCTTAACTCCACCTAACTTTAACAATTAAATGACTTAACAGAAAAAAATAAATCACCTGCCAGATTCCAAGGTAGCCTATATTTTGAATTAAATGACATACTTCTTTATGGTATTTCCCAAAATTGTTAAAAACACTTAGACTGTGTCTAGAAAGGAGAAGAGAGATAACTCAGTTTGGGCAGTTTCAGTAGGAGCTAGATATGTAGGGTTTTTTTTCATGAAATAGGGTGCAGTAGACTAGGTTCTACCCTATGTAAAACCCCATGCTACAGGCCTAAGAGACCTGCTCCAAATCCTCCCTGAGAAGATGCTTGGAAAGAAGTAGCACTACAGTGAAAATAACAGTGTGTTGAACAGGTTTGATTTGTGACATAATCAAACCAAATTACTTTTATTTCCCACTGTTCCTTTAAAATGCCTCTGGATTAAATATAGGAAAGTCCCATGATTTTATGATTTTGCTCTTTTCTCTTAGGCAATAGAATATGCAGGTTTTATTGTTCTTAAAGCTCATATAGTTTAGGGTGCCGTCCTTAAAGAAACAAACACAGAAATACAAATTATATTAAAATATTTATTAATGATATAAAAAGAATAAGGACATATAATATTTTTAAAACTTTCAAATACCACAAACATCACAGATTTTCCCTTATAAAAAATAAAACTCCACTATATTTGTATCAATTACCCACCTGAAATTCCTGTGGAGCACCTTTTCTCTCACATTTTGACCATTAGAGTGGGCATAATTCAATCTGACTCATCTCTTTATAAGAAGAGGAAGTTTGGCCACACAAAGAGACACTAGGGGTGCACATGCACAGAGGAAAGACTATGTAAAGATACAGGGAGTAGGCAACCATCTGAAAGCCAAGCACAAGCCTCCAGAAAAATCAAACCTACTGACACCTTGATCTTGAACTCAAGCCTTCAGAACTGTGAGAAAATAAATATTTTAGAGGTTAAAACACAGATATAATCGGGAGGAGGAGACATTATTCTATCTACTACCTAGGCCATCAAGATATTCAATAATGTCATAGTTAAGAGTTTGGATTTTCTATTTATACTGACTTTTGTTTGAATTCTGCAACTTTGAACAGGCTGCTTAATCTTCCTAAGTTCCTTTAAATAGGAAAATAACAGTGCCTACCTGTAGGTTGGTGGTTGTAAAAAAATGTTTATAATATTCTTAGCATAGTGTTTGGCACATAGTAAATACTCAACAGATTGAGACTATTATTTTATTTATTGTCAATATCTGAATAAAATGGATTTGCATCATCTTCAAAGATTTTTAAATCAATATTTAAATACACTTACACATCGATCTTTCCTGAGCAATAGAGTAAACCATGTGGTGCTCCATACTTCCCTCAAGCATTACATGAACATCCAACATCCTTAGAATTTTTGATTAGCTATCTCACAGTAATGCATATTTTCTAATTGATTTCGATGATAAATGTTCCCTCAAATTTTTTAAACATTATAAAATGTCAATCGTGATGGACAATAATATAACTTCCTACTCATTTCTAATCTTCTCAGCCAGATATCGCTGCTAAAAAAATACCTTCAGGGCAATTCTGGTTAAGCATCTTTTCAACCTTCTCTAGGATTAGGTCAGTCTAATAGCCTTTGGTCCATCTGCTTCCTAACAGCATCTCACTTATATCTCTGTTCACATTTTTATTTTCTCATTAATGAGCTAATTTATCTATGGCTTTCCCTTGAAACACACACACACACACACACACACACACACACGGCTGTCCCTTAACCAGCCTGCTGAGAGTGGTAACCTCTATGATGCCCAGTAATAGGCTGTTGGAAAATAAAATAAGATAATGAATGTAAACACATTTTGAAAACTATGAATGGAAGACATCATATTTTTTATTACTGAGAATTGCTTATTGGAGATTAGACACATTGAAGCGGCTAAGTATGGCTCTACCTCACCACACATATATACACCTATCTTAAAACTTTGCTAGCCACACTTAGTTTTATGACAAAAAAAGAATTTTCTCATATATTACTGGGTATTATTCTTCTGGTATACTCTGGTTTCTCTTCAGATCATATAAATCTTTCACCCTTTATTCTTCTGGTAGATTTTCTTGATTATCCTTTGAAATAAAAGAAAAAATAAGAAAGTCTTTGAGATGACTTTATACTTAAACCCAGGGCATTCCTCCTGTGGCTACTGCCTTCATAAAGCTTAAAAGAAATCCAGTAATACTGTATAACTTTTTGGTCTATGTATCTATTGTCATGACATTTTATTATTTATTCTTATTCTAAATTATGAAATATAGAACTAAACAGGAGTACGTACTATTATTCTCTGCTATTTCTTCCTTTTATAACACCACCTGCCTTCCTATCTGGTAAACACAAACTTTACATATAAGACCACCTTCCTTGTGAAGACTTTTCTGATTCCTGTGAACAGTGAGTTTAAAAAATATTTATTAATGTTAAATATTTATTAATGTTAAAATTTTTATTAATGTTAAATACTACTGTGTTTCTGTCCTGGCAGAAAACAAAAGAGATGTTCCCACAATGTTTTCATGTCAGTATGGAGATAAATAGTTTAAGAAAAAGTCTGTGAGTATATTATATATATGTATATACATGAACATATATATATATCATGATGCCTATATATGTATAAATATAGATAGAGTGATAAACACTGTAACGAAAAATACAGTAGAACAAGGGGCTATGGAGTCCCGGAGGCGGTAGGGGACCCTTCTCAATGTTAGTGGTATTTGAGGATAGACCCAGAGGAACATAGGAAAAGACCAAGTAATAAAGTGGAAAACAATATGCTGGAGGAGGGAAACAAGGTAAATGCCCTCAACTGGGCGAGGGATTTATTTGGTATGTATGAGGTATAGCGCGGAGGCAGTGACAGAGGAGGAGGGCAAGAATGGTTAGAGGCTAATTGAAGAGGTAGCAAAGGCTGATTGTTTACAGTCTTCTAGGTGTGATTTAGGATTTAGATTTTTATCATGAATATAATTGAATTCTGAATACAGCAGAATGACATGATCACACTTAAATTTTTAAAGGATCACTAAAGCTGTTTTCTGTAAACATTAGTTGGTAAGGAATGCAAGGACTGAATTAGGGAAACCAGATATAATATTCTTGCAAGAGTTTTGGTGAGAGATGATGGCAGCTTTGTCTTTGGTTGTAGCAAGCGGTAACAAGAGGTCAGATTCTGGATTTATTTGAAAAATAGAATAAAGAGTATGTGCTCTCAGAAGAGATATGAGTTATGAGGATATAGGCATCAAGGATAATTCCATGGTTTTTGGTCTTTTCATTTGAAAACATAGAGTGATCATTTTCTGTGACAGGAAGTCCACCAGAGATAGAGGAAAGGATTTCTGAGCTACAATAAAGAAGGGTCAGGTTCGGAGTAGACATAGATTGAGTCAGACAGTCTGAAGTTGCTATTTGCCAACATTGGGAAGACTTTAGGGTCGTTAGGAGTTCATTTTTGGACTTTAAAGTCCTGAAATTCTAATAGATGGTCAGTTGGAGACAACTAAAAATAGGTTAAATAACAGAAAAGTCCTGTGCTGGATTTAAACATTTGAAAGTTGTCAGTGCAATTACAGTATTTAAAACCATATGACTGGATGAGACAATCTAGGACACAAACGTAAACAAAAAAGAGGAAATGTTCAAGTTCTGAGCTAATTTATTTTGATGAGTATATTGAAGCCTAGACTAATTAAGAGATTTCCTTTAGTTCAGCTAATGATCTCCAGGGCCAGGATTAGAAATGTAATCTCCTTAATCTCTAGCCAATGCTCTTTCCAATAAACTAGCCTCTGTCTTGGGTTAAAATGTAAATATATGTTTCCTATATGGATACATTAACACACAAAAAAAATAAATAAATCCTAAGGCATCCATGTAGCTTTGAATACACCCACAGATGTGGATTCTCAAAGGTATCCTTCACCTCTGAGCACTTGCAACCAATAATCATTATGCAGAGCAGATTAACACTTTCTAAGATAAAATACCTTCATCACATTGCAACTGCTGCCAAAATAAAAAGATGATCATCTACTACAGCTCTCAAATAACAATCTTAAAAAGAAAGGTATAAAGTTTATTGCAGCAAGGAAATAAAATGATCTTACTTACATCACCTGCAGTGGAATGATCACTTTCTTCTTATATTACAGTGAAATTAATCATATATCTCATCTATTAGATAGGGAATCCTTGAGTGGCAGGGATCATTTATTGTAGCTAATTGTACTTTCTTGATTATAGAAACTAGTACCTGGCTGGTTTTCAATAAATGATTTTTGAGGGGAAAAATAAAAGAAGGATGGAAGATTCAAATATTGTGCTATTAATATTAAGAAATGGGAATGGAGAGGATTTGTTAATTAACACCCACAAATTTCAAGAGAGCTGTTTCAAGATAGCTTTAAGAAATAGGAGGGAAAAGGGGGTAATATGAAAGAAAGGGTAAGTTAAAGACAAGGAGAATCTGAAAACATGTGAATAAATAAGAGTAATCCAGCCAGGACAGGAGTTTAAAGACGCAAATGAGTTTAATAGATGTCTCAAGGGCTGTAGATGAAAAGAGAGCAGTTAAAGAAGGTTGGTGCATGGAGTAGACTTGCAAGAGCAAAGGAAAATTTTTTTATGAATCAAGAGGGAAGTGAGATCAAGGAAATTTTGATGTAGAAATAATTCAAAGAGAAAGGTGAGCTTAATGACGGCAAGGCGGGAAACCAGGTCATTGCTTGAGAGTAAAGAAGTAGTGGTGTGCTTGGCCTGGCATGACTCAGTGGTTGAGCATCGACCTAGGATCCAGGAGATCGAGGTTCGATTCCCCATCAGGGCATATGCTCAGTTTCCATCCCCACTTGGGGACATGCAAGAGGCAGTTGATCAATGACTCTCTCATCATTGATGTTCCTATCCCTCTCTTTTCCTCTCTCTGAAATCAATAAAAATATATTAAAAAAAAAAAAAAGTAGTGTTGTGATTGGTTAGTGTGAGAAGTCTCAGAAAGAATTAGAACAGCTACTGTGAGAACTATGATAGGAAATACACTGGAACAAATGGTTTTCTGACTTAGAATAAAGGATGAGAACAGCATGAGTTTGAAGTGGAAACAATATTGTTTCAAACAGTCTTTAGCAAAAAAGTTTTATGAGCACTAATTTTGCAAAATAATTATAAGAATACAATTGAATATAGTCCCCAATCTTTGAAAAGATAATTAACTCAGAGTTCAATACAAAAATATTGCTTCATGCATAATTTAGTGTGTGCTGGGCTCTAATTTAAGCACTTCTTATGAAATGACCTCCCCCAAATTCTATGAGATAGAATCTATTATCATTTCCATTATAGATATGAGTAACCAAGGAAGACGAATGTTAAACTACTTAATCAAGGCAAGTAAGTTGGCAAGCTTGGAACTGGACTTTATAAGCCATGGTCTTAAACCCAGAGTAATGAGAAAGTGACCAAAAATAAATAAATAAATAAGTGTGTGTGTGTCTGTGTGTGTGATGCCTTATTGTTTTTCTTATCAGGGTTGTGATGGCAAGAAAAATAAAAGGGTTAACTCAAAGCAGATCAAGGCTGGAAGAGTAAAAGACAAAAGATACAAAATGAGAGGACTGTGTTTTGAAACATGAAGAGTTTCAAGTAAGAAAATAACACACATAATGATTTAAGAGATAGAAATTTGTACTTATGTAGGAACAACATATTTCACCTGTGTAAAGCAAACAGTGTGTTTGATAAAGGGAATTTTGGGGGAAAAGTTTTCTTATTTAAAATGATAATAGGCTTTAAAATTAACAATATAGACATTTTAATTAAGTTTAAAGTGAACCTATTCCAAGATTATGAGGAGGTATATAAAACTGAAAATTAACTCACTAAAGAATAATGTATTTTTAAAGAATGAAATCTTACCGTTTGCAACAATATGGATGGACCTAGAGGGTATTATGCTAATTTAAGTCAGACAAAGACAAATATCATATGATTTCACTTATATGTGAAATCTAAAGAACAAAATAAATGAACAACAACAAAAAATTGAAACAGAGTCATGAGCACAGAGAGCAGACTGATGGTTGCCAGAGAGGAGCAGGGATGGGGCACTGAGTGTAAAAGGAGAAGGGATTAAGAAGTACAGATTGGTAGTTATAAAATAGTAATGGGGATGTAAACTATAGCATAGTAAATATGGTCAATAATATTATGATAACTATGTATGGGGCCAGGTGGGTACTAGAAATATTGGAGGAAACAATGTGTAAAGTATGTGATTGTCTAACTACTATGCTGTACACCTGAAACTAATACAGAATAGTATTTATTATAAACTGTAATTGAAAAATAAAATTTAACAGAAGAATAATGTATTTTTTAGATCTTGGAATAGTTTGGGAGAAAGTCATTCACTCATTCATTTACTCATTCATTTAACTCATGTAATATTTGTGTTTGTGTTTAAAATTGTGTAGTGGAAGTTTAATAATTGTGGAATACTTAGAAGTCAACAGAGACAAATTAGGTTTATTGACTTTAGATGGCACTTACATAACTTTTTATGTGAAAGAGTTTTTGTTGAAGGAAAAGTCTGTTGTTTGTTAAAATAGAAACATACAAAATGTCTACCATGCAGGTAAGAAAGAATATTTAAGAAAACAGCTTTTTCAGTTTAGGTCCTGGGGACAGACCTGTGTTCAGCAGATCTCTGCCACCTACTAGCAAATGACTTTGTACAGATTGCTTAACCTCTGTGGGCCTCAGTTCTCTCTTCTGTAGAGTGAGAGATGATCAGAGGCTTTTTCCAGCTTTAACAGCCAATGAGTATTTAAGGTTAGGACTATGGCCCCAAACACAAAAAAGTATAATGCTGGCTACCTGATAGCAGAACTCCCTCCTTAACCAAAATTTAGTCAGGTCCTTCACATTCTCATCTTCACTAGGCCTTGTTCTGTCCTGCTGAGCCCTGTTTATACAGAACCCCCCCCCCCCTTGATATCTTGTCTAGTTCTTCTTAGTACTTTTTCACCTTCTGACTCCCTGATTCTGTAAATTGACTATAAATTCCAAGCTGTCTTTTCTATATTAGGAATTGAGTTCAGTTTTATATTGAAGTCTCTCTCTCCGATAACAATAGCTCAAATAAGACCTGTCTTACTGTTTTAAAGAAATATCTGCCTATGGCCATACCACCCTGAATGCTCCCAATCTCATCTAAACAAATATCCAGTACAAATTCTCTTTGATACTAAAGCTATCAAGAACTGATCTTTACATTTTCCTAATGAAAAAATTATAGGTACATATAAGAACAAAGAGAGAAAGAATACATGAAATATGATTTTTCTCAATAACAAAGCAGATTTAAAAATTAATATTTGTTGTGTGTGTGTGTGTGTGTGTGTGTAGGGAGAGAAAGAGAAAGAGAAAGAGAGAGGCAGAGCCAGAGAGTCAGAGAGATAAAGAGATATTTTCACATGGAATTATAACAATTTTTTTTTGGAAGGAAGGTATAGAATTATCTGCTTTCCTGAGACGTCTTGTGTACTGCCCATTGTAGAGGGTTCCATAATTTTCCCTTTAAAATGAAATTAAATTGTTTCTAAGTTTTAGCACTGTGATGGGTAAAAAGTATGTTAATTTACCACATTTGGAACTTGTTAAGAATTAGATAATGTGTTGTACAGATTGTGGAATCTTGCAGCATATTTCTTTTTTTCTTATTATACCTTTGTTAAGTCACTTAAATTTCACTTATGAGCTGTTAACGTGAAAACAATACATTTGAACGGTCAAACATTATTTCGAGTAGCCCGTATTGCCATGTTTAAATACTGAACAAAAGCTATTCCTTAACAGTGCTAAGCTCCAAAGAGCAATACGGCATCATGCGGGGATGGAGCTCTATAATAGTGAATCGATCTTTTGGCTTCACTGGGATTTCATGAATTATATTTATTATAAGAAGATGTGCTTGAAAATAACACAACTTACATTTTCATTCATGATCTTGAAAGAGATATTTGCTGTTATAAAGTTTTCAAGCACATACATAGAAAATAGACTAATGCCTAAAAATATTTCATGCTAAGGAATTATCTGAGAAAGGCTGCACATGCATGGAAACTATTTCACAGGTACGTTAGTAAAAACTCTCATGGTGATTGCAAGGGTCACAATTATGAAGGAAGGACTTTTTGCCTTCCATGAGTAGATTCATAGATCTTTATTTCAGAAAAGAACATACTTGAGATTGTCAAGTTTTTGCAATTTTATTCAGGTCAATCATAATTTAGGAATTTAAGAACACCAAAAACCATTTTGTTGTATTAAGGATATTGATAAAAATATTAACATGCATTTCCTGAAGCATTGAGCTCATCCAAGCTGTCACCTTGGTTAACTTATTCGTAGTCTAAAATGATATGGGTGTATAAATAGAAAGAAAATCTAATTCACACTGGAAAAGAAGTCTAGAAATTCAAATAGCAACTAAAATGAATTTATCACAGGATATTCAGTAAGTAAAAAAATAAAATAAGTGTATATGAAATTATAAAGGAATATTTTCAGTACAAAGTAGCATGCTTAAAATGTTTATATATAATACTTACATATGTAAAAATTCATACATTCATTCTTTGATATTGAACTAACCTAAAAGAGTAACTTGGAAGAAAAGTTACAAATAAATATGGATAAAAAGGGACATAAGAAAGCATTGACATTTAATTGGTGAAATACAGCTAACTCAACAATACCAAAAAGCTGATTTTCACACATTTTATGACTACAATAAAGATTAGTACTTTGATTTTACTTGGTCTTAGGTCAAGTTTTAAAGTAGAAAAGGTCTGAATTCTGTTTTCTAATAGTTTTCTTTTAATAACCTTTTTCTCTTTCTGAAATTAACTTTTCCTAAACCATTTTCTCTTCTGAAATTTAAAAACGAGCTAGTTTGATTTTAGTTTGTTGTCAACATATTCCTGCTAAGTTTATTATATCACTTTGGAAAGTTGAAATTTTAATAAGATTAGATATCATTAAGATTACCTCTCTACATAAACTATTATTAAAACAATATAACACAAGATAATTTTAAGAGTAAAATCAACTAAATAATAATCATAATACATGAAGGGAAGAGTTGCTTTTATAAATTGTTTTCCTTTTAGTCTTGACCACATACATACATAATGTTCATACAATTTTGGACTCTACTCCTTTTTTTTTCTTATTTATTATTAAGTTGTAAGACTTTGATCATCAAATTATTTCCACTGTTCAGGTAATTTTTTTAAATGCTACAAATAACATCTTAGAGAGAAAAAGTTTTGTTTTGCTTTTGTATTTTTTAATTAATTTAAAAATAGGTTTAAAAGACCAATGTGTAGAATCAATTTTCAAGGTCTTCAGAATGATGATACTGCTTTTCAAAGGCTTTGTACCAATTTACAATGCTACCAGTTCCTGTATGAATGTGCCAGTTACCCCAACCTCATTAGCATCACGTATTATGTTCATTAATTTAATAGGTTTTAAATGTACCTTTTCATTGTTTTAATTTGCAAGTCTTTCATTACTAGAGAGCTTTTTCATGTTACCAGATGTTTATTTTCTACCTGGATTTAACAAAAAAAGATCTGCTCTTGTTACATGTACTTTATATTAAAACAGTATCTGTTTTTAAATTGTTGATGCGTTTTTCATCTGCTTCTTGTTTTCTATATTGTTTAAATTTATTTGTGCCAATATAGATGAGACTCCCAGTGACTTTAAACTATTTTGACCATCGCAATGCACATACTGAGTGATATTCTAAAAGGTAGCTGGCCCTGCCGAGCTGGCTCAGCGGTTAAGCATCGACCTAGGATCCGGGTTGCGGGCTCCATCCCCAGTCGGGGCGTGCAGGGGGCAGCTGATCGATGACTCTCTCATCATTGATGTTTCTATATCTCTCTCTCTCCCTCTCCCTTCCTCTCTCTGAAATCAATAAAGATATATCTTTTAAAAAAATAAAAAATAAATAAATAAAATAAAAATAAAAGGTAGCTGGATTTCTCTGGACTGTTCAAAGCACACCAAATAGGCGGCATCCTGGCTTGCTTCCTTAGCAGGGTTAGCATCACCAGGTCCAGTAACGGGCCCTTTTTTGCAAGTCTATGGTGCCTGAAAACTCCTGATAATAACGTGCACTTTAATGAAAATGTGTATTTAAATTAATAAAGGCCTGAGATAATGTAGCAAACATGGCTAGGCTGAAAGACTGAGAAGGAAAGTAATGGTAAAGTTGTAAAATCTATAGCTTCTCAAATTGGATAGGATCAGGCAAAAGCAAGTAATATTGTAATACTTGGAGAATGCAAGCGAAATATAAAGGAATATAACTATCAGTAATGAGATGACAAAGAAAAATTAAGCAAATAGCAAATATTTTTATAGTCAGCTCATATGCATCATGCATATCTATAATAGCTATTACTGCCATTTTGTTTCAGTGCGTTTCCAAACTTTTTTTTGAGTAGAGAGGAAAGTGGAAAAAGAACAACTCATTAAAATTCACAAAGGAAGACAGTGACAAAATCAACACCTAGTTCATAAATACATTAGTTCTGTTTTGCTTTCAACCCTGCTTCCAGGACTTCCCTCAAATTATCCAAAGTATTTCAGAAGGAGGAGTGGAAGCTAAAGTATATTGGACAGATGCAAAGAGGCTGGGAGACATAACAAGCAAATAAAAAAAAATGCAAAACAATAAACAGTGAGAAATGCTCTTGCAGTGGTTTTAATGTTTTGGCTAATTAGAGAACAGTGCTGCGAAACCTGTTTCGAGGCACCTGGCGAATCTCACACACACCTCAAATCCCATAGCTGAAAATTCATGTTAATTTTATTTCCTCATTGTCTTCATTTGAACATAAGATTCATCCCAATGGCTTCCAGATTTATTATGAAGTATTAATTAGTAAAATTATGCTAAATTCACTAAAGTTATGTGGTTTTAATTTTTTCCTCTGTGATGTTTATGTAAAGTTACTAGAGGATAATACGCTATTTGCAAGTTCCCCTTGAAGAGTCACCAGACTTAATGCAACATCTGACTAACTTACCTTTAGCAGAATTCTGGGCTTAAACTGCATCAGTTTCCAGCTTGTTTGCTAATGATCTCTTCAACAATATTCATAAGCTTTCTTTCTTCTTTCCTCTAAATTCTCCTGTTTTTTCACTATTTTTCACTCCATTAAGAAAAAACAAAAATTCCCAGCTGCTCCAAATTTTCCAGTTGAGCTTCTACAGTTTAATCCCTGATAAAATTTCCAGCAGGCTGTAATATATTTTTTACAAAACAGTATGCATTTTATATTTTATCTCTCCCTCAACCACTAAAAAGGTGTTTCCACTCCTAGATGCCTGGAGTTGGGTGGAGACAAGATTAGAGAACTAGCATGAAACAGAGAGAGCTCCAAAAGGAAATGAAGTGAAATGGGTGTGAAAAAGAACCACCTGGGAAATATTTTGAAGCCAGTGGGGGGGGGGGGAGAGGGGGGAGGGTATGAGTGTGTTGTTACTTCCTAAATGCTAGGACTCAATTCTTTATTCTCAAATGCCATAGAAATATTTTTGTTTCACCTTCATATTGTCTCACAGATTTCTCAACGAATGTAAATTGAGGAACTCCTGCAAACCTAAAACAAATGTCATTGTTTTCCAATAATAACATTTTAGCCTGTACAAAAAGTTGACAATGCCAATGGTTTCCCACAATATATTCCAAATTAGATTCTGATGTTGAAATTCTAGATCTTGGATCTTAAATAATATGGTATCAAGAGTTAGGTACCAATTCCAAAATTAAAATGGATATAAAAGAAAAGGAGAAGCACGTCTAATCTGTCTCATCAAAAAAACTGAAAATAGAAAAATTAAATATAAAATAATAGAAATAATACTAAAATTGAGAGAAGAAATTTGCTCAGGAAATGAGATTAAGATTGGCTAAAAACAAAGAAGGAAACAACCCCAAAATCCTGAAAGACACAGACATATAAATTTGCATAAAAAAGCAGAATGATTTTAAGTAGCTGAGCATTTACAACCCAAGTAAATTTAAGAAAATATTGGGGCATAAAGAGATTTAATATACTTAAGCATTTGTTCTTTCACTCACTAGGGAAATAAATTAGTAACATATCAAATAGTCCCCAGAGGTTCTCTTTTCTTTGCAAGCAAGTAACCATTTTCCACTTTTTCCTAGGGCTCTGAAACCTCCGGAATGAATTTAGAGCAGATATTAGTGACTGTTTTTGGTTGCCTGATCAAAAGTCAAAAGGTTGAAAGAGAAAAGTGTTGGGCAGTTAAGATGTGTGCCTGTCCAGGGCCACAGATCAGCTTTTGTTCTAATACTCCCAGTAAGCTGCTGAAAATTTAATAGGAAACAGTTTCCATATATAGAACAATTAGCACTTTCATATAATCATGGATTAGGGACAACCTTAAAGTTAACAGGCAATTGGCTGAAGCTAGTAAAATATAGCTGGAAGGGACAGTAGAGACGCAGAGCCTTAGTAGATTTACTATACCCCAGCCTTTACATCTTGACATGCTACTTAGATTTCCCAAGACAGGAGTTACTAAACTCAAATCTACTGGCTACTTTGGACCAATGCAAGGTCTTCCTGGTTGATGTAAAAAGAAATACACACACAAATACAAACCATAAAAACATAACTTGGGACAGTCTTCTGAAATAAATTTGTAACAATCAGTGGAATTTCTGTGGGAAGAACAAAGCTCATTAAAAATAATAGCAATCCCAGTACTATCTACCACTGTCCCACTCTGTAGCTCTCCAGTGCACTGTATTGAGGCCGCAGGTGTTACAGCACAGTAAAATCTAGGAAAATTCCTGGACAAGGGGAATAGGGAAACTGAGACAGATAGTTAAACAGCAGCTTGAAGCCACCTAGTAAATCCTATCTTCCCTAAACCAAGGACATTTGAGAGTAAATGGCTTGTGTTAGATGGGCCGGGTATAGAAACTAGGGTACAAAAACTCACCAGGGTAGGAAGACTCAGATGCCTTGCCAAAACTGGAAAAATAAGAACTTTGTCCCCAGTGTAATGTATCCTCTGCGAGCATATTGCTGGTCATTCGGTTTAGACCCTTTGAGCGGTCCTCCCTAAAGATAACATCTAGGCCTCAGTTGTATTTCAGCTCCAGGACCAGAAAAGCAGCAAAACCAGACAAGTGACACCTTGGCTGCCTTAGGACAAGCTGCAGGGACTAATGACCCCCTGCCCTGGCACCAACCAATCAGTGAAGACCACAACCCTGAAAGAGCACACCTGGAAAGCTGATGAATATTCTATTGAGACCCTCCAGTGAGACCTCCCCTAAGATGTCCTGCCTGCAAGAGAGATAAATACACTCAGGACAAAGGGCCCAGCATGCACTTTCCCCTCCCCCTCAGAGGAGTGCCAACACCATTTCCTTCTCTTGTTGGAGGGGACCCCAGGAGACTTGTAACCAGGGGAGCAATGAGCAGTGGCAGCTCATCTGGAGCTTACCCCCTGAAACTGTCTCCAAGGTCCCCAAACCTGTCCCCTTCTCTCTCTGACTTCCCAGTGAGCCAAAGCAGCCCAGCCTAGGCTCCCCTGTTACTTCTCCTGTGCACCTTCCTTGTTTCACCATCCCAAGTATATTTTTGCTGGGGCCAATAAATTCTTGCTTGCTTTTCTATACTTTGTCTCTTGATTGAAATCTTTCTTCAAGAAGACAAAAACTGAGGGTCTCCTCATCTTCTCTCCTGTAACCTAGGAACCTTATTTTACTTCATAATTGAAAGATTTGAACATGGTGGACACTAAAATCTAGTCAAAATCTGAATTCCCATGATTTTATATGACCGGGATTCTCAACCCTTTCATAAAATTGCTTTTATATTTCCCATTGGAAAAACTTACATCATAAAATTATTAAATATTCAATGCTCAAATTAAATTAAAAACCATCTAGTCTAGTGTATTCCATGACACTTATCAGACACTTATGAATAAGAATGATGAGAGTAAATAAGACGATATACCCAACTAAAAGTAACACGTTTTCTTGATGTGCAAATATACTTACTTAATAAGTATGGTAAACAAAGGTTTTTTAAAAAATTATAGTAAAACATATTATAATATTGCATCAGATGTTTTTCCTGACTCATTCTATTATTCTTCAGGCACAAAAATTTATATAGCATATCAATATGGCATAAGAATAGCTAAGCTATGACTTTTATGCCTTATTATCCCATTTAGTTACTCATTTATCCATTTTCCTGATTGAATGAGCACTTACTAGGTGCCGGTGACTAAGCATGGTCTGGGAGGGACTCAGATATAAATAACAATCCTTGACTTGAAGTCTTTAAGTACTTAACTTTATCATATAAAGTATGAATCTCTCAGGGAATCTCAATTATTTTTAGCTATTTTTTCTAATAAACATTTCTTTCTTTACACACAGTATTAGTTATAATATACTTCTTCTGGGACAACATTCTTTTATTGTTTTCACCACTCCTTTCTCTCAGCAATCTTGTAGGCCAATGTTATCAAAACTTATACATCATCAAGCTTAATGTTATTTTGACTGAGGAGAAACCACATATCCTTCACCTGTTATTGATCAATTGTTAGAAGAAATGCTGGTAAGGTATACATAATACAAATGGTAAATAATACATTTTAATTTGTGAGCAAGAGGTACTTGGATGAACATGTAAAATAAATAGATTGATATAAAAAATCAAGAGATAGTGTGCTCATGAGAAGTTAGAAAATCAGAGAACAAACAATAAAAGACAAACACAAAGCATGAGCAATATTATACATATAAATAAATATCATAGCATAACACGGGCTTGACTTCTATTGGAAAGATGCCAGAGAACTACTCTATGTCTCTGAGGAACAACAGATGAAGCAGCTTGATGAGTGATGCTCTGGGTCCTACCTTCATCCTCAGAGGCCACTGAGGCTTATGGGTGATCCAGGAGGGATAAAAGGGTTGGGGAAAAGAATTACAGCACCAATACTGACAGACTCAATCTGATTACAGAATCAAAGTCTTTATCATTTTCTAGGTTACCTCTTAAACTGTATTATAATAGCCTTACTTAATATTATTGAGTTATTGATTTAATTGTATATAAAAGAAAAACCATAAAGTACATATCATGCTGAAAGACGTAGAGGAATCAGCAAATACAATTTTATTTCCTTAGGCAGAACCTATATGAAAGCCAAGAGCTCCTAGGTAGCTTTTCCAAGTCTTGAATTGCTTAATTGTGAAAGTCTCAGAAATTTTAGGGGAACTAATGAAGGGCTAAGTATCTAAAGAGAGTGACAGGATACATGGAAAAATAGCAGGCCCAGGCCTTTTATTTGCTTTAGAATCTTTTGATTTTCTATAAGCTTTATGGGTTATAACTAGGTGCTGTAACTTCTGAGTATAAGCAGTAAAAAAGTAAGCACGAATTTTAGTAACAGTTACTGTGACTAGTATAAGTGCCATTGAACCATACAGATGATTTTTAAAATTTTTTTATTTTTTACTGGAAAGGGATATTAGATGGTAGACTTCTTCAAAAAGGCAGTGAATTTTTTTTTTTTTAAATCTCTTTTACTTTTCTTTTTATCTCTATTTTGTACCTTTCTAAGCTTGAATTTCCTAGCCAAGATTATCAAAAGTCATCAAACAGAGAATATATGTATAAAAAGTAGATTTTACCCATATAAGATTAACATTGCCACTCTTGATATTTTTCAAGTGTTTTCTCAGCAACTGTACTAAGAAAACTAAAGTACAGTATTGGGAAAGTAGAGTACAATTTTAAAACTTTAAATAGTCTTTTAAATCTCTATACTTACATGAACTCAAATAATAAATATGGGGAATTCCAATTCAGTATTAATCATAGAGTGGGAAGGGGCTGTAGATAGTTTACATTTCAGTTTCCCATTTTCTTCTTAAATATCTTTGAGAGATGAGACTCATGTTTTTAGTGTGAACAGTAGCGAATAATGGGTAATAACCTAGGCTCAGGACCGAGGCTTTATGGTAAGTCCTGCCTTTTCCAGCATGGATATCCTTGGACAGTTTACTAAATCTATATCTGTAATATTGGATAAATTACTCAATTTCTCTGGCTCACCATTTTCTCTTTTTAAAAACAGAGAGCATTAGGGTTCTTACTTCCTTGGGTCAATAAAAGTGTTATTAGCATAGCACTCAGGACAGTGCCTGACTCATAGTCTAGTCTCCAACATCTTTAGCATTATTAGGAGTGTACCCTGAGAGCTGAAAAGATTGTCCAGTCCTTTGTGGTATATTGTTTAATATGGAACATTATTCCATATATTGAATCAAAACTGCCTTCTGAAAGTTTGGTCTTATTTATATTTTCAAAGGAAGAAATTTAGTGCTGATTTTACTATAGTTATTCATAATTAGAAAGCAGTACTCATACTCACCCTTTTTTGTGTGTGTGGGATGAAACATACCCAGTTTCTTCACATGTTATTTTTTTCAAACTCTTTATCATCTAGTTCTTCTTCTCTGAATAACACCAACTCACTGATACCAATCACTCTTCAAGTATTACATTTAGGAAATTATATAAAAATCCAGTTATACACACTTATTTCAAATTAGAAATCCTGTTCCCTTTGATCTAATTAAGTTTAAGATTGCATTAATTATTTTAAAACTAGAGCATGACATTTTTATATTTTGAGTTTCTCAAAAAGATAAAATAGAGTACCAGGATTAAAGATTTTAGAAATCAAATGGTTCAAATCTCATTTTTTCAAATGAGGAAACAATAACTGAGGACTAGGAAGGAGAGACTATTTTTTCTAAGGTCACATAGATTAAATTTTTAGTCCTTGTGTGGCCAGGACCAGGCCCTAAGTCCAAAACTTGCAAATCAGTGTTTTAACTCCAGTGCCAACTCTAATTAATTGCTAGTCATCCTGTTGAGCAAGATCTAAAATTTTATCCTGGATCCAAGGGAAAGGATGATGACTATCAGAAATGTCTTCCTTGGGTAAAGGAATGGGAAGTGGTCCACTCTTACCATATGTTTGTTATTTTTAATCTAAAGTTCTCTTAATCCAAAATCATTCTGATACTGAAATTAAGCAATTGATTTCTTTGAACCCAAATGAGAAATTTTACATTTATATTGATCAGGTTTTTCATTATTATTTTGAGTTCATAGTTCTTGCCTATTGACCTAGTCTCAAGCCTTAATTCTGACATCAAATATACTTGTTGTTTTTATATATATAAGATACACAAATTTGATAAGCACAACTGTATCTTTATCCAATTATTCATTAAAATGTAGAACAAGGATATTTTTAATACTTTAATAATATCTATCTCATATTTTTCCTAAACTGGAACTGAAAGCAAATATTATTCCATCTGTCTAGGGTATATCTCATAGCAACCTAGAAATAGATCTAACAAAAAAGTCATATGTCCAGCCACTCCAATTTCCTTTTTAATATGATTTCATGGAAATATGAGTATGAGGAGAATAATCACATGTACTTACCTTAGAAAATATTATTGTTCATTCAATGTAAAGGGGTAAAAGAAAGTATGGATAAGCAATTTAGGGGAGGGGAGTATTAGGAAAAAAATTGTTAATGTCAGTGGCAGAGGAAAGAAGAGATTATATTATAAGTGAGGTAAACTATTTTAAAACTTAAAAAAAAGTTGAAGTATTTTATAAATCAAAGCAAGAACATCAGCTAGACCAGAAAAGCTAAATTGCAATTCTGAAAAGGACTTTCTGTTTTATGTTTGTTTGTTTGTTTGTTTTTTACTCTTCGGTAGGACAATGCTTAAAGTATTCAGGCAGCTTCTAGTTCTGAAGTGGAGCAGGACACAGCAAGCCCCAGTGCTTACTGGCCAGTTCAAAACATGTCACTCCTGGGACCCATAAAAGAGTAAGTTGTGAATACTGAAGTACTAGCCAATGTGATACCTGCTGCCCAGAAAACGTTTCATCTGCTATGCCTTAAAGGCAGCTTACTTATGAGTGTTTAAAAATCTGTACTGGCTTCTCACTGCTATTAGGAGGAAACTAATAAGCAAAGTTAAACTTTAGCTTTTTTTTTTTTTCCTCTCCAGTTGCTACAGAGTAAAATACTAGGACTCTTTTTAATATATCTGTCTTGTAAACTGGGTCCTTTCTATTTCCTCTCTGTGCCTGTCCCAAGAATAGAAAACAAAAATTAAAAAAAAACAAAACAGAGTCAAAATATTAGTAATCAAAAAGAACTCTTCATACTATGGGGAAAATTGTTATGGGAGCCAGCACCTGGGTGTATATATACACAAGGGACCATCGCAGTTGTGTATATTTCTACTGCTCAGTCAAGGCAAACAGCAACCAGCTGGCTGTGATGAGCTCAGACTAATAAGCATAAAACCAACATAGGCTGGTCCAGGATGAATATCAGCATCTGCTAAGTCATTGTCTCTGCTGATATGTCTGACTGAGCAGGAGGAAGAGCCAAGTAAACAGCCGGCTATGGGGCAGAACACAAGATGAGGGGCCACTAGCCACCTGCCAAGTTTCTGGTGGAGGAGCAATGGTAGGAACAAGAGGCAGTGAAACCCACACAGAAGATGCCTCATCCCAGCCATAAACTCTGTTCCCCTTCCCTTTGGATTTTTCCTTAAACAATTCCTTTGGCATGTTTAAATAAAAGGAAAGGGACTATTGGTGAGTGAAGAGGTAGGATTAATGACTAGGAGTCATAAAATCATTTTGTGCTTCACTGCAACAAATAATGATGTATCCCTAGGATATGAACATGTAATATTACACATAGAAAGCACTAATTCTCACATGAAATATGAGGAAGAATTTACCTTTCTTATTGCTTCCTCTTTTTGTTGGGGCTTCTGCTGCTAGCTCAGCTCTATCACTGGGCATATTTGCCTCTTCCTGTGACCTCAAAAGCACTCAGCACCTTAACATTATGCTCAGATCCTTCTGATACTTGATTACTCCACAAAGTAAACTCTTCACCTCTCTTGGGAGAATGGCCTCTTGAATCATAATTTTAAAGGCCAGGGAGAAAACTGATGAAGAGAAAAACAAGTGGTCTTCTCTCCAATTTCTCTTCTCTAGAGTAATTATTTCCACTTTGCTATTGTTCCATGCTCTTGAATCTGCTCCAACTTCTGGTGACTCTATGAATGAGTGATGTCTACAATGTCCTGTCCTCAACCTTCCTGCTCAGCTCTAACTTTAGGCCTATTGTTTCTTTTATGGAGTCAATCCATTTTATACTTGGTCATCCTCTTTTCCTGCTGCCTTCTAGTTTTCCCAGCATTATTGTCTTTTCCAAAGAACCCTGCTTTCTCAAGATGTGCCCAATGTATAAAAGCTTCAGTTTTGACATTTTTGCCTCCCATGATGATTCAGGCTTAATTTGCTCGAGGACTCACTTGTTGATCTTGCTGGAAGTCCAGGGTATCCAAAGAGCTTACCTTCAACACAATATTTCAAACGATTCCATTTTTTTCCTTATCAGCCCTCTTCACTGTCTTTCACATCTTTATTTAGTTATTAGGAGTACGAAGGTGTGGATGATTATAGCCTTGGTCTCTAATGACACATTGATGTTCCTGATGATCCTTCCTAATTCTTCCATTGTTGCCATTTCCAGTCTCAGTCTTCTCTTGATTTCTCGACTATAGTTTCCATTTGAATTGACGACTGAGCAAAGGCAAGATAAATCTTTTAACAATTTGGATGCCTTCATTGTCTATCTTAAAGTTGTATATTTCTTGTGTACTTATGTTTTTTGTTTCCTTGATTTTCAAATACAGTCCTGCTTTGGCACTTTCCTTTTTTACTTTCATCAGAAGTCATTTCAGACTTGGCTGTCTCTTGGTCCCTTCTCAGTGTTTGCTCCCTGTAGCCAGGGTGGCCCCAAGAGTAGGAGGTGAAGGTAGAAAGGAAGCATAATGCAGGTCCAACTGTTGGGGCCGTGCATTCACTGGGAGAATTGAGAGTCTTAATAAGAAGGAGACAGTAAGGATACACCCACGGGCAATGGTGTCCAAAGAGGAACAAGCAATAAGAAATTTCAACATGGAAAATGCTCTACACGAAATCAAAGGAGGGGACCGGACCCCTGTGCAGAATGGAGGAAACCATGCCATTTGGGAGAGGGCAAAGTGACTATTTATATATATCTATAATACATATTAAAAATATATGATAGAATTTATAATTTTATTATATATATATAATTAATATTACATATAACAGAAAATATATAATAAATATTACCATTAAAATACTGAAAAAGCAAGACAATCTGAAAGAGGATACTTTAACAATATGTAACAGGGGAATCATTGTATCTAGAACCTATAAAAAATGCAATTTAAATTTTTAAAATGTGAACAAATAGAAAAAGAAATGGGCAAATTCAAAATTCACAGAAAAGGGACTTATAATGGACAATAAGCATGTAAAATTATGCTGAAATTTCTTTAAGGAAATGTAGATTAAAACAACAGTCAAATAGTTTTTAGTACTCACCAGATTGGCAGGATGACTTATATTTGATGATTTCAGATATTGACAAGGATAAAAAATGTGAACTTAAAAGTTTCACAACCTATTATGTTTCATAACATATTTTATTTAGCATTTAGCACAATATATAAAAAGGTAAAATAATAATAAAGATTGAAAAAGATTACTGTAATTTACTTCTTTTGTTTAATTGAACAATTTCCTTAAGCAAAGAAAAGTTTTGCATATTCCCTTGTCTACTTTAATGCTTGTAACAATCCTGTAAGTTAGATTTTATTATTATAAATGAGCATAATAGGTTTACAGAGATTGAGCAATTCTCTAATGTTAAGCTTAAAGTAACTCTCAGATAATGATTTTAAACCCAGATCTGCATGGGTTTAAATTGCTGCACAACCTTTAGAGAGTAATGTGGTAATATCCAGTAGATGTACATAAACAGGACCAGAAATTTCACATGTGGTATACATCTTTGCCAAACTCACACAGAACACAGAAAATATGCACAAGATTATTCACTGAAGCGCTAATTTTTATTAGCACAAAAATGTAATCAATCTAAATATTAATCAACATGACACTCTGAAAGTAAACTGTGCAGTATTTTATATTAGAATCCTGTACAGCTGGTAAAATAAATAAAGCTATAGGCATCAACATGTATACTGTATCTTTGAAAATTACTAAGAGAGTAGACCTTAAAAGTCTCATTACAAGAAAAAAAAAGTTAACTGTGTGTAGTGATGAATGTTAACTAGATTTACTGTGGTGATAATTTTGCAATTTATGTAAATATTAATTCATTATGTCATATATCTGAAACTAATATAAAGTTATATGTTAATTATATCTCAATTTCAATAAAAAAGAAGAAAACACACATAAAGTTAAATGGAAAAAAGGAAAAGGCAGTAGAAAAGAAAGAGAAAAGGGAGAACTCATTGCCTTTGGCCAAACAACTTCCAGAATTAGTGAAAAAACATTGAAGATGGTACTAAAATAAACCGATTTAATAGTCTGGCCTTTGGAGTCATGCAGATCTGAGTTTAAAATCATTATCTGAGAGTTACTTTAAGCTTAACATTAGAGAATTGCTCAATCTCTGTAAACCTATTATGCTCATTTATAATAATAAAATCTAACTTACAGGATTGTTACAAGCATTAAAGTAGACAAGGGAATATGCAAAACTTTTCTTTGCTTAAGGAAATTGTTCAATTAAACAAAAGAAGTAAATTACAGTAATCTTTTTCAATCTTTATTATTATTTTACCTTTTTACATATTGTGCTAAATGCTAAATATAATATGTTGACTAATAAGGATATGATCTCTACCCCTACAGAAGCTGTGATCCTTTAAAAATCAGACTTTAAAGACAAAGGCACACCAGCTCCCATTGATTTTTTAGTATGGAACATCTAACTTCTATGTTTTCATTCAAACATCTGAGCAAACAAAGAACCTAAAATAATCTCTCAAACCCCAAAGCACATAAATTCCAGAGCATCTCACTCTTTGAAGTTAGATGATGCCATTATTATAAAGGTGAATTCTTTGGACAGGGCCTAATTGGTAGTCATTTTAGGGGTGAGCGTATTGGACTAATGCCTGGCAGTAGTAGATGACTATGTTATATTACCAAGCTAGACATACATTAAAAGCTCTAAATATTAGCTAAATAAGGTCAGATGACCTATTTTTAATTGTTTTATATTTATTTCTACTTTGTGGGCAGAAAACCATTTCAGAACATTAGGTTGAGCAATAAGTAAATACATTCTATTGCAGTATCTAATTATCAAATTTAAAATTTGAGTTTCTCACCCAGTAATCTCCAGCATTCAAGAAGACATATGAAGATTGAGAAAGAAGTTTAGTGTATCACTGCTGCCTTCAAAGTCTCTGTCTCTCCATCTCTCTCTCTCATTAGAAACTTCAACAACAGCATTTTGCAACAGCCCCAGAAACATAGAGTAAATTTCAGGGGAGGTTTTACTGAACAAAGTAGGTTGTTTTACTTATGCACATAGAAGTCATGGTACAACAGAATAGAACAAACATCAACAGTACAGCTTATAAATTGCAAAATAAAAATAAGTGTAGCTTTTAGGAGATCAGAAACTGCTAATTTCAACAAAACCAAAAATGAGAACAAAAACCACATCACACTCATCTCCCTATTATGCAATAAAGAGTAGTTTTATAAGATTTTAACTACTGAAATGATCCAAAGTTGAGCAGAAGATCAGCTTCTAGTAACATTGCATTAAATGTTTTTGATAAGCTGTTTGAATTGAGCAGGTATTTTGCTAGTATATTTAAATAAAACAAAGAAAAATAGAGGAAAGTAAAATAAAGAAAAAAGGAAAAATAGGAAATTCTATATTAGATTAAGCAGCATTTAAATAAATATAAAATATTTACTTCAAGAAAACTTGTTTAGATTACTTAGGCCAAAGTCGCAGACAGGCAACTTCAACATTTTGTTAAAAGTGCTAAAACTAATTTTCAGTGAACCAAAAATGTGTTCAAGTTCTTAGAATATATACATTAGATAAATATTGATGGGACACAGTCATCAGAGACAATGGTTAAAAAAAAGTCATAATCCTCAATAGCCTACAGTTTATTATATAAAGGAAACAACATGCACAATGTAATGGGAAATACATTAGTAGAAATCTTTGCAGATATTTTTAATCAGAGTCTTGAAGAATAACTGTAAAAGGATTAGTTAAGGAAGGTGGCTGAGGAATCTCATCCTAGAGAGAGGAAAAAGCACAGTTGTAAAAAGGTTTAAAAATTGTGGTACTTGAGTAAAAATGTGTAGGTTGTATGCCAATAAAGCAGTTGTATGTAGTCTCCTGATGGTACTAACACCAGTCTTCCAGCAGTAGTCTGATTTTCCAGTCCTACAGTCTACTTGAAGGGAAATGTCATTCTCTTTGGTTGCGACATCTCCTCTTCCAGATCAATGTATGCATTATGAAATATGGCCACTTTGGCTCCATCTGCTGATCTCCCAGAGAGAGGTTAATGTTTCAACTTAATGATTATAGCAAAGATTACATGGAAAATTTCAACCAATTTCATGCAGCCCTTGGGGGAAGGGACTTGCTTTTGTAAATGCAATTTTGTTGTCTCTGTATCTTCTCTCACTAATCTATATATTCTCAGCTCCACCTGACATAAAAATTAAACAATACGATGCCTCTAAACTCCTTGTGAACTATCAACAAAGACTGAATGCTTTGATTTGCTAATTTACATCTTAAAAACAAGTTATTCTTCCTATTTTACAGTTTCTCAATTGAACAATTAAAATTTATTAGAATGCTATTGGTGTCAGCTTGGAATAGTGTTCTCATAAACTATGATGAACAGGGAAACATTCCATAACTCCAGAAGGTG
The DNA here is from genome assembly GCF_964146895.1 of Miniopterus schreibersii. NCBI lineage: Eukaryota > Metazoa > Chordata > Mammalia > Chiroptera > Miniopteridae > Miniopterus > Miniopterus schreibersii. Next base: position 61,285,350 of record NC_138106.1, on the reverse strand, counting down.
TAACAATGGTTGCAAGTTTTTATCAATGCATCATGGTTTGGGAAGAAATTGTGCTATGTCCTTCTAAATAGTACTAGATTTCTAAATAGTGCAGACATATGTTTTTTTTCCCGCTTTGTTTTACTATCTTAAATCTGTTTATTGAACAAATAAAGTGAATTTTTTCTATCAATTAAAACATTGATAGAACATTGTGTTAAATTTGGAGTTTGCAGATTACTACTAGATTATATATGGTGTTTAACTTTACAAGAAATGCGAGAAGGCAGCAAGTGATTAATTTTTCATTAGTTCTGTGAGCTTAATAAAAGATGAGACCATAGTACATCATTTTAAACCAATGAAGTGAAGTGAAGTGAAGTGAATCACAGAGAGGTGAATTTAGCAGCTCCTGTTAGGCAGATTGCATCAGCAATGTCTTCTTTCTGTTTCTTTTTGTCTCTCAAGTAGAAGCAATGTAGTAGCAAACTCATATACCTATGAGCCTTATTTAGGAGAAATTAAATATTGGAAGAAATTTTTGTGTTTTCATTGCTGTATTTTGGTAGTCAGTTGTTCAGAGTTAAAAGGTAATTTCTAAGCAGAACCAGTTCCATTCATGGAGAAATTTATCTAGTTGTTGTGATCTGAGACAAGTTCTGAACAGAATGTTCTTTTCAACACACACACCTGTCATTCCACAAGAGACCCATACTTCTGGATCTTAAAGGTTTCTATTTTCAAGAGCTCCCTACTTTAATGTAAATTCTAGCTAACTGACACTGCAGGTTTACTAAATTCTTTTTACAATTAGTTGGCAGGGTGGGTTGAGTAAGACTGGTGGAAATAAAGGTCAATAATTTTTTAGTTAGGGGAAGAATGAAGGGAGGTCATTGGGAGAGGAAAGAATTTTGAGGTGGTTGATGTAGTCTGAGTATAGAGGATATACAGAAAAAGCCCTAAAGGTTTTGTCAGAAAATTGAGTTATTAGGGAAAACTTGGTAAATGTTCTTAAAATAGATAATTTCAGACTAGTGGAAAGCCTTTTTCAATCCAAAATCTCATTTCTTACTGACTAAGCCAGAAAAAGATTTAGCCTACCTGCCCTGACACAGCAGATTAAATGGCATTTGGTAATCAATCATTTCCATAATGAATGATGGTAGTTGGCATATTCACATAACTAGTGGGTTAAATTCCTGATTGTTGAAGTCAGACCATCTGGATTCCTATTTTTGCTCTATGACTAACAAGCTAGGTGGCCTTGATAAAATTATTTAATCTCTCAGATTGTCTCTGTAAACTTGGAATTTTTATAGGGGGTCAGAAAAAAAATAAACCCTTAATAAATATAATGACAGCTTTGGAAGAAGAAGTAGCAGCATAGAAGAAGAAGCAACTTAGTTTTCCTAGGGGAGTTTGAGAAAGCTTCTCAGAAGAAGGAAATTTGAGCTAAGATCTAAATCATGTGTGGGGATTTGCCAAGCGTATAAATTTAAACTGTGATTTCAGGCAATGAAAACCTCATGCAAAGGCAAGAAAGTATGAATAAGCGTGTAGCCATCAAGGAATTTAATATGACTGGAGTCTAAATGCAAGGACATAATATAAACAAAGAGGCAGTGGGGAACTGCGAATTATTCAGGGGAGGGGAGTAACACTATTAGTTTTCTTGTTGGAAAGGTCACTCTGGTGACGCTCAATATTATATAATTTTAACTAAGCATTGATGAGAATCTGAATTAGGACAGAAGATAGAAAACAGACAGATATAGAATATATTTAGAAAGTGGGATAAACAAGATTTGAAAGCCAATTGGGTGGAGGGGAAAGAGAAGAAATCATCCTGGAATGACTTCTAAGTTTCAGTTTAAGCATTTCAGTGGGTAGCATTGTCCATCACTGAAGTAAGGGCCACACATTTGATGGAGAAGGTAAAGAGACAGACCTCGAAGAGCAATGAGGAAACAGAACTGACATAAGCTTCCCTTTTTAAGACCATGAACAGGAACTTCTCTGGAAATCTGGGCTTCCACAAAGACTCTTGTCTATGGGCAATTTTCTGTGACAGTATTCTTCAGAGGTTCCCTGGTTATGGCCAATAAAGGATGGAACCAGTTCATGAGCCTCTGCAGGATCCACAGCTGGGACCAACACATAGGTGACGAGATTCTTTGTGAGTCTTTTGGTGTGTGATTCTGGTTCCCACAGCTTCCAGAAAGAAACTTTGGTCCATGGGTGGATGACAAATATCTGTTGTTGAAGATGTTTATGAGTGAGGGACATCTTATTTGGCCATGTTGCTAATATTATTACTGGTTTCTGGCTTTTAAATGTAAGCATTTATCTGGAACACAAAAATTTATAAATTACAAATAAAAAAACTTTACTATGAGCACAGCAATAATTGCTAGTGTTTCAGCACTGGCTTTATCAAATGTAAACTTAAATGATCCTGAGTGGGATTTGTAACTTATTATCATGGTTCCCATCACAATGCATTCCATATTAGTTTTATTTTAAATAATTCTCAAATATGTGGATTTGAATGAACAAACTGAACTACCAAGAAAAATAGAGACAGGACTCATAGAGCAGGCAGACAGCTCTGGTTGGGTGGGGAGTATTGGGAAGGGATTGGAGGGATTGAGCGAAAAATAAAAAAGAGAGAGAGAACTCATGGACATGGACAATAGTGTGGTAATTGCAGGGGGAAAGGGGAGAGGTGGAAGAGGGCATAGAGGGGATAGAGGGGATAAATGGTGATGAGAAAAATGAAATAAAATAAAAATAACAAAAAATAAATATAAATAGAAAAACATCAGATTGAAACTATAGTAAGATTTTAATTTATTGATTAACTTGAGATCTGATTTTTAGTAAATAACATTAGCAATAGTGTCATGCTTGCTGGTTTAATTCATAACTGCCAAGCTTGATCATATCACCTTGTTTGTATCTTCCATTAATTCAGGATTTTTCATTACTTATCTATACCTTTCGGGAAGACAGTCTTTCTTTCATTATACAAATGTTGCTTTACTTTATATAATGATGTGTTTCTGAAACTTCAGTTATCAGCCAGCATTTTAAAATTCAATTATATTTTAAATACATGAATTCCTATATTTTAAAGCATTAGCCAGAAAGTACCTTTTGTGTTTTATTCATTTTGTAATGTTTCTTAATTTATTAGTTTGTAATGGAGTTGAGGAATTTTAAATTATATCTTTATTTTTAATTTGTGTTAGGTTATTCTTGTTACTATTTTTGTTGCACTTGTTTCAAACCTGAAATATTTGTTACCCTGATTGTTTCATTCTAAGAAACTCTAGTAGATGGTCAGTGTTTCATGATTATCTCCTGCAGTTCAGGAGTGAACTTGAGAAGTTTGAACTCAGGCTGATCTTAAGTATTAACATCTAGCTGAGCATGTCAGACAAGCAATTTGGGATTTATTACATGGGTGATGTTGGAAGGGAAAAAGGGAATTGGTTATTTATTGGAGAATAAAAATGTAGCCTTAGAGTTTGAAAGAAATGGGAAAAAGAAGGATATGAAGATATTTTGCCATATGCTGATATTGGCTAGCATCAATCTCCACAACTTAAAAAAAAAAAAAAAAAAATGTGTGTGTTAGGAAGTAGGCTGTTAAATGGCTCCATTGGTATATACCAGAATCATAACATCATAGGCTATTAAAGTTGGAAGGGATTTTTGAGAATATCTAATACAACACCTCCATATTTCAGGTTAGAAAATATTACCCATAGAGATGAATTGTTTTCCTTAGGGATAAGAATATTTGTAACAGAGTTTGAATAAGAACTTTACTTAGCTTTGTTCAAACATTAAATATCTCTCAAAAGAGAAAGCTTTGCTCCAAATCTTCCTATTTAACACACTGCTGTTTCTATGATATACTTCTAGCTATCATTAAGCATCTCAGAAAGAATGTCAAAATTATACCAATGAGGACATCCACACTCATCATCTCCAAGAACTAAAATCCATTTCAATATTGAGCTCACATGAAACTAGAGCTTGACTAGACCTTTTGCTAATATTACACTTTTATTTTCTCTTCGAGTTATTTTCCCTCATATTTTCCTCTCAATCTGCACATTTACTCACACATATTTCACATGAAATATCCTGAATTTTTCTAGTTTCATTTTCTCTACTAGGCACAAGTTGTGTATTAGCAATGGTTTCATGTCCCATCAAAAAATTATGTTTCTATAATTATAATTTGTCAGTGGGAGAACATATCAATTAGACCTTTGTTAGCAAAAATAAGTTCTGTAGATCAGGAGCATCAACATAATCTGGAAACTTGTTATAAATTCAGATTCTTAGACCTTCTTCCAGACTGAATCAGAATCTGCAGTTTAGCAAGATTCCTAAGTGATTCCCATGCACACTAACGTTGAAAAAAATCACTGAACTAGATCTATAATTTATATAGATACCAATGGAAAAGCACTTTACCCACAATCAGATGCTCACTTATTGCTAATATTTGGTAAGATATAATAATAATAATTAAAAAGAGACCACTGAACCTGGGACATCAAATACAAATTAATTAGACTCTTTTTGGGTTATTTTTTATAACTGCTTCTGTTATTAATTTTGGCAAAACAAAGCTTTAAAACTTTAGTCTTCTCTAAAGCAGAAATATCTGTTAACAAAATAGAGTTTTCATTTTTTAACGCTCAATTGTTATACAGATTCCCAGAAACAAAGTGATAATTTAAATACTGAAAGACTGAAAAATAGCAACTCCAGGATAAGCTTATAGGGGAAAGTGGGGAAAATAGTGTGGGAGACTGAAATATTTTAAAAAATACTTTTGACAAGTGATAACTCATAAAATAATAAATTCTTATGTCATGATCTTATAAGTGGAGAATACTTTAAACCTGAATGCTCTCACTTTTAAGTGGTTCTGCCAACAAAACATAGAACATAGCTGGACAAAGAAATATCCATTTTTCTTTCTACCATATTGATATGATTCAAAGTCATATGGATATTTGTAATGGATCAAAGTGGTAATTCTTCTTTTAACATGCTTCAGAAGGATGAAGATATTTGGTGAAAGATATATAAGGAAATGGTCATAGATTTGCTTATTTTCAACTATATTTGTTCTAGAAAACATCAATATAAGAGCTAGTAGGTTACCTGCTTACTGAAGCAATAGTTTATTGTGGAGAGAAAAAAGCCTATTTTAAAACATTTTTACATTTAAGTAGCTCCATGGCATATCTTTTCAATCTAGGTAATGAGTGATAAACCAGTGAGAAACACTAAGATCATTGATGAAAGCCATCATATAATTTCTAACCAATTGTCAGTTAGTCCAATGCTGTGCCATTGAACTCTGCAAGAGACACTGGTGAGCAAATATCCACAACTGCAGTAGCTTTGTTATACCATGGAAAGCAGGTTATGAAAAGGAGTTTCTTTTCTCAGGAGAAACACATTGCGTATATATACATCAACACATGTCAAAACTGGGGAATTACAGTAAGTAAGTCTTCATTTAAAGGATTGTCTGTTTTACATTGTTATTTCAATCTCTAGTCTGTATTCAAATCTACACAGAAAGAGGGCTCTCAGCACACAGGTGTAATGGGAGTGGCTACTGCAACAATTATCATTATTTTCTTCCATACAGCAAATGTTAGCCATTTAAGAGCAGAGAAGAGTATCATTATAATGGCTGGTGGAAACCCAAAGGGCATGAGATAACATCAATTTTCATGCTGCCTTTTCAAACAAGGCTATAAAAAAGAAATGGGAGCTAGCTGTTTTCCTTAACAAAATGAGAAGGCTAAAGTATATGTTCCATTAAGAAAAATCGTTTGCCTTCATGTGTTACTTAATGCCTAGCATACGTTAAAGCTCTCAACAGGTATGTGCTGAGATAATGAATAAGTGGACTTAAAGGAAAAAGTCTTCATATTTTCTTGTATTTAAATAAAAAATATAAATAACTGTTACATATCTCTGATTAAGAAATAATTGCAGTAGTCTGTTAATACACGTTGGTATTTATTCATTCAGGAGGAGTCGTTGATCTTCTACTAAATGCCAGGCATTGTTGTAAGCTCTGAGCGTGCGAGGATGATAGGACATATTGCTCGATTTAAGGAGCTCAGGGTCCAGACCGAGGGCAACGTGTGCCATGGCCCCGTCCCTCATTACGCACAAAGCGCTCATTCCCGCAGTTGCTGGGAGGAATGATGACCCATGACTCTTGACTGGGCCCTTTTCTGAGAATTTTCCTCAGTAGAAAATTCTCTGAAGAGACATGTTTGATGTAAGATCATACCCCTTCCGGAGAGGCAGTCCACATCCAATGACTAACTGTCATGAGTGAGTATAATCTTGTCTCCATTGCCACAAGGAGGAAAACTGTGAAGTGCCATGTCTGGAGGTCCAGAGTTTCCTGGGGATTTTGGCTGAAGCCCCAAAAAGCTTTGTACTTCAACTCCTCCCTTTGTTGCAGCGTATTTGCGCTGTGACTCTTCACTTTTCCAAAACATAATATTCTTTTATTTTTAATGTTTTTTATTGATTTCAGAGAGAAGAAGGGAGAGGGAGAGAGATAGACAGATCAATGATGAGAGAGAATCATCGATCAGCTGCCTCCTGCACTTCCTCTACTGAGGATCAAGCCCACCACCTGGGCATGAGTCCTGGCAGGGAATCAAACTGTGATCTCTAGGTTCATGGGTTGATACTCAACCACTGAGCCACACCTGCCGGGGAAACATAACATTCTTTATTCCCTGACAGGTGTCACTTTCTAGGGTTCTCATAATAAACTTCCTGCACATAAATTTCCACCATAGAGTCTATTTTGTGGAAAATAAAACTAAGAGGTTTGATGCTAGGAGTGGTCTGAGAAAATGGGATTTTGGAGCCAGCTGTAGGGCAATGAAAATGCCATCACTAGTGTAAGCGGAGCACTAATCGGTCTTGGAATGCTATAGAAGTGCAATTGTCAGGATCCGCACAAGTCCAGATTGGGGTGGGATACTGGTAGAAGGGACTGTACTAGCAAGTACAATATCTCAGGACTTTAAGAGAAAACAAAGAATTTTAATTATAAAGTTAATAGGACTCTGATGACCTTATTGAACGACCTGGGTATACTGAAAAACACTGAAACATTTAGGTTGTTGAAGCACCAAATGAAGGTAAAGTAAAAAAGTGTGAAAGTAAGAGTACTTTGGTAGCATATGAAACCCTGATTTCCCACAACCAAATGCTGACAAAAGTGAATGTCGGGCCCCAGGACTTAATTACAAGAGTTGCAGAACCCCAGGGAAAGTTGAAATCTCTGCCTCAGCAAGTATACTATGTCAACATCATGTTCCTGGTGGGAAAGGCATGGGACCCTGAAATTTGGAATTGAGCATACCCAGGATGACTCATGCAAAGCACTGGAATCCTAGAACACCGGAAGTCTCTAGACCTGCACCCATGGGAACTATGATCCAAGAAAGCTATAGAGATAAGTAATAGAACACTATACTCCATGGTCATGATAGATAAGCAATCAGAAAGGATATTGCTCAATCTATGAACTAATTCAAAAGTAGGTAGTCAGGAGGTTAAGGTTTTATCTCTCAAAAAAACCATAATCCTTTGCCTAGTTTCTGATAGTGAGCCAATTCTAAGAGCAATGAACCACTGATTGAAGGAAAAGAGTATAATTATTATGAGTCCAGTGTTCCTGGATATGACAGGACAAAGGAAAAGGCAAATTATTGCCACTGGAACCTTCCATATTGAAAAACCACAATGCTTACTAGGCCCATCTTGGTTCTGTAGGCAGTATATTCTAATTTTGGAATATATTGTTTCAGCCCAATACCAAGTAACACAAAAGGCTACTAGCTTTGAGTAGGACCCAGAGAAAAAAAGTCCTGTAGCAGGATCAGGATGCAATGCAAGCAGCCCTGCTGTTGCTGATCCTGTTTTATCAGAGTATTGGAGAAGGAAAAAATGCTGTGTAAAGTTTATTAAAAACTATACTAAGAGAGTCATAATCTAGACTCGTAGTTTTCTGGATCAAGCCACGTCATGTGGAACTGGTAATCTGCTACTGGACCCTGATATAAAGTACCTGATCATTAAATGGTGATAAGCTGTGTTCGGAACTGCCTGTTAAGAGCCAGGTTCAGTGATTGCACCTCTAGGAATATATCCTAAGAATCCCAAAATACCAATCAGAAAGAATATATGCACCCTTATATTAATAGCAGCATTATTTACAATAGCTAAGAGCTGAAAACAGGCCAAGTGCCCATTAGTAGATGAGTAGATAAAAAAGCTATGGGACATTTACACAATGGAATACTATGCAGGTATAAAAAAGAAGGGGCACTTACCCTTTGAGACAGCATGGAAGGACATGGAAATTATTATGCCAAGTGAAAGAAGCCAGAGAAAGACAGATATCACATGTAAGTGCAATTTTCATTGACACTATGAAAATTGCACTTATATGTGGAATCTAATGAACAAAATAAACTGACAAACCAAAAAGATCCAGAGGCATGGAAACATGGAACAGACTGACAAATCTTAGGGAAAGGGGAAGGGGTGGTGGGAAGAGATTAACCAAAGAACTTCAATGCATATATGCATTGCCCATGGACACAGACAATACAGTGGTGAAGGCCTGGAGCAGGGTGGGAACCAGGTTAAGGGAGCAATTGGAGAAAAAGGGAAGACATCTGTAATACTCTCAACAATAAAGATAAATTTAAAAAAAAGAGAGCCAGGTTCTGTCAGATACACCAAGTCTTAATAAGTTCAACAGCAATTCTTGCTATATGATGGAAGTTGTACACCATAGTTTCCAAGTAATCGCACAAGTAAATGACCTAATAATGCTTTATATCTCCCATCTTTGCTTCATTGAGGCCTCTTCTTTAACTCAAAGCTCACATGTGCTTAGGGGAGATTTTTATAACTTGCTGATAGAGAATATGTATGGCTAAACTTGGTGCATAAGTGGATTGGCTCAGTATGTGGATATAACCCCCCAAAATAATTTGTTGCTGCTATACTAAAGTCTCACCAAGAGTCTCTGTGAAAGACATGAATAAGGAGAGATGGGGACTCATCCCAGTGGGAAGAACTTTAAGCAATGCACCTGCTTACCCATTTTGTATAGAAATAGAAATTAGCAAGTGGGAAACAATTTCACTAGGAATCAGGGCAAAAGTTCCATTAAGAGTGGAAAAAGGAGTCACCATAGTGTTGATGAAAATTGACTCTGGTCATTAGTAAGTGGCAGAATGCTCTACACAGAGTGGGCAGGAAGAATATCTTTGCAATTTTCTGGTCCACTGAGATACCATTTGGTATTTGATATTTTAATTTTGAAGGAAGTGGATGAGTGAAACAGCCATGGCCAAAGAAACACACGGTTATGAGGTATTCAGACTACCCAGGGCTGAGGGTCTGGAACAACGTTACACTGAATCCAGTTCATACTGGCTTCTGCGCTGAGAACCATTTTTGTAAAACTCTTCTAAACTCCAAGTGGAGTGATTGCACACGGGGAGCTTGAAATTAGTGAAGGTGAAAATGTTTACACTACAGAAATTGGAAAATGCAAGACATTATTTAGTTAGAGCCTTTTTTTCAGTACACATTGGTCTGGATCACCTAGCAGGTAAGCTGCCTAAACCAGCAGAAGTGATCCCTGAGGCGAGGGAAACCGAGAATGGGGAGTAGAGGGAGAAAGTAAGAATCAATTGCAGCCCCCAAATCAGTTGCAGCAACAGAGCTCCCATTCCTTCCACTTTACTTTTTTTTTTTAATAAAAGAGCTCACCAGAAATTCTAGAGAAGTTATTTTTGTAACTTCCTATTATATGAAGGAAGTAGATCCAACCAGAAAAGTATCAGACTGCGATAGATGCTAACATGTAAATATTTTCATCATGGCTTATTTAAAGCCACAAATGCGATATCACTAAACACAGAGTTGGGAAGAAATGTACAAAAATGGTTTTCAGCTTTTCTGAAAGCTAATTGAGTTTTCAGGTTGTGCTCTCCAGAGAGCACGCTCAGAAACTGTGCTCAGTGTTCAGGAGGCTCCTCAGGGAGTGCCCTGAGGGTTGCACTCGGGGAGGGGAGGGGGGGAGGAGGCTTGGGCAGGAGCAGAAGTCAAGCTGTGATGCAGGCTGAACAGCCTCAGGCAACTCCGTGGGGAGCTCTGGAGCTGAAATACCCATAGAGGTTTTATGCTTTGGGCCAAATTAACAAGGCCTTGCACCACTCCTTGATAAGTCATTAGATGGGGCCCCCTCTAATTTGCCCAACGCAGCTCTTTATAGCTGAGGCAATCCCTGAAGGAGTTTATCCACAGTGACTACCTGCAGAATCCATTCCCAGAAGCTGAGCATCGAGTGCTTCCTTAAAGAGGAGTTTGAATAGGGCCTCTCCATGTCCACCACAGTGCACGCCCCTTTTCAGGGCTGTGGCACTCTTTTGCCCAGCTGTTAAAGCGATTGATATCTGATGGCTGTCAGCTGAGAGTCTCTTTGAGACTTGCCCTCAGCCAAAGAAACCTCCTTGCCAAAATTCATATGCAAAATAAAGAAGCTTAGGTTGGTCATAGAGGAACAAGCTTCCCTTTCCTGCATCATATTGGCTTAGATTGCAAAAAGTAAAGGTCAGAAAAAATTCCAGCTTATTGCAACTGCTGTTTAAGCAAGACTTTCCATTGAACTCACAAAGCCAATTCAGGAGTATTTTATTCACACTGTGACTTACATACACAGAACCTCAAAATTATTTATAAAGTTAAATAATACAATTACACAGTTAAATAAGCACAAAGGGGAGAGAAAATTAAGAGAGCTTTAGGCAAAGAAAAAAAGAGACTTTCAAGAACTATATGAAAAGTAGAAGAAATAGCATCAATGAGGCAGAACAATGCAAGAAGTTACCTCCAGATGCCAAGAGCAATAAAGGAAAAGGCATTTGATCCTATCTCATGGAAACACACCATGGAAGGAAGGGAAAATTAATTTCAGAGAACTGAAGGCATGGGATGGAATGGAGATAAGTATTTCTTGAGATACCTTTCACAGTTAAAAGCAAATATAAAAACTTAAAGGACATTGGGTATAAACAAATTTAATAGCATATGTGTATGGTTCCAAAATTCCTATGATACAACTAGACACAGTTTTCAGAGCAGAAAATATGAGAACATATCTGCTTCCTAGTCATGACTGGGCCAGCAGCATCTGATTACATGAATCCTCTCCCTCCACCCATCTGTCCTTATGCATTAAAAATAAATTTGTTACATAAACTTTCATTCTCTTTTATATTAAAGGCCGTCCACACCTTGAAGACCATCCCTGCTGCAGGGAGACATGCAATACATGTGCTTTGTTGTTTTAAGCTTTTTATTTTTCAAAAGCCTCCCATACTCATTCTATCAACCGTTACACTGTTTTTATGTGGAACATTTAGTAACAGCTTATTCTCATAGCTTATGTGTCAGTTATGCCTTTTTGAATGGGGTTACTGGACTTGGAAATAAAAGAAGGGATTTAGTAACTTTGCTTAGCTATTCTAGTGTGCATTCATCAATGCGCCTCATTGTCCTCATCTGTGAGAGGATAGCAGGTCAAGGACCACTGAGATAGAAACAAATTAAATGAATTTCAAGACACAGAGAAGAGATGAATGAGACATTATTTAAATTGAAAAATGATGGTGTCAGCTAAGACAAAAATGGCAGAAGTTTATTCCAACATTGTCAAAAGAATTATATAAAATATGTGCGAGTGCTTTGAGAATTTAAAATATATACATCTAAACTAATAAGCTCAGGAAAATTAGTTCTAGAAAGAGCAGAATCAATTATGAGGACTATCTTTGCAGATGGAAAAGCACTGTGGCAATCTCTTCCACATTAACAAAGCCATCGAGATCTGGTCTAAGAACTCCTCTTTAATATGTGTGTCTTCTGGAAATGTAATATTACATTATACTCAAGCAATAAGTTGTCTTCAAACACCATCCTTTTACTAGCAGATGCAGTATTTCGAAAGTATAATTCTCCTTTATTGGGCTTTATACTGGATTATTGTAAAACTATAGAATGCTAATAATAGACAAAATTATATGTAACCCACACTGAAATGATGGTATTTAGGTATTTAAAAACCTACTCTGTACATTACTTATGGTGAAATGTGGATTTCATTAACAGGCTTCTTTGCCTTTCAGTGTCCTGTTTGATGGAGAGAGTTGCAGCAAAGAGAGAGAGGCTAAGTCGAAGTGCGTGGAATGTGTGCATCAGAATGGAGCAGAGCCTACAATTAGGAGGGAGGGGTGAGAAGACACAGGAGAACCAGCAGAGACCAGAATGGGAAGACACTGGGAAAGGAGAACTGACATTTACTTGAAGAGCTCCTTCAGTGACAGGAAAGGTTTGGGGGAGTCAGCTGAGAAGGTAAAAACTAGGACATTTTGCTTTGCGTCATGCAAAGCATTTCTCTATTTTTCCTCTTTTGTGTAAGATATACCTTTCTTTTTAAGTCTTTTATTTTTAATATTTGACTTTTATAGATGACACTCTGCTGAGACAGACCATGAGGCAATGTAGGTGAGATGAGCACAGAGATACTTATGTAGCAATACTTGAATTGTATTACTGCAGATACACGCACACAGTTTGTCTATGGTGAAAGGTGATGACTTTGGGAAAAGGAAAACTGACTTACATTTAGGACAACCACATTAGAGGCACCGTGTATCTTAATTCTGCTGGGATGCGTTATGTTCTCTGATCAGATTTTAGTACTGACAGTCCAGGGCTGCTCTCACAGTGGTGCTAATGAAATGGAAGGGTTAAATGGTACAATTAAAGCCTAGAGCAAAGTAAACAGAATCATGAAAAACCCAGCTCTTATGACAAAATCATAAAACTTGCCTTTAACCTTATTTCTCCTTTTGAAAGAGGGGGATATTCGTAGGGGAAATTTTCCCTTTTATGTCCCTCTGGCTACCAATTTGACCCTTCATATGAAAAACTCCTGAGGCCACAAATGTACCACTTACAGTAAATTTTTATCCAAAACTCATAATTTTTGTCACATTAAGGTGACTTCTTTCACTTCGATTTGTTATTCTCCTTGGCTTTCACAAGACGTTTTCCTAACCCATCATCCAAAAGAGTCTGCTTATTAACAACATTACAGCAGAACAAGATAGTGAGGAACATAAAGAGCCAGAAGGAGTCACTATCGTTGAAAATTGCTTTAGTCAGTGCAGTTAAGTGAAAACATATGTTGACAAGTCATAATTTTCAGTAAAGCATATTCTTGTGGCTTCATTTATTCTGCCAGCCCAACCACTTCCTCCCACCATTTCTGTCTAAACACAATATTACTTTCTCTCTTTAATTATCTTAATAGCAGGCCTGTAAATAAACACAATAGCTTAATTGTACTTATTTGTGAGTTATCTGTTTTAGTGTGGTTCTAAATAATTACCTCCCCTGATTATTTTTGTGAAGCGGCTGCTCATCAAAATAAGATAAAAGCCAGTGGCTATGGCAGCAAAGAAATGAAGAACACTTTAAGAAAAGCATAGAATTGCATTGTAAAAAGAGTGAAAATAGTTTTAGACACCAATAAGTCCTACCTACCAAATCATCAACTCCAGTAGACTGAGGCCCAGGTAACAGACTAGCCAAAACATTCATTAGCTAGAAGATCTCTAAGAAGTGCAAAGTAGGAGAGCTATGGTTTACTACTGAGAGCTACCTTCCACAACTAATGCCCTTATTACTCCCGATGTTGGGATTGTTGGCTGCTGAAAGGTCACAAGTGAGACCTGTCTAGGAATTGCCCTTACAGTAAGAGTGCTGACTAATCCAGGATTCCACTCCTTCTCTGGAATATCCCACATCAAAGGACTGGTCTATGTGGACGCTTGGCATCCTTACCTCATCTCTGAATGTTAATACAGAGCTCTAAAACTTCCCCTGAGACTAACTAAGCCCTTTGTTGCAATTGCATTACAATTCAACTTCTCTTTCTACACAATCCTGCTTCTTTCATTCATCCCAGGAATTGTTTCCAGAAATATTCTCCAATAAATATTCTGCATACAAATCCTACCTCAAAGTTTATTTCCCAGGGAATCCAGTCTATGACACAAATTTGAACCAATATAACAGTTGTCTAATTGTCAACCTCAGAAATGTATAAATACACTAAAGTGACTGAATTTCTAATCACAGTTTAAAGGTCAAGAGATTTAAAAAAATGATAAAGTGAAATATTTGAAGTTCTAATCAATTATTCCTCAACATTAAATCAAGGATTAGAAGTTCTTGCCAGGCCAGCATGCTTCAGTGGTTGAGTGTTGACGCATGAACCAGGAGATCATGGTTCGATTCCCAGTCAGGGCACATGCCCCGATTTCTGGCTCAGTCTCCAGTAAGGAGTGTGCAGGAGGAAGCCAATCAATAACTCTTTCTCTCATCATTGATGTTTCTATCTCTCCTCTCTTTGAAATCAATTAAAACATTAAAAAATTAAAAAATAATTATAAGTTCTCTTATCCTTGAAAGTTAGAAAAAGAGTAGTTTCAGAACCCAATCACTTGTATTAGGCAAAGATTTACTGAACCCCCACAATTCGCCCCACTTAATGCAAGGAACTAAGAATGGTAAGACTATGACACAGGAGCTGCCATCAGGAGCAGATACTTAATCAACTAATTGCAATGAAGTGTGACAATAAAGCAATAGAGGTAAGTATCAGATGAAATGGAACAAAGGAAGAGTGATTATTCTGTTTCAGTGAATTCAAGGAATCCTCATATAGAAGATATTTTAGCTATGACTGCAGAAATTAATAAAGAGTTCAGGACGAAGGAAAACAAAGTCTGAGAAGAGTAATTCAGGCAATTATCCCGTAATTGACAAACTCACAGAGGCAGCAAGAAGGACATTTTGTTTGAGGAAACTCAAGTAGTGCAAGATGGTTGTCATGGAAGGAAAGAGTGGCAAGACAGAGAATGGGTATAGACTGAACTATGAAGATTCTCTTCCAAATTAAGAAATATTCTCTCCAATAATAAGATAAAACTCATGTTTTAGAAAGAGCATTCTGGAAATTGCAGGGAGGAAATCTTGGAGAAAAACAAGGTTAAGATCAGGATAACAAATGAGGATACTCAGGTAATAATATAAATGGGAGATGATAAGAATAGTGACAGTTGTTACAGAGAACTGTACACATAAATAAGAGGAAGCACAAATACTAAGACATGGTAACTAAATTTTCCTTGAAACAGGCCTCTTGATATTGCATATTCTCTGGCTTCTAGTGGCCAGATGCAGCCAAATCCCACCTCCAGGTATATCCCAAGCGACAACCCCATATTAAAATGTATGCTTTCCACAGTCATGTCTTTAGGAACCTTAGTTACTCCAGTAAATTAATTTATTATAAACTTTAGTTATTCCATGTTTAATATCTCCCAAAGGTGCCTATACTTTAACAAGAGCCTTAATGGGTATGTAATGTCTTAACACAGGGGAATGAGCCACTAATGATGAAATCACAGGCTGTTGTTAAATCTTTCTATGCTTAAGGCCAGTCCCATTTCCTACATACATATCTCTTTCCCATCAAGAAAAACTGGAGTATAACTTGGTGCATAAAACACCTAATTATAAGCAAATTAAAATTTTCAGTATGGAGGGTTTTTAAAATGAAATTTCTTTGTTGACATAACTATATATATATTTTACCAGCACAACACTTAGAAGAAATTCTGCATCACTATGTTAGGATGGCAGAAGATGGCTTAAAATTGGAAGAGAAGGAAAATATTCTAAAACATCCAAATTTATATTTAAAAATGTTTTAAAAGAATAGTAAGGTCCTTATATTCCAACTTTTGAAATTTTTAGATAAATCAATTGATGCCATAAAATATAAAGCAATAGGCACTAGGGTTAAGTAACTTGTCCACATTGGTGAAAAATCCAAGACAATAACTCAGGTCACATTAATTCAATATTTCAATTAGCTTCCCCTTTCCTGATACTTAATACACAAAAAATATCCATCACAATTCTATTATATTCCAGAGGAATGAGAACATATAATAGTCACTTGACTGGGATTATAATGGACAGTTTTTGTCATTTCTTTTCATTCCATTTTAGTAGAGGTTTTTATAAATTCTCTACTAACCCATTAAACCCCAATTTTATGAAGCAAGAAAATGTATTTTATATTTTATAGTTTTCTCCCTAAATCATGTTTGTGGGGTTATTTGTTTGTTTGTGGGTTGTTGTTGTTTTGTCAGAATTGTTCCTTTGGAGTAGCCTGAGCTCTCCATCCCACATTTCTGACCATAGAAATGTTTCTTTCTTCAGTTCTGGCTCTTCAGAAAGAAGCCACTTTTAGGGCTTGACTTCAAATTCTTTTTGGTAAAAGTGGAGTATAAATGGATTCAATTCAACAATGTGAGATTTTTAGGCTTCTTCCTTCTTATCCTCAGCAATTCTGGTTACTTAGAGACATGGACACTAAATGTCCAAAAGTTTTCAAGTTGCAGACTCTCAAAAGACAAGTGGAGGAGGCAGGTGGAGATGGGCCTGCAAAGAGCTCTATCCTCAGACCTCACACAAAACGGGTGGCAATAAATGAGAGGACCTGATGATATGTGCTCAAAGCCATTCTTCAAAGTCCATACACATATATAGTGTGTACAAAACTAAAGCGCTGGCATCATAAACTACCTGCAGCAAATATGTAAACTATGGAAGAGATTTGGGAAGAAAATAGGCAGAGGGGCGCAAAGAGGAGTTAGGAAAAAACAAAAATCGAAACAAACAATGAGGCATTAGCAAAAGATGCCAGGGTCACTCCAAAGAGCTATGAATAGTATTAAATGATTTAAGATAAAAAGGCTTTGCATTTCTTATAAAACTTAGTATATTGAAAACTTTATAATAGAGCTTAAAGTAATATATGATTGATTAACAAATTTTGAAATGTTATTCCTAAGTTACCTATAAAATGTATCATTGCTTTTAAATTGGAGTCAAGTTCAAAAACAGACTCTCTGAAAAAGTTACGAGTTACTATATTTTCACTATATATCACTATATAAGTGATATATCTATGCTAAGTGAATTATCAAATCTCAGACCAAATGGAAAGTCCCAAGGGCACTATTACAAATTAGCAGTTATATTGGGACTAGCACTAGATAGCACCATTGATATTTTTATATATGATATCAATATAATTTTATAACATATTAAACTGTTACAATAATTAAATTCATGAAAAAATATTAACCAAAATTACATTTTACTATTGGACATATTTATTACAGCATATTTAATCATTTATAACTATAATTAAAATATAAAATAAGAAGAATTTACTTTTTTTCTTTTACAGAGTGCAATAATTTGACATCTATTCTTAACAATTTAATAAGGAATACAGAGTAAATTTTTAACAATTTAATAAGAGATAGAGAGTAAATTTTTAGATAACAATGTATGTCACCCTGGCCAGCATGGCTCAGTGGTTGGAGTGTCAGGCTGTGTGCTGGAGGGTCTCAGGTTTGATTCCCTCTCAAGGGCATGTACCTGGGTTGCAGGTCTGATCACCCTGGTCAGGGTGCATGTGGAAGGCAACCAATCCATGTGTCTCTGTCGCATAGATGTTTCTCTCTCTCCTCCTCACTTCCTTCCTCCCTCCCTCCCTTTCACTCTCTGTAAATACCATTGGAAAAAATATCTTCACTCCTAGGGTGAAGATTAGAAAAAATATGTCATATATGATTTATCATAAAATCTAATAATGAGGCTTGGGTTTGCTGAAATATGAGGGAGAGAAGGCGAGGGTAAGGGCATCACATAAATAACAACGGACCCAAAATAACACAGGGATTTTTTTTTTAAGGTTTTTATTTTTTTAAATATATCTTTATTGACTTCAAGGAGAGGAAAGGAAAGGGAGAGAGAGATAGAAACAGCAATGATGAGAGAGTCATTGATCGGCTGCCTCCTGCACGCCCCCGACTGGGGATGGAGCCCTCAACCCGGGCATGTGCCCTGACTGGGAATCGAACCCCGATCGCCTGGATCCCAGGTCGAAGCTCAACAGCTGAGCCACGCCCGGCCGGACAACACAGTGATTTTTAATTCAAAACAGAAGAGTTCTAAGTTAGTCACCAGTATTTAATACATAGCTGTCAATTAGCATTGTCAAAAATATACATGGTTTGCTGTGACCTGGGAATA
Organism: Miniopterus schreibersii; assembly: GCF_964146895.1. Classification (NCBI taxonomy): domain Eukaryota; kingdom Metazoa; phylum Chordata; class Mammalia; order Chiroptera; family Miniopteridae; genus Miniopterus; species Miniopterus schreibersii. The sequence continues at coordinate 61,267,026 of NC_138106.1, read as the reverse complement.
AAACTATTATTATGTATTAATTATATTCCCAGGTGCTTTAATTCTAATTCTAATATACTAGTTAATTTAATTAACATTATGTAGAAGTTTTATTCAATTCCTTTGATCAATTTTAATCAAAAATTTAAGATATGATAGGTATCCACTCTGAGTTAGACAATAGGTTTAATGTAATGAAGTTGAAAATGAAATACAAGTGGAGATTATCTGCAATTTTTAAAGAAAGGACTCGTGGAAATATTTTCATGGTTAACAGTCATGCTGGCTTCAAATAATCAAATAGCATGTTATTGTTATCAACTAGCAGGTAACTAAAAAAATATATATAAAATAGATGGAAAATTTTAGATGTTAATTATTTTGCCTATATTCCATCACAAGATGTGAAGTCACAAAGAGGGCAAAACACATACCTTTTACCATTAAAATGATTCAGGCAACAGTTATACAAAATAAAATGCAAAACTAATATGCTCTGTTGTTTTAATGTCCCACTACAAACTCCAATCTCACTTCCCTTAAAAATAAACAAACACATTGATTTTCTCAAGTGTTCTACTTCCCCATACTATTAAAAGAAATGGATGTTAACGAGGAGGTGGCCTGCATGTGTATGTGAGTGTTTGTGAGAGAGGGACAGAGAGACATACAGAGAGAAACAGAGAGAGGCAGAGACAGAGAGACACACACAGAGAATCACACAAAGAAAAGGGATTCATTGCCTCATGTCTTAGTAGGTTCTTGCTATTCAGTTCAGAGTCTCTGCCTCACAGCAATGGGACACATCCAGACATATCTATTAGGAATAGGGAAGATTCACTCAAACGAAGAACAATTTAAATCATATTTAGGAGCAGTCTTTCAGTAGTGAGGCAGGCAATTAAGATCCTGTGAAAGGTGTTGCATTTGAAGTCTAAAGAAAGTTTCAACTATCCCAAGAGAGCAACTATAAGCAACTTGTGAAGTCGAGGAAGAAGATGAGGGAAACAAAGAGGAGGAAAAGGTACTAATAAATAAAATCATATAAAATAAAACAGACACCAATCCTTTCTATTTGAATATATTAGAATAGGATAAACATCACAAATGAAATGCTTTAATTTTGAGATGCTATCTGTTGGCCTCATTAAATGTACTTTCAAAACTGGATCATGTTTGCTAAAGATAGTTTAGATTGTGTGACTAGAGCACATAAACCAGCCATGCTTCATGCAGATTTTGTATATCTCTCTAAATATATATATTTTTAAATCTAAAGATACTCTATTTTACTCATTCTGTGCACCTCTGCTCCTGGTTAACATGACATTAAAATGTCTTGTCATTTTGACACAATGTCCCAGACATACTAGACAGCAGGTTTTTTCATGTAATTTTTAAAAGCTCCAAATTTATTGGAAACATTTGGAATTTTTATCAATTAAAAAGGGAATATTACCTTGATGTTTATAGCTTTTGTAGGATAACATCGCCCTTTGAAAAAATTAGATGTAATTATGTTTCAGTGCACCTTCATTAAGTTTAAAGTCATTATTCTGTATACAGAAAATTAGAATTTCACTTTTGTTCTTAGCTTTGGATAGGAGTTTATCTGACATGATTATGTTATTTAAAGTGCAGAGTTTTATAACTGAAATGATAGACCTACTTTAGCAAATGAAGATCCAATTCACTATTAAATTCCTATTAAAAACTGTATTTAAAATAAATGTGCAAAGCCAATTTTGTAACATGAAGAAAGTTGAAATGCTTTGAAAGCTAAAAACGTCCAGTTTCATTAAAAATGTAGTGTGTTTTTATGTCAATATAAAAGCCTGAGAAACAAGGTAAAAGGAAAAATAAATCAATGGTTTAAGTCTTTAAGGTATAAAAGATAAATGTCTATGAAGGTTGTTGGGTTAGGATAGTGGAATTATGAATGATTTATTATTATTTTTTCTTGTTTTTCCTTACTACTATAACAGTGTTTTTGCAAATGAAAGAGAAAAACAATTTAAATATATATGTAAACAATGTATATATGTAAACATATATCTGTGTGTATATATATATATATATATATCCAGTAGCTCCAAGCTTAAGACATAAATTTAGTATTCAAGAAACAAAGTGATTTTCCTTCCTTGTTGTAGCATATGTGTAGACTGCTGTATTTTTTGTAAAGTATTATGACAAAACATGCTTTTTGACACTAAAGCTTAAAATCACTTTTTTCCCTAAATCTGAAAGACAACTAGGAAGGAGGTCACTTCTTACTGCCACCGCTTTGGAGTGTTGAAAGCACTTCCCCACATATGAAATAAGCACGGCAGGAAAGAAACAAGATCCCGCAGTCACTGTGTACCCTTGGACATCTCTGACAAGCAGAAAGAAATTTAAATGCCAGCAGAGCATGTGTCTACAAACTAGCTACATACAAACACTTGTGCTCAGCAGAAACTGCACTCAAATGAAGAACAATTTAGCTACAGCCCTCCTCAACTCTCTGCTTTGTTCAACTGCAATTTGTTCTTGAGAAAATATTATCCCTGTAATTCTATCCAGTCAGTGGATCCTTAAATGTTCTGTCTTCTACATGTGGGTTGTTAAAATTAAACCATACCCTTTTCCAGAATATTTTTTGTAATCATTTCATGGGTCAGAAAAAAATAACTTTTTTCTTAATTCTACCACTTTCTGTTGTTTACTGCTTCTCAGAAGTGGATACATTGCCCATTGACCCCCATCAGGCATCAATTTATTGCTCCTTATTTGCACAAAGCAAACATCTACTTCACATGTACTTTCTAAGTAAGTTACAATAATACCCACGGGGAGCCGCATAGTTTCAATTATTAATAATAATATCCTGAATGAGAAGGAATTTACTTTTTGAAGTTAGATTATTTATGTTCTCAGTTGCTATCCACACATTTTTGGGGGTTGAGCTTGAGGGCATGTTTTATTTTTTTTTCCTTGGGAAAAAAAGCACAACATATTTGTTGAGCTTAAATTGTCCAAAACGTAGAGCTCAGCAGTTTCAGAAGACATGTTTAATACTCATAAATCAAAGATAAAAAACATTTATCTCCCTACAAGCAAAGCAATCTTCTTACCAAAGCATATGTCATCAGATACTAATGTGTTTATAATACAGTAATCCCTACCAAAACCACATTGGCTTCATTGTGAGTTCCTATTCTGTTCAACTCTCCCTTCCCCCTCTTTTATAATTAGCACTTTAAAAAAATGTGCATAGCTTGTAACTGATGTTCTCTGTTTGCTCTGCATTTTTTAACTAACAAAGAAAACAGAGTTTCTGGAACAGCTCTTCTCACCCCTCTTCACCTCGGGCCTATCCCAGGGAATAGTCTTCTCATGGAGGAGACAGCCACCCCTGCCCCTGGGAAGCACCAAGCTAAGGCTATGAATAACAGGGAAGGTCAGTGTGCTGAGACAAATATCGGTGGCTCATTTATTTGGTGACTGCTTCTCTTTCACCTCTCGCTCTGTGTTTCCTATAAAATAAGAAAGTCATTGTGGTTTCACAGATCCAGATCTACAGGAACAAAATAGGTATTGTGACCAAGTATAATTGGTCCAAAAATAACTGAGAAGAGTCCAAGGAGTTGTCAGGTAGAGCAAGAATGTGGTTGTGTTCTGAGTAAGATTCATAAACCAGTACAGTTTTTTGGAGTCCAGGCACAAAGTGTTTCCTTTACCTGAAAACGTGACACATGTATTTTTGATATTTGACTTTTTTATAACTGACAAGTTTTGAAAGTATTTTTGTAATAAGATATATGCAAGGATAATGTCATTGTCTTAAAAGTTTTGTGAAGTGTTGATTATAATATTTCTCCTATAAAAATACTCTTGATCGAATTGGAAGGTGTTTAAAATTTTTGTTTCAGTTTCTTGATCTAGTGAGAGAAAATATGAACATCTTTGGTTTTTTATTAGAGGAAGGGATTACAGTTCTTCATTTTTAATCTTTTAAACTATCAAAATTTCAAGAGCAAAATAATGTTGTTGATTTACTTAATATTTGTATAATAATATTTGACATTTATATACAGATAATTAAAATAGAAGACTACTTTAAAAAAGCAATGATGTAAATGAAGAGTTTAAATGACTTAGCAAATCATCCACAATGCAATTATGACTATATATTACTAAAAATTAAATTGAATCATCTGTGTTATAGTAAAATTGTTAAAAATCTCTATGAATACCAATTTTCTCTGTTCTTTATTGATTTTGTTTTTGAAAAGTCCAATTGTTTTAGATTTTAATTATTAAAAATTTACATAGTAATTCTGATGAGTCAGGTGTGACTCCTGGCTCTTAGCACAATATACAGGTTTGTAAAGTAAGGATTATTAGCTATTATTTTCAGATAGCAAACTGGGTCTCAGGGATCAGTTAACTTACCTTAGTGCATACAGAGAGAAGTGGTAGAGCCAGGACTGTCATTCTCTTCCTTGGGATTTCAAATTTTAAAATTTAGTAACAGCTTGTTATTTACCCATATGAAGTATTGTTGATGACTAAATGAATCCTTGCTGTTGAATGTGGAATTATGACTTTATATCCAGGTAGCCAAAGCCAAAATCAACTGATATGTCATATTTGTAGTATGTGCCCTTGATATGATGTGATGACAATGTATTGCACCTCTTTGATTTTTCTCCCTGAAACATTTAATCCCAGTACAAGCATGAAGAAAAAATAAGACAAATCCCAATTGAGGAACATTTTGCAAAACAGCTCACTAGGACTCCTCAAAAACAAGGTCACCAAAAATAAAGTCTGAGAAAATGTCACAGCCCAAAAAACCTAAGGAAACATGACATGATGATTAAATGTAACATGGTATTTATTCCACAGGCCCAGAGGGCAGTCACTATTATAAGAAAACCAGGGACCAACTAATTATGTCTAAAATCCGGAATAATTATTTAAGCAAGTACATAAATATGCAAAGCAAAAATGACAAAACCTCACTCTCCACCCTACTTGGTATAGCCAAGGGATGAGGAACTTTTTTTTCCCTCCAAAGACCATTTGGTTATTTATAACATCATTTGTGGGCCATACAAAATTATCAACTTAAAAATTAGCTATGAAAAAAGCTCCTAGATTTATTGAGTTTTGAGTCCTCTGTGTGATTGCCTTGGCAGGGCCAGACCAAATGATTTCGAGGGCCGTATATAGCCCATGGGCGGGACATTCTCCATCCCTGATAGAGAGATGACGATAATCTTCATTTCATAAATTATTTTGATTTTGTCCCAATAAAGTCACTGAAATTGGGGAAATTTTTCTAATAATTAATTTTCTATTTCCTTTTATTTTGACCTATTCGAAAAATCATTATGATGAATTAATTAATCAGCATTATAGTACAAGTATTCAGGACATACAAACTGCATTTGTAAAAACCAGACTAGCAAAAATCATAATAACCTCATTGAAAGATGATATGAGAAAGTTTTATTTCAGCAAATTATATTTCAAATTGTGTATGATCAAAATTTCTGAAAATGTGACATCTTCTCCCCTGAGTGATTTAACGTTATTATAAAACTTCATGAGCATTTAATATTGTAGATTATCGCTGCCTTTTTCTAATAATCTGAAAGACTCTTCATAAAACATCAGAGCATAACAACAGATAAAAAATGTTTACTGGCAACAGCTTGAGGGTTGCCAGAGGGGACAGGAGTTGGAGACTTGGTGACAAATGTGAATGAATAGAGAAGTACAGATTGATAGTTACAAAGTAGTCGTGGGGATATAAAGTACAGCATAAGAAATGTGTCAATATTATCTTATTAACTCTTGGGTACTGGAACTATCAAGAGGGACACTTTGTAAAATATATAATTAATTGTCTAACAACTATGCTGTACACCTAAAACTAATATAAAATACTATTAAATGTAAATTGTAATTGAAAAAAAAAATTTTAAATAAAAAAATTGTTAACTGGCGCTCTAGTCCTATCTTTGTAGAATGTGGTTGTAGAGAGAGGTTATTATGAAAAATTGGGGGGGGGAGGAAATAAATTTAGTCATATTATACTTGATTTTCAGTTGAAAAAAATCCACAAGAGATGGGAGATAGGTAATTGAGAGGTACAAGCATAATGGAGACTGAATGAATGAAAGGTTTTTCTACTTCAGAGTGTACAGAAAACTATCATCTGGGTCAAATTACATTCAGGTTGTATTATACTTTTGGGAATCTATACTGTTGTGCCTGACCTTACACTGAGTCAGTGTCCCAATAGAGACTTTTTAAAAAATCTCTTCTAACAGAATCAAAATTAACTCTTAAAAAATAACCAGTTTGGGTTGGAATTGGGGAAAGGATAAATAGGTGGAGCACAGAGGATTTTTAGAGAAGTGAAAATACCCTGTATGTTACCATAATGATGGATACAAGTCATTATACATTTGTCCAAACCCATACAATGTAAAACACCAAGCATAAACTTTAATGTAAACTATGAACCTTTGATGATTATGATGTGTCAATGTAGTTTTATCAATTCTAATAAATGTACCACTTTTGTGGAGGATGTTAATAATGGGGAGAGTTATGCATGTGTGGGGCAGGGGCTATATGAGAAATCTCCGTACCTTTCCTTCTGCTTAGCTATAACCTTAAACTGCTTTTAAAAAATAAAATCTCAATATTATTAGAGGTTTAAAAAAAAAAGTCAGTCTACTCAGAAGTCTTTTAAATGGAAAGAAAACAATGAAAGATTTTTTTTTCTCTCACCCAAATTTATGAGCAGTTTTTCTGTGTCCACTCCAATTTGGACTCCAATGTGCAAGATTCATTTAATCCCCAGAGGAAAGTGGGATCTATTGAAGGGACACCAATATACTAAGTATTGGTCTCTTCTCATGATGACATAAATCTAAAATTATTACTCTTGAGGCAGAATAACTTCTCACAAAAATGCTCATATATGCTAGTTTTAGAACATATTTCTCCATCATACTTCACAGAATTAACTTTGCCATATGCCTAATTTCCTTTAATTTCTGGAATTGAAGACTAATTTTTGGAGGCCAATAGGGAGGTCCATGTTTTAATCTTCATTTTACTATTTATACTATAATATGCTGATGATATAGAAAAATAAACAATATGAACTTTCAGAAGTTTCTTTTTTACTTAAAATTTTAAACTCCTCCACAGATTCCTTATTTTCTTATTATAAATATCAAAAATAGCAGCCAAATGGTTGTTAAGCAAATGCTCAGTTTAAGGACTGCATCCAATTATTTTCCTTTAAACTTCTGACCTGGTGAAAGAAGTGGGGACTCTTTCCAACAGGAGAGTTTACTTTTTTGTCATTCTTAGATGGGGGAGCATTGGAAACAGGAATAAAAGCAGGCTTCATCTCATCTGTCTCTATCTATGGGCACGAGGCCAGAAAGTCAGCATGCCTCCAACTTAAAAAGAGCTGAGAGTGTTATAAAACATGTTTCCACCTTTCTGCCCTTTTTGGGTTAAATACAGGGTAGATTGTCTGCTTTGGCGGCTCCTAAAGTTAGTCACAAAAAGATACAGGAAGTCTCAGAAAATCCTCACTATCTAGAATGACATTCTTAGCCATGGGATTACTACACTATATAAAAAGAGGCAAGATTTAATAGTTTAAAATGCCAAAATTTCATTAAATATTGTTTCTTGGAAAGCTAAGGGGATTAAATAAATATTCACAATTTTAAGTTTACCTAAAAGCATACCATAGGGGCTGTGTCCACCTCTCTTCCACACAGCTAGATTCTAACATGAACTTTTCACTAGCCCTAATGACAGATTCAAGTATGACTCAATAAAACAGAATTCCTCTTACTTGGTTTCACCAAAAGCAAACTAACCCTTGCACATATGAGTAAATTATAAGAGCACCCAGTCCACAAGAATTCATTGATGCCTACAGGAAATTCAGGTTCATTATACAGGCAAACCACATTTTATTCTGCTTGTTTTATTGTGCTTTGCAGATACTGTGTTTTGTACAAATAAAGGTTTGTGGCAACTCTCGTTGAGCAAGTCCATAAGCATTATTTTTTCAACAGCATTTGCTCACTTCATTCTCTGTATCACATTTTGGTAATTCTCTCAGTATTTTAATTTTTTAAATATTATTTGTTTTTTTCATTATTATTATTGTTATTATATTATCATTTTTTACAGTGATCTGTTACACGTGGTGTTACTATTGTAACTGAGGTTCCATGATCTAGGACCCTATAAGAGGACAAACTCAATGGATAAATGTGGTATGTGTTATGACTGCTCTACTGAACTTCTGTTTCTCAATCTCTCTTCCACTCCTCAGGCCTCCTTATTTCCTGAGACACAACAATATTAAAATTAGGCCAGTTAATAACTGTACAATGGCCTTAAGTGTTTAAGTGACAGAAGAGTTGCATGTCCCTCAATTTAAGTCAATAGCTAGAAATGATCAAGCTTAGGGAATGTTGAAAGCTGAGATAGGCTGAAAGCTAGATCTCTTATGCCAAACAGTTAGCCAAGTTTGGAATGCAAAGAAAAAGTTCCTTAGGAAAATTAAAAGTGCTACTAGTGTGAATACACAAATGACAAGAAAGCAAAACAACCTTATTGCTGACATGGAGAAAATTGTAGTGGTCTGGAGAGATCAAACCAGCTATGACATTTTCTTAGGCCAAAGACTAACCCAGAGCAAAACCCTAACTCTCTTCAGTTGTATGCTGGCTGAGAGAGGTGAGAAAGATGCAAAAGAAATAAAGAAAGGTTTAAAAGCCAGCAGAGGTTTGTTCACAAGGTTTAAGGAAAAAACCAGGCCTATAACATAAAAATGCTAGGCAAAGCAAGTTCTGAGGTAGAAGCTTCAGCAAGTTATCCAGAAGATCTAGCTAAGGTAATTATTGAAGGTGGTTACACTAAAAAAAAAATTGTCAATGTAGATGAAACAGTCTTATATTGAAGATGGCATCTAAGACTTTCATAGCTAGAAAGGAGAAGTCAATACCTGGCTTCAAACTTCAAAGGACAGGCTGACTGTTTGGGAGAGGCTAATGCAGCTGGTGACTTTAAGTGGCAGCCCATGCTCATCTACAATTCTGAAAATCTTAGGACCCTTAAGAATTATATTCAGCCCACCCTGCCTTTTGTTCTATAAATGGGACAACACAACCTGGATGGTAGCATATCTGTTTACAACATGTTTTAGCAAATAATTTAAGCCCACTGTTGAGACTTACTGCTCAGAATAAAAGATTTCTTTCAAAATATTACTGCTCATTGACAATGTACCTGATCACTCAAGAGCTCTGATGGAGATTTACAGAAGATTGATGTTGTTTTCTTGCCTGGTAACATACCATCAATTCTGCAGCCCATGAACCAAGGAGTAATTTTGATTTTTGAGTCTTATTAGTTAAGAAATACATTTTGTAAGGCTGTAGTGATTCCTCTGATGGATCTGGACAAGTATTGAAAACTTTCTGGAAATGATTCACCATTCTAAATGCCATCAAGAGCATGTGTGATTCATGGGAAGAATCAAAATATCAACATTAAATGAAGCTTAAAAGAAGTCGATTCTAACCCTCAAGCTTCAAAATTTTAATGGAGGAAGTAATTGCAGATGTGGTGGAAATAGAGCCTGAAGATATGACTGAATTGGTGCAATCTCATGAAAAATCTTTAATAGATGAGGAGTTGCTTCTGCTAGATAAACAACAAAAGTAGTTTCTTGAGATAGAATATATTCTTGGTGAAGATACTGTGAAGGTTATTGATATGACAACAAAGGATTTAAAATATTACATAAACTTAGTTAATAAATCAGCCATAAGTTTGAGACTATTGACTCCAATTTTGAAAGAAGTTCTACTGTGGGTAAAATGCTATCAAACAGCATCACATGCTGCAGAGAAATTGTTCCTCAACTTCAAACAATGAGACAAACTTTATTGTTGTCTTATTTTAAGTGATGGACACTTTCATCCCGTTCTTCAGCAGTCACCACCCTGATTAGCAAGTACTCATCAACATCAAAGCAAAAATCCTCCACCAGCAAAAAGATTATGACTTGCTGAAGGGTCAGATGATGGATAGGATTTTTAATCAATAAAGTATTTTTTAATTAAGGTATGTACAGTGTTTTTTAAGACATTATGTTATCACACATTTAGTAGACTATGTATGGTGTTAACATAACTTTTATATGCACTGGGAAGCCAATAAACTCATGTGACTCACTTTATTGCTGTATTTGCTTTATTGCAGTGGTCTAGAAGTGAACCCACAATATCTGTGTGCCTGTGTAGCAATTTAATGCAAAATAAGACACCTAGTCATTTTTGCTCAGTGGTTAGAGCATTGGCCCATGGACTGAAGGGTCCCAGGTTCAGCTCTGGCCATGGGCACATACCTAGGTTGCAGGCTGGATCCCTGCCCCAGTCAGGGTGTGTGCAGGAATTGATGTCTCTCTCTTTCTCTCCCCTGCTTCCACTCTCTCTGAAAAGCAATGGAAAAAATATCATCCTTGGGTGGGGATTAAAAAAAAAAAAAAAAAAAAGACCCAATTTTTGCTATATTGTGCTCCTTACCCATTTCACAGTCTTTTATGTCTCTAGAATTAATTTCTTTATGCTAAAGTACAATAAAAAGTGACATTAAATTATGACTGTTCAAATTAGAAAAGCAGGAAATAGAGTTAAGATTTCCAGATCACGACTTTCTTAGTAGCCTCACTAACATATGAGAAAATGTATAAAGATCATAAGATAAAGACAGAAGTATGATAAAAATGAATTTTAAGACTTCTAGAAATCAAGGAGAATGAAATCTCTTTAAATGAGTGATTCAAAATGTAATACATTAACACTATTTTTTTCATCTAGCCTTATATAAAAATGTTATATATTAAAAGTTTAAATGCCACGATCATACCCTCCCTATACTCTAATCCTTTTGGGAGGGGGAGGAGCTATAAATTACATAGTATTTTTCTAATAATTTATTTCATCATCCTTTTTTTGATGTCTTGTTCTTCTCTCTTATTTCATGGTTATATACCTTTCAAACCTCAGTCATTTTCTAACTCTGCTTCAGGATTGCTTCTGGCTAAAATTAGCTAAGCCTTGTCTTTCCTCATTTTGGCAAATTAAACCTGTGTAAGGTTCAACAATATCACTGAGCATGAGCAGAAACTTTATTTAGGGCAAGCAGCAGAAAACATTCAAGGTTCATTTATCAAATAACATAATTTATAGTAAAAATATTTCTTGGTTTTAACACAATTCTAGATTCTAGATTCTGGAATTATAATTTTCTTACTTTGTTTTACAATTACTAATGTTCAAAGCATAAAACAATTGTGTAAGAAAAACTGCTCTGAGAAGTAGCTTTTAAAACTTTGCTTGTGAAGTACCTCTGGCCACATTCCCAGTTTGTCAGGGATTGGAGGCCTCTTCAATGGTGACAATTAGCAGTGAACTCCAGAAACGTCCAGGCAAGCCAGAAGATAGTTTGGTCATACTAATTTGTGTGTGTTTGTTTTGTGTGTGTGTGTGCATTTGTGTTAGTATGTTTAGTAAGGGCAGATAGCTGGGGTATTCAGAGTGGGTTTTGGAGAAATACAGCTTGAAGTGGCACAAAAAAAATAAGAACTTTATTAAAAGTAAAACATATTTAAGACCCAAAGATAGCTTTAAAAGCAATGCAACCCTGTATTCTATATACATCTGTGATCATTTTAATATAAAGCCATGGATTTTTTTTTAAATGATGAAAATCCCCCCTTTCCATCTCTACACTTCAAATAAAAGTGGTGTTTCAAATTTATCATGTGGCTTCAAATACTTTCTTGGCACACTGCCATGTGCCCTTGCAGATTTAAGAAATTAGCATTTAGATTTCCCAACTCTAATAAAATATAGACTTCTAAACAGTTGAAATACATATGACACAACATATATTAGTTTGTTTCAGTGTGAGATACAACACATAAGGAAAGTACACAAAATATATTTACACTGTTCAAAAATTATCTCAATTGAGCCACTGTCATCCTGGCCAAGAAATAAAATGTCATCTGTAAGGACTTCATAAGCCTACTTCATGCCTCCTCCCAAACTCTATGCCCTTTCCTCCAAAATAAACCACCATCGTGGTTTTAATGATAAGCACTTGTGCACTTTATTCTTTTATTTAGCCACTATGTCTCCATCCCTATACTTTGATTTTACCTGTCTTTTGAGTTTTTATAAATGGTATCAAACATTATGTATTTTTTGCATATCTGGCATCTTTTGCTCAATTTTATGTTTATGATAATTGTCATGATGCTATGTGTATTAGTTCATTTATTACCACACAGAATTTCATTATATAATAAAATATATGTAATCTTTACAGTGATAACATTTGGATTCCTTTCAAAATATGAACATTTGCAGTTAACAGAAAAAATATTTTGCAATGAAAATTCTCATACATGTCTCTTGCTGTCCAAGTGTATATATTTCTGTTCTGCTATACTGAATAAAAAAATTGCTACATTATAGGTATAAATAACCTGTATATTTACCCAATAGCACCAAACTGTTTTCCAGTGTGGTTCTAAAAATTTACACTCCTCCAGCAGCATATGAGAGTCAACATAATTTTACATTGTTCCTCACTTTGGGCACTCTCAAGTCTCTTAATACTGGCCATTGTAGAGTATGTTCAGTAATATTTTATTGTAGTTTTAATTTCCACTTTCCTGATTAGTTATTGTGTTAAACATATTTTTTCATATATTCCATTTGGAAATTATCTTTGTGTGTGTGTGTGTGTGTGTGTGTGTGTGTGTGTGTGTGTGTGTGTGTGAAGTACCTATTCAAACCTCTTGCACATTTCTTTATTAGGTTGTCTGTATATTTTTTAATAATTTGTAACAGTTTTTATATATTATATAAAATTTTTGTTAGTTATACACGTTCCAAATACCACCTCCCACACTGCAGAATATTACAAAAAGAAGTCTGAATAGAGTTAACTTTGGTAATAACTTTCTTTATTATTAGTTTTTTGTCACCTATTGAGGAACTACTAGCTTAGCCTGAAGACATGTAACAAGTTCTTCAGTACTGCCTTATTGAAGGTATTTAAATCTTCAATCTTCCTGACATTGGCATTTGCATGAGATAATATAGAGGTTACATTTCACTTTTTAAAACATAAATTTTACAATTTTTTATAGATCACTTGTTGAAAACATACCCTTTCCCCTTTTTTATCACATATCAAGTGTCTAAATATTTATGGGTCTGCATATGAAATCAATATTGTGTTGTATTGCTCTATTATTCTTGACCAGAATCAGTGCCACATTGTCTACAGGGGTGGGCAAAAGGAGGTTTACAGTTGTGAGTACATGAAACATTGAGTTTATTCTTGTATTAATATTTATTCTTGTATCATATATTTTTCCATTTGAACAATTATAAACCTACTTTTGTTCACCCCTATATATTATTGTACCTTTCAAACAAGCCTTGAAATCTGGTAGAACAAGTTCTCCCTCCTGCTTATTTTTCTTTAAAAACAGCTTCCTTAGCCCAGCCAGTGTTGCTCAGGGGTTTAGCATTGAACCAGGAACCAAGAGGTCACTGGTTGGATTCCAGGTCAGGACACATGCCTGGGGTTGTGGGCTCGATCCCTGGGAGGGGTAGTGCAGGAGGCAGCCAATCCATGGTGTTTCTATCTCTCTATTCCTCTGCCTTCCTCTCTCTCTCTAAAAATCAATAAAAACATATTTTTAAAAACTTGATTCCTTATTTTTGGAATTTTTATGTGAACTTTAGCATTAGTTTACAGAGTTCTGCAGCCAAGTACACAAACATACATGCCTATCTACACAAACAAAGCAATTAGGATTGCTTTGAAACTATAGATCAAATTAGGAATAATTGAATTATTTGTAGAACTGATTACTCAACTCTATAAATATGGTGTGTCTCAACATTTTATTAGGTTTCTATGTAATTTTCTATATGATATTATAGTAACAATAAAATAAATAATTTTTCTGTGTAAGGATCTTAAATATCTTTACCTAAGATAATATTTGGTGTGTCATACTTTATGACATTAGGTGACATGGTTACATTTTATTTTCTGTTTGTTGCTGCTCATAGAAATATATATGTATATTTTTATATTGTATTTTTGTTTATTGACAGTATCCAGCAACTTTTTAAGCTGTTATTAATTCTCATAATTTATCCATATATTCCTTTGGATTTTCTATACACATAGAAATGTATATAGAAAAGTAGATTAAAGGGAGATTAAAGATTTGAATGATACATACACAATCATATTGTCCACACACTCACAGAATTTTTACCTCTGTAATGCTTATCATTTTAACCTCACTATATACCCTGATAATAATTACTGATACATTTGGGTTTAAATCTACCAGACTATAATTTCCTTTCAATCTGCCCTACCTCTTACATATTTCTTTTTCTTTCCTTTCTGGCATTCAAGGGTGCTTTTTTTGTTTCCTGTTAAAAAAATCTTTGCCTTAATCAATATTATAAATGTTTTCGCCTATAAGTTTATTTTAATTCTTATCTTTAGGACTATAATCCATTTCAAGTTAAAATTTATGCATTGTGTGAAGTAAGGATTGAAGCTCAATTATTTTGCATAGAGATATCAAATTCTCTAGCACCATTTCGAGAAAAGACTACTCTTTCTCCATTAAATTAAAGTGGCAGTTTTGCCTAAAATCAATGACCATGTAAGTCATGTGTATTACTGAGATCATTATTCTGTTTAGTTACTCTATATTAATGTCTTATCTTGATTAGTGTAGATTTATAGTAAGTCTTGAAATTAGATAGTAAATGTTCCCCCAAATATGCTAATCTTTTTCAAAAGTGTTTTATCTATTCTTTGGCATTTTGCCATTTCATATATATTTTAATCAGCTTTTTAACTTCTTTATAAAGCTATTAAAATTTTGATTGGGGTTGCATGAATATATAAGTCAATTTGGAGAGAACTGACATTTTAATAATATTGAGTTTTCATTCCATGATCATGCAATTTCTCTATGTATTTAGGTCTATTTAAATTTCTAGTTCCAGTTTTTTACAGTTTTTATGGTATAGTTATTTATTCCTATGTAATATTTTGATATCATGAATGAAATTTTAAATTTTATTTTCTTAGTATTCAGTGCTAGAACATAGATATGCAATTGATTTTTATATATTGACCTTGTATCTTGGAACCCTACTAAAGTCACCTAATAGTTTTATCAACTTTATTCTATTTTTCTTTAGAGTCTTCAACATATTAGATTACATGATTTTTTCACAATTTCTATGCCTTTTATTTCTTTCCCTTGCTTTGACATTGGGTATAACTTTCAGAACAACTTAAATAAAAGTGGTATCCCACAGATTTTGACATATTGCATTTTCATTATTTATTTCACAATATTCAAATTTTTATTTCAGCTCATTATCTTTCTGAGTCTCAATTCAGATTTCTCTGTTAATCTTATACTTAGAAATATATGGTCCAAATCTTTGAGTTTTTCATTGTAATTTTCTTATTATAGTATCTAGTTAAACTCCATTGTGGTCAGTGAACATTTTCTGTATGATTTCAAACTTTTGAAATTTATTGCATTGAGTCAGTGAATGCTTGAGTCTTCGGTGACATATAATATCTTGTTTTTATAGAGTGCTTTTTAAAAATATAAATATCAATTAAATCACTGTTGTTCAGACCTAAGCCTTTCCTGATTTTTTTAACTTATTTTAATTGTTAAAAGAGCAACTATGATTGTGGAATTGTTCCTTTCACTCTTTAAGTCTGTCAAAATGTGCACCATATGTTTTGAGACCCTGTATTTGAAAATATACACATATATGATTGTTATAGCTTTTTTCTGTATTGCACGTTTGTCATTTAAAATATCCCTCTTATGTCTGCTAATACATTTTACTTTAAAGTTAACTTTGCTAATATTAATATAGTCCCTCCAGCCTTCATAAGATTTCTATTTGCATGATATATTTTTCTCACCCATTTACTTTCTTATTTTGTCTCTATATTTAAAATATGTTTCATGAGATAGCATACATATGGATCTTTTTTGTCTTGTTCAGACAATCTCTGCCTTTTAATTTGAGTTCTTAGTCAATTAACATTTTACTCTTTTTCCCTACTTACCTCATCTTTTTTTTTTTACCCTCTGATTCTCCTTTCTTAACTTTTACAAGATTCCTACAACCTTTTCACAATTCTCTTTTCATTTAAATTCTCTTGCTTCCTCTTTGGCTATTCTTTTGTGCATTATTTTTATAGCAGTTCATATATATATATAAGTATATATATATTCAAAAGTATATTCATATACTCTTTAATACACTATAAATGCTACATGCACAATTACAAAATATAAAACATTTTAGATTTATATATCTGTATCTACTCCTTCCTTTATGTTACAGTTTTTATATAATACAACTATGTATTATGAATTCTCTAATATATTATAATTTTATTTTTAAGTTATATGTTTTATAACAAAGTTAGGAGAAAAGAGGGAAAAGTGATCATTTATTTACCATTTCTTTATTCTCTGTTTATATCCAAGTTTTCATCTGTTATCATTTCCCCTCACCTTGAGAAAACTTTCTTTAGCCAGTCTTACAATGTAAGTCTGCCATCAACTAAATTTTACTTTATTTTTTATGAAAAAAAAATTAATTTACCTTATTTTTGAAAAATATTTTAGCCAGATATAGAGCTTTAGGTTAACAAATCTTTTTCATTTAGCAAATTAAAGATATTGTTCATTTTTTGGTGGGGGTTGGGGGGCAGTTCATGGTGTCTGATGCTAACTTAGCCTTACATTGAATCCTTGTTTTCCTGCACAGAATTTTTCCACTGATGATTTTGAAATTTGCTGTTATCTTTTGGTTTTAAGAGTTTGACTGTTTTATACCTCAGCCTGGTATTTTTTAGTTCATTCTGCTTAGTGTTTAGTTTAGAACCTTATATCTGCAAGTATCTGAATTTCATCTAATCTGGACATTTTTGAATCATTTCTTTAAACATTGTTTTTGCCCCATTCTCTGTCTTCTTTCTGGTACACCTGCATTTAATCATTTGATATCACCTAAAATATTCATGAAGCCCTGTTCATTTTTGAAACTTTTTGTTTGTTTCCACTTTGAAAAATTTGTAGTTATTCTATATTTAATTCCATTTACTTTTTTTAATCTGTTATGTCCATTTCACTGTTATGTCCATCCTCTCAGTTTTTATTTTTACATTGTATTTTTTTATTCTAAAATTTCCATGTGGTTCATTTTTATTGTTTCTACTTCCCTCCCAATATTTTCATGCACTGAAAACATGTTTGGTTTTACTTCATTAATGATAGTTATACTAACCTTTTAAAAATTTGTGTCTCCTAGTTCAAACATTCAGTTCATCTCAAGGCCAGAATCAGCTGATTTCCTTGGCTTTTGAAATTGTGTTTACTTTTCTTGGTTATTCCTATGTCAGATAATCTTGAACTTTAACCTGGACATTATCAATATAAAATTGTGGCAATTCAGATTTTGTTATTTTATTTCATTGAGTATTTCTGTTGTTGTTTTGTTTTAGGAGATAATTTTTCAGCTGAGCTTGAAATAAAATGCATTGTTTAATAAGCAACATCTCTGAGTTTTGTTCTAACAGTTTTTCGTTAATTGGACTTCTTTGCATCTGCTCTGCACATGCATGTTTTGGGGCCAGAGATGTGAATAGACAGATTTTGGAATTCTTCTTTTTAGCTTTTTCTCTTCTGGAATTCCTATACTCTTTTCAATATTCACAGTTTCCTGTCTTCACTTTTCTCACTCCCTCGCCAGAAATTTAGCAAGATTTTTTTCAGGGAATGTCTCCTCCCCACCCCCAGTCTTGTGCCTTTTGAGAAGACTGAAATCATCTCCCGTCTAAAACTTATAGGGAAAGAACTTACTTGGTGGTCCTTGTCTTCATTTCTCCAAGTGAATGTGCACTCCTCCTAAGGTTTGCCTTTGTTCATGTGCCCACATGTGGAGGGAACAGCTCTGGTCTCATTTCAGATTTCTCTCTGTATTTCTTGCTTGGTTCTGCATGCTATAAATGGCACAAGACAGTATTATAATGTGAGTTTTTCAATAGTTAGGTATTTTAGAAAGAAATTAAGAAATGCCAATATAAATCAACTTTGCATTTACCCAAATCAAGGCAGGCTACATATTTTGTCAAACCAAGGGAAATGAAAATGTAGTACCCTAGTGTTCAAAAAGTGGGAAGAAACTTTTATCTTTCTACAACAATCTCTCTCTCCTAGACTGCCATGGAGTTTTTATTTGCTATCCAATGGCATGTTCTCACTGGCTTGGGGATATTCACAAGTGAATGCAGATGCTTACAGATGCCCAGCCTTCCACCTAACTCAGCATGTGGGGCACAAGCACCTGATTCTGATCCTGCCCAACACCTGCAATCAGGCCGATGCTGGGGTGGAGAGCAGCGAGGCCTGGGGATGGATGGGGGAACAGGCAGCCGAGATCCCATCCTTCGGTGTGTTGGAAGCGAGACCATGTGGGAGCTGAGGCTCCAAGTATATCCAAGACATGCATCACTGTCCCACTGGACTTCACATACAGCAGGGAAACTCAAAGGTAAAATTATAAAAAAATTTAAGGCAGTGACCACAGAGCATTAAATCCCAGGCATGGGGCCTTTTTCTGGGCATAGGGTTTTATCCAACTGCATTCATCTCATGCATATGAATCTACCCCAACTCACATACTTTCTAATGTTTATTCTTTTTTTAAGAATTAAATTTTCATATAGGATAATTTTTCTTCATTTTTAAGAACTTTCTTTAGACTTTCTCATTGTGCAGAACTGTTGGCAACAGATTTTTCTTTCTTACTTGCAAAGCTCCCTACCTCTATTCTTCCAAACCAGTGTGAACTCCTGACCAGAGTCCAACTACTTCTCAGTCCTTATGTTTGGAGGTTGATTTTTTTTTATTTTATTTTTTATAAAGGGCTACTGAAATGGTTTTAGTCTGTCATTCTTGGAATCAGAACTTGACCATTTTTCATTATCTGGTCCAGTTTTCTAGGTGACCTCAGTAAGAACGTCAGTATAAATTACATGGTTTTCCATTTTCAGAATCTGAAGGCTGAACAACAAATAAAATCACTGCAATGATTGCTTCCCTTCCATAGAATAATGGTTATCTGTTTCTTTCTATCTCTTTTTTCTACCATTGAGCATTTCTTTGGGGGAACTACTCTTTCATATTCTCAGTCCTCTTTAGGTCAATAGCTGAACATTTTTTCTAAAAGCTCTGGCGTTTATGTGACTCAAGCCTGGTTAATTATATTTCTCAAATCCCCTGGCTTTATCCAGTGATTAAGAAAGAGACTGGTAAATAACCTAAAGTGAGACAACTGGAGAAAAATTTTTCTACCAGGATTAATAGGTGAGAAAATATATGTCTCCACTGCTAGTACTTAGTGAGGGTCTGCCTAAGAAAGATATCAACAAAGAGGTAAATAAAGCGTTAAATAGGTTAAAAAACCCCTAATTTAGTGAATAACAAATTCCCGTTATTATTTGAACCCATGTTACGACTGTGCCAAAGCCTACATCACAGCTCAAACTTCCCGAATATGTGAACCAACAGTTTGACTTTATTTACTTGCTTAAGACAGAGACATTTAGATTTTGTCACTTGCAACAAAATAAACTCTGACTAATGAATTTTGTCACTAATCAGTGCAAGTGGAAATTTATATCTCAAGCTGAGAGATGAAATCAAGACCACTAGATTTTCAGGAAGTATCTTTTTAACAGTTTTTTTCTTGTATACATATTTTAATGGAATAATACTGTACATGTTAATTTTTAACCTATTTATTTATTTAATATATTAGTGGTGTTTTATAGTAGATATTTCTAATGGCAAATCTAGTAAAGCTTTTGATAGCCTAGTCTTTCTCGGTAATTATAGATCAGCTTCCATAAGCATAACAATGCAATGTTATTGATTTATTAAATACTTACATTAATATAATACACCCATAAAGTATAAGCATACTTCCTTAGATTCTCTGAGGTTTTTCCCAATAGAAAGCTAGATGTGCAGTATCCTTTGGGAAGTAGTAGATTACCTCGTCTTAATAAATAATGCAAAACTATTTGCTACTGGTGTGTAGAGCATAAGACAGCGGTGGAATCTTTTTTAAGCTAGTATTTTATAATTTGTATGTGATGTCAATTAAGTGTCCCTTTTGTGTCTCTTATACTTTACTACTGTCTAATAAGTATAATTTTTTCTAGAATTAAATGCTAAATCCAATGATTCCCACTCTATACAAGAATACTGGATAACCATTAGTTAATAATTCTTAAGTACCATGGTAGATGTTTATAAAAGCACAGCACTTAGCATGTCATGACACTGTGAATTAAGCACACAAGTTGGCAGAGTAACTGAAAATGTGTTGCCATAAGAATGTCGTTGACTTATCCACACAGCAGACAAAGTTCTGCATATTAAAATGTATATATTTTTAAAAAAGTGAACCAAGCCTGGTCAAAGTGGTTCAGTTGGTTGAGAGTCGTCCTATGCACCTAAAGGTTGCTGGTTTGATTCCCAGTCAGGGCACATACCTGGGTTGTGGGTTCGATTCCTAATCGGAGCATGTACAGAGGGCAACCTATCCATTTTTTGCTCTCTCATGGATATCTTTCTCTCTCTCTAAGCATTCCCTAGAGTGAGGATTAAAAAAAAAAATTAATCAAAAGTTTAAATTTCTTTTAGAGCTCAGCAAACTGTCATTCACAAAACTCTTCTAATGTCTTCAATCAAAACAAATAAAAAAACAGGAAAGAATAAAAGGAAACTTCCTCAATGGATAAAGATTATCTATGGAAAATTACGCTTCAATAAAACTATTGTTTTTTTAAAAAAGGGCAGAATGAAGGAAATGATAGGATGAAATGATCCCATCCTGATCTGACCATTATGTAAGTATTGAACGGAGTAATTTCTTAAATAAGGATTCTTTCTCTAGCTATCTGAAAGTACTGTATATCTCCTTTATAGTTGTGGTAGAGACTATTGGCTGTTCACCAAATTCATTTCCTGTTATTTTTGGACAAAGAAACCAATTATTACCTGTGGCCCTGTGAATGAGTCCTGACCAGTTGTGGAAAGGAAAGCATTGATGTGTTCACCTCCCCAGCCTAACCCAGATAAGCCTCTCATGCAAGATCCTCCGTAGTCTTTCCCTCCATTAGCTTAATACAGACAGGCAAGAAGAAAGCCATATGCTGAAAATGGCAGAGATACAAAGAAAGAGACTGGAAGAGCTCCTCTCAGACAATTATGAACATCTCTTTTGGTATTTAAATATGTAAGAAACCAACTTTTGATACCTCTGTCTTTCAGGTGTTCGAAGGGTGTATCTATTACTAGAGAAAGACATTTTTTTAAACTATTAAACTGTTCTTGCTAGGTAGATTCCAAAATTAGTAAACCAATTATGAAAAAATTTAATCAGAATCATTACATAGGGACAATTATTTTGCTTCAGGTAACAGAGTTCGTATTCCAGAAAAAAAGGAAACTAACTCTGAATACTCATAAAAGTGTCACCTATATAAACAAAGCCAAATAAGTGAACCCTTACATGTGGAGTTTATAATTTAAGCTTCTTGGCAAAAACTTTTTTTTCACTAGTAAAGTTGAACACAAATGGCCATTTATTTTTCTTTTCTGTATGCAATAATTTGTAGTAATTTGGAATTTCCTATCACCTTAATTTCCTGAGTAGGAAAATTGTAAAACCCTTAATGTGAGAATACTTGATGCCAGTTTTACAATTTATTTCTTCCTAAAAATTTATAGGTTACATAATTAGTTTAGTAAGTTTAGCCTGTAAAAAGAAAAAATAAATTGCTATAACTATTTCCTTCATACAATTTTAAAAATTACCATACAATATTTTAATTACTTAAAATTACCTGAAATTATACTTCAAATATAAAATGCATTATTGTAATAGAAAATTATACTTCACATTTGAAAAGGGAAATTTCACTCAGAGATTTCCATGGTTTATATTTGATTTATTTGAATACTAAACTGTTAACCCAAATTATACATTATATATTATAAAAATTGACATCCAGTTGCCAAATTCTGATCAGCTGTTTTGTAAGGCTATCGTGAAAGAATGAATGTTTTGCATTCCCAAATAAGTGCCTCATCTTAAGGGTGAGTAACAAAACTTGACATAGTTCTTTCAATGCAGCTTTATTGACACATTAAAAAGTAGCCACATGAAAAACAAAAAAAGGGCTCTGTCCCTTTCTTTCAATGATTAAATATATGCGCCTCAATCTTCCTTGATCTGCATCCTATCAGTGGCTGCCCCCCTTAACCCTAAGTCTTTAAGTGTGAGACTTAAATACCGATTGAGAGTTGTGTTCAGCATTGGGCTGAGGGTCCGAAATGGGATGAAGATGTTATTTGCTCTCATTACTTGGTAATAAAAATGACAAAAGCACAGTGGCCCAAACACATCCACGAGGAAGTTCTACTTTTCAAACATATTCCAAAACAAACTACTTTCACCACCTCCACTAAACCATTCTCGATCTAGTTTTCATAATTTCTTGCATCTTAACGGATTGTCTTACTCCAGGCTTACCACCTAAAGTAAGTCAACATAGAACCTTCCTTAAACAACATAAATTCATTCCAATCTCTCCAATCCTCAAAGCATTCACTAACTTCCTACACACACAAAGAAATCCGAACTCTGATTTTCAGGCTTCAGTGATTCAGTGATGGAGTCCCCGGCTGCACCTCTCATCGCATCCTTTGTGGCTCTTTTGCCCCTTTACTCTATGAAAGCCGCACTGGCCTCTTCACTCTTTCATTTCTTCATTTTTTTTTTATTTTTTTTTACCTCCTTTATAGAAGCATATACTACACATCAAAAAAGTGTACATTTTGGTTGTCAACTGTCAACATGGCCAACTCTTAGAACACTTTCTTCATTCCACAAAAGTTATCTTGTGCCCATCTGCAGTCAATTCCTACTCCTGCCCACAGTTCCAGGGAACCACTGATTTGCCTCTGTATCTATAGTTTTGCCCTGACTGGTAACTGAATATAAATAGAACCACACACTGTATCACCCGTTGCAGCTGGATTCTTTCACTTAGCATAACATTTTTGAGGCCTATCTATGTCGTTGCATAACAGTAGTCCATTCCTTTGTATTGCTGAGAAGTATTTCATTTTAAAGCTTGACTAAATTTTGTGTTTCCATTCACCACTTCATGGACATTTGAATTTTCTCCAATTTTCATTCTTTTGCATAATGACACTATGAACATTAATGTCCAAGTCTTTGTGTGAACATATGTTTTCAATCTTCTTTGGTATATAACTAGCAATGAAATTACTGGGTCATACCATAAGTATATATTTAACTTTTAAGAAACTGCCAAAGTGTTTTCCAAAGTAACTACACCATTTTTTATCCTACCAGCAATGTGTAAGGGTCCAGCTTCTCTACAGTCTTGCAGTATTTGGTATTGTTTTTATTATAGCCATTCTAGTAGTGTGCATGCAACTTCATTATAGTTAAATTTGCATTTCTTTAATGGCTAATGATGTTAAATTTTTTATGTGTTCAGTTACCATGCACACACACACACACACACACACACACACACACAAATATATATATATATATATATATATATATATATATATATATATATATATATACATGAAATATTTCAAAAATTTCCCCTATTTTTAAAAATTGGTTTGTCCTCTTATTAACTGATGTGTTTTTTTATATATTCTGGATATATGTCCTTTATCAGATACATAATTTGCAAATTTTTTTCTACCAATCTCTAGCTTCTTACCTTCTATTGGTTGTGGGGGGTTTTTGTTTATTTTGTTTTTATTATTGAAAGTATTGTAGATGTCCCCTCTTTTTCCCCTATTGACCCTCTCCACCCTGCTCAAGCGCCCTCCCCCACCCAGGTCTTCACCACACTATTGTCTGTGTCCATGGGTTAAGCATATATCCATATAAATTCTTTGGTTGATCTCTTTCCACATCCACCTTCCCTTCTCCCTGAGATTCCTCAGTCTGTTCCATGCTTCCATGTCTTTGGATCTACTTTGTTAATTTTATTCATTAGATTCAACCTATAAGGAAGATCATGTGATACTTGTCTTTCTCTGACTGTCTTATTTCGCTTAGCATAATATTCTCCAGGTCTCTCCATGCTGTCCCAAAGGGCAAGAGATCCTTCTTTCTTACAGCTGCATAGTATTCCATGGTGTAAATGTCCCACAGCTTTTAACTTCCTTACTCTTCTTTTTCCTAGGAATGTTCTGCCCCCTGTTTTCATACTCATTTCCTTTAGGTCTCAGTTCAAATGTCATTCTTCTTTGTCTAACATCCCTTCATGGTGGTCATCAGTGCTGTTTGACAAATATATTTAGACCTGCCTACTTCCTGGCTACCCTGTGGTTGGGTGGGCCATGAGATTAGTTCTGGGAATGAGTTATAAGTAGAAGAGAGATGTCACACTCTTCTTTCTGGTTCAAGTGCCTCCAGAAATCTCATTTCCCTTTATCACAATGATCAACAATATACAAGACGGTGTCTGGGTTTTTCGGCCTGGGTTACTGAATATTTTCAATAGCAGAGCCTTATATATCAACCCACAATGTACATATAACATGAGCAAGAAACCTATATTTTTAAAGCCACTAGGTTTTGGTGGTTTATTTGTTATGGCAGAATATTCCAACTGATAAGCTTTCCCAAAGAATTTTTCAATAGAAATTCTCTACCCACTTACCCAGCTTTATTTTTCTTTATAGCATTTAGTACCTAACACATATCTGCCTTGCTGCTGACATGATGCAGCTTTGTTCACTGTTACATCCTAGCACCCTAAAACAGATCCCAGCAAATAATAGTTCTTATGATTATTTGTTAAGTAAAGGAATATGGCCCACATCAAGAGAGGTGTGCTAAATTAGGCATATCAAAATATTGCAATTTTTTAAAAATGGCACCTGAGAGTGTTACCAGGTTTTATTTTGTTCTGTTTATTAAATGTAGCAAAATTTAAATGCACTTATAACTGGATTTCCATTGCTAAAAGTTTCTATCTTTGATAAAACTTCTAAATAAAACATTAAATCAATTGAGAGTGTTTAATTCCTCTAAGATTGCTACTCTATACCCTGTATACCCTGTTTACTAAGCAGAGAACTTGGGCCAATGTTTTCAAATGTAAATATATGTTAGTCTTGCATTATCTTTAAATCACTTCTCACTAAGGAATTATATCCTTAACTATATATGGCAAGATACATTATTTTACCTTGCTATCTCAGCATCTTTTTTTTTTTTTTTTGGCCTTTTTATTTTATTTTATGGTATGTTGATTCCCATCTGTGTCCCATGTTAATCTGCAGAAGATTGATCATGCCAACAATATATTTTCATCATTATAGTGGAGTCTTGATTGGGCAAGAGAAGGAACACAAATATTGCTGTTCTATGGAGTGAAGACCCCAGCCCTGTGTCTATTCCTTCTTTAACCACCTAGGACACTCACTGCTCGGGGTCTGTCTACTTTCTGCACACTGTACCTAGAATAATCTCCTCCCAGATATTTTGGCTCACTTCCTCATTTTCTTCATACCTTGATTCATATTTGCCCATCACATGCAATCAATCCCTGATCATTCTTTGTAAAATTAAAAATCACCCTTATTCCTAGCATCACCTATAGTCCTACCTCCTTGTTTTATTTTTTTATAACATTTACCAGCATCTGTTATGTTATTTTTATTTATTTAGTCTATTATTGTATAGGGAGAGAGCTATATGAACTTACAAATTTTTCTCTTTCTTTATTTAACTCTTGCATTCTCTATGCCTACATCATTGCGTGGCACATAGTGACCAATGAATACGTATGTAGAGTGGATGAACTGATTTATTGAAATGGGAACTGAGACACTTTGAGAATGGGTAAGCAGAAAAGATGTGGACTGAAGGCTTTCCACAGTGTCCAGAAATATATAAATATGTTTAGTAGACTGTGATACTCTAACAGAGGAAAAATTGCAGGGTATACTGAGATGAAATTCATTATGAGGGATACAGTGAAAAGGCCTGAGAACATGATTTAGTGTCATAGACTGAGTTTAACCATGAATGATAGTCTGTTCCAGCATAAAATCCAACCCCCCTTGGGCAAAGTAGTAGCACTCTTTAGTTGTAAGAGTTGCTGCAAAGATTTGTTGAAAGAGCTGCATCACACTTATATCTCTAACACTTGGAGCACTTATGAAACTTTGCTTTGAGAGTTAAAGCTTTCCCCTCAATGCATTAAAACAATTATGAGAAAGTCAAGCCTTCATGCCCACAGGTGACATCTAGTGACAGTGACAGGTGGCTGAATTTAGGCTCTACCGGCACCAGGTCTCAAAGGAAGCAGCAGATTTATACTCCACTGTTATTGGAGTTTGGGCTCATAAAAACAGGAATGTTATGGCTTAGAGCTGCACTTCTATAAAACTGAGATGGCAAAGGACACACCTGACTAACTGTAATGGTACCTGAGAAAAATGCATCACTGACCACTGGCACATTGAGGTTCGAGTAAATCTGTGCAAGCCCTCATGGAAGAGTAACAAAAAAGGCAAGTTCCTTTTCCACCTCTCAGCAGTACCAGTGCAAACATGTGATTGAGGTGAAGCAATCTGCTCTGGTTCCACTGGCCCTGGGCATGGTTTGTTTCAAGTTACGCCCACACGCACAAGGTGAGGATACAGGCGTCACTATCAGCATCATGATGATAGCAATGATCTTGCTGAGCAAGCACTTCTGTAGAAGAGTTAGGGACTCCTGGCATGACTGTTGACACTCTACAGCAGAGATTTTCAACCTTTTTCATCTCATGATACACATAAGCTAATCACTAAAATTCTGTGGCACACCAAAAAATGTATTTTTTGCTCATCTGACAAAAAACATAGGTACAATTTTGACTTAATCATACTGGGCAGCTATTGTTTTGTTGGCGTTGTCACTTTTATTAATTTATCTTTATTGTTGAAAGTATTACAGGGGTCCCCTTTTTGCCCCATTGACTCTTTCCACCCTGCTCCCATCCCCACCCCCAAACCTTCAACACGCTATTGTCTGTGTCCATGGGTTATTCATATATGCATATAGGTTCTTTGGTTAATCTCTCCACGCCTCCCCCCTTCTCTGAGATTTGTCAGTCTGTTCCATGCTTCCATGTCTCTGGATCTATTTTGTTCATCAGTTTATTTTGTTTATTATATTCCACATATGAGTGAGATCATATGATACTTGTCTTTTTCTCACTAGCATATTTCACTTAGCATAATATTCTCTAGGTCCCTCCATGCTGTCTCAAAGGGTTAGAGATCCTTCTTTTTAAGAGCTGCATAGTATTCCATCATGTAAATGTATCACAGCTTTTTTTATCCACTCATCTTCTGATGGGCACTTGAGCTGTTTCCAGACCTTAGCTATTGTAAATTATGCTGCTATGAACATAAGGGTGCATATATTCTTTCTGATTAGCATTTCAGGATTCTTAGGATATATTCCTAGAAGTGGGATCAGTGGGTCTAATGGCAGTTCCATTTTTAAGTTTTTGAGGAACCTCCAAACTGTTTCCATAGAGTCTGCTATTTGACAATCTAAGGGGAAAGAGGTCAGTGTCCCTTACTGGTCAGATATTGCATGTTTTAAAAATTCTTGCAGCACACCGGTTGAAAATCACAGCTCTGCAGCAATGAACAACAATCTCAAAAGAACTTTGAACCCTTCCTATTCCTGAAATTACTTGGGGTGAGAAGAGGAACTCATTAAAAAAAAAAGTTAGTATTCCTTCAATCATGGAGAAAGTAGCAACTTTTTTTTATATTCAGGGACCAAAAATGTAGCCACCAACTGGTGAGGACAGACACTTGAAAAAAATTACAATAAATTCTCAGGAATCTATGCTTTATATATTTATATTTTAAACTGAATTCATTTAAATTGGCTGCTACCAATGACAACAACACTTAACAGGTAATGTTGAATCTTAGGAAAATATGTTCCTAATTTTAGTACTAGAAAATATACATCATTCCTGTCTATTTTCTTAAGAATAGCTGCAAAGTATTGCCTGTCATGTCATAAGGGGTGGTGGTAGGGGGGATGAAAAGTGTCCTGGAGCCCGGCCGGGCGTGGCTCAGCGGTTGAGCATCGACCTAGGATCCAGGCCATCAGGGTTCGATTTCCAGTCAGGGCACATGCCTGGGTTGCGGGCTCAATCAATGATTCTCTCATCATTGATGTTTCTATCTCTCTCCCTCACCTTTCCTCTCTCTGAAATCAATAAAGATATATTAAAAAAAAAAAAAAAAGTATCCTGGAGATTTTAGTTTGAAAACTAAAGCTTCTAGGCAAGTAACATTCCTTAGTCTTTATCATTGAACAGAAATTATTACTGTGATTGATTCTATTCCACACACTATTAAATAATTCCTCTATGTGTAACCATCCTTAATTTGTTTTCTGGTTAATCATTTAATTCTCACTATGTTTGTTATACTGGCATGGAAGGTAGAAAGTTATAGTATTACTACCTCTTCTCTCAATATGGATTTATCTCTATGCTGAAAATTACATTAGCCTTATTAGCAATTATGCCAAATAAAAAGCTAAGTACACTCAATTCAGAGGGTCCTTATATTGGTACTAAACCTCAAATGTAATCTGGAGAGAATTTTAACAATTCCAATAAACTTTATTATTTATAGGAGTACAGAGTTTATTTTTTTATTTCTCCCTACTCTATTCCTATCTATATAAACTCAGCCTCTTGAAAAATTAATCCAGGAGTAAACTTGAAGTTATATGGAATTGAAATGGGACTCAAGTGTAGACCACAGAAGGCCTCAAGTTCAAATGATCAGGTAAATCCAAATGTTATTCCAAAATATCTAGTGTCTAAAATGCCAGAAGAAGTTTTATATTGTCACCAAGTCAGAGAAAAGAGAACCCAGGATTCACATTCATAGGATTGAACCTCTCTAATCAATGAGATATTTTAACTTATCGACTGGAAGTAAATTGTGAAGACTGGTGGACATTAAACAAAAGCCTAGACCTCATCTATTCTGCAGCATTCACTTAATGGTAAATTAAGTATATAAATGAATTGGCCAGAGGCAAAGTTAACACTAACACTCGTATAGTTACACATCTTTATACAGCTATTTGACGCAGTAGCATGAAAATGTGAACATACCTGTTTTAATCATTGAAAATGTATGCGAACAATCATTCATGATCACCTTGGCCTCATCTCTAAAAATTATAAGACTAAAAAGCCTGGTGCAAGAAGCTGTGAGGAAATAGTTTGTAAATTGGAGTAAATCTCAAAAATGGAGAAGGAATGTCTGGTCATTCACTTTTTCATTTATTCAAATATTTGTTTGAATGTCTATCATTGTCAAGCACAGTCATCTGTTATATACTTTATTTGGCTTAGTTTTTATTAAAATGAAAGCTTATAGTTTTATTTTAAACACAACTTAAACAATGTAGACTTTTAAAAAAGGAGAGTAAGAGTCATGAGAAAATACAGCATATTAAAATATAAGGTATCTACCTCCCTATAGTTCTTTGAAAAACAGCTACCCATTTCTTTTTAGAAACAGAGAATATGATTAAGATAGGAGTATTCAGAGCTTCATGCCCTTTAATATCTGTTAAGGAAAATTTCATTTTGCCGTATTGGCAACAGTCTCTATCCTTATGTGTGTATGTACGTGCGTGTTCGCATTCAAGCCTTCTAATAAAGAGCAGCCTGAGGGGAGGGGGCACCAGGCACTGCTTTTGATTTGGGAAACTGCATCAGAAAGAGTGGAGACCAATTTTAGGATTGAAAAGGAAGTAGGGGCAAAGGAAGAGTGAGGAGAGAAACAACTAAAGCTGGGTGGCCTAAGCTCAGACGCCGACTTGTGGGTAGTGGATTAGAGGCCCTGACTCATCTACATGGGAAGGAACAAAAAGATTTTGCAAAGTTCTTCTATATATGCAGATAAAGAGTGAAGATACCTTTTTTTATTGCTCTGAATTTCCTCTTCAACGTGATTTTAAGAGACTGGTCCACTGGTGTGCATAAGGACTACAATTATACTGAAGACAGCCTAAAAAAAAAAAAATGACTATGATGGCATTTTAAAAAATAATGGAGCCCAGCCGGGCGAGGGTCAGCGGTTGAGCATTGACCTGGGATCCAGGCGATCGGGGTTCGATTCCCGGTCAGGGCACATGCCCGGTTGTGGGCTTGATCAATGACTCTCTCATCATTGATGTTTCTATCTCTCTCTCTCCCTCTCCTTTCCTCTCTCTGAAATCAATAAAGATATATTTTAAAAATAATAATAATGGAATATATATCAATATTTTGAATTCTATATTTGTTTTCCCCACTGAACTGAATTATCAAGAATTGATGTTTCCTACATCCTATAGACCACTACACTTTTACAAAAGAAATGTTTCAAAGTGATTATACAGCAGAAGTGTTTACAGACTTTGTGATACATTTTATCAGAGAGATGTCAATTTAACAAGAAAATCATAAAAAATCTTTTTTTTTTTTAAATTTTGCTTTAAATCTTTCCATGAAAAATAATTTTAAATGAAGAGGTCTTTATGTATTTAAAACATTGGGGTGTCCTTACTTTTACAAATATGTATACATATAATTGTTTCCTAAGTAAATTATTCTGCTTTCAAGAATATCAGTGAATAATGATCCGGTTGAGGTCACATAATTTAAAATAATCCTATTTTAGTTCTGTCATATACTTAGTTCAATTCCAAGTACCACCTAAAATCTCATCCCAGCTGCTGTCATTTTACCAAATTAGATTCCACTTACTCCTACAGTATATTCACCATGTTGACAATGAAAAAAGAAGGGGGCATTGCAAAAGTAAGTAATGAGGGCCACAGCTCACATCCCCCTTTAAAAATATAAACACGGAGGTGCGGCCCCCAGGAGGAGCCACCAAATGCCCCCACTCAGGAATACTTAAGCAGGCCCTCGAGTGCGAAGTTGGCCTCCTCTCTGATTTCAATTCCAGAGACTGATCAGGGGCGGGGGGAGCGCCTCGGCAAGCCAGATTGCTGCTTTCATCCCAGTGAGATTGCTGCTTTCATCCCAGTCATTTCATAATAATTCATTATAATGAATTCCCAGTCAAGATTCATAGGACTTGCACAGCAGCAGCCTTTCAACCTAAAAAGCTCCACTTAAAAAAGAATTCTACCTTATTAGAGATGATAGAATTATGTCTTTATCAAACATCACAAAACTGATTGCACGGTTTGGATTGATAAAATAACCACCAATTTCTTGCCAAATATTTTCACTCTTAAGGTTTCAGCTAAAACATACTTTCAAAGGAAGAAAGCCCCCATCTGTGATTATCATTCATTAATGTTAATTCATCTAAACCAGAGATTTTCAACCTTTTTCATCTCATGGCACGCATGAACTACAGCGGGCCCTCGGTTTTCTAATGTAATCCGCTCCGGAAGGCTGTTCAAGTTCTGAAACGTTCGAAAACTGAGGGACCACTGTCATTACTAAAATTTTGCGACCAAAAGATATATTACATTTTTTTCTGATCTGACAAAAAAAAGGTATAATTTGTATTCATTCACACAAGATGGCCATTGCTGTATTGCCACTGCCGTTGTTTTATTCAACAATCTAAGGGAAGCGAGGACAGTGGCCCTGACTGAAGAGTCAGGTATTGCATGCTTTAAAAATTCTTGCTGCACATGGGCCAATCTAAATCTTAAATTACAGGGCTCATTTGTTGTTCCTAAAGTCATCTGCTGTCTCTATTCATTATAGTTATGGCTATTTATTTTGCTGTATAAAGCTAATTTTTAGTCCTTATTGATAGCTACAGAAGATATTTGATGTTACCTTTAGTGATTAAAAAAAGGTATAAATAGCTGATATTTTGATCAATAGCAACAGAGAAATTGGCTAACTCAGAAACTTATTAAGAAGATATAGAAATTTTTAATTTTTGCTAGGTATTTTTTCCCTAAAGAGTATACAGGTTATTGAATGGAATCAATGGAGGTAGAAGGTGAGTTTGTAATTTGTCAGTGATCCCTATTACCAGTATCTTCTTTGAAAGGGTTCAAAAATGCTGTCAATGGATATATTATGTTATCCTAATTGATAAATTTTAAAAATAATATTGTTTAGTCACATACTTTCTCAATAAATTACTGCATGATTATGCAGAAAAGATCTAGATCGTTTTAAACCAAAATGCTAATAGTGATTGCTTCTGCTCTGCTTATCTTTCCTATTTCTATTGTCTCTTCTTTTGTTTGTTCATAAATATTGAAGATGTGTAATTTATTAAACAATAAATTAAAAATATTAAAACTCATCTACTCATCAACACATTAAAAAAGTCTAAGAGAAACTAATTTAAATATTTTGATATATACTTTAGAAATCAAGAAACAGATAAATACATAGTAAAGATCTTCAAATTTTTCCACTGGCTAATGACATTTTAACAGCCTGGTAAACAAAGAAATGTAAAATGCTTAAAATTTTCTTGAAAATTGCAAAATACAAAACTGGAAAATAATTTTATCAAAGAAGTGACTTGCAGCATGTGAAGAATATGTCATGTTTATAGGTATTTGATATTTGTGAGTTTTATTTTTTACCATCTAAACTTTCCTGTGTTATAACTTGCACCCCTATGCCTTCTGAACTCAGAATTTAGATTTCGTGCCAGCAGACAAACAAACATTTCAGGATTTACCTTCGTGCTTTGCTGTGTTATTCTTTAAGTGAACATAATACAACAAAAAAGGATATGTTGTGCTAGTGATAAAAAGTATGTCTCTTAAACTTAATATAATTGAGATAATGGTTGCAATCATCAGATATGTGAAAATCATTAAATGTGCAAAAACTTCAGACAGTCATAAGACTTAAACTTGTCAAATGTAGGTTTAAATGTGAATTAAAAGAACAAAATTAAAGCATAGGTATGAAAGCTTGGATATATCATCAAAGAACCTAACAGGTGAGGTATAATTAAGAAAATTATAATATTTTTAGTCATCTCAGTAAAGAATCTTTTGTATAACATGTAAATATATTTTCTAACTTATGTTTAAATTTCCTTTATATTTGCAAGTAGGCTCATAAAAATTTTGCTCTACTGACTGTTGAGCAATAAATTATCTTTCTACTGTCTTGTAAGTTAGATGTTACTTGCTCAATTTCACAACAAAGAAACTGAGAAGACGTGCTCAAGGTACAGAGCAATAGACACTGTGACAAGCCAAACCTTTTCCTTTCTGATTCCAATCAAGCTTTTTCCATTATACCATTCTTTATTTCAAAAAATAAACAGCATTATTTAAGGTCTGAATTTCAAGACTGAAGTCTATTTCAAGAAGAATCAATGAAATTAGGAGTGAACACATTGACTA
Organism: Miniopterus schreibersii; assembly: GCF_964146895.1. Taxonomy (NCBI): domain Eukaryota; kingdom Metazoa; phylum Chordata; class Mammalia; order Chiroptera; family Miniopteridae; genus Miniopterus; species Miniopterus schreibersii. The sequence goes on along the minus strand of NC_138106.1, from coordinate 61,233,301 downwards.
TCAAATCTGAAAGTTATCTAATCCATATATCTTATTGTGTGACTAAAGAATAAAAAGACCCACAGATGTAAGAGATAAGGTAACAACTTCTGACTGCTAATCTGGCCCCTAATATAAGCAACTTCTTGGATTTTCACCAGCACAAAAGTGTAATTAGAACAGGATATACTTTCAAGCTTTCATACCCTTCTCACTTATTTCCATCCTTTCCATCCAGGGAATCCAGCATCTGTTGCCAGGTAGGCTCACCAGCACTCTACCATGGGATCCCCGCTGTACCACCCACCCTTGTTAGCGCATAGAGGGGCCTATGGCTGCTTGGGATGGCATTTAACCTCTACCCTGCCAGGATCCAAGCATGATCTATTCACCCCACCACAGTGATCTGTAAGGCTAAGCACATATGCAGTTAAGGTTCTGATGCCATGGTAACCAGTGGGCGACAATGTCCTTAAGAACACAGAACAGTAGCTGAAACTTCGGCACATTTTCATGGCTGCCAGCTGAGAAAGGCAAATATTGTTTTCCAAATACTACCTACAGCTATTAGTAGGCATCAGGATGTAGCCTTTTAGATGGAGATGGAAATGACCTGTAGGTTTACAGTTTTAGGAATAATAGAGAAGTTATCCTTTGTATGTATTCTGAATTTTGTTAAATGTGCTCTGTACAACATTTAGGTATTCTCATGTTAATGAGATTTATTTAGTTTTGTATGTTATGGTAAATATATTTCCAAGTTGTTCTCTGTGTTTATACATCATATAATGAAATTTATATATAAGGTGCCCCCCTCAAAAGTGTATACACACTTTAACAGCTGATAACTCACTTAATTTTGAAAATGAACTGTATGTTAATAGACACTGACTTTACAATCATTCAAAGTGTGTATACATTTTTGGGGACAGTCTGTGTATTTGGCAATATGATAAAAATGTTCACATATTTTTATTCACTGATCATTGAACTAACCTATGAATATTTCAGTCTATTGCCTTTGAAATTGACATAGAAGAAAATAAAACGTTGACTAAAAGTTATCCGTCAAATAAAGGCAAAATTATATTAATATTGACATTTTTATTTTATTCTTTATTTTTAATTTTTCCTGGATCATCCAATAGCTTTCACTCTTCTATGCTGACTGTTGTTGATTGTGACGGCAGAGTGGGTATTTGAATTAGTGAGCTTGCGGGGGAAGCTGTTTATCCCCCTACTTAAGGTCAGTGGCATGTTTTTGGAGGCTGGTGGCTCAGGTATAGAGGAAGATACTATGACTGGAGATGAGAAGGACTCAGTCTAAACACCTGACTTTTCCCTCTCTCCCCCTCTGGGAGCCTTCCTGCCCAAGCCCGCCTCCTAACCCACCACCTGGTCATTCCACGATGAAGCTGAGAAGCAAAGAGCATTTCCATTCAAATAAGGTGCCTCTTAGGCCGCTGGAAAAGAACCTACACCCAACAGGCCTCTGAGCCTTTTTCTTCCTCTCCCGCTCGCACCCAGCCTCTTGACTTTTGCAGGTGCTTTCTAATTGTGTTCCTTGCTGCTGCCACAATCCACATGATTGTATAAAGTCCAGTTAGATCATTTACATACCCAAAGCTATATTAATGCAGAATGCATAGATGAACATGTCACAATTTTTGTTATAATAAGTGCAAAATTTAAAAATATATTGGCCTTTTTAATGTGATGATTTAAAAATATATATATCTTTTTTCTCATAATTCTATTATGGGCATTGTTAGTGAGGCACAATCATGATCTGGATTATAAAACAATATGTGCTAGCCTGGCCAGTGTGGCTCAGTGGTTGAGCATCGACCTAAGATCCAGGAGTTCAGGGTTGATGCCCAGTCAGGGCACATGCCCAGGTTGCGGGCTTGATCCCCAGCAGGAGCTGTGCAGGAGGCAGCCGATCAATGACTCTCTCATTACTGGTGCTTCTATCTCTCCCTCTCCCTCTCCCTTCCTCTCTCTGAAATCAATAAAGACAAATTAAAAAATAATAATAAAACAATATGTGCTCAATACGACCATGTAAACAGATACCCACTATCTACCTATTTGCATATATGTATATATATGTATGTATATATGAATACTTATTTAAACTGTTATTGGATTGAATACACTTATACATATGAAATAATTTTGCATAATATCTTTTTCCAGCTTTGTTAATGAAGAAAATTGACAAATAAAAGTTATATGTTTTTCAGGTGATGGTTTGATATGCATATACATTGCGAATTGATTGTCACAATCAAGCTAATTAACACATCCATCAGCTCCCATAGTTGCCTTTTTTCTTTGATTGGTAAGAACACTTATCAACTCTCAGCAAATTTCAAATATAAAATACAGTGTCATTCACTATAGTTACTATGCTGTAAAGTACATTTCCAGGGCTCATTCATTTTGTAACTGAAAGTTTTTATCCTTTAATTCACCTCCTCAGCTCCTACTAACCACCGTTCTCCTCATCGGTTTTAAGTTCACCTTTTTTATATTCCACATATAATAGGTTTCATACCTTCCATTCCTTTCTCTATTTGGTTTATTTCTTTAGAGTAATGTCCTTCATGTTCATCCATGTTGTCACAAATGGCAGCAATTCATCTTTTTTTATGGCTAAATAATATTTTATTGTGCATATATGTACTACATTTCTTTTATCTATTCGATTATTGATGAACATTTGGGTTTTTATATCTTGGCTTGTGAATTAACATGGGATGGAGGTATCTCAGTGGTAGTGAGTTCAGTGATTTAATTTCTTCCAAATTAAGGAAAAGAGAGTAAGAGAGAGGGAGAGGGAGAGAGAAACATCTATCCGTTGCCTACCTTATGGGCCCCAACCAGAGATTGAACCTACAACCTAGGTTTGTGCCCCGATGGGAACTGAACCCGCAACTTTTTGGTGTATGAGACAACGCTCCAACTACCTGAGCCACCCGCCCAGGGCAGCCCTGAATTTAAATTCTAACATCTGCACTGAGCAATTGTCAAAGTGTTTGAGACAAAATATTCAACTTTGAGAAAATTTTGGTCTTGTTTTTAGGCACATCTATTACCCATACCTATGCATACTTTAGGTGGTTTCTCCATCACAACATAAAACAATGGTGTCATTTTAATATCAAGTTCTTAAAATAAATGATCCCTCTTTAACCTATTTCTCTTTATACCAGTGCCAAAGAGTTCAGCAATGCAATGACTGACATTCACCACATGTTCTCTCTAATATTTGAGAGATCTCATCTAAAAGATATGTTAAATTTCCATTTCTCCAGGCCAGAGCTATAATACTGTATTATTACATCTGGTCTGTATTATGCTGTTCCCAACCCCCAGCAGTTATGCCTTCACAGTTACGACGCAAAGCTATGTCTTCAGTTTTTCTTTCATTCTATTTCACTAGAAACATCAATTTAAAGTGTTCATAACTTCTGCAATCCCGCTGTCAAAGATATTTGGATATCAAATTGTGCTATTTATTGCAGAACCAGACATATGATTGGTTTTTCTTGAAACTTAGTATTAAGAAAAATGTTAGCCCCTTGAATAAAATTGTACCTCTCTATTATACAGAACTATATACAGTGTGTGTGTATGCATGTGTGTGTGTGTGCGTGTGTGTGTGTTTTACTTTGGCTACCCAAATTTTGAGAGCAAAATTCAATACTCAATGAATGTAACTAACCATTCTGGGTTAATGGTAAAATGACCTTTCATCTCTGTCTAAAGTAGTGGTCTCTGACATTTCCAGGCCTGCTAACCCTTGGAGAACATGACCAAACTCATAAAGCCACTCCCCAGACTAATGAGCACATACACAAAAGTCCTAACGGTGAACACTAGGTTAAAAACACCTATTTTAACCCTAGCAGGTTTGGCTACACTTTTAAAACATTAGCCCTGGGACTGAAGGGTCCTGGGTTCAATTCCAGCCAAGGGCATGAAACTTGGTGTCAGGCTGGAGCCCCGGTTGGGGTGAGTGCGGGAGGCAACCAATTGATGTGTCTCTCTCACCTCGCTGTTTCTCTCTTTTTTTCTCCCTTTCACTCGCTCCAAAAAGCAATGGAAAACATATTCTTGGATGAAGAAAAACCAAACCAAACAAAACAGAAACCACACACCCATTTTAAAGGATTTCTGACCCACCCCTTTTTTAAAACTTCACAGGCCTTTTTTTTGTCCTTATAAATTTATTTAGAACTATTTTAGTAGAAAACAAGGTATATGTTATAAATTAAGCTTAATATTAATAAAATAAATTTAAAATGAATATAACAACAACAACATAAATAACATCAATAATTTATTAAGGTCTTTAAACAACATTAATAAATTGAAGTCTAATTTATACGATTTTCTCTTCCTTCTTTTTGTTAAGAATGGGCAATGAGGAGGCAAAGAGATAAACAGAAACCCGAGGTATTATATACTACATGTTAAATACCAACATTTTATCTCCGGATGCCTCTCGTTCACACCCTACTTCAGCTGCAGAACTCTGGCTAAGCCATACAGCAGCCCTGGGTACCATGATTACTCACCGTGCACCGTGATTTGGGTAGACCCTGAGAATCATTTCCAGGGTCATACTTAGAAAACCACTGCTTGGTTATTAACTGAAAATGAAACGTGGATGGAGAACAATCCCCTTGAAATGATTTTCATGGCTCGTAGTGATCTCTGTTATTCTACCCAGCACTCTGAAAACTCTAATGTAGCAGGTATTTCTTACCACCCTCTGCTGCTCAATTGGAAGTGTTATGGCAAATGATGTTTTTCTCAAAGCATCTCCCCTATTTAAACATTTCATAGAGTCAAATACACATCTTTAGGACACTGAAAAAAATACTATGCCATTTTAGATTTAAGGAGAAAAATTAAAATTCAATGAGAAAACAAAAAACATAAAAGGCCACCCACTCCATCCAGAACATTTGCAACACAGTACGTGAGGGCACAGTAAGAGAGCACAGATTACGTTCTTGAAACGTTCACATATTGCAGTCTTCCTTATTCAGCTCCGCATATCCAACACAAAGAAAATAAAGCAAATGTTTTATAGCTCACTCTTTCAGTCATAATTTTTCTTCACCTTATTTTGTAGTTAATATTCATATTCTTGAGTATGACCTTAAACGTTGTGAAGTAAACCTGAAGTAGAGACTAATCACCCAACTGAGGTGCTCCTAAGGCTGTGTCAGTTTCCTAAGGCTGCTATAACAAATCTTCATAAACTTAGGGGTTTAAAACAGCAGACATTTATTTTCTCAGTTGTGGAGGCCAGAGTTTCCAAATCAAGGAAACTCTGGGGGGTTTCCAATCAGTGGGGTTGATTTCTTCAGGCAGCTTTGGGGGAGAATCCGCCTCCTGCCTGTCTCCTAGCTGCTGGCGGTTGAGGGCAACCTTTGGTGATTCTTGGCTTGGGCTGGATACCTTTAATGTCTGCTTGCTTCCATATTAATATAGCATTCTCCCTGTGTCTTTCTGTTTTAAATTCTACTGCTCTTTTATTTTATAAGGACCCTAGTCACTAACTTTAGCGCCCACTGAAATCCAGGAAGATCTCAAAATCATCATCTTATTTACACGTGCAAAGACCTTTATTCAAAATAAGATTGCACTCTGGGGTTCTAGGTGGACGTGAATTTTGGGGACAGAGTATTCAAACCACCACACCTGCCTTAGAAATTGCCTCTAAAGTGAAATTTAGCATCACCTGCTCTTTTCCCTCCTGGTGTTCTTGTTGCCTTCATTAGATATTGTTGTAATAATTAACTTTAAAATAGCCTTTGCTTGTACTTCAAAATCCTCTAAAATGCTAATTTTTTAAAAAGTATTCATTTGTATTCTATTTACCAAGACAAAACATATTTATTGTAGAATTTGTGGTAAATGTAGAAAACCACAAAACAGAAAATAAAAACCACTTGTAATCTCAGAGCTAAAGATTTTTTTACATATTTAAATATATGCTTTTACTAGTTTGTGCAAACATTCATGTGCATTTCTTATAATTTGACATGATAGTGGGCATATTTTTCAGATAATAATTTACATTGTCTTAAATATCACTCCATTTTACAACAAGAATATATAGTTTACTTGTGTCATAATTAGATACTATAAATTCTACCAGGCTATAAGCAATCTTGCAGTAACCCTACTTAAGGGGGCTTACCATTAATGCAAGAGAACCCAAGGAGAGGTTTTTTAGGGCATATCACCTGAGGGCAAGAGCTGAGAGACATAATAGGAATTTAGTCAAGAAGCTTGTCACCCAGGTAAAGGTTGCACTATGGGAATCCTTAATAAAGGGGCTCTCAGAAGAGTCAACAAAAATACATCATACTACACATATGGGCACCTGCCACACAAAGGTGCCTACTACAGGATTCCAGTTATCACCAATATTGCCTTTTCTTGCTAACACTCTTTATTTTTCCCCACTTCTGGAGTATTCAGAAGCCGTCTGACAAAAGTGGGCAAAAGTAGAAAAGGATAATACTCCTTCCACCATTCTGAGTGGGAGGCAGGGGAAGGACGAAGTGGAATTGCTGAAAGCAGTAAAAGGTTTGATTTATATAGGACAAGATTTTTTCATTACATATAAATGAGATGATTTTAACTCTGTAATTGATCACAAAGTACAGAGATCTGCAAGAGATTTTGCTGAAGGATGGAAAAGAAAAATACAACAGAAGGTACTGAGAGCATTAGGAAAAAGAGATATTTCTAGTTGTATCCTCCCAATTTCAGCTTGTTCATGAATAGTTAAAAGAATAGTTATGTTTTTATTTATGCCTCTCCATACTTCCAGATGAATCATAGAATCGATCTACAAAATTTCAAAGAGTTCTATTGGGATTTGAATTTTTTTTTTTACTTTTAAAATTTTATGAGAGCAATCACCATAAAATAGTAATGACTCTTACTTCTCTAACATCACTCTCATAGTTTGGGTTCTAACATTTAAAATATTCTCCATTCTTTAGAATGTTTTATTGTCATAAACGTTCCATTGCCAGAGTTGGGTTATGTTCTTCCTGATTGTTGGTTTACATAAGCTTATCATTTTTAAAAAGTCAATGAAGAATGTAGAAATATTTTTCAGACAAGATTTAACCCATTTTCAATTAATATTTATTTTGTACTTACTCTCAGTGTATAAAGACATTTCCACTCTCAGGTGCTTATAATCTAATAAGGCAAGAGAAAATATACACAACTACCTGTAATAGAAAGGAAAGAAGCTGAGTGCAACACACAAGAAAACCAAGTCCCATGAAAGAGAAGAGGAAAAGCAATTAATTTTGTGTGGGCAGTCTAAGAGCTTCGAGATGAGGTAGCCATGTTCAGAAGCTATTAAAGTTGATTTTTGAGTCTATCTAGATAGGTGACCTACAACTTGACAAACATTAGTGTTTATATTCTCTCTGCAACTGTGATTAAAAGACATCCTGCAAAATATAATTTTTACATTTTTAAATTTATATATAATCCCTAATACATAGCATATTTCCTTTGGAGGTGTCTCTTTTGCACCATCTGTTCATTCTTTGTTTGGTTAAACCTTTATGTTTCATGATGAATCACCAGTTTTGATATTTAGCTTGAGCCCAAATTAGTAGATAGAATAAATATTCCCACCAACATAAGTTGCCAAAATAAATAATTTTTACATAATTTCATTTGGAGAAATGAAGCACAGTGTACATATTATTCCTGAAGCAGTGAAAATGAAACCTCTGTGTACCTCTGGACTCTCAGAGGGTACTAAGGATGCCAAAACTATTTTTTAAGGATATGTATAACTGCCTTTGAATGCAATTCAGAATCTCTAAGCATTCAGTCTACTAAAAAGTAATTTTTGTGTTCTCAGTCACAAAAACTGGTAAACTTACTGAAGGGAATTTTATTGCCGAGGAATGTTAAAATGTTAAAAATGTGACCTCACTAGGGTGCAATTTTTCACCTTTGAAATTACATTCCAAAGAGTGACAGTTTTTAAAAGCAACCTCTACCACACTTTCAAAGGTCAAATTTTCTTGAATAAGTAAAATATTCCAGCAGATAAATCTGAATTTACAAAACACATAAATTGAGAAGGTATTATTCACACTATAAATGATTCACAGCAGGTTTCTTTAAGATTCTAGTAGAGATTTTAAGTAATTGTTTTCAGTTCATTAACTGCTTCATAGGAAGACTAGAGGGAACAGAGAGTCTTAATGCTAAAAAATTCTGAAGATCAGTCATATATATATATTTGGAATTAGAAGGGACTGAAAGAAATAGGTAAAAACATTTTATGTTTGAGATAAGAAACCAAGAGAAGGTAGAGCTACCCTATGTTATCCTCTAGTTACCTGAACAAGAAAATCAAAAACTCAGCCTTTTTAACCCACAGTTTAAAAGTCCCTCCATTACAACAAAACCAGCTAGATATGATTCAGTTGGCAAAAATGTCATCACCGAGAGACTTTGGATAGATAAAGATATCTATTCCAGAGTGAAGATTTATTGCACTTACTTTCAACTATAAATTAAAAAATTGACAATTTTATCACATGCTCTATGGATAGGAAGTAGAGCAGAAGGGATGCATAAATGTCATTTAAAGCACCTCTTCCAAAATAATAAAAATTGAACTTAGTTGGGAAACTAGGAGGTAGTCTAGGAGATACATACAATAGGCTATTCACTAATTGTGTTGCAGGTTAGATTCTCCAGGATACAAGTTTGAGAGTGACTTTAGTACTTAGAATATTTTAGGGTGTACACAGGTTGGCCAAGAACCTCAACCAACTACACAAGAAGCTTCCATTTTAAAATAAATCATCATAATTGTCTTGTGTTGGGCCAAAGTAGTGGAATTATCTTTGCCCCCATTAGTCATTGAATGAATGTGGGCCACCCTGGAAAGGGCATGACCTTGAACAGAGAAGCTCTACACTACTGAACCTTCCTTTAATTTTTTAAATATGTTTTTATTGATTTTTTAGAGAGAGAGGAAAGAAGAGGTACAGAGAGACAGAAACATCGATGAGAAACATTATTGATCAGCTGCCTTCTGCAGACCCCCTCCTGGGGATCAAGCCCACAACCCAGGTATGTGCCCTGCTCAGGAGTCAAACCATGACCTCTTGATTCATGGGTTGATGCTCAACCACTGAGCAACACCAGTTTTCTTTAAGGAGCACTTGAAGCAACATAACATTTATTAAAGAGATCTAGGCAGTGTATCAACATGTCTACTACACTATCCAATCCAGAATTTTATATATAATCTTCAAATATAGTTAAAACTAGATTGAAAACTCTGCTTTCCATTACCTGCAATGTGACTCTGAACAACTCATCTTAGCACTCTGAGCTTCAGTTTCTTTATCTTTAAACCAAGATCAACAGCGCTTACCCCCTAGATTTGCTTAGCCCTTAAAAGCTGGTTAACAGATATATATCTACTAGGTCAGAAATATTAGTTCACAAGTTTAGCTAGGGGCCCTGCCGGGCGTGGCTCAGCGGTTGAGCATCGATCTAGGATCCAGGCGATCAGGGTTCGATTCCCGGTCAGGGCACATGCCCGGGTTGCGGGCTAGGCAGCCGCTCAATGACTCTCTCATCATTGATGTTTCTCTCTCTCTCTCCCTCTTCTTTCCTCGATCTGAAATCAATAAAGATATATTAAAAAAAAAAAAAAAGTTTAGCTAGGGTACCTCAATGAATGATACAAAACAAAGTATGAATGCACTGTATTTTGAAAAGCTCTAATTCACATAAAATTAAAGTACAAGTGTAAAATAAATCTATATCAATTAAATGTTCAATTTTACATAACTTTGAGTTACATAATTTTACATCACTTTATTCTATTTCACATTTTTAAATATGCATTGGTTTTTATTTGAGTGCACACTAATCGACTATTTTTTTCTGGTAGCTTTTAGATAAAGAGCTCTCTTGTTCTTGCATATGCTGCTGTTCTATTTATTTTGAAAAGCTTAGTTAGGCTAGTCAAATTATATATATTTTATTCTTATAAATATTTATGAATATATAACTTCTATATTATCATATAGAAGTTGAGTAAAGACTAAAAGCATGGGGAACTACAGCAAGCAGTAGAAGTTCTATTTTATTTTCCAGTGTAAAGGTAGTGTCCCTTCAACTACAAGTCTTTAAATAAAGAACATAAATAAATAAATAAATAAATAAATAAATAATAAATAAATAAATAAATAAATAAATAAAAAGAGTGAAATCTCCATCACATTTTCTTTCATAAATGTAACTCTTTTTCTGATATAGATATAGCCATAGAAGGAATTGTAATAAAATTTTTAAAATAGATTGTTTTCCTTAAATAAAAATATCAAGGCCTATAACCCTATTTTAAAATAGTACTATATACAAATACTCTTATTTTACAATTTTATTACTTAAAATAAACTGAATGATTGAGAAAAATACTAAAATATGTAGACCAGTATGTAAACAAATAAGAATCACTAAAGTCCATATTTTAAAAAGTGATGAATGATGAGAAAATTTTATTGCTTATTTTGTTTCAAAAAAGTAGTAGTTGGCAAACTTAAATTCAAGTTAGTAAATGAAGAATTCTGTAAGATATACAATTTCAGGATATACTTGAATAAAAGAAGATATTTTGGTGGGCATGAGGAAAGGGTTTTTACTACAGAACTTAAACTCAAAGAGCCTTTGAAGTAGGCAATGTAGAGCAAATGTCCTTGAGAAAGATAGAAAAATGTATATGTAAGAAATAAAAAAGAAAAAAGTAAGTAGAAGATCATGGTCTTGTTTTACACTGAATTTTGGCACTGCAGCAACACCTAAAGGTTATTCGTCACTGTACTTTGGTATAACAAGGTGTGACATTTGGGAGAAATTTTGCACAGAGTAAGTGTGGAAAATAATGATAGATACCATTTATTGAGCTTTATCTAGTATAATTTTCATCATAACTTATGATCTCCATTGTACAGATAAGGGTCATGGAGGGGGCAGAATAATTAACAAAATTCCCTTAATATGAGAATGGAAGAGTCAGAATTTTACTCCAAATATAACAAGATCATCACCTAGATAATTGTATTTCAGGCCAAAGACTTTAGTTGTACTTAGTTTAAAAAAAAAAAAAGAGCCATTACAGATTTTTAAGCTTGTTCCAGGATTCTCTTATCAGTGCTTGTGATCCAGTATGATCCTGGTAACCTAATTTTGGCAGCATCGAAGTGTCTTCCTAGAAGCCTCCCATAATATAAGATATGGACATTTAACCTCCCAAATGACTACAGTTGGAAGGCTCAGAAGACAGAGAAAGACCCACAGTTTTCCCACTGAATATACAACTTCTACTGTATTAACAGTTTGTCCCCCCTTTTTTAAATCTCCCTGTGATCTATAATGGTCATACATATTCATTGAAAAGCCCAATTACATTCTCCCTTCACATCTAATATCAATAGTTCAAAATAATGCCAGAATTATATAGAATTGACATATCATTATAAAAAGGTATAAGAAAAATACTTAATAATGAAATATACCAGTTATTTGTTTTCATTGAGCTACTCTTTCCAAAAAGAGGCAGAATTCCAGATGAACATTTGAAAGAAACAGTTGTTATATCAACTTTGAATCTAGACTCCCAACAGTTAGGTAGGGAACACAGCCCCACAATTACAATTGAAGCCATGCTCAACAGTTTGTAATCCCTCTTATTCCTGAATCGCACAACAGAAACCAACCGTGCTTATGCAAGAATTTCATGTTTTGTGAGTATATTGTAGAGAACAGATAGAAACAAATAGCATTAGAATACAGCTTACTCTTATAAAAGTTCTTTGATATGTATCTGTGTACAGGACTAGCACTATATTACTGACTTCCATGTCCAATCAAGATGAAATAACAAGGACCAGGTTTACCCTACCACCTGAAACTTCTTAAAAAAATGAGCAAAATATATGAAAATAAAGAAATAAAGGCCACTCACAATACTGGGCACTAGGCAACAAGGACAACAATTCCTTAGAAACAAACAAAAATTAGTCCTATCATTGTCCTCACCTTACTGACAGTTGAGAGTTTCCATGCAGGGATGGGAAACCCAGACAGAACCAGATGAGTTGAAGAAGCAGATGAGAGTCTTGGGTAGCCAAGAAATTGTCTTCCTACAAGGTAAAACCCCACAAACCCTTCCACTAAGGACAGGTATTTTACTTTGCTGCTTCAGAATCTCCACTATTCCTACATATTTTAATCTTTAACTCATTATGTCTTTGTGTACCAACCCCAGAAGACAATGTTGTAACTTCTAGAAGTGAGCAAAGAAATGATTTTTCCTTTCTTTCCATTCTGGGCCAGATGTTTTGGCCTCTACACTCTCTTTTAATTTGAGACTTCCCCACATAGGAACAATATATAATTGCTGAGTAAACAAAATATCAAGCGTCTCCTACAAGAATGAAATAAATACAGCAAGCATTATTGAGTGCTTCCTCACTAGGTGTTTTGCATTAACCTCATTAAACCCCTTCAACAACAATACGAGATAGGTATTGTTATTATTATTTTCAGTTTTACAGAAAAGAAAAAAGGTTTGAATTCTGAATTTAACCAGGTAACACTCCTTAAGTTGGACTATTCATTCTATATACCCTTTTAAATAATTTTGTACAAAACATGCTGGCCATCCAGACTTTGCCCCAGTAAAACCATAGGAAAAAGTTTTAGAAGTATGAAATCAACTATATTTTCATTCTCAGGTCAGATGAATTTTCAGCCTCAGGAAAAGACACAATTCTGAATGCTTTAGAATGTGACTGTGGACACTTAAACCATCTCTTGAGTACGACTAGCATTACAGAGAAAGAAAAACACAGTGGGGGAGAGGTACAATACAGAGACTACATGACAAAGGGGCTGTGTGGCAGATGAATAGCAAGGGGCACCTAGTCCTAGTGTGACAATCAGAAGGGGTATTTTGATATAGACCAAGCCCCTGCAGGTTAATGAAAGGGACAGAAAACCTAGAGGGAAAAAGGTAGCAGAACTGACAAAAAGGTTGAAAGATAAAAAGTAGAGAAATGCTGAGAGGGTACCGTATCTCTCTAGGAGGCCAAAAAAGATGACTAGTGGATACTTGATCACAGTCTATAACTTCAAGTTAAAAATATCAATGAAGTAAGAGAGTTATTCACATTCTCCTAATACAGTAGGGAAAAGATCAGTCCTCTATAGCTAAAGAAAAGGTACTTTGAATTTACATTTGGGTTAAAAAAAAAAAATGTCTTTAATATTTTTAACAATTGGACAATAGACTTAACTCCCAAGGGAAGTTCAAGCATTGATCTTCCTATAGACACTCTGAAAGGTCAGAAAAGACATCAACCAGACCCAAGGACTAAGCTGCTATCACAGTGGTAGGAATGGTAGATAATCCTTTTTCAAATAATAAATATCTATGACTTTTAAAAAAGAATTCAAATATTTATTTTTTAAAGAAGAATTCCAAATATTTCCTTGATCTTAGTACCTCCTTTGGTGTATTTTGAAGATCAGATGGTCACAATGTAAGTTTAACTTTAATGGATATGAGTAATATGTGACCATGCATTGGGTATTTGGTGCATATCTAGAGAATTCTACAAAACGGGTTGTGTTTAGTGAAGACAGACTATAGACTGAGTAATCATTTTTTGACTTTATCATAAATCATTTAAATACATGCTAATCAATCTCACCAATGTAATAATATCACTGGATATCATTATATACTCCCATGTACTTACTATCTACTCTTTTGAAATGATTAGTTTACTGTGTACTTTTTGTTGAAAGTTACTTGTCAACACAATTCCTGTCAATTTTATTCAAATTCTATATGCATATTGGATTTAAAAATATTTTAACTCGAAATGGGTGTAGAAGTATCTTCCCCTTGTTTTGTCAACTTTAAACTAGATAAATGTGTATGAAGATTGGTTATATGGAAAAGTTATCATATCCATTTTTATTTCCTTTAGGCAGAGGACATAGCCTTTGGGGACCTTATATAATTCTGATGTATGCTATTTATCAGAGAGTCCCTAATCTTTCATTTGTTTTTTTATAAAACTAAGCAAAACCCAACCACCTGCTTTCTTTCTCCTAAGACGCAGTGCTTGAGATTTCCTTTGTTTTGCCTTCTTAGTAATCATCTACTTAACTTTGTGTACCTAGTATAGCCTGTTTATGGTAATAACTAATAATAATAATTTCTTTTCTACATGAAAGGCATACAATATCCGAGTTAATCTACAAAACAGTCACATGAGTAAATTAGTATTATTTTTCCAATTTTACAACTAAATAATTTGATGCTAACAGCATATAATTTGCCCAAGATCTTGTAGTCATTTAAATAACAGGGTCAGAACTTGGATTCAGATTTGTCTGATGGCAGTGTTCATATTTTTAAATATCCACTTATATGTATGCCTCATATGTATGTCATAGATACTTATAATCCTTATAACAGAAAATGTATTTGACTAAAATTTCATCTTCTTCCACTAAGGTAGTAAATTCCTTTTGAAATCAGAGACAACTTCTTATTAATCTTTATACCCCAGTATAATATTTGACACACAGTATACAGTAAGCAATCAATTAATACATGGTCTCTAAAGAGCTGAAATAAGAAATACCTTTTCCTCTCATTATGTTATGAGTAAAATTTTACTCCCTTATGATTATGATGTGCCTTATTTTTTTTTAGAAAATGTCTTGTTTCTGGTTTTAACTGTCACCCTTTCCCTAACCTTGACTTGATCATATATGTCTGGCCAGAAGATTGTATAATAACATAATGGCTTTGGAGGGCTAAAGTTATTGTTTTAAATCATGATTTCTTAGAACCTTTGTGAAACTGGTCAGGTTTCTAAACTATATTGAGGGCGTAGATGCTACCACTTTGCAGGTATAATTGTGACCATTGAATGACATAGCCTACCTACACAGTGCAATCAGTAGACTTTCATTCAATAAATGCTAATTCTCCGCTTACCGTCTATTCCAAACTAGCCTTTTTCCACAAAACCTTTAACTAGATCCATGAGAACTGTCTAGTGTAATAAAAGTCAGGGAATATGTATTAGTGCATGATATTACCATGCGCCAAGTTCTAACCTGGATCCTCGCCAGTTAGATGTTGCTCTCTTCACTTTAAAGGATTCCAGATCTCTGCTCTCAAGTAGTTCCAAGTCTGGTGGGGAAGACAAAAAATGTAAACAGATAATTATATGGCAATGTATTCTTGTGCTACAGTAATGGTGTGAACAGAGTGTTCTGGGAACACAGAGAAAGGGACAATTAACCATCCAAGGACAGAGTAACCTGAGATAGGATAATTTATAGGAACAATTAATAAAACACTTACGATTTTCCAAAGCTTAGGTAACATCTCTCATGAGCTTAGTGAGCTCATTATACAAAGAAAATACCAAAAGCCTAGAATTTCCCATAAACTAGAATATAACTAGCTTCTACTGTAGCACTAAGGCTCAGAAGCATGAGAGCACTTTTATTTAGTATTAATATAGTATACATTTTATAATATATTTTTACAGGTAAACAGTCCTCAGGTGCACAGACCAAAACTCTCAAAAAGGATTACTGAGGGAATATTCATGCATATGTGAATTCCCCATGTATATGTATTACAATTTGATTTTCTCCTGTCAAAAAAAAAAAAAAAGTTACTGAACCTGAAAGACCAAATGTCAACATTGCTTAAAAGCACCAAATACCTCATCTGAGATCAATGACTTTGACTACACTCTTTGAGAGTGGATCCCATGAGTCTTACTTTCATAAAATGTCACAAATTTTGGCTTGGTGCCATCATTGATTTTTATCAGAATGCTTATGTAAAAAACTAAATGTAAATATCATCAAAGAGGGAAAAGTTTTCCCATGAAAAAGAGGCTAAATTTTAAACACCTTAATTAAGTGGTCTGAGGATGTCATTAGTACTTATAGAGTATTTACATGGATTTACCTCAACTCTCCCTGGGTTTCTCTTTTGTACATTTAAAGAGTGTTGCATAAAATTAAACAAATGTCTAAAGAGTACTAAGGGAAATTATATATTTTCTTGCAAATTTTAAATTATAGAAAGATAACTGGAAGAAAAAGTAAGTCTTGCTATCCTTCATTTTCATTTTCTTTGCCTGTTTTCTCATCTCTAAAAGAAGGCAGTTTGACCACCATTTTGAATCTATAATTTATATAAAATTTAGGCTTTTAATGTTCTTCAAAAGCCACATTGCTTTTGAAGAACCAGAATGGCACCTTCTGCATTGTAGAGTAAGTGAACCATGATGGCAAAATAATTTTTTAAAAATATTACAATGATTTTAGATTTTTTCCACAAATTGGTAATAAAGTTTTTTTGTGTTTTTTAAATTTCTATTAAGTTAAGGTAGATAATTTGTTTGAAAATGCAAAGCTGCATCCATATGTTACACATGGTAGATGAGTTACTATGATGGTTCATAAAATGTATTCTCAATAGCTACTAATTACTGAATGCTTACTATGTGTTAGGAATTGATAATCCTATTATATATTATTTCATTTTATTCCCACAGCAGCTTTATTATGTATCTTTATTCTAAGAAGATGAAAGTAAGACCTAGAGAATGAAAATGACTTGGCCAATAACACAGAACTAATACATGGGCAAAGGCAGAATTTGTGCCCAAGCCTTTCTGATTCTACACTTCAATCTCTTCTCTTGGTCATAACCTAATAGCAAGCTTTCATTCTTTATAGTTCTGTATTGTTTGGGTGTTGCCCTAATAGCTTACTAATCTTATGGACAGAAAAAAATAATGGACAGTTCCAATTTTAAGCCATTTAAATTTGTAATATTTCATGTCTAATAACTTCATGAAGGCTTGGTTTTAGCATAATAGCTTCCATCACAAGTAACAAGCACCTTGCAAAAAGCAAACCCATTATGAGCACATAATAGGTCCATCTGCCAAATCATTGAACTTTAATGCATTAACAACAGAAAAAAAGCATGAGAAAATTCGCTCAATCTCTAGTCATGGTATTCACGTAAGTGAAAAAAATAGGTGTAAGTTTATAAGCACAAACCAAATTAACAGTAATACACCAATAAAATCTAATCAAACTATTGCCTATGGAAGATGAATGCTTCAATCACTAATGACTAGTGCTGTCCTTCAATTCAAGTATATTGATCATACACCCCATGCCTAATGGTGACTCAAAAGTCTGAGTTTTCATAAATGAGTAGTTTTATTAAAAGGTAGGGGGGGAGTAATGAGACTTAAAAAATGATGCTCACAGAAAATAAGTGAAAAAAACTGGCATCAATAGACTCAAGTACTTGTGTTTGTTTTTTGTTTCTTTTAATTTATCTTCATTGTTGAAAGTATTACAGGTGTCCCATTTTCCCCCCCATTGACCCCTCTACCTCGCTTCCACCCCTTCCCCAGGCCTTCACCCCATTATTGTCTGTGTCCATGGGTTATGCACATATGCATATAACTTTTTTGTTTAATCTCTTCCCATCCTCCATCCCCCTTCCCTCTTCCCTCTTCCCTCTTCCCTCTGAAATATGATGGTTTGTTGGATGCTTTAATGTCTCTGGATCTATTTAGTTCCTCAGATTCTTTTGTTCATTAGCTTCTTTTTTAAAAAAAAAATATATATATATCTTTATTGATTTCAGAGAGAGGAAAGGAGAGGGAGAGAGATAGAAACATCAACGATGCAAGAGTCATTGATCAACCCCGCAACCAGGGCATGTGTCCTGACCCGGAATCGAACCCCCGATCACCTGGATCCTAGGTCGACACTCAACCGCTGAGCCACGCCTGGCAGGGCCATTAGCCTCTTCTTAAAGGAGGCCCTTCGACATTTCATGTAATACTGGTCTGGTGGTGTGATGAACTCTTTTAGCTTTTTCTTATCTGTGAAGCTCTTTATCTGACCTCATTTCTAAATGATAGCCTTGCTTGGTAGAGTAATCTTGATTGTAGGTTGTTTCTTTTCATCACTTTGAATATTTCTTGCCCTCCCTTCTGGCCTGCAGTTTCTGTTGAGAAATCAGCTGACAGTCGTATGGGTGCCCCCTTGTAGGTAACTAATTTCTTTTCTCTTTCTGCTTTTAAGATTCTCTCTTTGTCTTTAATCTTTGGCATTTTAATTATGATGTGTCTTGCTGTGGGCCTCTTTTGGTTCCTCTTATTTGGGACTCTCTGTGCTTCCTGGACTTATAAGTCTATTTCTTTCACCAGGTAGGAGAAGCTTTCTGTCATTATTTTTCCAAATATGTTTTCAATTTCCTGCTCTCTTTCTTCCCCTTCTGGCACCCAGATAATACAAATGTTGGGCCACTTTAAGTTTTCCCAGAGACTCTTTACACTATCTTCATATTTCTGTAGTCTTTTCTTTTTGCTCTTCTAGTTGGGTGTTTTTCCTTCCTCATGTTCCAAATTGCTGATTTGATTCTCAGCGTCTTCTATGCTACTGTTGATTCCCTGTAAATTATTCTTCCTTTCAGTTCATGCAGCTTTTATTTCAAATTGGTACTTTATTATGTCATTGATTATCTCACTAGTTTCCTTAATAGTCTTACTAAGATCCTTGAGCATCCTTATAACCATAATTCTGAACTTTGTATCTGTTAGCTTGCTTGGATCTATTTCATTTAGTTCCTTTTCTAGAGATTTCTTACGTCTTTCCTTTGTGACATGTTTCTTTTCCTCCACATTTTGGCTGCTTCCAGGTGTTTGTTTCTATGTATTAGGTAGAGCTGCTATGTCTCCTGGAATTGGTAGAGTGGCTTTGTGTAGTAGGTGTCCTGTAAGGTAGAGTGGCTCAGCCTCCCCAATCACCTGAACTGGGCCTTCTAGGTGCTCCCCTGTGTGGGCTGTGTGCTCTGTCCTGTTATAGTTGAGCCTTGGTTGCTGTTGGCATCACTGGGAGGAACTGAACTCCAGGCCAATCAGCTGTGAGGACCAGCTACAGTTACAGCTGAGGAGCTGCTGTGCTGGAGACACCCCTATGGAGCAGGATTTACTTCAGTGGAGCTTTGGTGTTCACTGAGTGCTTCTCTTGAATGTGTCACTCGTGGATGTGGTAGGCTTGTTAACCAGCATGGTTGAGTCTGACCACCAGGTGCACTGTTTCTGGGGCCTCTTGGGAGGTGCAAAGTCAGCCTGTGCCAGTGCCTTGCCCAGGGCCACCCAGCATGAGCTACACAGCAAACCGTAGTTGGCTGCTACTTGTGCTGGGCTTGGCGGTGTCCAGGAGAGGCCAAGCTATGAGCCAATGCAGCTGCCGCTAGGGCCAGGCCTGGGGCCACTTATCAAGCCGCATGGGGCCCGCTGCTGCTTGTTTGAGAGATTTTAGGAAAGTCCCAAGCATGAGGCTCGAGAGGCCACTTGCACAGAGAAGCCACTGGAAATGGCCTGGATGAGCTGCAGGTGGGGAGGGGCGGGGCCTCTGGGAATCACGGGGCGGGGCCAAAGGTGTGAGTCAGGTGCTGGCGACTCAAATATGGCGTCTGCCTGCCGGCTGTGTGAGGGGTGGACTTGCCACAGGAGCAGTGGCCTCTGCCAGCCCTTCTGACTGGGAGGAAGCCGCCCTCCAGCTCTCGCCCGGATTCCAGGCAGGTTAGTTCCTCCCCGAGTGTCCCAGGTCCTTTCAGGCTGCTGCCCGGCGCTGGGCTCAGAGGGAGCGCGTCCGAGTGAATCCGTGCGCCGGTCCTTTAAGAGGAGCTGCTGGGGCTCCCGCAGCCTCCACGACCCTCAGGGACAGTCCCAACTGTTATTAAAGAAGTGGCTTTGTTTTCAGATTTCCACAAATCAGTTTATTTCTTACACCAAAGCACGTACATCCAAATTTTGTTTATACGTTACAGCTAGACGATATTTCCTATGAACTTTTATCTGATAGAAATCTTGGCCCTACAGTTGTCTGCAACTCTCCTTTCTCCCTAGGACCTTAGGGGCGGGGGTGGTGCCTGTATGATTTCCCAGACTTGCCCACCCAGGGTGAAAGTGGCTTATTAAAAATTCTTTACTGACTTGTATTAATATAAATTAGTAGGTAGAGAACACAATCCACCACAAAGTACAAATTTTTATTCAAACAACGGTATTAGCATAATTATCTTTTTTGATTACATTAAATGTACATTATTATACTTAACGTGCCACAAATTATAGAAGCAAAAATTTCACTTATAAGGTTCTGCAGTTCTCAAGTAATTAGCCATATTGCACCCTGGAAACTAAAATTAAATACATAAATTAAACCAGTAGGGGAGATAATAACATTGCAAAGGAGGTCTGGATATAGTACAGTGTCATACCTGAGGCTCAACCTCAGAAAAACCACTTTCAGTTTGGTCACACAAGAATCAAACCACATTTCCTGCAGACCTGAATTTCTTACTGAAGCAATCACTTGGCACTCCAATAAAGAGAAATTCTACCTCTGATGAAATAGTACTTATGCAAATAGGTCTCTTTTGCCTACTTTCTGAACATTGTTCAGTCCCTTAATCTTTGTGATACTCAGGGTATGAATTCAGCAGCAAGGTGTTACATAAATTCAAAGTTAGAGTTAATATTCTTTCCAATTTGTACTAATGAAACTTTCAGCTCTTAGTTCTCTGAAGACATGCACATGGAGACATAACAAGGACATTCACTATTTCTCTTACTGCAAGTAATTTTGCATTGAACTCATAATATTTATATTAGCTACATTTAGTGTTAACTGCTCCCCAATTCACAAGCTTAGAACCTACTCCTTCTACTAGCTAATGCTATTTAGTTGGATGGAAAGATCACTCTGACACTAAGCTTAAAAACAAAAAGCATAAAAAGAAACTTGAAATCTCCATTAACATTTTATTCCCCTCCACATCTAGTCATTATTTCTTATAATATAGGAGGTAGGTAACAAAATAACACTATATATTAAGTTTTTCCTCTTTAAATCCCAGACCCAGAGTGAGAGCCATGTTAAATATAAATTCTTCTGGTTCCAAAAGCAAAGTGGAAGGTGAAGTGCTGGGGTCATCTCACTGGTAATGTTGGTACCACAGCCTCCTCCAATACTCCCCATATGTACCTGAACATCCCATTCATAGATTTTTATTTCAACCACATGCTCTTTGAATATAAAATATGTACAAATAAAACAGAAGAGATTTTAGGATGTAAGTTACTTACCATCAAATGATTTCATTTAAAACTCATGTTACTAGACTTATTGAGACAATCATTTTGTAAGTTATATAAATGTCTAATCCCTATGTTGTACATCTGAAACTAATATTATATTGGTCACACAAGAATCAAACCATGTTTCCTGCAGACCTGAATTTGTAATTGAAAAATGTGGACAAAATTAAAAATACATAAATAGATAAGTAAACAAACCAACCATAAGAGTGGATACAAAATGTGAAGATCTTCGTATGTCATGGTAATGCCCACCAGAGAAAATCCTTTACTGAGGAGTCAAAAACAACTAAATAGTTTTCCATAGCCAATTAACATCACTTAGCCTTTGTCTTTGGCTAAATGATGTTGACTTTCTTGGACACCTACAGCCCTGGAAAGCTCAGAGATTTATTTTGACTAGAATCAATATATATCCTGCATATGGATTTGCCTACCCTGACCACAGAACTATTGCATAAGAGCTTTCAAAGTATTTGATCCAACAACAAGGAATCCCGCATAGCATAACAGTGTACCAATAATAGAGACACACTTAACAGCAAAGGAGGTTTGGAAGTTGCATGTGACCATGATGTCCATTCATCCTGTTACATACTATAACACCCAAAGCTGTTGGCCTTTTAAGCTAGGAAGTGGAATTTGAAGGCATAGCTGAAGTACCAGCTCGAAGATGATTTATTGCAAGGATGAATACCATCCTACAAGATGTAGTATGTACTCTAAAACAATGACATTTTTATGACTTGGTGTCCCCAATAGGTACAGGCTGGAGAACCAAGTGTGCAAACAGAAATGCCCCCACTTACGATCACTCTCAGTGACTCATTGGGAAATTTCCACTTCTCACTCTGCAATTCAGGTTTTGTGAGTTTAAGGGTCTGGATATTCAGACAGAGAATGGTTCTGTGAGAAAAAATACATTAATAGTCTCATCAAATTTCAAGTTGTGGTATCACCTGAATAATTTAGACTCTGTGCTGAGAAAGTAGCGTGCAAGAAAAGAAGTCACTACATTGCAAGTGTAATTGACCCTGTCCATTAGGAGCAGGAAGGGCTGTTGTTATACAATGAGTGATGGGAAGACTATACTTGAAAGCTGGGTGATCCAACTGGGTATTTTGTTTTGTTAATTCCTGAACTCCACTTAAATGGTATATAAACAAATATAATAGCCAAAACCTGAGACAAAAACAGTGACCAAGGTCTAAGATCCTTCATGAATTATGATCTGAATGAGCTAGAGATGAATGAGGGAAATCTAGGGTACAGAGTAGAGAAATCACGAATCATGATATCAATTTTAGTCTTACATTAGCTGCAGGTTGAGAGGCTTTAATTTTTACCACTAATAGTCTTCTGATAAATTTATCCCAATAAAAAGGGGCACACCAGAATCCTGAAGAGCTTCTCCCAGAAGTAGTACAAACAGGTATCCAAATAGTGTAAGGGGTAGATCATAGTGGATACTGTGGTACTCTCAGATTTTCTAACCTCTGGATTAAAGTACTCATTTCTCCAGACTGCTGGAAGTGAATAATTGATGCAGAACTCTAAAAGCCCAGCCTCCTTCCCCTAATTTGGTAGAATTTTAAAAGTCATCCCACTCCAGAATTACTTATGGGATCAGGTAAGGCCTTTGTTGTGATTGCATCAAAGTCCAGCTTCCTCTGATCATTCCCACTTCATTCAGTCTCCCACAAGGATTAATTCAGGAAAAAAAAAAAAAAAAAAATCCTGTGCGAAAATATCCACCTCAGAGCCTACATTCCAGGAAAACTCATCTGTAGCAATGATAGCAAAGAAAACTAGTACTAGTAGTAAATTCAGTATTAGTTTCCTAGAGTTTTCACAATTTACCTCAAACCGAGTGACTGAAAACAAGAAACATGTAATCTCTTGGAGTTTTGGAGTTTATAAATCTAAAATCAAGATGTCAGCATGGTTTGCTACTACTGAAGGCTCTAAAGGAGAATCTGTCCCATGCTTCTCTCCCAGCTTTTGATGATTGTTGGTAATTCTTGGCATCCCTTGGCTGCATGTCCACATGGCATTATCTGTTTCTGTGTCTAAATTTATCTCTTCTTGAATTAAGACTCATCTTAATCCAGTATTACCCCATCTCAACTTGATTGCATCTATAAAGATCCTATTTCCAAATAAGGTCACATCCTGAATTTCCAACTGGGCATAAATACAGGGGTGAGAGGTGGGTGGACACTATTTAAGTTACTACATTAGAACAGAATAAAGGAGAGAAACTATATGATGATCTCAATCAATGCAGAAAAATTATTTGACAAATTGAATATACATTCATAACTTTAAAAAGATTTGCAGTTAACTAGAAATAGAAGTGAACTTCTTTGGCCTGACAAATGATATCTATGTAAAATGTATAGCTAACATCATATTTAATGATGACATATTTAATATGTTTTCCTAAAATAGGGAATAAGGCAAAGATATTAATTTCACTTATGTTTAGCTTTGTTTAATAGAAAGAAATAAAATTCCCTTTATTAACCAGCAATCTCATTGTTTCCATAGAAAAGTATAAGAAATCTACAAAACACTAGTAGAACTAATGAGAGAATATAGCAAGGTTGACAGATCTAAAATCAATATAGAAAATTCATTTGTACTTCCACATAATCCCAGCAAAATATTGAAAAGTAAAATTAAATTTAAACACTATCACTTACAATAAAAACATAAAATACTAAGGAATAAAATTTAAATTAATGTGTAACAATTTTATAGTAAACTGAAAACCAATAAATCTAATATAAATAAAATAAGCCTAATTAATGTAAAAATGTGTCATGTTATATTTTAAATACTCGGTATTGTTAAACTGTAAATTCTCCTTTAGGTATTTACAATTCCCAATTAATATGCCATTAAGTTTTTCTTTTTCCAGAAAAGTGATAAGGTTATTGTAATAAAGTTGGAGGACTCACACTGCTTTATGTAGAATCTTACTATGAATCTCTGAGTAATCAGATGGTATGCAACTGGTATATAAGAAAGACAAGTAGATCAATGGGACAAAGTAGAGATTATAACAATGCATTCACACAGACACCATATTATTCTGTTGAAAAAGGAAAGTTTTCATTAGTAAAACATTCTTTAAAAACTACCAACGTAAAGGTCTGGGGGGGAGAGCAGAGTGCTGGTGGAGGGGGTTCAATGGGGAAAAAATGAGGACACCTGTAATACTTTCAACAATAAAGATAAATTTATTTAAAAATAACTACATAAACTTTGAAATAAAATTAACTTGAGCTTCTAACTTACACCAAATACAAAAATTAATTCAACAAATATCATAGACTTAAACCCAAAAGCAAAAATTAGTAAGTTAAAAAGGACCCAACATAATATACCATGTGTCTTATGCAAGCAGGAGATGTGGTAGGTAAAGATTTCTTAGGTGAAACAAAAAGAAGATAATGATAAACTGGATTTCATAAAATAAATAAATAAATAAATAACCATTAAGAAAATGATAAGTAATCCAGGAACTGGGAAAAATGTATGTTTAATACATATATAGAAAAAAGACTTATACCAGAATATATAAAAAATACTTATAAGTCAATAACAAAAATATAAACAAGCAAAAAATATTTATAAATATTTATAAAATATTTAAACATCTTTATAAGAGAAGATATAGAAAGTGATTTTAAAAAGTTATGAAAAGGTACTCGCTATCATTAATCATCAAGGAAATGAAAATCATTAAGGATCAGAGAAATGCAAGTTGAAACTGGAGATTCACCCACTAGAAAAAAAATTAAGACTGACAACAGCAAATATTGAAGAACATGAACAGTAGAAAAATGGTACAACCACCCTGAAATATTGTTTGATATTTTCTAATAATATTAAATATGGATCTACCTTATGACACAGGAATTTCACTTACATACCAAAGAGAAATTTAAAATAACCTTACAAACAAGACTTGTACAGGAAATGTTATAGCTGCTTAATTCATAATCTACAGTAATCAGGACTGGAATTAGTGTAGGAGTAGACAAATAATTCAATGAATGGTCAATTGATTATCTAAAAGAAAAGTCTTTACAACAAATAGTTCTGAAACAATTTGATAAATATATTCATAATAGATTGTACCTGAAAACAACTCAAATTCCCACCTAAAGGAGATGAATTGTCACATATAATGGAATTCTGCTCAGCCATTTTTTAAAATAAATTTTTGTTACATATAACATGGATTAGTCTCAAAAACATTATTTTGAATAAAAGAAATCATGGACAAGAGAAAAAATATTGTATGACATAATTTACATAAAGTACAAAAATAGGCAAAACTATTATGTTAGAAATGAAAAGAATGGTTACATATAAGGTGTGGAGTGTGGATTGACTAGAAAGGCAGAAAAGGAAACTTTCTGGGCTCATGGAAATGATCTGTATCTCAATTAAGGTGCTGGTTACATAGATATATGTTGATCAAACTTTCAATTGTCCATTTAAGACTTTTGCATTTCACTGTATGTAAAATTCAGTATTTCTTTCTCAATGGAATGAAATAAAATAAATAAAAGTTATTCTAATTCTGGAAAGTGAACCATAACAATAGAAAATTGTGAGATTATACTAAAGCAGTCATTAAGTGGAAAGGAGGCATTTCAAATAGAAATAATAAATAGATTTAAGGACTTTTATGCATAATTTAAATTAAAGAGTAAATCATTGGAAATTATTTGAATTTATGGATGACTTGACATAAAAACTTATATAAATAAAAATGACATTATATGGCCCAACTGGTGTCACTCAATGGTTGAACGTTGACCTATGAACCAGGAGGTCACCTTTTAATTCCCGGTCAGGGCACTTGCCCAGGTGGGGACCTCAATCCCCAGCAGGGGGGTACAGGAGGCAGCCAATCAATGCTTCTCATCAATGATGTTTCTCTCTATCCCTCTTCCTTCCTCTCCCTGAAATCAATAAAAATTTAAAAATAATAATAATAACATAATATGTCCCACTAAGGGCATCAAGGACACTCATGGCAAAGTGGTTTATGAATGTTATGAATTCAAGGAGTATTTAACCTTAGTCATCACACAAAAGAAACTTTAAATTTTCTGTTCACACTTGATAGACAATTCAAAGAGGTCCCCTCAAATTTCACAACAATCCTGCAATACTGTATGACATTAACAGTGATGAATTATGAAACAGGAAGAAACTTTTCTAAGCTATCAAGAGTAAAGAACAATTTTAGATAAACCTTGCTGGAGAAAAGACTTAATTATCTTTCTATTCTCCATAGAAGATATTACATAGCATTTACCACTTGAAAAAGCAATCATAGAGTACGCTGCCAAAAATGTAGGTAAAATGATTACAGATGTCTGTCAAAACTTTCACTTATGAATATATTAGATTATTATTCTGAATTCTGTAATAACTCTGGTATATTTTAGCATTTTATTATTTGTAAGCTGGTATGATTTCTCATTTTAAATAAATACTCACTTTTCTACCCAAATTTATAATCATAATTTTGTAATCATTTTTCTTAAGGAGGGTAGTCAAAATGATATGAGATTCGGTCTCTATGAATCCTGCATCTGGCCCACCTACACTCCTTTCAGGGGTCAATCTTACAGGTGGCAAGAATGTCCCTTTCTTACATTCCTAGAATGCACTTTCCTTTCTTTGTTTCCACCATTGGCTCCACCCCTACCAACTACTCTTCTCCCCGACTTCCTTGTTGCAGTAATAGGTTAACTTCATTCAAAACACTTGAATCGAAGTTCAAGAAAGGACTTGTGGTTTTCTTATCAGTTTGTTTTCCTCCAAGCACATCATCCACATTATATCTTGTTAAAATTTGTCAAGTAATTCCAATGTTGTTTATATTATTGTCTCTAAATCATAGGGCTTCTATTTACAGGGAAAAATAAAATTCTAACATATAATAAATGTGACCAGCTAATCCATAATTGATTTAATACCCTATGGCTGAATAAATATTGCAATACAAATAATGACAATAAGATTTTATAATATAGCTCAGCTCCAAAGAGAGAAGGGGAAAAGATGCAGAGCTCTATTCCGAATCTTTTTCCTTCTTTTTCTTATGGATCTTACAAAATTCACAGTAGCCCGGCCGGGAGTGGCTCAGCAGTTGAGCATCGACCTAGGATCCAGGAGATTGGGGTTCAATTCCCAGTTGGGGCATGCTTGGGTTGCGGGCTCGGTCCCCAGTCAGGGACATGCAGGAGGCAGCCAATCAATGACTCTCATCATTGATGTTTCTATCTCTCTCTCTCTCTTCCTCTCTCTGAAATCAATAAAGATATATTAAAAAAAAATTCACAACAAGAAACAGTTAAGATTTGCAAGATGGTGTTTTTGCCAAAAGCGAATGGAAGATTTAATCTCTGTTTCCTTGGCTTGGCTGGCAGAAGAGTTAAAAAACGAAGGATTGGTTATTATACAGTTATTTAAATGATGTTTAAGTTAGAAAATTATAATAACAGAGAAATATTCAAAATGAAAAGGTGGTTACAAAATGGTTTGTACAGTGTGATACTAGTCTTTATTTTTAAAACATTCCATGTATGAATGCAAAAGTCTAGAAGGAAAGAGAAGAAAATGTTAGTGAAATATATCTCTGGGTGGTGTGACTGCTGAGTTTTTTCTTTACATTTGTCCATAACTACCATGCTTCTACAAATACATGCTTCTTTTTAGAGTAAAGACATTTTTAAAATAATGTTTCTAAAGAAGATTTAATGACTTGAGAATTATTCACAATACATTAAAGAAATTGGATAAAATCATATACACTATCATCCCAAGACACAAGTGTATTTTGAAGTATATATAAGTCCATATATATATACAAATTCATTTTATTTAAATGTTTTAAAATATGCACTCACACTTCCTGGGAAAATATCGAAGGTAGTATAGTAAAAAGTTAACAGAGGTTCTTCCTAGAAGTTGAGAATATGCATGATTTTTATTTTCTCTTTTGTTTTTATATTTAATGTTTTTCTACAATTAATATATACTGCTTTTAAATGAAGGAGCAAGATCAAGAGGGCAAGAAAATGTATCAGAAAATAATTTCTCTTTTGTTTCATAACAATACTATTTCCTAGTAATACTGCATAAAGCCAAATTTTTCCTACTTCAAGATAGGTTTTCTTAAAATTTTGGATAACTCTCCGGTCCTCATTCAGAGAATGAAAAATAACAAACCTCATACATAAAGAGCTTTCAGCCCAAATATGGGTATGCACAATTGGAGAAAAATTAGGAGTATGGGAAAGTAGAAAATGCAGCATTAGAACAAAGCAAATGACCAAACAGGTAAGCAAAGATATTTATGAAGATTTGCAATTAGGTCAGCAAGCTCAGAAGTGATTGTGTCTGGACTTTGAGGTGTTGTAGAAGGCTCATGAGGAATTCCAATAAGCACACAACCTAAACAAAGACACTGAAAAAAGCCATTATCAGCTTAGCCAATAGAATCAACAAACACTGAAACACACACACACACACACACACACACACACACACACACACACAAATGCATGCCTACACATGCAAACAAAAGGCCCTGGATCATGAATCCAGCCCCTAAAGCATGGATCGGCTGGAAAACAGGATCTGACAAATGATCACCAACTATTTAAATAGGCAAAGGGAAGGGGTGGGAGGGTGGGGGTGATGCCAGCTATTCCTGGTAAATTAAACTTACACAGAAAAATTTTATTAATACTGATGCCCACTCTTAAGTGAAGGTATTAACTCTTTAAATTATGTTTAATTTCTAATTTTCTCAGTATCAGGCTCGAGTTATTCCCAGATATCTTTACTCAACTTTGATAAATACAAATCGGTATGGTTTACAAAAGATATACTTGACCCTGGTAGATTTTTAAAAACCATCACTAACATACTAGTGTCTAAATAAAGGTCAATTATCCCTAAATAAATTCTACTGCATATCAACTGACCTGCTGTGGAGAGAAATTAGGCTAACAGTGGTTAAGTCTGTGTGTTAATGTCCTCTGAATGGTACTTCTTGACATTAATCTCTGTGTACTTTGCAAGTGATTGATACAGAAGTATTTATTTCATCTAACTGAATTGAATTGAGAAGGTTATGATTACAAAATTACCAAAAGTTTACAGGAAGTTTTCAGCTGCACTTCATCCGTGGGTTAGGATAGTTCTCTGGAACCAGACCCCGGGGACCATTTATATGTTTCCCCTCAGGTGAGGCTCTCATCACCAGTGCTAAATTACATGTAATTTTCGAGACTGGGAACCAATCCATGGGGAAACTAGAAACTGGACCAATATCACCACTAAACTTTCAGAAGTTAATGACTTCAATTCCAACTTAATTCTGTTTGAACTAGTGATTCACCTCTGAAAAGCCATTTTAAAAATCCACATTAACCATGTTACCTTCACAAAACAAGAGCCTAATCTCTTTATAATCTGCTGTTTACAATAATATATGTGGTTATTTCAAGTAAGTATGAAAGACCTAATTCCCAGGCAGGGGAAATGGTGTACATATGGGTTGAGTGCAATCACTTTTTGTTTTGTTCAAAACAGATTACCTCATGTAAAATAATCTCCATCTGCAAATTGAGGAGATGGCAGAAATGGAATGGGATTTGAAAAAGACATGTAATGAGTATGGCAGGTAATGTTTACTACAAGGATACAGTCAAGAGGGCAGGCAGGTGTTAAAGTGAGCCATTATTTAGTACAGTTAATTACTTGAACACTTCTGTGACTTTTGAAAGGAGCAATACCATCTTAATTCTACTTTCAAAGGTGAGATATGGACTACCTTTGAAACTAAAAATTATAACTTCAAGTCCTTGGAACCTAACCTTAGAAGTCTGATATAGGAAAAAACCTCTCTTATACAAGGGTATTTGGATATGCAAAGGCTTGGTAATTAATACTATATTAAAACTATTATAAATATCACTGCTTTATTCTATATGTTATTCTAAAGATCATTATTTTACCTCCCTCTGGAGTAAGTCCTAGATAAAAGATGAAAGAGAGTCACGACATTTAATATTGTTATGAAACTTTGCAAATCACCATCCAAAAAGTACAAGCAAATAGTGATAACATCTACCATTAATTGAGTGGTTAATATTTTGCTAACCTTACTAACTTCATACTTATGTTTCAAGTGAGGAATTATTTTCTTATTTCTAGAAACCATAACCAAAAAGCCTACAATACGAAATAAAGTCAAGATTTCATCCTGAGTTTTCTTTCTTTTATTTTTTCTTATTGTCATATCCCAGCAAACTACCTCATTCAGGGAGCAAATAATACAAAAGACACCTTTCCTGGGTTTTAAAATTGTCTTTAGCTGATTGAAATAAGAGGTCAAACATGACAGAATCTCTCCCATAGCTTTTTTTATAGCTTCAAGCTCTTCTTCCAGATGATAATGAACTATTACATTAACACGCCATTCATTCATTCATTTCCACCCATCCATTCATTCATTATTCAGTTCAATAGGGAAATAGCCACAGGCATTTACAGTTCTCATTCTGAGAGTGTATAACTTGGTGGAGAATGTGGAAGAGTGAAAAGCCGGTGCCACACAATAAGCCCTGTGATAAGGGAGTTGGAGACCTGAGAAATGTGAGAGGCTTCCCAGAGGAAACAGACTTGGAGACGAGTGGATTTAGTCTTGTATGTTTGGCAGAAAGAGTCCTGTCCCCTGTGTCTCACTGTCACTCACACATTACCTGGCTCAGACAACTTCTGAAGTATTTTAGGCTCCAAAAATCTACTGCCCTATACTTATTCTTTTGATGCTGCTAATCAATAAACAATCAATAGACAATTTGGTTATCTTATTGATGTAATTGAGTGGTCCTCTCTAGAGAGCATCCAAATTTATGCAGAGGAAAGGTTTTAATACATTGAAATTTCCAAAATGTAACAGAGCAGATAAAAATGTGAATGTTCTGGTGCATCTAGCCTGTTCATATTTGCTATTTAGTCTCATTTTACCATAAATAGGATAATGCAACATGATACCCTGCTTCATAAAATTGCTCATCCTTGATGTAAATATTGTACCAATATCATTCTCTAGATAAATATGTGCACAGGGTCAAGAATAATAGAAGCATAAAGTCAGATGGATTTTAATTCCTGGTCCTCAAGAATTCCATTAAGCTATATGGTTTCCCACAACCATGAGTCTACCAATCAATTACACTAAGAGTCTAATGAAAACAACCAAACCACAACATTAAAGTAACAGTGTTTCTGTTTAAGGAAATAAAATGACCAACTTTAAAAACAGAAACTCTTAGAAAGTATGTGTTTCATAGAGATTTTTGTAGTATTTTTCAAATATGAAAATATTAAATTTATCCTCAAATAACATAGTAAGCACTTAATAAACCCACTTTTAGAAAGATAGATGGACAAGTAAGTAATGTATATATTTATTTAACATCTATTGAATACTATATTCCAAGTCTGTTTCAAATATCTACCAGTCCCCTTATGTGCCTGCCCCCAAGAAAATGAGCTCTGTGGCCTGGGAAGGAATGAGGAGACCAGTGTGCCTGAAATATGCTGGGAAAATAAGGGATGAGGTTGGAAATATAAGCCTGTCCCAAATATTTGTGATTTTATAAGCCATGGTACTCATTTGAAGAGTTGAATTCTAACATAATCTTAATTGGGAGCTCTTTGTCCATGAAGCTCCCATGTTTCTACATGTCTTGCAAGCAGAGGCTCTTATTGCCTTCAGTTCAAGGCTGTTTTTTTCAAAGATGTTTGTGTAGTGAACAGCCTTGAAAAACAGATACTATTTTTAACCAAAGCAAAGAAGAAGCATGCTTTTGCCCTTTAGGAAAGATCCAGGCTCCCTAAATTCAAGCTTCCTCTCCTGTAAGCAGCTCATGAGGTGTGCAACTGTCCTCTAGCCCTCCCTCATGTCTCCCTGTGGGAATTGGAGCTTATAGAAATGGTAAATAAATAAGTAAATAAATAAAATGCTGATACTCTGTCTGCCAGTTAGTCTGTCATTCATCTCTGTCCCAGGAATCTCATGTCTTTTATCAGCATCCATTAAAATTTGGCAGGTAACATCTTAGCTTCCAAATAAGTAAAAATCCCACTTCATGATAATTTTGCTATAGTTAGTACTCTCTGATCAAGACTTTCCAAGGATAATTGAATTTGCAAACACTCTAAAATTCAGGCCATTATCATTACCCTCTTAGCAGATACAGTAAATGAAAACACACTGTCTGGTGCAAAAACATCTGGCTTCTAAAACAGTGATTCACAAAGTGTGCTTCATTGAATCATAAACGATGGTACATACACATAAAGGCACTTATGGCGATATAAGTTCAAAGGGATGTTGCTTTACTGCAAAAATTCTAAGACTTTCTAATGAAAAAGTTTGCAAATTTTTTCTTCACATAAATCATCAATAAAAGTTTATCCCCAATATATATGTACCTATTCATATATAAATTGAATAATTGCACTATTGTGTTGTTCTGTACATTATAAAATACACAAAAATAAAAGAAATTTAAAATATTATAAACATAAATATTAAAAAACGTCTCAAGTTCTCTTCTTCTGCTGAATTATCTTGTGCACCTTGTGATACAGACATTTGAAGACCACTGCTTTAATGTCTTCATATACATTATAAACCTGCAAAAAGGAGACATTGTGTGCAGAGGAAGAAAGAGAGATAGAAACATCAGTGAGGAGAGACTCATTGATTGGTTGACTCCTGCACGCCCCCTACTGGGAATTGAGCCCTCAACCCGGGTATGTGCCCTGACCAGAAATGGAACCGTGATCTCCTGGATCCTAGGTTGATACTCAGCCACTGAGCCACGCAGGCCAGGCTGTGTGCAGTTTCTTGAGCACGTGTGACCATAGAATTCTTTTTTTATTCTACTGAATCTTCTACCATGTAGATCAGAATGTACTTTAAAATCTTGATCTACTCTCCAGAGGCTGCACACTCCAGAGTTGCAAATTCTGGTGGCCCAGAGCAGTTTCATTATTGCAATTGAGTCTGCATGACTTTATTCAGCATTGTAGTTAGTCTCTAGTTTATCTAATCTTCAGTATACTTTTTGCATTACAAATCTCCTTTACTTACTCATCTATCTAACATATAAAGTTATTTTAGTTTTTTGCTGCAACTTGGGTTGGTTTTAAATACCACATGAAGTTTAGTGGGAAGCTTCATGGCCTTAGAGGAACATAATTTCTTCAGAATGAGCAGATATTTTTGTCCAGGGATAAGTAGGTAATAGCTTGCTTGAATTGGACCTATACCAAATTGTTATGCAAGGTAAGAGAATCTTTAATTCCTCTCCCCATAAGAATTTTAGGATTTCTTTTGCCAAAAGACGTGATCCCTAGATTATTTGTGATTTTCATATTCAAGAGGATTATAGCTTCAGCTCATGGCCAAGTCTGAGGAAGATAGGTTGTTTGTTTATGCAATAATTAAAGAATAAGAGACAT
The DNA here is from genome assembly GCF_964146895.1 of Miniopterus schreibersii. Classification (NCBI taxonomy): domain Eukaryota; kingdom Metazoa; phylum Chordata; class Mammalia; order Chiroptera; family Miniopteridae; genus Miniopterus; species Miniopterus schreibersii. The sequence continues at coordinate 61,199,396 of NC_138106.1, read as the reverse complement.
TAATTTGTCATTTTTCTTTCTTCACCAACCCCAGAGATTCAAATATGTCACACAAATTAAAATTTTTCGTTTACTTTAGATTTATCTTATTATATTTTAAGTCATCTAAAAGAAAAATATAATTTAAATATTTCTGAAATTCTTATGAGGGTACATTAAGTATTGCAGAATACAATAACTGAATTATATTAAACCAATATAATTTGCATTTCTTCTGTGAACCACTGAAAGAAATGGGAAAAGAGAAAAAGAAATTATATATACAAAACAATTAGTGACTTTTTTCTCTTGAAATGGTTTTAGAAAGGAAAGGGAGATGCTTTGCAAAGTTCTGTGGCAACTGGAATTTTACTTCCATTCATTCTTTTCCCATAGGGAGAGAGTGGATGAGACAATAATTGATTTCTTCCAAGAGGAACCATTACCCATGACTCTTAGTGTTCTTATACATCATTAGTCAGGCAAAATAACATTTCCTAAAGGACTTTTAGATTCTCTTGAATCTTACAAAAATGTTTTTCTAGATGTTTTAATTATTTAATTTTGAAATTGTAAGACACAGATAAAAAATGAGATGTTTAAATGGTTGAGGAACAGAGGGTAAAGTAGACATAAAAATTGTCCATCGTAAGTGTTTTTAGCTCATATCCAGATTTTTCTCTTAAACCTTTAAGAGTTTAAAGGTCTGCTTGGTGCTTCTTAATTTAATCTACCACTTGAGCTGAAAGTCTATAGTAAAAAAACTGTAAGGAGGAGGCAGAGCCAGTGAATATGATATAAACATGCAGTTACATATTTAAAAAAATCAATGGACTTGTATTAGAATTTAAACAGTTCCTATTACACTCAGTAGAACCTCGGATACAGTGTGAAATCTCACCATCTTACCAGCATGCATGCTCTGTCTCTGTATGTACATACATTTGTATGTAGATATATTATAAATACATATATACTTTATATGTATTCTTTAAAAATATAAAACATATTTTAAATGGATACATATACTTTTCAAAAATTGTGTTACAGTAAGAACAGGATATAATTTTCTCCTTAAAGTTTCCATCGCACTGTTTTTGCGGGCTTCTACTTTGGGCAGGCTTAGATGGTCTAGGATGGAGAATTATATAAAGTAGAGCTACTTGTCTATAACAGTATAAACGCAGGGAATAGAAGCAAGAAATTACTTGAACAGTGGGACTTTTCCTATTTCAAGCTATTAATAGTATAATGGACACCTTAAATGATTCAAGATCTGTTTCCTGAAATGTAGAACATTGGTTGTCTCTGTTTTTGCTGCATGCTGCTAAGGTGGTGACTAAATTAAGAAATTGATTGCAAGGTATGAAGTTTATTAATAGCACAGGAGAAGCAAATAAGCAGAAAGAGATTACAGAACAGTGCTGATGGTAGTTAGCACTAAATATTAAAACCAACCCCCGCCCACCCTACCACCTGCAGAACTAAATTCAGTGCTGAATATTTGGAAACAGAAGACACTAATAACAAATTTGCTCAGCCCTCCTAAAGTGAGGAAAATGCAAAGCTATGTAAATACTTCCAAAGCTAGGTAAATACTGTGGAAATGATGAAGGCAGAAGGCAGGCCAGTGAGCTCATAATTAAGTTGCCTTGAAGGATCAACAGATGGAATAATGCAGTTCCAAAAAGCATTACTAACACTACCTGAGCCTCCAAGGAACAACACGTGCTGATTCAAAGATTAAACACCCTGACTAGAGTTTCTAATGTTGTTTCCAGAGACATGTCAAACCTTAATGTACCAATGTTGATCCCCCCCCCTTTTCCCTGCCCTGTAGCTGCAAGCAGAGGTTCCGTCCATAGTATCAGAAGGCATGTTTACAATTATAACCCATGAATTTGGCAACACCGATCCTATGTCTCTTTATTTGAAAGAGCATTTGAGTAACCCAAACTCTGATCACTATCAATACAAAATGGCCCTGTTAACCTAGGCAGTCCTAACTTTATTTCATCTCAGCATAACTACTTTTCTGCTGATGAATTAAATAGCAAAGTGTTGTTTCAGGTTGTGTTTTAAGGCCGTGCCCTAGAGAGAAATTCAAGAATCAGCTTAGTCGACAGAGCTGCATTTCCTAGCCTATATTTGATTGAATGTGTTCTGTCCACAAAGTGCTTTGAAGCAAAGATGGTAGATGATATATAACAACTAAATAGACAGACTTATACTGGGGCACTTAGGGCTGGAAACAAAAGAAACATAACCATTTATTGATATTTCCATCAGACTGTTCTAAGGGAACCTAATACAAGAAATGTTGTAAATAAGAGCAGATTCAATTACTCATCATTATTAACAAAAGCAAAAATCAATCATTTGTGCAAATATATTTTAAAAATATTTATTTGATCATCAGGTTTTGCATTAAAAGTACACATATTCATTCATTTTCCTTCACCTCAGCTTTAATGTCATTTAATCTTGTATATTAATACCTTAAAAGCACCTAATTATTTCCTTTCAACATATTTAAATTGTTCTCAACAATACTGATAACCTCTAAAAAGACCAGGAGAAGAAACATCCTGGTGATATCAGTGAGCTCAGAGAATTACTGGAGATGAAAATAAATTCTGGTTTAAGCCACTAAGCTTTTAGGTGGCCTTTATATCTTAAAACCTAACATGGAAAATAATAAAAATTTTAAATCTGGGCAAAATTTTTCAACTTTCCCACATTGATAACAAAATGTAACCAGAAAAAATAATTATATTAGAGCCCAGTCTCCCATGAAATGTTGAAGGAAAAATCACACACTCTCACATTCACACACACACACACACACACACACACACACACACACAAAATGCTATCACATAGAAGTAAGTCATACATTAAAAGGATAATAAATACAAACAAGAGTAGTTCATCCCATGTAGAAACAAGGGGAGTGCAAAGCTAGGAACACAATGAAGATCTGAGTAAGGAGGCAGTCCCACAAATAATCGGAAGGAACAAACTGAAACAACCTTTGGGAAGACAATATGTCAATATCAAAATCTAATATACATATGCTTCTTTATCTAGTAATTTGATTATTTTTGACAGAAAGACTGAAACAAAAATATGGCCTAATTTACACAATATAGATTATTGATTGCAACACTGTAAGTAAGAGTTAACTGAAAAACAAAATCTAAATAGCTATGTATAAGAAAATTATCACATGATTTATAGAAAAAAATTCTTATTAAGCAGGTGTTTAAAATACAAATTAAGTGCTTACATCTCTGAAATTGATTAATGGGGGAGGAATGCTATAAAACACTATAAAATAAAGCAAGTTGTTGATACTATCTACAGAAAAGGTGTATGTGCCTTTTCTTGAATTTTAAGAAGGCTATCCATTAATGCCATTAATATAATTAACAGTGAATGGGATGGAAACAGAGGGAAAGAAGAGAAAAAGTTACTATTCATATTACACATTTCTAGTATTTGTTTTTGTTACATGCATCAATTGCTTGATTTTATCAATATATATCGATAAATACACGTATCAGCATAATATGCATATCAATATATGTCCCATGTTTATGAATTGATCTGAGCACTTTCTGATGTATTTACTTCTTTCCCTTGCATAGCTCTTGTCATCATTTCAGTTATGTAGGCAGGGGTTTTCATAGTATCTCTCTTTTAATAAAATTTAACAAACTTCATTAAATTTCTTAACTATCTATTAAAAGAAACAATATAAATTTGTGTACTTTTGAAACAACAATTTTACTCCTAAAACTATAATGTAGGTAAATGTTTTGCAAATGATAGTTTTATCAATTAGTGAGTGGGGAAATCAATTTATCGGATAGAAATCAACATTTGATAGAAAATATTTAAGAATAGAATAGGATGGAATAAAATAAAATAAAATGGTGACAAAATCAAAGTTTATCAAATGTAGAAATAGTGAACAGTGGATTGGGTAATTTTAATGTTTTTTGGATTTTGATGAAGACATACCTTTAAGATTTTTCCTTTAGATAATGAACCATCATTCAATCAAGATCATGCAGCTACTTTGCCATAGATTATGATGATTGGCTGGCCACACTATACTACCTTATGTTCGGTTTGCTTTATGTATTTCAAGGCTATATTGCTTAGTGCTGAATGAAAACCTAAAACTCTAACAATAAGAAAAAGCTTAAAAACTTACTAAATCAAAATTTTTGGAACCCTTTACAGAGTTGAAGTTACAAGGAAAGTAGATAAACTGTATTCCAAAAGGTAACAAGACTCTTTGAAAAGTAAAACACAGTTTCATTTCCCATAGAGCAAGACAGGAAGAGAGGTATAAGGCAGGCATCTTTATCAAAGCAAATAAGAAGAAAACTAAAATTCAACAAATTAATGAAGACTCAATGTGAACTAATGTAACAGTTTAGAGCACTTAGGAACCCCAGATACAAGGGAATTTTCCACCCACTGACCAGATCTTTTTTACAGGCCTCCACTGGATCCTCAAAGAAAAATGTGGGTAAGTTAGAAGACCTGTCAATGCACCAGGGTGGTGTGGGCATCAAGAGTAGGCCTAGGCTTGAGAGTGGAGCAGTAGCACCTGGAATTAACATTCATGCTTCACAAATACGAGTTGGAGATCTGTTGCCACCCCTGGACAGGTACAAAACCTGTCCACTCATGGAAATTCTCTCATACACCAAACTGTCTGCTGTTAGAGAAGAAGGAGGAAACCTCCCATTCACCAGGACTTGTTGTGACACCTGGCAGGTAAAACTACCCTTGGAGTAGGTCTATTTTAATATGGGTGAAACCCATCTGCCAGTAGAAGAGAGGCAGGATACTAAATATGCTCAAGATCTTAGACTGATACAAGCAGAGTTCATGGCAATGTGGGAAGAGAGAAGTGGCTCAGGGAACATCATTAAGTAGGGAGAATTGGTTGTTTGCCTCTAGGGGAGGAGTAGGAATTCTGAGAAAGTCTCAGTATTACTTGAAATGTTATAATAATATTTGAAAGTAGACTCTTATAAATCCGAGGTTTATATTGTAAACACTAGAGTATGCTTTCGCAACCTTGGCACTATTGACATTTTGAGACTGATGATTTTTTGTTGTTGTTGTGGAGACATGCCCTTGCATTGTAGGATGTTTAGTAGGATCCCTGGCCCCTGCAGTTTAGATGACAGTAGCGTCTTCCAGCTCTGACATCCAAAAAGGTCTCCAAGTATTGCCAAACATTCACAAATGTTAAGAACCACTGGCCTAGGTCAATCATAGCTCATAGATAGATACCTGATAGAGATGATGATAGATGATAGGTAGATAGATAGATGAGATAGATGATAGATAGATGATAGATAGATAGATGATAGATAGATAGATAGATGATAGATAGATAGATAGATAGATATAGATGATAGATAGATGATAGATAGATGATAGATGATAGATGATAGATATAGATAGATAGATGATAGATGATAGATAGATGATGATGATAGATAGATAGATGATAGATAGATGATAGATAGATAGATAGATATAGATAGATAATAGATAGATAGATGATAGATAGATAGATGATAGATAGATAGATAGATGATAGATGATGATAGATGATAGATAGATAGATAGATAGATAGATAGATAGATAGATAGATAGATAGATAGATAGATGGTAGATAGATAGATGATAGATGATAGATGATAGATAGATAGATAGATAGATAGATGATAGATAGATAGATAGATAGATGATAGATGATAGATAGATAGATAGATAGATAGATAGATGATAGATAGATAGATAGATAGATAGATGATAGATGATAGGTAGATAGATGATAGATATAGATATAGATGATAGATATAGATATAGATGATATAGATATAGATATAGATATAGATGATATAGATATAGATATAGATATAGATGATATATAGATATAGATATAGATATAGATATAGATATAGATATAGATGATATAGATGATAGATATAGATATAGATATAGATGATATAGATATAGATATAGATATAGATATAGATATAGATATAGATATAGATATAGATATAGATATAGATATAGATATAGATATAGATATAGATATAGATATAGATATAGATATATAAATATAGATAGGGCTTAATCATTTGCTAATAAAGAAGATAAAGTTGCATTATGAAAAATGATCAATTTTAAAGAGGCAGGAAAGAGAAAAAAGTAACAAAGAATAGATTGGTAAAATAGAAAATAAATAACAGCAGAGTATATTTAAATGGCCTAAGCATCCCAAATCAAGGTTAAGAATTCCATTTTCATTCATTTCAAAGTGCTTCTCGAATTTGGCATCTCAGGCATTGCTGACAGAGTGGTGATACCCGACCCTCACCCCTGAGCTCCTTGTTTTAGCCCTTTTATAGGTCCCCACCCCACGGCAACCACCTCAGTCATCTCAGTTTTTAAAGTAAATCACTTATATTTTCAACAAAAATTCAAGGCTTAATATTATCCATAAAAAAATGTTTTTCTAATACATGTTTTATTTACTCTGGGTTCTCTTCTTAAGCTGAATTTTGACATTTCATCATCTGCTTTTCCCACAGGCTCCACGCAGAGATCCATGAAGGCAGGATTCCTAGTCTCTTTTGTTCAATAATGAAGTTCAAATTGTTAGGACAGTGCCTGTGACAGCACTTGGATCCTAGAATTCAAGGTAAAATATTTGTGGAATGAATAAATGAATAAATTCATGAATAAATAATTAAAATTATGCAGTAATAGGTATTTCCTCTTGAATTTAATCTGCCACCTTATAAGGAAAAAACTTTACCTCTCATTCTATTGTTTTTGTTATAATTTTTATCCCCATTACAGATAATATTTGGATTAATTCATTAACATATAGTTTTGAGTAGAAATTATTACCCAGAATGTAATTATAATTGCCAAGAAATAATGTTCTTTGTTTAATTTAGTAAACAATATTTCTACTCACAAAGAGATTAAAACTTATTTATGGGATATAAAAACTGAATATATCTAGAGAATAGCTACAACTCAGTGTGTCAATCAATACAGAACAATGTACTATAAAAATGAAAGACATCATGTAAGTGGTATAGAAAGTGAATTCAGAAAGAAATCCTAGAAAGTTATTTTCTAATAAAATATTGAATTATGTGTTAGAACATGGATTGTCAGTTCAGAAAAGGAAATGTATTTCTTATATATGAAAAAGATAACACTAAGAATAAGAAGAATTAAGCAAATTTTGTCAAAATGAAGCAAAATGTTAGGGATAAAAAAAGAAAATATGGAAGTGTAAAAAATGATAGAAGTTCAATGCTAAAGTGAGAACATGAAGAACTTTGCCAATAAATCCAAATACAAGGAAAAAACATTTAGAATTGAATTGACAATATCTCAACTGTTTAGTAAATATCAATATTCTCCTTAAATATATAGATTTAGAGCACAATAAGCCAATCCATTAATTGATCTTTCTACCCCAAGGAAATGGCAATGGACACAGACAACAATATGAAGGTTACCAGAGGGGAAGGAGGTGGAGGGAGAATGAACAGATTAAAGGGGATCAAATATATACTAGTGAAGGGAGGCTAGGCTTGAGTGGTAAGCACACAATGCAATATACAGATAATGTATTATAGAATTGTGCACTTGAAATTTATGTAATGTTATTAATCAATGTCACCCCAATAAATTTTATTGTAAAAAGAAATGAAATCCTAAAAATACAAAAACAAAACAAATCACAACTATGATAACTGCCTCCATAAACAAGATATGTAATAAAATTACACATTACTGAGTCAGAGTGAACCATTCATAGGCATGTTGGGCTTCAGCTCAAAAACACGTGGTAACAGGTGGGAATCCAGCTCCTATAGGGCTACCAGTGCTCAGTCCTATGTACAGGACAGGAAATCAGATGTCAGGGTTTAACAGCTCAGGATCTTGAGAAAACCTGCTTGGTTTCAAACCCCAGCTCTATCGCTAGCTAGATATGACCTTGGGCAAAATGAGGAAGTTAATAGGTACCTCACGGGATTGTGTGAGAAAAATTGGGTTGACACATGTAGGGAATTTAGAAGAGTACCTGGACATGAAGTAAGTGTATTAGAACCCGTCCCTCCTCGTCTACTTAAAGATACAACTCCAGCATGACTCCGCTCCTTTCCCAAGTTTATGCTTCTCCGTCATTCCTAACAGCAAACAAACATGTTCACCTCACTCTCCTGCCAATGACCCCATTTCTTGCTCTCCTTTTCAGCAAACTCTTTAGAAGTCTTGCTATGTTAATGTCTTTAATTTATCTTTTATTATTATCTTTTCAGCCCACTTCAAGTATTTTTTCACCTTCATCTCCAGAATGAAACTGCTTTGTCAAGGTCACTAAGGACTGTCTCATTGGGATCCTAAGGTCAATAGTCAGCCCCAACCTGCAACACTTGACCCAGCTCATCCTTTCCTAATCCTTGGTAAGTGTATTTCCCGAATCCTGGCTTCAAGATTCTAATCTCTTATGCTTTTCCCTTCTTACTTCATTGGTTAATCCTTTCTTTATCTTTTTTCAGTTATTTCTTGTCCCCTAGATTACTTTACATGATAGTGATGCAGCACTTACTTCTAGGATCTCTTCTCTATCAGGGCCACTCCTCTGGTCATCTCATCTGATCCGTGACTTTAATGCTGTCTATATGCTGAACAACTCCCTAATTAATGTATCTTAACTCTAATTTTTTTTAATCCTCACCTGAGGATATTTTTCCATTGCTTTTCAGAGAGAGGAGGGAGAGAGAAAGAGAGAGAGAGAATGAGAGAGAGAGAAAGACTGGTGTGAGAGGGACACATTGACTGGTTACCTCCCACACACACTCTCCCGACTGGGGCTGTGGCTCGAGCCTGCAACCGAGGTACACGACCTTAGCTGGAATCACATCCAGGACCCTTCAGTCCATGGGCCAATGTTCTAACCACTGAGCCAAACAGGCTAGGGCTCAACTCTAATTCTTAAGTCCGTTTGCCCACCATGTATCTCCACTTCAATGTCTAAAAGACATCCCAAACTCAACAGATCAAAACTTCAACTCATAATCTCCTCCCCATTTCCGCCCCAGAGTATACTCTATTGTAGCTTTCAGCATTACAGCTGATTACAGTAGATGTCAAATCCAGCCTTCTTTCAGTTATTCAAGCAAGAGAAAGAGAGAGAACTTTGGTTAAATCTTCTCTGACATAATATGTAAAACCCACCAGCAAATTCTGTGGTTATTCCTTCAAAGCATATCTGGAATCTGACTACTCCGAATTGTATTCACTGGTAACCAAACTAGTATGAAGAGTCTTGTCAGGCTACTCTAATAGCTTCCCAACTACTCCCGCTTCTGTGCGCCTATAGTCTATTCTCAGCACTGTGGCAAGTGATTCTCTTACGAGCTTATGGCAAATCATCTGATTCCTCACCACGCCTTGTTCCAGTGGTTTCATAGCTCGCTTAGAACACAGTTAAAGTTCTGTCAATGGCTTATGATGCTCTCACGGTCTACCCAACTTCTTACGTTTAGCCTAACACTCTACTGCGCTGCTGCCAGCCAAAGTGGCCACCTTGCTCATTCCCATATGGGACAGGCACACTCCCGCCTTGGAGTCTCTGCTCAGGTGGCCCCATGAGCACACTTCCCCAGCTCTCCACTGCACTAACCACTTCATCTGCTTCAAGTTCTGCTCAAATCTCAAATTCTTAGTAAGGCCTACCCTGGCACTTTGTTTAATACTGTAGCATGCTCCCAGTTCCACACATCCAGTCTGTCTTTCTGTATTGGCTTTTGTTTTGTTTTTTAATCCTCACCTGAGGATATTTTTTTCATTGCTTTTTAGAGAGAGTGGAAGTGAGGGAGGGAGGGAGGGGAAGAAGAGAGAGAAAAAAAAAATCAATGTGAGAGAATCCAGTGTCTGGGATTGAACCTGCAACCCAGGTACATGCCCTTGACCAGGAATTGAACCTATGACCCTTTAGGGCTTGGGCCAACTCTCTAGCTGCTGAGCCATACCAACCAAGGCTATATATACATATTTTTAATTTATATATTGTATTCTAGCATACCACATAGATTATACATTTATTAAGTTTATCATTTATTATCTGGTTCCTTTAGTACAATATCAGTTTCACAAGGATAGAAATTCTCTGTAGTTGGTTCCTAATGTAGTCAAGTACAGAAAACAGAGTCAAGATCAAGAGTTAATGTTTGAAACTTTTGGAAGCATTTCCATTGAAAGCCATGAATTGGTCAAGGATACCCACTAGGAAAGCTTAAAGCAAACTGAAAATACTAAGCAAAACAAGGAAATTAAAAACCATAATAATTGGTATGATACTTGGAAAAGAAATGCATAAACTTGTTATAATTTATATAGTCATCTACATAGAAAACCAAACTTCAAATTTTCTAACAAGGGAATTTATCCATATTGCTAGATATAAGATTAACATTAAAAATAGTGTTCTTATGTGCCAGTACTGACCATTTAAAAAAGTGTAATAGAAGATAGGAAGAGGGTTGAGAGGATGGGTGAGAAAGGAGAAAGGGTTAGGAAGTACAAAGTGGCAGTTATACAAATAATCAGGAGGTATAAAGCACACCATAGGGAATATAGTCAATAACACAGTATTAACTATGTATGGTGTCAGATAGGTACTAGATTTATTAGGGAAATCACTTCATAAGGTATATAAATGTCTAATGACTATGTTTTACCTGAAACTAATATATTTTATGTGAACTGTAATTGGAAAATAAATTAATTTTTTTTTAAATTTTTGTTTGTTTTTTAAATATGTCTTTACTGATTTCAGAGAGAGGAAGGAAGAGGGAAAGAGAGAGATAGAAACGTCAAAGATGAGAGAGTCATTGACCGGCTGCCTTTTCCATACCCCCGACTGGGGATGGAGCCCACAACCCTGGCATGTGCCCTGACCAGGAATAGAACCGCGATCACCTAGATCCAAGGTTGGTGCTCAACCACTGAGCCACACCCGGCTGGGCTAAGTTAATTTTAAAATTAATAAGTGGATGGAGATTTCTACCTTCAAAAAATATAACAAAATAAATACCATTTACAATTACAAAGAAAAATAGAGAAACCTACAAGTTACATAAGAATGAAGATAGTAGAAGTATAACAACTTTATGAAGAAAAGTATTAAATATTATTGAAAGACATCTTAAAATGCTGGAGTAAATTGAGAATAATATATAAAATAAATGCTACTGTTTCTATTAATACAAAAACAATTCTGTTTTTATTTCAGCTTCTTGAAGTTACTCCCCTCCTCTACCCTTCTGATAGGGCTTTTAATCATGCAAATACTCTGAATTTTTGCCAGAAGAGACATTAAAGGAGCTCTCATAGTAGGTTTACTCTATTGTTTTATGTTTCCATATGACTTTGTATTTCAACTTTTTAAACACATTATCAGTTTAATTTCTAATTCAATGTTTGTCTTTTCCATTAAACTATAAGATCAATCACCATTTGTTCATCATTATATCCCCAAGGCTCAACACAATGCTTGGGAAATAGTAACTTAAAATTACTTACTTATTTACTCCATTCATTCATTCATTCATTCATTCATTCATTCATTCATTCATATTGTGTTTGGGTTTTAAACATTCATTTAATTTAAATACAACACATTTTACACATCTGCTAAGGTTAATGAATAATAAAAATACTAGTCAAAGTTGTTTGGGTTTTATGCTTTATTTTTATATAGTTCGATTAATTGACTGAAGAGAAATGAACTATGGGTAACTTTATACTGAAAATTCCCCTGCTATTTAAGCAAGTCCATGCATAGAAAGGATATTTTATCTTATTTCTTTACACCATAGGAAAGCAGTGTTTACACCATTTTGAGTCAAGAAAAACTGAGCTACACTGGCAGATAACATTCAATAAGCTGGGATGAATAAAAACTGGTTTGAAAAATACATACCCAAATATTGTAGCCTCAAGTGTCACTATATAAGAAAGGCTGAGATGAACATTTTTCAAGCACCATTAATAATCTTATCAGATGCTTGTGCCACTTAGAGGGCTAGAGCAATTCAGCAATTTACCACACCTACCACTAATCTTTCATTTTCAATGCTATTTACTCTGATGTAGAGTATTAATTAAATCAGTTCTATACAGATGTAGTCTCAGGAAGCTCTAAAACAAACACTTGAAGTAGTCCCATATTAATATCAAGTTCATCTACAAAATCCCCTGAGTACCTGAAGAATACATACTTCAGGTTCTGAAAATATTAGGTGCTGACATTTCAATTTATTCAAGTATTTTGTTTCATTTCATAATCTGTTTTTATGCACTGCTTCTTCATCTTTAAAAATGGGAGTGAGTTGAAATTAATTGCTCAGTTGCATGAGTCTTCATAATTACAAAAATCTCATGTGGTTTATAAAACATACTCCATTTTAAGAGATGCTTGTAAGTGATAAAAAATTGACTGCAATATGTTTTTATGTATGAATGCCCCTTTAGTAAAAAAAAAAAAAAAAAGTCTTCTGAACTTTGGCCAATTATAATAAAGGCATAACCATATCCTAGATGTTGTGGACTTTCAATTTTCCTTCAGTGTTCAATCGTAGAGGCATAATCACCGTCTTCAGAAAGTCCATTATTTTAGTAAGTTCTCCATGACAAGCATTTTCTGAGAACCTCTAAAGCATGCACATGTTTTCCTCCAATCCCTCCTGCTCATCCCCACAGGCTTCATTTTGGATTGCTGATGTTTCCCAAACCTGCAAGCCACCTCCTGGTCCCACGAAGGGGCTTTCTGAAGCTCCTGTCACTCACAAAACAAACATTGTTAACGAGCTGCTTTTTGCATTCCTCAAAACATGCCATAATATTTTAAAGATGAAACCATAATATTTTAAAGTATTTTCACTGGAGGAATAAGAAAAGTAAGCTATGAGAATAGCTCATGTTCCAGCCTCGCTCTCGGCAAACTGACACAGAAAAAACCAGGTCAGCCTCTGCCAAAGTCATCTCCCCCCATGAGGGTCACAGTACAACTCTGTCTCCAACCCAAAGACAAAAAGAAATTCTGCTCCTATCCAAGACTTGACCGTTTTTCACCCCAGAATGCATTCCTTCTCTAGAGGGAGTTTTTAATTCTTTTAAAGGAAATTCCCATCTCCATCTACAAAAGAGAAACTGGGAATTAGGATAATCATACTACTCGATGTTATTTTCTATATCTGGCTTTTAAAATACTAAATAGCATTACATGTGGCATCCTAATAAAGCAGCACATGTTGGACTGTGACGGCCTCGATCCAGCTAAGTTTCCTTGTACTATGGGACAAAGACACTCTCTGACTTAAGTATCTTTCCTGGAGTGATCTGTTCTTCCAATAAATGCAAATAAATGTTAGAATGTAAAAAACATTGTATCCCAAGGACAAATAATAGTTTTTAGTCGTGAGATAGCATAAATCCAGATTCAATAAAAAAAATCCATTTCTCTATCTCAGCAGGGATACAGTTTTGCATAAGACAAACCAACCTTTCTTATTAAACAGTACACATCTTGGTTGAAAACAGCTGCATTTTGATTCCCTCTCTTCTTCAGGGCTACCCTAAGGACGGGGTAGATATTGCTTTATGTATGCGTGAGTGAAAGAGCAAACCAGAGTAGTAAGTTCCCTAGTCAATACACACAAACACAAAGTTCCTTTTTAACCCCAATTACTGGGACTTCCGGCAAACGCAAAGGGGCAGCTTGTGTCTTAGCATTTTACAATTAAATCTTCATTATACACTCACACGAAAATATTCCAAACAACCCAATAGTCAGTGACTCTGTTTATCCCCAGAGAAAAGCTGCATACTTCTTCTAACTTCTATTACTTTCCTTCCTGGCCACTTCTAATTAACCTCTTTCCTTTTAAATCTTGTAAATCATTAAGCAATTAATCACTCACTGCCTTGGAAAATCTTTTCTATTGTTTCCCAGTATAGCTTTTAATCACACATTACTGTCTCATTTCTCCAACTCAGTTGTGTGCTTGGCGGGTACAATTGTGGAAGGGGAACAGATTTGTGTCTTTCAAATTACCTTGAACTGTTTCTCTGCACTCAATAGGCAACCAGTAAATATATGCTGATCCTATTCTATGAACATGTTCAGAATAATATAGTCTCTACTGTCTTTTATTACTCCCATCATATCATACACAAGTTATCTTCATTTTGATACAATTGAATATTAAATGTACCATCTTAGTTAATGTCATCATCCTATCTCCTAAGTTAAAAATAATTCCAAGTTTTTGTTTGTTTGTTTGTTTGTTTTTGTTTAAAATATTACAGGTGTCCCTTTTTCTCCCCAATGTCCCATTCCACCCTGTCCCACCCCTCTCCCCAGTCCCTCTCCACACCATTGTCCGTGTCTTTGGGAATAATTCCAAGTTTTAATAACTCTTTCTTTCTTATTGTACCTGACAAAATTTTACCTGACAAAAGCCTGTGTTACTTTACCTCTCTCTTCAGTTTCCCTGTCTTTCCCTTAGTTTAGGACTCGCCCGAAATATTCTAAGGACTGCTAGTAATTCCCTAAACTTCCAGGCAATTAACATAACTGTTCATCATTCCTACTAATCGCATCAAAATACTGCTGAACATAAAATTGAATTTGTCACCCTCTTGTTTGAAGCTTTCCAGCATTTTTCTATTATAACCTTAGTTTGGCATCAGCAATCTGTTACCAGACTAATGGTGTTCTTTTGCCTGCCTGCTTCAAAGTCCAATGATTCACAAACAGGAGCTTTCAGCAAAGAAAGTAAGGATTTATTTTTAAATAAGCCCACACCCAGAGATAGGGTAGCTAATGCTCAAAGACCTGGCTCCCTGATGGCTTCCAAGGATGGGTTATATATGTGAAAAATCATTAATCATGGTGACAGAGGAAGTTAGGGTGGTGGTCAGGGTCATGGTCTCTATTGATTGGTTGGTGCTAGGGGAAAGGGTAGTTGGTCAGAGCATCTGGTCCTGATGTGAGCCATGGCTTCGATTCATCTGGTTTTACCACTTTCCTGGGTCTGGACCTAAAACACAACTGAGGCCTACATGTTATCTCTAGTTTGACTGAAACCTGTCTCTGTGGTCAACAGACCCAAGGCTTTGCTCCTAAGATTATATGATGCTGACCAGAAGAGCCTCATAGTCCTGAGGGCTTAATGATTAAGGGAGGGACATGCAAGGGAGAAGGAGACCAGCGAGGCAGGGTGCTGGATCAGGTCAATTTGAATCAAAAGGAATAAAAGGAGAAAAGGTCATAGTAAAAAGATAAAGTTTCTAGTCCATTACAGATCTTGATGATCTGGTACCATTGTTTTCTCCAGTCTGACACCCACCAAATTATATTATACACAGTGCATCCTGCCACATTGAAATGCCTGCTTCCTCCTGGATACAACACTTATTTTGTGCATGTATAAACAAAAGCAGGTCAGCATGTTTTGTTCCTGAAAAATCTCAGTAGTCCTTTGAAACACAGGTTAAGTATTACCTGCACTACAAATGCATCCAGAATTAGGAACAGCACTCTACTTTGCACTTCCATAGCACTTTGTTCATAACTCCATTATAGTACTTATAATGTTTATTGTTTTAATTTGCTTATATGCCTTTTTATCCTTGGTCATCAATAAAAATGACTACATGTTTATATCCCGCAAACTTAGCTCCACTTCCTGGAAACTCATTGGTCTCATCATAGAAAAAACAAACAAAACATACAATTCTAAGTAATAAAGATATGTTGAAATTTCAACTCTGTCATTTTATTCAAATCTAAGATTCAACATTGACCAGCTATAAGGAAATAATTAACCTCCCTATAAATGCAATTATCCATAATGCAGAGCTTATAACACTTATCTAATTGTATGATCATAATTGTCAATGCATTTTTATATCTGTATATGGTAAGTTTCCCTTAAATAAAAATTTTTATTGTATCATGTTAGCAAATGGTTGAATAAATAAAGTCTTTAATTTCCATATTTCCATTATCTTGCTATGTATTGAGCTTCTGCTCAAGAAATTTGCACCCAAGAAATAATAGATATAAAATTATCTCTCCTGCTTTGATGTAAAAAGCTGAAAAGGATGTTGCCCCCTCGACAATTTTTAAAAGCTGAAAAAACACAAAATCACAACTTCTCAAACCTATCATAAAGCAAAAGTTATAAGGCTTTTAACCAGATAAATTAAGCAGGTAAATTCCAAAGAGAGATAAACTTCTCCAAAGGGAAACAAGGCACAAAAACTGTCATATCTGTGGCTGAGCAGAGGATAAGAAAATGCCATCTATCAAGTAAAGAGGTAAGAAAAAAATAACCAAAATTGTATTTAAATGCAAAGTCCAAGTGTAGACAAGTTTGTCAACTTGTAGCAACTGAGTCCAGAACATAAGGAAAGTCTTCACTCATTTGCAAAACTTTCTCATAGGTCCCTACCAGGTGAGGCAAGGAAGATTGGGAGAACATGAGCTGGGAGTGAGCGATGCAGAAAGAACGCAGATAAGTATGAAGAGGTACTGGAGCTGGGAGGGAACAGTAATTAAACACTGCATATTTTTCTAGACCTTCTCTCCTATGAAGCGAAAATTTTCAGCGTGCTGATATAAGAACAGCAAAGTCTGCCACACCCAGAGCATAGAAAAAGATCTTGTGGCTGGGAGAAGAACAGGAGAAAAAACTTTTTACTCTAGAAGACAACAGGATAGCAAGATGGCAAAACACTGTCTTGGGCCTAGAATCTTACATTGATATCAGATAGTAATCTCTTATTGCTACCTGAGAGAAAGGAAATTTCTATCAAAATGAACCACGAATGTAAGACAATGTTTGTTATGAAAATGAGGGGCAGGAATGCTGAGAAAACCATGTTCCCAAAGCCAAGGCATACATGGTCTTCATAACTATGAGGCTGGATTAGGAAAAAAAAAAGAGACAGAGAGAGAGAGAGAGAGAGAGAGAGAGAGAGAGAGAGAGCAGAGATCCCTGACTCAAGAAGAATCCTAGTACGTAGCAACAAGCAACAGCAGTGTGCTGTGGGTGCTGAGGCAAGGGCATGGAGAGACCACCTGCTCTGGAAAAGGGGGCAGGAAGAGCTGAAAGCTGAGGATGAAGCATATATTCTGAGAAAACTCATCCAACAACACAAACTAAACTTTAAGAAAAAGACAAAAGCAGCACAAATTAAAGAAAACTCAAACAAGGGGAGTAATAAGATAATCATAAAAATAATAAAACCCACATCCAGCTCTACTCTTGACTAGATGCACAGAACCCCACACCTCACAAACAACTTGGCAGAAAAAGAAGCATGACTTTTCCAGGCATAAAAATTATTGACCTCTACTTTTACTATTCTGACACAATGTCATGCAATTAATCAAAGATTAAAAGGCATTAAAAAAAGAAGAATATGGAAGGGAAAAAAGAAAACCAAAGGGAAAAAATACATAATAAGCTGAACCAGAATAAGAAATGACCATATGCTGTAACTCTCAGACAATGATTTTAAAGTAAATATGACTGAAATGTGTGTGTTTTTTAATTTATAGGGAAAAAACAGAAGAGAAAACATGCATTAACAGATGGAGAATTTCAACAGAGAGTGAAAAGTATATAAAAGATTCAAGTGCAAATGCTGAAAATATTTTTAAAAGATACACAGATTTCATTTGGCAAGTTTATTAGTAAATTTAAAACAGTTAATAGAAAAAAAAATAGTAACCTTAAAGATAGGTCAATAAAAATCATCCACACTGAATCTAAAAGAAAAAACACACACAGAAAAACAAACAAACAGGGAGGGGAAGTGCAAAGAGGTTATCCAGAAACTGTAGAAAATGTGGTAGTTTAACAAATGTATGCTTCGAGTTCCAGAAGGAGCAGGAAAAGAATGGAACAGAAAGAAATTTAAAGTAATAATGGTAATGAGAGTTTTCTAAAATACTGAAAGGCATAAATGGCATATTTGAGATCCTGTTTAAGATAAAATCTCTCTCTCTCTCTCTAACACACACACACACACAGGCGCACACAGACAGCATGCAAAAAACTTAAAGGCAGGTAAAGAGGGAAAAAATGCACATTATATACAAAGGACCAAAGATTTGTACAACAGCAAACTCCTTGCTAGGACTTTTTCAAGTCAGAAGACATTTGAGGGATATCTCCAAAGTAGTTAAAAGGAAAAAGTCTCTCATCCCAGAATCAAATGCCCAATGAAAATGTGTTTCAAAATGAAAGTCAAGACTTTTAAACCAACAAAAACTGAGAGAATTCATTTTCAGCAGATTTATGATGTGAGAAAAGTTAGAGAAAATTCTTTAGACAAGTAATTATGACACAAAACAGCAACTGGTTTGAGTTCTGAACATAGTAGAAAAATAAAAGTAAGTTTAAAAGAGGAATTTTTCCTTATCTTTAAACATTTTAATAGATCATTTACAGTCTAAAAAATAACTAGTAAAAACATTTTTTGGGACTTACAAGGTATATAAGTAAAATGTATAATAAAAATAATACAAAAGATGTGAGAAATTGGCAATATTGTAAATTTCTAACAATATATGTGAGTGCTATCATGTTCCTGGAAGATTAGTTGTGATATAGTAAAGATATCTGTTGTCAATCCTAGTGCTAAAAATTTATCAAGAGGTATGCCAATGAGAAAAGGGATCATAAAAATAAGCAATTAAGCCAAAAGCAGGAAGAAAATTATACAAAAAAAAAAAAAAGAGAGAGATAGAGAACAAATAACAAGACAGTAGATTTAAATCCAACTATGAATGTTATTACACTGGAATGTTATTACATTGAATGTGATCAACCAAAGTAAATGGTAGAGATCATAACATTGGATTAAAAAACAAAAACCAACTAAATTTTGCCTATATCCTGTTTAATATTTGGATATTTCAAGTGAATATCCAAATATAAACAGGGAAAAAGTAAAATAAAAAAAGTAAAATATTGAAAAATATACTGTACAATCAATTTTTTAAAATGGAGTGGCTATATTAAAGCCAAACAAAATTGACTTCAGAACAAATGATAGGAATAATCCAACGTGTCAAATGATAGGAATGCAGAAGAGCACAGATAAAACTTCAGAAACAAATGATGCCACCACTGAAATTTCTGAGACGAAAGAGGCCCTTCTGACTTACTATTTGCACTTCTAAGCATAACTATTGAGGTCACACCAGAGTGTGAGCATATACCAAGTGGCATTCCATAGTAGTAGAATGTCAAGTCAAGATGATTCCAGGTGGAACAGTATAAATTAGGTAGTAATATATTGAAAGTAACTTCTTGCTAATTTAGAAAATGGATTCAGTTCAGATAAAGACTAATTCCTCCTCTACCTTAAATGATACATTAAACATTGCCTCCTTCCTTTATTTTCCAATTAGTTTTATCTTGCCACCTTTCCTCTTTAGCAATGACTGTTAGGATATGTTATTTCTCAAATTTCTCTAACTCTGACAACATAAAATCTTTCACAGTGCAATGAACTAGAATAGAAATTCATAAAAAATTCATTTATCGACCTCCTGTTAATTGCTGTCTGCTTAAGGAGCTCAGAGTTAAACACAGAATGTAAAAAACAAACTACAGTAAGTTGTGGTAAATACAATAACAAAAGGCTGTGCAAGGCACAGGTGTGGCATCATGCACAACTAATTCTTCCAGGCCACAGCAGGCTTGTTGGACACATCAGATGAACATTTATTGGACATTTACGTGAGTCTGCCAGGAGGACAAGTGGTGGCAGGACTTTCCAAGCAGAAGAAATAGCATGTGCAAAGACAGGAGGCTAAAAACTGCATGATGCTTGGTATTTGATAAGTCACAAAGTATAATTAGGGGAATAGTAGGAGATAATAAAAGAATCAGATCCCAAAGTGCCTTATATGCTATATCATGGCAATATAAAGAGAATGAAGTGCTTTCATCGACAGAGAAATGATTAGTCAAACATTTTTTTTAAAGATCATATTAGCAGTAGTGTGAAGAATGACTAGAATAGAGAAAATTTAAAAACAAAGAGACTGCCCTAGCCAATTTGGCCCAATGGTTAGAATGTTGGCCCCTGAACTGAAGGGTCTGGGTTTGATTCCAGCCAAGGGCATGTACATGGGTTGAAGGCTCAATCCCCAAGCCTCAGTCAGGAGCGTGCAGGAGGCAGCCAATCAATGTGTCTCTCTCACATTGATGTTTCTCTCTCTCTTTCTCTTCCTTCCACTCTGAAAAAGCAATGGAAAAAATATCCTCAGGTGAGGGGGGAAAAAACAAAGAGACAATTTCAGTGTCAATTTAATTATCTCATCATAAGATGACAAAACCTAAAAAGTGGCAATGGCATAGAGAGACTAGTTTTGAGAATATTTAGAGAAAGTACAATTTTATGACTGATTAGCTATATACAATGAGCACAGGTAGCATTTGGAATGGCTCCTAGATTTTACTTAAGGCACTGAATGACTGGTGAGTAACTATTCAATATGGGATGTACAGAAAGCATGCATTTGAGTACAAAGATAATTAGTTCAAGTTCGGAAACCCTGAATTTAAAGTGACCACAGAAAATACAGGTAGAAACGAAAATAGGCAGAGAGTATTTGGGGTTACTACATAATTTGGAACCCACTAATCAACAAAATTCCATGATTATATTCTTTATTAATGCATATTTTCTATGAACAGCTGTATAATAATATGTGTTAAAAGCATAGACTCTGAAGCCAGACAGCCAGGATTCCTATTCTTGCTCTGCTACTTTGGGGCTGCATGAACTAGAGCAATTACTTAACCTTTCTATGCCTCAGTTTTTAAATCTGTAAAATGGAGATAATAATGATACCTATTTCATAAGGATGTTATGGGAATTTAATGAGTTTTATTAGCACCTGACATGAGGTGAGGCCAGTACCCCTGCTAAATAAGATAAATAAGGCTTAAAGAGAGAAACCATTCATTTCAATGTGATATTATTCTGACCTGGTATAGACACAAACAATAGACTACATTTTGTCTTGATCGTATACCATAAAGACAGAAAGGGGTTTTTGTTCTTAAATATTTTGTGAAAAGGTGATAGAATACTTGAATCACGTGCTTCTAAAGAAGTAAGGTACATAACTTAACCTTGTTAATTTGTTTTTTTCTATTAATTGTGGTGTGGTTTACAGGAGATAGAAATCTTAAGTAGTTTGTTATTTTTCATAAAAGATTATCATGTTTGAAAAATATATTTTTTAGAATTTAAAATTAGTTGAATATAACATTAGAGCATGGAAAAAATACCATTGTTTTAGGCTCATAAAATTCTGATTGGAAGAATCTAATTTTAAATTCAGTGAAAATGTACCAGGGGTTTTCTCCCAGGCTCGCTCTATTGTATAATCCAAAAGAATAGTTCATGAATTGTTTTTCTGTCATGTTGCCTTTTCACCATCCTAAAGATCAATATATTCTTCAAAATGCCTCTAAACTCCACTCTTTTCACTCTTTCCACCTCTTTAACTAACTTCTGCTTCTTGCCCACCAGTCTGTTTGTTTTTGGTTTTGGGAGTTTTTTTGGCATTTAATTTTGCTGTCTTCCAACGTCACTAGGGGTGAAATTTCTGACTCTCCTGGAGATGTCACGTGAACGTGGAAAATTATGGAAAAAAACCCCACACTTTTGGAATAACTTTATTTGAAATGCTGCAATTGTAAAGCTGAGTCTGAACATATGTTGTAATTCCAAAATTGGAACTGATTTTATCTAAATTAATGGCACCTTTGGGGGAAAGAATCATGTGACTGGCTAACTTTTCACTTCAACTCATATCTAGAAGGTTATCTGAGTTTAGCGAGGAGTGATTGGGTTTCTGGAACCTTTTTCTTGGTATTTGAAGTAAGGAGTAAGGAGAAGAAGAGAGCAGAATATAAGGGGGGAAATCAGTTTTTTGGATACAGTCTACACTGTTTAGTGGTTTCATCTTTGCATAAAACGCACTTACTTATATAAGTTCATATTTTCTTATGGAGTAAGTTAGTAATTTGGCAACACTTTCTTGGCTAATTGTCAATGTAATATAAAACAATAGATATGATGAACAAAATGTCATTTTTTAAACATTCTAATTTTAAAATAATACAGTGATGACATCTTTGCCAGATACTGACTACACGAAGACCCCAACGTTAAAGTATAGACAGGGTGATTAAAAACCTTGACTCTCTCATAATGTAAGTTTAAAATAGAATTAATGTTACTTATGTTGAGGAATAAATTTGTTTCCATTATAAAAATTTAGCAGGCTTTTGGAGAATAATTTTCTTGGTCCAAGTCTCTTTTAAAAAGCTGTCCAAATGAGCATGAAATCATGCCATCTTTTTATAAATTTCTCTGTAGCTAGCAAAAGCATTCAAAATCATTTCATTTGTTCAGATGGTGAGGACTCTCTAAAGGGACTTAGACCTTTACTGCAATCACCAGCACCTGCAGAATTTATTCTGGGCCTCAGCACACACCTGTGAGCCTCTATCCATCCACATCAGAAAGGTTGCTTAAGACCAGGGCAGAGGGATTAGAAACCTCGTCATGGGATTTGCTATCATATTTCCACTGCACATTCAGGGTTCTGAATTTCTAGTCCCAATTCGTTCACTACTTTTTCCTTCATGATTGCTTAAGTCCTGAACTCTATACTTAGACACTGTTATAGCTTAAGCTGGCTCTTAGTCTTCATACATGACATTGTGGATTCTGTCTTTGATGGTTTAGTTTGAATATCTGGCAGGTACATTTATATTTAAAAGAAAAATTATTTACTCCAGGAGATATGCTTATTTACTCCAGGATGATAATTATTTACAAAACTCCCCTATATACATCGTTGAATTTAATCATCATAACCATTCAATAAGGTGGGCTATCAGCCTTGTGCCAAAGCCCTGCATTTATCTTTCTTCCCTTTCTTCCAGGGCTGAAGCCACTTTGGGTTCCCATTTATAGACCAAGGTTCAGTTCAATCAACAGTGATAAGAAGTAAAATTTTATTTTATTGAAGGTCAAAATTAAGTTATGTATCACAGGCTCAGTAATTCAGCAAAAGTATCTGGGTTTTCTTGTGTCCCAAACTCATTTGTATATAAAAAGAGTTTTTAGTTTGAGAAAAGCCTAACATATTCTTGTCCCTACAAAGCTTCAGTCAAGAGTTTACCCCGTACATAAATGTGTGCATGTGATTGGTTCCCCTCTATTATTTCTTTCTATTTACTCAGCTCTCTACTTCATGGCCCCAAAATTTAGGTCCTGCCCTATACCCCAGGTATTGAGAGGTTACCTATCTCATGTAAGAACTCCTCCCAGGAGGCAGGCTGCTTTTCACTGTGTTTCCTTTATGTGCTCCCCAACTAGAACCCTAAAGACTGTGAATTGGTATCTGGAAACTAATGGACCCTTCCTGAATGCCCAATTGTATCTATGACTGAAATTCCTTGTTAACTTCACACCAGCCTGCATCCAAAGTGCATCTAGATACATTGCACTCACAATAGTAAAATAATAATAAATACTTAAAGTTTTTGTTATTTCCCAGGCACTTTTCTAAGCTGTTTACACGCAGTAAATGTTTAATCTTCAAAATAACATCTGAGATGAAAACCATTATTGTATAGATAAGGAAGCTGAGGGAAAGATATGGTTAATCAAATAGGAAATAGTGAGCTAGATTTTTTTTTTTTTTTTTTTAGTAAAGGGTGAGCTAGGTTTTAATCTCAAAGTTGTATTTTTTCTGGAGTTCATGATCTTAACCAAGATACATTAAATCATTTGGGGGCATGACCTTTGGATATTGTAACTTGAATATCTGCATTTCCCATGCAGGGGAGGGCACTATCACCAGTCTGTGCCTAAGTCTCTTTTTTTGGTATATTATTTCCAAATATGGTCATAATAATATCTTCCATATTGCATGCCTTCTGCATTAGACTTCATCACTCCTCTCAGGTGGTTGGTCTAATTTTTATCTTTGTGACTTGCTTTGCCCAATAAAATGTGGTGGAAGGGAAACTGTAGGATCTCCAACATTAGATGGTAAGGTCTTTGTGGCTTCCACATTCACATTATTGAAATTGCCCCTCTTGGGATGCTGCTCGAGACCACCAGGCGGTGGGAAAGCCCAAGTCAGCTCCATGGAAAGGCCCTGTGAAGGAAATTGGGTCAACCTAGTTATCAATCCAGGCAAGCCTTTCCCCTAATCAATCTCAGAGCTAGACACAACACTAACAATCTAGGTCAAACCAGCAAAAAACTCAGTCAACCCGCACAATCATGAGGAATCAACTGTATTTCTGTAAGATGATAAATTTCAGGGTGATTTGTTATGCAGCATTAAATAACTGGAATGCATTCCTAGTCCGGAGGTGCCTGGATTCCAGCTTACCTCACACGTGAGCTGCCCTGAAGAGCATAGACATGAATTTTAAAAAATATAAAAAAGAAGCCCAGAGTGAGTTAATAATCTGTATTTGTGAGAAACAAAGCCTAGACTTCAACCCTGGTATTCTAAATTCTAAGTGCCATAGATTTATTAAATCTTAAATGTGACTCCCCTACATCAATTTACTATCTCCACCACTCTCTAACCAGTTTAGGATTAGGCCATTGCATTTTACCTGAGACATTTTCCAGAGATGACCCTTACTGGAAAGCCCAGTGCGACGGCTGGGCTGACACCATTAATCTTGGAACAGTCCTCTGAGAACTACAGTGAATGCTTTTGGATACAAAAAGAATAAAAGGAAGAGAGTTTTCCCATTGACAACCAGCCTTAAAATAGCAAATTTATAAACATTTTTTACTTTTGTCTTCTCTAAGTCTTTAGTTTATTCAAAAAAACAGGTGAAGTTCATGAAAAGTTAAGACTTACTAATTGGTTATTATTCCCTTATCTACAGCCTATTTTTACCTCTTGTTCACAAATATCAGAATCCTTCAAATGTCTTTCAAAGGTCATAGAAAAACAATTTAGTCTTTCACATAGAATGTTAAAGTAAACTTCTGAGAAGAATTTTGTATTCTCACAATTCAAAGGGTGTTGGCTTGGAATAGACAAAATTCTATAAGGAATGGGTTCTAATTAATTAAGCATCATTACATAAATAACATTAGGACAACTAGGAGACTGACTATGAAACCATGCAAATCTGTAAGGAATAATTAAATTTCATTGAAATTTTTGTGAGATTTTATATTCCATACTAAAAGATTACTTGTTAAAATGTTTTTACATTTTAAGAAAACAATATAGAAAAGAGTAATATATTGTTTTCATTTTTTTCTAGATTACCTTTATTCTATCACAATTTATAAACTTTAATCAAAAGTGATCATTTGTCTTAAGTATTCTTGAACAATTTCAAAAAAATGTATTGTTTTTCTAAATGAGATGTACTAAGTATAAAGCTAAATGTGATACAGGTTTTCTATTTTTGCATTTATTTTAATTTTTTAAAAAATAGGGTAGGTCAGATCATATAATAACATTAATTCAGAAATTTTGAAATTACCAATATAGCCTCATCTCCTCATGTTCCAACAAAAACCATGTGTGCTATCCCCTCTTTGAACAATAACATTTTTGTGGCTGATTCTCCCTTATTATTTAATGTTAAATGGAAAAGCCATCCTAGCAAATCACTTTAAATATTATTATGAATAAAAAATCATATGCTCACATAGTCATAATGATGAAGTTGCTATAAATGATGCATATATTTTTAAGCAATGTCACCTAAAACTAATAAAGATAAAAATGCACATTTCACATGCACACTCCTGATGGAACCACAGATAAATCACTTCCTCTATTTGTAGCTCAGTTCCTGATCTTCAGTTTTCTTCCCCAAAGCACTTGCTTAAAAATACTGTACACTCATATACTTCTGTGTGCAACATCAAAGATTCGTGTGGAAAGGGTGATGTAAGTAACCGGTGTTCTACATGTATGCAGGTTTATAATAAAAATTAAATAAAATTATGAAAGGTTTTATATACTGTAGAGCACTCCAAGAGTACACTGTTAATCAAATTATTTAGGACCTAATAATAACAGCAGCATTTAGATATTCTTCAAACCTTTATCAGTAATTTCAATCCAGATTGCTGTCAGTCAGCTCCACGCAACTCATTACCCTCTCTAACATACCACAGTTAAGAGTGGATTCCAATTTTAACATTGCCCACCCTCCCTCATCATTCTGACACCCATTCCATGCCCTGTTCTTACAGGGTTGAGTGCTTAATTGGCTTTCAACTGGGGAGTTAGCAGCTATTGCCTAATATTTTGTAAGACAACTTGCAATTTAATAGGGACAATTTTGAAAACTATAAACTTTTCACACCAAAGGAGTGAGTCTGTAAAGGTGAGAAGACAGGCTGTTGGGACTTCCTTTAGTACGATAATTCCCACTTGAAACTCCATCAGCCCCTCAGACATGGATAGAATGCTGTTCTGCTTTCTCCTGAGACAGAATGCTCTGGCAAGGCTTCCACTAATCCTCTCCCACTGATGACACTTCTCACTTGAGAAGCATCTCTTATTTATTGTTAAGAGGCGAGGCAATTAAAATGTAAGCAAGCTCATGAACAACTTTAAAAAACAAATAGAGATAAATTATACCAACATGCCAAGTAGTGAAAAGCTGGGCAACTCTGTCAAAGATCTATGAGCCTGAAGAAGTGGGCACTTAACTTACAGTTTCTTCTTGTCAGTGTGGTCTTTCTTACCCGCCATATGTCAATTTCCTACCTACTAAATAAAACCTGGGTGGGCAGAAGGCAAAAATGTGATGAGTCTGGGGGAGAGTTAATGATTTGTGACTCAAATAAGGCTTAGCTTCAGAAGGTCTTTGAGGTTCACATCGGATCATGCCCAGTATGAACAAGAACAGATGGCACACCAGCAGCAGACAGGGCGGCGGCACTGGGGGATTAGCAAGCGTGGCATCACTGTAAGTGTTCAGAAATGGAGATTAAAAACTTCCAGGCTGGCAGATACTTTCTCTGCTCCTGTACTTTAAATGTCATATAACTTCACCCCTGCTAAACATGACAGCTGATGTTTCAATTCCCGCTGGATTCTGCCTTGCAATATCATTGCAAGAAATGTGGAAACCATCAAGGTATCCTGCCTGTCAACATCAGCCTGATCTCGAGCAGGGAGAAATATAACAATGACTTTGAGCCAAAATATCCATGAAGAGAACATTGACAGCCTTCTTTGGGGTTAATCTTTGGAAGTTACTCTTTACATACTTTCTACACCCACCTCTCAGCCGTGAACATAAACCTTGGAATGTGTGCTTAGGAATGAGAAGGAACCTGGGTGGCTCAAATGGAAACCAGACAGAGAACAAAATGAAAACCAGACTGTGAGCTTAATTGATATGATGGAACTCCGCCTTTCTGTTCTCTTTTGGTTTTACTTTCATGATCTCTTTGAAAGTGTCAGTGCATCTGCTGCTGGCAGAAGTGTGTTGTGCGATAAGAGAAGGTGGGAGTAGCCAAAGATGAGGGAAGAATCTGGAATAAATGCTGGACAGTCAAATACAAATGTTGGGGATCAGGTAGAAGAAATTCAATACTCAGGTTACTTTTCAAAATGATTTGCAAACTAGGCCCAAAGAATAATGTCAGAGTAGGAAAAGCAAAAGAAACACATAAATAAATAAAAATAAATAGAATGTAATTAACTTTAAAAAAGGAAAAACAAAGATCAATGTAACAACTCCTAGATCAGATTAAAAAGCCCACAGAGCTCTGTTACTTTACAAAACCTGAGCTACTACTCTATTTCATTGCCCAAGTATAAAATCATTAGTGCTGTAAACATCAACATATTAGATGCAGTCACTTAAAAGGAAGAACTTCACAGCACTGAGAGGTCTCTCAGAAGACAAAGGCATTTAAAAGGAATGTTAGCGGGATGACTTCCTTTGGAAGAAAACATTGCATCATTATCTGATGTTCTCATTAATTTCTAGGCTGAATTCAGCATTTCTGTGGCAAAGAAAAAAAAATCCCATATTCAGGAAACAGGCTCTGAAAGAGGGTAGCTTTCAATATCAAGAACTGGGTATTTAGAAGCCAATCCTACCACTGTTTTGTGACTAGGAAACTCTAATATAAGGTTTGATACAGTCTTTTTCACCTGTGTTCACAGGTTCCAATGATGAGCTTTAGGTAGTGAAAGAATCCCCTGAAATAGAATGCTGAATGTGTGCATAACTTTGGGAGAGAAAGTAGGTCCACTGCCTTTTATCAGAATTCAAAAGGATCTACCATCTCAACAAACTGAAGAGCTACTAAGCCAGAAAATCTTTGAAGTGCTCTACAGTTCTATGCTTCTGAATTTTATACTCCTTATGTTAAGATAAAACTAATTGATATTTTCTGCTAAGTATGAATAAAAATTATAATAGTAAAGAGATGAATAAGCCATATTTTTTTAGTATTTATAATATGCTGGGCACTAGTCTATATAAGCATCATCTCCCTTAATGCTCAAAACAGCCCCATGAAATAGTTATTTTTATTGCCATTTACATCAGGAAACGGGGACTCAAAAGATAGAGGATTGCCAAAAATCAAACTGTGAAATGGTAGGACCCATAATAAACCCTATAAAATTCTGATTCCAAAGCTGGTGCTTTCATGACTACACTTTATAACATTTACATAAAGACAACATTATATCAGCTTCTTCCAAGAAAGAAATGAAACCAAGAATTTTCTTTGATAACGGGTCAGGGCCATACATGGACCTGGAAAGGGAGGAAAAGTGTAGGAAAAGGGAAAAAACTTACCTTGTTTGCCAGCATTTTAACTCATTGTATTTAGACTAAAACAAGTATCAAATGGTGAAAGAAAATGAGAGGAAATCACTGAACAGCATGCATGAAGTTGGGGTATGGGCCAGAGAGCCAGAGCTAACATAAGGCCCTCAGATGTTTTGAGTACCAGCTAGCAGGAAACATCAATGTCTCATTCTCCAAGTCTCCCAGGATCCTGTCTTTCCTCTAAAGTTCAATAAAGGCACATGTTTATTCTACCTTAGGGGTAATTCTGCTCCTGGTGTTGGGGGGTTGCAGGGGTGAAGGGGATGATCTTTGTAAGGCCAGCTTCAAAGGGTGTGACCTGTGCAGTCACTCAGGGCCCTCTGCTCAAAAGGGCCCTGCAATTTCTTTTTTAAAAATCTTGAAAATTTTTTAAAACTTAAAAAAAAATATGTTTCTTTATTGATTTCAGAGAGAGAAAGGGAAAGGGAGGGAGAGATAGAAACATCTATGAGAGAGAAACATCAATCACTGCCTCCTGCAAGCCCCCTACTGTCCCCAGCAACACAAGCATGTACTCTACCAGAATCAAACTGGGACCTCCAAACTAAATTTTTAATAGTTTTGGAAAAGCAGTTCTACATTTTCATTTTATGCTATGCCCTGCAAATTATGGGACAGCCCCAGGTCTTGGTTTGAAGTCCATGTATTATCTATTTTCTGCTTTGTTTAAATTGAATTGTCAAGTTTTATTCACATTAAGAGTTCCAACTTCAAGACAGTGAGTGGGTAGAGAGTAAGTGAGACCCTTATCTGTCCACACAGTACCACTCACTGCCCAACCATCCATACTGCTTACTAAATCCCATTTCATCCCTTTAATCCAATGCATTCAAAAGGTGGAAAAATGCTTTAATCTTCATCAAATGGATACTTCCATTTTTACAGTTAATCGATTTAGTTCAGTGAGGCTGATTCAAGCAATGAAAAAAGATTCAACTGAGCCATTTCCCCTCTGGTGCTGAAAACATGTGTCACCCACAGAAACACAGTCTGATGAGAGAGGATCTGCTTGATAGACATCTCCCAGAGGTGATCAAGGGCTACTATTCGATGTCAGAACATGCCAAGGCTTCTTCATCCTCAACTTGTGTGTCACAGTCCCTAAGTGCTGAAATAAAACACTATATGCCCAATTAAATATCAATTTCCTGGATATATTTAATTTACAGGGCATTGGAAACTTCACTCTAATTCAGGTTTTCTTTAACTTTCCAATATAAGAACCACTTCACTAAAGCACATGACATTGACCTTCTGTTACCAACACCTAAATAGTCATGGAGCATTTACTCTCAAGGTCATTTGTAATTAAATTTAAACTCTAGATCAAAATATATTTCACGTATTTTATTTCTGGAATATATACATTACACTTAAGAAACATATTCTTATTTGTATTTTTATACTTGCTGTCTGACAATCAAGTATCTTAAGAGAAATGCACAGAACTCTCTTAAAGAACTACTGATCAAACATTTTTATAGATGATATCAAGATGAAGAGAATATTTTTTAAAGTGCCTTGTAAGCTACAGAGAGTAATAAAACATTGATTAGTCTTCTAAGAGTGATTATTTCGAAGTTCTTTCCAGCAATGTGCATTTGTAAGAAATGTCCATTTAGACACTGAATAGTTTGCTTAAAGTCATATAATTGGTTTTGGTATATAAAAATATAAGGTCTCCATTAAACAATGAAAAACAGGATGAGGGAAGTTTAGTTTAGGAGTTGTGGTAAGGTCTCCTTGTGATGAAAATACTGCCCCACAGTTCAGACAAAATACCTAAAATATTATCACTTGAAACAAAGTTTCTCTAGCTCACAAGTCCAGGCATGGCCTAGATGGGTCCTCTGCACTGACTTTGACAAGGCTGTAATCCAGTGTCGGCTGGGCCACATTCTCATCTGAAGGCTCAACTGAGAGAAGATATGCTTCCAAGTTCAATCAGTCTCTCCTTGATTGCTTTCCTTTACATGCAAGGACTATATCTACTAGCCTCTTCTGGCAGAGGTATCATATTAAAAAATATGTTGAATTAGTTTAAGCTTCGCAATAGCTATATAAGTGCAAGGCCCAAGGGTAGGGAGTGGTAGTGATAAAATGCTGGTGTTAATTTGATCTATAGTACTAGACTCTGAAGAGAGTGAACTTAGAGAAGTGCCTGAGAGGGTCCCTGAGCATCCAGAGAATGGCATAATGCCTCTAAATGTTAGAGAGAGATATATGGATATATCATCAAGGCATTTGCTGAAAGGATGAGCAGGAGCATAAAGGGGAAGTAATTGGTCATTTTTACATCCTTACCATGTTTTTCTGAGAGCCAGTCCTAACTGAGCTCTTAACATAAACTAGTTGTAAGAAACAAAGGCAACATCTATCAAGATGGGCACAGTCTGCCCAGCCAGTATGGCTCAGTGGTTGAGCATTGACCTATGACCCTAGGGGTTATGGTTTGATTCCCAGTCAGGGTACACGCCTGGGTTGCTGGCTTGATCCCCAGTAGAGGGCTTGCAGGAGGCAGCCAATCAGTGATTTATCATTGATGTTTCTGTCTCTCTCTCTCTCCCTCCCACTTCCTCTCTCTGAAATCAATAAAGACATATTAAAAAAAAAAAAAAAAAAAAAGGTGGGTACAGTAGACTCCTTAGTTGCTCTGAGTTGAGTCTCAAAGATGAGGCAGGGTCATTTACTTTCTTGAAAGAGCTTTTCTTCATTAGACATGTCAGTGGAACATAGTAATGTCTCTTATATAAGTAGTACATAATATGAACCATGGACTCTCTCTATATAATCTCATTTAATCTCAAAAGAGCTGTGTGGGTAACTATTATCCAAGTTTAATCTTTGCAATAGCTACGTAATTGCAAAGCCCAGGAGTAGGGAGTGGCAGACAAACCAAAGATGACCTCAGTGATTCATGCTCTTTTGTAAATTCCCTCCTCCTGAGTACAACATGATCTGTGATTTTTTTTTTTTTTAATATCTTTATTGATTTCAGAGAGAGGGAAGGCGAGGGAGAGAGAGAGATAGAATCATCGATGATGAGAGAGTCATTGATGGAGCCCGCAACCCGAGCATGTGCCCT
Source organism: Miniopterus schreibersii (assembly GCF_964146895.1). Classification (NCBI taxonomy): domain Eukaryota; kingdom Metazoa; phylum Chordata; class Mammalia; order Chiroptera; family Miniopteridae; genus Miniopterus; species Miniopterus schreibersii. Next base: position 61,167,286 of record NC_138106.1, on the reverse strand, counting down.
GACCGGGAATCGAACCCCGATCGCCTGGATCCCAGGTCAATGCTCAACCGCTGAGCCACGCCTGGCCGGGCTGTGACTTTTTTCTTAACAGACTACAGCAAAAGTGATTCAATATGACTTCCTTGATTAGATTATGTTAAATGTCACTCCTATGATTATGTTATGTTATGTTATATAAAATTCTGTTTTAGCAGAATACAGCTAGGATCTCTTCTTGCTTGCTTGATGAGGTGAGCAACCACAATGAGGAAGTTTGTGTGGAAAGAAACATCAGAGTCTGAGGACAGTCATCTGCCAATAGTCAGCAAAAAGCCAGAACCCCCAGTCATACAATCTCAAGGAAATTAATTATCCTACCAACGTCAGTGAGAGTAGAATCATATCTGTCCCCATCCATGCTTCCAGATGAAAAGGCAGCCTAGCCAACACCTTTATTTTACTTTTTCTCCAGCTTCTCAAAATTCATTTGTCCTTTAAAGATATTACCCTCCACAACTGTCTGTTGAACCCAGGCCGCATTATTCTTTGAGTGCTGGTATACATATGTTCAATTTGGCTAAAATCTAAAACTATTTCAGATGTTATTTCATTGCTTATCCTTTGTGTTTAGAACAATCACACAATATAAATTTGAAAGGTTATGAATTCAATTTCTGTTCTAAAATGCAAAAGTTTAACAAAACTTTTTATAAAGTTTCCCTCCTAGAAAAGAAGGACTTACAAAGCGAGAGTTGTTTTCAAGTTTTACTATTTCTATGAACAGAATTAATGTTTTTTTATTGTTATGTTTTTGCAGTGTTATGGAAGAAACTAAACAGATATCGAAATATATTATACTTTGTTATGGTTTGAGTGTTTGGGTCTCCCCAAAATTTGTATGTTGAAGCCCTAAGCCTGAGTGTGGCTGCATTTGTAGGTGAGGCTTCTAAGAAAGTAATTAAGGTCAAATGAGATCATTAGTGTCCTTATAAGAGGAGACAACAAAGACCTCACTGTCTTTCTCCCTAAATACACAAGCCATTTGAGAACATAATGAGAAGGCTGCCATCTGCAAGCCAGAAAGAGAGCCCTCATTAGAAACCAAACCCTACTAGAAACTTGATCTGAGGCTGTCCAACCTCCAGAACTGTGAGAAAATAAATTTCTGTTGTTTAAGCCACTCAGCCTCCGGTATTTTTTTTATGGCAACCTGAACAGACTAATAATCACATCTTGCATAAAAATAAAACAAATAAAATCTTCAAAATTAGTGTATAAAACAATTATTTCAGCTTCAACATTAATGCAGAAATAGTCAAAGCTTATCCCATCAAACTAGCTGAAATCTTTTGTAAAATACAATTCCCAGAGCAAACACTTCCCTTTAGAATCTGATTAAATAAATATTGGGAGGGATTCAGGTATATGTGTGTTAAGTACTGAACACCAAAGTATACTGGGTGATGTATTCTGTTGCTGAAATACTTGGTGCATACATTGAGAAGAATTGCTCTAAGTGCCCCTACAATACTAAGATACCTAAGTATTCTTATCTAAGTATGTGTCTCCAACGGATTATGATGATGGGCTAGGGAAATATTCTAAGTAATTCAATGCACACTTACTTATTATGCAAGATTAAAGAAGAATTTATTTAGAAATAACTTCCTGGCCCAGCCGGGTGTGGCTCAGCCATTGAGCGTCGACCTGGGATCCAGGCGACAGGGGCTCGATTCCAGGTCAGGGCACATGCCCAGGCTATGGGCTCGATCCCCAGTCAGGGGCTTGCAGGAGGCAGCCGGTCAATGACTCTCTCATCATTGATGTTTCTATCTCTCTCCCCCTCTCTCCCTCTCCTTTCCTCTCTCTGAAATCAATAAAGATATTTAAAAAAAAAAAAAGAACTTCCTGAATGTTTATATATATATAGGCATCTATGTTCAAATTTAATAATTGAAATTTTTCTCTTACAATAAAACAAAAATGTTTAAAATAATTTTTCTATACCATTTGCCATGCTGTTTTACCCTCAAATAAAATCACTCAGGAATATTTCTTCCATGCTTATTTTACAAAGTTAATATACATTTAGCATTACCAAAAAAAAAAAAAAAATCCTAAATATAAGAAACTGAATAAGAAACAGATGTTGGGACGTCAGTCTGATCTAAAATGCGGCCTGCCTTCATTTCTGTTATAACATGACTCACATCAGGATCCCCGTTGTGGCTATATTCTCTCAACAAAAGTTCCATTTGCATTTTTTTCCAGTAATGAAAACCAAGTCAAGAAGTTGCAAGCTGCTGATACTCCTACAAAGACTCTAGATTCCTTTAAGAAAGTGTTATTTTGAAAAAACCTGCCCCATTCAAAAACTGCTACAGGGTATCAAAGCAATGGGTGATTTTCAAGCCCGCTGTCCCTTCTGGAGCCCAGCATGACACTACACAAGAAGATACATGAGCCACTTGCTAAAGAAAACACCCTTTTAAAAATGTATTAACTACTGAATCTTGGGGTTTCTCAGAACATTCCCTACACATGCCCTTCAAATCTTCACTTTATAGATTCTCAGCTGAGAGAACAATTACAAGGAAATTGAGAAAGGCCTACTTTACTAAAACTCAATTGGGTTGATGTTTCTTGTAAAAAAAACTACCAGGTCAAAACTAACAGGACCTAATTTTTATGCACTAATTTCCAATTGGGTTTGAGAAACATACTATTTTGATGTCTTGATTTTTAAAGAGAAATGACTCACTTAAGTTAATTAATGAGATAACCAGTTAGGGGCCCAAGTAAGGTGAAAGGAGTACAGCGGACCTACCAAACATTAACTTATTTTCCCTACATTCAGAAAACAATTGAGTTTTCAAAAATAGTTTTGTGGTTTTTTTTTTTAAATAAAAGGCTACACAAAATAATCTTGTGGAGTAAAGCAATTACTAGTCTGTTAGTATTTTGTATATATTTTTTATAATATTAAGGCTTATTTTTTTTCTTTTACTTTTTATTTTGAGGATTTTTTCTCTCGTCTCTCTTTCTTTTAATTGTGATTGGTATTTTTCTTATTGTCGACCTTTAAGATTTAAACCTAGTCCTAGCTTTCTTTTATTCTTTCTTTTCTTTTTAAAAAAATCAATTTGAACTCCCTTTTGTTCCTTTGGTCAAATCTGCAATACACAGCCCAATCTCTCCCACACATTTTACTACTATTCTACTATTCTGCATAACTCCTCCAACAGCAATTGCATAGGTCAGGTAATAAAAGGAAACTTTAGTAAAAACAATCTCTTTCCAAACATGCGTAATGACTGTTTTAGATAAATATGTTTTATTAATTAATTTATAAATTATAAAACATTTCTCCCCACAGTAATAATAACAATAAAACAAACTGGGCCTTAACCAATTTAGATGTTCTCTCCCTGGTCCCTGATGTTGGTTAATGCTTCTCAATAGTAATATATATATATTCTCTCTGGAACAATATTTCCACATGATTTTTCCCAAAACTTGTTTGATGAAACAACATTCCCACAATATGTTAATTGATATTAGGGAAATACAGAATACATAATCAAATAAATGTGAGAAATACAGTTGCAATTAACATTTATCAGGTAAACATTTTTTAAAGTTATCTTGAAATAGGTAAAGCGTACAGAAAAAATGGGGTGCTTAAAAATTATAGGTATCATCCTTATACAAGGACTATGATGTTATTCTGTATTTCTTTGCAATTTTTTGGTATATGTGCTAGCTGACAAACACCACTGACTTATGTCTACATTGTAAGGCGTCTTAGATCATTGAACATGCTAATATATTTTATGAATTTCCAATGGGAGGAAGAGAGTTCAGCCAAACACAGTTAACCACAAATCCCTACTATTCTCCTGTTTGTTGCTCTCACCCCCTTCACCCTAGAATGCGTCCCTAGAAAAATACTGTCACGCACAGCTGAGAAAGCCTGCCCTAGACTGACGCTTCAGAGCGTGATATGCCAAAGAAAACACCATAAGAATAGGCCGGCGCAGTGATAGAGCTGTGGAGTGAAATTGGTTTTGAATTATTTCTCAATTATGCAACTTGCTGAGTTTCCTGAGGATGTTTTCTAAATCTCTCAGCACTATAGTTTCCACATCTATAAAACAAAAAGGACAACAATGTACATTTTATTGAGTTGTCCTGATTCTTTTTTTTAAAATTATTGATTTTAGAGAGGGAAGAAGAGAGAGAGAGAGAGAAAGGGAGAGAGAGGTGAGAGAGATATAATGATTGGTTCTGCAACCCAGGTATGTGCTCTGACCTGGAATCCCCCGCCACCATCCTATGCATGGATCGGATCAATGCTCCAACCAGCTGAGCCACACCTGCCAGGGCAAGTTGTCCTGAATAAGATAACATGTGCAAAAATCCTGTACATCATCATAGTTAGCATTCATGGAACACTTACAAAATGCTGCATCATCTTAGAGTATATTAGTAAGTTTAACAGTAAGTCAGAGAAAAATTAGATCACAGGTTCTTGGTTGTGAAATTTTTGCTAGGTTTCAGCAAATGTTCACTTCTTTAAAATAAATATGTGATTGCTTTTAATCAAGGCTTTCCCCCCTCTGAGTTTTAAGGTCCTTTAAAACAGAGATCATGTCTCATTTATTTTCATATACTTGAACAATAACTAATCAATTCTGATAAATTTAATTGAACAGCATTGTCACAATGTCTGTGGCCAATTCTACCCAAATATTCTTACCTAACACAACGAACTGCCATCTGTTATTAAGTTATAAATAATACACTAGTGTATTTTATTCCCTTATTATATATGTAATTATAATTTGAAATCTAGTTGTAATGAGGTGCAATGCTTATTGAACCTTACCAATTCCTTCAGAAATTACTAGATATCTGTGTCTACAGAGTAGGGTCAGAAGGTGGAAGTAGATTCTCTCAAAAGCATGTCTCTGTCATTTTGAAGAACTTAACTCATAAAAAAATTGTACTTAGTCTTAAGTTTAAAAGAAATGACTTGTTTAACACTATAATTTAGTAGAAATTTTAAGATTAATTTCCAAAGATTCAGTTGCCAAAATCTCAGAAATGAATAATTGTCACACACAGCCACTAACTATAAGTCCCTGAAAGTGTCACTATAAAACAAGCATGGTTTTCACCAGATCAATGATGATTGTATATCCATTGCCTACAAATCACTCCCAAGCTAACTATTAAAGGAGGGTGAAATGATGTTCAGCAGGACAATGAAAAACAGTACTTAAGTGCTTTATACAGAGAAATTTAAATACTAAAAGTTTAGTCTTTCAACTTCAACTCAGGTCTAGGCAGTCTCAGAGGCTACAGTTTAAAGTTTAAAGATTTCAGTACACTGGGATATAAGATAATATGGAGATAACATAAATTCCATACATAGAGATGAGAGCCTGCAACAGAACATGTAAACTATGTAAGTCATTCAACGGTCTTGCATTGGTTTAATGCTCTGCAATTGCTATCTTGAAATTCTTCATAAATTTCAACTTTGAACTTGTGTATTGTAAGTAAAATCCAGTAAGACAATGGAGCATGCACATGAGCAGAGAAGATACACTGAGTGCACACACAGGCTCAGGCCAGAGAGCATGGTGAACAGCATGCACACCACGTAGGTGACTTGGCCATGTGGTGTGCATGTCTGGACCAGTCTGTGGCACCCCAGGGCCCAAAGAGGCAGCTGGGACTGATTGAGATAGAGCCAGATTGGTGTCAGTGATCCCAGCAATGGACACTGTAGCAGTGTCAGGGGCAGCAGGGATGGGCACCAACTTGCTAGTGCATTCTCACAGCCTGTTCCTAACACAACTGCACAAATATTAACTCTTCAGCCTGGATGCTGAGGCAAGAATGACTGGTGCTCATGCAGTCAACTTTGTCAGGAAATTATAACAAAATAAAAGTATACACATGAACATTGCAACAAAGCATGTTAGTAAGATATTAGAATTTTTCAAAGGGATTAGACTCTGGTTTTGAAAAGTGATGCAATAGTGCAAAGCAAATATCTATAGACATAGAAATAAAAATTGAATTAAAAAATTGTTACATTTGATGGAAAAGAACACTGTGTTCATACAAAGTTTGAAATAAAACAATTATTTACAAAGATTTTTAAAATTAATTTATCTTGTAATTGAAGACAGTGATAGAAAGCATAAACAGGCATTTTGGATTATAAACAAATCGTGAAATCACTTTTTTTGTGTATAACTTTTACAGTTTATAGGAAATTGATGTCCAAGACACACTAAAAAGTCATTGTACATATTTGCATTTAAAATTAAATTTAAGCTTATATGAAATTGATTTCTTACGAAGAGTTAAGTATTTTATAAAAAATTATTTCTCAGGAATTATCAGCTCTAGATATACTAAAATTTTTATTTTGAAATAATTATTACAAAGTTATTCCAGCTTCAGTAACAGTTGCCATCAGCAAAAAGACCTTTCTCAAAAATTATCAAAAATTATTTGATAATTACTTGCAATTTTTATCACTTTCATTTATTTGTATTAAAAATGAAGTTGTTAAGAGTATGTATTTGATAACCTAATGGAATTTGGAAAAGCAGGTCAGAAAAATCAAAGTATCACATTATCAGAGTATTATTATATAATCACATGAAATAAATAAAGTATATCATTCTGTATATAATTATTATAATAAAAGTTATAAGACTACATCATTTTTCCTGCAGTTTTTAAGATTTTGTCGTTCTTGCATGGATGGATCTGGAGGGTATTATGCTAAGTGAAATAAGCCAGTCAAAGAAAGACAAAGTTTCATATGGTTTCACTCATATGTGGGGTATAATGAACTAACAAAATAAACTAACAAAGTAGAGATGGACTCATGGATACGGAGAACAGACTGACAGCTGTCAGAGGGGAGGGGATTGGAGGCTGGCTGAGAAGGGTGAAGGATTAAGGAAAGAACATAGGAAAGAAGAACTCATGTACACAGACAATGGTATGATGATTACAAGAGGAAAGGGGGGCAAGTAGAAGGTAAAGGGGGATAAATGGCAATGGAAGGAGACGACTTGGGGTGGTGAACACACAGTACAATAGATGCTGTCTTATAGAATTGTACACCTGAAACCTGTATAATTTTATTAACCAATGTCACCCCAATTAATTTAATAAAAATATTATGTTTTTCCTCATGTACCTCTACAATACCTATTATGTTTTATAAACGATAAAATATTTTTAAACACAAAAGCTTTTATTTTGGTGTTTTTAACTCTTTTTCCTTCTGTTTTTGGAATAAGGGATTCTGAATTTCATTTTGTACTGGGGCCCACAAATTATGTACCCAGCCCTATACAGACTTAATTCATTTTTATCTCTTCTTTCTATCTCATTTGTTATTTCACTGGCTACTTCTAAATTCTCAACATCAGAAATTCTGGAGTTTTTAACATAGTGTGTTTCCCTCTAAGATAAACTAATACTGTGTATTAGAGAACAACCTTCAGCAATGCACTCAATATTCTCAAAATCTTAATTACTTTACCTGTGAAAGTCGAACCTCTAGTGCTCCATCAAATACAGGCACCATGAATGGCAAAACACCTTCTGTATCTTGTAAATCATTGTTAATATAGTTTCTTGTGAAGTTGCTATGCACATCAGCACATCCAAAGCTCTGCAGAGTCCTGTAGTCTTTGTTTATCCAGAATCTACACAAGTTTCTGTCCCATAGGCCTTTTTTAAATATAACACTATCAACTCTCTATGTAGCTGCTGTTTCCTGGACACTATCTGAGAAACAGGAACAAAGGCAATGGTTCTTTCAGGTTTTTAAATTCAGTTTTTTTAAAAAAGTCAAAATGCTCCAGAATGTAGGCTTATTTGTATACTGCTCAGGTAGGATGGGTGTCTGTATTTGGTAGTTTCTAATAAATCAAACTTGCATATGTGAATTTCCAGCCACTAAACTATACCAAAATATATATTTTTTCTTATCATGAACACTCTAAATCTCAGGGAAGAAACACAAGTTAGGGGACCTTAGCAGCAGTCATTGTTATTTTTCTTTATAGACATGTACTAAAGAAGTATCTTTTTAAGCAAATGTTATGATATGTAAAATGTCCACCTACAAGATATATTTTGGGCCATAGATAATAGTTTATAATCATTTAAATGTGTATTATGAGAATAATTGTAACTTTTAAAATCCTTATAAAAATTTTGAAAGAGTATAGCATTCATTATACAATTTTAAAACATGATCAGTGAACCATATTTACTTTTCTCTCTGGTTATGTACAAGGGTTATTCTTTCAGCAACAGTTTTTCTACAATACTCAGTCCTACATTATCAATGTGGAAAAGGCAAGGTTAGTATAGCTTAAAAGTTAAGAGAGCTAACTGTGGAGTCATGTTTGTAGCTTGAATAGGTCATTTTCCTGTCAAGTGATGTAGGGCAATTTATTTTAAGGTATTTTATTCCTATATCAAGTGAAGTTTAAAATAGTTCCTACCTCTTAGAATTATTATGCAAATAAAATTAAATTAAAACATAAAAACACAAATAATATCAAAAGAAAAAGATTAAAAGTAGGAGGAAATTGAAACCAAATGAGGTACAGATTAAAAACCGAATATAATATAAAATCTAGCAGATAAAAATTTTAATTATATTCAAAGCAATAATAGAGAATATAATATCTATGAAACATACAAGGGATGCTATGTTAAAATACCTATATATGTATTTCTCTATATATATTTTGTTAGAATTTAAATATAAAGCAGAAATAAATAGAAAATGAATAGAAAAATAATAAGATAAACTTAATGACAACACTAAAAAAGTAGTCAAGAAAAGAAGAGAAAAGATAAATAGGAAAAAATAATTAAAATCAAGGATCAATCTAGGAGGTTCAGAATGCAAATAATATTTTCAGAAAGAGCAAATAGAGAAAATGGAGGAAAGGAGCAATGAAAGATGTGGTACAAGAAAAATTGCCAGAATTCCCAAGAAGGAGATAATCTTCTAGACTTAAAGCGCCTATTAGAGCAACAAATGAAAAGAGGGCCATACCAACCCATATTATCATGTTTCAGAACACGGTCATTGAGAAAGGAGCCTAAAGCTTTAAAGAAGAAAAACAAATAATCTATACAGGGAATAAGTTGCAGCAATAGAGTGCGAGGTGAGAAGATAGCATTCTCACACATACAAGTTTTCAAAAAATGTACCTCCACTGCTTGAAGCTACTAGAGTCATCCATCTGGAAGTTGCAGGATGGTTCAAAAAAACAAAGAAGTAGAAAAGATCTAAAAGTTACCATGAAAACAGAGAATCCAAAGAAAGAAGGAGGTGAATAGAATTCACAGGTTGGTGGTGAAAGTCTGTCCTAGGAAAATATCTGTGCCCCTGGTCAAGATAACAGGCAGTTCAGATCAAAGTAGGGAGACAGGAGTCTCCAGGAGAAATACTTTTAACAGAAAATAAATGTAACTGATAGAGTTCCTGAGGTATGAAACTATTGAGAGCAACTTAGCAGGGTTTTTTTTCAGAAATTTGGGATAAATGTAACCTAAACTCTGAATGTTCATTTAACAAAAATGGTGACATATTTGTTTTGGAAGTATGGGGCAAGAGAACAGCAGGAGGTGGTCAGGACAGTGATACAAGAAAAGTAAAATCTCAGTGTCAATTTAAAGAAATCAAAAATCTTCTTCAAAGTTTGAAAAGGCAAGATATAAATGTATATAAACAGAATATATGAACATATGCATATATTGTTATATCTTGTTATTTCAAACATATATATATACATATATGTATGTGCGTGTTCCAAAACACACTTTAACAGCTGATAATTCACTTAATTTTAAAAATCAACTGTATGTTAATACTGACTTTATAATCATCCAAAGTGTGTATACATTTTTTTGTATATACAGGGTGTCCCCCAAAAATGTATATACACATTTGAGCTGATAGCTAAATTGATGTTTCTTTCTTTTTAGATTTAACCCATTGTAATGAATAATTATTCAAAGTGTCTATTATATATATATAATATATGTATGTGTATATGTGTACATAGATATATAGGACTAGTAGTACTATCAGACCTTGATTAAATTGTGGACATATATTATCTTGATAAAATTAAAAATAAAAACAAAACAATAATGTCATGCAAAATATTTAGATAGCTTTGCCCAATTGAAGTTAATTAAGTTTTTAGGGGGGAAAATCTATTTTGATTATCAGTCTGTGGGAAATTTTTAATCTAAAGGGATTTTGTTTATGTGACTCATAACAATATGGAACAATGTTCCCTTTAACTTATCAGTATTTAATCAAGAAATATAGATTTATTTAACTAAAACAATAGAGCATTTCAATAAAATGAATACTGTAATATCCACTCTTTTACATGATCTACATAGCATTTTTAATAGTATTTCTTAAATTATAATATTTGTATAAATAAATCCCTAGGAATCTTCTTAAAATGCAGATTCTGATTCTGTAGTCCTGAGATGAAGCCTAAGTTTCTGCGTTACAAACAAATGCTCAGCTGATGTTGATCCCAATGGTCCCAAGACTATACTTTAACTACCAACACAGCTCTATGCCATCTTTCCTCTCCACACTGAAATTAAGTTGAATATACTTTATTCCATTACAAAAAAACTTAATAATCGAATAAATTTTGGACATTATAGGTTTAATATTAAATTCCAGATTCCTCAGGGAATTCAAAATGTTAGAGTTGATTATCTGTCTCCAAAATGGGGACAGAACACACCGGTTTTTATATTTCCTTGCCTACTGCTAGAGAAAAAATTATTCATGGCACTTGCTAAAGAATAGTAAGGCAGATTTTATTCAGGGGCACTGCTACAATGGGGTTTTATAGTAAAGGACAGAGAATGATCTCAACTCCAAATACGATAAGGGAAAGTAGGGATTTATAGTCAAGGAGCAGGGTGAAGGGGCAGTGGGTGGGAAATTCCTAAGAGACAGGTAATTTTTGCTAAACTGACCTCCTAAGATTCTTGTGGAAGGCAGCCAGGGTAAACATACTTTAAGGGCGGTGGATTTTCACTAAACTGACTCAGCAGGATTCTTCCTAAAGCTAGAAGTGAACCAAGGTCAGAAACCAAAGGTAGGGCCTCATCAGCAAGATGACTTAGAGGAGCCTGACTAGACTTAGGTCAAGAAAAGAGTTTTTGTTACCACATAACCCCCCTTTTCTTGAGAGGGTTGAGAAACAATAATAATTAGCATTTGATATTACATATATACTTTATTTTACTTGAAGACATTGTAAAAATTCTTTCTAATAGAATATCTTAGGTAAAGAGAGAAAAAAATAAAAAAATAACTTTCTATAATTTAAGCATTCAACAAGCAAATACTGATTGAATAGTTCCTATTTTCCAAATGAGTTATACCTGAAGGTTATTCAAAAGAAATTAAAACAGTCTTAATAAGAAGAATCTTATATTGTTTTGAAAAAGCTTGGAACCTTGCTGGCCATGTTTTTCAGTTTCAATTTTCACTGTAGCAAGAAATATGAAAAGGATTTCCTGCCTTTGGCAAGCTTTGCCTCAGTTTCAGGGAACCGTTGTCCCAGCTGGCTTGTACCTGCTACTGCTTTTTTTTTCATTTTCTTATAACCTCTTTGAACCTAAAGTGAGCCACTGGCCCCTGAACATACTTACACATCTGAATCACTTGGACCACTTGGACGAGATTTAATAGGTGTACATTGTTGGGCCCCGATTTACTTCAGCATCACTGCCTGCAAATCCTCAGTTTAAATTTTTAGCATGCACACTAGGTAAGGCTAAAAGAGCCAGCCTGGGAATACTCCCTGGGCCAGCTTTGTGTTATCAGGAATTAAACTTGCTCAACACTGAGGAATGTGTGTCCCAGTGTCTGAACTCACTCTAAAATGACTTAAAATTCTGTGTGGAGGGAGAGAGAGAGAACTAACAGAAGATTTAAATATTGATTATCTAGGCCTAGGTAAAGGATATATGTACAGTATTCATTCCAAGACCTCCAGCAGGTGCCTGACACTGTGTGTGGTAAGGAACCCTCTATATACCGTTTTTTTCCGATACATACATACATATGATAAGTATACTTTATAAATTAGGCACCATAAGAGATTAACAATAACAACAAAGTGGAACAAATATAGCATTATACTGTAATTAGGTAAGTGTGGTATCACCCTGTCTCTCTAACAGCCGATTTGATAACCAAGACAGTTACTAAGTGACCACTGGGCGGAAAGCCTGTCAGTGTGTGTGCTGGACAAAGGGGTGACCCAAGTCTCAGCTGTGAAGGGCAAGCTGGCCAGAGAGCTCATCGGGCTACTCAGAACGGCGGTGAGCAAATTAAAACTTATAACTTGGTTATTTCTGGAATTTCATTTAAGATTTTCCAACTGTGGCTGACCTTGGGTAACTAAACCCATAGATAAGGGAGGACTACTGTACTTCCCATAGAACTATTTTTGAAGTCTTAAAATCCTTCAAAATAAAATGTTGAGAAAAATTTACAACTGCGTCCCTCACTACCACCAGCATTGCCAGCCTCCCTGCCACTCTCAGCCTCTTAATTTTGCTCTATTTCTTACCCCCGCAGCCATGGTCACTGTCTAGTAAACTATTTTACTAAATAATTTACTTATATGTGATACTTAGTGCCTGTTGTCTGTCTTCTCCTACTAGAAGGTAGGCTCCATGGGACAAAGATTTTCTTCTCTTTCATTTACTGATATTTTCCAAAAGCCTTGATCAGAGCCTGGCACATACTAGCCATTGAATGGGAGGCAGCCAGTTGATGTGTCTCTCTCACATCTATGTTTCTCTCTTTCTCTCTCTCTCTCCCTCCCTGCTTCCCTTCCTGCCTCCCTCCCTTCCACGCTCCCTAAAAAATCAATGGAACAAATACCCTCAGGTGAGAATTAACAAAACAATATATATATGACCTCTCTGTGGGTATATATATATATATGGATGGAAGTGCTAGCCCATGCAATTAAAAAAGGTAAAATAAAACAGAATGTGTAAGTACCATGTAGGTTTATTTGCAGATAAAAAGAAAATATATTTGGAAAATTAACAGCAAACACTAGAACAATTAGAGAGATCAATGTGGAAGCACATGAAAAAATTAACACAAAAAACATACCAGCTATTTCCAGTTTCAAAATGTCATAGACGAACATATCACATTAAAAAAGTAAAGAATAATATTCAAATTATATGAATTAATATTTCTAAAACCATATTGATCTGCTTGAACATGTGCAAATTTGTAACAGGGAATTCTTCGTAAACACACAGGTATATGATACTCCTGGATGGGAATCAAAGGAGAAACTTCAGCATAAGGTCGGGGAACAAACCCTGATTATACTTCACTGTAGAACTTCAACTTAACAATGAATAAGGGCAATAGGACAGGATATGCATCGTGTATCTTTTTTTTTAAAATATAGAAATAACATAACTAACCAAAAGCCGGAAGGAGAAAGAAAAGTAAAAAATAGACTAAGCTTGCTGACTTCTTTCTAAGTCTTAACTGAGAATGTAAGGAAATTCTTTGAAGCTGATAAATCAACTGGCAGGAACTTAAATGAATCACTTTGTACTACACCTATTTGTAAAGAAATTCACCCCACAACATGCACCTCCCATACCCATAAGGAATTTTTGTAAACAGGATATTACATTCCTGATGTTGACCATTCTGGGTAATACAGTTGTCAATCTGATCCACAGAGTCTGATGGCTGCTGCTGGCAAGACCAGGCGAGAAAATTTACCTGCAGATTTTATGGAGGTAACTGAATCTACAGTTATCACCCATGACATGAATGCAGTTTTCATAATTATAACCCAACTCTAAGTCACAGAGTTTTTGGTATCATTATTATTATTATTATTATTATTTATTATTAATGTCTACCTTTTCCTGGCTGAGAATGCATGAAAACCTTCTAGAAGATTTGAAGACCTCTCCATGTCTGGTCCAGCCTAACTGTCTCCTCTTAATCGTCTGTGGCCTAATGTTTCACTTGTAAGTGCCCCATATAATTATTTTTGAAATTATCTCAAGCTTGTAGCAAGACTTTTATTACCAATCCCAGCAAGTTCTTAATTGCTAGTTAGATCCTTATTGTTTTCAGTGGCATAAAGTTTGCTGTCCTCAAAGGCTTCCTGATGAATACCTGCCACCTGTTATATATGACCTTGAGGATGACCTCTCGGTGGGTATAGGCTGAAGCCCTGCTCTAGCCGTGCAATGGAGGCCACTGCCTCTGTGCTCTCACCAGACAACAGGGGTGCAGTGGGCGGGGAGGGGAAGTGTTGTAAACTCATCACTTTTTTATTGAGATAAATAGCAAGTTCCCCACCGGGCATCAGGAGTTACTGTGACCACCATTTAGCCTTCTTTTTCACCTACCTTGCAGTGTAAGAGGTTAAAGACTTGCTTTTTAACCACTCACGTCTACTTCTCTCTGAGCTTGCAGATAATGGGTGACATGCACCAAATGTCATGTAATTTTAATATAAATAGTTAACAATTCCCTGAGTGAGAACATGCTTTCTCTTCATTTCTTCCTGTTATTGTATTACAAACTATACATTACTTTTAATATAAAGAAGAAATATGCATCAACTGAATAAAAGAAAATTAATTCACAATATCAGAGATGTTATTAAATCAGTGCTTTTCAAATTTTAAAGAGCATAAGACTCACCTAGGGATCTTGTTAAAATTCAGATTTTGATTCAGTCGGTATGTGGTGGGGACTAGGGTTCTACATTTCTAATAATTTCCCAGGTGATGCTAATACTGCCTATCTATGGCCAACACTTTGATTTGCAAGTATTTAATTAGACTTCAATAAACTTCTCTACCATATTATTAATTGTCATTGAGAACTATGAATATGTATGCACACACATACACACTCATGTATACAAATACTAAAATAAACATCTTAAAAATAAGCCTCTATAATAAGGAACATGATGCTTCTTACATATTATCTTTTTTTTTGATACATAAAACAAAATATTTTCTTGCTAGGGTAAAAAAAATAGAGGAAAAGAAATCCTCATAAACCATCCTTACATTAAAAATTTATGATTTCTCTTATAACTCCTAATGGACTTTTCCCAGATTTTATAGCAATTTTTAGAAAATAAAAGTTATCTGTTACCATAGATACTATGAGATAATGTCCAATTTTAAGTGCAAATAACCACAACAGCAAAAAGGATATGCACATGATACCATTCACAGGAATGTAAGCTGGCCTCAGTGACCAAAAAATGTTTGCTATACCAATAAGAGACATTTTTATAAAGCCTGGGAGAACCTGTGCAAGTAAATGACTTGCCTCATGGGTCACATGCCAATTTAATGAAAATACTTTTAGCCAGTTCTATGATACTTAATATAAACATATCTTTTGATAAGGTATATGTACGTATTAGGTATCATCACCATTTTAAGTGTATTTTAAATAAACTGAAAGAAGATTTAATATTTAAATATTTTTATAAATATTGTAAAAAAATTACTTTAGAATATATTTATATAGTGATAATATCATTTGTGGAATACCTACTAAGAGCCATACACTATTCAAAGCACTTTAAATGGATTCAACACTCAAAACCTCTCTTTGAGATAGATATTATTATATTAGTCTCATCTTACAGATGAAGAAACTGAGTCTCAAAAAATTATATGTTTTCCAAGGTTATACAGCTAGTTAATGGCATGACTGGGATGCTAACCTATGTTTGTCTGATTCTAAACAATAGGCTCTTTAAATATGTTGTACCATTTTCCAACATTGTTCCATATAGATGATTCTCAAAGTTTGCTCCCCACATCAAAAGCATCAGCATTACCTGGAAACTTGTTAAAAATGCAAATTGTTGGGATCTAATGGAACAAAAATTCTATAAGTGAAACCCATGATCTATCTTTTAACATCCTCCAAGTAATTTTGATACATATTAAAAAATGAAAACCAGTAACATTAAGAAGGGTTCTGCACCCAATTTCAATGTCAGGAGATGGGAGTTTTTCTCATACCACCAAGCAATTGTCCAACACAAATCGGTGTCTTACTCTTCAAACTCAATCCTCACATTATCTACCTGGACATAGCATCAGATCTCACAGGTTAAGGGTTCGGTTCCACAAGGCTGCCCTCCCTTTCAGGTGCCATTCTCAAGCCTGTACTTCTGACTGACCAATGACTGTAAATCAGAGGTTCCCACAACTGCCTCCTTGCATTTAATTAATTTGCTACTGCATCTCGCAGAACCCAGGAAACCCTTTTATTCACTAAATTACCATTTTTTTAGGAAGGATATTAAAGGGTACAAATAGATTAAGAGATTCATAGGGCAATGTATGGAGAAAGGGTTCAGAGCTTTCATACCCTCTCCTAGCTGACAATCTCCCCAAATCTCCACATGTTCACAACCTGGAAGCTGTCCTTTTGGTTTTTAGGGAGATTTCACTCTATAAGCATGACTAATTAAATCATGGGCCTTTGGTGACTGATTCAATCTCCAGCCTCTCTCCTCTCCCTGGAAATCAGGGGATGGGGCTGAATATTTTAAACCTCCCATCACAAGGTTGGTTCCTACCTGGGACAACCGATCCCCATCCTTAAGTGACTCAGGGGCATTCCAAAAATCATCCCATTAATGTAACAAAGATGCTCCTTTATTGCTCTCATCACTTAGGAAATTCCAAGGGCTTTAGGAGCTCCAGGCCAGAAATAGGTACTAAGGCCAAATATACATTTCTTATTATAAGTCACAATATCGCAGGTATATAATATTAAGATCAGATGTTAGTAATGGTGTTATCTGTGGAAGTGGGGTATCCCTTTTCCACACTAGGTGCTGAGGGTCAGGTCCTTAAGATACCTCTAGAGAAAGAATTTTCTGAGACTTACACAGGAGGATGAGTGATTTTTATTTAGGTGATATTACATCTCTCGGTTTTAAAAGTCCCATTTCACTTAATTCAGTCCTTGAAGATGTGCAACTGAGGATTCAGTAGAGCTAAAAGCAAAGCTAGTGTTCATAATTTCCATTCCATGTTGGAAAAGGGTCTGGCACAGCATCAGGCTAGTTGCAGTCCATTAGTCCATGACTGTGAGCCATGTGGGTGGATATAGGAGAGCCAAGAGAGCAAGAGAGATAACTCCTTTGTTCAGGGGATTAAATACCCTAAATTTTGCACCTTTGCAGTGGCCACACCCATTCTAGCCAATGACTTGTTCCCAGGTGGGACTGACAGGCAAGTACCTTCTCAGGTGCACCCCATCTTTACTGGGCATGCATCTGTTCTCCCCCCATGCAGCCCCTTCCCCCAGATATCTGCAGGGAATAGATTGGTGACTTCCTGGGGAGTGTTAAACTGCAGCTTCCTGGCAAAGCTGCACAAATGACATGCCTATAATATTTAGCCTTTCCTCCTCTCCTTTCCTGTTATTAATAACTGGGTTAATTACAATGGTATCAATTTGATTTTTATTAAGTGAGACAAGATCAGAAATATATATTTAGGCAAAGCAGAAAAATGTCTAAATGGAATGATATTTAAAATTCTGGGAAAGTGTGCCTACCCAGAAGAATTTCTCAACATCTTGGCTCAAGGTTAAACTTTGTTAACAGAGAACAAATCAGTTCATAAATTAACAATGAGGTACAAATTGTACACTCTTGGTTACATTGCCTAGAATACAAATTCCATGTTGCTACTTATGATTGATATTTTTATGTACTTTTTATATGTTTCTTACTGTTTAAGAGTCCAAGTCTCCTGAAGCTTCATTTGGTTGAATGCGCTTATTATAACATTAACAGTCAAAAAATGGTACGCCTTCTGTCAAGAACTATAAAGGGTCTGAAAATTTACCCTCTTTCAGGCTAACAAGTGTCAAAATTAATAACAAAGACTTTAACCAAGATAGCACTGGGAAGGCCTGTAGGTAAGAGGAGTTGTCACTCCCTATGTCAGTCCCTGTAAAAAGCCCCACAGGAAGAACTCTCAGGTTATAACATCCCCTCTCACCTCCTAATCCCCTCCATGTAAAAATGTTCTCTCTTTTTCCCTGGGAACTTGCATGTTGCTTGCCATGGTTGCAGGTACCAGATTGCAATCATTTTTTCATGAATAAATTCTTTTTCGTTAGAATACTGGGTGACTTTTTTGTTTATGGTCAACACATTTGGAGACTCCAGAGAGGATCCCGCAATAGCTCTGGACTGCTGAGCAAACAGCTGTGGTGCCCACAGAGCCATTTGCTTTCACTGGATTTCTCCCCAACTCAGCTTGAGGGTAAGTTTTCTTCTGAATCCCAGCTTCCATTGTTTTAGAATTTTGAGACTCTCCGGGCATTATTTGGGATGTTTAGAGGCTACATTTTTCTTTTCTCTTTTCTTTGTTTTTCTATTAAAAGGCCTTGTTTGTCTGTGAGGTCTAGTTTAACTCTTTGGCCCGATTCCCTAGGGGATCACCTGTCTCTTGAGACCCTGTTAGCCATCGACTTTGGGAACTGGACTGTTTGTGCTGCCTTTGGTCTGATCCTGTCTGGAACCCTGGAACCGGATTGTCCAATTGAAACTGTGTCATTCGCCCTTTGGCCAAGCTCCTTCAGAAGCAGGCTGTTCTAGCAGAAAGAAGCCGTTCCAGCTTATGGCCTGGCTCCCTCAGGACCGGGTTACTTCTCCAAATCTGTGCAGCTTCAGCCATTGACCTGACCCCTTCGGGGCTGCACTTTTCTAAAGTGGAACTGGCTGGTATTAAGTCTGCAGGCGACTCACCCTCTTTAAAGGTCACCTAGGTCCTTTAAGCTTTTTACACTCTTTAAGTTGTTTTAGCTGTTAGGCTGTTCTGAACTTTCTGCTTCAGAAAAATCCCCAAAAAATGGGATTTCTGTTATGTAAATATTTTCAGGGTGTCCTTACTACAGAGACCCCACCCAAATTTATGTTTAAAATCCAAACTAACTAACTCCTCATGCACATTTTTAATTAAAGGGATGGATCTGAGCAAAAGTAATTTAGAACCTGAATGGCGATTACAGGAAACTTGAAATCCTCCAGCTTACTTTTCTTAAAACTAAATTGGACGATCATAGCTTTGAAATTGGCAAAAGTAAATGAAACACCTATTCTGAGTGGGATAGTCAGACTTCTAATCATTATCAGGAATTTGAAGTTGCCTCTTTGCAAGATGAAGTTTTAAAATTAAGTGAGGCTAACAAATTTTTAAAGAGAAAGAAGATGGCTTTAGAAGTGCCATGTGCCTCTCCTCCAGCACCATCTTGCCCTTTCCCCTTGACTTCTTCATTTCAGGCTCCACCTCGAGCCATTAGACCATCCCCTCCATGCTCCTTTTTCTCAAGCTCCACCTCCAGGGCCACCTTGGCCTCCACTCCCAGCTTCCTGGCCTCAGGCTCTCCAGTGCCACCTCCTCTGCACCTTCTCTCACGCCACCCTCCTCGATGCCTGTCCTTTAACGTTAACTATAACATTAAACCTCTGAGGATCCGGGCGTTCCTATGTTCCCAGGACCAAAGGTGAATTGTGATTTATAGTTAAAGGATTTCTTAAGGTAACAGGACCCTCACGGATTTGCCAAACAGTTTTAATATAGTTTTTCAGACTATCAGCCTGGGTTTCTGATTTATATCAGCAAGTTCATATTCTAGTCAGTGAAGGTCTGGCTTCAACATTAGATGAAACTTGCCCCATGGGAACATCCTGAAAGAAATTTGGAAAAACAAACCTCTGGTTTTTGACAAAATGCTAAACAAAACAAATAAACAAACAACAAGCAAACAAAATAACTTGCTGGAGACCAAGCAATTGCAGCAGCCTTTTGAAAGCCTGTTGATTGAAATAAAATTTAAGTTCATTCACAAAAGCCTGATGACTATCATAAACTTGTTGACTATTATAATTGACTTCAGATTGTTTTTAAAGAAAATTCTGGCCTTCCTTCCGATGTTGATTCCACTTGCTTAGCCTTTAACTCATGTTTATTAGTGGGCTGAACTGAGATATTTCTCTTAGTTAAAAGGACCAGGATGTAATGGAAAACCATGTCCACTATAGATTTGCTTAATTTGGCAAATAAACTTGCTCGCAACCTAAACAAGTCACCTAGAAGTAAGATCACTAAGACATTGCTCAACTGTAGCAAATGAAGTTTCTCATATAAAACAAAAAACCTTGTACCTTCTGCTTTTATTGCAAAGAGCTAGGACGTTAGAATAGAAATTGTCACAAATTGAAGAGTTTCAGGCAACCTCAGTCCTCTAACCAGCCTTCCCAATGTCCCCCTCATGCCCAGTGTCAGGGCTCCGAGCAACTACAAGGGCCTTTCCCAATCCTCCCTCATAATCAAAGTGGAGACACCTTTTTCCCAGACTGGGAAGAAATTTTCCCCTGTTCTTATTGACACCAGAGCTATACACTCGATGCTTAACTCCACAGCTATAAAGCAGCCCCTGCCTTAGAGTGATAAGATAGCTCAAATAGTGAGAATCTTAAATAAAACTCTACAGGTTCCTGTCTCTGAACCCATCCCTCTTTGCTTAGGCTCTTTAAGAGATTCACACCCTTTCTCCTTTGTTCCTCTGCTCCTAGTCATTTATTAGGCCAAGACATCTTAAAGAAGTATAATGCTGGAATTTCTTTCTCCCCAAAGAGGGAAATAATCCTAAAATGTGATAGTCACCGTCAAAATAGCCAATCAGGTGAACTAAATGACCCTTCAACAGCTTCTATTCCATTACTATTGGCACTATAGCCGAATCTGGGAACACTTTTCATTTGTCCCTATTGAATCAGCTGCCATCCCATTTATAGGCAAAATCTTCAACTGTTATTGGAAGAATTCACAGTGCACCTCCTGTTAAGATTCAAATAGATTCCTCAAAACTTCTTTCCAGAACTAATTAATACCCAGTACGTAAAGAGGCCTTTCAAGGCATAAAGCTTATAACAGATTATAAAACTCAGGGCCTTAATCTTTGCCCTAGTCTCTGCAACATTGCATTTCACTTAAAAAAAAAAAAAGGAAACAAGGATGGAGGTTTGTCTAAGACCCCCAAGCAATAGACATCACTGTTATATCTTGACAACTTGTTCTTAATCCCCATATGTTAATAGCATCCATCCAAACTGGGAATAAATTTATTACTATAATTGATTTATGCAGCTCGTTTTTCAGTATTCCAGTTGGTGAAGCGAGCCAATGCTTTCTTGCCTTCACTTGGTAAAGAAAACAATTTACCTGGACAGAAACGCCTCTGGGTTTTCACTGAGAGTTCTTATTTCCCACGAATCCTGAAGGCTGATTTGGACGAAGTAGCTTTCCCTAGAGGTTCTACTTTGTTGCAATATGTGAATGCCTTGCTTCTTTGCTCTTCCTTCTAGTATTGTCTAAGAAAAAGTTTTCTATTTTCCAAAACTCAGGTGTGATATTTGGGGCATTTGATATTGGGAAAAAAACTACACTTGGATCCAGGTACGCTTCATGGTATCCTGTTTTCCAAAGTTCAAAACTAAGCATGAAACGTGAGGTTTTCTTGGGCTAGTTGGCTATTGTTGAAAGCGGATCTCAAGCTCTCTCTCTTATGACCAAACCTTTGTATGTTTTACTAAAGAATCACAGTCCCAACCCAATTTTATTAGAAGAACGGGACACCATAGCCTTTAAAGCCTTAAAGGAGAGTTCAATGAATCCATGTGCTTTCATCCCAATTATCACATTCCCTTTCCCCCTTTGTGTATGAAAATACAAGAAATGCCCTTAGGTACTTGCTAAAAAACATGGGGATCACCATAAACCCACAGGGTTTATTATAGTCAGCAATTGATCCCTATTGCTCTGGGATATCTCCCTTGCCTTAGACATTCCTGCCACTGCCCTTTTAGTTAAGGCCACAGAGGAAACTCCTGTGGGATCCCCTTTAATCATCTTTGTACCCCATGCAGTAGGAGCCCTCCTGAACACTCATTACATCCAACATTTTTAGTCAGTCACCTCACTCCCTGTCCTTTTGTTCACTGCGTCACATAACTTTTCATGTATAACAGCATTAACCCGGGTACTCTTTTCCCCTCCACCACCAACCAAGCTCCTCATGGCTGCTCATTACGGACAGATCACCTCCTGGCGCTTCATGATAATGTACAGGAAATTTCTCTGGGTAATTCTTATTTCTCATGCTTCACAGGTGATTCATATTTAAAAGGTAAAAATGGTAAGTATTGTGCTGGGTATGGTATTGTAACTCCTTTTGAAGTCACTGAGGCAGAATCTTTACCTTTGGCTACTTCAGCCCAACAGGCTGAGTTATATCCTACTCAGGCTTCTGTCTGAGCCCAGGGCAAAACTGCCAACATTTATACTGACAGCAGATATGGCTTCAGATAGCTCATGATTTTATAACTTGATGAAAGCAATGTGGCTTATTTCCAGTGGAGATAAAATTAAAAATGACCTGTATTTTCAGGAATCATTTGATGTTATAGTTTATGGGCTGTTTTGGCTATTATTAAGAGCCCAGGGCATTCTAAAATGGACTCTCTAGAAGCTAGAGAAAATCACCTTGATGACATTTCTGCCAGAAATGCTACCCCGAAAAGAGGCAGAAGCCATCACATCTCCATCACAGCCCGACTAGATACTTCCCCAGCTGGTAACTTAGAAAAAATGACCCGAGGATCCCAACAGTTGGCATCAGAAAAGAAAAAAATAAGATTGTAAACCCTTAAATTATTGGTTTAATAATAAGAAACAGCTCTGGTTAGGACCAAATAATGACCCAATTCTACCAGAGACACTAAAATGTCCTCTCCTAACTATAGTACATGCAATAAACCATTGTTTCAATGATAAAATGATAGCATCTATGAATCTATACTGGTGGGAAAAATATTAATAGGCCGTGAGAAGCACCTATCTCGCTTGTCCCACTTGTCCCACTTTTCCAAAGTATAACCCAGGGAAGCCTGTTCACACTGCTCCTGGACATTTTAAATTGCAGAATGGGCTATATGAGGTTTGGGAATGAATTTCAGATAGCTTCCTCATCTTATGGATATAACTATGTGTAAGTTTTCTCACAGGACTTATGTTTTCCCTTGCAAGCAAGCTACTTGCCACAGGAGAGCCAGGAACCCAATGTGCCAGAGGGAGAAGAGAAAGAGAACTTCCTTTGTTCAGAAGTTTTAAATATTCAGGTTTCACATGCTTGCAGTGGCCAGTTACCTGTTTCCTGGTGTGACTGGTGGGCAAGTACCTTCTCACGTCACTCGTGCCTTTACTGGGCATTTGTCTAAACTGCATTTATCCAATCCCTTCCTCCATCGATCAGCAGGAAATAGACTTGGAAGATGTTAAATGCAGCTTTTTGGCAAAGCTGTATAAATGGCATGTCTATATCTAATCTTCCCTTTCCTCCTTTCCTGTTAAATAATAACCAGGTTATTACAACAAGATCACTTTGTCTCTGATCTAGAAGTCTTGTGACTCCTGACAGCATCTATGAAACTGTGGCAGGCTCACATGTGTTGATTGTAAACAAAAATGTTGGCTAGGTATTCCTTCAGAGAAAATAATTCATTTGGGAAAAAAGAAAGAATTGTGATCTGGTACGTGCAACCATCGTGAGCCACGATCAATTCCCCAGAGAAACAAAGGAGAGGAGGTTTGTAAATGGAGAGGGAGAAGAGGAAGGGGAGGGGGCTGTTATAACCACAGATTCTTCCTATAGGGCTTTTGCAACTGCCATAGGGCATGAGAGCTCCTCCTACAGGCCCTCCCAATTCTTGTTTTGGTGAAAGTCTTTATCATTCATTTTAACATTTTCTCCTTTTGATCAAGATCTTTCTCTGAAAGCATCACTGATCGACAGTCAGGCCTTCAGATTGCAGTGGCCTTTTTGTCCCTCTATGCCAAGAAAGAACTCTTCAGTGTGTTCAGTCTCATGTCAGAGGGAAAATGCATGGTCCAAAAACCACTCCCTTCCAGATTTGACAAGCAATATGTGCAATGCTTAACAACAAGAGATACAGAGCAAAATTAAAACAACATAGTCTATGATGATTTTAAACCAGAAGCTCAGACCTGAAAGCAGTAAACTAAAAGAGTCATTAGTATATTAAACATCGAAGCTCTTGACAGCAGGCTCAACATCTAGAGATGTTTTCTCTTTCACAACTTTGGGAAATAAGAGCATTTTTTCCCCAAAGAAAGAGTAAAAGAAGTACAGTAAGAAGCAACAGCTAGAAAAGGTTTTATGGGCTTAGTCCAGTTATTTTGGGACAGCTGTCTTCTTCAGATGCTGCCTGCTTCAATTTTTTTGACAACATTAATTTCAGGTCTTGAGATTGTGTGCAGGTCCAGTCAGGGTTTGGTGGTTTCTTTAGGTACAACACATGAATTAAAGAATCTACTCCCCAGACTTTAGCAGCACAAGTGTTAGTCAACAATACCTGAGGGTCCCTTGCAACTAGGCTGGAGGGAGTTTTATTGGAGGTGTCTTTTCCAGTATAAAATCTCTCTAGGTTGCAGAGTATGGTGTTTGGGGTTTTTGTCCCCTTGGATCACACTGTGAAAAAGTTGCTGTACCAAAGCATGGTTATTTTTAAAAGAAGCAATTTGGCCCTCACAATATTGAAATTTGTCTCCTTTTATCAATTGATGATTGAAAGGAATCAAATGCATGAGGCATCTTTAATTTATCTCAAAAGGTGAGAGCTTATGAGCTCCAAATGGGGTGAATCTGAGATTTAAAAGAACAAATGGCAATGCTTTTGACCAAGGTATTCATATAGTCTACAGATATTTCAATTGAATCTTAATAACACCATTAGTATCTTTAACTAAACCTAAGGATTGAGGATGGTAAGTGCAGTGAAAATGTTGTAAGACCAGCCAAACATCACAGGCTTGTTGAAGCACCTGACCAGTGAAATGGGTTCCCTGATCGGAATGGAGATCAAGAGGATGCGCTCCCTTGCACCCACGTGTCTCATGGCCATGTTGGACTCCACACATGGACTAATAAACTTTAATTAGCTTGGATGCTGAACTACACCCAGCTGCAATATGGAACGGAAGCTCTGGATACTGGCCTTGTTTCTGTCTCTGCTGGAACCACAGCTGCCCCTTTTCCAGGACTAGTTTAAGGGGCAGAGGACTTTGGAACCCAAGAAATGTAATTCCATGAAAATAAAACCTTCTTCCACATCCCATTCTACCTTGGGGGCTTCAGAAAATTCTTATTTCAGTGGCACCCAGAACTTTACTTCCCTGAACAACAAGGAAGTTAATTCTCTGGTAACAAAAGGACTTTATTACTTACAGCAAAAACAATAGCCAGAGTATGAATTATTTTTTATATAGATTCCTAAGGCCTAGCTCCCATAGAGTGATGCAAAAAAAGAACCAAGTGATGCTTGTACACACAGTGCATTTTATTACCAGAGTGGAACACTGAGCTTAGAGAACTTGAACCTTTTATAATGGGTAGTAAACATGCTCGCCCTTCACTCTAGAAGGAGGTACTACTTCTGTCTTTTAAAGGTCTAAGTAAATCTGCCTCTTGCTCTGGAGGGAAACAATCTCTATCCTGCCAAAATTGTTTGCTATACAAGCATCCTTGAAAAGATAGCTTGGATAAAACACTGTCAGTGCCTCTGCTTGTAAGACATGCAAAAAATACAAGAGATTTATAGAGAATTGTCTCCAACACCTTCATTTCATAAATGTTTGGCAAGATTATGCCTCTCCATGAAAATGCCAACTCGATATAGGTAATGGTTTCACATTATAAAACATTAGATTTGTTGTAATGTAATCACTTATTAAATTTTTAAAAGATGACATATTTTATGCACTTTAAAGTCTTTTGCAACTTGGAAGATATCACATCTTGATGAGGAAACTTTTTAGATTGTCTGAAAAAAGTATGCTTCATGAAATTTGAAAGATATCACATAGACATACATGCCATTTAATATTTAATTACAGATCAAATATATTTTTGAATCTCTCACTAAAATCTCAGAATTCAGCTTTTTTTCACTGTGTGGTGTTGCTTAGCAACAAGGCCTTGCAACCTACAGCTTCTAGAGAGGAGCCAAAGTATCAATTGAAGAGTCCCAATAAGAGTCATTTAGAAAAATAGCAACTATTTGCAATGCAAGATATTTATTTCTGATATAATTAAGAGCAGCGCTTATTTCCCACTTTAGGATTAATTTTCTGATTTAAATGTTCACAACTTCTGCCTGAACCAGGCAGGGGGGAAAGCTGGTTTTGGAGGGGGCCTAGATCGATCAGCGTGGCTCTAGTTATATTTCTCCCTTTGATCGAAACATTCAAGCATATTACTTTGCATTTAAAGTGATTATTGATAGCTATGTACTTATTGCCATTTTATTCTTTTCACTATGCCTTTATGTTTTCTCTTCTCCTTCTTCTTCTACACTTTAACATTTCTTGTAATACTAGAAGAGTGATAACAAACTCTTTTAGCTTTTTCTTGTCTGGGAAGCTCTTTATTTCTCCTTCAATTTTAAATGAAAGTCTTGCTGGGTAAAGTGGTCTTGGTTGTAGGTCCTTGTTTTTTCATCACTTTGGCTATTTCATAGCATGATAGTAATTTTAAGTAAATACCAAGGTAAGATTTCTGCTTAAGGGATTACATGAATGGGATTCAATAAATTAAATTCTTGGACTGTATTTCAGTTATGAATTGCTGTATAACAAACCACCTCAAAATGTAGCTTAAAACAATAAACATTTTATTTTGTCATAATTCTGCAATTTGGGCTAGTGCTCATCTGGGCAGTTCTGTGGGTATCTTCTAGGCACACCATAATGCATAAAGTCATCTGGTTGCTCAACCAGGACTGGATAACATAACATGGCCTCAGTTGCCTGTTTAATGTTTGCTACTGGTTGTCTAGAATGCCTCAGTTGCAATGGCTTGTCTCCTGCTCTATGTGACCATTAATCTTATGTTAGGCTAGACATCATATGATGGTAGAAGTATTCCAAGAGAGCAAGGGTGAAAACTGCAAGATCTATTAGATTCCAGAGATGGAGATTAAAAAAAAAACTTCACTTTTTGATTGGAGAAATGGTTAAGCCACATTGCAAAAAAGCATACTTAGCGTGGTAAGGAGAATTATTGTAGAAATCTTAAGTAATCTACCACAGAATTGATTAAAAATGTGTCTGAAGATTTTAAAAATAATACACAAGCATAACACACACACATGCCAAGTGATCTTCCAAATTTATGGAGCCAACTATTCTTTCAAATCACCTTTTTTTTTTTTACTTTATGATTTAAGAGAAAGCACAGACTAATGTTATCCAGATGTTTTGAGTTTATCTTTAACCTATGATGTACATACTTAGTGACATAAGATGGATACACATAAGTTGAATCACCAATCATTTTCAAATATTAAATTTCAAGAATCAAACATTTTGACTAAATATATAAAAGGACACATCTTTGGATTTATGCATGGTCTTCTCTGACACTAAAGGGTTTTTACTTTTTACAAATCTATGTCTAATGCAGTTCAATAAATTAGTTCTCTTACCACCAACACAACCTTGCCCCCAGAATTCCCTGCCCTCACTCCTGAAAGTAAATCACTGAAGAGTGCTTTGTTCATAAAATATGCTTATAATTACTTGTGGAATGAAGTCTTGACTACTGTGCTAACCTACTTTACACTTCAGAGAAACTTACAGATTTACTCACCCAACTATTAATGAGTGAAGCCTTCAATCAAGACCAATCAGTGATTTTTAGTAAATTTACAACACAGACTTCTTCATAAAAGTACAGAAATTAGAAACTCTAAAATAACTCAGAAAGCATCCTGTCAAGGTATACAGTATAGTATTTTTACTAATTTTTTTGTTTCTAATGGCCTCTTAAGATTCTCAAGTTAAAATACATTTCCTTAAAGGAGCATGTTTACACAGACGAACACTTGAAATAGGTAATCCAAAAACATTTTACCATGAGAGCTTTTTCTTTATTTCTCTCTCTATTATTGTAGTAATTTCAATTTGAATGTTGCTTTTTAGTTTCACCATCTGGCACCTCTTTTTTCCTAAATCCAAGAATAATCATCTGTTTTAAAATGTGGTCTACTAAAATAAAAAGAATCCAAATTCTGTATTCATTTCCTGAATAGTGCTTCTCGACAGAGGAAATACAGAAATTGGATTTCACCTGGTCCCAAAACACTGGAGGAAGATTGAATTTGAAAATCCTAATTTTGATTAATGACCTTAAAAGAAGACACAAATAAAGTCAAGTAGGCCTTGACGCCTCCACCCACGCATAATGACACCAGTGCAGCGGTAATATTATCTATCAAATATTAGCATGTTCCTCATAATTTGAGTACAAAATTTCTCTCCTATTTTGCTACATTGTGATGTTTTCCTTTGTTATTATCTTAGATAAAATAAATATTTTTCAGGATATACAGGCTGAAAAAATAAGAATAATATAAAAATAAGAGGTTTTCGTTATTAAAAATTTTTTAATATAAAATCATAATGTTTAGTAAGTTTACAAATCAGACTTATAAAAAAATTTTATAGGGCTTTTCCACAACTAAAAACAATGACTTGGAAAAATTAAGTTTGAGATTTTATATCCTTAATAAAATATGCAGCCTGAGAAGATGGATTTATTTATTTTACTTTATTTTATTATTTTTTTAAATATATATTTATTGATTTCAGAGAGAGGAAGGGAGAGGGAGAGACAGAGATAGAAACATCAATGATGAGAGAGTCATTGATCGGCTGCAGCCCTCAACCCGGGCATGTGCCCTGACCAGGAATCGAACCCTGATCACCTGGATCCTAGGTCGATGCTCAACCGTTGAGCCACGCCAGGCTGGGCCTGAGAAGATGGATTTAAATCCAAAAGCTTTACTAAAATTTTAGGGTCAATGCATAAGAATAAGAAAATTAGTTATAGAACCATCATACATTCTAACTGGAAGAGTTCAATTTAGTCTGTGGAATTCTCCTGCTTTCTCTTTTTATCAGGACTCCAACTCTGCTTCCTTTTAGAAAAGGTACCTAGGCAGGTTTCCACATTTTATATTCTGCAGGTAAAGTTGTACCACCTCTGGACAGCCCTGCTACATAGTTCAAGAAGGATATTGAGCCAGCAGTTGCCTTAGAGAATGAGAACATTTTTAGAATTCATTGTGGTAAATTTTCTGATGAGAGAAGAAGGGAGGTCATATGACAGGAAGTATGAAGGCCATAAACTAAGACTCTGTCATTTCATGGCCTAAAATAAATTGCTGAAAAGGCCCATGGTGTTTTCTAATACAAAGTGGGAGGAAAAAGTAGTTCAAAAGAGGTAGAAGTTGAGTTGACAGTGTTACTTGAAATAGTACGTGCTATCTGTCAATGTCTCATTATATAGAAAATAGTCTCCCACATTTTGCACATAGTTTGATTTTAAGCCACTGGAACATCTATTTTTAAATTCAATTTGAATATTTTTTCCCTTAGACCCCTGTGAGGAGTAACCTATACACTGCCACTAATGTTTGTATTGGATCTGTACTATCTGGCAAGATAACCAAGACCCATATGTTCTATAATTTATAAAAAGCTCTGGCCAACACAAGGGTGACTAGAAAGGTCTAGATTGTCCATCAGTTTCTGTATCTCTCTTCAACAATGAGAAGCCCTTTTTTCCCTTATAGTATTATAAACATGACAAAATAATCAGTTCCCTATAATTAGACCTATTATAGCATTATTTGTATGCAATTGACCAAGCAGTGGTTAAGTCACTATGCACACAGAAACTGCGTGCTATTTCTGAGATCTTTTCCTTATAATAACCGAATGCCTACTACTCTTTACCTTTGATTTCTGAGTTTGAATGTGGCATGCCTAGGTGTAGGTTTTTATTTCTTCTTTTTTCCAATTTCTTCTTCTTGTTGTTCTCTAAGCTCCTTGGATCTGTGGTCTGGTATCATTAGCCCCATATCAAAAATAAGGTAACCCAAACTTACAATAATTAATTCTCTTGACTAAGATATCCCAGGTAGTATCTGATGGAGCTATTAATAAACCTGGGAATGTCTAACACCAAAGCTGCTGTACCATGTCTTTCCATCCACCCTCAGTTTCTCTTCCACTATTCTATCACATTATCTTTTGGTTTCTTTCTTAAAGTAGCCCATGACTCAAGCTTTGGAGTCAGAAAATCTTAATATACAGCTATATGTAGCTTTAGAACTCATTAAAGTTGCTTAAGCCCCAATTTATTATATATAAAATGAGGAAAATAATCATCATGGAGAGGCATTATAAAGATGAAATGGAGACATATAGAGATATAGATAGAAATATACCCATTAAATGGATTCATAGATATGTAACTATATCTATATCCATATGTGTGTATACTATATGTTAGCCAGTATGTGTGAAACACTGTCTATTTACCTCTAATCCATATTCTTTCAAACCAGACCACAAACTTCTATCTTTCATGCTCTCCTTCAATGCAAAGTGGTTCTGCCATTACTTACTGTAAGTTCATGTCTTACTGAATTACATGGCTTGAGGTGAAAAAAGTACCTTCCAGAATGAGTGCTGAGCAGAAGATCATTCTGTATTTAACAAAAATATGGTTATTAACTGTCCCTAAAAATCAAAACAGTAACTCACTGCCCAACCCACAGCCACAGAAAATCATATTATTAATAATAATAATAATACTGTGTTTAAATAACTGCTGCCATTTATAAAGCATGTACTATTGACTCACAGAATGTTCCATACTGAACAAATATTTTATTGCTTAATGTATCCAGGCTGCATAATAACTGATGGGGATTTGGCTATATAATCACTTCATTCCCACTTATGCTTTAGTTGTAACAGAAAATTAAAGAGAAAGGATAGGAAATAATAAACATTTTAACCCTCGTAAAAGAATCTTGGAGTTATAAAGGTGCTTGTGCTTCTACCCTTTGGTGACCCTTCTCCAAAGTGCCCTCCTTTTAAAAAAATGCCAGACCCCAGCAACATTAGAGTAAGCACAATGTGGATTCTGGCTCCGAAAACTATACTCTGACCACCAACCACAGATGAGCTGTTCACAACTGGCCTTCACGTACAATCCTGCAATTCCTGCAATTAGTACTGGCTTTATTTGTTTTTCTTTTTGGCTCACTGATATTTCAAAATGGGACTTAAGTTTTATTTTCTTTACCACTTGACCACCAGGTCTTTGATGACACTTCACACATCTGTAGTGACAAACTTGATTATGTGTCATCGTGACACGTCTCATGCCTTTGGACACTGTTTCAAAAATTGTTAGAGCTTGTATTTAATACATTTACCAAATCATAGCCTTTCTTTCCACAAAACTGTGTGATTGTTGGACTTATCATTTCTAATATTCTTTGTTAATTCAAACTGAACTTTCTTGTTCTTACTTGATTAGAAAATAATGATAATAATAACCTATAAAGACTTAAAGAGGAAGATTATTAAAGTCAATTTTTGAAGGAAGAGATAGCCCCTGGTTTAAAGAGAAACACATTTGCTGAAAGGGTAAGACATTAGCCAGCTAGTTTTTTTCTAACTAGTTCAAATTTGCTCACCAGATTAGACAGAGCCACTGATGGGGAAGAAGGGAAAGTGAGGAGAAAGTTACAGAGCGTGGCATGCTGCCAAGGGGAGATAAAAATGAGGAACTTAAAATGTTGTACTTTTGGGCACAGGGATTAGCAGCGTCAAAATAAAGGGAAGCACTAATACAACATCCACAAGAACAATTCCAAATATTTCAAAATTTTGCCTAAGGCTAACCCTGAAAGACCAAAACATATCTCAGAAAGGTTGACAACAGTGTAGTAATAATTATACCTTATTTTCCCTAATAGAAGCAAGGAAATTAAGTAGATCTTCATTTTGAGGGGTATTTTCTTCCTCTAGTTTTTGCTAGTGTATCAAATAAAGACTATTTTTTTCCCCAACTTGTTTCTAAATATGTTTCTACTTCCTGTTTAGGAGTCCTATAGATTTTAAGCTTTCATTCATAGTTGTGATGCCAGCACAACTCAAATGAGAGGCAGATGAGCTATTTTGCTTTTGTTTCTAGTACCTTTAGAGAACTAGAAAAAAACGGGAATAACAAACAAACAAAAATACTTTTAACCCACACCTTAAAAGTAAAGAGGTTGAAATAATTAAGTTCTACTTTCGACAATATTATAGATTTGTGGTTGTACAGATTTTCGTTTTCAAATCCAAATACCGGGAGAGTGCAGAAGAAAGGTATGTTTCAAGATCAGAGGATAGTTAGGGAAACCTTTGGCTCCTCTGTGTTTGAACTAACCTCAAATTAAAAGTAAGACCATTCTATCACATTAGTTTAAATCTTTGCTCAATTTTATATTGCTAAAAGTTTAGAATAGACAACTTGTTCTCAAAATAAATCAGTGATGAAGAACACAGAAAAACAATACACCTACAGATTCCCTACTGATTTGAAAACAAACTCCAAATTATAAAACTTGTTTTGAGCTGTGTTAGAAATCATAATCACTCTCACGCTTGGTAATATGAGGCAATTTTAATTACTTAAACCAAAAGCATTGCTGGAAATGATCTGACCTATAAATTTAAGAATATGTTAATCTATTAAAAATTATTTGTTGAGTGACTACAATGTGCCTGGCACTTTTTAAAGTCCTCAGGATGCAGCAGTGAGCAAGAAAGTCTACATGTAAGGAATTTTCCAGTGGAGCTAGGCGTGTGAGTATAGGAGTGCGAGAACATGGACTGTAAATAAATAGACTGTCAAATAGGAAAAATACCAAATAGTGAAAAGTTCTGAGGAGGGACTGATTGGATCACTGGTTAAGACTGGATGGACAGGGAAACTACTTGATATTTAAACTGAGATCTAAGAGACAAAAGGAGTAAATAAAGCTAAGATTAATAGGAACAGTGAATGGTACATGGGGTTCTGGGTGGAAATACGGAAGTAATATCCAGTGTAGCTTTATTGTAGTGGATGAGAAAAAGAGATCTCTGAGAAAGGTCACTGGTCAGCCAGCGGGTAAATCATATCGGGACTTTGTAGCCAAGATAAAGAATTTGAACTCAGTCTAATTGTGATAGGAAATCATACAGGGTTTTATGTAAGGGCAAACATGACCTAATTTATAATTTTAAAACATCCCGTTGGCTTCTGTAAGAATTGTTAGCAAAAACACAATAAAAATTTTAAGATATGGAAAAATACATGGTTGCTTCTTCAAGGTGGTCATTCTCTTTTGGTCATTCTCAAATATTTGAGTGCTAACTTGGGACAAACACTGTACTACTTGCTGGAGATTCAATGTGAATCAACTCAAACATGGATCCTTACTCTCATGGAGCTTACTGGCTGAGAAGAGACATAGACAATAATGAATCACACTAAAGTTATATAATGGCCATCTGCAAAAGTGCTCTGAAGAAAGAAAACAAGGTTATATATGATTATGTAACGAAGGATCCAAATCCGACTGAGTAGTCACTGAAAGCTTCACATGGGCTGTGATCGAAATAATGAGTAGGAGTAAACCGATGACATTTACCTTAGGGCAATGGAGGTTTTTTAAACAGGCTTTAAATGGAGGGATGACATGATTTAATGTGAGTTTTAAAGTGATCATTCACTCTGGCTACAGTTGAAAATAGATTTGAGGTAGTACAGAATTAATGCAGAGGGATGTTTGAGGATGTCCACTTAAGAGATAATGGTAGCAAAGAACAGAGTGAAGGTAACAATGAAGAGAAAAACAGATTGCAAGGATATTTAAATAACAAAGACAATTGGTCTTGGTGATGGATTAGATAGGAAGAGAGATACTGAAGGGAATGGCCTGAGCAAGTAGATAAATGATAACACCATTTACTGTGAGATGGACTAGTGAAAAAGACCAGGTTTGAAGAGAAACACCATGAATCTGGTCATGTACATGATGAATTTGTGATATCTTCAAAATTTCCAAGTGACATGTCAGCTTAGTTGTTGGGTATATTGATATACCATGAAATAAGTCTGGGCATCATCTTGGTAACCAGACTGTGAATGAGTTGAAATTTCCTGGCAAAGACTATAAGAAAAAAGTCTATTTCTGAGCCTTAAGAAACTCCAGATTTGATGACTCATTAAAAAAGAAACTGCTTGAAAAGGAAATCTGAGAGACATGGCCAAAGAGGTAACAGTTGAAGAGTGTCAAGTAATGTCAAGTGACTATCAAGAATTGGGAAGTGTCTGGAAGTTTTCACTATGTGCAAGCTAATAAGCTAGTCTGGTACTATTTTGTGAATGCTGGAAGAAGACATGAGACTCCTGGGTTATAGACAAAAGACTTTATTATTCACAGTAAAAATAGTAATCATAGGGCAACATAATGCTCTTGCTGTTCCATGTTCTCTAAGTCCCCCGGAGTGCCATGAAGCGTCCAAGGTAGATGCCCGCACATGCAATGGGTTGCATTACAGGAGAGGAATACTTAACTTGAAAGATTAATGACTTTTATAGTAAGATGAAATCAAGTATGCTTTTTATATAAAGAAAATGTGATTCCTCAGGATTATTTGCTGGAAACACAACCTTGAGAAACAGTCCAAGTAAAGAATAGTCAGGAACTTGCAATCTTGGCAGAGTCAGAAAGAACATACAGGAATGCTCAGGGCCTTTTGTAGATTGCATCTTCTAATAATGATCCCAAAATGACAAACAAATTGAGGACCAAAAACTTGCAAATGGACTTAACAAAATGGAGATATTGTTAACCTAATTAAGGGCTATTTCATCAGTACAGTGTAATGTGAAAACATAGTAGGGTGTATGTGGGGTTTAGAAATGAAGATCACAAACAAAAATAGCTGTTTTTTAAAAAAGACATTCAACTATAAGAGTATAAAAAAAGGAATAGTAACTTGAGGTTGTGCATTAAAATGACGGAAGATTTTTTGTTGTGGGTCTGGTCTTGAGTATGTTTAAATGCTGATGGAAATTATCCAATAATATGTTCTGCAAACATCAACATATAAATTACTGTTAAGTTTTATTAATCCTGTTTAGGACATTGTTATGTATTAAATTGTGTCCTTCCCACAACTAATATATTGAAGTCCTAACCCTCAGTATTTCTGAATGTGACCTTATTTGAAAATAAAGTCTTTATAGGTGATAAAGATTAGGTCACTGGGGTGCACCCCAATTGAATATGTCCTTATAAAAAGGGAAACTTTGGGCTCAGAGAGAAGCAGACACACATAGAGGGAAGATGATATGAAGACATAGGGAGAATGCCATCTACAAGCCAAGGAATCCCTGAGGCCACCAGAAGTAAGAAAGACATGGAGCAAATTCTCCCTTACAGCCCTCAGAAGGAATTAACTCTGCCTACATCTTGACTTCAGATTTCTAGCCTCCAGAACTGCAAGAATAAATTCTATTAAGCCACCCAGTTTGTGGTACTTTGTTACAGTAACCCTCAGAAACTAATACAGACATCATTTTTAGAAAAGCTGAATTCTGATTATAAGAAACAGAAGCAAGGATTAAAACCTTATGAATACTTTACTGCATTTCAACAGGACAATTGTCATAGATAGCATACATTGTTTTCGGGAGTGTATCACATTGAGAGCACTACTAAAATGTTCATTCTTGAAGAAATCTAAAAACAAAAATGTAAAAGAAGGGGAACAAAAGTTCTTGTGTAAGTGCTCCCTTAGCAAAATGAGAATTCAGTATAAATTAGCTTATTCAATGGGTATTAGGTTATCAAACACTTTCCATTTGTCAATACAATCTTTCAAAATAAAACGGGGAATACAATTCCTTATAAATCTACATTGAAAATAATTTGGGAAATGGGTTTCTGCAATGGTCTAAGCCAGTTTGTAGGAACAGAAAGCTTAAGCAATGACTCCTCCAGACTTTAAAAAATTACCTAACCACTATGGTTTTACAGTTCCTTGTCTGAACATAAAAAATAATATTAGATCACCTCCCATACTGATTATGGGATTTACTTCAAAAACATATGTTTTCAGTACAAGTGCCTTTTCTTGCACAAATTGAACACAACTACTGAGACTTTCTTGCTGCTGAAATAATTTCTGGTCACCTACTCATAACCTTTATTTTTACATGATTTGTATGCCTTTGACACAGATGTAAAGCTTTTTCTTAACTTATGTTTTTCTTATTCTAGTTTCCCTGAATATCCCTTTTTGAAGTTTGCCTCAGACTCCACCTGGGGCTCTCTTTAATTCTTTCATCCATTCACATGGGTCCAGCTCCAGCTAAAGGCAGCACACACCTGCACCTACAGCTGGACAAGGGCTCTCCAGCAGGCCAGCTATGGCCAATCTCCAGGATTAATATAAATCACTTACTGCAGTCTCTGGCTCCAAAACATTGTCTCTATCTTGTAATTATTGTGATTTCTTTGAGGAAGTGAAAATGTACTTCCTCTGGCTAAACAGTCTTTGGAACATTTCCACTTAGCTCTCCAAATGCCTACAGATATCACATGAGTTTCTACTTGTAGCAGAGCTGAGACATAAATTGAAGACTGACCACATCATCAGAGAAATATTTCAGCAAAGTCAAAGGTATAGAGAATGCTCATGGAAAACCCAGAAGAACACACGTCCATTTGCTCAGAGAAGGAAAATTGGTCCAAGTTGTTGAAGTCATTTCAGATTTTTTCTAATTCTTCAGAATGTATACTTCTTCAATGAAAACAAAACCAAACACAAAGAAAATTTCACAAGGAGCTATCTTATTTCCCTAGCTCTTTAAAAATACATTCCAGGGTGGGTATTGAAGGCTACACCCTCATTGTGCAGGTCAGTGCATATCAAATAAAAAAATAGTTTCATTATCTGCATAAAATCTTTATACACAAAGCAAAATAGCAGGCAT
This sequence comes from Miniopterus schreibersii, assembly GCF_964146895.1. Lineage (NCBI taxonomy): Eukaryota > Metazoa > Chordata > Mammalia > Chiroptera > Miniopteridae > Miniopterus > Miniopterus schreibersii. Next base: position 61,130,154 of record NC_138106.1, on the reverse strand, counting down.
ACCAGCCTAGCCTTGCACACTGGCTATGTGCACAGCTAATTTCAAAACAGCCTCTGGTCATAATAGCGCTAGAAATAAGTTGTGGTGCTTTCAAGACAAATAAAACATAAAAATTCCATTTATTTATAAAAATAAAGCCTTCTTAACATTAATTTATACAAGTATGTTTTTGTACAAGTACTTGAACTTCAAAAAAACATAGCTTACATTTAAGAACTCTGCAATATCAAGGTCTTAAGTTACTAAGAGTTAGTTTTATCTTTATTATTATTATTATTATTATTTAAAAGCTATTTGGTGTATTAGCAACTAGGGATGTAATTACACACATATACACACTTCAGTATAATTTTATAGTCCATATAAAATTGTTTTAATTACATGCATTTGGGTATAAATAAAATCCTGGAAACTAATCTAAGTATTTTTCCCCATATACCAATAGCTAGACTTTGCAGGTAGAGGAAGGGGGGAGTGATATTCTACACAAAAAATAATTAAAATATTTTAGGAAAAACTTCTCTCAAATCAGCACCATACTGATTACATTCAGTGTTCTTAAATTTAATTCTCTTTATATTATATTCAGAAAATAAAGCACATGTCCATCCCATTATCAGTTATTTTCCAGTAGCTCAGCACATTCTCAAGAGAAATTCATACTATTAAAAGTATATAGGCCTAGCCTGGCCGGTGTGGCTCAGCAGTTGAACATCAACCTGGGATCCAGGCGATCGGGGTTCGATTCCCAGTCAGGGCACATGCCCAGGTTGCGGGCTCGATCCCCAGTGGGGGGCGTGCAGGAGCAGCCTATTAATGACTCTCTCATCATTGATGTTTCTATCTCTCTCCCTCACTCTCCTTTCCTCTCTCTGAAATCAATAAAGATATATATTTTTTAAAAAGTATGTAGGATATTTGTTATATTTATTAAAAGAAATGGTTACTTAACTTTTTTTAAATGCATGGATTTTATTAACTTTTTTTAAATGCATGGATTTTATTATTTAACTATGTTTATTTATATGATGAATACACTAAGTTTTATGTATATTGAAAAATATTTATAAAACAATTCTATCATAAATATACTGAAGTATGATGAGGAATATCTCAGGGATCATTTAGTATAATTGAGAATAACATATTATCTTGGTTATTACTTTTTTTTCTGGATTATGATCTGTCTTTCATTGACAACTACATTAAAAAATAAGAAATTAAAATTCAATTATATACTTTCTTAAGTTTCCCATTTGGAATCAGTGATGACAGCCCTCATGTGGCTCCATGAATCATTTCCTTTTAAATGACTCAACAATCAGGTGACAATAAAAAACTTTTAAGAGAATACAGAGGTTGTGACAGATTTAAATGTCATCTAAGTAACAGGGAATTGAAACTGGAAAAGGGAGAAAAACTGTGAGGGAAGGCACTGTAGAAGAAAAACCTGGGACCAATGCTTAACGCTCGGAAAATGTCAACTGAGTTAGGCAAATCTACATGTCACAAAAAGTGTGAAGTTTTGGATATATCAGATAAATTTCCAGGAACTGGTCTTTCATGGAAAGTCACAGTGTAATAAGTCTGTGAGGGAGGGTAAGCAAAATTGTTATTTTTCCCTTTTAAAAAAATACAGATTTATTATAGATTTTATTTTAGATTTTTACACATCAATGCTACATTGGTTTTTTAAAACAATGTCTATTAACCATACGAGAACCGAAATTATTAAGATTTTTGTGTTGTCCTTCTAACATGCCAGAATTACAGGTTCCAGCTGTTAGTTCCTTTTCACTAGAGTGATATTTGTATACGTCGCATACACTCTAGACATGCTGCTGGTGCTCAAAATACCCTAAAATCTCTCAAGCCTTTAACATAGCTTTTCAAATACTTTGAATAATGGCAAATTTCCTTTCGAAGGTATGCTTGATCTTTTAAAACAACTATATAAACATAGATTATAGTTGAAAACTGGTGTAAACAAAATAATTTCTAAATATTAATAATCCTCTTCATGTACTTATTTCTTTTGTCATCTTTGTCTTTCCCCCATTCAAATGCCTAACCAGGTGTCCCCAAACCTGGCTACGCTCAACCGCATTTGAAAAACACTCTTGTCTGCGATGCGCCTCTGCGGGCGGGGCCCACACGCTGGTAGGTGTTTCATTTTCCCGCAGCTTCCACAGATGGCTCTTTGGTGCAGACAATGTCAGGAAAAAACTGATTTTGACAATTTTATATTTATTGCCTAGAGGAAGTGATATGACAGTACAGAAATAAAAAATCATCTTGAGTCTTTAGCTTTGTGCTTTGGTAGTCTATACATTCTAAAAGGGAGTCTGAAGAGTTAAAGAGGCAGCTCTTGCCCGGCCGGGCGTGGCTCAGCTGTTGATCGTCGACCTGGGATCCAGAGAACCAGGGTTCAATTCCCAGTCAGGACACATGCCCGGGTTGCGGGCTCCATCCCCAATGACTCTCATCATTGATGTTTTTGTCTGTCTGTCTGTCTCTCTCTCCTTTCCTCTCTCTGAAATCAATAAAGATATATTTAAAAAAAAAGAAAGGAAAAAAAAAAAGAGGGAACTCCTGCCCTTGCACAGAGAAAAGATAGGAGAGATGGAGTGCCAGGAAGAGAGAGGGTTAAGACAAAAGAGAGCAAGTAGATGGGCCACAGCCAAAAAAACAATGCAAGAAGTATTGACCCTGCATGAGGGGACTGTGCAGTCACTCAGGTCAATCACCAGCGCTCGCAACAGTTTCTTGGGTCCCATCACATCCATTGGCAACTGGCCTTTTGCAGGTCCCCACACTTCTCCTGGATAAGGCCAGTCTAACCTTGAGAGGTTGGGTCTGTCCTTTCTCTTTCAAACTACACCTTGCAACTTCTACATGTAAACCACAGGGAACTGAATGTGATCATCTTTTCCTAAAGAATTACTTATGCCAAATTTTCAAAAGGAGGAGACAGGAAAAATAATTCAATTTGGGGAACATATCGTGGAGGTTTTTCTGTTTGTTTTTGTCATTAAAATGCACAGGTAATGAAATGCTTCATAATTATTTAGAGTTTATATTATAATAGATTATCTCATTTTATAGATGTCATATAGAGAGAGAAATATCAGGAATTATCCTTAATCACAAAACAAGCCCTGAACCTATTCTTTAGCCTATGAAATCGCTCCCATTTGGGAACTGAATTTTATGCCATCTGGCTCCAAGTTGAGAGCTTGCAATGTCAGGCAGAACTTGGAGGAAACAGCTGCATGCAGATCACTCCGAAATCCTCATAAAAATATACGATACTATCATTTTTTTCTTTTTAAAAATGTTTTATGGGATCCCCCATAGTATCTTTTGCTAGTCTTGCAGTAAAAATAATGTTTATGGTGATTGAATATACTTTTAGTAAATAGCTTCTGTGGCTATCAAATGACTGTTTTTCTTCTGCATTTAGTCACCTAGGAGCAAAGAAATGATGGCAAACAGACTTCACTGCCTTAAACAGTATTTGTTAAAAGAAGACTTTTGCCCTAGAGCATCTTACTCAGAAAGTAATTTCCTGGTCACTGCTTTGGAGCCACTGCCTTATTATTTCAGATTTTTGTTTTTCAGCATGAATCAGCCTTTTTTCCTGTCTTGCTTCTATCTGCACAGGCCTGAAATGACATCATAGTCCTTTAATATCCCAATGAGTGAATAATATTCCCAATTTGTTTGAGGCTAACCAGGCCCAGCTATTCCTGTGCTGGTGATGTTATATCTTATTTTGTATTCTTAAGAGAACAATGACCTTTCAGTAAACTGTGGATTCATGTGGATCTATGTGGCTGGACTTAATTATGTGGCTTTTGAAATACAACCTTTCCTTGGCAGCCTTAGAAACTTGTTACCCAGAATTAAAGTGTGATATATCTCTAAAATTAATTTGTCAAGTGAACTGACACAAACATTAAATAATCTATTTTTTCAGATTTGATATGTAAAGTTTCATGTAGTTTTCAAATAGATCTTATATGTTCTAGTAATAATATTAACCATGCCAATAATAAAAGTGCAACAAGTGTTTTGTGATTTTATACAAAGTAGTTTAAATACTTTCATTAAATGACAGTAATTAACTTTTAATAAAATATTTCCAATGAGAAACCAACCATTAGTCAAATAAAATATAAAATATAGTTTTCTGAGAACAATCCCAGTCATGTAAAGAATGATGCTAATGTGCAACAATATTTAAATGAAGAGAGAATATTACCAATAAATCTAATCTTTTCAATGCTAATATTTTGATTATTTAGGTATTATCACTATTTTTATGCACCCACTGCTCTGTAAATAAATTCTCAGGATGAGTTAAAAGCCTGCCTAAAAATAATATCATGAGAAAATTATTTTATTTTTATAGTAATATGTTTGTACCACCTGGGTCGATGAGAAACTTCATAATGATTTTATAAACTGAGTGATTCTGATCTTGGCTCTTCCTTTCTGCTACCCTGCTACAAAAATCAAGCCCTCATCTTTGACTGATATCTTCCTCACCAAATATATGGGTTCACTTTTGCTCTTTATATGTTTGCTCTGTATATGTTAGTAACAATCCTAACAACCAATTGCTTCAACTTGAGAGCATTTATTACTTTTCAGAATACAAGTAACAATATGGTGACGTGTAAGGCACAGTTAGATCAAGGGTGGTGGTGACCGTTGAAGAAGGCGAAGAGATTCCTCAGCATCTTACTCTTTTTACCATTGCTGCATCTTTGAAGTCTCAACATTTTGCCTTCAGGTTACAGCAAAGAGCTGGTTCTCTGTAATGCTGCTACTCATCCCTCTCGCCAGCTGTCTGGCTTTTGCAGAACAACCAGACTCTACTAAATAGAGTTCCCTGTCCCATATTCATTGATGTGGTACATTTGCTTCTTGAATATCTAGCAAGCAAGGAAAGGTGTTAAGATCATCTAAGCACTGCTCTTTGGAGAGCACGAAAAGCCAAGGATTAGCTGCTGCCATTTACAATATTGATTGGGTCACAGATGTACCTGGAAAGTAAAGAGTTAGAATTAACAGAGTTTAGGGGAAATAGATCCTTGTGGGGTTTTTGTGTGTGTGTTTTGTTCTTTTAATTTTCTGATAAAGATTCAAAAGAAGGTCTGAGAAACAGGTTCATTTCCCAAGTTTCAAAAGTATAATTTTAATGAAGCAAATGACAGAGTATTTGTGTCTTTGTAATTTTCTTTTTTTTTTTTTTTAAGGTTTTCCATTGATTTTTAGAGAGAGAAGAAGGGAGAGGGAGAGAGAGAAACATCAATGTGAGAGCGGAACATTGATTGGTTGCCTCCTGCACACCCCCACCGGAAACCGAACCAGCAGCCTTTCAGCACAGGGGATGCTGCCCAACCAACTGAGCCACACGGGCCAAAACCATAATTTTCTTTCTTTAAACCGTTAACACTGTAGCATTTTACAATGACAAATGCCAAGTGTGTGTTTGTATCTATAAGTGTTTAAAATAAATATGCTTAACAGATTATTATACTGATTGATATTAACACTTTTAAAACAATATTTATTAGTCAAATTACTGACAAATATTTTAACACAAAATAAAACCAAGATTTTAGGAGCCTGCTGTGTTTATAAAACAAAATCAACACTTATCTCATTTCGTTGCAAAATAATTCTTTCTGAGGGCAACACAATGCCAGTTATCAATCTGTTCCCAAGTCAATGTTTCAGTGTCCAAAGCATACAATGGGGAAGAGTGAGTATTTTCATAAGAATGTGGGGTTTTTTAAGCTGAACTTAAGAATGATGACTGTGTTATGGTTTTTTACACTTCAGTATTAAACAACATCTACTAAAAATAGAGGTGTGAGTAAGGGCTAACTGTTAAAAGAATACAGAGCTCCTGGTTGAAAGCAACATGGGGCTGATACACTGACATTTAATATCATCCACACGGATGGTGGCATGCATACTATGAAATACACTAGTGAGCTATATTTTCCACTTCTACACTAACGCCTAACTTCTTACATAATTCTATCTTCTAAGGCTATAAATATTGATGTATAATCAGTAAAGGCTTCTCACTAAAATTAATGCTCATAAAACTCAAATATTTTTCTGTAGTTTAAGAAAATGGAAGCTACCAAAACAAACTCCAATTTTGTAGTACCTCTGTATATATTAATATTCAGTGAAAGGCAATTGGCCCCCATAAGCTTGCATTTTTCTTTAATATAGTATGTTTGCCAAGATCACAGACAATGGTATCCAAATTGTATCATCAAACCGTATTGCTAGAGAGCTCACTGGCTTTGTGATATTTGAATGCTTTTCAGGTAAATACTCAATGGAGTTTAATAAAGTTCTTACAGGAAAAGGCATTACTTAATTAGGGATTAAGTAATGAATGATCTTATAGACCACTTTACTGTCTCAGAGATGTTATAAAAGTTATGTAAATTTGTAAAGCACTTTGTAATTCTTCAGTGTTACATTTTAGCCTCATAAAACTGTAAGGCAGACAAAGCAGAAGCTGTTATCCTTAATGCATAGGTGAGTAGATCGAGGCTTAAAGAGGTTTGACGATTTGTTTAAGATCTCCATGTCTTCAGTGTTGTAGTCAGAATTTGTACCCAGGTCATAATAATGTAATAGCTTAAACTTGCAAAAACAATACAAAACACAGGATAAGTCATTACTGTCCCAAGACCGAGATCTCATACATACATACACGTAGGTACAATCATACATAAACTAACCGAGATTTCCTGCCCCAAGAAAATATCTCAATATATAACTAAGATACTATCCTGAGCCAGGATTTCTACCAGGTGCTCTCAAAACTCTTATGGTCTGATAACAATTATAATATAGAGAAGGCACACAGGGAACATGAAAAGACAAAGAGAATTGTGAAAACAATTTTGGTGAGAGCTTTCATGACTTATCACCCCTCTTTCCAAACTGATATTTCTACCTTTGAAATCCCCTGGACACTTGACCACCTCACACACAGAAACTGCTATGGGCAAAGAACTGTCTGGAACAATTCGGGACAAGCTTGGTCAGCCCAAGGGAGGAAAAAAAGTGAGGGAAACAGGCTGTTCTACTTGGCAAAGCCAGAAGTGTCCAACTGCTGGTGGTCTCTCAGATGAGAGCAAAGAATGAGAAGGGTTATGAGCCCTTTGTGAGGGGGAAGGAAATTACAAAATCTGCTCTCTGCATATCCCCCAGTATCCGCTAGTGCTGACCTCAGAATCAAGGCAAAATAGTTATCATTTTATCTCGTACCTATTTAAATCATCTGCCCCTCCTTCATGCCTTTTTCTCTCAGCATTATCTCTGATTAGAATCGCCTCGTGGTCATCTTAAGGATGGAAAATACACAGCAGATTTGTCCCCCATCCTTCATCCCACGCTCATGGAAGAAACAGTGCAAGTCATTCTTCTCTCTGCATTCTTACCTAGGGTGATAAAATAGCATGAAAACTGCTGGAAATTTTTCATCATCACATATATATACATACATATTTCCCAAAAATGTATATACACTTTAAGAGCTGATAGCTCAATTTTGAAAATGCAATCTATTTTAATAAACACTGCCTCTATAATTATTCAAAGTGTGTGTATACATTTTTGGGGACAACATACCTATATGCTATCTTGAAAATAAAGGAGAAAAATTGGTAATTTTCTCCACCCCCTTTGTTTACTCCTTCCCACAGTAGAGGAATAACTTAGTGAGACAGCTACTGAGACAGGGCACCGCCTGTAAGTGGAATACATTCCTCTCCCATTCTCACCCTCTCTGCCAGGTTGAAAGCAGAACATGTTCTTTTTCTGCTCTTGCTCTCTGATTTCTCTATTCCTCCTCAGTGGGTTGTAAAGTGTCCTTAGTTCTCCAAGCAACTGGCTAGAAAAGGATCTGTTCTGTCCACTCAGTCTCTCCCTAGGCAAGTCGCAAGGCTTAATTTTTAAGGGAAACATCATAAGAAATCATATTTTGGCCTCAAATAAGGGATATGTTCTGCAATCCAATTTTCCTGTCAATAAAGGTAATATCTTGATGTAGTGATTGAGTTAGTCTCACAGTCTTTAACTTTGGTTTGGGAAGCCGTTACTTTTCAGTTGGAAGTCTCAAACAAATTGAAACCTACCTGTCAATCCTGCTGTAGGTCATGCTTTTCCTTTGAGGACCAACTTATTTCTACTTTTTAAATGAAACTGTCCGCAATTACTTTCATTTACCTTTGCCTCGCACTGCTAAATTCCAATGACCTTCATTGTCTCTACCACTTATTTAGCACTTAGCACATCCTAGCTCATTATGTGAGCTACATTTTCAAATATATCTTCTCATCCTCTAAATGAATCATAAGCCCACTTAGGGGAAGCTCTGCCTCTCGTGTTCTTTATACCGCTGGAGTCTGACATTCTATGCTCGTTTAATACTCCCTGCCATTAATGATAAAATTCTAAGGGAATTACCATGACAGACAACGGTAATAAGTGATTTGTGTACTGAATTACCCTTGATTCACTTTCTGCATATCAGCCTGAACTTCCAACCTGCTAGATAGATTAAGTAAAGCGATATGAGGAGCACTTCTTTAGGTAAGCCTCAATCGTAATAGTGGTTAGGAGTTGACTCCGTCTGAAATAGAAGAGGCAGATGTATCTTCCTAAATATCCCAGAGGACACCACTGGTGTCTTTGAAATTAATGAATTAGGATTGACTTTCATTCTGTTGTCTCTGGCAAATGCTATAAGGAATATATTTTTCTGAGTGTATGGAGATTAAAACTGAAAAAATTTCAACTAAAAAATAGCTAGATGATTCTGAAATCTCTAGGCAATATTTTTCCACATTTGGATAAAATTATAAAGGAATATCAAAATTAAATTTGGTACAAGCTACACGAAGAATATCTGAATAAACTATTTTCACTCACCAATCTTCTCAGAAAAAATGTCTTTTTAACTCAGAATGTCATTTAATTTGCCAGTCCAAATCACCAAGTCTCCTACTGATTCTTTATATAACCTTGAGCAAGTCACTCATTCCTGTTTAATAGCTGTAACATGAAAATATTAATGCTTCCTATTTGTCAAATTTCATGAAATGATATGCACCTCAAGTAACTTTCAGAAATACTTTGTGTTCTTTAAAAAAAAAAAAAAAGATGCTAAAATAACCACAAATCTTTGCTTTCACCTAAAGGATTTAGAGAATACTACCTATCAGACTAATATGTCAGCTAATTGGTCAAAGAATTTAAGGTGTTTTCGAAATTTAAAAATTTAGTAAATATAAGTTTTGTTATTATTTTAACTCCTTTCAGTGACTGTCTTTGTAAACACACCTAATGAATTTATTTGAAGCCCTTGACAGGTTACCTATGGAGGAGAGGGTTTATCCTGTCATTTGCGTAAGAATAGGATAAGAGAAAAGTGTGTTATAAAAGCATAATGGGGAGCATTTTTACATGTTGACAGAACATGCTTCTGCATCCAGAGTCTAGCTAATATTTAATATGCAAAGTTAGCAACAAACAGAAGTAAATATAGTTACCAACCACGTGCCACCCTCGGTGTATTTAACCTGTATAGTTGTCCTCCTTCTAGTGACATAAATTCTTGTGCAAACACTTAATAAATCTGTCCAAGGTTAACTCTAAAGCTCACAAGCCAGCAGAATAAACTCAAATAATCTTCCTCCTAAAATATGCCAAATTTTGATGGGATATCAGAAGAAATAAAAAACAAAAAATAAATGACTAAAATTCTAAAGCACTGCTGAAAAATGTCAGAAACTTTGCAGTAGGACACTATAACTTGAATGTTTTTGGAACATGAGCATATGGACCCATAGAAACATATTAGCAGAATGGAGAAAAGCTCTACGCTTTAAAAACCACATTAGAAAGTTGGAATAAAGTACCTAGAATCAAATCAAAGAAATTTTTTACAGAGATCTAAATAATTTTATTTCCGGATTTATGAATTGCTTATACCTGAGACTAGTATTCACGTTCCTCTGAGGTATTATCTTGTGCTCTCTTTTGCTTTTCAGTAGCTACTAAATTAGCCGCTCACCATTAATCTTCCTGGCCAGTCTTCATTCTTCTGAACACAGACAAAGGGGGTTAATTTCACTCTACTTCTCTACAACTAAAATTTATAGCTTGGGCAAGTTATTCCCTGTCCTCCCTCCTTTTTTTTCCTGTCTGTCAGGAAAAATTACCAGTTATAGTCATAATTTACTTCCATGGAGGACCTACTATGTGTCAAGCAGTCCAAGTACTTGACACATATTTGCATACTCAAATCATATATGCATGCACATCTATACATATACATACTTATGTGTGTGTGTATATTTGTGAAAATAATCACACACATATATTCAGTCATATATGCATATATATACATACATGTACACATAACCACATGCACAGATTCACACACACATATGCAAACATATACACAATTATATACAGTCCACAGTTACATACACACATGCAAGCACTTATTCATGATCACATACACAGTCACATACACAATTACACAGATACACAGTGACACAATCATACAATGGCATATTCATATATAACTACACACATACACAATCACACACAGTACACATTTGAGTTTGGATCATATTACTACCACCCTCATTTTTCAGATGAGCAAGTGAGCTACAGAGGGTTGTGCTATATTGCACAGCTTCGAAGCCATGAGGCCTGTATTTGAGACATAAGCAGTCTGACTCCAGAGTCCATGTTCTTAATCAAAATGCTGCAAGATTTTGCACCGACTTTGTACCAACTATCTTTAGTACTTAATTCTTATAACTGATTTCCCTGTCACTATTCTGTGTTTAGCCTATAAGTATTCATTACTTGCAATATCTTTTTAATCATGTTGTTATTCCCAAATTATGACCTCTTAGATGGCTGAACCCATTTTTACATAATTCCTTTTATACAACACATTTCCCTGCATTGGTAAATATTTAATACAGTGTATTTTGACAATTATTATAAATTTAGATAAGTAAATAATTGCTGAATGTTAAATATATTCAAGTTAATATTTTACTAAACTCTAAATATTAAATGATACCCTTATGTACCCGTGCTATTGTTTCTTCCATAATATTTCAGTTTTATCTTTTTTTCTTTTCTTATGAGTAGTATTTTCCCTACTTTTTAGCTTCTTCTTTTTCTATATCCTCTCCCATTTGTTTTATTCCAGCACAGTTACATACAAAACAAATAATATTGTCTCAAAAAGATCATGTCTACCCTGAGTCTTTGGATTCTATGTCTGGACTGATCAACATTATTAGTCAAAGCAGCCAAGCAGTTCCTGGATTGTGTGATCTAGATATTAGACTAAAGTTTTAATTTACTAAACTGAGTCTAATAATTTTGCTTCTTTCTTTACTTTTTGAACAACACTTGAAAATTTTTAATTGCTGCATATATTGACATAGGTTTTCATTTGAACAATAAATACCCACCCAAAAGAATAGTCCAGGACATTTTATCAACTCATTTTACAAAAAGGAGATACAAAACTTTAAAAAAGTTACAAAACTTTTTTAGAGCATTCTATCTCTCTCTAGTAACATTGTAAAAATGTCAGAAATAGATTGTGAACAAAAAAAGATCATGGCTACTAATTAATTTGCTTCTCTAAATTTCACTTATTTCTAAATTTATCAATTGTTAGAAAATCAAATGAGACATGTTTTAAAATTGGTTTTCTAGCAGTAACAATCTTAATTATATCTATTAAAAAAAACTCTCTGCTTATCCATTTGGGAAGGAAAATACGTATTTCATGAGAGCAAGAAGCTGTCAGATAACCAATTTGTAAACCTAGATAACTATGAAAAAGCACAAATTTATGCTCCGTTTAAACCGTCCCTCAAAAATTTACAATTCTGTAAAAATAGACAATAACCTCAACTAATATTATTCAGTTTACCCTCCAGCTCTCCTCCTTGTCAAACCCCATTTTACAAACCAAGAAATCAATGTATAGAGGAATGTATACCACTTGTTAATTTAAAGAAAGTCATTTATCTTAAGTTGCCATGTCATTATAGACTAAATTTCTTCTATGCTTCTTACAAAGTAAATCTTGCCTTAAAATAATTCTCAAAACTCACTGTCTCTTTTAAAAAGATTCCTCATATATTTACTACAAATATTTGTATATATACACACACACATATGCATCTAACCAGACAATCAATATTATATTCAAAATCTGTTAAGTGCATACACTCATGAAACATCAGTAATAAACTCACTACAAATTCTGATATAAATTACTAATTTATGACACTAATTGACCCACAAGAAAAGTACCTTGCTAAGGGCACACTGCAATTTTAACTGCTGCATTTATTGATATGTTTTCTTTTCAACAATAAATGCATAAAGCTCCAAGAATATAATATATTTTTTCAAAATTATTTTACAAAAAGTAAATGGAAACCAAAAATCAAAATGTTTCAGAGTAGCAATTCTCTGTAGTGCAAAATGTCAGCTATGGGTTGTTTAATGAAAATGAAGATCATGTTTAGTAAATTCTTGGGTCATGGAAAACGTTCAGGTCTCTAAGCTTGAGGGAAATTCCGATCTCTTAGTGTGCAAATGTATTCTCTGCCATCTACGTCTTCTTTAGTACTTTTTTATTTTCCCTCCACGTCACTTCACCTGACAACTGATTTGGAAATATTTTCTTGGCAAGCACCTTTAGGAAACTTCATTTCCTCTCTAGTTAAGGTCATGAACTTTAAAGTTCTTTCATAAAGGAAAAGCCGCTCTCACTGTCACATCGGTGTGAATCTGCAAAGACTGATGACAGTGAACATCAAAATGGAGGTTAATGCAGTGGCATAAGACCTAAACTTGTATTTTAATACTGTTTTTAAAAACCTAATATTGCTTGAAATGTATGCTTACCACCCAGGTGGGTTTAGCAGAAGATCAAAAGGTATACAGTAATCATTTGTTTCCAAGACTTATTTTAAATATTTAAGCATATATTTTTGTTAATAAAATTAATATTATTCTCATTGGTTAAAAAATTTGAAATTAATGAAAAGCAAAGTAGTAGAATAAAGTATCCATTTTCTCACACTAAAATGCTTGTATTATTCTTTAAGTGGGTTTTCTTCATAATATGCATGTGACACAATAGACCTAAAATAGAAACAGCAATGCCAAAGCTAGGAGATCGAGAGAGAAAAATCTATTTGACGACAGCAAGTTTCCATGTATATGTTATTGGGATACTTGGAACATGACATCAGCAAAATACTATTTTAGTCACTAACTTCACCTGACTTCTTTATTAAACTTTTGAAGGACTTTCTAAAGAAAAGAAAAAGTAGGAAATAGAGAAACTTTAGAAGTCAAGCAAAGGAAAGTTAAAGAAAATGACATTAGTGAAGCCAGGATACTCTACAAACTAAGTAATCAACCTTGTTAAAAAAACAGCATAATTCATCCTGTAGTAATTATTATGATTTAAGTTTAACAAACTCCTTGCCATTTACATCTTATACCCAGTTTTATCTTCATGCCAATAATTTCTAATATGTTCATCGCATAATGGCTGATGGTACCGTCGGAACGAAGTTGGGTCCCACTGAAATTTCCAGGCGCTAAGTATTCAGGCTGCATGAATAGATTCAAACGTAGTTCACTGTTGACTTTTCAACAGGAGTCTTCTCTTTCATATTCATTTCTAAATCCCTTCAACTATTTTTAACCCTAGAGATACTCAGTTATTGGCGGCACTCCAGCCGCATGGCCCTGCATTAAGCAGTGGGACAGGAAAGTAATTAGTGCATAAAATATATATCAAAGGTGTGGTCCATAGTGACTGGCACATAGAATGTGTTCAGTAAATACAATTCTCTTTCTTTCCTTCTTTCCTTCTTTCCTTCTTTCCTTCTTTCCTTCTTTCCTTCTTTCCTTCTTTCTTTCCTTCTTTCCTTCTTTCCTTCTTTCTTTCTTTCTTTCTTTCTTTCTTTCTTTCTTTCTTTCTTTCTTTCTTTCTTTCTTTCTTTCTTTCTTCTTTCTTTCTTTCTTTCTTTCTTTTATAAAATAGGTTTGCTTTCTGTTCACATAGTCTATTTTTCTTATCTGCTATTTTATTCTCTTTATTTAGCCCAACACCAGACACAAAGAGATTTAATATGAGTAAATGAGTCAATGAAATAAGAGGGTCATCTTGGGATTTAGCTTTAGTAAGCTTCATTTTTAAAATCTTTTTCTTGTATCTTTAAAATTATGAGAGTTTATATTTTACCACATAATAAATTGGTAGAGACTTTGAACAGAAAAGTATTTTTAATTTATTGCCACAAAATTGACCTTCTAGGAAGATGTGCAATGTTTGCACTAAGTGTTAAGATATCCCCAAAATGCCATCACACATATATGTACATATGTGCCCCTGAATTGGAGAATATGTGACAGAATTTTAAAGAAATAATTATTTAAAGGACTTACATATTGACCAATCTAAAATGACCATAGGGCCTTGAATGATAAAATAGAACCTTTATTTTATTTTTCCCCCCATTTCATTTACTTTATGTTATTTATTTTTGACTTTGTTGACTTTTATTGACTTTGTTAGGGTGACATCAGTTAAAATTATACAACTTTCAGGTGCACAATTCTACACCACTTCATAGGTATACTGTATTACGTGTTCACCACCCCAAGTCAAATTTTCTGCCATCACCATTTATACCCCCATACCCTTCTCCACCTCCCCATACCCACCCTCCCCCTGGCAATCACAACACTGTTGTCTGTGTCCATGAGTTTTTCTCTTTTTTTCTCTCTTTTTTTCTTATTATATTTTGAAGGCCAGTCTTCATTCTGACAATTATCTACATGGGAACATTGTCAGGGTGTCAGGAATTCACAGTGGGAACCTAACGTCCACTTTTATAAATTTGAAGACTTACAGCAACTTATTCCCAGGCAATCTTTGATGTCACTACATTCACCTGATAATTTCAAAACAGAGAAAACACACACCTATTAACACCATATTTCAATGAGTTTTGATTGAAAAACTATCCTTTGGGCCAGAAAGCATCAGTAAATTTTATAGAGGTAGCAAATAACTTTTGACACTAAGCCAAATCGGTGTTATCCAGAAATAGAAATAATGAATACTTTGGGAAAACCCATCTGCCATATCAGAGCGATCTTCTAAATCTTAGCACCAATCATGTCACATCCTTCTTCAAAAACTTCAGTGACTCCCTTAATCTAACAAATACAGCGCTACCTTGGTTTTCAAACGTTTCCGTTGATGAACATTTCGATTGACGAACACCATAAACCCAGAAGGAAATGCTTCGGTTTTTGAACACACCTTGGAAGTCAAACCTGCCACAAGGCTTCCTCTGAGGGCAAGACCCTGAGGCCCAGCTGTCGGCTATGGGTCCCTCGGTTTTCAAATGTTTCAGAGCTTGAACAGTCTTCCGAAACGGAGTACATTCAAAACCCGAGGGACCACTGTAAGTCCAAGCCTCTGGTTATGTTAAGATTGAGTTCAGGAGCACATGTACAAAGACCTGACTACCAAGGATTAACCAAATAGACATATTTTATTTTTCTCATATTCCATAAAGTTCAGAAGTAAGTGAAGGACAGTTGGAATGACTCCAAGATGTCAGAACAGATTATAGGTTGTTTCCATTTACTCACATAAACTTCTATCCTCACAATTCTTGTACCATGATTGCAAGATTGCTGCTGTATCTTCATCACTGCATCCACAGTCCATGCAGGATAAGAAAAGGCAAGGGAGACTTCACACTGCCCAGCATCTTTCCTGGCCCAGCCATGTTCCCAATACCCATCAAGGTCATTCTCCTCTACTTAAGCTTCCATACCTCCACAGCACATCTTCACTTTCAGCTCATGACCTTACTTCAAATTACCCTGAGAAACCTGAAGCAAGCAATAGAAAATGTCGATAAGCATCCATCACAACATCTTTCCACCTATGAGCTTCAAGACTGAATATTTCATCAAAACTTTTTCTATGAATATTATGCCCTTCTATTTCAGCCATCAAAGAATGTTGCTCCCTTCTCTTATTATTTCCAGTCATTTCTCTGCCTTGTTTTTTGTTTGTTTGTTTGTTTGTTTTTTAAATCAATTAACTTTCACAGCCTAATTCTTTGAAGGAATGACTTATGTGTCATAATTGTTTTCAATATTTCTCTTCCCATCTTCTCTTGACCTCAATTAAACCAAATTTTAATTTCCACCATTAAACTAAAACTCTCTTGCCAAGCTCACCAATGATCTTCATATCTCCAAATCCAATGGCCATTTTCAGTTCTTTTAATTTGTACTATAGCATGCATTTCAAATAGTTAATCTATCATCTTTGAAACTTCCTTCACTTGATGTCTTGCACACCCTACTCTCTTGGTTTCTCTTTCGACCTCACTGGCTGCTCCTTCTTAGTCTCCTTTGCTAATCCCCCTTCCCAACTTGAACTCTTGACATGTGAAAGCCCCAGAACTTAGCTTTGTATCTCTCTCTACTCCTCTTCGTCTACCCCCAGTCCTTTAACAACCCTTGGCAGTCTCGATGCTTTGAGACTGTCTTTATGTTGAGAGTATCCAAACAAATATCTCCACTCAAGATTTCTTCCCACCTAAATTCAAATGTCACTTTGACAACTCTATGTGAATATCAGAAGGCTTTTCAAATATTATAAGTTCCAACCCAAATTCCTAATTTCTGCACCTTAGAAAAATAAGTAACAAAAACAATATAACAAAAACCCTGTTTCTCCCTCTTTCCCTTCTGGGTTTTGTGACTAATAGTCGTAACATCCTATCATTAGGTTAGGACAAACTCTTATAGTTTTCTTCAATTCCTATGTTATTCTTACACCCCACTCGCCATCTCTCACTCAACAAATCCTCTGTCTTTAAAATATAACATACCCAGACTCTGACCACTTTTCTCTCCACCTTCCTTGCTACCACCCTGGTATGAGCCTCTAACATGTTTCACCTGGATGACTCTAATAACCTCATAACTTGCCACTTTCAATCTTGATTCCTTACAGGCTGCTATCAACACAACAGACAGAGAGAGCCTGTTAAAAGCCATGTCACTGCTTGTCATTTCCCTGCTCAAAACAGCTTCTAATCTCATACAGAATAAAATGCCTACAGGACTCCAGAGTACCTACACTCTAATTTCTCTCTGACTGTCTTTCCTACTATTCTTGATTTTCCAAAAACACACTGGGCACGTTTCTGACTCAGAATATCAGTACTTCTTGTTACTTCTGCCTAAATTATCTCTCACCAGAAATCAACAGTGTGCTTTCTCACCTCTAAATTTTTGCTCCAATAATGAGACTCTCTATGACCATCCTATTTGAAATAAAACACTTTTCTTACTTCCCCCCCTAGTATTTATATAACATATTATGTATTTTACAAATTTGTTGTTGTTGTATTGAATGTCCTCCCTTTCCTCCATTACAACTAAGCTCATCCAGATTTGAGATTTTTTTGTTGTTGTTTTCTTTCTGTTTTTTCTTTTGTTTCATTTCTATTACAGTGCCTAGAATAGTGCCTGGCTTAGAACAGTTGCTAACAAACAGTTCTTCAAATAAATAACACACATAAAAATTGTGTAATATGGCCACATCAGAAGTCTTGGAAATTAGGCACATCATTGATGTAAAAAAAAAATTGGTGTTTCATTTGTAAACAAAACAGGTTGCGATATATATTGTGTATGTAGCCAACAGAGTCTTCCACACATAATGTTCTAAGAAATGGCCCAAGCTGATTATTTTTTAGTTCCCCACTCACACAATGAAACTATTTAGATGTATCAGGCAACTGGCCCTTCTTTAAGTACAACATGTGGATTATTTTTTATGTTTTTGAATTTTTACTAATGTTCTTTTCTTTCTAGAAATTCACTCTCCATGGCTCTACCTAGAGAAATCTTTGACATTGCATGATGAAACATATTCCACTCCCCTTTCAAAAGAACTCATATTGAAACTTGAAGACCCAGTTCAAGTATCACCTTTTCTGGACAGTCTGCCCTTTCCCTCTGTGGGCTTTAATGTAACTTCCATTTACATGCTTACACTACCAATAGTGCTATATCTGTTATAGCTGACTTCTTAACTCCTAGATGGTAAGCTTCATAAATACAAGAACTTTTTTTAAATTAATTTTTAAATTTTCATTATACTAGAATCTGTTCTAAATGTACCCTCATTTTCCCCAAAGTAAGTAAATGAAAATAAATTTTGAAATAGTGAATTTACAAAAAATATGTCACTTAAAGTTATTTTATATCTAACACAGAGTTTAAATATAAACTCTTCTTTTCAGGACTATTGAAGTCTTTAAAGTCTGAAGCAACGTATTTTTTAAAAAATTTGCCTTTGCCCCATATCAAAATTTTCACTTTTCCCTTCTTAGATCCTCTCATGTTTCCTTTGCTCTTTCCCCTTGGTTTTCATTGTCAGATTTGTCTCCACTACTGCACCACTTAAATCTTAGGCTCACAGGTAACTACTTAAAAATAATATGATTCGCTAGGCTAAGCTAGATTGAGACAGTTTAGATTAAGCTAGACTAAACTAGATATAGTTTAAAACAAAACCTGAGTTAATTGAGGATGGAGCTAGTTGTTTCCAAAGTATTCAACTAGTACAGTGCCTGGTACATAGTAATATCAGGAAGTATTTGTTAAATCAGTGACTGATTGAAAGATTAAATAAAAATAATATAAAACAAGTAACAGACCCAAGTATTTAGGTATATTCAGAATATGATAACTAGCATTTCAAGTCAATAGTCCTTGAATGGTGGTTTGGACAACTGAGGAAGAATTTTAAAAAGAAATATTGAAGTCAATCTCAAAATTTATAATTTCATTTACTCCACAAGAGTAAAACATAAAATCTTGAAAGTAGGAGAAAATAGTAGGTGAATTTATGTGGTCTTGATACATTCTAGAAGAGAAGAAATAGTAAACAAAACAAATTATATTTATTAGAAGGTTGTAAGTACTACAAAGAAAAATGAAATAGGAAAGATTAGAATTATTTAATTATCCCTAGAAGAATAAAATAATGTTTACCTATGGCTCTCCTTCTATATGTTATAGTTGCTTTCTCTTTTATGCCTTTATACATCATCCAATTTTTTTATAATGTGTTATTTATACAAGAGACTGTTTCATTTCCTTTTACCATAAGGAGAAGTATAGATATAAAATAACAAAGCAAATAAACTTTTAAAATTTTGTCACAGTTTTCTACAGAATTGAGGTTACCCTAAAACAGGTTTATTTTCTGAAATGGAAGTTTAGTTTTACTGACCTGAAGAAAATTGAGGGGGGAAAAAAACAAGGCAATAAATTAACGCGGAAGAGTGGTGGAATAAGCAAATTTTCCCAAACCATCAATTTTGCCATGTTATTTTCTAACTAAAATTACTAGCTTCTGTATTTTTAGTTTCTATTCATTGCAGTAGTTCCACACTATTATAATGCTAAATAGTAGCTTTTAACTTACAAATATTTTTTCATCCTGCTATCTCTTGAGCTGAGACACAAGTACCACCTTTGAAGCCTAACATGCAGTGATTTGCTTACAAGTGTTTAACAATATTTGGTTCTATGTGTGTGTGTTTATTGGGGAGAGCCCTAATTGTACTATTTTTCAATTTCTATAGTGTAGATACTCTCATCATGGCTGAGTTCCCAAAGGTGGGAAGAGATGTGCATAGTAAGCTCTCATGAACCAATTCAAACCAGCTCCACCATAACACTGAGCCACGTCTCCCATCAATGTGCCTGATTCACATGTTTAACCTCACCTTCTACTGTTTCACACAGGAACTCTCTGCTCGAGCTAGATCAGAACATCGTTACCTGTTGACCTTGTTACTTATGTCCATGCTGTTTCCCTCACTGGGATTAACAGGCAACCACCTCTCTATTTATATACTACCCATAGTTCCATATATTACCAACAGTTTTAAGCTCTACTTAAGTTCACTTTCTGCCACATGTGTGATGTTTCCTTTGCTCCCCCATTTCTCCATGATGTTTCCTACTTCAGAACTCTTCCAGTGTAAACTTCTTGAGCACTTATGTCTTAGACACTAATATCAGAGTCCCCATGTAACCAACAAAACCACCACAGACTATGTCCTTATAAAACATATTTTTGAGACAACAGTCAAGTAATCACAGCAATTTGTTCTGAGAAATTGACAAATGTTAGGAAGAATGCTAAGAGAACACCACAGAAGGGATGACTGATTTCTTCTGGGGGCTCTTGTGTTCTGCCACTGTGCGGTATATATCTTATTTTTGAAAGTGTATGGTGTTCCTCAAGTTCAGAGTACACAGCTGTTATGTCTACACTGACTATGCCTTGTCTCAGCATTATCTCTGCCTTTAATACACTTTCATAAACAAAGCTGGGGTTTTAAAAGAATGTCTTGATCTTACTTGACCTGACAGAGCAACTGATGATACTGATAGGAGGGCAATAGGGATTGGGAGTCTAAGAGAATGTCCAGAGAAGAGAAGGAGACCAGGAAAGACTGAGGCTGACCAAAGGACCCTGGCCAGAGCACGGATTTGGACTGGCACATAGAGAAGATTGTACAGAACGGCCTTGAAGCTAACAGCCATGGAGAGGTAAGTCAGGCCTGAAGGGCACCGACACTAGCCGACTGAAGATCACATTAAGAAGGCTGTCTACCTCTCAGATAACCAGCTTTTCAAATTCAGAGACCTAAAGTGGTCACAACACCAGCATCCTTGAACACTGGATATTAACCAGCTTACATCATTCCATTAATGATAATGAATAAGAAGGATTAAGGGCAATGGTCAAGTTTTAAATAATCAATAGGCGACTTCATATTTAGAGGTGTCTTTCTTACAAAGATCTATTAATTGGCCAAGGCAGGCCTCCCAACCTCTCCAACGCACACAGTATCATTTTTAATATCTTTTATGGTTTGATTTAGAAAAATGTTAATGTAGAAGAATTTGAAGAACAATAAAACCCATTATCAATAGAAAAATCCTGATAGCATACAAAAGAGATTTTTTAAAAATCTGTGTGAAACTGTTGGGCTTCTCTTCTTCCTCCATTTTCACAGAAACTTAAGATATTAAAGTTTAGCTGATATTTAATACTCTCTATCTACCTTGGATAGATACAGGAATATTACCAACGAAATAACAATGCAAATAACTATAAGTTATTCTTAAAGACCAATTCAGCTTAGATTTAACATAATCTAAGGCAGTTGTTCTTTATGAATGCAATGCAAAATGGATTTGGGGAAACGCAAGATGCTGAGAAACATGAACAGCTTAATATAAGACATCCAGGTAATTCTGACAAACTCATCATTTGGCTTCTGACTTCTCTAAGAAAAAGCAACCACTTTGAGAATCACTTGAATACTGACAACAGTATCCAAACTAAGCCTTGGACGTGTTTGTCAATGTCATCGTTCCATGCCGGTATCAGCAATACTACTGTTCAAACTACCACAACTAAAAAAATAATTTTGCCCAGCACTAAATTAGCTTTATTTTATAATTCTCTTCCCTAAGAAAAGTTATTTCCACTACAAAAAATTTGCTTCCAACCTAGCCAGCATGGCTCAGGGGTTGAACATCAATCTAGGACCCAGGAGATCCCAGTTCGATTCCTGGTCAGGGCACATGCCCAGGTCGCGGGCTCGATCCCCAGTAGAGGGCATGTTTTTTTAAAAAATAAAGTGGTCCGGCCGGGCGTGGCTCAGCGGTTGAGCGTCGACCTAGGATCCAGGTGATCGGGGTTCCATTTCCAGTCAGGGCACATGCCCGGGTTGTGGGCTTGATCAACGACTCTCTCATCATTGATGTTTCTCTCTCTCTCTCCCTTCTCTCTCTGAAATCAATAAAGACATATTAAAAAAAAAAATTGCTTCCAGTATAAAATATATAAAACTTCAACATCTTTGAAATGAAGCAAATCCTTCTAGCTTCTTTGATTTCCTTAATCACAAAGAACTAAATTAAACATCACAACTATCATTATTTTAATACTAAATCAAACTTTTATTTATAAAACCGAATGCTGAACATGAGAAGCATTCTAAGGTGATCATAATCTTTTAACATGTTCTAAATCTTTTAGACTGCTCTGTACCCTTCCTTAGCTTTTATTTGAGCACAGAACAAATTATTAAATTTCTGATACTGGACTAACATCTTGGCAGCAACCATATTTTCTTTAATGACCTTCTTCTGCTTAATTCAGTACCTTAATATTTGGCTATCAAAACTGCATTTGATGAAATGATTTTTAAAGAAAAGTTCACAGCAATAACCAACTTCAATCTGAGAATCAATTTTCATCTATTTTTCAGTCTTCTTTCTACAGTCCTGCTGGGAGGATATTAAAAATTATTCAACCCAGTCATAAACACAGACACATCAAGGAACTTAATATTTCAATATGAGAGGAATCAATTTGTGTACAACATAGTGGTTAAAGGCTAACAGCCAAGGTACAATTATTATCACTTTTTTTGCAATAAAGAAATAAAAGTGCTAATGATTTAAGGGATTTACTCAAAGTCATTTAAGAATTTTTAAATAATGATTTTAAAGAGAATTTTTGCTAACACAGAAAATGAAAATATTTATAAATGTCGGTCATGCATATTATTATAAATAAATAATAAATGAAATTATTGTAATAACGTACTCACTTGTATGAGGACTACAAATACAATAAGGGCCTAAAATAAACAAAATAATGAGAACAAATTCATCTTCATGGAGTATTAGCCAAGTAACTGCCCAAGGCTGTAAAGCCTCGCTTGCTCCTTGCTCTCAATCATGGGCCCAAGGAACTGTAATAAAAGTCAGGCTGCCTCTGTTGACATAACTACCCTCATCTGTAAAAGGAAGAACACTGAACTAGACGACCTGTAACTTCATTCAAGCTCCAAAGTTTATAGTTCACATAGCAGTCTAACTAGCAAAAATTTATTTCTTTAGCTTTTTATCTCTCTCTTTTAACAGAAGATTGTAGTTAGTCTCAGATAAAAAGCAAATTTTAAAAAAAATGCATTACTCTGACCACATACCTTAAAAAGAGATTCACTTCTGCAGTGAAATGATTGGTCCCTAAGTGAATCTTATAACAAAAAGCAAACAAAAATGTGTACATTCTGTTAAAGTTATTGCACAGGTCAAGAATGATAGAGAATAAATGTACAATAATACTTTTAAACTCTGCATAAGTTATTATTGTTGTTTGCAAACATTTGTGGGAAACTTTTTTTCTAAGTCAACTATCAAACTCTATTTTAAAATATCACCTTATTTTTCCTTTCTCCCTGTCTTTGTCTTTCTCTCAAATACATGTGCTATTTGTTTTCTTCCATTATATCTACTTCAAAATGATTATGCGAAATATTTAAACCAAAATTATAGTCAAGGTCTGATTACAACCCCAGGGGGAAAAAACAAAAAACTCCACTTGTTAAATTTAGATATCTAGGTAAATTTCAATAAAAGATGCTTGGCTGGAGTCACATAGTTCAAATATTTATTGAGAATGTAAAATTACCATTATGTAAATATAGAGGACTGTTTCCAAACAATATATTTCATAATGATTTATTAAAACTATTTCATTGTTCTATCATTTGAACACACAAATGAATATTGTGTTTAATTTTTACTTTAAAAATAGCTTATCTATTTGTGAACTATTAAGCCAGAAATTATCACTAATGTTTCTCATATAAAAAGGCTTTCAAAACTAAATATTAGCCACGGACCTTTTATTATGTAATATTAAAATATGCAAAATAGATGACTTTGAAATACTCACCAGTCTCCATGGATTTGTAGCATGTAATGCCTGTTAGCCAACATTATAATGGTATTGGAACCAATAAGCTTGGTTAGAGAATGCAGCCTACCATTATAATTAGTGGGGGAAAATAAAACCCTCCATCTTAGAAAAATCCCTCTCCATTTAGCATTAGATTTGGTACTATGAACATTTTTACTCTGAGAAAGAGTTTAGGTTTTATGGAAAGTTAAACACTTTTGAAGGAAGGTACACTTCATTGTTATCATGAACGCCCATTTACAATAAGGCAAACACACTGGTAACCTGAAGGTCACTGTTGGCTATCACTCATTGTAAAAATTGGGAGGGGT
Source organism: Miniopterus schreibersii (assembly GCF_964146895.1). Lineage (NCBI taxonomy): Eukaryota > Metazoa > Chordata > Mammalia > Chiroptera > Miniopteridae > Miniopterus > Miniopterus schreibersii. The sequence continues at coordinate 61,105,821 of NC_138106.1, read as the reverse complement.
GGGGTTAATTGAAAAAAGCATTTAAATGAAGATTACATCATTCTGAGTGCATTAAGATCAAAATATAGTATTGATTTACTTTTATAGGTAAATGATGGATATTCCATGAATTATTTATATAATCACCTTGGATTTTCATTGTTCGTATGGATTCCATACTTAGCAATTAGCATTCAAGGAAGACAAGTTTCAGCCATTTTTTCTATTCTTCACTGAATAAAACAATTTTGTGAGGCAGGGTTGTCTCTCTCCTTTGTGATCCCTCCAGGCCAATCACATGAGAGGACCGTGTTCTCCTTGGTAAAGAATGTAATAGGCAAGGACTCTGTCTGCTGTCTTGTCCAGAAAATGTGCAATGTGGTCAGATATTCCCCTGATTCATTATGGGACAGCCCACCTCCTTCATAAACTGTGCAATTACTTGGAAATCCATTTACAACAGCAACAAAAAGCTGCTATTCTATATGATAAAATGTCATGAAACTACTAAAAATCACATCTTAGATGATTACTTACTGATGGGAAAATTCCCCAAGTATAAAATACAAACTGGATGCTACTAATTTTTATACAGTATAATCATAATTATTTCTCCAAAGTGCACAGAAAAAAAAATAAAAGAAAATACATAAAGATGGTACATATGATTTTCTGTTTATAGATTACTGTAAATTTTTATTTTTTAACACTTTACTCATACTACTTTTTAAATTATTTTTAAAAACAGTAAGCATTTTTAAAGTACTATATAAAAGGAATGATCTCTGGAAGGACCAATGCAAGCAAAGGACCAAATCCTTACTCTCCTATATTCATGTAGAACTTGTACCTCAATGACCTTTTAAAGGTCAACAGAAGATCTGAACAGGCAGGGAGTAAGTATGTGTCAGGAGAAACGAGTTTAAGAACTGAGAAATCATTAGGAAATAGGCACAGAAACATAAGGCAGAGCAGGAAGGGATAGCAGAAAAGGAGATACTTCCAAAAATATTCATGATGTCCTAGATATTAAATGCATGTCACCAATTTAAGTATCAATGTAAATTTAAAAATGATGATACCAGACACAAAGTAAGTGGTTAAAATTATAATTAATCAAGATGCTATTACCTGAAACAGGAGAATGTTAAACCACTCTTTGACAAAAGCACTGTGTCTTTCATTCTTTCTTTGCTCTCAGAGCCCAGAAAAGCATTCACTTTTCTCAACTTTTCAGTTTATTTTAAAATTATGAAGTGGAATTAAAGAGCCACTTAGTTACTGATTTCCTTTAGCTTGCCTACTGCTAATAAATGTTACATGAGAGAAAAACTTTTTCTCAAATAATTCTGTCTAAAATATATTAATTATCAGAAATTTTAAGTTTTTTAAAGGTAGGATTTATTCCAAGTTTTGTGAAATGTTCTGATATACGGGTCCCCACAACAATTAGAGGTAAGATGCTTATGTGAAATGTGGAATAGCACAACTATTTGTGAAGATAGCAAAATTATAATACCCCGAGCTCCAGGCCCAGAATTTTAAAATATACTGTATATGTTTGCTTAAAATTCAACAGAAATGTGTTCTAAAATATAATAATGAATTAAAATGCATTCTAATCTCTCTTCCAAAGGGAACAGTGGTGAATTAACATTAATTAACAAAATTAATTGTCTAGATGATCACAAACTACATTATCAAAGAAATATATCCATGAAGATATGCTAAAAAATAGACATTTATTAAATTTCTAACTGTTATCAGGTCTCATAGTCAATTCAGCCAAGGTTTATTGTTAAAATATTATAAGATAAATATTTAAAGTATTTCACATTTAGAGTAGAAAGTGGAGAAGAAGGTTTCTGCTAAATTAAAATCTAAAAGAGTTTAAGATTCTTGCATAAAGTTCTATAACTGAAAAAGTAAAACTATAAATGTGTGCTTTCAAAATTCAGCATCTTTTTTCTTTTTATTGAATTTATTGGGGTGACATTGGTTAAAAAAGTATATACATATATGTTTCAGGTGCACAGGTCTATGATACATCATCTGTATATTGTACTGTGTGTTCACCACCCCAAGTCCAGTCTCCTTCCATCACCATTGACCCCCCCCATACCCTCTTTTACCTCCCCCGCCCCCTCTGGTACTTACCATGTTGTGTTTGTGTCTAAGAGTGCTTTTTTGGTTTTGTTTTTTTGTTTTATTTTGTTTTTGCTTTTATTCACCCAACCCAGCAACACCTTGCCCTCTGACAGCCGTCACTCTGTTGTTCTCTATCTATAAGACTGTTTCTGTTTTGTTTATTAGTTTATTTTGTTCATTAGATTTCACATATAAGTGAAATCATATGGTACTTGTCTTTTTCCAACTGACTTATTTCACTTAGCATTGAGCTGTTAAAGATAACTATACAAAGCTTATTCTGGAAGGTAGCAGATTCTAGTAGCTATAATCAGAGTTAAATTAAGTTTAAGCACATCCACATGACCTCCTTCCCTAGGAAGCTTTAGATAGAAGTACAAAAACTGCACAAAGAGATCCAGCTTCAGGTTTCAACCCACAATTCAGCTGGGAAGTAATAACCAAAATAATAATGGCTTAGATTTAACCAGTTTCTGATTTTAAATTCCCTCCTTGCCCAGAAATCTTTTGAGGGGAAGGCCTATGTCTATCTAAATCATCACTCCATCTACAGCACAGTGCTAAGTAAAGATTTCCTGAGTACATTCATTCATTTCAATTCAATGTACATTTACTAAATATCAACCCTAGGATGGGCAATGGTGATACGAAACTGGACAAAAGTAAAGCACAGCGTTCCTGAAGTTGTTTTGTCCCCAGGTTCCATATCTGAATAAAGGAATACTGGACTGAATAACTTCTAATGTTCTTTCTTATCTTAGAATTATATGGTTCTACTACCTTAAATATTAATTATTTTTCTTTAAGAAATAGTCAAAGCCACATTATTTACATTATTTGCAGCTTTAAACTATCCTTATTAATGGTAACAAGCAGTGGAAGTACCGGGTAGTGGTCTAAAAACATGGAAACTGAGGACAGATAGTCATGATTTTATCAGGAAAGGAAGCCACAGAGTAATTCAAAAAGTGAAAATTTAATATAATGAATAATTATAATAACTTATTGGAATAAGAACTATTGGCTATTAAATAGGAAAGGGAACTTTGACAAATATAGGAATCACAGGTATAATGAGCAGTCGCTACCTTAACACTGGAGGAAACGCCACAGAGAATGTCCTCCACATCCCAGGGCTGAGGGGCAGGCCCTGAGGGACAGTGCACAGCAGTGACCTGTTGAATGGCAGAGAATTTGCTGTGGTGCCTCGCTGGCGGAACTTGCTGGAAATCTGTGCTCTAACGTGCCTGTGAAAGCTCTTCACAGAGAAGTGAAACCACCCAAGTGGAAGCTGCTGGCTGCCGGCCCCACAGAAGCTGGGCCTGTGAAGCTGCAGAGCGCAGGACTGACTGCCCGGGCCAGGCCATGGAGCTGTCCCCTCTCCGGAGCCTGCGGCCCCAGCGCTCCACCAGCACGCAGCACAGCCCTGTCCCGCAGCATCTCCCCTTCCTCGGCTCTGGCAAAGCCCAATGCTGTGCCAGTTGGCAAAGGGTGGGCCCAGGTCCACTGTCACAGACCAGGCCAGTGGGTGAATATGGAGCTGACAGACAATAAACACGTAAGGGGCACAGTCCCCTCCTTAGATTCTCAGCTCCCACATGCTCCCTGCTACACACATTTTAACTCCCATGCAACGACAACTTTATATCAGTGCATAACAATGTAGAGTGAGTTATTCTACAAAAAAAAAAAGGAGAGTGTATTATTTACCTTAAATGGCAGTCGAAGAAGTCACTGTATCCATTATTGGCTACATGACATGCTTCACTAATTCAGGAAACAGTCCCACTGAGTATTTTGTTACCTAAGGACTAACTTGTAAATTTAACTACCAACGGCATATATATAACGTAAAGAGAGGAAGGCAAGTGATAACGAAAATAGTAGCATTCAAGGAAACACACATACATTATAGCAGTCAAGTAAAATTAAGCAAAGCTACAGTCCCCATTTGTATAACCGGCCACAGGACTTTAATGAACGTCTCTGGCATCCTTCTTCCATCACGTTTGATTAGAGCCTCTATCATCAGCCAGAATCTCAATCAGCCAGGGTTTGAGTGAGCCCAGTCTTCAGGGCCAAAGAGCCTGAGTCCTCAATCGTCCCAGCTTTACCCCTTTGGTAAGGTGTCTGACCTCTCCAAACCCGTATCTCATTCACAAAATGGCAACGAAGGAAGCCAGGACCTACCTCAAGTCTTTGAGAAGAGGGTAAATTAGTTAAGGCATGAAGAGTTCTTAGTATAAGAGACATTTTTGAAATCCTTCTTGCCCAGCCTGTGTGGCTCAGCGGTTGAACACAGGCCTAGGATCCAGGAGACTGTGGTTCAATTCCGATCATGGCACATGCTTGTTGTTGGTTTTTTTTCCCATGTCTTTCTTTATGTAATCTATATTAATTCTTCTCTTAATAAAAGTAGCAGGAGGCATATTAGAAAAGTTATATGTAAAGTAATATTTTCCCATTGATTTTCAAAAATAATTTTAAGAATAAGTTTTACAGGCGTTTGCATCATGCACCCATTTTTGAGTCCTATTTGAAAACTAGAAGATATATGCTTATCTGTGAAAGGTAGAATCTGTCCAGGATTGGGTGGAGTGAGATTTTGTTTTTTCTTTATACATTTCTGTAGTATTTGAATTTGTTTCTACAAGCATGTATGATTTTTATCTTAGTTCTGTGTCTGAAAATTCCTAGATTTATTACCTAGAGCAAATCATTTAATCTCTGCAGAGTTCCTTTCTTATCTACAAAATAAGGGAATTAGAATAGATGTGTTCTAAATTTTTTCCAACTCTAAAATATATGATTCTATTTCTACAACTTCAGAGCACTGTCCAGGTATACTTCACATAGAGGAAATTGGTGCATATACAGTATATGTAAGGCACACAGTTTTTGGACTAGAAAAATATTAGTTTAAATGACACCATTTAGTAGATATACAACTTTGAGTAAGTTGCTTAACTTTGGGGCTTCAGTTTCTTCATCTGTAAAAGAGAAAAAAAGACCTCTTGCACATTAATATGCAGTAAAAATCTAACTAATTGTAATTATGCTATTTTATTAAATAAAAGTCTGCATTGATTCTAAAATGTTATGACCCAACAAGCAAAAAATAGAAGGAAGGAAAAAGGAAAGAAGAAAAAAGAGTTTCCAGTTAAATCGTGGCACACTATCATTGTGGATGCTGTCCAATATCAGGGATGTTAAAATGTGTCTAAGGGGGGAGGCTAAGTATTTTTAAAATCAGTAAAATGAGGCATTACTGTTAATGTTATTCATTGAACATATACTGCTTTGGTTGAAAAGGCAACTCAGCAACATTTTTCATCTTTAATTCCAGCAATTAAAATATTAATTCAATATTACAGAATATGGAAAATAAAGAGTGAATATTATGTGTCCATGATGGAAGGGTGAGATCAATGAACTTTATGATGAATTAATTATCGCGTGTCTCCTGTGTGAAAGACAGAGTGTTAGACAGATGCTTGTGATATAATAGTGAGCTAAAAGAGAATCTTTGCTCATGTTGGAGCGGACACCCTGGAAGGGAAGAAAAGCAGGGATATATTTAGTGAGAATAAAGTATTTGACAAATGAAAATGGAGAATGATACTGCATTTTATTTTTTTTTCTTAAAATATACTATTAAACCATAAAAAGTATGAACATTTTCAAGAATCTATTCTGGAAAATTTTATGTGTATAGAATGAAAACATAATATGTTAAGTGGAATCAATATGAAGCAGTGATTCAGTGACCAGGGGCTTAGTGCCACTAGGGTTAGAGTAAGAAACCCAGGGCATTATATGGAAAGAAAGTTAAAATGTACATTTCTGAAACCTAATTGATTTATGAACCTATTGTCTTCAAGAAGCTATAGTTTTGTCCTGGACAGTGTGGTCCAGCTGGTGGAGTGTCATCCTGTGCACCAGAAGTTCAGAGGTTTGATTCCCAGTCAAGAGCACATAATGGTCAGGGCATTCAGGAGGCAACCAATGATCAGTGTATCGCTCACATCAATGTTTCTCTCTCTCTCTTTCTCCCTCCCTCTCAAAAAAAAAAAAAAAATCTACAGTTTTGATTCTTGACCTAGACAAACAAAAATGTCTACAGAGAATAGATTTGCTAATCTAAACACAAAAGGGGGTAGAAGGTGAAGCCACAGAACAGGTTTCCAATATGAAAACAAAACCTACATGCCTTAAGGTTTTACTGTGAAGAACAAGCAGATGTTTTCTAATGAGATAATCATGTCCATGGTTACACTGAACTAGCAACAGAGTCAGAAGGCATTTAGTAATCTTTTATTTACTTGAAAGCATACCTGTATATCTGCCTAAGGGGAAAATCATATATTTACATTTTCTTCTACCTTGTATAACTCATTTTGTTTTAGTTTTAAAGTTATTGTGGGATAGGCATTTTACTTAGTGTTTTTCACAACCAAACAAATTAAAAAAATTAAATAACTACATTAAAGGGACTTTTATAGGGAATTTTGTCAACTCTTTTCTCTCCAGAGAGCCTCATAGACAGGCAGATGTTAGCATGAAATTGTACAGACATCTACAGAAAGGAATTCTCCATGTCAGGTAATCCATTTTGTATTTCTACATGTAGGCAAATGTTTTGCTTGTGTTCCATGAATATTTGAAACAGAATGTTCAATATACTCTGGCTCCTGTTCCCACTTAGATGAACTTTTTAAGGAAGTACTCTGTTAGGTATGAAGTTCTGTATTTCACTGGTTACCTTGTAACAACATATATTATTGAACAATATTTTCCAACTGCTCATTTTGAAAGAAGAAAAAAAGAGATTCAGGTTTTATATGCTATATGATGTAGTTAAGTGAAAATAAATATTCAGTTCTTTGACATTAGATGATAATTGGACCCACAATGACTAATCAGTTATTTTTCTTCTGTTCTTTCTGTGCATTCTATGCTTGATAAATCTTCATTCCCTAATTTTCTACACTTTTGTTTTCCCTCTATCTATAATGTTTAACATTTACTTATAATTTGTTGTTGGCTACACAGGAAAACAGGGAAATAGAATGCCTTATGTGTATAACTAATAATCCATAATAACAGTTACATAAATATTACTTAGCACATGCTTATTAATTAAAATAAAATTATATTAGAAAGAAAATAAAGTTTCAGAAGGTGAAGAAAAAGAGGTATTTCTAAACATACATAATGTGAAAAAGTAACCTCATGAGCAAATATTCAATTAATACACTCGTTTAACTTAAATTTAGAGAATACAAAACTAGAATTTGGAATGTGAGTGACAGAGTTATAATTTTTTATAATACGGCTTTTATCCCTGGAAAGAGAGTTAGAGAAGAGGCATATAAGATAAAATAGCAGCAATACATTTGTAACACTGAGTACAGTAATAGAAGAAAAGCGTAAAGATATACAATTCTAGAATAAACCAATCCTAATAAATGCCAGTCTATGAACAGTAAGTATATGAAAAAGCCCAGGGAGAGATTCTAGAATTTAGAATTTACCCACTATAGTCATGATAATTAAACTTCTGAATAGAGTCAAATGTTAAAAGCTGGATTTGTTTCATGGGAAGGGGAGATAAGACATACATATGCATGAGAGGAACATTGGAATGTGAGAGGAGTTTAAGAGAACTAATCTTCAGTTTCCACAATAGGAAGTCAATACACAATATATGAAATTTAGGAAGATATTCAAAATAAGCTATTTTGGAAAATAGTTAAACAAGCCACAGAGCACAGCATTGTCACCAAAGAGATGGGGCATCTTACATCTCTTGAGCTGTAAGAGGGTGGGTGTGTGGTGTCTCCATCTTGTGAGTCAACATTCTCCACAATAAAGACCCAAAAGTTCCCGTGAGGAGCTCAAGTGCCAGGACCTCTACTAAGGGCTCTTGGTCAAGCTGTCCAGCTTTCTGGCCAGACAACCAACTCCACCTTCAACCAAGTTGTGCTGAAGAGGTTGTTCATGAGTCACTCCAATCACCTACCTCTGCCCCTTCCCCTGATGTTGAGAAGATGAAGCTTCCTGGCCAGGAAGACAAAACAGCTGTGGTTGTAGGGACTATAAGGAATGATGCCTCTCTGTGAGCACTCACTTCTAAGAATCTTATCCCAAATATGCAATGGCAAAAATATGGGTGAAAGTATGCACAAAGCTATTCATTAAAGCACGATGCCTGAGAACAAACACAAGCTCATCAATAGGGACCTGGTGGAATAATTGTAAATCCACACAAAGGAATACAATACATCTATTAAAAAGAAGCAGAAATAGCTCCATAGACAACTATAGAGTAATCTCCAGAATTTAATTTAAGTTGAAAAATAAATCCAGGCTAATATCTGTTTAACAAGTCTTATAAATATTTACTTGTTTAGCTTCAAAAGAGAATAAGAAGATAAAGTATGAATTAGTCTCTATGTGAAGGAGAGAGGAACATGGTAAGGGAACTAATGGTAGAGGTTAGACTTCTCTGAATATAACTGCTTTGTAGATGTGTTCTGAGCTACATAAATATAATTATAAGATAAAATTATATCAAAATGAAATAACTATCATCCTCAAAATTCAGGAGCAAAACCAAATGTATTATATATTTAGTTGCTTAACTATAAAGAAAAAAAATCTAGTCTCAATTGATTAAAAACACAGTGATTTGCTTGCCCTTCTTGAATGGAATTTACCATAAAGACAAAAACAAAAAAGAAATTATATAATTAGTTAAAGTAACTGTTTATCAATGTTAAATATATATTTTTAAAATGCATAAGTGAAATAAGCCTGTCAGAGGAAGACAAGTACCATATGATTTCACTCATGTGTGGAATTTAATGAACAAACCAAACTGCCAAGCAAAATAGAGACAGACTCATAGTTAGAGAACAGGCAGACAGCTCAGTGGGGAGGGTGTGGGATATTGAGCAAAAAAGAAATAGAGAGAGAATTAATGGACATGGACACCAGCGTGGTGATTGGGGGGGGGGGAGGGAAGGAGGTGGAAGAGGGCATAGAGGGAATAAATGGGGATGAAAAAAATTAAATTAAATTTTAAAAAACCAATGGAGTGCATTGGAACCCCATGATTATAAATTAGAACTGTAAATGTCATTATAAATTCATGGTTTACTTTCTCTTAAAAATGATATTCATGAGCTTGTCCACTGGGAAAAAAAAAAAAATGAAAAGGATCTAGAGACAATAAATAACCATTGGTCAAAACCAACTAAAATACAAAAAAAACCCTAGCTTTCATTTTCTTATCTCAACCTACCATTTCCCAACAGAAGGATCCAGAAATTATGGAGGCAATGGCTAATTCCAGGTTTGAAAGAGGAAATGTTGAAGATTATCTTGGACATCAAGCCATACCTGATAGCAAGGAATCCATCAAAGACTATGAGGGTCATATCCAAAGGATGGAGGAGAGCCAACATGAAAAGCCAAAGATGGACAATTTGTGTATCAATAAAAATTAAAACCACAGTGGATTGATGACAAACCAATATACTAAAATCAACCAGATCAAAATCATACTTTAAAAGATATTAATCACTTTGGATAATAGTAGATAATTAATTCATTATTTAGAAAGTGGTAAAAGAAAAAAAAGTGATAAATAGAAGGAAACAGCAGAGCATTTAATCTGTCTCACAAATACTCAACTTCACAAAATACATGCGATAATACAATCTCAAAAGAGAAAGACAACCTCCTGATGTTCTTCCTGATGGAAGATACACCACCACATATGAAGTGTTTTTTGTAAAAATAAGCCTGAATCAGATCAAGACATAAAAATAACTTGGTTTCAACAAATGAATTGCAAGGGCAAAAATTAATAGGGTGGGGGGAGTAACCTATAGATTAAAAGATACTAAGGAGACATACCAAAATAAATATAATGTTTTGACCTTATATGGATACTGATTAAAACAAATCAATTGTAAACAAAGATATAAAATTGGAAAAATTTGAACATGGGCTTTATATTTGATATTAATGGATTATTTTTAATTTGTTTAGATATGATAATATTATGTATAATATTGTGTTTAAAAAGGAATTCTTACCTTTTAGTAATGCATGCTGATATACTTACCTATAAAATTATGTAGTATCTTTTGTTTGTTTGTTTTCCCAATTAATCTTATTTTGAATTAGTGGAATGGGAGGGAGTGCAGATGAAGCAAGATCACAAACAAGATCAAGATAAAACACATTTTTCTGCTCCCACAAAAGGAAAAATACCAGTAATGATTGGCAAATTTTCCTCTTGGAATTATTTTCTATATAGAAATGATTGAAATAAAACATAGAATTTGTCTTTCATTTACAATTAAAAAATCAGTTATGTAAACCAGAGAAAATTTCAGATAGTTGATCAAATATCATCCAAATAACAATTTAATCTAAGTGAAATTGCATTTCTCTCATTCCATATTTCCTGTCTTCCCTTTCCATTTTTCCTTTCTCTTTTTTGTAATGCTTATTCCCTGTTGTTCATATTTTATCTGCTACTCTTTTTAATGTTATTTCTTTTTCACTCCTCATTCATTTCTTTATCAAATAAATATGCTTATAAGGTAACTTTACTGTAGTGCATTATGAATGCCCAAGGTGAGTATCAAACTTCAGAAAGTTAGGCCTGTAAGTAGAAAACTTCATGTGTATCAGTAAATCTGCAGTATACTTTTTTCATAGTTATCTACTGGTCTACGTATAAAGACCTAATCACAACAGTAATATTAATGGCAAATGGCACCAGTTGTTACCGGCAAAGTTAGACCTTGGTCCTTGAGTTTGACTAAGAAAGAATTCAGAGCCAAGACTCAGATACAATTGAAAGTTTATTTAGAAAGTTATAGAGGTAGAAGAAGTGAGCCAGCTGGGCTGCATGAACTTGGAAAACAAGTTACAAAGGCCACAGAGGCCCCTTGGAGCTTAGGAGAAAGAAAGCAAAGGTACAGGCCTTGAGGGAAGACAAGGCCTGGGTGTGTTTATGTGTGTGTGTGAGAGAGAGGGGGGGGGGGGCTGGGTCCTTTGTCTTGAGGGGTTTTATCTACTTCTCTAAAACCAAGAATTTTAAGGGAGGTCTCAGGGGAGGATCTCAATAGAATATTCATCAGCTTTCCAGGTGTGTCTTTTCTGAGTCATAGTCTCTACTGATTGGTCGGTGCCAGGGCAGGAGGGTCATTAGTCATTGCATCTGGTTCTGATGTCTGTCATGGAATCACCTTTGTCTGGCTTTGCTGCTTTTCTGGGCCTAGAGCTGAAACACAACTAAAGCATAGATGTTATCTCTAGTTTGACTAAAACCATCTCTGTCATCAACAGACACAAAGGTCTTTTCTTAGGATTATTAAATGTTGTCAGAACCTTATTATCATGAGGGCTTTGTGTTTAAGGGAGTGGCTGTGCAAGGCTTGTATGGGAGTCATATGAGGCTATTCTCTAGCCCCCTTGTTCCTCCTTTAAGGGGATCTACCACCTGCCAGGACATGCCAGGGCAGGAAAGGTCAGGGGAGGGCCCAGACTGCATAACCAGAGACATTAAAGATCAGGGGGTCTAAACCCCATGAACAGCCTTATGCTAGGGGAGGAAAGGTCACCCTGGGAGCGTGGTCCCACCCTGCAATACTTATTTTCCAAGTTTTGCCCTTTGCTGGGCACCTGGAGCTTTCCACCCTGATGACCTTCTGTACCTGGCCTATCGATCCCACTCTGCTCATGCCTGTCTAACTGCCTACTCTAATCGTAACACCAGAGTTCTCACATGGTCCAACTGTTAAATAACTCAGCATAATAAATTTAGCTGTTTTCACATGAACCACTGATGCGCAAAAATAATTTCCTGCTAATCAGTAATAATGACTATATACCCAGTGAGTCACCGCTACACTTTAAGAAGACTGTGCTAACGCGTGAATAATTATTGACCTGATTAAGTGTTCAATCTTGCTCTTGGAAAAAAAGTGCACATTATTTAACAATTCAGCTGTATATTGTCTTTGCGATAAAAGCAAGAAGTAATTTGGATAACTAATGCACCCGCCAACTTCCGTTAGGCAGTTCCCAAAAGTAGATGATTTTCATCTCCCTTAAACATTACAGGAACCTACATTTTTCTCTGCCTTGTGCCCTTAATGTGCTGCCAACTATTTTCATTTTTTTTCCCTAGAGGCAAGGGGGAAAATGATATAGAGAAAATGAAGTAGATGATAGGGTTTTACCTGTCTGTCAGTTAAGAGGGCTTGGGATTCAGAGAAAAAGCTATTACTAGTTAGCGCCACAGAACATTCCTCCACCAGGCCCCTTCTCAAAGCTATTAGAAAGGTAAGCCTTTCTGGGAAATGAGAAATGCGCAGAATTCCAGACATTTAGCCATGACGAAGTTGGAGTGAGATGAAGAGCTAAGAGCTATTATCGGTCAGGTTACTGTTGTCTCTGATCAAATTGTGTCTTCTGTTTGTTTCCTTAAGATTGTCTCCCATTAAGTACTAAAAGCAGTTTTGTTCTCCAGAGATGCCTTGACTTTGTAAATCAGATTAGTGGCTTGAAGAGAAGAGGCAGGCCTCTGGGAGGGGAAAATTCTCCTTCCTTCATGAATGAGCGTGGTGAGATCGATCGCTAACGCTACCTTATCAACAGCTTGATACACATACTGGGTCAGGAAAATTTTCTGAACAATTAAAACTTACCCTAAAGAAATAGTTTGAGTCCTGCAGCAAATCTTCCAAGACAGCATCATAACAAGTCGTACTGTGTACCACTATTTAAACTTTTCAGTTCTGTTAGGAGAAAAGGAATGAGTCCATGAGCAATGTCCTTTCCTACAAAGGAGGCCTTTGCTGCCCACTGTGATGCTATCTGTTTTTCACCCAAACTACCCTAGAACTAAATAACATTAGAGACTATTTCCCGGAGTAACATTTAACCAAAACAACTTTAGTGATTCTGATGGTGATACAAGGGTCTTCCGGGAATAAGCGAAATACGACTGCCACTCTGGGAAAGGCAGGATATTTTCAGGGAGTGCTGCATTTGGACATAATTAAAGATAGAAAAAAATGGGAAAGCTAGAGCCATCTTCCTTCGGGGGATGTTGTTCGTGTATCAGTTATGCCCATTTCAAACCTTTCAGTTTAATTTTAAGGGGAAATGTGAAGCTAACCTCAAAGGCACTTTGAAACAACAGAGTAATATAGAGTGTTGGTCTCAGGAGGCAAGTGTATCTATGAGTTGTTTGCACCTTAATATTAACTTCAGGCTTTAATTATTTAACCTTTCAACTTCTTAGGTATTGACTGGATTTCTCTCACATTATATCATGACAATACTAAGTTCCCCATGTACTACACTAATGAGAAGATTCTGCTCACTTCAGACTGTAAAAGATACTTCTCTGTTATAGGCACTAAATAATAATTATTCTTTATCCTGGGACTCTTGTCATTAATAAAATGAGTATATAATGATCATTATGCTCTGTTTAGAAAGGTAAATCAGTATATAATACACTTTAGAATGACTTTCATCCCAAATGATTAAAATATAAAGCTGCAATGAATGAGGCTAATTTAGGTTATCAAGAAAATGTACTGGCCTGAAACCATTTATATTCCATCACAATGTATAAATCACTGCTACATCAGCATAATAAAGCTGATCGGATTTTCATTCCAATGCAGATTTTCTAACTCTAAAGAGACTCATTTTGGTATTTCTCTCTCTGAAATAGACCCATCCATATTTTTCTGGATCTAGATAAGGCAGAAGGGATTCTGAATGGTGCAAACAAAATGTTAGATGAAGATAGTGTAACGTTTCTGCTAACAGAGATAAAGTTTACGTTTCTCTTCAGTTAACCCAATACAGCACAATGGGAGTTGCTCTGGGGTTCTGAGGATTCCATCAGATATTCCCTATCTTAATTCTAACCCTTCTCATAGGGGATTGCAAGTCTAGAGACCTGAAATAGGTACCCTGCTCTCCTGCCTAGTAAGCCTCTTGATTCAGACGGTTTATACAAACACATATCCTTCAGCTCATCTTTGAAACAAAACTCTATCTCCCTTACTGGCATTGCCTTAACAAATTCTTGTTTCTCCCCATTAGTCGAAATCACTAACTGGTGAGATTTGCCTTCATGGTGCTGCAGGAAAATAAGAGGTTACTTCTTAACTCTCCTTCTCAAGGCCGGAATAACTATGAGACTCCACTGCAAGTACATGGTCTCAGGGGGCGGCTACACTCAGTGCATGGCCCAGAGCACAGAAGGGGGCAAAGTTCGCTGGTGGGGAAAAAGCATTCCATTGCACTTTTGATTATCTAGAACAGGGTATTGGCTTTTAATGTAGGTCAAGATCTTAGAAAAGAACACTATTTGCCCCCACCTACATCCAAAACGGGTTTACAAAGTTGAAAATTATAGAAATAATGAAATTTTAAATGTTTTTTAAAACTCAACAGGAAAAAACAACAACATTGAATTGGGTAAATGAAAAGTAGAGAAATAACATTATGCCAGAAAACTTAAGCTCAGGAAAAGTCCTATGGTGGTATGGAAACTTCCTGTCTACCAAGAGAAAGAAAGAAAATACACAGTTCTTAAACTCAAAATTTAGAAAGCTCATCTGATTTTTATGAGAGACTAAGTTTTCTTATATAGGAGAGCTGAAAGGAACCAGTAGTTAAGTTACTCATTCTCTGAATTAACACAGGTTTCTTTGAGAATCCAGAACATGGACAGAGAGAGTCACAGAAAGGTGGGTTTCTCAAATATAGACTACTGACTAACACAGAGACATCTCTGGGTCTTTGCTTTAATCCATATGACCATATTTCTTTTGCCAAATATCTCTTTAACTTCTGCTGTGTTTCCTGGACTGTGTGTGTATATTTCTCCATGGAAAATAAAGTCAGCACCATCAGAGATTCAAATAATGAGAATAATTTTACTGATCTGATATTTAAAATTTTATCTTCTTCTATTACATTTTTTTGTCCTTTGGTCATTCTTAATGACACTTTGATTTTATAAGAAAAGTTCATTTTATAACTTCATTGAAGCTTTCTTCAAAGATGCAGCAGGTAAGAAGATTAGAAACACAGGCTTAATTGAGCTTTACTGTACACTGTAGATTTCTATTTTCTTTCTCTTTATGGCCTCTTACAATCCCATTTAAGTCAGCAAATATTTATTGAGCACCACACATGATGGGCTCAGGGAGTGCTAGGAGCTATTGGGGTTGAAAAGAAATATATGGAATAGTTTCTTCCCTAGAGAACCTTTAAATTCTTATTAGACAGAGAAGACATAAAGATTTCTTTTAAAAAGTAGAAAATTTTTCGACATCGAATCATTAAAGACACAAGTGAAAAATACAATATATAAGACTAGAAAGAGAGCAATATATAGAAGATGGAGGAATTGGACCAGGCCCTGAAATAAAATTGGTCATTCAGGCCAGGGAAGAAGTGTCAGCCAAGACATGGAAAAAAATAAGTCTGAGGCCAGTGTTGGAGACTGAGAACAGTGCACTGGGAGGACTGAAGAGCTGACAGAAGGGGATAAACATGGGGAGTGACAATTAAAAGTATACAGAAGAAAAATGATATACAGTGGGCAAAAGAGGAACTACATGTCTTCCTAGATTAGTGAGAGCACATAATTTATATATTATGTGTCATGTAAATGCTTTTACTATACACTGAGACATTGTTTTGTTTCCACATCTGTAAGAGTCTGCAGAAATTAAAGAGGTAAATTTTATTTCCTCTCCACACTAACTGGCAGAAACCCTGGCAAACTCTGAGGGTAAGACATGTTTTATTTTTGCTTGAAAACATTAGCAGCTATTAAAATAATTCTCTTTATTTCACCGGTTATACAATAGACAGCAAACCCATCTTATATTCCCACTTCACTATACCCTTTTTAAGAATATTTGTCACCCTAGCTGGTGTGGCTCAGTTAGTTGGAGCATTGTCCCATACACTGAAAGGTCCTGGGTTTGATCCCGGTCAGGACACATACCTCGGGTGCGGATTCAGCCCAGTCCCCGTCAGGGCACGTATGGGATGCAACCAATCGATGTTTCTCTCTCACCTGGATGTTTCTCTCTCTTTCTCTCTCCCTTCCTCTCTCTAAAATCAATAAACACATCCTCAGGTAAGGATAAAGAAGAATATTTGTTATAAACTTCAATAAATAGTACATATGTTTTGCAGTTTAAACTTACTAGCATAAGCTTATTACTCATCCAGTCATTCTGAGAGTGACCACGGTATGTCAGTTGCCCCCATAAGTACTAGGAATATGACTATAAATGTGAAGACTAAGGTCCCAGCCATTGTGGAGCGTACACTCCAGTGAAGGCAGATAGCAGCAAGCAGGCGGGCAAAGAGTAGGCCTGAGGAGTTTAGGAGTGCGCAGTGCTATAAAGGAAACAAACAGGGTCTTATGACAGGGTGATGGGAAAAGGGCCTTACCTTCCCTTGAACGGGGGGTCACAGAAGTGAACCCTTAGGAGGTACCCTTGAGTGTAGCTGAAAGGACATAGGGAAGCAGGAGATACCAGAGTCTGAGGAAGAGCATTTAGGCAAACAGAGCTGCAAGTGCAATAGTCCTGAAGTAGCTGCAAAGAGCGTGGGGTGTTCAAGGGACAAAAGGAGGGGCTTCTGTGGGTGGCTACAGAAGAGGCAGAATAGGTGACATAAGCTTGCAAGTTGGGAAGGGACCCCATTGTGTAGATTCTTGTAGGGTTTTGTTAGAGGAGGGAATGGGGGAGAAAAGAGTGGCTCAGGCAAGACGTTGAGGACTGTAGAGGAAAAAGGGAAAACGGTCCTCCCATAAGGTTAAAGCAAACCTTTAAAAGCTTCTTACCTTGACAAAAACTATCCACTTTAGTTGGCCAATGTCTTAAAGTAGGGAATTTTATTTTTAATTGGCTATTTTAAGCTGTAAAAAGTCAAAGCGAACTGAAATTTTATTTTCCCTGTGTCTTGGACTTCTTCCAAGAACGTATATGCAAAGGAATCTAAACAGAAAACTTCTAAACTACTAATCAACTAAATTAGACAAGTGTTTATTAATCACTTCCTGCCTGCTTTACTATTCCAGGCACTGTGGAATTACAAAAGAAGTCAGAAGGGCCCAGCCAGTGTGGCTCAGTGGTAGAGTGTCGCCCTGTCAACCCATGAACCTGGAGATCATGGTTCAATTCCCAGTCAGGGAATAGCCCGGTTTGCAGGCTTGATCCCCCATGAAGATGGTTCTATCTCTCTCTCCCTCTCCCTTCCCCTTTCTGAAATCAATAAAAACATATTTTTTAAAAAGGTAGAAGGCATGGTTCCCACCCTCGGGGAACTCATAACCTATTTGAGAAGATCTGCATAAGTGCAGAACCTAGGGAGCAATGCTGTCACAAATATCTACTTCAGAAGAAGGGATTAGAGCACAAGTTTTGTGCTTAATTGAAAACAAGTTGTGGAATGATATAAAAATCACTGTGGGGTGAATTCCTCTGAGAAGATTGTATGAAGTAGTTGAGGCAAAGTCCAGTTATGAAAGATAGGTTTGAAGCCCAGCCAGCGTGGCTCAGCAGTTGAGCATTGACCTAGGATCCAGGAGATCGAGGTTTGATTCCTGGTCAGGGCACATACCTGGGTTGTGGGCTTGATCCCCAGTCGGGGACGTGCAGGAGGCAGCTGATCAGTGATGACTCTCTCTCATCATTGATGTTTCTATCTCTCTCTCTCTCCGTTCCCCTCTCTCTAAAACTCAATAAAAACATTAAAAAAGAAGAAGGAGAAGAAGTTTTGAATTTCTAAACAAGGGATAGCATTCACACAGTTGGGACTGGGCATTGGGTTTGTAGGGGAAAGTAAAGACTGTAGCTGAGAGTCTACCTGTAGGTGAGGGGGAAGATTAAGAATAATTAGGCAAAGAAAGATGATATAATAGAAGGTCTGTGCGACGAGGCTAAGGAATATGTATCCAATCACTGACAGAAAACTACTAGACTTTTGATCAGTAAGCATAAAAGTAGAATGTTTTTTCAGATAATGCACACAAAAATAGCAAACACATGTAGTGCTTCTCATATGGGAGATACTATAAATAAGCCTCCTTAAAATTTATAGTAAGAATCAGAGTTAGATCATTAACCTAAGGTAACAGACAAAAAGAAAAACACAACCAATCTGAGACTCACAACTTGCCCATTGTTACCATATAATCTCTCATAAAACCAGGATATCTCTTGATATCCAGGCTTTTGACTTCATCGAATATAAGACATTGCACCTGTTCTAAGAATAAATGTACTAAAGCAAAGGGGATCAGACACAAAGACCAGGTAGAAGGCTTTGGTACTTGTGAGCTGGAAGCCCCACAGCTCAGCACTAACACTGAGAATGAAGGGGAAGGTAAAAATCTAAGAGTTCTTGAAAAAGATGATATTCCAAGTTTTTGGAAAATATGCATATAACAAGTGAAAGAAGGAAGAATACCAAAAGAGTTCATTTAGTTAATGGAGAGGATAATAGTGTAATTGGCACAAATGTAGAAATTGGAGAGGAGGGTTAATTATTGGTGAAAAATGATGGTTGACTGGACATAGAATTTAAAGAGAGGTAAGAACTTTGCTGCGAAGGTACTCATAGGTGTCTAAAAGCAGATAGAGAATCAATTTAGAGCTTCATGCCAAGTAGACTTTAAGTGAAAATAAATTTTCTATCATGGCCTTTCTTAGCTTTAAATTCGACTGCAAAAATTGAGATCCAGAAAAAACCCTGGTCTAACTTGAGATGAATAATCGTAGTAGCTGCATCTAAGACTAGTCATTCTGGGAGGTGATGAGGTCAAGCTCCACTGTTGGCTTGACATTTTGTTCAAGCTGAGAGGCCCATCTGCTCTAATAGTGCCACTGTTCACAGGAAGGGGATATCTCGGTCACCTATGACTAGATTTAGGAAGCAGACATGCAAGACATGATAGATGGCTTTACTTCAGCCAAGTGTGGAGGAGGCGTGAGTAAGGGCAAAGGTGAGAGAGTAAAAAAAGTTTAGCAGAGATGAAAAAAAGGCCAGCTTTCCCTTAATTAACTTTGGTTGTTTACTGTTTCAATCTCTTGTCTTGGGGGTTAACCCCACTAAGACTTTCCATTTCACTCTGATTTTCATACTGATGTAGCATGGTAGCAATACGTAAAGTAACCCCATGCTATTTTTTTCTATTCTCTCTCAGATAACCCATGACGTAGCTGGAAGTGATGGAGACACTTTGGGGCCAACATCTAATTTGTTACCAGATTTTATTCAAGATATGTATGAGAGAAAAAGCAGAATCTTGCCCCACATTTGATACATGTAACGATTTACTTGCTGGCCTAATAATAATAGACCACTTTTGTATAATGCAAATGAAATCTATAAAAATATAGACTCGCAGGTTGTTTTTTAACCCTGTAGCAAAAAAGAAAACAGCTAATTACTATCCACAGTTCTCAAATCACGTTGATTTATTTATTTTATTTTATTTATTCATTCTCAGTCATCCAGTAGAAGAACATTTAAAAACCTTTCAATTTTACAAAACCTTATTTAATTTTCTATTAGCTCCATAGATAAGCCAGCCATCAAAGTAAAACATCAGGTTATTATTTTATATCTGAAGAGACTACTAACTATACAGTTCTGTGAAACATATTCAAGAGACAAGTGCTTTCTTTTGTACTAACTCTCAATAAATTTGACATTTCCTTTCTGAAACAGCTTTCAGTTTTCTCAAAATGGTTGTAATTTGAAGTCACAAATGGTTTATTTATATCTTGATAAAATTTTTCAAAGACCTAGCTAGTCATCAGACACTGTGATATTCACAAACGCATAACCTATTATTTCGAAAATATAATATTCCTTAATCTCTGATGGCAGTCTTGTCTGACAAATTCATGCACTTAGTACCTGGTTTAAGCTAAATAATATGATAATAACAACACCAGAGTCGTCTCCACCTTAAGGAGGCTGAAAGCAACTTGGCCTTCAGCATGCCTGACAGCTCTACAGCCGTCCAGTCAGCATTAAGGATGCTGAGCCACTTTACTATTGTGTCCTTTTATCTCCTAAGTCCATGTGAAGTAATTCATATCCAGGTCATCTAATTCTCCTACAGAAAAGTTGCTTTCCTACATTAGAGTGTGTGTATGTGGGTATGTGGAGAGGGTATTAATGCTAGTACATGCTGAGCAATTTACAGTCACTTTCTGTTGTTTTGCTATTAAATGATGCTAACAGACCCACTCAGATAAATTAACTTTCTTAACTGGATTGCCTCACTGGTGAGAAAAGCATAAGAAAAGCTTATTACAATAAACTTTTCATCAGATATATAAAAGATGCTCATTTTGTTTATTAAAAAACATTTAAAGGGTCAGGTTTATTTTGGTTTTCTCTCTTTTCACTGAAATACCCATTACCCTGCATTCTAGCATACACTGGTGCATAACAGGGTAAAAACGTCTTGTGGTTTTATCTCAGGTCATAGACTGACATAAAAACCTGCTGGTGATGTGTGGTGATGTTTTAAGGATAATATCTGAGAAGACTTGAATAAAGTTAGCTAAGTTGGTGAAATGCTTTGTTTCTTTTTTTCTCTTAATTCTTCTTTTAAAAATCAGGGGAAAGTAGCCTTGTCCCCAATTCCAGGGATAAATTTTGGTTGGACTAAGCCAATCATGAAATCCCCACTCCTCTTTCAACTGTTTAAGTAAGGGTATTTGACACAATGTTGGCCGATAAAACATGAGGAAAAGTCTGCTGGGGACGTCTGAGGAAGTTTCCTTATTGATATAAAGGAAAAGATATGCTGACAATGTCATGTCTGCATCCAAGTCCTGGAACCACAGCAGCCATCATGAAGTTATAAAGGGGACAAGCTTAAGACAAACCAATACACTCTCCAGACATTCCCCACGGGATCCTCCTGCTCTTTTTTCAGATAATATAACTGGATAAAGAAAAATACCCAATTTCTTATGGAACCTTCCTATGAAAGACTGTTGTATACTCAAAGATCCAAAGCCCCACCATGACTCACCTATTAGAGTAAGGATATATAGGGGTTTGTAATAAATAGAGTTTCAACCAAATCTATTTTAAACAGACTTGTAATTGCTTTCCAATTTCTGAATGTGAAATCAAAATAGGCATGCTTTTAGTTAATGAAACTCTCACTTTGGAGTTTATGATAAATGTCATTCTCCCAATGGCACAAAGTCACAAATGAGGATGAGCCCAATAGAAATCCATCCTAAAACAGAAGTAGTACATCTAGGATTGCACTTGAGCAGGTCTAGAAGGCACAAGTCAGTTGCACAAAAAATGGTCCAGAATCCCATGTAATCTACTATTTTATATCTTTGTCTCTCCTTTACCTAAGGCCTATTACGTCACAGAGGGTTTCCTATGATCACCTATCAGAGGAGAAAAAAATAATGTTTAGTTTATGGAATGACTCTGCTTAACAGAAGTTCAAACTAAAAAGCAACTGCTACTGTATTGTAAGACAAATCAAGGAAATTCCTCCGATGCACAGAGCTTCTGACTGTGCGTATTATCAGCTACTTTTGGTATAAAGAAGATTGTCCCATGATAAGAATTTACAGAGATTTATGAGCAGGGCCTCATTACTTGACTTGTTGGTCAGGGATCTGAAGGAACAAGATAGAAATATTGGGAATAAAGGATTGGGAAAATTGGCATCTGGGAGGACTATATACCAAATACCATTCATAAGTGGCTGGCTAGGAAATAGACTCCTAGTGCTGTAGCTAAAGCACTAGCTTGGAGACAACACCGTGATGTAAAAGGGAAACAGCCTTCAGGATACATCACCCAATGGCCACTGTATGGTACAGCTCCCCACCGGATGGCATGCACGAGTCCATGAACCAAGATGGGGAATTAGGAGTTACCCTACTCATCAAACTCATCTTCAGCCTCAACAATCCAGTGGGAACTGGTGCTTCCTGTCCTCTCAAATTTAGGGCTCTTTAAAGGTAAAAGCTCTAGCCCGGCCGGGTGTGGCTCAGCGGTTAAGCATTGACCTAGGATCCAGGCTGATCAGGGTTCGATCCCTGGTCAGGGCACATGCCCAGGTTGCGGGCTGCAGCCTATTAATGACTCTCTTACCATTGATGTTTCTACCTCTCTCTCTCCCTCTCCTTTCCTCTCTCTGAGATCAATAAAGGTATATTAAAAAATAAATAAAAAATAAAGGTAAAAGCTCTAGTTTCCAGAGGAATGATGCTTCTACCAGAGGTATCTTTTAAAAAAAGAACAAAAATATGGCTGCTACCAGTTTGAAGCCCTTATTCTGGCAGGTTGGTAATCCAAGAAAGAGTTTCATACTAGCAAAAGCCGTTGACCCTGGTCATAATTAGGAGATAGGCTTGCTGTTACATAGAGGTCCGGAAGGCATATGTCGGCACTCCGGTCATACGCTGGGGTATCTACATTAAGTAGAACAGCTTTGTGAGCTGGGAATAGAAAATAACTGTGCCTGAGCGTGGCCCAGTGAGAGCATGATTGCTTTCCTAGAATGAACCACAGTAATATAGGCCACGCCAATCACAGTGGCAAGCAAGATAAAGAGAAAACCAGAATTTTACCAAATATTATGGACCAGATAATTCTCTCAGAATTCTCGAATGATCCTGGAAAAAGAATGGCAGCCAACAAACATGACTGAGATTTTATTTCCTGATAGCACTGAAAAACTGTGGGATCCTCGCATTCATCCTTGTTTGCTTCTTGTATGTGTCCCGATTCTAACCAACTGAGCTACCCAGCCAGGGCACCAGATTTAAAAAAATAAATTAAAAAAATTAAGACACAAGATATTCTTTCTGCATATTGTCATGTTGAGAAACATATTCCTACCAGTTATCTAAATACTATATAAAGTCTTATTTCCTCTAGTATTAATGGTATTAGACTGACAGATCTACTAAACAAGAGTCTCATTTCAAATTGTTAAAATGCATGTAAAATATGAAAATACTTTTTCTTCTTTAGAATTTTTAATTGTGTATTCTATTTATATTTACATAGAGTATATACATACAAAGTGATATATTATTTCATAATCAGGTATTCAAGATTCAGTTATTTAGAATTCTCTTAGTATTTTCCTTTGGTGATTTCTAGCATGTTGGAAGTAATTCTGTTTTTTGTTCATGTTTTCACATATTTCTGACTATAGCAGATGGTTGGAAAGAGATGGACCTGTGTTGGAAAGCTAACTTGCTTATGATTTTTCTAGTTATGCATCCTTGGGCAAGTTAATTAACCTCTTTAGCCCTCAGGCTTCTTTATCAACATTATTCTTTACCAATAATAATTCTTATTTATAGGGGGTCTTATAATTATTAGGTGAAATAACATGCAAAACACCTAGCATGCTGGTCATACTAGGTAGATATTATTGTGTTTAACAAGAAAAGAATTACACAACACACACTATGATTTGAATTTTAAAAATATTCTGTCACATATAAGGCATACAGAATTTAAAGCGTTTCATTGTTCCTTGCCGAGCACAAACACTGTTGCGAGCTGCCCCGGTTCCATCCGCATAGGTGTGCCATGCCTCGGTCCCTGCTGGTGTGGCAGTGCCGGTTTCTCCTGCTCCCTTTTGCCTTCTAGTTGTAGAGAATCCTCTGTGGTCTGTGTGAGAAGTTCCCACTGTCCCTGCTTGTTTCTCAATCTCTCTCCGCCCCCACATACAAATGTATTAAGTAGGAATAGGCTAAGCTATGGCTAAGTAAAATATAAGTATAACCTCTCTCATGCAAAAAGTCAAAAGTTGGCTGTCCCAGAGTGATAAGGCTGTGTGGGCTACACCAGATCTTCTATCATGCCATTCTGCCATGCATGACCGCCATGCCCAAGGTCAAGTCGTGGTCGGGAGGCTGCACTGGCCTCAGTCATCTTGGCTGCATTCTGAGTGTCAAGAAGACAGACAAGACAGTGTAAATAGAGGCAAAGGGTGCACACGCACCTACTTTGAAGGAAAGTGCCCAAACCTGGTATATGACACTCTACTTAGATTAACAAAATTTATTCCCATGTCCACATCCCATTTGCAAAAACAGCTAGGAAATAAAGTTATTTCTCTGGGCAAAAATATCTAGAGTTAAAAATGGAACTATTGCTGTGGAAGAAGGGGAAATATATATTGGGCAGAACTAACCGTATCTGACATGGCCCACCACAAACCACCTGACTCGACAGGTAGGAAAGTACCTAAATCTTCCTCAAGGCTTTGGCTTATGGAACATAAAAAAGAGAAAGGTGTGCAGACTATTTCCACCTTCTGCCCTTCTGCATATCTCCCCTGAGACACTAAACAGGGGCAGGCCTCCTCCATTAACAGATAAAGAAGAAAATTCAGGGGGAAATTAAGCTTAAATCAGCATTTGAAGTATTATGGAATTACATATGTAAAGTAGCTGACTTAACAAGTACTCAATAAGAGGTAGTTATTATAAATTATTATGCTGACTAGTCCAGGTATTATAAAAAGCACCAGGATATTTTTAAAAATCTATGTAATAATGTTATATTACTTTCCTCAGATTCTTCTCAGAATACTGTTGCTATTATTTTATATTTAAATTTAAAGGGGAAAAATAAATGAATGACTATATAATTCTACTTACAATTCACAAGATTCCTTTCAATAGGCACTTCTACAGATCATCTATGAAACATTAGAACATAACATTATTTTTTGTTTATTTTATTTAGATATCAATAACAATTCACACATCCTAATGTTAAGGACAACATGATGTAGTGAAAATGAGCATGGATTAGGAATCAAATTAATGGCTGCAAGAAAATAATCATATTGCTTTCAGTTATTAGTTCTCTGACCTTGGGAGAAGATTTTTTTTTTAATTTTCTTTATCTTAAAGTAAAAGTAATATATGATTTTAAAATTTTTCACAAAAGTATATATTTTTAAAAGTTAACAGTCTTGCCCTGGAAGGTCTGGCTCAATGATTAGAGTATTGGCCTGTGTACTGAAGGGTCCTGGGTTCGATTTCAGCCAAGGGCACATACCTCAGTTGCAGGCTAGATCATCCACCCCTGGTCTGGGCACATGTGGGAGGCAACTAATTGATGTGTCTCTCACACATCGATGTTTCTATTTCTCTCCCTTTCACTCTCTTGGAAGAGCAATGGAAAAAATATCCTCCGGTGATGATTAAAAAAAATTAATAATCTTCCCTCACCTATTCTATTTTCATTGTTCAGAGGCAAATAATATTAAAATCTTCATGTATATTTTTTTATGCTTTCTTCATAGTTATACAAATATATGCAAATATGTAATCAACATTGGTAGAAATTGTTATTTCTACTGGAAATAAAAAAAGGATTGATTGTATTTGCTGTTCTCTCAAATACAATTTTTTCAACCTTATGTATACATAGATACATATGTATATACATGTGTACATATATAAGTGTATATATATATACAGAGTGGGGCAAAAGTAGGTTTTCAGTTGTGAGTACTCGAAATAAAGTTTATTATTGTATTATTATTTATTAATTACTGTATTATTTTCCATACAAACAGCTGTAAAGCTCCTTTTGGCCCACCAGGCATATCACAGTGGATTCTCATTGCTCACGGTAGTTGTGCTCTATAAACTCGCTCTGAACACTGCACATGTGAATGCTGAACCATTGTCCTAGGCCAAATACCACGTTAAGTTTCAGAAAGCCTCTAGCCAGAAAAGTTCCATCAACCAATCAATATAACCTTGTTTTACGTGTGTTTCTGTTTAAAGACACTTTATTTAATATACATTAGAAATTCATTAGCATTGAACTCACAGACACAGCACCATAACTCATGCCTAAAAGAAGCTTGCCTAACACACATACTTTCTTCATAAGTTATAGCTCAACCTTCCTGCACCGGGGACACTGCACAGAACTTCTGCACTACACTCATGGGTCATTTTAAATAACAAAATTGCCAACATAGCTCAAAGAAGCTAAAAATATGGCACTAAATAGGCAACAAAGCAGACACTTGTTTACAATATGAGAGTGTAAACAAGGAAGCAGAACTATCCTCTTACTCAGTCTTAGCTAAGAAAATAAGCATTGGGCAAATCAATTTTCACCACCCCGCACATTCATATGTTCACAAACGGCTGGGAAAGTGACATGACTATTGATTTCGGTATGGCATAGACACATTTAGCGAGGAGGAGGATCTGGGAATACAGAGTCCATGAATAAGTGGGAGCCTGCGCACTGCTCACAGCTTCTGCACCACCTCACAGTCCATGTGCAAGGTTCCCGATTTCCCCTCCTCCTCACCAACGCTTAACATCCCCCCCCAATAATAGCCATCTTAGCAGGCGATGTGATATTCCATTGTAGTGCTGATTTACATTTCCCTCATAATCGATGATGTCAGGCAAATTTTCATGTACCCGATGATCATTTGTATATCTTCTTTGGAAAAACATCTCTTTGGGTCCTTTGCTCACTTTTTAATTGGGTTATTTGGTTTTTCGCTGTTGAGTTGTGTGAGTTCCTTATTATTTTAGAAATTAATCTCTTATTAAATAGATAGTTTGAAAACACTTTTTCCCATTCCACATGTTGCCTTTTCTTTTTGTTGATTGTTTCTTTTTCTGTTCAGAGAGCTTATAATTTGATATAGTCCAACTTGGCTACTTTTGCTTTTGTTGCTTGTACTTTTGTTGTTATAGTGAAAATATCACTGCCAAAACCAATGTCAAGAAGCTTTTTCCTTATGTTTAATTCTAGCAGTTTTACAATGACAGGTCTATGTTTAAGTCTTGAATTCATTTGGAGTTTATTTTTGTGTGTGGTGTAAGGGAGAGGCCCATTCCATTTTCTGAATGTGAAGGTACAGTTCTCCCAATACCATTTGTTGAAGAAACTATCTTTTTCCCTCTGTGTCTTCTTGGCATCCTTGTGAAAGAACAGTTGACTGTATATGCATGGGTTTGTTTCTGGGTTCTCTATTCTGGTCAGTTGGTTTATATGTGTGTCTTTATCCCAGCATCATACTGTTTTACTTACTATAACTTTATAACATATTTAAAATCAGAAAGTGTGATGCCTCCAGCCTTGTTGTTTTTTTCTCATGATCTTTTGGCTTATTCTGGGTCTTTTGTGGTTCCACATGATTTTTAGAATTGTTTTTTCTATTCCTGTAAAAATTGCCATTAGGAATTTCAAAGGGACAGCATTGAATCTATAGATTGCTTTGGGTAGCATAAACATTTTAGCAATATTAAGTTTTCCAATCCATAAACACAGGATATATTTCCATCTTTATGTTTTCCTTATTTTGGAAATGGTTTGCAGTTCTCAGCGAAATCTTTCACCTTTTTTTTAAATTTATTCTACAATATTTTATATTTTGATACTATTATAAATGAGACTATTTCTTAATTCTTTTTTAGTTGGCTCAGTGTTAGTACATAGAAATGTAACTGATTTTTTAAGGTTCATTTTGCATCTTGCAACTTTACTCAATTTATTTGTTCTTACAATTTTGTGTGTGTGTATGGAGTCTTTAGGGTATTCTTCATATAAGATCATGTCATCTGTAAACAGAGATAACATTACTTCTCCCTTTCCAATCTGAATGACTTTTATTTCTTTTTCTTGTTTAACTGATCTTCTAGGACTTCCAGTACTATGTTGAATAAAGTAATGAGAATGGGCATCCTTGTTTTGTTTATGATTTTAGAGAAAAAAATTCTTTTAATTGTTGACTGTTGAGCATGTTAGCTGTGGCCTTGTTATATATAATCTTTGTTATTTTCAGGAATATTTCTTCTATACCTAGTTTGTTGGGAGTTTTTATTTGAATAGGGTTGAATTTTGTGAAATGCTTTTCTGCCTCTATTGAGATGATCACGTGATTTTTTTTTTTTACTTCATTCTATTAATGTGATCTATTACTTTTATTGATTTACATATCCTGAACCACCCTTGCATCCCAAACGCAAATCCCATTTATCATGATGTATTGATGTATGACCTTTTTCCTTTGCTGTTGAGTTCAGTTTACTGGTATTTCTTTGAGAATTTTTGCATCTATATTCATTAGGGATGTCAGCCTGTAGTTTTATTTTCTTATCGTTTTCTTTGCCTTTGCTATCAGAGAAAGGCTGGCCTCATAAATGACTCTGGAAGTCTTCCCTCCTCTTCAATTTCTGAGACAAGTTTGAAAAACATTGCTGTGAATTCTTCTTTAAATGTTTGGAAGAATTCTTAATGAAGCCATTTGGTCCTACAGTTGTTGTTTTTCTTACTCCTTGTTGGCTTCTTCAAATTTTAATTAGTTTATGGATCAGTCCTGATAACATTATATGTACTGTATATAGGAGGTTGTATGTACTGTACATAGGAATTTTCCCATTTCTTCTAATTTATCTAATTTGTCAGTGTATAATTGTTTATAGTAGACTCTTATGATCCTTTTTATTTCTGTGGCACCCATTGTTATGTCTCCTCTTTTATATCTGATTTTATTAGTTTGAGTGTTCTCTGTTCCTTAGTGTAAAGTTAAAAAAAAGTTTTGTCAATTTTATTTGTCCTTTCAAAAAAGAAACTTTATAATTTGTTAACGTTTTCTATTTTTTTCTAAATATTTTGTTTGTTTATGCTCTAACTTTTATTATTTCCTGCCTCTGATGTTGGCCTTAGTCAAATCTTCTTTTTTCGTTTCTTGAGGTATAAAGTTAGGTTGTTTGAGATACCTTTCTTTTTTAATGCAAGCAGTTCTCACTGGAGATCGAGCCCGCAACCCCGGCATGTGCCCTGACCGGGAATCGAACTCCTATGGCCTGGATCCTAGGTCGACGCTCAACAGCTGAGCCACGCCTGGCCGGGCGATGTATATATTTTTAAATGCATGTTTCACTCACCCTTTCTCTCAATGAAGACATCTCGGGTCAACTGGCTCTCTCTTGGCACTGAACTGTGCTGATTTGGGGGGAGCGGCTGGCACAGGTAAAGAGAAACTACTCTTCTTACCTGTTTCAATGTGTTTTTTCTCTTGTCTTTGGTGCTGCAACTTCTTAACTGGTCCCTGGAATTCTCAGGAAAGTATTTTGGCTCAAATATCACCATTTTGTGTGTGTGTGTTTATGTGAAGGGGCTTCTTATTCTACCATCGTATTGATGTTACTCTTCAATATCTTTTAACATATTCAAAATTAATGAGCACTGAAAGCTTATTGTTGAAAGAACACTTAGAAACACAAATTTACAAATTAAACAAATTAGAACCACAGTTTAACAGAGGAAAGATAAAAGAAAATGTAAAATAATATATAATAATGACCCCCAAAACACCAATTTCTCATCCAACCTTAAGGTATTAGAGAAAACAAGCCTACAAGAGCCTAGTAGTGATTTCCTCAGAGAAGTTGAAGACTTAGTAAAGAAAATGTTTGTGGATGCAGGTAAACTTGTTTGTAAGGCAGGGAGAATTTCTCAGGGCACTGTGAAAAAGTCTGGGAGGTTGCAAAGAGCTAGAAAGTTGAGTTAAGAGACGGGCACCACAGAGCATTTGAGAAGTACACGTAGCAATCAGTGTTGACGGCTGCAGGAATTCACGTGTTGGGTGATGACCAAGGATAAAAAGACATCAGGAATGATGAATTTGGTCTTAACCGTCTCCTGAAGATAGGAGGCCATCCAAATTTACAGATTCAGCCCCAGGCTGGAGTAAAGGATCAGTGGCTCTAATGTGGGGTCAGATAGTTCTTTCCTCTTAGTCTGCGGGGAGGAGCGCAGCAGGGACCAGCTAGCGAGCATGAGCTTTGTGGTCTAACAGTCTGGGAGGTGGTCCTAGCATGTCCTTCAGAGGGCAGAATACTGTCCCAACAGGATGGGTCCCTGCGGTGGCACGCCTCCTCCAGCTGCAGCCAAAGGAGACAGCAGGATCAGCACACCGATTCAAAATTCAACATGCCTCCTGGGGAAGGACTTTATCCCTGCTGTGTGCATCATTCTGCCCAAAGAAGCAAACACATCCATTAATGCAGTAAGTATTTACTGAATGAATTAGATAATAGTGAACCCAACAAAAAGGATTAGTCAAATGCATTATGGTATATCTTTGCAACGGAATTTGATGAAATAAATGAAAATTATAATCTGGAAGTATACTATTAATATGGAAAATACTTATGGTATATAATTAAATACTAAGATTAACAAAGAATATGGGTTGTCTGATCTTATTTTGGTAAATAAGTTAAGTAGGCACAGAAAAAAAGAGGAGACAACATTCATTAAAATCCTAACCTTAGTTCTTTCTGGATGTGATAAGCACTGTTCTCTTTTTTGCTAATATAAATTGCTGAATATTTCGACAGTTAACAGGGATAATGGTGAAATTTTAAAGGTACAAAAATGTAAATGGATTTTGAGATTTGATACCTGTACTTTGAATGAATTAGTTTTAAAAAAATCATCTATACTAAGGATGTATATTTAGCTTTAATTATACCAGTTAAGTAGGTATAAAATGGTTTAATAGTCTTCTAATTTGCATTTCTTTGCCATATGTTTATGTGGTTAGCAGCTGCAAGCTCCTTGAGGGCAGTGATAATGTTTTTATAAGTATCCTGAGAACCTAGGTGTTCAATAAATATCTGTTGAACTAAGTAACTATTTTATAACATAATTGTTTGCTATAATTCTCTTAAAATGCTAAATGAACACTTTATATTTCATTTTATCTTAAATTGCTTCTGCATTTGTTTTAATTTAGTTGCAATCTTTTCTTTGTGCAAAAGCTAAAAATTGTAGTATGATCTGAGGCTCTTTTTCACTTTGAAATTTTCTATAACTTCTCTGCTTACAATGGGAACAGTCCAAAGTTCCAGTATGTAGTCATTTTTTCTCTGTTTTTAAACATACATTTTTACATTTAAATTTTTAATATATCTGAAGTTTATTTTATTTCCACAAAAAGAAAACCTTGCTTTTATTTTTTTACCACTCACTCTTAATACATGGGAGTTAAGATTCTCAACTCTCAAAAAAAAATTTAATATTTTGACCTATTAATGTTCTCAGATGCATCCTTAGAGTTTTATTTTATTCCTCAAAAGGGAAATCTTGTTTTTATTTTTTATCATTTACTCCTAAAACATGGGAGTTAAGATTCTCATCTCTCAAAATTTGTTTTAGTATTTTGACTTATTTATGCTCTCAGATGCATTCTTTGAATTTTTTGTCATTCTTAACATTTTTTATTTATTTCAGAATAAACACAGTCGTGTTGATTCTGCCACTGAGATTATAGAGGAAGTGGGGGCGTTTGACATATTTGGAATAGTATCACCTTCATATTCGGAAATAGTTTGCTTCTCCGTTACTGTCAGCATTCTCCCCGTAGGCCTTGGTAATTTCATGCATCATTTTCAGCTCTTAGGTTCGTTCCTGAGCACTTACTGTTTGCTTTATTATGAATTAGACCCCTTTCTATTATCGTTCCCACATAGTTCTACTTTTTTACCATTTCTTTTTTCCCATTCTCTTGACATGTTACTTTATTATTTTCCTAAATACTCTAGGTAGAGGCTTAGTTCATTGTTTGTTCCTTTTATTCCATTAAACAGAGGTATTTTGATTGATAAAATTTTTCCTAAGTGCTATCTTGGCAGAATTCCATATTTTTTAAATATATTGTATTTATATTTTCATTGCATTTTCTTGTTATTACATACTGGATTCCTTCCCTAACTTAGGCGCTTTTAAAGAATGCTGTTTTATTTTAAGGTTGTTTTTTTTTGCCTTTGGCTCATTTTAATTCCATTCTCAGTATTTGTTTCTATTTTTAAAGTCTTGTAGCCTAAAAAGTAATCAGTAAAATATCAGCTTTTAAAAATTGCTTAGGTACATTTTCATTCCAGCATATGAGCCTTTTGAAAAGATCCCAGTACACTTGAAAAAGAAATGCGTTTTCATATCCTGCTCCTGTGTTCTCTCCAAATAATGGTTAATTCTATTCTACAATCATGTTATTTAGGTAAAAAATTTTAAGTTAATTATTTGTCTCCTTGTTGTCAATCTAATGAGGAAAATCTTAATATGTCTTAATATGACAGTTTGCTTATCTCTCTGTCTCTTGGGTCTATTATTGACTAACAACTAGGCAGTCCTCTCTGGCTACCCAGCCTATAAACATGATAACTTCATGATTTATTATCCAAACTAGGAAAATTTTGATAGTGAAAAAGGATGCTGCTAATAATTATGCTAGATCAACAGATTTGAACCAAAAATACTTGAGCAACTCCAGGAGAAATGTACCCTTCCTGAAGGTAATCTAGCAGGAGAACTCGAGCCACTGTGGGCTTCCTAGGCTACTCATTCAAGAAAACATCATCAACTGAATTAGCCTGAGTGGCTATCTGTGACTTGAAACTGGAAAGAATCGAACAACATTTTGTTATCTGTAAGACTTACCATATGTGAAGGTCCAGTGGATGTCAGCTACATATGTTCATATGTGTTTAATATACACCAAAGGTAGGTGGAGGGACTATGGGTGATTTCTGTTTCCTTCTCTTGCTAAGTTATTACAATTATTTCTGAAGAGAGAAAAAATTTAAGTTTAAAAAATAAGTGATTTAGTAAGTATGGATATTTGAGGCAATTTCAATTCTCAATTTTAATAAAGCGACAGTGAGAAATTTTAGGAAAAGGGTGGCGTTATACTTAGAAAATAAAGTTGTCAAGAGGCAGTCCACCAGAGACAGGCTGCCACGTCGTTTATTAGATGTGCAACAGTTAGATCTATACTCACTTTCTCCTTTGATAACGTGAAGTACCTTTTCCCAGAGTTGGTCATGAATATTACATGAGATGATGCTAGACCAGTGCTAGACCAGGCATGGCATAGTGCGCAGGACACTAGATATTTGCTAAGGACGAGCAAGAGAGTATCGAAGAAAACCATAGCATCGAGAAAAAAATAAAGTGGCATAAATACAGAAAAGCAGTCCTCAGACTGGGCCTACCTTCCTTCACTACGTTAAACCTTGGAACTCGGCAGGATTCTGACTATTCTGCAGACCCCTGGGACATGTTTAGGTTCAGAGAGAGGCCTTCCTTTCTTAAGTGCCTCACTTTCCTCTCCCCCATCTCCTGGGCTACAGCCATCCTGTAGTCTGTTCTGCCCCAAGCTGCCAGCCAGATGTTTGCCCCTTGAGATGTATTATTTGCCACAAAAGGGAAGCAAAATCCTGCTGATTGCAGAGTTGTAACATTTTTTCCAAACAATATAGAAAGTGTTGCTGCATGTGGCGTGTATTACTTTCTTTTTTTGCTACAAACCAAGTGGGACAATGCTGGCACACAGAAAACATGCTGGAAAATATTAATGCAAAAAAAAAAAGAGAAGTATCTGGTAAATGTACAGAGTTTGAGAACAAGGAATACAATAATGAAGAGGAAATTGGCATGAATATTAACATCAATTTGTGGTATTCTACTTACATTTTCTTCCCAAGTATTATGCTGTCAATGCTAGCTAGCACTTTAGCTATTGGCCATCAAAGCACATTACTAAGATAACCTTTGTTTTCCTTAAATTTCCTAGACCGGACAGCTCATATCTTTTCCATATCAAAATTTTCAACAAGTGGCAGAATGCCTGGCACATAGTAAGTGCTTGATACATGTCTGTTAAATAAAAATAGGAGAGAATAAACACACAGGACGGAACTAATTTGTAAAATGTGATGTTATCTATAAAACAATCAAAAGTCTTTAATATGCTTTTGGGGGAAAAGAAGCAGTGACATGCCTGAGTCGGTAATGAAAACTGGCTGAAAAGGTAAGCATTTAGCAAACTGAATTTATTGTCTTCAGTGCCTCTAAACTACTTGCTCTTAATTTAATATTTGACTCTAAATCTCCTAACTTGGGCTTTTCATTTTCTTACCTGTTTAATTAGAATTTCACGCTAGAGGTTGAAGGCAATTCATTAACAACAGCAAAACAAACCATCAGAAACTTCTACCATGGGAAATTTTGTTTAAGATACTGCTGTAGGCTCAAATTCCTTCTGCTAGCTCTTAAACCTTACATACATCAACTTCCCTTATTACCTAACTGGGGTCAGCATCTATCGTTTAACTGAAGTTACAACGAATGCACCTTTGGCCAAAACCGTGCTAGGTATTTGTGTGAAAGAACAATCAAGCTATAGTCTTACACTTCTGATTTGTCTTTGCATGGTTGGAGCTTAACTGTTTGGCTTAGAACTACTACTCCAGATAAGTGGCTCTTGTAGCAGCTGCAGTAATGCTAGCTTCTGTAATCGATGAGCTCTATGTCCTTGGTGGCTTAATTCAGTAGAAGTTTATTTCCTCACATCATGGTTAAAATGACTGTTCTTGATCAGTGGGTGGCTCCCTCCAGTCATGTATTCAGATACCAATGTTCCTTTCATCTTGAGCTCTGCCATATTCAACACGAGCCTTACAGAGTCACCCTTGAGTTTGTCTCCATCCTATGCAGCCTGAGGTGAAAAGAACATGGAGGGTTGTGCATGGGAGATTTTTGTGTCCACCTGAATGTGCTTCATATAACTTCTATTTGCATTACTTTGTCTAGAACTCATCACATGTCCATATCTACCTGCCAAAAAAAAAAAAGCTCACAAATTTGGTCTAGCTGTGTGCCTAGGCAGAGAAAATGAGTTGGCTAAATAATCAGCCCATATGACGTTTGTCAATTCTGTATATTACAACTGCAGACAAGAGACAATATTCCCCTTATCCCACCTAGACATCTGAGATATCCATCAGCCAACTCTGCCCCTAACCTCATCGGTCGCTGGGCCAAAATAAGACAACTTTCCTTCAGTGTTTCTCAGTATTTTCTTATAAAAACTGTGCTTGTGTGATAGATCCTAAGATGACTCTCTGAGGTCCCTACCTCCTATGCGTGTCCTGTGTAATTCATTTCCCTTGTGTGTGTGCTGGATCTAGTGAAAAAATATGCCAAAGTTATGGTATGTGACTTCCAGGAATAAGTTATAAAAAGGCTGATTTATTTGGGTACTCATTTGCTCTCCTGCTCTTAAGGGAAGTCAATTGCCGTGTTGCGAGTTTCCAGATGGAAAGACTCATGTGTCAAGGAACTAATGGAGACCCCTGGCCAACTGCCAGTGAGGAATTTAGAGTCTCATCCAACAACTGGTGAGGCACTGAGTTTTGTCAACCATGTGAGTGAGCTTGGAAGTTGATACTCCGGGAGTTAGGCCTTTAGATGAGACCACAGCCCTAGTTGACACCTTCATAGAATTCAGTAATCTCCTGAAAAGCCTTGAGCCAGAGGAACACAGATTTCTTATCCACAGAAACTGAGATATTTACTGACTTAAGTCATTTAGTTTTGGGGTAATTTATTACACAATAATAAAAAATAAACCTGGGACTTATTGCCTGCTTGGGCTTCCGTCTTCTCCACTCCCCTTCCTTACCAAATATGCATATTTACATGCCAGCAGGATTACGTTCTTACACAGTACCTCATACATGGCCTGAAAATGCCATCCATGCACATTTTATACACATGTATATTTTTATTAAATTTATGCATGTATACAATTCCAGAAAATCCAAATTTATGCAACTTAAATTTATTTAAATAAAGCTAATTTGTTCACCCTATAAATTGGATTTGTCTTTTGTAAAACAAAAATTCATAGTTATGTTTTGTCTAATATTTGGTTGTGAAAAATATGATCATGTTATGATATATTAACCTTTAGGCATAAAATTCCTATATGAGGGATATATTGCCTAATTTAGGTTTAAATATAAAGGAAGCATAGACAATACATAGACAAATCCCTGAGGGCAATAATCTTAATATATTCATCACTGTGTTGCTGAAAATCTTTAACACAGATCATGGCATATTGGACCATAATAAAAGTTAGTGCTTTAAGGTAGGTTTTTCTTCCAGATTCTAACAAATAATGTGAAAAGAAGAAAAATCTTAGACACTCACATTTTTATCTCCAAAATACAGAAGTCAGTGTTGATTCTTCTACCTCCTTAAGGGTGCTGTGAGAAATAATGTAATAAAATGTTGAGAACAAAACTTTGGAACAATGTCTTCAGGACTTTTTGTTTTTAATGTAAATTTCTGGAGAGTCTGCAAGTAGAAATTGCCTAAAAGGTGGCCTTATACTACTGGAAGAACTTGGACTTTGAAATCATAATATGTTGTATCCCAGCTCTGGTATTTATTTATGATCTCCAGTACTTCTTGGAACTGGTTTCCCCATCTGTAAAATGAGGATCACAATATATTAAAATAGCTCAAAGTGATGTTATGAAGCTCCAATGAATTCATGTATATGCCATCACTTTATAAAATATAAAACACTATGCAAGTATTAGTTATAACCATTATCATTAGACACAAGTCTACCTATATTGGCTAATATGTAAGCTTATATTTTTATATCATTTCACTTTTCCAATTAATAATAATTATGATTTTACTGTCCTAAGAACTTTACATGTATTAATTTTAGAGTTAAGGAAAGTGATGATTAGAGATATTAAATAACTACTGAAAGCTATACAGCTTATAGTTATTAGCAGAGCCTGGATTTGAACCCTTAAATCAAGCTTTAAAGTTTATCTGCTTTTAATGGTTGTACAATATCACTTTTCTAATAAATCTCATGACAATTGCAAGAATGTGTTCATACACATATACAAACACCACAGTTTTTAAAAACTAAAGTCCACACTTTATTCAGATTATCTGAGAGCTCCCCTACTGTCAGTTTCCTCTTCCAAGATACCACATTACATTTAGTAATCATGTCTCCTTGGGCTTCTCTCGGCTATGACAGTTTCTTAGACTTTCCATGTTTTTAAAGATCTTGAGAGTTTTAAAGATTACTAGTGAGGAATTTTGTAGAATATCTCTCATTGAGATTAGTCTTATGTTTTTCTTACGATTTGACATGGATAACATGGTTTTGGTAGGAAGATCATAGAGGCAAATTGACATTCTCCTCGCATCATATTAAGGATACATACTACCATAGGACTTATCTCTGTTGAGGTTCACCCTGATTATCTTACCTGAGATAGTATTATCAGGTTTCTCCTCTGCAAAGTCACTTTTCCCAGCCTTTTCATACTTACTGCATCTTGGGAGAAAGTCATTATGCACAATCCATTCTTAAGGAGAGGTGAGATATTTTCTCTCTCCTCAAGAGTAAAGTATCTACACAAATTATTTGAAATTCTTCTACATAGGAGATTTGTCTATTCTCCCCAATTTACTTATTTATTCAATCATTTGTTCAGCCAATGTAAGACTTGTGGGTATTTATTTTATACTTTGGGTTATAATCCAATACTACTTTACTTTGCTGCTTACATGGTCCTCGTTTTGGCCATTGGGAGCTCCCAGTTGCTTTGTGTCCCTTCACTATACCCGATCAGTGTGTGGTTTGTTTGTTTTTGTTTGTTTCATTTGAACAGTTTCTCACGTTCTGGCACAATATGTTTGTAATTCCATTAAAACAGTAATATGTCATGGAAGTCCCTGTTTCAATGCTGGCATTTCCCAGAGAGGAGGTAGGAAGCGTGCACGTCCCACAGCTCCCTCCATTCTTATCTGCAGTCTTCTCTGAGGACCTGCATGGGTACAGTTCTTGTCATGCTTCTCTTGTTTGGGGCATTTTGGGGAGGGCATAAACTCCTTTGAGAATCCAATTTTTAAAAATCATATGAGCCTCCTCCAAAAAGGAACATAAAGCCCTGCCGGGCATGGCTCAGCAGTTGAACATCGACCCAGGATCCAGGTGACTGGGGCTCGATTCCCGGTCAGGGCACATGCCCAGGTTGCGGGCTCGATCCCCAGTCGGGGTGGGGGGAAGGAGGCAGCTGATTAGTGACTCTCTCATCATTGATGTTCTCTTTCTCTCTCCCTCTCTTTTCCTCTCTCTGAGATCAATAAAGATATATTAAAAACAAAAACAAAAACAAAAAAAAACATAAAAGTACTCAGCCATTAAATTTGCAAGATCTTCCGGCTCCACAAACCACCTAAGGCTTACAGATGTACCTTGCTTAAGAGCTGGCCCCCCTCAGTCCTCAGAAAAACACACACAAAACATGCAGGAAGCATCTATTCTTGAGAAACATTTAGCAATTCCAGAAGTAGAAGAAATATAATCAGTCTCTATTTAAAACTGTAGAATTTTAAAGCTAAGAACCCTGAAAGTTCATGCTAGTACATTTCTGTAGATAAGAAAGGGAGGCTTGCAGAAATAAGTTGACTTGCCCCCGGGACACTCTGTTCCCACATGGCGAGCATTGGTTTCACTTTTTACTCCAAGTCCACTGCTAATTCCACTGCATTTTAGAATGATTTGATCTTGCTTATGCGAATGTAGGGTAACATAGCTTTTAATCTCTTTGCTCTTTCCCAAACTGCTGAATGAAAAACCCCTTCTGATTAATGTTATTGTTTACCAATAACTTGTTCCCAAATCACTCCTAGCAGGAAACTAAAGGAGGAAGTAAATCACCATCCTTAAAAAGGCAGAATGATCAGCAGATCATTCTCCAGATCTGCTGATTGCTGATATTTTCACTCCCTTATTCCTTAGTCTCACTCCCCCATATATATACCAGTTTCTTTTCTTGAAGGAATTCAAAAAGTTGGGATAGCTCAGAAGGAAATAAAGGTTTGAAAATATCTTTTCTGGGGACACACTTAAGAAAAGAATCTTCATTTTTCTTTTCAAATTCATGCCTCACCCAGTTTCCGCTGTGAAGAATAACTCTGGTCTAGGAATTGGAGATTTATGTTGCTACAGTGGACCTAGAATTAGAGAAGCCAGGCTTGCTGTCCTAGGATTGGGAGAATAAGGTTACAAAATGGGTTTATCACTGACCTCCCTCTTGAAGTGTCCTGTTATCCCAGATCTAAAATCTTTAAAGAACATAATTAACCAGTATGACTACTTTGGAAGAAAAGTTCTTAAAGGGTAGTCATGTGCACTCTTCAGCTGTCAGATAAGAACTGTAAATGGTCATGTGCTTGAACGCACAGAACAATGTGGACCCACTCTAATATATTCTTCAGTGAGGTTGATCTGTACAGAGCAGCAAAGAAACATAGGCTAATAACCTGAATGTACTGCATGTTCAGAGTCAGGAATTTTATCAGGAATAAGAATCTGGAATTCCCAGCTCTCTATTACTAAAGGCAACTCACCATTGTCTGTGGACACCAGTCAGGATCATCTATCAACCACCACTCTCATTTCTACCCTCCAGTTAACCAACTTGGGCTTCCAGTGACCAGTGATCCACAGACATTGAAGGACATAAATGCTGCCTCACTGACTGATAATAAAAATAGCAAGTATGGGGATCATGTCTCAAATACAGTTTCAACACAACTGCCCTCCAACTTTCTCACTTTATTTCAAATTGAGACGTAAGGAAAAGAGCCTGCCTTAGAAGAGTAGAAACAAAAATCAAACTAATGTAAGTTTTATGGGGGTTATTTGTTCCTTTGATGAGATTAAATAGTGAAAAGTTAGTATGTTCACTCCAATGCCTAACACTTCTTATCTGATAAGAATCACTCCAAGAAATCACCTAAACCCAGAAAACAGATCATTTAGCCCTTCAAACCATGTTTACTTAGGTAAAAATTAGAGAAGGTGGACGTCTAAGAAATTTTTCACAGAAAAATATGCAGGCCAATCTGCCTTTCTAGATTGTTATTAACAAATATTAAGTTGAACAATGATGAAGAGGAGAGACAATATTCACTAGCAACGTAATCCATAAACTCAACTAAAACGTCTGAGGTTCTGACACCTTCCAGAAAACAGGTCAAGCTCAAGGTTTATATAGGAAGCTGGAGTATTGACCTATTAAAACCATGTCCCTCACAGTGTGCTCTGAGGATCTTCATAAGAATTAGCTGCATCAGAATGACATTGAGGTCAGAGGAGGTTAGAGGGAGGGAGCGTGACCTAACTGAGATTCCTGAATCTACTACAGATCAACTGGATCTGGATCTAAATCTGCAGGGTTGTGGTCTCTCCAACTGCTTCTTCTACATCCAAAAGGTGGAAAGTCCCTGCCTTAAAAAGACAAACAAACAAACAAAACAGGATATAAGGGGAAACACCTTTTAACTGATAGTGTACATTCTTCAACAAAATTGGTTTTGAATTTATGATATGGTATAGTTCAATTTGATCATGCACAACACATCGTAAATTTTTAAAAACAAAATGACTTTTATCGAGACAAGCAACTACTGGGACAGTTGAGGAGTTTTATATCTGCAGACCCTAGATATTCATGGAAAACAGGCAGTTATACTCTTGACAAAGTGCTCAGTTAAGATTTCTTAATATTATAAGGGCTTTTCTACCTAAAATATAGGGAAGTTTTACAGTAGGTTGTACAACTTCCTCCTTAATTACATTCCTATGCTTCTTTTCAGAAATATCCTTAAATGCACATCAGCTTAGGGTTTAGAGTCTTGTTGATTCAGCAATTTCAAATGTGGTTTAAAATTATTTCACAAGTGGGAGTTCTTAGTTTTCCAATTTTCAAAGGGCATTGATTGCTGTGCCATGCACCCTAGTCCACCCATGTCTAAAAACTGTCCTTTGGAAATTTGATCCATGCAACAAGTGAAATCATTATCAAGCAGTGAATGGAAGTAAGAGAAGTTGTAAAAGTAAAAATAAATTTTGTTAAAATTATTGCTCAGTTCTGACTCTTTAAAACATATTTCTAGAAGCCAAATAGTATGCTCTCCACAAACCACTGTTTGCAGGGGGAACAGCAGCCTCAGAGCCAGTGCCAAGAGCCACTGGCCGATCTGTGCCTGGGTCCCAGAAGGATGCAGGTCACCAAGGTGAGACAGTTGGCCTGCTCTTTGCATCTTAAGCAGGCAAAGGAAATATATTTTATGAGTTTTTAAACTTTATTTGAAGATTACCATAAAGTGACAATTTCAAAGTGGAACGCCTCTAAATAGTAAACCTTAATCCAGCCCACCATGCGTTGCAAGGCTTCAATGAAACAGTGTTGTCTGAATTTCTCCTGCAGTGTTAAAAGTATCAGACTTAAAGTTAAAATTCTTCATTTCAAAATTAAGAATTATTTTGCAATGAGCAAAGCCCTCTTAGACAAAGTGTATTTACATTGATCCTGTCAGCATATTTTCCCAGGTTTTTAAATACATATTGATTTTAATTACTATTATATTTTAATACACCCCCCTTTCAGGAATTTCAAGGCAGATTTGATTTACTGCAGCTTTCGGGTTGAAACATTCCTGATCAAGTACAAAAGCGAGTAGTCAGTGTAACGCCAGTGATTCAATGCTACATATATTTGTTGTGTTAGCACCTTACCTGATCTATACAAACAACGAATGGGTTTGGTAATCAAGTCGTGTTACAGCTCATTAGCGAGACCTCATGGAGAAGCACCCTATGCAAACGGCAATGCCATATGCCTGCCATTTATTAACTACAGTCCTCTTTTTAGCTGCTGCTTAGGAGACTATACTTCCAATTTGCTTAATTGTTACTGAACAAGACAGCTGAAGAGTGTGAAAAGAGGGTTTTCTTTTCAAATCCCTGATAACACGTGAAGTAAGCTAATTCCCTCTTGAATGAACAAATCGAAATTGTAAAGATGCTGAATGGAGACAAAGCCATTCTCAGGAGAAACT
The DNA here is from genome assembly GCF_964146895.1 of Miniopterus schreibersii. Lineage (NCBI taxonomy): Eukaryota > Metazoa > Chordata > Mammalia > Chiroptera > Miniopteridae > Miniopterus > Miniopterus schreibersii. The sequence continues at coordinate 61,063,800 of NC_138106.1, read as the reverse complement.
TAACTGTGAGAAATGGAATGAAGTCAGAGAAAAAAGGGAACAGCGTTCCCTCAATGCCAACAACTCCACGTTGGGCAGATACGGGGCTGGCTAGCAGGTGGGACAGAACAGCTTGGATCGCATGAAATCATCTAATGGAATAAAAATCTTAAAGAATTAAAACAAGATGGAAGAATTTAATTGAAAACTTGATCAATTAGCAGAGAGGCCAGGAGATGGAAGCAGTAGAGTGTGAAATTTGATTAAGCAGAACCATACATCCCACTTCATTTCCAGCGATGTGGTGAAACTGATGACCTTGGGAGATGTTTGGCAATGTGAAATGGCTGGGAGAGCGGGCAAAACATAATTCAGATGGGAAGTCTGGTGCATAAGGAAGCTTTACATTAAAATTCCCATTCATATTCAAAGGAAAAAGTACAGAGAGGTAAATTTGGATAATTGACATATAATCCAAATTTATGACACTCTATCATGGCAGATGGGATGCAAAAAAAAATGATTTCATTTCATAAATGTGAAGAACTGAGCTGCTCGTGGTTTGCTGAGTAGTCAAATCCTCTCATTTTGGCCGTTTTTGTGCATTCTTTAACGGCAGAAGGAAACAGGTCCAAATTGCAGGCCCGAGCCCAGTCAGAGCAGGCATGTGTGATAAACCCCTCCAGGAAACGCCTCTGTAATGATTTCCACCACCTCTCAGAAGAAGGCGGGAAAGAAGGGATTTCAGCAAAGCTAGAATATTCTTGTACCCCTGCTGCAATTTAGGAACACTCTGCGTGCGGTCGATTCCCAAAAGCCGAAGAGAAAGTAGTCATGCACAGGTTTATACATTCAGACATGAAATGCTAATATTGGGAACACATACCGATTTTTGTAGGTGTGTTTTTCCTCAGCTAGTTAGAGGGAAATGCCCCTGTTCCTTTTCATTACTTTTTCTTCACTTCATTTCTAATTTCATCTTGTCTTCCTTCCATAAAATTTCTCCCCCCACCTCCCCAGTGCTTGCACCTGAAGATGAGTGAGGTTTTGCTACTGCCTTCTGCATATAGATATAAATGGTCTCTTATCATGAAGATGTGACTTGGAGACTTTGGAGGGGGGAGGGACGTTTGATCCATAGAAACAGAAGACCTTTGAGGAGGTAACAGAGAATTTTTACTTTAAAAACTACTAAGACCTGTAAGAAATCTTTTCCTTTCAAAAGTAAAGATGTTTGACATGGATGGCAAATAGATATAGTTTCCCATTCTGGTCCACAGAGAAGTGAGATTAAATAAAAAGTCACACAAATTCTTTACTCTGTAAGAGCATCTCCTCTCTCCCACCCACACATTCACACTCACTAGTTCCTACGGATGTGGCAGTGACTCAAGGCTGTCACTAAGGGGATAATGGCTCTGCCAGCTAGTACTGAAATATATGTACAGGCACAGACGTATGTACTCTGCTCTTGAACTCACTGTCTCCAAAACAAAATCATGTGTCTTCCCCTTTTCCCTCTCATTTTAGTGGCCTTCCTTTCCATCTCTCCTGTGCTTCCTTCCATAGCTCGCTGTTTTCCCATAATTTTGTCTGTAAAAAATGTTGAAGCAAGAGGATGGAGCAGCCCCCAGTACTCAGTTTACACCCTACCTCTGAATAGTATGCCAAGTACTGGATTCGAATACTGAGTGAGCGGCCTCATGTTTAACAGCTCCTACTTTTCTGAATAATGAGAATATAGCCCCCAAATCTGCAAGTCTCACAAGTAAATTCCATTTTGCTTTGGAATCTCCAAGAGACATACCTGCTTAGCCTTCATGCTAGAGATAAATGTGTGCTCTTAAATTGGGTAATAAATCTTAAGATGAATTTTGTAAAGTTTCTCCCACAGTGATTCTCAAATTTTAATGTGCAGATGCATCACCTGAGGATCTTGGTAAAGGGCTGAATTTGAAGCAGTAAGTCTGGGCTGGACCCTGGGATTTTGCATTTCCATCCAGCTCCCAGAGGAGACGGACTCCGTTGGTCTGAGTAGCAAGGTCCTAGTGTTCAATGTCCTGGCATGTGGGAAATATTTGGAAAAAAACTACTGCGGAGTGTTTTCCAACAGCCACAACCAATTCTCTGATTCTCTGGACACCAACTTGTGTACTAAAATTCAATTCTGACAATGACCACAAGGAGTTGGCACAGACCCCATAGGTGAAGCTCTCAGTCCCACAAGACTGCCCCCACTTCAGACCACCAGTTACAAGTCCCAGGTTGTCACCTGGACTGCTGATCAAGTTGGATTATTTGCTATGGCTCACTGACATCAGGAAGGCACTTGGGCTTATCCCTTTATTGTAAAGGACACAACTCAGGAACAGCCAAATGGAAGCGATTCATCGGGAAATTCATGAGGGTGGGGGTAGCAGCCTGCGGAGCTTCCAAACCCTGTCCTGGGGTGCCACCCCCAGCACCTGGATATGTTCACCAGCCTAGGAGCTCGTCAAATTTTGTTCAAGATCTTTTATAGAGTTCAATCTCCAGCTGTCCCCTTCTGTCCCCAGAGGTCAGTGAGCAGGCCTGAATGTTCCAGCCCTATAACCACTTACCTATCTGGTGACCAGCCCATCCTAAGGTTATAGAGGGCCACCATTCCAAGTCCCCTCATTAGCATAAACTCAGTTATAATCAAAAGGGGATCTTTATGGATAACAAAAGACACGTCTATCACTCAGGGACTTCCAAGAATTTTAGAAGCCTTGTTCCAGGAAGCAGAGACAAAAAAGCAAATATATTTCTTTTGCCACAACTCGCTACGGGTATGCTGCTGCTGATGTTTTTATAACTTCTAATATAAAGCTCTAAGGCAGTTCGAGTCAGCTCCTAGAATCAGTTCCTTCCACCTATGTCTTTATCCCCACCGTAAGCATGTAATTTCCCCCTAGAGATGGTCCCATGAATGTTAAAGATTGCCAAGACGATGAGCAGGGTTAACGAGAATAAAGCTGCAAGCCTGGCTGGCCACTTGCAGCTGCTTCGCACATAAGGAACGCTGCCTTCCTTCTGATGCTGCCGGCAGATGCCACACGTTCTCACTCCCAGGAGGCGCTCCTGACGATTTCCATTAAACAGCATCGAGATCCGACGGAAAACCTTTTCTCACTTCCCAGAAGTCCTGTGCTCTTGTATATCCTACTCTTGCATATAAAGAGAGCAATTAAAGATTAAAGTAAGCCGGATGAATTACTTTTCATTTTTTTCCTTCAGCGTTTTGCTTGCCTTTGAGTCTCTGTGGTAACTATTCAGTGTATCTGAGAGGCTCTTTTCTCTCCCTCTGGCATCTGTTGTTACCCGCCTCTCACCTCATATATTAATAAGTACTCCATCGATAGCGAGGAGATAAGAAAGGAGTTGTCTCTGGGGAGTTGAAATTGCAAGTGTAGAGGGCTGGGGCAAGGTCTGCTGTAAAATATTATTTGATTTTTGAAAAATGGACTACTGTATCGGTAAAAATAAAAATGAACACAAATAAAAGCAACAGTTCTCTATCTGCTGTGCACTAATATTGCTTGAAATACATCACACAGCCAGTGAGGTGTGCAGATGAGCTGTACCTTCTGGGACCAGCAGCCTCCACACTGTCGCAGAGCCCATTAATAAAATTAATATACAGGGTAGAATCAGTGGTGAGCAGTTGGTGAGCTCCATCAGTTTAAACAAAGGAAAACCAGTGTCTTGGAAAGCAAACTAAGCGCAAGATAAGGGTCATTTTCATGCATATTAAATTGCATGACTCGAGGGATGAGAAAGTTTTTAATGTGTGTGGGTTTTGTTGGGTTTTTTTTAGACCCACTTATAAGCTAACCAAATTAAAAGATTCGGGGTGCGAGCAAGCGAGAAAGCGACTTTGTGAAGGGTGCCAATCTAATTACAGTACAGCACGTCCCTCGAGGCTCATCGGGAGCTGCATCATCACTTATGTATGTCACCTTAAACAAGTTTCCTGTGATTTCCCCACTGTCCTTAAGGGAAAATAGCACTGCCTTAAATTCCTTCCTCATTTGATGCTAGTTACTTTTTAAAGTTTACAGGACCTCTTTTCTTCCTTCTGCTTTCACACAAATCATAACAAAATAAAATTTAAAATGACACTTGAGTCTCCGTAAAGCCCAGTGTTGGGCCTTTGTCCTTACTTTTCCACCCACTTGCCCTTACTTCTCTAGGATTCATCTGTACCTTTTTAACTGAAATTTTATTCTAGAAGTTATCATCCTCCTCAGAATTTTTTTCTACCCCTCACCAACTCTCCACAATCACTTTCACTTTAAGACACCTTCTTCTACTTTGAAAAATTCAAAAAATTGCCAGTAAAATTGTCTTTTGTCTTCAGGTTGATCACATGCAACGCCTTTTGTATCTGACTGAGACAGAAGCTGGGTTTCCTGCCTTCACTTCACTCACAGAACCTGGGTTTTCTGCCTATTGCTTTGGCTTTAAGACTATATGTTGGCACTGTAGCACTCCAGCTCATCCTCGGAGCAAACTGCAAAAGATACAGACCCTAGCCCAACAGCCAACCTGTGTAACCAGGTGCATTAATGTCTTCAAGGGTACAGAGTACAGTGACAATGACCAATTTAAAATCCTGTGAAACTCAAAAAGTTGGTTTCTAAATTTACTTCTCACTAACATTTTTATGGGGAATTGGATTTCAACTGGTGACTGCAAGAATAAAATATACTCTTTCAGGTCATGATTCTAAAGGGTATTGAATTGATGCAGATTTGATAGAAAATTTTCCTCAGTTTATTATAGTAAAACGATAGCAATAATATCAACAACTCTTTGTTAGGCCACTAGGAAACTCCCCAAGCTAGTTCACTACCCTTCAAAATATTTCCTTTTTTAAATGGTATCCGTTTGGCAGGAAACAATCAGATAAAATAAAACAATGGAGAGGGGAAAGGAAAGAAAAACTGGAAAAAGAAAAAAGAAGATATGATGATTAGAGCTTGGGAAAGCTGGGGGGAAATAGAGATGAGACATAGAGATGGAGATGGGGAGAGAGATCACAGGTAAGAGGAACACAATTCAGGGTGGCACCCTGTTTCGGGTTATGGAAGAAAAAAGGGATATTAGTAGGAAAATAGTAAAATACAAATAAATCCTGTAGTTTAATTAATAATAATGCAACAATGCTAATTTCTTGGGTTTCACAAAAGTACTGTGATTCTGGAAGATATTAACTTAGGGGAAACTGAGTAGAAAGGACATAAGAACTTTGCACTATCTTTGCAACCTTATCGTATGTCTAAAAGTATTGCAAAATAAAAGGCTTAGTTTTGAAAGTGAATAGAAAGAGTTAGAGGAAGAAGGAAAATGGAATATAATCAACTCATTTGCTTTGGCTTTTAGGAGAGGCAGAAGAACGCGACAGTGGGTGCTCAGGTTTGTTCAGCTCTTAGCGACCTAACACCAGAGTACCCCAAACCTCAGCCCCTTTGTCTATAGGCTAATGATAATACCTTCCTCAAAGGTTCTGGCGAATATTAAGTGAAATACAATATGCAATGTGCTTAAAGCAGTGACTGCCAACTATCAGTCCTGTATTCATTTGCAGTGTCACAATTTATCTTTAAAATAAAATTGACTTGCCAGTATATTTGTCCCATTTAGTGAGGCTTCTTATTTTATTTTCTCTACAACTTTAAAGCTTTGTCTCAATTGTTATTCTTTTCTCTTTCCTTCTTATCTTAGGGCATAAGATGACATAATTTATTTCTAAGACTGTCCTCTCACAAAGAGAGCTAATTTTTAAAGCATTTAACACACAGCTTCAACCGATTATGACAGATGCCACAACCAATTAGTGTGAACATCATCACAATGAATCAGTCCAGCCAGACAGGTACATACTAGTGACTAGCAGCCTAGATTATAAGAGTCACAAATCACAGTGGCTGCCAGTTCATAACAATTCCCTCAACAGACCAGACTAGATTACCCACCGCCTCTTCTTTCCCTTGTTGTAAAAACGATTTTAAATTGGAGAGCTGCCATTTTCGTGGACACAATAATAGACCTAAAGGAGGACCCCTGATCCAAGTTGAGCCAATCATTTATTATCCTAGCAACAGTGATTAGTTAGAGGGGTGAACACATGATTGAAGCTGAGACAAAGAAGGTAACATATCCTCACTGGTTAGGGGATAAAGTCTAGGTATTTATTCTTGGGTACACTCATGTGAACCTAGTTGAGCCAAACACAATTTTTTTGGTAATTTTCCCAATTGGAGTCTTTTTTTCTAAGGATGGGACTTTGCAAGTATCTGGGCCCAACAGCAGCTGGCAGCTCATGGTTTGTCACATAATTTATAGAATTAGTTTCAAAGACTAAAACTGACACATAGAGGGAAGCAAATATATAAGTTAAAAGAGAGAGAGGAGAACAGTTGGGTTACACGAGTCAATAAAGTTCTTTTTCTTTCGCTCCTGGCTAGTTCAAATTGGGTTTTAGTCACTTATAACCAACAGAGTTTTAATACACCCTTCCATCTGTGTTACTCAGTGTTACCCACTACTAATTTCTCTGGAATCTCCCACATACACATCACACACATTCAATTGTCCTTTCCTTTCACCAAAATATTTCAACATTTTTCCTTCAGTGACTTCCTCAATCTGTCTTAAAATATTTAGTTTCCTGGATTTCTTCTTATCTTGAAATAAATCTTCATGGGACTCTCATGCCCGTCAAGTTACACTCATATTTCTTTCTATCCATTTCCAAACTAACTTCCTGAACATGCTTTTGTTTTCTCAGCTCTCATTCCCTAACCTCCTATAATCTGCCCTGTTTTCAGTGTTCTAAAATATACTTTAAAGAATACTTCAAAGTTCCTTAGACTTTTTTTTTTATATCATTAAAAAATATCCATCAGAACATATATCTTATATCACAAAATGTAAACTATAGCACTAAATATGAAAAAGTGATAAAAAGAGTAGGCTTAGCCTGGAACACTTTTATAAATTCTAGAGCTCCATCAACTACCTTTTATGCTTCCACTTGGATATCCCACAATGACACTGAAGTCATGATGTCTAGAAATGAACCTCTTTAACCTAAACTTACTCCCCTTGACTAACCAGATTATCTATTTTAATACTTTAATCCCCTAGGAAAGGGATCTTTTTTTTTTTTTTTCTGAAAAGGGCCAGTTGGTAAATATTATAGGTTTTGCAAGCTAGAGGGGCTCTGATCCAAGTACATATAGTCAACTCGGCCATTGAAGTGTAAAAGTAGTTCTAATAAACCACCAAATTGGAAAGTGGAACAAATTTCGACAATGGACTAGTTTGTCCTAAGAAAACCAGCAAATGACACGTTATTGGGCCAATTACCAATTACACCTCCATGATGTCTCCTGTCATCACTTGAACCCATTGCTCTTCAGAATTCCTACAGAATATTTTGGTAGGATTACTCATGTAGACCTTACCATACTCTGGTTTGATGCCTGTCTATTGCTATCCATTTGAAAGTTGCTCATACAAGTAGGCTTACTGTGCAAAATCAATAGATTATAAACTCCTTAAAAGAAGGAACTATCATTTAATTAGTTAATTTTGCATATCACAGTTCATTATACAATGACTTGCACAGAGTCAATGGATAATTAAGAATTTTCCAGAGTACCTGTTACCACATTCATTCCTTGCCTTTCTTCACATGGTTCAGGGAGCTATACAGAGTGGGTCCTATGAAAAGAAAATCAGTTTTATGCCTGGAACATCTGTAAAAATAATATCTTAAATGCTCGGTTTTGTTTAGAGAGTGAGGAAAACAGCACTCTCTTAAATGCTAATTTTGGCTTGAAGAGGAGAGTGATATGAAGGGTGCCTGGTGAAGAAAAGCTCAGTTAGCCCGGCCAGGTGTGGCTCAGTGGTTGAGCATCGACCTGGGATCCAGACGATCGGGGTTCGATTCCCAGTCAGGGCACATGCCCAGGTTGCAGGCTGCAGCCAATCAATGACTCTCATCATTGATGTTTCTATATCACTCTCTCCATCTCCTTTCCTCTCTCTGAAATCAATAAAGATATATCTGAAAAAAACAAAAAACAAAAACAAAAAAAAACTCAGTTAGTAAGGAAGATATGGGGACATCACAGACATCAGCTTCTCCACAGGTTCCAGGTTCATCCCCAACCCTAATTACACTGATTCTGCCTGATGGTGTCATCTCATTTCTTTTTGTATTTAGTTGCTATATTCATTCTCAATATAACCCGTAAGGCATACATTTTAAATGGTATTCTTTATAATGGTAGGCCACCATGACTTTTTATACTTATTAAAGGTTAAATCCTATAATCTTCAAAGCCTAACTTCTGCAATTGCTAATAAATCCACTTTCATTCTGGGTGAAATCACAGCTACATAAAACAACAAGGAAGAAAAATTGTAATCCATCTGAACTAGAATTTAATGTAGTGGAAATGAAAAGAAGGCTTCATCTTTTAATGACTTCCTAGAGCAAACCGATCTGAATGAAAACATTATAAACTAGACAGCTTTGTTTCCCAGTGGGTATTAATTCTGAATTTCTAAGAGAAATCCAACTAAAACCAAAAGTTTATGGCACATATATAGATAGAAATCCAAACACTATTTTTTTAAGCACCTTACTCATAGCACTTCCAAGTACATAAGCAAATAAGTACATTTGCATAATAGATCACTCAAATAATAATCTAAGAGCAGGGAGGAAAAAGGCAAAACCTTTATATTAGTGACAATTTTCTGCTTATAGCCTAACTACTCAGTTATCATTACATGAGCTTTAAGATATAATTTACTAATTGCTACCAAATGGCCTACAATTTAACATTTCTCTTAAAATTGACCAGAAGGTTACAATTATTTAAAATATTGAATTATTTGTTAGACATCTCCTGACCTTGTCATACTGACAAAATTCTTTAGTTTTCTAGTTGCCCCAAAGCATTTAGGTTTCTATAAAGATGGAATATCTGGTCATTTCTAGCCTTTTAATTAGCCTCTTTTTCAAGATGTGTCTCTAAATCTTTCACTCAATATAATCCACATGCTAATCTTTTATATATGTATGTATCCATTTTAATATGTCTAACTGCTAAATATAATTAAATATTAATTGATTCAAATATGATTACATTTGGGAATAAGAAGAGAACTTTATAAGGTGGTGGTATGACAAATATCATATCTTTCTATAAAATTCTCCGAAATGAAGTCAAGTTCTATAAAGCCTAAGCTCTTACCAGACAGGTGAAACTCATTATGATAGGGCATCACCTTGCACTGTATTTAGATACAGTGATAAGAAAGATGAATACAATTGCAACTCTGCTAGAGCAATTGGCTCATGAAAAGAAATTTATAACACAATGATAAGTCAGGAAGAAACATCTATGACCAAGAAGTTTCCAATTTGAGTCATACTATTAGGGGAAATAAAAATCTTGACCGTGGATTTAATGATGAAAATGTGATTAAGGCATCACTGGCTACAGGAAAGAGAACGGGAAGAGTTATTTTCTCTGTTAAGAAGTAAGGGCCAAATAAAAAACAAGCTTTCTCTAAATTTTGATATAAAGGAGAATGGGGTATTATCGAAAGCTTTGGGAAAGTTAAAAGTATATTCACTGGCCTGGGAAAGAACCCAAAAATAGTTATTAAAGATGTATATAGAAGATCCATTGGAACTGATCTGATCAGAACAGTTATTGTGAGGCTAGAAATAGGTTAATGCCTTAATATGTCATTGGAATTCACTGCTGGAAATAAATGAGCAAAAGTTATTGTCCCCATGGAAAATAGCTTGGTCACTATTCATACTGAGTTAGAACTTGGTTTAAAGAGTTTTTGCAACTGCACTGTGCTTCCCAAATATGGAAAATGTTGACACACAGACAAAAAATTAGATTCCTGATCTGAAATTCTGCCTTGTTCCAAGTAGAGTAAACTATGTGAGAGACTTTCAAGGTAAAGACAGCTGACAGAAAAGAATGTTTATTTTCTATGTTGTGCTGAAACCATAAGGAGTTGTGAAATTTTCTTCAAATCAAATGGATAAAATAGAAGCTGTAATTTAGCAATTTATAATGAGCTATGTTTCCATCTGAGCTTGAGAGTTTATGCTTTTATAAGGTTCTTTAAATATACATTTCCAGAGATACACTTTTATAATGAATAATTTATGCCATATATATGTAATTTATGTGAAAGATGAGTAGGAAAGAAAGCAGTGTAGTCTTTATCTCATAAACTTTCTCCTTTTATTGATAGATTTGTGTGGTCCCCTAAAAGTCACTGCAAGTACCACAACTGTAGACTCATGTCCTTAGGTGTATATGTAATATGCACACTTTGATGCTCTTATTGCTTAAGAAGAATATTTTCCAGCTGTGTTTTTGCATTAAAGAAAATGACTCCATTAGTATAAAGCTCTCTGCTTGGAACCCCTTGAGGATTTTGTGGCATATGGCACATCTTCGGTGGAGTGCAGAATGGTAGGTGTGGCCCTGTGGTTACTTCTATGGGTAGGTGCAGCTTCCCTTTCACTCCAGTAGTCACAGTAAAAAGTATAAATTTGCTTCATACAATAAGAATGTAAATGCCTTTGCCAGCCTTTTGGCAATATCTTTTCCTCAAGCTGGCAAACAAAATTCAGCAGATGCTTCCCCAGATGACGCCACACTGATGAGCATTATATATGCAATCTATCTCATGTGATTGTACAACACATATCATCATAAACACTGCATGTTTCACACTCTGTCTGACAACTGAGCTATGGTTCTTGAGGCTTCCTGGGTGTGAAATCACTGCGGTAGATGGTCTGGCCCTTAATCCAGGTGGGACAAATAAAATTTATGAGCACAAGCCTTGTCTGATTTATCAGTAGAGGTAAAGGTGAAAAGGGTGAGTTGTTGTTTTTTAATTTATCTTCATTGTTGACAGATGTCCCCCTTTTTCCCCATTGACCACTTCCACTCTGCACCCATTCTCCACCCCAGGAAAAAGTGAGTTTTGAGCAAACGTTCTTCAGTGGGTAGCACAGAAACAGGAGAAGCCAAAATGAAAATTAAAAGTCACATATCTTGACCAGAAAAAGTCACACGTACAGGTGATAGAATCCTCCCTTACTTTGTGATAAAGAAAAAAGCTCTGTACATCCAACCTAGAGGTACATTGACCTATTGCTGAATTGGCGTTCATCTGCCCTCCAGCCTGTTGCTCCCTCTAAGTCTACCTGTTGTCATGATAAGAAAGAAAAGTTTAATGTTGGAATTCAGGTGGCCTGGTTTCAAGTTCATATCTACCACTTATTGGCTATGTGAGTTTTGGCCTATTAATTCACTTGGAATGTGTAATACTAAAGACGATCCTGTATGAGATACTCCACTAGGTGTTGATCTCTACAAAAAGGGGCACTATGAAAATCCCAGAGTTATCACTTCACTTAAACTTCACCAGAATATGAAATATGAGCTAATAATATTACTCTCACTTTAGCATGAGGAAAATAAAGCTTAGTGCATTTAAGTTACCTAAGCAAGATCATGCAACAAGTAAGTCACAACTCCTTCCCTAAGTTCTGGGGTTTTGTGGAGTTTTTTGGTACATCCAGACTCTCATTGCCTGAGATCAGACGCCAACATCTCTTGCCTAAATAACAGAAAAAGCTTCTTGGAGATGAACAAAAGGGGACATTCATGATGGAGTCTGGGGTTTCTGCATCGGGAAAGTGGAGAAATGGGAGTGCTCTTAATATGTGCTGTAGAGAAAGAATATACTATTGGTGGTGTTGGAGTGGGTGAAGATAAAAAGTTTACTTCAGAGGAAGTTTTTATGTCCAATAAAATAGGCAGGTGACTTATGCCTTCTGGGCAGGTAGGTACCTGTGGTTTCTGGATTCTGCCAGAGCATGACAACACACTGAAAAAGCACATTCCATGTAAAAGAGAAAGAAATGTACCAAATGAAAGACACAGAACCTAAACTAGAACAAAACAAATCTTATGGAAAAGTGGGGAATTCATTGCAATTGCTCCATATTATATAAAAACTTAATAATCCTATTGATTCCCTAAAACAAAAACTCAAAGATGAATAATAAAATAATAAGATACAAAGCAGTGACTTAAGACCCAAGGAAAAAACTGAAGACTCAAACCAACTCCACATAACTGGCAAATAAGTGAGATTAGAACAAAAAAAGTAGCAGAATAGTGCCTTAGAATTTGAAGAACACAGATGGGGAAATATCATTGTCATCAAACTAAAAGAAAATGACTTTCAAGAAACTAGAGAGAAGGGAATGATTTTTAAAAAGATGAAGATGTTCCATTATGATAATTGTTGTCCCTGTAGTAAGAAGCCCACTCATAAAATTGATAACTAATAAAAGCCTTTTTTCAATGATGTAGTTCAAGAAAATGTCCTTGAGGGGAAAAATATAAAAGAGAAGAGTTAAAGAGCATACAGAAAAATATGACACAAAATGGTCACAATGACATCTTGTATTGAGCAGTTGAACTTCGAAAATAAAAAATATTATTATTTTTTTAGATATTAAGGTAGGCTTTGGTTTCTGCTGGAAGGGGAAGGAAAGATAATGCACAGTTGCAAAGAGACTGCAGGAATAGATAGCATATGAACATTTCTTATCTGTAGCAAGTGAGAATTCAGCTAGAATAATTAACAATTTGTGGCAATAAATGTGGGCTTCTAATGTGGGAACCTATCAGCATAAAGATGCAAGGAGAGTTTGTAGTCTCTTGCTGACATTCGCTCCATGGGCCCCACTTGTTGAGACACTTGAGGAGTTGCCCTTCATGGTGGGGGAGACAGGACAAATAACAGCAGCCACAGAGGGGGGTACAAATCTCCACTGGGATCCTTCCACCTGTGATCCCGACGAAACAAGTGATTTAATTTGTAGCTGAAGGACAACAAAATTGGTCACTTTTAGTGCACGGGTAAAAATTCATTGTGGCTAAGGGAAAGGTAGAGAAAGAAAAGAAAGCCTCTGACCCTGGAGGAAGAGCAGAAATGCATTGTATACCCAGAGCTGCAGCTGGGGGAGGAATGTGAGCACTAAAAGGGCCAGGGACACGGTGTTGTTTATAATTGACACTTAATCAGAATAATAAAGAATGCCATGTCCCACCACTATTACTAGCAGACTAATGAGGACATACTGTACCGGGAGCAGGGAGATGACCCTCCCTGAGATGCAGCACAAACGAAAGACCTAAAGCTGAGGCTGGAGCGGGCACTGAGAGCAGCTGGCAGCCAGCCCTCATCCTAACCGCCGGGTATCGCTAGGGGCATTCAGTGCCGATGGGACATTGAAAATAAGCAAGGTGACAACCAACCTGCAGTCCAGCCCAACTCCAGACCAGATTATGTCAAACACTCACTCTAAAGTTCTTGAGAAAAAAAAGCTGTATCCATTGCTAGAGATAAAAACTATTTAGTTCAATCTCTACTGTCCTCCACGAGGCGACTGCCATCAACAAATGACTACTAGGCCTATGAAAAGCAAAACAAACATTTCCAAAGAGCCAGAAGAATCAACTCACCCAGACTCAGGACACCAATATTACAACTATCAGATAAGGAATTTAAAATAATGATGATTCATATGTTAAAGGTCCTAATAGACAAAAATAGACAACATGCAAGATGAAGAAAGCTTTTAAATACAGGCAAGGCAGAAAAAAAAGAAAGAACAGCCCCTACCAAAGTAAAAAGAAGTCAGGCTGGCGTCATGTTTTAGGTCAACATTCAAAAACAAGTCCCGAGGGCAGAAACTGTGACCCATTAAGCCCACATTATACCCACACAAGACACCATTCCATTTTAAATTCCAAAGTTATTATTAAAAATGAAAAAATTTCCAGGAATATGTTAACTATAGGTCTTATTAGGGAAAAATAATAAAATCAGACAATTTGGACTTGAATTAATATACACACTTGAGAAATGGAGAGAGATCCTATATTAAAATACACAAAAATGAACATTGAAATCATTCTCTAAAAATATAGGCATGTATTCATTCAATTCAGTAAATACTATAGAGATAAACAAAATTCAATTGGATAAATATCAAGTGCCTATTATCTTCCAGACACTACTCAAGATGATGAAAAGTTAGAGTGTTAAAAAAAAACAATATTTTCTGTGCATGAAGCTGACCCATTTAGATATAAAATGATGAAAAAAAGAGATAAATATGGTTATAAAAATAATCATAAATTTTACAATTCTAGGAAATTCAAAATCAATTTCATAATCAACAAGTACCAGGACATAAGGGTAGGAACGCTGGGATGTGTTCAAAGGGCTAAATTCTCTTCATAGCAAGGTTTCAACTGTTTAAAATTGCAAGCATTTTTTAAATTACTTCAAAGAATTAATTAAATAATTAAAATTTTTGATTTTTTTCTCCCATAGAAAACATTTTTTAAGAACATTTTTTGTTAAAGACAAATTTATTTGAGGTCCAATCTTTCCTTTAATTATAATCTTATTTCCTCCCTTGATTTCAAGTAAAAGTAAAATTAATGTTTTTTATATTTAAAGGCATCCTTAGCATAATTCAATATTTATAAAATTGTTTTTCTGTTATTTATTTGGATTACATCTGGAATAATGTTTACCGAGAGTAATGAGGATTATTCTTAACTAGTGGGATTGTTTTGGGGTTTTTTCCTGAATGTTATTGTGTACTTTTCTGTACTGCTTAAATGCTCTAAGGTAAGCATAAGTAATTTTTACAAAAAACAATATGCCAATTTTTCTTTAAAAATGGCAAGTTGTTACTTGGTGGTGGGAATATAAATGATGATTATTTCCTTCTCTGTGTTTTTCTGTATAAATTTAATTATTTTTAAAAAACAACGGTGTGAAATGCTGAGTAAATATTAAGTATGACAGTGATAAAGAAAAGGCGTAACCAGCAGGCTGGTAGAGAATAAGGCCTGGGGAGGACAGTGGGGCACCTACCCAGGGCATCCAGTGAAGGGTGAGGCAAGTCCATTTGCTCCATCTTTATTCAACACTGAGTGAGGTTGTAGTCAGAGGCCTTTGGGTGACACTTTTGCTCATTCCCCAGTGGTGATGGGCAGAAAATTCACACAGGGCACAAGGGCAGCTGGGCCTATCTGTCTGGCTTGCTCCAAGATGAACAGTATTAGTGCCCGTTACACAAATGCCCCGTATTGTCTCTATTTTGGTAATAGATTCCAATATTCTGAACTGGTGAACCAGTCTAATACTCAACCTGCTTTTTTAAAATCCCTGTAAAAGGAAACAAATCACTTCTTTTGCAATATTATTATTTAATATGCCTAAAATATACTGAGCAAGCACTTCTGCTCATATCTCTCTGAGACATGTTAATGGATACACGGTTCCCTTCCCAGGAAATAGTTAATAGGAAACAGGACTGAGTCCAGGTTTCCTCTCCATGTTTCTGCTAACTGATAGCACAAATCCTCTGGAAACCTGCCACTCAACCTGCTCATTACCTAAAGTGGAACAAAAACTGCCATTAGCGTTCCAAAGGGGGGCTCGGGTGGGAAGTAGAGAGAAGACAGACTTTATTATGTGGAACATGTAGTGCAGGCTGGAAAATGTCTGAAGTAAAGTTTTAAGAGAAACGTAGGCAAAAATAGATCGCATATTTTCATAACATGAATTTCCTGGGTGAGATACAGATTTAAAAGAAAGTAGTTCTTATAACCTTCACCATGTGCCCTGTGTTCTGAATACATTGCTGTCAGACTCTGTCTATACATGAATAGCAGTCCTTTAATTCTCTGGCCATAAGAAGATTTCTTTTAAAACAATAGTGAAAGTCATCAATTAGCAATGAGGAAAAAAAAAAATGAAATCCATTCCTCATCCAGCAGGGATGCCTTTTAATGCTTTCTTGTCAGACCCCTATGGCTCATGTGCTCTGTCAGTTACTTTAGGTCTCAGACATTGAATGTTTCTCTCAAAAGGTCATCCCTACACGGCGTTTTCCCCATTTATTTTTAGATGTTCTAACCCTAGTGAATTTAACCACCTAGCAGCCTGAGATCAACAACTTATTTTAATGTGGCTGAAAGCAGGGCTGGATTAAGCACACACTTTCATGGGTATTTCCCACATGCCATCTCTGCAGCTACAACAGATCTCAAAAATCTCCTGCTTTCAAGGCACTGAGGTTTGCATGGCATTATGAAAGTTAGAGTACCTGATGGCCAAGGCATAACCTAATATAAACATAATGCATTCAACCAATAAGGAGTCAACAATAGCTCCCAAGGTGTGAGCCCATGGATCGCCCCACAGCACTGCACAGTGCAATCTAGACAATTTGCCCACTACAGGGTCATCGCAGCCTGGGAGACACGCACCTGCCGGAGAGTCACCTTTTGAGTCACTCTTTGCCTGTCCTCTTATGGAGAAGGTGAAATATGCTTCAAAGCTTTAAATAAATTTTATGAATTTGGCAACTTGTAACCACTCAGAATCTGTTTGAGGACAAGGGTTGGGAGGTTTAAGTCTCTAAATTCATTTAGGATTTCAGATCTGAGCTGATGCAAGCTTAAGAAATCTGCAGCCAATGGCAGCCAACACATAGGAGAAATGGTCAGCTATTCTCTCCGTTATAAACTGAAGCAGTGAAAGGGTCCCCTGCCAAGGCCTAACAAGTCCATCATTATTGTACCCCTTTAGCACCTCAAGGTGTGTGCACGTGGTGTGCATGTAGGTTCATACATGTGAGCGTGTTCATGCGTGTGTGTGTCTGTCTGTGCCTAAATTAGAAATGGACTGGAAATTGATACACCAAGAACTACATGGGATTAAATTCAATAGATGTTTATATATGAATACGTCCACATGTGCATTCCACACGAGGTACCACGTCTCATGTTGGAGGCAGTGAGGTACAGTGATACTTATGACAGACTTTAAAGAACTTCTAATTTAAAAGAATGCAAGGTAATTGTGTTTTTCTTTTAGTAAAAAAACAAAAACAAAAACAAACCACACTATATAAAATAAACGCATAAATTTGTATTCAGTAAGCACAACAACTCCTTGGTTTATGCCTCAGATCTCTTAGTATATAAAAGAAAAAGTGTAGAATACAAAGGAGGGGCGGAGAAACAACAAGAAAGGGAAGCAGAAAGAATGAAAGCTGAGGAAAGATTCACATTGAGAGAGATTAACACTAAAGACAGAAGGAAACATCTAAAAAGGGAGAAACTATAAATGAGGAAATCAGAGAGAGGGGTGGGCAAGGAAAAGACCAAAGAGGGCAAAGAGGTAGAAGAAGAGAGTCCACAATAAAGAAAAGAGTCTTAAATACCTTTAAAAAAGGAGAAGTAAAGTGAGATTGAAATATAGAGACTGACCGAAAGAGGAATCCCTACAAGCAGGTAGATTCTGAACTGTTGGGAAGAGACAGACCGCTCCCGCCCTACCCTGCTGCTCTTTTGCATGGTGAACTTAGAATCCATAGTTGGCTCCCTCTGAAGTCTTTTTTTTTTTTTTTTTTTTAAATATATCGTTATTGATTTCAGAGAGGAAGGGAGAGGGAGAGAGAGATAGAAACATCAATGATGAGAGAGTCATTGATCGGCTGCCTCCTGCACTCCCCTGACTGGGGATCGAGCCCGCAACCCGGGCCTGTGCCCTGATCGAACCGAACCCCGATCGCCTGGATCCTAGGTCGACTCGGCTCAACCACTGAGCCACCTCCGGCCGGGCCCCTCTGATGTCTTAACTGAGCACTGCTCAGAGCCCAGAATAGCCCTTCTAAGCTTATAGCCACACCAACCTAGTAAAAACAAAGGTTTTCTCTGTGCTACCAAAGGTGTGGCTGGTGAGATTGC
Organism: Miniopterus schreibersii; assembly: GCF_964146895.1. Classification (NCBI taxonomy): domain Eukaryota; kingdom Metazoa; phylum Chordata; class Mammalia; order Chiroptera; family Miniopteridae; genus Miniopterus; species Miniopterus schreibersii. The sequence goes on along the minus strand of NC_138106.1, from coordinate 61,045,882 downwards.
TCTTTGCAGAGTGCCCTCCATCAAAACCAAAAGAAGGTGGATATAAATGCAGCTGAGATTTCCCACCTCTAATTAAAGTAAGATCTTCAGAAGAGTCTTTGAATAGACTCTAATTTAGTTTCTCAGCTGGGGCAGTACTGACATTTCATCAAGGAGAGTTCTTTGTTGCGGTGAGGCGCTCTGTGTGTTGTAGGATTTCAGAAGAACCCCGGCCCTCGACCCACTAGATGCCACTGGCACCCCCTGGTAGTTACAATCAAAACTGCCTTCACACATGTGCCAATTGTGAGGGAAGAAACGGGAGGGGGGTGAAACCTCCCCGTTGAGAACCACTGCTCTAACGCGTTACCATGAGTGAGCATAAAAAATAGCAAAGAGCAGGATATGTGTTGCCTGGGTAAGGTGCAGCGCTGCACAGAAGTTTGGTCCTAATTTCTCCTCATTTATCCTCATAAAACCATCCTAGCCAAGCTCTATGTACCTCTTCTAGGATATCCTAGGACTTCTGATCTAGCTAGAATTTAGGCAGAGCTCCCAAAGCACCCCAACTCAGTCAAGATAGTTGATTGGCTCAGCTCTGGGTTGGGAGTGTTGGCCATAGAATTAAATAGGCCAACATGAACACAGAATGACAAATGTTTTAGAGTCAGATTAACTAGGGACAGCAGGGTAGCAGGACCTTCTGGCAGAGAACCCTCCATTAGATTGCCATTTTCTTCTCTCACATCTCCTATTTGGAACCCTCAGAGAGCATTAAACACTTTGTTTTAGCAGGTGCCTGGCTTTGCCTGACTGCAATTAAGACCCATGATTTCGAAATCACCCCCACCCGGGTATCAGTCACAGGCTCCCGCAACACAAGCCAGGCAGGGCGCGGGCCAGGTTCTGAGGATTCAAGCTGACTCCAAAAGGAACTTTCACTCCCGCAGCCCTCGAGCTTGGCCACAGCCAGATCCTTCGGTTGTGCAGCTTTAACAGGACAGCGCTATATCTAGCAGGGCCCTGTTCCATTCTCTTCATAAGTAACTTGCCTTGCGTATGTCCGCTCCAAGTCAGCCTGGATCCCATGCTTTTTTGTGTGTACGTGTGCACAGATCTGTCATTTTAGCACAACACTTTTTAGTATGGAGAAAATAAATCTAACTATCCAGCCGCCTCTCTTGATATGTGTTAAGGGAAAGGAATAAAGATAATAACATGTATAAAGGTTAGAAAGTACCAAAGAAGACAAAATGAAAATCTCCCTCTCCTTACACTCCCTCAAAGGCAATTGTTGTTTACGCTTTTTCATGATTCTGGCCACAGTCACTATAGCTAAATACATATATTTATCCAATTACAATTTTACATATAAAGATTTTATGTTAAGCATTGTCTTCTCTACTTTTATTAAAATCTGTTTCATAGAGTATTCCATCTGTTTATATAGTGAACTAACCCATTTTTGGGAGGACTGTTTTGGGTGAAATTGTTGGGGGTATACAATTTATTTCCTCCGTACCCTACTGGGAGAAACCTCATGTTTGTTTTTGTTGCTATTGTTGATGGTGATATTACACACCAAGTAACAATGAATATCATTAAACATAAATCACAGTGAACTTTTGCAAGTATATCCATAGTAAACTTATTATCTAACGATGTCAGAAGAATATTTTCTCTAGACTTTCTCCAGGAATCATTTATTCTGAGAAAAGTTCCCAAAAGGTCTCTTGTCAGCAAATACCTATTGAATAAGATTATTTCCATCAATTCTGTTCTGCAGAGATTTATACTCAGGAAATTTCATCTCATTGAATATATATTTTTATGCTTAAGTCCTTGTTATAATCTGGCCATGTGGGATATAAGTTTGCTTTTAAATAGAAGAATTGTAAAAACAACTTTGTAGTGCTTTTCTAAGAAACCTAATATAAATTAATAATTATAAATATCATCCAGATAAAGAAATCAAAATATAGTTTTTGACACTGTGTTTTCCCCTTAATATTTTAACAGAATATTTAAATATATAATTAAATATGCTTAACTCCTCAGATATTACTAGTGAGAATGTAAACTGTTGCAGCAGCTATGGAAAAGTTGTTAGTAAATATATATGTATATATATGTATATATATGTGTATATATACATTTACATGTAATTTCAACATAAATAAGCCATTGTTTTTGCATAAAATGTGAGTAAGAATATGCTTTGAAATCTCTACCTCTACCTCGTTGGGCCTAGACCAATCCAGAGAGAGAAGTGATGTTGGCCTTGGTTACAGAGGAGGTCAGCCTGCCTTCCAGGATCCCAGACTTTTTTTTAGCATTTAAAGAGCTTCTCTAGCTACGTGCGTGTGGTAATCATATTTTCTGAACCCATGCTCAGAGACCTGATGCAGCTGATACACATTTACTTACAGTCAGACTTACTATGGGAACACCTGAGAGCAGGTTTTTTCTGGGAAGCTGAGAAGTCAGGTTTTGACACAGACGTGGAGATATTTCTGAAAGCTAGTCTTATGCTGGAAGTTAGTAATTAGGAAGTAACACTTCAAACCGATACTAAATTACCTCTTATTAAATGCCTATTTGAAAATTCTAATTATCTCTTTCACTTTACAAGGGTCAATTAAGGTAAAAATATTAAAATAAAAGTTGCCCAAGTCACAGTAGTCAACCACAAAGAGGAGTTTAAACATCAAAGTTAAAGCATCTATATCTCTGGTATGTTATTCTAAAAGGAACATTAAAGAAGTTTCTTTCATTTTTATCATGAGAGTCTGTTCGACAATCTTCTGATTTACATAAAATCAAATTTGGAAACTGAAAAGAAAGGAATGATTATATGCAATTACTTTGCCTTGGAATGTAGTTCCTATTACTAAATAGAGTTATATTTCTTTTTTCTTCCCCAATTATCATCACCTGAAATGAAAAAGAAAACTCCACATTAACATTCTTGTGAAACCACATTTATCATTTGGGAATAAAGAAGAGATTCTCTTTCATGATTTGCTCTTGGCTAATGATGAGGCGTTGGTATGCTGAATGTTGATAGAAAATAAAAATCAATTCACTTACTATACCACATATATGTGCTGTTTTGGATCATGGTATTTGTTCTTTATCAGACCAACTACTTAATTCTCAAGGTTTTGCTCTTTCTGAATACAGAATCGTATATGCATCAATGGTCCCTGCCTTATACTTTAACAGTATTGCATTTTTCCAGACAAGAAAAAATTCTCTGAATTATAGAAAAAAATCTAGCATGTTCTTTATGAAAATTTAAAATACAAACAAACAAAACAGAAAGCAATGATAATTGCCTTAAAAGGCAAGTTGGGTGTTATTATAATTTTTCTAATTTTGATATATTGAAATGCAAGGTATTATCAACTAAAGACTATACATATATAATTTTAGGGGGTTTTATCTGTGCTCATGGGAACAAGTTTAAAAGCCTTTATTTTGTTTTGTTTTATTTTAACTGGATTAACTATAAACTACAACTATTATCTGTTCTTTAGAACACCAGATTTGTAAGTAGGGTACATCTATGTACATATTCATGTGTACATGTATAAGTACACATGCATGCACATAATACATATACAGGTGTGAGTCAGTTTTTTTCACCAGGGAGCAAAATATGCAGAGCATGCCCAATAGTCCAGATTATGTAATTAAAAGTTTATCTCACTGCCAGTAAACCAATATAACTCACATATCATGCCCTCTAATTTATGTGAAAAATAAAATTATAACTTTCATCTACATTTAAATGGCTTGAATCAACAACTTTTACTTTTTAGAAAATGAAGAACTATACTTACATGGAGTTTGCAGAATTCAAACATTTGCTATCACCTGTAAGCTTTGATTTCTACCAAAATTGTAATGTTTGAAATTTGAAAAGTGAACACGAAGTCCATGAAAAAACCAGAAGAGTAACCTTCATGTAACATGCAGAACCTGCTCTAGACTATGCTTAATTAAGGAAATGAGATGGGATGTAAGAGCTGACATTCTTATTCATGCAGAGCAATGAAAGGGAGAGAAAGAATAAATCCTGAAGAACCAGTATTTGACTCCTGAAGCTTTTTCACAAAGGAATGATTTCTTTAATCCTGGACATTGTACATTTATAAAGATGAGACAATTCCCAAGAGTAATCTTGGCCATGGAGCCAGAAACAGAAAAGAAGAGAATGAATTCTACAGGCTCTGCTTTTCAGCCCCCTTGATGGTGAGGTGGACTTTCCATTCCAGTCCAAGTTGGAAGGATTTTATCCTGCCAGCTGATCCACTGTTGAAGCAGGACTTCCAGTCTGGCCAAGTTACAGCCACCATCAAAATATCTGTAAGAAAGAATGTTTTCCATTTGCACTAGTCTCAAATTGTAAACATATAAACAGTCATATTCTACACATGCACCCGTGTATGTATGTGAATACATTAAGTCAAAGTTTTCAGACTGAACAAACACAGGCCAGGAAAAGCAGAGGGCTTTTCTGTTTGTTATTATTATTGTTACCAATATATAATGTTGCTGCTAAATTATGTGTTCCCATGAAATCAATCAGAAGAAAGCAATATCAGTGCTGAAATATAGAGACAAAACAACATAGCTGAAAATTAGCAGAAACCTGCAGTTGCACAAGAATTTTCATAAACTGGAAAATACACAAATACTATGCCCTTTCCGACGTCACCAATGCTGGTGTCATCATTGCTAAGACTGTGGGAAGTGAGGGAAACATTTGCTGAAATCAAAACATCTGTTGTTAAGATCGATCAACACCTGTTAAAAAGTGTAACTTAAGAGATAATAATAACTAGAACTTGTAAAGCGCCTTACTTTGCCAAGCAGTTTTATCATTTGTTCTTTTTTTTGATTTTCATACAGGGCAGGCTGTTCTTGTGGATAAAGAAATGGTGAAATAACATTATTTACATGAGGTCATACAACCGTAGTGGTGGTTCCGTTCATGATTCCAACCCAGGAGCTTTCATTCCAAATGACGTGTTGCTAAGAGCTTAGGGAAAAAATTATATTGTGTTTGAAACTCTAGGTTTTATCTTAAACAAGTTATAGGTATAGCACCGGATGATGACCGTACACATGATTGGTTGTACAAGAGGATACCACCAATTGGTTAGACATGGTTACTGGCAATTATTTGAATTGACTTTTAAATTCAGCCCAAAACTGAAAATTCTTTTATATCTGTGTATATAGCCTGAGTAACCACTCCTGAATTCCCAGTAAATATAACAGAATCATCATCATACAAGCTTAGGTTAAAAAAGTTCATTTTCCTTTTTGTTGGGTGAGAAGTAGTTATTTATTCATTTCTAATGAAGTCAAATTTCAGATAATCTTTAAAATAAGGGGATAATATCTGCAAGATTAGAGGAGGTAGAAAGTTTGGAGTCACCTAAAATCTAACCAAAGGTCCACATTGTAATTCCAGTTTGTCTATTGAGTTCATTTATTCTGGACCCTTGATTTTACTTTCTATGGGACCATTTCCCTAAGGCGAAACCCAAGCATATCATACCCCTTAACAACTGGGCCCATTATGAATAATAAATGAGAGTAATGAAGCACTTAACTGAGTGCTATGTAAGTAATGTTGTTTTAAGAGGGAGAAAATGTTCATATGGGAATTGGATATGATTTCCTTTAGCACCACGTGGTGATTCCCGTGTTAGTGAAAAGAATAGTTTGATTTTTTAAAAATAAAATAAAATAATTCTATTTTAGCTCAAGACAGGATTCCCCCATACTGAAAGCTCTAGAACATCACAATACAGTCAAAAATAACTAAAAGTCACAAAATAATCTACATTCAAGTCTATGAAGTTAAAATGACAATATGAAAAATATTAGGATAGGAATGTGACTGGGTACATCTCCAAGATAACCAGATTCTTTTTCTTTTAAAACACAAAAGATAAACTGTGTCATCCACACAATATACCGAGGAATTCATGACTAGAAAGAAATAAAATCATAATTATTATTAATATATAAAGCACTTAACCAAAGAATGAATTTAGGAAATTTGTTAGTGTGCTTAATTCAAGGCACCTTCTGCTTAACCAATATGTAACTAAGTTAAAGCACTAAGCTTAGGGTCTGACTTGGTAGCTCAGGTGGTTAGAGCATCTCCCCAATACTCCAAGGTCGTGGGTTCAATCCCCGGTAAGGGCACATACAAGAAGCAACCAATGAATGCATGAATAAGTGAAACAACACATAGATGTTTCTCTGTCTCTCTGTTAGTCTCTCTCTCTCTCTCATAAATCATTTAAAAAATAAAAAAGCATTAAACTTAGGAATAAAAGACTAATTTTTAAGGAACATCTAATCTTTACGGTCAAAGGGCAATTTAAGAATCTGTGAATTGATTCTTAATGTACATAATCAGTAACTTTTGTCTATTAGTTCAAAGGATTCATGGCACCTGGTGAAGTCAATAGGGGAACCCACTGGAAGTCCAGATCTTTATTCTAACACTGTGTTCTCTCTTTCAACCTTCCTCCTCCACATAATTAGTGGGAAATGGCTCAAAAACGGCTTAGGGAAGGGTAGACTGACGGGGCAGAAATATTAGTAAGATATAAAGTGTTACCAACACATGTGAATATGGAATATTAAATAATTAAATAGTTGCTCTAAGCCACCGCTGCTTGGGGGATGCTTAATGGTGTTTACACAAGTGTCAAGGTGCTATGTGAGTGGAGAGACTGATTCCATCTCAGACTCACTGCTACTAAAGGGACTTTTAATCATCTCTCTTCACAGCATATCCACACGCACACAATCCAGCTGCTAGCAGATACATTTTGATCTTAAAAAGGAAATGAAGTCACCCCAAAGCACTTAGATACAGAGAGCTCAGATTGGCCTAACAGAGCTTTCATGTCGCACGACTATTGCTGAAGTTAATAATTAAAGGCTAAATATATTGGTTTCAGTAAAAAGGGTCCTAAAACTGGGAGAAGACATGTCACCACAGAGAAGATGTCATGAGTAAAGAATAAAATCCAAAGAGAATCTAGAAAAGATCAACCCAGTTAATTTTTCTACTAGCCACACTCATAAAAAAATACTACTACTTCTAGGGAAAGAAGTAGAAACTGATACCAGAGTCCACCATGCATCCTTCAGAGTACATTAAATGTTATATTTTATGCCATTTGTTGTGTAGGCATAGTACATGGTGAAGAGTTTTCATTAAAGAGTAAATTCTGTAATTTTTCAGAACATTCTTCTTGTCATCATTATTTAAGTCCAGAGTTAAACTCCTTCAGAGTATGATTATAGTTAGATATGTTTCTTTAAGTGACCCATACAGCTTATAATTTTTCATTTTCCTAAATTATTTCTTCATTAAAAAAATTTATTTAGCTTATTGCAAGTTTTTACTTTTAAACCTTAAAAATCTGTTAAAATATAAGATGTTAAAAGTTCATAGCACTAACATAGAAAAGCTTATAATAATTAACTAAAAAAATTAGGGACAACCTAAAAGGATAATTTGCAGCCTACATATATTATTGACCTCTAATTTCAACAGCCTAGTTTATATTCCCTACTTAATGATTCTTTCCAAATGTAATAGTACAACTAGTGTGAGAAAAAAAGTAAAACTAATCAGAATAGGAGATAAAACTGAAGATTATATAGAAAAGATAAGTAATGTATAAAACATTATCTGTGCCCTGGATGGTGTGGCTCAGTTGGTTGGGCATAGTCCCATGCACCAAAGGTTGCGGGTTCGATTCCTGGTCAGGGCACGTGCCGGGGCTATGGGCTGGGTCCCCGGTAGGGGATGTGCTGGAGGCAGCCAGTGGATGTTTTGCTTTCACATTGATGTTTCGCTTTCCCTCTCCTGTCCAATCTCTTTAAAAATAAATAATAAAAAAAACACATTATCAGTAATGTTTTATTTTCCATTTTATCAAATAATGTTATCTTTTGTTCTCTATTTGTGAGTTTTTTTTAAAGTAGCATCATTATTTGAATCTGCTCCATTTGCAACACCAAGGGTATGCATACATTCTTTAGAATTCTTGAATTTTTTTTCTGTAATCTTAAAAAGATGTTACTGATTTCTCACAATTTATAATGGGACAGGATAAAAATTAAATGGCACATTTAACTCACAAACTTAGTAGTATTTTAGTGTGAGAAACATCACTGTTTGTCTTGTTTTTATTATTACACATCTCTATTGTGGACAGTGACTGTTTTCTTCCTATGCAACGTCGGTTCCTGCTACTTAAGTAATAAGATGTCTCTCAGTTCCTCTCTTAGGGAAATCTAATATACTTTGGGGGGGGGGGAGTTTTATCCACCTAACCACCCCTAAAACATGGTAGACTTGTGAGCATATTTTGGTAATAAGAATATTTCATCTTCCTTGATAAATCAGTTCAAGGTCTGGCAAATGATCTTAACCAGAGTCTCCTCACAGGGTTGTGACCAGAGTTACCAGAGAGATGCTCTTTTGCTTAAGCTTCTTTGAGTAGAGTTTAAATTGCTCACAAGCCAGAGACTTGATTTATACTTCAGTAAAATCTTCCATCTATGCAAAATTAATACTTCTTTGAGTGTTGGCTATGAAATTGAAGATAAGTAAAGAGATTGTTTTGAATTATGCATAAACTCCAGTGTATTCCATTTTCTTTTCCAAGAGTTGGCACACATTTGCAAGATGATGGGAGATAAGAGCACCATCTGTGTTTATAAAATTTTTGTTTTATATCATGAGATTCAGCACTCTGAACCACAACCATGAAACAAAAATAATATTCAATCTTTACCTGAATGTATATGAAAATGAGAACACATGAGTTGTGATAGATAGCTGAGACATGAGTGCTTCAGACTGAGAAGTTGAATTATCATAAATTCTTTGTTGCGAGCATTAAGATGTTTTCTATAAATATATAAAGCTGATCTTCTGTTTGTTTCATTTTTAAATCATAATGAAGTTCTAAAAAATGAAAATCAGAATAGCTTTAAAGTGTAAATACAATAACTATGACTAATACCATTTGAAACAGTAATGAACAAAATGTGCTGCTTTGAATTCAACAAATTAATATGGGTAAAGAAATTCATGAACATACACAGTCAAGAATGACAAAATAAAAGAAATTTTTCAAATCTCAGGTCATTAATAACATGAACTATATACATTGACTTGAACTTCTAACCAAAATTTAGCCCATTCTTTATTGACAGATTCAAAAGCATTTTTCATTTTTCATTTTGGAGGGAGCAGTCAAATGCTACCAGCTTGTCCAACTGAATAGATGAGGTTCCTCAGGAAGAAATTATGGAGAGCTGCCACATCCTCAGAATTGATGCTCCAGAAAACAGTGAGTGTAAATCAGTTTGATTATGAAATTCTTTCTGATCATAAGATCTTCCTCTGTGACCCAGTGGTGTTTTCAAATGCACAATAGACATTTTCAGATTAAAAAGAGAAAATACATTGTTTAGATTTCTGAAGTATTTTAATCAAACAAGATAAATGGCTAACTGATGAAGATAAAAAGGGTAATATTTTCAAAACCAAAAAAGCTTTGAATGTGCATAAATATATAACCTTCAAAAAGTTTAGTAAGCTTAATATTTACAATCTTATTCAGTCTAATATACTTGTGAGGAAGCTGCAATATAATTATGGACACCATTTTACCCAAGTGGAAAACAAGACTTACACAGTACTCTTTGAATTAATCTTTTTAGGAAATAAGAAATTACTCTGATGCTCTGACCCAGGAGAAGGTAGGACAAAATGAGGATATGTAACTAAAAGTAACAATATTCTTGTCCAGACGGCCTGGCTCAGGGGTTGATTGTCGACCTATGAACCAGGGGGTCATGGTTCAGTTCCCTGTTAGGGCACATGCCCAGGTTGTTCACTTGATCCCCAGTAGGGGACGTGCAGGAGGCAGCCAGTCAATGACTCTCTCATCATTGGCATTTCTCTCTCTCTCTCCCTCTCTCTTCCTCTCTCTGAAATCAATTAAAATATATTTAAATAAAATAAAATAATAATTTAAAATAAAATAATAAAATAAAATAAAATAATAAAATAAAAGCAACAATAGTCTTTGCTCAGGATTCAGTGTACAAAAAACAACAGTTTCATTTTATAATTTGTTTTAAGAAGCATTACCCAGGAAAGCCTGGCTTCTAAAACAAAATACAAGATTTTATTTAAAGAAATACAAATGAAGCAGATACTTATGTCTTTTTTATTATTAAAATAGTCAAAAAGTTACATTAATCTTCAATATCTGAAAGGCTAAACTAGTTGTTCTCAACCCCAGCTATATTTTAGAATTATGTAGAGAATGTTATAAGATTATAGATTCCCTCAATTTACTACGACCTCTCTCCTGATATCCTGCTATAATAGATATAATGTGAAATACGGGTGTTTGTATTTTTTAAAGGTGGCCAGGTAACTTTAATGTGTAGCCCAGATTAAGAAACACTGGTCTAGATAGAAGCATATCAAGTAGGTACTCACCAGTTTTATTGAGTGAACAAATAAACAAATCAATATTTAATATGAATCAATCAACCAATCAATCAATACAGTGTATCTTCACTTAGATCCATTCTCTTTCTAGCTCCTTTGCTCCTAAAGATATGTCATTTCACACAACTCCATTTAGGTTTGACCTTATTTCTCCCTTCACAATTGTGCAGCATCATTTTTAAGTTTTGTAAGGCAGTAAGTAGTACCTTTAAGTAGTTCTTCTAACCACCTTGATTGTAATGCTTCACTGTCTGCCAGTATTATATTCTTTAAATGAGAACATTGTGGATACAATCTTTACTTTATAATAGACAGGAAATGTATTAAAACTACTGTCCTCTAAATGCTCAAGAAAATAATTATCTCTCTGAAGAGATTATGATTTAGTAACTTTAAGAAGTTAAGGAACACGTAATTTTAAGGGAAAGTGGTTTTTTAAAAGAAAGGCAAATATCTTCCCTTTTAAATTATGAAATTCTTGAATGAAGAACCATAGTTTATTTGCACATAGTATATAGGCACTTAATAAATATTTGCAAATTTAAGAAATGAAACAACCAAATCTTTCAAAGGAAAACCACCCGATTGAATCTAAATTGGGAAGTTGAAATGTATGAAAGTTAAAATATGCAAAAATTTTATTCCCATTTAAAATATATACTATGTATGTACATGTACATATAGTAATTCACATAAAACTCATATAATATTTTAGAAGAGAAAGTTATATTTAAAACCACCATAATTAGCAGGAAACTTCATCATTAAGCTACAATATGCCTTGGAACTTTTGTTCTCTCTTTTAGATGGATTACAAGGCATCTCACTTTATTTTTCACTCACCAAATCTGATCTCATAGTTTATATTGATCTATCCACCTTACTTACATCCATCCATCTTACCTTTGCTCTGGAACCTTGGGATAATTTTTTTGTCTTTCCTGTCAACTGAATATACAGAAGCTGCCCAATATTATGAAACATGTTCACCCCCTCAGCTCTGCAGCCATTTCAAAAATGTTAAAAGATCATACCATATATCCAGCTCAAATCAATGCGAGGCTAACATGTTGCTATAGTTACTAAGTCTCCATATAGAGATGCATATATGTGTATAAACAATATACGTATGCATGTATGTGTATGGATATAGAACGTGTGTCATTTTAGTTTTCAAACTTTGGGAAACAATCAAAAGAATTACATAAACTAGAACAGTGTTTCCAAGAGATAAAAGGAAACAAATGGGATTCTGGATGCAACTAGATGATGGATTTGTGGGATTTCTCATTTTCCTTCCTTTGTAAGAAAGTCCTACAAACATGTCTAGGGAGAAAAAGGTAAGATTTTACTATCCTAGTTCAGGGAAGTATAAACAAGAATTTGAAAATCAAATCTATGAAATCTTTAAAGTTTGTCTTATTTGCTTCAGTTTGTCCCAAGTACGAAAATCCTTTACCAAGTAAAGTTCCATGTGCCTTGCCTTTTCAGTCTCTTTCCTTTATTGAAGAAATTAAAAACCTAGCAGTCAATGACCTTTGGCTGTTAGATCCTTTATATTTTTAATATCATGTAGGTTTTTAAAAACTATTTTCAAAAAGGAAGGAAATCTTATCCTTTGAGACAGCATGGATAGTCCTGGAGAGTATTGTGTTAAGGGAAATAAGCCAGTCAGAGAAAGACCCTTAGTTATGGAATCTAATGAGCAAAAAACAAACAAAATCAAAATAGACTCCTAGACACAGAGAACAGACTGACAGCTGTCAGAGGGAAAGGGGGTTGAAGGCTGGATGAAAAAGGTGAAGGGATAAAGCAAAGAAAAAAATCTGATAGACACAGACCACAGTATGGTGATTACCAGAGGGAAGGGGGGTGAGGGGGGTAAAGGAGGGTAAAGGGGGGATAAGTGGTGATGGAAGGAGGCTTGATAGGGGTGCTGAACACACAATGCAATATACAGGTGATGTATTATGAAATTGTATACCTGAAACCTACATATTTTTATTAACCAATGTCACCCCAATAAATCCAATTTTTTTAAACAAACCTGTTTTCAATTTTTAAAGATTAAGTTAGTGGGAAAATTTGTTAGAGAACAAGGGAACCCTGGAGTACTACAGGGTTAATATTCCTGAACATTGGTGATGAACGTTAGCTAGAGTTGTGGTCATTTTGCAATATATACAAATATCAAATCATCATATTGTATACCTAAAACTGATATAATGAAATGTGTCAATTATGTCTCAATAAAAAATTATAAAATAAAATTTTAAATTCCTGAACATGACTAGAAGCCTGATTGATATATCATATGGCAAGAGTCTGTGGTCCATGGACCATCAAGTTTTGCGAGAATAAACCTTAGGACATCAGGGAACCTCCTAAACATAAACTTCCAGTGTGTTTGTATACAAGTGTTCTAAAATGTCTAACATGGCATTGTCAGGGGAAAAGACCCATAGTTTTCAAGATATTCTCAAAGGGACTTTGGCCCCTGAAATCAAATTAATGCTACTTTTTTTCTTACAGCACATAGCAATTTGAGTCAGACTTTATGTATAACTTAATCATGGTTAAAACTCTTTTAAAACTATATTACTTTTTTCCTAACATATATGGTTAAGTTCACTTTTTAGTGTACAATTTTGTGAGTTTTTTAAAATAGAGTTTTGTAGCAACAATCATGACACAGAGTAGTTCCCTCACTCCCAAAAGTTTCCTCCTTCTGTTGCTTTGTAATCAAACCTTTCTCCTATGCCTAATACCTGGTAAAAATCGATCTACCTATTCTCTTTTCCTATAGTATGGCTTTTTCCAGAACATCATAAAAATTCAATAATATAATATGTTACATTTACTGTCTGGCTTATTTTCCTTAGCCTAATGCATTTGAAATTAGTTTGTACCATTTTAATTGATGTGTAGTATTCCATTGCATGGAGGTAACATTGTTTATTCTCTCTCGTTGAAGGCTACTTAGTTGTTCCCGGGTTTTGTAAATTATTGATATTGCTGCTATAAATATTCATGTACTTTTTTAATGTATATATGTCTCCATTTTCTTGATAAATACCCAGGAATGAGATTGCTAGGTCATATAATAAGTATAGGTTTAACATTTTCAGAACTTGCCAAGCTGTTTTCCAAAATGTCTATTTATTTTTTAATTCACACCAGCATTGTAGCAAAGTTTTAGCTTCCCCTTATCCTATTCAGCCCTTTATATTCTCAGGTTTTATATTTTATCCATTATAATAACTGTATAATGGTATATCATTATGGTCTTAATTTGCATTTCCCTAATGACTAATGTTCTTGAGGATCTTCCATAGGCACATTTGTCTTTTCTTTGGTAAAGTATCTCTTCAAATCTTTTACCCCTTTTTAGTGGGTTATTTTCTTATTGAATATTAAATGCTCTTTATATATTCTGTTTTTTGGAAATATTTTTATTGACTTTATTGGGATGACACTGGTTAGTAAAATTATATAGGTTTCAGGTGTACAGTTCTACAATGCATCATCTGTATATTGTACTGTGTGTTCACTACAGCAAGTCAAGTCTCCTTCCATCACCAGTTATCCCCCCTTTGCCCTCTTCTTCCTACCCCCACCCCTCCCTTCCATCTGACAATCATCAGTCTGTGTCCATATAAGTCCTTTATTAGATGTGTGATTTATAAATATGTTCTTCAATCTTCTCAATCTCTTAGCAGTGCCTTTTGCAAAGTAAAAGTTTTAAACTTTTATGCAGACCATTTATTATTATTTTCTTGTATGTATCTTGCCTTTGGGATATCTAAAGACACTTTGTCTAACACCGTGTCCCCAAAATATCCTCATTTTTTTCCAAAAAGTTTTATACTTTTACATTTTATATTTAGGCATATAATTCATTTTAATTTCATTGTTGTATAGAGCATGAGATATATATTGAGATTCACTTTTTTGTCTATAGATTTCCAATTGCACTGGCACCATTTAAAAAGAACCACAAATGCCAGGCCAGGCATGACTCAGCGGTTGAGCAACAACCTAGGATTCAGGCGACTGGGGTTCGATTCCTGGTCAGGGGACATGCCTGGGTTTTGAGCTCGATCCCCAGTTGGGGGGCGTGCAGGAGGCAGCTGATCAGTGATGACTCTCATCATTGATGTTTCTGTCTCTCTCTCTCCCTCTCCCTTTCGCTCTCTGAAATCAATAAAGATATAGTTTTAAAAATACCAAAAAAAAAAAGAAAAACACACACACACATATGCTTTCTTTTTTGAAATGCCTTTGCATCTTCATCAAAACTCAGCCAACCTCATTCATATGGGTATATTTATGTACTATATGCTGTTCCATTGACCTATGTGTTTATATTTTTGCCAAAGCCATACCGAGTGCTGTAATTTTAAGATAAGACTTAAAATCATATTCTCAAAACTTTGCTATTTCTTAAAATTATTTTGGCACTTTTAGTTCCCTTGCCTAGCCAAATAAATGTAATATAGGCTTTTCAATATCTACAAACATCCTACTGTCATTTTCATTGGGATTGCTTTCAACCTATATATCAATTAGGGAAAAATGACATCTGAACAATATTGTCTTCCAATCCATAAACATTATCTCTTTATTTACTTGGTTTTCTTTTTATTAACTATATTCAGCATACAGATATTACACACATTTTTCTTAGATTTATAGCCACATTTAAAAAAATTTTTTTTTGGAGCTAATGAAAGTGCATCTGTTTTTTTGAATTTTGACTTGCAACTGTTTTTGCTAGTATATAGAAATTACAAATGATTACAAAATCTTAATCTTACATACTGCAACACTGATAAACTTAGTAATTTCTAGTAACCTTTCTTGTAGATTCCTTGGGATTTCCTATGTAAGCAATCATGTCATTTGTGAATAAAGGTGGTTTCAAGTGTTCACCACTTACTACATCTGTAACCCCCTTAGTCATCCTTTGTGGGTTACACTGCAGAGGACTTCCAGTAAAATACTGAAGAGCCATGGTAAGATCAGTCATCCTTGGGGAACATAGGAGGAACTCATTTAGTCTTTGACTGTTCAGTATGATGTATACATTTTGTATAGATGCTTTTTAATGAGTTACCAAATTTCCCTTCTATTCCTGGTTTGCTCAGTTTGGATGTTGAATATATGCAAATACACATTTTATCTATTGGTATGATGAGGATTTCCTACTTTTTTCTGTTAACATGACAGATTACCTTGATTGATTTAATGACATTTCACCAGCCTTGCATTGCTGAGATAAACCCCATTTGGTTATGAAATACAATAATTTTTATATGTTACTAGATTTGATTTCTAATACTTTGTTGGATTGTGTAAATGTCTGTGGAATGTTGGCCTATAGTTTTTCTTTTCTCTTTTTTTTTCTTCTGTTGTTGTTGTGTGTTTTTTAATTGTTGTTGTTTATGTTTTATTTTCTTACTGGTTTGGAGATCAGGGTAATTTGGGCCTTGTAAAGTGATTTGGTAATTGTTTCCTCTTCTTCAATTTTCTGGAAGAAAATGTGTAAAATTGGTATTTTTTTCCTTAAATATTAATATAATTTGCCAGTGAAATAAAATTTATTTTTTGGAGGGAGTGGGGGAGCTTTTAACCATGAATTCAATTTCTTTAAAAGATAAAAAGGACTGTGCTGGTTATCTATTTCTTCTCACGTCTGTTTTGAGAATTTATGTTTTTCAAAGGAATAGTTCAGTATGTCTAAATTATAGAATCGATCATTATAGAGTTGTTCATAGTGCTGCTTATTACCCTTTTAAAGTCTATGGAGCCTGTAGTGATGGTCCTTATTTCTTCTTGATATTTGTAATTTGTCTTCCTGTCTTTTTTTTCTAGGCCAGTTTTAAATTTATCAATTTTATTGTTCTCTTTTTAAAAAACATCTTTTAAGTTCATTAATAGATGAACTTAAAATAGGGAAACATAAATAGGGAAATTTCCTGGTTGTGCTTGATCTAATCATATGAACCCCTTTAAAAGCAGAGTTTTCCCCAGCTGGTATCAGAAGAGGAAGTCAGATATTTGACACACAAGGGGAAGATATGATGTTCCCACACAGGCTTGAAGATAAAAGTGACACAAGAAGCATTGTGAATGGTATTAAGCAAAGAGCTGAGAGAAGATCCACTTGACAACCAGAAAGGAAATGGGAACCTCAGAACTCTAATCACAAGGAAGCAAATTTGACCAACAACCTGAATGAGCTTACTGTGGATTCTTCCATACAACCTACAGATAAGAGCTTAACCCAGAGTTCACCTCCATTTAGACCTTCTGACCCTTAGCAGAAAACACAGAATCTCAGACTTCTGACCAATAAAGCTGTGAGCTGATAAATATGTGTTACTTTAAGCCACTACTTTTTTGTTGTTATTTGATAAACTGCAAGGGGAAACTAATAAAATAGCTTTGTATAAATGGACCTAGTGACTTGCTTCTAATGAACAGAATATAGCAACAATGAAGAGAGGTCAATTCATGTTTAGGCTATAAAAGACTCTGACTTTGGCCTTGCTGGCATTCTCATGCAATTGCCTGCTCGGCTTCCATGTCTTAATGAAGCAAGATCCATCATTACAGAGATCCATAGGGCAAGGAACTGAGGACAGTCTCTGATTAACAGCCAGTTAGCAACATACCCTCAGACTAACAGCCCATGAACCCCTGAATGTTGCCAAGAACTTTGTGAACTAAGAAGCAGATTCTTCCCCCGTTGGGTCTTTACAAGAGATCCCAACCTCAGTGGACACCTTTGTTGCAGACTTGTGAGAGACACAGCTACCCAGGCCTGTGTTGTGTCCCACAGAAACTGAGGTAATGTGTGCTGTATTAAGCCACTAAGTTTTGGGGTAATTTGTTATGAAGCAATAAATATCTGATATACATTTTATTTTAATTTATCTATCAGCTGTTTTACTGTATTTCTTATATATACATATATTTTTATTGATCTAGAAATTACAATATATGTACATAAGTTATTACAATATACTGAGAATGAATATTTCACCATTTTGTATAAGAGGCAAAAATCTTATAACCCTACAGTTTCCTTTAACTTCCCTCCCTTTATGTTGTAGTTTCATATGTTGTGGTTGGCAGAATAATGACCCCCCATTCCCACCAAAGATGTCCAAGCCCTGATTCCCAGAACCTGTGAATATGTTACCTTACACGAGGCAAAAGGAACCGCATATACAGATTTAACGTGCCTGGTTCCCTCTGCTCCATGTTCCCTCATACTTTCTGGTGTCCAGGGGCTCTTTCCCTGGCACCCTGGCTCTCTAGCCAGGGTGTGGCCTCCTTATGTCAGCCACACTTCCCACAACTGGGTCTTCTTCTGGGACAAAGTAGTGAGTGAAAAGACAGTAAAAATTATTAGGATCCCCTCCACGTACTTCGGATCACATACATGTCGTTTCCAAATTCTTCTGGTCAAAGAGAAGTGACCACGGGAATACAGCTTCATGAATAGAGAGGATTTGCCTCAGGTCAGGGACAGGAGAGTAAAAAGAGAGAGAAAAATCTGTGGGGATTTGCATGTGTGCACACACACGATCCATCCCAAGGGGCCCACTTTTGGGTTTTCTGACTTAAAAAACAGATTTTTCCTTGTGCCTTTTTGTCCATGCAAACTGTGTAATTCCGTGATTTCAACTACCTAGAATGTAAGCCAGGAGACAAGGGAAAGGGAAATAAATAAATAAAACAGGAAACTTCCCACTGTATTCATCCTTTGGGGGTTTGACCCCTCTCTGGAATCTGCCTGCTATTATTTGCTTTTCAAAATCATCAGAGAATTGCTTTTTAAATTCAGTCTAGAAATTTTAGCTGCTATCGGTGGGATAAAGAGGGTGGGATGGGTCTACTACTTCCTGGCTGAAACTGCAAATTGCCTTTTTCAGGTGACATCAACACAGTTCGCATTCTTTCTCTGCTTTCACACCTTGAAGACTTCAAACAACCAATTTATTGTTTTATGGCTCATTTTTATTAGTAATAAAACCGTATTTCGTCTTTTGACCTCTTCAAGTACACATCACACTGTTATTTCCATTTTTAATGATGAATTTCTCTTTAAAAACTAGGATCCATCTTTGTTTTCTCAACCTGTTTGGAGAAAGCTGGGTTAGCAAAAGTGAACAATGCCTTTGCTATAGAACTTTTTAGGCCCTTTATTATGTTAATCTGAATTCTGAATTTCCAGCACGGTAGACAATGCACTGCATTTTCCAAACACACTTAACTTCTGAGACTTTTTATTTTTTGCCCCACAGAATTAACATTCTTCAGAAAAGAATTTGGGAAATATTCTAACCACTAACACTAACCCTTCATAACGTCCTTTACTCGTGTTATGCATTCCAGCTTCTCTCCCTTCTGTTATTAGAGTCTATTCTAGGGCCACTGTGGGGTGCACCTTTTGTAGACTTAAAGCACTATTCCAGAACTTTGCTAAAGTGAGTCTGCTTTTAACAGCATTAAACATATGCTGTCACCTGACATTGCCAAGAATTCTGAAGACAAATTCAAGAAAGAATGTATAGAAAGTCTTCATTTTAAATGAAACCCATGAATGCTGTAGCTAACTCAAATAGAGACACGTACATTTACTAAGCTTTATAGAAATAGCCTTGAAATTAAAGGGGAAAAGTTTGTAGCATAATGTCATTGTTCATATCTTCTTGAGTGAAACAGTAATGCAAAGATTAGGTGGCTGATGAATACCAAAGTAATAAATGAGAAAATGTTTGACTCTAAGTAAAAACTAAGTAATGATTATAGCTACCATGCATAAAGAACTCCCCATATCAAACACTGTGCTGCATGTTTATAGTGGAAATTGGTGGTATCTTCCAGAGTATATCCCCTTTTCCAGAGAACCCGTGATATAGGTTTGAGAATTTCTATGATTTAAAGGGTGGGAAAAATATACCAAGATAAGCCAATGATTTTATTCCATCTGCTTAGACCCTAGATTATTTTAGATGTTGCCATGTGACTTAAGATAGGTCAATCATACTGAATTTCAGGATTCCTTCAGAACTGCTTGAACAAAAGTGATCTCTTTGCTCTGGGCCATATATTATAGAGATGTGAGTCAGAATAAATGTAACTATTTTTCTTTCATAAGTGGATAAAGTCAGCACACAAAGGAAACCAGAACTTAGAAAAAAACTTCACAGGGAAACATGGCCAATCTATGATCAAATCATGCCTGAAATTTACACCTCATTTAGATGTGTGTGTTTTTTCAGTAAAGCAAGTTGTATTTATTATGTATTACTGTATGATAAATTACCCTAAAATGTATTGGCTTAAAAGGACAATAAATATTTATCTCTTATGTTTCTATTGGTCAGGAATTCAGACAGCACCCTGTGGGATGGCTTATCTCTGCTCTGTAATTAGAGGTCCTCAACCAAAGTACTTGAAGGCTTGAAGGCTGTGGGTTGCAGTCATTTGAAGCTCATTACTCACATATTTGGAAACTGATGCTGGCTGTCATCTGGGGAACTAGCTGGGGCTGTTGGCTGGAACACCTACACCTGGTCTCCCCTTGGAAGCTAGGTTCCAAAGAAAAAGAAAGCTCATAGACAGAGGAGAGAAAGACAGAGCCAGACAGACAGGACACACACACACACACACTGCCTTCTATGATCTAACCTCAGAATTTAGGAAGGATTACCTCTGCTTCATTCTATTGGTTGAGTCTCTTCAGACGTGTACCCTCTTTCAGGGAGAGGGAACATAAACCTGTATCTCTGAGAAAGTGTATCAATATCACATTAAACAAGAGCATTTGAAATAGAGTATGTATCATTGAGGCCAACTTTGGAAAAGTAACCTACCACACAAGCCATAAATATATATTTATTCTGTGAACCTGTTTGAGTTAAATTATTTGTTTCTTGCCCTTGCAGGTATGGCTCAGTTGGTTCAGAGTTCTCCCATGCATCAAAAGGTTTTGGGCTTGATCCCCAGTAGAGGCATGGAGGAGGCAGCTGACACATCTCACATTGATCTTTTGCTCTCTCTCTCTCTCCCTTCCTCTCCCTCTAAAATCACTAAAACATATTTTTTAAAAATTATTTGTTCCTTCCAACTTAAACACCCAACTCACATCACGTTTACATAATGTTATTTTATTTAATGTGAACAACATCTACAGAAAGGAAGTACTTTTTGTACCTGTATCAGTCAAAGTTCTTCAGAGAAACAGAACTGATGAGATAATAAATTGATGGATGGATGGGTAGATGAGAGATGATAGATAGATGACAGATAGATGACAGATGATAGATAGATGACAGATAGATGATGATAGAGATAGATGATAGATAGATAGATGATAGATAGATAGATGATAGATAGATAGATGATAGATAGATATAGATAGATAGATAGATAGATAGATGATAGATAGATAGATAGATAGATGATAGATAGATAGATAGATAGATGATAGATAGATGATAGATAGATAGATAGATGATAGATGATAGATAGATAGATAGATAATAGATAGATAGATTAGATAGATAGATAGATAGATAGATAGATAGATAGATAGATAGATAGATGATAGATAGATAGATAGATAGATGATAGATGATAGATAGATGATAGATAGATGATAGATGATAGATAGATAGATAGATGATAGATAGATAGATAATAGATAGATGATAGATGATAGATAGATGATAGATAGATGATAGATGATAGATAGATAGATGATAGATAGATAGATAGATGATAGATATAGATAGATAGATGATAGATAGATAGATAGATGATAGATAGATGATAGATGATGATAGATAGATAGATAGATAGATAGATAGATAGATAGATAGATAGATAGATAGATAGATAGATAGATAGATAGATAGATAGATAGATAGATAGATAGATGATAGATAGATAGATAGATAGATAGATAGATAGAGATGATAGATAGATAGATGATAGATGATAGATAGATAGATAGATAGATAGATAGATAGATAGATAGATAGATAGATAGATGATAGATAGATGATAGATAGATAGATGATAAATTTTAAGAAATTGGCTCAAGTGACTGGATGTTGGTAAATTCAAAATTGGCAGATTTGTGTAACAGGCTAGAAACACAGACAAAAATTAATGTTGTAGTCTTTCAGTTGAAATCAGGGCAGCCCAGCAGGCTGGAAACTCAAGCAGAGCTTCTATGTTATAGTCTTAAGGCAGAATTCCTTTTTTGGGGGGAGGGGACCTTTGGTTTTTGCCTTAAATCCTTCAACTGATTGGATTAGGCCAGCCCACATTATCAAACCTAATCTGCTTTTCTTAAAGTCAACTGATTATACATGTTAATTCCATGTACAAAATACCTGTACAGCAACATCTAGACTGGTTCTTGACCAAACAACTGCCTAGCCAAGTTGACACATAAAATCTAACCATTACAGTCATCCCTTGTTAATGTGGCACTCAGATACATCTCCTTACACCATATTTAATCTCCCAATAAAGACAATAGCAAAGTCTTTATAAGGCTTTTAGTATTGTGACTATATCTAGATTCAACTCTCTTTACTCAGTAGACTGCTTGACAGTTTGAGAATTTCTCCATTTACCTTTTTAATTGTTTTAGCTGGGAATAAAACCCACTACCTTCCTGTGCACTGGATGACACTCCAACCAACCAAGCTACCCCGGCCAGGGCTTCATTTATCTTTTTAGATCCACTCTCTACCCTTCTCTATCCAACACCATATTCTGTACTCAAAACACCTACTTTATGAACTGAATCAAATAGACTTGCCCTCTGGCTTCTGTCTTTGTATGGCTGGATGAAGATATAAAGGTGGGAGAAAAGGTAAGCTAGGGTATTTATTCTTAAGCTCTTTCACTGACGTTCAGCAGTGTGGGAGTGACTCTTTCCTTTGACATTTCATGGGCTATAGCTCTCACTGATTCCTGGTAACTCTTCCTCTTCCTTTCCTTTGCCTTTACCACAACTTCTAAGGTTAACTCTGAGCCTCTAATAAGGCACCATTCACTGGGATCCAGCCAGACATCTCTGTCAATGATAATTATTTTTTATTAGAAGGTTAGATACAATAAAGATATACCTCCACTGCCTTCGATGACTCTGCCAGCTCCGCCATCTGTAAACTTACACAATGCCTTCTTCTTTACCATGCTATCCCACACAACATCACATCTGGCAAAGCAACTTATTTTATGTTGAAATAATTGTAAAAATGGGTTTACATCCACATTACCATGTTCCTTATCACTAAAAAACAACTGGCTTAAAAAGTAGTGAAATGGCCATTTGAAGGCTCATTTGATATACATCTTAGATACAATCCTGTGAGGTTTCTGAAATTTATACTCCTCTTGGATGGAGTATAAATTTTTCATCAGCGGCCAGTATAGAATGCTGCCTTAAATATAGTCGAAAGTCATTTAACCTATACATAAAAGATGGAGATGGGACAATCTTTTCTTGTCATTACATCAAATAATTCACTTAAGAAATGTATGTTTCTGGTAACCTGAAACATGGAGCTTGGTGAATTTGGTGCTCATTGAACTGAAGAGAAGCATTGTTCCACTTGGGAACAGAGTTATGATTATTTTAAATGAGAGCTGAGACGAAGCTGGTTACTTTGTGCTCATTAAACCAACAGGGAGAGAAGGACATCCTACTGACTGAGTGATTGATCTCAATTAACAAGTAGATATTGATTTGCTGTCTCACAAGGAGGGCAAGAAAGACTATGGCTGGAACTTAGGGACTCACTGGGCACCTCTTAGAAATTCCTTAGCCAATAGTCTTGGTCAATAGTAAACAATCTAATAAAGGTTAAAGCAGTAAGAATTTATATTCTGCGACTTGTGTCCCTCAGAATGGTACAAACTTCAGTCAAGGTGCTGCTAGATAGTGAGGGGATTGTGCTGCTTACGTAAGGCCCATTAGTAAGAGTTAATGATTCATATTTCTGGTGGAAGGTGTGACTCAATTAACATCACCCTATCCCTGTGTAGGACTACAAGATTTTCAGACAAAGAATGGATGCTGAGAGACAAAATAAGCAGTCTGTGTTAGATATGGGCCCCACTAGATTCAACATCTGTCCTTCTTCACCCTTGTTTTTGCTCTGGGAATCTCCCTTGCTTGTGGCTTCTAGTTGAGTTTAGTTGATGAAAGAAACCAGAAGAAAAGAAGGCAGGGAGGGAGACATCATCAGACGTTATTTCCTCTCCCATAGGCTACAGCTCTTGTCAGGCTTCCCCTCCCTAGTTTTGATAACCGCTGCCTCCCCTTGTCCTTCAGGGCCAAGGGTGGTAAAATCTTCTTGCTGTCCCAGACTACTTCACTGTTGTTGTTTGTTTTCTTTAATCCTGTCCACAGATGTAAACAGTGTCTTCATTAAACTTTTTCCTATCACCCTTTTGAGGATTTGATCTGTTTCCATTAGGAACATCATGCCAGGAAGTGACCTGCTATATTCTAAGAAGGCTTAGCCTTATATTTCAATACCAACCTACTATCCCCTACATCTATAGCTATAGTTAGATGAACATGGTAAAATGGTTCCTACTCCAATATTCTGGAGAATGGCTAGCTCTGCAAAAGATGAAAATTGGTTTCAGATAGTATTGTCACTACTCCAGGAATTCAAATATTTTAACCCCTCTCAAATATACCATGATTTCAAATACCAACAAGCAAACTCAAAAGAATTGCAATTAAATACAAAACAAGTTCAATTGAAAGGGGATCTTATATCAGCATGCTTATAAATTAGAAGGATAAGTAAAGTTTGAATTTGTAACTCAGAAACAACTGCACACTCAAAATTTGCATATTTTAACCTAAAATAAAGCAAATTTCTAAAATAAATAGTAACTTAAATCAATAACATGACTAGAAGAAGTTGAAAATTTGCTAAAGCTTAAAGCTAAAACCTGAAAACTTTCAGAGAAAATTAATGCCAGGACTGCAGCTTAATGTTCTGAGAAAAGACCCATGCAGAACATGCATGCTGTGATGCAATGCACCATGTGGGACCTCCCATGCCCTTGCCTACTCTGCAACTGCTCACAGAGTGGTATCTGCACACAGAACACAGATGAAACTAAATATGAGGGTCTCTCTGGAAATATGCTATACGCTTTAAATAATACATCTTCTTTCTGAACACAGGAGTGCCTTGATCTCAGTGAGTGCCCAGCTTTGCCCTGCCTCCCATCCGAAGATAAAACAGTAGGAAAAAACCTGAAGATTCTCACTAAGTGTATTAAATCAAATCATCAGTTTCAGTGCATCCAATTTTGTAGGTGACATGAATCAAGCATCAATGTTGTGTTGAAGCATTTCTGAAAGAAATTAAGGAATGAACAGCAGGATCAACATTCCTTTTTCAGATAACCAAATGAAAAATATAATTTATTTTAGTATTTTTTTTTTAAAGACCAAACACATTGTCTAGCAGAAGCTGGACTTTATAAGCAGCTATACCTATTAACAGATGATGCAATAGGAATCCCTCTATATACTTTATAAAAGGGTCAAGGGAAGACTGCGTGGAATCAGGTATATTCACATATAATGAATCAATTTGAACTTCAAGTTTATGGTATGTTAAAAATTAAGTATCGTAGCCCTGCTTGGGTGGCCCAGTTGGTTGAAGTGTTGTCCAATACATCAAAAGGTTATGGGTTCTAGTCCCAGCCAGGGCACATACCTACGTTGCAGGTTCCATCCCCAGTCAGGAAATCTACAGGAGGCAACTGATCAATGTTTCTCACATCTCTCTCTTTCTCTCTCTCTTCCTCTCTCTCTAACATCAACTAAAAAAACAAAAACAAAAACATATCCTCAGATGAGAATGTAAAAAAAGTAAACACCATAAGTAGTAGATTACCAATATGAAGATTTAAGGATTTATACCTGCTAATTTTCCCTTCTCTTGTTTACAGCAGACTTGTGTACATATAACATGGAGGATAATCCATAGCAGAAGGTTCAGTCTCAGGTCCTCCTCCCCTCTCTACCTTCTACGACATTATTTTCTTAACAAATATACTTAAAGGAACCATTAGCACCAGCCTTTAAGGGGGAAAAAATTTGACACAAAAAGACAAGGGGTGGGGACTACAGAATGAGAGGTTGGCAATCCCATCCCTTTCACTGGATGATGGAATGAGAGTCAGTCTTATGGATACCATGTTGTACTTCTAGGAACAAGACATGTGTTCTAGGGGAATCATATCTAGTTACAAGTGGATTCTCTCAAAGTTTTTTTTTCTCTTCTGATTTTTTTTAATAAAAAGGGAAAATCCCATCAGATGCTTAAGGAAATTTTTTGAAATATATTCCTGCTACTGACCAAAAAAAAAGATTCTGATTTTTAGTACTGATCTGTGGTATAGAAATAAAGTGTCTAGAATTAAGATGCCCTAATTGATTCATTTTGATAATCTTTATGAGATGGAGTCTTTTATTCACTACTGTTTTTAGCTATTTTCCTATAGTCAGCCATGTACTGATGTGAAATTTTGTAGAGTTTATCTACTAGAATTTTTCTGGTTTTAGATACTGAAGTCACTAAAATTAAAGACACATTCTAAAGGAAGTAGATTATATATATATTGCTTATGGGGAGAAAATTTATTAGTGTTTCTTCTTAAACTTTTCCAAAGAACACATAAAAAATTTTACAAGAAACAAATAAAAAGAGTAGTAAAGTGAAACTATTTGAGAAATAAGTTAACTTATGAAATAAGTTATAAGTTAAGATATCATGACTTCATTGGATATTTATTTAGTCCCTCTGCCATTTAAAAATCAATATAAGAAGCATATAATAGCCCAGCCAGTGTGGCTCAGTGATTGGATGTTGACCTAGGATCCAGGAGGTCATGGTTTGATTCCTGGTCAGGGCACATGCCCAGGTTGGGGGCTCCATCCCCAATAAGGGGCATGCAAGAGGCAGTCGATCAATGACAAATCTCTCATTATTGATGTTTCTCTCTCCCCCTCTTCTTTTCTCTCTCAGATATCAATAAACACACACATGCACACATACACATACACACACATTAATAACTAAAAAATGAATCCCTAGATATTTTGAAATAACCCAACAGTAGCCAGCATAGAAATTCTGTATGTTTGACTTCCTGAATTTTCATTCAATTACAAAATTTGGGAACAACATTTTGTTCATTTATTTTATCGAAAATGACCTTAAACTTATACAAAATTTCTGTATTTAAAAATGAGGAAGGAAAGAGTCAATGATCTTAGGTTAGTGTTTTACCTATCTCCCTAGCCATCTCCCAAAACAGTGGCAGTACTCACCATGTTAACTGGATAAAAACAAACAATTACTCAGAAGAGAACAATTTTTAAAAATGTTGTTTTTGTATTTGAACTAATCAGGAATATCTCCTAGGCATCATCAACAAGTAAGAGGCAATGCTAACTAGCTTAGAGAGGGTAAGTGATTTGCATAACATCACACAGCCAGTAAAACTGCCATGTCCAGTGTTCTTTACTGATATAAGCATGGGTAGAGCCTTCAATAGTTTAACAAGATTAGAATATCAAATCATTGGATTGTGTCAGTGAACAAGATAAAAATTACAGGAAATGAATCAAAGGTCATTCTTTTCGTGAATTCTGAGGATTATGACTGATAACTGCAAATGGAGCTTTTACATTTAATGTTGCCTAGTGGTTTAAAAAGAAACAACTTCTAAATATTTTGTAGGTAAACAGCTAAAATAGTGTCCATAGACAAATACCAAAGTATAAGAAAAAATGAGAATTAAAACATTTCTTTATTTTTTCCCCATGGTGCTTCATATCTGCACCACAAAGGGGTAACTTTGTTTCAACTCTACATGTAAAGCCCTCAACAAATAGTTTGACTTTTGGATTAAATTTCAATTGTGTGTATCACAGAATTCTATAAATCCTATACAATTCCTCAAGTGTACTATGAATACTTCTAAATGCCAAACATATTGGGGAAAAATGTAAGCTAAAATGGTACTGCTGTATATTTATCTGCTCTAGGCCACTTTGAAAAAATTTATCAGAATTCTGTGGTAAGAAAATGAAAAGAACAAATCATAGCCAACAGAAGTAAAACATGCTGGAGCTTTGATTGATTAGACTCACGGTCATACACAAGAGAGGCTTTCCCTCAATATTCACTCAGAGAACATTAATAAAAACATAGCATAGGAATGGTCAGCTGTAGACGGCTACCAACACATAAAGAAAACACAGGTAACTCTTCTACAGGTATTGCCACCACCATGACTGATCTTTTTCTTCCAGGGCAGTCAGGACACACACCCCACCTCTTGCTGTTTTCCAGTATTCTCTGCAGTTTATAAGTGCTCTCCAAAAGGCCTGCATTCATGCGTGGTGGAACAAATCTTACATGTACTTACAACATAAGTTCAGTGATTTGGATTTCTTATGATTCTCTTCCTCCTCGACTGCACTTCTTTATTTTCTACCCACTACATGCCAATTCATGGCTTGTTAAACTTTAGCATGCATCAATATCCCCAGGAAAGTTTGTCAAAACACAGACTTCAAGGCCCTACCTAGAAATTGTGATTCAATATGTCTGGAGTGTCAAGAAATTGCATTTCATTTACTACAAGTGATATTGATGCTACCAGTCCACCAGCCATACCTTGAGTGGTCCTGCTGCAGCCATTTGCCACAGCAACAGCATCACCATCACCTCCAAGTGTGTCAGAAATGCAGAATCTTGGGCCCCACTACAGATCTACAGAATGCATTGCTCAAACAATATCATGGGGTGAAATCTGTCATTATTAGAGAATACACAGCAGTGACTCTGTAAGTCTCTAAGACCTGTGTTCATTTTCTTGCCTCTAGGTTAGGCCTCTGTTGTTAAATATAGTTCTTGAGTGTATGTGCTAGTTTCCAAAATTAGTCAGAACACTTATTGCTCCTCCCATCAAGAGGTAGAGTCCATTTCCTCATTTCTGGCCGTGTGATTGGCTTGAATTCAAGAATGTGTGAAAATTGGCACTGAGAAAATTACAAAACAAGGCCTCAAGGAAGAAGCCTTGAAGCTTCTTTTCTTGCTGTTCTAGGGACCTCTGCCACTGGTACCATGTTAAGAAGCTGACACAAAAGCCTTTAGGTTGCATAACCCATGGACACAGACAATCGTGTGGTGAAGACCTGGAGGGAAGGAGGCCCAGGGTGGGGGGGTCAACAGAAGAAAAAATGGCACATTTGTAATACTTTCAACAATAAAGATAAATTATTTTTAAAAAATAAAGTCTTTAAGTTATTGTGGAACATATGACCCTCAGTCAACAAAGAGTCAACCTGCAGAAGCAGAGCTAGTCCACTGGCAACTGACGTTAGACACATGAGTGAATCCAGCCAAGTCCAACAGGAGTCCACAGAGCTGAACCCAGCCTCCATAGCTAAGCCACAAAAAGCATGAACTAAATAAATGGTTGTTTATTTTTGCCATTAAGATTTAAAGTGGTGCCCAGCTGGTTGTGGCTCAGTGGTTGAGCATTGACCTAGGATCCAGGAGATCACATTTCAATTCCCGGTCAGGGCATGGGCCCGGGTTGCAGGCTCGATCCCCAGTCAGGGTGTGAGGGAGGCAGCCGATCAATGACTCTCTCATCATAGATGTTTCAACTCTCTCTCCCTCTCCTTTCCTCTCTCTAAAATCAATAAAGATATATTTTAAAAATATATATTTAAAGTGGTTTATACAATAAAAAGATACTGATACATGCTTCTTCTTGAAAAATTTTTTTGAGACCTATAAACTCTAACTAAAAGAGAATTGTGAGAGAGCAAGCTCTGAAATGTCACCTAGTTTAACTTCATGGCTCTTTTTTTCTCCACTAGGCCAGAAATAATCACTGACAATAGATCAAAGACCAAACTCTAATTCCTCTAACAAATAAAACAAATAACAACCAAAACAGCCCCAGTTCTTAGGTCTATAAATCAAAAAGGGGAAATACTGTCTCTGAATATGATCCTGGAAGATATAGAAGAATTAGTGTTGGTATCTTAGGAACTCTAAGTCCACGACCCTGAGATAGCCTCGGGAGTGGCTGAACTACAAGCAATCACACCTCTACTTCCTTTGTCTCTCTTCAACCCCAGAGGACTTGTGAAGTCTCACTCATATATTCAGGTTGGTTTGGGAAATTTAGCTTCAGTGCTAGACATGTTTCTCCTATAAGATAGTATTAAGTATAAAAAGATACCAATTTTTCTCCAATTTCTTGTATTAGCAAAATTACTACCAACATTCTAATGAATGTGTATGTTTTTCTAATTAGAAAAACTAATGTTGGAGTTAATTTAGTAGTATAAACAGATAGAAACAACTAAGAAAAAAATCTAAATAACAGTAATGATAGAAAACTAACTTGAAAAAAATTTACAAATAATCTGAAGCTACTAAAATTAAATCAATATAAAACTTGCATATAAATACACAGATTAGCCCTGGCCAGTGTGGCTGTTTCTTGGTGCACCATCTGTATACCTAAAGGTGGCTGGTGTGATTCCCAGTCAGGCAGCCAATTGATGTTTCTCTCTCACATTGGTATCTCTCTCTCTCTTTATTTCTCCCTTCCTCTCTCCAAAAAAAAAAAAAAAAAATCAATAAATAGACATATTCATGTGAAAAACAAGGCTAGAAAATAGGCCCCATTCTATATAAGAATTCAACATACCATAATGTATCATAAATCAGTAAATTCTATAAAATGTTAAAAAATATTAAAAAGTTATACTAAGCAGTATTGATGCTTAAGTAGACAGAACAGAACAATGGAAAATAATATAATCCAGAACAAGCCCAATTCAGTATATGTTCAACAAAACTGGCATTTTACATAAGTCGATAAAAGATGATTTGGTTATTAATCAGTGTTTAGACAATTGGGTTGACATCTGAAAAACATTAAGTTATTTTCCATCATGTCTTACACATAAAATATAGTCAAATGATCGAAGTTCAAATATTAAAAGAAAAACATATATAATGAAAAACCGTAATAATTTTTCATTATTTGACTGGAAAAAAAGTTATAAAGTATAACAGTAAAATCAGAAGAGCCATTAAAAATATAATACAATAAACTCCACAATGAAATCTGCATTGTAAAACATAGCATAAATAAAATACAAGAGAAAGAAAACAAACTTGAAATATACAAAATTTTTTTCCACAGAAAAAAATTAAAATGGCTCGTAATTATATGTAAAGATATTAAAATCTCATTCATAACTAAATAAAAATGAAACAAGATATTTGTTTTGTTTCATAGGATAAGCAAAGATGAAAAAGCTCCATTATTCAATAAATATAGGGAAACATGGGAAAGTTAACTGGTATAACCTCATAGGCAGCAATTTAAAAAAAAAAAACTATCAAAATTTCAATCTATACACCCTTTCACTCAGAGTTTTAATTTATATCCTAATATTCCTTTCCTTAGGACACAATTGATTAATAGAGAATGAATACAAATGGGCGATTCATTAAAAAAGGAAATCCAGTGAGCGAATATGTAATAAAAATAATTCAACTGAATTTGTAATCGAAAAAATAAAAATTAAGGTATTAATACAAGCATACCTAGTTTTATTGCACTTCTGCATTTTTTACAAATTGAAGGTTCATGACAACCCTGCATCCAGCAAGTCTATCTGCAACATTTTCCCAACAGCATTTGCACACTTTGTGTCTGTGTTTGGAGGTGCCAAAACCACGCCCATGTAAGACAAAGAATTTAGTCGATAAATGTCACGTGTCTTCTGACTGCTTCATTACCTGCCGTTCCCCCATCTTTCTCCCCTTCCTCAGGCCTGCCTATTCCATGAGACTCAACAATATTGAAATTAGGCCACTTAATAATCCTACAATGACTCCTAAGGTTTAAGTTAAAGGAAGAGTGCATGTCTCTCATATTAAATCAAAAGCTAGAAAAGATTGAACCTAGTGAGGAAGGCATGTCAAAAGCAGAGATCGGCTGAAAGCTAAGCCTGTTGCACCAAACAGCTGAGTTCTGAATGCATAGAAAAAGCTATTGACCCAAATTAAAAGTACTGCTCCACTACTGAAAGTGAGACAGTCTTATTGCTGATATGGAGAAAGTTTTAGTGGTCTAGGTAGCAGATCAACCAGCCACAAGATCCCCCTAAGCAAATACCTAACCCTGAGCAAGGCCCTAACGCTCTTTAATTCTTTGAAGGCTGAAAGAGGTGAGGGAGCTGCAGAAGAAAAGTTTGAAGCTAGCAGAGGTCAGCTCATGAGGTTTAAGGAAAGAAGCCGTCTCCGTAACATAAAAGTGCAGGGTGAAGCAGCAAGTGCTGATGTAAAATGCTGCAAGTTATCCAGAAGATCTAGCTGAGATAATTAATGAAAGTAGCTACACTAAACAACATATGGCCAATGTAAATGAAACAGGCTTCTATTGGAAGAAGATGCCATCTAAGAATTTCATAGCTAGAAATGTCAATGCCTGGCTACAATGCTTCAAAGAAAAGGTTGTCTGACTCTCTTATTAGGGGCTAAGGCAGCTGGTGACTTTAAGTTGAAGCGAATATTCAGTTAGCATTCCAAAAATCCTAGGGCCCTTAACGATTGTGATAAATCTACTCTATAAATAGAACAACAAAAGCTGGATGACAGCACATCTGTTTACAACATGGTTCACTGAATATTTTAAGCCCATCAATTGAGCACCTCCAATGATTTAGATTATTATGTTTCCTCAATTATTTTCACTACTTGGCCCCATTTTCTCCCTCTCTTCTTGCTTCCTTTCTTATTTTTCAACAGTTTGGGTTTTATTTTTTTTCTTAACTTATGTATTTTTCTCCATTTTAATGGGACTTTGAAGGTAGGTGAGATAGAGAAATATTCTCAATCTAGTACCTTTATAATTCTATGTACCTTTCTTAAATTACTTACCACAGTGTGTTTTATATTGTGCTTATGTATGTGCATGTATGATCTAGCATATCATAAGTTTCCTTGACCCTTCTGACTCATTAATCATTAATCACAACACCCCACAGAACATTGACAAAAAACTTTCTGCTCACTAAATACTAATTTCCAGGTCCTCCAAATTTTATCTTTAAAATATATATTTTTTCTAATATATGTTTATTGATTTCAGAGAGAGGAAAGAAGAGGGAGAGAGAGAGATAGCAACATCAATGATGAGAGAGTCATTGATCGGCTGCCTCCTGCACGCCCCAGACTGGGGATCGAGCCCACAACCCAGGCATGTGCCCTGACCAGGAATCGAACCCTGATCGCCTGGATCCTAGGTCGACGCTCAACAGTTGAGCCACGCCCGGCCTGGCTCTAAACTATTTTTATATTTAGTTATTTCAGTTCATCTTTCTTACAATTTTCAAACACTGATCACCTCTTTCTTGAGACATTTAAACAGTCTCCACTGGTGCCATCAATTCCAGTCTTTCTTTTCTCCAATCCCTCTTATATAGTGCTGCCAAGTTTAATAATCCTGAAACTCAGCCCTAATTATATTATTTATTTGTTCCAAAGTCACTATGACTTATGATGTTAATTCCAAAATATAGCCTAATATCTAAAGTCCAGCAAACTTTTCCAACTTAAGTTCTTAAGGTTGCCCTGTAGCGTGTCTTGCTAATGAAGTTCTTTCTTCTCCTTGAACCTCTCTCGCACACCCTGCCTTGCTCATTTGCATGTGTACAAATTCTGCCCAGCTCTCAAGTGGAGTTCAAATGCCACCGGCTCCATAAAACTTTCTCATCTCTCCAGTGACCTTTCCCTTCTCTGAACCTACATAACTCCTTATGAGTATTACTGCTATAATTTTTCCTTTTATGAATTTTTAAAGTTTATAATTATTATAGCCAC
The DNA here is from genome assembly GCF_964146895.1 of Miniopterus schreibersii. Taxonomy (NCBI): domain Eukaryota; kingdom Metazoa; phylum Chordata; class Mammalia; order Chiroptera; family Miniopteridae; genus Miniopterus; species Miniopterus schreibersii. The sequence goes on along the minus strand of NC_138106.1, from coordinate 61,012,318 downwards.
TCTTGAAAAAAACAGGCTTCTTGTAAAAAAAAAAAAAAAAAAAAGATTCTGAGTCACTATTTGTACTTATTATGCCAGTTAACAGGAACTCATAGGGTTAAAAATTATTTTTATAGAAGTAAAAATAAAATCATATATCTATGATTCACATTAATAAATGGAATAGCTCAGCTAGAAATTATTAAAAGCCAGGTAACCCAAATTTTATTAATCATTGGCCTCCAAATTATTCACTTTCCACTTTTAATAAAATATGCATATTAGAAACAAAAAGAAAAAAAAACTAGGAGGGAAATTAAAGAAGCCAATTTATGAACTGGTCTTCTTTTGAATAACAAAATAAAATGTACTTCTCTTTGCATGTAGTAGGCTCCTAGATGACACAATCTTTTGTTATCCACAGATAAATATATCTCTGTTTATTCACATGTGTGTGTTTCTCCTCTCAAATACAGGCTATATATTTGTATTATAAATATGTAATACAAAATAGAATTTTATTTAGTCATTGAAATTACCCAAGAAATATACTATGAAATCTTCCAGCATAATTCTTAGAACATACTGCTAAATAATTGTTGACCATTAATGGAAATTCCTCATTAATTCCTCTTTACTTTTTTAAAAAGCAACATATTATAAACCATATATCTGAGCCAAAGATTAAGATTAAAGTTATTAGATTCCACCAAAAATGGGTTCTTGTGGCCATTGGCCTAAGTTCAATTTGGTGACATAGGAGCCTCCTGAACTCACCTCTTCCCCTGGACACACTGAACCTCCAGCTGCACATGGAGCAATTAACTCAGAAAGAAATACCAAAATTATCTGAGTGACTCCTGCACATTGGATAAATGAGAAAATACCCACATCAGTATGTCTAGGAAAGGCAAAGACATGCTCTCACCATAAATCCCACCCTTGGCACAGCACCATACAATAAAAAGGAAGCTCCCAACTCCCAGCTTCCCCCAGAGGAATAAAGAGCTTGGACCCTACACCTATTGCCCAAACTTGTAAGATTCCCAATTGAGGGACTAGCTCCCAAAACAACTAATTCTGAAAGGCAATGGTGCTTGCACCCAGGAGATCTACAAGACTATATGTGAGACAAAGACACTTCTCTAGGGGCTCACCAGGACTCACAGTGGCTATTTCCCCTCCCTAGGGCTCAGTGCAAAAGAAGCAGACAGAAACAACCACGTTCCACTCTTTCCCTAAAATACACTTATTTGCACACTTAAAGAATTGCTGTCTGAGCATCAGGCTTCTAATTTAGCACATATCTTGAAACAGGCTGTGATCCAACCCAAAGACCAGAGAAGCCTCCTGACACCTCTCAGTCTCTCCCTCTAGCCTGCTCCAAGTCACCAATATCTCCCTGGAGGAAGCTTATACATATGCCTGGCACCCTGGCCTTTGTGGTTGCTCCACAAAGGACAAGCCTCAGGATCACAAGCCTCGGATTATAAAAGAGGTTTGCATTCTCAAGTCCCACAGTGCTGCAGCAAAACATAAACAGTTATTAATGGTGCAGGAGCACCCCTCACCACCACCGTGGCTACATACTGGGTCCAGCATAGACAGTCAAGCAAAAAAAATCACCTCCCAGTTTTTCCATTTATTTTATTTCCATTTATTTTAAATGTAAATAGACTAAACACTCTAATCTAAAGATATAAAGTACCTGCATGGGTAAGAAAATAAGACCCAACTATGTGCTGCTTGTAAGAGGCTCACCTCAGCTTTAAGGATACATACAGACTGAAAATGAAGGGATTAAAAAATGTATTCCATGCAAATGGAAAGCAAAAGAAAGCCAGAGTAGCTCTACTTAAATCAGGCAAAAATAGACTTTAAGTCAAAGGCTGTAATAACAGACAAAGGACGTTATATAATTATAAAGTGACCAATTAAAAAAGAGAATATAACATTAATAAATGTTTATATACCCACATAGGAGCAAGTAAGTATATAAAGAAATATTAACAGGCCTGAAGGGAGAAATAGACAGTGATGCAATAATAGTAGGGGACTTCACACCCATTTTCAACAATGTATAGATCATCCAGACAGAAAATAAACATAGAAACATTGAACTTAAACTACAGATGGACTTAGATATTAACAGGTCGTGGTATCCAAAAGCAGCAAAATACGCATTCTTCTCAAGTGCATATAGAAAGTTCTCCAGAATAGATCATATGTTAGACCATGAAACAAGTCTTAATAAATTTAAGAAGATTGAAATCATATCAAGCGTCTTTTCAACAAGAGTATAAAACTAGAAATCAAGAATTATAAGAAGAAAATAAAAATTCACAAAAAGTGGAGAGTAAACAACATGCTACTGAACAACAAATTGGTCAAAAAACAAAACAAAAGAAAAATAAAAAAATTATCTTGAGACAAATAAAAAGGAAATTCAACACAACAAAAATTATGGGATGTATGGAAGTTTATAGCAATAAATGTTTACATTAAGAAAGATCTTCAATAAACAACCTAACTTTACACTTCAAGGAAATAGGGGGGAAAAAAACAGTCTAAGTACAAAATTAGTAGAAAATAGTAAAAACAAATAAAGTAAAAATAAATAAAAAAAATTAAAAAGACAATAGAGAATATCAAAGAAACAAAGAACTGATTTTTAAAAAGCTAAACAAAATAGACAGACTCTTAGTTGACTCAATTAAAAAAAAAGAACGCTAAATAAATAAAATCAGAAATGAAAAAAAAAGATATAACTGATACCACATAAATACAAAGGACCATAAGAGACTATTATAAATGATTATGCACCAGCAAATTGAACAACCTAAAAAAGGGATGCCTTATTAGATCAACTGAAACTGGCATGTATTGTTGGCAGAATGTAAAACTGTACAGTCATTTTGGAAGAATTTAACAGTTTCTTATGAAACTGAATACACTTACACAGGACCCAGCAATCCCACTCCTTGGTCTATACTAAGATAAATAAAAACAGATGTCTACACAAGACCTATATGAGAATGTTTGTAGCTCCATTTCTAATAGCTGAAAGAAGAAACAGCCCAACTGCGGAATGAATAAGCAACTTGTAGTGCATCTGAACAATAGAATACTACTCAATAAAATAATTAACAAACTACCGATATACACAATAACATGTGTGAATGTCTAAAGCTTTATTCTAAGTGAAATGAGCCAAATTCTGCAGGCTACATACTGTATGATTGCGTTTATAAGGTGTTCTGGGCTCAAAAAGACAACACTGTGAAGAGTTACCAGATCGGTGATTATAGGGACTGAGAATGAAGTGAATGCAGTGGGGCAGGAGAGGCTGCTGAGTAGTGGAAATGTCCTGCATCATCACTGTTGTTATTAGTTTGCTAGAGTTGCCTTAACAAAATTCCACAGACTGGTGGGTTTATACAACAGGAATTTCTTTTCTCACCGGCCTGGAGGCTGGAATTCCAAATCAAGATGCTGGCAGGACAGGTGTCCTCTGAGGCCCCTCTCATTAGCTCGCAGATGACCTCTCTCCTGCTGCCTGGTCACATGCTTTCTCTCTGTGCAGGGACTATATGATGGCTTTTGTGTGCCCAAGTTTTGTCGTCTTAGGAAGACACTAGTCATACTGGGTTAGGGCCCATCCATATGACCTCATTTAACCCTAATTATCTCCTGAAAAGCCCTATCTCCAAATATAGTCATATTCTGAGGTACTGGGTCTTAGGGCTTCAACATATGAATTGGGGGTGGGGAAGTGCTCACAGTTCAGCCCATAATAATTATGGTGATAGTTCCACAACTATATGCATTTCACAACTCATCAAATGTATGCAGTTGTATAACTGCTGTAACTGTATACTATAATGTGTGAAACCATGTATCTTTTAGAGCTTATGCTTTTTGATGTTTTATTAAATTTATCTTATTGTTGAAAGTATTACAGATGTCCCCTTCCCCCGCCATTGACCCCCTCCACGATATGTTGTTTTTATTTTCATTTAGTTCAAAATATTTTCTCATATCAACTCTATCTAATTGTGAACACTTAAAAGGGTGAATTTATTGTTTAAAAATATAATACTATTAACTCAATACACCTTATTTTTTTAAAAAAAAAAAAGGAAATGGGTATTTTTTAGTTTGGTGTTTATACAAATTTTTAACTAACACATTGATGCAAATGTCTAATAAAGTCATAAATGAGTTAGGATTGTTCTGTAGAAAATCTTGAGAGCTTGGTAACTTTTACACAATGAATGGCATTTTCCTGCAGTCTTTCTATTTTGTAAGAAAAAAAATAGACAATGAGTTGTAACCTATTGCTAGATGTTTGCATTTATCTTTTAGAAGTAGCTATTGAAAATGCAACTATTGAAAAACCATCGGAGCCCTGTATAACTACAGTACATATTCCAAGGTCAGCCCATTCACCCAGAATGAACTGTGTTGAACATGAAAAATGCCAGTGAGCATTAACTGATACCATGCTATAATTCTTCAAATGCGTAAAGAGTGCATCATCTTAGAAATGACTGTTTTGAAAATATAAAAGTAACCTTCTACTAAAGTTTCTAGGAAAGATCTCAAATGACTCTCTTTTTTCTTCCATTTTTATTTGGGTAAGTTTTGGCAAATCTCTGCTAGAAACATCTGGTAGACACAAAAGATGATGCAGGTTTCCAAGAATAAGCTAGACCAGCTGGCTTGGGATGGGAGGACTGTTATTTTGATTTATGGAGGTCATGCTATATGAGATTAGCAGTGAATACCTCTATCACAGTATGTCTAAGTTAAAATTCATCCTCGCAGTTGTGCAAACAACTTAAATGTGCAAATAAATGATATAACTTCCCCATGTGGACATTTCTGCTAACACTAGCCTTGTCATTAAAATATTAAGCAACATATGGCAGACCTAAATATCAGTTACATCATTTATGCCAGGACACATTATTTTAAGACCTACAGAAAAAATGATACCTCTGGCAACTTCTTCGCAATGGATGTTCAGTCACAGTACTTTATGAAGATAAAAAAGAAAAACACTTCTTTTGTTGTTTCACTTTGACAGGCTGGTGGTGGTGTTAGCATCAGACAAGTGCTTTCACTGAGTAAATACATGTCCAGATTGAACACTATTGTTAACAGGAGAGATTTTCAGTGGACTCTCATAGTCCCACAGTATCCTTCTTGGGTAAATACATTGAACTCTGATCTAAAATGATATGGGGCCCAGCCGGGCGTGGCTCAGCATTTGAGCAACGGCCTAGGATCCAGGAAATCAGGGTTCGATTCCCGGTCAAGGCACATGCCTGGGTTGCGGGTTCCAGCCGATCAACAACTCTCTCATCATTGATGTTTCTATCTCTCTCTCTCCCTCTCTCTTCCTCTCTCTGAAATCAATAAAGATATATTTTAAAAATAAAAAAATTAAATAAATAAAAAGGTATGGGAGAAGCCTCTAAGACATCCAGCTGTTTACCATGCTGTAGTGAACAGCTGGGCTCCAGCCTAGACTCAACATAAGCATACAACTTAGTAATGATCTAACAAGGAAATATGTACTCAGAACACTTTGTATATATAGTGGATTTGGGAATATTCTCACTGAATACTTAAAAAAAATTAAGACAACAGGAATGAGAAACCCTTTTTATTTGTTGAAAATGCACATAAGAGAGTTTCAATTTTTTTTTGTCAACTGGTAAAAAATATATTTTCCCCATGAAGTATTGACACTGAGAGAGAAATGTCATTGCTTCCTGCAGTACCACCTCATGTCCTGGGTTTTCTTAGAAGAGAGAAGTCATATGTCAAGCAAAATATACTGTCACCCTGGTGACTGAGATACTATAGAAATGATTTCAAAAACAAGCATACTGTATGTGGCCTGGCAAACGACCAAACATTGCACATTCTTTCAGGAAATTATAAGCCTTGCCTTCTATAGAATACTTGAATCCAATAAAAGAAAATGATATGTTTCTAGACAAAATCCTTTAGTACAGCGTGTCTCAAACTTTACTGTGCATAAAAGTCACAAGGGAGTATTTATAATGTAGATGCTAATTCAGTAGTTTTAGGGAGGGGCCCAAGACTGGATTTCTCACAAACTCTCAAGTGATATCGACGCTGGTCTTCAGATGCTCATTGAATAGCAAGGCTTTAGAATATTCTACACCGACAGCTGAACACTGTCTAATCTATAATCCATGCAGGCAGTAGCATTCTATTAGTGTCGGTGAGGTTTTGTTTTTAAGAAAAAATATTGGAAAATATAGCCTACTCACTTGAAAAGTGTGGGCTTGGGAACTGAAGGTTGGGATGAAGAGCTTGAGCAAGGTTGAATCTCAGAGCCTAGGACCAGCGGTGAAAGCTGTGGCTATGAAAACTAAATAGCCACAGTTCGTCCCCCAGCCTTTTCTCTTCTTTTCATGGTTGAATATAACTTAATCTTTATCTCCTTCTATACTTCTGTACTGACGCTCGATATTCTTTTACCGATCCATGTATTAGTTTTCTAGGGCTGTCATACTAAGAACAGCAGACTGGGAGGCTTATCCAAAAATTTGTTTTTTCCCAGTTCTGAAAACTAGAAGGCCAAAAGTAAGATCTCAGCAAGGCTGGTTTCTTCGGAGGCCTCTCCTTGGCCTGTAGGCGGCTGCCTTCTCACTCTCTCTCCACGTGGTATTCCCTCTGTCTGTATCCATGTCCAATCTCTTCTTCTTATAAGGCCTTGATTAGGGCCTAATCTAATGACCTCGCTTTAACTTCATTACCTCTTAAAGACCCTGTTTTTAAATACAGTGACATCCTACGTACTGGGGGTTAAAACTTCAGCTTATGAATGTTGAAGAAACACAATTTATCCCATAACAGTGTGTATAATTATAGATAACTACGAACTTATATAATTGGTACATAAGCATACACACACACTTCTTTATATGGATACACTGAGTTATGCTGACCAAAACTAATTAAATTAAAACTAAAATATAATTAAAAAGTGACATCAGAGTTTTCGCCGTTCTCCCGGTCTTGGTGCCTAAAATGAGGAACTTGAAGGGTTGGTCTACTTGATATACAAAGAAGTAGAAAACTGGAGGCTTCAGGTGACACGGCCAATCTTCCCCCCATGTTCGTGTGAATCCCCATCCCAAATCTCTGAGTCCCAACTCCACTTAATAGTTTACCATCTCACTTAGGTTTCGAGAAATAAGACATAGCGGTTCATAATAATACTAAGATTATTATTGGCTTATTTCGCTGCCTTAATATTTGCTCGGATGCTGCAAAAGCAAGAGTGGGTGGAACTGCTGATGCCTAAGCACAAAACAAAGCGGTGGCACCAACTAGAATTAGCAGTCATTAACTACATTCTGTACTGCTACACACTTGCAGTAAAAACATCAGCTTCACTTAAGAATGTCCTTAATGAAGCAGTAAAGATGATTAGTTTTAGTTTGTCCCAACCCTTGACTGCATGACTTTTTAAATATAAATCACTTTTGTTGTACACTGACATATGATGGCTGTCTCAAAGATAAACTTGAGCAATTGCTGGAGTTGTAAGCTGAACTATCTGCTTTCTTCATGGAGCCCTAGGTTTACTTGGTTGTTCCAATTTGGGCTTTTGGCAGGTAGTTTCTCAAAAACGACCATAGTGAGTCTGACACTTCAAGAAAACAACTGACAATATTTGTTAGCAAGAGTAAAATTTGAGCTTTCAAGCCAAAACCAGAATTTTGAGAAATTTATGTCTGTCTCTATGAGTTTAACAGCTTTTCAATACAGAAAGACTTTTTTAGTGAGATTAACAAATGTTACTATTTAACAATGTATACTAAAATGTTACATTTGGAAACCTGAATAATTCAGTGGACCAACAATTTCCAACTGACAAATGCATGATGTTACAAAATCAAGCGTGGTCGAATATGCAAAGGGTAGTCTAATAATTTTAATTTAATGGAGTTGAAAAGTTCATTGATAAGGTTTCAGTTCCCACATTGCAACTAACCTTTAAGAAATGACCACATGTAGAGTGAGGAATGTGAAGAAAATATTCAGAATTTTCTAACTTTATACCTTTGTAATGCTGGATTTGCTTTCTTTACTGGAACCAAAACAACACATCACACCAACTAAATGCAGAGTCAGATACGTAAATTCAGCTGTCTTCTATTAAATGAAATGTTAAATAAATTCAAAAAAATATAAAATAATGCCACTCCACTAATTTGCTTTTGCTTTGGAATATAGAGTTATTTTCATAAAAATAGTTTTTATATTAATATGTAATAGACTAAGTATTGTTATTATTAAATGACTTAATAAATATTTAAATTTGCTCAATATTAATTTCTAATGCGGTATATATCAATGACTATAATCCACACAAATAAAAATCTTTGCTATCTTCCATACTTTTTAAGTATAAGGGTCCTAAGACAAAAAAGTTAGAAAACCACTTCCCTAGCCATGCACTCTTTTATTCTGCCGGGGATTCTGCACAAACCCCTAGGGAGCCACCACCCATCTTATGATGTGAGCAAGACCAAGCACGGACTTCAGGATCATTCCCGAGGAAACCTTCATTCTCCCTCCCTGAGCCTGCTCTGCCTGCGGGCAGGCGTTTCCTCGGCAGAAAGCTTCCAGCGCAGCACTGGGACATGAGTCAAAAAGATTGTGAAGGAAGAGAGTTGTCCTCTGCTGGGTCTGCCTTCACTGATATCATCATCATCATCATCATCATCATCATCACCACCACCTACCACATCCATTTGTACGATACCCATCGCTACTGCGTCTTGTACCTTATATGTCAGGCACCGTGACAGTGCTAAGTACTTTAAGGATTACCTCATTTGCCTGGCCTGTGTGGCTCAGTGGTAAGCATCGACCTAGGATCCAGGTGATCAGGGTTCGATTCCCTGTCAGGGCACATGCCTGGGTTGTGGGCTCGGTCCCCAGTCGGGGGCATGCAGGAGGCAGCCGATCAATGACTCTCTTATCATTGATGTTTCTCTCTCCCTCTCTCTCTCCATTCCTCTCTCAGAAATCAATAAAGATATATTGGGTGGGGGGGCGGGGGGAAGAATTACCTCATTTAATCTTCACCAAAATCTTAGGAGCCAGACAGTACACTGTTTCCCCTTTACAGATGGGAGGTTGAAACTGAGAGGTTAGGTAAATAACTCAAGGGCTCAGCTCAGTTGGGTGATCTGGAATTTAATTAAACCAGAGTCTTAACCACTCAAAACAGAAGCTCCACTGCTTCCTACCAAGTTTATGTTCAGGGAGAATAGTGAACACCATCCCAAGGTGCCTCCCTTGCTACTTTGTTTCTGTCAAATCCCCATTTTCTTGAGAGTTAGGGTAGGAAAAAGGGTTGCATTCAAAAACAGTTTACAACTTTGAGAATTTATTCTGGGAGACATCTTGTTAGGATAGAAGTAGCTTTATTTTGAATGATTTTTTAAAAAATGGGTTTGTTTGTTTACATACTATTATTGTAAATAAAACCCATTATTTTAAATGCCTTCAACTTGCTAATAAAAAGCAGCAGAAAAATTTACCTGGTAAGAGCTTCTTCCCCAACACAAAATTTGAGGAGGTCTTGATCATTTGGAGTCCTATATGAGAGATTCTAGGGTACATAATGGAAAATGTCTTTACCATTTCTCAAGAGGTAAAGAAATGTTTGCATGGCCATTTCTTATAGCAACCCTCTATAGAAGCTTAGAGCATAACATTAAATCATATATCCCTGAAAGTATTTCTATAAGGAACTCAGCTAACATCACTCAGGTATGGTATTCTGGCTGACCTAGCTTGATACATAGAGACTCAGTTTAGAAATCCCAGAGAAATAGTCAGTATGTTCTCAGCTTCCATTATTATATCTCAACAGAGCTAATGGCAAGTGTTGGCTCACAGTCAACTCTTCATTAGACTTCTTGACATTGCCTGAAGAAGTGATATTGTTTTGTTTACTAGAAAGAAATATTATGCTTTAGATGCCAAAAATTCAGGCAGTCAGTAAATCTGTTTTAAAAATTTAGAAGCCTGTCATATTCCCAGCATGGAGAACATCCTAAACTACACCTAGGCAAGTTTCAGACATGAGCTTGAGGTTAGCCTCATTTCTTTTTTCTCTCAGAGGGCTAGACACTGAATGTATCTAAACCCCCCTCATAGACAAGCAATAGCTCTGGACCCTGAGCCTGAGTGTGGGTGAGACTGGCCCTGAAGCGGCAGGCTATAGAACTTAAGATGGTGTGACAGACAGTGCCCAGCGTAAAACACAAAGAGCCACTTGGTTTCCATCAGAGGGAGCTCAGTAGAGAAGCAGAACCCTGTGAGAAGTCAGTAAGACAGAAGACAAAGTTACAAGCATTGAAAATGGTCTTCTGAGCTATAAGTAGGATATGTTGAGGTCAGGGTCCATTTTCTAATGTCTCCAGATCCAGTGTAGTTGGAAAAAAAAAAGTTGTAGTTATGACAAGCCTGTTCGAACAAAATCTGATCAAGATCTGAAAGGAATATTCAGTTGAAACCATAACTACCACCATTGCTATCAAGTTGTTATTGGTTTTTTTCTTCAGGGAAATATTGAAATTCAAATCCATTCCAGAATAAAATTTTATTAGATAGGTTAAGTTAAAAATTATGAACTTCAGGTATCTTTTAATTGCTCTTCCTTACTATTAGCAGGAGGAAATTTGAGGCTATACAATAGAGCAATGCTTGCTATATTAGTGTCCTATTGCTGCTATAGCAAATTACCACAAATTCAGTGAATTAAAACAATACAAATGTATTACCTTACATTTTTGGAGGTCAGAAGTATGACATGAGCATCACTGAGCTAAAATCAAGGTTTCCTGCATTCTTTTCTGGAGGCTCTAGAGAAGATCCCATCTTCTTACCTTTTTAGGCTGCTCCATTGACTTCCTGCCCCCTTATTTACTTCCAAGGGTGCTTGTGATTTCACTGGGCTCACCTGGATAACCCAGCAAGCCCTGCCCATCTCAAGATTAATGGATGAGCCACTGTAATAGAATCTGCTACCTCAATTCTTCTTGCCATGTAACAAAATATACTCTCAGGTTTCAGGGATTAGGATGTGGACATTATTGCAAAGGCATTATTCAATCTACCACACATGCCAATAAAATTTACTTAATGATATCTTTCTAAAAATTAAAGTGAGGTCACATTCACAAACCAAAAGAGAGAGATTTGAAGGTATGTAAGAGCTTTTCACAATGCATTTTCTTCTTGACTCTATTAAAACAAACCTTTCAATATGATAGGAATGCTCTTTACCTTTGTCAGACAAACTAACAAATTCAAGCTTATTTTAAGAATATACAAAGTATAGAGTTAATATAAATGTTATAATTAATTCATGTCGAGATCATACATATTAATCAGTAGATAGTTCCTGACTGTATATAAATAAATTTCGGAAAAACTCTTATACTTGTTAACATAGTTTTATACATTTTGTATTATAAACAATCCCTGTATTTATTTATTCAGGGTGTCAGTAGTCAATGAATTATATGTATACAATCATTATAGAAGATAATATGTCAAGATTCAATCTTAAAATATGCTGAAAAAGATGTTAGTATTACATTCTGTGAGAATATTTAGAATAAAATAGCATTCTAATTTGGGGTAAATAAAGGACTTTTCATTAACATAAAGTATACTAAACTTTGAGTTCATCCGGAGGAAAATAGCATAAATATGGTCCAATCCTCTGTGTTGAGACTGAGAAATTGTTTTGAAAAAGAATTTTTTTCCTCGAGTCCTTTTCAACTTTAAAATTTTTAAATCAAGGAAAATCAAGCTATAAGAAAATCCTAGAATTTAGAAAATGCAAATGAATGTAGAATAAAACTGTAAAACCTAGAGAAATAATATGCCTAGTTATCATTAGATAATTTCAATCAATCATTTATTTTAAAAATAGAAATCCCTTGAGAAATAACATTCCTTATTCTACCATCAGTATTGGATTGAAACTGATGGATGAGGACTCCCAATGATTTAATTTAATTTTTGAATAATAACCTACTTATCAAAGGATTTTAACCTAATATATACACAAGGTATGTGTGACTTCATCTGAATGCCATCTGAGGTGTCTCTCTAACTTTGTCAATTATTTTCATTATATTTTCTTTTATCTTTTTTCAATTTCCTGAAAGTCTTGATCAAGAAATGGGGTGGGGTGGTGCAGTTTAAGCATACAGCAAGCAAAATTAATTTATCAATCATTACTTCTAAAGTACCACTGGGAGGATTTGTCATAATTCCTCAAACTGAGAATGTTACTTGCAAAAGTAAAGTCACCATTTCTCTATCTTAATCTTCTATCCTTTGGTCAAACTCGGGGACAACAATATGGAAGACAAGATTAAGATATGGAGATTGTGGTCATTTTCAACTTTGACTAAACTATCCATTCCTAAAATTGAACCAAACCAAAAAAAAGATAATTATTATTAAGAAATAATGCATTAGGCTTCTTGTTGGATTGAACCCTCTAGATTTATCTTACAGACGATGTGTACTGGAGAGATACAATATTCAGTGCAAACTAGTAATTCATCACCTGACTCCCAACTGTACTTGCCAATATCACCTTCCTCACTTCAGTGTTTCAATTTCATTGGGTTTCCACCTTCTCTATGCAACCATGTGCTCAAGGAAGGTGACTTTATCCAGAGCCAAAATCCCTGCTCCCTTCCTCATAATCAAGCCAAAGACTATAATATGGACTTCATTAAAATTTCTCCTGTACTTAACATAACCCTCAAAATGAATGTGAACTTTGGAAGATCTAGAAAAGAATACATGAATCAAGTCAGTATAATCAACAGTGTTCGTTCACCCCTTCATTGTCACTAATCCTTTAAACTACCTTCCTCCTTTTATACACCTGTGTGTATCCCTGAGCCATAAACTCTTTTCTTAACCCTGTAATAGGACTAGGCACACAAAAGAGGCTGAGACACTTACTGTATTTCTTAAAAATATTTTAAGTTGTTTAATTTCTAACTCTTTCATTTCTAGCCAGTCTTTTTTCACAGAAACTGCCTAAACACCTACTAAAGCCTTTGGGAACTCTTGTTCTTACCAGGGCAAGGCCCTGAAGTGGCTTCATTTTGAAGACAAGAGAAGTGGGTGGGTCAGTTGACATATCCCTCTCATAACATAGTAGAAATGTGGGAAAATCTTACTTAAGTGAAAAGATGATGGCAGACACTTTTGTTGAGGAATTCCTTAATGAATAATGGTGGGTCTTTCGAGATGAGAAACATGAGGGTGCCTAGGATGCTAGAGCTGTAGTTCTCTACATGATAAAATGAAAGAAAGTATAAGATGAGGAGAGGAACCAAAAAAAGACAAAGAGGAAGGGGAACCCAATCAGCAGTCTACTAGTTACCTATCAAACCCTTCCAACATAGCCCTGGCTCAGTCCAGAAGAAAACTTTCAGGGATACACATTTCTGCTCTTTGTTTGCTGTGATTTAAGTAAAAATGCATAAAAAAGAGAGAACAGTAACAATAGCACCACAGCCTTTATTACTAAGGCCAGAAATCTAATCTTTAAGTACTGAATTCTAAGTATTTTTAAATAGAGAAAATAAGGTCATTACATTGAACATATCAACTTGGATAAAACCAGAATAGATAATATGGGATACAACAGGAAGGACATGGACTGAAGAAACAAAAGAACCAAAAAATACAATAAGAGATAACAGAACTGGACAGAAACATTACTATATTCACCAAGTAACCAAGAAATGATTTTGTACAGAAAAGCAGTACAGTATAATAAACTGATCACAGTGTTTGCCTTAGACCTAAAACAAGCCTGGAAACAAAATCTGACTCCAGCAAATCAGTGGTGTCACCTTTGGCAAAGATCTTATCCCCCTTGAACTTCAGTTTATCTACAGAAAGTAATATTTAAAAAGGGTTGGAGCATATTAGGAAGTTATTTCACCATTAAATATTTGGACTAATAACCAGATATCTGTAGATATATGTTATTTTTTACAAATTCGTATTTATAATCTGCTTCATATATTTCTATTTATACTAACACTCCAGTTTTATATAACTGATTACAATGTATTTATTGACTAATCCTTTTGTCCTCATTATACAATCCTAGCTAAAGAAGGACTTAAGCTCTTTCTAAGGAAAAGTAGTTAATTGTGTTATACTCAACCAATATCTCTTTACCCTGTTGTCCTAACTGGTTAGTTATATCCCTTAAATTTTATTTCATCACAGTGATCTGGATTTGCAGAAATAAAAATTTGAAGCATTTTGTATGTTCCTGACACAGTAAGTCTTAATAAATTATGTCATTTTGTATGCCACAGAAGACCCTTGAACAATGTTTTTGTTGAAATTGAACAAAACATTTACTAAAATATTTCATCCAGTTACAAATCTGCCCTTCTATAGGTTTTCATCTATAAAGGGTATGCCTCTTTAGTACAGGTTTGCTGGCATCAATTATCTGATAACAAGCTCTGACATTCTCTTTACAACGGAGACTTGTGCAATGAAAGAATAGAACATTAACTGCAGAGCTAGTGTTGAAATAAACCGATACTAACCTATATCATTTCAAATGAAATTGTTTCAGTTGCATGTGCATTTCTCAGCCTGCCTTGCCCTCCAGTATCCTTCACAATTCCCCTACCCTGGCTGTCAATTTAATTTATTAGATTTGATTAAAATCCTTTGATTTGCATTAAACATCTTTTGTTTGGTTTTTTTGGCTTGAGATTCTGTGATCATTGAAAAATGTTAATGTTATGTAGACCAGCCAAAATACTTTTGCTTATAAATATTGGATGTGCTAGTATTTTGCATGTTTTATACTTACGAATTTTAACATTTAACTGAGCACAGTATTATTTACTTTTATTACTCAATGAACTAGAAATAGAAATGTAAAAGTAATATAATGGTTGTGATTTTTTTTTTCTTTTTGAATTTATTGGCGTGACTTTGGTTAACAAAACCATACAAGTTTCAAGTGTACAACTGAACAAAATGTCATCTACACACTGCATGATGCACCTATAGGCCAAAGTAAAGTCTCTTTCCATCCCTGTTTAGCCCCCCTTTTCCCACCTTTACTTACCCTCCATTCTTTTTTCCCTCTGGCTGTCATGATACTGTTGTCTGTGTCTGTGTATTTTATATATATGTATACATTTTCAAATATTAAATATCAGTAATTAAGAAAAATATAAATATACATCTCATTGTGCTTAAGATAAGGGAACATGTCTTGAAAACAAAGCAATTTACCTGCTCACATTCAATTTGCCAAAAAATTTTAGTAAATTACTTTCCAAAGGATAACATCATTTATCTTCCATTCAGTTGTTATTCTCTTAAATGATTATTTTCATGTTGATAAAATTTCAATTTTTGGTCAACAAGTTGCCTTCATTCATTATCTACAATGTCCCTGAATCAGTTGTACAGCAGCAAGTGGCAAACTAGAGGCTTTGTAATATTCTTACATGAAGGTCTGTATATTCCTAGTAATTCATAATATTTTATATTTCTTCTCAACATCCTAATATTCAGCCCAAATTTTAAAAGAAAAGCCAATGGAACAAGTGTTGGAGAAAAGGGAACCCTCATTCACTTCTAGTGGGAATGTAGACTGGTGCAACCACTATGGAAAGCTGTCTGGCAATTCCAAAAAAAATTAAGAAAAGAGCTACCATAGGACCCTGTGGTGCCCAGGAGCAATTCCTCTCCTGGGCACCTCCCTGAAAAACTTGAAAACATGTATTCACAAAGATATATGCACCCCTGTGTTCACGGCAGCATTATTCACCGTGGCCAACACATGGAAACAACCAAAGTGTCCTTTAATGGAGGGCTGGATAAAGAAGATGTCATATGTGTACACAGTGGAATACTACTCAGCCATGAGGAAGGATGAAATACTTCATAACAACATGGACCTAGAAAATACTATGCTGCCATTTGCAACAACATGGATGGACCTTGAGAATATTATGCTAAGTGAAGTAAGTCAGTCAGAAAAAGCTCAGAACCATATGATTCCACTCATATGTGGGATATAAAACTGAAACTTGTGGACACAAATAGCAGTGTGGTGGTTGCCAGAGGGAAGGGAGTGGTAGGGGGCAGGGGTGAAGGGGGTCTTAATATATGGTGACGGGGTAAGACATGACTTTGGGTGATGGCCACACAGAGCAATACACAGACCTTGTAACATAGAAACCCACACCTGAAACCTATATGTTCATATTAACCATTGTCACCCCAATAAATTTAATAAAGTATTATTTTAAGAAAATAAAGAAAAAAGAAAAGCCAATGGAAGGCTATATTCTTTTCAACAGAATAATAAACAGTAACTTACAACAAAGTAAAAATTTCACAAATGCAGGTTATGTTTCCAAGTTAACTGCAACAAATATGATATAGATATATAAATACATAAATAGATACTCATTTCCTTTATCCTGTTTCCCCAAAATGTTCTCAATTTGGATGCACATGTTTTTCTGTGATTCCTAACTCACGGTGGGCTCAGCGCAGTACAGAGCAGTAATGTCTTCAGCTTCTTCCCATAAGGAAATCTGGAAAGGTCTAAATGGCTGCTCAAACAGGCAGCCTTGGGGAAGGAGGCCTCAGGACCATAGTGCACCACCAGATGCAGGGTGGCACTGTAGTAGCACTGAGGAAGTAGCCTCGGTTTCCAGGGAAAGGGTTTGCCCAAGCTTGTTTTTATTCTCTGTTCTTTCAAACCTCCAGGAGAGCTCAGGAGAGTGTTCCATCACTGGGTATTGATTGGGAGGGTACATAATGAAGTAGACAAGAATAGGAAGTTCTGGATGTAGCTGCGAACAGTTCTTAGTTCTGGCACTGATTATGTGCCTATTGATAAGTGATTTAACTTCTCTGAACTTCTGTTTTTTCCAGTATGTAAGCTGGAAAAACTATCTAATTAGATTTCTCTGATGATTAAATAAGAAAATATATGTACAGTATAGCTGATACTAAAGTTTCAGTAAGCACTAGCAATTATAGTGTTTACAATGATAAAGACATTAGGGACATTCACTTTAGTATAAATCATGAACCCAGGCTTTAAGCTACATATTATCAATGTGGAATCCTTTAAACCTTAAAACTCTCATCTACTTAGACATAGCATTCAGGTTTTGGGGACATCCACTTGATTAAGGACTTTATTAAGTACTGGTGTAATATAATAATACATGAAAAACACTTCAGTAGAGTATACTGAAAAATCACACTTCTAAAGTCAAAGATTTTTGAAACTTAGATCTGTCTCTTAACGTAGTTAAACATTTTAAGCCTAGGTTTTCTGCCCTTTAGAACTGAAATAATAATAGGGATATTTTGCCAGGCTGGCATGGCTTGGTGGTTGAGCATCGACCCACGAACCAGGAGGTCACAATTTGATTCCCGGTCAGGGCACATGCCCGGGTTGTGGGCTCAATCCCCAGCAGGGGGTGTGCAGGAGGCAGCCGATCAATGACTCTCTCATCATTGATGTTTCTATCTCTCTCTCCCTCTCGCCTCCTCTCTCTGAAATCAATAAAAACATATTTAAAGATAATAATAATAATAGGGATATTTTGAAGATTAAATGAGATAATGTACTTATTTAGTGTTCAGTAAACATGACATTAGTAGCATAGAGCAGATGCATATATAAAAAGATAGAGATAGAAGTAGAGAGAGATATTAGATGTGTGGCACAAACTATAGGATTTAAGAGAAACAAGAGGCCAGATAGGCTAAAATTACTGAAGGAAATATCAGCAAAAGGTAATATCATTACACAACTTTAAAGCCAGAATAGAATTTGACACAAGCAAAGATAGGGCCAGACTACACAAGCAAATTACAGTCTGAGATCGGGTTGTGGGCCATCTTGAATGACCCCCTTGAGAAGAGTGGGTTCAAAGAGAAATTATTGAAATTAACATGACTTATTCAGTATTTTCAGATAATCAATTTTTACATTCAGGTGTTATGCAAATTAACCATGCAAAGGTGTCCTGTAAATATATGGATGATTGGTGGAAAAAATGGGAACCAAAGAACAGTTACAAAACAGTAGCAGTTGTTACTGTGGTAGGGCCGTAAATATCAGGCAGAGGTGACTGGAAATATGTCAAAGGATTAGCCCAGTGGCCTTTTTTGGTTTTTGTTTTTGTTTTGTTTTTTGCTTGCTTGTTTTCCAAAATAATGCATATTGGAGGAGACTAGAAGAATTCTTAAGAGCTGAGAATCTGATTGGAGGTAGGTGACAATGACAGAAGTGGAGAGAACAGTAGTGATCATGATAGTTTCAAGCGTGTTTCTACTGATGTAATGCTAAGACAGTCACCTGGAACTGGCCCATAGATACTTAAACATGTGTAAGCCACAGTCAATTCAGGGGCATTACTTTAAAGAAAGATTACTCTAGAGAGGCAAGCAACAGCTATCTCATAAATGGACAGGAAAATAATAAAAGAAGAAAACAGAATCAAAGGGATAGTTTTTTGTTCATACCCTTAGCTAGAGAATGAGGAATGACAAAGAGCCACAAAAGGCCTATAGGAATTCATTCAAAGTTGCAGAAATAAAGCAAGCAAACATCAGTGATACCGACGGTAAAGGAGACAGTTTCTCTAAGGGATCGTGGTAAAGAGACCTCAAAAGGGGTCAAGGCAAAAAAACAAAAGGAAATATTCTTAGAATTGGCAGGAAGCAAACCACAACATAGTTTCAAGTTTCAGTAGGTTGTTGAAAACCGAAGTTCCAACTTAAGAAAGTTAAGATGGGAACAGGTAGTGATCAGTATGTTTCTGAGAGGAGTGACCGATACAGAGGAGCACTTTTGCAAACCTTCCATGAAAGCTAAGACTTAACAACTAGGCACACCACTCAGACTATATTCCTTGTGCATAGATAATTTATATATCTCTGTTCTTCCAAAGACTCTAACACTATCTCCTGCATTAATACATATAATCTGTCCACAAGTTCCTGAAATTCAGTTTTCAATAGGCTGCAGATAGTGGAGAGAACATTAATTGGAGCTGATTTGCTCAGGTTTACCCTCCACTAGTCAGCCTGGACTGCCTTTCAAACCTCTTGCTCTGGGTTCTGCTTACTCCACTGAATGATGTGGCCTCCAATCCCTTCAGGGTTAAGAGCCTAAGGCAGATGATAATATTTCCTCCTTCCCAATGGAAAGCTGTTACAATAGTTCAACAGAGCAATATTGGATAGGCAATCATATTTCATACCGTCTTCATGAAAAATAAAAGTAATTCTTTTCTTACAAATAAATCTTTAAATTTTAGCTGTGTTCAGAGGAGATGTTGCTCATCCTTGGAAGATGCACCTTTTCTCTGTTCATTTTTCCTTTATCTCTTCCTTTGGGGGACCAGTTTTTCTCCACATCTAGGGTATAAGGAATAAGAGGTAGTGTCCCTCGCCCCAGGCTGGCTACCTCATCCTCTTGACATAGTAGCTGGTTCACCAGGGAAAAATCAGCCCACTGGACTAGACATGCCCTTATAGCTTGAAAAAAAAAATACAAATTTTCAACAAGATAGCTATGGGTGTTATAACAATCTTTACAAGTCTCTGTTTTAAAAGTCATGATCTGGTCTACTCGAGACTGAAAATATGTGTACATGAAACTGGTGAAGTGACAAGCATTTTTTCCCTGTAATAATTAGGTCAATATTCTGCTTTTTAAAGGCAGTAGGTCCTTTGGCTCCACAGGTCATGCCAGACTCTATTATCTATTGCTTCACTGAGCTGCGTGAACTAGGTTTTCGCTCCCAAGTCCTACCAAGCAGAATGCAGCGATCTCACACCCCCATTGCCAGTTTTTCTATTATTCTTGATTTTTCCCAGTTTTTGAGTTTAGAAATTACAGTAATATTCCAAGGGTCCAAGAAAGTGTTTGTCACATTATTACTCCTGAATGCTCACAAAGCTGCTTCTAAAATTACTTCCCTGAGATGACTGTTAATTTACGTTTCTATAAATCGCTTGCTGGTTTAGTGTTAATGGTGTTCAAAATTCATCTTTTAAAAAAAGGAGTCAATTGAAGCTATGGTAAGATACCTAGAATATACACGGAAATAATTATGAAATGTTTCTCTCCCTAGAAGATTTTTTTCAGACTCCTTAGCATTACAACACAGATGCTGAGAAACGTGGATGGCATTTCATTTACAAACTACCACTAATCTTGTAGGTGAGATGTACTATAGTGTGTACACCAGAGAAATGACTCATCAGTGGCACAATATGAGTGTTTTCCTGTAATGATGGTATGGGAACTTTGAAAAAAATCATAGGAATTTAAAAAAAGATCTACCTAAACTGTTTTTTAAATTAAGGAGACTATAGAAATAATCATAATTAATGTTACTTCCTAAACAGTTTAAATCACTAAAATTATGACAATCATGAAATTTTCAGACACATTGATACATATTCTGAATATTTCCCTTAGAATTGTTTGCAATTAATACCCTGCTAATGAAATAATATATACTTATATTCATTGCTACTTACTACATTATGATTATTATATATACACTTGTTTTATACTACACTAGACATAAATGTATTGAAAAATGATAAATCCTCAAGAAATATAGAATTTTTACTAAGTGGTACTATCTTTAATAAATATCAAAAATAGTCTATGAAAACTAAGTATATTTCTGCAGAAAAATTAATGAAGCTTTTCTATCCACTAATTTGACTAGAGTTCTGTTTTTGAAAGAGCAATTGAATGAAAGATTCTTTAAAGGTTTATTTTGTGCCCTGATTTCTGTGACTATGAATGCAAAAACAGGAATTGATATATGTGAGCAGGTTTAACTTCACTAATTTATTCTGATTAATCAAAGCTGATTATCAACAATGTACAAAGAATCTTAATAACATGAGAAAATACATGGGTAGTTTCCATGCATTGTCTTGTTTAGAATAAATAATGATTATAACACAAAGTGACTCATCAAAAGAAAATTAGAAAACAGGCAACATACCCAGGAGATGCCGGTTATCGGCAACATCTCCTGCACATTTTTAGCCTAGATTTCCTTAAGTCGTGGTGTCTGTAACAGAGCAAGCACCATCACTGTTACCTTTTTCACCATGGTCAAAATCTATTTTCTAATTTTGTCACATTCTAGGGATTTATACTCCATCTCCTACTTTAATGCCTTAATATATTTCTCCTTCATAAGTCTAAAGTGGTAAGCCAGTTTGAGATGGATCCTTTTGCTACTAAAGAGTCAAACTTTCCTGTCGCTTGTGGGAGTGAGGTCCTTGCAATATCTTCAGAAAATGAATTTTCTAAGATTCACGTGGGAGGATGGGATGAGTGAAGTTGTATTTCTCGGGTTCCAAAGTCCCCTGGCCCTTCAGCCAGTCCTGGAAGAGCTGCAGCTGGGATTCCAGCGGAGCCAGAAACAGGGCCAGTGTCCAGAGCTTTCGTTCCATGTTGCAGCCGGGTGCAGTTCAGCATCCAAGCTAATTAAAGGCCATTAGTCCGCGTGTGGAGTCCAATGTGGCCATGTGTCATGTGCGTGCATCCCCTTGCCACAGGAGAGCCAGGGACCCGGGGCACCAGAGAGAGAGGGAACTTCCTTTGTTTGGAAGTTTAAATATTCCGGTTTCATGTGCTTGCAGTGGCCATGCCCATCCTGGACACTAATTTGTTTGCGGGTCTGACTGGCAGACAGGCAGGCACCTTCGCAGGTCACTCAGACCTTCCTGGGCGTGCATCTAAACTGCCTTTGTCCATCCCTTCCCCCCTCGATCAGTGAAGAACAGACTTGGAGAATGTTAAACGCAGCTTTTTGCCAAAGCTGTATAAATGGCACGTCTATGTTATTTGGTCTCCCCTTTCCTTCTTTCCTGTTCAAAAATAACCAGGTTATTATAATAGCATCCGTTTTACTGCTTGTCTTTCTAATGCCTCAACTTTTGCTTTATTGCCTTGAAAATAAAACATGTAGAAAAAAATTGCCTTCTGTGTCCTGTTACATCATCAGCTATCACAATCTTGCAGCTTTATTTACTGCTCTTCAAAAACACGCGAACCAGAGGCTTCAATTAGCATAAGGGGAAGCAGCTTGTTATTGCAGGTATTTCCTATTCATCTAATCACAATACCTTCTCGATACCTTCTTTGTTGTAAAAATTCAGTGATTTTTTTTCAGGTTTTTTTTTCCCCCCAACTCATTTAAAATTCCCAATGATACCTAGCTTATCTTTCTTAGTTTCTTCTTACCATATGTTCTTAGTCACTCGTTCAAGTCTGCATCTGCTCATTACCTAGTATCGCACGTCCTAGATATCAAATCCAAAACAATTGGAGTTTAGTTTTAAGTAATTATGTGTTGCAGTAATGAGTCAACTTCTGCTTCAAATTAATTTTTTTCCTCAGAGAGAATTACAGCAGTATACTTAGTATACCACTGAGTTATATTATATGTTAGTATATATTTTGTATTTTGGAGAACTTTTGCATAGTATTGCAACCTGCAAAGTTCAGCTACAGAGAAATTCATTACCATTACCCTTCTCTGAAGTCTTTTGTATTATCTCTCCTTGAAATATGAGTATATTTTTTCCTGTTCTATATCATGTAACATGTGCAGTAAAAAAATAAGTGAAGAATAAAACAGATATCAAACTGAAGGAAATGTAAATGTTAATAGAAGTCGTACATCAAGTATAAAGAAAATATTTAAAAGAGAAGTACATAAGATCCTACAATAGCCAATGTACTTGGATAGGAGGGTCCCATCAACCAATTTTTTTAAATGAAAGATATTGGAGCATGTACTTTAGAAGTAGGGCATGCTTACAGACTTTGCTCTCAATACTTTTCTATAAAATGGTAATTTGGATGTAAAAACAAACAATTGAGCTTAAGGCATTGGTTTCCCTTTAAGAGTGTGGGGTATTTTATACATTTGAATTAAGTAAGGTAAACAGACTAGTTATGTACCAGTACAAATTTTTTTAAAAAATTTAAATTAAAGGGTACCACAATAGAAATAAAATTTTTAGATATGAGCGTTTCAGTCTGTCATTTGCACAATTACCTGCTAAGACCTTTACTGGCACACAGTAATGCATATTTATTGAATTAATTAGTTAATTAATTATTTAAGGTGCCTTAGGGTGATTCTGGCTTTGCTTGGAGCCCAATGATCTTTGAGGTCCTGCATCTGGTGATGTGCTAATTGTCCATTTCAATCTAGTGCTGTGTTGAGCAGCTCAGGTGTGTAGGAACATGGGCTTGTATGAAGGTTGGGACTAGGGCAAGGCAAGCGAGGTATTTTAACTACGGTACAAAATTTCGGTGGCTGTAAAAAACTAAATAATCAAGAAAAAGTACATTTTAATGCAATATTTTTAAAAATCAAATTAATGTAAAAGATATCCATAATGAGCAAAAAAATCAAAATATTAAATGATGGCTGGTCCCACTATGAGGATCTGATAAAGTGCTGCCCTAGGGTGCCAGGGAATGATCCGGGAGTACAGAGAGTGCTAACAGCCAATGGGCCTAACTTCAACCAGGGAAAGACAAGAGACAGGAAGGAAGATGCAGACACACCCTCAACCCTTCCTTCCACATGGCCCCTCCAAGGTGTAGTTTCCCAGAGGGCTGTCCTGGAAGAAGCCTCATGTTTCTGAGCAACCAGCTGCTCACAACAACGGCCTTATATCTTCTCCTTCCCTGTCCCACTGCCCCTTTCACACACCTTTCTGCCCTGAAATTTCATCTCTCTATAAAGTCTAGCATATGACAGATTCTGTTTTGCAGGGAACCCCAGCTAAAGCTAAAGGTGCAGATGCCATCCCCCCTCAGCAGTTGAACAGCCAAGTGCAAGCTGCAGCAGAGCAGCTCAACAGATCAACTCAATGCGGTGCAATAAGAGCTCTGTGAGCCCTTAAGAAGGAGCACTGAGCACTAGTTGAGATCAGTGAGTTTTGAAGAATAAAAAAGAGTTTATAGGCAAAGAACCAGCCTGTTATATATATTGCTAGTAGTGCATAGAGAGAGTAAAGAAAAGCATAAAGGTGCGGGCGGGAAATAGCATCGAGAAGAGCTTATTATATCCTCACACACTCCAAGGTTCTTGATTGAAGTACCTTTCTAGAGACCTCATTCTCATTAGATCGGAAATAGGGATTACAATAATGTCTACCCCCTAGTATTGTCTAGTAGATTAAATGAGGGTATACATGGAAACGCACTGAGAGAAGTATCCCGGCAAAGAGCAAAACTTCCCTCCCCACTTCCTTGAGTGCCTTGTACACGTTTAAAATTCTATTTTCAAAGAAAATACACTGGGATTGCCACGTCATTGAATCTTTTCCATCTTCGGACAAATTGTATTGCATGTTAATAATTTGAGCTGTTTTAATATGCATTTCGATTTAAAACTGGCTAGTAAACATCTGTTGAACCGCCTAGAAAATGGATTTTCGGAAATGAACTAGTGACTTAATTTAATAATGTACAGGAAGTCATCTAGCTATCAAATCTCAAGCTTGACATAAATAATTTTTTTGACATTTGTGTTTGTCTACTTTTACTTTTTTATTAAAAGAATCTATATTTGTGCTTTATGGAATACTGAACAAAAATTACTAATGCTACAACTCTGTTCTGTCTTCTTTCAATAATCATTTTTCTAAAATTGTTTTTACCACAGACATTTGCTGTTTGCTCTGTAAGAGACAGAAGTGCCAAAGAAACGGTTCTTTTTTAACCTATACTTTTTCTGGTTAAAAACATCCTTAATTAAGTTAATATATGTACCTACTCTTTTTCTACTATGCTAAAGTGCATAACATCAACACAAGTTCTAAAGAGGCTTTATGGTGGCTAAATAACGTTTGTGTTTTTATTACTTCATTTAACAAATATTAATTGCTATGCTTAGAAAGAGTTGTTTTTCTTAAGTGTATATTCCCCTGCATCAATTAACTTCTTATGATTTGAAATATAGAAAACCTATTTAGAGAATTTAAATAAAAAGTGGAGTGTGACACAAATGAAAGTTATAAATAATTTATGCTTCAAGAGCTTAGAGTAAGATAGAACGGTGCACTGAAGTGAAAGAAGATGATACAGGAAATATGAGTAGCATAAACACAGTTGAAAACACATTCTAACCTCAAATTAAGAACTCACATAATCTGTCACATGATTATTGTTTAAAGTGGGAAAAGGGCCTGGAACATTAATAACAGGCTGATACTATTTTTATATATGTTTATGGTTTAATCTCCAATACACTGGGAATGTATCAATGCATTGATAATAGTATTAAGCACATAAAATTAATATTTGAGTAATCTGTGGCCTGTATCTATTCTACCACTAGGTGTCTGAAGTTATGGGAAACTGTGTAACAGGCACTTAAATAAGAGAGTGGAGTTGGTGGGAGAGAATTAATTATATATATAATCTTGTGGTTTTAAGTTTATCTTTATCTTTTTCTTTCCCCACTCTTTTTGAATATTTTTTTCTCCTCATGTTAATATAAGAAATACAGGAAAAATAAACAATTTACAGTAGCACTAATTCATGGGTCTTTTGGACAGACTCTAAGCGAACCGTGCTCCATCTCTGCATGCATCAAGGAGCAGCAATACATCTTGCAGATGCTCTTTCTAATGCCCTCATCTCTATCAGTAATTACAAGCAATACCTCAAACACAGTTTCCATGTTTACCCCCGTGATAGAATATCAAGCTTCTGTAATCTAGCTTAGTAAGTGAGAAAGGAATTCAAATAGGATTTTAATTCCAATGAAAATGAAGTTCTGAATATTCCACCGTTGGTTTGCAAATTGACCCCTGTACACAGGGGGCAAGGAGCAACTGGAGAAAGAAGCTGGCACTCCAGGCTGCTAGGGGACAGGTTTAATAAGCAAGGAAACTTGCCTGCAGGATCGTCTTGGGTGGGTGACAGAAAGAAGGGTAAGTCTCTGCACCCACCCACCAGACACTTGAAAGTTTATAGAGAGGCCTTACCTGGGTGGGTTCAGTCACTTTAAATGTTCAATAGATGGTCTCAACACCATATTGCTCTCTCAAGCCTGCATCCTTGAAATTGGCTGGAGCTGTGGGATTGGTGGACAGAACATACATTTAAAGGATGGGGAGAGGGTGGTGAGGAGCCTGGATTGCGTGGATGGAGATCACGGGTCAACCAGCGGTCACTTCCCCTCGATGACCCAATGACCTTCTCCAAGACTCCACCCTCATGACTGGCCCTTGCAATCTTGCACACACCGCTCTTCCACAGTGTGTCTGAGCCACCAGCAAGTAGTTTCAATAGCATGGAGGAGGCTCAGTTGGCAGCTATCTGGTTGTACTGGAGGCAACTACCACAGCGACAATATAGGCACATGGAAGAAAAACAAACAAAAAAACATAGAGCAAGATAATAATTATCAAAGTAAGTAATTTCCCCCCCAAAGTGCCTCATGATCCAAACCGCTGATTTATCAAGTCCCCTAGGCTGGAGGTGGGATCACTAAGGGCATTCACTTGTGTCCCCATGTGATTTAATAAAGATGATTCATTAGCAGACTGGTCAGGTATGAACACACATTTGTTTGGATAATAGCACAGTTGTCTCCTTGCGAGGAAGTAATAATGTCCAGGGCCATCCTAATTTGGAGGACAGCTTTCCTCATTAGAGATAGTTCAGTGTTCAGTAAAGATAGGCTTTGCTGGTTTTCATTTAAAGCTTCTTGGGTGAATATAGTAAGAGTTTTTTGTGTCCTATACCATTCCCCATGGAAGCAGAGGAAACAAAGAAGGCACCCAAATGGTCTTACCAGTGGAAAACAGACTGTGCCATTCTGGCCTTGAGGAGAGGCAGATGGGCATCTTTAGAAACTTGACTAGGCTGTGCATATGATACACGTTGGCGAGGGAAGGCAACACTGTCAGGCATGAGGAGATGGACTGGGAACCAGTATGCCAGGCCAGGAACCCCATCTTCTCCCCTCTTCAACGGTGCGTGTTCCATTCCAGGTATACTGTGTTTCAAAAGTCCTGGTTTGCTGCAGGACAAGATCCCAGCCAAGATTGAGTAGTTCCCTCTTACTAAGAGTGCAAAGTAATTCATCCATCCCAGTGAGATGTCCCATTACACATTCCAGGAGATAATGCCTTTCTCAGGCATGATGGGGCTTGGTGTTCTCAAGCAACATAGCACATTGATCCATGGTGAGAGTCAGGGCAATGGCTGTCTCCCTTGACTTCCAAATCTTTATAGTCTTGGATGTCTCTGCAGGGGTCCCAATCTGGAATATGGGGCAACAGGCCCTATTGGTTGATCAACTTAAGGTATTAAAACCTGAGCCAGTACTTTATTCCACCTAGTCAAGGTATTGCCTGTGAGTGGTTGAACCTGCTGCTTTAATATTCTATTCATTCTTCCTTTCAATTAACACTGTTGTTTATGGGGTATAAGGGAGATAGAACCTCCATTCAAGGTCACATTTTTTTTGCCCAGTCTCACACATCATGACCTTTGAAATGTGACCCCTGATCACTGTCTATTTGGTGAGAGTATATGTACATGGTACTCAGTTTTGCTAATCCTGTAATAGTGGCAGCCTGGTTTGCATGGCAACAGGAGAAACCTAGGGTTAGGCCAGACACAGTGCCCACACAAACCAAGGCATATTTAGAACCCTCACTCAGACAGAGGAGGGTTTGCCAGTCCCTCATCTGTTGGGAACTCCAGTGGATGGCCCCAGACTTCTTTGGGTGTTGTTTATAGCACACAGGACATGTGGTTACTGCATCAACTAATTCACTGTATTTCAAGGGCAATCCGGCATTTTTGGCAACATGCCATCCCACCTTGGGTGCTACAGTGCTGCTCTTTCCATGTACCCAATCTTCTGTTTCTAATGAAAGTTTAGTTGCCAAGCTTGGCATCAGTTTCCTGACTGCCAGGGCTTGTCAGCACCTTATGAGCTGGGACATGAAAGACAGTGAAGACTGCCTCAGACTCTTGCAGGAGAGCCCAAATACCTTCTCACATGTCCTGACCCCACAAGAGCTTATTCATAATTACCCACCTCTTGGTTTCCCACTGTCCAAGCCATAGGGTTAACCTCTTTAGAAAAACCCAACTGTCAGTGCAAAGACTTAATGGGCAAGACTCATGAGTGATCACCAGCCAAACCACTGAGTTTAGCCCACTAGCTATTGTGATTTGTTCCTGTTTCCATCCAGATGGTGTCAGTGTTGGGGATGAACTGCTACTTCAGTCCAAGTGGATGGGTTGCCCTCACTAGACCCATCTATATAGCAGGTATTAGCTGGAGGGAATTTCCCTCACTTCCTCTCTACAGGCCACAGGGACTGCCACAAGAATCAGGGTGGGGCCATTTGGAAGCTCTACATATATCCCCAAAATTCTATGATGATGCCCGGAACTTGAATTCTCTGTGGGTTTACCACCCATCCTCTCCCTCATAGATGTTCCAGCAAAGAATGCAGAGTGTACTGCAGCAGAGTTAACAAGTCTCCACATGTTAACATTTTATCAGCTTAATAGGACCATTTTACAGATGTGGGAAAGGACAATAGGGAGGGATCTTGGACTACCATCCAATGACATATTGTACGACTGTGCATGTTGCCTTTGGGAACCATTTATAAGGTCCCTTGTTGTCTCCCCCCACGTAAAGGTAAATTGATTATTGTGACTCAACAGTCAGGGCTACATTAAAAAAAAGCATTTGCTAAATCCAGTACAGCAAGGTACACAACTAGGACAGTGGCCAAGGCATCTAAGATGATGGCAATTCTTGGTACAGTCACATGGATGGAGGGACTACTTTGTTCAGTTCTCAGTAGTTTGTGGTCATGCACCATGAGCCATCTGGCTTTTTTACAGGCCATACTGAGCTATTGAAAGCACTATGGGAAGAGTGTACAATATTCACTCAGTGCAATTCTTGGATAGTTTATCCTATTTTCTTATGCCCCCTCCCCCAGGCGATTTATAATGTTTGACAGTTACCACTCTTTGAGAGGGCAGTAGACTTACTGGTTCCCAGTGGTGTTTCCTCTCAGCACTGATTTGATTACGCTAACATTGAAGCAGAATTAACCCACAGAGGTCTGCAGAGTCTGACCCTGTGGGACTTCAATGCCCTATATGTTTTCTGGTTTTGAAGAGATAAAAACTTTGTATTCTCATTGTGGAGTATGTCCAATTTGCAGTGTCAAAAGGACCTTCTTAACCATAACCATTTGTCCTCCATAACCACCCATGGTGCTGAGGGGGCCAGAACATTTCTGAGGGTTACTATGTATTAGGGTACATTCTGCTCCAATGTCAACCAGAGCCACCACCTTTTGTTTATTTGGAAGGGATGAGTGAATAGTGAACTTAATATGAGTCCTCCAGCAGCATCCAATGGCTACCACCTGGAGGCAATCTTGGCCTGCATCTTATACATTGGGTGTGGGGAGACACCCATTCTAGATAGAACTGTATCCCTAAAGACTCTGCTGCAGCAGGTGTGGGGGAGGAACAGGGATGATAATGGCAGGTGCAGCAGGTCTAAACAGTTGTTCAGGTTTTAAGGCTTTCCACAGGCAACCAACACAACTCTGGGTTGTCAGTCTCTCTCTTCAGGTGGAAGATCCTGGCAGCAATGACGTCAAACCACATTTATTTATTTCTGGTTACTTCTACTGGACCCTTTATAGCTGATTGGGATAGGTTTTAGGCTTTTCAACTTTTGCCTGGACTGTGTATACAGAAGGCAAAGAGAGACCAAAGAAAAAGGCATACCACTGCAGATTGGTAGGTGGCAGTTTTATTTATTATTATTATTATTATTATTTTTTTAATCTTCACCCGAGGATATTTTTTCCATTGCTTTTTCAGAGAGAGTGGAAGGGGGGGAGAGAGAGAGAGAAACATCAATGGGGCTGGGGTTCAAACCTGCAACCAAGGTATGTACCCTTGGCTGGAATCAAACCCAGAACCCTGCAATCTGTAGGCCGACGCTCTAACCACCGAGCCAAACAGGCTAAGGCAGAAGGTGGCAGTTTTAGGAAGCAAGATAAATGATGTACAAGGCTTCTGTTGGGCTATGGCCTTGACACACGCTCTGGTTACACATTCCAAGGACAAGGGAAAAGGTGAGGAACCTCTCATTGCCCAGGCCCAGCTCTTGGGTCAACCAGCAGTCATGTCCTCTCTATAAGGATCATTAATCTACCATGAACTCTATTTGATTGACCTTTATTTATATACTTAGTTGTTTGTTCTCTTTTTCCTTTTTTTTGAACATAAGATCAACTCCCATTTATAGATTACCTAGAGATGAACCATTTTCTCATTATACAAGGCTCTTAATTAACTCTTTCTCACTGACAACCCATTTATTCAGGATTTGAAGGGTTGAAAGGATAACATAATTGATGAAACCATATATTGCAGTTCTGAATTAGGCTGGCTTACTATATGACTCATTAGCTATTTTATCATGAATTCCTTAACCTCTCAGAGCCTCATCTTCAAAAAATGGGAAAAATCATATGTATCTCACAGAGTCACTAGAAGATGAAATGAGATTACACACATTAAGTAGCTCTGCCTAGCACAAAGCATACTCTGTTTTAATCATTGCCATTATTTGTTTTCAAATATTATTTATGCCTAAGCTCATTTTTATTGTAGTTGACATTAAAAGTTAAGTACAACTCAACTCAAGCAATAAAGAAAATACTTTTTTTATTCAAAAATGCTGTAAGTTATCATAGCTATGTAGCATTAATTAAAATCATTATTTTTTAGTACATTAACAGGAACTCAATACATTTTAGAACTATTGTTGTCATTATTTTTAAAAACAATCCAAGCCACTGTTCTTTTTTAAAAAAAAATAGATGGTAGAGAGCTGAATACAAGAAATTACTTTAGAGGAAACAAATGGTCTATTATAACTGCTTTACTAGATGAACATGAGCATAGGTTTAAACTCATATCTAATTTTTGGCATATTTACAGATTAACTGCAAATAAATGTGATTGTTTTTTGGATAACACACAGGGATTATCAACATACAACTATAAAATATAACCAATACATTCATTTTCAAAAAGAGTAGTTAATTGTGAATTTTATCTTTATAGTCTCAAAAAAGCTTTCAATTAATATATTCCACTTTTGGGGGGTTTAAATCTGATTCTGATTATTATTTCAGATTCTCAGAGCAGCAAGGATTACCCAGGGCAATCATACTACCTAATCTGGGTCATGGCAACACTACAAAAACACTATAAGATATTTTAGGCACTACATTTCTAATAATTTAAAAGAAAGGTATTTTTTCAACAAACTAAAAAATCAATACATAAGAACAGAGATTATATGCAAAATCACTTTAAAGGGACTCAAAAAACTTGGTAAAATATCATATCATATCTAAACATTTATATGAATAGATATCTATAGTATATACATAATACATGTCTATAAAATACAATGTATCTCTCCATATACCTACAGTACATATAAATATACTATATAATATAAATGTTATAGACTATACTATTTGTAGTACCTATACTATATGCAGTATACACACACATACAATACACATCTATATATACCATACACACAGATGCTGCTTAACTTACAATGGGGCTATGTCTGGATAAACCCATCTTCAGTCAAAAATATCATAAATTGAAAATGCATTTAATACACTTAACCTACCAAACATCAGAGGTTAGCTTATTCTACCTTAAACGTGCTCAGAACACTTACATTAGCCTGCCATTGAGCAATTATCTTGAGTTTCACCTCAAGTGTAATTGCCTTCCTCTTCTCACCAGAAGCGGAGAACACTTGCAGTGCAGTACACTGGGGAATGCTGGTTGTTCGCCCTCAGGGTCCCGTGGCCACTGGAAGCTCTCTGCCACTGCCCAGCTTCATGAGAGAGTATCGTACTGACCCAGAAAAAGATCAAAATTTAAAAATCCTAAGGACAGTTTCTACTGAATGAATATACTTTCACACCATTCTAAAGAAAAACATTATAAGCAGAAAAATCATAAGCCAAGGACTATCGGTATATCTATATATACTATATGTATATGCTATATATATATACACTGTATACACTACATAGATACATATATACTATATAAATACTCTAGATATATAGTTTACTGTAGATATATATCTATGCCTATGCATATACACATATATGTCTATATATGTCTACACATAAATATGTGTATGTGTATATATACTTAATATACATACATATATACATATGTATATATCTATATTGTACTATATATCTATAGTATATTATAGTATATATCTGCATAATATATATAGTATATTGTAGTATATATCTATATACTAATATCTATAGTATATTATAGTATATATAGTATACTACATATAATATATCTATATAATATAGATATATCATACAACTTGACAAAAGATAGTATCATATTTAAGAAAGAATGTATTACTCTAAAAAAGAGGTGATTACTTTTTTTAAAAAATGAAAAAGAAAGTAGAAATTTATGAAACACACATTGCCTATACCCATCTTTGTGTTATCCCTGGGAGGGAGCCCAAGAAAGCTAACTTGTGATTCTATCTGAGAGGTATGTATAGAAATGTTCCACAAGTGGATGTAGCAAGTTTAAAAGGTGATATGACTATGCATTCAAATCATGTATCTCTCCTGTCTCTGCTCCTTGACTACTGCAGTAATTATTACTGCTCTTTACCAAATGTTCCCAGCTCTTTTCCCTGGGTACACAAGGTAGAATTATGCTTCCCAACTCACTTTGAACTTGGTCTGTGTCACTTTCAGATTAAAGCTTCAATAGTCCATGTGATTCACCATGTTCCTTTTCCCAGACCTAGAAATAATTACAGCATGAAACTCGTTTATTGTGAAGCTAATTAAAAAATACCTTGATTTTAGGGTCCCTCATTTACACAGACCTATTTCAAAGCTCTATATCTAGTTCTGTATTTGTAATTTTGTATTATATTTTTTTAAAAGAACCCAAAACTGTATAAGGCTCAGACCTCACAAATCCTAGATCTACCCTGGAAGTATATGACTGAGAGCTTGCATCAACCTGGTTCCTTGAAGCACTACAACGAGCTCACCCTGCTGACAGGGGTTGGACAAGTATGAGCAAGAAATAAATCTTTGTTGTTTCAGGACACTGGAATCATGAGGTTGTTACAGCAGCATAACCTATATTATCCCACCAGATATGATTAACTAAATAATTCCTCCAAAGGGAGAACGTGCTAGTCAGATCAAGGTAAACACTCAATTGTTCTGGCAATTAAATTTTATAAGTAAATTACCTAGAATTTTAATTTATAAATTAATTGTTCTTAAATAACTGAGTACCTTGGTATCTAAGAGCCTAGGAATCAGGCAAAATCATGTTTGCAGTATGCAAAATTACTGCTTGGATCTTGGACACTGCTCTAGCTTAGTAATTAAAAGTTTATCTAGCTCTGATGAAAATTCAGGCATGATCTGTCCTGAGTAATATCTCATACGTGATCATAAAACCCTGACTCTACCTGGTCTTCTATCTATATTTATTAGTTAAATAGCTGCAATATCCCATCTATTTGTTTTTTTCTTTTATTGTATTATATTAAGTGGAACCAGCGAGCGGCAGTAAATTGAAATCCTAGTTCAATCACTTACGAGTTGTGTAAACTTAATCACTCTAGGCTTCTATTTTCTCATCTAAAAAAGGAGGCCAGAAATATATCTCACAGTTTTCTGGTGAGAATTCAATGTGATAGCAGATACAAAATTCATAAAAGACTTTTGAAAGAGAACTAAAGACAGGATACAACCACTGTCCAGCTCTCTAGCACACAGCACTCACATTTAACTTTTTTGCATTTGTGACATCCACCAAGATGATCCCCAAATTATGATCTCTTTCTTATGTTCACACCCTATGTAGTTCCCTCCCACATGATTAAGGCTGATCTGTTTGGCAACAGAATATTGAAGATGTAACAGTATATACTCTCTGAGACTAAGTTATAAAGGCATGGCTGCTCCCGGATCTCTCAGATGGCTCGTGGGAGGAGAGCCAGCAGCCATGCTCTGAGAGCACGCAAGCAGCACTGAGGCGTGGCGAGCACGGGGAGGAAAGAAAGCCTCCTGACAACAGCAAGCCCCCACTTGCTAGCCAGGTGAGTGGGGCATATTGGAAGTGGATCTTCCAAACTCAGTCAAGCCTTTGTATGATTGTAGTCCCAGCCAACATTTCCACTTAGCCTCATGAGAGATCCTGAGCCAGATCTGCTGAGCTGAGCCACTCTCAAATTATTGACCTACAAAAACAGAGATCACAAACATTTACTTTCACTAAGTATTATGGCAGTTTATTATACCGCAATAGATAACTAATACATCATTCTAGTTTGATTTTTTCCCAAGTAATGAAACCACACCCAACTATTAGTATATAAACACTAAATGTGTATCCTCAGAGAAGAGATTATAAAATGATATTTTACTTCATAGTGCTTCAACGGGCTGCTGTGTTGAGAACCATGTTACTGACCAGACTCTATCACTTTGTAACAAAGAAGCCAAGATATTAGCCCTATGGGCAATAAGCATAACATCTTCTTTCTGTTTCTATTTCCTTCTTCTTGTTACTCAGGCCTCCTCCAGCTATTTCAAACACAGCACTGTAGGAAAGTGCATCTTTCTGGGCTTGGCATCTCCGTCACACTGACTCACTCCATAGCTTGTAAAGTGGCTCTTTTTCTCAAATAAGAAAGCTTTGATCACAGAGCCCAGAAACTTCCTACGTGTCATCTACCATGCAGTTCTCTCGAGTTACAAATTAAATGGGAGAGGACCAGGGGCTTTGACTTCTCCAAACTCCACTCTTGGTACCACAGGGCCTACAGCCAAGAGCTTTAAAATGGTAACGAAAGTACTTAAGGTACATGATTTCTATGCCTAGATAGTTCTCCATCCACTAACCACTGATTGAATGCCTTTATGTGCCAGGCACTGTGTTCGGTGCCTGATACCTTGGAAATCATAAGGTTCTTTGATTATATTTTCTTTTGCTTTTTCCTTTATTTCTTTCTTGCAAAATGCAAAGAACAGGAAAAGGAAAACGAAGTTACTGTCAAGTGTATATAAAGAAATGTATTAAAAAGTCATAAAATTTTTATAACGTTTTATTTATGTGTTTATTTCCATAATACAGCTTCTTTGGGATTAATGTAGGTGAACTGCTGCTGTAGCCTGAAAGTGTGATCACATGATGTCAATAGCTGGCAATCACAATTAGTGTCAAATGAAACCCTAATAGAAAATTGCCAATAAGATGGAGTAATTTACGACAAAAATGAAACAATAACCATTTTGTGACCAATAAAAATATCAACGAGGTGCATACAATGGGGAACAACTAAAAATTGTGAAAGTAAACAGATCGTAAATATCTAAATGGATTTTCAAAGATGTTTTTCCTACCAGGTGCTTAGATTAGACTGATATGTACTGTTTGTCTTATAAGCACCTAGGAATTTATTTTGCTCATTTTTATCATGCCTAGGATTCCCCTGGAATTATCATTGGTAGAATTAATTATGCTTTAACATCTATAATGGTGTTGGCATTAACTCTAGAAATATTTAGGTTCTTTTCATATCTGTAACTGCAAACATCAAGAAAGCATTTATTTATTCATGGTAAAGTCTTAATCTGATGCATGTACCTTATTAAGGAAATAATTTTGAGGGTGATAAGTTATTCTAAAGAAGAACTACTGATTTTCTTTTCCAGTCATCTCAGAAAGATATTATTGATGTTATTCAAACTATCCAAGCTTAACATCTAAATGAACATTGCCAGAACTATGAAATTTCTGGTCAGATGGTATGACAGACAGTAGTGATACTCAGAATAATTAGCAAACTGAATGGCACTGGCATCACCTAATCAGATTTGATACTGGCTGAAGTACTAAAGTAGGGTACCAGACCCCTTGGTAATACCATGAGTTAACCTAGCGTAGGGGCAGGCCAGCCAGGAAGCTGGGGAACCATATTTAGCAGAATTTAAGTTCAAGACTATTTGCAATAGGTACAGAATTACTTAACTATTTTAATAACTGATACGACTTTACTGAACATGGGTGAAGTCATCATGGCTTGAGAAGATGAAAAACAATCTTTCAAATTATTCCAAAGATATTGTCATTACTTGAAAGTATGTGGAATTTGGTTTTGGTCGTGCCTTCAGAGCTAGTTCACAAGCCTGTACAAGTAAAAGCCTCATTAATTTCATCACAACTTGTTTTTGACCAAAAACGGTATTATACAACTTGTTTACTTTTATTATCCACCACATTGGCTCTGAGTGGCTTTCAACTACTTCCAAAATTCACTCAAATTTCAAAGACAAAGATATACTAAGAATGTATTTTAGTGTTTAATACAACATCTAAAGCAACTCCAAGTGAGGGAAAGAAAATTCAAGTGCACTAAGTTCCTATTATATACAATTACAGTACTAGAAGCTTACCCATAGTTATCCCATTTAATTCTACTTTAATTTATTTTACATCATTGACCTTTTGGGATTCTGATCTTCAGACATAAGCAAAAATTTCAGAACAAAACTTTACAACACTCCAGACAGAGTGGCTTTCTCTTGTATGATGTTCTCCCTCCTAATTACAACTTGTGCCTCTAATTAGTAGATTCATGGATAATAACATATTGAAAGAAACAGGACAAAGCTTCCAAATATCTTAAAATAAAAGGAAGCTAAGATTTATTGAGTGGCCATTCCAAGCCAGAGCTATTGCATGTTAGAACTAGTTTGTGCACATATGTAACAAATTTAAAAAGACTCTGTATTTGGTCAAGCAGTATGTTACATTACAACATCTCTTGGTACTAACCAATTACTAACTGAGAAAAAAATGTTTCTAGCCTTTTTTAATTTAACATTTTTAAGCACCTACTATGTAACAGGCATGTGTGAAATTATTACACATTATATTATTTAACCCCACAGTAACCCAATAAAGCATATGTTGTTAAGATTCTAATCTTGTAGATGAAGAAATGGAGACTTAGTGATGTCAAGGAGATTGTCTGTGGTTACAGGGCAGAACCAGGATTTGGACACAGGCATCCTGATTCTAGAACCATGTCTTCTCATTGCTGCATTGAAGCAACTGGTGAGAACACCACCATAGGCTTGCTACTTCGTGAAATCAGAATTGCGATTATATGCTCAGTACAGAGTGTGTGCTCTGCTGTATAATTTGCAAACAGGTGGGCACAGAATGAGCTGACCCACCCAGAAGACTGAACAGAGAAAGATGGAGCCCGAGTTGTATGATAGAAAGAGCACTCATTGCTGTCCCTGAAGTATCCTTTCTGAAGTGTGGTCCCAGAATGGCCAGAATTCCCCCTACACAGCCAGCCTCTGGGTAAAAAAAAAAAAGATGATGTTGTCTTCACACATATGTTGCAAACTACACGTCACAAATAATTAGTTACTATATACTTAAAACACAGAATTTTTAAATTTTTTTTTTCAGGAAAGATTTTGTTGTTCAACATATACACAGAGATGGAAAACAATACATGCATTCCCCACCCAGTTAAGAAACAGAGCAATGCCAGTATGATTGAGTGCTTTCCCCAACTCACTTACTCCCTTCTGCACAAAAGACAGCTGAACATAATCCTACCTTTTGAGAGTCCATTCTCTCCTTTTTGTTATGTTTACCACCCATCAGCTATCCCTATGCATCGCCTGTCCCCTTTTTTATAAACATTATGCAAGTGAATCATACCGTGTATATTCTGTGACTTATTTTGTAGCATTGCTGTGACATTCATCTATATTGACATATACCTTGAGATTGTTTATTTTCGTGAATATATAGTATTCCATTGTATTCTGTCTATTGTTAATGTATAATTGAATTATTTCCAGATATTTTTTTTGTTTTGTTACTAAAGCAATGCGGCTATGAATACTCTTGAACACTGTCTCCTGGTGGATAGTTAGAAACACGTATCTAGGGTACAAGGGTAGAATTGCTGTGTCATAGGATATGATAGAGATTGCTCATTACTATCCATCCTTTCCTTACCCCATAAGACAGAGAAGACTGGATAAGACATTTCCCAGCTTTCTCATAGCCACTTGTGGCCATGGGGCTAAGTTCTTGTCAATGAAGTCTAAGTTAAAAAGAAGTAAGACATTTCCAGGTCTAGACCTTAAAAGAATTGCATGTATTCTCCTCTAGCCTCTCGTTTTCCTTCTCACACTCTGGGAAATTAATGTGCCTGCAATCCGTCTTATAGACCGTGCAAACGTGGGAAACGATCTAAAAAAGGTCCACTAATGATATAAAAGAATCCTCAAATGACTGTGGAAGAGGGCATCCCCAAAACTAGACCCTTCCCTTGGATCTGTTATATGAGAGGGATTTTATTTTACAGCATCTTGGCCTCTACACTGAGTAATATGTACCATATGCACATGTTTGATTAGGTTATGCCAAAATGTTTTCCACATTGGGTGTATCAACTGGCACTCCCACCAGTGGAGTATGAGAGCCCCCATTACCATAACGCCTCCCCTACATTTGGTATTGCCAGTCATCTTAACTTTCACAGCTCTGCTGGGTATCACACGCTAGCTCATTGAATTCTAAGTTCCATTTCCCTGATTACTATTGCTAATGTTTTTCACATGATTTTTCAATCAGGTTTCTCCTTCTATGAAACACATATTTAAGTATGTTGACACTTTCTCTATTGATTGTCTTTTTTTAATATTTTGTAAAAATTCTTTATAATTTGGGAACATGCTAATCCTTTGTCAAATAGATGTGTTGCAGATATCTTTCATTTTGTTTGTGGGGACTGGTGATATTTTTTGTTTTAATGAAGTCAAATGTCACAGCTTCTTCCTTTATTATTTGTGCTTTCTTTCTTTTTGCATTTCTTAAGAAATTCCTTTCTTTTCTAATGTCCTGAAGATATTAACCTATGTCACATTCTAAAACCTTTAGGCTATTGCTTTTCACATTTAGCTATTTGTTTTACTTACCCAAGTTCTGCTATGCTTTTTTGTACAGGAGAGCAAAGTGTGCAGTTAAAACTGGCAGATGGAAATTTCAAATACAATCATGGGTGTACCTAAGGGCGTGTGTATTTCATGGGAATACCATCATCATTGTGTAATGGGGGGGGGGGGGTTGGAAGAGTGGGAACAACAGGTTGAAAGCATTGTCTCCAGGAGTTCCTATAAGTGTGACTTAATAAGAATAAATGTTAAACCCTGCTGTTAGGCCCACTCTTAGTTATTCATGTACAAAAACAGACTGGACCTGGTTTATCAGTTTTCCATGTGAAAAAGACCTGGAGTTCTTCTGTTTCTAACGTGTGGTTGATAAGCTAGATATGCCCCCAATTATGAAACATGAATGCCAAGAAATCTAATGAGGTTTCAGCTTCTGTTAGGAATAGAATGTCCAGATCACGGGCTGTAATATCTCCACTGCGATTTGAACTAGGTAGACAGCAATGAGGCCATTGCATCCTTTTCTAGCGCGGCGCTTGAAGAGGCACACAGGTAAACGAGGCGTCAGTGCCAGGAGAGCAGTTGGCTGGTGGTGGGGTGAGAAACCACTACAGATAAACAGCAGTTGGAGGAATTGGAAAACCTTAACTTAAAATGGGGGAAATATAAATAGGCTATAATAATTGTGTTTAGAAATTTTAAATGTTTCCAAGAGACAAAGCGCATGTCTTAGTTAGCTTGGGCTACTATAACAAAATAACATAGACTGAGTGGCTTCGACAACAGACAGCTCTCTTGTCCCTTCCTCCTCTTGTGGAGGCACTAATCCCATCACGAGAGCATCTCTCAGCACCTCATCTAATTTTAATTACCTTTCCAAAGCCCCATCTCCAAACACCGTCACATTGAGGGGTAGAGCTTCAACATATGAATTTGGGGAGAACACAAATGTCCAGTTCACAACAACACAAATGTACTCCATGTTTCTCCAAGGAACCACTGGGACCAATGGATGGAAGCTATAAGGAAGCAGGTTTAGGTTAATTCTAAAGGATTTTTACAGCAGGTGGACAATGTTTCTTCGTATAGATCTAAATGGCTCAAGAAAGTAGTAATCTCCTTCCCCAGCACTGATGGCATTGAAATGGAGCCCGGAAGACCGTTTGTCAAGGGTGCTATTAGTAACAGCTAATGCGTATTAGTAGCTACAATTGGCAAGGAATCATTCCATGTGATCTCCCCGACTTTTCCTATGTAATACAGAGGTCCTAGAAGAAGAGATATATTTTGACATCATTTTAAAATGAAGGCACTGAAGCTTAGAGAGGTTAAGTAATTTTCCCAAAGTCATATAATAGGTAAAAGGCGGAAAGCACATCTGTCTCATGCCTACAGACTGAGCTCTCAGCCACACTGCCTCTCACTCGTCAGCGCTGGAGAAAAATTTGCTTCAGTGGGAGAGAAGCTACACCATGTGGCCTTCCAATTCTGATACAACTTGATTCTCACAAAATAAAAATATATTACCTAGGAAGCATAAAAATAGTTTGGAAAGCAGACACCAGAGGGAATGGAAAAAGTGGTAGGTAAAATTTAATGAGGGAGGAAAAGTCTGGAAAGATCCTAAGTAAAAGGCACTGGTCCAGGAAAAATACATTCCTGGCCAGGTGTCTGCGAGGGGCATTTCCCGAGGGTTGTGCAGAGAGAAAGGTGAAGGGCGAGTGGGAGGCAGCAAAGACAAGACATACAAAAGCATTCCATACCTTTAGCAAAGACCTCATTTGATGATCTGAATTGAGGATCCGAACACCCACATTTTGTTGATAGCTGGAAAAAAATCTAATGGAAACAAGGAAGGAATATCATCTCCACATCAAGAGTCCAGGGACCTACAGTGAGCCTACTTTCATTATTTTTCTTGTAAGTAATTAATTAGCACAAGTCCCTTACAAAAAGCAGTGGCAGATAGATACTAATTAGATCCAAATGGACTGTTTTCAAGCATTCACTGGTTCATGTATACATACAGTCATTTAACAAATATTTACTGAGCGCCTACTATTTACTATACATTCTTGTTGGCACTGGGGATATGGCAGAAGCGAGGTTCCCACCCCTGCCAACCTCCACTCCTTAAAAATAATTACCTCTCTTCGCTGAGTATGTTCTCTGGAGCAGAAAAGCAAACGCAAAGACAACAATGACCTCGAGTCTGTAAAATGTAAAGTGCACTGAGTAGAGGGCTCCGGAGAAAGACAGAGCAGGACAGAACGGTAGACAGCGAGCAAGTAGGGAGAACTGTTGGAAATTTCCATAGGATTCCAACTAACTATTCAAACTAAAAAGGAGAGAAAAGGTCAAGAAAAGAGGATGTGTTGAGGTCCCCTGTGGGTTTCAAGTTCATGCTTGTGAATCACAAATACTGTGAAAGGTTTTGTGGCAGAGGGAAAAGGGCAATGGAAAAGTCACTTCCCTTGTTTTATCTAAATTTCCTTATCTTGAAAACGGGGAATCCTGGCATTAGCCCCCTAGGCCACACCAGGTGTGTGCATGTATCAAATGAATGTGGCCTTCAAAGTGTAAAACAGTATATATGTGTAACTTCACTTTGCTACAAAGATGATTTATACGGAAATCCCTACAGAATACACACCCCTCGCCCCCAAAAACACACACGGTATCCATGCCACCTAGTATCTCCTGTAATAAATACACTTAGTACAAAGAACCTGACAAAGAGCAAGCAAACCTCTGGTGGAACAGGGTCCTTGGGGCCCCCAGGAGCCTTCCCCATTCCGGCCTCCTTGGATTACTGAACACGTTGCAGAGCTTTTTTAATCACCCCCTGAAATGCCGGCTTCCTCCCTCCATCAAAATGCTCAACAAAACGGAACTTGTCAACTGTGCTTATGGTAATAAATCTCCCTTCCAGCATTTCTTCTGACATTCTAATGCCTTCATGCACATAATAAAAAAGGTCATTTTCCACCTGAATTCATCTTCTCCAAGCTACCTTATATTTCTGTAAATCCAAGTTTCAACAAGTTTGATCGCATTTCTTCTACAGTATTTTATTTGCTTTAACCAAGCTAAAAATCCCAACTGCAACCCCACGCTCTCTAATTGCTTGAGTAGGGATTATATTTTATTGGCTGACTGTACAATGGAGATACATTTTGAAAGCTGATCTGTTCCCTTTCCTCAAGTGACAGAGAATTAAATACTCCCTTTCAGAGATTGCCCAAGGAATTCTTATGGTTTTTGTTTTCCACATCAATTCAATAACTTTCCATGTACCAATTATGCCGACATCAGCATCCTCACCTAAATAGGAAACCATCCCCCAGAACCCCTAAGACATGTGCACGCCCCTCACTTTGTGCAACCAGCTCGGCTGTATTGAGTATTACACAATCCTATTTCTGGTTTCCAGGCAGCCGTTCAGGTGGTAGCCTTCCAGAAGTTACACATTCTTGATTTCTGAAGAGTTTTTTTCCAGTAATAATAGTTGTATTCATTTCCTGGTAGGTTCAATTGTTGATTTAAGTGCAATCATCATATCTAGACAACATTATCTGGAATATAGTCTCATTTTCTAATGAAAAATTAATGGAAGATTGGGGCTATTAGGAGCACTCCCAGGCAAAAGAGACCAAAAAACAAGAAAAAGGGAAAACCATGGGCTTCTTGCTAGTGATAATGACAGGACATGGGCACTCACTTGCTTATTTTGTTTAGCATATTTGTGACGTTTCTCTAGGCATATCAGTCACTCCACTTCCCTGGAATAATCAAGGACTTCTGACCAAGGGGGCAGGCTGTGGCCCTCACCTGGAGGAGCAGAATCTCAGGACAATTTTAAGGGACCACACCCTGACTGTGACCTCTTGTGCACGAGGCAGGATCCATGAGATCCCTGTGGCAGGTGATCCCCAACCTCTCCCAATGGCCTGGGTGCAACCTGGGCTGCTGCTAAGGCTCTACCAGCTGGGGTCTCCCAGGTCCCAGCTCCAGCCCCAACTCCAGCCCCAGGAGTTTCAGCTCCAGCAGCCCAGGACCATGCACGTGGTGTCTGTCCCTCCAGATGTAGGCAGACTGGTCCTCTGCCAGGGGCACCTCTCTTAAAAAAGAAGGGTGGGAGTGTCCTTTGGGACTGCCAACTCTCTAGGAGTATCAAGGGACTCTTCTCCTGGCTGCCAGGTCAGAGACAGGGGCAGAAAGCCCCTGATGGCTGGGTAGGAGAGGGAAGGGACCAGGAGAGGAGAGGAAACAAGAGGGAGAGACAACTGGCTCAGCTTCCTGGCCTGTGCAGTCTCCAGGCCAAACCCAAATCAGGCCTGGAGAATGGATAGATGGCAAGGTGCTGGGGGCCTGGAGCAAAAGAGAAAGAAACATCGCTGGGGCTCCAGGACTGAAGGAAACACTGGGTTGGAGGAAGGGAGGAAGGGAGAAGACATAAGCACCTCTCTTTCTCTTGTTTCATTCTGTTTTTATGTTTTGTGGTTTCTTTACCAAGAGCAAAAGTGAACCAGCTGCGACTCTTGGTCTGGGGAGCATCCATTATTTAATGAAAACAGGAGAGCTTTTTTTTTAAAATTCTTTTTTGAAATAAATTCAGCAGCACGGATTTTCTCTCCACCTCTTCGGTTCTCCTTTCCCAATTTATTTTCTCTTACGCCAGTCCCACCACACCCCTAGTATAGTTCTAAGCTGGTCTTTTGGACTAATTGAAAGAAGTTGCCTCAGTTTTTTACATCCTATGTATCAGGTTGGTACCTGCTTAAATGCCTTCAGGGTATATTGTTCTGCTAATTTGGTTTTCTACTCTCAATGTCCCAGGCCTTTCCAGTCCAGGGGTTCCCTGATTAAGTGAGCTCCATGGCGTCCACGCTCCCTCCCTTCAGGGACGCACATTAGCATTCCAAGCCCCTTGCGTTCCAGCCCCCGGCTAGGTTGCTGTTTTGCCCTCAGGCTTTCAAAGAACATCAAAAAAGTTTCCTTTAAGTGCCCTTAGACCCAAGTGATGCCTACAGGTGAGGATGCCCTCTAGTTTGGGAATCTGCCCACGTTCACTCATTTTTCTTTTTAAGCCTGTTTCAGTTCCTGATAATAAAACAATTGAAGTGCTAAGACAAAGACAAAATTGTGCAGAAGGGTAACCCGACCTGCACTCTGCCCCCCCCCCCGCCCCCCATCAAAATACTTCTATCCTCACTCCCCTCCCCTCTATCCCTCCTCTCTATCAGCACCTCAGTTTCCAGCACCCCAACAGCTCATTCAAAATTGTGGACTCGGGTATGAGAAAAGAGCTGGTGGTGCAAGTATTCACCCAACAAACATGCTTTGAGCCCTTAACAGGTCCCAGAAGCTGGGAAGTGGCCCAGGCACTGAAAAGATAAATGAATTTCCTTTTTATTACTTTCTCTCCTACTCCAGATCTCTGACCTCATCCACAGCGCCTTTGATAACAGTCACCGAGCTTTATATATGTCTGGCAGAGGGGTAGGAGCTTTACACGCATTTTCTCTTTTAGTTATTATAAGAACACTTGTAATGGATATTCCACTTTACAGGTGAGGAAACTGGGGATTAAAGAAGTTAAGTAGCTTCCTCAAGCTCATG
Organism: Miniopterus schreibersii; assembly: GCF_964146895.1. Lineage (NCBI taxonomy): Eukaryota > Metazoa > Chordata > Mammalia > Chiroptera > Miniopteridae > Miniopterus > Miniopterus schreibersii. The sequence goes on along the minus strand of NC_138106.1, from coordinate 60,967,423 downwards.
CACCTGGTACGTGTTGGTGGGTGGAGGGGCTTGTAAATCAGACAGTCTGACTCCAGACTTGTGGCACATCCCTGCTAAGGAGTCACTGTTTCAGTGAAGGAGCCAGACTTGTAAACAGATAAATATAATTCAAAGAGTTAAGAGCTAGTGCTATGGAAACAGAGTCAGCGTGACTAACACTGCCTAGGGGGATCCGGGAAGGCTTAAAAGGCAACCTGACAGGTGAGGCGGGTCTTGAAATATGAGTATGAGTGTCCCAGGGAAACAAAGGGGGGGGGGGAGGCGCATTGCAGGCTGAGGGAACCGTGCGTGTCATGGCACAGGTGGAGAAAGGCTGCCCCGTGTGTTTAGGAAACAGCGAGCTCCAGCTGACTGAAGCGTAGCATTTACAAGAGAGTGTTGTGATATGAAACTAAGATGGGTAAACATGAAACTCGGAGCAAGAATGTCAAGGACTTTGGAGATCTTGCTAATAAGCTGAGCTTTTATCTTGTAGGTAAAATGACTCCAGCAGAGATTTTTAAAGAAAGGGAGTGACATAATCAAACTTGTGTTTCTGTCTGTCTGTCTGTCTTAAGATAACAGGAGAAGTCTGAAGAACGGAGAGGAGAGCCATGTGGTAGGAACAATGGTTGGAAACTTTCTGTACAGATTACGAGAGCCTGAGCCAGAAGTCATGAGACACCAAAAATATGGGCAATGTTAATGTAAGAAATTATGCAAACCTGTGGAGAATTTTTGTGAGTTTATTTGAGCCAAACTGTCGACAAGTGCCAGGAAGCCAGTACCTCAATGGATTGAGATAATGCTCCGGAGACTGGCAGTTTTGCACTTTGTTTTATAGATTACAATCAAAGGGGAGGTGTAAGTGAGTTACATGAAATCCACTGGTGATAGATTAGGGAGGTGGGAGAAAGCAAAGCATGGAAACCTCTGGGATTGGATACAAAGTAAAATGATAGACACACACTTCTTTTACTAGGTGGGTGTAGGATAGTTAACAGTCAACGACTAACTCAATAACAATGAGGGGATCTGTGGTCCCCTCTGAGTGGTGCCTGTGATTTGAGGGGTTCGGCAAAAAGAAAACTACTTATCGTAGATGCAAAAAGACAATAGACAGGCTCAGTTAAGGTGAAAATTAACCTTTGTTGGGGAAAATACCAGCCTAAGATATAACTACCCACAATAAACTGCTTTTTAGTTAAAAAGTTTTCATTTCAGGCCGTCCTTTCTGGTGACTTTAGGTGTCTGCGTTTGCAAGGCCACCCTGCAGGCCTTTCCTGGGCTCGTCAGAGTTAGTCTGTGGCCCCTTTTTGTCCACAGCAATAAGTCTTCTTCCTGTTTCTACAATGAAGGGCTTAAGGTCCAAAGAATTTCATTCAAGATAAAAGACCTCTTAAGAGGGCACCAAATCAGCTCTCCAACTTTTAGAAATACAGTTAAAGTCTATGAAGCTTAAGAAGATTAAACCACACAATCATCTAGTGGAAGAGTGATACGAGTCACCTTTTATTTAGAGCCTACTGTCCTCACACTTAGCATCGCTCAAAACATTCAACCCTCCTAACTTTTGAGGGTAAGTACAAAGCTACTCTTAAGTCCATTTAACAGACGAGAAAGCCGAGGTCAGTAACTTGGTGAAGGCTGCACAGATAATTAGAGACAGAAATGGTACTCAAACTAGGGTCATGGAGTGCTTGCAGTTTTTATATGCTATGCTCTGAGACTGAAACTTAGATATCCTTAGTCCTAACTTAATGCTCGCTTCCCTAGTTGGTGCTGCCTTCATCTTCTTTTAAGTTCATTTCAGGCATTATTGGGCATAGATTCGTGACTATCTGAATTGTTTATCCTACATATATTTCCTAAAGTGGCATTTACTATGGATTCCCTGTCTATCAAATACAGTAAAAAAGATATTATGATGATCCTTTTTAAGACTAGGGGTTTTATGGCAAAAGAAAGAACACACGCAAATGACATGAATATACAGCCGGAACCATTGCTAATCCAAACCTTGAACAGTGCAGACATGAGGCATCAAAGGCAATTGGAGAAACAGCCAATGTTACTTAGTTCTTTCCTGTGGCAGGGGCATCACATGTGTTATTTCACTTAATAAAACTGACTTAGAGAGGTGAAGTAACTTACTCGTGTCACATAAATACAAACATTTTAAACAGAGGAGCCAGAACTCGAGCTTCAGTTTATCTGACACCAAGCTTAGGCTCTTCAGAACTATTACAGTGGTTAGTGGAGTCTGAAGTCAGTCCCGTGGACAGACGTGTGCTAGTAAATGCTTAACTACCAGCTCTCAAAAACAAAAACAACCCTGATCTCTAGTGTTTGCCAATTTCCAATTCCCATAGGGTGTGAACAATTCCACAATAGTGGATTTCAGGTTGCCAGTGTGACATCGCTGAATGCGGCATCTGGAAGCGATGTTCACCAGCTCTGGAAGGCCTCCAGCATACAACTGGACCATGGAAGACGACACACTTGGGCAATGAGTTAGAGGAAAAGTGGAAGAGATTTGGGATACTATCTGGAGAAAAAGGAGATAATGAAGGAAGGCTGGAATGGGGATTAGGTTGATTATATTCAAAGAAAGTATATGGATTGAACTAATTGTGGTTACATCAAGTAGAAAGTATGATTTAGGATTGGTTGGGGGCAGCTACTTGCTTAAAATCACCATTCCTGAGGGGTGACAATTTGCTTGAAAAAAATAAGAGCTAAACACTGACTTATTTTAACTGAAACTGTCAGCAGGCACTTGTCTTAATGACTGCTAAAACTAAAAACATATTTAAAAGTCTGAAATCAGGACTAAATGAATCAAAAAGATTGTTCAATATGAATTTCTGGCTGTTTATCTACTTTTCTCTATTTTTATGGTGAGAACAACAGCAGACAGATGAAGGTGATAAGTTGATGGAAAATGAACCATAGCAAATATAGAGACAATCAAGTTGAAAGAGTTACTCGGTGCTCACCTTCAAAGGAGGTCCTGCTTGTTCTGTCAGACTGTCTGAATGTACCTTTTATTGAATTTGTATCCAAGGGAAATAAATATATTTGCAAATACTTCAGAATATTTATTCTGTCGCTTTATTTCATATCTTCCTAAGCATAAAACACAAACCCATGTTTCTCTCATTCCCCACGTAATCAGACATAAAATAGCGGGGAGAAAAAAAAGCATTAGCTAGTACCTGCAAGTAATGCCCATTTTCCCTCTGTGCCAATAATCTAGACCTTTAAAAGAAGAAAGAGTAAAAATAAAATTATGTTTCCCATGTTTCAGAATATTTCTATTTTTCCCTTCAGATAATCAAAGCTCTTGTTGTACACAATCTGAATAGGAAGCATATTAGTCCCAAGAACCAATAAAAAATAAAGGAAATGAAGCAGATATCTACTGTTTTTGTCTGCTCTTCCGGGAATGGCCCCAACCCCTGTGACTTTGAGGCACTGTCAAGCATGATGCCTACCTACCCCTCTGGGTGCCTCGGAGGAAATGTGACATAAGCCTGGCCAATCATCAGTCATGGTCTTGGACCATCGCAAACCTTTTCCATGAGCGAGAGGGCATCTCTTCATTTAGAATTTTAATCTTTGTGGAGATATGCTCAGGTCTGAGAGTAATTATCTTTTCAGTATGGAGGAAGTTGAGCTGCTGCAGAGAAAATTGAGAAAACAGTCGAAGACAAGCAAAGGCATGTAGAGTCAAGATATGGGAAGGACAAGAGCCTTGCAACTTTGCTCAAATGTCTGGACCCCCGCTATGCCTAAGCATCCACATATTATATAGACTTTGGGGGTTACCAGTCATTTAAGCCAGTAAGACACCCCATTTTTATTTGGTTTGTGAGTTTTGGGGTTGTTGTTGAGTTCTGGGGGATTTTTGGGGGGGGGGGTTGGGGTTGGTTAAGCTTCTTGGAGTGATCCACACAGATCACAGTACAGTCATTTATTCATTCATGAATGATCATGGCTTTATTATGTGACTCAAAAAGCTGAGCTTTCACAGAACAGGCCAAAGGCAAGGTATTAGTTGAGAGGAAAGGAAAGGAGGAGACACTGATTATCTTAGAACTGGAAGGGCAAATCAACACTAAAAAGTTTCTTTCCATCTTAAATTTTATGGCTAGGATTTCAGTGGATGGTAAAGCATCACCTCAAGATAGAGTAACTTGGGAGGTTTCCTTAGTCTTTCTGGGAACATCTCAAAAATGGAAGACTGCAGGAAGTGAGAAGTGAGAACAGAAGATGACTGTGTTGCTGGTAGGGGGAAAAGATTAGTAACTAAGACCCACTTACTCAGTCAGTATGATTCTCCTTCCATTCGCTGGCCTCACGCTGCCTCGGAGGTGTTTTGCATTTAAAGGTTGCTTCAGTGTTCATTTAATCCTAAACTCAATATTTGTCTGGGGGGAAAAAAAAAATCTAAGGAATAACCCTGGACCTGGCACTCTTTTGCAATGTCTTTAAGTCTATGAAAAATATTGAGAGTCATGCTCTTTGGGAATTCTCTTCTAACTTGATATGTTAACTAATCTTGGACAGAATGCTCCGCTCTATAACTTGGATGCCATTCTCTACAAAAAGGCAAATCATTTCCTTTAAGAGATATTTCAATTAACTAGTTTTAACAGAATTTCAAAACTGAAAGCAATAGCCAAAAATCATTTAATTGGCTTCCCTGCCAACTAGAACACATCACAGATTCTTGTAATTTCAATGAAAGCGTATACATGTTTATAAATCTTTTTATGCATTGGTTTATATAGTTGTTTTAATACGTATTATATTTTCTGACAAGCTTTCGACCTTCAGGTTTAATTATTAAGTGAATTTCTTGCCCTTACAAAGAAAAGCAAACACCTCCACGCAATGTTAAAATGCTGGAAGTTAAATTAAATTAAATATTTGTCCTATAGCACAGTTAGCTGAATAGGTTATAAATTGTCTATGTTGGTGGACTACATTGATTTGAATTATAATTTTGCCAAGTGCGCCCTGTAAAGAACAAAGTCTAAGGAACACTGAGGCTTAAAATCTTAAACTCTGAGCCACCTCTGTAGACTTTGCAATATTGCTCCTGCATCCATAATCGTGCCTTAGTGATGAACTTACAAAACATTATTCAAAATGTTTGTTCTGAAAAGAATTTGGATAAATGGGCTGTATTTGAAATGGATTAATACTGTCTGATTTGCATCCAAACATTTTATTATGCTGAGAAACTGACTTAAAAGTCACAGGGTATCTTGTGTATTTACTCTACCCGAAAGTGGTCCATTTGCATTTAAGTGAAGTGGTACTCCTAGCGATGCAAATTTTGGTTCAGTTTCTGGCTCTTGGGACCTTTATTACCTCACCTTTCACATGATGTGTTTAGACTGGTTCCATGCTGAAAAGCCTTAAAGTATCTACAGGCTGCTTATCAATCTGCAGCCAAAGCAGCCTGCCTGTATCAGTTTATTAATTACCTTGAACAATAATGTATTATTTATCCATGTACTATGAGTTGAAGAAATCATTAATCAAATAGGATTGCGTGTCTCCCATGTGTCTGTCTCTCCTAAGCACACGGCAGAGAATTAAACAGTCACAAGTCCCTGCCCTCATTTGGGCTTTCACGCTGGTCAAGGGCTGCAGACAACATGCAAGATGCGTAAGTTAAACAGAGGTTATGTCAGACGGTGATAGAGTCTATGAAGAAAAGTGAAGCAGGAAAAGGAGCTAAGGAGTGAGTGCTGGGGGTGGGAGCTGAAAATTTAAGTAGCTGCTCATGGAAAGCTTCAATAAGAAGGAGCCGATGGGGAAGGTAAACTAGTAACTAGGGAGAAAGCGTGCCCAGTGTTAGAAACAGCAAGTCTAAGGCCCTGACGTGGGGATGCGCAGGTGTACTTAGGACTGATGAGGAAAGCACTGTGGTTTGAATGGATAAGAGGAAATACGAAGTTGGCTTCAGAGAAAGCCCATGTTAGAATAAAAAGGTTTGCATTTAAATAAAGATTGGAAACTATTCATCTAAATTACTTGCAAGGCCCTGAAAAGCATTAACATTCTAAGGCTCTATATTATATTACATAATAAATAAACCTGCATTCAGTGTTACTAAACATTCTTTTGTTAATTAGTATCACTCCTTAGAAATTATGTTTATCCAAGAATTGTTTATCTATACTTTTCTGTAAACTCAGTGATCTTACCTATTATAAGGGGAAATAGCAAGGCTAACCTAGGCCTAGTATTTCATGAATTTGGCTTTCCAGAAGTCCATTAAACCCATGGTGATCTGATTATTTTAGAAAATCAAATATATATTGTTTTCATATTTCTACAGCCATTACACGCCCACCTCAAATTTATGAATAAAATTATCATGGAGCATAATGATACATGACAAAGCAAGCAGAGGTAACTGGAGAATTTCTTTAGAATTAATGAAGTTGAAGTTTCTTGTAAGGTATCAGACATTTGAAAAACCATACCCTGAGTCACTTTCTATTTACTCAAAGCTGAAAGAACTATTTATTTCAGTTGAACACTATGCACATAGAGACTTCTGAACAGAAACTCTCAAGGTTTAAGATAAACCCAAACTGTTAGACTTTTTGAGTCAATTTTGTGCACTGACTGAAATCACTAATGAGTTATGAGTGTTTAATAGCCGTTTTATAGGTATAGTGTAAGTTTCACAGTTAAATAGCTTAGCTAGGTTTTTTCTTCACTCCTTACATTTAAGATAGAAAGGAAAGTAACTCAGTGGATTTCTACTTGAACTGAAGTAGCTATGCATTTCTTTTTGTACCCAGACAGTGAGCAATCTACAGTCTGAAATGAGAACATAATGTTTACCATAGGCTTTGAAAGTTTTTACCCTCCTGAGCTCCAGTGATGTATCTTTATTAGTTAGCATTATTGAGGATGTGAGTTGCAAAATTTTATTAAAGCAATGACTGATATTACTATTAAAACTGAAATTAAACAATACAAATTGAAGGGACTATTTCTTAAGAGGACAGATAACCATATCTAGGGTGGTTTTAGGAATTATTGACTTAAAAAACCTTGGGGTCCAGAAATGAAACAAAGTTTTATCTTATACCTATGCAAACTCTGTGCCTCTTTAAAATAGTTTTATCTTTCTAGACTTACTATAAATACCACTTAATTCTCTGTTTCAATCTTTGTCGTCAGCACATTAGCCCAGGCTCATCTCCTGCCTGGTTACTTAGAACAATTATCAGTCAGGATTGTATCCTCAGCACGGCTCTTTTTGTTTTATTCTCATTGATGGCAAATTGTTTTTATCACTCACTTGCTCTTGTAGATTACGTTTCCTTACTTTGTATTTCAAAATTTTCACTATGGTCACTAGGACTTGATTCATTCTCTTTGTGTTTCCTAAACCTTAATTTGCCTAGTTGTGATATTGATTTATAATACGAAATATATATTTGGTCTTTGACTCTGTCCCTGCACAGAGTTCCTAAAACCCTTGGAATTTCCTAAGTTATGAGAGTGATAAAAGTGTCTTTTTTATATTAAGGAGGTAAGATTTGGAAAGCTTGTAGGTAACCTAGGATTGGGGGCTGATTGTCAGGAGACCCAAGGAAGGGAGAGCGACCGAAGATGAAGTTCAATCACCAATGACCAATGACTGAATCAATCATTCCTACATAATGAAGCCTCCACAAAAACCCAAAGGAAAGGGTGTGGAGCACTTCAGGGTTGGTGAGTGCATGGAGATTGCATGCTCAGAGAGCATGGACGCTTGCTCCCCTTTCCGCACACCTTACCCTATATATCTTCTACCTGGCTGACTGCTCTTTCCATGTAAATAATGTTAAGAATTGGGTTGAATTGTAGGATACCCAGCTGGTGTCCAATAAGTGATTAGTGGTGTGGGGGTAAAAATCCATCTTGGAATTTGTACCAGAATCATCCTTACTAGTCCATCACTAAAGACCCTTTCATCTCCTTTCGTCTCCTATCACCCTCCCTTATAAGTTTGTTTAAAGGTCTATATTCTGTAAAGAGGAGCTCTATTTTATCACTTATCATTTATACATAAATATTTAGAGAGTGTCCAATCTGCAAAGTATTCCCTGGAAATGTGTAATTACTGATGGGGAGGGGGGAAGGAAAGTGAATTAGATTTGTTGCATGCTTTTGAATTGCACTCATGTTTTGTTCAAAAACTAGGAAGACACACAGAGTAGTATGATAGAAGGTGAGGAACAAATGTCACTAGCCTCCAAAACATTCTTTGGTGAAATTTCATCTCCAGTAGAAAATTGTTTAATCAGAAGAAGAAAAAAAAAATCACCTCAACTCTTCAAATGCTCACATACCTGAGCTGGCCATGTTGTCACACACTGATGGGTTAATGTTTAGGGCAAAGGTTTCTGGCCTAAGCCTCTGGTGTCCTGAGTTCTGAGCTCCACAGATTCTAAGCAAGAAAGTTGCCTAATGTGCTGTGTGTCATTGCCTTGTCACTGACTGGTGATTATTCTTTCATACTGAAGATGCAAAACTCTTCTCCTGCTCTAGGTAACACGAAACATGTTTTCCTCTGGCTGAACATTGTTCATTTTATCTCTTGGAGTAAGAAGTGTCCATTATGTTGCTCTGAATCATGACTAAATTTTTGGTATATATCATTGAAATAATATGTATCATCCGTTGTAACAAAAGCAATTGTGATCCAGATGCAGCTGAAAAAGCTCTTCCTCTTAAGAACTAGGTAAGGTGGATCCAACCACCCAGTCCCTAGGCTTTTAAGGACAAATACTCTCTCCACTACATTATTTTAAGGAGCTTACATTCTTAACTCTATTTCTGACTCCAAGCTTTTGCTTATGCTAAATTATTGCAGTCTAAAAATTGTCTTGTCATTTTATATGCACTGTACCTGGCTCATGCAGATAGGGTACACTGCCTTTTTAATTTTCTTAAGGAAAATGTGTTTGAGATTAGGAGACTTTATTAAAATTTGGGGAATATAAAGGAATTTATGTTTAAATCAATCCCTGGCTCCACCATCCCCCTCACCTCTCACCCCCCAACCAAAAAGAAAGTCAAGAGTTTATTTTTAGACACTTCTGATAAGTAAAGTGTACAGGAATGAAGCTCTAGCATCAAAGTGTGTGGGGCAGAATTGTGGTTTTACCATTACTGTGAATCACCCTATGACCTTGGGAAAGTCACTTTATGTCTCTGGGCTTCAGTTTCTTCATAAGTATGGTGAAGGTGATAACAGCACCTTAACTCATAGGATTTTTTTGAGGGTGATTTTTCCGCTAATTCATTTAAGTTGCTTAAAATAATTTAACATGTAGAAAGTTTTCAATAACTAATTAAAAAATATGTAAAGGCCTTTGACCATTTCCAAAATCATAATTATATGACTTGGTCTTTATGCCTCTCTTTTCTCAGCATTTCCCTCTTCACTCTTCTACCAAATTCCTATTTTTATTATTTTGTGATTCCTATTTTTATTTTCATTATGTTGTTTAATACAGAGTAGTTTCACCATCACTTTTGTGGCCTTAGCTATATATGACTAATAGCCTTGGGAGTTACTGCTCAAAGTGTCTTATCAAGGCATTTTCATAAAGTAGGACAAATTCCTCTCTAAAAGGAATTATGAAAGCTACTAACTTTACATACAAACATGTATAACACGTTTGCCAGTATAATACATGTAAAGTCAGTTGCTTCCAGAATTCCATATATAGTGTGTGTATGATAGCCTTAATTTATAAAATGTATTTTAATCCAATTTAGCTGCACATCTTTAAAGGTGGTACTGTAATGTGTCATCACATTTTGATTATGAGAGACTGACTTTTGCTCAAGGTCACTTGCTGAGTAAGTGTAGACAGGGATTTCAACTAGACTCTGACTGCTCCCCAAAGCTCAAGCTCCTTCTGTTATACCTAGCCAGTTACCTGTGTGATCTCAATTCACACAGCAATCTTGAGACTGACACTATTATTATCACTTTTTACATTTAAGGAAACTGAGGCTTAGAAAGTTAAGTAAATTGACCAAGATCATGCAGTTAGTAAATGTAAGAGCCCAAATCCGATAGTCTGCTTTTTTTAGGTCTACTTTTTAAAAACAATGATGCTATATTATCTCTCATCCCCAAATAAAGGGGGGTCAGATAGACAAAGTGGGGGGGTCCACGTCAGGATGATTTGTTATAATACAAACTATTTATAAGAGCCACTGTTAAAAGAAAACAAAAAAACAAAAACAAAAATAATTCCCCATAGGAATTCTACCAAATCCACCGGAATGCTAGCAATTTAGTCAAGCTTAGTTTATGAAATACTGAATGCCTCATAGCATTAGCCTTCCTGTTACTTCATAAGATGCAAAGGAAACATTAAAGTTAAATAAAAACCGAGCTGGAGAAACTACTTAGAGAGGAAAAAATGTTAAGAGTTCTACTCTAGAATATTGTTACTGTATCGTAGGAGAAACCCGGAGGACAAGACAGGCAGGCTTTTGACAAAAATTGCAGCTGAAAATGGACCTTAACAGCTTCAAGCATGAAAAGATTTTTAAAAATTAAAGATCAGTGCTGTGCGTGCAAGTGTGTGCTTGTTTTATTAAGCTTCTCCTGCGAAAACTCCCCGCCCCCATCTAGAGGGTGACTCGATGAGAGCACAAGTCTGTGACGGTCGCTAGTTGACATTCCCCGGTGGAGAGCAGCCTCGCCCAGGGTGACCCTGGGATGCATGAAAGGCTGTTTAACGCCCCGGCCGAGTGGTTCAGGGACCAGCCCCGGGGATGAGCTGTGGCCCCGCGTCCCTGGCTGGGAGGCGCTCGGGGCTCCGGCGGCTCCGCCCCGCGCTCCAGGGCAGCGGCTCCTCCGCGCTCTCCGCCTGATCTGAGCGCCACGCAGCCCCCCGCGTTCCGCCCGGGAGGTGGTTCCATCTTCAGAAATGGCCCCAGGAGCCTGTCCATCGGCTGGGGGCGCCGGGCTTTCTGGAACAGACAAGGAGGAGCTTGGCTTTAAACCCGAATAACTTGAGGCTTTTTCTGTTTGTCCCTTAAAAATCGCCGCTTCATTCAAAATAAGAGAGGCGCGCTCTGGCTTTGTAGGCATCGGGGGAAATCCTCGTGACGAAGCAGGGTCTAGAATTTCCTGATTGAAGTTCCCCCGGGGAAAGGGTCAATATTTTCTATTTGGTTTTGGACAGTCCACCCAAGTCATCTGCCTTTTAAAACAAAAAACCAAAAACCACAAGGTGTGTGCCAAACGGGCGGGGGGCGGAGTCCGCTCAGTCGGCGCGTCGCCCTCGGCCGGCGACCGCCGCCCGGTCCACTCCCGGGAGCCGAGTTTCCACCTCGGCCGCCGCCCGCAGCCCCTTCCTCCCCGCGTCGCTCCCGCCCGGGACTCCAAGTCCGCGCGTCCCCCACCCCCGCCGCCCTGCCCGCTGCTCTCGACGCGCGGGGAGGAGGCCGCGCCACCGCCGAAAAGTCCGGGGGCAGTGAGTCAGTGCCACGCGCGTCCTGGGGGAAGAAAAGGGTAATTCGGTTTTCTGAACCGCGACGCGACCGGGCGAGCAGCGGGGAGCGGAAGCACCGAGGGCGGCGCTCTCGCGCGGGTTGCGCGGCGGCGCGGGGCGGGTGTCGCGGGCCCCGCCGGAGCGCGCAGCTCGGGGTCTCGGCTCCCGATTGGCGGAAGCTCCGTCGGGGGCGGGCCCAGCGCACAGCCCCGCCCCCCCGGCTCCCGGCTGCCCCGCGGAGTCCCAGCGCCGGGCGAGCCTCGCGTCGGTCTGCAGCGCCGCTCGGCTGCGGCTCCGCGCTCCAGCCGCCTGCCCCGCGCTGCGTCGGTGGAAGAGGGAGGGCGGAGGCGGAGGGAGGAGGAGACCCGCGGCTCCGGCACACACGCCTTCCAGTCGCTCCACTCAGAGCAGCCCGAGTGCTGCCGCCGCCGCCGCCGTCCCTGCTGCTGCTTCTGCTGCCACAACTGCTGCCACCTGAGGAGACCGACCGCCCGGACCCGCTGCCCCCTGTTGCCATCCCCGGCCGTTCCTCCCGGGCACCGGCTTTTTCTGCGCACTGCCACTATCTTCATCATTGTTATTCCAAGAGGAGGGAAATAACTGACCAGCCAAAAAAAAGGACCGCGCGCACCTTTCCGAATTGGTCAAGTGTCCCCCGAGAAGAGAGGGTCGCGGGTCCCGAGAGAAGCAGCCCAGGGGCCAAGGGCGAGCGTTGAAAGGGAGGGAGGAGGAGTTGGGGTGGAAAGTTACGCGCGGCGCAGACCCGAAGGTGCAGCGCCCGCAACCCAGGGGACGGTGTGTCTGGCAGAAGCCGCGCCCCCTCCCCCCCCGCGTCCCGACCCGCGAGCGCGCGGGCAGCGCGGGGTAGGGAACGACGCCCCCTCCTGCGCCGCGGACTGCGCCGGTGGCTCCCGAGGAGGTGGAGGAATATGGCATCGAAGGCGGCCCGCTCCTGCCGTCTGGTCTTCAGCCTCTTGATCTCCGCTGCTGTCCTCAGGCCAGGTGAGCGGGAGCCTCCCGCGGCCCCTGGCCGACGCGGGCCGGGGCCGTTTCCGTAGGTCCCCGGCGCGGGCCTGGCGCCGCGGGGCAGTGCGCCCAGGTGCGCAGGGGAGGGACTGGGGCGGCGGCGCGGGCGCAGAGCGGGCCCTGGGCTCCGGCACCTGTGCCGCGCGCCTGCACTTGGCCGCTTAGCTCAAGTTTGCGCGGCGACTGGGGCACTGGGTACATCTCCAGGAACTTCGGGTGCGGCCGGGGTCGGGGCTCCAGGGGCCCGGGAGCGGGGTTCGCCTGGGGCTCTCCCCTTCCCCCTGTGGCTCCCGCCCCGGAGGCGAGTTCTCGCCCACTGACAGCCCAGCCCCTGGGTCTCAAAGTCCGCGTCACTTCGCTCCAGGCAGTTTTCCTTTCGCTTAGCTCCCCGAGACTAAATAACTGCCCGTACTTTTCCCCTGATAAACCCCCTGGTAACTTCCCTGTGGTATGAGGCGAGGAGGCGATGGGAGAGGCAGGGGAGAAAGACTGCAACCGCCCCCCTGAAACCCTCCTAGGACGCCCCCTCCCGCCTTGCCTGGGTGGGCAGAGAGTTTAGGGACGGTGGTGGGCAGAGCCCGGCCGGGCTCGAGACCTTACTGTGGGGTTTGTGAATTTTTCGGGACCTATGATCCAACCTCAGATCTCAGTTCTGTTCTGAGCCTCAGAGAAAAATAAGGCAAAACCCCCAACAACTGAAATACCTCGACGGGAATCCCTTCACCCCGGGGTTGTCCCCTGGCTCTGTCACCCCGAGACCCGCGTGGGTCCGAGCAGCGCGTGCTTCCTGCCCGCGGGCACTTGATGAAGCAGCAGGTTTGTTTCCTCGCTAGACTGAAGGATTATGTGGGATTTCCTTGACCCTCCTGAAGTTTTGATCGCTAGCTGGCCCTTCAGAGACAGTTGCAGGCACAACTCCTGCTTCCTCTTATGTCAGGCTCCGTGTATTCTCCTGTCTTGGGCGTTTATCAAATTAACAATCACTTTCCTTTTGCATTTTTAATTCCTGCGCATCCCCCCTCGGTGGTTGGCAGGTGGGGGCCCGAGAGGAGGTTTGAAAGCTCCTGGATCTCTCCCAGGAAAGGGGGGGAAGTAGGGCTCGGGGCTCGAGCTCGGGGGCGCTGAGTGTTTGGGGGCTGCAGCTGTGCGCGTCGGCGGTTGGCGGGGGTGCGGGGGAGGGGGCCCTCTCGCGAGCTCCTCAAAGTTACATTTCTGGGTGGCGAGGGTAGGAGCTCACCTGCTGTTCCGAGGTTGGAGAAGGAGGCGGCTGTGACCGACCTCCGGGCCTGGGGCCGGGGACTGTGAAACGCGAGTTCCGCGGGGTTTAAGGTGGGGGGGGAGGCCCCCTTGGGTTTGGCACGGTGTGGGTTCCTCCTTTCCCTGATCCCCGTGTTGCTGTGGGAAAGAAGGGCACTCGCTCTGGAGCCAAGAGGAGTGAGGAGAGGAGGGTGCTCTCGCTGGTAAAACGCAAGGATGCGCACGCCCACAGTTGGTTTCACCCACAGCCCCACCCCGGGAGCACACGCACACGCACACGCCCAGTGTGTTTTTCCGTGCGGTGGCACTCGTGCTGATTTTCAGTGGGGTCACTTCGTGGGACAGGCTTTTCCGCACATTTAACTGCTGAGAGGGGAGGGGTTCCGCCTCCTGACCCCCTTGGTGGCGATGCCTGTGGCACGCGGGCTCGCGTTTCCCCGCCGCACTCCTTTCTTCCCCTTCTGCGCGAGCGCCCGGAGGGGCTCCCCCCCTAACGCCCCCGGGGGTCAGAAGCCTCAGCCCCTCAAATCAGCGGTTTCCTCGAATTTACCGGGCTGGCATTATGCGCGACATTCTCAGTCAGCGTGTTTTTTTAACAGAAAGGATTATGGCGCTAAAAGCGCCACGTCCGGACTCGGGACGCATGTCCTGGGCTGCGGGCGCGCGTCCCTTCTCCGGAGCCCCGGCCAGCCGAGCCTCGCGGGGGTGCGGGCGGGCGGCGCGCTCGGCCACCGGGGCCAAGTGACTGCCCAGCTGGCCGCGCTCCGTTTCCGGAGCAGCCCTGACAGTGGGTGTCCAGATCCAGAGGACAGAAATCAGAGTTCATGAACCTGCTCCTGCAGGGCTGCCGCGCTGCGGTCCCTCCCTCGTGGATACATGTTGGGCATGGCATGTACCTGTGTCGAAGGGAAGGGGAGATAGGTATGGGCCACGAAGACTGAGCTCGGAGTTATACAGGCAAGGAAGTATGTGCTCACCCTCCCAGGCAGCAGAGAATCCCATTATTCTTACAGAAAGAGCGTCAGCCTGTGGTGACATTTTGTATCGCTTTTTAAAAGGCTTTCCTTGATTAGTTACAACAAGGAGGTGGGGCCCTGCAGTTAACTGTTTCTTTACTTGGGTGATCTGTGTGCACCCCCTCCCTGGAATTTTTCTTAATTGCTGGCTGATGTAAGGTGAATTCCAAGACATGAGCACACTTAAAGTGTGGGTGTGTTTTCTGTTTCTTTTTGTTTGTTTTTTAATCTCAGTGGTATATTATGCCTGGAAAGCATCAGTTTATCTCAACAAGGTCTTGGGGAAAGCATCAACTGAAATCCAATAATGTCCTTTCAAACCACATGATGTGGGACTATTAAATTTAGTAATTTAAAAGCTGCAAACTATTTAGTAGCCAGTAAATATTGCTTTTTGTTTGATGATTTATTTAATCCAGTAAAAATGAAAATTTAATAGGGTACTGTTTTCAGTAAACTGCTTTCTTAGGTTTGACTCAGGACCTATCTTCAGGCATGTTCAACAAGTCATTTCACCTTTGGGGGTTTCAGCTTTCTCATGTGTAAGTCGAAGGGTGAGCTAAGGACCTACTCTCTGAGATTAGCTTCAGCTCAAAACTGTTCCTGACTACCTAAGGTAAAAAACCCATTAGGACAACGCAGAGTCATTTTCCTGTATTCTTTCAGACAGCCTGGATGGACACAATTTATATAAATTTTATTATTAGAAAATGTCAGTGTACCCCAATTCCTAATTTTCCATCATTTTTCCTACTTTTATAAACTCATTTTACTATCTTGTGCTTACTCCTCCAGGCCAGAATAGAGCTATTTAAAAAAAAAAAAAAAAGTGTCATGGAGAAGAATTAGTCTCCCACTCTCCTGGGTAAAGAGACCCAGGAAAAGGTTTTTAGATCTCATGCCCCCCCCCACCAAAGAAACCCAACTTATAAGTGTAACCCATCCCTCCTGGAAGTCTGCCTTTATTTAAACCTCATAGATAGTTCCTAGGACAAGATACAAGTGATAGTTGATGCTAATATGTTCGTAGAACAGAGCCTTATATGTACACTTGTAAAATGCTCCTAAACCAAGAAGTTGATTTGCACTGTGGTTGTGAGTGCAATGTAGAAGGACATAGAAAACACTAATGCTTTCCTCATGTTTTCAATTTTATACAAATCCAAAATACTTTATGATTAATCTAACAAAAGTTGTATTCCAAACTTATTAGAAAATTCAGACAAACATTTTTTTTTAAAAAAAAAATTTTTGAAGAGAATGCTTGTCTATTGTTGACTTATTTAAAAAAAATAAATGAAAACATACTTTAATAGTTGCAAATGCTACAGAAAATTATATCTATTGGGGTCAGTACTTATGTGTTCAGTTTTTAGCTATGACATATAAGAATGTTGTGACCTTGGGAAAGTTATTTTTCTGCTCCTTTTTATATCCAATCGGCAAAATTTTCTCCTTATGTAATGCATGGTTCTGATTAGTAACTCCCTTGCTCAGCATTTTGAACTTCTCAAGTAAAACATGCTATATTAAGACTTTCATTATATTCTTAATAGAATGACACTCTTTATTTCACTTAATTATCACTTGATCATTTTATTAAAAGCAAGCAAAATATTTCTTTTCTTTTTTTTCCTTCAACTTTTTCTTTTACTCCTCAGGTTTTCATGCCCCTACACATAGGCCTTTGTAAAATTGAGCACTAAGATATCAGCATTACTTGGTGTAAGATGGCAACATTTTGTTATATAGTATTTTAAATGCTTTACAATTACCTTGTCAGATGCACACCTCTTTTTCCTCTGACCATTTATTTTGTATAAAACATCAAAGAGTTCTAGATCTCTGAAGCCATTAATGCAAGTAGACACAAGCAATACAGATCCCAAATATGCAGAACAGCAATATAGGTGTAGCTATGATAAAGGAGTATCTCTGTGCCTCTGTGAATACATATAAACAAATTTAACTCTTCTCAAAGTGTTATTTTATTCTTTATTGTTTGGTTTTCACAAAGGACCATTTCATTTTTTAAAATTAAATTTATTGGGGTGACATTGGTTAATAAAATTATATAGGTTTCAGGTGTACAATCTATAATACATCATCTGTGTATTTCATTGTGTGTTTATCAACCAAAGTCAAATCTCCTTCTGTCACCATATATATGACCCCTTCATTTCCTTTCTTACCCATCAATATATGTGGCATATTAAGAAATGAGCCAACTCACTGGAATAGTAAGGAAAGTTTTCTTGGAAGTGGTGGTTGATAAATTAATATTTATTTTATTATTGCTTTTGGATATCAGTTTTTTAAAATTTGCAATAAGAAAAAGACCAGAAAAAATGCTATTTTTATTTTTCATTATTTTTTTAGTTCAGAATTTTCTCTTCTCTGTAGAGATCAAAGTCAAGACTAAAATACATCCTCTGTATTTAAGAAGAGGATTATAGGATGATAAGGCTAAATCATACAGTTATTATAAGTGTTCTACAGTGTACAAAGTATTATATATTTAGAATTACTGATATTTTCATCCAGCTAATTTCTCTGTTTAAATAACAAAATTTATATTCTCTCCCTTCTACCTTATTATTAAATGGAATACCATGTATTTTTCAGCTAAGACTAGTTCCAAATGAGCTGTGGTATTCAGTAATTGCTTTATAGTAACCTGTTATCATAATCTAATATTGTAGTGTATGTTCCAAGAATGAAATTAGCTTTTAGTGCTTCTTCCCTTATTTATCCAGTCAGTTCTCAGTTATCCATTACATTAAAGGGGAAGTCAATGCTGTGCACAATCCAAAACAATTTCTAATCAAAGGATTATGTAATCTGACTTTGAAGTTCAGGTACTTCAATGAACATGCCTATGTGTGATTTTCTAAGAATCCACAGTATTATAGCATAATGCAACTAAACCGTGGGCGGGTAGCTTAATCAGAAAATAGGTAGCTGTCTAGTTTCTCTGGCTTGATGCCGCCTTTTTCTTTCCCCTACAGCTTTCTTTTTTATTACTCAGTGAACCATACAGCCTGGTATATCTAATGCAGTCCTGGTTTATGCTTGATGTCCTGATTCAGTTGTTAATAGTACCCTACTTCACAGAAGTGCAGTTTAGATGACAAATTATATGGTTAATATAATTATTAATGACTTTCCTGTCTATATGTCTGCCTTAGAGTACTTAACTATAAGACATACATTCTTTATCCTGATCGTTGCATGTTTCTAACCTTTTTATTTAAGTATCAGCTACAGTGAATGAACGATAGGAGTTCTATGCCCCTTCAGTGTCAAGTATAAGAGAGAGACAAGGTTATAGCTTGGAACCCCAGAAGATTGTACTGAGTGTGGAACATTAAGGATCTCATGGTTTGGAACGGAAACCAAATTCACCTGAGTTGCCAAGAGAATAATGGTGGTTGAAATTCACCTGGGAGCCATACTTAGCTACGGAGTATCCAGGGAGGCCTTTTTCAGTCTGATCCTGAAATCCTTTCTCAGCCAATTGCACAATTCCCATTCTGTTCTGTAAGGTTTCTCAGCAGCTTACTATCAATTTGGATTTTTTTAAAAATTACAGGGATGCCTTTAAATTGAAGGAAGCCCTAAGTCTTTTTGCAGAGGTAAGCTATAGTTGTGTCAGTTAGAAATGATGACTTGACTTGGGCAGCTAACTGTATGACTAGAACAGTTGGTTCCAAAACTGACTCGTTCTAATTAGGCACCCATGTGTTATTTGGTTCAGTTATCTCCGAGTGTCTCAGTTACTTAGAAAACCCCAAGAGCGGATGGAGATAAGGAACGCTGCGCAGGTATTATCGAAGGGCACAAGATAAAGGATGCCATAGTATTGTCCTACTTAATAGGGACGAATGCAGGGAGAAGTATTGGCCACTGTGGCTAAAACTCTTGTCAGCATATTCCCAGGGATTTCCCCTGATAGTTGGAAGGTTTCTGGATGTGGAATTTACCTAGCTTTAAATCAAGCAAAAAAACATAAAAAGAGGTCTCGCTACTATTATTACATTTTTGAACCTCAGTGTATCAATTACTGATGCTGCATAATAAAGCACTCCAAAACATAGTGGCCTAAATCAGCAACCGTGTTATGTAGTATATTATTGTGCAGGTTGGCAATTTAGTCTGCACAGTTGGGTGATTTTCTGATTTTAGCTAGATGTCTTCATTCTACTAGTCTGCTGTGGGTCAGCGTAGGAACCCTTGCTTCTGGGAACTGGCTGATTGTTGTTCAGGAAAACTCTGTTCTTCTTCATGGTCTTTTATTCTGTAATATGCTTCCTTAGCTAAGCTTGTTCTCTTGTTGGAAGCCACCTTTCGTTGGTGAAGACAAGTCCTAAGCCCAGCTCAGATTCAAAGGTGGGGAAATCATCTCCACCTATGGAACGGAAGGAGCTAAATATGTGATGAAGACTGGGAGAGAGAATTAGGACCATTTTTGCAGTCAGTCTACCTCTCACAGCAATAATGGGGGATGTGGCAGCCGCGAAGACCCTTGTTGCAGATCCTTAGCTGCGTATGCACAATTTACACCCTTCTCCTCTGGATCCTTGGGCAAGAAATGGGACAGATTATAGAGTCTCAGGCAGTGTCCAATAAGAATACCGTTTCCTACCACTCAAAAACTTTATCTTCCCCTGGAATAAAATTATAGAAAATTCAATGTGTGTGTGTGTGTGTGTGTGTGTGTGTGTGCAAGAGAGAGAGAGAGGGAGATTCGTAAGAGTTAAAGGAATGCACTATTTCAACATGCATTCATCATCAGAAACTAAAATGTGATATAAGAGGGGTTGTTGGAAAAATGAGAAGGTGCTTCATACATTCATCTGTTCAGTTCTCTTATTTGACAGCTGAGATAGATGAAGCCTCAAGTTAAGAGATTATCTAAAATTCAATAGCAAATTAGCTAGTATTTGGAGACAACAATGTTCTTAGTTTCATGTAGGCCTAGACTCATAGATTCAGGTTTTAGCACTCTAAAGAATCTTAAAATTACATAGCTACTTGCCTAATGTCACACTGTTAGCCAAATCTAGAGTAACAATCATGTGAATTAACAATTAAGCATATATAACAGCATTCAATAGATACTGTATTTATTGAGGGCTCAATATGTGCAAAGCACTGTGCTTGGTGCTAGAGTTACTGCAATGAACTAGTTCCTAGTCAAGGTCCTATTGCTCCAGGACATTATGTTCTCTTTGAGAAAAATGAATTAACTAATTCTATAATTATTTGCCAAAAGTTTTGTTAAATATTACAAGGACAAATAAAGAGCATTTTACATCATCAAAGTGGCCAGATTGGGTCTAGAGCTTGGAAGAAAATCAGAAAGGTCCTTTCCGGATGTGATATCTGAAATATGTGCTGAAGAACAGACAAAAGACGTGGGCTGAGAGAATGGTGTGAGTGAAGACGCCAAGGTAGGAAGGAGCATGTCTCCTACCTCCTGTAGGTGACTAGGGATTCCTTGAAGTTGTTCAAACACCTTCCTGTAATTTCCCTAATTTACTTATTAGTTATGGGGTTCAGATGAGGATCTCTTTGATATTATTCAAATACACACTAGCAAAGCTTTGCATATACACTCCTCCCCCCTTTAAACATAATGAACATACTGTACACACCATTTCCTTTTCTACTTAGTGCACATTTTGGAGATGAAGAGATTATCCCATATCAGCACCCTTTTTAATACCATGTATTGGGTTTTCTTGTATGCACCCTAATTAATTAAACATTTCCTTGGTTCTTGGAAATGTAGTTTCCAGTCTTGTTTTATTACAAAAAATACAGAAGTGAGCATCCTAATACAAGTTCTTGTCCATATGTGCAATTATGTTGCTGGGGAAATGTCCTGGAAGTGAAATTGCTGAATTAAAGAACATGTGTAGTTTTCATTTAGAAAGAACTTCTAAAATGACAGTTCAAAGAGTATGTCCTTTGTTGTATATTTGAAAGTTCCTAAGAGGGTAGATCTGAAAAGTTCTCATCACAAAGAAAAATGTTGTAACTATGTGCAGTGATGGATGATAACTAAACTCATTGTGGTAAACATTTTGTACTACATTCGTATCTCAAACCAGTATGTTGTACACCTAAAACGAATACAATGTTACATGTCAATTACCTCTCAGTAAAAAAAGAATATGTATCTTCTAAAAGGTCCAACAAAAGTATGTTGGGTTGCCCTTCCTCATATTTCCTCTGTAACTCTGTACTATTAGTACAACTTAAGAACAAACAGTATAATAGGTTGGTTCTTATTTATTTAAAGCTTATGGGAAATATGAGATTTATAGGATTACTAGGCACACACACTCACATGTAAGGCAAAAGCTATGGATAGATTTGCCCCTAACATTATTACACATGAGATGGGGCCAAAAAGTGGGAAAAAGAAGTGCATTTCTTATGAATTATTATTATTGCTTTCTCCACATAAGATCACTAACTTTTAGAACATAAATTATGTAATTACAAGCCATATTTTCTTCCATTTTGGAAGATTTATCCTCTGTGGAGGCTTTAAGAATAGTTGATATTGTTTTTCATTACACAAATGGTTTCCAAATATTTTTGTTATTTCATTGTATGATATATATTGTGGGGGTGGTCTAACTAATGCCATTTTGTAAAGCCTGCATGACAGTTCTTACTAAACAGACTTCCGTTATTTTTGAATACACTATATTTTGAACAATTCTTCTAACAGGTTTGTTTTAACATGTTCATCAAAAATGTTTATGAGCTGATAAAAAGTACCATCTTCTATACATTTATAAAAAAAACTAGTGCTTAAATATGTTTCATCTTGTTGTTTTTGGATCTATTATGGAAAGGAGTAAAATATTTATTTTATAGCCACTTCTATATAGAAAAACCATAACAATATATATGAAGAGTTTTCAGCAAGTATATTCTGAATATACATGTTTAAAACAAAGCAGCCAATATTCATAATGGAGTTAATATTAGTACATATGCACATTCTTTAATTTCATGAATAGATCTGTTTCTGCCTAGCATTTAGTTTTAAATGTTCAAACTGGTGGCATTTGTAATTCATTCTGCAAACATTTTCTCTACCTGGATGACAAGTATGCACTTTTCCAAAAAATTTATGTTGGTTATAAGACATAGGTTTTATATTTTTATAGAGTTGCACATGGCTCTAAATATGAATAATGCTGTTGCTATGAGATCCAAGAGTAAAATGTAATACATATTTGGATTCACCCTGTTGGATTAATCCCCTCCTGAACCCAACCCCGGTGGATGGTAATCTAGGTCTCAAACAAAAATTTTCTTTTTAGAAATGACTGTTTAGTATAAGATAAAGTTGCTTTTCTTCTCATACTAGATAGCAAATAAGCATCTATTTATTAAAACAAACCTGCATATGCTCAGCTGTTTGGCTTTTTTTTCTTTGCTGATAAGAAATATGTCTCCTTTCTAAAATAAATGACAAAAGAATAAAAAAGAGTAGAGTTTCAGGGTATGGCTTGTAGGTTATCACTTTTTAGAACTGATCCAAAATGTTTGGTTGCAAAGGATTTGAACTGGCTGAGAAATGATTTTTTGTGGACAGTATGGCTATAGCTGGGTAATATTTTAAAAATAATAATTCTCTGCTTAATTTTTATAGACTGTCAGTGCTCACAGATTTCATAGGCTATCAGAACAGAACACAGATTTCATTGTACAGAGCTCAAGAGCTTGGGCTATGGATCAGAGCATTAGTTTGATTTTTAGCTCTTGGCTCTGTTTTCTTATTTGTGAAATGATCATAGCAATACTACCAAGTTCATTGGATATGAATATTCAAAAAGGTAATGAATGTATAATGCATTTCTCAGTACATGGCACATAGTGGACTCTCAACCAAAAATGATCATCATGAATCACCTTTTCAGTAATTATACTATTATATTGTCAGTTTATTTGTATCAGAGAATATGTGAAATGCTTCATTTTACTAATTGGAAGATATATTTAAGTTCCATGTAAGTACATTTTTGGCTTTCAAGAACAAAATTGAAATTCATATTCTCATTAGTATATTTCAGAGTCCCAATGTCTGTAAAGTAACTTTCCAGTTTTATGTATTCAAGGAAAACAAAAGAAAAACACAGATTTAAAATTTTAGCCTTAAAATGTAATTCCCTCAAACAAAAACCATTAAAAAAACAACACATGTTTTAAAACTATAAGGACATATGTAATTTACAATAATACTTTTAGAAATTGGTATTATATGTGTGTTTCTATGATTTAAAAGACATTAGACCTTAGAGAAAAATTTTACAATTATTATAATAGAGTCATTTTGATGATAAAATTATGGTTTTAAATACAAGGTACATTTTCTCAATTATAATTCAATAGAGAGAGCTCAACCATTTTCTTTTATGAGCACTGTAAGATGCTTCTGTTTATTATGATTTTTCTCTAATTTAATGGTAAAATTATTAAAATATAATTGTAACATTAATGATATTTTAGAAATTGAACAATATCTTCTTATACAAACAGTACATGTTTTAAAACCCTAATTCTTAGTTCTTTGTACCCTTTTGATGACAAATTGCTAGAAGAAATTAAAGTAGGTATACTCTTGAGAAGCATACTTCCCTCTAATACAGCAAGGCATCAAAGGCGAGCACAGTTGATTTCCAATGATAAAATAATGACTACATATTTATATATTTACTGATTGATTTCAGAGAGGAAGGGAGAGGGAGAGAGAAACGTCGAAGAGAGAGAAACATTGATTGGCTGCCTCCTGCATACCCCCTACTGGGGATGGAGCCACAAACCCAGCATGTGCCCTGACTAGGAATGGAACTCCTGACCTCCTGGTACATGGGACAATACTCGAAACTGAGCCACACCAGCCAGACAATAATGACTACTTTTGATATTGCTTTTGTGGTACTATTAAATGAAAACAGTTATATATTTGAATAGGAGGAAAAAATAGCTGGTTTTTTTTTTTCTCAATTACTCTACCTGGATTTTTAACCAAATGATTATAGATTTCTAGGTGGATATAATCTATACTCATATCTTTCCCTGTTTACCCCCCACCCCCTCAATTATCACCTTGATTTAGATAACTCCAGTTATATTTTCAACCTAAGTTGATATGCATCACTTGTGTGACTGCGATGATTCATTTACATTTGATAAGATTCAATTTTGTCATGAAAATATTATACCATATGATTTTTAATTTTTGCCCCTTAAAAATGCTAGCATTAAAAATTATAGATCAATTAAGAAAATTTTTTTATAGATTTGAATCAATGGTAATCACTAACTTTTACTTGAGTTCCAATTAAGAAAAAATAATTTAAATGATGATTTCTGCTTATTTTTTATTCAAAATGAAAATGATTTTATTGAGTTCCAGGGGAAATTACTTAATCTCACACTTTAGACCTTCTAATTTATTACTAAAATGTTGTCAGTTGAAGAAATGGCCAACACAGACAGCTTTTAAACATTTCCTATTGAAATTAGATACCTGCTCTTACATCATGCTAGGAGGGCAGCCGGATGATTGAGGCCTACAGCTGTTGCAGTTTTAAACATTCTTTAAATTAAGTGTCTACTTTATTGTGTTTACATTTTGTTATAAATTAGAGCTTCTGGGGCCAAATTGTGTTGTTTTTAAACCTGTCTCCACTTTCCACCCTCCCATCCAGGTGACACTGGGCAAACTGCTTCACCCCTTTTATGTTCTAATCTGTGCAATAGGGATAATAGTAACATCTCTTAGGGTTTGGGGGTTTTATTTAAGATTAAATAAATTAATACATATGAAGCTCATTCAGTGGTATGATTGTCAAATAATAAGCTCTCCATAAATTGTATTATTCAAGTAGTAATGATTTTAAACCAATTTTAATCCCATGAGTACCTAGAGAAGAGAGGCCTCAAATTGTTTCAAAGTTATAAAATCGCCACCTATTGCTCTTTCCCATGCCACCTTTTTCTTCCACTGAAAAAAAATTGAATAATAGTGAGAGTGATGTTATGTTATTTATTGGACATGACCTTGAACCTACTCACTTGATAAAACAAGTTAGTCATTCACAAACTCCCAGACTTTATCTGTTACTTATCAGTATCATATTCATTAAGACTCAATTTTCATCTGATAGTGAAACACCACTGCATTGCAATTCTGAGTTTTAAATCTAAATTTAAAGGTAAATTTGGAGCCATCTTGCAGGCTATAGTTCCCAATGTGTGAGAGCATATTGTTGCCTTAGGTCATCAGTGTAAGTTGGCCAAAGGTTCTTTAGGAGTAGAAAAGTGCATGTGCTTAAAACTTATGTGGACGCTAGATTCAGAGTAAAACAGGGCACAGTAATCATAATACCTAAGGAAGTGAGAATAATAAATATAGTCTAACAGATTTCTCCAGCTTCAGTCTAGCACCCTTCTGACATGGTCTCCCCTTGGCCATCAAATTGATACAAGTAGAATTTTGTAACTAATCTGCTTAAAATACTTCCATGGCTCCCTGCTACAAACTTCCTATCATAGCATTTAAGGTCCTTCCTTCATTTTTTAACAGTCTTTCTTAGAGTTCCACGTTCCAGCCATACTTCTAAGTGAGCCACAACCTTGACTGACTTATTCTTAGAACTCTCTCCTTCACACCACCCGCCGTCACCCTTCCTTTACCTGAAAAACAACTAGCATTCCCATCTTTCAGAAATAATTTAGATGCCACCTCCTCCAGAAACTCTCCCCTGCGCTCCCTAAACTGTTCATCCTCTGTAGTTGCAGAGCCAGTTTCATTTGCTGCTTACTGCCTATTCATCTTTGTCACTCTCTCCAAGAGGATTTTTGTGTTCTGGAGGCAGGAGCCGTTTTCTCAATCTTTTTTTCTACTCACTGTCTATACAGTATATCCCCAGTACATAGATGATGATTGAACAAATGCATTAGTCAAAATTAGAAGTGTTGATTATTAATGAAGCCTATTTAAAACTGCAACATTTCTTCACATGTGCGTAAGAAATATGTACACTGAGACAATGTTTCCGCTTCTTTTAGAACTTTAATTAGAGGATGATAAATCTCTCAAATTATGGTTCTTAAACAAAAACGATAAAATATTTGCCAATATCCTATCCAAGGTTATGCAATGCAATATGAGAAGAAATGGAAGAAAGGCAGTCTCCTTTCCTCCAGGCGCCAGTCCAGGTTCATACAAAATAAAAACCTGAATAACTGCGTTCTTCTGGAGCTTCCATAGACATCGAACATTAAGTGTAAGATATTCTGGAGAAATATAAAAATTTATTTATACTGCTTTGTTTTTAAAACTCTACGTTTTTCTAGGATAAAGGAACCCATTCTCAATAGGCAGTAAATGGCTGGTAGTGTTTTATTTCCCCTGCTTCTAGTTCTTCGATTAAACCTGTGGATCAGGGCATTTTTCCAAATATGGCAAAAATAGTATAGAAAAGATTTCATAAACAAGTTGGTCAGCCACACAGACAGTATTTAATATATTTGTAGCACGGAAAATATGTGTATTGCAGGCCGTACCTTGAATGCTGTTAACAATAATAAAGTAACAATAAAATTTGCAAACAGGCGGGCAGCCCGGCTTCCTGCGCGCGGAGGGCCCGGGCACCAGGCGCCGCCGTGGCTGTGGCCCTGGCGACAGATTGCGCTCGGGTGGCAGGGGGCCCTCGCCCTCGCCGCTGGCTGATCGCGGTGCAGCCGGCCCCGGGAGATCTCCGTGGGGCTGCGGGGCTTCCTGGCCACGGAGCAGGACGCCCCAGAGGAAACCTGAAAAGGAGCGCAGGGTGCAGAACCAACAGCTCGGGAGCTTTTACCTCTCCCGCAGGGGGCCGGGCCACCAGGGTGCTGGGTTCCAGGACAGTCCAAAGAGGCGTTTGGAAGCTCGCCCACATGTTGGTGCCGTAAAAACACGTGGAATGTCCCTGAAGAGCAGGGTTCCCGTTGGTTCCACGCGCCCGCAGGTCTGGCCGCAGCGCGCTTGGCATCAGGAACGCGGGTGCCTGGAGAGGCAGCCGCAGGCCTCCTTGGCCTTGAGCCAGGGCGCGAGAGAGGGTTTCCTCTGCACGCAGACCGTCTCCCAGGCTGGCTGTGCGCAGAGTGACCCCCGCAGACGCCCCCGCATCTCCACCTGCGTCCACGAGCTGGACCCCGCTGTGCGCCTCTCAGCCTGAGAGACCGCTCTCCGGGGACGCCCCACGAGGGCTGGAAGGACGACGTGGAGAGGCAGAGGAGGGTCTGTGGCCTCTCCATCGGGGGCTTGCCTAAGGGGACAGGAGCCTGGGCCTGGCCGGCCCGCTGACCTCAGGGTGGCCCGCGAGCCTCGGCCCAGCGCCAGGGCCTAAGCGCCGTGCTTTGCTGCTCCGCCGGTTGTGTGGCCTGCGCACCATCCTAACTGAAACTCTTCTTTTGGGGGTGAAAGAGTGGCTTTGACAAGGACAGGTTTTTTCTGTGGTTTCTGTGAATTTGCTCTGCAACTCAGGTCTGTCAGAAGCGCAAATGCCTCTTGGTAACGTTCACTTGGTGCTTGGTGAGGCACCGGGTGAGGGTGTGGATGGTCTTGTGATGCGTCAGAAGGGATCCCCGGCGCTTTCTATATTCAGATTAGCCATCCACACACAGGTATGAGGACAGATAATTAAAGAGGGCTGCTCCCCCCTCCAAAAAAGAAAAAGAAATAATTTGGAGAAAATCTGGTGATTTTTGCAAATGTATTTTCTATCAAAGCATTTTAAAATTTCAGACACAAACCGAAGACAAATTTATGAAAAAATGGAATGATTTTCTTTTTACTGAAAAATAAACTTGGTATTCTTGAAACTAACATATTTTAAGAAACTGGCCAGTACTGATAAAAAAAAAACAAAAAACAACAGTGCAGAATTTGAGGGTATTTGATAGCTGAACCCTTAATGGTTTTAAGTCTTTCTGATGTCTCTTCTCTGGGCAACATAATCCTAACTCATAAACTTTCTACTTAAAGCTTTTTTTATAAACTTTGATTTTTTTCTTTACTTTGGATCCTTCCTGGTTCTAACTTTTAACTTCTATATGATGGTTTTATTCTGTCATTTTCATAGATGGCCTTGTTAGTAAATTTTTACTTTTATGGTCTGTGAGTCAAGTTGTCTCTTGAATTCCTGCAAAGAAATTCTAGTTATTTTTCTAATATGTTATAAAAGTACTTGTTCAGATGTCCAACGTGTTGGCACTGTTAGCTCCAGCTTAGTGGCTACCTTCTATGTTCCATGCACAGTAGCACTTTACAAAATAATGGCCGATATATTTTTACAACCAATTTTAAGTTTAAAAATTATACTTTTTAATTTTTTGAATTAGAAAATCTAATCTCACTTACAGTCTTTCTAGTATAGGACTTTGAATGCACTATAGCATGTGTATAAAAAAGTAGTCAAATATATTATCAAATAAAGCCAAATAAGTGGGACTTTCTCATTCTTTTACTGAGAAAGTTGGGCCATATCAGTGACCTGTGTCCGTCTGTTTGGAATCAACTGCACAATGATTCATGCATGAGGCCTCTGAATAGAATTATTCAGGGCCAGATTTGATCCTAGTTACAGGTTCCCTCTCTTGGCTTATTCTTAAATAGAACCCAATTAAACCCATTCTCGTTGGCTAGGGGTATTGTTTCTCATGCTTAGGTTTTTGTTAGACTTTTCCCCAGATCCTACCTTCCTACCCCTTCCCCATGGCCCTTACCCCTAAACATTTGACCCCATTTCCTAATAGCCTAGACTTGGCCTAACATTTTATTAAAATATATATTTGTAATTATTTGCTTTCTTAGTGAGTTGTGGATTTTTTCTTTAAAAAATTAAAATTACATGGAAATGTTATGTTATCAAGTTAGGCACATTTATGAGAAGCGTGCCTGTTTGGACACAAAGCCTCAATTCAGGAACTACCTGTAACAAGTATTACTGTATTCCTTTTGCAAGCACAGTCTCTAGTGTTTGGAATGCTGTCCTTCTGAACTTAATCCTTTAATGTGAAAATAAACATCAAAGGTAGTGTGAGCAAATTACCCAATGTACATGGTTTTTTTCAATAGTTTCAGTCTCACTCTGGTTAATATCAGATGAAGTGTTGATATATCAAATAGACGACTTTTGAATTTCGTGTTCTTTTTTTACCCCAGGTCATCTTTCAAATATAACTTAGAGATTTCTCCATAAGAAAAATAGTTAGAGTAACTGAGTAATTAAATTTTCCACAGCAGTATGTAGTAGTCAAAAGGCTGAGGTTCTAAATTAGTTTCTTATAGGAAGGGCAGGCGGAAATAAAAATGAAAAAAACACAATCCTCCCTACCCACAAAAATACCAAGAAACCGTCAAACAAGAAACCAGGAACACTTCAAACATAAGATCATCTTTTACTTTACTCTTTTGTTGGTTATTTACTTTTGCCTCTGGGAGCATTACACAATCTATTAGCTTTTTCTCTTTAGATGTTTGCAGAATACGGAATGTACCACTAACTTTTAAAAAAATAACATTGATTCTCACAACAGAACCAGTGTGTACTTGTTATCCACATAACTTGCATCGTCAAATATAGTTGCTTTACAGGTTATAAAATAAAATGAAAAAGCAGTTAAGAAAACAGGCCCCTGCAAACAGTCCATACACACCACTAACTTTATTATTTATTGATTAAACAGAAAGCATTTACTAGTACATGTTGGTTTATCATTGTTGAATCAGGATCATTGCAGAGTTAATAATACTGACTGGGAACTTTCCTATTCTGTGTGGTATGACTGCCAGTGGTCAGTGTCAGAGTAACGTAGAAGACGAGAGAGAGGATACGCCCCAGCTTTCAGTTCCACCTTCGTCAGCAGCCATGAGATTTTGGCTGGTCACTTCATGTTTCTGTTCTGTTTCTTGGCTTGCTCAATGACGATATTAGGCTAATAGGCTTCCTTTCATGTGATTATGAGTGTTGTATGATTTTGTTCCACTGCCAAATAAAATGATCTTTACATTGTCTCTTTGTATTATTTGTTCTTCTTTTGTCCTAATCACTATGCTCGGTTAAGAGCTAGCCATGTAAGATTTCGCAGATTGAGATTCCCACTCATAGTGGACCATAAATAACCACAGGAAAAAAAAAAATATATAGGCAAGCATTAACAGAGTATGGAATTATGATAGACAAGGAGGAATAAAACGCCCCCTCTCCCCATTCAACACTGAACAAACGTCATGAGAGCACAGAATTACATTACACTTCAGTCTTCATATTCTAAATAAATATGTAGAGAAGTTTAATTTGGTTCAGATATAAACAATAAGTTGATTAAACCTTATAGAATACAAGTCCTGTGAGGAGGGGTTAAGCTCTATGGAAGAAAGGGGTAAAGGGTAAATTAATAACTGTTATAAGAACACGCATCCAAGATTCCCTGTCATCACAGAAAGTTAGCCCACAACAGTCATAACAAAACAGGATTCAACTGCTGAAAGAAGAAGCAAGTTTCTTGATTTTGATTTTGCTACTTTTGGGCAAGAGTCAGAGACCACTGTCTCTGATAGTGATACAAAATGTTATGGCCACTTGTCTGCCTGGGATGCTTTATATGTATTCCCTACTCCAGGCAGAGATATTCTGACATCTCTTTCAATTTGGAGATCAGTATGGAAGGAAAATAAATTGATAACTAATGCTTCATTTTTCTTACCTGTAAAGTGATGCTTCATTTGTTTTATCTGTCCAATTTTCCCAACACCATTTAGTGAATATACTATCTTTACCAGATTGTATGTTTTTGCCTCCTTTGTCAGATATTAATTGACCATAAAGGTACGGGTTTATTTCTGGGCTCTCTATTCTGTTCTATTGATCTATATGGCTGTTTTTAGTTTGTTTGTTTTTATACCAGTGCCATGCTGTTTTTATTAGTATGGCCTTGTAGTGTAGTTTAATAGCAGGTAGTGTAATTCCTCCACCCTTGTTCTTCTTTCTCAAGATTGCTGTGGCTATTCACGTCTTGTGGTTCCATATAAATTTTTGGAATATTTGTTCTAGTTCTGTGAAATATGCCATTGATATCTTGAGAGGTATTGCATTGAATCTATAGGTTGCTTTGGGTAGTATGGACATTTTAATAATGTTAATTCTTCATGAACCTATTCATGAACATGGTATATGCTTCCACTCATTTGTATCTTCTTCAGTTTCCTCTCTCTAAAATCAGTAAACATATCCTTGGGTGAGGATTTCTTAAAAAATGGGCAAAGGACATAAATAGATATATCTCCAAAGCGGACAAATGGCCATTAGATATTTGAAAAGCTGCTCAACATCACTAATTATTACAGAAATGAAAATTAAAACCACAGTGAGATATCACCTCAGACCTGTCAGAATGGCTGTCATGAATAAATCAACAAACAACAAGTGTTGGCGAGGGTGTGGAGAAAAGGAAATCCTCATGTACTATTGGCGGGAATGCAGATTGGTGCAGCCACTGTGGAAAGCAATGTGGAGTTACCTCAAAAAATTAAAAATGGAGCTGCCTTATGACCCAGCAATTCCACTCCTGGGAATTTATCCAAAGAAACCCAAAACACTAATTTGAGAGAATATATGGGTCCTTATGTTCACTGCATCATTATTTACAATAGCCAAGACTTGGAAGCCAAGTATCCATCAGTAGATGAGTGGATAAAACAGCTATGGAACATTTACACAATGGAATATTACTTAGCCTTAAAAAAGAATAAAATTTTACCTTTTGTCACACCATGGATGAACCTAGAGAACATTATGCTAAGTGAAATAAGCCAGTCAGATAAAGACAAGTACCATATGATTTCACTCATACAGTATGTGGAATTTAATGAACAAACGACTAACAAGCAAAATAGAGACAGACTCATAGATAGGAACTCATAGATAGAGAGCAGGCAGATAGCTCTGGTAGGGGAGTCTTGAGGGGATGGAAGGATTGAGA
This sequence comes from Miniopterus schreibersii, assembly GCF_964146895.1. Taxonomy (NCBI): domain Eukaryota; kingdom Metazoa; phylum Chordata; class Mammalia; order Chiroptera; family Miniopteridae; genus Miniopterus; species Miniopterus schreibersii. Next base: position 60,935,523 of record NC_138106.1, on the reverse strand, counting down.
AAAAAAAAGGGAGAGAAAGAAGTCATGGACTCGGACACAGTGTGGTGACTGTGGCGGGGGTGGGGAGGAGGGTGGGTGGAGATGGAAGAGGGAATATGGGGATAAATGGTGATGGAAGGAGACTTGGGGTGGCACACAATAAGACATACAGATGATATATTCTAGAATTGTACACCTGAAATATTTTATTAACCAATGTTGTGCCAATAAATTCAATTAAAAAGTAAAAAAATAAAATATGATTCATAATTCAAGTATGATTCAAGACAGTCAGTTCATAAACTAATAAAGAGAAATGGTTGCACTATCAAAAGTCACTGACATACAGAAATAAATGAATGTATAAAAAAATAAAGTGATAGGAAGAAATTGTAACTTGAGATTCTTTCTTAAGTTCAAATTATGTGTGCTTTTTTACTTTGGGGATGTTGGTCCTCAACCTTAGCTTAATATTTGATTATAGACATATCCTTCTAGGAAAACTTATTTTAGGTTAAGAAAACAAACTTTTTTTTTCTTTTTCTTATAAAATATGAAATGGGTATCTTTTGAGCTTAAATAATTAGATTCTAAATGGTCCTAACCACACCCTGTAGATCTTTAGCTGTTGAAGGCTAAAGCCCTGAGCTTTTACAGTGAAGAGTTGGAGACTATAAAGTGAATGGTTATCTTAAGAATTTTGTGAAAGAAAAGAGGAAGAAGGAATCACTGAAACTAGTTAAGTGGGCAAGTTATGTCTTAAATAATGTTTCTAAGGCAATTTCCTTATCTGTAAAATGAAAGGAATAATGATAATTATATCAAGGTTTGTTGAAAGAACTAAGAGATAATCTTTGTAAAGTAATTAGCAGAGTCAATATCAAATAGTACAGGCTTTGGAAATGTAGCTGTTATTATTAGTACTTCCATTATTGTCAACATCTTAAGCTTTAATAAACTGTACCTTCCAAAAAAAAGTTGAAATATGACACATTTAAATGTGACAGAAAGGAGGAAAATGTTTTCTATGCAAAGTGGAAAATTATTTCACTACATTTTTCTTTATTATTTATTAAAAATATAAGAATAAATAGCAAGAAAAAGTGGTATACTGATTTGTACAAAAATGGAATGTGTGTTTAAACAGACACAATCATTTAAAAGGATTGTGTATACATAGATACTTTTTCCTGAAAAACATACAAAAACTTTAAATAATGGCTATTGCTGAAAGGGGATACTGGGGATATAAGATAAAAGAGAAGCCTTTTTTCTAGCTACATATTCTTTCATGCAATTTGAATATTTATGTTTGTATTATTTTTAAATAAACTACTAGTGCAAAGATTATTGTAATAATGGGGCTGCTACCAAAACTGTGGAAGAGATACACATCTCAAGTAGTTCATTTACTCATTTACTCAGTTTGAATTGAGAAATTAGGACACTTAATTAAATGTAGTGCTGTCCATAATTATGAAATTTTAGAATAACAGTTATACTCAGTTTTGTGTTTTGTGCTTCTCTTTCCCTTCCTGGTTTTCTGAAATATTACAGTAAACCTACAAACATACTGGAATTAAAATAATCCTTCACTTTTATTGGCATTTTTAATACTAGTCCACATTTACGTTTAAATCACATTCAAGATGAGACTGCAGAGTTTGCTTATTGATTGGTGTCCTGAAGTGATTTGCAAGTGTAAAATTGTAATCCTATACGATGACTGCTAAAAGATTATTCAAACATATAGTTAAATTCACGCCTGTGATGACAAGCGAGTATGAGGAAAAGAAAACATACAACGAAAGGGACTTTAATTTTGTATCAGTAATAATTTTCTGATACCAAAGGTTGTTGAATCATGTTTAGTGAAATGGATTATTGTAGAAGCTAGTGGCATTGTAGTCCTGGAGAAATATCTCCCAAATTCTTGTGATCCTAATTATTTAGGCCATGATCAAATTCGGCTGTGAAACGGTCTATTTATACTCACTCTTAAAATTCACAGTACAAATAAACTTCGCTAATTCCTAATGTAAAGAAGTTTGTTAACCACTGTTTAATCTGGTGTCTGATTTGAGACACTTGGAGAAGCAGCGTTTCGGAAGCATTATTTGGTGGCTAGCTCATGTGTGGTGTTCTCTCACCATTTTACTGGTACAGCCTACCAAGAAGCCGGAATGAAGAAGTTATTGCTGACCAGAATCTGTGAATGAATGAATGGAAGGCATTTGTAGAATGTATGAAGAACATCTGAGCAGAATGAATCCCAACAGCTCTTTCTATCATGCATGATATCAGTTTGATTTTATTGGTGATCTGGCCGATCTCAGCTGCCTTGTTTGCTGAGCTGATACCCAGACATACCAGCCTTATAACAAAGACTAGATTAAAGAGAAGATCTGCCAGGCTGGCCTGGCTCAGAGGTTGAGCTTTGGCCTAGGATCCAGGAGATCGTGGTTTGATTCCCCGTCAGGGCACATGCCAGGGTTTTGGGCTCCATCCCCAGCATGGGGCGTGCAGGAGGCAGCCGATCAATGACTCTCTCATCATTGATGTTTCTGTCTCTCCCTCTTCCTTCCACTCTCTGAAATCAGTAAAAATATATTTAAAAAAGAAAATCTACCTGCTCCTTCATGGGCAGGCCCAACAGGCTGGGAAATAGTTGTGTTGGAAGCATTAGGGAGATGGGGGTGGACTTAGAACAACTGTGCGCAGCGTTCTGGAGTGGAAGTTTTGTCATATAGTAATCCTGGTTCCATTTCGGTACACTCTAGTGAGGATCGAATGTGTTAGATAAAATGGGAGTACTTGTTCAATCCGAACCTTCATCACCCCCTTTTTTCATTCTTTTTTTCTAAACCTAAACATTTTTATGATTATTTAGGGGGAAGTTTTTTTTTTTTTTTGTCAGCTAATGTTGGTTCCAGTCCTATAGAAGCTGTTCATACCTGCTTTATAACATTCATTGTACTAACCCTGCTTAAAGTTGGGTGAGGTGGTGATGACACAGTTTAGTTATGTCCTAAGGTAAAGTAGTAGTGAAAAACAAATACTGGTTTTAGTTATTTTTAAAAAAGCATTACTCTAGTCATGTTTACAAATAAAATACATTACATTAATATATTACACAGATGAAACATATTATCCAGATTTAGGATTATTTGATTTCTGGTATAATCTAGAACTATATTTCTGCATTATAAATAAAAATGTGACAACAGAAGAGCAAAATAAACCTGTTTATTTCTTACTAGCTGCATGCAGGATTTCTTTATTATTTGTAATTTACATCCAATTTTAAATTTTAAGCTTACTTAAATATGGGCAATTTTAAATTTGTGGAAGTAGCCAATAATAATTGTATTATTGTAATTTTTGCTTGATATGTTGAATACTTTACATCTCATAAGTGCAACCTAGAGGCCTCAGGGATTTTCAAGGATATAACCTTACTACACAGAATATAGAAAAATTGTATTGCCAAACTATTATGATAAATCATAGAAAATTTGGAATCATAACTATCTGTAAGTAAAACACTTTTTCTTATTCTAATTTAAGGATTGCTTAGAGAGATGGAAAATATTAAATCTTATGTCTTCGGTGCAGGAATTTAACAGGGCTAGATTTTGTGAGACAGAGTTAACCCTCCTAGTAATCTTTGAAACACCAAGGTTGATTTCTTTTTGCATATAGATTTATACAAAACATGTTTACAACTTGCCTGATTCAAAGAGACACCACTTGGCTACATTCTCCTTATAGCTATTCTCTCTGGCATTTTCCTGAAAGATCGCTCATAAAATGATTCTTTTAAATACCAGCAGTCCAGGTAATGGTGTCTTAGTTTTAGATTGTATCCTGGCATTTAGAAATCTAAATTGTTCTAATCCTTCTTTTGTACCTGACATTTAGTTCACAGCTAGTCAAGAGCTAATTCAAAAGAGATTAGACTTTAGAACATATGCATATGTGTTTTAGCAGAAACGACTGAAAGAATACTACACACAGAAATTAACACAGGACATACAGATGGCCAAGAGGCATATATGAAAACATGCTTAACCGATGCAAATGAAAACCACAATGAGGTATCACCTCACACCTGTCAGAATGGCTCCATCAACAAGTCAACAAACCACAAGTGCTGGCGAGGGTGTGGAGAAAGGGGAGCCCTAGTACACTGCTGGTGGGAATGCAGATTGGTGCAGCCACTATGGAAACCGTATGGAGTTTCCTCAAAAAATTAAAAATGGAGCTGCCTTTTGACCCAGTGATCCCACTGCTGGGACTATATCTTAAGAATCCTGAAACACTAATCAGAAAGAATATATGCACCCCGATGTTCATAGCAGCGCAGTTTACAATAGCTAAGATCTGGACACAGCCCAAGTGCCCATCAGTAGATGAGTGGATAAAAAAGCTGTGGGACATTTACACCATGGAATACTACGCAGCTGTAAAGAAGAAGGGTCTCGTACCCTTTGGGACAGTATGGATGGAGCTGGAGAAAATTGTGCTAAGCGAAATAAGCCACGCAGAGAAAGACACACATCGCATGATCTCACTTATATGTGGAATCTAAAGAACTTAATAAATAGATTAACAGAATAGATTCAGTGACATAGAAGGATGGATCAGACTGAGAATCTCAGGGTGTGGGGGGGAGATTAACCGAAGAATTTATATGCATAAATGCATAACCCATGGATACAGAAAATGGTGTGGTGAGGGACTGAGGAGGGGGGTGCAAGGGGTGGAAGGGGTCAATGGGGAGAAAAAGAGACATCTGTAATATTTTGAACAATTAAAAAAAATTAACACAGGGAGTAAAAGATTTTTTTTATTTACAAATATAATGAACACCTGCCTTTAGGTAATGAACAACTCCAGAGTATTTTCACAGACCTCACTGTCAACTCTTAAAGCCAGGCTAATAAAAGTAAAAGTGCTTTCAATTCATGAGCTAGACTGAATAGTACATGGAAGGCATTATGAATCTCTCCAGATTTTTATTGTAATCCAGCAGCCACAGGAGCAAACAAAAGACTTAGTGCATTTTCACAGTATAGCGTAAGTTCATTTCCTCAAGAGTGCCACCCCAACAGCCAGAATACTATGGCACTTTCAATAGTTGTAGTAACAGCATGTAAAACTGGAAGAATTAAAAATAATTTTTTAGATCATTGAACCCACAAAAGTAGTACAGAATACTCTGGGGCTGTCGGCTGATCGTGTGTAGTTTCCTTTTATTTCTCCGTGTGTGCTTACAACACATAACTTCCTGCCTGCTGATTTCTGGATGTGTGAGGGAGGCTCAAGCATAGACATCTTGAAATGTTTCTAGTTTCTTTTCTTTGGGATGGGGGTTAAACAGGACAAATTTATTTTATTTTTTATTGAATCTATTGGGGTGGCATTGGTTAATAAATTTATATAGGTTTCAGGTGTACAATTCTATAATGCATCTTCTGTATATTGTATTGTGTGTTCACCACCCTCAATCAAGTCTCCCATTTCTTGTTGCAAACACACATAACCATGGACAGGAAGCCGCCACCTTCACTCGCAGATGCCTGGGCTTTTCTAAGTCCTGTTCCATCTTTAAGAGGACCCTAGAAATGATTCTGCTTCTTAGCTGCCATTAACATTCACTAAAGCCTCAGGGATTTCCTCTGAGACCTTCAGCCTCGGCTGACTTTGTAATACAAACAGACCTTTGTCTCAGGGGATTGTTAGTAAGTTATCACTGTTTTTAAGAAAATGTGAGACATGAAACATGGCCCACAAAGTACTCCTGAAATTATTTTCATATTTCAGTGTTCCATTGAGTACACTTAGAACCACACAGCTTTATGGCCTTCTCCTGGAACTCAGCATTTATTGTCGTGAACATTTATTTAGTCTAGGAAGTGATTTTTATTTTATTTTAAGATTAATTGCAGCCATACAGAAAGTATGGCAAGCCAATGACTATATTTTGGACAATTATTTAATAATTCAGGAGCTTACAGAGATTGCCTTGCTTTTTCTGAATCTATCATAGTGGCCTCTATAAGGTTTTGCTCTATGTAGTTATGCTTTTCATTAATATGGAAAGTAGAAGTCTTAAATTTGGTGAAACAAGTGTAAGGTAGATACTAACAACCATGGTTCATATAGAGTTTTTCATAACGTTATAATCAGAAGCATAGAAAATAAATTATGTATCTCATGCCGCAAGTATTATACCCAAAGCTTATCACAAGTTAACAATCAGCATGTATCATTTATATCAAATGGCCTTCCTGCCAACTTATTGACAAAGGACTTGTGCTATTAAAGTTATTTAACGGCTGCTTTGGACTCTTTCATATTTCTCCATTGAAAATATATTTAGTGACCACAACGGAGTACACTTTTACAGTTTAGGTTGAACAATATTCAACAGAAGATTTTCAGGATGATGTTTAATACGTTGTTATCCTAATGCTATATGGTATAATAGATACATGGAACTTTTTTGTCCTTGGAGAATACACAGAAATCCAGAGCAACAATTCACTCCCACTTCCCATATGCAGATGTTTTTCTTACTAGATTGTTCTCTATATATACTGATGTGATACATTTGTTCTATCTGATTTCAAGTGACATTTCCATGTTACCTTTCTATTTTAGCTTTTTTCCCTCTAAAAATATGCTTTTCTCTTATTAAGTTAAAAGCAATTAACAATATATGACCCATGTTTCTGGCACCTGTATTTTACAGAATATGTTATTGCAGTAACGGGTCTACCGGATCTAGCTCAAGCAAAAAGGAAATCTCTGTAACCAAAGGAAATGACATAGCTAAGACTTAGGCCTTGGGAACTAATTAGAAACAAGGGCATGAATGCTGTCAGTTCTCTCTGTCTCCATTCCTCAGGTCCTTTCATGTGCCTTTTTCTCTCTTTCTGCGGACTATCCTATTTTGATTTGGCCATCTATGACTCCTGGATTTGGTTCTTTAACATTTCATAAACTACCCAGCATGGTTTGCCTAGTTTTGATTCCAAATGTGCACAGCAAGGATTCTGATTTGCTTAGTTTAGGTCAGGTACCGACTTAGGACCAAACAACTATAAACAGAGGAGGAGAAGTTGGCAGATTTCTGTACAGTTACACAAAAACTGGGGATGTGATAACAGAAAGGACTGGGCAGGCAAAATAATACTATAGCATTTTTAGATTTTTAAATTTAATTAACCTAATATTTATTAGACATCCATTTTAAGTAAGCTATTGCCTATAACTGTTGTGCTGGATAAAGTTGGGTCAGATATGGTACCTGCATCCAAATGTTGTAAGAGGACACAGCACTGCACAAATCATTGGAGTGCAGTGCAGACAAAGAACGGAGTCTGGTCATGATCATGAGAGAAATCAGAGGTTAAGAAGAGAAGAGGTTTGATCCTCTTGAGAACTTTTGCGATACAAGAGATCTAAGTATGTGTGTGGGCCAAGGAGGAGCCAGCCAAAAGGGCAGAGCCAAACTTGGAAGCCAACGGGGATTGACTGAGCAAAGTGTTGAAGCTGGAGGAAGGAGAGAAGCCAAGAAATGGGAGAAGAGCACTTAGGAACTCTTTGGGTTTCTTTCTCAAAGATGAAACAAAAAAATGGATAAAGGCCTTAGTAACAGTTGTTTGTTTTTAAGTAGAATTGTAGTAGACTTAAATCAATAACTTGGGGCACTCTTCAGCAATATCTAATACATAGGAGTTAAAATACCATGGAACCGTAGCTTCCCCACTGCCTGGTCCTCTGTTTCTTTGGTTCTTTGCCCCTGTTTCTGATGCTTATGGTGTGGGCATTATTGGCATGGTTATTAACCCCACAGATGGCATTCAGGAAGGGAGATTGTCCTCTTCTGAGTTATCACTTCTTTCCAAAGATGGCCTCTGGATTCATCTCTTAGCATTTTTATAGTTCTTTTGTTAATGCTAGCATGTGAAATAGTAATTTTTATAATAAAGGACATATATATCATTAGGTGGCATTTAAGTGTTTAACTTTCTTTTTGTTGGCTTTCAGACAACTTTCAGCTCATGCTGACAGGTTTCTTCTTGCAGATAAATTAAATTAAATTTTAAAGTAACTGTTTTCGTGAGGCTATATTAAATGGTATTCTAGAGTTCAAACATATTACTTTGCCCAATTTCCTATTTTTTATGAAAGTTTATAATTTAAACAAAAGTACAATAAAAGTGAGCCTCCTAAAATTGCACTTGGTGAAATGATGATGGTCATTACTTTGCCCCTCGAGGTTCATAAATTTTCCTTTTGGCATTTGTTCCCTTAGTTAACTGGTGACAAAAGTTCAGAGTTTACAGATACAAATCCTAGTAGTTTTTCATATTTTTAGTGCTGCTCATTCTCTGTAAATAATGGTTTTGAAAAAATAGAGCATACCTTTTAAAGCTCGAACACATGTACCAGGTGGGGAAAAAGAGGTTTACAGTTGTTTGTATGAAATATAATACAATAATTAATAAATAAGAATATAAGAATAAACTGTGTTCTGTGTACTCACAACTGTAAGCCTGCTTTTGTCCCTCCCTGTATATATGAATTAAGCCTATGCAAAGTCCGAGAGTTGTCTTATGATACAAAATTCCATGCATATATTATGTTATGCTGAGTAACATGAAGTGATAGCTAAACATTTAAGTGAATGATTAAATTAAGAAAGTGATTTATGCCAGTTATAGATAGTGACAAGTACTAGATTCCATTTTTAAGACCAATTTCTCCTCATATAATCCCCCCTACAACAACAACAAACTACCCATCCATAAATTCAAAACTGGTTATGTAATGATTGTCACTTTTTTTAAAGAACATTTTATTTTTCAAACACAACTGACTCTAGATTCGAATAAAAATTCATCTTTTACTGAAGTTTTATATATATACATATATATATGTATATATTTAAATTAATTTTTTCCCATCACCATTTATCCCCTCTATACCCTCTTCCACCACCCCCCACCCCAACCCCCCTGCAATCAGAAGTTTAAGTTCTGTTCTATAAATGAAATTATTTGCCAGCACTAAAAATACCTAAAAATGATAGTTTGGGATAAATTTTAAATCTACTATTTTTGAAGAAAAAGCTTTTTTTTTTTTTTTTTTAAATCATTCATTCAACACTCACGGTCCCGCAGAGCTTTCATTTCAATGGAGCTGTGGTTCTCAAACTTGGACACAGATCAGGATCACCGGGAGAGGCTGATAAAAAGTAGATTGTTGAGCCCAACCCCTGAAGTTTCAGACTGATTCAGTACATCTGATGTGGCATCTAGAATTTGTACTTCTAACAAGTTCCCACTTGTTGCTGATGCTGCTGGTCCTGGGACCACACGTCGAGAACAGTTGTGCTAGAGGAAGGCAATGCTGTCTGTCCCCCAGGTCTCCGGTTAGCCTACCCTCTGCTGACCCAGGCCCACTGCCGAGACCCCCTTGTAGTTGTTTCCAGTAGTTAAAATGCTTTCTATTAATGCAATGTGGTGTGTGCATAGCACATAAATTATATAGTTGCTTATCAAATTAAGAAATATACGAGGTCAGATATAATTTTCAAAGACAAAGCTGCCTTGTTTATCCCAGTAAAAACGTATCATCAGCATTATGGCCTGATTTTCAATTTAATCATCACTTCATTTTAACATAAAGCTTTTTCTTCTGATCTTTTGGTAATCCTCCAGTTTTCCACAGCCTGCTAAAAGTGATGACCAGTGGTCATGTATTGCAATAATTAAGATGGGGAACAGCGTGCCAGCTGGAATGACTACACTTGTGTTTGCTGTATAAATTATTTTCCTCGTATGAAAGCCTCCTTTATGGCTTTTGCTTTGGCCATATCTTTTGTACCCTAACTCATTAATGTTTTGGAGAGATATTTATAAAGAAGCTGGTAATATTTACCAATTTTTAATCACCATTAATTCATGTCTGGATTTTTATTTAGCACTGGAGTTTCCCTTTCACTTTGTTCCTTCTGCCAAGAGGAGCAAAAAGGCCTTCTAGCCCTCATAAGCTTGTTTTTTTTCTCTTTTCCCCCCCACTACCTTTACACTTCCTTTATTTTGTTCTAATTCTAAACCCTTTTCCTTGTGAATCTTAAGTGGCTTTGAACAGTTCACCCAAAGTACATAGAAACACAGCCCCAACTGTGAATTTCTTATAAGGCATATTTGAAATTCCCTTAAAACATTGACAGCAGTAGACTTTTATCATTTTTTTTAAAGATGCTACTTGAGTTTAATGGTCTTTTTTTATTTCAAAAATTAATAGACCTCAAATTAAACAAAAATTATTCAAATAAAGTTTGAACACTGGTCACCTTATTTTTATATCCATCATATATAATACCTAATACATTTCAGTAAATATTTGTTGACCTGACTATTTTTGTTCTATACATTTGGCTTTAAAGGAAATTGCATGTCATTGTTATATATTTATAATGCTTATCTTCCATTTTAATCTTTATAAATCTAAAAAGAAATATAAAAATGTAACACAATGCCAGAATATTTAATTATTACCCATATGTCAACTAACCAGTTAAAACAGTTCAGAGTAGCTAACAAGAAATAATTAGCCATAATGAATATATATTATTGCAAATATGTACATATATTAGAGCTAAGTAGATTTATTGTCTGCAATTCTTTACATTTTTTTATCAGATTTCAATATAAATAAAAACAGTGAATTAAATAAGCAAAAGACTCTACCCAGCTATTGTCATCATGTTAATTTCTCTATCTTGGAATGGTTTAATGTTATATCTTGATAGTTTTATGCTTTCGACCCAATCTTGCAGGCTAGGCTTTTTCTTACCACCCAAACTGTGAAAACCTGTCCTCCTTGGAAAATCCAAAAGAGCTGGTCAGTTCACACAAAGACAACAAGGGTCACTCTGTTTGGAGAACTTTGGATCGTTTCAGCAGAGTTGCCGTTGGCCTGAGAATACAGAGTATTCGTACCCACTGGCTAAAATTAACTTGTTTAGCAGACAGCCTGCATCCCTTCATATAAGAACTGTTCTTAAAAGGTAGCAAACATTGTCCTAACTCTCCTTCCCCACTACTATCTTCTATTTTCTGTCGCTGACTTATTAAGACTTTTATTCTTATATACAAATTGTATATGTTGTCATTACTCTTGTTTTCAAATAATTGAAGTTAAAAGCATAGTAGCTGGAAGGAGTAGCTACATTGTCCTTTGAAGGCAGATAAAGTTAACTTAGGTGACTTCAAACATACAAATGAAGACTAAAAAGAGTAAATATTTCTCTCTTGGGTCATCAATGAGATTATGTAATTTTTTTTAACATAAAATTTATAGATATTTAAAGCTTCTAATTTGCCATTGGTGGGACATTTTATTATTAAGTTTAAAAAACTATTTTCTAACATCATCTTTAAATGTCATTTAAATTATAAATAACAAACAGAAACAAAGCAATATCATTTTCACATGTACAAAATATTTGAAAATAATTTTAAAATAAAAAACTTTATGTTATTCATTAATAGTGTTAAAGGAGCACTTTTGAGTAATAGACTGTTCAAACAAAATGTTTCCTGCCCCCCCCCCTTGACTGAGAGGTAATTGACACATAACATTGTATAAGTTTAAGGTGTACAATGGATTGATTGGATAAATTTATAAACTGCAAAAAATTACCACCAAAGTATTAGCTACCACCTTCCACCACACAGTTACTATTTCTTTTTTATGGTGGGAACATTTGATATCTACTCTGTTAACAATATTCAAGTGTATGATATGGCATCATTAGCTGTACTCGACATGCTGTTCGTTAGATCCCCAAACTTATTAATATAATAACTGGAAGTGTGTACCCTTTGAGCAACATCTCCCCATATGCTCCACACCCCAACTCCTGGCAACCACTCTGCTTCCTGTTTCTTCGAGTTTGTTTTTTCTGGATTCCACATATAAGTGAGATTAAACAATATTTGTCTTTCTCAGTCAGACTTATTTGATTTAGCATAATGCCCTCAAGGTCCACCCATGTTGTCACAAGTGTCAGGATTTCCTTCTTTCTCATGGCTAAATTTGTACAACACACACACACTGCATCTTTTATCCACTCATCCAATGCTGGACATGTAGGTTGTTTTCTTATCTTGGCTATTGTGAATAATACTGCAATAAAGATGAGGGTGACATATCTTTTTGATATCCCATTTTCATTTCCTTTGGCTATATACCTAGAACTGAAGTGAGATTGTTGGATCATATGATAGTTCTATTTTTAATTTTTGAGGAACCTCCATATTGTTTCACATAGTGGCTGCACCAAGAATAATGCGCTTCTGGAATCTTATAGATTCAGAACAGTAAGGGAGTAGTTATAATAAAAATGTTAACATTTTCAGGCCCACTTTCAGAAATGAGTCAAAGGCCCTCAGGAGTTTGATACAGAGAAAGAACTCTTTTTACACAGAATTGAAGAAATCCCCAAGGGAAAGATTTTCTGAAGATGGGATGGTGGTGGTGGTAGACGTGGTGGTGGTGGGATTTGTTGGGTGAGGAAGGAGAAGATGATAGAAACAAATCTATAATTCAGAAAAAAACAAAGGAAACAGCAACAATGACATAATTCTGAGACCGTGAATAACGGCAAACACTAAGCAAATGGAATGATAAAAATCACACTTCCAAAACTTCACCGAACCTCCTCCTCAGGTGTTTCAAGTATATGACTTACACAGAAAGAAACTTAGTCTTGGACAACATAGTGATTTTCTTTAGACTCACTAGAAATTTCTGTCAAGAATGTGCTAACTCTAGACACCTGGTCATATTGATAGGATTTTCCTGTCCTAACAATAAATGGATACTCTGCCATTATGAGCTATATGATTACATTGAATTTAGGCCAGATTGATCTTCTACATATTTAAAATAACAATACCTACCTAAGTTTGAATTTGGCACTTATAGTTTTAAACGAAACGATGGCTTTGTTTTATCCTCACAGTCCCCTTGATATTATAACAGGGCCATCTGAACCACAGTACCATTGGTACTTTCAGTTTCCAAGATCACGAATCTGGGTCACCCAGAATTAGCACAATGGGAAAGGCAGGTTGGACAGGCTGCAAGACACATCACAAAGGCAAGTTGTCTTAAGCTGTAGGAAAGGAAGTAGTGTCTGCTGTGATGTCTACCATAAAATCCATCTGAGAATTAGAATTGGTTCAAAGCAAATCAGGGCAGAAGAGTTAATGTCCATTTCTCCTGCATATATGTGTATGCATGTGTGTATGTGGCTTGTATGTGTTTGTGCACCTTAATATTTTTGTACCACCATGGAAATAGGCTTTAGTAACTTGGTTTGTGATCCACTATTGGTTTATCTTTAAATCTAAATGTTAACTCATTTATTCTGTTTACCTTTCTGAGGCAGGCAGGCTTCAATTGACTGAACAGCATGCCAGCAACTCAGAGACTGTGAAATCTAATCATATTTTTTACCCATTTTTAATTTGCTCCATATCTACAATTTAGACTCTTTACCTGTGGAAAATTGTTTGATGATGCCATACTCCCTCATGGGGCCTTGTTTGAGGAATAAATATTAAAAATGATCATGGGGCACTTTGAGAATATAAATTGTTATGAAAAAGTTAATTGCTTTCAAAATTTCCTTTGACATCAACTTACAGAGAAAAAGTGTAACATTTCCCATTTACAGACCTTTTTAAGAAATTTAATATTTGGTTCATCCTTGCAATTTTCTACATTCTTGTGTACAGTACTTCTCCTAACCCATTAACAGAGTTGGCAAACAGCATGTAATATTGGAAAAATATTTCTATTAGATGAACTTTCAATTATTCATGTTAATGGAAGAACATTAATGCAGATCTTACAAAAGGATAGACTGTCAGAAAGATCTCAGGAAAGATGAAGAGCCAGAAAACCTAGAGGCCCTGATGTGTATAAATTTGCTGCGGTCCTTTTGTCAGCTTGGATAATAACTGTGTTAGAGGCCGTGTGATCAGGGAGAACACAGCTCAACTGTACAATTAAGAGTAGCGGGAAGTTGGGAGGAGAAGGTGATGCCCAACCCCCAAAGCATTCCAGTTCACTGGGTAGAAGAAAGTGCGTCTTCTACAATAGCAGAAGTAGCCGTGAGACTAAGAGTAGTAACATTAATAGTGGTAGTAGTAATAGTAGCGGTAAAAGTAGTAGTGGTAACAAGAGCAGTAATAGGGGGAGTAGAAATAGTATCAGTGGCAGCAGGAGCAATGACTAACGTTTAGTTGACTATTTACTATGTGCCAGGCACTCTTCTAAGCTCTCTACATGTTTTAACTCATTTAATTTTCATAATAGCCTTTATAACTTGTTCCCATTTTGTGGGATACTGTCTCTGAGAACAGTCTTCATCAAAATCAGCAAAGGGCCAAAGGGCAAATTGGTATACAGTGCTAAGTTCCGATTACTGGTTGTTCATGTGAGCAGAGCTGAACAGGGATGTCTTAGCAATGCTGCCTTGAAGGAAACAGATGTCGTCCGGGGACTCCCTGAGTTCCTGCAGGCTTAGACAGCTCCTGATGCTAAAGAGCAGAACATATGACAGCTCTGTAGTCCTCTGTGTTTGATAACTCATAACCTAGGAGGAAAATGAAGGCGTAAAATATATTTACTATAAAGATGAAAAATACGAGAAATAATAACATAGGAAAGTTTGTATTGTAAACAGGAACAAATGGCAAAGGGGGGAAATCTGATAGTGGTAAGGGCATTTTATGAACAGAAATAGGTTCTGAAAGAGGAAATGAATCTTTTCTTCTGGAGACATTTAATGTCAGGACCAGTAACATCAGTAAAGAATGATATGAGTACAACCTGGAGAGAGAAGGGGTAAACCTCTAGAGTCCTTCTCAAACCTATGCTTTTATAAGGTAATGCTTAAAGTTTTAATATCTCAGGACAGTATTTATAAGGAGAGAAAGAGATCTTTGTGTCCAAATAATTGCATCAGTTTCCTTCAGCATTCCACCTTAACAACCTTGAAGACTACGGTAAAAGAAAAAAACATGAAAGTCAAAAAGCATTAGAAACAAGTGTGCTTTATTGTCATTGTGAAATGATATGGTATATAATTTTCAAATTGTATAATTATAATTAATTTGAAATGTGGAACTCAAAAACGTAAACTAATATATTCCTCTCTCAGTAACACTGCTAGAGTTAAAACAAAGTAGAGAGATTTTGTACTTAAAACTAGTAAAATTAGTGATCCATATGTTATTGTTTTCATGTAAATTATTAATCCTGTATTGTACTTTGTGTTTGGAAAGTACTCGAATTTTAATTCAGAATTATATTTTTAAATGCCATATTGTTTCTTTTACACATGAGATGACTTACAATATTCAGTGCTATGTTCTTCAGGAGAAAAATGACTTAGATATTGCACCAGAAGTCAACTTGAGCAAAAATAAATGATGGGTTTGTTTCGTTGAAGAAAAAATTTCCCTAGCCCCATAATTTTGGAAAGTATTAGGAAAAAATGTGAATAAAAATATGAAATATATATTAATTTTCAAATAGTATGTTTAATATTTTATGTTAATTATAATTTCTCCATTAACATACCCATCAGTTCTTACAGAGTATCTAACATATGATATGAGTACAACCTGGAGAGAGAAGGGGTAAACCTCTAGAGTCCTTCTCAAACCTATGCTTTTATAAGGTAATGCTTAAAGTTTTAAGGAAACATTTTAAAGTAAATGATCATACATCTCATGTATGTATATTCCTCATCATATGATAAACAATAATAAAAGGTTTATCTAAATTTAACATTTTCACATGTTCAGTTTGTCTGGATTATATGAATTTATGAATTCGGTTAGAAAATACACTGATCTTGTCAATCCAACAGGCCTGATTCTAAACCAAAATTTTAACACTCATTAGCATTGTGACCTTGGATAGGTTGATGACATGCCTAAATTCCCATTTCTTCATCAGTAAAAAATGTACAATGATAGTATTTACCTCAGTGTTCTTGTGAAGATTAAATTAATTAGTGAATTAAATGCTTGGCACAGTGATTGATTTTTAATATGTCAGTGAAGATAATATTTTATAATTATCATATAATTTAAAGTATACATGATAAGAATACCATATACTTTAGGTTAAGGATCACAGTTTGGACAGTTATAGAAAAAGTATATTTGTGTAGTAGTCCTTTCTGGGGTTGGATTTCTGTATAAACTTGCTGTATAAATCAGGATACAAAATAGTTTCTTCATCTTCTCTATACATATCACATATCATTTCAGTCTAACAGACCTGAGGATTGTGCTGTAGTTTAGGACATGTCTAGACTTTATAGCGGAACATAACTGACTTCTAGTTCCTGCTCTGGCCCTTAATAACTGGGCTCAGGATAAGTCACCTGTCCCATCACAATCTTTCAGTTGTCATCTGTGAAATGAGAGAATGGATATTTAACAAAAAAGTTGTTTGGAATTATAGATAAAACAATGCCAAGAATCTCTACAGTTGACACAGAGCAGGCTTAATACTGAATAGGTAGTGTGCTCATAGCTCCTCCTTATTGCAACATGTATGTGATCATTGTAGGCTCCCTTTGCATTACAATCTCTATATATTGAAGAAACATAAGAGAAACATAATTAGAAAATAGAATGTGCAATATATTTGACTGAAATTTTGCAGTTGCTGAATGGAGGAAAATGGTGTAGAACATAATTATCTTTACTTAGGCCTAGAATGGCCATATGCTATGATGTTATTTATCAGACATTATTCAGTTCAATTTAGCAAATGTGATGCTTACTATATGCAAAACATCATGCCCAGTGCTGATGAGAATACATGTAAATAAGCTTAGAGAGCATGTTCAGGGAACTGAAATGTAGACCGTGTGTGTGTGTGTGTGTGTGTGTGTGTGTGTGTGTGTGTGTAATAAATGGGTTAAGAATTGGAGTGTCTTGGGAGGGAGATAAAGTTCAAGAATGTATGCTGCAATTAAATTGAAGAAATATTTGAAATCTAGGTTCAGGGGTTTGGAGCTTTTTGTGAGAACACATCAAAGGCTATTTTAACTAGGGGAATAAAAAGACCCAATTTCTATTTGAAAAAAGTAAGTCTGATGCTAGTATTTAAGATATGTTTGCGCCCGGCCGGGCTTGGCTCAACGGTTGAGCTTCGACCTAGGATCCAGGCGATCGGGGTTCGATTCCTGGTCAGGGCACATGCCTGGGTTGCGGGCTAGCCAATCAGTGACTCTCATCATTGATGTTTCTATCTCTATCTCTCCCTCTCCTTTCCTCTCTCTGAAATCAATAAAGATATATTTTTTAAAAAAAGATATGTTTGCAAAGAGAGAGTTTGGAAGAAGGGAGAGCAAGTAGTAAACTTGATCTGACCCGTAGCAGTGAGGGTAGAGGGTAGAGCTGACCCAAGAGCTATTGTAACACAGAAAGCACCAGCAGGACCCATACCAGCTTAGATAGTTTGGGCTACTCTGTCAAGTGCTGTTTTGCATGCGCTGTGAGGCCAGTAGCCTGGAAATGTTGCAAAATCCCTTTGGAGAGCATGTCAGAATGGTTGATGCCCAGGCCCATTTTTTTCATGTTTATTTTCTGAGAGGCTCTGGGCAAGGTGCCTAAATTTGCTTTCTCAGTAAACACGAATCACTTGTCTTTATCACTTTGGTCTAAGAGAGGTTTTACGGATTAATTAGTTGAGATAAAGTTCTTTAGAAAGAAGAACTATGAAACATATGGTTTTCTTGAAACAAATAAATCTTATAGGTGTCTAGGTCTATACTTTGAAGATAAACTCTGAAAAGGCAGAATTTGGGTAAAGTGAAAGAATAGCAGAGATCACCAAAAATAAACCTCCCAGGACCAGCTTTTGCATAGGAAATGGAAATTTCTGTACACTGACAATAGTTTATAGCCACACCCTTAAGAAAACAACCTGCTGATTAGCCCCACATCCACATTTTTGCCAGCGTTGGAAACACTTACGGGTTCTCTTCTGGAAACCATATGAATGAGTGCGTTGAATCAAAGTGGTCATATGTAAATTAGTTTTATTTGTATGTATAATCTTTTAGTTATTACTGATAGAATTAAATGTTATAGTATTCTTCCACGATTTTTATCTTTGTGCCTTTTGCTTTTTAAATTACCTTACAAATTTATGTCAATCAATATATCTTTATTATATTCTACCAATGGCTTTTCCTTGATCAACTGTAAAGTAACATCAGTAGCTTTACAGAGAATGCTCATTCTATAGGTTTTAGTGTAATTATGTAGGTTGTATAAAGTATAGCTTGAATAACTCAGTTATTTTGGGGCCTGAAGTAAGTATATGTTTTATTTTGTTTTTGGTATATCCTCCTAATGATATTCTTCATTGCATGGCTATGACAACCACGCACTCTCATGTGCTGTCTACGTGCCAGCAGACAAGGCAGATGTGCTGGCTTTGGGGGTAGTCTTCCACCTCTCCTGCTTGTTTCTAAAGTTGGCCCATTCCATTAGTTTTTACCTATCTCCTAATTTTTCATTTCATTTGTTATTCCCAGCTTCACCTTGCTCTTTCTCTTTCTGGAATGTAGCGTAGACTGTCCTTACCAATGATTTCCGTTGGAAAATAAATCCGTTAGGATGTACCCTAGGACATTAGGCCACAAAGTGGAGACTTCATCAATGCCTTGACCTATCTCTTCCCTAAATATAGCATTTAATCTCTTGTGAATGCTTCTTTTCTTACTCACTATTCAGTTGGCATTGGCATACACCAGCTGTGAGAATTACTAAATTTTTCAGTTTAGTTTTTGTTGTTGTTAATTCTCACCCAGGATATTTTTTCCATTGATCCTTAGAGAGAGTGGAAGGGAGGGAGGGAGTTTTTTTTGGGGGGGGGGGCAGGGATAAAGAGAGAGAAACATGGATGTGAGAGAGACACAGTGATTGGTTTCCTCCTACACGCCCCCCAAACAGGACTGAGGATGGAACCTACAGCCCAGGTATGTGCCCTTGACTGGGAATCAAACCTGAGACCCTTTGTTGCACGGGGCCGAAGCTCTAACCACTTAGCAACACCGGTCAGGGCTCAGTTTCTTAATTTTTCCACTTATATAATTGAGATAACAAAAATAATTACTTCAGAGAGGGAGTCGTGAGAAAATTAAATAATATATATAAAGCACTAAGCACAGTTTCGGCAACACAGTTAAAAGTTCAACAGTTGGTTATCATCATTATTACTATTGATCATTGTAACAATGTTATTATGAAATTGGTCCATATTGCTTTTCCTTCTGTGTACCCAATTTTGATAAGTACCACTACCATCCAACTGATATTTCAACCAGTGTCCTTAATTACCCTTGACACATCTCCATCTGTCTTATCTCACAATCAACAAATTCTATTTGTTCTACTTCCTAGGGATCTGTTGCATCTCAGTACATTTTCTCCATTTCTATACAAAGCCATACTCTAACCACCATCATTTCTTCCTTGAGCTACTACAGTAGCTTCCTAAATCATTTCCAATATTTCTCTTGTAGACTCTACAATTTATTCTCATATTATAGCTTGAGAGATTTTTAGAAAATTCAAATCTGGTCATGTTATCCCTTGCTTAAGATATTTCAATAGCATCCCATAACGTCTCGTCAAAGATCAAAAATCCTTGATATAAGTCATAAGAATTGCTCAGCACCATGTGTACTTTGCCTAATTTGTCTCCTCTGCACCCAAGCTTCAGCTTTACTGAAATTTCTCCAAAAGTTCCCCAGTCCCACTCCCTCCCTCACCACTTCCTCTGCGTCTAATGCTCCCGTTTCGCACAGCTCTTACCCTTCTCCAGGGGCTTTTCCCAGAAGCTTTCCTGGTTTCTTCCTCCCCGCCCCCCAACCCTTTGCTGACCTGATATTAAACCCTCCAGGCTTTTCACCCGGCATTCACTGTGTTGTACTTACTTATTCCAGGTCTAATATTCTCCAACTGGTTCTTAAGTTGCTTGAAGACAATGACATATCCATTTTTCACCATTTTGGCCCAAATAGGCAAAACATAGGAGAGTAATAGATATTTAGTAAATAATTGCTGAATGAGATGAATGAACTGTATAGTGAGAAGATAAATAGACTTTTGTTAACTATTCAGACCTGAGCTCAAAGCCCGCCTTCGCCACCTGTTTAATTTCAGATTTTGTTTTGTTTTTAAATCGGGAAATTGAGAGATAACTATACTCCCCTCCTGATGGTTATAAAAGTTAAATAAGGTAACAAATGTAAAACACTAAACATGGCCCATTTTCTATAAATGTTACTTCCTCTATTTCTCATTTGTATTTAGAGTTGAGCTTTTGAAGTAGTAGTAGTGATTTTGATTAGTGTGAAGTATTCATGCCCTTTTCTTGTATATTCTGCTAGGATACATGGAACTAAATTTTCCCCCTCTTTTTGTCAATATTCCTTGAATGATTGATGATAAGCCATTTTAGTGTCTCTGGGAATAAAGGAATCATTACCCTCTCCCCTTTTCTTTCCAGGAAGGAGCATTATATTCTTTGTTGTAACTTGAGGAGAAAGGTGTGACCTAATGGTTTAAAGAATCAGGAAAAATATTGTGCTTTTGCTGATTAATGTGAAGGAGTAGCTTATGTGGTACATTGGTGCTGAATCACCCTGGGTGAAAAAATGTTTCATTCTCATTTCCTCCTTTGATGTATGGCTAATGCTCACTCTTTCTTACAGAGGTCTTTAAATTCATCAAGTATAAGCTTAATGCAAATCTTGTGTGTTTTGAAAATATCTCTTACTCGACTTTTTAAAGGTACAACAGAATAATAAAGGGGTTGAAGGGGTAACTTTTTGGGTTTTAAGAATATTAAACTGCAATCTTCACCAGCTGTCCAGTTTAAAATTAGATTTCTGTTTCTCGCACGGAACACTGTGTGCATTGGCCAGCTTTAGAGTAAGAATTTAAATGTTCCAAAAGCTTTGAAGTTAATTCTCCATTAAGAAACAGCTGAGGGGTTGAGTATGACACCAGTTCTCCTTGAATCTGCAGTCAAGCAGATGTGCTTCTTTCAATCAGTCTGTACTACCATGAGATTTTTAAAAATGAATGACAGTTCAGATTCACTCTATGGGACAAATTTTTCTGAAACCATACATTGCGATGGTTGAGGAATTGGATTGTTTTTCTTCGGATGTGTTTTTTTGTTTGTTTGGTTTTCTGTGCTTTGGTTTTGCAACCAAATTAATTTGATGCATGAAGGCTTATCTGCCTCAGAATTTGGATGGTTTTAGTATTAGAAGCGATGAACAAAATAGCAATGAGAGGTACAATATTATAAAAAATATATTTAGGACAAATGCTAGTGTTTGATATGTTAGGAATCAAATTGCATCTTTAGTATCTTGTCTTTCCTAAACAGTCACTGTAGGAAAAAATGCTACTTGTCACAAATGGGATTTTTCCTGAGTTATTTTTTTTTATACCAAGCCCTAAAACATTTTCTTGCATTTCTTATGCATTATCATTCACTCACTTTCTCATTTCTATCATTTTATTACCTTCTTACAAATAAACTTTTCTTAGCAATTTCCATATCTGTGTTTTCTTGAACAGTTGGTACATTCTGCTTTCTTTTGAGATTCTTCACCTTTCCCCCCAAATTTCAGTGTATAATCTATAGAAATATACATTTTTATAGTCCTCTAAAAGAGACTACTATAAGATTAAAAAATTATCATATATCCCGGTTTGGCATGGCTCAGGGGTTGAACATTGACCTAGGATCCAGGAAATCGTGGTTTGATTCCCAGTCATGACAAATGCCCGGGTTGCCGGCTCGATCCCCAGTAGGGGGCGTGCATGAGGCAGCTGATCAATGATTCTCTCATCATTGATGTGTCTATCTCTCTCTCTCCCTCTCTCCATTTCTCTCTCTGAAATCATTAAAGATATATATATATATATAAAATTATCATATAATACCTATATATAAAAAATAGTAAATACACCCAGGTTTTTCTCAAAAATGCAAAAAATAATGTGGCATTATAGCTCGAATTTATCATTTACTTCCTTAAAGACTATACTGTGAGGCCATGGAAATTAAATTTATGGAAGAATTCTGAAAAGTGTTTAAGTTCAGTAGACAATTTGATTTCCAAATCACATTCAGATTGGTACTCCTTTTTTTCATTTCAACATTTGAGAAAATAGTATCAAACAATTAAGTTTGGACTATATAAGACATACCTAATAAAAATGAAAAGAAAAAAAAAAAACAGGTCAGGGAAACACTAACAGTTCTAGAGAACTAATGGGGAAACGAGGTAATAAGTCAAGAGAGAGCTGTCTTACATTCGCTTTGAGAACTGGCAAAAGAGATGTCCCAGTTCTATCACAGAAAACTCAATAACTCTGTGATGTTTCCAGGGTCATTTTTGACAGGGAGAGTCCAGAGATAAAGAAGGAAAATTAATACAAAGTGCTAAATTTTGTTAGACTTCAAAGTAGATGGTGATAAAATTTCCTATAGGGAATTTTTAAAAAATGTAGCAAACTAGAAATTAGAATTGGTCCCAAAGGAGTCATTTTTCTAGTTGAATAGCAGCTACTAATCTGAAGCTTAATAGTATGTTGTTAAAATAAACAGGTGATTATGAAAAATTAAATTTCCCTGGAGAATGAATAAATAATAACATAAGTAAATATAATATCACTTAAGTTCACATTGTGAAGACGGTCACACAGTGAAGACAGAATTCAATTGTATCCCCTCCACATGAGCATGTGTTGTGAGCCGACTTTATGCCTGGCACAGCTATACATTCACAGTTCTAACCATCTGGATATGTATATGGAACATGGATGGAGCAGAGAAAAAGATAAAGCCTTTTTCTACGCATAAGCACAAACACAAAAACGTTTTGAGAATTTTTGAAGACTCACAAATATTACTTCATACTTCAAAGTCAGAACTATTAGCAAATATTATTTTCTTTTTTTCATTTATTTTATTTTAATTCTCAATTACATTTGACATTTAATATTATTTTATATTAGTTTCAGGTGTGCAGCATAGTGGTTAGACAATTATATAAATTAAAAAGGGATGCCCTCCTGATAATTCTAGTACCCACCTGGCACCATACATTGTTTTTACAATATTATTGACTATATTCCTTGTGCTGTCCTTTACACCCTTGTGACTGTTTCGTAAATATCAATATTTACTTCTAATCTCTTCTGCTTTTTTTTTTTAATTTTTTAAAATTTTTATTGATTTCAGAGAGAGGAAAGGAGAGGGAGAGAGAGATAGAAACATCAATGATGAGAGAGTCATTGATCGAGCCCACAACCCAGGCATGTGCCCTGACCAGGAATTGAACCCCGATCGCCTGGATCCCAGGTCGATGCTCAACTGCTGAGCCCCGCCCGGCCCTGCCCTTCTGCTTTTTTACCCTGTCCCCCAAGCCCCCTCCCATCTGGCAACCCTCAGTGTGGTCTCTGTATCTATGAGTCTGTTTCTGTTTTGTTTGTTCATTTATTTTGTTCCTTAGATTCCACATATAAGTGAAATCATATGGTATTTGTCTTGCTTTGTCAGACTTATTTTACTTTGCATAATACCCTCTAGGTCCATCCATGTCGTCACAAATGGTAAGATTTTATTCTTTTTTATGACCAAGTAATATTCCATTGTATATATATATGTGCAAAATCCTCTCACCTAAACATCAGTTGATGGGCACTTGGGTTGCTGCCCTATCTTGGCTATTGTAAATAATGCTTCAATGAACATAGAAGTGCATATATCTTTTTGAATTAGTATTTTGGATTTCTTCAGATATATACCCAGAAGTGGAATTGAATATTAGTGAATATTAAATAATTTTAAGACTTCCCAAAGGTAACTGTTCCAATTTTATAATAAACAGTTGAGTTATCTCACATCATGGAAAGAGCCACTGTTGGATATTCTCCCTCCTTTCTTTCTTCCTCCTTTTGTCTCTTCCTTCCTACCTTTATTTCTTCTATTTATTTTTTCATCTCCTTTAAAAATGAATTTCAGTTACTTACAAAATTAAAACATATGTTGATGACATTTTAAATTTAAGGTAAAAGAATGACTAAAAAGGATTTGAAAAGAAAGTAGATATTCTAGTTGTATTAGTCAACTCAGTCGATTGTAACAAAATACCATAGACTAGTGGCATAAGCAACAGAAATTTATTTTCTCAGAGTTGTGGAGGCTGGGATGTATATGATCAAGGTGACAGCCATTTCGGTTCCTGGTGAGAGCTTTCTTCCTGGCTTGCAGATGGCTGTCTTCTCACTGTGACCTCACATTTTGGGGGCAGAGAGAGGGAGAGAGAGAGAGAGAGAACTCTGTGGTCATGATGTCACTTTTTTGTTTTTGTTTTAGTTTTTTGTTTATTTTAAATTTATCTTTATTGTTGAAAGTATTACAGATGTCAGATGTCCCCTTTTTGTCCCCATTGACCCCTTCCACCCTGTGTCACCCCTCCCCCCAGCCCGCCACTGTACTATTATCTGTGTCCATGGGTTATGCATATAAGCATATAAATTCTTTGGTTAATCTCTTTCTGTCCTTCCCACCCCCCTTCCCTCTGAGATTCGTCAGTCTGTTCCATTCTTCTATGTCTCTGGACCTATTTTGTTCATCAGTTTATTTTGTTCATTAGATTCCACGAATGAGTGAGATCATGTGATACTTGACTTTCTCTAACTGGCTTATTTCGCTTTGCATAATAGTTTCAAGGTCCCTCCCATGCTGTCTTAAATGGTAAGAGATCCTTTTTTACAGCTGTGTAGTATTCCATGGTGTATATGTCCCACAGCTTTTTTATCCACTCATCTACTGATGGGCACTTGGGCTGTTTCCAGGTTTTAGCTACTGTAAATTGCACTGCTATGAACACAGGGGTGCATATATTCTTTCTGATTGGTGTTTTGGGTTTCTTAGGATATATTCCTAGAAGTGGGATCACTGGGTCAAAAGGCAGGTCCATTTTTAATTTTTTGAGGAACCTCCATACTGTTTTCCATAGTGGCTGCCCCAGCCTGCATTCCCACCAGCAGTGTACTGGGGTTCCTTTTCTCCACACCCTCGCCAGCACTTGTGGTTTGTGATGTCACTTCTTATAAGGACACTGATCCTATCAGATTAGGGCTCCACTTTCACAAATTCATTTAACAATAATTACCTCCTCATAAGTCCTATCTCCAAATGCAGCACTATTGGGGGTTGGGGCTTCAATATATGAATTTAGGAGGCAGGGGTGGAATTCAGTCTGTAGCACCAGGGAAACACATGAGCTAGTAATTGTTCTTGTTTACTGCGTGTATCATTGGGAACATAGTGTACTTGAAAGAGCCTTGATGTTGGTGTCACAGTGTTGAAATGCTCTGCCAAATGCCAAACAGCTAACTTTGGGAAAACCACATAACCTCCCTGCATCTCAGTTTTCTCATTGCTAAAGTAGGGTTGACAAAACCTACTTTTTTGAATTGTGTGATCAAATAACATTAGGTATATGTTGCTCCTTATGCGGTGCTCTACACACACATAGAAGGCGTTCATGAAATTCACAGTAATTTCTCTTTGTATTTCTTGAATCCAGTGGAAAGAGAGAAATAAGATGATTTTCTAGATTCCAGTTTTTAAAATAAATGGAAAAACAATAATCTAAAGAAAGACTATTTAGTTTCAATTTTAAGGAAAATGTAAAAACTAGTTCCTACTTTTATTAAGAAGACATTGAGGAATATAATGAAAAATGGTTTTTAGCTACAGTATATATATATGTGTGTGTGTGTGTGTGTATATAATTCATATATATTTTTTCTTTAAGTGACTTTTTTTATATTGGTTCTCAATAAAAGTTGAGGAGAATTTATGACATGTAGCTCAGTTTAAGTCATGCTTATGACACTTAAATATGTGTGATGCATACATGTTGTTTTAGTGATCTGACTTATAAGCACAGGGGTTCTTGATGTGGATTCCATAGGCAGGCTGCAGTGTCTGTTAATTCTTTGAAAATTTCTGTGGTACTTTCTGCTCACTTGCATTTTTTAGGAGAATTTTCATTGCTTTTCTTGGTTTCTCAAAAATGCCTTTACCTCTGAAAGAATGAAAGCCAGTATACTTGAGAGGCAGAGTTAATGTGCCAAGAAGAGACAGTTCACGTATCTCTGAGGCTGTCTCTCTCAAATGCCGGACATCTATCTGAATGGTACTTTGGGAAGAACTGGATAGGAGTCGATTAAGGGTGGTGCTCATTAAGACTCCCTGAAATTCCTTCATTCCTCAAAGAGCACACAGCCTAGAAAATAGTTACAAGCCCTGACGATACTCAGAAATGTGTTAAATGAGGTCTGCCTTTTGTTTCTGCTCCAGAAGGGGTAGATTTCTCCTTCCCATTTTGTCATGTATAGAACGTGCACAGCACCTTCAACAAACCTTGCATGCTTTTCTTTAATTTAAAAAAAAGAAGTGCTCCAAAAGCATTCAGACCTAGATAGGGAATGTCCTTTATTGCATTATCAGAGTTCTTTATTGAAAAAATATTGCGAAGACCATTTTAACTTAGAGAAACTCAAGGAAAGGGTCTGTACACTGGTACCCACTATAAAAGGACCTGTATCTGTCTCTAAGAGCGTGTGCTTTGAAGAAGTATTGCTTCTAAACACCAGCCAAAATGAACTAACTATACACTGAGCTCTCTGGAAGCTGAATGAATTGATACCGGAGAAGAGTATTTAGAATTATACATTTGAATTTTGGAAATTATGTGTGCCATCAAATACTAATTTCTGTTATAATACTGTCTTTCTTAGCTCAAAGATCACCTATCTTACCACCCCTGGGCCATTCAGTTCAACAATCACTTAGGGCCTAGCACGTTCCATCCAGCAGGTAGCTGGTTCTTTCTCTGGACGCCCTCAAAGCACAGCCCAAATGACACACATATTCACAGCCAACTGTAATGCACTGGGAATGAAGACTGTAGTGGAGGTGCTGCCATGAGGACATAGATGAGGGAGCAATATATTTTGGTGGAGATGTGGAAGCGTGTCTGTGCTGGAGAAAGGAAGGTAAAAGGGGGGAGAATTCTCGTCCCTATGGGAGTATGGAGTAAAAGATTCAGGGGTTTTAGACACAACTTGGTTGTATTTTAAGCTAAGAAATTAATGATGAATCAGTAGTAACTTTAGTAAACATTTGTTCCTATTCCTCAAACTCTACATATTTTTGGATGGTAGGTGTTTTACTTATCTCCCTTCACAGTAGTAATAGCCCACTGAGCTAAGAGTTATGAGCTTTATTTTAGAGAGAATTAAACAGCTTCGGAGAGAATAAGCGAATGTTCTGGTTATACAGTCAGTAACCACTACCCCCATTCTAGCTGATTAAATTAAATGTAAAAGGGAAACCTGTAAAAACGAGATGTATTATGAAACAGATAAGAAAAAAAAGAAGAATGTCTGTCTGTGCCAGTTCTTTTGAGATCCAAAAAATTTAAGCCTTTGTGTTAACGTAACATGGAAAATATGAAATCTCGATGACCACATACTCTACTTATAATGAACTTTTATCATAAGATGCCAATAAAATGGGTAACTTGAAGAATGACTTCTCTCACTATTTTTAAAATAGAAAACCAAATAGGTCACTTCTAATAGTATCTGTTCTTCTCCGCACCCTCCTCTGTTCTAATGAAGGATCCAGAAGGAGATGGTTTCTGATGCAAAGGTACCAGCCCGAAACGTTGGTCAGACTCGTCACCCAGAGACATCCTAGGCTCCACACCTTGCCCAGTCCAAGGCATTTAAAGTGGAGCTCCAATGAAGCGCTCTAGTTAAAAAAAAACTCGGGGAGATTTTTGTCCATTCTTGAGTCAAAGTCTTGATGAGGTTTAGAATATTTAACTCCGCTTCTGGGCCCTCAGTTTTGAACAAGGGTTCCAAACTTTCCAGGGTTACAGTACTACCAAACATCTGGTAACTGCAACCTTATTTCCAGCGCTACTGCTGGTAATACACTCAAGCAGAAAATTTGTTGGTCTTCCCCTTTTTATTTCAACCAATGGGCTTTATGGAGCCTGATTAGTGCATTAAGGCTTCTGAATTTTTTTCTTTGCCTCTGAGATGTTTTACAGCCTTGGGAAAAATATGTGCTTTTCCAGACCACAAGTGATAAATGGAGAAAATAGTGCCTTTCTTTCTTTATGGGGACTGTAGTAGTCATTTAATGGGCGCAGCACACTGGTTGTTATCATTATGGTATAGTATTGGATTTCTTTGATGTATCATGGAGCAGAGTATTGGGCAATAGTAAGATAAAACAGAAACAGCTTTTCAGGCAAGCAGTGTTTTAGTTACTGACAATTCTAAACTATGCCAGATGAACTTCTTTTTGTGTTTGCTTTTTTCCCCCTCTCTGGCCACTTCCTAAACAGTCAGTGGGATACAAAGTGTTCAAGTGGAGAAAGCACTAATGGACAGAAAGAGCAAGTGTAGACATTACTCTAGGGAATGACATACTTAACAACAGAACACACTTTTCAGAAATTATTAGACTCATAACTAGCAGTTGCACTAGTTCTGTTTGAAAATATAGTAGCCATCCCATTTTACAACATGGTATATAGGTAAGTCATATAGTTTTACTGTAAACTTCTAATGTAAGTTCCTGCTGTTAGCAATGAAAGTAACAACTGGCCACTAGAGCATTTTTGGAAAAGCGAGGTGAAATAGAAATTTTTTACAAGATCTGCATTCCTGTATTATAGATGGTGATTCAAGAAGTCTTTAGTGTAACAACTTTATTGCAATAGTTGATTACAAACATTATATTATAATTACAGTATCCTGAGTTTTTACTATAACATCCTTGGTTCTTTGCTACCCCCCCCCAAACACAATTATACTATTGAATAAAGATATGCAGTGCACTTTTTCAGTACTTCTGGTAATAAGTGTTGTGACAAGTGACAGCATTGCCTGTGGAGTCTTATTTGTGTACAGATTGCTTCAGTGAAGGATGAACAGGGGCAATGATTTAATGAGGACATTAGGCTGAACCAGTTATCCTAGGACTTAATATTGAATAACTTTTTAAACTGCAGATAATATTTAATCACATTTTACTTGGCATATTTTTTGCATCTGTTCTTTCAGAAAAAAATAAGAACGTATAATCGGATATTTTAAAGTTCTGTACAATGTGCTATTTAATTCTCTGCAGGACTGTGTTTGTATTAAAGTCCAAAGCAATCACCACTTTAATAAACCTGGGCCTGGAGTTGAGAATTCATGTACTTTTCATGGAGGAAAAATAGAGCTTGTAAGGGTCAAATTATATCGTCAATAACTTTGATTCATGGTGACTATTTTATCTTGAGTCAAATATGCTACCCTTGGTTTGAATAGTTTTAGGGACAATACTGTGTTTTTTTAAAGAGATGCATTTTTATTAAAATTTCAAATTATGCATTTATTCACTAACATTTCAGTGCATACACCAGGTACACTATTCTAGATACATTTTATTTTAGTGGTTTAAGAGTACCAGCTCAGAAACCACATACTAGGAATTGCTTTAGCTTTCCATGCTACAATTCTCTCATGAATGAGAAATATATTTTAGCTACTTCATGGAGTTATTTTCAGTATCAAATGCATAAGTATATGTAAAAGGTATGGAATGGTGCCCGAGCCATAGTATGCTCTCAATGAATTATATGCATTTATATTATTAGCTATTATCTCATTTGATTCTCACAAAAAGCATGTTGGGTAGTTATTCTCATTTTATAATGAGCCAAACTCTCCTAAATTACACATCTATTCCAGTACCAGAATTGAAATCAGCACTTAGAGTTTTCTGAATCCAAAAACCGTATTCTTTTTACTGCATTGAAAATGAGAGGGCATTTCAGAGCAAACACACATTGGTATAGGAATGGGAATTTGTATGCTACTATTCTGACGAATCAACGTTGCATGATTTTAGGGTGGGTGGATAAATAATATTGAAGAGTTGTAAGGCCACTTTAGAGAATATTTTAAAAGACAGGCATTATAACCTGGGATTTGTTAAGGTCCATATTTGAAGGCATTGGTAACATTTAGATATATCTAAAAGCAACAGAAAAAAGGGAAAAATTCTTTGGGAAAGGATGAGATTGGTGAGATAAGTGCTGACTTTACAGGAATCTTGATGTGAAGTGGCAGCCAGACTAAAATGGTATCCATCAGACTATGAAACCTGTTCAGAACACCATCGACATTTCAAAGAACAAATGCTTTACTGATAGACTGTGATAGATGAAGAGAAGGAAAGAATAACCTGCTTTCTAACCAGGAAGACTGGCTTCAGTCCCTGATGATGAACAGAGCAAGACTGAGCACCTCCCGTGTGCCTGCCGGTGTGCCAAGAACCATGGAGTAAGTGCTAGAAGGAGAACTTGAACTTGAGTGTTTTACCTGGTCTCAACTCTTAATTTCACTAGAGTGCCTCCCACCTGTGGGTGGCAGCAGGTTCAGCTATTCTGAGTCATTCCAGAGGTAGAGAGAATGGACTGAAAGATGCCTCAAGTTATTTCAATAATAAATGGAGACATCAATGCTAAAATTCAGAACTTTCAGTCTTGTTCTGTGCTTCATGACTGTTAAATACTTAAGCAATTCTTGTAGTTTAAATGCTAATCTCTCTAAAAAATTACTTTCTTACTTAAGTTCAGGCTGTGCTATATGTTTAGTGACACATTGGTTCTATTTTCCTGGCTATTTGTTTTTCCTGGTGTGTGTGTGTGTGTGTGTGTGTGTGTGTGTGTGTGTGTGTGTGTGTGTGTGTGTGTGTGTGTGAGAGAGAGAGAGATATATCTAGCTAGGCTTGAACAGGGAAGGGAAGCCAGAATTTCCTCCTCTCCCAGAGTGGACCCTCCCAATCTGTCAGAGGAGAAGCCTCCATTAGAAGAATTTTGTGTTTTTGGTGCCTCCACTGAACACTTTAGAATTTAGAGAGCTGATTTTTGTTCTCTAGTAATGATTTAAAGAAAAATGTATCATAAAAATTAAATAAATTACACTGTAAAAATCACGTAATTACTCCTGTAAAACTACAGATGAAAGCAAGCACAGAAAATTATAGTGTAAAGTTTTTAATTAGCTTCTGATTAGCTGTAACCTTATGTTTTAAATGTACCATGCAGCACCTTATAATAAGTAGGCATAATTAAATAGCCAGTAATATCTCTGTGGTAGAAAGATTAATCCTAAAGCTACTAGGCATTTTTGCTGGCATAGTTTTGATAATTCTTACTATAATGTGTGGTAGAGTCTATAGAGCGAGAGTATCCATCACATGATTATTAGAATGGGAAAATATTCTTTTATAATTTGAGTAGTAGTCTTTGCCTAGTTGCTATGTGGTTGGTGATTTGTTCATCTCTTAGAAAATGGGGAGTCTTTCTTTTAAAAATGAGATTTGTCTTGTGTTCTTTCTTTTCACAGGAGACCTGTTCCTTCAGTTGAAGGGTATGCTAGCTTTAGGAGCATAGGAAAACTAAATGCTATTTTTGTAGGCACTGTGTAGTTTATGTTCCTCATTTTAGGGCTATAAACTGCAAACAATTTGAGTGAGAATTGTACTTTTCAAGAAACTGGAAACAATTTGAGTGGGAATCGGGATGTTTTTCAATCTATATTTAGTGACTTTAACTTTCTGAGTGACCTGTTTTTTTTGAGGGGGGCCAGTCACTTATGTTCTCTGGGCCTTATTTTTCTAATTGGTAAATTAGAAATTGAAAGTAAATGATCTTTATAGGTCATGTCAAATCAAATGAATCATATTTCTATATCCATTCTATTTTTGAAGGTTCTTGGCACCAAAATTCTTTCAGTATTATCTTAGAAATCTAGAATACTCAGAAGTGTTATTATGAAAGAAATGCCTTAATATTCTGTGGTGAAGGAAAATCTTCAAGTGTAAACTGGATTATTAACTATATAAGCAATAAGCAACTTGGATTCTTCTGAATTAGACTTCGAATGTCATTGTGCAAAATACCATAACATTCATAAGCCTGCCCAGAATTCAATAAGATTTAGACCCAATCTCTAGACATCTCCACTGGGACAATGTTTGTTATTTACATATTTTTGGTTACTTTTAGGACTAACAGGCAATGGAGGAAAGACTATAACAGCTGGCAAACAAAGTTCAAGGGTACATGTCATTGTATATTTTTGAAAAGTGCTTTCCTCAGGGACATAACTGACCTTGGATATATGTTAAAGGATGTCTGGCCACTTTAGAATTTCTTCTCACTTCAAATGCACAATGTAAATTAGCATATAAATGTACATTTTTCCTGGACATTATAAATATGGTTGAGATGAACATCAACAAAGAATCATTAGAAAGACTTTTTCAAACTTATTTTTTAAATGTTTCTATTATTGATTACATAAAAGCACAATTTAGCAAAATGTAGGCAGTCTTGTACTTTACTGTGATTGGGATATTTCCCATACATTTGACCAGTCATTCTTTCTGGAGAGATGTGGAGATTTAGCTACCCTTCTCAATGCCAGGTTAGACTGTCCTGTCCTAGAAGGGATCCCTAAGAAATGGAGAAGGAAGGGGGGGGAAGAAAGTCATTTTCTTATTGTAACCACTGCCCATACTTTTCCAAAAAACTTTATTCAGTTTTTAGTAATTCCTTGCCCAACATAACCTAATCCACCTGTGCTTTTTAACTCTCTTTTCTGGCTTCTCTCCTACTCTTTATCGTTTCTTGCTTTTATGTTCCTCTTCTGAAACCCTCACACCATGCACACAAAGTTGTTTCCATTGGGAAATGCCTACAAATGATATATGAAGGAAGTTTCCAGACAAAGCATTTCAAGATTAGAGACAACCTGTAATAGTAAGGAAATCAAATGCTGGGTTGAGATAATATCTGCCCCCCTCCCTGCCCACACACAAGAATTTTGGAAAAGGAAAGACAAATATTTTTAAATCCTTCATTTGTAATCCTGAAGCATCTGAACTAAATATTTAAATGCCTAGAAATGCCTGGAGTTGCTGTGTGCTCTTGGGATCACACTACTCATATCCTTTATAAACTCTCCATGACCGAATAAATATTATCAGACAGCCTTAGAATTAGAAGCTTAGGTTCTTTGACCAAAAGATTTTCCAGGGTTAAAAAAACCCCTTTGACACAGAATGTTTTTCTCAAGGTTAAACAAGCCTAGAAAAAATAAAACCTGAAATAAAAACCATGCACATCGAGAGTGTTTTTTTTTTCTTTTAAAATTTCATTCCTAAATCCTTAAACCACTTTATTTTCTTATTTGGAAAGAAAAGATTATTCTAAAAGTTCTTCTTTCAAAAATATTTTGATACTCATATTTTCATGATTTCTGACATTGGAAGAGATTTAGTTGAGTACTCTATACATATTTTTAAAATACTACATATAATGTATATATTATAGATAATACTAGGAATATATATACAAACACCATTATTTAATTTTCTGCTAATCTCATTAATAAGGGAATTAGATCATGAGCAAATGCAAGGAGTATATGTTACAATTCTGAGTTTTAATAAGTATTTCAGAATTGCTACTTTAAAAAGGTAATTAATGAAACACAGCATTTATATATCTCTTGATAATTTAAATATTTGTTTCTCCTGGGGAGACATGGTAGTTGGTGTGTGGACCATTACACAAAGAGAAAGTAGATTGATACTACTAGTGTCTGAAATAGTTAAGTAAAAAAAAGTATTAAAACTAAGAAAGTGTGGTTGTGAGGGCATGCAAGAAAACACGTTGGTGCTACAAAGCAGAGTTGGTCTCCAGACTGGTACTGGCATAAACAGGCCCTTAAGGAAGCAAAAAATTAATCTTTAATCTTCATGATTTGTGACTTACATCTGTCCATCTCTCCTCCATATAACCTTCACAAGGACACCGTCTTAATGAATTCATGTTGATATTCTTATTTACAGAAAAAAAATCAAATGTAATGTGATTCCATTATAACTTATGGTTGGAATCTGAAATCTCTGCTTTCAGATCATGCCCAACTTCACATAAAGGTAAGAAGCATTAAATGAACATTTTAAATTGCTTAACACTATAACTTTATCCGCAAAGAGTCTATTTTGCCGTTAAAACTTAATATTAAGTTTCAGCCGTACTTTCTGCCCTTCTTCTTTTGGTTGCCACATCAGTAGACCAAGAGAATGAAAGCATCTGCCTGAAGCAAATACACTGCAGTTCACTGTTAAACAGAATCCCGGAGAAACCAAACAGAAAAGGAATAAAAATGAGAGGATGTTTTATTAAATGTCTTTTACACCTGCTTCCTTTGTCTTTGAGACCTGTTTACCAAAGCCCATTGGATAGCCTTAATTTTTTTTAAAGCCACAAAGCATATGAGCCAGTGGTTATTTTCGTCACTTCACCGACAAAGTTTTATTATTTGTCTCATAATACAAAATTATTATGGATAATGGTCTAGTATTAAAAAACAATAAAGTTCCATATGTAGAGGATCTCCACAAAAGCTTTTCAGCTGCAAAAAGGTTATAGTTGCTAAGAAGATTGGTTATTTATTAAGCTAGCATGGTAAATAAAAAGAATATTTAAACAGCTGGTGTCTCCGTGATCCTACCATTAATCTTCTCCGGAGTGTGACAGGAGTGATATTTGACAATTTTAGAGCATGATAGTGAAAAACAACTGATTATGCAATTTGCATTTTATTTTCAAAATTATATTAAAATAGTGTGCAATCTACTCATTTAAAGCCATTTTAGAACTAAAATTAATTATCTTAACCTACATAATTTATTTTATTTTTCAGAATGACACACTCTTTGTTAATGTCTATATTAAATTAGCAATCTGTTAAAATTCATTTCTTTATAGTAGTATTTGGGAAAATACACATTTTCAGATTAGATAAAACTATGCCTTATAATTATAACAACCTGATCAACAACCAATAATAATTACATAATTATTTACTAAAGTTCATACTTTATTCGTACACTCTTTGTTTTTACCTAATGTCATTTTTTTCTGGGATGTTAGGATGACCTTCAGTCACCATGTATCTTTAAGCTCTTTCTAGCTGTGACAGTTGTTCAGAGTTTCTCCCCTCCTGTTTAATTTTTACAAAAATAATCTTGACAGTTTAGATGAGAACTGGTCATGTATTTAGTAGCATATTCCTTGGGGTTTGTCTGATTTTTTGTATGATAATATGTGGACTGAGGTTACAGATTTTGGAAAAGGAAAACCACAGAGGGAAAATGCTATTCTCATCCCATCGTGTCAAAGGTACATACTATCAACATGACCTATTACTGTTGACATTAGCCTTGATCGCCTGGCTGAGTTGGTGTTAGGCTGCTCCACTGGAAAGTTACTCTTTCTGCTTCTTTCTATACTCTACTCTTTGGAAGGAAGTCACTACGCATAGCCCACACTTAGGAGTATTTATGCTCTGTCTCCTGGAAGCTAGAGTATCTTCCTAAATTATTTGGAATTATTCTGCTAGGGATATTTATCTATTCTCCCCTATTTATTTGTTTATTTATATTTATTCTTTATATCAGTATATACTCATTTATATTTCTTTTATGGTTTGGATTATAGTCCACTACTACTTTATTTTGTTGCTCAAATCATCTCAGACATTATATTTTGTACTATTTATATTTGGAAGTTCCCAGCATGGTGCCAGAAACATAGCAGATGCTCAGTGAATGGGAATTTACTATGAACCTTAATGCAGAAATATGCTCATGGGCTATTTCCTTAATAAAAAATAGAAAATGTACTTTATTATGATGAACCTAATTCTTAATTGCAGATTCCCTCTTGTGCCCTTAAAAAGAAAAATAAGAGGAGGAAGTATATAATTTAGATATTTCCACAGTCATGTGGCAACATAAACAACCGCCTAAACTTAGCAACTTAGCAGCAAACAATGACCAACATTTACTTAGTTCATGAGCCTGGGGCGAGGGGGTCAGCTGACCCGGGCTGAGTTTGGCTGATGGGCCGGGTTCACTCCTAGGTACCTGTGCAGGGTGGCAGGGGTGCGAGAGGGGCGAGGGGACTCAGTGGGCCCTGGTCATGCCTCAGGTGGCCGGCATAGCTGAGCGAATCCCGCCTGGCCAGAGATTGCCTCTTATCATGAAGGACGTCAGCTGGACAGGTTCTCATGGCAGTGGCCAAGGACAAGAGTGAGCAGAAATGGAAGTGCTTTTCTCAAACCTCTGCTTGCATCACATTTGCTATCATTTCAGTGGCCAAAGCAAAGCACAGGGTGAGCCCAAATGTAAGAAGTGGGGAAAGAGCTACAAAGTCACACGGCAAACGTAGCTTATACAGAAAGGGGTAAAGAATAGGGCCATTAAAGGGATCGATCCACCATGCCTAACTGTGCAAGGGAAAGTGTCTGAGCTCTCCTGGGTTTGTGTTTATTATTTTTGAAATAAGTTTCCACCCTATTTCTGTTATGAATCATGACGGCAAGTTGGAAGTACAGCATTATCATTAACTGTCGTATTTCAGAAACTGTTCTTTCCAAACTGATGACCCAACCACTGAAAAGTATAAGATAGTAATTTACTTTTCAGTTCTACACACATCTTGGATTATAATGAAATATTATTGAACAAATGCTTTTTAATAGAGGTGTATTTCCAATATGAACGAGAATTTCTTGGAGCAAAACGTGAAGTGTAATAATGAACTGGTCTGTAAAATGAAAGAATCAGCTAAGCCTGTAAACCTCCTTCATATACGTTTATGCCAGAATTAGACATATGAATAATCTATTCTCAGTGAGTATTCAGGAATTCAGGAAGGGATTAAGCCCTTGCTTATAAAGAGGTGTCCACGAAAATGCTCTTAAAAACAGTTATTGACAATTGCAAAATATACAACTTGCAAATTTATTGTTTTAGGGTTTGTTTAAACTAAAATAAGCCTTTAAGAATTCATGCATATCAAATCCTATTTTTTTCTGTAGAAAAATTAAAATCAAACAAAATGAAATCTCTTTTTTCCCCTCAAAACATTTGGAAATAATTTATGAGATGTAATTAAACATAAACTTTATGTTTACATTTCACATGCTAAATACAATCCTGAAAGAAGCAGTTTCTATTGTACTTCCCTTAGAAAGCGGCTTATGTTTGAGGCAGCAATTTGTACAGAAAAAGAAAAGAGCTTCAGATCCAGGGACATCTGGGTTGAAATCCTGATTCTCTCTTTTGTAAAAGTGGTTTAGCCGGGAGTTTTAACTTCTGTGAGCCTCAGTTTCCTTATCTGTAAAAAAGAAGTACAGTGTCTATCTCATATGTTTTTTTGTTTGTTTATTTGTTTTTTGTTAATCTTCACCTGAAGATATTTTTGCCTTTGATTTTTAGAGAGAGTGGAAGGGAGTGGGAGAGACAGAGAGCGAGACACAGAGACATGGATGTGAGAGAGACACATGGATTGGTTGCTTTCAGCACGCACCCAGGCCAGGGCCAGGGACTGAACCTGCGACCCTTCTGTGTGCAGGCCGATGCTTTGTCCTCTGAAGCACACTGGCCAGCGCTCATATGGTTTTTAATGAGAATTTAATGATATACAGAATGTGAAACTTAGCACAATGCTTCACACATAACAAGCTCCTTACTAATATTTTGATACCACTAACTTGCGTGAAAGCTTTTATACTTGCTTAATAACTTACCTCCCAATAGCTATTTTTTAAAAAGTCTTTCTGTCATATATCAGGGTACATGCATCTACTGTCCTCATTTTTAGATTATCGTCCATATACCAACACTTTGCCTCAAATGTAGGCATGGAAAAATGCATACTAGAAAGAAAATCACCCGGCAGGGTCTGAGCAGAGTAAATGACTGGCACAAACTAGTACGTGTTACAAAGACTTATATACCCTCCTGTACTGATCATATTCTCTGAAACTTAACAAGGACAAACATGAACCATTTTGATAATCAATGTGCCCCACTAATATCAGCATTAAACTTTTTTCATTTATGTGTGTGTATGTGTGTGTGTGTGTACGTATTTGCAAATTAATTAATCTGGAGAACCTTGTTCAGAACACTATGAACTTTGAGAAATGACCACATAGGAAAGAAAAACATAAATGTAAATATTAAACTTCAGTTTAAATAACACATTTTCCTCCTTCCAGAGCTATGAAAGCCCTTGATTATAGCTGCAGTATTCAGGCTACAACGTGAGATACATTTCTGACAACTTCCCTTAGGTTAAGTCTTCTGCTATTGCCAGATACTTGTCACAGGATATCCTACATGATGCCAGGTCCTTGATGCCAAAGTCTGTAAAAGGACAAACAAAATCGATAAACAGATGTTCAATGTGCAGTTTTCAAATCAGAGCTTTCCCTGGTTCAATAAAACATTCTGGCATTCCAGCGAAGGGGTTTTTCACTATAAGATCCTGACTATCACACTGCATAGAATCCATGAATGAGAGTTGTGGCTCAGCCACCAAATTCCTCCTTCACCTCCTTTGGATGATGCTGAGGAGAAGACTTAGGTTTCTAAACAGAGCTTGATGTGACTTCCTCACAATGGGACATATATACGAATGGCATACTCTCAGACAAGCTGGCACACTGAAAACTGGAATTAGATTTTAGTTTGTGATGGTTGGCCCTCATTTCAAAAATATAATATGCAGAATATTTTGTCTGAGATTTTGAGTCTCCTTCCCTAAAAATGTCATATATTAATATATGGAAATGTATTCTACATTGGCCCTTTTATCCTCTTGAGCAATTACTAAAGTAATTCATAGACCTGCTCTCAGTGGTAAGGAGGGATACATTAAATTTGTCAAGACACTAAAGTAGCATTAGATAAATTGCATTTCATTGACCTAAAAGATAGCTAATTCTCTAGAAATGAAGAGGTTTATTTTTTAACCATTGTATAAGTTTATATTGGAATTTTGAGGGTGTTAATTAAATCATTGTTTAATGAGCTCTTATTGAGTGTAGAGCACACTATGAAATTCCTTGTCATTCTCCTCAGTGACAGTAAATGTATGCAGAAACTGTGGACCAGTTTTCTTCATGTGAATAGAATTCTAAGTGTAAATAAATATTTTAAGTTTTCATGTATGTGATTTAACAGCAAACCTCCGGAAAGAAATGATAGTATAAAAATAAGTAAAATCAAAGTATGGTCTTTGTCTCTGCTGCTAGTTGGTGATAAGACATTGGGCAAGTCCCTTAACTTTCTTCAACTGTAAAATGAGGATATATCTGTTGATGATTTCTGAAGCCATTTAAGGCTTTTATATGATTTAATACATTTTAACTTTCTAAAATACAGATTGTTCTTTCTCTCTGTCTAAACTATGCCTGTAGTTGTTTATTATTGTCAAAAAATGGTGATTAATAATTTGCTTCAGTTCTACACTCAGCAATTATGAAACAAGTGGCAAGTCACACAAGGAAAATGATACCATCTAGAGCTGTTAACAGAAATAACCGCTACTGTCCCTTTCCAAGCTCTAGTCTGAGTAAATAAACAGGGGAACTTAAACTCTGATGGACATTTCTTAGTGAACCAAATGCCTATCACTATTTTTCTCCAATGGTTATTATAGGACTCAGCATCAGCAGGATGCTATTTATTTCTTGTATATGCAGGGTCTTAAGTCATTAATACAATGGTACTGGAGGGTGTATTTATTACTCTTTGAGAAGCAAGTAACAGGAATCTATCTCAAATTAGATTTATAAAAATAAAATTTATTAGGTCATATAACTTCAAAAGAATAGGATAGCAATGGCTTCGGGCCTGGAATCCAGAGCTCAGATGATGCCAAAATACACATCATACTATCACTTAGCTTTGTTTTCTTTTGTTTCGACTTCATTTGGATCTCTTCTTGCCATGCTGTGTTAGTTTCGCCAGGAATGCAGTCATCCACTCAGCAGCTTCAGTGTAAAATCTTCTCTTTCTGAATAATTCCAGTGAAGTCTCCTTGGCCTGGCCTGGTATGGGTGACATGCTCGCCTGAACCAATAATATGGCTCAGTTGACAGGACTCTTCCTGTTGGGCAGGTTGTGTGCTCCACTCTGGACCTGTCAGGGTCCTGGGTGGGGACAATGTCAAACTGCCTGAATCGCACATGTTGAGGATTGGAAAGGAGTGATGATGCAGTGGAAACTAGGGTGCTGCTCCCAGATCTGTGAATGACTGCTGGGTCGGCCCAAACAATAAATACACATTCCAATAAAGAATCAAGGAGAAAGAAAAGGAGAAATGAGAAAGGAAAGTACTATTCTTTCAACATTGTGTGTGTGGAAGAGGGGAAGTTACTATGTTTCCTATGCACTGAGGACACAGAAATGAACAAAACAGACAAAAATATTTATCTCTGTGCTGTTTCTTCTGGTGGGAGAGAAAGAATTGTGTGTTGACCTCAGGAAAAATATTGGTGTCTTGGTCTGTTCAGGCTGCTATAACAATACCATAGACTAGGTGGCTTGTAAACAACAGAAATTTATAGTTCTGTAGGCTGGGAAGTGCAAGCTCAAGGTGCCAACAGATTCAATTTCTGATTAGAGCCCATTTCTTGGTTCACAGTCATCTTCTCATTGGGTCCTCACATGGTAGAAGGAACAAGGTAGCATTCTGAAATCTCTTTCATGAAGACACTAATTGCATTCATGAGGGCTCCACCCTCCTGGCCTAATCACCTCCAATGCCTCACCTCCTATTACCATCACATCGGGGTTTAGGATTTCCACATATGAATTTTAGGGAGACACAAACATTCAGTCCATAATAATTGGTATAATATGATATACCAATCATAATATGGGAACTATTTGGAATGAAGTTTGCTTCAAGATTTGCTTGATTAATTCATTTCTCACTTTCACCCACTATCATTTTGAGAACAATTTTGTTTTATTTTCTTTACAGTTGATTGTTATCTATAATAATATTTACAAACCTCTCAAAACTTAATAACCGACTTTTTAAACCTATAATGTGTCATACATTTATTAGTAAAAATGAATTATTTTTGATACCTTTTGAGGATCTCATTAGCTGTTTCTTAGAAAGCTTTTCCCCATTCCTGGACTACTGTTTCCATGATAATAATGACTTCATGGCAGAGATAAAATTAGTTTTCATCTTTCCATCATTTCTACCTCTTAACCTCCCTAGAGTACATCCTGAGACAAGGAAATTTCAAACCTACAGGGCATCCCAAAAAATTGTATAAACATAGCTCAATTTTGAAAATAAAATGTATTTTTATAAACACTGCCTTTATAATTTTTCAAAATGTGTATATACATTTGGGGGGGCACCTTATATTATTCCTTGAATTCTTGATATTTCTTAGAAGAATTATTTTCCTTTTCTAAAGGAATAAAAACAAAATCATTGTTTAAAAATCTTAGGTGCTTTGTGAAAGGAAGTGCTGGCTGATTCTTACATGTTAAGTCCTTAGAACACTTCATTCACAACAACTAATACAGAAAAAGTTTAATGCATAAGGACATTCTGATTAAATCAACTATATTCCATAAACCTTTGGTATGGAGCTGGTAAAAAACTCCAGTTAGCTATAGTATTAAAGAAACTGCTGTCCTAATAGTATGTCATCTTCCTGGGGTAATAAGTTCTCCCTTCTCTAGGGATTTTTAAATGTGTTAAAAATCTGGTTTAACACATTTTTTTCCCCTCTAAAAGAGGGGAAAGGATGTAAGTTAACATAAAAAGGTTTTGTTTTAAAATCTACTCCCAGAGTCATCACGATGGTATGAACTCCTTGTCAAATTACAAATGAGCACGGAACCCCATACTTAGACTATTGTGTACAAATTAGGAGCAATGTATTTTAACAGCTACAAATATGAGAAAATTCCTAAACTCTCACATTATATAGCAGGAAATGTATCTTTTTATGAATCTTAAATTTAGGCCACATTTAAACTTTACGAGAAAAGATTTAGCCTATATTTAAAACCTCTTTGTAAGTAAATAAATCTGCAACACAACTCCCTATATGATATAAAATCACCTTTCTGGCATTAACTTGCCCTCTGCTGACCATTCTAGCATTTGTTTTCTAAATATTTACTCATTTCTGTAATATTCTTTATGAAGAATGTGATCCTCTTTACGATGCAAAGCACCATATTTCAATTAATGACCTTCTGCTGTTGGACCTGATGAATCTTTAATTTTGCATGGACTACATACTGGTTTAACATTAATTTAACATGGTTGAATTTTACATAACATGTTTGTCCCATATTGTTGACATAATCTATTTATTCAATGTTATGGTTCCATGACATCTTATTTGTCCTTATACTTCATGGACACAAATAACTTTTTAAATGTTAATCAAAACTTTTTAAATTGATTAGAAAAACATTAAAAATCTCTATACTCCAATAACATTTATTCAGTATCTTGTAGGGAGAATTACATCTATAAATTGTTAAAAGAAAATGTTTCATCATGGAATAAATATCAAAATTATATGAAAATGAATTTGTTTAATTATTTTTAAATCATTTTTTAAAATTTT
This sequence comes from Miniopterus schreibersii, assembly GCF_964146895.1. NCBI lineage: Eukaryota > Metazoa > Chordata > Mammalia > Chiroptera > Miniopteridae > Miniopterus > Miniopterus schreibersii. The sequence continues at coordinate 60,892,753 of NC_138106.1, read as the reverse complement.
TCATTCACAGTTGACATACAGTGTTACACTAGTTTCAGGTGTACAACCCAGTGATCAGACATTATATATCTTACTAAGTGATCGTCCCAATAAATCTCATATCCATCTGACGCCGTACATAGTTATTAGAATATTATTGACTGTGTTCCCCATGCTGTACTTTGCATCCCCGTGACTGTTCTGTAACAGCCTATTTGTGCTTCATAATTCCTTCACCTTTTTCACCCATCCACTCACCCCCTTTCTCATCTGACAACTGTCAAAATGTTCACTGTATCTCTGAGTCTGTTTCTGCTCTGCTTGTTCATTCATTTTGTTTTTTAGATTCAATTGTTGATAGGTATCTATTACCACTTTATTGTTCATATTTTTATCTTCTTCTGCTTCTTCTTAAAGAAGACCCTTCTACAACTCGCGTAATCCTGGTTTGGTGGTGATCAAGTCCTCCAGCATTTTCTTGTCTGGGAAGCTCTTTATACATTCTTTGATTCTAAACAATAGCTTTGCTGAATAGAGGAATCTTGGTTGTAGGTCCTTCCTTTTCATTACTTTGAATATTTCTTGCCACTCCCTTCTGGCCTGCAAATGTTGGTACTCTTGAAGTTGTCCCAGACGCTCCTTATACTGCCTTCATTTTTTATTTTTTATTTTATTCTTTGCTTTTTTGCTGGTCTAGTTGTGTGTGTTTTGCTTCCTCATGTTCCAAATTGCTGATTTGATCATCAACTTCATCTACTCTACTGTTGATTCCCTGTAAATTATTCTTCATTTCAGTTAGTGTATCCTTCATTTCTGACTGGCTCTTTTTTATTTTTTGTTTTTATTGTTGAAAGTATTACAGATGTCCCCTTTTTCCCCCACTCCCTGCCGCAGACCTTCACCACACTATCTTCTGTGTCTGTGGGTTATGCATATATACATATAAGATCTTTGGTTAATCTCTGCCCACCCATCCACCCACCCTCACCTTCCTTCTGAGATTCCTCAGTCTGCTCCATGCTTCTATGTCATGGGATCTATTTTGTTCATCAGTTTATTTTGTTCATTAGATTCCACATATGAGTGAGATCATGTGATACTTGCCTTTCTCTGACTGGCTTATTTCCCTTAGCATAACACTCTCCAGGTCCCTCCATGCTATCTCAAAGGGTAAGAGAATCTTCTTTTTTATAGCTGCGTAGTATTCCATGGTGTAAATGTCCTACAGCTTTTTTATCCACTCATCTACTAATGGGCACTTGGGCTGTTTCCAGATCTTAGCTACTGTATTGCACTGCCGTGAACATAGGGGTGCAATATTCTTTCTGATTGGTGTTTTGGGTTTCTTAGGGTATATTCCTAGAAGTGGGATCACTGGGTCAAATGGCAGTGTCTGGCTGGTTCTTTTTTATGGTTTCCATGTACTCTTTTATGCTGTTGAAGGTCTCACTAAATTCATTGAGGATCCTTGTAACCAGTGTTTTGACTTCTGCATCCAGTAGATTGCTTGTGTCCATTTTGTTAAGTTCTTTTTCTGGAGAAAAACTTTGTTAAGTTTTTATTCTGTTCTTTCATTTTGGACATGTTTATTTGTCTCCTCATTTTGACTGCCTCCCTGTGTTTGTTTATATGTATTAGGTGAAGCTGCTACATGTCCCTGGCTTGGTAGACTGGCCTAATGTAGTAGGTGTCCTGTAACGTCCAGTGGCACAGCCTCGCCAGTCATCTGAGGGGAGCACTCCAGATGTGCTCCCTGCATGGGCTCCGTACACCCTCCTGTTGTAGTTGAGTCTTGATTGTTCTTGGAACATTAATGGGAGGGATTTACCCCATGCCGATCAGTTGTAAAAACTGACTGCAAATACCATGGAGGATCAGCTGTGCAGGAGCCCTCCCCACAGAGCAGGACTAACTTCAGCAGGGCTCTGGTGTCTGCTGAGACCTCCCCCTGAATGTGTCTCTTGTGGAATTGGTTGGGTGGTGCTTTGACATGGTCTGAAGCTGTCCAACCAGGTACACTGGCTCTCGGGCCTCCCAGGAGTTGCAGGCCAAGGTGTCAGCCGCTGGAGCCACCTGACATGAATTACAAAGTGGTCTGCAGATGGTTGCCACTTGTGCTGGGCTTAGAGGTATACCCAGGAGAGTCCAAGCTGCGAACCAAGATCAGCTGCTGCTAGTGCCAGGCCTGGGGCCACTTAGCAAGAGGTATACACGACACACTGAGGCCAGATGCTGCTTGTTTGATAGATTTTAGTTAAGTCTGAAGCATGAGCCAAGACAGGCCATTCATGTGGAAAAGCCACTGGAAACAGCTTGGGTTGGCCCACAGTTTGGGTGGGGCAGGGTCTAAGGGAATCACCAGGGTTGGGTGAACAGCGGTAGCTAGGTTGATGGAGACTCAGATATGGCACCCACCTGCCAGCTCTGTCGGGGGAGGACCCACGAAAGGAAAAATAGCCTCTGCCAGCACTTGTGTCTGCCCCTTCCAGCTCTCTCCCGGATGCCAAACAGTTACGTTCCGCCCTGTATGTCCCTGGTAACGTTCGAGCTGCTGCCCCGTGCTGTGGCTCAGAGGGAGTGAGACTGAGCAAGTCTGGCGTGAGCCCTTTAAGATGAACTGCCTGGGACTCCAGCAGTGCCCTGTCTCACTCAGCCACAATCCCTGCTGGGTTTTACAACCGAAAGTTATGGGGACTTCTCTTCTTGGCACTGGAAACCTGGGCTGGAGGGCCTGGTGTAGGGCTGGGACCCCTCACTCCTCAGAGGGGACCTTCACACCCAAGATTTTTATCTATCATATGGAGGCCTGGGACCATCCCCTTCCGAGCCTCCACCCTTCCTACCTGTCCCCATGTGGCTGCTTGTTTATATCCTTAGTTGTACAACTTCTCTTTAGCTAGATTTTTAGAAGGTTCTGAATGATAGTTCTTCTGCAGCTCAGTTGGTGAGGTCATGGGACAAAGTTACCTATGCTGCCATCTTATCCGGAAGTCCATGTTTAATTATTATGTAAGAATTTCATTAAGTATAATCGGCTTTATTATTTTCTTCAAAGTTTCAGTACTTGGATGTTGCACCAATTCTTAATTGTCTGGCAAGTATACATTAATTATAGATGAACTAGGAAAATACCAGACTGGGATCCCTATGATGAACCATTCAAATTGCTAAAGTTACTGTAAAGAACACATACACAGAAATAATGTTATTCTACCAACCAAGGCATATGGGTTTGAGATATAATATGACTGTTGCAAATTAGGTGAAGTGTTTGTTCTTCATGCCAGGGTGAGATGTTTGGAAGGTCTTAGAGAGTGAGGAGCCAAAGGTTGAAAGCAGAGACTGTGGCTCTGTGATTGTTAGTATCTAGAGTAATAAGTGAGGGAATTAGAATAAGCGGCAGAGGACTTGTACTTCTCCGTAGTCAGGAGCCAAAGAATTTAATAGTCATTAACTCAAAGTGATAGGTCTCAGAGGTTTTATTTAAATATTTAGACAATGAACGTATATTGAGTCCCAAGTTCTGTAATGGTAATGCTGGAGTCTGGAATGGAATCCTAGATGATCCCTTAGATCATTTGAGTGGCTTGTGCAATTGACATATGCTTGGATTTCATGATCAATAAAAATGGAGGCAGAAAAAAACAAAGCAAAACAAAAATACCTTGTATGTTTTGGGATTTTTCGCATATGTAGGAAATCACATAGAATTCACCTTCTTCCTGTAAGCACTCAAGAAATCATACGTATTATGATCTGGATAAAGAAATAGACTCTTTCTACATTGAGCATATGATTTTGTTGGGAAGAAAGTCATATCTGTCAAACAAATGACTTGGAATTGGGAATGTGAAGAATTTGGGATTTTTAATGTGGAATTTCAAGCTTCTTGTGTTCTGAAATGGAAAGTTGGAGCAAGTGTTGATCTAAAATCTAAAAGGTCAAGTGCACTAAGATCAGAATACAAGCATTCAGAACACAGAATGAATCTGACCCCAAGGCAGAGTGAGTAACTTCTGTGGCCTATTTTGTATTTCCTGAATGAGTCTTCCAGGCTGAAGGTCAAGGCCATAAGTATAGCTGCTCTATGGAGGGCAGAATCCCTATGGCTGCAGACTTGATATTTTTGTTGTTGTTGTTTATTGTTGGTATTTGGATATAGCACAGGTGTAGTTGTAGAAATGTTTTTATAATTCATTTCTAGTCTGTGAATATCAAAAAAATAAAGTTAATAAATGTTAATAAATTATTAGTTTAACATTACAACTTATTTTATCTTAAACCACATACTGTTTTTGTGCCGGACAGTTATTATTCTTGATTTTGAGTTTGACTGCAAATAAAACAAAGTATGTGAAAGCTCCTAGCAGAATTTGTAGAACATAGTCCACTCTCATTTTTTAGTTTTCTTCTTTACTTTTCCTTGCTTTGCTTACATCATTGTAAGAAAAATGCATCATTGTAAAAAATATAAATAAATTATATTTAAAAAGTAAAATAAGAAATGTAGGTTAAGGTTTCCATGATTAGATACTAATGAAAGTACTATAAATGAAGGAAAACTAGATTAATTTACATAGATAATATCAGTTCTTATAATTTAAAAAAATGGAAAGAAATGAATAAAAATAATTTCCATTGTACTTTTAACATTAAAAATTTTAACATACATTCAAGTATTTTCATGAAAATTTCTAAAAATAAGTTTTTATATGACACTATTCTATATTCCAAAGAAGAAAATTATTTTATTTCCGCATCCTTGCTGTTTTGTTTTCAAATCCTTAAATTATATTCAGCAATTTCTGAATGTGCATGCTATTTCCTTTCTACACTTTATTACTTATTTAGTCAGGGCATAAATCAATATTTTGAGTGAAACCTCTCACCCTCTAGCACTGAGAATCATAAAGATGTTGGTTGCTTTCCCTGTTTGTCTTTAGAAGTTCAGTATACCAGGTGAGGCAAGCTATTGTGTTCTTTTCCCATATAACTTATGATTATTAAATAAACAAAATAAAATATTTAGAAATAATTTCTAAATAGCTGGTCATTGGCATTGTAAATAATTTTTAAAAAAATTATGCTAGCAACAGTTAGTCCTAATGGAAGAAATTTGGGGGTGAATTCTGTCAGAAAATACTGTTGACTTAAGTCCTTTCCTTTAGCCTCAATTGTAAATCCTTTAAAATAATAAAAGCGACAAAATTTAGGTGTACTTTTCCATTAGTGCCTTTATAAAGATAAACATCATCAAATGTTAATGCCTCAGAGCCCATTTTCACCAATTTACTGAATGGAAAGTTTCAGTAAAGTTTGAATAATTTTCTTTCACTACTTTTTTAAAGTCTTTCTCCTTATTTCCATCTTCGTACAAATTAAGATACAATTTGTTTGTTAGATTTCATCATCTGACTTATTGTCTTGCATTCAAAGGAATACGAAGTTACACATATTGGGTAAACTTTTTTTCTGTCTAAGGAGTATTTAAATACATAGTATTGTTTCTTTCCTATGGAGAAAATACCAGTTATACACCATCCATTCACCAGTATGTAAAAGCCACTTAGTATCTGCAAGGAACTGAACTTAAAGAATGAAGGTTAAGTGATCAGGATAAAACTCTTGCGAGGGTAATGAGAAAACCCGCCCGGAATTGGAGAAAACCCTGGGAGCCCTTTGGCTGCAGGTGCACCCGGAATAGCGCCTAAGTCAACCCGAGTCAGCTTCAGGGCCGGAGAGTCAGGAGAACATGAAACTGGAAAGAGAAGCGTCTCCCGGAGGTAGCACTGTGATGGGGAAAGGAAACAAACCACTTGTTGAACAATTCTTAAGCTAAAAACCAAAATATTTATTGAAAACAACTCCTTCTAGAGTAGAGCAGGGTCTTTTCAGATCTGTTTAATTTTGTTTGTTGGGCTTAATTATTTGTGTTCATGATGGAGTGTGAAAAGCAAGGGCAGACTTGGAAAAACATCCTCCAGGTGTAGCTTCTCAGGAACAGGGACTGGAAAGTGTCTCCTTTATGGCCCTGCCTTCAGGACTAAGCTCAGGGGCCAGCGAGTCAGAAGTTTTCAATTAAAAAAAAAGAAAAAAAGAAAGGAAACGTTGGTGCAGCCCTTCAAGGGTGGCCAAGTTACCGACCTCTTATCTCCAGCGTGCCCTAGGGAAGAAGTTAGCAAAGAGCACTATGCCTACCACCTCCTGTCACTTGTCAAGAATCATTTATGTTAATAATCCCTTCTTTAAAAGCAAGTCAGGCAGGAAATTTAAGTGGATTCACACTTCTACATAAATTACCTCCATCAGATAACCAAACAAATTGCTTTTCTTTTTCTGCTATCTCAGATCTTCTGCCCCAGGGTATTATTTTCAAGCCGCGGAGGAGAGGTGTGAGTCTCTTTGGGAGTCCTGGCCCTTTGGGTCTTGCTGCATCTGCTTAGGGAAACAGAATGAGGGCACGCAAACAAGAGAGAAAGGTAAAGTTAAAACAGAGAGAAAGCACTGAAAAGAAACTTTCTCTATTTTTTATTTTTATTTTTACCCAGGGCTTTTCTATGAGTTAGGAAAATCCTTTTAAGAACATTTGTAGTAAGCTGCTCATGCCTGAGCTAATTTAAAATAATAAGAGCTGGATTTCTGACTTGGTTCTGTACATTAGCTGTAATCACTGGGTTATGAACAGAAGCCCAGATATCATTTGAACACTTGCCAAAAGCCCATGACACTTTGTTACCAAACAAGAATAAAAGAAAAAAACGTACATTCTAAATATCTAATTTTTTCTTGTGGGCTTACATTTTCTCAGCCCAGAACCAGATCATTGGTTCTATTTCTCATGTTTGCAAGTATTTAACTGAGGTGACTAAACGGCCTCAACTGTGTAGCTGCTGCAGTGGCCGAAGTTCATGATCAGTGTCTATGGCAATGCATTGAATCAGGTTGCTGCTCCCTTTTTTATAAAAGGGAAGATTGACTAGAAAGAACATTGCCACCTTATTCATTATGTATAGCTCATTAATTCCCTTGTCAACTTTCTTTGCTTTTAATCAATTGAAAGAAAAGAGCTTCACAGATTTTCAGTAGGAAACATATGGAGCTGTAGCTCATCAGTAATGTGTGAACTTACGTTTAAAGGTGCAGCTGACCTTGACCGCGCATCCTTCCCAAGTTGCCGCTTGTAAATCCTGTGATCAATAAATGAAATAGTATTCCAGCCCCTTCACACTCACCTTCAAATGTCTGTTTTTCTCACACATCACCTAAGCTTCTGTAAAACAGTGTGTTTTTTCCCCCCCTCTGTAACAGGTTCCAATATATTTATTCCAAGGGTGTTGCCATCCCTTGTAGGTCACTGCTGTTGTTCCTTTGGGATAGCATTCAGGACCTATTTTCAAGCTTCAGTACTTTATAGTCAAGACTCAATTTTTATTATTTACTACCAGTGAAGCTTTTTCATTATCAGCTTTCAAAAAATAACCAAGGACATTTAACATACGCCAATATATTTTTTCTTTGTCTATATTTGTGAATGCATTGAGAAAAGCAAAAGGTTGGAGGTGGGTCGATGCTGGAATACAACCAGAACCAATCTATCTTGGACCTTTATACCCTTTTTTGTCTCGGATTTGAGGTAGCAGGGCATACTGCAAGCCAGCCGACTCTTAGAGATCCCATGGGCTTAACTAAAATGAACTTTGTTATTTGCCAAGTATATTAAAGCATTGCAAGATATTGGTCAAGTAACTTATAAAAGTTATTTAGTTATTTTTTCCACCATAAGAAAATAATGAAAATATCTTTTCACTTTGTTCCTTTAGAATAAGCGAGAAAAATATCTGAGAGGAAAAAAGATTTTTTTAAGAAAGAGTTACTTGTGAAAATGAATAAATTCCAAGTTCACAGGTTGCAGGAGGCACTTAATAGATCAAAACTTATTAAAAGAGGCAGAAATCACACTAATAAAAAGTAGTTCTTTCAACTGGAAGATATTTTTTCTTATTCCTGTTTTGAGTGCACCCTTTCTAAGATAGCAAGTCTACTATTAAAATGTTATCTGTATCATTTGGAAAACAAAATGGAAACATTATCCATTTAATCACTGATTTTCACATGAGGATAGGCCTATATTCCTGAGGCTTAACTCATGATCCTTAGATGTAATTTTTTCAAACTGCATCCCTCCCTCCCAGTTTCCTTCAGATCTAATATGCCTCCTCCCAGTTTCCTCCACTTTTGCTGTGTTGAAAATTATACTGTGCATGTGCAATATTTCTGAGTGGAGTATGTTGTGCAAATGAGCTTTCTAAAAGCTGAAAAAACATTGAGAACCAATGAATTAAACCATGGAAAAATAATAATAGTAAGAAGTGTATAGTAGAATTTAATAATTCATCAATTAAAACCATAGTTGAGATTTTTCTAAAATAATAGACTGTTAAAACCAGGAAATATATGTAAAATACCTGTATTTTAAAATGGTTTATCTTGAAATTATAGGAAAACATATATATGTAGCCTTGGGTCTTAAACACTGGACAGACATGGAATGAAATGTCTTTGCTACTCAAAATAGGTGTGGATGAGTTTCCAATGGTTTGGCATATAAATTTGCTGCATGCTTAATTTCAAATCAGTGATAGCTTCCATTCTTTGAGGCAAATTCAAAATGCTCTTACTTCCACAGTATTAGGGAGATAAATCAAATGTTTCTTTAATGCCTACTTTTATTCAATCCACACCCAATTCTGGAGGACTGCTGTCACAATGCCAAAAACATACACTGAACGTTTAATAATGTTGCTGATATGATAAAGAGAATTCAGGGCAATTGTATAGCAGTGTAAGTGCTGAACTCATTTTATGCCTTTCAAATAAAACTTAACCACCACTAGTTTCTTAAAGGACCTTTAAAAAAATTCACCATAAGAGCAGCATGATTTGTCTATCATAGAGCAAGATATGCTTGCTGCTTTTTATAATGCGTTCAAAGCAGAGGTGGCTATGTTTACTTTTACAATGGTATTGCAATTGATTTTCTATAAGGAAATAAAAAATATTGACCAAACATAATGTAAAATTAATTTTTAAAAGGCCCCTAAGTACACCTTAAAGTTTGTACTGAACATGAAAAAATAATTAAAAATGCCATAACTATCTAAATCAGGACCCTCCAGGGTACAAGGTTTTTATCTTCTCAATTAGAACCAAAATGCTTAGTGATATTATTTTAGTTTGTATACAACTTTAAAAAGTATTTATGCTTTTTATCTTCCTGCTCTTTTATCTTTCTTTTTTAAAAAAAGATAAACAGTGAGCTAAGGATCATTGATGCAGTTTTATACCATAATAAATCATAGCACCAATTTGTTTTGTTTCAATCAACATGAACAATGACCTTTTTCTTGAAATTATTCAAGGCATACCTAGAAATTTATTTATATATATATATATATATATATATATATATATATACACACACACATAAATTAAATATATTATACATATTAATATATACAATATAATATATTGTATATACTTATTTCTATTTTTTAAATAGCTCATACCTTCCAAGTACATCCAGGAGACAAGCAACAGTTTATTTGATGTATGATATATGAAACAAATTATTTATGTGACCTTCACTTATCTTAGTCTATGAGACAGTGAGCTCAAAGAGCAACAATAACAAAAATAATTGAAGAAATTAACATTGAAGACATAAAATAAATCCAGTCACTCTATCACACAATTTCTGCGTATTCAGATACAATAAATGTTGGTTAAGTAATACATGAACAAGTTATTTTAATGTTTGAAATTTGGAACAAAAGCTAAGAAGGAAACAAGTAAAAGGGTTGTAATTTTAGTGCAGGAGTGAATTTCAGAATTTAAAAACATATATATATACACACACACACACACGCACACACATATAGTTTTGTTTTTCATTTATTTTAAGATAATAAATTTGTGTTGTTTTATTTTTATTTTATTGCCATTCAGTATTATTTTATTTTAGTTTCAGGTATAGAGCATAGTAGTCAGACAATCAAATACTTTACAAAGTATAGTTCAAGTCCTGATGGTTCAAGTCCCCACATGGCACTAGGCATAGTTATTACAATATCATTGATTATATTCCCTATGCTGTACTTTACATCCCATTACTGTTTTGTAACTACCAATTTTTTCTTCTTAATCCCTTCACTATTTTTACCCAGCTCCCTCAACCGCTCCCCTCTGGAAGCCATCAGCTTGTTCTCTGTATCTATGAGAGACTAAGTATATCTTTAAAGGTACATGACCACCTGCCCTACTATAAGGGATACATGTTTGTGTTTATAATTTAAAATATATAATTCTGAAAACTCTAGCATGTTTTTGACAAATACTTTTCTTTTGTTATCAAACAATGCTAGTGTTTGGCCATGGAATGGGGTTTAATCTTCCTTTATAACATTATTGTCAATAAACACATGACTAGAATGAAAGGATATATTTATTTTCTCTTTATAATATTCTAAGAAGGAGTAGTTAAAAATATAAGGAAGAAAATATTTGATAATTCTGATTTCTTCATATATATCTATAGATTCCTGCAATTGGATGTGTTTAACTTAAATCCTTGCTATATAGATAGCACCACCAACAAAAAAGCTGTGGGGGTTGTGAGGTTCTTATGGTGTGGAGGATACTTATTCTTTTTTCAGAAGTGAGGTTAGTTATTTAAATATCATCTGAAGCTGAACTATCAGTGCTTCCGTAATGAAAGCATTTCGGTTCCAATTTAGAGACCTGCTTTTCTGATCAATGTAAATCTATTTTCATATTTATATTTACCATACAATATTCAGTTTACGTATATGCACATATATTTACCATATTTTGCCTTTTATATAATCCTAAAGTTGAAAGTTTTATCAACAGAAAGAATATGTAAAATAGCATATAGTATAAAAGGTTATTGGTTAGTGATGATCGGATGAAATTCCTTTAAAGCTAAAAGAAAAATGTCACTTGCATTCTTTAGTCTCCCTTAAAAAAAAAAAAAAAATTCAGTAATCCCTGAGTCCCTTTTCAGCCAACAGTTCTGTCGCATCTTGCTCCTACACACGATGCTGCCTTTTTAGCCAATTCCAGTTTAGAGAGATGAGTAACCATGGCTCCATCCAATTTTCCACATGACATCTGTGGCAGCAAAGGGATTCACTGGACCTTTCTCCTCAGGTGGAGCTTGAATCTCTGTAAGAAAGTCATTGACACAGGAATCAGTCAGGACTCCACGTCAGGACTGAAGCTTCCTGGGCTCAGACGCTCACAAGGCCATGTTTCTATCTTCCTGCTTCCCTGCCCTTCCCCCACGAAGCTCTGCTCCTCCAGGCTGGCAGGGAACTCGCCTGCGGACTGGAGGGTGACAGACCCCCTTTGATGATGAGCATCGGAAGGCACAGGGTGCAGACTCTTGCTATTCATCCAGCCGCACAGCTGTGGCAACTGGATCCTGCCCGGGTGTCAAAAATGGGGGCAGGGCCTCAGTTTCAGCAGAAGGGAAAACAGTCTAAGTACAAACGAACTGCTTTAGGCTCTCTGAATTTATCTTTCTGCAGTTGCCCTGATTTAAGAGCCATCCTTTATTTTACTGGAACTTTATAATTATAAAGTGATCATCTTTTTGTATAGGCTCATATTAAAATAGTAAGAATAACCATGTTTTTGCACCTCAAAAGACATATTTTTATATATGAATGGCATGGTGGATCTTTGGCATTAATATTTTCACAGTGATATGTTCTCTTATTAAACCCTGAGTTTAGTATAAAACAGATTCTTGTTCAACACAATCGTATGCTTTGCCTCACTGCAGGTTGCATGGAATAATAATAATGATTCCATGGATTTTTTTTACCTTTTTCTGTGAACAGCAAGTTTGCCTGTTTCATGATAAAACTGCTCAAATGTTGAGGGAGTGCTAGCATGTTCACCGGGCATTTTTATAACAACATGAAAAAAAATCTGTTGCAGGTGGCTATCTCCAGCTAAGCAAAGCTTAAAAAGCACTTCTAGAGTTAATGCAACTATATAAATGAATATGCTAATAAGGGCATGATTTATCTCTGAAGAAACATATTTACTGTGTCTGCTATTTGATTAGATGGCCTCAATGTTCAATTAATCAGTTACCCTTCAATATCATTCCTGAGAGCTGCTTAATTAACCTGTTGCACTGCAATCCTGTTCCTTTTCCTAGCAATCCCTCACCCCATTTCGAATGACAAAATCCCAGGAACTATGCCATGTAAAGACTTTATGTCAATGTTAGGTGAAGGTTGATAAGTGGCTGACTTTTTTTTCTTTATTAGGTTAATCAAACCAATCAGCCTCAAAGAATTTACATTGGTCAAAAATTTTTTAATGGATTGAAAATAATGAGAAATAGAGGAAGAAAGTTACCCCGAGATTGGTGGCATTGTTTGTATACTTCAACAACAGTATACTATTTTCATCAAGTATATTATTTTTCTCATCTCTTTCCAAACGATGAATTTATAAAATACTGCCAATTAAAGGTAGACTTGTCTTTTATACTACATTGCCACATGTCTCATTCACAAATAAGGCACGAAAGGTCCCTGTGTCTTTGAAGGAAAAAGTGTTCTCCATGTTTATTGTCTTCTGGGCACTACTTATTGTTTCCCAAGTAGTACAAATAACAGTTCCAGTGCTAGTTGCATCAATATTTACTACAGATTTACTAGTTTGAAGGTGCCCCATCTGTGGGCTAGAGTAGCCACTCCAAGTAATGGTTGAGATACTCTACCAATTAAAACACAGGGTTGCATGATTTTGCTGACTTTATCTGTTTCCCACAACTGGCATCTCCTATTTTCTTCCTTTTCTCTTGATGTCGACTGAACTGCCGTATTATCCCTCAATGTCTCTCCGCTTTGCCCGGCAGAAGCAGCGGCAATTTGGTAGACACTCTCCCAGAACTGGTATGCGGATCTCATACCATCTTCCTCATCTTCTCAATGCCTTGGGCCAACTTTCATCTCCCACTACCACCTGACCCTCTTAGCATCCCACAAAGAATTTAAAATACTCGGAATCAATCGTTGTTATTGTTCCTTCTAAAATACTCATGAAAGCATAGAGTAGTGGTTTTTCAATTGTGGGAGTGCCGTAAGTCCCTTTGAGAAAACCAATAGTAATATTTGTGTTATACTTGAGTACTGTTAATTTGCCTGGTACAGTTTTAATTTTTACATAAAAATGTGCATTACTGTGTTTCATTTCATCTTAAAACCATCTCTATGGTCTATTATTTTACCCATTATACACATGAGAAAACTGAGGCACTGGGAGAGGAAATGCCTTGCTCAAGAGCCATCTCTGCCCTGTTTAAAAGGGATATAACATTATATTTAAAAATTTTAAATGTAAATCTGAACATTCTAGCTGGTTTATGACAAGTGCTTTTATCACCTAATACTATAGTAGAATAATACCTTCTGTAACTTATTCCTACTCATAAAGACAAATTGCACTCAAAAATTCATCTAGAAGATTATCTGTTAGGCAGGTCTCATTTAGTGGCAACTAACAGTAAACAAAGCAGGCAAGTGAGGACTTTCTTGAGACTGCTGCCCATTTCTGGGCAGAAGTAGAAGTTTTCTCTTTGGTACCCACACAGCCATGGTTTTCTATACTTCAAAACCACTTCAATCAGGATGTTGGTAACTGTTTCTTTGCATTTCTTTCCTAATCGATTGTGAAGATGGGTATTATCTTCATCATCTTGATACTCCCCAAAGCTTTACACAGCATCTGACAAATTGTGACTGTTTGGTTAGTGTCCTCTGAAGAAATGACTGAGTGGCCACCTGCCGACTTTAGTGGGCAATCAATTGTTGGCGCTTCCATGATCTAAGCCCTATTGTATGTCATGGTTATTTGTAAAATTGTCTTCTACTTTCTCTGCCAATTAGATTTTAAGCCCCTGTAGGGCAGGACGTTCTCTGTCCTGTGGTGCCCAGCCAAAGGCTTTGCACCTAGGAAGCACTCAATCTATAACTGTGAAGCTGAATTTTAAAACCACTCCAATAAATTTCCCTGTAGTCTGTCTGAACTTCCACAATAATGACTTCCTTGACGTATGCTCACTAAAGAGGTTTAAAGAAGGAATCAGAAAAGTTCCTTAGGGACACCGCTTGTCCTCTTGATCCTGCTCTCCCGGGCTCCTGACCTGGCCCGGGCAGAGAAGGGGCAGGAGGCCCGGAGGAAACGCCGCACCCTGCGGCAGACGCTCCATGGAAATAAAAAAGTCAACGGCATCTTTTCACGGCAGAAAGAGGCTGAAGGAAGTTGTTGGAGTATTAATTCCAGGAGCATGTTGGGTGAGAGGAGGCGGCATCAGAGAAGCGTGTAGGGGGAGGAAGCTGTCAAAGGGGGGCGGCTTTGACAGTGTGCGGTGGAGACTCTCCGGGACGACTAATTGAGAATCGATTGTGCATGCAGAAGGGTTATGTTTTATTAAGGGAAACCTTTTCCCTTTTGTCTTTATGAAATCCGCTGCTCTGCCAATGTTACTCCCTTCCCATGCGAAACCCTCATTAATTTCTAATTCCCCGCGTTGCTCTCACAGCGAGTTCCTGTTTGTCTCAGGCGCAGCGCCTCCGGTAGAGTCAGGTAGGATGCAGGCTGCGATGCTGCTGGTCCCCGGGGCTGCGTGCCAGACTTGCTGGTGCCAAGCCGTTTCGCCGCCGTCTCTTAGATCACTGTAAATGTTTCGAAGTGCCATTTTGCAAGCCCCATGAAAGTGAATTGGGGCTTTAAAACGCCTTTTTTTTTTTTTTTTTTTTTTACTGTTAGCTATAAATTGACTCTGGTTTCTGGAACCTGAAGTCAGAACTAAATGGAGTCGGTCAGTTTTCAGGACAGGTTCCCTCGCGCAGAGAAGGGCGTCGCTTCACCAAATGCAGACTGAGCGCAGAGGCCATAGGAAGGGAGGGAAGGAAATAAACCGCCCTCCACCGCCCCAGCCTTTCTCTCCGCCAGGGATTTTACAGAACTTGGGAAGTCAGTGGATACGGAGGTCTAGAAGGAGAAGTCAGGATGGCTTTTCGGTTTCTAACTGCATGAAACGCCTAAATTAGTGAAGCTAGGAATTAAAGGAGTAGGTTTAACATCACTTGTCATTGAATCCCACTTTAAGATATATAGAAAACAGGAAGGTAATTGGACAAATTTACATAATTTTTAAAAATTTTACTATCTTGAATATGAAATCCCTAAGAGATGTACAGATGGAGACTCCTGGTGTTTTTAGAGGCTTCAAGTAAGACTGAAGTGTGTGTGTGTGTGTGTGTGTGTGTGTGTGTGTGTGTGTGTGTGTGTGTTGCGTGGGTATATTAGCATGCAGTATCGTTCAGGGGTTAGTCTCCCACATCCCACAGGTACTAAGCAGAGAACATAAATCGAGCGGGCTCGGTGGGATTGACAGAAGCATGTGCATGGCCTAAAGGAGCGGCACCTGGCCGGCTCTGGCTGATTACTGCTGAACGAGAATGCAGACCTAGTGTGACCAGATCTTGTATGTTCCCAAGAGGAAATAGAAAACTGTAAACTTTTTTTTTTTGTTATACAGTCTCCTGTGGATATCTGCAGCTAGCTACACACTGAGATTCTGTGATGGTCAAATAAAACATGTATATGAGACAAATTCAGTTCCAAGTTTGAGACCTTTGGATTAGAATCTCATTTGGGAAGAAAGACTTATAGCATGTTAAGCAATTCAAAAGTAGGATAAGCCGTTACATAATTAGATGTTACATTAAATAAAATGAGGTATCAGTTGACAAACTCGTAAGTATAGAAGGGAAGAGATCAGCGTTGGCTGAGGTTAAACCAGAATTATGTGAAGAAGTGGGATGTTACCTAAAACTGTAAGGCTGGGTGGCTGTCGGTGGTGGGAAGCAAGGGGAAAACGTTCCAGTGAGAAAGGCAGCATGGAGCCTAGAGAGGACAATTTGGGAAGACAGTGAATAGTTTATCCTAAGTGGAAACTAGAATCATTTCTTCTAACTCCTAGTTCTTTGTTTTCTCTTTCATGCTCAACCACCTCATGCTTTGACCTAGGATACTTACTGAATACAAACTATGTGCCAAGCCCTACTCCAGGCTCTGAGGGACAGTGTCTGTTAATGCTCTGTACATGCTTTTCTGTACATATGGGCAGGGGACAAACCTAGCCTTACTACAAATTGATTACATGAGCAGTCACACTAAATACATTTTAATTATCCTAGAAAGAAGTGGAGTTACTTCAGAATTTCCATAATCCTGAGAAATTATAACAAAAACATAATATTTTGAATATGATAGTCTATACCAAGTGTCAAATACTTATGTCACATATTTCTAGAAGCAAATTAGTATAAAACAATCTCGTGTTCATCAAAAGTTTCTTAAAAAAATTGAAGTGAGTAGCCAAACTAAAATAACGGTTTGGTCAGGTAGTTATGAATACCTTCCATTCAACAGCCACTGAATGAATACTTATCATCAGGACAAATACTAAAATCAGTATAAGTAATGTTTTTACACTTTGCTTTCTTGCCTCTAATGCCTTTTGAGAATGTGGAACATAGATTGTGCAGAGAGGTAGAGAGAATAAAAGACAGAAAGAACTATTTTGTGGAGGATAATACTGGCATGCCCTTCAAAAGATGTTTGATTATATATATTTCATTTTATGAAAAACTAATGTACATGTATAATTATAAAAATTATTTGTTTTTCTTAGCTTCAGCAAATGCCTTTATACTCTAAAATATGACCATCTGTTTTTACGGATTATATGTGAAGTATATCAAAGGCCCATATTTAACAGTGTAAAGTGTAAAGTGTTTAAAGAATGATTACATTGTCAGTCAATGAATGTGAATATGTTCTGGAGGGGAAAAAACAACTTTATTCAAGTGTTCATTGCCCATAGCAAAAATGTTGTAGAACATAAAGCTAACAAAAGCCTATGTTGATGTTTGTAACTCAGTATTACTCTTAAAACATGATCAAATCATTGAAAGTCATTCCAAAAGCATTAAAGTCTAAATAGTTTAATATTAAATATGTACTTACAAAGCTTGTATTGCATAGTAACGTACAGTTTAAAAATGCTATATTGCTGGTCTAACCTTTCCAGCCGTTTCTCACAGTCTCACCCAGGCACTTTTCCAAGACACACAGAATATTAGCTGTGCACTCTCTAAATTTAACTTGGAAATTGAGAGAGATCAGATCCATATGTACAGGGAAAATAAAGTGGCAGCGTGACTATCTTAAATCTATGTCTTGCATATTATTTTTAAAACTTACTCCCTCATAGCTGACATACTTTATGAATGCAACTTAACCTTATTTTGTTGAATACAAGTCACAAAACCACATTTCAATCATGAAAAAGGGATATAGGTCAATATGACTTAATAATTTTGATTTAAAACTATATGCCCAAAAGGAACATCCCAGTATTTGAATTTCAGTGATAGTTCACCTCCCTCAGTCTTCTTTCTACTGTGTCAGCACAACATTATCTCGGGCAGCACACATTGGGTGGTTGTCTCTCTAATGTTGGCTCTCCCGCGTACATTTTACTGCCTGCTCTGATGGAATTTTTATCTTCACAAATATATTTTCTCATTTGTCTATTTCTGTGTCCAGTAAGTCTATATGTTAAGAAGGTAAAGGTGCAGCAATCTTTAAGTTACATAAGTTTATATCCAGAATTTTCCAACAGTGAACAACTTAGCATCCTTTCTTAAGGCATTTTGATAAAAACTAAACTATTCTTATTAAGTTTTTTTTATTTGCAATTTACAAGAATTGGGAGTTTTGAAGGTTTTGAGAAAAAGATTACTCAATGGGTACCACCTGCATCACAAGGCTAGACTAATTCTCTTGAAAAGTTTAAAATTTGCAATTACTCTTAAAACAATCCCTTGTTGACTTTTAGTGACAACACAGATGTCTACTACATTTTCATGGTAAATATGTTAAAATATGTAACTGTGGAATATTGAGGCCATGGATTCAGAGATACAATAAAGCTATTTAGAATTTTGGGAGATTTTGTTTGGTTACTGAAGTATTTTCCCTGAAGTCACTTAGTCAATAAAAGGAATAGCAATTTCCCAGAAGCTGCAAAGTACTTTATCTGGATGATTGACAATTCATAAAATTTGCATCCTTCATAAGGAAGGTTGTGTGTGTTTTTATGATACGCAGATATTTTGTTCACTACAAGCAAGATTAAAATAAGCTAACAAAATGTGCAGCTTGTTTTGTCACATTTAGTGCCTGTGAAATATCTGCTGCTCTCAAAGAGCCAATCTGTCAACCTCCATATCAGTTCAAGGTAGTGCACGAACAGGGACAGTTATGTCTTAGATAGTTAGATACATTTTTTTCTTGTCCAAGCATTTTATTATGAAGTATTTATAAATTCAGATTTTTTCCACCAAAATTTTCACAGAAAGTTTCTGAGAGGAATATAGGACCCTAAGAAATGCAATATAATGGAACAAAAATTAAAAAACGTATAGTAAGTTACCATTGTTTATATTGTGCATAATCCTAGTTCCCAAACATGAAATTTCTATATACAGAGCTTTTAGTTAGTTAAAGAAATAGTGAGCATTTTGGAAAGGAAACTTTTTCTATTTACCAAACATGTATAGGTGACTTTTGGTTGCTCAAGACAGACAAATAGCAACCCACAAAGGATTACAACAGTAAGGGATCTAGTTTTTGCTTTATATTTTTTCTTCATAACTATAAGTTCGCTAGGACAAATAATAAATTTTATTGCACTAAATGTCCTTGGAATAATTTTGTCTATTTTCTACTTTATAGGAAACTGTATTTTATCATCAAAAGAAAGAAAAAATGTCTTATCAAGGAGTAATTTTTTTTCTAAAGAAGTGACTACATTTTCTGATTAATAAGGTTTTAAGCCCTGGCCAGGTGACTTGATTGCTTAGAGTGTCATTCCATACACCAAAAGGTTTCTGGTTTGATTCCAAGATAGGGCACATGCTTAGGTTGTGAGTTCGATTCCCCATCAAGGTGTGTACAGGAGGCAACCGATTGATGTTTCTCTCTCACATCGATATTACTCTCTCTGTCTCTCCCTTCCTCTCTCTCTAAAATCAATAAACATATCCTTGGGTGAGGTTTAAAAAAATAAAATTTTAGTATGAGGACTCTGTTGTCTTCGGAAAAATAGTTACATAATAATATTGTGGTAGAAATAGTTCACAGAAGATGAAAGTGTAAGATAGTTAGGTGTGGAAATATCGGAATACATGCTACACTTCCTGAGTATTTTTGAAATATAGTTTGCATTTAGATCTTAATTGTAGAGTTTGATGAGTGTTGACAGATGCATTCAGCTGTGTCACCAACCTAATCAATATATACAACATCTCCATCACCCCAGCCAGCTCCCTCACAGCCCTTTCCAGTCGACCTCTATCTTCTACCCAGAGATAATCAGTGTTAAATTTCTATCATCACAGATTAATGTTGTCTATTCTTGCATTTCCTAGAAATGCAACAATATTGTAAAAACTTAGAAATTTTGTTAATGAAAAAAATAGTAACTCCTAGTAGTTAAAAGAGGCAAGCAAGATTTGACAGAAGAGTCTTATATATATTGTCATGGGCTAAGAAAAAAGAACCTGTATAGAGAAAGAGCTAGAAGATTCAAGAGAGAGGGCATAAGCAATGATGTGATTTTCAAAGAGTAGAAACATGGTTTCTGAGCTGGAGATAACAAGAAGATATTACCTCACTAAACATACATTCATAGTGGTGTCAGTCAACAATGTCACATGACTTTTCTCCAGAATATTCTTGATTGCTATGGACCAGGTTCATGGAAATCAGAAGACGTGAGTTAGACAAGACTGGTGATGGGCAAGATGGGTTTAGCAGATAATAAAAAGTGTAGTGGTAATTAGGGAATGTTAAAAAATATGTAGTGACAAAGAAAGAATTGGTAAGGATCAAGGGAACGGCCATTAGTATAAGTTGGATATTTTCACCCTCTGGTTGTTTGTATGTGGTTTGAAGAGTATGTCACTCCCTTTAACATGATGTCTGAAAGTAGCTGTTTCCAGTTTATACTAATCTATTATTCCAGCTTTTAAAAAGCAATGTGTTTATCTAAACACAACATGGTTGATAACCCTTTAGCAAATTTTAAGGGATTTTTCATTTTGCTTTCCACTCCCACTGTTATTGTAGATAAGAATTACAATGCATTTGTTAATAAAATTCGTCAAAAATGTGGAAATGTTGCAGCTTTTAATCTTTCATAAAAACATTGGTATCTCAGATTAAGACTGACCAAGGATCTAGACCACTGCATATTACCACAGAGGTTCAGATTCTGACGTTCAGCACCAGGAAAAAATACAATAATAAGAAAACAGTGTTTATCTTTCAAAACCCAGCTTTCTGATGGTTTCACTAACAATCGAAGTGTTGCAAGTTTCTAAATTGCCATCTATTCCATACAACACTAATTTTGCATTTATCTTGTATTGAAAGCAGTCCTTATACACAGTCTCTAGTATCTAATTTTTCAAAAAACTACTTCACCATTTAATTCCTGGTTCTTAATTTCTAACTCAAAGAACGTGACAATGACTGCCTGTTTATTCCTGCTTTATGATTATACTTTCTTAACTCTTCAACACTTTGGGGGACCTCCTGCCCTCGTCCATCCCAATTCCCCTAATCTCCAGTGCTCTCTGTACCTATTAAGTGCCTTTCTGGTCATCTTGAATGTTCTCCAAGAAAGCAAAGATGAACAGACTGGGGTGACTTGCTCTTAAGTGCAAATCACAACCATTTCAGCGATCAGGGGCCAGAGATCAGGCAAAAGCTTTCTTTAACATTGTGCCATCTTCACATTTTTATTTAATGGTTACTCATCTATTAAAGGTACATGTGTTCTGGAGATTCCACTCCTTGAATAAGAAGTATTTAAGTGCTTTTCTTATATCCATTTGTTCTTTTTATATTAAAAAAATAAAAATAAAAAAGTGATCTTCCCAGCTCCATAGGTTATCAAAGCCATGCTTTTTCATGTGCCAGGATGTAGCTCAAAGGTTAAATTGTCCATCCAGTTTAATCAAGAGGTGACTGTATTCTGGCATCCCTGAGACATGCAGAATGAAAAGGTTATAGACCCTGAATGTTTAGAACATTGCTTCAGCACATATTAATTAGTGACAAATGACCTGAATTGATTTTGTCTAGATCCAGGTCAAATGAGCAATCAGATATTTGACTTCTAGCCTCAGATGCTAGTGACCTGGCTGTTGGATTTTTCCACCAGGAAATCCAGGGCCTAGTCTCAATAGCTTGGAGTTAGACTTCTGATTTTATCAGTTCCAAGTAGAGTGAGTAGCCCTGCAGGAGCACTTATTTACACTAAGCAAGCTCATCAGAAACTGATGCACAGAGCAAAATGGCATTTTATCAATTTGCATTAGAATAGAAGGAACTTGGACTTTGGACATATGTAGAATGAGGTTTAATTCCCAGCCTCACCATTTAACAGCTGTGTCATTTTGGAGATATAATTTAGTCCCTCTGAATTTAATTTTCCTATTTGTTAAATGAGTTTAGTACTTATTTAGAAGTCCACTGAGAATGACAGAGACTGTGCATGAAGAGTGCATACGTAGGAGCCTCCCTGGAATGAATTCCCTGCTGAATAAGTATTGCATTCTTTTCCTTCACTTCTTTTGAGCGCAGAAATGTTGATCTAATAAAAGTTTGCTACACTGCTGGGCAGATTCCTTCAGAAAGTCAATCTAGAGATTAAATAGTTATTTCATGAAGACAGAATAAAACAAAGGGTGGTATTTTCATCTAGTACTAGTTTGATTGATCTTCTACAACTTAGAAATATTTGGGTCAATAACTAATAAGCTTCTCCCATGGAGACTGTGTGAGACACACAGGAAAATTTTGACGACACGCTCTCTCTCAATGTTCCTTATTACTTGCCTACTGCTCATATTACATTTTTTTCCCTGGAAGATGATGTTCTTAGCTTATTTGACTCTAATCTTTTTTGACTCATTTTTTATTAGGAAAATATTCATTTTTAAAAGTATATTTTTACTGATTTCAGAGAGAGGGAGAGGGAGAGATAGAAAAATCAATGATGAGAGAGAGCCATTGATCGGCTGCCTCCTGCATGCCCCCTGCTGGGGATTGAGCCTGCAACCCGGGCATGGGCCCTGACAGAGTCAAACCACGATCTCCTGGATCCTAGGTTGATGCTCAACCACTGAGCCACCCCAGCCGGGCAGAAAAATATTCTTAGTGAGGTTTGCAGATACCTTAAATATTATTAGGAGGAATTAGCGTATGGTTTCTAAAGATTTATGTTGGTTCTTACTTATTGTTGACTCAATTTTATATGATTATAAAACCCTGATTCTAAAATGAGAAAATGTATTTGGTCCCTGCAGTGGACCCATTTATTACATGTAAATGAATCATCCAAATGAGTGATCTCATTTTGCAGACTAGCTCTGTGGCTCCATGTAGTGTTATACTTCTGACCACCACTGCTTCAGATGCCTTGCAAAACTTTTCTTTATTTTTCATCTCTCACTTTCAATTTTTCAGTTTTGTTGAGATCTGGAAGTAGGAACCAAATTTTGTTAATCATTCCCATGTGGTTGCCTGTTGCCCAATGAAAATGTAGTAATTTATACTCTCCCTCAAGAAGTATGAGTATGACTCGGGATGCAGGCAATAAAAAGGCAATTACAATAAAATGTGCTAATTTCCTCACTGAGCTATGTATATGGTGTGGTAGGAGAACAAATTGTGGGTTTAGGAAAGGGAGAGTGTTTGACTCAGACTAAACATGTACCTGAAGTTTAAGCCAAGAAATAATGAGAAAACTTTTTATCAAACTCTTGGCTTTACCACTCTCTTTCTCGGGCACTGCTACTGACTAAGATAACTATAGCTATGTAATTAAATTACCTTATTAGTTGCTGCTTAGTAAAGACAAGTCATTAAGAAGTTTGATCACTGTGGTTGGTTAGGTAGTGATGCTAAGAGATCCAATGGAATTGTGTGGAGTACGCCATACCCTTTTCTGCCCAAGTAGTATCATAGAATGGACTCTTTTTTTTTTTTTTTTTTTAATAGCCAGACTGTATCTATATACTTGACCAACATCCATTCACTTATGTTAATTTTTTATAAGGAATAGAAAATATAAATGATTTTTGCATCCTGTCAACAATGCGGGAAAATCAACCCATTAACATAATGGGTTGATTGTCCATTGGAAGAAGGCTGTGGTTCCATGCCTGTGTTGAGCAGTCCATGAGAAAGATTGCCAATATGACTTACTTTACCATCTCTATCCCTTTCTGAAAAAGGATTCTTTACTAACAAAGACGAATGAAGCCACAAACAAAGACCAAAAGCATATAAAATTAATATTTAGTTCAGATTTGTAGTGTGTTTGTACTTAAAATGTGAAGGTGGCATGTCTGAAAACACTGATGTTTACCTAAACAGGTGCTATATGTCCACTCTTATTTAAGATATTGTATTTTTAGTACTACAATTTTTAGTTATATTTTATTTCTTGATGCCATTTTCTATTTGTTTATTGATTTTTAATATAAATGTTTATGTCTTTGCACATAGTTAAAATAGCTGCTTTAAAATCCTTGCCTGCTAATTTGAGCATCTGGATCTTACAAGGGCCAATTTCCTCTGATTGTCTTTTCATTACCTGTGAGTCACATTATCTTGTTTCTTAATATGGGTGGAATTCTGGATTGTATTTAGAACATGTGAACAATACATTGTAGAGACTCTGGATTCTTTATATTCCCCAAGAGTTATTTTTGTTTTGTTCTGTTTTGTTTTATGAAGTAATTAATTCTAAACTTATCTCTAATGTGAGTAGCAGAGATTTCTGTTCAGATCTTTTTGTCTTAATTGGTTTCTTAGAGTCTCCACTGCTCATGTGTAGTTTGGGGTTCTGCTAGATAGTAGGCAGAGCTTATACACAGCATTTGTCCCCCACCTTGCCCCAGCTCTTTCCAAGACTTTCCCCTTCTCTCTCTAGGTGCTGTGGTAGCTCCAAACTCTGGTTGTTAGGCCAGTAAGACTGTGGGTTTTACTTATGTAACTTGAATTTACTGGAGAGAGATCATCAAGCAGAAAACAGAAGAGTTGACAGGTAAACTTAGAAAAAGAGAATGGCACTGGGTGAATTTGGGTAAGTTTCCTGGTTTTACAGGATTTTGCCTAAGGGCCAAATAAATAAGGTGTGTGAACAAAGTGTTTGCTATATATAGTTCATTTCACAATTTGTAGATTATAGTTTTTACATGTAGGAAAGTTGCTCTACTCAGACTCTAGAAGCAGAATTCTACTCCAGGCTTTTTAGCTGCTATTATATCTCTCTAAATGTCAACTTCCAATACCTCTCAAATGTATTTCATATTCTCCCAGTTTAGCAACCATTTAGGACCCAGTTCTGGTCCTGAAGCAATCCTTTTCTTACTGTTCTACCTGACAGTCTGATTTCCATCTCATATTGGAACATAAACTCTCTGGCTTGATCTCACTGAGCCTCTCTTTTCCTGTATATAAATATAGAAATAATAAGTCTTACCTCCTAGGACACTATGAATATTAATAATACCATATATATATGTGTGTGTATATGTATGTGTGTGTGTATCTATAATGGCTGACACTTGGTATAAGTACTCAGCAAATGATAGATTTAATTTCTGCCTACGATTTTTGATTGCTTTCTGAAATCTTAGAAGACTGGAACCAGGTACCAAGATTCAAGGGTGCTTTTTACATAGTAGGTTCATCATACTGTTTAATAAATAGATACACCAAAAATCATTCTATGAAAAGCCTGGATTACTATTCAGCTTTTCTATACTCTCCTTTGGATAAACATTCCATCTTCTGTGCACTCCAGATTAAGAAAGTATGTAACTTCTCTCATCCTAAAAGTTCTTCATGTCTTCACCAGGATGAGAAAGAACTTACACAATTAATCAAAACAACTCTTGTTCCAGGTTTTTCTGGGCCACAGTGAATAATGCATGTATTTGTATCAAGAAATGAGTTAATAAATAAGCAACCAGGTTGGTGGAAGTTAGGAAGCAAGTCCTGAAAGGTTAAATATGATTAAAATAGTTTATGTTTATATAATCAGAAATTGTGCATATAAAGTTAAAGTTATAAATAGGATTAACGATGGTCCTCAGTTTATCAGAATTTCATAACACTCAGATTTGAAAGAAAGAGAAAAGTGAGGGGAAAAAACAAGTGATAAGCAGGATTTATTCAGAATCGAGCCTTCTGTGGCATTGCTTGAAGATTATGTATAATCAGTCCAGACTCCTACACCATCCCAGAAATGTACAATGAGAATTGTTATTCACGATGATGATTCTGAGTCACACGATCTAACTCACCAAATACGTTCATTTTCCTCCACAGATTATACTTAATAAGCCAAGAAGGGGATTAAACCATTTTCAAAAGGTTTTTAGAAGGATTGAAATTCTAAAAAACGTTTTTCCTCCCGAGTTTACTTTAAGTTCATGAGAAGATTTAATTAGTCAGAACATCCCATTTTCTAAGCACTGTACTATCAGTGTGTAAAGAGGTGTTTTTTTTTTTTAAATCTCCAAGCTGCTCTGTGAAATGTTACATTTTCTTTTATAATTTCCTGTCCTTCCTCTCAACTTCAGCTCTCCCAAACAAAGGAGACTGGGGAATGGAGAAGAAAATCAGAGAGCTGTTTGTTCTTATGCATGTAGGTCAATTTATTCATTTACTTTCATTTAATTTGAATATTGCCTGGAAGATTGTTGTAGTGTGGAACTGATCAAATTTGATAGTGTGGGGAACAAGATTCTTTATTGTGTTATAATTAAATTATTCTCTTTTGGAAACCAGAATTTAAATCTTATCCATCCAAATTGTTGAGAAAAAAAGAATCATAAGAAAAAAACTTATGGCAAGGAACAGTGTTATATCCTAAGAATATCTTGGCTGTAAAAAGCCTGATTATTATACTATAAAAAGGGCAGCAAATGGAAAATGGGTCTCAATAAAAGGAGTCAACATTAGAAAGACAAACATAGAAGTGTGGAGGACTTCTATATAAATGCTACGTAATTTTACACTAGTTATCTTATGGGGAGAAGGTGTTATGGTGAGATAACTAATAAAATTGGCACTGGATTTTGCCAGCTGGAATTTAAAGCAACATACTTCTATAATAATAAAAAATATACAATTTCTTTGAAGACAAATTATTTTTATCTTTGGTCCTATGTATATTAGGTGTTTTTCCCCTCTGGCTCCTTTCAAGATTTTTTAGATTGATTTCCTGAAATTTGAATATGTTATACCTAGGTGTAGCTTTTAGGGCATTTATTCAGCTTGGTGTTCTCTGATTTCCCTGGGTTTGTGGTCTGTCTCTTTACGGTCGGTTTTGCTGATGATATCTATCATCTAAAGCTATAAAAGCATTTATAACAAAATTGTTATAATAGTTTTGATCAATATTTAGGAATGTTAGTCCTCAAAAAAATAAAAAATGGAGCTGCTTTATGACCACTATATTCCACTTCTGGATATATATTCAAAGAAACCCAAAACACTAATTCAAAAAAATACATGTCCCCCGATGTTCATTGCAGCATTATTTATAATAGCCAAGCTACAGAAGCAACCCAACTTCCCATCAATAGATGAGTAGATAAAGAGGTGGTACATATATAAAATGGAATATTACTCATCCATAAAAAAAAAGAAATCTTACCTTTCGTGACAGCATGGATGGACCTGGAGAACATTATACTAAGTGAAATAAGTCAGTCAGAGAAAGACAAGTACCATATGATTTCACTTATACCTGGAATCTAAAGAACAATATAAGTGAACAAACAAAACAGAAACAGACTCATAGATACAGAGAACAGACTGATGGTTGCCAG
The DNA here is from genome assembly GCF_964146895.1 of Miniopterus schreibersii. Classification (NCBI taxonomy): domain Eukaryota; kingdom Metazoa; phylum Chordata; class Mammalia; order Chiroptera; family Miniopteridae; genus Miniopterus; species Miniopterus schreibersii. The sequence continues at coordinate 60,865,679 of NC_138106.1, read as the reverse complement.
AGTGGAAGGAGCTGGGGGACTGGGTGAAAAGGTGAAGGGATTGAGAAGCACAGATTGGTAGTTACAAAACAGTCATGGGGATATAAAGAGCAACATAGGAAATACAGTCAGTAATATTATAATAACTATGTATGGTGCCAGGTGGGTATTGGAAATATCGGGGAGAACACTTTGTAAAGTACATGATTGCCTAACCACTATGCTCTACACCTGAAACTAATACAATATTGAATGTAAACTGTAATTGAAAATAAAATAAAAACAGGAATGTTACGAAAGTGCGAAATACCATTATGTTGATAGATTCCATGTCTATTTTCTTCTCTAAACAATGGACCAAAGTGTCACATACCCACATTTGGAGAATTTTATCTTAGCACCTTCATGCTTAAGACTGGGCTTTCTGATAATAATATTAATATCAATCAACATTTTAAAAGTAAACAATTTATTATTATATAGTAACATACATGTGTTTGAATGTCTGAAACTGAGATCCAAGAGGACTCAGCAGAGAATATAAAATCCATGTGGGCAGTACATTTGTCTTACTTACCCTTGTCTCCAGCAGTTAGCGTAGACCCTGGAAAGCCTTGTACTGTGTCATTTTGATTAATTGTTGCACATTCTAAGTCTTGGGTTCAAACATTCCATTTTCTGACCACAATGACATATCCTTCTAGCTTATTTTGTCTACCTCAATCCAAAAAGCCTTGATACAACAAGCTAATACTTTCTTTTCAAGATCCACCAGCCTTCCCCAGCTTGTTCTTTCTTTCCCAACCTAAATCCCATGATCTTTCATTATAATTACATCCTTACCAACTATAATCCTCTCGTTCCTTCATCTTCTGTTTTTCTTACCTAACAAACCTCAACCTGATATAAATTCAGCTATCTACCTACTCTAGGGTTACACACACACTGGTGAGCATAGCTGGAGAAAAATTGCACAGCTATTATGACTAGTCTCATATAATGTGCTTGACCACAAATCTCAGATGGGCACTCTGCAGTGCTCAGGAATCCTACAGTATGGTCCTAGTAAGCTCCTTTGTCATATGCTTACATTTTCTCACTAAAGCACGTATGGCCGAGGAATGTGTGCATGATTCCCATCGACAAAGTTTCACGGCACATCCCATCTCCTAACGTCTTGGAAGGTATTTGGTCCATTAAGCCACTAGGTGATGTAGGGAACGAGACAGTTTTCCTTCAAAAAGTTAAGATGGCTGTCTTTAAATGCCTGTCAAAAGGTTACACACAAGGTTAAAACAATGCTTTTAAGGGTCAATTGCTGCGGATAAGTACCTGTGGTTCTATCATTACCACAGGTAGTGAGTGGTTATATTTTGTAGCACTCGGTTTCACTGACAGTATTGGGAAAGCATCCTTTGAGGTTTTAGCAATTACTCAAAACATATGCTGTCTTCCCAACAACGTCAAATAGATTATGTAAACTTTGTTACAAGAATTTTGATGCTGTTCTGTTACTTGACCTCCCATAATTTTGAATTAAAAGATGTAATTAGACAATGAATAGAACTGTTGCTATGCATTCTGCATGTCAACTCCTCTCTGCAGTGCTCTCAAAGCAGCTTCACATGTTTATGTATGTACAAAGCAGCTTCATGTGTTTACGTATGTACTACAACTTGTTCCCTACTGCAACTGTTAGATCAGACTGAGGTATTATATGGAAAATTTTATGAGCATGCATTTTTTCTTGGCTCTGTGAGATGTTCAGTTTGTTAAACTGTGCCCAGACAGGAGGTTAATACCTAAGAGCAACCATGTGTAACTACATTCATAATTGGTTTAATTCGCTTGGTAGTTCTGCTTTCAATAAAAAATGAAAATATTCAGACATAAGTCTTTTCTTATTTTAAAAAAAGAAGAAACAAAACTTAATTACCACTTTACATTCAAAAGTTAGTCACGTTCTCTTTTCATAATTGGGAGTAAGTGATATCTGTCTGCTACATTGATAGTAGACATACTAATAATTTTAAATTATAAATATTTCAATTATTATCTACTTATAAGAATTATTGTTTTTAAGTTTCCTTTGGCTTCCCAGTTCTTTTCATTTTTGTCATATATAAAATGCTTTACAGAGCCTGGCTGGTGTTGCTCAGTGGTTGAGCATCGACCTATGAACCTGGAGGTCACAGTTGGATTCCTGGGAGCACCCCCCGGTTATGGGCCAATCCCCAGTAGGGGGCATTCAGGAGGCAGCCGATCAATGACTCTCTCAGCATTGATGTTTTTATCTCTCTCTCCCTCTCCCTTCCTCTCTCTGAAATGAATAAAAACATATTTTTTAAAAAGTGCTTTACAGATTCTAGCCAATCAAGTAATTCAACTGGCCAGTTGAAGATCACTCCCATAGCAGCTCAATTAGAGCAAATACTACCCAATTATCTAACAATGGATGAACTGTGGGTGATGGTTCATCTAATCGTGTTAGGACAGCTCTGCCACGTTCTTGTAGTTACAGCCAGAATAACCTTTGTAGGCCCTACTGTGACTAAAAACCTGACAAGTCACTTTCTGATCTATTTTATCCTTGAAGGTGTTTGCTTCCATTGTCAGTATGTGAGGGTGGTTTGTTCTGGAGCCTGAATTTTGAGTTAAGCCATCAAGAAAAGTCTATTAATGTGGAAGTTTTTGAGTACATAACTTCCTCAATGAATACATTTTAAAATGGTACAAATAACACTATATAATATCCTTCAAGTGAGGCTGGCTTATTTAGTAGCAAAATTTAAAATAAGATTTAAAAATCATTCTGGTAGCTCTGAGGAGAAATCACTCAGGTAAATCTACAGAAATAAAACACTACGTTGCAATATGTTTTCTGTTCGTCTGTTTCAGTTGTGTACTTGCTTGAAACTAATTTGCTGGTTAAGTTAGCATTTCCCTTTAAAATGGTGTTTGCTGAGTAGATAAAACACATCTATAACTTTTCATTAGCCAGGACATAAGTTTTAAATACGGAAGACTTAATCTCACACAAACACAAAATTTGGCAGTAAAGTTTTCAGCATCGAATGTAACGACCTTATAAATTTCGTGCTCAGCAAAATATCAGATTATCTGAGTAATTTAAGAGAAAGCCTCTTCCAAGATGCTGCCTCTGATTATTGGACGAACTCTTAAAACTTAACTCATCCCTGTCATAGCTGCTCCCAGTTCCTCAGGAACTTTCCACTCTCCGGTGTCTGGAATCTCTCCCTCTGAACCGGATCCTTGCCATCATCACCATGCTCAGAATCCTCCCATCTTAAGGAGTGCTTTTTCCTTTCCCTACTTTCCTCTGCTTTTCTAAATGCAACTTTCTCCTTCCTCCCCTTTTATTGCCAAACTTCTTATAAATAGCCGCCTCCAATCAGTGTTTCCATTTCATTTCCTACCTGTCATTTCTCCTCAAGGTCTAACTTTCCTTCAAGCTTCAACCCCTCACAAAGAATGACTCCTCCTAAGATCCGCAGCGGCCTGTATTACTGATGCAGTGGGACTTGTGAGTCTTCATTGGACCCCTGGCCTAGGTGTATTACCAGCTATGGATGATTCCTTCCTCCAGACGCTCTTTTCTTGCTGCCACACAACACAACCCTCATTGCTGCCCTGCCCCTGGCTTTCCTTTGCTGGCTCGCTCCCATTTACCTAACCTGCAAATGCTGGAATTCCTCGAGCTGCGTGTCCCTGTACCAGTCCTCTTCTCTCTCTAAATGTCCTCTTCACAGCCCTGGCTCCCACTGTCACCTGTGTGCTGATGACCCTCAAACTGAGACGAAAACCCTTCTCTGGTGCCCACTTCTGCCTTGAGCTGTGTACCCAGATTCTTCCTCTGAATGTCTTACACTACCCTCCACTACAATTTAATGTACGTCCCAACAAGTACTCTATCGTTCTTCCACAGAGGTCTACCTTTTTTATCTTTCCCATCTCAGCAAGTACAAGTAACATCACCATCCATTTAGTGGCTTAAGCTAGAAACCTGGAAACCATTATTTACTGTCTTTCACTCTCCAAATCAGAATATCTACTCTTCCTTTACATTTTAAATCCCCTGTCTGAAATGCTTCAAATGGCTCTTTCGTTTGCATCCAGGGGAAAAAAATTCTCTACTTGATCTACTAAGCTCAGGTAAACCTAACGACCTTACCTGGAGACCATACTTCCTCTCCTCTGTGTTCCGTTGACAGGCTTCTTCTTGGGTCCTTCCAACACGTTTCCCCCTCCCTGGTTCACAGCCTCACTTATTCCTCCCTCTACCCAAAACCCTTTCCATTGGCTGGTTAACTTTGACCCATCCTGCAAAGCTCAGTTTCATTTTCTGTCACTTGAGGGTATCTACTACATGCTTTGGTGTTATCATTTACTTCACTTTTGTAGCACTGTTACAATTAGTTAGCTATTTTTGTATTCTAATTTACTTTCTCACTTCCCCACTGGAATATAAACTATACTAGAGCAAAGAATATGATTGTATCCCTGACTCTTGGCATAATGCCTCGCAATACTTCTCAAATTAATAAATACATAATGAGTGAAATTTTCTTCTCTAATTAGATTTTAAAAGATAAATGTTTCAAAAATTAAAACAACACAAAATTAATGTTCGATTATATAAGTCTAATGAAAATAAACGTTTAGTGCTTTAACTATTAAAATTTTCTTAAAGCTTTCTGCCATTTGCACTTAAAGAATTGAATTAAAATTTTTATGGTTGTTGATCAGGTTGCAAATTGTTCAGTTACTGTATTTTAAATTGTGAAATCCCCTTTGTGCAATATATTATACATATTTAACAGTTTTCTTTTCAAGGTTGACTGACTATTAACAAATAGATTTACAAATAGGAGCAATCAGTGAAAAATACTGACTACCAAAGACTGCAAAATTGAAGTGTTTTGGGAAATGCGGCAAAAATAGATACTGAATTTCATAATTATTTTTTGCATTTGTATCCCTTTTAAAATCTTAAAACAAAAATATGCAAATTTTGATATATCACTAACTAGCTCATTGGCCACATATATAAATATTTTATTACTTAGAGGTAAGACCACAGCCTTTTGCTTACCTCTGAGTTCTTTCTACTCTTAAGATCTGTAACACTTGAATATACTAGAAAACACATCATATATATTGCGTGGGAAGGTTATTTTCTTCATAAGTATATTTCATAAATAACTAAAGCTTAGCACTTTAAGTAACAAATATTTTTTTCTTAGGTATCTTGTGATCGATTCTAAATTAATTCCTTAGTGGTTAGAAAACACATTTTTTATTATTTTAATCATTTTACATTTGAGACTTGTTTTATGGCCCAACATACATCTATCTTGGCATATCGACTATGTGTACTGGAAAAGGTGGTATATTTTGCATTTGCTTGATGTGGTAGTATATAAATATCAATTAGGTCAAAGCAGTTGACAGTGTTGTTTAGATTATCTACACCTTTACAGTTTTTTGTGTCTAGTTGTTCTATCCATTTCTGATAAGATGTTTAAAATCTCCAACTATGGTTGTAGAATCATTTCTTTCTTTCTTTAATTCTATGCATTTTTTCTTCATGAACTTTGAAGCTCTGTTATTATGTCCACATATATTTATGATTGCTATATCTTCTTCTTAACTAATTCTTTTATCATTATGAAATGCTTTATCTGATATAAGTCATTGCAGGTTTCTTATACTTACTCTTAGCACAGTGAGTCTTTCTTTCATACAATATATTTTGCAATTACCTGTATCTTTGTATTTGGATGAAATAGCCATTCCTTATGAACTTAGATGGTGTGTATCAGTCCCCCAAATCCAATCACGCCTAATGTCTATATCTGCAAAGCTTTTGACCAGATTGTGTACTTATGGGGATTTCACTCAGTTGTGGCTACTCCTACCCTGTACCAGATACAATTGAAATAGAAGGCCAGCTTTTATTCATAGCATCTGTACATTCCTTACTACCCAGCCTAACAATATGAACATACACATTTTGGCAGAATCTGTTAGCAAATAATGATATCTGGAAAAAACACAGTGAAGGAAGAATAATTTAAAAGTTTATTCATTCATTGGTCTCAAATTGTTGGTCTAGTCAGAGTTTTTTTTAAGTTATTATTGCTAGAGTGTGTGTGTATGTGCGTGGTGTGCACTGTGAAGTCTTTGAAGGAGGTCTTCAGAGATGGCTGGAGAAGGGAGCAGAATTCTAAGCCACTGACTTAAGAGAAAATCATAGAGCTCGGATCCAGATCCCCCCAAACATGGTTTCAGCATGGTAGTCATCTGGGGTTGCTGAAGGGGCCTACTAAGCTAACATGCAGCAAAAAAGACCTTGTAAGAACTTCTCTCCACATAGAATAAAATTTGACTTTAGATTTTTAAAACTTCTATGTGCCGTTACTTTGAACCTCTTGTGCTTATGAAATAAAATTTCACATAAAATTTATTTTCTGGGAACAATTTATTCATGTCGGAAAGTGCTTGCTAGAGATAGAAGCACTGTCATTTGTTCCCCTGATCTTACACAGAAGTCAACAGAATTGCTCGTTTGGGGATTCTTTCCTTTGTTTCCACTCTGGTGGAAAGAAGGCACCAGAGAGTGAAATCCTGTTGTCTGATTGATGAGATTTCATTCAGGGTGTGACAGTGCATAACTCTTCTCATTGCCCTATCTGTTGACCCCCAGAGAGGCTAGGAGTAGCACAGCCTTGGGACATAAGAAGTTTTGAATTTGTTTTCTAACACTGTTTACAAGAACAGGAACCATTGGCAGCCATGATAGTGGAAAGTGAATTGTATTTTTTAACCATAAATCTAAGAGAAAATTGGTGCACTCAGGTTGCTTAATGGGGCTAATAAAGCAAATGCCATCAGACTTGATACTTATATAAGACATATAAAAATATTTTGTTTTTCCAAACCAAAACTGAACCCATCCACAACTATCGCCCATATTTACTTTTTGATGTTACACTCTGATTGCATGGGGGACCAGCATGGAGTTAGGTGATGTATAGCTTAATGCTATTCATATTTCCAGTCTGGGAAGCCACTGGAATTTCATTTTTCACAGATAGAAGTGATGGCTCTACCTTTCTTTCTGAAGAATGGAAAATTCATAGCATAGCTTATAGGTCACTGAGTTAAAATGTAATGTTAGTCCTTAAAAGGACTTAGAAATAAGTGAAATGAGAATGAAAGGTAGTGTGCAGTTCTGAGCTAGCAGGTTTTTCTTATCTCTTTCAGGAAGACTAAGTCTGCAAGTAGTCCAGACTAAATACAGATTTTAAAAGGGTACCTTCACCAAAAGGGACCAACTAGGGGAATATTTTTGTTTATTTAATTTCCCCACAAATTTCTCGAAGTGAATGAAATCATAGAGTAGCACAAATATAGGGATGAGAGGTTTTCTTGATGATAAAAAATAAAGCTATGTTCTCTCTCTGTCAGTTGTTTAGATATTTCTTAGCCTTTTCTTTATAAAACGATAAAGGTGTTATTTCAGCTGTTTGACCAATTCATTAAAGATAATTTGCATGTTTAACTTCAAGATGATAATTAAATGTGTTGGCTTCTTCACTATCTACTGCATCATATCTGGTAATTAGAGAATAAATAAGGCTATTATTTTATAGGTTTCATAATTGTAGACTAGTTAGTCCTGAAAAGAAAGTTTAATGGGAAACAAATTTTTAAAAAGAGCCAAGAAATAAGGCTTGAATCTTGATCATTTCCTACTAATATTAATTCATACTATAAAAGAAGAAAGTTTCTAAATTCTCAAGAATTTTTTTATAGAGAATGTATTATGAAAAGTTGAATCATTCTTATTATTATTATAATTAGTGCATAGTTTTTCCATTTCAGAACAAATGAATCTAGTACAGGCCACTAGAAGAGCCTGTTCGTATTGAATATCACCACATGGCTAAGACCAGCCCAGAACTGGAGCATACCCTAAAGAAGGCTATGACTGAATATAATCCTACAGCTTTATAAGTATGTTTATATAGCTTACACTTTTTATTAAAACATAAGATTCATTTGAATTCATATAAAAGTGTATAGAACAATGTAATCTGCTAGGTAATTGAAGCTTCATGTTTCATGATTTGTGGCTAAAAATTTGGGGCCAAGTTAGTCTCTGTAGGCCATTAATTTTGTAAAACAGAGATCATAGGTCCTTTAGTAAAAATTGTACCCAAGAGCATCTAAGCAGTCATAGCGACCTGGGAAGTAAAAAAGCCAAACAGGTCTCTGTGGAAATCACTGAATTTCCCTTTGTCCTGATCCAATTTTCTCCTGCTACTCCATCTAAAGATATTAGTAGAAAACTAAATAGATTATAAATGAGTGAGTAAATGTCTTCATTACCTAGGTTTTCATTCTTCAGAAAGACTTCCTTGAGCCCCGCTCAGGTAAAGTACCTCTCATATATGGTCTCTCTTGGAATACAGCATGCACCATATAAATATTTCTTTATTTGTTTCTCTCCATTTGCTGGAATGAGCTAAATGAGGCAAGAAACCGTCGTAGTCATCATTCACTGGCTGGTTCTTGTTCTGTTCATTCATCAATAAATATTTACGGCGCTAATCCTATGTGTTAAGCATTACAATGAGCTGTGGTAGAACGGGGAAGGAGAGGAGCAGACAGATAACAGATATCAATACAAGATGCTGGAGGACTTTGTGATTAATTATTTGTGGGAAATTGAGGATGGGAGAGAAATCTAGAGTGACATCCAAGTGCCCGATTTGGTTGCCTGTATAGATTGCTGAATTAGTAACCAAGTAGAAAACAAAGAGAAGCAGCTTATGGATGATAAGGCGGGAGAATAGAAAAAGAGTTCAGGTTGGGCTATATAGAGTTTAAGATGTCTGTGCAACATGCAGGTGGAGAGGACTTGTGAGCAGTTGCACGTGTGGGTCTGAACCACAGGAGCCGGGTCAGGCCAGATGCACAGAGAGAGAGGTCCCCCCACGAGGGCCGCAGCTGGTGTAACCTGGACGTGCCGGCAGGCCGGGAAGGAGGAGCACTCAGAGAGAGGAGAGTAGCAGAAGAACAAAATACCCTGAAGTTCCAACAAGAAATGTGTGTTATAGAACACGTGACCACAGGTTACACTGGGATCGAAGGGGGGGAAGAGAACCACATGAAATAATGAACTTTTTTTTAATCAGATTTATAGATTGCTATATTCTGACTGTGAGAGTTTCTCCTGGGGTTTTAGAAAACCCAGTTAAGTTACAAGTGCATTGTAATAAGCTATGTGTAATTAAACAAGTTTCAGTGTTCCTTTATCATTTTTTTCTTTATTTCTCAAATTAGAGAGTCAGTGAAATGATTCCTCTAGCTCCAATATTTTACATACAATATTGGAAATAAGCAGAAAACCCTCTTGGTCAGAAGCAATTTCATAGGAAATAAAACTAGACAAATATAACCATCTTATGTCAAGTTCATATTATATATCAGAAAATCAACCATGTAAGAAAATGTTGACGTTGTACAGATAGGAACGTTAGAGAGCAACTATTGCTGGGTTTTGCTCTGCTGGATGAATTACTTTCATTATATATCACTGGGAAACCAAGTAAAAAATATGTATAATCAGGATATTGGTGATGTTTCCCTTCACAAGCTTTATCCAAATGGCATCTTATATGATTGTCACACTCAGGTATCAAGGAAAAAAATATTAAATCTGAATGATTCCCAATGAACAAAGGTCAGTGATCCACATTGTTATTACTAATCAATATTAATACATACCCCATAGAGAGAAAAAATATCTATTTGATAAGTTATATATTGTTTACTAAAACTTAAGCTTTCTTAACCAAAATCAATGTGGATGTCTTTCTGGGTGTTATCAGTATCGTGAAGACCTAAATATATTAGTACATAGTAATATCTAGGTCAAGATAACAAGAGAGAAGGGAGAAGAGAAATCATTAACATCCAAAGGCATTTGTACATGATCACAGTTATCCACAGGGGCTCAGGTTAATATGCTTTCAATGGAGACATGTGGAATAAACAGCTGTCGTGGATACGTGCTACCAAAATGAAAGCTTTGCTCAGCCAGAGAAACAACTGGGAAGCTAGTGAACCGGTACATGCTCACACCTTAGGAAAGCAAATACTTTTCACTAAGCCCATAAACAAACTTATTATCAGGAAGGATTTCTTTGGAAAACAGTAGAAGTCTCAAAACATTCTCAATATTTACTGAATATCCCATAAGTGTTGGCTTAAAATTAAAATATAAAACCTTTTAAAATCATTGTCCAATTATTAACTATCAAATCTTGAGTTATAAAAAAAAAAAACTCTGCTTTACAGATGGAGATAAAAATAAAAGATATTTTGGCAAAACCAAATTTTGCATCTCTAATGCAGAGTGAAAAGATGCCTGTGGTTGGTACGTCCAAATTGCTGGCATGAGCACTGCTCACACACAGACTGCTCCTGGTCAGAAAATGCCCTTGTGTTTTGCCTTGAGTACTCCATTGATATATATTTGAAAAAAATCATGGGGTTACAGTCCTGAAAGGAACTCAAATAGATAATCTAGTTTATTTTTGAGACACCAGACAGTACTACATTGAGAGCGAGAGGGACAGAGACAGAGAGAGAGACAGAGACAAAAGAGAAAGAAAAGAGAAAAGTAAGGGTAAGACCATTGCATATCATTAAAAATGTAGAAGAAACCCACCTGCTTCTTTGCTTCCTAGAAGGCAGAAAACACATAAAGTCAATATGGTTTAATCCAGAAACTTGGATTTAAGCATTACTTCTGTAAGCAGATTGATAGGGGAAAGAGTTATGTCAAATATCCACTGTTCGTTCGTTCATTCATTCATTCATCCATTCATTCAATAAATATGTAGTACAGATTAACCAATTGGGTTATTGAATGATAACCATGGTATTAATCTACTAACCTTGGCTTTAGGTTAAACAATATGAAATTGCCAACATATTATTTTTACCTCAAAGAAGCTATTTCATATTTTGAACCTAGTATTTATCACTGAGTAGTCTAATGATAAATATTAATTAATAGCTTGTAAAGACAAGAATAGCAGAAGCTCTGTCAATTTACCAAAAAGGATAATTCTTAAAATCTGAATTTTTGTGGGTTATCAGCTGCCAAAATAACAGTAAGATCAGATTTCTTGCTAGGAAGTTATTGCCTACAAAACTTTTTGCATCAACAGTTGTTTCAATAACTTTCAATAAAGCATTAATGAGTTAATCTAGTTGTAGCAAATTGGAACCTTCTAAATTTCATGTTTATAGATGAAAGCTTTGACCCTCCTGTGCTTCCTGTCAAACAAATTGTAAAACAGCATCCTGTCATTACCATGGTCCTACTGGGAGAGACATCAGCACAATTTACTGAATAAAGGTTTTAATATCTTGATAGGTACTTCTAAATCTCAGCTTGATTTTTAAAAATGCTTTCATTCATAGTGGATGCTTACTGTACTCAGCTATTTCAGATGTTGTGGCACTTAGTGAATTTTCACATAAATTGCTATTCTCTCAATAAGACTATTATATCAATTTATAAAGCCTAATATATGCTCTTCCTTCCAAATGGGTATTCAACAAACTTCAATTGTGCTTTATATTATACTTAACTGTAACTTAGTAATTCTTTAAGGTCAGGAGGGGAGTAGAAAGAGCTCAAATTGCTTGGCAAAGTTCATGTTAGGGGGAATTAGCATTTGCTTTTAATAAAGGGATAATGTATTCTTTGTAATTCTGAATTCTCATCTTATGCATTTTAGCAAGCAAGCATCTGTTGTAATTGCACTGGTTGTTTACTATGTAATTTACCCCAGAACAGGATGCATATACATACAGTTAAATTAATTCACTAGATATGGGACATTTAGGAAGGTCAGCTTTTGACAGTTAACCAATCCAAAGTCATTCCTAAAAATATGGATGGAAAACTTGCTTCAGGAAATAGCTCCCATTTATCTTTCAACATTAATTTTTAAATTGGTTAGCATGAGGTCTAACTTGAAAATGGATGAATTATATTTTGAAAATAAACACTTACACTAAAAATTAGGTTATTTTTAACAGTGAATTATTCTTGTGCTATCTCTCTGAGCAGAGTACAAGACATATTTATTTATTTAGTTGCTGTGCTAGGCTAAGATTCAAAATAGGTTACTAGTGAAGGAAGAGAATTTTTGCCTAGTTTTGCAAGAGTTTTATCTATATCACCTATAAAAAGGGAAGTTTTCATTTGGGGAAACAAGCTAAGATTCAAATGTCATAAATTTTAGAGGCGGAATCACTGATATCGTCGTAATTAACCCAGTTATAAATTAACAGGAAAGGAGCAAAGGGAAGGCCAAATGTTATAGTCATTTGTGCAGCTTTGCGAGGAAGCTGAGTTTAGACGCATGCCCAGTAAAGTCTGGGTGAAGTAGGAAAGGTAGGTGTCTGTCAGTCACACCTGGGAACAGGTCTTTGGCCGGAGTAGGTGTGGCCACTGCAAGCAGGGGAAGATTTGAGATAACTAATCTCCTAAACAAAGGAGTTCACTCTCTTGTGCTCTTGCTTGCTCAAGCTTGGCTCCTGGCTTGCAGGGGCTCTCATGCTCCTACATTCGCCCACAGGGCTCATGTCCATGTGGACCCCACACGACGGACTAATGGGCTGCAACTAGCCTGATGCTACGCCGGACCCAGCTCCACCATGGAACGGAAACTCTGGACACTAGCTTTGCTTCTAGCTCGCTGAATCCCCAGCTGCTTCTTTTCCAGGACTAGATTAAGGGAAGTGGGACTTTGGAAACCCAAGGATGTAATTCCATGCAAATAAAGATCACTCATTCTTCCTGGGGGCCTCCAGAAATGCTTATTACAGCGATACCGCAAGAACCCCACTCCCACTAGCAACGAAGAAACCATCCATGCATTTCTCTGATAGCACAGCTATTTTTTTAAAAAAAATCTAACCATACAAAATTGTCCAGGTCCATAGGCATTTTCAATAAGAAAGACTTCTCTTACTCTGTTCTAGCGTGTCCATATCCCCGATCCTCATAGAGAGCTATGCCCAAGGGAGATTCCAGGTAAATTAACACTTTTTGTTGCTAATTAGGCTTTAAACTTAAACCCCTATGCGTTTGGCTAGCTGGCTGAACTTTCATCTAACGCAGTGTATGTCTCACATAAGGCCTAGGCTAAAATCTAACTTGCGGGGTCGACTCCCTTTCCCTTTTTCCTGGTTGAAGGAAATGAAGTGTTTCTGTCCCACATTCCCCTATTAGCTACACGGGAGGAATGAGAGAAAAGCAATGCAAAGAAGACAAACAATCCAAGAGCTATAGCATGCAAGAAAGGGAAACTGGAAACAGAAGAGCCCTTCCTTTTTCTTTCACCAGAAATCATAATCTCCTACCATCGTGCCTTCGCTGTGACACGTTAGTACTTATTCATATGAGTTAAGTGTGGGATTAGAAAGGGAGGTGGAGTTGAGATTTTTTCCTAATCTGAGAGATGAAACTAAAGACTTATGGTAACAAGACCACTTTAGGAGAGCTAATGATGTAATAGGGAAAGATAAAATTGCTAGTTCAAGAGTTCATAGATTGAGCCAGTGAAATTCAAAGACCTTGCACAGAGTGTCACCAATCTGAATGGAAAGGTCAATCCAGGCAAAAATGGAGGCCAGAAGAACAACAATGAAAAATTAATAAAGCTTTAATTTAGACACAGCCCTGACAGCAAAAATGGAACAAACTGAGGCATAAATAAATGGAAACCTAACTACAAATCTTGAAAAAGATGTTCAGAGAGGAATCTAAGGAAGAATAAACCCATTGAACAGCTTTGACACTAACACGTGGAAAAAGGGTGAGTGTGTGAATTTCAACAAAAAACAAAGTTTTAAAAAAAGAAAGAATTGAATACCTGTAGGTCAATGTGAGAGCCTGTAGTTAAGACAGCATGTTAACACTTGATTAATGTGGAAAACCAAGTCACCTCTCTGGACTTTAATTTTCTCTTCTGAAAAATGAAGGGATTAGATTGAACCTGATGATTTATAATGTTCCTTAAGAATTTAAAAACCCATGATTTATGGATCTAAATTGAGTTGGATAATGTATCTATTTATCTGCAACAAACTTATTTAAACCCAGGTTTTTTTGGTGTTTCTCTTTTTACAAAGATAAAATTTTTGCTAAAGTTATGTTATATGAAGAAGACAATCCGTGTAGGTTGAATGAAGAATGTTAAAGGAAAAAACCTAGATCCAAAGAAAGAAAATCCTGATTTCTCAGGTGGTAGTAATGAAAGTCCATCAGGAGGTCCTTTTGTTGGAGAGTATTATGTTCAGAATCAGTGCATCTGAAATCTAATGTGCATAAAGACCATGTGGGGATATTGTGAAAATTCTGATTCAGTAGGTCTTGGGTGGGGGTGGGGGTGGAGCTGAACTATTTATTTCTAACAAGCTCTCTTGTGATATCAATAAATACCCCTTTTTTCATATCCAAGGACATATTATATTCTGATGATTTAAGGTAAAAAAAAACACACAAAACCACACCCCACAAATCCATGTATACCATATTTGTTCATAAGTCAGATTTTGGCAGTTTTTACAATGCCGTTCATCCAGAACTAGTTCCATATCTGTCCTTTAGCAAAGAGGAGGAAATGCTGCCAGGACTTAGGTAATAGGAAAAAGAAAACAAAAAGAGTATACTGATTTAGTTTCTTACGTGAAAAATTAAGACTGCCGGATTTTAAATCTCAATTGTCCGATTTCATTTATGTCATTTATGTTATGTTAGAAGTAGCAAGGAGAGGAAGTGAAAATCATTCAACCAGACACACTGAAGAAGTGATGGTCGACAGTGATGAAGGAGGTTGAAGAATCAGAATCTAGAACAGCACAGCAATCCAAAAGGCATTTAATGGATGGTCCAACACACTCAAACAACGTAGTATTTCCTAAGGGAATTCATTCTCTTGAAGGCAGGACAATAGTTTTCACCCTCATATCATCAAAAATAGGACAGATTGTGCCCAACATATTACCAAGTTTAATGGATAAATCAGTGGAGTGTTCGATGCAGTTTAGAAAAATTGCAATCAAAGTGTCAAACATATTTTGTTAATTCAGTGTAATTTTATAATTAAATGGGTATAGTCTAATCATCTTGAGAAATTTCTCTTCTAGAACATTTTATTCCCAGGGAAAAAAATACACGAAAGAGGTGTCAGTATAAATATACACATTTATGCTGCCTTTAGTCATAATTCAATCTATTTTATTGAACAGAATATAAACTACATTCTCTGAAGTCTGGGTTGGCATAGAGAAAAGACTTATTACTGTAAAAAACTGTATCTGGATTTTTTTTTTTCCCATACATCACTTAAACTCATTCGGCCAGGTCACCAATTTAGTGATTTTCACCTGTGTGTTTTTCACATTCCAGTCACTGTGCCAATAACACTCTAGAAGTGGAATTAGTACCACTGCTGTTAGTCCACACTCTGATCTGATTCCTGTGTGGATTTTAAGATACTCTGTTTCCCTAGCAAGTAACTTAGGAGTCTGGAAAAATGGACTCAAAAATATATTATACCATAGGCTGCAAGTGGTCTCTTTCCTAAAATTTTTCTTGATTTAGAGTTTCTAGGTTGCAAGGACCTTCAGTATTTAGGCATTGCAGTCAAGCTTTTATTATCTCACATTTTCTAAATACCAAATGTTTGCGCCTCTTCTGCCCTCTTACCCTTTCGCAAACATTCAGCTGATGCCTGATACTAGAAGAGTGATGTCAAGTGACCGTGCGGGATAAAATAATTTTAACACTTAATGAAAGAATTCGGTAAATAAAGATATCTGTCTAGGTTTACTCTGTGATACTGAGTCCTCTTAGCCAGTAGTACCTTTGAAAAAGGAGTAGAAGTATTGTTCTTTCCAAAGTGCACACTTGTGTCCTGTGATTCTTTATTTCCTGTTTTTCTATTATTTAAAATATTTCTCTCTCTCTCTCTCTCTCTCTCTCTCTCTCTCTCTCTCTCTCTCTCTCATTTGTGAGTAATGGTTGAGAAGAAAAGTATAGATTAGGATTTAGGATTGTGGTTTCTAAATGTTCTCTCCATGTAAAATTAAAAATATACTTCTATTGGAATGTTTTTTCTTCATTGTTTATTGAACTGAACTCAGTAAATTTTGAACGTTCTTGACACCAACCTTTTTGAATAGCCATTCTCTTTGACCCTTCATAGGCTCCCATAAATGAAAAATGAATTTTCAATATCTGCACTTTTTATCTAATGTTAACCTGTAATTGGAATATAAATTAATAGGGGAAGAATTCTCCAAAGAAGAGCCACTTGTAACAGAATAATGCATACTTTGAGCATCATGTACACTTGTATTTATACTCAAACACTTGTATATTAAAGGGTATAACACTGCCCTGAGGAGTGTATCAAACATGGCTAGAACGCTGTCGAAAAATATACTTGCCATTCATTAGTCACATGTAAACCAGAAATTCTATCATCTATGCATATTTCAAATAGTTAAATTCATTACTAAATTGGCTTTTGGTCCTATAATCCCAGTTGTTCTCTTTCCATGACATCCTAAAGAAAAAAAGAGCAGAAGTAAAAAAAGGAGTGATAATTAGGAATGATTTATTAAGATATTAATAGAACCTTTCTACCAATGTTTCTCATTCAAGTAAGCTTAATACTGCTATGAGTCAAATGTCTAGAAATTTGAAAAGTTAGCCTGGGGGAACAAATAAAAAGTGAAGATGTTCATAAGTTTATTGGAGGAATAAGAGATATAGCCATTAAATGCCTTATCATAATTTGATTTAAATGTATTAAAAATAGGAAGATAGTTTTGTCTGGATTTGTCTATGTAAAGTATTTAGTTGACCAAAATAGAACTATTGGCTTATGTTAGATTTGTAAGGTATCATTAGCCTGTGCTTATTTCCCTCTAGCAGTGTTTATTTTCAAATTGTAACCCAGCATATTTCAAACAGTTTTGGTGTATAGCCTGTTTGAATCAACATGGAAAGTTGCAGAAGAAAAATGGAATAATAGGTTAGTGATGTGATGCTATCATAAATTAGAAAAGAAATGTTCTCTTCTTAAGTTGTTGATTCTGTCTACTGAACAAGGGTAGTCATTCAGAACTATGGGAACAAAAAAAAAGGAAAGGAAAGAAAATATAAGAAAAAGCAAACAAGAAAAAATATAGCACAGAGATATAATATTTGTTCTCTAAAAATTCACTTTTTCTAAATCTAAATTTTAACCTGACTTCAGTGAAGTTTAGCAATTATTAGCATTCTGCCTAATACATTTTAAGAGTGTTTCTATATAAAGCAGAAAAAATGTTTCAATGTTTTTGATTATGCAAATTAAGTAACTTAGTTTGATAGTTTTGAGGTTCTATGCAAATTAAACTTTAAATTCAGTATAAATATTAAGTATACATTTCAGATTAGTGTTCTCAGCACTGCACTATGGGATAACAATGTGTCAGTTGAGGAATGATGAACTATACAAAATCAGCCTTGACTGGCTGAATGGCCTTGTGCGAATCATTTTAAATCTCTCGGTCTCTAATTCCTCATCTGAGAAAAAGGCAGTGTAAATGTGTTTTGGAGAACGGGGTCACTCAATAACAGCTAAGTCATAAGAGTCTGTAGGTGCATGCCCATACTCATATCAATAAAATAATAATGATGATCGTAATGAAATAATAACATTTACGGAGCACATTCTCACGTACCAGGCTGTGGTAAGCAGAATGACCCCCGACCCTTGGATGCCCTCATTCTATTCCCCAGAGCCCAGGAATATGGCACTTTACCTGGTTGGTAAAGGAACTTTGCAGATGTGATTAAAGTTAAGAACCCTAAAATGGGGAGACCATCGTGGATCATCAAGGTGGCCCAACCTAAGTACATGAGTCCTTCAAAGCTTCCCTGCAGCCGTGAGAAAAAGAGAGATGCAATGTTGCTGGCTTTGCAGGTGGAGAAAGAGGGGCACAAGACAAGGGCTGCACTGCACACGGCTCCCAGAAGCTGGAAAAGGCAGATGGATTCTCCCCAGAACTTCCAGAAAGAAAAATAACCCTGCAAAAACCTTGACTAGTTCAGTGAGACCAATGTCAGACTTCTGATCTCCAGGAACTGTAAAATAATAAATTCTTATTTTTTAGCCACTGTGTTTTTGGCAGTTTGCTACAGCAGCAATAAAATAGTCTGATGTATCAAACTCCACTGTGGTAATTTGAATTAACTCATGTCGGCCTCAAAACAACCCAAAGAAACAAAGGCCGTCATTATCCCGTTTACACACAAGGAAATTGAGGTTTGGGTGTTTAACTAATTTCTCAAGCTCGCAGCTCATAAATGATGGAGCCAGCATTTGATCCCAAGATTGTTTTGTCTACTAAAGACGATGTGTTTAAAATACCCCTATGTATTAAAACCATTTAAGAGTTTCCTGTTTATTTCCCCTATGGTAGAATGAAACTATGTTTCCTTTACCAATTGCATACTGGAAAGAAGGGCCAATGAAGACGGCTCTGTGAGGACTGGGGCCCTTTAGAAAAAAGATATTTATTCTTTGTGTAAAATTAGTTTTCTCTTTCTAAAGTCATCAACTTTCACTTTTTTAATAATCAGAATGATTAGCTAGTATTTTATGAACGAAGAATAATATGTGATATCACTCGTCTGACAGTCTAGAATGTAGCAAAGGGTCTCTCATTTGATAATAAGCCTCCCTCCCCCCTCCCCCCTTCCTTCCTTCCTTCCTTCCTTCCTTCCTTCCTTCCTTCCTTCCTTCCTTCCTTCCTTCCTTCCTCCCTCCCTCCCTCCCTCCCTCCCTTCCTCCCTTCCTCCCTTCCTCCCTTCTTCCCTTTTCTTTTTCTTTTTGCAGCCTAAGCAGCAACTCATTTACCTAAGAAAAAAGTTTGATGGCTCTCAAAAAAAGATTGTTCAAAGCTGACTTGCCAGGCAAAGATGCTTTCTCTTTACCCTTAGGATGCCCGTCTGTTTCTCTTCTCTTATTCTTTGTTGCTCCCCGATACCTTTCTCCTCTTTGGTGCTTTAATGCTTCTTTTCTCCTTCTTTCAAAAGCTTTCCTACCGCCCTCTCTACTCATTCAGGTTGGGGGAGTTTGGGTTTTTTTTGCCAGGGAGCTTTGACTATTTCATCACCTCTTCACCAAAATACCACCACTCCTTCTGGCCCTGAACGGCCCTGGGCTGAGAGCTGCGGGCCCTGCAGAGCCCGGCCAGCAAGCCGAGCGGCCTGATGGAACTTAGCGCCCCGGTTTGCTTTCCTTCGGTGCCGCAAGCCCTTGAAGCTTGGGGCCGGCGGGATCTCAGAGCCCGGGGAGGCAGGGTCCCCTTCGGTGTGAACTGCAGGACAAGAAGGACATTGTGGTGTGAAGGGGGAAACTGAGCAGGGTGACTTCGCAGAGAGCTTTGCCTATTTTGCGTGTCCTAAGAAAGGAAGATGGGTTAAGGGTGGAGCAAAAGGACAGAGAAAGTTCATACTTTGGACACTGACACCTAAACAGGCTTTGCAGAAAGCTTTCTGTCTCCCTCAGTCGCTGGAAAGGATACATATATTTTATATCTCTTCATTGCCTTCAGTTTTTTATTTTTAGTTTTTAAAATATATCTTTATTGATTTCAGAGAGAGAAAGGGAGAGGGAGAGAGAGATAGAAACATCAGCGATGAGAGAGTCACTGACTGGCTGCCTCCTGCACGCCCCCCACTGGGGATGGAGCCCGCAACCCGGGCCTGTGCCCTGCCCGGGAATCGAACCTCCATCCCCTGGATCCTGGGCTGACGCTCAGCAGCTGAGCCGCGCCCGGCCGGCCGTCTTCAGTTTCGTTCGACGTGGCAGCCGTCACCGCGGCCATCGCTCTGCAGGCCCTCACCCCCGCTCTCTGCAAGGCCTTCTGACATCCTCCACGTGAAGCGCACTAACAGAGCAGAGCGATTCAGGTAGATAAGACTATCTTTAGGGAAAGTTGGGAGGTAATTTATTATTAATAGAAGAGGTCCTTTCTGAAGAGATTGCTTCTCATCCTGCTCAGGGAGGTTAGATATTCTGGGTGTCCAATTAAATAAAATTATGCGTGTGTGTGTGTGTGCGTGTGTGTGTGTGTGTGTGTGTGTGTGTGTGTGGCAGAAGGAAGGGAGAGGCCAGAAGGAGCAGTGAGGAGCTATAGGAAAGATTAGCCCTCAAAT
Organism: Miniopterus schreibersii; assembly: GCF_964146895.1. Classification (NCBI taxonomy): domain Eukaryota; kingdom Metazoa; phylum Chordata; class Mammalia; order Chiroptera; family Miniopteridae; genus Miniopterus; species Miniopterus schreibersii. Next base: position 60,845,365 of record NC_138106.1, on the reverse strand, counting down.
ATGAAGCGAATTGAATAGTTTTGTTCCATCGCCTCTTTCACCCAGTACCTCTTTCTAACTATTCATAGGCGCTAAAGAAAAAAACGCCTCTATTCTATTTTTGTATTGAATCAAAGAAAAGAAAGTTTTCTAGTATCTCAAGGAAAATAATTCACACCAAGTGTGCTTGCTTTCCACCTACGCCCAGAGAACCACGATATTTTCTATTTGTTTCCTCCCAACAACAATGAAACATTCTCACTGGGAAAGTGGGGGGCGAGGAACGGGCTTTTAAAAAGTCACAGAATATGCTGAAGATAAGAAACGATTTCCCTGTAGATACAAAATAGAGGTCGAGAAGGGAGAAAAGCATTCCCCAGCCAATCCCGTTGATAAGGCACTGGCTGGAAGTTCTCTGCCTTTATATTTGAATCTGTATATAATAAACGTATCAGAATTTGTCACTCTGCAATTTACAGTAACTTGGAACGTATAATCAAGTATCTAGGTGTCTTTTTTTGGAGGAAATGACCTTCTGAATGTGTTGTGCTCTAGTTAGCCTCCTCTGGTTTTTGTGAAAACACCAAAGGTTCTTAAATGAAATTCCTTTTAAAAAATAAATGTGCTTGGATGCTCTCCTGATGTCTGTATCCCTCATAGCATGATGAACACCTATTAGGGTTTTGCAGTGGCGTTTTGAGTTTCAAATATTTTGCCTTGCTGCCACCATAAATGCATTCATACTTGGCAGACTATGTCCCAATTTTTCATTTGGGAGAGATGGTCGCTGAACTCATTCATATGTTTCCAAACAGATTTCCTTAGCTCTTACTGTCTGAAATGGAGATTGGACTATTCTTTGTGATGCACCTGCCATGGGCCAGGGTGACTGATGTCCTACATTCATTATCTTCTAAATGCTGAAAGATAGGTGCAGTTATTCCCATTGCACAGCTTGTGCAGCAGAGAGGCAGAGAGGCGGAGAAATGGACTGAAGATTATTCTGCCGGGAAGTCATGGTGCTAGGGTTTGAACCAGAACATTTGACTACAAAACCTCCGAGTTTCCCCCCCATTCTATCATTTTCTGCCTCAATCTCCTATACTTCCTGCTGGATTAAATATGAAACTTCAGCATAGGTGAGAAGTGTTCTAAAAATTAAATGTGTGAAGACTTCGTTAAGAACTTGAGGACTCAGGCCTCAATCCTAAATAGAGAAGACTCGCCATGCAATTTGTTTTAAGTTTGATAACCTTGTTACCAGCCTGTTATGTTTGTCAGCCTGCAGTCGTGTTTTAATTATCTGTTTATTAGTATAATATGTGTTTATCTTTCCTGCTGTCATCTGCTCAGTGTGACATAACATATTAGCTTTGCTCCATTAGTGAAGACTCTAGTACTCCACTTTCTCTGATGCCTTGAAGTTTTGTGCTTGGAGCTCTGCTCTGCAGCAGAGGCTGATGACTTAGAAGGAATTTAAAACCTTTCAGAGGCTCAGAGAGGTCCAGTAGTGAAACAGAAGTTCAAATAGAAACATTTTAGCTTAACAATTAGAATAGCACCTTGCTAAATCTCTGTTGTATTATTCTTGTACACAAGAATACAGTATGGGTTATGGTACAATGCCTTTAGTATTTTTTCCCTGTAGGTTGAGTTCCATCACAAACTGCTCTAAAATAGAGGAAAAATGTTTCTCCAATATGTTATATAAATATTGATGTTTTGCAGAATTTCCTGAATTGTATTAATCTATAGTCAAATGATATATATGTTCAGCAATAGAAAGGGCATAGCTTATTTCGCCTTTCTTTAGGCAAATGAATGGCAATAAATAAAATAGTATAATGTAATAAAATTACTTCTGAGTTCATGGGAGTAGTTAAAATGTACCGGTTGAATAGAAATGGTGTTTAAATCACTGTAAAAGTCCAAGTAGAATTTTCAAAACCATTTTTAGAGTGGAGATCTTAAATCTTTAATATCTGAGAGCTGGAAAATAATTAAAAATGTACAGGTATCTCATGCCCTCTAAGAGTAAATACCTTTAAGCAAGAAGAGAGCAAAAATTGATAAGTGAATTATTTAAGACAAAAGATCAGATTAGAATGTTATTTATAGCTAAAAAAGAATGTAGAAATTTTGTCATTTTTCTTCATGGTATAATATTGTCAGTTTAGTAAATGGGCCTAATGATAAGGTATATTTTATTTATTCTTTCCTAAATTCCCAGCCAGAAATCTCACATAACTATAACTGCTTTAATTTCCAACCATGCAGAGAAAAAGTCATTCTATCTTGCTGGAGAAAAGAAATTTTTTTTTTGCCTTAAAAATATGTTCTATAAATTAATTCATGTCTCTTCTTCTACATGCCAATTAATTTTTCTTCATTAATTAAAATCTGCTGGAGGTGACAAAGTAGCTGTGTGCTATAATTGGCCAATCAAGTTTAAATGCAAATGATTAAGTAGAATAAACATTAGCAGGATGGCAGGGAGAACCACATTTCCTCATGATCCTCTGGTGGAAAGCTGATGAGCTTTCTAGAGAGAACAGCTTACTCAAATGATCTGAGTTCAAGTATGGCTACCCCTCTCTTCTGCATTCTTCCTTATGCCACCTCTGTTTAATTCCAGCAATCCCCAGGGAGAACTACTGCTTTAAATTGGATTTTTAGAATTACTATGCTGATGAATACTGGTACCTAAAAATTACTTTAAAAATTAATATAGTATCTGCTATCATTTCTTATTTCAAATTACTTTACCAAACAAACACTTTGTTTTCAGAGCCTATTTGTAGAGAGTCAGTGAGCTGTGGATTGGCTTTTCTCACACAGTCTATTCAGGGTCCTCATTACACATTTCACTTAGGACTCATATCAGTGAAAATCTCCCAATTTATTTCTTCGATGCTATACTTGATTTACCAGCACAGTTTCCACATTAATTGACAGTAGAATTTCTTCTCCAGAATTCTACTCCCAATGCCAAGTGTGTGAATCATCACGAATATGCCATGAGAACAAATCTGCAATTATTCAAGCCAATTTCTTCTGACCAAGGGGAAAAAGTGTACTTCATTTTTGTTGTTGCTGTTGTTAAGTATAAACATGGTGCAAAGTTGTTACTAATAAGGAGCTAACAATCTGACTTTTCTAAAGTGACATTAATGGACTACTTGTATTTCATTATGTATGTTTATTAAAATGAAATATTATAACCTCAAGGTCCTCACTCCATTTTCCTTCTGTTTCAGTGCGGTTATTTGACCAGCAAGAGCATAAACTAAAAATTGTAATAAGCAACCATTTTCTTCCTACATTCAACTCCTACAGAGTATTAAATATCAAGTTACAGATGTCACTCACTTGAACACCAAAATCTTTGGTGTTAATTGTATTTAGTTGACAGTGAAGTATTTAGGGGGAATTGTAATAAGTTTTTCAGCCACACCATTACTTACAAGTGAACAATTTAGCCTAGCCTCCCTTGACCTGCTGTCAGAAAGCTGCAATTGAAATAACAAACTAATTATACTTTATATTAGGATGGGAGGAAACTACTGAAAAGCAAAAATTGCCATACTTCCTTAATATTAATATGCAAAGAATTACTAACTTTTCTCCTGGTTCCCCTCCCTCCCTCCCTCCCTCCCTCCCTCCCTCCCTTCCCCCCACTTCCTTTTTCTTGTCTCCCTTCTTCTCTCCTTTGCTTTTGTATTTTCCCTTTTGGAGTCTGTATTTTCAAGATACAGGTTGTGTGTGTGCTGGATAGTCATGTGACTTTTTTAAAATCAATATCTTTTTTTGACAGAATGTTTATTTTTTAAATTTTTTGGTTCTTTCCATTACAGTTTACAGTCAAGATTATTTTGTATTAGATTCAGGTGTACAGCATAGTGGTTAGACAATCATATACTTTACAAAGCGTTACCCCTGATAATACCGTTTTTGAAGTGTTTCATCTCTAACTTTAGAACCTCCAGAGAAAATACTGATATAACATTTACAGTTGAACAGTGGGAAAGGCAGTTGTTCTATTACATGCTTCATTGCATGTCATAGAACCTACACTTGAAAATACATTGTCTTCTTCATATCATTTGTGTCAGACTCTTCAAAACTCAATATTTTAAAAATACCGAGGTGATTTAGAACAAATGCATGGTGTGGTGGTAATAAGGAGAATATTGGATTGAGAATCGGCAGAGTTGTTTCCTTAAGTGAGCTCTGCCTTTAATACTAAAAATTCTCTAGTTATATGCTAGGTATCCCACAGTAAATAATCTCTGAGGTTATTTCGCATTCTAATGTACAATGTCTCTAAATTACTAGACATTCCCTTATAAAAGTAGTGGCAGAAACATTTCGTAGAGCCAGAGGCTTCTTATCTGCCAACCTCAACCATCCAGAGCCCAACCAAAAACCCATGGGAAATACAGAGGTTCTGAGCAGCCAAAAGAAATGCTGATACCCATGAACTGAACCTTATTCTGAAGGAAACTCCTTGGGGCCCTCACCCAGAGACTGTTTACTCTTTAAATAGAATCTCTTTTTAAGTTTGATTATCTTGTTTTCAAAGGCCTGGCACTTTGGTGGCAAATTGGAAAGGGACTGCAAGGCAATCACAAAATCGAGCAATACATGGGAAAGTGCTTGGTAGGCTCTGAAGTACTGTGCAAATGTGAGCTGTTAGCACGAGTGACAACTGATAGGAAGAGTGAGAGAAAAGATAAATTATTTCAAACAAAACCCAGAAATGTCTAAGTCCTGTTGGGGTGGGGCTGTTTAGTATACTGGCAAACAAATTTAATCGCTTTCGTAGTTCCCAAGATCCTCACTGAGTTATAGCAAAGAATATGCTTTATAACTGAGTTATCACAGAAAAGTTCATTTATAGCCTGAAAAATAGTGGGTTTAAGAGATGATGCAGTGGGAAGGTGCATTTTCAAATACTACAAAATGTTTGCTTTTGAAAGTATGCAATGTGGTACAAATGTTTTCCATGTAAAAGAATTAAAAATTAAAAACCTATGAGACATAGGGGTTATGTTTGAATTACCTAGAAAAGTACATCTAAATAATCTTGAATGTATAAAATATTACTGTAATTTTGAAATGTAGTTAATTTTGTATTATCCATAATGAAAGTAATTAAGATAAAATAATATTAATTCATTTTGTTCCATATTTAAACAAAATGATTCTATCTTGGTTCAGAATTTTTTGCAACATTGTTTCTTAACTCATGAGCTTATTATGATAGTACTATTGGAGAGATATAGAACAGGGCACATGCCAACACTCAAAACATATTACATGCTGAGGCAATGTTTTAAATATATATATATAAATGTTTTCTTGATTCTAGAGAGAGAGGAAGGGAGAGGGAGAGGGAGGGAGAGAGAGAGAAACATTGATCAGCTGCCTCCTGCATTTCCCCTACTGAGGATGGAGCCTGTAACCCAATCCGAGCATATGCCCTTGATCGGGAATTGAACCGGTGACCTCTCGGTGGATGGGACAAATGATCAACCAACTGAGCCACACTCTCCAGGGCATGAAAATTTTTAATAATTCTTAAATGATATTGGTACTCAGTCTAAAGAAAACCAAGTTACATCTAAAAATATTTATCAATTGATAATAGAGTTAGCCCCCAAACGTGTTTGTTCAATGTCAAGTTACTAAAATATTCACTGGAACCTATAACAGTAAATTAAGTTATAGAATGAGAAATATAACATTCTCTTTTGGTAAGCTTTTTCCAGTCCAGGCACAAATGTAATATGGCTTCAAATCCCAGCCAAGCATTAACTGGATGCTTTTCTCATATTGGGGAATGTGAGTCCTAGAATATTTAAGCCCTGTTTTATATCATATTATCCATGAATAAACTGAGGCCCAGGAAGGCAAGATTACAATGATTTAGAGGTAAAGAAGAGACAAGACCTCAGATTTCTAGACTCCTATGCCAGTGTTCTTTCAACTATGAATTCTAAAACTGATATTTTATCAAGATATCTTATCACCTGCCGCATAACATCAATAGCAGACATTTTAATAATAAAGACCTGGGGGACACGACAGTCCTTGATCTTAGGGGTTTGAGGCCATATTTTGGAAATCATTTCCAGGAGTTGGGGCATTTAAGGAGAGCACACAAAAACAACTGAATGGTGAATAGGAGAAAGGCCATTAGCAAGGCAGGTGCAGGTTAGTGGGATCGATTGAGCACAGATATCTCAATTACTCTTTTGTACAGCAGGGAAAGAAAAAAACAACAAAAAAACCACCAGCGGCTCCTAACTCCCGGCTACAAGTAACTTTCGACAGAGATATTTGAAAGATATATAAGTAATATTTTCCGCTCTATCCCTGTATTGAGCATCAAATGAAAGCAGAAATTCACTAGTAACTGAAGTTAGCAGCATAGAGCTTGGCAATTCCTTTGGTCACACTATCACTTGGGAACTGGAATGTTTAGACAATAATAGCGCAATGGCTTTGTACTTCATATCAGATCTTTGCGTGAGGTCCTTGATCCACTCGTGTGTGTTTTCAGAAACACTTGTGGAGTTCTGAAAGAATTCAGAAACGGCTCTAAAAAAGAAAAATTAGTGGTGACTAAACAGCACAATCTTTAGGTCGTCTTCTTTTACATTTCATGTTTGAGCTTTCTCTATCAAAGCTCTAATTGGTAAGCACAAAGTCTTTTTAAAAACCGATATTTTTAATGACTGTTTAAATATTCCAGCTTTAGGCTTTTCTCTTTCTGTAGCGTGTAGGGTTTACCATAAAGGGCTTGCATGTGTTAAAGCCAAAATGCCTGTTACATCAGCAATTTGAGTTTAGAAATCCGGGCACCTCACGCCACCAGAGTTAATATTTGCTTTGGACTGTTCTGCTTATTTAGTCTCAAGCTTTTCCAAAGAGCTAACACAAAACGGCAGCTTTCTTATTTGCCCAGCGAGTGTGTGATTTCACACATCGTGCACGACGCGCTCCTCCAGGGGCTGAGTGTTAGCTGTTCTCCACGAGAGCGTGTGCTCAGCCACGCTGGGAAATGCGAACTTCGCGGTGGCACCAGGCAGCGAAATTGCTGAAGCTCGTGTCAGTTGCACTTTGGAAGCATCTCCTGTTCATCACGCTTCCTCTGCTTCATCCCCCAGTCCTGTTGCACAATGATTGCATGACCTTCCGGACGCTTTAACTTCCTCACAGGTTTGCCTTCCCCTTGTCCCTTCTCCAGCTGGGGATCCTCCAGGCTGCTGCTCCAGAGAACTCCACTCCACTGCCATCCTTAAAATACGCCAAAGCCCTTTTATTGCCTTCTCATTCCTTACAGTATAAAGTCCAAATCTGCTCAGCTATTATTTAAGGGCTTTCAGAGTATCTCCCACAAGCTTCCCTTTCCAGCTGTATTTCCTCCCCCCGCCTCTCACATGCCCTAAATGTCAGCCACGGTGGCCGAGCATGAGCTTGACTTTTGCTCCTAGCGTTTCTTCTGCATGGAGTTTCTTGCATGTTCCTTCCCACTTGAATAAGTCCCCATCGTGAAAATTAATATGAATATCTTTTTTTCGGGTAAAGCCTTCTCCAATCTGTTCATCAGTCTCTCCTCTGTTCCTACGACATTTGACATATAATCTCTTTGATTCCATTTAATAAAAGCCAGGGGGACATAATAGCTAACACTTTTTGAGCTCTGTTGAGACATTTGACAGATGAAAGTTGTGTGTGTGTGTATATATATATATATATATAATTAATATATACATATTAATTTTTATTAAAAATTTTAAATGTTAAAAATTGTATATATTTTTAAAATTTTATTTATATTTAGTATATTTAAGGTGTGCAACATGGTGTTTTGATATATGCATACACTGTGAAATAATTATCACATTCAAGCTAATTTACATATCTATCACCTCACATATTTGCCCTTTGTGTGTAGGGGGACATAAGAACCTTGAGATCTACTCTTAGCAAATTTCAAGTATACCGTGCATTATTATTCATTGTGGTCACAATACTATACATTAGGCCTTCAGAACTTATTCATCTCATAAGTTAAAGTTGGTACCCTTTTACCAATGTCTTGCCATTTTCCCCACTACCCGCCCCCCCCAAATACATTCTACTCTCTGTTTCTGTAAGTTGTTGGGGTTTTTTGTTTTGTTTTGTTTTGTTTTGTTTTGTTTTATTTTTAGGTTACACCTATATGTGAGATTTGTATTTGTAAGTAGGTATTTGTCTTTCTGTGTATATAGCTTATTTCACTGAGCGTAATGTCTAGGTTCATCCATGTTGTCATAAATAGAAGGATTTCATCCTTTTGTGTTTTTTAAATGTGTTTTTATTGATTCGAGAGAGAGCGGAAGGGAGAGATAGACACATTGATGAAAGAGAAACATCATCAATCTGCTGCCTCCTGCATGATAGAGCTCAACCAAGTGAGCCACACTGCTGAGCTCCTTCTTTTTTTAAGGGTGAATAACATTCGTGTGTGTGCGTGCATGTGTGTGTGTGTGTGATTTTCTTTATTCACTCAACCATTGACAGACGCTTAGGTTGTTTGCATACCTTGGCTATTGTGAATAATGCTGCAATGACCATATGAATGCAAATATCCCTTTGATAGAGTGCTTTTATTTCCTTCGGATATATACCTAACGATGGTACAAGTAGGATTACTGGATCATATGGTAGTTTTTTGGGTTTTATTTGAGAACCTCTGTACTGTTTTGTTTTTTGTGTGTGTTTTTTTTAATGATGGTTGTACCCATTTACATTCCTATAAACAGTGAACAGGGGCTCCCTTTTCTCTACATCTTTGCCAATACTTGTCTTTTGACTTCTTGGTAATAGCCATTTTTGTAGGTCTGAGGTGGTATCTGGTGGTTTTGATTTATATTTTCCTGATGATTAGTGATGTTGAGCATCTTTTCATTCTAGCTAATATTTATTGAGCACTTCTTGTGCTCACAGTAATCCGATGGGCTTCATCCTGTTATTGCCTTCCATTTAATAGCTGAGGAACATGAGCACATATAAGTTAAATAACTCTCACCCCCTTATTAGTGGCAGGGCTTGAGTCATACTCATGCAGCCTGAGTCCAGATACCATGCTTTACCTGCTATGCTATGCTGCTAGTTGCATTTCATTTGCTTTGTCTTGTAGATTTTAATGTCCTTGGAATAGATAACTTCTATGTATTTGTATACCTACCAGAAATATAGTATCTGACATGTTATAACTAATCAATGGCTTTATGTCCAATATATTTGAATTCATATGAAATAAAATCCTTGGATAAAGGAAATTTGATTTTCCAAAGTTTATAGAAAATATTCCTAGGAAAAATTAGGAAATGCTTAGCACAGTTTAATAATAATAAAATTATTTGATACAAAGATGCACCCTGTGGTTCTTGATGTTACATATATCTTTTATTTTTTTTAAAAAATTCTTTTTATTGAATTATTGGAGTGACACTGATTAACAAAATTATACAGGTTTCAGCTGCACAATTCTATAACACATCATCTGTACACCATATTGTATGTTCACCACCCCAAGTTAAGTCTCCTATCACCATTAATCCCCCTATATTCTCCTCTACCTCCTTCTACCCCCCTCCCCTCAGCAATTACATAAAAAAATATTGGATAAATGTTTAACCCTTATTTATATAGCCTATTCTTCAGGCATATGAGATTTTTCTTTTTCAACAGGTTGCACTGGCTTTCTATATACATCATCATAAATTGGCTTAGAACTACAAAGGTTTTAGAATAAATAGCACACTTGTATAATGACATCTTTCTGAAGTCCATGTGTATCAGTTGTTTTCATTAACCATGTGTTTCCCATGAGAGACTGTTAGGTAAGGTACTATGTTGGAAATTTCCTTTGTAGAATAGCTTCCCGTTTTTAAAATTAAAGGTAAGAATCAATGGACTCCTGAATAACAACCTCTAAAGCCATACTGATCACCTAGAAGGTATTTAATATATACTTATTGATTGAACATGTACCAATAGTCATATTTGTATGTTGAAGCTGCCTGCAATTCTAAAAAGGTAAAGAAGAAAATATTTTCACCTTGATTCCAAAGATGTTCTTTATCATCTATACAATATATGCAGAGAGGCAGAATTATGGTTGAAAAACGTGCCTTGATTGCATACTCTTGTAGGACTCTTAAGAAGGAACTAGTTTGAAAATTGCCATTGGATTTTCAGACAGTGACAGTCTAAACATTTCAGTCTTTTTTATCTGGTTTGTTTGTTTTTTAAGTTATCACTTCCTGGGGGGAAGCTTTTGGAGTTCTTGCCGTTATAGAACTTTAAGGAGATTCCTAAACAAAAGCCATGGTAGAATCTGAAACCTTGCTGAAACTCCTAGAGCTCATCTCTGTAACCTGCAACTCTTTTAATGTGTAGGAAGAGTGAACTTTTTTCAACCTTAATGACACTATTGTCTTTAAAAGATGTTAAAAATAGCAGAGCCAAAGAAGGAATAATATTCAGTTTAGGGGAATTTTGAGTGTCATTATCTCAAAGACATTGTCTCTTTTAAATGGAAAGGTGAACCAAATGTATTAACACCTCCATGCAACTGGGAGTATGCGGGAAACATAATCATAAAACAGCACTTGCTGGGCTTCAGCTCAGCCCTCAGGACACTCAGCTCGGCTGAGGCCTTGGCTGTCAGTACCTCCTGAGACCTGCCTGGGGACACGCCTTCCCTGGTGGATGCCAAACTTTCCCTGAAAGGTTTTTATGTCCTCTCCTCCGTAATCAAGGAAATTAGATCACATTACCTAAATATAGAATATGTTCCACAGACTGAAGAAAGTTGTGGCATCAATTTTTTAAAAATTATAGGGTACTTTTATGTGCTTTAGGTTTAGAGGAAAATTGAAAGGAGGGTTCCCATGTACTCCTTCAACAGTTCCCTCCACCAGTTTCCCTTTTATTGACATTAGTATGGTGTAATTGTGAGAATTGTTGAGCCAATATTGATACATTATTATTATTATTAACAAAAGTCTATAATTAGTATTAGGTTTCCCTCTTTGTGTTGTACACATAATGGGTGTTGAAAAATGTACAATGACTTGTATCCACCATTCTAGTACAATTTCACTGCCCTAAAAATTTCCTGTATTCCGCTTTCTCTTTCCTCCCTCCCGCTCTCCGCTTGAACCCCTGGCAGCCACTGATCCTTTTAGCGGCTCCATAGTTTTGCCTTTTCTATAATGGCATTCAGTTGGATCAATACAGTGTGTAGCCTTTTCAGACTGGGTTCGTTCACTTAGCAATAGGCATATAAGGTTCCTTTGTGTCTTTCCATGGCTTGATAGCTCATTTCCTTTTGGTGTTGAATAATATTCCATTGTATGGCTGTACCACAGTTGGTGTATCTACTGAAGGACGTCTTGGTTGCTTCCAAAATTTGGCAATTACGAGTAAAACTGCTATAACATTCATGTGCAGGTTTTTGTATGAGCTTAAATTTTTATCTCACTTAAAAGTTGTAGTTGTGAAAAGTATTTTGATGGAAAGGAGAGACATGGGTTTTAAAATTAGAAAGACTTGATTTGAATCCCAACCTTTTCATTTTATTCATTTAATAAAATGTTCTCGGCAGTCTAGATCTCTACTCTACTGTAAAGAGCCTTAGTATACTTCTGGTTCTGTATTTGAAAGATGCCTACTTCCTCAGTTATTTATTGTTTTTTATGTTCTTTTGAAAATTAGATGAGTTATCATGGAAAGGAGTTAGTGTGTCTGGGAACAGATGTTCAATTACTACATAGCAGCCCATTGACAGATAGGTGGTCAAATATGTTAGTTTATTTTTTTGTAGTCCCTCCAATCTACAGGGTTCGTTTGTTTTTTAAATATCTAAGTCTAAACGTGGAAAACATTATAACACTTTTCAAGCAATATTCCTAAATTGGCCATCATATAAAATGAAATATGAACATGTAATAATTTTATATATATTAATAGTGATGAGAATTGGACTTAGTTGAGAATTAATTTTGAGTCCTGGTTCTACCACATACTGGCTTAGTGATGATGGAATCGTCTCTGAGCTTTGCAGGGCGAACAGTGTCTTATCAGTAAAATGAAGTATCATAGTATTTGTTCACATACAGGACTTTGTGAGCCCAAATACAAAAACGTACAGTGTATATAAAAGAGTATTGTGAACTCTAAAGTACCATAAAAAGTCCATTACTATTATTATCATTGCTCTGCTATAGTATTTGTTTTTAATTTAACTAACCCTTTACTAAATCAAAGTGTAGTAATTTTTCATGATGTTCATATTGAAATCCTAGTCTATTAATATCAGGGGAGGGTAAATATAGTTACGTTCTGCCTAAATTTCTCCATGTGTTAGGCAGGAGCCTCTGACAACAGATGCCAAAGTGGATTAAACACGCAAGGGTTGTATTAGAGGAAACACTAATGTTAGAGAAAAATGAGGAGGGAGCTGGTGAGCTGAGGGAACTGTCGGACTGCAATGTGAATCTGACCCTGAGGAACGGAGGTTCCGTGGACATGTCCTAAGTTGTCGTGCAGTCTGAGGGACGCTCTTCAGGAAGTTGGGAGTCCTTGACTATAGTCAGACCTCAGAGGAGTCCCTTGTCTCCCAGAACCTTGCATGCTGTGCTCAATTGTGAGCGGGGAACAGCCAGTATAAAGTGTGGCCTTAGCCCGGCCGGGTGTGGCTCAGCAGTTGAGCATCGACCTAGGATCCAGGAGATCAAGGTTCGATTCCCGGTCAGGGCCCATGCCCGGGCTGCGGGCTCGATCCCCAGTCGGGGGCGTGCAGGAGGCAGCCGATCAGTGACTCTCTCATCATTGATGTTTCAACGCTCTCTCTCCCTCTCCCTTCCTCTCTCTGAAATCAATAAAGATATAATAAAAATAAAAAAAAGAAGAGCAAGTGTGGTCTTAGTATGAACTTGGTGATGGATATTAGAGTGTCTCAGTTGGGGTCCTTGGAAAGTTACATTCTCTGCAGTTGGGGGCTATGAGGTACATTTTCATGTCCATCAAACCTCACAAACCTTTTTTCCTTCGAATAATAAAGAAGAGGAAGCATTAATTTAGTTAATGTTTAAATGAGGTTGAGAAGCAGAAGCAGGTGAGATATGAGGCAAACTTTAGCAAGCACGGAAAACCAGATGCAGGTACTTTCCTCAGGAGGGGTGTACCTGTGGAGAGTTTAATAACACTGTTCACGTGCTTGGGTTCCTGTGTGATCATAGCCTACAGAAGATCCATTTTCCTGTGGAACGAACCCATTTTCCTTACCTAGTTTCTTTCCATACCTGTCCATGAGAGCTAGCTTTCCAAAATTCTTCTGTGATGCAGCAAACCATTTTCTAAATTAAAGCATAAATATGTCACATTTCATTTATTTACTTTTTAATATATATTATTGACAATATTACTGATGTCCCCCATGCCCCTCCCTTTGCCCCCCTCCACCTGGCCCCACCCCAGGCCTTCACCCCACGACTGTCTGTGTCCATGGACTATGCATACACGCATGTAAGTTCTTTGGTTAAGTTCCAGTTGGCCTCTGGTACTATGAAATGGAGCACTCAGAGTTAAAGTCTTTGGGAGTAAGGGACAGTTTCAAAGCTGGAGACAACTTCAGTTTCAGATTTCACAAGATCTTTAGAACGTGCCGTCACTCTGACACCCTTAGAAATGATAAAACTGCCTTTCAATACAGCTTTCTTTATTTCTCATCACTACCCGTCGCCTTCCTAAATCATCTTGTTCTCTTTCCCACTTTTCCTCCCACTCTTCATTAAGAATGACTGTTAGGGAGAATGGAATATATAAAAAAGTTATTGTTAATATTAATAGATGACACAGTCGTGTCTCAGAGTTCGTGCATTCCATCGTTGCTTCACTGAGCTGTCACAGTGGACGAGCTACCGTGGGTGCTGTTTTCCGTGCTTACCTGGTCTTTGAGGTGACACAAGATCTTTAAAGTCTGTAAGATGATTTCAGTTTCATATAACATATTATGTTGATTTCCTAGATGGAACTGTTTTTTACTTTTAAATTTTTATATTTTCTGTGGTTGTCTTCTCTTTCAAAAATGTTATTTTGGAAAATGTTTCTATTTCTTCTTTTCCCTCAAAACTAGAAAACTAGATTTTATGGTAAGCTGAGTTTAGTTCTTAAAAAAAGGGAAAATGCCGTAGAGAGCCATCATTTTCTTCCTATGACCTTAAATTATATTACAACGCCTCTGGGGAGTTGTCAATTAAAAGCATGGAATTTACACAAATCTCAGTCTCGGAAACCAGCCAGCAATCTGTACCGAATATGTGGGAAAACCTATTAAATAGCTTTTTAACCTTTATTACTTACTGTGTTTGATTGAAATCTATATCCTCAGGAGACATAGGCAATGCTAATTGGGATTCATGTGAAAAAAAAGAGCAAAAACCTATTTCAACCTATGTAAACATTTTCTGGTACCTAGTTAACACTTAATATGGAATATACCAGAAGTGAACATACTGGAAAAGATCATTCAACCCAAAAGCAGAAATTTACTACTCCGCTCATTCAAGAGCCTTAACAATTCATTTGCTGTCGCTGGTAATTCACTACCTCAATGATAAATTAAAATTCTCTAATGTGGTTGAATATTACTTTAAATGGTAAAATAATACAATTAGCACATGTTGTTATTAACTGTAGCTTTCTGTGAAAACAATGATGACCTTGTTAGCTAGAAGTCTTTGTGATATATCTTTCCTAAGACATTTTGAGAAATCATAAAACTATTTGAAATTTGTTGTGTGGGGATTTGGGAGTGTTATCAGGACAGCTTTGATTTTCTCAAATCAAGAGGTCTTTTAGTTGTTACACCATTAAATTACTTGCAGAAAACAAATTTAATAATGTCACAGTAACTATGAACTCTTTCTGAAGGCAGACTCTAGTCTCAATTCCAAAAGTTTCCATTACTTCAGATGATGCAATTAAGGTCCTTTTTGAAGTGTTGTGCCTGCTATCCTGTCAATAGTGTTTTCAAGAAAACAGTACAGTTTTTGTTCTTGCTAAAAATAATTGAACTGTACTCACAATTTCAGTACAGTTTACGTCAAAATGCACAGGAAAATGTAAGTTTCACATTCACATACAGCTGATTCCCTTAAATAGTTAAACCTGGACTTTCATGCTTAGAAAATATCCAGAGCAATGGAGCACAGATGTATTCACTTCCCTTTGCATTATTTTAACCCGCAGAGTGTTCAAATACTGGTCTTTTGCTAAGCTAGTTCCCAGTTGAAGTCCTCAGGATCTGGATACAGGCAATGCAAGGAAGGGGAGCAGAAGGAAAATAATATTTTACTTATTATTTCCCTTGTATTGCCTTATATTGACTAATTGAGTGGAGGACAATTATGATTCTCCTTATATGAGCATCTTAAAAAAACAGCATCAATTCCTAGATAATTAGGAGAAGTATGACAATAGACAATAGTCAATTTTATGAACTTCAACTGACATAAGTTATTAACTACCTAATTTTTTTCTTTTTTATAATAAGCAAACTATGTAGTATAAAGGAAGTTATATTTAAACAGTCTCCCATTTAGTCTTCTTCACTGTGAAAATCTAAAGTAAAATATAAAATATTGTCCTTTGCATATACAAAATTTAAAATTTTTGCTTCAGTGTTCACCCTGTCTCCCCTTTACTTCCCATGAACACACACACACACACACACACACACACAGAGCATTAAGTGTTTTTATTTAAATTGGTCCCTGCAAAGAGACCAGAGTTTTGGCATGTTGGCACAGACCCCATAGCCTAGTCAAAAATTCATCACCGAGGAATGATGACATGGTAAACACAGAGTTCAATTGTGGGACAAATGTGTGGGAATCCCAGTCTCATCGTTAGAACAAAGAATGTGAGGAGAGTTGCCAAAGAAACCTTCAAGCCTGGTGCTTTTAGTGACATTTCAAAAAGTCTGTATCTGTGCACTTTTTTGCCTGGTTGTTATATTCCATTAAAATTTTTTTAAAGTAAAAGTAGCTTTTTTTGAACAATTTTGAGATACTGGCTTCTAATCACCATAGTACCCCTCACCCTCACCTTGTTAGATTCTCTAGAATTTCAAAATATAGCACATGGCTTTCTGGACTGCTGAATGCAGAGAAAAGAACATGAGTATAAGAGTATGTTCTTGAGAATTCTTTTCTATATAGTGCAGTGGGGCTTTATTTTACCCATCATTATTGAGCTCCTGCAAATGGTGCTACAACAGATTTCAAAATGAGTAAAACGTAGGCTTTTAAACACACACACACACAGGCACGTACATGTAATTTAAAGTCCATGGGAGTAGGATTATCTGGTGTTGTTTATTTATTTATTTATTTATCCCTGCTGAACTTCCCAACCTGGAACAGGGATTGGCACAAAGTAGGCACTCAGTAGTCAATGAATGAATTAATGAATGAGTGAATGATAAAAAATTGTAAACACTTATACAGAGAAAAAAGAAGCAATATATTTGGCTCTCAGCTCTTTGCAATGGGTTCATGTATAATATGGTGGGGATATACACTTTATTTTATTATTGCCATGTTAATGCACATTTAGGTTACCCCAGTTTTTTAGTATTCAAAATAATGCTGTATTATCTTTGTATACAGTTGTGCACTTGTGCAGGATAGATTCTCAGTGGTAGAATGACTGGATTGAAGGGTATTAGCCTTTTAAAATTGGTTGGGACCATCAAATTGTGCTTCTATAAGTGCTATTCAATTTAGAATGAACCTTAAATGTTTTATTTTTAATCAGTGTTCCCTTTGACAATTTGATGGAAGTTTTGAATTCTCTTTATATAAAAACAAATGTTTTTATGCCACAGATTTTTTGGGCCTTTTAAATTACTTTAGGGGAATCATCAGTACCCTGAAGTTCATTTATTGGACCTCAAGTTGAGAAATTCTAACAAGCACAGTAGAATCTACACATTTGCTGATTTAAAATTTATGTGGCATCTCTCAAAGAATAAAAATAAGCATCTATGACTTAAATCAATTCTGTTGCTTTAAAAAAAAATTCTATATAGAATTTTTGCTTATAATTTAATGTAGCCCCAAAAGGAGCCCAAATGCTAGTGTTGATGGTGAAAGAAAAGAGAAAGTAAAGAGATCAAACAGTTTATTGCATTTAATTAGGGAAATTTTATATGTATTTATGAATTTGGAGAAACTACCAGTCTTAGGACATATTCCTTATGAAGGACAAAGATTTACTATGTAGAAAATGGAGTTTGCCTTAAAAGAGGAGACCAAGTGTCACTCAGTGCCTCTACATGGTCCCTGGCTATGCTATTCTGGTGACATAGCTCTTATCTTCCCATCTACAGAAACATTGATTAATGTACAAGAGAAATGAAATTTCTCCAAGAAGCTTTTGCCAGTTCCTCAAGCTCATTGCTGGGATTCCTCTCTGTGCATTCTGCAGCACTTAGTTAACCTATTAAGCAGCGCATACAAATTCCATCATGTTCCTGGAGGAACAGGCCTCGCTATTATTATGTGTTTTCTCTGCAAAGAACACCTAGCAATGTGCCTGAAGTAGGTGCTCAATAAGTAGATGATGCATGAAGGTATAAATAAGTGATTTTTTGAGATAGGCCTTAAGGATATACAGAAATTCAGCCAGAACCTAAGGAACAATGATAAAATGAAGGAGAGATGGGGCAAAGCCTAAACTAATTGGGAAGCATCGTGACTTATCTGGCCTCATAAATCATCCCATGCTTATAGTATAATGAGCTATGGGGAAATGGCAAATTGAGAAAATAGTTTTCAGCACTCTAGTGCAAATACTGATACTCTGTTTTAAAATTGGCATTGTTTTTATAATCTCCTTTGTAAGACATAATATGGACTCTTAAATTGACCTATACTTTTTAAATAATTAAACATTTTGAATACCAAACTTAGAAAGGGGTAAAGAGCACATATTTTATATTTTAAAATATATTTCTGTGTACCAGCAGTATTTTATAATTTAATAAGATGGCCCTTTTCCCTCTAAATGCTGTTCCACAATGGCCTCACCATTGTATGTAAAGATATAATGTAATGCATTTATAGAATTGTAGGAACTGATGAGAGAAAGAGACAGGAAGGATTACTGATTTCCTTATTTTCAGGGATTGTACCATCAATACCTACTTTATAGTATGTAACCCTTTGAAAGGCAATGCAGAAAGTAAATGTTAAACAAATGTATCCCTACTTCAGATTCAGCAAAGGTACACCTTAGCCCCCAACTAAGTTTATTGAAAGGAAACTGAAAAAGGGAAAGAAAGGAGAAAAACGTTTTTCTCTATTTCTCAAAATAACATTAGGTTTCATCAGCTAATGTTCTCCCATCTGCCATCCATTGCACATTACTTGGGAATTACAGGACCTCCTAGCACATGCACACACACAGAGTCTTATTTGTTTTATATCACATGACCTTGACAAAAGTCTTAAACTCTTGTTTAATGCAATAAAGTATGGGAAGAAATGTGAGATAACTTTGTGTCATTGAATCATAAAATCACAGGTTTGGAAGATACTTTAAAGCCATCTACTTCCCCCTCTATCAACAGAACTATGATATATTATCATATTAAATAAAATGTCATGTGGATAGTTTAGAAAGTACATACAGCATGTGTAATTTGTGTTTGATTGTGGCACATGAGTTAGACTTGTTAGACAGAATGTTTCTTGACGTTTCTGTAAAGAGATTGAATCTCAAATTCCTAGAGTCAGGAATCAATGCCCCTTTAATATAAGATGTTTTGTGAGGAGAACAAATTTGAATTTGATAATAATAAGTTATTATGGGCCATTTCTGGATCCATCCCTTCATTCATATTCAGTCCTGCTCAATATTATTTAGTCCTACGCTAAGATTCTATTTTGTAACAAAGATCCCTTTACTGGAAACCTCAGTTTTATTGAATGAAGGAGGCCAATGGTTGAAAGTCAAAACCAGTGGTTCTCAGCTAGACTGGAGTTTGGGGGCTGGGGCATTTCCTCTCAGGGCACATTTGTCATTTGTGAAGATTTTCTTCTTGTCATAACTGGGGAAGGGTACTATTGGCATCTGATGGGCCATCTGATGGGGACTGTCCTGTGTATGTTCCACATACACAGGACAGTCCCCCAAGATAAATATTTATTCAACCCAAATGTCAGTGGTGATGCGGTTGAGAAACACTGCTATAAACTGATGTAACAAAATATTTACATGTTTTAGTCGAGTTGTACATATCTTAATTTGCTAATAAAGCATATAGAGACACTAGCATGTTTACCTGTCACAGTCATCAAATAAATGTGAAAGTAACTTCTAAAAATAACTTTCTTATTTCTACTTACTTCCTCCCCAACAATACATTTGCACAAACTAATTAAAATTTCTGTTGAACTTGGAGTTATTTCTTATAAGCTCTGAGCCAATTGTATTTTATTGCCTGAGATTCTATATGTCAGAATTATTTGGTCAGGAGATTTTTCTTATGCTGTGATTTTCCCATGTATTTCACCAAATTCTCCTATGTAGCTTTTCCAGTTATATTGTTCTTTATCTTTAGTCAATAACTCTTCATAAAAAATACTTAAGTAATTACACACAGCTTTTCAAATATAACATGTTTTTATATCTTATTTTATGTCAGGACATTTTGATAGAAACAGTAGTATTAATAATTTATAACAATATTTTAAATTTATAGAACATATTGAATACAGAGGTTTCTAGCCCATTTTAAAGTATCTTATAATATATGCATATACACATAGATATAACATGTATCACATAGAAATGCACATGCTTGTGCACACACAAATTTCTTCTGTATTTTATATTTAACCTCTTTGAGGAAGGACATCATAGGCATTCTATATTTGCAATAAAGTCCAATAATCTCTATACTACAAAACTATGAATAATTTAACCAACTAATATTACAGGGAGAAAATTGCAGAGGCATTCTAGTAAGCTAAATTTAATTCAGACTTGGCAATCCAAAGATAAAATCTCTTCTTCGAAAAGTATAAACAGAATCATTTGTGTTGACAGTTCCTTTGAGCCTCACTGGAACTTCATCATCTCAAAAACTGAGACATCTTTAGAAATCAGGATTCCGGTTCATCACCAAATCACAGTTGTCTTTGTAGCCCTTCATCCCTAAGGAGTTAGAGAGATTAGCTTTCTCCCAGGTTCAAACATTTACTCCCCGTGTCAGGTGAACCTGGAAGTCAGTATACTCTTACCAGAAGAGGAAGGCTGATGATTATAACAAACTTGAAAATTATTTTTAAAATCATCATGATCGTGGACCCCAATTCCACCCTACTGATTGTCATTCATTCCGCCCGAAGTCTGTGGACCAGCGCTCCTGTCTGTAACTGTTGGCCTTTTACCTACTGGCCTCATTCATGTCACATGTCATATTTTCCTTATGTTTGTTAGGCTCTAAAGAGTCCTGTGCTGGCTAATTTTGGATGTCAAGCTGTCATTAAAAGGCCCAATGCATGAATTTTCAAATAATTTTAAATTATCTTTGCTTTAAATGATCGTGGTGGTCATCATTACAAATAAGGAAAAGGTGTTTCATAGGATCAATTGAAAATCACAGAGCACAAATAATCCTTAATTTTTCTTGATAGGGAAAGGGAGGGATGTTTTCTGTAGTTTCATCCATGAACTCCTACAAAAATGTTTGCTTTGTGCTGTTTCTCTTCAAAGAAGAGAGTGCCATCCTAGCAGAAATCTATGTTTTCTATGCATCAGAAATAATTTATGACAGCCTCGAGAGTACATGGTAGGAATAAGAATTCTCACATTCCCAGTGTTGTCAATTACTTCCTGATTTTCAAAGGTTAATTTGATAACAAAAATGGAAAGGACTCCACAAAGTTCAAATGAGAAATTGCCTTATTAGATGCCCTTTTGATTCCAGGAGCTGCTCCTGGGGATGCAGGGACTAAACATATATGGTGCCTTCCCCATCGTAACTTCGCTTTCGTCACTAAGACACTACAGACTTGAAATTCCTAGAGCTTTAAAATGTTTAATAAAATTTGTATGTGTTTATAAAGTTTTTAGGGAAGGTAAAAGAAAAATAGTCTGTAAGAAAGCGTGAAGCATTAAATTTTTGGAAAAGGAATTTTCTTATTTCTCTGTATACCTGGCAAAGGATTCACCTCGTTGGTACCTAAGCTCTGTAAGTTGTTTGCACTTCTTGACCAACCATGGGAGCATCTTTAGTTGTCAAAAGATGTGCTGTCATAATGATAAGAGATCATTAGAGGCGCGTGTCCTGCCATAACCTAAGGTATAGGTCCAGATTATGTTAGAGTTATTACATATTCAAGCACCTTGCTATATACTGAAGAAAAAACAAAACATTAAATCACAAAATGGTTTCCTTCGCTTGGCATACCTTTCCCTGGTTAGTGCATAAACAAGCCTTAAAATACAAGATAAAAGGTCCATATTTAGAAGCTAAAGCATTGTAGAAAATGAGTATTGTATTGTGAAATAAAGCAATTTCTTAACTCCAATTAGTTTACATGTCTTCAACCACATATATAAACCCTCACAATTTTTATTTTAATTAAACTGAAGAGATCATCTCTTCATTTACAGGCTTATACTTTTTGATAGTTTGAAGTTAAAAGGAGTTAAAGTTACAACATGGGAAAGAGTAAACAATTCAGAAGTTATTGAGGTAATTTTTTATTTTAACACTGAAAGTACAATAAACAATTTTAGTAAACTTCTTGTCTCCAGTAGCAAGTGAAAACCACATTCTCATGGGTTATACCTTGTATTCTTTATTTTAACAATGTTAAAAATGCTGGAAACTAGTTGTTATGTGACACAAATACATAAAATTTGTGTTCTTTGTAATGTTTTTTTCCACTGGAGCAAAATTGCTTTAAAGGGAAATAGCTTCCTCAACTGATAGAATTTTAAAATAGGTATTTTATTACTTTTTTCTTTCTTTACAAAGGTTCATGATTTTTATCCCAATATGAAATTTTGTGTGTGTTGTGATTGGTGGGCAATGGTTAAATATGGTATCTTATTTATGCGTTGCAAATTGCCTTAGCTTTGCACTTTAGCACCACCTGGTGGACAAAATATCATTTTTTTCTCTACAGTTAAATGTAGTCCTTTCACTCTATGTCATATCTTAATTATAAAAGTATTTAATCTTAAGAACCACTGTAAACAATATGAAGTAAAAGAAAAAAATCTGAGACGTTTCCTAAGTACTATTGACCAGTTAAGTGTCTGAGTTTTTTAAAACTTCATGAATATATATGGATTTGAATAGTCTATTACATATGCAAAATGTGTGGGGTTTTTATACATTTTAATTTTTTATCATTTACATATTTTTATTGATAAATAAATAATTTAATTTAAACTAAGAAGTTTTCAGTGCATTATTTGCAAATTATGGTTATAAGTTAGATTGTTTACACTTTGTAAATACTTTATAGAGAATTTTCATAGAACACATTCTTATTGTGATGATAGTTTATGTACAATTAAAATTAAAACTAGTATTTTAACCACTAATACTATAAGCCATTTTCATGCTTATTTTTCTACTTATAATTAAAACTTAGTGTGGCCTTGTATCTATTAGTACTTAGTTTTTAATACTTCAAAAATTTTTCCAGAAGATAAATATGATGATATTTCCAAGTGAAAAACACAATTAAATTTAAATTTAGTTCTGATAATTTGATACATGTTTATCTTTGTATAGTTCCACATTTCTGTGAAATATAGTGAATGTTTTTCCTTGAAATACAGAGAAAATAACCTTCAGATTTCACTTTTTTTTGGAATACACTAATATATACTCCCTGATAAAATTAGGGGAGGGGCTGTAAATTTTAATTGTGTGATATTCACAGGCTTAGTAGCTAAATAAGAGCTGATGATATTTAGATAGTAAATATGTTCTAGCTTCACACTTTTAGTATGTCATTTAAGATAGAATTATAATAAATAATCTTCATTAAGATAGGCATCTTAAACTGAAGTTATTTATAGTAGCCCTTCGCCCATTCATGGTTTCACTTTCTGAGATTTTGGTCACCCATGGACAACAGAGGTGAGAAAATATTAAAGGGAAAATTCCAGAAATAAAGAATTCATAAGTTAAAATGAGCACCATTCTAAGTAGTATGATGAAATCTTATGCTATCCTGCTCTGTTCTATTTTATTGTTAGTTATTACTGTTAATCTCTTATTGTGCTTAATTTAGAAATTAAACTTTATTGTAGGTAGTTTACAGTTGATCATATGGAACAATATACAATAACAAATAATAATACAAGGATAAATTCCGTGTTTCCTGTACTCACAACTGTAAACTTACTTTTGCCCCACCCTGTATATATATGTAGGACAAAAACATAGTACATTTAGGGTTTGGTACTATCATTAGTTTTAGGCATCCCTGGCAGTCTGGGAATGCATCCCTGTGGATAAGGCAGACTACTGTACTTTGTTACTTCAAGAAAATACTTAAACTCTTCCCTGTCTTTCCCCCCTTTTTCCTAAGGCCTTGGATTGTATACTGTAAATTCAGCGTATGGAGATACCATTAGCATGCCTTGCCGACTCGACGTACCTCAGAATCTCATGTTTGGCAAATGGAAATATGTAAGTGCAACCTCCCTTGGATTTGATTAATTGCCTCTAGTTTTTTAAATAAAAGTTCTTCCGTGAATGCCTGTGAATCTCAACTGACCATATTGGCAATATTCAACTGTGGTGCAAACGTAAGAAGGCAGAATTCATGTGTTGAGTATGTAAAAAGAATAATTCCTAAGCCTTACATAACAAATGCTGTTTTAAGATAAATCCAATAAACACCTGATTCTTAAATCATCGTAGTCTGGAAAATTCAACCTCGAGTGTTAGAGGCCGAAGAAAAGACAGAGTTCCAGAGTAAAATGAGTGGAGTACAGGCTAGAGCTTAGTGGAGGACAGACCTGCTTCTGCTTAGTGTGGCTGCTGCGAAGGCCGGATGCACCAGTAGCCAGCATAGCCGAATATTCACGGAAAATTAATCATCCATATTAGAAGTTCATTTCTGATTCTCTAGTCTTAGAACTATATTGATGCGGTAGGTCCTCTTTACATTTGACTCTGTTGATTTTATCTACTTCTTGCAGATATTTTTTTGAATAGCAAGGTACAGATGGGTCTGGAAATGGAGGGTCGATGTGGAGTGGCTCGGTAACATCAACTGACAAAGTGTCTCAATTTCATTACCAGAGCCAACAAAAGGTGTTCTATGGGGCGTGATTTTCCAGTGCTGCATCACATGAGACCCATGGTAGTCTGCACGCTTAAAATAGGCCTATGTTTCCTTGAACATAAAGGCAAATGTTCCCCAGGTCCTTGAAATACTGAAAGATATTTGAATAGGAAAATGATCTGATGGTCAAGTAATTTTTGAAGTTCCCTATTGCAACACTTCTCAGAGCCTTCCTATGTTAAGGTGCATTATGAGTTGTCTGAGTTTGATATATTTCTTAGGTTTTTTTTAACCGTACAACTCTTCCCCCTCAGATATCTGCAAACATAAACATTCTACAGAACACACTTTGGGAAATGTGGGCAGTGTGCTTAAGGCTGCACCCAGAGAGTGGGACGACACGCGCTGTTAAAATATGGCTTCTGAAGTGGGACCAGCGTGTTCCACCACACACTCACTGTGGGACTCTGCACAGCGAACTAATCCCCATTTTCTCATCGACAAAATGAGAGGATAAGAATAGCCTTCCATGCAGTGTTGTGAGGGTTACATGAAGTAACGCATGTCAGAACAGTTACGTGGTGCTTGGCATGTGATAGTTGCATGAAAAATGCCAGCTGCTGTGGCTGTGGGGCTGCGAAGCTGAAACACTCTGTGTGAGGGGCGTGCGAGGCGAGCAAGGAATGAGGCCACGTGGCACTTCTCCGTGCTCGCCGCCTGTTAGCCAGCTCACGTTGAAAGGTTTCTGGTTTCCTGTAAAAGTGGACGTATGAAGTTGAGGCCTGTGAGAACAGAGTCTTTTTGCACCCCTAGAAGCCCTACGGTCTGGAGACTACCACATAATTCACCTGTGGAGTCAAATTTACTGCCAAAATAAGTGGAACACAGATGGCGAATGGAAGCTTCCGTGATCGCAGACTTTTCTGAGGATAACCCAGAGAATAATTTTCACCTAAACGGAACTGGCACAATGATAGTGGAAACAAACAATAATGGCAATTTTCAAATTGTTAATTTCGTAAAAAGCTTCAGCTATAAACTGATGAGATGCATTTGATGTACCATGTGCTCTAAAAACTGTTGATTTGCAGGCATAGTGTACAAGCTCTAATTTAATGTAAACTGGAGGACAAATGGCAGGTTTGGA
The DNA here is from genome assembly GCF_964146895.1 of Miniopterus schreibersii. Lineage (NCBI taxonomy): Eukaryota > Metazoa > Chordata > Mammalia > Chiroptera > Miniopteridae > Miniopterus > Miniopterus schreibersii. The sequence continues at coordinate 60,819,847 of NC_138106.1, read as the reverse complement.
AAGAGTGAAAGGGAGCAAGCATTGAGGAAGGATGGAGCACCCGTCCCCTACTGCATGGCAGTCTCCCAATGAGTGAGCCCCCCTTTGCACTGTGCTCCCCTTCGCACCCCTCTCTTCCCACCTCTTCACAGTATCTGCCTCAAGGCCTGGTCTGGATGTGGCACCTAACGGCTACAGAGAGTGGTACTAGGTGCTCATAGTAGAGCCAGACTGCACGCTCCAATTTTGCTTTGCTGAGATACACTAGCTGGGCCTTTGGAGAAGTTATTTAACCGACCTCTGTCTCCATTGTCTAGTCTGCAAATGGCACTAATGTCATAACTCTAACTTACAGGGTTGTTATGAGTATTAAGTCAGTTAATGCATGGAAAGCCCAAAGAAAGTACCTGGCATATAGTTAAGTACTCAGAGAATAGCTATTATTTATTGCATAAGCGAATGAACACACAAATTTAAGGTACTGTTCTAACATGTCCCTTAATGAGTAGTGATTTAGGGCAAGGATTTGCATTGTAAACCTGTGAGAAAATTAAAAGATTTAAGGAGAATATTATTGATTTATTTATATATTCAACCAACTAAAGTTTTTGAACTCCAAGATTAGCTTAGTAATTGCATTAGTGTGAATCTCTGTAACAAAATACCAGAGACATGGACTTAAACAAGAGATACTTATTTCTCACAGTTTTGGAGGCTGAGAAGTCCAAGATCAAGGTGCTGGTTGGCACATCCAGCTCTTGGTGGGGGTCCTTCTGATTTGTAGACAGCTGACATTTTGCCATGTGCTTATATAACCTCTTCTTTGTGCTCTCACCGAGAGACCAGCACCACCCAAGTCTCATACCCTTCTTATAAGGTCACTAATCCTATAATGAAGGTGCCTTGGCCAGGGCCTCATCTAAACCTAATTACCTCTCAAAGGCTCCACCTCCCAATACTAATGGACTGGGGGCTGGGACTTTCACATGAATTTGGTGATGGCATTTAGTCCAGAACAGTAATAAATATTAATAATTTTTTTTAAATGTAACACCTTAAAATTCACCATGCACTTTAAAATATTTTATCATGTTTTATTTTCTCAGAGGTCTTGTGAGGTAAGTAGATTCCCCCTATTTTTTATTAAATTCCTTAATAGGTAAGAGAATTCTTGTGGGAGCAGAGGAAGAAATGAATTATATGTCTCAGTGCTTTTGGCAGAGCTGTGTATGCCCAGGTTATATTTTATTTTGATAATAAACTTTCATATGAAAGTGCTCTGAGCTAAGTTTTATGACTCAGGTAGGAAAATTATGGATTTTAGTGATTAATCTGCTTCTATTGCTAAATGGATGTGATTGTTTCACAAGGGCAAATACCGTTCCTCCACAAAGAGTCATTAAACTATGCTCCGTGTAAAGGTCAGCTGTGTCAGTCTTGGCTGAAACAGAGAGGTATGGACATTTAAAGTATGTGGCTTGAAGTAATGAATATGCAAAAGAGAACTGTCCATGACTGCCAAATGCATGTTTGCAGCTCAGGTGTACGCTTGCTGTGATGGTTAGCTATCACTTTGGACACTTGTATATTTGTTTGCATCTATTTTTTTCCTTTTATATTAAACATAAGACAAGCTCTTGTCAGTTTTAAAACAGTCACTAATTCTGCCCTCCAGATGTAGGAAAAGCTCAGATTCCTAGAGCTTTGCCCCTTCCTCTTCAGATATATATATATATATATATTATTGTTGACAGTATGACAGATGTCCTTCATTTTTGCCCCCTCTACCCAGGCCCCACCCCACCCCAGGCCTTCCCCACATTATTGTCAATATTTAAGCTGATACCTTTTAAAAAACGTACAGCTTCTCTTATGAAGAATAATTTTCTGTACCCAAAGATTTATGTGAGGCTTGTATCCAAAATTATTCCTCTTGGGCACAACTGTAAATATCGGTAGAAGAATATGGCCAAGGAAATACTGTTATTCTGGATGTGATGCTGAAACACCTGAACATGCTTGCTTTTAAAATGTACTGTTGTTTTAATTTTTAGGAAAAGCCCGACGGCTCCCCAGTATTTATCGCCTTCAGGTCCTCTACAAAGAAGAGCGTTCAGTATGACAATGTACCAGAATACAAAGACAGACTGAGCCTCTCGGAAAACTACACTCTGTCCATCAGCAACGCGAGGATCGGCGACGAGAAGAGATTTGTGTGCATGCTCGTGACTGAGGACAACGTGTTCGAGGCCCCTACAATAGTCAGGGTGTTCAGTAAGTAGTCTGCAGTGTAAGTGCTACATGGGATTGACGGCTGGTCCTGGAAATGTTCTTAAGAAAGGAGAGGACTCTGTAGGGTCCCACAGGCAGGCGTCCCTGGGAGAGGAATTCTAGCCATCTTCACTCTCCTGCGTGCGGCCAGGGAGGGAAACCAGTAAACCCTGAAGTTCAAACAGGACTTTCGGAGTGAGGGACTAAAAGAATATTCTCTGTTGTTTCATTGGGTAGAATTTCCTGTGATATGAAGTACTAGTATGTGGAAATTGGCACGTGATCTTTATAGTCACGGACATGTACAAATAAATGTTCTGTGATATGTACATAGGTACATGATACGCATACAGAATCATGCATGTCATGCATGCATATATGCTATGTGTTAGGCAGAATTTTTATACATAAAAACAATAAAATACAGACAAATCCAAACTATCTTGTGATTTAGAGAGCTAAGCTTTGTGTGTGGGTGTGTGTATGTGTGTAAACCCTACACACACACACACACACACACACACACACATCCTAACCTTTAATGCTTGCCAATTTGTTCCTTCAAAGCGCTCAGTTGGTTTATGAAATTGCCCTAAAGTAACAAAGTTTACCACATCCTGAATGTGTATGTGGAAAACAAGAAGGGGGTAAACACAGAGTAGGGTTAAAAGAAGAGAAGAGTGCAGGAAAAATTTGGATAACTACTGTAGTAATTAAGGCGAGGTTTCTTTGCCTAATGATAATACATAGTTAATGTTACTGTGCACACTGCTATGCAAATGAGTGACTTGAGAAGTTCTAGTTAAATTATTTTATCTGCTAATATTCAAATAAAGAGTCCCACCTCTGTTACATCATAATATTTTAGAAGATACAGGGAGAAGAATAGTCTCAAAAGCTTCAGAATGCCAGTCTCACTTTTCAGTTTTTCCCCTCTGCTTTCTGATGAGTTGACAGCACCTAGAAATTATTAAAATAAATAGGCAAGAAAGAAACCCCGAGGGCCTTGCTGCTACAGCAAGTAAGCATGGATTTTTCCTGTTTCTCTCGTAATAGCCTAGGCAACCAAGTAGGACTGTCCCTTAAGTATTTATATGGACTTCAAAGCTCCTATGGGCTTCATGACATGGATTCAAAGAGTGCTTATACTATCAAAGGAAACTTTGGCCTCCAGAAGAAACTTCTAAGAGCATGCTACATGTTTCGGTTGATTACCTTTTAGTTTAGGAGGCACCTGTTCACACTTCTCAATTGTTTTAGGAATCAAACCAATTATCAAGTGTTTGTCAGTCATGCCCCCTTCTATTAAACACCCCAAATAATTGGCACCCTGTATTTGGCAATATTCCATGTATTTTTTTCCCTTTTATTTCACTTTGATGTCACGAGGAAGATGCACTGCTAGGGACACTTTCTAAAGAGAGCAACCAAAATTATTTCATGAGGCTGTGATGTCATAAATGTAAGCACATATCAAGAATGTACCATCGTAGGTGCAGAGATGAAGTCACAACACTCTAAAGTTTATGTGTGTTGATTCGTCATTGTTGGTTTCTTTTTCACTGGGTTAAAATGACCAAATCTCAAGATGTATACAAGAAAGTTGAGAAAATCCAGGTTGTTCCATTTATGACAATTTTTAGACTATATTAAAAAAAAAAAAAAAAAAAGCCATACGGCTATCTGGGAAAAAATGCAGTTGCTTGTATTAGATAAAATTTGTAAGTCATTTTGGAATACAGAGGATTTCTATGATTGTGAAAACAGACTCACACCCGCATACCCTCAGCACCCCACCCCCTTCTCTTTTGAATGCTGTTGAAAACAAAGTGATTCTCAGAAACAGAATTTGCATTCCAGGCCGGGGGCCAGGGAGAATTCAAATAGACAAGCTACACACTCTTGAAAATAGAGTTTTATACTAAAAACCGTGGGACACTGCACGTCTTATCACATGACCAGCACAGCTCACGATAAAGAAAGTGTGTGCAAGAGCATATAGGGGCTTCGCTTTCTTAAAAATAATGAATTTACTTTGGGTCACTTTTCATGAAGCAACCAGCAGCTGTGACAGGGAGGCTTTCATTCTATGCATGTATATATTGCAGTCACTTAAGAGTTACTAGGCTCATCAATCAGCCCTCTGTTTCCTTCTGTCGAATCACCTAGCAACATGCGCTGTGTACCGCAGAATGGAGAGTGGTTAACGGGAGCTAATCCCAGATCAGCTTGCTGCAGAGTGTCGTCCTCATGGGCAACGGCAAATTGCATTTATTCAAACTAGGAGCCATGACGGATGACTTTGTTACCTCCGATGCAGAGCTGTTTGTTTAGTTTTAACCTGTACCTCAGATGCAAGAAAACATTTCAGTAAAGCAGCCGAGATCACAATAAATCATGTACTTTGTCACCACTAATACAGCTCTTTCTTTTTTCCTTTCTGGTAGTTGAATGGCATCAAAATCAAACTGTGTTTGCGCTGAATGCACATTTGAAGTTAATAATACCATTCAAAAGGAAGAATAGACCTTTAAAAGTTCCCAAAGATCCATTCCAGTCATTGTGTAAAGGTCTTAGAGGTCAATTGGGTACCCGCGTTGCCAAATGGCTGTCAGTGGTGTAATAGAAAAATCACAGGACTGGTCATCAGGAGACCTAGCTTGGTTAGAAATGCTGCTAATTTCTGACCTTGGGCAAGTCGCTTCATCTGTCTGGGGCTATGAGTGAGTACTTCCTCATCAGTAAAATAAGTTCTTTGGAGCAGATGCAGTTTTCCTGTTGTGTTCCTAGGATCCTTTTGAGCCTGGAGAGCTGAGGAAGTGAGGAGCTGCTTCTGTTGGATTAGCTAGAATTCCACCTACTCAATATTTCAAAGTTTTTTCATGATAATTTGTTCAGGGGGAAAAAGAGGGGAGGCAGAAGAGCTTCACCTCTAAAAAAGCTTTTGAAAACCACCAACGCAGGCTACTCTGCCCAGCCTCTTACACTCTGTGTCTGTAGCGTTAAAAGAAGGACCGTCTTCAGGTTCCCACGGCATCGAGCCTGCCGCGCACCTGGACCTGCCCTTCTCCTGGTGATGGGCGGCCGCGCTGGTTTGCTTCCCACGGTTATTTTAGAGCTTGCTTCTAAATGTTCGCAATGTTTTATCAGAATTGAGCATTCCTCCTCTTACCTCTCTGGAAAAGTTAGTCAACCTGCAAAGAATTTTTTAAAAATGAAGGAAGCAGAAAATGACTTATTTAACAAAGGAGATGTGTATTTATATTTTATTTTGATTCTTTAAATATTAAAAAAAATATCTTTCCCATCTCATGAGGAAAATAAACTCCTTCCGTGCTCACGATGGTTTACTTAAAGGACATCAGGACTTACGAGGGGCGATTGCTAGCAAGGCGCTGAGAGAAGCACGAAGTCAGCGTAACAAGTGCCCCCGCCCCTTCTTGCTCTCCTCCCGCATCAAACTGAGTCACCCTGTGCGTGATTTTTATAACAACACTGTACTCTGTGGGCGACAGAGAGCAGTTTTGCATCCGTCCCTCCACCCTCACTTGGCTATAAGACCCTTGACAAAATTATTTTAATAATGCAAATAAATTTGGGGCATGCCTTTTTCTTTCAGTTCTATACTTGGTGATGAATCCTTAAATCGTATTTAGACATAATTCATGTAAAGTTTTTTTTAAACACTTTGGAATCAATATGCAATTTTGTTAAAATAGTACTCATGTCCCCTTTTATGGTCTTCCAACTAATACTCATCGATTGTTACAAGCTAATATAAGAGAAAATTACATACAGAAGATATAGTTAATATAGAGGGTTTGAAACAAAGCTTAAGGAGAAAATAATTGAAATAAATGCAATAGGTATTACCATACTTCCACAGTACCCCCTGTGAGTCTTTCTTCCAAATAGAAATATGAGTAACAATGTGAGCATTCTTTCCTCAAGTTTCCCTGGGTTTGCTAGTTTCATTCTATTGAAATAAGAATAAATTTTTGAAAATATGAATGGAAGTTGGTCCTTTACACATGGCCAAGTGTTTATGATCTTATGTGAACTGATAAAACATCACAAGGTTTGCAAGGCAAAGGAGAGAAATATATTCTACATAAGAAGAACTGTGTTCCCAACCGTTTAGGTATATGATTTTGGTGAACTAGAAAGTAGCGTGACTTCGCCAAACTGCCTACCCACATTTTGTATGCAGAGCCTCAATTTTTCCAGAAGATTTTTCAAATCTTTCCATGTACTCTGGGCATAGATACTACTGAAAAAGAAACAAGCAATGAAGAAAACACACACCCACAAACATTTTTTTTCTTGTTAATTTTGACTCCCAATTGACCACATAAATAAATTTAATATCTTACCTCCAGTTCGGCTCTCTGGGAGGTGTTAATAAATTACTGATTTTAGTTCCCAAAGGATTTTTGTTTACCCACTTAAGCCCCAAGAATTTTCATTATGTTTGAATATTATGGTTGCAGTGCTCTTTTAAATGTATTACATTTGCATCAAAATATGAATTCTGAACAGAATTTAATGTTTTAGCAATAACTCAGAGTTGTAATTATGGACATAATGACATGACATTAGAATAGTGATCCCATCAAGGCTTACTGATGTATGGGAGGCTTTAATCCCCCACCATGCTTCCTGAAGTTGCTGTTTATATTGAGTTTTTGTCAGTTTTTATAAGTTCTTATGGTCACATTTTTAATATTGAGGGGGTCAGATGTCATTTCCTGTTTGTGTTAATGTAGCTGTCTCTGTCATGCCTTTCTAGTCTTCTATATTTTTTTATGTTTTTCTATCTTTTTAATGTTTTGTTTCTAATCTGTGTATTTAAGAAATAATCACTCCTGTGAAAATCGTATTAGAATTCTATTTCTAGAGTTAATAGTAAATAGGCCCTCCTAAAATTAAAGTGCATGAGTTCCACACGTAGGCACATTTTTTATGATTATTCATTATTCTAATTTGCATTATAAAACATATTTGCAAGGGGGAAATTAACTCTCAATAGTAACCTGAGGAAGTTTACATTTTTTGCACGTAGTCTCAGTGACATTCATTTTGCTAGCCCAAAGACTTTTTGTCTTTGTCTTTGGCTTCCGTAATGGTCTGGGTAGGTAGTGTGTCTGATAACTGAATTCCAGATTGAGTAAGAACCATAGAAAGCCAATTTAGTTTAGTTTGGTAATCAAAATTATAACTACTGAGATGATAAACAAAAGGAATATAAAAGAAAGAATAGCTGCTTGTTTTTATTTATCTGTTTACATGACAATAGAATAATTCTACCCCTTGCTACTCACAAAAATCAATGCCAACAAGGCAATCTCCATTTTCTGTAGCCTAATTGTTAGAGCTAATTAAAAGTTAAAAATTCAATCAATGTTAGAAAACCAGTAGCAAAGAATAAAATAACTTAGAATAAGCTTAAATACCACCTTGTTGCTGAAATTTTTAACCAATGCTTCCCAATGCCTCTATTAGAATTTGTGCTTACAGAATTTCCTATATTTAAAATGTCTCTGTCCATTATCTCAGGTTCCAGATTTGAACGATTTGCCACATTTATAGTTTTGTAATGTCACTCACTTAAAAGATAAGGTTTGAGCCCGGCTGGGCGTGGCTCAGCGGTTGAGTGTCGACCTAGGATCCAGGAGATCAGGGTTCGATTCCCAGTCAGGCCACATGCCTGGGTTGTGGGCTACAGAAAATCAATGACTCTCTCATCATTGATGTTTCTATCTCTCTCTCTCCCTCTCCTTTCCTCTCTCTGAAATCAATAAAGATATATTTTTAAAAAATAAAATAAAAGATAAGATAAGGTTTGAGATATACTGGAAACTTTGGCCTCTATATCCCTTAATTAACTTTGTATTTCTCATGATTTTAAAGCATTGACTCTTAAACTTTATTGTGCCCTAGAATTCCCTATGGAACGTGTTAAAAATGTAAATATATAGGATTCCCCCCCTCCCCCCCATAAATTCTGATTCAGTTGGCCAGGTAGGACTCAGAAATCTGCATTTTAAACAAATATCCCTCTGATGCTGATTCATGTGCGTTCAGGTCTTCACCTAAGGAGTTGGAAGCTATTGATAAGTGGACATGGTAATCCATTGGAGATACATTCTATTTAGCACATTAACCTCTATTTCACTATCAAATCTGTATTCGTTGTTTATAAAACATTATTGACATTTTATTCAAAGGAGTTACAAGCATTTAAAATAATATTTAACATAATAAAGCAAATATTCGAAGGGAGTGACTAGATTTCATAATTACATATTATGTTATGTTGTTGCTTGATTTTCTACTTTGAGTAAATGAATTATTTTTTATAAGCCAAATCACAGCTTCCCTTTATACTTCCACATGTACTTAAGGCCTTTCTCTACTTAACCCTAGAGCAACCATCTAAACCTGAAATTGTTAACAAAGCGCCATTTCTTGAAACAGAGCAGCTAAAAAAGGTAAGAACTTGTTTTTGATTAGTTGCCTTTACTTAGCCTAGTATTAGATGCCTTCTCCTGGCCTCAGATGCCAGGACAAATACGATAAACTTGCCTCTTGTGTAGCCGGCAGGGTGGCTGATGCCAGTCAGAGTCTGCATAAGGTAGAGTGGGCCACCGAGGAAGGCGATGCCGTTCCTGAAGGGAAGAGAGGGAAAGGAGAGTAAAAAGAAGTATGTCTTTCTTGTCTGAATGAACCTAATATTTAATGGAGTCATGAAAGATGAGTAGATTTTCCCCTGACCAGCAATTTGTAGTAATATGATGTGAAAGAGAATGACATTTTGGGGTAAACATCAAGTTATTTGCATTGCTCAATCTTCGGGTGCTAGGACAGCAGGTAGGAGAGTGAAATAAGAGATCAGTCTGGAGAGTTAAGGAGAGGCTGGTTTAGGATAAGCTTGTATGTTACATAGGGGATTTGGACTTCATTCTGTTGACAAATTAAGCTACTGAAAAGTTGAAGTAAAGGTGTGAGGAAGTCAGATTTGAAAGGTCACATTAGCAGAGGTGTGAGGGAGGCCGTAAAGAAGGAGGGACAACTATGGAGTTCTGCATTTGGGCACATCGATCGGCTAATAATTCCTAGCTAAGATACCTCAGTTTTCCTTGGGGGGGTTGGGGTGGGGGACCAAGTCTGGAATTCTTTGAATCAGATTAAATTTTTCTGCATAATATTCTTATATAAGCACTAAATATTAAAGTTAAAACAAATTTGAGGAAAAGTGGTGGGGATATGTACTGCAGTCTGGAATGTATATAGTAAGAAGCTGGAGAGCCAGCCTCACTGTAACGCCGTTAATGATCGCTGTGTATGCAAACTAATGAACCATGACGATAGCCAATATTAATGTAATTATGTTATTTAGTTAATGTTAAAAATGAATAATGTCGAAATAAAATTGGTAATGCTTCTACATGAATGTGGTTTTATTCATAGCTGCAGCATCTAGGGCATATTTAAAAATGGGCAAGAGCATAATTTTAAGTGTAAGACATTGTTTTCCACAAGACAGCACTTATTCCGTCCGTAGTCAGTGCTTGGAAAATGAATGGGTGAGGAAACCTCTGGGATAACTCTAAAATCCCCCTGAGGATCCTGAGCTTCCAAACTGACACCCACTGATGAAACCAAGGCGGTAACATTTCCTCTTTTATTTTGCAGTTAGGTGACTGCATTTCAAAAGACAGTTATCCCGATGGCAACATCACGTGGTACAGGAGTGGGAAAGTGCTGCAGCCCCTCGAAGGAGGTGGGTATGAAGTGGGCCATGCGTTCAGGTGACCTGCTTTGACCTCGCTCATCTGGGGATTCCTTAAACTCCCCTGCATCTGAATGTGTTGTCCTCCTTTGATCTGTGACTTCATGCTTTGTTACTTTAAAGTATCCATTAAATCACTAAGTGATTTTTAAACACCATTTTAGCACTTGTGCAGAAGAATCTAGAACAGAGAAAATTATTTCTGTGCGTGGCATGCTTTAGAAGTTAATTAAAGTGAGTGGGAAATCAGATTCCAAGATTCTATTTCTGTCTTTGTCTCTGATTCATGGTTTTGAAAAGACATCCTACCTCCCTACGTGTCACTTTCCCCCTCCTGCTAAATACATTGAGAAGGACAGAACCACTTCTCAAAGGTGTTTGTGACATTTAATTAGGAATTGTGGGGTTTTTGATGAAAGATCCTATCATTAGTGTTCTATATTTTCTTCAGCGGCGGTCATAATTTTTAAAAAGGAAGTGGACCCAGTAACTCAGCTCTATACCATGACTTCATCCCTGGAGTACAAGACAACGAAGGCTGACATACAAATGCCGTTCACCTGCTCTGTGACATATTATGGACCATCAGGCCAGAAAACAGTTTATTCCGAACAAGCAGTCTTTGATATCTACTGTAAGTAATTCAACGTATCATTATGCAATTTTAATGCATCAGAAATAACATTCAAATGCTTATCAGTCTAAGTCACAATCCTAATGATCTTTGGATTCTACTTCCAACCCCCACCCCTACTCCATAGCACCCTAATAATCTCTTACTCATTGAAACACCTATAGAATGAAGGCTTACGCGTCTTATGATATCTTTCACTCTCTACTTTGTTATTTACAAGCATTTTTTCCGTATTCTGATAGAAGCTAAGTTCCTTAAATACAAGATCTCTAACTCAATCTTACCCTCCTGGTAGTCCTCAGCCCTGGCACACAGCCGTGAACTTTATAGGAGTTCAAAATGCCATCTGATGAAAACTTTTCTGAAGGAATGACAGATGGTTTTCTGAATGACCTATGACTGATTGGTCTTCTAGAGAAGGGATTTTCCTTTCAATAAAGGTGTTTATTTTATTAATGAAATAAGTTGTATAAGTTAAATAGGATGTTGTATTCCAAGATGTTTTGGTTACCCTTTATTTTATAGATTTGAAACATGAAATAGTTGACTACAAAGGAAACGTCTTGATCATCTGGTCTAACACAATTATTTTACTTAGCAGTAAAGTAACTTGTCCTGAATTAGCTGTAGAGACTGGGTTGGAACCCTTTTCACCACTGCTGTGCTATTTCCTGTAAGACAGGTACCAAGATAATCTAATGATTAAGAGCAAACATGCTGGCCATCCAGTCCCAGCGGTGTCAATTACTGTGTGTTTCTAGAAGAGTAGCTTAAATACCCGAGGTCTCACTTCTCTTATCTCAAAATGGGACTCGTAGTGTCATTACAGAAATTAAGTGAAATCGCAAATCTAAAGTAGACACTGTATCTCACATTAAATGCTCATTATTAAGTACTATTGCCATTATTACTAAAGGATCATTATTACTACGTAAGGACAGAGGTAGTGATATCTTTTTAGGAAAAGGCAAGAAAGAATCTTCTTAATTTTTTTTAAATGCATCAAAAATTCTTGTAGCACTGCCATATGTTGGAGAGTAACCCAGCACGTCTACATCTGTTCTGGGGAAAGCGCATAAATTCCATTTGAGCCTTCAGAAAGTTTTACCCACCTACATTTCTATTTTGGTTCCATAAAGTGTGGAACCTTATTAAGAACAAAACTGAAATTCGGCTTGTCCTAATAATAAAGGGTGGTTTTGCCTTTAACTTTGCAAATACGTACATTTCAACTTGATTCAAAAGCAATGACTGAGCCTAGCTGGGTGGGGCTCAGTGGTTGAGCATCAGCCTAGGATCCAGGAGATCGGGGATCGATTCCCAGTCAGGGCACATGCCCGGGTTGTGGGCTCGATCCCCAGTAGGGGGCGTGCAGGAGGCAGCTGATCAATGACTCTCATCATTGATGTTTCTATCTTTCTCTCCCTTCCTCTCTCTGAAATCAATAAAGATGTTTTGTTTTTTAAAAAAAAGCAATGATTGAGAGGATTTCATCATGTACAGCTTATCTAAAATCAAACTGTTACCTCTGTAAGTGAAGAAAGAATTCTGTCTGTTCAAAAACATTCAATGGGAAATAAACTATCTTGGTGTAAGTGCAGGAGTACAAGATAGGAAAGAACCTCAAGATGAGTAGTAAAAATGGGAAACTGGCTTAAGAAAGAATAGAAATGTATGTGAGTGTCAGGTGTTGGTATGGGTAAGCAGAGAAGCCCTTGATCTTATTGAAGGAAATGATTTTACTGTGACTGGCTGTGTGGGGACGTTTGGCGTGGCTTTTGATGAGACACAATGTATGCAGTGTTGGGCTCCGTGGTGAAGACACACAAGTGTTTGGCATTTTAGGAATTTGCTGCTCTACTAGAGATATGACACCTACATCCGAACGGAATTAGTGCAAGATTGCAAGTGGTCTAAGTGCCACAGGAACTTCATGAACAGTCCTAAAAGCTCAGGCGCCCAAGGACAGTGATTGCCAAACTTCAATGTGTATCAGCATCGCCTGAGGAACTTGTCAGAACGCGGCTGCTGGGCCCTGCTCTAGTTTCTCATCCACTAGGTGCTGGGAGGGCCTGCACTGGGCATTTATAACTAATTCCCGGCGATGCTGATGCTGATGATTGAAGACCACACTTGGAGAACCGCTACTCCAGGATGACTTCATAGAAGAGAGGGGGCCAGCTAAATGGAAAGGACACAGAGTACACTCAAGGGAATAGAAATTTGATAAATTCATCTTGATAAAGATGCCCTGGGCTACTCCTCCCTTACCGTATTCAGTCAGTAAAGAATTCTTATAGAATCTAGTTCCTTAATCTTTGTGTTTATCTTATCTTCTGACACCACCTAAGATGATGTCACCGTTCTTCATCACCTGTATTTTTGTGACAGTTTTCTAAATAGTACTCCTCTTGTTTACTTACTCCAAACTGCCCTCCAAGACGCTGTCAGGAATATCTTTCTAAAACACAAATGTGACCATGTCACTGCTGTGATTAAAGTTCTTCAGTGACACCTCGGATCTCTGAGATTGACCTTCACACTCCTGACTGATCTCAGTATGCCTTGAGTCCCCTGTAGACATGGTCCTGCTCTGTGTCTCAACCTTCATTACTTCCCTGAACCTACCATAGCCTGTTCTGCTTTCCAGATTCTTCCTGCAAAATAGCACCTACATGCCTGGCCGTATGCTGTTACTGCCTCGTCTAGCAAACACCTACCTAGTCTTCAAAACCCAGATCCAGAGTCAATTCATACTAGAAGCTTCCCAGTCTCAGGCATCTATAAGCTACCAGTGGTCACTATGCTTACACCATATGCAGTTTTTACATTATTTTCGTCTTAATTGTTAAGTATGGTTTGATCTTAATTTGAAAGTTCATTGAAGGCGGGGACTGGGCTGCTGTCACCTTTATAACTCTAGCACTTAGTACCTGCAGAAAACAAATATTAGCTAACAAATGGATAAAATGACTGGACAGAGGATTAACGGAGAGACGGAAGAAAGAAAAATTGAGTAGACTCTTTTGTTTATTATGTAGAGGTATGTACAGAGTAGTGAGATGAGAAATAGATACCAGGCTAGGAAAGACTTATTTCCATCTCACATATTGGGAATGCATGAGGGTTTTGAATGTCATTGCAATAGTCAAAGCACTGCTTAAAAACTGACTTAGGGGAAATACACAAGGGTGGGCCAAAGTAGGTTTACAGTTACTCATATGGAAAATACAATAATTAAATAAAAATACAAGAATGAACTCTGTTTCAGGTACCCTTAACTATAAACCTACTTTTGCCCACCTCTGTATATGAAGGAGCAGAGAGAGGAAAGGTTCAAGGTGAGGGACTGAGTGAAGTTTGATGGCCGTGTTTCCTATGTAGGTTAATTAGAGCCTGGGCTAGGGAAGCATTAGTGGGAATAGAAGGAGAGAATGACATGCCAAATATATTAAGTATTAATCATTAAGACTGGGTGATTGAGTGGGTAAGAGATGACAAAAGAGAAAGCCAGAGCAACTGGCAAAATGACAGAGTAAAATTCAAAGTCAGGGGCAAAGGGAGTGCAAGAGATCATTAGTTTTGTTTGAGGCGTGTTAGTGGACATCGAGAAAGTGACTGTGAAAAATAAAATGTGTTACATTAACCTTCTGATCTCAGTCTAGTCCTTCAGCCCTGTGGGATGGAGCAGAGCCTATTGAGAAGGGGACACAGAGAAGGGGCCTTTTGAAATGGAGCAGAAAGGCGGATGGATTGTGACCCCTAGCTCTTGTGTCAGCCTTAATTGGGGATGTGCCACAGCAACGGGCCAAAACTAGTCAGAGAAGGGCCACCTAAAAGAGTAAGGAAGGCCCTAGCTGATTTTGCTCAGTGGTTAGAGCGTCAGTCCACAGACTGGAGGGTCCTGGGTTCAATTCCAGCCAAGGGCACACCTCAGTTGCAGGCTCGATCCCCTGCCCTTGTCAGGACTGATGTGGGAGGCAACCAATCGATGTGTCTCTCTCACATCAGCGTTTCTCTCCCTCTCTCTCTCTCTCTCTCTGAAAAGCAATGGAAAAAATATCCTCGGGTGAAAAGGGCCTAAAAATAGAAGGTCAGTAGGGGACCAAAATCAAACTTAATTTACTTTCCAACTTTACCAGGAACTGCTGGTCAGGGGATCTGCCTCAGGCAAATTCAGAAAAACTAACAAGAAGTGTATTAAACCAATCACTGTTCAGCCTCAGAACATTCTGGGCAAATATTCAGAGATGCCCGAGCATGAAGAAAAGGCAAAGAAGCAACCTACAACAATCCTCCTGTTTTTTTCTGTACTTTGATCTTGGAAATATAAGCAGCTGCAAGAGACGGAAGAAAGCCTCCAAATCTACCCCTTGCTTGATTTGTTTTTAGCTGATAGCAAAATAAATCTTCATAGATAATTTTTAGTGCTCCCAGTTTGGAAATAGAGACACACGCCTCAATGGTATCAAGCCTGTGGAAAGAGTCTCTAAAATAAACCTTTGCATTAAATGATTTTGAAATTTAATGTTTATTGTATTATCACACTTTATAACAAGTGGATAAGTTAGAAAGTGGGTGATTTATAACCACCAACACCACCTCCTTTTATTTCATATTTGCTAGATACGGTCCACTGTATCCAGCCTTTAATTGCTTTAGCATTCTATTGTTGAGCAGTAGCCTTACTCAAGAATACCCTTTGGCCCTATTTCCTCCATAAAATTGACTGAAATGGAATGAAAGTTGCATCTTGGCTCCACTGAATGGAACAGAATTACAATATACTTACAGTCCTGTTGATTGTGTTAAGCATCTCCCTCAGTTCGCGGCATTCATCATTTTGAAAGCTGATCTACTCGCCTGCATGCTCAAAATCTTGCTGGCGTTATTTAGCTCATGTATCTTTTTATTTAATATGAGGTATTATTATGTAATGTGAGTGCAGGGGTGCTTAATAGCATTAGCTACTTTGCTAGCTGATCCAGTCTTTCCAAACTGTAAGATTCATGTAATATAGTTAAGTGTTCCTGTAATGAAATCATATAGTGAGATTGTTCTTACTGGTGATTTACCCATAAAATAATTATGGTCATTCCTACCTCAGTTGAAGAAATTTTGCTAAGAAGGAATTGATTTGTATGTAACAGAGTATCTTTGTAGTTTGTTCTAACTGAGATTAGTGCTCGGTGTAGCAAGTAGCTATTAACTTCAATCCTTCTATAAAAAGATACATTTAAGTAATTACCATCACTAGCTTCTTGAGAAAATTGTGTATAATTTAGTTATTTACATTGTATGGACAGAGTAATTTGGTACTTGGCAAAAATGTTTAACTCGTATCTGTGACTCTTGCAGATCCTACAGAGCAGGTGACAATACAAGTGCTGCCACCAAAAAGTGCCATCAAAGAAGGGGACAATATCACTCTGAAATGCTTGGGAAATGGTAACCCTCCTCCTGAGGAGTTTTTGTTTTACTTACCAGTAAGTGCTTAAGGATTGTTACTTGAGCTAGAATACTTTCTTTTTGTCCTGTTGTTTGGCAGCTGGCTGACATTAAAGATTGAATGTACTTGGGCAGCTTAAGTGAGAAAGGATGTTTGTCTTGGGGACAAGGGACACCTGTAGAATGTCCTTTGAAAGCTTTTTTCAGCATCTGCCAACAGTCTTGCCTTTTTTTTTTTCAATGTTAAGAGATTTCAAAGAATAGAAGAAAAAAGCTGATCGCAGGAAACTATTAATTATGAAACTTCAACCTTTCATTACCCAAATAAACTATAAGAATCTGTTGTTTAGAAGCAGATAACTGTAAAAGGAAGAGTGATGGCGGCAAGTGCGCTGGTACAGACTCTAAACCTACCCCTAGCTCCTTCCCGAACACGCCTGTGAGCCTCCGAAGTGGGAACAGCACTGTTGCAGATTATATTTAGCTTGTCAGAGTAAAGCCGGGGCTCTAGCCGTTGCATACAGTCTTGAGGCACCAGCTCCTCAACTTTTATCAGTATCGTAGCTGAAAGGGATGCTGTGTAGAGAGGGCCGTTTGGACAATTCCCTAGGACATGTTCTCGATGCCGCAGAGACCTGGAGCCCGGCTAGGAGACAGCCCGTCTGAGGACCCTCCTTCGCTCTCCCACAGCTCGCCCTGAGCTTTCCTTTATGACCGTCTATCGAGAGGAGCCGTGTACAACTCTACATGCACTTGCTGCAGGGATATGTTTAAAATGGCATCTGCTGCATTTCTCCGTAGTGTTTAAGACTGTCATCCATGACGTTCCTCAGAAGACCAATCTAAGGAACTTCTTTTAGGCTTCCGTGCTGACAGATGGCTTTGTGTTTTCTAATAAATTGACACACTGTTTCTGTCTATCGTGCAAACGAAATTTGGAAACTAGTTAAGTTTCCATCTTGGCTATCAGGGGTCACAGGGCCAAATGTTAGTCTTAGTTTTGGCAACAATATCTGGTACTTATCTTTTTTTTGGTTAACATATATTCCTAGTTCATTTATATTTTTATATTTTAGTTTGTTATTGGGGTATTTTTCTCCTTTATTTTTTTCTCTTTTTTTTCTTTCCCCCTTTTCCTTCCTTCCTCCCTTCCTTCCTTCTTCATTTCCTTCCTTCCTTCCTTGCTACCTTTCTTTTTCTCCTTTTTATTTGGATATATGGCATGCTTTCTTTTAAGTTGCCTTGACTTTTCCTGTCAAATTAGGCAAGGCATAAATATAAAAATAAAATATTGGAAATTAAAATAAAAATAAAACATAATCCATGCTATCAATAAAATAGATGTCATCAATACAATGTAAATTAGCTCCTAAATATCAATTATTTTCCAGGAATCAGATAATACCAACTATCCTCTCGTTTGTCCAATCAAAGAAATATATGACCTTTTTTACTTATTTGAGGAAATGTCATTTTCATCAAGAAATACAACTGTCTGTATTATAGCTACCAAGTGTGCTAACCTGACATTTTGCCTCTGTCGAAAGGGACAGCCCGAGGGAATACGAAGCTCAAACACTTACACTCTGACAGATGTGAGGCGCAATGCAACAGGAGATTACAGATGCTCCCTGATAGACAAGAAGAGCATGATTGCTTCAACCACCATCACAGTTCACTGTAAGTCACTTTATTCTTCACGTAACGTGGTTTCATTTGACTTACAGAAGGACATAAACACCAGCTCCACTTTGGTCCAGGTTTGCACTGCAGCGCTGAAATCTTGCATGGATCCATTAGCTGCAACTTTTGACAGTAGGAAACCTCAGCCTTTTGTTATTACTACCTTCAGTTTGAGGAATCAACAAAATATATGCATGAATATTAAAGAAATAACTCATTTTACCTTTTAAGAAAATATTTAGATATTCTTGAAGTTTACAAAGTTTTCATTTGGCACATAAAAGTATAGATTAAGTATCTCTTTAAAAATTACAGAATAAATATTATTAACATCCAAAGCCCAGCAACACAAAGTTAATGTAGAGTCAACCTTTGGAAGAAGAGGTAGAAACTCCTAAAAGCCATTTATTAGCTTTTTTTATAGAGGAAGATAGAAATTTTTTAGAAACAGACCTCTTCAAAATCACTCTGTAATACCTTTTTTTTTTTTTTTTTTTGGTTAATGTTCACCTGCTTTTCATCTCTAGGTACTTCAAAAGTTACATTTACTTCAGTGTGACAGAAAAAGATACACATAGAAAACAGACACTTTGTGTTCTTTGCTTTGTAACTCCTGACAGTTTATATTACTGATGTGCTTGATGCACTGTGGAAACTGGGAACAAATTTGAGCTGCTCTCTGGTGACACTAGACTTCACAGAGTGCTTTGGGCAAATGTCAGTCCTGCTTGGAGGTATAGACCAAACTTTCTGATACATCTTTGGCACCCAACAGCACCATCATATAAATAAGGTTTCCTCTCGACATGATCCACTACTAGCCCACTGAGTATGAGGGGTTTCTTTGTTTTAACATTGAAAAAGACTTTAGAAATTGTTCTGAGGAAATGATTCTAAATCTTTCATTCTCCCCACAATGCTTGGGAAACACGTAGGAGAGAAGCCAAAACTTTGAGGGAGATACAAGAAGGTACTTTAGAGAGTGGAGTAACCAGATGGTTGCTTTGGAGTGTGTGGCGTTGAAAGGACATCCTGGGAGGCCTATAAAAACAGTGTACTGTTGAGAAATATACACAGCCCGTCCGTTTCTCTGTTTGCCCCGTGTCCATGTTGCACAGATCTGAGTACGTTGCCACCAGGGACTGTTTAAACAAAAACCAGTGACCTCTCAGGAGAGCAAGAGTGCTACTTTTCTCTGAGGACTAGTCAGTCATGGGACCATTTATCCAGCCTGTTCCATGAAAAATAAAAAAATAAAAGTGAAGAGACCGTAACCAGCATGTAGAATTGCTTATGGAATAACTCTCTGATACAACTGTTCATGAGATCTTGGGCCAATAACCAAGAATCCAGTGCTCAGAGGTGGTATGTTTACATTTCAGAGATGTTAGCTACTCCCTGGGACCCTGAAAGGAGAGGGCTCTTATTTGTATCACCTGTAGATCAAGCAGGGGGAAACAGGTAACAGACCAATAAATCAAAAGACTTGGTTGCAGCCTGGCTGGCGTGGCTCAGCAGTTGAGCGTCAACCTAGGATCCAGGCGATCGGGGTTCGATTCCCGGTCAGGGCACATGCCCGGGTTGTGGGCTCGATCCCCAGTCGGGGGCGTGCAGGAGGCAGCCGATCAATGACTCTCTTCATTGATGTTTCTGTCTCTCTCCCTTCCTCTCTGAAATTAATAAAGATATATTTAAAAAAAAAAAAAAAAGACTTGGTTGCAGCCACACAGTACCTCCATGATCAGCTGGGATGAGAAAGAAAATCTACAAAGCATTTCACAGTTTAATTGGAGTCCAGTGCATTTTACTGGATCTAGATGCTTTTTAGTTTTGACAGGTAGACTGTTAACATTAGGCTTTAAGTCCTACTTCGCTCCTTAAAAGCTGAAAAGAGTATTGCAAGTAAATCAAGATTTTACTCTGTCACATGAAATGAAAACATAAAAATCCTATTTTTGCCCATTTAATCTTGATTGCTTGTTTGTTTTCCAAAAACAAGATTTGTTTTCTTTGCATTGATGACAGAGGGAGTGTGGCTGGGGAAACTCCAGCCCGAACCCGGACATGTTTGCAGAGCAGGCCCTGAGCAGGGCTCCGGCCCGCACACCCAGAGCTGCCGCTGGAGTGGCTGCTGTTCCGCCGCCCATAAGTGCACACGCAGATCCTTTATCAGGACGTCCAAAGCTCATCCATCCTCACTCTTTAAAATCTCTTATCACTGGCCAGTTAACTATCCAGCAAAGGAAAACTTCTGACTCGCCCTAAGTAGAATTTTCAGTTAAATATAATTCTTCAAAATATGCTGAGGAAACTCCACTTTTCCATGTGATCATGCACATTTTAATATTCATGAGAAACTGAGAAAACATACTTCATTCATTCACTAGTTCTTGAGAGCCTATCATGTGTCAGACACTGGAAACACAGTCACAACTCAAGCTATGGTAGCCTCATGGTGCTTCCAGCCTAGCAGGAGAAGCAAGAATTTATTTTTTTTTTAAATATATCTTTATTGATTTCAGAGAGAGGAAGGGAGAGGGAGAGAGACAGAAACATCAATGATGAGAGAGTCATTGATCGGCTGCAGCCCGCAACCCGGGCATGTGCCCTGACCGGGAATCGAACCCCATTCGCCTGGATCCTAGGTCGACGCTCAACCGCTGAGCCACGCCCGGCTGGGCAAGAAGCAAGAATTTTAAAATGATGTTCACACAATCAACAAATTACAATTAGGACATGTAGGACCAATGAGAAGCACAGGGTACAGTTACAGAATCCCACTGCTGTAGAATAAAGTCCCCCCACTGAAAACAGCAGGCACAGTCCTTTCCAGCCTGGCCTCAGTTAATTCATCCTCCCTGTGCTATAACCGTTCTGACCAGCTTTCTCACCGTGGTGAAATCTGCCGGGCTCCCTCGCCTCTTTGGCTTTGCTTATGTGGCAGAAGCTTTTCCTGGATCTCCACTTATCAAAGCTCTTCTCACCCCCTGGGGCCACAGACAAATTACCACCTATAGGAAACCTGTATTACTGCTTTGAAGCCCAGTTTGGCTCTGGTCTCTATTTTCCCATACGTCTCCGCTTGTGCCTCTGTTTGTAGCCCTTCCTTTAGTTTTTCAACAAATATTTATCGAGCAGGATCCTCATTATTAGCACATTCGCCACCGGGTGCTGATTTCATGCCACTGGGTGTTATAGTTGCATAGTTGAGCACAATCGCCTCTCCCTCAAAAACTGCGCATTGTAAGCTCGTGATTCATCTCTGTATCTCCCATTAGTGCTTGGAACATAGTAGCTGTACAATAAATGTCTGTTGTATTGAACTGGATTTTCCTCATACAGATTACGCTATGACAGGGAGATTTTTATAGAAATTACTTTCCGTCTAAAAGATCATACCTCCTTAGATGTGTATAGACTCTATTTTTAAAAGATGATATCTGCGAACAGTGTACCTTACAATAGATCTCATTTAAAGTTTCAACTGCATGAGAAATGGAATACAATTTTAAAAAAATATTTAACGACCACAGTCAATTCTCTCTGAAGGAACTACGTAGACTACCTCATGACTTTTCAATTTATCACCGGCTGGCTAAATATACTTGATTTTCCCATGGTATGCTTTACCTATTCTTTTTATAATGTTTACCTCACCATCATCATTCTTTATTTTCTTCCAGAAGTGATTTAAGAATTTTTTTTTCTTCTTAAGGTGATAGACCCCTGGGGAACACATATGTGCAGTGAAAACATCAATCATGTTAACTGCAAACAAATGCATAATCAATTAGGTTGACCATTCACTTGTCTAACCTGGTCTCAAAGCTCGCTTGAAAAATGACTGATTATGCTACAGTTCGGTTATTTCAGTCACATAAATCAGTTCTGAATTTTCAAGTGCAGTTAGAGGGATTTTTTTTTTCATCGTTTCTTCTCCAAACTATTTTGACTATCTTACTTTCCTGGAGTTTGCATTTTAAGCAGATTTTTCTGCTTCACAGATTTGGATTTGTCCTTAAATCCAAGTGGGGAAGTGACCAAGCAGATTGGCGATGCCCTGCCGGTGTCGTGCACAATATCTGCTAGTAGGAACGCAACCGTGGTATGGATGAAAGTAAGTAACGTTCCTTGGTAATATTCTGCTGTTTGAACTGATTCCTTCTTAGGCTTCTTTTCTGTTTTATGAGATATCCAAATATGTATATTCAGGAGCAATGTGTTTATACACCCACGCTCATATCCTCTTTATCTATAATAATACAAGTCATGTCACAATAAAATTTTAGAGGAGCTCAACAATAGTATAGCACCTGTAACTGATGCTCTGAAACTTAGTTTGGGGGCATTAATTTAATTATGTGCATATACTAAGTAATTATACAGATATACACATGCTCAGAGACACACACATATACATCTCTATTCTTTAGAGCTTAACGATTTATGGTGTGTGGTAACCCACATTATTCTCACATGACAGTTACAGCAACCCTGTGAAATATGCAGGACATTTATTATTTCCTCACATTATTCATAAAGAGGTTGAGATGAAGGAAATCAGAGAGCACATAAGTGACAGAGTAGACTCAAGCTCAGGCCTTGCTGAGAGTAACTACTGTGTTGACACTAATCTTAAGTGTCTGAATGTGGGTTCTACTGAACTAGTAGCTCTTTGGAGGTACATATCTCTCTTTACCCTTGAGCCATAGTAGAACATCTGGAACTTCTTAGGAGTTTAGTCAGCACTTCTTGAGTAAGTGCTTATATTTTCTTGTAATTGTCAGATATGTAGGGCATTACCTGGACCCAATTATTGCTATATTTTTAGAGTGAGAAAGTAGGATTGGTAATTTGTGATTTGAGACAGAGTTCTTACCAAAGGCAATGGTTGTAATTCTGATCCCTTCACTCAAATCCTTGTCTAATAAATCTAAGGACCCAGTGCATTTATCCCCAGAACATGGAACAGTAGCATTTAACAGTAGCATTTAACCAGTAATGTGTGGATAAAACACATACCAACCATTTGAAATAGGGGTTGACAAGTATTATCTTTATAAACAATTGTGGAGAAATGTATTACTAGTTTCTTCTTGATGAAAATATAAATTATTCTGTATTGCTCTTTGATGTCTGTTAATGCCAGGTCCTGTTACTTGTTCTCTGACTCTCACTTTCTTATCGCACTTTGTTTTAACCATACCCTTATCACAACTTCTTGCTCACTCAGATATTAAAGTGTTACTCTATAGACTGCATGTTTAGCATAAAATATTTATAGTAGTTGATGGCCTAAGGGCTAAACAAGTTCTAGGCAACTAGAACACCCAGTAGCATTATGAACACTCACAGTCTGTGTTACTGCAGGACTAGAGAAGCTAGTTTACTTGGCTAAATCAACTTCTGTATCAATTGCAGCCACTTGTTAATGGAATACCTAATATGAGTGGTGCTGATCAATATTGTCTGGCCATTGATTGGTTGATGGTAGAGGGGGGAAAAAATCATAATGGACAAAGACCACATAATCTTAGGATTCTGCTTAGGTGTCTGCTTATGAGCATTTCAATTCCTGATAAATAGCATCATTTTCCGTATATCGAGTGATTTTTTAAAAAATTAAATGTTGCATTTTATTTTTTCATGGAAATTAGGATAGTAAGCTGTTATTAAGGGTCTCTTCAAAAAGCATTTTGTCCTAATTACCCTGGGCCTGCAATGGATCCCCTATTGTGATAATTGTATCCTATAAAATGACTTTCAGGCACCACCTATACTCATCATTGATTATGTAGCACAAGTCTTCAGGGTTTGTCATTCCTGGTTATCTACATTTACCGCAAGGAGTAATTACTATGAATCTAAAGCTTTCCTTAGTGTAAGCACATTATATTGTTTATATCAAGTCCTCACAACACTTCAAAATGGTTATTACCCCATTTTACAAATAAGGAAACTGAGTCTCAAAAGTTTATGAACTTGCTCCAAATTATAAATTTAGTAAGCAGAAGAATCTGAAATAATGTCCAATCCTACAGAACTACAAAGGAAAAAGGAAATCTATTTTCAAAGGCGTCTGAAGTAAAGAAAAATAAGTTTGCGTTTTCATTAGACCCAGAAGAATCATTTTAGGCTTAATAATTTATCTAGTAAACATATTGAGAATTGTTATTGTGCCCTGTGAAGTAATTAACTTTTTATTTAATCAGGATAACACCAGGCTTAAATCTAGCCCATCATTTTCTAGTCTCCACTATCAGGATGCGGGAAACTATGTCTGCGAAACTGCCTTGCAGGAGGTGGAAGGACTAAAGAAAAGAGAGTCCTTGACTCTCATTGTAGAAGGTAATAAGAGACTTGAACACCCATTCAGATTTTCCTTTGAGAATTTGCTCTCTGATTACTTTTATGACCTTAGTTTAACATCTTATTTTAATTTTCATAATACTTTAGGAAAACCTCAAATCAAAATGACAAAGAAAACCGATCCCAGTGGACTGTCTAAAACAATCATCTGCCATGTGGAAGGGTTTCCGAAGCCTGCTATACAGTGGACAATAACCGGTAGCGGGAGTGTCATAAACCAAGCAAGTATTTGTCTTCTTGTTCTGTGCTGCGCGGTTTTATCTCGACCTACACCATGGGCTAGCTTGTTACCAATGTGAAGTCTGCAGTGTGTTCTCAGAGGAAGCTTTTGCTAAATTTTTAATTTTCCCAAAGGCAGAACATGGTTCAAAGAGAGACTTTTAAATCCCAGGGCCATGGAGAATGAAAGAGTCATGATGCTGTGGCCAGTATCTGTTTTCAAAAGAGCGTAAAGTGAGTGTTGTTCTATGGTCATTAATCCCTGAAACGTGGTGATTAAAACATTAAGGTATGCACTTTTCTGCATCATAAACTTACACATCTGAGTGTAAGTGGCCTCCATTACTTTTCTTACACACATTAAGGGCTATTTCTTCTTAAAACTGGGCCCTGGAGTGTGGTGAAGGACACATTCAGTGTTTCTGAACATACGGTCTGGTCTGTGTGCACCAGGGCCAGGGCCAGAGTAAAGCTAGTTAAATATATAGTGTCTAGGATGTTTCCTTCTGAACCAAAGGAAACATAAACCAAGCAGTAATATTTGTACCTTTGTCAGGACATTTTAGTAATAGTAAAGGGCTAAGAACTTATGAACACTACCAGTAACTTTCTTTTCACTTTGACAAAAAAAAAGAATGAGAATCTGGCCTGTCACTAGGGGTTCAGAGCTGTAATCCCACTGAATTGCCAGTCTGCTCAGTTATCGAGATTCTTGCTAATTCCAGTTTCTCCACGACAAGTCTTCACGTCCCCCTTCTCCGTGGAGCCAGTGAAAGGCTCTTCAGCAACACCCAGAGGTGCCGTTCGATGATCTGAGTCCCCTGTGCTGCCTCCTTCCAGCTCTGGCCCAGTTGCCATCTGGAAGGCATGCATCAAGCAGACTTGCAATTGAGTTTTCAGTTAAAATTTCTACTCTTTCCCTGTCCAGGGAAGTTGGGCCACTGGTCCACATTGTATAATGCGGTTTTGCGGAGCAAGGTGAATTTTGACTCTTTTACCTATGAGTGATGCATATATATTTGCATAACTCCAAGTATGGAAGGTCCCCAAAGCAAGTGACTACTGATTTGGTTAGGCGATGGAGACACACAAGAAACCATGCAGGAGCAGGACAGAGAGGCTCTGGAAGGAAATGTAGGTGTCCTGACTCAGGAGAAAGACGTGAACCTCTTGTACAATGTAGAGGTTAATTTTTTAGCATCAAAAATGACTTTTTTTTTCTTTTTCCCCCCTTTCTTGTTCAATTAAGTAATAATTAAGCCAAAAAGAACCTATAGGTATGGTCATATAAGCATAGAGAATAGAAATATAAGCACACAATAAACATTTGATGACTGAAAGATACAAATATTTAAAAGGCCATCGTAGAAATGAGCAAATATGTTTTGTAGAGATAAAAATAACAAGAAGAAAGAGTCAGTGAGAAAGTCACATGAAAAATACTGGTGGGAAGTAGTAAAATAGCAGGTGAACTTACTATGAGGATAAAAATAATAATGCCATTCTTCATTGTCAAGGAGAAGAATTGATTCTGGCCCACTAGGTGATATGTTATTTTTCTTGTTCTAGGTTTGTGCTGATACACATAATCTTTTATTTGTACCCTCCACAAACACATGGTGAATCTATTATTTTGCAATGCCTGAAAACCCTGCCCCACCCTGACCCAGGGACTAGACAATATCCCTAAGCATAAATCTAACTCTTGTTCTCAAGGTCCTTACATTGCAGTCTAAGAGAAAGTAAGTGGGGACCAATACATGGCATGTATAAATAGGGTGATTGAGGAAAGAGCACAAGTACACACTTGCTTTAGTCATGTTGGACTTAGGAGTCTAGTCCTAGGGAAGAAATTAAAGTGAATTGTCTCGTGTTTGGATGAATTAAATGCAGTGATTGTCCTCATCAACACTTCACAACAACCAAATGAATTTACCAGTAACTAAAAAGAATCCATCCACTGCATTTAGCTCAGGAAAGCTGAGGGGGGAAAAGGTTAGATTTCCCATGAGTAAAATCCTGTATAAATATGTACTAGATATAATGGTCTGAGAGAAAGGAATTAACCCCTGTAGTGGAGAGCAATGTGATAATTTACAAACAAGAGCTAAATTCATTAGTATATTAAGGGAGAATTGATAATCATTAATTAATTATTTTGAGACAAGTACTAATCATGCCAAAATATTAGCTAACCTGAGCATCTGTTGGAAAAGATGAGCCTAATGAATTTAATTATTAGAATTTACAATCAAAACATAAACAGGGATCCAATTATGGATTTACTACATTTTTTTCATCTCTGATGTAAACTTGAAGTGGTCTATGTCTGTGACCTTACATATACCCTTGAACACCAGATAGCACTACAGAGCACCACACCTATCCTGTTTCACTCAGGATCACTCTTTCCCATGTTTTTAATCTAGTTCCATTTCTACATCCATATTTCTCTTTTCTTTTCCAGACAGAGGAATCTCCTTATATCAATGGCAGGTATTATAGTAAAATTATCATTTCCCCTGAAGAGAATGTTACATTAACTTGCACAGCAGAAAACCAGCTGGAGAGAACAGTAAACTCCCTGAATGTCTCTGCTAGTGAGTATTTCATTTCTGGCATTAAAAAAGTAAGAAAATTCTTCATTAGTTTAAAATCTTCAGTTCCATCTTCCTATACTGCATTATGGTAAGTTTTATTTATTTTGCATTTGTTGTCATCATCACAGGTTCTTTTTTTTATTTCAGGTGTCTGTTCTGTACAGTCCTTGTCTTGACAGCCAAATCATTTCATGTTTTATGGGTCAAAGACCTTAACTTACACAGGAATATTTCCCAAGAGCAACAGATGATATAAACAGAGTTGCTATTATTTAATCTATGTTTTGTGTTCAGAATACAGATAATTCAAAGATTTTTTAACAGCATTTCTGTAACAGTTTTAATTTTGGTAAAATTTTAATTATCTTTAACCTGTTATTTTGCATTCTAGTTCTTTGTGGTATTTATTTGTACAAGAATGCCACATGCTTAAAGTCATTCAGCAAAATGGTAGTAAAACTGGTGTCTGAATAACGAATCTATTTTTTATGATTGATGCTTTTGAATATCATATTTGAATCATAGTTAAAAATCAGATGAGATTATCTCAAAAAAAGTGAAAAAAAAATCTATCAATAGTGAAATCAGGGTAACACATACATATCAAAGGCAGCTTCTTCTGAAAACAGTTGTCCTTTATTTGAAATTTTCCATCATCTTCAGTTCTGTCATTGTCCCTATTACCATGTCAACCTGAAATCAGGACTGGCCTAGAATGAGGCTCAGCTCTGGATCCTCCAAACTTTTATTCCTCCCGTCATTTGGAATCCTGTGTGTGACATTAGCAGGACAGGCATATCCTCGCGAGGACTTAGCTGGAGCCAGGAGAAAAAAATTATCTAGAGATAATAGTTCTTAGCCGATTATGACTGGAATATAAAAGCCTGCCGAACTGACAAGAAAAGAATCAAACAAATTTGACTCTAAAATAGGAGCATTGACTTCTCAAAATTTAATTCAGAGAGTATTGATTTGTCCTACCTAGAAAGAGAACTTCTCCTTCCTTCCTGAACACGGGTCTCTCTTTTTATTTTAACCCATTCAAGGGTGGTTTCCTGGACTAAGCAGTGGCTTGATCAGCATTTAATACAATAGATTTTCAATTCAGTGAGCACCTCCCAAGATCCCAGTTTTTATGAGGAAGGGTCTGGGAATCTGTAGTTTAACCAATATCACTGGAAGCCCCGATTCAGGCCCATGCACAGAGGAATATTTATGTAGTTTGATATTAGCTGATAATCCATCACAACGGGGATTCTTAAACTGAGCCAGGCAGGCGGCACTGTCACAGTTATTTGAAGGCTTTTGCAAACATCACATACAGTGCCTCTTCACCTCCAAGACATCCCGGGTGTTAACCTCTAGCCCCACCACTTTGAGGAGGTCTCTAGTGGTAAGTCCATGACACTAAAGAGGAAAATTAATTATCCTCTATTGAGGCAGGGAAAATTCAGATGTGGTAATTTCTTTCTCTTTACAAAAAAAAAAAAAAAGTCTGATTAAAAGGTGGTAGATTGTGGGAAATTACAAAATTACTATGGATTTTAGATTAATGCGACAGCTTGTCAGTTGTGAATTTTTTTTATGGGAGATTAATACCTTTGCAGTTTCAACTACTCTCCTTTCCTTAAAAGAAGATTAATTTCTTTGGAGGGAAATTCACGCTCTATTAAATGTAATTTTTTTCCTACCCCTAGCTGTAGGATAGATATTTTATCTTTGAGTATTATTACATCATACTATAATAGTAAAGGTGACTTTCATTTATCAACAAATTTTGTTTTTAATTTCATATTAACATTTTTCATTTCAGTAAGTATTCCAGAACACGATGAGGCAGACGAGATAAGTGGTAGGTACTATGCTGCAGACTCTCCTTCCTTGACTATCAGCTCAAGATTTATGAAGTGTCATTGTTTAAGTAATTTTCTTAGCCTCCACAATTTTAACTTGAATGAAAATAGCGAATGAGACAAGATAGTAAGAATGCTAAAGTTTCATCCTTTCAATTCACAAGTTTGCATGTTACTAATAGTGGTGAGCCACGATAATTTTTAATAAGAAATAATAACTAGATTGACTCCTTTTCAAAAATCCTTGGTATTATCTATAATCGCCTGGGCTTTTCTTCTTTGTTGTAGATGAAAACAGAGAAAAGGTGAATGACCAGGCAAAGCTAATTGTGGGCATCGTTGTTGGTCTCCTGCTTGCTGCCCTGGTTGCTGGTGTCGTCTACTGGCTGTACATGAAGAAGTCAAAGTAAGTTGTGGGGAAAAGATCTTCATTGTTCAATGACGTCCACTGGGGGAAAATGCAAGGTGTTAATTGTGCTTCCTCCAGCTGGGCATGGAATTTCTAGGTAGGAAAGACTTGTCACCCTCATCAGGCTGACCCTATCCTGTTCTGCTTTCAGTAGTGATCGCATTACCACCACTGGGGACGTGGCTTGGGGGTGGGACTTCACATGTGCCTCATTACTTTTCTCAGTCAGTAGTCTGAATTCAACTGTTCAACTTTTTCAGTGCCTAGGTGGATTATTTTTATTTATTTATTTATTTTAAATTTATCTTTATTGTTGAAAGTGTTACAGATGTCCCCTTCCCCAACCCCCGCATTGACCCCCTCCCCCCTTATCCACCCCACCCCCAGGCCTTCCCCATGCCATTGTCTGTGTCCGTGGGTTATGCATTTGTGCATATTTAAGCCAGTCAGAGAAAGACAAGTATCACATGATCTCACTCATATGTGGAATCTAATGAACAAAATAAACTGATGAACACAATAGATCCAGGGACATAGAAGCATGGAACAGACTTTCAAATCTCAGGGAAGGGAGGAGGCGGGGAGAGAGAGTCATCAAAGAACTTTGGTGGATTTTTAAAAAGCCCATTTTGCCTAAAAGTCAACCATTCTAAACCATTCGATGGAGGTTGGTGGAGATGAATTAAAGTGACTAGCCCTGGCCAGTGTGGCTCAGTTGGTTGGGTGTCGTCCTGTGCACTGAAAGGTTGCTAATTAGATTCCCAGTAAGGGCCCAGGCCCAGGTTGGGGGCTCGATCTCGGGTTCGGGGCATGCCGGAGGCAGCCCATCGATGTCGCACTCTCACAGTGCTGCTTCTCTCTCTTTCCCTCTCCTTTCCTAATAAATAAATAAATAAACAAACAAATAAATAAATAAATAGCGGCCAGGTGTCTTTGCAGGGACAGGTCCAGCCAGCAGTGAAACTGCCCGTGAGCTAGAATTACCTCGTTGTCACCACTCCTCTATCCTATTTAGTTCACTTTGCTCCATAGAGGGATCTAATTCAGAGAAAATTTCATCATTATTTTGTTTTTAATTTTTAAAAAATTGATTAGGAAAAGTACCAAGACTACTTTGAAAATGACTTAGATGGTGTTTAGATTTAAAATTATTAGCATCATAAAATAATGCAGATGTTATCAACCTTACAAATAATCTAACAGGGGTTTATGATGAAAATCCAATTGACTGGTGAAGGTTCTTCACGTGCACACGTGCTTAGTACTTGTTCCCCCTCACTCTAGCCCTCGCCCTGTATTCAAACGTGACTGGGCAGAGGTGGGTCTTAGCATTTGCATTTTTAAAAAGCTTTATTGGTGGTTCTGTGGTATGCCACTCATCTCAAACATGGGTTTAAATCCTCTTATCTTACAAATGAAGTCATTGACTTTTGCAAGGAGATGCGTATAGCTAGTGGCAACTTTGGACTTAATTTTATATTTTCTTGTTGTCTAATATAACTCCTTTTAACAAACTCAGGTAAGTTAACTTAAAGAAAATCAAAAGAAAAAGCAGACTCAAGGTTCATGATCTTACCCTATAAAGATATTAACAATTTTAGTGGAGAAATGTTCAAATGGAGCTGCCATCAAAGAGAGGCAATAGCTCAGAAATTTTAAAGTCACATAATGTACTAAGCTCTGTTTTGTTCTTACAACTCATCTTGGAAGTAGATACTATTATTATTCATATTTTTCATTTGAAAAAACTAAGGCAGAGAATGTTTAAATGACTTGCACAATCACGTTTGATTTAGGCAGTGATGCTTTAGAATCTTTCTGCTTTATCTCTCGGCCTTACTTCCTCTCATGGTGCCTTACTTTTTCTCTTTTTTCGTCACATGAGACAGTAACATTTTCCAGTTGTGGGCTGAGGTTGATGTGCATGGTCACACCCACATCAGGGTACAATTTCTTCTGATCTTGGAACTTCACTCCTCAGTCTTGGGCAGTCTCCACCATCACATGATAACAGTTGTTCTTTTCCTCAATAAACATTTTGCCTGCAACAACTTCATGTGGGTTTGTGTCTATGGTTTCTATGGAAAATTTAGAAAATTTCCTGCCTGCCCCATGAAAGTGAAAGGAAATGCAAAGAGTTGCCCAGAGGCAGTATCTAGCTTATAGAAATTCACCACCTATTTGTATACGTTTCCTAATGATCAAAATCTGTAATCCACAATAAGGTACTCAAAATCTAACAGCTTAGTCTCTAGGGTATTTCTATTTTATTTACTTGGGTTTTCTGATCCGCTCCGAAGTAATCTCGTTTCCTAAAAAAATGAAAATAAAATTTCCCTGTATTCTGAAATTGAACTGAAAAATAGACAGCAGTCCTCTGCATTACTATCAAATGATTATTAGATTCTTGGAGTATCCCCAACTTCCTTAATATACTATCCTAATTCCCAGTATTCTAATTCCCATCTATGAACAGAAGAAATGTATGTGTGGGGGCGGAGGTTGTTACTTCATTGGTTATTACCATACGGTAACCCCAAATTAAAATCATGGGTAAATAAATGTCAGACACTTGGCTTTATAGTGTCTGTAGGTTAATGGAGAAGACTTTCTGAATTTCTTAAGGTATCTCATTAAGTGCAGTTTTTACCATCCAACTTGAACATTCATTCAAATACCTGTTACTTAATTGAAAAGTGTACCAACTTTTCTAGAGTTAGTAGTATTGGTAATCAAAGTGATAAATTTCAGTTCTCACCCCAAGCATGGAAGTGTTTTCTTAGGAATCTGCGGGGCTCTGCAAGGTCGCTGAGTGCTTTGCTTTCCTGGGGGTTCTTAGCAGGTTGTTCCGAACCGGCGCCCTCGGACACAAGGCGGCGTTGTAGCAATGAGTCCTCGCCAATCCCTTTCTTCGGTATTCAGATTTATAACAAAAGCCTTCAAGTTCGGAACTGCTAAGGCATATTTGGCTTTACTGTATTCCCTTTCTTCTCTTCTAGATCATTCCCTCAAATTTACAAGTTAATGCAAGGGTTTCATTTCCACCTGTAGCTAATTTATCACCATTTTACATGCCTGTGAGAGATTTTTAATAAAGATCTGGTCCAGACTTCCCCCCAGATACCTAAAGAAACATTGCCTTGTGTTTACCATCCTACAAAATAATACCGTCAATAAACTTAGTGAGTCACCCCTTGTTGCAAACAACTTCGAGCAACAAATTATGAGTCAAATATCTGATTTAAAAGCCGCATTGATACATCTAGCTCAGTGGTGAATTTCGAGAAACATTTAGGGGAAATTATTTGTATTGGCAATTTAGAAATTCATTTGAGAGAGACGAGAAAAGCAAATCTTTTATGCCCAAGTAGAATTTAAGAGTGTATTTGTTAAGATACCTAGCGGCTACCCAGCTAACATGCACTCCCCATTCCATTATTATGAGCTATCTATTTTTATATCTATTTTTAATGTGGAGACCTGCAGCAGGAAGTGCTTAGCAGCGGTGCTTAGCACTTTGAGGTGATATATTCATAGCAGAGTAAGGACTCACGATTCCTCTGCTGCTTTGATTCACATAACTTCTCATGGGAAGTTTTTTAAATTGGAGATTTTTTTGATAATGAGAATGGATGACTGATATCTCCCATATATATAGGGTCTTAACTAACAGTTCTGGGCAAAAGGCATTCATTGACTAAGCCCACTCGATGTCTAGTTGTTTAACAGGTTGGAGAACATTAACGAACTAGAGATAATTTAATAATTTTTAAATTATTTATTCATTTTCTCTCCATCCTGTCGTCCGAACATTGTTTTCACCTCTGCGGGAAGTTAAATGTGACTATTTGAGTTTCAAATCCTCTCTGCATAGCTTATAGTGCAAGAGCTAATGAAAAATTAAAAGAGCCAAAGAGGAAGGGAAAAGTCAGCGTGCTGCAGACACAGAGTCGCTCAGAGGCTTATTAAAGCCGTAACTTCCAGGGTGGTCGCGCTTAAAAGACCCCTGACCGCCATGCCTCTCACCACTGAGCTGGGAGGAAGACACGTTTACCCGGCATTCGTAACCTCAAAATACACATTGTCTGTATATCGGAAACTTACCGAGACACTGATGTTTTGCAAATGAGGAACTCGTGACTATTTTCATGAAAATGAGTGTGTAACATATAGGCAATCTGGAAATCTAAAAATTACAGATACCTCCGTGAGTTCTGCCTTTATAGAGCACCGTATTATTCCCCTTGTCTCAGAAAAACCAAGACCGTTCTAAATTGCAAAGGACTGAAGAGGACTTGCCTCTAACACTGAGACGTCAGCAAACAATGTTATATTAGGCCTTTCTAAACCCTTCTCATTAGTATTTCTTGATGTATGAAATAGAATCTCGCAAGAAAGTTGATTTTAACTGAATTATATTTCCAATCAATACCCACTCTGATGAGGGAAGATCGACCCCCTACTGAATAAATTGGAAAGATAGTGCTGGGGGACCCTTTGTAGCACGTTATTAATCTTTCCTCATTTATCACTACATAAGCACCTACTACTCTTTTTTTTCTTTTTTTCTTTTTTGTTTTTGTTCTTTTACTGAAATCCTCAACAACTTAGTGAGGGGAATACAATTAATCCTAGTTCATAGTATCAAAGGCTCAGGGAGAGTAACCTGCCCAAGTGTATTCCGTATCCCTTGTACAGTCTTTTCAAATATACGTTGGTGCCTCCCCAGGACTTCTTTGGGGTTAAATTTTACCTCTGACTTTGACGTCCTGCTGGCATTCAGGGCAGTGCTGGGGGGAAGCGTGTGTTCTGAAGGCCGGGGCTGACATGGTCTCCCCCCTTGTGTTAGAAGTCGGGCTAACCCAACCTCTGGCTCCTCTCTCTTTCCCTTTCCATCGTCTGGCACGCAGCCAGAAGGAAGAAAATAAAATTCCTCATCATTCTACCAAACCATAAGTAATAAACTGGAGGGGAAATAAGATAACATGGAAATGCCAGAGTCCCCATCTAGTCGGTCACAAGGCTGTTGGCTACTCAAAGGGCAGAATCACCATGGCTGCTCCCCCTCCCCCCACCACACGTGACTTGAACATTTTCCAGAGGAAAGGGCTTGTATCAAGATATAATGTTTTCAATTTTTTAAACTTATTTTAGCTTTCAGTATATATGCATGTTTTTTATTTCAAGCGTTTGTTTTAATTATCTTTTTAAAGGTAAAGGGAAGTCCTAGTCCCCGAGCACCTGCCATGGGCCAGGCTGCCTGCCTCCTAATATAGCCACCTAAGAATGCACCTCGAGCCAAGATGCTGCATGCATGCAGGTGGCATCCTGTTTTTATGCATACTCAGTATTGTTATGTTTATTTTTACCTCCGAATCTTTTCAGTGGGTGGTCCCCATATTTACTATTGGCCAAGATGAAAAGGCCATTTTCTCTTTCCTACTAAGGACAGAAGTGTTCCCTATTTAAGTGGAGAGTTTCTTTGGAGATTCTTAGAAATTCTAAGGACATAAACATGAAGGTCATAATAAGACCAACTATTC
Source organism: Miniopterus schreibersii (assembly GCF_964146895.1). Lineage (NCBI taxonomy): Eukaryota > Metazoa > Chordata > Mammalia > Chiroptera > Miniopteridae > Miniopterus > Miniopterus schreibersii. The sequence goes on along the minus strand of NC_138106.1, from coordinate 60,785,047 downwards.
GTTCTTTATTTCCTTCTTTAAACTCAGAAATTGCTAACAGAAATTGTCCTCCTGAGATGCAGGCATTGGAGGCTTCCTCTCAACCTCTAATTAATCTTGGCCCAAGTGGAAACTCACTCTGCTGACAGCTGTGACCAGGGCAGAGAGGGAAATATCTGTTCTCTTGGATGGGACCCTAATTACTTGTACAGGTGTCAATAGCCAGTTTGCTGGAAGTGGCAGTTCCACACTGCCAGGGTCTCGAGTCTTAAATACCTGTGGTGCCCTTCTGTGGTGTGCCCCAGGAATGCTATAAATTAAAAATCACAGAAAATGCTTCTCCAGCTGGAAAGGATTAATGATTTCTCATGCTGCCTCTGAATTTTCAAATTTGTTATATATATGCCTGCATTTGGAAAACCTAAAATCTTATGAACTCTTTTATGTGTGAATTATTTTAAATGGTATTATATTTGTTTTTCAAATATATAATTCTATTATAATATTTCATGTATCTTTTCAAATGATGCCACACTCCAAGACTGTGATCTATTGGTTAGGCCTGCCACTCCTGTGCCCTCCACTTTTGCTGCCTTTTTATCCCCCCCACTAAATAATGTTTTAATTGGGATATAACTGACATATAACATTGAGTAAGTTTAAGGTATGCAACAGTGTGTTGGTTTGATATATTTATATAATGAAATGTGGTTACCACTGTAGCGTTAGGTAATACCTCCATCAGGTCAAATAATTATCATTTCATATTGTGGTAAGAACAGTTAAGATCTAGTCTCTTAGCAATGTTGAAGTGTTAAAATAAAGGCACACTTAGGAGACGCCACCAGATTAGTCCCCTACCTTCTTCGAAGGAGATCTCTAAACAACTTTATAATATTGGGAGAAATCTCACAAAAAGGTTAAAGAATCTTCTAAAATGCTCTTTAAAAGTAACTTGAACCCTTAATAAGTGCTTCACTTACGGAAATAACACAGATGAAGGGTAGAGACCAGGTTTAACTCCCTTCTGCTACTTCATAGCTACGTGGCCTTCAGGAACAGCTCCAGGACTGGCATTCAGTTTGATGGGGCCCTGTCACCTGCTGGAGTTTTCACTTGTATGTCACATTTATCCTCACAGCAGCCCTGTGTGTAGATTCTGTTGTTCCCCATCTTTACAGATGAGCAAGCATGCGTGAGAGGAGGGGCTTGTCCAAGGACTTCCAGCTCAGACTTGACACGCGAGGCCTCATGAAGTAGACTAGAGGGTCACCTCTAGGGCAACTCCTAAAGTTAATTTATTGGGATTCTGTGATTTAAATTTTCTCTCATATTTAAGTTACAGAAAAGTCAACGCATAAAGAAAGTTTAAGACAACCATAATAGTTTGTATGTTTTACCTAAGTGTTCGTTTTTTTTTATAAATGCCTAACCTTGTCCCTCAAATCAATCGACTGAAAATATTTGGCTAAAGGGAATGATTTAAATAATTTTTGTTCTCTGCCAGTCATAGATGGATTTCTAACCTCTATAATTCTTTCAAATCTCTGAATTTTTACAAAAGAATACATCCATAAAATTATATTTATTTTTACCACATCAATCTGAAAGCCAAGCCAAAAATAATCAGAGCAGTTTTTAAAGGTTTTTTTTGCTGCTAGGGAGAGTGGACTCTCAGTAACAAAATTAAAGAAATTTATAATAAAATGCATATAAATACTATACACGTATACTCAATGAATACCTCCTCCACCACGAGCTACACTATTTTCGTTTCTGCTTAGTACATTTCACAGTGGTTAACACTTGACACATTTGTATAACTGTGTAACTGGGCGCATGGATACTGGAGCCAGACTGCCAGTTTGAATCCTGCCTTTGCTACTTACTAGCTGCATGACCACAAGCAAGTTTATTAGTCTCAATGTAAAATAGAGATCTCCTAAGGCGACAATAATGTAATATCTATGCAGCTCTAGAGCAGTCCCTGGCACGGGAAGGCATTATCAGAGGGTTAGCAGTTACTATTTTTGGAGAATGAACTTAAGAAAAGAAGGGAGAGTTTTGCTTTTCACTTACCATTTCTTACTATTTTGTTTTCTTTTGTTGTGCAAACTTTAAAATAAGAAATATAATTAGTTTGAAGTTCCCCAGCTCTTATTCTACAAATACATTCTATAAATATGTTTCATGTCGCTCTTAACAACCCCTGTTTTGCAATTTCAAATTGTGAGCAGTGATAGTTTTCACCGGTACAGATAGGTTGAAAGATTCGTCATGGCCCCGCATACCACGACTTCCCTAGAGGGAATTTTTGTCTCTCCCTTTCTTTAGATACTTCCTTCTTTTATTTGATACAACTTGATAAAGTCACAGAAACTACTCTCCATCCTTAGAGAAATAAATTCACCTAGAAAGTAAGTAAAATGGGAAATAAAAATGGTATCTAGTTTCTGATTGCACATTTTGCCTGGTTCTTTCAACCTCTGGCCACGAGGATGACTGAGTTTTCCTCTGTGCAGGGTGGGGCAAAAGTAGGTTTACGATTGTGAGTCTGCAAAACGGTTTATTCTTGTATTACTTTTTATTAGTTATTGTATTATTTTCCATACAAACAAATGTAAACCTACTTTTGCCCCACCCTGTTTACTGTTTTTATAGTATGAAGGGAAAATCTGCTTACATTAAATGTGCAGTTACATCTGATTTGATAAATGTGTGAACCTTTGTAACCATTACTTCAAATCATGATGTAAAGCATTTTATCACCCCAGGTAGTTCCCTTGGACTCCTCTGGCCACCAGCCCTGTTCTCAAAGGCAGCCACGGTGCTGATTGTTATCACCAAGATTTGTCTAATCTTGAACCTCATATAAATGGAACTATGCCTTATATACTCCTTCTTGTCTGATTTCTTTCACTTAACATAATGTTTCTGAGATGCATGCATTCATGATTTTATCTTTAATTGCTGAGTGGTGTTCCATTGTTTGAATCCATTCTCTTGCTTATGGGCATTTGCATAGTTTCCATTCGGGGTATTATAAATAATGTGGCTGAAATCGACGTTCATATACAACTGATTTGGTGGGCATATGTTTTTATTCTCTTGGGTAAATTTCTAGAAATGGAATGGCTAGGTCATAGGGTAGACATTTGTTCATGAGAATTTTCCAGACAGCTTTCCAAAGTATTTGTCATTTATGCCATTCCCATCAGCAGTGTATGCGAGTTTCCGTTCTTCCACATCCTCACCTGAATTTGGGGTTGTCATTCTGTTTAATTTCATTCATTCTAGGAGGTGTGACATGATATCTAGTTTTGGTTTTAACTCACATTTCTCTGAGACCTAATGATTTTAAGTTCTATGTACTTATTGGCCATCTTCTTTTGTGCAGCAACTATTCAAATCTTTTGCCAATGATTTTGTTGGTATTTGTCCTTTTGTGATTGATTTGTAAAAAATATTTTGCATATTCTGTAAACATCCTTTGTCATAATTAGGTTATGAATATTTTGTCCTAGCTGGTGGCTGGATTTTTCCTTAATGCTATCTTTAAATGAACAGACTATTTTAATTTTGATGAAAAAACAACTTATCAATTTTTTCATATAATGTTTAATGCTTTTTGTGTCCACTCCACAAAATCTTTGCTTTTCCAAAAATGGTAAATGTATTTTTTATGCCTTTTTTATAGAACCTTTATAGTTTTAGCTCATACACTTAAGGATATGATACATGTAAGATTTTGTATATGGTACAAAGTAAAGGGGTGTATTTGTTCTGTTTGTTTTTTGCTTTTGTTATATATATTTAGCCAGTCATTCCAGCACCATTTGCTAAAAAGACTTTCTTTTGGCCTTGGTACATCTGCCGAAATCATGATAATAATATGAGTCCTTCAAGTTTGATATTCTGCTCATGTTAGCAATCTTATTTTCTGCATTTCCACATAAATTTTAGCAATCTGTTAATTTCTGCCAAATTAAAAATAAAACTTTAGGGATTATGGTTGCTTCAAATTTATAGATAAATTTGGATAGATTCAACTTCTAAAAAATATTTGGTCTCCCAATCAATTAATATCATATATTTCTTCATTTACTTAAATTGTTTTCCATTTTTTCTTAGCAATATATCATAATTTTTAATGCAGACATTTAACAAGTCTTATAAAATGTATTCCTATGTTTTATGTATTTTGTGGCTCTTATAAATGCAATTATTTTGTAATTTTTAAATTTTCCAGTTGCTTATAGTAGTATATGAAATTAGGATTAATATTTTTGTTGAAATGAACACAATCATCTTCCTAAATTTATTTGTTAATTTTATTAGTTGTTTTGATGATTCCTTAAGAGTTCTGTAAAAACAATAATCTTCAAATAGAGATAATTTTACTTTTTTCTCTTCCATTCCATATGCCTTTTGTTTTTTCCCTGCTTTACTATACTCACAGAGAGCTCCAATACAATGCTGAATAGAATGTTGACAGCAGACACCTTTATATGTTCCCAGTCTTAGAGAGGGACTTATTCAGTGTTTCCCATGATAGAGGATGCTAGCTGTGTGTTTTTCATATATGCCTGCCCAGAGTTAGCCACCCTGGAAGGCCGAGGGCGCAGTCCTCCGAACTGCCAAGTCCGCCTGAGATTTCTGACCCTGACTGCAAGGAGTTAGGGTCCAAATACAATTAAAGGGAAGAATCTGCATAAGATCACCCCAACTTCTGACACCAACTCAAGTTTGAGGGTTTCCCAAAACCACCCTCAGGCTTGGTAGTTTTCTAAAAATACAGAACTCACCAAAACCTATTATATGCATGGTTATGTTCCTTACAGTTAAAGGATACATTAAAATTGACCAAGGAAAGAGAAGCATAGGGCAGAGCCTGGGAAGGTTCCAAACGTGATGTGTCCTTTGTCCTCAGTGATGTGTCACTAAACTGGTATGGACTTGTGGCAAAAGGATGGCCTATTGCCAGTCTGAGAAGCTTCCCAAGCTTCAGTGTCCAGAGTTTTTTGGGGGGCTTTATTATCGAGGCATGATGGATTAATTGAACTCGGACTCCAGCCTTTCACTTTCCCTGAAGTCAGGCTGATATCTCACGGCCAAAGTCACCAAAAACCGTAAAGTTGTTCTTTCAGCTGGGGCCACCCCACAGCCTAAGACTATTGGGTGTTGATGACCCTAACCCGGGACATCTCCCCAGCATAAACTGTCAGGTGGCATCTGAGAGACCACCCTGAGTAAGAAGGCACTCCTACCACTTGGAAAATTCTTACTGTTTAGAGGTTATCCGCCAGGAACTAAGGACAAAGGCCAGACCACTTTGGGGGCAAGGCCAAATTCTTTACTACATTATGTCCTATAACAGGTTGAAGGAAATTTTAATATTCCTAGATTACTAAGAGGTTTTATCACAAATCATTGTTGAATTTTCTCAAATGCTCTTTCTACATTACATTACATCTATATCTACATTATTTCTACATTTTTTCTCATATTCTTTATTTTAGAAAAAATGTTAAATTACATTGATTGACTACTTGAATGTTAAGCCAGTCTTGCATTCATGGAATAAATCGAAGTCTATTATGATGTGTCATAATTTTTATGTATTAATGGACACAGTTTGCCAGCATTTTATTAAGGATTTTATTTGTCTGAATCCATGAATATTGGTGTGTAATTTTCTTTTTTTTGTAACATCTCTGTCAAATTCTGTTGCCTGGGTAAGGTGGGCTGAATGAAATGGGCCGGAAAGAGCCCCATCCTCTTCTTGACTGAAAGAGTTTGTTACTTTCTTAAATGTTTGATATAATTTAATGATGAAGCCTTGTGGGCCTGGAGCTTTCTTTATGAGAACTTGCTTTAAACCAAAAATTATTTTAATGCCTTTAATAGATGTAAGGTTGCTTCTTCTTGAATAAATTTTGCTAAGTTTTTCAAGGAAAATGTTTGCTTCATTTAAGTTGTTGACACATTTTTGCAAAAAGAAAAGTTATCCATAGGATTTCCTTATTTTTTGCCTGTGAGTTCTGTAGTGATAACACTCTTTGTTTTCTAACATTGTTATTTTGTATTTTGTTCTTTTATCTTGCTCAGTCTTTTTTAGGGAGTTTTCTTAGTATTTTAAAAACTCTTGTCTTTGTTTATATTTCTATTGCTAATTTTCAGCTTTAATTACTTTTGCTCTTATCATTAATTACTGCTTTCTTTCTTCTGATTATTTAGAATTGAACTTGCTCTTCTTTCTCTGATTTCATAAAGTAAAAATTTACATCATTGATGTTAGCCTTTCTTGTTTTATAAGACAAGCATTTAAACTATGCATTTCAATCTCAGCAGTCTGTTAACATTCCACAAATTTCAGTATGTTGTATTTTCCTATCTATTCAGGTCAAAATATTTTTAAATTCCTTTTGTGGTTTCTGTTTGGAGTCATGTAATTAGAACTGTATTAAATTCTAAACATTTCTCTTTTTTTTTTTGGCCTGGCGAGCAGGCATGCAGTATTTCCTGGTAGATGCTATGAGGGCCCTTGGAAAAAATATAGTTGGTAGTTGATGGGTATAGTATTCTAAAGCTATATGTTAGGTTAAGTTAGATAATAGTTTGTTTAAATCTTATCTTTACATTTTTTTTTCAAATTATATAAAATCCCTTTACATATAATGTAAGGTTATAAGCATACATTTCCAGAACTAGAGCTACGCAGTACTAGCTACTTTATTAAGACCAAGTATAGTGAATTTTGATCCATTTATCCTATCAGCTACTGAGAAAAGGTCATTAAATTCTCTAAATAAGATTGTGTATTTGTCTATGTCTCCCTTAAGCTCTGTCAGTGTTTGCTGTACTCTTTCATTAGGTACATACGCTTACAGTTGTTATGATTTTTTTTAGGTGTTAAGCCTGTTATAATTGTAAGAAGTCTCTCATTATCACTGTCATATTGCTTGTGTTGAATTTTACATCGCCTGGTATTAATGCAGCCACATGGTTTCCATAAGCTCACTGTTTACATATCTATCTTTTCCTATCCTTTTATTTTCAATTATTTGTCCCTTTATATTTAAAGTGCATCTCGTATATAGTAAGGGTGATCACACTATGGCTCCAGGCTGCTGCCTCATTTTGTAAATGAAGTTTTATGGGGGCACGTCCCTGCCCATTTCTTTATCTAGTGTCCGTCGTTTCACACTGCACTGCCAGAGTTGAAAAGTTGGAACAAAACCCATATGGACTGCAAGCCTCGAATATTTGCTCTCTGGACCTTTTGGGGGGAAATATTAACCCCTGCTATAAAGCGTTTACTTGTCTTGCGTAGTATATAGCCTGGCAGTCTCTAACTTTTGATTGGAGAGTTTAGCTGTTACATTTGACTTAACTACTGATATAGTTAAGACCACCATCTCCCTGTTTGTTTTCTTACTTGTCCTCTGTTACTCTTTTTCTGCTCTTAGGTACTCAAGTCAGTTTTAGTATTAAATTTGGATTGCTCTACTGGTCTTTTAACTATGCCTCTTTGTAGTCTTGTATCGTGGTTGTTCTTGTAATTGCAATAAGGACCCTTAGCTTATAACATTCTACTCAGGTAATAATCTAAATTTTTTTACCATTATAATTTGACTTTACCTTTTCCGTATCATTGCACCGTGAGGCTTATAGTATTGCAGTTGTAGTGGATATGACGACAATAGCAAAAAGAGTGGAAGAGGGCAAATGAAATAATGTTTCAACGGTCTTATACATAATCATATATATATATATACACATATACATATATATACACACACCATTAAACAATTGGTTATCTTTGTAAAACATTTTAAAATGGTATTATATTTTCCTATGTGTATACAATTTTTATTTATTCTTTCTTTTACATCTCAGGTTCCATCTAGTGTCATTTCCCTTCTATCACAGAACTTCATTTAATACTTCTTTTAGGCAGGTCTCTTAGTCATGATTTCAACAAGTTTTCTTTCACTCAATTTAATACGTCTTTTTTTTTTTTTTTAATATATCTTTATTGATTTCAGAGAGAGGAAAGGAGAGGGAGAGAGAGAGATAGAAACATCAATGATGAGAGAGTCATTCATCGAGCCTGCAACCCGGGCATGTGCCCTGACCGGGAATCGAACCCTGATCGCCTGGATCCTAGGTCGATGCTCAACCGCTGAGCCACGCCTGGCCAGGCAATACATCTTTATTTTGCCTTTAATTATAAGGTCTTTTTATTAGACTTAAAATTATGGTTGGAGAGATTTTTTTCATAATTTTAGGTATGTTTAATTGCCTCTAGTATACATTTTTTCCTGATGAGATGTCAGCTATTTTTCACATCATTTCCCTGAACAAATTTTCTGTGGCTACTTTCATGTCCTTCTTTTTCTATGTGCGTTTGATTTGTTTGATTATGATGACTTAGGTGTGTTTTTCTTTTTATCATTCCTGCTTGGGGGTTGCTGAGCATTTTGGATCTGCAAGTTAATAGAGATCAACAAATCTGGGAATATTTTTTTTTTCTTCAAATATATTTTCTGCCCATTCTTTTTTGCTTCTCCTACTGGGACTCCAATTACTCATATATTAGTCCATACAATATTGTGCCACTGGTCGCTGGGGACCTGATTTTTTATTTTCTAGTGTCTTTCTCTTTTCCGGAATGTATAATTTCTATTTTTTGTCCTTAAGTTCACTGAGGCTTTCTTCTGCCACCTCCAGTCTGATGATAAGACAACTTAGTGAATTGTTCATTTCCAATATTGTAGTTCTAATTTAGAGAATTATTTTTGTTTACATTTTTTGTGCTGAAATTTCTATCTGTTCTCTCATTGTTACCATATTTTTCTCTAAATCTTTAAACATGTGGTATAACAACATTTAAAGTTCTTCCTTTTAATTCTAAATTCTTTGTTATCCAAGGACATTTTCTGAAATGTGTGTTACATTTTTTCTATTTTTTATATGTATGATAACTTTTTAAATTATGTACTAGTCTTTTTGGTGTGATATGTTATAGAGATTCTAATTTCTTTCAGATTCTACTAAAGGGTATGGATTGTTTTTCCTAGCAGATTATTATTTTACTGGCTGATTTTCTTGATCTTTGAAGGTTACTTTTATATTTTATATGGCACATGTCTTAGGGTGAATGCTGAATATTGACACATAGTCTTTACTTGGCTTTTCTGGGATTTTCATAGAAAGACATATGTTTGCCAAGGACTTCTGGTTTGATGAGCTTCAACTCCAAACTCTGTTTCCTTGTGGGGGTGGTAGCTAAAATCTGTGTCAAGTGTTTCGGCTTTTCACTAGGCTATGGGAAATTTCTCCCACATATGCAAAGTTTAGGGATCATCCAAGGAATACTGTATTTTGCACACAAATTTGGGGCCCTCCCCACTTTGTGGCTCTCTCCTTTCTGAGTTTTTCCCCTTGATTTCCAGCTTTTGTTCTAGTTAGCCTGTGTCTCTCCAACTGGGAAGGGCCCTCAGAGGAAAGGTGCAAAAATATAACTCACCCAGTACAAGGGCCAAATTCCCTTTTGTTTCTACTTTCTTTTGTCACCCCCAAATACAGTCAAATAGTTTATTCTCTATTTTTCTGAGAGTTTATAACTGTCATAAATGTAAGGATTAACAAAACGAGGCATTAAGAAATCATTACTAGAATCAGAATTTCTTACACTGCCTGCTTTATATCAAAGTTGTGAAATCATGTCCTCAACCTTACTGTACCTTCCTCCTTCCCATACAGGTCAAAGCAGGTTGAAAAAAATCAAAATTGCAAAATTGATCTATTACATTAGTAATTTTTTTATTTTATTTTTTAGAATATGCCTACAGAACATTGACTCTTTTATCTGTCATTCTCTCTAGTGGCTCCAAATAAGTTGGAATTTTTACATTAAGGAAAAGGTGAAAAGTAGTTGATCAAGTGAGTTCAAAAGAAAAAAAAGACAGAGACATAGTGAAAGGAGAAGTGAAGAGAAAAGCAATGGAGGAAAAATCAGGGGTGAGAGAAGGCAAGGGGAATGCAAGGAGAGGGAAGAAGAGGCTTTGAGAATATGTTGCTTTCTGTGATTGTCACAATATCTTACTGACTTATAGAAATTATAGTTATTAGTATATACTGGAGTATATTGTTAGGAGCTATTAGAATAATCAAGGTTCATGTTCATGCATGAAATTTTAAACAGTTTTATCTGAAAAGATTGGAGTAAGACATCATTCAAGGTCAGTCATTCAGTGCGGTATACTCCGTTTTACTTGTCTGTAAGAAAGCAGCTGGGTATGTATGAACTTCATATTGGTGAACACTGATATAAGGAACAGTAGAAGGAGATAGATACAAACATAAACAACCAATTAACACATATTTTTTGTTGCATGTATTATATATACTATATTCTTGCAATAAATTAAGCTAAAGAAAAGAAAATTTTATTAAGAACATTATAGTGAAGAGACAATATATTTACAGTGAGGTCAGTTAGTTAATGTCATCAAAAGAAATACCTTCTGGCTGATACCTACCATATTCAGTCAGTGTATTATGTGCTGTGGGTAAGTAGAAATAAAACATGGCCTTTATTTTCAAGGAGCTTACATTCAAGCTGAGAAGACTAAAGAGTTTGCCCATATCTTGAAGTATCATGAGACAGATGGCTGGAGACTTAAGTAGAGACTCTCCAAAAAGATGGATCTCTGTATTTAAGGGCTGGAGAAAGTGAGACATGCCAGAGTCGTAGTCAGAAGCCTTAGAGGGCCCTGCCTTGGGAACAGGGGCAAACCAGGGGAAGGCCGAGTCTTACTAAAACTGCGGCTGAGCCTCAACCCAGTTTAGGCCCTGACTGAATTGGAGCCATCAGCCCTTCACCCTTTCTACTTAACAAAGGAAAGGGGAAACCTATCTGGTGGAAATTAACTTTGTATGGAGTCTCTACAGTTCATTTATACATGGTGTCATGAAAAATAAAAAGGACCAGATATGCAAAGAGTCAAGAAAATACAATAAGTAATCAAGAGAAAAAGTAGACAAGCAGATTCATGCATGATTTGGGTACTATAGTTAACAGACAAGGATATTAAAATAACTCTAATATATTAAGAGTGGAATAAAAGATGGTTACCAGAGATGAATGGAATATAAAATTGAAATGTATTTTAAAATATTTTAAAATCAAATTGACATTTTAGACATGAAAAATATAATATTGAAAAATAAGCATTTAGTGGGTGAATTTCAAAACCGTTTGGCCACAGCAGAAAACAAGAGAAGTAAGCTGGAAGACTTCAATGGAAAACACCCAGATTGAAGTACAGAAAGGAACAGTAATAGGTAACACACATAAGAGCATAAGAGAGCTGGGACACACACAAAAGATCTGATTTATGTGTAAGTGAAATCCCAGAAAGAACAGAGCAAGAATGCCCATCACCAGTAAGATATATAAATAAATTATGATTTATTTACCCAATGACGAGCTATACAGAAATGAGAAAAGAAAACCTACACTACATGAAACATTATATATGAATTTCAGAAACATAGGCTGCATTTATTTAGTTTGTTTGTTTCTTTGTTAAATATATCTTTATTGATTTTAAAGAGAGGAAGGGAGAGGGAGAGAGAGATAGAAACATCAATGATGAGAGAGTCATTGATCAGCTGCTTCCTGCACGCCCCCCACAGGGGACCGAGCCTGCAACCCGGGCATGTGCCCTGACTGGGAATCGAACCTCGATCTCCTGGATCATAGGTCGATGGTCAACCACTGAGCCACACCGGCCAGGCAACATAGGTTGCATTTAAATAAAAGGCAGACAAACATGAATACATGTGGTATATATAGTAATATGTAATGTAGATGGTATATATACATATATGTGTATATATGTGTATATATATGTGTGTGTATATATATGTGTATATATATTATTTTTTTATTTCCCTGGAAAATACATATGTTAAACTAGTTGTCATTCTCTGTGGTGTACCATTTTAGTACAAGATAGAAGATATTTATGTGATAATATATAACAAGCTATAGACTCAAACTTACAACATGGTCCATTTATATTTTTAAATCTTTTTCTTGTAAAATGCTATCACATATAGGACTTAAGCATGTTGACAGAGTTTGAGGTTGCTCTCCTGCCTCATGCATAGATTTAGGAGGCTGTAGTTTAAGCTAAACTAAGAATTTTTAAATCACAAATTAAATTTATACTAAATATAATTAATGTCCCAGTTTGAATGAGCTGTATGTCTTTATCTCACTTGGACATACGTCATACACCATTATAACATTTTTTCTAGTAAAATTCTGATTCTTAGCAAATGAGTTAAGAAATTCTATTTAAAGAATAGAAATACTTTAGGGAAAATGGAGTTTTCTACCCCAGCTTCCTTAACCAAGAGACACTTCTAGGATTATATAATTTCTTAAAAGTAGAAGACTTACTGGGAATTATATGGCTATAATAATTTGAAGTACCATATTCCATGATATGCTTACAACAGGGAGCGAGAGAGTTTGGGGAGGAAGGAAAAAAGGAAAGAAGGGAGAGAAGGAAAGAGAAAAGAAGGAAATACTATGCTCTTAGAAGTGCAGTTATCGTTTCCCCTGAGCGGGCACAAAACCCAAGAATTTGGCTGTGTGTTTAAGAAAACATGGTTTCAGCTCCGAAAGGATAGACCCTAATCCGCCATGTGTAACCATGGCAGCCACTGGGGCCGTGTTTCTCAAACTTTCGCAGGCAGCGGAACCCCTAGGTCTCCTACCCTCGACTGCATGGCCCATCCCCAGAGTTTCTGTTTCCGTAGTTCTGCTGCTGGGCCTCGTAATTTGCGCTTTTGTCCAGTCCTCAGGGGCCGCCGATACTGCTGATCTGGGGCGGCTATTTGAGAACCACCACAGCAGAGCTGCTTTAGCTTCTGCTGCCGCCAATCTTCTGTCATAAACTTGGATTTTATTTCTAATCTTGCTTTTGATTTATCCAATAAAGCAGGACCCATAAACAAAGCTGCAGGGGATTGTACTCTACCTGGAGGCATAACAGGGAATGCCCGAAAGGGAAAGGCACTAATGAAACTCCCTCAGAAAGTTTTTGCCAGAAACTATTGGCCCAGAATGAAAATTTTGACTGTCAAGTGATAATAATTACTTTCCAGAAAACGGAGAGAAAAACAACCCAGCCAAAAAACATGATGCAACTAAGTATGTATACAGCCTGTGTTCAAAATAATGGATTTCTTTTTCTCTTAGCATATATTTAATGCACTCCCGCTATCAAAGTAATTTCATTGGAATGGGTTCTGTTACCAATCACAGCTCACAGATGTGGAATTTCACCCTAGTGGTTTGCTTATATTAGATGTAAAACATGTGCTTCTCAAAGATACACTAATGTGAACCCTAAATTTAAAAAAGTACAATGTGTGTTTCAATGTAATGTTTGTCTCCTTCCTTTATAGGACCGCATCAAAACACGTAAACAAGGACCTTGGTAATCTGGAGGAAAATAAAAAGTTAGAAGAAAACAATCACAAAACAGAAGCCTAAGAGAGAAACTGTTCTAGTTGTTGTCCAGGTAAGTAGGCTGTGTGAGGTTTATAGAAATAATCCCCAGTAAAGGAGGAAACATCCTATGAGATGCAAGGGAAAGAGGCCTTGACCTTAAGATGCTTCATAACTGAGGCTTTGAAAACAGGAAGAGGGCTTTTCAAAAGCAAACTTTGGTAACTCAGGTGTTCTCAGAAGAATGGAATCTCAACCATTTCCCTTTCCTCCAAACAAATAATCACTATCCTCTGAATAATTAAAATGAATTTTGAGATTTTAAATTTTAATTAGCATTTTGTATTCTAATGTCAAAAATTTTGCTGAGTGCAAAGAAGCTTAATTTTATCTGTTGTGTTTTGGTTGGATGAGCTCTGATTCTAATAATTTAAATTTATTTTTAAAAGCAATTATATGAGAAAAAAATATATAAAAATTTTAATCTAAGGATTTAAGATATTTAAAAGTGCCAGAGTGTTTATACAGCCATCTCCCAAATCACTTTAATGAAACGGCTAAAACTTTGTGTGTGTATACACACACATACATATATAAATGTTGTATATATTGCATATATTTATATGTAATAATTAAAAGTGTGATTTTTTTTTTTAAGAGAAGCCATTTGGACACAATATTCTGTGTATCCTTGAGTGAGAATCACTGTGACTCTAGCTTACTCATCTGAAGTCAAAATCCCCAACAACCTCAGTAAAACTTTGGTTCATTATATATAAGCCATAGTCACAATTTGAGTACGTCACCCAAATTAATCCCATAGAGAAGATATGAAGCTTGGGAAGGAATTGTAATTAGAAGGATGTGAACAGGGAAGAAAAATTGAATCATTTAGATAAGACACTTTTTAAATCTGAAATCCAGGATCTCAAACTGGGAGAAAGAACTGGACTCTTTCCCCTATTTTGCCTTTTATTAGAAGCCAGGCAGGCAGCATTTCCAGCTTTTTTTTTTTTTTTCTGCTTCTCTAGGGTTCATTCCTCAATCTTTCATAAACATAGGTTTTTACCTTCTTTTATCTTCAAAATTGGTTAGAGTAAATCCTCAAAGGAAAATTGAGCTTGAAGACAAAGCCCACAAAAGAGTGTGATTTAAAGGGATAAGTCAATTTTTCGACCTGAAGAGAACAGAATGAAATGTTTTCCTGAAAAACTTCATACTCTTCACATGAATTAAGCAATTTTCATAAAGATAAAGTCTCTCAACTATTCTAAAAAATTATTTGCAGAAGGGCCATAGCAATGCCTGGGATTACAGATGGGTTTGAGGACAATGGAGTTTTATGAAAGTCTCCTATAAAGTAATTCCTGTCACTTTTAGTACAAAGCATCTGTTGATGGTGAAAAATGATTGCTATGGTAACTTACTAAATTATGTGTTGTTTTTTTTCATTATTTCAGAGAAAAAACTATATAGGCCAATTGAAGCATGAACGTGGATTGTATTTAAGACATATACAGAGACATTGACAGCAATTCATGGTTCAAATATTAAGCAGTTCATTCTACCAAGCTGTCGCAGGATTTAGAGAATTATCTCAAGTCAAACAATGAAATCGCAAACAATAACAACAAGTTTTGGCAGCCATGATGATAGGTCATATGTTGTGTTCGGTTTGACTTTTTTTTTCTTTTCTGTAAATGTCTGCACTGAGGATTTCCTTTTGGTTTGCCTCTTATGTAAATTTTTTACGTAGCTATTTTTATACACTGTAAGCTTTGTTCTGGGAGTTGCTGTTAATCTGATGTATAATGTAATGTTTTTATTTCAATTGTTTATATGGATAATCTGAGCAGGTATATTTCTGATTCTGATTGCTATCAGTAATGCCCCCAAACCTTTTTACAAGCCCCTAAAATCCCAAAGGTGGCCGCTTGTGAAGATTGGGGACACACACATTGCCCTGTTCCAAAACTGATTTTTATCACGAGACGGGGAGGCAGAGAGTCAGGTCGACAAGCAGGGGATGACCTGGCTCTCAGAAGTAAATCCCACGTGCGTATAGACACGCATACGTAAGAGCAGGACTCCCAGACGGACAACATTACCTATACCTAAAAAAAATAACAGAATGTGGGTAGCATTTACCTTTCGAGACATCTGCCTGTAAATTATTTTCTGTCAAAAGGAAAGAATACCCACCAACAATATGCAAGAGACAGTTTGGAAAAATCATGGATAACATTTCCATTTTCACAGATCAGAATGTAAATCGCTGTATTTAAAAATTGGTGTCAAATCCTTTGGGTTATCCACTGCCTTAAAATTGTACCCATTTCCTTTTAAAAAAGATACCAGTCAGAATTGGAGATTTTTAACAGTGGTCATTATCAAAGCTGTGTTATTTTCCACAGAATATAGAATATATATTTTTTTCGTGTGTGTTTTTGTTAACTACGCTACAGATATTGAATGCACCTTGAGATAATTTAGTGTTTTTAACTGGTACATAATTTATCGAGCAGTACATAAAAGTGTAATAATAAAATGTCTATGTATCTTTAGTTACATTCAGATTTGTAACTTTATAAGCGTGTTTTATGCTTGAGGAACTTTTTAGGGTGGTAGTATACATGGAAACTTTTTGAAGTAGACTGGATAGGGGCCAATAGCTACTTGTGACTAGACTTTTAAACTTCGCTCTTGCAAACAGAAGCCTGGATTCTGGGAGAACACTGCACAGCCATTTTTGGTCCCAGGATTTATATAACTTTATCCTAAAAGAAAATGAACATCAGATTCCCAGGTATAGAACTGTGTTCTTGAGAGAAAGAGGAAAACTGGTGTTTGTTTTTTAGACTGATGCACTAAAAATTATGAACGCAATGAAAAATAAAGTGACGATCAAAGTCCGAGGGGGGTTAGGAATACTATTTTGCCACTCCTGCATTATTTAGAAACACATGTTATTGTACATTTGTAAACCACTTACTGTCTGGGCGGTAGAATCTCAGTTTAATAAAAACTTCCTGTAGTGCACTGGTATGGATTAAATACATCAAATATCCTATTAGACTCAAAGCTGTGTAAAATATTGGGGGGGGGGAGAAAATGTGTTATTTTGCCTCTAAACTTTGATTTATTGAAGTTTTATTTGGCAGGAAAAGAAATTGAATCTTGGTCAATATTTAAACCAAAGTGAAAGGGGAAAAACCAAAGTTATTTGTTTTGCATGGCTAAGCCATCCTGTTATCTGTAAATACTGTGATTTCTCTTTTTTTCTTTTCGCTTTAGAATTTTGTTAAAGAAATTCTAAAATTTTTAAACACCTGCTTTCCACAATAAACCACGAACACTAAAGTGAAATCACTTTCATATCAATACTTTTTCTTTTGGTGTGGGAGATCAAAGGGTCAAAGTCTAACTCCTAAGGTATATTTGCAGAAAGAGACAGTGTGGCAATGGAAAGAGCGGGTTACACCGCAGTTACTTCTAGGCTTTTATTTGCTCTGCTTACCTAAGCCCGAAAACAGGCGTCGGGGCCGAGAGGACAGAACATCCCGGCCAGGGCCCCGGACGGAGCAGAAGGTTCGCCGGGAGGGGGCCCGTGACCGCAGAGCCGCGTGCGGGGCGCCGGGGGAGGCCGCGTCCCTCCGGCTTCTCTCTGGCCGTGGGAGACAGTCGTGCCAGTTCAAGTCTCACTTCCAATCTTTGATTGCAGGAATTGTATGTGGAAATGGATTAACACACCTGCCTATGCCTAAAAGATAATAAAACTGAAATATGTCTTCACGTGTCTCTCCCGGCTGCCTGCCTCGTGTCTAAACTGGGATGCTTGTGTAGAAAACAGTCGTCTTCATTAAACTAGAAAACTCACTGCGACTCTTTCTCTCTCCGGAGAGGGAGAGCAGCCGAATGAAAGTGCCCACACCTTACTATTGTGCCCCCTTAACCAGTCCTAGATTTCACCCGTAATTGGTTCTATAATGTATGTGAGAGGATCATCCTCACTGCGTGGGTGTCCCCTGTGGCTCTCCTGGGAACTCAGTTACGAGGACACACTCGTATCTTTACTTCCATCAACACACCATTCGGTTTACTACTGGAAATTACCTAAGCATGACCTTTCATAGAAATTCTTTACCTTTAAAATAAGGTAAAGTCGGCTATGTACATCAGATAAGAAAAATAATATTTATTAAGCCCATACTATGTGCTAAGGCCCACCATACATTATTTTATTTATTCCTTACTAGTTGAAAATAGTATTAAATATCCCCCCATTTAATAGCTGAAAACTAAGGTTCAGAGAGGTTTCGTAACTCCCAAGTGCATTTAGCTTCTTAGTAGGTAAGTTGGGTATCAAACCAGATCTGCTTCTAAAAGCCACGCTTGCCCCAATCTACTATAGTTTCCAAACTTCATTGATCAAGAAACCCTCCATTTTATAACATGTAAAATTGGAAAATATTGACACATGAACTGGTTATATAAATTCATCTATAAAGGATTATTCTAAGATGTTCAAATAATAGAATAGACCAATATTATAATATAATTTACAGCTGTGTTTGGATGATTAGATACCTTATTAGAAATTATATATATATAATTACATATGTGTTTGTTTAAAACACATATGTTTAAAATGTGATGTGGATATGTGATACATTTTTAAGCACACTTTGCTGTCCTACACTAAGTACCTATAGCAGTATGTTGGGGTGTTATTTACCCTTTCATTTGAATCCTTTCAATATCCTGCCACAGGAGGCACTATCTCCATTTTATAGATCAAGACAATAGCTTAGTCTTCAATCACAGACATGGGACGTGGGTGAGCCTGGACCTGTGCTCAAGACGCCAAAGTCCAAGTTCTATTCACTATATTGTTTACCTTCCCTGTTAAGAATATACATCTATTTATGGTTGGGAACGCTACCAAAAAGATAGATGTGCATTGAATAACTTATTTGATCCCCTTAGGAATTCATGTCATTCACCTTCAAAGAAAGATGTGAAAACTGCTTTGAAAAAAATTATTATATAAATATTAGTTCTGTATTTTATGTCTAAAGAATCAAATGGAAAATCTCTACTATTAAAAAAATCAGTACAGTAGATTTGACTTTAGAAGTATCGTACATTAACAATAAAAATACTTCAGTTAAACAGAGAATGAATATTTTTCATCTGAGCTTCTTAATAAAAAATATTTTTTAAATGTGCTGTGTTTGGGAAACACAAAGTCAAAACACCGGAGCTCACTGTTTCCCAGCATGCTTTCTTCACCCATTCATTATCCCTATTCTAACCCAATTTGCTTTCTTTCCCACACCGTCCCTCGCTCGTTTTCCCTTATAAACGTTTCCTACTCACGCCCGAGCGCACTGGGCAGCGAGCACGCAGGCTCCACAGCTGGTCCATTCTCAAGGTATCTGCTTCGTTCGTTTTTATTAGCTCGGGAAAGGTTTCACCTTGTGATGGCCAAGCAGCTGAATGAATGAGAGAAAGGTATCCAGTTACATAGGTGTGTGTGTGCAGGCACGCACATTGTGGGCTGGTGCACCCCGCTTTCCTTATTTAAAAAGTGATTGCTTGAATAAATACAAAATATTTGTCAAGTAATAAGCAGCTATAGGGTGAAAGTATCCATGGTACTTCGATGTGAGGCATTCATCAGTGATACAGTTCCAATAGCACATAGTAGCCTCAATAATTGCAATGAAATTTGAATGAATAACGTAACTGTATAAACTCCATAATACCAGGAAGTAAATGAGGGCCTCAACATCACAGAGGCTCAAAATAAATTATTAGATTTTTGAGAAAACTTGTATATTCAGAGAGCAGAGACTGTGGTCTCCAGAAGGTACAGCATTTGATAAAATGTGCCTTTGGAAGCTGACAGCAACTCAGTTTAGGCTACTTGAAAGATAAATCAAAATTAAATATCAGCTCCCCATAAATAGTTTCTTTCTGATTTTATTTTCCCGGGTAGGTCAGATTAAACTGAGTTTCAAATAACAGTTTAAACTGATGGTTTGATTCATATACCATCTGAGATGTTCACTTCCACAGAAATAACAGCTGAAATTTGGGCAGCCCTATATAATTCTTTGAATTCTCATCAGTAAGAAATAATATGTAGTGAAATATTAGTGAAATGAGATATAGTTACTGCTTGAAAGACCTCTCCCTGGATGACATATTAAGGAAACTGAATATTTCTGTTAAAAAAAGGATTATGACTAAGTATTAGAGTCATTCCTTGGAAGCTAAATTGTTACTAAAAACCCAATTTACCCAGAAATTCTCGGCTTCTACATTGTTGGCAATAACAATTAAGTTCCATTTCCTTAGCTTGATTAGAATTGTCCACCAAAAGCTTTAAAACAGTCTTTGTATTGAGAGACAAAAAGATACTACCCATTGTTGAGTCTGATTCCAAAGGGAAAGCTTAATGTTTTAAACTTTTGCAGGTTCATTTAAAGGAGTCATCTTCGTGAGTTTTCTTAATTTGGAGAGCTTTCCTTTTCATATATAACAGTTGCACACAAGCTGTTTAAGAGATGATGAATTTTTGGTCACATTGGCAATACCACAAAAACAACCGCTAGACCTTCCAGCTCATTCCTAACTGGTAATCCGTTAAAAAGTTGCCAGTAGTGACTTTGTCACTCATTCACTGTTTTGAGCTATTTTTTTCTTGAATGTAATAAAATGCCATAAAATAGAATTATTAAAATATCAACCATGCACTTCATAGTTACCATGACAGGACTCCCATTTTCTGTTGTCCTGATGATAATGGCAATGTATGGAATCAGTGTTCAGTTCAAAGATTGTGCACATTCATAAGTATTAACACTGTTGTTTTTATGGGATTTCTGCAACAGAGATGGAGTTAAAGTGACATTAGTACCCACAGCATCAAAACCCAGTGACTCTTGGCATTGCACTGAAGAGGAACTGGCGCTGAGGCAGATTTGGTTGGCTCACCCTCACCATTCCCTACTCTTACTGTTGAAAGCAGGGTATGTGTGTGTGTAAAGATTGGGGGTGAGAAATTTACTTCTCAATTTCTCTTTTGAAATTATTTTTCCAAGCATTTGATCCAATGAGGAAATCATGTGGTTGGGAGCAAAGTCGAATGGTCTTTACCAAAATTGTTTACATTTCAACTTAGAAATGAAAGACCAGACCGAAGCAGCAGAGGTTTAGCAAGTTGGGTGAGCACAGGAAGCTGCTCAGTTATGATATGTTTTGCATATTAGCTGGAGTTTCCAGATTTAAAGCATATATATTTATAATTGCAGTTTGGCTAAAAGATGACTTTAAGGGAGGAAGCATGTCAGCAATAGTTCACACAGTCTTTGATTTTGTTCTTGGCTCATATTTTCTTCTTAGACAAAGCCACTACAGCGATACCACAGTGTAAGTCCCTTATACCACAGTACAGGCCCTTTCCTCCCAGCTCCCTCTGTGTGTGTTTCCGAGATGCTTCCTAAAGTTAAATGCTTTTGCAAAGAGCATCCCTGCTCCTGTTTCTCTCATGGCCCATTTTTTGCATTAGATGCCCTAATTCTTTACCTCTATCTGTCTCCATACCCTTTGCATGTGACTTTGCAGTTCTTCCCACAAGAGGGTTAGAGCATATTTTCCCATCCTTGACACTAGGATCATCCAGATGATTTTCTTTAGCCAATAAAAAAATGTGAAAGTAGAGGTTTTCAGTTCTGACTCTGGGTCTCACGTGGCCTACCATGTTTCTTCTTGACCTCTTGTACTTCCCTAATCGCCCTGGGAAGGACAAGCCGACGCAGGCCTGTTCATACCAAGAGAAGGTTAAAGGCACGGAGCAGATCCGCACCAGGTCAGGTGCCTCCTACAAGCCCAGGCTGGCGCAAAGCAAGCCTAGCCAAGGTCACCGGGTCCAGTCTGCGTCAGCTGTCAATCAGATGATCCACAGATTCATGGGCTAGAATAATAAAGGAGTGTTTTAAGCCACTAAGCTTTGAGATTGTTGTTATGCAACTATAGCTAACTGGTACACCTCCTCAGGGGCAACGGCTTCCTGATTGGCCTATTAGGTCAGGATAATAGCAAAAACATTCCTTGCACACAAAAATAATCAGATATGCTTTATTAAAGCTGTAAGGACTAAACTTTTGTACTTTTGAAATGTCCCCCTCTTCCCTGACGTTTCTGGGATCAATATTCACTACCCAGGGCCCCCAACCCCGCTGTATGCTATTAAATATACCTTAGCATCAACATATACGACTTATTTGTACTAATTCCAGGTAGCCGTTTAGAGATGCTTCTTGAGCATATAAATCATATACAAGTCTCTTGGCAGTCTGGGCACATGCTGAGTTCTGTCTGGCACTGGTCCCCATTTGTCCTTTCTCATTGTTCTGAAAGTTCAGCATTCATGACAGGTTCATATAATTGCTCTCTGTATGTCCACATAATTACATGCCAATACCTTTCCTCAAATTAGAAATTACATTCAGGCTGGATATTCTGCTGACACCACATTCCTCACCAAATGTCAGAGTCCCTTAAAAATATTCTAGGCTCAAAAGGCCTAATTAGATTTTCAACTATCCATGTCATTGGTCATTAGGGCAATCATGCAAATCAACAAGCACTCAGGTGTCCAGGTACTAACTAAATCAGCATATCCTAAAAGAAAGCAACGTTTTCTACCTGCATTTATTAACCTTTTCCTTGTGTTTTTACATTTCAACCATAGGTTCCCTAGACCTATAAAACTGCTCAGCAGGAAGTTTCCCAGTAAAAAGAGGGAAATATGAGTAGAACTATTTAAATAAGAAACAACTGGGAAGGAGTCATTAAACAAACCTACACATACATACACCCTCAGCAACTTTTCCTGCAAGCGGTGCAGGTCCCCTCTGTCCACTCCACCCCGGATGAAGCAAGGGCGGGAATGGTGCGAGGGCAGACGTGGGTACTTCATTTTTTGTGTCCCTCAAATGACACAGGGCATTCCTGAGGGAAAGAGGTACTTACTGGTTTAATGAAAAATGACAGTCTTTAGAAACAAGCAGACTTTGAATGATGGAAAAGAATGGGGATCTGCAATTCATTAGCACTGAGGCCTTGAGCATAACAGGAAAACCCTTGAGCCTCAGTTACCTCATCTGTAAAATGGCACTAATTAATTACATTAATTACAGCACTAATTACATTAGATCACATTGTCCTTAACAGAATAAAATGCACACAAGTTAAAGAGAAAATGCCTGGCTCCCACTGTTGAGTGCCAGTTAGAGATTACCGCAGGGCGGAGTAACCCGTGCAACAGAGCACAGGTTTCAAACGTAGGCGGCGAGCTAAGGAATAGGTATGTTTTTAAATATGAAAACGATATAAGCAGTACCTTTTCCCACACTGGGAAAGTGAAGTCTCTGAGAACCGCTGACTTGCTGGGGGCATTTGGTCTAATTCCTGAAGAGTCTTCTCCACGTATACGAAATGGTTCCTGCCTGTGGCTGAAGTCAGATCTGCGCTGCTCAGATGCTGCCGAAGGGGTCACAGTGCCCGGGCACAGCGAGTAGAGCTCGATGTAGGCTTGTCCATCTTCCTTCGTCCCGTCGAGGACAGTTCGCAGCCATGCGGAGGTAGGTGACCCCATCCCCCTAAAACTGACTGAGATGTTTGGGCTGAGGTCGCCTCTCCCAACTCAGTTTAGTTACTTGCTTCCTTTGTCTATTAGTCTGTTTCAGCTTTGTGAGCTGGTGCGCTGTGGTGCAGAAAAAGAATTATAATAAAATAATTAAAAGAGACAACTTTAAATATTTTCCAATGCCAGAGACTTTGAAGCCGTCAGCAAATAAAAACCTTTCTACCTCCCTGGGCTTTTCTTTCCTCCTTTCCCACGCCCCAGGTCCAGAGCATCGAAACTGCAGACACCAAGCAAGGGGAGGGCAGGAGCGAAGAAAGCAAGCAGCCACACCTCACTTCTGGGCCCATGTCTTAGGACAAATCGGAAAAGGAAAGTCTGCCCTCGGGGTGAAGATTGAATTATTGATTAATATCTTGGGCTAGACACTCTTACTGAATTGAAACTGTTTTGTGATTTCAAGTGACAGTGGAACTGTCATCTCTCATGAGCCAAAAATTCCCGAGTCCTTCCCAAGTTCCTACCCAAGGACAGGGAACTTAAAAAATTCTCTTCACCCGGGTGTCTGGTTCTTTAGACTGAAACCATTGAGTAAACAGTACAGCAACCAACACAAGCGCCGGTTTTCCCTCATTACTGCGTGTATGCCTGTTTCCAGGCTTAACAAAGGGAAGATGATCGTGGGCCCCATGGAGCCCGTAAGTCAGGCTGCTGAAAGAAGTCAGGCGATTGTAGGTAAGGACTGTGTCACTGCTCATTTCTTTCTTACCATTCCTTCCACTTTTCTCCTCCTTCGCAAGTCTTACACACACATCAAAGACAGGATGACGCAAATTATCTCAGCACCATTACAGCTAATGAGATGAGTTTTCTATTGTACACAATTACAAATTCAATTTTGCTAACAAATCCATCTTCCGTTGTGTCCTGGTAGAAAACATCGTGAACAGTCTTATAGAATCCTCCCAATTACTGCCAGTGATAGTGGCTTTAAAGGATTTGAGGTCATCGATCTAAATTAATGTGTTGTCTGATTAGAAAGCACATTGCACTGCAATTTATCCTTTAAAGGCTCTTTTCCAAATTAAAATAACACATGGTTAGAGTATCATTTCCCTGAACTTCCTCAGTATCTCAGGCCCCTAATAATTAACATGCAAGGACAATCATTTCAAATGCAACCTTTAATACCACTGACAGGTTCCTCCCTTAGAAGCTAGCAATTTTAATCCCTTTATTATTAATTTGATTAATGCAAACCACTATATGCAGCTGCAAAGGAACAGAGGCAAATCAAAGTTAGCACATTGATTTATTTAAATTTAAATTGCAGAAAATGATATGCTCTTTAGCCTGTGATATCAAGCAAAGGGAAAATGTTTCCTGTACAAAAATAATAGGTTTGTTCCTTTATGAAGAATCCAGGGAAATATTTCAAATTGAAAATGACTGTGTGTGTTTTCGGAGGATATATAATTTCGTGGATTTAAAAGAGGGAAAACAAAACCTGCAACATATAAATGACAGCAAAGTACTCCAAAGGCAATTTAGTTAACCAAGAACTCATGCGCTAAATGAGAGGGTCACCTGGGCTGCACACAATACCTTAGAGAAATATAACCAAGATAATTTTATAAACCTCATTTATGTTTCATTTTCCATGCTGCTGCTCTTTTTGCATTTCACTGATCATTTTAGGAAGAAGTTTATTCTCCTTCACTTTGAAGAATGTGACACGTATTTGTTGTGTCTTTAGCAAACTGTGTGCGCCTACTATGTAGATATTCTGTAGAAGAGAGCTCTGTCTGCATTGTGATTTTAAAGTTTAACACACATAACACACAGACACACACAATTTATTCATGTAATATGTAAATAAAGAATTTGAAGGTCAGAAAAGTAATTTCTGAAGAGCCTAAGAGTAAGGAAAATACATTTTTATTTCAACTTTGTTGATTTACCTGTGATATTCCACTTATCTAAAATGTCTTTTTCTCTGCAATCATCAAATGCTTATCTTTTGAGCTTCTTTAAAATCAAGCTGCATAAAACTGTGATCCTTTTTATTTTCTAATGACTTGCAAGCACCTGTGCTAATGTCTAGTTCATGAAGGACACAACAAATATGTATAGGAAAGAAGGCGGGGAAGATGGTAGGGCAAGAGGGAAAGAGATTGCCACTGGACACAAATAAATAATTCAAGAGAGAATTAAACCCAGGCAGTCTACTAGCAAGCTACTCGGATTAGATTCTGTCTCCACACAAGCATAATGTTGAAGTGAAGCTTTTATTTTTAACTACCATATTTAGCAATCCTAAAGCCTGTGTTTTTCTTTCTCATATTTTAACATCTCAGTAATCAAGATACAAGTTATCATCGTCAATAACACCTCACTTTGCCTGGCAGCAGTCATGATATTGTTGTCATTTTATAAGAAAATATGTAAAGCTTCAGCATTGAAACTTGCAATATTAAATTTCAGTACATTGAAGGAAAACAAGTACTTTTTTAACTTGTAGGATATAAACAACTGCAGGAAGAGATGGGAAGGGCTTGGATTTAATGGGATGAGTAATTTCCAAATGGAACTCAAAGGTAAACTACCTCTATATCTTTTCAAAACCAACGTAAGAGCCCAGCACCAATGAACTTTAATTATATTCTGGCTCTCAACGGCCCAGAGGAAAAGGCATGAAAAAATATAGACCTTGATGAACTGAAAAGCAATGTGGAAAGGTCATACTCTGAATGGTAAGAAATTTCAGGAATTCTTAGCCAACATAGTTTGCTAATTGTTGATTTTCTGTATGATAGTAGTGATATATAATTCAAAATGAATAGCTTAATAATCCTATAGAAATTCCTTCATTAGGCCGCAAATAAAAATTCTAAATGATAAAACATTGTGCCATAGGTTAATCGACAGCATTTTTTTTCTTAGTACATAAAATAATTGTGAGTCTTGCAATTGAATCAATAAAAGGAAGTATATGACAACTAAAACAGCCAAGGACAAATCACAAAGGGTGATTTTTATTAGCTAGAGAGGTGCAAGCAAAACTCTCTCCAATGAATTTGCTATATACTACAATCAAGAAAGCGTTGACATTGAACTTACGAAACCTTCTGTTTGCATAAGTGTTGGGTGTCCTTGGGGAAGTTATTTAACCTTTCTTTATCTGTGAAACAATGAAAACAATGCCTCTCACCAAAGTTTGTTGTGAGAACTAAATGAGTAGAAGAAACTCAGTGCCTGGTCCCTAGCAAGCACGTATAAGGGATTTCAGTGTTTTATTTGTTTGTGTCTACACACCTGCCAGCCAGATATTCCAGGTCTTCCAGAACACAGCCCAATGCCTGTTATTTCCCATAGAAACTACTTGCTCCTCTTGCTCCTGTGGTTTGGTTTCTGCTTCATGCTTTCCTCTCACCGCTCCTTCCTTCTGTTAAACTTCAAAATGCTGCTTATCATCTCAAATTCAACTCATTTGTCACCCTGTACTCCTGGCAAACTGATAGCTAAATTTGGATTTAGGTGCAAAGTAAAGTTTGTACAGGATCAAAACAACAGATATCTGGTTTTTTCTTCCTCAGTTTTTGAAGAAATGACGTTGGGTCTGGACGTTAGTGATCTCCAAATGACGACCAAAGAGTGTTGTTTTTTTCCTTAAGAATCTTAATGAATTAAAGGATTTTTATATATTTTTTGTTTCAGTCCATGGTAGTCATTATTATTTTTGATGCTCACGTTGTCTCATTTTAGGCCAATAGGAAGGAGCCCTTTTCATTTCATTTATGTTTTCTTTTCATATAAGGCCACTGATACAGATATATTCCTTTTCTGGTTACAATAAGATGTTCTATGTTCACCTCTCCATTTTCTGCCCAGGTCTGACTGGAATCAGTTGCTTCATCAAGATTCCTAGAATATTTCAGTGGAAAATCATACTTACACACAAATTCTCATTGCTACTGGGCATTTTCTGTAGACAGAGTCAGGAAATATTTTTTTAATAGAAAAAATTCCCAATTCAAATGTAAGGTTGCAGGTTTTTGTTTTTGTTTTACTTCGGATAGGTATATCTTTCCTCTGTTTTCTCATGATGAAAATTTTTTTCCTTAACTACAGTAATGTAATTACTTATTTTTATCTTAAATATATCTATTGCTGTTTTAAAATAATATGTCTACTACTAAAAATAAAACTTGAAGTTTTTTTAACCTGAATAACTTTTGTCTCCTTGTCATTATACAATCAGCAGTTGAGTTCATTTGTTTCAGCTTTTTTTAATTTAATTTTTTCCTTCCTATTTAATATATTTTTCTCAATTACATATAAAATATTGACATGGTTCCAATGTAAAAATTGTAACACAAGTTCATAATGCAATCCTATCTCTTCCTCTGCCATTTATGTTTCCTTTCTGATAAATAGTCATTATTATCGGATTTTTAAAATTATCCTTCCATTGTTTCTTTTTGAAAATACTATAAATAAATAGGTATATATTATATATACAGGTATATACATATATATGCTCTCCATATTCCCTCCAGTTTTGCACAAAGGTAGCATACAATAAAGACTATTGTGCTCCTTGCCTTTTTCCACCTGACAAAATACCCTGACAATCACTCACTAAATAGAGGTCAGACTAATCCCTTTTTACACCTGCGTAATACTCCATTCTGTGACTGCACCACGATTGAGTCGATCAGCTCCCTCTTAGTGACTCTTTCGGTGTTTACGACTGTTTTGATATTACTAACAAAGCTTCAACAAGTAGTCTTGTGTACACTTTACATTTTTTTGCCAGTGTACCTCTGGAATATATTTCTAGAAGCGGTGCAGGCAGACTTCCTAAATATTACCATGCACCCGGCCACAGGGTTGGGTTTTTTGTTTGTTTTTTGGTTTGGTTTGGTTTGGTTTGTTTTTGCAACAACAGAAGAGACTGTTTCCCCACAACCAACGAGTGTGACCAAGCATTTCACTCTTTGTCATTATGATATGCAACCATTGTATCTTAATTTAGTTGTAATGCCAATTCTCTCATTTGAGCAACTTTAAATGTCTTTTGTGTTTCTTTTTCCGTGAACAGTTACAGAACAGTAACTTTCCTTTTCTTTGAGAAGTCTGTGCCTTTACGGGCCGGGCTGGCTGCTGGAGCAGAATGACGCGGGCGAAGCGGGTGGCGCGTGGCGCGTGGCCCCGACGCCAGTGCCAGACGGACGTGCGTCACGGGCTTGCGGGTGCTGGAGAGCTCGCCCAGGTAGCGGCCACCCTGCGGGCCTGAGTGCAGCTGGCGGGGGTCCCGCGGCTGCGGAGGTGCCCACGCCGCCCGCCCCCCGCGGCGGGGCGCACGTGGCCCACAGCTGCGCCTCCGCCTCCCGGGCGCCCGCTCCTTGGCTCCGCCCCCGGGGCCCCGCGCATGCGCGTCCGCGGCGAGGGCGGCGTCCTCCGCAGGCGGGTCGGCGCCGGCTGGTGGCGCTCGGCGCCCGCCGCTCCTGCGACACGCCCAGGGCTGGCCCGGGTCCACCGCAGGGTAGGTGCGTTTGCGGGACGTCCGCTGCTTCTGCTCTGCTCCCACTCCTTTTGTTCTCGGGTCGTTGGCCTTCCTCCATTTGGAATACTTTCTATTTTAGGGCTGTTGCGTGAGTCAGGAGTCTCTAGGGACACAGAACAGGGACCAGAGGACAGGAGAGACGGCGGCTCGGCTGCGGGGCTGCGGGGCTGCGGGCCCGCGGGGCGGGGGCGTCGGGGCCGCCGTCCTCAGGCCGAAAGCCGCGGGCGGGACGCGGGGTCTCCGGGCTGTGTTCTGCAGGCACGGTTGCTTCTTGGAGAAACCTGTCGCTGCTCTCAAAGGCTTCAGCTGGTTGGCTGGGGCTGCCCACATTAGGGAGAATAATCTGCTTTACTAAACCTACGGAATTAAGTATTAATCGCGTCTGAACAGTGTCTTCACAGCAAGAATGGTGCTTGACAAACAACTGAGCCCCGTTGTCTGGCCACACGGACACGTAAAAGTAACTGTCACAAATACTAAGGATGTTTCCCCAAGTTGTCAGCTATCTTTTGACATTGTCTAGCTCAAATCTTATACGTAAGAAGCAAGCATTCAAGTATTCGTTGAGTTAAATTGACATCTATTTACATATATTAGACATTTTTATAGAGCCTAAGATGTCCATCGTGAATTATTAAATCTTAGTCTTCTGTGAACTTCAGTTGAAATATTAATTTCTTTATGTGAGGGTTATGAATAAGTAATAGTTTGCATTAATTTTTTAATTGTAGGACTAAAGTTAAATGAAAACTTTTTACATATTCATAAAACACTGGCTATCTTTAAGAAGTATCTGTCACAAGATATTTCCACAAGAGGGAACATTATTTTATTTCTCAGATCTGTAGATATGTGGTTCTACGGTGAATGAAACATTTGAAAATCTGAAAATGTCTCACAAAATAGTCTCTATGTGTACATTTTGTCTCCTCAGAATCACACCTAAGCCTCTTCCCCCCCCCCCCCAGGAAATTTTTGTTGTTGTTTTCTTTTGTTTTTCCCCCTACTTTATGTTATACAAATGGTCCCCACTAGCATCTTATACACCCTGCCACTTGTTCCCAGTGATTGGTTCTGATCAAGACAGGATGACCAGTGTTCTTTCTTGGGACATAATTTGGGAATAGAGAAAACCAGTTTCATTTCCTCTCTACTATGCGTGATGTCATTGTCTGAGTCCATGCTCCCCACTGTGTTTCAGAGAGGCTGGTCAGCTGTGTAAAAGTCAGCAATGCCCACCTCAGGGAGAAACAGCCACTAGAAGGAGGGAGAAACTTGGCTCTATCCCAAGCCCTGGTTCCACCTGTTCCCAAGGTAGCCAGGTTTCCACCTGTACTTAATTTATTTAAGTTCCTTTTTGAATATGTTAGTATGAATTCAGTTTCTGCCACTTGCAACCCAGAGAGCCCTAACCTGTGCAGGCGCCAGGAAGTTTTGCACTTTGTTTCAGAGGATTCATGGACTTTCTGAAGAAACCCATCTTTGGATTCTTGGCCATAGTCCTCAGACAGGAACTTCTGTTCAAAGATACCCTTCAATTCTTTGAACACATGTCTCTCTGCTATTTTTCCAGGACAACACTAATATCAAAAACTTTTTCACCTGGTAGCTTTCATGTACTTGATCACATTCAGTTCTTATAAACCACAGTTCATCCTTGATCTATGCCTAAAGACACGAGGCTGGTCAGGTGAAATAATAATTTCTAAAGTGCTACAGCTAAACTAAACCTATTTCTGTCTCAAATCTAGAGTTCTTTCTCTTATACTAAAGTTGTTCATAAGCATGATTGACTGTTGGCTGTTTTTAATTATTGTTTTAAGTGACAACTTTGAAATTTGCCTTTAAAAAATAAATATAATTTAATTGAAACAGGAAAGTAATGTGCTGGTGGCAATATAAGAATGTAATAATGGAATCATGTATAAATGTAATTTAAAAAGAAAGTTTTAGATTGCTTATTAGCATATCAGCTCACTCCAATGTTTAAATAAATAAGCTGTGATGAATAGCAGTAGCCTTCTAAAGCTTGCTGAAATCAGAAAATCCTTACGAGAAAGGAGCCATAGTAATGAAAGTGTCATTATAAGTAATTAGAAATGCCTGTCACACATCCACCTTCAAAGGTTGTATAAAATGACTAACACGAAACCCACCTGGATTAATCTTCCCCCTTCAGTTTCGGTTTAGTTTCTACAAGAATTGAGATATCTTGGGGAGAGTGAAACCCACAGAAACAAACCATGAGAACAAAGCCCAGGACTGTGTGGAAGGACTTGGTTTTTTTCCGAAATGCGAGCACGTGAATCAGCCCTTGCAAGTTTGCATTTCAGAAATAACTGAGACGGCAGGGGAACTCGTGCTCCGCATTGTCTTCGAGTGGAACAGCCTGCTCTTCGGAGTGCTGCTCCCGCCAGGCAGAGGAGCGAGTCCACAGCAAAGCTGAACAGGCCCGCGCCAGGCCCCGGCCATCCCCAGCCCCTCTCTGGTGAAACGAGATTTTCCTTTTGATC
Organism: Miniopterus schreibersii; assembly: GCF_964146895.1. Classification (NCBI taxonomy): domain Eukaryota; kingdom Metazoa; phylum Chordata; class Mammalia; order Chiroptera; family Miniopteridae; genus Miniopterus; species Miniopterus schreibersii. The sequence continues at coordinate 60,753,797 of NC_138106.1, read as the reverse complement.
AGGCAATATCCACAAATGACAAATCAGAAAATTTTAAAGGGACGGAGTAAATAAAGACAACAGGAGGACTTCAGCTGAGCTGTGTCTTTATTGTATCTGCTGTCCTAGTTTCTGTCCTGCGAAGAGATTGCACAGCATCTACCTTCACTCGGTTTACAAAAGGCTTCTGTGCACCTTTGTGGCTGGAACACATACTCTCACTGTTCTCAGCAGAGTTTTTAGGTTGTTCAGCAGCTCTGTGATTTACAGGGCCCCCTGGGTGCTCTGGATCTGGTTAACTCCCGATTCCCTGACTCCAGGAATGAATATTTCTGGGCTAACAGATAGAATACTTGCCAGTTTAAAATTAGCTCCTCTTGAGTAGAATGCATTGTGATGTGACATCCTTTCAGCTAACCTTGCCTCCCCTGCTTCCCTCAGACTTCTAAGCAGTTGGCAGACAGAGCAGCCACGCGGAAGGCCCATCCTCTCCTTCCTGTGTCATCCCTCACTGAGCCTAATCAGGTGCTTCGAGCCCAGTGGGTGCCCCAGAAATGTTCTTGTTTGGCAGGCCAACTGTGGTCTCACAGAAGGTGGGACCATAGTGTCACCCAGTCTTCCCAGGAAATCCCTATTCTCTTCCCCACAACCAAGGACTGAGGCTTTGGAATTACCTAGCTGGAGGTGTTCTCTAGCCTCTTGCTCACCTCCTGCATCTTTGAGGCTGTCACAGGGCTAGTTGAAATGGGCCATGGGTTCAGAGTAAGTTTTAATAGAAGGTGGGTCAAGAAGATAGGATGAGCAAGTCTGTGTGTCAAAAAAAAACCACATTAAAAAGCTAAGCATGAATTACGTGCCAGAAATTTCCCATTCATGCATTCGCTTCAGCATCAATAATTATTTACCAGAGTGCATTATCATCTCCGTTTCACAGTCAAGAGAATTAAAGCGTAACTGATGTTGGTCCCATAAAGATAGACAATAAGGACTGTTGCATACTGTAAAACCTGTGCCCTGGTCTACAAGATCACTCTGCCTCTGAAGAAGTACTGGTACAAGACTCGCATTAGTATCCACTTCAAATGTTATGGCCAAGGTCTGGGAGGAAATAGAGCAGGGAAGGGCTGTGGAAGGAGACGAAAAAGCTATATGATAGCTTAAATCCAGAGAGTGGCTCGAAATATCCTAGAAGGAAATTTGCAAAACAAATTTAGGAATAGATGATTGGCTTTAAGGATTCACATAAAAATGGGGGTATCTTTGGGGTGCAGTGATAATGAATGGGCATTTCGGTGCTGTGTGGGCAGGCAAAGTTGCTGGAAATGGGGTATTAAGGATGTCATCACTCTTGTATCCATCCAGGACCACATTCTGAATTGGTTGACAGCATTGGTTCACACACTTTATTTGGGTTTCTCACTCCTCCAGAGAAATGGTCAGCTGACCTTGGGCAATAAAGCATCACTATCTGCTAACAACACATTCTAGGGAACACTTGTGTGGCAGTCAAGAGCAGCTGCTGCTCGGAAAGAGATAACAGGTTTCCATCAATCACTCAGAGTAGGAAGGAATGTCTGGGGCTACAGTCCACGCTTTCAATCCTCTTGTCTAGAGTGGAGACTCTCATAGGGGAGGCTTAGGAGGAATTGGCAAAAGCATTGACATTTATCAGTTTTCTTCCACTTTCTAGTTACTTTACATTCATTCCTCACAACAATCCTGAGATAGATGTTACTGCCCCATTTTGCAGAGGAAGGACCAGAGACGCAGAGAGGTTGAGGTAGCCAAATCCTCGTGGTTGTAAGTGTTTCAAACCTAGGCTGATGTGATTTCAAGATCAGCTCTTTGCATTATACCACAACTGACTCATTTGCATAATTTTTAATACCTAAATGATATATTGCCTTGGAGCCAGACAGTAGCAGCAGCAGTAGCAATTTTTATGAGATTTCCATGTGCTAAGCATTTTATGAAGATTGGCTCATTTAATAATCAAAACAACCAAATGCGGTAAATATTTTTTAGTATGCTTCAAGACATGAAGAACTTTGTCTTTCTTCCCCTGAAGGCTGGTGTGTGTGTGTGTATGTGTGGGTGTGGGTGTGTGTTGAAGGGATACAGATGACTGCTTGGGCTGGTGCTGATAGCAATGGAGTGGATCTTATGAGATCCAGGCTCCAAGATTGAAAATTAAACAACAGGGGGATATCTTTTTATAAAAATTTGGGCTTCCAGTGAATCTGTGGAGCTTTTCTAACTTGGCATGTCTTTCTTGTCATGTAGGAAGGACAGTGATAGTCAGTTGGGTGTGTACATATCATGATCTTGTTCATTTTTTCCCTACATTCTGGGCTGTGTTCATTAACCTAAGATTCTTATTACTACAGATTATGTCTTCTGGCATTATCTTAGACCAGTGTATAAGCTTTAGAATAAATATATTTCTGAGGGCCATTTTCTATATAAACAGTACTCATTGAGCATACTCCTACAAGCTTTGACAGGCATGTATGAGAAAACCCAGGGGTTTTGTGAAGCTTTTCCCTAGTTTGAGAGACGGTAGAGATTCCCATCAATGGAGATAATCCCTCTCATGTAGCCCAGCTCATCACTGTAGTGGTCGCATTAGATCCCGTGCACAGTTAGGGCTCTGGCTGTCTTTCCCTTCCAGGTGTGTGACACTGAGAAAGCATCACTCTCTTTAGGTCACTTGTGTTTTTCTCAGCTAATGTAGCCGTAGATTTGCACTCAGTTGTGTCAGTTGTTACCCATTTAAAACTACACTATAGGTCGTGTCCTAAACATACACGTATCTGTCACTCTGCCCTAAATTTAGCATCTGCCTTCTGCTCAGAGATAGGAACTTTCCTGAAGGGACAGAGTCAATACCCCTCTGAGACTCGTTACAAAATTGACTTTTACTTCCATTCTCAGCTTGCCCTCGAAACACAGATGCTGTGCTTAAAAGTCTAATTGATCATTTTATTTCAATTGCACAGAAATGATGATGAAAAAGTAAGCAGACCTCAGGCCATTAGAGCTCAATATTGGCAAATAGCAATCGGCTTATCAATTATAATGAGAAACTCAAATCCCCACTGTTTCACTTGTCATGGTAATAAAGAAAAATGTACCCCCAAATGGTACAGTATCGACTACCAATTTAATTCTTATGAAACTATATCTAATGCAATGTTTATAATATTAGCATTGCCAATTACAGTAGAAACCTGCTGGCTCTAATAGCTAATAATTTATATGTATTCCCCTTCACCACAGTCCATAAGTTAAATGTGATATTTTTATATGCAATAGATTTCATTCCCCTTTCTACTATGTACTTTACATGAAACCATTTGCTGTTATCACTGGTGTAATTTAATAACTTCCTCCCCATCCCATTCTTTACATTTTACCAATGAAATGGCATTTGGGTCATTAGCAGTAAAAGAAGATCAGGAAATCCAAACTACTTAGAGCAAAAGGCAAGAAAATGGGACTTTCATGACTCAGTTATCACATCTCTTTTGTATTTAATTCCTACTTCCAGTCAACAATTACTCATGTGCCTTGTACTGTGCATAGCAAAGAAAATTAAGTCAAGGAGTGCAGATAGAAACAGATGTGAAAACTGAGCACAATAAAAGGTCAACTGAGCACAATTATAAGGTGGTTGTTGGAATGCAGAGGAAAGAGGGATTGCTTTTGACTAAAGGATGCTGACAGGATTCATGGAGAAAGTAATAGAATATAGTTAAGAAACAAGAGAAACTTGAATACATCAGAAAATTCACCAGGGTGTAGAAATGCAGCAGTGTTTGGGAAATGGGTTGGGAGCTCCTGGTCATTGGGCCAGGTGGCCTGGGAGCTGAGCTAGCCGATGAATCTGGAGAGGAAGGTTTGGCAGCTTTTGAATGGTTTTAGATGCCGTGGTAGATTGCAAAAGCAGTCACAAACTCTTCTCTTCCCTTTATACATACCCCCTCCTTTTTAAAATAAACTATTTATTAGAACATTTTAGGTTTAGAGAAAAATTGTGCAAAAACTTCCAGGTTTCCCATATTCTCCCTTGACTCCTTTTCTCACACACACAGACACATGCATGTGCACACATAGTTTCTCCTATTATTAACATCTTGCATTAGTGTGGTATAGGCGTTAAAATTGATGGACCAATGCTTAAATCTTACCTGAAGTCCATAGTTCACATTAAGGTTCACTCTGTGTGGTTTATTCTGTGCGTTTTGATAAATGGATATTATCACATGTTGACCATTGAGTATCGTACAGAACGTTTCAATGCTCTAAAATGCCCTGTGTGCCACTCACTCATTCCTCCGTGCTCATAAACCCCTGATATCCATTGATCTTTTACTGTTTCTGTAGCTTTGCCTTTTTAAGAATGTCATATATTAAAATCACACAGTATATAGCCTTTTCAGACAGGCTTCTTTCATTCAGCTGTATGCATTTAAGTTTCCTCCACGTATTTTCATGGTTTGATAGTTTATTTTTATCATTAAAAGCACTGCACTGTATGGATGTACCGTAGTTTGTTTATACATTCACCTATTGGAGGACACACTGTTTGCTTCCAGGATTTGGCAATATAATGTTGCTATACACATTCATGCATACCCCTTTCTAATGCCACTTTGCAGCTCCTCCCAGAAAGACATGATGTCTGCTTATCTCTTGAATCCAGGCTTGACCATTGACCAGTTTTGGCCTGTGGCCATTAGGAAACAGGACAGACACACACTGGGACGGGCCTACTTGCCTACTTCTTAGAGCCGTGCTGTGTCCTGCATGATAAGACATGAGGATCGATTGTCCTTGGCCGCCGTGGCTTACAGCTAGTGAGACCATCCGAAGTCATTCAGCCACAGGCTCATCTGCCAGCTGATTTCAGACATGTGAGAGATCGGCAGAGATTAGCAAAACTGGCTCAAACCAGAGGAGCCATTCAGCTGACATAAGAATCTTTTAATTAAATAAATGGTTGTATTTTTAATCACTACATGTTTTTTGGGGGTGGTCTCTTATATAGTGAAAGCAGATAGTTAACAGGCAGATAAATGGAATTGTGTTGGTGATCAGGTGACCTAGTTACTGAAAGCCCACCCACTGGGTCACTGGATCAGATACTGGGTCTGAGAGAATAGCTTAATCCTAAGTCCCACATGGCCTAAAATGCCTTCCTCCATGTATACACATGGGCACCTGCTTCTATTAAGTAGCCGCAGTGTCAGAGAAGGTCTCTGTGATGGGTGACTGTAGATTCTAAAATGTTCCCCACTCCCCACAGAGAAACCTCTTATCCTGTACCCTGCTCTCTTGCCTTTCACACATCACTTCTGGTACATTTTTTAAACTTTATCATTGAAAGTGTTACAGATGTCCCCCTTCCCCCCCCCCATTGACCCCTTCCACCCTGCATCCGCCCCACCCCAGGCCTTCTCCACACTATTGTCTCTGTCCATGGGTTATGCATATTCTGTTACATTTAAAAAAAAAATTTATTTTCTCCATCACATTGTACCCAAGAGAATACAGTATCCATGAAAGTAGGGGCAAGATCCTTTGGTGTATTCTCAGGGCCTAACAGAGTACTTGGTCTTAGGCATGCAATAAATATTTTTGAATTATTGAGTAAATGGAAGAATAGTAAGTTAATGAATAAGTGGGTTGAGTCCAAGTGTGGCAGGGCATGGAGTTCTGTCCTGCCTTAGTCATGAGGGGTCAGGTCCTGCGGGCCTTGCAAGCGCACATAGAGGCAGCATTTACAAGTCATGTATGATAAATTAAGGAAAACAGAGTCAGGGGCAGTTATGATAGTGAACAAGTAATGATAAACTTCTCACCAATTTTATTGATAATACACATTATGTGAAAAGGTGTGTGTGGAGGGCTATGCCTCAGATTGGATAAAATGCAGTGCTATCAACTTCATGATAATTGTCTTAGTTAATTATTATTAACCAAAGGTTGAAAATGGAGAGAGAATTGAGATAGAAATCAGGTACCCAGCTGAGACTCCTATTGTCCTATGCAATATCCGTTTTCCTGTCCTCCCTAGTGATTAATCCCTAAGTTTTTCCTTGGGCTCATTGCCTCTCATAATTGAAGACTACATTCCCCAGATTTCCCAGCTACCCTTATAGTGAGATGTAGTCATACTGGGTTCTGACCAGTGAAACCTGGATGGACGTGTTGTGAGGACTTCAGCAAGTATTGCTTAAAAAGAGCTGACTCCGTTAGGAAGGCACTCATTTTTAGTAGTAGTCTGCACTTCTCCATGTAATCTTCAGCTAGGAGGTGATGGTTAGAAACCCTGGGAATCCAGCAGTCCTCTTGGAATACAGACTGATATGGAGGAAGGAAGCCATGAGCTAAGATAGTGAGGAAGAAAGATAGGAGCCTGGTCCCTAATGATTTCACAGAGTTACCCTGGCAGCTCGAGTCTGCCCATCTCCAGATAGAAGCGTAAGTGAAATACAACTTCTCTCCCGTTGCTGCTGTTACTGTTGGTATGTGCAGCTGGACCTGATCCTAACTAACATACCTGGCTTCAAGAATTATAGCAAATAGATTATTAATGGCAAAAATACTGAATTTACATTCAGAAAACATGAGTTTCTGTTGCAGGTTTTCCTGACATCGTTGTCACAATTGGGAAAATAATTTAATCTTTCTGAGAATCTGTTCCTTCACTTTAAAATTTGGGAAAGCAATACATGCTTGTAAAGGCATTGTGAGAATTAAGTGTAAAAGTGTTTAAGATGTGTATAAGATGTTTTAGATACTTTAGAGTATTAATAGGAATTTTGAATAAAAAAGGAGTCCTCAATTCTGGTGGCCTATTTCAACATTCCTAAGAAGCAATGAATCAGTGCCCCATCATACCATTTAATTGACAATTAGAAACCACCTACTCTGTGCAAATCAGAATTGGATGCTCTGCTAAAAATACATAAATTATCTTCCAGACACCAATCACCTCTCATCTAAATAGAAAGGAGAAAAAACTTTAAACAACTATAACCCAGTCATGAATTACCACCCCTCACTAACAGAGTAAATAATGCCAGTAACAAAAATTAATTTTGGTTTCTATCCACCACAAATCTATCCCTGGCTAGCCCTTATCAAACCTTAGAATAAATGACTGGGACAGACCAAGAATCTGCTGGCTATTTTCTAACAATTCTCATGCAGGAAACTTTGCGACCACAATTTAGAGTGAATTTGGCGAAATTCCACATTTCAACCTCAGGCTCCCCTAGAGCAGCACATGGATAAAATATTTTGTTGGTAATATTTAGAAAAACACAGCTGGAGATTAAGAAGAGAAAAAAGGAGGTAATATGGATGGCAGAGTGTAAAATGCTGTTTTTGCAGTGCATCCTTGCAAGAAATAAAGTAGATGGACAAGGGATAAATAGTGCCAAAACCTTAGAGCTACACTTCTGCATTTTGTGGAGAAGAAAAATGAGAGGTGTGTCGAGAAGTTACTAACACACTGTGGTCATCAGTAGTGATGTTTGCAAGTGCTTGTGCCTTCCCACCTCCTGGGCTCATGGAATACTGTGCTTTTGGCCCCTTTGTGGATGGGTATGAGTTAGGGAAGAAGATATAGATCACTTCCAAGCCTCAGCGTTCGGTTATTGGTGCCAGACCTCCCAGCACTCTCTCTTCTTTTGCCAGGGTGACCAGCAGTGTTTTTATTTTAAAATACATATCTTTATTGATTTCAGAGAGAGAGGAAGGGAGAGAGAGAGAGTTGAAACATCAGTGATGAGTCGTCATTGATCGGCTCCCTCCTGCACGCCCCTAACTGGGGACCGAGCCCTCAACCTGGGCCCTCACCGCGGATCGAACTGTGATCTTCTGGATCCTCGGTCGATGCTCAACTGCTGAGCCACGCCCGGCCAGACACCCAGCAGTATTTTTAGATGGTGGTTGCTTCACCAGACTGGGTTCTGAAGGGTGAGGTGAAAGGCACAAAACCCCAGCTGATCCACATAGGTCTATGGAATGAGCAAGTCATATATTTGGATGTGTGTGTTTTTCTGTTGCTGAGATATTTTGGATTTCTTTGTTACTGCAACATAATCTAGCCTTTCCTGACTAATCTATAGAATACTAGAAAGTTTGCCATGATGTACCATGGAGAGGCCATAGGTGGAGCTAGGGCTATCAACTTTATAAGTAATGAAGGAAATAGAAAAAATATAACTGGTTGTCAGTAGAGATTTGCTCCATTAGTTATGTGAAGCTAAGTAGGTTTAAAATATGATAGAAAATTTATGACAAACTGTTTACTGACTTCTCAGATGAATGGGTTCTATAGGGAGGTTGTATTCTTTTTTATTATTATCATTGATTTCAGAGAGAGGAAGGGAGAGGGAGGAAGAGAGAAACATCAGTGATGAGAGTCATTGGTCGGCTGCCTCCTGCATGCCCCCGACTGGGGATCGAGCCCGCAACCGGGCCTTGAGTCCTGGCGGGGAATCGAACCGTGACCTCCTGGTTCATGGGTCGATCCTCGACCACTGAGCCACGCCGTGCCGTGTGGGAGGCTGTATCCTTTAGGCAAATCATGAGGCTGGGGAAGATTGTTAAATTGCTCTGTACCTAAGGAAAAATGAAAGGAAAAATTACAGCAAGACCTGAGGGTAGGAGTGGTGGGGAAAACTGAAGACAAGAGCTGGAAAAACGGTTCCAGGAGGGAGGGAGGGATGATGTGAGTAGATGAATTAGAGCTTTGGAGGCAGAGCAGAGATATCTGATGGAGGATTATATTAAGTGGTTTTGCCTGGCATGCAAATACAACTCTCCTTTTCCCCACAGAATTTTTACTTTTCCCCCCTCAAAGCAAATTTAATCTCACCAAGTCTTAAAGCGACTGTAGGTTATACTGAAGTAATAATTCCTTCTTTAAGCAAGGTGTGGGGTAAGACTATTAAGTTTCTGTGGAGCCCAGACCTAATTGAAATAGGGGTAAACAAACAATGTATCCCTGTCTCGAGCATCCACATTACTCTGTGCTTCCGGAACTGCACTGAGACTTTTCGAGGCTGCAAAAAATGAGCCAGGAGACTTATAACTACAGAGGTTGTCAAAGCGGCGGGAGAAGAATTTATAACTACCCTTTTTATAGTTTTCAAATACACTTTTCGGAAAACTTCGGTTGTCTCCCATTCTAAGTCAGTATTATTTTTTTAATGCAGCAGTGATCTCGCTCTCAGTAAAAACTTGGATAAACAGCGTTGGTTTTCGAACCAGTGGCAGCTTCAGGGTAAGGAGGAGACTAAGACAGGGGAGCTCTCAGCTTCCGTCATCCCTCCCATTCCATCAGAGTGCTTTTGCTTTTATGTATTTTATATAATTACAGATAAAAAATTCATAGTTTTTTAAAGAAGAGGTTTAAAAGTTCAGTTCTTTTGGGGAAGTTTGAATACTTCTGCGTGCATTCTCTCTACTAGATAAAACATAATAATATACAATGACACCCCAGTTTCAAATACTTGTCTGCCTGGTCTCTTCTGAAAAATCTACCTTGTAAGTTCTTTCTGTACCTTTTCTCCCAATCTACTCTACTCTGCCTGTCGTGAAGCTCCCTGGTACATTGTATTCTCAAGACAACTGCAAATCGGCCACGCTGACCTTTGTGCTCAGGACATCTGTGGCATTGATCTTGACTTGTGCCTCCCTCTCTATGTTCTACTAGCAATTTTTATTTCTTGTTTTGATTTTAGACTTTTATTCCAAGCTTGGCATTCTCTCGTGTGGCTCTGACTCCTTCAGCCTTTTGAGTGGTCAGTGAATTTCTCAAGTCAAGTACCACAACTTCAGATACCTCATCTTCGATTATAGAAACAAACAAAATCAAAATGTGATCTTAAAGCTTTAAAGCAGAAATAAATTATCAGTGGGTTCATACCTGTGTTTTATGGCTTAAGTTAGAGCTCTGAGAAGGGATTGTACTGTATTTGAATTATAAACAGTCCCCATGCCAGGGCAACTCTGCCAGGAGAAACAGCAGTGCAGGGACAGATCTTCTAAGAGAGCATCGGTAAAGCAGGCTGCCAATTTTTATTCTTTAGTCAACCTGTCATAGGGAACTTTCTCATGTAACCAAAAATGTGGATCAAGAGAGAAATGCGTGCATCAGGCTTAAGTGCACTATGAGGCTCAATCACCTGCATATTCAGGTTTCTTGTGCCATTAGGAGGTGCTCAAGCCCAATCTCATCTATACCCCTCCATTAAATAATGGGCTGCTGCTTCCCATGCCCAGAAATGTAAGGCGGGTAAAAGTTTCTGGTCACTTCTCCTATGGTGACTGACTTCTTCACTCTCTACCAGGACCGGCCAAAATCCAGAGCTATATCTCAGATGGAGAGTGGCTACTGAAGAGAGCATTCTACTGCCCAAAACTCTGAAACAGTCAAGTGGATGTTGTGTTAGGTTCCATTTAGCAAGCCAGTAGCCTACAGGAAGTTTAAGCACCATTAGATCAGCGGGGTGTTAAGGCTGACGTGAGAGAGCACTTGAAATGCAGCCCAGGACAGCTGGGAGGCCTTCTCTAGGCAGCATTTATAGCACCAAAACCTGGAGCTTCCCCTGCTGCTCTGTGTGGCATGCAGGGATCCCTTTTTCTAGGACCTGTGAGTGCAATAAACTTTGTTTTCTTTGTGTCAAAAAAAAAGTGTACAGGTTACTTGGTAAATGGTTAGAGCACCACATGCAAATATGATTTACGTTGCAGCCAAAATCAAAGAGGCCCACTACATAGTGAACGTTTTCCCTGGGGTTGGTAGGACAAAGTACCGCAGTTGTCACTCCTTTGAAGGCTATAACATGCCTGAAAACTAGACATACGGAAACTTTGTGGAACTGGCATGTCTTTGAAATTTCTTGGGATTTATATCCCATTATCTCGCATTCATTTTTCTCCCCAAGATATTATGTGCATCATGCCAGGTCCAATATGCATGATGTCTTTCATGCAGTGGACAGTGTAACGTTCTGTGGAAATGTGAGATGATCAGTATTCCTGTGCACTTAATTATGATAGAGAACCAGGAAGGTAATATAGAGGGAACTAAGATTATAAAAATCTGCTCCACTAGGTGAAAGAAAATTGATTCTGGTAGTCTTGGTTTATTATTATTATTATTATAAAAATAATTTGCCATCTCAAAAGCTTCATGTCAGTCACGAGGGCACCAGTTACATCTGGTAAGCCTTCTCCATTTGAAATTACCACCTGATCTGTTGAGATATCCAGTGTCACTCTCTAAAGCCCATCTAAATCTTTCAGTGATGAAACGGGGAAGGAATAGCACCTGTATCAGTTTCCTTGGCCTGCTGTAACAAAGTGCCATGAATTGGGTGGCTACAAACAACAGATGATTATCACATCACAGTCTTGGAGGCTGGAAGTCCAAAATTAAGATATTGGCAAGGCCACGCATCCTTTGAAATCTGTAGAGGGAAATCTTTGCCTTTTCCTACCTCTCAGTGGTGGCCGTCAATCTTTGACTCTCCTTAGCTTGCCGCTGAATCACTCCAGTCTCTGTCTACATTGTCACACGGTGCTCCACCTAAGTGTCTGTGTCTTAACATGGGATCCTCTTCTCTGTCTCTCTCCTCTTCTGACAAAGACACCAGTCATCTTGGATTAAGGACCCACCCTATACCAGTTCATCTTAATTTAACTAATTATATCTGCAACAACTTTATGTCCAAACAAGGTCACATTCTGAGGTACAGGGTGTTGAGACATTAACATGTCATTTGGGGGGGGCACAGTGTAACCCATAACACCATCCTTATATCTTCTCAAGACTTTGATGTTGGTAGTCATTTCTGAAATTTCCCTAAGAATTCAGTAATGTGTTTTGTGAATACGGATTACCTCAGCGGCTTCAAATATGTTCTGTCTTAATAGCCTTCATTCTATTGGTCATGGAGCTGTTAGTGACAGTTTATGTCACTAACTCTCTAAAGCCCATCTAAATTTATATACCAGTTATGTGCTCAGAAACATGGAAAAATAACCTCAGAGTGTATCTGCAAATTCACTTAGCCAATTCTGATATGGACTCAGGCTGAAATTGTATTTATCACCTGACCGCATGCCCTGAGCCCTCAATCTGACCTGTCTCACAGTGGTGTTCTGACACCCAGAACCATCTCTTGAGCTTTGATTGCCCTTTCCTAGTGCCCGGTAACTCTGGACCTTTGGGGCAAGGCCATAAAGAAACTTCATATTACATACTGTGACAATGTCAAAGGGACACGTTATCTCTTGATTCAAAGCTCTGTAGCCCAATTAGTCTAGGTAAAACAGGCCTGGGAATTGGGTGAGAGGCAATGACACTTCATTACAATGATAGGAATTGAAGTTAAATGTACTGTAAGTTTGCAGCCTTGGGAACTTCCTCAGTCTTTCCCCGCCTGTACACATTCCTAGGATAGGGGAGAGCGCAAAGAGCCTCAGGTTGCCCAGGTCCAGCTCACAGGTCAACTGGCGATCACATCCTCTCAGTGACCCCCTGTAACGTGTACATCGGCAAGACCTATAGTTTGATAGCTTTTGTTTGTTTTTACAAAAATCTATATGACAATAGGCTTCTCCCCTGATATTTGAGGCCACTGCCAATGATCCCTAATTATCAAAGCATCTTGATTAACAAATGGACTTGATTTCCATTACAGCGGCCATGCCTATTGATTCAGTGCTGTCATTTGTTGTCTTTCTACCAGAACCAGGAAGGGGGAGAGAGACAAAGAGGTATCAAAGAACTGGCTTCCCTGATTGTGGGAGCTGGAAAGGCCGCCAGGCTAGCCTCTCAGGCAGAAGCTAACTGCAGCCCATAGATGGAATTTCTTCTAACTCAGCGACACCGCAGTTTTGCTTTTTAAAAAAAATATTTTCCAATTTTATTGAGAAAATTGGCATATATCACTGTATAAGTTTAAGGCATACAGTAGGATGGTTTGATTTACATATATTGTTAAATTGTTACCACAACTGGTTCAGCTAACATCTATCATCTCACATAGATACATTATCAAGAAAATAAATAAGAAAATAAATTACATTGTAATGAGAATTCTTAGGATTAACTTTTAATTTTCCTGTGTGTCATACAGCAGTGTTATCTATAGTCATTATATGGTACAGGATATCCCTATTACTTATTTTTCTTATAACTAGAAGTTTGTACCTTTTGATGACCTACCTTCATTTCCCCCTCCCCTTACTCTCCTTCTCTGGGAACCAACCACAAACCTGATCTCTTTTTTTATGAGGTTTTGTTTTGTTTTAATTTCCACATATAAGTGAGATCATACAGTATTTGTCTTTCTCTTTCTGACTTATTTCATTTAGCATAATGCTTTTAAGGTCCATCTATGTTGTTGCAAATGGTAGGAATTCCTCATTTTTTTTTATGGCTGAATAACATTCTATTGCATGTATGTTAGCAGAACTTCTTTATTCATTCACTGATGGACACTTAGGTTGTTTCCATGTCTTAGCTATTATAAATAATGCTATTATGAACATGGGGGAGTGAATATCTTTTAAAGTTAGTGTTTTTGTTACTTTTGGATATCCCCAGAAGTCGAATTGCTGAATTATATGGCAATTCTATTCCTAATTTTTTGAGGATCCTCCATACTGGTTTTCATAGTGGCTGTGACAATTTATAATCCCACCAGCAGCGCACAAGGGTTCCCTTGAACACTTCCATGGTTTCCTTTGTTTCACTGAACTTCTTTTGTTCATGCATTTTTTAAAAATGTTTTGTCTGTGTGTCCTTGTAGTTCACTAAACTTAAGAGGATTATTCTGAATTCTTTGCCTGATAGTTCATATCTCCATTTCTTTAAGATTAGTTACTAGAGCTTTGTTAGTTTTCTTTGGTAATGTCATATTTACCTATTTTGGGTTGATGTTTTGTGTTTTTTCATTTTGATACTTGATTCCTTACATTGTTATCTGTGCATTTGAGTAATCTGGTTTCCTTTTCCAGAGTTTACAGGTTTGCTTTGGCAGAGACAGATCTTCACCAGCCAGCTCAGTATGGGTTTCTGGGCATGTCTGCTGGTAATGTCTTTGGGTGTGTGGGGCCAGTTATCATGGTCTACTTGGGGGGTGAGGCAATTATTTGAGCTCTGGGGTCAGGAGAGTAGAGAGGAGTGTACACTGGCTAAGAACGGTGCGATACGACCTAGATTTTCTGGCCAATCCTTCTGCTCAGATGCAGGGGGGCAGAGGACACAATAGGTGGGATTATGTCTTAGCTACCTTGCCTGGGTGGGGAGGGGAAGGGTTACTCCAGGCAACTTGCAATATCCCTAACCCGCTCTCTGGTGGGAGAGGCTGGGTGTTGCTCTCAGCTGTGGCTATGAATTAATCTCCTGCCTATGTGTAGCAGGGGAACTCCCCACCCCCAATACTGGCTTTTCTCTGGGGGCTGTCTGCTCTGCCTGCCAGCCTTTCGGCCTGAGCACTGCTGGGCTACACCACTTTTAGGAGTTGTCGCCATCCCTTCAGTCAGATTTGGCTGCGTGGAGCTGTGGTTCAACTCCTTGCATGGTCATAAGCAAACCAGGCTCAAGGGCCAGCAAAGCTGCTCCTTTGAGGATCTGAATCAGGTGGATCTGCACCCCAGCTAAATTTCCTGATCAGAGTGCACCCCTGTCTTGGTTGTGCAGATGAGCAAAGTTGTTGGTTGGGATTACTACCTGGGCACCGCAGGTATGAACTTGGTTTGCCAAGATCCATGTGCTAGTTGTTGCAAGACCCTCCCCCCTTCTACATGACAGTCAGATTCCCACTGGTTGAGCCCAGCAGATTCTCCTATAATCTCCATCAGTGAAATCAGATTAGAGGCTTCCACAAAGTGACCCACAATGCTGTGGGGGCTGGGAGTCCCCCTCCACACAGGTTCTTTTTTTGCCACCGAAGGAACTGGAGGCTCAGTGAGACCTGTCTGTATGGTGCTCTGCTGGCCTTGGGGAGAGGCAATGCTGTTAACATGTAGCCACTTCTCTTACCTTCTAATTCAGTTCATCTTGGCTCTGCAGTTCAGGGGGTTTCTTCAGCCTCACCCCCGTGTTCTAGGATTCCTTCCTTGGTGTGTTGTTCTTGAATAGTTGTTAGCTGTGGTTTTTTGTTGGGGGGGAGCAAAGTCAGGAACAACATATGATGTCATCTAGGTGGCATCATATTTCTCCAGTTTTGCTATTAAGGCTTTCAACTGATTAAGTGAGGTTCTTCCAGATTATGAAAGATAATCTCCTTCACTTAAAGTCAACTGATTATAGATGTTAACTTCATTTACAAAATACTCTCATAGCGACATCAAGATTAATGGTTAATTAAATAACTGAGCACTGTATCCTGGTGAACCTGACACACAAAGTTAACCATCACATTTCTCTTTCTGGGATCCATGACTCAGTGAAATAAGTCAGACCATTTAAATGGCAGGATTCCCCACTTTAATGCTGGCCTGTAAGGACAACCTCTGTAGAGCTTTATAATAACTTGGTGCTTCTCTCACTTAAGCATTTCTCAGTGCTTTGGTGAAAAGTGTGTTCTCCGGGTCCTCCTACAGACATAATTACAGTTTGAATGAGTAAGTTGTATATAATAAGTGTATTCCATCATCCCTGTCTTCCTAAGTCTTTAGATTCCTCTTTCTATAATACGCTAAGGATTTTCTGGAGTGGTTACATCAGTCCGTGTAAGTCGGTCTTGAGTCAGAAGCACTCCCGGGTACTTGTGCTGGCGCTGAATTACACCTCACTGGAAAACGTACACACATGTTGTGAAACTTGACCTAACCTAAAAATGTGCACCTTCTTTTCTATAGAAATCGGGATCCATTCTCACACATATTCTTCGGTATGCTGTCAAATAAAGTAGCAAAATCTTGATAATGTTGGCTATCAAGCTGTCCCATTCCATGTTGAATTTTGTTTTGGGCCCCTGGATATGTGGGTTGTGACTTATTCTAGGTCAAGAAGCAAGAAATTTGGGGCAGTGTCATGAGGACAGTTGGTTTTTGCTTGCAAGGTAACTACCTCATGTGAGGACTTACGGGATCTCCAAACAGAATTAGCCTTATAAGACGGAGATGAGGGAGCTCCTGCTGACATGGGAGGATTCGTAGGTTTGGAGAACCAGAAAACTCAGATTCCTTTGAATCTGCCTAAGTAGCTTCATTCCAACTGTGAGATTCCAGTTTTTTTTCCTGAAAAATTGCCCTAAATTACAGAGACTTGATAACACTGTATTCTATCTATAATTAATTTGGTAGCCTACGTGGTCAGACTGTGTCTTTCAGTTTTAGCTATTTTGTCCTGATAAGAGATCATTTTAGGGCAGTCACAAGCTAAAAATTTAACAATTTCATCATTTTTGTTGAAGCTCCTTTCCTCTTTCCCTCTATCCCTCGTTCTAGTTCTCCCCTTTCTCCCTCCGCCCTCCCTCCCTCCCTCCCTTACTCTTCCTTCCCCTCCCCCTTCTTTAGCTATTTCTTGTGTGATTACAAGCTCCCAGTCCAATTTGCAGTCTCTGCATTGCTCTTTGTCTCTATCAAGGTCCATTTTAGAAACCTGTCGATCTAACAAAGCCTAGCCTTTATTCCAGATGATAATGGACAATAATTTAAGTAACCTTTTTGTCATTTCATGCGGTCTGTTTTGCATACTCCAGTTTTCAGTTGTGCTATACTATCATTACTATCATTACTGCCATTCATCCAAACCAGGTTAGACAATCTCAGATGTTCATCCTTAAGTGTTAACTTCTTCAAATATTTTATTGGTGTTGGAAACAGAAACCACTTATGTTCAAAAGATAAAGTTTAATGAAGAATATTAGATGGTTAGAACATCATTTGAAGGGCTTCAGGAGAATGTTTTGGGTTTGGTCTATTGGAATGACTTTCAGATACATACAGGACTGACTCACAGGAGCATTATATCACCTCAGGTCAATACTAGAGCTAGGAGTTCAAGAACACCCTGGGGGTTCTGATTCAGGCTTCGTAAAATTGGAAATAAAAAGCTGTCATGGAAAGTGTCTCTTAACATGAAGGAAAAAAGAGATTCACACTTAAACACTGCCTCTCTTAAGTTTCCAAATCCTAAACCAGTCCATCTAACAAGTAGAATCCAATTCAGATTTTTAAAAATATCTAAGTTTCAAGATGGTCTGGAAAATAGTTTTCACCTTTCCAATCTAACTAATAGGATGATGGCATGAGGTTGAGTGAGCCCTTCTCTCAGTTTTTATCAGAAATGGAAATCTGGGCATCACCAAGATAGCGACATAGGAGGCTCCCAAATTTCCCTCCTCTCGCGGACACACCAAATGTAATACACAGCTACACATAGCAATTCCCTCTGAGAGAAATCCAGAAACTAGCTCGGTGACTCCTACACATCAGGCAGCTGAGAAAAACCCACATCAAAACAGGCTGTAAAGGCTGAGACACATTCTGGCCAAAAACCCCACCCCTACCACAGGGTCATAAAATCAGGAGGAAACCCCTACCTCCCAGCCTCCCCTCAAAGAGCAAGGAGTTCATTTAGCCCATACATATGAAACCCCAGCTTTTAAGGCTGTCATCCAAGAGGCGTATTCGCAAAACACCTACCTCTGAAAGTCAATGGGACTTGCATTCATGGGTCCCACAGAGCCATAGCAGACATAGCAGCAACTGCATGTGAGCACTGACTGTGGCTACCTCCCCAGGGCCAAGTGCAGAGGGATCAGGCAAAAACACCCATCTCCAGTCTTTTCCTGGAAGGAATTTGACTACATACTTTATAAACTGCTACCTGAGGGCTCGGCTTCTAATTAGAGTATATCTGGATGCTGACTGTGATCCTCCCAGGAGCCTGGTAGAGCCATGTGCACTTTCCTGCCTTCCCCTTCTGAATCACTCCAACACTAAAACCAGGGTTCCAGCTTCTCCCTGGAAGGAGCTTGTCCACACGTCTAGTACTCTTAACTTTTGAGGCAGCCACTTCAAATCACTTAGCTCTGATAGTTAACAAGCCTTGGCCTGGTCTCCACATATTAAATTTTTAAAAAGCAGTCTTCAAATGAGTAAACAAACACATTTGGCAGCTATTCCCCCAGGGCTAAGCACAGAGAGAGCAGGCAAAGATGCCTGTGTCCCAGTTTCTCCTTGGAAAGAATTTGCATACTTTCCCAGCTGCTATCTGAGGTTCTGGCTTCTAATCACTTCGTGTGCTGACTGTGATCCTCCCAGGAGCCTGATAGACCTGGTGGGCACATCCCTTGCTATTTCCCCCAGCTTGCTCTATCAATAATACTAGTGTCGAATTTCCCCCTGGAAAGAGCTTATTAACATATGGAGCACCCCAACTTTTATGGCCGTCATCCAACTGTTATTAGCTCCCAAATCACCTAGTGCTAGGAGCTGATAAGGGATTAACATTCATGAGTCCCCGGGGACCACACAAAACAAAGAGGCAGTTTTATTTGGGTGCATAAGCAATTCCAAGAGACTGTTCCCTCTGGCTCAAAGCAAGTGAATAGGCAAAACTACCCAGCTCCTTGCTGATAGGGGCTAGACCGCCTATCTAACATCCAGACTTTCCCAGCTGCTACTTGGAGGTTGAGCTTCTCATTAGCCTATATTTGGGAGCTAATGGGGCAAGCAGTTAGTAGTCATCCTGGATCCTGAGCAGACATATGGGTATCTCCTATGCCTGTAGGAAACCAACAGATCTTGGCACATTCTCAGTTTCTGGGAGCCACTAATAACAAATACAGCTGCTTGGACATAGGTTTGAGAGGCAACCAAGAGCTTTGGTTGGGCGTATTGAGGAAGTTTGTCTATATGAGGCCAGTCTCTCAAGTTAGATGTGCAGAAACCTACACACGTAGTTAAGGAAAATAAAGAAACAAGGGGATATGTCCCAAACAAAAGAATAATATAATCTCCAGAAACCAACCTTTAATGAAACAGAGAAATGATTTACCTAATAAAGAGTTTAGAATAACAATCATAAAGATGCTCACCAAGGTAAGGAGACTAATGCATGAACAAAGTAAGAATTTGAGCAAGGAAAAAAATATTAAAAGCTACCAAATATAAATAACAAAACTGAAGAATACAATAACTGAACTGAAAAATTTAATGAAGGGGTTCAACAGCAGACTAATTCAAGCAAAAGAAAGGATCATAGAACTCAGGATTATAGGGTAGGCTATAAAACATTTAAGAAGAATGAAATTATATCAAGTATCTTCTGCTATCAGGATGGTATCAAAGTAGAAATCAGTTATAAGAGGAAAACTGGAAAATTCACAAGTGTGTGTACAACCAGTTGGTCTAGGAAAAAAATCAAAAGGGAAATAAAAAAATATTTTGAGGTAAATGAAAATGGAAACACAACAAACCAAATTTATGGGATGCAGCAAAAGCAGTTCAAAGAGAAAAACTTGATAGTAATAAATGCCTACATTTTAAAAAGTTCTTAAATAAAAGCTTAACTTTAAACCTCAAGAAACTATAAAAAGAACAAATTAAGCCCAAAGTTAGTAGAAGGAAGAAAATAACAAAGAACAGAGTAGAAATAAATGACAAAGAGAGTAGAAACACAATAGAAATCACCAATGAAACCGAAAGCTGGTTTTTTTAAAAAGATAAACAAAATTGACAAAATTTAGCTAGACTAAGAAAAGAGAAGACAATATCAGAAATGAGAGTTGTAACTGATAAGAAATACTAAGATTCATAGAAACTACTATAAATATATGCCAAAAAATTAGATGACCTAGGAAAAAAAAGAAAAATAATAAATTCCTAAAAATATAGAAGTCTTAGTAAAGACTGAATCATGAAGGAATAGAAATTCTGAACAGATCAATTGTTAGTAATGAGATTGAGTCAGTAATCTAAAACTCCCCAAAAAACAAAAGTCCAGGACCAGAAAGCTTCCCTTGTGAATTCTATAAAACATTTAAAGAAGAATTAGTACCAACCCTTCTGAAACTTTTCCAAAAAATAGAAAAGGAAGAAACTTCCCAACTCATTTTATGAGGTCAGAATTACCATGATACTGAAGCCAGACAAAGATACTACAGGGAAAGAAAATTACAGGCCAATATCCTTTAGGAACATAGATAAAATAATTCTCAACAAAATTAAACAGTACATTAAAGCGATGGTTCAACATATGCAAATTAATACATGTGATACACCACAAAAACAAAATAGAGGATAAAAATCATATGATCATCTTAACAGATACAGAAAAAGCATTTGGCAAAATTCAGCATACAGTCATGACAAAAACTCCTAATAAGTTAGCTGTAGATGGAATGTATCTCAACATAATAAAGGCCTTGTATTATAATCTCACAGTTAACATTATACTCAAAGTTTCTAGATAAAAGCTGAAAGCTTTTCTCTAATATCAGGAACAAGACAAAATTGTCTACTCTTCCCATGTTTATGCAACAGAGTACTGGAAGTCCTAGCTAGAGCATTTAGGCAAGAAAACTAAATAAAAGGCATCCAATTGGAAAATCAGAAGTAAAATTGTTTGTTCACAGGTAACATGAGATTATATATAGAAAACACTAAAGTCTCTATCAAAAACCACTTTGAGAACTAATAAATTCAGTAAAGTTGCAGGATAAAAAATCAACACAAAAAAATCAGCTGTGTTTCTATATAACAATAATTACTGTTAGAAAAGGAAATTAAGAAAACAGTCCCATTTACAATAGCATGAAAAGAAAAAAAATATTTAGGAATAAATTTAACCAAGGAGGTGTAAGAACTGCATGTATAAAAATATAAAACATTGATGAAAGTAAAATAAAGAAGGCAAAAAGATAGTCTGTGTTCATGGATTGAAATAATATTATTTAAATGTCTGTGCTACCCAAAGTGATCTATAGACTCAATGCAATTCCTATCAAAATTCCAATGGCATTTTTTCACAGAAGTAAAATTCCTAAAATTTGAATGGAATTCATAAGACTCTACATAGCCAAAGTGATCTTGAGGAAGATAAAATTTGGGGGCATTGTACATCCTGGTTTCAAACTATGTTACAAAGCTATAGTAATGAAAATGGTATGGTATTGGCATAAAAACAGACACATAGATCAGGGAACAGAAGAGAGAGCCCAAAGATAAACCATGCATATATGGTCAATTAATTATTGACAAAGGCACAAAGAAAACACAAGAGGAAAGGATAGTCTCTTCAATAAATTGTGTGAGCAAAACTGGATATCCACACGTGGAAGACCCCTATCTTACACCATATGCAAAAGTCAACTCAAAATGATTAAAGACTTGAAGATAAGACCTGAACCTGTAAAACTAAAAAAAAAAAAAAAAAAAATGTGGTAAGATCCTTGTCATTGGTCTTGGCAATTGACTTTTTGGATTTGACACCAAAAGCAAAGGCAACAAGAGTAAAATCAACATAAAAGTCTCCTGTACAGCAAAGGAAATCATCAAAAAGTGAAACGGCAACATACCAAATGGGGAAAATATTTGCAAACCACATATCTGATAAGGGTTAATATATAAAATATACAAGGAACTCATAATTCAATAGCAAAACAAACAAACAAAATAACCCAACTTAAAAATGGGCAAAGGGCCTGATGAGACATTTTTCCAAAGAAGACATACAAATCACCAACAGGTATATGAAAAAGGGGCTCAACATCACAAATTGTCAGGGAACTACAAATCAAAACCACAATGAGATATCATCTCACATCTGTTAGAACAGCTGTTGTCAACACTTATTTCTAGTCTTTTTGGTAAAGATGTGGAGAAAAGGGACACATGCACTGTTCTTGGGGATGTAATCTGGTACAACCAGTTAAATAAAAACAGCATGTAGATTTCTTAAGAAATTAAAAATAGAACTACCATATCATCCAACAACCCTAGTTCTGGGTGTTTATCCAAAGGAAGCTAAATCCCCATCTCAAAGAGGTATCTGTTCTCCCACGTTTTTTGAGGCATAATCATAATAACACATACTAACAGCCTAAGTGTATGTTGACAGAAGAATGGGTAAAGAAATGGATAAAGAAAATGTTTATATGTATAAGATATTATATATAATATCTTTTATATATAATGGAATGTTATTCAGCCTTAAAAAAATTTTAGGAAATTCTGCCATTTGCAACAACATGGATGAATCCAGAGGGCACTGTGGAAGTGAAATAAACCAGATAGAGAAAGACAAACACTGAATGGTAGCACTTACATGTTAGAATAATAAAAATAAAATTAAAAACTCACACTCATAGAAATGAAGAGTAAAACGTTGGTTCCTGGGCCCTGAGGGGGCGGGTGTGTAAGAAATAGTGAGATGTTGGTGAAATGATACAAATTTTCAGTTATGAGAGACTGAGTATCTAATATATAACGTGGTGACCATAGTTGATAATATGAATTGAATAATTAAAATTTGCTTAGAGAATAGAACTTAAGAAAGTAGACTCACAAAAAAGTAAAATAAAAGCAGACATTTATGGAGTGGAGGACCCTCCTTATGAAATTGTTTTGCTGAGGACCTGTCCGGCAACCTTGATCATACGTGGAGCCTTCTGTGGTTAAAATCCTGCATTTTCTGTCATAGATTATAGATTACAAGATGTCTGGCCCTCATTCGGATAGTGATCCCAATTCTCTCTGTGCCCGGGAAGTGAGTAGACTGGAAGCCCTGGTTTGTAGTGTTTATTGCTTTCAGAGTGTAACTTCTCCTTCTGACATCATGGCTAATGTCAGGCTCCCAACCTGATGGCACTGACTTGGGAAGGGATGTGCATTCTCAGATCTGGGAAACCTGCAGGCGCGGGTTTCAGCACTTCCCCGGGCCTCTGGCTTCCTGGCGGAGGTGAGGGAGTGTTCCCTTAGGCACAGCTGTGGTCAGCCGGGAGGCCGCTGCGGCATGTTAGTGGACCTGCTCAGTCTAGTTCTGAGGCAGTTGCTGCTGCTGTGTCGTTCTGAAGCCCAGTGTATTTCTGAAGTGAAGCAGCGGGTTAGAAGGCCAGTCAGTGGTCCTTGATCCAGTCCTGGGACTCCTGTCTGAGGAGGGATAAAGCATGTGTCAGTCTGGGGTTCCAGAACTGGCTAAGTGAGCCACCTTTGGAAAGCTGCTGAGTACCCCACCTTCAATCCAGAACGGTGTTTCTTTCCCTCTCAGAACTTGCATCACTTTGTTATAGGTATTCACTAGCATGGCTGGCTGTATAGTGCCTGTCTAGGAAAGAGCCAGGAAAGTGGGAACACTGTATTTTCAGTGTCTAGCGATGGCATCCACACTGGCACAAACTGGGAATTTTCAAATAAATATTTGTTTAATTAAGGAATGGAAAAGTAAAACAGTGCATATTTTGAATATAAATAAAATGATGCTTAGTTTTCTTTGAAACGTGTGGAGTGCCCAGAGTAGTTCAATTCTTTCTTAAAGGTACTCGACCTGTTCCTTGACTCACCTGTGTGCCCATGAACTGCCCCCAGATGGTCCTGAATTATATTATAATAAAATAACTAAATTATATTTCTGAGCAATATTTAAATGCAGATACACTTTTTATGTGCTTTGCTAGGTCGACAACATGTGCCTTTTAAATCTTCCTTATAAATCAGGTATCACTCTTCTTTAGATACCGTGCAAATACTGAATGCAAAGAAATCGATCCTGGGTCTCAGTAAAGCAATATTTCTTTCTTTTATTTATGACAAATACCTTCATATTACTCACATCTAAGAACACAATAAAACCCCTAAAGAATGGGACAGAGAAATCATACCGGATTTATTATGATGATAAATGAGATGTATTTCAGTTGGGGACAGATTAAGAGATGCCTCCTAGTGAGACTCGAAACTTAAGAAGATGAAATCCTCTACTTCAGTGACTTTCTGCTTCCATTTCTAAATCAACCTGCCAATTTCATATTTGCAACTGAGATCATTCATTCATTCAAAACTGTATTATATAACTGTAGTCTCTGAAGTCCTCCTTGCCCACCTTTAAAATTGCTATGATGCGTAGCGGGCTATGAATTTTTTCAAAAGAGATAGAAATATAACCACAAGGAAACTGAAAATTAATTTCAAAAACATTTGGTGAAAAGAGTCAAAAGTAATAAAGAACACTGGAACAGTGGTGACAATACCTTTTTTATTGTCAATCTCATGAGCTTATCACAATTTAAAGATGCTAAGAAAAATTCAAAACATTTTTGGAAAGAAATGTAGCCTCACACACTAAATTCAAGAAACTCAGTCTGTGGGCTCAGCAGTCTCTTTCTTGTGCTATGTCCCCTAACAAAGGCAACAGTAATTAAGAAAATTTCCAGTTGTAGAAAAACTGTCAAAACAGGTAAAAATCTTACATTAAGAGTTGACCTAAAATGGAAGCCAAGTTAAACAGACTGGATTTCCACCAGATGTGAGCATTGGGGAAAATATTAAGTACTAGATGAGGGCTTGATCTAAATGTTTTATAAAGCACTCTCCTACCCTAAAATTTTATATCTGAAAAAAAAAAAAGAAAGAAAAAAGAAACAATGGATATTTCAGGCATTGGACTGTGTAATAGATTCCACTCAGTGCACAAGAAATTTTCCTGATTGTCCATATATCTTTTTTCTTTCTTTTATTTTTCAGTTACAGTTTACATAGTTTCCATGTACAGCAGAGTGGTTAGACGTTTATATAATTTACAGAGTGATCCCCCCAATAAGCCTCTTATCCACTTGGTAGGTACCATACATAGTTATTACAACATTATTGACTGTATTTTCTATGCTGTACTTTACATCCCCACAGCTGTTTTGCAATTACCAATTTGCACTTGATTGTCTATAAATACTGATGTCAACTTATAAGCTTCACAGAGCCATGGAGCGTCCAGCCCCCTTGTTAACACATGAGGAAACTGATTTACTCCTGCGTCGTATCACTACATTGGTGGTCCCTCAGGAAGCTGCTGTGTGTTGCACACGCAATTACAGTGGTAAACACTGACCAGACCTCCTGATTCTACCATAAGAAGTGTGATTTTTCTACCTTGTGTGTTAAGTTATGGCCCCTTGAGAAAAAGAGACCACATTTATTTAACTTTCCATGCTTTCAGAAAATAAATACACTTTAATATGTTTGCCACTCCTGCTGCTGCAAACATCAGTGTTTTTAAATTGTAGGGCTAGGAATTTTGAATAAGGCAAACACATACCCCTCTAAAGACTTAACCTAAAAAAGAACCTCGCTGAAAGGTGGTTTCACTGCACAGCAGCTGGGAGGCCAGGGCTAGCAGGAGAGTACGAAGTATTACGCACAGATAAGTTCCGCCATAAGAAATGGTTCCTGGTGAAATTTTCTTCTTTGTTTTGAATACTCTGAAAGAACAGTTTAGAAAGTTTGCCACTTGGTAAAAGATGCTTTTTAAATTCACTTTTAAAAATACATCGCACTGAGAGTTAAATCACCAGACAGTTTCAAACCAGAGGGCACAAATGAAACTACAAATTACATTTACAGGACACATTTTATCTGGAGGAATCTCAGAGCACTTTGTAACCTGATTAGAAAGCACACGTCTAAGAGCCGGAGCACCTACCACTGAAATACAGCTGCCCCTGGGGCCGGCCCGAGCAGCTCTGTAGGGAAAGAAGACCATGCCGCATGGGAAGGGCCACAGAGGCCCCTGCCTAACTGCACCACACACCGGCTCCTCATTCAGCACCACGGAGCTGCGCATTACAAAATTACAGTAGAACCAGCCACCCAGGAAATGGTGGTGCTTCTCTCGGAGGAGCAGAGTGAGTGGAGCATGAGCTTCGGAGGCGGACTGTCCTTGGGGGCAAAACCCAGCTTGACCATTTCGTAGCTGTGTAATCTTGGGCACGTTCTCCGCCTGCTGAGAGTCTCAGTTTTCTTATATACGTTATTTCTTGTAGTAAATTAGATGATATAAGACCTTAACCCAGTGCTTGGTACATAGCAGATGTTCAATAAACTCTTGTTTTCTTCTTTTGCTTACTGATTAGAGAATTAGCATTTTTTTTATTTTTATTTTTTAATATATCTTTATTGATTTCAGGGAGAGGAAAGGAGAGGGAGAGAGAGAGATAGAAACATCAATGATGAGAGAGTCACTGATGGAGCCCGCAACCCGGGCATGTGCCCTGACCAGGAATCGAACCCCGATCGCCTGGATCCTAGGTCGACGCTCAACCACTGAGCCACAGCCGGCCGGGCGAGAATTAACATTTTTTAAAAACATTATTATAGACCTAGGTTTGTTTCCTTACGCATATTGGTGTCATCCTCGACACCATTTAGATGCACACACACTCTCTACAATGTACGATATATGTATATCAATATAATATAATTTTCTATATACACATATAAAACATTATGCACACATATGGACATGGAGTGGACTTTGATTTGTGCTCTTGCCCGGCACCCACCGCCGTTAGCGGAAAACTTGGAAAGAAGATGAGCCTAGTGCACGTGTGAGGGGATTGACTTTCCATACGAGCGAAGGGAGCCCTCCTCTGCTGTTCGGTGGGGAGACTGAGGCTCAGTGCAGATGGTCAAGGTGGGTAGATGTGGGAGTGGGAGTCTTGTGGAGTTTTACTGATTGCTTCAATTTTTAGATTTTTTTCAGTAAAGCAGAAGCAAAATCGTCAGCTGAGAGTGAAGGCAGGGCAGGAAGTTTTGGACACTTGAGGAGAGAGAGGTGTTAAAATAGTCGTCTAGACGACAGTGAGAATAAATGGCTAGGATAGATGAGGGAGATTTCTGGCCAGCATTAAAGGCCTTCCTGAGGTTTGCGGTCATGATTTTAGAGTGAGACCAGTCAGCGTGTTTATGTTTTTCTTTTGCCATTTTCAGCCTCATGGCTGCAAGCATGGAGAAGGCAGAGGATTTGATTTAACCAGGATTTAAATTTCATCCAGGGTGTGGTATGGCCAAGAAAATACCATGACAAGAGAGGGGTAACAATGGAGAGGGTGTGCACTGAAGGGGTTATAACGGTCGGCCTAGAATTTTAGCTGTGACAGGAGAAGGGGGATACTAAGGTGTTACAGAGAGTGACAAGGTGCTAGGATCCGTAGACTGGAGGTTCTGGTAGGGTTGAGGGATCAGGAGTCAGGACACCAGATGGAGATAATGGTCAGAGAACTTGCTGCATGAAACTGAGATTATGGAGGGTGATAATTATTAGCAATGATAATAAAGTGTCAGATGTGACCATCGGAGTGAGTAGCTGAGGTAAAAGACAAGATGAATGCAGTAGAGAAGGTCAGAGTGCTAAGAGGCCACTACGTTGGATCATCAACTTCTCTATTAAAAGCACTAAGATTTACAATAGTAATAGTGTGAAAGACTTCTATTCACCCAGGACTTAACATATTGAGAAATGAAGGGGAAGACCCAGGAGTTGGGAAAATAAGGGAGAAGTCAGTGATTTAATAGGATCCCATGAAATTCAGAGCTGGTGGGACCTGAGGGTCTTTGTTGACATGTATAGATGGAAATAAAGAGATTGGGGGGGGGGGGGATGAAGAATAAAACATTATCTTGCCACCCAGAGATGATGGTATTTTAGAATGCATTTTTGTAGATTTTTTAAGTTACTTATCCATATTGAATAGGAAGAGTGGTAGAGTCAATAAAAAAGATGTGTGTCTGCTGACCTCTTTACCTTACTGGAGAATTCAAGGCACCTTCTAGTGATCGGAGAAAAACAGCTGGGGACCGATGAGATGGAAGAGCTGAGAAGAAGTGTAGGCCACCCTCTCTCTCAAGGAGGCCCACTTGGAACCTCCAGAGAAGTTCAACCACTTTCTTGTCTCAGATTTATAACCTGAAGCCAATTAAATTAGAGTATATATGTTGTGGGAATTTGGGAGTAATGTCTCTAGGCATATGTATCGAAGATATCTTTCCCAGTCTGTGATTGTTGATATTATTCTATCTAATTAGAATTATTAATTTTATCTGTTGGAGAGAACTTTGTTCCCCTTGCCCCAAGTTTCCACCAGAGAAAGAGACTTTCAAACCAGTATCTCATATGGTGAAGAGCAAACTGGCTGTGGAACAGGCATGTTCCTCAGCCACCTCTCTCAGGAATAAAACTGATCCGTTGATCTCCATCTTAAGGAGCTTTATTCCTCCAATAGTTCTGAAAGCGGGAAGGGAAAGTAGGGAGTTTATCCTTTATGTTTTATCCTTTATGTTTTCTTGTTTTAATGTCCTGCTTCAAAAGGTCTTCCTCTCAACAAGGTAATACGTTTTCCCACGTGGCATTCTAGCACATTTGTGGTTCTGTCTTTCATATTTAAGTCTCTACTCAAGTTCAAATTTATTGTTGTATGAAATAGCGATTTGTTAACGTAAAAGTCTTGGTTGTCTCAGAGCCATTTATTGAATAGCCTATATTTCCTCCCATTGAATTGAAATTATAACATATATAACCCAGATATCATAAAAGGTCACCTTGTTTTGGGGGCATCAAATGAAATGGTCTTGAACTAGAAACCTAGAATTTCTTCTACTCTGTGGATATTGTGGAATCTCAGCTTTTGTTTATCTGAAATAGGATTATATTTAGGTTGTGTGTGTTTTTTAAAGGTATGTAGATTCTAGATTGAGAGTGTATTTCTTTTATCATTCACTTTAAAAATGTGAGTTCTCTGTATGTAATATTTCTCTTCGGAGGGAGAGGGAAGCTGCTTATAAGATTCTTCTCTTAATATTTGTTTTTCAGAATTGAAAATTGTGTGATTTGTGGTTTGCTGAACATTTGTCTTACTTAGGGTTTGTTGAGATCCTATCAGTGTCTATAGTTTTCATCTAATTTCAAAATTTTCAAGCAATGTATTTTCATATAATTTTTCTATGTCCCTCTCCTTGTCCCTCATGAGTCTCCAATTATATGTATGTTAGAACATGTGGAATTAGATCACAGGTCACCGATGCTCCTTGTTTAGCCTATCTTTCTATACTTCATTTAGATATATGTTATCGAATGATCTTTAAATACTATGTTTAATTTGTTGTTAAATCAGTTCAGTGAAATTTTCAAACACTATGTTTCTCATCTTTAGAAGTTCCATTTGTTGCTTTCACTTTTTAAATATCTTACATTTCTCTAATTTTATTCCTATTTTAAATACATAAATAATATCATAGATAATGTTATAATAGCTATTGTAATATACTTTTATGCTTCTGTCATCTCTGGCATTTCTGCATCTGTTTCCATTGATCGAGTTTTCTCCTGGTTATGAGTTACATATTCCTGCTTCTTGGCACGTCTAGTAATTTGGGCAGAATGCTGGACATTATGGATGATTACTTTATTGAAGTCCTGGATTCTGTTGTCTAACTTTAAAGACTGTTGACTTCCTTTTAACATTATTTGCAGATCAGTTTGATCCCTTTGAGCCCTGCTTTTAAGCTTTCTTAAAGTGAGTCTAAGTAGCCTACATTCTAGGGATAGTGCAGCCCTACTGTGAGGCACGGTGCAGCTGGGTCTCCCCTGAATGACCTGATGACCCTGAGGACTTTACACTCTGGTTGAACTAAAATAAGCCCCTCTCCACTGTGAGCTCTGGAAACGGCTCTCCTTACAACTCCCTGATCGTTCTTTATTCTGGTTTGCGGTGTTTTACTCTAGGCATGTGTGGCACAGTCCTTAGCAAAGCTTCACGAAGAAGCCAATGCAGATACTGGGGGCACTTTTTCTGCACAACCCTCTCCATTTCTGGAACTCTGCCCACAAGCTTCACCTGCATTGGTCTCATTTAACACTGACCTCCAACTTCTCAACTCCGTAAGACTTCTCTGTCCAGGATCAAAACCTGCCTGTTGCCCAAGGTCTTAAAACACTTGTTTCCAAACATTTTTCAGACATGGAGGCTTCATTTTCTGGTTATTGATGTCAGGATGCTAAGTCTTGTGTCTTCATTACTGAAAGCAGAAGTAAAGATTTTCTATCAGTTTATTTATCCATTCGTATGTGATCTATTTTTCTGTAGAGTTTGCTCTCTTTCATGGGCCTTAAGAATCTCACTATAATATATCAGATGTGTCTTCCAGTTATTCAGTTTCTAGTTCTAGCGGTTCTAAATTGGTCCTTATTGAAATTTATATTATTATTTTAATTTTATGGGGTTTTTAAATTTTTTCTTATAAAATGTTATTCATATTTATTTTGTATTGTTTGGGGGGTTATAGTCTATCATTTCAAAGGTATTATTACAGTATTTCAAAATCTAAATATGCTGGATTTTTAAAACTCAGCTCTTCAAATTTTCAAGGAATACTTGTTTTCTCTCTAGAGGCTAGGTCAAGACAGGTAAATTTTCTTTTCAGTTCTCTGTGTTTATGTGTAAACTTTGCCATAACCTACCTTTTGCTGAGTTTTTTAGCCCTTTGAGATCCTAGTTTTATGTCGGAGTCTCAGTTTTAGCTCCTTCCTTGCAGGGGCCCACAGTCTTACCGACTCTCTCTGCACAAGCTTTATAAAACAAGCCCCCTCCTTAACTCAGAACAGTAACAGCCCCACGGGCAGCGACAACGTAAGTTCACATGTTTATTACCTTCGTTTTCAGTACACTATTTGTTTCTTGTACCTTGAGATTTTCTTTCCCTTTTTACAAGTTCTGTTATAAAATCAAAATTATTTTTTATTGTGTTCAGTTCTCTACTTACTTTTAGGAGGAAATGATTCAGTTCCGTAGACAATCGTATTGCCTGATCAGAAATTCTATATTATTTTCTAATGCACCAAAAATGAAAATTACTTCTCATTGGAATAAATATGGGTCTCAGTGGCCAAGAAAGATTTCTTCTCTTCTTGAGAATTATCTATTTAATTTTATTTGGGGAGGAATATACTCACTACATTTTGATTAATAAAATATCTGACTGCAGGTGAACCTGCAGGGGTGTTTTGTGTTCAATTTGAATGCCACTGTGCAAATTAAGAGGTGATAAGATGTAATTCCTAGTTTAAAACAGTGTTTTTAAACCTGGCTCTATGTCAGAAATGTTTATAAAGCTTAGGGAAAATAATTTGAGGTTGTGATTCAGTAAATCTGGGGTGCAATCATGTATAAATGGAGTTAAGTTTTAACCCTACTTCAAACATTCCCGAAAACCTCATGGCCTCAAAAATCTTGTGCTCTTCCAAGTCTAAAATGTTATTAAACAGCATTAAAAGAAAGCCCTAGAATTTGATAATAGGGGGAAAAAAGAAAGTACAGATAATTCTCATTTTAGCCCTAATGTTCTATTTAGGGCATGCAGACTGGTGTTTGCTGTCCAGCCACCCTGTGTGGTAAAGTGTACGTTGGCTGCATTTAGTTTTTGGAAGGTGAAGAAACTTAAAGTTTAATCCTGTTGATAGTTGGAACTGAATGTCTTGCTTGCTTATTTTATTTGCTTCAGCATATTTTAAATGGAGATAGATTTAAGCTCAATATATAGTTACTGAGTTCTACTTTGTACTTCTTTCAGAAATCTTGTTACTATTCTGAACTGCTACACAGAGCTTGAATTTTATTTACAATGTTCCATTTAATTGTGGGGTGGTTGTTTTGTTTTGTTTTGACCTGTAAGTACTTTTTCCCTTTTATTAAAGTATGTTTTACATACAATATTATATTAGTTTCAGGTGTACAACATAGTGCTTCAGCATTTATATACTTTGTGAAGTGATCACCGTGATAAGTCCAGTAACAATCTGTCATTTAATATTTTTCATTTCAAAAACACTATTAACTTGAGGGGGGCAAATACCCCAAGATAAATAGCCTTCAGTTCTACCACTGTGTCTAGAAAAGCACTAAATACCCAAGTACTCCATAAATGTTTAATTGACTTCATGGTCTTCACTTGACATGCATTTTCCAAATAATTACAAACCTCTTACTCTCTTCCAAGTTCACTTATTCACCCTTTCTCTCGCTGTACTCATTCTCAAAATCCTAGATACATGATTATCAAGCGGCTATTTCATGTATGTTGCGCCTAAGTACTGCCCTGTGGTCATAGCTATTGAAGATGTTCCCCAGAGCACAGCCAACGTCCATGAGACTTATCGCCATAGTACCAGAACTCACATTCATTAACATTGTTCGACCGAAGCAGTAAAGTCTATCTACTATTAAACTTCAAATCTAATCTGGGGGGAACCACGTGAATATTTTCAAAACAGTAGCCCAGAAGTAAGTACCTGTTCTGTTCATGACAAAGTAACTGCTATTGGATCAGCCCGCTGGACAATAAAAAACACAAGGACTGAAGTAGTGAGTGAGTGGGGGGGGTGGATACTGGAGAGCAACTGAACAGGGGAGTAGAGCAAAAACAAAAAAGCATCAGTTTCAGTGGGCTGAAGATGCAGACAAAAGGGTTGCCAAATGGAGAAGGGAGGAGAAAAACCCATGTATGATTTCCCCTGAAGGGACTGACTCCTAAGCTGCGCAAACGTAGAGAAATATTTCACAAAACCAAGAAGGTAGCAGCAGCTGGAGGTTGAAGAGCTGAGTGGAGACTGCAGGCCCGTGGGGGACTGGACGAGGGATGTTCAGGTCCTTTCGCATTAGACAGGCCCAGTAAACCTTAGGCCGCCCTTGAGGCCGGAAAGGATTATATCCTGGGACTAAGAGCAAAACCCAAATCGTCCAGGCCTATCAGAAACTGAATGTAATCTACAGGAGAATGTGTTCCACCTGAACTCTAGGTACCTTTAAAATATTTTAATACTTTTGGAGAAAGAAAATATCAGGAGCCTCTAATGGACTGGATACCAGGAAAAACAGTGGATAATATGAAGAGACACATCGATGATTCAGATATTTACATTTTCAGGAAAGAGTTTTAAATGAATACAACTAGTATATTCAAGAAAATAGAGGAAAATATTTGTAGTTTCAGAAGATACCCAGAGTTTATAAAAGCAAGTCAGAGAGAAATTCAGTTTTAATACAGGAAAACATAATTTTTTAATTACCCAGAAAATAATGAAAGACAGAATTAGTAAAACAGTGATAATGGAAAAAATCTGAATAATTTTAAAAAGCTTGATTTATTCCAAGGAAGGCAAAAAAAGAAAAAGAAACAAGAAACACAGAAACAAAAAAATATGAAAACAAATGGCAAGACAGTATACATAAGCCCAAGTATGTGAGTAATTAATTGAAATTCTCTGGACTAAATATTCCAGTTAAAAGACCAAGATGATCCTGTTGGCTAATAAGATAATTACAGATATTTATAGGAAAAACACTTTAAATATGTGCAGAAAGAAACATTGAAAGTAAAAGTATTGAAAAATGCATCATTAACATATTAACCAAAATAAAGTAGGTGTGGCTTTATTAATTTAAGAAAATTGCTTTAAAGGAAAATATTCACAGAGATAGTGCAACATTTTTTAATGATAAAAGTAAGTTCAGTAGGGACATGTAACAGCCCAAATTTATCTGCATCTAATCCCATAGTTTAAAAATATGTAAATAAGGTTAATAAAACAAAAAGGAAATAGAAAAAAAAAAGAATTAGCTGGAGACCGTAATAACCCCCCCCCAAAGAGGAAATAAATATAAGATATGAAAAAAACATGAGTAACCAACTTGACTCAATTGGCACTAATTGGCATTTGTATAGCATTGTACTATGCAACTGCAGAATAGACATTCTTTTCAAGTGAACATGGAATATTCATAAAAATAGACCATACATTGTCATCAAAGCAAATATCAACAAATGTTAAAGGATTGAAATAATTTAACACATATTTTCAAATGGCATTGGAATTAAACTAGAAATAAATAAGAAAAAGACACATGGAAAATTTCATTTGTTTGTAAATTAAGCAGTATACCTCTCAATAACCAATCCAATTAAAGAGAAGTGGATGCATATGTTCGATGAGAGAATGTCTGAGTGTGCATAGCAGCTTTATGCATAATACTCCCAAACAAAATAATTCAAATGCCTTTCATTGGGTAAATGAATAAATTGTGGTATGTTGATACATAGCAATTAAAAAGAACAAGCTATTGCAACATGGAAGGGAACAGATGGATTTTATAGATACAGTGTTGACTAAAAGAGGCTAGACACAAAGGAGTACACACAGTATCATTTCATTTATATGAAATTCAAGGACAGGCAAAATTTATCTATTATGATAGACATCAAAATAGTGGTTATTTCAGGAAGAGAAAATTGTAATGATTGCGAAGGCATATGATAGAGCATTTGGGGTAATGGAATAAAATTCTACATTATCTTCGAGGAGGTAGTCACGTAAATGTGAGTGTGTGTGAATGTGTGTGCATGTGAATTTAGTTTACTGTAAGCAGGTTATACCTCCTATTACTGACTGAATTGTGTCCCTCCAAAAATTCATATGTTGCAGTGTTAACCCCTACTACCTGAGAATGACTGTATTTGGAGATAGGGACTTTAAGGAGGTAAATAAGCTTAAATGAAGGTCGTGTGTAGGCAGTCATCAAATCTGACTGATGTCCTTATGAGAAGAGGAAATTTGGACACACAAAGAGACACCAAGGTCATTCGTGTACAGAGAAGACCCTGTGAAGACTTGGCAAAAGGGTGGCCCTTTGCAAGCCAAGGAGGCAGCCCTGCTGGCACTTTGATCTTGGACTTCCAGCATCCATTGACTGGGAAAATCAGTGTCTGTTGTTTAAGCCGCTCAGTCTGTGGTGTTTTGTTACGGCAGCTCTGGCAAACTAATACTACCCCTTAAGTAGAAAATAATAGCTAACCTGTTAAGTGTTTATTATACGATCATTTAATCCTTTCAACAATACTATGAAATAAATACAATTATTAACCTTATTTTACAGATAGTACTTAAAAAGAATGAGTAACTTGTCAAAATCATGAATGTAGTATGATGCAGCCAGTGATTTGACTCCATGCTGCCTGACTCCAAAGTCCATATATTTAATTCCTAGATTATATGTTTAATTTCTAGATTATAATGCAGAGGGTTTTTTTTGTTGTTGTTGTTGTTTTAACATAGTTATCTAGCAAACAGCAATGGTGGTGCAGAAATTTCCAGGAATGTTCTTGGACATGGGCATTGAGACAGAGAAAATTCTAGAGCATGGGGCATTATCAAGAAGAGTAGGGGTAAAAGGACCTCTAGCATGGAGGGGGGGGGAGGTGCCCTGGAGTGCCTGCCGTCTTCTGAATTAAGTGTCAGCAATGGCAAAAAGGCTGTTCACACTTGTAGGTAGATGCTTAATTTATTTCATTCTAACTAGTTACGAATGTTTCCCTCCGTAACCCCAGACCCTGGACTCCTTGAAGTCAGGACTGCATCTGATTTCCATTCTTCGATATAAAATGGGACACTGGATGGACAGTCGACACATGTTGAATTAAATGGAAAGGACCGACAGATTCCCAAATGACCTTGCTCTACTTCACACTTTTTCCTTGAAACTGGTCCTACGCTCATCTCCGATCTCTAACGGTGGAAAATGAATTTCAGGCTCACATTCTACTCCCCAAGTTCTGTTAGGTTTTATTTATTAATGCTAATCAAATATGCTAAATCTACCAAATGTGCCTGTTGAAAATAAAATGGGATTCAGCTGTGAATGTTTGGTGCCATATTTCCTCTGTCATTTAAAAACCTTTATTCTTCTCTAGAGCTTTGTTTTATCTCTGTTCCTCGCATTGCCCTGCTCCCTTCCTCTCTGCGCAGTTGTCTCCCTGTCTTTTTCTCTCTGATTTACTCTCTTTTTGGGGGGCTGTCACTGGAACTGCGTCTAGAGATTGATAATAATGTCTTGATCTTGCACTGTAATTGCTGTGTCAAGACGGCAGGCGCAGCAGGCTGCCGCATTTTTAACACTGACTAAAGAGCAGATTTGCTGCATGCTGATTAATTTCAGAGCACGATGGGATGGGGAACTCAAACCAGGATGCGACTCTCAGAAAATGCCCCCTGCCCTCCCACTTCAGTGACAGAATCACTCACCGTGCACTTGTGCGTTCACTCACAGTGGTCAAGGCATTGTATCTTTATATTAGTAATTGGTTTTGAATAATCTTTTCAGAACTTTTCAAGATCATGCTTATTTAATTTTTCCCAAGTTCTTTTAGATAAATGAGAGGCCGTGCTACCATTCTTCCTTACAGATAAGGAAACTGGTTTCTCAATAAAGATCTTTGTGTGCAGTTTTGGGGGGCAAGGCACACATTCCATTCCATTAGACAGTGAACCCCAATTGCCTTTGGGGCCCTCAGTGGAACCTGCGTCTGCAGAAATGACGCGTGGGGTTGCAACTGGCATCATGTCATACTCGTAACTGGAACTAAAGTTTGAACATTTACTGGTATTTGAATTATAGGTGGCCAGTGTATTTTTAACCTAAGGAAAACTTACTTGCGTCTAAATACACGTTAAAACCTTGCACTCAACCAGAATGTTGGGTAGTCTCGCAGCATGACAAGAATATGTATTTGCTTTCAATTTCTGTAACTGAAAAATATTGTGAGTGCTTTAAACTCTCCTTTAGAGTTGAAATATATGTTATGACGCGACTAAGAATAGCAAACAGCTCTTAGTCAAACGTGGGGAAGGTTGGATTTGGATTGCACATGGTATGTATGCATCTCAAGATATCAAGGACAAAGCAATGAGGTCGGGAAGTCGAACAGGGTGAGCTCTGAGGGCCAGTCCAGGCCAACCCATCTATGAAAATAGCTCATCTGTAATGCCCTGAATAGGTTCACATTTAGCACATGAGCTTTTAAGGTTTCTTCAAGTGGGTAGGTTTTGTAGTATGTGCTGTGGGCATCTTCAGATAACAGGAGAGAATGCAAAGCCCTCAGCAGCTGCTTATCTCTAGGTTTCCAAAATTTAACACTCAGGGATTTATAGCAAACCCACGACCCTAATGGAAACAAAGGTCACCCATCTTGCTCAGAACTAAACCAGTACGTGCTTAAAGTTAATCTCCCTAATATACCAAAGACAGCAGTGTAGCGAGCTGAAAGCTGTTGCAGAATCTCCCAGCAGTTCTGCCTGAAAATGTGATGGCTTCCAAATTCCTGAATTGCTGAAGTTTAACTGAAAGTATAGTGTTATGTGAAAAGTTTTACACTTACTGCTTCAAACAGACACGCAGATTTATGTGTATATGACTCACAGGTCACTAAGCTGACTCCACCAGCTCTCTAATAAAAAGGGAATGCACACCCTGGCTGCTGTGGCTTGGTTGAGTGTTGCCCTGTGCACCAAAAGGTTGCTGGTTCAGTTCCCGGTCAGAGCACATGCCCAGGTTGTGGGCTCAATCCCCTGTAGGGGGCTTGTAGGAGGCAACCAATCCATGTTTTGCTATCACATCAATGTTTCTCTCCCCCTCTCCTTTCCCCCCTCTCTGCAAATGTCAATAAAAATACTAAATAAAGGAAATACAACTTTTAACCTCAAAGAAATAGAAGGCTTGATTGTCTTCACAGTCCTAATTATGAGGTTAAATAGTAAATGTAGAATACTGTTTCCATATTTTCCCCCCAGTTTTACTTTATTTTATGTCATACGTTTTTATTTACATTTTCTTTTTTCTTTATTGTTGAAAATATTACAGATGTCCCCTTTTTACTTGCATTGATCCCCTCTACCCAAAATCCCCCCCTCCCCCAGGCTTTCCCCATACCAATGTCTGTGTCCATAGGTTATGCTTATAAACATATAAGTTCTTTGATTAATCTCTCCCCACTCACTCCCCCCTCCCCACCTTCCCTCTGAGATCCCTCAGTCTGTTCCATGCGTCTATGTCTCTGGGTTCATTGTGTTCATCAGTTTATTTTGCTTATTACATTCCACATATAAGTGAGATCATGTGGTACTTGTCTTTCTCTTCCTGGCTTATTTCACTCAGCATAATACTCTCCAGGTCCATCCATGCTGTCCCAAAGGATAAGAGGGCCTTCTTCTTTACAGCTGCATAGTACTCCATGGTGTGAATGTGCCACAGCTTTTTTATCCACTCATCTACTGATGGGCACTTGGGCTGTTTCCAGATCTTAGCTATAGTAAATTGTGCTGCTATGAACATAGAGGTGCGTAAGTTCTTTCTAATTGGTGTTTGGGGTTCCTTAGGATATATTCCTAGAAGTGGGATCACTGGGTCAAATGGCAGTTCAATTTTTAATCTCTTGAGGAACCTCCATACTGTTTTCCACAGTGGCTGCCCCAGTCTGCATTCCCACCAGCAGTGTACTAGGGAGCCCTTTCCCCACACCCTCGCCAGCACATGTTGTTTGTTGATTTATTGATGGCAGCCATTCTGACAGGTGTGAAGTGATACCTCATTGTGGTTTTAATTTGCATCTCTCTGATGATTAGCGACATTGAGCATTTTTTCATATGTCTCTTGGCCGTTTGTATGTCCTCTTTGGAGAAGAGTCTATTTAGGTCCTTTGCTCATTTTTAAATTGGATTGTTTGTCTTCCTTTTGTTAAGTTGTATGAGTTCCTTATACAGTTTGGATATTAACCCTTTATCAGATGTGTTGTTGGCAAATACGTTCTCCCATATAGTGGGCTCCCTTTTCATTTTGTTGATGGTTTCTTTTGCTGTGCAGAAGCTCTTTATTTCGATGCAGTCCCATTTGTTCATTTTCTCCTTAGTTTCTCTTGCCCTAGGAGATGTATCAGCAAACATATTGCTATGACAGATGTCTGAGATTTTGCTGCCTATGTTTTCTTCTAGGATTTTTATGGTTTCACTTCTTACATTTAAGTTTTTCATCCATTTTGAGTTTATTTTTGTGTATGGTGTAAGGTGGTGGTCTAGTTTCATTTTTTTTGCACGTACGTGTCTGATTTTCTCAGCACCATTTATTGAAGAGACTGTCTCTACTCCATGGTATGTTCTTGCCTCCTTTGTAAAATATTAACTCACCATAATGGCATGGGTCAATTTCTGGGTTCTCTGTTCTGTTCTACTGATCTCTATGTCTGTTCTTGTGCCAGTATCAGGCTGTTTTGATTACAGTGGC
This sequence comes from Miniopterus schreibersii, assembly GCF_964146895.1. Taxonomy (NCBI): domain Eukaryota; kingdom Metazoa; phylum Chordata; class Mammalia; order Chiroptera; family Miniopteridae; genus Miniopterus; species Miniopterus schreibersii. Next base: position 60,714,681 of record NC_138106.1, on the reverse strand, counting down.
TTTGTAGTATAACTTGATATCTGGTATTGTGATCCCTCCAACTTTGTTCTTTTCTCTCAAGATTGCTGTGGCTATTTGGGGTCATTTTTGGCTCCATATAAATTTTCAAAGTGTTCTTTTAGATATGTGAAATATGCTGTTGGTATTTTAATAGGGATTGCATTAAATCTATAGATTGCTTTGGGTAGTATAGACATTTTAATGATGTTAATTCTTCTAATCCATGAACATGGTATATTTTTCCATTTGTTTATATCTTCATTTATTTCTTTTTTCAGTGTCCTGTAGTTTTCCGAGTGCAGGTCTTTTACATCTTCGGTTAAGTTTATTCCTAGGTATCTTATTTTTTTAGTTGCAATGGTAAATGGGATTGTTTTTTTAGTTTCTCTTTCTGAGAGTACATCATTGGTGTATAAAAATGTCATCGATTTCTGGGTGTTAATTTTGTATCTTGCTACCTTGCTGAATTCATTTATTGAATCTAGTAGTTTTTTGGTGGAGCCTTTAGAATTTTCTATATACAATATCGTGTCATCTGCAAATAACAACAGTTTTACTTCCTCCTTTCCAATTTGGATGCCTTTTATGTTTTCTTCTTGCCTGATTACTGTGGCTAGTACTTCCAGTACTATGCTGAATAAGAGTGGTGAAAGTGGACATTCCTGTCTTGTTCCAGATATTAAGGGAAATGTTTTAGTTTTTGCCTGCTGAATATGATGTTGGCTGTGGGTTTGTCATATATGGCCTTTATTATGTTGAGGTATGATCCCTCTATTCCTACTTGGCTGAGAGTTTTTAATCATAAATGGGTGCTGGATTTTATCAAATGCTCTTTCTGCATCTATTGATATGATCATGTGATTTTTATCCTTCATTTTATTTGTGGTGTATCACGTTTATTGACTTGTGGATATTTTACTGACTTTGCATCCCCAAAGTAAATCCCACTTGATCGTGGTTCATCTTTTTAATGTACTGCTGGATTTGGTTTGCTAATAAATATTTTGTTGAAGATTTTAGCATCTATGTTCATTAGGGATATTGGCTTATAATTTTCTTTCTTTGTAGTTTCTTTATCTGGTTTTGGAATTAGGATATGCTGGCCTCATAAAATGAGCTTGGAAGCATTCCCTCCTGTTGAATTTCTTGTAATATTTTCGTTTGAGGGGGAGAGATGGTAGTTTTTCTTTCAATGTTAAAGTTCACCTGTGAAGCCTTCTAATCCAGAACTTTTGTTTGTTGGGAGTATTTTGAATACTGCTTCAATTTCATTAGTTGTAATTGTTCTATTCATATTTTATGATTCTTCCTGATTCAATTTTGGAAGATCGTATGTTTCTAGGAGTTTATCCATTCCATCCAGATCATCCAATTTGTTGCCATATAGTTGTAATATTTTCTTACAATCCTTTGTATATCTGTAGTGTCAGTTGTTGCTTCTCTTCTTTCATTTCTGATTTTATTTTGGTCCTCTCTCTTTTTTTCTTGATGAGTCTGGTTAAACATTTGTCAATCCTGTTTATCTTTTCAAACAACCAGCTATTGTTTTTTTAGACTCTATTTTGTTTATTTATGCTCTGGTCTCATAAATTTGGGGTTGTTCTGTTCTCATTTTAATTTGTTTCAAGGTAGCTTTAAACTTCTTTCTTGATCTCATTGTTAACCCATTCATTGTTTAGTAACATGTTACTTAGCTCCCATGTCTTTGTGTGTTTTTCAGTATTTTTATGTGATTGATTTCTAGTTTCATACCATTATGGTCAGAAAAGATGCTTGATATGATTTCAGTCTTCATAAATTTATTGATACTTGTTTTGTATCCTGACACATGATCTAATCTAAACAGTGTTACATGTGCACTTGCAAATATATGTTCTGCTGCTTTAGGGTGAAATGCTCTGAAGATATTAACTAATTCCATCTGGTCTGGTGTGTCATTTAAGGCTGCTGTTTCCTTGTTGATTTTCTGTATGGAAGATCTATTCATTGATGTCAATGGGGGTGTTAAAATCCCCTACTATGACTGTATTATTGTCGATCTTTCTCTTTATGTTCATCTCTCCCTTTATGTTTAACAGTATTTGCTTTATTTATTTAGGGGCTCCTATGTTGGGTGCATAAATGTTTACAAGGGCTTTATCCTCTTGTTGGATTGTTTTCTTTATCATTATGTAGTATCCTTCTTTTTCTCTTATTATAACCTTTGTTTTAAAGTCTATTTTGTCTGATATAAACATTGCTACTCCAGCTTTCTTTTTTCCATTTCCATGAAATATCTTTTTCTATCCTTTTACCTTTAGTGTGTATGTATCTTTTGTGCTGAGGTGGGTCTCTTGTAAACAGCATACATACAGGTCTCTTTTAATCCATTCATCAACCTTATGTCTTATGATTGGTGAACATTTAAATCATTTACATTTACATATTTATAGGTACATATTTATTGCCGTTTTATTCTTTATAACTGTGTTTCTCTGTGGGTTTTTTTCTTATTATTATTTTTAAAGAAGACCATTTAGCATTTCTTGTATTACTGGCCTGATTGTAATGATCTCCGTTAGCTTATTCTTTTCTGGGAAGCTCTTTATTTTGCCTTCAATTTTAAATTATAGCCTTGCTGGGTAAAGTAGTCTTGGTTGTAGGTCTCTCTTTTTCATCACTTGGAATATTTCATGCCACTCCCTTCTGGCCTAAAATGTTTCTGTTGAGAAATCAGCTGACAGTCTATGGGAGCTTTCTTGTAGGTAACTATCTGTCTTTTTCTTGCTGCTTTTAAGAGTCCTCTTTGTCGTTAACATTTGCCATTTGAATTATGCTGTGTCTTGGTGTGGACGTCTTTGGGTTCATCTTGTTTGGGACTCTCTGCACTTCCTGGACTTGTGTGTCTTTTTCCTTTACCAGGTTAGGGAAGTTTTCAGCCATTATTTTTTTCAAATAAGTTCTCAATCCCTTGCTCTCTCTGTCTTCCTTCTTTTACCCCTATGATACAAATGTTGTTATACTTCATGTTGTCCCAATGGTTCCTTAAACTCTCATTTTTAAAGAAATATTTTTTTCTTTTGCTCCTCTAATTGGGTGTTTTCTGCTACCTTGTCTTTGAAATCACTGATTCAGTCCTCTGCTTCGTCCAACCTACTATTTATTCCTTCCAATATATTCTTGATGTGAGGTGGTGTATTTTTCATTTCAGACTGGTTCTTTTTCATGGTTTCTAGGTTCTTTTTCATTCTGTTGAAGTTCTCACTATGTTTCTTATAGTTCTCACTAAGTTCCTTCAGCATTCTTATAAGCATTTTTAAAAATTCTATATCTGGTAAATTGCTTGCCTCCATTTTATTTAGCCTTTTTTCTGGAGATTTCTCCTGTTCTTTCATTTGAGGCATGTTTCTTTGTCTTCCCATTTGGGCTTCCTCTTTGTGTTTGTTTCTGTGTATTTTATAGATCTGCCATGTCTCCCAGTCTTGATAGGTTGGCCTTAGGTAGGAGGTGTCCTGTGTGAACAGATTTTGATTAATGGTGGAGGGTTTGAATGCTTCTCAATTTTCCAAGTGGAGCAATTGTGTGTGATCTCTAAAGGGAAGCCATGCTCTTGTTCTAATCTTCAACTCTGAGTTTAATTTAAATTGTTCATACCACAAAAGTTTGACAAGTCATGCGGTGATGTGGTAGAGGTCCTCTGAGAGATAAACAAGAACATTGGTCTTCGGAAGGCACTGAAGTGATGATAAGAGGCATAAGTGTCCTTACATGCCATTAATGTGAAAAGCAAAGTATATTAAAACTGAATTTTCCGTGTTCTTAATATGAAAAATTTATGGCCACTTAGAGATTAATAGCATGGTGGCCAAAAGTGCTTCTGTGTTACACATCAGAGCTTCACAAATGAAACAGATGCTTTTTAATGTAACCTGTAATAATATTTATTTGTTCTCCTTTGCTATTTATTGGCTTTTCACTGAATCAAGCAATTATCCACTTTTCTTTTGCTGAGAAATTGCACATAGTAATGTAATTTTTTTCTTTTCCACTTTTTAATATACACAGTAAGTTAATAACAAAATAGGTAGGTAGTCACATTGAAAATGGCTAACTGGAATGCCCCATAGTGCAGAGCCACTTAAGAACACAGATTGATTGACTCCTGCACATTTTCAATTTAATAATCACTTCATAGAATTTGCAATGTGTATTTCAGATTCCACTACATGGTTGTATTTACTTTACACGATAGTGTTGTGTTGGCCAATTACCAATCTATTCTTAATAAAAACAACTGGTCAATAAGTAACCATGTTTAATCTTTCTGGTCTACACTACAATATGCAATAATGGTAATAGGTAAAAGTTACTTGCTTATTTTCAATTCCCTTTCTTGCTCACAAAAGGATTGCTTAGATCTTGCCTAATTGTTTTTAGGTCTATTTTTCATATCTAATGTTTAGCCGGGGGATAATTGATGGATTATAATTCTAGCTTGTGAATTGTTGAGTGACCCAGGGAAAGTTATTTTTGTTCTCCAGGTTATAAATTCTTTTGACGTGCAAAGAAAAGGTACCAAGTGTAATGTACCTATTTCAAAAAAGTTTTGAGAAATGTAACTGAAAATGCAATATAAAACTTCCCCCAATCCAAAGTACTATAGATGTTTAATTATGTTAGCACTGCTTAAAAAGCACAATAGAAATACATTAGTCTTCGGTTCAGCCATCTATTCTCCCTTATTTTGCAAGAAATTCCAAATAAATAACACTGCACATCCCTCTTGATTAAACGTTTATACAAATAAGTGCCTCGGTACTGCTGTTTTTGATTCATGTCTGAATGGCCTAGGGTCTAGGTACTTGTGGTTAAGTTTAATTTTCTTCAAAGTTATTTTGCATCTTGCATTGGAACATATCTTCAGGGAAACATAGTGTTCCTTTTGAGAGTAATTTCAGCACAGTCACTGATATTCTAGGTAAGTTGCTGCCAGATGTTTTATTTCATGCTCCTCATATTTACTTTATAAACAAGCTAACAAATGAGATTTGAATAGTTTACTGGAGGAGGAATGCCTGCAGGGATGAGAGAGTTGGGAATGAGATTTGACCCTGTACTGTTAGGTGACAAAGAGGAGGTGGTTTCTGCTGAAGAGACTGTGGGAGGGTGAGCCAACTTGAGGGCTGCATAGAACTGAGTTTGCCAGGCTGGGAGTTTTTCCAGAGAAACAAGCTGAATCTCACAGCATCTTTCCAGAGGAGGAGATTTTAATGATGGGCATCCGACTTGAATCCTTTTTTATTTTTTAATCTAAGGAAACCACCAAACTCCTATTGAAATGAAATGATTTGTTTTCTTTTTAGTATCCAATTTACTGAACACTGTGAACCTCATGGGCTCCTAACATGGTACAGTGTGATGTTTTTTCTCTAATCATTACTTTTGAACTTTGAATTTCTCTTTTCTTGTCTGGTCACCAAAACTCTAATCCAGTCTAGCCAATCCACTGTCTCCCAGCCCTGGGCAGGCTTCAACCTGGGGCCCAGGAGGACAGAAGGGGCAAGAGTTGCTTTCCTTCCATTATTCTTCACTCTTACATTTCTGCTGCTTCAAGATTGGGACTGGGGAGGAAGAGTTAAAGAAAGGGTCCAAAATTATTTTTACCTCACTGGTGCTATTGTACTGCATCCTTGATTTTTAATTTCATCTGCGTAGTATGCCCCTAAATGTGGACTCTGTCATCGACCATGTGCAAGTTCTTTAGGAGATCACTTGCTAGGTTATTGTCTGACAAATAAGAGATCCACTGGCTGGACTCCCCGATTCCTGATTCAATGATGCACACCCCAAAGTCTGTTGCTGCCTCAGTTATAATGCCTAGAAGGTGGCCTTCTTAGGTCCTGTTAAGATGGCTCAACCTCACCTGCTTTGACAGGGGTCCACATGGCTCATGGGAATGGGATGTATCCTTGACTTCCCAGTGGTGGGCTGCTTGTCAGGTGATTCACTGGAGACTCCTCTTGATCACTTTTTCACTCAGCTCAGTTACTCACAGACGGCAGAGCAGTAAGTCTACTGTGCAGGTAGATAGCCAACAGAATCAAATGACTGTTTACTAATCTCTGTAATGGGCTCGCTTCTGGAGATGTCATTACTTGGACTGAGAGAGGTGGATTCAGTCCCTAACATTCTCACCCATCACTCACTTCTCCAGGGCAACCCTAAAATCCATCTTCTTTTGTCTATACACTTTGGGGGCTGTGGAAGAGAGTTCTGCCAGCAGCTCATAGTGGTTTCTGCAGAGGTTTCCTAAGTAGGATTTTAGAATATGGAAGCATGTAGTTAGCATCTGTTTTCAGCTTTGGAGCTTTAGTCTCGTTCTAGGAAAAAAGGAAAAGTCCTCTTTAACAACTGGTTACATTTGGTATGAGGGGACTAAAGGAACCCACATGCTATGCCACTAACCACTATACCCCAAAGGCAAAATTATTTTTTGTGCCTAAACTAGATTTTAAACACAAAAAAAGCCTTTCACCTATTAATAAAATAGAGCTTCCAAATATTTGGTCTAGGTAGTGATCAATGAGGAGAAAAGCAGCTCTCAAGGAATCCACACTGGCCTTTGGTGGTCCACCCAGCTCACCATCTTTAATCTCTACCGTCATTGCATTGGGCTTTAAGTAGCAAGCATAGAAACAGTGCACCATGTAGGAAAGCTTTAATGTTAAAACTCAACTCTGAAAATTTGTTGGCAGAATTTGTAGCTCATTACCCTTCAGAATTTCAGTTTCTAATTTTAGCCAGAAGAATCTTATTTTACTATGGTCTGACCCTTGCTATTGAAGTAATAGGGAAAATCAAACATGCTTTTCTTTGCTGTCTACTCGGGATTCGGATAGATGAAATGTGGCTAGGGCCCCTGAGTAGGGTACACAGTAATGAGAGTTGCCATTTATTGATCATTTAATGGTACCAGGTATGTTCTAAGTTCTTTATCTGTATATACTCATTGAATGCCTCTATCAATTTTTTTTTTTTCATTATAGATATGGTAGCTATTCCCATTTTACAGATGAGACAACTAAAGCACAGAGAGGTTAGGACACTTTCCCAAGGTCACACAGCTTGGAAGTAGCAGAGGTAGGAATTGATCTTTAGGCATTCTGGTTACAGAGCCTGCACTCTTAATTTTTTTAGTTAATATTTTATTGAATCAAGAAAAATTTTCAATTACTACTATCTGGAAGACATGCTGATTACTTCTTTTTAATTGTAGTTGACATAGAGTATTATATTCGCTTCAGGTGTACAACATTTTGATTAGACATATACTTTACAAAGTGATTTCCACAGTAAGTCTAGTACCCATCTGGCACCATACATAGTTATTAAAATACTGGCTATAGTCCCTATGCTTTACTTTACATTCCTATGACTACTTTTATAACTGGCAGTATGTACTTCTTAATTCTCTTTTTCATTCATTACCCTACCCTTCTCCCCTCTGGCAACCATGAGTTTATTCTCTGTATTTGTGAGTTTGTTCATTTATTTTGTTTTTTAGATTCAACATATAAGTGAATTCATATGGTATTTTTCTTTCTCTGCCTGACTTATTTCACTTAGCATAATAGTGTGTAGGTCCATCCATGTTGTAGCAAATGGCAGGATTTCATTCTTTTTTATGGTTGAGTAATATTTCATGGTATATCTGTACACTTCCTCTTTATGTATTCATCTATTGATGGAAACCTAGGTTGCTTCCATATTTTGGCTATTATAAATCTGCAAAGAACATGAATTCATTTATCTTTGCAAATTAGTCTTTTCAATCAAATAAATACCCAGAAGTGGAATTGCTGAATCATATGGTAGCTCTATTTTTAACTTTTGAAGAATCTCCATACTTTTTTCATAGTGGCTGCACCAGTTTACAATCTCACCAACCGTGCACCACGGTTCCTTTTCTCCACATTTTCACCAACACTAACCTTTATCTTTTTGATAATAGTGATTCTGATGGATGTGAGATGATAGTTCACTGTGGTTTTGATTGGCATATCCCTGATGATTAGTGATGCTGAGTATCTTTTTATGTGTCTGTTGACCATCTGTATGTCCTCCTTGGAAAAATTTATATTCAGGTACTTCACCCATTTTGTAATAAGATTAGATTTTTTGTTGTTGTTGTTTTTTGTTTTTGAGTTCAGTTATACGAGTTCTTCATCTGTTTTGGATATTAACTCTTTATCAGATATATCATTGCAAATACTTTTTTCCATTCAGTAGGTTGACTTTCTGTTTTTATAAATGTTTCTTTCACTGTGCAAAAGCTTTTTAGTTTGATATAGTCCCATTTGTTTATTTTTTTCTTTTGCCTTTGACCCAAGAGACATAACCAAAACAATATTGCTAAGACCAATGTCAAATTTTATTGCCTATATTTACTTCTAGGAGATTTATGGTTTCAGGTCTCACATTTAAGCCTTTAATACACTTTGAGTTTATTTTTGTGTATGATACCAGAAAGTAGTGTAGTGTCATTTTTTCACATGTATCTGTCTAGTTTTCCCAACACCATTTATTGAAGAGACTGTCTTTACCAACATTGTATATTTCTATTTCATTCATCATAGATTAACTGACCATCTTAGCATGGGTTTATTTTTCTATTCTGTTACATTGATAAATGTGTCTATTTTTTGTGCCAGTACCATACTGTTTTGATTATTATATTTGTGTAGTATAGTTTGAAATCAGGTAGGATGATACCTGCAATTTGTTCTTGCTTCTCAAGGTTTCTTTTCCTATTTGGGTTTTTTTGTGGTCCCATATAAATTATATGATTATTTGTTCTAGTTCTGTGAAAAATGCCATTGACATATTGATAGAAATTGCATTGAATTTGTACATTGCTTTGGGTAATATGGGCATTTTAACAATGTTAATCCTTCCAGTCCATGAATTTGATTAAATCTTCCTATTTATTTGTGTTTTTTTCAATTTTTTGTAATCAATGTTTTATAATTTTCTGAGAACTTTTACCTCCTGGTTAAATTAATTATTAGGTATTTTATTCCTTTTGATGCAATAGTAAATTGGATTGTTTTCTTAATTTCTGTGTCTGATAGTTCAGCAGATAGAAAACGCAGCAGATTTTTGAATAATAGTTTTTTATCCTGAAATTTTACTGAATTCACTTATTAGTTCTAATTTTTGGTTGAATTTGGAGGGTTTTCTAGATATAGTATTATGTTATCTTCAAATAGTGACTAAAGTTTTACTTCTTCCTTTCCAACTTGGATGCCTTTTATTTCTTTTTCTTGTCTGATTGCTGTGGCTAGGACTTCAAATACTATTTTGAATAAAAGTGGAGAGAGTGGGCATCCTAGTCTTGTTCATAATCTTAGAGATAAAGCTTTCAGCTTTGCACCATTCTGTATGATGTTAGCTGTGCATTCGTCATATACGGACTTTATTATGTTGAAGTATGTTCCCTCTATCCCCACTTCGCTGAGAGATTTTATCATAAATGGATGTTGGATTTTGTCAAATGTTTTTCTGTATGTATTGAAATGATCATATGATTTTTATCCCTCATTTTGTTTATGTGGTGCATTACACTGATTGATTTGCAGATACGGACACAACATTGCATCTTGGGACTAAATCCCACTTGATGATAGTGTATGTTTTTTAAATGTATTTCTGAATTTGTATTGCTACTATTTGGTTGAAGATTTATATTGGCTTATGATTTCCTTCCTTGTAGTACCTTTATCTGGTTTGGGTATCAGGATAATGCTGGCTTTGTAGAATGAGTTTGGGAGCTTTCCCTCTTCTTCCATCTTTTTTTTTTTTTGTATGTGTGTGTGTAATAGTTTGAGGCTAGGTATTAATTATTCTTTGAATATTTTGTAGAATTCACCTGTGAATCCATCTGGTCCAGGACTTTGTTTGATGGGAGTTTTTGATTATTGATATAATTTTATCACAAGTATTTGTACCCTTCCAATTTTATGTTTCTTCTGATTCAGTCTTGGAAGCTTACATATTTCTAGTTGTTTATTTTTTTTCTAGGTTGTCCAATTTATTGGTATACAGTTGTTTGTAGCATTTCCTTATAATCCTTTATATTTCCATGATGCTGGTTGTCACTTATCCTCTTTCATTTTTTATTTTAGTTTTTAGGGCTGTTCCCCAATTTTTCTTGATGAGTCTGGCTAAAGATTTGTCAACTTTATCTTTTCAAAAACTATCAAGTATCATTGATCTTTTCTGTTGTGTTTTTTTTTAAATCTCTATCTCACGATTTTGGGTGTGATCCTTATTCTATCCTTCCTTCCACTGACTTTGGGCTTTGTTTATATTTCTCTTTGTGGTTCTTTTAGGTGTAAGATTAGAATGTTTATTTGAGATTTTATTTTCTGTTAATTGAGGTAGACCTGTATTGCTGTGGATTTCCTTCTTAAATTTGCTTTTGCTGTCCTGTAGATTTTTGCTCATTGTGTTTCTATTTTGTCTAAAAATATCTTTTGATTTCTTCTTTGACTTCTTTGTAAACATACTGATTGTAAACATACTGATTGTTTAGTAACATGTTGTTTAGCCTCCATGTGTTCATGTTTTTCCATTTTTCTTCTTGTAATTGATCTCTAGTTTCATAACATTGTGATCAGAGAAGATGCTTGTTATGATTTCAGTCTTCCTAAATTTATTAAGACTTGTTTTGTGGCCTAACATGTGGTCTGTCCTAGAAAAATACTCTTTGTGCACTTAAAAAGAATGCATTTTCTGCTTTTTGGGGTGGAGTGTTCTTTAATATTTATTAAGTCCATCTCCTCTAATGTGTCATTTAAGGCCACTGTTTCCTTGTTTTCTGTCTGGTGATTTGTCCATTGATGTAAGTGGGTTGTTAAAGTTTCCAACTTTTATTATACTACTGTTGCTCTCTGTTTCTATTAATATCTCTTTTATGTATTTAGGTGTACCAACATTGTATGCATAAATATTTACAAGAGTTATATACTCTTGTTGAATTGATCCCTTTGTCATCATGAAATGCCCCTCTTTGTCTCTTGTGATAGCCTTTGTTTGAAAGTCTTTTGTCTGGCATAAATATGGCTACCTCATATATTTTTTTTCATCGGCATGAAATATCTTTTTTCAACCCTTAACATTCAGTGTATGTGTGTGTGTCATTTGATTTGAAGTGAGTCTCTTGTAGGCAGCATATGTATGGGATTTTTTTAAATTCATTCAAGCACCTTATATCTTTTGATTGGCATGTTTTGTCCATTTACATTTACAGTAATTATTAGTAAGCATGTAGTTATTGCCATTTTATTAATTTTTTGTTTATATTTTTTGTGGGATTTTTTTCTGTTCCTTTCTCCTTTTCTTGCTCCCTTCTGTTGTATATTGATAACTTTCTATAAAGACTTGTTTAGATTCCTTTTTTTTTATTTTTTGTGTATCTATTATAGGTTTTTAGTTTTTGATTACAAAGAGATTCATATATAACAAGCTGTGTTTATGGAAGACTAATTAAGTTTATAGTCACTTATGTTCAAACATTCTAAGAACAATACATTTTTTTACTCATCTTTCCAAATTTATGTCTTGTAATCATATTTTGCATCTCTGTGTGTCTATCTCTTAATATATTGTATTTACACAGGCTCTTACTACTTTTTTTTTTTTCTAACCTCCACACTAGCTTTATAATTGTTTGATCCATGACTTATACTGTTTGCCTTTATTGGCGTAATTTTTTCCTGTGTTTTCTTATTTTTAGTTTTGAACTTTTCCACTTAAAGAATTGCCTTTAACATTTCTTGCAATACCAATTTAATTTTAATACCTCAACTTTTGCTTGTCTGAGAAACTCTTTATATCGCCTTCAATGCTGAATGATAACCTTGTGGGTTAGAATAATCTTAGTTGTAGGCTTTTCCCTTTTTATCATTTTGAATATATGGTGCCATTCCCTTCTGGCCTGCAAAGTTCTGTTGAAAAGTGAGCTGATAGTTTTATGCCCTGCCTCCCTTGTATGTAACTAACTTCTTTCCTTATACCACTTTTAAGATTCTCCCTCATCTTTTTAACTTTTGCTATTTTATTTATGATGTGCCTTGGTGTGGGCTTCTTTGAGTTCATCTTTTTGGGACTCTGTATTTACTGGACTTGTAGGTCTATTTCCCTTGCCAGGGTGGGAAAGTTTTTAGTTAATATTTTTTAAAATAGGTTTTCTAGCCCTTTCTTTCTTCTCCTTTTGAAACACCTATGATGCATATGTTAACACACTTTATATTGTCCCAGAAGTCTCTTAAACGTCCTCATTTATTTTTTTTTTTTGCTGTTCTGATTGGGTGATTTCCAGTACCTTGTCTTCTAGATCAGCAATTCATTCTTCTGCATCATGTAATCTATTTTGATTCCCTCTAGTGTATATTTTAATTTCAGTTACTGTATTCAGCTCTGATTGGTTTTTTTATATTATCTGTCTCTTTGGTGAAGCTCTAAGTCATCTGTTTTTCTCCTGAGTTCATTGAGCATGTTTATAACCATTGTTTTAAACTTTGTATCTTGTAGATTGTTTATCTCCTCTTCATTTAGTTGTTGTTGTTATTATTATTATTATTGGAGTTTTGTCCTGTTTTTTCAGCTGGAACATATTTCTCTGTCTTCCATTTTGGCTGTTTTTTTGTTTGTTTCTATATATTAGGTAGATCCTCTACATCTCCTGGTCTTTAAAGAGTGGTCTGATGTAGAAGGTGTTCTGTGGGGCCCGGTGGCAGAGTTCCCCCTACCAGAGCTGGGTGCACCTTGGGTGTCCCATATGGATTTCACCTGCCCTTCTGTTGGAGTTGGGCTGTGATTGCTGCAGTCATGTCAGTGCATGGGGTTGACCTCAGGCTGACTGTGAGGACTGGCCACAACTGCAGATGTGTGGAGTGGAATTGGCCCCACATAGTGGGATTTGCTTTAGCAGGGTGCTGGCACCAGCTTAGGCCATTGTCAGATGCGTTGGTTGTGGAGCTGCTTTAGTTGGGCTCTGGTACAATCCAAGGATGGCCACCTGGTATGTTGGTTCAGAGTCTCTTTGAAGGGACTCTGGTGCAGGATAAGGTGGGTCTCCAGTTGTGTCGGGCTTGGGACCATTTGGTGGGAGCTATGATGTAAGCAAAGTCTGGCTGCCACTTGTGGCCATGTGGTTGGAGCTACATTGTGAGCTGAGGCCAGTGTTGCTTGTGCTGGGCTTGGGGTCACTTGGTAGGAACTACAGTGTGGCCCACAAATGATGTTATAAATATCCAACTGGCCCTTGGCAGAAAAAAGGTTCGCCACCCCTGTTCTAGTCCATGGGTGGAGAAAGCAGGGTTAAAGGCAGGATGCTATTCCACACAGGTAGCTGGTGGCAGAGCTGAAATCAAACTCCAGACGGTTTCCACTACTTGCTCTTTAAATGTGCAATTTTTATTTGAAACAGTGTACTGTGTCCTGGGCTCAATATTAGGAGCTTGGGACACCGACATAAATGAAACATCTTCCTCTACTACAGAAATTCAGTCTAGTTGGGGCCATCTAAGGAATGAAGTAATTGCAGAAGCACACGTGAAGTGTTATGTTTTTCTGCTGAAAAACAGAAAGGATGCCATGCTCAAGTCAACCTGTGGGGTAAGGTAGGACATGCTTCACAGAGCCAGGGGGCAGGCTCTGAAGAAAAAGACTTGGCCTGGCTGGAAAATGGGAAAGAAAGATACAGAAGGACTAACATGTGCAAATGACATAGAGCACATCTGGGCAGCTGCAAGCTCAGCAGAAGTGAAGGGGCTGGGCTGGGAAGTATGTATCAAGAGGAATGCAGGCAAGGAATCCCTACCTTAGAAAGCCATTCAGGGTTGTAGATGGAGGAGTAATTTGGGATTTGAATTTCAGAAACTTCATTCTGTCTTTCACTAGAGCAATGGAGGTCAGTTAGAGGCAATTTAAAATTCTAGGGAGTCCTAATTGAGATCCAAAAGATGGTAGTGGCACTAGGAATGAGAGAGCAGCAGAAACAGACAGTTAAGAATACTGTCCAAGTTTCGCTTGGAAATCAAGATAGACATTAAGCAGCATGAAAATTAAGTTTCCTTTAGCCTGTTGCCCAACTGTCATCTGACGTGGCAATTCCTGTCAGGCACACCCTCATGCCACTGAGTACTTTCATGGTTATTGTCATCTCTCACCTCCAGCAAGTGTTTTCTAATCCTGTGGTTCCTAGATCTTAGGATATTGGAGTGGCTTGTACTGTCCTTCCCCTTTGGGTACCACATACCCTCCTGGGGCTCTTCAGACCTCACTACTTCTTGCATTTGCCTAAATAACTATTTTTATCATGTGTGCTGTTCCTAGTTGAAAAGCTCTGCTTCTGGAGTTCTTTCTTAGCAACAACAACCCAGCTCCTCTCTCAGGCTGACAAAATGCTCTTCAGCCTTGTCACTTGTCAAACTTTCCAGAAGGGATGTATCACACCCTGCTTTCTGTCCACAGACCCTAGAAGAGGCATGATGGTGGCTGAAAGGATTAAATGCTTTAATACTAAGTTCCATGCATATAGTAAGGGCCCAGTAAAAGTTCTTAAACACGATGGTAAGCTTAGAATTCCGTTAGTGTGACAAGTCATGTACAGCACTTATTATATTGGAATTACTTGCTACTGTGTATCTCCCATTAATTGTATGTGCTTTGAGGGTATAATTATCACTACTCTGCATGGGATTTTACTTTTACAACATCCTGCTATGGTTCATGATTTTTTGATTTTTTATTTGTTTTTTGCCCTGATGGGAAATGAACTGGAAACCTTTTGGTGCACGTGTGGATGCCCAACCGTCACATGGACCAGGGCTTGGTTCTTGATTTAAAAGCAGTTACTCATATTGTTTTTATCCCCATTGTTCCCTCCCCACTATATTCTGGCCAGTAACAATGATTAGAAAAATAAAGAATTAGAAAACAGAGGTTACTGTTGATTAGGAATTATCAATTATATGGTATGCCGTCCTCCAGCCTTTCCCAGATGTATATTTCTTACTTGGGAGCTTCTAATATAGCTTTGACTTCCAGCTCTAAAACATGGGAGTAGCTTATCGATGCAAATATCTTAAAATGACATGGGATGGGTACTTTGCATTACTTTTTCCAGTTAGCTCTTAACTGTCTTTTGCTTAACATGAAGAAGAAAAATTACAACACAGAAATGCTCTGAGAGAAATGTGTGTGTTCATTTGAAAAGAAGATACCAACTCTTCATTTAGTTAACATTCACTTTATAAAATACCTTAAAAGAACAGGTAAAGTACTTGAGTTTACATAGTAACCGGAATTGGAAAAGGGTGAATACAGTATAAATTAATTGAACACACAGCTATTTTGCCACATTAGACAAATTTTAAAAAGGCATTTAAAAAATAAAATAGTAACTGGGAAGAAAACCCTTCACTCTATTGCTTTTTCTGGAAACTTTTCCTAGAAGCCCTAAAATTCCAGGTTAACAGGCAGTACCTGTATTGTTGAAAACATACGGTAATTTGCTTCCAAATCTGTTAGCTTAAGAGAAATAATTAAAATTTTAACCAGGTTGGATAATTCAGTGCAAATTAAAGCTTTAAGTTGAAAATCCGAGAGGAAACATAATGTCCAAACTGTAGGAAATATTTCTGAAACAAAAAAAAGAAAAAAAATTCACATTATGAAGAAATCTTTGCAAGTGTTCTTGTGTGTGAAATGTTAACAAATGGGCCCTTTGAAGTTGCAATTTGGGGTTTATTACTAAGACTATTTGCAGTGTGGGCAAGGTCATCATTTGGAAGGAAGTTCAGGTGAACCATAAGCACTGCTCTGATCCAATTCCAGAACATTTGGCCAGGATATTACAGACATCGAGGGGAGAAAAGTTGATGGAAATTAATTTACTTCACTATCATTGAGGATAAATACTTGTACCCTAGGACATGTTGGGGGTTGGGGGAGAGCAGGTTAATGCTGTCCATGATTTGCTTGAATTTTTAGGGATAATATAGCATACTGGCTGAAAAATTATACTGCCAAGTCTTGAGAAATGGGAGGAATGTCTAAACTTTTTGTATCACAGTGAAACCAAGTCAGGATCATTACCAACCATTAATGGACAGTCATTTTTATAACTAAAAATATTTGGGTTTAATTATTTCCTCAAAAATTTTTCTTGGAGTGTGATAACTCATAGGTCGCAGTGGGCTTTTCATGACAGTGTTTGGTAAAAAGTTTCCTCCTTCCATTCCATTCCGTACAGGTTTGTGGTCCATTTTTTTAAATGATAAAACCAGTGGTTGCTATTGAATCCAAGATGTGGAGATTTTGGTGGAGGCTAGTAAGTTTTCTTTGCAAAATAGATTTAAAAAAAGTTTTCTGGTCTAATTTACTATATTGCCATAAGTCTCTTTTCTAGTTCTCACTAGAAATTTTTGCACATTATTAAGAAATTGAGAATGTAGTTTTCTGACGTTTGCATTTTGCATCTTTCCCTAATCATAACAATATTATCACAGCGAAGTCGTGACTTAGATTTTAGACTGTACCTATGATCAGCAAGTCATAAAAAAGCCAAAATATTACAGTGCTATTCCAATGTGACATCCGAAACCTGATAAAACAACTGCAAAGCCATGGTGACATAACATGGAGTTCATAAAGCAATGCAGAATTAGCCAGTATAATTTTTAAAGGTGTAAGAAAACTGCAGTCATATACCTAACACAGGAAGAACATCTAAGGCAAATTCAAAATCCCCTTCCAGGGACATTAATCGGCTCAGAATCACCTGAAGATATTAAAACACAAGCACAAACTCTCCAAGGCCCGTGACTCCTCCAACACCTCACAGCACGACGCGAAACTGTGGAGTACGGGCCGTTCCCCTCGCAGCGAGCCTGGCCGCTCCAAGTCCCCAGCAGCCTGCCTCCCCGTGGGACCTGCCAGCTGCTGGCCTGTCCTTCCTCACCCTCAGGAGCGGCTCAGCACCAGAAGCATCTTTTTACATCGCACTGCGTGTGTGTCAACTGAGTGGGAGAAGCAGGCCCAGTCCTGCAGTCAGTCTGTATTTAGAACACCTTCTGTGGGCTTTACACAGCCCTGGTTTCGTCTCATTTCTCCACTACTCGTTAGGAAAGAGTCAAACAGATTGCCTGAAAATCTGATGCTTTGCTGGAAGCCTTCCAGACCTTGTCCATCAGAGAGACTTTCACCATCAAAAGCACAAAGAACTAGACATTATTACCGAAACCGGCTTGCAACAGTTTGTGCTTTAAAAACAGTGCCGAGCACATCACAGATGCACAATAAATATTTGTAGAGTTATTAAAGGTATCAACATGGTTTCTGAAGAACCAACCTCCATTTTGCAAAAAAGGTAAAACTATGCAAATTTCTTTCACCTGACTGGATGGAGCTATGTGAAGCAATGAATGAATCTACAAATTTAATATGAACTGTAATTTGATTCCAAAGAGAAAATTATGCAAAAAAAAACACAACAAACCCAGAAAACACAAACATTGCCACAGTAGCATTAGCACTTAGCAGTGCATCAAAGATTTAATGTTTCCACTGCAAAATGAACTGGCTCCTAAACCTGTTATGTACCAGAGTGTAATCACTCAAACAGGAAATGAACTCTACTTGGGAGAGGTATGGCAGTAATTCTATCTGAAAATTGTTAATGTATTTCAGGGAGACAGCCCCTTATTCAGCATGCCTCACGGAAATGCAGGCATACGTATCAGGGGACCTTGTTATATAACTTCAGTACGGCACTGTCACGTGCAAGTGTATTTTCCCCACATCTGCAGTAGTTGCTTTCTAATATTTTAGGTTTTTACAGTCATGACACCCCTGGGATGACAAAGGTGAGAATACAGGAGATTAAAGATCCCAAAACTTACACTAAAAAGGGAAGCTCTTCTATGTTATATGAAAACACCTTATCAAATGCAGTTCACTGACCAAAAAAAAATGCTTTATACATTCAGATTTTCCCCATCTCTCCTCAACGATGGTTTCCAAAAAAAGACTCAGTAGTGAAGGCCACGCTTTTTTTTTTTTTTTTGCATTAGTTTGATACATTGAAAATCAGAACCTTTTAAAACAGCTTGTAAATGGGAGAGATGCAATTGGTGGGGCTGTGAGGGGAGAGATCAAAATGAGTATGTGACTTAGCTGTTTGGTGTGGACAGCAACGGAGTTGGTGGAAAATGTTACAGCAGACCTGACCGCTCTGCAAAGGGTCCGTCAAGAACACAGTACAAGTATAAAAAACCAACCAAACAAAAAACCTAAAAACGAACTGCAACTTCGCCAACTTGTAAACAAGGAAAAGCATTTCACAGATTCAAAGTTCAAGGGAAGTAAACGTCTTTAAATTACTTTTGTCAGTTCAACCCTGATTTAAAAGTATGGCTAGCAAAAATAAGGAAGGCGCAGCCGGCCCCCCGAGCCCTCCAGGCGCCACGTCGGGGGCAGCCTCTCCCTTCAGTTCCACGCACGTCTCCCGTCCTCCTGGAATAGGCGCCAGCTGCTCCTCACGTGGGTGGCAGTCCTGGCCGCTATAGATTTAGACGCGGGGACACTGGAGGGGGGAAGGCAAATTCTCGGAGGATGCTCCGGGCCACTTCGACGTTATTCTGGGCGATCTCTAAGGCTCTCTTCACCTCTTCAAACGCATAACCCTCTCCCATGAGTTTCGCGATTTTCCCATCGACGTTTTCCGCTGCCTCGGGCCCGTGGGGCTTTCTGTGGTGAATTTCTGGGGCAGTCCTGCGGGGCCGCGGTTTAGGAGGTCTGGCTGGTGCTTGTGAACCATCTGTGTGGGTTTTAAAGATCAACATCATTTAAATAATGAGACAAAAGTAAAGACAAAATGACATTAGTATGACCTCATTATTTTATATGAAAACCTGTTTTTCATTGTCTCTGTTTTTCTGTTTTTTCTACTGTAGGGGAGGTTACATTGTCCCCATTTTGAACATTAGAAAACTGAGGTAGAATGTGTGAGACATTAACACAAATTTATTTCCAATTCCACATATTACTCTTCAAGCCTTATGAAATAAGAGCTACAGAAGGAAAAAACTGTGTGAAAGACGGGCTTTCACTTTGGCAAACAGCTCGCCCTTCTTGGCTGCGGTGGAGGGAGTTTCTTGGGAAGTTTCTACGAGATGAAACTGTCACACGCTCGCAGACATTCCTTGCAGGACACCCACCCGTCCTCCATCCCACCACCCACGTCCCAGCGGCACTGCTCTGAGAAACGCTTTGTACTGACGCTAACAGACAGCGATGCCTCACCGATGGCAGGCGGAAAAGGAACGGAAGTGCGGGCGCCCCGGGTCCCTGCGGCAGGCGGCTGGGCAGAAGCGCCCCGCTCGGACGCGTTCCCCAGGTTCCTGCCGGGGCTCTGCTGGGAGAGCAACGCCAGCGGAGACACTGGCAGGGGCCGGGCGGCTCCAGGTCAGTCCCCTGCTGAGAGGACTTTCTCGGAGTTAAACTAAATGGCACTGGTGCCCATGAGTAGAGGGCAGTTTTAGTGAGACAAAGAGAATTACAGCCACCCCCCTATACAGACCGCCCGGGCCTGAGCTAGTAACTTGAGAGGGTAGGTACACTCGTTCATGGATTTCCGTATGTCTCTACCCAGCACTTTAATTCAGATGCCTAGATTTTTAAGAAGATTACAATAAAAACTGTCAAACATATGTGATGAAACACATTGTGGATTTAACACTATGTAGACATCAACATTTATTTAATATATTTTCTCTTAGGCCATGCACAAATGCCAAATGATAAATCCAAGGACACAGTTAAGTAAATGAGGAAGGTGAGGCTAGGACCCAAACGCCTCCTGCCTCCTGTCCGGCCACATTTCCCAATGGCTTGAGGAGATACTGTAAGTAGATATTTTTAATAATAAAATCTAAATCATAAAAATTATCTGATATAACTCCTATTCACAATTCTAGCAATAGCTATAGAACATACATAAAAGCATCCAGGATGAAACTACTTGGTTCCACACCAAACTCAATAACAGTCTTGATTTTTATTTTTTTCTTTCTTATAGGATAATACTCAGTTTGAAAAATAAATTATAGTGGTAGATAAAGCTTATTAAATTCTGCCCATATATAGAACATTAATTTCTGGTTCTTGCTAAGTCTGTTCTTTCTTGCTGTAACTAAACATCTAAAATATTTATTGTCTGCTAAACTGCACTGTTTACTGTGTTTTGAGATTCCATTTATTTTTCTATTAAGTATTTCCATTATGTCATGCAGAGATGAACAATGAATTATACTTTGCTTCTAATCATTTCCAAAAAACCATTAAGAAATTCTAGCAAACCTTCCTTTAATCAATTACCATAGAATTTATACATTGAAATCTCCTCTGTTCTGATTTAACTGAGAAAAGTACCTAAACATAAGTCTAAATTCCTTGTATTCTGCTGGTAATTTTGTAAGATTTTTTTCTACTATTGTTATTTTGTTTCTGTCCAAAATACTGAGAAGGGCACATGAATGTCAAGCACCTGTGGAAAGAACAGGTATGTGTATGCATGTTCTGCTAAAGTGGACGGACACTATGGCAACCAGAGATGCGGCAAATAGGGTAACTGGCAATAAAGTCTTAAGATTTAGAGCTTTTAGATTTAATAGACATATGTATCTTTGATCTTGGTAGATGGCACCTATTAAAAACCCCAGGAAACCTATCCACTCTGTGAGGCTGCTATAATGAATACTGGCCAAAGGCAATGGAATGCAGATGACTAATTTTATTTAAGAGAAAGCTTTTCTTTGCTTAGAAAAAAGTAAGTGTTAAGCAGAATTTAGGAAACCTAAGTTAGCAGGGAAAAACACACGCACATACGCACTACGATGAAATCAAATCTCTAGTCAAGAATGGTGAAGGCCTCTCATTCTGGAATTGGTTTGTTTCTTTTTGCACACAAACTATATTGGAAGTATCAACTAGAGAAAATGATTCAGATCCCCTCTGGATGGAATCATGACAGATTTTAAAACATTTCAATAAAAATAAAACCTTCTTGAAGCAAAGATTTATTTTTTCAATACATAGATTTCCCTTTAAATCCAAAACTCATAGATCCCAACTCACTTAATCCTAGCCATCATTGCCCTAACTCAAAATGTTTCCCCCAAACAGTGCTGACATCTCTTCAGACTCTTACAGGTGCCCTGAAGTTGAGCTGTATCATATATTAGAGTCTACAAATGGAAGTAAAATGGAATCTCAGTTACAACTTTTTGCCACCTGTTATATATAAATTTCTCCTTATCGCTGTATTATATTCAGTTTTGAGTATCTTAATTTTTTTGTTCAACTGTTTTGGTCAGATGCATCTCACTCAGTGTGGCCTCTAAGATTTTGAGTAACTCTGATTTAAGCAATTTACTTTTATAATTCTCTCTCTAAATCTTGTGTATCTCCATTTTCAGAGTTATTATTTATCCCTTCTCAGTCAGGTAGTATGTGAATTAATTAAGGGAATGCTCAGGACAATGAGTTCACATTTATAATGACCACTGCTCCCCTGAAAACAGCACTTGCTGTTGTTAAGGGACGTGGGAGAGGTCCGGAAGGAGGTGAAAACGTGGAATTGTTGGGAGTGCATAACTCTATAGAAAGCTTTTAATTTTAAGCAAGATCTCTTACAACCTGAATAGTGGGAGCTGTTTTTTTTTAAAAAAGGCAGACCATTTCTATGTTGATCATTAAGAGCAAAATGCTTAAAAATGAATCCCTCCCTCTTTTGACACATTTCTTCCCAAAGCTCATAATCAGCCTTCCCTGTCCCCACAGCGTCTAACAGCGGGAGACACCAGGTGCTTACTCACTTCAGAATGTGTGGGCAATAGAAGGGAGCAGTGAAACAGAAGATGAAACGACCTCACATCCCCCCACGGCGTTATGCTGGAGTTCGGGAGGGCATGGCACGGGGTGGCATCTTACCAACTCTGGGAATTTCTACCCGAACGATGCCACCCTTAAGAACAGTTACTGGAGGGCACGTGTTTATTCTAGCGCTGCTGTCCATGCTCAAGGCATTTTTCAAGTCCCATGAGCAATAGCAACAATATCAAAATAAGTGCAAGAATAGGAAAATAGTACATTTTCCTGGAGCAGCAATTTTACTCGAGGGTGTGAGATTAATAGTTTTTAATACTGAAATGAATGCAGGTATACCAAAGAGTAAAATGCAAAATTTGCATATATTTTTGAGATTAAACAGACTTTGAAGCAATTTCCTGCATGTGACTGTCCACTTTTAGTTAGAGCCTTACTCCATGTGTTGATTAGACTTAACTATTTGGTGTGGAGAAAGATTTTAGAAGCATTGGTTTAAGGGTAAATCTTATTCAATTTTCATTTTCTGAGCCTATAAAAGAGCAAAGAGACATAAAAATTTTTTTAAAAAGCCCTAGATGGCATGAGAATTAATCTGATGACAACAGGATCAGAATAATCCCTTGAATGATTACTGTACATCAAGCATATTTGAGGGACAAAAACAATCTTAGATCCTATAAGGGTTTGTGGCCCTCCCAAGGGCCACAGTACATGGAACTATGTAGTATATCTTTGGTAGCAAACTTTCACTGTTGTAGAGGGGGTCAGAATTGAATAGTAGGAAAAGGTCTAAAAAGGCCTTAGGTGGACTATGATTAAAAAAAAAAAAAAAAAAGAGACACACTGCTGTATGTCTACATCTATGGGAGTGGATGGTACGTATACTTCAGTGGCTACCAACTGTTTTGCCACAAGAGGGCCTTCATTATCTAAACTTTGGTGGGATTTTTTTTAGTCAATATTTAGAAAGATGTATTTAACAAGCAAATGTCATAATTAATGAGTATGTTTTCCTACTTCCTATTTCTGTTAAGCCGTATTTAACAATACCTACAACACCAAGTTTCTGTATTTTAGACAAAAGAAAAGGCACTTAATGTGTTAGAATTTGTTAGACTTTTAAAATATTAGTGTTTGACAATACATAAAAATGATGGACCATCATACCATAATTTAAAATGACATTTATTTAAAAATTATACTTATGATAACTATGTTAAATGGAATTGAAGAATTGACATATTAAGTATGATTTCAACTATGTGAGCATGTGCATGGAAAAAACAAAGAAATGCTCTAAAATGGCAATAATCATTATTAGTGATGGGATTATAAGTGACTTTTTCTTATTGTTTTTAAATTCTATTGTTTTATACATGCCTATCAGTGACAACACTCCCGACATCAAGACCCTTAGACTACTTATTTTCTCAACTATATCTGAGAATGACAAAAATAATATAAATTTAACTGATTAAGGCATAAAAGAAATCTTGAACACATCAATCATCATTAAGACAGTTATTCTAATTTGTATCAATTCTGGAACTCATCTATACCATAAACTTGAATTGCTGTCAATATGGACACACCATCTAAATACAGTTTTCACTAAATTACAAAAAAATAAAACATCTTCATATATACTGTAATAGATAATTATGAGAGTTAAGGTTATAACATACCATTTTTAAATGGTTATTAAAGAGCATTGGTATTAGATTTATAAGAAAAAAGACTTCAGGTAGTTCAACTGTGTAAACTATAACACCGCGATTTTCTTTGTTGAAACACAAAACAAAATCTTTATTGAAGACATCACTAATGACAATATACAATTTCATCCTTTGTGAAGTAACTGAGATCTTAGTGGGGATAACTATAGAATATTTGGTCTTAATATAAAATTCATTCAATACTCAATTACTTTTCCTTGAAGCTAGTAAAGGAAATGCAGTATTGGAATTAATTGCTTTTATAATGAGACCTCCTTTATTTTGTGTATTTGGCAATAAGATCTTTTAGCAGTTACAATAATTTCAGCATATAACTTGTATTAAATCTACTTGTATTTTCAAGTGTTGCTCTGAACTGCCTTCTAAATACTAAGAACATGGAAAATCTCCAGCGCTAACACTGCCCTTCCTCAGCACGAGCACAGACACATCATCATTGTGACTGTTTTACTACAAGTTGGACTCCCTGGGCTTTTAAAGAATGGCATTCAAACTGTAGCAAATTTTATCTTATAACAGGAGAAAACTGTAAAATTTGTAAAACTCAAAAATAGCTAGTAATAGACATGAACACCATGTGAATAATGTACCCATGTGAAGAAATAAGATTAGCAAAAAATGCTTGCCTCATATACAGGTATATTTGAATTTAACACAGACTGGTTAAATCCACTTATTTCTGATGAACCATCATTAGATATCAAGTGTTACATCTGAAAAGCTTTACTCCTCTCCCCCACATTTGTGTAACTGTCTTAAACACTTGGAAGGCTCTTTGTATATGCAGATATACATATGCACACATCCTTCATCAATAAAATCATAGTTTTGAATTCTTTAGAAACATTTATGTATAAAATTTCTATGCAAAGACTAAGTCACGATCAGTCATTTAGATCACCATAAAGACCAGAGAAATTGAATTTATACAGTGTAGCAATTATATCAGAATCCTCAATGGCCATCTTAGGCCTTAATAAAAGCACATTACTGCAAAATAAGGGCTATTAGAATCTTAAAGGCACATAGCATACAGTCTCAAGTTTTGGATAAAAAGACCAAATCCAGGAGGCAAGCCCAGGCCCTCTGCTGGTGTGAAATTAACAAGTGGACAGCTTGGTAGCCCTGTGAACAAATATCTTGTTGGGAAAAGTATGTGTTTTCTGTGGCTTGACCTTGTTTGTAAAGAGTGTTCAGGGAGTAGGTTGAAATATTTGATGTTGCAGCTAGCTGAAGCTCTCAGAGTAATAATCAGGCCTATTTTATCACTCAGGTAAAAGCTGGTTCAGGCTTCTGGTAAATGCCTATTTGGGGATATTTCAAAAGGTTTGTGACTCAAAGTTTATCCTTAGAATTTCTAGTGTAATGCTAATTGGAATTCCTATCAGTTGAAATCATACATGTGAATGATTTCCTCTGGGCTTGACAATACCCACATATTAAGAAAAAAACTGTAAAGAAGCTGTGAAAATAGAACATTTTGGCCACAACTCTTTCCATAACTTGAGTATATGATTCTTTAATCCAGAGCTGGTGCTACTGAATATGTTATTTTAAATCAGTCATGGTCCTCTCCTCAAAGTTGTATTTTAACATTATTTCCTTAAGGGATTTGCTTCCTTCTTTTATATAGAGGCTGTCAGATACTGTCTCCCCTTGTTCTTGACTTTCACATTTTTTTACCAATCTGGAAATCTATCTACCCTTTTGACTATAGTGCTTCGTTGGCTAACCATGGGGTATATCTAAAACCTTGTAAAGACCAGAAGTAAACAGGTAAGAGAGCATGGACCAAAATTTGAAAAGGCTAGTAAAATTTTCTATGTTCTCCTGAGTTTTATTCAAGTGTTCAAACTTACAGAAGAATTTTAGCATCTCCCAAGCATGTCATCAAGCATATAAGAACTAGGTTGGTAATTCTCAAATCAGCCATTACTTATTTTGATTCAGAAGTTACAGAATATAAGGTGTCCCCCAAAATGTATACACACACTTTGAATAATTATAAAGGCAGTGTTTATTAAAATACATTTCATTTTCAAAACTGAGCTATCAGCTGTTAAAGCGTGTACATTTTTGGGGACACCGTGTATATGGCTATCACGAATAACAAACCTGTGAACTGAGGTTTGAGCTGGACAAAAATATTGTTCATATGAGTATGGCCTGTTCTTCTACTTGCGGCCAGCAGTGGAGCGGAGCACTGCAAGGTAGCCCTAAATAAGCTATGAAAATTATAGTTTGGTGCTAATATTAATTCTAAAGAGATTTTGTCCTTTATGGAGAAATAAGAGAATGTGGCATTACAGTGTATGTAGAGATTTCTCCCTTGTCTCTAAGGCAAGACAAAAGTTAGAGAATGAATAAATTTTGCACCACAGAACACACTTTACTAACTGATCAAAGATGACACTACGGCTTTTCTTATTTTCCATGAGGTGATTTTGTAGGTGTTCCTCTCATAATACAAGCTTTAAAAGCAACAAAGGTGATAAAAATACTTTCTTAGGCTGGCGGTGCTCCTTGAATTATATAATAAAAAGGTGCTCCCCAAAGCACCACGTAAACGGAAGGTAGTGCTACTGTGGTCAGCCAGCTCACCTGAGGACGGAGGAAGCTGATCATAATCCTGTGAGGTTCTGTTGGCTTTGACGGTCTCACCTGGCAACCTCCTTGCAGGAGGCAGAGGAACTTGGCCGCTTGCAGGGTCAAAAAAGGGATCTTAAAAAACAAAGATAATTTTCAGATTAGAATGACTGTCTCTGCTGGTTGACTGAAGAGAAAAATTCTAGAAAGTCTCTATAAAGATCCAGTTTTGGAAAATTACTTTTTAAATTTATTTTATGACTCATATTAACAATTTTTAATCTGCCACCCTGCTTTTCCCATTTATTCCTAGATAATAAAGACAATTTTATATTTATATTCTCAGATCTCATTTGATTGTAAAATTGTTGTTAAAACTTCTAATTTTTATTTTCTCTCCCAATTTTTCCTGTACAATGAATAGAAACTTATAAAAGTAATAAAAAAAAAACACAAAAAAGTATGTTGAATTTTGCTATAAGAATATTTGAAATCAGTTAATCACTCTAATTCACAGGCAGACAGTGTATAAATTGGACATTACATTTAGGATTTGTGAGGATTAAATGAATTTATGTACGTGATATCTGTACATATAAGGTACTTTTTAAAATAACACTACATTGGGCATCCTACGTAAAAACTGTTAAATGGCTCACTGAATAGTAAATTTAATTGTTAAAAGTTGTACTATTAGTAAGGTTTGAACATATAGTAATATGTGATTTTTTAATTTTTTTTACTACCTTGGCAGTCAGAGAGGAGGCATTTGAAATAGTGAAAAATATAAACTGTAGACAAAATTTACTATTCATAATGGTATTTATAAACTGGAACTAAAGACAGAAAGAGATTTTGTCAATGCTACTGTATCAAATTGTTAGGACCATAAACTTAACTGGTTTAAATCCACAGAAGATTCCTTTCCTGCCTGGAGGAATATTTCCTCCGCAATCTTTGGCTCCCTGGTAACTTAGGTGGCCACCTCTTCCATAGCGGGCCCGCTTCTCTCCCTCGCCTTTCTTCCTTTCATGTCCGCCAGGGACCTCATCTTATCCTGTTTGAATTTTCTCTCCCAGCACACACGCAGTACCAAGAACACTGCCTCGCAAATTAGCTTGGACTTCATAAGTGTTTACTCTTAAGTATAAAAAGTAAATGCAAACAGATTGATTTTTCAGAAATTCAAAATCAAACACCTGAATTTCACTGACAAATCCGTGAAATCTGAATTGCTAACATAAGGCTAAAATTATAAATATTAAGGACCTAATTATATTTCATTGTTTTAACTTCCATTAAGAATATGTAGGAGTTTGATTATTTAAGAAGGTAATGCATGATTTATATCAATTTTTGACTAGATAATGTAAGGCAAGAGTTGAAGTCCTTAATTATTTTTTCTCCTATTTGAGTACAGTAATTATCCCCAGCTTTGCTGGAGACTTTCTGGCTAAGCAAGGCTACTTAACTTGCTTTCATTAATTTCAAGATTAAAATGAGTCTTAGGTTTTGAGCTTTCAATATTTGAAGAGCCAGTGATTCAACCTCATTAATTCTGCTGAAATGTTCTAAGAAGATAAATCAAATTCCATGCAACAAATGTTAATCTTTAATTAGGAAGAGGAACCAAATGTAATTTCTACACAAATTTAGAAATTTCCCTAGGATTTAGATTTGTTCAATAAAATTTACTTTCAGTTCTTGTGCAATCTAAAACATCACTGATATAACAGGTTAGAAGAAAGACTACTTTTACAATTCATACACGTTTATTTCCTTAGGGGTAATTTATAGGCTTGTCAGATATCCTTATGCTATTTCTAATCATTTACTTATTTAAGGCTAAACATTAGATTCTGAATACACTGGAGAGTCATAAATAGACTACTCAATACACAGTTGTATGGTATTTCACTTAAAAAGTCACTAGATACACTAATATTATTACCATAAATAATAAAAATATTTATAGTTCAGTTCTGAATCAGTCCATGTTCTGTCACACTTTTATAGCAAGTTGTAAAGTTGGAACATTCGTGCTTCAATGAAAAAAGATATACACAGAATACAATAATTAACTGTCTCCTGATATGGAAAAATTGAAAAGCAATAAAGTTTTTAAAAGTAACCCTTCAAAAAGTAATTACAGTAAAATTTTATATCCACACTTAGGATTAAAACATACAAATTGAAAATACCACAGCCAGTGTACCATTATATAGTAATAAATGTTTGAGAAATGAGAACAAACATTATGGGATTAATCTGTTTTAAAAAGCAAAGTACTACTGCCTGTGAGTTATAGTATGTAATGCTAAATTTAAAATTTAATACTTATTTTGAAGATTATAAAAAACTAAGGAAAGACTATAAGTGAAAGATTTGCAAATTATAAAAGAAGTGGGAAAGATATCTGGTAAAGATGGCAGAGTAGGTAAACACTGTGTTTGCCTCCTCCCACATCAAGGTTACAATTAAATTACACAACCACCATCACCGAGAACCACCTGAAATTAGCTGCACAGAAGTCCTTAACCAAGAACACAAAGGAGCCATGTGGAGACTGGTGGGAGCGGTGGAGACGCGGAACAGGCAGGTCTCACACCCGTGGGGTGGCAATTAAGAAGTCAGGAGGGATTATCTCAGCTGCAGAGGTGACCCTGAGGGTCAAGGGGTCCCAGCCCCATTCTGAGCCCCTAAACCAGTGCTCGGAGGAGGAGTCCTCATAACACCTGGCTGTAAAAGCCAGCCTGGGATTGCATCCGAGGGAGGGCGGGCCGCTGGAGAAAAGGTGCTGCAGGTCTTAGAGCAAACGGACTCACGCTGGGCTCCAGGGCAGAGGCAGCGCTCGAGACGTGCCAGGGACCCACGGGGAGAAACTGGCTGGCTGGCGCCGGGGCCGGGGTCGGGCCAGCCCTCTCTGAGGCTGGCAGTGCTGGCACGTGCCACTGTACTTTCGTGGAGTGCTCCCCCTACCCAGCCAGCCTGGCTCACTATATGCCCACCCTGGGGACGTCCTGAGACCCTGCCTTATCCTACCATCATCCTGGCTCAGCCTCTTCCGGTGGCTTCCACACAAGCCCCTGCCTCAGCTCATGCTGCAGACTTTCCTGAAACCTCCCAAAGGTTTGCAAAAACAAGCAAGCAGTAAGTATCTGCTTGGTGTGCCCAGTACCTCTTGCTAAGCTACCCCAAGACAGGCACCATCAGTGACCAGTCTCACCTTGGCAATGTAACTCCCATTAGGCAGCCAGTCTTGGGTGGGGATGTGGCCTCAACTCATATCATAGTGCCCACCACCAGTGGCTGCCAGTCTTGGTTTGTAAAACAGCGTCTCTCAAGAACCTCCAAGGCCAGCAGAAGTAGGAACTAACCACAGATCAATCAGTCACTTTATAGCTCCTACCAGATGACCCCAAGCTGGGAACAATCAGTAGATGTACCTAACCTTGGGTGGGGCACTGTAGCCCCACCCAAGAGGCTTCAGAACAAACACACTTGGTGGCCAGTATCAGACCACACCAGAGCCCAACCAACCAGCTTCACAAATGACAAACCAGAAGGGCAGACTTGGCTGACACTAGAGTCTCACCAAAGTGACTCCTGCTCTGTGGGGTCAGCCCCTGCACAACAGCTTGTCCACTATAGTCAGAGCCCACCCTCAGACCCAGTCAGCCTGAAGGTCAAACCTACCCACTGACATGAAAACAGTAAACAAGCCCTGGCCTGCTGGCTCCGTGGGTTGGGGCATCATCCCCTACACCAAAAGGTTGCAGGTTTGGGGCATGTACAGGAGGCAACTGATTGACGTTTTTCTCTCAGATTAATGTCTCTCTCTCCTTTCCTCTCTCTCTAAAAATATCAATAAAAACATACCCTTGGGTGAGGATAAAAAAACAAACAACAAGAAAACAGTAACCAAGGCTCAACTACAACAGGAAGGCACATACAACCCACACAAGGGACATCTTTGGAGCACCAGCTCAGGTGACCAGGGAGACTGCACCACTGGGTCCCACAGAACAGCTACATAAGGCCACACTGCAAAGACTAGGCGATGAAGCAGATCTACCTAATACATAGAAACAAGCACAGGAAGTCAGCCAAAATGACGACACAAACATGTCTCAAATAAAAGAACAGGACAAAACTATAGACAAAGTACTACATGAAAAGCAGACAAGCAACCTACCAGATACAGAGTTCAAAACACTGGTTATAAGGATGGTCAATGAACACAGATGAAGAATAGATGATCTCAGTGAGAACTTCAACAGTGAGGTAGAAAAGGTAAAAATGG
Organism: Miniopterus schreibersii; assembly: GCF_964146895.1. Classification (NCBI taxonomy): domain Eukaryota; kingdom Metazoa; phylum Chordata; class Mammalia; order Chiroptera; family Miniopteridae; genus Miniopterus; species Miniopterus schreibersii. Next base: position 60,684,120 of record NC_138106.1, on the reverse strand, counting down.
GTTAGAAAACAATAAAGAATGAGTCAAAATGAAGAACACAGTAACTGAAATGAAATATATATTAGAGCAGAGGATCAAATCTGCCATGTGGAAGACAAGCTAGTGAAAAGCACCCAATCAGAACAGCAAAAGGAAAAATGAATTTTAAAAAATGAGGACAGTTTAAGGGACCTCTGGGACAACATCAATGGTAACAACATTTACATCAAAGAGGCACTAGAAGAAGAAAAATAGCAAGTGATTTAAAAACAATTTGAAGAAATAATGACCCCAAACTTCCCTAATATAACAAAAGAAACAGACATACAAATCCACGAAGTACAGAGAGCCCCAAACAGACACACCCAAAGAGGCCTGCACCAAGACACATCATATTGAAAATGCCAAAGGTTAAAGACAGGGAGAATCTTAAATGCAGCAGGAGAAAAGCAGTCACATAAAAGGGAGCTCCCATTAGATAATCAGCTGTTTTTCCAACAGAAACTCTGCACACCAGAAGGGAATGGCATAAAATAGTCAAAGCGATGAAAAACAAGGCTTTCATTTAGAATCAGAGGAGTGGTCAAGAGTTTCCCAGACAAGAAAAAGCTAAAGGAGTTCATCACCACTAAGTCAGTATTACAAGAAATGTTAAAGGCCTGCTTCAAGTAGAAAAGAAAAGATAAAAAATATGAATAAGAAAATATAGGAAAGAAAAAAATTCTCACTGACAAAGGCAAACACTTAGGAAAAGCCATGGATCAACCAACTGTAAAGCTTGTACAAACATTAAATGACAAAAGTAAGATCATGCATAATTACAACAATAAATTAAGGGATACACACAAATATATGCACAAAAGTAGTGAAAAATAATGACAAAATATAAGCATGTAGGGCTGAGTAAAAATGATAGTGATTTTAGAATGCATTCAAACTTAAGCAACCATAAACTTAAAACAGACTTATAAATATAGCTTGGTTATAGCCTGTTATAAATATGAAGCACATGGTAACCACAAACCAAAAATCTACAAGAGATAAAGAAAAAGGAATCCAAATACAACACTATAGAAAGTTATCACCATACAAGAGAGAAAAACAAGAGAATAAGGAGCATATAAAACTATAAAAACAGAAAACAATTAAATAGCAGTATCTACATAACTATCAATAATTAATTTAAGTGTAAGTGGACTAAATGCTCCAATCAAAAGACATAGTGTGGGTGAATAGATAATATATCCATACATATGCTGCCTACAAGAGACAGATTAAAAGATACAGAGACTGAAAGGGATATTTCATGCAAATGGAAACCAAAAAAAAGCTGGAGTAGCAATAATTATATCAGACAAAATAAACTTTAAAACAAGGGCTGTAACAAGAGAGAAAAAGGACATTCCATAATGATAAAGGGATCAATTCAACAAGAAGGTATAAAACTCTTGTGAACATCTACACATGTAACATAGTTACACCTAAATATAAAGTAAATACGAAGGACATAAAGGGAGAGATCAAGAGTAATGCAGTAATGGTAAGGGACTTTTTAACTTCCCATTTACATCAATGGGTACATCATCCAGGCAGAAAATCTACACGGAAACAGTGGCCTTAAATGGCAAATCATACCAGAGGGCTTAATTGATATTTTTAGGACACTTCACCTAAAAGCATAAGAATATACATTCTTTTTAAGTGCACATGGAACGTTTTCCAGGACAGATCAAATGCTAGGCCACAAAATAACTCTCAATAAATTGAAGACGACTAAAGTCCAATAAAGCATCTTCTATCACAATAGTATGAAACTAGGAATCAATTACAAGAAGAAAATTGAAAAGCACACAAATACACTGGAGGATAAATAACATGCTACTACACAATGAATGGGTTAACAATGAGATAAAGGAAGAAATCAAAAGGCGCCTGGAGACAAATGAAAACACAATGACCGCAAAATCTATGGAACACAGCCAAAGCAGTTCTGAGGGAAATATATAGCAACACAGGCCTAACTCAGGAAACATAAACAACCTCAAATAATCTAACGTTACAACTAAAAGAACTAGAAAAAGATGAACAAAGCCCAAAGTGAGTAGATCACAGTGGAATAATCTAAACAGTCTAAAAAACAATATAAAGAGGTTCTTCGAAACGACTAATAAAATTGATAAACCTTTAACCAGACTCACTAAGAAAAAAACAGAGAAGACCCAAATAAATAGAATTGAAAGAGGAGCAGTGACAACAGACACTATAGAAATACAAAGAATTATAAGAAAATACAAATACATTCCAACAAACTGAACAACCTGGAAGAAACAGATAAATTCCTAGAAACATACGATCCTACAAGACAGAATCAAGAAGACAGAAAATCTATGCAGATTGATATCTACTATGAAATCAAATCAGTAATCTAAAAACTCCCTATAATCAACACACCTGATTGGCTTGTCAGTTTCACAGGTAAATTTCCCAAACTTTCAAAAATAATTGAATGCCTATGCTTCTCAAACTGTTCCAAAAAACTGAAGAGAACGGAAGGCTCCCAAACTCATTTACGAGGCCAGAATTACCCTGTTACCAAAACCAGACAAAGACACTTAAAAAAAAAAAAATTATAGGCCAATATCCCAGATGAACATAGATGAAAAATCTTCAACAAAATATTAGCTAACCAAATTCAGCAATACATTAAAAAGATCACCCATCATGATCAACTGAGATTTATTCCTGGGATACAAGGCGGTTCAGATCCAAAAGCCAATTGCTATGATACGCCACATGAACAAAATGGATAAAATGTACAAAGTCATACTGATAGATGCAGAAAAAAGATCTGACAGAATACAACATGCTTTTGTGACAAAAATGCTCAGCAAAGAAGGGATAAAGGGAACATACCTCAACTATATAATGAAGGACAGATATGACAAACACACAGCTAACACATCATGCTCAGGAATAAGACAAGGATGCCCACTTTCATTGGTTGTCCTAGCCACAGTAATCAGACAAAAAAAATGAATAAAAGGCATCCAAATTGGAAAGGAGGAACTAAAACTGTCATCATTTGTAGATGATTTGATGCTCTATATAAAGAACTCTATAAAGATTCCACCAAAGACACCTATCAGAACTAATAAATAACTTTAATAAAGAAGGATTCAAATTAATATTCAGAAATTGGCTGCATTTTCATATACCAGTAACAAAGTATCAGAAAGAAAAATTAAGAAAGCAATCTAATTTACAATTACATCAAAAAGAATGAAATAGCTAAGAATAAATTTAACTAAGTAGGTAAAATACCGGTTCTCTGAAAACTATAAGGCACTGAAGAACAAAACTGAAAACATGAATAGATGGAAGCATATACTATGTTCATGGATAGGAAGAATGAACATCATTCAAATGCCCATACTACCCAAAGCAATCTATAGATTCAGTGCAATTGCCATGATAATACCAATAACATTTTTCACAGAGCTAGAAGACATAACCTTAAAATTTATATGGAACCACAGAAGACCCTGAATAGCTAAAGGAATCTTAAGAGAACAAAGTTGGGGGTATTATGCTACCTGATATCAATCTATATGTACTACAAGGCTATATAATCAAAACAGCATGGCACTGGCATAAAAACAGACATAGATCAATTGAACAGAATAAAGAGCCCAGAAATAAATCCATGCCTTTATGGTCAGTTAACCTATGACAAAGGAGGCAAGTACATAGAATGGGGTAAACACAGTCTATTCAATAAACGGTGTTGGGAAAACTGGACAGATACATGCAAACAAATGAAACTAGACCACTTTCTTACACCACATATAAGAAAAAACTTTAAATGGATTAAAGCCTTAAATGTAAGACCTAAAACCATAAACTAGAAGAAAACATAAGCAAACTCTATAACATTGATCTTAGCAATAATTTTTTGAATATGTCTCCTCAGGCAAGGGAAACAAAAGAAAATTAAACAAATGGGACTACAGCAAACTGATAAGTTTCTGCACAGGGAAGGAAACCATCAAGCTAATGAAAAGACAACTTACTGAATAGCAATATATATTCACGTACGATATACAAATATAAGGAACTCATATAACTTAACACCAAAAAAAGAAATCATATTTAAAAATGAGCAGAAGACCTGGAAGGACTCTAATCCTTCTTTCACCAATACTATAATCGAAGACAACTCTAATAAATAAATATCCAAGGTCTTCTCTTTTCTTGGACAAACATCCTCAGCTCCTTTAACTTATTGTAGTTTACATGGTGTGGTTTGAATTCCCTTTACTATACTGGCTGCACACTTCTAGGAATATCCCCACCCAGTGATTCTTAAAATTGAGCATGCATCAGACCATGAGGGAGGCTTATGAAAACAAATTGCTGGGTCTTACTCCCAGATTTAGTAAATCCTGGGTGGATCCTATGAATCTGCATTTTAAAGATGTCCCCAGGTGATACTGACGCTGCTGGGCTGAAGACCACAATTTCAGAAGCACTGCTTTAGCCCCTCACTCAATCTTTCAACACCTGAACACAGTGGTCTCCAGGCCTCTGAGCACTGGGAAGGACCTCACCTCACTCCTTGGATCTGAACTCTGTGAGGGTGCAATCTTCAAACAGCATGAGCTTCCTTGGCAGCCACAACATGATAATGCTTTATAAAGGTCACAGTCAACAAATCCCCGTGAATACTTTTCAATACTGTTACTAATGATCTGATTTTTCTTTACATTTTACTTAAAAATAGTAACAAAACAATAAAATGAAGATATTTCAGAAAAACTTATCAGTGTTATTTATAACAATGTAATTTACCAAGATATTATGTTTTTGAACAAAATCATGCTCCTAAATATATGTAGCAAAATTTTTAAAGGTTACTAGAAAAAATTACTCAGAATCAGACACCAAGTCTAAACGTTGTCCCCATCACTATTAGACCAATACAGAGCCCTTCTAGTTCTCAGGGATGCCTTTGCACTATAAGGGTGATATTTGGACTGGATGATGTCTGCAGCACCATTTCTAAATTCTATTATTCCTTATTGCTTTTGCCATTTTTGTAATCCTTTTGCAACCGAACCAATCAAGTGACAAACAAACCTACCCAACTGCTATTTCCCCCACCCTGTTTTTTTTTCTGCCAGAGAGAGAGAAAGCTGTTTGACAGTATGACCTTAGAAATATTTTTGCATTAAGTGAAAAGTTTTCCTTGGCTTTTCTCTCCTACCTGAAGGAAGAAGGAAAAGGTCTTGTCCTGAGGATGGCCGGCTACCGGAGCCAGGAGGTTTTGAATGTTCGATGAGACTATGTCTTGCAGGAGGTGGGGGAGGTGGGAGGGATGGGGGGAGGGCATCAAAAGCACCTTCACCTGCATTTAAAGAAAGGTTAGTTATCAAGAGCAGAACTTTCATTGGTCAAAACACAGTATCAGGCCAAAGTAATGATTGATTTTCTCTTGCTGCTTATAAAGAACTTCACCTGCAGTGTTTATCCAGCTGTTCACCAATTTTGATAATGGGCACTAATTATTTTGTGGGAGTTTGGAGAGCAGCAAGCCAGACACAAACACACATGTGCATACAAACTTTTTCTATCTCCCAGGTCTTTCTATTAAAAAGCACTGCAGGTTATGAAACAGCTTATTATTCACCTGTGAACTTTATAATATTAAGACACTAGAATTTCAACTAAAAATTGTAAGTCACACCATCAAAACATAATTCTTTGTGTAACAGCCTCTAATTAGAAAATCACACTGTGCACAAAAAATTTAATGTCACTGAATAGATTATCTTTCAAAGTTTATTCCACTAGATTTTAATTTATTGAAGCTAACACTCCATATATTTCATTGTAAAAATATACAGCAAATGCACCTACAGGAGGATAGTATCTCTAAAGAGGAACAGTTAAATATAGAACTACCTTTTGTGATCCCAAAGATATTTCTCATTATTTGCGTATTTCCCAGTTTTTAGTAACTACAGAAAGAGCACCGCAGCATGCTTTGTCTATTTTTCCCCTGCCACATACACTATTCTACTCATATTTTCCTTATATTGATTCCTTAAAAAATATAAAAGTTGCAGTGTAAGCAATCTCAAATACTTTGTGAATGAAACAGTATATAAATAAACAGCTACATATTCCAGTAATAAAAACACACATGTATTTAAATTTAATGACAAACATAGAGGTATACTTAAAGAAAACAGTTTTACCACTCATCCAGCTTGCTTTTCAAAAAATACTGAAAATATTTTCTCTAATGATCATAAATATTTTTCTAACAAGATATCTAAAGGTATAGGAGAGGTAGTTCTGCTATCACTTCACCCTTCAGCTATCTGCTAAATTATCTTACTCATTCAAATCCTTTTTCAGCCTCTAAGTATCAGGCACCATGCTAGGCACATAGATAATGTGAAGATCAAAGTCATAAGGCCCTGACCCAAGGAGCTCAGATTCCACAAGGAGATCTAAGAAAAGTTCACAAATGATTCAAGGCCCCACAGATAGATATATTCATTTTAAGAGGGAAGAGAAAGAAACTAGCATTCAGCAAGGTGTTACCAAGAACAGAAAGGTCTGGGCTATCAGTGGCTCAAAAATATTTCTCAAATGGGAAGGTGGTATTTTCTAGAGAGCGCAAACAGTACGAATAAAGCATGAGATACACGAAGGCAGGGTTAAAAAGACAGGCTGGAGCATTTGTCTGCATTGTCTAATATGGTAGTCACCATCCACATGTAGCTCTTTAGTATAAATTGAACTAAAACTCAGTTCCACGATCACATATGTGAATGTAAAGATCCCTTACACCACCACGGAAAGTTCTGCCGGACAGTGCTGATCTAGATCCTGAAGGCCTGGGTAAGAGGTGAAAATCAGGGTGTAGCAGGAAGAAGGCAGAAGGCTCGCAGTCCCCCAGGTGAGAACAAAGCAGTGAACGACGGGGAGGACCGAGGGGCCTCAAGTGCAAAACAGAAAGAAAGGCGAGTAGAAGACACCGCAGTCGTATAGCTGGAAACACTGGCTGATGGTGTTTGAGGAAAAAAGCTAAAGGTTCATGTCACATTTCTGGAGTATAGTAATTCAGAGAAGCTTATAAAGGGACCTCATCATACATTATTTTACGTTATGGTGACTTGTTACTGTGAAGCCTTAGTGTGTGTGAAGGTTCTAATTGTCTTCCTCTAAAAATAGGGTGAGCAGCTTCCCACCTAGAATGAATGAACTCAGCCAGCCAACTTTAACATACATACACAGCTGTGTGTACCTCCACACAAGTACACACACCAAACACACAATAGTTTACTTCTTCGTATTAAAATCTGAAACAAAGAAATTTAGATTCTTTGCATGTGCTTTTTGCAATTCTTTGCAATGATTATAAGACAGATCTTATATGTGTGTGTGTGTGTATAATTTTCCATAATGTAACAAGTGGGACTGCGTCGTTTTACGCTGAAGTTAACAATACATACTCGTTAAGAGTTGTGTGCTGAAGATAAAGTCATGTGAACACTTCCAATCTACGAGAACACAAGTGCCTGAGCAGTGCTCCCACAGACTTCTGAAGACTACATTTAGTACATGAAGATACAACTTGATAAAGTCTTGACTGATGGCCAGCTATTAACAACACTGCTTCAACCATCTAGACGGAATAATGGTCACACGAATTTGAGAGCGACCATCACCCGAAGAATCCGTTCTAATTCAGACGGATTCAGAGCCTAGTGAGTCTGCATTACATTGAACTCTGATTTCTGATAACTCAGATATTAAAGCGAAAGAGGAGGCAGGGTGGCTCGTTAGAAAAATTTTTAAAGGTTTCAACCTAATGGAGGGATGAGAAGATCATAATCAGAGGGCGTCCTGTTGAGTGAAGAGCCATGCTTTGGATTGTCCCGGGTTGGAGGCCTGGCAGGTGGCAATGGCACTGGATCAGAGGCTGAATCAAAAACATCTCCTAGAGGATAACACAAAATCTTAATGTATTTTCAGTTCAACATTGGCAGGGAATTTTGCCTTTAAATTCTGACCATTAAGATGCAGAACACAGAGAGAATATTTATTATACATACCCTTTACATATAAGCCTAACTCAGGGATGTGTAATTTCTTCATCTCTGAAGTTGTACCATGTGTTCCATTCAATATACAATGACCGTTATCATAAGACCTAAAGCGGAGATCAGAGGATAAGAGTCATAAGGGTAATCACTTTCCACGCAAACGTCATTTGGGAGGGTGATGGGAACTAGCAACCCAGCTCATATTCTAAAGTTTGAAAATAAATATAATTAAATTGCTTTTTTGGAAAAAGCACAAGTAATATTATTTAGATACTCTTAAATATTTTTATAAAGCAGAAGTAACCCATTGAAAACATATAAATCTCTTTTTTAGTATAACCAAAGATTACAATGATCACAAAAATTGTTGCTACTCAAAATACACCTTTGAAATTAACATGTTTTGAAAGAGTTCACTAATACTTTAACTTTTTAAAGAAAAAAAATGTAATAAAGCAGAAAACATGTTAACAGTCCCAATGATTTCATATGTTGATAATAAAATATTTTTATCTCTGTAATTTAAGCTCTCCTTATGCTACACTAGAGCCCATCAAAAATGGAGAATTATTAAATGATCAGTAATTGCATTAAAATTCTGATAGGCATATTCAGATACCTAGAGTCTATAATTTCTCTGCTGCCATGAACAAAACGCTGGCACTTCTGACAACTGTACAAAAATTACTTTAGCAAAAGTCTTGAGTACACAACAAATATTTTGATCTAGGTGTCTATAAAAGATACTTACTAAAAAGTATTTCTGTTGCTGAAATCCTACTACGAACATAATGGATAAAATTGGGGTTTGGGAAGACAGCACCAGGAAGAGAAAACACAGAGCATGTTTTGTCTTCAGAACATAGCTGTGTAACAATGAACTCTGCTCATTAACTTCTCACAAAGAGCTATATAGAAAGCAGAGTTTATATTTTACTTTTCTCTAGTTTACTCCGAATTCTTGGGGCAAAGTAGAAGTACATACATAATGAGGAGATAGTGGATATTTGAATAGTTATTTCAAGAGTGCTTCATCTGAAATTCATTTCCATTCTCTCTGGTGGCCACCTCTCTTCAAGGGGCCAGAGATGGTTCATTTAAAAATAGTTAGCATGTACTGAATTTTCGTAATGATGGATTTTTACTGAAACTGAACTGAATTATTCATCTACTGTTTAACTTTTTCCACTTATTGACAATTTACCTCTCCTGATGTTCCAAAGGGTAGGGGAGGGTGGAACAGAGGAGAAAGAACTGTTTAAGCTTAAAAAGTGCTTTGTAGAGGACATAAGAAGATACTTCATCCATCAGCTTCCAAGAACAAATTAGATAAAAAATGTGCTCCAATTAAGTTTAGGGATTATCAACATTTATTACTTCTCTATAACAGTACAAAGATGGTAATAGTGGTCATAATTCAAATTTATTTTCTAGAATTGGGAGGCCTGCCACCAAATAGCTCATCCAATATGATGTGACAATTAAAATTTAAAGTATTAAAATTATACCCCTCACTTCTCCAGCAATGAAAAATAATGAGATACCATGTGGACAGAAAAAGCTCATCTTATTTCAGTTTTTAAACATTACTTCACATTTGTAAGAGTCAAAGGAACCGAAAATTGTAACAAGTTGTATTTGATGTAATGGAAAAACTTTTTCTCTAATACAAGCAGACATTTGGTTCTTCTGATACAACAAATTGCCTCTCAGTTATTTGTCTTCTCAATGATACTATTTTAGAAGCAAATGTCTTAAACACCAGCAATTAACAAGAAATACTTTGGTCCTTGCTTTGAAATATGAAGTCCTGGACTTCAGAATATTAATAATCCCAGTTAATATCTCTAGAATGTTGATAATTCTAACCAGGATCACTCATTAAGACAGATTTCTAGTTAAAATGAAGATTTGGTTCTCTTTTTCCAAGCACTGCATTTTCTACCTCAGTATGATACTCGAAGGCATTAAAACATTTTTAGATTTCTCATCTGAAAAGGGAACACTACACACATAAAATGCTTTCCGTTGATTAACTTGACCTCAAAAGGAAATGGTACACTAAGTAAAGATGACAGAGATGACTGAAGTGTTCAACGGCTCTCCTATCTCTCAGTCTATCAAGAGATACTAGAAGGCAGAAGGCTGGGCCACCCGCAGCAGCTGAACCCTAGTCTATGTTCCCAGCATGGCTCCAGGGATATTATTATACAAAGAAAACTGGGGCTTAGAAAGTACGTTTTGAAACTGCGATTTCACTTATTGAGTACATCACATATGTCAGTCTTCTAAAAAATAAACAATATTATGTTATGGCTTACTAATTCAGTTACATAAATGCAGAATTATCCCTCTACCTATAGACAAACTAATATTTCAATACACAACACCCATTTTTAATAACTTACATCAATGAAACTGCTATTTCAAAGATCAAGAATGTCTCTATTATAGTAAAATAAATAACTGACAAGAAAAAATACTATTCCTCACATTCTTATTTGATTCAAGCAAAAGTAAAATAGGACCTGATAAAAAGCAGTTAAGAGAAACAATTTCAGTGTGTTTTTTTCCTTCAAGATCTGACTAGAAGGAGGTAGCATATCAAGTTGGGAAATGATCATAAATTATAGTAACCTTTTTACATTATGACGAAAAATTCTAAGGATGGTTGGCAAAATACCTCAGTTTCTAAGCCGTAATCTTTCTTCATGAGATATGCACTTTAAACTGATAAAATGGGTTGAAAATAGCTTATTGAAAATTCATGCATTAATCACCACTATAGGTAACCTACAGCAAAGTTTTATCAGAGTATGATTTGTTTTTGGGGCGAGAGAGGGGCAATAAAGTGTCACAATAGACTTACTAGTCAACTAATTTAGTCAAATGACTTCCTGAAAAATCTGTACCTTTTAGTTTTCTCTGAAAGTAATTCAGAAAACAGTATATAGAAAGAAGAGGCTTTGAGCAAAAAATCAAGGATTTTTAATAAACAGATATGATTTAATTGCTTAGAAACAAACACCATAATGATGATGCTGATGCAGATGTGAGGTGATTAAAAGGTGCCCACAGTCTTACCTAAGAGGTTTTACATTATGACAAGGAGATGGTTGTGAACTCGGGGAAACAGGATGGGATGAAGGAATCTTATATTCATCGTCATCTTCCTCTGCCGGCTCTCTTGTTTTCTCTGAAAGAGAATTTGCTAATGGACCAGTACACCTACCAGAGGGGAAAAAAAATCCAGTCTAGTGTAAGCATTGTAATTTAGAACAAGTCCAATATGACATACTCAAGTTAAAGAAGCTACGCTGTCATATGTATTCATTTTTCAATTACAGGGTAACATCAGAAGGGCTGTTCTTAAGCTAAGTACAAATGAAAGGATTTGCAATCTTCTGTTAAAACTCCATTGTTGAAATAAAAGAATTGTTATATTCAAAATTTTAAATGGCATGGTAAGAAAAACTAGTAAACCTGTCAAATGAAATGGTCTTGGAGTTGTAAGAGAAAATGCATAAAATTATTCAAAACAAAACTACTAAAATATTAACATTTTGTTCCAGTAAGTTAAGATATATATATATATAATCATATATGCATGGTAGGTTTTATATATTAATGAAGTTTTTACAGAAAGGTCAAACTTTCTGTCTCTTTTGAATATTACCTATAGTTGAAAAAAATTCAGCTTAATTAAATGAAACAATTCTTCCTGTGAAGTCATAATTCTAATTGTTAATTTTTCCCCCCAAATACAACAAGAACTAAAAATGACTGAAAGAATTGGAAGTAGATAATGAGAGGACTGATTAAGTTGTTGAGGTACAGTACATTTATTTTTTCTGGCTTACATTCCCTGGCTAAGTAAGACGAACACCTAACATTAAAAGAAATGTTCAAGCATCCATGAGAGTAAATAAATAAAACAAAGCCAAGCAAACAAAAACCTACTATTTTTCATAGGTGGTGTTACTAGAGCTTAACCCTTGCCGATGCAAGAGAAAAATACCAAATTAGAAACGCACAAACCTATCAACTTTAGGACAACCAACCAGTTTACAAGACATTGGAGATACACATGGAGCCAGAGCTTTCAGTTAATCAACATGAACCTCATGACAAATCTATTTCATTAAATTAAAAAAAAAAAAAAAAAAATCTTTGTGACTGCAATTTTCAAGCACCTTCTGTAGAGGGAGCATGAGGCCTTTGGTACATCAGCCATCAAGCAAGCCTGAAATCACTTTTCCATTTTGATATCTTCCCACAGTTAGAATGAAAACAATTTTAAGGGCTTTCTTTGTGCCCATTACAAGACGAAATTTTGAAAAACCTTAAGGTTTTCAAATTTCAGTAACATAACTGAGTCTCTAGGAAGTTGAGAGATTAAAGAAACATTTCTTATAAGATTTTCAAAAGTGTATTTTACCCATTTTTGGAGACTTTTTCAGTGCCGATTTTGAATTCTTGTTTGAGCGACCTTGGAATTCAAATGACAGTTCACGGGGTGAAAGCACAGTGATGCTGTGGCAATGTCCACTGTCAGTGCCCAGAGCACAAGCTAATGACCTTAGTAATAAACTAAGGATGAGCCCTTCCATGGTGTAACCTTGGCAAATGAACATTCTAAATGAAGGCCTGTGAGGAAATGGGCTGCAAAGCGATGACTCCATGGACCGGAGGAGGTATTCCAAACACTACCTTTCCACAAACTCTTATAAACAGGAATATGTTAATTTAGCTAACTCAAGGCCCAGAACGAGTGTTATTAGCAAATGAAATGAGAAAAATACATACCCTTTCTATGCCCTAATATACTTTCATTCGTAATGAAACTTGGTCCTATGCAATTCAAATATATATACTGTATAAGAGAAAAAGACCTATTCGCCAAATATGCACCAACCGCATCAACGTCAGGGATATTCTACCACCTGCCTGTTTCAGGTGACTTCCAAAGATTCCAGTTTCTAAACAAGCACTGCCTGGTGAGGCTACAACAGATAACTTTGAAATCACATCTGCTGTGTCTGACTGTATGTTCCCTTCAGTGGTAAAGAATCTCACCCGGGTAACTTGCCCCTACTCTTCCTCTTTGCTGCAGATCAGCAGAGGGAGTATTTCTGGAGGAATGGAAACCAAAGCCGGGAAGGCCAGGCGCACGACAGGGAGGGGCTACGGGAAACCCCTGCACCCTCTCCTCAATTTTGCGCTCAGTCTAAAACTCCTCTAAAAAAATAAAGTCTTAATAATAAATGTGATGGAAGAGGAAGGTATGAGTAAGATAAAGAAGTTGAATACGAAACACGGAAAGAGAAATCTCAATTCACGCGGACCATCACAGTGCGTTTCATTGCACGTGGGCTCTTTTCCCCCCTCACAAACCCATCCAAGAAGCAGGTTCAATTTCAGCTGCAGCTAAACACGTGGCAGGATAATTAGCTTAAGAATATTCACTAGTTATCATGTACGTTCACTTTTGGCAGCGGAGAAAATATCTAAGTTTGGGACGTGGGCAAACCTGCAGTCGGTGCTTTGGCTCACGGGAGATCTTCAGGATCCCGAGGGGTAAAATGAGCAGTGCCGTTCGCCTGGTTCGCACTGAGGCTCCCGCAGGCCATCGACCGCTCACACCCGCCACCCAGCTCTGCAGGACCATCCTGCGTCCACGGGCGCCCTGCGCTGGGCCGTCGTCCCCGGGGCAGGGCACTGGGAATGCGCAGCCGGCCTCCCCGCACCTGCACCGTCACTCGCTGTGTGCCAGCTACCTGAGCCCTCAGCGAGTGACATGCATTTGTCATGCGCGCCTTTGACCTAACGCCGGTCTTAGGGAGTTTTACATTTTGAAACTGAAGGCTCGCAGGTGCTGCATTCCTACTGTGAGGCATCCAGGTGGGGCGAAAGTAGGTTTACAGTTGTATGTGAAACGGAGTTTATGCTTGCATTATTACTTATTAGTTATTGTGTTATTTTCCACACGAATAACTGTGAACCTTCTTCTGCCCAACCTGTGTACTCTGAGGGGTGACCCTCTACGTATCCCATTGGCTTCACCTATATAACATCCTCCAAACATCACCCTACCAGTTCTTTATTTGAGCAATTCTTTTATTTACTGGGGTGACATTGGTTAATAAAATTACATAGGTTTCAGTTGAACAATTCTTAATACCTCAGTCCACCAGCTTTTCCAGAAGAAAAAAAAAAGCAAAGTAGAAACTTCCAGCTTTATTTTCTCTACATGAATCCCTGTGACATTGTCCCATGACACAACCATGTCCCTTCTATTGTGTGTATTCAGTGTATGCTTGTCCACTGACATTGTATTTTTTATATATTCATCTATGTCTCACTTTTATTTCTGTCGTGAATTGCAAAATACTTAAGGGTAGACCATGAGTCAACAAAGGCCTGCCATGGTATGTGTCCGGGCGAGAGCCCACTAGCTTTTAGAGGAAAATTAATGAGTGCTTATTAGAGAGAAATACATGGCCAAGCAGTTAAGGGAAAGAGAACGATCATTTTTAGGATCCTTTCATAACCTAGAAAAGCATTTTAAATATATTACTTTGCTTGTTTTCAACATGTAAGTTTCTTTATTTAAGAATATCTGAAAAGAGGGTATTAAAGAATATTTTATTAAAACAGAATCTTTAGAACCTTCAATGGATATTAGTCTATCTTTTTTTGTAGCTATCCCAGTCCTAACAGAGGAAACACCTAACTCGGAGAAATCACAGTCCAGAGAAGTGGTAACACAAATAGAGCTGTATGTGAAATGACTGCACATGAGCCACATGTAAGTCATCTCCCCAGTATATCAGAGTGAGGCATGTAATATATGTACTGATTTTGAGGGTTCTTTCATGACATCAAGGAAAGTAAATGTGGTATATTATTAGGTTTAATAATATATTTTAATCATAAGCATTTTCACTGACTTGTTTTTAAATTGGAGAATCAAATTTCATGTTACATTTTTAAATTTACTTATTCAGGACCAGTATTATTTCTAACACCTTTAGGGGCTTGTGTTAGCAATCAAAAAGATAAATGCCAAGGAAACTTATACCTTTCTTGAGAATCTAATTTTCCAATACACATCAAACGTTAAAGACTTCATGATGATATTTAAAGTGGCATTAGTTGCAATAGCCAAAAAATGGGATCTGTCCTAATGTTCCTCAGTGGAGGTGTGTTTTCCATGAAATACTTACTCTGAGCAATAAAATGAACAAACTATAGATACACCCGACAGCATGGATAAATCTCAGATGCATCACCCTCACGAGAAAGAAGCCACATTCAAAAGGCTGCATACTGTATGATTCTACTTATATGACCTCCTGGGGAAAAAACAACTCTGTGAACATAAATCAGATTGGTAATGTCCAGGAGTTTGGGTGAGAAGAGAAATTCACACAAGATGGGGATGTTTACTGAGTGATGAGTTCTATATCTTGATTGTGGTGGCAATTACATGACTATGCATTTGTTAAAACTCACAAAATTGTACATTAAACAGGGTGAGTTTTATGGTGTATAAATTATGCTTTAACAACTGGAAGTTTATTTTAAAATTTAAAACTTATTTTAACTCATTTAAGATATTGCCCATAAACATCTTTCACAAACAAATATGCCTTCAAAACCTTATTTAATTCTAGTTTGAGCCTATAGAGAAATGTTACATAAACATAAGAAATGCTTGAATGTGGAGGAATATGTGAAGATGCCCTTAATATGAAAATAAAATTACTTTCTTCTAAGCCTACACATTTTCTATCAATTGGATCAATATGTTCATGGAGAGATGGAGAATATATGGTAGGTATATGCCTCTGTGGGACAAGAGAGGGACACTGTAAGGAATATAATTTAGATTGCATCTTTAAATAGAATCCAGTGGCTCACGTGTCTGTCTAAGGCTACCTAGTTGTTTGTGATCATAAATTACAGGTAACAGATTTGTCAGACTTCTGGGGTTAATGTTAAAATCAGTTCCCATCATAGCTTTTAGTCAGAGAAAAGGAAAGATTAGTGGAATTAGTGGCATTCCCCCACCCAGATTATAGCCATCCTCCAAATGTCATTTTCCTACAAAAGAAGAGGGGGGGATAACAATTCTATCTGAACTTAGAAATTATAATACTAAAATAAAAAGAAGTATAATGCCCATAATTATTTTGTACCCTTTCCACACACTACTAGTTTAAGACTAGTTTAAAATGATATAGTTGCAGCCCTCAATTCTTTTTATCAACATGTCAACAGTAGGTTCCAGAGATTCACCCACAAAACACTAGAAAACCTATGTTAGGACAGTCAAGCTGTTCTGTGGGAGATGTAAACAAAACTTAAGTTTTTTTCTGCATAATCACTTTGATTTATAAATTAAGTCTGAGTTTCAAATACTGAATCATACCCAAATGCACAAACATTTCTACATGATCCACCAACGAAAGAAGAATTCCATCGCTGTCACAATGAACAAAGTGAAAAGAAGGACCCATTCCACACCATCCTCTATACCATGTCAACTGTTATTTACAGGGGACTGCTATCCTTGATAACAGTGCGCCTTTCCATCTACCAAAGGCAAAGTAATAAAAATAGTGCATCATCTTAGCATGTCTTAAAAAGATTTTAAGGTAATAGAATGAAAGCTGGTTCAAAGACAAAAAGGCAACAATGTTCATTCCCTATGGTTGACTAAGGTTAATAAAATTGGGTTCTTAATTACAGCTTTCCCTTCCATTAAAAACGTTTCTACCACATTATATTTAACTCAGTGATACTAATTTCTTATTGAACATAAACTGGATTAATGTAAAACTAAGTACACATTGCCTACAGAAATCCTCAGGTAAACAACAATAGAAAATGCTTTGCTGCTCTTTTGGCTTTAAGCATGAGAAAGGAAGCCTGGTGTGCACCATATACAAGATGAAGAAAGCCCATCAGGCTCATTACCCTTAAGTTTTTAAAAATTACCGTGTGATACTTGTTTTAATAGATTCTGTGGCTTAGTACTTTTTCCTTTTTCTGTTATTTAAGCTCTAGTTAAAAATAAAGCAAAATAAAACAAAAACTTTACTTTTTATGATGAATTTGCCCATCATTTCAATCAAATTGGTCTAACTACAGTTTTACACTCTATGGACCATTTTGGCCACTATTTACAGACAACCACACACCCAGGTGTGGACCCCTTAGATGACTCTCACTAGAAGGGGGCAGGAGTTGAGGCTGCATTCACAAATCTACACTTCTAGTTTATTTTCCCCAGCAGTTTGGTATATAAAAGAAAATCATAATAACCAATAACAGATAATGTTTACTAAAGTTTTGCTAGACAGAAATGTTCTAAACATGTTTTCTACAATACCAACATTTCAGGGATAAACGGTATATAGTTATCTTGAAGGTGATACTTTAAATATATATGTCCCTACATTGTTAAAAATCTCACTGAGTTACATTCATATGTCTAAGAATGTAACCAATCTACTAAATTTGGCACAGGCCATGTAGAAGTGAATTTATCAGCTTTAGATACTACTACTGAAATGTTTCCCTGCAAGGTGTTTACATGTCATAGGCATTTGGTGACTTGTTACACCACGAACCTTAGCACACATGTCAGGACTTAATGGGCAGCAGAAGTCAAACCACTACTGCATTTTCTTTCCCAGTCTTCATTTTCCTCTACCTTTCTTACCTTTAAAACCCTAAGATGAGACTGTTCACTCATTCATAAGGGTGCCAGAATTGGAGCCAACTTGACAGTAACAACTGAAATATTTACCTGAATACAATATAAAGTTTAAAACTTAGATGGTATGGCCAGCCAACATCTCTGTTTGGATATGTGTTGCGTAATAGGCATCCCAAACTCAAAAGATCTTTATCTCATAATTTTACCACCTCTGCCCATGCCTACACATGCCCCTTCTCTGATCTTCACTTTGGTAAATGGCACCAACCATTCACCTAGTTTTTTTAGCCAAAAACCTACGTAAGTGTCATACCTCACAGACATCCAATTTATTAGCAGGTATTGCTGAATCCAAATGGAACCCAAAGCTGACCCTGTGACTCCCTCAGCATCGTGCCCATCAGAGCCCTGCTGTCTCACTGGCCTAGCACATCAGATGACGGCAAGTCTCCACTAGTCTCCCTGCTCCCACTTCTGCTTTCCTAAAGACAATTCTCCACAGAGCAGCCAGTGAAAATCTTCAAAAACAAACTGGCACCATGTCATAATGTTGATCAAAATCTTCCAATGGGTCCTAAAACTAACCAAGCCAAAGTTCTTAGCATGGCCTTAAAGGCAGCAGGCGATTTAGCTCCTGTGTATCTTATTCAACTCCAGCCACATGCCCTTCTTGCTGTTCTTCAAATATGTCTCACTTGCCTCACTGTTTCAGGTTATATTTAGTTTAATTTTTTAAATATCAAATTATTTCAAGATTAAATACAATTTAGTGAAAATTACACTACAAAGTAAAAATAATCCACATAGAATATTTTTACCCCCTCAACCAAAATTAATAATTACCTATATTTCAAGCTTTTATTAAAAACTTTATATTTATAGTAAATGGCAATGTTAATTAAATAGAATCCATTTAGAAAAAACATTTTTAAGAAAACATAAGTAAATCCATACACACTAGTACAGTTTTGGTTTTTATGACAATATTTTTAAAAGATAAATTATAGATTCTTTCAGGTCTCAAGATGTATTACATAATAAGAGTGACGTAACTGCAAACACAGCTTAACAAAAAAGTAAACACCATCACAGAGCAGCTTCATATCAACTAAATAGCATCAAATAATTTAACAATTACACCTCAGTAAACATTTACAAGAACACAGTATAGATTTAAAGGTAAATGCTAGCTTTGGCATTACTGAATTCAACATTGGGGCTTTCCACATTTGTGAGAACTTCAAAAGTCTATGTTAGGTAGTAATTTGTAGTTTTGATTTGGCCTGATTTTGAAACATGCCCTAAGAGTCCAATATGCAAATAGGTACTTGAACGTCCATCCAACTTCCCTATTTCAGTGAGTTACACTTTGCCAAGACCTCTGTTCTATGAGTAAAGACCCTCCAGAGCTGAGGGTCTTTACTCATTGTACTATGGTTATAAACTCTAATGAGGCCATAGTTGACAAAACATTAAAAAATAAGAATTAAAACAACCAGGACAGTAATCCAGTTCATACTAACTTCACCAATGGGACACAACTGACCAACTATAAATGAACATTCAAGCTGCCAAATATTTCATACACAATTAACAGTACAGATGAGTACCCTTTAAAAAAATATTGCATAAAACCTAAAAGGTTGAAGCTCAAAAGGATTTTGGAGATCATTTAAATAAATGGATCCCTTCATTTAGCAAATGGAGAAAGTGAGGCCCAGAGAAGTTACCTTGTTCAGAGACAGACAAGTACTTAATGCTGGAGTCAGGTATGGGACCAGGTCTGATTTTATTTTAATGTTCATTTTGGAATTCTATCCTGGTTTCAATAAATACAGTATGTGAAAGATTAAGAAAAATGCTTATTTAAATATTTAATGACAAAGGAGGGCATGAAATTATCTGTACCTATAATCTAAATCATGTAAAAAAGTCTTAAAGAAAAAAATGTCAAAATGTTAAAATTGAGCATTATTATTTGTGGTATGTATATACCTGTATTTATGTATTTGATTTTTTTCTTTCTTTTATATACTTTCCAAATTTTCTATAATGAACAACTACTACCTAATAGTAAGAATAAAAAAATAAATTGGAGCGGTAAATGTGCCATTAAAAGCCAACATTTGTATTATTAATATTAACTATGGTTAATTTGCAGCATGCAAAATACAAAACTAATTTGCAGTTAAGCATGCATTGCTAAAATATTTCTCTGGTCAAGTGAAGCAATTGCATTGTTTCTGAGGGAAAAACCAAGAGTAAATAGGGAGAAAGTATATCTATGCACACATAGAAACTGAAGTATTAATAAAAGTCAATAAATACATTTTACTACGAATTTTTTGTTCTTACTCTATAAAGAAACAGGTATTTACTGTTAAGTACAAATGGAGCAAACTGCAACCTCTTCCTCTTATCCCACTTCGCAAATAAGAATTTAATAAATAAATGTGAAAACTTAATCTTTAATTAGCAAGTTTCATTTACGTCTTTTTCTGGTGTTCTCTGAATTCTCAAAGGTAACTGAGCTTAGATGATTCAGCACATATACACATCTCCAGAGTTCATTTGAGGCTAGAGTATCACATGCTCTTACTGATTCACAGCCTACTACACAGAATATGTGTG
Source organism: Miniopterus schreibersii (assembly GCF_964146895.1). Lineage (NCBI taxonomy): Eukaryota > Metazoa > Chordata > Mammalia > Chiroptera > Miniopteridae > Miniopterus > Miniopterus schreibersii. Next base: position 60,663,666 of record NC_138106.1, on the reverse strand, counting down.
TAAGCTTCCAGCTTCTATGTCTGCTACATATCTGGCAGTTCCAAGAAGAGTTGCCACTGGAGAATGGTCCAATTTGCTTTTTTCCACTGTCCCCTGAAAGATGTCCAATTTCATACTCTTGCTTTTTCTCAAGCACTCCGTCTTTCCAGCTGTGCCTACCCTCATGGTTCAGGAATACCCATCCTTTCTATAAAACATCCTTGACCTACAAAATCTGTGACAGCCTCTCCCCAAAGCTTTTATAAAAACTAAAAAGTGAAGAGTTGTACAATTTAGTGCATAATGTTCTCCTGTGATTTAATGTATGTCAACTTCATTTTAAAGTAGATTGTAAACTTTTGGGGCGCTGGTATCCAGCTTATCTTTCTTTTGCATTCATGTACAGTGGGAGTTCAGTGACCAGCAGAGAAAGGAGTACAGATGCTCTCAAAGTTTCACTTAGAAATGAGAATCTTAGCAGATAATAAAGTCAATCGACCAAGCAACAAGGTATTCTCGGTACTCACTATACAGCAAAAACAGTAGGTGTTATGGGCGAATCAGAGAATGCAAAAATAGGTTTTTGCCTTCAGAACCTTATAATCTTTTTAAAATTAGAAAAGAGTAGAGCAGAGTATATAATTAAATGTGAAGAAAATAAACTGTAGGAAGAGGAATGAGAATCGGTTTTACTAGTACCATGCCTGAAGAAGTCACGAGAACTTTCATAAAGAAACAGAGCCTGAGACACAGGCTTTTAGAATAAGATTCTGAAAAAGTCATGCATAGGAGGGAACAGAGTGAAAACTCACAAAGCCAGGAAAAGATCAAGACAAGGTTAGAGGCACGCACTGGGAATTATTGAACAATATTTAGGTGGGTAAAACTCCGTACATCTTACTGCTAGCAGAAGACCATAGAATAATTTAGAAGGAAAGAAAGAACAATGCTAGGTTTTCAATAGGAAAGTGATCTCGGGAAAGCAGAATTTAAATAAAATCAGCTGTGAGTACAAAAAATATTGGAGAAAAGGCAAGCAGCCTGATTTAATAAAGAGTAGGAAAATGGCAATCAGGAGACTCAGTTTTATCCTTGTTTGATTGGGTAGATATATGTAACTGTCCACTGTGCCTCTTGTTGTTCCCATATTTCAAATGAGACACCTGGGTTAACTCATTTTTCTAGTTTTAAAATCTATTGATATTGATTCTGAGATACTGTATGATCAGGTAAAGGCTTGTCCAGCGATGAGGTTAAGCTAGGGCAACAGGGAAGATCAGCTAAATATGAGAAACTTCAAAAGAACACCAGGACTGAATGGCTGAATGGATCTGGGAAATGATAAAATTTGGAAGAACCAAAGATCATTTTATGCCGTCAAACTGGGTAGCTGGGGAAAATGTGGGATCTCGGAGGAAGAGCGCGATACGGAAGGGAGAGCTTGCTGTGCTGTGCGCTACTCTACCTCTCTTGGATGCAGGGAAGACAGCTCTCTCCCCGCTGTGTGTGGAATCTCAGCTTAGGTTAGGGCTCGAAGATGCCGCGGCTACCAGCACGGAACCAGGAAGGTCCCTGATTCCTGGCACGTCAGTTTCTAAACCCAGCTGGACCATTTCCAGTGATGCATTTGTATTCACCCTACACGTCCTGTGCTGAGAACATCAAACCAGAACTGACGATATCTTTACGCACGGGCAAAAGGCCTCCACATTCAATACGACTCACTTGATGCTAGGGAGGAGGGCGGCAGCTGGCGGAGGGGGGGAGAGCCGAGGGGGGACATCATACTCTTCACTTCCCAGGTGGCCGTTGGAAAAGACCTGAAAGGAAAGCGAACGGTTAGTGCAGAACTTAACTTCTGGAGGGCCTTAAAACAGTAACAGCTTTAGAAAATGTGTAATTTTGAAAAGAATAGATAATTTCAGTTTATTTAAACAAGTGAAATATGTAATTTACATAAGAGTTAATAGCACCATGGTGATAATTCACATTGCCACCCCAAAGTAGCACCAAGTTATATGAAAGAAATCCACTACGACATGATTCTTAAGCATAGGAGAAGGAATGCTGTTATTTCTATAAATCAGCAATAGGGAGGTAGGTAAATAAAGAGTAAAATTCCCCAAACATGATCAGTTTTTACTGAAAAGGTAGAGTCTCTGTAAGGGTTCAGTAAAGAAAACAGCAGCACTGGTGCAATTCTTCTTTCAGTTCCCCCCAAGTAAGTGTTCTCAGTTATATTTCTCAGGGTTAACAACATCTGTAAACATCTTGATAACACACTACATGCGTATGATCAGAAATGCCTCTGTTCTTTCAAACTTCAGCACTACTGGTAACTAGAGACCTATTCTGGCTTTCAAAGTGCAGGCAAATTTATACATAGATTTCCGTGTGTAAACGACACAAAAATTGTTACCTTGCTCCTAAGGTACCACAGTCAATCACTGTTTAGTTACTCAGAATTTGGAAATTCTGGTTTCCAGGATGCTCAGTTATATTACAGGAATTGTCTGGACAACTTCTGTTTACTAATCCAACAACTTGAAATTAAAGTCACATAAAAAGAGAGAGAAAACTTTGCAAAGACACTCACAAGACAAACCTAAACATATTTTAAGATCTTTAAGCAAGTTTTAGTGTTTTATCATTGGCCTCTTTCCCAAACTCTTAATACTTAAAGGTGCAGGTGGGTGTGGGTGCAGGAAGAATGTAATATAACTTGAACAGTCCTAGGTCATCCAATCGATGACTACCGATTTCTTTTTGCCCCCTTCATATTTCTAAAGGGATGGTGAAGCTTTAGAATGGAAAATTGAGAAGGCCATACATATCCTTCTCTGTCACCTTAAAATAGGGAACATGTTTAAGGAATACATTTGAAATCTATCAGTATTTGCATTTCAAAGCTATACAATCTAAATTTTATAGCATTAAAGTTTCACTCTAAAAACTAGGCCCTGGCCCAGCCAGAGTGGCTCAGCAGTTGAGCATCCACCTAGGATCCAGGAGATAGCAGTTCACTTCCCAGTCAGGGCACATGCCCGGGTTGCGGGCTCGATCCCCAGTAGGGGGCGTGCTGGAGGCAGCCAATAAATGACTCTCTCTCATTGATGCTTCTCTCTCCCCCCTCCCTTCCTCTCTCTGAAATCAATAAAAATATATTTTAAAATAATAATTAAAATGAAAATAAAACCTAGGCCCTGTACTATAGTTCCACTTTCCCTTTTACATATCTGCTCTCATTAGATTCAATGTACTATAGTTATGCTATGACAAAATATATCTTTAAATAATGTTATCATAGACTACTGACTATGGACCAAATAACAGAACAAGGCACTCTTTGAACTTTGCTAGAGAGAGAGAAATGTCTAAGTACATACTAATCATTGCAAAGTTCATTAAAAACCTTTAACATAAAAAATGCTTTGTAACTAACAAATACATGTATCAAACCACAAATGCTTATTCTGATAATGAGCATTTAAAGTCATTCTTTTTTTTTGGAAAAAAACAACAGGTTTTTATTTATTTTAGAGAGAGAGGCGGGAGGCAAGAGAGAGAAAAAGAGAGAGGGAAACATCCACATGAGAAACACTGATTGGCTGCCTTCTGCACACCTCCTACTGGGGATTGAACCAGCAACCAGGGCATGTGCCCTGCCCAGGAATCGAACCTATGAGCTCTTGGTGCATGGGATGATGGTCAGCGAACTGAGCCACACTGGCCAGGGCAAAAGTCATTATTAACTGGAGTCTGTGCATGTTGCCAGGATCAGTACAATGTAAGACTTTTGCAATCCAATCTCCCTGATATTTCTGTCACACTTAAACTTTCACTCTGGAAAATGTAGTATGGATTTTACATGGAATAATTCATTTTATTAGGAGAAAGTAGCTAATGTATTGTTGATACCTAATAAAATTCCAGCAGTTATAAAAGGGAGATGTGGAAGTATTAGTTTCAGTTACATTGGCTGTAATCTAACAATCAGCCAATCGTAATTTTATAATCAGAACACTGTGAACATATATGAAAAGAAATATCAATATATGCAAACAATTATATTAAAAATGCTTTCATTTACACATTAGGTAAATGAAAGAATATTTATATTAATAATAGAGCATGCATGACATTTTGGGGGTACTACCATTAAATTTCAATGAGTCACACAGGCAAGCATGTCTATCATCAGTAAAACCGTGAAGCACAGTTGATGATGTAGTTTACATTCTAGGAACGCAAGAACCTAAGAGAGTTAAGGGACTTGCCCTAATTTTGTGACACAATCTATTAATATGCTTTAAGATGCTAGCGGCCCTCTCCTCCACTGCTTTAGACACACTGTCATTAACACGCAGTAACTCAAGGACTCCTCCTGCGTCTGCAGTGCCACAGTGTGTCTTTTCTGAATCACTCACTTGGTTCCTGGCATGTACTGATATTCTGCTTATGTTCTGTGTAGCTATGTTTTGTGGAAGAGCATTCAGGCCACACTGAGTCTCAGCACAAAGCCTCTCTGACTTCCTCATTTTATAGGACATTCCTTCAGTGCTTTACACACAGGAGGGCTGGAATGAAAGCTGACTGCTGATTGCCTTCGATGACATTAATGGAGGCATTAAGCAATGAAATGGCTTTCCCTCAGTACAGCTGGAAGAAACGCATGAGTTTACTGAAATTCTCTCAGCAAACCACAATTTATTTAATGGCTGGTGTTGTATACAAAATACACTTATACAAAACAAGTAATTCTTCGTAGTTTTTCCTATTTGATAGGCTGAGGTTACACATATGTACAAACAGCAAAAGACCTAAATAATGCAGGTACTAAGGTGATGTTCATATTTCTGTTCATCTAAAGTGCTTGGTTATGTTACCTGGTGATGGTGGAATGAAAACATTTAACATCATTTCATTCTGAATTCCATGTTCCCACTGTACCCATTTCATTAAACTGAAAATTATTTTAGCTGCCACTACCTGAGGGAGTGTAATAAGTAACACTTTTTTGAGTTAAAAATAAATATTTTATTTTTTCTGGAAACCTGACAGGCTTGCTTGCAAATAGAAAGCTAGTTCTTCAAATGCACAGATGGATAACGGTGACTGAAGCAGCTCACACTGAATCTCACTCGTTCAGGCCTCTTTGACGCTCAACTAAGGATCGCTTGCTTCTGCCCTCCTCGCTCACAGTCCTGAGCCCACCACAGTTCCACTGAACATGCCATCAACTGAAATATTCCGATTCAAGCACTCCTGTCAGAAAAACTTTGAACGCGCTTTCCTGTCCACCAAAGTAAAGACAGCTTTGTGTAGAACATAAGACGCTCCATAATTGTTTTCAATCTACAATGCCCTAGTTTTGCCTGTCACGCTCACTGCTGATGCCCATATTCGGTCCAAACTGACTTCCCACACTCGGCACGCTTTCCCACCTCCACTCGTCCTTCCTGCCATGCCTACAAAAACACCTGCTTGTCTTCCAGTGTCTACAGCCCGTGACCCTCTCGCATGACGCATTTTTACTTTCTTTTACCCCGCATCTCAACTAGAATGCTTTTGTCCTGGGGAGCCCACATTTTATTTTCTGGATACTACTCCTATGTCTTATCTTTTAGTTAATGGTATACCTGTCTCACTCTCACTATACTGTGCTGCATTCATTTTACATTCCCCACAGTGTGGTGAACATCCTCAGGACTCATATAGCTGAAACAGGCTGAAGGAACAGAAATACATTAGGGGAAGTCTAGACATGTGGAAGAAGTATAATCTGAGTTATCACATAATTTATTGTAAATTCTACGTTACTTATACTCTAGATTAATATTTTTATACAGCCTCAAGACAGCACTGGATCCTAATCTTGAAGTTTGAAATGCTTTCTTATGATTCAGATATTATCTAACAATTAAGGTTAAAGAATTTGGGACTCTTGAGAAACAGTGAAAACACTCACTCTTGTGATAATCTTGGCACAATTAAGAAAAACCTTTCTATTTGTACAGAATCCCTGATACACCTCATTTTTTTTACCCCACATATGTAATCCCACACAGACACTACTACCCCCAAAATGTTGCTATAATTTGTCATTCAACATCAGATTGGAAATAAAACCAGCAAGCATAGAGCTCTTGAGATATATAGATATGTTTAAGGTCGTTCATATAAGCATGAGACTCACCAAAAGAACAAAAGCCACAATCCCAAAAGTGAAATCATTCAATGTATTTATCTAGCAACATCTTCAACAGATTACTGTACATGGTCATTCTAGAATAATGTCACATGAAGTAACACGACAAGTCAGAGATAGTTTTTATCACATAAGAAACAGCACTAGTCTTTCTCTTTCAAGAGGAATGAACAAAGATAGTCGGACACAATGTTAGTATCTAGAAATAAGGAGATAAATTTCAAGTTTCCAATGGCATTTTAAAACACTGTAGTGCAAATAGTTTCACCACAGATAATTAACACCAACCAACCATCCATAAATATCTAGTCAACGAAATATTTATTAAGGAATGGGTTCATAATGTGACTAGAACCTGAGAATTTCAGAGAATGGAAATAGTGCTATAGGACAGACATATCTTGCCAGGAAAATAAAACACGATAAGTAATCCTAAAATTCTTAGTTTGCAGATTCATGTTGTAAGTATTATGCTAGCTGCCTGATTATGGTAAGTGGGAAGGGGAAGAGAAAGGGGAGTAAATGGAAGTCAAAGAAAAGTCTTACACTTCACTTTAACTATGAATTAGAGGGCCTTTTCCCACAGAGCTCTCTACAACTAGCAAATGGAGTAATTAGAATTTAATTTATTCTTGCTTCCCTTCCCATTTTTCTAGCGAAGATGCAACTAAAAAGGGCCAGTGGTTCTAATGGATGATGGAAACTGGCACACTGAGAGAAGACACATGATGACAGGGAGTGAGTTGTCACGCCATTTATAGGGTGTTTAGTTCTATGAATTCCCCTTCTGGTATTCCATATGTACATTTAATTTGCATTTAAACTTTCAAAACTTAGCCAAGTTTTCTTAGCTTAAAATGGGAAGACAATATTTAATTTGAAGCATTACCTCTAATTAAAATAAGTCTAAATAGTTGTTATATTCAACACAAAAATGTAACCTTTATACAAAAATTAATAGCTAGCCTAGGGCTTAGAAGAGCAGGTTTATATTAGGGCTAAAGCTGTATAACACAGTATCTAAAAGAAGCTTGAAGCAAGAGGTCTCCAGTGAGCTGGCTAATTATTATATTTTAAGTATCTCTGAAGTTCATTCAAGAAATTGTTACATGCTGCTTAACATATAACTAGTCAATTCATGTCAGAGACCATTTCAACACTCTTCTGAAGAGAAGTGTGATCATGTAGGAATGAAAAGTTAGAGAGACAGAAGGAAAAAAGGACATTAAAAAAAAAAGAATGGCAGGTCCCTCCAATAAGTGCTTTTATAAGTGCTTTTTCTTTCATATACATCATATTTAGGTGACATTGGAGGAAAGTATCATATTAAGAGATGAGAGACTGAAGGTACCAAGGACAGTCATTGGCAGAGTCATGGCAAACCACCACCACTCCTGCCTTGTGTTCAATGCTGTAGTAGACAGTACTGACTTCCCATTCTGGCCCCCACAGAGAGTCACAGAGGTCACCTGTTATATACAAAGTATTCATTACCCCTTTTCCATCACACACGAGTGCACAGGACTACATGCCATATTTCACACTTCTTTGTTTTCTGAATATATTATAGGGTGAACTCATCAACTGCAAGCCATTATTTTGAAGGATCAAGTTACTTCCTTAAAATAACAACTTAAGATCAACAGAGGTGGGCTCACTTTAATACTAGTCTTCGGAAGAGGCAAGCCTCCTTCAGCTGAGGGAAGATGGAGATTATCTGATCTCAGAGCCAAAAATACCATGGAAGCAAGTGCAGGAATCTAAGCAACTCTGCCAGGGGCCCACTGAGAGTTCCAACTAAACTCCGTGGTTCCCGCTGTTGCCCCTTTGGTTTCCTGTACACTTCAATTCTTTCCTGGACATATAAATGATAGTGGCGATATCCTTCAAGAACTCAACACCTGTGAGAGAGTCTCAGTTTTATGGAGAAACAGCTGGCTCTGTAACAGTGATGAGAAGTTTCATTTTACCTGGTTGCATAGGTGTTCTGTCCTAGGCAACAATTACAGTGCGGATTTATGATATGCTATAATTATACAATTTTTTTTTTCAAATTACAGAGAACTAGGAGAGTTGTGTTTTTTTTAAAGTGCTAATTCTCCCACCAACAAGTTACTAACAGGAAACAATTCTAGCAGATAAAATAAGGGAAGGTGAAGTAAACCTCTGGCAAACTGTCTAGTGTCTTGACATTAAAATTAAATCATCACTTCGAACCTGTCCCTGGACTGCTTCTAAGTTCAAGCGTTCCTGACCTTCGGCAGCCGGGGCGCAGTCCCAGCCCGCAGGCGGAGCCCCGCCTCTCACCTTGGCGCCCTCCAGCGGCGCGTCGTGGCGCCGGTGCTTCCTGGCGAGCGCGGGCTCGGCGCCCGCCCGGCCGTGCCTGCCGCTCCCCGCCGTGGCGCCGGCCTTCGGGGAGCCTTCCCCCAGCAGCCGGCAGCCGGCCGGCGCGCTCGGCCCGAAGACGTCGCGGGGGCACCAGGCCTCCGGGGGCGCGGGCTGGTCCCGGGGGGGCACGCCGTCCACGGGGAGCAGGTGGCGGCTCAGCCTGTTGTCGGGGGGCACCGGCGGCGGCCTCTCGGGCGGGGGCGGGGGGTCCCGCAGGGGCGGCGGCGGCGCCGGCAGCGGCTTATCCTGCTTCCTCGCCAGGCAGGGGGAGGCCTGCGGAGACAGGGGCACGGCGGGCACTGAGGCGGGCACTGAGGCGGGCACTGAGGCGGCACAGGGCCAGGCCGCAGCCCTGGCGCAGTCCCACGTCATCTTCCCCAAGCTCACGAGAGCTTTAAAAGTTAATGGAAGACTCACACAAATACATTTCATTAGAAACTGCTGTAGAAAGGAGCATATAAAAGGAAATGTTAAAAGTATAAAGACTGTATGAGAAAAAGCAGAATACCAAAATTATATGGTGATTTTGAAAGGCTGACATTAAAATAATACTGAGTCATTAACTGATTTATTTACACGTTTCTATGACTTAGCAGAGAGAAGAAACCAACATTGTTGTTTTACTTTTTAAAGAGCAACGTGATTTGTAACATCTCTGGAAGACTGAGAGTTGGTTCTGTTATTTTCGTCTTCCCTGCTGCAATATAAAGCAACTGATAAGGGGAAAATTTGCTCTGGTTCTTCATTTTACCAGTTAGTACCAGAATAGTAAAAACTCAGAAATAATATAGCAGCAGCATTTATAGCCCTCACCTGAATTTCGTGGACCCTTAAAATGAAAAAAAAAAAAAAAAATCAGTCTGATTCTTACATGGAAGTATCCTCGAAGGTATATATGCTCCTGAATTGAATCTGTGTATCCCACATAGCATTTACTAGTATATACTTGGTTCATCTGATGAATAATGTGTGCTTTTGAAAAAAATTTATTGATTTTTTTAGAGATAGAGAGAAAGGTGGGTGGGAGTGGGGGGGAATCAGTTTGCTGTTCCACTGGTTTATGCATTTATCGGTTGACTCTTGTCTGTGCCCTGACCAGAGATGGAGCCCACAATCTTTGTGCATCCGGACGATGCTCCAACCACTTGAGCTCCCCCGGCCAGGGCTGATTTGTGCTTTTGCTATTAGAGAGAAAAGGAATGTGTTGTGTGTTTACATAATTCTGCCTAAATAACATCCTAAGAAGTCTTAATATGATCTTAAAACCAAGCTAACTGTAATGTAGAGAAATACTAATAAAATATTGTGTGCCCAACTCATTTTAGACTGTAAAGCATATTACCAAATGGAATATTTTAAATCTTGTATTAAATATGGCAAAATACGTCCTTATCAAATTTTTAAAAAATCCACAGACTGTGCAGAACGAAAATAAACTGTAGGCTTAGGTTTACTGAATTAGAATTATGTCTTTAATATTAAACAGTAATGTAATTACTCTGCAAATATTGTAATTCTTTATAATTAATTGCTTCAGGTATAAAAAGTACATATAATTCCCTCTTCTGAGTCACCCTGAAACATGGGTGATAATTTATCACACCTTAATCCCTTATGCAAATATACTCCTGTCACATTTTTCTTGTCATGACACTATGAAACTGAGTGTAAAATATCATTTGATAAGAATATTTTAATACACATAATGACCTTTTAAATCCATTTTAAAGAAAAACTGTACTTACTCTGCTATTTATTTTAGCAAATCAGGGGGCTGTTACAGACATGTGCTCTCTCTGAATAATTATATAACTTTTACTATAAGAAAGCAAGGAATACGACAGTGGGCTCACCATATGCAAAATGAGAAACCCAGCAAAGCTGTTCAGGAACAATTAAGAGCACAAGAAATATGAGAAATGAAATTTAAAAGAGGCCAACCAAGCAATAACTGTCGTGTAAACTCATTATCTGTTTCTAATGAAGTCGATTTACCTTTGGTGAACCGGTTGGGCTGCCGCACGGAGACCGAACCATGCCTTTGTGAATCAGGTCCAGGCGGGGAGGCACCGGCGGCAGGCTGAGGTGTGGGATCTGCAGAGGGTCCTGCTGTGGCTTTCTTCGCTGTGCAATGGGCGACGACCCTGGGGAGGTGACTGGTGAATTCTGTCTCTCAGTGCACTAGGGCAAAAAAGATAATGATGCTGTTTATTTGATGTGTAAAGTGAAGGCCTTTCCTAAAGAAGACACTTGGTTTTGAGAAGGTGTCTGCCACTGAGCATCTCTTGAAATAAACTCACTCAGTTAACTCTGATTAACAGCTGGAAAGGGCTCATACTGTCCCTCAAGGGCAGTATTAGTAAAGAATAAATGGATAAGTTTCTCCTACATATTGCAGAACGGGCCTGAGAAAAAAGAACAGCAAAAGCGTAGTTTAAAAACATCAAATGCAGATATTGTTTTAGAGGAAAGGAGAAACAATGCAGTAATGGCATGTTGTTCCTGGATATCTATAATATAGAATTTTCTTTGATATTTGATTTAGAGCACATTCTGGAACTTAGAAACCATTTTGTTCCATACAAAATATGTATGAATCCAGTGTATAGTCTACTTTCCTACAAACCAATATAATCAGGCAAGTTTAAAAAAAATGTGTATTTAAAATAAATAGGTTTGAGCGGGTGGGTGGAGGGGGAGAGAGTAACCAAAGAACTTATATGCATATATGCACAACCCAAGGACACAGGCAATGGTGTGGAGAGGGACCAGGGAGGGGGATGCGACGGGGTAGAAGGGGTAAATCGGGAGAAACAGACACATCTGTAATATTTTGAAAAATTAAAAAATAAAATAATAAAATAGGTTTGAGCCCACGTATTTTCTTCCTCGGACTTCATATGGAAAAGGAATTCTCAAATTAAATGTGCCTGTGTTTTTTAATCAATTAACTAAATCTAGAAAAGTCTGTGCTGCTGCTAAAAACATATATTTCTATGTTACTACAGGTTTTCCATTTTGTCTGGTAGATAGCATCAAAAAGCCAATAGAAAGTACTTCTAATTCTATATAGATAATCTTTTCTAATTTGGAAGTTTTTTTTAATTTTTTGTTTTTTGTTCTTTTGTGTGTTTTTTAATGTGAGATAATCTGATTGCTACCTGGTATAAAAGCCATAGTAATTAATCAAATAGCCTCTCTAGGATAAACAACATTCTGTTCTGCAGTATTAGGCAGTTTCCTTTTCAAGACTGTTACTGGCTTTCTGGAGACCTAGGCTTAATTTTTAAACCCACTGCATCAATTTAGCATGCTTTGATATTCATCTGTTTCCTAAGGTTAGTATTTACAAAGAGTTTGAAGCTTGTGGTTAAGCCACTTCTCTCCTAACGTTATTCACCTTTATGAGAGAAGTCAATGTCAACAACTGACAATTTAATTCAAACTCTAGCACCAGTGAGAAAGACTTAGCCATTCTGTCTTTATCTGAGATGGGATAACAGATTTGTGTTCGCATCCACACTGAGTTACGTAAACATTTTTTTCTAATTCACTAAAGTTGGGTTTTGTCTTATGTTTTTCTCATGATTAGACAGGGATTGTTGGTTTATGGAAGGAAGACTTCATGTCAAGTGTCCTCACTATCAATAGGACTGGTCAGTGCTGATGTTGACCTTGATTATTTGGCTGATGTACTAACTGTCAAGGTTCCTTCACTGTAAACTGTAAAGTTACTCTTGTCTCCTCCTTTCCCTACTGTACTCTTTGCAAAGAAGTCATTATGCACAGCCCACACTTAAGGAGTGGGGAGTTATGCCCCCCTTATAAAGGTTTTTAAATAAATTTGAGTGGCTAAACAGAGCTTCCGGACCATAGCTCAGATAGGCCGGGATATTGTCATGACAGTGCTAAACTCTCAAGTCTTTGTCTCTGTCAACTGATGCCAAATAATTTAAAATAGGTCAATACTGCCCAGCTGGAGTGGCTCAGTGGTTGAGCGCCAACCTATGAGCTAGGAGGTCACAGTTCCATTCCCAGTCGGAGCCCACGCCCAGGGTTCAGGCTCGATCCCCGCTGTGGGGCGTGCAGGAGGCTGATCAATGACTCTCTCATCATTGACATTTCTGTCTCTCTCTCCCTCTCCCTTCCTCTCTCTGAAATCAATAAAAACATATTTTTAAAAATAATATAAAAATAAAAAATCAATAAAAACATTTTAAAATAAGTCAATACATTTAGACATAATTTTATGATAATTTTAAGAACCTTTTCTTTTTAGTAATTTCATGATTCTTTTCTATATCTGTTATAAGATAAAATATTTCCAACTGTTACTTAATTGAAAGAGAAAAAGTAGAAACTTTATAGTCATAAACTAATTTGAATGCAGTCAGTGATTCTTAACAAAATAACTATTCTACCCATACAGTCATGGGGTCTTACATGGTCATGAATTTGAACCTTATGGAATTCAACCTATCCAAAAATGACCATAGACAGAACGAAAAGAATTCCTAGTGTAAAGCTGTGTGCATGAGAGTATCACAGAATTTCAGATCAGGAGATGTCGCGGGACATCTAATTCTCCACAATTCCTTTTAGGATAAATTCTAATCTCTCAGAACTGGCAAGATTTAAGTGATAAAAATACCTTGTTGGTCTGGTTATTATCCTTAACAAAAAAGGCTGAAGAAGCAAAGCTATTCACACAATTCCCACCCCAGGCAAAATACACACACCACCACACACACACAATAGCACTTCATTAACTTGGGCATTTGCAGAGAACTGTTTCAGTGCTAGGTGCATACACTGCCGAGGCGAGGCTCCTGAACAGACCTAGGCTCCTCCAAGCACTTTTCTTCCACAACTATCTTCCTGCTTCCCCCACTATCAGACACAGGAAGAATCCTGACAGAGCCAACGGCCCACTACCATCAGAACTTGACTTCCACTTTAACTGATAATCTTTAAGTAGTTACCAAATTCCTAGTATGTTTAAATAATGGGGTGGGTTCTATTTGAGATGGGTGAATTATTAGACATTGAAAGGGTAGAGTGAAAGTCCTCGAGACAGTCATCCAAACCAACGTGTGTGGTGCGACAACTTTGACCTTCTAGATACTCCCAGACAAGCACAGCTCTGGGAATGTAACTGGAAGCAGACGTGCTTAGCACAATTCATGTTGTATTGTAAAGGTGATTACAGACTGTCCTTCTGAAGAACTAATTCCTTTTGAAGCATTCCAGTATCTGTAAGTTGGCTTAGGTGGAATTTTATGGAGGATATACCTGTAAGTAAAGGGATAGGAACGTTTTATCCTCATTGACTATGTGGATTAAATTCACAAATTACTCCTTTTTCTGAGTTCTCTGAAATCAAGGCAAAATTCCCATGTGAGAGTCGATAATTTAGCAATGCCCTTTAGATAAAAAAGCATTATTCTTTGCTTAACACTTAGCTATCTCTACGAACAACTCTGCAATTAGATGACTGAATCTTTGCATAAACTTTCATTGCTGGTAAAATTCAACGCTAACTATGAACATTTGTAAACATTTTTAGTAGATGGTCACATAAACGGTCATTTTTAATTTATTCAAATAATTACCATTTTTATTTCCTTCCTACTTGAAAGTCTAAGGAACAAAGAAGCCTAACACAACACTTCACACCCCAGGCACATAATTAAATTTTTAGATGAGACATTAAAAATTCATGAAATCAAACTTATCAGTTCAACTTACAGAAAAGAATAGACAGCCATTTTCCCCTTCTGAAAATAAAGAGAAGCAAAATAGGTTGATTTAATGTAGCTCCAAATTATTTCTTCTTTAAACTACACCTGTCTTCTATATAATATTTGAATATTTAATGGTCTTTTAAACAACTTTAATTTCTAGAGAATCAGATTTTCCCTGTTATAGGAGGTAGTCATCAGGTGTGACAAAGGGATGTGTCCAGTCGTCTTTAGTCCATGGATTTATATTACTGTCTTCATAGACTCCACAAGCATCCCTCCCAGCCCTTCACTCTGCCGCCTTCTTCCACAGATCTAACCCTCACCCCCAAATCACTGAGGTCACTGATCCTTCCCTGCCTCTGACAGGTGATAAGGGAGTTGCTGGGGAGAAACAACAATGAATTACAGCACTGGGACCAACCCTCGGGTTTGAATTCCTAGACTGTAAGCTGTGCTAACCTCTTACTGATCAGTCCAGTATTCCTCAGAATCACTACCATTTTTATTCTGGCTGGAAGTGCAGATTTAAGACATATACATAAAACATCTTGAGTAGAGGAGTAGGAAATCATTTATTTAAATCTTGAACAATAACAGGTAAGCATTTTGTTGATAGGGATACACTTGATTGGAATGTGAATTTCAAGTGTGGCTGTCAAAACGAAGTTCTCAAACCAACAGGTTATAAAGAGTAAGTTTTAAAAAGGAAACCACACAATTAAGTGTATAATCTGACTTGATATGTACATATTTCCTATATGTAACATTTAAATTTCAGCTAGAACTTTAAATGCCATACACAAATCACCACCCATTGATACTGTTTCCGGTAGGTTACAGAATAAGGTTAATCCATTTTGTGGCGACTTTTTGAGTTAATAAAATTAAAGTGTGATAAAAGTTGCTTTTTATAAAACATTTATTTTTCATTTGGATGATATAGTTAGAAGTACTGACTCTTCTGATGCAGAAGTCCCAGATGCAACCTGTTACACCTCCAGACAAAGCTTGCTCAGTTTCACTACCGGAAGACAACTCTGTTGGAGATATCTTTAAACAAAATGCTCTCACTCTTCCTATTTCCTTTTTTGTCCTTCACAATCCTCTCACTACCAGGCCTAACCAAAGCAATGGTGACAAAATCAAATATCTAAACAAATAGCTATTTCTAGACTAAATTCTTACAATGCATTCAAAAGTCAAACAGAAATGCTGCTTGGAATTTTTGCTATTATTAACAATGACCATTAGCACAAAAATGTAGAATTGAATGTAATATTTTCGTTTTTGGGTACTGATCTAAAGAGTGTCTGAAATATAGAAATAACAAATTAGAGGAAGAAAAGTAGTTTAAGAGTAAGAGTGGCCTCAGGAGCTTAGGAGGATGCATGTTGTCAACTGTTCACCATAATAAATAGTTTTCCTGGCGTGGGCACTCCACTCCTTCTTTTCAATTGTGTTTTCATTTCATTTTTTCCCCTCCTCATTATTAAGAACATAATTTCACTGCATAAAATTCTGGAATTATATAAAAATATAAAGATGTTTTGAAAACATCTATATACAGTCATTGGTGATGGTTCCTAATTACATATACAAGTTTTAATCTACACTGGTTAACATTATAACAAAATAACCTAAACATTCTTCATAAATATAATTTTAAAGGCTGAATTATATGGATATCCCAACATTTACGTAACTATTCCCTTGCTATGAACACTTATGCTGTTTTCAACTTTTCTCAATTATAAAGTGATAACATGTAGATATCTTTGATCATGTACATTTTAATTTTTAAAGACAGAACCTTAGAACGTTTTGAGCCTAGAAAAGTAAGCTCATAACTAGGTAAAAGTTAGGGAAGATTCATAAGGTCCTTTTGATAGTTTGATGGTAAAACCAATTTATTCTTCTACCAGTCATGTGTGATTGTTACCATTGCAAAGACTTAACAAACACAGAGTATATTTAGTTTATAATTTCTGTTTACTTTGATACTTGATCGATATTTTAATGGCCTACTCTGATGTTTAAATTTGAATTTCTTTAACAAATAATTATAAAAAAATTACCACCTTTGTTTGCCATATGTATTTCTTCTCTTGGTTACTGGCTTTTTATGTCCTTTGTCCCACTATCTATCATATTATTTTATTTACCCCTCATTGATTTGTACGAGCATTTTATATATCAGGATAGTAAACCTCTCTATATTATAATTGTTAAAATACTTGTTTTCCCAGTCTAATTTACTTTTCTAATTATTTTATGGTAGAGATTTTACCTCTGCTTTTCTGGTTTTAATCTCCTATTGAATAACTAAAATTTAATTACTATAATAAAAGATCATTAATCAAGGGATTCTTAAAAGGATCCTATCCTTCCTGCCACTGCCTTACATGAATTCCTTTCTTTGTTACTCCTGCATCTTTAGCTACCCACTTCATTAAGTGAGGATGACAAAAGAGAAAGCGATGCAAAAGTGAACTAGTAAAACAGAGGAAATGGGGTGTGGACAGAATTTACTGCACAACATTGAAATTCATTTACACAGAGGTAGCTGCAGCAGCTGGGAAGCAGGGACCGTGCCTTTAAGTCACAGGGCAGCTGATGGGTGTAATTCCTTCATCCTTGTTTTAGGTGACACACAGTTTTCTAGTATTACACTTGCTTTCAGAACTTTAGAATACATTGTCTTTTTTTCATTTCAGCTCCTTTCAAAACACAAAAGCTGGGCACCTGTATTACCAGCGTATTAATCTAAGAATTTTTCGTAAGTTCTTTAATGCTAGTAGCTGATGAGTATGTTTTTAACAAACTGGAATCCTGGTGCTCTAGAGATTTAAATACGACATTTGATTCTTTTATGTCTACCTACTCACCAACTATTCCCAGGCCTCTGCTTCCTGAAAAGCATAAATGCTATTCTTTATTTCGCTGACAAAATTTACAGAATTCTTTAGCATTCACAATGGATGCTAATGACTACCATAAGGAGTAGAGAGACTGAATTTGCAATTTCAACAGAAAATTCTGAGAGAAAAAGTCCAAAAAGTAAAGTAGTCAAAAGCCTGTCTCAGCATGCTCAGCAATTACCAATAATAATCAGGGAATCATTCTATTTTAGTCACTCCTCATTTTATCCACACCTTTTAAAGAGTGGTTTTTCATAAAAGCTTTAATAAGATTCATTATGATGGAAATGGCAAAACATTTGGTAAGAAATTTCAAACCCAGCCAGGCTATTATTAAAAACGGGACAAGAGAAAACCTCACCAATTACTAATAAGATGAGATTTCTGACAATCCCAGAGATAATCAAAGTCAATTTTATGATATTTCTAACAAGATTTTACTTAATGAATTTTCATATCTGAACAAGATAGATACATGTATTATAGGAATGATGAGATGGGCTCTTAGAGGGTCAACATTTCTCTCTAAATGCATGAAAATTAATAAACGGCACTTATAAAACTCATCACAAAAAATATAATATTCTAAGTATATTTTCTTTTCTACTAACTATTGTCTTCATTCTTCTTTTCATAATTTGTGAACTTAACAAAATCTAAAGTCTTTAAAAAACAGCCTTACAGAATGTTATTCAGGAGTTATCCATCACAGAAACATTCACACACATCTATGTGTAACTTACATGATAAGTATACATTATTTATGTTCGTCTGTTTTCTAGTATCTGAACCATTGTCCCTTTTAAATAATAAACAAAAACTTATGTGGGAAATGTAGTATGAGAGCAATACAGTCATTTTCTGCTTATCCAGAAGCCCCAATCTACAGGAATTTAGGGAGAAACGCAAAGCGAAAAAGAAAAGTTCTCCCAACTTATCTATGGATTCAATGCAACCCCAGTCAAAATTCCAGCAAGTTGTTTTATGGATATCATCAAACTGATTCTAAAGTCTCTAGAGACAGAAGACCACAGTAGACAACATGATACTGAAGGAGAGGAATGAAACTGGAGAACTGACACTACCTGACATCAAGACTTACTATAAAACTACAGTAATCAAGACCATGTGGTGTTGGTAACGTAGAGCCAACTACATCAATGCAGCATAACAGAGCCCAGAAATAGACCCATAGAAAAACAGTCAACTGATATTTGATAAAGGAGCAAGGTAATACAATGGAGCAGAGATAGTCTTTTCAACAAATAGTGCTGAATCAACTGGGCATCCTCACGCAAAAGAATGAATCTACACACAGACTATACACTTTCACAAAAATTAGATCAACATGAATCAGAAACCTAAATGCAAAATCATCAAACTCCTAGAAGATAATGAAAGAATATATAGATGACCTTGGGTTTGGTTGGATCACTTTTTAAATGCAACACCAAAGGCATGATTCATGAGATAAATAATTGATGACATCATTAACATCATTTGCTCTCGAAAGACACTATCAAGAAAATAAAGGAAAAGCCACAGATTACAAGAAAATTTCTGTAAAGGACACACATCTAATAAAGGACTTTTATCCAAAAGATACAAAGAACTCTTAAAACTCAACAATAAGAAAACTAACAACTGGATTAAAAAGAGGGCTAAAGACCTTAACAGAAACTTCATCCAAGATACAGAGATGGCAAATAAACATGAGAAAATGCTGCACATCGTATGTCATGAGGAAAATATAAAGCAACAATGAGATACCACTGTACACCTTTTTGGCCAAAATCCAAAACACTGACACCACCGAATGCTGATGAGGATGTGGAGCCACGGGAACTCTCATTGGTTGGTAGTGGGAATGCAAAACAGTTACAGAATCTTTAGAAGGCCGTTTGGTGGTTTCTTACAAACTAAACATACTCTTACCATATAATTCAGTACTCATACTCCTTGGTATTTACCCAAAGGAGTTGAAAACTTTTGTCCACACAAAAACCTGCACACAGATATTTATCAGAATTATTATTAATTGACAAAACTTAGCAGCAACCAAGATATCCTTCAGTAGATAAATGAATAAATAAAATGTGCTACATCCAAACAATGAAATATCATTTAGTACGGAAACAAAATAATCCAAGTCAAGACATGAAAAGCCATGGAGGAATCTTAAATGTATATTAGTAAGTGAAAGAAGCCAATCTGAGAAGGGTATATATCATACAATTCCAACTATATGACATTCTGGAATAGGCAAAACTATAAAGACTGCAAAAAGAGCAATGGTTGCTGGGGACTGGGGTGGAGGGAGATGAAAAGGCAGAACGCAGAAGATGGGGCAGTGAAAATAATCCACATGATACTACAACGGATATGTATCACTATATATTTGTCCAAACTCATACAATGAGCAACACCAAAAGTGAACACTAATGTAAACTATGGGCTATGGATGGTAATGAGATGCCAATATAGACTTGTCAATTATAATGAATGTACCACTTTCGTGGGGGATATTGATAATTGGGCAGCCTATGCATGTACGGGGACAGGAGGTGCATGAGAAATCTCTGCATGGTCCCCTCAATTTTTCTGCCCTAAAAGCTCTAAAACTGCTCTAAAAGTCTTAAAATACAAAAACAACACAGAACAAAACAGATCAAAACCACCACCAACAAAAAGTCCTCTCAATAGGGAGATGGGGGGAATGAAGGAGATGTAGGCACCTTCCTGCTTTTACTAAGAACAAGGATGTGTGTTTGTGTGTAGAGTGAGGTTCACTATTTTAAATTATTCATGTTCCACTAATAAGCTCTGGAATTTTTTAGATACCACAAATTAGAAGTAATGAAGAATAGGAAAGCTGAAGTGTACCTGAAGAAATACTGACTGAATTAAGTCAATAAAATTGCCTATAGAGTCTACTTTAAAGAAGTGCAAACAGCCCCACAAGTGGAATAGCCCCAAGGGCACAGCTCCATTAAAATGTTAAACACTGTTAACTACACTGAGCTATACTGCTTCTCCTTGAAGTGCCTTTTATGAGAAGGACATAAGCTCCAGGTTCCATAACCCTGAAAATTCTTTGAAGTTTCACATTTTACTTTAAACATTTCTATGAATTTTGCATCCTGATCCAAAACCTATGTGATTTTAATTTAAATCTGAGGCTCCCCTCTTTTTGTGCAACCTCCCCTTAAATCTTGTAGCAAAATGTAAGCTTCAAGAAGTGTGTCCTGTTGATTGTAGTGGCTTCTTATACCCTTTGGTTCACTCAGCTGCATAGCCAATTTTGAGAAGTCAGGGAAGGGTGACATATAATTCAGAAATATTTCCATAAAAATGGCTGAGAAACAAGAATATCCTGAGAATTAAAGGAATAAACTTCAGTCGCTGAAAAATGCCCTCATGTGAAACCCCTAATGCTCCAAAATACCAGGTACAGCTGGTTTGAATAAGCAATCACTGTTTAGTTACTACTTTAGAGAATACTTAATCATTTCAATTTACATATGTAGAAAATAGGACTCGTAAGCTCAACTAAACTATTTAGTCCTTCAAATGTAATATCAGTTGACATGTTGGCAACTTCACATTTTCTCTGAGTTTTAAACATAGAAGATGGTTTTCAAGTACATTATTTTAATGTGGCCATGTAATGAAATCATAACCATGTATAGATATTGATACATTTAAAAAAATACAACCAACTGCTTGCTAAGCTAATATAGCCTTGGTGTCTAATTCTTCTTGAAGAATGATAGGTAACAGGATCTAAAAGGAAAAAACAACTTCCAAAAAAATCTAATATTTAATATACAGCAATATTTACTTAGGAGTCTTAAGTAACACTATATTAAAAAAATTTTAATGACAACTAACACCGCCCACTGTGTACCAGCAGCACTGTTCCAGTGGCTCACAGGTTAACTCATCTCAACCCTGAGGCAGGGTTTCACAGACAGGGTCCCTGATGCACAGGGGTAAATAACCAAGGCAAGGCGCACAGACACTAAGCGGCAAAACTAGAACATGAACCCAGGTTTATGAACTCCAGGGACCACAGCTTTAAGGAAAGTACAGTTAGGGACAGTGTCACCACTGAATACTAAGTAAAAACAAAACAGTAACCCTTCTCAACAGCATACTATGTGTCACACCATGCAGGCGTCTGACTGGCATGAGCCAGGAGCGGCCTCTGCCTCCAGGAGCTCACAGTCCGGCGCCGGAGGGAGGAGGGCTCCGTACAAGAGTTAGGTGCTTGCTTCTCCTCAACTACTATATATTCAAACTGTTTTGCGGAATAGATAACAAGTATCTTCAGGGTCTCATAACATCACATAACACTTGGACAAGGCAGTGTTTTGCTTCGTTAATCACATACTAATGCAGAAAATGCTACTATTTTGCACAGAGAGCTCTAAGAAAATCCGTAAACTGAATGCAATTAAATGGCAAACGTGACCCTGTGGCTCTGGACTGCTTACTGTCATCCCTCACTATACCTGTGTGGCACAGTGGGGGAAGTGAGGACGATGGCAGGTGGTTAGAATGATTCTTCCTGGGTGGCGCTGTCCCGGGGGTTGCAGGATGTTTCCCATCTCTGGGCCCGCCCGCTAAATACCAGCAGTTTCCCCCACCCATCAGTCATCCTGAAAACCAAAAACGTCCCCACATATTTCTGAACACAGTCAGGAGGCAGACCTGCCCTAGTGGAGCCTCATGTCCTACACGGTGAATGTCTATTGCTAGTCCTGGTTTTCACCTTGGCTGTTATCTTCGTCATCACTGCTCCAGCACAGGCCCTAGTGCTGTGGCTGGAATCTAAGTCACGTGAAAAAGGCAACACTCTTCTAAAAACACTTCAAAGACCCTGATCTGCACACACAAACTCTTTCCTAAAGACTAGGAATACTATGAACCCTTTCTTTACACTCACTATTATTAGAAAAAGCAAGAATTAGATGATACGTTGTTTTTAATTAGCATTATGTATTTTAAGTGATGACAGCAACATTAGGAGAACATAAATAAAAATAAAAGACAAGTACTTCCCTTGACCTATGGCCACACCCATTGTTATTCTTTTATGGCAATTCATTTAGATTTTAAATACTGTTTTAAAAAAACATAATTTTTAGAACCAAATGAATTAATCCGGGTTCATATACTAGGTCTGTCTGTCAACATTATTATTTTGTATGTAAATCTTTATTTTGCTTGTGATTTTATGTATTTGGTGAATAATACATTCTATGAACGTAATTGCTAAGAACTATTAAGACTGCCCTTTACACACAAGCAAAATGAAACAAAATTCTGACTAGCAGCAGACACCTTTTCTAAGCTCTGATCTCACTGTAGTTAGAGAGGGATGTGATCCTCCCAGTCATGCCCTGGGATTCCTTTGAGGGCTCGCATCGGATCCAATTATCCTAGAAATTCTGACAGATCGAAAACACAGGAAATGGTACAATTTGAAGCAAAACCTAAAATATCTTCTAGTTAAAATCATAAAATAGCCTATATCAAGACAGGCGACCAATACACTGTATTATAGATTTATAAGTTCTATTTGCTTCTGTAAGATTAGCATTAAATATACTTAACTTGTAATAAAACAATCTATACGTTTAGTATGCCACTGTTAATAAACTCCAGTTGTGAGATAGCACCATGGTAACAGGAATGTACAAACAGCTCGATCCTCTGTGACATGATGGAAGCATTACTAATTTTTTGAAAATCTTTTTTATTTATTGACTTTAGAGAGAAGAAAGGAGAGAGAGAAAGAGAAAGAGAAAGAAAGAGAGCGAGCAAGTGCACGAGACACGGACCTGTTCTCTTATTTATGCATTCAGTGGCTGCTTCTGTTGTGTGCCCAGACCAGGGGCTGACCCTGCAACCTTGGCATGTTGGGACAATGCTCTAACTAACTGAGCAACCTGTCCAGGGCAAAGCATTACTAATTTAAAGAATGCAATATGCATAAGAGAGGCAGAAAGATTTCACAATATAATCATCAACCTATTCATAAAAGGAGAGAAAGATGAGTATTTGAAAAAGCAGATAAAAAAATGAATTATTCTGCTGATTAATGACTGACAGTTACTCCTAGAATTCAGGAAATGAAATGGTTTTAAAATGAATGAACAAATGAATGAGGCAACAGAATGAGTATAAAAACATAGAAGAGAAAAATTCCAGTAGAAGAACTATGATGTCAAAAGGACCTTGTGTTTATATATGTTTATCATCTCGGCTGTAAGACAGAACTGGATAAAACCTGTAATATGATGTACTGTACAAATATATTCAGTCTTCAGACTGGAACAGAGATTAAAAAGATATGTAAGACCAGGTCACTACCCTCCAAGAACGAGTGAGCCATGCATGCGTGCGTTTATTATTTCATTTAGTAAATATCACTGAGTGGGTTCAGTGCCAGGGAACACAAAGATAGTGAGACACTGGCCCTAGCCTTACGAATTAACAGTCCTCTAACAGAACTAACAATTCAGTGCTAGCTACTGAAATAGAAGTACATACACGGTGTTATGGGAGCACAAAGTCAGAAATATTTCTGACAGTTATTCAGGAAGAACTGATGCTTATATCTATACTTAAATGTAGGTTTTACTAAATGGCAGCGATTTACAAAATATTATAAAATCCACAAACTGTTTAACTGACTAGAGGCAGATCAGTGCACACAAAGACATTTTATTGAAATATGATTCAACTTAAAAACAAATAATTACAAGTTCTTTAAATGTCTCCAATATCTAACTGCCATAGGAATGTACAGAAATAACTGCTTGTAGTGAAAGCCTATGAAAGGATACTGCTGACTGCCAAATAAACCACTGAGGGACTTTTGGGACAATAATGTCTGAAAGTACCATTCTTTCTTTTGCATAAAAAGGAGATTAATGTAAAAATCTCTCAGGTCCCTTGAAAGCTCACAGGTGTGCCAGGGGGAACAAAACATGTATGGCCGTGACAGTGGGAAAAGATCAGGGAAAACCACTCGAGTCGCCTTCGAGCATTCTGTTCATTTCACGTTACGGGTGATTCCTTTCACTTGTCAGGGCTGCTTCCGAAAGAGAGCTCAGGCTTCCACACACTTCAGTGGAAAACAGGCCGAGACTGTAGCTTTCCTCCAAATCCTACAGGGAAATACTGTTTCCCCCAAGCAGTAAAGATACAAAATTCTTAAAGGAATTACTCTTAAGGCCCCACCCCCCTCCCTGACATAAATCACTGAAAGAAGAAAATCCATTTAGTAAAGAAAACTGAAATGCCTTTTTCCCAGCTGGAAAACATAACCACTTAAGTCACCTGAGCTATTTGAGCTGCTGTATGCTTCTCAAACACTGTTCTGCCATTCCCCATTACTCGTGCATTCAATAAACATTCTTTAAATGCTTAGAGTGCCCTAGACCTGGGGACTGCAGTCTTCTTCTTAAGGGCCAGATATTAAATATTTTAGGCTTTGCAAGCAAAGATGCAAAGTCAGGGAAATTATGTAGGTACTTACAAAATCACTTAAATATATAACCATTTAAAATGTAAAATCGTTCTTGGCTCACAGAAAAACAAACAAAACAGGCCATAGTTTGCTGATTCCACTGCGAGATCACATTCAAATATCCAGACAAAGCTAAGATCATTAGGCTATTAAATCTAAATGAAAGATCTTTTTGCACCAAGACCTAGCTTCTTCCATTAAAAGCCTGCAGGAATGATCTCATAAAGCTCTGTCTAGCAGAATTAGCTCTGGATAACAGATACTTCTATTATACCTACCTTCATTAGATATTTCAATACCTAGAGAAAATGTTCTCTATCTGCAGAGTTTAATATGGTAGCCATGACACAAGTGGCTATTGAGCATTTAAAATATGTCAAGTGTGTCTCAGGAATGAAATTTTAAAATTTTATTAAATTTTAATTATTTTAAATTTACATTTGAATAGCCACATATGTTCTCTGCACCAAGTGATTTCCTACCAGAGAGACAGATGCATATGGCAAGTACAACCTGATGTCATTACACATTATAGTCACTCCACCTACATGGCAAATGGGTTTCATGTTACCTGCCAAATCCTAATGAATTGCAGTGGAGGTCCCACAGGGCTGTGTAAGCCAAGTCTGAAGTCAGCGGGCATGAGTGCCGTGATTGATTAGCCATGTCTGCCCTGAGCCAGGAGGGAGGGGGGCACCTTCACATGGTGGTATTTGTAGGCCCTTTCATACCATTCATTGTCATTTTGCTGACATTGAGAGCACAAAAGTTCTGAGCATAATCTGAATTTCATGTACCTTACTGTACAGAGACTAGCTTGATATCTAGAGTCTAGCTCTCTTGATCATTACATTTCTGGCCTATAAATTACTCGGTTGGCATTCTGGCTCAGTGACTAGTCCCTTGTGAGCCTGGTTACATAAACTCCAACTGGGCAGTAGTATCCATTCTCAGTGAAAGTCAGTTTTATGAGTCAGCAACACTGATAAGCAAAGCACAGATTATGGTAAATGCACAAAGGTAAGTCTTGTGTGACCTCTTAGTACCCAACAGAAGGCTGGCTTCCCTGGGAAGTAAGTAACTTTGTCAGACATTTCTTTTAGACTCCAACAAAGACTATTTTTAATCAGTTTCATCATTTCCAATTTTAGTAATTTTCTTTTTAAAACTCTCCTTCACAGATCGGCTATTGCTAGTCTTAGATAACGCATAGTTCTGTACGGAAGCTCTCACCATCCCTCATTTTGAAGTTTAAAACCAGCAAGAGTGTACTCTGAGTCCGGAGTTCTATGAATTCATCGTCCTGCCAACATCACTTCCATCTGCACCTTCCCATTAATGCCTGAGTCTTCCGTTCCAAAACACGCTCGGCAAGACCCCATTTGTGACAGCAGCATTTCTTCTTCACGTCCACACACCACCCTAATTAGACCCGTGTCTTCTAGTTTTACCTTCCGAACATTGGCCAGCCGAGTCATCATCAGGGACTCCTCTCGGTCGTCGTCGTCGTCCAAGTCCAGCATCGGCATTCCGAA
Source organism: Miniopterus schreibersii (assembly GCF_964146895.1). NCBI lineage: Eukaryota > Metazoa > Chordata > Mammalia > Chiroptera > Miniopteridae > Miniopterus > Miniopterus schreibersii. The sequence goes on along the minus strand of NC_138106.1, from coordinate 60,637,354 downwards.
GGGGTCGATGATGCTGCAGCACCTGGAGCCTTCATCTCTTGGATCAAAGGGGTCCACAATTATGGGCTCTGTTCCTTTTATTTCACAGCGACAGAAGGGGCAGCCCTGGCCATCTGACTCCTGAACAAACACACACAAAAAATGTGCTCATTGGTCTTTGTTCAAATAAAACAGTCCTGGGAGGGGCCAAAGTTTTATAAGTAACAAATCAAGTTGCTAAAAGGTTTTAGGCTAATCAGAGGGGGTGGAGGAAGAGGTAGTGGGAGTAGAACAGAAAGCCTAAATATATGATAAACTTTCAGTATTTCAAATTTCAAAATTTTAAAGAAAAATTTCTTTTAAAAAAAGTTTGATTTGCCAAAAATAAAAGAGCCTAACCTAATTTTCCTGAATGTTCACTTATAATTTTAATGTATCAAAACTTTAATCCTGCAGAAAACTAGAAACTGAATCATGTCCCTCTTTACCAAAAGGCACCAGTGCTAATTAAACATTTATAAAAGAAACAGTTTGACAAAAGTTCACTATAAAGTAATAGTAGCAATTAGAACAATCCATTTTCAAATCCATTCTGGAAAAGTTCCTGGGCATATAACTATGGCAAAATATTGCCATTTTAGTTGCCTTGGTCTTTTAAAATATTGATCTATAAGTAATCGGTGGGGGGAAAATAAAGTATATCTATATTCAGAAGCCATAATCTGTTCCGAGAGCCTGCGTGCTGACACAGCTCACGTGGAATATAACACTATGTGACATAGTAAGCTTCGCCCCTCATCTTTCAAACTAGATGCTTCAGAAAGATCTGTGCAGATATTTTTGGGACAGAAATTTATTTATTGGCAATTATTAAAGGTTTTATTCAAAGTCTCCCAAGTCCATTTTCAAAAGAAACTGCCCTAAAAAGTCACAATTGCCAGGCAAATAAAACAAGACTGTTTTCTTGCCCTGTTGATTATGCTGCCTTAAAAAGATAAATGGCATAGGATATCCACCACCATATTTTTTTGTCTGCATTATACCCTGACTTTAGTAGTGTCATTTAAAAAACAGTAAAAATCATAAAATCATGTAAAGGCAGAAATGAGATGGATTAGAACCATTTTAGAGATGAGACAAGGGATGCAAAGGAAACTGACATCTTTAAGGAAACCATTCAGTATTTAACTCAAAACTGCCCCATGCCCTTGGTGTGATGGGAAACTGGTGATCTAGAGACATGCCCATCAGCAGTAGAGTAACTCTCACTCTCCTCTTGTGGGACAATGACTGAACATCCCTCTGTGGCAGATCCTGTGGTAGGTAGTTTATTCTTTCCCAAGTGTCACTCAGATTAACAAACTGAACATCTACATTGCCACAGAAATTGTCAAAATAAAGGAAAACAAACACTCTTTGGGTTGGTTAATGAAAAGAAATTGCAACATTCCCTTATTTATCTACTGTTACATAATTTGGGAAAGAAACTTGGAATGGTACAATAGTTGAACTAAAGTGCTGGGGAAAAAACAGACATGTTAATACAAAATCCTTTGACATGTATTGCCACACATGCTCAGGTCTGGTGGGCTTCGAGGCATCTTAAATATTTGCTCCACATTTTACGGATGATAAAATGGAGACTTAAATCTTCTATCTTACATTGATATTTTCTAATATGGAAGTAAATATTTAAGCAAAACTAAACCTTTCTCCTATGTTTCAATAATAAGAACATTAAGTTTAAGTGCATATTCAATATATGTTGTCATCTGGATAAAATCCCTATTATAAAAGTCAGAAGGGATCCATATTGTGTCCACTGCTGGAACTGTCTTGTAGATCTTCCTTAGATAATTTCCAAAAGGTAGTTCTAATACATAAGAGCAAGGTGTGAAGAGCTGATGTTCCCTGTGCTCTCACCGTGTGAAGGATGGGAAGCAGTACTCCGGCCCTAAGAGGACCCTTCACTCATTCATACATAAAAATGAAAAAATTACAGCCCAGCTAGTGTGGCTCAGAAGTTCAGTGTCAACACAGAAACTAAGAGCTCACTGGTTCGACTCCTGGTCCGGGCACATGCCCAGGTTATAGGCTCGATCCTCAGCAGGGGGGTGCAGGAGGCAGCCAATCAATGTCTCTCTCTCACTGATGTTTCTATCTCTCCTTCTCCCTTCCCGTCTCTCTGAAATCAGTAAAAAACCTATTACAGAGAATTTTCAACATATACAAAAGCAGAGAGAAAGTGTGATGGATCTGTATGCACCTGTCACCCAGTCTCAGCCATTATTAACTCACACCCGGTCCTGTTTCATCTGTGCTTTTGCTTACTCCCTCCACTCTTGGATTATCTGGAACTGCATCCTACACATTACATAAATTCATCTGTCAATGTTTTAGTATGTGTATCTAAAAATAGAAAATCTTTTAAGACCTAACTACAACACAATTATTACTAAAAATGAGTGCGCTCAGTCTAAAACATTAAAGTCATGAATGTTTGAGTGCACTGCCTAGAAGGTGAGCGCCACCGTGCTCTGCTCCAAAGGCTTCTCGCAGAGCCTCCGGGGTCAGTTTGCGTGTTGCTTCGGTTAAGGGCGACTTCGAGTTCTGTATTCCACTTCCTAATACAGGATGACTGTAAAGGTGACGTGTGGAAAGGGAAGGAGGTGGAAGTCAGTAATAGCACCTGGATGGTACAAGAAAAAGGCTGGGACAGGCTCATCTAAAGCCCAATTTAAATTTTGCTCCATCTCCTATCTGAAATGCAACACAAATTACTGATACGTGTTAGAGTCGCTGTTTTATGTATATATCACAAAGGATGTTTTCTGTTCAGCTTTATCTCTGTTGAGAATATTACTCACTAGATCAGAAAAACAGCTGCAATGTTAATCCTTTTTGATTTGCAAACAGATCACACTAAATGTGTCTTCTTAGCGGTATTTACTGTAATATGACTGCACCCATCACTCTTTCTCTGTAAACTGTCTACAGTCACATGCAAATTAAGGTTCATCATAAATTCTCAAATGCCACCTTGGTGCTCTGCCCTGGTTTCAGTTAGATGGTTGACTGAATACACATGAGGGATGTCTTCAACAGGCATATAACTCATCAGCATTGTGCCTCAGTAACTAAAATAGTGTTTCTGTCAACATATACTTAATGCAAGTTCAAGGAGCATATGTTAAAGGAAGACCAATAACTAACTCCTTTTCTAGCCTCCAACATATTGAAATTCTGAGAATGTTAAGAGGAAGTACTTGGGACTCCACCATTCTAATCGACTCAGATTTCACTTCCTCAAATAAGAAATACTCCCCAAACAAAAGATACAGAAGTTATTGGTGAGTACTATGTTCAACTGAAACTTAACTATGTATATGCTCACAATAAAATAATTCAGATATAGGTCAACCATTAAAAACATAAATCAGCGATTTCCAACCAGTATGCTGCAAGAATTTTTAAAACATGCAGTACCTCACTATGTAGTCAGGGGCTCTGACCTCTTTTCCCTTAGATTGTCAAATTTAAAAATGACAACAGCCAAACAATAGCCGGCTGGTGTGAATGAACAAAAATTATACCTGTCATTGAGTGTGTGTGTAAGATCGGCAAAAAAGGTATTTTTTGATGTGCTGCAGAATTTTAGTGATTAGTTTGTGTGTTCCATAAGATGAAAAAGGTTGAAAATTGCTGTTGTAAGTTAATGATACTGAATAGAAATATAACTTTAGGTAACCTGAGAACAAATCAATGTTGACAGAAAAACAGAAAAAAAATTTAATTACCATTCGTTAATAACACCCTACGCAAAAATCCTAATAAAGATTACCAGAATCGCATTATCATCATGTCAGTCACCTTCCATATTCTTTCTGTTTTAAATATTGTTCAGATGGATATTATCTCTTAAATACCTTCTTTTAATTTTTTTATGACAAACATGTAATACAATTTATCTGCTCTCAGGATGATTATTTGAAGACACACTTTAAGGTCAAACACTTCATCACATACACAATTTACATGGAGGGCCCGAGAGAAAACAAAGGACTTCGTGAGTCTCATATTTGAATGCATTTCATATTTTTACTGTGCATGTGTTTTCTGTATCAGTCTAATTTATATTACCTTGTTATATTTCATGTAGATTTGAAGTTTCCATAAATAATTTTTCTAAACATGGAACAATTAGAAATAAGTAGATAACTAGATACATACATACATACACTGAGAGTAAACTGAGTCCATACTAAGCATTTTCAGAGCATAATATTTCCAACAGAAACTTAGTAACCTCTTGTTAAAATAAATAAAAGAATGAATGAGGATCATTAATAGTAATCTTAGACTAAATAACCCAGAGGGGGAGAGATCTTTGGTTCTGTTGCTCTTTTATGATGGGCAAAGCAGAAGACACTGGTGAATCTAGATGCAGAATTTCTGGTTTTAATTTGGGAGGCCCATGAAAACAGTGAATCAGAAAAGGAGCACAGACTTTCTGAATCAGGTCAACTGCATTGGAATACTTCACCCACCAACTGCAGCTATGTGACACTGGGTAAGCCATTTCATTTTATTCGTAGGGTTTGGGAGAATGTAAATTTTAAGGGACATCTTAAAGACCGAGCAAAATAAAATATTTCAAAGCTTTCCAAAGTGCTATGTAAATTCCAGTTGGTATAATTACTATAAAAAATATTCTCAAGAACAAAGAAATATAGTAAGATAACGAAGGAAACATGTCTTAGCATCTGAAAAAAATTCTTAAGAATTCCATCTTATAATGAAATGAATTTAAAAGCTGGAGGCCTGATCAGGTGGCTCTGTTGGTTAGAGTGTCATCCCAATATGCCAAGGTTTGCATGTTCACTCCCCAGTCAGGGCGCATACAAGAATCAATGAATTAATGCATAAATAAGTGGAATAACAAATTGGTGTTTCTCTCTCCTCTCTCTTTCTCTCTCTTCTTCTCTAAAATCAATAAAAAACAAAATAAAAACTGCAGAATTATAAGTATGTATAAATTAAGAATAATCAGAAATATGAGATATCTTCCTAAAGTAATACTATCAGTTACTAAATTTGAAATGATACTAACTAAAATTCCAGGCACTGTTGTAAGCACTATTCATATAGTAACTCATTTAATCCTAAGAGATAGGTACAATTGTTAATCACATTTTACCAACAAGAAAATTGTGAGTTTACGTAATTTGGGGGAGGTCACACAGCTAAGCAGTACTGAATAAGAAATTACATCCCAGAAGTCTGTTTTAAAATCCTAATCTTTCATCACTACACTATCATTATGTTACACTATAATATCAGAATGCAGTAATTCCTCAATTTTGGATTCAAGGCCTAGGTTAAAATAAAGTTTAAAAATAGTTGCCTACTACTGATCATTCAAAAATGGAAAAAAATTTATTTTGTTCAAGCTGCAAGTTTCAAATTAAAGAAGCTACTATCATCAATAAATATTGTTTGTTCTAATTGAAAAGTTTCTATTTTTAATATGAAGATGCAAAACTTGTCCTAGTAATTATAGTATTCCTTGAGAAAGAGCTTTTCTTTCGAAAAATTTGTTGCTAGAATCCAATTTAAAACCTTAATGCATGAAGTTTATGAGAGTTTGCATTCTGAAGACATTTTATTCAATGGAGCAAACTTTTAAAACACCTATTATTAAAGGCCCTTGTTAGAGCCCACGGAAAAGGTTTCCCAAGTGCATCTGCTATTGTGCAGCAAGCACATCACAATACAGTGAGCGTCTATTCAGTGTAGTCACTAGATTCAGAGACGAGCTTTTGGCCTGCCAGATTTTATTTTTTCATACCTGTCTCATCCCTTTCATTCCTGTCATCTGTAGAATCATGAACTGGAGGTAGTTCATGATATCATTATAACATTTTTGGACAACTCAAGTAGCCCCTACATTATGCCCAAAGTGAAAAAGGAGCTCGCTCCAACATTTTATTGCATTCAAAAAGACACAGCTTGTAACCAAGACATACGTACCAACTTATAACAGGCAGATATCATTTATAGTGCCAGGGTTACAAAATTTCACTGAGGCTAAAAAGTGGTTGCTCTTGAAGGAGGATATGGCAAAAGATTATTATTATATCTATTTTTAAAATATATCTTTATTGATTTCAGAGATGAAGGAAGGAAGGAAGAAGGAGAGGGAGGGGGAGGGGGAGAGGGAGAGGGAGGGGGAGGGGGAGGGGGAGGGGGAGGGGGAGAGAGAGAGAGAGAGGGAGAGGGAGAGAGAGGGCGAGAGAGAGAAACATCAATGATGCCAGTCATTGATCGGCTGCCTCCTGCACGCCCCCGACTGGGGATCGAGCCCACAGCCTGGGCATGTGCCCTGACCAGGAATCAAACCAGGATCTCCGGGATCCTAGGTTGATGCTCAACCGCTGAGCCATGCTGGCCAGGCGAAAGAGTATTTCTTTTTTGTTTTTTTTTAAATATATCTTTATTGATTTCAGAGAGAGGAAAGGAGAGGGAGAGAGAGAGAGAGAAATATCAATGATGAGAGAGCCACTGATCGAGCCCGCAACCCGGGCATGTGCCCTGACCGGGAATCGAACCCTGATCGCCTGGATCCTAGGTCGATGCTCAACCGCTGAGCCACGCCTGGCCGGGCAAGAGTATTTCTTATTGACTTAAACGTAATGGTGTTGGCTACTCGCCTCTCCTAGAGAACCACACATTTTTCTTCCTCTGATAATTTATGGATGTCTAAATACAGGACACCCATAAATCTTTTAAATCACACGTCATATTAAAATCAGTGTGTGCTGATTTTCATCTACTGGCTTTTTTGTGAATTACTATTTTGAACACTCTTATATCTTTCCTTTAAATTATTCTGAAAAAGTATACCAAAGGAATAATTACAGGAAAAAACTAATTTTACTTTTAATTGAATTAAAGTTCTTAGCAGTAATGCAAAACAAGGCTGCAAATCCAACTGAAACACAAGTGTATCCATTTTTGTTTTGAAAGCAACATTTGAGGAACATGGGTTAGAGTTTGTGCCATTCATGAGCTCAGAAGCCATGTTCTAGATTCTGGAAAAAACACAGAATGAAAAAAGTTCCTTACTTTACACTCTATGTGGTAACCCTGCAATATCACTGATGCATAATACACTACTATGGCAAGGAAGATGTGGAGGAATTTGGGGTGAGGAACAAGGTTTTGTTAAAATCCGTGGCATAGTGTGGGGGTGAAAGGAAACCCTCCAAGTTTTACTGCCTCAGGTAACAAAAAAATGCCACACCCAGCATGATATTGTTTCAAAGAATGCCTCTAGAGGCAATTATTCAACTTATTTAGTATTCTGTGCAAACTGTGCCTTGCTTATTCAATTTATTAAATAACACAGATGTTTCAGAAGGAAAAAAGTATCTGACACCTCTTCAGAGGCATGACTAATGGGCCATTATGACAGCAATTAAAGAGTAACCGCTCGAAGCCTGTAACAACTGACACTACTGCTGTGCCTTTCTTAGGGTTTCTGTTAATTACATAAAATTTAAGTCTCCAATGAATTTCAATTAAAGCAAAGTAGGGCATCAAATGGAAAGAAAAGCTGGTGAAGAATGACTTGCTAAAAGTTCACACAGGCATAATGTTTTATAGTCAGGGTTTAATCTTTCCTATTGGACTCTGACTGATTTATCAGAGCTTCTTGGCAGACATGCAGCCTTTAAAATCCTTTCTCTATCAGCATGCCCAACCAAGGTAATAGAAAGTAACAAAAAATATCTCAGATTCATAATTAAATTTGAAGGATAACAGGATGTTCATTTCAAGTAATTATTAATAGCATGCCTCTTTATAAAACTTACAGATTTCATTTTAACTTCTTGAGGCTAGGGGCTGTTTCTTAATGTTCTTAGCTCAGATATTAGCACAGAACTTGGGACACAGCAACTGCTAAAGGAATGTTTCCTAAATAAATAAATGAATAAGTGAATGACTAGATTTGAGATCTTGCAGAATGATGCATGAAACAATTCATGTCTGCTCCTACCAAACCAGTTAGGAGAAGCAAAATAACAAAATTATTCCTGTGCATAATTAAGTTTAAAACCTAACTTTTTCTCCACAGGAAAAAAATCAAATAAGCATATAGAACAAAAGTGCTGGCTTTAAAGTCAGAAAATATGGACTCTAGCCCTGTACCATTTCGAATGAGAAAGTTGCAAAAGAGACATATTTTAACGACATGTACACATAACCAGAGACTTAATACTCATACATTTTCCTTTACATCTGTAGTTTAGATAGTGTTTGACAATATATTGCAAAACTATAGAAATGTTCAACAATTGTGTTCTTATATTAACCATCAATTAGGTTAAGTCCAATGAGCAGCTTTGAGGCTACAATGTGAGGATTTTAGCATAGCTAATGCTTTTCAACTGGATTAATTTTATGACTTATTTTTATTCAATAATGGGGGTATTTTGCAATCACATGTTTAATGATTGTCAAACACTGCTGTTCAAACAACAATATGAAAGCTGCCAAAACAGGATTTGTTGGTTAGCAGAAAGCACCAGTGTGAAATCTAAGACATTACAAGGGCTTTTCACAATTAATCTACACTATAAATGTCTTTTTATTTAATGTAATCTTAGCTCTCCTTTCCTTTACATATCCTCTAGCACGCAGTCATAAGAATTTACTAACTCCCAGTGTGCAGGTGGGTAGCACACTTGCTCAGTGAGGGACTGTGAAGGAGGTAAAGCAATCCACATCTAGAGAAGACACAGGTAGATATGTAAATATTTACAATATGAATACAATGAAGTAAGAGCTTATGGGAACATACATCAGAAAAGTGTTTATTCATCACTAACTGTCCTGGGTGGGAAGAATTAAAAACTAATGCTGAAACAATTCCTTAGCATATTTTTCATTAATCCATATGCAAAATTCTATGATCAGATTAAGTAAGATCTTAATAACTTTAACCACTAGTGCCCTGAGTGTGATTTCATCTGATTATTATTTCAACCCCTGCATACTTTTGAATTTGTCACTTTTTGTTACTGCTCTACTTAGTAAACCACTACTTTATTACTACTTTCTTACACAGCTTCTCCTAAAATTTTGCTCAGACTGTTTTCGGTGCTTGGCAATGTCCTCAGTTTCTGAAAGTAAAACTGAGAAGTACTTCAGAGTAAAACAGAAACACCGAATGTTAAATTATGGGTATGACTGGGTGTATCCTCATATAAGCGCACTAGACCAACATCAAAAATCATTAAGTGAAGCAAGGAACTGATCAGTGACTAGCAGGGGGAACTGCACCATCTGCAGAACGCACAGTAATACACAGGAACGGGCCACGGCCTACAGGGCGAAGAGTAACACAAGGCCAGTGCCAGCTGGGAATAGTCCCGTGTCCCCTGCACACGATATACCTACGGCAAATAGTTCGCAAACTTACTAAATAAAATATATAGTATTGGTGCTGAAATTTTAAAAGATGTATTTCTTTCAAGAAGTATACAGGAAGTAAAATAAAATCTTTTTTTGGTCCGTTTTATATCCAGCCATACTCTTTTATTCACCCGAGGCCACAGGTAGACAGCTATTTTGTACATTTTAAACAATAATCTTTATGAATTGAAGGTATCTGCCAAACTAATGGGAGCTGAGGTCACAAAGATACCAGGAGTTAGGAACGGCTCTGAAAAACCTCACTCAATTGTAATTAATTTCTTAGTTCTTCCTCTTTTTCTCCATCCATTTCTTAAATATCCCCAAAGGAAGAAGAAGCCTCTTTCTATAAGATTGCAAACAGGAGAAAACCATTATATTTTATTGCCAAGTGAAGAGCTCATCAGGCATCAAGGACCCCCAGTCTGCATTGCCCTCCCTGACCCAAGGCCACCCTTCCCCAGGCAAGCGGAGGCTGGGCGGAGAGAAGATCCAGGACCCAGAGGGCTCAGGAACAGGGGAGGGGTGCCAATCACATACGCAACTGCAATTTTTCAAAAAGGCTTGACATTTAATTATGTCCTTTCTAACTAAACCCCATCAACAACACTCACTTCAACACTGGCAGTGTTAAACAGCAGTTAAAAAATGGCCTGATCAAAATATTCTGAGAATCCTCCAAATACTCAAAATTGGAAATCTGTCCAAAGATCCGTTTTGAAATCTCACCCTTTATTACAGATAGATAAGTATAAGAAAGCCCTTGGGGAAACCAGTTGTTCTCTAGGTCTTACTCAAAACATTAAATCAATTTATACATTGAACATCTGCCTAGAGAGGGGAAGGTAGTTTATCTTCATTCTGCTTCTGTAATCTAAAAACTTTAATTTTAGATTAAATTAGTCCCCCGTTTCTGTGGGGACTATGAGTATTTGGGAGATGTTTCCTGTCTGATTTTCCCATATTAGCCTCACAGAGCAACCACAGACATACATGAGATGTGAGCCACACCTCCTCAGGAGAAGCAGGATGGTTGAAACATCAACATATGATTTATGTACTGGAGTTTACTCTGCTTTAGAATCTGATCTACAGTAAATCCTGTAAATGTAGTTAATTGGTAATATGCATAAGTGACTTTTTGAAATCAACAGTGTTATAGAAGAACTACTTGTGACTAATATAAAGTTATATATGTAAAAGAAACAAAATATAAAACAAAGCAATAAAATCAAATTAAATAAAAGAAACTCAAACACATGAGATATTTTTAAACAACTATTCAAACAAAGCACTCATCAGTATTATTTCCTGAATCAAGACAAAAAAAAACTGAAAAGACAGTGATAGGGAATATAAGGAAGATATTCACACTGCTAATTAAAGCTTAATTATTTTATACCTGCCACGCTGTAAGGCAAGAGGTGCACATCAAATGCCCACAAGGCTCAATCTTGACATCTTTATCATTCTCAGCACAGATTTTACAGAGCTGGAAAGTGGAGCCCATTTCACAATATAATTCATATTGTTCCTGGAATTTGGGGGGGAAAAAGTAATGTTAATGTATTTCTTGCATAAATTGTTAATACTGAATTTTCTCAAATACCATGACTTACAGTACATTCCCACACTTGATCCTGTCAGGATTATGTTGCCATTTGAAACATGTTTTAAATTGATAATGATGATTTGGTCTATAAAATATGTTTTTGAAAAATTTACGCTTTCATCAGCAGTTGTATAAGCTCCTTTACTACTTTGGATTATTTAATGCTTTGTACTATTCCTTTAGGACGGGACTTGCAAGAGTCATAGTGACACAAAAGAACAAACTTATGGTTGTAAAAAGCAATATAATTAATTTTATTTTCTTTGTAAATGCCACATACTCATCTAATTTTATTGGCAAATTACAAAAGTATATGAATAAACAGATTCTGGCTGAACATTAAATTTTATTTCTTAGATACCTATAGAAATTCCAGAATGGGAGAAAAGCATTTGCCACGCCATTCCAGCCCACATTTATCGTGTTATATAATCTCCAAAGCATAATAAGATATATTAAATTTTAAAAAATTTGAGGCTCAATAAGTTTAAATTTTCCTCAAATTCTGTATTAAATCTCTAACTAAATCGCATACTCTTTTCCCAATCCTAATCACTTCAGCAACCAAAAATTGTCTTATCAAAACTCCTTCTCTTGATTTACTATAGTTTAGAACCTTCTGACATGGTAAAATTTTCATTGTTCAAATACTGAAAAGATCTGTCACAAAGGAGATAGAAATATACTGGTGAATGTAAGGAAAATACCAAAAGAAAATAAATAAAATAAGTGCTATTTAATAAGGATACACAAAAAAAGAATTATAGAGATAAAATTTGTTTAAATAAGACAATGTTCTAATCTAGAAGGTGCCCATGTACCTGGTACTGGGTATGATAAATAAATGACAATACTTAATCCCTAACCTACTAAAAGATCTTACAGTCTTGGTGAGAAAAAAAATACATATATATACACATAATAGATACACATATATACACATACACATCCATATGTAAGTTATCTCTACCATAATGGGTGTATGTATGACTATATAAATAATTTTTTAAAAATAATTTAAGGAAAAAGACGAGAGAATGGATAAAGATGGAAAAAAATAAATAAATCTAAAGTAACTCCCCAAAACTATGAATTACTGGAGTCCCTAAAATAATAGGCAGCCCAGCTGGGCGTGGCTCAGTGGCTGAGCGTCGACCTAGGATCCAGGAGATCAGGGTTCGATTCCCGGTCAGGGCACATGATCTCGATCAATGACTCTCTCATCATTGATGTTTCTATCTCTCTCTCTCTCCCTCTCTTTTCCTCTCTCTGAAATCAATAAAGATATATTTTAAAAAATAAAATAAAAAATAAAATAATAGGCAAATACTTACATTGGTTATGACAAAGGACCAATTTGCAATTATAAAAAAAATTACCATAAGCTAAAAACCTAGATGAAGAATTTAATACAATGTAAGGGGTAAGATAGTCAAATATTTATGAGTCATTTAAGGGAATGATACCTGAATAGGTATTTTTAAACAACGGTTTTATAAAAAGGAATTTTATAAAATAAAAATTTTGTATATTTAAATATTGTATACCAGAGAATCACTACATAATTTAAAAACTGGAAATCATATATTAAATTTTAAAACTGCCCACAAACTGTACATATGTCAACAAGTGTGTTTCACATAATAATCAAGACCACTGGGACTAAAATCTAAAGAATTAGAAATAAACTAAAAAATTATCTATTGTCTTCCCCCAAACCTATAATTTGTTTTTTATTAGATTTTCATTTATTATACACATCACAAAAATGTTACAGGATATTTTAAAACTAGATTATATGGAAAATGATTCTTTAATTTTTTCCCAGATTCCCTAAATGTTTTTACTTCCTCAGTTAAAAACACTGTTACCACTTTAGTGTTTCTTAATTTTTATTTTTTAAAAGTATATTCATTCCTGGCCAGTGTTGCTCCGTGTTTAGAGCGTCAGCACAAGCACCAAAGGGTTGCGGATTCGGTTCCAGGTCAAGGGCAAGTACCTGGTTTTCAGGCTCCAGCCCCAGCCCTGGTTGGGGCGTGTGCGGGAGGCAACCAATTGATGTGTCTCTCTCACACTGATGTTTCTCTCTCTCCCCCCCTCTAAAAATCAATGGGGGAAAAAATATCCTCAGATGAGGATTAACAACAACAAAAAAGTATATTCGTATGTTCATATGTGGTGATTTCTTTATTTACAGAAATTAAACTTACATAATGTAATTTTACAAAATGAAATGTTACATAATTGAGCTTCCCATAGATGGAACATTTTTGCATAAAATGCAGAGGTGCCCATGTGAGTATGTAGAGCTACCATCCTCCTGCTAATGACTTTACAGTATGATACAGTACAGGTATAATACTTTTTTAACCTATGATAGAATATTTCAGTATTTTGTAAGTTTTCATTTTTATGAAAAATGCTAAAGTGAACACCCATGGTATAGATCTTTGTGTGTATATGCAAGTGATTTATATATGGAATCTAGAGTCAAAGACATTTTTATTTAGATTTTGATTATTACTGAATATCACCCTCAAGAGAGGCTTTGCCCAGTTATACTCCCACTCAATCTATGAGGCTGCCACAATGGATTTATAAGAATATAATTATTATCTTCAATACGCTTCACTTATTCATTCCAACTCTAAAAGCTAATGCCTATAATTATCCTGATCTGCTATGGGGTTTCCTAAACCTATGGCTTGGTCATATTTGTCTACCTACCTATAGATTTGCCTATCAATCTCCCCAAATAACTAACAAAATTATATTGGAAGCAAGAAGATTAACAGCAAAAATCTTTACTCAAAAAAATGGAAAAAGTAATGTATTTTCCTTTCAAATACCCTTAGAATTTCCTTATGTATCTTCTGCATTAAGTACCTTTACATGATTCTGGCTCTAGAATAAGTAGAGAATCTTATTTATGTCAAAAGCATTCTAGATACTTATTAATTATAAATACATTTGCACAAATTGTCCTTACCTGTGTAACTTTTATATGATCATGGGGTGTAGGTTCACATAATCCAGTTAAATCAGGATTATAACTCCTTCCATCGGGATAAAGGTAGCTGGATTATAAACAGAATTGTTATTACTAGAAACATATGTTTTAATTGCAGTTAGGTTATTTAATCAAATTCTTCTATATTCAAACACACATTTGTATATTTCCTTTTTATGTAACTTATATCAAGAACCTATTCTATCACTAATGCCATAATATTATAAGTTCTTTTTAAAACATTTAAAATCTAGAAATAATTTTCATATATGAAATGTATAATGAATAGGGACTCAGCCAATAAGCAACCATTTTCAAATAAATAACCTAACAGACATATACTAAAGATAAGTTAAAAATTTATTTTACTGGTCTCTCATGTTCTATTCCAGTCTACTTTGAATATATATATTTTTACAATTATTACATCTTTCATTTGAAGCACAGTTAATGTTAAAGGTATTTTACACAAATATATTTAACACCACAAAGAGAAAAACAGAATTAAATATTTCTCCCAAATGTTATTCAAACATTTGTATAGTGTTCTCATTTCTCTAGTTTCCCACTCTCTTTTTTTCCATCTCACTTTCTACTCACCCAACACAAGTTTAAAGAAATTAGAAAGTGTTATAAGTCCATCCTTCATTTACTTCAAATCAAGCTACAAACACAATGATTTATAAACATAAGGTTCATTATTAGAGAGAACTGAAATAAGAACTAACTCTCTAAAGTTATAGTAATGATGCCATCTTGCTGTGCTAAAAGAGTTTTTAGTAAGAAACTTATTAAAATGAAGTTTATTGTGTTGGTAAATACCTATTTAAAAATTTTTTTAACGGCAGTATTACTGTTGGATTTTGTCAACTCATTAAGTTATGGTTAATTTTGTTCAATATCTTTCTGTTCTAGACGGCTTAAATGAAAAATTAAGAATATACTATTACAATGGTGAATACTTTAAAGGGCGAACTATTAAAATTATTCTGTGAAGTAACAAAAACCATTTATCCTTAAATGAAGAGTCTATAAATATGTTAGTGTTAACTTTGAGAACAGACAATTCTCAAATGGTAAGGAACAAATCAATGAGATAATTTTTTTAAGATTTAGGAAAAGGAGTTGACTACATCTGAATATGATATAAATGTATAGTTCATTATGGGGATGGGATAAAATTCTACAAATATTAAATGAGGAGTGATAAGCAAAAGTTGATAAGTAAGTTTCTTTTTATACCCTGAAGTGTCCAATTTTAAAAATTATTATGTAAATTTTGATCACCACACTTCAAAAAAACATGTAGAAATTCTAGGAAGAAGTCAGAAATGAAAATTTACAAATATGACAATAAGACTGTTAGAGAAAAAGTTAAAGGTTCTCTTTATTTAGTGTATAAAGGGCAATTCAATTATAATTGTCCTCAGTAAACCAGGGTGAAAGACAGTGAAGGAGGAAAGCATCTTGGCTGGTTATCAAAATAAATTTATCACCTATGTAATACAATATTGGATTAAATATCAGGAAGAACTGCTGACCCTGATGATAGCTGGACTAGACAGGTGATTTCCCTTCTGTGCTTTTACTGATCTTAAAACGAAAAATGATCTAATATAGTATCTATTTTAATATAACCTAAAAATCTGATCTGCTTATCAGATTAAAATTCCATCTGATCTGTTTTTAACATAATTTACCCTAAAGTACAAATTCAATTCTTCACACTTCCCTGACGATGTGTATGTATGTGTGTTTGTGTAAATATTAAGTTAATTTATGTAGGTGTTCAGAAGCTACACTACTGATTACAAATCAGTGTTATTTTTATTGACTTTTGAAAAATAGATGGAAGGCATTGTAATAATATAAATAACTATATCAAATTACAGATTTGCCCACTCATAACCTCTATTTATAAATTAAAACTTTAAGGCACATTTTCTTAAAAACAAAAATCCTGCAATCATAGTGATTCAAAGCTACACATATGAATCTCTACTGCACTAGAGGAAAAGTATAACTGGGAACAGCAAATTTATCATAATTAAGAGAAAAAAAGAGAAGAGCACAGTACCACAGTTTACCATACAATTCTCCTGTAAGGATTTCTAGAAAGCTCACAACTATAAGAAAATGCACTTTTTCTTTACATAGATCCCATCACTTTTTTTTTGGCGATTATTTCTGGAAAGGTAAAACTTAAATCATTTGCTCTTTCCTGACTCTGGCAGACGTCCTCCTGCTCGGTTTCTATCACATTCCACGCTGCAGCAGGTGGAATCACCTGTCTCCAAGTTACTCAATAAGGCAAAGGGCAACAAAAAGTCAGTGTGGTGAAGAAACACTGAAAATATAACAAAAGAAGTGGAACGGGACTAAAATGAATGAGAGCTGTGTTTACTATGAAGGGGCTTATCAGGCTGCCTCAAATTTGTGGGTAGGCTAAAGTAGGTTTACAGTTATTCGTATGGAAAATACAGTAACTAATGAATAATAACACAATAATAAACTGCTTCCCATGTTCACAACTGTAAACCTACTTTTGCCCACCCCTGTGTGTGTGTATAGTTTTATACCTATTTTAAAACAACTTTTAAGTTGCAACTTATTTTCCTTTAAAAGATATAAACTAGTCATTTCATGTTGGAATTTATTTGCTATAACATATAGGTAAAATTCAAATAACTAGGATACCTTACAATAACTATTTTAGATTAGGAGATAAACAATAAAAATGAAGGAGAATCTATTTCTTAGTCTTGAAATAAAAACCAAGCAACCATGTCACCAGCCTCACTATCCATTTTCTCCATCTCAGAGCAGCCTGCACTTTTCACATTTGTGAATGTTCCCTGACACCCATTTCTCATACTCACAATCCTTCCCTGCTGCCATCAATCAGGGCTTGAAATAAGGGCTTGTTATGAGGTATGGTCTGTAAGATATTGCCATCCCCTGTCACATAGCCGATGGCCCACTGTCCCAATCTAGTGCAGCTTAACCGGAAAATGTAGCTGTAAAACACGAGGAAATTGTTTAATCACATTCAAAATGTATATAAGCACTATACAATTTGTTAATTTTTTAAAGCTAAAGAATAAACAGAATTATTTAGAATTCCTGATATAAATTTATTTCTTCTAAATTATTTTAACACTGTTGTACTCCTCCATGTACTGAACCGTAACAGAAGCAACGATCATTTTCCCTTAAATGTCGTCAGAGTTATATGAGAAAATAATTGACGTTGTAGACTATCAAGTGATTTATTGCCATTGCCATGGTGCCCTGGCTGGTGTTTCTCAGTGGTCAGAGCGCTGTCCTGTGTACCAAAGGGCTGTGTGTTCAGTTCCCGGTCAGGGCATATACCCAGGTTGCAGGTTTGATCCCTGGTCAGGGCGCATAGGGGAGGCAACCAATCAGTGTTTCTTTCGCTCTCCCCATCTCCCTTCTTCTCTCTCTAGAATCAATAAAGAAAACATATCTTCAGGTAAGGATTAAAAACAAAGAAGTGCTAGTGGTAAGAACCAGCTAGGACAAATCACTTTTGGAAAGTAAAAATAAAACAGGTAAGTAAAAATTTAATTTGTCCATCTTGGACATAAATTGAGCCAGTTTCTACTGTGGAATTCAATATGTAATTTTATAACTTAAAAAGTATGCAGTTTGGGTTAATAAGTTGTATTAATAATTAAAAATAACACTTTTTCTTTTGAATATTCCAGCCATACTATCTTTAAATAAGAGCTCTAAAGAGCTGACCTAGAAATATTAAGAACCTCACTCTGGTTACAGAGCCTTTGAAAATAAATTCTCAATAAAGTTTAAAAACATTCTCTTAGCCTGAAAACAGAAAATCAACTTTTCAATTATTGGCATCCTAATCAGATAAAAAAAAATCCCACACAGACTAATGCCTGCCTGTTGGATCCCAAATAAAGCACAACCTGAGGAACCCAACATCCCTGGAAAAGGCCCAACTATTTTCTTTACCATAAAGACAAAGAGATGGCCTTCCAAGACAAAGGGCCAGTTAAACAGACATATTTTATAAAACAAATCTGTATCAAAATTATTTGATTTGTGCATTAAGAGAGTTTTCCTAAACACATCTGCAAAGCCCCACCATACCTGACTTACTATAATTTACCACAGCTACACATTTCATCTTTAACTACCTAAAACTAAGTAGAATAAATTGCTTCAGGGCAAGTTGTGAAGAAAAGGAAGGCATCTTTTCAGAGAGCAATATCTTTTTATTAAGAAAACTATTCCAATAGTGATGAGACCCGGCTTTTGCTTCCAACACTGTCATTAACTTTCTCTGGATCTTGAAAAAGAGAACATAAGAGGGACTCAGTTTCCTTATTATATTTATAGAACCGAACAAGGTAATTTCCCAAATAACTTGTGTTAAATTGGTTTAACAAAGATTGCATGATCCCAACCATATCACATTTTTCAAAGCATACTCCAAGAACAAAAATATTTTGATGCCAATCTAGACAGTAAAAATTATGGAAAATCCCAGGTTAGATTCTTGGATGAAACAAAATGACTCATCTAAGCCACTGTCCATGTGCAAAATATCTGACCTGCTCTCATGGTCCCAATGAGAACCAGCTCTCCTTAACCTTAACAGAAGACCAGAACGTGAGGTACACTGTTTTCTGCACCCCAACCTTCTTTTTACATACCATACAGATTGTCAAATATAAAAAAAGGGGGAATTTTTCATTACAGCAAAGAAGAAAGGAATCAACAACATTGGCTTGTGCTTGAAAAGACTTTGTTAAAAGACAAGCACCATTTACACTACAAATCAAATAAAAATATTGGAAGAAAAAGGTAGACTTAAAAAAACACACACATCAAATTCCTTCCTAAAATGAAATGGCCTCTATGTGAAAATCAGCACACTCATGGACATAAAAATGGTGTCTCCTTACTAAAATGTGAGTGTGTGCAGACAGGTCTGCCAATACTGCCGTACCCAGCACGCCACCTGCCAGGGCACCAATGGCTAGTATATGCCTAATGCATTTCTAGATAAGTTGTGGGGAAATGCATTAATCAGGGAGCAGACATTTTCTGATGCCAGATTTGCCATTAACAAAGTGTGATTTCTTGGGCAAAGTGAGAGGGGCTGGCCAAACAGCCAACCTCTGTGCATCTCATTCAGTTTATCATCTGGAAGATAAACCAATTCTGTGGCTGTAAAGCAACGCGAGGTATAATGGAAGAAGTTCTTATGGATATGAAACTAGCTTGGTTTACAACAATGGGTTTATATATGTTCATGTACTTATATGTGTTTATATGTACATATGTATTTATCACAGGGCCAAGCTGAATGTCTTGAAAAATAATTTTTATAAGAACATGAATCTGATATTCAAATATACACATACAATTTTATACATAAACACAGGTGTCATGAAAACAGTCAGTATGCTATATCCTACTCCAACTTGAAAATCAGAACTCTGAGACCAAATGAACCTCCAAGTTCATCAAATTACACCACATTTTCTTTCACTTTATGACACTAAGTTTCAGAACAAGAGCAATGTATCATTTTAAAGGATTCACTTAAGAAGCACTGTTTTGGTCTATTAGCTTTCCCCTCCCTCCACCCCCATGGGCGTTACTGATTTATTTAGGAATGAATCATAAAGGACTTTCATCTTTATTACACCACAGAATGTGACTGCTGAAAAGTCCTACCTTCCAGGTTTGGTGCTGTACTTCTGCAGGCGTGCCTTCACTTCATCATAGGTGAGAAACGCCATGTAACCAGGATGTGTTACAGCCAAGAAATTCCAATTCCGCAGAATAGAGCCCCAAGGCTAAAAATATAAATGAAACATATTAACTACATAACATCATGTATACCAACCCATCACTTAAATACACTTCCTGAAATTCTCCTGTATATTTTCAAGGTGAATATGAGCTTATGTGGCTTAGGCTAACTTTTATTATCTAACAGTAAACATGCAAAAACTTTATCTTTTTGGAAAAATATAATTAGGCAGAAAACATTTCCTAGGAATAGAAAACAGAACAAAAAGGAAAACTAGATAATCTCTTTCTACAAATATTCCCAACAGTGCACCTGTGATCATTTTAAAACCTGAACCACATCACTCTTCTGTTCAAAGCCCTCCTACTAAGTAAAAGGCAAAGTCCTCGGGAATGGCCTCGACGGGCCTTGCAGCATTCGTCCCCAACTCCCTTTCTCCAGCACCTGCGGTGCATCCCCGCCTTCTGCCTCTTCTCCAGGCACGCTGGCCCCTCTGCTGTGGGCTTGAACACAACTGCACTCTCTCGCCTCGGAGCCTTTGCATTTGCCGATTCCTTTACCGGAATCCTTTCTCGAAATACCGTGATTCCTTTCTCCAAATGTCGCTTCCACAACAGAGCCTTCTCAGAGCACCATACTTAAAACTGTTTTCTCTCCTCGCATGACTTACCCCCGGGTGTCTGCTTTACTCACTAATGTACCTCTAGAATCTCATTTCGTAGGACAAGAAACTGTACCACAGGACGTAAGTGCAAAGGCAAAGTTTACACATTAGCCATAAGCTACGTCGCGAAGAACGTGCCTGTCTGTTCCCCAAAGGGACCCAGGCGCTGGCACCCGGTGTTGGAAGCAGCAGCGAGGCAGGGCCACCGCTGCTGCACAGCCCCGGCTGGGGCCTCACTCCCAATGTGGTGTCTGCCACACAACATGCCCCATACTCACACCGGTTTATCCCTGCATAGCTAGGGAATTAGAAATGGTTTTTGGTTTAGGAGGGAGTGATGCAACCACCTTTCCCAGAAGTACAAGCACAAGGTTTGTATTCTTCTCTCTTTAATGTGATTAGCTGTCCCCCAGTCAGTCACCATGGCAAGAGAAGAAAGGCAATCAGTGACAGACAATTTGGCTTGAGGGTGTGGCTGAACCATCTCAGCCAGATTTTGAAGGCCCAAGCTACATTTTCCCCAAGGAACTGGCAGCACACTGTATCTGATGTGCCAGATTATTAACTCACATCTACATGAAAGAAAAAAAAAAGGTCATTTCTTTTGCCAAGGGAAAGTCGTAGAAACAGTCATCTAGAAATGACTATTGGTAAGAGGGCTTCTGCTTTGTGTGTTTTGAGACATGTTCCTCAATACTGTTAAGCGTTTCAAATTCGCGAGGCCAAATTCTTCAAAGATCAAACCTATCCCTTGAGATCAGGGTACCGAGGGAAGGAATGATTTAGTAACAAAGAGCTTTTTAATCTTTCCTGACAAGAGAAAAATCTTTAAGGCATTTCCCCATCAAGCTGAAATATCCAACTGGGCAAAAAGCAGCTCTATAGAACACTGTTACGAGAGCCTTGTCTATGTACTGAAACAAAACATATTTTTAATTTTCTTCTTAAAGGCACGGCTAGACATTGCATAAACAATCCTTGGAAGAATAGCAGTGTATGTTTTAAAAAACTGAGAAAAAACTGCTATTACAGGCACTGGGATTTGTTTGGTTTTGATCTGCTTCCCTGTCTACAACAAAGACAGAAAGAATATAAAATATTTGGGTCGCTTCCATTGAAGTCCACACAAATTGATGGGACAGTTGTTTTTAAAAAATGCTGAACTTTATAGAGCGCCATTGTACAGATCAAAATACAAGCAAAAAAAATGAAGTTTGAGTCTTGAGCCAACTGCCGCAGTAGTTAGCAACCATTTCCTAGTACTAATCCAGAGGGCTAGCTCCTAGCTGCAAAAATATTTATGTAATAGAAAAAGTCTGTGTACTGTTTTCGTTATGAATACAACCCAGTCAGAAACACGTGGTAGTTATGTGTTATTGTTTTTTAAACTATTTTGCCCACTAATGGTTTAAAGAAGGGAAAATAAAGTGCTTTGGACAGTAAGAATTATTTTGCAATTGGTTTTTAGAGACTAAAGGAAATCTTTTCACACACACAAAAACAAATTTGGAAATGTTTAATGACTAATAATAAATTAATGAAGTGAATTAAGGAGACTAGTCCCTCCATTCTCCCCAAATTCGATTATTTTCAAAAATAGCCATTTACTAAGTTATAACTTATGTTGGTGGAGGGGCCTCAGCTGGTCTGCCCAGATACTTTTTCTTATTATTTGCAACAATGAGTGCCTTTCCTCCTATTTTTTTCCCTTATTCCATTGATGTTATGTATTCCATAGTATATTCCCCCAAATCATTCACCCCTTACCCTGCTGCTCCTCAAATTTATTGCCCGGTTTCTCAACAATCCAGTCTTCTCTACCGTGGGGAAAGTGGGGGAGAAGGGGAACAACAGCCCCCAAGAGAGGAAAGAGAGCAGCTAACCCCTGTACTCCACCCCAGGACTTAAGTACCTGCCGAGCCCAGGTCTCTGAAATACGTGGAGTTCGTCTCCTAGCCTCTGCCGACTCCTCCTTCAAACCCTTAGGCTCTCTCTAAATGTGAGACCCCATCCTGAGAGGGCACCTTGCCCACTTTCAGGCCCCACTCTGCTAAATACCCCATGTCCCACAGTGTAGAGCCAGAATTCACTGCCAGTTAACCACCAATATCACAGCTGCAGAAGACTATTCATGCAGTTAGTGTTCACAAACCTACATTTTCATGTTGAATACATAATTACAACTTAAAACTATTACTCAATTTTTAAAGTTGTGTAAAAAGAAAAGATCAGTAAAAGTTAATACACCCACTCTTCTATTCATAGAACCAACTTTTTTTCTTATTTAAAGTAGATGTATGATTACTCATTTGAATAATGAAACTGAAAGCAGTAAAAATCTAAGACACATACAGGGGCTAATGAGGGCTCTTTAGCTTCTTCTGTAATTAAGTGTTTGAAAAGAAACTATGCATTCTTTGGTCCATAAGGAAGAGTCGGTTTTATTACCTAAAACTTTTTACAGCAGCTCTGCTTAAAAAGCTTCTTTTCCTCTCCCTTCCTGATGAGCATAAATAAGATATACATAACAGTGTATTAAGACAAGTTGGGCTGTTTTAAAGTGAAACAGCTTATGAGAAAATACGTGCGCATATTAAATAGCAGTTTGGGTAAGTGTTTAACCAACATTAAGTTGCTCCTGTACTTTAACATATAACTCTGAGGTATTTTAGCATTTAACATGCACACTAACAGTCATCCAGGCTCCCCCTAAAACACACTTTTCCTAGAACGTTAGGTCTAAGGTATGAAAATAATCTTTGTTCTGTCCCTTCACAAGTGGAAGAGGCAAAGCTCCTACTACTTAGACTGTCTTCGTATCACATTCAAGTATCTGGAAAATTTTAAGACGCTGATTAGTATCAGGTAACACAACCTTTTTCTAAAATGTATCTTAAAATCATATAAGCTGGCAACCTATAGATACCAAGGGAGTAATCACAAAACTGCTGTAAACTGAAAATAAGCAAAAGCACATTTTGTGCAGTCACTTATCTAATTTCTTATCGTATATGCCCTAGGAAGGATTATAACTGTAAAGTTGTAATAAAGTAAAACATATTCGATGAGTATTGTTGACAAGAGTTAATTTGCCTTCTGTTAACAGGTTCTTTCATAAATTAGAAGTTAATCCCATGCAATCTTGTTTTCTTACATAAATCAGTCACCCAATCCTTGCAGGCTAGTGCAAAGCAGAGTCATAAATCACAGAGGCAAAAGACTTATAACATGGCAAACAGAAAAACCAATATTATACTCTTAACGTTTGTTGAAAGCATGTTTCAAACAATAAATCCTACTACACACTAAAGTAACAAAAAACTGCATCAGAATATAAGCAAGCCTGGTTTCTGATCAATTTGCCTCACTGACTATATCATTTATCCTGATGATTTTAGGTGGGACTCTTTCATTTCATGACTCCTAGAACTGAATCCCATAGATGAAACACAATTTAGTGGTAGGGCCAAATTCAAAACACAAATTTTAAGTCTTTATGTTTAGGGTAATGCCATTAAGACACACAAAAGAATACAATGTTAACACCGAACTTTCATCACATGATACCTGCTTTTCTGAATAGCTATGTAAAGACAATTATAAAGAAATGATTTAAAAAAAATAAAAATAACATGAGAAGGTTAATCTCAAAATGATATATATTAGGGAGAAAACAGGAAATAAAATACTAATTTTCCAAAAGAGAGATTTGTTAAGTGACCTATAATATTGATGGAATATGTATATAGCAACTGAAAATTGAAAATTATATTGATGAAAAATATTTTCTGACATGGAAAGATGTTTATAACATATGACTGAACGAGCAAAGCAAACGGTAGAACAGTACACAATGGAGTAATCTCCTATACAGAACGGGATACAATTTCTGTCTATTTCCACATATACTATTTACCTTCTCACCTAATGAATGTGGGAGGCAAAGGAGAAAAGTTAGGATACAACCAGCAAATGCCCACCTGCAAAAGCTGCATTATATCAGTTACTGGGCCAAAAAGACTAACAAAGTAAAGTGAGAAATTAAATAAGGAATTGAAAACAAAGCTCCTTTGCATGAATCTTCTCAAAGCTAACAAGCAACTCTTAGGCTCACAGCACCCGACAGTTGAAACAAACTCTAAACTTACAGCAATGACTAGTTTTAAAATTATGGACACCCAAAATGAGACTATAACCAATTTGTTTGTATGTGTGTGCATGTGTGTGTATGTGTGTAAAAGAGAGGTATACACATGTGTGCACACATGCACACTGCACACACACAAGGGAGGGAGGGTTAAGTGAATGGAAACTTACCTGAAATAGCCTGGTAAAAATATCAAATTCAAAAACCGAAATATAATCATTACATGTTAAATCAATTGTTGATTTTAGAGCCATTGCTTCCAGGCCAGAGCTAATTTGATGGACCTCATGAAGGCACTGTCTGAATACTTTCCATGGCACAATAGTTCTGCACAAGAAAAAAAATGAGTAAATTGAATCGAGTGTCATTTAAGAAATACCTTCCATTGAAACAGCACGATTCCATCATAACATTAATATAATTGCATTTGTACGAAAAGACAAATAGTTGAGAATATTGTCCATAATTCAAAACGCATGTAATGGGTTTTGCTAACTGGATTATTTTCCATTCACTAAGAACATGACAAAAACCTAAATCAATTTCTTCTCTCAAACAGTCCTTGGCTATCAAGATATTTCTAAAGATGCACGCGAAAGGAGGTATTAGGTCAAAGTCCTGTATGTCTGACCTCTTCGTGTATACAAGATTATGAAACTTAGAATCAAGTTAAACTCTCCCTATTTATTTTCTTAAAATAATTACAAGATGATGAATTCATATAATAGAATCCTTTGTTCTCTGCCCCATTCTCTACCATCTTGAGAAAGATCAGGTGGAAAGTCATTAATACATTTTAGCCATTACACCAATGTTTTCTGCAGAGATGAAAAGCACGTGTCATCTAACCTTTCATATGAATGCAAAGGGAAATCTTAGTATTTTTCAACCAACCACACACAATATCTATCACATAGAATTTTATTTATTAAACACTTATTCACTAATTTAAATATCATGCATCAAAAATTTTATTAGGTAATGCATTTATATGGTTCAAAAATTTAGAACAGCATAGAATGGTATCCAGGAAAAAGTCTCCTAACCTATCCCCTTCCTGACCAGTTTCCAACATTCACCCACTTCCTCCCCACCATGAAATTAAGTAACACTTGTTCATTCCTTAGTTAATGTTCCTCCTTTGGGATGTTAAATGCCTACACCACAAGAGGGGGAAGAAAGAAACCATTCATATTTTTAACATTTTAAAGTTGCAGTTTTCACAGTAACACAGCATAAGAGCTATACATACCCTTTTATAAGACTTCATGTATTTAAATCGTAGGCTTTTCTTTACCAGTATCTCTTGAGAAATAAGACTCAGGCAGAATAGACTAAATTGGCCCCATCCTAAACCAGTCCTCCCAGTGAAGCATCACCATAAATATACAACTTCCATATTCATTCAGTAATCATCTACTGTGTGGTTGTCAAATTTGAGCATGCGTCAGAATCACTGAAAGGATTGTTAATACAGAAATTGCTGATCCTCAACCTAAGATATTCTAATTCAAGATGACTGGGGTGGGGTCTGAGAACTTACAGTTCTAACAAGTTCCCAAAAAATGCTGATGCAGCCAGTCTGGGGCAACACACTGAGAGTCACTCATCTCGTACACCTAATAATTGCTAAGGCAAGGTCTATTTCTGTGGAGAAATCTAACTAAATGCCATCTCCTCCTTGCAGAGCACATTTTCAGGGTACAAGTAGGGGTGTAATGCTAAGGAATATGGAGGCAGGATATTTAAGGAAAAGCTGGAGGAATTACAAAAAAGGAGCGATCTGTGGCAAGATAAATAAACAAACGGTGAGCCAGGCTTACAGCAGTATGCTGCAGTTACAAGGCAGTTTAGGTTTGATATACCATCAAAAGAAAAACTATGAGGCTGATTACATCAAAAGGTTTTCTCTATGTATGAAAAAAACAGGAAACCACAGAGAGCAGAGAGACACCACATCAGATGCCATTTAGAAGAAACACGCATTGGGCTCTGATTAAGGTTACCAAAATGTTGCTGTTTTAAAAGAACAAGGAAAACTTTGATAATATTAGAAGGCTATTGATTTATAGTGCAGTGTAAACATGCATTTTGTCCAGCTTCGTTACAGCTGCTGTGGAAGAAGTGACGCCTAAGAAGCCCAGTCTCCTTTGCCAGATTAAAGTTCCAAATATTCAACACACAAAGGGGACATGAACCATGATATTCAATGTAAAAAACAATTAAAGAACTACTGATTTAAGAATGGTATATGTTTTAACTTTTGTATAGAAATGTTTAAAAATTTATCTTGTGTATAAAGTATAAAAAAGTAAATAAATTGACCAAATAGACACCTTTAATGTCTGTTATCCATAAAACTATCCGCATCCCAATAGTTAAGGTACATACATACAGATCATAATTCTTTTGAATATCCAATGATTTCCCAAGGCAAATTATTTTTTTTTTTAAAAGTACTAATTTCTAAAATTTTAGTCTAATATAGCATTTTGGAACAACAATTTACAGAGGGGCAAGCTATATTTCCACAGTAGTTGTGTAAATGAGACTTCCTCATAGTTCACTTGTGATAAACCTAATGTCCAAAGAAGCATTTGCTCAAACCTTAATTTAGAGTAGTGACAGGAATTAAGAAGAAAGGGCAAAATTTGGTTAACTTACTATATACAAAAGATTGTACAACAAATACCTTCCTTTGATCAGCTGAGCCAAACGCCCACCGTGAGAAGGTGAGGGGAATGGTAGGAAGGACAGAAACAGAGTACAATGACAGGTTTAAAAAAAATTGTTTTAGAACTATTGCACTAAGGATCTAGACTTTCCAAAGAGGTTTTCAAGTTGCTACCACATTTATTCCTGAGGTGTGCTGGGGTGGAGGCTGGGGGGTAACTTTTTACATCTTTAAATCAAACTATAGCAACAAGACAGAGTGGTAGTTTCTACTACCTCTCCCCCTAGAGATGAAGAAAGTGAGAGAAAATATTAATGACAAACTGTCTTACAAATACATAGAAACATCAGTGTGCTACCTGAGACCTGGGAAAGAAAAGAGGAAGAGAAAGAAAAGAAATACAGGCATAAAAAGAAAAAGAACATCTAAACTTTAAAATCTCACTAGTCCAGAAATATTCTAATCTGTCCTTTTGCCACTTAAATTATAAATCACTTTAATTATAAGTTGAATGAACTTTAAAATCCACTAAAAAGCAAAAGTAACTGTCAATCCCCAAAGAATGGAATATAAGACCAATGAGTAGTCACATACTTGTAATAATATGATTTCAGGATCTTTAGATTTCCAATAGGAACAAGAGCTGCCATTTACTGATGGCTTATTATCTGCCAATCTCCAAGTTCTTTATATATACAACTTGAGTTTGAAACAGTTTAACACTATGAGGCATATATTTATCTTTATGATACAGATAAAGTGAGGCTTAAAGAGGTTATGGGATTTGTCCAAGAAAGACCTTAGATGTGTCAGGTGTTGTGCTAGGTTCTGAATGTAAATATAAAGTCACAATCTAATAAGTGGAATTCTAAATAAATTATGGTATGCATGTGCCATGGGAACCCCATGGGATGGAGATCCATGAGAACAGAAATTGTATTTTATTCATCTTTGCCCTAGACAATTGAGGTATACAACTAAAATGAGTGTTTTCAAATTAAACTGTGTCTAGGGAAGTCAAGAGAGTGTTTCACGAGAGTGTTTCACAGAGAAGGAGCCTAGAAATTTGTGCTACCATCTGCCTGCTACACAGAAATCTTAAAAAAAATGATAGTAGGTTTATATTATGTCTGGAGACAGGAACTTGATAAATTATAAGGCTATATTATAATTCTGTTATTAGATAATAGTCCCTGGTCTATCACAAAAACAAAATAATTATATTTTAAAATCTTGAAAATAGTATCCTTTCAGAGAAAATAGGATCAAGTCCACACACACAAACAAAACTGCAAAGGGTTCAGCAGGTCGGCAGCTGACAAACCACTCAACTTTCCAGGCTTATCTATTCCTCTGTAAAGTGGAGGAGAGTATTAGATCTTTTCATTTGAAAATTCTGAAGTTTTAAGACAAAAGTATAAAGGAATGAAAGAAGGTTACAATAATAAATATGTTAGAATAAAAATGTTAGAAGATTGATACCCAAAGAAAGGCAAAACATTTTCAAGAAACCACAAGTTCAAAAAAATCTATACGTTTTATTTTTAACTCGCATGGGGGGGGATCATATACTTAAAGTGTGAATCTCAACGAAGGCCACGGTGTCTGAAAACAGGAACTGTAGTATACTTCTGGTGTGAACAAATGAGAATTTACACAGCATTTTTAGAAGGCAATTTGACAGCAGGTTTCAAAAGCCTATACATTTTAACCCAGAAAGCCTACTTCTAGGGATTTCACCTAAGAAAATTATGTCAATGGCCTATTATTAAATGGGAATAGCATTTTAAAAATTGTATGTCCTTCATCACCCAATGCTACAAACTATCTAGAACAGCTGCAAAGATCAACACAGATTTTAACTGATGATAACTGAACAATGGTAGGATTATAAGTGATTATTTTTTCTATATTTATAATAGGCTCTGATTGCTTAAAGGAACAAAAGATATACTACAACCATTTTAAAATATATTATGGAATCATAGGAAGAATAACAAATAAGAATAGTATTTTCCTATGATATGGTTTTATATGTAGGAAATACAAACGAATTTTCATATTGAACTATGAGAAGTAATAAGAGACCTCAACATGCTTGCTGAATACAAGCACAATATATATCAGTTGTATTTCTAAATATAAACCATATATAATTAGAAAATAAGACTTAAAAATACTTGACTTGTATAATAGCATCTGAAAGCCTCAAAAATAAATAGGAATAAAGTTAATAAAAGATAAGAAAAGCCACAACATAAACATACACATACACAATCAGAGATATGACACCAAGAAATATAACATTTATTTGAAAATTCTGCTGTTTTAAGACAAAAGTATAAGAAAGACAAAAATGTTAGAAGATTGATACCCAAAGAAAGGCAATATATTTTCATGAAATCACAAGTTCAAAAAAAGGCTATAAGTTCTATTTTTAACTCATATAGTAAAGGAGCAGATTTGATACTGTAAAGATGTGAATTCTCACTAAAATAATTCCTAGTCTTAATATTACCCCAATCAAAAATTCTAGAAGATATTTTTATAGTTGAAATTGACGAGGTGATTTTAAACTTTACAGAAAAATATCAAGAGCCAAGAATAATCAAGCCAATCATAAATAAGAACAACACTGACAAGTTTATACTCTTTAAGTTAATTAAGACAGCGTGGAGGGGGCATTGCGTGCCGGGTGACAACGGTGAAGGGATAAAGAGAAACCAAACTACAGAAAGAACCCTCACAGACACAGACAACGGTATGACGATTACCAAAGGGAAAGGGGTTGGGGTGAGTAAAAGAGGGAAAAGCAGGGATGAACGGTGATGGAAGGAGACTTGTCTTGGGGTGGCGAACACACAGTACAATACAGATGATGTATCATAGAATTATACACCTGAAACCTGTATGATTTTATTAACCAATGTCAACCCAATAAATTCAATTAAAAAAAAAAAAAAAAAAGACTGTGTGATATCGCACAAGGACATATAGATGAAACAAAACAGAAATTTTAGAAACAAATGGAACCATATCTGAACACTGGATATGTAACATCAATTATATGTAAACATCAGTGAGTGATGGATACTGTTTCCAATAAATGCTTGTTGATCAAATGGATATACATATGAAAGAAAATCAATCTTGACCTTACATAATACCACAGAAAAGTCAATTTAGATTAATCTTGTACCTAATTATGAAAGATAAAACAATAAAGTTTTTTAGAAGAAACACTGAGACTATCTACATTACTTTGGAGCAGGCAAACAATTTAAACAGGGCCCAAAATTCTCAAAAGATGAACAAAAAGATAAATTAAAAATCTATATTCATGAAAAGATACAATGACCAAAGTGAAAAAGAAAGCCACGTACTGGGAGAAGCTATTTAGAGATATATAATCAACATAAGATTCCCATCTATAATACATAAAAACATCTCAATAATAGTTACTCAAAAACTGGGCAAATAATTTCCACATACACACACAAAATCAAAATGTTCAATAAACATACAAAGATGTGTTCAACTTCACTGGTCATCAGGGAAATGTAAATTAAAAACATATTAAGATTCCACTCTGCCCCACCAGATGGCTTACGGGGGGGGGGGGGGGAGATGAATTATGAATTATATTATGAAGTATTGGTGAGGATACGGAGCAACGGAAATCTCTAGGCACTACTCATCCGTGATTAAACTGGCAAACCGCTTTGGAAAACTACTAAAAGCTAAAACTATGCATAAACTAGGAGAAAGCAACTACCCTCCTAGATATACACTCAACATAGATATATATGTTTCATTTAAATGTACAAAAAATAAGTCATAGCACTGCTGATAAAAACCCAAGGGAGGAAGAACCCGATGTCTGTCACCCACAGAATGAAGAGGTAAACTGGATTAGCCGTAGCGTGGAGCACGGAGAAGGAACACAGCTCCGCTACATGCAAGAGCGTGGATGCGTTCCGCAACACAGTAAAGAGGGAAAGCAGCCAGATTTTTTTGAAAGATTTTTAAATCTTGACTTTAACTACAGGATTCCATGAGGAGAGAAGTCAGGCTACCATGGGCGAGCAGTGGCTGCATGGGAAGAGCTGAAGGGCGGGGAAAGTGGGTTCTGAACTGCAGGTAATATATCATTACCTTATATGGGTGAAATTTACATTGGTGTGCTCACTTTATGAAAATTCCTCACCCTACAGTTATGATTTGTGTACTTTTCTGTATGTATATTAAACTTTAAACTTCAAAAATTTTCACATTAAAAAAATCTAAGATTAAAAAGAGACAAAGGAGTGTACCTGCCATAATATAAAAAAGGAAATGACCATGTGTGCTTTTTGGCCGTTGGTCTTGTTGCTGTGGTGGTGGTGATGGTGGTAACTGTCTAAGATCCATTCCAGCTCAGGGATATAAAATGTCATCTTGACTTTAAATAAAATGAAAATTTGTTC
The DNA here is from genome assembly GCF_964146895.1 of Miniopterus schreibersii. NCBI lineage: Eukaryota > Metazoa > Chordata > Mammalia > Chiroptera > Miniopteridae > Miniopterus > Miniopterus schreibersii. Next base: position 60,605,516 of record NC_138106.1, on the reverse strand, counting down.
TCTCTCTATTAATGCATTTCTATTTTCAATTTCATCTGAATTTTGTCAGAAAAATTCACCTTGATCAACAAAGATGTGTTTGGTGTCAGTGCTTTTAAACTGAGAGCTAGCTTTGTTCATAATAGAGCATTCATAAAATATCTGATGTTTTTATTTTCATTATGGGATCAAAATATTAGTCCTGTGATTCCTAAGTATGTTGATATTTTACATACAGTTATTCCTTAAATCCAATCTTTCTTTGTAATGACTATTTGCTAAAGGACATGAAAATAATTTTTAACAGGCTATTATTACTGCTCTTGTTCTTCCATCACTAAGGGAAAAACAATTGTTTTCCAGAAACCGACAGAAAGTGGGTATCAAAACCACTCCGGTCCAACAGTCCCCTTACAGCTAGCTAATCATGGAGAGGGTGATAACCATGGTTACTAAAGACATACATAATTACATCTAACTATCCTTTCTCATAAGTCAAAATGCCTGACTCTCATACAGAAACACACAGATGCCGGGTATTTCTGATAGATTTTGTTCTTTGTCAAAAAGGGTCCTATCATTTTGTCTGTGTTGTAGTCAAGTATTACTTTTCTCTATAATGGACAAGTATTCTCATTTTCCAATTCCTAAACTTAAATTTAGAATCAAACATTTTTTAGAAGATTACAGAAACAAGAAAAATAGCTTCTTTAACATTATTCCTGATTTTCTCAATAGCCATGTGTGAGAGATTTGTTTTCTAAACTTCTAGTTTCATAGCCTAGCTTTTGAATGTAATGAACAGTAAATTTACTGTAGCCATGAAATTACTTTATATGTAATTCCATTTTTTCCTAGCTTTGAAAATAAAGTTTATTGGTAGAAAGGGATGGGAAGAGAAACTGCAAATACAATCCATAAAAATATGTCAAAATTTCATTTTTCATTTTTCCACTTAATAGCCATAACCATAGAACAACAGAAAGATTCTGGTCTGGTCTTAAAACAATGAATATTGCCCTTTTCTTTTTAACATACAACTGTTCTTCAGTATATTTCCTCCGAAAGGTCAGTGATACTTGGTGGGTCCATATACACATGAGGTACAATATCTCAAGGATAACAGCAAGATGCCTTTGATCTGCTGTGGTTGGATTAATCAAAATTAGGAAAGTATATACCTTAAAATTAGCAAATCCTGCCACAGAAAGGTGTAAATAAGGCTTTAAAATTGTCTTCCCTTTAGCATTAAGAGACCAACTTGCTTTATCAACAAATAAAAAATGTCAGTAATAAGACAAAATTCGTGCCCTCGCCCGTTTTGCTCAGTGGTTAGAGCGTTGGCCTGTGGACTGAAGGGTCCCAGGTTTAATTCCGGCCAAGGGCATGTACCTCGGTTGCAGGCTCACGCCTGGGTGTGTGGAAGGCAACCAACTGATGTGTCTAACATGATTCTCTCTCTCTGCCACTCTCTCTGAAAAGCAATGGAAAAAATATCCTCGGGTGAGCATTAAAATACAAAACAAAAAAATTTCCTTATAAATCTCTCTACAAATCTCTTTGCATAGGTCAACTAAAAAGAAATGGGCAAAGTCTGCTAGGTACATAAGTTAAATGGAGGCCAAAGAAATATACAACTTCCCATAACACTTCCAAAACCCTCAGACAAGAAAGTGTATATATACTATTGTGCATAAGTAGATCCCCCAAAATTCCTTATATTAAAGAGGAACTACTGATGACTGCAGCATAACAGCAAAAACAAAGCTTCACTGGAAAAGTTACTGTTGTTTCCCACTGATAGTCAATGTTCAGAATAAGATGGATGACAGTCTATTAATGAAAAATAAATCCCTACGTGTTAATTTTAAAAAGCTTTATTTACTTTGCTATTAAGTACAATTTCTCTACCAAGAGAAAATGGTACTTAGGAACTGTAGAGTCTGAGATCCTACCCTATTTGCAAGCTAACAAGTTAGCCTACCAGTTTCAGGAATGCTGACAGAAGACAGGGTTTGTGGACTTGGTTACTCATAGGAAGAGCCGTGGTCCAAATATCAGCATTTTCTGGGACTTGCTCCCTGAGCTTTAATTCCCATAGGACGATGCAAAGAGAGCCAGGTGACATCTGCACACACAGTGAGTTTTATAACTGGAGAGGAACCTAAAGCTTAGAGAGCTCAAATATTTTATATTGGTCAATACATATGCCTGGCATTTGACCTACAGAGAATTACTACCTCTTTCTTACAAGGCTGTAAGCAAAGATGGTTTTTTGCTCTAGAAGGAGAGAAATGGACTCTCTTTACCTACCAAGATACAAATATCTAGCAGAGAAGGAAAAATAGGTTCAAGAGGGATTAAGAAACAGGACCTTTTTGAATCCAGGGGCACATTATTAAATACTTAATAAGAAAGTAATTCTTTCTCTGAATATAATATGAAAATTTCTAAGAATGAGAATATATATATAGAAGTGGTTTAAAAATTTTGTTTCAATGTATTAAATACAACTGATCAGCTGGCTAAAACTAAAGAAATGGAGAGATCTGAAGTCTGATTTTTTTAAAAATAGGGCCCTGCACAAGAGAGCTTTTTAAATAATGTTTTAGGGGGGAAAAATGCAATTTCTGGAAGTTTGAGTGATTGGCTTAATATTCAGAATTATTCAGGAAACATTAATGGTCTCAGCAAATGGCCTGAATGTATCTTCCTCATTTGGCAGAGCAAACAAACAAAAAAAGTGAACTAACTGCTTCTGAAGATGGGGAAGTAAAATAAGAAGCCGAGATCTGGATACAAGAATAGGTTAGACTTTGGAGGACAGGTTACAATTTTATCTTATCATTAGGGAGTTTAGAAACTTCAAAATAAAAAGTTAAAAAGATACTTTTAGACTCTCCCATCTAGGGTGACTGGCTATAATTCACCAACAGTCTTAGTGGTGGATAAAAACACATTAACCTACCTATTCAGTGCACAGGAAATCCAATGCACCTATTCAGTGCACACCAAAAGCCCAACATACATACTCAGTGAAACACATGGAACGTATTTAAAGCAGTGGTTATAAGGAGACTTGCAGAATATTAAAACGAGAAAACAGACTATAAATGCCTTGTTGCTGCTACATACAATGAAAACTTTTAAGTCATTATCTAGTTGATCTTTAAGTAATACCATCTGGTTCATCTTTCTCTAAATCCTACCTTCCTGTAGCATCTATAATACTGCGCTCCCCAGATTTTCTCACTATTTTTCTGGTGATTCCTCCATTTGCTTAAATTTCCTCTGTGCATTCACCAGAATTCTTTAAGGATGTGCCCTCTTCATTCTTTCTACACAGTCTCCATAGTTTATGTCAATTAGCCCAATGACTTCAATAGCTTTCAGAGATCAGAAAGTCAAGTATCTGGGGACCAGGCAAATAATGTAAATGAATAAAGGGGTCCAGGTAAGGACTGCAGTAAATTGGAGGACAGCACACCTAAAATGGGTAACTGGCACCCACATCTAGCCAATTGTTGCCCTGTCAGGATTCAGATCTAATGTTGCCATCACTCCCAATTTTTCAATAAAATTCAATACAATATTTTTGTGTAAAATAAAAAAAAAAAATAAAGTTACCAACTTTTTTTTTCATTTCAATATTGCATGAGGCCAAGGAAAGCATTCCACAGGCAGTCTATCTGTGAAGTCTCACAAATGTACTCTCAGTTCTAGACTCTCTATCCTTACTCTATATTCTTTCTACAGCCTCAAGGTTGCATATCCCACCTACTAACAGCTATCACCATGTGGATTTATCCGGGTGCACAAAATCAAACATATGCCGAACTGAACTTATCTGGTTGCCAATCTCTTCTTCCTACTTTTCCTGTCTCAATGAATGGTGACCAGTTGTTCAAATCAAAAATTGAAGCATCGTACTTGACTCTGTTCTTTAACCTCAAGTATGGTTAACTGTACCTTCATATCATTCTTAAGTTCATGTACTTCTTTCTGGTATGAATATAGAGACATTATTTTGTATATTAACTATGTTTTATTTTATATACTGATCATTGTAAGGAATTATAATATCCACCTAGTTTTCTACAAGAGCCTCCTACCTCTCTCTCTCTCCAATTTCTCTTATAATTTATCAGTATCTAAAGTGGGGGGGGGGGGGGGGGCAGTCATAGTCACAGATTCCAGGGGTATAAAACATGATCCTTTTCAAGATGAGAATACTGAAATTCTACTTTCATTTTTATGTAACTTTAAATTTTTATATTACAATATATAATAAAAATAAAGAATACATGAAAATACACATTATCTGTATAGGAGTATATATGTATTTTATATATATATACATGTATGCAGATGACAGATAGTGACAAGATGAATATTCTAAGATGTCCTACATTAAATTACATCAGGCAGGAGAGTGAGAGGAAGAGACAATAATAATTAACCAGTTAATAGCTGTGAGCCAACTAACTAAAGACTGCTCACACTCCTGAGTATGTACTGGAACTTGGAATCAACTCCCATAAGGACTACTGGATGCTGCAGCATCCCACACATACATGGACTTTCAGAACTGTAGGCCATGGCCAAATAAAAGTACTTCTTACAGACTGTGCACCTATCATAAAATTGCCCTCACTGCACCTTTTCCCACTCCCCTTATCTGTAATCAATATAAATTCTTTCAAAACAACTTACACTTTTCTTCACTAAAACATAATGTACAAAAGTGCCCGTCGACTCCAAGGCAACAGATGTGTTTGTCTTTTCTACCTAGCCATGCTGCTGTGGTTTAGACCTCATGCCCCACCACCTGGTCCTTTTTTGGCTAGCATGTAGCTAAATAAACCTTTTCTTTTTTTAAATAAAAAACAAAACAAAAAACTTTCAGCCAGGCCAGCATGGCTCAGCGGTTGAGCATCAACCTATGATCCAGGAGATCGAAGTTCAGTTCCCGGTCAGGGCACATGCCCGGGTTGTGGGCTTGATCCCCAGCAGGGGTGTGCAGGAGGCAGCCCATCAATGACTCTCTCCATTGATGTTGCTCTCTCTCTCTCTCCCTCTCCCTTCTTCTCTCTGAAATTAATAAATACATATTAAAAAAAAATCTTTCAGTTGTGAAAGGTTTTTTTATTTAATAATGTATAGATACTAATAGATAATATGCTCAAAAAGTACTTAGTAATAAGGGATATAATTGAATGGGTTTAGAAACCACTGCTCTAATTCATTACCCATGCTTTAGCTACAGTGACCCACCTAAAATGCAAGTGTGGCTACCTTCCTACTTAAAACCCATCAATGGTCCCCATTTTTCTCCGTCCTCCAAAGAACAGTTTCAAAAACGCAACTCTGCATATGGCAAAAGAAAGTCCAAAGGGGCAAAAGGGACAAATCTTTCAGAGCACAGTCCATGAGAGAGAACAACAATTTCAATTACCTAAGTCCTTGAGGCAGGGAATTCCTACAGCGGACTCCACGTTCACAAAACAATGTTCTGGATATGATATGGTTCCACATATAATTTATCTACAGTGACACAAGGATCACCATCTGCCTGACAGTAGCATTATCATGGTAAATTTTTTAAAAACATTTCTCTGGTTACAGATCAGTTTGTGAACTTTGCTAAACTGTGTCCATTCTCTAAACATATGCTTGGTTCTAATACAATCAGGTTTTAAGAATGAGAACCAGAGCTTAAATCATGGTGATCTGCAGAGGTAAATGTCACTTACTGCAGGGCTCAGAGACCAGAAGGAAAGGGGGGGGCAAACGAATGGCAATTATGTGACCTTGAAGTTACTTTGAACCTTCCTGCACAGCAGACACCAGAACAATTCAGTCCCAGTGACAGCACTCACTCTCCACTGAACAGACCGCTAGGCTCCTCATTAACGCATGTGCAGCCCACACACAACACCAGCTTCTCCAGGGGCCTGAGCATGCCTCTGACTCTAGTAAATCATTCCTTCAGCACTTTTCTAAAGGGACAAAACTGATTTTAAGTGTTTATCATTTTTTAATATACTGTCCTAAAATTAAATAAAAACTGCTTAAAAGACAGAGAATTATAATTTGGCATCTTATTTGCTTTTTGTATCTAGGATCTTGTTACAGTATGCTGAACAAAACAGACTTATAATTTTATTTTCCTTATTGATAAAAAGATACTTGGATTTTTTTAGAATAGGTAATAATATTTGACTAAATAGAAATATTGAAATGCATTCCTCAAGTTCTATTTTAGTTTTTTCCCTTTCTCTCTACAGCTCTTATGCAGTTTCCCTGTAACAGTCCTTGTTTTCTATTGTGCAACCCCTCCTTTAATTAAATATGACTAAGTTGCCTCTTCCGTGACTAGAGGGAAAACTGATCCACTTAATAAGCTAGAAAAACAAGTATCTCACTCACTGGAAGGTAAAGAAACCATTGTCCTTTGTCTCTTATTAAAAGTGAAAGGAAAATACAGGAAACCAAAGGAGGTCCATACCACTTCCCCAGGAAATCAAAGATAGAGGTAATGAACTGAGCTTTAAATAGATCATTTTTTTCCATGGTAAGCTTGACAGTTTCTTATGTTCTACCCTACTTTTATACAGGAATACATACAATTTTAGAAAACTTTATTTATTTTGGCTTTGGCTTTCAGACTTCTAGGGACTATAGAACCTCCATTACACAAAGTTGAATATTAACTATATTATTTGAGGTATTAATAATTAATAAATATACTCACTTTGAGTAGGATTAAAGTTTTAAATTGGTTCATTTTTGCCAGCGACTGTAGGTAGGTTTTTGCTCTTTTAACCTTCAGAGCCACCCTAGATAGCAGGTATTGTTATTGTCATCCACATTTTATAAGAAAGAAACTGATGCATGGGGAAACCAAGTAGTCTGCCCCTAGTCACAACGCTAGTAAACGTTGCAGTCAGAGCCTGAACACCGATGACCTCTAGGCATGCTGCCTCCTAATATATCCAGTAAACAAGCTCTCCATCTCTATCTCACACCTGCACACGATCACACACATTCCTCTACTCCTCAACTCATTTCAATTAGATGAACAACAGTTCCTGAAAGTCTAAACACGAGACACTGTGTTGAGCTACTTCAGGAAATGCAAAGATGAATAAATGTGATTTTTATGGAGCTTATAGTCTAACGGGAAATAAGATAACTAGACAAATATCTTAACGAAAGAACTAAAATAATTAATGTCAGGGGCTAAGCGAGAGCTTAGAGGAGTTTAAGAAGAGATCTAGTAACAGCAATAAGGAAACAATCAATCATAAGTGGCATAAACAGTGAAAGATTAGTAATAACTTTGATGCCAGAGATTATAAAAATCTTCACGTAGAAAAAGCAGTATGAGTAAGGACACAGAAACCTGCAACTGCTAATGTGTCAGGAATAATCCAGTACAGGACACAAATGAGAGAGAACTTAAATGCTGGGAAAATATGCCATGAACTCAATCAGCAATTACTGCTATATGTACAATACCCAAAGGACTCATTCAATAACCACTTGGAGAATGATTATACAGTATATTGAAAATAGAGCTAGCTTGTATGAAAGCAATGAACACAGAACTCAACATAAACTCTAATAAATTTATGCTTCCACTAATTTTTGGTTAAAAAAATCAACAAGAAGCTTCATAGTCAAGTGGAAAGGTCCATAGAGTAAACATACACTCAAGAATATAAATGTATTTAAAAACAGAGCAGGAACACAACACATGGAATAATTAAAGTTGAATGTGTAAGAGGGTGAATATTATTGAGAACTAAGAAACGGGGATTTATGAACTAGATCTGAAGAAGGGTCTCAAAATTTTGGGACGGTAAAAAAGCAAAAAGAGGGAAAGAGGCATTCCAGAGAGTAGAACTATAGGAACGGATGATAAAAAAAAAAAAAAAAAAAAAATCAATTTGTAGATAATAAACTCATTGAAAATTTTGAGCAGAAACAGACATCACCCATCCACCCACCCATTCAATTATTCATATAGTCTGTTAACATTTATTGGTGCCTACACATACCAGGCTCAGGCTGTGAGAAATAAAAATCAGTGAGGCATGGTCCCCACCTTCAAGGAATCCTCCTAGTCTACTGGGAAATGGGAACACATCAGCAGTTCACTGTGGTCCAGTAGGACAGCTGTGAGCACAGGTATCTGGAAGCATAGAACAGGGGTGTCCACCTAGGTTACGGTAATCAAGGAAAGCTTCCCAAGTGGCAACACTGGGTAGGGCATGGGAAACTGGCTTCCCATGCAGTGGATGCAATAAAGAGAAACAAAGACAATCCGGTGGGGGGGAGAGCGGAGGGGGGAGGAGGGCACATTAGGAAACAAGTACAGAGCGCTGAATTGTTTGTTTCTTTGAGGATGAGCTGAGTACAAAAAGCTGGGGGAAAAACGGTTCCTAAAGCTTGTCTTGTTGATGAGATTTTAGATTTTAACCCAGAATCAGTAAGGATTCACAGAAGCACTTCAGGCCAAAAAAAAAAAAAAGAATGATCAGTTCTTTTCAGAGAGGTCACTGGTTGTTACTGAAGATAGAGAGACTCATCAGAAAGCCAGGAAAGAATCTGAACTTGAAACTGAACAGAACCTGAAGCCAAGATGGGGAAGAGAGGACATATAAGAAGATTCAGGAGTTAGAATCCAAGGTTTTTATTGAATTATAATTTGGTTGGAAATGCATGTCTAAATCTCCTCGATGTCAAGAAGTACTTAGGGTGAGTAGGCCAGTAACTGCTATGTGACCTGATCAGAAAAGTGACTGTCACCCAGACTCTAATACATTAATGTGGCTTTTCTTTAATGGCTAGTAACACGTTTCTTGAGCCTCATGCTTAGTTTCTAGATTACAAATTACTCATCCACAGTACAAAAATTCCTACATATTTCTACTATCTCCTGGTCAACAGAACGTTCAATAAATTTGCATAGACATGTCTACCAAATCTAGTTTACTCTGACACAATATGTGTTACTGATTCCCTCAGGACTCCCTGCAGGTGTTGTCTCTTCACTCTGAGCTTGGGCCCCGAGCACAGACCTGGCCCTGACATGCCTTCACAAAGGTTGAGAAGCAGAGAAATTAAGCATTAGGCATATGACACCTAAAGATTTTATGTCTGCTGCCTGTTTTTATAAGGTCTGAATCCTAAAATTGCCTTTAGGGATTTCACAGTGTCCTTTGAAAAACAGCTTTTTCTCAATTTTAATTCAATATTAATATTTTATTCTTCTTGATAGTTCCTTTTCTTGGGGGGGGGGGGGGAGTCACAATAAAACTTCCTTAAGCTAAAAGCTGCTTTATAAAAATCACAGTCTGTTTGTTTTTAGAACTAACCCCTCAATGGTTCTGTTTTTTGGCAAAAAAGCTGCTTTAAGTTCAAAGGTGCTGGTTAGGTCAAATAAAAGTATTCTCACGTGACCTCCATGGGAAGCTAGATAAACGATAAATGACAGGAATGCTTCTGTATAAGAACTAAGTTATGTGAAAACACCAAATAGTATTAGAGCATAAGGAAGATAAAAGAATTCAACCTTTTGAAAGGCTGTATCATTCATTTATTTGTTCACTCTTTCAATAAAATACTGTGGGACAATAAGCTGAAAACCCACAGAGAATATAAAGATGGTTTCTCCAATGATCTATTAAAAGAATCATTAATTTTGATGACTGCAGAAGTATGTCTGAACTCCAGGAGGAGTTTTAAATTTGGCTCTCACGCAGAGTGAAAATGTTAAAGAAAAACGAAGCAGCTTTCTTAAGTAAGTGAAGACAGGACAACTAAGTACAAGGATTTGGGAGGCAGGGAGAGGATTCAATCAGTACTTCAAGAATCCCACTGATTTAGTACTGATTTCACTCACGTAGCAACTGAACAGAAACTTCAGCTGCTTGACATCTATGGCCATAAATACAAGGACATAAAGATGTCTCAAATGCATAATTCTCTGTGGCTTGAGGTGCCAGCAAAACAAACTCCTCTCAAAAAAATGTGTGAGCAATCTTTCCATTTTTTACTGACCTTCTGACAAGTAATTTTATGACTCAGTTTTCAGGAAGAAATACCACAATTTGTCCTATAGATTTTCTTACAATATTAAGATAAAGTTTATTTTGAAGGTAACCAACTGTTTACATTAGGTTCATAGTGTTAATATATGAACTGTGGCTTCCAGAAATCCTCTAAGTTCTTTCTCCCAGAACTCAGCAATACCCTCCTCTCCTTTCTAGTATTCACAAATATTTAATTAATACATTCTTGGCTGTCATTCTAATTCAGATGAGGATGAACCTTTTCTTTTTTTTAATTCCTCATTTGTGACTGGGTATCGGGGCACTGCAAATAGCTAGATTTCTGGAATACAGAATGTCCCTATTAATGGCAATAATGGCATTTCCTCCTTTAGTCCCTAAAATTAATGCAGAATATATTTTATTTAAGAAGTGGGGAAAGGCTTTCACATTTTCAAAGCCCCCAATTATGTATGTAATAAAATGTATATTGCTTTATGTAAGTGTACTCTAATCATGGTAGTAGCTATAGATAAACATAGCACTTCCTAAAGAAAAAACAACAAAATTCACCAGCAGCAGAAGACTAAGACCAAAAGCATGTATCCACATTTTATGTTTCATTTCACCAGTTAATGTATAAAAATAGACTTAACTACAGGATGAAACAATAATCCATGTGTAAGCAATCTCTCCTCCTCCTGAATACCCAGCGGGGGTTCCGCCTGCGTTCAAGGATGTTCTGAAGCACTCTCATCAAAGGGACTCTCTCAAGGTTACGGAAGAAACCATTTGCCTCCTGATGCCCGGTTCCTGATCATCCTCAGAGCTTCCCAACAATGCTTTCTTTTTTTTTAAGTTTTGTAAGTTTTAAGTTATGCTGGCTTCAAACATACAACTCCTATTATTTACCAAGCTCACCTGATTCAGGACAGGAAGTACCTAAAGGAAAACATCTTTGGCCATTTTGTGATATAATGAAACTTTGTGCTCATGTCATCCTCATTTCTATACCTTGTTTGCACATGTATACTTTCTGTGAAATGATACAAAGAAAGCCTGAATCGGGGCTCTAAGGCCTCCTCCCACCTTAATTTCAGATCTTAACCCAGCTTACAACTAACTCTGTTAAGAAGCAGTCCTCGATTCCTGAGATTCTGAAGCAACCGTTCCCCTCTGAACTGTCAGAGCAATTTATTTAGGCCATCTTTAAAGTACCTATCTCTTTTTGCCTCATTTCGTACATGTGTCTTGTATTTTTACTAAATTATAAGTTATGAGCATCTCATGTACAGAAACTCTGTCTCACATATGCCTGCTCCTTAAAGCAAACTAACTCAATGAATGATCATAAAGTAAATGCTATATAACTTATATTTATGATATAATAACATAAAACTATTCAGTTATTGAAATATACTTTTGGTGGCCAAACACAAAAATTAGCAATCAAACGCTTATCAGTAACACTCAAGCACATTCTCAAACTACCAAGTAAAATCTATACCAAATGGAAGTGGAGTAAGGACTAGGTAATTCTTCAAAGATGGAGCCAAACTATAAAATTTTTTACTTACTTGTCTCCAAAAAACTTTCTCCAGAATTCAGCAGCATCCGCTTTCGTGATACGAAAATTATCTCCCTGGAATTGCCCATTGGGAAAGATTGCTTTAATTTCTGCCAGCATGTGACTGAAGATAAGGGACAGTTTTGTCAGATTTCGCCTGTAGACACAAGGGGGTAAAAAAAGAAAAAGAAAGAAAGATATATATTATAATGGTACCATATATTATGAAAAATAAAATTATGTACAGTATCAAACTAGGTGTTGGTGATCACAAACCTCTATTTAATAATGACCCTAAAAATAATGTTCATAAAAAGCTGTACATTTAAATTCCTAACAGGTTTCTCATTTATTATTAATCCATATAGTCATTTAATATAAACAAAACAAGATAAATTACATGAATTTAATTGGAGAGATGGACACCGAAAAAAGTAATCAAATACAAATGATAAAGACAAAATATAGAGTGGCTAGTTTAACATGAGGGAGTAAGGAAAGATTTGTCATCAGAGGAGAATTTAGGAAAATTAGCAGCTGTTTGACAGATTTAAGACTCAGAATGGAGAGAAGGGGAGGGCTGGGAGAGAAGAAGGTACTTTGGAGAGTAAGAACAACATGTACAAAAGTATAGAGGTGTGGAGTAAAACTATTCATAAAGCACTTAAGTTTAGCATAGCTAGAGGAGAGCAGAAGATGACTGGAGGAAATGGCCTGAGACAGGTTGAGAAAATTTGGTTGCAACATGACACAAAGAGGCATCTGAAATAATAAAAAAAGTTTTTGTCAAACACACTTCCCACTCCTACAAAAAAATCAGAGTTCTGATGATGGGTTTCAGATACGTGCCCATTTTAGAAGCCCCTTGAGCAATTCCAATGTATTCCCCTTGTAAAGAGCTCCTGCTATAAGGAATGGGGAGACAAATGAATTAAACAGACTGAGGACATGATCAAATCTGTTTTAGAAATAAAAAGTTAAGATAGTATGGAAGAAATGGTTTGGAATGAAGGGCAATGCAGGTGTTGTCTCTATTCTTAATTACATGTTAAGTTTTGGGGATCCTGGCATGATTTAGGACATAATATAAAGCACGGCTCATAATTCAAAATAACAGTATCATCGGCACGCCTCCCCCCATTTCATGAGTTTACAACATTAGTTATGTTAGTCATAATTTCTGAACTGCACTTGCTTCTTTATATTCCTGCCTATGCGCTCAACAGGCACATCTACAATCTTTCCACCATGACGCTTCAGCTGCATTTGTGTTGAGGGGTCTGAAGGGCAGGGGTTGGAGGTGCAACAATTATTTTAGGACTAAAAGTAAACGTACAGGAAAGTTAACAGAGAAAGCCATCAAATCTGGAATGTATATAAAACCCTACGGTGTTCAACAGGACTTTGACATTGAAAGTTTTGGCTCTTTTCCTTCATTTTTCCTCATGTGCCTATGTTCAATGGCTCTCAAATAACAAGCAAAAAAGCAAATGTTAGGTACCAAACAGATCATATAATATACACCTGTCAGTAAAGTCAACGGGTGTCATCCTTTCTACAAGGTTTACAAAAAAACATATAACTTCTTATATAATACAAATACATAATAAATGAGGGTACCTTGTGATAAAAAGTGGAAAAAGAATGAAAACCAAGCAATCAAGTATAAAGTAATCTACATCTCAATAAACTCATCTCTCCTGGATAACCAAAAAGGCCCCAATTTCCATAACCTTTATTATCTATGAGAAGATTTAAGGAAGGGAAGGGTCAGGACTTAGACCTTCTTTTGGTGCTTGCCTGGCAACAATAAACAATCTGCAAAATCATTATCATTATGCATAATGTTCCATCATTTGCCTAAATTCAGCCACATTTCCGTACAACTCAGACTAATTCAAATGTAAAACTTCTTTAATTAGTTGAATCTTTGATCTTCTCATTTATGTCAACACATCCTCATTTAGACGATGGTAGATATAAGAAAGTCAGTCTTAGGAAATGAAAAGTAAACTGCTGAACTATATCAAAGGAAAGAATTGTGGCCAACACAAACTGCAACTGCCTTTTGAAATCTGAGTTTAAGGAAAAGCATAGTCACTTTAGAAAATCTGCACCGAATTTACTTCTATAATTAGGCAAAGGGTTAATTTTTGACTGAACTTCCAATTGATACACAGGGAAGAAAAAAGAAAATCAAGATGGCTATAATTAGGGCGAACCAACTGTTCCATATTTTCTGAATTGGTTGTTCTCCATCCCCTTGTTTCTTTGTTCTTTAATCATATCCAAATGTTTTCAGTTTTTATTTTTTAAGATCTAACGTCTGGAGCACAATGCCAATGATTACCCATTTTGGATATTTGACCCACTGGCTATGTAGACACTAAACTTTGAAATAGAAACAGTAACATTCTCTCTTTATAATTCACACTCCCAAAGCTCTAGTAATCACTAGTACCTAACTATCTAATCACTGCTTAATTATAAAATGTGTGCACAGTTCAATTTTCTTGTTCTTGCAAATGAGTCACCAAATTTTTATTCAACTTTTTGCATACTAAGGCAATGAGAGTGAATTTTGCCTTTAGTCTTTAACAAAACTCAAATTCAAGTGGTTAAATATACAGTACGTGAATGCAAGAGTTTCATGCTACCTTATTTTTCACATATAACAGACTGTATTTTATATCTAATTTTTAAATACACATATATACCATAAATATTTAAGTGATCATTTTGTAAATCCATTGTTTAAAAGACTGATATACAGAGCTTGCCATCAGCACCAAGATATAAAAAAAACTGAGATTATTCTACTATCGGATGTCATTTAAATTTATTATCATGGCAAATAGGTATTGTTTTTTATTTAATTGTGTAGGTTTCTCTTTTTGTTTGTTGTATTTTGCTACACATGATGTACTTTAATTCCCAGCCTTCTCTGCACACTTAGATATCCATTAAAATAATATATAGCTTCCCATTTTGAAAGTAAATTCCAAGAATACAGTCATCTCTAACCATCTAGACAATGGAAAAAGGAAAACTATACATCTTCTTTGTAGCTGAAATGTTTTTTCCTATTATAAAACTTTTCCATAATTGGCCAGTTCTCCCTAAGCTTACTAAATTACCCCTCATCATAAGACCAATAATAATGACTGCTTAATAAAGATTTGATGCTTACTAATTAAAAATGTTTCCATTACTAAAACTCCCTACCCCCAAACAATGAAAAAAAGTTTTTCTACAAAGATTCAATAATCTTATAATTGTAGATGTAATTAATTTTACAAGGAATTTAGCAATACTCATTCATTTTCAGTATATGAGCTACTTTATTTCGACTTATAACTAACACATATTTCCCATTAACCATCACAAGCTACACCCTTTTTAAAAATTTGTTTTGTGTGATTTTGTTTACAAGAAATAATTATGAAATAAAAGTATTTTGATAGACCAGGTAATCAAAAGTATCTTCTAGATTTCAATACTGGCTAAACCAGTAAAGATGTTAATATTAGAGGAGCCTTGAAGAAGAGGAATGGAGGAAAAGCGGAGAAAACAGAGGAGGAAGGGAAGGAAAGCTAGCTACATTAAAAAAAAAAAAAAGTATGAGCAATGTATGAGCAATGTCAAGAATATCACCTAAGGAGCAAAGTACCTCTTTTATCCTGGATTCAATCGCCTAACACTGTATTTCTTTAAAGTGGTATGAATCAATTTCGCCAAAAGTCAAGTTACATTACCGCACAGAATGTGAGGTTAACCAGAGTACATTAGCATGACTGGAAGTGATGGCGCTTCACTGCTCATGAATAAGTCTTTGCAGCTTAAGGTGGCTACAGCCAACATCATAAGGAGACTAGAGGTGCACAAGTTTTGATGAAGAATGACACAATTCTGCCCTTAATAAATTTATAACATAGTGTGGGACAAAAAGGCATGAGTAGATTATTACTATACAATATGGTGGAAGCAATGAACCAACTATAGCCATCTCGATGTAATATATTAAATCTAAAAAATAAAAAATAAATCAAGCTTTGATTAGTAGCCTCCACTAACCCATGGGGAGCACAAAAAGAAGACAATCTAATTAGACTACATGTAGTTTTTGCATTTTCTCTATTCTAAAAACAGCTGTGTTGTAAATCAAAGAAAAATAAAAAGCTTTAAATGCCGAATTAGTGAAAAGCTTTCAATTGACTTTATATCAAGTGAGGTCCAAAGTGTGTGAGAATGTACTGCTTTGGGGAGAAAAAAAAGAGGAGACCATTTTTTTAATTAAAAACTATTAATAATTCAATTCTCACATTCAAAAGCTAGAACATGTTCTTAATCTTTACAAGGTGAAACAAATACATTTTTTAAAAAGGCAGAACATAAAGAATATAAACAGTGGCACTTAAAATGAGACTCATATCCAGTTAAAGAGCAATTTCCATTCGCTGAATTTTTTTAATTTATCTTTATTATTGAAAGCATTACAGATGTCCCTCTCCCCACTTTTTTTTATGTAGTGGCCTCCAAGAAAAGTAAATAGAGTTACTTCAGACTGTTTTGACCTTATGAACATTATAGTTCCTAAGAATTTGAGGAGATTAGGCTGAAGGAAAAATGAAAGATAAGGTTTATCTCTTGGGAATGGACTTACTAAGATGGATCCTGAGAGT
Organism: Miniopterus schreibersii; assembly: GCF_964146895.1. Classification (NCBI taxonomy): domain Eukaryota; kingdom Metazoa; phylum Chordata; class Mammalia; order Chiroptera; family Miniopteridae; genus Miniopterus; species Miniopterus schreibersii. Next base: position 60,589,230 of record NC_138106.1, on the reverse strand, counting down.
CTTAAATAAAAGTGGATCTCACCTGTTCCCTTGTCCACATGTTTTGAAGTTTTCAAAACTTCTAAGGGGAATACGAAAGCGCATCTTAAAAGTCCAAATACCAACAAAGACTGAGAGTGTACCCCAGTCATAAGAGAAGTCAGGAGTGTGCGCAGAAACGATCTAACCTGAGACACAAGCAGTAGGACAATTTTTTAAGCTGTTCCATGTCACCTCATCAAAATTGAACTGCTCTCTTAAAAAGAACTTAGCAAACTACGTCAGTCAAAAAACTTCACTGAAATAGGTAGCCAGTGAAGGTCTTTTTCTTTTGTTAAAGAAAACACAGACCACTAACATGACTAGGGAGGCAAAGCCCCAGAATTGTGGCTAGGAAAGATGAACCCTGCTCTCTGTAGTATGCTCTTCAAGATGTGGCCAACAAAGGTCTATCAAGACAAGAGGCTATCCCTCAAAGTAAGGATGCTGCCCTCCACGCAAATACATTTGCTTTCTACAATAAATAATTTTAAATGAAAAATTTACAAATGCCTTATTTAAGCATAACTCAACCATGAAATATACCTATAAAGTTCAATTGTAATATCCTTTGACAAGTTTCCAGGAGATATTCTAAAGATATTCCACTTAATTTATCAACTATCCTATGTTAAAAAGTTTTGCCCTGAAGCTTGATAGTACGGCGTTCACACCCTTACTCTGCTGATGGTCTTGAATAAGTTACTAACCTCTCTCTCTGAATCAGTTTCTCATCTTTAAAAATTTTAAACAAACATGCTCATCTCAGAGTTGTGAGAAATAAAACACGTAGGTAAAGCCTAACACATCTACTTTTAAAAACACTCAAATGAGTTACTATTATTATTTTTACCTACTACTTCTGTTTAAATATATAAATATTCATCATAGTAGTCTTTCTTCCTTTCCCCATAATACTGATAGCCATCTTAGTAAGGTAAAATCATCATCCTGACCTTATTGCTATGGAGGCGTTTCATAATTCCACAACAAACAACGGGCAAGTATTTGATTCATCCATTTAGTCACCTATTCTTCAAATCTTGACTATTATATACTAGGCTTTGATCTAGACACTGATAACACAAGGATGAAGATGACACAGTCCTACTCTTAATGAATTTAAGGGGCTTAGAGCTCTCCCAAGGTAGAGAAAATTATGGGAATAAAGCTGAGATAGAACCAGAACAAAGGTGGTAATTTGTGAGAGCAGTTTGTAATTTCTTGGGTGATACAGTTCTGACCAGAATGTGACCCTGCACTGGGTAGGCAGAGTGAAGGTGAAATGGGTGAGGAATTAGATGTGGTTGAATGGGGCCATGTGGATTTTAAAATCTACGATGATGACAGCAGTTTGCATGAAGAAAAGACTACATACAGTAAGCTGTATCTCAATATACTCAATAAAGCTTCCCAAATAATTTTTTAAATGCCAGTTATTTTAACTTTGTGGCAATGCCAAAGTAGGATTAACAACAGCCCTTTGATGATTTCAGCAAACAGTTTTATATGGAAAATTTATTATGAGAACCTACTACACTATGATATGATCGCTGGTACTTTCATCTGGTTTAAAAGCTTAACAATATCTACTTCAATAAAGAAAATTCTTTTGTCTTTAGTATTAGAGGTCTTTTGATTAAACCTAATCTATAACAAGTATCCCTTTGTAAAATAAATCTTAAAAATGCAGAGCAGTCTATTACTTGAAAGAGAAAAGAAAAAAAGACCTATTTCTACATTTCTTTTTATTTAAGATAAAATACAATGCAAGTTCTGTGAACTAAGTAGAAAGTCACCGTTGCTGTGAGATTCATATAGAAGCAACTAGAAGACAGAACTTTGTTTTCTTTTTTTCTATTTCTTTTGAAACATCAGAAGTTCAAACTATATTTTTATGGCCCAGGGTGATTTGATAAAAGAGGAGTCTCACCAACAAACAAAACAAACTTGACCTTGAAACAAAACAACAGTATTTCAAAAACTAGATTCACTTTTTTTCTTTGCAATTCCCAATAGGCTGCCATTTAATTTTTTATCCTAGTTGATTCTTCAAAGGTGGCTTTTGTTAGTTTTTTTTACTCAACAGAATATAGTTAAAAACTCTCCTGAAATAACATTTTCTTCAATGATGTCAACTTTCCATGGGACTGAGCTACCTTTCCACCACTCCTCACACCACTTCTCTGTGCTCCCCTCAAGCTATAGGTATGGTCTGCTTCTCCTGATCCATACCTTGGGTTCATCCATCTCTTTCTCCTCTCTGATACAAAGTTCTATGCCTCAGCCTGTTTAAGTGTCATCGGCACCTGTTCTATGTCGAAGTCCTCCCATGGTATCTTTTCCATACCCCTCCCAGAGATGTGTTCTCTCAGGCTCTTAAATGCCACATCACTTCTACCACTTCACAGGGCCTGCCACAGCCCCAAAATTCCTCTGAAGAGCATCATGGTTATCTTTTACTGCTTTTAACTTCTATCAGAGCAAGTCTTTGTTGGAGAAGAAAAAGTCTTATGTTACCTATAACAGCTTCTCACACATAATAGCCAACAAATGCTAATTTCTAGAACCATAAAAATATTTAAAGAACTATAAAGAACGGATATCTTCTGACCCCAAAACAGTGAATGAACACATAGATAGGAACAGTATATAAACACAGTTTACAGAAACCACAGGCACAGTAAGGCATCAACCTGCTAAACCTTGATGAAAAGTATTTTTTTTTTTTTTAAATATATCTTTATTGATTTCAGAGAGAGGAAAGGAGACGGGGAGAGAGAGAGAGAGAGAGAGAAACATCAATGATAAGAGAGTCACTGATCAACCCTGCAACCGGGCATGTGCCCTGACCGCGAATCGAGCCCCGATCGCCTCGGTGGCCTGGATCCTAGGTCGACGCTCAACCGCTGAGCCACGCCCGGCCGGGCGATGAAAAGTAATTTTAACAAAAACCATTTAAATAGAGGATTAAAAATCTAAGGTTTGATTCTAACTTACAGAAAAAACCTTTGTTGTGTGAGTTCTGAGATCTTTTCTTTCCCTTTTTGTAAATTTCTCCGTGAGTGGCAAAACAGAGCAAGCTAAAGGAAATTAATGCTATGTTCCCCACGAGTGGTTCCTAGAAGCTCAAGAAAACTGAACAAATTTGTCATACAATCCCGAGGAAGCATAACATAGTTTCCCATCACATTCATCACATTCTCTGTCCCCTCCCAGTTACTTCCCCCTTGCGGCTTTGGAAATTTCCCTTATTGATACCTTTGTTCTACTTCAACCCTGCTCCCTTGGAGTGGACGCAGCGAAAGAAAAGTGAACCACAGAAGGAGGAACGGATGGCTCCTCTCTCTCGTGCTCATGTTGTGTGTTACTAACAGAAGGAAACTAAAACCATGAGACACGTTCCCTCCATGCCCTGGAGTTAAAATTATTTTTATTTATACGGTGGGAGCAAATATAAAAGTAAAAGCAAACAGAAAGCCGCCAAGCAATTCTCACTGCCTTCAGGTATACTGACATGAAAGCCTCCTCCTGCGGTTCTGGGCGGGTGCGCACGGGGGGGGGGGAGAGACACGCATCTCGGGGGTTCTGGGCGGGTGCGCACGGGGTGGGGGTGGGGGGACGCACCGCGGGGGTTCTGGGCGTGTGCGCACAGGGGGGGACGCACCTCGGGGGTTCTGGGCGGGTGCGCACAGGGGGGGACGCACCTCGAGGGTTCTGGGCGGGTGCGCACAGGGGGGGACGCACCTCGGGGGTCCTGGGCGGGTGCGCACAGGGGGGGACGCACCTCGGGGGTCCTGGGCGGGTGCGCACAGGGGGGGACGCACCTCGGGGGTCCTGGGCGGGTGCGCACAGGGGGGGACGCATCTCGGGGGTCCTGGGCGGGTGCGCACAGGGGGGACGCACCGCGGGGGTTCTGGGCGGGTGCGGGGGAGCGGAGCGGGCGAGCCAGCGGTGTGCCACCCGGCGGGTGCCGTGGAGCTTACCGCCATGCTGCGGATGAGCAGCGCAACCACGGGCATGGATGTGAAAAGACAAGCAGTAGTAATCTCTGCTACTCGTTTATAAATAATTCGCTCTTCATTTTTTTCTTTAAACTTTCCTATTTTCAACAGGAAACAAAAATGTCATCAAAAGCCATTACACTGCTTTTCTCAGCAGGCCGACCTACAATGTGTCTGTAGGACAGTGAGTGGATTTCCGGACGCCACTACCCCAGTCCTCCAACAGCCCCACTGATACCAGGGTGCTTTGGCTTTCGAGTTGAGAAGGCATCTCTGGTGCGGTCACCCCAACCCACTTACTTTACCACTAATCCCCAATTTTCTAAAAAGCATCAGCCCTCCCCCCACAGGACATTCACCAATGGCGCACTGGTATTTTTCCCAGTCCTTCCCTAAAAGAAGGACTGAGCTATGATGTCACATTTTTATTTTATTTTTTTATTTTTTTAAAATATATCTTTAATAATTTCAGAGAGAGGAAAGGAGAGGGAGAGACAGAGAGAAACATCAATGATGAGAGAGTCACTGTTCAGCCGCCTCCTGCACGCCCGGACTGGCGATCGAGCCCACAACCCGGGCATGTGCCCTGACCGGGAATCCAACCACCATGCCCTGGATCCTGGGTCGACGCTCAACCGCTGAGCCACGCCCGGTGGGCTCATGTCACATTTTTAGAACATGAAGCAGGGAAGCAGAGGTCAAACAGTCCAGGAATTGCTCCAATGAAATGAGCAGCCTAATTCTAATTAAGGACTTTATCTCCTGCTTTTATAATAGTCCCCTAAAAACACGACTCGAGCTGAATTACTTTTAAGAGCAAGAAAGTCCTTGACGGTTATATAGATAAATTAGCACATCACATATATTCCTTATCATACAACGACATAAAATAAATTTATAATCACACATGACCAGAGGATTCAATCACCGACATTTCTTCTTCAGTTGACCAGATACATGATATGCACATATGATAATGGTTCCAGGGAAAGGAATAATTTAGATGCCTATGGTCCCACAGAGAAATGCTATTTTTTTTAAAGCAATAAGACTACATTGGGATTTTTTTCTTTCAAAATGAAAAACAAAAAGGTAAAGCAATCATAGAAAACCATGGCTGTTAATAATTTACCAGTTTTAGCAGTAAAATTTCCTTGGACCACTATAAAATTCTTAAATTTTCTGAATATAGCAACAACAACAAAGATATATTTAAAAAACCAGGTCTCAGATTTTCTTAAACTGGCAAAAGTTAAACTGGATGTAATTTATTCTGTAGCTCAATGGTGGTCATAGGACCTTCTAGAAAACTGCTTTCGACATTTCCAACAAGAAGCCTCATTAAGGAAATTCTGGAATATAGTGGAGAAAAATATGGCACTGGTAGCATAGGGTCCTAGACTCCAGTATACCTGTCTCATTGCTCTATAATATGAAAAGGAGTTGAAAGCTTCTCTTTATCCAAAGTTTGTCCCCTATAAAATGAGGTGATTGTGTACCTAAATTCTGCGGTCCCATATCATCCCATGGGGCTATCATCATGTTTATTCCGGCCAGTAGAAAGTGATTAGATTGTTCTGGCACTAAAAAGTCATATGCTTTCAAGCAAAAATTGTGAATCCATTTCCCAACCTGCAACTAATACGTAAGTACAACATGCTATGTAACATTTTCAGTTTACAGACGTTCCTCAATATTCTTCAGTCAGAGACTCCAGAAATCCTGTAGTCACGATATAAGAATCTAACATAAAAATTTGCAATTATACTAAGGATAAAAACTCACTGGTGTATCTGGAAGCCTTGATTTTTCTCTTTTTCTCTACCATAATAAGCATCTCTGACATTTTTTCTTTTTTCAACGAAGAAAAATCCTTGAATAACATTGACTCTCAAAACAAGGAAAACCACAAAGCAGCAGAAATAACAAAAAAATAATAAAAGGCAATTTTAAAAGTTCTGTGTTTCATGTTAATGAATAGTAAACACTAGAATATTGAAACCATATGAAAAATGTGGACTATCAGAACAAAGTATCCCCACTGGGAAACTTATAGTTTAGAAAGTCTGCCTTATTTACTTGTTCTTGGTAAGGAAATATGCTAACATACATAGTAGGCACAGAATAATCAGGTCTAAGAATTTTAACTTTGATCACAACCAAGAGTTTAGAAATATCAAAATTTAAGGAGACTGTTATGTTTACCACATGATAGCTGATCGATAATATGAATCAAATCCCTTAACTATTTCAGTCTGACTGCAGGTGGAAAAACCCTCACATCAATAAAACCACCCTCCGATATTGGCTCTGAAGTAGAAAGACAACTGCATCTAATCGGCCTAAACCCTGGAGGCAGAAAATTACTATAGTGAACTGCCCCAGCTCTAGAGTCGAACACCTAACTGGAGCTTCAACCACTTAGTAAATGAACAACCCTGGCTATCAAGTTAACCTCTCCAAGCCTTAGTTTCTTCTTATCCAAAGTATGAACTGTAACAGTACTTATCTCAAAGGATTCGTGGATGATTACAGGCGGCCAAACAATTTTTGACCCTCTTCCCATCATGGAGTGGAGTCTCTTTCCATTCCCTTGTACCCGGGCTAGGCTGCGCCTTGCTTTTGATCAGCAGAACGTGGTAGAAATGACACTGTGTAAGTTCTGAGACTAGGCCTTATAAGATCTGCAGTTTATGCCTTTAAATCTTGGAAAACACCCTTGGAATTTAACCACCATGCTGTGAGGAAACCCAAACAGTCATGCAAAAAAGGCCCTAGTGAGTCCCAGCTGCAAGACAGCAACAAACGCCAGGCATGTGAGTGAGGCCACTGGGCCCTCCGGCTGAACCTGAACCCCAGCCAACACCATATAAAATAGAAGCTGCTCTCAACCAAGAGAGGTTTTTATAAGAAATCTGGTCTATACTAATTGGAAAGCAGCCTACTACTACAGTGAAGTCCCAAAACATATTTATTTAGATGGCCAAACAACAAACTGAGCTGTGAAACATCATTAGACTAATCCACTGATTTATACTGACAACAGACTTAATTTCTACAAGCCTTAAATGCTCCATCAAAGGTAGAGAATCTCCTTAAAATCATATGCATGTAAAGTGTAAGCAAAAACCTGGAATGCTTATAGATGTTAAAGCAATCTTTTAATTGAGCTGCCATGTAAATCACTTGTGTGCTGAAGATGATTTAACCTAACTAGATTTGCCATATGTCTAGATAAGAAATCATCCCGAATGTTGGCTTGTCTACTTCTATTCACTGGGGTCTCTGTTTAAAAGTCAGACACTATTAATAATCCCTTACTTATCAACACTGAAGCAGACACACTGATTTTTAATCATAACTCCTTTAGCTCCCAGCTGTACCTAAACCATTACTATAGTCATCTTGAGAAGTCATTTTAAAATACTGCTGAAGGGATCAGTGTACCTGTCTACCCCTGTAAATGCTTTTAAGTGAAATGGTTGTTCAACAGATGAATTGCTACACCCAAGACTTATAGGATTTAACTTTTACACTAAGCACAAGAATCAGTCCTTATTCCTCTCCTGGAGATGCCTATCATTTAAAACTTAATAGAAATAAGAAAATCCATATATTTAAAAAGAAGCTGGTTTTGATATTTAGTTAAACCTCAGAATAATGGAAAAAGGATCATGTAATAATAGAAATTTTATTTCTGGCTTACCTATTTTCTGTTTAGTCAAGTACTTAAGGAATTAAACATTAAGTGAGAATGAAAAGCTACAAATAATCCGCAAAGATCAGGCTGTAAAAGCAGCACCAGTTCATCTTTTCCTTCCCTGACGCATCTTACCTCATGACGCAGCTTGTGCTTCTCTAAAAGTCTAGCTTCCTTGCACAAATGTCAGTTCTCCCTGTTTTTCAGAATGATTTTATATGCATAGAAACTGCCATCTACATATATGGAATTCCAGTGACTTTAATAAAGTTTTTTCACTCAACAAATATTTTTTGAGGCTCTGCTGTGATCTGTCACCATTCTAGGCAATGGGGATATGACCAAGAAACCAGTTATGTCTCTGCCCTCTGGGAGTTTATAATCTAAATGGGTAATTACATATAAAAACACACAATTACAGCCCTGGACAGTGTGGCTCAGCTGGAGCATCATCCCATAAACCAAAAGGTTGTGGGTTCCATTCCTGGTCAGGGCACAAACCTAAGTTGCAGGTTCAATCCCTGGTCAGGGCGCATATGGGAAGCAATAAATCAGTGTTTCTCTTTCACGTTGAGGTTTCTCTCCCCCTCCCTCCCTCCCCTCTTCATCCCTCCCTTCCTCTACCTCTCTCTCAAAGAAATCAATAAGCATATTCTTGAATGAGGATTCACACACACACACACACACACAATTACAACACAGTATCCTTGTATAGGGTGGGGCAAAAGGAGGTTTACACTTATTCATATAGAAAATAACACAATAATTAATAAATCATAATACAAGAATAAACAGTGTTTGGCATGCTCACAACTGTAAACCTACTCCTTCCCCACCCTGTATAATAGGTATACATTCAATGTGCCTCAGGAACATGGCGGCTAACAGGAGAAGGTGCTCAATTCTAGGCCTCCTAAAAAGGGTTGAGAGACAGTGGAAAGACAGGAGAAAAGCAGCAAGCCTGCTAGACAAAGACATGTGGGTGCAGATCAGTCTGGCAACATGACAGACTGCAGGGTCAGACTGATTTGTATTCAAGGGAGAGGCTGACAGGGTAGCAAGACCACAATGTCAATATTAAACCTGCTCCCTCTGCAACAGGCCTGCCCATCTGACCAGCAAGGGCCCACCATCCAGCACGACACACCAGGACAGAAGACCTACACGTCCAATCATGGTCCCGCCAGGGAGGACTGCACTAGGGGAGTCTGAAAAGGAAAACCACTTTCAATAAAATGTCTCACAAGACATAATTTAATCACTAGCAATTCTTAGATCTTGATCCAAATTTAAAAGTTTTTGTTGACGTTTTCTCTGTTGTAAGATAGTAATTGAATTTTGAGGGTTTCTTCCCTATTCCCTTGATGGAATATAACGTAAATTTAACAAATTGAGAAAACAAGCAAAAGAAAGTAACAGAGCACAGAGAAGAATGCACCAGAAGCCTATGTCTTAGAAGCAGATGTTCTGCTCTGGCAGACACTCATCCCCTGGTGGATTACCACTCAAAACAGACTCAGAGATCACATTGTTGATGCACATCTAAAAGGATGTGTTTCCATTTCAAAATACCACAGTAATTCCCTCACTTCCAGAAATAATTCACCACATAAATATTTAGTGCAGTAAAGAAATGTATCCTTTTTCCATGCTCTAAATAGAATGCTCAATATGGCCAACCCCCAACACCACATTATCAATAACCAATCAAATGCCATGCCACCAGGTGACATTCTCGCAGTTAATTCCCTGGATAGAAGGCTCTGCCAAAGCTCTCAGGAATAAGGCCTGTTTGATTCCACTGAATGCACTGCAATCTGTTCTTTAAAAATGGACTGTAGTTAAGCAATACATTCTTCCATTAAGTTTTATGGAGCCTGATGTATTTCCTGTGTCAAAATCTGCCACAAAAATCTGTTTCTCAGACATCTGTTTGGTGTAACGCACATGTGAATGTGGTTGTCTGCAGATAGCAGTGTAGGCCCTAGCATTTGGTTTCTGATCAGAAAGAATTTCCAGTATGTTGGTTGGTGGATTTAATTTGGATTACATTAATATTTATTACTGTTCATCCCATAATTCACCTATTACATATACTACTATATCTTTTTCATTGTGAATAGCATTTTTATAGTCAAGTATAAACAAAAAAAGACTAAACATGAATAAAAATGAATGATATTTATTTTGTGGACCTCAGATTTCAATTTGGCATTCAAGTTCTAGGGTAAGAACAAAAATAAATGTCTACCAATTATACACAAAATTCAATCCTTGGACTAGCAGCATAAACATCACTTCACAGCTTGAAAAAATGCAAAATCTCAGGCCCCACCCCAGAACTACTGAATCATACTGTGCACTTTAATAATGCAGATTCATAGATTTAGGTGATTCTATACATGTTTAACTGCTGAAAACCACTAGTTTAGCAGAAACCTCAAAAGATCTTTTCTTTTTCATTGTTCTAGGTAAAACTGCATGCAAAGCAGCCCCAAGATCTAAGGAACTATTTAAAGATCTGTGGAAGATTCCACTCTATGGTCCCAGACCTCCCCAATGTGCTAGTAGTCATGTAATGTCACCACAGGGCTGGAACACCATTGTTTTAGACTAGTTTAACCTCTCTTTCAGGACAGACCTCAAGGGCAGCTATTGATGGGGCTTTCATTTGTCAAACCTCTTGCTCAATAACCCTAAAGAACTTACCCCTTGTCCTTGACAGCCCAGGCAGTCCTGGGACAGTCTGTACTTTTCACATTTGTAAATAATAACATCAGACTGATGATAACCTCATCACCACACCCCAGTTCACCCCCACATCTCTATCCTGGGAGAACTCATTTCTTCTGGTTGGTTAAAACACTGCCAGAGGTCAGAGAGAGGGCCTGCTCCCTCCTCCTACAGGAAATGGAAGACACCACACACATCACTAATTCAGTGTAAGTGTGGCTCACCTGTGCCTAATTTGAGACAGGAGCAAATTAGTTTTCCATTCAATATCTCCCTCAATCACTATTATCCTTGAGATTCATAATGCAAGCAAGCGACCCATCTACCATGTTTGATTCTATCCTTAACAACAAAGTGGGTGGGTGGCTGGGGTGGGAGGGTAAGACCTGCCAGCTGAGAAATAAAAAATATCATCTCGAATGCCAAAAAGGTGCTTTTCCCACCTAAAACTGATTTTTATCACTGCTATATATCTCCTTGTAACTTAATAATTAAAGAGCAATCAGGGCCTCCCCCCGCTATCTGCCAGCATAAATATCCTTGGAAAATGTCAATCAAGCCTGGCTAACTAATTTTATCATGAGAACCTCTAATCAAAGAGAGAAGGATCTTGGCACAGCCTGCGGTGGAGTGATGAACGCAACACCACAGGCTGGAACCAAGCCAGGGACTGTCGAAGCTTGAAAGGAGCAGCTGCAGAATCCTGAGGGCGACGCTGCTCCATTCTGGCACCTGAGAGAAGAAAGTGAAAGGCAGAAAGGGACTCTTGGCAGAGCACAGAAGCATGCCCGACACTCTGAGAGGCAGCTCAGAGTGATAAATCAAGGGTAAAATTAACTAAGAGGCCCTGAAGAACGGTGACGCAGAGAAGCCGACCTTTTCAATATAAGGATTGATGGAGGAAGATGTTCTATAAACCACTGGTTTCCAGCTGCTTTGATTTAAAGGACCTTGAAATGTCTGACAACAAAAACAGGGGAAACTAACAGAGGATTCCTATTCACTTCACCAAATGCATTAACACAAAACCACTCATCTATTCAGTATTAAAGAATATTTGCACACCACAAGAACAAGAGGGACATAATTTCAGGGCAAAAAAAATGTATTCCTTTAAATTAAATAAATTTAACTTCAGGAAAGAGTCACCAAAACGCACGCGATAACTTCTAGTTCCCAGACGCAGACAGGTCTGAGGAGCGCCTGCCAGGAGCAGTTCAGAGAACCATGTGGAGTGTAGAAGTTTCACACTGTAGCACCTCCACGTACCTCTAACCACAGCTGAAGAACTGGGCTAGGCACACACTACAAGCTTCAAAAAAGAAACGAGGTAAAAAGTGTCACAAATGAATTACATATGGGCTGTCAATAATTAGTTATTATTCACCTACGAAATATCAGCACACTTTTTCCCAACTCTGAAACTGACTTACAGGCATGAGAAACCGATTATATAGGCCATGAGGGAAAAGAATGACTTTTAAAATATAACCAGCCAATACTAAAAACACAGAAGACAATGGTCCCCACTTATACCATTTAATTCAACTGAAAGTTTAACACAATGTAGAAAGATTTCTTTGGACATAAAACCCCCAGGGTTATCAAAGTATTTGGATAGTAAAACTTAGTGCTGTGAGTTAATTTCAAATATTCTGTTAAACTTCCTGACAACTGTTACCATGTAAAGAAACAGAAGTCAATATTATTTTAACATGAATCTTAAGTAAATTAGCCTATTACTGAGTCATGCCTGCTTACTGAAAAACCCAAAAAAATTTCTGCATGTCCCAATACTACTTAATTAGTGTGAAAATAATATGACCAGACATTCACCTTACTTGGTAGTTTTGTTCCCCAAGCTAGCACATATCACAAAAGCGTACTTTGGTAACATTCTTTTAGGACACTTCAAAATAACCACAGAAATATAGACATGAAGGTGCCTCAGAAATCATAATTATTTCTTTCTCATTTATAGAAGTAGAACCACAAACTCAAAAGGGCTCTGATGGGACCACTGCCACAGACCAATCAGGGGCTTGCGATTAAGCTTTGACCTCCTATTTATACTGAAACCACACTTGCATTTTGTCCGCAACATAAATAGGCAATACTTTCTTGTGGGCTAACCAATTAATCAGACATAACTCATGTTTAAATGACCAAAAACGTTAATAACAGATACCAAACAAATATATTAAAACATGTTAAAGATATATATATATTCTACTAAAACAGAATATAGGGATACCCCATGAAACAGAGATTCACTCTCAGGTATATGCATCCATCAGAAATGCATGTGTGCGTGCACAAAAGACACATCCTAGGACCTTCACAGCAGTTACTATTCAAACCAAAACTACCCAAATGTCCATCGAGAGCAGAATGGATAAACTGTGAAATGTTCACAAAGTGGAATAGTAAACATCAATGCAATGAGCAAACTGCAACAACATGAAGCAATAGGAAGACACTCTCAATCACAGGGCTGAGCAAAATAAACCGGACTCAAACTGAATACATTTAACTTCAGGAAAGAGTCACCAAAATGCACGTGGTAACTTCCAGTTCCCGGCCACAAACAGGACTCAAAAGTGTGCACCATATGATTTCAGTTCCTAAGTAATATTTACTTATTTAGATTAATGTGAGGATATGTTACCTATTAATGGATGTAGATGATCATAAACGTGGATAGGTACATATTCAGTACGTGTGTAAAATAGATAAGTGTATGTATTCCCCTCACCCCCTCCTCTGGGTAAAGGGGGAGGAAGAGGCTTGGGCTCTTTTCTTCATGTTCACTCCTTGGAACACAAGCTTATGAACCCAAGAAACTGACCTCCCCACTAGCTACTTTTCAGCCCAAGCTTACCCTGTTAAAACATGACATCAGGCTCAAAATGGAATCACGTATGCTAAGCATCGCATCATCAAACAGACTCAGTTCAACTACAATTTCAGCTCCCCCAGAAATGAAATCTCAAACCAGTGAATCAGGAATCACTTGATCAGCATTAGTTAGGGAGTCTGCCTCAGAGACCCCTGCAAACCCCTTTTAGGGAAGTAGCTCTGCACTGACCAACCCAAGTTTTTGCCAAGTGTAACTTCCTGTTCCCGTGCCCTTCTGCCTACAAAAGTCTTTCCTTTTGTACGGCTCCTTGGGGCTCCTTTCTTTTTGCTAGACTGAATGCTGCCAGATGAGAACCGATATTCCTTCAAATAAAATCTTAAGATATTTACTATGCCTCGGGTTATCTTTTAACACCCCTAAAGCTGAACCTGAAACTGCCAAAGTCCATGAACTGAGACTAATATCAGAAAGAAAGCTGTTTCATCATTTTTTCAACCAGCCATTGTGGATATCATAATACGATGTGTCCTTTTTAATCCATCTTCCTTCCATTAAAAAAAATCCAACTACCAAACTTCACATAATAAACTCTGGATTTCAATAAAAATTCAATTTTTCAATAAGATACTTTCAAACTTTTGATATAAATATGTATGTAAATCAATGTAGGTAAAATTAGGCCTAATTTAAGTTTGCAATTTATAAATTTAGATATCAGGACAACTCGATTTTCTTGGGTATGAATTCCTTTTCCTCAGGCATTCTCAAATTCTAAATGGGGAAGCAGGAAGAACAATAGAATAGAAAGTGGAAGCTCTGTCCTTTCATTAACCAGTTCAAGCTGGAGTAAGGCAGTTCTCACTGGTTATAACCATCATAACGATAAAAGCAGGCTGAGGGCCAATTACTGAGAGGCAGCTCAGGTGTCAGCTGAAGAGCAATCCAGACCATCCCATTTGGGTAATTCCAAATTTTAAGGTGCTGCCCATTATCTGATGCAGGGACTCAGTTTCTTTTAAGAAACAAGCTTAATGTACAGAGAAAGCTCAGAAAATTATTAAAAATATTTCCTTTTCAAAAATGCTACTTTAAAGTTGTTATAGTGAACAAAAAAGATGTAAAACCCTGGTTAAAATGTTTTAAAAAGTGGAGTTTCAAAAATACACAGATATCTCACAGCACCACTTGAATTCTGCCCATGTGAATTTATTACCTATTCAAAAGTTAAAGTAAATTAAAGTATAAAAGTAAAATACCATCAGTAGGTGAATTAAACATGTCTGGGTTTTGTTGTTGTTATGTCTCTAAAACAAGACAGAAATACATAGGGTTCAATAATAATTTATTTATTTCAAAGTTTCATTAACAGATAATTCAATTTAACACTATCCAGAGATTTGAAATGTCGGCATGTCACATTATAACCACTCAGAAAAATCTAACGCATTAGGCACAACCTTCAAGGCTGCTACAAGTCATTAGCCAAAGCATCTGACCCCACAGACCACAATGAACACAAAAATGTTATCAGAAATCAAACTGTTTGGGGTCAAGAGCAGGCTGAATTGGGGATTTAAGTCTCCCTCCCTCCCAGCTGTTGTCAACCAGATATTAGAGATAAGATTAGGGTAGAGAAAGAAACTTCCTCTTTGAAAACCCAAGAACTACCCCTTTTCCCCTCTTACTGCTTATTTTGAGTGACATGAGTTTATGCAAACATATAAGGTTTCAAATGAAAAGTTGCAGACTAGATTTCAAAATCTGTTAGTGAATGTGTGTTTGTGTGAGGAGGTCGGGAATTTAGAGAGGCATGTATGGGGTTTTTTTGTTTGGGTAAGGCACCACGGATAATGCCAAAACTGATTTTAAATTGTACTCCTCAAAAGAGCACCAAATAGTGGTAGGGCTCAGCAGCAAGGAAGGACTCACTTTCTTTCTAAAGAAATATCAATACTTCTAAAAAGAAGAAACGGTAAACAATAAAATGAGATCTCCAGGGTACTAATTTGTTGTTAATCTTCCAAGACCTAATAAACAATGTGTCTAGATAAAAAAAATTTAAAGTTTAAAAATGACCAGAGTAATAAAGATAAAAATGCAGGAAAGAAGAAAAACAGTGAGAGAAAAGAACACATGATAAATAAGAAAAAAGGAAAAGTCCCTCCAACTGAGAAAATGATGTAAAAAGGAAGAACATAAAGAGCAAATTAACAGAAAAATTCATTAACAAAATAAAGGGTAGGAAAACACAAGGAGTTTAATGTAGAAGTTATAAAAGAGAACATTTAAGCATGGAAAAGCTACCTTTTGGCAGTCTTTACATCTTTATTAACTACATATAATAGGCATAATTAGTATACATTTGTCAAACAGATGAGGCAATAGTAGTGAAGTTTTAGTACCTCATATATACAGACTACTCACATCCACAATTACAATACCTGCATATATAAGAAAAAAGCGCATTGCAATACTTGATACAGAAACAGCATTTGTGCTGTTATGTCTGGATGGTAAGAATATATATACGTGGTTTACTTTACTGTCCTGTTTATACTCATATTTCCAAATTTTCTATAATGAGTATGTATTCATCCTACGATCCAGACAAGATTAAAATACATTTTTAAAGATTCAGTTTTGAGGTCTGAGGTGCATACAGCATAAAAGAATGTTTTCCTAGCAACTAGTATTTTAGGACATACCTTGTTTGGTGTCTACACCAATCACCTGTTCTGCCCCCCATTCTCCACACACACACAACTTGAAATCGGGTGTGTACAGTCTTAAAGCTTTACTATGACTGATAAACCTACTCCAAGGAAGACCCCAACCAAGACTCCAAATTAAACATCCATATAATCACATTTTTAAGAGACAAAAATATGTTATATTGAAATAGTTCAAAATGTGAACCTGTCATTTATTGTGCCCGTTTTTGTTACAGATCCACAAATTTAAAAAAATAATAAAAATCATGTCCCCAGAGACCTTATTTCTGCAGAAGGCAGGAATAAAACAGTTCTACATGATGAAGGGGCAAGATGTTAAATAACCACAAAGGGAATTCTCTTTACATGTCCTATTTATTTTCAAAGGACATCTATCTTATAACTTTAGGTCATTAATATTCTATGAAGAATAAACGAGTTGAATTCATCAACAAATATTTACGGAATAAATTACAAAGCAGGTACAAATTCCTTCCATCCCTATATGCAAGCACCTCTGCAATGTGACTGCTGCCTCCAGGGAGAGGTGGAATCTCTGACTCCAGCTTTTTAATCAAGGTTTGGTCATGTGACTTGCTTAGGCCAATGAGCCATTAGTAAATGCAACAGCAGCAGAGGCTTACACAGCTCCTGTGCATTGCTAGGGCCTTTCTCTTGCTCCTGAGAAACATTATGCAATCATGTGAACGTGCCCAGACTATCCTCCTTGGGGATGAAAGACACACGGAGAGAACTCCAGCTGATACCATTGTAATTGGCTAGTTACTAGTAACAAGAAAGGAACAAAGGGAAGGTCGAGCATTATAGGCATGTTCCCTGCAAAACACTGGGAAAGGGAACCGCATAGGAAAGATAGACGCATGCCCAGCAAAGTTGGGGTGACATAGGAAAGATACCTGCCAGGACAGAGATGGTTGGCCAGATAGGGCATGGCCACTGCAAGCACAAGAAAATTTGGGATATATAATCCCGAGCAAAGGAGTTTGGGCTCTTGGGTTCTTGGTTCCTCTTGGCTCATGACTCACAGCTCACGACTGGCTTCCTGGCATTCTCCTGTGTGGCCCAGAGCCATGAGGACCCCCACACACAATGGACTTATAGACTGCAACTAGCCTGATGTTGTACTGGGCCCTGCTCCAAAATGGAACAGAAACTCTGGACACTGGCTCCGATTTTAGCTCTACTCAAACCCCATCTATACTTCTATGCCTGGACTAAGGGAAATGGTACTTTGGAAACCCAAGGATGTAATTCCACGAAAATAAAGCTTTCTACCATATCTCATCCTCCCATGGGGGCCTCTGGAAATGCTTATTCCAGGGGTACCCCCAAGAGCCCCACTTCTATGGATAACATAGCCATCCAGCTGAGGCCCCAGATAAACAAAGTGAGGCCACTCTAGGCTGTTGAGCCACAGTTGAGCGGCTCATACCACAGGAACCACCCGGCCAACCAAAAGACTTACGAGAAATAATTACTGCTCCCTTAAACCACTGGGTTCACTACACAGCAAAAGCCAACTGATATAAATACTAAGTGCTAAACACTGTGATAAAATCTGTAAAGTACACAGCATAGCACCTGGTATCTATGATTACTTTATAAATGCTTCCATCTTATTCTTTATTCTAGGTCCTTCAGAGATACAAATAAGGTATGGTAACTCTCACCTGTGGCAGTGAGTATCAGAAAATCAGGAGGCTCTTAAAACAATGATGACTGAGTTCCACCTCAGAGATCCTGATCAGTAAATGGGGACTGAGAATGTGCCTTTTTAACAAGCTTCCCAGGAGTTGCTGCTGCTGATTCTGGTGATACCCAGGTCATATTTTGCAAAACACCACCTTAAGAGTGCAGTGTACTTCATTCATTCAACAAATACTTCTTAAACACACTCTATGTTCATGAAGATGCTAAGCTAAACGCTACAGAAAGACAAGTGTAATAAGTAAAGCAAGGTGCAACTGTTATGGTGGCTGGTGGTATGCCTAGAGAAAGGCTTACCTGTGTATTTAGGGAAGTAATTAGATGGGGGCTGAAGGATAACACTACCCTTCCTCTGCCCTAAGTATCAAATACATATTTGTTCCCCAAATATCTATAGTCTATATTTTTGCAATACTTCCCCTTTTCTAACATTCTAAAAATTATACTTCTAAACCACCATCTAACTTCTACTTTACTATTAATATTGTTGATGAAATAAAATGTATATTGTAGTTGTAACGCTAACCATATAGACCTGTGCAACCTTCTCCTACAGCATGACTCATTTATAAACACAAGCATTGATAACTCTTGCCACAGAGATAATGACATGGGGTTAACCTGGTCTAATACATTTCAGTTGGGTTATTTTCCTTACCAGTTTGCTTCCAAATGATGTGTGAGAGTTGTAAAATAAATGTATGTATCTGATTCCTAGCTCCTACATAAAACCACAAACTCTAATCCAAAACTGTGAGCCAACTAATATTCCAAGGACACCTACTGATACTTCTAGCATAAATCCCTGGATGATCGGACTTACTGGGAAATGACAATTATAGTACACTGGCAGAGGTAAAAAGAAAAAGAAAAAAAAAAGTAAAGATATAATTTGGGTTTTAATAATCTACTGCACAAATCAAAATTATATAAACATAAACAAACTGTGAAAGATAGTAAAATGCATACTTTATTAAAAAAGCATGTTGACCCACTTGGCTTATTCAACACTTGGAGAGAGAAGGTATGGAGAGAAAGAGGGAGAAAATGCTACCTTGGCACGTTAAAAAAAAAATTCCTGAGAAGGGTTTTAAAACACAATTCTTGAATTTTTGACTGAGTTTTATTTAAAAAAAAATTTAATCACTCATGACTTGCGCAGGCTGAAAGCCAAATTTTAGACAGAATTTACCCTATGGCACTGAAATATTGGTTTATTAAAAAAATAATCTTTTTAAAGCACCCAGAAAAATAACATAAAAGGCAGCAGCAGCCATTATTAACACAAAAATGGTCTATAACTTTAATAGCTTGCAAAACCCAGATACAGGAAACTAAAATGATACGTAATCACTCTATTATATACCATACTTAAGAAAGGGGGAAGATATAACATTTTTAATGAGGAAGTATATTATATTCTTAATATTTTAATATATTATAGACTATTTAAAATATGTCTAGCTCTTTAAAAGATAATGAGTTCAAAGGCTAAAATGAGTAATTCTCTCCCAAATTGTCAAATTATTCATTTAGCCTCTAAGTAGGCATGAAGTATTAAGAGAGGTCTGAAGACTGAAATTTTCATTTAATAAAGAACCTTGCTGTGCTTTGCCACATCACTGAATTCATTTACATGAAATGGTCTCCTTCCCTCACTCCTTGTGGTGCAGCCAACAGCTAGGGGACTTCCCACACAGGCTGGGCCTTGCCAGCTGCCCACCTCAAAGGCGCCTTTGCGATCTGTTGTTGTTGTTGCTACTGTGTGTTGGCACCCGCAAGATACAATTCTAAACTAACCTATTGCTAACAACAAAACAAGTTTGTTAAAAATTCTAAGTGTAAGAATTACTAATAATAGGATTTCCTCAAAAACATGCTTCAGAAATGGTGACAAGCAAGGACACCTCTGTCAGCAGGACACTTTGAACTGCAACCTAGGACAGAATCCTGAGAGATCCCAAGGATGTCTGGGGGAAGATAAGGGGACTGCTTGGGTTGTAAGAGGGAACAAACATATTTCAATCAGAGAAGATAAAGCATATCAATTCACCAAAAATAATAAGCTGAATCATATTAATAATTTTCAAGATAATCCTGTAAACAAGCCATTAATGTGACATAAATCTAAAATACCTCAAGGAGAAACTCACACACCCACATCCGCCCACAAAGTGCTGGATATCAGGTTCCTGCCCTTCCTTCACAGACTGGCTCCAGCCTCCAGCCTCATTCGGCACTGGGACCTTCACACAGGATTTGCAGTTACCTAAACAAGCCATGCTGTTTCAGGTACCGGTGGCCCTTCTCACTTCCAGTCCTCCAGCTGGAACAGTTCCCAGTTTTCTTCTTAGTCTCACTCATTCCTCCCTGACCATATAAAAAATTGTTCATGTGTTTACATACATCTTTCTGGGGAAAAAGAATCCATAGATCTCTACTTGATTCTTAAAGGTGCCTGTGAGCCAAAAGAGGTTAGGAACCATTGCTCTCCAGAGTTGCTAACTAAAAATTTAAGTGGAAGTTCTATAATGTATGGGTGCCAAATACCAAACCAGTTTCAGACGCTAATGCTCGGTACCAATGCAGGTCCCAAATAGCTTCGAAGGGACTCACAGCCAGAACCAAAAGGTAAAAACAGTGGTCAAATCCTAAAAGTCTAGCCATAAAAATCATTCACTTGTCCCTATGTTTTGGGAGGAAATGTCAGAAGAAGGGAAGAGGAAGATGTTTAGCTGGTCCCACCTAGATAGACCTTCAATCTATACTTGATGAACCTATTACAGAAGCAGCTCAGACATTTTACAGGATCAGTAGACTACTATTAAATTAACTGCTTCCTAAAGCATTTAGAAGACAAAATTTTCATTTAATAATGGAAAAATTTTAAATTAAGTTAGCAAGGGGATTAACATATAAATAAAGTTAGTGTTTTCTTGGAATTTATAAATATATGTAGATATTTTAATATATTATTTGATTTCACCAGTCTAACTGCTTTATTTTAAGAATAGGATTCTGCTTGGCTTAGACAGGGAGGCAGGTAACATTTAAACCTGTAGTGTTGATGAAAAATAAATTAGAGAAATCAGTGAAGTCTTCACACCACCAAGTGCTAACAAGCACTCCATTATAAATAGCTCTCATGCATAATCACTCTATGTCCAAATTTTGGTTATTGGAAGATACTCCCTGAGCAAGCAATTCCAGGTAATTTGCTAGTTGTGATTACTGTAATGTATAATTTTTAGTTGTGATAATTACCCAGGAGATTTGGAATACACAATTTGTAGAATAATTATGGAACCTCTACTTATTTCTTTAGTCTCTGTATTAGAGGAGAGAGACTGAATTTATGAGACCTGAGATTTATTCTTCAGGCCCCCTCCTGAATTACCTTTGTATGGCATTTGTATGTCTCCAATTCTCTACCATAATCGCTATTGGCTATTAAGTACTGCTCCTTTCAAAGTATCAAGGGTACTGTAAAGACATCCAGGGAAACCTGGAGTGAACCGCCTCCTCAGCATCCTCAAAGCTCAGTAAAAAGGAGCCTACCTGGAAGCACTCCGTTCACGCCTCCCACCTTAGCTCAGGTGGGGCACAGAGTTGTGGCTCAGCCTGTGCCCTCCTCAGCTGTGTCCTCAAATTCTTTCATGTGCTAGTTTTAATTATTTGTTCTATTATTCCAACAGGCTGGGGGGTGGGGAGAGGGGAAGCAGTGCATTCTTAGTGGAAAATCAAATTTAAATAATCTAAAAGTTGATTGAAATGACAAATTAAACTGGGTATATATTCTTTAGGATAATGGAATAAACAAATTTATTATGTTCTACCCCTTAAATGGTTATACCTTTTCTCATCTTACTGTTTTTTTAAGTTACACTTTCCCCTCAAAATGTATTGCTGGCTTAATAATATCTGATAGTAGGATCGGTTATCGGAAATACCAAGACATTCCATTACAGGAGTGCTTTTTAAGGTAATGCTGAGAGATTTCTTCTATTCACCTAAGAGCCTGTTTTTCTCTTGAGTTACATACAACTTTATTCCATAAAATTACCAGTTCTCATATAGTACTCGGAATGCACACTTAAACTCCCTAACTCTAACATTTTAATAAACTGTACAAACTGTAGACAATTTAAAAAAATAAAATAAAGACTTCCTAAACCTTTAAAGACCAGTGCTTTACAGGCAGTCAGTAGGCACATCTGCTCTTCAGCACTTCAAATGTGGTTAGTCTAAATTAAGATCTGCCGTAAGTGCTAATGCAGACTACATTTCCAAGACTTAGTATTAAAAAAAAGAAAATTATTAAGAATTCGTTATATTGACTGAATGTTGAAATGACAATACTTCAGCCATTTTAGATTAAACAAAACATATTAAAGTTCATTTCATCTGCTTCTCTTTACTTTTTAATATGGCTCTAGATAACTTAAAACTGCATGTGCCTTCCATTAGATTTCTTGTGGGCACTGTTGTCCTTCAAGCTCATCCTCTCCCACCTTCTGCTGTATCTATTGCTTTGTTACTATTTTTTTCATTTTTTTCTCTTCAAGAATCCTTGAATCCACTTATACATTCCCTGTAGTAGAATTGCTGTTCCTCTATCCTCACTGTAGTGGGAGAGCATTCCATCTCTAATACCCTTCTCTACCAATATCTAAAAAAACATAACCAACATTATAGTTATCAGCGCCTCTTCCTGACCACACCATAGCTTCATCATCCACCACAATAACTATTCTTCAGGTCAGACTCTCACCAACTCTCGTCCAAAAGACAGCCACGGGCATCAACTGGTTCCCCTGCCTCCAATTTATCCCCTCTGATACATTCCCATACGTTGTTCATGATTATCTTTATAAAACACAGGTCAGAGCACTTCATTCACCTCCTGAAATAAATGTCAATGGTACCTTACTTTTATAAAGTCCACATTTCTGAACATGGCAGTCATTCTCTATAGCCTGAACTGACAACTCAGATACATTTTTCATGATATCTCTCCTTTAAACATCTGACCCAACTTCTTGTACTTGTACATGGAATTCTCTGGAATGCCAGGTACATTCAGAACCTGCTATTTTTGCTCAGCCATTGCTTCAGACTGCAAGACCCTTCCCTTGCACAGGTGCTTACCCAAGTCCTAGTGATCCTTAGTGAAGCTCTCTCTCCAGTCCCAGAAGCTGCAATTAATCCCTCTATTCTCTGAAGCCCAATACCACTTGCCAGTATCAATAGTGCAGTATTTACATTTTTTTCTTCCCTTGAATTGTATTTATCGATCTGTTTCCTCTGCTGTGATTCTTTTTTAAAAACAACAAAAGAATGAAAGGGAGGGAGGAGGGGGAAAAGTGGGGAGAAAAAAGACTCTTAAGGGTAGGGAGCAGGTCATGCTAGCCACTATGTTCCCACAGTACCTTTTGGAAAAGCCCAGGACCTGCATGTAGCAGGGACTGAATAGGATAAGTGTTTGCTAAATGAAGAACAATGTGAATGAAATTCATTACAGTTTTAAAAACTCAGAAATTCAAAGAGATTTTTAATTCTCACTTCAATGTGGCAATTACATATAGCATGTGTTGAGTGAATGAAGAATGAATTAACTTCTATATACCCTCAGCTAAATACCTTATGCCTGGAATGATCTCAAAAAACATATCCAATCTTTACCACACAAAGGAAATTTCAGGACAATGAACACAGCCCTCCAAGGGAAACTGCTTATATTTTGCAACATTCATCAAACTCCACTTCAAAGCAAAAGTAGAACTTGTATGGAGATTACCAGAAGGAGGGGGGGGGGCAGTGCGGCAGAAGAGGGTATGGGGGAATAAATGGTGATGGAAGAAGACTTGGGGTGGTGAACACACAGTACAATATACAGATGATGTGTTATAGAATTGTACACCTGAAACCTGTATAACTTTATTAACCAATATCACCCCAATAAATTCAATAAAAAAGAAAGAAAAGTGAACAGGGCAGGATGCAGGAAAAAGGCAGATTGTATTAAAACCAGAAAGGGGTCACAACAACTTAATTTTACATCTTGCTGAATAAAATTTGTTTCCAACAGGTCTTTAGGGTAAAAAGAGTACACTGAGATTTTAGAATACTTGATTTGGAGGGGTTTCAAAACCCAGATTATTAATCTTAGAGGCAACACTTTTGTGAGTGCAAATGCCTCCATTTTATGGATGGAAAAACCAGGATGCCAGGAATACTCACAATAAACAAACAAACAAACAATAAATTAACAAATAAAATAAATTTTAAAAGTAGGACTTGCTATTTATATGGTCTAATAAACCGACTCATTAAAACATCTCAAAAAAGGGAGAGATAGTAAGTATGAGATCCCTATCTATTATCAGCAAGCAGACATTCTTTTGAAAGGTCACTAAGATATGATGGGCCTGAACCCCTCCCACTAGGCTTTGCAAGTAGCTGGCTGAAAAGCAAGTCAAAGAAAACAGATCCGCCACAGGAAGCAGCATGAGTTACACCAAGTTATTTTTTATTTTTAAGTTAAAAATTAACGGGTAGAAATTTCCAAAAAAAAATGCAGGAAAAAAAATCTATAAATTGTTAAAATATAGATCAAAAATATAGAAATGTTTAGTAGTTAAATCTTAACAGAATTAAAGAAACAAATGAGGCCCATTCTAGCTATGAATTTATGTAAAACATTCACTACTGCTTACAAAAAAGAATTTTTTTTAATTAAGGAACCCATTTTCATTTATAAACCTAAAAATAGAACCACATGATTTACTAAGCTACTGTTATTAAACTGTTCAGAGACACAAATCAGGATTCTTTTAGACAAAAAAAAGGAAAAAGAATCAAATGCAATATGGTGAGAGAGTTAGTGTTGGCCCAGGATACTGATTATTTAGAAGTCTTGAATGAGCAAGTATTTTCTTAAAGGAGAGGTGAAACCAGTTAGAAGCATATCAGAATCAATCCCCTGCCTGCCTCCAAACTCTAGCAAGCCTCATCTGTAATTACTAATTTTAAAGAAGTCAATGCTAAATAGATTTCACTATTTATGATGATAATTTTGAAATGAAAATAATAAAGAGATTGGAAGTTGTTTCTCTGATAAAAAATAAAAAATATACAGCACTGAAACTTTAAAAAGCTGTCACAGTATTAGGAAAAATTGAAAACAAAATCATTTTGGAGATTGGTGGCATGGTGACAAGGGATTGAAATATTGTCTTATGCCTTTAAATTCACATTTTGGTCAACCACTTAGGCTGGTGACATATTAAAGTCTGTTAATCTCAAATAAAAGAAAAAAGATTCTTTTAGGCTTACTCGCTGTCTAACTAAGGCAATGAGTTAGTTTTCATTAGCAAAAATACCGAACTAAATATTTACACCAATCAGTACTTAGAACAGTTCATCACACATATATCTAATAGAATACCATTACACAAAGGGAAACTTTAACTTTTCTAAGTAAATGTCTACTGAAACATCTAAAGCTGCACTGAAATAAATCTTACCAGGCAAAATTTTGCAGAAAGATTATCACGTTTCTAAGGATTCTAGTTTTTATTATCGGCAATTATTGCACTAACTAGCCACATAATCCTGTAAAGAACGCTGAGAATTTGGTATGTGTCCTGTAGCATTTTAATAGTTATAGTTTTATTGGTGAAATGACATCACAATATTCAAAGAAACATGTACAATTAAGGAAAAACATAGCATAATAAAAATTTATAACAGAAACAAAATATCTTATTTGCTTTAAAGAAAAAATAATCAACTGCGATCCTTCTTAAGATTATGCTCAAAGATTATTCAAGATTACTGCTTTTAAAGTCCAATCTAATATATCAATATAGAGCTGGAAAGGACTTTAGAGATTATGTGGTGCAACTTCATGGATTTATAAAGTAAAAAGACCCAGAAAACTTGCCTGATGTCATACTAGCTGAAAACAGAACCAGGCCTAGAACTGGAATCTTAAGATACCTTAATCAGTACTCATTCATTATACTATTACTGTGTATGGAATAAGTATGTCACTGCTGTATGTAATAAAATCAGAAACTAAGTCACCAAGAAGAAACCTTTGTTTATAGAACTTTTCCCGAAAGATACTGTTGGTCCATTGTCTGTTTGGCCAGCTTGGCTATAAAGGTCTCAGTACTAACATCTTTCTTCTATTGAACCTTCTAAAATCTACTGGAAAATGATTTTCCATATGAATATAAAAAGAAAAAAATTAAATTCCCATCCTTCTACAAAAATTATTCAATTTTCATCTAAAATGTGTTTTTTTAGAAACTAAAAACAAGAAACCCAAAAAATAAACTTTATTTTAAACATCCTTAGCTTAGCATTAAAACTCTAAAAGACCAAGCTAAATTATTAATTTCATTCTCCCTTCCTCAACTTTATGTCATGACCTATCCCTGCCCCATACTCTTTAGTAATATTTGTTTTCCTAAGGATCTATCTGTAGGTGCATTTATTTGGAGTCTGTTTTAGTGGTAAACTGTTCAAGTAATCATTCATTCACCAGAGATCCCATCAGGACACTGTTTTTTTCATAATATAAACTTTACATCAGTTTCAGGCTATATTACAGACTTTCTTATGTTGTATTTATATAACTATATTCTTAGGTTTCTTGAAGACAGGACTCATAATTTCTATTTCTTTTTTTTTTCCCCTGCATGCTTTGTATATATTAAATGTATCACAACTGTCCTTAGTTAACATAAATAACAGAATCTAGAACTTATTTCTCACTCTTTGAGCCATGGACAATAACATACACTAAGATTAAAGTACTTTAAAGATGAGAATAACATTAGTAGATATTCACTGACAGTATTTTCCAAAAGCTGTTATTTGCTGTTTATTTGGTTGCTTTTGTTCCATTTACAGAAACTACTAACTACTGGTGCAAATACTTTCATGTCACAGCTTAATAGATCATTTTAAGACAAATCCAAGACTAAATTATATCCACACATTAGAAGCACAGAAAGTAAATTATGAAAAATTCCTAAAACTAAGTAATGTGATTAATTTAATTGTAGCAATTTTTAAGGTCAGATGCCAGCCATTTAAATAAAAACATAAAATAACCCACCATTTAAGTAGATTTATGCATTCATTCATGAAATATTTATTGAGTTCAACTATCTTCCCTGCACACATCCAGGCAATAGTGATATAGCAATGAATGTACAGAAATATACTTGGATAAACAAATGATAATCACAGGAGATTATTAATATAGTCTAGCTGAATGACGTGAATGGAATATCATTAGTAATCATTTGACCTCTACATGGAAGCCTAAAAGCTGATGAAGGTTCCAGGAGAGTGGACAGAGCTCAGCACAATGCTTCTATCACAAAGCCACGCTTAAGCTTACCAACAGCGACTTCAGAATTTTTCTTATTGGAAGCATATACCCATAATCTGTCAAGAATGACAAGTAAAAGAATAACTTAAGGCAAAAACTATGGAGATAGGAAAAAGATCAGTGGGTGCTAAGGGGTGGGGGTGGGGGGAATGAAGAGACTGAGAAGAGAAGATTTTTAAGGCAGTGAAATAACCTGTATGATACCATAATGATGCATACATGTCATTCCTTTGTACAAACCCACAGAGTATACAACGTCAACAGTGCACCACAGTGTAAACTATGGACTGTGGGTTATTATGATGAGGCAATGTAAGTTCATGAATTATAACAAATGTGCCACTCTGGTGGGAGAGGCTGATAGTGAGGGTGGCTACCTATGCATAAGGGCATATGTGGGAAATCTCTGTATCTTCGCCTCAAGTGCTGTGAAGCTAAAATGTTTCCAAAAAAGTACAGTCAATAACAAGAAAAAAATGACATCACAGTCACCTTGTGTTTCTTTCTTTTTAATTCCAATGTATCTAATAAAAGGTCTGCTTTATGTTCATTCTTGCCTTATGGTTATTTTAGTCATAAAATCAAGGACTGGGAGATAGGAATGTGTACAAATTCCAGGCAGACTCAACAACTGCCAAACACTGTTCTTTCTGTTTTCCTTTGCAAATCCTGGTTGGTTAACTGCTTTCTCAAACAAATGAGTGCTCAGATGGGGCAAAGGTCACACACACTGTTTAATGGTATGTAGCAAAACAACAAAGCAATGGTAAACTACACGCGTGGTTTTGATGTCCCACTATCATGCCTCTGAAATAAAGAGATTCAGTAAAAAATAAAGGTGAAATATTTAGCATTGAGAAACCAGAGCTCCCTAATAACTAAGTATAACCTACAATAGCAGAAATAGCAAGTCTAAAATTCCCAAAGAAACACATGTTTGTAGACATTAGAAGAAAAAAACAAAACTTTAATATTCTCCACTGACTTCAAGAAGAAGAAATATAAGCTAATGCTTCGCCAAGTACAAAAAGTATAGACCCAGAAACATGCTCTAAGCCTTGCGAGGAGTTCTACAAATAAGTGAAACTGGTTTTGCTATGGATTTCTGCCCATTCAAAATCGATGACTGCCTGGAAATAGTGCCAATCCAAAGACACCTTCTACTGGGAAATATTTTCCACTCATTTTTATTCAATGAAATTAATGCTATAGTTTACATTCTAATTATAATCACTCACCATTCTCTATTTAATTACTAAAATATAAAGTTCTTGGCCCAAAATCTTTAAAAATTTTTCTTATAAAAAATTTTAATATTCAATTAAAATATCCAGAATTCTTTTGTGAATCAGATTTATGTAAAGTGGCTTAATAGTATTTTAAATCCATAAGAATCACACATTTTAAAAGACAACCTATATTCCATAGCTTATCTAATGTAATGAAATTATTTTTAAAGATTAGAATCTACTTGACAGGTATAGGAAAGAAATAGCCAGTCCTGGTAAAACTTTTTATTTCTAAACCTCATAATTGTGTTGGTCCTGTCAAATGCTAGAAAACTTAACTCCCCCAATCAAAGGCACTGCATAGTTTGAGAAAGTAACCCATAGTTATAAACCATTTCTTTCTACAATCAGAAAGTGGAGAATGGCCTTTTTTAATAGAATTGCTTTCACACAAGAAGAAATTAGACTTTTTATTAGATTCCAAAAACAAATTAAACTCTTATATTAATTTCTTTATATTTCTTATTAGGAATAAAAGCCTGCTACTTCCAAGAATTCCTGAGGTTGCCAACTGACCAATTTTAAACCTTAAAGTAATTCATAGGTTTAAGTTTAAAACACTGTTCTCTGCATTAAGTATACATATTCTACAACATATATAGTTCAGAAAACACATGTTTAAAATCCATTGGGTCTCCACTTTTATTATTATCATTTTATTATCAAAGCAATTAGTTACTAGAAGAAAAGCACTGGCAGAAATGTATGTGATTAAAAGCATTTCTTTTTTATTTTAATCCAAGTGATTAAAGAATAGTTTCAGGAAGCCTTCATTAGGCCTTCCCTGAATATTAGAGGGCTCCTGCTGGGCAAAATCAAAAGCAGGGGTTTAATTCCAATATTCGACATAGATCCAAGTTGATAAAACTAAATGTTTTGAGTCTGTAAGAATATAGTTGGCTAAGAAGCATAGTTAATATCTTTCAGTATAAGATTAGTCAAATGCTAGCACTAATGCTAATGAACAGTCCTGATACTTAGAAAATTCTATGATAGAATTCATGGCTGGTGAACTGATAGCAACATGAAGTTAAAGAATCAATTATTTTTGTCTCATGAATTGGTGGGCGGATTTGAGCAAATCTCTGAAGCAAGTCTATAAACTTGCATTTTCTCATTAAAAATGCCCACCCCCCTCGGTCCTGCTCTCTCTCGAATGAGAGCATACATGTAACTGGAGAAATGTGAATGAGCTCTGTGAATGTCAATGTCAGTTTTCTGCTATTGATACTGTGCTACAGTTACGCAAGATGTTAACACTGAGGGAGGCTGGGTGGAGGTTAAAAATAAAAAGTTGAGCCCTAGCTGGTTTGGCTCAGTGGTTAGAGGGCTGGCCTCAGAACACAAGGGTCCAGGGTTCAATTCCCTGTCAAGGGCACGCACCTCTGTTACAGGGAGGTCCCCATCCCTGATGAGGGGGAATAGGGAAGGCAGCCAATCGATGTGTCTCTCTCACATCGATATTCCCCCACCCCAACTCCCCGCCCCCTTCCACTCTTTCTAGAAGTCAATGGGAAAAAAATCCTCAGGTGAGGATTAAAAAAAAAAAGTTGAGGAAAAAAAGATTTACCTAGATAAATTCCAATATCCCATCCAGCTCTGAAATCTATAACCCTGTAAAAATCACTTCCTTTTTTTCCTACTTGGTTTCCCTTCCTTCTTCCACTCCACTTCTTAAACTAGTTTACTGGTTTGCTGTTTTATTTAGCCTCCAATGACTTAGCCCTACCAGTAACTTCTGCATTACCACCTTGATAAAAGAAGACAATAGGTAAACACAGAAACTGACGAAGACGACTCGCTGATTATAAATGTTAAAAGACTCTAGTGGAAATTTCAGCAAAGACAGTTTCATACACCCATGCACTCACCTAACAAATGTTTACTGAGCACCCAATATGTCTCAGTGTCTACGCCAGTAACTGCACAATACAAGAGTGAATAGAAACAGGCCCAGACACAGCACAGTCATCTCACAGATTTTACAGGTCAGTGTGACAAAGGCAGCAATCAACCCATCATGCAAATGAAGTAACGCTGCAATGGTGCCTGGTGCTGTTCAGAGGAATTTCACCTGCCAAGTCGGGAACATCCTTCCCAAGGAAGGTCAGGTCTGAGAAGTGGGAGTTACTGATACCGAAAAGAATAGAGAGCAGCCACAGGCAAAACTGAACATGGTTTACCAACAGTTCTGTGGTAAAAGGGAACAGAGCAATTCCAAGGGACTGGAAAAAACGACAGGTGGATGCGGCAAAGAAACGTGGGAAATCCAGTGTGAGATGAAGCTAGAGGGGTAACAAGGGACAGACTCAGAATGCCTTGAAGGTTATGTTTAAGATTCGAGACCTATCAAAGATTTGAGACTCATATTCTTCGTTCTTCCTATTTTTATAAAAATTTTATGTAGGATAACTGCTGAGCTTCTCCTTGACTACTGTTCTAAATAAAATCAATATGTTAATTTCAGAATCTTAATTTCTTATTTCAATTTGTCATTTGGGACAGGTTACTTAAATTGACAGCCTATCACATGTTCTCCCTCTCAGGAGCACACCCACGCCTTTCCCTTCCCCACGCCTTTCCCTTATGCCTCTTCTTCCCCCAGGCCCATTACCTTTGCCCTTCTCTCTCCTAAGCTCCTAGGGCCCTTCTTCTGCCTCTGTAACTTGCTAAGTAAACATTCTCTTATAATTTGAAAAAAAAAACAAAAAACTGACGGGGTATCAATTTTCTCACCTATAAAATGTAAATAAGCCCAGCCGGGCATGGCTCAGCGGTTGAGCGTCGACCTAGGATCTAGGAGATCGGGGTTCGATTCCCGGTCAGGGCACATGCCCGGGTTCCGGACTGCAGCCATCAATGACTCTCTCATCATTGATGTTTCTATCTCTCTCTCCCCCTCTCCCTTCCTCTCTCTGAAATCAATAAAGATATATTAAAAAAAAAAAAAAAAAAATGTAAATAAAATCATCAAGCCCAGGTATGTCTATTCAGAGAATTAAATGGCAAAATGCATTTTAAAAGATAAAGCAAAGAATAAAATAGTATATGGATTCAAAAATGATATTTCAAGTACTATTAAAACTAACTGAGCACCCTTCTTATGCAAAATCCTTGAGTACCTACCTTATTCCCCTAATTTGAGAACTTCAGGATAGACAGCTTTAAACCTACGGAGAATGTCTTATATATCTATAGGTACCTATATGTTTCCTAAATGTGTGAAAAAAAATTTCTTTGTTTCCTCTGAGTGTAGTAAAAGGAGAGATTCAAAGAATGACAAGCAAAACCACAGGAAGGCTGTTAACAGCTTCACTTTACAATGGAATATCTGTAACTTTTGCCAGTTCCATTGAAACATACAGATTGCATGATGTCAGCTGATTTAATCTTGTTTTCCACTTTGCTAAACTATAAAGTTAAGAAGAGCAAATGGACTGCCCCAAAACCACTTGAAATAAACCTGTTAATTAATGCCATTTAAACCATTTAGACAACTACTAAGCAGGGCTGCCCAATCTTCATATTTGGCAGTTAAACATCTCTTCAAAAGCTTAATTTTGCTATTTTAATTCTCTTGGGTATACATAAGGTTACAGGTGCATTAATGGAACCTTTACAAATACTATTCATTATTCCCTATGCTAAAAAATACATTTTTAAGAAATAAAAGCACTCCAGGAAGTAGTCTACAAAAAAAGAGAAGCAAAAAGTATCTTTTAGAAGTACCTACAGGAGTAAATGGTGCATAAAATGAATTCTGCTTTATGTTATATACATGGGCTGTTCACCAAATGTCAAGGCAAGTGCTTTTAAGGCACAAAGTCTGTTTTTTTAAAAGTTGAATTATCACCTCCTTTATCAATTTATTGAGCATCAAAATATGGGCCCAGCATTATGAAAGTGAATACTGAAAAGTAAATGATCTTACCAAAGCAATCTATATGTCAACTGAAGTGACAAGTCTACCACATCTGTAAGCAAAGTAAAACAGAGTATCCTCCTGCATACACTGGTACCCAGCTCGTAAGAGCTAAGACAGGTTCAGGAAAAGGAGGAATCAGCAAGGCCAAAAGACTCATGGAAGAGCTGGGACAGGACCTGGGTGGGTAGAATGGATTTCAGACGGGTGGGAGCAGAAATTATGACCAAAGAGGCATAGAGACAAGAATTAGGTCCATAAGTAGAATCAAGAGGGAATGAAAAAGAGATGGAAACAAGTCTAGAGCAGTGACAAATGAGACAGGATATGAAAGTAAACCAGATTACAAAGATTTTTAATCTTCTGCAACTGAGGCAAATGCCCACCATGGGGACTAAAGCGTTAAAGGAGACCCCCCAGCGTTGGCACAGGGAAGAACAGGATACTAGGCGACCAGCCTTTAACAGGCATCTAGCCAGGAGCGAGGGGAGGCTGCAAAGCACAGCTGCAGGAACGGAGGACAAGAAGCAGCGGCAGAGATCACATTCAGTCGAACTCAGGACTAAAGGAAGGGGGGAAACAGAGGAAAAGGCACAGACGACCTGAAGCTTGCTGACACGAGCAGAAGCGAGGGTGGCGGGAGGCAAGAGGAAGAGTTCAGCTTCATTAGCTTGAGATAATGTTAGGAGTTCCCAGCATACGTGTTCTTAGACAACGTGGAACTAGAGCTAAGTTGAACAGAAACAGAGACAAGAGAAGCATAAACACGACGAGAGAAACTGGCAGTTAAATGAAATCACCAAGAAAAGGTGAGACTCGGGTCAAAGACAAAGCCTTGGGGAATGCTGGCTCTTAGGAGGAAGGGAACCCAACAAGGGCCATGCAGGAGAAATCGTTTGGAGGTAAGGAACGAACTGAGACAAATAATATTTCAAAAACCACTGGGAGGAGCAGCAGCAGCCAAGCCACGGAAGTAAACAATAAGTCAAAGGAAATCTTGGAGCAAGTTCTGAAAATGGGAAATACTGAAGCCCAAATCCAGGAAATAACAGAAGGCACCATTTAGGAAAAATTAAGGAGCTGTGCGCACCACCAACTTGGCAATAAAGGCAGGCAGAAAAGTGACTAACAAATTCTCAGGCTGATGTGCGAAGAAGCTGCTATTTAAGAAGCACTTTAAATGTCCAAGATACTAGACACATATACAATAAACAAGGTACATTGTCACAGCCAATAAAATCTAATTTGCATTAAGTTTGATGTCTATCATTTTAAATCGTTACGCTGAAACTTGTTTCCAGGAATAAAAATACACTTTTGAAAATAAACAACTATTATTTCAAAAGGTTTAATTATATTATCTCTTGTTTAAATATTCTGGTTTCCAGAAATCCATGTGCTTTCATTTAAATATGTCACAATACTACTAATGTGGCTTTTCAAAAAATACCAAAAACTTCATCAGAATTAGTGAAAACTTGTCCTGAAAATTTTTCAGACAATACTTATTCCAAAGAATGGAAACTAATAAATTGGTACTAATCAAATACATTTACAAACATAATCTTATAAAATCAGCTTCTAGACAAACACAAAACCCTTTATTCCACAGAAATTCAATTTAGTAAGTAAGTCATTAATTTTAATGGTTCATCGTCATCAACAATCAACATATACTGAGATTATATTCTTGTACTGATAATAGGAAGGCTTGAGACATAAAATCTCAATGTATTTATATGCAATTACAGAAACTGGAAAGACATTAGAAAGGTAATAAAATGGGGTTCATGGCAATAGTATTCCTACTAAAAGGGAACAATTTAAAAATGAGGCACAATGACTACACAGTTTTTTCACATCAATAAAAATGCTGAGAAACAGCACTGACATTTTTAAGGTAACAAACTAAATCTCAAAATTGAGTTAAAAGCAAAAAAAAAGTATGATTATGTTTACTTTTGATGACAGACCATAAATGCAACTGTGCATTGCCACTAAATGTAATGCAAATACTGCTCAAATAATTTTAAACATAACAAAATTCTTCAACCAATAAATTAAAATATGGAAAGCTGATTGAAATTTAGAAAATGATCATTGTGAAGGTTAGCTTTATTTAAACAACTACAAACAACAGATTATACAGCTATTTTAAGCTACTCTATCACTTCAAGACCTGTAGCAGTTTATGAAACAGAGAGTAAAGAAAAACGAAAGTCCAGAGATCTGGATTTAGAAAAGTGAGGGTTTGCCCTGTGCTACTGACTTGGGGGGGGGGGGGGATCCTCAGAGAAACTGGTTATGTCAGTGAGCAAAAGGAAAGTGAAAAAAAGTCTATTTCAACTCTATTCTCTCGGACTTAACTTCACAACTGCACCTGTCAATCTGTGAAACAGAAATTCCACTTTCATATAGACAAAAACCCCATTATGCTTCAAGCATACTTGGCAAAATGTTAGATATAACTTGACTAAGTCTAGACTCATATATCAGCTAAATATAGTCAACCACTGTGAAAAACACTTGAAATGTACAAATATAAATATTTAAGTTGGAGCATGAAATTCCTCTGAAAGTCAATTTAAAAGATTTCATCAAAATATATAATGAGGAGAAAGTAGGTAATACAACTTAGTTTCTATACTCAAATGCAGAAAATAATGGTTCTACAACTTAACTTCTGGTCAAAAGTAATCAATGGTATAGTTTTGTTATTGTTGTTGTTGTTTTGTTGTTTTGGAGATTTTTGTCCTGTTTCTTGTGTGTTCGATTCCTTGCTCCTGAAAAGTTTCAACGTTCATTTCTAGAAATACAATAACATCAGAACTTTACCTAACTGCTATACAGCAAAATTCTCTAAATGGATGCCCCATTTCCTTTCAGTTTTACTCACTCTAGAGATAGAATATTAAACAATTCCAAAATTCTATTGATATACTAATTAGCTATTACATAGAAAAAATTCCTAAAATGAAAATGTTACCTTTCTAAAAGAAATGCATTTATCCTAACTATAACAGGGTTAGGAAAGAAGAAGCTAACAGTTAAAAGTAAAAGCAAGATTTCAGGGTGGGGAGTACATTTAATTTGGTTTTAGGAAAAAAATTTATTATATATAATTAGCTAAGATATCAAAGTTCATGCTCATCAATTGGCAGTTCTCTTCCCCCACCCCAATTCTTTTTTTTGTCCTTATAGTGACCAAGGAAAATAACCCATTCCGGCTTAGAAAGAACAACTTGTTTGTTTTCAACCAGTCACCATAATTAAAAGCTTTATGAATTTCACATACATAAAAATTAAAAATGTGAAACCTCAAAGAGTACAGAAAGGAGTTTGTTAAGATAATTTTTAAGAATTCTATACCATAAAATCAAGAAAATACATACAGATAAAACAGAATCTGTTCCACTGTAAGGAAATCAACAGAACTGATGTCTTGAAAAAAAATTCATTTAGCTTCAAAAGTCCTAGAAAGTTTGTTTTCCATCTTTGCTACTACTCCTCAATCCATTTTGGTCTTGACTAGAGAAAGTGACATTTTAATTTTTTTAAAAACTAATGATCTAATAATTTTAATGAAGGTTCATCAGATCTGGTTTAAAGAAAATATTTTACCTATATCCTTAAAGAAAGGACAGGAAGTGGTGGTTGTGAGGTACAATAAGATGCTATGATTGCCAACATTTAAATTTTTATACAAATGCCAATGAGAACTAAATATTACATTCTTTTTATTTTCCTAATTTTATAGGATTCAGAAAATTGATCTAGGCACTCATTCGGTCCCTTACATGCAAACAAAATAATTTAGGTGCCTGACTATAACATTATTCAACAACCCTAGTCCCCTAAAGATCAGGCACAAAACCTATTCCAATGGTAAACATCTGCCTAAGAGAAGCATCAATATTTCAATGCCAAACAGTTCAAAGGTTTACACATTCACCTTCCTAAAAGTCAAGTGCCAGAGCAAATGATCTTACTACTAGTAACTCCTTTCTGGTTCTACCCATAAGTAGTACCCTATCGCAAAAAACAGTCTATAGGCAGGATGTTAACATTTCATAATAACAGTACAGACTCATATAAATGTTAAAGCAGGAAGAAAGAGAGAGGAGGTTAGATAAGGAAAGACAAGGGGAGGGGAAGAAGGGGGGGAAGGGAAGGAGGAAAGGAGGGGAGAGGAGGGGAGGAAGGGAGGGAGGAATTTATGCAAGGCAGGTAGAAAATGACCCTGACTACAAAGGTAAGGGACCCTTCAGCAGCCAGGGCCAAGTATGCAAGTGCACTCTTCTCCCTGAACACAGGAGGAAGCACTGCAATCATCCCACCAATGGCCCTGCTTTCTCAAGATGCCCAGATACTGAAGTGTGCATTCTAAAAAATATACAAAATGCTTCTCATTGACTTCCCTTCCTTTTTGCCTTAACTAATTTGTCATCATTTCAGTATTTCTCCATCTTTGCCCAAATTCTCCCCTCCTATCTCGGAAGAAGCAGGGCGTCTCATTTCTAAAGTAATGATTCCATCCTTTCTCACCTCTTCTCATGGTAAAAAATACAGGTGTCCCCAAAAAGTATATACACACTTTAACAGCTGATAGCGTAATTTTGAAAATGAAATGTATTTTAATAAACACTGCCTTTATAATTATTCAAAACATTTTGGGGGGGGACACACTATATAAACAAGCATAGATGTGAACGTGTGTGTCTGTATATATACCTGCTCATATCATGTTATCATACCAAATATACTTGTCTGCATTTTCTTGTTATTTTCTTTTTGTTTATGTAAAACCTTGAATATTGTTCCACATCAGCACATATAGATACAAGTCATTATTTTTACAAACAAAAATGTTCCACTGTGCAGATGTATAATTTATTTGATTCTCTGTCATTTGCTACTATGAATTACAATTACAATTTTATTTATAATTATTTTATTCATATGCCTTTATATATGAATACATTTGGTGCCTGTGCATGCATATACATGCCATAGCGACAGTGTTTAACCTATTTAACAACAAATTACACTTCTGAATGGGATAACATGTTATATATCTCCAAATGCAAGAGGCACAGGAAAGCTGCTCAAGAAAAGCTGGCAAATATGAAAGAAATAAAATGCTTAACAGTTCTCAGGTCTGCTAATTCTTAAACAATTCCAACAGTGCAGGTCCCTATGCTTATGATAAGCATGCTAAGCAGGCAAAGATTTTAAATCTTTCCATGGCTGGTTAATTCTGGAACAAACCAGTCCCCTGTATTTTGGGTACAGTGAATGAGATCCCCTCCCTTTAGAGTGAACTAAAATAAGGTTCTCACTCAGTTACATGTGCTGGGAAATGGGGGGAAGGGGGGGATATATCTCTTCAGGCACACTCAGAGCCAAAGTAAACAAACCAATTAAATCTAAAATAGAGAGAAGGGATAAGAGTAGGACCCTTTCAGAGGTGGACTGGAAATAAACCTCCCACGTGATAGGATTTAAAAATGTCTTCAAAGTCTCCTCCGCTATTCTTGGTACCCAACCAATTCTATCCATTTGGTTTTGCCTTTCCATCTTGTGGTTTCTATAAAAAACGTGTGTTTAATCAACATATAATATTATTCACATATCACTCAGAAGCACTGTCTAGGGACTGAATAATGGCGGTTAGGTATACCAGCATTTTCTGATTTATAACTTCACTGCTCCTTAAATCAGACAACAGAGTTGCTTCCCCAGCCTGGAGCAGAGAAAGCTCTCGGCCTTGTCCCTCTCATCACATCCCGTCTTGCTGACACGCTATCTTTTGCTGCTCATGTTCCTGCTTATGGCTCAGAAATATACTTGTTTATACAACCCGTTCAATGCCCTATTCATCCCCAGAAGTTAAATGTGTTGAAATTAAAAAGCTGTGCTTGCGTTTGATAAGTGAAATGACAGAGGACAGGAGGTCTAAACAGCTTTATCTTACGCCCTTATAAAAGGCCCTAAAATTCAAACATCACCTCTGACATTCTTCCTGCTTCTACTGAAAATAGATGGCAAGTCTGAACTTCACTGAAACAGCTGCTTCTGGCTACGATCAGTGTCACTGACAAACTAAACCACACAGAACAGACGGCTCACTGGCCTGATCTCATTTCTGCTTCTCTGGAGATCTCACATACACACCACTATAAGGGGAAAGGGCAAGGATCACTCCCCTCCAGACTGAAACGCTAGGTTTTGCATTTATCCTGCTACACCAGACTCCCTTCCAGGCCACAGCATTTCAACATAGACATTATCAGATTCACAAACTATTTTTACATTACAAGAAAATCTTGAGTTCAATGTAATCATTTTAAGAAGCACATAGGAGTTTCATGTTATTTAATTAGCTTATAGCCTACTTCCAAATCAATCATTCTATTCCAAGTTCCCCCATCCAGTCACCTGTACACTACTTTCCTTCTGGGTACTCTCCCTACTGAGAAACATGAACTGAGTGCTGCACCTCAGCAATCCTGACCTTTGGAAAGGAGGATGCTTCTCTCTTGGACACAATTACCCTCTCTTTCAAGTTGCAACAAATCTCTTGTGCTGAGCTCTAACTTACCAAGGTCCCCTAAACTCTGCACCCCAAAAATTCTCCCCTTCCTGGAGAAAAAAGCACCCTATAGGTCCCTTGAGTTCCAAGTCTCATTATTTCTCTATTACTCTCCTTCCTCTATGCCCCCTCCCCCTCCCCAATTCTGGCTCTACTACTAATTCTAAATAGCCAATTCTCAATCTCCCAACTATCCTTCACTAGCTTTAAAAAAATCCAGATAAGGCTCTTTCTCCCCATTCCTCCTCACACTGTCATGTTCCTGCTTCACCCTTTGAACTCAGAGGTTCTCTGAAACCCTCCCTCTTTCACAAATCTTCTCTCCATCATCAGTCCTCCTGAAGAGCAGAAAGTTCATTGGGAATCTCAGACTTAAGCCTACTGATATTTTCTTCCTACAGCCTCAGAATTTCCAAAACTTCAGTTTTACATGTTGTCAAATCCCTCAGGACTCCCTCTGCAGCCCCATTTCTGCTCAGGGATGACTGGGAGAGGGTACAGGCTTCTTTCTTTAAAGGGCAATGTTATGCATAAGAGGCCTTGTAAAGGGTACTATTGTGGTGACTGTTACCACAGCTTCAAATTCAAATGTCAAACACCAACCCTACTTACGCATGTAAAATGGACTACAGGCTGCTTTTCTGCTGCCCAAGCAAGATTACTTTAGTTAACAAAACATGTACACAGAACCTAAACCAAATGCCACAAGTTTCTGTCACATGAAGGGCTAACACCACAAACAGCCTTGGCTGCAGGGACCTGTGAAGCAGACAAAGGCTGTCTTTAGTAATTCCACCCTCCCCTCTCTGGGCCCCTTTCTTCTTTCTTTGTACCCTTCCCTGGTGCCCATCAAGTAGCACATTCCTGCTCACAACTGGCATAATAGCAATAACAAGTGAAAAGAGGATCGGGATGCAACTGTGGATGTCCGGGCGGTGAAATGGAGGAGGCCGCTGACAGCTCACCTGACACAGTAGCCTGGTAAGATGGGGAGAGCACTGAGCACAGGGGCAGTCTTCCAGCAGCCCTCCGCTTCACACCAGCCACCAAAAGGGCGATTTCAGTCCTCTCCCTTCTCCCTTTCAGACCCAGACCTGCAGGAAGAACCACCTCCACTCCTGGAATGTGCTGGGCAATGACAGAGCCGTGTGCCTAAGGCTAGCGTGAAACCAGAGCAGTACCTAGAGTATCACTGTAAAGCATCTTCTCCTTTCCTACCCTCTTACCCTAGACTGCTCTTCTTCACAGAACTCACCACTAGCCAGTCACAGCATTCTGAAAATGCTGATTTCACGGGCTGCCTCCCCCACTAGAACACAGCAGATCCTAGGGTTAGGTCCTTTAGTTCAAGGTTGTTTTGCTATAACACTGATGAAATGCTGTAGGAACTTAATGCTTGTTTGTATCCATCAGCCTGTGGTCAAATTGGTTTCCTTATACGTCGACTCACTTAGAGGTTCAGAACCCATTGATGACGTAAAGTAAGACTTACTATACACTCCAAGGGGACTGGAGGCACATCTGATCGATCACCACTGAAACCCTGGTGCCTGGAACATGGGTGGCACACTGAGAGCCCTCAACAGATAACAGTGCCATGAAGGACATGCTCTAGTCATTGTCCTCTCTTCCTTTCAGTTTTGCAGCCAATGTAGTATCAGACACTGTGCCAAGATTCAAACCCAGGGTGGGCAAAAAATTTCTTTAAACCAGTCTCCCACCAAAGTCCCATCTCCTCCTCTCCTTGAACCCTGAGATGGGCGAGAAAGGAGAAGCCCAAGTGGAAAGGAGAAGGGGAGGAGGGGGGAGAAAGGGAGGAAGAGAAGGGAAACCATTCCAAACAAAAGGTAGCTACTGTTTAGTTCTCTGTCTGCTTTCTAATCCACATGGAAGAGGAATCAAGCTAATTTTCCTGCATAACTACAAAAGGGCCAGGACAGACGTCATGTCCAGCAAATCATGTTGAAGGAACCAATGAATAAGTGAATTAATAAAAATTTAAGAGTAAGGTAAATTAACAGTAGCCGATTTTACTATCACATATCTCCTACCTCCATTTTCAGATTACAAACGCCTCCTCATTACATTGTTTTAAGGGTACGAAGTGCCCTGCCATTAGTTGAAATTTGTATCTGCCTTTGACTGACTGTTCCTGACAAAAACGTGTGAAGCCAGTAATTCATGAAGGCATTATGTCACCATCCTAATCTGGTGTCAAGTATTCACTTTCCAGTATAATAAACAGTAACCACATTATCAAGTGAACCATAATCTTTCCACTCATATTTCATTTCCAATCAGAATGGCATCTTTGAGAGTATTTTCATAACATAAAGTCATGGAAATTAGACAAAATCAATTTAATGAGGTTTAAATTCTTCAGAAGATTGCTTTAATTAAGCACCTACACAACAAATCCAAATGCT
The DNA here is from genome assembly GCF_964146895.1 of Miniopterus schreibersii. Lineage (NCBI taxonomy): Eukaryota > Metazoa > Chordata > Mammalia > Chiroptera > Miniopteridae > Miniopterus > Miniopterus schreibersii. The sequence goes on along the minus strand of NC_138106.1, from coordinate 60,547,838 downwards.
TCTGAAGTTTAAAGCCAAGCACTTTGGGCTTCTAAATGACTCTAGAATGATATATCTCCAGTTTTGTTTATGGAGACTCAAGTTCATTGTACAATTCTAAGTCAACAAGATGGTAGATACTTCCAAAGAAATCCATGATATTCTTGACCAGACAAATGAACTCACATTTACTACATACATAAAATGTTATCTCTCAAGTCATTCTTTAAAAAGTAATAAAACCATACAGTATGAAATGTCACAATACAGTATTAAAACATAATCTATGTTAAAAAGAGATAAAATATTAAACAAGACACAGTAACCTGGAAACACTATAGCTTCAGTATATAAACCAACAAATTTCCTACCCTGTTCTCTAGTCTTTAACACTATCACATAAACTGTATGAGAACCTTTCAGTTCATTGTAAATGGTGTCACCTCACCTACAATGGTTCTCCACAAGTATGTAAGATCAAATCTACATTCCTTTAACACTTAATGATTTTATCTCCAGCTTCTTTCACCTTTTCATCATCTTTTATCATTCTCTCAAATAATATCAATGATAAAAGCAGCTCACATTAATTTCATAACTAATTGCATTGACCTCTATTAGGCAGTTAACCAATGTTTTCCTATACACACTCAACCACTCCACTAGATGGATATTAAAATTCCCTTCTTACAAGTAAGAATGTTGAGACATGAGGCAAATTATCTAAGTTATAGAGTTAGTAACTTGGAGAGCCAGAGTTTGCACTCAGATCTGTCTGGCTAACGATTAATGTTCAAATTGGGTATGGAAATGAGTAAAGCCAGAAGAATGAATAACAGAAAATACCAAAGAAGTTTACTGATTTCAGAGAGAGGAAGGGAGAGAGAGATAGAAACATCAATGATGAGAGTTATTGATCAGCTGCCTCCTGCACGCCCCCTACTGGGGATCGAGCCCGCAACCCGGGCATGTGCCCTGACCAGAACTGAACCGTGATCTCCTGGTTCTTAGGCCGACGCTCAACCACTGAGCCACGCCAGCTGAGCACCAATGAAGTTTAAAAGCAGATTTCATGGGTAAAAGGAAATGAGAGATGGAAAGACTAGGGGTGTGTTTGCAGAATGAGATTTTAGAATTAAGGATTCCAAAAGAAAGCATGGTTTGGCCAGGGATGCAAATGGCTGAGTGGAATAATGGTGACAGTCTGACAGTACAGTCACTAAGGTGAGCTTTATGGTTGCCTAGCATGAAGTTAACACCTGCAATGCAAAACAACTGTGAAAAAGTTTCCTTCAAATGCTGGAGTATGCTATACTCATATTGACATCTACAAGGATGTGCCTGTTACAAGAGTCAGAAAACTGTGGAAGCCTTGACAGGAAGGTTTTTGAAAGTAATAAGAAGAGCAATGGTACACAGTGGTCCAGTTGTACCAGAGATTTCCAATGTTCGTCCAAGGATGAGAATATAAACTGTGGTGCTAAAAGGTTTTCTATCTATATTAATATGGAAGGAAATGTTCCCTCTACTTTTCCATTCATATATAAAATGAATTCTAAAATATGACAGAATCACAGGTAAGGAAGATTCCATGTAACCATTCCCTCGTTTTCTCTAAAATGCAAGATATCTGCCTGGTATTTGCATGCTTTATATTTATGCACACAGAATGTGATGGAATTTGCCACAGCCATAAATAGAGACCTTGGAAAGGGCACAAATACAAGAACATGCATTGTTCTTGCAGTATAATACTGCCCTTCTTTCAACGTGCCCACCTAGAGCATCACACAGTTTTCAATGATTCTGCAGGGGCAGACTGTTTCAATATAGGGGTGAGCAAAAGTAGGTTTATAGTTGCTCATATGGAAAAATAACCCATGCAGGTTATGATTACTACAACAGCTTTATCAGTTCTGTGTTTTGCATACTCACAACTGTAAAACTACCTTTGCCTAAAATGCAACATAACTAAATAACTTGGGGAGCAAACCATATCATTCAGTGAAGCTATATCCCATCCCCAGTGTGATGATGTAAGCTGCCTTTTAGACTGAAAATGACAAACTAAACAATGCTTTCTGAAAAGTTCTCACTCATCATTATGAAACTTTTTTTTTCCTAGTACTCATCTCCCACACAAAATTTGGTTCCTATAACATTTGCAATTTCTCGTAAGTGGTATTACTTAGTCTAAAAGGTTGCAAAGCAAAGGGCATTTTTCCATCCATTATAATGTGAGCCCACAAACTCTCCAAGCAAGTAACTGAATTTCCCCAGTGTGTGTGTTCAGGAATAATGCCAGGCACCTGGGCTCTATTAAAGCCCTAGAGCACTGGGGAATGGGCCAGGCAGGGCTGCACCACAGCTTCTTTCCCAGATACTGCCCAAAGGTCGAAAGGGAAGAGAAAGATGTGGGGGACACACATAAAGGGAAGCAGAGAAAGTCAGACATATACACCACAAACACAGAAATCTGGACTAGTAACAGATAATACCCTGTTTAACCTGGATGGGTCATAAAATCCAACGGAGTTCGGGATAGTCCCATAATGTTTTAATATAGAACAACATAATAGAAATCACAACAATAAAATATTAAAGGGCCTCATTAGCATGAATTCAGTGCTTGTTTTGAGCTAAGCAAGGCATAGTTAATAAAGCTTTATTTACATGACCATGGCTTCACTTATTATACAAATTTCAAACTTAAATCTCAAAATAACACAGCAGAAATAGTGAATACTCTCAACACAGTGGTGGATTTTAGCTCAAAACAGTAGTCTACAGTGATGTTTATTTCACTCTCACCTAAAAGTGCCACAGTCTAGTCTAAGACATCATGGTCAATGACCAAGGCTTCTTCTCATCTGCAGTTCTACCATTCCTATATCATCACTCTTCTCCATGTGGCCCAAGATGACTCATAACCATCCTCACCTTCTAGCCAACAGGCAGCAGGAAAAAGGGGGAAAGGAGGACATGTGGTCTCCCTTTAAGGGCATAATCTAGAAGCTGCACACCTCATTTCTACTCACATCCAATTAGTCAGAACTTACAGGGCCACACCAGCTGCATGCAAGCCCATGAAATACTCTTTACTATGGGTAGATAAAAATTGGGGGACAGATGATAAGAAATGAACAAAATGAGTTTTGGGGGACATTTAGCAACCTCTAATATACATGACAATGGAAACTACAAAATTATTTTTGTTACATATTAAATGATGTTTCACTAAGTGAATTAAGCCAAATTAGACCTTCTTTCCTTTAAGGAGAAAATATTAAGATAGAGCCAACCAACATTAAAAATAGGATTATATAAAATACTAAACATTTTTATAAATATAAAAATAAATATTCTTCCCATTTCAGCCTCAAACTTTTTATTAGTATAGAAAATAAATATGCCTCAATAAGTTTAATAAAATTACTCTCAACCCTGGGGCAAAATACTCTCCATTTTTCTTTGAGTGATAAATTTATAAGAGAGAGATGTTTATATATAAAATATAAATGGAAGTATTTTAATAAATAAACTTACATATCTGAATACCACCTACTTGATTTTTTAAGTAATTAGCAGGTCTAAGGTATCTTAGCCCTTCGTCCAGAAAAGGCCAAAGAAACTTTTACACTTTCTCTGGGTACATTTCAAGCTATCACCTATATCAGCAGTAATGAGGTAGTTCAAGAAGGTGAGAAAACATTTCAACCACAATGGAACAGAAGCTTCTAGGGAACTTCTATGCCACATTTCTACAACAGAAAGGTTAACATACACAATTTGCTGCAATTCTTTCTCAGTCCTCCCGAAAATAAAAAACAACTTAAGCAACAATCATTTTTTTAATCTTCTATCCCCCATGTAGTAGCAGCTAAAGAGAGACTATAATATCCTCTAATGTAATGATAAAATAACATTTTAAAATACCATTTTTATAAAACTCATGAAATAGGACCCCTTTAGGAAATACGGGTTACTTTTGCAATCTGGTTTTGTAGTTTATGACAAAATAATCATTTTAGTATGGAACACACAGGTAAAATAAATGTAATGAATACTGTTTGTCTATCTGTACAGTTGTTTTCTCACAGTGAAGGCAGAAGATCAACTTATACACACAAAACTGCAGCTCTCTTTATGATATGAAAGAACTCCTCTAAAATCAAAGGTTTCTATCTTTTCTTTCCCACTTCTATTGGAATAAGACCCAGTATCAGTAGCTCCTGTCCCTATGTCACATCACAATTCTCCCAATTATTTTCAGGATGAACCAAAATCTGAAAAAGAAAATCCTTTCAAGTTCATTAGCATTTACTTTAATTTAAAATTTCCTAACACTTAGTCTAGCATATCGCAAAAAATTTTTTAAAGATACATTATTATGATTTTGGAAACTTTTGTTCATATTTCTAAATGATTATCCCTCTGCAAGAGAAATTCCTGCTACTGAAAACCATTGTAAGAAGTAAAAATCATGTATTATTGCTGAAAATTTAATGTAATGCAGTCCTAATAACAATATGAAGGGAAATGTGCACTAACAGAGCCATTCAGTAGGTGTTCCAAAATTGCCTAATAAGGTTGTCCCTTGTTTATGTGACAGACATTTAGATCCTCGTACTTCATTTCCTAGAGGAAGCAACATTTCCTATCAAAGCCTTTTCCTCTGTAGGTAACATTTTCCCCTGAGTCAGCAATATGAAGATCTGAATGTTTTTCTCCTGTTAGGAAAAGTGTTGGCAACCTTGATACAAGATCAATCTTATGAAACTTCCTATAATAACAAGAAGAATCAATCAGATTTTGTTGTGAGAGATAGGAGACAGATGAGGACAACATATTCCTTCTTTTAAAAAACCATCTCTGTCTCTAAGAGCTTGTTAAAAAACAAAAACAAAAAAACCCTGCAGTCTCAGATTAAATTTTAAATTTGAAATTGTAAGATAGGACAATATTTGATGACATATTTTCAGAGACAAAGCCATTTTAGGGCATCAAAGTAAGGCACACGCCTGCATGTAATCAACTGCTTATCCATGAGCCTAATGTGAAACATGTCTACTACAACTTTAATTAGGGCACAATGAAGAAAAATCACCAAACTTAAAAGTCACACTGGTTCTCAAAAGTTGGTCGATTCTTTCAGATGCTAATTGAGTGCCCACTCTGCATAGAGCACATGGTCAAGTACAAAGCTAAAAGTATGAAGCACTGAAAATCAGTAGCACCAAACTTCAAAATGAACAGCTAAGGCGTGAAATATCCAAAATGCAAAACTTTGTCATTTAAATATGAAATGGTGTGGTACTCCACCAGAGTAACTTCCTTTCTTGTTATTTTTTTTATATATGTTCCTCATCCCAACCCCCATCAGAAACATAACCAACCTCATAGTCGAAAAGTCAGAGAACAGAAGAGATAAAGAAAAGTATAAGGAAATAGAAATCCCCAAATTTCTGCCCTGCTGAACCCCAACTACAGAACCAAAACTACAGAACCCCAACACAATAAGCTTTCACATACTTAGATAGGTGAGTTAAGTCCCATACCTTTCGAATGCCTTCCATGACACCCTCGCCCTGCCTATAGCTAAAACTGCTACTCAACCCTCGGGCATCAGCTCATATATAATTTCCATTTGAAGTCTTCCCTAACCCCCAAGTGAGTCCTGAGGACTCTGAGTATCCCCTTAACTAGATACAGGACATCTAAGAACCAATAGAGAACTCTGTTTCTACACTACCAACTAGAGTGTTTTGACAAATAGTAAAAGCTAAAAAAACTCAAATGCCAACCCTCAAATGTTCAAAAACTGCTTCAAGAGTAAGAACTTCAGCCTGGCCGGGCGTGGCTCAGCAGCTGAGCATAGATCCAGGATCCAGGAGATCGTGGTTCGATTTTTGGTCAGGACACATCCCCAGGTTGCGGGCTCGATCCCCAGTCGGGGGCATGCAGGAGGCAGCCAATCGGTGACTCTCTCATCATAGATGTTTCTCTCTCTCTCTCTTCCTCTCCCTTCCTCTCTCTGAAATCAATAGAGATATATTTTTTTAAAAAAGAGTAAGGACTTCAACTGTATCTTGAAAGGCGGGTAGCATAAAGGAAAAAAAGAAGAAACCATCAGCAAATATTAACAATACTAATTGAAATAAGTTATTTTAGTGGTCAAAGCAGACCCATGAGGTGATAGATACACTTGGATCTTTGTCCTTGGCCCAAAAATGTGAAGTGTCAGGAGACGAGCTTTTCAGGAAGGGGAAGCAATCTGAAGAGGCAACAAGGTGGAAAAGATCTTGGCTCAATCCAGGAACTGAAATTAGACAAATGAGGCTGAAGTTGAAATGTTCTTCAAGAATAAGCAAGAGAGAAACACGGTATTTTAAAAAATTATTTCAACTTATGGGAACCAAATAAAGCTGTAAGAAGGGAACAGTGTAGTATGGAATAATGAGTAACAGATGGAGGTACAGGGCATGGTTCAGAAAAGCAGGGTGAAGCCAAAACGCTAATCAAGGCAGTTTCAGGTTAATATAACTAGAAAAAAGGAACCATTAAAAAATTTCATGAAAATAATCTGGCATGATATAATTATTAAAATAAGGTGGGTGGGAAGAGATTAATCAAAGAACTTATATGCATAGCCCATGGACACAGACAATAGTGTGGTGAAGGCCTGGGGGGAAAGGTGTAGAGGGGAGGGGACCAATGGAAAAAGGGGACATGAACTATACAAAGACATTTCTTGGATTAACAAAAAAAAATTATTAAAATAAAGAATGGCAATTCTTTCAAGAAGGTATAAAGCAATGACTGAATATTATTCGCCTGTTTCAAGAAGATGTGTATCAAAAAACCCCATATATAATACATTCGTAATATTATGTTTATTAACTTAAGAGTTACTACCAAGAAACTACTCAACTGGCATTAAAAAGAAATATCTCATAGATGCAGTGGGTTCCAATTTCATGCATCTCGGTAAACTTTTAAATATGCTAAATTTTAAGCAGCAAAGTACAACAAATAGTTAAATATGTGGAAAGTGGTTTCACTTGTAATTTTGATGTTTCTATGCTATTTAGCTCTATACTAAAACACATTCTAGACAGTGGTTCTAATTAATGGACCAGCAGGCAAAAGAGAGATGCATATGGCTGCAAGGCCTTTTTCAACCTTTCTAAAATGTCACAGGAAAATACAATCCTTGGCTTTAAGGTTAAAAGAAATATCATATAAAATTAACAAGCCCAATTTAATTAAATTTCTCTGGTTTAATAATTATTAAATTTTTCCTTCCATCCCCAGGAAGAAAACAAAACAAAAACCAACCAACAACTGCTCCTGCCCACACAGAGGTATAATCACGCCTGCAGAGTTTTATGGTGCTCCCTAAATAGCATGTATCTTGAGATTAGTATACATTCATCCCTTAATACACAGTTATTGAGTACCTACTATGTGTAGAAACTGGATTAGGCGCTGGGGAGAGAATGGTGAAGAAAGAAAATTTTATGAATTATGACAGGTTCTGGAAAGAAGAGACCGGATTACCATGAGGGTAAATAATGTGCAGAGTAATACACAGTGATCGGTCAAGGAAGGCCTCTCTGAGGAGCTGACATCTAAGCTACGATCTGAAGGGTGAGCAAGAGTTAGAGAGCGGAAAAAATTATCAGGCAGATGAAGCTGTGGCTATGTGGAGGTTCTGAAGGCCTAAAAAAACTAAAAAATGTTAAGTGTCTGGAGCACCAAGACGTGAGCGAAACTGTCTTGAGATGGGGTTAGAAAGGCAGATAATGGAGAAATATAAGTGATAAGCCATTCATACGAATAAAATAGTGCTTTTTGTCACGTTATTTCTCAAAGTTATTGCCATCACAGTATCCATTCATTTCAACCATATGGTGTTATATAGTGAGAATAGATTCTGAGGCCAGAAATTAAAAACTACAGCTCATTTGGTTAATGGTTCTAGAGAGTGTGCCAGGGTCTTACTTCAAGCAGAGGAGTGAAAGCAGGCCTAATACCTTTCTCTGGGACAAACAGGCTTATTTGTTTCCGTGACCAGTTAAAACTAAAGACAAAAAGACTTCACTGTAAAATAAAAATTAGTGATTTTTACTTTTTTTACAACTCATTTGACTTATAGACACTCAGTACGATATTTTCTTTCTGCTTGAAATCAGTTTCATTTTCTGAATAAGAAATGCTATTAAGATTTGTTTTCAGTATCCAGGGGTATTATAAGTATGTTTGAGTTTAATTCTGATTTTAAACTCAAAAAGACTTAGATTCCAAGGCGTTTTCCCTAGAATTCAAATATTTTTATTATTCATGGAAATTTCAAAAACCTAGGATGTTTCTCTTTTAAATCCACTGAAATCAATAATGAATAATTTAGAGATAAGGCTTTTTAAAAAATCTTGGAGCAGCATAAATTTTAAAATGAAAATCCAGTTTTCTCTCAAACAGTTACACAATCACTAAAGACTAATATCCCAAAAGATTTAGAACTTGATAACTAAAATCTTTAATTAAAAAAAAACAAAAACCGAAAGTTACTATTTTTCTAGATCTTAAGGTTACCAGATCCAGAATAAATTTAACTTCTCAAATTATCCATTAAATAGCCCTTCTGTTTTGCTACTGATATTTTTTTCTTTCTGCAAAAGAGATCTTTAACTCCACATCCTTAAAACCTTCATCAAAACATCCCCACAGTATATTTAAATGAGCTCAAGAATTTAGAAACAAAATGTTTATGGACTAGGTTAAACCCTGACAATAAAAGAACAGGTTACACAGGGAAAATCTAACCTAAATAAGAATGTCAGGGCTCTGCACTTCCTTTATTCTCTTGATTTCGCTTGGAGAAACAATACTTAAAACCCCATAATACAATAGTACAACAGACTTCCTGATGGTAATTTTTTAGGGCTTTCACTCAGAGTCCAAGAAGCTGCTTCTTACATAGCTGTACACAGTAGTTGGTATTTTTCCAATAACACAATGCTAAATTCTATTTAAACCAACAAAAGAGCTAAAGGAAACACAAAAATATTTCTAGCAATTAAAGAGAAACCAGAAAATTAATACAGGCAAAAGAGGAAAGAGGGATGAGCTACATAACATTGATATCATGTTGTATTTAAAACAAATTTTAGGCCCGGCCGGGCGTGGCTCAGCGGTTAAGCGTCGACCTAGGATCCAGGCGATCAGGGTTCAGGGTTCAATTCCCGGTCAGGGCACATGCCCGGGTTGGGGGCTGCAGCCAATCAATGACTCTCTCATCATTGATGTTTCTATCTCTCTCTCTCCCTCTCCTTTCCTCTCTCTGAAATCAATAAAGATATATTTAAAAATAATAATAATAAAACAAATTTTAGCACAAAATTAACTATATAGGTTGATTACAAACGCAAAATGAGAAAGAAAGAAAAAGGACTCACTCGGGTTAAAAAAACAATACGCATAATGTGTGGTCTTTTTCAAAATTCTAATGTTATTTTGTCTAAGTTTATACCAATTAAGAAGGTTACCTTGCAATTTTAACTCTACTACAACCATATCACGAGAGACTACAGTCTCCATAAATGCTGTAATGTTGAGGAGAAAATCATCTATTCGACCTTTCATAAGAAGCTATTTTTATTCACCAAGTAAACCATGAATTCATGCCATCCTGAGTTGGTGAGTTATACAAACTGTGTAATGTTTTGCAACTGAAGGACAGTCTGCCTTTTGCGTATTACTTGTTAACCTACATGAACTAACAGCACCAGACATTTTTCAAGACTCTTTACTGTTATTTTAATGGTGAGAAGCAAATGTTTTTCTAATATCTTCATATTATTTGCACAAATGAAAAGAAATATGTAATTCTACAAAGAATAACCTTAGATAGCTTTATATATTAATTTATTTTCCTACACTGAAGAGTTCTAAAAACTAGCTTCAATCTGAAAAAAAAAAACAAAAAAACTCTGAAGTCATATTTTACAAAAATTCATTGTGAAAACTGAAAAACTGAATTTTGGATTATTTAACAACTACTCTCTCACAGTGAAGAAAATCTCCAGTAGAGCTGTGGGAAATAAAAAATAATCATAATCACCATGAAGAAAAATGAACATGAGCTTACTAAAAAGGAGGTAAGGTACCAGAAGAAATTTTTAAATGTTTATACCAACTTGATTCAGAACTCCCACTAGAAATTTAAAATGGCATTACTTAAATTAAGTAGAAAAAGAGTTTTACTCTACGGCACACTGGCACCCAGAAAAATTTTCACATTCTTAAAAATATAACCTCTAGTTCCAGATGAACTTTCAACCCCATGCAATAGATTGTTGACATATTAAAATACGTGGTGCACATTTTGCTCTGTCCAAGCTTCAATGACCTGCAGTGAATTGGAAACCTCTTAAAATAACATCTAATTAAAATTCTTTACTGTAGCTGGAGAATGTAATACAGCAAATAAAGTCTTTCGCCTTGTTTACTTGCCATCTGTCTCTTAATGCTAAATACTAAAAATGCTAAAAGAATTCTAGTTATTTTAATACCACATAAAGAGCTGTTTTAATTTTAATTCCACATAAATAAACTTAATCCCACATAAATAAAGTAAATAAAGAGCTGTTTGTTACACAATAGAATATTATCAGCAACCTAAGACAGCTACACTGATCTTTAAATATAATGGTTATCTTGAGTGACTAAAGGAAAACACTGTTTGCCTTTTGTATCTCATATATAAAGCTTTACTTTCCAACCTTAAAATCATGTCACAGATGTACTAGGACCACCATGTGCACAACTCCCTAGAGTGCTATTTCTCTTAGGAAACAATAAATGGGTAAACAGATCTGCTGGACCACCCTATCCTTGCTAATGGTTTCTAAAATCAGAAGACCCATTCCATCAGATCCAGGAGCTCCGTTTTCTCTTTCAGATGCTACCAAAGACTTCCTCACCCCTGATCAAAACACTCTGTCCCCATTCTCTGTATCTAAAACCAACTCTCCACAAATGAAATTTCAACTTAGGAGACTTCCTAATCTTGCCGTAATAAATAAAATTGAATTTCATTATGTAAGAAGAACTATGAAGATCAATTAAAAAGGATAATTCAAGGAGGTTCCCACATTAATTTACAGAAATATCATGAACACACCACAGAGGTAACATGAAACCAGAGAGAGCATACAGGGCAGGGAAAAGTAGGTTTACAGCTGTGAGAAAGCCAAACACAGTTTATTCTTATATTATTATTTATTAATTATTGTATTAGTTTCCATATGAACAACTGTGAAAAACCTACTTTTGTCCTACCCTGTGTATCTTAAGGATCAATTTTGACCTCCAGGGTAATTGGAAAAGAATAGCTATTTGGCAAATATTCTAGAGCAAGTTTTAGTACTAAAATGTGGCCTGGGAAAAGGGTGGATCGAGGCCAATCAAAATGGTAAAGTTGAGATTACTGACATCCCACACTAGTTAACTTACAAAAACACAGAAAACCACCCCCACCTTGGCATAGTGAGTCAAAACAAACTGCTGACAAATCCTCACAGCTATGTGAGGGGGCGCAACAATAACACACAGTGAGAACACACATGCCTCTGTTTTCCTTTAAAGTCTGTTTCTAAGTCTGCATGGCTGATAAAAGAGAACAGCCATTCCTTTCTTTAAAAGCCCTGTCTACATATTCAAAATGTCTCAGATGTCCCTTAGAGCTGGTATGCTCCTGCCAAAAAAAGAAAGAAAAAAAGCAGCATATATGGCAAGAATATCAGATCCAACCATCCAAGCTTGCCTTTAAGAAAAAGGAAGAGAGGTGGCAGTTAAGTAAATACATAAATACAAATAAAATGTTAGCTAAAATCTGAAGATTAATTTCCAAGTTTGGAAATCCTTATCTGTTTTGGGGAACCCCATCAATAAGAAGACAAGAGGCTTACCCTAATAAGCAGTTTTTTATTGGTGCACGTGTACTTATGCACTCCCTGAAGAGTCGTAAATGATATAAGGACCATCTGCTACACAGAAAGCTATAAAAATGAAGCACTTCTGTCAATAATATATGCCAAATGAAACTGGACTATTCAAGTCGAAAGCATAGATTTTTTTTGGAGGATTCCCCAGTTGCTGAAAAGTCCTGTGTATTCAGAGTCATAAATACAACACAGCAGAGAAACAAAAACGGTCTTTGAAGAAATGTTAAAATAAGAATAAGAGGAAGTGAAAACACTCATAAGAGCTCAGAAGGAGAACTAATCAGTCAGTAGAAGAGCCATGAAATATGCTCATTACCATGCATAATTTGTGGGAACAAGCAGGATGGTGAATTTTTCAGGGATTCATTTTATAGATATTAAGGGTAACCACAAGGACATTCCATTAAAAACGTGCTTCCAGTTCCAGTTTTAATTTTTTGAGGAACCTGCCTTTTGGTCCAGTGATCCCACTTCTAGGAATATATCCTAAGAATCCTGAAACACTAATCAGAAAGAATATATGCACCCCTATGTTCATAGCAGCACAATTTACACTACATAAGATCTGGAAAGAGCCCAAGTGCCCATCAGTAGATGAGTGGATAAAAAAGCTGTGGGACATTTACACCATGGAATACTACGCAGCTGTAAAGCGGAAGGATCTCGTACCATTCGGGACAGTATGGAAGGAACTGGAGAATATTATGGTAAGAGAAATAAGCCAGGCAGAGAATGACAAACATCACATGATCTCACTTATATGTGGAATCTAAAGAACATAATAAACTTATGAACAAAATAGATTCAGGGACACACAAGCACGGAACAGACTGACAAATCTCGGAGGGAAGGTGGAGGTGGGTGGGGAAAGATTAACCATGTGCATATATGCATAACCCATGGACACAGACATTAGTGTGGTGAAGGCCTACGGCAGGGAGTGGGTGTGGGGTGGAGGGGATCAATGGGGAAAAAAGGGACATCTCTAATACTTTCAACAATAAAGATAAATTTTTTAAAAAGATGTGCTTCCAAGTCAAGTAACTTCACCAACTTTATCCAAAAATGTCACTACATTAAGAACAGTTTGCATACACACAGAATTAAGAATTGTTTGAAAATATAATTACTCTAAATAATGGTACTAGTATGTTGATGGACGTTTTTTCCCTTCTAAAATCAGTGGCCCTCATTGGCAAATCTGAAGCTGATATTCAAAAATTCTACAAGGCAGCCTTTGGCCACTTTACTAAAGTTTCCCATGTGACGCTTTCATTTTCTCTTGTTTATAGGCCCTAGTAGATCATAATCAAGGAATAAAAAATCAGGATTTTCAAATAATCCTACAGCAATTCTAGAGAAATAATCATATATTTCTATGACTATTTGCCAACTATGGAATGCTGTTCTGGATACTGTCGGAGAAACATAGGAGAAAAAGTGAATTTTGTCTTTAAAGAACTTAGGAGACATTTAAAATGACCTTTCTTATCACCATTTTAAAAAGATAAAAATATCTGACAATATGTAGTTTAATGCCACATAAAGGACCTTGACAAATGCTATAGTCAGAGGAAAAAGATACATTTTGGCTAGGGTGTTCAGAAAATGAAACAAGACGGGGATGGGGCCAGAGTGGAAGCTTTACCTCTATCAATAATAAGAAAAAGGACCTGCATACACAGGCACATAGAAGAAGGGAAAATGGCAAGATGAAAGGCTAGCACACAAAGGTATTCTAAGAACAGGGGTTAGGCCAGCAATATTCAACCTTTTCACCTCATGGCACACATAAACTAATGAGTAAAATCCTGCGGCACACCAAAAACTATATATTTTGCAGATCTGACAAAAAAACAGGTATAATTTTGATTCATTCACACCAGGCGGACATTGTTGTGTTGGCTGTTGTCATTTTTTATGTGACAATCTAAGGGAAAAGAGGTCATTATCCCTAACTAACCAGTCAGGTACTGCATATTTTAAAAATTCTTGTGGCACACTGGCTGAAAATCGCTGGATTAAACCAATCTGAAATGGATATAAAAAGAGAAGTTCAATCTTTCTTTTCCAACAATATTCCTTCAAAGGCCTTACAGAAACTTATCTTTCTCAGGGATCCTTTACAATAACAGGAGTGGGAGTGGATCCCTGCAGTGATGACGGCAAGCTTAGTAAAGTGAAGAGAGTTCTGAACGGATCCAGGATTCTAGTCCCATCTGTGCCATCTCAATGATCCCTCATAACGTATATATAAAACATGATTTTACTTGGCAATTCTAAGAGCAGGCAGGTTATCAGAAATATCTAGGGCACTTTTAAAAAATGTGGCTACTCAGGTCCCAACTGGTAAAGACAGAAGTATTGTGGGAAGCCAGGGGTCTGTGCTTAATCATTCTAGAGAACCAGAATGCATCATCTGTTCCATGGACTATGCAGGGAAGCGTTACACTAGATGACTGCCAAAGACATTAGAGACATATCTTGTGTTCTAAAAAACCTACAAAAGAGTTTAAATTTATTGCACTTTAAAAAATTATCTTATACATCAGAAAACTGACATAAGATAGAAAATGGGGGTCTAAGAGGGCTTTAGCTCTCAATCATTACTACTTGCCATTAACTTTTTTTATTGCCCTTAGAGGATCACAATGGTGAGTAATTCCTAAGCAACACTGGCAGAAATAGGGGAGAAAAGAATATCAAGACAAAGAAAATGTTTAAGTTTATAAATGCCAAGTTTCTAAGACTGCGATAGAAGATTACATCGATAGTGCAGGAGTCAGTAAGTTATACAGTACCTGTGGCAACTACTCATTTCTGTCACTGTAGTCAGAATGGGCAAGTACACGTGCCACTGAAATTTTGTTTATAGAAAAAAGTGCATGCTGGATCTGGCCCACAGGCTGTAGTTTACCAAGTACTGATAAAGTGGAAAACTATGATTCATTAGCAACTTCAAGACTTCAGATGCTTTATAAAAACAACTTTTATATATCCAACTGTGGGGAGAACAAACTAAAATTAAAATTTTATAGGGAAAAACCCCCACAAAATTTGGTAAGGAGAATTTGCTGTTTCTCAGGCCTTGAATCCATGCAAACCTCCCTTAATCAGATAAATGAGAACTGGCTAACCAGAATGAAGTGTTTGCAGCATCTGCAAAATAAGCTAACATTTTATTTTCATTAATATATCTCAGGAAAAAAAGTAGGTAATCTTTCCTATTTCCTTAAAGGAAAAAACACCCTGCTTATCTAGAGAAATTAAAAGCTTAAAAAATCGCAGGCAACATTTCACAAGGGGCGGGGGAGAGGGAAGGAGAGAGGGAGGGAAGAAGGCATGCTTGAGAAATGAAGTTTTGTTTTTGTTTGTTTGTTTGTTTTTAATATATTTTTATTGATTTCACAGAGAGGAAAGGAGAGGGGGAGAGAGAGAGAAACATCAATGATGAGAGGGTCATTGATTGGCTGCAGCCCACAACTCGGGCATGTGCCCTGACCGGGAATCGAACCCCGATCGCCTGGATCATAGGTCAATGCTCAATCGCTGAGCCACGCCCAGCCAGGCGAGAAATGAAGTTTTAAATAATCCTGAATTTAATAAATTGAAGTTGTCTTGTTTAAAAAAAAAACAAAGCTGCATTTACTGACCATTTGACAGACAATATTAACACTGGTGTAAAGATGAGAAAACACACCTCATTCTCACAAGTATAAAATGCGCTAATTGTTCAAATGAGTCCTCCTGAAACAAACTTGAAAAAGGGTTTCCAATGCAGATACCGTCAGATGTGAACAGCTGCAGGCTCATGCACGCAAGTGGTAATGAAACATCATTAGAAATGTATCACATGTGAGTATACACTTCCTGTCAGTCATGTCACCTCCACTCAATTTCGCATCTCTAGATAGAAAATGGAATTGGAATATTTACCACTCGTCTCTGCGGTATAGACATTCATAACACAGATAACAATATAGTTCTTATAAAACAAAACTTCAGTCTTCCTAACTCACTAATAGTTTGTTTTCAGTTATTTGGGTCTAAAATGTAGTCAGGTTTAAGAATGAGGTAATACTCAAGGAAGAAAGAAAACAACTGCTCTTTTACGGGATAATGGGTTTGATACAACTATCTCAGTATATTTGTGCCTTCTTTTATTTTTGAATATTATTTTCCTAGAAGGCCAACAAGAATAGAAAACATTTACACTCCAGTTTTCACTATTTTTCTGGGTGTCCCATTTTTTCAGGCCTGAGATGACCTAAGAGGAGTCGGCTGGAGGGAGCAAGTCGGTGGCAAGGTTCCCGGGCAGCTTTTCAATTAAAGATAAAGAGGACAGGCATGTGTGGGGCTGCCCTTCTTCCCTCAGTCCTGGGGCCGCAGCAGGAATTCTACCACCATGAGGCGACCAGAATGATGACAAACCCAAATACTAAGAGAGGAGATTACAAAGCCAGAAAGAGCCTGGGTGTCTGATGGCACTGTTGAGAGATACACGGGGTGGGCAAAAACAGGTTTATAGTTGTTCATATGGAAGCAGACGTAGGTTATGATTATTACAGCACCTTTATTCACTCAGAAGAATGTCACTCACAACTGTAAACCTACTTTTGCCCACTCCGTATATCCCTGTATATAAGCTACTATTGGTTAGGTACTGGAACTTTTAGCCAAACACATTTCTAAGTCATGCAACTTACTCAGTCCATGTTGATAAAACACTTTTAAAATTTCACCCTCCAAAATTTAGGTTAACACTTTAGGCCAAGAGCTGGCAAACTATGGCCCACAGGACAAATTTGGTCTACCACATGTGTTTGTAAATAAAGTTTTATTAAAACACAGCCTTTCCAATTCATTTACATATTGTCTATGTCTCCTTTCCTACTATAAAAGCAGAAGTGAGCAGTTGCCAGAGGCGATCTGGCCAAGTGCAAAATGTTTACTATCCAGCTCTGATCAGTTTGCAGACCTCAGGTTTAAGCCAAGCAACACACCATTTTTAGCACAAATATTTACTCTTGTTTAAACTAAAAGCCCTGAACTGATTCTCTAACATCTTAATTTGAAATCAAACTTAAAATGCCTTTTACCTTACTATTCGAGAAACAAAAAGTGAATGTGCATTGTACCCTTTTCTATGCCACCAACACAGAAAACACCTCCGGCCTTTTTTTTATTATTTGCAATACAGAAAATTTTATAAACAGATTTAATGGTAATGATGTAAGTCATAATTAAATATTTTACTTAATCTTCCAGAGTTTATCACAAAATAAAAAAATAAAACAGAAATTCTTAATCAAGGATAATCAGGGCAATTAATATTATAACTTTTAATTAAATGTATACATTTATAGCATTAATAATTCCTAAAGAGATGGTATTTTACATATTAAAATCAGTAAGAACGCTTGTTATAACAAGATACTTATAAATTCAGTTATGTCAATATATATAAAAATTTTATTGGTAAAAGTTGAATTCACTATGCTATTCAATATTTACACAAAAATTAATTGATAAATTAATTCACCATGCTTATTATAAACCTGAAAAAAAAAAGCCTACAAAAATATTTAAGCTACAAGCCATTCAAAAAAATATATTTTAAGTACTTTTGTTTGGCATTATCTTCTACCAAGCAAAGTTTTCACACTTCCATGACACACATTCTAGTTTCAACTTTCTTCCCCTCCTTACTATAAATTTTACACTGCCATATTTGGTCACTTACAGTGAATTTTGTCCCTTAAAAAGATATATGGAAATCCTAACTTCCACCCTACCTGTGAATGTGACCTTATTTGGAAATAAGATCTTAGTAGATGTAATAAAGTTAAGACAGGGTCATCAGGCTAGGCCCTGGTCCAATATGACTGGTATTCTTATAAGAGAGAAATTTGGACACAGGTACATAGAGGAAAACACCAGGTGATAGATGACAGAGACTGAAGTTATGCTGCCACAAGCCAAGAAATGCCTGAGGCCACCAGAAGCTGAGAGTCCTGGAAGCATCCTCTGTTCCTCAGTGTTCCAACCAAACGACACAGGCAATCTCAATCTCTGCATTATCTGAATTCTGTAATAACCCCATGTGTGACTCCTGAAAACTATATGTGTATAAATGCAAACTCCAACAAGAACTCAAGCTTGAACTATGAATTTAAAGAGACCAAAGGTTAATATTAAAAACAAGTTTGAAAAAATGGGTATTTCTGAAGCACTGTACTGCAAAACAGTCAGAGAGGAATACATTTTTATGACCTACTCAATTAGTGTTCAATGCTAATCTGTTTGGATTTCTGGAAACTTCACTTTTTCATTAAATCACCAAAAAAACAAAAACAAAAAGATGCTTCTAGGGCTAGATTTCCAAGCATTCCTCTGGCTATAGGA
The DNA here is from genome assembly GCF_964146895.1 of Miniopterus schreibersii. Classification (NCBI taxonomy): domain Eukaryota; kingdom Metazoa; phylum Chordata; class Mammalia; order Chiroptera; family Miniopteridae; genus Miniopterus; species Miniopterus schreibersii. Next base: position 60,529,446 of record NC_138106.1, on the reverse strand, counting down.
TTATCACTGCAGCTTGTCTGTTTTATAAACAGACTTTAATTTAGTTTTGTAAGAAACTGCCAAAGGAGCTTTCTTTAACTAAATAACAAATCTGCCACTTGAAAGACATCACTCATCAGCCTTCTCTGTGGGAGTATTGTTATTATGAAACTAAAAACAGGCATTCTTTCTTAAGTGCTTCTGGATTTTAATTATCAAATTTGAATGTCACCAGATATTTAGTGAAAGGAAAACATCAATTTTAATAAGCTGCCTTAAGACTGAAAACATAAAAGGTATTCAACCATAAAGCCAAGTTCACTTGAGTCTTGTGAGTTGGCTTACTGTCTTATAACACAACGGTTATCACTCTCAGGAATTTATAAACATTAGATGAACTCTATATTGCAAGAAAAAAAATTCTCCAATTTTAAAATCAAAATATCATGTGTGTATAATAGATAATTTGACTTGGAGGGAAATTAAATACATTGCAATAATAATTTTCACAGCTAATAAACCAGGAGTTGGGGGCTGAATGGTATTAACACAGGGCTGGAAAAAAAAAAAAAGGTAAATATAATAAATAGCAAATGAATGGATTAAATGTAATTGTTGTATTTAAAAACAGTGGATTTAGTTTAAAGTTATATCTGAATAATTTGTATTATTTTGTATTTTGAAATTGTAACCCAAAGAGGAAACTGCTGGGGAAACCCCTTTCACTTTTCACTTACATGAAAATCAACAAGAAAATTACATTGTATCTGGTTAGCAAAGAAGCATGGATAAGGTTAGCCATGAAGTCTTTAACAGTCAAAGGTCCTGCAAGTTCTCACCTGCCTCCTCTAACAGACTCCCTTTGTTTAACTTGAAAACATTTGTCTAAATAACTTTCTTGTGGCCTCTACTTTCACAGTGTGTTAAAGAAATAAGCTCCTTCATTTCCAAACTTTAGAAAAGTACATTCACATCTCCCAGATGTTTGAAATATGAATAAAGGCATTCTTATCAAAACTTAATAAACTTTTTATTCATTTACGATAAGTAAATCTCAGGAAGATGTTCAAATTTTCTTTAAAAAAATTCCATTTCCAGCCTGGCAGACACACTGCTACGTAAAAGGACTGACTACTATTTGTCCTCCGAATCCAAGTTATAAATTATCATTTTAAAATATTAAAAATTAAAATCTTTTAATTCCTCTAGTCTTCCACTGAAATGGGGGGAAAAAAGCCTAGAATGTAAAAAAATATATAGAGAAGAAAAGTTAAACAGCAACTGTGTATGTTTATATTAAAATACTTGTGTTCAAAAAAGATCAATAACCTATTTTGAATTATTTAGAAATCATGTTTTTCTACTTGGAAGTATCCCATGTCCTCATGAAATGCAAAAGAACTGCAATTTTCACCATTTGTAAATAAAGAGAAATAGACTAGATTAATTTTTTAAATGTAAGATTATTTTTTACAAAAACTATAAGCCATTCCATCATGTATCATTAAATAGATATTTCATAGAATGGAATGAACTTGATAGCGCACAAATTATTTACAAAAGACATAACCCCGTGATTAATTCTCCTGAAAATGATTACTGAGATAACAGAAATAATATTTTCACCATAAACTACTACTGAATTTGAAAAACTATTTAATAAACTATTGTAGCAATAGCAGCATTGGTCTGAAACAAACTACATATTCCTTCTATGATGTTGACATATTTGAGCCAAAAAATACTGTGAATATCCAGAAAATAATTTAAAAGCTGAAAAAAGAGATAGGAGTCAGAAAACCAACAAAGGTTAAAAAGAATACTTGGAGCAGAAATGGCATCAGACCATGATATTTTTGCACTCAGTTCAACAGCACTCTTTCCTCACTTCCTTCTCATATGTAAAGAGCTGCCTAGGAGAAAATGTGGAACTAAGTGACATTACAAACAAGGCTATTAAACAGAAAACCCATGAGGATTTTCAGAACTACTCTGATGACCATGTAACAACATGTTTTGTGTTTATACGTACATAAATATTTAAATTAATGCAACATTATTGTTTGGTCAAAGCAATGTTGTCATACAGTGCTACCGGGAAAGAATATAGGCTTGTTTGCAGCCTTGTGTTTTGTTGCTGCTTTAATTGTTGTTATTGTTGTAACTAATGTTGTTGCTCTTTAACTTTCAACTTAACCACGTATCTTTAATACATCACTTCCACAGTGTTCTTGGTACACTAGCTCATTCATTACAACAGACATAACAGCAGGCATAGTGATCTGTAGCTCTTTAGGAGGAAAGGCACTTGATTAATGGAACAGGTTATACATTGTTCTGTTCTTTCTTCAGTCCAATGTCAATGGAGAAAAGATCTTTTCCTGAAAGATTTTAAATAAAGGCAATCATCTTCTAGAACTAATCTTTTGATGTCAAAATACTTCTAAAAACACGTCTTAATTGGAATATTAGTATACAAGCTATACAAACTATGGTTTGTTTTGTACAATACATGTGCATAAGAAATGGCCCAGGGCTTTGAAATGACATTAATGATAACACAATAGCTATGTATTACTCTCTGGCACAAATATTTTAAAAGCCTTTATTTTCTTCACAGATAGGTTTTCAAACACAGAGCTATTTAACACCTCAGTTGACTTTTGTTTTTTTTTTCAGGGGTTGTAAACCAGTGTGTGGGAGGGAAAAAAATGGGTTATAGCGCTCTGGTTCACTGAAGCAGTTCTAAAACATGGAAAATGTGAATATTATTAGACCATCACCTCTGGGTGTTCTTAAAAACAGTGTCCCACACCAGGCCTTGCAGAGCCTGTGATTAATGCATAACTTTTTATATGAAAGAGTACAATTCACTAGTAAAATGGTCATCTGATGAAGCCACCACTGAAGTCACTGAAGGAAGGCACCTCCATCAGTGTTAGCATTTGTCAGCTACCACTGCCTACTTTCACACCCATTTTGCTTTTGCCACTAAAACTTGAAGCAATATGGTAAGTTTCTCTTCTCTGTGTTTCAAACTGTAAATTCTCCCTTCTCCACAGATCCCCAACCCCCACCCCAGAGATAGGCACAAAACTTTGTGTGCCAAAAATCACTGAATTACTCTTCCCAGAAATATCCGCTCAGAATGGTTTAGGCACTCAGCTGGGGAAGCACTAACTCAGTGTGAGGTTCAATTGCAGGTAGGGAGAAAACAAAAGAAACACTGGGGAAAAGTGAGCCTAGAGAAAGAAGAGCTTTACTGTAAAAGTCAAGCAAGGCACGCAGCCTGCCTCTACCACCCATTCTCAAAGCAAGAGGCTCGCACGGTGTGCCCTTCCTTCCTATCTCAGTAGTAAACACACTTCCCTGTAATTCCTGCCTCTTGCCTTCTATACAGGAAATACATTCTGTGCCATTTGCCATATTTATTTTTCTATTTGTTCATATTTTTATCACATGTATGTTGAACTGCTTCAAAAACTCAGGCTACTCATTAAAACAGAGCTGGTTCAAAATTGATACTTGAATTTTACCTATTTGCCCTTAATTTAAAACAAAGTCACAGTTTATTTTTCATACAAGAACATTAAAATAAACATTTTGATTCATGTACTCATCCAGCATAATTTTCTTCAATAAAGTACCAAATCACTAGAGAAAATACTGGTTTAGTCAATGAATTCCAAATTACTATTTCTACTATGACTGCCTTGTATTTTTAGCCTAATAGTACTAATGTCTTTAGTGACACTATTTGCATAATTAAAAAGATTGTTCAGGGAATTTATAATATTCCCAATAATTAGTGTGTCATACATGTTAGATAAGAGTCATTCTACTAACTAGAATACTCTGTTGCCTAACAACTATGATAACATTTTTAATAGTTTATTTTATATTCTATAGAGCAAAATGCCAAGAGCTCCATATACAATGGCACACTTTACCCTCAGCTCGCATTTGGAATTCTAAGGGAATCTGGAAGTGAATGTGTAAAAACGAATTTCTACCAAAAGATACCATAAATCAAAATGGTCCATATGAATTATGATTCGACGCTTATCAAATGTAAGTTTTGCATAAAAACAACTGGCCACAGAACATTATTAGAATATGGGACACGAATGACAGTAAAATCCAATTAGGAATGCTAGACCAGCACAGAAACTAATAAACTTTGTCTTAGGGTTGAATTTAAGAGAGTGACAAAATTTACTTGGACACTTAAACAACAGTATTTAAAAAGTAGTCTCAACATAGTCAGCATTATGCAATCTATCTTCATCTATGGAAATCTATACACAAGCAACTAAAATTTATAGAGCCCCCATGATATGCTCCTACACAAAAAGCCAAAAATATCAAAATTTATAAATGAAATGGTTGTTTACAAGACATCTAATGCGTGAAAAAATGTTTCAAGTTACTATAGAAGATGTAAAAGTGGAATACAAGTTTACCACATCATGTATTAATATAATAAATTAAAACACTGTATCAACTCAAATTCCTAGACCTAGAAGTTACACACTTTCTCACTGTCCTAACACCTTAAAATGTAAAATTTAATGGATTACCTTGCTGGACCAGGAAAAATTTCAAGGCTACTAAATCTGAATAAGAACTATAGAGATATTTCTAAAACAACTTAGTTTTTTTATTAGATCAATGGAAGATCTATCTACAAAGTGAAAATACAGTTTTAAACAAACATCTGGCTTCTGGTATCTTGGCCATCCTTGAAAGCTCTCTAAGAAGAAACAATCACTGCGCTGTGTCTTTACCTTACTTCTAGCTCCCTGTGGCAATCCAAATTCCCCTGGGTAGTCCTGGAGAGAGTCTTAAGAGCTTTAAAGCTAAAAGGCAATTGGATGATTTACCGCCCTCAAGATATGTAAACTGTGGTCCAAGAATATCAAGTGATGAACCCACAGTTCCATAATTGGTTAGACTCCTATGATTATGTTAGGGTTCATAACTAATTTAGAGAGCAAATTAGAAATAAGTAAATCTTTATGCCATTTTACATTTGGCAGAGGGTTTTTCTATGTTTGAACCACTCTAGGCTATTTGTTTGGCTAGTATTTACAGACAAATTCAGAGTCTGCATACCTAGATAAATGAATTTTTTCTTATACAATCCTATGTTTCATTGGGCTACTTTTTTCGATCTGAAAGAAAGAGATTTTTTAGAGATTTTTCTATATATATAAAAGAAAAATAAAATCCACAGAGATTACGCATCTTAAACTGAAATTCAACTTAACTATGTTAAGACATTATATATTTAAATTAATACTGTTTTTGTTTTTCAGTTTGAAAACTAAGGAAAGCAGCACTACCAGTGAATATCCTCAATATATTTAAAATATCCCAGAAATAAAAAGCTTTTATTATTTTCTTTATTTGGTTTAAGGTAGATCAGAAAATTTAACATTAAATTAGCCAAACAACAAATTTTAATGAGGAGTCTCTAAGTCAAGAGAATTATGACTACAAAATAAGGAGTCAGTTGATATCTCTTCCACCCCAGTCGTTTCTCACTTAATGGACAAGTATGAGAATTGAAGCTATATCTCCCACCTACATCTATCACACCCACACTTTCAATCAAGACTGTCTTAAAGACAGTGTCTCCAATATCAAATGGAAACAGGAACCCTCATTCACTACCGGCGGGGATGTAAAACTTGACAGCCACTTTGGAAGACAGTTTGGGAGTTTCTTACAAAGCTAACCATATGCTTACCATAAGATCAAGCAATCATGCCCCTAAGTATTTATTCAAATGAGTTAAAAGCTTATGTCCACACAAAAACCCATATATGAATATTTATAGCAGCTTTATCAATAATTGCCAAAAATTGGAACTGAGATGTCCGTCAACAGATATATGAGTAAGCAAACTGTGGCATACTCATGGAATTAGTATTCTTCAGTGATAAAAATAAATGAGCTGTCAAGCTATGAAGAGACATGGGGGAACTTTAAATGCAGATTGTTAAGTGAAAGAAGCCAGTCTGAAAATGTTACATTATTACGTGGTATCAACATCATATGACTTTTTTTTAATATATCTTTATTGATCTCAGAGAGAGGAAAGGAGAGGGAGAGAGAGAGGTAGAAACATCAATGATGAGAGAGTCATTGATCGAGCCCGCAACCCGGGCATGTGCCCTGACCGGGAATCGAACCCCGATTGCCTGGATCCCAGGTCAATGCTCAACCGCTGAGCCATGCCCGCCCGGGCTCAACATCATATGACTTTCTAAGAAGGTTAAACCATAGAGACGAGCACAGGGTATATTTAGAGCAGCGAAACTATCCTAATATGACACTGTAATAGAAGGTACATGACATTATACATTTGTCAAAACCCACAGAACTGTGCAACACAAAGAATGGACCCTAATATAAACCATGAACTTTAGTTAATAATTCTGTATCAATATTGGTTCATCAACTGTGACATATGTGCCACACTATGCAAGATATTAATAATAGGAATAACTGAATGTGGGAGGAAAGGGTATATGAAAACTCTGTACTTTCCAAGTCATTTTTCTGTAAATCTAAAACTGCTCTAAAATATAATATCTATTAAAGAACACTGTCTCACAAACGAGCTATTATCATAAGTTTTTGTAGAACTACAATAATGTGAGAAGCAAATACACAAATAAAATGACATTTCCCCAAGTACAAACATATGGTGACATTTATGACCTGTGAAACAAAGAGCAACACAGATGACCTTAAGGCTAAGAAGTAAAACCAGAAATATTCTCACCTGTCCTGCGACTGCTCCTCATACATCCTCTCCTTGCCCTCTTTGAAGAGTCGTATGGCCCGCTTTGACTTTTTCATTAGACTATCAATGTAGATTTTAAAATACTCGTTCTCACTGAGCTGGGCAAGTTTCTGGTTGTCATCGTATTTACTCAATATAAGTCGCAAATGCTGATAGGTATCAGGTAAAATGTCAAGTATATATGGTGGGCTGTTTTTCAACTGAAGCTTGGGATTTTGGCACAGTCTGACCTAAAAACAAAGACAAAAATAAAACATTCCATGTGAACCACAATACCTTCGTTCGCAGAAAAACTGAGCAACTTAGTGAACTATGTACAATTTCTTCACTTTCCATCATACAAATTTCGATCTTGAAATTACCAACCCCAATCGAAAAAGAGTTGACAAATATTTGCACCTATCTTAATACAAGTAATCCTATTTTCTTCTCCCATTTGGTTTTTTCCATTGAATTTATTGGGGTGACATTGGTTAATAAAATTATACAGGTTTCAGGAGTACGATTCTGTAATACATCATCTGTATACTGAACTGGGTGTTCACCACCCCATCAAGTCTCCTTCCACCACCGTTTATCCCTCCTTCACCTTCTCTTGCCTCCACCCACTCTACTTTCCCTCTGGTGATCACCATACTGTTGTGTGTGCATGAGATTTTTGGTTTCGGGGGTTTTTTGCTCAGTTTTCCTTTTTAATGTCATACCTTTACTTCCAAGCCCTAAAGTGGTCGTACTCCCTTCTACAGTGTCTCATTGTTCAGCGGCTTAATAGAACTCCAGGGTGCTCATTATTGAGTACCACTAACAGTCTCTTTTTGAAATAAAAATGAGGAAATGAGCCTCTTCTGCCGGTTACCAATGCCTCGCATTTATGTATTATTCTACCACAATGAACTCCTGGCTAAAATGCTTTCAGAGACTTTAATTAATGTTTTGGTGCATTGTTTCCAACCCTGAGGAGAATGAAACAAAGGGGTGCAGTTTTAACAGCTGAGTCACTAAGTGGTAAGTGGGTGTCGGGTTGGAACAAGTCTTTTCCACCTCCCCAGATTATCTCCCGTGCCTATAAACCTGCCACCGGGTAACGGTCTGGGCATTCCGTCAGGTGCCACACAACCACTGGGGTGTTTAGGGCCTGCAGAACTGAAAATACCTCCTGCTGGCAAGAAAACAGAGTAATTCAACTACTGTGCTCACTTCCACATGTTCATGTGACTCACTCAAAATTAACACATCTCATTCTTTACCCCTTGAACCAGGATATGAGGAACCATCCAATTAATTATTTAATGAAAGCACTGGGAATTGCACAAGACCATACAGGGCGTGAAGGTGTACACTCTTACAAAAGGCAAAATGGACACATACAGGCACATTTACTGAGAAGCCAGTGAGGCGTAAACTTGAGGGTCCCTCAGATACTTGGCTCTCTTCTAAGACCTTCATTTTGGGGGGTTTTTTTTGTAAAATTCTCAAGAGCAAGACATTTTAAACACAACTGGTTAAGATTGCCATCTTTTTCTAGTATGCCTTTCCTTCTATCACACTATCAGCTGGCACTGAAGTAGCCATGGGCATTTCTGGAATCTGGCTAGTTAGGTTTTGGGTTGGAGATACATTTGGTTTGGCTTTAGCGGAAGGTATGTGTGAAGTGCACCATCACTTCTGGAGCTGGTTAAATTATTGTCAGCAGTAGTGATAAAAGAATGGCTTCAAGAATGCTTCAAGTGCCCATGGTGCTGACTAGCCCAGCAACAGGACCAGGAAGGTCCAGGTCAAATCAGGTCATCTGAATGTGTCTGGTGGCACCCAGAGCTGGAAGAAGATGTGGACAACGGAAGAGAATCCAAGTATAAAGTGTACTCAGTTCCCTGATATGTGTGAATTTGTCATGTTTTTAAAGTATAACTTGCTGTAACTTTATTGTTCTAAGAAAATTCACCTTCATACCCAATTTTGTATTTATACTTTTGGTTTTTTTGTTGTATCTTTTTTTTAAAAAGTTTAATGGTTTTGTTTTTTGTTTTTGTTTTTTGGTTTTTTAAAATCTATCTTTATTGATTTGGAAGAGAGGAAGGGAGACGGAGAGAGAGAAACATCAATGATGAGAGAGTCGTCATTGATCCGCTGCCTCCTTCAGGCCCCTGACTGGGGATCAAGCCCACTACCTGGGCATGTGCCGGGATCAGGAATCGAATCACGATCTTCTGGATCCTAGGTTGATGCTCAACCACTGAGCAACACCCAGCCAGGCTATACTTTTGTTTTTGGTTTTTTTTGTGTGGTTTTTTTTTTTATTAAAAGGACCCTCCAACTTTCAGTTTCCACAAAACTTGGATCCACTGCTGGGTACTCATAAAAGTGCCTGGGCCAAATAGCAGTTGAACAATAATAGTTTCAAGAATCACAAACAAAATATCAAGGAGCCCTGGCTGGGGTGGCTCAGCTAGTAGGGCATTGTCCCGTGCACCAAAAGGTTGCTGGTTCGATTCCTGGTCAGGGCACATGCCCAGGTCTCAGGCTCGATCCCAGGTCGGAGGTGTGCAGGAGGCAGCCGATTGATGTTCCACTCTCACACTGATGTTTCTCTTTCTCTCTCTCCCTCCCTTCCTCTCTCTCTAAACAAAAAAATCAATAAAAATATTTTTTTAAATCAAGAAAACAACAAATCAAAAAAAGCACTCTTAAACTTGCTCTCTCACTTGCTTTTTTAAAATAAATAACCATATAATTTTTTTTGTGGGGAGAAGAATCTTGGTCAAACTATCAAGGATGAGCCCCAGATTTAAGACAACCATTTCTCACACTCACTGAAGGCCTTCTCATATCTTCCTCCTCTGTGCCTAAAACAGAAATGTCTAACATATAGCACAGAACTAATGAATGGATACACAGATGGTATGGCTGATTGATTATGGAATACTGCATACTACATATATATATACATAAAATACATAAATAGTATGATTATACTACTTCCTTATTTTCATGATTAAACTACACTGGTATTTAAATCAATAACCCAAAGGTATAGGCATAAACATTATTTTGATCTCCTAAACAAATAGAAAAGTTCACACAGCAAATAATTTATCAAATAATGCCAAATTGTTACAAAAGTACACTTGAAAAGGTTGCTGAAGCTTTTTCACACGTTTTATTTTTTATGACATTTTCATATAATCAGAGAAGTTCCTTCTCCCCTAAAGACTGAGGAAGTCACAAATATGTCAATGGTTTAACAAAACCTGGCTGAAATCGGATATAGTTTTTCAATTCTTAAAACTAAAACACGGTATCACAAGTATGCACAAATTTCAAAAATATCACGACCAACATCCTACATACAGCAGGAGCAGTTAAATTTCAGCAACACAAAACTTGGTACAACATGTCAATAAATTATTAACAACTTGTAGTTAGGGGACTAGGCAGTTTCAAATTCATTTCCTCCACTGTTGAATATTTTAACTGATAAATAAAAAATTTCTCCCAGGTACTTTTTTTCAGACATTCCAAATAACTGTTCTTTAATAGATTCTTTTAAATGTTACACATTTTTAATTTACTATTATCTACCTGACCTTTTTCTCATTTGCTTTATTTAACTCATAATTCTCTCTGGGAATTTATCGTTTTATTCAGTAACATTGTTTGAACAACTACTATACCAAGTACTGAGGTTGTGCCAGGAAATTATAGATGATTAGAACATACTTCCTGCCTCAAGGAGCCTGGCAGAAGAGACCTAGTTCTCTATAATTAACTTAGGAGCAAGGCAATTCTTGCTCTAAGAGATCTCAGTAAAGATCCTGTCCAATCCATTCATTTTCAGATAAAGAAACTAAGAACTACAAAGATTAAGGGACTATTAAAAAGTCATTAATCCAACACAAGAGCCTGCATCCTCTGAATTTCAGGCTGCTCTTTTTTTCTAACTATATCACAATTTAATTAGAATCAGGCATATAATTAATGATCCCTAGCTAAACTCATTTACATTTTTATTTTATCCCATTTGCAAATTTACATGAACTTCAGGACCCATTTTTTAATTCTACAAATGTTTGTGTCAGGCACTATTTCAGGTCCTAGAGGATACAGAAAAAGAGAAATCACAGACCTGTCCTCCAAGAGTTTTCTAGTGAAAAAGACTAGTAGCTCAGGAAAGAATTACAGGAGAATTTGAGCACTGCAAAACAGGATATACAGAGGGCTACATGGGAGTGTTAAGAAAGGCATACGGAATGTGTAAAAGAAATATTCCAGGCAAAGGGGTGTGCAAAGCTTTGAGAGGAACCAGAGAGTGCAGTGTGTGAAGAACAGAGTCAACGCAGTCATTCAAAAACGTGGGGACACAGGATACCCATGGGTGAGTGGTACAAGTAGATTTGAAATCAGCTAGAGGTCAGTTCATCAAGGCCCTTAAAGGTCACATAGTTTTCTCAGTTTGCACTGAGGAACGTGCAACATTCAATGCTGAGCTACCATATGCCGCTGAGCGTGTAGTTCATCAGGTGGATTAGTATTAAACTCTGTGATTTATGACACCTCCTGCCGAAAATGAATAACCCTACACCAGGACTGTGCCTTCTAAGCAGGTCAAATTCAATTCAATTCAATAAATATTTATTGAGTGCCTGTTATGTGCAAGGAGCTGCTAAGGCCAGGGAAAGAAAAATTGCTTTTCAAAAAGCAGTATATTAAGGAGAAAAATCAAGCTCACCACAGGGTTCAAGTTCAGATTCAAGCAACTTAGACCTCTTCTAGAAAGAACTAAGTCACTCTCTAGAATGAAAGTGAGTCCCAACACAGAACTTACACAAAAAACAAACCTGCAGTCACATTTTATGATAAGCTTTTTAGGGCAACGACTGGTGCATGAAAGCATTGGTTCATTAGCAGTATTACTCTGCTTTTTAACTAAAAGGCAAAACACTTAGTATTGGAATTAGGCTAAAAATTCCATTATAGTCACTTACTCAAAGGATTTTAGAGCAAGCTAAAGAGGACCCTGGAGATCACTAAGACCAACTCCCTCCTTTTGAGATGACAATACTAAAATAAAGATATAGAACCTAGTTCAGAGTCAGGCATTCTCTCCATTACAGTAAACAAGTACCTGGTGTATCTGTAGAAATATATTTCAAGACTTTTAAGCAGATCTCTCTGTATATGTCTGCATTGTTTGACATACATAAAAATATATGTCTAACCTATACCTACTGTATATGTATTCAATAAATACATGGATATGTATGCATATGCATAAAAATATATATTCAACCATATCACAGCAAAAGCACAAATATAAACATAGAATTTACTTGGCTTTTCAAAGCCATTAATTATTCTTGGAGCGCTCTTGCATTTAAATTTTCCTGACTACGTCTTATTTAAAATTTCCAGCCAAAAGATAACAAAGAGGTATTAGGTCACCTAACATATTTCTTGCAAACAACGTCAAACCAGCCCCTAAAATGTATGAAAGAAAGTCCACTGAAGCAAATGGAAACTTCAACAGTGAGGACTTGTGTCTATACTGCAGCAGACTTTCATTATGAAACACACCTCACTTCATGGAGCATTCAGCTATATTAACTCAAGTAATGCACCAGGGAAGTGAAATATCCCATTTTAAAAGACAATACAGAAAGCCTGAAAGAATGCCTTGTCTCTGCTTCTCACGTAAATGTTTTAAGAGGTTCCTTATTACAGTTACATAAAAGTACATCATCACAATAAAAAGTGTCTATGAGTAGTTTGGGTTTGTGGTAGGCAGTGAGACAGACATGAGCTGAGCAAGGATGATGGGCCAGGTACAGACGGTCACCAAGGCGGAAAGTCCCAGGAGCCTAGCAATGGGCAAAACTGGGAAAACAAGGACCTCACCCCAGGGTACCCTTTCCTCCCCTAGCATATCCTGGTCATGTGGTTTGGACCCTCCCCTGACCTTTCCCCCCTGGCCTGTTACCAGTCGGTGGTGTTAGACCACCTTAGAGAGGGAACAAGGAGCAAGAGAATAGCCCCATACAAGCCCTGGCCCTTGCACTAACCCCAAGGGATAACATCTAGGCCTCAGTTGTGTTTCAGCTCCAGGCCCAGAAAAGCAGCAAAACTGGACAAGCAATGCATGGCTGACATCAGAAACAGCTGCACTGACTAATGACCCCGTGTCGTGGCCATACCAGTCACTGAAGCCACAACCCTGAAAGGAGACACCTGGAAAGTTTATGAATATTCTATTGAGATCCTCCCCTGGGAACACCCCTAAAATCTCCACCCTTAAAAGCCCTTAGGACAGAGGACCCATCTGGCTAGCCCTCCCGGGGTCACACCCCGGTGCCTTCTCTGCTTCCCTTCTATTCCCCCAGGTGTGTTACCTTTACCTTTATCTCTCTTAAGCTCCAAGGGCCCTTCTTCTGCCTCACTAACTTATTTCCCGAGCCATTTCTTCTACAGCTCACTGCTTCTTCCTCCGTGACTTTCTAAATAAATGTTCTCTTACAGCTTGGCTCTGAATTCTTTCTTAGCCAGAACTCAAGGACCAAGGCTGCTGAACTGAGGTCTGCTCTGACTCCAGGGGTCTGACAGCCGGTATGGTTATCACTGCCAACAGGGTCCTTCCATTTGAATCCAGCAACTCATCACTGAGTGTAGAAAAGGACAGGTAAAATGCATAAAGTATAAAAACAATAGGAACTCTTCCTACACAGAATATCAGTCGGACAAAATGAGAAAGTTAGCATATAAAATTGGATTTGGAGGAAACTACCAATTCCTTCATGGTTTTCAATGAAGATTTCCTCAGAAGACTGATATAAGAAGCACGATTAAATAACTGATTAGTCGTAATTAAAATGTCAACTGTTCACAATCTTTCTTCCACATAAGAATGGAACTTCCTTAAGGGTGGAGAACATCTCTATCCCACTGGTCTCTCTCCACCACCTAATGTGTACGATATGCAATAAATATGTGATGAAGGGAAGGAGGAGTACAAGGAAAGGAACAAAGGAAGAACCTCTCAGAAGAAGCAAGCTCATAATACAAAGAGGAGGTCTATCGTATATTGATCAACCTGTCTAAAAAAATTAGTACAAAATTTGGAAAAGAACTTGATCTTATCAAAATATAGGGGGTAAAGGTACTTTTTCTTCTCATGGAAGAAGGCAAGGTCTTATTACTCCCTGGAGCAGTGTGCTTGAATCTGCATACTATGGACACAGACATTAGATCAAAGCTGGGATGTGGCCCTGCCACTTACTAGCTTTACAACCTGGGACCAGTTTTTTCTTCTGGAAACTTCTTAGGATATTCTAATTCTTAGAAGAGGAAATGTAAAGTGCTCTGCACAGGACCTGGCACATAGTTGGCACTCAGTACTTTTTAGTATTTCTTCTCCTTCCATATTTTATATTATACCACAACATGGCAAAGTCCCTGCAGGTTTTGCAAAGGTATGAGAATTAAACCAATGGTACTGACCACTTCGTTGATCATTAAGAGCTCTTTTACCTCCTAAAGTTCTTTATACTACCTGAAACTCTTAAAAAGTATGGAATGTTCTATGCAGGAGAGCAGCAAACAAGGCTAATAAGCCCAAAGCAATCCTTCTGAGTACACCTTGATAAAAAAATTTTAACAGGTAAAACGTTTACTTTAATAATTATTTTTGTTATTGCTATTGGAAGATAATATGAGCACAACAATTCTTTAAATATTTAGACAGTAAAAAGATATTTTCAAAATGCTTCTTTCATTACTAGGGGGAAAAAATCTGCAACTTACAAATATACAAAAAAATTAAAAACCCTTAAATATATGCCCAAACAGAGCAGATAAAAATAGGATCCTGGCATCATTTAAGTCACAGCATGTTTCTAAGATGACTTTAATGTACAGGGTGAGAAATGTTCCATTTCAATGTTTTACTTATTTACCCATTTAATTGCTAGAAGATGGGTTAAAATATATATTGTTTATTTTAAAACATACAATTCTAAAACATGGTTTAAACATTACAAATGTTATACCTTAAGTCACTTCCTGATAACCCAACATAAAATTTACAAATGCCCTCAAAGCTTCTGTGTTTATTTCCTTATTTCCCTTCTGTCTAAGTGGAAATTAGTTATCTACCAAGGGTTTACTCTTCTACGTGTTCTTAGTCCTTCCCTTTCACCCTTGTAATCAAGGATGCTACTTTATCAATGATTTCTACTTTCTTTACATCTTAAATCATTCCCTACCTACATCCCTTCCCCAGCATCTACTACATCTCCTATAACACCCACACACACACAGTTATGCTCTGCTCAAACAGTTAAGCCATCATAACTTAATTTCCTTCACTAGTTGTTGCAATTTTAGAGCAATTTCTAAATAATCCACATACTCTTTTTTTTACTTTGGCCCCATAGCATAAGTGAAACTACTCTGAAAGATCAAGTGGTCTCTACTCATGAAATTCAATGACTTCTTACATTTTCATCATACCTGGTTTTCTCCACTTGAGTTTGAGTTTCTCAGAATCTGAAACTATCTCCTTATTGAAGTTGTCTCTACCCAAGAAATCAAAATGCTCTAATTCTTTTCCCACCTCTCTCATCGTTTTCTGAAGCATTCTTTTTCCACCATTGCCATCTAATTACAGATACAACCTGACACACAGCCAAAAGTTCCCATCTCTGACTTCTTCTCTGACTTTCATTTACTCTGCCCTGCACATCTCTTACTGTTCTATAGCTTGAAATGCTACCTCTATGGGCATATCTACCAAACATATGTCTCTACTTTCAACTTCTCTCTTGACCGTACAATTTTCTGACTTCAAAATGGATTTCACTCTGGCATATCAAACTCAACATGGTCAAAAACAAATTTATCATGCACCAACTCCCAAGCTTCCTCTTTTCTTCTTATGTTCCTTTTATCATTAAAGGCATCACTGCCTTCAGAGTCAACTAGGCTGAAAACCTCAAGGGTCACTTTCACTTCATCTTCTCTTTCATTCTCTGTATCTGAAGGATCACCAGGACCTGTGGATTTTACCTCCAAAATGCCTCCGACGTTTGAACCAACACCATGCCTACTGTCCATTCTCACGCTTAGCCTTTCACTATTTCCTGCCCCATCTGTTTTAATTTCTCTTGATCACTGTTACTACTTTTAAGTTTCTTTTCTTTTAATCTTCCTTTGTGGAGTCGAGGGAATAATCTATCGCACCATAGCCTTGACTTTTTCTCTGCTCGAAGACTTCAATGGTCCTTTGTCTACCAAATAAAGTTCAAATTCCATGAGAAAGTGGCCAAATTTCCTCTAAGGTAACTTCTCTCCTCCACAATCTCCCTCTACCCATCATTCCTTCAACCTGATATGTCCTCCACCTCACTGGAACCCAAAATGTATAAATTAATAGCTGATAGCA
Source organism: Miniopterus schreibersii (assembly GCF_964146895.1). Lineage (NCBI taxonomy): Eukaryota > Metazoa > Chordata > Mammalia > Chiroptera > Miniopteridae > Miniopterus > Miniopterus schreibersii. The sequence continues at coordinate 60,513,223 of NC_138106.1, read as the reverse complement.
CCTCCACCACGCTGCATTCTACACCAACTTTTCACCTCCCCCGCACACTACCTCACAGTGCTTTATTTATACTACGTTATGGCACTTACCACATTTTACAGGATGGTATGATTAATTATAAATCTCTATCTCTACAGCTGGGATATAAATGAATGAGGAAATCAATAGACAGTATATAAAGCAACTTTGAAAGAAAGAAGTTGATTCAAAATCTGAATGATTAAAATTTTATACCAGTTAAAAGATTACTAAGTGACTAAGGCTTCTGCTACACGTATGCCCTATAGAAACAAGGATAAGCCACAGCAACTCTTGGGAGGATTCCTTTAAATCTTTTATTTTATCAAAAGCTTTTTCTAAACGTGACAAGTAACACAGAATGGGTGGGCCTGGAGAGTATTATGCTAAGTGAAACAGGCCAGTCAGAGAAAGACAAGTACCATATGATTTCACTTATATGTGGAATCTAATGAACAAAATAAACAAACAAAATAGAAAAGACATAGACACAGAGAACAGACTGACAGCTGTCAGAGGGGAGAGGGCTTGGAGGGCTGTGTAAAAAAGATAAAGGGATTAAGCAAAAAACACAAACAACAACAAAAACTCATGCACACAGACGACAGTATGGTGAGTCCCAGAGGAAGAGGGTGTAGCAAGGGGAGGTAGGAGAGGGTGCAGGGGGATAAACGGTGATGGAAGAGGCTTGACTTGGGGTGGTGAGCACACACTGAAATATACAGATGGTATATTATAGGCCTGTACAGCTGAAACCTATATAATTTTATTAACCAGTGTCACCCCAATAAATTCAATAAAAATGTTTTTAAAGAAAGAATAAAAATACTAAAAGTGGCAAGTAGCAAACTGTGGGATCACTTCATTTATTTAAGAGAAATTCAAAACCTGATTCAGTACTAAACAAAACTGACCACATGCTTAGCATCTATCTAGGCCTACTTGGGCCCATGATTCTGCTAACACAGAATAACTTCACTAAGGAAATAAGATAAGTGAAGAATTATTTAAATATATGGTACTTCTTGTCCCAAGGGACCAAGGAAGATGATATTCTCAAACTCAACAAATAGCTGTATATAATCCAAGCTTCTTTGACTGACAAACTGTAAAATATATTATGGTCACAATGAAATTATAAAGAGAGAGAATGAGTTATTTTCCAAGCTTGACAAATGTACTGAGGGTAAAAGGTGCAAAAGGCTGTTTGGCATCACCTTTTAAAGGCTTTTAAAACTCTTTCAGTAATGTAATTTCGAATAAATGACAAGGACAGTAAGACAAAAATGCAGGCAGGTACTCAATGTGCTCTGCTCTTGGCCATCAATTAATTACTTCTTAATTTCCTGAGCTGCCACACATGCTCAGTACATTTAGTATCTATTAGATAGAAAATTGTTTCCTCCGTTTTTCATCACCTGGCTAAGGCGCTTGTGAAAATCATGCTCAAGAACCTCACATTAATAAATTATCATTCCTACAGTACTGATTAGCAATCATTTCCTTATCTTCACCTCAGCATTTCTAACGAGCGTACAATAATGCTGTCTAAGGCAGTGGCCAGCAGAATCCAGACAGACAACTGTCTGGGCAGTGGCCAGAAAACCAGGGGGTCGTTCTCTACTTTGCTGCCACTGTACTTTGTATGAGTCTGCACAACAGCCCTTTCCACACCACATGGCAATTACACATTTTTATGCCTGGTTCTGCTGCTGGTCTCTGAATTCCTTGATAGGTCACGGGCAGAGTTACATCTTTTCTAGCTTTGAATTCCCAGTAATAAGCACTTAGTAGGAACACAGTAGGCCCTCAATAAGTGTTTATTAAGTGTTGAAGAAACCCCACCTCTACAATAGCTTTGGAAGGCACTCCACGTTTTGGGGGTATCTGAACCTAGATGTGTATTCATGAGTAATTTAGTTCTCTCACTATATCAAAGAGACATGAACTGACTTGAAAGAGTTTAGAGTCAGCTACTGACAACATAGAACTAAGGTCAAAAAATTTGAGATGCTTTGGGATATGCTGCTAATCCTTTTTCTCAGTAAATTTGCTATGCTAATTCTATGCAACTGAAGTTTTGTTACAAAACACTTGACATCTTATAAGGAACACAACTGAGCAATTCCTCCCTCCTACTCTCAGTGACCTTGCATAGAAAGCCTTTCTTCTGAAAACAAAACAATTAGTTGGAACTAGAATCTCAGTTGACCATTTTAAATTCTAGAGGCCAGGGAAAACTACACACTTATTGGACGCTTCATATCCCCTGTAAAATAAGTTATTATATTTTGTATGTAGGTGAGACAGACTGAACTGAAATTTACACTTCTAAGATCTGCCCTTAAAGAGGCTTCATTAAAAAAAAAAAAAAAAAATGCTAGCTAAACACTTAACCCTGCCTTTTACATAACTACCAGTTAAACCTGAAATTATGATTTTCTGTTATTCACAAGCTAAACTCATACTATTGCAGTTACTTTACAAAACAGTTAGGTGACGTGTCAAGGGATTAACTTTTGGATTAATAATAAAGTTCCTGATGTAATTACTAGGACAATGTTGAGATTATGAACCACTTCCTTCATCACTGACAAAGAAAGAAGAAAAAATAAACACACGTGGGGAGTGCTTCTGTATCACACAATTAAAAACAATACATTTTCAATTAGTAATTATCAATGCCTTTTTATTACTGTGTAATAGAATAGTAACAAACATACTGAACTCTTTTATAATGATTTACTTAATTTCCCTCCACAAAGCCCACCAATGCATTCATAAGTGAACAGAACAATTTTCTTCACTGATCGGTAATGAAGACAAATGGGGTAAAATTATACAATGCACTTTTGCCAACACCCGCACCCACATTCCACTAAGTAGAGACTTGAGATAATAGATTTCCTTATAAGTCAAGTTTCTCAAATGAAGAGGCTAAACCCCAATCCACAAAAGGGTTAATAAAATAGATAATGGCAGACGCTTAACTATCAAATATCTACCTACTTTACCATAACCAATGGTGAAATAATTAAAAGTGGACAAAACTTATGTTAACAATCAATTACAGACCAAAATTATGCATATATTTTCTAATATTTCAAAAGGAATAACTTTATATTAACTATAGCTCACCACTTCCTTACATAAATCTTTTTCATTAGATGTTCTGTACAAATTCTGACCACTCAAGGAAGGGGGTGGAGTGGGAGGAGCAGCTAGCTCCCTGGCAGAACCTGACCCTTTTATGCCCACTCATATAACAGATAAGTTAGAGAAAAACCTTGCATTCCTTCTCTTAGGCCCAAATAGTGATTTAGGCAATGAGTGACCTCCAATTGCATACTCTTTAGAAAAGCAAAGACAGCTAGTATTGTGCCTGCCAAATACTTGCAATTTTTCTAACTGCATACTCCTCATTCTTAAGTACCCAATTCGAAAATCAAAACCTGACCTCAAGCAGCAAGTTGCAGTTCTGACACTATGACATCATTCTGTCTGGAGCACTTTAGTATCACAATCTGAATAAATTGGCAGAAGCTTAAATAGGTCACAGTGAAGCCCAAAACTGAGGATACTTATCTGGCAAAAATATTCTGGCCCTGCATCTAGCACCACCAGCCACAGAATGACAGGCCTATCATTCATCTAACCATCTGTACTTTCCATAAGGATAAATGAAAATAAAGTCAATTTTATCACTTTCCTGTATTTTCTAATACCACTGACAGTGGCTTTTTGTGGCAAATATTTGCACACAGTTACAAACCACAGTAAAGATGACTGATACCATCTGATTTCATGGAGGCTTTAGCATATTCCTACAAAGGAATACTTTTTACACCTCTAGCTCTGCAATTATAAAGATATCAAAAACCCTGAACCAAGTAAATTTATAATTAGTCCTGAATATCTATGAAATAAAACCATAAGGTGCTAAAACATTTAGCAACATGTTAGGGGACAGTACTACTACTTCAAAAGCAAGAACTATTAATTCTGGTCCTGACATCTAGCTTGATTTCTTCTTGTGAAATTGTAGTTCATCTGAAAGCAACATGCAGAAACCACAGTGGTTTCTGATACTCTCAGCCCCACACCTCCATCACAAATTTTCCTTTCACGATAAACAATGTGCAATCAAAAAGGTTTCCTGTTTCAAAATGGAATAGATGAAAGAAACTATAACTCTACCATTAACAACAACAAAAAAAAGTTTCTTAATGAAGATGAAGTCTCAAAGATGAAAATGGAAACTCTCTCAAATACTGCTTCCTCACTTAAGGACTAATCTGCTTTTTCCCTGGTAAATATTCTCAGCTTCATACATTGTGGTTGTTATGAGTGGTCCATGAAAGAGTTCTTAAATTACTTGTTTGCACTCTTTTGTTATCTGATAGCAACATAACTTCACATCAGACAGAACAAACACTTCCAAAGTACTCTATGGCCATGCACCAATAAAGAGCAGCCAACAGTAAAAACTTTGCATATCTGAGTCATATAGAGGAACTTTGAACCTTGAAGAGTAGGACAAAAGGTAAAAAAAACAAAACAAGTCTGCTCTGAATCCAACTTTTCAAAACACAGAGTGGATATAAGAAAAATAAAAGTAGTCAATCCAAATCAAAAGATTGTTGCCATAACAATAATTATTAATTAGCAGCATAAAACGGAAGAAACCATATCCAGGGTGACTAGGAATAAGTACCCGCACAATCAGACAGAACTTACCACTTTGTCCATGAGTTTCCAAGTTTTCTCCACAGTTCTGCGATCCGCTGCTGCTTGCTTAGGGGGTCCCACTGCATCCTGAATAGCATCAATAATGCCTAAAATTCTTCCTTTTCGGGGGTTTCCTCCTCGACCACCAGGGTTTCTGCCATTCATAGAATTTGCCATCTGGAATCTTAGTTCTTTGAGAGGAAAATTTTTAAAAAAGCAAAGTTAGTTGGTCATGAAAATACCCAACAGAAAGCTGACCTGGTTAACTTGAACCCACTACATGCTCCTCCATCAAGAAAAACAAAATCCAGGGGGCCAGATCCCACTTTTCAAGAGCCTGTGAACTCGCACCCTCAGTTTCTACACACCACAGGTTTGGGAGCGATGACCTTAGGTTTGCTTTTGGCACACTGAGAGTTAAAGATGCACCCTTCTCACATTTCAAGTGGGGAAGTCTCGATTAATACCCGAGTCACAACCACCAAAAACTTGCCTAGGTTTCCTCCAACTAGTTAAGGACATAATGTTCTTCACTCCCCCCCTCCCTGCCTGGATTCCAACTCAAAATGCTAGAACTGAAGCCCCTGGAAACAGTTTGGAGCGCCTCGCTCCACGGGCGCCCTTTCCCTCCGCGGGCTTTCGCCAAGTTATATAAACGTAAAGCTCGCTCCTCGGGAGCGCGAGGGGCAGGCGCGTCTGCGGTCAACAAAGGCTCCGCGCGTGGACCTTCCGCGCTGCAGCCGCCAAGCGCCGACACGGGGACCTGGACCCACGAACGCACAACCCTTTAAAGCAACGCGGCCCCAAGTTAAGAGCCAAAAAAAAAAAAAAATTTTTTTTTAAATCCCTTTTACAAGAGAGGGTGGGAAACTGACCAGAGCGGGCGCAGAAGGAAAAGAGTTCACTTCTTAAGCTCCTTGCCTCTCATCTCACCCGGGGGGGGTCGGTCCAAAGATTTGTCTCGGGGCGCCGGGGCCCCCGTCCCAGCTCAGGCCCCTCCCCTGTCACTTTCGGACCTTAGCGGGGGAGGAAGGCGGCGGCGACAGCACCCAGGGTCCCCTCGCGCCGCAGCCGCCCAGGGCGCCCCGAGTCCGGCCCCGCTCCCTCCGCCCCCCGGCGCGGCCCGGTTCCGGTCTTTAAACCCCTTCTTCAAACTGGGGCTGCGGCGGCCACCGCCGGGCGCCGGGCTGTCCCCTCTGCCTCAGTGGCCCGCGCCTGGCTGCGCCTGGCCCCCCTGGCCCGAGCGAAACGTCGAGCCTCCCAGGCACCCCCTTCCCTCCCGGCCTCCCGGCGCCGTGGCTGTCCGGAGACACGCGTGAGCGCGAGTCCGACTCCACGCGCACGAGCCCACGGCGCGCGGGGAGCCGGGGAGGGAGCAATCGCCGTAAACGCGAGCTCCGGAGGCAGGAGCAAGCCCGAGCGTAAGCCAACGAGACGGGAGACGCCGCAATTACCGTCCACACCAATCCACGCCCGCTCTCCCCTCCCGCCCGACTCGCGGGGAGGCCGCGGGACGCCGCAGCCGCGCTCGCTGGAGGGGAGACCACTCGCTGGACACTCCACCCCGGCGCGAGACACACACCGATCCCGGCGCGGGGCGGGGCCGCGGGCGGGGCCGCGCCGCGCCGGACCAATCCCGTGCGCCGGTGCGCTGCCAGACAGCGGGCGGCGCCAATGGGCGGGAGGTGCCCGTCCTCCCACTACCTCCCGGTCCACGTCTTCCACGGTACACAATGGTCCCGAAGGAAGGACCGCTGGTCGCGCGGCCCAAATGCAAAGAGGCTCCGAGGAAAATGGGGGGCCTGGCCTCACCCGAGAACAAAAGTGGCAAAGGGAAAAGAAATGGAAAAGACTCAAGGCGCCAGGGAAGTGGCCAATAAGGAGTGGGCGGGTGGGCGTGAGCTTGGGAGCTGGAGCCAAAGCCAACAGGGGCTGGAAGGCGGGACTTCCTGCTTCGCTCACCTTCCTCGTCTTTTGTTTCATAGCAACAGAGTAGTGGCTGGAGGGTGTCGCGGCTCTACCCGGGGCGTGTCCCAGCGAAGAATTTCATCTCCCGAGGGCTGCCAAACTCCTCCACCGGGACCGCGGCCAAGTAGGTCTCCGGCGCTGCTCCTTGCTGGCTATCAGAGCAGAGCAGCCGTCGCCCCGCTGCCGGGGTGGCCTGGAGACCTCACATGGAATAGACCCGGGCTGGCACGTGACTGCCCGAGAAAACTTCCCAAAGCTCTGCGTGCTTCTGCAGGGATTGCTGAGCAAATGAGGCCGGTGAGAAAGCAAATAGTTAACGACACTGGCCAAACAGTCCCCATAATCGTGCCAGGGCAGTGAAACAGATGATGGGAATTGCTAATGTATGCATCGCCCTTTCTATTTAGAAGAAGTTTCTTCATAAATGACTGAAGAGGAAACAGCTTTTGTAGTCTGTCCGAATCAACTTTATGTAGATTTCTCTCCATCTTAAAAACAGCCTGTCAAAGGTTCAGAAATAGCCAAAGTAAAACCAATCAATCACTGAAGTAGTAATTGGTAACAATTTATTGTGCACACCCCAAAAAGACAGTTTGCAAACCGGGAGCACTCACACCAAGACATGGAATTAGGCTTGGGGTATGCCATTACAAAGCAGCTTATGTAGTGAGAAAGCAGTGTCTTCACAGTGGCGGGTAATTAAGCTAAATTAATAGCCGAACTGATTTTGTCTGCTCAGAGAAGCTTCAAAGCTGTTCTCCATTTGCTTTTGATTTTAACAAACTACATTGTATCTGCTGTTCTCTCCCAGCATTTGTATTCTCTCTTTCTGTGGCTCCATATACCATTAAAAAGGCCCACATCTGGCTGGTCTTACACGGAAACAGCTACTGTGCTGGAACTCTTCTTTCAACAAGATTATAGATTAAACACATGCCTTCTATTTTTTTTTTTTTTTTTAATTTAACTTCAATCCTACCACAGGTGCTACTAAAAATTGCTCTAGATTGTCATGCTTTGGAATTTTCTTTGCACTACAGTTGGTAGTCTTAAATAAATTTTACACTGTAGGCTTCTCAGATGTGATATTTTGTTTGTCAATGGTTCGAACCACTTTCTGCCTAAATAACTATTTTAGTACTGTGATTATTACTGTCAAGGTTCTTGAGTTCTTATACTTTACAGCCCTAAATGCATATGGTTAAGATTTTTATTTGATTAAAACAGGCAAAACGTGTTCTTTGCAACTAGTAAGATGATAAAATGTGGTTCAGGAAGTAATTTTGTTTCTTTGCCATTATTTCTGTGCCGATAATTACAGAGTAGTTCCTTGTTTTCACATTGTGTTTATCTACAAAAGTGCTGGCCTCTCCATATCTCCTCTACCCATACCTATCTCCTTTACTCATAGTAGCAAACTACATTTACTAAGGGAAGGCTACAAAAGGAAAAAACTTATTGGGTCACCGTTTAAATAAATTCAAAATTACATAAGCTATATACAGAGAGTTTTCAGCATGTACAAAAACAGTGACTTAAGGTAATATTATAAGTGCATTACTCATATTTATATCTAGATAAATGTTGAATAAGTAAAATACATGTGATAGCATGTGGAATTCCTTTTACATTATTTTTGCAACTGCAAGAGATAAAAATTACAAATTATATGGGATATGGTAATACATATATTTATATACATACACATGTAAAACACATAATATCAATAAATTACAGCTTCATTCTCAACTAGCTCTTTTATCATGGCCATCTTGAGTCCACGTTAAGCTCTGGTGTAGCAGGCTTTCTCTTTGAGCCCGAAGTGGGAATTGGTTACGTCTGATGAACTAATGAGGCAGTAGTCCTCCCTGCAAACTATTAGCACGAGTTGACACACATGGGAGAATATAGAACTGTTGAGATAAAACTTCATACCCCATGTGCCTCCAATGAAGACACAAGGGATAGAGCATAATAAAGGAATGTATACTAAGGGGCTATAAAGAGCAAACAGAAATGCTTTCCTTGGAAATGTGATACTGAGAGCATCAGCAGTAGTACATCAAGGTGTCAGAGTTGGCAGAGAAATACTCTCCTCATTTCTAAACATAATAAGTCCATCTCCAACGCAGTGTGGTTTAGCATGAAAGTAGCCTCCTTTGGCAGCATGGTGATTTGTAACCTAGAGTGAACTTGGATTTGGCATTTTTACAGGAGACGAGTGTTCTCCTGCAAGATCCTTGCATGAGGCAGAATGGTGAGACAGCTACCTAGGAGTCTTGCAAGCAACATAGCAGCCAGCAGGTGATTAATACGAACAAACTGGTCATAAGGACATGTGAGACCCTTCCCCCATGACTCCCAGAAGAGATTGGGAGACTTTGCGGCAGGGGTACTGAGAAATTTTGTAATGGTAGCTGTAAACACTTGTAATTTGAGCATTAATACTTGATATTAATATTTTTATTCATGGGCTGGTGTAATCTGGGAGAATGTAGATTATAGTCCTGTCTTTAAATACAGGAAATTGTTTTTACAAGAACACAACTATTTAGGGCAAATATTTAGACTATTTTCGTTCGGTTTAATTTTTTTTCTTTTTTCTACTTTCTCCAAACTCACAGGTGACTTATGTAATATTGAACATGAGTTGACTGAAAAGCAAAGTGTTCCAATAATTTCCTTGATCTATAATAGCTAGTCAAAAAAATATTTGCTGAATGAATAAATGGACTGTTTAAGGGTATTTCCTAGGAAGACAAGGCTGTCCCTGTTCCTGTCCAAATTCACAGACTAAAGAAGTATAAGAGCATTATTACCTAGTCACATTTGGGTTTAGCAAGACATTCCACATTAAGAGGAATAAATTTCCAACTATCCAACTACCCTTAACAACACATACTAATAGCTGGCAGTGAAAGATGTTGATCTATGACCCATCAGATATAATCACGCTCTGTGTATTAGTTTGGGCTCAACTGGAATTCTTGCTTAACAATAACAATACAGAAATAACAATGACTTAAACCAGATAGAACCTTATCCTTCTCACACATAGAAAAAGTCTGTAAGTAGAAACTACTGGCAGAAATGTTGGCTCCACAATTTCCTCAAGGACCCAAGTTTCCATCTTTCTCCTGTATCATCCCAGCACCTTTCTACCCTCAGACTCACTTCATGCTCCAATATGGCTGTTGGCACTCCAGCTATCACCACTGATTTTGGGGCTAAAAGCTAAGAGGAAAGGTGGAAGGGTAATTGAACTTCCAGCTGAGTCAATTCTGTTTAAGCAATTTTTAGAAAACTCTCACAAGTATTTATCCTTAATATCTCAAAGCCAGAACTCAGTTCCATGGTCAAACTTAGTTGCAAAAATGTCTGGAAGACAATGTGCTTTATATTATAGGAAGCAATATAACCAGCTAAAAATTTGAGTTGTGTGTTTCTAAAGAGAAAGGGGTGAATAGATGTGTGGCAAGAAACTAGCAAATCCTATCACAAACTAGCAAACCCTATCACAAAGACCTTGTTCTAAGAATTAAGCTTGTGATCAATAAATTGGACAATATATGGTATATTATAATAGGTTATCAGTTCCTTAGCAGATACTAACATCTGCTATTACCAGACACATATATATGCTTAAAGTATGTCATATGTAAATATCTGTAGTAAATTATATACAATTTCATTACAGCACATAGGCTCAGTAATCCTGAACAATTCAATATCACAGGGTGCAAATTGGGCAAGATTAAATAAGCAACTGCCTTTATACATTCCATCCTAAAGTTTATATCAGATTAAACAATTACATATCTGGAAAAGAAATTTTAAAATCACATCTTTGTGATTTCCCCCCAGACAATTAATTCTCAGAAAATTATTTTCCACGTAATTATTTATTTGGCAGTTGTTCCTTGTAATAAAATAAAAGGATTTATACCAAAGTGTTAAAAATAGATACTTCAAAATTTGGAATAAACCTACCACTTTGTCTCAGTTTCGTATTCCTTTGCACCTCCGTTGCATTCTTCATGTTTCATAAAACATGTTACATGTTCACTTAACATGCCTTGATCCAGAAAAATAGGAATAATTTTCTTTCCTCTCAAACATTTGTGTGAAGAATGTAAAATTTAATAAAAGTTGTCACAATGCAATTTATCTATAGTCCTCACGCATTTTGAAGTATACATGTTAATAAAACATCGAATTTTTTATTTTTCAATTAAACAAAATATAAATTCCAAATTTCAAGGCTGAAAGGGATCTTGGTACTGATCACATCACTCAGTTTAGCAGATCTGGAATTTGGTAAATTTACCCAGGTTGATTGGACCCTAAAAAAATATAGATGATAAACTCAAATTCACAGGAGATTGATGTATAGTATAAAACTATGTAATTGTGTGAGAAACATAATTACTAATTAGACCAGTATTAATAGAGACCAGTTATATATTCATTTTTCTACAGAAGAAACCAAGTTAAGAGCAGAAAGTTCCAAAGTGAGTGTACAAATCAGATACAAATAGCACTAGTAATGTTAGTAGAGATCTAATATATCCTAAATCTAAAGAACATCTTCTCTACTGGTTTCCAAGTTCATCATTCTCAACGTACAGAAACTATCCCTTTCTATTTTAAATCTCTTGCTTGTTTCAGGACCCAACATCTATTAGGCATCCTACTTTATTTTATCACTTCTGACTAGACACCAGGGTATACAAAGGTGATTAAGCCACTCGTTGTTTCCAAAGAGAAAGCAGGCATAAAACAACATCATTATAAACTCAAGTGGTAAAAGCAACAATTTCTTTAGGCAGAGATCACTATGAGAAACTGGGGAAGGTGCTTAGCCCAGCTTTGAAAAAGTGCAAAGTCCATGCATGAGTTAAATAAGATTAACAGTTAATTATGAAAGGGTCATTCTAGTCAGAGGACACCTCATGATCAAAAGCATAAAAATAGAAAACACCTACATTTGCATAGGAATAAGTGGGTTCATTCTGTGGGAAGCAAAGAAAGGAGACAAAAATGGCAAGGGATGAGTAAATTAAAATAAGGCCCCAGGTGTCCAATTAAAAACCTTGGATTTGATTTTTTTTTTTTTTTAAGTGGGAAACCATTGAAATGTTAAGCCAGGACAGAGTACATAGGATTAGATTAGAAGAGCAAGGGAGAGGACATTGTAATATTTATATTTCAGATGTTCACCCTGATGACCAGATTGATACCGGATTGGAGAGGCATAAGACTGAAGGCAGGGTGGCCCTTAGGACATATGCAGTAAGTGATGATGGGAACCTAAAAGCTGAGCAGTTTATTAGAGGTAAAACACAAGTGACATATTTGAGGAATACTGGGAAAAGCAGTTTCTAATCCTCTCTGCCCCTTAGAATAACAAATTTCCAGGCCCCACTCATCCCAGAGATTTGCTCTGATCCATCTAGGATAGTGTTAAAGCTCCCCAGGTGAACCTAATTAGCAACTGAGTCTGAGAAGCAGATTAGTTAATTTAGTCACTGATAATTATAGGAATATGAAAAGTGCAGAAAGTGGAGGGGTAAAGAATGATAGTCAATATTCTAGCTTTAATGACTTGGCAAAAGATAACCTCAAAATTAGCATAGAGACTATCCAACAACAGTCTAGGGGAAAGAAGAATTAATTTTGTTTTTAAAAATAATAAAACAAGAATCTACCAAGTAAGCAGAGAAAATTTTAGTTAGATTATTGGACATATATGATCATAGGTTTGGCAACACTGAAAGTAATTCCTAAGAGTTATAAAGTCATGAAGGAAGGTTATATGGCGTAAGAAGAGCATAAATTGAACAGTTGAACCCTGAGGATCAAAATTCAAAGAAAAGCAGAGAAAAAAATAGATCACAAAAGACATCAGTTCGGTTTGGTATACTGGCAAATGGAAGTACAGCCATTTCCACTGAGTAAACAGCAGTTTCCAATGCAGCCGAGGGGCCCAATAAAATAAAAATGAAAGAAAGAAAGAGAGAGAGAGAGAGAGAGAGAGAGAGAGAGAGAAGAAAGAAAAAGAAAGAGAAAGAAAAGAAAGAAAGAAAGAAAGAAAGAAAGAAAGAAAGAAAGAAAGAAAGAAAGAAAGAAAGAGAAAGAAAGAAAAAGAAAGAAAGAAAGAAGAAAGAAAGAAAGAAAGAAAGAAAGAAAGAAAGAAAGAAAGAAAGAAAGAAAGAAAGAAAGAAAGAAAAGAAAAGAAAAGAAAGAAAAAGAAGAAAGAAGAAAGAAAGATTGCAAAATATTCATTGGAGTTAACAATCAAGAGACCATTTGTGACCTTAGTGGGGACAATGTCAATTGGAAAATGGGTTGAATAGAATGGGAGATGAGGAACTGAAAAGTAGAGATTGGTCTTTTAAGAAATCTGTACAGAGATGAAGACGAGATTTAGACAGTATCTATAGGCGAGTGCAGAAACCAGTGGACTTAGGGAGGGCAATATTTTGGAATGAGAGAAATTTGAGCATATGTGTATGTTGGGAGATACATTTTAAGAGGAGAGATTAAAGGGCGTCTTATCCTATGAGAATAGAAATAAGGAGACCACTGAGAATAAAAAGGGGGAGACATAGAACTATATACATAATAGTTTCTATAAAACCATATATACTTTAATTATAAATACATTTCTAGAGGTGGGGAGAAGCCGAGAGTGGTCGTGCTTGATGGCTTCCACCTCCAATAGGTGTAGTAGACAAAGTTGTCCTCTCAAATAGAAGGGGCCTTGAGGAGAGCGGTGAAGGTTTAAGTTGAAGAAAGCCAAAAGGGCAAGCAAGAGAAAGACTGAGAGCAGATTGTGGGGTACACTGGAGCTTGGAGACACAGCTGATGCCACGCTGGAAGGATTTATAAATATCTCTGTCAGGGTGCTGGGGAGGTAAGATTGTAGCTTCAAAACAAGTCTGTGTTTTTACTGAGCAGGTATTGCAGGAATACAAGAATGAAAGAAATCAAGGCTTTTGGTGAGAGGATAGTTCTGATGATCAACTATAGGGCTCAAGATGGGTCAGCAAGGAAGAGATACTGCACAGAAAAGAGGGTTATCTTTTTTAACATGGATGTTAATATGCTTCAGCCTACCAGGAAAGCCATGTAATAATGATCCAACCCCAAAAGAAAAGCTTGGACTTGGTCATGCAACTGTGCATGTGATTGTGTAAAATTTTACATGGTTGTGCATGGCATCATGTATCATTAAATATACTCTCAAATATAGTCTATGTGGAGTTAAATTTATTTATTTGTTTATTTTTAATTTCATCTTTGCTTTCTCCTAAAATACATTTCTAAGATTATGAGTGCAATGGACCCTTATTGCAAAAAGTCAGGAAAAAATTGAAAAATATGAAAGTGAAAATAAAAATTTCCCCTATTTCACCAATTGGAAATGATGACTATAAATATATAAATATTTAGTGTATTCCCTTTCAGTATTTTTTTAAATATATCTTTATTGATTTCAGAGAGAGCAAGGGAGAGGGAGAGAGGGAGATGGAAACATCAATGATGAGAGAGTTGTCATAGATCTGCCTCCTGCACGCCCTCTGACTGGGAATCGACCTGCGATCTTCTGGATCCTAGGTCGATGCTTAACTGCTGAGCCATGCCTGGCCGGGCCCTTCCTGTATTTTTTATAGAATTTATTGGGATGACATTGGTTAATAAAATTATACAGGTTTCAGGTGTATACTTCTACAATACATTATCTGTATATTGTAGTGTGTGTTTACCACCCCAATAGTTAAATATATTTAAATACTCCATTTCTTTTACAGGAATTTTTCTTTTCCAGTAACCAGAGTGGAATAGGAAATACGATATTTCCTCATATTTATTAAAAATAGATTTAAAATGTTTTTGGTAGTATATTTTTCACAAAATAATAAAACATTAAAAAAATTAAATTCCTTTTGCTATTTGTAAATTTATGGGTTGCCTCAGATTATAAGAGGGTCATTTGTTTTCATCCATTTGTATATAACCAGTAACTTTGTATTATGTGTCCTTTCACACTAAGCAAAATAATAATCATCTAGAAAAGCAAGTGGCCTTAGAAGGTGACATACAGAAACACAGGACACTCCAAGGACAAATTTCTGGACTGCAGCCTGCCCTACTCCATGCCATTTTAATCTTTCTCTCTGAGTAAAGATTATTATATATATTCATGAGTCGGGTTCATTTCCAATACTGGATGCTGCATGTTCAAGAATCAGAAAGGGGACTATCGAGCCCCAGCTCTCCTGTGCATCATCCAAAAGGATCAACGGTATTAGGTCCCATCACCAACGCTCTTGTCTCTGTCAGCTGTTGGCATCTCTCAGTAGACGTTTTATCAGACTATGCCATTTATGAACCAGATTTCCAGAGTTTTCCATCAGAGCTGATCCTTTTCAGTGGTTTCCCCTTTAGCAGTCCTTCTCACTTCATAGTGTTGCCTGCTACACATTTGCTTGAACGCACAGGAACACACGCACACACACACACACACACCCCTTTACCTAGTGCCCGACCAAGCCTGCCTTCCTTACTCAGCCTCAAGTTTCTAGGGCTCAGCCGTCTGCGCTCCTCATTGTTAAGTTTTCCCACATTCTACACATTGTATTCAGATCGCATTCAAGTGTTGCGGGCAAGCTCCTACCCTCTCCCCCTCCCCCGCTCTGTTTCCCCCTCCCCCACTTCCCAATTGCCTGGTTGAAAAATTATGACAAATTTTCTCACATGATAGGTATACGTTACCTTTTTCCCCATAGTCGCATGTATTCCAGGATAATAGATGTCTTCACGGGTGTGTTTTATGAAGTGTCAGGCTGGGGGGGGTTGATGCTTCTGGCTGCGTGCACCCCCCCGCCACAGCATCAAACAGCTCCCCAGCAGGACAGCGCCTGGTTCTCTTACACTACACATTCTCCTCACCCCCCATCACGTCTTGTTTTTGTTTTGCCTGTTGACTAGAAGAAAGTGTCCATTTCCAACATTAAAAGGGAAGATCAAGGAGGCTTCGTGTTTCTATGTAATCATTGGTATTAATTAAAAAGCAGATGTGCTTTTTAAATATAATATCATGACCGGCAAGCAAGGACAAGAGACAGAGACCTCAGTTAGGAGATATATGCAGCTTATATTTCCTACAGTAATGGAAAGGGACATCCACAGGAGTAATACTTACCTAGGAAATATAGATCAAAGGCTTTCTTACCAGTTACAGTTGCATCTAAATATGAAGAAAAATGAATTTGAAAATACAAGGTGGCATTCTGGAAGGCATCCTCTGGGAAGGGACTGAGGTGATGAATATAATTGATTTTCTGCTCCCCCCCCCACCTATGCCTGCTCTCTAAATGACCTCTTTCCAATTTTCCATCTTACTCTCACAAGTCACCAGAAGATTTCTGAGAAGGCAATCAAAATTATGAACATTGATTATTTTAATGTACATACAAGAATAAATGAGGCGATTGTTTGAGTTGAATGTCAGTAGCAAAGAGAGAGAGCGAACTAGCTACCACCTGCTAGTTAGTTCAATTTTCTAAAGAAGCATTAAAAAATTTTTTTTAAAATCTTTTAGGAAATATAACCACCTCTATTCTTCCCAGCTGCTAAATCTCTGCTAAGTCTTCTTTTCCCCCAGTTACAAAATCAGTTTGCAAAAGAAAGAAAAACTGTTCATACCCTACAAGGCTCTTTTCCTTTTCTCATTTCTTCCTTACTTGGCTTTTAAAGCATTAAACAATTCTACTGTTGCATCAATGTATATAAAGAATAGCCAGAGAGTCTTTGCTCTGGGTCAGGCGCAAGGTAATTCTTGCATGAAATTAGATATTTCTTGGCAGAGCTAAAAATAACAAACTGCTTGAAATGCTCTCATGGCTCATCGCAGCTTTCAAGCATGCTTCTCTCTCGGTTCCGGTGTGGATGGCATATTCCCTGCCTCTCGGCTGCAGTGCACCAGATGGGAACATTCCCTCCTAGCCGTGGATATTCACAGAGAATTGCCACATATTTTCTCAGGGCCTAATGAATGGTGGTAGGAAACAAGTGTTACGGTGGAATCGAGATTGCATATGCACAATTAAGCCATATTATTAGTAGAAAGGGAGCAGGGCTACATTATGTATCTGGAATTTCTCTCCTACACACACTGTTAAATTGGCCGCTGCTGGTTTATTCAACGCGTATTTGATATAAACACATAATTACAGTGCTTACTATAAAAGTAAGGAAGAAATGGGTGTTTAATTTGGGCAAGAGAAGTGAGGGAGGAAGTAAGCTGGACCTTCAAGGATGTGGAACGAAGAGAATATAAATTCAGAGACGCCGGTTAAAGGTTGAGGAGTGGAGTGCACACGGGAAGCCTGACGAATCCTGAGGTCTGTATGTCCAAGGGGAGGAAAGGTGTCAGCTCCTATGCCAGCAAGTTCACATTGAAAATGACAAAATTCAAAAGATAATGAAAACTAGCCCGGCTGGTGTGGCTCAGTGGTTGAGCGTCAGCCTGTGAACCAGGAGGTCGCGGTTCAAATCCCGGTCAGGGCACAGTAATGAAAAGTAAATTATGAAACTTTTAAAATGATATAATTGGGAGTTTGTGCTAATTCAGTAGTTAAAGGGGATTTTAAGAGTTACTAAAAAAGGGTGAAGGTAAAATAAGATCAGTATTTGAGAGACATTATAATTAGTTTGGTGAACTACCTAACGAATATAAAAATGAGACTAGTAGCAGAAGTCTTGTGAGGAGAGTGTTGACCTGGTTTGGGTTGAACAGTTTAGAATCTGGGGTGATGTGGTGGCTTTAACAGTGGGAAGAAATTAAAAGGATAGATATTAGACATACTTTAAAGAAGGATCTTGACTTTGACTCTAATTGAATGTGATTTTAAAAAGAAGTAAAAGAATAGCGCATTTATCTCCTCATGTATGTGTCTGATAAAAATAGAGAAGTTAGGAAGGGGAACAGACTTGACTTGAGGTCATTTTTACACACAGGCTTGAGGCCATATTAGGTGATAAAGATTAGGTGGTTATCTTTTTCATGTAGGTTCCCTGTTTTCTGTATAAGAATGTCTAACAATATCTGGCTAAATAATCATCAGTTTGATAGATGGGACAACATTTTAGGGTAGAGGAAATCTCTGGAATAAAAAGGTCCAATGCTTCACAAATATATGACCCTGATAGGTGGACAAGAGCCTATTGTTAAACATACTAAGGGAAAGAAACTCCATTCCTACTGAGGCACTCGTGGTTGTGAAAGGAAAGCTCTTCCTTACTGAGGGCCCACGTCTGTGTAGTCAGACATACTTCAGCGACCTCAGTTCTGCCACTTGGGACCACGGAGTAAAATGCAATCTTCTTTTTGGTTGAAAGCTCTTCACAGTATATTAACATGACAACGTATATTCCTCTGAACCTTCTGTTCTTTAGATTAAATTCGTTTCTTAAACTGGTCCTCGAGTTATTGGGTTTCTATCCCTTCACTTTCTGGTGTTCCTTCTCTGGCCATACTCTAAATTGTATCACTTAAAATATGATGCTCACTTAAGATAAACAACAGACTTTAGGTGACTATAATGTGTCAATGCAGGTTTGTCAAATGTAACAAATGCACCAGTGTGGGGAGGGATGTTGATAGTATGTAAGGTTATGCATGCCTGGGGGCAGAAGATATATGGGCAATCTCTGTATCTTTTTTTCAATTTTGCTGTGAACCTAAAACAGCTCTAAAAAATATAAAGTCTTAAAAAAGCTGATGCTCGTTATGAATACTGTTGCAGATACGGTCTCGTTACAGAGTATAGTTGGACTTGGTTATTTTACAGACTGAGTTGATTAAGGCAGCCTTCTATACCATTAGAAGCGGCCTACCTGCTCATCTGTTTGTTTAAGCGCACATATACTTCATTCAAAATGCTCCTTGGGTATTTTTTTAATCTATCTTGTTGCTTGCATAAATAAACCTTGTCACCACCCATCAGTTAAAACATACATCCACACATCCGCACACACCCAAGCTCTCTGGAGAGACAGGACCATTTACCGCACAGCAGCCCCTAGCGCAAGAACGTTCTTCAAATGTACTTTAAAGG
Organism: Miniopterus schreibersii; assembly: GCF_964146895.1. NCBI lineage: Eukaryota > Metazoa > Chordata > Mammalia > Chiroptera > Miniopteridae > Miniopterus > Miniopterus schreibersii. The sequence continues at coordinate 60,494,384 of NC_138106.1, read as the reverse complement.
ATTTCTTGTGAGGATCAAAGGGAGAGGCTCCAAATCCACTTCAGATAATTCCTCTTACCGATTAAATTTAACATTTCTGTAACACGAGACACCTGATGCCTGAAATGGGTAAGCCTATTAGAAATGCCGCAACAATTTTCTTGAGGTTTCATCAAACGGTAAGCTTTAATAAGAAAGATAAATTCAAGAGAAGAAGAGATTTTACGATAACGTCCATATAACACATAATTAGAGACATGTGCTGAATGAGGGTTTGATGACTCTTCTGATTCTGTACAGTTTCGGTTTATGTTTTTCATCCATAGCAGCTTCTAGGATGTAATACTTACCTAGTTAAGGAAGTTTATCCCTGTGGGGAAAAAACAAACACATTTGTTTGAAGTCTGAAATGGAATGGATGGGATTTATTCCAAAGATTTCTTAATAGTGTTTGTATCATAAAATCCATATTAAAAATAAAAAAGTTAATCATAGTCATTAAAGCACAATGTGTGAAAATAAGATTTTAATAAATGCTAGTTTGTCCAAATAGTGAAAAAAAAATGGGAAGGAGGCACTGAGAGTGAAGGAAACTGCTTTATATCAGTATAAATTTAATTAATAACTTGGTGTGAAAAAACAAAGTTGGACTAAATTAGGCCAGAAAAGTGCAAATAGAACTTGAATTAATAACTTTTGATGACACAAGAAAGACATTGCAGTAAAGGGTACGAGCGATGAGTGACTCAAGTTCACTGTAGAGGTTGGTAGTTCTTGGACTTCAGTGGAACCCACCCTGTTCATAACCAGAAACCAAAGTCATTTATAGTTTCTGATGTAAAGACATTAGAAGTCCAGAGAGTGCGGTAGATAGAATCAGAATGTTAATAATCCCTAGCGGAGGGCACTTACAAATAAAATTCCATAGAGTGCTAAAATTTCACTACCTCTGTTCTTAAGACAGTCCCAGAAAATAGTAGGTTACTTTCCCTCTGGTAATAAAAAAGAAAACAGTGTACGTAATTTCAGAAAGGGAAAAAGGTAGCACCAAAATAATGACCACAATATTCACAGTTGGATACAAAAGTCAGATTTTTCATTCTGACCCCAATGAAATGGGGAACAGCTGAAAATCCGATTTCATTTCCCACACAATGGAGGAGCCATACTTCTAATTATCTTCTCTCACAAAATAAATCAATATCGGTTTACAGAAGCAGAATTTTCAAGAGAACAACTGGGAAAAATAATAATTAGGTAACTGATTATATCAATAGACATAATAACATTAACATATATATTTTTCACAAGTTTAAAAGTTTATTTGCAATAAAGGGATACAAAAGGCATTATACTAAGCACTTAAAATAAGAACAAAGTTATCAAGTTGGACCTCAAGGGGCAGCAAGGGTAAAAAATAAGATAAATGTGATAGTACACTTTAAACTCTAGACAAAAATCAAATGAAACCAGCAGGAGAACATTGCCCTGAAATATTTGTCCAACCATAAAACTATGAAAATAAAAGGAAAGGGGAAAAAAGAGTGCTTTTAAATTTTAAAAAGTAATAATAATAAAAATAAAAACCTAAATTATTTCTTTCTCAAAGTGTTGACATTTTGAATAGACCAACAATTTGGTTGAAACTATTTTTCTCACATAACTGACTGTTTTTGAGTAGTAATGAGAAGAAAAGTGTTTAAAAACCTTTAATTTGTCTATGTTAAATAGCTAAACTGAAGGCTTAATTTAAAATCAAGGTATTATCATTAAACACTGGAATTTCAATTTATTTAACATATAGATGGAGGTACGCTGATATAAAAAATAAACCAAAAAAAAAAAAGCATTTTACTAGAAAATTTTTGGTTTCAAGTGGTAAAAACCCAGCTCAAATTAGCTTATGTAAAATCATGAGGAAGGGAGGTGCTGGGGGTGATGCGTTTGGCTCAGGCCCAACTGGGTTTCCAGGGGCTCAGACATTCATGTGTTGCTTCTGTGTCGGTCCTATTTGTAAGCAAGCTATCCCCGCGTGGTAGCAAGTCCGCCACTGGCAGTTCTAACCTTTCCTCATTTTCTCCCTGGACAGAATCTTCCTTTCCCAATACTTTGAGAAAACTCCCAGGGAGGTGGTGATTATCTTGGTTGCATCATTAACCCACCCTCCAAATGGTTACTGGAGCCAGAAGAGTGAAGGCTGAACAGGGGACCTCGTTCCAGCCACATGGAGTGAGAGTGGAGTGGGGAGGTCTGGGTGCTAAGCAGATGAAAACCAAGTGTCCCCTCAGATATCTCCTGGCTACAAGCGTTCTACATTTAAGAGGAAGCAGATCTATGTTTAGTCTTCATTCTGCTGACTACTGTCTTCTAACTAGTCACCCAATCACATCAAAACCTTCAATTTCTTATATAAAGTGGAAACATACATCTCTTTAAATGAACTCATCCACCCTCTTGGCCTTAAATACCACCTATATATACATTCTGAATATCTATCTGCAACTCTGATCTATCCCTGTAACACCAGACTCATCTACATGTAAATACCTATTTGACATTTCCACAGGAATGTTTAATAGGCCCCAAACAGAAATTTCAATATCATAAACTCTCAAACCCACTTCCTCCCTTGAGTCCCTCATATTAGTAAACCACATTGCAACTCATGCAAGTATTTAAGACAAAAATCTAGATATTATTCTTGATGCTGTTTTTGTTTTTAATTTCAATTTTACATTATGGGCAAATCGTATAAATTCAACTTTCATAATGTCCCAAATTCATCCCGTCTCTCTATTGCTACTATTAATAACTCTGCCCAAGAAACCATTGTCTCTTGGCTTGACTATGAATATGTTAATTGACCTCCCTTGCCTTTCTATATCCTATTCTCAACAGAACAGCCAGAGTATCCTGTTAAAATGTAACTTAGCTTGCATCACACAAAACTCTCATATTTCACTCAGCTTCCCATCTCATTTGGAGTAAAACCCCTCATCTCTTGTATGCCCTCCAAGGCCCTACTTGATCTGGCCGGAATTATCCCTCAGATCTCATCTGAGGCGGTTCCTATCTCCCACCTACACTAGCTCACTCTTGCCTTAGGGGCATCATTCCAGCCTCTCCTTTTGACTACTTTTCCCCCTTCATCTTCTCAGAATTGCTTTCTTCTAGTCAGTTATCAGTTTATACGTCATCTGTACAGAATGTTGTCTAGGAGGAACTCTCCTGTTATTTCTCTATTATTCTCTTCCTACTTCTGTACTCCAAGTGCACAAGAGTTTTCCCCCACATTAAACAATTCTCCAACTGTGATGGACACCAACTGGGTGTCCTACAATTCAATTTAGTTTCACACTGTGTACCTGAAGTTAGCACCAGACTCCACAGGTTAGAGGCTCAGCCCTACCGCACCCCCATTTAAGACACCAATCACAAGGCTTCTGACTGGCTAGAAAATAGATGTTCCCAGACCCCCTCCTTTGGTTTGATTAATTTGCTAAGGCAGCTCACAAAACTCGGATTAAACTATTTACTAGATTACCTGCTCATTATTACCAAAAAAAAAAAAAAGTCAAAGAATACAAATGAACAGTTAGATAAAGAGAACTATAAGGCAAGGTCTGGAAGGGTCTGAGCACATGAGCTCCTGTCTCTGTTGGAGCTGTGGGTATGGCAAACTTACAAACCTGGAGCTCTCCAAACTCCATGATTTGGGGGTTTTTAATGGAGGTTTTAAACATATAGGCATGGTTGATTACATCTTTGGCCATTGGTGATTAAGCCATTCGTTACCCTCCCTCCCCCACCTAGGAGGTCAGAGGGAGTTTGGGGTTGGACTGAAAGTTCCAACCCTCTAAACGCTTGGTTGGTTCCCTTGGGAATCAGCCCCCATCCTTAGGGACTTTCCAAAAGTGACTGAAAGGGTGGTTATGAATAATAAAAGACACCGTTATTGCTCTTAGAAAATTTCACTTAGAAAATTCCAAGAGTTTTAGGAGAAGTGTGCTAAGACAATGAACAGATATGTATTTGTCATAAATCTCAATATCACAAGTGTTCTACAATTGTTCAATCAAAAATGGCCACCCAATCTTACTCTATTACAGGAGCCTACAAATTTTTTTCTGTAAGGCCCAGATAGCAATATTTTAAGATTTGCTGGTCATATGTTTTTTGTTACAACTAATTGACTGGTGTTGCAGTGGGAAAGGAGCCACAGATGATATGTAAATAAATGTGGCTGTGTTCCAATAAAACTTTATTTGCAGAACCAGGCCAACATTGTTTGCCAGTTCTTGCTCAATTACATCAAACTGTTTTGAGTCTCTGTTTAACAGCCTCTTATTTGTGTACTATGTTTTCCCTAATTTGAATGAAAGTCTGTGAGAACAACAGTGACCTTGCTTATCTCACTATGTTTTCTTCCTAACACCTAATGATGGGAGCATAAAGGTGGCTTGGTAAATACTAATTGAATGAATGAATAAAACTGGTATGTAAATTCAAACACTACAGAAACAACAACAAAACCTCATCACCCTCAGAATGTTTACCTAATTTTTCAGTAAAACAATAAAGATTAGGCAATTATTACTGTAAAAAGATGATTTACTATTTAAAAGTTTCTATTTATTTTTAGGTAAATTATACCACATAATTATGAAAAGACAAGGGGAAATTTAAATTATGTTTCACAGTGTACAGGGGTGGGCAAAAGTAGATTTGCAGTTGTTCATATGGGAAATAATACAATAATGGATAAATAATAATGCAAGAATAAACTGTTTCGAGTACTCACAACTGTAAACCTGCTTTTGCCCATCCCTGTATATTATACAAATGCTGTTCATTTTTGCTGTACAATGAGTCACTTAGGTCAGCGGCTTGCAACTAGGGATGATTTTGCCCTCCAGGGGACCTTTGGCAATATCTAGAGATATTTTTGATTATCACAACTTAGAGGAGGGATACCATTGACATCTGGAAGATAGAAGAAGCCAGGGATGTTGCTAAATATTCTATAATGAACAGGACAAACCTCCACAACAAAGAATGCTGTGTTCCAAAATGCAATAGTGATGAGGTTAAGAAATCTTGCCCTAGGCTTATTTCCAGTAAGAATAAGTCTTTGCTTTTAAGGAAATTCTTATAAAATTTCAGGACGCTGCCTAAATCTGTAGACTACTTTAGAAAGCAAATTGTATTTCTTAAAGGCTATAACGTTTGTATGACATGCAAAACCATTCTGAAGGGTACATTTCAGCTGGGGGTAAAAAGACAAACCTCGCTGTCACATTTGTATTCCAAGAACATTCAGCCAATCTGATAACCTGCTCAGAGGAGTCAGACTTCAGGCGGCCTGCTCGCGGAGTCACACAAGGTTAAGTGCCTACCACACTTCATGATATTCATCGGCCAAATGACAACAATGACAGTAAATTCCAGCCGACATCCTATGGCAGCAACAAAACAGGAAAGGAAGGAAGGAGCGTTCCAAGGGCAAGAACAATGCAGCAAGTCTCCTTTTATAGCTTTCATGTCAGCCTGGGACTTTGTTGTTACATGCTGACACCGCCCATTGTTCAGTTAAACTGGCCCTATGCCACCACATCTTAACAACTTAAGCTCAAACAATAGCTATGGTTTCTTGATACTTAATGCTAGAGATAATTTTTCACTGACTTCTCATTTTTTTTTAGATCTTAATAGAATGCATCAAGAATCTGTTGGTCTAAATTCAGAGCTGTTATTGAGGACTATACAGAGTAACTTTCATAACCATTTATTCACCCTTACCTAACATAGCAGGGGAGCGTGTGTGTGTGTGTATGTGTGTGTGTGTGTGTGTGTGTGTGTGTGTGTAAAATGGTGGGGAAAGAGCATCGAGAAGACAACTAAGGGGAATATTGGCACTTTTTGACGCTGTTTATATCATTAAATAAATAACAGGGATTATATATGACCGATGTAAGTAATTATGTTTCCATGAAACTCTATGGTGTTTCATTATTCAGATTCTACTCATATCTCTGATTATTCCTTCCCTGTCGCCTTCCCAGGGATGCCTTCTTTCTGTTTTTTCATGTGAATATTTAAAGTTCTGTCTTTTGTCCCCCTCATCTCATTTTGTGTTTTATTTTTGGATTTTATCTACTCTAGCAGCTTCAACTATTAATTCCCTGCCAGTGACTTCCAAGTCTTTACCTCCATTTTTCATCTACCTCAGGAATATCTATTCAGGTTTTTTTAAATTTATCTTTATTGTTGAAAGAATTACAGATGTCCCTTTTTTCCCCTCGTTGATCCCCTCCAGCCAGCATCCACCCCACCTCCAGGCCTTCCCCATACCAATGTCTGTGTCCATGGGTTATACATATAAACATATAAGTTCTTTGGTTAATCTCTCCCCACCCACTCCTCCACCCCCACCTTCCCTCGGAGACCCCTCAGTCTGTTCCATGCTTCTATGTCTCTGGATCTATTTTGTTCATCAGTTTATTTTATTTATTGCATTCCACATATAAGTGAGATCATGTGGTACTTGTCTTTCTCTGACTGGCTTATTTCACTTAGCATAATGCTCTCCAGTTCCCTCTAGTTTTAATAGCTATAGATACATCTATTTGGAAATCCTCTTGGTACCCTAAATTGCTTACGTCCAAAACTCAGCTCATAGTTTCCTACTCTTATGTGGACCTTTTCCAGGTTCGCCATCTCATCCATCTAGCTGCATAATACAAAAATGTGGAAGTCACCCTGACCCCTCCTTTTCCCTAATTCACAATTTCTAATCCATCATAAAATTCTACTCTTTTTACTGCTGAAATATTTCTTAAACGTGTTCATTTCTCCCCTGCCTAGCTACTACCACACTAGTCTATGGTACCACCTCATACTCTGATTATGGTACTTTTATGCTTAAACATTTTCAAAGTCATCTTATTGCTCTTAAGGTAAAAGACCCTCTAAAATAAGCTACAAAAATTTGCATGGTTTAGCTCCTTCTTGCTGCTCTTGTCCAAGAACATGCTTCCCCTTTTCTCACTGTCAAACTCAGTGCCATGGCCATCTTCCTGTTTCTCACAAATGCTCCTTTTCTCTACAAGGTGCTGTAGCAGTGATGGCAGTTGTTTTTACCACACACACACACACAACTTTAGAAAGAAGGCCCTTTGCTGCCCTCTTTTATTTGACTCCCACTCTTTTATTTGACTCCCACTAGATTAAGAGAGTCATTTTAGTGGGAGAAGCAGTCCTCTAGAAACCTGAACACCACTCTTTTTATTGTAAAGTCAAATGTAACTCAGTGTCCCCCCTTCACAGTGCCGGTCACATTTGTCACACTTCTATGTTTGTATTTGTTTGCATCATCAAACAGCTCAATTGTCTTCCTCAAAAGACTGTTTGCACTCAGCATATTGGCCCCAGCTCTTAGCTTGGCTTCTGGCACACAATAGATCAATAAATATTTGTTAAAAGTACAAATAAAAATTAAACTCATAATTTCAACACATCATTTCACCCCCAAATGCTTACACTTCTGAAGTCTACAATCCTGTTGATGTTATGTCATCTCCTATACCCCAAGCCCAAAATTTCAGACTTCAGGGGTTTCTCTTTCTTTTTTGCTATTTACATCTAACTGTTTGCCAGGTATCATGGACTCTACTTCTAGTGTACAACTCCCATAAACCTTCTCAATGCCATTACTGCTCTTTCCTGGGGTGGGTCCACCCCATCCTATCTCTGGGCTATTGCAAAATCATCCAGTTGGATTTCACATCTAATCTCTTCTTGCCTCAATTTTCCTTCTAGTCTTTGGAAAACACTGTTCTGTTGCTCCTATGATAAACAACAATTATAGGGTTCCCAACTGTCTATTCAATATAGTATCCAGTATGCATGTTCTGTTGACTCAATGAATGTTTTCTCAATGGACTCTAAACATTTTTTTTAACATCTTATATTCCAACCTAACTGAAATATTTTGTGTATCCAGTGCATGCCTTGGTTTACCACATCCGAGACGTTATCTGTCCTACCTTCCCCCCAGAGCTCCTTGTCCTTCAAGCACAAATTCTACTTCCCTTTCCTCGACTACTTTCTTACATACAGGGACTCTTCCTTATTGATCATTGTATAGACTACAGTGATTAACATCAAAGCTTGGGACATAAATGATGTTCAGCAGATGCATTTAATGAATTGCCTCGTTTCTTTCTCTTCTTCTCTGTGTAGCTTCAGTTTATGAAAGGTAAATATTTTCTTGCATATTTTATAGTTTTCTTTCAGAGTTTTTCCATATCGTTTTTCAAAAAGACAGCCAAAAAACCAGATTTTTATGAAATCTTCTTCCTTTACCATTTAAGAATACTTCATTTTTTAAAAAAACTGACAAGAGCAGGGTTTTAAAATTTTTACCTAGGAACAATGACCACAAACACTTGTCAAAGATTTGTGCTTTTCTGTACTTGAAGATGACACACAATTCATAAACTGGTTAGAGACTGGAGAAAGATAAAGTTTATCTAAATTAATACTCTATACTGTAACTACTAAGAGAGTCACCCTGGAAAAGTTGGCTTTTACTGCAATAGTTATCTTTCATCTCAGGAAATATCTCAACTCTTTTAAGGAAGTTAAACATGTGTGTTCTCACTTAAGCTAAGACAACTTACCATATTATCGATTGTATTTATTTTCAATGTAGTCAACCTGAAAACTATGATTTTGATGGCAAACAGCATGCATGTATTTTTCTTTTCTGCAAAAACCAAATCTCAAGTTTATTAAATAGTATTTTAATAAATATTACATACACTCTACCAAGTGCTTTGAATATATTTTCTAGTAAAAGTCTTCTATATTTTAAAGCAGATTTATCTTCCATTCTTCAATATAAACCATGTGTTAAGATTTTTACTAAGCATGTAGTCACTTTTTTTTTAACCTTTAATGTTTTTTATATATAGATGTTCCTTGACTTACAATGTAGTTATATCCCAATAACCCCATTCGTAAGTTGAAATATTGTTAAGTTAAAAATGCATTTCATGTACCTAAGCTAGAGAAAATCATAGCTGGTTTAGACCTAGCTGGTTTCTACTGAATGTTATTGCTTTAGCACCATCGTAAAGTTGAAATAAATCAAACTATCCTATGTCAAAGACTGTCTGTAGTTCACTGAGCCAAGCCATATGTGTACACACAAACCCCTCTGTATGGCTAATAAAGTGCATAAAGCACAAAAGATATACAGATTAAAATGAGAATTGAAAGAATGTAGTATACAATTTAACTATCATCTTTAAAAAAATCTTCATATGTGAAAATCATGCAGGTAAAACTACAAACCAACCAATGCATAAAAATATATTTATTTTCCTTTTTCAAGACTTTTCCAAACAGAATTTGAAGTCATTGAAGGCTTTTATGTGGAGTAAGCTTAATGTGCATGTATGGAAGTGTCTAAAAATAAAATAATATCATCCTTGCACCATTTCGAAGTATAACTCTGTGGTCATGAGGCCTAGAATGAACGTCACGTGGTGTGGATGAGACGTGCTGTGGAAACAGCCCATTATCTGTCGCAATGCCTCAGTACACAGCAAGAGAAAAGCTTATTTACTTAGAAGTGAAATTACAATAAAGAAATCTTACTCGATTGAGTTTAACATTATCAGTTATTTATTAATTTCTTCTCATTTAGGTAAAGGTAGTTTAAGAAATGAAAGCATTATTTAAAACAGTGATGATCAGTAACATGTTGAGAAAAAGACTTATTTTAGCAACAGCTGAATATCTTACTCCTTAATAACAGCCGTCACAATGATCACTATTATTGTTACTTATGTGTTTGGCAGCATTTTATAGTTTTTACATTTTAGTTTGTGGAATTTATAAATGTTATTTTGTAGCATACAAATTTGCCTTGGGTAAGACAGGTAACTAACATTTTGAACACAATTATTAGCTTCCACTTTTTGAATATGTAGTGGGTACCATGCACTATGCAAAGTATTGTATTTTTCTCAGATAATTCTTTAATTCTGACAACACCTTTATGAGATAGGTGCCGATGTTTAGAAGATTAAGTAGTTTGCCTAAATCACACAGCTAGTAAGCACTAGAACTTGGATTCAAACCCAGGCCTTTCTGATTCCAGAGCCCAGTTCTCCGGACTCTCTCACAATACTGCTTCTCCTAAACTGGGCTTTCTTGACCTAATCACAACATTCAGTATAAACTGCAGTGACAAGAAGTGGAAAACATTATTTCTATATTAAAAATCAAAACTGTGGCTCAGATAAATAAGTTAGCTTGCAAGTAAGCATGATAGCTGAAGATACTAACCCAACTGTGTCTAAATTTAGAACCCGTGCCTTTTTCACTATACCAGTCCAACTGGACTTTCCCCAAAGATAGAAATGATCTCTCTTGGTTGTTCAAAAAGGTGGCTGCGAGCCACATGTGGCTATTAAACACTTGCAATATAGTTAATGATACTGAGGAACTACATTTTAAATTTTGCTTAATTAATTTATTTATTTTTATTTCTTTCACCTATTTCTCCCATCCCCTGCTTCTGGCAACCACCAATCTATGATATAAGTGGTGTTTTTTTTTGTTTCTGTTTTTTTTAAGATTCCACATAGATCCTTATTTCACTTAGCATAATGCCTTCATGGTGCATCCATGTTACTGCAAATGGCAAGATTTCATTCTGTTTTATGGATAAATAACGTTTCATTATTGTGGTATATATATATACCACAACTTCCTTATTCATTCATCCACTTTTGTACACTTGAGATTATTTCTATATTTTGGCTATTGTAAATAATGCTGCAATAAATGTGGGGATGCATTTATTTTCTTCAAGTTAGTGTTTTTATTTTCTTTGGATATATACCCAGAAGTGGAACTGCTGGATAATATGGTAGGTCTATTTTTAGTTTTTTGAGAATCCTCCTTAATGTTTTCCATAGTGGCTGTACCAATTTACATTCCTACCAGCAGTGCCCAAGGGTGCCCTTCTCTCCACATCCTTGCCAACACTGGTTTTTCTTATCTTTTTTATAATAGCCATTCCAACAGGTGTGAGGTGATATCTCATTACGGTTTTGATTTACGTTTTCCTGATGATTAATGATATTGAACATTTTTCATTCATTTTCATCAATTTTTAAAATTACTTAATTTTAATTCATTAACATTCGAATTTAAATGTCATATGTGGCTAATGGCCACCATACTGCACAGCAAAATATGAATGAACTCTATTATCTAGACCTCCTAAGCGATAAAGAGAACTTTATGAAAAAAAATTAAATAAACTTAATTATTAAATGAACTCAATTTTAAATAAATTAAATTTTTCATCAGTTGAGCTTTTAACTCAATATAAACTGGAATTTTCAAGTAAAGTAACCCAGCCATATAGAATGTAGAACTTAAAATTTTTTTTCTCGATTCTTGCTCTAAGGTGACTTTTTTCTCTGGTTGTTTTATTTCCACTTTAACTTCTTTTCTAATTGGTTAAAGGTTAAAAAAAAATTACACATTTTAAATCATATTGGAAAAAATATTTTACCATGCATCCTTTATAGCCTCCCCCTTTATTTTCTCCCTCTAGAAAATGTGAACTCAGTCTCCAGCCTTTCTGCAGCAAATCTGTTTTGTATTTTACTGGTTATGTTGTGACATTCACAGATCAGTGAGTTCAAATTTAGAGGACTAGGCGTCAGAGATGAGGCATTTAAGTCAAAGGGGGATTGAGTTTAATGGGCGAACAACCCAAAGGCTTACAAAATGAAGTGTCTCCCTTGGTTAAGGTCTGCAACAAGTCACTGGCAGACAAGCTGCCTCAGTGCCAGCTTCATCTGCCTCCCTAAGACTGAGGACTCTGAAGCAGCCCCTGGCCCCCTTCCTGCGCTTGCAAACATTATAGGACCTGTGGCTGCATCAGGATGGTATTTGTCTTAGAACTGGTCTTAGAATCTGGTAGGATAATATCTGGACTTTCGAGAGTCAGCAAATAAAACAACTTCTCTTTAGCTTGTGAAATTGCTACAGATCCTTCCTATGTTACTTTCTTCTCTCGTCCAACTGCCTCTAAAATCCAGAGAGTACTCACAAAGACACCTGATTAGGAAAAGGAATGGATCTATATAAATGCACATTCATCCCTGCTGAACAGTTTCTAATATGCACATTTCCCTGATTTTTCTTAGAATTCAGATACCTTAATGCAAACTTTGACTAAAATCTGAAATCATTGGAGACAGCATTATTATCTGTCTTGTCTTCCTGATTCTCACTATCACAATTATTTCCTTAAGGTCATTTAAAAAAAAAACAACTTACATTATATAGTTCATATATCAACCGGATGGAGATCATTTGAAATCATCAGCTACATTTCTCATTTCTCGCCTCTTCTGACCTTGTGTGAATTTTATTATTAAATTAGACTGATTAGGTATACACTTTATAGGGTTTCTGCTTGTGTTGCAATCTTGACTCTGACTCCTGTAAGCCGTGGCCTTGGTCAAGATGTTTTAGCCTTCTCGCACTTGGTTTCTTTGTCTGGAAAATGGGTATAACAAGGGTACTTGCTGCATAGAGCTGTTGTGAGGATTGAATGAGATAATTTATGTGAAGTCCTTAACATAGGGCTTGACATATTGAAAACACTGAATGCATAGTATTATGGTCTTTGTATTGATATCCATGTAAATATATGTAAGGAATCGGAATCTAAGGACAACTAATAAGTACACAATTTATTCTATTTATACACAGAACAATGCACAGTAATGAATATTCAGTGAAAACGAGGGAAAATCTAAGTTGGCTAAAAAAAACAAGTTTAAATTTTCTCATAGTTCTAGGATTAATTTCTTACCTAAACTAGTAAAGAATATTTAAGTAATAGATGTGAAGATAAAACTTTGAGAGCATCTATAAAGAATTAAATCTGAAGACAGGCTGCTAATGGTTGAAAATACTTTTTTTCCTACTATTTAAGAATAATAAAACATGAATCAAAAATAATTACAATGGTTTTCCCTAATGTTTTACCTGGAGCTAGTTAATACCATTTGCATATTTTTAAGAAAGAAATAAAACTCAGAGTATAAAGCAGAAATGAAGTTTACATTATTGCTTTTATACATTTTAAAAACATTAACTTCTATGATGTTCCCTTATAAAACAAAATTATTTTTTGTGGGTTTGCTATTTAATTATTGAAGCCAGAGAATGAATTATGGAAACCATTATAATTTAAGATTTTTTTTTTTGTTTGCAAATGAATGGTCATAATGGAAATTTACAATTTAAAAACTAATTAAAAAGAATGTTCTAGTAATTTTGATGGTGAGCAAAATTTTGTTAATATAAGTTGGACCATCTTTCAATTTACATTTGCCTGAAATGATACTATCTGTGATTTTAGTTATGATATTATGATCAGAGCCAATACCTACTTCTTTTATATAAATAATTATAATTTTATTTTAAAACTTCTATAACTTAAGTAAAGTGGGCACAGTGTAAAAGTTGTGTTACTACCAAAAATCTCAGTGACCTTTCTATTTGAGGGATATTTATTCTTACATATTTTAAGATATGTTTAGAACCTTGAAAGCAGGGTTTCATATCTATCATCATCTATCATCATCTACCTACCTACTTGCCTACTTACCTACTTGTCTATCCATATGTATATATATATGTGTGTGTGTGTGTGTGTGTGTGTGTGTGTGTGTGTGTATTCACAGATAGTGTTTGGTTTTCCATCTGACTCCTACTCAGAGTATGGATATAAAATTTCTATAGTTTATTTGCTCAACTAAATCTTATTTATATACTTGTTCTTTTAAAAAATGAGCTCTGGGCTCGTACACGACATTAGCAGTATGTCTGTATGTGTTATGCATTTATGCCTCTGTGTGCATGATTGTACATTTATAGATGGAAAAGGTACATGAAGACTCTATTCAACCTGTCTGGGTGCCCCACCTTCTTGGAGACACTTGTTATGGAGAAGTGAAAAATGCGTGTCTCTGCCTGCAAATATCTTAAAGCATTAAGCCTTTTTGGAAAAATAATTAGTGCTCATTGTAAGGGTGTAATGATATGTTTGGTTTGGGTATTAACAACTCTTTTAATATAGAGTTTCACTGCCTTATTATGTTGAAAAGAGTCAATGGTTAAGTTATGTTTACTCAAGGAAAGAGATTTGTAACCTGTCTAGTTGCTATGGGAACTACATTCTTTTGTTTACAAAATTGATTTTTCCAAGAAAAAAATAGAAACATGGAAATGATTAAGGCAATATATGCTTATTAAATAAAATTTTGGAAAATAATAAGTAGTATTAAAAATGTCCCCTGGCCCGGCCGGGCATGGCTCAGAGGTTGAGCGTCGACCTAGGATCCGGGAGATCGGGGTTCGATTCCCAGTCAGGGCACATGCCCAGGTTGCAGGCTGCAGCTGATCAATGACTCTCCCATCATTGATGTTTCTATCTCTCTCTCTCCCTCTCCCTTCCTCTCTCTGAAATCAATAAAGATATATTTAAAAAAAAAAATTTTCCCTGTATTCTTTCCCCAAACATAGCCTGTTAATATTTTGAGATGTTTCTCTTTTACTTTGCTGCACACATTTTCTCTTGCATTGGTGGTATTTGAATCATTAACACACTGTTGCATCATTATTTTCCAGTTTACATGATATCATACTTTTTTCATTAAAGTTATGCTTCAAAAAGAAACGCATCCATAAGGCACACAGGATTCTTTAAATGTGATTTTGCCATATTGTATGTCAATGCTTTTAAAACAGTCTGTGATAAAGTGCATTTACATTCCTTCTCCTACTATGCTTTATAATACATTTTCCCTCAAAAATTACCCTGTTCTCTGCTTCAGAATTCATCTCATTCCAACACCACTTATCATATGGCCATATGTGGGCAGGTTTACCCAGGTCTGCTCATGGTTATGTGTCAGACTAACTTCTAGCACAAGCATACTGATCTGTGGTGGTTTTGCCACCTCTCTCTTCCTCTCTGCTCACACAGCCCTCGCTGTGATTGTTCTTTCTCCTTTGGCTCTGACTTCCGTTCACTTACTCATTTGGTGAATATTTATGGAGCACTTTTACATGCCAGGCAATGTGCTAGACACTGGGTTAGAATAGTAAACAGGACACAATTTTTGACAGCCAATCATAGTATCATGCAGTAAGTGCCGATTGGCATAAATAGAAGGCGTTATGGCAGAAATAGTAAAGGCAGTCAGCCCTGTCTCAGGGGATCAAGAATGGCTTTATCAGCCAGAATGGTCAGAAAAGAAGCTTTAGCTGTTATAAAGAATTTCCTTAAATTTACATTTAGGAATCGTGTAGATTCAGGAATGAGACATTTAAAAACAGAGTAACCAAGCTTCCGTCAAAGTTTAAGGCCGGGAAAGAGCAGGTCAAACTCACTTAGCTATAGATACTGCCTGAGAAAACCACCCGACCCACAGGCTGCCCGGTGCAGAGTGCCTGCTGGGCACAGCAAACTCCATGCACGGAATCTGCTCACTGCCACCAGGCTAAGGTTTAGCTGAGTGAGTGCAGCAGAGAACTCGGGACGAAGCCCTGGACAGCAGGGCGCTTCCTATTCCTGGAGAGCTGTGGGCAGGAGGTGTGCGGTCAGGCTCCAGATCTGGGAAAGGCCGCAGGGCTCGCCTTGGAATTCAGTTGACTTCCCTGCCAGACAGAAAAGCACTGGAGTCGAGGAGAATTAACATGCAGTAGAGCCTTCAGGGGAAGCCCTGGCTGAGTCCTGCCTGGAGGCCTGGGTCAGCGTGAGCCTGTGCAAGGCTGTGTTACTGGGAACGGGACTCATCTGAGGCGCTCGCTGGACTGAATCCCTGATGCTTAGGGCTATTCTCTCCTCCCAAAGCAAAGAATACTTGCAGACACATTGAGATCTTTTACTCCATCTGTAATCTTAATGCTGTTAAATGATTAACTTTCTGAGAGTAAAGAGGAAAAAAGTAGAAAAGTATTCTCAGAGAAACACACGGTCCTACAACGATTCCCAGTTTTATTTATTTTTTTAATTTTTAAGCCTCACCGGAGGATTTTTCTCCGTTACTTTTCAGAGTGAGTAGAAGGGAGGGAGAGAGAGAGAGAAACATCGATGTGAGAGGGAAACATCGATTGATTGCCTCCCGAATTCCCTCCGATTGGGGCAGGGACCGACCCTGCAACTTAGGTAGTGCCCTTGGCAGGACTCAAACCCAGGGCCCTTTGGTCTGTGGGCCGATGCTCTAACCACTGAGCAAACTGGCTAGAGCAGATTCCTAGTTTTATTAAAAATCAGAGGAATGGGCTGGGAAGCTGTTCTGTAGGAGTCTGAACCGTTGGAAAGCAGCTTAGGGGGCTTCTGAGAAGTGTCTGGGAAAGAGCAGGACTCTACACTCTGTATTTACATTGGTTGGTGAGCTCTGATAGTAGGTGCTGACTTTGTGAATTTGTAACATACAAACTTAGGAACTGAGTAAACTTTTTGAGATCAATTCTCTCCCTAAGTTCCACTATGGTAAATAATTTCTGCTGATGGTCTTCAGAAAAGAATCTGAGGACACAAGAAATTCCCACTGATTATTTATCTCAGGAATTCACTTCCTGATGAAAAAAATCCCAAACTATTAAGCAACAGGCAGAAAGCAGCCTGCAGATGGTATCTCTGACTCCTCTGAGCAGTCAGATGCCTGAACTTCCACTGACCTAGAATTTTCCCTGACCTTGCAATCATCTTAAAGTTTCTTATTTCTTTTGATTGAATTTATTGGGGTGACATTGGTTAACAAAATTATATAGGTTTCAGCTGCACAATTCTACAACACATCATCTGTACACTGTATTGTGTGTTCACCACCCCAAGTAAAGTCACCATCCATCACCATTAATCCCCCCATACTCCCCTCCACTTCCCTCCCCCCTTCCCCATAATCACCACACTGTTGTCTGGTCCGTGAGTTTTCTCTCTCTTTTTTTAGTTTTTGCTCAATCCCTCCACACACACCCCAGCCCCGCACCCGACAGCTGCCAGCCTACTCTCTCTGTTTCTATTTTGCTTGTTATTTTATTATTAAGTTTAAAATATCTAATTGTCCAATTAATATATGTTCAATATAAAACATTTTGAAGGTTCAGATTGAGTATAAAGAGGGAGGAAGGAAATCTCCATCTGTAGTTACACTCACTGTCAATTTAACATATCAAGTACTTAAGTGTTTTGAGAGTATGTATTCTTAAGATTAAAACTCTCCAAGGCAGAGGAGAGCATCTGAGATCTCTGTATTTGGGGGCGCAGAGGGTAAAGACTCTCCTTTTACCTATAAAATTATTCAGAGAAGTGAAATGGAATTGAGATTTACCAGAACAGCAATTGTATTTTATACTTTTGAGTCTTCAAAGGCCGGTATAGTTTCTAACCAAATCTATGTAAGGTTTAGGAAAAGGCTATTTCTAAAATTATGGCTCATTTACACAATGCAAAACCGTGCTTTCACTGTGAAAGGGAAACAAAGTAGTTCTTTATTCATTCATTTGAAACAACATTCAAGGTATATTAATTGAAGACAAAATTAAATTGCATGATAGGCTACAATGTGTTCCTATTTGTGTTAAAAAGGAGGTAGAGTTATAGGAGGTAGAAAACATAGATACTTGTATATTTAGAGGTTTTTGGGTTTTTTTCCAGGACAATATACAAAACAAAAAACAAGACATAAAACAAACCTGATAAGTGCTAACAGTAGTTCCTTGTGGGTAGATTGGGAGAGAGGAAGGTTGGGGAAGCTGCAGAAGATGGGTAGTGGATGCTTGGGGTGGGAGAAAGTCTTAATTCTTATTTAATTGCCTTTCTTCTGCATATTTTTACTATATAAAATGTATTATTATTTTTATTAAAATAACTAATTTTTTATTAAAAACTAGTTGAATAAGCATATCACTCCATAGGCCTTATGAGATGGTATAGACTTCCAAATAATTCTTTAACATCGACCCTATAAATTAATTAGGACTTTGTTATTTGTCCATTTCTGATATACTACACATTTATAAAAATTAAATCTTTAGGAGTTATAATGTAGTCTTAGGGAATAATATATAGCAAATTCTACCTATTCTTTCAGGACAAACATTTCTATGATCTTAAAGATTATTATTTAGAAATATAAAACTGTGCTAGAATTTTATACGGTTTATTTTCTTTTTCTTAGAGTACTGGGAATTTAGATAAACTTTAATTTATTCCTCACTTGTGCTGCCAAAGCAGAGGTCTTCTGGGAATACCATCCATTGCCCAATCTGAAAACAAAACAAAACACACAATAACTGTAAGATAGAAATAATATTTACTGGATATGAATAGCTCCCTACAGCAATTGATAATCTTGACTGTGTGAATCAAGAGAGACGTAGAGCACATTCATTTGCTTATTTTTAATCCTCTGAAGAAAAATATAGCATTTTAAGACTTCACCATTAGTTATGTAGATAATTCCAGTTTAATATTCTGAGCAATGAGTAATTCTCAGATAATTCTTGATGATAGCCCACAAAAGTAGGCTATTCATAAAACCTTGAGAGATTGGCCATTTTCTGGATTTATATATTTAAGAATACATTTCTCTTGCATTATTTAAAGTTTTCTTATTTAAGAGCCTGCAAAAAGGATCTAAACAAAGGAAATTTCGACTAATTAGTAGAAGATATGCTGAGGTGTCAAGAAACAGTGTTTCATTGGAAACATTATCTGAGACTTTGACAGAATAAAAAATATATCCTGACTCTGAGTTAGCTGATGAGAGGGAAATGGAGGAGATTTGACTAAAATAGTCTATCTTTTAGTTAAAAATGTTTTCCTTCATTTTCTGATTTTATACTTCTTAAATCCTATTTTTGATTGCCTGAGCATACCCAACTTTTATGGATCTTTAGTCTATGCCAAGTTGTTTCGACTTGGGCTAAAAATTAAGCTACATTATAGTGAGGTTGTAGAAAACTGCATACATGACTGATACATAATCACACTCCTTGAAAACAAAAACAAAAGAGCATTTCACACCAAATGCACTTTACACAGCAGTTCTACTTCTAAAGCTGTTTTGTCAGCTTTTGAAACGTTTGCTCTGTTCCTACAGGATCTTTTACTAGCTTTGAAAATATTCCGAAAGAAGTGTGATCCGATTGTCCCTCAAGTGTGATCTAATAGAGGCCTCAAGCTAAACACGTCAGAATTAAATTCAGTGTCTCTCCCCACTCATTGTCCCAAGGACTGATTTCTCTTCTGCTGTGTTCCTAGTCTCAGCAAAGGGCTGTGCCCCTCTCTACCCTTAACTACCCCACCTCCTCCACCGCATCCTGTCAAACTGCCCTTGTGAACATCTCTTAGGTCACCCCTTTCTTCTCTCCTTTGAGTCTCATCCTAAAGTTCTAGTAATAGCTTGTTCCCATGAATATCGCAGCATTTAATAATGAGCCTTCCTTCATGCCTTCAGTCTTTCCATGGAAACTCCACTCCCTCCCCCCAAAATATTTAAGACACAGACATGATCATGTTGCTTCCTTCAAATGACTTCTTTATGTACAGTTCAAGACTCTTAATCAGCTGATCTTTGCCTAATTCTCCACGATCAGTTTCTGTCCTGTTTTTGGCCTGCATTCTGAATTCTCAGGCGTAGTAAACGCAGGACCTCTGCCTTCCTGAACATGACAGGTTCTCTTATGATGGAGTTTAAAGTATAGTTGGGCAAACAAAGGTCCTAAGAAAGAACTTCTGCAAATATCCCCAGGAACAGACACAACAGTAATTTTTTAAAAATATGGGAAAAATTGGGCTTACTCTCTAAACAAAACAAAGCATAGATGTAACAATTTTCCCCTCCAAAGATACATATTAAGGAAAAGACTACAAAGAAATAAATCACCGTCTTGCTAGAATGTGCTTTTTCTTCTTGTGAAGAGCAGGAAAAAGTCATTAAAGAGTAACACAGCTCCAGTTTTGTCATTGTCTTGACTTTGAAGGGAAAAAAGATCTAATAAGTCATTTGCATAAAATTATGAAGTGATGTCCTAGAAATGAAGTGGCATAATGTTAATTGAGGCAGATAAAGAAATCCCCCTTTTCTCAATCTCTTAAATTCTAGGCAAACCACACTCGTTGCCCAAAGCTCCCTGAAGTAGTGTAGCTTTCTCATACCTGTGGGCATGTTGCTCTGTTTCTGCTTAGAATGTTTTCTCCTCACTTTGCCTGCAGGTTTAACATCTATCCATCTTCCGAATTTTGATTTCTGCAATCACCTGTGAAGCTTTCCCCATCACTTTCCTCTGCCGTGACAATTTCCACCATATGTTCAAGCTGTTTCCACACTTGTTTATCTCCTCAAGTATATCATGCTTTCTTCAAGGGGATGATTGTATTCCTAGTATCAGTCACAAAGTAAGAACGCTACCTGTGTTAAGTAAATAAAGGAATTAATCTACAATAAGCTCTGAAGAAATAAGTAAATATCAGCACTATTAAAATTATTGGATAGGGTCCAGGTTTTATAATCACTAATTTGAAAAAAATTAGCATTGAGTTCACAGTATAAATTCAGATTACTCTGCTAAAAGTTATCAATCTCATTACCACTGTAAGGAAAACTTCCACTTTCTCGACCCATGTTCTTTTTTTTATAGATAAGGAACTTTAACTCTTTCAATAAGATTACAGTGAGACCATCTACTTTTCTCTGACCTCACTTGTTCCTTTCCTTGGAAGGAGGAGTGATTTATGTGATGGGTATGTTGGTAGGAGTCTGCCTTACATCTCTGTTTGCTGACACTCAGTGTCAATATGCTTAAGGTTGCCAAACGTGTGAGTTTTCCTCTTGCAATCTCTGCGTGCAGCTCAGCGTGAGGCAGATAATACAGTGTGTGCTACCCGGCAGACCCAACTCTCTCCAAATGCAAGTTCTAATGCCTACGCTTGCGAAGAAACCCATTTTGGTTTCAAGGTCAAGAGAGGTTTTCTAATTTGCCTTTGTCAGATATGTCAGCAATACGTTTTCATTTATATCTGGCTCTTCTGTTTATTTCTCAGTTGGTACAGAATTTTTCTGTGTGCAGTGAGAATACCGCTCTCAAAACCAAACACCATTCAGTAGACCTCATAAATACACATATTTATATGTGGTAAAGGAATCTTTTGGCTCCCCAAATGGCAGAGCCACTTGGGAAGCCAAATGTAAATGTTGGAACCAGAGTGTAACTAGGGGGCACTTTGATGATCTGGGGGGAGAAATGCCATGGAAATTGGATAATTGGACTCTACTCCCAAGGAACCTATTCAAAAAACAGAAATCAGAGCTTGTGAAACTTAGGCACAACTCTCCTCCCTTACCACCCTACCACCAGGACCTCCTCAGATATTTTAGCAGTTACTCTCTGTGGTTGGCATTGCAATCAAGACTTGGCTCTTGATTATATGATGGCCCCTTTGGCTCCTGCATTTTCCTGCTAAACTTGGATTTTACTGAGTTCTTCCTTCCCTGACTTACTTTCCTGTAGCATCTCCTTCCTCCGTGTAGGTCAGACACCTCCAAATGACCAGGAGAGTGGGAAAAGGCAGGATAGTATCTCTTCATCTGAACCTGTTCTTTATCTCACTTTTCTGATTTAGGACAAAGTTAAGGACTTAGAGATAGGGTCATTTGCTTTTCTCCTCCAGCCTAAAGAAGGGTCATCTAGACAGTTAGTTGGTCCCTGCTTCTTTATTATAATTCTTCCCCTTCAAGAGTCCAGACTGTATAACTCAGGTAAGGAAAAATGCATGGTGGAAAAATACATTGAGGGAATAAGCAGTGCTAAAGTTTCCTGAAAGTAATAATAATTTAAAAAAAAAAAGTGAATAATAGCCAAGAGAAGCTTTGGTAAAGGAAGCACTCTAAGAGACTGATGTTAATTTTATTAGGTGTGTATGCGTATGTGTGTGTGTGTGGGGGGGAGTAAATTAAGAAGTATGGGGGAGGTGCCTAGGAGTGGACTCCCTTGTCAAGAACTCACCTCTTGTGTTTCCACTTTGGAAACTGAAAATATACTTACCATAAATCTTTAGTTTTTTCTCTCTTTTGTTTGGTTATAATCTTAAATTGAGCCAGTACTTTAGGTAAGAAAACCATAAATAGATGCATTCTTAGGGAAGGCTAAAGGAATGAGGGGGTAAAGCCGTAGGATGACCTGATTTACCCCCCTCAGGAAGAGTGTGATCTCAGTCCTTTCTGTTTCAACCTTTGAGCTAGACACTGATTTTTCTGAAGGACAGGGCATGATGCATCTGTTGGTCTCATGGATAAAAGGATATGCAAGTCAGAAAGTGTAATGAACTTCAGAAAGTAAAACTGTGGTTAATTTTCACTTTGGTTAATATTGACTTGAATGAACATAAAGACACAAGCCAAACATGGTCTCTCCCTTTGTGACCGAGAGAGAGCTAATGATAATGCGACAGGGAATCACAGAATTTAGAGCCAGAAAAATCTTGAGAAATTATTCAGTCCTCACTCCTGGCTCTGAACCTGAGGTTTAAAGAGGTTAAAAATCTTGTTCCCTGGCCGGGTCCGGTGTGGCCTAGTGGTTAGAGCATCAGGGCCTGGGCTCCGAAGGGTCCCTGGTTCCATTCCCCGTTGAGGGCAGGTACCTGGGTTGTAGGTTCGAACTCTGGCCTGGTTGGGGCTCCTTCAGGGAGCAACCAGTTGATGTGTCTCTCTGACATCAATGTCTCTTTCTCTTGCCCCTTTTCCTCCCTCCCTTCCACTCTCTCTAAAAAGCAATGGAAAAAATATCCTCGTTTGAGGATTAAAAAAAAAAAAATCTTGTTCCATGATCATGCAGTGTGTGAAGGGAGTAGGAATGTGGTAAAGCCTGGAGGCCAAGACCCCTGCCTTTAGCCTATGTCCTGTACATGACATCCTGTGCCTGTTCTCAAATGGCCCCTATTGGCTATGATGAAAACAAATTCATGCCTCAAATCAGCAGAGTCCAAGAATGATGAGTTTTCTAGTCAACTGTGCCTGATGAGCTCTATGACCTGATTTGTCCTGCAATGTCTCAACTCTCCATTGCCCAGTTATTTTTATGATATATTTAATGTCATAAAATTACATATGAAATTAAAAAGAGTATAATTTGTAAGACTATAGTATGAGGATGATGTCCTTGGTAAGAAATTCTAAGGATACTATTACTTTTTTAATTTCACAGATATCTGTAAGTTCTGCTTGGAGGAGCTGATTTGAACTAGATATGAAGAAATTAGCTATATAACAATGTATCTCTTTGGCCAGCCCATTTTCTTAGTGCTTTGAAATGACTCCTGCTTCAGAAATGAACACGTTTAAAACCTGTGTATAAACCTAGTGGTCATTGCAATAATATTGCAAAATATCAGCTGACCTGGCCAAATACATATTTTTAGACAGCTCTATAAATGGCACCTTCCCACGGGATACATAATTCTATTCTTTTTTTGTGAATGAATGTGTTCCCTACTCCTGCACCCTTCATTTACAGGAAGCGGAAGAAACATTGGAATTACTAAATGAAGCATGACTCTTTTTCCAGATAGCAGGCCCGACCATGAGAATTAGAATCTCACTTGGCAACTGGATCTCTTTTCTATCCTCAGAGAGATGACACTTCAGGAAAGAGCTTACCTCCACACACTTCCCAAAGCCTTATAAGGTCAGCCCTGTTCACTGAGAGACATTCATTTTCCTCTGCCCAGTTTAAAGGCATCACAGTCTTTTCCAGAGGGCTTTCAATTCTACAAAGAATTCAGTGAAGAGACTTTGGTTCTAAAATGTGTTATATTAAAAACTACCAAAACCAATTCATTGCAATTTGCTCCAATTTAAAATAATTATCATAAGGGCATGGCTTTTGTAGTTGTGTGTGTGTGTTTTATTAAAATCAGTTCATTGTAATTTGCTTCAATTTATAAAATAATTATCATGAGAGTATAACTCTGTGTTTTATTAAAAAAATCATCCTTTAAATCCTTTTAATATTGTTATATCCTTATTATATTAAGGTTACCCAATGACACAATTGTTTTTTAGCTTAACTGGTAAAAATGCAGACAGAAAGTACAAATTTCAAAATGAATCAATATTCAGGGTAAACTTTTAGAGTAAAATGTTAAATTCATCTTATCACTAAACTGTTATTTGCTTACACTCTTTTAGAAATCCACCGGGAGTCCTTGTCCATTAATCTGACTTAATTGCACTTTTAGGATCACTCCTAGTCACTCTGCCTACTGACTTCTTTCATAATAAAAAGCCAAATCCTCTCTAATAACTCTTGATAGCAGAAGAAAGTTCCTGTGGAACAGAAAAGAAAAATATGCATCCTAAAAGTACTAGAATTTATTTGGAAAGACAAATCTAGAAAGCAAATTAATGGTTGATAAATATTGAGAGATCTTTAATGTCTCAAGTCTCAGTGTTAACAAAACAGAGCAAAGCTGCTGGAAAGCCAGTTCCCGGAAGGATTTGTCTTACATGACGTCATTATAGCCTTTGGAATGTTAAAACATAAAAGTCACCACCCCACTTCCTTCTGAGAGAGATTCCAAATGCCACTGAAAGTTCAAGGTACTAAAATACCCTGATTTCTTAAAGATCTGCTCTCCTGGAATAACGATCCAGGATGTTGTAAATGTCACCTGGTTAGATTGACAAAAATAATCAGTGTTAGAATACTCTTGATCTTAAACTTATTTCTTAAACTTTGTCAAGTTACAGAAAGTATTATTATAAAATCACATAGAAACTGATTGCTTCTTGACAAATAATAACAGTCTGAGCTTACTGATTGAAGCTTTGATAAAATTTAACTCACCCTCTTTACTTTATAAAGTTTTATTATATTTGACATATCTTAATTAACAGGTGGTTTTCCATTTAAAGCAAAAAAAAAAAAAAAATTAAAAAAGAATCTCAGAATTTGTTTTTGAAGATATGTTAATACAAAAGGTAATTTCTATTTTTTAATACAGAACAGTATTTTAATTGTTTAAAATAATATGAATCTGTGGTTATTGAATGGTGTTGTTTTGCTGATGCTTCTAAGAGACAGTCTTTTACGATGTGTGGACTTGGAACTGAAAGCTTGTTGACCTCACTTCAGCTGTTAAATTCAAGAAATAGACTTTTGTTGATCTGACATCTCTTGACATCATTCAAATTACATAATTTGTCTTTAAATTCAAATCTTGCCCCTACTAATCATTATTTGCTTCATAAAAAGCCTTAATTTATAATGTTGGGCATAAAATTAATCTTTATGCTCATTAGTAGGACTAAGTCAAATGATAGCTCTCTCAAAAGTACATAGTAGGACCTGGGTTTAGTGTAAGATATTTATGGAGGAGTTTTGAAGTTAAATTTGGTACGTCAATAATATTCTTGGCAGGTACATTTACTCATTTGTTCCTTTTTCCCCAATAGTCATTAAAGGACTATTATGCAACATTCTAGGTAGTGGAAATCTATGGCCCTTGCACTCAAACAGAAATTGTTCCAATGAGGAGGTAGGCACCGCAACGTAAGTACAGTGACTGAGTACTTGTGAGGAGACTCTAACCTGGATTCAAATGATGGGGAGTAGAGGAGGGCAATCTTCCTAGAGGGTGTGTCTTAACTGATGTGGAGGAATTGGTCAATAAAGGCGGGGTAGGCATTTGAGACCAGGAATAGAGTCAGCAAAGATAGAGAGGCTTAAAACAGATGGTATCTAGGGAGCTCCACTAATGTTGCCAAATCATAAAGTAGAAGACCAAAAGTGTCAGTGGAGAGCTAGAGGGCCATCACTCTAGAAGCCAAATTGTGGAGGACCTTCTATCCCATGTTTGGGATTGTGGTCCTTTCTCTTATAAGAAGTGCAGAGAAATAGAAAGATTGCAACAGGAGCAGGCATATAGAGAATTAATTTTAGGGAGTTAGCTTGGAGCCAGTTGGGATGCTGCTAAAATAATCTATTTTAAAGTAAGAAAGAAGAGGGTTAGATATATTTAAGCTATATTTTAGTGGTAAAATCAGCAGGATATTTATTGAATGGGAAAAGACAAGCGTGAAGAAATAATTGGGTAAATATTTGTAGTGTGAGTTGCTAGGTAGATGGTGAAGCCCTTAACTTGTATAAAAGATCCTAAGTAGCAGGTTGTTGTGAAATTCCCTGGGGCTGAGAGACCTAAGAAAGAGGCTGGCAACTCTGGAATTACATGAAGAGTTTATTAAGGGAACTTATGGACAGAAGCAATGTCTTGGACAGCAGCAAAGCTGGATGTCCACTCCCAAAAGGGGGTGAGCCTTGTTATGCAGAGCCAAGTGGAACGTGCTAATTGCAAGTGGCTTGTAGCCAAGGGCTAACACAGGTAGTTTGTAGCCACAGGACCCGTGATTGTTAAGATCTGTATAATCGAAAGCAGTAAACAAGTTAATGGGCCTGCTTATCTATGCAAGAACATTCCTTTCTGGTGAAGGATCATCCAGGGTTGTGATAATAAAAAATAATAATAATAAAAAAAAAATCCTTATTTCTATGCATTAGGAATGATTGCATGGATGACAAAGTAGAGACAGAAATATGAACTAATCTTTTGAGAAGTTTGGATGAGAAAGATTAGCTGGTTCTAAGAAGGAAATTTTTTGTTAAAGGAAAGTTTGTTTATAAGGGGGAGGGAACACCTGAGCATATTTATAGGCTCAGAGATAAGAGCAAGTTGAGAGGGAGAGGTTGAAAACACAGAGGTAAGAGGTAAGGTAATCCTGAAGTAACTGCACAAGTTTCCAGAGAAATCATGAGTGCACAGACTTACAGGTTTAACATAGGTAAGAAGGCACTGAATTCTTCGATACTGAGGGTAAAACTGAGCTGGGGTTTATTTGTAGACAGATTTGTAGATTTGAAGCCTGGAAGTAGAGATAGATCTTATCTGAAGGATTCAGTGGTGCAATTGGAGACAAGGTCTTCTGCTGAGATAGAAGGTGGAGGGAGTTGATCAGGGAACTTAAAAAAGATTAAGATCTGGGTTAATCATTAGTGAAGTGGAAGAAGGAACTGACCAAAGAGAAATAAGCACATTAACTATTGGTGCAGAGGAGTCAGCTGAGATTCAAAATTGTGTACTAGAGATAGTACAGTCTGCCTGGTTTGGTTGTTTCCTGCACAGGTGTTCAGTCCCTAGTGTAAAGAAGCACAGAAGGCAGGTATTAGCATTAATGCAAGTTTTTGTGTGGTTTTTTTTGTTTGTTTGTTTGCTTTTTTCTTTTTTGAGTGAAGGCAGATGAAGAATGTAAGAAAATTGAGGGTGAACTAAGAGTCATTTAGGTAATCAGATATAGAGTTGGAGATAGGTAAAGAACTCAGATAGTGCCCTGGTCAGTTTCGCTCAGTGGTTAGAGTGTCGGCCTGTGGACTGAAGGGTCCCAGGTTTGATTCCAGCCGAGGGCACATACCTGGTTGCAGGCTCGATCCCCAGCCCTGGTCAAGGCTTGTGTGGGAAGCAACCAGTTGATGTGTTTCTCTCACATCAGTATATCAATGTGTTTCTCTCTCCCTCTCTCCCCCTCCCACTTTCTCTGAAGAGCAACGGAAAAAATATCCTCGGGTGAAGATTAAAAAAGAAAAGAAAAAAAAGAACTCAGATATTGTAGAAGAGGCCTGATAGCTTGAGAGAAAATAGAAATAAATAAAAAGAAGAAGCTAGGGGAATCAAAATTAAGGACAGATGGACATAAAGAAGAGTAGGGCCTAAAAAATAAGTGGTTGTGGCAGAGATTACAAGTCAAGGGAAATTATTAAACAGACTATGGCTAAAATGTAATTTGCCCGACACCTTAATAGTATCTAGCAGTTGTAATCATCTTTATGTCTAAAGGGTACTTTGTTCTCATTAGTTACTTTTCACTTATTTCTGTTGTACTAAAGAAAAAAAAGTATTGCCTTACAGATAGGAAGACTGAGGTAGTGTGCGCGGCTAGGAGACTTCCCAGAGACACCGGGGAGTCAGCGAGGACAAGCAGAAGCCGGGGTGCTCGCTGGGGTATAGGTTAAGGGTGCCACTCACACACTTGAATAGACTCCTACAATTTTTTCTTCTTTGTTTAAGAGATACTGTGTTTTCAGCTCCACAAAACATTGCTGTAGCAGTCTAGTTAGCTAAGGAAGTTTGAAAGAGTAACATGGATAAAGATGTTGATGTTCTTCTAAACATGTTAACTGTTATTATTGTGACTGCTAATACAGAGGCAAGAAGTAAAAGGATGTCGGACAGAATTTAAACATGTATCATTTTACTTGAGAATCAGCCTGTGAAATAGAAAGTTATTTGACTATTTCCCTACCCCGAAGTGCTCAAAGCTAGCCGATTAGTAGGCCTTGAAGGGTTTTTGATCACAGGCTTTCTGGAAATGAGATGGCTGTTTAGTGGTCCCAAGGAAAACTTAGTTACACAATTGAATTCAGGGCGAAGTGAATTAAAGAGGTGATTTCAATTAATAGATGGTTCTTAATAGTTTTGTACAGTATGAGTTAGAAACTGATATGGAAAAATGAAAAGATTGAGAAAGATATTAACAGAAAACTTAATCTTTTTTTTATACTGTAAGTTTTTTATAAAGAATATTTGATTCAGTGAATATTACTCATGTTTAGTTTGATAGTTTTTGTTTTTTGAAAAGTAGTGAGGGATGTATGGTCCTGTGGTGACTGTCCCACCCAGCCTATGACTGACTTTACAGATCAGATTACCAGTATGTTTCTACTCTCAACAGTTGGTAACACACTTTTAAGTAGTAAATATTATTCTTCAATTTTGAATCTGAAACCTAAAGCTATAAAAAAGCATTAAGTTTTATTTGCCTGACCAAACTCTTTGATGACTCTATAACAAGTAATTAACAAGAATCTCCTCTGAATTAATCCATTGATATTCCAGGCCACTTATTACTCACCATATATTGTCTTGTATTACTCATTAATCTTCTTTGGCTCATTTATTTACTTCTCAAATGATATATAAACTCCTTGAAGGCAGTATTAATTGACCCTGAGGTGTGACTTTTCCCCTTACATCTCAGGTAGGTTGAATCATAAAAAAAAACCTTTGCATACAACTTTTATTTGTTTGCTTATATACATTCTGAGGGTAGGCTCTGCATTCCGGCCTGGTATAGTGCATAGGCAAAGTAAATGTATGAGGGGTGTAGAAATAAATTATAACCTTTCAGAGGTCATAATTGAAACAGGGTAGCCTTGGGCAAAATCATGATGTAGATGAAATTGGTCTTTGATGTTTCCAGCTTCCACTTCTCATATTCTCTTTCATTTCAGAGACATCTCTTTCTTCCCCCAAAAGTGAAATAAACTGTCATAGACACCGAGAAAGTCACTTAGGTGATTAGTGTCCTTTGCTACCAGGCTATTACATACTAGAAAATCACAGAGACAGGAGCTCCAGAGCCTTAGCAACTCTTGGTTGAGCCAGGCACTTGCATAAGAGGAAACTTGTGCTTTCCTCTTTTCAGGTCTGTTTCATTGAGGGGAGGTTGCTCTGGATTTTGATATCCAGAGTGGGTGGAAGGAAGGTCTTGTTTTTTGTTTTGTTTTGTTTTACTAAACAGGTAGAACATCACAAAGGTCTAGGCCCTACCATATCTGCTGGTTCTGTTGTTTGAACTTTAGAAGGATGTCTGGTGGTGTTGCAGCCAGCATGTCCTTTGAAAAATAGTAAATATTTGGAGGAACAAAAATGAGAAGTTCTAGCACCTGAACTAGCAAAGAAACTGTTAGTTTCCCAGCCAAGAAGCATGGACTTTGAATCACATATCAATTCAAATTCAACCTCAATCCTTGCTAAATGTGCTAAATATGGACAAGTCCCAATCTTTCTGAACTTGAGTTTCAATGACCATAATTCAGGGTGTTGTGAGGACTAACTGACGTAAGGTGTGCAAAGTATTGAGACAGTGTCTGAAGCACTTGTAAAGTGCTAAATGCAGAAGAGAAGCACCATCCTTGTTTACTTCTATAGGAGACTCCGATTGTATATTTTGAGCACTACCATCTTCCCTTGGGGAATTGCTTGTCCTGCATTACAACCTTGTGGAAGCTGCAAGCACAGGCCCTGAACCTCAGGGCATAGTGTGGAAATATGATGGGGGCTAAGCTAATCATAATACTTCACTTTCTGCCATAATGATTATTCTGGAAAGACCAATAAAAGTTCTTCCTCAGCATTTACCAGTTCAAGCTTGTAGGAAATCATCTTTTCTTCTCAAGTACACAAAATCAAGGTCAACACAGAGGCTGGAAGTATCAAGAGAGAGTCTTAAGAGTGACTGCAGCTGGCTCTGATTTTACTCCAGGGCAGCTTCCCCTCTGTCTTTCTTCATTATATGAGCTCAATTGCATTGGGTTACTGATATTTATATCTCAGTGTCCTGACCCATACAGCCTTCTCTCTCTTTCCTCCCAATCTGGGAGGCATACTCTATTTTGATGATTTTCAACTTTTTCATCTCATGGCACACATAAACTAATTACTAAAATTCTGCAACACACCAAAAAATATATATTATATATTTTTGCTGATCTGACAAAAATAGGTATAATTTTGATTCATTTACACTAGACAGCTATTGTTGTGGTGGCTGTTGTCAATTTTTTATTTGACAAGCTAAGGGTAGAGAGGCCAGTGCCCCTGACTAAATAGTCAGGTAGTGCATGTTTTAAAAATTCTTGTGGCACACCATTTGAAAATTGCTGCTCTGTTTGCTGAAGGATCTGCCTATTCTGAATTGGGAATGCTTAAATAAAATCCTTCTTCTCTTTCACTTAATACTTATTATTGCTTATCTCTTTCCTCTTTACCTCTGTGTTTCATGGTCTAAGTGTTGGGAAACCAGGTGCTTAATTTCTATGACAAAGAACAGTAACGTGATAAGTCAATATGAAAACTAGGACTGGAGAAGATTAAATGCAGGCATTAATACTGACAAAAATCCCAATGAAAATCCTTTTGGAAAAGCAAATTGGCAGATGTTGAATTCAATATGAGGGCAATACTTTCCATTTCCATATTTTTTGTTGAACATGTAACCACTGATATATAGTTGAGCCACAGGAAATAATTAAGGGCATCAAGTAAAAAAATGTACACATCAAAAATATTTCCTGACATACTTTTCTTATTTAGGTAAAATTTCATAACATACAATTAATATATTAATGTGAAAAATTCAGTATCTTTTAGTACATTCACAATGTTTCATAACTACCATCTCTATCTAGTTCCAAAATATTTCATTATTCCAAAAGGACATACTCCTTAAGCAGTTACTCTGGATATAATTTTAATACCATAATCCTTATGAATTTACATCTCCCTCTGAAAAATTATTCAATAATAGAGCATTATTTTTATTTTTAAAAATTTATAAAATTCATAAGACATGAAAAATAAATATTTCCTCTTCACTGGGGCTTTTTTCATATTTCTGGTCATATTATTTCTGAAATTTCAAAAATTTCAAGTCTGAATTTTTTGAAAATACAATAAATGGTAAAGTTGCATTTCATAAAATATTATGACAGAAATATGTGAAAAATATTATGCAAGTACTTATGATACTTCCTTCCATTCATTGAGTGGAAATAATAAATTATGTACTAACACAAAGGCAGTCAGCACTATAATGAATGACTTGCTTGGCTCCTGGCCTCCTCACCTAGTCTTACCTCACAGCCACAGGCTCTCAGTCTACACTCAGTGGCAAGCATGCTCCGGCTCTGGAACAAAGTCAGAGGCTGGGGAGCGGGGAGAAGGGCAATTTAAGATCGGAAGTTCAACAAGCTGCCATCCTGCATCCCAATCCCAATTACAGAGGCCCAGAGGCCCTGTGTTGATTTCTCCATGTCTGAGTTCCTGCCTTGATAACCTGTCTCATTTCTTTAAGATAGAGGTCTCCCCTTCCTATCACCAGTCCTTGAGCCAGAGCAACCTCCAAGTGACCTCCTGCTAGATCTCGGACTCTGCAGAAATGAAGAGGGGCAAAGAAAGGAAGACAAGTTCTATTTCTGCCTTCTTGGAAATCACATGGCAAGTGTTTTCTGGAGCAGCCTGAGGATTTTGCTTTCAGTCCCTGGGCTGGGATATGGCAGGGCATGAGAATGGAGCTTTCTGCAGAGAAAAAGGCAAGAATTGGTAGTGGCCTTTTCTAATTGTGAATGAGAACAGGAGAACTGTCCCCAGCCCAAAGCTCTCGGTCCCAACGTGTGGAGTCATTCAAGAGAAATTGTAACTCAGAACCTATGTTGCATACCAGTGCAAGGCCTAATCTAATTTAAAATCTTGTTTGTTACTGCTGATCTCTGTAAGCTCCTGGCAGGACTAGCTTTGACTTGATCCCATAGGGGGCCCTTTAAGACCCATGCAAAAGCCCCTGATAGAATATAATGCTCTCTGAAGGTGAACACACAGGTAATAATTAGAAAACATATGCAGAAGTGTGATCCCATGAGTCCACAGATGAGACAGAGAGAAATCTGAAATGACTTTAAAATAAGTATGTTTAAATTCTTCCAGGAGATAGAGGAAGGACTAGAACTCACAAAATAAGAAGGGGAATACTTGAAAGAGAGTCACATAGAGAGAGGCAAGAAACAAGATGGCGGGTAGGTAACAGCTGCACCCGCGCCTCCGGCAACCACATCAAAATTACAATTAAAACACAGAACCACCATCACTCAGAGCCTCCTGAGGTCTGGCTGAACAGAAGCCCCACAGCCAGGGAAGTGAAGGAGCATCGAGACCGGTAGGAGGGGCCCAGACGTGGGCGGATCGGGGCTGGATCCCAGAGACGTGGCCGCGGGCCCACACCCGGTGCCGCGGTTGAAACCCGGGAGGGAATCTCAGGGGCGGAGTTTTCCCAGAGAAGGGAGGGGGTCCCAGCCCCACAGCAGGGCCCCAGCCCAGGGCTCCAGGCCGGGAAGAGAAGCCCCCACAACTCCGGGCTGTGAAACCAGGGGGACTGTCCCTGAGGGTCGCGGAGGCTGCGGGAGCCCCAGCAGCTCCTCTAAAGGGCCCGGCACGGACTCACCCGGACGCTCCCTCTGAGCCCAGCGCCGGGCAGCAGCCTGAAAGGACCTGGGACACTCGGGGAGGAACTAACCTGCCTGGAATCCGGGCGTGAGGTGGAGGGGCGGCTTCCTCCCTGGCAGAAGGGCTGGCAGAGGCCATGGCTCCTGTGGCGAGTCCTCCCCGCACACAGCCGGCACACAGGCGCCATGTTTGAATCGCCAGCACCTGACTCTCACCTTTGGCCCCGCCCCGTGATTCCTGGAGGCCCCGCCCTCCCCACCTGCAGCTCATCCAGGCCATTTCCAGGGGCTTTTCTGTACAAGTGGCCTCTAGAGCCTCATGCTTAGGACTTTCCTAAAATCTCTCAAACAAGCAGCAGCAGGCCCCATACGGCTTGATAAGCGGCCCCAGGCCTGGCACTAGCTGCAGCCTGCAATGGCTCATAGCTTGGCCTCTCCTGGGCACCACCAAGCCCAGCACAAGTAGCAGCCAACTACGGTTTGCTGTGTAGCTCATGCTGGGTGGCCCTGGGCAAAGCACTGGGAGAGGCTGACTTTGCACCTCCCCAGAGGCCCCAGAGACAGTGCACCTGGTGGTCAGACTCGACCACGCTGGATTACAACCCTGCCACATCCACAAGTGACACTCAAGGGGCGCACTTGGGGAGCCAAAGCTCCACTGAAGTAAATCCTGCTCCATAGGGGTGTCTCCAGCACAGCAGCTCTTTGGCTGTAGCTGCAGCTGGTCCTCACAGCTGACTGGCCTGGGGGTCAGTTCCTCCCAGGGACGCCAGCAGCAACCAAGGCCCAACTACAACAGAACAGTGCACACAGCCCACACAGGGCAGCACCTAGAAGGCCCAGCTCAGGTGACTGGGAGGCTGAGCCACTGGACCCTACAGGACACCTACTACACAAAGCCACTCTACCAATTCCAGGAGACATGGCAGCTCTACCTACTACATAGAAACAAACACCAGGAAGCAGCCAAAATGTGGAGGCAAAGAAACATGTCACAAAGGAAAGAACAGAAGAAATCTCTAGAAGAGGAACTAAATGAAATAGATCCAAGCAAGCTAACAGAGAGTTCAGAATTTTGGTTATAAGGATGTTTAAGCAGATGGTTAGGGAAATAACTGAGAAAATCGATAACATAATAAAGTACCAATTTGAAATGAAGGCTACAGGAACTGGAATGAAGAATAATTTACAGGGAATCAACAGTTGAGTAGAGGACGCTGAGAATCAAGTGAGCAATTTGGAACATGAGGAAACAAAAAACACCCAACCAGCAGAGCAAAAAGAAAAAAGAATCCAGAAATATGAAAATAATATAAGGAGCCTCTGGGACAACTTCAAGAGGCCCAACATTCGTATTATTGGGGTGCCAGAAGAGGCAGAAAGAGACCAAGGAATTGAAAACCTATTTGAAAAAATAATTAAAGAAAACTTCCCCTACCTGAAGAAAGAAATCAACTTTCAGGAAGCACAGAGGGTCCCAAAGAAGAGGAACCCAAAGATGCCCACAGCAAGACACATCATAATGAAAATGCCAAAGGTTAAAGACAAAGAGAGAATCTTAAAAGCAGCAAGAGGAAAGCAATTAGTTACCTACAAGGGAGCACCCATATGACTGTCAGCTGATTTCTCAACAGAAACCTTGCAGGCCAGAAGGGAGTGGCAAGAAATATTCAAAGTGATGAAAAACATGGAACTACAACCAAGATTGCTCTACCCAGCAAAGCTATCATTTAGAATTGAAGGTCAAATAAAGAGCTCACAGATAAGAAAAAGCTAAAGGAGTTCATCACCATCAGACCAGCACTACAGGAAAAGTTGAAGGGTCTTCTTTAAGAAGAAGCTAATGAACAAAAGAATCTGATGAACTAAATAGATCCAGAGACATTGAGACATGCAACAGACGATCATATTTCAGAGGAAAGAGGGAAGGGGGGTGGAGGGTGGGAAGAGATTAACCAAAGAAGTTATATGCATATATGCATAACCCATGGACACAGTCAATAACAGGGTGAAGGCCTGGGGAGGGGGTGGGAGCAAAGTGGAGGGGGTCAGTTGCGGGGGAAAATGGTATACCTGTAATACTCTCAATAATAAAGATAAATTAAAAAAAAAAGAGTTACATAGAAAATGAGAATTAAACCAAACTATTGAAATTAATCTTATTGTTACTATTGTCACTTAACAGATTAAGGCACAGGCTAGAAAAGCTAAAGAGAATTACTGAACTGGAACATAACATTGAGGATGAGTCAGACCATAGCAGAAAGACATAAGGAGAAGGGAAATACAGAAAATAAGGGGGCAGAGGACAGAATGAGAAGCTTTGGTGTATGTCTAATACGAGTTCCAGGAGGAGAGAATCAGGGAGCAGCAATATCTGAAAGTGCATACTGAATGTAAAAGGCACACCAAGAGACCTAAATAATATCCCAGTTAAAGAGAAGGTCATAACAGTCTACCAAGGGAGCCTCACCTATTTCCTTTGTTTTTCGTGTGTTTTTTTAAAAAATATATCTTTATTGATTTCAGAGAGGGAGAGAAGGAGAGAGAGAAACATCAATGATAAGAGAGAGTCATTGATTGGTTGGCTCCTGCACACCCCCGACTGGGGATCGAGCCCACAACCCGGGCATGTGCCCTGACCAGGAATCGGACCTCGATCTCCTGGATCCTAGGTCGATGCTCAACCGTTGAGCCACGCCCAGCTTGGCTCACCTATTTCCTTTGGAACAAGTTGCTCAAGAAGCAGGACACAAAGACCCTAACTACTCCTCCACCCTAGGTTGGAAGAGCCTGGAGGATAATTTCTCCACCAGTTTCTCTACCCCTAGTTGCTAAGCACCATCCTCATTTCACTTAGTAGAAAGGCCTTTCCTTTCTGAACTTCTCCTGCTGCTTGATCCCATTCTTTCCATCTCTTCATCCTGGTTTTGAGAGGGCTTCATGGTGAAGCAGAGCACTGGGGACGACTCCACAGGGAATCCTCGTGAGAGGGACACTCAGGAGTAACGGAGGGTGTGCACACAGATGCAGCGTGACTGCCAGCCTTCACCACCCTGGGCTGGTAGAGAGAGTGCGCCCGCGCGCACACACACACACACACACACACACACACACACACACACACACACACACACAGGGTTGTGTGTAGCTGCCCACACTCATCACAGAAAGAGAAGTTATGATCCAGACAAGGTCGAGGCCCTGTTATTGTTTCGGTGGCCGCCCTTCCAGAGACGCTGCAGCACAGGTGAGAAGACACAATCTTAGTGTAGGAAAAGGTAAACGGGAAGGCTTCGGAAATACGCCTGAGACGGAGAAGCCTTTCTGCAGGAGGCCTCTGCCTAGACTTGCACAAAACCTGACATAGGTCATTTAATTGTGAGAAGAAAATGAAAGAATGGGATTCACTGCTGCGGGGAGGGAAGAGGGAAGCAGCACAGCTCTCAAGGCTGTTCAAGGGACGCTCTGAGACGGCAGACGGGCCCTGGCCTGAGCAGAGCAGGGGACACTGCTGCCAAGCCACGGAGCACCGTAAAAGTACCAGCACTTAGTTTAAAATAGCTGTCACCTCTTCAGTGGCACGATGTACAGTCATCTTCTTTAGAAGTTTGCTGAGAGTGTTGCCACAGCAAAGGATAAACATCCTTTGTGCATCTGTGTACTGATCAAAGCACGATCTAAAGAGCCATCTCCCCCACTGCCTTTCCCGTAAGCAAGCTCACGTAAATACCACCTGCGTCCTGACATCTTGGGTTTCTATGAGCAAGATAACTGAAGCATGGAACCAGGTAACTCTTCTATGGAAATGTTATATTTATTTTCTGATTTGGATAGAAATGTTTGAAAGAGATGATTAAATGCTTAGCACAACTGAACAAAAATCTCCTCTTTGGGTTTTTATGTCTACCTGTCTGTCTGTGCCTATATCAGTCTATCAATCTATCATCTATCTATCCTACTTATTGATTTTTAATTCCTCTCAGCATTTCTATGCTTTGGAATTGAGAATATTTACAATGCTTTAATTTAAGACAATTTAATGAGTTTACCGTTTACTAAACATCTATGTTATTACATATTGCATTGAACCATGCGCAATGGCAAATATTCAAATTGCTTTGAGTCCACAAAAATAAAAGGACAGTTTCTTAAAGCTCAAGTCTAAAAGATACAGAATGAGCTTTTATATTAGTCTCCGGTTCCTACTTTCAAAGGAACTCGTAAAACCCTTGCCAATCAGTGCTGAGAGAATAGCGCTGACACAGCTCCAAGTCTTCCCCAGGGCTGGTCCTCCAGTTGGTAATACAACGCCTGCTTTCTTTAGGAACTTTATTGCCGGTGTCGAACTAAGTAAAGAAGTAAACTGAGGCAACTAAAAAGATGAGTTTATTCTGGACACACAAGCTATAGGGAGCTATAGGTGAGTCTGTTGAGGGTTTGGAGTAGGCTGCATTTATGGGCAAGGAATATAAAGAAAAGAGAGTTCAGTTAGAATCTGTTAAAATAAATATCAAATGAAGACCAGCTTTGAAAATTCCCTGAGCAGACAAAACCAGTCCAGACGTACAAACAAAGCTCAATTCGGCTTCTTTTGTGAGACCAAGCGGACCTGGGTTAGTTCTTGTTTGCGCTTCTGGAAACTGTAAGCTAAACTTTTCAAGGCTGATAGGAGGCAACCCCTGACCAATTCCCTATCATTTAAGAAAACCCAATATTATCAGTCACGCATTGCATATTTCAGGCATTTATGGGAAATCAAGCCCTTAGGCCTTGAGTTTCGTTTTCCTGAGGGCACATGTGTGAGATTTTCCGTTTTATATCCCCCAGTTCCATTTTCGATTGAAATTATTTCACACCGAGTTCCTTGTATTTCACTAGTATGTTTGCATGAAGTTTCCTGGCAAATCTGGCAGCATTTTCTTCTCTTCGGCACCAGTATCACCTCCCCGGGTCTCCACTCTGACTTCTGAAGGTGTCATTGTGAGTCTTGTGTGTACCTGCCAGTACATTTATCTGCGCTCATATACTCGTGTTTAAATACATATGCACACACAGGGTTTGCCCTGTGAATTTCTTTTAGGAAAATAAGGCTGAACGCTATACGCACTTCTCTGCCTCCCCCTTATCTCATTTAAAAGCATATTGTGGAAGTCTCCTCAACGCAGTTGGGCTAGCTTTAATACTCACTGCTTCATAGCTGTATAGCATTCCACGGTGCGTGTGAAGTAAAGCTCATTCAGCAGGCCCAGTGGGGTATTGCAGCCAGCTTGTGCTGGCTCAGGAGAACCAGCCTCCCCCAACTCTGTATTCAGTGAATCAAGTTGATAGGTTGAAATTAGCTATCATAGGAATAAGAAAAACATCCAATGCAACAAATCAGTTTTTTGTTGATTTTTTTTCTTTTTTTCTTTTTTTTTCAGAGAACCAGCTTAGCAACACACCATGGTTCATGCCACTGCTAGTATGTGTGTGTGTGTCTCTCTATGTGTAACTTATATCCCATTTGACTGCACTGTGATGAACTCCTCTCTGTGTCTATCCCTACCTACAGGCACTTTTATTTCTATGAGAAAAATGTCAGGAATTGGATTGTTGGAACAAAGAGCATATACATTTTAAATTTTAGCAGATGTTGTAGGATTACTTTCCAAAACTGCTGCAACAATATATCGGATTACCCCTTTTCATTCTGTTCCCCTTCAGCATTCCTTGTGATCTTTTTAAATTTATATTTTCCTAACATCTATGAAGATTGAGCATGTTTTTATATGTTCATCAGCCACTTGAATTTGCTCTTCTGTGCCTTGCATGCTCATATCATTTTCATTTGTGTCTTTCATGTGCTTAAGCTTTTTATTACCATTTTGCAAAATTTCTTTATGCATCACAGTTATTTAGTTTTTGTCTGTCATCTGTCCTGTAATTGAAACTGGTATTTGTATATCAATATTAGAAAATTTTGGCATAAAAATATTTTTATAACATCTGTTTTTCTTTTCTTGGTTTGGGAAGATCTTTTCAATCTCCTAAATTTAGTCTCCTCAATTTTCTTTAAAAATTTTTTTTAATTGGGTCTAAATTTTTTGGACATTTAAGTAATTTCCATTTTGTTTGTTTTTATAAAAGTAATATGCTCTTAAATGTCACAGTGCACATATATGATGATCACCTTCCAAACCATTAAAATGGCTAGATATTAAACAAAACAAAAATAAACAAAAATCCAAACTCTCAATCAGAGCAACTTTTTAAATCAACAAATTTCAACAATTTTTGAGAGCCTTTCCTGATTAACTCAATGCTAGGTGACTCCCTGGTCGTTGTTGCATAAATAAAATACTCATGACATTTCTTGATGTAGAATTATCTTGAGAGGTTATATAGCCTAGCCTTCCATCCCTTTATGGGCCCTATTCCAAATTAACAATTTAATCTCACTACTTACCATCCTACCTAAAGGTAAAATGAATAAGTCTGCACTGCTGCAACAGATGCTAAGGTAGTCAATTAAGGATAAAATGAAAAAAAATCATATTGTTATATTGTTTCTTCAGGAATTAGAATAGTCACACTTCACTGTGAGTTAGGGCGAGATG
Organism: Miniopterus schreibersii; assembly: GCF_964146895.1. Lineage (NCBI taxonomy): Eukaryota > Metazoa > Chordata > Mammalia > Chiroptera > Miniopteridae > Miniopterus > Miniopterus schreibersii. The sequence continues at coordinate 60,454,584 of NC_138106.1, read as the reverse complement.
CTGATGCTGATAATGTTGAAGATGATTTTGAAGAATAAGAAGAAGAAAAAAGAGGAGGAGAGAGGAGAAGGTGATAATTCTCATCACCACTGGAACCTGGCCCAGGATGGAGAGCCATTAAATTTTCTCTAATATATATTATGAAAAATAGTATTTCTTGAAATTTCCCTTTCATAGTCTTGGCCAATATGTGCATATTTCTGGGGGAGGGAGCATCGGTTATCACAGAGAAACCTTCTGTTTCATTTTGCGAGAGTAGATTATAGCTGTCATCCTATGACAGGTTTAATTCTAATTGTGAAGATAATACTTTTCTGCTGTACAGTTGCCAGTTATAAATGTAAATGATGATATAAGTGATTAAGACTTGTTAGTAGATTATGATGAACATAATTGCAAATGCATGCAATAAATATTTCTGGAATACTTGTAAGAAATGTACTACACCCTTTTAAATCATAATTTGATTTTTAGATGTGACTAATAATACTAGCTGACATTTGCTTTATAGAAGTATTCTAAGATCTTTTCATGTAGTAATTAATTGCATACTGACAACAACTGGAGCGATAGGCCCTATTTTTCTCATCATTTTATGGATTAAAAAAATTGAAGCAGTGTAAAGTCACATATATAGCAAGTTGTGTAGTGAAATCCAACCAACTCTGTACCAACTCTCACAAATATAAACATAGTCAATTATCTAGATTTTTAAATAACACATGAATACTCTGACTTTAATAAGGACTAGAATAAAGTTTTAAAAGTTCAACTAAAAAACTTGAAAAAAATCATAGTTGGTATTTCTATGTACTTAATGTAATTATATTTGCAATCCAGGATTCCATCATTTGCAATTACCATTCAACAAAAGTTAATTTTCAGAAGCACTTCTACAGAGAATTGTTATTTAAAAACCTAACTTTGAACAAAGTAGAATATAATGTACAGAAATTTACTCTTCTAAACAGTGGTAGCCTTGGGCAGTAATCACAACATGCTTTTAACTTAAAAGGTTAATTTAATCTTTAAGAGAAAAATAAAATGACCACTCTTCATGATTATTAATTTGATTAAAAGTTTTGAGAAATCGGTTTCATCATGAGCCAGAGAACAAATTGATTTATATATATTGGCTTCATTTAATGTATAAAAAGAATAAAACCATGTGTGTGTGTATTTTTTCCCTAAACCACAATGTTTTAGAGAGCTCAGATTTATAGAGGAACCCTGATGAGGAGCATGTGTTGAATTTAAAAAGCACTTCTTGAAAAATCATACTATATACACACATTCTTTCATATGAGGCAGGATCTGTGTGTACTAATCTTTGCTATTATTTTTATAAATAGACACACAAACATGATTAATCTTTAGAGTCCAAATTTGCTAAATGATATAAAAAAGATTACTATAGATAATTATAAAGGTAGAGAATACAAAAAGAGAGGAAACAATTTTATAAGGTTCAATGTTTTGTTTTTATTGATTTTTAGAGAGAGAGAGAGAAAAACATTGATTCGTTGTTTCACTTATTTATGCAATCATTGGTTGCTTCTTGTATGTTTTCTTTGTCTTTGAGTTCTAGGTAGAGTGTATAAGACAAAGCAGTATCCTAGTTTATCTTTGTTGAATGGATTATTAGAGATATTTCCCTTGGAACAAAACTAATTAAGAAATTCTAGCTATCACTTTCAGGTCATTCTCAGAGAAAATGTAAGAGGAGAAAGACCATTGGGTCAAGATCAGGAATCCTGAATTCTTGTCTTGGCTTTCCCACTAGCTCTCTGTGGCCTTGAACTAAAATCAAGACATCTATAAAATAAGAATACAATTTGCAACTTTAAATACAGATGTTTTTTGGAACTGATGAACAACAAAATAAATATAGGAATTAATTCAATAATGACCAAGCAGTTTCCTGGAAAGATTAATTGTGAATGAAAACTTAAGAAGCTTATAATAAGAATTTATACAATTTGAGAATTTTAAAATACTTGAAATGGTTAATATTCATAATTCCATATGAAATTTCTTAAAAATTGACTCAATTATGACTCAATTCATAACTCCATGTGAAATTTCTTGAAAATAAAACTTTCTTAAGAGTTTTATATCATGAAATAAGACAAATTCTGTTGTATTAATCCCTTTCTTAAGTAAATTTGATTGCTACGAGTTAAGGCATAATAATAAATGTTAAGACCCTTGAGGTCAAGCAAAACACTTTTTATAAATATTTCCATTTATTGTTGGCTTTGATAGGCTCTCTTAAATATAACAGCCCTCTTCCCTGCTTGTGTTTGAACCAACTGAGTTAGAGAATAAGGCATATGAATACCAAAATATCAGCTTTATTACTACCAATAGTAATTTGTAGACAATGTGGTTTTAGAATTATTAGTTAGACAAGTCAATTTTGTGTACATAGCTCTTCAGACTGAGTGAAACATGCCAACCGAGGTATAGATGGAACTGGGAACCCGCAGCCTTTCCCTCCGAAGAGGAAGGGGGAAAGAAGAGCGAGCTGTTCCATGGCCTGTTTCTCCTGCCAGAGATGTAGCCCTTCTCACCCCCTGGGGACGAGCGGGTCAGAGGGTGGAGAGAAGCCAAGAGGGTGCTATTAGCCGGCGTGGCTTCACAGGGAAGAAGACAGCAGAAGTTGGGAATATGTGTTGGCCAAACGCCATCTCCTAGGATCGTGAGGTATGTGCAGAAAGAGTTCACAGTAAATTGTTTTTAAAAAGAGACAAATCAGAGAGCTTATAAAAGCGGTTTGCATGAAAATGGGGTGCTGTGAAGTCTTTGTTACTGGGTGAGGTCACCAGAGGCATATTTGGTCTGCTGTTTCCAACATATTTTCCGTGTCCTTTGCTCTTCATTCCCTTGGTTCCCCCTTGCACAAACCCTCCGATGGAGCCTCAGCAGATGACCCAGCCACAGCAACAGACTCAGTGCTCATCAGGCATTGCCTCCGAGCTCATCCACCAGCCAGTTTTCTTCAAAATTCTCCAATTTTCTGACCACAGTCAGGGGTAGCTCCTAGGTTGACAAGATAAAACATAAGATTTTCAAACCAGTGGCTTATAGACTAAATTCAACTACTAACATATTTTTGTTTGTTTTTTCATTTGGATACTTCCTGTGCATTTTATTTGAATTATATTTACTCATTTATATTTGGATCTTATGTACAGGAAGTTGAATAATCATACTCTACAGTCCATAGCGTGTTATTATGATATACCCCATGTAGGACTCTTCTTGATTTTTTTAACCCTAATTTAAAAAGTTGCTATGATGGAGGATTTGGGGTTTTTTGTTTGTTTCTGTTTTGTTTAATATCTAGCTTCACATTTCTCATAGTCTTGATTTTCATAACCAAAGCAGGATTCTACTGTATTTAATTTATATCATTTAATGTACGTGTAACCTTACAGTATATTTTGCGTGTTTTTTTATGTGAACATGTTTTTAATTTATATAAATATGCCATAAATCTCATCCCTTTTCTTTTTTCCCCTTAATGCTATGTTTTATAAATCCATGTTGCTATTCACCATAAACTATTTTTATAAGTTGAATCAGTTTCCAACATTTACAAATTAGGAGATTTTACATTCAAATGCAGGTTGCGGGCTTCTCTTCGAGTCTGTATTTCTGCGTGGCAAACACTCATAGACGCTGTGCGGACCTCTGCCTTTCTAAGGGCATATGCTTTCTATTTTTCCATTTGGCCCCAGTCACTCACTACACTGTCCCCTGTCAATGCGCAGCCCCTAGAAGCCCCAACATGAGCATGGCTCAGGGACACATTGTGACCTGCTACACTCTTATACTTTCCTTCCTTTCTCCCTTACCCTTGTCCCTACACAGTAGGTCTCTAGTTTAACTTTTAACTACTAGTATCTTTTTCTCAGTTATTAAAAACATTTTCTACAAGAACAAAAAAAATGACTCTATGGTTTCTTTCCACATTCACACTTGTTAATAATTCAGCCCTTCCTTTCCACAAGGCCCTTCCCGTATGATCTATGCAAACACCCTTTATTTTATCTTTAAGTCAAATGTGTGCACTTTGTCCTCGCTTATGAGATGATTTCCCCCTAGATAGCATTTCCCACCCTTCCATTAGAGCCCTGCCTTTTCTCACACTCCTACACCCTCGCGTGGTGCTCCCTGCTCTAGCACTGCTTCTGCAGCTGCAGTCCTCACACATATCTCCTCTTTCCAAGCACTGTATATGGTTTGCTTTTACTCTTCATCCATTCCTTCTGTCCGTCCATCAGCAAATATTTATTGAACTACTACTGGATGCTAGAAACACTATTCTGGTTTCTGATAACACAGAAATGAACAACAACAACAAAAAACAAAATAAAAATATCTTCCTATTTCTTCTTTCTTTTTTAAATCCTCACTGAGAATATTTTTTACTGATTTGAGAGAGAGAGAGGAAGGGAGAGAGAAACATTGGTGGTTGCTGCCCATATGTGCCCCGGCCAGGGATTGAACCTGAAACCTAGGTATGCCCTAACTAGGAATCGAACCCGCAAACTTTTGGTGTACTGGACGGTGTTCCAACCAACTAAGCCACCGGGCCAAAGCCAAAATATCTTCCTATTTCCATACTCATGACTCATGGAAGATATCAGCAGTTGGGAATAAAGTATTGGCCCCACACCATCGCTTTCCCACACTCTTAAGTGGTTTTAGCAATTGACTCCAAAATGTTTTAGTGCACTTATTGGCTTTTATAATTTTCATCTAACCCAAATAGGTTGAAAATACACTCAAGTCCCAACTTTTATTAGAATTCCTAATCGCTTTGGAGAATGGAAGCTTTAGATTTAATTCCAGGTTAATTTCACTCCTGTTTACTACTAAGCCAGCAAAAAGCAGTGGAAATAACGTGCTCAGAATAAGGGTAAGTTTGGAAAATTCCCCCTAATGTCTCCTTATTTATTTCTTCATGGCTCTAGACCCTAAATTTCATGGTCATTGCAACCAATATGGGTTGAGGAGCCCACCAGGTCAGAGGATCCAAGAATCTGGTTCTGCTTTAAAACACCAGTCTGGGAGAGGCAGTTCCTTGCTGTGCCCATTACCTACCTTTATGTTCTATTTCCCGTGTGTCACTAGACTCAAAGGAGGCCTGGCCATGCTGAGCACAGTAAGGAAGCCATTTCTAATCATCAGAGCCATTCCTTCTCTCTAGGTGAGAGGAAATTTAACTTGGAAGTGTTGGAGTTGACAAGAGGTCACTGATAAAGAGGTTGTAGAAGAGTGCATTAAATAGGAGATCTCGTTCTTAAAGTGGGTAGAAAGAACAAATGCATAAGAATTTTCTGACAACTTGCTTTATGCACCTGGCAATGCAATCCCTGGCCTTAGCCATGGATGAGCGGAAGCAGAATGTTTTCCTTTGAAAGTCCTTTGTCTTGAAATAATTTTTCTTCATTTAACTCAAGATCTGGTTTGTAAAAGTGCAAAGAAACTTTTAAGATAAAAATTTGTTTATACCTGCCTGGCCAGCATGGCTCAGCAGTTGAGCATTGACCTATGATCCAGGAGATTGAGGTTTCATTCCTGGTCAGGGCACATGCCCGGGTTCCGGACTCGATCCTCAATGGGGGGCGTGCAGGAGGCAGCTGACCAATGACTCCTTCATCACTGATGTTTCTATCTCTCTCTCTCCCTCTCCCTCTCACTGAAATCAATGAAGACATATTTTAAAAACAATTTGTTTATACCTATGGAAAAATTTTATATACCAGTTTTAAGTTGAATTTTGATTATTTTGTTACTACTACAGTTTTTACATTTTTATAATATACATACATAATATGTTTCATGATATTTTAATGTTAATGTCTTTGTTTGTGTGTATGAGTATTGCTCAAAGAAAGTAAGTCAATTAATGTATTTAATGATACCACACATGTCTACCAAATGTGTTTACTCTCTGTAATTGGATTGTATTAATGTATTTTATTTATAAAAGTAAAATTTTGTTCATGCTAGTTTCAAAGAGATGGTACATAGTTAAGGTGGTTTTTATTCAATGAAGGGATCTAATATTAACTGACTACCTACTACATGTCAGGTACTGTACATGTTGTTATCAGAGTCTACTTAAATTAAATTGAAAATGGGATTTTTATTTCTATTTTAGATCTGAGGATAATAAATCCTACAGAGAATAAATAACCTGAAGGAAATTATCTGGATACTATGTGGCAGGACTGTAATTAAATAATGATTTTAAATAAAGCCTACAAAACACACACAGTCAAGCAGGCGTGGCTCAGGGGTTGAGCACTGACCTAGGATCCAGGAGATCGAGTTTCGATTCCTGATCAGGGCTCATGCCTGGGTTGAGGGCTCGATCCTTAGTGGGGGGCATACAGGAGGCAGCCGATCAATGATGACTTTCTCATCATTGATGTTTCTATCTCTCTCTCTCTCCATTCCCCTCTCTGAAATCAGTAAAGATATACTAAACAACAACAACAACACACACACACACACTTTGAAGGCTGAGCCTACGATTCAGAACTTGTCAATGAACCTATCTGATTCCGGGTCTCATACTTCCCCCTTTTTAATATCGATAATGTCAGAAGAAAGAAACAATTTGCTTTGAGTTTCTTCCCCAGGGCTGAGATGGCAGGGTAGGCTTAGCTGGCTTGACTTGAGGGGCACTAAGACAGAAGATTAACTCAGACCAAGCCTGGCTCCAGTACCAGTTCCCATCTAAAAGGCCAGAATTCAAGATATATTCCTCAGGGTCTTTCTTGAGGGCTTCTAGGTCCTTTCAAGTCCCTTAGAAAATATTAGTATTGCTAGAGCAATATGCTTTGAGTCAGCATCAATAAAACCTCAGGAGATCTGTTGTCTCAAACCATTTCCAGTGGTGACAGATAACAGAGAACATAGTCCCCAAGGATTAAGACAAAGGATGCAATACAGGTTTTCCCAGGGGAAAGGAAGCAGTAGGTAACGCTGAGAGAGCAATACAATGGATGTAAGACAGCAAATAATAAACTGCACTTATTTACAGTTTTCTCAAGTTTTCTCTGCTCAGGACATACACAGGCATCTATTCTGACCTTTAGAAAAATATTAGGTTTTGGTAGGATATTGCCAATTTGCCATAGAAATCATTTAAGAAACATAGTACCCTACAACACCTTCGGCTTGTTTTAAAGAAGATAAAAAAGACACACCTTGTTCAGATGTGTCAGATGCGTTCTGTTCTGATGATGTGTGTTATCTCAAGGTCAAATGAATCCCTGCAGGGAGACCACAAAATACACAGCATTACAAATGACCTCAGGAGAACAGAAAAGTGAATATTAATCAATTTAAAGCACTCCAAGACAGCAGGAGACTATTTTGGCTAGGTTGCATGACAATTAATGGCATGACTATTTGACAGCTCTTTCATTCCAGGAAAAAACGTTGCACAGAGACAGAGAGGACATAAGTCAAATAAAAGTCTCAAAGGAGAAATCAAACCTAAAAGTACTCTTTAAAAAGATGGTGTAGCCAACGTGAAGGCAAATTACAGTGTCTCATATTTAATTTTAAAGTGTTATACAACAAGTTATTGAGCATTGATTATTTCACTTGAATGAGGGTCATGAAGATTTGGCAAAAGGAAGAAGAAACTAGAAAGACTGCTCAAAGCAGCAGGTTAGTTGGACGCAGCAAAACAGAAAAGAATAAGTTATAATTTTTATTTTTTCATTACTAGGCAATACAATGATAGCAAATCAAAAAATAAATAAATCATAATCTTTATTTATCTTTTATTCCCTCAAAAAGCATAAAAATCAATGCTACTATATTCTAAGCACTGTCAAGATCACTAGAGTCATAAAAATACAGAAAGATGGGAAAAATGAGATTGAAATCCAGACAAGAAATGCGAAGTTTAGTTCCTGGAGGAGGTAAGGTGTAGATCAGGAGAAGGCAAGTGACTGAGCGTCCTGGGTACGAGGTCGGAAACCAAGGAATGAACAAGAGAAATCGTGAGGTTTGGAGCTTCCTCCATGAAAAGTCACCTGTCTTGTTGCAATTTGAGGTCTTGCCTGCGGTTGCTGGGCTTCCCTACTGGTGCAAGTAACACGATATCCTGCACTAAGGCGGTGTAAGTTAAAGTGTCTGTGATTCTGGCTGTCACATATCTACTCTATGTGATAACCTTAGTAATTATCAAATGCTAATCAGAAAAGTGGTCATTCGAATGATGTAAATTGGATCATGTTAGCATCCCCGCTGAAAAATGCTTCAGAAGCTTTCCATTGCACTTGGAATAAAATTCAAATTCTTTAGCATCACCTCTAAGACCTCAAGCGACCTGGTCCCTGGCTGCCTCCCCAGTCTCACTCTCTGTCACTCATCCCTGGCCGTCCATTCTGCACTTCGAGCAACCTCCCTTTAGTGCCCCAAACATGCCGTGGCTGCTGTGGTGTTCCCTTTACCAGGGCTCCCCTCCCACGCCCACCACTCGCCATCTGACTTACCTCTCTCAGCTTTGAAATTTGAGTTCAAATGCCCCTTCCCGAGGAAGCCTCCTCTGGCCACCAAGTCTAAAATAAATTATAATTTTTATTTACATAATTTTTATTATTGTATTATTTTAATTTTTTATTTCTCATTATCTGCTCTCATTGCACACTGTTCTTTTGCTTCATAGCACTTATTACAAATTGAAATTGTAGGACAGTATATAATGCAATTATATTGTATAATACCTAGAGAGTTTTAAGCTCCATGAAGACAGGGATCATGTTGGGTTGTTGTTGTTTTTAATATTTTTTGTTTGTTTGTTTGTTTAATTTCAGAAAGAAGAAGGGAGAGGGAGAGAGAGATAGAAACATCAGTGATGAGAGTCATTGATCAGCTGCCTCCTGCACGCTCCCTATTGGGGATCGAGCCCAAAACCTGGGCATGTGCCCTCACCGGGAATTGAACTGTGACCTTCTGGTTCAACCACTGAGCCACACCAGCCGGCCGGGTTTTTTGTTTGTTTGTTTACAATGTATTTCCTGGCTTACAATAAGTACTAGATGAATGTTTGTAAAAACCAACCAAACAAACAAACAAAGGGCCATTATGTATATGGTAATTCATTGTTACCTAATATATTCAGGTATTTGAAGTCAAGATACTGTTTTGAACTTGGAATTGCTAGGGAGAAATAATAAATACAGCCCTTGGTGGTAAGCACCTGAGCTCTATGACCTCCAACTGTCCTTGACCCATTTGGCATCCTGGGAGTCCAGGAGAGCTGTGTGCAGTTCCGGCTGTGTGGCCCTTTACTTCTTTGTGTCTGCATTTCCCAAAGTGTTAAATGAGTGGTTGAATTAGATGGCCTTTGAGATTTCTATATTAAAAATTAAAGAAAATCATATCTTTATGTCAGAATTTTAGAAAAAATTCCTATGAAGAGCCAAGGCTTGTAATGCTCAGCAGCCACCAGCTATTTCAGTTGCTGGCATGATATCCAAAAGCTAAGGACCAGGGCCATCTACTTTCACCCATTCCTTTCACCTAAAGAGCAGGGCTGCTGTTTCTAAGCAGCGACTAGAAACATTTATGGGCAAGGACACAAAAAAGGCAAGCATTCAACTTTCTAAACACCCTTATCCCTTTCACACCTAGGTTTGGCGTGGAATCGCAGGACTCTCCCCTACAGCCGCTTTCACTATCAAGCATGCATCCCGAATAAGAGATTTCTGCTTTACAAGAGGCTATGTCAGAAAGTCAAGCACACAGCTGCTCCATCTTCAGATGCCACTATCTTAAGAAGTCATTGTATTGACTTTTTTTGGACTGTACTCACCATAAGTAAAAAATATCCCAAATATATGACCCATACTTACTAAATGTGTTTGTTACTGCTACAGTTAAGTCTTTTGACTCTAAAAGTACCATTCTGCCAAACAACGGTGCCACCATTTCTCAAAGTTATTAGCGTTGTAGAGTCGCTGCCAGATTGTTTGGCATGGTTATATAACTACTGTTGATAAAGTTCAATTCATAGCCAGGAAAGTACAGCCTTCAGCTGAGGTTCACAAATGCGAGTCTGATAGTAGATCTATCACTGAGCTGACCTGTAATTTAACATAAAGAAACTAAGTTGAAACATGACTTGCACCGAGTACTGCAAGATGTCACAGACTCATTTTATAACCTGGGAGAAGGACATTTTATTTCTAGCTTTCATTTCTTGAGAAAGAGGGAAAACAATACTAGATACATGTCTCAGACTCGGAAATATTCTTTGTATTTGTGAGTTGGTGGGATAAGCCCAGATACTTTATGAATATACAGCAAAAAAAACCAAATGGATGTCTAATAATTAGCTTTGGGGTGAGACAGTTTCATGGATTACTATTTTATGAGTTGAAATGGAGTGAAATAGCACTGGTGGTGCAATGGGGCCCTAGTAAGACCCATGACTTTGGCTTACCCTGCCTCTCCTTTCGCCTGTACTGCCCTTTGCTTATCTTTTTCCTAAAATGAACATCAACACAAACATCACCTCCTCCATGAAGCCTCTCTTGATTTTGCCTCCCCCAAGAAAATTGACCACTTTCACCTACCCGTGTCCCCTCTGTACCCGGCACACATGCCTGCTGTAACTACCTTTAGTAGATTCCTTTTGGGCAGTAAATTTTATGAAAGAAGTCACCATCTTATTTATTTCTGTTTACCTTTGACTAAGTATAGGTCTTGCTTGCTAGGGATTTTCAGTGTGATTAAACCCTAATAGATGTGGTTACTTGACACTTGGTATTAATAGATTCCCAAAGATTAAAGATTATTTTCAGGGGGAAACTGACCTTGGGCTCTAGGAAAAAATAAAATAGGTTTTGTTCCCTTATGCTTCACATTCTATATCTCTCCCACTCCTCAGATTCCCAGGGTCTTCGTGTTGCCTTTAGGGATTCAGAACCCTAGACTAGGTACTAAGTAGAAGCACCTAGACTATATATGTCTTTCCCGGAAAAATCTAATGTTAACCCATTTTCTTTCTCATTTTCTTCTCACTGGAACCCCTCCCCAGTGAAGACTTCCTTTTGTAAATGTTTATGCTTGGCATTCTATCCAAACAAAGTAACGTATATTACACAGAGAGGCATAACTTACTGATGCCTTATGGGGTATCAATAAAAAGACCTAATAAAGAGAATGTGTGGGCTTATAAAGAGTTATTATTATTCCCTCTGACGTTGAACTACTAAACAGAAACCTGCCAACTTAGCTTTCCTATTTTTGGTTTCAGGGTAGGGTAATGAATCCATTAGATGAGGCTCTCATCCCCCTTACATCCAATTTTCAGAAGGGGGGAAGAAAATACCTGGGATTTGGTTAGACAAAGTGAACAGAGATGACTAATTTAAAAATTAGTGTATATTTGGCACTCATGTTTATATTCTTTCTACATCCTTTATATTTTTAATGTGTCCTAATGACCCCTATTTATTTTTTGAATAAGAATTTAATAGATAATGTATAAGTTCCATTAGAATAGTTTGTATGGGTTGCAAAGTGTCTTCTGGATTAAAATGAGAATTTTAAGGACCAATTTACCTCTTACTCTGCTTGTGTAGTTCAGCCAATTCATGAAATATACTGTCCACCAGGCATGCAGAAAATGAAAAGAGACTGATTTACTAGGGGGTTGTGGACAGGCAAGTAAAAAGATAAGAAAGCCATATATCACTCATATTTGAATTCTGATTTGAGGTTCCGATGCAGGGATACACCCATGGAGTCATGAAGGCTTCGGTGACTGTAGTAATATTTGACCAAAGAGTGCCCTTATAATGCTCCTGTGCTTCAGCTTTCCTAAAAAATGTCTCCATCGAAAGTAAATTACCCTCTGCCCCATAATCCAAGGCTCCAGTTTTGTTGCTCCATTCCCTCCCAAAGTCCATTTAACAGATGGTTATCCAAAGTTATTACTGGAATCTACCATTTGTTCTTAGTGAGGAAGAGAGACAAATATCAGAGCAATTTACACTGAATTGATTTGGTTTTCTTTCACTTAATATCATATCACAAATTTTCCTATCCTATTTAATATTTCTATAAAATGATTCCCTTGGCTGCTTAATATCCCATAGTATAAAATCTATACATTATTTTACCAATCTCATCATGTTTGACACTTAGTTTCTTTCTAAATCAGGGGTGGGGAATGTCCGACCAATGGGCCATATATGGCCCACAAAATCATTTGGTCTGGCCCTGCCAAGGCAACCACAGGCAGGACTCGAAATTCAATAAACCTAGGAGCTTTTTTCATAGCTGATTTTTAAGTGGATAATTTTGTATGGCCCACGAATGATGTTACCAATATCCAAATGGCCCTTGGCAGAAAAACGCTTCCCCACCCCTGTCTAAATGTTCACAGTAACAACTAATGTTCAGCAAAAATTTAATATTAAAACCCACTAACATCTGAATTAGGTTCCATGCTTATTTTATTGATGACTTAAATGTAGTTTACTCACAAGGCACTAGTCGGAACACACCAAAAAGGACCTTGGGTTAAGAGCTGGGGATACCCTTGTCCAATTTTGAATTTGCCACTATCTTGGCAACTAAAAAGACTTTCTGAGGCCAAAAGAAAACTTCCTCCATGTTTTAAGTTTACTTAATATTTTCAGTTTACTTTACGGGTATTTTTGTTGTCTTAATAGTCTTCTTTCAAAGCTTTCCTTAGCATGCCTTATACCTTATCATTGAAACCATGATTTTACATATCCTTGGGCGAGTATTAAAAAAAAAAAGTGCTGCAAAACTTTTCTCAGCAGATTGAAGTAGTGAGAAGCCAATGAGCAGAACTATCATTTTAATCATCCGTGTAACTCTGTCTAGTGGGGTATCCACTATATACCAATAAAAAACAAAAGAAAGATTAATTACAAAGAAAAAAATCAATAGCCATACGTAAGAAAAGAGAGAACATTTTGCCTCCGTGTATCCATGTATCTATCTGCACCATCTACGGCCCTGACAGTGTTTAGAGAGGACTCCTCTCCCCTTGAAAAGGACCATATGCTCTCGTATTCAGACACCCAGGGCAGCAAAGCAGCAGCTCTGAGGAAAGCTGCTCGTGCTGGCTGGCGGGCCCGCTTTTAAGGACCCGAGGGAATGCGGTCTCTTTCTGCTAAAGCCAGCTCTCGGTGCCACTTTCACCTGCGCCTGCAGCAGACTGCGGGCTGGAGGTGCTGGCACGGCCACCAGCTCGCCGTCTGTTCCGCTTCTTCCATCCATCAACGTCCTCTCCTTAGGATCCTGCCCGTCACTTGGTCCAGTGATGAAAAATATGCACTCCGAGTACTTTGCCTTTAATTATTTTTATAGGTCTTTTCAAAGAAAATTGTGCTATAGTGTGCGAGTAATGAAAAGTAAAATGTAATTGCAAAAAAAAAAAATCAGTTAATCGTTAAAATTAAATATTTAGCTTTGGACTGATTAAGAAGTGAAAGAAAGTTTTGGCCTTGGCAGCCCAAGGAACAGTTAAGAAAAGGAAGCTGGGCGTTGCTGTTTTTGAGGAAGGCAGGCTCTGCCACTGTTTTGTTACAAGCTTATTTTTTGTTAACTGCTTTAGATTTATGTTGAAAACCTATGAAGCTATTTCCTCTACATATATTATTGGAGCTATTTAAACACGAATATGGACTATATCTTTTACAAAATCTAGAAAGCAATGGCTCCCTTGAGAGAAGAACCACCATCATTTATAATATCTAAAGTACTTGGTGAAGCCTGAAAACATTTTGACATTTCAGAAGGGATATATTTATGTTACCATAGTTATTATATTTCTGTCATCAATGACACACACATATTAAGTGCTGCTCTGCCAGGGAATTTTCCCAAATCTTCAGTTCACTGCAAACAACTGCCTGATGGGTGGTACTATCATTCTTTTACAGGGGAAAAAAAAAATCTGGAACAAGGAGTCACTTATTAGAATCAGAAAAAGTGAAAAAGAACAGCTATAAAGATAAAATAAAGGAAACGTGAGTATATCCTGGATTCTGTAAGTATCCACAGGAGTTCCCCGTCAGAGTAAAACGGTATTTTAGAAAAATATTGTTCTGCCACCCACAGAACTGCCTGACAAAGAATTGTAACTTGACGAGCATAATGCGATCTAATTTGTCTGCAGTACAATTAGAAATACAACCAAAATTCATGACAAAAACCATTGCTTACCAGAAGCTGTTCCCCTTCCCATCATTTTAGTTTTGTTACACAGAATGCTTTGTGGCCACAGGAACTTAAATTAAATTACAAGGTGATTAAAATTGTGAAGGCAGTTAAATTTATATTTTTCCATTCCTCATTGGAACCAAGAAAGGAAATGAGAAAAATTACATGTAAGTCCCTGAACTGTTCTGACCATTCACTAGCAATTTTAACTAAGAGTTTACAACTTAGCTTTAAATCTGAGGGCAACTATGAGAAGCAAAAGCAAATTTTGGCAACCCCTTCAAACAAGCAGCAAACACTTTACCTATTGACACTGGTTGCAATAAATAAAATTGTTCTTTTGTCTGATTAAGGCGAAGTTTACTAGATACAAAACCAATTTTTCACTTCATTTTTCCAATCTGCCTACCATATTTTTTCTTTATGTTTGGGGGGGGGGGGTGGAAAGGGCCACATACTAAGCCTGACAAGCTCAGGGGAGGCCTGCATGGTGGCCTCACAAGCTCAGAGACTGAAAGTAACCACGTAGGATGGTCTGAACATAAAAATTCCCAGCTAGAAGCAGAACGTGGCAAATAGTCACGTCCTAGGCCTATAGCTTCCTTGACAAAGGTCAGTCTTTACCTTAAGTGAGTCTGTCCATTGTCTTTTTGTGTCTAAGATAACATACCTTTAGAGTATCAGTGTAATCACCTTTCCCAGACCTATCAGGGCACAATCTCCCACTGGAGCATGAGACAGAACCCTCACTGTTATCTTGTTTCCCTACATACCATCTCTGTGATGTAAGTGTCTATGTTAATTGTTAACTATCCTGTACCCACCAATGTAAAAGAAGCGTGTGTCTATCCAATCCCAGAGATTTCCCTACTTTGCTTTCTTCCACCCCCTTAATCTACCACCAATGGATTTCATGCAACTCTGGTCCCTTACGTCTCTTCCTTTGACTCTAATGTATAAAATAAGCAGCAAAACTGCCATTCTGGGGAATATTTTCTCAATCTGTTGAGATTTTGCTTCCCAGCAATTGTCTGTTTGACTTAAATAGACTCACAAAAATTCTCGACAGGTCTGGACGTTTCTTATGTTGAAATTTTGCATCAATCTGCAGAAGGTGAGGGCATGGAGGACTGCGCATGAAATGTTTTTAATGGCTCAGGCCTGGAGGTAGTGCGCCTAATTTCATTCACATTCCATTATTGAGAACTCAATTAGGTGGCCACACATAACTGCAAAAATGGTGGCAAAACTAGTTTAGCTGCATGCACAGGAAAAAGAGAAAAAAGTTAGTCTCTGCCGTAGGTGAAATCGGTGCACTGCTCCAAAGCCTGGAGCACCCTCAGTCTGAGGTGGAGAGAAGACATCAGTAATCGGAACTGGTTTGGAAGCTTTGGTAGTGATAAATCAATATGTCAATCTAGAGGGAGGGTCAACAGAAGGCTAACACAAGGAATAATGGACCGTAGTCTGTAGTGAGGAGTAAAGAGCACGGTTTCACGATCCACATAATAAAATGCTTGTGACCTGCTAGGATATTTCTCATTTTGGGCCAAGTATAATGAATGCAGTGTCCTGGGAACAGATGTTTAAGGAGTCTGGGATAGTCATTGAATATGGCCCATTTGAATTTGAATCCCTTCTTGCCTTCACTGGTTTTATTGGAGAAGGTATGTGTGCAGAGACGGCTACTGCTCCCTAAAGACTGTCTCCTCCACTGGACTGAAAAGTCCACAAAAGCCTGAAATGTATATTATAAATCTCTGTATTCTTAGAATTTGACATTTCAAGAAATAAACCTTTGTAAGTAAATTAAACTGTTTCTGTGGGTATATCTGAAACATGTCAAGTGGCTTCTGAAGGCATGATTTAAGTTCTTGTTCGTAAGATTTCCTCATTTTATTTTCTTTTTAAAAAAATATGTCTTTGTTGATATCAGAGAGGGGAAGGGAGAGGGGGAGAGAGATAGAAACATCAATGATGAGAGAGTCCTTATTGATCAGCTGCCTCCTGCACGCCCCCAACTAGGAACTGAGCCCACAACTCGGGCATGTGCCCTGACTGGGAATTGAACCGTGATCTCCTGGATCCTAGGTCTATGCTCAACCACTGAGCCACACCTGGCCAGGCAGATTTCCTCATTTTCAATAAAATATTTCAAAATTTTCAGCTTATAAATTGTTTATAGAATTTGGATCCTCAAAGAGCTTTCAGGTTTTATTATAACATATTACTACACCTAATGGGAAATATGTTATTATGATTCTGCTGTTAAGCATCTTAAATATTCTTAGTAAACATACCAAACACACAAATTAATCATTAAAACTTGGGAAGGGAATAAAATAGAATCTCCAGATGGAAGAACAATAATAATGAAGAGGCTATCTCAGAACCTAGAATTACAGTGAAGAAATACAAAATAGTAAAAGTGACATAGAAGTAAGTATATTTGTATTGACCATCTTAATACCATTTTTACTAAAACATTTTAATTCTGAATTTTTACTTAGAAGCCTAGTTCTAGTTTTATTATAGAAGGGATTTCATAGAAATTTTACTTAAACCTTTAGCCTGGAAGAGACAGCCAATCTTATATGAAATCCTGTTGAGGTGTCCTGATTATTTTGTAGATGAACTGACAGTGGATGTTGACAGAACACTTTAACGTCTGTTTTTGTAACACAAAAGCTACCGACCACAGATGGAGTCACTCTGCGGTGGTGCAATCTATACTCAACCCAAAATCATGCTTCTTTTGGGTTTGAGGAATTTTCCATTGAGTACCAGTGAGTCTATTATACATCCTTGAATTCGTAGGTTGAGGGTTTCACTCTCTTTTAAGCATCTCTGTTGATTTACATCCAGCCAATTATTTCTTCATTTTTCTTCTCTCATTCCTCAAAAGTACAATGTGTAATCCTTTGCCTAAGGCACTAAAGAGGATCAGAAATCCTTATAAATCCCAAGTTTATTTCTCTTCTCTCCAAAATTGACTTCCTGTATCTACTTTCCTCTTAGATTCATATAGACCTGGATCATCTGTAATTGTGTTCAAAGAGTTCTCAAGGAATTTATGATAACTTTTCAAGGTTCCTGGATAACTTTGTGAAGATCACTTAAACAAAATGTATATATATATAAAAAAACCTTCTTCCTTCCTTCCTTTCCTCCCTTCCTTCCTTCCTTCCTTCCTTCCTTCCTTCCTTCCTTCCTTCCTTCCTTCCCTCCTTCCTTCCTTCCTTCCTTCCATTTTAGTATTATTTGTTTTGACTTCTAACAAAACTTAATTATTTATTTACTTATTACTTTAAATACATAATACTTTAAGGGTTTAAATGTTTTTTCAAAGATAAAAAGGAATACAGTGAAAAGCCTCCCTCACACCCCTGCTCCCTTATTCAGTAGTACCCGGTCCCTGTCAGTCTGCACTTTTATTGTTTTCCCTATTATTTCTTAATGCAAACCTGACCTGCAGACCCTGGTGTACAAAAAGACTTTACTTCTCTGCCCTTCAAGTTTATTTTTAGTAAAGTGGCACCAAGATTTACTTGGGTATATGTAATATTTTAATAAAGAAAAGGAAATTGGAAGAATTCATGTGTATATGGCAGCAGATAGATTCGTAATAAATTTAAGATATACCAAACACTTGACAAGAATTCTAATTTAATTTAAAAATTTATTCTTCTTATAAGTTATTTCAACATCAGGCCATCATGGACGGGACTGTCTAAGAGCAAAAGCAGAGCTGATATCTAATCCATTCTTTTCCTTGAAACACAGCCACAATCGGAGCACATGTGAATCAAATGATGGAGAGAGACAATTATTATGATATTTAAATGCCTTCTGGGTGCATGAAGAAGCATAAAAATCCTCAGGGAACACTCTAATATGGCAAGAACAGAATTTTCCTCTTAAAGACCTTATGGGTTTAAGAAATAAGTATTATTGTTATTAAAATTACTTCTACCAGAGAAGGATTTGCAAACTCCACAGGAGAAGAAAAGGAAGGTGGAGGAAAAGGGGAGGCGGAAGACAAGAATTTCCATTTCACTCATCTGCCTGGGGTCAGGCGGCCTGGGTGGGAAACCCACAGCCACCACTTGTAACTGACGATGCTTATGAGTGTGTTACTTCATTCTCACATATTTGGGTCTCTTCCAGATATCTATCTGTGGGCAATTTTTAATTTAATTTTATTGTGATCAGAGATCATGCTCTGTATATGTTGAGTGTTTTTAAATTTATTGAAATTTGTTTTATGGTTCAACATCTGGTCACCCTGATAAATTATTTTTGTAAGTAAAATATGAATTAGTCCAATTACTGTTCTGTTTTGTTTTGCTTCTTCTACAAAAAAGATGAGGTAAACATTTAGAAGATTTCTTTTTTATTATTATTTTTATTTATTTATTTTACAGATAAAAACATAACATATGTGGCATGATTTATTTTTTTTCTTTATAAAAGTTTATTTTTTATATTATACAATCCTCAAGGTACCTGCTAATATTTTTGAGTTAATGTATCTTGTCTCCTTTGAAATTTGGCTGATACCATTTTATGTTTCCCTCCCTAGTACTACATGAACTTTGTAGAAATATAATTCAGGTATGGAATTGGTTCAATTAATAATCCCTTCAGCTCTATAGCAAACAATATTATTTAAAACTTTTAAATTGATATTTTCCAATCATTATTTTAATTTTTTTCTTCATGTATCCATGGTTTCACTGATATATAACCTTTCCAAGTTTAATGTAATTTTATTTCTTCAAAAAATGTAATTAAAGTAAACTCTTAAATGTCCTATAGTCTTTTTGTTTCATTTCAAGGAATATATGTATATATATATATATATAAAATATGTCTTTACTGATTTCAGAGAGAGGAAGGGAGAGGGAGAGAGATAGATAGAGAGATAGAAACATCAGTGATGAGAGAGTCATTGATTGGCTGCCTCCTGCACGCTCCCTACTGGGGACCGAGCCTGCAACCCAGGCATGTGCCCTGACTGGGAATCAAACTTCAGTCTCCTGGGTCATAGGTTGATGCTCAATTTCTGAGCCATGCCGGCTGGGCTCAAGGAATATATTTTTATACTTTTTAATCAGAATTACTTTTTAATACTAATAATATAACTTATTAAGAATCCCTCTTTCTTTCTTTCTTTCTTTCTTTCTTTCTTTCTTTCTTTCTTTCTTTCTTTCTTTCTTTCTTTCTTTCTTTCTTTCTCTCTTTCTTTCTTTCTTTCTCAGTAAGAATTTCTCAAAACAAGAATAGCTCTGCCACTCAAGAGCATTTTTTGCTGATAAATTATATACATAAAGATTTTTTAAATGTCTGCAAATAGTACATGGTATTCAAAATAAAGCTTTTATATAAATTTAAGATAAACCTATTATTATTCCTCATTGTCTATCAAGCATTTTATATCTTTGATATCTGATATTCATGAGTCTTTCATTTTTCTGCATCAATGCTAATAAAACCACAACAAAGCCAGGTGTGCATGAAACAAGTACTATAGATGTGTGTGAATATATTACTTATAAAAACACAAAGACAAGATTTAAAGTTTAAAGAGTGCTGCACACACTTTTAAAAGTGAGAGTGAGTCATGCTTTTGATTTAATCTCTAGGAACCAGAGGATTGCTGGGGGCAATGCTATTTAAGAGAAGAAAAGAAGCTTCTTCAAAAAGAATCACAGACTATATTTCTATTTCTTTTCTCATGGTTTTATTTGATTCACCAGCCAAAACATTCTATGGCATTTGAAAACTAATATTGCTAAAACATTTAAACATATAGTACTGTTTTTGTGTATTTTACCTCCAAGTTAAAGAAACAGAGAGATAGAATCAATGACTTTAGGTTGCTCTGCTTAGTCTCACAAGTCATTTCTTGCAATAGATATGTTATCTTGAATCCCATAAAATTCAAATGACCAGGAAATATTTTTCATGTATTTGCAACTTGTAAAAATGATACAAGTAATATATTTTTATTAGGAATAAGCAAAATATAGCAAACAAGTATTGTCTATAATTACATCATTAGAGATGGCCATCACTAATGTTTTGGCTTATATACTGTTATCCACAGACAGATGAATGCATTCATTTATTTAAGTACTTGATTCTAGAAGGGCCTACTAAGTTCACCAAATTCCCAACATGTTTATTGTTCCCCTTTCTCTGACATAATACATCCAATTGTTAGCAAAGATTGTTGCTTTTACCTTTTAAATGTATCTCGTACCTGAGCAATTCCCTATACCACCCCATCATCTTCGTCTAAATCATTGTCATTGATCCATAATGCAACCGCCTTCTAGCTGCTCTCTCACTTCCATTGTTGACCCTTAGAGACTATTTTTTCACATAAGAAAAGGATCATTTAAAAACATGTCAAATCAATGGCTCTTCTGCTTTTCTCCCTCAAAGGCTTTTCATCTGACTCAGGGTCAAGACAGCATTACAATAGCCTGGAAGGACTTGCATGGTTTACCTCTCAGGCATTTCCATAACTTTAGATCTATCCAGCTCCTCTTCACTTACTTTATTCCAGCTGCACAGGCTTCCTTGTTATTAAAAGATACCACATGTGGTCCTGACTAAGATGCTCTTCTTGGGCTGTTCCCTCTCTGTGAAGTGATCTTTGCACAGAGACACACACGGCTGGTTCCCACACTTTTTCAGGAATCTGTAGCTGAGAGGCTCTCTTGCATCACCCCATATATACTAGAACCCTTTCCCCCTTTTCCTTCTCATGTTTTTTCTTTGAAGTATTTATCACAACCTGATTGATATATGTTTCCTTGTTTTGTCCCTTCACTTAGTCTGCTTTGGTCACTTTTGCTTTTCTATATCTGGAACATTGTCTTGCACTTAATGAGCACTTAGCAATCATTTATTGACTAAATTGAACCATCATAGATGCCATGACTATATGTTCTGGTTTTGATAAAGATGAAAATATTTACAAGCAAAAAATAATGGAATGTTTTTATCAGAGCTATCCCAGAACTCCTGAGAGTGACATCACCAGGGAAAGAATCAACCCAAAACTTAAAAAAAACTTAGCTAAATTTTAGCTACCTGAATCATGGTATGCATTTTCTTGCAGAAACAATGTAATAAAGGTAATGAGATTATGAGCGAGGACAAAAAAATTCCTGCTTATAATTCATGTTATGGTAGCTTTGAGTATCTCCATATCCCCCACTCCCAGTTTTGTAGGGTTTTTGAATCATATCCCACAGCTTTTCTGGGACCTGAATTCCCTTGAATTTGAGCAGTGAACTAGTATTAAAGTTTTAGTGCCAGAAGAAGGATCTCTTGGCAGAGGAATAGCTAAGTGAGCTTTGAAGAAAGGTATGTTAGTCAGCTTGGACTGCCATAGAAAAATGCCGTAGACTGGGTGGCTTAAACAACAGAAATTTATTTTCTCGCAGTTGGAGGCTGAAAGTCCAAGATCAAGGTGCCAACAGGGTTGGTGCCTGGTGATGGCTCTTTCCTTGGGTTGAAGGTGGCTGCCTTTTCACTATGTCCACACAGGGCTTTTCCTCTGTGCTCTTGCAGAAAAAGAAAGATCTCTGTTGTCTCTTCCTTTTCTTAGAAGAAAACCAATTCTATCAGAAGGAGGCTCCACTCTTATGACTCATTTAACCTTTATTACATCCGTATAAGTCCTATCTTTAGATACAGTCACATTGTGGATTAGGGCTTCAATATATGAATTTTGGGGAAGACACAATTCAGTCTATAACAACAAGCTTTTGCACAAGAAAGTGGGCGGGTCTGGGAAAGCAGCCTAACAGCTGGGGACAGGGAAACGGCCTGCCCGGATGCGGGATGCAGCAGCAGATGGGCATCTTGGTGCTTGGAGCCTTGGGAGGAGTTTGGTAAATCTCCTACCACCTGTGCTTATTTCCCCAGACATCTCACATCTAAGCAGCTGCTGTTTATCATCTGTCCCTCCTCTCAGCTGGCAAATCTTGACAACAAGCACAGGCTGTTTACCCTGACAGGGTTCCTCTGGGACAAGGGAACTTGCAAAGCTTCTCTAGGTCTGCGTAGTTCCCCCAGGCTACCAACACGGGAAATGCCTGGGAAGAATGCTAGGAAGGCACATCCTGGAGACCTACGGCAGACCTGCTAAATCAAAATTTCTAGGGCCCAGGCCCTACAATTAGCAACCATAACAATTATCCCTGGTGTCATTTCCGTACACTAAAGTACAAGAACCACTGAAGAGTTTTAGACAAATTGCAGTTTTACTATACTGCTGTTTTAATTGTGGTTATCTCCCTCCCTTCCTCCCCTCTTCCCTCCTTCCCTCCCTCCCTCCCCTCCTTCCCTCCCTCCCTCCCTCCCCTCTTCCCTCCCTCCCTCCCTCCCTCCCTCCCTCCCTCCCTCCCTCCCTCCCTCCCTCCCTCCCTCCCTCCCTCCCTCCCTCCCTCCCTCCCCTCTTCCCTCCTTTCCTCCCTTCCTCCTTCCTTCCTTCCTTCCTTCCTTCCTTCCTTCCTTCCTTCCTTCCTTCCTTCCTTCCTTCCTTCCTTCCTTCCTTCCTCCCACTTGAAGTCCTAAGTCAGGACTTTAAAATAATATAGACATTTAAAAATCTTTAAATACTTTAAAGTAATATAGTATTCTGCTTATTAACATAGCCATAGTAAATGTCCGAGCATAAAAAAGTGAGTATACTGCAGCAGGGTGAGGCGATGCTAAACAGCTGGCAAAAGGAAGGAAAAACACATTTTAGGAGAGGGGTTACAGATCATAATGTCCCTGAGGGGGGAAAAAATAGACGATCTAGGGTGGGGAAGGATTCCTGGTCAGAAAATGCTAGTCGCATCATTAGTTAAGATGCAGGTAGTTCCTTTATTGGAAAGAGAGTAAAACACTTGGAAAGAAAAGATGGAATAAACGTGTTTTATATATGTTTCATTTGTCCCATTTTTTTTTAGTTGCTGCCTGTGTTTAGAAGCCCTGAGGCAGGAGGGACCTTCAGTAGATGGAACAGCCTTCAGCTGGTCATTATGCAGGACTTCTGTCCCCCCTTTCCCCCCCACAGCTGGTGGTACCAAGCATCATAGATAAAACGAGTAATACTTTCCAGCCAGAAAGAGAAAATTGAGTTTGGAAAAGAATTATAATCAGTTCAAAGTGAGCCCCTCTAATTGCTAGAATTCTGAGGTATCATGTGTGATTCCACAACAGATCATGTTTGACAGGCCCTTTGAATTTTGCATTATTGCACAAACGCTTTTTGATGCATGGATTTTATCAAAACCCCTTTCTCATAATTTGGAAAATGGGATGAAGCAGGAGCAGAAGCAATATTTTTTGCTCTTTGTTTTGACCCAGAAGTAAATATAATTTTAAGTGATTTGGTTATCTAAGGGAGCTTCTCCTCACCCTGTCACCTAGCTTTTATGACCTCAATTCCACTTATTAAGTGCAGCCTGGGCAGCCTGTCTGAACACTGTCATCTTACGGTTTATCCCAGGAGATTCATTGCAAAGAACCAAGGATAGTGCATAACTGGCTCAGGCTGAGCTGCAGGCAAACCATAATTACACAGCTGGGGTCAAGAGAAAATTATGTATGGAGGCTCATCGCCCCAGGTCTACCAGGCTGCCCAAGTCATTGATGCAGGGGATTTAAGCACTTCAGTGACTCTTGGCATGACCCCCAGTTGGTTTCTTTCTTTACTGATTTTCTCTCTAATCTAATGTGTCCTATATGCTGTTATTTGAGTAACCTTCCTAAAGAATTGTTCTGATTAATGGCCCTCTTCCTGTGTAGAAATTGAGCTCCTAATATATTTCTAAGGAATCTCTGACTCTCTAAGAACTGGTTCTTAAAATTGTGGTTCCCAGACCAACAGCATCAGCATCACTTGGGCATTTGTCAGAAATGTTTAAATTCTCAGGCCTCATTTTAGACACACAGAGTTAGAAACTCCGGGGGATGGGCCCAGTGATCTTCAGGTGATTCTAAATGTGCTAAAATTTCAGAAGCACTACTCTAATCCCTAAAGACCTACATTTCTGTGTTTCCATATTCTACTCCCCCTCCATTTACAAATTTGACTACCCCTGATTCTCTACATTGTCACTGTATTTTGTTACCCCTTTGCCTATTTATGGCATTTCCTTCAACTAGAACAAAATTATTCCAAGTATGCCTTTTGGATCTTACCAATCTTTTCAGTCTCAGCTTAACTACTATAGTCTTTCCCAGGATATTTCAACCTCCGCACTGTTCACATTTGGGGCTGAAGAAAATTTGTTGCGGCAGGGGGCTATCCTGTGCATTCTAGGGTATTTCATAGCACCCTGACCTCTACCTAATAGAAAGTAGTAGTATCCTCAGTTGTGACAATCAAAAATGTATCCAGACACTGTCAAATGTTGACTAGGGAGAAAATCTCTCTTGGTTGAGAACCAGCGGTTTATCCTGTCATTCATTTACCTCATATCCCAAAGCCAGGCTAAATCTCTCCATTCTCTATGCTCCCAGAAAAATTGGCCTTTTCTTATTTTGCTAAATCAGAATCAGAAAGTTGCATTGTCTTTCTAAGCATAACATTAAAGATATACATATATGTATTTTATATACATATATAGAGATATATACGTAGTTTAATAATTTAAAAATAAGTTCATATATAAGTTTTCTATAAATTGTGGAATGGTATGCATAGTAAGATATGGACTTCATCCTTTGTGATGGTACTTTATGCAAATAAGGTGTGGTCCTAAAGATTTGTCAGGATAGTCATTTGGATCTGGAAACACATGATAGATTGAGGCTTGGATCCCTGAAGAACAAGGTAAGTAATGAGTAAAAGAAACTTTTAAAATTACGTGATACTGAGTATGTCATACTAATAATTGCTAAGCATTAATCCTAGTAGCGGCTTTCACAGAGTGGACATGGGAGTCAGAGACTCATAGAAGCTAAGTTAACACATGCCTGCCTAGTTTATGATGATATGGCAGGGGTAGCCCTAATTTGTTCTTCAGAAGAGACAACAATTAGCTGCTAACTTTCTGTTGTTTACTAAACATGTCCTTGTAATTTTCTAAGATTCCCACTTATAAAACTCTCTTTTTTTTTGTTGTGGAAAACATAAAAAAAAAAAAAACCACCCCCAAATTTTCATTTGTTTAAAGTACTCTATGCAATTAGTATATTCTAATTCTTGATTTAAAAGGAAAGGATAAGCCTCTGTCTGATTGCCTAGAATAGTTTCAAGGATCACTGTTAAATATTATCAAACTCAACTATAAGTAGGCATATTGAATTCAATTCATAAAGATACTGATCTCTTGAGAACTTTAACTATAAGCTATATGTTCTGGAGCAGTCTTCTTATTTGTAATAAGAAATTATTTCCAGCCTCACAGGGCTTTCTATCTTCACAGTAACATCAACAGCACCAATAGGTTGATCTGTTCTATTTACTGCCACTTCCTGGGCTCTACCTACTCTGTCGTCTTTCCCTTTGTCACCTTTTCCCTGCCATAACAGAACATAAGAGAGTGATTTCCATACTGACAGAGAAAAAAGACTATGGAAGCATGATAAAAATACAGATCCTGAGTCATATCCTCATATCCTGCTTCAGCCGATCTGGAGCGGACCCAGGGGTTTGCATTTTCACCAATAAGACGAAATACTTGTCATGCAGGAGAATCAGGAACCGGGGTTTGGTAACACTGGCATAAGCAATAGTTTCTAATATACCAAGAAGTGTAGCAGACAAAGTGTTGTTTCCACCAAAAGACTTTTATGTAAACATGTTGTAGATAGAGAAAATGACTCCAGATGGAAAAATAATTGATTTAGCCACTAAAATTCAGTCTCTCTGCTTCCTCCCTTCTCCTCTAAGTCTACCTTCTCTTTCTCTTCCTTCTTTCAGAGCCTCCCCAAAGTCACAGCTGTTTGGGAAGCTAATTTAGCAATCAAAGAAGATGCCATCACTTCAATTATTCAGTTTTGGTGCCAGTACATATTTAACCAAAGTTCATGCCAAAACATAGCATTGGATTTTTAAGTAAATGAACAGGTAAAATCTCCAATTAAAAAAAAAATTGCATCTCCTATATTTCATTTTTCAGCTCACTTGATGCTTCGTAAGGAAGATTTGTACATCACCACTGCACAGATTTAACATTCTTAAGTTTAATGAGTGGGAGGAAAATATTTCACTGTGTAAGCCAGAATGATCACTTGTCGGAAAAGAGAAGTAGGATTCCTGAAAACTCTGTGCTCCTAATAGGAGTGTGGTTCAGGGCCAAAGGATGAATAGCGCTTCCAAGAAAATCAATTAGCAGCAGGCCAAGTCAGAATGGCGTTAGAGAAGGAAAACAGTCGCAAACACAGAGACTTACACAGTAGCCTGAGAAGTTTTGAGGACAGTTTGTGTACCTACATAAAATATATGTAGATGTGATGAGAACTCCCAGGCAAAATACTTAATTCACTGGACTAGAGAGAAGATGGTGGGTACTAATAAATAAGAGAGAGAGAAACTTTTTTTTTTTGAGCAATAAAAATTGATAGTTCACGAGAGGTGCTGTGAGAACATACCACAGACTGGGTGTTTTAAACAATAAATATCTATTTTTTCCAGTTTTGGAAGCTAGAATTCACACACACACACACACACACACACACAATGGTGTCAGCAGGGTAATTTCATCTGAGGCCTCTTTTCTTGGTTTGTTGATGATCATAGCCTTGTCTTCACATCATCTTCTCTGTGAGTGCCTGTGTCCTAATCTCTTCTTTTAACGACACAGATCATATCAGATTATGGCCCACTCTAATAACCTTGTTTTAATACAATTACCTCTTTAAAGACCTTATCTCCAAATTTGGGTATATTCTGGGATTAGGATTTTAACATATGGATTTATGAATTTTGGGGTGGGAGGACACAGTTCAGCACAGAGGTGTCTTTTAGTATCATCAAAATATGCTCTAGCTATGTAAAAATAGCCAGGAAATTGGGGTCTTTGATAGTTTCTTACACTTCAGTCCTAGAATATCAAAATACTTATCAGAATTACTTCAGTTGTAGTTTTCTCCTGCTCCTTCCCACTCCTGTCCCTTTGTCCAACAGAAATCTTGGTATAGTAGCAGTTTGGCTCCCACAGATAGATTTCAGGGCAGGGATAGCACACAAGAGCTAATTTACTGCAGCCAAGCATTAGACAGCCCAGCAATGCTAGTAGATTAATTTCTTGCCAACAAACTCATGGAGGTGCTGTCACGATGACTTGTCTTATGGGGCATGACAAAAGTTCATGGTTATGTACACTGTGCTATTCACACAGTGAGGGGGAGAAGAAAGGAGAGTGTATACTATATAGTCTCTGCAAAGATGCCTGGAGATTCTCACTGAGCCTTTCTCCTGTGCTAGGTAATGTGTTAAGTTTGGACATAAAAGTATCCAATTTAGCCAATGCAAAAACCTCATAAAGTTGATAATTTTTATCACCACTTTACAGATAAACTCATGGGTTAGTAATGCTTCCAAGGTCATATAGATTTGTTAAAGTATAATAACATACGATAAACTGTACATATCCAAAGTGTACAATCTAATATGTTTTGACATGTGTGTACATCTGTGAAACTACTAGCACAATCAAGGTGCTAAACAGATTCATAACCCCCAGAAGTTCCTTCATACTCCTTTGTAATCCCTCCTTCCTCACTCTTCCCAACCACCACCCCTTGACCTATCCCCAGGCAACTACTGACTTGTGCTCTGTCACTAGACATTACCATGCCTTTTCTAGAATTGTTTTCAAATGGAATCATACAATATGTATTGTTTTTTATATTGTTTGGCTTCTTTCACTCAACATATTTTGAAATTAATTCATTTTATACCATTATTAATAGTTTTTTTTTGTATCTCAGTGTAGTGTTTTACCACAATTTGTTTACTCACCTCTTGATGGACACTTGGGTTGTTTCCAGGTTTTGATTGTTACAAATAAAGCTAGTATAAACATTTTTTATACAAGTGTTTGTGGACATATGATTGAGAAAACACTTAGAGGTAGAATGGCCGGATTTGCTTTTTCAAACTGATCTGACTACTTCTGCATTTAATTGGAGTGTTTAGACCATTTATACTTAATATAAGTATGGATATGGTTAGGTTCAAGTCTATGATCTTGCTATTTGTTTTATACTTGTCTCATCTGAAATTCACTCTTTTCTCTCTCTCTCTTTTTTTTTTCTTTTGAATTAAATGTCTTAGGACTTAATTTTATCTCCTTATTACCCATATCAGGATAATAGTGAGGCTTACTTCACTTGTTTCCCATCTATCTTT
The DNA here is from genome assembly GCF_964146895.1 of Miniopterus schreibersii. Lineage (NCBI taxonomy): Eukaryota > Metazoa > Chordata > Mammalia > Chiroptera > Miniopteridae > Miniopterus > Miniopterus schreibersii. Next base: position 60,425,969 of record NC_138106.1, on the reverse strand, counting down.
TGTTGCCTGGTGTTCAGTGTCATGAAAACCATTGATTTCATATGTTTTGTCTGGTTTTAATGGTTTATTCAGGGAGAGGAGTAAATCTAGTTCTTGTTACTCTGTCTCTGCTGGAAACTTATGTCTACATGTTATGTAGATTTTAATAGCAGATAAGAACTGGACACCAAATCTCCCTTTTCCACTACATAATATTGGTAATCACCATCAGAGCAAAGGAGCTTAGAGTACAAATCTACTGTCTCTCAGGTAATTTTTTTGTGACTTTTATTCCCCCCCCCCAAAAAAAACAGCTCTTGGAGTTTCTTATTGTTGTCTGTATAAATATATATGTCAACATACAGTCTTCTTTTTTCCTATCTTTTCTGTTTAAAAAACAGCCCTGATTGAAAGTTGAATGTGATTAATAAATAAGTGATAGGTGCTTGTTAGGAATTCATGTCATTTTATGGCTCTCTTAAGGGTCCAATTAATCAAACAAATGCTAGACATTTTTTATATATTATGATAAAATGGAGGAATCCAAATAATTTTCTACAGAAGAAATCTATGTGAGAAATTGACTAAAAATTATGATTTATCAAACACACACTGGCTGCAGAAACATGCATAACAAACCAGAATTTATTATATAAGCATTAGGATTGTTTCTCAAATTTAGATATAATTTTTATCTGACAGACTCAAAAATTTATTTTGAAAGGGTCATTACATTGTTGCTTTTTGCTGAAGCATGAACTCTGCTGCTCCTTTTCCAAGGAGAAAGACATACACATATTAAGAATCCTCTCAATTTTGATTTCTATAAACCTCTTTAAATGAATTTTAAGAAATGGTAAGTTTCTCTATTTCCATGGGAACCCCAGCAACAGATACATCTGAGCACAGGCTACCATCTGTAGCCACACATGCATTTTACATGGCCATAAAGCTGGAAAGCATTTAAAAATAGCATTACTTCTCTAAGGACATCATGAGACTACAGATAAGCTGGATGTTATGGTCATCACTGATTTCTTTGCAGAGGTTGCTATGGACTTATCTTTGGAAAATAATGTATCTTTATCTCCATTAGAGTAAATGAAGCATTTAGTTTAGAAAAACAAAGAACAAAAATAAAACAAAATGTGCAAATACTCACTGAACAAACTATGTAAAGGGCTTACATGATCACAATACAGTTATATTGTGAGAGTAGTTTGTAATGGGAGGTAGAAGAATTTAGTCAAATATCTGTTGATCACTTACTAGCTTACAATCTTGGGCAATCACTAAGTGCCTTTGAACTTCAAAGGTGATAAGAAGATAAAATGAAATAATAGATATACAGTAACTCTGAAAACTATTTATCATGACAGAAGGGAAAGGGAATTTATTAGAAATCACCTTCTTTTCCGCTTCAGTTATAGCAATTATATGGTTAAAATATGACTCACTCCACAGAAGTCTTCCTATCCATCACCCCCATAAGTTTTCTATTCTTCAGCCCTAATTTAGTGTGTGCGTGTATTTCTTTATAAATAAAAAGATGTATTGATCAAATGATGGTGGACTTTGACTAAAGTTGTTTCTGGGGAAAAAATCTTTTCAACTTGACCTTGTTCTTATTGACCATGTGTATTTCTCCCTCCTTGTTTTTCTAGCTGTTGTTCTGACTTTGTAACACTCTCTACTGTCCCCACTTTTCTGCTCCCGTTATACAGTTTTAACCTAGCCTACAAAACTGAAATTCTACCTCTTGGGTGAAGATGGTTTTTACATTTCTTGTTAATGATAAGCTTTCCCTTTGAATCCCTTAGCGTCCATGAAACCCAGTTTTACACATAGTATTTACTTAAGTCTTGTTCCCCCTCTCCAACTAGATTGCACAGACAATTCTCCTGGGAAGTGTATAAATGTATCAGCCACTGGAAAACTCCTCTCAGAAGCCCTGTAGATGCTTAAACTTAATAAGAACACATAAAATCTCCAAATCTATTTTTCTTCTTTATTCCCTCTCAGTGAATAGTACACATGTCCAGCTAGTTTTGCAAACCAAGAGACCTCAGAGACACGCTTGGTGTCTTCATTATTTTACCTCTCCTTGTGAAGATAAAGGTTGATGTTTATTAGCATGGCATGCAAATCTATGGTCTGACCTCTGCTTCTCTCCACAAATCACTCTTCACTCCACATTCCTTCTACCCACTGCTGTACCAGTGTTCTGCTCTTTTTTTTTTTTTTAATATATCTTTATTGATTTCAGAGAGAGGAAGGGAGAGTGAGAGAGAGAACCGTCAATGATGAGAGAGTCGTCATTGATCGGCTGCCTCCTGCACGCCCCCGACTGGGGATCGAACCCCGATCTCCTGGATCCTACGTCGATGCTCAACCGCTGAGCCACGCCCGGCCCGGGCCAATGTTCTGCTCTTGAGGATTAAACTTCTCAAAATATTTTTCTTCCTTCTCATCTTTACTTTTTCATCTCTCACTCACACATCTTTGTGCTCCAAACTGATTTCCACATCCAAGATACAACCGAAGCAGCCTTTGACAAGACATAACTGCCGTTTTAGTTGATCGAGCAGAATCTTGTTAGTTCTAAATCTCGTTTGTTTTCTCAGCAGATTCAAAGGATCACTGCCCTTTTTGAAACATGACCTGACTCTGACCTCCATGATAATACTTGGGCCTAGATTTCCTTATACCTCACTGATTGTTCCTTGCCTATTTCTCCTTTCAACTCATCTTGCTTGAAGTGCTGAAGATTCTCAAGGCTCCTTTCAAGGACCTCTTTTCTCTTTATCCAACATTTTTTCCCCTAGGTGATTTAATCCGTTTCCTTTTATAACCTTTTTCTCATTTTTCCTTTAGTGACTCCCAAGTTTATTTTTTCAGGATACAATCTTCTTTGGGTTCCTAGCCCTCACATCCAAAAAGCCTACTCAGTATTCTTACTTGAATATCTCATAGGCAGCTCAACTTACTACCTGCAACTCAAATCATTGCTTTTCCTCCAAAGCTTCTCTATTCTAGTGTTCCTCATTTCAGGAAATGATGAACGACCTGTTTACTGAAGCCAAACCTGAGAATAAATACTGAACACTTCCATCTTTCTCACTCAGATCTAATCAACCACTAAGAACTGTTCATGAACCCTTCTCTCTATATATATTTAATTTTCCCACTTATTTCCAACTCTGTAACCACCTTCCTGGTATAACATATTGCCTGACTTACTGGCATAGCCTTCTATATAGTATTGCGTATCCACCTTTGCTCAACTGCAATCTATTCACTACACTGTGACCAAGGGATCTTTCAAATTGCAAATTGAATCCTGTCGCTTCTTTAGTTAAAAATTCTTCTGTGACTTCCACGGTGCTCTTAGAATTATGCCGAAGCTTTAATATAACCTATGAGACGCTGTACTGAATGCTCAGTTTTTCTCTCCTTGTTTCCTCCTCTCTTAGCTAACTCCTGCTCATTCGAAATTAATCACCTTCTTTTGAAATTCCAGACTGGTGTAGCCACCTTTCCCAATTAGATGCCTTTAAAATACCTTGTATTTTTCCTTTTTTTTTTTTTGCATTTGTCATTGTTATAACAAATTATTGATTTCTGTAATTACTTGTCTAAGTTTTATTTGACATGATGTATTTTACATTTCATAAAGTCAGGGAATTTTTAGTTCACCAGCATTAATGAGGATGCTGGTCTACAGTCACTTCTCAATATACATTTATTGAATAGATGAATAAATATGTGGATGCATAAATCTTATCCCTTGCCATCCCCTACCTCTCACTCTCAAGCTCAGCTATGCATGTAAATTTGCCAGTTACAAACTAGAACATGTTTCCTCTAACCTTGGCACCCTTCCACAAACTATAATCTGTGCCTGGATGCTCCTGCTACGTTCACTGGCTGATTGATTTCATCTTTTAGCACTAAACCCAAGTGTCAACTCCATCAAAAAGGGTTTCACTGACCGTCCACCGGCTGGGTCCTGCGCGCGCCTCACCCGCAGCCCTCACGGTCCGATGAGCCTTTGCCAGCAGAGTACAGCAATGCCAACTTCTGCCCTGGCCGCTCATACTCTCTTTGTGCTTGGTTACTGTACTTTGTTTCCCTCCTGAGCTTTAAGTTTCTGGAGAGTGGACTAGTCTGTTTCAGACCTTCATCATCAGAGGCTAATACCGTGCCTGGCATTTAGACAATAACTAATCTATAACTATAATAATCAATAATTTTTGAGTATCAACTCCTTAATAGCAAGGACAATGTATTTGACATTTTAACATCTACCACTGTGTTTGGTGCAGTTCTAAATAAGAGATGTTCAGTTGATATGAAATGACTGATTATGTCTTTATTTCATTTAATACCTGTGACAGCTTCCCATTCTAACCCTTACACCCTGTACCTTCTCCTTTGTATCGCCCCTATACAGAATAAGGCTCGATGCAAGGAAAAGAATTTTCAGAAAGAAAAGTGCCAAGAATAAAAATAAATGAACTTCTAGTAATCTACTGATTTATGTTCTTAACACATTTTGTATTTTAAAAGTCTCAATGAAATATTAAAGCTACGCAGGCATTTGAGGTGCATTTATACACTTCATTCTACCTGAAAAGTACCATTTCTATCTAATAAACTTTTCATAAAAGTCAGTAACTTAAATACAGTACTAACTTTTAGAAATGTCTGTTCTTTTCTTGTCCATATATTTTCATGGAAAATCTTAGTTCTCTATATTAGTCTCCATTTTAACCCCCTTCCCATTTGAGGAAAAAAATAGCAATACACCTGGAGCGTGACATTTTAGCTATAAATTTACTGCCTGTATTTTGATTATGGGAATGATTACATGTGACTTAAAAGTCATTTGAATTATAGATCTTTGTAGGAATATATTTAAAATCTGTAGAAAACATCTTGAAAAAAGCATGTATTTGTAAACAGTATTTCTTCTCTTGCAATATATTATGACTACACATTATTTAGGTGTTTTGTCTTTTTTAAATACATCCCAGGTACATATTTCTTCCTTCATATTTCTGAGAGTTTTTAAAAGTTCCAAAAATCTTCTGAAAGATAACACACTGCTATATGTTCTGTTCTTGCCACTTATGATCTGTGTAACTTTGGTGACAATTTATGATGTCTAAGGAGATCTACTGTTTGAAAATAAAAACTGTTGATAATACAATTTTAAGTCCTCAAATGTTTGGTCAGACATGTAATTCTATAGCAAAACAGAAAAATTGCTTTCAAAATGATAGAATAATTGAGACGGATAGATTTCAGTAAGATCATTACCTAAAAATGCTATTTTATAATTTGCTCACTACTCACTCAGCTATGATATCGTAGGCATCTTTAAAGAAAGACAACTCATTTAAAATGTGGAACACAGCCTTCATTACTTCTTAAGTAACAACTTTGAAATATATTTAGACAGTTTGTATACAAAAGTAGTTCAAAATAATAATTTAAACACTAAAAAACTCCATGTCAGTTCTTTGCATGACTAACAAATAAATTAGATCCCACTTGGTATGAATATAAAGTGGTTGGAACCTTTCTAAACATTATCAAGGATTTTCCAATGAGGGCTCTGACCTTTATCCAACTGAAAAATGAAATCCCCAATGGTCAGAAGTGTTTTCATCTCCTGTTTCCTACCTCATACAAAAACCCAAATTGAATGCCTGTCCCAGATGGTCCATGCTATTATTTCATATAAAGCTAAAATTGTCAGCCCCATGTATATTTGGAGTAACTTCTGAATGAGTACAAATGGCCCAAATTAATGTGAAATATATCGGTTCATTGAAATATATTCCCTTTGAAGCATTTTCTTGGCTAGGGAAGCTGATGTTAAGTGGACCTGGCTATTTGATATTAGTAATGGCATTTTAATGTAGAATCAACCTCACACATAGGTCTCGAGGACCCTTAAGAAAGATTTTCATAAGACTAGAAATCTAAATGGATTGATAGGGTGAGAAAAGCATGCTCTCTTTTTCTCTCGCATTAGTAGCCCTTACTTTTGCCTTTCAGTTGCCCTGTCTGGAGATACCTGTAGTCCAAGAGCTAGAGTCCCTCTGGAAACCCATCTGTAATATACTGACCATAATGGCTTTAATTGGAAGAGTTGGAGATACTTATGTGGAATAGAGCTATTCATTTGGGCTGAAAAGATACGTCTCAGCATCAGGTGTTTTATTCTTTCTTGGTACCAATTTTAAGATCACTTAAAATACCTTGAGAATGATCAGCTTTAAAGAGTTCTACAAGGACAGTACCCTTTATTCTTAAGGAGTGAGACTTTACCATAAGGAATTCACATACCAATTTAGCACTTGGAATTATTTGACACTAAATAAGATTAGTTTATGTGCTGAGAAGATTATGTACTAAACCTGAATGCATAGATGTAAGTTGGAATGAGTACCAAATGAGTAGCCTGGTGAGACCAAGGTGAAGGCTTCTGCACAAGAAGTAGTATGTAGCCCTGGCCGCTGTGGCTCGGTTGGTTAGAGTGTTGTCCCATACGTTGAAGAGTCACAGGTTTGATTCCTGGTCAGGGCACGTACCCAGGTTTCAGGTTTAATTCTGGTCAGGGCTCATATAGGAGGCAACCAATCAACGTTTCTCTCTCTCCTCCTTTCTCTCTCTCTAGAATCAATTAAAAGGAAAAGAAAAAAAAAGAAGTAGTATGTAATAAAAATGAAGATGCATATTGGGACCTGGGCCTTCAGCTTCAGGGTATGGACTTTTGACTTTAATTTTTAGGTAAGGGAGAGAACTTTGGGTCAAGTAACATGATCAAAGCAGTCAAGTATTCCACAGCCCTCAGCAATCTTGAAGTTCGACAGTGGCTATCATGCTGTGAAGCAAGATGCTTTTAATTCTAACGGCTCTGGATACCTCATGAAAGCAATTCATAAGGCTGATCATTTCAAACTGATTTTAAAATTCAGAAGTGCCACCTTGGGATTCACAGCACTCCTTAAGTTTTCATCTCTAGTAAGATCCCAGCAGCTTCAGCTTTCTGAAATAAATGGACACTTGAGGTGAAAATGAATGGCAGTGGGAGAGTTCACACGTTACACAGCAGAAAAGGTTGGAAGGTGATAGCAAGAAGTCAAGGTTAAGGCACGTGGGCGCTGTAGACTGATTGACAATGAGAGAGGGAAGAAAAAAAACCCCATTTTGTAATGACATAAAGGGATATTAAGTAGAGGCCAGGGAGCTATTACTTCTTCCAGACAAGGGGAAAGAAGTAGGCTATAATGCTCACGTTCTGCAGTAGGGAATATTTAGGTCAAACAGAGAAAATTTCAACTTAAAGAACATTTAAACAAGTATTCACTGGAGGATTGAGAAGCCATCATCACACTACATTTTCAAGACAGAAACTTGGCATCCCTTCTCTAAGAAAGATTGAATGGTCCTCTACATGCTAAACGGACTCTGAGTGTCTTTGAAGAAAAAAGTACTCCTTTGATTATATTTTATGTCAGTGGGGTGGTGGAAGGAAGGAGGCACACACTAAATAAACCGCATTCTTAGGAGCTTGCTCACAAAGTGATTTAGGTTGTGCTATCACTAATTGCAACAATTCACAAGCAGGGACTGTGATATCACGGAGCTTTGGTTAGTAAGAAGAAAAAGTAGCACAAAGCCAGTGAAAACATTAAAAACTGAAAGAATATAAGGCCTACAGTTTTCAGCATCTGCTGATCCAATAGGTGCTGAGAGGTTCTTTTCATCCACCAGTGTGTTGCCTGAAACTCAGTACATAACTTGGGTATAAAAAAGGGATCCCTTTATTTTCCATCGCCACCTAATCCTGGACTTTGTATTTCAATGGGCTAGTGGAAAATGTTAACCTCAGTTCCTCTTGGGCTCTTTCTCTTCCCCTGGTTTGGGACCCAGCCCAGCATTTGAACTTTGCCTCTGGTTCTCGGTTATGGGTTCACACTGAGGGTTAGTCAGTGTCCCTTGTTCTGGTCTGCACATGTTGTTCCTGTCTGACTGACTCTTTCCAGTCAAGAGATTTCAGGCTACTCCTACTACCAGAGGAGAGAGGAAGCAGAGAGAGAGAGTGCGGATGCCAGTCCAAGTGCGTGGACTCTGTGCAGCCCCTGCGATAGGATTACAGCCTTGCTGGGAACCTGAAAGAAGGGCAAGGTGGCTAGAACCCAGAGAATAAGGGGAGAGGGGCTGAATCACTGACAGACCTGCCCCCGGGCCTGACTGCTGACCCTTCTCAATAATTCCTCCTGCTAGTTACACTGCTAGGAAATAGGACGTGGTCCTGAACTTCAGAGAACCATAGCCCAACAGAATTAGCTTCTGTGTATAATGAGACAGGTTAAGGCCCCACTTACCCTTTGCTTCTACAAGACATTTTTTTCCCCCAAGACTCCTTCTCTTTAGTTCCTACATAACCTTTAATGTATTTTTCTGAGGGTTTAGATGTACCACACAGCTTCTCAGAATCAATAGAATGGAGAACCATTCTAGTTGAATGGAAGGAAGGGAAAGGGAGAAATATATTAAGGAAAAAAGTCAGCAGTAATTGAGTGTCAGCATGTGCCAGGCACTGTGCTATGAATTCAGATAATTTGCCATTGCTGGGGGTTTCTCATAGTCTTATGGGAGAATTTATAGAAGAAAAAAGGCAATTACTAGGGAATAAAGTTATATTCAGAGTACATTTTTGTAGGCTCATTTAGATTTACTCAGACTATTAGAAAGTCCTCAGATCTTGTTTTCACAGAATCATAAATCCCAAATGGAAATTAATCTCAGAAGTCATTTGGTCTACTCCTTATGTGATATCCAAATGCCATCAAGTATCATCCCATAAGTGATTATACAATTATTGCTTGAAGATTTTCAGTTTGGGGTAAATGTATTCAAATTTTTAATAGTTTTATTTCTTAGAAGTGTTTTTCAAAAAATAATTGTACTTTTTTTTTTTTAATATATCTTTATTGATTTCAGAGAGAGGAAGGAAGAGGAGAGAGAGATAGAAACATCAATGATGAGCCCAGCCAGGCATGGCTAAGCGGTTGAGCATCGACCTAGGATCCAGGAGATCGTGGTTCGATTCCTGGTCAGGGCACACGCCTGGGTTGCGTGCTGTAGCCGATCAATGACTCTGTCATCATTGATGTTTCTATCTCTCTCTCTTCCTCTCTCTGAAATCAATAAAGATATATTTAAAAAACAAAACAAAAACAAAACATCAATGATGATAGAATCATGGATTGGCTGCCTTCTGCGCTCCTCCAATTGGGGATCAAGCCCGGAACCCGGGCATGTGCCCTGACCAGGAATCGAACCCCGATCTCCTGGATCCTAGGTTGATCCTCAACCACTGAGCCACGCCCGGCCAGGCAAAAAATTGTACTTTTTATAATTCTACTCACTGACCCTTACTCTGTCCTTTGGAGCCAGGCAAAATTAGTCTAATCACTCTGACACTGTAGAAGTCTGATAATTAATTATGGAGTCATATTTGACATTAACATATTTCTCAAGAATTGGGTGCTTAACTAGATGGCTCCCAAAGCAGGGATTTATCACGATGATTTGCTTAGTAATGCCTCATAGTTAATGTTTAGGAAATTGAAGTTTATTATTCTTTTTTGCATTTTATTACATCAATATAAAACACATTATTATAAATGCTCTAAATTAATATTAACATATTCAGATGTGATGGAACAGCTTTATTTGTAGCCAAATTCACCATCATATTTATAGTATTTTTGTTTTTCAAAACCCAAGCATATTTTGTTCACCAAATTAGAAGATATAAAAACTCTAATATATATTGTTTTTAATTTAAAAAGAGAAAATGCACTAAGCTGTTGCATTAAAAAAAAAAGACGCTAAAGAAAGGAATAACTGAGCTGCTAAGTCAGGGACCCTAAAGGTGGTGATAAACCTCGTGTGGTTATCAGGGCATAGTCACAAGGTATAGGGTACGGCCCTTAAATTTGCTGTCCCAGAATCTCAAACTTGTTAGTTAACCCAAAACTGAATTGCTCCTGGAAATGAACTTTCATTAACCAAACTCTCAATGTGAGCAATGGTACGTGTTTCAGAGACCATAGCTCAGGAGAATCTGTTTCTAGGAAAGAAGAGATAGGATAAGCAGTCCTTCACTCCTTGCTTTTCCATGATACGTTTTTAAAAAGATTTTCAAATTAATTTTTAGAGAGAGAGGAAGGGAGAGGGAGAGAAAGAAACATCGATGTGAGAGGGAAATGATTATCCATTGCCTCATGCACGTCCCCAACTGGGGATCGGGCCTGCAACCCCGGCATGGGCCCTGACGGAATCAAACTGGCAACTCTTCAGTGCACAGGACAACACACACCAACTGAGCCTCATAGGCCAGGGTGAGACGTTTTAAAAAAAATTCCCAAGCACCGCTTTTTCTACTTGACTTCCTGCACAACACTTAAGGTATTGTTTAAGGGCCTAGGTGTTACCACATACCTCCTGAGTCAATGTAACAGAGATCTAGCTTCTCGCTAAATGGCAGAAAAGGAAAGGGAAATATCTTTAGATTTTTTGTAACGTTAGAGAACCTCAATGCCTAAGGTCCAGGGTACTGCATTTTCTCTTTCAGGGCACACAGAAAGTCAAAAACAAAAACCAGAAAAACAAAACAAAACACAAAATGCACAAAAAAAGGAATACAGCTTTTTCAGGAAAGTTATTTATTCATGGTTTTACCAGGTATTGGCTAAAAACTAGGATTAACCCTGATTCTTTTTGTTATTTTTAAATTATTCCTCTCTAGTGTCTTATGTCTGACAGATATATTGACCCCCTTTTCTGTACAGTACTGGATATACGTCAATACATTATTACTGTTCAAGAATTTATTTATTTATTTTATGGGGACCACCTCCCTACTTTAATTTGACATCGTATTAAGCAGGTAACAACACAGTTTCCTTCTCTAATGTTTAAATTGTAGCCTTGAAAATATATTTTGGTCACCTTAATTAGATTGCGACACTCCGTTTCTATTAGCCACAAGATGATTTGCTGGTTTTGCAAATGGCTTGCTGAGTCTCATTAATATCCCTTTCAGATACTATCTTATAGATGACTGAACTTATCCATTTTATATTGATTTTATTAGGTTGTATTTCAAAGAGTGAGCTTTCTGACCTGATCTTGTCACTAAGTTAAATTTATGATCTTGTCACTACACTAAATATATGATTACACTAAATTAAATATATGATTTCTTTCTGGAAATTCTAGGAAGAATCAGCAACAGTCATTAACAAAACTCTAGATGATCATTGGAAAACTTTTGAAGTCAGTGAAATTTATATTTAGGCTCATCAGGCTTAGCATTCCAGCCTTTATATTTGTTCTTGAAAACTCATCAAAGATTAACGTAATTATTCACCTTGAGATTCACATAACACATGAAATAGTAATAACCATTTTAAAAGCTGCATATTTAAGATTACCATGTGATTTTCTGTATATTACTTTCTTTAATCCTCATAGCACTGGCAGGCAATCATATTTAGGAACTTTTTATGTTTTCATTAGAGCAGTAGTTCTTGGAATGTGGTCCCTATACCAGAGCATCCATCACCTGGGAGCTTGACAGAAATGAAAAATTTTGGTGTTGTCCAGATGTACTGAATCAGAAACCATTTTTTATGTTTGTTTTGATTTCAAAATGCTTTTCCTCACCATGAGGTATTCAACTCTCTTGGGCACAGGGGTAGGAGGTCCCCCACCTATTTCCCTTCCCACGTGTAGAGGACATCTGTTGTAGTTGCTACTCAGCACCTACTTTCCTTGACTTCCTTCTGTGGGACACCCCATTCTCGTTTGCTTTGAGTGAACAGCATTCCACAACACTAGCCCTCACTGGCTTGGAGATGAGCATTTATCTAGCCTAAGCTAAATTAGCCTACTTACATTCCCATAACACAGTGATTGGTACATGGATGGGGCATATGGCCAAATAAAATCCAATGCACAAAGCATTTTGGTGTATTATACTCCTAAACATATATACTAAGTTTATTTTCTCACAGATACACAAGGAGCCATGGATAATGATGTTTACAGTAGCAATGTCTGCTTTATTTACTGATGTGTCTCATGTGACTAATACAGTGCCTGGTGCATTATAGGGCTCCATCACATTGTGAATCAATAAGTGGTTCGCACTGTAGGGATTGGGGGCAGCATAAATGTCTGTCACCGAGAGAGGGGAAATATGGTAAATGCATATTGCGGGGTATTATATAGCAAATAGAGTCAATAGATTAAATGTGCAATAGTAATATAATTGGAATTTAAAAGTATTTGCTTAGTGAAAAAGTAGGGTATATAACATCAACTTAGGTAAGTTAAAATACAATTACACAGAAGGGTACACATTTTTCAAAAAATGTAATAAAATAAAAAGGTATACATTAAACAAATTACAATGGTTTTCATGAGGAAAGCAGAATGGGACTAGCACAGTGATAGGAATACATAGATAAGTGCTTACATATATGCTTAAAGCAAGCTGCCTTGCAAGGTCCAGTGCTGATGTGTCATGCACTGAAAGGAGCAGTTGACTCAACCCTGGGCACATGACTTAAAAATAAAGTTGCTGAAAATTCTGAGAAAGGGAGTCTCCTTTTTCTTCTGCATGAAATGCAGGTAGGTTATAGCCCCAGGAGCTATATGGAAAGAGAAAAACTGGAACCTGATTACATCACTGAAAGACCTTGGATCTAGCCTTGCCTGGAATGTGTTTACAAGCTGGGTGTGTTTAGTTACCACTCCTCACCCCCATCCCCAATTTGTCTTTTTGTTCTTATTGTTTAAGATCATTAGAATTCATGTTTTCTTTCACCCATAACCAAGAAAATCCTAACTGGCATATCATCTTGTTCTTTGCTTCTCCTAACTAACTTGTGAAATATCTAATCTGTGTTTGCTGTCTCCAACTCACCACAAACATACTCTTGCACGTGGTTGAGCCATGTGACATCCCTCACCTCTCTACTGGCATTGCTTTTATTATTACCAAGAATCCCAATTGGCACATATGTTTGACAGCTTCTTAAAATGCTCTCCTCCTGCTATTTTATAGTTTGTTCATCTTCAGACTTATTCTTTTTTCCCCCACAAGGTACAAGTTTGTGCTGGTACCCATATGTTTACAATTATACACTATTATAAATTGAGTCCAAACTTTATACTCTTTCCCAAAAGAAAAACAAAATAATGAATATAAAAAGGGAATGGATGTCAAGTCATAAGGAATGTTACATAATACAAATTGCAAAACCACAATGTAGTTATTAGAAATTATGATCTTCATGAGATGAGTGTGTATTCATCCAAAGAGCTACATACTTGCAAAGCAGAGTCTGAAGCAGCTGGATTAAATAATGAGAGTTCTTTAAAAATAAAATTTTTTTAGAAAACATAGCTTTCTGTAAATTTTGCAAAAGTTAGTACAGTCTACATAATTTTACACATGTATCTAAAAATCTAAATTAAGCACAGCTGACCAGGGAAATTCGAAATTTAGCTCTCTGAAATAAAATTTAGAAGATAGTCTGTAGGCTTCAGACATATAGGGTAGTAGGGTTTCCGGACCTATGAAGCAGTTTGAATATTTCTGAGTATTGAAATCACTAATCCAACGTCACATACTCAGACTTTAATAAATAAATTTATTTTGGATTCTCCTTAAAAAAAACCACAATTTTTAGTTCATGGTGGCTGAATATAAATTTCTAACCAACTGTGTGTCACTGGTCCTGTGAATCAGAGCTGATGCTCCAACCAGTCAGAACACACTGCCCTGGAGACAGTGGGAATGGCCTTACTGGTGCTGGCTGATATCAGCCTGGGTGGGAGGTATCCTTATTATTACTTGTAAAATTAATCTCTGAGTTACTCTATTGGCCTTCTGTGAATTACATTTTTTCCCTCAACTAAATTATCCAGTGAAATAAATGACTTTGACATCATTTCAAAGTTAAATCCTCCCAATCTATACTTTTATTCCTGACTTCTCTTGAATTCCAAGCCTGACAAAAGACTAAGATTGGACACGTTAACTCAGCGTACACTGACAATCTCTCCCATACTGAGTTGCCTCTCTGGTAATGGGATTACCAGAGACCCAGTTTCAAAAGCTATAAATACTAATCATTTTTCATTCTTTTCTTTAACCATTTACACCCCTCCTACCTGAGCAAATGTACCAGTAGCCAATTCTGAAGATTAAACTCTATTTTATTTTTTATGAATATGTCTTTGTGTATTCCTCACTGCATTTATACCAATTCAAGCCTCCCAATTTTCTGTCTAGATTATTGCATTAGTCATCTAACAGCCTCTCCCTGCCTCTAATTTCTTGACTTTCTAATTCACCCTTTGCTTTGCTACTGGGATATTTTTTCCTAAATCACAGGTTGGGTCATGCCACTTGTCACTTGTATTCTCAAGTATATTCAGTGGTTTCCTGCTGTCTGCAGAAGTCTGTACACTCTCAGGTAGTATTCCAAACATTTCCTGAAATGGCCATAAAGAAAACTCATCTTCTACTGAATCCTTTCATGAATTTTAGAATTTAGTCAAACCAGGTTTATTGTCATCCTGGAAGAGATAATGAAATTCCAAGACTATGACTTTTTTCAAAATACCATTTCTTGAGCCTGTATTGTTCTACCCTTTATTTATAGAACTCTTCCCCCCACCCACTTATATTTTCATATCCAATTCAAGTTTGCTGTTTCCTTTATGGTTTCTCCAAACCATCTGGTCACAATGAATAACGTCTTCCCTTACAATCCTATAGCACATCTGTTCTGCTCCCCTTAGCACTTATTTGAATTGACCTAGTAATGTGACTTTTCCCCTTACAAGTCTCCTCACCCCTACACCATGGGAACCAGAATCTAAGGAACTTTATGATAAAGAGTTTATCTTACACATCTTTGGGACCCAATTCCAAGAGAAATAGGTGGCAAATAGATGGCTAATAAATATTTGATTTAAATTAACATTTATACACGTTTGTAAAACTTTTCTGGATCATGAACCCATTGAGAATATGAGTAAAAGTACATTCCCTAAAAACAAATGAAAACAAGCACCATCAACAAAACCCAATATAGACATACACGCAGAATTTTGCATATAACTTAATGAGATTTGTGGTTCACTCTTGGACTGGCATACTCAACATTTATTCCCAACTCATCCCAGTGTACAGAGTATAAAAAGTTTAAAATTACTTTGTGGGCACCTTTGAAACTTTCATTTCCAACTTTGGGATCCAGTTTTTCAAAATATCCTACCCATTCCCCTGCCTGTTCTACTCATCCTCAGATGCTGTAGCCACTCCTGGCATTGCTTGAAGATTTAAGCTCCTGACTTCTTTGTCATTCCTTCTAACACATTCCATTTTATAACTCATAAGGATTTCAATATCTATGTAGATAATCCTCTTATATGTTTGGTTTTACTGCTTCTCGATCTATCCTCCAATGATTTTCTTCTTGGCCTTGCTCCAAGCCCCTATTATTAAGATTATACACCAGATTATTTCACTATTCAAAATTGCACTAACTCTGTGTTCTCAATTTCAAATACCTCACTCTATCAACTACCTTCCATGTTTCTAACACATTGCTTCTATTATCCCAATTGCAAGAATGATATGTGACTAGAACATAAAATTTAATCATATTATCAATTTACTATTATTATTGCATGGTTCATCTTTCTGAGCATACTGGTACTTATGACTTCAACTGTGTTGCTTCTCTCTTCCTCTTTCACATTCACTTGGAAAAGTACTAGTGCTGATTAAATCCAACTCTCTTCATACTTTGCCAGTACCTGAGCAGTAAAAATGGTTACAGAAAATCAAACAACCATACTGATCCATCTTACTTAAATTCATGACCATTAACCTCAACTGCACTCTTTGTTCTGCCTTGGAATTCTACATTTCACCATTCTATTCACTGTTCTCCTTACCTAGATGAATGTTACATACCATTTTTTTCTCATAACTCAAAAACAACACCTTTACCCCTCCCATCTTCACTCTTAGTTCACTGAGAAAATATAAGCAATCAAACAAGATTTTGCAAACACCACCACTATTTACTCTTCTTGTCTCCTGTTAGTTTGAATGCATTTCACTTGTGTTCAATGACCTTTTGACTTCTCAATGATATCCCCCCCCCCTTATCAATGGCATCATCAAATTTTCAGCCTTTAATGAGTCATTACATCAGAATATAAACATACTACAATATCTCTTATTCTAAAAGGTCCTTTGACCCATATCCCTTTCAGCTACAGCCCCTTGAATGACTGGTCTAAATTTATTGCCTCCTGTTTTCTTTCCTTTCATTCTCCGTTGATCCCATCCAATCAAGTTTTTCATTCTTGTAATTCTCCTGACTCAGTTGTCAAGATCACCGGTGATTTCAACAGAGCTGCATCTAATGGTCAGTTCCTTGTTCTTGTGCTATTTGGCCTGACAACAACACTTGATACAGCATATTATTTCTTTTTGAAACATGTTCTTTACTTAGGTTATGGACAATTACTCACTCTGGATGTTGTTCTTAGTCTCAATTGATAGATTATTCTCCATTTCCATAATGCTAAACCTTACAGTATCTTGGAGTTCAATCCTTGGATCTCTTCTCTACTCTATGTACATGTATTTTTAGGTAACATTATCTAGTGCATGGCTTTAAAAACTTTCTGTATGTTGATAAGTCCCAAATTTATATTTCTGGCTATCTCCCTTGAACTCCAAATATACATCCAATCACTAACTCAACATCTTTACTGGATGTCTGTTAAGCTTTTCAAATTTAACATGTCAAAATGAAACTCAATATTTCCTCTACTCCAGACCTGTCCTGCTGCTTGTATTCATCATTGCAATTAATGGCAATTTCATTCTCTTAGTTTGTCAGGTTAAAAATGTCGGTGTCATCCTTGACAGATTTTTTTACTTTTGACGGCAAATCCTATAAACTCTATAACTTCAAAATACATCCAGAAACTGATAACCTTACTACTTTTATCACCACTATCCTGGTCCCATGCGTCCTAACTTCTTGACTGGATTACCCTGGCTTCTTCACTTGTTTCTGTGTTCCTCTGCCAACCCTACCACTCTCTTCTCCATGTAGCCAGAATAAAATAATACAAAATTTTGTCGCATAATGTCACTCCTTTATGTAGTGTCTCCCAATATCTTTCTATAGCATGCAGAGAAGGGCTGAAGTTCTTAGAATGACTTAAACATCACTACCCAACCCAGACCACTCACACCACTCTAGCTTCATTCTCTTCCACTCACTTTTTTGCTCACCCCAACCCTCCCCAATGGGACTTAATTGCTATTTCTTGAATATAACAGGCTTCTTCCAGCCTCGGAGCCTTTGAGCACTTTCTTCTCTCTTCCTAGATTCCTTTTCTCAAGGATATTTTCATAGATTTTTTCCCTCACTTACTTCAAGTCTGCTGAAATGTTACCATAATTACCATACATCATTAGACTTCCCCTGATAGAGGCGCATTAAATAGTAATCCATTCTTTCTTTAACACTGCCCTTTCCCTTTATTCTATTTTAATTTTCTCAAAATCATTTATTGTCATATGGTATAGTATATAAAGAAATTTTTATTTATTTCCTGTCTCTATAAGGAAGATATTTGCTTGTATTGTTTTCAGCTGTATCCCCAGCACCTTAAGCAGGGTCTAAGTATATGGGAGATATTTAAGGAATGAATGAATGAATGAATGAATGAATGAATGAATGAATGAACAAATCAGGGAGATACAATATCCAAAATGTTTAATTAAAAAGTGTGTTATGTGAAGAGAGGGAGGAGGTGAAACACCCTCTTTTCTCTGATCCTCTGACCTGGATTGTGTAAGAGGTAATGTGGCTTTACACTCAGGAGCAACAGCATTCTGTCTTCAACCTTTTCTAGTAATGTACTTGTGAGATAGGATCCTAGACAGTGAGAATTTTCCTCAGAACTTAGTCTGAAGTTTGCTCTTGTATAATTTTGCATTCATCTAATTCCTTCTATTAAATTCATCCTGCTTGAATGAACTAGAATGGATTCTGTTGTCTATCTGGAGGTAAAATTTGACTGGTACAATAATTGCTTCAGGAAGTGTTTGCAGGTAATCAACATTCAAAAAAATACAAATCTCTTGGCTATGCAATCAGGGTCCAGTTATCATGAGAACATAGGTATGTCCCCATGACAACAGTGGTAAAACAGTTATTTAAATGATCTCTTGTGTTGATCCAGATTTAGTGACTGTTTGCATAGTCGGTTAATGCTTGTTCAAACATAAAAGTACTCTGTGGGTAGAATAGCTAACTCTAAGTGCACTGTGTAGAGCTTTGAATGCCTTGGAATATAAATGCACCAGAGAACCAAAGAATTTCTTTGACTGCTTTAAGATGATATCTTATCTCTTATATCAGCAGAGCTGAAGTACTAAAAAAATCAGAAGCCTTCTGATGTCCCAGTGTTACATAAACAAGCCAAAGATGGCCTCTGTATGTACTTGTTTAAAGCAGACAGTCCTGTTAGCTCAAAAGCACACCAATTTCAATTTTTTACAGGTCCAATTGTTTAAATCATGGCCCAAATAATATTTTTAGTGATTGAGAGCCTGCCTGCTTTCCATACTCCATGAAATCACACCCAACATCTGCTAGCCATAGATAAAATGAATCCTGTAGATATAAAAGATGGCAAGCTGATGCTGCCCTTTACAGCTCTCTGACCCAGCCTCCCAGATGGACTGTTCACTGACATTACCTAAAAAAGCAAGCCTCCCTCTTTGATCTCTCTCCCTTGGGAGTTTCCTTACCCTCCTCCCCTTCTAAATAGTAGTCCCTGTGCCATAGCCTCTGGATGATTTCAAGCTGAGAGGCACTTCTCCCACATGAAAATGTGTCAAAGTGTTGGCCAGATAAAGCTCATTGGGTGGTACTTCCATCTCATTGTCTTTTTAATTATTTTTTATCAGTGCCGAAATCTCTAAGACTCACTATATCAGAATAGCTAAATTGTAAGGTAGAAAGAATTCACAGCCACCCCAGGGTTCTTGAGTAAAAATGAAGGCAGTGTTTGGTAATAAAAAATACTTGGATTGTTGATCAATGACATTTGGTAAACTGAGTCACTGTGAATTCCTTGAACTCCTATCTCCAGTGCCAGCAAGAGCAACCTCTTTTTCTCTGGCTCATGTGTCTGGTTCTTTCTTGCATGATGACCAGTAAATGCCCCACATGGAAGAGTTATCTTGACAAGAGAATGCCAATTCTTCTCATGTCAATATTTCTGCTCCCTTTTTTTGGCTCAAGGCCCCTAAATAGAGACAGATTTCAATATGTTGCAGAGAGCCAATTATAAGACAAACCAGGATAAATAAGGCTAAAATGTGAAAATAATTATAAGATTGTGTTAATGTTTAGAGGGAAACTTTGGGGAATATTTATGAAAATAAACTCTGAGATTCTAGACAAGAAGGGGGAGGGTATCATTTTTAGAAAGGTTCAATATTATTAATATGGTTTTATATGACTAGAGCTTACTTAACTAGAGATTCTTTTTTTTTAAAAAAAAATCTTTATTGATTTCAGAGAGAGGGAGAGAGAGGGAGAAACATCAATGATGAGAGAGTCATCATTGATTGGCTGCCTTCTGCATGACCTTGACTGGTTATCGAGCCTGAACATGGGCCCTGACTGGGAATCGAACCTCGATCTCCTGCATCCTAGGTTGATGCTCAATTGCTGAGCCATCCCCTGCAGTGCTTAACTAGAGATTCTTGATTTAGAGTTTTAGTTTGAGCAATTGAGAGTGCTCCTAAATATTTTCTAGGTGAGTTGATTAAAATCTGGTCTCAATATTGACCTATGATAAATGAAATTGGGATGCTGAGATTTTTTTAGTATAATGTAGAAAAAAAAGTCAATATCTTAGGGAAACAGGATTGCCAAAATGGATTATTTTTATAGAAAACTGGCTCAGTCACCCCTTATTTCTGCATTCTTAGAAGGCCTAATTTATACTCCCTTTAACCAAGAATTGAGAAAAATGTCACTGTAGATAAATACATTAGCTAAACCCCTATAGTGTCTGTTCCCTGTAGTCCAGGAATGAAGGCGGGAAATGGTGACATGAAAAAAGACCTTCTGATTTCAATGGGATTATGAAATCTCTCGATGACAGAGGCAAAGTAGCAACACTTAATGAAAAGGGACAAGAATAATAGTTATTCTAATAGGCAGCCGAGGCAACATGGTAATAAAAGTGCTTTGATCTATAGTTATTTTTGGTGGTAACTAATTGTACATGGCATTTCTAGAACTCAAAGAGATGAGCAGTCCACTAATTCCCTCCTTGATCTGTATTACCAGAAGGAGAAAAATTTTACCTATGTTAGGGAGGTCAAAGCGGAAGGCTTTGCAACTGGAGAGATTGTCAGAAATACAGGTCTATGGTGATTCATGAACTGGGAAGAATTTCTTTGGCCAGATGAACAAAGGCTTGAAGAGAAGGTTATAAGATTGGTCGCAGTGAGCTTTGTGGAGAAGATATGTGAATGGATCTCTTGGAATGGGACTAGAATGGAAGATAATTTGTTGTAATTAATCACCAAATGGCCCACTCTTCTGAGCACTGTCATTCAGGTAGGCCATTGTGATCCACACTGCAGATCTCAGTGTCTTTCTAACCATTCTAGCTCATGTCCACTGGAAGCATGATCAAAGTGGACATAATGACAAGGATTCCACATTTTTTAAAATGATCTTTGTTGTTGAAAGTATTACCGATGTCCCTCTTTTTCCCTCCCACTGACTCTCTCCTTTCCTCTCCCACCCCCTCCCCAGGCCATCACCTCAGAATTATCTGTGTCCATGGGTTATGCATATATGCATATGAGTTCTTTGGTTAATCTCTTCCTGCTTTGTGTCCCTTCTCCCTCCCCCTTCCCTCTGAGATTCTGGTCTGTTGCATGCTTCCATGTCTCTGGATCTATTTTGCTTATCAGTTTATTCACTGAAGTTTCTATCTTATTACTTACATTGTGGTGTGTTAAATGCAGCATTAATAGGGACCAGTGGTGAGCTTCTGATAAAACAGCATATAGTAGGCTACTGACAGTCACCTGGGAGCAGGTGAACCCATTTCATTATATAAGGGGTAGACAATTTTCATTTTGGAATGGACTCATCCTGCATATGAATGGGATGATTAAATAGATCTGAATACTACTGAATACTATAAATAAACAGTATTTAATAAATAAACATTTAGTAAATTGCTACATGAAAATAATTTATGTCTCCCTACAAATCTAATGAGAATTATTGCATGGGTCTAAGCCATCACTATTTAACATCAAATCTAGTTCTAAGGACAGTTGAAAGCTGCTTGAAGCATTGGGAAGTGCTTGCTGAAGACTATTCCTTAATTCTTCTTAACAAAGTTGGCTATCTGTAATAGTCAGAATAGGATAAATGATACTGACATCAAAGGAAATCCCATATCTCAGTGCCTTAAAATAATAAAAGTTAATTTCTTAACCATGCTACTTGACAATTGTACATTGCCAGGTACTTATCATAGGAACTCAGGTATGCAGGGTTACCGAAGTGTCAACATCTTGAATCTTGCCTGTTGTGCCAGAGGGAAAAGACCACTCTGAAGCATCACACTATAGTCCAGAAGTGATTTCCCTCACTTTTGTTCACACTTCATTTGCCAGACAAGTTACATAGCCCCAGACAACCATAAATAGTTAGAAGTGTTATCTTGTAATAAAGTTGGTGCTAGGAGAACCAGAACAGTACTGTTGACTACCAAAGTATCTGTTCAGGAGTTCTGTCAAACTTTTCCCAAGGCATTAGTATTATTTTGGGAAGGTATTTAATAGATAGCTTAAAAATTTTTAGGCCTGATAAATTTTATCTTATATACTTCTAAAAATTTTCTTGGAGCTGTGCTGCCTTGTTTGACTCTCACACGCCACCCCCCTCTTTCCATTTTCCTTCCCCCCTTGTGTTGGGTAGGCATTCCAAGAATAACAAATGTCATGTGAAAGCATAAGCTGACTCAATATAGTCAAGGGAAATGGTTTTGTTGGGAAAAGGTCAAGGACTTAGAGAAGATGATTCTGCAATATACTTTGTTGAAAGATAAAAAGCATTGCCTAAATTTTAATTTTATTGCAGCTATCTCAAAGTACTTCAAGAATAATGAATTAAAAGATGTGGTAACAGAGTGACTGTGGAGGAAAATGTGGCCTCCATTATCCACTTAGCAATAGTTCAAACAGAGATGTGGATATTACAACCTGCTTTTGTAAATTGCACTATGAAATGCTACCCAGGCCACCTCAGTTATTTCAAAGTGCCACGAATCTCTTTGCTTCCATCTGACATCCAGATGGACAGGAAGGGCTGTATAGATGGAGTGGTAATGGAGGATTATTTTATAGTCTGTTCCTCCAAGGAGGGGATGGAGGAGAGAGAGACTTAAATACAATGCTGCCATAAATGCTAGAATGACTATGGTAATAAAGCAAGCTAGATTGAGGACATTTCACCTAAATGGAACCTCATAAATATTAATTTTCCTATTAATATTATTATTTAAAAAGTCTTCAACTTAACATTATATTTAATTGATGACTTAACTGGTATTTCTTGAGTGTTTGTTACATGCTTAGCCCATTGCAATGGTTAAACATATTTCATCTTAGAGTGGAAATTCTCCAAGAACTTCATCAAATCTAAGAACTTCACAGAAGAGCTGCAAAGATGATCACTATAGTGGGGAGTTGCATTTACAGTGTACTGTATTAGTATAACAAAGATAGAGACCAGGTATATGCTTTCACTACTAAGAAAAAAACCAGGATGGGAATTTAAAGAGGAATGCAAACCTGTACATGAGGCAGGTTTAAAGTGAATGGCATGATTCGTCCAACAAATCTTTTTTTTCTTTTTTTTAATATATCTTTATTGATTTCAGAGAGAGGAAGGGAAAAGGAGAGAGACAGAAACATCAATGATGAGAGAGTTGTCATTGATTGGCTGCCTCCTGCATGCTCTCAACTGGGGATCAAGCCCGCAACCCAAGCATGTGCCCCGACCAGGGATCCAACCACGATCTTCTGGATTCTAGGCTATGCTCAACAGCTGAGCCACGCTCGGCTGGGCTGTCCAACAAATCTTACAAGCAGTGAATTCTGAATGTTACAGTGGATTATTTCCCCCTGAACCTTTACACCACATGGAATCTTGAGGTCCCGAACCCTGACATGACTCAATCACACAACTTTAGATTTACATAGTATCTTTTAACTGATGAACTCAGAGCACATCCATTTTATTAATGTTTGCTTACAATATTCTGAAGAATCAAGGAGAAAATCTAACCATGTGAAAGACAGAGAAACTGGGACCAGATGAGAGATCATGAAAGCACCAACTGACCCTGAAATAGAATTACCTTCTGTCTTCCAGATTAGCTATCTTCCTGTAGATCACATTGTCTGTCCTAAGTGACTCACTCTATTGATAAACTGAAATAATGCTGAATCCCATACAATTATGCTAACCAAGCAAGATTTAATGACTGTGTGATACCATCCCTCTAGCAATGTGACGGGTGTGTCATTACCATTCTTTAGCAAATTACTGAGCCACAACTCAAAAAAAGTGTAACTCTAAATGCCATATTTTAAAGTTGATATTATGAATTCTGTAGTAAAATTTTCACTTTCTCCTTCCCAAGAAGAAAAGTTGCCGAAACAGTCTGTAGGCTAATTAAGAAAACAGTACTAATGAAAAAATCTGAAATTAAAGTTAAAGTCAAACTAATGCTCAAGCCAATAAGTAAAAGTGACTTCTAATTCATGTTGTTTTTGATGTATACTAAATATTGTCCTCTTTATGAAGGTAGAAAATTAGTTGCCCTTGGTAGACTTTGCATTGCTTTTATATAAGCTCCCTGTTTGATAATAAGAGATTGGAGCTTTTGAATCTTAACCCACATTAGGTCACAGGAACAAGCTCTGTGAAAGGCCTAACATTTCTTGGATTGTGCCTGATCATCAGGTAATATGTGTGGACACATTTGGATAGACTTCAATTATTAGTAGTTTGTGATTATGTTGTCAGGTGAATTATCATTAGGAAACATATGAAATTTCACCACTCAATGGTGGTCTTACTTCAATGACAAAAATCATTAAACTTGTAATGGCTTAGAAGGAATCTACATAGAAAAGAGGCACGCATTATCACAAATGGAGAATCCAGGCTTCAGCTCATGTCCGATGTATGATGGTGTATGAATACATATGTTATAATTAAAAACCAGCAGATGGTAAGTGCTTCAGAATGTGGGTGACTTCTATGAGCCTGTAGAAGTGAGTCTAAATAAGTGAGCTTTACACTTAAATTAATGAATGACTTTTAAACCTAAATTGGTAATTTTATATATTCATAGGAAGATTAAAAATTATCCATGTACTTCTAATGGTAGAAAAATGTATGAAAAGCTGGCATGGTGCAACAGAAAGAATACTGACATAGAAGAGAGAAAACCTGAATTCTAATTGGGCTGGACATGTAACTTTGGATTTTAATCATCATAGATATTTTCTTCACCTATAAAATGGTGATAACTAGTGTAACAGTTATGGTAAAAATAATAAATGTATAAAATGCTATGCAAACATAAAACATGGTTATATTAGTAAAGTTTACATGTGCTAATGAAATATTAGCATGCTTATTTTTCTTTGAATTACAATTACTATTTCTTTTCTGTTTTCAAAGATATTCTCCAAAAATAAAGAAAACATAGTTTTCCAAGAGTTGATGCATTTATATCCACATAGCTCAAAAGTCCCTGTCTGAAAGATATGCCTGTGGGTGAGTTAGTCGTACTTGCCAACATTTTCCATCTCAGACGAGGAAGTGTTACTACAAGTACCAGCAATCTCTGGCAAACGTACCAGTTTGCTACTTGGGGAAGAACACTATTTGGCACAGGTAAAATTTTGCATTTCTTATGCACACCATCTTACAGTGCTATGGGCATTCAGGACTTGTTCACAATAAGTATTTTTAAGTTTTTAATTGTAAATAAAATTCTCTGACTGATGAAGCAAGGTCCTGTAGTCATGTGATTTATGGGTCATGTCACTTATTCATAGACCTGGAAGTGACTGATTTATTCACCCAAGGAGTTGTTTCCAAGTCAGGCAACTGCTTTGAGAACATGACTGATTTATGATCTCAGGAAGTGGTGAATGGCTCAGGCACTTGATTTATAAGATGCATTTCTGACTTATAATTCCTCTAGCTGAGGCAGAAGTCAGTGCTTTCTAGTCAGGGTATAAATATCTGTTTTATTAATAAAACAAGACTGATTTATCTTACTTATTTGTATACACAGACTTTACATTTTAGCTATAGTCTTGCTCTAAATCCCTGCAATTCTCAAACGGGTCCCCTCTCTAAAGGATGGGTTGGCTAATTAGGGCTTATTTTAAGGGAGCATCTATGGCAGGCTGCACAACATTCCTTTAGAACATGCTCTGACCGAGGTGAGTTCTTCGCTTATTCTCTTTTCTTTTAGGGCTGAATACACAAGTCTTTGCTTGTCTTGTCTGTCACCTCTTATTCTCTGTTCTCATCATTTTTAAAAAATGCATACAATCACAGCTGGCACTTTGGGGCCTTGGCTGCCACTTCAGGAGCCAAAGCCTGGCTTCACTGTGGCCTTGTGACTGTCATTGCTGCGCATTAGGTTGCCTTAGGAGGGGAGGGGTCCAAGGCCGTGGAGGCACAGGGCTTGCAACCAATGCAGAGCAAGCTGAAAATGGAAGGCTCAGGGACAGAGCCAAGTGGCCTGGCTGCAGACAGACGCTCAACTTGCAGAGGGCAACAGGGACCTGGGCCAAGAGCTTAAAAGGAATTTTGTGTCCAAAATTCTTGGAACCGAGAGCATCTAAACTCATGACTAAGGCACAGCTTGTATAGCAGCTTAGAATTCATATGGTGATCAGATAATTAGAAGCTGGGTGTTGACGATTCTGAGAAATAATAAGTGACTAATATTTATTTATTTATTTATCGCATGCTGATCATATGCCAGGTGCTGTTGTAAGTGTTTTGTTACATAGATAAGCTCAATGCTCACAACCATCTTTTGAAGTAGATACTAATAACACCATTTTTCAGAGAAAGACAGAAACTCAAGAATGTTACATATCTTACCCATGATCACACAGAGAAAAAGAGATGGAGCCAGTAATCAAATGCAGCCTGTTCTCCATTGTCTGTCCTAAGCACAGAGAAGGTGGGAAGTTTGTCTCAAACCCAGAAAAGAGAAGTTGAAAGAAAAAAATGAGTGTGAAACTCTCAGAATATCAGAGTTTCAGCAAAATGTACTGC
This sequence comes from Miniopterus schreibersii, assembly GCF_964146895.1. NCBI lineage: Eukaryota > Metazoa > Chordata > Mammalia > Chiroptera > Miniopteridae > Miniopterus > Miniopterus schreibersii. The sequence continues at coordinate 60,399,423 of NC_138106.1, read as the reverse complement.
TGTTTAAGGTGGAGATTCATTCTTTGGGGGGGGGGGGGGGTAAAGAGCTTGAATTGTGCTCAAGATGACCAGTTAGAACTGGCAAACAACTGTAGTGTTAACTGAGGTGGGAAATTGGAGGCAGGCTCTGAGTGACAGGGCTAGAGATGCATCTGGGAATCAGAGTTCATTCGGAAGATCACTCAGTCCTGTAGTACTGCGCAGTCCCAAGTACCGCGCCTGGGTAGTGTTGAGTGGATAAAATATTGTTGAAAGAAAAAGACTTGGAAGAGGCATTACAATCTATTCCAGGTATTTTGAAGCCCCATTAAATTTGCGAGTGTAGGCTATTTGTATACCTATGAATCGGATGAGCAGCCAAGGAAGGTAGAGGAAATGAGTCAGGGTAGACAGAGATATGATAGAGACCACCATTCCCGTGTCCTTTCATTTTTAATGGTAATACAAATCTCTGCCACAACCTCCAGCATCACCTTGGGATACAATATTATTTTTGAGAACCACTACACTAGATTGACATCATGTTGACTACACAGGGCAACCAAGAGGTGGTTAGTATGCTGGAGGCTTTGATAAGACACTCCAGAGGGTGGGAAGAAAATCCTGCACAGATTTCGGGAATAGCCACTCACTGATGGTTTAAAGGGTTTAGTGGTCAGAGCTATGCTAGAATATCCTTTCTAAAGTAAAAGATAAATTGTTGCATCTTGCATACCCTATTATAAAGTAGCCTAATAGGCTTCTTTGGCTTCTGGAGGCAACATAAACTATATCTAGAAATGCTACTCCGACCCGTATAGCAAGAGGCATTAAAAGCTTTTGGGGCCCCAAATAAGTCCAAAATGCAGTGCGGTGATCCACTTGGGCTATATAATCCTGCTGACCTTTGGTGTTGGAAGTATTAATTGTAGGAAAAGATGCAGCATAAAAATTATGGAAAACTCCAGTGGGAGGGGCACAATGCTGGTCCCTGGGATCCCGGAGCTTTCCATGCTATCTGAAATGTTTATGTTTATAGAACCCTGGTAGAGACAGATTATTTTACTGGGGAAAATCAAGTGACATATTGTTGAGAAGCAAGTCTCCATGGGCCTCTGCAGTTTTGCATATAACAGCAGAGGCACTAACCACTGACTGTCTTTATTCTGGACCATCTTTTCAAGGATATTTTTATAGCAAAGAGCCTTGCAAAATAGAGATAGCCTTGCTCCCCCCCTCTCTTGTCAGTAATGATCAAAAAACAGGTTTGTTAATTCTCTAGTGTAATAAAGGTAATATTACCTTTCAAGGCACATGTCAGGTGGGCTCACTACACATGACTACCCATTAAAAAATATTTAGATTCCTGAAGCTCAGAATCTCTCTCTTGTAATGTAACCCTCATGCTGGTGTGACCTGGCCTTCTCACCTTTTCTTGTTCAGGAAGTCAGCACAAGTGTTGAACTCTGGCTACTGATATTGCTGTGAGTGAAAACATCCTTTGTTTTCTACCCAGGTGTAATATTGTAATTTGTAATAAGAAATATATATTTGGTCTTCATTACCCTTTCTGGCACAGACCTCCCAAAACCTTTGGAATTTCCTAAGTGTTGCAAGTGAACAAAGTTCTTTTGTTATGTTAATGAAGTGACTTTTAGAAAGCCTGCAAGGATGGGGGTTGGTAGCCAATGAAGTCAACCATATGATTAGAAGATTGGAACTTTTAGTTCCACTCACTGATCTTCAGAGAGTTGAATCAATCGCCAAGGGCCAATGATTTAATCAATTGTGCATGTGCAGTAAAGCCTCCATAAAAACCCAAAATGATGGTGAACACATGGATGTTTGGAGAGAGTGGCCAGCTAGCTAGGAGAGGTCATGGAAGCTATGAGACCTTTCTCCATATCTTGCCCTATGTATCTTCCATCTGGCTGTTCCTGAGTTACATTTGTTTATAATAAACTAGTAATCTAGTAAGTAAAAGGTTTTTCTGAGTTCTGTGAATCACTCTAGCAAATTAATGGAACCCAAGGAGGAGGTCATGAGAACCTTGGATGTATAGTCAGTTGGTGAGGAGCACAGATGATAGACTGGACTTTTGACTAGCATCTGAAGTGCAAGGCTCTGGAAACAGTTTTGTTGGATTGAACCCTTAACTTGTGAAATCTGAAGCTATCTCTTGGTACTTAGGGTCAGAATTGAGTTGAACTCTTGGACAAGGGTGTCTCAGACACCCTGCTGGTATCTGAGAATTGTTTGTTGGAGGTGTGGGGAACCCGTTCCCCCATTGGAAATTGTGTTTTAGGACACAAATTTATCAGGAGAATTCTTGTGAGTTCTGCCAGAAACTCTGAAACTGTGGCAGGATAACTTATCTTATAAGTAGAGTAAAATCTCACGTCCTTCTCAATTTTTGACAGCCTTGACATCTAAGTACTCATTTATTGTTTATTCCTGAGTACATTATTTTATTTTGTCTCATAATATGTGTTTCAAGTTTTAAGGATCTCTGTGGTTTTTAAGAAGCACCAGTGTTCAGTTAAGCCATCTTTTAGGGCATGAGACCTTTAAACTCATGTCATCTTGAGAGTAGAAATTTTTATGTTATCTTTTCACACATCTCTTGGTTATATTCCTTCCGCTCCCTGACAAGACTTGTAACAAGTAAGGTTTCACACCACATAGGTCATGAAAATGTGTCACCAAGACTAGAAAGCTGGGAGAGTTTCATTTCTCTCACACTGGGGCAGACCTTTTCTATTCAGCTCTCGTACAACCCCAAGTTTCAGTTTTGTTCTGTGATTCCTCCCAAATAAAGAGAAGTTCAGGTTAAAAAAGAATTCACATAATCAGTGTGTCCTAGGTTTAAATTTTGTTTTGAGAATTTAAGCAGAGCTATTTTGTTGAACACTTACTGAAAAAAGAACAGGCATTTTGCAAATACTTTCTCACTTTTAATGAATTTTAACCATATATTGATATACGTATATTTAATCCTAATTTATTTTAATAGGTATTGGTACAAATTGGGACATAGATGTGAAAAATACAAAGAATAAAGAACATAGTTCTCTGGTAGAAAAGTAGTAGAATAAGTATTAAAAACTTCAGATGGATACTTAAAACTAAAATTATACTCTTTGTTATTTACCAAAAAGAAATGAAAGCATATATCTTCAAAAAGACTTTACTTGAATGTTCATAACTGCATTAGTTCGAACAACCATAAATTAGGAACAACCAAATATTCATCAATAGGTAAATGGGTAAACAAATTATGGTATGTTCATACAAAGGAGTAGTATCAGCAATGAAAAAAAAGTGAAATACTGATACTCGTAACAACATAAGTGAAACTAAAAAACATTACATTGAGTAAAAGAAGGCAGATACAAAAATGTATACAGTATTACTTCACTCATGTGAATTTCTAGAACAGGCAGAACTAATCTGTGATGTTTAAAAACAGACCAGTAATTGTCTGTTTATGTGGGGTAGTAATTGCAAAAGGACAAGAGAGAGATTTCTGAGGTGATGCAAATGCCTTATAACTTGATTTTGATGGTGGTCACAAGTATATACATGTTTGTCAAAACTCATCAAACCATATACTTAAAATAGATGCATTTTATTGTGTGTAAATTGTACCCCAATAAAGTTCTTCTAAAAAGAAAAAAAACTATGATTATAATTAATAATATTAACTGCCTTTATTTAAAATGTTGTAGACTTAGAGTTAGAAATACATTTTTTATTATGTAAGAAAAGATTCCATGCTGAACAGAATTGAGGTAACTATGATGAAAATAAGAAGGTAGCTTTATTGCATGTAAATTTCAGTGAATTAAAACACATGCTTAAGGATCCACAATGTTTAGGGATACAAAAGTACTTTTACATAATTAATTACTTTTACTTTGTAACTTTATATTTTTTTCTGTTCTAAAATTTGCTTTTACATTAAAAATATGAGTGTCAGTACTTCAGAAGTTGTGCACTGACAAGTCCAAGGGGTGATATTAATGAACTCTACAATAGAATTTTACCACAATTTACTTGGCATTAAAAGCTCTTTCCAAGTGACCTTAAAATAAGAACTGTGCCCGGTAACTTTTGGCTTTAGGGCATGTTGGAGTCAAATGCTTTTATATTCTTTCTTGAAGTATGGCTCTTGTCAACTTGTGAGGAAGTTGTCAGTTTACAGTTTAACCGAGGGACATTCTATTTGCTCTTCCAAATATCTGGTTCTTCTTTCTTTGTCATTACTCAGCTGAAGAAAAGGAGAGGGATTACAAGAAAAATTGTGCGGTTGATTTATTTCATACCTCCTTACTGTATTTTTTTTACAATAAAGAGGGAGAAATGTTTCTTCAATGCACGCGACTTGTTTGTTTTAAAGTCCTTGCTCTTTTCTGATTGTAACTCAGTTCTGCATAAGATGTTTAAATTCATTAAATACTAAGTAGCTGTAGGGTCCTTGAGCCTTCCATATCTGGGTCTCTGAGAGAGACCATAGACTCAATGTTCTTTTCTCATTAGACATACTAGTTCAATGTCATTTTAATACAAAGGAATATAAGGCAGTTTCCACATATTTATTGATGTAAACCAAGCCAGCACATATTTGAGGGATTTAAAGATTTTATGATATGATAATCTATTCCCCTCGTACTGTGCCCAAAAGTAACAAAAAATGTTAAATATTTTGTGTTTTGTTTTTTATAAAATGCAGGTGATAAGCTAAATAATAGCTTGGAGAACTCTCCTTAAAGGGCCAAATAGTAAGTTTTAAGCTTGTGGGCTCTCTGGTCTCTGTCGCAACTGCTCAACTCTGTTACCATAAAGAAAAGCTGTCATAGACACTGCTTAAATAAATGCAACTGTCTGGGTTCCAACAAAACTTTACAAAAACAGCTGGTTGGCCACGGGCCATAGTTTGCAGACCACTGAATTAAAAAATAGTTAAATTCCCCTAACAGTCTAACATGTTATAACTCCACTTTAATGAAATAGGAAATCTAGAAAAATACTATGTGGGTTGATAACAGAAGTTCCATGTCAGAAAACTGAAACTACAAATCTGAAAGCCAAAATTTTGCATGACCGTCCATTTAACATTTAAGATTATTGTAGAAGCAGAAAATTCAATTTCTTATCTCTTTCACTATGTTCTCTCTCAGGAAATGTATTACACATATTTCCTTGATAGGAATTAAGAATGGGTATATTCAGATTAAATGAGCTAAAAATGCAAGGTGTATTTTAAGAAGGCTTTCATCAAGAGCCACATTATATTATAAAGGTAAGATGCTATCATGAGTAATTTATGGAACAAGAATTTAATACTCAAGCATGTCAAATTTAGGACATAACCCATTTGACATTGTCACAGTGCATAGTGACATTTCTGGGGTGGTATTTCCTTGATAAAGTATTATGAAAATATATTCTGTGTGTGTTTTTTTAATAAAATGCAAATTTATTTCAAAGTACATTAAGGTTGAATAAATAAATTTTTAATGAAACCAAGTGTTGTTTTTGAAATTCACTGTTCTTCGACAGACTCTAAATGGCTTCGTTTCTCTGTGCTTATCCCTTTTTCATAAGGTCTATGACTACTGTGCTATGATTATTAAATTCTGTAGAGCATCTTGTTTCTCTCACGTAGTTTGAAGGAGGATTTCATGAGCAACAAGCCTGTAAGTTACTTGCTCAACTTCTGTTAAGACAACTCATCAGAGATCACTCACAAACAGCTGTGCTCTACAAGTCATAAATGATAGGTCATGTGTGGAGACTAAAGTATGAGTCTCAATCAGTGTTTGTTCAGAGCTACTTGTCAAGAGTGCTATTTTAACTCTGTGAAAAGTTATTTTAAAAGACTCAATATCACTGGGTTATTTGAACCCTTTATAGCACCGGCCAGTCTTAAAAATGACACATAGACTGGAGCTCATTTGCTCCTTCGGGTCACAGGAAGATCTATAAACCAATGGAGGGCTCCAAGATCTGTAGGTACAGGGCTCATCTGTCCCTTAAACCCATCCTATTCCTCTCTTCTCGAAGGCATTTGCCTTATAAATTTCATACAAGGTTCCGATAGTGTCAGTAACCAGAAGCAAAGAAGCATTCTCCGTTCTCTACCCCAATCTTCATTAATCTTTGATTTAATGTAAGTAGATCCTTCCTGCCTGAAGTTGTATCTCAGGAGACTTGGAGCTAGAACTTTGGATAGCAATAATGTGTAGCAAAATAATACTGTAAGACTGGTTTGGAAAGCTCAAGGGGGAACTCATTCACATTTATGACTTCTGCTACTTCCTGGTTCCAGTCAGGGCTGAAATACCCACAAACATGAACACTTTTCCAAATTGCGTTTTGGCACATGCTTTTCCAGTTCCTGCTGAATTCAGGAAATGCGCCAGAAGAAAAAAAATAATGTATTATGAGTAAGATTTTCTTTCTTCGCTTTTCTTTTTCCTCTTAAAAAATCCCCAGGACACTGTTAATGCTATCAAGTAGAGTGGCATGGTTGCTTTTTCTTGGAACACATTAAGTTTCTAGAATTGCTCTCTTCGTACGTTTGGTGGAACTCAGAGTCAGGATGGTGGATGGCGGCAGGATGTGTGTGACAGGAGAAGGGCTGAACCTTAGAGCCAGGAGTGGGTGTTTGCAAACGGTAGTCGACAGGCAGTATTGAGTATCGTCCCATGTTGATTTTATCCTGACTTACGTCTTCAAACTATGGAATGCGAGCCCAGATCAGAAGGTACCAGGTACGTATGCTTTCACATGTGAAATAGTTTTTCCTTCCCGTCAAATCTACATCCTTGGTTTTTCCTTATAACCGTCATATACCATCTGCAGAACCTGAGCCTTGCCAATGGTTATCTGAGAAGATAGCATGTTAGTAACTTAAGAAAATACTATTTAGGAAGAATTTCAGAAAATAGAATGGCAAATTTCTTATAAAGGTAAACATATACTCACCCTATGACTCAGCAATTTCATTCCTAGGTCTTTACCCAAGACGAATGAAAACATGCGCCCACTAAAAATCCTGTGTAGCAATGTTTATAGCAGTTTTAATCGTAACAGTCAAAAATTGAATATAACCCAAATGTCCATCCACTGATGAATAGATAAACTTTAATATATCCACACCATGGAATAATACTCAGCAAAATAAAATATATTAAAATAAAGACATGAACTACTGATACATGCATACTGATACAACATGCATGAATCTCAAAGGCACTATGCTAAGTGAAGTAAGCCAGTTTCAAAGTCTATACATTGATTCCATTAACATGACAGTCTGGAAAAGTCAAAACAGTGACAGAAAGCAGATCAGAGGGAATGGAGGAAGAAGATCGAGAAAAGGGATGAGGGAATTTTTAGAGGAGATGGAAATGTTGTCTATCATGACTGTGTTGTGTTCATACTTCAAAAATGTAAAAAATCATAGAACTGTATGTTATAAGGGATGAATTTTTGCAGTATGTAAGTTATCTCAGTCTCCACTTATCTCTTATTACCCTGTCTCTAAAATCCCCCACCCTCAGAACCAGGAAGGGGTCTACTTTTTTGGTTCTCTCATTTAAACTCCTCAGAAAATGTGGATGGGACCCAAAATAATTCCTTTCGTCTTTACAGTGGCTATGAAATGTAGATACGGCCAATTAATGTAGGCACTCAACAATTACGTATTGATGATACACTGGGTGCCGGACACTGCAGGGCACAGGTGATCTGCACTGTGTAAGGGGACGGACGAGTCACTGTCCCTCTGCTGCTCCCTGCCTAGCACTGAGGGATCCTGGAGATAATCATGGTACATAGCAAGAAGGGAAAAGAAAGAGCAATACCAGTGGTTCCAGAAGGGGTCACATCATTTTCCTGTCAAGGCACACTACTCCGTGTGACACCGTATGATTAGCAGTTGGAATTAACAGGGGGGAGGAGAGTCATACCTCAGCTTCTCAGCAGTTCATGTTAGGCTGTAGCAACTGATAGGAAAGCACTGGTTTTGAGAACTCACCCTGTTTGGGACATTGGATGGGGCTGAAAACTGAAGGGCAAGTCTTCGCAGTAGGAGTAGTGGCGGCCTTGATGGTGGTGATGTTGCAATCGTTACAGTAATAGTAATAGTAGTTGCAGTAGTGGCTGCAGTAATAAAGGGCAGCTGAGTAGGGGAAGCATTTCAGGCACAGAAAGTATTAAGTGCAGGCTGTCCTAAGGCGATTAAATATAATTATAATAAAAAAGCATGCTGGGGCATAGTATGTAAGAATTCATATGTAAATATGTAAATCTTTAAAAATTAGAAGAGTTAGATTGGATTTTGTACTGACCGATAACTTTTCATTTTTACTTGAATCAAGATACTGCAGATAGTATCACTTGGATATTGTCTATGGACACTTCCTGCTATTAAGGTGCTAATTTATAGAGGAAGAAGGGGAGCCTCCTCACACAAAGGAAGTAATTAGAAAATGGGACAAGGCAGAATTATTTACATCCCAAAACATCTGATAAAATAAATAGGAAAGAGTTAAGTGAGAAGGGCCAGGAGTGGCCTCATGCAGGACGACTGAAGAGGGTGCAAGGTGTGGGGCTTGAATTACTGGCTAGGTGAGGTGGGGTAAAGGCCTTTCTAGACATGGGGTTCCCCTGGAGCAAATCCAGAGGGGCAAGGGAGATGTACAAGAGGAAGCAGGAGAATAGTTTGTTGAAAATTCGTAGCATGATGCTGTTTCAAAGCCCCAAGCACCATGTTCCATCCTCGTTAGAATCAATGGGCTGCTTGTTGCCATTAATTCTTGCTGCAGTGGGGGGCGGGAAGGATACGTTAGTCTCCCATTCTCTCTCCCTGTCATCTCACTATAAACAGTGCTAGATGCTCGATGAAATTAGCAAGATTCACATCTGTACCCATAAAAGGGACGCAAGCATCAGCTCAAACTCCTTCTGCGCTTTTAGTATCTTTTGGCCTAGATCGCCCTCGAGGAGCACTAATCTAAGAGATGTTTTGCACTGGTTTGTTTTTTACTCTTTCTCACTCCCCCAAGGAGCATCGGAAGCCTCTCCAGGTGTCTTCCCTGAGCCTTGGGGATGGCTCCACGTCTGAGTAAACCTCAATGTTCATGGTCTTCAGAACCTTTGCTCTTCAGACATCAGACCCAGGGAGTGCAGGAACAGGTACAGCTCATCTTGCAGTGAATCCAGAGCCTGAGGTCAAAGTCAGAAACCGTTTTCCAAGAGTTAAAACCAACATCGGATCCCAAGGCACTAACAATGTGAAAAAACAGGTCTCTGACTGAGTGCTGCTAAGATGAGTTCACTATGATTTTCTGAGTGATCTATTTCTGATTGCTCCTAGTATATTAAGGAGTTTTCCTCAAAAGACCGTCACTCTGGGATCCTAGCCACACCATCCTCTCAGTCAGGTTGCCTTACCTATTTGGTCATGATGCAAAACTACCACACTGTGTGAACGTTGAAATTACAATGAATATATAAATACATAATGCCAAGGCAAGTCTGAATTTTAGTCTAGTTTGTCAAATGTTAACCTATAAATTGGACTCTTGATATATTATGCTATCACCCTTTTAATTCACGTGTATGTCAGCCTCAGCCCTTATATAAGAAGGTCTCATAGGTCTAGCACAAACCCCTTTTTTAAAAAACAAAAAGAAAAAACTTTGGCTTCAATTCCCTTTTAATTACAGAATTACAGATTGCCATTTTTCTTTTCACAAACTTCAGAATACTTGGTCACCAATTTAGTATATATTTTAATTCAGTTCACCTAAGTTGTGTTCCCCTCAGCAAAACCACATGGGGTACCTTCCATGACTTTGGCCCTAAGGGATTACAGAAGTGACTGACACTCATTGTCTTTTGTTCAGGAGGAATAGCATTTTCTTTACCTTTTATGTTCATGTCTTGGGTGCTTGCAAATTAAACTGACAAAAGACAGATTAGCAAGAGAAAAGGCAGATTTTTATCCCCTAAGTATGTTGGAGAGTTCACAGAAAAATGTGACTGGAGGAGGTGTTCAGTATTTGGGGCATGATTCTTATCAGGAGAAAAGGAGGGGGGAAAGGGTACTTACGGGGGAAAAATACATGACTTTTAGGAAAAAGGGCCCTTAGGAGACTAGATGGGAGATATAGCTTTTTGTGACATCTGTTTAGGTGTGATGTGGGAAATTCTCATCTCCAGTGATAACAGTCAATCTTGCCTGGTTGCTCCCCAAGCAGGGAATTTCTCCTAATTGAATTCTTTTGAGAAGTTCTACTTTTAGGCAGATAAGAGATTTCAGAATTCAAATGTCTTCTGCTCAAAATAATTTTTATGCCACAGTGTCATATTATAGACCCCTTCACTTCAATCTAGTAGAAGAGAGAAAAGCATACAGAAATCATAAGCAAGCCACAAATGCAACATGAGAACAGAGGAGAGAAAGATGACTTCTGACCAAAAAGGTTTTGGAATATCTTGTGAGGAACATGGATTACTGAACAGCCCCTAGAATACTGAGTCTCGATTTTAGAATACTTGTCTCGATTTTAATGTGCATTTTATCAAATCAAGTTTTCTTCTTAATGCTTCCCCCCCCACTTTTTTTTTAGTAACAATGGACCTATCTTAGCCACTTTGTTGCTCTATGAACTTAAGCAATATTCCGAAAATTGTAGAGGAACTGATTGCATAGTGCCTCACAGGTAGAACAGAATATGTGATAGCTAAAAATCCACTGCCACACACACATCCATGTTTAAATATTTGATTACTTTTCTAAACACCTACATATCTAATAGTATTTCATTTATATGATCGTTTTGTTCAGGTTCTAATTGATTTCAATATACTTATGTATTATAAAATATGAGCTTTCCTAGCCAGCCAAGTAGGATAAGAAACCAGAATGATTAAGATGATTGGGTCTAAATTATTAGTGATAAAGGGAATGGCAGATTGGTTGGAAAACATGTAAAGTGCTGAGGGTACTTCTGAAAGTGCCCCAGTGTTGTGTGGGACTGGTCTAAAAGAATAAACCACAGATTCTTCTAACCCAGACTTCAAACTGCAGTGAAATACTTCAGCACACAGGGATTTACAGTGTGGAAAACCACGGCAGCCTCATCATGCTCTGATTTTTCCAGTCCATTCCCTGTGTGAGTTTGACTCCAACTTAGAGTTGGAAAGTTTGAAGTCTTAAAATAATCCTGGTTGGAAGGAATTCTACATATGACTCAGAAAAAATAATTCTTTAGAACCTAGACAATACATAGTCATTTATTTCTGAGGTAGAATGCTATAGTTGTCTTTACACGTTTTAGTTTTAAACCTAAGACTTCCCTTTCCTGATGAAAGGAGTATGTTCCAGAATTGTCTATCACTCCAGAGGCAGGATGCCCCTGCCTGCAAGGTCATGTATAGAAACAGGAAATGAGTACAATTGGCTTTGTGCTGCTTTTTGGTCACCTCAACACACCCTGTGAAAATTATGTCCCTGTCCTTAGCAGTGTCTGCTCAGGGACTACTTTCATGAGGTAAAATGTAGCTTCACGACTCAACTGTAGTGTTTAATGCATCGCTCTCCCATTTAGAACATGTTCAAGACATTTAATGAGTATCATCTCTATTTATCAATGTTGAATGTTCTGCTTCAATATGTCTAGAGATTTATATGTTGAACTGTAGCAAAATGGCAAATGGTCCACCTTTTTATTGCCCCCTCCTAAAGTTAATTGATATTGCTAAAAATTCTTTAAGCATATTAACATCCACTAAGAAAAACAGTGCTCATGAGTTAAAGCAACAAACCAGTTGTGGACAGGGACAGAAGTCTAGGCACAGTTGACTGAGCCAGGCGATATACTGATCAAGCTTTTTGATGCAGCTGGGTCGGATCTTAGCACCTTCTACTCCAAATACTTAGTGCAAATTCAGGCCATTAGCTGGTGACAGTTCTTCATCCCACATGCTTACTAATCTGCCCACTTGCATTTTCATTTTGGCAAGGAATATGCAATTCTTTTCATACACATTATTTTTAGCTGAACAGAGGTTGCCTGGAGCTAATGGGTTGTGGATATCAGCAGAACTGGGACCTGACATGACCTCTTAGTCAAAATAATGAAAGGAGTTTATTCTTTTTTTAAAAAGAAATGCTCTTATTCATTAAGAAAAAAGATTCATTTTTCCTGATATGTCCTTCTCATGTTTACATTATTGGTGCTGAGTAGGGTCTAGAAATTGAGCTAAAAACATTTGTTGAACTAAAAGAAAGAGAGACTGAATATTCTGCCAAGAATCTGACACTACGCATGTGGTGCAGAGGGATAGGCGAGACTGCATGTGTCGTATGTGTGGGTGTGCGAGGGGCACATGAAAGTGCACGTGTATGTGTGTAGGGAAGAGGGTGGGTTAACACCAGGCTACAATTAGAGGTCCTAGTTCTGCCTTATGATATAAAACTGTGGAAACAGATGGTTTTCTTTTCCCATTTTAACCATGAATATTAATAGAACTTGTACATTATATTATAAAAGTAACGCTAACGCATATAATCATTAAAACAATATATTAAACAACTGGGATAAGCATCGTCGTTAAGGCTCAACCATTAGTTTAGATCTGGCCTCTATCATCTGTTTCTTGTGGGACACTGGACAGATCATTTTTCTGACCCTCAGCTCCGTATTTGCATAAAAGAAGTAATAGTAACAACAGCTATTTCTTGGAGTACTTATGAGATTGAATGCGATGATGCCTAGAAGGCAATAGCATAGTTCCAGAACATTGTAAGGCCTCAATAACTGTTAGACTAATTTTGTGTGTGAGATTAGGTGAATTACCTTTGGTCTTCATTTCATTTGCATAGTTTGCCTACTTCTCAGGTGCTGAGGAAACCTCAAATACTTTTCATATACTTGAACATCAGGAAGAGCATCAATATTAATATACTTTTCCAAGAAACACTTTAAAATTTTTTTACAATTCATCTTCTGGAGGATTACTTGGGCTTATAGTCAGGGCTGACTTATACATGAGGTACAGCAGGCTCAGTAAATATTCTAATTTCTTTTAAAATCAGGAGAAAAATACAAACTTTTAGGTAAAAAATGTTTCACTATGTAATAGCAACATATTCATCTTTAAACCCAGTGTAGTTGTAAAATAACATTCAAAGAAATTTTTTTTTATGGATGAAGGGGCTTAAGAAGGAAGAATTGCCAAAGGCCTATGAAAGTCAGAAAGCAGCCCTGCTTGAAATGTTTAGGTAATAGAATTTTCCCTGGGAGACAGAGCAAGTCAGTTAAAAAGCAAACAGTAGAGTTTCATCGGTTATTCTTCTGCTTGATTGCTCGTGGAGGGACAAGGGGAGTGGTCACCAGGACAAGGGCAAGGTGGAGTAGTGCACTTGTCTTGTTAGAGTGGACCAGGCATGTTTTTCTCAGACTGATCTTGACATATATATATATATCATCACAGTAACTCTGGCATGTGGAAGGACACGGTAGAAAGAAATATAGGTGAATAAGGCCGGGTGAGCCATTCAGATAATAAGAAAAGGGTAATAAAGACAGAAATGATTTTTACTATTCTTCAGATATGAGGAACAGCACCTCACTTAAAATCCTACAAATAATTTTTAAAACCCTCTGGAGAGCTGAAATACAAAGTCATAGAAATATGTGCCACTACTGAAATTACAATAGCCCCTCTGCTCAGGAGTAACTAAGCTATATTTAAAACATGCTGACATGTAAGTGCAAAGTCTTAAAAAAAGGATCTGAATGTGTTGTTAAGGCAGGCCCTAGGCTTAATCTTTTGGTATAGTTATTTAAGCTCTGTATCTGATGTCTCATAAGATAATTTTGGACGTATTAGGACGTGTTACACTTAACCAAGAGTAAGAAGGACTCTTTCCTTTCTTGATGCTTAATTTTGTGGTATTGTACAAATTTATATTTACAATTGCTTTTTAAAAATAGTTTGGAGCTATTTAACAAGTTGTGAAATGCTAGAAAGCTCCAAAGTAAAAATGTAAAAGATAATTTCTCAAAAGGAGAGATTTAGAAATCACTGATTTTTGATATATGTATGAGTCATCTAAACAATCTTGAGAATACTATTTTGAATATGTTGTATCACTCTCTTTCAGTGAATCTTATAGCCTGCAATAAAAATTTAAACACCTGCAGTGTAGATAACACTGTGTTAGGCACTGGAAATGTTTATCAGTCCTGCCGACTGCAGTAGAGATGAAAGAGCTACAAATTACTCTAGAGCATCCTTTCAATTCTCTTAACCTCAGTTTCCTTATCTGTGTCCTCAAGGTAGTTATTCCTACTTTGTACAGGTATTGTGAGGCTGAAGTCAGACGATGCCTATGAAAGTACTTTGGAAACTGCAAGGATCTTTGAAAATATAAGATATGGTTATTACTGCCCTTTGGGCTCAGTTTTAATAACATGGCAATTAATTGTAATTATTTCATATGAGTAGCATGGAATGTGAGGCTAATTTATGGGCTTAAATTATCTGTATGTGTAATTTGATTTAGTTCCATGGCAATGTCTTGGGCCTTGATATTTCTCTTAGGACTAACGAAAGCAAACACGTTTAACTAGCAACAAACTCCATTGCCCTTTGCTGCCTACTTAGCTATTCTGCAAAGTGATTTGTTTTGCTCTTTGCAAATGTGTTAGTTTATAGTCTCCACTGAAAATTAATTGTCAATGAAAATAATAAATGTGCGATGACAACGAATTTATTCAGAATCTTTGGCTTTAGTAGTTAATTCAAACCTATTCAATTTGAATGTTTTCCTTGGAGGCCATGATTATAAGATCTTTATACCTAACGTATGTCCCTAAAGCTAATAACCAGATGTCTAATTTTGCAGTTTTAGGACCTAAATTACTTATGCAGATTAGCTTTATGAATTTGTGACCGACAAAGGCAAAACTAAGTAGATGACTTTGGAAAACTCTTTGAAGCTCCTGGTTCCACCTGTGTGTTTTTTTTACTTTCTTTCTTTCCACTAACATTTATTGAGTACCTAACATATTCCAAGTAATACTATGTATATCATCTCATGTAATCTTCACACAGTTTCCATTTTAGAAACTAAGGAAACCAAACTTCATAGAACATAAAAATCTGTCCAAGATGACACAGCTGTAAGTGATGGCACCTCTTTTTACCAACTCCAACCCCAGCATTCTTTCAAAATCAACACAATTCATCATCCAAGTCTACACACTAGGCAGAGAGTGTCCTCAAAGTCTTTCTGTCTTTCTAATCAATACTTGATTTCAGGAAAGGATTTGACAAATTGATTCATGATAGAGTGGTAGGACATAGATGACTTCTAAGACTTAAATTCATCCCTAACACAAGGAGATGTATATTTTACTACTGGAAAAGACTATTTGTAATCTATGGGGGAAAGATTATTTGTAATGTATGTCAAATGCTCAAAACTCTTCCTGAAATTTCAGACATCGGGATGCAAGAAGGATCAATATTCTGAAATCATATTCCGTAAGTGACTCTCCCCAGTTAAATAAGTGGAACCCAAAACTGTAACTGTGACCGAAGGGCTGGTGCTTTGCTACTTTCATGTGAAACGTGTATTAGATTTGTCCACATCAAGTCACCTGCAAAGATGGTGCTGTTCAATTTGGCACTGGCAGTGAACATAGAGTACTTCTCCTGCTCCTCCAAAAATCACCACAAAGACAGGTGACATATCACATATGTACTAAAAAACATGGCTGCAACCAAATGCAAGATAAACATCTCTAGAGACCAAAAGCAGAATAAAGCCACAAACAATAAGTGCGGCTTAATTCACAGGCCTTCTGAGCTCCGTGGCAAGAAACAAGCAGAAGTGGCTACGTATTCAGCTCCTAAGGAGCAAAGTGGGTGGAAGAATGGAGCCAGGCCTAGTGTGTTAAATCAAAAACCAGGCCGAAGCACCTCTGGTTCCAGGCAAATATCAAATTGTCGCCTAAAGGGTTGGGAGGAAGCACAAATCGTTGCTCCACCTAAGCTGGGCCAAGCCCCAACTAGCTTAGTAAAATTTCCATAATATCCTTGCATTATGAGAGGTTGGTTGCCAGTAAAAGAGCAAGGCAGGTAAAGACAACTGTAAAACAGGCACATGTGGAGAAGTGAGAAAGGAGAGATTAAACGAAAATAAACACAGAAACCAGGAAAGGCACATTGACAAAAGCACACTAAAATTTCAAAGCATACAAAGAGAGAAAAAAATTAATGATGAAAGATAGTCCTTAAACAGATGGTAATCTCATTACATAATTATATTTGAGTAATTTGAAAAAGGCTTAACATGTATATTTAACATCTTAAAATGCATAATAGAAGGAAAGAACAAATGATTATGATACTAAAAATACGGTTAAGAAATAAAAAACCTGTGGTTATAAAAAAAGTACTCAGTAGAAATCCTGGAAAAAAATTGTACCCCTTGAAATTATACAACAACAACAGCCAAAAACCTGAGTAAATGGGACGAACATAAGGTTGGAAGAACTGAAGAGAAGACTAATGAATTAGAGTACTGAGGATTTGACGTAGAACATAAAAAAGAAAGATAAAGGAAGGGAAACTATGGTATCAAATTTATAATAGACTTGGAGAATGGTCTGACTTAAAATATTTTTCTCATAACATTTTCAGAAGAAGTGAAAATGTCAATATTTAAAGAGATCACAACTTAGAAATAGCCAGACTGAAGGACTGAATCCTCATTTAGAAAATATAGATACAAAGCTAAGCAAGAAAAAAGTAAACAGTTTTGTACAACTGTGAAATATCAAAGTTAAACAGAAAAGTTTTCAAGTTCCCTGGGAGAAAAGCAAATTCTCTGTTACGCTAAGAAGCCATAGAGGTCAGAAGACAATGGAGTCATCGCTTCAACGCGCTGGGGGAAGGACCCCAAACTGCAGTTCCTTGCAGCCTAAACTACCGTTCAAGAGTGAGGGTGCCAGGGAAACACAAGGCGCAGTCGCCACTGCTCTCACTCCAACGTTACTCCGGGAACACGCTTCTGCCTCCTTGGCCAGTGCCCTTGTCAAGCTCCCCAATCTCATTGGGCCCCAAATTGACCCCCAGGGCTTGCACGCACTACAGACTGTGACCTATTTATACCTACAACCTTTGCTTCCAGACTCGGACGGATTGCTGCTCTGCTTGGTAATACATCTTGGAGCGGAGGGTCCGCTCCTCATACATGAACCTTGACCGGTGGGAACTGGGCGATGAGAGAAAGTAGGGCGCATACATATCTCTTTCTCTGTCCCCTCCACGGACTGCTGCAAAGTGTGTTTTCTCCTTGTAAACCTTTTAGAGACGTCTCTCATCCTGAGTGAAAACACTGTTGAGTGACCTACGGGATCTCTTTATAAAGTGTACTGCTTGGCACACTTTCTTATGACATCATTTGCATCTTTCTTTGCCTCATGCCTCTTAATTTCTTCATGTTCACTGCCTTGGACTTTCACCTACTAATAAAGCATAACGACTTTAATCCCTTCTCAGGCTTTGTTTTCTGGAAGCCTGGAACAAAGACAAATAGTTAATACCTGTGAATATATTCTTTGGAGGCCAGAGGGAAATCAATAAGGAACTTCCAAGGTGAAATAAAGAAGATACTGTATTCTGTTTCAGTGGACCCTTCATTTTTGATCATGTGCTTAAGAAAAATGATGCACAATCAATGCTTAATGAGCCACAAGATAATATCTACTTTTCTGCTTTCTGTACTAGTGGATGTTCTTTGATTTTTTTATCTGCAATTACATTTTTCTTGTCCATCTTTAAAAATTACCTTTATTTTCTCAGCTTTTAAATTTAGGGGAACAAAAGGGACATACATAATTTCTATATTTAGGAAAAAAACTTTAAAAATCCAATAATTGGTCAATGATCACCAATAATTTTGATCATTTTAAAACAAAAAAAGCAATGCACAAGCAAAGCATATGATTTACTACCGAATCTTCTGGGGCTCTACTGGCTACATGTGATAAGTATGCAAACAGACATTCTGGTACATCATTTGTATATAAAATATACTAATAGTGACATAAATTGCATAATTGTATCACAACATGCATCTAAGATACTACTTCCCATCAATACAGTATTCTTTCTTTCTTCCAAAAACTTATAATTTAAAAGGCCTGAAATATAAA
This sequence comes from Miniopterus schreibersii, assembly GCF_964146895.1. Classification (NCBI taxonomy): domain Eukaryota; kingdom Metazoa; phylum Chordata; class Mammalia; order Chiroptera; family Miniopteridae; genus Miniopterus; species Miniopterus schreibersii. The sequence continues at coordinate 60,381,196 of NC_138106.1, read as the reverse complement.
ACATACTAAATATAAGATGCAAGTATTTACCATATTCCTAGCATTTATCAATGTGTTAAGATTTTTAATATTCAGACGCCACACCGTTTTCCCCAGTAGCATGTTCTTACAATCAAAAGTCGAGTTCACTAGCCACCAGATGTGTTACATAACACAGACACACGCTCCAGCACTTAATAATAACAAAGGGTACGGAACTGCAACGCAAATCTTAGCATTCTCATTTCCATGTACTAGTTTCAGAGTTTAATCTGTGTTTTTTAAACCATTATTGTAACCTGACAATATTCTACAGTCAATGAGACTCATGTCTTGACATAGAAGTGGAAAGCAGATTTTTTAACTGAACTTATTGGAGTGGCATTGGTTAATAAGTGTACAACTCCACAGCACATCACCTGCATGTGCATCGTTGGCTCGCCACCCCGAGTCAAGGCCCCCCCCCCAACCCCCTTTCCCTCTGGCAGTCACCACAGTGTTGCCTGTGTCTTTATATAGTTTTTTGGTTTGTTTGTTTGTTTTTTCTTAATCCCTTCGCCATCATTTGTTGTTTTTCTTAATAAAATGGAGCAGGAGTCTCACATGAAATGGATCAATGTAAGGTTAGTCACTGGGATCCCTCTGCTCCCAGCTGCCAAACCAGCATAGATTTTGATATAATTGTTTGATGACTGAAGGTCTCATTTTCTGTGAGTCACAGAAGCCACTAAGTCCACTTTATGTACTTAGACCAGGGCTACCCAATAGAAATTTTGTTGGTGATGGATATGTAATGTGTTATTCAGTTCAGAAGCCACTGGCTACATATGACTACTGAGCACTTGAAATATGTCTAGTGAAACTGAGAAATAACATTTTAAAGTTTATAAAAATTGTAATTCAAATATAAAGTAGCCACATTTAGCTAATAGCTATCATATCGAACTGCACAGTTCGAACGGTCAGAAATGATACTTTTGTAACCTAAAAAACACATCTATTCCAAGGCCAGCTCTGAAGGCAGCCCATCTCCTGCTGTTTCCAGCACACAACATGCCCTGAACTACAGCTGAATGATGAGGAAAATCCCATATAGGCAGAAAAAAAGTGATTGTGATAAAGCTCTATAAACGACCCTTAGAATAAAATAAAACTATTTAGTAGACATTTTCTCTATTAAAAGTTGCTGAAAAATTAATGTGTCAAGGATCTGTAACTTATTACTGCACTTTGCTATTATAGCTTTTTAAGGTATCCTGTTCACTAAACTTCTATTGCCTGAATTAAAATAATACAACTGCCTAATTAAAACCTTCTAATCAATAGTGTTAAAATCATGTTTTAGGAAAGTCTTGTATGGAACTTTTTTCCTCTTTTTGTTGGGCATGAATCCTTTAATAAATGCTATTATAGCCTCATGCCCATCCCACTCAATTAACTTTTCTTTTCATAGTCATACATTCATTACTGTGATTATTTGATTCAAATCTGTCACTCCTACCAGATTCTAGGCTCTGCTAACTGGAAGCATGACTCTTATGCTCACTTGGAGCAGAGTCTGACATTTAATAAGTGATCAATAAAGTATTGAATGTGAAAGCAAAGCTTATTCACACTTTGTGGGAGAAAAATTCAATATATCGTCTTCGAGTATGTAAAATACTCTGAATGTCCCCCAAAGGTTATTTTCAGTAATATGCATTGTCAGTTCACTATATTTTCATCTGTAACATGTCCCTTCTTCAAATCCACTGATAATTAATAAGAAACTTAAGGAATGTAAACTAGATTAATCGAAAGGTTTATAAATAAGTAGTTGCATTTGGAAAACTGAATGACTATTAATCATTAGTTTTATAAAAATTAGCCAAATAATCAGCTTCAGAACTTTGACCATTTAGTAACCATTTCTGTGTTTTAATTCTTGTGACTTTACCCACTCATACCAGAAAGGGACCCCAGACAAGGTTAATATTTTGTGAACTTTCCCTTCACCCATTTATACTTCTATGTTTTGTCCTATTACATAGTATTTTATCATTGAAAAGTATGAATACAGTTCTTTGCAAATGAGAAAGCTTCTAAAATCTGTTGGACTGACTTACCGTCTACATATACTTTCATAGCCGAAGTTTCTCATTTCTTTTTTTTCTTTCTTGTAATATTTATCTAATCCTCTCAATGGCTGAATATGTCTACATATACTTCAAATCAATAAAATCAATACTAGCTAAGAATACTCAACATTTCAGGGCTATAATTTTACAAATCTTTAAAAATGAGGCAAAATTGGGCTTTAGCACTTCTTTTCAAGCGCTGGTTGCTAGTAATCCCTGAAATAAGCATTGCACAGTCTACATTCACAGCTTCTCAGCCATCTCAAAGGCATTCTTCAACAAACTTGTAGCGAGTGCCTACTCTGCCAAGCCCTGTGTTGTTCACATGGGATAAAGAGATTAGTGGGAAGCAATCCTTTATAAGCTCTAACACATTAAGGAATATGGTATAAAACTGTTAGGGGCACACCCAGCACCAATTTTGCCTTTATTTGATAGTAATTGAGTAATCATTTGGACAATAAATTACTTAACAAAAGGACTATATTCCTATCCTTACTTCTAGCTAGGTGTGGTTCTGTGATTTTTATTTTTATTTTTTTATTTTTTGCCAATGATGTGTATACAAAAATATCTTGTAGGACCATCTGAATGCTCTGTAAAGAGAACTGGGAGATGTGTCCTTTACCATGGTCATTATCTCTCGCTGAAACCTGAAAAATAGGCATAATCAACAGAGCTCCGGCTGGCTTCTTGGACCAACAGGTGACCTTGAGGTTGGAAGCTACACTGAGGGAGTCCAAATAAAAAGATGAAGGAAGCCTTGATGCTTTACTGGAGACTTCTTGAGCCACCACATAACCATGAACTTTAATCTTGAGAAACATTTATTTTGTTTAATTCCATGTTTATTAAGTTGTCTTATGTATGTAAATCAAGATGAAATTAACTGGTATATGTTAGCAAGTAGTAGCTATGTAGTTTTTTATAGCTGTGTAAACAAAACATTAGGAGAGAATGATTATATCAGCTTGGTGAGGTCAGAGTGGCTGCTCAGAAGTGTAGCCATTTGAACTAGGTCTTGAAGGCTAATTAGGAGTTAACCAGGTAGAGAAGAGAAGAAGGCACATGACACACAGAGAGAAGACCACACGGTAAAACACACAGAGTGCTGTTGGTTTTAGTGCCTGTTAGTAGTTTAGTAATGGTTTACATAGCTAAGTTAGGAGATCAAACCACCAAAGACCATGCAAATTAAGGAGGTTTATCTGTAGATTACGCAGTTTTATTTCTTTTTCTTTTTTCTTTTTTCAAATTCATCTGTATTGTTGAAAGTATTACAAATGTCCCCCTTTTCCCCTCATTGATCCCCTCCTCCCTTCAGCTCCCCCTTAAGATTTTTTTTTATTGTTCAAAATATTACAGATGTCCCTTTTTTCCCCCTTGACCCTTTCCACCTTGCCCACCACCCTCCCCAGTCCCTCACCTCACTGTTGTCTGTGTCCTTGGGTTATGCATATATGCATGTAAATTCTTTGATTAATCTCTTCCTACCCATCCACTCGTCCCCCACCTTCCCTCTGGGATTCGTCAGTGTGATCTATGCTTTCATGTCACTGAAACATTTTTGTTCATCAGTTTATTAAGGTCTTTAGATTCCACATATAAGTGAGATCATGTGATGTTTGTCTTTCTCTGCCTGGCTTATTTCACTCAGCATAATATTCTCCAGGTCCATCCATACCGTCCCAAAGGGTACGAGATCCTTCTTCTTTACAGCTGCGTAGTATTCCGTGGTGTAAATGTCCCATAGCTTTTTTATTCACTCATCTACTGATAGCACTTGGGCTGTTTCCAGATCATAACTGTTGTAAATTGCACTGCTGGATTATGCAGTTTTAAACCAGAAGAGCAATGTGATCAGTTTAGGGATTTACAAAGATGGATTAAAGGTGTGTTGAGCCAAAGATTGAGATAATAGTTAGAAATAGTTAGAAAATTAGGGCAATATACTAGGAGATATTATAACATACAACATATTATCCATGGAAATGGAGGGGGCTTGAAATAATGATATAAATCAATAAATCAGTTGTTCTGGAGTTTGTCAGGTATAAAAGATGGAGGAATGAATTTAATATTCATCTTTTTAATTTCTACTTACTATCAATAACAAATTGGAAAATTAAAAATGTTACTATTTACAATAGCATAAATATTTTTTAAAAACTATAATAAAAGATATATGAGACTCTTACACTGAAAATAACCAAAGTTTATTGACAGAACTTAAAGACATAAAGAAATGGGATATAGCATATTCAGAGTTTGAAGAAGCTATTAGAAAAAATGTCAGTTTTCCTTGGTTGACTAATGGATTCACTACAGTTGTAATAAAAATCTCAATATTTTTTAAAAAATTGGTAAGTTGATTCTAAAATTATCCAATATAACTTTGAATAAAGATTTACACTATCAGATATCAAGATTCATTATAAATCAACAATAATTAAGGCATCAAGTTATTCACATAAAGGGAGAGAAATTAACCAGAAGAGAATTAAAACAGGACAAAGTTTATAAAAACAGACCAGTACATATCGATATATGATTATCACAAATGAGCTAACATAGTATAGTGGAAGATATAATGGGCTTTTCAAAAATGGTGCTAGGCCAGTTAGATAGCTGTATAAAGAAAAATGAACCTTGATCCCTAGGTAAAAGGTAAAGAAAAGGCTTCCAGAAGATAATACAGGAAAATATCTTCATGAACTTGGAGTAGTGAGATATTTCTTTAAACTAGTATAGAGAATTAACTAGAAAAATAAGAACTGATAAGTTTGGGTTACATTAAAATTGAGAACTACATTCATCAAAAGAATGTAGAGCAAGCCACAGAGGGGAGAAGATATTTATCATATAAAAGGCATATAGTGTGCAAAGGACTCATATACAAAATGGGAAGAAAATGCAATGAAGTGGGCCTATGACAGAAGCAGTCACATCCCCAGAGTGTTCAATAAACCTCTAAAAATATTTGAAACTAATTAGTTACTATGGAAATGCAAACTGAAATCCAAATTTGTCATTGCACATCAACTAAAATGACTAAAGTAAAAAAAAAAAAAAAAAAAAAAAGCCAATACTGAGTGTTGGCAAGAATCTGGAACAATGGAAACTCTCAAACACTGCTGTTGAGAGTGAAAACTTATAGATAATTTTAGAAAACAGAAAATGGGGGTATCTAATAAGTTGAACCTATGCTTATCCTATGATCTATCAACTCCAGGTATACATATATTCCCAATCAAAATAGGTACAAATGTGCACCAAAAAACATTTACAAGAATTTTCACAGCAATATATCTGTAGGGACCCCAGACTAGAAATAAATTGGATACTGAATTTAAGTGGAATAGGTGGGAAAAAAAGTGCCAATTAATACAATAGAATAAATCAGTGAGAATAAATATATGATTACTACTCAGCATAAGTAACATTTACAAACATACTGTTGAGGAAAAAGTCAGAAAAAAAACCCTTTTGTATGACTGTATTTACACACATTTCAAAAACAGCCAAAACGAACCTATGCCGTGAGAAATCAGAACAGTGCTTACATCTAGGGCAGAAGAGTGACTGCAAGGGACAAGAAAACAAAAGGTCATCTAAGGCTGTGGTAGTATTCTAGTTTTGATTTGTTGTCTGGTTCAATAAGTATATTCACAGTGTGGAAGTTCTTTGAAATTTATAAGTATGGTCTTTATGAAAGAAAAACTAATTCCACTTTATTTGAGGTCTCTGAAATAAATGTTTCTCCGAGGTAAAATTGACTTGGCAACAAAAGTAAAATGTAACTAAGACATTAGCAGCGTAAGAATTAATATGGGACAAATAATTTTAAATTGCTTTGGATCCTTAGATACATTATTGTCTTCTCCCCCTTAAGTTCGCTAGACTCAGGAGGGCCACATTGTTGAACACTATAGTAATACGGTTTTCTTTCTTTCTCTATATGAACATAAAAAATACTGTTAACACTGTTTAATGTAAAGATGTTGAATATTGCAGTGGCTGCAATGGCTGTTCCAGTGTAGCAAGGGATTAGTTTTCTACCCATACTTTATCATTTCTCTAATTTAAGAAATAAGGTAGGAAGCGTAATATAAGTGCAAATTCTCTTAAAATAGCATCACACTATTCTTGAAACCAAGCATCTGAATAAGTACAACATTGAAAGTCGTGCCTATATACTGTATTGGACACATTTTATGTTAAATGACTAATCCTTAGGATGTTAAATAGAAACATTTCTAGGAGTATTAAATTCCAAATCTTCTTATGAATCTTGGTGGATAACACTTTTCCTCCTGTCCATGTCCTTCTTAATGGAATTGCCTGTTATTAGTGCTTTTACTTTTTTGGTTCACAGAAACTCTTAATAAGTATTAAGTCACCGAAATAAGATTCTTAATCAATACATGGGAGTGTGTGCATGGGGGGGGGCAGTCAATTGTTTTCTGCACAAAATATAGAAAAAAGTTGCCTCCCAGCTATTACAATACTGAGATTTATTAATCTTTGATTAAATCTGTACAAACAGACACAGACTCAGGCCCTACCAGATGACGTCCCTGTAGAAAACAACTATAAAATAACTATAAAACAAGACCATACAAAAAGCAACTACTGAAGCTATAATTACCTAAAGGAAAGTGCATAGAAATAAGCGTGCTGTGCTGAGGAGTGCACGCTCACAGGGAAGCTGGAGGCCTTAATTAAGTTTCTCTCTCGATGGCGTTTAGTCTGGTCTAAGTGCAGTCCAAGTGGTGAGCAGAGCTGTGGCGGGGCACACCTGGAAACACCAATAGCCTTTATGGTGGGGGAATCAGAAATCTGAAGCCGGAGATTGTGAATGCTGAAGAAAGTAGGGGAATCCCAGAAGAGAATGGGTCAGACAGTAAACGCCCAGGTTCTGCTTACCTCATTCCTGTGACCCTGGAACTGAGCAGAGGCTAAGCAATTGCACTAAATAAAATTATCCAAACAGAAGGGAGCTACTGCTTCGGAAACAGGGCAGGTAGTTTAAGCCAAGTCAAGAATACAGGGGTGGACAAAAGCAGGTTAATAATAATAAATAACATAATAATAAATAAATAATAATATTAAAATAAACTTTCATGAACTCACAACTGTAAATCTACTTTTGCCCACCTCTGTATTTACCAGCTGAAAAAAAACAACACATCAATAAAAAAATAACAAAATTCAAAATCTCTAATGTTTAACACTGACAATGCAAAATTATCCAACATAAACAAAACCAAAAAAAAAAAAAAAAAAAGAAAAGAAAAGAAAAGAAAAGAAAAGAAAAGAAAAAGCAGCGTCCAAGAAAAAACGGATCAATGCCAACCTCAAAATGAAACAAGATGTTGGAACTAACAAAGATTTTAAAATGGCTTTTATAACTAGTATTAATAAACCCCAAACCAAACATGTTTACAATGAGTCAAAATACCTGTAATTAAAATTTTAGAACTAAAGAATATATTTTCTGAAATTAAAAAAAAAAATCTCTGGTTGGACATAGTCAAATGGATATGCCAGACAAAAAGAGTAAATGAACTTGAAAAAACAATAGACATTACCTAAGGTAAAGAACAGAAAAAAACACACACATCCCAAAACAGATAGAATCTAAATGATCTTGTTTCAGAAGTCAGCAAACTATGGCCCATGGACCAAATCAGCCTGCAAACTAAAAATGGTTGTTACATTTTCAGAGTATTTTTAAGGAAAGTAGACAAAGCACACATGTTCATAGCAACATTACTTAAAATAGCCAAAAGGTGGAAGCAACCCAAGTGTCCATGAATGGATGAATGGATAAGCAAAATGTGATACATGCATTCAATGAAATATTATTCAACCTTAAAAAGGAAGGAAATTCTGACACATGCTACAACATGGATGAAACTTAAGGACATTATGCTAAGTGAAAAGACACATATCGTATGATTCCACTTAAGTGAGTTACCTAGAGTAGTGAAATTTATAGTGACAAAAAGTAGAATGGTGGTTGTTAGGGACTAGGGAAAGGGGGAATATATGCATTTTAAAGGGGCTCCATTTATTTTTTCACACAACTTTCAGGTACTAAAATGTATATTAATTTTTTATTGTAGCCATAGCAAATCACTGCAAACTTTGTGACTTTATAAACAACACAAATTTATTATCTCTGAGTTCTCTGTAGATCAGAAATATGACACAGGGCTCAATAAACTAAACCTAAAGTATCAACAAGGTGCATTTTTCCCCTGAAATCTCTAGAAGAGAATTTCTTTCCTGATCATTTGGGAAGGTGGTAGAAATCAGTTCCTTGAGGTTGTAAGATTGAGGTCCATGTTTTCCTTTTGGCTGCGAACTGAGAGCTGTTCCCAGAACTAGATGCTACCAACTGTTGGTTCCTATCCTTCATCTTCAAATCCAACAAGAGTGAGTTACATCTTTCTCACGTTGCATCTCTCTGAACCTTCCACGGTGGTTACATCTCTCTTTGATCACGTTTGAGAAAGATTCTCTGCTTTAAAGGATGTATGAGATAGAATGGGTTTATCTAAATAATCCAGGATGATCACCCAGCTTCAGTGTCATTAATCTTAATGACAACTTCAAAGATATTTTGCCATGCAAGGTGACATATTCACAGGTTCTGAAGATTAGAAAATGGATATCTTTGGGGACCATTTTTCTGCCTACGGAATCCATCATTTCAATGATTATATTAATCATGAATGACCAAAATACTCCAATTAAAAGACGGCGATATCTGAGTAAATATAAGGCCCAACTATCTACTGACTCCAGGAGACTCACTTTATTTTTATTTATTTATTTTTTAAACATATTTTTATTGATTTCAGAGAGAGGAAAAGAGGGGGAGGGAGAGAGATAGAAACATCAATGATGAGAGAGTCATTGATCGAGCCCGCAACCCGGGCATGTGCCCTGACTGGGAATCGAACCCCTATGGCCTGGATCCTAGGTCTACGCTCAACCCCTGAGCCACACCCGGCCAGGCCAGAAGACTCACTTTAAATATGAAAACAAAGATATTTTGAAAGTAAAAGATGCCATGCAAAAGTTATACCATGCAAACATTAAGAATAAATAGGCTGGCTATATTAATGTCAGGTAGGCTAGATTCCAAACAAAAATATTACCAGAGATAAAGAGAAATCCTTCGTGAAGATAAAATGGCTACTTCAGGAAGATATAGTAGTTACAAATGAGCTTCAAATTATATGAAGCAAAAATTTACATAATTAATAGTCTAGACCATTACATAATCACTATTGGAGCTTTAAAAAAAACCCTCTCTTAGCATTTGATAGGACTAGAAGAAAAAAAATCAATATAGACACAGAAGATCTGAACAATATGATCAACCATCTTGACTTGATTTATATTTAATAGCTCAGATAACTGCAAAATCCACATTATTTTCAAGTGCAATGATACTTTTAGCAAGATAGACCATACTCTGGGCTATAAAAGTCTCAATAAATTTTAAAAACATCTGTACAGGTTATTTTTAACAAAAAGTAATAAAGGGAAAAATGAAGAAAGCAATGGCACATGAGTCATCAAGGAGGAGAGCTACCACTGTCTTCTTCTCAATTATAGTAGAGGGTTGTTGTTTTTTGTGCGTGTGTGTTTCCACAAAGAATCAGTGCACTTTTTAGCAGCAAGAATTCTACAGTGAAGAAAGTTAAAGTTGGAATACATGGGGTGGGGGCGGGAGAAGCAAAGTATCTAACAAGAAACTGGGTAATTTTGAATACATAGATTTACTCCTCTCTGTCAAATATTGAAACCAATAAACACTTTAATGTTTTATAAATTTGTTTTTAAGGAAAATGACTCCAAATTTTTGTCTTTTTAGCTGTAGTCACTCAAATAAAGTTTTGACTTCTTAAGGACTACCCCAATTCGGATCTCACTACATCTTTAAATTATTAGACAGAGCACCCAAACATCATTCACAAATATTAAATCAAGACCTCTGTATTCCCATTATTTTTGTGGTCAGTTGAAATGTTTATTTCCAATAAAAAAGTTTTTAATGCATATGTTTCTCAGTAATGAAACATCTCATCAAAAACCAGTAGCCTTGCCCGGCCTGGTGTGGCTCAGGGATTGAGAGTCGACCTAGGATCCAGGCGATCGGGGTTCGATTCCTGGTCAGGGCACATGCCCAGGTTGTGGGCTCGATCCCCGGTTGGGGGCGTGCAGGAGGCAGCCAATCAATGACTCTCTCATCATTGATGTTTCTATCTCTCTCTCTCCCTCTCCTTTCCTCTCTCTGAAATCAATAAAGATATATTTAAAAAAAAACAAACCAAAAAAACAAACAAACCAGTAGCCTAAAATAAGGTAATCTAGGTAAGAACATTTTGTGGAAATAAAATCATATATATTCTACTGATATAATAGCAAAATGTCACGTGAGACCTTCATTTTATAAATTAAATTCTAATACCAGCTTCTCTAGGATTTTAACCCATTATAATGAAGAACCAATAATTTCTCCTAAAAAATGGAAGCAAACATTGTATTTCTGAAGACACATAAATATTGTATACTTTAGTGGTACAATTTAATTATGAGGAGGTAGTAATTTAATATTCTCTTTATGAGATACACTCCTTCAGTGTTCAGGCTAGGATTCCCTTCCTCCAGAAATCCTCTTTAACCTAACCCACTGCGATGGTTAATTTTATGTGTCAACTTGACTGGGCCATGGACTGCCCAGATATTTGGTCAGACATTATTCTGCGTGTGTCTGTGAGGGTGTTTCTGGATGGGATTAATATTTGAATGAGTAGAGCAGAGTAAAGCAGATTGTTGTGCAGAATGTGTGTGGGCCTCACTCAGTCAAAGATCTGAAAGAGGGAACTTCTTTAGCCTGATTGAGTTGAGATATTGGTCTTTTCCTGTCCTTGAACTGAACTATATACCATTGGCTCTCCTGGGTTCCAGCTTGCCAACTGCAGATCTTTGGACTTCTCAGTCTCCATAACCATATGAGCCAACTCCTTATTAGTTATTCTCTTTTTCTTTTTCTCTCTCTGGCTCTCTGTCTTTATAAATACATAGTCTCCTATTGGTTCTGTTTCTTTGGGGAACCTCAACCCACTATTTCTAGGTAGCTGCATGTATTTATTTATGCCCTTATATAATGTACATTATATCATTCTACATTACAATTGTATCTCAGTTTTAAGTTCTGAGAAATCAGGAATAAGGCCTTTCTTTTATATCTTTATCTATAGTCCTTAATGTGGTGCCTGACCTAGTACACAGTAATATTTGATGAATAAGTGAAAAAATAGATGATGTTTCCAATCAGAGACAGGTCTAGACTGCTTTCATTATGTCAGCCATTTCTTTATGTATCTTAGCTATAATTGGCCCATAGATAAATTAAACCCATAGGCATTACTGAGTTTGGTTCTTAAGTCATTTAACCCTTCAATCTATCTATGCAGCAATTTCTTATTTTCTCTTTGCCTATTTGATTTATACATTTTTGAAGGAAAACGGCTTTTTAATACACATTGCTCCTGAAAAAACTAGACATTCCAATGGATTTGGGCATTTCCATCTCCAGTTTGGTGTTAAAGCAATCAGGGTCTGAATATGGAAAACGACCATCACATAGAAGGAAAATGGTCCTTCTTCCATTCCACTCAGCCACTTGTTCAAAGTGAAACCGTCATATCCCATAATATTAGAGGCAGGAATGGCTATAGGTAAATAATTAGCATGGATGAAAATTTCTGATTTTAAAACAATTCCAATTAGATCTCTTCCACAATTGCATTCACTGCTCTGGTGGAAATAAAGAAACAAGAAATGTTTTGGCATGTAGACATACATCAAGATTTTCTCTTTTGTTGGGGTATGTGTATTAAGAGTAGAATGAAATTTTTAAAAAAGTAGGTCAACAATGGTTAGAATTACTCCGTTTTCTTCCCCTAAATTTTTTTAAAACAACCCTTCAAGCCAAATGTCTAGGTTTTGTACACACCGATAGAAAATACAAACAAGAAATAGAAAGAACGCAGGGACCACTATCGATCTCTCTTCACACAAAAGGAGCTATTTTCTTTTGTATTGGCTTTAAAAAGTGGTGTTTTCCCTCTCCCCCTCCCCTTCTATAAAGAAGCCAATAATTCATTGTGTGTGAACTGGAGCTGCAAGGAATTATTGAGAAAGAACTTTAAAAAAATATATACAAAAGAGAAGACATTTCAAGTCAGGCTTATCTGCACTCTTGCACTCTTGGGTTCAGGCGCCCGTTTCTTCTACTTGTGCGGAATGAATGGGAGTGAGCACAATCCTGCACTGATGGCACCTTGCACCCAGCCACATTACCAAAATCCTTCTTCTATAGAAATTGCCCAGTGTTCCCTTCCTTTTATTCTCTACATTGTTGTACCATAAATGCCTAGTTTAAACTAGCACACAGTGCCATTTTAGGAAGCCTCTGGAGAGTCATTCACTTAGGTACACCTTGCAGCAAGGGGAACAACCTGGCACCCATTACGTTAGCATGCTCATCCGCGTAAACAACCACATATTCCTGTCAAAAGCTCTTATTTCTGATTCTAAATTTTAAACTAAAGTTGTACGAGATGAGCTATCCTTTTTTCCCCCAAAGACTAGTACAGTGCCTCCAATTTGCATGTAAAAGTATCATCGAGGCATTTAAAAAAAATTTATTATGTAATAAAATTTTTTAAAAAGCTCAGCATTCACAAGTAGTAGTTTCTTTTAAAAAAATTCCCTTCATTGCCTATTTTAAATAGAGACAGTTTTATAGTTAGCTTTCTTCACTAAATACAGTATCATAAACAGTTTACTCTGCTGTTACATGCTTTTCTTAATATCCTATTGTAAACATGAGCATTACAACCATAACCATTCCAGCTTTTTTCATTTTTTTAAAATAAAACACACGGCCTAATAAGCCTATTTGTGTTTATAAGTTTTCATAATTTAAGTAAGATAAATTCTTAGGGACAGAATGCTCTTTAGTGACCTTCTTTCCTGAATGTAAGAAATCGATTGTGTATCCCAATTAAGTCACTTTCTTTCCAGAATAGATAAGTAGGAATGCAAGCCTTTCACACAATTACAGGACCGGTTAATAACTCAGACTTGGGGTCTGTAGGCCCAGGTCCCACTTCTATCTCCAGTATCCGTATGATCTTTGGGAACTGACTCACCTCCTATAGGTCTTACTTTTCTTATCTTAAAGTGGGAATAGTGACTTCTGGTTTCTGATCTGACATTTAAAGAGCTTAGAAGTTGCCACTCCATCCTAACAACAAGTAAAAAGCTGAAAAAATTGAAAAATAAATAATTCTGCTTAGATCCGAGAGAAAAGTGATGTCACAGGGCAAATCGAAGAGTGACATGAGGACACAGAATCATCACTGAACAGCAGAAGCCCAGGGGCACCAGGGGGACCAGTGCCGGGTGGGAAAATCTAAACTGCAATCGAGGAGTTTCTGGGTAGCAATGTGGGCAAGTGTGAGAGTTCAAAACTCCAGGGAGACCCTGTCCTTGTGGGGGAGGTGTACATTTTTGTGAGTTTAACTTCAGGAGCTCTACCAGGAGCATCCAGAAAAATTCCCTCCAGCTTCCAGCAGAGAGAGGCAGAAGGGAACCATTTTGAAATACACCAGAATGTTCTGTGCTCAACAAGCCTTGCCTCCAGAAGAAATTATTTTATCAGAGCCTGCTTTACTTGGCGGAAGGGAAATACTGATCTGCATTTTCCTCTAGCCAGAAAAGCATTCCCGGGCCTGGGGAATGTGGTCTAACCTGCCAGCAGCAGGGCTACGTAGAAAAGACAAGTATGTCTGCTATCCTGAGTTGACTGGCCCTTTTATGGAAACAGTTTGGGGATGACAGACTGTACATATGTGAAAATTTTACATTGATTATTGATGAAGGGGGTGGGAGAAGGTGAAGCGGGCCTGCTTCTGGGACAGGTGCGGAGTCCATAAGGAAGGAGTGCTCGCTCCGTGGCTTGGTGGTGGGCAACAGCCAGGAGAGTTCATGCCCACGCTAGGAGCAGAGGTGCCTAGTGGTTTGTGGCATCTGGCTGTTCTCTTTAGAAAATTACAGAAAACAGCCGCCTGGAAGTCAATTTGAATTTCCAGCATATGTTCAGGAATGTAAGCCATCTTTTGTTGGTTTTGTCCTGCAGTTATTAACTGATTGACCTCTGGTCTCTTTCTTCACCCTCCCTCCGGCCTGATGTAATTTAATTTAGGGCATCTCAATTTTTTTTCTTGTCACCTTTCAAGGGGGCGGGGAAGGAAAACACACAACTCCAGCATCCTCAGCCATCCTGTCCCAAGGGGAGGGGGGGAGACACCTGAGAAGCATGGTTGGAATTCACGGTCCAGGGGCACAGCCCCACTAAAAGACTGAGGCCTGATCATAGGACTATAGAATGCTCCCCTGACCCCACAACACACACCTTACCACTACATTACTAAATGCCTATTTACTACAGTTCTTTTTAACCAATACACCATGTCTTCTAAGCACAGAGGGTTTTTAGGACAGTGAAACTTCTGTATAATACTACAATGGTGGATCCCCATTTGTCCAAACCCATAGAACGTACAACACTGAGACTGAACCCTAGTGAAAACTATGGACTTCAGGTGATAATAATGAGTCAGTGTAGGTTCCATTGTAACAATTGTATTGCTCTGGTGTAGGATTTTTTTTTTTCTTAAACTTTTAAAAATTTTATTGATTTCAGAGAGATCACAATTTCAGATTGATTTCAGAGAAGGAGAGAAACATCAATGATGAGAGAGAATCATCAATCAACTGCTTCCTGCACACCCCCTACTGGGGATTGAGCCCCAAACCAGGGCATGTGCCATGATCTCCTGCTTCATGGGTTGAGGCTCAACCACTGAGCCACACTGGCCAGGCTCTGGTGCAGGATTTTGATAATGGAAGAGGTCGTTCATATGTGAGAACAGGGAATATATGGGAAATCTCTGCTCTGTACTTTCTGCTCAATTTTGCTGTGAACTTAAAACTGCTCTAAGAAATGAAATTTGTTAATTATAAAAAATTAAGTATAATAATGCTTATTTGTCCATACAAGTGATTGTGCACATTAGAAGATGTGAGATCAATACAAATATAGATTATATGTTGCTATATAGTCAAGATAATTTTGATATTTGACAAATTAGCAAACACTTGGATAATGTAAAAATACAAAAGAAATTCATGACCTAGGAAATTATTAATGCAACTGGATTTCATTTAAAATTAGCTTGATCGTGTGCTGGGGATAATTATACAGTTGCTCTAAATGAAAAACAACTGGAGTTTTTATGAAATATTTTGGAGTTTTGGAAAGTTGATGTTTCCATTTGGAAATAGTGCTACTAGGAGAAGATGTCAATTGAGAAACAAACAGCTCCTGATCTTTAAATTGTGTTTTTTGGCCACTCTGGGGCGATAGTTTTGGAACCTTGACATCCCACGTTTTTCTTCATGAATTCTGAATATCTCTGGTAGAACAAGGAATCAGAAGCATCTTAGAGAGCTAAAGGATTGCAGCCTTAGTCCTCGAGGCAGGTATCTTTCAATTATGCCTGACTTTCCCTTTCTCCTCTGTCTGAATGCAACCAGTTTTCAACTCTTAAAATAAGTACCCAGTTCTGTTTGCTCTAAGACTTTGCTAAGTACAATGATTTTCCAGGACAAGCTTCTGCTGGATTTCCCCCCTCCCCACCAGTTTTAATTATTCAACTCTATTATTTCAAATATTTTTATCTTGAGTATTAGTGATTTATGAACCATCATTTGGAGCATGTTGTGTGATATTTAAACATTCTATGGCTATAGTATGATATTTATATCAATGTGCATCTCCACATAAAATTTATGTTCCTATTTTATTTTTGAAAGTAAATGCTTATTTTAATTAAAAAAGATGGACTTTATGACATGTGGCCAAATAAGGTGCTGAGGTGAGGTAGGGAGGTAGGTTTGGGTAACAAGGAGTATAGCCTGGTGCCGCAAAAGCTCATTAACTTTGGTGTTTATTCTGGCAAACAACACTGAGTTGTTCCCACTCTTAAAAGATAAACCGAGGTGTATTAAAATTTTTAAAAGTGTATTTGAGCAAAAATTGATTCAAATCTAGCAACACCAAATAGGAATTGGTTAGGAAAACTCCAGTGGCAGGAACTGGAGAGAGATTTTTATAGAGAAAAGATGGAAGCAAAGCAAGGGAATGAGTGATGGGCTATAGTTTAAAAGCAGATGGCTGTTTGTGATGAGTTAGTTGTTGTTAGGTTTCAATTTTGTAACTTTGAGACACTTACAGGCTTAAATTTTGGTGTACTTATGTAGGCCACCATGACATTAGAGCCACCTCAGTTTAATGGTCTCCTTGTTTAATTAATTTAACTGCACTATTATCAAAGTCACGTCAGACTTGGTTATTTTCAATTTTAGGTTTTTAGTTTGAGAAATCAAGAGATAACTTTAGATTTAACGGAATTCCTCTGTTGTTTGAACATAATCTGAAATAAGAAAAATCATTGAAGAGACAAAAATAAAAACGAATCAGAAATATGGACCTGTATTTGAGAAAACATCTCAGATGAATAAAAAGTTATTGTCAGTTCTGGTTAACAGAGCCTGTAATGCTAGGATTATCATTCTAACAAAAGGCAATGTGTATGAAATGAGAAAATTGAGGCTCCATTGGTTCATTATGTCTCGATCTACAAGCAATCATATTTCTGACTACCAAAATTTCCTGGAGACTGAGAAGGCCATTGTGAGTTGGATGATATGCCTACCTAAGAATTCAGAGATGATGACAAGTCATCCAGAGCCCTATTTTCAGGAATACCCCACTGACTGGGAATAAGGAAAGGAGATTTGGTGACAACTAATCAGGCCCCTGAAGACATCAGAGGAAGAAGAAATGACTGTGAAGAGGTTATGCAAAAGCATGTCTTGAGGCTAAGAGTGGTGTGGGAATTTTTCAGTCTGCTTTTGGCCTGAGACACAGCCTTGTGACGAATAAGGAAAACACGCAGCATTGGGTTGTAGCCTTTAATTCTCTTTGATCTTATTTCTAGAGAACTCCTTTTACTACTTAATAAACAAGACTATAAAATTGAAACTTGGAGGCAATTTGGAAACTTAAAGAGCTGTGAGGCCTGAAAGGAAAAATAATCTCTCCACTTTGTGGCAGTAGAGCTGGTCCAAGGAGTGAGAAGAGCAAGGGAGGGTCAGCAGCCACATTTGAGAGCAACAGGAGGTCAAGAGAGCAGGCCCCGGGCAGTGGGCCAGGGGAGCATGCCCAGGGAGGGGCCAGCGGCCTCCAGGCCCCGCGGTGGTACTGAGTGGTGGGCACAGCACAGCCCGGGTGAAACACAAGCAAAACAAAACCGGTACTAGAAAATTTTCAAACATTTGTGAATTGAATTGGAAAAGAGCAGCTAAAACAATCACTACGATGGTTAGAATTGGTTTTGTAGCTTTAGATCAGGTATATTTAAGGATTTACTGTTACAAAGTGCTTTAACTTATCCTTTGCCTTTAGAAGTGGACATTTAATACATCGACAGGTTTAAAGCTTGTTAGGGATTAACAGAGCCCCACCTGCTTGGCACCCCGTGCCCCTTCAGTTGATATCTTCCAAGTCATGGCAGAGGAACCTAGCTTATAGTCCCATAGGATAATGGGGGAGAGTTACCTATTCTGTGTACTATACCAATAAAGCTCCTCAAACTCATACCATCTTTGGAAGACTTTTCCTCCAGCAGAAGGGTGCAGAGGGCAGTTCTCATTGTTTTGGAGAGGCCACTCTGACAGTGTGAAACCAGCAATGATTTTCCTACCTGATAATCACCCAAAGGCACAACGCTATGGTCATTTTCTGGGCCTCATTGTGAACAGTTCTTTAGAAAGAGACAAGTATTTCAATATTATTCTTAGATGATTTCTTGCTAACCTGCACAGGAATTTAGTTTTGAATTTTAACATATCCACCCTAAAATTCTAGCAACTTTGTTTTCCTCTAAAAGCTGTTGGCTTAAATAAATGAATGAACGAATACATAAATAAATAAAACCTCTACTAATGCCTTCTACTTCTTACCAAGTTAACATTTATGATAAATACTATCGAATGCCGTAAGCTTAGGATTGTTTTTAATAAACCAGTCTGTAATATTATGTTCTCTATATATGAAAATACAAAGTGTTTTAGCACAGGTAGTCAGTTGGATCGTTAAAACTAGAAGGAAGCCTAAAAAAGGAATGTCACCAGCTCATCAGCATTGGGAGCTTTCGGTTTCTTCCTACAAGATTTACTTTTCACACAAGAACAAAGGATGGGATGGAAAGAGAAAAGTTTTATCTCACGTTGCTCAGGTATGCATCACTTAGGCTCTGCAGTCTTCTCTGTGTGAGGAGGTGAAGTGGGGAGGGTTGAAAGTGTAATGATCTTTAAAACAAACTGAACTGTGTTTTATCTTTATTGCCACAAAGAGATAAAATAGGCTGTTGTCAGAGGGCACAGTCAGCAGGAAGAGTGAAGTTGCAGACCTCTCACTTCAAGGAATCTCATCTAATCAGGGTTGCAGCAAACCAGTCAAATCAGATCTAAGGCTTGCCGTGCAGAGGGGCTCTTCAAAGACTTGCCTTCAACCACTGGGACTCCTCAGATCATTTGCTCCCTGAGTGACTTCCCTGGCATCAATATTAGTGCTCTCTGTTCCTGCTGGGTGACACACTCAACCCTGCAGTGCTGTGGAAACAATAGAAAAAACAGAATCTCTAGAACTGCTATTTTCAACCAGCGTGTTGCAAGAATTTTAAAAACGCAATATGTGACTAGTTAGTCAGGGGCAATGACTTTTTCCCCCGTAGATTGTCAAATAAAAAAATGACATCAACCAGCACAGCAATAGCTGTCTGGTGTGAATGAATCAAAATTATACCCATTTTTTTTTCAGATCAGCAAAATACATTTTTTTTGGTGTGCCACAGAATTTTAGGAATTAGTTTATGTGCCATGAAATGAAAAGGGTAGAAAATTGCTGCTCTAGAAGAATAACCTCCTCATTCAAAAAAGCAGAATTAAAATACATATAAAACCCACTTTTAGCTCTCTTGCCCAGCTTTATTGAGTTATAATGCACACATGCTAGTATGCAAGTTTAAGATGTAAAATGTGCTGATTTGATACACTTCTGTATTAAGAAATGATTACCATCATAGCATTAGCTAACATCTCACATCATTACCATTTTTGTGTGTGTGATGAGAACATATCAGACCTTTCTCAGCAACTGTCAAGTATATGAAACAGTATTATTAACTATAATCACAATGCTATACGTTAGATCCCCAGAACTTATTCATCTTTTAGCTGGAGATTTGTACTCTTTAACCCACATCTCCTCCATCTCCACCCCCAACCCTCAGCCCCTGGAAACTACTATTCTAGTCTGTTTCTATGAGTTTGGTTTTTTTAGATTCCACATATAAGTGATATCAAGTAGTATTTGTCTTTCTTTGTCTGACTTATTTCATTTAGCATAATATCCTCTAGGCCCAGCCATGTGGTTGCAAATAGCAGGATGTCCTTCTTTTTCATGGCTAAATAATATTCCATTGTATCTATCTGCCACATCTTTTTTATCTATTTATCTAGTGATGGACAATTAGTTATCTCTGATATTTTGCCTTCATTTCCTTTGGATAAATGCCCAAAAGTGGGATTGCTGGATCATATGCTGTTTTTAATTTTTTGAGGAACTTTTATGCTGTTTTTTCATAGTGGCTGCAGAAATTTACATTCCCACTAACAGTGAAGAAAGGTTCTCTTTTCTCCACATCCTTGGCAATACTTGTTAGCGCTTGTCTTTTTGATAACCAGTCTAACAAGTGTATTTGTGTGTGGTAATATCTCATTATGGCTTTGATTTGGATTTCCCAAATGATTCGTTATTTTGAACAACTTTTCATGTACCTGTTAGCCATTCGTATGTCTTCTTTGGAAAAATAACTGTTCAGTTCCTCTGCACATTTTTACCCAGATTTTTTTAGTTTTATTTTGTTACTGAGTTGTATGAGTTCTTTATATATTTCAGGTATTAACCCTTTACCAGACATATGATTTGCAAATATTTTCTCCCATTTTGTAAGGTGACTTTTCATTTCGTTAAGGGTTTCCTTCGCTGTGCAGAAACTTTTTAGTTTGATGTAGTCCCACTTGCTTATTTTTACTTTTATTGCCTTTGCTTTGGGCGTCAAATATGAAAAATATTTATTGCCAAGACCAAAGTCAAGGAGCTTATCTGTATTATGTAGGTTTTCATCCAGGAGTTTTACAGTTTCAGGTCTTATATTTAAGTCTTTATCCATTTTAAGTTGATTTTATGTATGATGTAAGATAAGAGTCTGGTTTTATTTTTTTGGCATGTGGTTATTTCGTTTTCCCAATACCATTTATTGAAGAGACTATTGTTTTTCCATTGTATATTCTTGGCTCCTTTGTTATAAATTAATTAACCATACATGCATGGGTTCATTTCTGGGTTCTCTATGCTGTTCCATTGATCTGTGTCTGTATTTATGCCAATACTATACTGTTTCATTTACTATAGTTTCTAGTATAGTTTAAAATCAGGGAGCATAATGCCTCCAGCTTTGTCCTTTCTCAAGATTGCTTTGGCCATTCCTTTTTTTTTTGTGTGGTTCTGTACAAGTTTTAGGTGTGTTTTTTTTTTCTATTTCTTTGAAAAATGCCATTGGGATTTTGTTAGGATTGTACTGAAGCTGTATATTGCTTTAGGTAGTATGTACATTTAAACAATATTCATTCTTCCAGTACATGAGCACAAAATATCTTTTTATTTATTTGCATCTTCTTGAATTTCTTTCATTAATGTCAGTTTTCAATGTAAGAATCTTTTACTTCCTTGGTTAAATTTATTTCTAAATATTTTATTCTTTTTGCTGCTATATAAGGTGGGATTTTAAAAAGAATTTCTTGTTCTGATCATTTATTTTTAGTGTGTAGAAATGTAACTAATTTTTGTTTACTGAATTTTACTCTCAACTTTACTGCATTTGCTTATTAGTTCTAACATTTTTTTGGTAGAGTCTTTAGGATGTTTTAGGGTTTCCTATAGGTAATATATCATATGCAAATAGACAAATTTATACAGTCCTTTTTTATTTGGATGCTTTTCATTTCTTTTTCTTGCCTAATTTCTCTGGCAAGGACTTTCAGTAGTATGATGAATAATGATGAAAGTAAGAATCCTTCTCTTGTTTCTGACCTTAGAGGAGAAGCTTTTATCTTTACATCATTGGATATGGTATTAGTTGTGGGCTTGACGTGTATAGTCTTTATTGTGTTGAGGTACATTCCCTCTACAGTGTTGAGAGTTTTTATCATGAATGAATGTTGAATTTGATCAAATGCCTTTTCTACATTTATTGAGATAATATTACTTTATTTTTCATCTTATTAATGTAATGTAACACGTTAATTGATTTCAGATGTTGAACCATCCTTACATCTCTGGAATAAATTCTGCTTGATCATAGTGTATAATCTTTTTAATACACTGTAGAATTTTGTTTGCCAATATTTGTTGAAGATTTTTGTTTCTATGCTCAACAGAGATATTGGTTTATAATTTTCTTTTCTGTGTCTTTGTACAGTTTTGGTATCAGGGTAATGCCAGCCTCATAAAATGAGTTTGGAGGTGTTACTACTTCTTTTATATTTTTTAAAGAATTAACAGAGATAATCATTACAAACTTTTCTCCAAATGTTTGGTAGAATTCACCAGTGCAACCATATGGTTCTAGGTTTTTCTTAACTGGTAGGTTTTTGATAACTGATTTAATCTCCTAACTAGTAATAGATGTGTTCAGATTTTCTATTTCTTCATGATTCAGTCTTGATAGGTTATATGCTTCTAGAAATTTATCCATTTTTTTTAGGTTGTCCAATTTATTGCCATATAATTGTTCATAGTTTTCTCTTATGATTCTTTTTTATTCTTGGGGTATCAGTTTTCATGTCTCTTTCATTTATACTTTTATTTATTTGAGTCTGTTCTCTCACTCATTAGTCTAGCTAGAGGTTTGTCTATGTGTTCAATAAAAGCTCTTTCCATTGATTTTTCATATTGTCTTATTCATTCTTATTTATTTTATTTATGTCCATTCTGATCTTTATTTTCTTTCTTCTGTGAACTTTAGGCTTTGCTTGTTTTTCTTTTTCTAGTTCCCTGAAGTGTAAAGTTAGATTTTTCATTTCAAATCTTTCATTTTTTAATGTAAATGATAGTTTACATTAGCACATTTTTAGCTTTGAAAGGGTCCTTACAGATCATGTTTTCAGTTTCTCTCTAATAGGACACCTGTCATTCATCCAGTAATGGAGAGCCCCCATGCAACAGACTGATGTATTTCAGAGGGGTGTGGGGTGGGAAGAGATTAATCAAAGAATTTATATGCATATATGCACAACCCTTGGACAGACAATATTGTAGTGAAGGCCTAGGGAGGGGTCAGGAGCAGGGTGGAGGGGGCCAATGGTGGGGGGACATCTGTAATAATTTCAACAATAAAGATAAATTTTTAAAAATCTTGATATTAAATTATTGCTGAATGTGCTCCCTGGTATTGAAATGAATTTTTTTTCTAAACTTTCTTACATCAGTTTATGCTTTAAAGTTACCAATTATAAAGCAATCTTGTTACTACTTTTACTAGAACTATCTTCTAGTAAGTATTGTAAGACAGCTCTCACGTTCCCACTAATTATTTTCTATTTCAGGATTAACATTCTTGTTTCTTTAGCTATTTCTTACACAATATGGCAAGATCCATTTTGTATTCTGACTTCCATTCTCAAAACTTTCTACAGCTTTTTCATAGTGCATTTTAAAGCATGGTAATCAGATGTAAATATAATATACTACATGTGATCTAAGACAGTACAGTGGTCTAAATATTGTTTTTCTTCTTCTCTTAGTATATATTAGAATTTTATGAATGTTTTGGGCAACTTATTATACATGTTGGCTTATATTGAGTTCCAGCTAACTAAAGTGCTTACCTCTTTTTCCAAGTGAGCTGTTTAATGACTTACTTGAAGAGTATTGCAGAATTTTGGATTCATTCTTACTCAATTTTACCTTGTTAGTTTTGATCTTGATCTTGATTCTTATGGTTCTGGGTGATTCTTTATCATCTATGTATATATGTGGGAATAAAACTAGGTCAAGAAGAGAATGTCTTGCTGTCCCATTAGAAAATGACCTATAGGTTGTTGTTGATTAATTTTATATAGGATTATTCAACTGTCTATAAACATATATAACTGCATATGTTGTTCTGGCTTAGCTTCAGGTGAGAATTCTCTAGATGCCTGATGAAAAAACTGTCACGTTTAGTGAATCCATTCCACTCTTTGATGAGCACCAACTTCCTTTGTTAAATATTAACAGGACATGCATTTAAAATTCTACCCTAAATATTTTCAGGTATATATGTCACATTTTTGGAATACTTTGCTAGAATTCATATTTATCACTAAGAGAATTCATGTTTTATCTTTTTTGAGGCCAACAAAATGAAAACAGTTTTCATCAAACTATCATTAATGTCCTTTCCACAATAATGTATGCAAATTATACATTCCTTTCCATATCCCTGGATTTAATTTAGCATAAACTTCATGAGGCTTCCAGAATTTGTATCTCAATATATGAGTTTAAGTTTGACTGGGATCACTGAGAATGTGTGTGATCTTAAATGACATATTTTTGGAGCCTTGGTTTGTGAAGATGATGAATATAAAAGTGCTGGTAGCAATAAACATTAATCTTGATATCAAACACCTGTTTACAATATATAACATTGCCATATTCATATTTAAAAAAAATTCTCCTAGATACTTAATCTAGGGATATTGTGGGCTAGCGTATTTCTTCCATCCCTCACTCACTGTAATCTTGGGAATATCTACTATTAGCCACACAACTAAATTATTTAATTGAAATAAAGTACTACCTAAATTATCAAATATTAACACACGTTCTACACATAGAATCAAAATTCTTTGAAAAGCTTAATCTACAAGTCAATGATTGTTACTAAAATCAATGGTTTATATTTTTTTCTCATGCCATTTAGTAAAGTTTCTTTATTTGGTTCCTCAGCATTTCTTAGAATTTTACTGCATGTGCTAAACCCACAGATTGTCCTTTGAATTTGCCTCAGTTGAATCCAGTTCTTCTGTCTTTTGCCAATGGTCTTAGATTATTGTTTTCTTAGATAATCATCCCTTCCCTTGCCATAGGTGCTATCTATGCCAATTTTATGCCAGCAACATTTTTGTCTACAAATGTCTTTTCTAAATCACCAGAAAGAATTGGCCTTAACTCTTTTCGATGGCAATTGCCATCAACTTTCTGATATTCCTAAATCATTTTCTATTGAGAACAGAAGAAAGCAGTCCTTTAAAACACCATTTTAGAGTTTAGTGAGAAATTTTAATCTAACTGCCCACCACTTTAAAGTGTAGTACTGTGTTTTGATAGCATTTCAAAAGAAGGAAGCATAGCTGATGTTAAGATGGGTGAAGCTATGGACAATATAAGCTATAAAAAATTCCCCCAAGAACATCCTGTATCACCAGGGTAACACCTCATGTCATTCTTTCCCAAGCCACCCATTTCACAACTTTGGCAAACAACTTTTCCTTTTTCTTTTGACATCTCCACAAGCTCAGTTGCAACACATAGAAGGCCGCATTTTGGAAGACAAAAAGCCATATTCATCTAAAAAAATTGGCCTGCTTTTCCTATTATTTTCACTGAGAATTGTGCAACCTTTGGGTTGTTCCAGAAAATATGAAGATTATCATCATTACTGTAAGTCCCCATCCAACCTGCTTCACCATTTTGAATCACAATCCTGATCTTGTTTGAGTTTTGCACTCAATCTTCACCACTGTAGAAACATGTAGATTCTGAGGGACTGCCATGGTCTTCTTATCTGAAATCAGAAAGAAAAAAAAATTGTTTTGTTACTTTCCCCAAAGTGAAAGTTTTTTAAGTAAATTGGTTGATTTGGGATTATTGGTGTTATGAGAGACACTATGCAGTGTGTGTCTTTGATATAAGCCTAAATCTTTTAAATAAAATATCATTTCAGCTGATTCAGTTAAAATTATTGGTTACATGAAGAGCATGATAAAGTTGTGTTATCACAATTAAAAGCCCAAATATTTTTTAATAAAGTGTTTGGACCATTATATTTTCACATTTGCTTTTGAATAGGTAATGACTACCAATCAATTTTCTTTTATGACAAATTTTCAGTATAATTTCTAAAAGCCCTTGCATTAAAATGTGAAAATGAATGGGAGTGATCTGTACCTTCGACTATTATTGTCATTAACATCAGATGATTCTTTTGAATACTTTTCACTTGAGTGGCTATTATAAAATTATAATTTTTCAAATGGAGATTTAAAAATCACAGAAAAAAATGGAGTGTACAAAGGTGAAAACCACTCATACAGAAAGTGCTTTTCTTGCCTGGGGAGCTCTATAATTTTCTGGGAAATAGTGCCATAATACACATGATATTTTTAGAATACTTTCACCATCAAAACCTGCTCTTCTCTTTTCTTTTATTGGAAAAAGGAAGTCCCAAGTTTCATGTGTTTTAAATAAATTATTGTCTTCACTCTCCCCTTCTTCTGCCTCCCATTTGCCAATTTGCTATTAACGTGGTCTTTCTTTGCCTCTTCTGGAGCATGAAGTTGTGCCTGGAATTATCAAACACATACAACAGGGCCATTAAGTTTTAGATATTGAACTGTATACCTAAATTGTTACCCCAGATGATGACGCTGGTCAAGCAAGCACATACAGTTAGTTGGTGGTGACTTTCGAACTCCATTAAGACATTCCAAATCTATGTCTTTCTTTTATAAATGGGGGAAAAAGAATTAAAGCACAATCAGACTTTAAAGTCATGGGACTTATATTAACACAGAAGATCAGTGTCACTATGATTACAAATTTTATTTTTCAAAAAGGCAGCATCAAAATCAGGAGCAAACAGGGACTTTCTGATTCTGAGAATGGAAACCCATATGGCAGGAGACAAGGCCTCTAGGGACAGTGTATGTAGATTAGAACAGTAAGAATGGAATTTTCCCGAGTTTTACTTCTATAAATAATTAACTGAACGTCATTATATAAATAACTATTTTCCCCTGGGAATCAGAGTATCATTAAGAATTTCTGAGTACTAATTCTGGTTTTGGCCTCTATTTCTTATTGTCATTTTTAGCTTCTTTCTGTGAGCTTTCTTTTGAAAAGAAATCTCCTATTTTCTGAAGAAACAAAAGAGGAATTGCATAATAGACCAAACTAATGTGCATTATTAAGAGCAAAATGAAATTACTGTAAAAAGAGGCATGAAAAAGGGCCGGGAAAAATAATTTTTTACCATTAAATATCTATAAACTTCTAGCGCTGCAATTCATAAGGAGTCCCACTATCTGTTTCTTATCTTGAGCCTTTATTTCTTTTTTTCTCTTTGGTAAAAGACTGTCATTGAACTAGTGGAGCTAGTGGAGGTGGCTTACATTAGTCATATTTCTTTCATTTTTTTTAACATTATAGAGAAGAGCGTGGGGAGTTAGTCTACAACTCTACTGTCAAGAAGTTAAAGAAGCCCGGCCAGTGTTGCTCAGTGGTTGAGCACCAACCCATGAACCAAGAGGTCCTCGGATCAGTTCCCCGTCAGGGCACATGCCCTGGTTGCAGGCTTGATCCCCGGTGGGAGGCATGCAGGAGGCAGCCGATGGATGATGTTTCTCTTTCATCGATGTTTTTATCTCTCTATCTCTCGCCTTTCTTCTCTCTCTAAAATCAATAAAAATGTATTAAACAAAAAAGAAGTTAAAGAAGACAGGTATTCAAATTTTATTTCTGAAGTCATGACAGCCCCTCCTTTTATCTCAATGTGATTCAACACAAAAGCAAAAAAAAAGAGGATTGTTAAACACTTATTTCCACAAACAATGCACTTGCTGGTGCGAGGTAAAACAAAATAAGCAGGAAGGAAGGCAGGCATCTAAATTAGGTAATAGTGATACAGCCATGAGAGAGCAGTAGCTCTCCACCTATCAGGACTGTAACTGATATATATCTAAAATCATTTGCATAAATCAGTTTCATAACTTCATCAAGGGAGCTCTTTGTAAAGTGAGCTGTGTAAATTCTTTCACAGTGTGAATAATCACTTCTTCATTAGTCAGTCCTAGAAGTCAGAATTTGGTAGGTCATGTTTTCTTAAATCAGGGAATTACCTACATTATAAAAGAGTGATATTTTGTTTTTCTGAAGTTCCTGGGGGGCCTAGTTTGGGAATGGAAGTAGGTTAGTGGAATGTGGTGTTTAATGAGACAGGTTACTTGTGCCCTTCGGGATCAATCATCTACACTTCAATACTCTTCTGCAAAGGGAAGCTTGGCCCCATGGACCCATCGAAGGCTTCTTCACCCTCTGGCTTCTTGTCAATGCTGATAGGAGATCAGCAGGTAGGAGGAAAGCATTTTTATTTTGCCAGGTCCCTCCCTTTAGGCTGTCTTGTGTGTGTGACCTCTTGGAGAGGTCTCCCTTTCTGTCAGGCTGCATACACATCAGCATTGATGGGCCTGCAAAATTGTCTTGTTTCCCAGAAACAAGAAGACTATACTATAGCTGGCTTTGGAGATGTAATTTACTCTTGCTAGATCCAGAATAACAATGATACTAAAGGAGATAAAAAATATTTACAGGGTCACAACATTTCTATTTCATTTTTGAACTCTGGAAATTTGTATAGACCATTTTTATTTTTTTTACTCTTCTTTTGCACACTTATTTAATCTCTACTGTGAAGTGCAAGCTAATGAAAGAAGAGGCAAAATAGAAGAGGTATATTAGTATAGAAAGCGCATTTTATCCTTTGAGGTTTTCCTGTTTTGACCATGAGAGGTAAAACTGCTTTGTTGCTTAAAGCATAGCAGACAAATACTCTACAAATATTGGCTGCTGTCTTTTTAAATTACATATTTTAATGAATTTAAAAAGGATTTTCTGCACTTTTTTGTACCTAATCAAATTCAATATATTGAATTTTCTAACTTGGCAATTTAACCATGCATTCTGCTCTCATGCTAAAGAATAAAACTGGGTAGCAGAATTCTAACAAGGTAAGTATGGGGTCAGGCCAAAGAAGCAGCTGGAAAAGAGTTATTACCTACTGGTTGTTTTTACATACCCTATCTTCCATCCAAACTTACTTGTTTTTCTGCACCTATATCTTTGTTATGGTGACAATTGAATGCATGAATACAATCTAGGCTTCAGGAACTGGTTTAACATTTTTTGGTAGTTTATTTTTTTTTTAAATAATTTTTTATTTTTCAATTACAGTTGAGTATTTAATACTTTTACATTATGCTATCTGTGTGTGTGTGTGTGTGTTTTTCCTCTCACTATAAACTATGAGTTCCTCATGGATAGGATATCTCCCTGGTTCACCTTTGCATCTATAGACATGTAACCAAATATATAACAGTATGTAACATGGCAGATGCTCAAATGAGTTTGGCTACATTAATGAATGGATAGATTTGATATATCCTAGGCTATAGTTTAGATTCTTCTGATTTATTTCACAAAGGATTACATCATTATTTCAATCAGATAATTACTTTTTAAATGTCATTAAATCTTAAAACAAGGAATATACCTAATTATTATTAATAAGAAAAATTGACATCAACATTTTTTTTTTTAAAAACAGAACAACCTCAAATTCTACACACCATCCCAGTCTCCTAAAGCACTTGAAGAGAGAGCAAATTAAATCTTGGCTAACAAAGATTTCAGTGGTTAGTCTAGATTACCTAGCAATTTTAATTTTTAACTATTGTACTTTTAGGTATTCTTCTCTTGCCCTTTAATGATTCACTGAAACAAATCAAATATTTTTCTTGTCGGAAGCTTTCATGGAATATTTAATAAATACAAGAATAAAAATGTTAATAATATAGTGAACAGGGATTTCATTTACTTCTATTCCTTCAAGTACAGGCCTAAAAATTATAGATCAAAATAACTATATTTTGTCTAAAAAAAGTATCCACACAACTGGAAAATATAAAAATTGTGATTGTAAAACTTCTCTGATTCCAAAACCATGAGTTTTAAATGTTGTTGCCTCTGCCAAGTCATTTATCTTCTCTGAGTCTCTTCCCTCTAATTACTTACACATTAGATGAGTAATTTCCAAGGTTTGTCTAATTCTCACATTCTTATTTCCATTTTTAATCCTGAAATGAAGAGAAATGGTTAAAAACGCCTTTGTATAAATCTTTTCACACATTATTCCATACTTATAAAACATTCCTTACAGTGGACAAAGCTTGATGGATATGAAAATTAAGGCTCAGATAAAGCTATTGAATCAGTTAGCCAAGGTCACACATTCAGTTAATGAGACTCAAAAATAGAACACATGCAAAAGCACAAGCTCCTTGTCCAGTGCTTTCCTGTATTAGCAGTCTGTGTCTCCACAAGCCAGACACTGCACACACACATCAGCTCACACAAACACACAGGCACACGGGCTCCCTTCCTTTCTTTATGCGGTGAGCTTATAGTGATATTGACATTCGTAAGCACACAGCTGTCGGGGTTGATTACACTACCTTGCAGAAAGCTGGAAGTATTTCAATTATTGCTTTTTTGCCAAGGTATAGTCCAAAACCTCACACATGAGGCCGATTATTTGAAGAGCTGTAACATGTCCAAAGCAATGCATCGTCCCTCCTCTAATCTCCTTATATTCCCAACCTGCAGTTTATACTTGTACTGCAGTGGTAAGATCAACTCAGAGTTGACTGTAATCCATTGTTAAATATAGGTGAAAATAATTTTTGCAAGTATTGTCACATGGCAATAAATTTAAAATAAAAGATGTCATAATTGTCTCTAATATTTTGCTATTTAGAACGTCCTATATTATTTGAGGCTACTAGCCTTTGTGACCTTCTTAGTTTGTAATTTTTAGCAATTTTTTTTTTTTTTTTTTTACTCTAAAGACTACTGTTGCTATTGTACTGGAACATTTCAGTTAAAGAAATTAAGATTTAATATGAATATCTGAGTACAATACTGGTGCTTATAATATCCTTGAAATCAAGAGTTTTTTCTCTTTGTTTCTGCCCATTCCTCCATGATCCTGCCTAGAGAAGATGATTCATAGGCATATGGAAATAAAAATAAAATTATATTTTTCTTAATATCTTGTTTCATTCAAATAATAATTCAAAGCATCTTATATTTAGTCAGAAAATACAGACAATGCCATAATTTTTAAAAAGATAGTTGGAAGGTTCTAATGGCCAGTAAACAAAAAGATACCTAACTATATTAAATAAACTTATGGCAAAACATACACTACTGTTTCCCAATGAAACAAGAGGAATCATTGCTTATAAGACAGTTATATTTGAAGACTATTTATCAAAAGCAATAAATTTAACTTTATGTAATTAATTTGAAACCATAAAGAGAAACACAGCCTATTAAATATTGTGACCAGACTCACCTTTTCTCTCTTTTAAAAACCAAATAATATTCATTGTAAGTTGAATGATGAAAATATAACATCTGGGTATTAAAAACATCATTTTTTTATGGCAAGAAGATGGGTTTTCATCTCATTTTAAAGGTATATCAATGATTAAGAAAAAAAATGAAAAGACTGTGAATGTAACTTGTGAAATAACCAACTGATTAGCACAATGCAAGAGAGGATTCTTAAATTTCAGAAATGATTAGTGGTCTATGTTGAGTTCATGCAACTTTGCTAACCAATACCAGTTAACATCCAAAGACTGAGAGGTCAATATGACCTACAAACAATCATTTCATTATGGTCAGATTTTGTAATTTATAATGGAATAACTAAGCCTAAAGTCCATTTAATTTACATGTAAGACTGGTCTGATAAATTCTTTTAGGAACTTGAAAGAAGAAACAGTTATTGAGAACATATCTTAATACATGAATCTACTGTCATTTGGGGGATTAAAAGAAAAAGGGTCTCTTTAAAAAGAAACTTATACATGAAATCATGGTAATAATCACAAAGCACTGTACTTGTAAGAATGATAAAAATAAACAAATGAGCAATAATCAAAGCCCATCATTAAAAGTGTTCTTAAACAGATCATTGAGCAGGGTACCTTCCTGAATGTTTTATTCAAATTTTTATCATTATGAATAACTATTTCCAGGACCCAATAAGAGCAATCTAGGATCCACCAAATTAGGTGGTTAACCTTGACCTACAACTATTTCCAGGATCCAATAAGAGCAGTCTAGAATCCACCAAATTAGGTGGTTAGCCTTGACCTACAATTCTTCTCAGGTAGAAGAGATTTGAATTGCCACAATTCAAACAGGTTTAACACAATTCAACAGGTTCAAACTGTGGATAACTGATCCGTATATGCAAAGAAATGTTAACTAAATTATAAACAATAATTTAATTTAATAAATTAAATAAATTAATAATTTAATAAATTAAATTATTTATGCAGACTTTTTCAAATAAAGTTATGTTTTCTCCATTTATTTCCCCATTCTCAACAGTGAAAATGCAGTTTTCAAGAGCGATAAATTCTTTGGGGTTGTATATTAAATATAAACAAATCCTCTGTTGTAGTGGATTTAACCACCTTGGGAACACAAGAAAAGTAAGAATGAATGATCCAATAGACAGTACTTCTTAGACCTGAAATGAGCATCTATAGGTCCCATTGAATAGGAAAGCCCTCTATTTATTCATTCTATGCAGTATTTCTTAAATAGCTACTCAAGTATCTACCCTCAAACACCTTTTAAAAGAGCTTCTTCACGTGCTTTGTCAAATTGCATTTGGAGAAAACGTAGCAAGTTACATTCCCACCAACAGTGTATGAAAGTGCCTCTATTTTGAAAAATTTCTCTTATTTCCTGAAAGACTCCATTGGGTGCTTATGTGTCTGTACTGCCTTTCTTTAATGCTTTATAAATTTACTTTTAACAGGGAAGGCAGAATAAACTACAGATGGTAGTAGCTGCCAGAGTAACAGCATGCAATAAAACAAAGTTGTATGTTTGACAGTTCTCTGCACAAGAAATGTCTAGAGCTGTGAATAACTGAATCCTTGAATCTGGAGGATGTTTTCAAGTGAATGGGCAGTTACATTCTGTGAATTAATGTTTTTGTCTGAATTGTGGAGAAAATTATAAAAAAAATTATCACTGACATGAATATTCAAGATAGTCATTAATGACTCAGAGGCCAAAGAAAATTTAACACATAAAAATGTATAGATATAAAAGAGAATAAAAATGTAAAACATTTAATTAAAAATACATATGAATTAGCATAACTTTGAAACCTTTGTTAATCCAAAGAGTTGAATTTTAATATACTGGAATGATCCTCATACACACAAGAAGATTTAATGTTTGTTGATACCAAGTGGGGGTGAGTATAAAGAAGGTGGCTGTGAAGAAAGACGAGATAAAATTGTCAAGCAGAAAATGACATTAAAAAATGTTATTTTTTTAAATCGCAGTTTTGTATGGTTGGGAATTACAGCACAAAATTTATCGTAACATTTTAAAAATTATTTGGAAAGATTACCTTTTAATAAGAAAATTGGATCGCATTTTGTTTCACCAGACCTTGTAATGTTGAACATTTTAATCACACTTTGCAGTAGGTCAGTTATCATTCCACTTTTTAAGGGTCTTATTTTAAACAGCAAACAGCATTTACTAATACCCTACCATGTGTTGAGTACTATGCTAGGAGCTGTGGTAAAATAGTCTACTGAACATATATTAAATGCCCAATTAATAGCTTAGTATGTGTAGGGAGCACAGATACATACTGAAGGCTGGTATAAGAACATAAGTTGTAAAGAAAGAAATGGAATAATTGGCAATGGAAGAAAGGAGGAGAGGGAGGGAGGGAAAGGAGAAGGGAAGGAGGAAAGAAAGGAAGGAAGGAAAGGAGGGAGGGAGGGAGGGAGGGAGGAAGGAAGGAAGGAAGGAAGGAAGGAAGGAAGGAAGGAAGGAAGGAAGGAAGGGAGAGAGAAAGTCTAGTTTGGGTGAAAGTCATCTTTTTTCTTCCACACATTTCACCAACTGCAGAGAAAAATACTCCTGTATTTTAGGGATTACCAATCATAACCTAATCTATTTGTTATAAAGAAATTAAACTATTGAACCAAACTTTAAATTCACCCTTTCTTTTTCATTGGTTTTGAATGAGCACATTCCAATAGAAACATCTGTGATGATGGAAATACGCACTGTCCAATATGGTAACAGCTAGCCACAAGCACCTACTGAGCATTTGAAATAGGGTTAGCTCCACTGAGGAGCTGAATTTTTAATCTCATTGGATTTAAACTTAAATAGCCACCTATGGGTAGTGGCTACTATATTGGACAACACGGCTCTACTTTGTAAATACTGTCAAGGCAGGGCCTTTGTAAATGACTTCATCTCTCACTGAGTTCTGCACAAGATGGAGCTCCTAATAAACACTCAAGAGTTGGTTAATTTGATGTAGTCCTGTTTGTTTATTTTTTCTTTTGTTTCTCTTGCCCTAGGAGATGTATCAGTGAAAATTCCACTACATGAGATGTCTGTGACTTTACTGCCTATGTTTTCTTCCAGGATTTTTATGGTTTTGCAACTTACATTTATATCTCTTATCCATTTTGAATTTATTCTTGTATATGGAGTAAGTTGGTGATTTAGTTTCATTTTTATCACTTTATACCTATCAGAATGGCTACCATCAATAAATCAGCAAATGGCATATGGTAGCAAGGATGTGGAGAAAGGAGAACCCTAGTACACTGCTGGTGGGAATGGAAACTGGTGCAACCACTATGGAAACAGTATGGAGCTTCCCCCCAAAATTAAAAATGGAGCTGCCTTTTGACCCAGTGATCTCACTTCTAGGAATATATCCTAAGAATTCTGAAACACTAATCAGAAAGAATATATGCACCCTTATGTTCATAGCAACACAATTTACAATAGGTAAGATCTGGAAACAGCCCAAGTGCCCATCAGTAGATGAGTGGATGAAAAAGCTGTGGGACATTTACACCATGGAATACTATGCAGCTGTAAAGAAGAAGGATCTCATACCCTTTGGGACAGTATGGATAGACCTGGAGAAAATTATGCTAAGTGAAATAAGCCAGGCAGAGAAAGACAAACATCACATGATCTCGCTTATATGTAGAATCTAAAGAACTTAATAAACTGATGAACAAAATAGATCCAGTGGCATGGAAGCATGGATCGGACTGATGAATCTGAGAGGGAAGGTGTGGGGAGGGAGGGATTAACCAAAGAATTTATATGCATATATGCATAACCCAAGAACACAGACAATAGTGTGGTGAAGGCCTGGAGGAGGGGGGTGGGGATAAGGTGGAAAGGGTCAATGGGGAGAAAAAGGGACATCTGTAATATTTTAAACAATAAAAATAAATAAAAATAAAATTAAAAAAATTTGGTTAATTAACCCCAGACAGATTCAGTAATCATAAGAACAGAAATAAGTGTGTAGCCAGCAAGCAAAAGTAACTGTAAATTGAATGATTCTTACCTTGATTGCTTAGAAAGATAGATTCTAGTCATTATATCCATTGATACAGCATAAGGTAAGTTTAACTTACTGCAAAGTTGATCAAGGAGGCCACATGGTTTTCTCTTTCAGAGCTGTAGACTGTGGATTATCTTTGACTTATCAGGGCATGAAGCCAAAAGCAGAGACAGAATCAATTTCTATGGATTCTCTATTAATGTGTGGCCAGTAATTCTGAGGCCTATCTTAAAAATTTTTCTTTTTAATTTTAAAATTACAATTGATGTTTAATATTATATTAGATTCTATCTTGCCACATTGTCACTACGGATGTCACAACAGTGAGTTTTCCCATCTTTCCTTCGACTCAGATTCTTTATTATCCATGAATTCCTGACAGCTCTTAGTCAAAAGTGTCTATTGCAAGACATCTTACAACATTTTCTTTTAGGAAACTCAAAAAGAAATGAAAGAACACTGGCTTCTATTATGACCATAGGGTTAGCCTATATTTGAATGGAAATATATGGTGCTATTTTAAAAAAGGAAAACAAGCAAAGTATAACTCTATTTTATTTTTTTTATTTTTTATTTTTTTAAAAATATATCTTTATTGACTTCAGAGAGAGGAAAGGAGAGGGGGAGAGAGAGAGAAATATCAATGATGAGAGAGCCATTGATCAAGCCCGCAACCTAGGCATGTGCCCTGACCGGGAATCGAACCCTGATCTCCTGGATCCTAGGTCGACGCTCAACCGCTGAGCCACACCCAGCTGGGCAGTATAACTCTATTTTAAAGCTTCTTTCTACTCACTGGAAACTGTGCACTGGGCACCAGAATGCTCACCATCACACCACCATAGAAACTGTAAAAAAAAAAAAATTACTTCTCTCCTGAAAAATTGACTTCTCTCCTAGATCCTTACAATCATGATAGATTGTTAACAATATTAAGAGTTAAAATGCACCATCAAGAAAAGGAGATAAGATATCTAAATCTGAAAAATGAAGTCTGCATTTATATGTCTTATATATTAGCCATACACTTAGTTTGAATTTCATTATTTTAAAAATTCTTTTAAAGAATTTATGTATAGGTGATATTTATATTTTCATATAAAAGTATATGGAGGCTTTAGTACTGGAGGCATTAAGTCTGATTTACACACCAACAAAACTATATGCTTGGTGGTGCCAAGTATTAGGAATTGAAGGGAATAAGACTGAAATGCTCTAGGTTACAGGGCTCAGGAAGGTAGGGGTCAGTTGGGCCAATTCAGTGGCCTATTGTATCACTAGTTATAAAATACTGGCTCCGAAATTGTGGGGGTAAAAGTGCACTGGGGGATTCAAAACTTTGCAATTAAGGATATTGACTTTAGGAGGTGGAATGTTACAGGCCCCTAGGATATGGGTAGTAAGAAACTGATGGGGAGTATATTTAGTCAATCCTCGTTAATTGCAGATTCTGTATTTGCAAATTTGCCTACTTGCTACAATTTATTTGCAACCTCAAAATCAATACTCGTGGTGCTTTCACAGTCATTTGTGTTCATGGGCAGAGCTGTGAAAATGTGAGTAGTTTGCTGCTTACATCCCCAGCTGAGGTCATAAGGCAATGCTCTGCCTTTTTATTTCAGTTCTCAAGCTGCAAATAAATATCCTTTTCTCAGTCTATTTAGTGTCCGTTTTCCACATATTTCTACCTTTTAAACAATTATTAAATTTATTGGGATAACAATGGTTAATAAAAGTATATAGGTTTCAGGATACAATTTTATAATACATCATCTGTATATTGTATTGTGTGTTCACCACTCAAGTTAAATCTCCTTTCATCGCCATTTAACCCCTCTTTACTCTCTTTTGCCACATCCCTTTTCCCTCTCATAATCACCATACTGTTGTCTGTGTCTATAATTTTTTTTCTTTGCTTAATCCGTTCATCTTTTTCACCAAGCCCATCAATGCCCTTTACCCCCACCCCCGCCTCAGACAGCTAGCTGTCAGTCTCTTCTCTGTATCTATGAGTCTTTCTTTTTCGCAGGTTAGTTTATTTTGCTTATTAGATTCCACATACAGGTGAAATCATATAGTGTTGTTTTTCTCTGCTTGGCTTATTGCACTTAGCATAACAGTCTCCAGGTCCATTCATGCTGCTGAAAAAGGTAAGATTTCCTTCATTTTTACAGCTGAGTAGTA
Organism: Miniopterus schreibersii; assembly: GCF_964146895.1. Classification (NCBI taxonomy): domain Eukaryota; kingdom Metazoa; phylum Chordata; class Mammalia; order Chiroptera; family Miniopteridae; genus Miniopterus; species Miniopterus schreibersii. The sequence continues at coordinate 60,344,100 of NC_138106.1, read as the reverse complement.
TTCCATGGTGTAAATGTCCCACAGCTTTTTTATCCACTTGTCCACTGATGGGCACTTGGGCTGCTTCCAAATCTTGGCTATTGTTAATAATGCTGCAATGAACATAGGGGTGCATATATTCTTTCAAATTAGTGTTTCAGATGTCCTCAGCTATATTCCCAGAAGAGGAATCGCTGGGTCATAAGGCAGCTCCATTTTTAATTTTTAGAGGTAACTCCATACTGCTTTCCACAGTGGCTGCACCAGTCTGCATTCCCACCAATAGTTCAAGAGGGTTCCCTTTTCTCCACACCCTCGCCAACACGTGCTTTTATTGATTTATTGATGATAGTCATTCTGACAGGCTTGAAGTAATAACTCATTGCAGTTTTAATTTGCATTTCTCTGATGATTAGTGATGTTGAGCATCTTTTTATATGTCTATTGGCCATCTGTATGCCCAGATAATTTTTATGAGTTTATTTGGGCCAAAATGACAACAATTGCTGGGAAGTAAAATCTCAATGGATTGAGAAAATGCTCCAGAGAATGGCAGTTTTGCACTTTATTTTATACATCAGAATCAAAAGAGAAGATATAAGGAGGTTACATAAAATTCATTGGTGGTAGATTAGGGAGGCTGGAGAAAGTAAAGCGGAGAATTCTCTGGGAATGGATGAAAAGTAAAATGGATAGACATTCACTTCTCTTCATTGGTGGGTACAGGATAGGTAACAACATTTCCAGCACATAGAGGGGGGGTGTTAGGAACAAGGTAACAGTGTGGGTCTTGAGCTTTGATGGGAGAATGTGTCATGAGGTGTCTGAAAAAAAGGATTTCTCTGACATTACAAAGGCATGTCATCATACATGCAAAAAAGACAATAGACAGGCTCAGTTAAGGCAAAAAATTGACCTTTGTCAAAGCAGATACAGGACTAGGGCATGACTATCCTCCGTGACTCGCTTTTAGTTAGGAAGTTTTCATTTCAGACCTTCCTACATGGTTACTTTTGGTCTCTGAGTTTGTAAGGCACCGTTTTCATCCATACGGCCATTGAATAACTAACAAATAATTCATGATCTTTACCCAGTAACTTCTTTGGACACATCAAATGCATTAATTCTTTTGGACTAGCAGGTTCTATTTAACAGATTTTTGCTTTAGTAGCATGCGTTTGTAGAAATATTTTACTCCTAAAGCATATTCATATATTAAACTAAATTTATCTTGTGTAAGTCATGTACATACATCCCAGAATGTTTAGAGTAGTGATTAAGAGCACTGGCTCTAGGATTACTCAGCTCTTTACTACACCAAGAAACAAACAAAAACAAAAACACAACAAAAAACCCCACCAAAATAATGATTTCTACCTCATACAGTTGTTGACAGAATTAAATGAGATAATGTAATAAGAGGACCACTTAGCCTAGTGCCTAAAAGATACTTAGAGCTTGATATATATCAACTATCAACATACTATTATTACACTTCTCAGGTCAAAGTACTTGCTCTAAATCTCAAAACTACTTGGAAATACATTTGACAAGAACCCAAGACCCTGACTTATCAGAGAGTGTGTTTTTGTGTGAATTGCTATCAAATACACATATTTGTCTCAATTTGAGCATTTGCTCCCTAAATGTTGATAGTCCTGTATGCCTTAATAAGATGGAGAGCTTGGCAAAGCCTCAGCGGAGCCTGCAGCCTGTTAATTGAGGCTGAAGTTGTTTTGAAATCAATTGGTTTTATTTTTATTGCCAAATATATCTGTAGATCATTAACTCTCCGAAAAAGACCATTTTGTGGAAAAGCTCATTCCTCCCTCAGGCTAAAAATGAGGACTGTGGTACACACATTAGGCAATTACATCATTTATTCTTAATTTTTTGACTTGATCCCTAGGCATAGCTCTCATGCTTATAAGTTAGAAATACTCTCATAAGGTGGAATAGCCTATGATGCTTGTTACATAGTTGGGCTTATTAATTGTTATGCAGCCTTAGTGATTGCTGAGCATTGATGCAACTGGGTGGCACATGGGTTGTTTAAATATAAAATTATACATTGAAACATGACATAACATTTTCAAATATACTTCACCACTGTTAATGAATTCAGATGTTCTTCCAGTGATATTAGCACTATCCTCATTTTTTCATATAGACAAACAGAGTAAATAACAAGCCCAAGGTCATATTGAATATTACTGGATAATTAGTAGCAAAAGCCAGAGTTTCTAGCTTTCATTTTAGAGTTCAGGCAATTTTCCCCATTGCTTCAATTGTGATGGTAAAAAAGGATATGAATCCTATTAAAGCAAATTATCGTGTGTTTTTGTGTGTGTTTTTTCCCCACAAAATGTGAGATTATAGCCTTAAAGCTAAATTTACTCCATAAAAGATGGTTTCCTTAAGGTTAAAGGAAGTAATGGTAGGTAGAAGAGATAGAGACCTTTGTAGACAGAACTGTCCTTGTTTATTGTCTGACACTTGGTCCTCACATTAACTGCCTGTAACTTTCCCCAGTCATTGTAGCAGTCAAGACAATAGGGCTCCCCATCTCCCACCACATTCCCCAGAAGCCTTTTTTGGATGCTCTCGGAAGTAAGTGAAAGAAACCAAGGCCACTGATTTTTGGTAAGTATTCATCCCGGAAAGCTCTTGGCATTACGTTCTCCCCTTTCCACTCACCTCTGTATATTTTTTAGTGTTTTATCTGAGGGGCATCTTTACATATAAATTGTTAGAAGTGTACAAGGTAAGTAATATTAAAGTCAAAAGAAAGTGTTCTTACACTTTCCTAAAACCTGGACTTAACATCCATTTAGAACACAGGGTAGCAGAATGTCACCAACACATGCCAATTTGGTATAGGATTGTCCTGAAGGCAGTTGAGAAGCAGATATGAGAAAAGCTCTCTACTTTCCCCGTATTAGCCGGAAAGCAGGACATAGATTTGTAAAAGTGCCCTCACCCAAGAGGAGGGAGAGGAGTCAATCACCAGAGACAATTTTAGGGCCTTCTCAACCCCCAGAGGACAACAGAGAAATCTAGATAACAAACTTTATTAAAACTAGGTCTTATCTACCGTTAATTTCCCTGTATATTTGCCATCCCACAGTTTGCCAGTCACTAGAAGCTCAAATTCCTTTTCCTTTGTCTTGTCACTTCTCTAAAATTTATTTATTTATTTTTTTACTAGGTGTTATATAAGCCCAAGTTCTAACTGCTCTTTGAGTTACTCAACTCCGAGTATTTCTAGGTGTATTCACGATGCACACGCAAATAAACTTGTTTTTCCCTTGTTAACCTGTCTTTTGTTTAATTTGTAGGTTCCCAGTCAATGAACTTAATACGGGTAGAGGGATGACACTATTTTTCCCCCTACAATACTAAAACACTAAGTACCGGTAAATTGGATGAAATTAATTCAGCAGTTAAGAAGTTTTCTTTCATCATTTAGTCTATAGCTGTCTCCTGTGTTTCTTAAGCTTTTTCATAGTGCACATACTTTAAGCTTAAGATCATGCTCACTAACAATGCAAACATATAATTTTCAAAGTTTATGAAATTGGAAAAAAACACCAAAAAAAAAAAAAAAAAAAGGACAAGAGAGAGCCCTTAAAGCAATATAAATAATGCAGAAGATATCAATACTCAAAGCTAACAACCCATGAGAATTCTGAGAGGACAATTATGCAGTTTGTGCCAGCGACACACTGACAAAGCATGGTGCTGCTCTCTAGTGCATGACACCTTGTTGAGTCCCTGCATATCTGACGAAACGCTTTAAAAGCTGAAGTCAAGTCAGATTCTCACGATTTATGGTCATACCTCTATTCCTAATCCCTTCTCTTGAAATCAGATTTAAAAAATATTTCTTTTGGAAATAAATATGTTTTAACATTTCCTTAGGAAGAAACAATTCATCTTAGTAGAAGAGTTCCAGTTATGGAGTAAGACTGCCCAAGTTTTAATTTGGCTCCTTTGGGCCTCAGATTCTTTATGTGTAAAATGGGGATATTAGAAATATTATCATTTTCATGAATATGTAATAAGATAAAGCATAAAAATATTTAGTGTGGATCTGATACACAGTAAAAAAATCAGCATAGCAAAAGTAATATTTAATATGGATAAATAATCTGGTGATAATGATGACACAACGCTGCCCACGGTAAGGTCTTTTTTCAATAAGTTGTTATTCACTTGTATTAAATATTTAAGAGTTTCAGGGTTTAGACAAATAGCTGAAATAATAAATAATGACTGGCATAGTCAATATTTGAAATTAGTTCACTAGATTTAAAAGATGGGTTAAAATCAGTGAAATGGGTTTTGACAGGAATAAATGGAAAAGACTGTATGCCAATTAATTTTTTTAAATATATTTTTATTGAGTTTTTTAGAGAGAGAGGAAGGGAGGGGGAGAAAGAAATATAGATTGATTGCCGCCTATATGCACCCCTAGCAGGGAGTGAACCTGCAACCTGGACCTATGACCTGACCAGGAACTGGAAAAACTTGCAACCTTTCGGTGCACTGGCTTATAAATGATTAATGGAACAGTCAAAAATATCTAAGAATTTTAATTACCCAAATCTCAGTATTGAGATGCAATAGTTGGGAAGTAAACATAATCTTGAAATGAGTTCATCAGAACATAGGTTACAAGAAAGTACACTGTTTTTAAAGTTGTTCTCTGTTATGGACTGAATTGTGCTCCAACCCCCCACTCATATATTAAGCCCTAACCCCCAAAGTTACTATATTTGGAGAAAGGGCCATTTAGGGAGTAATTAAGGTTAAAGGAGGTATTAAGTGTGGGGCCCTCCCCTAATAGGACTGATGTCCTTATATAAGGGTGATGAAATATCAAGAATGTATGCAGAGGGAAAGCCATGTGAGGGCACAGGAGAAGCCAGCTGTCTACAAGTCAGGGGGAGGCCTCAGTAGAAACCAACTTTACTGGCACCTTGATCTTGAATTTACAGCCTCCAAAACTGTGAGAAAATAAATTTCTGTTGTTTAACAGCCTGGTCTGTGATATTTTGTTACGTCAGCCTGAGCCAACTAAGACACTAACCAAGAGAGAAGACTGTAATTATTGTCTGGAAAGTGTAAAAAGGGTTGGAGGCGGGTCGCCACAGTTAAGGGATTAGGGGAAGCAGTATTTAATACAGAATTATAACACCTTATCCTTCCTTCACTCAGTTTCCAGAATGCTAGCAGGAAGGCATATATCTGGAATATTCCTTTCTGGGAAACTTTACCAGACCAAGAGAAAAATCTAAAATAGTATAGTTCACAGTATTCCAACAATACGTCCCAGCCAGGCCCGGCTGGGCATGGCTCAGCGTTTGAGCATCGACCTAGTATCCAGGAGATCGTGGCTTGATTCCTGGTCAGGGCACATGCCCGGGTCGCCGGCTTGATCCCCAGTTGAGGCGTGTAGGAGGCGGCTGATCAATGACTCTCTCATCACTGATGTTTCTCTCTCTCTCTCCCTCTCCTTTCCTCTCTCTGAAATCAATAAAGATACATTTAAAAAAAAACCCAAACAAGCAAACAAAAAACATCCCAGCCAGGTCTTCCTACTATGATACCTGCAATAGAAACACTATCCCCTGTGTTTCTGAAAAACCTTTTACGATCTACCACTTGTAATCAGACAGAGAATAAGACAAAAAAGCAATGTGGAGGAAGCAGATATTATGCACATTGAAGGAAACTTTTAATTAAGTGTTATTACTCTATTCAGAATAGTAATGCATCCATGAAAAAGAAATGGAATCTTATATAAAACAAACAAGCAGAGAATAATTATTTTTAAAAATTGAATATAGCAGAAATGGAAACTTCAGAAAAGTTTTGTAAGATAAAGAAATTCTCATAGAAAGTACAACAAAACAAAATAATTTTTAGAAATACTTTAAGACAGAACATTTTAAAAAAAGTAAATGTAAGAAAATTAGAGGATCAGTTTAGGAGATTCAACATCAGACTAATAGGAAATCCAGAAAGAAAGACTGGAAAAACTAGAAAGTAGAAAATTATTAATAATTTCAGAGATTGTCCCAGAAATGAAGGATATGAGTTCCTAGATTGTGCCCAGTACAATAGCTGAAAATCAATTGAACACAAGGGCATTTAACTGTACAGTTTCAGGACTTCAGGGATAAAGAGAAGATTATAAACACTTCCAGGATTAAGAATTAGAAAAGATTTTGATCTCTCAGTTACTCCAAAGATAGAGAATAATGGAGAAATGCCTTCAAAATTTGGAGGAAAATTATTTTGTATCAATGACACCATTCTCAGTGAGACTAATGGTTAAATACAAGGAGAGATTTCAGATAATTTCAGATGTGTAACCTTGCAAAAACAGTTTATGTCTTACGCTGTCTTTCGCACAAAACCCCTGGAAAAGTTGCTTCCACTAAGGAAAGAGTAAAGTATGAGATGCAAGGAGACAAAGGGATCTCTGTATTGAACCTGAAGATAAATCTCAGGATCCCGGCATTTCCAATGCGTAAACCAATCCATCTGGAGAAGATCAGAAGCCTCTGAAGACGTGTCTCCAAGAAGAAAGTTATGCAGTCTTAATAAATTTCAAACAATTCAGTGAGAGTTAGGGCATAAAAAAACCAAATCAATGGAAGTCAGTAGCCTTAATACCAAGAAAGCATACAGAAAGTTGTTCAAGAAAGGAAAAATAACCCTAGTGCAAAATATAACCCAGTCAACATCTACAAAACTATAATCATGTGAACCCTGAATACTGATCTAATTAGTTATAACTCTCAAGTATGGGAACACTTTTGCAGTAGGGAGGGTGAGAGAATGAAAAAAAAAAAGCTAAATCCACATTTTGCATAGTGGGAAATGAACAAATTGATGTTTAAGATTTTTTAATGCACCAATATAACAATGTTATTGAACAATATGAAGGTAAATAAACACAAACAAGTGAACTCTGGTGAGAAATGTAGGCGTCAGGGAGGACAGGTGAATGAGTCATTTCATAATTCTTGTGGAAATGTTTGACTCATTAAAACAGGTGTATATAATTTTTTGTGTTGATCAGGAAAGCTTAATTACAATTTTAGAAAGAGCTAATGCTGGTTATGTTTTATTTGTTATAATATTTGCACTTGAGCTCACCTGTGTTATATTCTCTTATTATTGCAAACACTTTTAAATTAATTTTGGTGTTTGCCACATATGTTTGAGAAATGTCTTGTTTTACTTATAATTAGATGCTTTACTCTATAGAATACATGGTCAAAAGTTATTTATGGTCTAGCTAGCATAGGATTGTATTGCATTTAACAAAGGCTTTTATATTACTGAATTCTGATCATATGAAAAGCCAGCTAAGATAAATTTGAGGAATTACTAACTTTGTAAGCGACCTCAGGATGTGCTGATGTTGCATATAATACAGGAAAAGTCAGACGCCCTCACTTGCAGTACAGAAATGAGTGACAACGCATGATGACTATGGGGGTGGGGTGGAAGAAGGTATGGGGGGAGATGGTGATGGGGGGAAAAAAGAAAAGAAAGAAAAAGGGAAAAAAAGAAATGAGTGATAAGTGACCATGGATTATAAATTCCCACCTCACCATAAAATTTGACATCAAACAATATTTACCAAACCTGCAGGTTTCCTAAATGACTCCCATTGCTCCTTGTTTATTTGAAGCTCTAGTTCACATTTGCCTCTCTTGATTTTCAATCTCATTTGAAAATATTTTCTTTTCTTCTCGCTTCATTATCGGTTTCTTTTTTTTCTTCAGTCGCTTTATTATTTGTAAACACTTTGCTGAGCTTTTTGACACTTAGTTTGCAGGAGGGATAATTTGCTGTTTCAGTAAGTTCCTTGCTGAAATTTAGAGCACTGAAAAATTAGAGAACCATTAAAAGATAATGTTGTGCAAGTTATTGGTGTCAAAGAATTGAAGCTAAAGCCTCACCTGTTCTCATGGCTTTTCCTTTCTCTTCCCGCTCTAGTATTTACTGCCTGGTCTCCCCTAGGCATGGCAACTCATTACATTCTACCTATCATCAGGCTTTTTATCTGATTAAGGAGATTATTTACTGCTCTTGTCATTTTACCATGAAAAGAGAAACAATAAAGCAAACAATGAACTTAAGAGACCAATAAGAAATGACAGCTTTTTAAGAAAGGTCAAGCTTATTATCTTGATGTCAAAATACTTAAAGAATTTCCAAGCCATTCTGGCCCTTTCTATCCCTCTAGTACACATATACACAGAGCCCCGAGAAAAACCATATCCTTAAGTATCAGCATATAGACCCCTGGATAAATGCCCCATTTTTATAAGTATGCTACATGTAATCCAAGCCAGAGTTTCACCCATTTACATTTGAACATTTGAATTCCAGTATTTGAAAAGAAAGCAAATTGGTCCAGGAAGGACTGATGTCGCCCTGATAACAAGGTTGTCATTATCAGTTTGCCAAAAGGATGACACTCTGAACAAGTTGCTTTTTTGACAATTAAGAACGCTCTTTCAGTAGACCCTTGAGTAAGTGCAATGGTTCAGGCGTGTTTAACCAGGAGGGTATACTAGCTATTTGCTACCTTTTGGCATCTCTAATGGTTCCCTCATTTCCTACTGGCTTTTCCCCGGTGTGTAGTATGGTGAAGAGAAGTCAGCCTGCTGGTGTTTAATCAAAGAAGCAGAAATGCCAATTTCTTCCTCTCACCACATTAGTCAGCCGAAGGGAGAGGAAATGGCTGAAGCTCAGCCAGTTGAACTATATTGAGATACACTCTGAATCCTCAGCAAATGATGCAGAGAAAACAGGTTGGTGTTTCTTCGCTACAGAGGCAGTGGTCTCATCAGATTGTTCCAGTGACCAGCCCAGGCCTGCAATTGGTTTCCTAGTCCTTTGAAGTGTGTTGCAGTCACCCAGTCTAGTTCTGTGGCTTCCCCATCTCCACTACGCATCCTTAGTACCTATGTTTCCAGTCAACCTTCTATGACTTCGGTAAGCATCAGTTTCTTAGGTAGGCATCAGTTTCTGTTGCTTACAGTCAGAAACTCCTAAGTGATACAGAGGACATTTTTCTAGAAGCCTGGCTAAAAACACAGTTACCATGTACAAACTACGCTTCGTTGCCACATGTGCCGTGCAAAAAAAGTGTTATTCTGATAGTAATCTCCAGGAGAAGTTAGCAATAATTTTTGTTTTTATTTTTGATGGGCAGAAAGAATAGGACTGGAAGTAAATCACCTTTTTTCTCAGACTAGGCTGATTATGCTCTATCTTTTCAATGATACCATCTCTCAAATTCATCTTGAGATTTTCATTAGTGGTTATTTGTGTTCTGCTTGGGATGACAGAAAACCAGCTGTGTACGTCCGTTCAGACTGCACTAGTCTTAGAAATGAGCTGTCATGTAGACTCCCGTGATCTCTAGTCCAGAGTTGTTCAGTCATCATAAATCGTCAATGCTGAGAGGGAAGCAGCAGGCTTTTCTCATTGCTCTAGTTCCCCTACCTATGAGGCTGTGGACAGGCTGTTTTTCCTTTGGGGCCTCAATGTCCATTTTTCCAATAAATATAAATGTCTGTAATTGCAGATTATGAATGACAGTGGCATCCTTATATCACTCTCTGCATTCAGATTTTTGCTCAATTTTATATTAGTTTAATATTAGTTATTTGAGGGGGGGAAGCCTATTTAATAGGTTATACCACAATTTTAGGTAAACAGACACATGCAATCCTGAATTTAATTATGATAATAATTTAATAATAATGATAATAACAGCAGTGCCAAGCTACAATCTATTGATTAATGGCCCAGCTACAAGAAGTTGCATAATAAAATATTTTAAGAGAGGCTGTATTTTGAGATTTCTACAAAATCAATTACCCTGGCTGCATGAGTCAATGAATCAGTTTCTAATTGCTAAAAATAAAAACATTTCAGTGTAAACATTTCTTTAAATTTGACTTTTACGATCGTAAAAGTTATTTTTTGCACATTTGAAAGAGTCAAGTGGTTCTACAATACATATTAAGAAAAATAGCACTGCCTCCACCCATTTCAGTTTCCTTGGAGGCAGACTTCATTCAACTGGTTTAGCTTTTCAGCTATTACTTTTGGTAGTTTGCCTCCCCTGGTGTTAGTATAATAGCAACATTGCTATTTCTTATTCTCTCTGTTTTGGATAGTATCCACTGAATTCCCACTGTGGAAGATGAAGAATTAGCTCTCTTTTGCTCACTAGGTCCCAGAGATAAACATGCATAATTTCCCAACTCTATCATTCCACTAAAATTATTGTATAATTTGGATTAAAATTATTCAAGGTACCTTATTGTGCTTATGCAAGCACTATCCACAAAGAAGCTAAGTATAAACCATGACCACTTTTCTTTCTTTAAGCAACTTTTTGTTTTCTGAATGGCTAATTGTCTTATTTTGTTGTTGGCTTTAATTTCTATGCACTAATCCCTGCAAAATGCCCCAGTTCTCCCAGTTCTATCAGATACCCTATGATTTTTTCTTTCTGAGCTGCTCCATTCCTGCTCTTGCTGTCCAATAACTTGCTACATTCCTGGGATAGTCCTTCGCATTAATCCGAGAGATCATCTGTGTCTCTTTCTTAAAGGAAAGAAATCCCTTTTTCTGGATTCCACATTTTCATTTTTCTTGGCTGCTCCCTCACTTCAGTGAAGATTCCTTCAGAAGTTTCCTACAAAAGGGTGCATGGCAGGTAAATTTGGAAGCTCTGGAAAGTCTGAAAATGTCTGTTCTTACCCTTGATTTGTCAGTTTGTCTAAGAACAGAAAACTAGAGTCAAAATTTTTTTACTTCAGTTTAATTTATTTTTATTGTCTTACAGATTTCAGCACTGTTCTTGAGACATCCAAAGCCATCGCGCTTTCTGTTCTCTGCCTGTGGTCTCCTTTATCTTTCTTGAAGCTTTAGAATTTCCTGTGGAACCCATAGTTCTGAATTTTCATTCTTAAGTGCTCTGGAATAGATCCATTATATCCACTCAACAAGCACTTAATTGACACTTTCAACTTGGAATTAGTGTCTTTCTAGTTCAGAGAAATATTCTTGGTTGCTTATTTAATGATTTCTTGGGCTCTGGCCTCTCTGTTCTTTCTTCATTTGGAACTAATCATTCAAATGCCCTGCCTTTGGAATTGGTGCCTTAATTTTCTTACCTTTTTTTTCTTTCTTTCTCCATTTAACTCATAGTTTTGTCACTTTTCTGTGAGATTTCTTTGATTTTATCTTCCAACTGTTAGGCTAAAATTTTCTTTTTCTGTTATAATTTAATTTTTAAATAGTTCTCTTATTCTGAACAAGCACATTATATTTCTATTCTTGTTTCACGAATGCTTTCTACAGTCTATTTTCTTATCTTTTCTCCAAGAATAACCAAAAAGGGGACTAATTTTCAGAGCGGTTTATTAGTAAGAAATGAACTAAGGTTTAATTTGTTTTAACAAATGTGTGTATCTGTAGCATCTCACATAGTGAGAGACGGAGAGTAGGCTCTGCACAAATATTTACTGAGTGAATGGATACACCAAAAAAATGCTAAAATTAAACCACTGTTTTTACTAGTTATGCTTTCAATTTACACTATCATTCTTTTTTAACTTTAGACCTATAGCTTATTTTAAGATAGGGGTAGGGAAATGTTTAAAAGATCAGGTAAATATTTAAAACTTTGTAAGCCGTATGGTCCCTGTTGAAGCTACAAAACTCTGCCATTGTCAGTGAAAACAGCCATAGAAGAAACATAAGCAAACACATGCGGCTGTGTTCCAATAAAACTTTAATTGTAAACACTAAAATGTCAAGTTTATATATTTTCACATCACAAAGTATTCTTTTTTTGATTTTTTTCAATCATTTAAAAATGTAAAAAATCATTTTTTTTTTTAGCTTACAAACTGTTCAAAAGCTGGAGGTGGCCAGACTTGGTAAACAGACTACAGTTTGCCTCCCCTTTATTAAGGTGTGATTCTTTGTTTAAAGGCATACAGAGAAATTCAGATGATTAATTCCCTCTAGTTGTCAGCATAGCCATTTAGCAAATACATCTTTATCACCCATTACAGTAGGATTTCTTTTCAAACTATTTTCAAGAAGCCTAGTATGGTAAATTTAAAATCTAGTTTGCTTGGGTATCATGGTTTCCATGTTATGACGATGATATTTATCAAAGCATTTTGTTCATCTTTCAAAGTTGTCACTGGTTTCAGAAAACAAACAGGTAATTCTTATTTCAATTATTTCACCTTGCTCAAACTCATAATCATCTTTGAATCCCTCCTCTCCTCGCCTCTTCCCCCCATCTCTCAGAGCCAATCAATTCCCAAATCTTGTCAGGTTTTCTGTTCTTCAAATCGTAAATGTCTTCGTTTCTATTTCCATCCACAGCCTAGTTCAGGGACCTCATCAATGATTATATTTTGTGAAATAAACACTTTATGTACTCTATTTCTCTTCTGTCAATCACCTGTCTCCATAATCCTCTGAACTGTGAAGATGGTACAAATAGGGACTCTCATTAGAAAACCCGACACAAGGTCTTTTTCCTTACAAGGACAGGCTTAGGACACTTGTCAAAACTACAAGACATCCAGCTTAGAAACAGGTACAAAGAAAATAGTTTTCAATGTCATAGGTCATGACAGAAAACAAATTGCATGGCTAGGTTACATTAACCAGAACCAATTATTCACAGAATTTGCAACTGAGCAATTGAAAAAGAGAGAAAGTTCAAGTGGCAGGCAAAAAATAACTAGCTTCAGGATCAGAAAAAAAATCCTTCAACCAGATCTCTCTGTTTTTAGACTTAACAGCGTGAGTTTCCCTGTGTAAAAGTCTTCTGATTCGACTCTGAATATCAGACCTTGATATTCAGGCACCAGGATATTACTTTTAAAATTTCTGCTAGTTAGATTTCTTGAACTTCACCCAAATTAGTAAGTATATTAGATATGAATAAAGGTGCAACCAGAGACTTTTTCAGGCCCTATTTCACAACCCCACATTATTACTTTTCAATTTTCTGTTTGCAACCATAAATGTAACCCTCCTTATGAAGTACCAATTAAATTTAAGGAACAGAAGATACAGAAGGTTGTCAGATGTCTCTGATACACTGGACTCTCTAAGACACCTGTGTACCCCAGACACATCCTCCCCAAACCTATAAGAGCAAGTTAAATGTTCAAGGCAATTGACCACATTTTGAAATTTCCCTGCCTTTAAACAATGTTGGTTGATCTTTACTTGACAAGGCCCTAAACTCAACAATTCTCCACTGCCAATCTTCTTCTCATCTCTGGATCTTCTAGTCTTTGTATTCACAGATGGCCTTTCTGTCTGGAAACCCTGACTTTATACAGTGGATTGTTGTTTAATTTTCTTCTTTGCCTCTGGAAAAAAATCTTCTGCCCACAGTCAGCTCAGGTCTTTAAATCTCCCTCACCTGTTTTGTGGTACTTCAAGCCCAGACCTGCAGTTCTTAATCATTCCCCAGAAAACCCTAAGGAAAGATACACACTACCATAGAATGAAAAGTTTGGAGAAACCCCATGTTGGATTTCAATGGTTGGATAACTGAGAAGCCAAGAGGAAAAGCTGGAAAGTTGTATGACACTATTAATTTTTTTTTTAATCCTTACTTGAGGAATTTTTTTTATTGATTTTTTTAGAGAGAGTGGAAGGGAGAGAGGGAGAGAGAGATAAATCAATTAGTTGCTTCCCACTTGTGCCCTGACCAGGGCTGGGGGACCGAATCTGCTACCCAGGTACCTGCCCTTGACCAAGAATTGAACCTATGACCTTCAGTCCACAGGTTGGTGCTCTAGCCATTGAACCCTCCAGCCAGGGCAATTTTTTGATGGTATAAATAAAAATTTTTGATGGTATGGATAAAGCTTATTTATCAGATTCCCAAATGATGCAATTTTAGGTGACCTGGCTAACATGAAAGGTGACAGAGCTAATATTTAAACAAATGGTTGTCTTTGAATGAATAGGTAGGGGGTTACTTTTATTTTCTTCCCTGGATTTTTAGTATTTCCTAGGTGTATTATTTTTTAAGAAGAAAGGTTATTTTAAAAGATGCAAAAAGTATCAGAACATACCTGAACATTGAGTTAAACACAACAACATGATATCTAAAAGTCAGATATAAAAAGTATTGCACTCATGTTTTATTTTTCTAGAAAACCTGTTCTAAAAATATGAAATAGTAAAGACATAGCTTGTCAGCTGTAAGGGACAGACTTATCAGCTGTCAGCATGTGGGGGGAAAATTGGGATCCTATAGGCACAGAAGCCGACTTGATAACAGCAAAAAATTAATGATCATAAGCTGAATACATAGAAATACAGTGTCGAAATTAAAAACAAGGCTATTAATGAACGAACATACCTAAATATTTTTATGCTAAGACATAGTTGAGTATGAATATAAATATAGTCTGAATTTCATTCATGATAAGAGAAATTCAGCTTGTTTACATCAAAATATAGTTCACCTTTCAGATGACCAAGATCAAAGAGTCTGATCTTGGTATCAGTGAAGAAATGGTGGAATCATTCATATAATCTTTATGAGTTTACATTTGTAATAGTTTTAGAGAGAATAATTTGGCATCTATCAAATTTATAACTATACCTACCCATTGTGGTGAATTGTGCTGGTATTCGAAATACTGCTTTCCTTCCCAAACACACTGATGTCAGGCTTGACCATGTGACTTTTATAATGAACTGTGAGTAGAGGTGAAATGCGTTATTCCCAAACAGACTCCAAGAACTATCATGATTAAGTATGTCCTCTTTTCCTTCTACCAAAAGCCCCGTATATGCTGGAAAGGCTCCTTCAGCCTAGGACTTAGAATAGAGATGATGTAGGAAAGAGCCGAAGCATCCTGCCATGGAGATGTAATGTGAGTGACAGGTAAACCTGTATTGTTGTAAGCTACTAAGAATTTGACATCATTTGTTATTATGGCATAATTTAGTCTAAGCTGACAGAAACAGTATTTTACTCAGTGATTTACTTATTGGAATTTATCTTATAATTATATTCATGAATGTATATGATGATAGATGGATACATAGATAGATGTTACAAATGTATTTACTCATCAATAGAGAACTGGCTAACGTATGATTCAATCACATAAAAATACTATAAAGCTGCAAAAAAAAAAAAAAAAAGTTTTTATGTATTAATATGGATTAATCTCACACATATATTTTCAAGTATGTAAATAAGGAGACAAAAATAGTTATGTATTTGTAAAAGACTATCTCTGAAAATTGCCTCTGTTTAGGAAAAGTAGATGACAGATGAGTAAGTTTGGAAAGGTGATTTTTTAAAAATTTCATACCCTGTTGTACATTTAAAATTTTGAATGTCAGTGAATGTATGATTCAAAAGAAAAATTACATTGTAAATAATAAAAAACTAAGATATAGTATTTGAATAGATCATATCTGGATTTTGGAGTTCTGTTCTACCCATAATTCTATGCTATAATCAATCCGGCTTTTGTTTAACATATTACCTTTCCATTTTAGCTACTAAATAACTCTAACCATTTATTATGTCCAAGCTCAATTCCATGACATCATGCAGTTTTGACTTACCAATATAGCCTGCTTGGATTTTTCCCCCTCTCTGAACGGTAGTAAACACAGTTGGTGCCCTACCTAGAACTGCTGGACTGCTGCACCCATGCTGCACCTACTGTGAGTGTTGGCTGGTAAAGACTCACATCTTCAGCCTTCTCTGGAGAATTGTCTTTGGCCAACAGAAGCCATCTTATGCTGGGGTTTCCTGGGAGGTTTTGGCACCCTTCCCAGAGGAAGTTTATAGCCAGAGCTGACTGATACAAGAGTTAAAAAGTGCTCAGCTCTTGTGCATTAAGATGAAATAACTTTGAGGTGGTGCCACACATGCTCCAGAGCTCCCCATGGAATCAGGCGCTGAAATCACTGAAAGCTTCTTCCCCTGCCTACCCTGATTTCTTCCTTCCTCATCAGTTTCTTCTGCTAACTTTTGTTGGGAGGATCCTCAGGACACTGTATTTATCAACATTATAAGAAATATACTGTGTGTGTATGTGTGTGTGCAGAGGGGAGGCAGCGTCATTGAGAAGGTCAGTGGGGTTTGTGCTTTGTGCGTTGGACCTTGCAGGAGAGCATGCTATTACAAATCTAAGTTTCCTAGCAGTAATGAGAATGGTAGGATCTTGGATTAGCAGAGACCAGCTAATGGCATTTAACTGTTGAGTGAAGTAGGCCTAATTACTGTAATGGGCAGTCAGGAGGATCTGAGTTACAAAGATCTATTTAAAACGGCTGATAAAGCATACATTATAGGAGTAAGATGGATGCACAGCCAGCAAGGGTATTGCTTAATAAATAATAATAAAAATATTAAGACCAAATAAACAGTCATAATACCTTACCCATTTTCCAGTATGATTCAGGGCTTAGGCTCAAAATCCATGATTAAAAGAGGGATCAGTTTCCCATGAGCAAGGGTCTTATAACTTTATAGAACAAACACATAGTAGCGAGTTCCCAAATCCTTCCGTAAGTAATCTATGTCATTTACTTGAGTAATAATATGCTAAAATAAGGTAATGCCCATCTATTTTGAGGACCTATTCAAATTATCTGCTTCATACTGAAAAGTTGTAGTAGTTTGCCTTTTTCGAAGAATTCATTTATTTCATCAAAGTTGTCAAATTTATGTGTGCAGAGTTTTTGTAGGATTCCCTTATTTTTCTCTGATGTCTGTAGAGCTGTAGGAATATCCCTGTTTCAATCTTGATATTGGTAATTTCTGTTTTCTTTCTCTTTCCTTATCAGTCTTGCTAGAGGTTTGTCATTTTCTTTATTGATTTTTGATTTTTCTATGGTTATTTTTTCTTTTTAAATTTATTTTCCTCTTATTTTTATTATTTCCTTTCTTCTGCTTGATTTTGGTTTATTTTACTCTTCTTTTCTAGGATGCTGAGATGAGAGGCTTAAATGCTTGATTTGAGATTTGTTTTCTCTTTCTAAATCATGTATTGCGTGCTATAAATTTTCTTCTCTGCACTGTTTTAGTTGTGTCTTATAAATGTTACATGCTGCATTTTCATTTTTATTCAGTTCAATGTATTTTTATGATTTTCCTTAATATTTTTTCTTTGACCCATGAATTACTTAGAAGTGTGTTATTTAGTTTCTAAGTGTTTGAAAATTTTTCTATTATCTTTCTGTTATTGTTTGCTAGCTTTATTCCATTGTGGTCAGAGAACACATCTATATGATTTCAATTCTTTTACACTTTTTGAAATTCCTTTTATGGGCTAGGATAAGGTCTGTCATGGTATATGTTCCATGAACATTTGAAAATAATATACATGGTAATGTTTTTGGGTGGAGTGTTTCATAAATGTCAATTAGATCCTGTTAGTTGATGGTATGGTTGAGGTCTATATCTTTGCTGATTTTCTCTCTAGTTGTTTCACCAGTTGTTGAGGTTTCAGTTACATTTGTGGATTTCTTTACTTCTTTAAGTTCAATCAGTTTTGCTTCACATATTTTGAGCTCTTGTGTTTGATGTAGACATATATAAGATTGCTGTGTGTTCTTTCATTATTATATAATATTCTACTTTGCCTCTAATAATATTTTTTTTGCTCTGAAGGCCACTTTGTTTGATAATAATATAGCTTTCCTTTTGATTAATTTTCCATCCATTTACTTTCAACTAGCTTATAACGTTATAAGTAAAATGAAGTGGGATTTTTTTTTGTTGTTATTTTGTTTTGTTGGGTTTTTTTTGTAGACAGAATATAGTTAGGTCGTGTTTTTAAATCCACTCTGCCAATTCTTGTCTTTTAATTAGTCTATTTAGACCATTTACATTCAGTGTAATTTCTGATATATTAGGGCTTAAATTTGTTATTTTATATTTCTTGTTTTCTGTTTTGTTTCTCTGTTTCCTTTTTTTTTTAACTTTCTGTGGGTTGGCTGAATATATTTTAGAAGTCCATTTTGATTTGTCAGTAATGTTTTTCAGAGTAACTCTGTATAGGTTTTCTTAGTGATTGCTCTTAGTATTACGTTATATATACATAACTTACTATAGTTTACTGGTGTCATCATTTTTGCCAATTCTAGTGAAGTATAGCAATCTTACTTCCTTTTATGTATTTTTGTTCTCCCCCATTTATAACATACTTGTCTTTAATATTTCCTCTATATACATTTAGAAATTCATTAGACAGGGTTGCAATTTTTGCTTCAATCATCAATTATAATTTAGAAAACTCAAGAAGAGAAGGGCAGCCTCTTGTATTTACCATATTTTTGCTTACTGTGTTTTTTCTTTTCTCTTAATGTTTGAAAGTTTCTCCTATTATTTCCATTCTGTTTAGAAAACTGTCTTTTGCCATTGTTTTAGCATAAGTCTGTTGGTGACAAATTCCCTCAGTTTTCCTTCATCTGAAAGATTACCCCTTTATTCCAGAAAGATACTTTTACTTGATATAGGATTATGGGATGATATTTCTTTTTTTCTGGCACCTGAATAATATAGTGACACTTCCTTCTAACCTTCATGGTTCTGAAGAGAGTTTGATGTCATTGGAATTGGTTTTCCCTTTCAGGTCTGGTGGTGTTTCTTTCTGGCTGCTTTCACAATTTTTACTTTGTCTTTAGTTGTGAAAAGGTTAATTGTGATACATCTTGGCATGAGTATCTTTGAGATTATATTATTTGGTGTTTGCTCATCTTATTGAATCTGTAGGCTTAAAATCTTATCAAATTTTATGTTTTCAGCCCTTATTTTTTTTTGAGTACTTTTTCAGCCCCACCTTTTTTCTCCTCTGCTTTTAAGACTCTAACAATACAAATGTTAGATCTTTTATTATGGTCCCACAGGTCACTGAAACACAGCTTGTTTGTTTGTTTCCCCCCATCTCTGTTGCTTAGATTGAATAATTTCCATTGTTCTATAGTCTAGTTCACTGTTTCTTTCCTCTGCCCATCCATCTTGCTATTGAACCTCTCTACTGAGTATTTTGTTTATTGTTTTTTTCCAGTTATAAAATTTTCATTAAAAAAATTCTTCTATGTCTTTATTAAGACTTTTTTTCCTTTGTTTTATTTTCTATTTTTTGGTTTATTTCAAGTATGTTCATAATTGCTTGTCAAAGCATTTTTATTGTGGCTGATATGAAGTCTTTGTCAGATAATTCTAACATCTCTGTTACCCTGGAGTTGGCATGTATTGATTTTTTTTTTTTTTTTTAATTCAGTTTGAGAACTTTCAGGCTTTCCGTATGAATGATTTTTTTTATATTGAAATATAGAAATTTGATTGGTCTTACAATTTATAAGACTGGATCTTATTTTATTCTTCTGTTTTAGCTGGCTTCCTCTGACACTGACCCACTGTCTGCCTCTTTCCTGCCAGGTGGAGGTAGAAGTTCAGATTCCCCACTTGGTCTCCTTTGCCACCTGAGATAGGGGAAACCCTATGACTGCTAAAGGGCATGGGAGTTTCAGCCACCCGTGTACTTGTCACTGATAACACAGTGGCCATATTACTGCTTGGGTTATGGTGTAAGTCCTAATCTTCCACTGGGCTTCCTCTGACTCCCCCCCAGTGAGGAATGGGAGAACACCTCATCACTGTTGGCTTAGGTGGAAGTCTAGGCTCACCGTATGGTTTTCACTTACACTGACATGGAGGCTGGCCTGACTACCACAGGTGGGGAGCATGAAAATCCCAGAGCCCTCTTAACTTTCACAGACATGACCTTAGTGGGTGTGTGGGGATACCTCATTATATTATATACCTCAGGAGATAATGGAGTCTAGGCTCCCCACTTACCCTTTGCTGGCAGAGGCAGGCGTGAGCCATAGTTTTTTCTGTGTTGTTTGGCTGAAGTAGAGCTATTATTCCCTAAGAGTTTTCCATTTTGCTAGTCTGCCTTATTCCTGGTCTTTTGGCTAGAGATACTAGAATTTGCTTGGCCTTTGTTTGTCTATACACGTTGCCAGCTTCTTCAGTTCCAAGTCTGGAATATATGGACAAAAAACAAAACAAAGCAAAACAAAACCCCTAAACAAAAAAAAACACAAGGAATTCACCACTGTGTCATTCATTGGATCCCCAGCTGGTCAACTTTCTTCTCTCTGTTTTTCAGTGTCTTCTTGCATTTGTTTTATACATAATGCCCAGAGGTTTTTGTTTTGTTTTGTTTTTTATCCCTATTTAGTTAGAGGAATAGGAAAAAATACATTCACTCCATTTTCTTGGAAGCAGAAGTCTTAAGACTTTCAAAAAGAAAAAAAGATAAGAACTTCACTGTTTTAGGACTTATGTTTTCCCTACTCAATCAAAACTAAATTTCACACTGTATTTTATTCTAGAAACAGAAGTTTTCTAACTCCTTTTTATTCTCAGAGGTTTAAAAATAAAACCTCCAACCCTTTTCCATTCCTCAAATTGATAGTTCCCTATTTGACTTTAATAAAGCTTTCATCAAGTGTCAGTTGATCAGATGGTTTGTGTGACCCGATAAGGTGACACAGAACCTCTTTTCAAACTGACAGAATATTCAAAGCCTTTACTCTTCCCACCAGTAAAGCTGCTTCGTAAATGTCAGATTCTTTTAAAATTGTGTTGCTCACAAGTGCATGTATTATTCATCTGACTGAGGTATCCCACACTGTCAAGGGGGAAAATTGCAAGAAATCTATCTCTGAGCTTCCCTTTGATGCTATGAGAAGATCTAGAATGAGTGGACTGGAAGATGATTATATTTTTCCTTAACCTTCTGGTTAAACTGACAATATCTGCCTCACACTTTATATTACCATATGACATGTCCCCTAGGAGGATGGCCCTAAGAGCTTGAGTCACTCCCCAAAAGAATAATTAGTTGTGTAATCTAAATTACTGAGGAAATACTGATGCTGACAAATGGCCACTCACATTTCTTTAGCTCTGCACATGATGCTTTATGAATGGGACATAAAGTGGCAACAACAGCAGAAGCTGAAAGGTATCTAGGTATGTTCTTCCAGTACATAACTTACAAGGACAGGCCTTAAATGAAATAAAATTATACAAAGATAAGACTGGAAAGGACTTTAGAAGTCAGCAAATCATCACCCCTCCTTCCTTCTCCTGATATTTTATAGGTGAGAAAACCAGACAGCTTCAAGTGACTTGCCCAAGCTAGCTAGTGACAAAACTAAGACTCAAGCTTACACAGATTTCATCCATTATTCTTTTATAAACACCATATGGTTAGCAATAATGACTGTCAAAATGCTGGTTGATTATTCTGGATTAGAGCAGAAAATGATCGACCTACCATAAAAGTGCAATTGATGTGACCTTTGGGAACTGATTTTTGCAAAAGTCAAGATTTTGATGACTAAGTCATTCAAAACCAACAAGGAGTTGCAGGAAATGGACTGTGATTCATCCAGTGGGGAGGACTCTTCCTTGTGACAATCTCAAGTCTTCTTTACTGTCAGCTGAAATGTGAGCCAAACCTGGGCCCCTCTGAGGTCTCCCACCAGTAAATCACAGAGTACAGCCCAAGTTTACTTGTCTCCCAAAGTGGGTCCTAGTTGGGCAATAGTTCTAGGACTCCTTTCTAATTCCATTTTAGAGAATGACCTCTAGCCGACCTTTATTCTCTTGAAAGCTTAAATTGGATGTGGTTTCCAACTTCCTTTGCTATCTTAAATTATGTAGCTCAGCTGATTAAAAGTTGTAGATTCTACATAGAGTTATAAGAATACTTGTAGTTCATAAAATAGCTGCTCATATTTTAAATATAACCTATATATGTATATATGAAGGTTTCAATATGAGTTTGTAAGACCTAGATATGTTTTATGAAATATATTTGATATCAAAAGCTACTCTAATTTAGTGTTCCTGTGATTATTTACTGTTAGAAAGAGGGATGTAAAATACTGTCATGTAAAAGCCAGAGATTGTTTCTAATAACCATATTTTCTGAACCCCAGGTCTGTGTATACAGTAAGAAAGCATAATAAGTAAAACCTGGACTTGCAAAAGATCCAGATCTTATGATTCATTAAGATCCATTAATTCCTAAAAACTCTTAATTGTGGCAATGACCAGAATTTTTCTCTTAATATTTACCTTGAGTAATTTTTGAGTCTTTTATATCTATTAGATCATAGTTTTTGCAAATATCTGATAATCACTCAAATATAATAACGCATAAATTGCAATAAATACATATTAATAAGTAAGAAAAAAGTTTAGTAGATGAGAAAGGGCCAGTGTGTGGGGGGGGAGGGTTAATATAAGGCTGTTGGGAAACACTTCTTGGGTACTCCTGTTTCTGCATATTTTCTGAGTAAAAACACTGATAGCTTTTGTTCCTATCATTTCAAGGGTGTTTGTACGACAATCAGCCTTGAAAGATGGAGAAAGTACCTCCCTTGGAAGATAGGGAAGCTTTGTTTCTTTTCCAGGATAATAAAGATAATATCTCTCTCTATGGAAAAAGTGGGACAGGTTTACTAATAGACCTTGGGGGAGATTGAGATTTTCTTTTCTTTCTTTTTTTTTTTAAAGTAAGCATTTTGTTAAATATGTCTTTATTGATTTCAGAGAGAGGAAGGGGGGGAGAGAGAGAGAGAGAGAAGAGAGAAACATCAATGATGAAAGGGTCATCCATCGGCTGCCTCCTGCATGCTCCCCACTGGGCTTTGAGCCCGCAACCTGGGCATGTGCCCTGACAGGGAATTGAACAGCAGTCTCCTGGATCCTAGGTGGATGCTCAACTGCTGAGCCACAGTGGTCGGTTGAAATTTTCTTAACCTGCGATTCTGTAGATTTAATGTGTACTCACTGAGAGCACAGCATCTACTTGGGTATCACCCCATGGAACTTGGGGGCTAGGGGAACTGATGAGAACATGCAATACATATAATAAAGCCCTTTGTCTCTGGCCCACGAGTCTTATATCATCTGCTATCATCTATGAAACTATGGCAAGCTAACTTGATAACTTGAAAGCAGAGTAAAATCTTAGATCTTTCACAGTTCTTAACATAAAGTGACATTATCAGTGTTCAAATGCCACCTTTCCACCATACTTAGCTAGGACATCTAGCTTAGCCATTAAAGCTGAGTGGGCCTATTAGGAATTCCAAGGAAGAGCACTACTGGCAAAAGAAACAGGATTAAAAATCATGTGGGTAGTCTACCTCCTGGTCAATTATGGTAATATATTTTAACTGAAGACACTGTCCCACATTTCACATTCTCCTGGAAGCAAAATATAAATGTGAGAGTGTCACCATAGGTGGTCCAGAAAGGTAATGATGGGGCATTGCCCTTCTAAATGCTGTCATGGGCACAACAATTATACCCTCTGCTTTCCTAACTCTGGGTGTTCTTTTGGTGGCTTACAGCACCCATTGACATTTCCTGTCCAGGGCTATAATTTTATGTTGCCATTTTGGCTCTTTGACCCTGAACATTAAACTTTTCTAAATACAGTTAGTAAGACATACCAAAGCATGACGACTGACAAAACACTGAACTTCAATTTAAGGAAAATGAGCCCTACCTTGTCGTCTCTGACATCAGGATGTTTGGGCGCATACTTCACTGTTCCATATAATAATAGAGATTTGAATGTAAGGGTAAATGCAGAGGGAGGACATTTAAATATAGGTACATCATTGAAATGAATAAAGTATCTGACAACTCAGAGGAAATGTTTGAACTGCGCTATCAATACACTAGCCACCTGAAATGTGGCCACTCCAATCGTGATGTGTTGTACGTACAAAGTACACACTGGACTTTGATGAGGGTGTGCAAACCAAAAAAATATAAATAGTCATTAATATATTTTATATTGATTCCATATGGAAATAATAATATTTTAGATATGTTAGATTAAATAAAATACAGTATTAAAATTGATTTTACTTTTTATCATGGCGACTAGAAAATTTTAAAATTACGTATGCAACTTTTTTCTGTTCTGTTCTACTTCTACTGGACAGTGCTGGGCTAGACTATTTCTTGTCTTCTACCTTAGTGATGTGAACTGAGTGGGCCCATAAGGAATCTTAGGGCTGACCCAATAGTTATAAACTAAATGGTGTCAACTGTTATACAGTAGATGAAAGAATCAAATCACTTTAAGTCTTTTGAATAGAAAGCCAGGCTCTTAAGGACAAAGGTCATGCATTGTTATAATCTTTTTTATTCCCTAGTAATATGTTTAGTCTCTTAACTCAATGATTTTTGCCAGTTGAAAGAAAATCTGCAAGTGTGGTGGTTCAGTATATGGAGAGATTTTACTCGCTGATTCTGAACAGGATGCCTGTATATCACTTTTCCTAGCAGTCATTTATATTCATTTTAGAATGCAACCTTACAGTGCAATTTACCTTCCACTAGGTTTCACTGCCTCCCCAGAGAACTGGGCTGCAAATGCTTGTTTTTCTTATGCGTATCTTCTTCCATTAGAACACGCCGAGCAGTCACAGGGGTTAATTAAAGTGGGACTCACTTGGGCACAGATGAGTAAATCACTAAATACAAGGCCATTGCGTTTCTGAATTATTTTAAGATTGTGGCCTTAAAAAGTACTTTCAGTTTTTTGTGTGTGTAGAGACATAGAAAGCCCTAATAGAAAGGACAAAAGCAACAGTACCTCCAGGCTCTCCTTATGATGTCTCCAATCATTACTTCACCTGCTGATAGGAAGTGATACTAGTGACAGAGCAATGTTCCCCCAATACGAGGTCCACTGCCATTAGCACTTACTCATATGTGTTACAGCAGGAACAAATGAATGACACATGAGACACACAGGATAAAAGGTCCAGTGGTAATCTAAGATATATAAAGCCTACTTTCTGTGTCCTTTATTAGGTGTGATTAATGTAGATTGTCACATATCACTTATGTTATAAATAATAATATTGTGTATGCTAGGAAATTCATATCATAAATTGCAGAAACTTTGGAAGGGAGATGTTTTTCTTCTTTTATAATTAAAAATAAACTACATTTGAAAAAGATTAAGCAACTTGCCTAGAAACATAATACTGCTCATCAGTAGAAGGGTCAGAATTTGAACCCAAGGGTAGTCTAACTCCAACACCCATGCTATTTCTATTCAACCAATGTGACCTCTCCTCCAACGTAACAATGGCATCATTATAATGATAATAAAGAGGAAAAACAGAAATAGTTTTAGTGGCATTATCCTTACTAGCCTCCAGTCCTTCCTCCATCTCTCTTACCTCTTTCTCCCTCCCTCTCTTTCCTATTTGTCTCCCCCTCCCTTCCTCCTACTCTGCTCCTTTTACTTTCCCTTTTCTTTCTTTCTCTCCCTAAAAATTCTTGTCTTTCTTTTCTTGTTTCATCCATTTTTCCTTTCCTCTTTTCCAGTTTTTATGACCTAAGCTGCAGTCTTGCCAATGCCTTCAGAGAACCTTGCTGTGTGACCAAGTTCTGGCTGCTAGAGCAATGCAATACTACAAATATTCCACCAGCTTAAAACCCTGGAACGTTAGTGCTGGAAGGGAACTTGGAGCTTACCTAGCCTGATACCCTCTTTATACACCAGATGGAACTCCAGCCAAAGGCAGCGATGGGACTGCCCAAGGTTAGTGGGGAAGCCAGAACTGGAATCCTGCAACTCTTATTTTAGTTTCTAGAAAGGTGCAGGAAAATAAAGTAAAAATGTGAATGCAAACCTATTGACTGGTACTGAGTGAGGCCTCAGAAGGTGAAGTTCATTTTCTTGCTACATAAATTTGTTGAGAAAATGAATGAAATAATGCATGTAAAAGTGCTCACAGCTTCTAGGGGGGAGGCCTGACTTAAATGAGAGACAATAGCTATTGCTTGAATATTAGAGAACAACTTTTCATAAGCTCAAGCCAAGCCTGAAGAAAGGAATTGGTGGACTGTAGACCATTTTATGCTGTTGAACTCAGATGGTCAGAAGGCCTCTCTTTATATGTAATAAATGAGTTTTTACTGAATGCCAAGGAGATGCCTGTTTTACCATTGTTTAGGATCAATAAAAAAGCTTTTTTCTAGGTAAGTGTATAAAGTAGTGCCTGAACCCCTGCAGATGCCATAAATGGATTAAGCTTTCTCTTCTTATTTCTTTACCCTAAAAGAAAGTTTCCTGTGGCAATCTAATCTGACTCACTGTTAGGTCCACCTTTTCAACCCAATGTGGACTTTAGTTGAGAGAGGCGGCTCATTTTAGACGAAAGATGCCAGGACTAAGAGGTAGAACCGCATCCTATGCCTCTTGCCACTCCAGCTTGTTCTCCAAGTGATTTGTACAAAGTATAGATCCATTCCCTTCTTCACTTTCTCATCTGTAAAATGCAAATAATATTGGCATCGTTCTCCAAAAGTCAATATTAACTGAAGTAACGTACATGTAGTAGCTTGCTCAGAGTCAGGAACATTGTTAGGATCCAACAATTCTAGCCCTTGTTATTTCATTTGTTTGGATAGAAGTTTGTCTTAAAGTGTTAGGATTTAGACTGTCAATATTTCTGCCTTTCAAAAAGCAGCTTCAGAAAATCGTGTTTCTCACTCAACAGATCAAAGCTCTGTGAGCTGGAATTGTGTTTCAAAAGAACAGATTGATGCCTCACACACAGATGTCTGTCCCCATCTTCAAACCAACAGGGTGAAATGTTTTACAGATTGAATGCTTGGCACAGAGCAAAATTTTGAAATAAAACTCCTATTGTTTTTCCTTCTTTTTTTTTCATTAAAAAAAAAAAGTATTTAAAGGGAATTGCAACCTTAGTTATTTATTTTCTTCCAGGAGAAGAAGAAAGAAAGAAAGAAAGAAAGAAAGAAAGAAAGAAAGAAAGAAAGAAAGAAAGAAAGAAAGAAAGAAAGAAAGAAAGAAAGAAAGAAAGAAAGAAAAGAGCACATCTGTTTGCAATAGTGGATTGAAAGGTCTAAAAATAAATATGCTTTAAAGAAAAGAAGCAAAACTTTGTTGGCACTCTAAAACCAATCGACACAGGGAAAATGTTTACTCTAGAGATGTTTGGCTTCTTTTAAGAAAGAAAAAAGAGCAAATAATGTAGAATTATACAGTTCTAATTAAGTGGTTTACCACATAAAAATGTGTTATTTTTACTCATTTGGTAAATAGTTTTAACCGTGACATAATGTCTTAACATTTACATTTCAATTCTGAATATACCCTGCATCTGTCATTTTCTCTAAGGAGAGATTGCGAGATATAAAAATGATGTCTTTACTCTCCTGATCTGTAATTAGAAAACAAAAAGCCAAAGTACAAGTAAGATATCTGTAGTTTTTGTTGGCTATGATTTTTAAAAATTCAGTTGTCCACTGTCTTGAGAAGTGCTTTATTTAGATACATATTTTGGATTGTGTTACCACCTTTTCTTCACCTCATATAAAATGTAAAAATTATTTATTGTAAAATAGTCTTGTAAGTACCGCTGTGACCATTTCACAGAGAAGAGGGCAATCCTGCTAAATGACTTACAGGGCAGTTGTGTCTTGTGAAGCCTAGATAAGGGAGGGAACAGTGACAGGGGAGAGATTAGGGTTGACAAGTAAAAAGGAGCTTAAAGAAACTGGAATAGAAAACAGATGGAGTAGATAAATACGGAAGGGCTACTGGAGTATCTTGAAATACAAACATTGGTTACGCAGAAGGAGTTGAACTGATAAATCTTTAAAAAGGAGCTACTGAAAGGAATGTTCAGGCAAAAAGATCAGGAAAGAGAGAGCTGAGTTAAGGAGGATTTCTATAGGTGAGAACACAGCCTTGATAGTTACAATTCATCCTCGATGAGTACAGGAAGTAAAATAGACTATTCCAGCTGCACCAAAGGTGTATCTTAAGTGTTAAATTGGAAGCAATTCTCAATAACTGATGATTGATATGTTAAACAACTGAATGTAGTTTGAAACTGAGATTTTTACACCCTTAAATAAATAGTATTTACAATGAAAATAGTATTTTTCGTGAAGTAATATCAGCATGAAATGCCAAGAAGTTTGAATATTGAGCTATTGACTAGTGGACCTAAGTTAAACTTTGTACTTCCAGGGGAAATACATTAATTATACTACACACTGAATATATATAAATAAATTGAATATATAAATATGCCTAAGTGGCTGAGAATATAAAGCCCTTGTCTTGTAATGGGGTATATTAGGCTATCCCTGAAGAATTCTTGTAAATAACTATTGGCATTGCCTGCTATTACAAACATTTCTACCTTCTCCCCCAATCAACATTTACTGGTGTCACAGTTTCCTTGAGCTTGCAATATTATAAACAAGGTATTTGGGAAGGGTCAGTGCCTTCAAGGCCATGAACAAAAATACATATTTAAAGTCCTTTGGAAATATGAAAACCCTCTGTAATGGTAGCACAACCCGAGACTGTCTCTAAAATACATCTTGTTATTTCTTTAGTTTTTAATATTATTGTGATTTGGACATCAAAAATGTCAGTTCAGATAATTACACAAAGAGTTATTCATTGTTGCCATTTCCACTTTCTCACCTCTTTTATACACTCTATCCGACTTGAATCGGCTGGCTGCCCCACTCCATCAAAACCACACTTTGAAGGTCACCTGGGTTTTCAATTTTCATTCTTCATCTTATTTGTCAACTCATCAGCAATTTCCATACTTTAAAAAGCTCTTCCCTTTGAATCTGGAAATTACTCTCTATTTGTTTTCCTTCTACCTCTTTGGTTCCTTTTCTCTGTATCTTCTGGGGGATCTTCCTTCTGAACCTAATGGATAAGTGTTTGAAATCTTCAGGACTCTGAATTACCACCTTTCTCATCTCTCTCTACCTTTTCCTCCCAGATGATCTCCAGCCACTGCCACGGCTTCATTTATTATTACAAGCTTATTTTTTTATTCCAGATCCCTTCTCTGAGTCTCGGATGTATATCTATCAACTCAATGCATCTACTCTAATTAAATGGTTCAATAATATTCTTGAGATTTTCACTTTGATTCCCATCTTAGTAAATGGCACCAGCGTTTATCCACTTGCTCAAGCCAGAAACTTGGGTGCCAGCTTTGGGGTCTCTTTCTTCTCCATGTTCACTCAATCACCAAGGCCTGTTAAGAACCTTCCAGAATAGATCGTGAATCTATCATTTCCTCCCTATACATGCATGCTACTGGTTATCTAATCCAAGCTACCATCTTTCATCTCAATTTTCTTTAAGAATCTCCTAAATGGTATACCTTCACCTTTTTTATACTTCCAGTCTATTCTTCAAATAATTATTAGAAAACATTTTTAAAAGACAAATATCAATCTGACACTTAAAATTATCTCCCCCTGGCTCTTAGACTACAGTTCTATAGGAGTTAGTATAAAACTAACAGTCCTTATTGTGTCCTAAAACCCTGCATGTCCCTCTCCTAGGTTACCCTGAAGACTTCATATCCTGAAAAATCTCCAACTTTGTCACTAGTATTTCACCTTGGGAACCAATTTTCTGTTGCTTAATTCTCCACGTTCTTTTTGTATTAAGACAGTGACTCACAAGTAACCTTCTTCTTCCATTCATTTGCCTGTAACATGATGAATTCCTCTCTATTCTCTACAGTTAACTTTTAGATATAACTTCCTCGGGGAACCTGCATTGTCTCCCCACACCAATTTAAGGCTACCCTGTTTTGATCTTTTAGTATATCTAAGTAGTTAGCTTTATTGCTTATATAACAATGATATTGAAATAATTGTGAAATAATTTGTTTAATTTCTGTCTCCCTCACTGAAATTTGCACTAACAGTTTAATCGGGGTCTTTCTTATTTACTGCTATATCCCCAGTACTATATCTCTCTATATCTCTACTATATCTTCAATGCCGTATTTTCACTACTCTATCTGGCATCATAGTTTCTTAAAGAAGGTCTCAATAAATGGCTTTTGAATTAATAAATGAATGTATAAATAAATGCATAAATGAGTAAAATTATTATGATGCCTGAAAAATTATAGGCTAAGAATTTCAAAACACAAAATTGTTTGATTTATCCTAAGTGTGAAAATACAGTATGATGCAATGGAATGGAGTCACATTCATTGTATTGTTTGTTTCATTACCTGTAAGGTAAAAAAAACAAACAAAAAAAGGCTTTGAGTATCAACTATATTAGTACTCTCTCACCTCTCACATCATTAGCAATAGATCAGCACAACCCTTGTAAAGTAATTTGGAAATAGGTACTAGAAAATATGCAAATCAGTACACTCACTGGCTCAATGATCTTGCTTAAAAGCAACGTCCTTTATAAGCATGAAGTTCACAGCAGAATTTTATTTTATAAAATTAAAATTTGGAAGCAACCCAAATATCCAAAAGTAAGAAACTGGTTGAATAAATCGTGGCACATTTATTTACTTACATAAAATGAAAAATAAGTACTTCAAATACACACACATATGAACATGTATGTACTATGGTTACAACTTTAGAAAATATGCCTGGGGAAAAATGCACAAATATATTCAGACAAAGAATTATGGTTGATTGATTAAGATGGTGAAGAGGTTACAGAAGGTTACTCCACCCTATTTGGAAAACTGAAATATTATTTAATTCTCTGCTTCATCTACTCTACTGTTGATTCCCTGTAATTTATTCTTCTTTTCAGTTAGTATATTCTTCACTTCTGACTGGTTCTTTTTTTGTGCCTATGTCTTTTTTCATGCTGTTGAAATTCTCACTAAGTTTCTTGAGCATCTTTATAACTATTATTTTGAACACTATCTGGTAGTTTGCTTGCCTCTGTTTCATTTAGCTCTTTTTCTGAAGATTTCTCCTGTTCTTTCATTTGGGACTTGTTTCTTTGTCTCCTTATTTTGGCTGTTTCCCTGTGTTTGTTTCTACATATTAGGTAGAGCCTCTCAGTCTTCCAGTCTTCGTAGAGTGGCCTTCTGTAGTAGGTGTCCTGTAAGGCCCAGTGGTGCATACTGCCCAATCACCCAAGCTAAGTGCTCCAGATGTGCCACCTGTGTTGGCTGTGTGTATCCTGTTGTAGTTGAGCCTTGATTGTTGTTGACATGTCACAGTGAGGAATTGACCCCACAGGCTGATTGGTTGGGAGAACCAGCTTTGACTACAGCAGAGGAGCTGCTGTGCAGGGGCAAACCCTATGGATCAGTACTTGCTTCAGTTGAGCTTTGGTGGCCACCAAATCTGCCCCTTGAGTGTGTCGCTTATGGAAGTGGTAGGGTTGTAATCTGCTGCAGTCTTAACCTGTCCAGGAGCACTGGTTCTGGGGCCTCCCAGCACTGGTTCTGGGGCCTCTCAGAGGTGCAAAGTTAGCCACTGCCTGTGCCCTGCCTGGAGCCACCTGGCATGAGCTAAAGAGCAATCTAGAGATGACTGCTAATTTTGCTGGGTTTGGAGGTGCCCAGGAGAGGCCAGGATGAAAACCAAGGTCAGTTTTCACTAGTGCCAGGCCTGGGGTCACTTAGCAAGAGCTGCAGGGCATGCAAGGGTCTCAGGCTGCTTGTTTGAGATATTTTAGGAAAATCCAAAGCATGAGGTAAGAGAGGTTATTTGTATGGAAAAACCACTGGAAAGAGCTTGGATGGGCATGCAACATGGGTGGGGTGGGGGCCTCAGGGAATCACCAGGGTGGGACAAACATGGTTAGCCAGGCTGATGGTGACTCTGATATGGCACCCACCTGTCAGCTCTGTGGGGTTCAGCAAAGAAACAATGGCCTCTGCCACCCCTTCTGTCTGGGAGAAAGCTGCTCCTCCAGCCTTCGTCCTGAAGCCAGACAATTGAGTTTTTCCCTTTATGTCCTGGTGCCTTTCATGCTGCTCTCCTGGCCCTGGAGCTCAGAGCCAGTAAGTCCAGTTACTCTTCCTTTCAGAGGAACTGTCTGGGTTTCCAGAAGCCCTCTGCTCACTCAGCCACAATCTCTGCTGGTTTTTACAGCCAGAAGTTATGGGTACTGTTCTTCCTGGCACTGGAACCCTGGGCTGGGGGGCCTGGTGGGGTTGGGACACCTCACTCCTTAGAAGGGAACTCTGTAGCTGAAATATCCTCCTGATTTTGAACCTTCACACTTGGAACCAGCCTGTTCTTCATTTCCACCCCTCCTACCAGTCTCAATGTGGCTTCTTTTTTATATCCTTAGTTGTAGGACTTTTGTTCAGCTAGATTTCAGGCAGTAATGAATGATGGTTATTCTGTAATTTAGTAATTTTTATGTGGTTGTGGGAGGTTCATTTACCTAAGCCACCATCTTGACCCGAACCCAGGAAAGGTTTTTTTAGGAGTAAAGATCTTGGCTAAGACGGTAGAAAGTTTTCTAAGGAATTTTGAGTAACCTTCATTTTATTATTTTTTTCTTAATATCAACACTTTTTAGGACATTTTGTGAAAAAGTTGAGAACTCGGTGAATCCATACAATGAGACAGATTAGGACTGACATAAGGACACATGGGATAAAATTGCCCAGAACTTTTTCATTTTACTTTAAGTGGGGAATTTTTTTTCTCCAAAATCAGATACTCACGTTCCCCTTTGACAAAGAATTGAAGCCAATTCTGAAATTTTATTTCAAACACTTCTCATTACACAAGAACAGGGAAAAAAATGCATTTAAGTATCTGGGAAAGAGAAATGTCTTTCAGTTGCTTTCTAGACTTTGATGACTCAGGCAGAATTTTGTATGAAAAAAAATTAAAGGTCATTTTTAGCACTCAAATATAACAGGACAATGTCTCTTTTTAACTAACACTTGAACTAAAACTTAGTTAAATTCTTCTATTAAATTATGTCAATTTTCATATAAGTGAGAGATTGATAACTATTTTGTTTTTGTTTTTTATGGCTTGTTTTTTGTTTTTTTAATTGACAAGATTTCCAGGAAATGTCAGGCCTCCTGTGTCAGTTTGCCCCAAAGTAGTTTTTTTCTTTGAATATTCATCGTCTTAAAATGTTAAGAAAATTAGTCATAGCTTCTTGGAAAGATGTTTTTCCCCCTCATTCTCACCAGATACAGCCAGGAATTCTTAGGAAGTGTGTGCTGCAGCCAGAATGACCCTAATGGAGACACATTTTCCCCTGTGGTGAGCCTCCTGTCTCACAAAGACATTCCACATAGTTTGCTTAAGACAAATTTATCCACTTTCAGCCCAGCGCCTCATAGCAAGCCAAGGAGCATAACTTTTTCATACTTAGTGTATGTAAGAGAAACAGCTGCCTGGTGTGTGGGAGACTTTTAAGGAACGTATCCATTTGGATTTATAGCAGCATATTTTCTTAAACTTCTGGTTCAGCAAACTCAGTGGAGCACCAGGCACTGCGTAACAGCAAGTTTCATACTAGATCAGAGCCCCAGAGCACAGAGGACCCTACTGAGACTCCGAAAGTAAGCAGTGAACTTTCATAAAACGCAGAGCGAACTCTTCTCCAGCAAAGACAGACTGATTCTTCACACTGAGAGTCTATGATTATCCACAGTGGTGAAATTCCTGGATTCAGATTAGAAATTGGATTATAAACTGCCTCCGGGCAGGTAGAAGCAGCTTCAATCAGTTAGGCCAGATGCTTCCATCCCAGAGGGAATAACTGCTGAACAAGTGAGAAGAAGTTCATTTCTCAGGCAGGTCTCTTCTGTGTCACGTGAGGCTCAATATATATATTTTCATTAGCTCATTGTCTAGGGAGCAAGAGCACTACCAAGAGAATTTGCCAATGTGAAGCCCAAGAACAAAAGCTGCTTTGAGAGCGTCGGGTATCATAAGAATACATTATTTAAAAAAAAATAGTTGTAAAGTATTGTCTGTGATAGAATTCATGAGTTTAAATTATTTTATAATGACTTTTTCAACATAAAAATAAGATTTTAAGATGGGGAAAAAATCTATCTTTAAAACAGTGACATATTTTATGTATTTTCTAAAGACGTTAGTTTTCAGACATTTTTTGGTATACTGTCAGAACTCTAATAAAAACACAAGTGCTCCAGATGTCCCAGTATTTGTTTAAAATTTTTAAATGGGGAAGAAAAAGATTATGAAGAAGAAAAAAATAATAGAAGCAATCGATATTTGTATGAAATACTAGTTTCATTTGCCCAAGACTTCAAAAGATTTTCAAAGCCTACGTGTGTGCATTCATGTAACTGTTTTGAAACAAATTTTAAGGATATTGCTCAGTTGAGTAGAAATAATGGTTAAGCCTCTCTTTAAATGTTAAATTACAGTTTTCTGTGAGAAAAAACAGAATACGTGCATTTTTTTCCACTCAAGAACAAAATACCAAACTTGAGCTTTGTTTTTTTCTCTTGACCTTTAAACTTGTGATAAAACAATTGAGTACAATATTTGCCATCCGCAAAGTCAGGTACAATCCTCACAAGTTTTCTTAAACCAGAAGGAAAAGAAGAACCAACTTAGTGTGTATACTATAGAGATTTAGTGTAGTTTTTACTTGTTTGTTTCTCAATTTTTTCTTTAGACTACACATTTGCAGGAAGAGGTAAACCCTTGAACCACTCTGATAGTATATGTTAACCACTTATTAATTATACAGTTAATTGAAATGAATATTTGAAAAAGTTTTTTAAAATTAATTCTTAGAATTTAGAACAATAAATCCTTCACTTTGTCTCTCAATAGCTATTGCACAGTCTTAAGGGTACAGCTCTCCTTTTCTTCTCAAGATTTCTCAGCACTAGATGATGACACTTTAGGAAAGAGTGTGAGGCTAGCACGCTTACCCAATGAGGTTAAAATGGCTTTAAACACAACTCTAAGGAAAACAGAATTGTCAGTTTGGATCTAATGTTCATATTCTGCCATCAGGCAGCTGTGTCCTTTTGGGCAAGCCACTTAGATCTTCTGGGACTTAGTTTTCTCATTTGGCAAGTAGGGTGTTGGGTTAGCTTATTTTTTTTAAGCCTTTTCATTTTATGCAAAGAAGCACAGTATATACAACTGATAAAATCAGGAATTTTATCATTGGAAGGATTCCATGGATTGGAAGGTGTGGGATGCAGTTTATTTAACTTTCTCTTTCCCCCCAATACCGTGACCTCTGAGGGATTTCTTTGGATCAGAATTTGAAAACTACTGGGCAAGGTATTCTCCAAGACTCTTTGCATCTCTACTATTTTGTCATTATAAATGCTGTTCTGGAATGATTTAAGAATTTAGAATTTAGAGCTCAAATGGATCTTAAAATTTATTTGGTTCAATGTACTCATTTTGAAGATAATAAAACTAAGTCAATCTTACAAGGTTTTCAGAAGGTAATCACTAAACACATCTTCCAAACACACTTTAATCAGATTAACTACAATTGGTTTCCTAGATTATCTGGACTCTGGCTGAACTGAAGAAAAGGATTGAAGTCGCCTTCTCCCTGAACAGCAGAAACTGTCCAAGTTGGTTTTATCTCCAGGCTTGTGGTTTAAGATTATGTCGAAGGCCAGAACATGGAGGTCAAGTCTGAGAAATCTAATTAGGTCAGGAGGTATCCCCACCTGAAAGAACTAATGTAGACAAAGGTATCCAGTGGCTCCTTGGAGGTTTTGGATTTTTTTAGGGGTGAAGTATTATTAGATCTCCATACTGAACTGGGACCCAGAATCAACTAGAGACGTTTTTATTGAAATCTCACTATATACATTAGGATCCTTAACCAAGGTCATTGTTAAAATCATTATTGTGATTTAATGGAAATGATCTTTTTATTTCAGAATATCCTATGCATATAAAATGTTCATTTTTCTTTTAGATTTTCTATATATGGTACTACTTTCTTGGAGAAAACAAAGTCTAAGACTTTTTAAAAGTTTTAAGAAAATTTTTTCAATTGCAGTTTACCTTTAATATTATTATGTATTAGTTTCAGGTGTACAGCATGTGGTTAGACAATCATATACTTCACAAAGTGTTCCCCTTGATATTTCCAGTACCCACCTGGCACCAAAGATAGTTATTACAATATTATTGACTATATTTCCTATGCTGTATTTTACATCCCCATAACTATTTAATGTCTGAGACTGCACATATAAGAAGTACCTGTGAGAATTCCTACTCTGAGGAGCTAAAGTGAAAAGCAAAAAGCAGGTTAGTAAACTTTCCTAGAGCCTTCTCCAGTGCTTGAGATAGTTCTGCAACCCAAATACCACTTGCAAACTATGTATGTATTAGAACCTCATTCCAGTATATAATGCTTTAACTTGGAAGCTAAAAACTTGGTTTCTAATCTCAGTTCCAACCTTTACATGCTATGTTGCCTTGGGCAAATCAATGAGCCTTTGCCAGTTTATTTGCACTTAAAATCAATGTGCTAAAACTTGCTATCTGCTAGCCTTAGAGAAATTCTGTGAAACTAAAAATAGAGATATTTTAAAGAGGTTTGAACACCATAGCCAAAAAAAGATATAGAAAAATCATATGTGCAAAGAATTTTATGATTACTGCTAAGAAATGGTGAATTTCATCTGTCATAGAACTGCTAGCAAGCAAGTTCTATTTTGATTTTGTAGGAGGCATGATGAGATATAACAATAAACATGGGACAGAATGGCCCCAGGGAGAAAATTGCATTTTGAACAGCTCCTTCTGAACTCACTAATGAAAAGAAAATATTTCAGTGGAGACAGACCAAAAACGTAGAGGTAGTTTGGAAAAATATATAACCTTCAAGAAGAAGAATTTTGCTTATTTTACATAATATATAAAGAAAAGAAAAATACATTTATTTCTGGTAGTGTTCTAAGAAATTTTCTAATCAGAGTACTAAAGTTCCAGTATCACTTGTTTGACTTTGGCTTACTATGCTCATGTCTTCACGTGGTTTCCTTAAGCATAAGGATTCAGTCATCTTCCAACCTCGCAGATTCTCTTTAAACATATACTCACTGAGCACTTAACAGATGCTCCATCAATGGTAACTCACTGGAATTTTGGCATATTTTATTAACTTTATAATGGTGGTGAGGTTGCAGGGGAGAACAGAGCCATCTGATGAGTTTGGGAAGAGCTGTGTTAGACAGGTAGAGACGTGAGTATTGCTCTTTGAGCAATAATTATAGAATTCCCTAGTCCTTGTTTAGAAAGGGAAAAGGGAAGAAAAATAATAAAGTCTTGGATTTTTATGTACTTTAATTTTTTAGGTAATTTATTATGGAAGTTTCTCAAGTTGTGATGTGTAAAAATTATACTATTGCAAATGTACAGACAGATTAGTACTTATTTTACTTATTTCTAGTCTCTATAAGAATCAGCCATGTTTCTAACACTGTGGTCACCACCTTACAATTTTATAATAAATTCCTTTTTCTTAAGTTACTTTTTACCATTTACAAAATATAGGATAACTGATGAAGGCATTGGGATTCCATGAAAGACTTCCTTTCTGAATTAAAAAAAATTTCATAATTAGTTGATTTAGTTCAATGTCCCTGTTCTCTAAGGAAAGAAACTGAGGCCCAAATAATTAAAATTACTTGTCCAAGCTCTCACTCCATTTATTGGTGTCAGAACCAGACCTTGAACTAATAATAACCACTTTAGCACTCTTCCTCAATCTTAATCATATATTTTCCACTCAACAAGTAAAAATTTATGAAGTTTTATCATAACTTAAAAAAGCATAAAATAATATGTAGTGAAAAAAATATAGCCCCAAATTGTAGGAAGTTGAAAAGTGAAAGCACAGAGAAATCCCAAAGACATTTATATGATTGCTTTGGAGAACCCACTGTTTCTTAGTCAATAATGATGAAGCAGCTTATTCAAGGGGAACATGAACTTCAACCATTGCAGAGTTTATTTTTTGAGGTCTAAGGATGTGGGTAACATCTTTGCAGCTCCCACAGAGATGTAAGATAAGATGATTAGAAAATTTGTCTTAAAAAGTTTTTTTTTAAACTATGACGTTGGCAAAGACATAGTTATATAAATAAAGTTATAATCTGAGACTATAAAAACACCTAAAATGCAAGTTTTTAATCCTCTCTTCCTGCTTTTCCCCCTGACTCTTTTCATATCATCAATCCAAACTGTTTTCTGCCTATCTATTTAACTACAGTCCCTTTCCATACCTCTGTCATTTTCTTTACCATGAATATTCATTAGAAGCAATGATCAAATCTAAAGATTCTAAATGTTTTGCTTCTTGTTTATAATTTTTCAATCCTCACTAGAATTTTAAGTTCCAAGAAGACAGAGATCTGGCCTATTTTATGCATGACTGTACCCCCATCCACCTAATATGTGCTTCCTGAATAAATGAATGAATAAATGAAAGCAAGAGAGACCAGAGTAATTAGATTTCCTCAATTTGCATAGCAAGCCAGTATGACAGCCAGGCTTAGAACCAGGTTTCCTAATTTGTAGTCCTTTGCTCTTTCCACATTATTATATACTGCTTCGCCTTTGGATATCTATATCTATGTAGTTCTATCTATATATTTAGATCTATATCTATCAGGCAAACAGCCAAAAATATACAAGGTTCCTTTTCAATGAAGCTCTGAAATAGTACATCCAAGGCTGCCCAACTCATTACTTACAAAAACACTTTTTTTTTTTTTTTTTAAAGAAAGGAACAAATCTGGAATGGGTTCAGAAAAGAAACAAAAATATTTTAGGGGCCAGAGAGAATGATTTATGAGGAGAGATCAAAAGAAACAAAAATAGCAAAGTAGAGTCTAATTACTAGATGAGTATCCCAGAACTCTGACAAAACACTGAGAATGGGAAAAAAAAGAAAATATCCAGTGAAACATGAAATAAAACAAAAGAACACTACTAATCCATATATGCAAGCACTGTCACAAAATCTTTTCAAAACTGAAGATTGCTCAGAACCAAATTTATAGTAAATACAAATATTCATGCTGAAATTGATCTCTACCGTTGACACAAAGAAAAATAACAGAAGCTAAATAAAATTTCTGGTCTAAAGGCCTTCATTTCCATGTTGAATTCATTCAAATAGTGTTTAATTTGCCAAGCATTCCCATTCTCTGAAGAGTACCTCACACAAAAAAGGAAAGTTACTGTAAGTCTAGTATAAAGAAGAAACTTACTCAGCAAGGCTTAACACCAAGATAATTTTTCTGGAAGTGACTCTACTGAATTGTGAAATAATCCTCCAAGTGAAGTAATTATGCTTAATTTTCAAAGGAAAAACGTTGGCTCTCTGTGCCTTGAGAAAGTTTTACTTCTCTGAAAATTTTCCAAATTTTCAAGCCAAAGTCTTATTTGTACCAATAAATTCTAATGATAACTTTTACCTTTCTACTGATTCTGAGGCTAAAAGGACTTAAAGAGACGATGAAGCAGAGCTGGTTTCAAAAATCATTTCCCTTCTTTTAGTCTAGAAGCCTATTGATCTTTTGGGAAAGAAATGGTTAAGTGAAGGAAGATGTATAACTTTGACTTAAAAGATTTAGTCACATTTAAGGCTTTAAATTTTCATTGCTTCTTTATTTAAAAAAGATGAAATTAAGAGAATGTATATGTGCTACAATGGGATAATCAGAATTGCTAATTTTATGCCCATTATTTTCACTGCACCCCTTATGAAAAGACACTAAAATAATGTAGAACCCAACTGTAGATAATTTTTAAAAATTATGATAACCATTTTAAAACTATTTTAATTTCAGCTGTCCTCTGTTTAAATTTTGTCAAACATTTTCAGGTGAGGAAACTACAAGTTATAGTATTTGAATATCTTAAGAGACTTATTTAAACTATTATTCCTTCTCCAAATGTTCATTTTAAAAATATTTACTACAAAACAAAAATAAAATTAATGTCCTATGTGAATACTTTATAATAAAGTTTCCTTATTTGTGTACAGAACATGATGGACAATAGGGCAGCTAGTGTTTATTCAACATTACCAGTGCTCTTGGATATTCCACTTTCTGCTTCCCATTCTCTTACTTTATTAAAAAATAATTTATTCAATTAATATTTGGTAGGTGTCTACTCAGTGCTAGTTACTGTTCCATCATGTGGCTGTGTGGCAGGCAGCCTCCCTAGTATTCATGCCCTAGTGTAGCCCTTTGCACTTGTGTCAGGGCTGATTTATGTGACCAATAGATTATGGCAGAGCAAACGTGTGTGACTTCCAAGCTTAGGTCATAAAACACATTGTCACTTCTTCCTTTTTCGTCTTAAGTCATTTATTCTGGGTAAAGGCCACAACTATGTAGGGAAGATACTCAAGCAGTTCAGTGGAAAGGTACACAGTGAAGAACTAAGTCTTTCTGCAAACAGCCAGTACCCACTTGACAGCCATATGAGTGAGACACTTGGGTTTAGATCTTCCTTGCCCAGTTAAGCCTTCAGATGATTGTAGCCCCAGCCAACACCTTGATTGCAACCTTATGAGACAGACTCCAAGCCAGAATCACCCATTTAAGCTGCTTCCTAATTCCTAACACACACACACACACACACACACACAGTGAGAGAAGAAATGTTTATTTTTGTTTTAAGCCATTAATTTATGAGGTGATTTTTAAAATATAGCAACAGATAATTAATACAGCCTATTTTATTGCATCAGAAAATAATGTGTTATAAATGATCATGTATTTTGAAAGACAACAAAGAAACATGCTGTACTGGAAAGATTTTTAGGATGTCATCCTTGTGTTTATGTCCAGGAAAAATATTAGTGGATTTCAAAACTTTGTAACCTTCTCACCTGGAAATGATAGACTTTTCATCCTTTAGTGAGTATAAACAATTATAAAATTAAGAGTCCAACTGTTATTTTGCTATTATTATAATTTTTTGAACAGTATTAAGACTTTAAACAGCCTGTATTTTTCAAATTACTGAAATAGATCTTTTACATAAGCTAAGAATTGAATGAAATAAAACCGACAGCACTATTACTTGCCTTTAAGAACTGCGGTTGATTGCAGCCAGACTCTATGAGTAGAATATCAAGATCTGATTTCTACTCAGTCATTTTCTGTGGGAGGAGATGTGCCGTCAGTAAAATTAATGCAAAAAGAGGGAGACTTTTCTAATCAAACATATACTTGTTACTTGTTCTGCAAAAGTCTATGAAAAATCCCCAAATGGGGTCCGAATCTCCATATAGCAAAGGACTTTGAGTATTGTTTGTTAAGTGAAATTCTACAAAATTTCTCTCTCCTTTCTGAGATAACTAAGTGTCTGCAATAAAAGAGACTTTGTAATTTCTGTACATCCTCTGCTTTAAACATTTCTTTGTTTAGAAATCACATTGGCCGATTTGTTAATGTTTCCATAAATGAGTAAGAAGAATCTCCCCCTCAGATGAGTAATAAAGCTGTCACAGAATGTCCTGTGGAAGATGTTAAAGGGCCACCTGGTCTAGCTTTCAGATCTCAGCTACATCTTAGCCAATCCCTTCGGCACGAATATTCATCTCTCTCTCTCTATGTCAGGCCTGTTTATAAAGAAACCTACCTTAGGGGAGGGTGGGGGAGGCATGGGTTAGCAAGCACATCTGGCAATAATGGCTATTGCATAGCTTTCCATTGACTCATAAATTTAGAGAGAATTAAAATCTTCCTGATTGATTTCTGTATCACTGTGTTCTTTAATTTCTCCACTAGTAAAATAAAAATAGTACCTTTTCTCTTAGAGCTAGGAGGTTGCAAAACATTTGATTCATTTGTGTTAGGCTTCTCTTTAAAATGCAAATATTTATTTTATTGGTTAGGCCTATTGGTAATTTATAATCTGTGAAAATTACTTTGACTAGTATACGAGTGTATGTCCTTCTGTATACCTAGCTAGAAGAGATAGAAATTTTGCCTCCAGGGGAGACGGGGTAATTAAGAAGCACAGTGTTGCATTGGGGGGGGGGGAGGGAAGGGTGCACTGTCTCTCTGGAAGCTTTAGAACAGCCAGGGGCCACATGGGGGTAGAGAACGTTTGGGCGTCGGTGATGAGAAGAGGGAAGGCCCCAGGCTGTGAGAAGAGTAAGCAGAACAGTTTGTCAATTAAGGAAAGGTAAATTGTACCACCTTGCAGACTGTGTCCATGATTCGGGTGGTGGTAATTTCTATGAAGCTTTTAAAGGATTAGGCAGAAAGTCTTATTGAATTGTGTCTTTGGATCCCCAGGAATACAAGAAAGGGACTGCATTTTATTTTATTTTATTTTATTTTATTTTATTTTATTTTATTTTATTTTATTTTATTTTAATTTTATTTTATTTTAATTTTATTATTTTATTTTAATTTTATTTTATTATTTTATTTTAATTTAATTTAATTTAATTTATTTTATTTTATTTTATTATTTTATTTTATTATTTTATTTTATTTTATTTTATTTTATTTTCTTTTATTTTATTTTATTTTATTTTATTTTATTATTTTAATTTTGGTTTTTGTCCTTTCTCTGTTATTTCTCTGGAATGGTTGGAATGTAAATACTTCCAAACAAAGGCATTCTGGCATTATTGGTCCACTAATGTTTGGAGTTTGAATAAAACCTGAAAGAGTCAATCTCCCTGCCTTTGGGGTGTCCTCAGAAATCAGAGGAGTAAAGAGATAGAGGACAGGGCCTTAAAGTTGGAAATGGTCCAAACCCAGGCCACCCTCTGGGTTAACATGCCCATCAGCACACATTTTCTTGCTGGTATGGTTTCAAAACTGGTCTTAAAAGCCCTTGCTAATGACCTGGTAATTGTTTTAATAGCTTCTCAGTCAAGTGTGAAGTGCTGCAGTTGACATGTCAGCGACGTATGAAGCGCAGCAAAAGTTCACTCCTGATGAGTCTGGAGTGTCATTAAGCCTTCCTGCTTACAGTTGGCTTACTTTGCGATAAAAACTTATTTACTGTACCCGTGAAACTTGTCTCTGGCTGCCTAAGAGTCCCCGTCGAGGTTGGCTCTGCGAGAGGGATGCTGAAGGAGTGCTTGAGGAGCACGTCTTTCCCTTTGCCGAGCGGTTCCTCAGTGGGCAGTGGAGAGTCCGCTCTGCTTTCTGTGCATGAAAAAGTCTCCCTAAAGCCTAGGGGGAAATAAGCTTTAAAAGGCATTTGTTCAGATTTGCATTCAATTAATATTCATGATTCATTTATTTCAAAAACATTTATTTGGTACCTCCTATGTACCAGGCATGATTCTAGACACAGGATACAATGTTTAATAAAACCTGTGGCCTTAAGGAGGGCATATTCCAACGAGACTGAATGTGTATATAGTGTAAATTAATGTATATGTTCACAAACATACACATATATGTGTGAAACTTACTCACTACCGACATATATATGTATATATATTTACTCACTACATATATATATATGTTCTAGGGAGAAAAAGAAAGAAAAAATCCAAATAAAACGTTCTGATAGTATTATGGGGAGGAAGTTTTCT
Source organism: Miniopterus schreibersii (assembly GCF_964146895.1). Classification (NCBI taxonomy): domain Eukaryota; kingdom Metazoa; phylum Chordata; class Mammalia; order Chiroptera; family Miniopteridae; genus Miniopterus; species Miniopterus schreibersii. Next base: position 60,300,601 of record NC_138106.1, on the reverse strand, counting down.
TTTATTTAGAGTGGTCAAGGAAGACTGACATTTGAGCTGAAGGAAATGAGGGATCAAGCTGAAAGGTATTCAGTGGAAGAAAGTTCCAGGCAGGTGAAAGAAGAGCACAGGCCTGAGGTGAGAGCACACTTGGTAAGGAACCCAGAGCCGAATGAGAACAATAGAGAGGAGGGGAGAGAGGGAAGCCGTGGAAACAGGCAGCTATTGGAGGGCCTCACAGGCCATTGTCAAGACACTGGCTTGTCCTCTGAGTGAATTGGGAGGGTTCTAAGAAGAGGAACCACATGATGCAAACTACAGTAGAAAGGGTGCCTTTGGCCACTGGGTGCTTGTGAAAGGAGGAGAGGGGAGGGTTAAGCCAGGAGACAATTCTGATTCTCAGAGGAGAGATGCGGTGAACTGGGGTTGTGATGCTGGAGAGGATGAGAACTGATTGGTTCCAGATATATTTTGGAAGCAGAGCTTTTAGGATTTGCTGACATACTGGCTGTGGGGTTGAAAAGAAAGTGAGCCAAGAGGATTCTAGAGCATTTATTTTGAGCAACAGCAGGATTAGCTCTTTATTAATAAAGTAGAAAATATGTACCAGGGATACTACGAAGCCAGTGAGTGACAGAACTGAAACCATAGAAAGCAGACGCTTTTTTCTGGTACCCAATGGGCACTGTCTGCTCTTGTTTCTCTGATGACGTGAGGGAATATCCGCGGTGCTTGAAGCTGCATGGGTTAGTTTGTGACTATGAGGTGATGCATCAGAGTTTAGGCAAGAATGAGAGGGCACATGCAAATGTGGCAACAGAGTTTAGTAAAGGACAGGATGAAAAGGAATGATGAATAGTTAGCACCTCAGGGCTGCAGTTGCAGGAAGCCATTACCTCTGGGCTTGAATATGCAAGGCGAGGGATTATCAGGACAGGCAGAGAGCCTTAACCATCACTTTAAGAAAGTGGTGCCTACAGGAACAAAGGTAGAGGAACTCAGGCTCATAAAAACCTTAGCCTAAAATGGAAAGACACGAGGAATAACAAAACCCCTACCCTACTCTTCTTGTACTTCCATCTCCTGTTGGCATTGCCCAACCAGAAGCCATAGGGCAGGGCAGTCCAGCTGGTACCAACCATAGAAGGCAGTCTGCTCAGAAACAGAACAGGATAGAGATATGTTGACCTGAGGTGCAGTGGCAAATATCCAGGGTGCAGATAAGCCTGGGGGGGGGGACATGGAAAGATGAAATAATGGAAAGGTAGAAAAAAGGTTTTAGGTCTTTGATAATGTTCCTGTGCCACCATACCACATTTGGAACTACCAACTCCAGTGATTTTTTTCCTCTCCATTTTATTTTGAAGTAATTTTAGACTTATGGAAAAGTTACAAAAATAGCAGAGAGCTCTCATATGTCCTTCACCCAGCTCCTCTCAGTGTTAACATCTTGTATATCCATAATACAATTATCAAAATTAAGAATTAATATTGATATAATATTATTAGCTACACTATAGATTATATTTGGATTTTCCCATTTTTTTCTCTATTTTTTTTTTTTTTTTTCTATTTCAGGATTCATTGCAGTTGTCAATTGAATTTAGTTATCATTTCTCCTTCATCTCCCATCAGTAACAACTTCTCAGTGTTTCCTTGTTTTTTATTACTTTCACACTTTGGAAGAGTATTAATCAATTACTTAATAAAATGTCCCACAATTTGGGTTTATCTGATGTATTCTCATGATCAGATTATACATTTTTGGCCAGAAAAAAAACAAAGAAATTATGAGCCCTTCTCAGTGTATCATATTAGGGAGTTACATGACATCTACACATCTTATTACTTAATTACTAGTAGATCTGATTGTATGTGATGGTAACTTTGACCTCTTAGTTAGCATGGTCTCAGCCAGGCACAAAGTTTCCTGACATGAAATGATTGATTTCTCTTCTATTTAGGCTATTGTTAGTATTGTCTTACTTGCAGATTTATACATTCTAACAAATACACCACTTCTTCTAACTTATCCTTTTATTCCCCAGGGTACCTTTTATATTGAATGACAAAATAAATAATTTACTCTTTGAATTGTCAACGTAAGGCCAGTGCATAAGTCAATTTATGGAAAACCTAAGAGACAATTGCCTTTTCATCTCAATGACCTTTAAATTACTTTAAATTAAATATAAGTATGATTAGAACAAGAAAAAAACATTTAATGATAAAATTAAGCACCCCAAAATTAGAAGGAATTAGAGGAATTATTAATCCAACCTCCTGTATAATTATAAAATCTTCTTTGCCAAATCTAATTATGGCTTTCTCTCATCACTTTGTAGAGAGCACAGTACTTTGCAAGGTAACTGTTTAGGCAGCTGTCTTTATTTTATTTTTAATTCTCCTTTATGCTTAGCCAAAATCTATGTGACTATTATTTATCTCAATGATTCTATCCATTTAGAATTTTGGGGGAAAAATTTCAAAAGAACTCTTCCGGAGGCAGCCTTAAAACATTTAAACTTACTAATTTTATTTAGAACTGGTTATTAGGATGGAAGAAGGATGGGAGCACTCTGTGGGAGTGCCTCTCACCCGGGTTGACTTCAGTTGATTAACCAACCCTGTTTGAACACAGCTGTTCATCTCTAAATCCGTTTAAGTTTTGTTATTCATACACACTGCCTTGTCCTTTTCAGGAGGACATCTTAAGAGTGAGTTAATTAGAGAAACACTAACAAAGAAACTCCTCAAGTTTGAGTGATAAACAATAGAACTTGATTTTTTACTCAAATAAAAGTTGCAAATAGGTGTTTCCGGAAGGCAGGGGGTTCCCTTCCACATGCAGTCCAGGGACTGGGTTCCTTACATTCTGTGGCTCCTCCACCCCTTAGGTCCTGCTGGGTAAAATACAGAGGAAGAGGGACTCCAGAGTCTTAAAATCTCTCTCTTGGAAATGATGCATATTATTTTTCACTCACATTTCATTGGCAAAAGCTTGTCACATGGCCACATGTAGAAGAAAGGAGTCTGAGAAATATAACCTTGAGCCTTGGTATCTTCAATGATAAAGTGAGCATGGTGATAACTATGTCATAAGGTATTTTTGACAAGCTAAAATAGTGTGTGTAATACAATTGTACTTCATGGGTTCTTAATAAGTCATAATGTACTGAATTGACTTAGATACCATGTGATATCTGGAATACATTCTAATTAATAAATGATTGATCAGGACTCTGGGGGCAGAGTCTGGGCAGGCACCTCCAGCGATATGGCAGAATACAGAGGGACACACTTAAGTTTGTTTCGCAGTTACCTTTGTCACAGGTGGCTTTGTTAAACACTTTCTGAAATACAGATATATAATGTGTTTGGGGTGTTTCTCTGACTTAATATTCTAGTACAGGGATCTGCAAAGTTTGTAAAGAAACATAATAAACATTTTAGGTGTGCAGGTCATATGTTCTCTGTTGCCACAATCAACTCTGTCATCTAATGAGAAAGTTGCCTTAGACGTATACAAATGAATGAGTGTGACTGTGTAGCAATAAAACTTTATTTATGGGCACTGAAATTTAAATGTTATATAATTTTCATAGGTTATAAAATATTCTAAAAATCTTTTTTTTCAACCATTTAAAAATTTAATAAACCTTCTTAGTTCTCAGGTCATATACAACACTGGGTTCTTTGCTAACCCCTGATCTAGCATCACTCTTTCAAAAGGAAGTGAGATAAATATTATTATTTGATTTCAGCGAGTACTTGCTAAGTTTTAGTATTTTTTAATTCTTCTCCCAGAGTCGTGATTAATCATTTATTAATTAGAATGTACTCTAGATATCACACGGTATCTAAGTCAATTCAGTACATTATGATTACTAAAAACCCATGAAGTACAATTGTATTACACACACTATTTTAGCTTGTCAAAAATACCTTATGACATAGTTATCACCATGCTCACTTTATCATCGAAGATACCAAGGCTCAAAGTAGTTAAGAAGTATTTTGATCATATTTCACACAGCAAGAAATGGAAAACCCAGAATTCAAACCCAAGCTGAAAAACAACCTTGTGCTCTTTTCACCACACCAAATTTTCCTGGCCTTAGAGGTGTGAGCTCATTAAAAGTTGAGACCTTGTTTTTAATTCTCTCTCTTCACCTATGTTTGGTCTCTATTACATCTTTCTATGTGTATTTTATCTTCTACAACTTGAAAATAATACTCCTTTAATGGAGCCAAAACAGCACAGCCAAATGACAATGAATATAATAAGCAGTTCAGTATCAGAAAGAGTCACTTATTGTGAGTGGCTCTGAACTCATAATAATGCCCATTAGTGACAGAGGGAGCCGGAGAAAAGCCTCACAACAAAGAACACACATTCTCTCTGGGGAGAGAAGATAAAGAAAGGAAAGTCCACTTCAGCAGTTCTGCCCTTGAGCTCTGCAGAAGCCTAGGATTTGCTCGCTACTAACTAGTATGACCTTGGGCAATAAACTTAACCTCTCAGCTTTGTAATCTCAAAATTGCTTATTGAATTTTATACTCTGCCCTTTTACAAAGGGACTTGAGGCACCATTGGTGAATCAAATTTAACACCTGTTTTGCAAAACTCACAAGGTTGATAATCAGCAAAAATTGCAAGTTAGGGTTATGTGAAAGTGCTTTTCGAGCGGCAGATACTTCACAAATGAAAGCTATTGTTATGACTATCCTAGATTTTCTCACTGATTATATTCAGTTAAGGCCACATCATACGGGTGCTCCTTTTATTGAATATAGAATCTTTACCGGGAGTAATGTTATTTGCCCCTTGTTATATAGATTTTAAATTAATGAAGTCATTAATCTCTGTTTATATTTGCCCTTTCAATGAAGATTTTCTTTAATAATAGTATATGTCTTCCCCAAGAGCAGAGATTACATTTCATAATAAATCTATGTCCTTGAAATACTGTATGAATTTCCAAGCATAGACATTAGTGAAAAATTATTTTGAAGGAGAAAAGTAACCATTTTACAGCTCATTGACCCTTCAGTGGTCCTTTCACGGGGACGTTACAGGCAAGATGAGACGGGGCAGCATCAGCAGAACGGGTGAAATCAATCTCTGTCTACCAGAGCCTGTCCCCCGTCTCGTGCAGTAAAATTCAGCAAAAGGAAAATTGATATGCACCGCATTAAATAACTTAACAACAAAGAGCTAGAGCAATTCTTTGTAGCAACACATCCTGCAACACACGAGCCTGTCCCCTGGCAGACTATTTCCTTTTAACCATTCGAGGCTGCTCACATTTCCGCTGCAGCTGGAGCACATCCCAAGGCCCTTCCTGCCTCTGAGGGTTTTGGCGCAGGGCCTCGCTGCTGTTCCACTTGGCTCCCCTCGAGGCATCTGATTTGTTGCTATGAGGATCGGTTCCATCTCTATTGTTGTCTTCATCATAAGGGAAAAATGACAGCTGTGCCACCTTTGATGTGTGCGGGGGACAGAAGGGAGCAGCGGATGCCATTCTTTATTTTCTGACACTAAACAGCTTAATTTGCACTTCAGGAGAACATAAACAAGGCAGATCTTCTTATTAAATAAAAATGCCACATTATATTTAGGGAGCCCTCACCAAGATCTAACCAGGTTTACCCTTCACCTAAATATCAGCAGAAAAACTTCAGCATTTAGAAATGCTAAAACAGGAATAATGATCGACTTCTGTTTTGCTATATCCATCAGAATCTAAAATGTTCATTTGCTTTGACCCAGCAATACAAATACTATGAATTTATTCTATAGACAGGCTGACAAATGTGCATCAAGAAATGTGTGTGAAGATTCACAATGCTGGGTCATAAAGGCCCCATGGCAGCAACAGCCCAAGGCTAAGGGACATTTACCCACTTTAGACAGAGAACACATCCACTTGTCCACTTCAGTCTCAGCTCAGCACTTTTTATTCACTGCTGATACCTTCTTGTTCTCTGCAGGTACTTATGCATGTGACACAAAAATGCTTTTCAAAGGGCAACCGTCTCCACAACTACAGGATGTTGACCTGTTTGATTTTAATAGAGTAAGTAGTAAATATATAGAAATATGAAGAGAGAATAAATACCTAGAAGGACAAAATTAGAAATCCTTTTTTATCATTGCCACAAGTTCTCCATCCTCAAGTTTTCTAACTGTAATTATTGTTAACAGTGTTTATCTATCATCTATCTATCTATCTATCTATCATCATCTATTTATATCTATCTATCATCTATCTATCATCTATCTATCTAATCTCTATCTATCTATCTATCTATCTATCTATCTATCTATCTATCTATCATCTATCATCTATCTATATCTATCTATCTATCATCTATCTATCATCTATCATCTACCTATATCTATCTATCTATCATCTATCTATCTATCATCTATCTATCTATCTATCTATCTATCTATCTATCTATCTATCTATCTATCTATCATCTATCTATCTATCTATCTATCATCTATCTATCTATCATCTATCTATCATCTATCATCTATCTATCTATCTATCATCTATCTATCTATCTATCTATCTATCTATCTATCTATCTATCTATATCATCTATCATCTATCTATCATCATCTATCATCTATCTATCATCTATCATCTATCTATCTATCTATCTATCATCTATCTATCTATCTATCTATCTATCTATCTATCTATCTATCTATCATCTATCATCTATCTATCTATCATCTATCTAATCTCTATCTATCTATCATCTATCTATATCTATCTATCTATCATCTATCTAATCTCTATCTATCTATCTATCATCTATCTATCTATCTATCTATCTATCTATCTATCTATCTATCTATCTATATCTATCTATCTATCATCTATCATCTATCTATTATCTATCTATCTATCATCTATCTATCTATCTATATCTATCTATCTATCATCTATCTATCATCTATCATCTATCTATCTATCTATCTATCTATCTATCTATCTATCTATCTATCTATCATCTATCTATCATCTATCTATCTATCATCTATCTATCATCATCTATCTATCATCTATCATCTATCATCCATCATCATCTACTTATCATCTGTCTAAGCTATCATTATCTATCTCTTTTCAGTATACATTTCTAAGTTTGTGTGTAGGTGTGCATGCATTTGTGCATGGTTTTCATAAATGGTATCAAAATACACATCATGTTCCATGATTTATTTATTTTGAAATAACAAATAAACCCTTTTCCATATGAATAAATATAAATTTGCCCCCACAATTTTGATAACAGCATAAGAGTCAGAATTTAAATTACATTAATTTAACCATTTCATCATTGGTACATATTTAGACTATTTGAAGAATAAAAAAACTGGAAACAGCCCCAATGATTAAAATTGTGTCAATCTTAATTGATAATGTTTGTATTACAAAACAATAAGTACATTGAATGTATTTTTCCATTCACACACATTTTTCTGTCTCTCACTTGCCCTCTTTTTAAGATTCAAAATTGCAATACAATATGGTGAAATATGCTTGGTTATATTGAAAATCCTCTCTATTAAATCAAACAAACCAAAATGTCAAGTTGTAGAAAATCATATAGATAAATAAATAAAAGGATTTGTTTGTTTCTGCTCTGAGTTTTAGAAATCACAGATCTTTCTCTCTCCCACCTCTCTCCCATACTATCCCTTCCTCCCATTTTTTTAGTTTTGTTTTCTCTTTATATTAGCCTCATTTCAGGCTTACATTGTCTTTCTCTGGTGATCCAAGAGGAAACAAAGAAATCCTCTCTACTAGTTTTTATATATAGAATCTGATCCGCTAATGCTGTAAACAAAAGGCTGGATGCTGTGGTTGGTTGTCAATACTATTTAACTGTACTGAGTTAAATAGTATCCCCTAAAATGGCATGTCTTCCTGGAACCTCAGAATATGATTTTATCTGGAAATAGGGCCATTGTTGATGTAATTATTTAAGAAGAGGTCACAATGGAGTACGGCTTTTAATATGACTGGTGTCCTTATGAGAAGAGGCACAGAGACAGATGTGCACAAAGGGAAGACCATGTGAAGTCATGCAGGAGGGACACCATGTGATGAGGGGGGCAGAGAGTGGAGTGATGCATATTTCTAAGCCAAGGATTGCCAGCAACCACTAGACACTAGGAATATAACATGGAAAAGGTTCTTCTTCTGAGGCCCCAAGAAGGAACCAACACTGCCAACCCTTAATTTTGGACTTCTGGTCTCCAGAACTATGATCAAAAAAATGACTGTTGTTGTAAGCCACCCAGTTTGTGGTACTTTGTTATGGCAGCCCTAGGAAATGAAAATACCCACCGAAACCACACAAGTGGGAGAGAGGCAGTTCTTCAAATAATGACGATGCTATTACAGAATTACTAAGAAGGACATATTAAGCAAACCAAACAAAACCAAAACAAACAAATGGATACCACGGACAAAAACATAATTAAGATGACCTGGTGGTACACCCTTGAAATTCTTCCAAAGCACTTTTCAATTTCCATATAGCTATGTTTATTAATTTAATATTTTTACCCCACCTACGTCCACAAACAATTTGAGGAAAATAGTATTGGGGTGCTCTCAGTGACACAAGATGAACATTCCAGTGTTATTTTCAGTTCCACAAACATAAAAAATAACAACATAATAAAAACACAAATTATAGAAGAAAAAAGAGCCAAATGATAATAGAAGGTAGGAGAGGTGGAATGATTTTAGTGGAACACATCACTTAAAGCTGCACTTCTTGGTATTTGTCATCAAACAGAAAATCTAGTCCATACAACTCTCATTACTCAATGAAAAAAGAGTACCTGACTGTTTAAAAAGAGACAAGCTTTTTCCCAATCCACAAGAGCAAATGTTTATTTCAGTAAATCAGAATTAAACTAGCTCTCAGGAAATAAAAACTCAGTCTCAAATTAAATTCCAGAAGCGAGAGAAAATTAAATCTGGAGGAAAGGAACACCTTCCAAAACTTCAAACCATCACTTTAGTTTTTGATACATTGTATTTGACAGTACAAAAAAAAAATTATTAACTACAGCAGGACTTAAAATCAAATGATCAAAATAAAAGATAACAAGCAGACAATAGACATAGAGCCACAGGGGAACTAGCTATTGCAGTGATCCATCTGAGATCCTAAAATAACTGTGATTAATGGGCCTTAGAATGTAAAGGGCAAGATGGAGAGTTCCAGGTGAACACAAGGGCCAGATTTTGAGAAATTTAAAAAATAGGCCAGTCGAGGTAGTGACTGTACCTTTGCAGAAGAAAGATGGAGCCTAGGTGATACTGTAAAAAGACTTCTGTAGGTGCTGGTATTGTGTGATTTCCTGAACTGGCAGATGATTCTATGGGTGTGTTTCTTCTCTGAAATTTACAGAGTGGTATATATTCTGTATATATATTATACTTTAATTAAAAAAGATTTTTTTTTTTTTTTTTTCATGTACAGACTGGAGCATGTTGAATAAATGCATATTCTAGTGTTCATTGAAAGGAGCTAAATTTATAGCTTGCGGTGATGTTTAGACGTGCATGCAATTTGGGGAGAGAGGTCCAATGTCTTGCTCAAGGGTAAATGATGAATAGGTGGAAAAGAAAGATTATAGCCTAGTGTAGAAACTCAGTAAATATTTATTAAAAGAATGAATGAACTTTCTTTTTATTCTTCCTGCTGAAAACGATGGTACACATACAGGACTGAATAAAAAAAATAAACATTTATTTTTCAGATCTCCTTAGGGTGCCCAGTTCTTTTACATATAGGGACAGAACAAACTGTATAGTATTTAAATTAGGAGAAAAGAAGTAATCTTTTCATATTAGTCCCTGTCTTTGATTTACTATGTGTTTTCTGGGAAATTTATTTTCTCCTGCTTTTCTGAAAAAGCACCATATATATTCCTTGACTTACAGCCACACAGAGATCAGCGAATGGGGATGTCCTATTTAGGATCTTGCAGATGGTAACTGTGTGGGCATGTGGAGCGGTGTTCTTAACATTCCATATCAATGTCCAAATCAGTTAACACTAAAAGCATGATTTAAGAGATTTTCAAGAATGAACAGGCTCTATTTCTATTGTTTTTTAAGGCAAGCCCAGACAGTCTCTTATTTTGATTGAGGATCATAAGTATTGACAGAAAGAAAGCCTAATGGCCTATTTGAGAACCACAAGTTGAGTGAAATTTCCCTTTCCACCATCTTAAATGAAGGGCTCCCTCCGGGGTTCAATATATATTTCCAGTGGGGTTAAAGTGAGTACTTTAATAACATTCTAAAGGAAAAATCAGCACTCTTTCTCATTCTGCTTCATAAAGAATTCACAAAAGGATCAGCTTAGAGAAAATAAAGATTAAATAATTGTGACTGGGTTGTATGCCAGGAAAACAGGTCACATGCATACACTTGTTCCACAAATACAGAGAGCCCCTGTTGTTTGCGAATGAAATTATATGGCTCCCCCAACTGTCTGCACTTCAATACACACAGCACTAAGCTAGTAACAGTACAAAATGACTGTAGACAAAATACTAACAAGAAATGACAATGAAGTGTATGATTAAAAGTACAAATTGGATGTTCATCAGGGAAGATATGGAAGAAGGAATCATAAATTAAACTGGAGCTTGGGAGGTTGCAGGAAGTTGGATAAAAAGAGCAAAGGCCTTTGATTTTCCTTTCTTTTATAGGTGAAGAAGCAGCATATGAGAACCCATGTGCATGGTGAGTTTTGAGGAGCATATTGAGATAACTTCAGCTGGAGCAGAGACTATAAAAAGAGAGGCATGGAAAACAAAGCTGGAAAAAGTTTTAAGGAAAAACTATTTATACAAGGTTAAGGAATGCGTCTGGATTTTAGACAAAATGACATGATGTAGTAACTTGGACTAAGAAAAAATCACAAGCTTTGAAGAGACTTGGATTTTAGTCTCAGCTCTCTTAAATATGTACAACTCTCTATTTCCTGCTTATAAAAAGAAGATAATAATGTCTATAGGTTTATTATGAGTCTTAACTATAATAATATGTAGAAAGTGGCTAAACTATACAAACCCTTAATACTTATTAAAACATCATCCAACTCTTCCATTTTATACCTTTTGTAGTTGAATGTCATAAAATATTTGAGTTGGCTAATGGCCTTGATAAAGACAGTGTATGAGGAGAGTAAATCTGACAGCAATTTGCAGGAAGTCTTAGAGGAAAGGAAACTAGATAGTAAGCCATTTTATTGGGATGGGGAGTTTTATTGGGGTGGGAAGTTTTATTGGGGTGGGGAGTTTGAACCTCTTTTAGAAAATGTGTACATGATATAGATCCTCTGGGGAGGGCTACATGGACTTCTATCAAAATAGTCCCTAAATCCCCAAAAGATTAAAAATCCTTGTGTATATTACAGAAGATGCTAGTCTAGGAGAAACTAAAGAAAAAAGTGGAACATAATAAATAATATTTAATTATTATATATGTGAATTAAATTAAGAATTGAAAATAACACTGAAATGTTAATCTTGTCATTGGGAGCATCATGATACCATTTTCAGAGACAGGGGAGTCCAGTTTGGAAGGGAAGTTTATATGTTTGGCTTTAAGCATTTTAAATGCTAGGTATTTGCCAGAATTGCTAAGTAAAATCCTGACTAAATAGCCTGGACTTGGGATGCAGGTCAGGGCTGGAGATAAAAATAGTTTAAGACAGAGCTTTCAGATAATACTTTTTCCTGTTTGATTTTAAGAATATGTTTATTAAAGCTTGGGAAACTGAAACAAGGAAGGACTTAAGGTAGAAGAAACAACAGTAGAGAATCTAGGCTGGGCTACTTTGGCTCATTGGAAAGTCAGAGAAAAGGGGCCTTGGAGACAGGTTCAGGGGATTATCCCAGGACGAGAGCTGCCACTGCCCATTGTTCCCCTGGTTGCAAGTCTCGTGGGGTCCCTTAGAGTTTAGGAGATGTATGCCTGAGAGGGAATAAAAGTGTGGGCGTCCTCCTGAGAGGGAGAAAAAACTCTGGGCCCTTCATCCTAAGGATTTTAAAGTCTGAGAGTTTAGGGGAGGTCTTAGGGGAGTATCTTGATAGACTATTCATCTGCTTTATGCTGATGCACCAAAATGAGATTCATTCCCTTAACTTCATCATCCTTGGGTGTGGTTGGCACAAATCGCACTAATTGGATTTCTGCTATCAAGTTCCTTGAATAGGTTGATTTAAGCTATTTACCCTCTGGTAGAGGAGAATTGTAAACTATTTACTCCTAGATGTCCTTGGTTAAGAAACACAGGATTTTGCAGTACTAGATGGCTGTAAACTGCTTGGCCATTTAACTGTCTCTCAATTCAACTTGTCTTGGCTTAGTGGTCTGTCTCATTCCCCCCTCAGTGATTTCCATCCCTGAAGCCTTTTAGGGGTGATGAAGGGGGACAGTCTGTCTCCAGTAACTTCTTCCTGAAGACAGGGGTGTGGTCCCTTACTATATGGGGTATGGAAGTCTCTCGCTGTTTGATCTGAGGGAGACAAAGGAATATCTGAGACTGGAACAGTGAGGTGTTAGCTGATTTATCAGAAGTAGGGATAGGCTGGAATCTCTGAGGCAGCGTCATCTTGATATGGAATCGTTGTATCCAGAAGTGGAGTTCATAGATTGCTCCATGTCATTGATCCAATTATGTAGTCCTGAGAATAAATCAGTACAGTTAATTGTTGAGTCTCATTTCAGGAGGCAGTGATCAGATGGGCTTCCAGGTATTTAATAAGAGGTAGGCCTAATGAAAACAAAAGAAAAAACAAAGGCTAATGATTAGGGCAAATTGTAAACCAGTTTCTGAGTCTGTAAGGCTGTCAATCGAGAAGATTTTTATATGTAAAGCTCAAAGTTTCTTCTGCTGGAATGAAAGCAAGCAGTGACAATCTGATAGATCCTCCTTACAGGCAGTTTGAATATTTCTGGTGATGTAAACTCTGCATGGTTTACACAGCATCAGTTACTAAGATTGTTTAAATAGAGCTGTTGTGGAGATTTCTCAAGGTTATATTAAGTCCTTTGGCTGTAATTTGCAAGTACAAACCTAAGAAACAACTTTTTTAGTTCTCAATAATTCCAAGCTCAGATGATATTTCTGCTGCAAGAGGCCAGGGGATGCATAAAGTCATGGATATAATGAGACAACTTTTGGGAGCATATTCTAAGATATGGAAATAATTTCTAAAAATTTTTGCAGTACCCCTCCTTAAATTGTTATGCACACTTGCAATGAAGTGTTATGAAATAGAAAATGAATACAATTTTAAAAGTAAAACACAGGATGGAAGGAACCTGCATCAATTCACTGATGCTGCCAGGAGTAGTTGGGAGAAAAACTGTGAAGAGACTGCCACAGACAGAGGTTAATTTTCTGAAAGTGTGAAAATAAAGTAAAACAAAATAAAACGAGCAGAAGAACCAGGACTAGGTATTTGATAACCCAGAGTTAGATGGTAGGAGAAGATCTAATTAAGGACAACTTGTCAAAAAGCAAGTAGAGGTATGGACCTGAACAATAGTGTCAGAAACCTGGAAAGAGGGAATGTGAAGAATTGCTTCTCAACAGTGTCCAGTGCAGCAGGAAAGTCATATAAAATGAGGAGGAGTCACTGGGCATAAGTGTCCTCTTCCTAAACAAGCCTGTGAGTAATGTTTCAATGTTAAGGTTGTATGTAAACATGCTCAGATCGTGTTCTAGAATAAGGTTTAATGCAGAAACTTTTCTACTGGTAGGAAGCCCTTCAAGAGATCAATAATCAATCATAAATGTGAAAGCCTTAGGCAGATCATTTATTTTGCATGCTTTTTACTCTGCTCATCACAGCAGTGTGCGATTCAAATCTTAGAATCTGACAATCTCATCCACTTCAGACTCAATTAGAAATTGAATACTGTCGAGAATGAAATAATTTATAATCTCAAATCTTAGCTCTTTAGGATAATGATGGTATAAATCAATTTTTGTTGTTGTTACAGAAGTGGCTCAAACACCCAGAGCTCTGTTATCTGGCCTCCTACATTAATCAAGATAAAACAAACAACCAAATAAAAAAAAGTGAAAAACAAACAGTCCAGAAAATCTATTATTATTATTATTGTTATTGTTGGGTTAGGAAAACAATACTATCACTGTCATTTTTTAAATTGGTAAAAGTTCAAACATGCAATAAAAGCACTGCAGGAAGGCACTGCATTAAAAGGAAATGCTCATAATATAGTCACACTGTCTAATTTTCATGCCATTTCTCCAAAAAAAGGTAAAGAGTAAATGAGAAACCCTTTGGCCAGTGGCTGTTTGGGGGTAGAAGCAAAAATTAAGCTAGAATTCAGGTCCTGTTTCCACCGCTTTTCTCTTGTAACTTGTGCAAGTGACGTTCGTCCCATGCATCTCTGTTGGTCTGTCTGTAAAAGGATTCGGACGATATCTCCTCAACCCAGTTTACCAGTCTGGGCCTCAGTGTAATAATTTATGATTATTACATAGCACTTATATCTTTCTTCAAATATGTATTGTGAGGATTATACTTAATAACATCTGTACATGTGATTAGTATATGCTGTAGGATCAGTTTATGTTGTTTCCTTCATTCTCTTTTACCTTAGGAATCTTTCAGAACAATCCAATGACCACTAGGTAGTACTTTAGGCATTCATATGCAATAAAATGAGGGGGAGAGAGAGAGACTGAAAAAGAAATGAGAGAGAGAGTGAGATCAAAAAAGAGATGACTTTCATTAGGAGGTTATAATGAAAGACCACAGAGAGGAGGAAGCCTGGACTGAAGATGGCTTAATGGCAGATACTAAAGAAAGACAAAATGTGGAAATTATGCAGCTTCAGAAATGAATGAGATATTAGCATGGATGCTTATCACATTTGAAAGCATCTTAAAGTCTTTGCGATTAAGACAGCCACAGTTGAGATACACATATCTTGTCTAAAACTATCTTACATGAAAATGGCAAACTAAAATAGCATTTAAAGTGACATCTAATTGTTAAAAATATCGATAATTCTGATTTTTTTAATAAGTAAGACAGAAATTCCCTTTTAGATAAGATTATAAAGGGACATTTGTGCAAGAAGACACTTTATTTTTTGTCAGGCAAAAAAAGTACAATTGGTTTCAAATGTTTTGGACTCTGATCCATGTATTTACAAAGCATAAAATAATATTTAACTATGTTATGTAAAATACATGCTGATATTTCCTATTCTAAATAGCTTTCTCAACTTGCTAATAAGGCATGTCCTGTACTTTTGAAAAAATAGATAAGTAAGCAAAAACAAAAACTTTACTTCCTTATTAATTCTTTTTATTATCAATACTAAGTGCAATGGTATTGAAAATGAACACTAGTTTTTAAAATTCTATTAATAAATATATTTATTAATCAGAATCCACTTTAGATAGTACTTTGATATATATTCTATTCAAGTTATATAATTAGATATAAATTTCTTTCTGAGGTTGGATTGTATTAATTAGTGGGATAGCATTTCATGCATCACCCACGAATCAACATCAGACTAAGGTAGGTCATTTGTTATGAAAGCTTATCAGGTGTGAGAATAATGGATATTACAAAAGATCACCTCAGTCAGGAAACAATAAACAGACAGACAGACAAACAAAGAAAACACCTCAAAGTGCATGTGCTTTGGGTTTATTATGCAAAAAAAAGAAAAAAGAAGGCCGCCTTATGAGGCTCTAGCTTAGTTTTCCCTTTAATTCCAGAGCTCAGTGTCAATTATTTGAATTAGTTTGTGGTAAATAATAGAAATATATTTGAAATGAATCAGAATTGGAGGGTTTTATTATCATCAAGTGTTTCTAGATGTTTTGTAAATTTCTCTTTAGAGAAACTTTTAATCAGTTTAGGGATTCTGATACTGATAGGTGGGAGGTGCAAACTATAAATATAAATGAGGAAAGATTTAAATACCAATGAGTGGTGCTAATATAAGGAAAAGAGTATCATGCTACCAAAGGAAGGAACCCACTTTATTGTGTGCTCATAAAAGGAACTGGAGTTATGGATTGAAGGTCTATTCATCTCAGGTTTTCCCAAGTAACATTGTTTTTTAATATTTTGTCCATTTATCAGATTATTTTCAGAGTTTATACTCCAAATTTTGCCTCAAGAATATTGGGATGCTGTTTGTAGGTTTACAAGAGTAAAAGCATTTATCTATTTTTATTCCATTTAACCCAACTTGTGGAGTAGATAAAGCCAAGAGTGATATTGATTTAAGAAAGGAGAAAGTTTGGAGTATAGGACCAGAGTCCTAATCAAAATGGTAAAGTAGTTGTATTTTGTCCTGGGATTGACTCCCCTTTCCTTTCTGTACCCTTTGTCCACCTTACAGGACAATCTAAATCCATCATCTCCACCATCATAGACTCTGAGGTGAAACATGCAAGTGTTTCAATTCAAAGTTGATTGCTTATAGGTACTTGAATTTAAACAGATTACAGTTCTTCCTACATTTTGTATATTTGGATTAAATTCAAATTTATATAAGATTTATAAATAACTTTTAAATTCAAATTTAACTGGGTATCCTTATTTTTTTCTTAATTTGGCAATTCGGCATAATCGCTAGCATGATCCACTTAGCATGGCCCTTGTCATATCATAGGAGAAATAATAATCTCCAGAAGCAGAAATTTGTGGCAGAAGAAGAAAAGCTTTTGTAGATAGATTTGGATTCAAACTCTGTTTCTACTAGAATTTTATTTTGGGCATGATTTTCATGAGGTCTGAGTCTGACCTTCCTAAGACGGTATCATGTAGTAGAGATAGCATCTCTACTTGCTCTTCACCGTCACTATTACTCTGCTCTCAGCTGGCTCTTTGGAGACGAACACACTTACATTGTAACAGAAGGCACTAGGATCCTCTACCTCAATTTCTAGAAAGGAAGGGCTTTCCATGCTCATCTTTTTGGTAGCTTATCATCTAGACCCACTACTCCCCCAGATGAAGATACCTAAGAGAAGGCTCCTGTCTACATCACCTTCTTTTTTCTAAACATGTGGGCAAGGGAAACCCCCTGGAGCACTGAGGGTGATGGGCAGAAGTTCAATAATCTATCATGAGTGCTAACATGCCTGCCATCTACATTATGCTGGGTAGCCAGAGTTCCAAGACACATAGGATATTTACATAACAACATTTATTCATGATTTGGGCAGGCAGTGATTTTGCATGGTATGTTCCGTAGGTTGTCCCTCATATATTGTGTGAAACTGCAACAAAGGCAGCTCTCTTACCCAGCATGTCCACGAATCCCTGTCTATGCAGCTGTGACGCATTGCCACAGTGATGCGTATCTCAGATTTATTCTGAACAAATCTGTACCTTTAGCATACCCCAGCAAAAGTACTCAAGGGAGTTCAGATCTGGTGAGTATGCAACCCATGACACGTGGCCACATCGGCTATGCATATTTGCAAATTATCAGTTAATTAGTTCCTTACTCACTCTAGCATAACTGGGTGGTAGACGATCCTATCGGGGCCCCTGTAAGTGACCTTCCCCTAGTTTGTCAACTGCAGGCTTTAATCGATCACTTAATATGTTGGTTTTGTAAACGTTTACTTATGTTTCTAGACTTTGTGACCAAATCGTAGCTGACATTTATTGCTAATATACACATATATGTGCTTTGCCACTTAAACTTATAGCAATCCTAAGAGATATCATTATTATCTATTTTACAGATGAGAAACCTGAAGCAAAGAGAGGTTATAGAACTCGTCCAGTATTGCATAGTTAATAATCGGTGGAGCCAGGCTTTCAACTCAGCAAACTGAATCTAGGGTCCATATTCTTAACTCCTAAGCAATGTTACTGGGTAATCCTGGAGTAATACACACTAGCAATGAAACCATTTCTTTATGCCAGTATCACGTCCATGGAATGAAGGCATAATGTATGAAGAGTTGCATCTTTATTTGTGATGGGACCTAAACCAGAGAAATTCATTTTGAGAAACACTATTCATCACCAGAGGCTAAGAGTTAGCTGAATCCCCAGCCAAATGTCAGTGATTCAATTTATATTCCAACAGAGGTTTTATTCAGTCATTATTTTTTATTTGTTTTCAAAGCTGTATTTCTGCTTCCAAGCTACCTAACTTTATTGGTGTTGGTGGTGTTACAAAGGGGCTAACAGAGTGGAGATTTCAATGTTAAAATCTTATTTAAGACTAAACACAGAAACTCGATTTGGAAAGCTGAGATAAAACATCCAAAAAATGCCCTTTTTAAAGATTCATATCCTCAAATTCCCATTTGAATTTGCAAAAGAGAAGTTACTGAGCAAGTTTTAATTGATTTTAACTGTGTTTTAAAAATACTGTGCTACTGAAAAAAAAAAAAAGAGAGAGAGAATACAATTGCTCTTTCTATAATATATTACATTGCCAAAGGGCACCTCCCTTAACTGACTAGAGGAAGCTAACTGTTGGTTTCAATATCACTCTTTCCAGAGTAGTAGGGTGTGTGACTCAGATTTCCAAACCAAGGTGGTCCTTGAGAAAACTTTTAGATGTAGAAGAGGTTATGTTAAATTCTTTGGTATCACTTATTATTTCCTTCAGGCAAACCACATATCAGAGAACCTCAATCTGAAAATGACACAAGTTACGTGCACCTCTTCCTCTTCTTTTTAAAAGGTCTTTATGTTTTTCAGTTTTCATGTGCGCTCTTGATTTATATCTTTCTATAAATAAATGTACTTATCAGAGTGAAAAAGTCATTTCAGTCCTCCATTGAGAGATCTCTTGTATCTATCCCATGGACAAATGTGATTTGAAACCGAACACATACAAATTGGCATATAGATTTCCACACTTTCCAAATGTCTTGAATGGTCAAAAAGATGAGAAAAACTAATAAAGAAAAACAAGAGGAAAAGAACTTGCATTATTTGGGAAGCCAGTGCAACTCTCACACTATGGATGGTATTTTGCACACAGTATTAAATTTAGTCCTATTCCATTTTAATGAGAATGTATCTGAAATATGGAGATATGAATGACTTTCCCCCAATTATGCACATAATATAAGTACAGGTATCAGAATTCAAAACTGAAATTAAAATTCAGGATCTGTGATGCTTCCATGATACCACTCTCAGCACCATTAGCAGCACTCTGAATGCTGCTAATGAAGGGGAGATCCCCTCCCCAACCTCTACAAAATTAAAATTTTTAAAAATGTTCATTTCTAAAAATGTTTTAGAGCTAATGTTTCAATGGTAGTTTGGCATCCATAAATGATCAATTTATTGGGAAAGTATATCACTGTCCTTTGATACCTGAGATTCCTGAAAAATTTCACACATATCTAGGGGCAAATGTTAAGAATTTTGCTTCAAATATAAGATATATGCTTAGAGATTAGTTTGACTGACCCTGGAACTTACATATTATGTACCCCTGAGCCTTTTGGATTGCAACCCATTTGCATTATGCTATGTTTCTCAATTGTGTTTGTTTTTTTCCTTCATAAAACCAGTTTCCTACCAGACAGAAAATGATTGATAGATTATTGTAATCCATGTAGTAGTTGCCTGTTGATAACTACTGCAATTTACTTCAATACACAAGGCTTAGGTATGCCTTAATTGTGGGATTTCTTTTTAATGTTTCATATATATGGGAGCTGAACCTTTTGATTCATTAATTCATTCAATTAATATATACTTTATTGAATGCTTCATAGAGAAGGAGACTTGTATAAGGCACTAAAGATATAATGGTGAACAAACACAGTCTAATGGGGGAGATATTAATCAAATAATCAGCAGTAACTGTAAAATTGTAATTGTGATAAGTACTGAGGTATGTGGTGCTCTAAGATGCAGTGGTAGGAAAATTAACCTATGCAGAGAGATTGGGAAAATTTCCCCTAAGGGAGTGGTGATTGATCTGAAATCTGAAGAATAAATAGGGGTAAATTAGGAGTAGAGGGGAGGAAAGAGATTTCTATCCTTTGAGTACTGGTTGTGGACAAATGGTGCAGGAGCAAGCCAAGGAGCCTACCCTACTGAGGCTCAGTAAGTGAGGGTAAGCAAGGTGAGGGAGGTGAGAATGATTATGAAAAGTTGGGTGGGAGATGGAAGTGTTTCAAGGGTTTTAATCCCTTCCCATGAAAGAAGAGGAGAGTCAGAAGGAGTGACAAGATAGATTTGTGTTGAAAATGATTGCAAAGATCTCTATAGATGTAGTGGGGAAAATGCATAAAAGGAAATAAAAATGGATGGCAGTAGACTACTTAAAAGGTGTTTGCCGAATCCAATCTAGAGGTGTTGGTAGCTTCAGCCTCGGGTGGTGGTGAAAGTGGTGGTGTAGACAGAAGAACAGAATGGGGAGCTGTGTCTAGATTATCTATGAACAGACATTGGTAATAACAGAGATATGGAAAGATGACTTAGGTTTCTCACTCTGTGGTCCCTAGTCCTTGGAAATGGATCAAACTGGGATGAGAGTAAAGGAAGATGCTGAGTCCAGGTTTGCACATACTGAGATTGAGGTATCTTAGAAACATCTAATGATGTCTCATATACTTTTGACATCAGTTCATGTAACATTGGACCAAGTCCTCAACTCTCAAGTTTTAAGATTTGTGTAAACTGTTTTGCCTACAATTGAATTTGCATTTTATCAAATATTATATATTCCTAATTAACTTAGAAAAATAGCCCTATCTTTAGTTTGGGTGTCCTAAACTTTACACTTCCCAGGTGAAGACACTGATCCTTAAATGCTTTCCCCAAAACAGTTTAACCTATTAAGAAAATGGGTAAATTTCATTATTAAGAAATACAGATTGCAAATGGCAGATATAACACAACCTGATCAGAACTGTCAAAGCATGAAACTCTGGCATGTTACTTGATAAGGAAACTGCATATTCCCTTAGATTAGGATGTGCATGCATCGTGGCGATGGGAAGTTACCTCAAGTTCATCATCTGTTTCCCTTATGTATTTCTCCGCTATGCACTTCTTGTGGAAAAACAACAGAACGTCAACACAGTTCTCTAGCATGTTTATTCCTGTGAGTTTTTCTCCCTTTTCATTAAGTAAAAGCAACTATTGAAGCAGAATAACTTTATCATAGTGAACTCTATTAAAGGAGCAGTGTCCTGGATGCGGCAAAGGCAGAGAGACTTAATCATCTCGCCTTCTTGTATCCTGAATAGTGAACAGAGGCTTCCTCTGTCTGGAGTCTTAGTGCCTGTATGCATCTGCCTCCCCTGAGTTTAAGGCTCATCACTGGTGTTTCATCCCCCTGTGTATCAGTGAACTATGTTTAGTCCTTCTACCTATGAACCATAGTAGTCAAATCCAGAAATAAGAATTAATAATAATTTAGCTGGAAAAATACCTGTGAAAATATCAACTAATCACAAACCCTTGTGCAAAACAAAAATAAAGTATATTTTTTAAGATTAATCCAGGAGTATTGAACTGTATTTAGGCAATTTTGCCAATTTTATAAGTTGTTCTACTTTGCAGTAGGAAAGCAAATGTTTAGAAATGGTGAATATTTGGTTTGCAAATGGAAGAATGAGGTAAAATCACTATTTATTCAAAGGTTGAGATAAAAGAAAAAATAGGCTATTATGTTTAGGAGGGAAGTTTTAGGGGCGGTAAAGACAAATTTAAGTTTTTGTGAAGACTTCCTGTTAGGTGTCATGCTTGAATTTCCTTGAAAGCTGCAAATGTAGTCAAATCTATATTTCTTTAAAATATATCCAAGTGCATTCAGCTTTTAAAAGATTATTAATAATGCAACAAATAAAAGCAACAACTTCAGCTTCAAAATGGTATAGTCAATAAGATAAAAGAAGAAAAGACTGCAGAATTGATATGATAATATGGAAGATGTAATTTTTTTACTTAAAACAAAATGCCACTGACTGCCCTGGGCCCCATCATGGTTTGATTATTTAAAGATGGGGCAGGAGAATCAGCATTTTAAAGCTCCCAGGTGATTTTGATGTGTAGTCTGGCTTGAGAATCACTTATTTCAGAGAGAGTCAGATGAACTATTAAGTAGTTGTAAAATGAATACAACATGTCTGTATGACAGTCTGTTGCTAAAGCTGCCTGGAGACTGTGGGGCTATGCAGATTCTTTGTTCTGATGAAAATGGATAGCATGCTTGAAAATGGATCTGACTAAAAAGTTTTTGTTTTAATTTCTATGATTATAATACCCTTAAAAATAACCCTATGACACTGGTATTAGTTTCAAGCCCATTTTAGAGCTGACGGGGGAAAGATAGAAATAAAGCAAAAGGGCCTGTCTAATATCCAAGTCACAGCACCTCAGAATTGCTGGGTTTGGGATTCCAACGCAATTCGCCTGACTCTCCCGTAAGGTTATAGGACAAGGTCACATGCACCTTGCAGGTACATCTTGAACACTCTCCGTGTCTCAAAATGACACAGCACTCTTCTAGAGAGGGAAAAAACATCAATTAAGAGCAAAATGAAGCTTGGTAGGGTTGTTGATACTAATATGCTTGTGGAATTTAGTATTTCACATTTTCAAAGCAATTTTTATTTGTCATTGTCAAGGGAGAGAGGGTAACTAGAGTTTTCTTCTGTAAAGCAGAAGGATAGTTTTCACATTTGTAAGAAACTTCAAGGAGAGCTGGATTTGGAGACCTCTTCGATGTGTGTTCTTTTATTCAACATTTAAACTTTTAAACTTAACTAGGGGACACAGAAAATATCTGATATTCCCACACATGACTCAAATTTGGATAGGACTTAGACTTGGGTAGCAGGATTCAGTGGCCTTCTGGCTTGTGATTTGAATTCTGCCCATTTAAACTATATTTCAAGTCTCTTATTCTTTTAAAAATATTCAAAGATTGAGACCAATTAGCTCACAACCACATTTAAAACCTTAATAAATGTGGCTTATGCATTATATCATCACTAATTGTTATATTATTGCAGCCAGCGTGATGCCACGCTCACACAGGCACTTCACAAAGGTTACTTGATGGTTTGATGGTTTTGTATGATTAAAACACTTAGCACAAGAAGTTGGCTTCATTCCCTGGATTTTAGGGGAATATAAGATTTTGCAAATAAAAGGTATATTTTCTTTTTCTCCTTAAGTGTTCTTTTTTGTTTGTTTGTTTTTGTTAATCTTTACCTGAGGATATTTTTTTCATTGCTTTTCAGAAAAAGTAAGAGGGAGGGACAGAGAGAGAGACAGACAGACAGAGACAGAGACATCAACTGGTTGCCTCCAGGGAGTGGGGGGGTAAAGGGGAGCAAACTCCAACCTAGGTATGTGCCCTCAATTGGGAATGGAACCTGAGACCCCAGTGTGCTGGCAGATGTGCCAACCACTGTGCCACACCGGCCAGGGCTTAAGTGTTTTAACTTTCATAGAACATGTTTATTTTCCTTTTTACCCTTTTAAAAACCATGCAGTGTCTAAAGACAGGCTAACATTACAGTCATATTCAATTCTGAGTGGAAGAAGCAATAAGAATACTCAAAATTGCAATTGCCTAAACTTACTGAGAACGTAATGCGCCATAGTCTACAATCCATCTAATTACATAGATTCTCTTGAAGGCCCTGACCACTCAAGGGGTAAGTTCAACTATCATTTACACATTTCCAATGAGGAAACAGCCTCAGAGGGACTTGTCCAGGGTCACTCACTTACTCACATGGCAAAGCTGGAATTCAAACTCAAGGCGAATCTGAACCTGGGGCCCCAAAAGCTTGAATTTAGAGGAGTTCACATTAAACGTACCAGCCTAAAAATTTTCAGTATTCTCTCTAAGATTGATCACATAGCTGCCTGACTTCTTTAGGCTATTTGGAAACAAATGTGAAGGTACGTGGTTTTTTATGTCTATTCTTTGTTAAGGCGGAGAGGTACAATGACAAGGACTGTTAGAAATAACTCTAGGTTTTTCCTACCCACTGACCATGCAGAATCCAAATCTTTAATGTGAGTAATAGAGCCATTACATCGCTCTACTTTATGATTTCCCCTAAAATGCATGCAAATAACCTACTAACTCATTAAAAAATGGCTTGGGATAAAAATAGCAACTGGTTTTTTAATCTTACAGCCAAGCCAGACAACTATCTGTAAAAGAGGCTATACTGTCTGATTACTGTCTTACTTTGATTGCATCAGCAAGTGAGAATCTCTAGGTCAAACAAGACCTGTGAATTAGTGTTTATTTGTACACATGCTTTCTAGCTGAGAGAGGTAATGTTGTGATTATTAGAAGTGATAGTGTCATTAAGTAAGTGACCACGGTACTTAAGTACTTTGAGTGATCACTAAGTACTGAGCACTAGTTTATATGCTCCACATGGACTATCTCACAACAAATCTATGGGAAGAGACAGTTTATTCAGTTATTGACCCCATTCTACAGGTACGGTACTATAACTTGCCCCAAAACACACAGCCAGCGATTGGCAGGGCCACCCAGGCGCTCTAACTTCAGAGCTTACTCCGAACTTCTAAAAGATCTTGGCATGAAATTCTGTTATTATTGGAAGTCAAAGGGAATGACTACATTATAAGCAATATGATTTAATTGCTTTAGAACCAGAAAGTTCTGGGTTCATTTCTTGTGCCATCATTTATCAACTGATGTCCTTGGGCCAGTTAATTGCCTCATTTGTTAACTGTAGATAATAGCAATAACTACCTTATAGGTTGGTGTGGGGTTTAATAAACTAATCCGTATAAAGCACTTTAGCACAGTGACTGGAGTAGTCATTATTATTATCATAATTATTTAATTTATCTGACTTCTGGTTTTATGAGTTGAGTCAGGCTCTGAAAATATGCAGCAAATACATTAGGCGGGTTTGACTTCTTTAACTCTTTACTTAGCAGCTTCACATTATTCAACAATTTAGTACAATTTGGCATTTGTAGATCTCCCTTCCCATAAGGATAATTTATCTCACCGTGAATCATCAGCCAATTTGTGAGCTGGCATAGAATTAGAAAACCCACAAGTTTCACATGAGGAAACATGCAGGCAAGTAAAGAGTCTTGCCCAGGACACACTTGAAGAAGGGCTGGGGATTTGCACCGAGGCACATTACCTAACCAGGGGAACCATTTATCTTTTCTGAAAATTCCTGACAATCTGAGGACTCAAAGAAGCAAAGACTCAATGACTCCAGGAAGAAAGAAAATACGGCTAGTCTTAGCGTCTGGCACAGACCCTTGTTCGACACTGGATATTTTCCAACCACATTAAAGTGCTCTACAGCAGACTTGCTCAGTTGTCTTGGCAAACTCTGCCTTGGGAAGGTATCAAGTAAACTGTGCTCGGTGGAGAGGAGAAAAACAGCGAGACCACTGTAACTGGCTGTGTTTCATTAACCAAGTGGCTCTAAGAAAAACAAAGTTCTTCCTGATTTTCATAATGATTTAACAAATAAACTTTAGAAGAGAATAAATCCCTCTATATGCACTTTTTCTTTGGTATAGAGATATCATTGCAAGATGTTTTGTTTGATTCTTAAAAATATTCATTGGGTCTGGCCTCCCTCCCACACCTTCCTCTAGCCTACCCCCCCACCCACTCTAAAAACTTTTGCTCATATCACATAATTGAAAGCTAAAAACAGAATTATTTCAGTTTTGTGAGTTAACTGAAATAAATGAAATTTTAAAAAATTTAAGTAATTCAAAGATATATATTCTTTGATTTATTTTGGAGGAAGTCAGAAAGTAGGATGTTATCAAATATGTAAAACTGATAGTTTGATTTCACTTAAAAAGGAGAAAAAGAAACTAACAATCATTTGCAGTAATAGAGACATTGATTGAGCGTAGGACCTGGGATTAGATAGTATACTCCATGTTTGGGTAGGATTTCAAATCACATTTTCTAGTTCAACTGTAAACTGTCTTTATCTTTAAGGTAGAGTGTTCCTTCCAAGGGCACTGAGTAAAGGAACTCAGTAAAGATGTTCCAGTAAAATTACAAATGGAAATATCTGGGACTGAATGCTGTGTCCTTTCCAAATTCATATGTTAAAGCCCCTAACCCCCTGAGTGTTAGTATTTGGAGGTGGGGTTCAATTAAGTCCTGTGAGCGTGGTGCTCATTATGAGATTAGTGCCATTAGAAAAAGAATATGAGACAGGAAATCTTTCTCTCCAAGTGCATGTGAGGACATAATGAATAGATGGGTACCTGCAAGCTGGGAGAGCATCACCACATAACAAATCTGCCAGCTCCTTGAGCTTGGATTTCTTAGTCTCCAGAATCGTGAGAAATAAATATTTGTTGTTTAAGCCACAGAGTCTATGGGATTTTGTAATCTCAGTTTAAGCAGACTAAGGCAGGAAGTAAGGCTTGTTTTAGGAAACATAACAATCAAGATAAAGTTCATCTTTGCTGGATGCCCATTTATCTCTGTTGGCACAGCTTCTCTCTTCAGGAACTCTCTCTGCTTCCGACCTTCACCAATTCTTCTTAAAGGGTTAAATGAGAGATAAAGTGTTAGGCAGGACAAACTTAAGGGTTTTGGTTTTTAAAGAACACACTTTCAAATTTAGAAAATGAAAAGATTTTCAGGGGGTCCACTAAAACATGAAACTATATAGCTCATGTGTCAGTAAATTAGATTTTCAAAAAAAATAGTGTTTAAATCTCAGTTTTGACACTTTTAAGTTTTATGACCGTTAACAAACGACTTTAACTTCTCCTGAGCTTAGTTTTCTGATCTGAAAAAAAAAAAAAAAAAATAGGAACAGCAATATTAGCTCTCTGAAGTTGAGAATTAAATGGGAATACCAGGAGGCATTGAGCGTAATGTCTCGCTCATAACAAGAAGTCAATAGCCATCAAGGCTGATATTTTGCAGAAGCGATATTTGACTAGCATCACTTTAAATAATAGTATCTATGACCAGAAACAGAACTTGCTGGTGGGACAGCTCACCATACTAGTCACAGATTGTCAGAACTTGATGCAACCTTATAGATCATCCACTTCAATCCACCTGGGGAAAGAGACTCAGAGGAATGTACTGATTTCCATGGTCATGTATGAGGTGAGAGATGGAATCAGGTCTCAATAGGGGCTTCCTACTGTTCTAGTTCTGTTCACTTACAGTTCTTGTCATTTCACTGAAAAATCCCTGAGTATCTAGGGAGCTAAACATGAGGAATTTCATTTTGAAGTAAGGTATGTATGATCATATTAAACATGTACATTTTCCAAAAGAATTTATGTCCCGATTCAAATTCTTTATTTCACTTAATCATTTATTTATACAGTGTTAATTGAGTTACATTTTGGCTAATAGCAAAATATTATCATTCATGATAAACAAAATAAGTTTATGAAATAACTTTGCCTTCTAAGACTGAAATCTGTTGAAGAGCTAAGATTAGGTCCAGTTTTATAGACACACACACACTACAACACATAAATATCTGAATGCTAATAAATCATACCAAGTTATATGTTGCTACTTGAATTTAAGAGAGATGAACACAAGTTTTTATGGTTATTGTTGTTTTTAAACATTCAGAATTACATTCAGAAGTCCAAACAGAAGACATCTGTTGAATGAATCCAACCTTTAGACAAAGGATTGGCAGACCTTTTCTATAAAGTACAAAGTTACAATGTAACAGATATAAATATTTTAGTCTTTGTGAACCAAGAGAAAAAAAATCAAGGATATTGTGTAGGTACTTAAATGATTTAATATAAGAAACTCACAGAATAAATTGCATTGGAAAACAGATGAAACCACAATTTCTGAATCTTGCCTTCTATTATAATCCTTTTAATTTTAGAATATACATTCATTATCACATACAAATCTTTTGCTTCAATTTAGGATTAACAAGGAATTCTAAGCTATTGAAAATATAATAAAGTTCCTGGAAGTAAATGTTGCAGAGTCAAACTGGAAAAAGAGTCATCTGAGTTTAATATTTGGGGACAGTAGCTTATAGAAAAATATTAGTTTCTGAACTTGGTGTGGAAACTTGTGAACTTGTGTATAAAGGGAATCACAATTACCACCCTAAATATGTCCTTTTACCATAAGGATTATTTTGAGCTGAAGGTAACTGAAGAAAACAGACACAGAAAGAGCTCTCTGTCCTCCCCCATCTGCCTAAAAGCAGGGAATTAATCCCTCTTTTGAAGGTGTCATTCCCTCACCCTCAACTGTACTAGAAACAGGACAACAATCCTATCACCAGAGATGGAGATGGAACCAAGATGAGTCTGAATAAGCAAACTTTACTGAATTACACTTATCTACCATTAGTTTCCCCCATAATTTATCTTCCCATAATTTGCTGCTTCTAGAAGCCCAAAATCTTTTCTTCTTTTGTCACTTCTCCACAATTTATTGCTCTTTGTTAAATAAAATGGTACGTAGTCCCCAAATCTAATGGCTTTTTGGGCTTTCATTTCATTTCTGTGCAGCTCCTATGTACATAAAATTCAAAATAAAATGCTACATTTTTTTCCTTCTGTGAAACTGTCCATTGTCAGTTTAATTTTCAGGATCTTGTAATAGAACCTAAAAGGGTAAAAGAGAAAAAGAGAAAAAGTTTTTCCTCCCCTACATATACTTGTAAGTAACACACAAACTATAACAGAAACAAAGAAAACATCTATAAAAAACCTGTTTTACAACTGCAATGTGAGGGCTGAGGGCAAGGAACAATTGCTGCAGGATGAAGGTCCAGTCTTTAGGAGATGACCATGAAATACATAAATTTTGCAACATGTTCATACTGCTAGTCTCTTGGATGTCTGCACATTTCTTCCCTAGCTTTATTTCCCATCTACTGTTTTATGTTAATCTGAGTCTCCCAACAATAAAATTTTAAGTAATTTTTTTCCCAACCAAAGCCCTATTAAGATAGTATGATTCCCAAACATATACACATCATATATTTTTTAATTTTTTTAAACATGTCATGATGTAGTGAACAAGATATAGATTTTCCCCAAGTAAAGCTGGTTGTGAATCTTGGATCCATGGCTACCTGTTGAGTGTCCTTTAAAGAGTTTTTCAATCTCTTTCTAATTTAAAAAGAAAAAAACATCCAATGTAAGGCCTTACATTTTAGGTATTGTAATTAAGTAAGATAATGTGTGGTGTGTAATATATGATAAAATCAAATTTGTAAGACTATTTTGAAGATCAGAAGACTACATCTTTTCATCTTCTAAAATATATTATGATTTTACATAAATTATAATATTTAAAAATAAGCATTCAAAAATGAAATATTAAAAATTGGAGTTATCATGATAGAAGACTATAGCAGTCACTAGCCCAAGCTTATCCTAAGTATTAATTTATTTTTCCATTGAATTTGCAATATGGGAAATGCTGACAAATCCAAGAATGTCTGCTTCAACCAGTCTATTAATTACTTCCTAAAGGGAAATTAATGATCTCAAGTAGCATGTATACCATTTATATTAAAAGGAAAAGTAATAAAATAAATTTATTATCACTAATTCTACTATTTAATTAATTATACAATATAATCATATATTTATGAGGAGAAAGAACAAAGCTGGAGGCATTGCATGTTCTGATTCCAAAATATATTACAAAGCTATAGTAATCAACCTGGTATGTATTGAACATAAAAACATGCAAATAGATCAATGGAACAGAATAGAAAGCTCAGAAATAAATGCATGCATACATGGTCAACTAATTCATGACAAGGAGTTCAAGATTATACAATGGAAAAAGAATATTCTCTGGTAAATTATTTTTGGAAAACCAGACAAGCACATGCAAACAAACAAACAACAAGAAAAAACCTGGATTCTATTCTTATACTATAAGCAAAAGTCAACTAAAAATGGACAAAAACTTGAATGTAAGACCTAAAAATCCCAGAAGAAAATATAGGAGGTAAACTCCTTGACATTGGTCCTGGCAATGATTTTTTGCATTTGATGTCCATAACAAAAACAACAAAAGTAAAAATAATTAAGTGGGACTACATCAAACTAAAAGACTTCTGTACAGAAAAAGAAAGTGACAACATAGTGAAAAGGAGACCTAAAGAATGGGAAAAATATTTGTAAATTATATATCTAATAAGGGATTAATATCCAAAATATATAGAGAACTCATGCAACTCAATTGCAAAACCCCCAAACAATTCCATTTATTAAAGGGCAGAAGAACTGAATACACACTTTTCCAGAGAAGACATAAATTTCCAACAGATCCATGCAAAAGTTCTCAACATAACTAATCATCAGGGAAATGCAAATCAAAACCACAAAAAGACATCACCTCACACATGTTAGAATAGTTGTCATCAGAAAGACAAGAGATCACAGGTTGTCAAGGATGTGGGGAAAAGGGAACCATGTTTGTAGCAATGTAAATTGGTGCAGCTACTATAGAGAACAGTATGGA
This sequence comes from Miniopterus schreibersii, assembly GCF_964146895.1. Classification (NCBI taxonomy): domain Eukaryota; kingdom Metazoa; phylum Chordata; class Mammalia; order Chiroptera; family Miniopteridae; genus Miniopterus; species Miniopterus schreibersii. The sequence goes on along the minus strand of NC_138106.1, from coordinate 60,270,065 downwards.
AGTTTCTCAAAAAATTGAAGATAGAACTATTGTATGATCCAACAATTCCACTTCTGGGTCTATATATCCAAAAGAGACAAAATCACTATCTTGAACAAACATATGCATACAATGTTCATTATAGCATTTTTATAATAACCAAGACATGAAAATAACTTAAGTGTCTATTGATGGTGAATGAATAAAGAAAATGTGTTACTAATGCAGAATGAAATATTATTCAGCCATAAAAAAGAAAAAAATCTTACCATTTGCAGCAACATACACGGACCCTGAAGACATTATGCTAAGTGAAATAAATCAGACAGAGAAGACATATACTGTATGTTTTCAGCTACATGCAGAATCGAAAAAAACATCAAACACATAGAAACAGAAAACAGATTGGTGGTTTCCAAAGGTGGAGGGATTAACATAGAGAAATCGGTGTAGGTGGCCTAAAGATACTACCTTCCAGTTATAAGGTAGATAAGTTCTGGGGGTGTAATGTACAGCATGGTGACAATAGTTAACAATACTGTATTATATATTTGAAAGTTGCTAGGAGAGTAGATCTTCAGAGATCTCATCACACAGAAGAGAATTATAACTATGTAAGGTGATAAACATTATCTAAACTTATTATGGCAATCATTTCTCAATATATACATATATCAAATTATTCTATTGTATACCTTTAACTAATACAATGTTTTATGTCAATTACATCTCCATAAAACTGAAGGGAAAAAAAACCCACAGTAAGCTTAGTCATGAAGGGAGAACAATCATTCACATGCTCATTTCGTAACAAATCGCCATTCTAATTTTTTATGTACCCGTTGATTTAAAAAGGGAGTGCGTGTACAAAACAGGAAATATAAGAAAATCCAGCCCTGGTGAGTGTTGCTCAGCTGTTAGAGCATTGGCCCACACACTAAAGGGTCTTGGGTTCGATTCCTGGTCAAGGGCACATTGACTGGGTTGCAGGTTCCATCCTAGCCCTGGTTGGGGTACATTTGGGAGGCAACCAATTGATGTGTCTTTTTTCCCCCGATGTTTCTCTCTTTCTCTGCCTCTCTCTTTACCCTTCCTTCTTCCCTTCCACCCTCTCTAAAAATCAATGGAAAAAATATCTTAGGGTGAGTATTAACAACAATTAAAAAGAAAAGAAAATCCATGGTAATTTGAATGTGCAAGTCTGGTTTCTATTTTTATGTCACAACCAAGATTGACTTTGAATAATCTGTGTGGCTAAATGGTTACTTTACTAATTGAGAATAATATTAACCTCTTCCTAAAATCTTTAGAAGTTTTGTGGACTAGGAAGATGGTAGTAAAGATAAGAGATATTATATAAATTCTAAGTTTTAACATTATAGAGACAAAATTTTTCTCTCCATTCAATAAACCATTTTCTGCCCCCCCCCCGAAAACCATTACTTTGCTAACTACCAAGCTCCTTTCAACTCACTTGGAAATTCTCATTACTTACTCTTTCTTTGTAGTTTTTCCCCCCAATAAAACAATTAAACAAAGTTCTATTTCCTCTAAGCACTATTAACTTTTGCCCTGTTATTCAGATGTTTTCTCTGCAAACTACTGAATTCACTTAGGTGGAGTGATCTTTTTATGAGTTCTATTAAATCTAAAAAGACATACTTGCCCTAAGTGTCTAACAGTGTTAGCAAGTATTGGTAAATTTTTCAGGAGCAAACTGACTCAAAACTTTATTCTGCTACAACAAATGTAGGTATACAAGACCTCGAGGAAGTACGCATGGAAGGTGGGCCTGGATGTGGTGAGTGTGAAGTAATGATCAAAAACTAAAATTTTTTGGACTATAATCTCTATCTGGATATAGACCAAAGGATTTTTAAAAGTACAACTATCTGTAATTTTAGCTTTGAATAGATATATTTTCCTCTATGTGCTTATTTTGTTGTTGTTTTGTTAATCATCACCAGAGGACATATTTTCCATTGATTTTTAGAGAGAGTGGAAGGGGGGAGGGAGGAGAGAGAGAGAGAGAAAAATTGATGTGAGAGAGACACATTGATTGCTTGCCTCCTGAATGCACCCCAGTCAGTCCAGGAATTAGACTTGCAACCCAGGTTCATGCCCTTGATCAGGAATCGGACCTTCGACCCTTTGGTGGGTGCACAGGCCTACAGTCCAACCATTGAGCCACCCCAGCTAGGGCCTCTGTGTGTTTCTTGATTTCCTGAAAACAACTTGAAGTATTTAAGATAATGCGGGAAGTCCATCCATACTGTCCCAAAGGGTACAAGATCCTTCTTCTTTATAGCTGCATAGTATTCCAAGATAGCATGGATGGACCTGGAGGGTATTATGCTAAGTGAAATAAGCCAGGCAGAGAAAGACAAATATCACATGATCTCACTTATACGTGAAATCTAAAGAATATAAACTGATAAAGAAAATAGATTCAGTGACAGAAGCGTGGAACAGACTGACAAATCTCAGAGGGAAGGAGGGGGTGGGAGGGGAGAGATTAACTGAAGAACTTGTATGCATATATGTATAACCCATGGACACAGACAATAGTGTGGGGAAGGCCTGGGGTGGGGAGTGGGTGTGGGGTGGAAGGAATCAATGCGGAAAAACTGGGACATCTGCAATACTTTCAACAATAAAGATAAATTAAAAAGAAAAGATAATGTGGTAGGTACAATAGAGAAAAAGTTTTCATCTTTCTCAATGATAAGACTATGCAGTCCTAAAATATTAGAGCACTTTTACCTTGTGTCTTTGCTCACTTCTCCCTTGGTATGGCTTGGATAGAGCAAATAAAAGACCAATCAGGAAAAATCCTGGAAAGCTTTCTCAGGCTTCTTCTACCACCAACCCTCGCCTCTGTCTCTGTCCTTCATTCCCTACTTTCTTTATTTCTGCAGGTATCTGTGAAATTGCATGATGACTCCTTCATATGAGCCCATAGAATTAGATATTTCTTCTTTTTTTAATTTTAAAATTGATTTTAGAGAGAGAAGGGGAAGGAGAGAAAGAGGGAGGGAGAGAGAAACATCGATTTGTTGTTCCACATATTTATTCATTCATTGGTTGATTCTTGTATGTGCCCTGACCCACGATCAAACCAGAAACCTTGGTGTACCAGGATGATGTTCTCACCAACTAAGCTACCTAGCCATAGCCTGAATCAGACATTTCTTTACTCAACAAATAATTGTTAAGTTCCTGCTATGTGTAAGTAGTCAGCAGTATGTGAATATCACAGCAATATTAACTATGTGTTTTCATAGAAACAAAAGGCTACTTACTGTCCACTCTCAATGGAACCAGCTCTCGGGGTTGTCATCCAATGGTTGGGATTAATGATTGGGTCAGGGCATCAAACCTTTTTCCCCACCACCTCATGCATTTATGCTCACAAGGTGGTTTGCTGAAGTTAGAGAAGTGTCTGTGAAACAGCTTTTACCCATTGTACAAATATCCATGCAAATATCAAGCCAACAACCTTCGATGCATTTTCCTGGGGATCTAACCAATTGATTCAACTAGTACAGCTATTTTTACATATTAATCTCTCTATCAATCTGAAGCACTCAGCTTCATTCAGACGAATCTATCTCCCACTCTCTTTTCCCTCTGCCTATTCTCCTCATTAAATATATTTCCATGAAAATAAGGTTTACTTCCCTTGGAATCTTGGCTTTGCTGCTGACAAAATTTCTCCCTTGTGAAGCAGTAATGCTCTCCTAGTGAGCTGATATTATGTCAAGGACAATGTCTAAACAATTGAAATTCTGCAAATAAGAAATGCTGATTTAAGACAACGCTCCGGATAATGCAAGATGTTAAATTAATAAATAGTAAACTCATTTTATTATTACCAAAAATTCATCTAACTTTTTTTAAACCTTGTGCTATTTAAAGTAGCAACAGCAAAACTTTAACAAAACAATACTGAGAGTGAATTTTGTGGATGCAAAAAAATGCTTTGTAATCACCCAGATTTTAAAAAAGGAAACCATGGATGAGAGAACACCCCAAAATAAATTCAAAATTGCTTAAGCACAAGTTAAAAAATTCCACAGACTTTTTTGCATTTCAGAAGCTGAGTGTTGCAAAATAATTTTGTGGTATGAGTTACATAATGTTATCATAATTTTACTCAATCCTTTTCATGAGGATAAATGGGAACTACTAAAAGTAGACTCCAGTGACTAATGGGCATGCTTCTGCTGAATTACCTTACTTAAGTATATTTTATTAGGGACACTTATCCCCCAACTATTGTAACATGAAAAGTAGAAATTTACCAGAAAGAAAACAGGGAAAGAAATGATGTTTTATTTTACTTATCCCGCTGGAACAAGACGCAATTTAAATGTACGAATGTAAAGCATTGCTTGGGCGCCAGCTACTGGTAATTGCTCCTGTCTTTAAGTAACGGACTATTTAAAGTGCAATAGTCAGTCATTCACTCACTGGCCTAATTTGTATCACAAGATATTATAAATATATTATCCTCTTCGGGTAGAGAATTCACAAGCAGCATGCTTTGTTCTAATGGAGAGAGCGGGGAGAGAGAGGTTATGGTGATAATCACCCAAGGTGAGGGTGCAGTTACCTCCCACAGTTGCTCTAGTGAGATTCAAGGCAGTGCTTATGTAGAAGAGTATGAGAAACCTAATAGTCCAGTGGAAACATACAGGAACTGCACACCTAAAATCTCAAGCACAAGCACCGGCACAGGAGCAGGCAAGAGCCTGATGAATCGGTCTGAAAAACACTAACATTCCTTTGGGTGTAGGCAATCTTGAAATCCTTCGGTGAGAAGAGGGTGGAGGGAGGAATGCCCCTTGGATAGCCCACTATGAACAAAGCAAGTGGATAGTTGTGGGGTAGACTGACTTTAATGCCGCTGAAAATGAACAGATTCTAAACCTGCCTAGTGTTTTTTGTTTTTTGAAAAAAGTTGACACAAAGAAAAAGCAATAATTGAATAAAATATCAAGCTAGATACGGCTGGCAGAAATAATTGCTTTTTTGTTAGTGGTTCTTTTAGCTTGTAAGGCATAGACACAGCTTGGGTTACCGCAGGGAACAGGGTTTATGGTAAAAACCACAAGGAATAGAGGAAACAAATTGGTCAGAAGTTAGGGAGATGTGCACACAACTCGTGCCACCCTAGCCGCTCCGCCATCAGCAACTTGGGAGCTCAGCATTTCTGACTTCAGGTTTCTGCTGCCTCTGCTTTCCGTGTGCTCTGCTTATTTTTCCACTGTTGTGCCTTGGCTTCTGGTTATCATTAGTGCTGTTGCCTCCTGGCCTCTCTGGGTCCTTCTCAACTCCTAACTCCCTTCAGTCTTCTTAGTGCGTGCCAAGGCCAGGCTGCCCTGTAGAACGGTGGGTCAGTCTCTTCCTAGGATACATCTCCGTTCTGCACTTTCCTTGCAAAGACACTCATTGGATACTTTAGTTCAGATCATAATGCCCAAAGCCATCAGTTTTGACCAAGTGGCAGTGGGACATGGTACAAAGCACTGTTACCTCAGTGTCAGGAACCCTTTGCCTGGAAAGCTCTTCCCTAAATACTCCCAGGGCTCCCTCCCTCATCTCTTTCAGGTCTTTGCCCAAATACCCTCTTCTCAGTGGGATCCTCCCTGCTCATCATGTTTCAAATTTAACTCTCTACCTTTCTAACACTTTACCATGCACAGGCAAGCCCTCTTCTTTTCTTCTACACCTTTATTTTTCTTCTAAATGTCTATCAACATCAGACAAACTATATAGTCTTCTCATTTACTTTTATATTGTCTGTCTCTTTCTACTAGAATAAAAGTTCCACAAATACAAGGATTTTTACCTTATTTCCCCCTGACTGGCTTCTCAGAGCCAAGACACTGCCTGCCTCATGGTTGCAACTCAATAAATACTTATTGACTGAATGTACCCAGATTGAAGAGGTAATGTGGCAAAAATTGAAGCAGGAACTGATGTGGGGAAATAGTGAATACAAACCCTAATATGTTGTAGCAAACCTAGAGATTGACTTGTCCAAATAAGACTAATAGGTAGAGGTCCCCAAGAAGACCTGTGGAAAACAAAAATCAACGCAATATTTGATTGGTTATTAAATTTGGGGGGGATCAATCTATGTTAGATAGTGCCAAAAAAGAAAAAATTAGAAACTTTGGGAGTTATTATAAAAGAAATGGACATAATCAAAAGATAGTAGGCTCTGCAAAGCACAGTAATTGCTCTTGACATTGAATGGGATATTCCTTCATATTCCAAATTTCCCACCTCTGCTTGCATTTGTATTTTACTTTGTTGAGAAAAGTAGGCATAGACATATTGTGTGTGTTTTTCTATTAATTGTTTTGTATCTTCTTGAGTTTATAACTGAGATAGTTGACCTAAATTTCTCTTATGGATACAAAAAATTATTAAAAGGAGGAATTTAAATAAGTAATAATTGTATATACATATAATTCCATGTAAAGAGAATTTCTGGTTAAGAGGAACAGACATACAGGCCCACTCAAGTATACACCATCTGGCAATCTCAGCCATCTGAAAGACAGTAAACAATCAGGAAGGAAGCAATTATAATTCCTCATCTATCCCAATAAATGTCATAAAATCCATGCACTTTATTTGGAGTCCATTAAGCTGTGCTTTATCTATATTTATTTTAGTCACAATTCTAATAAATGTGGTTATCTGATTTCAAACTGATTGAAAGAAAAATCTTAGAGACAGTCGTGGCAGAGCACTATAACCAGCAGCTACAATATGATCTCCAGTTATCAATGAAAAGTTAAATCATTTTAAGCTTCTTTTCTTTGAAAAAATTGATGAAATGTTTAAAAAGTTTTAAGAAAGATTTTAATCAAAGGGTGAGCACTTTAACCAAAATTCCACTTGCTTTCATGTATAGATGTCTGGTCAGTGGAAATAAAATCATCACCACCACCAGCAACTGTCGTTATCAGTGTCACCATTTCTACCATGTGCTAAACGTCTATTTGCAAGGCACAGTGGAAACTACTTCACATGTTAACTTAATTAACCCAAAAAAACCTTAAGAAGATACTATTATATTCACTATTACATTCATTTTCAGATAAGGAAAATAAAGTTCAGAAAGGAATAAGAGAGAGAATGAGACACACACACACAAACACACGAGAGAGAGAGAGAGAGAGAGGTGACTTCCCCAAATTCTCATTCTCTTAGACTCTATGGCAATTCTGAATGTATGTTTACTTTCAAGCCTATGCTTATTTCATGCTTTATTCTGATTAGTTTCTCTCACACTTATAGGTTCAATGAACACCTCTATATAGATAACTTACACATTTATAATTCTAACAACTGCTCCCCAAAACTCTTGGTTAATGTATCTAATGTCCATTGAAATCATTTCTTGAACGTCTCTTTAAGGCTTCTCAAAATCATTGTGTTCCAAACTGAACTTATTTTTCATTAGCCCCCGTTCCTCTTCCAACCTCCCTTCATCTCAATGACTGGTTTCACCATCTGTCCTGTTACATAAGCCAGGAGACCAGGAGTTGGTCTCCCTCAGAATTTTTATCCAACCGCACCACCAAGTTATATCAAATATTACCTTCTTAACATACTCTCTCCATCTCTCCCACCACCTCCCACAGTTTATGCTAGCATGTAATAAATTCCTTACTCAATTACAATCACCTCGTAGCTTATATTCCTTTTACTACTCTAGACCCTCTTTAGTTTAGAATCTTTAATTTAATTTTGTATTGCTCTTTGGATAAAGACAGAACTTGTTCTCACAGCCTACTAGGCTCTGGATAATGATAGCTCTGTCCACTTCTCTAGTCTTATCTTACAACACACACTCTCCCTCTCTCTTCCTCCAGGCATTCGGGTCTTTTTGTGCCCTTTCTTTATCTAGCTCTCTCTCACCACAGGGTACTATTTTCCTGCAGTGTGGCAAGAATCTATCTTCTTTCTTTATCTAGTTAACTCTTCTCCCTTTTTCTCAGTTTCAGCACAATAACCTTTTCTTCATGGAAGCCTTTCTTGACCTTTCTGAATAGGCCAAATTCCTCTTCTGTAGAAATTCATGATGCAACATACACTTTTGTTTCCACTCCCCTCATTTGATTTTTACATTTATTTATATAATTATTTTATATGTTTGTCATTCCTTCTAGATTGTGAAGCCTATGAAAGAGGGACAATCTCTTTTTACTCACCATTTGCCCTGGTCTGAATGCTTGTGTCCCTGCCAAATTTATATGTTAAAATCCTAATTCTCAATGTGTTTTTGTTGGGAAGTGGGCCTTTGAGAGGTGATCAGATCAGAGGGTAGAGGCTTCGTGAATGAAATTAATGAATATATTCCATTTATTATTAATAAAATAATTTCAATTACTATTAATAAGTTTATAATAAAGACTTATGAAGCAGGTTCCGGAGAACAAGCTCAGCCCTTCCACAGAGAGGGCACAAAGAGAAGTCAGCCAGGAAGAGGGCCTTCACCAGACATCGAAACTGCTCGCACTGTAATTGTAAACTTTCCAGCCTCCAGACTGTGAGAAACCAATTTCTGTTGTTTATAAGCTACCCAGTCTATGGCATTCTGTTATAGCAGCCTGAGCAGAATCAGGAACCATTGCATTCCCAGTTCCTTTTTGACATAGTACGTGATTAATAATGATTTAAATGTTGATAAAAGAATCAGACTTTGACAATCATACATTGCTTATTTTAAACACTCTTCCAATATGACAGACTCGATGAATGTTTATAACTGACTATAGATTCAGGTAGTATTGACAAATTATTAATGAGGATTGTCCATCGCAAAGAGATATTGGAGGGGAAAAAGCCATAAAGAAGGCAGAAAAATGAGGATCTCATCTCCTAGTAGTTCAATGTCCTTTCTTTATTTTCACAAATTCTCAGTCTGTTCTTAAGATCAGTTTCCGCATCTGTCAGCTGCTCAGAAAAACATGAGCCTTTCTTGTCTGCTTCCTCAAAACATCACATTTCAATTGGGAAGCAGAAGGGAATTAAAGAGATCTGAAACTTCATCTCTGGTCTTGATTAACTATTTCTTATTGTTCTATAAATAGGTGTGTAAAATAATAAGTGAGAAAAACAATAAATAAAAATAAACAAATCTTTGGAAGCATAGTGCTTGCTTATCCAAACTATTATTTTTTTTTAAATTACAAAAATGTGACTCAGCTCTACAAAGTTCTTGTAAGAACATGAGACTTATTTTTGTCCAAGAACATAAACTGTGATTTAAAATAAAGTGTACAACCAGACTGTCTCTTCTTACATTTGCTATCAAATGCTACAAATGTGATCAATTCATGAACTCTGACTTAAATCAATGTAAGGGAGATCATGCCAAGTGGATGGGCATAAATTTAATAATCTAATGCAAAGATGTTCATATAGGTTTAGAATATCCAGACAGTGATTTAAGAATATTTATAAATTGTAGTAAAAGTGGAAAAAAAAGAGGTTTGATAAATTTCTTTAATTTACTAAAAACAATAACAAAATCCAAACCATCTTTCTTCTCTTGTTGAGTTGACTTTTTAAATGTTCTTCAGATGGTTTTGGCAAATATGAAAAGCTTTCCAATTCATGTTTCTTGTGTCTCAAACAACACAATTGTTTAAACCTCAATTCTGAATTGTTTTTATATAAGTGTAAATGGGTAGAGTCACCCTGAAACACATAGCAATTAAAATTCATTCATACATTCTGTGTTTTGAGGAAGACATTATTGTTGACTGGTCATCTCCACAGACAGTGGCTAAACAGATCCCCTAGATCAGTGAGACCAACTTAATCTCTAACGTGTGAACTTGGAGAATGAGAAAAAGAGTACATTTATCACAGCATGAATGAGCAGATGTAATAAAAACCATTTGAGAAAATACCTGGCATGTATTAGGAATTCAATAAAAATTAGGTTTTTTTCTTAGTGTTAGTTTCTGAGAGATGATTGCAGTAGGATGTGGGTTAAATAATGGAGTCTTTCATGCATGATTATGAGTCAAAATTAGAAGCAACACTTCATAGAGGTCAACAAAAGACATTTTCCAAATTAATATATACAAAGTATTATTATCATTGTAATAAATTCCTGTTACAGAAAGAAAAGTGCTATTTTTTATTAAAGCATAATAAAAAGCTACAATTAGAGCAATTATCTCTGAAACTGGATTCATTTTTCTTGCAGCAACAATAATGGATCTCCTGGAGATTAAGAAAAATATATATTAGTAGGAATAAAGAAAGGAAAGAAATAAAGGACAAAAGGAAAGTGATATGAGGAGTTAGGCAACTTTATCCCCAGTTCATCTACTTGGTTTTCTCAGTGACCACATAGTACTAATTTCCTACATTTAAGCCACTGATATCTTGTATATCATAACATTTGTAAGGTGAAAAGGGAAAAATAAAATTATTTCTACAGTATTAAAGATATCCTGAAAATAAAAAATAGCATTATTACATTCTCTTTGCTGCTTACTCTATTTCAAAAGCAAGGCAAATGTTGTATGGGGTCTTCTGTTACCCTTTCTTTTAAGATCTCAGTTGATTTTAGGTATGTGCATCTTTCCATACATGTAAAAATGAATACTAAACTTCTCTCTCCATGTAAGTCAATATTAATATGATTACTTTTTACTATGCGGACTTCAAAATTAAGAATCAAGCATAACATTATGTTTAGTCTCTCTCTCTGATTCTCAGTATTTTTTCTGTTAAAAAAAAAGCCATCAAAGAGATAAAGACAAAGAAAATGGAAGAGGTAAAGTAAAAGAAAGAATATGCTCAACTAGAGATGGAGGTGTATAGTAGGATTTGAGTGGCTATAATGAGGACAGAGGGATTGTAGATATAGAGAAAAACAGAAATCTCAGGAGATATGCATACAGAAACCAAAACACATACAAGAAAAGCAGCACAGAAACTGCACCTGTATATTGAGAAAAAGAACTTTTATTAAAAAAACAAAACAAAAATTCAGGAACATTCTTTTGTATCTAGAGATCATTTGATCTTGTGAGCTTTTAGAACATAATTTATGTTTTTAAGTTGCAATTCTGCAAATAGAGGCATACCTTTTTTTTGGTACTTGTTTGTTCTGATGTCAAGTAGAATGTAATCAAGGGTCAAATCCACCTTGTATATCTACAAATTTCCAACTCCAAGTCTGTAAACAAGCACACTCTTATATTTAACATCAGTATTAAAGTGGACATTTGCTGAATTTTAGCCTAGGTGTGTATTTTAAATAAAATGAAATGAGATATATTCACGTGTTTCTTTACACATATATTGAAACTCCTTTGGTTTATTTTCTGACCCTTTATTATTCTTATTAGTTGTGTAACTAGATGTTTAAATTGGTTAAATGCCCTTCGATTGCAAGAAACAGCTGCTCTCCCAGGTTATCTATGGTGATATGGGTTGGTTTATCAATCACTCACAGACACTTATCTCAGCACATAAATCATTAGGTCTCAGGAAAAAGTTAAATCTTATTCTGGAAACTACAGCAGCTCTTGTGGCCCAACATTCTCTATAGAATTCAGCCATTCTGGACACTTCATTTTTCTCTGTCTCTCCTTCTCTCTGTGTTTGTATCTATTTTCCTTCCATCTTGTAATTCTGTTTAATCATGGCTTTTACTACCTCATAACATCTGCATACTCTCCTTGCATATTTTTCAGTTTCCATGGTATCCATTGGCCTCCACCTATGTGTGTATTTAATTTTAAAAAATTGTAAGAGAAGAAATGTTTTTATCGATTAATCATCATTTTGGTAGGATTTGCACGAGCACCTAAAAATAGCTGCCTATAGTTCTGGCACTGTTCTCAATTCCATTTAGTTAAGACCACAGTGACTGTGTCATATGATATAAGACATGGAGACTTATGTGTAAAGAATGGTCTGTCATTGTTTTACAATAATGAATCTGAAGGTGTGGTGAGCACTGAGGACTGTGACCTGTTTGATACAGTAACATTTCTCTATTTCATGAGTTCTAAACATTTTATAAATTGATATCACCATGCTATGTGACCTAAATAATTTATGGAAAATTCTTCTTTGTCACCTAGATGTCCTTGAAGTTAAAAGCACTTAGAAAAACACTGTTGAGTGCATCGTATAGCATTACACTAAGAGGTAAGCTACGAGATATCTACTAATCCCATTCATATGAGTTAATGCAGCTTTCACCTGATTGCCAAGTTCATTGCACTTGACAATATAGTGCACTGCCTTTGACCGTTTTACTTCAGTATGGAATTAACATTAAAACCTTTTGTGGTTAGTGGAAAAAATTATAGTACATGACAATGTGTTTAGTTCATTTTTATATTGAGGAAAAAAGTAAACAAATGAACATATAAATAAAAGGCAATTATTTTATCAAGTTTTAGTGAGCCCATACTTGTAATTCTATGTTTACCTTTAATTACAAATCTGCAAAAATGACTTGATAGTTTTAGAAAATTCCAATAACAAAGAAAAAAACAAGCTTCACAGAAGAAATAATAAGGAACACAATTTTTTTGGGGGGCGGGCTGGAAAAGTAAAGGTTATGTTCATAAGAATAGAGTATTATGTTTAGCAAGTATAATGAATATGGAATTATTTGCCAAATCCCAACAGTAGAACTTGTCCAAATGATGTTACTCAAATAGGAGATATAGGATAGAAATATATGTAAATTTAAGAGATGATATATATAGTGTATTAATTAATTTTGATAAAACATTTTTTTCTAAGTATAAAAATTACATATTGTCATTGCAACCAACGTAGAAAATGTGGGAAATGAATATAGAAGAAAAGATTAAAACAACCTACTCTCAGGTGTAATCACCTCCAGGCTCTCATATATATGACATTTTATCTACAATTTTGAACCTGTTTAAAACTTCCACATTAGACCATAAGCAGTTTTCTATGTCATTACCAACATTTTGCAAATATATTTTTAATTGCTCCATATTTCAATAGGGTGTCAGTTTTTTGATATATTTTATGTTTTTGATTATTGGTGAAAATATTTTTTTCACATTTGTTAGGCATTTATATTTTTTTGTGTGAGAACTGTTTATACATGCAATTTGTCCAGTTTTCTACTAGGTTCATCAATAATTTTTTAGTTTTGGATCTTGTAATAAAATGTAACCTCTCATAAACTAAATTTTGGGCCATAAATGAAGAAATTCTGCACTAAAAGGATGTGATAGAAATGTAATCGAAGAAAGTGATTCACATGTCCAAGCAAACACACACATTTATAGATTCAGAAATGCACACACATATGTATGAATACACGCCTACACACAAGCACATATAAAATATACATAGGTTTTCCAATGACCAATATTTACTCAAGGGGAAAAATCAACTTCTTTGTGCCCCATCTGTTTTGTGCAGTCATCAAAATACCCCTTATTGTCAACTCCCTTCCAGATCATTTTAGCAGATGCTGTTGTCCCCCTACCCATATTTCTTTATGTCTCTGGACCTTCCCAGTCTTCTATGGCTTTCTGTGTCTGTCTCTGTCTCAGGGCTTCCTCCCTCTCCTGAGCCTGCTTGGTCCATACAATGTGGAGTAGATCCAGACCAATTAATGCCTCAGGAGCAGCCCTCAGCAAATGCGAGACCCGCATTAGTAACATCCCAGCTTCCTTTTCTGTAGTGAGGCAATTCTGTTTTGTTCTATACACTCTCAGAGGGTTTCCCCATGGGGCTCCACATATAAACAGTGGGTAACCCCATTCATCAATACACTATTGATCTTCTTTCTCTGCCTCACTTTTGTACCTTCTTACTATACTTGCCTCTCAAGTAAACCACTTGCACTCAGAATCTCGTCTAGGAGTCTGCTTTCACAGAAAGCAAATTATTATGGTATAAACAATACAAGAAAATGGGTTTTAGATGGGCCTCCGGAGAGAATTGGAAATTTTAGACCACCAAATTTAATGCATCAAGAAAACTACAGGTAGCTTTATTATTGTTGTTGCTTTGTCCCCGCCGTTTTTGCCAAGCCTTTCTTTCTCTGCTCATCCCTCTTCTGGTCCTGATGTAGTGTGCCAGCCTGGCATTTAGGAAAGAACCTCAGCAGGGACATGCACGGATGTGCATTCATGCCCTGACTCCACCAGTAGCCCCTCACCTAGCCTCTCAGGTCTTCAGTGTCTTCATCTACAAGACAGGGGTTAAATACCTGCCTTTCCAACCTCACAGGCATTTTGCAGGCCTGAAATGAGATTTGTTTGGGGAGAGTGTTTTCTCTGCAGTAGTTTAGGAGAGAACAAGAACTGGCATCAAATGTGTGCCAGAGCTTTGATCTCCACCTCACACTTCCTTTGCTGTTCATGTGTTTATGTGTTTGGTAACTTCACCTAAGGTTCTTCAGAGTTCCATGTGCTGAACTTCAGGACTTAACTTCAAGAATGTTATTTATTCAGCTATGGGTTCACGAAAGACCGATGGTTAACAGTCATTTGTGGTGTTGAAGGAAAAGTACAATTAGTGTTTCCCCCTTGGAGGTCTCTGCAGCAGCAAGAGCCCTAATTACAGTTCCCCACAAAGGAGCCTGCCTAACGCCAGAGGTCCCCTCATTCTACGTGAGCACTCAGAGCAGTTGGGTGGAGAGCTCTGTTCCCACACCATTTTGGAGCTGGAAATTCTTGCTGCTTCTAGAAGGAGCCATCTGGAATCACTATTACTAAAGTGGAGAGATCTAATAACAAGCATCTATTTGTAGGGGAAAGTCCTGACCGTTTTTAAAGGAAACTGTCTTCTGTGGAGCCAAGGCCTGGTTTACCTATGGGAAATAAACTCAGGTACAAAGATGGTCTCTCTACCACAGAAAAAAAATGCAAAGGAAGGAGAAATGGAAACAAATGATACCCGGGATTTTTTTCATTATTCAAATCATTTTTAAATCAAATGAGACTTTTTATAACTACTTTTGAAAGATTACAGAATATGGCTTTCTTCCACGGCAGAGAGGGAGCAATCAAGCTCAAGTTACAAAGGGAGGGAAAAGATGAAAGCTCAGAAGGCCTTAGAACTTCACTGACTTACAGGCAGAAGGCCGGGGAAAGGCTGCAAGACAGGAAATAATGATTACTATTTGTGTTCTATTTCATAGTTTCCACTTTGGTTAAACTAACTGGAAGGAAACAAGTGATTAGGTTACTTGTGTCATCACTTACATCAGTAGTTTTCGTTTTGAAAAAAAATCATTACCCTTTCTCATTCAAGGAGCATAAGAATCATGGCCCACTCTCATGCTATGTCACTAATTGTTTTTATTACAAAGATAGGAGAATATTGAAATCTGCTCCGGTGTATACAGTAGTTTGATCATAGAGACTGCTGGCTGTGAATTTATTATTAGAGCCCAGAGATTACAAATCACAGCAAACAAAACGTCATCTATGGAACTCTCTTCATGCCAGGTTTTGTTTATCTTTCATTTCTTGCATGAATCCTCTCAGGATCATTAAGGGATATCTTTAAAAATGCAAAATCTTTCATACAGAATTTTCTTTCTTTTTATTTTTTGCCTATATGAATTTTATTCATCCTTTCAAAAACTACCCTGATCAGGTTTCCTTTAGAAAACAAAATAAAATTGAAAAAGTGGTGAGCACTTACTATGTGAAAACCATAGGAAAAGACTTCATAAACATTATCTTACCATCATGTGAAGTAGAGGCTATTATCTGGTTATGCAAATGAAGGAACTATTTCCTCTTCCTCTTAATTAGAGTTGGCAGCATAAAAGTTAACCACTTAACTGTGTATTGTTTAATCATTGTTTTCATTGAATTTATTTTTGTTTCAAACAGTGTTTTAAAGTCTTTTGAAAACGGAGACATTGTGGAACACTGAGTTGAAGCTCAATAAATGCTTCTAGATGGTTACATCTCAGGTTTATCACATTGTAATTCAATGTGACTTCAGCCGACTCTTAAAATTAAAGAGGCTTGATTTTCAGGGACCAGGAAATGAAACAGACACAAGCTAATTAATATAAAGCCCCACTGTCAGCTGTGTGACTTCAGTATAGCATATAGTCTCACTGCTTTCCTGGTTAATGTTATCAGATCAATGGAAAGGAAAGGTTGTAGTTTCTAAAAGAAAGAAATTCTGCTTCATAGTCATAAGTATGTAAAGAAAAAAAGATATGGAATCACTCTACAGATACCATATAAGGTATAAACTAGTATTTCTCAAACCATCTGTGGTGAAAGGCTAGTTTTTCCCCCTCTTCCCACCATTCTGGAGAGATATTTTTTGTAAAATACACTAAAAATGAATTATTACAAAAATAAAATGTAAAAAGGGAAATACAAAATATAACTTCCATTTTTTTAGCTCTCAGATCCAATAGACAAAAATTACCTTGCCAAATTAGCATGAATGCTTACTCTAGGTCTCTAAATGACCTTGTCACTGAATAGTAGCAGAGAGTTTGTACACCAACCCCAATCTGCTGATCCACACTCTCAAAATATATTCAAGCCCTGTAAATATAAATCACACAGAGCTTTTTTTCATATTCCCCTACTCCTGGCATTCTTAATGCTTTCAAGAGTTAGTGTTCAAAAGAGATTTCCTAACTACCAGTAACAATGATGTTACATGATTTCCTTAATATGAAACCCATCACTTTCTTTGAAGTTGATGCCAGACATAATTTTTAAAATGGTATAAGTATTTGTGAGTTCAACAGAGAAAGGGTGATTGAAATGAATTTGACCAACAGATATCTCATTTGTTCAGCAATACTTTACCCAATATGTACACATATCTATAATTGATCATATAACAACATAAGCCTTAATATTGCCATCTGGTGGGAATGTCGATACAATGATTATACACTATATACCAGAGGTAACTTATGATGCATTAATAGTAGCTAACATCACAAAGAAGAGTATCTTTCACATAACTGTTTTTCACTATGTAATTTCTAGTTGGATCAATTCCTCTTTCAAATTCATCTGAATTAAAGAAGAAGAAAAGTAAGAAAATTTTGCTCAGTTACTTCTAGGTACTAGAGAAACATATATTCTCTCAATCTTGCCTTCATCCTTTTTAGACTAATAAGGAATTTTTATTCATGCATTACCTATGAGGAATTAAGTTCATATAAGTTATCTCACTTTCTTAGGTGCTATAGGAAAATGTAAACAGTGCAGAAAAACAGGCAAGGGCTGTTTGTATGTATTTCCACTGAAATTTTTATTACCACACAATATATATGAAGTCTTAAAAATTTATTATGGTAGGGATTCTAATATTTTCTGACAAGTATAGAATGTAGAACATGCAGTATGTAACAATAAACAATTAAAATTATAAGGGTAGTTACTTGTTTCACTTTTGTTATCTGATAAGAACAATCACACATTTGACTTTTATTGGATTTGTTAACATACAGTAGCCATAAAATAAACTGAATATATTGAAATAAACATATAATAAATGTGGCATATTAAAACTAACTTTAGAGATCATTTAAGATAGTGAAAGATTTGTACAAAGCACAAAGAAATTTGGAGGGGAGAGATATGGTAAATCTAATATCAATAATATTCCTGGGTTCATGTCCTTAGAAGTCAGTTGTGAGCAGTCAACTTATTCTACTAAATATAAACCCTTATATAAGCCTTGCTATGCAAAGATTGAAGACCACGTGGCATTTAAGGAGAAAGTTAGCAAGCAGAAACCACTTCTCAAGAAAAAAAAAAGTGAATACATTCTGTTAGGTAGGAAAGGCAAGGAGAATGGTAAATTGCTATTTGTTTTTTTCTTATGCTTTCAGCATGAGCAGGAGAAAGGCCTTCCAGTGACTGAGAAATGTTAATTGGTCCACAGGGGAAGAACAGAAAACAAGAACATAAAAGCAAATCATAATAACATGAATTTCAAATAAGTCTCTTGTTAGGCATTGAAACATATTGCAGTATGTTGGGAATTTCCAATTTGCTAACATTTTCCCTAGTTTAACCATTTTGTTCTATAATACCACATCAATAAATATTTCAGAATTGGTTAATGAAGGGAGCCAAAAATAATATAATTCTGGGGTGAGTACCACTGACATTTATGTTCCCATGAAAGACATGATGAGAACTCTCTTGAGGTGATACTAAGAGTCATCTTTGTGCTCTTTATATGAAAATTAAGATTACATCAGAGAGTAGAAATTAGGTATTTTCCTTTCTACTAATATTCTTTATAGTTTTCTACTGAAAGAGTTTGGGAAAAATAGACAACTGCTATTGGTATAGATCTTTAATTTTGAAGACCATCTTGTCACTGCTTGGGAACAGAGTCATTCTAGATAATCTTTTAAGGATATTTTAAACTTTGATTCCAGAAATAAAGGCTATAAATTAGTTTTTCTTTTAAGACAGACAAAGAAACACATATTACAATCTAAACACCTTATTCAATCTCCAAGAACGATTCTTGTTGCAACACATATTTCTTAAAGGTCAACATGAATGTTTTTCTCTAAACTTTTGCATAATCAGATAGTTTGAAAAATAGGGAAGCTATTCTTACAAAGGAAAAGTAACAGACATATGCTTTATATATGTAAATGATAAACCGTTGTTTTGCTTTGAATATAATGTGCTATTTATAATGACAAATTTAGAATTTCCTACATGATTTTTGACACTCTAAGTAGTGTAATTTCAACATATATTTTAAAACTGTGTGAGAAAAAGAACGATATTACATAACTTTGTCTATCAAAATTAAGACTGGATTGTAAATGGTTACCTTTTAATAGGTGCTGTTTATCATGCCAAACATGAGCTAGTTGCTTAACATGTACGACTTCATTTAGTTAATCAATCAATCATTTAGTTTTAGACACAAGCAACTTTGTGGAATAGAAAGAGTGTTAGAAAAAGCTAGTGAGAAAATTTGGGTTCAAGTTAGTCTGCAGATATAGGTGAGGATGAATGGAGTAGAGTGTTTCAGAAACAGTAAATCTAACTTTATGAAATTGGCCATTCACATGTAAATGGAAAGTACTCTGGGGGGTGAAATCCTTAGAAACTGACTTCCAGTCTTTCTTTACATTTATGTCCCATGATACCATAGAGGAGGATCCAAGATTTATATTTTTTAAAACATATGGAAGAGAGCTCAGGAATCTATAAGTGGTAGTGAAAAGAAAGATAAAGATATATGTGTTTTCAATCAGTGCAGTAGAAATACTTGGAAGAGAGTAACTGAGTCCAGGGCATGAAGAGCCATGTATGAGAATACTGTGATGGGAGGGTAAGTAGGGGTACTGAGATTGTAACCAGATAAAAACGTGTTTGGATGATGACCTGAAATAATGAAAATGTGAATCTGGTTTTCAAATATGACTCCTGAAAAGTAACCTCACTGCAGGTGCCCAGAAAGCTGCCCAAGGCTTAAGGACTGCAGGCTTTGGGAACTGGCTCATGGTTGTTGAAACTGGTAGAAATGCATCCCTCCCACCGCTGCAGGGAATGTGGCCCTGTGCAGCTTAAAGTCCGGGCGAAGCCTGAGGTCCAGTGAAAAAAGAGAGCCTGTGACTGGATTGCTAAATGCTGAAAACAGGGCAGGGTGGGCCTGGGAAGACCCTGACAGCTCCAGCAGTTGACGCCTTGCCCTGTCCAGATGAAACAATGATGGTCTCAGACAACTTGTGTGGAACATAATATTTATCGAAAAGGTTATGTACCAAGGGGTATGTTAAGCATTTTATATTTGTGAGTTCATCAATTTCTCTCAACAATCATATAAAATTTGTATTGTATTATTATCTGTGGTCCTAAGATGAAGAATCTTAGACTAATAAAGTAGAATTAAAATTTAAATGTAAGCATCATGATTTCAAAACTTGAGTTGTAAACCCCCATCTTATATTGATCTCTAACAAAACTTTTCTTTGTTTTGAGCTCAAATTTAGGTTACATATATATCTTTGCTCTATTTATACCTCAGACACTCAGGGTCAATGTCTGATTTTAGTCTTATAGTCATACATTCATCTTGGAAGGCAGAACACTTAACTGCAGTGAAAGAGACATTCTATATACACTTCAGCAAAATGGGACCACCCATATAGAGGAAAGCTCTTTCATACACTGTACACAGTGAAAAGGCAACCTTGCTTTATTAGTCTCTTAAAATTTAGAAGCAGCATTGATAAATCTAATTATCTTTTCCTGGGTGAATAAGAAAACTTAAGAAAGAACCAGGACTAGGAGTAGAAAAGGAGTTGAAGAACTGAAGTATAACTTTCTCATTACTCAGTCCAGGAGAGAGCCTTCTAGAACTCTCAGAAATATCTCCTTTTGTTGTGATACAAAATGGATTTTTTTTCAATTTATAGGCCAATCAAGTTTAAGTATACCTAATAGCATCTTGTAAAATCTAAGCAGCATAAACAGCAGGCCCTGTCCTGATGTGATTGGTTGTCTGAGTCATTGCCTCTTTAAAAGGGCTGAATTGATCTTTCTATTTTGACTCTGGTAGAAGCCTGAGGGTTTTTGTTTTTTGTTTTTGTTTTTGGTCAAATGACAAGTGCTCTGCCTATTAAACTATTTTCTTTGATTTTTGAGGACACACTGGGTTTTCCCTTATGTCTTTTAGAAGCTTGAAAAATAAATTGAAATATTTTTTCAAGAATGGCTCATACTTCAACCTTTAAAGATAACCATTAAATTTTATTGTATTGGTAGTCCTGCCATGAAATGGATTTGAATTTGATTCTCTCCTGCTTTCATGTAAATGCACAGTATTAAGCTGAAGGCATGCATAGAGAAAGAATTTAAAAGTGGGAGGGCATTAAACTTCTTGACCAATTTTTAACATTAAATTTTATTTGTTTTAAACATTGAGTAGGTTGGGAAATGTCTCTGCATAAGAAACATGTAATGTTGGGGACTCAAAGACAAATCATAGCAATAGGTTGTTTTTATGTTTCTTTTACTATCAAAGTAATGATTCCAAGAGACAGTTTATTAGTAGTTGGTGATATTACTCTCAAGCTATTGCTATGTACAAAATATTTACTTTCTGATTTTTCTTGACAATTCAAGAGAGATATTTAATAAAGTAAATATCAAAATAATTGTTATTACACTCTAAATTGAATCAGAAATTTAGTTGAGGAAGGTACTAAAGAGGGTAAGTGAGGAGACTAAAATCCTATTGAGGTTTAGTATGTACTTGGATCAGCAATGCTATTCATTAATGCTTTTCTTAAATCTGCAGAAGACTATAGAATTCCCAGTTATTGTATTACATAAAGAAGCCAAGAAAACATCATTGCTACAGCTTATATTCCTTCTCTTTCATTTTATGCTTATATTTAGCAACTGTCATGTGTACAGGTAAAAATGCTCTTGAAGTTGTGGATGACAAAGTAGCTTTAAGGTGAGTCCTGAGTAGATATATAAGTGCCAGTGTATTCTTTAGAAAAAAAAAATCTGCCTTTGCCATTCTATTTAACATATCTGTCTCATTGGCACTGTGTGAAAGAATTCAAAGCAAGTCTTCAGAGAAGGAAGTTCAAAGAGTTTAACTAAAATAAGACAGGGAATTAAAATGCTATTGTTGCAAGAAGAGGCAGCCTTTCTCTTTGTCTATCCGTCCCATCCCTGGTGAAAAGGAGATCTTTTTGCATGATAACACAACAAAGTTATGCCATAAAAGGCAAGTAGTTTTAGAAAAATAAAGCTTTATTTTATACATGGTCAACAAGAAGAATGGAGCCCTCATAGAACAGAGTGGAAATCTGATTGTCCTGAGGCTCAAGCAAGAACTTTAAGAGATTCCACATCATGGACTATCAAGGGCTGATGCAGCATAACACCTGGAAGCTGCAAGCAAAGTAGGTCGACAAGGAAGGGGAGAGAGAGAGATGGACTGTTTTTCCATCAAAGGCAGAATGGACAGAAGGTCAGCACAAAGCGAAAGTGAAGAAATGAGTTATATCGGTCTCTCGATTACAAGTGTGTTCGTGATCAACTATTGCTGCTCATGAATGCTTTTCAGGATTTGCACAGTGTAGCTATTTTGCATTGCACCATTTAAAATTGGTATTATCTATTAAGACCCAGAATGTGATAGGGGGAACCAAATGTACAATAAACCCAATTCAAAGCTCTTCACATTTGTAGGATATGAATAAGAATTTGTTGATCTTTGCATTTTATTTTTTTTCCTTTTAGATCTGTGTTGAAGCTCTGTTCTGATTCTCCCATTTCCCATCTACTCCAGCATTTATTTAACCTTGGCACCCAGGTGACCAATGGCTTAATTCTATGGTTCAGGGTCTGTATTCTTGCATTTTCTACTCTGAGCTCTTTTGTCTCTCTTCAGGAGCTATGTCTATGGACTCCGATGATGACCCAAATCCGGCTGTGGCCTTGGAAGATGAGGTCTTGAGAGAAAGGGATTCTTTGAAGCCCTAGGACTAATAAAGTTGTTAATGAGGAAGATATTTGAATCATACTGAATGAGATAAATAAAAAAGGAGGTTAAATAAAAGTGCTATTATTCAACCTCTCTTGTCCAATGAAGGGAAATGCCCAGTTAAATCAACCTACTGGGTCTGGTCTTCCAGAACTAGCATAATGGAACTGGTTTCCCAGAGAACCCAAAGTCTAAACCTCTCATCTTATCAATTGAAATTGAATTCCAAAGCTTTCATGGGTAAGTTGTTTCAAATGCTCAAAGACAAAGAATTGTCTGTGTTACTGCAACATTGACAACAAAATAAAGGCCTTACTTACTTTTACGACTAAGAAGTTTTCCTGCATCCTGAACCTGATAAGAAATCACAGAAAAAGTAAACTACAAAATAAGATGCTTAAATATTAAACAAAAAATTATGAAATGTAATTTACAGAATATTGATAGAATAACAGCAAATGAGATTTATTCAGGAATGTAGGAATGGATGACTAGAAAATCAATTAAAATAATCTAACATAGTACTTTACCGAAAGAAGAAAATTAAAAGATTTTGCAATAGATGACACGGAGCATTGGATAAAACTCAATATGTATTTCTGATTTTATAATCTTAGTAAAATAGAAAAAGAGCATTTCTCAACTGGTAAATATACATTTTGAACTAGCCAGCATCATATTTCAGACTTGAATATTTAAATAATTCTCATTCAAATAAGAAAGATGAGAGGAATGTTTGGTATCACCACTATCATTTGTTATATTCTTAAAACTCTGAGATGTTGCAGTTGACAAGAAAAAGAATGCAAGAACCATAAATACTTTAAAAAGCCAACAAAATTATCATTATTTACCATTAATTTGATAGACTACATGGAAACACTAAAAAATCTAGTGGAAAATTTAGAAATAGACAATTCAGGAAAATGGTTAATTTATAAAATAACTTTTAAAAGTCTTGTAGTTTTTCATATGTCAAATATAAATAAGAAAAGTATAATGAAGAATATTCTAGCCCATTGGTTGAGTGTTATCCCATGCACCAAGGAGTTCAAGTCCCTGTCAGGGCATATGCCTGGTTTGCTGACTTGACCCCTAGTAGGGGGCATGCAGCTGATTGATGTTTTTCTCTTTCTGTCTCTCTCTTTCCCTCTCCCCTCCTCTTTTTCTAAAATCAATTAAAATATATTTTAGCCCGGCAGGCTTGACTCAGCGGTTGAGCGTAGACCTAGGATCCAGGCAATCGGGGTTCGATTCCCGGTCAGGGCACATGCCCGGGTTGCGGGCTTGATCAATGACTCTCATCATTGATGTTTCTATCTCTCTCTCTCTCCCTCTCCTTTCCTCTCTCTGAAATCAATAAAGATATATTTAATATATATATTTTAAAAAAAGAGAGAGTAGTGGTGATTCACCATCTCTCCAGCCCTCTTTCCAATATTACCAAAAAAAAAAAAAAAATCAATTAAAATATCAGCAAAACCCATAAAATAAATAAATGGTTATGAATAAATTTAAGAAATATGTAAGAACTATAAAAAAACCCTTTAAGACCTTAATGAATTGCAAACAATAGCAATTTAAAAACATAAGCTACTTTAATAAAGTAAAACATATATACATATCAAAAGTTGGACAAAGAATAAAGGTACAGTTTGCTGGATTTTTACACAGTGGACACATTCACATAACATCCAAAGAAATAAAGAAATTGAATGTTGTCATTTAGAGTAATATCTCTAATTTAAAATATCTTTTAAATTTAACCATTTTACTTGCTGTACAGTGATATCACATTAAATTTGATATGAAATTTTCCAATGATTAATGATACTGAGACCTCTACATGTGTTTTCATGCAATTATTATGTCTTTGGTGATTTGTCTGTTAAAATTGGCCTGCTTATTCAAATTAGTTGTCTGTTAGGATTTTTAAAAGGTCCATACTACATTTTTTTTAATTTTTTACATAACAGATTAATTGAAGTATAATTCATATACCATACAATTCACCCATTTGAAGTGTACAATTGAATGGTTTTTAGAATCTTCAATATTATCCAGCCATCACTATTGTTAAGGGTTGAATTATCCCACCCCACTCCCATTTATATGTTGAAGTCTTACTCACCATGACTAGCTTTTAGTTAGAAAGTTTTAATTTCAGATCATCCTATGTGGTTACTTTTTGTCCTAAGGCTGCCACGCAGGCCTCCCCTGAGCTTGTGATGTCTCATATGTGGTCCCTTTTCCATCCGCACTCTCATGGATCACTGTTTCTTATTGCCTGATGAAAATATTGTGAGAACTTTTATTTTATATATATTGTCTGGGTTTTAGTTGTTTCAGAAATGAGGGTTTATTTGGTTCATGTTTCTTCATTTTGGCTGAAAAAGGAAGTATTCTACAGCATACTATTAAGTTAAAAAGCATCCAAAAGACATATTATACACTGTACACACACACACACACACACACACACACACACACACATACATATAGAGAAAAATGTTTAAAAGATCAGCACCAATATGTTTATAAAATGTATATTCAAGTATTGATATTACAGATTTTTTTCTATTTTCTAAAGTATTCCACAAAGAGGATATATTGATGCTATAATAAAAATAAACCATTGATATTATAACAATAGAAAAATAGAATTAAATTAGAAGCCTATAAATGAACACAACTTCAAATATAGAATATTTAATACAGAATACTGAAGGACAATTATTTTTTCTATTTATTTATCATGTTTCAATGAATGGAAGCCTGAGATTGCATTTGGTTATTTTTTTATTGTATTTATTGGGATGATATTGGTTAATAAAATCATAAAGGTTTCAGATGTATAATTCTACAACACATCATCTGTATATTGCAGTGTGTGTTTACCACCCCAAATCAAGTCCCCTTCCATCACCATTTATCCCCCCTTTACCTTCTTTTACCTACTCCCATCCCTCTCTTTCCCTCTGGCAATCACCATACTGTTATCTGTGTCTATGAGGTTGGTTTGTTGTTGTTGTTTGTTTATTTGTTTCTTAATCCTTTCACCTTTTTGACTTATATGGAGTTTTCAGTCAACAAAATATTTGAGATCTTTTCTCAGGAATTGCTTTCCAGCCCAAATTTTCTGCTTCTATTACTTTTTATTACTTGAGCAAAGTTTAAGCATCTTCCGTACAAGAACCACATTACAATTATTTGATAAACATAAAATCCAATTACAATAAAACAACATATGCATGCACACAATTTAAAGAGCTAAATAATTAAAAAGTAAATTAGCCCGGCTTTCTGTACTGCTCTATAGTGGCAATTATTTTAATATATTTTAGCTGATTCTTCAGATTTTGACTCCTTAATAAAACACTCATACACACATTTGTGTGCACATTACTTCTTGATTTTTTGTGTGTTAGTTTTAGAGATTATCCACTGCGAAAGGTAAAATTCTAAGGTGGCACCTATGACTCTTGTCTCCCTCCCTCTGTCCATACCTTTGTGTGACCCCTTCTTGAGTGAGTTTAGTTAGGAAGGATGTGCAACTTGTTTCTAACTAATAGAATATAGTAAATACAAATTAAGATTGGTATCAACACATGGTCAACTGTATTAGGAGCAAACAGTGGAAAATCCTACCCAATTGTAGTACATTTTAATTATCTCACACTTTTTTGTTTTCTTCTGATTTTATCTGGTTGAGTCCAAGAGTATGCTATTTTGAGAATGGTTTAAAGTACCCATAACCTCACTGAAGAGAGACTTCTATAAAATTGTTAAACCAGTATTTTTAAGCAAATTTTCTATTTTCAAGCATGAAATCTCAGATAGAGCTTTAGTTCATAAATATATATGAGCTGTATGTAACAATTAAGAATCCTAAAATGTATTAATAGTTAGTGTTAATATAAATACAATTACTACTACTTACTATTACTATTTCTGGCTAACATTTATTGAATGGTTTTATGTGCTGTTTATGATTATAATCATTTAAAATCATCTCATTTTATAGTCTCACAAAACCTTTCAGGCATCCATTACCCACAACATTTTACAGAAAGGAAACTGAAGCTAATTCAGGTAGACTAACTTCAATGAGTAAACGGGCAGAGCTGAGATTTTGACCCAGTTTTGATTGTGTTCTTCCTATCTCTATAGCAGGAGATGTGAGAATTTTTCTTTCATTCCGGATTCATGCTATCTGAAGCTGGGGGAGTTTTATAGAGAAGCAAAGTCTTTAACAAGCCTGAGAAGACTGAGAACTCAAGTGTGGAGAGATTTCATGCTATAGGACTAAGTCCTGGGGGATGTTTCCCAATGACAAGGAGACAAGAAGAGACATCACCTCTAAATGAGACAGGAATGGGGCATCTGCGTGCTCATGTGAACACATTGTCATGAATAAATATGCTAACAAGGCTAATATATGCAGCAGAGGAAAGACATTAGCAAATTAATGAAATGGAGCTAAGATTTTGTTCTATCGTGGGGGGTAATCGTTTGTTGTCTAGTCTTATGGATCAAGGTCACTCATTTCTGTCCCCATACAAGATCCCATTTCCTCTCAGGTGAACTACCCTTGATTACTATCTGCATTAAAATTAAGTGGGTATTCCTGTCCTAAAATTTTTCCTCCAATCCATTCTTCACATTGCCACCAGAATTATCTTCCTATGATTCGGATTTGATACTAATCTCCAGCTTGGAAATAGTTGTTGCCTCACTATTAATTGACTGATCCTAACCTTTTAGAAGGATACCCAACCTCAAAAAATCAAGGAGATTTTGGATTAAAAAAAAATCAGAATCAGTGGAAAACTTTTTTAAAAACAGGAAAAAAAAAAAATAAAATCCGTTAATTTAACAGCAAGAAAATAAACGCCTGTAAGAGAATGCTTAACATATTAGAGAGCAGGCTAGTTAGAAAGTTACGAAAGGGAAAAGGAGCTGTGGTAAGTCTGCCTACTCATTCTCCCTCTATCTCCCCCTCTCTTCTTCTCTTTTTCACTTTTTAGTATTTTAACTGTTTATTTTATTTTTACTTTAAAATAATTTCAAGATTACAGAAAAGTTTAAAGAATAGGACAAACAATTCTCACATACCCATTACTCAGATTCCTCAAATATTGTATCGCCACACTAACTTCCGCTTTCCCTCTCCCTGGACAATTTTAAGTTGCTCATATGATGCCCTTTTAATAATAATGTCATAATCATAACTTCAGCATGCATTTCTTCAAAATAATTATTTTCCATACCACAGTGCAATTACTAAAATCATGAAGATGATATTGCTAAAATTATTATGATTTAGATACCTTGTTCAAATTTTATCAATTGTCTCACTAATGTCCATTACAGCAAAAGAAAAATATATATTTTTTTCTGATCCAGTATCACCTTTTGCATTTACTTATCACATCCCAGTAATCTACTTTAATCCCAGTCTATCTTTCATGATTTTGATTTTTGAAGAGTAATTTTGTAAAATGTCCACATTCCCTCTTAACCTCACCCTAAAGGCTTTCCCCCACCATTCCACCTCACCTGCTCTCCTCAAGCTCACCCGTGACCTCCATGCTATGGTCTGTCCTCCGTTATCATCTTGTATGACTTGACTACAACAGATCGTTCATTACCTCTCCATGAAACTTTATTCTCTTGGCTTCTGTGACACCACATTCTACTAGGTTTCTTTCTCCCTAGCTGGCCATTCCTCCTCTGCCTCTGTTTCCACTCCTATTTCCCTCACCCTTTTCTTAGCCATAGATACATCTGCACCCTGAATTCTTAGACCTCCCCTTTTCTCTACATACACCCATTCCTTTGATTTAAATACCATCCATGCTTTACAACAACCAAATTTTTATCTTCATTTTTGACCTCTCATCTGAAACCCAGAACCCTAGGCCCCCACTCGGCTGTTCACTTGGCATTTCAGACCTAAAATATTCAAAGCCAAACTTGTGATGTTCCCTGACCTCACTCCTAAACTTGCTCTCCTTCAGTCTTCCCAATCTCAGTAAATATTACCCCATTTTTCCCCAATAGACTTAGTAATTGGGAATTACTTAGTAATTTTTCTAACTAATCAAACAAAAAACCTGAATCATAGTTGACTTCTCTCTCACTCCACATAAAAACTGTCAAATATGTTATTTGCATGACCATCAAAGTTATCTAAAATCTAATGATGGTTGTCACCACTGTTCCAATGTCCTTTTTTCATGGACATTGGCCTCTCCCTTGCTCCTTAAGCACACTAGTCACTCTCTCATCAACAGTATCAGCAACTGCTGTGCCCATCTACCTGGCATGCCCCTCCCTAGATGTCTGTGTGGTTTACCACCTCTTTCACTGAAGTGCTAATTTAGCACATACAATTAAAAATACATTCTAACCACTGTCCATCTGTATTTCCTGCTTTATTTTATTCTACAGAATTTATTTTACTCACTATCTAAAAACTATATATTTTTTTACTTGTTACTATTGGTCTCTTTCTACTAGGATGTAAACTCTAATTTTCAATCTTCTGTTTGCTGCTATAATCCCAGTGTCTGGTGAAAATTAGGTGCTCAAGAAATACTTGAGGAAGAAAAGAAGAGATAAAACATCTCTGTGTCCCTCCTGGTCATCTGGTTTCCTCCTTTACTAATGGCATTTAGTTTAATCTTCACTTTGCTGCCCACATGGTGATTTAAAGTTTTTTTAAACTGAAGATCAGATCCTTTTAAAAGCAAACCTAATCATTTCACTTTTCTTCTCAAAATTGCCCCTTTAGCTTCAGAGTAAAATTCAAAGATACAAGGCCTGAAAGGCCCAGTAGGGTCTGCTCTCTCATCCTGCCCTCTCTGATACTCTTGCTGTTCCTGAGCATACTAAGCTTTTGCACAACTCTTCATTAAAAAGAAACCAAAGAACATAATAAACTGATGAACAAAATAAATTCAGTGACATAGAAGAATGGAACAAACTGACGAATCTCAGAGGGAAGGTGGGTGGGTGGGGAGAGATTAACTGAAGAATTTATATGCATATATGCATAACCCATGGACACAGACAATAGTGTGGTGAAGGCCTGGGGTGGGGAGTGGGTGCAGGGTGAAAGAGGTCAATGGAAAAAAGGGGACATCTGCAATATTTTCAACAATAAAAAAAAGAAAGAAACCAAAATCAAGAAACAAACAAACAAAAAACCTCCCAATGCCTGTAGCCTCACTATTACTCTTATCTGCCTGGTTTTGTTTTCACTTATATCACTTAGCTTTATCTACCATCTATCTATCTATCATCTATCTATCAATCAATCATCTATCCATTTATTTATCTATCTTCTATTCATCTACCTATCTCCCATATATTGCCTGCCTTCTTCTAAAAATGTACACTTGTGTGAGGATAGGGCATTTTTAGGAGGGTGCTAAATATATACCAAATATTCATTAAATAATGGTTTACAGTAAATAAATATTTTATGAAAATCTGTTATTTTATTCTAACAATATTTTATTAATATTATTCTTTTCCAACTTAAATTTAAAGTTCATGTAGTCATCCATGTTTTGGATAAATCTTTTACTCAAGCAAGTTGCTGTTCTTGGACATTAGGGTTTCCTCAGGCCCCTCAATTTTTTGATACTACAACAATCAACAGAAATGTAAATAGGCAAATCTTTGTGCATATCTATGTTATTTTTTATTTATTTATTTTTAAAAATATATCTTTATTGATTTCAGAGAGAGGAAAGGAGAGGGAGAGAGAGATAGAAACATCAATGATGGGAGAGTCATTGATTGAGCCCACAACCTGGGCATGTGCCCTGACCGGGAATTGAACCCTGATGGTCTGGATCCTAGGTGGACGCTCAACCGCTGAGCCACGCTCATCCAGGCTATGTTATTTTCTTATAATAAATTCTTATACTAATAAAATTATTGGGTCCATGACTATATTTCCTTTGGGATATAAACATACTGAGGGAGAGCTATGTGTTGGGCTACATCAACATCACTACTTAAATTATTTCTCTTTCTGCCTTTATTTCCTCCCCTGTGGCTTAAAATAAAATAAAAATGACATAATTCAAAATAAATGTGCATATGATAGAATTAAAAAGTAAAATGGTTTATTTTCGTGTTAGGAGTACTTAGTTTCAATATTTCACTGTTTTACATAATATTGACTTGCATCTTTTACCCATTTCTCTTCATGTCTTTACCATTCCTCAAAGCTGATCGAAATGTAAACTGTTCTTTAGGATTTTGAATGGTATATTGACCAATAGCTTTCTAGAAAGATTATAAAAATTTGTATTTATATGAGATGTTTGACAGTGTTTATCTTAAGATAGGTAAATTTTGAACATTATAAATAGAAAGAGAAGCATTTTGTGCTTAATAAGTAGCATGAGCAGAGACACTGAAATATGATAATGCAGAAATATTAAGTAAAAAGCAAGTTATCTGAAATAGTAAGGGTTTTAACTGATAATTGAATCTCAATTCATGTGCAAATATTAATAGCTATTTTGTTGTCAAAATTCCCTATGACTAGATTGGTTACCTACTGAAATTATAGCAGTTTTCATATTATATTGTAAAATCACAGAGATAAATTCATAAATTATAAGTTTCTTTTAGGGAGAGTCTGTCTTGTATAAATAATTGTCTCCAAATTGCTTATTATGTGTCTGGCACTTAGTGGGCACTCAAAAATATTTATTGAATAAATGAGAGTTGAATTTGCATGAAGATAGGGAATATATTAAATGTTAACTTTGTTTTTGGTTTTGATACTGAATTCCTGTAATACTGGCTGACTGTATAATTTGGTAATTAATGATAAGTCAGTGTCTTTTGGAATTTTAAAATGTTTTCAATTATTGTTTCTATACTGTTAACTCAACTTTTTAAGTAATTATGTTCTCATATTAACTCTAAATGTTTTATCTTCTATATTAACTAAATATTTTTAGATCAAGAATGGTGTCTAATTTCTTTTAGCATCATTTATTTTAATTAATAAACTTACTAAGTGATAACTTAAATATAGTTTAAGTCTAAAATGTAGAAGGAGAATATTCAAATAGAAGGCAAGAGTTCACATGGAAAGGCTACATGAGGATAACAACCTATCTGCATTTTTCTCTATGTTAGAACCACAAAAAACAAAAGGCCACAAAACTGAAATATGTCCCTGGCCCTGGCCACAATTGCCTCTGTGACTTTGGGCCTGCTATTTGATCTCTATTGTTTTTTTCTGAAAAATAGGAATAATAATGTCTATTTTTATGGCTGTTGCAAAGATTAAATGAAATATTATATATTGTATAGCATCTGGTAATATCTGAAATTTATTAGGAACTCTAAGATGAAAACTCTTAGTTTTCCACCCCTTCCTTGCCCATGGAATAGCCTGAATTCCTAAGATCCTGGGATGGATTCTTTTTGACTTGAAGATCCTGAGGCCAAGAGAATATTCTCTGCAGATTGACTTTAGACAAGTAGAGCCACATACCTATTTATAACTTTTCATTAAGTTTTATATATTTCATTGTGGCAGGGATCTAAAAGAAGGAGAGTGGTTTCTCTTTTATCAGGCTGTCCTAAAAAAAGGATTTTTTAGATAGTTAAGTGGTGTGTTTGTGTCTGTGTATGTGTACGACCCACATAATAATGAGAGTCACAAAATAAAATAGCAAAGGAACTTAGATGACTCTAAGTCACAAGCGTTTGGATTCCAAGTTCTTTTGCTCTATAACGAAAAAATGTGTCAATAGTTCATAAGCCTGAGAAACATTTAGTTTAAGTAGAGTGGTTGCATAAATCTTAGTGGACTGATGTAAGTGGACATGTAAGGGCTTGAATTCACAGTAGAGTTAATATGCAGGTTATTTTTAAAGAAAAATGAAGATAGATTTTTCCTGTGAGGATGTGGGAAGTGGGTGAATAGAGTAAATGAAAATGTGCTTTCTATGCCTTTATTAATGTCTTCCACTCAAATCTTTAAATAAATACCTCCAGAAATGGTTATTGATCCTTGCCTTCTATATAGGGCCAAAGACATTCATCAAAGAGGCAGATACAAGACTAATTTTTATTGTTATATAAACACAGAATTAGGAGTAGGAAGACTTATTTCCATGTTCTGTGAGTTTGTCCACGTATTTGGGACTAAGAAAATAGAAAAATACTTTCATTTTCCTTTGTATATAAAATGATATATCCTTAGAAAGCCATTTTTCCATTATTAAGAACTTACACATATACACACACAACATGCATATACATACATACAGACAGACATGATTATGTGTGGGCAAATAGTGGGTATATGTAGAGATACTGTGTGTATGTGCATGTATTTTATTAAGAGAAAAATACAGAAAATACAGGAAAGGATGATGAATATTTTTAGCTCTCTCTCTAGGTCAGACAGTGTTCTGTTATTAACTCCTCTACTAGCACTGGCTTCCCCGCCATCTCTACCCCTTTAACCATCCCAGTCTGGTTGCTGGAGTTCTAGGTAGAATAAGTCAGAACAGTTTAAGAAATTCTTGCTTCACATCTTTACCCAATGAGCCAGCAACCTTGTGAGTTTCTTGCAAGTTATCATTGTCCCGGGGGCTGAGATCTCTTGTGGCCACTGTTAAGTCAAGGTTGCCTCAGAAGGTTAAAAAGAAGCACAGTAGTAACCTGCAGAACGCCAGCTGCAGCGTTATGTGCCTGATGATGCCAGAAACTTACAAGAATTAGCAATAATTCTACAACAAACACTAAGAACCCAGACAAGATGGTTTTGCATTTACAGTTTTTCATTCTAGAGAGGTGTCACACACTCTTCCAAGGCTCCCTTATTAAATAAGCAGCAAGAAAAGTGACAGAACCAAGTCACCGTTGGGGACCACTTAACAAGATTTCACACTAGAAAAAGCGTTAAAATTCAAGGCATTGGCACATTATTCATGATGCACTTTAAATCCCCCTTTTCCAAATTTCTTACCTCCCCCTTGTTTAAACTATAGACATTACTTAGGACCCTTCCTTTTTAGGACTTAAGAAATCATCTTCCATCTCACACCTTTCAGAGCTTGCATGACCTCCAAACCTCTGACCTTCTGGATTCTTAAAAAAGTAGTTTATGGTGAAAAGTATAATATATAATCATGGTCCTGCATAAAAAAATCTTAGAAACATGAATTCAGAAAGAGAATGTCCCTTAACACATTTTTCACAATTTCTGTGATAACATGACTCCTTATTTGATTAGTCTTATGAGAAAACCTTTGCCTAAGTACTTAAGACCCCACCAAGGTGCCTCCCAAATACGTGAGGGAAAGAATTGGTAAAGATAACGATTTTTAAAAAAATAAAAGACTTGTTATTTATTTTATCATGAGTATTACATATTTAATATAGAAAATACTGAGTTATAGATAAAGGAAAAACAAATCACTTAAAGTATACCACTGATTTTTAATACATTTTCTGTGTCTTTTTCCTATATGTCAAGTTCACTAATTTTTAGCTATAATGAGAAATAATTTTTACTATCTTTATGACACTTTCTCCTGTTATGATGAGCTCTCTATAGAAATTATTGAGTCACTAACATTGAATGGACATACTATAAATATTTTTTGTTAAAAATTTAAATTATCTTCAACCTTTAGCTATGATAAATATCGCTGGAGATAAACATTGTCAAGAGCCTTGATACACATGGTGTTTGGTCTGCCCCAAAGAGAGCTTACCTTTTCCAGAAAGCTGTCTTCCTGCACTAAGTACTAGAATCAAAAGGCCAAGTGGAGACAGTCATCTTTTGGTGCCCCTCACTTCTCTGTTCACAGTGATTATTTTGAGTGGAAACCTAAGCTGGGCACCTGTTTAAAGCTGGGCTGTTAAAACTGTTCTTGAGGGTCTTTTATGATTTTTAAGTGTGTCAAAGAAAGCAATTTCGCTCCTTCCCAATAGAGCAAATGTGAGGCTCTCAGGTTGCTACCAGCAACGGTTTTCTGCTTCATAGAAGGATTTGCTCTGCAGAAAGAAGAAAAAGCGGAGCTGAGGCCAAGCTAGTGCTGGCGGCGACTCTGGTTTGTTCTTATTGTCGCTGAAGCCTGGCCGCAGTCTTGTGCCTTCTAACAAATGCTACTTTAGCCTAAGTTATTTAAGTAGAATTTCAGTTACTTGCAACCAAAAAAGTACCAATGAGTTACACTAAACACAGCTCCTAATTTATTCAGGAATGTAAAAATGTGTGATTTTAATTACACCTTATCAGCATTTGATATTTCATTTAAACTTCTTTTGGCATTTTCAGCTTTTGACCATTTACTTGTGTGACTGAAAATGTTATACGTTATTTGGTACATGATTTTACTGTGAATTGAGTCTATTAGCTTTATACATTACCCATATTTTTATTATTTTTCATTTAATGCTCCCTTTTTTGCTTAAATTCAACCTTGTCAGAAATTCAAATGATGACTTCGGCTTTATATTTTTTCTGATAAAATTGTGACTATCTTTTATTGTTGGCCACTCTGAATTGGTTTATTTGGAGGGATCTCTTATACAGTAATTGATAGAGATGGATTTTCCTCTGAAATCAAATATGAAAGTATTTATTTTAGTATAACAGTTTAGCTCATCTACTGTTACTGATACAATAGAAATGTTTGCTATTAGTTCTGTTCTATTAGCTTTTTGTGCCTTCCCTTTTAAGTCTACAAAACTCTTTCACCCTGTGCTCTGTTTCACTTCGTAAGCACCTGTAGGAACAGTGTGCATGCATGCCCTACAAAGATTTGCATTTTTATTATAGTAATTATCTTTTTAAAATGACCTTTCTTGAGACTTTATTAATTCTCTTTTACAAACACAAACAAAATTAACATGGTTCCTCTTCTCTTCACCCACTCTTTCCCCCACCATTTGGTGTTAGAGAGTGAATTATTTTGCTTAATGTTTGTTTACCTTTGTACACTTAAATATACTTATATCTCTATTAATTTATTTTGATTTCTAAATAATATGTTTGATCATTCCTCCAGCTCTTAAAATTGAGAAAATCAACATATTTAGTTTACTTCCATTTTCCATCCCCTTTCTGCTACCAAGTTCTGTTAGTAATACTATCAGAGCCTTTAATATTGTTTAATATGCTATGTACTTTATTTTTCATATTATTTTTAATCTTAGTCCCCAGATAGCATAGTCAATATTCAGGATCAGTTATTTTATTTCAGTTCATTCAATTTTCCCTTGGTTGGCTGAAGTTCATCTTCTGGTAGAATACTGCGGAGGGCTTAGGGGAAAAATATACTCTGAGTCTAGCATATTAAAAACTATTTATCTGCTGCCTGTATATACAATGATGGATAGGCTGAATATAAAAAGTCCTTAGGTCTGTGTTTCTGTCCTTGAGAATTTTGTAGGTTTTATCCACTGCATTTATGAGTTGAAGGTTTCTGTGGAGAAGGCAGAAGCAAGGCTATTTTTTTCCTCTATAATAAGAGATTTGATATTTGGTCTGGCTGCTACCAAAATATTTTATTCGTCTTTCAAGTACTGTAATTTTCTTGTGATATATCTTTGTGTTATTATTTCAGGTCAGTTTTCTCTGGGCTGTAATGTAACCTTTGATATGTTATGTAAGTCTTTTTTATATTGGAAAACTTTCCTTTACTTACACCTTTACTATTTTTTTTTTTTTATATCTGATTATTTTGCTTCTTTGGGGGTCATAAATCTTTCATATATTAAATCTTTTTGTCTTTCATTTTATTCATTTTTCTTATAATTCCTTTAAACTCTTACTGACTTCTCATCTTTATTCTGTATTTCTGATATTACTTTTTCCCCCCCAGCAAGTTTCTTTATTTTGATGATAATTTTAAATTTTTCTTCCCTCCACTCCTACCCAATGTCTGCTACTTGGGGCTAAGGTTAAAATTTTATAGAAACTGGAGTGCATAGTACCCAGAGTTCCAACAGAGAGCATAGTCCCAGGTTCAACAGTTTTACCTTTTCTGTTTTTATTCTTGCTCTATAGAGGATATTATTTCACTATGCTTTAAAAATTCATAGCTAGCCATTTGATAATATTCTTCTGCTCTGAAACAATTGATTTCTGGTATTTACTTTTTTAATTCTTTACTTCCTTTCATTTGTATTATTTCTGTGTAGGTTCTATTTATTTGAAATTTGCTGATTTATTTATTTTTATACAGTACTCATCACTGAATGATTTTTTTCTATAGCATTTATTTGTAAGAGATTGAGATTAGATTAAGAATAACAAGTGTAATAATAGCAAAATTAGGATACTGCCCTCTTCAGAGTGAGGCACTTAGTGGTAAATAGTGGAAAAAAGTATTGTAAGTATTGGATTATCACACTTTAGAGCTTTATGTACCTAATTCCCTCCTAAGAAAATTTCACTTGATTCTAAAACAGATCTAAATACATTCACTTTTCTAAGACCAGTATTCAATGTAAGGTGCAGATAGGTTTAAGAGCATCAATTTCACCATCACCTAAGTTCAAACTTCACCAATTTTAAGAAAATCTAAAGAAAAACATAATATATCTATGCTTTTTGATGATCTGATCGCCATTGCACAGAGCCAGTGTTGGTACTCTCAGAATCACCTGAAGAGGCATTATTATTCATGGTTATCAATAGAGAAGTCTGTGCTCATAGATGTTATGTCTCCGTGTTTAAGTACAGCAGCTAGAATCTGAATTCTTACCTTCCTCACTTTGACCTGTTTTATATATTAGAACTCATGTCATATCACAACCCAAATTAAAAGTATTAAATTAAATATTGGATTCTAAAGTGATAACATGATAGCTGCTTTTCTGAAGATGAGAATGTTGGGGCCTCTTAAAATAAAATATATTGGATACCATAATGCTCTTCCTATCTTCAGGATCATTTTCTGCAGTCATCAGTGCTTATAATAGTCATTCTAGTTCATTGAGATGACATTTATCTTCTGGGTCTCTCACTTTTGTGTATTCTGTGAGATTCTCTAGTATTTAAGTACTTCTCAAAAAAACATTTAATCAATATATTAAAGTCTTCACATTGAAACACTGCCTATGGGGTAGCCCAACAGTATCAATATGCTGGAATAATACTTTTAAACTGCTCTCTCTCCAGTTCCTTCTCATGTATCTATGCATGTAATAAATTGATGGACATAAAATCTATGAAGTCATGCATAGACTAGCCACAATTTAATGGCAATACACATCATGGTGAGTATAAAATTTGCTTCTTATAAGGGACAAACATGTCTTCTACTAAAAAAAAAAATACTGTCATCCTAAGGTTAAAACTAGGTTTTATCTAAGCTTAGAATTAAAAGAAGAAATGACTTAGTAAAACATTCTAACCATGATTGGTACTCATATGGCCTCAGACTGTTTTTAATAACAAGTCTGTTATGAATATACAATGACATAAAGCTGAATAGCAAAGGTTGTGGAGGGAAGTGGCATTTTCATAAAGCTGTTTTAAATGACATCGTCTTTGGTGCAGATTCTGGAGACAATTATGAAACACTTCAAGCAGCCAGGGCATTCCCCTAATATAGCTGCCTGTTCAATTTTTTCCATCTAGAACAAGAAGAGTTTGTGTGCCTCTGCTGTAAAATGGACTGTTGTTATTTTAACTTCACACTTAAAAAAAGGTAATATGTAAAAATGAAGCATAAAAGCATATGAATAATTTTCAGAGTATATGCACATGTATCGATACATCAAATAAAAAAGGAAAAATTGGGAAAAAACAATGGCTCTTTTTAATTTTTTAAAATAGACATGGATCTGTACAAAAGGGTTGTTGTTAGAATCTGGGGGTATCCTTACAAATATGAGTGTCAGTATTACTTAGATCTCTATGCCTGATTCTCATCTTTTTCCTTAAATATTATAATACAAAGATTCTGAGACTAATTTAAAAGTATATTTGGAAGGACATAAAAAAAGGAAAGGCAAATAATAGAAGAAAACATTTTAAAAATTACTGGGCAGGTAACTATATTTTCATAATCAGTTACAAATTTGACATATTTATACACATAAAGGAAAGCTGTCAAATTATAAAATAATGTGTGTACCCATGTTGAGGGTACACACACGTGCAGCAAACTCAGTGTGGCTATATATTGAACTAATTACCATAATTGCAGCTCTGGGGAAGCTGGAGTCTGTGATTTCCATCAAGAGGCATGGATATAATTAACTAATAAATATGGAGGCTGTGGTTCCACAAAATAACAGATTTTTAAGCATCTGTCACAAGCACATCTGCTGTATTGTACTTTATTGGCACATTATGATTAACAATCCATACACTTTAAAATATAGCAGAATATTTTACTTCTATATGTTTGCATACTTATAAAATCATCATGATCTCCTACCCTTGCTTTGGAAAGTAGTTCCTATGCTCTAATCTATCTCATTGCTTATATCTTTTTATCTTCACCTCTCTTTCTCTTTCTCCCTGTATTCTTTATAATAGGTACCAAAACAAGCCCAATAAAAACTTGTCAAAAGGCGTGTGTGTGTACAGATGGGGTCTTCCATTTCACAGCATATCATTATATATTAATAATAAACACCAGGCTGGACTGTTAGACCTTGGAATCCATCAAATTTTGTAAGGGCTCACATGCACATACTAGACTCTTTTGTGAATATCATCTGTCATTATTTATTTTCAATATATCTGTCATCTATATTTCTAGCCCTAAACAAAAACTTTATGAATCTAATGATCTGTGTTTTCATTCTGTAGGAGTCTGGGTGAAGTGGGTGGTCTGACTCTTCTTCTTTCACCCCACCTCGCTTCCCAGACATAAAATATACTAGTACTGCTACTGTTACTGCTGCTGTTAGGAGTAGTACTCCTACTATGCGAAAGTCCCTGTGCTAGATACTTGGAAGATTTAAATAAGAATAGGCTCTTAGTCCTGCCTTAAGAAAGTTGCTGGGATAGAGAAGAATGAACTCACACAAAGTCTTCTAAATTGAGATGAAATAAAGTTAGTGGATGGCTGACTGCAATAAGCTGGAAACTCTGATGCACTTGATTTTCTGTGTAGGACAATAGGCTTAATTTAGTTGAAAGACATCAACTTATATGTGTACA
Organism: Miniopterus schreibersii; assembly: GCF_964146895.1. Lineage (NCBI taxonomy): Eukaryota > Metazoa > Chordata > Mammalia > Chiroptera > Miniopteridae > Miniopterus > Miniopterus schreibersii. Next base: position 60,230,368 of record NC_138106.1, on the reverse strand, counting down.
AACTTAATAAAATACAATGACTTCTAATGCATTTTTCTTCTTAAAACAAATCAGCTTTAAAACAGTCAATTTCTCACTAGTCTTTTTATTAGTTTGCTTAATTCCAGTTGGAGCTCAAAAACCACTATGGATCTTTGCCCTGCCCTGGTGGCTCAGTTGGTTGGAACATCGCCCCATGCACCAAAAGGCTGTGGGTTCAATTCACAGACAGGGCGTATACCTAGGTTGAGGGTTTGAACCCTAATATGGGAGGCAACCGATCAAAGTTTCTCTCTCTCTTCCTCTCTCTCAAATCAATTTTAAAAAATATCAGCATATCACAGCATATCATCAGGTGGAATAAAAAATAACACCCCCCCCCAAACCCACTGGATCTTTGATAATAGATTTATAAGTATTTTATAAGTATATTAATACTTTTAAGTAGGTTAATAACTGACAGTTTGTCACAACTGAAGAGTACTTTTAAAAAGTAAAGGTGTGCTAAGAATATATATGCATGATACTGAAAAACAAATACCTGGCAAAATAATAATTATTCAAGAACTTAATGCTTCTTTTTGTCCTTTTGGTTTGTAGTCTACATGCAATTTTTTTTTATAAAAAAACATCAACACGAAATCAACCTTTAAATGTCTCCATTTAAAATGCTTAAATAAACAAATATATTTCCTGTCTAGATGCAAGTTAAGAAATGGTTGGGAAAATAAGAAGCAAAAGGTATAGTTGTATGTGTATACAACTAAATTTTTGCTACACAGATATGATTTAGACTAAATTCATGCATTTGTGGTTGGACTGAAGGCTATGCTTAAGTAATAATTACTAGTAGCTCATTGTAAGTTATATTTTTTATAGTTAATGATATTGTCAACATGAATGAGGGGATCAAGAGAATATTTATATTGAATTAATGATGAAATCATGCTGAGCAGGATGTTTAGATCCTTAAACATATTACTTATGGTGACACTGTCATAGATTAATTAGTAACTAGAAAAATAATAAATAAAAAAATAAATAGGCTAATATTGTTCATATTCTATTAATTGAGGAAAAGCATGTTCAAGTAAAACTCTTAAGAGGAGTAGATGGGCCTATTTTGAAGGGAAAATTCTAATAAAGTAGTGAAATGATTGAATAAAAGATAATTTTAGCAAACCTTGTTTTCTTTACCAGGGAGAGAAGCAGGTATGAAAAGTCTTGTACCGTAAAAACCCTAGGAGCAGGGGAAATGTAATAATGTTAGGGAGTACAAAACTGTTCATATTTCTGTCTAAAAGAGTCAATTTACTTTTAGCTCAAATTCAATATAAAAGTTCATAGTTCCTTGGAGAAAAAAACATAATTTGTGGCAGGATACTTTTTTTGAAGTACTGTTTTATGTTCTTCTGTCTCTATTTTCCTCCCTCACCTCATTTACAGAAGCTAACTAGACCCTGTTCTGCCTGGACACAGCCCTGTGGCACAGGCACTCAAAGACATAGGTGTGTTTGTTGCCTTATTTTACAAAAATGGACATGTAAAAGAACCGAGGAGGAAAGGAGGAAGAATAAATGAGAGGTCTGAGGCAGTGGGCATTGGCTAACAGGTGACCCCTGGGTTCTGGAAAGCAGCTCTGTTGGTCGCGGTCCTTTCCTCTGTGGCAGGCCACAGGAAGGTGAAGCGATCTCAGGGGACACTGCTGTGTGAAATGGCAGGTGCACCTCTGCACGAGGGACCCCATGTCAGCAAATATCCTTGTGCAAACAAAAACAGAAGTGCAGATTCTGGTTGGGTTTTTGTTTGTTGTTTTTGTTTGTTTGTTGGGAGGGGAAAGGGCAGGGTAGGAGGAGTGTATCATGTTAGCCTCCAGCAAGGAAAAGGTCCCTTTTAAGACTGAAATAGAATGTTCTCTTAGTTTAATGGGATGGAAGCTTAGAGTTGAATTTAAGTAAGCTTAATGCAAATAAGGGAAGTAATATTTTTTCACATTTCTTGCATGATTGAGTTTGAGGACTGAGACTAACATTACTTTTAATATTAATTTATTGAACTAGCTACAGTGGGGCACATCGCATACTGCAGAAGAGAGAGAGTTGGAGAGAACCACACGAAAAGAGAGGGATTCCAGAAACCCCTGGGTAAAAGCAAAACTTTAAATTATCATTTGTATCATTTCTAAAGATCCTGTGCTTAAAGTAAAATTTATTAATCAGGTGAAGATTAATCAGAACAGGCTGAGGAATTTCTGTGAACACATTAGCACTCTTTCAGGAAATATGTCCATCAGTATACTGAAAGCATAAGATCAATAATAACATGAAATGCACAGAAAATGATCAGCTGAACCTGACGTTTCAGGAATAAAGATGTTATAGATAATACTACCTTGCAAAAAATTTCTTGTACCACACCTCATTAAGGAATTCTTCATTAGTTTCTTGTGAGGTCAACTGAGAAATAAATTTTACCCTTTATTATATAGAAATTAATATAAATACTAACTTGTGACATGGATTTAGTGATTCTAATTATTATTACTACTATTAAACTATCTTTATAAAATTATGTCATAAACAAGATTATGTCTACTCAGCTGTGTTGGATTCCATGTTTTTATCTAAAGCCAATCTTTTCATTTGGAGGTTAAATGCAATCTCACCTCACTACCAAAAACATTGTTCCAACAGTTCTCCCTTTCTCTCTTACATCATTAATTTTCTCCCTTCTTCACTGGATTATTCCTTGAGTTAAGAAACCAGCTGGTATTTTTTATCTAAAAAACTAAACCCCAAACCAAAAAATAACCAACCAAACAAAAATTCCAAAGACAAACAATGAATTCTTTTGAGCCTACTTCCCAAGTACTCTCAGCTCCCATTTGCAGCAAAATTCCTAGAATTTATTTTCTCAGTTGTTTTTAATTACTTTTCTTATATTCTCTCTTAAACTTACTTTAATTGTTGCCCTCATAATTCTTTGCTCTTTTAAGATCACCAAGAATTTAGATAATGCTAAACCTAATGGTCAATCCTCACTTGGGAAGTCAGTAAAATTTAACACAGCTGATCACTGCCCTCTTTCAGACACTTTTTTCTCTTGGCTCCCAAGACATCACTTTCTCTGTCTCTCTTCCTATGTCATTGGTTGTTCTGTCTCTGTCTTTTTTTTGCTTTTCTTTAACATGCTAGGCATTATTTTACCTTAGAACTTGTTCAGTCTCTATTCCACCTAATCAGACTCTTGCCCCAGATATTCAGATGGTAGTAATGCCCTCAACTCCTTAAAAGAGGCAGCCTAAACTCATTGCCCCTTTTAAAATCGCAGCCCCCCCCCACTCCATTCTTAATCCACTTACCCTCCTTTATTTTCTGTTCCAAAGTGCCTGTTACCATCTAACTTGCTATATAATTTACCTAATTGTTTTTTTATTTTCTCATATCTGCCTCTCTTCATTAGAATCTATGTTCTATGAGGGTACAATCCAGTGCCTTGCACTCTCCTGTGGTCCTGCTGGTACAGATGGATTAGCTCTTGCAACTCACTTGGAGTTATAGTTCCTTTCCTCTCATATCAGACTACATTAGTTAGGGTTCTTCAGAGAAACAGAATCAGTGGTTTATATTGAATTTATTATGAAGAATTGGCTCATGTGATTATAGAAGCCAAGAAGTCCCACTATCTGCCATCTGCAAACTGGAAACATGGAAGCTGGTGTGATAGTTCCAGCTTAAGTCCAAAGGCCTTGGTATAATTCTAGTCCGCAGACAGAAGACTGATGTCCCAGTTCAATCAGTTAGAATTCTCCTTTTCTCTGCCTTTCAAGCCCTTCTGCAAACTCCCTCCCACGCCCACCCCACCCTCACCCTGCACTGAACGGACCCATTTTATTCTAGCTGGATGCTTTGTCTTAGGGACTCCCCATCAGCCTGGCCAAAACTTTCTCCTAACAGAGCAATAGTCTGAACCTATTTCTACCCCTTCCTCCAAAGGCGTTATCATTATCCTCCAAAGGCGTTTTCCCCAATACATTTCTTGCATGTCTAATCCCACATTGGTGTCTGCTTCTCGGGGGAGGCAATACTATGCAGTCACTTATACGTGCATAGTCTCTAGCATTTTATCACTGTTCTCTACCTTTCCCACTCTATCTTTTTCATTACTTTACCGTCATTCTATACTGATGAGTCCCAGATCAACAGTTTAAGATCCCTGGGAGCTAATTCCAGTTCTATCTCTTGTTTTCACCTGTTAAGTAGGTTTTAAAAGAACCGGGAGCAGTACTTCAGTGGCTCAGGGAAGTGCTCTGACTTGCACCTACATTTTGAATCCTGTTGCTTTGGTACAATGTGCTTGAACCTGGATTCAACATCTCTGTTGGACCCCTTTGGAATGATACTTTGGTTGAACTGCATGCATAGATTTTGATATTTTTTATTTCCTTTTTTATTCCTAGGCACTCTATACTGCAGAGTCAGTGATTCAGTTTCTTTCACTCCCACACACCCTGAATCCCTGAGACCCCAGCCGAGATTAAGCGCTCCCAATAAACTCCAACCTCTGTCCTGGACTAAAGACCTGTATCTCTAATAACCTACTGGATTGTTCTACCTAAACATTCTACTGGACCAAACTCTGCAGCTTTAAAAATGAGCTTGTCACAAATATGCTTCCCCTTTATTGAAAGTCACTATCTTGAGCAACCTCATGGATAGTGATGCCATTAACCAAGTCAGGAATGTGGGGGTTTCTATGACTTCCTGTACAAGCTTTTTTCTCATTCCAGTTAGTCCCCATTTCTGTCACCTGTCTTTATTCATTATTTGGTTCTCTCTTATCTGTCCCCACAACAAGCACCCTAGGTCCAGCCTTCATCATTACTCACCCGCACTGTTCTAAGAGCCTTCTTGATTGCCAAGTGGTCTGCGTTTATTTCCCTTCAGCTATTGTCTGCATTTCTGCAAGACTATTCCCCCCCAAAAAAAATATAAACCTAAACTGTTTATTCCAGGATTTAAAAATGTTTGGGCTTTCTTTTACCTATTGACATGGTCCAAAACCCTTTGTTATGGCATCTAAACTCCTTATGACCAAACCATTATGAATTTTTCCTGCTGCATTACTGACCCCTCTTCCACTCACTTTATGCTTTAGTCTGGCTGAACTATGGGCAGCTCCCAGAACATAACATGTTGCCATACCACTGCATTTTTGTTTCTTAAGTTTGGGTTGTGTTTCTTCTAATGTTCCTGAAAAAGGGCTTGGAATTCAAGACTCAATTAAAAATTATTACCTTTTTGAAACATTGTTTTACTCTATTCTTATTCATGAACATTATTGCCACCTCCCACCCTATTTGCTCACTTCACAGTTAGGCATTTCTTTCTTTTTTTCTGTTTTTTTTTAAAAAGGGAGCCTGGCCCTGGGCTGGACCTAATCAGGTAAGTCCTCTTAAAGATGTTTTATTGATTTCAGAGAGGAAAGGAGAGAGAGAAATAGAAACATCAATGATGAGAGAGAATAATTGATTGGCCACCCCCTGCACTCCCCTACCAGGGACTGAGCCAGCAACCTGGGCATGTGCTCAACCAGGAATTGAATCATGACCTCCTGGTTCATAGGTCATAGGTTGACAATCAACCACAGAGCCATGCCGGCTGGGCTCACAGTTAGGCATTTCTAAGGCATCTTGTCCTTGCCTCTATCAGAGCCTCTCTATAGGGCCCTCTATAATGTACATTTATTTCCCTTGTCTGAAGACTATGAGTTCTTTGAAGGCAAGATTAAAGCATTCATTTTTGTATCAAAAAATGTTAAGTATTGTTCCTGGAACTTAGAAGATGTTTAAAAGAGTATTGGATAAACTATCCCTTCTATCATATAATTATGCCAAAGAGGATAATGATTTAATTCAAGAAAGTTGAGTGCCGCGAACATGAGAAAAAGTGCACGATGCTTACTAATGAGTCTTAATAAAAAGAAAACAGAAGAATCTAACAAAGAGAATAAACAATTTTGAAAAAAGGAAATTATAGACATTAACTTTTTACTAATGTTTGAATCGAATTATAGAATGCCCCTGGGGAATAGTGCTTATAAGGTTTTCATAGTTATTTTCCATAAAGTCAAAGCATTCTTGTTTAGTCTTAAATAATAAGAAACCTAAAGGATGTGGCTTGTTTTTAAACACATTTCATGCTTTTGTTGAGAGGTCTAGTTTTGGAAGGCTAACCTGAGTAATAAATTTCCCACAAATTGTTATGGATCTACCCTTAGCAACCCAATAATAACTACCCAGGAAGGATTAAATTACAATGGATTTTCAAAGGGGAAAAAATAAGCACATCAGTTTTTCCCCAGAACATTGACTGAATACAAATAGAGTCAAGATATATTAGCAAAGAAACTTAAGTAGAGGTGTTTCAGAATGTGCAAGTCAAAAGTAAAACTCCTTCATAAATAGGATGAAGGATGGTGAAGACAAATGCATAGCAGCAGCGTTAGCATTAAAAGCTTGTGTGAGTATGGCCTCCGCATACATGGAGGGTGTTGATGGGTGCTCAGCAAGTTAGGGTTGAAGTAAGCATTCCCTTCCACTTTCTTTCATGGGTAGAAAGAGGTTCCAGATTCTACCCATGGTAAGAGTCTGTCTTGCTTTGCTTTTCTTTTTCTTAATTGAGGTAAAATTTATATAACATAAAAGTAATAATTTTAAAGTGAACAATTCACTGGCATTTAGAACATTCCGTGTTCCACAACCTTTAGTTCCAAAACATTTTCATCACCCTTAAGGGACACCCAACACCATTAGGCAGTTCCCCCCTTGCTCTCTTCCCTCAGCCCTCGGCAAGAGTTGTCTTGTTTTCACCAACTAACCTGCAGTTCCCAGGGGCATTTGCATATGTATTCATTCCCTCGCTCAGGCAAACCAACTATGAATATTTGAACCAAATCCATTCTCTTTAAATTTGGAGATTTTGAGTAATGTAAGCAAGGTTACAATATTATCAAGTTAGAGATAAATTACCTTATTCAAAAAGACTTTTCTAATCATATTTATTGGTTTCATTTAATTTGAAAATAATATTTTCTGTCAACAGCTTAATGCTAATGCTAATGCTAATGATGCATTAGAAACAGCATGATAAAATGTTTCAAAGTGTTTTTATGCATTCATCTCTCTTTTTCCACCCTGATTGAGCAAACTTATTCTAAGTCCTCTCTATTTAAGAATTATCCAAGTAGAACACTTTAAATAAGAGAAACTGGGTTTTATAATAGTTGAGCAATATGAGCAGGTTTAACAGTTTTCAAAATGTTTGCATAAATACAGAAAACTCACACATAATTGGTTCAGTTTTAATTCACATATTCAACACATTGCAAAGATTCTGAGATAATTTTTTTTTTAAGCCTCACCAGAGGATATGTTTTTATGGATTTCAAAGAGAGAATGGGAGAGAGAAAGAGAGAAAGAAAGCATTGACTGGTTGCCTTCCTTACACACCCAGACGGGGGAATCGAGCCTGCAACCTGTGTATGTGCCCTGACTGGGAAATGAACCCGTGACCTTTCAGTGTACAGGACAATGCTCCAATCAACTGAGCCACACCAGTCAGGGCAAAATTTTTTATATAGTCATATACTTGAACATTGCATAGAAATTATTCATATACTTGCATAAATCTTTGGTATGCAGTTTAAAATTGTGTAGAAGTTGAACTTATCAACATTTGGAGTGTGTGCTTCCTAGAGCTCTATACTGTAATTGTCAAACTTGTTCCAATATTGAAAAGAAAATTAGCAACTAAAATTAAAATTGAAGCTCTGGCCATTCATTTTACTTTCTTTAGCCTAAGATTTATTTTTATTTTTAAAAATAACACTTTACTGGGGTGACAATGGTTAATATGAACATATAAGTTTCAGGTATGGGTTTCTGTGTTACAACATCTGTATATTGCTCTGTGTGCCCACGACCCAAAGTCGTATCTTCTCACGTCACCATATATTAAGACCCCCTTCACCCCCCACACCCCCTTCCCTCTGGCAACCACCACGCTGATGTTTGTGTCCATGAGTTTCAGTATTATATCCCACATATGAGTGAAATTATGTGGTTCTTAGCTTTTTCTAGCCTAATATTTAAAGTTGATCAAATGATGAGGTTTTGTTAGATAAGCTCTAAGACCTCCTTTAACTCTAGTATTCTATATTTCATGTTCCAGAGTGATTAGGTGAAGCCTGAGTATTTCCTCTGTCTGGGACTGAAAATTTCTCTAACAGTGGTAAAACAAGTGTTCATTGTGTTTTCCCTTCCTATCAGTTATCACAGTTAGCAATTATTTATTTTGTGATTTGTTAAATAATGTCTGCCTATTCCACTGCTTTGTAATAGTCATAAAAGAGCGTATCTGTTATTTATTACTCATTCACAACGCATAGCATTGGGCTTCACACATAGCAGATATCCTGAAAGTATTTATATAAAATGGATAAATGAACAAATGAATGCTTAAAGTAGACCTCTTTCTCCTGTAGAGAGAAAGACCCTTGGACATAGAAGAGGCAGTCTAGGTTCCAAATACCCCAACTGCCTCCATTCTTGGGGTACACAGACATCTCCAGAGCCTCCTGTTATTTTGATCCAGATCTTTGGGGGTCACTCCTGGGTCTTAAAACAATTCCCAGGGGATCACCTACATGAACTTGGGCTTATCACAGCTTGGTAACGAAATGTGCAGCTACTCACAGAATAGATGCAAGTGTTACTAGTTGCTTATCAGTAACCAATGTTGCATTGACTGTTTTTTTCAAATCACTCCTCCCAACCTTTTGAACTGTTTTTTCCCAACAAGCACTGAGCCCGTGATAGCATCTCCCTGAGGTCACCAGCCTGGCAGTCAGTCAGCTCTTTTGATCTGAGTTTCCTGATTCATCCACCAGGTTCTGGGAGAAAGTTTTTGCTATCCTGGCAATCATCATAAACAAATAATTCTAGCCTTAATCCTCTTAAAATAAAGTTTCTTCTTATCTGTGGTTATAAGCTAAGATCTTCCATGACAGGCTTTGCTGTGAATTACCCACCCTGTACATATGGCTTGGACATTGGCTTTCTGAATACCTGAACTCTCTGTGACCCTCTCAAGTAACAACACTTTTGGTTTGGCTGTTACTCTGGAAGCCAGATGGGCAGGAAGCCCATGTCCTCTATAAGTGGATATTTAATAAATACACATGTATTTTAATATTATTTTTATCTGTCATGCATTTAAAAAATTATATTAAAAGAAATATCCTAATCAATATACTTAATCAGCCTTTTAAGAAAAGTGGATTTGAATTAGATTCTTTAAATGAAAGGCAAGTAAAAAAAGCAACAAACATATATTGCACACCTCTTCTTTGTTGGGCATCATGCTAGGCATTTCAAATGCTCTGTAGCAAGAAAAGTATTATTATTTAAACAGTAGCATTCTATTGTTCCATTACAGTTTTAGTCATGTACATTCAAATAGATGATTTCTCTTGGATATAGCCAATTACTGTAAAGGTAATTAAAAAAAAAAAAAACTATGTGAAGTTATTACCAATGGATTTAACTCTGACTTAAAAAGAAAAACTAATGAATTACAATAGAGTACCATATATATGATAGCCTATGCACATATATCATATATACACACACATATATTACATATATATATAATCTCCCATATATATAATTATGAGACTACTGATCTACCCCAGAGAGTTAACCCACTTGGAGCTGTTTAATCCATTACTGTATTTGACTTCAGTGATTACTCACTAGATTCTCACTTTCTTATTTCTTGTGATATATTTTCAAAATAAATATTACTGTTATGCCATACTATCTCTTTTTGAGATTCAGTTTAATAATCTGCCAAATGAATGCATTATTGAAACTTTAGTCTCTGTATTGAGGATTCTGAAGGCAAGTATCAGTTCATGAAAAAGTCTGGGGATTGATTAACAGTGTCTGTCACTTGTATAAGAAGTGTAGCAGTAACTGTGTGCTAGGTATCTGCCACCAAGGTGAGAGACGGTTGTAGAAAAATCAATCTTTGCTTCTTTAAAGATGTGTCCTAAAGTTGGCCTGGTACTCAATAAAAATGTACATATTCTATTATTTCTCTTCTTCACCATCCCCAGGAAGAAAGAACTATTTCTTACGATAGATATATTATATAAGCTTCTTTTTGATAGACTATATATGATTCCAGCCAACTTTTGTAGACTAGATAAAAAACCTCACTACCATGCACAGCATTGTTTCTATAGAAGAATGGGTTCTTCATTACAAATTACTGACTAAAAATGCACTATTAAGGACATGATCTTAATGCTTTTCGTTCTTTTTTAAGAGAATTAACTTGCACTTTGGTGACTCAACAGAAATTCTGCAATAATCTGAGGACTGCAGATACTGAAATGGATGACATCATCATGGGTATATGGTATTTACCAATGAAAAATTTTCACTCTCTGTATTGAAAGGAATTGAGAAAGGAGAGGATGAGAGAGACAGAGAGAGACAGAGAGGCCCAGGGTGACGGGATGACACACGCTCACTGAAATCCTAAAAGCATCAATTTTCAAAACATACTGGTAAATATGAGTTACAAACATAGCCTATATTTTCAGCATCTAGAAATAATCTTTAGTTGTTATGTATCCTTTATATACTTCATGGTTCAGGACAAAAATCTGAGTCTTAGAATTCACTTATGTCTAAAGTGGAGTTTGGATTTTCCCCATAAAAGCAATCATACACACTTACAGAACATCAAAGCCGAAAGAGTAGCACCATATAATAAGTTTCTATCAGTGCTCTCTGAAAGTATCTAAGTTAGGTCAAACATCCAAGGTATCCATTAGTGGTAATAAGAAAGAAACACAAAATAAAACTTGCTACAACTTCAAGTTGTACCAGAGTGGATAGCCTTGCAAGGGAGTCAAAACATCAAAAGGGTCTGGCTAACCCTATACACCAATGGTTATGTTTACCGCTTAATACTAGGGGCAGGCATTCTTTCCATTCTGTGACTTATCATGTGGAGGTAGACTTTCCTAGAGAGTTAGAAAAAAGATAAGAGAATGGACATTTAGGTAAGTGTACAGAGAAAATACGTAATTGTTAGAATATTTATGCAACACAGGTTTTTAAAAATGAGGGTCACTTCTTCTTTAAGGGAAGGTAACCTTTCACAGAATGACCAAATGGATGTACAAATTCAACAAATGTTTAGTTGCTTGAAACTTCAACACTGCTTATATCTGAGAAGGTAGAGCATAGCATGAAATATTTCAGTTCAGAGGGACAAACTCTCCTTTATGTTACCTTCCCTTAACTTTAGAAGTCATTTTGCCAACCTTAAATAGCCTTTCTAAGAAGATAAAGTGAAATGGTAATTATCTCTGCTAATTAAGTTTTGGAGGTTTTAATATCAAACATAGGTATATTATAGGAGATTAAGCTATAAAATATTTAATAAATGTTATTGGGTGGGGTGTTGTGGAAGATTTAGTAATAGAAGACGTCATATTTGCCCTCAAGTCACTAGCAGAGCGATTTTCGGACTTTTTCATCTCATGGCACACATGAACGAATTACTAAAATTCTGTGGCACACCAAAAAATATATTTTTTGTCGATCTGACAAAAAATGGGTGTAATTTTGATTCATTCACACAGGACTGCTATTGTGTCGGCTGCTGTCATTTTTTTATTTGACAATCTAAGGGAAAAGAGGTCAGTGCCCCTCACTCAATAGTCAGGTATTGTACGTTTTAAACATTCTTGCTGCACATGGGCTGAAAATCGCTGCACTAGCACATTTGTTGTAGAGAAAAGAAATACCTATATAGGATCAGTATAAAAGCACAATTAAAGTACAAGGTCCAATGCCACATTAAATAACAGAAATTCTGAAATTAAGAAACCGGCATAAGCCTCACCCACCAGGAGCAAGAGAGAGTGGCAAAATGAAAGCTACATTTCTGCACCCAACTCCTTGGTGACAAGACACTGAGGCCCCCAGAGGAAAAAGATTGGCTCACGGCCCTGCTTCATGCTACCAAGAAAGTACTGGAGACACAACATTTGGCACAGAGGGAGGGCTCAAATAAAGATGGAAACAGCCTGGCCAGTGTGGCTCAGTTGGTTGGGCATTGTCCATGCTCTGAAAGGTTGCCAGTTGGGTTCCCAGTCAAGACACATACCAGAGTTGCAGGCTCCATCCCCTGGTAGAGGGTGTGCCGATGGATGTTGTTTCCCTCTCACATTGATGTTCCTCTCTCTCTCTCTCTCTCTCTCTCTTTCTCTCTCTCCTTTCCTGGCTCTAAAAACCAATCAATCAATCAATAGATAGGTAAATACATAGGAAACAGATAGGAAGGCCCTTCCAATCTTCTCCCTAAAAGGGTATCACTGTGATCCTACCAGGTATCACTGAAGGAGAAGCTGGAAGTGACCCCCCCACCCCAAACATACCCAATAGCTTGTTCCCAAAAGGTGCCACACCAATCACACCCCCTCACCCTAGCAGCACCCAGCGTGCACGGCTCTTCCGCTTTGGTGGTTTCAGCTTGTGCCTCCCTCCTCTTCGGAGCTCTCTGAGCTAGTGGGGTCTGACACACGGGCCTTCTTGGCCTGCAGCACTGCACCTCGCTCTGCCTTCTGCTTCTGCCCAACCCCCAAGGTTCTGCAGGACAAGGGTTTCTGGCTATACCAACCAGACACAAGGACAACTCCAGGAGATTTGAAAAGAAAGACCTTCCCACATCTTCCCACTCCTTCAAAGGTAATACGCACAAAGAGAATTTGAACAGTGATAAAGACACAGTGTAGATAGAATTTTGCATTTTCACTCATTTCATAATGTGGTTTTACAGTTGTCTCTTGGTCTTCAAGATAATCAGGAAGGTCAGTAACATAATAACAATAGTTAACAGGTGCAGGCACTTCACAGATCCATCCAGGCTCCTCCCTCCTCCAGGACTTGTGGCACCTGCAGTGCCCTCTTCCTAGAAGACTCTTCCCAGGTCCTCCTTGTCCTTCAGGCCTCAGTCCCAGCGCAGCCTCCTCAGAGAGGCCCTCCCTGATCACCCTCCTCCCCAAGGTATCCTCTGCCCTGCCATCCTGTTTCATTTTCTTCGGAGCACTTGAGAATCTCCTGTTATTTTACACACTTCCTCCCTAGTGCCCCCACTACACAATCAGGCCCAGGGAAGGGAAGGTTGGAGGGAACCTTTTCCAGCCCACCCAGTATCTTTAGCGGATAACACACCTCTTAAAAAAAATAATAATAATTCAGCATAGACTATGGACAGTTCAGGAGTTCTCAGAAGTGGCTTCAATTTTAATTCCTACTATTAACAATAAATAAAATAACAGTTATCATTTAAAATGTGTGCATTTGCAAGCCTCCTAGCTCATGCAGAATGGTCATTGGAGATCGGATAGGCGTGATTGCGACTCATTCACTCAGTGCTTTGTCCTTCAGCTGAACACTCTGGCCACTGTAATGATTCTGACTGTTTCAAAGCCTAAAATTACTTTTATTTGTTACTGTAAGTGTATATGTAGATTTATAGTGAATCATAAATTAAAGGACCAGTATGTTGAAAAACAAGTGTATCTTAACTGACAAGTGAGCTCTTATGTGCAAGAAGCGTCCTGTTCTCCAGTTTTGTTTGTGTAGTTAATTTACATGGATTCCATGACTCAGCCCTGCTGGGTTGGGGAGAAATCTGACCTTAGTCATGACTGGGCTTCCTTGCGCATCTCCACCACTTGCACTTGCAGGTCCCAGGTTTCACACAAAGCGCAGCAGCTGAGGAGGCCTCTGCAGTCTTCCGTTCTCACTAGTTCTTCTGAGGAGCTTATGTACTGAGCCTTCCAATTAGCCTGTAAATATCTACTGGCTTTGCTTCTGCTGCCATGCTGGGGGTACCAACACTCTGCAGGGTTGTGAAACCTTGAGGTCTGGACTCCAGCTTTCACAGGTGCACAAGAAAGATACTCCCTCATGGGGCCTCCTGAATTTCCTCTAATGCTGCCGTTCAGTGTCCTGTGGCCTTGTTCCTCTCTAACATCTTGAGATCCTTGGGCTCTCATGCTACAGAGAAGGAAAACCTTAAAACACGTTGCCTTCGAATGGTTCTGGCTTTTTTTTAACAAACCTTATACGAGGTAATAGCAAGATACTTCTCTGAATTTCAACCTCCTATTTAGAAAAAAAGGAAAGTATGATTTGTAGTAACTCCATCAAAGAGGCTAGAGGGTGACCAAATGAATGATCAGATAGAAAAACACAGTCAAACTCAGATGTGCCAGGCAAGTACACGTTGCTGTGGGTGTTGTCATCTTTTTTATTGTACCTCGATTCCTTCTGCAAACTCATGATTCCTCCTTGTATTCTCTGTAATGCAAACCCTCTGGGAACCCAGGTCCAGTAGCCGCTCACCTTAATAAGACTTAGAAGAGTCTGTGCTCCAGTCAACGAAAGTATTAAAGCTGGGAGGAATTTCAGTGTATTCTTTTGACATGTATAATTCAATGTTTAACAAGGGAAGATATTGAGGCCTGTAGATTCCAAGTTACTTTGTCATACCTTTCATATTAGAACATTAACAATGGTAGTTTCGATTTTTATAAAAAAGATTTATTACATGTTATATATACATTCACAAGTATGCTGTTTCTAACATATATTTGCTTTTTGTTTCCCACTTGTGAACTAATATGCCAAAAAGAAGGTTAAGAAAGGACCTGTGTCCAAGTTCCAGATCTGACCCAGTGATTGTTCGCCCTGTGACTGGTTACTGGGTGTGCCTGCTCCAGTAGCAAGAGGGGTGTCTGCTATCTCGGTGGGTTTTTAGAGTTTAATCCTAAAGCCCCAGCTAATTTACATTTGTCTGAGATATCCCTGATGTTTGTACTTTTTGCAAACATCAAAGGTTTCAACCAAAGTAGCCAAATACAAGTCAAAAAAATCTATTCATCACTGATAGAAAATTTTGGTTGATAATTCATAATCACAGATGATATATAATCACTATATCTAAATATAATCAACCATAGAATCAAAGAAAAGACTTAAGATCTAAGATAGAAACTAAGTCTATCATTTTACAGAAACATAAAATGAAGCCAAAAAATATTATTTTGCCCCAAAGAAGTTTGAGATTGTGGTAGAATACCACCCTGATCTACTAACGCATCATGCAGTCTAGTTTTTATTTCACAGGCTACTGATTTGAAAAACAGCAAGCCTGCTCTGGAAAATGCACTTTCATAATCGATGTTGGCTTTGCAGAGAGTAGTTAACAGGCTGCTAAATATTTCCTCCTCTAATATATATTGTCAGAGTGATAAAACATTTGAGAGCACTGAGCAAAATCTGATTGGTGAATGCTCTAAGGCAGAGTTTCTCATTTTAATTCTCATTACCCCTCAACCTTAACCCTATTTCTCAGAAAACTAGTCAAATTGCTTTTAAATTTACATCTTCAAGATTATGCTAATTTAGGTATCTATTTTATGTATATCACACGTTTTTAATATCAGAAATTAAAAAGAAAGTTCAGATTTTTATCATCTCCCATATTTCAGAAAAACAAGATTATTATATCAAGTGACTTAAATTCCATGGATGAAAATCAGTTTTCTAGAGTATTATTTTATATTGTTTTCAATGAAATTTTCTATATCGCAATGCATGCTACAAAGAAAGACCTGCTCTTAGTAAAGTCACAAATAAAATATACAGTGGATTATTAAATAGTAAAAGAAGGAACCGTACACACAGGTACTGCATATGGGAAATAAGCCAACAAATAAAATGTCAGCCCAGCCAGCAGGCAACATGTAATAAAGACAAGTGTTGTTCACAAGCAGGAAAAGTCGTTTTGAATGCTGACAATTGTGTAAAAATGCAATAATGCAATAGCGTTTTTCCAAATAAGAAATAGATGTGGTTTGTCATGCTTTTTAGCTTTAAAGTTGTTTTTTAGCACATTGTAGGAATATAAATATATTTCAAAACTGAGGTTGACCATCCATCAAATATATTTTCTTATATGAAAGTATACACAAGAGCTTTTTTAGTAGTGGAAGAAAAGCATTACAGTCTAGATTTTACTTTATCCTAAGGAAAAGTAATCATTATTCAACCAGGAGTGACCCTGGCCAGATAGGTGGGTTGAATAGAGCTTTGCCAGATACGCCGAGGTTGTGAGTTCAATCCTGGTCAGGGCACATACAAGAATCAACCAATGAATGCATAAATAAGTGGAAAAAATCCATGTTTCTCTCTCTCTCTTTCCCTTCTCTCCTCTTTCTCTAAAATCAATCAATAAAAACATAAATAAACCAGGAGAGTGAATGATGCTTGTTTTGTTGTATTATTAAATTTGTAAAGTGAAATTAAATAACATTTGTAATAATAAACTCTTCGTATGAAAGGTTTTGAGATAATAAGCTTATTTTATGTTATGAGGAAAATGACACACATGATCAAGATACAAATAACTCCTAATACTAATAACTACTGAAGTATCATGCTACACCTGTCTTTTAAAATTATTTTTTCTTCCTTCATTATAGTCTTGTAAATATACACTTATGCCTATTCATTTCAAAATTTTTTAAATATGTTTTTATTGATTTCAGAGAAGGGAGAAGGAGGGAGAGAGAGAAACATCAATGATGAGAGTCATTGATCGGCTGCCTCCTACACGCCTCCTACTGGGATCTAGCCTGCAACCCGGGCATGTCCCCTGACAGGGAATATAACCATGTCCTCCCAGTTCATGGGGCGACACTCAACCACTGAACAACACCAGCCAGACTATGTCTATTTATTTATTTATTTATTCATTATTATTTTCAATCCTCACTCAAGGATATTTTTTCCATTGCTTTTCAGAGAGAGTGGAAGAGACAGAGAGAGAGAGAAGCATCATTGTGAAAGAGATTGGTTGCCTCTTGTATGAGCCTGCAGCCAAGGTACATGTCCTTGACTGGAACTGAACTCAGGACCCTTCAGTCCACAGGCCCACACTCCAACCAATGAGCCAAACAGGCCAGGGCTGCCTATTCATTTTAAATGGTTTATATGATACACCATTAATACCACCATTATTTGCAAAAGTCATATTATTTTATATGCAGTAAAGCCTAATTAGCAGGATAAGTGCATGACAATTGTTATCAACCAAAGATTAATTTTTTACATTTTCTTATATAATTAAAATAAAATAATACAAATATTATAAAATATTAAAAATACATGAAGGTATTTATAACTAGAGGCATACTTAAATTACACAAATGCCAGAATATAGGCATGACTGGTTTAAGCTACTAGCAACATTAATATGAGAAAATTAAATGTAGTGCCCAATGATATAATTTTTAAAAAAAGAAGGTAAAAATTAACATTCAAATACTTGGATAAGAAATCTTACTTCTGAAACCAGTGAGAACTGTTATTTTGATCCTTATCTGACCCAGAGAGCTTAAATTCTGTTCATTAAATAGCAGCAAATGACACATTCCATTAGCTCTCTGACACCAAGGAGATTATACTGAGTTGGGGAGTTGAGATCTACTACTAAATAATATGCAGGAGTTAAATAATAGTAAAAGCATTGCAACAAGTACACGAATAACTA
The DNA here is from genome assembly GCF_964146895.1 of Miniopterus schreibersii. NCBI lineage: Eukaryota > Metazoa > Chordata > Mammalia > Chiroptera > Miniopteridae > Miniopterus > Miniopterus schreibersii. The sequence continues at coordinate 60,212,684 of NC_138106.1, read as the reverse complement.
CTAAATCAGGTTTCTGAGTTCATAAGTGGGGCCACCACGTGGGGAGTCTGTGTGGAGTCTTTGTGGAGTCTTGGTGGACTTAACCAGGGGCATGAAGCATGGAAAGGCTGGAATAGGAAGGAAGGATAGGAAATGCAAAGATAACAATGGGGAAACCAGTGAAATATCAAGTGGCTTTGCTTCTAACCACTGATGACAGTGATTAGAGAACAATGGGGGAGAAATGGTTAAAAGATGATTTGGGCAGGAATGAGATTGATTTCTGATCAGTGCCTGATCACTAAATATTTGATGAATTGAAATGATGACAATTTTACCCTAAACCTGCCTTCTATACTCAAGTAGAAAATGAAGCCAGAGATCAAAACATTTTTCATGTTTTTCCTTCTTAGTGGGGTTAAATTATTGAAGGGCTACAGGATACAGCAGCGATTCCTAGCTACGGCAATCAAGTGTCCCCCTAGGGAACAGCACACGGACTCACTTTTCTTTTTCATTATTCAAGAGGTTACAAATCCCAGCACCACCTGCATTATTAGAAAGAGATTATATTTTCCTTTGTGCCAGGTGACCAGAATAGCTTTCTCATTTTAATTTATGGTCCGTTTTTCTCTTTCAATACTTGGTCCCCACTGCACCCAAGTCCTAGCTCCCTGAGCTCAAAGACTATCTTTAAAGTGAAACACAAGTGACATGTTAATGATTAGTAACAACACAAAGCAGGGGGTTAATGACCGTAGCTGAAATTATGGACTTCATTTCCATCAGCTCAGCAGAGTCTGAAACAACCCAAGAAAGCTCAGGAAAGATGTCCTGCTAATGCAGCTGCTCCCAAACATGAGGGCAGCTCAGCATTAACTGTTAGTCAATGATCCATAGCTCTCATGGGGACGCACCATTCTTCAGTTTATTGGGATGAGCTGCTCCCTACGGACTTAAGATGGCTCCCTATTACTCTGATACCATCTGGGTGCCTGATAACCAGTTAGGTTTTCAAGATGCTTGGAAGATAATGGAGGCCAGAGTCAAGTAAAGATTTTTATTTGTATTTGTAAGGTGGTTACAGCCTGCTTCAGAAATGAGATGAGGGTGATGGAGGAAATAATGGTGCATTTCCATCCGCTCTCTTCTCTAGCCTTCCTCAGAAATATTTTATTTCTAATGGAATATTGATCATGTTACTCCCTGTCTTAAAACTATCCAATGACTTACTAGCTCTTAAGATAAAGACTAATTTTGTTAATGTGTTCTATTGTCTCCTGCCTGGTCTGTCCCAGGCTGACCTCCCTAGTATTGACTCACAGAGAGATGTCCCTTTCTGTTCTCTGTACTTCAGTCAGAGTAGCCTTCTTTTAGCAGCTCCAATGTACCTTGCTGGGTCTTGCCACAGGGCCATTGCACTTACTGCTCCACCTTTATGAAATGTTTTTCCTCTTTCTTCATTATCTTAGCTCATATTTATCCCCTGGGAAGCTATGCCTTTCCTCCCTGGTTAGATCAAATCAAATGCTTCCTTAAGATGCAATTAAAGCACCAGTAACTCACATTCAGTTGCATAATTATTTTTTTTAATATATGTTTTTATTGATTTCAGAGAGGATGGGAGAGGGAGAGAGAGATAGAAACATCAATGATGAGAGTCATTGATTGGCTGCCTCTTGCATGCACCTTACTAGGGATCAAACCCAAAAACCAGGCATATGAAAGGTGACCTTCTGGTTCATGGGTCAATGCTCAGCCACTGAACCACATGGGTTGGGCTGCATAATTATTTTTTGATTGTGTGACTGTCTCTGTCTCTAGATAGTAAACTCTATGAAATCAGGGAAAGCCTGTATTTCTCACCTTTGGATATCCAATCACCCAGCACATTGATAGGTAAATAGAAGACACTCATTACATATTTGTGAAATAAAAGCATATATAGGGGAAATAAAATTCTAGCAAATGAAAAAAGCTATACAAACATATTTGTATGTGTATATTCATACACATATAGTACTTTTGCAACTATAGAACTTGTAGAACACTTTGAAGGATATTAGAACATGAAAATGCGGCTCAAGACTATAAAAGGCCAACTGGTCTTTCAGAAAAGACAGGTAGAAGAACCAAGGAAGAAAAATTGAATAAAAGGAAGAAAAGTCATAGCAATTAAAACCAGTATCATTATTAAAAAATACTTCTATGTTGATCACAGAGCCTGCAATTGATACAAAATAAAATGATAAAGTCATAGATTATTAAATTACACTCTTATAGTTAAGCCTGTGAAATGGTAATATCATGAAACAAAGACAATATACTGCATGCTAGAAGAACATGTATAAAAGACTATGTTAGCCTTCTCTGATAGAAAAAAGTAAAATTATGGTTTTCTGACTCTCAATAAATGCAAGAATTATTTCTACTTAAAATTCATAAGTGTTCTTACAAGTAGATAAGCCACCAGTACTACAGGGGATGGTAATTCAAGGTTACGATCACAATCTTGGTCTTCTTTTTCCCAGAGAAAGACTCATGACAGCTGTGTGCTAGCTTACAGCAGGTATGTGCCGCATCTCAAACACCCTGTTTCACTTTCTTCCTAGTTATCAAGGACAAATTTAATTTGTGGACCCTGCCCTCTTCACCACTAAGCTGACAGGAAATAAAAGGGCCAATTTCAAATGGATTTTAGGCTTTCAGAAAAATGAAAGCATATAGGATATATTCCAAAAAGTTTGACCTCAGAACATTGCTTCACACTAACAATACTTAAAAATTTTAAATGTCAAATTATTTTCTGATTTTCACTCAATATAAATAGTTAACAGAATAGAAAAATCACCTTTATAACGTGTACTCTATATTATTATCAACTTTCTTTTCAGTACATAGTATGCATGCATGCATAGACATTTATATAAACATTAATAACAATTGAAATACTATTTGGGTTTCTTATGATGAATCTGAGTCATATTTATCAAATAAAAATAAATGTAAATGTTTCCACTCATAAGTTTTAATAAGGCTTAATTACTACCTATATCATATTATTGGGATATATATGTAGTTTGATTGTATGTAGAACACAGATTTTTTGCCCTAAAACAAATATATAAAGAAGTTATTGATTACAGCATTTTTAATTTTGAGAATTAATGAGTTTACTAGAATGGTAAGTCATAATTTAGAAACATGAAACATATATATGTGTGTGTGTATACACACACACACACACACACACACACACACACACATATATATATATATATATATATATATATATATATATATATATGCATACATATATTCAGCTATATACCTAGACTTCAGGCTGCTCAAGAGCAAACCCTTGTTTAATTTTTGGGTCACATCTCTGAGTAAAATAACTGATGTTAATAGCTGTAACAAACAACACCAAAACTTCAAAATAAAAACTGGTTTCTTGCCCACAAAAAATGCAATGCAGATGCTGTTGGATTGGCAGATGCTTCAGTGACATTACAGAGTGGGTCTCCTTTAAGTTGTGACTTAGGGATCCAAGTCTCCATGCTATCACCTTTAAGGGACCTCTCAGATTGCTACAGAAAGAGAAGAGAGAATGAAGAGCTGTGTGTGGGTACATGGGAGATTTTTATGGACCATATCTGGAAGTGGCATATAACACACTTCCCCAGCCAGTATTTAGTCACAGAGCTCCACCCAAATGCAAGGAGCTTGGAAAATGTAATTTAGCTCTGTGCCCAGACCCTAAAAAAAAAGGCAAAAAAATCTGATTAGCAGTCTTGGAAATTTAAGTCTCTAAAATACTTAACAAAGTAACAGCACAGTGATTATTTGACTTATATCTACCAAGGCTGATGATGTAAAAATGCAAGAGAATTTTGTTTCTTCTACCTTCTTAAATAAAATTAAAAAAAACACACAATATATTCAGGGACAGAGTGAATGCCAAGCTGTGTAGTACAAACCACTAGAGATTTAGATAGCACTCAATATTCAGTTATATGTTTATTATTATTATCATTATTATTATTTGGTAACACAGTTAATAGGTTAAGTGGAAATGTGAACTTGAGAGATTTTTGTGGTTAGATGTCAGCAAAGTTTTCTAAAGGAGCAAGAACTTATGTGGGGCTCATGAAGAGTGGCTAAGGCACGGGTGTTGATGGTGGGTGGTTGGGTAGGGTAGAACAGAAGAGATGGGTGGAGTGTAATCAACAAAAGCCTTGATATGTGGATCTGATGAACTGATTTGGTTGGTTTATAAAGTTATTAGAAATAATATAAAATATCACTAAACAAGCCAATATGGGTAAGAAAGGAGAGGTCAGAAGTTAAGGGAAAACTTTAAATCAGAAAAAAAAGGGTTTAAATTCATTGCAGGAGTTACAGTGAGACAAAAGGAAATGTGCATATATTTCAGAAAAACTTTTTTAACATAAATATTATGAGAATTGACTGAAGAATTGATGAAGAATACCTGTCATCAGTTTTTATTAGTCAAAAACATCTGATCGTAATTTAGTATTTTATTTAGTGATATAAACACAAAAGCACTCATTTTTTGAAAAGGGGAAAATTACCAAAGGTTTTAAAAAAAAGGCATTAAAAAGACCTTATACTTAATGAGAGGACAAAAAGGAAAAACAAATGCAATTTTCTCAAAATTAACCTACAAGGTCAATATGCATACAACAGATATCACAACTAGATTTTTCACGGACTATGACAAACTGCATTGGAATTCATCGGGAAAAATAAGCTTTCAAAAATAGCTAATACAATTCTGAAAAAGGCAAGGAGGGGAGTTGGCCCTATCATGTTTCAAAAATTATTATTAAATGAAAGGAATATAACCATTTCACCATAACCATTTTGTTTTTATAAAAGAAACTATATTAAAATCATTATTTATTTTCCTGCGGTGGATTTTCAGTATAATTGAAGCACGGTGGAGGCAGGGGGAGGGAAGAGGGTGACAGATCTCCGCACAACCCCTGTGGTGACACACGATGGCGAGTCACCGGGTATTTTGCTTCATTTCAAACGCCTGAGCTCTCAAACAAGCACGCTGTTGGCTTAGGGCCCTGTCTGGGGCCCATCCCTATGCTTGCCTGCGTCTTCTAAGAACTTGAGGGTGCTGAGGGAATAGGAGATATTTACTCAGAAAGCCCCCAATCCAGACCATAGGTAAACTGGTTCCTGTATTTCTTAGGTGTAGATGTAATTTCCTGGCGCAGCCCGAGGAGATGGGCAGCTTTTCTTTCTGTCAGCCCCTGTGGTCTCTGGATAAATCAAGAAACGTTTACATTTTGAAAACAAAGTCCTCAGTCCGCATATATCAAGGACAACAACAACAACAAGAGAATTGACTTACCTAGTTTTGAAGAAACCATAAAGATTAGTATTCCCATAATATATGACATGTATTACACTGCTTATTTCCCAAATATAATGAACCTTTTGAGGCCAGTTCAATTGCTTTCTGGATAAAGAGATTGTTTTAGTGTCGTCACTGCCAGCATCCTGGACCAGTTGCTTCCTCTGCAACCGGCTGCAATTGTGCTACTCCCATCTGATCCCTGCATCGTTATCACCCTAGGTTAGGTCCCCAGTGGGGTCTAGTGGCAAAAGGGAAAGGAAGTCACTGTCTCAGCATCTTTCCACGCTCCATCTCCATCTTTTCACCACTTTGCCTTGCGGATACAGGACACCATGGGGGCACTGAAACTCCCCCATTTCCTCACCACCTTCACACTGACTTGTTCTTCTTGAAGAAAATGCCCCAAGGATCTCATTATGGGTTTTCTCTGAGTTGAAGAGTTTCAGTTTGGTTCTTTGTGTACCATAGATATATGACTGAAGTGAAAAAATATAGAGAGGAGTTAAAAGTCACACAGGAGACCTTTCTACTTTGGTTTGCATTTTCCCCCTAGCAATATAACAAAAAACACACAAAGCAGCAAAATTAAGAAAACCTCTAAAAAATATTCTTTCTCTCTCTTTTTCTCTCTTCTTTTGTGTAAGAAAAGTCAGGAAAAGGCTTATGAAATTGTGTTCTGTCCATAGGTATTCAGGAAGAAGAAAACCTCTCATTGGAAGCAACATGTGGAGGCAGAGGTATCTGCCTGTCTTATCCTGGGCCAGTTTTGATATATACACATTTCAAACTTAATATAGCCAATAAGGAACTCTTGATTTACCAAACCGCAATAGCTTTTATTCCCATCATCCCGAATCATTAAGTAGTATCAACATCTACCCAGTTGAAAATTGTTAAAACCAAAATTACAGGTATTCTTTTTTCTTCTCCTTAAAGCAAAAAAAAAAAAATTATAAGAAGTAGCAAACTTTTGGAAGAGACATTAAAGAACAGAAGACTGGTAAACATCCATTTCATAAAGATAGTAGCTGTAGCAATATTCTTTTATCATAAAATTCTCAAAGAAAACCCTATTTTCAGAATAACATACTGTATTAGTTTCTCATTGCTGCTGTAACAAATTACTTCACACTCAATATCTTAAAACAACATTAATTCAGTATCTTAAAGCCTAAAGTCAAAAGTCCACAATGGGTCATACTGGTCTATGATCAAGGAATTTGCAGAGCTACATCTGTTTCCTTGCTTTTTCCAACTTCTAAAGGCTGCTTGCATTCCTGGCTTACAGTCTCTTCTTCCATTTCAAAGCCATCAGTATAGCGTCTTCAACTCTCTCTCTGACTGTACTTTGCTTGTCACATTACCTTCTCTCTCTTTACACTCTTGTCTCCCTCTTATAAGGACCCTTGTGAATACATTGGACCACTCAGATAATCTACCACAAAATCTGTAATTTAATTACATCTACAAAATCTCTTTTCCAGGTAAGGTAACATATTTATAGGCTTTAGGGCTAAGGATATGGATATATTTAGAGGGGTCATTATTCCACCTACCACACATGCTTTAAAACTCTATGAAGATCCCCCCACCAAAAAAATTTTTTTTGGCAAAATTTAATATCTGAAAAAGGGGAAAAAAAAATAAGAAATTCACACTTTAGTGAATTATCTATTAAAATTATGGAGTCTCAGAAATGCTTGCTTGTAAATCTGAATGAATCTATTAGTTTTTATGGAATGTTTTTTTAGTAATTCTCAATTTTATAAATGTTTTTTCTATAATAATTTATAATGTAACTACTTCTATGTGAAGGTACAACAGTGTGCACTGAAATAAAAATGAAGTCCTAACTGACTCTCAATTCCACAAAACTCTCTCAGGAAACAACTTTAACAAACTCAAGGGAAAGTAGTCAAGATAAAATAGGTCTGTCCCCATACATCCCACACAAAAAATGCAACTACCATAAATTATGAATATTTACATTTCAGCAACATATGGGCTTGAGAACACCAACTTCATTTCCAGTAAAATTTATTTAGTTGCCGCTATAAGTCAAGAGTAATATCGGGTACTCAAAATATGATGTGTGGAGTGGGCACAATTAATTGGTCTGGCATGGAATCATTTATTTTTTGAAGCTTTATAAATAAATTGGATCCCTTTCAGGTCCTCATATCTAAGCCTCTCTTCACTCCCAGAAATAGGAGTAGCGCCCCTCACACTAAATCCCTGGTGACTGACACAAATCATAAAACCCAGGATTTTGGGTGGCCGCAGCATCTGAAGCAGCCTGCCACAAAGGCCAGATGGGAACCAACTAGGAGTTGGTTTTACTCTCCCCCTTCGCCTCCTACAAGCTGTCTATCAACATTCTGTCTCCAAAACATATTGAGATCCTGAGTCCATTTACTTTCATTTCCACTTTTACTTTCCCAGTGAAAAATCATCATTTTTCCTGTCATGGATGACTGAAAAAGCCTCTTACTGGTCACCCTACTTCCATTTTTGCCTTTTTAAAATTCATTCTTTACACTGCACTCAGACTGAGCCCTTCAAAAAGCAAATCAAACACAAAACTGTAAAACTCCCAGAAAACAACATAGGAGAAAATCTAGATGACCGTGGGTATGGCAATGACTTTTCAGATACATCACCAAAGGCATGACACATGAAAGAAATTATTGAAAACCTGGACTTCATTAAAATTAAAATGTTCTGCTCTGTAAAAGACACTGTCAAGAGAATGAGAAAACAAGCCATAGACTGGGGGGAGAAAGCAAACATTTGCAAAAGACATAAGACATATCTGATAAGGACTGTTGCTGAAATTATATACAGAACTCTTAAAATTCAGCAATAGAAAAATAAAAAAACTTGATTAAAAAATAGACAAAGACCTGAACAGACACCTCACTAAAGAAAATATACAGATGGAAAATAAATATATAATAAAAATGCTTAGATATTGAAAAAAATCATATGTCATTAGGGAATTGCAAATTAAAACAATAAAATAATTTTACACACCTATTTGAATGTCCAAAATGCAAAATACTAATAACACCAAATGCTGGTAAGGATGTAAAGAAATGGAAACTCTCATTTATTGCTGGTGGGAATGCAAAATGTATAGCTACTTTGGGATACACTTTGGCAGTTTCTTACAAAACTAAACATAACTCTTACCATACAATTCAGCAATTATGCTCCTTGATATTTACCTCAATAAGTTGAAAGCATTATGTCCACACAAAAGCATGCTCACAAATGTTTATAGAAGCTTTATTCATAATTGCCAAAACTTGGAAGCAACTGAGAGGTCCTTCAGTAGATGAATGGGTAGATAAACTTTGGTAGACAGGCACTAGACTATTATTCAGTGCTAAAAAGAAATGAGCTATTAAGCCATGAAAAGACATGGAAGAAATATAAATGCATGTTACTAAGTGAAAGAAGCCAAACTGTGTACATCTATGTGTGGCCAATTTAAGGAATATTGTCTTCATTACTTTTATAAGTGTAAATCTATTTTCATATATATAATCTTCACAGACTTTTATATTTTATTTTTTCTCCTTGCTTTGAAATTTTTTTTTTTTCGTTTTACTCTTTGACCTTCTTACTTTTCTTACTTTCTCCCAGACATTTGCCTGTGCTTCCTCTCTGCTCCAGGATGACATTTCTCATTTCTGTGCCTCATGTCTTTCTCATCAGAGATAGCTTCAAATCCTGACAATTTATTTGTCTTTAAAATTTTATTTATTTAACACATTTATTATTCTATGAAGGGTCATTTGAGTTGCCCAGACATTTTTAAGCTTTGTCATGGTATTAGAGTTAATAACACATTATTCTGTTTTCTTTAATTCTCCCCTTTGGGTTAATAAAAGCTGGTTTTCTACCTGTTATACACACTGGTCAGTGTGGAGGAGATGAAAAATGTGCTTAAGAATCCCATGACTTTCTCTGAGAGAAAGTATAAATAACCTAATCCAGTGTTTCTCAATCTTTTCTTCATTGTTGTTCCCCTAAGGGGCTCTTTTAGACATTCTTTCTTATTTGCCTCCCCCAACCCCATGAAGTTTTAATACCTCATGTATACTGTACATCTGTTTATATATTTATGTATATCTGTGCTTTATACAAAAAGAGAGTGAGACTTATTTCACCCCACATGGACAATATCTCTCCAGCTGATAATGCATGAAGTCCTAAGCCATTCTTCCTGCAATTCCTTCCTGTGGTTCGATCACAGTGAACTGGATTACTCTCATCAAGACTCAAAGAGCATGAGGCCCATGAAATAAAATTACCCTGAAGAGAAGCTGATTAAATGGTGGCTCTTACTCTGCAAGGGGACCACAATCTCATCAGCCTGTGACTAAAGCTTAAGATTTCCTTGGACATAGCCAAGCTGCCACAAAGGTTATGCTATTGAAAACCATGCTTGACTATGTGCATGCTGAGCTTTGGGGCACAAGCTTAGGACTATAGTTAGCAAGAGCCAAGATCCAGCAAAGACATCTCAAAAGAACAATAGACAAGCACAGATAAAGCCACCAGCTCAGTGAAGACAGGGATTGTTTTGTTTCTTTCTCTCCTTTATTCAGGAACAGATACCTAACGTGTGGAGCCCAGTGCAAAAGGAAAATATGGGATCCCTTGTTAAAATATTATTAAGAATTTCAAGATAGTGAAAGCAGAGCACTAAGCCAAGCTCAGGGCCTTCTGAACTATGGGGCCATGTGCATCTGCACTTGAACCTACCATTGGCTCTATCTCCAACTTGTAGAATAGCATCTGGCATATTGTTACACTTTAATAGAATTTGACGATTGTGTTAGTCAGGGTTCTCCAGGTAAATAGAATCAATAGGATAAATAGAGATTATTATGAGAAATTGACTCACTTGATTATGGAGGCTGAGAAGTCCCATGTTCTGCTATCTGCAAACTGGAAATTCAGGAAAGCTGAGGGTGTATTTCCAGTCCCAACCTGAAGGCCTGAGAACCAGGAGAGCCAATGGTAAAATCCTGGTCTGGGTTTGAAGGCCAGAGATCCAGGAGTGCCAATGTCTGAGGGCAGAAGAAGAGATGATGTCCCAGCAAAAATTGATCCTTTCTCTTTCATTTTTTGTTTTGTTTAATTCAGGCCCTCAACAGGTTTGCTGATGCCTACCCACACTGGCCAGGGTGATCTTCTATACTCAGTCTACCAATTCAAATGCTAATCTCTTCCAGAAACAACCTCACAGATACACCTAGAAATGTTTTATCAATTATCTAGGCCCAGTCAAGTTGGCAAATAAAATTAACAATGAATAAATGAAATTATGGAGCAAGGCTGGGCCTAGGACAAGGCAAGAGAGACACTTAAGTTACCAAATTTGAGGAGGCATTTACTCTTGGGTAATGCAAGAGCTGATCTTGCACCTGCATGGCCCTGAGAGCAGTGCACAATCTCCCAAGAGTACCCTACATGGTTCAGTGTTCTGCTATCGCTGCCTTGCAATTCTTAATCATTTTTAACAAGTGCCCCACATTTTTACTTTGTGCTGGGCCCCACAAATTATGCAGCAGGTCTTGCCTGAGAGTGAAAACTTCCTTAAGAGCGAAACAGCTAAGTCACAAAATTTAAAAGTGCTCACTTTGTCTTGTGCAAGTGCTCACCCTGTACTTGCAGCAAGCTGAGAACAGTGTCTCCTGATAGTCTGTACCATAAGCACCTCATTTGCCTCACCCTCGTCTGGTCTACAGTGAAAGACAAGTTTTCAATAAGCATTTCCAATGTTGCAGAGAATTGGAAAAGGGCTGATGTTAGGACTGTTTCAGTTCTCCATGTCTTTGAAACATGTGGTAGTGATCATGATGGCAGGAACATGGAGTCTCAAAAGATGTTGCTACCAAAGGATGGATGGGGACTTGAGAGATTAATCTGAAAAATGGAAAAGGCATATTTCCACTTCCATGTTCATTATACCACAAATCCCAGAAATCTCCTGGGAATACTGTGATGTGGAGACTGCAAATGAGGACTTACTGTCAAGAGCCTTGTCTATTCTGGGCTTTCTCATAGTTTATTCATGACACTGAGCACTTGCCTAGAGTTAGTCCCTGATGCTGGGACCACTCAGGCCCTGCCCAGGCTTCCCAGGTTCCCAGATTTATTATTCATCACTTTGAAAGCTGAATCATTACTGTAGGTCTTTTAATATCCTTATCAGAGCCAGCCTGAGAGAAAGATAGATAGATGATAGATAGATGATAGATAGATGATAGATAGACAGATGAGAGATAGATGATGATAGATAGATAGATGATAGATGATAGATAGATGATAGATAGATGATAGTTGATAGATAGATAGATAGATAGATGAGAGATAGATGATGATAGATAGATGATAGATGATAGATAGATGATAGATGATGATAGATAGATAGATAGATAGATAGATAGATGATAGATAGATGATAGATAGATAGACAGATAGATGATAGATGATAGATAGATAGATGATAGATAGATAGATGATAGATAGATGATAGATAGATGATATAGATAGATGATAGATAGATAGATGATAGATAGAAAGATAGATAGATAGATAGATAGATAGATAGATAGATAGATAGATAGATAGATAGATATAGATAGATGATAGATAGATAGATAGATAGATATAGATAGATGATAGATAGATCTCCCCTCTTATTTCCATCCTTCGTTCTAGGATCATAAGGGTGACTATCTTACCTCTAGAGTGGTATCAATGTATTAGTCATAAGAGTGTCTCTAAAAAAGGCTCACATCATGGATTCTTACTTTTTAAAAAGTCAGGAGTATTAGTCTATACCATCAACATTACAAGTGTTCAAAAGATATACACCTTCCTGAAACACCAACTTTTAGAATTCTCTCTAAAAACAGTAGTTTAATAAACTGAATTGATTTGGTACTTTAACATTTATTTTCACATAAATAAAAATATTTTATTTATGTTTGTTAGTAGAAAGAGCAACCATGTCTTTGCTTTTATTTTACTGTTTTACTTCTACATTAGAAACTTTCATGTTTCATTCATGATCAGAGCATAACATAGTGTAGCCAAAGCACAATTTGGAATGAAAAGTTGGAAAATACATGTGGAAAATTCAAGGCAAATGATAGTGCCATGGTTTTATTAGGTTTATTGGGTTGCAGGGAATGAGACTGCACACTACCTCATGTAATGAGGCTTTATTGTGGGATATATAATCTTGAAAAAACCTGAATAACAAGGCCATACCTTTTTAATGGAGATTGGAACCAGAAGGTTCTTTAGAATTCAAGACCGCTCCAGGGACCAGAGCCATGGGAATTAATGGATATTTATTCTAATTGCCTGCCATTAGAGCAACCCGGCTATGCTCTGTGAGTCAGCTTCTGTCTGTTTCTTAAATTCTCTCCCAACTTGCTTTTTACCTTCCACTCCCAGGGTCATGAATTGGCAGAGGAGAGAAGAAGAATTCTAGAAGACAATTCTTTGTTAAAACAGCACATGGCTGTTTTTGTTTGTTGGTTTTTCTTAAAAACGGAATTTGAATGTTGTCAAGGCAGTATTTGCATTTAATACAGTGACTTATATGTTGTGAAATACAGTAAACGTTAGCAGCTATTATTATCTAATGTGAAAGTTGAGCATCACAAAAAGGTCAGTCAGATCAGTCAGATCTCTCTGAAACAATTCTTGACCATTTAAGCAGTAGGAATTTACTTTCATCTTACTTCTTAGTGGAATATTTAAAACTTGCTAAGTTTTTCTTAGTCTACTAGTATTTTCCCTGATTTCTCTCATTCCATCCTGCCCCATAATTACCATCTCTATTCATGCTTGAATTTTCCAATAATTTAAAAAAAAACCCTCAATTTTTTAGTATTTTGAAAAACTCTGATATCCTCTCTGAGCACTCACATTGTAAAAGCTTAATAACTAAATTCTAGCAGAAGTCTTTAAAAGTACAAATTGTATCTAATTGTCTTCATAACAAGAATGTTCTGAACATGGTTTGGGCCTTTATCCGCGATGCCAAGTCATTGCCAGAGGCATCACTGATTGTGCTGTGTTTTAACAAGGTGCTATTTTATTACTTTGCAGCCTTGTAGGGCCTTAATAATACTGCAGACATTACATCAAATTTTCCTAGTTCAGATAGGTATTTTTTTCTGTCTACTCTTTTGCTTGCCCGTTGTTAATGTATTTTCTGTTTTTAGTCTTATGTCCATTTTAACATAGGGAAGATCTGATATTAGCCAAGAGAATGTGGCTTTCTTCATTTATTGCATGCTGCATCCCATCAGTCTCTTTAAAGTACCTGGGCTTTGTGATAGACATTTTTTTGTTTTGCTACTTAGGTGTTATTATTTTTTTGTATTTTTCCCCCCTCTTTTGTACTTACGTCTTTGAGCTAAAGCAGTGAGCGGGACTATCCTTAATCATGGAACTGGGAGGGTTACTATGTGCATTATGTAATTTAAAGACCATCGCAAAGCTCTTTAGGCCCTGGCAGCTGTCAGTGGGAGCAGGGGTGGCTCCACAGCTAGGCCGTGGCTTCTCCTACTGACTGTAAACAGTTCACAGAACACCAGCATTAGACCAGACTCCTCTGTGACTAGGATGGAGCAGGATGGAGCCAGGACCACTTTATAACCATGTCTGAACACAGATAAAACAAACAGAAAAAACAAACCAAAAAAGAAGAAAAGCTATTTTGATTCCTCAATACTTTCTCATCCACCTACCAAGGGGCTAGAAATTGTGACATTGTTTTGACCCTTTTAGGTTTAGAATGGCAAAAAGAATAGAGCACGTATAGTCATTCTAATAGGTGTCTCTGAATCAAACATATTATACCTTCTTTTTACTTTTCTTCATGTTGTTGGTTTTAAAAAATGAAATGGGAAAAATGACTACTGGGTGCCTTTACAATGCAATGTTGACCATTAGCTAAGGAACCCTTCTGAGGTTATCTAATTCTATAAGGCTACGTGCTGTTCATTGTCTTTGACTATTTCCCAATATTCTGGAGATAATTTGTGAAGAGATCATGGTGATGCAAATAGTTCATAGAAATGCAAATGAATTTTGGATGATGGAGATGAAATTGACTTCTAGCCTGTTGAAGACAACAATTTTGTTTGTTTTTGTTTGTTTGTTTTTTTAAATATATCTTTATTGATTTCAGACAGAGGAAGGGAGAGGGAGAGAGAGAGATAGAAACATCAATGATGAGAGAGTCATTGATCGGCTGCAGCCCACAACCCGGGCATGTGCCCTGACCGGGAATCGAACCCTGATCGCCTGGATCCTAGGTCGACGCTCAACTGCTGAGCCACGCCTGGCCGGGCAAGACAACAATTTTGTATCCATTAGCAAATTTGTCTCAGCATTCCTGAATATTCTTATATGTCCCCATTCTTTGATACACTTTTGAAATGTTTTTTATATCTTATGAATATCCTAAATAATGAATGAGATAAAAATTAGTTAAGTAAAATCTTTGACATATATCTCTTTTATATTTTATAAGAGTCATACTTTGACTTTTTAAAAAGTTAGCCTTTAACAATTTTACTTCACTCACCTGGAGTGGTGTCTTCCCTCTCTCCATTTCTATAATTTCCATTTATCCTTTAGCACAGCACTCAGTGCACATCCATGTAACAAAATTTTTCCTGATCTAGCAGGGTGATTGGCACATGGTCCTTACCTACAGATCACTGTGGCCTGAGGGCACCCCTATTGATCAAGGGAGCACTGTGACCTACAGAGCCCGTTGGGAATCTGTCTCTGCTCCTGTTTTCCCTTCTGCTCTCAAGCTTGTCACCCTAGTCTACGGCCTCTTCACTGTTCAGTGTTGCCACCTACATTGTGGGACTTCAGCTGTTGGCTACTGTCAGTGATAGAATCAACCAACTGGTAGGATCTCAGTTGGGGAATTAGCAATTCAAGGAACCACCTTGCCTCTGGTTGAGATGGCTGAGCTCTCTGGGAACGGAGAAGAGTGCACTGGGATCTGAGTATCACTGGTTAATCTGACAGCTGCCTCCTCACACCTCCAAACAGGCCCCTCCAGCTCAGGCTCATTTCTCTTGGCCTGGAGAGCACATTCAGATACTGCGGCGGACCCAATGCTGGACCACCACAGGGGATGGTCCACCCCAAGAAAACAGGGCAGGGCAGGGAAGGGCAGGATGAGGCAAGGGTATTCTCTCTTCTTAAATCACAGCTTACATAATATCTTCTACTTTTCCTCCAGGCCTCCAAAATATTTATATATGATTTAAAAATATATATATCTTTATTAATTTCAGAGAGAGAAAGGGAGAGGGAGAGAGAGTTAGAAACATCAGTGATGAGAGAGTCACCATTGATCTGCTGCCTCCTGCACACCCCCGATTGGGAATAGAGCCCACAACCAGGGAACATGCCCTGACCAGGAATCGAACCTCAGTCTCCTGGATCCTAGGTCAAGGCTCAACCACGGAGCCATGCTTGGCCAGGCTATTATATGACTTTTTACAGAAAAAGTTTGCTGATCCTTGCTATAGATTATTAAATTTTAATTTGTGACTCATCTTCTTAAAAGGATTTTAAAGGCCAGCAAAAAAGTATAATTGTCCACCATGCTCAGTAATTATTAGATGATGAGTTGTTTGCTTTCACAGATCCATACTCTTTAGAAACAGTCTTTTATTTTCCCCATTTAATGCCATTATAAGTTTACAACTTTAAAAAAGATATATATTTCAAAATAAGAGATAGCCATGCAGTATTATTACTTACATGTGAGATGTTTAAAGAAAGTTTTGAGACATTTAATTCTTTAAAATAAACTAATATTTGTATTTGACAGCAATGACAAAAAGGAGAAAGAAAAAAAAGAAAGAGAAAGAAGAAGAAAGAAAGAAAGAAAGAAAGAAAGAGAGAGAGAGAGAGAGAGAGAGAGAGAGAGAGAGAGAGAGAGAAAGAAAGAAAGAAAGAAAGAAAGAAAGAAAGAAAGAAAGAAAGAAAGAAAGAAAGAAAGAGAGAGAGAAAGAAAGAAAGAAAGAGAGAGAAAAAAGAAGGAAGGTAAGAAGGAAGGAAGAAAGGAAGGAAGGAAAGGAGGGAGGGAAGAGACTGCAGGTCACAAAGAAATTTTAAAAATAAAATAAAATTCTAAAGTAGGTCTCAACACTTGGGTATTAAATATTTCATAAGTTTTGAAAAAGAACAATTTCCTGTGTTCTAGAAGTTTCAAGATATTTTTATCAGTAAATTAGACATTGATCCCTTGCTTTCCTCATCTGCTCTTTGGCATAAGGCCTATGACTCAAGTATATCACATGTTGGGGATAGTCCTGAGACAACTACACTACAAAGTTATTTTCTCATTGACATCTGTGGGGTGATCTAAGGGCTTTGTCAGCCACTGCTCATATTTTAGTAATTCTTCTGGTCACTAAGCAGGCCCCTGCCTTTATTTTAAACAAATGACTCATGCTATAGTCTAAATTCTACTAATCAAATCATTCTGTATTCATGAGCTGTAAGGTCACTCATGCTCAGCGTATATACTGTGTATTTTTAGCATGTGATTGTTTTGTTTGAGAATTTTGGAACTGGGTGAGAAAGTCTCAGGGGAGAGGTATATTTGAATGAAAAAGCCTGGAAAACGGAATATCCCTGGATGACATATGATGAGTTTTTGAAATTAAACTTCCCTGCCAGATGGGTTCCAGGGATATCGATTGCTTGTTGGGTCCTAAATATCTGTAGGAAGGAGCTCCAAGGAGGTGTGCATGGTCATGTGAAAAGACACATTTTTAACAACTGTTAATTGTGAATATGTAGCTACATTCAGTGTGATTGTTGAGGAATAATTTTTACTGTTTAAATTATTACTGTTTTCAGACAATTTAAGGGATTTTCAAGAGAGTTTGTTTAACTATTTGGGTCATGATACCAAGGAAGCTGAACCAGTGAAATAGAGGTGTGTGTGTGTATATATATATATATATATATATATATATATATATATATATATATATATATATATATATGTATGTGTGTGTGTATGTGTGTGTATGTGTGTGTATGTGTGTGCATGGGGTGCCTCCCAAAAATGAATACACTTTAACAGCTGATTCTATTACATGTGACAATGAAATCCATTTTCATAAATGCTGCCTTTATAGTCATTCAAAGTGTGCATACATTTTGGGGGACACTGTGTATGAAAGACAGCGTTGCATGGGTAAAAACTCAGTGTCCCCAAAGGATAATACTTTAACCTCTGGTTCACATGCAGAAGGCTTGCTGTTTGCAAGGAAATAAGTGTGGGTGGTTCAGAGCTTTCTGTCACTGCTTCATCTTCATGTACAAAGGACTGAGCCTAAGATCCAAACTCTAATAACACTCGCCATAAAAAGCTTCTTCTAGTTTATATAGAAGGGACTCTAGAATGTTTCTGTTCTTTTAGAAAGAAATAAAAGAATCTATATGAACTTAGGACAAATTTTTCAACCTTTTATGACCACACAAGACTGGACAAATGAGCTCATAGTCCTTTAGGAAGTGAGAAGAGCATGAATGAAAAGCAAACCAACAGATGTGTTGTGCAACACTGTACATGGACACTTAGCAGGGAGGTGGAGAAGCCAATTTCTTAATACACCATTTTAGACAGAGCATTTCATGTAGACTTCGCCCCTTCTTTTTGTGTATGTGGGTAGAGGGAAATTAAGCAAAACTGAAAGAATAGTCTTTCCCTTTACTGTTTTTAAGAATGTATTTGGGAAAGTAAAACAAATTGTATTTATTTAAAAGCTGGATTAAATTTGTTTTTAAAAAATTTTATTTATTGATTTTAGAGAGAGAGGGAAGGAGAGAGAGAAACATTGATTTATTGTTTTACTTTATGCATTCATTGGTTGATTCTTATATGTGCCCTGACCAGATATAGAACCCACAACCTTAGTGTATTGGGATGATGCTCTAACCATCTGAACCAGGGCTGGGGATTAAATTTGGATATGCCAACCTGGAGTGGGTAAGAAGTAGGATTATTGATATTGGCCTGGCAGTCTTTTTTAAATTATAAATTTAAGGAGTGGCCAGTATCACCTTTCAATAGTTTCTAAAAGAACCAGACCTCTTGAGGAGGAAAAAGAACTGTGTCAAACCTAAAATACATTCTGCCATGTTTGTTTGAATTTGCTTCAACTATTGAGTTTCAACAAATGGGAAAGTGAGCTGTAAATCTGAAAGCAAACCGATGTTACTTCAAAGAAGGATCCAGCAGGGGAGCACAAAGAAGTAAATCGACGTTTTTTTGAGGACCTACCATTTGCTAGAATCAGTGCTAGACACTCTATTCAAATAACACTTACTAGTCATAGTAGTTCTAAAAAGTATGTTTTCTGATTTCTACTTGAAATAGAGGCTCAGAGATTGTAAATGATTTACCCAAGGTCACATACCTAGTCAACTATGGAAGTGAAATTCAAATCCAGGTCTGTATGGCTACAAAGTTGATGGCCATGAGTATATCATGACATCGTGCCAAAGGAGCATACAAGTAGACCCCTATAAATATATATGAGTCCTTTTAATGCTACAGAATCACAAATGGTAATTTACTGTCATTTTAGTAAGATAACCAGTAGCAATTATTTTTTTAACCTTAACTCTTGGGCTTTAATGAAATGAGGCTCTAATTCACCTTAAAGAAATATATAGAACTATAAATATATATGTATTTAAAGTGGTTTCCATCACAACCTTTTTAGTATACCTCAACAGTGACTTAGTTAATTAAATATGGTGTAGAATAGCTGATAGCCAAGCAAAATGGTGCTATAGAAGTATATTTATCAACATGAAAAAATTCTCTTTCAAAACAAAATAACTGTCCAGCTGGGCATGGCTCAGCGGTTGAGCGTTGACCTAGAACCCAGGCATCAGGGTTCGATTCCCGGTCAGGGCACATGCCCGGGTTGGGAGCTCGATTCCCAGTCGGGGACGTGCAGGAGGCAGCTGATCAATGACTCTCTCATCATTGATGTTTCTATCTCTCTCCTTTTCTCTCTCTGAAATCAATAAAGATATATATATATTTTAAAAATAACTAAGGTTATAAATAGTATGTTCTCATACTTTTAAATACAATTATATAACATGAATGGATGAAATACATCAAAATTTCTATTATAATATGTATGGTGGTGAGCTTGTGTGTTTTACTTTGTGTTTTTTAAGATTTCTATATTAAGCTGAATTTGTTTATAATCAGAAAAATTAAGTATTTCAAACTCCAGGGAGGGTCTTTGACATCGATTATGTCCACATTGCTAACGAGACCTCTATCCAATGTCAGCACATCTATCTAGCATAAGTAGAGGTTACAAAGAGTTGCTACCAGTGGTGTGCTGGTAAAATTTCCCTTTACTGTTTTTCAGAATGTATTTTGAAGAGTAAAACAAACAAAAAATTCTTATTACTTTCTAAAATGGGATTAAATTTGAGTATGCCAACCAAGTATGCAAAAGAAGTGGGATTATTGATATTGGCTTGTCAATCCTTCTTGAGTTGTGGGCAGCCAGCTTTTGCAGAAAAGAGAATCTGATTTGTCATGCTTGATGGTTTCAGTGGTGTAAATACTCCAGTCATGGTTAATTTCCAGCACTAACATGACATCACTGAATACATAGGTGAGAAAAGATGTGCACAGTCAGCTCTCACCAGCTGAGAAGGCTTTGGTACACCATTCTGTATTGCACAGACCATGCCAAGAATGCTAATATAGACCAGGGATAGGTTAACCTCTTCAGAAAAGGTTCAGATAGTCAATATTTTGGGCTTTGCATTGCACTTGGTCTCTGTCAGCACTTAACTACCATTGTAGTGCAAAAGCAGCTATAGGCAATACACAAATGAATAGGTATAGATGTGTTTCTATAAAATATTATTTACAAAAACAGATGGCAGGCAGCATTTGGCCAATGAGCCATAGTTTGCTTACCCTCTATAGACCATAAAACACACATGAAGCCAAAAGTAAACTTAACACAAGATAATTTTCCTTTAGAAATTCAAAAGACAGTGGGAATTTTTGTTTGTTTTAAGTTTTCTCATGTGTACTGGAAGTGATATTCTTTCAACTCCCGAAACTTCAAAGAATTCTTGGCTGTTCTTTGTAGTTTAAGTTTTAGTTGAACACCTTCTTTTGATCTTTCCAGGATTAATACAAATTACTCATCCTGAAAGATCAATAATTATTGGCTTTCTTAGTGTTCCCCAGATGAGTTTTTTATGATGAGTGGACTCGCTGTGTTGTCACCACACAATGAAAAGCTTGTGAAGTAACATCAGAGACTCATGAGTGATGGATGTCCAGGTAACTAGCCAATTATGGGGGGGGAAATTTTTTTCAAGAAGTCAGAAAAAGAGATGTCACCTTACATGATAGAAGAAAACATCTTGCTTACTTGAAAGGAAGTCATCCTAACAAAACATTATTGAGCTACAATGTCAATTCAATGCCTCATATATAGGTGCAATGTAATGTTGCTTGTCATTTCTGTTTTGGGGAAAAGGGCCTAAACAAATCCCCCAAATTACAGTGCTGATACAATTATGTATTCTCATAAACTCTCCTGTTTTAAAGTTTTAGTGAGCAAAAAATGTGACTCTGGGTGTATTCTGGAAGAAACCAGCATGGCTCTCTCACAAAGAGCATCTTTCCAATCAGTTTGCAAAGGACGTGTTTTTCCTGAAGCAAATCTCCTTGTACTTTTCTGCTCCCTCTCCAGGCTACACCCATGTCATGGCTCACTCATTAAACTGTCAGTAAAGCCCTGGATGGGTGGCTCAGTTGGTTGGAGTATCATACAGTACACCAAAAGGTTGCGGGTTCTATTCTCATTCCAGGCACAATCCTAGGTTGTAGGTTTGATACCCTGTCAGGGCTTGAGCAACCGATCGATGTTTCTCTCTCACATCAATGTCTCTCTCTCTCTCTCTCTCTCTCCCTCTCTCGCTCCCCCATTTCCTCTCTCTCTAATCAGTAAAAAACATATAATGTAAACTTTTTCAATAATGTATTATTATCATTTGATATCCACTATCCATTAAGATCTATTAATATCTCTAGTGCTTACAAGCTCATTTCATTTTTCATCTTTGACTAGTTTTATTTCTGTCACTTATTCATTTAAAACATAATTACCGGCACTAGATATGTGCCTGTCACTGTTCTAGTCCTGGGGACCCCGAATAAGACAGAACCTTGCATGCCAGGGTCTCACACTACAGTTAGGGAGACAGAAACACAGACAATTACAAAGCATTGTGGAAGCACGCCCTAGACCAACCACAGGCACAACTGTAGCTTTTTCCAGAGGAGCTAATACATAGAATTTGGTTGAAATTAATACATATTTTTATCTAGAATTAAATTCCTATATCCTATACTTATGGGTTTCTAAGAACAACTTATTCCAATTATTTATGGTGTGGTGAAGAAATAATCTTTTTGTTTATCAGTTTTGTTTTGTTTATCCAAATGCACTGTGTGCTGACACTTGTGTATAAAACAATAAAAATGTCACAGCAATATCAAATTGCTGTAATAATTTATGTGCTTATTCCATCAGGATCTGTCACCAACAGTTTCCTGATCAGCACTAGCCAGCAAGCCCAAATTTGAGTACCACTGACTTAGTTTACCAGGAACAGAGATGTAAACTGTATTACTTGGACTTATTTCAGGGGCACTCAGATGACACACTGAAGATGTCCAGGGTTGTACCACCCACCCAAGAAATAATATTCCCTAACAATTCCATAGCTCTTGCTGTTACAGGCACTTTACAGAAACTCTGAGGTAAGAATTCTCCATTTCAGAGATGAAGATATTGAGATCACACAGCTAGGAAGTGTCAGAAGGGGGTACAAACCCCAAAGGGCCAGTTCTGATCACTAAGCTATGCCACAGGGTGAGGACATGGCCCTCACTACTTTGAGGCAGGTTTCTTTTCTCCAAATAAGAAACCTAATTAATATTCCTGTCTGATTTCTATTGGACATACTCATTCTCATGAAAATGTGAGTAGTGGGCTTGGTGGGTGAAAATGAGTGATAGTACAGTAGTGAATGGTTTTCTAAAATGAAAGATTTACTCTGAAATTCCAGTAATGAACTAAAGTCATTTAAATCAGATGCAGCCGGTTTCCTTTGTGCACGTTCGTGTGCTGTGGGAGGGTAGTGCCTATCTAGACACTGTACAAATTCTTGAGCTCTGTGATAGTTTTCTGTGTCAACTTGGCTAGGCTATAGTACCCAGTTACTTTTTAAAAAAATATACATTTTTATTGTTGACAGAATTACAGATGTCCCCCATTTCCTCCCCCCTCCATATGCCCCTCTGCTTAGCCTGTGCCCACTCCCCCCAGGCCTTCACCACACCATTGTCTCTGTCTGTGAGTACTCAGTTACCTAATCAAACTCTAACCTGTGGCTGTGAAGGTGTTTTGTAGATATGGTTAACAACTACAATGAACTGACTTTAAGGAAAGGAGAGTATTCTCAATAATGTGGGTGTGATTCGTCCAATCAGTTGAAAGGCCTTGGGAGCAAAACTGAAGTTTTCGTGGAAAAAAAGAAATCCTACATTAATACTGAAATATTAGTTCCTGTCCAAGAGTTTTCAGCCTGCCAGCCTGGCCTACAGATTTTAGACCTCACAAAATTGCATAAGCCAATTTTTTGAAATATATATATATATATATTTCTGGTACTGGTTCTGGTTCTATTTTTCTGTAAAACCCTGACTGATACACCCTCCCACCAGGTTATAAGCCAAATTATTTAATTTTCTTTAAAGACTCTTAATGTATCTATTAGGAAGTCTTCCATGTATATTCATTAGAAAATTCAGCTTGAAATATATATATATATATATATATATATTTTTTTTTTTTTAATTTTAAATTTTATTTATTATTTTACTTTTAATTTTTAATGAGGAAACCCTCTAGCAATGTCTGGAACAAAAAATAGGACATATCATAGGCTTGACACTCAATTTTGCATTTCAGTCTGTGCTGACAGTTTTGATATTCAATCTGTTTATTAATATTTTCATTTAGGAAGTAAATAGAATCAGTATGTCTGTATCACTAAGTTATAAAGTAGCATTACCTTTTCTTAATCTGTTATTTCAATTTCTCCTCTGTGTAATAGGAATAAAATATGTCAACTTTTTGCTTTAGATGAATACATTTTTTAAAATATTCAAAGTATTTAGAGTAAAGTCATATGTAGATAGAAAACAGCACTACTACTTAGTAATCCTTATAGAAAGTCTGGTATACACAAAAAGGTGATAGCAAATTAGTCAATTATTTTATCATTATTATAATTCATAATTTATTAAATAATTAAAACAAAAAATATCCATTATTTATAAAGTAAATTTTTATTATACTTTAGGTTTCATATTTTAAATAAAATTCTATGAGAACTTAATTATGAAAACTATATCCCTCCTTTATTTAATTTAAAAGACAGCCACTGATAGCCAGCCAGCACCAGTCCTGGTGTATACACTTTTGGTTATGTTCCCTCTGGAAATATTTATTATCAGACACTTTCCAGAAAGGGACAGAAAGCTATTTATGAATTGTTGGAAGTAGTTTTGTCAAGGAAAAATTTAACTTTTAACAAAATACAAAGAAATTCCAATAGTTAAAATAGCCACGTCATTATTCCAATGAATTGTATTATCTATTCAGAACTCGCACTGATTCTCCATGCCCCATCCCCTTTGTTATGTCTTATCTTGATTGTGTCATCGGAGTCAGTAATGCAGAATGATTAATCAGATCAAAAAAGCCAAAAAAAGAAAAAACCTTCAGAAGTGTACATGGTGCACCTGACATCTGGTGTGTTAACTATCAGCAGATCAGCCACACAGCAGCTGAAGACAGTAGATAGGACTCCAAACAGCATCAACCTCAGGTGCTTATTTACAATGCAAGACTCGTGACACTACCTTGAAATGACTTGGCTTTGGGCTGCCGTGAAATGACACTAGATGTTGGTAAGCAGCTCTTCACATACACCTAATAGCAGCATAAGCACTATTTCTCTGACTAAAGGCTAGAGGCACAGTAGGAGGTAAATTTCTAGTAAAAGGATTCACAACTGGGTCGAAAAAAACTTCATACTCAATTAATAGCATTAGATTAAAAATACACTTATTTGTTAGAGAGGATCATGTATATATAAACAACTACGAAGTATTGTGTTTTAACATCTTTTTAAAACAGTTTCTTTCTTTTACTCTTACAAATCCACTAAAATATCTCCCAGGGCCATTGCTCTTAGGAATGTATTTTAGGAGTCCCAGTAGTGGAGTAGAAGCAAACAGAAAGTCCAGACTTCCACATATCTTTTTATTACCTACCGCTGACTCCAGACTTCTTCAGATAGTAGCAGATAAAGCTCAAAACAGTAATTTCTCCCAGCAAATAGGAATTGGAAGTCTAGAGAGTTAATAGGGCTTTTGCATCTCAACTCAACTCTGTGATCTAATTTCAGATAGTGGGAAATATGCCAACTTTTAGTGGCTAATTAGGCTTATTCATTGGAAATTATTTGTAGCCAACCTTTAATCTCTTACAGCAAAGTGCAATGACAATGTTGCCAGCATGAATGTTGGAAAGGTTCTCAGGAAAGGGTGCAAAGAAAAATGATTGCATTTAGGTTATGCAATTTGCTTGGCTGAAAAATTTCAGATTACGTGATGCTAATTTTGGCTAATTTTAGCCACAGTTCACGGATTCCCACTTGGATGCTGGAAACCTTTTTGCGGGGGGAGGAAGGAGCTTTAGTAGGAGTGTCTTTCTTTCACAAATCTCAAAACTTAATAATTCTGGAACAGACTGGCATTTGCATTGCCAATTAGGGCTTTATTAGATTTATTAAGTTCAAATTGCTTTAAGATTAAACTAAAAACTTCTCCTTGTGTAGACACAATTATACTCTTTCTTTTAATGCTGTTTCAACAAAGAGGATTCCACTTTAACGTAAACTCCATGAAATCAAGATGTTTTGTCTGTTTGGTTCCCTATGATATTCCCAAAGCCTACCTTAGGGTCTAGCACATACTATATATTTATTAAGTGAATGATTGAATAAATGCATGAGCTTTAGTCTTAAGTGAGGGAGGGGATGCCACTGTATTAGGATCAACTGACAGGCCTAAATACTCGGTTTCAAAGAAGCTTGCTCTCCCAATGCCAGGAACATTTGGGTCTCAACCATACCCTGTGTTCCCATCGCTTCCTCCTCAATCTATTCCACTGCTTTAGTAAAAAATGTTCCATTTGAACTTTTTACAAGTGGGAAAGTTTGACAGAGCTAATGAATGACCTTTCATACCTTATTGACTCAAGGGCAAGAAAACTTACTTTTCCCCACAGTATCACTGCCCTTAGCCAAGACTTTTAAAACTAAAGAGCAGTTTTAACCTTGGCCGGTGTGGCTCAGTTGGTTGAGTGTCATCCCACTCACAGAAAAGTTGCCAGTTTGATTCCTGGTCAGTCCACATGCCCAGGTTGCGGGTTCCATCTCTGGTAGGGTGCGTATGGGAAGAAACCAAATGATGTTTCTCTCTCACATTAATGTTTCTCTCTCTCCCTCTCCCTTCTTCTCTCTCTAAAATCAATAAAAATATATTTAAAAAAATAAAATAACATAAAGAGGAGTTTTAAAGCATGCAGGAAGTCAGTTGTGTCCAAAAGCAACCCTTAACCCCCCCCCAAAACAATAATAAAAACAAGAGCAACACATATATGGTCAACATAATTTGTCTTCAGCACTCCATGCCTCGACTTATTATTTTTTCTTTTTATATCTTTCCAAAGGCACTCATTTCTTTCACTTCACCCTCCTGCCCCAGAGAAGGATTTCATAACTCAGTCACTTTGAATTATAAGTGAAACTTTATCTATTAATATCCCAAGAAATTTTACTCTTAAATCATAGGACCCCATTTCTAATTGAGCAAGATTATTTTGGAGATAAGAGGCCAACCCAGAAGCTCTGAAATTGTATTATTCACTTGCTGTTATATTAATGAATAGTAGTTAGCAACAAATAGCTAATGGTTTTGTAGTAAAAGGAAATGTGTAAAATCAATTGTAATGTTCTATGACTAGTACTAATAATGTATGCATAATGTGACTATTTAAAGGGAAGGGTAATCAATTTGCAGGGGCATTCTGGAAAAATCTTCGTACGTCAGCCTTTTTTATTGTGGGATGGCTTTAGTAATTTATTATTATTATTTTTGTATATGTCTTTACTGATTTCAGAGAGAGGGAAGGAGAGGGAGGGAGAGAGATAGAAACACCAATGATGACAGAGTCATTGATCAGCAGCCTCCTGCACGCCCCCACTGGGGACTGGCCTGCAACCCGGTCATGTGCCCTGACCAGGAACCGAACCCTGATCGTCTGGGTCCTGGGTCGATGCTCAGCCGCTGAGCCACGCCCGGCCGGGCGCATTTAGTAATTTAAAAAGCTTATCTTCCTGTTGGGTTGAAGACTGCTTCCAAGTGTTTTACATATTAGCCAAGCACTGGCTCCTGGTGTAGGAAAACCTCACACTTCTTCAAACGTTTAGGAATAGGGTTTTTTTCCTTGAAGGATCGCCTATTTCCTCAACATTCAGGCAGGCCATTTCCTTATTTATTTAACTACTGCCCCTTCCCCTTGAAGGCCTGGACCTTCCGGCATCTGTGCTAACTTAGCGAGGATCTATCATGGCAGCCGCTGGGAGAGGCAATGGATTTGCCTCTAAGAATTAATGGGCAGTTACTCGCTTCATATTAAAAGTGAAGTTGAATATCACATCAGGGGCTGAAGGTGCATAAAATTAAGCACAAAACTCCTTTTAGGATAAAAACTTAGGTTATTGTCAGTGGCATTTGACTTTTTGCTTGCAAACCACAGCAATCTATCTCCACAATGGGCTGGGATATCTGAAAGGAAGAACAGAACATAAAGCAGGCTCTGAGTTGTTTTTATCCCTGACATTCTAATGGAAAATGTACCATAAATGCCAAATATAACAGGACTTTAAGGACCCTGAAATCCCCTGAGAAATCCAGATAAGAAATAAATGAGTAGTTGACATTTAAAACAATAATAATATGGAATTTAATGAGAAGATGTTGTTTACATGCTTCTGGTGGGTTCAGACTTCTGGGAGGTGATTTGGCAAGGTTTCAAAAGTCTGGAAATGTACACATGCTTTGACCGAGCAATATCTAGAATATGATTGGGGATACATGCAAAAATTTCCCTTATAACCGTTATAATAGCAAAATATTGGGGCATTAAATATTTGACCCCAGAAGATTGCTTAAATCAATTTGTTTATCTATATGAGGACATACCAGGAGTCACTGAAAATTATGCTGTAGAATACTTAATGACATTGGAAAATACTCATTAAATATTAAGGAAAAAAGCAGGTTGCAAAAATTATGTACCTTGATGTGATTTAAATTATGTAAAAATATATATGTAAATAAAAGATTAAACATATTAATGTTTATACATCAATGTATAATATCTGAGTCTTTAGCCATAGGGATTAGAGTATATTTTTTTACTTTCTTCTCTCTGTGTTTTTCAAAATACTCCATATTTTGTATTAGAATGAGCCATAAGGAGTTGTCTTTATTTAACTGTGTGTGATCTGCAAATGTTCACTTAATAAGGTTCAAGTTTATGTAGTTACTATGAGTTATTTTGTAATAAAAAGTTGTATTGGATTGTTTGTTAAAGAAATAATCTTCCCAACCCAGAGGCTGAGACATTGGTCTCCCAACACTTGTATTGGTGGCAATAGCTGGAATCCAGGCCTGTGCTTCTGTTTTCCAGCACTTTCTCTATTTACTCTAGTGCGGAACAGAGAAATAATTATTTTCTAAGTACACTATAAACTAAAAAAATGTGGTAAACACTAGTTAGACCAAGGAGACATTTTCTTTTTCTTTCTCTCTTTCTTCCTTTTTTTTTTTTTTGGATAGTATGGGAATCAGCAAGAGATTTTTAGTATTGTTTCAGGAAAGTGGTTCAAATTTAGGAATTCCCTTTTTCAAAGAACCTGGGACACCAAAAAAGGATTGGTTTAGCCTGCCCTCAAAAGAATTTTCCAGCTCCTATCATTAAGTGGGAGAGCTGTGCTCATAAAATGAGATTGAAATATAAAACTCTCTTTCCACACATCCACCCACCCACTCATGTAACCACACTCTCATTTGCAGAGTCTCTCACTTCGCTAGCAATCATTGAAATCCTAACTGTAGAGTGGTTGCGCCAAGCTGTGGGATTGTGGCATTTAGATTTGCAACTCTAAGATTGGTGTCATAAGGTAATCATAGCACTGCTAAAGCAGCGAATTGGATCGTATGACTCTTTAAGACTTCAAGTGGGAACACACCAAATGGCATGGCTCAAAAAGGGCATAGCTCACCAGGCTAGCTTACTTTTTCCTTTATTGGATGACTGGAGCAGCTGGTAGGTTTTGAGCAATCAGCTAAACTTAGAATTGTGGTCAATTGACAGACATACTCCGCTTAGTCTTGGCTGTGAGTCCAGATTCACATTGGAATAAATTGTCTAAGCTTTAACTATACAGAACTGGGCAACTGTCCATATACATTTAGAACAGAGTTGGAAGAATCCTTGAGGTTTTCTAATCTAACTGCACCCAAAGAAGAAATCTTCACTAAAGCATACTTAGTGGATGGTATCAGTCAGTCTCTGCTTGAATGGACTAAAGTATACTGCATTTTCCATGGTTGGAATTACAAAAGGATTCCATATTAGGGATCTGGTATCTGCCTTACTGTTGGTTTTTTCATGCCTCTGATACTGTCCATCTAAAGCAGAAACTGGTTATCTCCCCTTTCATGTGTTAGATTTTCAAATCCTTGAAAGCAAAAACACTGTGGTTAAATCTTAATAACCAACAGAAATGAGAAGTCTTGAGAAACAGAGTAAACAAGCTGGTCTACATTAAATGTAAATAAAAACTATATTTGCTTTTTTTGAAAAACAGACTACTTTTTAAGAACACTTTTAGATTTACAGAATAATTGAGAAGATGGTACAGAGTGTTTCTACATATTCCCATATATTACACACCCAGCATTTCCTATTATTAACAACGTACAGTAGATGGTACATTTATGACAGTTAATAAATATTAATATATTATTAACTAATACTTTATTCATATACCCTTAGTTTTTATCCAGCATCCTTTTTTATTTTCAAAATCTCACCCAAGATAGTACATTTCATTTAGTTGCCATGTCCTTTCAGGCTACTCTTGGCTGGAGAGTTTTGGAATTCCCTTGATTTTGATGTCTTTGACAGCTTGAGGAGCATTGGTCAGATATTTTGTAGCATGTCCCTCTATTGAGATTTGTCTGATGTTTTTCTCATGGTTAGGCTGTGGTTATGAGTTTTTGGGAGAAAAGTCGCAGAAGTAAAGTACCATTTTCATTACATCATGTCAAAGGTACATACTATCAGCACATAATCACTGTTGATATTGATCTTGATTATCTGGTTTAAGCAGTTTTTGCCAGGTTTCTCCACTGTAAAGTTCTTCATTTTCTCCCTTTCTATGCTCTGCTCTTTGGAAGGAAGTCACTATGTGCAGTCCATACTTAAGGGGTGGTTATGATTTCCCCTTTTTAGGGTGGACTACCTGTAAAATGTATTTAGGATTCTTTTAATGAAAGATTTGTCTCTTCTCTACAATTTATTCATTTATTAAATCATATATTTATATCAGTATGAATTATGAATACTTATTTTATATTTTGGGTTTTAATTCAATACTAATTTATTTTGTTGCTGAAATTGTTCAGGTTTTGGCCATTGTAAACACTTTCAGTTGGCCCATATGTCTCTATTTATGTACCCCCATCAACATAGATTGGTTTATGGGTTTTCTTTTTGGATTATAAAATGCTCCATCAGGATTATCTTGTATATTTAATCTTCCACTCCTAAAAATCAGACATTTCCCCAATGAGGTTTTTTTTTTTTTAGTTTGTTTTAACCAACTTAAAGATAGTGAGTAAAGCAAATTTACTATGCTGACGAGAACAACAGATAACTACCCAGTATGTCAGTTAGATGTCAACAACTATAAGAAGGCACAAATGTGACAAAGAAAGTCAGGAAATAAGAACTCTACCACCTAACAGGTATCAGAGATGCCAAAATTCTTTAAAGATATTTCCCCAAAAGTTTTCTCATTATTTCAGACACATAGGAGAGTATAGCCAATGGAACCAGTTGATCCAGAAAAGAAAGAACATCTACAGTTTAGAGGCCATTTGGTGGTAAGAACTTTATAAAGTAGATAACTAACACACTGATGTTTACCAGATGTTTGCCAAAGCCTGCTGCTGAATTCCTTTCACGGCATGGCCGTGAAAGGAATTCTCTTGCAGTATATTGAAACAGAAGAAAGACAAAGTGTGGTGGAATAAATGCCTATTGTTTTTGAGACTTGGGGCCTCATTCTGGTTCTTTCAATTATTGTCTGTGTGCCTTTGGACAAGTCATTGAATCTGTTATCTCATCTGTAAAACAGATGGATCATTAAATAAGATTCAAGCTCAGTCAAGTTTCTAATGATTTTCAGTTGGTTAAGCCTGTCTTAGTAATGTTGGTTCTTGACTCTGCCTTTTTTCTTTATTAAAGGAGGAAAGAAATTTGTTATCTTCAAGGAATAACCTTTGATTCAATTCTATGTAAGAAAATTCAATTCAATACAATACTTAGATTTTGTTAACTGCTTTCAATAGCCCCATATGGCCAGTAAAAAGCCAGATGGCTCATGGCAGATGATCGTGGACTACTGAGAACTAAACAAAGTAGTGCCCACACCCATGCAACTGTATCCAATATCGCCACAGTCTTAGGTACTTTGGCCATGGTCTTAAGAGTGTACCATGCTGTACTGGATTCAGCAAATGCTTTTTTAAGTATATCCCTGGCCACTACAAGATCAATATACCTTCACATGGGAGGGACAACAATGGATCTATCAGGTGTTTTTCCATGACAATGTGTACAAGCCCACAATAGGTCATGGAATGGTAACCTGAGATCTGTCTCTGTTCTTCTTCCCCAAATCAGTACAATGTGCCTATTACATTGATAATATAACATCAACATGTAAAAATTTGCTTCTTCTGCGGGACACTCTTCAGACTTTACTGTAACATTTGCAAGGGAGAGGATGGATGGTGAACCCACAGAAAAGTCAAGGCCCAAGCACCACTGTCATTTTTGGGAGTCATTTGGACAGGTAAGACACAAGTTGTCCCAAAAACCATATTGAAAAGGTAGGACATATGCAACCCACAAGAGCATAAAAAGGGTGTAGACCTTTGTAGAGATTTGGGGGTTTTGGAGGACATTTTTCCCCCACCTGGCACAGTGCCCCATCCCTTACTCCATCTGGTAAAGAAAGGGCATGTGAGACTGAGGGTCAGAGCAGCAAGCTGCCTCTGAGAAGGCAAAAATACTGGTGAAGCAGAATAAAGTTCTGGGCATCTTCCAAGCAGGGCTACCATTTGAATTAGATGTTTCTATGACTCTAGAAGGTGTGGGCTGGGGAATGTGAAGAAGACAACAGTAGAGTGTCCCTAGGGTATTGGTCCCAGCTCTGGAAGGGGCCTGAAACCATTATAACCCCACAGATCAACAGCTACTAGAAGTGTACACAGTGCTCCTCCACTCAGAGTCTCTCATGAAGCAACAGCATATCATGGTAAGAACTTTCCTTCCTATCAAATGGTAGGTTGAGAATAAGTTCCATTGACCCACCTCTGCCATAGCTCAAACTCCCACCTTAACTAATTGATATGCCTATTTGCAGCAGGGGAGCACCCTGTCCTCCAGCTCACTGTTTCTAAAAATGTGCGTGTTCCTAGGCCCTGTAGAGTATGTAGTTCCTACAAATGCCCCAGTCCCTATTCTGGGATAGTGGAAGCCCCTGCAGCCTTTAGAGGGGGAGTAGAAGAAATTCCCACTGGCATTTGGTATACTGATGAGTCTACTTGTGGCAAACCACCCACATGGACTACAGCTGCTCTTCACCCCAACACTGACACCATCTGGATAGAAACAGTAATGAACCACAGCAGCCAGTGGACTGGTGATCCACCTCTCATGAGCCCTGGCCTTTAACTCTTTGTACTGACAGTTGGGCTGTTCTAAAGGGATTAACTCTTTGGGTTGGACTGAGGAGTAGATAATCCTAAATAAATCCTTTGGAGTCAGGACTTGTGGGAAGACATTTGGGTTCTCCTTCAAGAGCTTGAGACAGTCCTCACTGTTTTCCATGTCCCAGTTCATAAGGCACTGTCAATGCCTGGCAATCAGGAAGCTGGTGCCCTAACTTGGATGCAAACCTTAGCAGCTGATCCTTCATTAGATACAGAAGACTGGGTGCATAGAAAGAGTAGCTACCAGCACTCAGGTGGAATCACATATTGCCAAGGATGACAGATTGTCTTTGAAATACAGTGACTTGGTTAATGCAGGTAGAACACTCCCGGGTGTTCTAAACCACACCCGAGGCAACTGCCAAAGGAGTCTGGGGACATTTCCAACCAATGAGAGGTTAGCAAATTGATTATATTGGCCCCCTCTCTCCACTTGAGGATTATAAATATGCCTTGGCTTTTGTTCACACTGTGTCTGTCCTAACCCAAGCTTTTCCATGTCACCATGCAAAACCACGCTGCCATTATTAGAGGATTAGAGAAACTGAGTACCACGTAGGAATACCTTCCTCAAATCAACAGTAATCAGAGGTGACATTTCAAAGGTCATGATGTACAAGACTGGGTAAAGAATGTGACACTGAATGGAGGTTCCATTTCCCCCTGCAGGCTGGGGAGAGTAATGTGTTGAGACCATCTGGATGGAATATGGAACTTAACCCTGGTAAGGCCTCTATATAAAGGTTCTGGCAGGTGGACCCAGAGGTCTACTTGTCTTGTGGTGCCCAATATGTATATAAGTGTCTTGCTTATTAAACCTGCCACCTACCAATCTGGAGTCCCCTGCCTTTATTTAGTCACTCCTTGCCCTCCATGTACAGGAGTCAGTTTTAGATTTCACCCAGGAAGCTTTCACATTTGCGAACCAACACATCTTTAAATTGTCTTTTCAGCCTCAGAAATATAAATATTCAGTATTATTGGAACACGAAGGCCCTTCAGTCAACTTGTGACTTTGCCCAGAAGCCTTGCAAGGACAGCCTGTGGTAAGTGATAACAGATTCTTAATTTACTGTAATCTCTGCTTCAATCGGATCTTCTGCTACTGCCTAGTGCCCAAGCTGATAGCTCCCTTATCTGTACTCACTCAGAAAATAAAAGGTGGTAAAGCTGAATTACTGCCAGTCTTCTTCCAGCCCAGCCCTTCTATTTAAAAGGACTGGAAGGACCAGCCCTCCATCCATAGCAGCTCCAAACACAACTATGGAGTTGAAGCTCAGCATAAGGATTTAAGGACCAGGCATTAAAGTGAAAAAGAGAGAAGCACTGATTTTGGCTTTGAGAGAACTCACAAGCCATTTAAGTATTAAGCTCCATTAGTCATGCCATAGCCAAAAAAGTGACTGTGGTATTCGTGTTAGAAAAACAGAAAATGATAAATACTCCTCTTCCCGCTGAGGAATGGTTCCTACTTTAACTTGTTAAATTTCTCTTGAGATTACGCTTTCTTTTCATCTGTCACCAGGCTAATTCTGAATTTGCTTCATTTGTAAATCAAGAACAGAGTTGTGTTCCTTCTTCTGTGGACTGAATAACACTAAATTGCATATCCTGCCCCCCTTTAGGGCTCAGGACTTAACTGTACTTTCTAAAATGCTTCCTCTTGACTTATGTTTATTTGTTCATTTAAGAATCATTTCATTGGCCACTCTTTTGCCTTCCTCACCAAGCACTTATGGTTTGGACACGTGTTGTTTTTTGAAATACAGTTGTCCCACATTCAAGTGGCGCTACAAGGGCTCTTGGTCTTAATGAAGTCCTGGTATTAGCAGTTCTAGGCTGAAACTGTAGACTACTCTGTATAGTCTTGTCATTCCTCCTTTAGCAAGCCTTCTCTCTTCCCTGAGCTAAATAGCCAGGAAGGCCTGAACAGTGTAAATAACCCCCAGGCTTGGACACATGGGTTGGAGAAATGACCTACAATAAGCAAAAGGATTCTTTTTGAGGGGTGGGTTGGCGGGGTGAAGATCACAGGAGTAAAGAGGGGAATGAGAAGGGGCAGAGCTAAAGAGATTTAGGTTGTTTCCCTACTGACTTAAAATTCTCCTCCAATCAGTTTGTGGCACAAACTGATTTCTGAAATGTCATCAGGAAATATGATCAGTGAGTCAATGTCACGCCAGATTTCTTTGTTTCCCCCTATTATGATGTATCTTTTGGTTAAAGTCTTTCTGGTTTCTGAGATATAAATGAATAGATAGTCTTAAACTTTGGCCTCTTGACACTGCTTTAATATAGGCAACAAAAAATGAGAGATGGAAACCTGGGAAGAGTCCTCATCAGCAGAAGTTGCAGAATCAACCAATATTTATGAAATATTTACCTATGTTTCCAGCCTATGCAGTGCCATGGTAAGAAGCAAAAAGTGTATAAGATGATCCAGATTGATCTGAGATGGCTGCAGAGTAGGTAGATGTCACACACACCTCCTCCCAGGACCAAGCTGGAATTACAACTAAAATATAGAACAATCACCTTGAATAATCAACTGAAGACCAGCTGAAGAGGTCTTATAATCCAGGATTTACAGAAGAAAGCCACACTGAGGCTGATAGAAAGGGCAGAGACATGAAAAAGTCACTCCTACTGGCACCAGCTGAGGTTCGGGAGGAATATTTAAGCTGCCAACATCCCCCCTGAGAAGCTGGGCTCCCCAACTCAGAGCATCAGGGCTGGGAAGAGGAGCCCATATAACATCTGGCTGTGAAAATCAGTTGGGATTCTGTCCACAAGGAAGAGGCAGGAGTCTGTTAGAGACCCAGGCACCACACACAAAATCTCATTCACAGCCACTCACCCTGGGTGCTGGCAGAGGGAGGGCAGAACAGATTATAGTCACACAAAGAGAGACTGGGTTTTGTGGCTCTGTGGAGAGAGCTGAAGGGACAGCCACCAGGATCCCTGAACTAGGTTCTTTTCCCACACCTTAGACACCACCTTACCTGGGTGAAATTAAAACCACAATGAGATATCAACTCACACCTGTCAGAACGGCTGTCATCAATAAATCAACAAACAAGAGCTGGTGAGAGTGTGGAGAAAAGGGATCTCTCGCGCACTGTTGGTGGGAATGCAGATGGTGCAGCCACTGTGGAGAGCAGTGTGGAGTTTCCTCAAAAAGTAAAAATGGAGCTGACTTATGACTCAGCGCTTTCATTTCTGGGAATATATCTGATGAAAACTGAAACACCAATCAGAAAGAATATATGCACCCCTATGTTCATTGCAGCATTATTTACAATAGCCAAGACTTGGAAGCAGCCCAAGTGCCCATCAGTAGATGAGTGGATAAAAAAGCTGTGGGACATTTACACCATGGAATACTATATGGCTGTAAAAGAAGAAAGAAATCTTACCCTTTGCAACAGCATGGAGGGACCTGGAGAGTATTATAATAAGAGAAATAAGCCAGGCAGAGAAAGACAAGTATCACTTATATGTGGAATCTAATGAACAAAATGAACTAACAAACAAAACAGAAATGGACTCATAGATACAGAGACCAGACTGACAGCTGTCAGAGGGGATGGGGGTTGGGGGGATGGATGAAAAAGTGAAGGAATTAAGCAAAAAAACCCCACAAAACTCATAGATACAGAGAACAGTACAGTGATTACCAGAAGGAAAGGGGGGTGGGGAGGTAGAAAAGGGTAAACGGGATAAATGGTGATGGAAGGAGACTTGACCTGGAGTGAACACACAGTACAGTATACAGATGCTGTATTGTTGAATTGTACACATAAAATCTATATAATTTTATTAACCAGTGTCGCAGCACTAATTTTAATTTTTAAAAAAAGAAACTGGGTAACTTATGTAAAAAAAAAAAGATCTCAAGAAACTTACATATAATCAGAAATATAGTTGAAAAGCTTTTTTGCAGTTGAAAGCTAGTTAACAAGACTGAGGGTTTCATTTACTCCTTTGTCAGTTGTCATAGTGCTGCTATTTATCATAATATTTATTATTTTTTGGAAAAAGTAATATATGTTCTTGGTAAAAATTCAAAATATGTAAAGGCATATGCAATGAAAATAGCTTTTCTTTCTACCTCTACCCCTCAGCATGTATATACATATACATATATATACACACATATGTGTATGTGTGTAAATAAATAAATATGCACATTCACACAATGTCTTGTGTTGAACTTGGCTTTAAAAATTATGTATATTAAACTACTTATCTTGGAGATTGTCCTCATGAGTACATATAGTTCTGTTTTAGCTCTTTTTTAAAAAGCTATAGTAGATTTTTTCATTATTTAACCTGTTTTTCTATTAAAAGACATTCAGATTACTATCAATCTTTTATTATTACAAACCATGCTACAACATATTTACCACTATATCCACCATTTTCATGAGTTTATCAGTAGGATGAATTTCTAGAAGTGAAATTACTGCACTAGCTGGTTTGGCTCAGTGGTTAGAGTGTCAGCCCTGAGACTGAAGGGTCCCAGGTTTGATTCCAGCCAAGGGCACGTGCCTCAGTTGCAGGTTCATTCCCCAGCCCTGGTCAGGGCTTGTGTGGGAGGCAACCAGTCAATGTGCCTCTCTCACATTGGTGTTCCTCTCTCTCTCTCTCTCTCTTTCTCTCTCTCTCCCTTCCACTCTCTCTGAAAAGCAATGGAAAAAAATATCCTCGGGAGAGGATTAAAAAATAATAACAAAGTGAATTTACTTGGGCAAAAAGGGTATATACACCTTAAATTTTTATAGGTTATGCTGTTTATTTCCATAGAGGTATAAAAATTATACTCCCACCAGTAATTAAGAGAACTTCTTTCCTCAGTTCTTAATAAAATGAAATGTTATTAAACCTTTTTTTATCTCCTAAGTGCAAAATTATGTCTCCATGTAGCTTTTAATTTGCATTTCTATTATGAGTAGGATTGAGGATACTTTCCTGTGTTTAGAAAGTATGCCTTCTTTTCTGTAGACTTAGGTCATCTTTTGTTCCTTTTACTGAATTGTTGATATAGTTTTACTTATTCTTAGGGGCTTGTTATATATTAAAGAATTTAGCTATTTTTTTTTTTAAGAATTTTTTTTTTTTAATATATCTTTATTGATTTCAGAGAGAGGAAAGGAGAGGGAGAGAGAGAGATAGAAACATCAATGATGAGAGCGTCATTGATCGGCTGCAGCTCACAACCCGGGCATGTGCTCTGACCGGGAATCGAACCCCGATCGCCTGGATCCTAGGTCGACACTCAACCGCTGAGCCCCGCCTGGCCGGGCATAGCTATTTCTTCTATAACATAAGTTGCAAATAGTTTTTGCTGTTTCCATTTGTTTCTGATTTTATTTGTGAATTTTCTCTTCAGACAAAAAGTTTAAGTATGTAATTAAATTTATTATTATTATTTTAAATATATCCTTATTGATTTCAGAGAGAGGAAGGAAGAGAGATAGAAATATCAATGATGAGAGAGTCATTGAGGCTGCCTCCTGCGCGCCCCCAACTGGGGATGGAGCCCGCAACCCGGGCCTGTGCCCTGACCGGGAATCAAACCATGATCTCCTGGATCCTAGGTCGATGCTCAACTGCTGAGCCACGCCTGGGTTTTGGTTTATACTAAGACAGGCCTTATTTAATCTAAAAATCTTCCAAAATTTATTTTATTACTTTTATGTTTCAAATTTTGAAGGTTTGAATTTTTGATGTAACTGGAATTTACCTTACATATTTTCCCCAACAGCATGAATTAAGTGCTACACTTATCATCTACTACAGTGTCATGTGTAACTGAAATCCATTTCTGTACTTTCTATTTTATTCTACTGATCTCTTCATTTGTGTACCAAGTACTGCACTGCATTAATTCCAACTACTTTATAGCATGATTTAGTTTTCTTCTTTTTGTAATTTGACTGGCTATTCCTACTTATGTATTAAGTGAAATATAGAATCAACTTGTATACCTTAAAAAACACTTTGTTTTTATTTGTGTTAGGAGAACAGACTCTTTAAATAGAAGTCCTTGACAGGAAGAAGACTGGTATGCCATGTATGAAATAACTCAGGGGATGTTAACATTTTAATGCTTTTTAAGTTTCCTATCATAGAACATGGTATAAATTTTTACATGTTAAAGTATGACACGTTCTTCACTTGTATTTTAACATTGTCTTCATAAATTCTATCCATTTCTTTCTAAATTTCTTGCTGGATATTTTATCTCTTTTGTTACTATTGTATAGGAACCTTTTCTTTCAAAGTACAATTTAAGGGGTTGTTGCAGTAGATATGACAACTATTGGATCCTGTATAATTTTCTTCCCAACTACTTTACTTAATTCTTTTACCATTAAAACAATTATTCAGTTGGTTATTTTTTTTTTCCTTCTAAGTAACAGTCATCTAAAATAAGTACTTTTATCTCCATTTTTCCTATTTTCATAACTGATTTTTCCCCTTTTGCTTAATTGTATCCACTAGTAATTAGGAAACAAAGTTAAGTGGAGGACTTTTGTTACTTTTGTAAAATGGAAATTTTCTAGTGTTTTAAATAATGAATAGATTTAATGAAATAGTAGAAATTTATCAAATAGCTTTCTAATATCTGTGAAGATTAATTTTCCTGATTCTATTAATATTTGAAGTGTATTAATAGATTTTAATATTGAACCACTCACATGTTCTTGGCCACCAGTGTATTATTCTTCACTTTGCCTCTAGATTCTGTTGGCTGATTTTCAGTTGGAAACTTTTTGCTTGGTATTTATAATGAGTTTATGCATTCTTTTGTTGTTTCTTTCCTTTGTTTTCTCTTTTTGGCTCTCTTTTATAAAGCTTTGGTGTTAATGTCATAGAAGTTTTATAAAAAATTAGGAAGGTTTTTTTTTTTGGTATGTGATATACATGCCCATACATTTTAAAATTTATTTTTAAATTAATGCAGTTGCTTCTAAGTGGGAGACATCTTGGCTTTAACAATGTTGATCTATTTCCCCTCTTTCCAGGAAAGGATCTGAATCATAAGGACATTGAGAGTTCTAGAGACAAAGTGTGATAAAGAGAAATAGGGGAATATGGAAGATGCTGATCGCAGGCTCCACTTAGTTTCTAGTATTGCCTAGTTCTGGTCCTGCAATTGGTCCTAAGATGAGCAAACATTCTGCTCTGTACAATATTCATGAAGAAGCCAGTTACATATTTGTTTTGATGCTTAATTGGAATGTACACTTTATAAGGTAGCTAAATACTCCTTTGTCCATCTATTAATCGATTTATATTTAGCAAGTGCATATTGAGTATCTGATATACATTAGGAACTCTTCTAAGTTCTGAGCTATGAAAAAATTGTCATAAATCAATGAATATAACACTAATCACCTAACATGTTAAGTTAAAAAAATCTGTACACAATCTTTATTACAGCCAAAGAAAGAGAATAAGAACATTTAGAGATATGAGTAGAAAATGCCAGGCAGTAATTGTCTCTCATCCCTGGAGACCTGACTACCCAGTGCAGATGTGCATCGGAGCATTACTAATGCAATGATTCATCTAGTCGCTTCTGACTTCTCCCAAGTGAAGGAAAAGTAAAATGAAAGTTCAAGTAGGATATTTTTTTTAAATTTAAATGTAATTGAAGATAAAGAAAACAAAGGAGAGAACATACATCTTATGAATAGTGCATTGTGTGTGTTTGTGTGTGTGTGTGTGTGTGTGTGTGTGTGTGGTGTGCTTTACTTTCCCATTGGTTCTTCTGCATACATTTGATAGTGGCATCTTGGGTTGAGAAGATAAGACAAGTAGCCTGGTAGTTTCTTTATTAGTCCCCTACTCAAAATTTCCTCAACCCAACATTTGTTGATTAGTTTCCCAAAAAAATATTTATTTACTTAAAGATACCATTTACATGTGACAGTCTAACCATTGTAATTAGCCAGTTAATAATAATAATAAAGGAGCAAAGGCAAGGCCAGGCATTATAAGCATGGCCATTTGGACAGCTTCACCAGGAAGCTGCAATTTCACACTTTCCGGGGAACCACCTGCCCATTCCTTGCAGGTAACTTGGGGAAGGGTCCAATAAAGGGGACATAGGCACATGTACAGTGAAGCTGGGATGAACCAGGGAAGGTACTCGTCAATCAAACCTGGGAACAGAAATCACTGGCTGGAAGAACATTTGAGTATACAAAATCCTCCAAACAAAGGAGTTTGCTCTCTGTTGGTTCCTGGCTCTTGTCTCCCTGGTTCCTTTGGCTCTACTCCTGCCTGTGTCCCCTCCATAGCCATGTGGCCCTGCAAACCCCATACACAGTGGACTGATGGACTACAGCTGGGAACACAAACTAAGCTAGACTAATGCTGAATTGGATTGTGCAGACATGGAACAGAAGCTCTGGACACTGGCTCTGATTCTAGCCCTATTGAAGACACAGCCACACTTCTTCCTTGGGCTAAAAAAGGGGAATGGGACCTTGGAAACTCAGGTATAATTCCACAGAAATAAAGCTTTCTACAATACCTCATCCTCCTGTGAAAGTCTCAAAAAATTTCTTTTCTCAGATATCACAAGAAGCCCACTCCCACTAGCAACAGGTGGGAACAAGGACTTCTCCCCACTGATAACAGATTCCGGTGTACAACATGATTTACTATTTGTATATATCGCAAAATGATCACCATAGTGAGTCTAGTTAACAGCCATCACCACACATAGTTATACTTTTTTTTTTTTTTGAGATGAGAATTTCAGATCTCTCTAAGCAACTTTCAAATATACTATTATTAACTATAGTCACCATGCTATACATTACATCCCTAGGACTTATTTATTTTATAACTAGAAGTTGTACATTTTGACTCCTTTCACCCACCTTCCACCTCCATCTCCAGCCTCTGTCAACCACCAATCTATGAGTTTATGGGTTTGTTGGTTTGTTTTAGATTCCACATATAAGCGAGATTATATGGTATTTGTCTTTCTATGTCTGGCATTTTCATTTAGCATAATGCCCTTACAATTAGTCTGTGTTGTTGAAAATGGCAATATTTCCTTCCTTTTTATTGCTAAACAATATTTCACTGTGTATATATAACATATTTTCTTTATCTATTCATCCACTGATGGACACTTAGCTTCCTTCCACGTTTGGGCTATTGTATGTTTAACTGCTCAGTGGTGACCATTTAGTTAAAAGAACTTAATTAGCAACACATTTATTTGAACAGAAGTTTAACATAGTTTTGGAAGACAATGACATTGCTTGAGCAGCCACAGCTTTGGTATAGATGTAGTGTGTACCATATAGATGTAGACATGCTGTTATAACAGACCCATGTTAAGCAATTATGTAAATCTTTTTCTAATGCAGAGAAACTCTAAAGAAATCTATATGGGAACACTGATATTCTAGAAACCCTGGTTTATTCTTGCCCTCTTACTTTGAACACAGAAATCATTTATTTCTACAAAAGGACTAAAATATGTAATAAAAAACCTGCTATAACTTCAAGCAGCATAAAGCATTTTCACATAATATGTCATGAGATGCTTGAAATTAAAATCTATCCATTATGACTAACTGGTCTGTGTTGCAATGTTATTTCTCACTTAGAAATTTCCATGAAGTGTCTGCATCCAGAAAAGCTAATAGTGGAATGAAATTCTTTCTAGAAAAACTTGCCGTAGAGAAAGCCCTCTAGGGGCTTGTGTGACAGGAAGGGAATCTGACATCGTTTTTCCCCTCAGTGAATATTTAAAGAAATAACCCCCCTTCAAGCTTCTGCACTGGTCTCAGTCATGATTTACAAAGTGAAAGAGACTTGCAAAGAAATCTGCTTCAGAAGAAGAAAATTATTAGTTTGTCTGCCCTAAAACCTCAAATTACCTAGATACCAAAATAAATCAAAGCAACACATTTTCTCTTGGTTTTACATGTATTGTTTTTTTGTTTGTTTGTTTGTTTTGTTTTCCTATGAGCATCTGGCAAACTTCAACAGAAACATAAGCACTGTTTGAAATTGTTAAAAATTTAAAAA
This sequence comes from Miniopterus schreibersii, assembly GCF_964146895.1. Classification (NCBI taxonomy): domain Eukaryota; kingdom Metazoa; phylum Chordata; class Mammalia; order Chiroptera; family Miniopteridae; genus Miniopterus; species Miniopterus schreibersii. The sequence goes on along the minus strand of NC_138106.1, from coordinate 60,169,887 downwards.
ACATACTCAGGTTGTGCTCCCAGCCTGTCAGGTACAGCAAGACTATTGATACACCAGAAGCAGTTAATTTAGAATCATTTTTGTTTGGGGTTGCTAATAAGCTCCTCTGATGACATTCTAATTTGAGATATCATTAGCTTCTCAGGGAGATATGACAGTGTAAACTTAGACCTGATGCATTTCCCCAAAAACAAAAGAACAAAGCTGTGACTAGCTCACGCTGCTATCTCCTCTGGGACAGACAAGTCTGATTTTATACCTTTTAAAGACTCAGCTGTATTATCACCATTGACCAGAAAGGAGCCTGACGTACTGATAAAGAAAGAAAAGACAAGTAGCCTTTCCTTATCAGGACATTTTTGTTAACTTGTCAGATAGCAAATGAATAAGGGTGAGTAGTATTGTAGGAAGATGCAAAGACTCCGATGAAGGTACCTGACATGCCCGGAAAGAAAACTTGTGAGAAGTACTTAAGTATTCATCCTTCCCTCTCCTGCAATACCTGGCCCCACGCCTGATCTATGCAGAGTCATGCTAAGGCTGCCGGCACAACACGCAAAGGCCTGCTGTGTTGCTAAGAGGAGGTGGGGTATTCCACGTGAAATAGTATTGCACACAACGAAATTTAACTGTTTATTAGACACTGTAATCACAAAATTGTGGTGTAGGTTTTAAAAAGATAATTAAATCCTTCAGTAATTCTTTCATGTTATTTCTTAACTATTTTAATGGCCCCAGATTATTATGTTGTTCGCCAAATATAGCCGTTCTCTCATGGATGCTACATGAGGATAATTTTCCCTTCACTAGGTGGTATCATATTTCTTTGCTTTCTTTGTTTTTGAATTTGCTTAATATTTTTTTCCTTTCTATTGTCCCTTCTTGTTGTTATTAAATTATATGCCTATTAAATTAGAAGTCAGGATTGGCTAGGTGATGATTCAAGGGGCTCAGGCCATAATTTTTCCAGTGTCCCAAGAAGTAGAGAGGACTACGTAACAGTGAGTGGCTGTGATTTCTCCCAAAACAATCTACTAGACTTCAAACTAGAATTGCCTCTTATCCATCTGTGAATGAACATGGTTTTTAGCATAGCATAGCAGTTCCTGACTAAACATTTGTAGAACAAATAAATAAAAGATGGCCCCACCATTGTTAGCATACAGTGTGAGTGGGATGTTATGTGTGACATATTGTGCACGTCACTGCATTTAATTTCCACAACATCCTGCAAGGTAGATGGAATTATTTTTACTTTGCAAGGCAGGGGACTGAATCTCATGGAGATTAAGTGACTTCACTACATTCATCCAGTTATTAAGGAGTAATGTGAAGATTTGAACTTGGGTTTACCTGGATCTAAGGTCAATGTCATGTGTTTGCTGGTTGCACAGTCCCTCCTTTCATTTGAATTCACTTCATCTGCTATGTCTGAGAAACCAGACAACCTGTGTACATCATTTTATGCTTTATTTTCTAGTTCTCAGGTATATTATAGATAGTAGAAATTTATAAATATATATTTAAATATTCTTCAAATATGGATTAAACCATAAGATATGCAGATAAAATTAAATGTCTAACACACAGTTTTGAGGATTATGCATGTACACATAGAGTTACTCTAGGAAAGCTTAAAATTTCTATTACAATGAAAATATTTGTCTTACTTTAACCATTCTCCTTTACTTTTGTTTTGGTTTATGAAGTTTGATTTGTACTTAGTATTTTCAGATACATATATCAGCACACGAAAAGTATCAACCATGTTGCTCATAGCAATGGTCTTTATTTTTTTAAAGTATATCTTTATTGATATCAGAGAGAAGAAGGGAAAGGGGGTGAGAGAGAAACATAAATAAAGAGAGAGTCACTGATCGGCTGCCTCCTGCACACCCCCCACTAGCGATGGAGCCCGCAACCCGGGCACATGTCCTGACCAGGAACCGAGCCACGATCTCCTGGGTTATAGGTCAATGCTCAACCAGTGAGCCATGCTGGCCGGGCAACAATGGTCATTAAAAACAATATCCCTTATTATAACTATACATATATTTTTATTTCTGAAATATTTTTGGTAATAAAGTTGATACATTACAAAAACAGAAAAATGGCAGTTAAATGTGCTGCATTTCTTAAATGGTAAAAATTCTTTTAATGCAGTCTGAAGTTTATTTAAATAAGGGCTATCACTGTGCATTTTTACTTGGCTATATTTTGCATCTATCTATCATGACTATCTCTAAAGAATGGGGTGAATGTTCAGAAGGGCCTGGCTTTCTTCCAAATTAAAAAACAAAATACCATTAATGCAAAGAAGACTATTGACTACTATCTAGTCAACCACAAGCTCTTAAAAGCTGGAGCTGAGCCATTTCCGTCCCAGTGACAGCAGCAGGGTCACTTTTCTAGTGTGGGCCAGGGATGGACAAGCAAGGTGAAGGACTGAAATGGCAGAGCCTTAATGAAATTGATTTCACTTAAGAATAATTTATTTGTTTCAATTACATTAGGCTCTGATTAACCCCTACAAAAGTGTATCCCTCCCTCATTCCTGGTGAAAGCCTCATTCTCCTCACAAATGTCTTAATAACGGCCAGCGTGCATACGACAAGTCCTAAGGCATATTTGAGTTCTGCAGCTGGAGATAACTCGCAGCTGAATTTCAGAGGACAGGCATGGTCATAGCCTTAATTTATTAGAAGATTAATACAAATAAATAGGAGAATTGAGAGCGATCCAGCTAACATGAAAGTGAGATAAGTTGACTCTGTTGCCAAAGTACAATCTTATGAATAAATAATATCTTCCTTAGAAACCCAAAAGAAAGGTTTTGCCTATTCTAGCTGAATTCTGTGAAAAAGAAAGACAGTTTAATCTGATAAGGTGTATAGAAATTTATTTTAAGGGGGAAAAGATATGTAGCTGGAACATGAGTCTTTAATTGTAATAATACTTTGCTCTTCCCACCTCCCCTATTGCCAACACTTTCCTGAAATTTATCTATTTTTTCCAAAAAAAAAAGAAAAAGATTACTCATATAGAAAGCTTGGAAGGTGCATTAGTGAGATTAACCTAGTGTCTACGAGAGTCAGAAACCGAAATCTCAGTAACATAACCTAATAAAGTTTACTACAAAGCTAGGGCTCTTCTGGGCAGCCCCTTTCTAAACAGTGACTCGGAGATTTATTTCACCTGAATGTTTTGTTTCATCGGCTTCCAGGTGATGACAGAGAGGAGAGAACTTGAGGGGACACACTGACTCTTAAACGCGTTGGCAGGGAAGTGACACGTCAATTCTGCTCACAGCTCGCTTGCCCTAAACTAGTTAAGTGGTCCCACTTATCTTCAAGGGGGGCTGACACTTTTGGAAAAGCACGTGAATATTTGGTAAGGGTAGAAGTGTCTGCCACAGGGGGTCGGTTTCCAGAACAATCCAACAAGGAGTGCCGATATTTATAACAAGAGAGGTGTAATAAGAGTATTTCCTATCTAAAGGATACTTAGCTTTTAGAATAGAAGAAAAGCACTTCAGCATCAGAGAAACATGTTTTTTCATCCATCAGTGTTTATAGAAAGCAGCTAATTCCAAAACCTGTCAGTCAATTGTTAATTTTAAAGAAAAATTGCTGAGCAAGATGTAATGATTCACAGTCATTAGAAACTTCAAGGAGCTTTCTCTTTTTTTTCCCTTCCATTTCACTCCTTTTTATCCACTTCTTAGAGCTTTCATTTAATTTCTCACATGTACGAGGAACAATACCAACGTTTCTGTCCTCCAAACCATGTCCCTCACTTTAAATTGAAGTTCAGAGCCCATTTCAGGAGAGAGTCGCAGGGGAAATTTCTCTCAATTAACTTAGGCTCATTCTTTGATCTGCGAAATTCCTTCCTTATCATTTTATGTCAGAATATTCACTGACTCCCTACCTATCTCGTCTCTTTTGAAAAACTATTAAATTTTCAGGGCATAAGTCAGGTCTAATCTCAACAAGATACTTTTGGTTCCGATTATATAATGTGCTAAGCATCTGTGTGGACTCAGGAAATGTCATTGCCCTATTTACCAGGACTTCAAGTTCTGTGCATAGATTTTGTATTAAATTCTTTGAATAATTTCCTCTGGTTGTTCAAAAAAGTATATTTCAATGGGTGAGAAATAAATCATTTAGCAGCGTCTGTTTTACAGCTCGCCGTCTTCAGCTTTGTAATAATCAAGAACAAATTGGAAGAAATGTTGATACTCTAAGACACTAATGTATTCACTGGGTTCCAAAATGTATTGTGAGTAATTCTAAAGAACAAATGTAATTAGCATTAACCAGCAAATAATAAACACAGCACTATCTTCAGGAAACAGTATGTGCCGAATATAAAGGAGAGTTTGGGAAAGTGTATTGGCCAGAAGTAACCCAGTGTATTGGGTTTATTTTCTGGAGGTGGAAGCTTTTGCTGCAAATTCTGTGGATCTAAGTGGGTTCTAACCTAGTCTTATTTATACTCTGACAATAGTCTATCAGGTTATAAATCAGAAACCTTTTGACTCACTTACTTGGTTCCATTGAAGTATTTCCTCGCTTTGCATATTTTCATTTCATTTTTCCAGGATCATATAAAAGTCATCTAAATTGCCTTTCTGCAGCTAAAGAGGAGAAAAATAACACAGTGAATGCATCTTCTGAATCAGTGGTTCTTTGGCTGCCCATCAGAATCACTGTGGAGGTGTTTACAACTACACCCTTGCTATGCCATCCCTGCACCCCAAGGATTTTGTTTTAATTGATCCAGGGTGGAGCTGGGCATCAGTATTATTTTTTAAGTTCATTCAAGCTATTCAATGTAGGCTGTGGGTCTTTTTAACGTACCAGATCTTTTGTGACCAGACGAGCAACTGGCATTTTCCACCTTTACAAACTGTGCTGTTATAATCATATTGTGTACACACTTGGAAATGGTGCTGCTTAAAGAAGTTGACTTGTGTATTTATACAGTAACAGTATATGAATTCATTAATCTTGCCTATAACTTTGCTACTTGGCTTTTTATTTACGCACTCACCCCCCCATTTCCAGTTCTTTAAAAACACTTGTGATACTAAAATCAAGAGGGGGCAGAATAGACCCTGAATCACTCGATTTCAGGGTTCCTAAATAGTGGAAAGCTCATCCTATCTGTTGCTTCTTCAAATAAATGGAAGATGAAATCCTTTGCATTCTGGAAGGTTAATGTAATAAACTGTGTTCACAAAGGTTCCGCTCTGGGCTGTCTGGCTTTAGGCAGTCCTCAGACCAGGATAAGCACAAATTATGGAGTTGGGGTAGAAGGCTCCAGTCTGTTTCTGGAACCCCACCAGTATCCATAAGTGAGTTTACACCTGGTCCTTAGGCAAAGGTTCTTAACCCCCGCTTTACCTCCCACTCTCATTTTTAAATCCACTCAGTTGAATGTCACACACCATGACATGCAGCTATCTATTAAGACAGAAAAAAAAAAAAAATGTTCTAAAGACCCAGGAGAAAATCTGGCTTTTTTTTTTTTTTTTGTGATTAGCTGAAATAAATAGCAATCTATTTCAAGTACTACCAAGAATCAAACCCATCTATTTTAGTTTGCTACTTTAGTTTCTGAGAGTAAAGACAAAAAAATGCAACTGGCAAGTGTACAGACACGTGAAAACAACTGGGATTTCATGAAACCTGCTACTCAGATTTATTTACTTGATTATTTGTGTGTGTGTGTGCATGTTTTGGAAGATTAGTGAATTTCACAATGGCATAGAAAACATAAATATGTAAGCAAAATGTATTAGGGACTTAAAAAGTTGCTAATATTTACACCAGAAATGTGCAAACGGCACATTTGTCTGCTTTGTTTGACACTGTTTATCCTATAACATTGCAAACATGGTTATGTAGTATTCCTTTGTAAAGAACTAATTCATAAAAATCTTTATAGATTTTAATTTGTCCCTCTTCCCACTATCTGAAAATAAAAAGTCTTGCAGAAAGTGAAAAGCATTCTCTCTCTTTCCGAAGCTTTACATTGTGTATTATAACCATAGGTAACTTTCCAAATCTTTCAAGTTTGGGAGGTAACAGAAATTATTTTCTTAATTTAAAACAATAAGATCATAGAGAGTTAATATGAAATTTCAAAGCCTTGATTGTATAAGAAATGCAATTTTTGATGCAGGACCAGTAACTGAGAGCCAAGTGAACTATAATATAACCTTTTGGAGGAAGCTTCTCGAGGCAGCATATTGAGGAAGGTAAGAGACATAGAAAGAATCACCTATTTAAACCCTGAGCTCATTATGAAGTTATAGCTGACCGGGTTCTATCATCCTGGTGAATTGAAGGTTGCCTAAGAGGCAGGAAGTCAGGAAAGGATAGACCAAGAATCATCCATCAGAAAGAGGTCATTACATGTAGATACATGAGTATATAAAGTTAGGATGGCATAATTGAAATCAGAAAAGTGTACAGTCAGAATGAGAAGTTGGGAGCAGTGGAGCAGGAGATAGGTGGTGGTCAGAGGAAAGAGGAAAGGGAGGGTCAGTAACAAGAAGGTGAAGTTAGGAGAAAGAGGCAAGAATGAATAAAGGGAACCCATGGCTCTTCTAAGGAAATACTCTTTAGGAAGCCAGTGTGCTGCAGAACCAGCAAATAGGTAGAATTTTACAATGAATATACAAGAATGAGCCCTTGTCCTGGCTGATGTGACTCAGTGGTTAGAGCGTTGGGCTCTACAGAACATCCCGGCAATGTCCTTTTTGGAGAGTGGTGTGCTCCCCATTCCTCCTTTCCCTTACAACACATGCTGAAAAAATGCAGAAGTGGGGAGACACTCTAGAACTTCTGAGATCTCTTCTCTGTGGAGCATCCTGGCTGCTCCTGGTTGAGGGACCTCAGACCCCTTCACTATTTTGCACTAGGCCTGACTCTGCTTCACTCCCCACAACCCCACTCCTCCACCTAAGCAAGGAGCAGTAACTGCTGTGAGTCAGATGGCTTAATGTTGCTGTGTTCAGAAATACAGGCCCAACAATAAATTGTGGGTTCAATCTCTAGTTGGGGAATGTGTGTGAGGCAATTGATCCATGTTTCTCTCTCATCAATGTTTCTCTCTCTCTCCCTCTCCCTCTCCCTCTAGAATCATTGAGAAACACATCCTCAGTGCGGATTAAAAAAATAAAAAATAATAATAAAAAAAGAATGAGCCTTATATTTATTCATTCTTGATTCAACTAATATTTATTGCATGCCTAGTATATGTTGGCACTAGTATATACCAGGCACTATGTTGAATCCTAGGGAAGTTCAGGTGAACAAAATGTTCCTCTAAACAGCTTTCCTACTCTATTGTCCACTATGTACTGTCACAGACAACTGGGATGGAAACTACCTCTAAGAAGGATGCAGTGAGACTTTCCTTTTGGTAGCTTTGGGTAGAGCAGACTCCTTAAGTGGTTTTTCAAAAGATTTTTAAAAATGAGTAATGATACATAATGTGTAAACCTTAGTATTTGCTCCGTTTGAGTTTATATTTGCACAGGTATGCCCAATATCAACATTGACTCTTTCAGATTGTATTGATTTTAAAAGTTTGTTCTTAATTTGTACAGTTCCCAGTTTCCCTCTTAACAATGAGCACTTGAATATGGCTGATAAGCCCCAACTCCTCCTTGAATATCCTATCAAAAAAATCTGAGCAAATAAGGCCACAGCTTTGAGCAGATCTGCAGCATGAGTTCAAAGGGACTGTCTTTGACAAGGGTCACCCAACAGTATTCTTTCTACAGGTAGGAGGAGCTTCTCAGTCTCCTGTGAGCTCAGGCACCCACTGCTACCAGGAGATAATAGCTACTCAGGAGGGGTCATATTTTTGTGTCTTTCCTTTTTCAAACTCCTGACCCTATTATAACTTAGAAAATTGGCCTGAAGGAGCATGGCAATGAAGCCTACATGCTATGGAATTGCACTAACTGGCTGTATAAAGCATCATTAATGCTGTACTGAAACTCCAAACACAGGGCCTAAGGTGTAGACATACAAAACCTGCTGCGTCAGGTATGCAGAGAAGCTACTGGTATACGGGCAGGACGTGGGGCAGTCCCATTTCCTCTTGGTCCTGTCTCACATGATCCTCTGGGCAGGATCACAGTATGATATTTATAGGTCCTAGGTATCATGAAACTCTTACATTATTAAAATAAAAAATCAAGGGTTATATTTTTGACTGAGATAAAGACAAAGATATGAATGTTATATGTTGCAATATTTTCTTCTATCTAAAATTCTATTTTTTTCCTTCTGATTTTAGAGGAAATTAAAACATTGTGTGGGCTCCTAAAAGTACTATGAAACCAGGCAATCTGCCTGATGTATCTAATGGATAAATGTCCGTGCCTCTGGGTCCGCACCCCTCATCTTGCTGGCATACATTTAGTGTGCTGCCTGATCTGTCTTTGATTTTTTAAATGTAATTCACACTTTAGGTTTTTTTTGTGTGTGTTTTTTTTTTTTGGAGTAAAACAGGCTCTTTTCCATTTAAAAGGTTATTTCTGAGTTGCAAAAAATAGCCCCCACCCCGCTGATGTTTTTAGTAATCCCTGTTTTCCCTCATTCATTCTTGGCTACCACATCAGAGAGACAGAAAGTACAAGGAAATATTTTTTTTTCCATCTGTAGTGGTGGAAACCTTGGGCGTAGACATTAATTGCTCTAGGTCTGTCAGGTAGATGCATTCCTCTTGTTTTTGATTTTCACTGCATAGAACAAGCCTTTGTTATCTAAGTTGCTTTATAACATAAAGACTACTGAGATAATATGAACACAATGAAAAGGTAAAGGGAAACACGGCAATGATATAACTAGAGGCACAAAGTGCCCGAAGCAATGGAAGACAGAAGCAACAGAGACAGAAGAAAAGACAAGCAGAGAGACATAGACAAGAGGGAGAAAGACAGAACACGGAGAAACAGGCTCTCACACGGGAGAAGCATGGATGAAGAGAGTGGATGGTGCTAACGGAGAGAAAGCATGGATTTGCATCTTTCACCTTATTTTCTTCCTAAAAACCATCGCTTCTAATCACTTACACTCAGACATTTTTCCAAGTCATGTTTCCACCAAATCTTTATTTTCAATAGTCATCATTAGAACAAATCTCTAGGAAGAGAGGGCTGTAGGGGATTGTTCCGGTGACCGCAGCTGCATACAAACCACCCCACCCCTAAGGGTTCCAAACAACCATTTTATTTTGTTCACAGCATCTGTGGGTCAGGAATTTGGCTTATCTACGCTCTATGTGATCCAGACCTTGTCTGGGAGGACTCCATGGCTCCATGGAGATAACATGGTAGGTGGGGGCTGGAGTCATCAAGACAGTGGTTGATGCTAGATGTCAACTGGAACCTCAGTGGGGGCTGTTGACTGAGGTACCTTCAAATGAATCTTAACATGGCCCGAGTTTCCTTTCTACACAGCATGGAAGCTCCAGGGCAACAGGATCACTTACGTGACAGCTCAGAACTCTAATGTGGAGCATTTCAAGAAAACCAGAAAGAAGCTGTGTGGCCTTTTCTTACCTAGCTGTGAAGTCACACAGCTATGGGTTTAAACAAAGTCAGACTGAAGGGGAGGGAATATAGCTCCCACCTGTCAACGAGAAGGGGCTCAAATAATTTGTGGATATACTTTAAACTACCACAGATTTTAACTAATCCTTCAAACCATTCTTTTCTATCTCAACTGAATATTTTTAAAACCATTAGGCTCAAATAATACTACTCAGCCTTCTCTGAAACAACAGAGCCTTCCCTGTCACTGTGCACCTTTCTTACATTTAATTAGAATTAATTCTCCAAGAAAGTACCTCCAAATTAAGGAACCTGCACAACCTCTTTCTGGAAGTGGGGCTATTATTGAGCAAATGCCCATTTAATCAAAGGCCTTCTTGTATCATGCAGTAAAATGCAGGCTATAAAGCCAATGTAGTTCAATAATTCTTAAAATTATTATGTCTGTATACATAATAAGAATGCTAGGATAAAGCTACAGGCTCGGTAAAGCACTTTAGTAAATTATAATGGAATTATTTTCAAAAGAAGCCTTCAGTACTATTCTCAAGATTTCTTAGTATTAATTCATCTATGACCCCTTTACATTTCAGTTGAACACAACTCAGTATATATAATTAACAAAATTGTCCCTGATTAATAATAACCTGTGAACTCCTCTGAGAAGACATATCTCTCACTACCTACAATTATTTGTCTTAAATATTTTCCAGAGTCTTAACTGTATCCTGTGTACTTAATAGTCTCAAACTGAATGAATGAAAAAATGAATGAATGGGTAAATAAATGAATGAATGAATAAGTTTACTCTTTGCAATGACCTCACACCCATTATTCTGCTTCCAAGGTTTTAAATTCTATAGTGATAAACATTGTATCACTAACCTTTGTGTCTGTGGTGGATAGTCAGTATTTCTATTTCAATTAATGAAAGTATCATGTTAGACAGTGTACTTAAGAAGTGAGTGGTATCATCTTTATCACTGCAGAATTTAAAGTATAAAGGTATGTTTAGAAATATGGGGGGAGGTGATATACTGAGGGGAAGTCCACATAAATGCAGATCTCATTTATGGCAAACTGACTTTGAGTGGGGAGGTCAGGTAGCCTGAAAGGAAAGGGAAATATTAGTTCCTATCTCTGTTCCGCTGAGATTGGACTTGAACCATTTGCTGGGAAGAGGGGCCCATCTGAGGAAAGGGAACTAACTCTACAGCCACCTAGCCTAGGGTAGGAGTAGAGGGGGGAGAGTTAGGGTAATGAAAAGAGATCTATCTGTGATTCAGATTCAGGAAAAAATCATACTCCAATCCCCTGGGGATTTCTAGTTATCACCCCATAAGGAAGTCAGTAACTGTAAAACATATGATGACTATAAGAATATAACAAGATTCTGGGATTTTGCAAAGTTTCTATGCCAGTTACTTTTATTATCCTCTATCAGTTTCTCTGCTCTGATTAATAGCAACAATGTTTAAGTTAAAAATCACTGTGGCTTAGCCAGTGGCATATTCACTGTGGCTGAACCTTGGGACCCATTTTATAAGGCAGGCTTGGATAAAAGGCGGGTGAAGATATAGAAAAGCAAAAAAAAAAACCTAAAAAAGATGGACTTTCAGGTCCCTGCTAAGACATACTATGTAGAATAATAGTACAAAAACAAAAAGCAAAAAAATAAGCCAATGGGGAAGACGACACCCAGGCCTGTTTGTACCTCCCCGACTTACAGCTTTAGCAGTTGATCGCGCTGTCAGGAGCAGCCCCCCACTCCCCCGCTGACATGGGCAGTGACCGTTAACTGTGGCACCTCAGGAGCCAGGGCAGAAGCCCAGAGGTCCCAAGGTTTTTCTGATAATTCTCACCGGCTCCTACTCTCTTTTCCTTAAGCTTTTTTCACACTGTCAGTTGGGCATCTGGGTGTTTTGTTTTCAGCAGCTGCGGCCTTCACTTTCCAGGTGGGGTCTCCGAAGCCCAGCGATCATTAGGCCCCTCCAGCAACCCTGGGTTGGCCTGGGCATCTGGAAGGAACTCCAACTTCTGTTGAATACCTTCTCCTTACCCCAGCCCCAGCGAGAAGTACGGAAAATAGTACTTTGGGGGGGGGGGAGCAAAACACCAAAAAACCCAAACATGTGGCTTATTTTAGAAACATGCCCAGAGCAAGAATTGGCTGTTTGGAAATAGTATATCTCCTTTTAATTACTAAAGGTAAACTCTGCCTCTAGCCAGGAAGCCTCTGTTGTGTATCACATTAGAGCTTTTAGACAGCAACATCAATTGTTATTACTTTACTAGCTCAGACGTGGCCCTTTTTTTCCTGTTCAATTATACAGGCCTGAGCACAGGAAATGACTAATGCTAAGGCTTGATCCTTGGAGCACTTCATTTTCAGATCTTTGTTTTTCCCTCTACCTGGTGTAATAGGCTCTTTTGAGTAAACTTTCGCCTTGACTCTCTAACCTACAATTAATTTAAGCAAGCATCCAGAGTCATGGATGGAAACACATCCATTTAATTTAAATCAATGTAAGGATCAGCCCCTCTGTGAATTTTTAAGCTTTGGAGGAAAGATCTTGTCTCATGCTTTCGAATCTTTCACAACCATCCAGTAGAGCACTCATTGAGGATATGTTGCTGAAGTCCAGGTTTTTGAATTTGTGGAATTCCCCAGGATCAGCGACTGTTTTTATGAAATGTTCTAGTTTAGGGCTGGCCCATGTCTGTTAGAGGCTGGGTATGTGCCTTGCCCAAGGGGACAGAAATGTGTAAGTCAACAAAGGCATGCCAACACGGGACACAATTCCTCTGAGTTGGTGCCTAGACTAGATTGGAGAGAGGAAAGAAGCCCGGGGACAGAGTTCTGGGTGAGGGATGGGGGAACAGTCAATTGACAGAGCTTCAAGCTGTAAGGACTAAGGTATATTTTTTCTTTTTGCTTACCCACAATTTTACTTTTTTTTCTATAGGAAATAGGTCTTGCGCATCTGTATTTGAAATCTTAAGAAACAGTCTCTGATTAAAGTCTGGAAAAAACCTAAGTCTCAATTAGAGTAATCTCAATATCAGTATACCTTAACTTTAATTCACATTTGAAATATTGTATAAATTAGTAAGTAGTAACCAAGCAAACATGCATTTTATTGCATTTTAAAATTTTTCATTTATTTTAATGCTCGGTCCGCCTCTCTCCCAGTTTCTTACCTTTCTTGCTGTCTTGTTAAACCACATTTTCACATATTCATATGATAACACTCAAGCATATATATAAGAACCCCCATGCAGAAACTCACACACATATACAAATGCAGGACTTTAGTTATTGGTTTATTGTTTAACTTACTAAAAAAGATTGTCCAATACTTACTTTCCTATATCTTTCTATTTTCACTAAACAACAAATCATAGAAATTTCTCTAAATCAATTAACCTACTGGTATAGCTTTAATTCATTCTATTTTAATGGTTGTAAAATAGTTTGTAATATAAACTTACCATATTTTCACTCATTCTATTAAAGAGTCATTGTTCCATATTTATTATTTGGCTAATATGAACACACTGCAAAAAATATCCTTCCTACTGTAGTCTGGCTTTCTGTTATGGTCTAGCTAAAAACAAGAGGACATTTCTGTGTCAGAGGATAAATGCATGTTTAATTTTAATAGGCATCGCGTTCTTAAATGTTTTAATACTTTAGATTTCACACTTGCCAATCAAGTTATCACCTTTCAAATTATTGTCAGCCTCATGGGTATAGTGTGATATTTCTTAGTTTGCTTTGCATTCATCTGAATCACATTTTGAGCATCATTTTCCTGTATTTGATCATTTGGAGATAACCTCTGTGAATTGATTTTTTATCTTTTTTCCCTATGAGCTTATATTCTCACCTGACCTATTTTCTGTGTCCTATGTGTATTATACAAACCACATTCTGTCTGTACTCTCCAGTGCACATATTTCCCCCCCAAAATCTATTATATGTCTTTCCATTTTGTTTGTTATCTTTTGCCACATTTATACCCCTTATCTTTTATAGTTTCTGGATTTTCAGTCTCAGTTAAGAAGGTCATCCTTGCCATTATTTAGTGCATTCGTAGTCTCCTAGATTTTTGTACAGCTGTTGTTATTTTACTTTTTACAAATAAGTCTTTAATTCATCTGAAATTTGTTTTTTTGTATGTGGCATAAATGCAAATAAGGGGACATCTATAAAGCTTTCAATAATAAAGATAATTTAAAAAAAAAAATTGTGCCAGAGCTAATTATTAAGGAGCCACCTTTCCTTGTGAAATGAAATCCTACCTTTGTCAAACAAAAGATTTATTTATCTATGTTATGTTGATAAAGAATAGTTTGCTATCGATGTTTCATAGGATTTTCTATGGTTATGTGGTTATGTTCTGTTCTCTCTTTATATATATATATATATATGGACAAAGAGAGAGAGAAAGAGAGAGAATCTATTCTGGCATATATAAATTTAAGGTAGTATTTTTTTACAATTTAAAAAATCCCCACTTGGGATTCTGATTGGAATTGAATTAAGCCCACATATTAATTTTAAAAGCATAAATAATTTTAATTATAGTGTTTCTCATTCAAAAACCTGATTTGTCTTTCCATATGTTGAGAAATTTATTTTATATCTTTTAATAAAATTTTATGTTTCTCTTCATGTAGGTCTTAACCATTAAAAATATTTTTCTAAGCATATAAAAGCATATAAGTATACTTTATGACAGTTAATTCCAGTAAATCTTGGTATGGTATCTATTGCAATAAGTCAAATATATGATTTTGTGTGTGTGTGTGTCTATATGTATTGTGCTGAGAAGGCATATCGATTTCCTTTATACCATAATCTAAATATTGGCGAGGGTGCGGAGGAAAGGGAGCCCTTGGACACTGCTGGTGGGAAGCAGACTGGTGCAGCCACTGTGGAAAGCAGTATGGAATTTCCTCTAAAAATTAAAAATGGAACTGCCTTATGACCCAGCCATCCTTCTGGGAATTTATCCGAAGAAACTCGAAACACTGATTTGAAATAATATATGCACTCTTATATTCATTGCAACGTATTTATAATGCCAAGATTTGGAAGCAGCCCAAGTGTCCTTTAGTAGGTGAGTGGGTAAAAAAGCTGTGGTACATTTACATAGTGGAATAAACACTATGTGGCTGTAGAAAAGAAGGAAATCTTACCCTTTGCAACAGCATGGATGGACTTGGAGAGTATTATGCTAAGTGAAGTAAGCCAGTCAGAGAAAGACAAGCACCATATGATTTCACTCATACATGAAATCTAATGAACAAAATGAATTAACAAGCAAAATAGAGACAAACTCACAGATAGAGAGCAGGAAGAACAGTGTCGGGGGTGGGGTGGGGTGACGTGGGTGGAGGGGTTGAGAGAAAAAGAAAAGGAAAGAATTCCTGGACACAGACAATAAGGTGGGGGGCGGAGAGAAGGGCGAGGGGAGGCCGAGGAGGGTAGAGGGGGGACAAATGCAGATAGATGGAAACTTGCCTGGGGTGGCAAACACACAATACCGTGTACAGGTGATGTGTTGTAGAATTGTACACCTGAAATCTGTGTATTTTGTTAACCAGCGTGACCCCAATGTGCCCTGGCCGGTGTGGCTCAGTTGGTTGGAGCTCCCACCCATGCACTGAAAGGTTGCAGGTTCAGTTATGGTCAGGGCACACACCTAAGTTGTGGGTTTGAACCTGGGTTCAGACCTTGGTATGGGTGAGTTCGAGAGATGGCTGATCAATGTTTATCTCATACATCAATGTTTTTCTCTCTCTCTCTTTCTCTCTCTAACCCCCTTCCCTCCCTCCCTCCCTCCCTCCCTCCCTCCCTCCCTCCCTCCCTCCCTCCCTCCCTCCCTCCCTCCCTCCCCTCTCCTCTCTCTAAAATCCATAAAAGTTATCCTCATGGTGTGGATAAAAAATTTTTTTAATTCAATAAAAAGAAAAAAAATTACAGGGAAAAAAATAAATTATAAATTCTCCCTCTCTCTTATCTACAATAATCTTAATGTGGATATGTAGTTTATAACTCCATATCTCTTCAACCTGTCCTATTCTAGAGTAAATGACCTTACATTATTCATCTCTGACTATTCCCAATTACCTTATTAGTAAGTCATCCTCTTTCTCAAAGGAGTCATTACAATCACCAATTCTTTTCATTTAGGACCAGAACATGAACCCCCAACTGACTTTTAGAAATAATGTAGATTTCATGCTTTAAAGAGCAGACTTCTACCTGTCTACCTATCTGTCTCTCTGCTTCTATCTATTATCTATTTATCATCTATCTATCTATATCTATCTATCTATCGTCTATATCTATCATCACTTATCTATATGCATGTGGTTGATCTAAAATACACAATATATCCCAACTTCAATTGAAGTTTATGCATATATTATTTGTCTGATGGATCATTAAAAAAAACACAAGTTTGGACTTTATAACAAGAAGGGGGGGGGAAAGAAATGACATGAAAAATATTCTAAGATTCAATTAAGAAAATATATAATAAAACAAATGTATATCTAAGACATAGATCCCACCCTACCTAGCTGGTGACCAGAGACTGGAGGCAGTTACTGAAGAGAAAGGGTTCATCCACCCAGTGCTAGCAAAGCCAAACACTAGACACTGAGAATTGCAGTGGAGAAATAGTGGCTATTTTATTCTGAATGGCACCATCCAGGAGAATGGGAAGCTAATGTTCAAAAACCCAAATTCCTCCATGGTATGTAGGTTACAGATTACACAGGGCAAAATCACAAGACACTGGGTAGGGGGTTCAGTGTTGTGCTGGAAGCTGATTGGCCAGAAGTGAGATAATGGTGATAAATCATTTCTTCAGGTCTTGAGGACAGCTCCGGGTCTGTTTTGGTGCCCCCTATCTGGTTTTATGGGAAAGTGGCCAGGGGATCATTCCAATTAGGGCTCAGGAGCTGAAACAAAACTTAGGCCAAGATGTTATCTTCAGGCTGCCAGAGGCCCAGACCCTGTGACCATCAGTCGGGTCCAGGCTACTGTCTTCTGCTGCAGCAGGGGTCAATTATTTGGGGAAAGGCTAGGTCTCTGAGGGAAAGAGAGAGGATTTCTAGAGGTCAGATTTAAAACTAAATTCAATTAAAGTGATAAGGACCCTCAGTTTCAGGACCACACAGCCATGCCAGTTAAAACCTGCTTTGTACTAATAGCTATTTTGAGTCACAAACCAAAATAAAATGTCATAAGAACAGTCACATTAAGGAAAATATGCTGATAAGTGCTTTACTACTTATATGAGTGTTCAACCATTTAAATCCAGATGCTTACTCTGTTCTGTGAATGTTTTCCCTGGTACTCTCCTCAGAAGCAGCAACTCAGATAAGCCTTTACCAAATACTAAAACAAACAGACAAAACCCAACAATCCCTATACAAAGTTTCTGTCTTGCATTCTTTAAGTTGGGGCCAACATGCCACCAAAATATAGCATATTATATAAAATGCCCTCTTAAAGAGAATAAAAGGAAAAACATTTACACGTTCACTGAACTAATAATTATATTATCAGAAAGACCGAAAGGATATAAACATTGTATGTGTCACACCCTTGAGATGAGTGAGAGGCTGGCTACATGGTTAACTTCAATTCTGCGTTGTGTCTCAAGGTCTTTGGTTTGCAACGGAATTTTTTGGTTAATAAATAAAACCAGAAGCCTCAACAAAAAGAAAAAGGGATTTTAGGTAAAGGTGAATATCAGATCAGCTGGGCTTTACTGAATTTGCACATGAGCAATTCAGAACACCGGTTCTGTTGATTTTAAGACAGAGTGTGGCTCTCTGTGGCCTCATCAGAGAGCTCGTTAGAAATGCAGCGCCTCAGGCCTCAGCCCAGGTTTCCTAAACTGGGAACTGAGGATGGGCCCAGCAATGAGAGTTTTACGTAACTCTGGTGCACACTGAAGTTTGTGAACCACTGTACAAAAACCAGCCAAACAAAACACATAAGAGAGGGAGCTGCCTTGTAAAAGCTACTCAAAGTGACTTTTTTTAATATAGGTTTATTTTTCATTCCTCAAGGAGGATTTGACCTAGATCCACTTTTGCTGAGGGGTCTTAATTCTAACTAAAATAGAAGGGATTCGTTTACCTAGATTCCCACCTTCAACCTGACTCGAAGTCTAACTGATAGTAAAAGAGAAATTCCCTAACGTGGGTTATCATCACTCAAGACTTCCTCTTGCTCCAGCATAGGAAGGGCCACCTGGGTGGGAATAAAGGAAGGATTCTGAGATTGAGCAAAGCCTCTGCCACTTAGAGTCAAACAACTGAGCAAATTGCATTACCCATGTGAGACTCAATTTTCTAATCTATTCAAAGAAGGTTAATTCATAGATTTTAATAAGTTAAGAGTAGGTAAGTGCCTGCGGGTACATATATTTTTTAAGAGATAAATAAAACCCTCAAGAGGATGGATATTTATGGCCAACTAAAACCTGTTCTACCTCTGTAGATAACATATCCCCTAGGAAAGCCAAGTTATCTGAAGGGGGCTTAGAGAACTCAGGCGCAGAAGAGGGGAGTTATTTATATGTTATGAATGTTTTATGGTCGGGCTCTCACATATTACATCCATCTCTTCGATAACAGCTACCACTTACTGAGCGCTTACTGTCAGACAGGGTACTAAGCACTTTACATACCTTGACACATTTCTCCCTCTCAGCAGTCTCATGAGGGAAGTACTACGATTTTCTCTAACACACGAGGAAACAGACACACAGAGCTTAGGAAACTTGCTTAAGCTCATACGACAAGTGAGGGGCAGGCATGAGCAGGAATGAGAGGTGAGGCCTGACAGATGAGCTGCTCTGAGTTCAGTGATTACTCTGGGCCTAGAATTTTCTCCCTTCTCCACTTCTCCCTTAAGCAAGCTGAGCGGGCTTCTCAGAACGAGAATTCCTAACCAAGATTTCGTTCAGGTGCCTGGATATCATTCAGACAGCTATTCTGACCCACAGGGTAGCCGAGGAAACTTCTCTTTATAGCTCAGCCCAGGTGAGGATAACTGAGGTCCAAACAGGAAAAGAGCTGAAGCCAGCATTTGGACTTTGATCTGAAACTAAATCACAACAGTGCTAAGAGTTCCAGCTACTTGTATGCTTGAACCTTTTCATCTCGAATTGAGAAAAGCAGGGCTCCGCTTCATGGAGACCTCAGGCGACAGTGCTAAATCTTTACGTTTGTGGGCCATAGACAATGGTTCTAAGCAACAGAAGGAGATAGAGACAGAATAGAGAGGATTGAAATGCTGATTAATCTATTCTATACCTTTATTTTTCTTTTATCTCTTTCCAATAATACTTGGGTATGTGCAAATTCTTAAAATTGTACTTACCTATACCTAATTAGCTTCTGTAATCATAGTACTCTTAACAGATGAACCTAGTCCCTGAATCAGCTATTCTTGAAAAATGTTGCTATGGTCATATTCTGAGCATAAAAGGGTAACAGTTAGGTAAACACTGAAATGAGGGAAAAGGGAAGCACTCCACCTGGAATGTCAATTGCCAAATTTGCTGGAGGAGAGGGCATTTGGTAAGCCACTCTGGCCATGAACCTCTCCAGCATAACTCTACAAGGTACCACTCCCTGCTCGGGTTTATATAATAGAACAGGCATAAAGCAGCACCTGATCCCTGAGTTATCAGCAGCTAGGAGGATTAAAGAAGGGACGTTTTGTTCAAAATATTCTTTGATTATGTAAAACATTCCAGGCAGTCTTCTGGATTCGGGGATACAGCAGTGAACAGAAATGACCAAATCCTGGCCCACAAAAAACTTAGATTCTCAATTCTCATTAATGAAACCACATCGCTGTAAGAAGTCGGATGGGCCTCACTTTTCCCAGTCTCATACAAAATAGTAACTGGAATTTATTGCAGAATGTTTTCTGTAGCTGTGGTAATAATGATGCAGTTATGGAATCTGCATTTTGGATAATTTCATCTTCAGCAATATGTGACACCTTTGTATTGGGATGGAACAAATGTAATGAGATGAGCTTTGTCATCAGAGAAATATAGATTACTTGAGTTACCTTTTATCCTCATTTTATAATATAAAAGAAAGGTGGAGACACAGAGAACTTACTCTAAATCACACAGCTAATTAGTTGTTAGTATTCTGAGTTATAGTCCAGAATTCACTCTATATACCTCTATGTTTGAGTAAGCCAGTAGAAATAGCAAAGACTTAAAGACATTCTACAAATATGTTCTATTATATTTCAGAATTTGCCAACATAACTCAATCACATAATGATATCCTTTGAACAATGTTAATTCTGGGGCAAGAAGAAAATTAATTAGTGTGAGAAATGCAGACATTGAGTTAGAGGTAATTAGAAGTCAATATGACCCGGCCGGGCATGGCTCAGCGGTTGAGCGTCGACCTAGGGTCCAGGCGATTGGGGTTCGATTCCCGGTCAGGGCACATGCCCGGGTTGCGGGCTGCAGCCGATCAATGACTCTCTCATCATTGATGTTTCTCTCTCTCTCTCTCCCTCTCCCTTCCTGTCTCTGAAATCAATAAAGATATATTTTAAAAAAAAGAAAAAAAAAAAAAGAAGTCAATATGATGTCAGGTAGAATCTTAAAGAAAATAAAAGTAGGGAGACAGACACTGCATTCTCTCTGAAGGAGGTGGTCAATAATCATCAGAAAAGAAGAATACATTCTGGCCACCTGGGGACATATGTCTTTGGAAACAGGCATAATGGCATAATGGAATGTCCAGAGGGGTTAGAGTTATGAGTAAGTTGGGGATAAACATTAGATAGCATAGCAATTCAAAATAAATCGCTGAAAAATTGACAAGATATTGCAGCCATCCAAAAGAGTTGTTGATAGATTGGATGAAAAGAAACAAAACCAAATAAATAAATAAATAAATAAATAAATAAATAAATAAATAAATATTCTGAGAAGGAGGTTGAATAAATGAAAATGAAGACAAGACTATGTGATACTTTTCAGCAAAAGCTTTCATGTGCAGTGGAGAATGGAACAGTAGTTGGAAGGATTAGCAAATTTTGATTTTTGAGCATTAGAAAGAATGAAATTGTCTTTAGAGCAGAATGAAACAAATAGAGAAAAGCTGAGAACCCCAATTAAGCAAATATAGAATCCATTCAAACATCACTTCAAACATAACTCCAGACTTTTATGGTTGGTCTTCCACTTACTTTTTAAAAAACACAAACCTTTCTATTTTTATTTCATGTGATTCCCTGGGTAGTCCTTCCAATCACTTAAAGCTCGATTCATTATCATGTATAATGTAAGCATTCCACTTAGCAAAGAAAAAAAATAGTGCTTTAAAAAAATCCACAATAGTTTCACTTAAACGGTATGTTTTTAGAGAAATTCAGTATTCTTGAGACTTCAAGTGAAATGATTTTTTAAAATCAAAGCAGAGACAATTTTCTTATCAACACTCATAATAGAAAACTTTCAACCTCAGGCCTGACAGCAATTATTTTCAATCCTTTTTTTAACCACTAACTATGAAGTTTGACTGAAACTAATTTTGCTTAAAGAGTTTCTCCCTCGTAAATTAATAACAGTAATTCAAAGTGCAGCCTTTAAGATTATAGATAATTTATGGAACTATCCCACCTTCTCCCCACCACGCTGTGGAATCCACACACACTGAAGTAAATATCGGTGGCGGTGGTTGATGAAGGTTGTGGCGGTGGCACAGGTGGTGGATGTTTTGCATCTCTTCCCTTTTTCGTTGGGTGACAGCAATTCTACTTCCTTGGGAATCACCTGTTCTTTGTTCCATGTGATTCTCTTTGGGCTGCCAATCTCTGCACTGCTGTGATTTCCATGGTGTACAATTAAGGACCGATCAAAACACTTCACCCTCCGACCACAGAGACTGGCCCGGGGAAAGTCATCAGACAGAAGTTATACAAATTAGTGTTTTATCTGGCACTTTATGTAGGTACTAAAGGAAATATTTCTTCTTTCCCTTTAAATCATGAGCTATTTAAAAATGTGATCCCAGAGCTACTGGTGAGCATGACCCTGTCACACAGAGGAGACCCTGAAACAATTCTCAAGCAGGTACTTTAATCATGTGTTTTCTCTTTATTTCAGTTTTGAAAATATTGAGTACCTATTTTACACAAAATACTAGGCTAGAGACAGTAAGAGACTGAAAAATAAGTATGACGTTACTTCTTTGTTTTCAGTCTAGTTAATAGTCTGTGATATTTCAATTATCAGAGTTTCTTCAACAGACACTAGGTAAAAATATATTTTCTTCCAGCTATTGGCTGGCTCTGTTGGTGGCATAGTGGTTTCAAACATGCATGCTTCCTGGACTCTTGGAGCTTCCTATTGATTGAAAGAAAAACATAGATCAAATAGCCACTGAAATATTTAGTTAGAGACTGTTAGAATATTCTAAGGCAAATCCAGCATATTTGTAAAAGAGAAATCTATTTGAGATTTGGTGGTGGGGTATGATGATGGTGGTAATTTGGTGAGATCTGAAGGCTAACATTGGAAGTAGGTGAGGCCTAAACCCTTAATGTCGCTGCCCGACCCTCAAGAGACATATGACATTGTGTCACTGGAACAGGTATGCTGCCTTTGACTAAAATGCTCAGTCTCTGCTACCGTTCTCCATTCCTCACCCTGACACTCTCTGATAGCCCAAGGAAAGGAGAAAAAGAGGCTGATGCAGAGAGGCTATTGGGACACATTTTGGGAGCCAGCGGAATGTGGACCGAAAGGCTATGGTCCATAGAACCCTGAGATTAGAGGGTGTGGGGTGCTGAGGTCAGCAGAGTCATACCTAGGGCAATTGCTTCATGCCTACTGATGGTGAAGAATTTCTAATAATATTCAATGAAGAAAAATGAGATTATTTTTCACAAATGTAATTAATAATTGGAGAGGTTATCCTATACAATCAGCATACGAAGCTTGTACCATCTCAAAGGAAAGCAGGGAGTACTGTTTCTCCTTGAAATATAGTTTCCAGACAATAATCTAGCAAAACACTGGGGAAAAAAAACATTTGAAGGAACAGAGAGGATGTGTCCACTCAACATATTCTACCATCTATTGCAACACTGGTGGTACAAGTTTTTTGCATTAAACTATTGGGTCTGGCATAGGGCCTTACTTGTAGTAAGTACTTGAAAAATGTGTTGAATGAATGAAAGATTACAATAAGAAACAATTCCCATACTTATATTTAGCAGTTTAGCTTAAATTTTGAGGTAGAATGATTTTTATCCTAATGTCTTATTCCTTTTCAAATCCCTTCTCTCTTACTGTCTCTTCATCAATCTCTATTGGAAAAAATATATTTGATTCTCTTGACCTATTTCTTTACTAGAAAAATTGTATTAATATAAAATAAATGCCAACTATATTTCCAGTTATTTAACGAAGCATCATAGTTGGTTTACCAGTATCTTTTAAGCATCTCAAGTTGCATGAGAGGAGTCTAAATATTCACAGGCCCTTGAAAAATCCAAAGACTTAGGCAAAGAGAGAATAAAAAATGTCATTCTAAAGAAAAGGGGGGAGATTAATAAAATTACATGCATAGAAAAGTAGAGTTTGATTTTTAAAGATATCTACAGCTTTAGGGAATGGACAAATTTCAACAATATTTGTAATAAATTTCAATGTTAACTATTTCCAAGGAATTCTACTCTGCAATCCTTCACCCCCCCTTTTTTTTTTCCAATTTTCACCAGAGGATATGTTTTTAAATTGATTTTAGAGAGAGAGGAAGGGGGAAAGAGAGAGAGAAACATTGATGGTTGCCTCCCATACTCACCCTGACCAAGTATTGAAACCGCAATCTGGGTATGTGTCCTGACCAGGGAATCAGACCTACAACCTTTTGGTGCACAGGACGATGCTTCAGCCAACTGAGCCACCCAACCAGGGAACCAACCATTTATATTGATTTCTATTTGGAAACAAACTATATAATCTGGAGAATACCCATATTGTAAATAAACTTCCTTTGTTAGACTTTCTCTAAATTACAAGTTTGTGGACTTTTTCTATAATTAAAATAATAGAGAGGGGAAAATAATAAGTTCAAATTGAAATTCGAACTTTAAGGAAACTCGATTGAGTCAAATTGTGAAAAATTTACTAATTTGTGGTCATGAGGTTTCTTTTATGATTATATCCTACAACCCATGTTTATGCTCTTTATAATTATAACTCCTTTCATAGCTCCTTCTTTATCTTTAAGAGCTTCAGGAAAAATGCAAGCAGACCATAGAAGGACAAAAATTACATTTTAAAAAAAGCAATATACTGTTCAGCAATTTATAATAATATAAAATGAAAGAAAATATAATTTAGAAGGCAAGAAAATGAGTAACTTGGGTCATTAGAAGATAAAGAACAGAAACCTTGAAAGGAATAAAGAAACAGTGAATGAATAGACATAGAGGTGTTTACATATCATCCATCCATCCATTGACTCCAAACTCTCTCTACAATCCGGAATAACATTCCTAGATACCTTTTGGACAACTCTATCAAGACCTTACAACTTTCTGTCTCAGTACATTGAAAGCACTAACTTTCATTTCCCAAGACGGCAAACAGTCATTCTTGATTCGACATTCTCCTTTGCCACTCATACAAACTTGATCATCAAGTCATATTGATTTTACATTTGAAAGGTCTCATTTGTTTTCCTTTTTTGGAGACACCATCATAGATCATCTCTTGCATGGTTACTACAATAGAATTGTAACAGTTTTCTGATTTTACTTCACAGAGCTCTTCCAATTCATCTTATTTATTGATGCTCAATATACTTTCCTTTCTTTTTAAGAAATAAATCCTTCAAATACACACGATATTACAGAGTATAATATAACATAGAACCATATTTTAAAATTGTAAATATTTTGTCATATTTGCTTTAGAAGTTTATTTTTTATTTTTTAAGAAATAAAATACTACTGGTACAACTGAAGACTTCTTTGAACCTGTCCCTCTTTTCATTTCCTTCCCACCATTCCCAAATAAATGCAGTTCTCTGAATTTGGTGTGTATTCTTCCCACCCATTTTAAAACTGTATTATGTATATATACATCCAAAGCCACAGTTTGCATAGATTTTTGTATTTTTTTAAATAAAACTGCATGACATAGTACCATGCATATTCTTCCTTATCTTGCTTTCTGCACTCAGTGTTTCTTCACTTTAACATTTTATCACTCAACGTTGTAAGACGTATCCCTGTTGATACAGTTCATTTGAAATGCTGTGTAGTAGTACATCTTCCCATCTTTGCTATTATTTTCAGCATTTTACTTTCAGCTTGTTATTAATCATTACCTCTTGCCAATGATTAGTATTAGTAGTAGAAGTATTTGTAGTAGTAGTACCAGTCAGTGATTATTTAAATTTACAAACATTTTCATCAATTTCTTTGCTAGTTGCTCCTTGCATCCCACTCCTTGTTTTGTCAGTTTCCTTGTTAGTGTATTTTGAAAGTAGCTAACTCTGAGTCTTTGGCTGAAAGTATTATTCAACCTTTTTCTTAATTGAGTCCATAGCAATCAGAGGAGTTCTAAGTCAACATTTTCCCTCAGTAGAGGATATTATTTCACCATTCTCTGGAAACATGCTTAATTATAGCCTTATTATTATTTTTGGAATTTTAAATAAGTGATTGTAGGTGGGCATAAACATTCAGAGGAGTTTTTTTAGGGGCAAAAAAATAAGATTCTAAAAAGTAGGGTAAAAAGTAACATTCTCCCATAAATAAAACTGAAAATCTTGCCAACAGGGTTTTCCAGATAATTATAGATTTGCTGAGAGACTTTGAATGGACGCACTGCTTTTATCTGGCCTTAGCACTTGATATGTTAAACCCACCTTTTAGAATTGTGAATTCCATGTAGGCAGGAATACATCTTACCACTTTTAGTATTAAATAAGTATTGCAATGTCAAAGGTAACCAAACCATCAGATTATTTGGCCATGTGCTGCCTCACAGATCCTCTGAATTCCCTTTTCCTTGGGGATCATAGCAATGTTTGTTAGTAATTGGGCACTATCATTCTAAAAGGGAACCCTATGCTCACAGATGTCACCATAGCTGAGGGGAACCTGATTTGCACCTTAAGTAAAACAAAGTCATTCACTTCTTTTGTTGCTCTGCAAAGGCAATTAGACCTGAGCAGCAGCAACTGCACGCAATTCTATAATAATGCTAAATGGGGAGTGTGTGTGCGTGTGTTTATGTGTGTAGCATTTTAAAGCAGGTGTAAGTAAGTAATCTTTTTATTTACTTTAACTCTGTGAAAGAAGCCAACATTAGGAAAATAAAAAAGAACAAGAGAGAGCTTTGTGAAAGAGCACAGTTGTCATCAATCTCTGCTTTTCATTCCTGTCACCTTTAATTTCAGGATGCATTGCCATGACTTAAGTGATCCTTCTCTCAAACTCTGTGCTTAGGGTATTTGCAATGACAAAGAGCTAACTCTACCACATCTTGATCTTGCACTGACAAGGTTTGTTATAATTCAAATAAACATTTACCTCTTGTGCTAAATGGTTTTCTTGACAATCCCTGGCCTTTGTTCTGACTTTGTTTTCTGTTCTCCTGAGGCTGTTTTCCTTCATCCAACTGCAACTGAGAGATCAAGGGCTGGTCCTGTTTAAGCCAAGAGAATAGAAAACATTTCTATTAAAACAGCTTTAAAATACAACCCCTCCTCCAATATTACTTAAATAGTTTCTCCTATCACCTGTATTTTCAGTTAAGAAAATTAGTCATCGTCCTCATAGGCCACAAATCAATAAAATTACTGACAGCAAAAGCTGTGTGTGTGTGTGTTACATGCTGTTGAGTAGGCTCTGACTCCTGGCGGCCCTACGAATGAGTGATAGTCACAACATTTTGTCCTCAATAGCCCTAATCAGATCCTGTAGACTCAGGCCTATGGCTTCTTTTATGAAGTCAATCCATCTGGTATTTGGTCTTCCTCCTTTCCTGCTGCCTTCTATTTTTCCCAGCATTATTGTCTTTTCCAAAGAACTCTGCCTGCTTATGATGTGCCCACTGTAGTAGTTAATTATGCTCTGGTGCAAGTCTTTCATTAAGGTGCTATTTCCTTCACTAGACCCCTCAATAAAGCATTTCTCAAAAGGCCCCTTAGGAGTCTGCTCGGAGAGGAGCAGTCTATCCGGCAGCTCCAGGAGGGATATAGTGTTGCAGCCTGTGAGGGGGCATTGATGAGGCTGAGTAATGCAACCTGACAAGGTCTGATGAATGGGAGTCTCTCGGGGGGTGATCTGACAAATGGAGGCTCCATGACAAGCATAGTTTTCTAAACAATGTGAGGCTTCATTTATCAGTTGATTGGTTATGAAAAAGATCTAGTCCAAAAGGAGGATTGAGATTTAATGAAGAAATTGTCCCCAGTGGTTAGAAGTGTGAGTTGATGATATTATCAATGATGGGTTTATTGGTATTCATGCTTTGCATCCCACAAAATCAGAGAAATCTCTGGTAACAGAGCATTGCTAAGGAATTGTCTAGTGACAAGTTGCGGTGAAAAAAATGGTATCTCTGGACTTGACCTCTTTGTGGTTGCCAAATATGTCTAGATATGCCAAAGGTGGGACCTGATATGGTCCAATAGCTTTGGCTTTTAAAATGTGCTCCATCACCACAATCTTGGCTATGAGTTTTATATCTTCAGTTTAGAAGAGTCTTCTGGTTGTTTTCTAACGCTCCATACCTAATGAATATAAACTTTGAAAGACAATTTGGAAAAGGCTCCTGTTTAGTTGTTTTTTTCTACACTGGAAACTAGAACCTTTACTATAATAGTTACGTTGGTTTTACTAGATTATATTTATAAAAGAAAGATGAGGTCTTAAATTAAGAGTTTGTTGAGGTGACAAAATGTTGTTGTGGGAGATTAAGAAATACTCATGTGAAATGAAGAGTTCATACAGAGGATCTGGATTTCAGTCTTGAGTTCCTCTGCTCTAATAGTCTGTCAACAACCCTTAGTCAGTACACCTGATAGAATAGTTCTTGTCCCAGCATTGCATGTCCCACAGCATTTATATTGGAATGTCTGCTTCTTAGATGTCTAGGCCCTTGTTATTAAGTTTTTGGTATGGCCACAGTTTTCAAACCGTAGGTTTTGTTACCCTTGGGTATGCTTTGCAAAATGTTGGCCCTGGGTCTGTGTTGTTGCAGCTCTCTATTAACCTTTGGCTCCGTCCATGTCTGCTGGTGATGTTATTCTCTTTGTGGTAAAAACATCACCATCTTCATCGTTATTATAAATTGTTTTTGTGGAATAACAGAGGACGAGATATTCTTTAAAGTCTTTGCTTGCTTAGGGAAGGTGAAAGAAAGAGATGCTCAATTATCAGGAGACATGGAAGCCATGATGTTTTCTATACAACACTAGTAAATAAGTGAACCTTCTTTTATCCACCTCACCTCCTTCCCCACAGGCAAAAGCAGGATCCCATATGTATATCATGATCTGTAGATATATATCTGTCTCTTTAAAACAATTCCCGCCTGGCCAGGCATGGCTCTGTGGTTGAGCATTGACCTAGGATCCAGGCGATTGGGGTTCGATTCCCGGTCAGGGCACATGCCCAGGTTTCGGGCTCAATCAATGACTCTCTCATCATTGATGTTTCTGTCTCTCTCTCTCTCTCTCTCTCTCTCTCTCTCTCTCTCTCTCCTTTCCTCTCTCTGAAATCAATAAAGATATATGTTTAAAAAAAATCTTTAAAACAACTCCCTAATTCATTTGAAAGTAAACAAATCCTTTGTTTCCATTTCAAAGCCCCATTTCACTTCCATTTTGAGGTCCCATTTGCATCTGGAAGAAGTGTCTGGAATATTCTAAAATTATTTCAAAATCTTTTGAAAGAATTCTACAAATACATTCATTAATGTCATAGAATGATCTCTTACAATAGCTAAAAGAATACAGAATAGCTACAGATACAGAAAAGAGGGAATTGTAGAAAATTAGTGTGAATTTACGCAGAAAATTCATGCATTTCTGACTGAAAGTAGCCTGATTAAGCTACAAATCTACAGTCAGTTCTTTCAGACCTAAATTTAAGCTGCTTGACTTCTAAATAAGTATTTTATTATGTAGCTTGTCCTAAATTCTCCCTAACGACAGTGAAATCTTTGAATCTTGAGAAAAGTGTGAAATTAAAATTGTGTTCATATTGCCATTTCAGATTCTCTCCTTGCTTTTTTTCTGATAGTGTAGAAGGTTTGGCACCTCTTCCGGGCTTGTCTCATGGCTGCTTTCTCTTGGCATTTAGCCCAGTTAGTCTCGTTTTATTTACTCCTACAGAGCATCCTAGGGAGAGTAAGGCTATTTTGAGACTTCGCCATGAATGAAAAAAAAATTTCTTTAAGTGGCTGCAATTATTTCTAAATCAAAGCCTTCTTTTTAGGTCATTGATAAAAGAAACACATTAGGCTAATTTGAAAGAAGAAAAGCAATGTCAATATGTAAAATTGTGTGTGTGTGTGTGTGTGTGTGTGTGTGTGTGTGCTTATGATGGGCCAGATAAGGTAAAGAGAAGATAATCTCTAAGTAGAAGTTTCCTGAAGTCAAAATAATTCATTTGTTTTTTATAGCAGTTTACATAAACTCTAATAGTTCTCTTTTTCTTCCTGACAGAGTATCTAATTGGTTCATATGAAGAACAAAACCCAAACCAAACCTGTGTATCTCAGACTACCCCCAAGAAAACCACTGTGTTTCTTTTTGTTAATCTCCCTGAGTTTTATCATATGGCACCGTGATGTTCAAATGAACATATTCATAGTTGGAGATCTGAAGTACAGAGACAGAATGTGAAAATGGACAGAAAATCACCAGCTTTATAACCCAATACCTACAAGTATCTAGTCTCTCTCTCTCCCTCTCTCTCTCTCTCTCACACACACACACACACACACACACACACATACACAGAGGAACTTGTTTTTGTTTTCTGTTTTTAAATTCTAAAACTTCTCCCTTCTTCCAAAATAATTAACTTTAATAAATTCCCAATTGTTTACATGAGTTTTAGAGTAAAAATATGGGAACAGAAATTTGTTAAAAAATATGGAAAATGTCCATATTTTGCCACAACTGAGCTCTTCTAAAATAATCTATTCATAGTGTTTCTGCCTTTGCATAAAGAAGCAAAACTCAGTAAATGTAAGGGCACATGTGGATTTGCTATATAACTTTGGGGTCACAGAAAATAGTTGCTTTCCATTTTTAAAAAAATGTTTTGCTCAGAGATGTGCTGATTAACAAAAATAACCTAAATTTAAGATATGCATTTTTTCGAGACTTGTTACTCCCAAAGAAAAATTGGCAATGAGTTAGATAATTGAACATAGAGACATGTGCACACACGCAGAGAATTTCAATATAATATTTGTTTACTGATTAACTTCTGGGGCAAGTGATTCCAAGAGGTTTCTGTCCTAATTCAGGCACCTAAGTTTAATTATTTTATGGTCAGAGCAATCCGAAGGTTGTTCAATTCCAAAGACTATCATAGTTATTCATATATCATGTATATGGCATGACTACGCCATAAATCCTCATTATTACAATATAGAAACAAAAGAAATATTAAACCCATGACACTACTTTGCTTGTGTGAACTTGTGCAAACAGAAGGTGGGACAGTAAGTGTGATTAAAACAGCAAGTAATGCTAAGAGATTGAGAAAATCCAAAACGATGTATAAAGTGAAGGAAATTTTACATCTCCACCATTTCAGCAATTTTTACTTTAAAACATCATTAGTGTTCACGTAGGGAGGAAGACATGCTATTCTGGAGGCTTCCCCCCCCCTTGAAGTTAATTTCTTCTGGGCGCAGATCCTGCTCCTCTGAGGGCAGCGCAGCGCTCGTTAAACACAAGTCATCAAGCGGCGGGTAGGAGAGGAAGCCTGTGCTCTGAAGTGATTCGTTTCAGGGATGCTGCTAGAGCACAGCTCAGAATGATCTTTAATATGAATGAGAAGCTGGAGCCACTCGAGTAGGCAGATGGAGTTTTGTTTTTCCCCCCAGCCCGTGAACTTGCCTGCTTCTTTATTCTCAGGGCGCTCATCGTCTTGGTTGCTATTTTCTTTAACCTTGTTCTGCCACTTTCCAATTACTTGGTTTGGTATCCAGGCCGGGTCAACTAATCGGCTTTGCTTAGCCCCCCTTTTCACACATTTCCACCCCATTCCACGTGTAATTCAAGTCCCATTAGCTCCCACTTCATTTAAGCCAGCACAGGGCTCGTGGGAGCAGTGGGCCTGCTGGAAACAGGTGCCGCGGGCAGACGGCGCAGGCCCAGCGGCCCCCTGGCCCAGTGCAGGCTGTCAGGCCAGACAGCTGAAGGGTGAGCAGGCGGCTAAACCTGCACTTAATTGCTATTGTTCTTCTGGTCTTGGTTCCTCCTTTGACTACAAGTGCATATCCTTTTCAGGCTTACAGCCAACTTTAAGAAATAATCAAGTTTCTTCTAAAACAGGCACCCACCGCTATAATGTATGCCACCAACATACGGTTCTAGAGTTTATTTGGGGGCAAACTTGACTCTGTGATCAGCTATTTCCATGTCATATTAACTACTCCCTAGGACTGTCACTGTTTTGAACTCAGAGGACAGCCAGTCTAAACCTTGGATCACTCGCTCCTGGTCTCTTTCTTTTTTATGGACCAAGGCTGCAAAACAAAATCATGTGGATCTTGCCCTGAAAATTCACGAAATTAAGCTCTGACTTAATTTGCCTCCCTGCCCCCCCCCTCAGTTTTCCAGAATAGTCTACCAGAAAAGGTTTAAACACTACCATTAAATCCAGATTCTGCCTACTTCACTTTTGCAAAGATGACTGGATATGGAGGCATATCTAGTCTTATAACCCATTCTTGCTATACACTGGCCATTATTCCTCCATATCTGACTTCTTTTCACATAGCTCCAATAATATTGTATATTTAAGGGAAATCATTAACCTTGTTTGGTCCAATTCCAGTCATTTTTTCCCTTCAATTCCCATTTCTATGAGCTTGGGGCAAGAACCACTGTTAAGGCCATGTAAAGAGCTATTTACCTTAAGTCCATGTAAATCACTCATCACCTTAACCATGACATCCTTGTCATTGTCCTATTAATGTGTTTTTGTTCCCTCTAGTCTCAATGCCTAATAGGATTCCAACTGTGTATGTTGAAAATGCTACTCATTTTCTAAGACCAAGATTACGGTTATTATGCTCATCTCATAACCAGAAATTAGATTTATCATTTCTCAATTTTCATTGTACTTTGTATTTCTCTTATTGCATTTATAATATGCTGGTTTGAATTTTTGTTTTTTCTTTATGTATTTTTTTATATTTTCTAATGGATGATAAAATATTAATATAAGGGGTATCACATATTTCTTTGTATTTTCCCATAGCTTGCAGTGGACTGCTTATAATACATGCTCAATACATATTTATTGTTAATATTATAAATAATAAATACACCATTAATGTCTCATTTTACAATATGCTTTGATGAGAATTCCAAACTTCCAGCAGCGTGATGATGAGAGCTAGCAATTAAGGAAAACCAGGGACAGTATTGGCACTTTGCATGACATCTAATTTTATCCTTCAAATAACCTGACATGGTACGTATTCTGAATCTTACTTTACAGTGAGAAAACTATGGTTCATAGAGGTTAAGCACATGCTCAAGACCAATACAGAAAGTGTCAGAGTTGGCTATAAAATTCAGGCCCACACCAAAGCCGCATTCTGCCAGTCTTCATTTTTACATCCATAACCATTATTCAATAAAATTCACTAAAGTGTCTCTTTAGCTAATTCTTTCTTCTGTGCTCCTTACTACCACTTCCTAATTCTACATTCTGATCAGTCTATATGCTGATTTCTAGACTATGCTCTTAGCCAATTTGCTTCCCTACAGAATTTTCAGCACTACTATATACTATATACTGTAGCTCAACTCATTTTTCTTAAATTTTTTTCCTTCAATCACATTTTTTGCCTAGTCAACTAGCTATAAAATAAGCTTGAATATTTTTTCAATGATCAATTTTGCCATCTCTAAAGTGGGAATAATAATATAGTCTACTTCATAAAGCTGCAAGTATGGAATAGATGCTTGCATGTCTCAGCTTACAGAGTAAGCATTTAATACATTTTAGAAATTATCATTTACATTGTGTTTTAGAACTAAAATGGCCATGTCTAACATCATTTTACAGAAAAATAAAATGGTATGCAGACAAGAGAACTGCCTAAAATAAATCGGAGATCTAGGATCAGCTCTAAGAGCAAATTCCTGACCTAGTAAACCCAATACTAATATTTTTTTTTTACCATAAAAAAAGTATGTGACTTACCTTACCTATTTACTTTATTTCCCACTGTTATCATGTGTCTCTTGCTTCACATCACAATATAATCACCTGTACAATTTAATTTTTGTTGTTTCTGCTTTGAAAGCCTTCCAAAGCTTTTTCAGTTATCAGTCTGTCCAACTCTCAGGTCCTGTTCAAATGACACTTGCCTTAAGATATTTTCCATAAAAACTTCAGATCAAACCTACTCATCTATGCCTGACTTTCTCTCAGGTTTAGTTTCTACATTATGCATTTGTGATATAATTATATTGTACATTGTTTGCCATATAAATGTTTCATAGTGTGTGATACTGATTTTAATTTTGTGTAAGGAACTGTTATTTCCCAAAGCTAGTTTGAAGCTGAAAGAGTTATTGCTGTCCTGCCTCGCCGAGACCTTCTCATCATCATCACTGCAAAGCTTGGTTTGTTATTGCACATATCATTCCAGACTGCTTTGGAGCAAGCATATTTGAGTTTCTGGGCTTTTATGTGAATGAGTGAGAGAGATTTTCAATATTGCTTTTTGCAACTGTTCAAAAGTCAGACCTTGAGTTCAGAGTTGTCATCAACTCTGCTACTAAAGCTCAATGTACTGCCTTTCTTAATTTCCTACTTCTCTAGAGATTTGTGTGATGCTGAAACATGAAAATGTTTGTTCTCCAAAATACATTTTCCAAAGTGCCCAAGATAGGTGCCAGGTTTCCAGGGCTTCTTTATTTCCTGCCACATTGCACTGCACCCATATTTCCTCTCTTCATTTTATCTTCTCCTGACACAGTAGAAGAGTTACATAGACTACTCTGGAGTTTGGGGCAACTTCCAGCTCAAATTATAAAAAGAATCCTTCCTTTCTGTGAACAATTCATCGTCTTACCCCTCCAAACAATCTTTTTCACCATATCCTCAGAGGCTTCCTGACTAACTGTGTTGTGCTGACCATGGGTCACTCCAGGACTACATTTTCAATAGAAGCTGAAGAATATGTAATAGGAAATTATGATAGTTATTACTTATATTCCAGTTTACATTAATAGATCCATTACTTTCATTTGTAAACTCCTGGAAGAACTAGTAAATTTGTTTTTATTTTCTGCCTATATTAGTTCTTAGAATAAGCAATTCTTCAAGTTTTGAATAAGAGCATAAAGTATTAGCATTATTTTTGGGTAGTGGTTTTATGGGTAATTTTATATAATATTATAAAAATATAATATGATATTAAAAATAAATATGACACGATTTTATAATTAGAACAAAGCTATTTTAATTTTGATAAGAATAAGACTTTATTGTTATTATGTAGTTGAAGTAGAATTTTGTCATGCATTTTTAATGTATCTCAGTGGGGTTTGTTGCAATATTTTAAAGATACCTTTTTTATAATATTCAATATATTAGCATTTGGTAGAATTACTCATTTTCATCACTTTTAGTTATAGCAAGATAAAACCTAGAAGTTTTACATGGAGGCATTTTTATGGCCACACTCTTTTATGATACCAACAACCCACTAATTGCTCCAGTGTTATCCATTGCCTAATAGGCAAAGTAGTTAATGTCCAGGAAAAAAATTTATTAAATTCCCCTACAGATTTTTTAAAAATTGATTGCAGAGAAAAATATTTTGAAATTCAGACTTTCAATTGTAAAAGTATGCATTTCACAGAAATACATGATTTTTAATTTCTTGAATCTTGACTAGTCGACATAGAATTGGAAAGAAAGGCAGATGCTTTCGAAGATTTAGATCTATCCTAGAAGGAGGTAAAAGTTTGACTTGTCTAACTTAAGATAGATCTATAAATGACAAAACTAAGTTGAGATGTCCATACTTCCAAACCAAGGCCTAGAAGAGCAAAGGTATAGTAGTCCTCCCTTATCTGCAGTTTCACTTTCTGAGATTTCAGTTCCCTGAGGTAAACCACAGTCCAAAAAATATTAAATGTAAATTTACAGATATTTTGAGAGACAATATTCACTTAACTTTTATTACAGTATATTGTTAAAGTTGTTTTATTTTATTATTATTTGATATTGTTAATGTCTTACAGTACCAAATTTATAAATTAAACTTCATTATAGGGGTGTATGTATAGAAATAACCAGTATATTGAGGTTTGGTATTATTCAAGATATTAAGAGGTCTTGAAACATATCCTGTGTAGATAAAGGAGGACTACTATATTAGAAACTCTAATAGGTTAAGGGGAATCTGAGAGCATAGAAAACATTTCACAACAAAGACCAGAAAGACTGCAGACTTCTTAGACATATTTCTCTTCCATTGAGGTGACAGAGTAGTAGAATCGCAAGTGCTGAGAGATGGGATTGGTAGGTGGATTTGCAGGCAGAACGTTATTGTCAGCACCACCACTGTGGGGAAGGGAAACACCTGGATTGTTTCTGTAACATTTGAGAGAACCTTGAAAAGGACTGAAAGTGAGCCACCTGGTTCAGGGCAGATTTAGATAGTGGATGTAGCGTGAATTTGGACACCACACCCAGCAACAATGGGTATGAATATATGACAATGGGAACCAAGTGGGATGTTATCCTCCTTGGAGACTAGTGTGGATAGAGATCAGTTTTGCATCTATATTCCTCTAATGCCAAGGTCATATATAATCACTTCCAGAGAGCTTGACCTAGAAAAATGCTAAGTTAACTAAATAGTTGCCCCAAAGATACTAAGTGCTAAATTTGATATGACTGAGTTTATCTTGAATAGGTAAGATTAATGCTGTGTGCCTGGAAACCTCAGTCCTAGAGAAATAAACAACTTTGTTCAATTTGTTTGTGATGATGGAGACAGATTTATGGTAATTCTAATGTACCTGAGACCCTACAGCTTCTCCCTTGTTCAAGCCTCTTCCAGGGATCTGGGAGGAACTCTAACAATGCTCATATGTGTTTGCAAAAGTTTCCAAGGTAAGATTTTAGCCACAATTTCATAAGACACCTGCCTCTTTCCACTCTGACTTACCTTTAAGCACATTTCCCCTTATGTTGGGGATTCCAACTAAGGGAGAATACGACTAAATGGAAATTGCCTTGGAGATAACATTTAGTTTGGCCTTAATGAGATACATGTATGTGATTCATGTCTCCTTCTATGAAGAGTTAAGGTTAGCCTCTCTAATAAAAATGTTCATGATATGTGCATGGTTAGGAGCCATCTTGTGAGATGAATGAGTCCTATAGTACCCAGCACCGGAAATATGTGGGCTGTGGAGGAGACACAAGATTGGAATATAGTCAGCAGAAACTTCTTCCAACCATCAGACATGTAAACATTAAGAAGACTCAGCTCTCTCTGATACAAATTCAATAAATAATTTTTTGTTATTGAGCATATACTCAATAAAAAGTACCAATTACTGTAAATACACAATAATATCATTTTGTTTTTAATTTGCATAAAATAGAAATGATCAGAATTCCTAAATTTTTAAAGGCAACAACCTGTAGGTATACAACAGAGTATGTCAATGTAAAGGATCGTGCATTTGTCTTTCACAATAAATTGCACCTTAGCATTGTATTTTCAATGAATTGTGAAATCAAAAGAAAATTTTATAAGCTATCAATAATTAAAACAAATTTATTTAAATCATTTTAGATAAAAGTCTGAGTTTTTTAATACTCTCTACAGAAAATTATATTAAATCATTAATATATGAAGATGCTATAAAAAATTATAGAGCCAGAATTTTAGGGAATAAAGTATGATAGAATTGTGTCAGAAAGTTTATTAATAGAAATATTATGTTATTTTCCTGAATTTTATGCTTGTGATATGTATCAGCTTTAATTTTTTAAATTTTGTGAATCTTTTCTAGTTTTTAAAAAATATTTAGTTATATACCCAACTTTGCATTTCTAATTTTGTATTCTTTTTTTTTTCCCCCCTCAAATACCCCTGTCCCGCAATTATACACACTTCAAGTCTTCTAAACTGAAGAGTGACCAGAAGTACCGTCATACTTTTTATTGATGCTTAAATGCAAGCTCCATGAGAGCAGAACATGTTTTTCTTTTGTTCACTGCTATATATCAAAAACCTATTTAGGATCTAAAATAAAAAATGTACTCAATCACTATTTATGGAATAAATACACCTCATTGTTTAACCTCTGTGTTTCTAAATTGAAGAAGCCTAATGTTATTTGTTCTTATTCAGTAGACTTGCTCCACTCAGTTTCCTGTATTGAATTTTCCCCACAAATGGCATGATGTTTATATGGAAAAATAAATTTCTTGCAAAACTCTGGTAATTTAAAAAGGATTTACGTTCTGTGGTAGTGAAATATTCAGTTTAGAAAATATGCAAACACCACACTTTCAGAAAAGTACAAGATGAGGGAAAAACAAATAGAAAAAAACCTAAGGACCAAACAGGAAAGATTATTACAAGAGGCTTG
Organism: Miniopterus schreibersii; assembly: GCF_964146895.1. Classification (NCBI taxonomy): domain Eukaryota; kingdom Metazoa; phylum Chordata; class Mammalia; order Chiroptera; family Miniopteridae; genus Miniopterus; species Miniopterus schreibersii. Next base: position 60,132,380 of record NC_138106.1, on the reverse strand, counting down.
GGAAAGGTAAGAAAGAATAAGAGCTGAATGTAGAAAGATGACTGAACTCACTTCTTCTTTTCACCTCAAAAGAAACGCAAAGGGTATGTAAACATTTTACATTTATCTAAATAGCCAATGTATGTTATGTTCAACAGGTAGATGTTTTAAAACCATTATCCTAATCTTTCAATAATATTTACTGTGTGACAAAAGCACTCGCAGGGATAAACTGTTCAAATGACAGGCTAGCTCATTTTATAGAGGTGAAAAGAGGCACGAACCACATGTTGCAAAACTGAAACGCGAAATGAAGCTGTGATGTGTGAGCAACAGGGCCACAGATGTTCAGATGTCACTTGTTGAGACTGGGCTCAATAAACCAGACTCAACAAACCATGGAAATTTAAAATTTGGGGCCACTGATATTATTAAAATATTATGACGTAAGAGAGTTTTAAGCTTTTGAATAGTAGCTCCTGTTTATCCAACTCTAACTTTCAGATCATGCTCTTGAATATGTTGGGGGTCTTGCTGTTGTTGTTATAGTGAAGATATCAGATACAAACTCAGACAAATAACAAAAGTGATGATTTAAAATTTTAGAAACCAATGTTCTGAATTGCTAAAGTGGTTCATTTTCCTCTCCTATCTCAGCCAGACTCCTTGAAGTTACTCTGCACATTAGTGTATCACTTTCTTGGTGCTAAAAAAAGTGCTGTGTATTTTGCTTAAGTAAACTGTTATCTCCTTCTGTGATTGTAGGGCCCTACACAGAAAAAGAACTCTCTTTCTCCCCACCTCATTCTCTCAAATTCCACATTTATATGTATAAATGCATCTATTCAGTAGCCATATAAAGGTTAATTTTTCTTTAAATTCATAACTTTTCAAAATGTAAATTTTTCTAATGATTATACTGTTATTTTGGATGGTTTATTTAACCCATTTATAGTAAACAATTCCTTAAATCTTTGGGTATACAGTGATTTAAATCAACCTTAATTACACACACAAAGTCTAAACAGAGAAGCATTCTAATCATGAAATACTGGGAACCCATAGGTTAGCTGATTTCTATTTCAGTAAGATGTGGCTTAATAAAATGGTGATAACACTGTCTCCTGCCTCAAGGTCTCACTATGTCAGGCAATGCCAATGAAAGTAATGTGTTTGGAGTTCTTTGACAACTAGGCCACGTAACATTTGAGACTCTGTTATTGATGACTAAGTTATAAGTAAATGTTAACTTTTACTGGGTGTCTGCTATATTCCCAAGACACAGTGTGGTAAATCCTTTATAGGCATCCTTGTATTTAATCCTCGGGACTCTCAAATGAAGGCACTATTATTGGCCCTGTTTTACTGATAAATAAATTAAAGCTGAAATAGTTGAAATAAATTGTCTGAAGATATTGCAAGTAAATTTTAGATTCAGTAATGAACCCTGGTCAATCTAATTTCAGAGGATAATTTCTTTTTTTCTTATCTCATTCTTTTTTATTTGCGCCTTTTTTAATCTTTTTAATAGGCCTTGTTTTAGAGCCGTTTAGGTTTACAGCAAAATTGAGCAGAAAGTAGAGTTTTTATGTACCCAGTGCCCCTCTCCCCTCAGCCTCCTCCACTACAACATTTCACACCAGAGTGGTGCTTTTGTTACAATCAATGTCTGTACGCTTTTAAAACTTTTTATTTTGAACTACTTTTAGGTTTAGAGAAAAGTTACAAGAATAGTACATAGAGTTTTCTTATATCCTTCACCTTGCTTCCCTTAATGTTAATATCTGCATAACCAAAAGTAGGACGTTAACATTGGTACAATATTATTAATTAAACTACAGACCTTATTTCAATTTTGTGAATTTTTCACTAATGTCCCTTTGTGTTTCCAGGATCTGATGTAGGATGCCAAATTGCATTTAATTATTATTTCTCTCTAGTTGCCTTCAATTTGTAAGTTTTTCCTTGTCTTTTATGACATTTACAGAGGATAATTTCTTAAGTGTTTCTCAGTTTAAGATGTGCAGGTGAATTCAATTATTTCAGTAGTTACATTATTATCATAGTGTGCATTTTTAAGAACATAGAACATTTAACCCATGATCTATCATAAACATCATAGGCACTTAATTTTTTAAAGTAAATTAATTTAAATATAAATATTAAATAACAGTATGGATTGTACCAGATATGTAAAACCAGGAAGAAAAGTGATATGTCATTGACTGAACTTCGGGAAATTCTTTAGTGATCTATTGTGCATCTCTAGTCAGGAGCGTTGTTAAGCTCTCTTCAGAACCTATACTAAGGAAGATGGGTGAGTTTATTTTCAGTACCTACCACATTCCAGGAACTCCTCATGAGAGTTGTGTCCTCGTTATTCTCTTGGGGTTACCAAGGAACCATTGTCTATGTATTTGGAATTCACTTCCTCTCTCCAAACTTCCCTGACCTAAGCTCATTACTTAAATGTCATGCTTCCTGGCGAACTATCAAGCAGGGTTTCCCTATAAGTTAACTTTTTACTTTAACAGCAGCATTTATTACCTAAACTATAAGAATGAATAATTATGGTTATTTAAGGCATTGTGTCACAGCCAGAATGTTGTTTTCAAGTAGGGAGGCTGGGCCCTTTTGATGCTCCTTAAATCATACCAGGTAATTATGATGTCAAATTGGTTTGAAGGTGACTCTCCTTTTAATAACAATAAGAGTCATGTCATTTTGAAGTGTATGTTTGTTTTATCTCATGACAAAAAAAGTTTTCCACTTAAATAGGAAATGAAAGTTTCATAACAACTTCATACAATTATTTAATGTTAAGCCTCATCAACAACTGTGAAGATTTATTGAGCATCAGTTGTGTACCAGCCATTACTCTAGCACCAAGGATACAAGAATGTAGGCATAGTCTTTACTTTTAGGTATTTTTGTTATTGTGTGTGTGTGTGTGCGCACGTATATGTGTGTGTTCTGGAACGAGACAGAGTAAGAGTAGTAACCAGGGCTGGGGGAGAGACAGATAAATAGATGATTATGTTACAGCACTATAAGGTCTATGGTGGCATGCATGGAGTGTCTTTGAGTATGTGGGAAGAGGCATTATCTCATTTAGTCCAGGGATGCTTACAGAAAGCTTCATGGAGGAGGCATGTTCTGAGCTAAGTCTTCAAGGAAAAATAAGGATTAGCCAAGTGAAGGAAAAAAGAGCACTAAGGCATAAAGAACAGCTTGAGAAAAGACAGGGAAGTCAAAGCTATCACACTTGGGGAAGAGCAAAGTTCAGTTGGTAAATATTATATTGAGCTGGAATTTAAATCCACACTCTTTCCTCGCACTCTTACAGGCTACAGCCTTGGAGTTTGGAAATCTGATCAGAAAATGCACCCCTTGACACTGAAGCTAATGATTATTAATATAAAACTAATGAAACTTGCATTTAGTTAATGTGTCATTACTTAGAATCCCAAATCCTCCAGGAAGATGCTAATTTAAAATGTAGTGAATGTAATGTATAGATAAAGTCTACATGTATGTATTTATCTATTGGTTTATTCAACAAATATTTATTAAGTACCTACTGTTAGAGTAAGACTCATTCTAACCTGTGAAGAATTTTTGTGAGTTTATTTGAGCCAAACTGTAGACAAGTGCTGAGAAGCCAAAACCTGAGCAGACTGAGATAAATCTCCTGAGAATGGCAGTTTTGCACCTTGCTTTATAGATTACAATCAAAGGGGGAGGCGTAAGTGGGTTACATGAAATCCATTGGAGATAGATTAGGGTGGTGGGAGAAAGCAAAGCGTGAAAACCTCTGGGACTGGATAAAAAGTAAAATGATAGACACACACTTCTTTTACTAGGTGGGTACAGGATAGTTAACAGTCAAAAGTTAACAAAATACCAATGACAATGAGAAGATTCTTGGTCTCTGCCCTAGTGTCTCCGGAAAAAGGGGAAATTACTTTGTTTTGCAAAGGTGTGTTAATCAGGTATGTTATCTCAGATTCAAAAGACGACAGGTTTAGTTAAGGTGAAAATTAACCTTTGTTAGGGAAAAAGACTGCCTCAGGACATGGCTACCAACCATAAACTGATTATGTTTAAAAAGTTTTCATTTCCGACCATCCTTTGTGGTTATTTGAGGTCTCTGAGTTTGCAAGGCCACCATGCCAGCCTTTCCTGAGCATCTCAGGTTTAGCTTGTGGCCCCTTTCCATCCACACTATTACATGTTAGGAAACAGTGCTGATGCAGAGATGCAATGATAAGCAATCTATGTCCTGTGCATCCTAACACATGACAATATAATAACAAAAATGATCTGCCTTGAATCTGAAATCTAAGAGACAAACAGCATATGTTGCTCAGGGTGGTACTGGCTTTGTTACTGGAATGGGCTGTTTTGGCTGCTATTTCAGGTATCCCATTTTGCTTTGCAGGTTTATCCCTTTGGCAAAGGTGGGCACATATCAATATTTCTCATGATGATATGAGTATTTCATTAAATTATCCAATATCTAAATTTTGACTGTTCTTATTTAAAATTTTTCAATTTTTATTTAGTTTTTGACTGGTTGAATGAACTGTATTTCTCAGTTTGTCCATTAGTCAGGGAGAGGTAATTTGAGCAGAAAGAAGACACTAAAGAAAGGGATTATAGAACTCTTTCTCTGTCTTTTTTTTTCTCCAGGCATTGGAAACTGAACTCTCTGTATTTGGCAAATCTAACTCCTCCTTCCTTAAATATTTTTCCTGTAGCAAAGGAGAGAGAGCATGGTATAGTCTAGGGGAGGGGGGCAACTTTCTGACAATTTTACTATTTTATGAATGAAACTTATTAACAAAACAAATGAAAAACAAGTGTGTTCTGGGTCTCTTGGCTGTTCTAATCCCCATTTTCACTTAATAACATTATATTATGCCTGATCAATAAGGTACTTCTACTTTAGCGATTATGACTACTCTATAAGGCCTCATTAATGCAGTGGGAACTGATACAAGACAATTTGAGGATCAAAAATTGAGTCTTGGGGAGTTAGCAAAAATGTTGTTAGTCTTTGTTTCTGATCCAGTCAGCCACTATCTTTTTATCTTATATTAATTGCATCAAGCAGTTTATTATGGGCATTAAAACACAGAAGACAAAATAGCACAAAAATATGCCCATGTGGCCAGAATCCATCATCAATAAATATATTAGTACATATATCTGAACAATGTCTTTTTAAAAAGGTGAAAACAACCTCAATGCAAGTTATTACTTAAAAGTTTACAATGGTTCCTTAATATCATTGAATGTTTACTTAATGTTCAAAATTTCCAATGGTCTCCTACATGTTACTTTTCTTAACACTTATTTGAATCAGGATCAAATTAAGGGCAATAAATCTCAACTGGTCATGTTGTTTAAATCTTTGTATAATCTGTAAAGATCTCCTTCAATTTTGTTTTTCTCACTTGCAATTTAGGTGTTGCAAAAAAGAACCTATGTGCTGGTCGAATCCCTGCAGTGTCACTTGGCATGTTCATCAGTCATCTCTGAATTTGCATTAAGTTAGCATTTGGATCTAGAGTTTTCTCCCAAATCAAGTTTCTCCTTTATTTTACTTAATTTTTTTTGACAAGGTTACTTCATAGTTGTTTGTTCTATCACGAGACACTTCAAGTCTGGTCATCTCTCTTTTTGTGATGTTAGCAGCTATGAAAGCTTAATGCCTACATCTGAATCAATTTTGATGAATCAACTTATCTTTTTAACTATGTTTTAAGAAAACCTTGTGTTCTTCATAACCTCCATTAACTGAATATAGGGGGAAATGATGTAAATGGTATTTCTTCTTCTTCTGGAAAGAAAGGTAGAGATAGAGGGAGAGAGGGGAAGGGAGGAGATACTATTAATTTTTTTTTAAAAGTTACTCCTAGGAAGCTTGTAATTCACCAGTAATATCTGGCCAGTTATTTTATTAATGCTATAGAAATCCTAAAGAATAAAAGCCATTATCTTGATGTAAATACCAAAGTAGATATATATTTTCAAGTCCCATAAGACCTCAGCGTTATGAAGATTATTTTTCTAGCCTGGAAATTATTTCTGTGTATATCTGCTCACTATAAGATTAAATACAGTCAAGCATGGAAGGCATCATATCTTATGGTCTGATGATTAAAGTCAGTGACATAGGAAGTCAATAGTAGGAATGAGAATGTAGTTAATTTACATGTTTTGGTGCTATTTTACAAAATATTTTAAAATTTTTCTTAAACTAATAAAAGAAGCACAAGTAGAGATAAAGTGAAGAGACACTTCAAGTTGAGGCAAATAATTTTTTTTTAAAGCTTCAAAAGATAGGTAGTATTTGAGATAGACCTTTAAGAGTAACATCTGTTGAGAGGAAATTGGAAGTCATTCAAAATAGAATGCAATAGAATGGAAATGAATAGTGACCTAGTGGTGTACTAAAAACAGGTGAAATCCTGGAGTGTGGATGGAGGCCATATATTAGTGGTTAAGTACACAAGTTTTGGAGATCAATAATCTAGACTTAGTCAGGGTCCTCTGAAAAGCACTACCAAGACAGCACTAGCCATGCAAGAGACCCATTGGGATTAATGCCATGGACGGTCTTAGACTGCAATGTAACTCAAGCAAGTTTCTACAAAGTCAGCAGGGACTCCTCCAGACAAAGTTATTCATTAAAGGAGTCTTGTGTCACCTAGTGATTGGGAGCTGGTACACTCTGGTGTACACACAGTGATGGACTTCGCAACCCACGGTCAGTGACACGCTCCAGTCTGAAAGGCACATTTTTATAGCTTCCAAAGTGGCCTTTAGCAACTAATTTTCTCAGTTACAACTCCACCATGTACCTAGGGGAAATATTAATATTTACTTCATAGGGTTTTTGATAATTAAATGAGCAGGTATCTATAAAATGTATAAAAATGATAGTATAGAAGTTGTGGTATCAAATATAGTAGCCGTGATTTTTATGATAATGGTAAATAAATCTAAAGATAAGCTTTTTTCTTTAATTGGGTTAGAGATCAGGAATGCATAAAGTCTTCTTGCCCAAAATGACATTATCAAATTACATGGTAGGAATAAAAATCAGTTATTAAGAGAAAAGTGTCAGAAGAACAATAGGGGAAGATTCCAATCTCACATAATTTGGCAATAAAGCAGTGGTAAGTAAGTAGAGGCTATTAGTATAAACCAATTTTATAAAGGAGACATTGAATGAGGGAACCCTATCAGAATATTGTCATATTAAATAAGACAATATCATAAGAGATAACAAAATCCTGAACTTAAGTGTTGGCTGTAATCATGGAAAGGAAGGGAGATATAAATGAAGCACTGAAGAGAATTAATCTATGAACATAATATCTGAGTCGATACGTAAGATTAGAGGAGAGAAAGAGCAAAATATATCACGAAAATTTCAAGTTAGTATCTTAGAAATATTTATCGGGAGTAAAAATAAAAAAAAAAAGTTTCAAAAGATTGAAACCTTAAAGTTTAGATATTTTCAAGCCATTATTTTTGAAACTGTGGTATTAGCAAGTTAATCATATCTAAAATAAAGGTCAGAAGTCCATGAATGAATTAGATCAGCAGTAAATAGACGTGTAACTTCATAGAATAGGAATACATTTATGACTAAGAAAATGCATTTGGTCACCAAGAAAGTAAGTTGAGAGCACAGTGAAGGAAAACAAAGTCAGAGCTTTCACATATTCTGAATTTAGCTGTTAGGTAGAGCCAGAGCTTTGAAAATTAGTAAAAGTGAGTGGAAAGGAAAAGTAAGAGGGGAAAATTGTGAATTCGGAAATTTAGAAGGCAAATTTAGAAGGCAAACACTGGCCAGGAAAATATTTCAAGAAAAACTTGGACATTGATATCACAATGGAAAAGAAATTAAATAAATTTGTTTACGTAAAAAGTATTTAGTGATTTTGAGATGTTTCATTAGGTACAGAATTCTAAGCACATAAAATATGCAAACTATGTGGAAGATAAGGCACCAAGGACACATTAACTTTCTGATTGCTGAAATTGAAAATGGGAAGAAAGTGACAGAACAGCAAGTAGTCTGGGTACAGCAACATTCAGAGCAGTTTGTTTGTATTTTTGTTTATTTTTCTGAAGGGGCTGTTTGTTGTTCATGCCAAGCATATTTTCAGGCAGAGGGAAAGAGAGTAGTGTAAATAATAAATTAAATATATGTATAGTGGAACCTTAAACAAAATGGGGGTTAGGTGAGCTGACCCCGGCACAGTTGAATACCTGTGCAGGTTTTGATTCCCCATTTGTCCCTCGGTACGTGCTTGGGGACTGATTCCAGGACCTTGTGGCTACCCAAATCTGCGGATGCTCAAGTACCTTTACATAATATGACATAGAACAGAGCATATATTGGCCCTTCACATCTACAGATTCCCACTGGAAATGGAAAACACTGTTTTCCATCCACCATTGGTTGAATCTGCAGATGCAAAACCTGGGGATACAGAAGGTCAACTGTATACTTATCGGAAAATACAGTGTATAAGTGGACCCATGCAGTTCAAATCTGTGTTGCTCAAGGATCAACTGTAGATAGATAGATAATTTTAAAGAACGTATTTGATAAATCAAAGCCCTAGAGAACAATGAGTAGATTAGAGTGTAAGCAGAAGGATCAGCCTTCATTAAAAAAGATTATTTCTTTCTCAGAGGCAGTAAAATGGAAAAGAGTAGAAGCTATGGAGTGATTTTAGAAATGAAAAGGAAGAAAAATGAGTATTTGCATGTGGGAAGTCGTAATTTTTCTGTATATTAAGGAGGAATATTATCACCCCTTTCCTAACGAGTAATTTCCTAAACTTGGTAAGTTCGTGTCAGCCATAATGTATTGATCACATTTACCCTGCTTGTGCTCTTTAAAATGTCTGGAAGCTTCTCTACTCACTCCTGACAGTATTAATAAAATGATCTCATTAAGCACAAATTAGGCTAATCTTTTATTGAATTAATTTATTTAGATTGAGTCTGATAACTTAGGTATCATGATAATCACCCTGGCAGCATTTGACTAAAATAACTCAATTAATGTAATAAATTCTTCATTCACTCTTGTATTCCAGATATAAAGAATCACTTTAACCCATTACTATGAACTTACCAGCTTGGCTTGTTATATGAGAATAAAGCAATAAACAAAAATGTCACTCATAAGAATTTTCTCTAGAAACATGATCAAGTCATTCACATTCACAAGTTTTAGAATAAGGATGCATAGTGATGGCATTATTGGTATATTTAAAGTAATTTTTACTCTGAAGTGAAATTCTAATTTTTTAAACAACTTAGAAATAAGTAATCTTGATCCCACTTATGCATTAGTGAATGCTACTATGCATTAAATCACTCTATTTTCCCTAAGAGCTATATATATTAAGAACTGATGTCCACAAACTAGAGCATTGATCTTGGCCCTTCTAGTACAGTCTCCCAGGAAAATTAAATAGCAGCTGTGTGGTGGAGAAGTGATAAGATGAAAATATTTGTATAGACTTTGGTATAACTGTGACCTTTTCAAACCAGAATCATCCTTGCCAGTCCTCATTAGAGCTGAGACCCAACCAAGATAAAGTTCAAGTAACAGAAGGAACATATCAGCTTGACAAGATTGCTTTCAGTATTTTGTAGTCATAATTTGCAAAACGATACGGCACATTTTCCTGACCCAAAGAATTCTAGGACTACTGAGTGCTCAGTGATGAAAATATCACTGCCTACTTCAGAAATTGGAGGTTTTCATGAACTGCATTTTGAAAAGCCACACATATCCCCCAAACCAAAAAGTGTCAGAGCTTTCTGGTAGCTTAGTAACAAACACTTAAACCTGAATGGCATGGGGAATAGAGAGAACACATTTTTAAATTTGAGGACTTGAGAGAAACAACTCGTGGTAATCCATGAATGGTAATTCATATTCGGGGAGCCAGATCTGTAAGCCAGATGGAAAAGTAGTAATACGTACCTGAAGATAATGTTGATAATGTAATTAATAAATTAATTCAATAAAATGTTAGGTTAAATGTGCCTTTTGTTTTAGACTAATGATCTTGGCATCATTGTCTTTGGCAGCCATTACCAACACTCTTGCAAATCTCTAGCTCTAGTCTTAGAAAAACTCCTCTTAATTCTTAAGGGAGATGTTTTACAAAAGTTCAAACAAGTAGTTATATAATTAGAATGGGCATCAGAGTCACAAGAATGTTGGATATTGGATTCTGAATCATAGCACTGCTATGTCCTAGAACTTCTTGGGGAAGAAAGAGAGAGGGAGACACAGAGAGAGAGATATTGACTCTCAATCTCTCTCCTTTCTTTGTAACACTCTTACAAATTCCAATAAGAAAAAAAAAAACAAGAGCCAACAGCATAACTTTATGGTCAACAGTGTCTCATTAAAGACAAAAGTGAATCTTTATAGAGGACATTAGGAACAGCCAGGAATATATGCTCACTTTGTTTGCTACTAACTGATGATGTCATAGGACTGCTCAGCTTCTGACTTCTTTTATGGTGCTAACAACCTAAAGGATCAGGAACATCAAAAAAATCAGAAGCCAGAATGAAGCCTCCTATATTTGTGATATTATAAGTTCCTTCTTAAAATAAAAATATCTCTGCAATAAGTCATAATTTATCTTGTTATTATTTTAAAATTTATCCTTATTGTTGAAAGTATTACAGATGTCCCTGTTTTTTCCCCATTGACCTCTTCTACCCCACAGAGAGGTACGTATAACCTGATCAAAGGACAGCTATTTGAAACACATGTATACTGGATATCACACACACATACACATGCATACATACACAACACAAACCAGATAGCAAAAGTCTCAGCTTAGCCAACCCTCTGTCATTAACTTCATTTGATCCTTTCTGATTTAGTAACTAAGAACCAGTTGGTATCCATATGCAATATTTATTCTATGGTGCTTTGGGGAAAATGGATTTAAGAAGTTGCTTTTAAATTGCATCTATTCTTTTTAGTATACTGAAAAGAAAAAGTAGAAACCGAACTATATACATTCTCACCTTCTTATCCAAACAATTTGTTGCAAGGAGACTCATTATAAGACTACCTTGGGCTATTTTTTATTTATTTTGTTTGTAGCTATGTTTTTGGCCTTCACATGTTTTTATTAAGTATAATATTAACTGCTTTGCCTGGCTCCTCGAAGCAGCAACCAGACCATAACAAAATGAATGTTGAAAAATGCGGTTAACAAAATCAAGATATATACACAAATATGTGTTGCCATCAGCCTTCCTTCACCACAGGAAATTACTTAGGACAATGGAGCAGAGTGCCTTATTTAAAGCAATTCCATGGCCACAAATGTCATCATTATTGTTACTTTCAGCTCTGTCATCTCTACCTTGCTTTTTCCATCCCTCTATTTTCCTATAGTGCTTTCTTTTGTTCTAACTTTATTTCAAACCTGTAGAACTCTGACACCAACTCTCTACTCTCTCATGGATGCCTGCTTTTTAAAATATATATATCTTTATTGAGTTCAGAGAGAGGAAGAGAGAGGGAGAGAGAGATAGAAGCATCAATGATGAGAGTGTCATTGATCAGCTGCCTCCTGCACGCCCCCGACTGGGGATCAAGCCCACAACCTGGGCATGCAAAGAAGTTTGCCATATAACTGTTGTTGATTGGTTAGGATGTCATCTGCTAAACTTATTCTTCACAAAGAAATTTTTATGATTCCAGAAAGAAAGGGAAAAAGGTCTCAGAAGACTTGTTTAATTGCTTAATAATATTTATATTTCTAGGTATAGTTAATATAGATACTGAAATAAATTACCAGTATCTTAAGTAAGGAATTCAGGGTACAATAAACTGTTAGAAAGAGATTACAATTACATCATAAGTACTTATGGATCTTAACTCTTAGCTACTCATCAAAGACCTTAGAATCACTTACATTTAAAAGTAACTATTTCTAAGTTCTTTAATAGAGTGCTTCAAAATATTGTAGAAAAGAGGAAAGTTGGAGTCACTAGAACTCCTTCCTTTTCCTCTACCCCTCCCCTCCCCTCCCCTCCCCTCCCCTTTTCTCCCCTTCCCCTTTCTCTTTACTCTCTTTTTATCCTTAATGGGGGAAATACATGTTCCCCAGGTCGATGACAAGGGACAGAATAATGAAACTTATTCTGCTCCTAACTTATAGTGCTCCTAACCACTGCCTCTCTCATATAGATGACACCTAACACCCAATCCATCCTCCCACATTTTTCCTCATAGAAGCCCTTTAGTCCAAAGATTTATAATATTTCTATCCTTTAGGGGGGTTTTACTTTGTTTAAGCCAGTCAAACTATGGTATTTCTTAGTCTGGAGGGGGAAATGTGAATCCAGTTTTCCCAATCAGATTGAAGAGAAGGAATATTTTCTATGTTTAAGGGAGAAATTTCCCTTTTCCTCTCCTGCTAGCAATACGTAAGAATTATTGTTGCTCAGATTGTTACTGGCAGTAATATTGAAACCACAAGGACAACCAGCCTTAGGAGATAGCTGAGTACAGCAGAGGAGAAAGAAGAACAGGACCTGAAACCTTGATTATACTGGGCCTCTCACTACAACATGCTAGGAGCCCACCCTACCTCGGGATTTCCAGTTATATTAGATAATAAAATTTTTTGTTGGTTAAACCACTTTCACTTGGGGGTTTTCTGATATATGCAGTTCAATATCCTAACAGATAACATGAGGAATCAATGTTCACTGTCAGGATGCTGTTTAAACTTCAGCTGAGCTTTATTCTCAAATGAAAAGCATTTCAAAGGCCTGTAGAATTTCATCTCTAGTTTCCCAGGCAACTATCACATGTCACTCATAGATGTTTGAAGCACACAGGTAATATTCCATCTCATCACCTCAATTTTAAATCTGGAGAAAGACAAATGAAATGGGTGCCAATAAATCCTCCGGGCTGCAGAGATAAAGGAAAAGAATAAAAATCCAGGAGGCAAAGGCAAGTAAACAATCTACTCTGCTATCTGATCTACCCTTTTCTACCCTTTGTCTTCATTTCTCCTTTTTAATGCTGCCATGAGAAATCCAAAATTAGATATACATTTTCTTAGAGGTCAAGTCCTTCTTTCTGCATTGGTTTCTTGGACACGCTTGACCCTCCTATACAAGAAACACTGCCTCCTGCAGAGAAAAGATTCAACAATTTCAAATTCATAATTTAAGATCCTTTGTTCTCTTCTTCCCCACACCATAATGATAATATTTAGTTTTGGACCTAAACAGGTATAATAGCTTTTAATGTAAATCATTTAGATGCTAATATTCTTACTCTCTAAGCATTTTTTCAATAGGGTTGAATTATATACTAAATATAATATTGAAAGATTATATAAAATTGAAAGATTAAATTTTGTCAAAATTTATAATGCTGTTTTTCATCACAGGCAATAAATTAGATATAATTTCAAGGCAGGGCTGGTAGCTTTGTTCACAGTTGCTTTATATAATAAGCAAATGAGACTCACTTATGTCACAGAAGAAACCTCCCAAGAAAACATTCAGAAAAGCTGAGAACTTCTAATACCCAAAAACTACTCAGGCAGAAACCCAGGGAGAGTGAGTCATCATTTCTTCCCTGAATTGTTCATTGGTTCCATATTGATTTCTTGGCTTCTACCACTTGTCTGATACAGTCTATTGTCCACATAGCAGCCAGCATGATCCTATTAATTATGAAACAGAACACATCATTTCTGCTCAAAACCTCCTACAGCCTTTCATCCCACTCAGAACATTATGGCCAGCAAGACTCCATATAATCTGACCTTTGGCTAACCTGTTCGACTTTATATTCTGCCTTACATCCCTTCTTAAAGTCCACCCCATTCATTCTGGCCTCCTTCATCTTGAAAATGTTAAGCAGGACTCCACTCACATCCTTTCCCTGTGAAGTTCTTCCAAGAGATATTTGCTTGACTCACCCACTCAATCATGTTTCCAGTGGAATGTTTCTTTATCTATTCAGATGTATTCGTTACTCCTTGCCCAGCTTATACAAAACCTTTGCATCACTCTTCATCCCCTCAACATGTCTTCTTAGTATTTTTTTACAGCATTTGTCATCATTGGACATATTACATCATTTGTTGTCTATTATCCCAAACTAGAAGGCGAGCTCTCTGATATCAGAAACTTTCCTTTGTTCGTTGCTATATCCCAGCACCTCAACCAGTGCCTGGCACCTGGTAGAAGCTAAATACTATTTATTGATGTGAATGAACTTTTATTTCAATATGTTTCCAAGAATATGCACAATACAGCCAGATAGAATACTGTTTTATTGAAAGTCATTTTACCCTTTCATTTTGCATAATGAGATCACTCGTTATTCACTTGTGTGTGTGTTTTTAATTGCCATTTCTTTTTAAAAGATAAGTGATATTTTTTACAGAGAAAATATGTATGATGTATGTGCTCATACATGTGTAAAAATGTAAAAGAGATAATCACTCTTACAAACTATATAGGAAGAAGCTATTTTAATTTCCTGGGAAACAACTTAAATTAATATTTTACTCCATGGATTGAACAATTTCATTTTTTGATAAGAAACAAACTGAGCAAAATACCACAGAAGAACCACTGACTGTTTAGCATAATGTCAGGCCAGATCCTTCACAAAGAACACACATTTCAGAGTATCTCAGCTGGGAGAAGACTGGTGTCTCCCAATATTAGAACTTTTACCAGTTTTAGCACTTTTCTAGGAAGTAGACTTTAAGAAGACAAACAAAACACCGAGACAAAAACAGAAGTAATTAAATGAAAATGTCAGTGAACTTCCTCTAACATTTCATTCAAATGCAGTTAGAAGTAGGATAAAACAGTATTTACCCTCCCAAGTATCCCTTTATTAGAACCCATTAAAATGTCTATTTTGGAGGAAGCTCAAGGCTCTACACATTTTCTTCAAAATATTGTTACCTATGAATAAATTATAATTTGATATAGTACCTTATATATAACATATATAAAAAATTTTAAATTAAAATTTACATTATATAACTTCTGGCACTGTGGTCACAGCTTTCAATTTTTAAATAATTGACAATGCTGTGGTCCTTTGGACGTTTCTATAAGCTCATGGTACATATAGTTAGCATTTTCATAATGCCAATACGCTAGTTAAATTTTGACCTTTGAATTCATCTACCTAAGAAAATTAAATCTTTGAAATGAATTAATTTCCATTTATTTATCCAGCAAAGTAAGTTTAAATTATGTATTTTCAAGTTACCTGTTGTTACAATGTTTATAAGGTTTGTTCCCTTTGAATTTTCAAAGCATTTTTATTAGATATTTTCAAGCAACATAATTTTTTCTTATTGTTGGTATTCCCCACTCGTGTGTGTGAGTGTATGTGTGTGTGTGTGTGCTCCTGATACTCCCCTATAGTATCCTCAAGAAGACTCCCTAAAATGTTACTGGGTAAAGCAAAACAAAACAAAGACATGACAGGCTGACATGCCAGAGTCAGTGGCTTAGGAAAGAACATTTCCATACTCAGGATAGTCTACTTAAACTGAATCAGTTCACATCCAAAATGTGAAACATTTGGAATGATCTTTGATTTTTATCAATTCAAAGAGTTTTATTTTTTAAAATTTAATTTCAACCTCAATTTTAGTAGCATTCATTCTTTTTATAGAACAAGAAAACCTAGAAATGCACCGAACACAGATCCTTTTGATCTGTCTAAAGCTCATGTCCAAAACTAAAATTTAGCCGTAGTTACTGGGGAAGATATTCCAATAAAGAATAAAGCAGTTGTCAACAGGAGCCATGCTCTCAAGAGAGAAGCAGAGGCTTTACTTTACTTCTAGGAGATACAACATTACATCCATTGACACTACCTTTTCTTAAATTACAGTCTAAGACCTTAGAGCAAATGAGTGAGAAATTTAGGTTGAGGCTTGAGCCTAATTTTTGTGTGTATCAGGACATTACAGAAATAAGTTGTATCTCAATCTACCAAAATAGATGCCACATAAAGAAGTTCATGTCCAATAGTGTTAGAAGGACCAGGTAGAGAAAGTAGTGTACAGAAATTCACCAGGGCAGGAAGCCCTGGATGCCTAACAAGGGGCAAAACTGGGAAAACAAGAACCTTGTCCCCAGGGTAACCTCCCCTAGCATATCTCTGGTCATTCAGTTTAGACCCCCTGAGCGTTTCCTCCCTAGAGATAACATCTAGGCCTCAGTTGTATTTCAGCTCCAGGCCCAGATAGGCAGTGAAACCAGACAAGTGGCACCATGGCTGCCTCAGAACCAGCTACATGGACTAATGACCCCCTGGCTGGCACCAACCAATCAGTGGAGACCACGACCTGAAAGAGCACACTTGGAAAACTGATGAATATTCTATTGAGACACTCCCTTGAGACCTCCCCTAAGATTCCCATCTGCAAGAAAGATAAACAGTTCAGGACAAAGGGCCCAGCAGCAGGATCCCCACTAGGGGAGTATGCCAGCACCACATCCATCCCTCTGAGGGGACCCCACGAGACCTGCAACCAGGGGAGCAATGGGCAGCAGCAACTCATCTGGGGCTTACCTCCTGAATCTGTCTCCAAGGTCCCCGAACCTGTCTCCAAGGCCCCCTTCTCTCTCTGACTTCTCAGTGAGACAAAGCAGCCCAGCCTAGGCTTTCTTGTTGCCTCTTCTATGTTCTTTTTTATTTCACTGTCTCAAGCATATTTTTGCTGCCATTATGGACCCAGTACCCTTTGGATAACACTTCCCTTTGGATATTCCCATCCCCTTTTAATAAATTTAATTTTTCTTTATTCACCCATCTGAGATGACTATTTAGCTGGCCTGCACAGCTTTTAACCTTTCAAATACATCTAAAGTTTAGTAATAATGTTGACTCAGAGTATACATATCCTCCTACATTAAATCTATATTATTGACTGATGCCTACTTCATGTTAAGCACTCTTCTAGGGGCAAGGAAACCAAACCAAGTCCTGTCACTCAAGGAGATTATGCCCCATCATCAAACAAAATCCAAAGATTTAACCAATATACATCAGGTTTCTAGGAGAAAAGAGACAAATGTTTTCAGGGAACTTAATCTCACCAGGAACCAACTATAATGTATCCAGTCGTGCGGCATTTAGAAAACTTCCTATGCATCACCTGGGGTACTTATAAAAATGAAAATTTTTTGGCCCACTTGCCACTGAATCAGAATCTGTCCTATTACAACCTAGATATGCACTCAGATGTCAAGAATTGGAAACCAGAAGAAAATGGAATAATAAAAGAATTTCCCAAAACCGTCCTCTCCCTTTTCCACTCCTTTGTCTGCATCCAAGTCCCTCTGGAGCCTCTCCCCCCTCTAGTTCACAGAGCTGAAAATGTTGTTCAGCTTGATGTAATAATGTTAACTATAATCATACATATTGCATATTCCACCCAGCATGGTGCCACACAGAGAATTGATGGCTTTGTGCGGAGCAGTCATGTGTCAAAGCTGCTGGACCTGTATAGAATTCAGCAAATGCCAGTGCTCCCCTTCTGTTTATGTTCCCTGTAACCTTGAGGTCTCTCTCAGTTGCTGTACCAGAGAGCAGGTAATCCATCAAAAGAGAAACATCATAAACTACTCTTCTGCCTTCTGAAGTACCTTTTTTCCCTCTAACTTCTGATTTTCAAAATTGAACTTGGAAGGAGTTTTGAGCCAGTGTGAAATTGTGAGATAGTGTAGTGTGCAGGGCTTGAGGCCCTCAGAATCCTGGCCTCGGTGTTTTGGTCCTCAGCTTGCCCCTACTGAGTTGTTCTTATTAGAGAGATCTTTCTTCCCAAGACACTGAACTATTCCCGAGAGCAATCCCAAATTGCAAAGAAATTGCACTGCAGGTCAAGATGCTTTTTATCAGAGTTGTCAAACAGTCTGGTTCAACTGACAGTGCCTGACAAGACCTGTGCTCCAGTCTCTAATGATGCCAGCACTTCTACAGTTTCTTTACGTGGTGAGTGTGTGTGTGTGAGAGAGAGAGACAGAGAGAGATAGTAGAGAGATCTTTTCTTTATGGTTTTGAAAGAGGAACAATGACCAAAAAAGACACACAGAGAAAACAAGACAGGAAGGGGATCTCTCATGGAGATATAAAATCTCCATGTTCTTAGCAGTGTGAGAGAAAACACAAACTTTGTTATTTATGCAACTATTTGTCACCTCCTAGTGACCCTCAGAGCAGGACCCAGCACTGCTCAGAGATACAGAGTTCTGTAGTTTTTGAAGGCAACAAAGAGACCCTTATCATAAGTTTATCAGGATGTAAAACCCAGCTGTTTTACTGGAAATGTTTCTTTTTTATGCATGCTGAATCTGCTAACAGACTGTCTCATGTTCTTAGTTAGCTCTTTAAAATTCAGTATTCTGTCACTTTTATTTTTGAGATCAGTCTCAAAGAAAACTAAATTATTTTGATGGGCTTCACATGCAACAATCAAAATGAACAATGAATACTCATATCCTGACACGCCTTCAATTTAGCATTTGTGGACCAAAAATTGTTGGTTTAATATTTGGGCACCAAAAGATTGTTTTTATAAGTAATTTCTCAATCTGGATGAAGTCCTAATTCCATTGTCACTCACAGAAGATGAATGACACTGTTTTATACGAAAGTTTTTTGTGGAAATAAATGTACTTATTAATCAATCCTGTTGAAAGGACACTATCATTAACACATAGTGATTCTTACATGTAAGGTATATAGAATATTTAAAAATAAACACGGGCACATTTTGCTCCTGATAGCAACTGATCATTACTGCTTTCAAAGCCCTTCCTGAATAGCAATTCCTTCACTCCCATCCTGAGGTAACTCATAACATTTATTGATAGTTTCACCAGCTAGATCTGTATTCCTAAACACATAGTATGTAGTTTTATGTGTTTAACTTTATATAAGTGAAATCATACATTCATTTTGCATTTGCCTTGTTTATTTAATGTAATCTGTAACATTCATTTAATGATAGACTAATCTTTGTTTTCATTGCCGAATACTATTCCATGGTATAAATATCACACTTTTTATTCATTTTTTAGTCAATGGACACTTGATGTGCCTCCAGTTTTCCAGGTTGTTTTCTTTTCTCTATGAAAAAATTGCTTGGTTCTTTTTATCAGACATTGTTCCATGTGAAACAAAATCTAGGTTATCAGGAAATGTTAAGTCCACAAAGAAATTAACTACTTTGTGCAAGATTCATTGTTTGAGTCTACCTAGGAGGTAGGCCACAGATGTCTCTTTAGCTTTATGACTGAGGAGATTTTCATGGGGTTTGGTAAAGGGAGGCTCGTTTG
Source organism: Miniopterus schreibersii (assembly GCF_964146895.1). Classification (NCBI taxonomy): domain Eukaryota; kingdom Metazoa; phylum Chordata; class Mammalia; order Chiroptera; family Miniopteridae; genus Miniopterus; species Miniopterus schreibersii. The sequence continues at coordinate 60,112,973 of NC_138106.1, read as the reverse complement.
TCTTCTTCCCCCATTTCTAGTCTGGACCTAGCTTCTCATTCTCTGCCATCAAAACTGCTTTCCCCAGGATTCCCAACCTACTGGAAAAAAATAAACTTCCTTTCACATTGGAAAAGAAAACATGTCCTGGCCATTGTAAGGAAAACAGTAAGGAAATCTTTCTGTTTTCTCTGTCTCCTGCTTATTATTTCACGCTGAGTGTATTAAAGTATGTGCTTTTACTTGAAACATTTGTGAAATTTGTTGGTGAATTTCTGTTTAGAAACTTCTGTCAATGTAAGTTTCTTGGCACCAAGTGTCCACTTCTGATTTATTTAGCTCCTCTCCTCTCTCGGATGCCTGCACCTCCTGGAGGCTCATCTACTTTTCCCCCTTGGCTACTGCATTTTACAGACCATTTCGGCAGTTTTATTACTACCTCAAGGATGGAACATATTGCTTTATTGGTCAGCCTCTCACTCAGACAACACTATTACTGTCTGGTCCCTGTGATACTGAACCCCACAGATGAAGTGCTAACAGCATGCTCTCTAGTCTCCTCCAACCACATTTTACCAGTGAGGAACTGCACGAGCCCTTGCAACTGGGAATTTCATGCATGGACCTGCTTACCTTGATCTTAGTGTTTCATAAAAGTCTCTGGAATTTGATTAGTTGGTACTAACCCTGCTTTCTCCACTTACTATCTGTGCATTACTAATCATTTTGATTAACCTAACATTGCCTCATTTTACTCATATATAAAGTGAGATATAAAACAATACTTCATCAGTTAGTTCTTGCTGTGTAACACATCACCCCAAAACATAACAGCATAAAACAATAACCATTTATTCTCTCTCATGGCTCTGTGGTTTGTATGAGCTGGTCGGATGATATGGGCTGGACCTGACTGATCTCAGCTTGGTTTATTCAGGTATATACACACTCAGCTGGCAGGTTAGCTGAGGACTGGCTAGCCTAAGATAGCCTTGGTTAGATTATTCAGTCTGTTTGTTATCATATCAATGCAGGGCTCTAAGAGTGTGATGCCTAGGTCCAGAATTGGTCCAGTGTTACTTCTACCAATGCAATTTACAAGACTAGCACAGTCAAATTGGTTGTAAACTACAAAGTTGCAGCACAAAGGGAGGCCATTACTTGGGGCCACCAATACAATAATTTTACATAATAATATCAATCTCTAAGCATTTCTAGGAGAATTAATCCACAAACTATAACTTGGTATAGAGCAGGTTCATAATAAAAACTGGTGGGGAACCAACATTATCATCCTAACATCTGGGACTGGAAATTGGTGTTTCCTTATCCGAAAGATGTTTGTTAAATAGAAGGGCAATGACTCTTTTCTGTCTTCCTGATATTTAAGAAAAAAATTCTTGAAACAGTTGTCACTGTGAAAAATGAGGGCTCCATTTCCAAGATCATCTAAATTTGGAGTCAGCAAACACTTTCTGTAAAGGGGACACTAGTAGATCATTTCAGCTCTGAGAGCTAATGTTTCTGTCCCAACTACTCAACTCTGCCACTGTCATGAAAAAGCAGCCATAAATGATGTCACCAAATGGGCACAGCTTTATTTCAACAAAATTTTATTTACAAAAACAGGTGATAGATAAGATTTGGCCCACAAGCCATAGTTTGCTGTTTCCTAATCTAAATAACCTAGCCTACGAAAAACTGGGAAGCTTTTAAAGAACTAAACTGGTGAGTATAATTTATGCCTAGGTTTACTAGTCTTCTATTTTCTTTTTTTCTGAAGTATTCAGTATAATATTGAAAAGAGAATTATTGTGAGTTATATACATCCAAACATCAAGCAATCACCATATAAAGCCTGCTATACTATTAAATGGCTGTATCATGGCTGAGATATTGTATAAAGTTTTCGTTATATAGGAAAATCAAAATAGCAAAATGTTTTCAGATTGTTTGCCTTCAAAAAGCTCTTAAATAATAGAGCTTATTAAGATGATTGATATAGGTATCCCGCCCATAAATTCAAAGCGTAACATTATAAATCACGCGTTTTCTTTTGTAAAAAGTAAATGATACTCATATTTCGATGTGATTTATTATTTTGAAGTTGACCGTAATGTGACTTTAATCCATAAATGTGAAAGTGCATTAGAATGTGTTGTTAAAGTCACAATAGTTGGCTGTAGCTATTATTTGAGAGAGATAGAAACATCAATGATGAGAGAGTCATTGATTGGCCACAGCCCGGGCATGTGCTCTGACTGAGAATGGAAGCGTAATCTCCTGGATCAAAGGTTGATGCTCAACTGCTGAGGCATGCCGGCCGGGCTTAATATTGATTTTAAAGCTTTGATAACATAGGCCATCATAAGACATGTTCTATTGATGGGTCATCCAGTAACAAGTGTGCCTTTCCATTTTACTGAGAAGCATGTTTGGGAACAAAGAACTGGTTTCACTGCTTAGTCCTTCCTCATGGCAAATTTTGGGTGTAAATTTAGAGAGGCAAAATTACTCAGGAAATGCCACTAACATGTGTTAAGAGAAAGTAAAAACCAATCATCTCATTACAACCATTTCTTACATTTCTATGGTAATATCAAAATAAAATATAAAAAGCAAAATTTGAATACACTGTCTTGGGAAAGCTGGTGAAAGTGGCACTATTGGGTGCCTGGAGTAGGGCGTCATTATGCTTGGAGAGCTTTAGGGAGATGAGTACTTAGCAGAGGGACACAATTAGGTGAGGAAAAGGAGGGAGGGCATTTGGACATAAATTACAGGTGGGTTGATTCAGAAGCTGAAATGTATGAAGCATGCTGACGATGACATTAGTGGGAGATGAGAGAGTTAAGTGAGAGAACTCTCCAGGAGTATTTTAAATCTTAGATTTTATGTACTGCAGTGTTAGGTTATATAAAATATGTTAAAATCTTTTTAAAAACATTTTTAAGGAAAGGCTATTAAATAGCAGAGAAATAATGAACAAACCTTTACCATGCAGATTTGTCTTTAAGAAGAGATAAAAATGCTCCAATTAGTTTGTAATTTGGTCATGGATGTACACTTTTCTTATTGGAGGATAAATACAAGGAGTTTAGACCCTACTTTATTTAAATGGAAACAGAGATGCAAATTGACATATTTTTAACTATTTATATTTTAATTGCATTCAAAAGTTCAAAAAAATAAAATGAAGTAAGTAGCATCTTTAAACTCAGTGGTGTCATATTTTTTTTTTATTTTTAGCATAAATAAAGGTTTTAATTGATTTCAGAGAGAGGAAGGGAGAGAGGGAGAGAGAGAAACATCAATGATGAGAGAGTCATTGATCAGCTGCCTCCTGCATGCCCCACCCTGGGGATTGTGTCCCTACTGGGAATCGAACCACCATCTCCTGGATCATAGGTCAATGCTCAACCACTGAGCAACACCAGCTGGGCAGTGGTGTCATTTTTTCTTTTTTTAAATATATCTTTATTGATTTCAGAGAAAGGAAAGGAGAGGGAGAGAGAGAGAAACATCAATAAGGAGAGAGTCATTGATTGAGCCCACAACCGGGCATGTGCCCTGACCGGGAATCGAACCCCGATCGCCTGGATCCTAGGTTGACGCTTAACCACTGAGCCACGCCCAGCCAGGCAAGTGGTGTCATTTTTTAAAAAGTTGTTAATGGCCCTGGCTGGATAGCTCAGTTGATTAGAACATTGTGCCAATACACCAAGAGTGTGAGTTCAATCTCTGGTCAGGGTACAATTATTACAATTATTAATAAGGATAATTCCTACATTTCTATAGTATTTGTTACTTCAAATTATTTTCCTAAATATTATTCTTCATATGCATAGATGACATCTTATCTATACCTATAATCTACTATCTATAATCTTATCTGATCTCTAAGTATATTACCTAAAATCTATAACATCTATGTCTATAATCTCTTATAAATATCCATATAGTTTGATTGATATTATCTATAAAATAGATTTTATTATTCCCATTTTAAAGAAGAGAAAAAACATTGAACAATGGCAAGTGATTATTTGGAGGAGAACAGTGTAAAGTGAAACATAGTCCTATGATTTTAGTCCTCAGTATTCTGACTTCAGATTTCCAGAACACTATACCTGCCTTCCGGTCTGTACCTACTATTGCTGAGTCCATGAATTTAAGGAATCCTTTGAGACCCTTGCATTTCTCCATTCGTGGAAGCAAAGTAAATTACTAAATAAATAAATAAATAAATGTTTACTTTAAAGTAGAAAGGAGGTTAAATTTGAATTGAGCAATCACTGGCATTGATTGATTTTAAATTTAAAAAACCATAATGTGTACTTAGATGGTTCTATTTTTAAAAATAAATTTCCTTTTTCTTCCTATTTACTTTATATTTATGTTGTTGTTTGTAAAATAATAATGTTAGAAATCAGGAGAGAAAAATGAGTTTCCTCTCCCCAACCAATAACTTGTAAGTAAGGGAAATATAGAAGATTGCCTTCTGATAGTTAAATTAGAAAAATCAATGAACCTAATGAATGAGTTGTCTGATTTAAAATGGTTTCTGGCTAATAGCCTTATAAATTTCCATAAAATTATCTATGAGATCCAGAAAAAGATATCAATTAATAAGACCTAAATATTAAGACTATCATGTAATATGTTATTGGAATATGAGAGGCTTTTCTACTAAATATAAATTAGGGAACTGGGTGTTTTACTTCATGGAACATAATGACCACCCCAGCCGAGGGAACATGAGGACACATAGCACGCGTCTAATGCATAGCCCCTCGCTCAGACAGCCAGGGTCTGCTCCCACAGAGAGCTGCCCTATCGCTTACTGCTAAACGGCGATTGCAATTTTCACATACTCCCCCATACAGCATGTCAGAGAATAACTAGTAGGATCAGGAAAAAAAAAATCCCACCAAGAATATGAAGCTTCCTAGATGAAACAGCTGCAAAATATGAAAATTCGGCTGGGAAACATGCACATTGTCCTGTTCTCAAGATGACTGACTGAGAAAGGGTGTTGACTGGTATTCAAATACCTAGCCCCCAAGTCAGCTTTGAAAATACAGGGTGTATTTTTTTGTTGTAGATTTTTATCTGCACCTGAGGACATGATCCCATCGATTTTTAGAGAGAGGAAGGGAGAGAGAAAGAGAAAGAAAAATCGATGGGAAACATCAATTGGTTGCCTCCCAAACACCCTGACCAGGGATCCAACCCGCAACCTAGGTATGTGCCCTGAGCAGGAATCGGACCCACAAACTTTTGGCGTACCAGAGGAAGCTCCAATCAGCTGAGCCACCCGGCTAGGGCTGCAAATACAGGTTTGAATGCATTTCCGCTTATTAGGAAAAAAATCAATATTTAAAACTCCACTAATGCACAACATGGGAGCTCTGAAGGAAAATTGCACCATCAAAGGCAGGGCATGTTATCCCTTCCACTCCAAACCCCAAACAAACTTACTAATATTAATTATTTTCTGGAGTGACCCATCTACTCCTAATTCTGAAAACATAGGCTAGTAACTTACCATTCTTATGCCTCAGTTTTCTCATCTGTAAAACGGAGGTGATTCTTTTACCTCAAGCACTTGCTCTTAGGATTAAAGGTGATAATACACATGGAGTATACAGAGCCAGCAGAAACCCTCAGTTTATCTCTTGTTCCTTTGCCCCTCTCCTTTCCCCTTTAGTTAACAAGTTAGAAAACTTCTTATGATATTCCATAGGCTACTACCAGCTGTAGCCACTTTAAAAGAAGCATAAATCTATAAGAAAAGAAGCTATCATGCAAAAATAATAAAATAACATGCAAAGAAAAAAAGGTAAGTGAAAGTAAAGTTAGATAAGTAAAAGTTGAAGGAACTTTAAAATTGTCTTGGCAGATTAAAATAATCAAACAAGGTAATAAAGAGAAAAATTAAATATGCGGGAACCGAATCAGGTACTAATTTAACGTCAATTCAATTTGTATGCTCTCAGGGCCAAATGGTGACTGCCTCCAGGGAAATAAATCAGTCTCCCTCTGGCTTTCACTCTTGCCTTTTCTGTCTGTCTCTACCTTTCCTAATCTACTAGTACCCAGGTAGGGGTAGAATGATTGGCTTAAGGATGGGCTGAAGACTGGGGTGAGTTCCAACAGAGGGAATTACAGGATCACTGATCTTGATCCTGAGAAAATATGAGTTTGCATCTGTTGTAGCCACCCCTTAACCACAAGGAGAGAAGCTTTCTTAGCATGAAGCCAACACAGACGACGAAGAACAAAAACACCTAAAGCAGCAAGACAAAAACAAGCAAGGTGTCCTGAATGCTGTCATTGGATCTTCTGTATTATCACACCCGAGCTACTCCAGAAATTTGAGGCCATTCATAGATTCGCCTTCTGCTTTAGCTAGATTGGATTGTTATTTATTTATTTGTTTATTTATTTATCTTCACCACTGGCAACCTTGAGAGTCGTGGGGATGCACTACAGTTAGCCATGCATTTCCAACACTGTCGTTTGAACAAACATTTTTAAAGAGACAAAGAAAAGATCTAATATAAACATACTAGCCCTGGTCTTTGTGGCGCAGTTGGTTGGAGCATCACCCCGTATACCGAAAGGTTACAGGTTCGATTCCCTGTCAGGCACATATGGGATGTTCAGGCAACCAACTGATGTCCTCTCACACATCAATGTTTCTCTCTCTTTCTCTCTCTCTCTCCCCGCCCCCAGCTTATTCTCTCTAAAATCAATAAGCACATCCTTGGGTATGGATTCAATATATATATGCATACTAGTTTTAAAAAGCCATGTGGGGAAAAGTGCAAACATTTTGTGGATTATGAATATGCAGTAAAATAATGAATTAATGTTATAATTCTTTAAAATAATCCCAAATCGCTATTCATTCCTTGTCCTCCAGCCATTCATTTAAGAGAAATCTTGTAACTTTTCTTCGCACTTTGTGAAAAAAGACTTCAGATGGAGCCAATTTATGAAGATTGATTTATCCTGAAGTGCGTGCGTCCTGCTGAGTGTAACTGGCTCAGTCTCTAACAAACTGCATTTCTCCACCGTCTAACAGGCTGGGTTTCCCCATGGGAGGTGTTTCAGAACATGTACTTATCCCTGCCTGCAGAGCAGTCTGAATACTGCCAGAGATTGTGATGTTATGAACACCACGAGTACGGGTTGACAGAAGCAGGCTGGGTACAATTGATTGGTACGAAGGCTTTCAAACCGACAATGAGGCTTAGAGTTCAAAGACAAATAATAATTTGATGACATCTATAAGCAGAGGCAGCAAAACTCCACAAAAACCGTTTGGAAGGTATAGGGAAGAACATCTTATCAAATCTCTCCCCTAAACATGGAATTTTTAGTTCAGTGATGCATTATTTTGAATTTTAAGTCCTCTGTATAAAATACAAATACTTCTGGGAGACATAGCAGTTCAACTGAGTGTAGCCAAGATTCGTAGGTGAAGCAGACACTTTGCTTGGCTCTGTGGGCAGGGACAAGGGAGAAAGTGAGGCCGAGGGAGAGGAGCTTCATCTGGGCACACAGGTTATTTCACATCAGTCGTTGTTTAGGTTGCACCGACCAGGGCACAGGGTTGAGGCTAGAATGGAACCAGCAAGAAGACAACCAGGAGGGAAGGGAAAGTGACCCATCAATAACATGGGTTTGCTGACAGCTGGTCTTACGTAGGAAAAATGATTCTTCAAAGCGTTATGCACTTTTCCCCCCTGACATATTGGGGGAAGTTTTCCAACATCAATTCCTCCCAACGTGATTCTGGCTTCATGTAAAGAGAGCCCTCTCTGCCCACTTAGCCTCTCCTGTTACCTAATTTTCCTTCCAGTCATCCTGCAAACTGTAAATATTTATTGGGTGTTGCATATGAAAGTCAAAATATGCCGGGCCTTATAAACAGAGATATAGAATCCAAAAACAATTTCCATGCCAAATAACAAAACAGTGTTGAAAACTTCCTTTGTGTACACATGGTATGAATAAAATGATTCCTCTGGAGAACCTATGAAGTAAATTCAGCTTTCATTCATAACATGACTATTTATTTTACACCAAAATGATTTCCTTTCTTCATTCATTTTTGTAGATCTAATCTAGGTTAAAGTTCAAAAAAGTTTTAGGATCTTCTTTATCAGTCTTAAGCATTTTTAAAAAGTAAGACTATTTTTATCTATGAGAGTTATCAATTTTATTTTCTAGGCTATACAAGACTTTCTAATCCTGAGATTTTAATAGATGAAAAGACATTAATGCCTTAATACTTATCGACTGCCTAAGGTCAGACATCACACTGGGAGAGTTATAGATCATTTCACAATATGCTTTATGTTTTCCTATCTTTGAAAATATTACTCTGATATTAGCACAAATGGAATATCAGATATTCTATGAATTTGTCATTAGTTCTCACTTCTTTTTTGTTCAACATGGAATCAGGAGTGAGAAACCCTTCTCAATGTACATTGGTCTTATAAAATGCACTTGCTGTTGTATTTTTAAGCTTTTATTATTATTTATTTATAAAATAATTCATGATAATTGTATAAAAGTTTAGAAAGAATAGGTAAACTCTATAAATATAGATATAAACAGGTACAGAGACCCTGGTATTTATCTATTTATCTATCCATCACCCATCTATCTATCCCTCCAGTTGACAGCAAGGAGACATATCCCATGCTCATTACTGTCATTTTGTGTCCTTAGTCAATGTATAAAACAACTCTATGTTAGAAGACCTATTGTCCTCCTTAATCTGTGGATAGATGTATTTGCTTCAGTTGCTTTTTAACTAGAGGATGGATTGTCCAGTTGCTGAGAGCATTGATTTAAAACCCTATTCTCCATTTATCCCCCAAATAAGAGGCTCTTCCTCATCAGGACTCATAAACTCCTCTTAGTGCACCTGTCATATTGAGTCTAGATGATTCCATTCAGGTATAGCTATCTGGCAGACAAAATATTCAACAAGATCTGAAATATTTCACCTTAAGAAACATTTACTCTCTAGACAATCAGAGCAGAGCATCCCAAAGTCCAGTATGAACCTGATAGTCAGAGTTTCCATCACTCTCAGTCATCACTTTGTTTCACCAACTTCCTCACAGGCTGTGTCCAGACACTGGTATGTTCTGGGATTGCCACTGCCATTCATTCAAGTACCTGCAAATGCTATGCACCCTTAGGCAATGGAGATGCATAAACTTAAAAAACTGCTTAAATCCTTAGGAAGGTAGGCCATTGATGGAGAAAATAGGCATTAAGAGCAGACCAGAGAAGTATAGTCAGGGTTTTAAGCATCCAGTAAGAGTGTCCTTCGTTTACTAAAAACTGCCACCCCCTCCCTCACTCATTGGCTGTTCCAAAGTCATATCCAAGTCTAGTCCCTTCCAGCTCAATAAATTGGTTCTGGCTTCTTGCCAAAAATGTTATTCAAGGCTCTGCTAAAATGTTTTCTAGCCTTGGGAAGAGTTGATTTCCAGGGTTGTAGTTGGAGTATGGACCACAGGGAACCCCACAGTATCTCACTTCCTTGATCCCAAGGATTCCTACATCATGTTTCAGGGTAACATTTTTCAGAATGGGTGTGGGGACTTGAGTTGATGGTAGTTAGCACTGGTTGTGAGCAAGATGATTTTAGATTAAGGTTAGGACATCAAAAAAATTATGTTTTCCTTTTATCTATCAGTGCTTTGATAACTTAAAAATAAAAATCTGTGGTCGGTGCCTTTATGTATTGGATACCATTGTAGTTTTGTTAGGAAATGAAAGGAGTTTCGGAGCATTTGACAAATAAGTACAATTTACTGTAATTAAATTACACTTTTATAGTACTTTTTGCATGCTTACCTTCTATATATGACAATTATGCTGGTTTTCTATTCAAGTTTTGGTATAAAGTTACCTTTCCAATACATTCATTTTTAACTTTAAATGTGGCTATTTTGAGCAACATGGGTTTGAACTGTGTGAGTCCACTTAAATGTGGATTTTTTTTCAATAAATACAGTAAATGTATTTTCCTCATTTTTTAATAAGAGCTTATTTTCTCTGGCTTACTTCATTATAAGAATACAGTATGTAAACATCTAATGCAAACTATGTGTTAATCAACTATGTTATCAGTAAGGCTTCAGTCAACAGCTTTTAAAGCTATTAAGTTTTAAGGAGTCAAAAGTTATCCTCGAATTTTTGACTGCATGGGGAATCTGCACCCTACATTGTTCAAGGGTAAACTATAATTATATGATGGAATACAATCCAGTTATAAAAAGTAATAAACAGCTATCTGAAGAAATATTGATGAGCATCTTATACTGTGAAAAAAAAAGATACAAAAGAAAAATATACTATGATTCCATTTATAGGGAACTCCATAGCAGCAAAATTTATGATGAAAAGAAATCAGTAGTGTTTATGTATGGGAGAGGGGAATGATTGGAAGATGTATGAGAGAACTTTCTAGTGTAATGAAATATTCTATATCTGATTTGGTAGTTCTTAAATAGATGTATAAATTTGTCAAAACTCATATAACTATATTTAAAATCCATTTTTAGATACATTTTAACTCAGCAAAAGAGAGAGAGAGCCTGTTTTGGACAAAAAGAATAGATATACTACGTTGAGTTATACTGATTTGACAAAGACTAGGAGCTGCCTTTCCCAGACCTCCTTCCCTGTGTGACTGAGAGAGTTCCCTGTACAATTCAGAAGGCAGAAATGAATCAGAGGTGACTGTAGTTATACATCCTATCTGTCCATCACAGAGGTGTACCTAGTGGGTCCCAGGTTGTCCTTGCCCTCCTTTACCCCATATCCAGCTCCTCTTCTTGACCCTGTTGACAGATAGCAACCCTAGGCCCACACCCAGATACTTAGTTGTATAGCTACAGAGCTGGTAGCTATTTCTATAGACACACCACAAACTTCCCCTGAATAGTCTCACTTCAGAGGAAACATATTTGGCTTCCCAAATGGAATCATTATTATGTGTCCAGGTAAGATAAAGGACCCTCAGCTAAATTTATATTTAAGATAAACAATGGAAAAAGTTTAGTATATCTCATATATTGCATGGGACCAATACTAAAAATTATGTTTAATTTATCTAAAATTCAAATTTAACTGTTCTGTATTTTTAGTTGGTAAATCTGGCAACTTTATCCTGCAAGTTTTGACTGGACAGCTGTATTTGTGTGTCTGATGGCTTGATTGATGTCTGTCCCTTCTTGTTTTAGACTTTCGTTTCCCCAGGTTGCCACACATTAGTGTTAAAGTCTAATTAATATAATGAATTATTCTAATTCATATCATAAATCTCATATTCACATAATTTTTATTGTGGCTTTGTTTTCCTGACTGAACTCTGATTGATGCAGGAGTTCAATTGAAAGGGGAAATTTAATTCCACACATGTACATAGGAAAGTTAGTTATGATTGAATTCCAGCACGTGGTGCAGCTGCTCTAAGAGTGCATCCTTTACTTCATTTGTCATTGGGATGAACAGGGCAGATCCTCTCCTTAGAGGACAGGTCGGTATCATGCTTACATAGGTCTATCTCAAATTTGGTTTTTCTCACCTTTAAGCAGGTGATATCACACCTTGATGAAATCCAGAGGAGGCAGCCTGTTATAGTCAAGGAAAGAGCAGGCATTTTAAAGCCTAGCAAGCCTAAGAGCAAATCCACTCAAGTGATCTTGAGCACGTTAGATAATCTTGCTTTACAAATCTAATGTGGGCTTGATAATCCTTACTTTATAGAGTTATTGTGAAGACTGTCTTACATAAATAAAATTCCTAACACAGTGGCTGCCACAAAGTAAGATATTTTTCTTAGAGTGTTTAATCTTGGTGGAAGGACATCTACTTCTATCTTCTAAAATATTTAATTTTCTTTATTCAGAGTCTTGCACAAGACTTGCATAGTCACCTTTAAAGCCCCCTGGTTCCTGAGAAATATATTCAAATTACTCAAGGCTTTCATTTAGTTCTGAACTTGCAATGCCCTTTCCTCTCTTAGAAAGCAAGTACTCTCTGGCCTCTACTTTAGGTCTTAATGCCTTTGGGCTAGATATATAAGAGTCATATTTGATTTTGCTGACATGTTTACATTTTCGTGATCATAGAAACTGGTTGTTTCAGATGATTTTAGTTAGTGGTATTTTATTTAAATCCCCACAGGAGTGGGAGAATCTTTATGAAAATCCAAAATTTTATTTTGTATTTTTACTTTGGCAGGAGGAACAAAACCAAGTCTTGAAATAATAAAAATTTAAGGCTGATATATTGCCAAAATAAGAAATAGATGAGAGACACACACAAACACACACACACATACGCACACACAAAGATTGAACTGGCTAGATATTTGATGATATTAAAAAATATTTTTAGCATGATGATGGTATTCTGTTTATGTTAAAAGATAAGAATCCTTATCTTTTAGAGATTAAAAAGAAAACAAAAAAATTGGAAAGCATTATCTGATCTGATGGAATAATAACATCTTATCCAGAGTAAGGTGACCTGGCATGACCAAACTAAGCTTCTCGACTCCCTCCCTCTTGGGGGTTGAAGAATGACATTGTGGGTGGAATCAGAAATGAAGTCACCCTAAAAATACAAGTGATGACAACCTTGAAATAAGGACACACACCACCTTTTGAAAACTCATAGAAAGCCTTCCTCATGTTTCACTTCTGCTCTGAGCAATCCCTCTCTCCCCAGCTGCATCATGAGTCTTCATTCATCCTCTTACCCTGACTCCCAACTTGTTTGTATGTTTTGCTGCAATACTGACACCTAACCGTGACTGGCATACAGTCGTCCTTCAGTAAATACACATTAAGTTAATAGTAATAATAATAACAAAAGCCATGCTTTCTAAAGCATTTGCTATGTGTCAGGCATTACACTAAACATACAAAATTTCCTTCAAACCTCAAAGTGACTATTTAAGGGAGAGAATTTTATTATCCTCATTTTATGTATGAGAAAATTGAGACACAGAGGTGTTGATCAATTTACCCAAGTTTGTAAGGCTACCAAATAATTGAATTGATTCATTCAGCAAACATTTATGAAGCATTTACTATTTGCCAGGCACTTTTGGTTATTGTTGCTGTATTAGTGATAAACAAAAAAGTCCCTCCTTACAGAGAAGTTGGGATGTTGGGGTGGACTGAGCAAAGGGAAAATGAGGGCGAGAGATATTGAGTTTTGTGGACCACAGAATTTCAATATTTTAAGACTCATTTCCACAGGCAATTATTTAGAACAGTCATAAAGAAACTGTCCAAGGAAAGTATGATTAACAGGAAGTGAGTACTGCAATCTATCAGAAACAATGTCTCAATGAAGCAGCTTTTTCTTGTAGTTTGACAGATGAATTTCTTTCATATATCCTTTGTGTCTATGCTTTGAGAGAGGGCTTCAGATCATGGCAGACATCCAAGCAAAAGAGCAGCCTGGGGCCCCCGTGGTGAGAATACAGAGACAATCAGAGAGCTGCAGCCCTTCACAAATGCAATCAGGTAGCAGAGACTCACTGTTCCTTGATCAATCTTGTCCTTCCGGAAGAGTGACACTGTGGGCTTTTAAAAAAATAAATCAAATGGACATTTATATTAAACAGAAGAAAAAGCAGGCCCCGAGACAAAAGTGTTGGTGCTAAGAGTTTATTTGGGAGGTGATTCCAGAAAGCACAATGAGGGAATGGGGCAGTGAGTTAGGGAAGGGAGGGAAGAGAGTCAGAAAGTGAATGCTAATAACAGGGTTACCACTATAGGCAACTGAGGCTGAGTCTCCCTGGAGGTCATCTGAGAAGCCATAGCGAGCACATCTCAGGATTCCAGGACCCAAAAAGCCCAGCTCTGGGTAATTTACCCACTGAATTTGGTTGAGAGTTGCTCCTGGGGCACTAATTCCCTAGCAGCACTTCTGTTCTCTCCCACTTAGGGGTCAAATGACTGTCTCAGACACAGAGGCACAGGTGCTCAAGGGAGCACAATGGGTGTAAATGTTACCTTCCCACTGAAACAGCAGGTGAGCTCCAGGGAGTGCTGAAGGGGAACGGCAGGGCACCCATTCATCGATTCATCCGTTACAAACTGGGGAAAGGCTCAGTCACCCATGTTTCTCAGGAAGTCACACTAATAGATTTGTACTTTCTTCAAGTTTATACAATCTCTGTAAAGGGATGCACAGTGGGATTGAGCCTTTGGTCCATATGATACCAAGTTTTCCTCACAAATAAAAAAAAATCCAAAAGGGAATTTTTCCTATATCAACTGCTTCCTCATGGTGAATTAGCATAGATATGCTGTGCGAGATACACTTCACAATTTGGATTGAGCTATCTCAAAAGAAAACACAAAATAATCTGTGCTTCTTTTTTCCCTAGCATAATCTATAATCTAATGCCTCTCCTCAATGCAAGGCCTTCAACCCCTCCATGTAGTAAACTAGCATCCTTTGTTCACTGAGAGACAATTCTGTTACTTGGAAAGTTGTCATGAAATAAAATCTATTTATTTCTATATATGGATATATGGATATATATATTCGTAACCTGAGTATTTCTTGCAATATGATCAGTCACTGAAGCTGAAACTTTGTATGAAAAGTTTCATGTTGATCAGCAAGAATAAAAAGCTATGGAAGTAAGGTTCACATTCAAAGTATTATTAAAAATTACACGCACTTTTCAGGGTTTTATAAAGAATAAATATACATTTGCTTCTGAAAACTGGAAAATTAGCCCATTATATAGGCAATTAATAAATAATTTAGCCCATTTTCAGAAATTACCCATATAATGTGCATTTAAAATAATTACCATTGTCTGACTAGAACTGTGCATTTTTTTCTTGTTCACAAGTAATTCAACAATCGGTATAATTATAAAGTCATTTTTCTTTCCTTTTGTATTTTTTACCTTATCCTTGCCAGCTACGTTATCTAGTTTCATTTCTGTGACAGCAATTATTATAGATATAGACTAACAGTTATAGCATATTTCCTATCACTATTTGTCAGCCAAAATGTTCCTCTATAGGGATAATTAATGCAGAGTGATGGCTATTCAAAACTTGAGGGGAAGTTTTCCCTGTCCCTGGATGACCCTTTACCCCAACTTTATTAAGAAAATGCTATTGATGTAACTCATTCGGATATAATGGAATCTTGGTGGACTCTGATTTCTGCTACAAAATCTGACTTGGGCTAAGAGATTCCCCTTCTGACCCCAGCCGGTAGAATTGACCCATGACTAATGTTCAGATAGTCACATAGTTTTAAAACTTGAATTAGACATCTAAGAATAAAGTTTGCAGTTCATTTCCTGTGACATTGACCAGTGGCGGTGATAGTGTGCTCTATCAATTGGGAGCTACTAATAGAGAGAGAGAAAGTAAGCTGATGGCGCCAAGGACGGTATGTTTCCTAGACTACTCCTGGGATGTGACCTTGGCTGGCTTTCCTACTTCTTAAACTCCTATAATTCCTGAGCTCAATTCTCAAGCCTTCTCATTGCTTCTATGACATATTCAATATCCTTCCAATAATTTTCTTTTACACTTAAATCTATCCTAAACATTTTTTATTACTTAGAAATTAGTATCCCAACTGACATATATATTTATAATGTTAATAATAATGGTCATTTCTTAAATGTGTAAAATTTGCCTCAGGTTTCAAAGTATTTTCACATACATTATTTTTTTTTTCAGCTTTTCAATTATTGAGGTATAATTAATATATAAAAACTGTACATATTTAATGTACACAATTTGATGGGTTTGCATTTCCCAAATTATTAGTGATGTTGAGTACCTTTTAATATAGCTGTTGACCATTCCCATACATTCATGATATTATCACTACATTTAAGGTGATAAATATATCCATCATTTCCAAAAGTTTTCTTGTGTCTCTTCCTTTTTTATGTATGTATGTGCTAAGAATACTTAACATGAGATCTATCCTCTTAACCAGTTTTTAGATGCACAAGGTCATATTGTTACTTATAGGCACTATGTTGTACAGCAGATCTCTAAAATTGATTCATCTTGTGTAACTGTAACTTATAGTCATTGAAGAAAAGTTTCCCATTTCTGCCTTCACCCATTTCCTAGTAACCCTCAATCTATTTTCTGCTTCTTATGTAAGTGGAATCATGCAGTATTTGTTCTTCTGTGATTGACTTATTTTACTTAGCATAATGTCATCCATGCCCATTCATGTTGTTGTAAATGGTAGGATTTCATTTTTTTTAATGGCTGAGTAATATCCCATTGTATGTATATATCATATTTTCTTTAACCATTTTTCTGTTGATGAACATGCAGGTTGTTTCCATTCCTTGGCTGTTGCACATAATGCTACAAGAAACTTCTATACAGAAAAGGAAACAACCAGCAGAGTAAAACTGCAACCAATGGAATGGGAGAAAATATTTTCAAATGATATATTTTATAAACAATTAACTTCTAAAATACATAAGGAACTCCTACAACTCAAAAGCAAAGCAAGAAATAACATGATTTAAAAATAGGCAAAGGATTTGAATAGACATTTCTCCAAAGAAGACATACAAATGGTCAACAGATATATAAAAAAACTGTTCAGCATCACTAATCATCAGGAAAATTCAACCCCAAGTCACAAAATATCACCTCACACCTGTTAGGTTGGCTAATATCAAAAAACAAAAAGCACATTTGTTGAGGTTGTGGAGAAATTTGAACCTTGTGCACTTCTGGTGGGAATGTAAAATGGTACAGCTGCTATGGAAAACAGCATGGACGTTCCCCAAAATATTAAAAATAGAACTACCATATGATCCAGCAATCTTACCTCTGGGTATATATCCAAAAGCATTATGGTATTTGGCCTATAATGTTAGATGAAAATAATAAACCCTGAAGAGGTTAAACAGTTTAGATAGGGTCATGCTGCTGGAAAGTGACAGGTTGAATCCGGTCTCCTGGAACATAGTCCAATGTTTTGTTAAACATGCTTATTTGTCTAGAAATGCAAAGCCTGCAGCTGCTTTTATTAAAAATATATTCTTCAACTACTAAATCTTGTTCAACTCAAACCAATACTAATTGGACCAACCAATGGATGATTAACAAAATATTTTACATTTTTGCTGACTTATATGATAAACAGCCTGATAAATGCACACTGCTTTTTTTCTCTCCATACTTTAATTCTTCATCAAGGGTAAGAACAATGAAATAAATGTTGATTTAAAATGTAACATTCAAGAATTCTAGAATGAGGTCATCTTAACTTTTTTAGAGACTCAAGCTTTAAGGCAATCGGAGAGCTTTTAAATGTCAGAAGGACTCTCAGGCAATGCCTTTCAACTGATTAGAAACTTCTAACATCACAAAGGCATGCTGGTTCTAGTTTAAGCTACGCTTTTTGGAACATACATCAAGACCTTAGTGGGTTTGTTTTCTGCAAAATATTTTGAACACAGTAAATCTCAGGTATATTTTAAATGTGGATAAAATATAAAATAATATAATTACTTTAATGTATTCGCTCTCTTCTTACCCCCAGTTTTGAGTAAAAATGTATTCCTTGTTTACTTTGCTCATAACTACCCCTGAAGGTCAATCATAGGTTAACAGCATCTATGCTATATCTCTGGCAATTGTGGCCCTAAGGGAAGATCAATAAATCTTAAAAACACATATACATTTCATTTGGGGCAAGGGGAGAAAGTTGCATATCTGTTTCAGTGGGCTTTCTTTATAGGTGGCATGTCTTCATGTATCAGTTAGACATTAATGTACAAAATGTCTATTAAGAACTGTGCTTGGGATTAACAGGTAGCAGAAAATGGGATTCGACAGAGGAAGAAGTTAAACTGCAATGTAGTGTCTTTGGAGGCTTTTGCTGATTCTGAGGCAAGTACTGAGGATGACAAGAAACTCAGAGAAACTACAAATTCAAGTAAGAAGACCAAGCCTTTGTAGCCACACATCTGTCTGTCATTGGATGCATGCTTCCCCACAAAGTAGGCATGATCTTGGGTGAGGTGACCTTCTTCAGCTAAGGTAATCCCTGAAGGGCTGTCTGTCTGCAGCATTCTAGAAGCTGGTGTAACAAATACTTTAGTTCTGAATAACCTTGTAGATGATTCATAGCAGTGTCCACCAACAGAATGTTTCTACTGCTGCTGAGAGGCAGAGTAAGTCAAGGTCTGAGAACTGACTATAGGATTAACCATTGTAGAAGTCACTGGTGTATTTTTTTTTCTTAATGACGAATGCTCAACCATGTTCTGTAAGTTTGGGGCCACAAAAAAATGTGTATCTCTTCTTACATAAGAGTGAAAAAATTGCTCCCCAGATCTCCTCATTGGCTCATCTGGATCAAAAACCATTCTCTCACTGTAGCCTGGGGCATGCCACTCACTGATTTCCTTTGTCTTGGCTCATATACCACATTTTAGAGTTAGGAGTAGAGTTAGTTTCCCCTAAAACATTTGAATTGTACAGGGAAAGTGTGGAAACTTGAATGAAAATAGGCATAGTTAACCAGGTAAAGGAAAAAATGTGTTGGGGAGGCATCCACAATGGCTCACAATGAGCATGGTATTGTTTGGTCTCTATGACCATTCAGAATAACTTTTTTCACTAATTTATGCTTCAGATCTTTATTTATTGCTAACTTTAGACCAGGTATCAAGGATACAGAGGTATAGAAAATATATCTACTCTCCTTGATCTTATATTTTCAAGAGGGGAGAGGAAATAAGCAAACAAATAAATAGGCTTATAGATTGTGGTGAGTGTGGTGAAAGACACAAAGGTAATGTGGTTGACATAAGGGAAGATACCACCTCATAAATGATGATCAGAGAGGACTTCACTAGAAGGTGACATATTTGGAAATTCTATATTACTTTTCTATATTTCTTGATAGAGAAAAGGAGAAAAGGAGGGAAGGGATAAAGAGAAGGAAAATCAGGAAAGGAAGAAAGATTTGCATACTGTGGACCATCTTTTTATGTTGATATTGTTCTTTTCAAGGATATTAGAATTTATTCTATTCTACTGGAGTGAAAATTTAAAAATCTTATACCTGTCCCAGGCCAGTTTGGAGAAAATTGTTATATATGAAATTACTATATTTAAATGTCTATCAGTGCTCTTGAAACTTTAATTGGCCTGAGTGGTACTCAAAGATATGTAGCCAGAGAGGAAGATGATGGGGAGGAGAGAGGAAAGGGTTATGCAGCTCTTTTAAATATGTACACTTCCATAAAAATATTATAAAAAGCCCAGCATGAAAAAGTGTTTAGCACATGTTTATTGAATAAATGCAGGCATATTAATACATCATAAATAGTAACACCAACAGACATATTGACTACCTAGTTAGTGTAATGCTTTCTTATACATTTTTGTGATTGAAGGGAAATTATATAATTAAAAGTGATAACCAATTCTTAGAGATTAAATACATAAGCACTGGGACCACAGAATGTACAAGGAGAAGTATGTAAAATTCTTAAACGAATAAGCAATGCTCATAAAACTGCTTCTTTGGTGCTTAAAAAAACAAATTTATTGGCTTGGGGAATTAAGATAATATTGTATCTAGTATCATTATGCCTTATGAAACCTATTCCAATTTAGTTATGTCTGCAAAACCATTGCAATAAGTTTAAATAATTTATCCTACTAATGTAGGTGAAAATTGTGTTTTAGGAAGTGCACTTTGGGTAGAGAATAAAAAAGTATCCTAGAAGTCAGTAAGCATATATATAACTAATGGGGGACTCTGTGGTAGCTAATTTTCAAATACGGTCCCTAAATGAATTAAGAATCTTAGTCTTGTGCAGTTCTCTTCCATAGTGAATCTGGGTTGGCCCTATATAATCCTGAAAATACAGAGGAATTGATACTCAGTGACTTCTTAGATTAGGTCATATCAAGCCTTGCAACTTCTTAAGATGTTCCTTCTAGAGTAAATTAGTGCTAGGAAAGAATTCCAGCAACTGTGAGACTCCCAAGTGCTGCAGCATCACTTGGAGGGAGAAAAAGTGATGCTTGATCAAACCCAGCCATGTTAGCCATTTCAATCCAGGCACCAGCCATGAAGAAAGAACCTAACTTGGTTTTCCTAACTCCAGTAGAACCCATGGAGGACAACTAAAAAACCCAGCTGACACTCAAAACTGAGGTCCTGGACATATTACCCCAGTCAAGCCATATCAGTCATCGCCAACCATTTGAGCCCCTCCAGGTGAGGCCTACGGTTAATGGAGCAGGGGGGAGCCATCCCATTATGCCTTGACAAAACACCTGATCTACAAGATGACCAAACATAGTAATTAGTTGCTGTTTTAATCTACTAATGGTTTGGGATGGTTGGTTACTCAGGAATATATTCCAGAACAAAAATTTGGTACTGAAAGTAGGTTTCTGTTGTAACAGAAATGCAGAATATGTATCTTTGGGTTTGGGAACACATGTTGGGTGGTGGAGTGAAGAACCCTAAGTAGAATATTTGTGGTCATGGAAGAGTCTGAAAAAAGTGTTACTGGAGGCTGGAGAACAGATAAATGGTATTACACAGTGACAGAAAATTTAGCAAAACTATTGACTGTGGTAATGAGGAAATGATAGTTTTAGAATATGTGTACAAATTCTTTGATGTTCCCCTCATTAAGAGGTAAAACTTAATTTCCCTCCTTGAATGTAGGCTAATCCTAGTGACTTGCTTCTAATGGAATAAAATGGAAATGTATCACTTCAGAGATCAGGTCATGAAAGAAACAGCAGCTTTTCTCTTGCTCTCTTTTGGATCACTTACTCTGGAGGAAGACATCTGTGATGCTGGGAGGACTTCCGGCCTGATCTGTGATATTGACCCCTTCTACCAGTAGCCAGTGCTGAATTGAGGTTTTCTGCAAATAGCTGAGTGAATGGGGTATTTTTTTTTTAAATATGTCTTTATTGATTTCAGAGAGAGGAAGGGAGAAGGAGAGAGAGAAAGAAACATCAATGATGAGAGCAAAACATCACTGATCAACTGCCTCCTGCCTCCTGCATGCCCCCAACTGGGGATTGAGCCCACAACCCGGGCATGTGCCCTGACCGGGAATTGAACCACAATCTCCTGGATCATAGGTCAATGCTCAACTACTGAGCCACCCCCAGCCGGGAGTGAATGAAATACCTTGAATGCTGATCTTCCAGCTGCAGCCTTCACTGACATCTTGACTATAGCCTCATGGGAGACGTTGAGTCAAAACCATCCAAGGCGCTTCCCAACACTTTATTCTCAGAAACTATAAGAGAAAGTAAATTTTGTTTTATTTTGTCTTAAGATTCTAAGTTTTGGGGTAATTTTTACACAGCAATAAATAATGTAGAAGGGAATATAACATAAATATGTGCCTATGAACTAGAGGACCTGGTTTAGCAGATGTTAAGTGTTGAAAGTGCCAACTGGTTTCTTTCAATTGTGTATAATAAAATATGGCTATGTAGAGATGAGATAAAAGAAACTGGTAACTTTCCTATCTGAATTTTGAGGATATAAAAAGCCAAGACTAGGTTCAGATAACAGATATTCTCAATTTAAGGAACCGCCTCAAAATAAGGGTCAACTCTAGCACCCTGCCAGAAACATTTGATCTCAATGCCAAAATGGGATGAAATCTGCAGGGACAGAGAAAGTGTATTTTGCATGTAGATGGAATGTGGATTGTGTGGCCAGAGAAAGAGATGACTGTGAAAGATTTCATTGTGCCAAAGATGACAACAATATTATCTCCAAAACCACAAGTTTCTTCTGCAATGTGACCTTTCTAATTCCTCACTTAGATTCCACCCTCTGGAATCTGGATTGACCCTGTGACTACCATAACGGTATGAATACAATGGAAGCGATGCTCCACTGGTCCCTTAGCTTGCTAGGCAGCTTCCTTTTTTGTCTCTTGTAAGACATGTACAATAAATGTGACTATTTATTAGTAAAAAAAATGTGATTATTCTGAAACCATCATACTTTAAGAAAGACAAAATGTGTAGAAAAGTCCTAAAGAATGTGGAGAGAGACAGAAAAACCAGGAACCATGAGGCACCAGTCATGTGAATGAAGAACCTATTGTGGAAGTGGATGCTCCAGCCCCAGACAGCCCAGCTGACATGTACCATCCACCTGAGCTCATTACTATTTCTTGATCCAAAAATGAGTATAATAAAATGGTTGTTTTTTTAATTCAAAGTTTCGAGTAATTTCTTAAATAGCAGGAGTAGTTCCCCATTACACTTGAATGCTCCTCTATCAAGAAAGCACAAAGCAAACCTAGTGACTTGATTCTGGCAAATAAAATACAGTAGAAGTGATGAGATGCCAAATTGAATTTTTAGTTATAAAAAGACTATGACTTCCATGATAGTGTGTTCTCTTGCTTTCATTTTCTATTTCTCTCTCTCTCTGAGAGAAGCTGACTGTCATGCTGAGGCAGCCTAGGAAAGAGAAAGCCAACTGTCATGTCATGATGACACTCAGGCAGTTTATGAAGTAGCCCATAGAGCAAGGAAATGGAAGCTTGCAAACAGACCTCCTCCAATTAAGCATTGAGACAACAGCACTTCAGTGGATGTTTGGATGTACACAGCTTGGTTACTGTCTCTTTAGAGAACTTGAGCCAGAAACACACAGCCTGCTTCCAGATTATGGACTCACAGGATCTATGAAATAATAATGTTTGTTGTTTTAAGCAACTAAGTTTGGGTTAATTTGTTACACACCAGTAGATAACTAATACAATTTTCTTCTGTCTTAGATTTTTTTTCTGTTGAGATGTCTTTCTGTTTGTTTCTTTTTTTACCTTAATTTACCTTTTACTCTGCCTACTTCCTTTAATATTTTTATATTTTTTCTCTTATCCACAGCTTTAGTACACGATGTGAGGTACAATTTTCTTTGTATTTATGCAGCTTGAGTTCACAGTTATTCTTGAATTATTGTTTTCATAACTGTCTAATGACTCAGAAAATTACAAACTTGTCTTTCCATATATTCTTCTATTTCATTCTTTCTTTGCTTTCTTAGACTCCAATTACACATATGGTAGGTAGATCTTCTCATGGTATCCCTTAGGTTTATGATGTTTTCTGCTTTTTCCATCATTTTTATTTATTGTACATCTTTCTTTATACAATGTTCTGACCTATCTTCAGTTTTACTAATGATGTGTTCAGGTGTTTGTAATGTGTTGTGAAACTTATCCATCACATTCTTAATTTCAGTTACTGTGTTTTTCATGCCTAAATTTCCATTTCCTTAAATACTTTTTTTTCAAAGTTTCAGTTATATCTATTTCTTTGAAAATATTCAGGATGCTTATATTAAGGTTATTTTGTAATTCTATTATCTGAAACATATTTAGGGTATTATTTTAAAGTCATTGTATAACATCTGAATTTCTCATATGTCTAGCCCTATTATCCAGATCTTTTTTTTTAAAAAGTAATTTTTTTTTCCTGTGTGCATGATTATTTTGATTTAGTAACATAAATTGTATACAATTAAGCCTAATATTATGTCTCCTCTTCCTCCAAAGGAATGTATGTCTAGGGGAACTAATAACCTTCCAAGAATTCAATCTAATTATAGAAGCCAGCTTAATTTGAAGTTGGACTTCATTACCCTATGACAGACCATTTCTAGTTCTCTGACTCCTAGAGTGTAGTCCTTATTATGTGCATTTATAGGCATCGCTTCTTTGGCAGGCTCTGCACTGTGTTTAGCTCCTTGAGATTTTCCAAAGTTCTGCTCAGCTTCTCAACCCACCTGCCTTTTGACATTTTCCAAATATCAGGCTCCTCTCTCTGGAGTTTTTTCTTCTTTAAGACGGTGGATTCATAATTTTTCAGTGCTTTGTTAGCTTTCTGATAACTTAGAGTAGATTTTTAAAAGTATATTTCTACTGGGTTTTCTTTTAGTTCATGATAGGAAGATTGGTCCATAAGTCCTAGTCATCATGCCCAAAGTGGATGTCTCCTCATAGAGACTTTTTGGCTTTCAAGGGAAAGAAAATTTATTTACTTTGGATGAGAGTTGCTCTTTTGTTTGAGGGAAAGAAAAAAATTGTGTGTGTGTGTGTGTGTGTGTGTGTATTTGGTTTCAGTAAATATTCTCTTTAGAAAAGGAGAAATGTGCACATATTTTGTACCTGTATTTATTTATTTTTGAATCTCTTGTATTATGTCACCATCTTCATTACAGTTTCATTAAACTAGGTAGAGGCTATGTAGGTGTTGGGTCAGAGGATATATGGACAATTTCTATACCTTTCCCTCAATTTTTCTGTAGACCTTAAACTGCTTTAAAAAATAAAGTCAATAAAAAAGAACTTTGTTTAACTATGTAACTAAATCTTAACCACATTTGGTGAAAAGAAGAGATAGATCTGTTTCTTTCTTCAGTACAGAGATGGCAGTAGCCAGCTGTGATATAGTAAGAGGTGACCTGCTATGGGAAAATAAATTTGTGATTATGTTTTTCTGTCCAAATTCAGGACCACAAATATAAAAGGGTACTAAATCAGAAACACTGGCGGGCTAAGTGTAATGGAATTTTTGAAATGCTGAAAACAGAGATGTGCTACTCAGGGTCACCTTAGCATTATCTTTTGTTTGTTTGTTTGTTTTTCTGGGGGAGGCTGTGCCTTGCAGATATTGATTATGGTTCAAGCACCAAGAAAACCTACCGTCTGTAAGTATACCCTTCAAAGAAAACCATGGGTTATGTATAAGTTCTTCCTGAATAGTGACTAAAGAAATTTCGGACTAAAAAGAAATAGAGCATCTTTACACCCCAAAGTTCTCCATCTTGCCAAATCCCGTGTCCAATTCTCAGCCTTTTATCTTATCAAAGTCTCTGTGCTATTGAGTCTGAAATAGATTGTTTCACTTGGATTGGATTGGATTGGATAGCGTTCTCTTATTTTTCTCTTGTCTCTCTGTTCCTTCTGAGTGGTCCTGGCTAGTTTGTGCTTCTCTGCTGCTATGCCTCAAAGTGTGGATTTCAGTTCTCTTTGTTTCTCTCTCTGTACTCTGTCTTTGGGTAATTTTATTCTGTCACATTGTTTGAAACATCTAACATAGAATTCCTAAATCTAATCCAACTTTGTCTAAACTTCTTCCTTGAACCTCAAGTTTATATGTCTTGCTTGCTCATGTAAAAAGGACATCTCAAACATAAGTCACCAAAATAGAATCATGTATTTAAATACACCCTAACTCGCTAAAGTTATGTTTCCCCAAGTATTCTCCATGTTAATGAATATTTCCATCCATCACTCAGTGGCTTAGTCCTAGGAATCATCCTCAATTTGTTTTTATTTTGAATATATCACATCCATTTACTCTGTCCCATTACCTTGCTTTATTTCCCTATATTTTGACTGAACCTAGCAAACCCTATAAATTCTTACCATTTTCATAGCTACTACCATAACTCATGACTCCATCATCTATTTTCTTGAGTACAATCTCATTATTGGGCTCCCAGTGTCCATGTCTACTGTCATGGCTTAGTCTCCACATACCTTCTGGAGAAACTCTTTTCGAAATGAACATTTACAAAAATCAATGATATCTGGCATTTTCTGTATCCCTTCCACATGTTCCACAATAGAAATAGAAATATTCAAATTCTTTTGTATAATTAGCAAAGCCTTATATGATCTGCCTGCTGCATAATTCTCTGACATAGTTTTCCACTGTTCTTCTATGTTTCACTATGTTATAGCTACTTTGATAGTAATTTTGTGTCTTAAACAAGCAAGCTTTTTTTTTGCCTCAGGGTCTCTGCATTCATTGCTCCTTTTGCTTAAAATACTCTACTTGCAGATTTTCAGTTTATCGCATCACTCAGGTCTTATTTTAAATATAAACTACTCAACATGCAGTTTAACAACAAGGTTTGGGTAAGGAAGGAGCCAAAGGTATAATCCTGATGTGCTGGACATGGTCTTCATTTTGATCCATATGGTGAAAATGCAAAATTATGCCCCCAAAATGATGGAGTAATGCCTTTAATATTAGCAATTTTTATATACATTTTTGGCATATACTTATACCTCATTAAAAAGTTTTTTTAAAAAAAAACTATTCAGAAATCTCCCATGACCACCTATGAGTAGCTTGCTCAAACCCTACCCCTCTGAATCTATTACTCAGTTTTATTTGCTTTGTACAACTTAACACTTCCAGAAACAACCTAACGTATTTAAATACTTACATGTTTAGCATGTCTTACCCAGATAGAATATAAGATGTTTAAGACACAGCATTTTGTCTTTTACACTATTATGTTTCTAGGACCTTAAACAATACATGGGGCATAGAAGAAGCAATATAAGTGTTTGCTTAAATGAATTAAAGCAAGGGTTTAGCATATTTTGTTCATTTTATCACCATATGATATACGAATAACATATAGAAGGACATGGCCACCTTGATTAGACTTTTAATAAGTGTGGTCACAATCCATTAATTCTCTCTCTTTCCTAAAGAAGGGGGGAAATGTTACATAATACATGCTCGAAGATCTGCATAACATTTTTCTTCATGGAATTTTTTTCTCCCCTTTCTTAGTTTTACTGACTGACATTCTATTCATTTTCCTTTTGTAGCTTTCACAAGCCCCACTGTCTCAAACATATATTATTTTTATTCTTTTTGGTTTCTTTCATGAATATTTTTTTTCTCCATCTGGCCTGCATTAAAGATATTTGGGTACCAAGTACTTCCAATTTAACAAAAAACTTCTTGAGAAAATGGCCATGTTTATATTTTATTCCTCAAGTTCCTCATCCAACTGTGCATATATTATCTTTAATAATTATTTTAAACAAATTTACTCAAAAATATCTCAGGCAGAATGGTTAGAGGTAGGACCATTTAGGAGACAGTAACTAGATCAGTATGAAGAAGGCTTAATTACATTAAAAGGCCAATAGTGCAAAGTCCTCCTGTCTTATTTTCCTGTCTGTTGTCTCAACTCTTCTAATCAGCTCAACATGTCAGAAATTACTAAAACCACAAACCTTATCATAAGGTTTATTATAAGATTTCAGAGAGAGGAAGGGAGAGGGAGAGAGAGAAACATCAATGATGAGAGTCACTGGTCGGCTGCCTCCTGCACACCCCTGACTGGGGATCGAGCCCGCAACCCGGGCATGTGCCCTGACCAGGAATCGAACCCCGATCGCCTGGATCCAAGTTCGATGCTCAACAGCTGAGCCACGCCCGGCCGGGCATAACTCTACTTCTTAAAACACTTTAATAGATAAACCTTACATTCCGAATCAAATAGAAGTTTCTTAGAATGTCACACAAGAGCTGGTTCTGCAGCCTGCACCCCCCCCCCCCCGCCACCACCTCACTATTCACGTGTCGCCCCAGAACATGTCGTGTTCACTTTATGCTTAGAGGATGTTGTTACGCCTGGAGCACAGTTATTTTCCTCTCTCCACCTGGATTATTCATCTTATCCTTCAAGAAGTAATTCAAGTGTTACCTTCTCAGGAAAATTCTCCCTGACTTTCTTAATTTAATCAGGTACTTTTATGCTGTGCTGAAATGGTTTGGGGCAAAATCCTATCATAGACCT
The DNA here is from genome assembly GCF_964146895.1 of Miniopterus schreibersii. Taxonomy (NCBI): domain Eukaryota; kingdom Metazoa; phylum Chordata; class Mammalia; order Chiroptera; family Miniopteridae; genus Miniopterus; species Miniopterus schreibersii. Next base: position 60,085,286 of record NC_138106.1, on the reverse strand, counting down.
GCCTACTGTAATTGTTTGATTTTTTAAAAATCTGATTAAGCCACAAGATTGGGATTCATTCCTCAGAAAAGGTCTCTGGCTTGTTCACCTCCGTTTCCCTGTACCCAGCAGAGTGTTTTCAAATTAATTTGTTGTTAAAAACCCTTCTGTTAAATAAGTGGGTGAATGAACAAGTGAATAAATGGATGGATGGGTAGATATATTAATGGGTGAATAACATATGAGTTTGAGAAGATAAGTGCTATTCCTTTTATATTTTAAGAAAAAAATGGCCCGGCCGGGCATGGCTCAGCGGTTGAGCATCGACCTGGGATCCAGGTGATCGGGGTTCGATTCCTGGTCAGGGCACATGCCCGAGCTGCGGGTTCGATCAATGACTCTATCATCATTGATGTTTCTCTGTCTCTCCCTCTCCTTTCCTCTCTCTGAAATCAATAAAGATATATTTAAAAAAAAAGAAAAAAAGAAAAAAAGAAAAAAAATGAAGATATTGTTCTTGGGAACTTACTGCTACTGTTTGCTACACTGATTTTGACAAGTAGGAAGTAATACATCTGGGTGATCAAAATATACTGTAAGAGAGAATAAACCTAACTTGAATGACCTGGGACTAAGTAATTAGCTTAGGGGCTCTGGGAGATGAATGTTTAATACACTCAATTGCTTAGTCATTCTTTTTTCATTGTCATTTGTCATTGATATTCCTGTATCTGGTAGGTATTATAGATGCAAAGAAAAGGAGAGAGACATTGTGGCAGGTTCAATGTCACAAGCATATTTTAAGCTCATGTTACTGTCTCAGCAAAGGTATTGTCAAATATTAGTATCCTGGCTCAGAGTTGCACCCCTGACCCAGGATACGAATGAAGTCTCTTTTTCTTGGGAAGGACGCCAGTTCTATTTGAACCAGAGTGGCAATCCTTAGTGCTGGAAGCCGTTTGAGGCATTGCCCTCCAAGCCCTCCCTGCTCCCTGCTGGGCTTGCATGATATTGCACTAGGGCATCCCAGATAACAGAAATATTGCAGCTGGCCTGTTGCCCAGAAGATGACTTATTCATAATAATGTTTCAAGGGGAACTTATTTTGCCAGATATAAAAAGAAACACATGGCCAATGATTTCCTAAGTGACCTCTTCTCTTGGAGTTTTGGTACCTAGCAGTGTTTAGATAAGAATTCTCTTTATGAAACAGCTTGAGTATATGTTCTAGATTCCAGAAACCCAAAGTTATGGTACTAAATATAATTAAATGCTAAATTAATATTGCCCTATATCTATAAAATATAATCTAATTGAAGATCTTGAGGCAAGAATAGCAGAATAAGTGGAATTGTATAAGTGTGGTAGGAAAAAGAGAGAAGGAAAGATTTCTGGACAGACCTGTTTCAGAGTAACTCAGCCACAGGGCACAGAATCATACAGCTTTGGCAGCCATCAGAAATTGGCAGTCAGCAATCACAATAACATGATTCCACTAATTTTCTGTTTCAAAAGACTTGAAGATGGGGTGCCATTTAATTATACAGCACATTTGTTATGTCATCGATGCTTTATCCCATGGGGAAGCTATTTTTAATTCAGGATCCAAACAAGAAGAGAGTCTCACTGGTAACTATGCTTCAATAATTCTCCAGTTGTCACTTCTACCATTTTACAAGAAAAGTGGTTGTTAAAACTCAGGTTACAAAGAAATATGTTTTTGGTAACTCCTCAAGTTAATTAGAAAATTAACTAAAAAAATCCAGAAGCGAAAAATGGACATCTCAGCTTGGGACAAGAACAACACAGAACATTCAGAACTGGATCTACACTGGGCTACAGGCTTTACCTACAATAATATTTACCATCAATTACTTAGTGGAAAAGATCTGGAGAATGATATGGAAACTCACAGTTTTGTATCTGTGCAGTGAACTGATCAGGATCTTTTTTACAAGTGTAGTTTTAGGCATCAATATCAAGATACTCCTTTTTCAACTTCACTAAATTCCACAATAAAAATAACTAAAAATGACTTGATATTATATATTTTGTATTTAGCTGTTCTGAAAGGGTTGTGTATATATCCGATCGTTGAAACTAAAGTTCTGTTAGGTGAAAGGGTTGTGATGAGGAAGAAATGAATTAAAATTCATAACAGGCACAGCGTCAGAATAGGCACAGTTGCAATGATTATTATACAATTTTGTGTGAGTCTTCTTGATGTCTTGATATGACTTATATAACATGAAATAAATGTCTTTGTAACTTAATTTATAAAAATATATTTGTATATTGCCTTATTTGATGAAGTTATTTCACCTAAGTTTGCTTAAGAAATAATAACCATTTCTGGGAACAACTGTCAATCTGTTACTCAGAAAAACACAGTATTTATTAAGCTACAACAACCTAGTCTCAAGGATTTATAGTGAAAATATAAATCATTTGCTCACATGAAAAACAAACAAACAAAACCTGAAGCTCAGGGAGATTTTATTGCCCAATCTCAAATAATAATTAATAATAATAATAATAATAATAATAATAATATCAACTGTGAAATTACCCTGAAAAATAGAAAATGTGTCTTACTGACCAAAGAAAGGAAGCTGGAAGAGAATAGAGAGTATAAAGAAGGAAATAATGACATGGCAGAAATGCTTTAAGAAAGAATAGAAACTGAAATTGCAACGTCACCTTCACATGTGAATCTTGTTCTAGTATTCCTTTCCCTGCCTTCTTTCTTTTTTTGTTAAAAAATAAAAACATAAAGCATATCCTTGCCTCTCTAATTCTATTCCTGTCATTGTTTTTGAAAAACTACAAGGTTCAATAAAACTGGACATTGCATCAAGGCAAAAACTAGATCAATTCATACCAGGGAAACAATCACCTCAGGATTCCTCTCATGAAAAGGTTTTTTATCATTGAGATGGATTTTCTTTATGTCCAAAAAGCCATTCCAGGAGGGAAAGCTCCCAATAACATTTAAGAAAAGACAGTATTAACCCAACACTAACTGTGAATTCACTGCTGTACTTTTGGTCCATAATGTTTGTAGTATCAATTATCTCTTTTGTGAGAAAAAGAGTGAATTTATGACCCACGACAGCAAAGACAATCATTTTCCTTTCACAGCCATCTGCACACACTTATTTTTCTTACTGGATCCTTTAATTGTGCTTCTTAATCAGATGTTCAAACCCTTGAATTCTCTGAAGTGCCCGGCTCTCTTTTTCACCCCCACCCTCACTTCCCCTGCAACCCATAATCACTACAGCATGTCCCCTTTTTTTGTAAAAGTATTGATGCTAAAATCTCCATGTATGAACTTCTGATTATTGCATTCTGCAGGCGGCCTTTCCTGTTTCTTTCCCTCTCCCAAAACATCCTCTAAGCAATATATGCTAATTAATTTTAGCCTAAAAGATAAAACTTCAAATTATGTTTTATGGAAAAGAAGTTTTGTAACTGCCCAAAGGAAAAAGACATTGGCATTGTGGTTTCTTTTATAATTTAACATTTTCAAACAAACATTAAACATTATAATTCAATATATCCAAACCAACATTTTGCTCTTAATGTTAAATTATAGGTCACTTAATAATTAGAGAAGTTTTTATAATACCAATGTGATTGATAGTTTAAAACCTAGTTGATATAGGTCCTCCCCCAAATGAAATAGATGAATAAATGAGCTCTAAAGTGGTACATGTGTATAGAATGAAAACAGTATAACTCTTGTTTCTACTTACTTTTATTTTTTAAAATGCATTTAAAACTCATTCTTTTTAAAATTAATGTACAGTCGACATAAAATATTATATTAGCTTCAGGTGTAAAACATAGTGATTTAACATTTATATGCCTTATGAAGTGATTATGACAAGTCTAGTAACCATTTGTCATTAGAATATTATTGACTATATTCCCTATGCTGTACATTACATCACCATGATTTATTTATTTTATAACTGGAAGTTTGTACCTCTTAATGCCCTTTACCTCTTTTAGCACATCTCCCCCACCCCTTCCTCTTTTCTTAATGTATAAATTGGCACTTTTTCCTTCACTTGGTTTGTCACAAATGATGTATGCATAATTCTGCAGCAAGCATGGGAATGACATTCTAATTTTGTAAAAACAAGACCTTTAAGCAGTGAAATCTTTACAAAACTCTGGAATGTTTTCAAGTGTGATCGCAAAAATATTTTGTAATACACAAATGTTCATAAACTAACCCATAGCAAAGAGCACAGAAGAGGTGTTAAACTGAGAGATGAGTGAAAAATATTTTTTCTTTTACAAAAAGTTAGAGATTTCTAATTTTTTGGTCATCACCATAACAAGTAGCTACAGGTAGGAATCTATTTTAAAAGTAGTTAATTTGCTCCTTTAAGGTAAAAGGATATATTGCTGCATCACAAAATATTAAACCAAAAATTTCAAAATTATTGAAAAGTGTTTCACTGTTAAGTATATTATTTAGTAATAAGAGGTCTTTTGTTATTTTAATAAATAAAATTTAAAAGTATTTTTAAAATACTATTTACTTATTTTTTTTATCTCTTATTTTTAAGATTAATATTTTGTCTATATTTCTAATAAACATGAAAATAACATTTAAATGTGTAGATAGATAACATGAGCAGTAATTATTTTTAATTGTTAAGGTTGTATAATCACAAAAATGTAGGGGAAACATGAATAAAAGTATTCTAAAGTGATGAGGAAACTATGAAATGTATCCCTTCAGAACATAAATGGATATACAAGATGAAAAAACAAAAAGTAGTTTTAGCAATATTGTCTAAATTCTCATTTTATAAAAAAAGGCCCAGATAAGTGCCCATGGTGACTCAATAATCTACTACCACAATCCAGGGATTTTTCTGAGGTGCCTTACTAGTTTCTAACTGTAATAAAATTGGAGACAAATAAAAATTTATTTTATATCCAGTTACTTATTACAAATGCCTTAGCATTATTTATACCTAAAATTAATTTTGGAAGAGAAAACAGATTAGATTGTTTTTTCCATTAGTCCTGGAAGCACTAATAATCAGATATATTTTATTTTTATAGTTTATTAAATATTTCTTACAGCATCTTTAAAGGGTGATTAATATTTATACTATTGTTTATACAAGAGCAAAACAAAAGTATTGAAAGGATATATTTGGTAATTCAGGGAAAACAATAAGTCCAAAGGTTGTTTTATAAGTCAATTAAGGCTTAATTCACCCATCATAGGACAAACACTGGATTTGTTTTCTTCTATTGAGCAGATCAGAAGTATTTTTTACTGGAGAGGATTTTGCAGTGGGGAATTTTAAAATGCAAATATATCTTGAAGAAGATTTGCCAAGAAAACTTCTAGCTTTGAGTTCCAGATTGATGTGTGTTTTCCTAATTACAAATTCTTCTGTTTCTTCTTTAACTGTTAGTCAGTCGGAGTTTGATCTTCCAAAGGTTAAAGCTAGTACTTTGATTAAAATATGACTTTTGTTAAAGTTCTAATTTGGTGTTTGATTTTTTGTTAGGGAAATATAGTTAAATATGTTAAAATTCTCACTTTAAAAATAATGAAAACTGGATAGCAGGTACAAGATATATATTTTTTAATATATCTATATTGATTTCAGAGAGAGGAAGGGAGAAAGATAAAAACATCAGTGATGAGAGAGTCATCAATCAGCCACTCCCTTCATGCCCCCAACTGGGGATCAGGCCCGCAACCCTGGCATGTGCCCCGAACCGTGGCCTCCAGGACCCTAGGTCAATGCTCAACCACTGAGCCATGCCCAGCTGGGCAGCAGGTACAAGATTTTAGCCACATAACAGGTTTATGCTTAGGTAATTTTATATCTGTATAACTGAACTCAATTTATTTTAGAACTCCTCATTTTGCTCAATATCTCTTGTCTCAACTTTTTAAGTAATCAGATTTTAGGTTCAATACGGTCATGTGCCACATTCATGGTATTTTGGACAATGTCAGACCACATATGTGATGGTGGTCACATAAGGTTATAATGAGACTGAAAAATTCCTATCACCTAATGACCTGTAGCCATCCTAATGTCATAGCACAACACATTACTTAGGTATTTGCGGTAATGCTGGTGTAAACAAACCTATTATGCTATCACTTGTATAAAAGTACATACCTTTTCTGTGTTTAAATATGTTTAGATACACAAATACTTACCGTTGTGTTACAGTTGCCGATAGTATTCAGTACGTAACATGCTGTACAGGCTTGTAGCCTAGAAACAAATACCATATAGCCTAGGTTTCTCATGGGCTATCCCATCTAGGTTTGTGTAAGTGCACCCTATAATATTCTGATATTCACACAATGATGAAACACCAGCTCATTCTGCTTGGTCCCCATCACTGTATGCTGGCATCTATTGCTAATGCCCATGATCCTCCCATGACTTCTGGCATTCAGGTATATGTTTCTTGTGATCCATATATCTTTGGTTCTGCTCACTTACTCTCAGGCAGTGCCATGCTCTCCAAACAGACCTAGGGACTTCATAGACATTCCTAGATAGTGATGGGATGCAAGGACCCTCTTAATCTGACTTTAGGCTCATTCCCTTTGGTCCTACACTTGTCCATTGTTAGAACAACCACTCAGGATTTAGTCTGGACAAGGGTCACTCTAAGAGAGCTTCTAATTTCTCCATGCTACAGGCTGGGAAGCAGAGCATGAATTCCATATGTCTCAGACCCCACTAAACTTATTCCCACATCCACCTTTGCATCCTGCCGGAGAGAAGATATTAGATCTTTTCTAAGGGACTCAAGAAACATCTAAAGCTTTAGCCACATATTTTCCAAATCTCCATCTCTCTCCATCTGATTGGTTCTACAGTTTTCAAGGTTTATTATAGTAGGAAAGTGAGCTTTTATATATTTCCTCTCTGATGTGGTTTAAGTGTAATCTTTTTTTTTTTTTCTGAGATTGCTAGTCATTTAATATTATGAAGCTCCAAATCCCTTTGTCTATAAAAATTCTAATATTTTCAGTAGAAATTCTCATCTATATCAAATGTGCTTGTTCTATGTTTAAAAAATATGTTCAGGAATTCAATTAATTCTTTGTTTTAGTCCATGTCAACCCTTTCCTCGAAGTAATGAATGCTATTGATTCACTGGGCAAATGGTGTTAGAAAGATGAGAAATTTAATACTGTAATAAACCTACTTTTTCATCAGAAATAATAATACTGATCTTTAATGCCAAACTGTCTAAGACGTTGTAGTCACACCAAATAAGAGCATTTAAAATGTTAGCTAAGCCATTTATAAACCAGTTGAAGTACTGGGTAAAGTTCTTAACACTTCAAGGACACATTCTGATCTGCAATTTATCCAAATCAAGGTAATAATATGTTTGACTATATGCAAGTATTCTATTCTTAAAACTTAAATTCTCTTCTATTCTTAAAATAGAACAACAAATTATATTACAGCCAAATGCTATAACATGAAACTGTCCAAGGTATACTTACTTCAAGTAATATTAAATCCAACTGAATTCTAGTGTAGTAAAAAATATCCAATAAGTCCCCAATACAGTGGTTGGATTTGAAATAAAACACAGTACTTCATCAGTATGTTTTTTTCTCATGATTCTATACTACATTCACGTTTTAAGCTTTAAACATGGGATCAACACAAACAATGCTCTAGGTAAGTGGCTTTTAATTTTTAAACAGCGTATACAAAGTCATTGAACTGAACTTTCACTTGTTGCACACTATGAATTGACATTCCAAACATCTTTTTACAAAGAAAAAAATTGAAAATTAATCTGAGCTGAGTATATTTTCCCGTGGATTAACAATCTTACTGTAGATATCAGAGTTTCCCTCACAGACGCTTTGATATATATCTTAATAGTATTGTGTGGCCATCAGTTATGTTGTCTGTCTTGGTGGTAATCAATCTGAATTGGGAATGACCTTTCTTATCATTATTGATTCCTTAATTAGCTTGCAGCTTTGGTCAATACTGGCATTCACATTTTTATAAAAAACTTTTTCAAAATTTTATTCCCACACTTTTGCTTTAAATATTTAACAGAATCAAGCTGAGTTCTGTAACTCATCTACCTTCCTGAAGTAAAAATGTGAAAACAATCATGGGGTATAGTCTTATTGTTTAAATTTTTTTCTTTCTCTTTCATCTCCCAATAATGACTCTTCCTTACTAAGTAGCTCTATTACATTTACCACTCTTTCTAAAATGGTCCTTTTGTTCTTGTGAATGATTATATCCTCATTATAAGAAAGAGGAGCAGTCATTTATAAGAGTCTTCATTATATTATTTTCAGTATGTTGGAAGTGTAAGTGGTATCTTTTGCTCTTTTCCATCTGTAACACATATGCCATTACTTGTTCATGCCTGGAATGCATTTTCTAAAGTATGACTTTATTAGAGTATATGCTAAGCTTGAAACTAATCTCCTAAGTAAAGCTAAACAAATAACTATATAAAGCTGCCAACTTTAATGATTTTAATTTTTATACTAAAGCAAAGAAAATTCAAATTAAAATGTTGTGTCTTTACAGTTCATAAGGCACAACACTAATTACTAGAGAAGACAGAAAGATGATTAACACCCAATTTTTGCCCTTAGAAGAGCTCATGTTCATTCTAATGGGTAGGGCAAACCCAGTACAAAACAAACTGCTGTCTTGTTTGAATTACCTGCATAGACCTTCCATGCCCCAAATGTCTCTGTTAACCACTGAGGTAGAATCCAGTTCCAAAATGTGATTCTGTAAATTATAGTACATATGATTCTAGTTTGGGCCTGAAATCTTGTAATAATTTCCAGAAATTTGCAAACTATATTTGTAAGAAGAATTTTAGTTTTCAAATATGTTCCTACCTTTTCTCTTACCTACCTTTCTTTTAGTAGCTTTTAACAATACATTATATGAAAATAGAAGTGAAACAAAAACTACATGTCAGAAAAATGTAAGAGAGAAAATGAACCTCACATGTATTCTTTCGTGATTACACAAAAATTCAAGAAATTTATCTGTTGAGCTCTTTATTTGGAGGGGTAATTAAAACACACACACACACACACACACAACAGAAAAACAAAGCAACTCTAGGCCACATGCCCCTAATTTCCATTTGCCCTAACTTTCCCCCTAAGAATATGGTAACTCATGCATAGCTGAATTAGAATCCTCTTAATGTACACATACATTATAAATATTAAAATTTTAAAATGCAATGCTGCTAGCTTTCTAATTTCAATTACCCAAGGTACAAGGCAATTTAACCTTTCAGAGATAATCCCATCTATTTTGAAATCTAGCTAACCTACAGTGATCAAATACTCAACCTAAAAATCAGAGACATATCCGTAAAACAAATAAAATAATTATTATATAGAGACATGTGTAGATGATGTGATATCCCAGAGGCAGGTGCATTGGGGAGTAATTCAGTAGGTTGTGTAACAGTTTTCTAGGCAGAAAAAGAAGAAAATCTGTTTATGTCTGTAATATAAAAAGAAATGAATGTTAAGAAAATATACAAAAGACTAACTGTGGTCAAAGTTAGGGTCCATATGAAATGTCAAAAGGTGAGGCTACAAATTATATAGAGGGCAAATTGTAGGACCTTGTAGTAGATGCCATCAGTTGCCTGTTTAGATCTCCTTTCCTTGGATGGCATGCTCATCCAGGTATTGTTAGTGTGTTCCACCAACAACACACTGCTGCATCCTCCTCAGGAGAATTGCTCTTGGTCTATAAGTCATTTTTTCAGAAACGCTTCAGAGGTTACACTCCCCATCCTGGAGGGTGGCCCATTGCCAGTATCTGATATGGGGTAGAAAAGAAAGCCTGGTCTCCTTGTCATGTTGGGACAATTCTGTGGTAGCATTCCTGATATAGAGGTCTGTATCATCCAGGGTTTTGTCAGAGTGATACAAAATAAGTGATTGTATATAAGCATTAGTATATATAATTATGAGTGTGGTGAAGAAATCTGTGGAAGACTATTGCCTCTCCATCCGATAGAAGACATAAAGTTGCCAAAAGTCAGCATAATGACAGTTAGGAAGAAAAAAATGAACATAAAGTGGGAGAGACCAAGAGCAAACTGGAACTCATGTGAGCAGACAAGAACCAAGGAGCACAAACTGAAATCCATGTCTGTCTCCCACTGCCTCCAACTCCAACAGTGTAGCTGACCTACAGATGCAGCTGGAGACCTACACCGGGGAGCTGCACATTCATCTGGCCCAGAACTTAGAGAAACTAAAGAAGGAGATCAAATGGGAACTGGAATCTCCAGGGACCCAGCTGTGGCCTCCCGCAATGCCGGAGAGCCAACAGATTAGCAACAATGGGAGCAATATGCATCAGCATCTGGTGCCCTTCACCGACCCTCAGAGTAGAATGGCTGTTGCTTCACTTCTGCCTTCCAAATTGCATGCATATTTCTCTTGTGGCCAACAATGGACCCCAAACCATATAGGGAAAGTGATTCTAGAAAACATAGTTTCAACTTAACTACATTGATACAGTGCAAAGCCAACACAAACTTCCCAAAGATTGGATGAACATATATATCTTTACCTAGAATTTACATGAAATTCAGCTGAGCTCACATTTTTACCTTCTTCTGCCCATTCTGTTTCCCAGACATCACAGGTTTCACCTGAAAGCATTGCATCAGCAAATCACTCGCACAAGAATTCTGCTTAGGTCTCTGTTTCTAGATATCCTAGCCTAAAATAGGCTCCATTATGCTCCTGAATTGTGACTATATTTAACAGGCAACAGAGATGTTGAATGGCTATTTTGTTTTTAATTGGAGGTAAACTAATTATAAAGATGACAAGGTAATTACTGAATTACTAAACTAAGATGCCAAAGATTTTAAGGTACACAATAAAATCAAATCACTGCTAATTAAACTGTTTAATAAACAAAGCAATGTTTCCTGATCAGTTAAAATTATTTTGTATTTGTTATTTTTAGAATTAAACATTGTTTTTTGTCAGTTATCACTTTTGTGCATACATTAAAAATGGATATTATAATGGAAATATTTAAGGTATTTTCAAAATTTCTTCATCTGAGGTATACAAATAAGTCATTTCTCAACTCAGAGTGGTCAATATCAATTTTACATACTAAATTTTCCTCTGTGCCATCAAGAGTGTTGGAAATACATTTCTTAAAGAATTAGTAAAAGAACTAAAAGCTATTAGTGCTCAAAAGCTAGGTTTGAAGTCATGTAAAGCTGGATTACTTTTTTTTCAATTCTCACCAGAGGATATGTTTTTACTGATTTTAGAGAGAGGGAAAGGGGAAGAAAGAGAAAGAGAGAGCTTATCAATGTATGACAATAACATTGATTGCACCCCAACCATAGAATCTGCAAACTTAGGTATGTGCCCTGACTGGGAATTGAACCAGCAACCCTTTGGTGCACAGGATGATGCTCTAACAAACTGAGCCACACCCGCCAGGGCTAAAGCTAGATTACTTTTGACTTTCTCCTTAGAAATCTTGTTCTACCATTATTCCTAGGGGTTTTTCCTAAGTTGTTGACATCCATTGTAGTTATGATACTGGGTCACTTGATATTTGGGCAAAAACACTAATAACCTCATTGTGACTGGCTGACAGTAATTGTAAGAAGTATTCTGATTTCAAAGGAGTTAAAATGTGAAAAACTATGCACTTAGAATCAATAAACTATGGTACCTGAAGAGGAATTGAAAGTGGGTAGATAATAATTAGGAAGATCGGCTACATGGTATTTGATGCTGATCCAGGTAAAAGATGACAAGGACATGCACTAGAACTTTAACAGTAGCTCTGTTACAGAAGGGATTTAGAAGCAAAGCTAGTGTGAATGTTTAAAGTAAAAAAAAAAAAAAAATCCTAAGTGAAGATATTATTAATACATCTATATTAAAGGTTCTGGAGTTTATTAGAGATTATTTTATTCCAAATGACAGCATACCTTTACAAACTGGTATATATATATATATATATATATATATATATATATATACACACACACATATATATGTGTATATATACACACACACACATATATATAGAGAGATAAGACTGAAGCCCATAGTCATAAATTTGAAGAACTTTTTAAGATTCCTCAGTTCTTAATGAATGTGTAGGTTTATCCAGGTTCAATGGAGCCTGTTGCCTGTATCAGGGTATCATTAGGGGATGTAAAAAGGGTAACATGCACCCAAGTGATTGCTATCAATTAATTACACATGGATGTTTGACCTCAGCTTCTGTGCACAGCCCTATCTAAAAATAGCTCAGGAAGTCTTTTTCTAAATCAGTATCCTCATAAAATACTATGATAATACTTTGCAATTCAGTAAAAACTGTTCTCCTGTTCAGTTCAAACCTGTTCTGTTCTGTTAACAGTTTAGAGCTACTCCCTTTAACTTCCTGATTAAACAGACAAGTCTTACTTTGAAATATCCCCACTGTTTTTCCTTGCTATGCATTGTGGTGGGTTAAACATCTTATCTGAACTAACAGTATCTCTAGATGGGTGTATATTTCTAATATCAACTAGTAAGCACATCCCTGGCATTAATAATTTTAATATTTTTATAATAATTAAATTTGACCTTTAAAACTTTGAAGGCATTGGTTACCATAGTATATCCTTCAAAGCAGATCATCTGACAAAGGCATAGTTTTATCAGCAGTATCTATTCCTAACGCAATTTTTAGAAGTTACTTCTAATTTGTTTGTGTTACACCCTGCCTCACCACACACTTTAATGTAAAATATTGTTGGGAACAGGTTTCGACCTTGCTGCAAGTAGACACAAGGAATGGAAGGCCACTGGCAGGGCAACTTTACTTCTGCAGAAGAGCCTGAGGCCCCCACACCAGGCAAGCCCAGAACGGGGAGTCTGCTGGGCTTCCATCCCTGACACGGGTGCCCCTGCACCACGCCCAGCTGGTTAGGGGGAGGCCCCACAACCTAAACCCACAGCCTAGTCTGGAAAATGCCCATGGGGCAGACCTTTGGGATGGACAATTGCCCGCACAGACTCTGAGCACAAATGGGGGGCTGCCACGGTAAAACAGGGGATGCTGAGGTGGGCAGCTATTCAGTCTGGCCTATTCCAATCCCTTTGATGGAAAAGATTATTTCCTTCTCACAATATGACTCTTTTGGAGAAACTGCATGATCAAAATTTGAAACACATAACTTATTGCTGGTTAATATATTAAGACAGAATGAAGAATTTAGATCTCTGCTTATCCCCTCACATAATTAATGATTATAACCTCTAGGTGGGGCAAGTAGATATTCACAATATTAAAGAAAAAATTAAGCTGAATAAAGCTTCATGTCTGGAAATTTATCAGTTCTTGCAGCTATCGCTTTTATTTGATTTTAAACATAAACTGTAAAGCAGCTGTTAAGAAACACATAATTTCCGTCCGTCACAATATGTGTCCGTCATGCATATATTTATGTAATGTTTTTTAATTATTACAGGAGGTTTTAAATATATGTACAAAACAGAGAATAGTGTAATAAACTTCAGTATATGTACCTTCCAGCTTCAGCCATTATCAACATTCAATCATTCATATTTTTTCATATAATATGACAGTTTCTACAACTGTTAATAACTACCACTACCACCATTTGAAGGCTAGTATTATGTGCTAGTGTTTCAGTGAAGGTCCAGATTGGAAACAGTAGAAAAAAGCTGATTAATTTAAGTGGAAAAGAGGGTATTTAATGAAAATAAAATAAAATAATCTATAGAAATATTCTTGGAGATAAAACATTCAGGAACACTGCTGAAAATCACAGTGAAACTTCTTTAATGACCATTGGACATTAAGTGTAGCTTCTACTTTTACCATAACCTTATCAAATAGATTCAACATAGACCTTTACTGTATTAGCCACTAGATTCAGCGATGTGATCAGCAACCTCTATACACATACCTGTGCATAGCTGCAAGGGAGGCTAGACAAACAGATAGGTGGGGTCTATGGTGGGAGATGTTCAACAAATCACAGAGTAGAATATAGAAAAGGGGTGTAGATATGAGAAAATCAAGGATGAACACTAATTATGTTATTCAGGCATCAGGCATTGGGCTACATATTTTACATGCATTTTTAGTCAAATTTGCTTATAAGTTAGTCTCTTCTTATCTTCACTTTAGAGATGAAATGATTGAAGTTGAGTAACTTTCCCCAGGTTATACAGCCACTAAGTAATGGAACTTGGGTACGAATAAAGATTTATCTGATCCAAAGTCTGTGCGTTAACTGCAGCACTGATTTTGAATTCAAAAAAGTTATTTACAACAGCCATTTACTGCAACCAAATTAATCATCTTACAATAAGAGTGAAGGTCAGGGAGAATGTTGAAAGGACTTGTCCAAGTTCAATCAACAGCAACCTCAGACAACCTATAGAGCAGATCAAACTATCTGATAGATTTTGATAGATCATGTGCTTATAATCATGCATGCTGCTTATTAACTGTGAGAAAACTGGCATCCCCAAATTCAGAGTCCACATTCTCTATTAAATTTATTCTAGAACATTCAGTATATCAGAACTGTAAAAGATACAGATAAAATGTCCAAAACAAACAGATACTCAAAACTGGATACAAAGAGAAAGAAATCGTAACGGAACTTAGCCAAAGATTGACAGTAAGGAAAACATCCATTTCTTTTCAAGGAAGAACACTTGATTTGTTGCTGCATTTGCTTGAAATCCATCTCAGACTTTCAGGGTGAAAAGAACAATTCAGTAAAGAATCAATACAATTTAATGAAGCTTCTATACTTGAAATTATGTCAGGGTCTTTTCACATGCCAGTGTTCACATATCTATAGATGTATATTAACAACAGGTATCTATGGAAATGTTACAGGCTAAAGAGTACAGTACATAAAAATTGGGGTAAAAATTTATCTGAGAAGATTTTTTAGCACAAATAAATTTTTATTATCAAAATTATGTATACAAAGACTTCCTTTTCCCAGGCTCTTCAAGGATCTATGATTGCATGAGATGAAATAAAGCAAAAAGGACTTTTTATAAGTACCTTTTACTATTTACTTATAAAATTGTTAGTCATATTATACACTTAAATTTGTTATACACTTTCTATTATTCTTTTCTTTAAATCTTTTCCCCTCTTGTGCTATGCTTTGAATAAAGTATATTGATTTATCTTTAAGTGTACTGATTATTTCTTTATTTCTGTCCAGTTTGCTTTAATGCCACTGAAGAATTTTTCATCTTTGATTTTGTACTTTTTTCCTAGTATTTCTATTTGATAGATTTTTCTTCCTCCCTCCCTTCCTTCCTTCCTTCCTTCCTTCCTTCCTTCCTTCCTTCCTTCCTTCCTCCCTCCCTCCCTCCCTCCCTCCCTCCCTCCCTCCCTCCCTTCCTTCCTTCCTTCCTTCCTCCCTTCCTTCCTTCTTCTTCTTCTTCATTCTGTCCATAAGTCATTAATGGGGCAATAAAGGTTGGAGCTTATATAGTAGATGGGTGTAGCATTAGTGTCTTTTCTGGGTAAGTGTTAAAACTTAAGCAGGATAAAAAGGGCATCTGCACTGAGGGAAGCAAGGGCTCCCTCAGTATGAAGTTGGTATGAAGTGAGATTGATCCAATAAGTAAGTATGTTGTCAGAGATGAGAGTTACAAATATGGTAAAGGAAATGGATGCAATTAACTCTGTATGGTTTGGAATTGAAGTTTTTCAGTGTGAAGTCATGGTTAGATAAAAAAATACATACATACATACATAACCTATATTATATATTTTAGTTCTGATTCTTGAAAGGACCTCAAAGTAGAACACTATTATTACAATGAGATCATCTAACACTCAGATCTTAGTTTCTAAATTCTGTTCTCCACTAATAGAAACTAGGGTTTCTTGGAGAAATGGTTGATTCCAGGGCTGCCACAGGAAAGTACACAATAAGCTCATAAGTAAGGAAGTACTCTAAGAATGACAAGAACATGCTGCTGTTCAGTTTCTATTGCTGCATGACAAACCACCCCAAAATTTAATGGTTTGAAACAATTTATTATTATCTCTTACGGTGGCAGAAACTCCCCTGGGTGGTTCTTGCTTGGCATATCTCAAGAGATTGCAAACAAATAGCAGCTGATGCTGAAATAATCTCAAGTTCTGACAAGACTAGATGTCCAGAATAGCTCCTTCACATGACTGGTAATTGATGCTGGCTGTTGTATAGAGCTCAGTTGGGGATAAATGCCTACCATGTGTCTTTCTTATGGTTAGATAGTCTTACTGAATGGCTTTTGAATTCTGAGAGGAAGCATTCTAAGAGTATGCATTCTAAGAGAAAAAGGCAGAGCTATAAGACTTCTTAAGACTTAGCTTGGAAGTAATGTGGTATCACTTGTGCTAATTTTGTTAGTTACTAAGGGCAAGCCAAAATTCAATATGAAAAGGGACTATACAAGTGTGTATGTATCAGGAGGCATGCTTCTTAAGCAGGCCATCTTTGCATTCTAGATACCATCATCTGACATCTGGCTTCAATGATTTACATTTCTCCCATAGGCACAATAAATTAATCTACCCTAACAGCCACCCCCAATCATCTAGTCTCATTTGGGACAGTACCAGACTTCAGTTTGATATTCTGGTGCAGATGAAAGTCTTTGGAAGTGGTTGCTCAGATGCATTTCCTATAGTGCAGATTTCCAGTGTAGCAAACACTAGCTAGGCAAAATATTAAATGACTTTAACTGACTGACCTTACATTGTAACACCAGAATCACATATTGTGAATTGAGAGAAATACTACCAGAATTTAATTAGGAATATTTAAGAAAAATGAAATAACTTCATAGCAAAATAAAAACTGGAAGCATGCTATAAAAGAATTTAGAAGAGAGATCAGAGGTTGGTAAACTTTTCTGTAAAAGGCCATATTATAAATATTTTAAAGGTTTATACAGTAATTGTCTCATATCCCTCCTTTTTTTTTCTTTCTTTTTTTTTTATAAACCCTAAAACAGTGGAAATCATTCTTAGTTTGTGGATCACATAAAAACAGGCCATGAACCAAGCCAGATTTGACCTGCAGGCCATAGCTTGCCCACCTCTGTGTTAGATCAATAATTAGTAGATAGTAGAATTATGAAAGAAACATAGCAACTTTGGTTATACTAACTGTATTTAAAAAACAAATATGGAGTGTTTATGTGTAAATTTCTACCCCAAATATTTCTTAATTGTATATGAGTTCTATATCTCAAATATACAGATGCTGAAAATATATCTGGTTACTATAAAATCATTAAGTCAAATCATGATGTATAGCAATTATAAAACTAGGATACTGCAGCTCCTCAGAAAAGTACCCCTTCAGTTGTTTTAGAGAACTGAAAAGGCAAATGTAAGGGTAATGCATTCTAATATTGAGCCCAACCATAATGTTTTCTGTGATGCATTTCTCCAGTGTATATAATTTGCTTTCATACTACTCCCTGTTTCGTTGCTAAATATTTCACTTAAACTGCCGAGGGCTATTCATCTATGCGGCAGTCTGCTGAGGAAGCAGACGCAAATTGTGCATGGTCATCATGCTCCTGGACTTCCTAATGGACAAACTATAAACGTTATTCATGCAGAGACTGGTTTCTTCCTATTTATTATTGAACCTGGAGTTAATCGGCAATAGACTGAGTGCTCCCTGAGTTTTAAGAACCAAACTGTTGGAAGAAAAGGTTTATCAAGTTGTCTGTAGAGATGGAAATCAATTCTAAATACAATTACTCATAGGAGGTTTATACAGAGTTTGACTTCATATAAGAGTAAAATTCTTCCCTCTGGGGAAAAGGGACAGATGAATGATAGTGAACACAAGAGATATTACTTGTTAATTTCAAATCAAAGATTGGTGTGTTTCTCCCCACACAAGGTTGCTTTGTGGATAACAGCACAGGCTCTGGAGGCTGAAAACCTGGGTTCCAAACCTGTCTCTACAGCTTTGCTACTTGGGAGAAATTGGGAGTATTATGTTTTCTGTAAAATGAGGAAAACCAGAGTACCTTATATAGGATTCTTGAGTAGATTCCATTAGTTAACACAGGAAAATTTAGTATAGTGCCTGAACTTTCGTGGTTTAAAAAGAAAAAAAATAGGGTAAAATGGTAATGGAGGGTTCCCCAGGTTACAGTCATTCATGAATGGCTTTTATGGTTTCTATGTACTTTTATATTCCACCTTCTTGAATTTTCCTCTTGATAAAAATAGAAAGATAAAAGGAAATATGAAAGGGAATAGTTTTTTGACTAAATAATTATGTCTATTACTGCTTTTCTACATACCACTTCAAGTTATATCTTCCACAGTTTGGAAAACAGTACTATGAAGAAGCTTTAGGGAGACCCTTAGACTTTAATTGGACTTCAATATGAGGATAGATAGAGTTTAGATCCTTACTGAGTCTCAACTCAATAATCAAGGAAAGGGAATACTATGAGCAGGCAAGTGCACCAAGTCAGGTATGATGTCTAGTACACCATCATGAAATCATTGAGCTTGCGAGGGGGTAAAATAGCCAAAGACCTCCGTCAGTCATGTTGCACAGGGCCTCACATAGCATAGGCAGGGCCTCAAATCCAGCCTAAGCAAGGCAGACCACAAGCAATAAACATCACGGAAGAGGATTCTGAGGGTTGGATAATATGCACAGTTTATGAGGTTCAGTTCAATATAGTGTAGGACATGGACTCAAGAAGGCAACACTTAGATGCAGGGAAACCAGTGCCGAGGTGGTTACTATGGCAATGAAAAGAAACCTACATGTCTTTGCCAAAAGAGGGAAAGGTTGAAAAGAAAAGGTAAGAAACTGAAGAAAATGATGTACACTAAGATTCAAGGTCGAATGACAAGGAGACTGCTGGTACCACGACAGAAAGGAAAATTCAAAGAAAAAAGGGTTTAAGGAAAAACATAATTTGTAGTCTTAAAAATATTGAATCTGAGAGGATGGTGTATGATACTTAGTGACAGAAATAGGTTTTACCTACCCAACTTAAGTCATGAATAGACATATTAGCCTAGGAAACACTCTAAATGACAGACAGTGCAGAAAAAGAAGAGAAAGGGGACAACATATGTTCTGGGTGGGAATATTGAACTATGTTGATGGCGGAGGCTGCGTGACGTCAGAACCCAGGGCAATGTCTTGGGACCAAAAAGGAAAAGAGAAGTTCAAAGGAAGATTGGATTCTCTAGTGCCTAGTGCTATATAGAGGCCAAAAAGATTAAGAAAATTTCAAACAATGGATTTGACAAATAGAAGGTCATTTAGTGTCCTTAGATGACACAATGAAGCCCTGGCCAGTTTGGCTCAGTGGTTAGAGCATCGGCCCACAGACTGAAAGGTCTCAGGTTTGCTTCTGGTCAGGGGTACATGCCTCGGTTGCAGGCTCCATCCCTGGCCCCAGTAAGGTCATGTTCTGGAGGCAACCAATCAATGTGTCTCTCTCAATCAATGTTTCTTTCTCTCTCTCTCTCTCTCTCTCCCTTCCACTCTCTCTGAAAAGCAATGAGAAATAATATCCTCGGGGAGGATTAAAAATAAAAGAAGAAGACAGTGAAAAAGGGAGACAGAGATTAGAATTAGGTAATAAATGAGAGAAAACGGAGGCAGGGAGTACAAACTATCAAATACGACTAATTTCCTTTGTATCAAAGTTTGGTTGCTGAACTAAAATTTAAGTTCCTTAGGCAGATATCAAAAATAATAATTGAACCCATGACCCTTCGGTGCACAGGATGATGCTCCAACCAACTGAGCAACACCAGCCAAAGATGAATCTGAATTTTTAAGACATGGAAATTGGAAACATTTTGCCTTTTGATTTACGATATTTAGTTTGTTAGAAAAGTACATGTTCATTGTAGAACATTTAATAAGTATATAGGAAGAGGGGAAGATGGCGGTGCTGTGAGAAGCAGCAGAGGCCCCCGCTCCCAGCCACGGACTCGATTTCCTCCTAAAGTCCTATGTAGCCAGCTTGGAAAAACCAGAGACACATACCTGAGTGGACGGAGTGCGAGTGGGGAGCACTGAAGAGACATCACGGAGTCCGGTAAGAGAGGGGGGCGTAGGAAGGGGGAGTCCCCCTGAAGCCTGGGCTGGGCGCCGAGCCCCGAGGCCTGGAGGCTGCAAAGCTCCCTTCCCTCGGGAGTGCGGACGGCATCCAAAAGCGGGGACCCCACACCCGGAGCGACGAGGGGAAGGGGCGCCCCGCGCACAGGGCAGAGGGACCCCGGGAAGCGGTGAGTCCCGGAGGGCTCGGCACCTTCCTAGGAAACAGCCTCTAATGGCGGCCGGCGCCTTCCTAGGAAACAGAGCTTCTAGTGGCGGCTGCAACCGGCTTCTAATGCTAGGGGTGCCGACCATAGGGAAGGCTGTCCCAAGGCCTGTGGCACCCAAGTGGTGAGGGACCAGAGGACTGCGCTGAGCACCTACACACGGGGACCCTCTGCCTCCCTGTGGGGCACTGTGCTGAGCCCCAGAAAGCGCTGAATCTGCTGAATCTGCTTGGCGCAGGGGAGGGGAGGAGCCCTCCCGCCCTGAGCTCCCGGTGCCCAGAGGCTGGGATCTGTGACCAGCCCTGAGAGGGACCATGGTGGCACATGAGGCCTCCCCAGCTTTGCTGAGACCAGCGGTGCAGGGAGCTGCAGGGAGCTGACTTTGTGTCCCCTCCCGCTGGGGGCCTTGGTGCTTGGTCAGCGGGCAGACTTTCTGCCTGTGTGTTGCTTTGTGCGTTTGTGAGTTTGACCGTGGAACTGGCTCCCACCTTCCCGGCGTGCACTGGGGGACAGACCAGTGGAGGCTGGGATTGGGACCTGCACAGTAGATGGTCTGAGGGGCGGACCTGGTGCGACAGGCCAACCAGAGCTGAGCAGGGAGGGGCGGAGCCCAGTGGCCTCTCCTGCAGCCAGGAGCACCGCCCCCAACAGGAAAGGGGTGGGTCCCACTCACTGAGGCCCTGGACACCCCCGCAGGGCATAGTCCTGAGGGGAAAGGGAGAGCAGCTCACAGGAGGACATTGCAAGAATAAGATTCTCAGGGACTATTGTTTGGGAACTGGAGGAAATGCTGAAAACCCCTGCTGGGGGCTGGGCAGGCAAAGGGCTCACTGGAATGTTCTTTAATTGACTCCACTGAGCCCAGGCTGCTGAAACGGACCATTCAGAAAAGGCAACAGGCTGAAATCAATCTGAAGCTGCAGCAGGACAGAGCCTGGGGAACTAGAACCAGAGGCCAGGGTAGGGACTGAGGAGCTGGTGGTGGAGCAGAGACTAACTCCT
Organism: Miniopterus schreibersii; assembly: GCF_964146895.1. Classification (NCBI taxonomy): domain Eukaryota; kingdom Metazoa; phylum Chordata; class Mammalia; order Chiroptera; family Miniopteridae; genus Miniopterus; species Miniopterus schreibersii. Next base: position 60,063,894 of record NC_138106.1, on the reverse strand, counting down.
GCAGAGTGAGGGCCTGACAGCGACACCTCTAGAGGGAGTGATACCCTGGGCTACACTAGCCACCCTGCACCCTAAAGACTCTACAGAAGACTCCGGAGTAAGACCAGGCAACTACAAGGTTGCAAAATAGCTGACAAGAGGAGGTGGTCCACGGAGAGCCTCAGATCAACCATCTACCTGAGGACACCAGAGCCAAACCTAGACGGCTCCTCATATGGGCTGATACATAAGTACCATCCAGGAGAACTGAAATCAGCACACAAAACAGTGACCCTCAGACAACACAAGTTGCCCACAAGAAACTCACCTGATTGACTATCTTTTTTTCTTCTGTTTTTTTGTTTTGGTTTGGGTTTTTTTGGTTTCCGTTTTTTGTTTGTTTGTTTTTTGTTTGTGTGTGTGTTTGTTTTTTCTCTTTTTTTCTTAGGAAGAAGAGAAAGGGGAAACATTTTGTTTTTCTTCTTTTTTAAGTTTTATAATAATTTTTAAAAAAAATTTTTTTTTAAACATTTTTTAACTAATTTTTTTCTTTTTTTTATAAAAGAATTTTGTCTTGCTTAGCTTGTTTTTAATTTTGTTTTGGTTATTTGCTTTGTTTTGCTTCTACTATCCTTGCTTCTACTATCCTTGCTTCTACTATCAAGACTTTCTTGATATCCCTGCTTAACAACTGGGACTTTAGCATTATAACCAAGTTTACTGCTTTCCTCTATAGTTTCCCCCAAATCTCTTACCACACTCCCTCCCTGCCTGGGCTATATCTCTCTCTCTCCTCTTGATCCACTGGCATAACTTTTTTTCTTTTTCTTTTTTCTTTTTCTACTTTTCTTTTGTTCTTTTGTTATCCTCCCTTCTGTCTTCCTGTCTTTTTGTTCGATTGTTAGTTTCTCCTCTTCTCTTTATTGTATTTTTGTTTTCTCATTATCAACTATTATCCTATTCCTATTCTCTCCCTTAATTTTTTGCTGGCCCTTCTTTCAGAATCTTTTCTCTGCTTCTGTTATCTCCCAGTAGCGTCTCTATTTTTTACATTTTAGTTTATTATTATTTCCTAAATTTTCACCAGTATTAACAACATTATACATCTCTCTCTCTAAGCTTTACTTTCCTTTCTCTCTTTTTTCTTTTTAAGCATTTGTGTGTGTGTGTGCGTTCTCCCTTTACTCTCCCAGTTCTATTTTCACATGGGTTATTTTCATTGTGACTGTCAAGATATTTTGTAAGATACCTCTTCTTTCCTGGAAGTTTAGTTGTGTATTTTCCTGCCTTGCCAGCACCTGTACAACAGCTTACACAATGAGGTTGGGGCTGAGACACAGTTAGCCAACCTGAGAGGAGTTTCCTCCCAAGGTCTGGTCAAAAACAATCTAGACCCAACCACAAGAGGAGAACATAAAGAAGCCACAAAATAGACACCCACATGAGGGACACGCCTAGAACAAAGAGCTCAGAAGTATAAGGAAAACACACCTCTGGGCTCCATTGGACCCACAAGACAAAATCCTTCCCCACAAGACTGGGAGTCAGCAAATATATCTAATATATAGATACAAACACTAAGACCTACCAAAATGAGGAGACAAAGAAACAACCCCCAAATTAAAGAAAAGGAAACATCGCCAAAAGAAGTCTTTGATGAGATGGAGTTAAGCAAATTATCAGAAACACAGTTCAGAGTATTGATGATGAAGATGTTCAAAGGAACTTAAGAAGACACTAGATGATAAGATCGAGGACCTTAGTGAAAACAAGAAAAAAGAGATAAATACCATAAACAAAACTAGGACAGAGATAAAGAATGCTGTATCTGATATCAAGTATGCACTGGAAGGAATTAAAAGTAGGCTCAATGAAGCAGAGGATAGAATAAGTGACTTAGAAGACAAGGTAGAAAAAATCACACAATCAGAGCAGTAAAAACAAAAAGCACTTAAAAAGCATGAGGACAGTCTAAGGGAGCTTTGGGACAACATAAAGTGAAACAACATTCACATTATAGTGCCAGAGGGGGAGGAAAGAGAGCAAAGGATAGAGAACTTGGTGGAGGAAATAATGATAGAAAACTTCCCTAGGCTGGCGAAGGAGAAAGCCACACAAGTTCAGGAAGCACAGAGGGTTCCAAACAAGAGGGACCCAAACAAGAGGGTTCCAAACAAAGAGACCCATTCCAAGACACATCATAATTAAAATGGGAAATGTCAAAGACAAAGAGAAAATATTAAGGGCTGCAAGAGAGAGACAAGCAGTGACCTACAAGGGAACCCCCATAAGGCTGACAGCTGATTTCTCAACAGAAATTCTTCAGGCCAGAAAGGAGTGGCATGAAGTTCTCCAAGTAATGAAAAGCAAGAGCCTGCAAACAAGGTTGCTTTATCCAGCAAGGCTATCATTTAAAATTGAAGGTGAAATAAAGAGCTTCCCAGACAAAAAAAGGCTAAAGGAGTTCAGTACCACCAAACCAGCATTGCAAGAAATGCTAAAAGGACTGCTCTAAGAAAATGAAGGAATAGTGAGAGAAAGGTACATCAGCATAAAGGGGAAAAATGGCATTAAATAAGTTGATATCAATAGTAACCTTAAATGTAAACAGAATAAATGGTCCAATCAAAAGACATAGGGTAGCTGAATGGATAAGAAAAGAGGACCCAAATATATGCTGTCTACAAGAAACCCACCTGAGAGCAAAAGACTCACACAGGCTAAAAGAAAAGGGATGGAGTAAAATATTCCATGCAAATGGAAAGGAAAAGAAAGCTGGAGTAGCAATTCTTATTTCTGACAAAACAGACTTCAAATAAAGACCATACCAAGAGACAAAGATGGTCACTACATAATACTAAAGGGATCAATCCAACAGGAGGAAATAACCCTTATAAACATTTATGCACCCATTATAGGAGCACCTAAATATATAAAAAATTTCTTGGGGGACTTTAAAGGGGAGATTGACAACAACACAATCATAGTGGGGGACTTCAACACCCCACTGTCAGCACTGGACAGATCATCAAGACAAAAAAATCAACAGGGAAACACAGACCTTAAATGATTCACTAGACCTAATGGATTTAATTGACATTTACAGAACATTTCACCCCAAAGCAGCAGAATACACATTCTTCTCAAGTGCACATGGAACATTCTCAAAAATAGACCACATGTGCCCGGCCGGGTGTGGCTCAGCAGTTGAACGTAGACCTAGGATCCAGGCGATTGGGGTTTGATTCCCAGTCAGGGGACATGCCCGGGTTGTGGACTCCATCAATGACTCTCTCATCATTGACGTTTCTATCTCTCTCTCTCCCTCTCCTTTCCTCTCTCTGAAATCAATAAAGATATATTTAAAAAAAAATAGACCACATGTTAGGACACAGGGCAAGTCTCTACAAATATAAGAAGATTGAAATCATATCAGGCATCTTCTCGGATCACAATGCCATGAAACTAGAAATCAGCCACTATAAAAAAAACTCAAAAATATTCAAACACATGGAGGCTAAATAACATGTTATTAAACAATGAATGGGTTGCCAATGAGATCAAGGAAGAAATCAAATACTTCATGGAAAGTAACAAAAATGAACAGACAACAACCCAAAATCTATGGGACACGGGGAAAGCAGTCCTGAGAGGAAAATTCATAGCATTATAGGCCTATCTCAAGAAACAAGAAAATGATCTAATGAACAATCTAACACAACAACTAAAAGAACTAGAAGGAGAACAGCAAGAAAAGCCCTGAGGAAGTAGAAGGAAGGAAATAATAAAAATCAGAGCTGAAATTAATGACACAGAGATTAAAAAAAAATACAAAAAATCAATGAAACCAAGAGCTGGTTCTTTGAAAAGGTAAATAAGATTGATGCACCTTTAGCCAGATTCACTAAGAAACAAAGAGAGAGGACCTAAATAAATAAAATCAGAAAGGAAAGAGGTGATATAACAACTGACTGAACAGAAATACAAAGGATTGTAAGAAAATATTATGATCAACTATATGCCAAAAATTGGACAACATGGGGGAAAGGGACAAATTCCTAGAAGCATACAACCTTCCAAAGCTGAATCAAGAAGAGGGAGAAAACCTGAATAGGCTGATCACAACTAATAAAATTGAAGCAGTAATCAAAAAACTCCCAGCAAACAAAAGTCCTGAACCAGATGGATTTACAGGTGAGTTCTACCAAACATTCAAAGAAGAATGAACACCTATTCTATTCAAACTATTCCAGAAAATTCAAGAGGAGGAAAAACTCCCAAACTCTTTTAATGAGGCCAGCATCATCCTAATCCCAAAACCAGGTAAAGATACTATGAGGAAAGAAAATTACAGGCCAATATCCCTGATGAACATAGATACTAAAATCCTCACTAAAATACTAGCAAACTGGATCCAGCAATACATCAAAAAGATCATACATCATGACCAAGTGGGATTTACTCCGGGGATGCAAGGCTGGTATAACATCCTCAAATCAATAAATGTGATACATCACATAAACGAAATGAAGGACAAAAAAACATATGATCATATCAATAGACTCAGAAAAAGCATTTGACAGAATCCAGCACCCATTTCTGATAAAAACTCTCAGCAAAGTGGGATAGAGGGATTATACCTCAACATAATAAAGGCCATATATGACAGACCTACAGCCAACATCATACTCAATGGGCAAAAACTAAAACCATTTCCATTAAAAAACCAGAACAAGACAGGAATGTCCACTTTCACCACTCTTATTCAACATAGTACTGGAAGTCCTCATCATAGCCATCAGACAGGAAGAAAACATAGAAGGTATCCAGATTGGAAAGGAGGAAGTAAAACTGTCATTATTTGCAGATGACGTGATATTGTACATAGAAAACCCTAAAGACTCCATCGAAGTACTACTAGATTTGATAAATGAATTTGTCAAGGTAGCTGGATACAAAATCAACATCTGGAAATCAATGGCATTCTTATACAGCAACAATGAACTTTCAGAGAGAGAAACTAAAAAAGCAATACCATTTACCATTGCAACTAAAAAAATAAGATACCTAGGAATAAAATTTACCAAGGATGAAAAAGGCCTGTACTAGGAAAACTATGGGACACTGAAAAAAGAAATAGAGGAAGATTTAAACAAGTGGAAGAATATACCATGGTAATGGATTGGAAGAATTAATATCATTAAAATGTCCATACTACCCAAAGCAATTTATAAATTCAATGCAATTCCTATTAAAATACCAACAGCATATTTCACAGACCTAGAACAAACATTTTGAAAATTTATATGGAACCAAAAAAGACCCCAAATAGCTGCAGCTATCTTGAGAAAAAAAAACAGAGTGGGAGGGATCACATTACCGGATTTCAAACTGTATTACAAAGCCACTGTAATCAAAACAGCCTGGTATTGGTACAACAACAGGCATATAGATCAATGGAACAGAACAGAGACCCCAGAAATAGATCCACACCATTATGGTCAGTTAATATTTGACAAAGGAGGCAAGAGTATCCAATGGAGTAAAGACAGTCTCTTCAATAAATGGTGCTGGGAAAATTGGACAGATACATGCAAAACAATAAAACTAGACCACCAACTTTCACCATACACAAAAATAAACTCAAAATGGATAAAAGACTTAAATGTAAGCCATGAAACCATAAAAATCCTGGAAGAAAACATAGGCAGTAAAGTCACAGACATCCCACGTAGTGGACTTTTCACTGATACATCTGGTAGGGCAAGAAAAACAAAAGAAAAAATAAGCATATGGGACTACATCAAACTAAAAAGCTTCTGCACAACAAAAGAAAACAGCCTCAAAATACAAAGGAACCCCTCGGTCTGGGAAAACATATTTGCCAAGGATGAATCTGATAAGGGGCTAATTTCCAAAGTGTACAAAGAACTTACATTACTCAGCAAGACGAAGACAAACAACCCCATTAAGAAATGGGCAAAGGACTTAAATAGACACTTCTCCAAAGAGGACATACAGATGGCCAAGAGACACATGAGAAAATGCTCGCCATCGCTGATCATCAGAGAGATGCAAATTAAAACCACAATGAGGTATCACTTCACACCTGTCAGAATGGCTCCATCAACAAATCAACAAACGACATGTGCTGGTGAGGGTGTGGAGAAAGGGGAACCCTAGTACACTGCTGGTGGGAATGCAGACTGGTGCAGCCACTATGGAAAACAGTATGGAGGTTCCTCAAAAAATTAAAAATGGAGCTGCCTTTTGACCCAGTGATTCCACTCCTAGGAATGTATCCTAAGAATCCTGAAACATTCATCAGAAAGGATATATGTACCCCGATGTTCATAGCAGCACAGTTTACAATAGCTAAGATCTGGAAACAGCCCAAGTGCCCATCAGTAGATGAGTGGATAAAAAAGCTGTGGGACATTTACACCATGGAATACTACGCAGCTGTAAAGAAGAAGGATCTTGTACCCTTTGAGACAGTATGGATGGACCTGGAGAAAATTATGCTAAGTGGAATAAGCCAGGCAGAGAAAGACAAACATCACATGATCTCGCTTATATGTGGAATCTAAAGAATTTAATAAACTGATGAACAGAATAGATTCAGCGACATGGAAGCATAGAGCAGACTGATGAATGTCAGAGGGATGGAGGAGGGCGGATGGGTGGAGGGGGAGAGAGTAACCAAAGAATTTATATGCATATATGCACAACCCAAGGACAGGGACAGTGGTGGGGAGAGGGACTGGGAAGGGGGATGAGACAGGTTGGAATGGGTCATTGGGGAGAAAAAGGGACATCTGTAATATTTTAAACAAAAATAAAATTTTAAATATATATATATATATATATAAAACCTACTGAATAAAATCTTGCCACTTGACAAGAGAACCAAAAAATAATAATAATTATCCATTTCCACACTGATTTCACATGGCGCCTTGCAAATGAGAAGTACTCAACATCTCATCATGGATGTATTGATTGATTTATCCATTCATTTAACTGATATTCATTAAGTGTTTACTGTATGTTTCTCACTCTTCAGGTGCTGGAGTTACAACAGTTTGGTGGGACACAGGTCTGCTTCCCCCAGGATCTCATTAGTTGAAGTGGAGACATTTATGTACAGTCTCAGAGTCCACAGCAAGGTTATATAACCTTTAAGGAAAAAGAATCTAACGCTATATCTGGAAAGGTAAGAGATGTCTTCCTGGATAAAATGTTCTAAACATTCCTTATTAAAGTGATCAGAAAAGCCAAAAGTAGCTGAAGAATCAGCAAGAAAAAATTTATTTTTAAAATAAAGGTTCAGCCCGGCTGGGCGTGGCTCAGCGGTTAAGCATCGACCTAGGATTCAGGTGATCAGGGTTCGATTCTCGGTCAGGGCACATGCCCGGGTTTCGGGCTGCAGTCAATCAATGACTCTCATCATTGATGTTTCTATCTCTCTCTCTCCCTCTCCTTTCCTCTCTCTGAAATCAATAAAGATATATTTTAAAAAATAATAAAAAATTAGAAAATAAATAAAATAAAGGGTCAAATCTTTAAGAAAAACCCTTGCTTCCAAGAATCCCCAAACTGTATCTATACTCCATTTCCCTCTTCAACTGTCCTTTCCAAAAGGAACAATTTTTAACACCATCAAAAACAAAGATTTAATACTTAAATTGTATTCCTGAACCTCATCACAACCTACAAACTCACACAGGCTGTACTCTTTCTCTTAAAAGTAATGTAATTATCTGTTGAACAGCAAAGGCAGGTCTTAGTGAGTTCATGTGGCAGATAAAGTTAGTTTCAAAAACCAAGACTATGGATGACATTGGATTGCTAAAATGACTGTGTAGTTCATGGTTCATTCATACATGGGCCAACTTAAGACTAGAAAGTAGGTTTGTATTGGAAATTGATAAAATTGTATGCAGAGATGAAGTACCAAATACTTGGCTCTGGATGATAGTTTTGAATGCACTTGCAAAGACAAAATCACACTGGTACTGCGTAGCCACACACAGAGGTATTTTCTCCCTAACCCCTTAAATGCTAAAATGTAGATAAAATGGTTAGGAAATCCCTCACTTTCCCCATATTTTCCTCCAACATCAAAATACTCAGACTTTGGCTTATTAGACTAGCACAATTAAGGAGATTAAAGGAGACAGAGTTGAACTCTAGTTCAAAACACTGAATTTGCAATATTATTATGATTCTTTAGAAGGCATGAGCTTCAGATTTTTTTGAGAAAACAATACAACTATGAACAATTTCTGTCTATTCTATAAAATCCTACCGCATTAATGACTGTAAAATCCTCCTTTGATCACTTCAGAACCCTGCTAACAAGTCTTAAAAGAGTCCTTTGGTGAGTAGGATCAAGCCAAAATTACTTTGACCTGGAAGACAGGCCCCCGCAGTTGAACTCTAACATATTGCAATTTCACATCCCAGCTTTCCTGTCCCGCTATCTCTTACAACAATTTTGTTGTTTCTTGCTCCCATAGTTAATTTAATTCACCTTTGTACCTAGTCAAATCCTATCTAATTTTTCTCATATATCCAGCTCAAATTTCTCCACAAAGTATTTTCCAGTTCACTCCAATTAAATATGACCACTCTCTTCACTGAAATCCTAACATGCCATTATCTGTACAATTTGGTGATGGCAACAACAAATTCATGAAGTCCTTTGCAGTCATAAAACAGTAGCTAACTTTTACTGAGTGGAAATTTCTTATGACCCTCTTTCTCCCTCCAGGACCTAGCCTCCTGAAATTCTGTTCACCCTCCTCTACCTTCCTTTTTATTGCTCTATGCCAAAATCCAAGTTGTGGACTGGTTTTTATTTAAAAGTACACCCTCTATCAAACCTTGACTAAGAACTCTATTTTAGCCCCAAATACTTATTAAGATATTATTTTAAACCAATATATAAGACAAACTCTGGTTATAGCTGCTAAAATTATATAAACTATATAATTTTATAATTATATATGATTATAAATAATAAATTTATATATGTATATATACTGTATATAATATAAATTATAAATTATATAATAAATTTATATATATATATAAATATATAAATATATGCTATATATATATATATATATATATATATATATATATATATATATATAGCTAGCATATATAGTATATTGACTAACTTCTTCTTGGAACTGGTCAAATAATAGCACAAAAGCAAATACCTATCATCCTTACTAAAAAGACCAGCCTGTATATATTTTTTTCCAGCCTATATTTTGAGCCTCCAAGTAAAAACCTTTTATTATAATTATAGTGCTCAGACCCCTCCAACTCATTATTTTCCATGAGATGAAAGAAATAAACATTTCTCAGGGGCCTGTGTGTCTATCAGACAACAAATCTAAAAAACAACAACAAAAACCCACAATTCAGTGATGCAGCTTGGAAACTCTCTAACCACAGGATGACACTTGTCCCCTTAAACCAGGGCTTGGAAGAATCTGACTTTCCATTCTATTTAATTACTGAGCCTTGTTTAGGGTTTTTTGAGAGGCAGGTAGTTTTCTTCAGGACAATGTGCTACAAAGCTGACACAGGTAGATTTATCCAAGGGGATAAATCTTGACAAAATAGTACACAGCAGTTCAATTAACCTGCTTCAGGGGAGCCTAATGTAATTGCAGAAATGCAATCCTTTCAGCTGGGGTTATAAGGTTTGAAGCTAACTTTGTTATCTGAGAGTAAAAGCATCAGTGCTCGATGTTCCTTTGGCAACTAAACTTGGTACAAAACGAATCAACAAAATCATTGAGTAATAATTAACAATAGAAGAATCTGGTAGCTGTCTAGACTCCCCAAATTAAGTGGCAATACTAATACTCAGAAATCACAAATCAATAAAAATGCATTCAACCTTTTTTGTTGTTGTTAATATGTTAAAGAAAAGAGTAAGGAACCAGGTGGAGGAAGAGTTAGGATAAATCAATGAGTTTCAGATTTTGGAAAGACAAGTTCATTGGGTATGTGTAGATTCAATTATGTGACTAGAGAAAGGTTTACTTTTCCCCATGAGTAAAAAACAAACAAATAAACAAAACACTGTTTCTAAAAAAAAGGAAAATTTAAAAAGGAATAAGGTATTCTACAAAATGAATTATCACTCCCTTTGCATGTAAATTTTACCATCCCAGGCTGCTGGCGGGTGTCTTAACCTTTCAGTGTTTCAGACTAGCCCTCCTCTACATGCAGATTCAAGAAAGAACAAGGGAAGACTTACTGATCCACCCTACCTGCTCCGTCATACTGGCTGCCCCTCAAAATTTACTAATCAAGAGCTACTCCAACCACCACCACCCAGTAGTAGAAACCCCACCCCATCAACTGCATTTTTTTTTCTGAAATACTAGGTTTCTATTTAAGAATTTATTTCTTTGCAATAACACCAACATTTATGAAGAGCACTATAGCATACAGATATCTTTCTCACTCATCATTTCATTTCTAACTCATAAAAATGCTCTAAATTAAGTTCATTATCATCTCATTTTCAAATAAGGAAAACGTAGTGACTTGCCCAAGGTCACATAGCTAGTAGGTGGGACCTGGACTTCAAATCTCATTCCACATTATTTTTGTTCTTCATCACTGTATTTAGAGAACTGAACAAAATTCCACTATAATGACATATAAAAGTAAATTATTTCTTTTCTGTAGTTTCCAAAAACAGCCAGAGAGTATTTATTTCCCCTCATCTGAGGTTTAGTAACATCAAATCAAAATTTAAAGTGTGGGAGAGAAACATTTATGGGTATGTGAGACATACAATAAGGCACAACATTCATATTTCCTTGTGAATGGATGAGATTAATTCACAATAAGTAAGCAAATGCACAATGAAATAAATGCAAAATACTATTTACATGTTTTTGATTGGTAATTTAAAGGTTTGATAATAACAAACTTTATTTTGGAGGAAATAAGCATTTGTATGCTTTGTTTGTGGTAGTATAGATTGTAATGTTTTTGTAGGGCAACATAGCCATAGCCATCAAAATGTAAAATGGATATACATTTGATTGAGGATTTTCACTCTAATGATTTACTTTATGTATATATACTGGTGAAAGTTTACCTATATGTGCATATGTGTGCATATGTCTTTATATATACATATGTATGTATATATAAACATATACACAAATATATTTATTTTAACATTATTTTATTAACAATAATTTTGGGAATAAAAGGAAATGTCCATCATTTGAAGAATGGTTAAATAAATTATGATATATGCATACACTGGTGTATCTCCAAGGAAAATAATTAAAGGGAAAAAGCACAATAAAAATCAGCATGAATTTAATAAAATCCCCTTTGCTAAAAAAAACCCACTATACAGGCATGTGCATATTTCTTCATAAAAATTATGAAAAAAACTGAAAATAATGCTTACATTTGGGGGGGAAAGAAGGAGAGTGTTGGAGGGATGCCTGTTTCTCATATGGCACCTTCTGTACAGTCAGGAAAGGTAACTAGATACATATATTACTCCCTAGCTAGTGTCATTTGCTTACAATAGTTTTCATAATGGATCTTAGGTTGTTGCAGATTCTATGATCTACTATTGAGTAGTTCAAGGTAGTTCATACCATGTTAGACTGTATCTTAAATATTTGCATTTTTCAAAGTTTATGGACTATGTAATCTGATGGGACTAATAATTTCACTCCATTGACTGGGAAGCTCATCCTTTTATTTAACAATCCTAAGCATGAAATGATTAGAAACAGCTTCTGAGCTCTAAAGTAAAATAGATGTTGGAGTCATTCAAGATATAACTTCAAATATACCTTCAAACAAATACTGTCAACATGATTGCCTCCAGTAATACTCCAATGACACCCAGCAATGTTCAGGTCTAGATGTAAGGTAAGCTAATTTCTAGAATTACATCTCCATTTGTTTTCACTTTTATGCCTTGTGCAGGAAATGTTACACAGACTTCACCCCATGAAACCCTGAAAAAAGAGCATCACCAGAGCTGAGGGAAAGGAGTATATATTAAAGTCTATAGTTAAAATTGTAATCGCTATTTGGGAAAGATTTTATTGCTACTCAGCAGAAAAACCAAGCTCCAGTATTAAGTAAAACTGTTGGACACACATTTGGATAATGAAGGAGGCAAATTTCATATACCTCGCAGAAGGAGCACTCAGAGCATAGGTCTGCCTGAATTTGCTTCACTTTGTATTTATCTACCACAGCACACAGGCTAAGAAGAATCAACTGTCTTGGTCTATATGAAAATGATTTCAGGGATAATAATGAGGGGAAAATCTGAGAAATCAATTTCTTTCATATTGCTACTTTAGAAGACAAAAAAGAAAGCCTTGAAATCAGAGAAAAAAATACATGTTTTATGACTGAGAAATATATAGAAATCTATGCTTTTTATAAAAATTTTTTAAGTAAAACTAGTCATCTTTTATCTATTTTTTTTAATTGAAAGAAATGAAAATGTCATAGGGAAGCACCAAGTGTAGATGGTGCATCTTAGGTAATACCCCTGGGGAAGCAGTTACAGCAGCCTCACTTCCGTGATAGTTAAATTTTCTCCAAGTCATGCTAGAATATTTAAGAAACAGAAAAAAATTAAATAGTTGAAAAAAAGAGTTACATTCCAAGGAAGTAATGTTAATTGACTGTTAGCAATTTTTTTTTTAATATGTCTTTATTGATTTCAGAGAGATGAATGGAGAGGGAGAGATAGAAACATCAATGATGAGAGAGTCATTGATCAGCTGCCTCCTGCAGGCCCCTCGCTGGGGCTCCAGCCCACAACCCAGGCATGTGCCCCCACAGGGAATCGAACCCCGATCGTCTGGATCACAGGTCGATGCTCAACTGCTGAGCCATGCTGGCCGGGCAGACTGTTAGTGATTTTTCAAAACTCAACAGCTTAATAAGCGGTCAGAATAGAAGTTGTCTGGGCCATTGCCAGTCATCAATGACAGTAAACACCCGAAAGACTAGTCAAATGCAATCTAATGAAAACCACAGAACAAAAAGGCAATTGCTCCTCTGTCTGTACCTTTTCAAACCACCAAAACCATGCTAAGATGTCACAGTCCAAGTAATTCAAAATAATCAGCTTTCAGAGCTTAGGTAAAAGCTCACATGCCTTTTAGTGCCTTTCTAATGCTCACAGGCAGAACAATGTTCTCCACCTCTGATGTACACAGAGAAATGCATTTGTGCTTTTTACCCCACATATATACACATATATAAATTTTCATACATACGTAAGTTTGCCTAGCTCAGTCCTTGCTGATTCTCATGCTAAATTTTTCTGTCAGCCTCTGTACATCTCCCATCTCTTCTCTGCCCTACGATGTATGCTGTGACCTTCATGAACCATGTTACTCAGGCTCATTTACTTCTTGTTTCCAGTTGGCTTTCACCAGCCTATGGGAGGGCACAAAAGGCTGTGACAATGAAGAGTCTGGAATATTTCTTTCCCCCACTCCTTCCTCACTTATCACAGTGCTGGAAAAGCTTTTATTGTCTAACATCACTTCTCTTATTGGATGGATCCTAATTCCATGGCTTCAGCTATGACCCCTCAAGTCCTAGGTGATGAATATTCTATTGAGACCCTCCCCTGAGACCTCCCCTAAGATTCCCATCTGCAAGAAAGAGATAAATACATTCAGGATGAAGGACCCAGCACGCTCCCTACCAGGGGAGCACACCTGGGCCATCTCCTTCCCCCTTCTTCCCTCCTAGGGGATCCCAGGAGATCTGCAACCAGGAAAGCAATAGGCAGTAGCAGCTCATCCCAGGCTTACCCCTGAACCTGCCTCCAAGGCCCCTTCTCTCTCTGACTCCTCAGTGAGCCAACGCAGCCCAGCAGGACTCTCCTGTTGTTTCTTCTATGCTCTTCCTTGTTTCATCAACCCAAGTATGTTTTTGCTGCCACCATGGGCTCAGTATCCTTTGGCTCAGTGCCGTGTAGCCCTTCCCTTTGGATATCCCCATTTCCCATCCCCTTTTCCTTAAATAAATTCCATTTTTCTTTATCCACTGTCTGAGATGGCTATTTAGCCTGCCCGAGCACTATCAACTATAACCTTTCACTAGGAGTAGGTAATATCTTCCTACTGTTAGTTCCTGGACCTTCACCAATACAATTTAGTTCTCTTAGCCCTGCCTATATTTACTAGATAGTTTCTTCACCTAATGTTCTCAAGCTCTTCTGAGGGTGCAACCCATTTCCTACTTCAGCCCTGCCAATATCCTTCAAAGAGTAGACTTTCAGTGTTCATTATCTTTATGTTTTCAGTGCTTCATACAATGCCTATGAGAGCATGCAAACTCACTAATTGTTTTTGGAATGCATGAATGAATAAATGAAAGCAGTACTGGGTTAGCTTCTGTGTACAAGAAACAAGAAACATAAACAGTGGTCCTTTTTGCAAAGAAAGTTACAATCTAAGGGAGAAAACAATGCACAGGTACAGGAATTCAAACAACTCTTTGAGGCTACACATGGTAAATAATGAATCACAGGCCTCCATGTTCAGACCCTAGAAAAGGTATGATTCCTAACTGTCAGTAGAGAAAAGCTACCTAACACTGGATAAAAAAACAACATTAACATTCAGCAATCTCACAAATTCTCCAATAAGGTAAACCAAGTAAGATAAAAACAACCCAATACTTCTCTGCCTCATAGGTGTGCTGGCAGCTAACTTTCATTAGTTAATATTTATAAAGCACTTTGAAGATTTAAAGTGATAAACATTATCTAACAGCCCTATAAATGCAAATGTGTCAGGTCTTATGAAACTTAATAGAAACTAGAGAGTGACAAACTACTCACAAATAAAAAATACTCAACTAGGGCTTTGCCTTTAAAGAAGCCAGATGGGGAAGAAAAGTCTTTTTCCCTAAGGGAAAGACTCCAGCTAATCTATACCCCACCCCCACTACCACAACACACACACACATTGCAGAAATGTTTAATTTAAAGCCTGAGAGATTATGCACTTTGTAACAGCATGTAAATCAATGTTTTATTAAAGCCCATGAATTACTATGCAGAAAAATGCAAATAACAATAAAACACATCACAAGCAGATTCAACCCTGCTCAGTTCTCAGTAGATCAATTACCAAGCCTTGCTTTGGGGGTGGGGATGGAGTTTAACTAAGGGTAGGCAGTTTTACCTACCCTCTTCCTGGCCTGTGTAAACTACAGACTCTCCAAATCATTTCTCTTTACCCCCAGAAAAGCAAATAGACAACTTTTTCCCTACTGGCCATCTTTTAAGTTGCATTTTTAAAATGCTTATGCGTGTCTCCCCATTGACTTTAATTACACACATAGCTTAAGAGGCTTGCCTGGTTAGATAACCTTTTTACACAAAAGAGAGGAGCTTACACACCATAGCATTTATCTCTAGGTTATCCATCAGTTAGAAACCTTGGATTTAATACCTTTAAGCTTGTCTGTTTGCAGACTGATTTTATTTATTGAGTTTATATATGTAATATATAAAAATATATATTATAAATATAAAATATATGTAAATTTGAATGTTTGTGTGTGTGTGTGTGTGTGTGTGTGTGTGTGTGTGTGTGTGTGTGTGTGTGTAAGAGAACCAGAACTATGTCCTTAATTTCAGTGTGATTTTTAGGTTAGCTGGGAACATGAGCTCAGATTTACTGGGTTTATTTGCCACAGACAGGAAAAGGCATCTAAGTGACAAATCCTTTTTAGAGGGGACTGAAATGATGATAAACAATATCCACTGAAATTGAATGCAAACATGAAGAAAAAGGTGTAAAAAAGAAAGGAATGGAGCAAATGCAATGCAAAATAAGTCCTAAGAAACACTGTATAAAAATATATTTAAAAAGAGATAGAAAACTAATTCTTAAACTGCCTTGAAGTGCAAGTTTTCAGTTACTGAAGGGAAAGGAAAAAGTAGAAGCTATTATTGCCATTATAATCCATAATCTTATTTTATATTTGGGACTTGTGAAATTCTTTCATTTCAAAGGAGTTCTAAAAAGGCTTCACTGCTATGCAGTATGTTAAATAAATATGGAAGAATAAATAAAACACAGAAAATAATATATTGTACAAATTCTAAAGAGTTAGATAGGTTTTTAAGGCTCAGTGCTTTTTAATATATTAAGCAATCGTGTGTCTGTGACAAAATAAACTGGAATTGCTGCAATTTCATATTGCAGATACCTTGAGCACTTAGTAACTAAGTGAATTTCTAGTGGATCTATTTCCTGCTATTTATGAGTAATAGAATACATATGATAATCAGCCTTTCCATTTCTCAAGCATTGGACTTTGAAGATCAAATGAGACACTGTATCTGAAAATGACCTAAAAACTGTAACAAATCCAACAAATGTTAGGTTTTATTAGGTATTTCAAATAATGTAATGCCTTTGAAAAAGGAACAAAATATTGACCTATCCACATTTGAATTTTACAAGCCAGTGGTAATAATAATAATAACCCTTATTCTTTTTCATGAGCTAATCAAAGATCTTTTCCAATCCATCTTTTCACATTAAAACAAACCATAAGCAAAGACTCCAGTTAACAAAATAGAGAGTATGAAGGGAAGGGAACATACCTTGCCTGGCATCCCTGATTTGTGTCTCTGTTTTATTCTTTAATTTGGAAATGTTGGGAATAGGTAAATAATAAAAACGTGTTATTTTATGCAAATACATAACTCTTTAGATTATGCATCCACTGAATAAATGAGTAATTCCCCCAAAGTGGCTATATCCCATGTAATGCCTCCCCAACCCAAGAATTATGGTGGTCCTTACTACTCCAATAGTTATGGAGAAAGGTAAAATCCTGGTATTTGTAGTTGTTTATTGAAGTTCATTTTTACATATAAATGACAGTATGAATGGTGGCTACATGTGTTTAAAATACTTGCTTTGACCTATGTATTAGGAATATGTATGATTTAACTAGCTTTCTGGGGTTAACAATGAAAAAAAAATTATTTGAAATATTTGCTCAATAAAAATTGTTTACTAACCTGAAAAGCAACTCTTTACACATTAATTGTTTTGTGTTGTTTGGCCTATTTATAAATTGAGAACTACTTATTCAGTAAAATCTCCTACAAAGACCCTTTGAGCATCATAATTCTAGTTAGTTTTGGGTCAGACTATAATTTCAGGAGCTGTGGTAGGAACATAAAGAAAACGTCATGCTCATTAACATCTGGTTTTAATTGCAGCATCCTCCCCATTGACCTGATGGCACTTCATTCTTTGGTTAGTGCCCAGATCCTGCAGAGCCTGCATGCCATAGGCAATAATGATTGTATTCCTCAAATGCAAATTAACACCTGTTCTCCTCACTGAAATATGACCAGGCAATGAGTAGTAGTTACATCTTTTCCTTCAAAATCAACTTAAAATTATCTCCTTTATTTTTGTCTCCATGAATTAAAAATAATATTAAAAACAGTGTATAATCAACATTTTAAAAATAAATTAAAAGAAGATCCTAAATAAGAAATCAGCTTATGATATTCTTTAGGTTAGAGTGTATTGGATATTTTTACGAAAGCAAGGAAGACCTAAATAGAAATTTTACCATTGTAAGTAAAATGCAACATAAGAGAATGAGAAGTTCAGGTTTATAGACGATAAACCTCTAAATACCTACAGAGATGGTTGCTCTGTCACATACATTAGAATAAAATCATCTCATTTCAGTAAGAATGAAAAATTACTAATGCTGAAAGTCATCAAAATAGTGAAAATACTTTTCATTACTTTTATGAAATTCACAATTGAATTTCACTATGAAATGTTGCTATTAAGAAATCAGAAATGCCACATGAAAATTTCTACTTAGGCCAATATGGAGTGACCCTTCCACCTGAAATGATAAAAATAAATACAGATAAAATTTATAAATCAATGGTTACAAAACATTGGACACCAGGCTATATAGGACAATGACCCCTGAAAAATAGGCAATAAATGAGTTAAACTCTATCATTATCCCAACTAACTGTATTTTGAGTTTCTAGGCTGTAGAACAAAAAAGGAAACTGAGGCAGACCCCAGCATAGGGAGTGATTTGAGGATACAGAGTTGAAAGTTTCAGGTGACTAAGGGGGGCTAGAGTTCACATAACAGAGTACTAAAGAGGAGAGAATTGTGCAGACAAAACTCCAGAGACCCATAGAAGGTCCTCCTTGAGTTTTCAGCGGAGTACTGATCAGTGACTATATGTGAGGCACATACTACCTGTGTCTCACGAAAGAATCTCCCAGTACTTAGCGCTCACAGAAAGCTGAAAGTACTTATTCCAACCAGTCAGACTGGAAAAAATCATAATTAATTGGCATTAGGCACAATACTCAGAAGGGTCTTGACTTAGTAGTAGGAAACAATTAAGCTTGCACTACCTGTGACTTTGGTCCTGCCTAACAATCCTAAAAGCAAGACCAAAAAGGATTAAATTTTTCCAAGTAACTTAATTGAAGCATATTGATAAGAATATAAAAATATTCAGCATCCAACAAGATAAAACTCACAATAACTTCCATCCAGTACAAAGTGACCAGGCATGCAAAGAAGCAAAAAAATGTAACCTGCAATAAAAAGAAAAATCAAACACTAAAATAGCCCAGAACTGAAGCAGATGATAGAATTAAAAGCAAGCACAGTGAAAGAGTTATTCCTTCTGTAGTTCACATGTTGAACTAGTTAAGCAGACATAAGTAAGCTAAGGAAAAAGACCAAAGTAAAAATGTTACATATTAAAACTGTGATGTTTGAAATACAATAAACAGAATTAATGAAAAACTGGACATTGCAAAAGAAAAGATCTGTGAAAAAGACATTGCAACTTTTCTAAATGAAACATAGAGAGGAAAAAAGAATAAAAAGAAATGACAGATCAATGGTGAACTTTGGGACAACTACATGAGCCTATGTAGCTGGATTCCATGAGGACGGGAGAAAGGGGGATCAGAGAAATTATTTAAAGAATAGCTAAATAGTTTCCAAATTTAAGGAAAACTACAAATCTGCAGATCCAAGAAGGTCCATAAACTCCAAGTACAAAAACCATCAAGAAAATTACACCAAGATACATCATAATCAATTGCTCAAAACAAATAACAGTAAATCTTAAAAGCAGTCAGAGAAAAGAAACATTACATAGCGAGGAAATACATAAGGGTAACTGCACATTTCTCATCAGAAACAATACAAACAAGAAGACAGTGGAACAAAGTTTTTAAAGCACCAAAAGCAAAACCTGTCAAACTAGAATTCTACATTGAGTGAAAATATTTTTCCAAATTGAAGAACTAAAGATATTTTCATACATTAAAACCAGAAAGTATCACAAACAAATGAACACTACAAGAAATGTTAAAAGAAGTCCTTCAGGCTGAAGGAAAATGATAATAGATGGAAACCTGGATCACAAAGGAGTGAGGAGTACTGGAAATAAGTAAGTAAATATAAAGAACTATTCCTTATTATATATTTTCCTTATTATTATATTTTCACTTTAAAAGAGAAATTACTGTTAAAAACAAAAATACAATATAGTGTAGAGTTTATAACACATGCAAAAGTAAAATATATGACAACAATAGAACAAGTCCAAGAGGGCAGACATGCAAGTTTACGTGCAAGGTTCTTATTCTACGTGTGAAATGGCTTAATAGCACTTGAAGTAGACCACGCGAAATTAAAGATGTACACTCTAAACTCTAAAGCAACTACCAAAATAGCAAAACAAAAGTTAAAACTAATGAGCCTACAAGGAATAAAATGAAATCATAAAAATACTGAATGAATCCAACAAAAGGCTGAAAAGAGAAAAATGGGAACAGATCAAATAGAAACAAACAGCAGGAGGATAGATGTAAATGTAGCTATATCAATTATTCACATTAAAGGGAAATAGTCTAAACGCCTCAAATAAATGTGCCAACTTCTCTGCCCAATTTCTTTAGTGGATGATTTCATTTAATTCTTGGAGCAAACCTATGAGGAGATTGCTGCTCTTACTCCATTCCATTTTACAGATGTTCCATGAAATTGGATTATTTTATTTTTTCTTTGTTAGAGGCAATCAAAACACTCAGACCCTAAGAATCAGAATACCTCTCCATCCCCAGAAGACGAGGTTTTCTTTGCATGATAAAGACTACATTAGTCAGTTTTAACGATCACATCATAATTTTCATCACACCAGCAGTGCACATTTCTTTAGGCTGATAAATGCACACCTCACGGGAAACTAAATATCTTATTGGTTTACTTCTTTGTGATAATTTTAAAATTATGTTGCCAAATCTTTAATTCTAATTTATTGTTTATACAGTTCATTATTTTCTTGAATCTAGCTTCCCAGAATGAACAGTTTCTCAATAAATGATCAGTATAATCACAGACAATAAACTCAGAATAATCTTCCACCTAATCTAGTAAGAATAATTAGTGTCCATATTATCCTCACCATATCCTGTGCATGCATAAATGCATTCATTCATCTTCTTTGACTTAAAAATTGAAGATGAACTGGCAAATGGAATTGAGTTAAAAATCATGTGGCTTAGTCAAGAAACAATAAGCAGATCCTTAAGTGAAGATGCATAATATGAGGTCAAAGACATCAGGCAGAATGTAATCAAAATTCTTAATAATAGAACAGACTCTGCAAAACATCTTTTAGAGTAGGAAACTGATATGGCATTGAGACTTACTCTGTGGTAAGCACTGTGCTAAACATTATATGCATTCAGTACCTCCTTTAATCCTCACAAGATAAATTTATGTTAAAATATTAGTTGATGAGATTTTTATTCTCAGCTATTCCTTCTACCCTCAGGCCACTTTTCTCACTGAGTCAATTAGTCATTTAATGCTGCCCAGTCTTGTAAAGGATGACAAGGAGGATCACAGAAACAATTAAATACAGGGTTATTCTTGGCTTTTGGATTACAAACCCTCTGGTCTCAAGGGAATGTTTATACAATATAAAAATTAGGTTAAAATCGTAAATAAAGGATAAAGATAACCTATCTGTTCAGGGACTATAAAGGGGCGGGGAAGAGATGCAGTGTATATAAAGAGAAAAACTGGTATTGGTCAAGACTAGGATGAGGGTTGCAGATATAGTAAAAGCTTGTGGAAAGGAAATGAGTCACTATCTAAGCACCACTACCCTCTGCTCCACGGCACAACTTCTGCTGCCAGTGTCAAGGAGCTCTGTAAGAGCAGAATCAGTGTGAGGGGGTACCTCACACACCTGAGCCTAGGAAATATATCAACTGTCCTTTCTAGTGGATTCCATTTAGGACTTCCCTTTGATAGCAGTCAACATGGTACTAGCTGACTACCCAGAAAACTTGATGCCCTTTGATTTCTCTATACTTTGTCCAATAGGTCCCTGCCTAATTTACCTGATACTTTCCACCAGCAAAGTATACTTTGACATCTACGCTACCTCCTTCCATGGAGAACTGATTTTCAGATTTCTAGAGGATAGTTGAAAGCAAGGAAGGAGAAAACTTACTTTTTTACTTGAGTGGGACTTAATGAATCAGTTTCTATTTCCCTTGAGCCACGTTAGAGGTAAAGCACACCTTGTTATGGTCTAAACAGCCCTACTAGTTAACGGTTGTAATTCCCATAACACAGAGAAGAAAACAAATGTTTAGAAGGGTTAAATTAATTTGTTCAAAGTCACACTGCAAATTAAATGCCTTATTAGAAATTTAAGTCCAAGTCTGTCTATGTACTATCTTTTTACTATACCTCATAACTTTTTTTTTTTAATCCTTACCTAAAGATATTTTTCCATTGATTTTTAGAGAGAGCGGAAGGGGAAAGGAGAGAGAGAGAGAGAGAGAGAGAGAAACATAGATTGGTTGCCTCCCCCACGTGGCCCTAGTATTGGACCTGCAATCTAGGTGCCTGCCCTTGACCAGAAATCAAACCCACGACCCTTTGATGCTGAGGCCATTGCTCCAATCACCGAGCCACACTGACCAGGGCACCTGATAGTGTTGATCTTAATGACAGAAAGTATCAAAATAACTAATCTTTTATGGGGGGAAAAATTGCACTCTTGCCAGGTTTTAGATAGCCACAAAGTTCCTGACTATGAAAAAAACAACTAACTGAACTTCTAAGCAATTCATGATTAGAAAAATAAGCCAAATTGGTCATAAGCATTAGGACAATATGAGGGATTATCAGGGAGACACTATAAATAATATATCATAAAAATAATATGAACATTATGCTAATGTCTTTGAAATTCCAATTAATTAGACAATTTTACAGAACAAAATAATGTCCAAAAAACTTTAATAGTTCATTAGACCAAAGACTGCAAACCCTTATAAAACCAGGTAATAAATATTTTAGCTTTGCAGCCATACATTCTGTCCCATCTACTCAACTTTGTTGTTGCCGTATGGAAACAGTCATAGATAATAAATAAAACATACACTTCACCAATACACTTCATTTGCAAAAATAGGCAGTGAACTAGACTTGGCTTCTAAGCACTGATTTGACAATCTTTTATTAAGTCAATTGCTGTTATAAATATTAAACCAGAACTCAAGGATATATCTACAAGATAAACTCTATCTCCAGATAATTTATGCTAGTTTACCAAAACCTAAAAGAATAGATAACCTCAGATGCAACTGTTCCCAAGTAAAGAAAAAGTTGGTAGAATACAAAACTCTTTTATATTAGTGTATTCTTTACACTAGAACTAGATAAAATAAGAGTGAACCATTTTAGGCCAATTTCACATAGAAATAAATGTCATAAATAATTAGTAAACCAGATCCAACCATATATTTCAAAAGAACATACCACAACCAAATTGAGTTCATTCCAGGGTTTCCTGGATTTATTTTAACCATATGAATGTATCAGAAATGTAGAGAAAGAATCACATAAAATACACTTGATCATGCTCAAAATTCTTAGAAAAATAGTAATAGAAGGTAAAATTTTTAACCTCATAAAGAATATGGGTCAAGACTCCACAAAAATTTTATAGCTGAGGATCAAACTGTAAAAGCATGTCCATGAAACCAAGGGACCAGAGGGACATAATCAGTGTTACTTCTACATTCTCTTGAAGAGCTAATGCAATGAGGCAGGAAGAAATAAGAGAGAGACGTTGGGAAGAAAGAAACCAAATAATTATCATTCTACATCAAATATATGTCTACCTACAATAAAAATCTAGAGAATTATTGTAGATAGATATTGAAAATAAGAGAGTTAAGCACTGCACCATATAAGCTCAATACACAAAAGTGATTAGCATTATGTTATATCAGAAACAACTAATTTGGAAAGGTAATAACACATTTTTAAAAACTTCTTATTTACAAGGGCCACTAAAACTATGGAAATTCTTGAATAAATTTAAAAAATTAGCCAAAGGAAATTTTTAGAGATTATTATAAAACTTCATTGAAGAATAAAATTGTCATAAAGGAGTGGAGAGAGATTCCGTATTTATGGATGAAATAACACAATATTTTAAAATGTTGCCCTTCCCATATACATACATGTCAAATTAATCTGATATCACTTCTAATGAAATTAGGTATTCGTATGACATATTCTTTAGTGAATTTTACATTTTAACTATTTTTAAAGAAATTCTCCAAAGCAGTATTACTGATTTTAGTAAGAGCCTTGTACCACCACATAACTGGTACCAGAGTATGCTCTTCCTAATTATAGGCCGGACTTCTTAATGTTTGGTACATTCATAACACATAAAGGTACATTATGTAACACATACCTACATAAGCTTTTATCATCTCTTCCAGTTATAAAATAATACACATTTATTGTAAAATACAAAAAGTACAAACAAGTACATTTTGAAAATACAAAAAAATGCAAGCAAGAAGGGAAAAAAATACCTATAATTTCACCATCCTTATAAGCGATATTGACGTTTATTACTAGTTATTTTTTCAGGTACATTTATTTTGTTGACTTTTATACTTTTTAGACTAATATCTTAAGATGCTCTTCTTCTGTCACGTGGGTATTTTAGGGATGTCTGTATTTTAGGAATGTCTGCCACTGAACAAGTAAACTGAACACGCTCAGCTTTCTGTCTATACATGTGAATTGATGAATCTGTGGACTAAAAGTCAGTAGTGAGGCTCACCCTGGGGTTAATTACACAGCAAACTCAGAATATGCAGGCATTTTCCTATATTTTGTCTTAATCTGTTTCTTATTAGCAGCTCTCTGCTTGCAAATGGGTTTATTAGGAAACAGTTTGAAATAAATGTATATTATATAAAAATGCTGCTGGCTTTAAATGCATTCTTTTTTGCTTTTGCAATTTACACAATCATTTCCTATTGTGATCTTCTTTAAGAAAAGGTCAAATCCCATTTCCTTTTTTCTTGGAGACAAGTGACTAAGCCTTCCTTTAATGACACACCCTTGAGAAATGGTTTGCAATAAACGACAGCTCTGAGGAATTAAAAACCCTCAAGCAGAATTCGGAAAACAACACTGTGGCCTTGTGCTAACTGACAAAGTCTGCATGTTGTAAAAACATCAGAACTAAACATACCCTTGCACTCGTGGCTCTCAGTCCTTATTTTACTTGATCTATTTATTGTGCCTTAGGAAACATCAAAGTAATTTATGTTTATATATTTGACAAGTTGTGATAGAACACATTGGGGCTCGCCAATTTTCTGCACACTACTTATATTTTCCCAGTCCCAAGTCTTCTAGGTGTGGACATGTTATGAATTATTGCAATGGAACATCAAAAGAAGGGATGTCACAATGTGTCACTTCCACTAAGGCACTTAAAAATGAATATTCCCCCCCTTTACTGTCTCTCTCCACAATTGGAGACCAAAAAAAAAAAAAGAAAAGAAAGAAAAGCACAGAGATCTAAGAGAAGGTAGCCTAAGTCTCTGAGGCACAGCTTGGATGAGAACTGTGCTGTTGGGCCTCCTTTCTGCATGAAGAAAGAAATGAGAGAAAGAAGAAGGAATAAAGAGAAGAAATAAATCTTATTTTTTACAAACCACTGAAATAGTGGGATTTATTTCTTACTGCAGCATGGCCTAGTTTGTATAATTTAGCACTGTCTTAATTTTTTTACAGAAGTTCAAGTGTGCGTTGGAGAGCGCATATGGAAGCTGAGTAGCTGCAGCAGGAGTCTGGGCCGGTTCTCAGGTAATTGCCTCTCAGCTCCACATTCACTCCCTAGCACCTGCTGAGCAATAATGACCTGGGCGCAAGTATTTCCCCTTCGCAGTGGGCACGATGTTAAGCTTGTCAATAGAGGGCGCTGAGGGACACAGCAGAAGAATGGGGCCTCTCTTCCTAGTTCTGAAGTTCTGTCTTTTTGCTCATGCTGCACAATCCACCAGTGGGGTGTGTGTGTGTGTGTGTGTACTTGTGTGTGTGCCACATCCAGTGTCATTCTGCCCCAATTGTGCACCTGAGTGTCAGTCTCTCAGCAACCTTGCAGCCCAGGTTGGGGCCGAGTGACCACTGCCAGCATTAGTCCTGTTGCTGGCAGCAACACCTCTGCCTCCCTCTGAGTCCCTTCCTGCTCTGTACGGGAAAAGGTTGATTCCTGCAGACCTCCCAACACAGCCACCTTGCACTCCAGAATGCATGCTGCTGCGGGCAATCGGGCCCTCACAGCTGACTCCTCCAAGCCTGCCTCCCAGCATCTGCCTGACTGCACCCAGAAGGCAACCTTGGACCAGCCCTGCCTGGGAAACCCAGCAATCTTGCTGGCCACCCAGTTGATTATAACCACAGCTTTTCCAGTGAGGTCTGAGCCCAGCTGTTGAGAGGGAGCCCGTCCAAGTTTTCTTCCCTATGTATTCTCATCCAGCTCTGGAGAACCCTTTAGAGTTCTCTTACATCTTTAATGTCACTCCCCTACTATGGATAAGTGATTGTTATATTAAAATTTCCCTCTTCAAATGACAGTGAATTTCTGTTTTCTAACTGGCCCAGGACTGATATACTAGTCTAGCCTAATTGGTGAACAACTAATGGTAGAATTTCAAATCAGAAGTCTAAACCTTAAATACAATGTAGGAACAATTTAGCTTACATGCTGCAGGACACCTTGAAGCTAATGTAAGTTATTATACTTAAACTCAAATAATTCTCCTAAATTCCAAATTGAAAAGAATTATGTATTAGAAGCAAACACTCCTGGGAGCCAAAACTGGCTACAAATTAAATTTGTGACAAGGTAAAAGGATGCCTATGAAATTGTAAGCTATCCGGGGAATGTCTCAACACCAAAAATTTTTGCAACAAGTGATAAAGTATAAATTCTAATTTTTTTGATAGTTACATTAATGGATCTTATTTATTGTTTGTTCCCTAAAGGTCTAGTTTTCTTATTATCTCCCAGAGTATTGCCTCAAACATTTATTCTTATTATAGTTTTGGCTTGTATTTCCATATATTTAATAATGTATTTTGATGAAATATATATTGTATTTGTGTAGTGTATATTCAACAAATATCTTCCATGCTCCAGGAGCTCAGTATTGAGAATGGTGCAGTAAACACCACAGTTAGGGTTTCTATCCTCATGAGCTCACATTCTAGAAAGGTATAAAGGTATAAAGTGGTAATTACAATACAATGTATATCTGCTATTTACAAGGGAAGTGCAAGGTTTTCTGGGAGTTCAAACACTGAACACTTGGCCAATAGAGCAAGAGAAGTGCTGGGGAAGGTAACCCACAAGTAATATCTGAGACCTGAAGAGTAAGCAGGAACTAGGGAAACATCAGGTGGTGGTAGGTGTAGTAGAGAAGGTAAGATTGTTCCAGGTGAACTTCTTAGCATAGGCCAAGTACAATAGGCTATGCCCAGAAAGAATTGAACTTTCTAACTGTGGCCTAACCTACAGCATTTTTAAAATATCATTTACAAATTTGTAAGAGATCTCATTTTTTAGAGCAATATTAATGAAAGCTGTGACAAACCCCTACCAACAGCAGTGACTTTTTATAGCAATGAGATTAGAATATTTTAGAGTACCAGGAGAATGCAGTATAAAGGGCATATTAAAGTTTGAAAATCCTTGGGTGGTGGAATATGACCTTTAAATATGTGGGTGTGTGACAGTGTTTAAAGTCATTGGTTTTAATTATAGTCATAATCAGTAACAATTAGTGGCCATAATCACTAGTAATGGACTATTCTAAGTTTTTATATTCCTATGATTATATTTAATATTCAGAACTAATTTAGGCAGTAGTTGTTTTTATTATTATTATTATTATTATTATTATTATTATTATTGGTGAAACTGAAATTTGGAGAGGTTAATTGTAAGCTTGAGGTCACACAGTTTTACTTCTTTCACAGTCAAGGAAATGGAGGCCCAGGTATGTTACAACTTTTCCATGTTCCCACTACTAGTAAGGGGCAGGGCCAGAGTATTAACATTTATAATGCATTGCATCCTATAGCAGTCCCAAAAGAAATGTTAATCACTTGGCATAATTTTGTCAGATACAATGAACAACATTCAATGGAAGCATTTGGTTCCTTAAAACACAGAATATAGACTATTGTGTTGAGGTTTTGTTTCAAATGAAAGCATCATAGAAGACTTGCTATAAGAAAAAAGGAGGTACACAGCTAAATACAACTTTCACCCTATAGCTTGAACACTGAGAGATAATAATACTACATGATCCACCTGGCTTTTGATGTCATGGCTCTCTCCCCTTACATTGCCTACAATTAAATTAGTCCTTCAGGTTCAGTGAGGAAGATAGGTATCTGATTTCAGAAAACATCTGCTAAAATGCATATCAATATAATGGAAATAGTTCCAGTAAAAGTAGGGGTCTTCTTTATTTGGCTTCAGTTATCGGATTAGTTATTTGAAATACTATACAGTGAAGAGAAGTTTCCTAAGTGAATGATCTCTTTGTTGGTAATTTTATGTGTCAACTTGAATGAGAAGCAGGTGCCCAGATATTTGGTCAAACATTATTTTGCATTTCTGTGAGGGTGTTTTTGAATGAAATTTGCATTTAAATTGATAGACTGAGTAAAGCAGATTGAACTCAGTGATGAGAGTAGGCCTTATCAAACAGTTGAAGGCCTGAATAGAACAAAACAGCAACCATCCCCCTAGTAAGAGAGAATTCTTAAGCCCGACAGCCTTCTAACTGGTACTTCAGCTCTTCTGGGATCTGCAGGAGCTTTGGGTTTCTGGACTCAAACTAAAATATTGGCTCTACAGATTTTGGACTTGCCAGCCTCCTCCATAACTGCACAAGCCAAGTCCCTATAATCTCTCTCTCTCTCTCTCTCTCTCTCTCTCTCTCTTTCTCATCTCTCCCTTTATTTATAAATATTTTAGTGGAACACAGTACCCAATAAGTATTTGAGAAATAATGAATCCCCCCAAAAAGGTTGACTAGGTGAATGAATGAAGTGACTGGTAAGAAAAAACTAAATTGGGTATATCTGAGAAGATTTAGCCCTGGTAAAGGGTCACCAGGAATGATCGTTAGCAACAAGTGTGTAGCAGGAGGAGATGCGATTTTATCACTTTGTTTGTGTATTTTTTCTGGAGTTTGTTCATGTAGGTCAAAACAAAAAACCCTCTGTTTTACTCAAACTAAGAAAGAAAGGGCAATAGATTAGAAAATGCAACCTGTGTATAAAGATTTTTCTCTGGACCTTGGAGCTGTCTTAAATAGACATATTCAAGATCAATTTTCAGCATTAAATTGGGTTTATCTGCACCAGAAAATATACCAGGAATTGATGCAATAGCCTTGCAAACCCCTTTCCCCAAAGAATCTACTGTGAATCTCTAAGAAGCATTAATCCCAAATCTAAAACAGGCTTTATTGTTCACTTAGTAGCAAAGTCTGGTATCAAAAATAAGCTATTCATAGGGAAGCTAGGTTCAGAAATGCAGCTAAATCAATAATAACAAAGGTGCTTCCTTTTGCTGCATTTTAATTTCACCCTCAAGTAATCACTAGGTAGGCCGTACTGTCATTTAGAAATTTTCCAATTCCAAATAAGATTAAAATATTTTAATTTAAAAACACTTATTATGATGTAAAATGAATATTAGTTAACCTCTAATGTCTTTGTTCTGATATATTAGTCTACATAACTGGGAAAGTGTAAGCTTCACAGTAATTCCGTTTGTAAAAATATTTGGGTTTTCCATATTCTATTAAATTCGGGAGACCTTTCCCCTGTTCAGAAATTTTACCCATAAGTATGCAGAGGACTGCATTTCTGCTGAGTCAGGTTATATAAGTCATTGCTTTTGCTTGATTTTTCTTCCTAAGAATGCACAGGAAAAGTACAAATTAGATGCAGTCATTTTTAATTTCCTTTTTTTCCCCATTCATCTCAGATTTTTATTCTCTCATTTTCCAAATATCCAGTCTATTTTCCTTAACATTGAGGCCAATGATTTTCCTTCATTGTTCCACTTGAATCGTTTTTATTTTCTAATGTTATTATTCAAGTTTTAGCAATTTTAGAAAATTATACATATTTACTCTGATACATTGATTACATTGATTAAAATGTCCTCAATGTTTTCCTGTCCCTGTATCCATATCCTTTCCAGTGTCACTTTGCAGCATTTCCCATCAAGAAATAGAGTTCATTTCTCTGCTCTTGAGTCCAGACTGGAATTTTGATATTCTTGGACAGTAAAATGTTATTATTCCAGTTCTGAGCCAAAGTCTCATAAAGCCTCATACATTTCTACTCATTCTAAACTTCCATTTCAACAGGCCCGGGCTTTCCTGCTCTATGATGGCAGGCAAAGTGCAGCAAAGATGAGCCTTCCTAGCTGAAGTCATCATAGATCGGCCAGTCCCCAGCCAACTTGAGAGCTGACTACAGTCCCTTGAGTTAGCCCAGCTGAGGTCAAAGAAACCACAAGGGGGGGCAGGCACAGCTGAGATTGCCGGAACAAAGAATGTAAGCTAAATAAATGGCTTTTCTCTTAAGCCACTATGTTTTGGGGTGGCTTGGTATGCAAAAAAACTGCATATATTTATTCTATGTTGTTACTGCTTTATCGGTTAGAATTCAGATTCTTCCTCACAATTATATTCACTCACATTAGAACTCATATTCTGATTTGGTTGACTATAAGAGATTAGGAAACAAAAAATACATTAATATTTTCGGAAAATGTAGGCAACTTTATACATAAATATCCAGGTGGTATCATAAATATTCACACTGTTGGCTTGCTTTTCCATGGAGTCACACATATCAAAAGCTTAAGAGATGTTCTGGTTTCAACAGTAATAATATGTAACCCCTGCTAGAGACTATACCAAATACTTTATAAGCCTTCTCTCAATTTTACCTTATAGCAACCCATAAAGTAAAATTCATATCATCACTTTTTTTATAGATAGGAGAATTGAGTCTTGAAGAATTTAAGTAATTTAGAAAAATAGAAAATGAGATTAAATAACCCAAGACTCTAGAGCCTGAGTGCTTAACCATAAAGTATGCTGCCTACAGTGTTCCAGAAATGCAAGGAAGGAGGGGCTTCTTCTATCACTTCAAAGTGTTTCTCATCTACCCAAATTCAACTGGGAAAACTGAATGTAAAAAGGCAGATAAAGTTCATTTTTCTAAATTTCAACCTAAAAGAATTTCCTAGTTGTCAAACAGCTTCCCAGGCTAACAACCCACCAATTTAACCTATTCTTGTTATGTTATCATAATGTAAATAAATTCAAGCAATGATAATATGTTGGTGGACATAACAATGAATATTACTCATTATGTGATAACTTGTTCTTACAAAGCTAATGAGCTTTGTAAGACATTTTCTAAAGTTTAAAAATGTCTTAACTCTAAAGCAATCAGAATATGAGAATTTTAGATAAATTATTGTAAACCTAAAGTATGATAGGAGCCTGAAATTCAGCCAATACATCTTTATTCTTCATGCTTATTCAGTCATTTCCATGTTAGTCTGAATGAGTAATCCAATGCTTTCTTGGGAGCATATTTTAAAAAGTAGAGGAGAAAGAAAAAGAGAGGTTTGAATTCCTTTTCTTTACCTTCAACATAGTTAGTTTTTAAAACACAAATATGTCAAAACAGATAAAATAAAATATGGCTTCAGAATAGAATAATGTTATAAATCTTACAAAGGAAAAGTATTCAGGTAACAGAAGTTGGGAGGTGGTTAGTAGATATAGAGAGAAGGGCAGGGACACAAATATCACCCTTTTTCATGGTGGGGAATTAGGAGATATTGTCTGAGGTTGACAGGACATTAAAAATGTGTATTATTTATATTTTAAATGCACACAGTAGAAGGAGTGAATAATAAAACACTAGCAAGTTTGGGAGTTATTTGAAGAGTGATGCAAGTGAACTAAAGCTTTATCTTTCAAAGTGGGAAATAAACAGATACGAATAAAGTAGATATATGAAGAATTATATATAATTTAGACTGAAAAGGTTAACTACGAGGTGAAAGAAAAGCAGAAACAGTTCCAAATGTCTGCTTATAGAAAATAAGATGAAGAAAACATGAGTAGGCCAGAGACTGATTTTAACGACTTTGGTAACTATTAAAAAAATAAAAAATAAAGTCAAAATATGATAATGCTAGTTGATTACAATAAAACAGTCACTGACTACAAAGCGAGTTGCGGTCACTTTAAGTAGGGTGGTCTAAAGGCGACCTGGCTTCGGAGGGGGGCAGCCAGGGGGAATCTGGAGTCAAGTGCTGCAGGCAGAGGCCTCCCGTCCGCAGGAGCTTGGTGGGAGGCAGCGCTGCGCTGGAGGAAGGCAGGAGGCCTTAGCAAGCCCAGGGAACCAGCGTGGACCACAGCGGGGTACACAGGGCTAATGATGTAATTAATCCCTTAGAGGCCACGGCATGAAGTTCAGATCTTATTCTAACAGGGGAAGACGCTGAAGGGTTTCAAGTAATGGAGAAAAACGTTCTGATTTAAAGAGACAGTACTGGCTACTCCGCTGGGGACCGACTGCAGGGGGAGGGATGAGGCAGGGAAGCTGGTGAGGGTGTTCCTGCCATGGATCAGGAAGATAAAGTGATGATTTATTAACAGGGTTAAAGGTTTGAGATATACTTTTGGAAGGAAACCGAACGAGGCTTACTCGTGGATTGGATGTAGAGAGCAAGGAAAAAAAGGGAAAATACTGGAAACTCAAAGCAATGGGGTAAATGATAGTGATGGTAACAGACCTGGAGAGGACTGGGGGATGGAGACTCAGAGCACTTTTGGAGCAGAAACCCAGAGTCTCTTTGTGCATGTTCAGTTTGAAATGTCTATTAGAGAGTCAAATGGAGAAACCAATCAGGAAACTTGATATATGAACCTGGAGTTAGGGAAAGGGTTAAACTGCTGCTATATATTTGGTAGTCAACAACAGAGAGGTGACAGTTTAAGCCAGGAGTGTCTATTACGTGCTTATTACATACCTAACACTCACCTAAATGCACTTTGCATGCTATGTGGGGAGGTTCCCTGCCACCTAGTTTTGATGATTCGTTAGTAGAGACAAAGCAAACTCAGCAAAGGGAAAAAGCACATGGGGTGAAGTCTGGGCAAAGAGTCCCCTCCCAGTGGAATCCCATAGAACGGACATGCTCAGTGACCCAGCCGTGAGCTGCGGTAGCACATGTGAGATGGTGTCCACTGGGGAGGCTCACTAGCAACTCAGCATCCAGGGTTTTTACTGGGGGCTGATTACATGAGTAGCTTCTGCCCGGCATGTACCAAGATGCCCTACTCCCAGAAGGAACGAAGGTGTTCAGCATAAGCCAGACTGTGTTTTTTTTAATCCTCACTAGAGGATATGTTTTTATTGATTTTGAGAGAGAGAGAGAGAGAGAGAGAGAGAAACATCAATGTGAGAGAGAAACATCAATGTGTTTCCTCTCATATGGGCCCCCACTGGGGATCGAACCCACAACTTAGATATTACCCGCAACTCTTTGGTGTACAAGACAACACTCCAACCAACTGAACCACTTGGCCAGGGCCAAACCAGACTGTTTTCATAAACAGATTAGATAAAGTGAGCCACTCTTATCAGTTAGGTGGATAGGAACCCTCCAGAATTCCACGTTTCCAGATTCCAGCCCAGGCCAACCTTGTCAGGAGCCTTCCTAAGGACAGGCAGTCAGGCCTGCTCTGTTGACTCTTTTCTGCACATGTCTTCAATTATTTAAGCCTCCAACAACCCTCTGAGATAGGCCCTATTATCATCTTTATTTTAAGATGAGGAAAGGAGAAGAAAGCTCCCCCAGCTAATAAGGGAGGAAGTTGGGAATTGAAACTTGGCAGCCTGGCTCCTGGTGGGAGCTCTTGGATACTTTGCAAAGCAGCCTCTCTCAACAGAGAAGAGAAAACAGCAGGGCAGGAGGGTCAAAGGACTGTGCTGGGTGACCTAACATTTAGAAGTTTAACAGACAACTGAGAAAGACCAAGAAGTGAAACGGGTAGAAAACCAGGAGACCCTGCGATTTGTCCCAGGACCAAAAGAAAAGTTCAGAAAATGTTTTTTTTTCCAATCCCCATATGGAAGGAAGTACAGTGATTGCTGACAAGGTTAAGTACACGGCCCAGCTTTATTGTGCAGCTTTGTCTCCTACCCCATCTCACACACTCTACCTCTGATCACACAGACCTTATGTATTTCCCAAGACATTATCAACATTATTAAAGCTGACATTCTTTACACGCACTTTCCCTATTATATAAATGTTATTCCCTTATTTTCTAAATAATAATTCTAAGTAATTTTCATATTATTAATATGAAATATTATAATATAAAATAATATAATAATTCTAAACAATTCTAAATAATAATTCTAAATAATTTTCAAAAGCTCTACCTTATTTTACCTTTTTTGTAAAATACTGCTGCAACTCCCAAACAGAGTTATTATCTACTTTCTCCTTGGAGCTTTTCACTTCATTTTTCTACTGCAATCTTCTTATTAGTTTCCTTTGATTTGCTTACTTTTTAACATCTTCCTGTAGCCTGCCAGATGCTGAAGGGCAGGACCTGCATCTTAGACATATCTATTCTCTCAGTGCATAGTGCAGCAGCTAGAACATAGCAGATGATCAAGAAATGCAAGGGAAGAAAATAGGGAGGGAAGGGGGGAGGAAGGAAGAAAAGAAGGAAGAACTGGGGGAGTGCTACTGAGATGCAAAAAAGTGAAACAGAAAAAGTGTTTTTAGGTGAATATATATAAACATGTTCTGTAACTCAAAGCACCCAATGCTTTCTCAGATTGGAAATATTTAAATTATAGTAATGTGAGGATTGAATTTGCATTTGCTTAACTGGTCCTATGTGAACAAAACTATAAATCTTATTTTCCATCTACACACAGGTACCTGAGAACTATAGATTGGAAGCTTCTAGGCACTGTTGTTTCCTTCCACTGAAAGCTTCCTTCAACTAGCTAAAATGCAAAATCACATGAGAAAAGAGCAAGAGGAACATTCTAACGGAACAGTACTTTATTCCGTAGTGTGAATGAATGTATCAGGCCTTTTCCTGGGACACTTTTTTTTTTTTTTTTTTTTTTGAGGAGGAGAAAAAATTATGGGCACACTGGTAATTTAAGAAAGGTAGCAGAAAATGGGAAGGAAATTATCCAGAACTAGTAGGCAAAGTGGTCAGGGAAATCAAATTGTGTACTTCACACAATATCCCATCTGTGGAAACGCAACCAAAAATATCTTTCTTAAGAACACAAAGATGCCATGGATCCTGTTCCCAAAGAGGGTTTAGAGATTGGTGGAGGAAATGCCAGTAACTCATGACGGGGAATGTTGGGTACAGGCTCCCTATAATCATGGCAGAACTATTAGAGCCAGGCAGCAGGCCAGGGAGGGGAGACACTCTTCTACCTAAGCCCTGTGGTGTGGTATGTGTTAAAGGATATTCCTCAGATTGGGCGAGTGAGACAATGACGCGGAAAGTTGGCAGGGCCACTGACCACTGCTCCACAGTTCTCCCGAGCTCACAGATGTTTCCTGCCTTCCTCAGCAAGTGCAACCTCCGCTGAGGCCTCTAGGTTTTCTGGTAAAGGCATCTGCGGTAGCCGTGTCCTATTGCAGGGTCTGTTCCAGGCTAACCATCACTAAAAGGAGAATCATGAAGAATTTATTAGAGGAAGCACTGAACACAGTGAACTGATTCTCTCTGTCTTCATTTGTGTTTTTTCTTTTTTAGCCACTCCATTCTCATTACGAGTAAATTGATTTCCCCTAACTGACTTTTCATTAATGAAAAAAAAAGTAAGAAAAGGAGAGCAAGAAGAAAATTTTGCATGCTATACAATTTCTTCTTAAATGAATAAAATTTAAGAGTTACAAAGAAATGCACTCACAGAAATCAATAGCATTTTAAGTGCAAGTTCTGGGGAGTGTATTGGGGTGGGGGCAATGCATAACTGCTTCTACCCTCTCTGAGCAACTAAATTGTGACTCTAAGAGCACAGGTGTTTACGTTGCCCAGCATCTTTACCTAAGGACCAAATGTGGTGTTGGAAGCAATTGTAACCACATTCTGTAAAGAGATCCACACTCAAGTGATACTCCGTGAAGCTCAACCCTGCTTTAAAGCCTCCGCAATTGCTCTTTCTTTCTACTCAACCAGGCCCTGTACGTCTCACAGTTCATTACTCTCACCATTGAGGTCTGGGCTCACCGAAGCTTTCCCCAGCCATATGCCACGTAGCTGTGCCCCCCACCTGTCACTCTCGGATTACTTCTATCTTCTTTAGAGTGTTTATCACTATCCAAAACTATAGTATTAATTCATTGATTGATTGGCTTACTTGTTCACTGGAGAAGGTAAGTTCTCTGAAATTTGGGGGCCTTCTCTGTCTAGTATTCTATCTCCAGAGTATTAGAACGGTTTCTGGCACTTTGGAAGAGGTAGAAAAGTATCTGATGAGAAAGTTGGTATGAAGGCTAAAGCACATACAGTGGACTCTGATATTGTCACCTCTAACTCCTCAACAAGAAGCTGTTCAAGAGCCTTCACCAATTGCTAAGGAAACAGTCTGTTTGTCACATGGGAGTCATCATCTCTGTATAGCATTTCCTACTGCCCCTACATATCCTAGTGGCTCCAACTGCCTTTTTTTCTGCCACTCTAAAGTGATATTTTTATCATGTTTATTAAGTCCCTTTTAAATTCTGAGAACCTTGGAGTGATAGCACAGCTCCATTTCTCTCACTGCGCGAGCTCGCCTGCTCTATCTGCGGGCTTCCTCAATGAGACCAGTTTTAAAATCCTCTCACAAAAAGAGGTCTCTTCCTGTTTTCAGTCACACTGAAATTTTACATTTGCAAGGCAATCTTTTTCCCTTGGGGCAATAGTTTAGGATGTTACTGGTAAGTCGTTTTGTATCTACCATCACAGGAAAAATAAAAGCCTGAATCAGCTATTTGCAAGCCATCAGCCCAGGGACTGGCTCAACCCTCAGACTGTGTTTGGTCCTTCCATTTATTGGTCTGTTGGTGTTTTAAATTTCTGCTGTTAGCCAGCTTTGCACATGAAATTGAATATCTCCGACTTCTCTTGAAAATCTAAAATGCTGGGGGAAAATAGACCTGTGTTCCCACATTTTAATAACCTGCTCAGCCGGTAACACTTCCTCCTGTAGGTGGGTTACAGAGGTGCTAGCTGCCTGAATTCTCAGCCCTCTCTGCTGCTGATCCCCACTGAGCCCAAAATCAGTTCCTTTTCTCATCCAGCGCCTGTGTTTTTTCAGTTATTTTGACTGCCTGAGTACTGGAGAATGTAAATGTCTGTTTATGTCCTAAAAAATTCACAGAAGCTAACATCCTTTTGTATTTTACTTAAGAGGCAACCATAACTCAACACTAAATGTCCGTAATATATTCATTGTATTCTTCCTAAACGAGCAATTTAGAAAAATGTGTGGGGTGGATTGGCCTCTGCAGAAGACTACTACGCCTGCAGGGGAAAATATCCTCATACTAGGCACAGAAATAGTTTTGTCAGAATAACAAAATCAGGAATATAATAAATAGAGGCATAGCTTCACCCATAGGGGTTAAAGAAGCAGCAGGTTTTCTCTCAATAGATTTAAAGCTTGGTCTGCTGAAGAAGAAAGAACTTGGTTTAAATTCTGACTTGACTCTCTATGAAACCTTGGCAAGTCACACAAGCTTTGTGACTGTCAGATCTTTTATCTATGGGCCGGTAAAACTCACATGCACCGTGATGAAGCACAATAAGAAATAAATGCTAATATACATAAAGCACTTAGTCTCATATCCAATCAAAATAGTCTGCTCTGTGTATTTTAATCTTCACACCGTCGTCAGTTCCTAAAGGCCATACTTTTCGAAGGCATCTGAGCTGATGGCAAGACAAAGATGGAATTCGAAAGAGCCAAGGTTATTCATTTAAGCTTTTTCATCCAAAAACAAAAAGTAATATAAGTACTAAAATATAAATGCTTACAGATATTTTTACAAAATATACACCAAACACAGACCATGAGGAATAATTGACTATGGATCTCAGATTTCTGGATTCCATGAGGTGGAAAATTAAAAACATAAAATAGAAAAAGATCAAACATAGAACTTCCCCCCTCCAAGTAATAAAATAACACACAACAAAACAAAAGAAGTTGCCATTTATTACCCCTCATATTTTATTTTAAAAAGGACATTTAATACCCATCTCCAAATGGTAAGAAGGACACAACCTCAGAATGAAGGACAGCTTTTTAAATTGAATCAATTTAACCTAATGAAAAACTCGCCAGATTACCCTTTATTCTTTTTTCCCATGGACTATAAAAGTGTTTCCAAACCTAAAACCAGAGAGTAGATCAGTGTTTGAGAACCATTTGTGTAGGTTATACTTACAGTCCTTGCTTCCGGGCCTGAGGCTTACTGCCACTATTTAATTTATATTTTGGGGGGGAAATCCTGACCTAATTAAATGACTCTGTCTCTCAAACTATCACACAATCCTTCACCACTGGAATTAATTGAGCGGTTGTAAATTTCTGTGTTTGATGGGTTGAGTGGGAGAGGAGGAAAGAGACAAGTTGAATTCTTTCCCTTCCACGCCCCTTCTCCACCCACCCTCCTTTAACAAGTTTGCGGTGAAGGCCGTGATGGCTGAGACGGCTGGTTGCTCACCGGCCGCTTTTACCTTTCTCCGTTAGGAACAGAGTTCTAATGCTGCTCAGGCTGGCAGTGTGTGCAGCTAACATTCCTTCCTTCATCACCTTCCCCTGCAGAAAGTGGGGGCCAGGTGACACCATTCCAGCCCAGAAGCTGTTGCAGAAATTCTTAATGAAGCTTGAGGAAAACACCCTCTAAGAGAGCGGCATGCTCAGCTGCCTTTTTATCCCCATGCCTGACTCTTTTCTTCTTGCCTGGAATAAACTATGATTGTGCTGCATTTATTTTAAGATGCTCAGTCAAAGGCCCCCCAAATCACAAATCCTTGCCCTGACATGCTTTAAA
The DNA here is from genome assembly GCF_964146895.1 of Miniopterus schreibersii. Lineage (NCBI taxonomy): Eukaryota > Metazoa > Chordata > Mammalia > Chiroptera > Miniopteridae > Miniopterus > Miniopterus schreibersii. Next base: position 60,025,266 of record NC_138106.1, on the reverse strand, counting down.
TACGGAACCAATATGGTGCCAGTAATTGCCTACCCCATGATTTCTCCTAAGATGAGGAAAATACGTCCTTTTATGTTTATTCCACTATAGTGGCATAACTCATACAAATATAATAATGAAAAAGGAAGAAATGTGCTCTCCTCAGTAGCAGAATAGAAGAAGTGATAATAGGAAGGGTATATTATTTTTCATCTTAAAGACTGACGGATAATTACATATGTGTCATAATATGTTTGTTTTGTTAGGAATTTAAAAGTAGAACCTGGATAACCTCTTTATTTGTCATTACATATGTAATAGACCATAAAAAGCATGCTTAACATGCATTATGAGTTGAATTGTGTACCCCCCAAAGATATGTTCATATCCTAACCCCCAGGACCTCAGAATGTGACCTTATTTGAATCATGATCATTGCAGATATATTTAGTTAAATTAAGAATTCGTACTGGAGTAGGATGGGCCCATAATCCAAATGAGTGGAGTCCTTATAAAAAGTGGCAGGAGAGACACAGGAAGAGGAGAACACCGTTTGACAACAGAGGCAGGGGTTGGAGTGCTGCAGCTGCGAAAGCTAAAGAACATCAAGGGACAACGGCCACCATCAGAAGAGGCAAGAGAGAACTCTACACAGTCGGGGGACACACGGCCCTGCCACCACCTTGACTTTGGACTTCTGGACTGCAACACTGTAAGGGGATACATTTCCATTGTTTTATATCACTCACTTGGTGGTACTTTGTTATCCTAGGAAACAAATGCAGATGGTCCTTGATTTACCAGTGGTTCAAATTACGATTTGTTGATTTTATGATGGTACAAAAGTGATATGTATTCAGTAGAAACTGTACTCTGAATTTTGAATTTTGATCTTTTCCTGGACTAGAGACATGCCGTAAGAAGCTCTCTAGTGATGCTGGGCAGAGGCAGTGAGCCTCAGCTCTCAGTCAGCCATGCGGTCAGAAGGGTAAACAACCAATACTCTGCAGTGTCTGTGCTGCCAGCATTTTTTGAAAACTGTGTTCTGAGGAAATTTGAAGAAGGGTAGGCTAAGCTATGATGTTCCGTAGATTAGGTGTATTAAATGCATTTTTGACTTACAATATTTTCAACTTAATGATGAGTTTATTGGGGCATAACCCCATCATGAGTAAAGAAGCATCTGCAGTGCACAAACCAAAATATTCTTATTTGAGGATATTATTAAATTTTATGAGTTGTAATCAAGAGAATTGCAAATCTTATTTTAATAATTTTTTCCAGTTATAGATTTTCTGATTTTTTTGTATTAAATTATATAGAAACACTTAAAGAAGAAAATTAAAACTGTCCACAATCCCATAAAAAAACACTAATATTTTGTAGCATTTGCTTCCAATAGTTTGTGTATGGAATTTGTGTATATATTTGTATGTGTGTGTATAAGTGTGTCGGTGTATTTGTGAAAGAGAAAGAGAAAGACATTGTGTGAAAAATGTATTATATTCCTCTCTCCCTTTCTCCTCTGCCTTTCCTCCCTCCATCTTTTGTTTCTTTCTTCCACACAAATTTTGAGAGCACTGAATCCTCTGGCCCTCTCCTGGGTGTCAGGGATACCATGATGAATATATCGGACGAAATTCCTCTATTTGTATTCTTTATAATTTGGTTCATTAAACAAAATACTTACCTGGTATTTTCAAAACAATGTGTTAAAACTTTGCAGCACAGGGTGTCATAGGAGTGCTTCTGTTGGTACCAAACAGGCACTGGAGAGTTGTGGAAGGCTTCCTGGAGGAGGCCACGTCTCTGCTGAGGTCAGAAGGATGAAGAGCAGCAATAAGGCAAGAGAAGAATGGAGTTGCTCCAAGCAGAAAGAGAAGCTGGAGCAAAGACCTGGGCAACAGAGAACAGGATGTATTTGAAGAACATAAAGAAATTCAGTATTTCAAGTCGGCAGGGCCATACCGTAAAGGCCTTCCAATATAGACAAATAGTAAGGAGTTTAAGTAGATGAAGTGAAATGATTTCATTTGCATTTCAGGAAGATCTGATTGGTAACAGGGTGGGAGATGTATTGGAAAGGGTCAAGGCTACTGAAGTGGTTTGTGGAAAAGGTAATGGCAACCCCCAACAGGGCTTGGTATTAAGGCTGCAGGCATTATCAAGAGTTAAAAAGAAGTAGTAGTTATTGGTATAACCTGCTTATTAACTAACTAAAAAGGCTGGGAGGAAGAGGAAATGATCAGGACTAATCCCAGAGTTCTGGCTTGGCCTAGTGGGCAGATAGTGGTGCCAGTCATGAGAGAGCATAGGAGTTGCCTGAAGAAGAGAAAGTTCGGGGTGAATGACAGGAACAGAGGATGAATAATTGACATTTTGAATTTAAGATGACATCCATGTAGACAGACACTTGGGGAATATGGCTGACGTTCAGTAAGAAATGTTGAGCCAGAGCATTGCATTTGGAAGCTGTCTGCATTTTTGACAGGGTTAAGGCTTTGGGAATAAACAAGACTGCCCATGGAGAATGTGCAGGCTGAAAAGAGAGTGATGGGCTGAATTCGGAGGAACATCAGGACTTTAGGGGTGGGCAGAACAAGAGTAAATTACGCCAGAGCCAGCTAAGCAGAAGCCGGGGTGGAGAAGGAACCCGGAGTGTGCAATGCCATGGACTTCAAGTGGAGACAGCATTTCATGGAGAAAATCATTACTCAGTTGTAGTGATTAAAACCACTTAGATCTGGCATAAGAACTGGTAGATCAATGGACATCACAGTGAGCCTAGGCAAAACTATCTAAATATATGTGAGACTGTATTCTGTGATAAAAGCTACATTTTAAATTGGTGGTAGAGAAGATGGGTTATTTAGTAGAAGGCACTGGGTTAAGGACTAGTTGTATCATTTCAGAAATATATATATGTGAAATTATCTTTTTTTCTTTCTATATACCAATAAAATTTCCAAGTGCACCAGAAATGTAAATAATTACAAAATAAAGTCGTAAAAGTTCTTTAAACTGATAGAGGTGCCCTGGCAGGTGTGGCTCAGTTGGTTGGAACATAGTCCCGTGCACCAACAGGAAACGTCACAGGTTGGATTCAGGTCAGGGCACATACTTAGGCTGTGAGTTTGATCCCGGGTCAGAGCGAATGAAGGAGGCAACAGATAATCCCCCCCCCTTCTCTCTTCTTCTCTCTCTAAAATCAATAAAAACATAAACTTGGGTGAAGATTGAAAAAAAAAGTAAAGTAATAGAGGTGACAAAGTAATACAATGTGGGGATAAGAGAAGTCACTCTAAGCATAACATGAAAGCCAGAGACCATAAAGGAAAAGACTGATACATATAGGCACACACAAACTTAAAACTGTTCATAGAAAATGCATCATAAAATGTAGATAAACAAAATATGGGGGGAAATTGCAATATCTATGGGAAATGACTACTATCCCTTCTGAGCAACAAGGCTCTAAAAATAAAAAATAAAATAGTTAAATGCCTCGGTATAAAAATGCAGAAATGTGATTATGCTTCACACAAAAGATAAGATATAAAATGATAATGAATATATGAAAGGTAGAAGAATCCCTAGTAATAAAGGAAATATAAATAAATGCAACAATAAAATAGCATTTATTGCCTATCAGCCTGAAAAAGATTAAAGGAGATCATCAAAAGCTAGTACCAGGTGTATAAATGGATACAAGTGTCCTAAGTTTTTATCAAAGGGCAGCATAGCAAACAGGCTTTGCAGACAAGCTGCCTGAGTTTGAATGCCAGCTCCATCAGTCTCTACCCGTGTGACACTGGATGGTTTATTTAACCTCTTAGTGCCTCAGTTTCTCCATCCATAAAAGGGGGTAATAATAATATCTACCCCATAGAGTTGTGAGAGGAAAAACTGCATTAATATGTGTTAACACTTAGTGTTTAGCATAAAGCAAGAGCTAGTAGCAGTAGTGTTCCCCATTATTACTATTTTCACTTTCTTTCCTTCTCAACTTAAATTCTTCTGCCATCATTTTAACATGTCTCTTGCATTCAGGAATATCGTCAATGTTTCTGCTCCATTGTCCTTCCATAACACATTCTTGATTTTGATATATTTAATTGTCTATATTTCAAAAACATTTTATAAAAAATTATACAAATTTCATAGAGTTTTTTAAAGGACTCTGAAACTAAATTTCAATATTCTGCTGTGTAATTCAAACCATGTCTAAGTTTAAGAATTTTCTTTCTTTGAATTCTATAATAAGACAAAGTTAGAGTTTTTCTAGCATGCTACATTTAAGGACACCAAGTTTTGTTAATATGAATCATTCCTTAGGAGAAACATAGGTACTCAGAGTGAATATGTCCTGTTCCTGAAAGAGTTTCTAAAATATTTCCACCATAACTCTCATATACAACAGGAATCTGACATCATTGATAATATTTATTCATTTTTAAAAGTCTCATACAAAAAGAACTTATCTAATTCATGAAACCATTTTAAACCAACATTTATTTACTGATTTCTAGTTTATCGAGTCCATAAAAATATCCCACTGTCTGACTCTAACAACAATCTCATGAGTAACCAGAGCTGAGTTGCTAAGTATCTCCATTTCACAGTGAGGAAGATAAGATTAAGAGATGATAGAAATTGTTTAAGGTCGTACAGCAAGAAAGAGTCTAGGTTGGCACTGGAGTCTAAATTCTATTATTTTTATTCTATTTCTAGTCATTGTTAATGGTGTGTTTTGTTTGTTTGTTTGTTTGTTTCCTTGGTTGTGATTATCTTTGTCCTTAGAAGAGAAAGAGAAAGGAGAGAAAGAGAAGACGGGGCAAGACACAGAGTAATATATTATATATTATCCCTTTTCTCCATTATTGCACTATTGATCACAAGATATTGTATGCTAGACAGTATCTAATAGCACTAGAGCATCATTGCTTTCTGGTCATAAAATGCAAATAACATAGAATCTCCAATTTAAAAACATATTTATGATATTTATTGAGATCATGTTTGTTTGTTCTAAGCAAACATTACTAATCCAACACTAAGGGCATTGTGAAGAAATAGTTTGCAGTGCTCTGAGGTAAACCTGAAGGAGGCGGCCCCTATGCTAAGAAGATAACACACTCACGTTCCTCAGAAGCCGATGACTCATAACCAATATTAAAATTAGTAATTCTTTGTCAAACATGATCATTTTGGCCTCTTTAAGTACAGAAATCAAGAAGAAAAACCATTCCACTTTAGCACCTTGTTTTATCTTCACAGTTCTTTCCTAAAAAGTGCAGCACGGTGCAGGCAATATTGATAGAAAGGAGAAAGGGCACCCTCCCCGCAGAAGGCCGCAGTGCAGCAGCAGCTGGCAGGCGGCGAACCAGCGCAGGTGGCGGATCCCTGGGTGAGAGCAGCGCAGCAGGAAGCGAGGCCGCTCGGCCCTTCCCAGTTCCAACAGGGCGCCGCAGGCAGGGTCAGTTATTCCCGAGCATGACAGCAATGCTAAAATCAAGGCAGAACTTTACAGAATTGTCTTCCTTACTCAACTTTATAATTTTCACCCTATATTTTAAAGTTCAGTCTCTTTTTCCCCCTACCACACTGCTAAGTAGATAATTGGTTAATTAAAAATGTAGCTTTTTGTTAATTGACATAATTTGGGGGCAAATCCAATCCAAGGCTGCAACAGGTTAAAAAAAGCCTCAGCAGACACCTCTGCCCACCCCCAGTAGATGGTCATTCTCTCCCCTCCAAAGAAGGTATGTTGAAATCTCTTAGCGACAAGAAAGACAAATAGGTTTCCCATGGTTGACAAGCCTAGAGCTGTCAGTGGGATCTAGAAAAACACGGCCCCATGTTTGTGGCTTTCTGACTGAAAGCAATGTTTTCAACACTTCTGATGATGAGTGGGGCTGAGTGCCACCTACTAAGGGATTTGTGGTTTATGTTCCAAAGTCATGAATGCATAATATTACCCCTGAAACATTTCTTACACTCTTTTTTACCTTTCCATCGTCACTTCACCTACCATTTCTTGAAAATATCCTTTCTTGCTTCCTAAAATAACCTTTTTAGCCCCACTTGAAAGAGGTTGCGTGGTAATGAGTTGGTCAGGGCTGTCCGCTAACCTTCACAGCTCGCCGAAGGGCTCGGTAACAGGTATCGCTGACATAAGCAGGGGAAGGAGAATGAGCGAGTGTGTATGTATCTTTATTTGTTTTTTGGCTGCGTTTTCACTGGTGCAGAACAACTGCAACATGTATCAGGAGAAAAAAAAAAAAGGAAAGGAATGGAAATCAGGAAGACAGCCAGAGAATAATATACCATGCCTGATGAGGCATAAAAATCTGACCTGTCTGGCCACTGGTGACCTGTTCTCCTTTCTCGTCTGATGCCTTGCTGTGCAAAATTTCAGGGCAGTGACTGAAGCAGCCACCTTCCCCTCCCCTGGCCTTGCTTAATCTACCTGAAATTTAACCACTTGTCTTCCAAACTATTCCACCACCCCTCCCCCTCCGCCGAATGCCACATCTCTGAGTCCACGTAAGCCTCAAAAATCTTTTTCCTTGCCTCAGGGCCAGTTTTTTCTTGATGAAAATTTTCAAATGTGACACCCAGTACGATGTAAGAATCTTCCCAATTTAAAAATCAACCCAAAATTTCAGAGTGCTTTACTCTGAAAAATAAAAATAAAGCAAAAGTAAAGACTCCTAATTTAGGACGAAATGAATGGACAATGCAATTAGCCCATTAGATTGTCAAAGTATTTATCTATGATGATCGTGTATTTTATACAAACCAAATTATACGTCTATTCTGAAAGAATATACACAAAAAGGCTCACAGATGTTAGCTGCTCGATGGGGTGGGGGCACAGTGAAGGAGAATTTTCCTTTTGGTAGTATAATTAATCTTACACTACACTTCATTTTTCATATTATGTATGAATAATGTTTTTTAAAGCATGGATTACTTACATATTTTTTAAAACAAAAACAATAGAAGAATTCAAAAATATAGAATTAGACGGCCAAAGATAAATTAATCACCACAGAGAAAGGTACATAAAATGTTTCCTAGTTCATCTGTAAGAATTCCTAACCCTCAGGCTTGCTACAGGCAAAATTTCACATGGGGATTTTTACTCCTAGTTTAACAAAGAACAAACCTGTATGTAAAAAGAAACAACGTTGTCAAATATAAAGAGTAAGAAATAAAGGTCCTTTAGGATGTGCAAGATCCAGAGTCACTATTAGAGATCTGAAGTCTCCACGCACATTTCACATTTGCTCTTTTATCTCCTAAACGGCACTAGCACTGAGCTTTGGTGCAGGGCTGGTACTTAGCTGGGTCCCCTGGTCCCCCAAGGCATCACTGAGGGGACAGAATTCAGGAACTGCATGAACTTGGATGAGCAAAAAGTTATTTCTCCATCTTCATCAAAATCCAATTGAAATTTGCCATTTCTTCAGTTACAAATGCTGGAAACAACCATTGTTACCCCAGGGGTACCTATTACTTTTTCATCAAAGGAATCACAGATATTTTTATTCCGTATTACAGTTGCCCCACGTATCACAAAATATTATTTATGTACATAAACACTTCAAAATTATAGTCATTATGCCTTCTGCTAGATCTTATTATTTAATGTTCTAATAAAGCAGCACAAATGCATTTTTTAATAATTTGTTGACAACTGTATTTTACTATTATTGATTCCCTTGAATTCCCATATACAGTGGTTCCCCTTATCTGAGGGGTATACATTCCAAGCCCCCCAGTAGATGCCTGAAGCCATGGATAGTACTGTACTCTGTACACTTTTTTTTTTTTTTTTACATACAAACATATGTACTATGATAAAGCTTAATTTATCACAGGTAAAAGATTAACAACAGTAACTAATAAAAGAACAATTGTAACAATTTACAGCTGACTATTGAACATTGTGGGGGTTATGGGCACCAACCCCCATGCAGTTGAAAATCCCTGTATAATTTTTGACTCCCCAGAAACTTAACTACTAATAGCCTACTATTGATCTGAAGCCTTACTGATAGCATAAACAGTCAATGAACACATATTTTGTATGTTATATATATTATGTATATTTATTTATACATAAAAAAGTGTATAATATATATACACTTTATTGTATTCTTATAATAAAGTAAGCTGGAAAAAACATAAGGAAGAGAAAAACATTTATAGTATTTATTGAAAAATTCTGCATATAAGTAGACATGTGTAGTTCAAACCCTGGTTGTTCAAGAGTCAGTTGTACTTTATAAAAGCTATGTGAATGCAGTCTCTCTGTCTCTCTCTGATGGCTGATCTGATAACACAGATGGCCACAAAGGGAGCATATGCAGGGTGGATAGACTGGACAAAGGGATGAGTCATGTCAGGTGCAAAGCATGATATATTATCACACCACTCAGAATGGCGTACAATTTAAAAATTATGAATTGTTTATTTTTGGAATTTTTTATTCAGTATTTTTGGACTGTGATTGACCATGGGTAACTGAAACTACAGAAAACAAAATCACAGACAAGGGGTTAATGTTGTATTTTATTATATAGATCTAAATATATTTTTCTATGAAGAGGAATGTAGATTTGTCAATTCACCAGATTGCCAAAGAAGACCATGTTACAAAGAAAGTTAAGAGTCCCTCTTGCTGACATATTTCTAAGAGGCCAATTCTCTTTAGATGTCTCTCTTCTTGCTCCATTGACCTAAGGGTACCCTTACTCAAGTTCTCACCACCACATCATCATCATCATCAGTTTCTTGTCTCTCTCCCTACTACCCAGCATAGTGAATGACATAAAATATACATACAAGAAAAGGCTTTGCAAGTGAAATAAAGAAGCAACATGAAGCCACTGGGTCCCTGGGGTAGAGAGAGAGCCAATAGTGAAATCATTCACAGCCTTTGCTGGGCCCAGTCTTTAGCAACACCATTAATAGAGCTGAATTCTGAAAATTTGAAAGGAGTTTTAGTTCCTGAAAAATTATACTAAAAATCTAGAATATTCATATTCTCCCCAGTAACCATTAATCTTTTTTCTTACATCCATAACACATTATCCTTCTAACTATATTTAACATGCTCTGCTTTGGTCAAAGTTGTAAATAAGTATATACAGACATACATAACTAATTGTGTGTATATATGTACATCCACATATATACACACATATTTGAGTGTATACGTGTGTGCATTTCTCTCAAATGAAATTATATACTCCTCTAGTGTAAGGATTAGGGATTTTAGTAAATTGATGGACTTTTCCTGGAGAAGAGGAATGAATCTGCCAGAAGCTGGGTCATTACCTCAGCTTAATTTTATAGGTTGTCTTTGATACTTGCATATAACTGAAGATTCCTGCATTCCCATGCCCCCAAAGAAATTGCTTTTTTTATGATCCGCAGGGAAAGGAGAACTTCATAAAGAAACTTAAAAAATAAAATAACCAAATATTAAAATTATTTTGGAAAAGAAAAAAAAACACCAATAATTATATTTGCAAAGAAGTCAAATGTATGTTTTATATTTTAAGGTTGAGGAAAACTTTTGTTAAAAGGAGCAAAGGTATACTAACATCAAAGATTTATAACAGGGTTATAAGATCTGTGAAAGGGAGTAAAGCATTGACATTTTCATTTCTTTTAGTCAAATTTTTAGTATTTAGAACATAAAGTTTTGTTAATGAAAGTTTTCTCAACTGAAGCCTATATTTTTTAAATCACTAAATCCACCATAATGTTTAGTAACGTAATATATACATAGTAAGTAGGTACTCAAAGTTTGCTAAAGTGAATTAGTTTGCTAAAATAAAGCTACTTCTCATCACCAATGAAATGAAATAGGATCACATGAGTTAAGTCTCAGTTACTCTATTTGAGACTGGACCTCTGAAAAGCATACTTTATATGTTCAGATCCTTTCTACTACTCTGGTAAGTCTTTCTGATGAAAAGCCACCATCAAAACTAATTTGGGAATGACAAAATCCAGATCACTGCATTCTCAAGACACACATACAGATTATTGATTGCTTTGGGAGAATTATAACAGCTTTTTGTTTTGACAAGTATTGTAAAAGCTACTATTTTAATTCATCCTTTACCTGGAACATCGGCTTGCTAGCTCGATATTTTTATAGGTATTTGAACCTAAATTCTGCAATAAAACTACTGCTTAAGAAGTACATTGTCCTCAAATGCACTGATTGACTAAAAAAACAAATACTGAAATCAAATCAATAACTTGCATAATTGGGTTCTAGCCCTAATTAATAAGGTGACAATATTTCTGTGTCCTACATGGACTCCTAGGTGCCCACAGAAGTTCTCACATTCTACGAACCTGTGAAGTGAGAGATGAATGACCAAGGATGTCAGGAGCACCGCAGAGGCCTGTCACGCCCGACTCTGCTGCAGCAGGCATCGCTTCCTTCCCCCCAACCGCATTACTCTCAAGTCTCATTTGACTTCAGACGGCAGGACAGTATCAGTCAAGTCCTACGTTATAACCAGTCAACCATTCCTAGAGTAATGCTTGTTACTAAGCAACTCAGCTAAGCTTAATAGAAGGCTGAAAGGCACCATCCTACACACAAGTACATACATTTTTCAGTGTGAGAAAAAATTTAAAAATGAAATTATAATAATTACGAGCAAAAGATGTGATTAAGGGATAACATAAAACAAAGATATATTTTTAAAAATCCTCACCAGAGAATATTTTTTCCATTGTTTTTCAGAGAGAATGGAAGGGAGAGAGAGAGAGAAAGAAACATCAGTGTGTCTCAACACATCAGTTGGTTGTCTCCTGCATGCACCCAGGGATCAAGGCTGCAACCCAGGTATGTGTCCTCGGCCGGAATCAAACCCAGTACCCTTCAGCCCATGGGCTGATGTTCTAACCACTGAGCCAAACTGGCTAGGGCAAAACTAGGATGTTTTAAAAATTATATATATGCTTCTAAAAAACAGGTATGTACAGATTGAACTGGGGTGCTAAAATTAAAAATGGTCTGCTTTGGTTAAACTTATATCTGGAGAGCAAAGAAACATGATAACAGTTTGGAAATTCTAAAATGCAGCTAGAAACCAAACCAAAGATGGTCACTGTGTTCATCACATAATGATGTGACTCAGTAAGCCCTGGCTGGTGTGCCTCAGTCGGTTAAGCATCATCCTGTGCACTGAATGGTCGCCGGTTTGATTCCTGGCCAGGGCCCATACTCAGGTTGGGGCTTGATCCCAGGTTGGGATGGGTGTAGGAGGCAACTGATCAATGTTTCGCTCTCACATCACATCGATGTTAATCTCTCTCTCTCCCTCTCCATAACTCTCTTTAAAAAAATTCAATAAAAACATATATAAGAAAAAGATATGACTCAGTCAAATATCTGCACATGACCCTTTCTACACATCTTAAAGCAACAATGCCAGTGGCAACACCTTCTCTCCCCTACAAGGGGTACTGTCTGTTTCCCAAACTTCAGTGTGCATGAAAATCAATTTGAATGTTTAAGTCTGTATTCATCATGCTGTCACTAGAGATTGTGATTCAACAACGCTGTGCTCAAGTTCAGGATTCTTCATTCAAAAGTATTCTAGGTTATCATGACATGGAAAGCCCGGTGACCATATTTTGAGAAATGCCACTCAAGTATATGTTGGGCAAAGGGAAGGCGGGTCTTGTTTTGTTGCTAGGCCGCCCCCTTGTAGATCAATTTCATACTCTACTTTTTTACCAAAGAGTTAGTTGTAACCAGCGATATAAGTATAACATAGAAAGAGAGAAATGCATTTCATTTGACTGTCCCCAAAATCCAAGCACATAAATCCGAAAAATTTTTCATGGGAATTACATTTCAGATACATCTAGACTTTTTGTTGTTTTATTCATGGCTGCCCTTCCAAGGGGGGAGGTGCACCTCTTCCTAGGGAAACATACCATCTGTTCCCTTCTCAATGTCATGCTCCGGGTACTGCAGTTCTCAAAAGTTCAAAATGTTCTGTCTGTACTATGACGTTAGTGATGGCTGTGTCTGTGGCATTTGCTTATTGGTTGAAATGAATTGCTTACACTATAAATTACAGTCTCTTTGAGAGCATGGATTCCACTACTTTCTCTTTTTAAACTTTCATACCATAGGCTTCCATATGCAATAGCCCTCATAGATACTGATAAACAGAGTGAGGTAGTGTCCTAAAGATGTGACAGAAAAGCTAGGGTATGTTTTTTTATTATTTTTTGTTGTTGTTAAGTTTTTGTGTTTTTTAATGGAATTTATTAGGGTGACATTGATTAATAAAACTATATAGATTCAGGTTTACAATTCTATAATTCATCATCTAGATATTGTATTGTGTGTTCACCACCCCAAGTCAAGTCTCCTTCCACCACCATTTACCCCCCATTGATCCTCTGTCCCCCTGTCCCTCTGGTAATCACCATACCATTGTCTGTGTCTATGAGGCTTTTTGTTGTTGTTTTTTGCTTGATCCCTTCACCTTTTTCACCTTATCCTACAACCCCCTCCCCTCTGACAGCTGTCAGTCTGTTCTCTGTATCTATGCATCTGTTTCTATTTTGTTTGTTGGTTTATCTTGTTCGTTATAGTCCACATATAAGTGAAATCATATGGTACTTGTCTTTCTCTGCCTGGCTTATTTCGCTTAGCATAATACTCTCCAGGCCCATCCATGCTGTTCCAAAAGGTAAAATTTCCTCCTTTTTCACAGCTGCATTGTTTTCCATTGTGTAAATGTATCACAGCTTTTTGATCCACTCATCTATTGATGGGCAATTTGGCTGCTTCCAAAGCTTAGCTATTGTAAATAATGCTGCAATGTACATAGGGGTGCATATATTCTTTCAAATTAGTGTTTTGAGTTTGTTCAGATATATTCCCTGAAGTGAAATCGCTGGGTCATAAGGACGTTCAATTTTTTATTTTTGGATGAAATTCCGTACTGCTTTCTACCAGTCTGCATTCCCACCAACAGTGCATGAAGGGTTCCTTTTCTCCACATCCTTGCCAGCACTTGTTGTTTGTTGATTTATTGATGGTAGCCGTTTTGACAGATGTGAGGTGATATCTCATTGTAGTTTTAATTTGCATCTCTCTGATGATTAGTGATGTTGAGCATTTTTTTCATGTCTCTTGTCCTCTTTGGAGAAGTGTCTATTCAGGTCCTTTATCCATTTTTTTAAATTGTATCATTTGTTTTTTTATGGTGTTGAGTTGTATAAGTTCTTTCTAAACTTTATATATTAACCCCTTATCAGATGTATCATTAGCAAATATGGTCTCCAATTCAGTGGCTTGTCTTTACATTTTGTTGATGGTTTCCTTTGCTGTGCAAGAACTTTTTAGTTTGATGTAGTCCCATTTGTTTATTTTTTCTTGTTTCCCTTTCCCAAGACGATACATAAAAATATATATATATATATATTGCTATGAGAAATGTCCAAGATTTTAGTGCCTATTTTTTTTTCTAGGATTTTTATGGTTTCAAGTGTAACATTTAAGTCTTTAATCCATTTTGAGTTTATTCTTTTATATGGTGTAAGAAGGTGGTCTAGTTTTGTTTTTTGCATGTATCTGACCAATATTACCAACACCATTTATTGAATAGACTATCTTTTCCCCATTATATGTTTTTGCCTCCTTTGTCAAATATTAATTAACTATAAAGGCTGGGTTTATTTCTGGGCTCTCTATTCTGTTCCATTGAACTATATAACTGTTTTTATGTCATTACCGTGCTGTTTTTATTACTATGGCCTGTGGTTTAGTTTGTTATCAGTAGCATGTTTCCTCCAACTTTGTTCTTTCTCAAGATTGCTATGGCTATTTGGGGTCTTTTGTGGTTCCATACAGATTTTTGGAATATTTGTTCTAGTTCAGTGAAATATGCCCTTGGTATCTTGATAGGAATTGTGTTGAATCTATAGATTGCTTTGGGTAGTATGGATATTTTAATGATGTTAATTCTTCCTATCCATGAACACAGGATATCCTTCCACTTTTTTGTATTTTCCTCTATTTACTTCTTCAATCTCATAATTTTTCAAGTACAGGTTTTTACCTCCTTGGTTAAATTTATTTGTAAGTACCTTATATTTTTTGTTGCAATAGTTAATGGGATTGTTTTCTTAGTTTCTCTTTCTGAGAGTTTATTATTGGTGTATGAAAATAGTTTTCTGGATATTAATTTTGTATCCTGCTATTTTACTGAATTCATTTATTAGATCTAGTAGTTTTTTGGTGGAATCTTTAGGGTTTTTTATGTACAATATCATGCCATCTGCAAATGATGACAGCTTTACTTCTTCCTTTCCAGTTTGGATGCCTTTTATTTCTTCTTGTCTGATCACTGTAGCTGGACTTCAGCATTGTTGAAAGCAGTGGTGAAAGCAAACATCTCTGTCTGTTCCTGATCTTAAGGGAAATGCTTTTAGTTTCGTTGTTGTTAAACTTTGTTTCTGAAGAAAGAATATTGCATCAGTGATGAGTCCTTGATAATTAATGAGACAGAGTCCTTGAGCATTCCAGTAAACTCACTTTAACAGAACAGGTAATGATCCAAAACTAGCTTACATGAACTGCCAAAAATTTTGTAAGATTTTGGCTAACTACTAGAAATAATTTAGTGGGTTAAATATTACTTTTGGATATCTCATATTCACTTTACATTTACAGGGAGTCTCAGATACACAAAAGTGCAGGAAGAAAGAGAACACCCCTTAGAGAACACTGAATCCTATTACCACCAGAGAAACCACAGCCTCAGCACATTTTAATTCAGAACCGGCAGTGTTTGCAGGCCTTGTCATGCTAACACTGAAGAACAGTTATGCAGATCCTTTACTTTGACTTCAATATATAGTCATTTTGAGTCTACTTGGTGAGTAGAATGTTAAAAAAGAAAATAATTGCTAATCAGGGGCACATTACAGAAAACAATTGCACCACGGAATATGGGAATAAAAAACAGTTTATAATCTAAAAGCCCTAGATTTAAAATAAGGCTTCATTTCACACTGGTAGTGTGATTCTGGGCAAGGATATATTAGTGATAATTGAATTTATTAAGAGTTTTTAAGGTAAATTTTATGCTAAGTACTTTACACATATTATCTTATTTGAGTGATTTGACTTGCTAAAATCAGCTTCCTTATTGGCAAGAGAATTTCTGTAAGGACATACATAAGATCATAATTTAGACAGTGCTAAGTATAGACCCTGAAATGTAGTAGGCACTCAATACATCTTAGGTCCTCTTCTTCATTGCATAATTTTCTTATATGTTTTAGTTGTTTTGTGTTCTTAAGCTATGTAGACTTCTGGAGTTTATTTGTAAAATTATTTTGATACAAGAAAAAACAGATTCTTTGCTTTAACAAAGTTCATGAGGGTAATATGCCTTAATGAGTCTTGGAAGACAAAATTATTTCACCTGGAAGCTTCAAATAGGGCCCGTGTCAGAACTGTATTGAATAGAGAGAAACTGGCATGATAGAAAAGAAACACAAAACCCTTCTACTTCTATTCCTTCTGCCTCTATCTAAAATAATCAAATCTTAATTTAATAATCCCTACTATTATCGAACTTGGCATTTATTGTGAGCCTATCAGTCCTTCTCTCCACCACAATGTTCCTCCCTTTTTCTCCTCTCTTCCCTCCTTCCTCTTCCGTCCTTTGAGTTTTGGTTTCAAATACTCCACTGTTAAAAGGTAAATATATTTAGAATGTCTTGTCCTAAACACCTTGGGTGTTAGTAGAATTTTCTGAGGTGACTTTTGAAAGTAGAGAAAAATCAAAACTAACTTCTTACTAGTTATTCCAAGATTTTTTGTTCCAAGATGAAGATAGAATAGCTAAGTAGGTAGAAGCAAATGCATAATCTTTCAAAATGCATATATTTCATTTTCTTTTATAGCTAATCATCTGTAGTCTTAACCTTTGCTAGTCTCATTCATGTGTGATTTTCCTCTTAAGAAATTCATATATTTTGAATCCTATATAATAGAACAAATAATAGTTATATCTAGCCTTCTCGCTTTTGAGAGATTAAAGCGCATAGCCATTAAGGAGGAGTTGGTTAAGACACCACTCAAAGGTGGAGAAAATATTAAAAACTTATGTGATTGTGAATAATAAGAAGAAGGTAATAAACTTACCACATGTGACAAATCTAGCATATTCTATTAGCTTTAAAAAATGGCCCAATACAAGTCCAGGGTTTTTGTAACATTCAGAGAGAATAAATTTTTTTTTTATTTTTCAACTGAAAGCTACCATAATGTAATTTACTCTTTCAGTGGAATAAAACGTAGAAAGGTGTCACCTGCCTTGGCAGTCGATGCTGTCTCCACGCTGTTGCAATGTTGCTTAGCCCCTGAGCAGCCTGCAGTGCCTTCCCCTTTCAGAGCAGAACTAATTCTATTGATTTTGTTCAAAAGTCTGTGTACCCCGAAATGACTCTGGGGACTCAACCACCATGACATCTCCATCTGTTTCCAAAAATCACCTTGGAAGTGGCATATGACGCAGGTATGTCCAACAAGGAATGAGGAAAGACTTGATGGAAGACTTCTTTAAAAAGACGTCCAGGCAGGAAAGGCCCTCTCCTGTTTCCATGTCTTCCTTGCTGCTGGAATTGTGCCATAATTTTCCAACCATTGCAGGAGCCAGGTTGATATGTGAAAGACGGTAAATAGAAAGATACAAAGAACCTGGGTTTTTATTGGTGTCACTGAGCTACTGAATTAAGCGACTTCATCATATGTAAACTTTTGTATTCCTTAATAAACAAATTGACTCACTTATTGCTCAAAGCATCCTGAAACACAAGCTCACTATAGAAACTTGAGCATGCACAGAGAAATCGAAAGGAGAATATTTTTTCACAGCACTATTAATATGTTCTCTATTTACAGATTATATATTTTTATTAAATGTGTATTATTTAGTATATTAATTTTCATTTATTACTTTAAAGTTTTCCTCATGCTATTAAAAAGTTATAAGTAAAATTTTCAAAGCCTGTTGATATATCACAATCTACCCAACCATTTTCCCATTGTTAACTATTAAATTCCTTTTTTATATTTCCATATATAAATAATTTTAGGATAAAAGCTAAGCTGTTGTATAGCTGAATTGTTTTGACAGATAGTGTGTTTCATTCGTTCATTGATCTAAAAATATTGATTGAGTACCTATTATATACTAAATATACTGAAATGCAAAGTGAAAGAAACAATTTTTGTTTATGGGTGTTTAAATGTACTGAAAAAGGAAACCATGGGTACAGTTGCAAAAGAAATTTAGAAGTGTTTTAGTGGACTACACAAAGTCAAATCAAAAGAATGGCTCTAGCTGGCTTGGCTCAGTGGTTAGAGCGTTAGCCTGCAGACTGAAGGGTCCCGGGTTCAATTATGGCCAACGGCAGTCTCATCAATGTGTCTCTCTCACATTGATGTCTTTTTCTCTCTCTCCCTTCCACTCTCTCTGAAAAGCAATGGAAAAAATATCCTCAGGTGAGGATAGAAAAAGAGAATGAATAAGTGAATAACAGCTTTATATTACGAAAATTTACTAGAAAAATTAATTTTGTTAAAAAGAAAATCTAAACTAAAAATTCAAATGAGAACAAAACATACTTTTATTATAACTGCCCATAGTGGTCACTAATAACTGCCCATGTTGTATAGAACATAGTATGATGTTATATATTCTCCATACAATGTAAATATGTAAATTTTGTTTTAGTATCCATAGCTCTTTACTTACCTCAAGTGATTCAAGGCAAGTGAATCAACTTGGGACTCAATGGTAAATTATGATCATCTAAAGCAATAATTATAACTTCCATCCCCAAGAAAAGCTTAAGTCTAATTCGTGCATGACAATACTGTGGTATTTTGGGCCCAGCAATAGGTATGACTTATGACTTCAGCTGACTGAATTAGAAGAGAGGAGAAAAACTGGACTATGTCATAACTGGTAGAGTTTGGTAGTTCACAAAAGTAGGTAAATAAGGGTGCATGTTGTCCCACTTGCTGCGAAGCCATTGTCACGCCATGAGGAAAAACATCGAAAATACAAAACGAGAGCACAAAAGAGGGCAGAGCAAAGAACTGTAGAGAGAAGTGAAATTATATACCATCCCCAGTTGCCTGGAAGACCAGTGGATTTCAATTGTTCTGAAACTTGTAGCTAAAATCAACCTAATAAATTACTCCAAAATGTTTAGGAAAATTAACTAAAATTCAAGTTACCCAAAACATATTGAAAAAACTTTATCTAAGAAAGGCAGTTTAAAGAGAGTTAAGAATCTTTGATGTTAGTCTATGTAGTATCTATGCTACTTACTAGATAGTAATAATAGATTTGTCATTTCACCTGAATTTCATAATCTGCGATTAGAGTGACTTAAGCTACAAAAAAATATTAAGGCCTTTTCTATATCTAAGTATATTGGCCTTTATGATTCAAGGTCTTTTATTAAGTGAAACCAAAGTGTTGTTTTAATATGGTAAGAATATCATTATAATGAAAATAGATGGATATACCTCAGATAAAAACAGAGAAGTAGACGGATAGGTGATCTGATAGACAGATGAATGAGAAGATGGGAAGACAAATGAATCCATGGGCACACTAATGGGCAGTTAGACAGACAGAGACGCAGCATCAAGAACAGATGGACACACAGTAGTTCAAACAGGTAGAACAACACCCTGATTGCTAGAGACAAATATACTAAAGTCAGAAAAATAATGTATGCTGTAGAAGGCAGGCAAGCAGGTCTGAATGGAAGAGGAAGGGATTAAACCAGCCAGACAATATGCTAAGCTCTTTACCAATACTTTCTATGTATGTATGTATGCATGTGCTTTAGTGAAAACAATGTGGTGATATATATTTTCACTTATTTTATACATATGGGACTAAAGCCTAAGTAGCTGGTGCACCTTCACACCGTCAGCAGCGCTGGGGCAGAGCAGACACAGGCACTGAAGCCTCGCCGCCTCCAAAGCCACCGGGCTCTGCGGCCCACCAGGCATCGCAACACTGCAAGGCCACCCCATGGAGCTATCTCAGCAGAATGACAGCGGAAACAGCGAAAACCCAAATCGCTCGCAGCAAATACTGTGAAAACATGTAAACTAGTTTGGGAAAATTCTATTTAAGTAATAAAATAAACAAGCGCGTACAGCTCTGATAACGATGTAAGTTAAGTGAGGAAACGAAGCAACGGAGAGTAAAACTGTTTTGCTTTTTGAAATGGGATGATTCCATTAACACATTATACTTTTTTTTAAATTAAGGTTTCATTATGTTTTAGACCAATGAGAGGAGTAACAAATTTAGATATATGCCATGTCTACCATAATATTAAATTACTCTTGGCTAATATGGTCCATACTGTTATGGCAAATATATATTAGATTAATCAGTGTAAGCTAATTATGGTGAGTAACATGTTCAGTAATATATTGTGAAAAAATGCACAGTAGCTAAGCTAAAATGTAATTGGGAGAAATATTTCCTTTAGCTCCTGTGATTTACACCTACAAGTCAAAGGATACTGCCAAGGTTCATATCACCAGTTACTCATCAGTTGTAGATTAATAATTGGATTAGCAGTGGTTTAGTTAGGAGCCCGTCACCATAGAAAAGCTCTTGCTATGAAATACACAGGGCCAGAGTTTTCATTACAGAGACATAAAATCTAATCTGCAGACCCCTTGCCCTTTGCTGTTTGAAAACAGAATAAAGTGCAGAGCTTATTATTCATATTATTGTTACACTAAGAAGTATTCTAAAAACACATGTTGAGAAGTTATGAGAAATTATACATGTAGCTCTGACCAAAAACCTAAAAAGGATGTGCGTAGTGAACTATCTCCAATAACTTTTACCGGAGATTCTCAATGTTTTCCTAACTCAGCATACAGAACAGATTGCTCATAAATGTGATTTATTGCATGGATATATCCATATTTTTATATTCTTCCCAGTACTAGAAAAGGACTGGGGTAGATTGTGCAATAAGGGGAAAAGTAACCAGAAACTAACACTGAAGTTCTGTTGCTCATTTCTTTTGTTTTAATTGCTACATTAATTAACCATTTCCCAGTAATGATCACCGGGTCTAGATGGTGGTGTGGACAACACAGGATGTTTTTGTACAACTTCTGGCCTGCTAGCTGTGGTTCTGTCATTTTCTTTCCTATTCAAAACAAAATACAATAAGCATATCAGGATGTGAATAGTGGGAGTGACATCATTACAAGAATAACTTTGGATCCACTTTCATTTATAAAACTGTAGACTTTGCAAACTTTAGTTCCTTAACCAAGACACTGTATTTGCTCCTGTTTTCCTCTCTCCATGTCTGCTCTTTCTCAGTTTCCTTTGTGAATTTTTCTTGTCTTCTCTCTCCCCATCTCTTATTGGTGTGTCTCAAGACAGTCTTTGAACAGCTTTTCTTAGCTATCCGCACTTAATGCCTCATCCGTATGTCATTCTCATCTGCTCTACGGCTCTAGATTCTGTCTGCATGCCAATGACTCTGTAATATCTCTCTCTAGCCCAGACCTCTCCCCTCAACCTCAGATTTGAATATTCAGCATCCTAACCTCTCTCTCCATCTGGACGTCCAATTGCCATCTCAGACTTAACCTGTCCAAGACTGAGCTACTGATCTTCCGTGTACCTCCCTACACATAGCACCTGCCAAAAGTGTTTTTCTGGTCTCCCCATTGCTCAGGTCTAAATTGCTGGTATCATTTTCATTTCTTTCTCAATTCCCATTCTCTTTTACATTAGATCGTAAATCCTGTAATCTACACCATCAAACTACGTCCAGAATCTAACCACTTATCACCTATCGAGTGCTACTCCTTTGTCCAAGCCACCATTCTTTTCCAGGATTATTGCAATGGCCTGACTTTCACACTTGCTCCCTTCCCGTCTACTGTCAACAAAGCAAGCAGAGTGAGCCCTTTAAAATGAAAGTCAGATCAGGACACTCCTTTGTTCAAAAAGCTCCAAAGGCTTCCCATAGCGTTCACAGTAAAACTCAAGGCCTCCTGATGGCTCACCAGGCTCCACATACTCCAGTCCGGTCACCACTCTGACACATACGCTACTGGCTCCAGTTACAGCAGGCCTGTTCCTTTTCCTCCAACACCCTGGGGCTCTCCCTCCGCGGTTTGGCACGCTCTCTGCCTGGAATGCTTTTCTTCCAGGTATTTACAAGACCAGGTCCCCGCACTGTATTCAGATTTTTACTCAACTGTCCCCTTCAAATTGGAGCCTTCCCTGACACCCTAAAACAAAATGCAACACCCATCCACCCTAGCCCCGTTTTCCCCTCATTTTATCCTTAATATTTATTACCATCTAATGTATTGTACATTATATGTATCTTGTTTACATTGTCTATCTCTTCACAGTAGAAAATGGACTCCAGGAAGGAAATCATAGCTTTCTGTTTTGATCACTGCTATCTCCAGCATTTAAAAAACACCTGGCATATGATAAGAGCTCATGATTTGTCAAATTGAAAAAAAATGATAACTAATGATTTTTGGCCTGTCTCACAACTGTTGATAGAAACCATAGTTCTAGACGGATGGTCTAGACATGAGTAAAGCAGATCAGAGTTGTGAGGACCGGATTCAGTTCAAAATGTTATGACTTATCTCAATATCTCCCTCATTGCCAAGGCATAGCTGGCGAAATAGGCAATAATTAAAGAATGATTTTTGTTTGCTTTTGTGTTTCTCTATCTAGTCAGAGCAAAATATAGAGTTATATAGCAAAAAAATCCCATATGCCTCTTTGTAAAAAATTCTCTGCCCTCAACCCTTGCTTCTGGCAATCACTGATCCGATACCCATTCCTGCAGTTTTGCCTTTTCTGGAATATTGTATAAATGGAATCATGCAGTATGTACCTTTTTTGTTATGGCTTCTTTCACTAAGCAGGATGTTTTTTTAGATTCATACTATTGTACAAAATTTCTACAGTTGTTTGTTTTTTGTTTTTGCATATGAATGCCCCAACCATTTATTAAAAGGGCCTTTTATCTACGTTTAATTACCTTGGTACTCCATACAGGATAAACACTCCCAGAAAATTAAGATAGCTCTCTCTCTCTTTTTCTCTCCTCTCACATCTTATTTATTTAAAATTAGTATTCTGTAGTAGTGGAAAGAAGCTATGTCTTCTTTAAAACCTTACTTAGGGCTAACTGTGCATCTATAAATTATAACAACTTTCCCTTTAAGTCTTACTAATATACTTATTTAAACAGTTTCATATGCTACAATAGTTGTTTGAAAATGATTAATTATTCTCTAGATTGAGGTTCCATTGTACCTCTATAATTGGTAGTAATAACAGTAACTACCACATAACCAGTTACAACGTCTATCACATCATAATAAACAAATAATTTGTTCAATTGCTAAACACTGTCAAAAGATATGCATTTTTTATTGGAAAAAGTATGAAGATAGGCAAAATAAAAACACAATGATAGATATCGAAATATAATTTACAAAATCTTCTGTTATTCAATTCTTCCTAATAGAAAAGTTGAAGGGGTTAAGACAATGGCTAAGTGTACAAGAAAAAGGATCATGCTTTAAGGAGAGCTGAGAGGTCCTTTGAAAAAGTATGTTTGGGCTACACAGAATCTCTAAGTCTCAGAGCACCTAGTAATGCCTGTGAGTGATCGTGGCAATAATGGGCAAATGAGAGCATAAACTATGGCTGATATACTTTATCATCCATGGTACCTACTAGAGTTCTTTCGTGTGGTAAGTATTCATTGAATCTTTGCTAAAAATATGAATGAATGAAGAGGAGTGTGATATAATGGCAGAGTGGGCTTTATACAATTAAAATTATTAAATATCAATTTGCATGAATCTTGTGTTATAGGCTAAAAATTCCTGCACACGATACAGATTATTGTACTATAAGACAATTCAAATCAATCTGAACAATAAAGATCAGTAATAGACTTGTTAACCCAAACTATTGGTAAGGCAGTAAGTCCAGATATTTTGTGTGTCTTTCTTGAAACAGAAATTTCCTACAATGCTGGTAGTTTTGCGAAGAAGTGGGATTAAATGTTCCACCACTAGTAGGCAATATTTTAGAGGATACAATTTCCCAAATGTGTCCACACTCGCAAGAGACCATCGGAAGTCATTTCTGGGGAAATATTTACCTGTAGTGAGAAGCCAAATCTCAGGGAGGCAAAAAGGCACTGAACATTTGCTGTTTCCCCTGACGGAGTTGGAGGCTCCTCCAGAAAGAGTTAATTCTGGTGATTGAAACCAACTCACAGGGGTCACTGTGAGTTTTTTGGTAGTTCCTTGGCTGGTAGGTACCAGAATAGCTCATCAAAAGTATCCACTTAGGTTACCTTAGGGAAGGGCCAGTGGGAACAGGGACATTTGGGGGGCTTAAGCAATGGTTATTTACCAACAAAAATGAAAGTATTTCAATATTTTGAACAACCAGTATAATTTTATCATAACGAAGATCAGCCCTGTTTACTGGTTTGTATAGTTATATACATTTGGTAAATGTTGAGTTAAACAGAGTTAGAAAGATATTTTACTGTGGGAATTCTCAGAACCTGAATTGGTGGTGCAGAATGTGAATCTTTAAGAAAGAACTGTTATATCTAGTTTTTTTCTAACTTACTTGACGTGGAACCTTTTTTCTATAGAGTATATCTTGGGATTATTGTTCTTTGAAGCTGCCTTAATAAGTTCTGAAGCAGACCTATGAATTAGGGTAATTAATGTTATAACCACCTTAAAATCTCAGTGACCTAACACAAAGATTTGTTTCTACCTTAAATCACAGTCCAAGGTAGGATTGGGTTGCTCTGCTGGGTAGCTTTCTTTTACAACCTCAGGAGAGGCCCTCAGCAAGAACCACCCAATCGCCACTTCCAGATTCCTTACCTACAAAGAATGTAAATAATATATGTTTATTTTTTAAACCATTCGGTTTTGGAGTAATTTTTATGCAGCAGTAGATGACAAAATAGAGAAACTTTAGAGACCAGTCATGAAAGAAGCAATCCCTTTAACCCACATTCCATTAACCAAAGTTCAGTCACATGGATTCGACCAACTGCAAAGGTGAAAGCTCAGGACTATTTTGTCCCCTGGAAGAAGAAGAGGTTGATGAACATAGAGTTATCTTCCAATGCGGTCTGCTAACAAATTGTCATTCACATGTAGTAGAATCTGATTAGTTGTCTCAACTTAAATAGAAGGTTGAGAAGAGTGTGTGGAATGGGAAGAAGCCAGTACAAAGCACCAGAGTCCAAGATCTTAAAAGTGATTCCACCAGAGCTGGAATACAAGTATTATCTCAATTTTTAACCAATCCACCTTTGCGAGAGATGGAAAAGGCCCCATTAAAAAAGGATTATTTTCATCAAAGCTTAAACACTCTTGGAAGTCCCATTGATATACCCACAGGTTTGTAGGCAGAACGACTTTGGTTCCTGTCTTCAGTTTTCTGTGTTATCCTTGCTCTTGGGCAGGTTACTGAATCATCTGTATCCTTCATTTCTTAGATGAGGAAACACACGGGCTTATCTCAAGAGATCGTTAGGAATGTTAGGTGATACTGTAGATGTAGCATTTGTTACAATGACTGGCACCTTTTAAGCACTCAGCAAATGCTAATTATGATCTTATTAAAACCATAAAAACAATAGTATTGGTGAAGATAATAGGTAGTGGTAGAGACATGAACCACAAGAAGTGATAGAGACATGAGGGAGTCAGAGGAATTAATCTTTTTTCTGAGAAGCATTAAATCATTTTATTAGATGCCCCAACCATATATCATTTATTCAAGAAATAATGTAGCTACTATGTAACTAGAAATATACAGGGCCAGGGGCTGGGGCTTTTCAGTTCTTTTAGTTGGGGTGCTTAGAGGCAACCCTAGAGAAAAGATATGACAATGGACAGTGGTTATCAAAGTGAGTTGTGGTCAAGGTGAAATAAAAGCTATTTGGAGGACTATATGAGGACTGTTTGGAAGATTTCTATGGTACAGTGGTTTCAGATAAGACACCCCCAAAGACACAAGATCTAAGCCATAGATTGCAGGTGGAATACGCATTCTCTAGACTAAGAATTTGTCAGAAAGTGTTAGTGGTAGAGTTGGAAGTCTTTCAGACAAAGGGAACATCAGCGATAATGGGCTGTGAAGATGAACTTCCAAGGACAATATAACCAAGGAATTTAGAATAACAACAAAAGGTACCTTAACTGATAAATTATGGGACCAAAAGTAATTTGGGATGAAAGTCAAAAGAGGAGGAGATTGCTGGATAGAGAAAAGGTTGATGATTTCAGGAGGAAGTGAAAAGAAAGATGGAGTTAGAATACATGATAGATTGACTAGAAAGCTAGGAAGTCATGCTCAAAAAATATGATGTGTAAATCAATTATTTCATGGTGATGACAGGTCTAAGGCATGATGAAGTGGATGTCTAGAACAGAAAGGTGAAAGGTGTCACTGGACATGAGATGTTCAAGAAGCTGAGGCCAACTGAACATTTCAGTCATCCAGTCTCATGGCAGGACTTGAAACTGAGAAACATGCTGTGAGTCCGTTGCCAGAATAGTAATGGATAGCATTGAAAAAGACAGGGTAGAAAGTGATGGTGCCAATATTTTTTGTTTGAGAACAGAGGTTGTTCTTTCCAGTTTGTTTTGCTTTGTTTTTTACAAGAGAGTAATCATTTTAAAATAACTCTTTGGAGCAATGAATATGAATCACCTTCTGACCCTGAGGTATGTAGGATGTAGAAACATGAGCAGCCTTCACCAGTGTCCTAAATGTGTCCCTTAAGCCCTTGATAGTAAACAGAAAATAATTTAAAGTCAATTCCTAAACTAGTTACCACCAGAAAAAAAATTTGTCTCAATAAAGAATTTCACCTTTAAATAATATAGTGAAGAATCTTTAAAGATGGGGCAAATACTTTATAAACTGTAAGTTTAAAATTATGTGTGTGCATATGTAATATATATAATAGTTATAATATACACACGTATATTGTCCAAATACAGTTAATGTTATTTGAAGAAGAAATAATTTTTTGAAAGGAGTCTGCTGTTTATGTGTCCCACTCCACTTTTTAAACTCAATCATTTTAGAAACAAAAGTGGCTCAAAATTTGTCAGCTCTTTTCAAGGAAATAGATTAAAAAGTGGGTCTGGTCATAAACATTTATGTGTGTGTGCGTGTGTGTGTTTGAGCATAAAACGAATATGCAGAGGCTTGTAAAACAGCTGTGAGGATTTCAGTTTTATAAAAGAAATGTAAAACATTGTATATAACTGTCTCACTATCTCCATACCTACATTGATCCCTGCATCCTCAATAACATTCTCTCCAAGGTTTTAATGATATGTATGTGCCTGCACATCTCAAAACCTAAACCCACTGAAATAAAAGTGTTCTCTAAAGAAAGCAATTATACATTTCAGACTTAATGCCTTGTGCATTTTAATAATATTGAATTCTTTATGAAGCTACTCTTCAGGGGATAAACTGTTTGCAAAGAGAAGAAAGGTGAATTCCCCGCTAATAACATCATGTAAAGTACGTTGCTGCCCCCTTCTCCAGAGCTGCTGGGTGGCTAAACTATTTTAAAGATCACCGTCAGTAAACAACCATTATCTCTTCAAACTGACACGGGAAGGACACCTGGGTGGGGGGTAGAAACCAGTTAGCAAAATAAATAAGTCTTTAGGTCAAAAGAAGGTTGTTGAGATTAGGAGAAGCTCATTTATTACAGAGTAAG
Organism: Miniopterus schreibersii; assembly: GCF_964146895.1. Lineage (NCBI taxonomy): Eukaryota > Metazoa > Chordata > Mammalia > Chiroptera > Miniopteridae > Miniopterus > Miniopterus schreibersii. Next base: position 59,998,371 of record NC_138106.1, on the reverse strand, counting down.
AAGGTGACGAGTGAGTTGGGAGGAGACAAACTCAGATGTGGAGCTGAGTTGGTTCTTATTTTCCTGGACAGACATGATGTGACCCTAAGCGACTTGCCCATCAGAGAGCTTCAGCCTCATGTGCAGCACAGTGGATCGCGTCCGAGACCATCACCTTGCAGATGACTCACTCTCAGCAGGGACACCTGAGGGGACAGGGTGGGACCCAGGCTGCCCCAGGGCTGCGTGACCCAGCTCGCCAGGGCTCACACTGAAGTCAGAGGACTGTGCTGTGCCTGCCCCTTCGCTCTTTCCTCCTCGAGAATGGTAAGGACTGACATGTTCAGGCAGATTACCAGGAGATCCAGGAAAACGGCTTGCCTTTCTAAATCCTCTGACTATAAGCTTCCGGGAGACAGGAAATGGATTTTTTTAAAAACCTGTGATGGAAAAACAATTATGGACCAAGCAGATTGTACAGTGGACCTGCTTGCTATTGCTTCGACTATCTCGGTCACACTTAACTCATGTATCCTCGATGCTTTTATTTATTATTTTTTAAAAATATGCTTTTATTGATTTTTTTCAGACAGAGAGGAAGGGAGAGGGAGAGAGAGATAGAAACATCAATGATGGGAGGGAGTCATTGACCGGCCGCCTCCTGCACGCCCCCGACTGGGGATCCAGCCTGCAGCCCAGGCACGTGCCCTGACCAGGAATCAACTGAGATCTGGATCCCAGGTCAATGCTCAACCACTGAGCCATGCTGGCTGGGCTCCTCAATGCTTTTATTTGGCAGCTTCCTTTACTTCAACTCTTCACATCAAATATTGGAGACTCTTTCATTTTTTCCCCTTTGTTTCTACCTCTGTTGTTTACTTTTCCCTGTGCCTCAAAGCATCTGGGGCCTGGATGGTACAGGTAACCTGCGTTTCTGCTGTTTTATTGTAAACTCCGTTCCTGAGGGTGTCTTAGGCTCTCACTGCCTTTGTTTTTTTGTGGGTTCCCCCCCCAATCCTTTTTATCTTGCCTCATTATGTCTAAATAAGCATACTCTGTTTACGAGTGCTTGTGCCTGAGAATGTCTTTCCAATAGTTACAAACCTGTTTCATCATGCAACAGCAAAAATAAGAGTTAAAAGGAAAAGAGTGTGTTCTAACATATAGGATCTAAACCAGCCATCTTCCTATTTTACAAACTTTATTTCTGTCCTTTGTTTTAACAGGTGATGGAGTTTGAACCCAGGACAACTGGACAGGGACCTTTAGCTGGCATGGGACAAAGATTAGTCACTTTTCTTCTTTCTCCTCGTAGGTTCTGCAGAGAATATTTTTAACCTTTCTCTCTCAGAACTCAGACTTTTGAACAGTTATTTTCCACTCCATTCCTGCCCATTCAAAGTTGAAAAGCTGCTGGCAAAACACTGAATTTTTAAAAGCCCTGGGACCGAGTTGAGTAAATCACCAGTGCCCTCTAGTGTTCGGAATAAGCAACACCTTGGAAAACAACAGTTTCAGCTTCAGTGGCTTTGCTAAGGCCGGAGCCAGTCTTTTTTGTTAGGAAGAGATGTGGTTTGTTTCCACTATGTTTGGTAACCAAAGAGTTGCTGCTTTTCCCATAAATTCTCTGGAAACAGAAATGCTGCATTTTTCAGGTCAGGCAATATTTATTTCATAGTTTTCTCTAAAAGCACAATGAAATACAATTATATCATTCTTGGACTGAGAATAGAATTTTTTTTAAATAAAAGAAACAATTTCAGCAAGGTTTTTTTTTCTATATTTAAGGAATGGCAATACCAAGAAATTAATACAGACTCATGATCTAAGTCTAAAATTTAGTGTCTGTGTGTGTTTGAAATTTGTTTCTAAGTAAATATGAATATTTTTACAAGTAATAAGATAATTAATTCAATCTCTACAAATCTGTAAAGGAAAAGACAAGTTATTCTTTTTGTCCTGGAGGGCAAATAAATAAGACATTTTAAAGAAATTCCATAGGAGAAACCATCTGTTTGAAATCACTCTACTTATACAACCTGGTAATTCTTGGTCTCAGGGGAGGCAGATAAAGGGTTGGGATCTTTTCAAAGGTGGTACATATTCCCAGAGGTCCCTAGAAGCTGGAAGCATGGAGGGTCCCTCCTCCCTGAGATGCAGCCACAGGCCCTTCTCTCCTGCGGCGGCCCCAGCTCCGAGCCCAGAGGGGCTGCGCGGAGTGTGCGAGAGTCTGAACCGCTCCTGGACCACTGAAGTGAGAGCAGTGGTCCTCGGGGTGCTGTGTACCACAGGCAGCAATAAGACTGGTTAAATATCAGGAGAAGCATGGCTGATAAACTCATAGGAAAACACTGAAATGCGTTTAGTTTGGCCAGAGAGAGATGATAATGGTCAGCAAATATGTGATCTCCAAAGAAATTGCTTTAAATGGTAGAAATAAAGGACAGGGGAAAATTGAACTGGTAAGGGTGGAGTGACATTGAAAATATTCTCCAACCTTGAAATGTAGGCAATTGTGAAAGTACTTCCAAGGAAAAAGGGAAGTTTAAATTCCAGGATCTAAATGCCAGGTCAGATAGAAGCAAGAACAGTCATATTTGGAAACCCTAGAGTCTGAACCATGGACTGATCTCTCCTAACAGCTAAATTAAGCTAGAGATCCCACTTACATTTTTTTTTTTACATAAAGCTTTCCCTCTGCACTGAGAGTTCTCCCTACTGTTTTTTCTCTTTCCACCACCTCTTTCTCCATACATGTTAATCCTGTGAAAAACTTTCTTGCCCACACGATTCATTCCCTATACACGTATTTTCCACAGAAGCTTTTCTTCTTACCCTGTGCCAGTGGTCACCTAGGACAATATTTTAATGTCCTCAGAGGACAGTGTATATAACCTATATATACTGACAGTAGCCTGTTGCAATGAACTGAATGTTTGTGTCACACACCCCCCCCCAATTCATATGTCAGAACTTTAATCTCAGTGTGACAATATTTGCAGGTGGGATGCTGGGCAGGAATTGGGTCATGAGAGTGAAGCTTTCATGGTGGGTTAGTTCCCTGATAAGAAGGGACCCGACGGCAAGGAGCTCTTTCTGCCATGTGAGGGTACAGCAGGATGGCTCTCAGGAAACCAGAAAGAGGACAGTCACCGAGAGCCCATCGTGCTGGCACTCTGGTCTCAGACTGACAGCCTCTAGAACTGTGAGAAACAGATGCTTGTCGTCGAAGCCGCCCAGCCTGTGGCAATCTGTCATGGCTTGAGCTAAGAGGCCTGTGGAGCAAAACTGCTTAGGTTTGAATAGTCCTATAAAATCAGGCAAATCACTCCCTGTGCTTCGGGATGTAAAAAGGGGAAAATTATAAGACCAGGTGCACGGATCAAGTGAGTAAACATATAGCTCCTTAGAATAAAGTCTGGCAAAAAGAACCACCACAGTTAAAATGTGAATGATTTTTAAAACTTTTTATTACAATAATAACATACTTTACATCGTGACTGTGTGTGTATATATAGCTACATATGCATACATATTATCATTAAATAAAAATTCCATCATATAATAATTGTGATGTGCAATGCATCCTATTTTATTCTTCTATATATATTGAAAAAATTCTGATCATGACCCACTAAATGATCTTTGTCTCATTGTCATTTCTTGACCCAGGATTTGAAAATCAGGTCTTAGGATGTAAATCTTAGGCTAGAAAGCTTTCTGGGTTGGAAGGGGGCAGTAGGGTGAACAGGTCTCATACTCAGAATTTCTGACAAATCTCACGGCTCTGGGATTTCTTTTCAACATTGCAAGCCTGCTACCCAGCACTGCCTTTTCTTGTGAACACAGACTTTTTTTAACTAAAGATGGTAACAACTACTACTGCAATAGCAGCACCAGTAAAATTGTCACCTTGCCAGATTTTAATCAAATGACAAAAGTTTCTAGTATCCTATGAAAGATTATGTTGGAAGAAATAAGAGGGGGCTCCAGGGTCTCAGCAACGCTAAGCAGATTTATGCAAGTTAAGAGCCTTTAGTGGATGCTGAGTAGGTAGGTAGTAACTTATTTCCTGTCTTCCCTCCAAAAACATACACTAACCAACCGAGCTTAAGATCTCCATGATTTCTTAATCCCTTTCAGCTGTGTATGGTGTCAGATGGGTACTAGACTTATTGGGGTGATCACCGTGTGAAGTATATAAATGTCTAATCACTATGTTGTACACCTGAAATTAATATAATATCCTGTGTCATCTGTAATTGAAAAATAAATTTTAAAAAATATTTGTAAAAGGATCTCCATGATTCTATGTGTGTGTCTATATGATATTAGAATGTATAACACAAGAAGAATAAATATTGCTTAATAATATATATATATTTAAGTATATGTTTATATTTGTGGGTAATATAAAATTTATTTCTTACATGGATCATCATCAAATAATTTTTAAAAATACTGTTTCATATGATGTGACAATTCTATGGGTGGATTCCAAGAGGGCCACTTAAGGGTTCACTTCAGTTAGTAACTAAACTGTGTCTTTCCTTTCTCACTGATTTCTCTTGTTCTTCCAAAATTCATAAAAACATAAAGATTAAGCAATAATATTCTCAAACAGTGGAGGTGTGCCTGCAACCAAACAAGGAAGAGTCGACGCAATAACAATAATTAAGAATAAACATTAGTCCTGGTGAATGGAGCCCGTGGGTGCCCTGCAGAAGTTCGTGGGACAGATGTGGGTGTCCTGGATTCAGAGCGGGGTCTGCTCCTAGAGAAGTGGTCCTCTGAAAAAGCTGAGGTCCAGTTGCAACCCTGGAAATGTGTCCCGCTCTCACAGACTCAGCCTCAGGTCCACAAAACTCCAGACAAGCCCTGGCCGGGTAGCTCAGTTGGTTAGAGCATCGTCCCAATACACCAAGGTTGTGGGTTCGAATCAACCAATGAATGCATAAATAAGTGGAACAACAAAATTGATGTTTCTCCGCTCCCTTCTCTCTCTCAAATCAATCAATTTTTTAAAATTTATTTTTAAAAAGGGAGTAAGAGACAACTCATATATGAACAAGAGTTAACTACAAAACGTGCTCTTCCATAGCTCTCTATTTTCATTACCCCCTGCACTAAAGACACAAAAGATCATTTAATTCCATAAATGCAACTCTCTGCTGACAGTACATCTCAATGACTATCATTTTCCAATCAGAACGGAGCAATTTTCTGCCTTTTCCTGGAAAGTGTTACATGTCTCTTTGTCCAGTATTGCAGACTCCAAGGCCTGTGATTTAAACATGTGAATCCAGATGCTCTTAAAGGTCTGTCAAGTATACTAATTACTACTGTGCTCTTCAAACATTCTCCTGCAAGTGACTGCAAGTGTCACTGCTATATTCTTCATCAAATAGCAAAAAAAGTGGGGTGCTTCATCTTCTAACAAGGTCATATAACAATGACTCTAATAAGCAGCTAACCTGCAATCCGTGATGTGTAGGGATTGTTCAAAATCTAATCTAGGCATGGAATCATGTCTCAATAATAAATGTCTGAGTTCACTCAGTTCAAGCAGGTGCTGGTGAATTAGCAGCATATGCTGGAATGGTGGATAGATTGTGCCAGTAACAAGTAACAGTTACCAAATCTCAGTGGCTTCACACACCACAAGTTTATGTCTTGCTCACACAGCATGCTCGGGTTGGTAGGGGTCTCTGCTCACCATAGTTGTTTCCAGATCTGAGTTAACAGGCTCTATCTCCACACACACTTCCAAAATCACCAACCACAGCCAGGGGAAGAAAACAGATAAAAATGTTTAATGGGCATAGACCTAGTCACTCCTGCTCATGTTTATTGGCCAGAGTAAGTCACAGTGCAGATCTCACTTCAGGGAGATGAGAAAATGCAAAACTACCAGAGTTTAGGACAATGAGAACCACTGAGTGAACAACCCCGATGACTACCGTATTCCTCATCTTTCACATTTATTTGATGACCAACACCTGCTCATTGACAACTCATTCTAGTTTCTATTTTCCACTCACTTGTTGACTTAATCTATAATCTCATTACCCTCCAAGTGGATTATAGAAAGGCCTTTAAGTTCAGCCCAGTAACCCATATTTTATAATCCAGCCATACTGAATTACTTATGGATGAGCATATTTTTATGCCTTTATGTTTCTTCTCACATTTCTCCCTGTTTTTTTCTCTCCCTGAAAACATTCCACTCAGCCTTCCATAGCCACCTCAAATTTTATATCCTTTATAAAGGCTTCTCAGAAAGCCCATGCACTCTCTAGACATGCTATATTTGGTAACACTGTGGTACTTTTCACTATTTGTATTTTTATTACAAGAACTTATATCTCCTTTGCTGCAGTTATTAATATGCAGTCATGTTATGTTTACAAGAAGGTAAGCTCCCTGAAAGTAGGGATCAGCCTTCCAGAAGAACCGTGACCATGCATGTCATTCCACATTTCTGTGCCTCTACCCCCATCTTCCCTGTCTTCGTGTCCCTGGTGGCTAGAATACTGTCAGAACTCAATAAAATCAAAATTAATCTATTAACTTCTACCAAGAAATATAACTGTCAGGCATTTCTGATGTTTAGTCCAGATTAGAAGGAAAAGCTATTAAAACTCATTATAGACATGGAAATACAGGCACACACACAAAGAGGCCTGCACGGTGTTCTGGCAGATTACCAGTAAGCCACGGAGGCTGTTCGATGCTCTCTTTGCTGAGCTGACTAGAATGCATGTATTAATCTGTGATTATTTGCATGGTGTAGGACAGATACTCAGAGCTCTGTTCATTTCTAAAACTCTTCTAGAATGTGCTTCTCTTAATACATGTCATTGCAAAATTCTTATCACTCCGTTCTCCACCTTTATAACTTGATCCATTTCCCAAGGCTGCAGCTTTTGTTTATATTCTACTTAGGGGGGCTACTTGCTTCCTGATAATTAAAAGGAAAGCATCTCAGTCTTACCCCTACCTCCAGACTAGCAACTGTAGGAATTTATTGTGAGAGAGCAGAACCAGAAACCTTGCCCTCTCTGGTCATGAGTGGGTTTATTTCCTGCAGTGAGGGTTAACACCTTGGTAGCTAGATTCAAGAATTCCCAAGGTTGTGTGTGCAGCAAGATGGAAGGTGAATGTGTATCTACTCACTTTCTGTGTTCTGTGCTTTTAATCACTTGTTATTTGCTTTAGCACCATGAGACCACAAACATAGTCTGTGTTTTGTACAGCATTCACTTGTCTGGAGGTCCTACATACTTGTGGTATAAGGCATTTGAATATTAAGTTAAAGCCAGAAAAACAAAACACAATAGTTCATTCATATGTCCAACTAATTATAGTTACTTTACTTACATGTATATGAGCTGAGATATTCATTCAGCTCATACACATTTGAGAATTTCCACTGTACAAGAATTTAGCTTCTTATCTGTACTGACAAATTTCAATTTAAAGTCTTACCATTAAGGAAAACTGTCAATGATATAATAATCATAAGAAGACCTCCTCGTCTTCGCTTATATTCTTAGTTTCAAAACACAGATTTTCAGCAAACCAACTAAAATTTCACTAGAGGTGACTTGTTTTTATCCTGCCATTGAGTGAGATAAATTGAGTTCCCTGTAGCTCTGTGTGGGTGTCTTTGAAATAAGATCGTAAACAATAAGCCCAGATCCACACTAGAAGAAAACAAAAGATTTTTTATGACTTCTAATAGGAGGAAGTTTTTGTCTCCCTTTTTTTGCTCTCACTAAAGCTTATCCTGTCCACTCAACGGTTGTACTGTGATGAGCTCAGCTTCTTAGTGTTGGTTCCCTTCCTCCTCACAACCCTGCGGGGAAATTCTCCAAAGAAGTTGGAAACATCTGAAGCTTCCCCAACAGACTGGCCATTCTGTGCTGTCAGATCTAATTTTGTAGGAACCCTGAAGGTTCATTCCCCTATACGGATGAGAGAATAAGTTTGGCGTACTAGGGGAGATTAACAATATATCGGTTGTCATTATCTTTTCAGCAGCTTCTTCCTTCCTAATAGAACCTAAATTTCTCACGTTTGCTCTTCCTCCGTGTGCCTCGTGGAGGCTGATCTTGCCACAGGCGTATCAGGACTGGTTTTGGAGAGAGGGGAGCATGTGGTCATGATGCCAGGTCTTCACAGGGCCCCTGGGAAAGGTTTCCTTGCTCTTAAGGAAACATCACTGCCTTGGCCGGGCGGCTCGGTTGGTTGAGAGTCAGCCTGTGCGGAAGGTCACCAGTTTGATTCCCAGTCAGGGCACATGCTCAGGTTTTGGGTTCAATCCCCAGTTGGGGTGAGTGTGGGGGGCAACCAATTGATGTTTCAATATTTCTCTCTCACATTGGTATCTCCCTCTCTCTCTCTCCTTCCCTCTCTCTCTAAAATCAATGAAAACATCTTTTTTAAAAAGCACTGAAATAAAGGATTTCTTTTCTGCTTCCTGATGTGATCCAGGAGCTTCTGCAGCAACCTACATGTAGGAAATGAGGCCTGGAAGATGGGAGGAATCAGGGAATCATGTCCTTGAGGATATTATTGAATTGTGATCCTATTGCACCTGGAGCCTGCTCTCTTTATATTCTGCCTTCCAGCTATGAGGGGGGAATAATCCCTTACTCATTAAGGTATTTTAAATCAGATTCAGGGACCATTTATTCCCATCTCAGTGACTCTGCCCTTACTTCTGGCTGTAGCTCATCGTACAGAGAACCCGTGACAAAGCCATCTCCTCCCCCCATTGGTTATATTTAAGAGATTGCCAGAAATAATACAGGAAGCTCAGTTAAATGTGAATTTCTGATAAACGAATAAAAATTTTAAGATAATTATGTCTCATGCAATGTTAGGGACATGTTAATACAAAAAAAGATCCATCATTTATCTAAATACAAATTTAACTGGGTACCCTATATTTTTATTTGTTTGATCTGCAACCCCAGTTCTATTAGAACAATATTAGGAAAAATAACTTAAAAAGGTGTTTCTCAGTAGAACAGTGGGAGGTAGCAAAAAATAGAGGATCTATGACTTGATTAACAGGTATCTGATCTGATTTACAAGGCATTTGAGCATGAAGAAAGAAATCTAACTCAAACTTTCATTCATAATATAGATAATATAGTCATTAATTCATATGTGCAGAAAACCTAATACATTATGACCAGATGTGTTTTCATGGAAATAAGCTAAAAGAAGGGAAGTTTTTTCAACACCAATCCTGCATTAATTTCAGTCTTTAAAAGTATACTTATAAAAGACATTGCTATTAAACTAACTCTTATTTTATTTCCAACCCAGGCTCATGTCTGTTCAGATAGACCCCTGGATTTAAGGTCTCCAGATATTGGCGTTTAGTCTCTGCATTCACTGGAAAGGATTTGTAAGTTTCTAATGAAAAAAAGATTAGGGAAAGAGTTAATTAATTTGCTTTATGGTAAAAGTCCACTGGAAGGTGATCATAAAGTTTTGGGTCTGAGGCCCAGGAAGTAAGAATAAGAAACTAGAAAACCTGGTGTATATTCTCTTATTTTTGCAAAAGTGTTGTCAGATTTCAAGCAGCATTCTTCACCTCTAATTCCAAATGTCTAAAATGGGGACTTGACTTGTTTACCATATAGAAATTTTTGTAAGTTTAAAAGCTCTTCACAAATGATGGATCCCAGTAAAATGATAAGATAGCATTATGAGGGCAGCGCTACGATTAAAATAGATTAAATAAAAATCACCAGCTAGAGAACTCTAATCCTTGAAATACTCTCACCATTGCAATCCGCAAGGATTTTATTTTAACTTCTCTTATATGTCTTGTTAAGAATCCATTTTATATCATGACTTTCCTCTAAAAATGTCTATTTCCTCTGCACAGAATCTCATTATCAAACTCTCTTTTGATGAAGACCCTATCCATGGCAGGCAATGGGCTATTATTACCTCTGTCGTGTCTTTCAAAAAGGCGAACATGAGTTCGTTTCTTCTATATTAATAACGATTTGAAAACTTCTCTTCAAGTTTGGCAAGTGAGGACTATTCAACTTATGTCACATTCGAAACTTTAGTTTTTTAATTTGATTACTTTGACTTTTACATTTCTTTGTAGAACTGTTGGTAGATCGAACACTTTATTTAAAGCAATTCTCCTTTAAATAAATGGAGACAATAGATGGAACGAGCCATTAAGTTTATTTTAAACCTTTGATTATGTTAGAATTAAAAATACATATCACCTAAAAGCCTACAGAAGCTAAAATGTATTTGAGATTTCCTCAGGGAAGGTTTAAAGAAAGAAATATTTGTAAATTGTTAATCAGGATAAACACATTCCAATCAGACACGTAGAAGTTTAATTGTTCTTTAAAACTCAGACTTTTAAGATGTCGCCAGAGTAAATGATTGTCTTCTAATTATACAATTGTTCTTTCCACAGCACTTCAGTTTCTAATCAAAACTGTTGTGGTGTGAAGATATAGAACAGAATGAAATACCACTGTGAACATAAAGAAGTCTGTGGTGCTCCAACTATGTCTCACCCTTTCCAGACCTTTGCCTCTTTTTGCACAAGGGAGGCAAGTTGATACATTTCAAAAGTATTCAGATTGAAACTTGATTGTTCTAATAGTACAATGATGTGTTCTTTGTTGAGAAAAGATAATGAAAAACTAGGACTTAAAATACATGTCTGTAACACAGAAACACTCTAGAGCAACTTATTTTATTCTCATTAAATTTCCTGAATTTAATATCCAAACATATTTTGAGCTCCAGCTATGTGCCAGACAAAACATTTCCAGTTGAAGCTAGGAAAAAAAAAAATAGACATTGTTTCTTCTTTTCAGGGCCTTACAATAACAAATCCTCTATAAATTGGGAATCTTGACCAGTATTGTTTGTTTGTTTGTTTTTGTTTAATTTCATTTTGTTTAATGAAAAGATCTGTGATCAACTCAATTTTTATTTTATGGCTATATTTCTAGGTATAAGAATAATTTTGAATTTTATATAAAGTCATATTGTATGCCCCAGTCAGCCATTGGCATCTAGACCAATTCTTAAGTATCGTATATACTTGAAGATTAACATCAAGGATTATAAATCATTTAAATGCTTAGCAGAGTTTATGGAACACGGTAGGTGCTCCATAAATGGTTGCTTTTAAAATCAACATCACAGTGGGCCTATATCACAAATACATTTTTTAAAAGCTGTAGTTATGGCTGAAAGAAGAAAAAATGAGTTTAAAGGTGATGGTCCTAGATATTAATACAAACAAAAAGAAAAATTTAAAGATTCCTTAACTCATATTAAAATAAGCTATGGACATTAAAAAAAATTAAAAGATGTGTGCCAGTGCCAGCTAGGAAATTTTTATTCAAAGGCATAAATATAAGTGAACAAGTTTTTTTTATGTTTGAGGATTTTTTAAATGAGAAATAGAAAAAGAAAGGCCATATGAAATGAAATTATTACAAGTATGGTCTCTAAATGGATTACATATATATATTCCATACATGTATTAATATATGTCCTAATATATACATATATATATTCTAAAGGTATTCTTGGGCTGGATATAAATACATATATACACTCAATGTACTGAAAGGACAGAGAGAAAGAGACCTATGTAACCCATGGAAAGAGCAGAGTAAGGAATGTAATCGTTGACCACAGTGATGACATTTCAAGAAACACAAACAATCAAGGAATCTTATGCTATCCCTTATTTATGCAATTTCTCTGTAGTATAAAACCACCAATGCTGAAAATGATGACATAGAAAAAATAGGGCAACCACAGACCCTCTTCCCTTCAGTTCTTCCTGACTCAGCAAGCTGAAGGTCAAGTGCGTTGGTAGAAAGTGCAATATCAGGAAGCTAAATAAAAACAGTTGAGTTCAGTTTGTGCAGCATCCCCATTGTTCTGCTAAGAACAAAATACCTACGCATGTGGGAGTTACCAAACACAAATTGTATAATTTTGGGGACTCTGGATGAGTTAAATGTTCTTACTTTCGCATTTAAGACTAGCATTATACAACATAAACATAAGAGTAAAAGTTATGCTAAAATTAAAAATGCTAATTTTTTAACTTGGCACAACATTAAATAGCAAATATGACAAACCCTCACAAGTCAAAAAAGAAGATGCAAGAAAAAGGAAAGGCTTTACATTTTAATACTGTTAACAGCATTTATTTTTCTTGTTTTTGAAGTAGTGGCCTCATATGTTTATTTTGCACCAGACCTGGGAGTTTGCTTAATCAAACCCTCCCCAGTAGATGCGCTATCTGTTGAATTATGTCATAATCTCATTCTTGCTTTCTCTCTCAGACCTCATCTTCTTTATGGTTTCCTATAAAATCCTATGTGGTTGTCCCTACTCTGACTGCAGGGACGAATTTAGTCATCTGGTTGAGCTTCAAACATGGCACAAAGGTATGTGTCTTTGGTAGAAGCAGAGAATTCATGAGAGCTCATGAAACATGTTCATTTTTGGAGCTCACGATTTGTGTAGCAACACTTAAAACCCAGATCAAATCTAGACAAAACAAACAAACAAACAAACAAACATAGAAACAGAGAACAGAGTGACATAACCATTTGTTTCATTGGTCACCACTGAAAAATTTACATTGTGGACTAAGATAGGGAAACTGGGGGAATGGAGGTGGGGAGCTTGAAAGCTGCCTTAGATTATGACAGGGCTGTAATAAGAGTAGTTGACTATTACTAAGTCTTTGCTATATGCTAGACTTTCTTCCAGGTGCTTTGCCAACCTCATTTCATTTCTTCCTTGAAGCAATATTTTTGAGATAAGTATTTTTTCCCCCATTTTGTAGATAGGAGAGAGGCATGGAGAAGTGGGAGTTCACACAACACATAAGATGTGGAGCCAGTAATTAAGTTTAGATCTGTCTGAATTCTAAACCCTGGCTTCCAAGCTCTATCCTACAGTCCAAGGGCATCCATTTGTTTAGAAAAGTCCAAGGAATTAAAATTGAGAACAATGAGTAGAAATTGTTGGGAGAAAGGTTTGTACTCAATACTAGAGAATAACTTGTTTTTAAAGCTTATGCTTTGTGAACCAACACTTACAGCCTGGATTAAATCTCAGGGAAATGATCTAGAGAAGTGGGAGACTTAGCCATTTGTTGTATGAGAAACCAGTGAAAGACCACAGAAGGCCCAAAGCTTTCTTAGAACTGCCAGTAAATAGAACTCAATGTCTCTCAAGTTTATGGGCTCCCTGTCACTAATAATATTAGAAACAGGCTTAATTGCATTTGCAAGAGTGTTTGTTAGGAATGGTGATATAGTTTAGGGGATAAAATCAAGAATGATTTAGACAAAGAACTTGAAATTGATTTCTATATTAGGGTTAGATAATTGTGAGATTTTAGGAAATAGCTTCTCTATGAAGAGGCTTCCTCCTCTATAAAATAAGAGTTATAATAATACCACATGGGTTTGTTATGAAGATTGAGTAAGACTATGTGTCAGGTGCCCAGGTTCCTAACTCAGTGCCCTGCACAGGAGTAAATGCTTAATAAAGAAACGATTACTATTTTGGTGTATATGTGTGTGACGAAGGTAGCAAGGAGAAAGGATTTCTGCTCTGATTAGGAGATTAGAATAAAGGATGTTAGTACTTTTTACAGTTATGAATTTATACAGGAAATGACTCAATATCTAAAGCTGCAAATTTGGCAGGAAGCCAGAGGCCTATGTAAAATATAAAGATAGAAATTGGAATTTAAACTGAAACTCCAGGCATAGGCAGAGAATAAAGGCAGAATACAAGCACCAGACAGAGTATTCTAAAGTAGATTAGAAATCTCCAAAATTTCCACCACAGGAATTACAATTCCCGCCCTTTGAGTGTAAGTGGGCCTGACCTAAGCATGTGATCCTTTTTGAAAGAGAGTTTAGAAATAAGAGAAAGAAGCCAGAGAGATTCAAAGCTACAGAGACATTCCCCTGCTGGCCTTGAAGGAACAAAGGGCAGTGCTGTAGAACAAGCAATGTGGAAGGGAAAAGAAGGTTAATTCTAAGAACCGAGGGCAGCTCTGGTCAATAGCCAACAAGAAAACAGAGACCTCAGTCCTACAATCAAAAGGAACTGAATTCTGCTAACAACCTGAATGGCTCTGGAAGAGGCCCTTGATCCTCAGATGAGAACCCAGCCTTGGTCAGCACTTTGATATTAACCTTGTAGGACCCTGAGCAGAAACCCCAGTTGAGCCATGCCTGGACTTCAGACCAATAGAAAGGCGAGGTACTAAATGGGTGTTGTTTTCAGCTGCTAAGTACATAATACAGTTGTTATTCAGTAATAGAAAGTTAATACAAGCCGCTAGTAAACACAGCCCCATACACAAATGCACACTCACCTACACACACAGACAAACTTGCTCACTTTTCTCTCCTTTAAAGCACTAAAAATATAAATCTTGAGAAGTGTTTTTGTTTTACTAAAACTAAAGGTTAGAGAAAGGATGTTCAGGATTTTGCTGCTGGCTTTGGCAGAGGAATAGAAAGAAGGTGAGGCAATTAGCTGGGACTCCAGCATTTTTACATTCTTTTCAGATAGAATCAAATGTACTTGACTCTCAACCACTCAGAAAGGAAAGAATAAATTTTCACTTGTAACAAAAAGATGGCTCTGAAAGTGTTTGATGACTGCTAAAAGGTACCAAATTATAACACTTCCTGGCAGAAATTGTTCTCTTAGGTTAAATCATTGTTCTCCAAAGCCCTTATTAAAATATAATATGTTATATGGTGGGTGGGTAGAGAGTGACAACCTCCTGCTACCTTAGAGCACCCTGGAGTATCGCTTTCTAATAGAAAACAGGCTGCAAGCAAACTGGCTGAGGGGTAGGTGAGCTTGGACAGGGAGGAGAGGAAACGGAAAGGTCACAAACTGTCCCCAAGCAGGCAGATCTGGACGGCCCTTGGTGAGGGTGAGACACTCCCACTGAGACAGGATCCCTGGAACGCACGCTGGGGACCCAAGCGGGGGGTGACATTTCAGAAAGAGGAGGAGAGGAAGACTCAGACAGACCTGACCTGCCTTATAATTTTTCTCACGACCCCCTGATGTGGAAACAGCCCTTCTCAGTCACGTACGTATTATCTCCCGGGAGGAAGAAAACACCTGAAGGAGACTTGCTTCCCCGAGAGGCTCTTGACAGGAACTTAAGGGATCCATCAGGAGAGGAGACGTTTTAACGCAGCAAGAGAACCCAATTAACTTGGCCACTGACGAGCTTTGTCACAGCTCTTTATCACAGGGGGACGGAAGACCGAGATTCGGAATGTAGAATATCAAGTAAGGCTGCTGAGCGAGCAGGCATCCGATGGCCTCCTGCCTCCTGCTCCCTTTGTAAAAACATGCCTTTGAAGGGAATAATTTCTCAGCAACGATGTTGTTGCCATATGAGAATGTTACCAGACACAACAGGTCAAGTATGAAATGTAACTGACCAGTTAATTGAGAAAAGCTTTAAAAAGCCCAGAACATGCACACTGGGCAATGCTGTGTTCAAATTAGTACATGAGACTTTTCATAAAATAGAACATTAGAAGTGTGCTGCTTTAATTCTCTTCAGTGGGTTAGCCTTGCTACCCAGTGTATGTGCACCTTGAAGTCATTTTGAATCCATCTCAAAACCAGTATCATGCTGGGAGGGGGGATAAATGGTTAGTGAATAGCTGGTGGTTATTTAATCGTAACCACTGATGCCAAGGATCAAGATTGATGGTTACTGCAGGTCGTGATACACCAATATCTTTAAATACACATACATACACACCAGAACAAATATACACTCTTGAAATACAGGACTAGCCCACGGGGAAATATGACAAATGCCTGTGGTCCTCCCTATTCATGGGGAAAAAGGTGAAAAGCAGCATTTCTGCTCCCCAAGCCTCACCTTGACCTCCCTTCAAACAATGCCATGGTCGATCATTCTGGTTTTGATTTAGCAGAAGAGCATTTCCCCAGGGTGCATATGCTAGCCTGGTGGAATATTTTCTTTATAAATCAGGGGTTGTTTGTTTAACCTCACCTACCTGTAGCATGCTGGTGACCATGCTGCATGCTTCAATCAAAAGTAGCTGCAGCCCTGGCTGGCATTGCTCTGTGGTTAGAGCAATGGCCTGTGCACCAGAGGGTCGAGGGTTCAATTCCTGGTCAAGGGCGTGTACCTGGGTTGCAGGTTGATGCCCTGCCCTGGTCGAGGTGCATGCAGGAGGCAACCAATCACTGTGTCTCTCTCACATTGATGTTTCTCTCTCTCCCCCCCCCCCCACCCTCTGGTGAGGGTTAACAACAGCAACAAAGGAGTAGCTGCAGCATGCACTTCAAAGATGTACATCATCATACATCAGCCAGAACAGTTAGCTTTTCTACGATGACTTATAATTTTCAGACTGAATATTAGATTACTGAGAATATGCAAACAAGGATAAGAAGCAGGATGCAGATGTGTTGGCAAAAATGAAGCAGGCGAAGGAATTCTGTGCAGCAGTACTATCCATAAATTATAAGAGAGACCTCAGAACACTATTTCAAATGGGCTACTCTGCTTTCTCCAGAATACACTTTCCTGAGTGCACTTACATGGAGTAGGGTTCAAATTTTCAGGCTGAGTTGAACCCATCTTGGGAATTAGATATGTATAGAGCTATTTGGTTCAATCATTAGACATAAAAAATATGGCTATTTCTTCTTGGAACTCATAAATAAGTGATTAAAGATGGTACCATTTTAACATCTTTGCAGGATACATTTAGAGTTCTCTAAAACTAACAATTTAGGAAGAAAGAATCAAAGCCTGAAATTTGGGGACTACTAGTACTTATTGCCTTCAGTTTAGAGCCTTAAAAGCAGCATGATCTTGCCTCTGCTCTTCTATTCAGCCTCATTTTTTTTCACTATAATTAGCTTTTGCAGTATAAAGCATGACCTCAAACTTTGTGACAATCATTGACATTGCTCAGTTTGATAACTGAGGTTCGGCTGGGCATTTCTCCTAGTCTCCACTGGGTTCACTCATGTATCTGCGATGAGCTGCCAGGTCGGCCTGTAGCAGGTGGTTTTAGGATGGCCTCATGGGAAGAGTCTGCTTTGCTCCACGTGGTCTCTCCTTCTCCAGCAGCTCAGCTCATGCTTGTCCACGTAGTGGCTGGACAAGTGAGGAGAGTGAGAAGTGCCAAGGCCTCTTGGGTCTATGCTCACAATCCAAACACTTCTTTTGCTGCCTTCTATTGGCCAAACTAAGTCACAAAGCCATCCCTGATTGAAAGGATGAGTAAACAGGCTTAATTTCTCTAAAGTGACTTAAGAAGTCATATTGTTAATATCATGGGTCCAGAGAGAGAAGGCAGTAATTACATCCATTTGTGCTATCTGCTGTACACCTGAGTATATATTGAAGAATCTGAGTGTGCCGCGTTGTGTCTGCTACATCCAAGTCATTGCATACACAGTGACTCTTCCATGTCTCCACTATTCCTTTTCTCTAATGACTTTCACTTTCACCTCAAGATTAGGCCAACATTCCTTCTGTTAGGACACCTGCCCTGAACCGCAGGCTAGACAGGTTCCCCTCTTCTGTGCTCTCATAACCCTTGGCTTATGCATTCTTACAAACATGTATTATAATTTTTACAGCACTCAAATGCCTCCCACACTTGAGAATGAAGGAATTTTCATCTACTTATTTCTACAATAGAGGATAGTTCCTACACATAATAAATATTCAATAAATATTTATCACCCAATATTTCTAACAATTGGGTTATGTAATTCATACATAATTACCAGAAGTACTGAAGAGGTATATATTTTCTAGGTATAAATTTGAAATTCTCTCTCTCAGCCAAGCTTAAAAAATGTGAGAATTCATAAAATTAGTCTAAATAGTCATAGCTTAAAAAAAAAAAGGTTCAAAGCAATGAAGTATTCTATCCAATAACCTCTCCTCCAAAAGATAAAATTGGATCCTTAATGTTATCAACTAATTCAGACACCATAACTTATACAGTGTGTTAAAAAGTAATGGGCCTGGTGATCAGTCCTGAAGGACTCCATTTGTCACCTCTCCATGAGGATTTGCTACAATTTACTGTTATCCTATATATTTTAGGCTGCAATCAGTTTTCTAGCTAGGTTGGCAGTTAGACCAAAGTGTAGCATTTTGCCTATTAACTTTTCCATGATAGGCTGTCAAAAGTCCGATTTGAACTCCTGTTAAATTACATCTACTTCTGCAGCCTAACATAATTACTTGGTCACTGTCAGGGCAAGCTATAAATTGTCTGATGAGACCCAATTTTCCTTTAAGTGACCTAAGATACAATTTCCAATTTTGCTCCCCAAATAAGCCAAATTGTCTGTTTCTTACAAATGACTTTAAATTTTTGCTTGCTTTAATACAGATACTTATCTTCTTCCCTTTTGTACATAACACATATAGATTATACTCTTGAATGTTTATTCTACCTCGTTGCCAAATTGCCTACCACCCACTTACTAGTGGTTTAATAGCTTTAATTAGAGACACAAAAAAGTTTAATAAAGCCTTTTTTTTCTCTCTAAGTCTCAAAACAAGTAAAATACATTACATCCTCACCTCTGATATATGGCATTTCTAGACCAATTTTTATTATCACTGGATAAGCTTTCTTAGTTTAAATTTCTCATAAAAGTACACTCATTTTGAATGAGCAATGGAAGACCTGATGTCCCTCATGCATATTTTTTCATTGCTTCTCTCTTTGCTAAATGAAATAGCCCTGTCTTGAAAGTGTTTCAAGGTCAATATTTTATGTCAGGCCAATTTTAAAATTTACTATGACTTTCTGATGTTGTCTCATATTGTCCCTTTATTTATTTTTGGTTAAAATGGTTTTTTAATATACTGTCTATGGAAACTTGATAATTACAAAATATACAGATAAAAGTCACCTAGTCACATTATCTACTTTACAGGTTTGTTGTAGGAGTTAACTGACACAACACAACACAGGTAATGAACTAGAATGGCAGCTGGTACATAATAAGCACTCAATAAACATTTATTATTAAAATTAATTTGTTTTATATAAAGTTTATCATTTCTCACAGTGTCTTCACAGATCCTCCCTCTTATTTAATTTGAAATGACATGACCATCTTTTTTAAAGCCTTGTAAAACACTATTCTTTCTATAATTATTCTTCATGACCTTGAAGTCTAGACATTTTTTTCCCTTTGGCTAAAATATTTCTCACTTCCAAATCTCTTCTGTTTTATATTTCAACACCTCACATTCCTTTCTTAAGGCTAATGTAGGTGTAAGTTAGCTAAACTGGACATTCTAGAGATGGCATCAGATGCCCCCGGGCATTTGCAGAACCTGGGCTTTCCATGTATTCACAATGAGGACAGGCTAAGATATGAGCTGCCGGCTTCTGTTTCTCAGCCCTGCATTATTCACCCTCCTTCTGTATCATGATGGCCTTTTGCTTCCTGCACATGGCTTTGAACTGAAGCTCTCTTGAAGCATGAACTTTATCATGCATTAAAATTAGGTTCAAAACCTGGAATGGTTATTTCTAGCTGTGCGACCCTGGGCAAGTTGTACAACTTTTCAGTCTCCCTCTCCTCATTAGTAAAATGGATGGCTGGTGATCTTGGAGGGGGCTATTGCCTGGCCGGGCTAAGGGCCAAATAAATTGGGAGATGCACATTTGGTTGATAAATAGAGACCGTGTATTTCAAGTTAAGGCATAGAAATGAAATAGTCTCATTCTTAGATAATTCAGCCCAATTGATGAGTTTATATGACTTGCCAAATGGACTATTCAGAATATATAAAAATTTAATTTTAATTAGATAAGAAACACATGAGTACACCTCCAAGAAAATTAATAACATTGCAAATCACACAGAGCAAAAACTAAAATGACTTTTTTATTCCTACGCCAAATAAGTTCCCCTTCATAGAAGTAACCAGAGACAACAATTTCTTGTATTATGTATATGTATTATGTAATTTCGAAATTATGTGTACCTTTATGAACTTATGTAAACATAAATAGAAAATATACTACTATCTAAATACATGCATGCATAATACTTGTGAGGTAACACTTCGGTATTTGTTTTGTGTGTTTTTTACATAAATAGGCTCATGCTTCATGAATTGTTTTACAACTTTTTCTGTTTGAGTTTTAGATTTTTTTAAATTAAATTTATAAGGGTAATATTGATTGATAATTATATAAGTTTCAAGTGAAAACTTTATAATACATCATCTGCATATTGTATTATGTGCTCACCACCCAAAGTCTAGTCTCCTTCCCTCACCACACATTGATCCTCTTAATCCTTTGCCCACCCCTCTTCCCCCTAGTAACCATCATACTCTTTTCTGTGTCTATGAGTATGTTTGTTGGTTTTGCTTATTTGCTTGTTTTCCAACAACAGTTTGGGGATCTTCATAGCTACATACAGATGAATCTTATTCCTTTAAACCACTGCATAGCATTATGTAGGATATGTGTCACAGCTCAGTTAATAGTTCTCCCTTGATGGATACTCAGGCTTCCAGTTTCTCATTGCTATAATCAGTGCTGAAATGAATACACTTGTGTATGCTTCTGCACACTTATGGCAGATATGCACATACCTGAGAATCAAAGGAATTAAGCATTTTTCATTTTGATCGACACTGCCAAAGTTGCGTTCCAACAAGGTGGTATTAATTTATACACTCATTTATAATTTATGAATATCCACAACACATGAAAGTGTTTCTTTACTTACTTTTTCATGCACTTGATATTAGCCATATTTTAAATATTTATTAATGTAATAATTTAGACAGCTCTGTTTTAATTTGTGTTTTATTAATTTGAGATAAAATTGAGAATTTTTTCACTTACTCATTGAGTATATTTGTTTGTTTTTTGAAATTCTTATTTATATATTATTCTCCATTCTTTTATTGTGTTCTTCATTGACATAAGTATTTATAGATTTAAAATTTTTTATTTTATATAGTATCAAATATTTTCTTTTGCCCCTTTTGGATTCTGATCTTTGTGTCTTAATTAAGATAGACTTTTCTAACCACAAGTGCATAGATTTCTACATTTTTTCTTATATATTTACAGATTATCTAGTTCTTTCATTCAACATTTATTTTTGTCAATGAGAAAGATATCCAGTTTTCCTCACTCCATAGTCTATACAAAATCCAACCACTTCACCTCCTCCAGGGTTCCCTCCAAATGAACATACACTTACCTGGACAACTGCACTAGCCTATACAGTCTCCTTTTGCCTATTTGGTTTGGAACACACAAAATGACCTCTTTAAAATGTAAATCAGATATGTAATTTCCATGACCAAAATTATCTACTGATTTTGATCACACATAGAATAAAATCCTAACCCTTCAGTTACACTGTATAAAAGGCCCCGATATTGCAGTTCCTCCCCATTTTTTTTATCTTGTCATGTCCTGCCCTACCCAAAGGCAGTTTAGGCCTTTAATCTGGCTATTCTAGAATGTTTACTCCCAGATCTACTATGGCTCATTACTTCAAATAATAAAGGTTTCTGTTTAAGTGTCACCTCTTCGGCGAGGCCCTCCTGATCATTCTATCTATAATTTCCCCCTCATTCCTCCAACCTCTAATTTGGCATAGCAATTAACTGCAGAAATAATAAAATCTTTGAGTTTTTTTTTTTTTTAAATCTCCAGTCAAGATTGCAATTAAATTATAGAACAACCACCCTTGAGAACTACCTGAAAACTAGATGAATAGATCTCCCATGATTAAGGATATAAAGAAGCAGCTACATTAAGACTGGTAGGAGGGGCAGAGACATCAAATGGGCTGGCCCCACACCCATGTGTGGATGTGAAGATGCAGGGCAATATCTTGGCTGTGGAGGTTCCCACTGAGGAGCGAGGGCTCCCAGCAACATACAGGCTCCCCAGCCCCGAGCACCAGTATTGGGAAGAGGAGTCCCCATAATAGCTGGATAGGAAAATCAGCAGGGACTCAGTCCAGGTGAGATGGAGGGCTGTTGTAGACTCAGGCATCCACTTGTCACAAACACTCATCCCAAGCTCCAGAGAAGGGTCAGAAGCTCTAAAAGTGCTAGATACAAACAGGAACTGAATTGTCTGGTTTCAGGGTGAGGGCTGGAGGGGCAGCTTTCTCCAGGACTAAAGTGCTGGCAGGCACCATTCTTCCTCTGAAGACCCCTCCCCCCACACAGCTGGCAGGTAAAATCCAGAGTCAAATCTGAGTCTCCATCAACCTGGCTAACAGAGCTCTCACACCACGCTGTTGATTTTCTAAGACTGTGTCCCACACAATTATGCACCCAGGCCAAACCTCTTTCAGAAGCTAATCCATACAGTGTCTGGCCTGAGCCTGCACTGTGGACTTTCCTAACATCTCTCAGAAGTCCACAAACCCCAAACAAGCAGCCACTGCCCTCATTGTGCCCTGTATCTCTTGCTAAGTGTCCCCAAGCCTGGCCCTAGTGGCAGCTGGCTTCTGTTCATGGCATAACCACTCTCAGGCACCTCCAAGCCCAGCACAAGCAGCTAGCAACTGCAGATCACTTTGTACCTCCTACCAGGTGGCCCTTGGTCAGATACAACAGTGGCTGACCTCGGCCTGCACCAGAGATCCTCCCAAGAGAACCAACACACCTGTTACCCAGCTTCAGACCACACCAGTGCATCACCCAATTAACACCACAAACAACACATCTAAAAGGTGGACTTGGCAGGCACTAGAATCCTGCTAAAGCAATTCCTGCTCCATGGGATCAACCCACACACAGCAGCTTGTCCACTGTAGTCATGGCCAGTACTCAGAGACAGTCAGCCTGAGAGTCAGTGCCACCCGCTGGCTTGCCAACGGCAATCAAGGCTCAAATACAACAGGAAATACACACAACCCACACAAAAAGCACTTCTGGAGCACCCAACTCAGGTGAACAGGGAGACTGTACCACTGGGCCCCAGAGGATACCTACTACAAAAGGCCACTTGGCCAAGACTGTGAGACATAGCAGATCTACCTAATATAGAGAAACAAACAGGGAGGCTGCCAAAATAAGGAGACAAAGGCATGTCCCAAATGAAAGAACAGAACTCCAGAAAAAGAGCTAAACAAAACAGGGCAAGCAACCTACCAGATGCATAGTTCAAAACACTGATTATAAGGATGCCCAAAGAATTTAGGGGAAGAATAGATGATCTCAGTGAGAACTTAAACAAAGAGATAGAAAACATAAAATGAAAAATTAAAAAAAAAAAAACATAAAAAAGAAGAAATCGGAAATGAAGAATACAATAACTGAAATGAAAAATACATTAGATGAACTAAAAAGCATATTAGATAAAGCAGAGGATTGAATCAACAATTTGGAAAACAAGGTAGCAGAAACATCCAATAGGATCAGCAAAAAGAAAAAAAAAAACAAACAGGATTTAAACAATTAAGATAGTTTAAGGGATCTCTGGGACAATGTCAAGTGTAACAACATCTGTACCATATAGGGTCCAGAAAAGAAGAGAGAGAGAGCAAAGGACCAAAAACCTATTTGAAGAAATAATGACGGAAAACTTCCCCTACCTGGTGAAGGAAATAGACTTAGAAGTCCAGGAAGTGCAGAGTCCCAAACTAGATGAACCCAAAGAGGACCACACCAAGAGATATCAAAATTAAAACCAAAGGTTAAACACATAGAGAAAATATTGAAATTCAACTGTAGTTGAAAAAATAAAAACAAATAAAACAACATATTGAGATACAATATATTTGGCCTTAATGCCCTTGTTAATGCAAGTTCCATGATGGGAGACATGTATATTATGAATTGCTATATCAAATGGTATCTAGAATATATCAAAAATACCATAATTATTACAGTAAAATAATTAGCAAACCCATTAAACTAAAAGATGCCGAAGCTCAGATTGTGGAGATGAATCAGTATCTCTTACCTACATATTTTAATTGGAAAAAAATCTTTACTTTCATTGTAATAAAGTGTTTTCCTCCTGTCCTTCTTTCAAACTGAGAAGCAGCTATAACACTTTTATTGTTTCATTAAGATGCTGATTCTAGCCCAGCTGGGCATGGTTCAGTGGTTGAGCGTCAACCTAGGCTCCAGGAGATTGAGGTTCGATTCCTGATCAGGGCAGAGGCCTGGGTTGCGGGCTCGATCCCCAGTGGGTGGTGTGTAGGAGGTAACCGATTAATGACTCTCTCTCATCACTGATGTTTCTATCTCTCTCTCTCCATTCCTCTCTCTTTGAAATCAATAATGATATATATATATATTTAAATGCTGTTTCTATAAGAAGGATATTGGTAATTTAGGTGTGTTTTTTGTATCTGCTCATTAGCAAAAGTTGATATAAATTCTGATGTTACCTGTACACTTTCTTATATGCCTGAAATATTTTATTAGAAATAGAAATAAGATGAGAAAGTTCAGGACAATTAAGTATTTAGCTTCCCAAGAGATGAAAGATTTGGGTTATATGTTAAAAACATGTCAGTTTATCAAGGCCAATACTTGGAAAATTCAAACTAGCCAGCCAAGATTTTCCTGTGATTACTGTGTACACATGGTTATGGTAAGCCAAAGAGGAAGACAAAGCTCTAAGGAAATAGTAAGAACCAGAATGATGACAACTCTGCCCATTCTTCCCGTGATGACCAACTCCCCTCGCCCACTGCAAACCACTTTCATATGCACATGGTCCCCAGTTTTGTTTTGTTTTAATCTTCACCCAAGGATATTTTTTCCATTGCTTTTCCAAGAGAGTGGAAGGGAGAGAGAGAAAGAGACAGAAACATCAATGTGAGAGAGAGAGAGACACATCGATTGGTTGCTCACCTGAGCCTGCAACTGAGGTACGTGCCCTTGGCCAGAATTGAACCTGGGACCCTTCAGTCCACAGGCCGATGCTCTAACCACTGAGGAAAACTCACTAGGACCCCAGTTTTATCATGTATGATTCATGTTACTTCACCAGACGAATAGCATCTGCTTCTAGAGGCATCCAACTCTAGTAAATGAACAGGAGACTTTGATTTAGGAGGCTGTTTCTCCTGGCTGACTATGTGGCTTTAGGCTGTTACTTAGTCTTTTTGTGCCTCTGTTCTCTCATTAATAAATTGGGGTAATTTGTATGAATATACTCTTTGCAACACAGTAAATTGTTTCCACGACCCATTATAGATTGGGGTTCAGGGTTTGAAAAGCACTCTTCTATTCTTCTGTTTGAATATTTAGTAATTTTAATTATTTTCTATTATAAATTTTTTAATAAATATGAATATTTATAATTAAACACATATACAATTAAAAAGGAATATGATTTTATGTAACTGTGAGTCTCTGGCTTTCTTATTATATACATCTATAAATAAAGATAAATCTTATTATTTCTTAATAAATATTGACAAAATTCTCATCAAAAAGCAATATGGTCCCTTTACTTAATAAATTAGCTTTTTGTTCACATACTTGAGTTTCTCTGGAGTTAACAAATATGAGTCATGATCCCTGAGTCTGTTTTCTGAATCACACCAAGATCAAGTTTTTACACCTAGAAGATTAAGGACCACACCTTGAGTGTCTGAAAATTGCTAACATAAACTCTCCTTGTTAGTCTTCCTGATAGTTAGCTGGCCAGTCTCCACACAGTTCTGGGAACTTAAACTGCCACAGGGCACCACCAGACCAGATTAAAAAAGTGCACAGGTAAAAGTTTCCACCAACTTGGAAAAGAGCTGCTGCAAAACCTTCAGATTGTCACATGATTACTCTAATCAAACCCCTGTGTCCCATCTGTAAAACCAAAGCAAAACAAATTTCAGATTGTCAGTAGCACAGTGTCTGTTTGGGACTTTACTTTTTACAAGAAAAGAGATCACCATAATTAGCTAGTATATGATTGGATCTGTGGTATGACCAAACTTGTGAAAAATTAAGATCCTCTATGTGTGTAAAAGTTTTGCTGTGCACTTTATCTAACAGAAACATATTGGTAAGATTAATGAGAAGTCATCTATAAACTATTCCAAGTGTTTTCTTCTTCTTATTACTCCTTAATGCGGCTTAAAAGTCAAACTGTTGCTCACTACAGGGCTCCCCTTTACTTCTCATGCCCTGGGCTAACCAGGTTCTCTACGTCTTCTGGGCCTTTGCACATCTTGTGCTTGGAAGGGTCTTCCCATCCCACCTCTCTTTCCCCCAGCTTATTTCTACTCATCCGCTAGGCCTCTGTTTAGTTGTCACTTCAAACTGTGGGAAACCTTAGCAGACAATATTCTTTAGCACCGTGTATTTTCCCTTTTATAGCATTTGTGACAATAAATAAATTAGTTAGTTAATAATAAACTAACTTCCTGGCCTACTAGACTCAAAGAAGGCTATTATTATTCCTGTCTTACATGCCAATATATCCTTAATGGCTTATACACAGAGAACATAGGAAATATTCATACAATAAATAAATAAGGCAGTCATCAAAAAAATTCATTTGGAAAAAGAGAGATCAGATTGACAACAGCAAAAGCAATCACAACCAATGCCAGAAATGATACAAATAAGCTGGTATTCATATATCTTTGGTAGCGATATGAATTGCTGCAAACTTTTAGATTCAGTAACACCTAGGAACAGTTACTAAAGTTTTTAAAAATCATCTACACCTTCCTTGGGGAAATAATCTTGGTTTTGGAAATCTATCATGCTGACAGAAAAGCTTCAGTAGATAAGGTCCCAGCACAAAGTACTTATGAAAGCATTGCTTATAGTAGCCAGAACCTTAAAATATAAAAACAATAACATAAATATACTAACTCCTGAAGCACATGTACGTTCATCATTAAGAAAAAGTCAGAATTAATATTGTACAAATAATGTACATTATACAGTTACCACAAACAAGAAGATCTACATTATTGACCTGGAGGGATGTTCCAAGACATATTATCAAGTGAACAAAACAAGTTTATATTTTAAAAAGTGCAATAATATAAAAAACCATATAGTTAAGTATACATCCACATACACATAAATAAGTGTACTGAAGAGTACACAAACTGTTAGTATTAGTAAAATAAGAGGTAGGATTGGAGAGTGATAGGAAAAGAATATTAAATTTGCCCTTATAAATGTTTGTATTCACTGACTTATTATAATAATCTAATGGAAGAGGGAAATATGCATAGGAATAAAATAAAAGGTATTAAGTAAAATGAAATTGGTAATTATTATTTTCTTTTATGAGTATCTTGCAATGTTATGTGTTTTTACAGTATGTATTTTAAAAGTTGGGAACATACATCTCTGTTTAGGTTAGTCAAAACTGGATCTCTAAGGAAGGAAGGGAGGAAGGAAGGAAGGAAGGAAGGAAGGAAGGAAGGAAGGAAGGAAGGAAGGAAGGAAGGAAGGAAGGAGGGAGGGAGGGAGGGAGGAAAGAAAGGCATTCTTGTTTTTTTCTCTCTGACATTACACACATCTAATGCATTAGGAAATCATATTGTCTTTACCTGCAAATGATACTGAGAATCTGACTAATCCCAGTATACCTATCATTGACATGCTCATCTAGGTCACCATCATTTCTCATTTGCACTCATATAAAAGCCTCCCAATAATAGTCTCCTTTTTTCAAGTCTTGCCTCTACTGTCTATTTTTCAACACAGTAGCCAGGGCAATCCTGTTAAAAATAAAAGTCAGATTATGTCCTTTCTCTACTCAAACCCATACAAATGCTTCCCTTTTCTTTCATAAACCTTTAGCTTTTCTTATAGAAAATCTCTCTTGATGAACGCTAGTGTCAGAGTCACCTGAACAGCTCATTTAAATGCAGAATGTCATTACCCATTCCCAGAGAGTCAGTCCTGAGGCCCAGGGTGGGGTCCAGCTGCTCCCTGGTTGATTCTAATCTTGATGCTTACTGAGGTTGTCTAATAACTAGAGTAATTGTTCTCAAAACCTCAATCTCTATGCCATCTACATAAATACAAATCAGGGTTTTGATAACGTTATTTTTTAAAAAATTAAATAACCTTTCCTTTAAAGTTGTATATATATATGATAGATACATGATAGAATGTATGTAGCCAGCTAACAATGGATGGAATATTTCAATAGCCATTTCATGGTTTTGTATGTAGGCATTCACAATTTTGGATTGCAAATTAAAACACCATTAAGATTCAGCATATGCTTCTTCCATAAAGTTTTACAGTATAAATGATTTACATTTAACAATTCAAAAAACAATGTTTCAGAGCATAAATATTTCCAATGAGATGTTATAAAAGAGCATTCTGTTACTGACAAGAATTCTACATAGTAAAGAAATGTTAATATCAATCTGCTTAATAAATTTAAAAAATGTCTTTTCTTATATAAAACCCTAAGCAGACATGAAGAACATGGAGACTAAGAAATCAAGCTGGTGCTGAAATTTACAGTGAGCCTTGAATATGAAAGCTGATTTCAAAATTTTGGAGATCTGATCAGGATGTTGAAGAGAGGAAAGAGGGGAAAAAAAAGCTTTAGCAGATGGCAAATGTAAATTAAAATGTAATCTAAGCTCCTGAACTTTTGTAGAAATACACATTAGCTTAAACTCAATTATGAACTCTAATTACACTTCTTGTAAAACCTCCTTTTAAAATGTTGAGCAGTTATTAACAACTTAATATTTGTAACTACTTGAACACAGTAGGTAAAGACCCGGTGCAGTGGGACAAACTATATAAAATATGTGTGGCTCATCCATTCAGTCATTACGCTTCATTATTATCAAGAAAATGTGCTCAAGTTCATTTGTGACTAATTGACAAAGTCCTTATTACAAAACAAAACCTAACCTTCCATGAAAAAATTTTCCTTAACTGATTATTTTTTTTAAATATATCTTTATTGATTTCAGAGAGAGAAAGGGAAAGGGAGAGATAGAAACAATGATGAGAGTCACTGATGGGCTGCCTCCTGCACAACCCCCACTGGGGATCGAACCCCAAACCTGGGCATGTGCCCTGACGGGAATCAAATCCCAACCTCCTGGATCCTAGGTTGACGCTCAACTGCTGAGCCACACTGGCCGGGCCTTAACTGGTTCTTAACTGGAACCAATCGCTTCTCAGTCCTGAAATCTTTTTTTCTTTCTTTTTTCTTTTTGGTAAAAGTGAAACCTTGCTTGACTGCTTTCTTTTACTGTTGTGCATAAGAACAAAAGCATAAAAAAACTGATTGATTTGGAAATCAAGATAATTCAATAAGACACTTTTTCATTTGTTTGTCACCAGGGAATGCCACAGAGACTATCACTACAGGAAGGACAATAGGCGAGGAAATTCCAAGTCGATGTTTGAGTTAATTGGCCAGTTTTAAAGTTTCTTTAAAAAAAAGTGGCCTTTGGTTTAGATACACAGTTCACAGTGCCATCAATTGAAGCTGTGTACAGATATCCAGTGAGAAAATGTCTCCTTTCAGGTTAACTTGGTTTTAAGCTCACAGTGTGACTTCCCTGTCCGAAATGGAGCTAGTTTCATCTAGTCTAAATTGGGGATATGTATCATTGTCTCTTTTCGCCTCAGGACAGTACTGGAAATGAGATGTTTCATTTCAATGCATTTTCCCCAGTTGAAATTGTGTAAATAAATAGATTGGGAAAGATTTAATGAAATCACCAATAGCCTGGAGCCAGCTATTGGCCCTGTGCTAAGCATCTGACATAATCAACTGTCTAAAAGATTGAAAGTCCGAGGCACTGGGATTTAAGATTATTACGAGCTCAGAGAAAGGTGGATCTAGGAAGGGGTTGGCACAGTATCTTCGTATATATAGATTAGGTCAAATGTAGTAATAAGTGTTCCAGGGCATTTTGATCAATAAAAATAAACCATGTAGGTAATTCAAATATTAAAATTCATATTTTAGCAGTAAAGGAAAAGTATATTAGAATTCAAGAGAACTTAGTTTTCCTTCTTATTTTGTTAATAACTCACTGGTTGCCTTCAGGTAAGCCAAATGATTTCTCTGGGCCTCAGTTTCCTTGCAAGAAAAATACAGGATTAGAAAAGGACTCTTTTACCCAGAACATTAAGGATTGAGGAACACAACAGGGAAAGCAACAAAAAAATGGATCTGAGCAATTTATCTTTGCATCGACTGGAACAGTATTGCATTCTATTGCATCTTACATTTTTATTTGAGGGAGTCTGTTGCTATAAAATGTTTGAAAAATCAGTTTGAAAAATTTTCTGGAAGAAAATTTCTAAAGTGACTTCCAGCTCTGAGAGAGCACAAGTATTTAGGATAAGATATGTAATTCCCAAGTCTCCCATTAGTCACCTGTGTAAACTCAGCATCTGTGACACAAGGATTTTTAACACCACCACCATTGGAGAATGGGCATCACTAAAACAGAAACGAAGGGAGGGAATATATTGGAGATATACAATGAAGACTTTTCACTTTGTTAAAAGAGAAAATCAATGTAAACATTTGCATGCATTCAGAAACAAATAGAAAAGAATGCTACTGTTTGATAACTTTTCCATTGCATGGGGTACAAAAGAAAATGTATATATGGAAATGAGAGAACATTATTCTGTAGTGTTAGTTAATGACTCATATTATTTCTAGAACATTTTTATTAGACTTATATAAACTATATCTGTTTATAAAAATCTTAAGAAACTTTTAGACTAAATTTTTTAATCAAATGAAATGTTTCATTGAATAGTATTGGAAAATAGTAAGATTTGTCAGAAATATTCCATTGTTGGACAAAGGTTTAACTGCAATAAAATTTTATATATATTCAAAGAGAATGTAAAATTAAGAAATTTATTTTTCTAAATGAATAAAAAAAATTAAATGAAATTCTATCAGAAGAGGTCTCATTTCATGAGATTTAGACTAGGTACAGAGAACTAAAATTATATTGTATCTCATCTACTCTATTTCCAACTGTTATTTGATAAGAAATACCTTTAAAACAGTCTAATCCTTAACTAGAATCTTGAACATAGAATTCTGCCCAAATATTCAGTTTGAATTAAAGGATATTTTATAAAATAAATTAAGCACTTTTAGAAAACAATAAATCATGCCTAAAATTCGCATTCTACATACTCTTAATAACTAAAATGATGTAGAACAATCCTCCCTATTTAGCTACATTGATTGCTGTTAACAGTGATGGCAAGAGGTCATGTGATTTTTTTAGGGGCAGTCACAAAAAACCACAAATTATTATTTTGCTTAAAATAACTAAATATGGCAAAAATATTAATTTGCTTAACTGAGCCAATCAACTATTAGGATATATTACAAGACCATCTGGAAAGGCAATTATGTTTCCAGGTGTATGCATCTTGAAAGGTTCCACATCACTTTGTGATAAAAAGTTAATTTTTACTGAACCAATTCCCCAACATAAATGTAGGTGAGCAGAGAGGTCTGTATAAAACCCCATAATCAGAAGAGTTTACAGGACTCTGCATCTCAGCTGACTGAGGAAACAGGTTAACATGGAGCCAAAACAACTCTTAAACATTTAAGTTTATTAAAAGTTAGGCATACTAAACTAAACAACATATAAAACATGAATCCAGTTAGGTATGGGGAAGAAAAATGAAGTGTTTACCTGAAGTCAAAGAGGTCTAGTCAGACAATTACCTAACATCATTCCCCACCCAGTCGCCCTTTGCAGGTTACCATTTCCTAGTTAACAAGAACTTCATTTTCTCTTCCAGACCATCTTCCAGAAGATTGTGACCTTACACACACACACACACACACACACACACACAAACACAAATGGCTGTTGCCCATTTAGAAATGTTACGACTTACCTCAGTTGAGCAATCAGAAAGCCACTGGATTAAATAAAATATTTGATTTCAAGTGTTGTGACACAGCCAGAGATTAATGTCATAAACATAAACCTTCAGAGTAGTTCAAACAGTACATCTGAACCAAAACAGAACAGCCAGAAAATAACCTAAACCAAAACAACAGCAAATGCACTGATGGAAGTCCACCAATGGTGTTAAAGGCTCTCTTTTAGGTACATTCCAAACATTTTCTATTCCAAATATGTTTAGAGGTTCGTTTAATTCAAAAGATAGATTATTGATAAAAATTAACAAACCAGTCTCACATATGACTTTATAATGTTCTTATTAACCAATGAACTTGCTTCCTTTCCCTCCCACTCACCTCACCCCACCCACCACAATGATCTACAAGTTCCAAGTTAGAATCACCTCTCACTGATATGCTCCCAAGGTGACAGAAAGGAAAGAGATTGTCCTTCCCTTAGTTGAGTAGGTCTCTAAGGCAGATGGTTAATTTATTGCACCTGTAACCAATTAGTCATTCAAAACAACTGAGTCTTCACAGTAAACTATTGCTTTGCCAATCTGAGAAGCAGGTGCATATTCAATAGCTATATTGCCAAGTGGCTGGGTACAAAAATAATTCAGATAGAAAATTCTCCTATATTAATGTGCAGGAAAATATGACCAGTTATAATAATTCCATAATCAATTAAGAATTTAATTATTTCAGGTTTTGAATCACAGCTTTGAGAATTTTTTTTGTTTTTTTGTTAAATTCTATTTGGCTAACAAATTAGGCAGATGTTTTTTCAATAAAAAATAATTTCTTTTTAAATAAGACAGAATATTATTTTTTGTGAAACAATATGTTTTGATTACAATAAATGTATTGAAACATATTACATGATAGAGTAATCCATTTTATACATCTACTTCAAAACAGGTACCTTCAAATGAAAGATTTAACTTCCAGCCCAGGCACCATAAGTAAGTTAGTGAAACTGGGTACAGCTTAGCCACTCTTATGCTTTATAGAATGAGAATCTCTGTGGATTATTCTATCACTACAGTGCCAACATTATATAGACTTTCATAGACTTGAACCATTTTAATCTAGGAAATTATTCAATAAAAAGTGTCTCCTTTTCCAGATGTTATTTGGATATAGGAAAGAGTTCCAGTAACAATTTTTTTGACTGAAGATGTCTATAGCTTCAGACCTGATTATCCCAACTTCTGGCTTCTCTTTCTGTCAGAACCTTGGGGTGATAAGGTCTCACTTCCAAGAGGAGTATCAGGCTCTGTTTAGTTGGTGTCCGAATCTTACCCATATCTCCCCACCCCAGGAATCAGCCTGGAGGGTTACATATATGGGGAGAACATGGACACATTTCTAGAATGTGTAAGGACTCTCCAAACACCACAACCAAAATCTTTGTACAGGGAAAGGATTTTATATGGAAGGAAATTAAATTCTCACTTCATCATTGTAAAAGCATCACTATCCTACCAGACGCCCACAGTGGACACATCAAAGGTGCCTTTAAATCCATATCTCCCTTTCCACATCTCACAGGTTCTAATCCTTTGTATAGTATTATTCATGTTTTCCATGTTTTTTATTCCCATCATCATTAGTCTCCTTATGCCCTTGTCTCCTAAATAATTTATTCAAAGTATTCACAATTTTTTTTCATGTACCTATACAATAAATATGGATTAGGTATCCACTAGGGGCCAGACACAAGGCAGAAAATGGTGAATGGCAAATAAGGCAGGCAAGGTGTCTGTTTTATTTTTTTTAATTTTAATTTTTAAAAATATATCTTTATTGATCTCAGTGAGAGAGGAAGGGAGAGGGAGAGAGGGAAATAGAAACATCAATGATGAGAGAGTCATTGATCCGCTGCCTCCTGCACACCCCCGACTCGGGGTCGAGCCCGAAACCCAAGCATGTGCCCTGACCAGGAATCGAACCCCAGTCACCTGGGTCCTAGGTCGATGCTCAACCACGGAACCAAGCCCGGCTGGGCTAAAGTGTCTGTTTTAATGAAGTTCATAGTCTAAGGCAGATACTGACAAGCCAATAATTACAATTGAGTCCTAATCCAGCCCTGAGGATCAGGAAGTCTTGGAATAAATAAATGTCTAAGCCAAAACCTATTGGTAAGCCCCTTCTCCAATTACACGAAGAAAGAAGGAATGATTTTCTAGGCAAGGGGAAGGCTCTGTCTTGTGTCTTGACTCTCAGTGCAAACCTTCACAATGCTTACAGATTGGTGTCCTTGAAAATCCATGGCCATCCTCTGTTTAAAGATTCCCTATTGTCCACTGAAGACATTACAAACCCGAGATTACATTTCCAGCTTCATCTTCTCCAACAAAGAACACTGTAGTTCAATTTCAATTTCACTGTAGTATTAGTCCTTTGATGAAAAACAGAAACAGTTAACCTCTTTCCTTTGTTGCCTGTGCTATCTGCGTATACTGGAAAGTCCCACACAGGAAGGCCTCCTCCATTATTTGAAACCCACTTATCCTTTAAATCTCTTCTCTGGAAGCTTTTCCTTGACCCTCCATTCAGAATCAGTTGCTTATCTCTCTGAAATTCCACAGCGCATTCTTTGCTGCTCTATTATAAAGTGCCTATTTTATTCTGCTCCCTGTAGTAATTCTTTGTTTACAGCTGAAGCCTGGGCTCTACTAGCCCCGTGGAAGCCCCTCCTGCCTCTTTAGAATTCCTAGTGCACAGCCCAGCCTCAAAAGCTTTCTTCTCTGGTAGCTGCTTTAGTGCCACAGTGAGAACAGAATCGCCCACAATTCCCTGCCTCCCTCCAAGTAGCTGTGGGACTTCGATTCCCAATGTTTGCAGTGATATTTCTCCCTATCAGGGTCCGTTAGCATCTAGAACTTGACCTCGCCTATGCTTTATTTCTGCTCTCCTCCCTGGTGCGCTGAGATTTCTGGCATCGCTTTTCCTTTTCAGTCTCTAGGTTTCCAGATGAACTACCGTTTAGAATCATGGCTCTTCCTATCACAGAAGGCAGAACACTTTGCTTCAAATGTGACAAACTTTCACAGAGTTGGACTGGCCGCCAAGAAGTTGCGGATTTTTAAATTCCTCTAAAGAGATACTTGCTTTTTCAGATTTAAAGCCTCCTTACATAAGAAATTTGTACCAGACTAAGGCAAACTGGGCTTTTTCTAACATTCTTTCTTTCTCAAATCAGGTTCCTTAGATATGCCCTCATATTTAGGGTTATCACAGGGAACCCTCTCCAGGATTAGGTGGACACCCTTCATTTTAGCCTTTGATAAGGATTTTAATATTTGAGAAGAACTGACTCCTTGTCATAATATCCCACTTACAATAGCCCCAAAGAATGTTAGGTGCCTTTTTGCAATGAGAAGTCCCAGGAATCCCACTATCTTAATGCCCTGGAGTCATTGATGTCAACTCTGACTGCACACATCTCCCTCTACAACCAGATTATTCCTAATTCTATTTTGCAAGCCTCTCAACCCTATGGAAACCTGGCCTACGATGGTGCTTTGTGCACAGTAGGCACCAAATAAATGCATGCTGATTTGAATGTTCCCAGGCACAAACATATGGCACAGATGACTAAAAAGTGAAAATCCTCTATAACAGACTGCATTGCCATCTAAGGGTGTGGGGGGATCTTGTTAATGCTCATGGTGACAAGTTTATGTCCTGAAACATGAGACATGATTAGCTTTTTTATTTTAGCTCTCATAACTACTGGTTTTATTGCTGGTCATAAAATTACCGAGCTCATTTTGAAATTCAGCTGCAAAATGGAACACTTTGACCTCCTGTAATGATAGCAGTTTCTGTGAACATATGACTCCATGGCAGGGGGCTTCCTCAGACTATGGTTTGGGTAAGAGGTTATGTTGTAGAAGTCTCTCGGGAGGTCTGAGGGAGAAGAACACTTTGGGTGCCTTTGGCAGTGGTACCAGAAAAAGTAGAGCATTAAGCCAGGATCTTGTCTTGTTAACTGAGATCTCGTAGAAACAATGGCAACATCATGGATTCAGTTTTTGTTTGTCACTTCCTTGGCCTTGGGCTGCACCCATAAGCTGTTGTCCATAGACACCCATCATTGACTAGGAACATCACTAAAGCATGCAACACAGGGACTCCAACTTGAAAGTCCACAATAATTTATTTCATAAATATGTGTTGAGCACCATCTAGGAGTTCTGTAGATAAGAAATAGCAGCAACACTCTAGTATATTTTTAAGTAGACATGAGAACTTTTAATAGATTGTGGATGGATCTGACACTGCTCAGGTACTTTGACTGCCTAACTGGCTGCCTATCAGATCTAAGACCATCTTGAGAGAAAATCAAGCCCTGGGAGACCTCCATAGCCTTGGTTAAGGTCAGCAGGTTTGATCAGGACAAATAAAAGTAAACTGGAGCCCTGGCTGGGTGGCTCAGTTGGTTGGAGCATCTTCCTGTACACCCAAAGGTTGCAGGTTCAATTCCTGGTCAGGACATGTAAGGGAGGCAACCAATGGATTTCTCTCTCTCACATTAATGCTTCTCTCTCCCTTCCTCTCTCTCTAAAATCAATAAACATACCCTTGGGTGAGGATTAAAAAAAACCACACGAACTGGAGTCTCTGGGCTTATTTTAGGTCAATTCACTTAACTAGGCAACAGGACTCTAGGGGGCCAATAACCATAAAGTTGAGTCCAACCTACAGTTCAAATAGATTGTGTCAAGACAACTCATGAAATTGGGAAAGGATTGGCTTCCCCCATGACTCCTGGCATGACAGCTAGGGAGGTGGTGGGAAATTATTCCAACACATAATGAGAACAAGCTGTCACCATCCCATACTAAGAAGTACATGGCGGTTTCCCATAAAAGCATGAATCCTTGATAAACTAGGATATATTTACAGGGGCTGGAGAAGTGGCGTTGGGACGGTAAAGAGGGCCAGACTGTGAGAGGAATCAGGCAAGATTTCACACTACCAAAGCTCTTTCACTGGTAAGCGGAGGGGTAAAGGAAAAGGAATTCTATCCAGTTTGTCTCCTAATGCAAGTGGGAACATTGGGGGAATTGCCACCGTCCTTCCTTACAAAGTGCTCACAAGATCAGCTCCCAGACCTGCCAGCCAAGCTTTACTACAGGTTCCAGTGAAGAAAGGTATTTTTCACAGAAAGATGCAATACATGGTAGGATTGTTAGGTTCAACCCCAGAGGCCACCTTTTATGAAAGTTTCTCTCTTAATAATCTCCAAGGCTTTTCCTGTCTAGGTCTTTCAAAACTCTATGAAGCAACAGAGGGCAAGGAACTTCTGAAAGCAGTGCATGGAGATGACATAAGGGAGTGGTCAGGGCACACAGTTGCAGTACTGATGATCCCTACCCTCACACCCCTCTGCACACTGTACCAGTAAGATTTTTATTTGCTCCCTTATATATCTTATACCTTCAGCATCATTTCCCCTCAGGATACCAAGTGGCCTAGCTGTGAAAAATGACATGGCCATTATGGTTTTTTCCTGCCTTTAAAGGTAATTATTTTAGCTGTGTTTTGTTTTTGTATGTTTTCACTTGACATCCTTCATTCCTGCACTGTGCTCTTAGGAATATGAAGAATCTCAGGAATAAATCACCAACTCAGGATTATAGAGCAGACATACACATGCATGTGTGTATGTGCGCCCACACAGACACACAAAGATCTGTTGCTTTGTGCAAATAGCTCTTTGTCATGCATAACCTATCTTCTACTCCATTTTGCCAATTATGCAGCCTCCTCTACCACATGCTTATTAAAAATGTTATGAGATGTATGAGTTTTAATTGGGTCTCTGTGTGAGGTTACCCGTATCACTAATATGATCCAGAACTGAAATAGAATGAAGAAATTGTCAAGGGGCCCAGGATCATGGAAGTATTGGGGAGCTCTAAGAAGGTGGGGGGGTTGTGGTTAAGAATAATGTAGATTTCTGGACTGTTAGGTATTGATCCAGAGGACATATTTTTAATCAGATTTTTTTATACCCAGTTACATATAAAGTCATGTCTCTTTCAGGATAGCTATGTTTTAAAGAGAAAATGCCTGCACCCTTTTTGAAGATATAATATGAAAGAAAATCTCCAATAAATAACTACAAATTTCTGCACATCCTGCTTAGCTTTTTGCTGCATCTATTAGTAAGATTGAGTGAACTAGGGGCTCAGTTTCTGACCTTGTTCTAGTTCCAGTAAAGTGGTAGGTAATGAAATATATATATTTGACATTTCTGAAATTGGCCCACATTGACCTAACTGTCATCCTTATAGTGAAATGGTACAGATGCAAAGACAAGCTAAAGTCATGTGTCACTAATCCTGGTTTCCCGTTTCTCCTAAATTCTTCTACCTTATGGTACAGTGGTGCCTCAGTTTTCGAAAATCTCCATTGACAAACATTTCGGTTTACGAACGCCCTAAACCCAGAAGTAAATCCTTCGGTTTTCGAACATGCCTCAGAAGTGGAACATGCCACAAGGCTTCCTCTGAGTGCAAGATCCTGAGGCCTAGCTGTTAGCTGTGGATCCCTTGGTTTTCGAATGTTTCAGAACTCGAATGGCCTTCTGGAACAGGTTACATTCGAAACCCTAGATACCACTGTACTCCATCTTTCCAAGTTTCAAAGAATTTCACAGTTTT
This sequence comes from Miniopterus schreibersii, assembly GCF_964146895.1. Lineage (NCBI taxonomy): Eukaryota > Metazoa > Chordata > Mammalia > Chiroptera > Miniopteridae > Miniopterus > Miniopterus schreibersii. The sequence continues at coordinate 59,959,736 of NC_138106.1, read as the reverse complement.
GATAATTAGCGGGCTTTAGGTAGGCTGTCTTTCTAAGTATACTGTATTGGGCTTAACTCATATTTCCTTAGGGATTTTTTTTCAGACTTCTAGGGTATAGGACAAAAAGAGACAGGAAGCTCAAACAGATAGGCTGAGCATCACATGAGTGATTTTTGAACTATGAGCTAGGTCACCTCTCTTTTCAAAGTTGAGGAAGGGCTTTAATCCTATCTCTTACTATCATCATCTCACTTGCCTGTTTCCTAGTCTGCAAGATGTGGGAGACCTTTTTGTTTTTCAAGTCCCTTAGCTTTTGTCCTGCTGGTTAAAAAAAAACTATGTAAAAATAGACATTATCTAATAAAAAAACACACACACTAGCTTGTCCATAGCATATAAAAGATTATAATTCTACATTTATTATTGTGAAGCCATGCTTTATGAAAAGAGAGAGAGAGAATTGAAATAATGTAAAATCATTTCTACCCATCTATATTTAATTGGGATATGCTGGGTGCAATAACAAGAAATAATCTTTTGTCTTAACACAACAAAGATTAATTTCTTGTTTACACAGGGTCTGCTTTGATTCCAGGAAAATCTCCAAAATAACAAGCCTACCTGGAGTAAGGGGGGTCCACCATCCTGTAGCTGCACTATCTGGAACCTCAGCCTCCATCACAAAACAAGGCAGAGAGTGTTAGAGGTTCTCACCATAGCAATTCAATGCTAGGACCTGCAACTGACACACACCACTTCTGCTAACAACCCCTGGCAGAGATTGGCCACCTGAACCTGGTTTAGTGCAAGGACAGATACTCTTCCTATTTGCCCAGAAAGAGAGGTAAAAGGCTTATACGTGAGCGAGCACTACTACTCTACCCACCTACTACTCCCACACTACCCACCTCTGTTTCTCCCAACCCCCCTGTTCCTGACTATAACCTAACTTCTTTTAGCCAAGAAGGGGATCTGAGAAGGGGAAATAGAGGTATTGTCAGGGGAAGGAGATGCTTGGGGTGGTCTCTAGCAGTGTCCACTAGCTGAGAAGTGGCGCAGAGTTAAAGTCATCAAAAGTACTAAGACCTCATTTCTGTTGCCTTGCCACCTTACTTCCCTGTACACATGTGCCTTATACTCCGAACCTATAAGGCAAATTGTTCAATATGTTTAATAGAAACACAAGATTAATAGCATTTTCACATGAGAAATATTGTTTAGTATCTACATTTTAATATGTAAGATATAATCTTCAATTGTTTATCAAATAATTACTATAATCACTATTTACTTTTATTACTACTTTATTAAAACTACTATAACTGCTAGTTAATATTTATTGGTAACTTACTGAGCTAAACAATTTATATATGTATAAATTTCATAACGAGTCTATGATATACTATCATTATCCCTACTTTACGGTAGAGAAATTGAACAACAAAAAATTATATAATTTGTTAAATAATGAATCCAGATCTATGTGGGTAATTAGAGAGTAGGAGAGAGTTTGTCCTCACGCTGTCATATATAACTAGCTATCTTAATACTTAAAATCTGAGGGCATCTCTTATTTGAAGAAAATGTTTTTCACAAAGCTTAACACAAGTTGTGAGGATTCCAATGTTTAACATCGTCATTATGAAACACTACCTTCTTAAGTAAGATGAAAATGGATCTTGAATATTGATTTGAATTTGGATCTATTTTCTGAATATCAAAGAAACTTACTGGAAAGACATCATTTGAAAATACTATATTATCATCACATATTGCCGTGGACACCAACGCACTAATTCAGGTATAAACTCCAATAATTCACAAAAGTTCAAGGAGACAGCTCTATTCTTCTGTATCAAATTGGTTGATGATAGCTTGCACTTCTAATTAAATATGTGTGTTGTATAAAATGTATATATATATTTTCTCTCACTTTGAAAACATAACCTTTTAAATCATATCTTAGTCATAAAAAATATAAAACAGTTCTATGACTTCCAGGACATGTTCATGCTCTGGAAATTAGGAAATATACCTAGCTTGCTTGCTGTTAATCCCTAGAATCTAGCAAATTAATTTGTTGTTATTTAATATTATGCTAGATTTTTAGTAAATCTGATATAAAGTCCAAAGGAATTATACAGTAATTTGCTATTAGGCTAGACTTGATGGAATGCATAACATACTTTACACTTCCACTGATCTTTCACTGAGTAGTCTCCTAATTATCCTCAATTCCCCAAGTTATTTGCTTAAAAGAAAAATGTATGACTATCCATAAATTATTGAGATGCATCTATAAAAACTATTAAATTTAAGAAGAATATAGATATTTATACCCAAATTTTTTTCAAAGATATTTGAAGTAATTCATAAAACATACACTGCAATAGCATAAAAATAGATATCAAGAAAAAGCAAACAGTAAAAATAAGGTAATTAAAAAACAAAATTCAGGATAAAGTTACCCAAAAATGTATATCAAAATTTCTTTAAATATAAGTCCTCAATTTAGCTATGAGCTCCCACATAGCAAAAGCAAAGTGAAAAATAGTATCATTTTAAAAATCACTGAGTCTTATATTGTTGTAATTAATTAGTTATTAATAACAGAACAGGAGCAAAGAGAAGGCCAGACATTTTAGGCATATTCCCTGAAAAACACTGGGGGAGGGAACCACATAGGGAAGATAAATGCATGCCCAGTAAAGCTGAGGTGGCATAGAGAAGGTACTGGCCTATCAATCACATTTGGGGACAGAAATGGTTGGTCAGAATGGCATGTTTACTGCAAGGGTGCAAACATTTAAAATACATAATCCTCTGAACAAAGGGGTTGCTCTCTTGTGCTTTTAGGACTCTTGGCAAGACTCTCATTGCTCAGGGGGTTCTCTCTCAGTTGTCTTGTATTTGCCATATCGCCCATGGCGATGTGGACCCCACAGCAATGGACTAATAGACTACAGCATGGATCACAAGCTAAGCTGGCCTTATGTTGAGCTGGACCTGGCTTTAACATGGAAAGGAAACTCTGGCATGACCCCGGCTTTAGCTCTACTGAAATCCCAAGCTACACTTCTATGACTGGACCAAGGAAAATGGGACTTTGGAAACCCAGGGTTGCAATTCCATGGGAATACAGCTTTCTCCTATACCTCATCCTCCCACTGGGACCTCCAGAAATGCTTATTTCAGCAGCACCCCAAGAACTCCATCTCCAGCAGCAACCAGGGGAGATGAGGCATGCACCCCTCCATTATCAAGTCTATAATGACATTAAATATAGTCAGTCAGGAAAAGTATAGGTGATCCATAGATAAAAGTGTTAACTTTTTGGAGGTTATGAACATCTTTAACCATATTGTCAATTGGCCAAATATTTTTATTTTTTATTTTTTGTAGGAGAGATTGCTTTTCAGCACATAAAAAAAAATTCTTTAGCATCTCATTACTTTAGGATCATATATTAGTTTTATAATGTGAAACCATACTTGAGGATCACCTACAATACACACAAGACTCATCTTTAAGTGATATTCAAATGGTTTCCAACACCCAAATCCAACTTAGAAGTTTGTAAATATGTCATGATAAAAGGATATTCAAAAAGTGATTGACAGACTTTGAAATGTCTACAGTTTACAAAGAAGTGTTCAGAAATATTTGGAGTGATGTTGGTATCTTAGGAAGAGTCATAAAAGCTCTTCAGGTGAATGTTTGAGGGAGATAAATGCTTGTTAAGATAGTTTTCATTCTTTACATGCCCAAATGATTATACAGGGCAGGGCACAAATAGGTTTACAGTTGTGAGTATGAAAAACACAGAGTTTATTTATTTATTTATTTATTTATTTAAACATATCTTTATTGATTTCAGAGAGAGGAAAGGAAGGGGGAGAGAGATAGAAACATCAATGATGAAAGAGTCATTGATTGGCTGCCTAGCCCGCAACCCAGGCATGTGCCCTGACCGGGAATCGAACCCCGATCTCCTGGATCCTAGGTCGATGCTCAACCACTGAGCCACGCCCGGCTGGGCCACAGTTTATTCTCGTATTATTTTTAATTAATTATTGTATTACTTTCCATATGAACAACTGTAAACCTACCTTTGCCCCACCTTGCATTAGATCTTGACTGTACACTATTTGGCAGCCGAGGGTAAGCAAGCCATGCGCATAGCCTCCTATTTAGCTTAAAGGTGCAAATAATCAGTTCTTGCCCTTAAAAAATATATTCTTAGGCTTTTATATGCTTCTTGTTTACATGTCTTTTTTCTCCTTTATCTGGAATAAAAATTCCTTTAGCAGATTAAGCATAATTGCTTTTCTCTTTTATCCTTGGTCACCAGCAAAACTCTTAGGTACTAACGAATACTTGTTGGATGAATGAACAATCCTCTGATCCCCTGGAACACTAGCAATCTGCCTATTTTTCCTATCATATGCCGTGTACAGATGTGGCCTCAGAAAACATTCCCACATATATTTTCTTGAAAATTCAGCAAGTTTATAATAAAGAGATGTGAAATATGTTCAATGTCTTTATAATCTCTTTCTTCTATGCCTAGGGTAAAAGCTAATCTGAGAGTCTATAATCTGCGTGACTGGTATAGATGACATCATGCATAATTTACTGATATTATTTTCTCAGGCTATTAAGCTCTGCCCAACCTGTTAAAAATATTAAATTGGAAGATCATGTTCCCACCATTTCAAGAAATTGGTAGCGTCACAGCCTAACAACTTGAGAAAATAACATTATTTTAGAGGGGATATAAAAAGAAGAAATGGCAACAAAGGATCTCTTCTAAACTGCAGACTGGAAATAGTAAATATCTGTCCAACGGACCCAAAATTTTGTCAAGTTGAGAAAAGCAGTGAAAAGAATACCACTGTGATTTATGTAACTAATTGGCTCTCCTTGAAAGATCTCTGGTATTTTAATTGCCAAGTGTAAATATTAACCCATTATTTGTTCTCATAAGTCAATAATTTCCCCTGAGGAGAAAAAAATAAACTGCTTTGTTCACAGTGGAAACCTGCACTGGGAGAATTTTAAAAATTTGAAGTGCAGTGGAAGAGGTAGGGGTCTATTTAAAGAAACAGTTTAATCAAGACCACAAAGGAATGTATTACACAACCCGTTTTTTAATATAGTGACGTGGACAATGCTGGAAGAGTGGTCTTGAGTCTCAATGACCTTTCAGAGTGAGGAAGAATGTGAGTAACAACTTTGCAACCTGATGGCTCTTCCAATTAAGTTTGTGACTAGAAGGGAGATGGTAAAGCAGCCTCCAAATAATGCTGGTTTCCTAGCAACCATAGCTCCAGTGGTTTTAACTAGATTTTAAATGCAAACGATAAACCTCAAGTATTGAGCCTGAAAGGGGTGTTAAATATCTTGGGGAAAACAATGCAATTCTTCAAAAGAAATGCTCTTCGGAGGCAGTAGGCAGCACTACCCGACTGTTTCAAGGCCTTCCCCTGCTCTCAGGTACCTTCAAAGGGCTCTACGTCAGTACTGAGTTATGCTGCCAATGGAAATAGGATTCTAGAGTGGAGTCACAGGAAATGCATTTTGAGGACCCACACATGGGAGGAATTGGGCATTGGGGCAAGATTTATTGGAGCAAAAACAAAGGACTGCCCCCAGGTGCCCAATGTCTCATCTGTGACTAAGATGAGACATATGGAGCTTACACATATGGAGCTTAGCTCCATATCCATGGGGAAGAAATCCTGGGCCTGTTGAGCACAAGTGCCCACCAGGAGGGCCAGGGTCCAGAACTGTAAAGCCATCACCCTATGCTTTGATAGCCCAGCTTAGTCTCGTTCAGGCCAGATTGCTGCACCCCAGCCAGTGTGGCTGCTATGGAGAGAGAAGGTGCTAAGCGAATCAACCTTGGCCTTCGTGAAGCTTTATTATATTACCTTGGGCTTTGGAAGGGGTAAGCCTTCTTTCAAACTAACCAATCTTCCTAATCCTTCAGAGGCCTGTGTTGGGCCCTCCCCCTCCCCAGCCCCTTTCCCAGATTTTCCTAGGCTACATCCCATCCCTTTATGGTCACCTTCTTGGCTTCTACTGTGCATGCGCCTAGCAAAGAACTTTCCCCTTAAGTGGTTCCCTCTCTTTGGGGTAATCTGGGAGAATTGACTGATTATGTCCCAGGGGGGATTGGAAAGCTGGTGCTTCCTCCCCATTGATGGGAGAGAGTGATGTTAATCCCCTTGGCAGGGCAATGGGGCTATTCCCTGGAGTGTCCCAGTCAGTCAGTCCTAGCCAGTTTAGCTCCCCTATCTTTTGTTAATAGCTAATTAGTTGCTTATGCTAATAGTTCCATTGTGCTTACACTGCCCCTGGTGCGCTGATGGCCCCTACTTGTTTCCTGACAGATTATAGACTTTAAGAGCTGTGTATTTCAAACCTGATGTGTATTTACAAGGCTTGTTTACTACTTTGTACTTTTGCAGCCTCATTTATTAGACTGAGTATATTCTTCAGGTTTGCTTTTTATCAATTTTCAGTTTCATTCAGTATTATCTCCTATTTACTAAAGCACAGCCTCAAGAAGAGCCTTTGTAATGTCTTAAACTAGCAAGACTCTCAAAAACAGCATATGTTTTCAAAGTAGGTCTTATTTCTGCAACTTGTTAAATAGAATATCGCTGTAAGCAAAAATGTGTACATGGATGAAAATGAGCGCCTTCAGAACCTCTCCCTGAATTACACAATATCCTAGATATCTTATGAACATATATGGAAGCTCTAGAAGCACTACCTACGGCTCCGTCTCTTGCAGAAGAGACCCCTGACTCTCCTCGAGGGAAAACTGAAAGATAAAACCATGGGGAAAGCCCAAGGTTTTCAGGCTGAATCCAGCCATGATGGATCCTAGCCATTCAACCCAGGAGACCTTTCCCAGGAAAAGAAATACATAATTCTATCAACTCATTTTTCTCTCTTTCTGCCTAATTTATTGAACCTTACCTTTCTCATATGAGATATATTGAATATATTCAATATATCTCATATGAAATCCAATTTATCTTTTATAAATAAATAAATAAATAAATAAATAATATTAGCAAAAACACATGTCTAAGGTCTCATTTGAACTTAACCAAAAAATCACCACAATGAGTTCTATGTATTATGAATAAAAAGTCTCAAAATGCTACTTGGCATATTTGATTTTTACACACTGAAGTAATTTCTAAAAATTATTTCCCTTGTGATTATTTAGACAAAATGTTAGGAAGCATTAGGGAAGATATCAAGAACAGATGAAAATAGTAATATGAAGCCATATCTGCTTAATGTAGTAATAAAGAAAGGAAAATGAGAAACCAGAAAACTCAAAATGTATAAATATGAGGTGTCACAACAGCACAAGCATTATAATCAGGTTATTTCCTGTGGCTTTTGAAAACCACCAAAAATGGCAAGGTATTGAGAAAAAGTAAAGGGCGATTTTATGAAAGTCCTTTTATCAAAGAAAAATTAAGTTATCAAGGATCTTAAAATAATAAGAAAGGAGAAGTTTCAGAGGTAGTTTCTTCAAAAAAAAATTCTCTTCAATAGAAAAAAATGGAATCTGCTAATAGACTTCTCCACATAATCACATCTCAGAGTTTTCCAAAATACATGAAATATGCTTTTGGCTTATGTTCCAGAATTTTAGGAACCATTAACTTAATGTGCTTAAGTACAAGCTTTTAAAAATTGATTGTTTCCTACACTCACATTCAAGGTTGTATTCCGATCTTTCTTTTTGGATTCATGAAGTAATAGAAATCCCTATTTTCTACATAACGTGGACACTGTTTAACATTGATAAGTAATGTATACATTACTAAAAAGATATTTATGGAAGTTGAATAGGTTCATATGGATAGTTTTATTAAGATGGAGAAATTTTGCTTCTAAGTGCTGACTATTAGGAGAGCAAATCACTGTTTTGTTCAGAGTGCTTTTCAACTTATACTCAAAGACATCTGGTGTCCTTACTTTTTAATAAGTTGCCTTTGTAACATAGAGACCTCTCTTTTTACTCAGAGAAACTGGAAAAAGATAGTTTGTGATCTTGATGTTCTACTCAGATATTCTGAGGGGAGATTTGAAAATGTCCTCCTTTAACCAAGCTATTAAAAAAACAACAACTCACCATCCTTTATATTTCCACACCTAATTATTAAGTGTCAATCAAAACTGACAGTAAGACAACAAAGCCACACAATTATACAGAATGATACACTTTCAAATGTCATTTTAAATTTATGAAATTGTATAGCTTTGCAGTCCTCTTATAAAAAATGTGAAAAAACACCATTTGTAATCTTTTCTCTGAATAGAGAATACAATAAATTCACATCCTTAATGCATTCACCTTTGATTCTTACAAACAATGACAAAAACCCCTGGAGTTTAATTCCTGCCCTTTTATTTCTTGAAGTGAATGTATTTATTTCATATCTATCAGAATTATCTTATCCCTCAAAAATAAAAGTGTTAACTGAATTATGTTAATGTTGTTTAATTATAAATATACTCTCATAATCAATTATTTAAATGGCATAAGAGAAATTAAAGATTGAAATCTAGTCCATTCCCAAGCTTACGCTGCCTAATTCCTATCATTAGATAATCTGATAAAAATGTAGAAAAATAAATTATTCATAATTTTTCATATCCTTTTGACATATATTATGAATTGATATAGATATTTATAACTATATTTATATGTAATTATTATTTTTATATATAATTGTGTAAAATAATTACATATATTTGTATATATTGAATTCCTCTCTGAATGCATCTGTAGAATAAATTCTTAGTAAGGAAATGTCCATGACTAATTATTTATGTATTCATAATTTAAATTAAATTAGTTAATTTTAAGTTAGATTAGCTAAATATGATATATTTTAATATAGTCCAGATGCAACCAATTTTAAGAGTTTAAAGTTAATCAACAATGGACCACAAGATGATCATTTTGTAAAAACAAATTAAAATGAAACTTAAACAGAGAAAATGCTCTGGAAAAAATAGTTGGTGGCCAACATAGAACCTGAATTTTGAAGAGCACAACCCAATGACAATCACAATCACAACTTTTTAAGGTTTAAAATGGAAAGAAAACTAGAACTTGAGTTATATTAGGCTAATAAATTACAAAAACATTAATAACAAATGTAGTTATTTCTAGAATTTGCATCAATGTAAAAACAACCAAAATTACTTAATGACAAACGATATAACATATGTCATCAATGTAGATAGCAAGTAATTAGCCAAACATTTGGATGGTTTTGTGTTTAAAACCATTAAAATCTACACAATTCCCTGAAAATGTTAAGTAACTATTAAACAAAGTGGATATATCTCTTATTCCTAACTATTTTTGTTGCTATAGTAAACACATTGTTTAATGACATATTGTATTTTTTAAATATCTTTTTATTGATTTTAGAGAGAGGGGAAGAGAGAGGGAGAAACACTGATGTGAGAAACATCAATTGGCTGCATCCTGCATGCCCCCTACTGAAGATCAAGCCCACAACCCGGGCATGTGCCCTGACCAGGAATCGAATCAGTGACCTTCTGGTGCATGGGAGGACACTCAACCAACTAAGCTACACTCACCAGGGCAACATACTGTATTTTTTTCTTTGCTCTTTTACTGGGAGAGAGGGAGACTTACCTGTTTAAAAATTTATCTTCATTTTAATTAACTATTTTTCTATTTAGATAGAGAAACTTAAAATAAGTCTTCTCAATTGGGAAAAAAAAAAGGTAAGGTCTCGAGTAAACAGCACTGGTCACGGTGTAGTCGTCAGAGTTCTCATAACCAAGGTCAGCAGACTTATTAGATCCCCAGTTTCTAGCAAGCACTTGACAAATGGGGAAACATCCAAATTTGGGAAACTTTGGACCTTAGATATATACAAGAGGTGCAGCTGTGTTCAACCCTTCTGAAAATGAATATATATATATATATATATATATATATATATATATATATATATATATGAAAAATATATATATATATAATACATGAATATATATAAATGAATATATATATATATACATATAATACATAATCTTCTAGAAGATTTTTTAAACAGTTTATCCTTAAAATATGTTTTTATAGTCCTTGAGGAGCTCTTATTAAAAGTCTTTGAAAATTTGAGTTTCATTTCAAGTTGCCCTTCCAATAATCAAATTTTAAATTTAGTGTATGTTGTTTTATATGTATTTATTATCACAGGCACATAATGAAAGAAGAAACTTCTCTTTATCTCTCTCTCTCTCTCTCTCTCTCTCACACACACACACACACACATTGTATTTATACTAGGGATTACAATCAGCATAAAATATCAGTATCTGCCTGGTTTCAAATAAAGTTGTAGCAATAATACCTAAAATAGTATTCATATAAAAAGATGCTATCTTTTTAATAAAACATCTTTTCCAGGACTTCCATCGTGAATGCCTGAATGATTTAGTGTCCTTGCTTTTCATTACGACACATATCTGTACTGCTCTCAGAACTCACTCATCACTTCATCAAGATTCAATTTAGTGTACACACTATATAGACCATTGTGTTAGGACAATACATTGATCAAAATTTGGGTTTGATTCTGTGCCTGATATTGTGTCCGCTTTTATAGTTTATACAGAGAAATATGGTCCTTCATTTCTAGGAGTTTCCAAACTATCTGGGGATTAATGATCCACATCAAAAAAAAAAAAAAAAGTGAAATAGCAACAACATAATACATTACAAATGAAGAGAAAGGCAATAGAGTACTGTAGTTTTTTTAAGGAAGAAGGGCAGTCATAACTTCATAGAAGAAATTTATCTAGAACCATACCTTGATGATGAGTGGGATTCAGACCCGCAGAGGAAAAAGAAAAATCCATTTTAGGTGTGGGTAATTGTGTGAGGAAAAGAAGGGAGATGGACTTATGTAAGCCATGTTGTGGGGGATTGGTTTAGGGAGAGGATACCAATCCTGGCCAGGATAGACTTGAATTAAAAAAAACACTGTAGGATATATTCTTTGAAAACTAGAGTCTAGGTCATTCTATACCATAATGACATATGAGTCCTTAGAGACATATAATACAAGTCTAAGAAAAGAGCTTTCTATCATATCAGATGACAAAAAAATCTATTTTTGTTGTTGTTGTTAAACCTCAACAGAATATTTTTTCCATTGATTTTTAGAGAGAGTAGAAGGAAGGAGGGAAGGGCAGAGAAAGAGAAAGAAACATCGATGTGAGAGAGACACATCCACCGGTTGCCTCCCCCACACACCCGACCTGGGCTAGGGTCGGAGCCTTGCAACAGAGGTACGTGCCTGTGCCTTGACCGGGAATGGAACTCTCGACCCTGCGGTGCCCAGGCCACGCTCTAACCACTGTGTCACGCTGGCCAGGGCAACAGAAATTCTTGAAAGTATTTTATCTGAGGTCTTAATACTTTAAAAAAACTAATTTAGGCATGAGAAGTAACATGGATTGTTAGATGGAAGATAACACTAATACCTAAAATTTATTCAGCACTTGTGTGTAGTAGGCACTGAGCTAGGCAACCAACATGGATTGCTTAATCTTAAACATGCTTAAAGACTGATATTATACTAATCCCTATTTACGAGAGAGTAGATAAGGCTAAGACAGGTTTAAAGATTTCCCCAAGATCCCCAAACTACCTATGAATGAGCCAGAATGTAAGTGCAGGCAGGAGGCAACTAATTAAAACTAGTCTTTTGTGATAAATTGCTCTACTGTTTAGGTACAGTAAAAAATAAAGAGGAATGAAAGGGTCAGATCAGATCAAACAGTGCTGTGAAGGCACAACACATTTAGGGAATAACATTTTTTGAGTAAGGATGTATTTGTATTATATGCATTTTCTTTGCAGAAACTTGCTTCCTCCTTTTCTGAAGTATACGGTCATGCTAATGGTAGCCAGTTAGCCTAGATTGGTTTGACAGAAAATTCAATATGAAAACAATTTGCAGATGTCTCAGAATACACTCATTTTGTCAGATTGCTCTGTTGGTGATGGTTTGGTTTTGTCTGAATAATTTTCTCTCAATATGTGTTCCGCAGAAATGACACAAACCAGCTTTGCTGATAGGTCCCTTAAGAAAAATTAGTGTTGTCCTTACCTGTCTCCTAAAGGCTTCCTTCCAACTGATTATTTTTCTTCAGTTTCTTTTGGAGCAGACAAAAAGGTAGCACTGAAAATCTACTCACAGTAAACGCTTGTAAAATTTCATCTAAAACAGGTTGTTATAGAAAAGTAAAAATAACAATGAGCTTATTGCCTGATTTTTGTCATATCTCACCTTCATCTTTGGTGACATACTTACTGAAAAGCTCCACACAAATGATATCTAATTAGAAATATGAATATCTAAACTTAAAGTAAAAGTTTAAAAGCATTAAATCTAAATAAATTTTTTCTACCATGAAATTTTTACTAGGGCATACAGAATGTGTTTGATAAATATTTATTACTAAATGAGTAATGTAACTTTAACTTGAATGCAAGTTTCATACCTATTTTAAAATGCAGTTTACATAAGATTTATTATGGATGATCAGATAAATATAATTTGTTCCCACACATCTAAGTAAAAATGGACATCATGATCATTCTCCTCTGCATAAGACCCCCAAATGATCACATTTCACTCTGGTTGAGATCAAAGTCCTCACAATGACTTCCTGTGACCTGGCACCAGCTACCTCTCTGATCTCAGCTCTTCTTACTCTCCCCCTCACGCACTTTATTCCAGTTCCTTTGGCCCCTTGACTACTCCTCAAACAAACTAAGTGCCTTCCTATATTAAAATATTAGTACTCGTTGTTCTTTCTGTCCAGAACCTTCTTCGAAATTTCAACATGGGTGATTCCCTCTTCTTCAAGGACTTGCTAGAAGACATTAAAAAGGCCAACTCTAAGCATTCTACTTAAATATTATCCCCCCCCCTCGCTAACCCACCATTCCTGACACTCATCTTGCTCCACCCATATACTCTTTGCCAATAGCATTCTTCCAACACCTCTAAAAATTCTCTCTATATAATATGTATTTTAAATTGTATGACCCTTTCTACTGAAATGTAAGCTCCTGAAGAACAGGAGTGTTTTGTTTGTTCATTGTTGGCCTCAAGTTCTACTTCAGTGCCTAAGTATTAAGTGCTGAATTAGTATTTGTTGAATGAAGAGTGGATGAATGGAAATACTTTCATATTCTCCAGCTAAAATTGTTCTCTAAATAGCCATCTTGTGTTTCAGAGCTACAGTATAAAGAATCAGCAACTTCTCTGGTTGGCCAATCTTTCACCAGGGAAACATTAATGATTATAATTTTCCAGGATATATTTTTGCTAAGTATTTAGAGCAATTACTAGCTTAATATTGGGTTTCATTGTTGAAGTCTGGTGTTAGTTTATAAAATGTCAGTTAAACAAGGTGAAGTAGACACTTTTAAGTCATAGAGAGTCAAATATCTTTGATAAGAGTAGATGCTAAAAAGTATATCTCTGAGACAGGGAAAATCAACACAGTTAATTTATATGTTCTTTAAAACTCTCTCTTTCTCATCTTTGAATAAAAGCCTGACATTTTCTAATTTTCAATAAATATCTGTTAATAAAAGAATGCATTTCAAAAATCCTCTTTATCTAGCATCCATGCACATGTCAAGGATTCTGGTCTTCAGCTGCTGACACTAAGGGAGACCTCTGGTGATCCCAAGTCTTCTTCTATCCAGTGAGGAATTTTGGCTAAATGACTTTAGAGCTCCCATTCAATCAATTTTCTCTTATTTTAAAATTTTTGCTAGATTAGATAATTTCTTGGATGAAAGAACACTAAGATTAAGATTGAGTGTTTTCTTCAAATTGCCATGCTTCAATTATGGTTCTTAACTTGTGGTGTAAGGAGGTGTTCTCTTCACTTCAGTTTAAATTACACGCACCATGTTGAAAGAATCTTGTCCCTCCCTTCTCCTTGTTTCAATATTCTACCCAGAAAGATAACAGTTGTATATGGTAAACAGATAATAATACCAGGCTAAATTTCATCACCTACAAAAATAATAAATTCTATTATTGTGGGGTCTGCGGCCAGGATACAATATTGTTCATTAACACAGTGGCCTTGTCTCTAAAGAAAGCAGTGTAAACTAAATATGGAGTGACAGTCTTGAACTGGATCTTGGAAATTTAGTGGGACAATACTAGAATGAGAAAAAATTAGAGACAGAACATTTAATTTAAAATACCTTTCTTTAACATTTTTTCTATAGTCCCTTTGCTATCATCTTAAACTCACATATTTGATTCAAAGCTTTTCTCTCAAACTTACTTAGTTAGCCAAAGAAGTAATCATGATTCAAATGAAACTTCAGATTCTTTTATTATTGAGTTTTTTCAATACAATTCAATCAGAAGTATGATTTGTAAAGGGTCCTGCTATTATCTGAATGTTTGTGGCTCCTCAAAATTTATTATGTTGAAAACTACCCCCAAGGTTATGGCATTAGGTGATAAGGCTTTTGGAATGTGATTAGGTCATGATGGTGGAGCCCTCATGAATGGGACTAGTGCCCTCATACAAGAAGCCTGATGGAGGTCCCTAGCCCCTACTGACACATGAGAATACAAGGAGAAATCTGCAGCCCAAAAGTGGCCCCTCACCTGACCATGCTGACACTCTGATCTTGGACTTCCAGCCTCCAGAACTGTGAAAAATACATTTCTGTTGTTTATAAACAACTTAGTCTGTGGTATTTTGGTATAGCAGCCTGACTAGACTTAGGTCCCCACAACTACCACCATTCCTTGAAAGCCTATTAATATTCACAAAGTCTCATGAAATATTATTCTTAGGATATGATATTCTTGGCTGCCTTTCTGGTCTAAGAAGTAGATTATAAGGAACCGCAATTGCATTAAGACTGCTTTTATATATTCCTATACTGCATCCAAAAATCTAGTTTCTTGTAGTGAAGACAAAATAAATGGGATTTCTGCTCTCTAAAGACTGATAAATAGGTTGCTTCAATTAATATTTACTTATTTTCTCTAATAACTATGCTAGGCTCCAAAACAATGTTGTCTAGTAAAACTTTCTGCAATGACAAAACTGTTCCAAGTCTTCATTCTCGGCTATGGTATCTCTAACCACATGTGGGTATTGAAGATTTGCTGTGTGATCAGTGTGACTGAAGAACTGAATTTTTTATTTTATTTTCTTTTAATGAATTTAAATATAATTTTGCATAGCTACATATGATTAGTGGTTGTAATATTGAACAGTGCAGTTCAAGAGATATATTTCTGAGCAGGACCACAGGAGATCTGCTAGCAGAAAGTTTGTATTCTAATGAACAATTAAATAGCAAAGAATGGTAAGTCCTGGCTGGTGTGACTCAGTTGGTTAGGTGTCTTCCTCCCACGTACCAAAAGGTTGCCAGTTCGATTTCTAGTGTGGGCACATAGCCAGGTTGTGGGCTTGGTGTCCTGTAGAGGGCGTGCAGGAGGCAGACAATTGATGTTTTGCTCTCCATTGATGTTTCTCTCTCTCCTTCTCCCTTCCTCACTCTCTAAAAATTCAATAATTTAAAAAAAAAAAAAATGATAAGTAAGACAAATACTTGGGGAGCTTCTTTTTCAACTGTGTCATTTGAAATAAAGTGGAAGTCATTGGCAGCAATAACTACCCAAATCTTGGTGATAAGGCAAGAAGCAAACCTTCATTTAAATACTTCTAACAAATATCACTTGTGATAAATGCCTATATGAAACATTAAAATGTATCACAAAGTGCCTCCCGTAAAATTCTGCTTTTAACCGCTTTCAGAAAATCATCAACCAGATATAGCCACCATCTAGTTTTGGCAACATGATTGGGATCACCAGGGAGAGGAAGGAAATCAATTTTAGGTCAATATAAAGAAGACATTTCTAATTGTTATAAAAAATGGGATGATGATTTTCTTAACACAACAATTGTTCAAGCAGAGATTGAATGATAAGTTTGAAAAATAGTTTAGGATAATTCATGTATTTTGAAGTAACTTTAGTTTAAAATTGAACACATATGTTCTTTTTACCCACTTGGGGCTTAGTTGCCTCATATATAAAATGATCATAGTGACATTGTCTAAAGGCAGGGGACTAGATATTTCAGTTTTAAAAAACACAGCTATATGACCTCCTCTGGTCAATGAATTCATCTTATGAATTAATATTAAAGTTATTTTACTTTTTCAAGTAGTGTTAATGATACTAACATTACATAGTTGTTATCGATTAAATGAGGCACTAAAACTACATCAAAAAATGAAAACTAAAACTAAAAATCAAAGCTAAGTAGAAAAATAATACCTCAATATATTTTTTCTATCCTTTAATAACATGAGCTCACTAAATTAATTCATTTGTAAACTAATAAAAGTGCTAAATATGTAAATTTGATTTCCAAGTCCTTTCCACACCTCCCTTGCTTGTAGTCTCCAGATGTCCATGATCCTCATGGCTGTCTTGTATCACTGTGTTCAGGAGAAGTTTATTCCAGACACACAGGGAGAGCATGAGCACAAGGGAGGGAGAGGAGGCAGGGACATAAGAAAGGAGGGAAGGAGAACAAAAGGAATTTGCTAACTTCCTTAAAAATGGAAAGTTTTCAACAGACTGAAAGCCAGATTTTGTGTATAGATTAAAACATTGTACTTGTGTTACCTCATTTTACTGGTATTTCATCATTTTATTTCTCATTTATTTGCACTGTGTGGAACTTCAAAATGGAAGGTCAGCTTTGTGAAGTGTAAGAGGTAACTGAGATTATCCAAAATGCCTACATGGCTGGAATGTGCTTTATTTTGGGGATAAATCTTGGAGAAGATGGCATGATTGTGTAGGGATGGCCTAATGAACAACTTCTTCAGGGAGTGGAGAGAGGTTAGAGAGAGAGAGAAGTTTGATGCTCTGTGATCTAATTAGAAAAGCCAAGAAGCAAACTGAAAGGAAAATGAAAACCTAGGTGGTAGTAAATAGGAATTATCCAAGTAGAATGGTTTAATGGGATATGGTTCAAACGGATTAGTGCAAAACATCAATAGAGACAGATATTAAATTTGGTTTATTTGGATGTTGCTGGAACTTAGTAGCACACGGGGACAAGGGAGCAATAGGTCAGGAGCTGATAAGCAGTGTCTAAACACTTGGGAACAATTATCCATTTTTCTTAAGTCACACATAACTGTGAATACCTGTTTGCTTGTCCTTGCATTACATTCTTTGAGAAAGAACCAGAAATAGCTGCTTAACTAAATTGATCTGAATTTAGTGAATATTACTTTCTCCTTCCACTAATAAAAGGAAAAGCAATTCTGGATGTATCTCAAGAAAATTAAAGAAAATATTTGATTTATTTAAAATATTTTGGGATGGTTTGCAAACAAATTAAAATAAGGTTGACATATTTGAAGAGATAATTTGATATTGTCACTATCCTATGAGGGAAACAGGGTAAATATTATTTTTCCACATTTCATTTAAGAGAGAATTACTGCAAAACTGTGATAAATTACTAATGGAATGAAAAATTTTTATGATTATTGCGCAGCCGGGCATGGCTCAGTGGTTGAGCATTGACCTAGGACCCAGGAGATCAAGGTTCAATTCCCTGAGGTCAGGGCACATGCCCGAGTTGTGGGCTCCATCCCCAGTGTGGGGCGTTCAGGAGGCAGCTGATCAATGACTCTCTCACCATTGATATTTCTATCTCTGTTCCTCTCTCTGAAATCAATAAAGATATATTTTTTTAAAAAAGTTCATGATTATTTATCAACTCAGTGACAAAAAGCGTCACTTTCATACTTTAAAAAAGGGAAGAATATTCAAGAAATGGAAAGTTGGTTTTTCTTACCATTCCACCATACTTTCAAATACCACTTCTTAACATTCTCTAAGAAATGTATGCTTTTTGCCAAAGAAATCAGATATCATTTCATACAAATATTCATCCATATTTAAGAAACATAAAAGCAGAGAGATTAATTAATTTTCCCCCCTTCCAATGTTTTTTGCTTTCTTTATAACTTCATTCGGTTATGTTTTGTTTATTGATGTTTTCCCTTATGGAAATTTGTTGTGGTGTGGTGTGGTGTGGTGTGGTGTGGTGTGGTGTGGTGTGGTGTGGTGTGGTGTGGTGTGGTGTGGTGTGGTGTGGTGTAGTGTGGTGTGGTGTGTGTGTGGTGTGGGGGAGTGTGTGTTTGCTGTCTTCCTTTGAATAATCCAATCCAATCCAATCCAATATTAACTTTGTGTTATTCACATTTTCATCAGGACATAGGATATTTAATAGGCCATGAACCCTAATCAAATAAGAAAATAAGATGATGGGGTTTTAGTAATTACATGTTCACTTTTAGAATGGTAGCCAAGGCTATTTTCATGGGGAGACATTACTAAATGTCACTATTTGTCTTTCTGTCTTAATTCTCTGTAAATTCTTATTTGAAAAATCTCAATTATCTAATGATTTGGAAATTATTTATTGAAATGAGTAGTATTCCACAAAACACTCTGGTTTTCCCTTTCATAATGTCAGTGGAAATCTGTTCCCTACCTCGTTATAATGTACATCAATGAATGGCCCTGGAGACAATTCTTTGCCCTTTGGACAATTTTTCAGAGCAGAGGGCAGTGCTGTTTGAATTTAAATGATGCTGCACTTGAGTCCAACGATAATAAGCAGGCTCTACTAGACTTTCACTACATATTTTTTATCATATGAATATAATCATAATCACTTGATGCTAGCTCCCAGAGCTTTCACGTGAATTATAAATATCATATTTAAGTTTTCTTCAGAGGAGAAACAAGATTTCTGCTGGGGATGAAGGAGTGACTGCAGTTAAATAACACGATCTGTTTACCAAAAGTGCCTGCCATTGAAAGAAAGCAAAATGCCTGGAAAATGCAAATTGGTTTGACAACTCATTATTTAAAAAAAAAACAGTCTACACTATGGAATGCATCTCTGAATACAGAATTAACCTATTAGCCCACTGTCAAAGTAAAGCTTCCAACTGAATGCTCAATTACCCATTCAAAAGACCCCCACAAATTATTTGGGCAAAGGCCTCTGTAAACAGACCTGCCTAAAGGTCAGCAGTAGAAGAAGTCTATGAATCCATAAGTGAAAGAAAAATACACAAAGAATTCAAAGCACTCTCCTTGTTATTTCTTCACTTCAAACAAAAGAACATTTTTAATCTACAGTTTACCCCACATCTATCCAATGTATTTATTTATTTAAATTCATTTTTCAATTACAGTTGGTATACAATATTATATTAGTTTCAGGTGTACAACCTAGTGATCAGAACTTTATATACCTTATGGAGTGAACTAAAGGGTATTATGCTAAGTGAAGTAAGTCAAACAAAAAAAAAGTTATATCCCAATAGATTCTAATTCCAACTGTGGACTTGCATAGAGATAATGTCTATTACCAGAAGAATGTACCTAAGCCCTAAGAAATCCCACCAGCGCAGTAAAATAAGTCAAAGGTAAATAAATAATTCACTCTAAAGTAGCTTGCTCAGGATTTAAGTGATTATTCAGGCCTTGATATTGCTAATTGCTTTACACACATATCCTACTGCTCTCTGTGATAGCTGAGTTTTTGGTGAAACTAAAAGCTGGTGACACATCTATTTCAGTAATGAAAGCCCTGGCTATTCCTCCTGCTCACCTGATTTTATGTATGCATACATGCACAAAAGTAATACTATAAAGAAATGCATTTAAGTAAATGTTTCCAGCCTTTAAGAATTGTAATGAGACAACCGGGTAAAGAAAAATGTAACAACTTGTATGCTATACAAAATACAATGCAGATTTTCTCTTGTTTGAGGCAGTATCTTAAATCATTTCTGCTCTGTGAAGACTTTGATTCAGTGTAGAAAGAATTTAGATTCCCCAAAAGCTTTCATTTTACCTGGATTAAACTTCAACCTGCCTACTTTCATTTTCATTCACAGTCATTCAAACACTGAACAAAATACGAGAATCAATTTTAAAAGAAATGTACACTTCAGTAACAATAATAATCTACAGGAATTCCATTTCACCTCAAATTAACCAAGGCCACATTCAGACCACAAGACCATGAGACCATGAGCAAATGGATCATTGCTCACATACATATTAGTGAATGATCAAAACATGTATAAGAAAATTGGCACTATCTTTGCAAAATGCTGGGGAACTTTATTATATGGTTAAAATATTGATCTCAAGAGTCAAATTGTCTCTGTTCAGATCTTGACTTTGCCATTTGCTGGTTGGGTGACACTGGGCAAGTTATTTAACCTCTCTAAGTCTCAATTCCTCTTCTCCAAAAGTACAATAACAATAGTGCCTATTTCAAATGGTAGTTGAGGTTGTGAGAGACAATTCCAGTTGACTAGTTGTGACAGAAACCCTAAGGCCCACAAGGCTCTTAGCACAGTGCCAGGCAAACAGTGAGCATGTGCTGTGTTCATTTTTGTAAAACTGTTATTATATTGTGAACTAGGCAAAATCCAGGTATTTTAACTAATTTCTTTGTTCCATCCATCCAAATACCACCTCCATTGTACTCAAGCTTCTTAGATGCTTTGTTTTAATTAAATAATTTATGTTAGGAGTAATCAAGTTTTAGTGAAGTGTGTAGATCTGTCATAGGACATTTTAGGTTCTAATTTAACCTAGAGGTTGCCAATTTTTTTTCTGTAAATGGACAAATAGTAAATGTTTAGTTTTTGAGAACCACATAATCTGTTGCAACTAATTAATTCTGCCATTGTGGGGCAAAAATATCCATAGATAATACAGAGTATGCACAACCAAATAGGTACGGCTGTGTTCCAATAAAACCTGACTCATGAAAAGGAAATTTGGATTTTATGTGATTTTCATTTGTTAAAAAGTATTATTTATCCTTTTTTGAACTATTTAAAAAGTTACACAGACACACAGACACACACACAAGTCTTGGCTTGCTGGACACACACAAACAGGAAGTAAGTGGTATTTGACTCTCAGGCTACAGTTTATTTAACTCTGTTCTAATTAACACTGTTTAATTGCTATATCTTGTACTTAAAGAAGAATCATATGTAAATTCTTTCAAAATTCTTGACTATTTAGTAGTCAAATTACTAAAAATGCCGTATTAATGGCCTAATATTGTGCTGTAATATTAACAGTCATAATAGTTATCAACATTAAATATTCCAAACACAGTTTGGCACATTCCTTAATTTTAGTTCCCCTGACATGTAGAAACAAAGTAAAGGGTACTTTCAAAATTGGTACTGAGGTTGCTCAGTCTGGGATAGACAATGTAAACCTGCCTACCTGATCAATTTAATGAAATGTCAGCTCTGCGTTTGTCAAATGACACGGCCATTGGAAGAACTGAGGAAAGCTAGGTAATTGGAAAGATAAAAAGATATGTCCAGAAGGGGAACTCTGGCCTTGATTGATTTAGAGAAAAGGATTGGATGTGGTTAATCTGATCAAACATTTCCACTTTGGTATCCAACACAGCCTGGTTAATTGTGTGGCTTTATTTGAGAATATGGATTATTCTAGGTGGAAAACTAAATAAGGGGAGAGGTCACCCAATGAATAAGATAACTCTATTACTCTACAACCCTAGTCTTTGAGGAGTCTGTTGAGGATTCTGTGAGTATATTAAATATTGCCTGATATTTATGTTGCTTTGGAACTCCTTAACATGGGAAATGAGGAAATGAAGATATCAGGAGGGGAGGAAAACTGAAGACAGAAAAATGTAAATAGGGCCTATATAAATTTATATTTAGAAATTCCAGAGCCTGATGGTCATTGAAGATCATTCAAGAATTTAATTTAGCCCGGCCAGGCATGGCTCAGTGGCTGAGCATCGACCTGGGATCCAGGCGATTGGGGTTTAATTCCAGGTCAGGGCACATGCCCAGGTTGCGGGCTCGATCCCCAGTCGGGGGCGTGCAGGAGGCAGCCGATCAATGACTCTCTCATCATTGATGTTTCTTTCTCTCTTCCTCTCCCTTCCTCTCTGAAATCAATAAAGATATATTTAAAAAAAAAAGAATTTAATTTAGTCTCTACTCTGCTATCTCTGAAGAGATGCAAATTTAAAGTATAGATTAATTGCTTGGGAGAACACCCATAGTTCCCTAAAATAAATGTTAGCAAACACCAGTTCAAAAGCTATATCCTCTCTCCTCTTGTTTTTGTAAAGAAAGTTTTTTTGGAAGACAGCCAAGCTTATCAATTTATGTATTAACTATGACTATTTCTGTGCTTTTACTGCAAAGTTGACTAGTTGCAACACACACATTCTGGACTGCAAAGGTTATAATATTTACTATCTGGTTCTTTACAGAAAAAGTTGGCAGACCCCTTCCCCAAAATCTTACTCTTCCAAATTGTGGTCTATAGACCAATAGCATCTGCATCACAGGAAAGGCTTTTAGAAATTCAAAATCTCAGGCTTTACCTCAAATCTACCATATCAGAATCTACACTTTCACAACCCCTCCAAATGACATAATGACACATCAATGACTGAGAAGCATAGCCCTAAAAATAATTTACTTTCATTAAGATATACATGAAGCATAGAGGGGTAGGGACATTATGTTATCATTTTCTGGCATGCATTTGAGAAGACGGGACTCTTACTGCTCTCCCATGTGGTTTTAAAGCTTGGCATTCATGAAAGTTACCTTTTATAGTCTACAACCCAAGCTTTTGATGTGAGAGTTAAAGGGGTCAAAACAAAGGCTAAAATATTTATAAGAAGAGAATATTCTGGTAATTCATAAATTAACATCTCTGAGACTTGGAAGAAAGTCTTTAAATCACCAACAGGCAATGGATGTACCACAACTAGCATGTTGCTCACATCCAGAAACTGTCTAATTTAAATACTGTTAAGCTACAATAAAAACATTTTAAAAAACTGTTTACAGTTTTGTAGCTTAATCAGTTTGAAGCATTTTATTTTTATACCTCATTGTCTTAATCAGATGTAAAGACAGAACTTGCATTTCATCAGCACAAGTACACGTTAAACAGGAAAATACAGAAATGCACTTTTCTTGGCTGATGGAAATGTAGCTCTACTTAATAGATGCTTTATATTTAGTATTTTATTATTAAACTTTGTTCAGTATAAATGCACATTTTCAATGGCATGAATGATGTGACAAGCAATTTGCATTTATATAGCACCTTTCAAAGGCTTGGGATTGAAAAGCAAGGCATAAATGCTTGTGTAACTTTGCAATTAAGAATTCACTTCTAATTACTCCTACTTAAATGTGCAGTCTCTTTTTAATCACAACATTTTTACACCTGTGGTTAAGTGCTCTGACAGAGTCTTAGCCTTATCTCTAAAGCATGCACATTTCATGACTGGATTTTGTAATGAAGGCTACGTTTGCCAGGGGGAAAATAATCACAAATGTGCAAGACAAGTATAAATATTAAAGACATAACTAAATTTAAATGCATTATTCTCTTGAATTATGCACTCACTCATTCAGATACACACACACACACACACACACACACACAAATGCACGTTTACCTCTGGAGCTTGCACAAGGTTTAGGCCCAGATATATTTCAGCTATAGTACCAGGAAGTTAAGAGACGAGATTTAAAAGCTTGTAAACCTATGCTTGCCTGTAGTAAATCTTTAGCTACTGGAGCTACAATTGCTAACATGTGTAAGATTCCTAGTTTTCTTGTATAACCAAGGGACCAGTAAATAACATAGTGTTTTAAAAAAAATGATATCCTGCTACTAGGGAAAGGCACAATTCAGCTGCAACATATGGTTCTGAAGGGCTACAGCCTTGTACGTAAATGGAACTGAGAAAAGAAAAGCAATTCTGGGAAGGTGGTGTAGCTAAAGAGAAAGCCCTGGTGACAGCCATCTACATAACTGACTGCAATAAAACACTAAACTGCATTTTCCAAAGCTGATTAGAATGTAGATTTATTAAGAACCTATGGTGATCTGGGGACCAGTGTAATGCAAGTAGACAAGGCATGGTTCCTGAGTCTTGACTGGCTGCCAATAGGCAGCAGAACTTGGGTGGACCCCAAAGCAAACACATTTCAAAAATCCAGTCAATCATGAAAAATTAGAATAAGTCAGAAGTTCTTGCATTTTCAGTAAAATATTCTTTGAAAAATAATTTTAAAATAGACTGTCCATTTAATAAACAAACATCGAGCCCTTCCAAGACATCAAATACTGTGTTCAACTCCAATTATATAAGTAATAATAGTAACAGCAACAATAATTTTAATAACATAATGAGGGTGATGATGATCATAAAGAAATGTCGGGCAATCAGACAACACTTCCTGCCCTCAAGGAAGTCACAGAATAGCAGGCAGTGGAGAAATAACTAAACCACGTGATGTGTGCTCTTATAAGTTTGTGTGTAGTGCTGGCGAGCAAAGATTTGGGATTATTTAATTCTGCTCCTCTTTGGGAAAGGCTCAAGAGAAATAAGGAAATGTCAATAGAAATGTGAAATAGCAGTAGGATTCTGCCAACCACAATATTGGCAGGGGAGAGACAAATATCAGGAAGTAGGAATATTCAAATATGAATTTTCATACAAACTATTTGTGTGACTTTGTCTTCACACATAAACACTACAGTAACAGCACATCAATTAGGAGTACAAGCTCAAAAGTCAAATTGTCTTCATTCATAACTGTGTGACTTTGGAGAAATTATTTAACTTGCCTGAGTCTCAGTTTCCCAATCTCTATAATGGAGAAAGAATAGAATATACTTTTGTGGATTGTTGTCAGGACTTACTAATACTTACTGCTGAGCATTTAAAATTTTGACATGACCAATGTTTAATAAACGTTAGCTCTTGAGCTTTTTGTTTGTTTTGTTGTTGTTTTTAACTTTTACTTTTTTTCAAGTAAAGCTAAGGACATATTGGACAGTCATGCTATAGCTAGGATATAGTAGTGTTTATTTGCTTCCATCTAAAATCCTACTAAATGAAATCCAGATTGCAATTGTATGGAAAATCACTTGGACTTTCAGTGTAGACCTGTTGACTAAACTGTAGTAACTTATGACAACAAGGACAAAAATACCACAAAGGAGAATCAGACTCACCCATCTTTTCTCTGATCTAAATCTGGCAATGCTTCCTTGACTCCAGTAATTTTGTTTGAGAACTGATGTTCTTAATTTAAAAAATTTCTGGGAGTTAAAAATAATTCTCGATCAAATTTGGGCTTTGTATTTTTTGAGTAGACAGGGCCTCATTCCTGCTGCAATGATATCTTTCCATCTCATTTTTCTTTATTATATTGTACTTAAGTTTATGAAAATTCTATTCTTTATATCCTATATTTAGAGTCCAAATAAGACTAAGTGGGTTGATTGAAGAATATTGTAGAAATGGGTCATAAAGAGAGTGTAAGGACAAACTTTGGGGTCAACAGCAACTAGTGGGTTCCACTAGTGGACAGGCGATCTGGCAGGATGTCCACAGAGAGTGGCCTGTATGTGAAAGGAGATGGAGAAAGCGGAGAGAGGTTAAGTGAGAAAAACATTATGTTTTTCTTATAGACTATCAAGGCATAGACATATCACTCAGAGAGTTAAAACAATCACACACGGCTCACGCCAAGATTTTTCTCCTTTTTATTGAATTTATTGTGGTGACATTGGTTAATAATATCATATAGGCTTCAAATGTACAGGTCTATAGTACACCACCTGTATAGTGTATTGTATGCTCACCACCCCAAGTCTCCCTCCATCACCAGGTACCACCTGTTTACCCTCCATCTCCCTTTAGCCCCCTCCCCACACCAAGCATGTTAAAGCCACAAACTTTCAAAATAGTCATGTTCCGCTTCTCTTTCTATTCTCACTCAAATGTTTCTTTCTATGCTTGTATCCTCAAGTTGGCTGGTTCTAGTAGGATAGATTATTAAAGACATTGAAAGTTAAGAAAAAAATGTTTAGATATAAGAAGTTAGACAAAAGAGAGCTTTTGTGGATTTTCTAATAAAGGCATAGAGTGAGATATGTCCAACAAAAGGCACTTCAGAGGGGCAGAAATCTGTGGATGGACTGGAATTCAGAATGGAAGACAAAGTTGTAATCAGAGGATTCTTACGTCTTTCCTGTATCAAAGAGAGAGAGTACCATTTCTTAGGAGACAGAGATTTTGGATTCAGTTCTGTTTAACCAACATTGATATCATACTTACTGTGTGCTTGGGTATCTTATTGGCAGTTTAAACTTTTTATTTATTGATTTTCTTTTTGAGAGAGATTTGTTGTTCCCCTAATTTTGCATTCATTGGTTGGTACTTATATGCATATGACAGGGGATTGAAGCCTCAACCTTGGCATATCAGGATGACATTCTAAGCAACTGAGCTACCAGATGAGGGCTTATTTGCAGTTTAAAACATGGAAAGAGTCACCATTAAAATTTGTTCTGGGTTTTATAAATGTAAAAACAATATCAATAGCCATATGTGTAGTTTTCTATGTATAATATTTTAGCCTAATAACTCTGAAGAAGTTGGAAAAATGTTTCATAACTTTATTTCACCTGAAATTGCTCAGATTCTACTAGATGTTTGAAAATGAAATAGTTTGGGAGAGAGTCAGATAATGCATCCACAAAATTTCCACATGGCTAATAATTTCAAATTTTGAAGGCAGGAAAACATACATTTGATTCCTGCATCTGTCATATTCTAGCTGCAGGATCTTTCATTTGTCTTTGGTAAAATGCAGATAGAGCATTTCACAAAAGGTTTTCCAAGTGCAATAGATTAGAACTTCTTGTGAAAATTACTTAGCATAATTCCTTATCCAAATTTTTTCAGTAAATATTAGTTTGCTTTTTTTCCTCGATATTCAAAGAAAAACTAAAAGCATGAATTGGAATTTCCAGAATCAGTCATTTTCCTTACAATTTCACAGATCAACAGCTGATGTGGCCACTATTTTCACTCAGCCACTAGCTTCCTAATTTGTAAAGAATTAAATTGCCTTGCTGTCTGGAATGTTGCACAGCCCTTTTTGATTTTACAAATCTCTTCAGTTTACCTAGACGATAAAAATAACTTTAAACAAACAAACAAATATAAAACCACATCTCCAGGAACTAGGAGATCCAACTAATTCTCTCTACATAATTTAGGGAGAAATCATTACAGCTCACTACAGGACAGAAATTCCAAGGAAGAAATACATACTCTCTTCCGTTTTATTCTGTTCTTTACAACAGAATAAGATGAGATGTGCAATTCAAGAAATCCCCACAAAGTTCTAAAGTATCTTTCTGCACTTTTATTATATTTTTGTAATAGTTAAAGCCCTATTTTTTCATTTCTTTCTTCTCACCATGCACAATGGAGCATGGGCTACAGAGTTGAGCCGACCTATTTCAAACCCTGTCTGACCAATTACTGTCTTACCTTGGGAGAGTGATCTTCAGAGCCTCAGTTTCTTTACAGGCAAATTGAATACAGTACTTTGTAGCATAATTTTGTAAAGTTTAAATGAAGTAAAATGTAAACATTTTTCCCCATGGTGTCTGGCATAGAGAAATGCTCAATAAATACTAGTGATGATTCATAGCTATTATTATCAGGCAGAGTAAACACATATAGAAATACCTCAATAAGTTCACACAGGATTTGAGACCCTTGAAATCTGTTAATGAGTTAGTTCTATTGATAGAACTGTAAGAACCTTGAGGTTTACCTCTACTCAGAGTCCCACTGAAAAAATCTCAACATGGATATTTGGACCTAAAATCAAAAAGCCAGAGACATTAGGATATAGACATGGGGAAATATTGATCAAGATAGTTTAAAGGAGAGAGATGTGCAAGCGCATAATCTTTAGTGGAAGAAAGCTGATTTCATGTATATTTTTTCTTATTTTTCTTTTTTAATCTTCACCCGAGGATATTTTTTCCATTGCTTTTCAGACAGAGTGGAAGGGGGTGGAGAGAGAGAGAGAGACATCAATAGGAGAGAGACACATTGATTGGTTGCCTCCAGCACAAGCCCTGATCGGGGCCAGGGATCGAGCCTGCAACCAAGGTAGGTGCCCTTGGCCAGAATTGAACCCTTCAGTCTGTGGGCTCAGTCCACTGAGCCAAACCAGCTAGGGCTGTTTCACTCTTAAAAATGTGTTTTTCTAAGGAGACCACACTTAGAATGCTATCTTCTCCAAAACACAGCCAGCCATCCTGAGGAAGACGATAGGCCTGAAGCATATTCAGTGTCTTTTCCTTACTCTTTCAACCCCCAAATTTCAAAAAAAGTGAAATTTAAAAATTGATATAAAGTTTTTTCTTTTTCTTTTTTTTTTTAAAATATATCTTTATTGATTTTGGAGAGAGGAAAAGAGAGGGAGAGAGAGAGAAACATCAATGACGAGAGAGTCATTGATCGGCTGCCTCCTGAATGCCCCCGACTAGGAATTGAGCCCGCAACCCAGGCATGTGCCCTGACCAGGAATCGAACCCCGGTTGCCTGGATCCTAGGTCAACGCTCAGCTGCTGAGCCATGTCCGGCCGGGCATAAAGTTTTTTCTTAATAAAAAAATTTAAAATAACTTTTAGGGGAAGAGATGGTGAAGTGATGTCACCAAATGGAAACTGCAGCCTAGATCCAGGCTGTACATTTTGTTTTCTGTTTAACTGAGTGATGTTGGACAAGTAACCCAAACTCTCTGAGTCTGAGTTCCAGTTCCTTCGCTGTCTTAAAGGGTTACTGTGAGAAGCAAGATGAGACGATGAGGGTGAAAGGACTCCTAACCTCCCTACTCCCTTACCTGCAATGGACACATTCATCTGCTTGCTCTAGACATTTATAATTTGGCTTCTGGCGTTATCTAGGCTTCCCCCCCCCCCATCCTTTTATTTTTAAAACCCTTTTTCAGTAGCAGCCCTAATGTCTGATGTTACTTGACTTTGTCCCTTGACTTCCCTTTCTTTGGCCAGGCCCCTGCATTTTTCAATAGCAGGCATCACATGGTCCACTACCAGGCCCAGACTCAGCACTCCCATAAGAGACTGTGTTTAGAGGCTGACCTTTGGCCCCATGCACAAGTTTACTCTGCAGGCTCTGGCCCTGAGACAGCACTCTTAACAGCCCATAACCCAGCCCAACCCCACTGGCCAGGGGAGGGCTATAGAAAGTAAGCTGAAAATTGCTCTCTCTCTGTATCCATGAGGTTAAATGGGGGGATGCTGGCTGCCAGGAATCCAGTCTCAGTGCTGTGCTCTCCGTGATGAAGAGTGGTTTGAGCTGAATGTATGCCTGGAATAGCACTGCACTCTTTTAACACCAGCTGGCCAGAATCTCCCTTGCCTGCCACAGTCTGAACTATTCCAGGTCCCAGGACTCTCAGCAGCACAGGACACAATATTAAGAATACATGTTTCATGGGCCTCAAACCTTAGGCCTGAAGACACGTGCACAAAGGTACAGGTGGGAGTGAAGAGATGAGCTTCCAGGTGGATTACTTGTTCTTGAGAAGTAGCTTATATACTAGAAATGGCACAGACCATCCTGGGGACAGAATGAATGCCTGGGCCACAGTGACACTGTCTGTGTCTCACTGCCTGTGGGTCCTAAATCCCCACAGCATCAGGGAGGAAGGTAATGAGGGATGCTCAGCTCAACAAGAGTTTCCCTGCCAAAAATATACTAAAATCCCCTACTATAAAAGAAAGGG
This sequence comes from Miniopterus schreibersii, assembly GCF_964146895.1. Taxonomy (NCBI): domain Eukaryota; kingdom Metazoa; phylum Chordata; class Mammalia; order Chiroptera; family Miniopteridae; genus Miniopterus; species Miniopterus schreibersii. The sequence goes on along the minus strand of NC_138106.1, from coordinate 59,929,885 downwards.
GAATTAAAAATACACTAACAAGACTGCTCTGGGTGCTTCAGGCTCAGATTCGGCCTCCTCTCAGGAACCTCTAGAATGAAATCACATCCCAGCTAACCATTAACTTGTGAGATATTGATCAAGTCACCTCACCCTCCTGACTTTAGCTTGCCCTTTGTAAAATGAAGAGTTCTCCTTCAGTCCAAAAGTGTGTGATGATATTCAGCTCTAACATAGCAGTAAGAATTAAATTATTCTCATCTTTCAAGTTGATGTTTTTATATTTGGAGTGAATGGAACTATTCTGCTGAAGAGAATTGAGTATCTCTGACTTTGGGTGCTCTGCAAAAGCATTTTATGGGTCAGTGACTCTAAAACATTTCCCAGTCCATCATACTAAGTAATGAAGCGCATTCCCATTAGTAACAGTGGCTCACCATAATATTGACCACATATGGGGTGGGGCGGTCAGGTATCAAACTCAGAGAGGGTACACTCCTCGGGTAATTCTGATATGTCCTTCTCACACCGTGGTAGGAATTGCTATTATAGTTTGAATTCACCAACTGAAACATATAGGATAAGAAAAGTGTCAAAAGAAAGAAATTTCCAAGTGGATGGGCAGAACTGGAGATAAATCTATTCTATGCAGTTTGAGTGTGCCTTCCCCAATAAGTCATTGCACAGCTCCTGGCAGAACAGAGACTATAATAAAAATAACCAAAGAAATAAGAATGTGAATGAAAAGGCCCTTAATTTTTAAAGGTTTCCAGTTTTTAATATTAACCGCAAAGTTAACGATGCTTGATTTAACAAAAAAAATAATGCAGGTATGTGTAAAAAAAACCAACTTAATAGACCTTTCTTCATACTTTTCTTCATTTTAACCCACCGAAGAAACAATTCAGTGTGGGATATACATGTCCACATCATTCTCTCTGTACAAATATATAGATTTGGTTATGACAAAAAATAGAATAATATCCCAATATATTTACTTTAATTTGTTTTTGTGATTACATATAACATGGCTTTCTCTTAAAGCTAATATATAGTTGAACAGAGAGCTATAGACCTAGAGAGAGAGATGGGGAGAGCAATGAGAAAAATAGAGCAAGATTAGGGAATATATTTGGTAAACTATTCCCTACTTATTAATATTCAGGCTTTTTCAGCTTTTCTTTTGACAAAAATAATCTCTTACAGAAATATCTTTTTACATATATCCCATATCCTTAAGTGTCTTAATTTTTTTATTTTTATAAGTTAGAGGCCCAAACTTGGTTTTGCTAGGTTAGAGGGTATGGTAGTTCAAATTTTAATTTAAATGTTAGAATGCTTTCAAAAAAATTGTATGCTGATTTGCATTCTCACCATTAAAGCATGAGAGAAACAATTTTCCTACATTCCTCAGTAATGGATGTAATGATTTTTTCTAGTTTTTATTTACTTTAAAAGTGGAAATGACAACAGCATTATTGCTTACTTGTAATCTTTAATTACTCATTTGCAATTAATATTCTCTGAATTGCCTATTTTTATATTAACTTATTCTTTTATTTTTAATTTGTAAAAACATCTATATTTTGACCATATTTTCAATTTTTAAAATTAATTACAGATATTAATTTTGAAAACTGATTGTGAAAACTTTGACAAGAAAGCTTTCCATATATCCACTTGTAATTTATGGTCCTGATCTTTTTTCTTAATTATATTGATGATCATTTTCATATGCAAAGGGGTATTTACATAAATTTGACCATTTACCAGCTTACCACCTATAAATATGAGAAACTTATTTTCTATCATGTGCTTGTACAAGTTTATAACATAGTTTAAAATAAATTCAGCTTTTTTTAATGTGCCAATGTAACATATTGGAAGTAGGTTTCAAAGTTCTAACATCACATGCAAGAAAAAAAATTAATAAATGATTCATCCTCAGGTAGTTTATCTTCCATATCTATTTAATCAGAAGAATATTTAAAAAAAGGTACTTTCATTTTCCATTACTATCCTATTTTAATGCTCTATTTCAATTCAAGTTTCATTCCTTCCCCTTCCTTCCTTCCTTCCTTCCTTCCTTCCTTCCTTCCTTCCTTCCTTCCTTCCTTCCTTCTTTTTTCCTTCCCTCCTTTCCTCACCCACTCACTTCTTTTCTTTCTTCTTTTTAACAATGTTATTCTATTTTAATGAGCTATTTAAATTTCAGTTTCTTTCTTTTCTTTCTTCATTTTTTTCTTCTTTATTTTATAAATTAGGTAATAAACATCCCTTGAAAAGAAAAAGTAACAATATATAGGGTGTCCCCCCAAAAATGTATACACATTTTGAATAATTATTAATTCCAATGGGCTAAATCTGAAAAGAAAGAAACATCAATGGAGCTATGGGGGGAAAGTGTGTATACATTTTTGGGGGGACACCCTGTATATTCTTTTATCCTCTTAGAAAAAAAGTATTTAAAAGATAAGTGACAAAGACTTTAAAGTATCTTAAACACATTTGAGACACATAGATCAACTTGATGAGACACCATTTTATTATTTTTAAAATGTACTAGTTAAAGTAGGAGGTATCATTTCTGAGGGGAAAAAAGATTAATGAAAGCAACAGCAGTGATGAATTACATGTGCCTGTGATAAAGTCTGTTCGCAAAGAAGCCTAGATCCTATCCATCTAATGAAGAAACATTAAAAAAGAACTCAAGGACCTGCTTTAAAAACATGAGTTTTCAAAGTCATATTCCACAGAATTTATTTTATTTTAGATTCTTATCATTTTTAGCTTACCAGAAGTTAAATTATAAAATATTGGGTACTCCTTCCTTTGACATGTTTTGATGACCTTTATAGAGGAATGATGTTTATTATCATATTATTCAAAAAAGGAGAGATTTTTCAGAGAAAGACTTCCATAAGTTAGTAGGTATTTATCATTATAACAAAGTGACACTAAACATGTCATTACCATGGAATAAGACACAATATGCTAGACAAAAAAGAACTTAAATGATGGTGACAGAAGGAGCCTAGACTTTGGGTGTGAACACACAATGCAATATGCAGATGATGTATTATAGAATTCTTCACCTGAAACTTGTTATTAACTAATCTTACCCCAATAAATTTAATTTAAAAAAAGAAAGAAAAATGACATGTCAGTTAAAGGTCAGGACCTGAATTTAGAGAAAAATCGATCCCCCATTGGTCATCATTCAAGGACAACCAAACTATCAAATAACATCTCTATTGAGATGGTAAATTAGGCAATTCTACATTGCTATATTTGCCATCCAATACATTTAAAAGAATTTAGACTAGCTCAGTGATTGATCATGGACTTAGGAACCAGGAGGTAGAGGTTTGATTCTGGTCAGGGCACATGCCCGGGTTGTGGGCTCATTCCCCAGTGGGGGGCGTGCAGGAGGCAGCCGATCAATGACTCTCATCATTGATGTTTCTATCTCTCTCTCCTTCTCTTTTCCTCTCTCTGAAGTCAATAAAAACATATTTTAAAAAAAGAATTTAGTATACCTTGCAAAATTTTGCAGACATCTCAACAGGGGTTGTGATCCTCTATTAACTATAATGATGCTTATCATTATTGTTGACAGTGATTAAACATTTACTGTGTGCCTAGCATATAATAAATATATGAGCTTTTCCAAACTTTTTCCTATCAAGGCCACCAAAAATAATTCTCACAGTTCATTTTCTATGGAGGAAGGCCCTAGTGGAATTGACAGACCTCCACCTTAACACAACTCAGGCTCATAGGAGGATGGCACCTACATCATTGGGATGGTCTAATGACAGAAAGCTATAATTCCCGATTAACTGTGCTCCATAAATGTGTGATGACTGGTCCCATGCAGAGGTAATGGGTCCTCTGCATTTTGGTAAAGGAGAGTCCTCAAGAGTCTTCCTTGGTGCCATGAATGCTGCTTAACTTGGGCATCAAAAAATGGAGAATGAAAAAGAAAGAACAGAGAAGGATAGAAAAGAAAGAAGAGATCCACTTCAATTTTTTTGAAATTGTAACTGTTGTGCTGTCCGGTATCAATACAAGTGTATCCGAAGCAATGGATACACACAGGTCTGGAACATTCAATGCTGGCTGGTGAAATAAACTGAAACATCAGGGTATCGTTTGAAGGATTTCCTGACATAAGATAAAGAGCTAACTGCATTGCTAAGGAAGGCAGGCAAGATGATGAGGACTTTCTTGAAAAACCTGTAGGAAAATGTGAAGAATTAATTGAGATTCACAGAGTTATTTACTAATGAACAGTTAGAGGACTGTATTGTATATTCAACACTTAATAGATAATGGGTAGATGAGATAGATAGATGATAGATGATGATAGATGATCAATAAATAGATGATAGATAGATGGATGATAGATGATAGATAGATGATGGATATATAATAGATAGATGATGATGGATATTAGATAGATGGAGATATAGATAGATAGATGATAGATAGGTAGATGATAGATAGATGATGATAGATGATAGATAGATGATAGATAGATAGATAGATAGATAGATAGATAGATGATAGATAGATAGATGATAGATAGATAGATGATAGATAGATGATAGATAGATATAGATAGATAGATGATAGATGATAGATAGATGATGATAGATGATAGATAGATAGATGATAGATGATAGATAGATAGATAGATAGATAGATAGATAGATAGATAGATAGATAGATAGATAGATATAGATAGATGATAGATAGATAGATGATAGATGATAGATGATAGATGATAGATAGATAGATAGATAGATAGATAGATAGATAGATAGATAGATAGATAGATAGATGATAGATAGATAGATGATAGATAGATAGAGATAGATGATAGATAGACAAATAGAAAGGATGTATAGGTAATTTAAAACTATACTCTCTCTACTCTGGCCCCCTAAAGTAAGTGACAACATTGTATGTTTCTTAAATTTAGCACTAGTTCACTATCTATGAGGCTGATGAGTTGCAACTTTTGAGCATCATGAAGACAGATGACAGAGCTCTATCATAAGCTATATTGGAAAGGATATAGCCTAAGAGGCAATGCCATAGACATAAAATTATTACACTGTTGTCTGCAAGTTTTAGTCAGGGCTCCTTCTATAATTCTAACATGTATTTGGATTTATCACAGCTAAAGGGCCCATTTTCAGACTCAAACTTGGTTCTTTCTATTCCATTCCATATTGGCTTTATCTTACTTTAAAGGAGAATTTTGATTTTGATGAAATTTTATTACTTACATGGTTGTAACTTATATAAATCATACCTATAATCCCTATGCAAAACCTGTCCCATATTGTGACAAGCTTAATGGGAATAGTTATTTAGCCATAGCTAAGTCAAATTTTCTATATATATGGAAATATTTACTATGATGAGATGTACAAAATCATTACAGAATTGAAAATAAAACTTTTTTTTACTCTTTATTGTGTAATGCTTTTAGCCTACAGAAAGGTTTCAAATGTGGTACAGAGTTGCTGTATACTTTCACTCAGCTTCCCTAACGCTAACATATTATATAACCATAGCACAATTATCAAAAGCAGAAAACTAACATTGGTGCAATACTATTAACTAAACATAGACCTTATTCACAAGTGTCTTTTTTTTTTCTGTTTCAGTATCCAATCCGGAATTCCACATTGTATTTACTTGTGTCTCCCTAGTCTCCCCAATTCTGAAAATTCCTCAGTTTTTCCTACCTTTTGTGACCTTGACACTTTTGAAAAGTATTGGCCAGTTATTTTATTTAATTTGGCTTTGTTTTCTTATAATTAAATTGAGGTTATATATGTTGGCAAAAGTACCACAGAAGTGATGAGCCCTTCTCAGTGCATCCTATCAGGAAGGATGTGATGTTGATATGTCATATTACTGGTGGTGTTAACCCTTGTCACTTGGTTAAGGGCATTTCTACCACGTCTCCACTGTGAAGTTACATTATAATTATAATTATGTTATAAGTACTGTCATCACTGTCTTTTGTAGCTCACGCTTTACCATATCTGGCAATTAGAAGTTCCTTTCTATTTACCCTGGTACATTTTTCAACACGTTCTTACTCTCTGGCACCAGGAGATATTCTAAGCTTCTCATATGTTTCCCCTTATTCCTGAAATCAACCATTTCTCCAAGGAGCCATGTTTTCTATTATCAGAGGATTCACTTCAGAAACCATAATCTCAGCACTAGGCTCGTTCCTTACTACAGAGGTTTCATTGCTCCTAGGCACTCCCCACGGGAAGTTTGGGAAAATATGTATAAATGCTAACCCATGCATACAAACTACATTTAATTTTCTACTTATGTATCTACATAAGGCTGGTATATGATGTACCCATATACCAACCTATTTGTCTGTCTGCGTCTCTATTCATCGTATGTGTTGACACCCCTACCTCGTTTTCCAACCCAGCAGAGTTCTTTCAAGCCTCCCCCTTTATTTTTATCAGCTTTCTCCACCTGGTTCTCATTTACACACAACAAATTTGCTTATTTGTTCAATCCAAGTACACAAAGAGTTTTTTTCAGAATGGATAACCCATAATTTTGCAAAGAAAAAAAATTAATAACTGGAGTATAGTACTGAAGTAGTTACTACTTCTTTAGTCTTACAGTATGGAGTCAGAATACTATTTTCTGAAATACTTTAGGTTAGTTCATTTCTTTGAAATTCTCTTTGATGTGCCTGTTATTATGGGCTGCCTTGACATCTGGTAAAATTAGAAGGCTCAAATGGCCTACCCAGAAGTCCACCTCCTAGTCAAACACCCTCCTTATTAAAGGTGTGGGTGCAGTTCTTGCTTATCCCTGAGAAGCGGGGTTCAGTTCTTTGCCAGACTCCAGAATTCTGCAAACAAGTCAATCACATCCTCCTGGGGGAACCAGGGGGTCTACATGGATTTTAGCATTTTACTTTTCCTAATTTGAATGGTATAGGGTTGTTGTGTTTTTTTACGTTTTCTATTTTAGCAAAATCGAGATATTTTCACAGGTTTTTATGCTTATTTGGTAGTGGACCCTGCATTTTCCCCTTTTGCGCCATCTCCCTTCACTACCCAATTGCTAAAGAGTGCTTCTCCCTTCCTTTTCCACTTCCTTTTTCTCCCCTGAAGCTATACCTTTCAAAGATACCCCTTAATTCATGCATATTTTGTGGTCTCTTTCCAATTGTTCATGCTCTTCTTAACTGCCCCAAAGTTTTTTCAGTATTTTCATATTTAGGGTGAGCTAGTCTCTTACACAGTAAATAATTTCAGATCAACATTAGGTTCCTTTTCTGGTTTCCTTTTCCTGTCCTCCCTGAAGTGTACACGGCCTGCCCTTGTTCATCAAAAAGCCTAGAGGCAGGTCAGGGGTGGGATCAGAAGAGGGAAAGATCATGCGCTAGGATTTGGTAAGGGTTCTTATGTGTTTCTTTACTCACAGTTATTTGAAATTTCAGCAGTCTCTGTCTTCAAGTTATTCTGAGGGGTATGGATGATTTCTATGCAGGTTCATTTTTCCTTGTATTTATTTATTTGTTTTTTTGTATTATTATTGGGAGACAGATAGCTGGGCACCTGCAATTGACATTAGTCCTCAATTATGTTCAATATAATATCTAAAATTGTATGATTCTTTATAATTACTGTTTCCTGTACCAACAATTTAATATCCCCATCTCTGTCTAACTCATTTAGGTGGGGGGAGAATTTCTGTCAGTAAAGATTTTCCAAAGAAGTTGATGAAAAAATTGCTTAGTGTAGATATGCTTCGGGGAGGAAAAAGTGGTGCTGTCCTGAACAGTTCGCCTAACCAGTAATCTCTGAAAAACTTAAATATTAATCCTGCCTGATACTATTTCCAGAAACAAAAAGGCTAAATAAGTACTAACTAAAAAGAATGTCTTCTTTTGCATCCATTACTTCTACTTGGGTGCTTCTTAATATTCTGTTTCACGAGCACACAGAAATGAATATTAGAAGTATGGATCCATGACAGTCACTGGCATGCAACACAGGATGACTTGTTAACCCATGTGAGCTTGCAGGAGAATTGCTTCAAGGCAATAATTTTTCATTTTCTGGAATCAAGGAGTTTGGTAATTTTGACAGATTTCCCATTTTTAGATATATTCAGCTCCCTGTTTGCAGTGGTGCTAGTTAGTAGCTGCATCTTCTTAGATTCAGGTCTGTCAGTAAAAGGGGCTGATAAGATTTTGCTTCTCTTTGACCTTTTGCTGTCAGAGGCTGCTCTATTGCCAACATGCCATGTGGTAATGCATGCATCAGTTAACAAGGATGCAAATTTTAAAACATGTATTTTAGCCTTAATCCATCAACCTCGCTGGAAATATAATTCAGTTTGCATTTCCTCCTGAAATGATTTTTAAAATGACTTAAGTGCTTCAAACATTTGTACATCTGACATCATGCAAAGTACGAAACAATTTACAGATGTATGAAATGTAACACGAAAAGTCTAAAATGCAGTTAAAAATCTGGTTGAAAAGATGCTGAAATGAGAGAGGTTTATCGAAACTGAAAACTGAGCCCTAGCCAGCTTGGCTCAGTGGTTAGAGAGTTGGCCTGCAGACCGAGGGGTCCCGGGTTCCATTCTGGCCAAGGGCAGTACCTTGGTTGCAGGCTCAATAGCCGGCCCTGGTGGGGGTTCATGCGGGAGGCAGCCAATCAATGTGTCTCTCTCACACCAATGTCTCTCTCTCCCCTCCTTCCGCTCTCTCCGAAAAGCAATGGAAAAAATATCCTCGGGTGAGGGTTAAAAAAAACAAACAACACTGAAAATTGATGAGAGAAGCCAAGGATCACAAACTATCCAGATTATGTTAGCTACTAGCTTCCACTCACAAGTAGCTAATGGTAAAGTGTGAAGGGGAAGATTAGAAACATTTGGGTATTGGCATTCAGTCACTAACAAAAAAATGGAGTTGTTAGAGTACATCTTGATTGTTTATCAAAACTATTTCTAATTTTGATATTTCGACTAAGTTAATGACACATTTGGAGAAATGTTTCTGCAATATTTTAGCTAATACAGCTGTTCCTATGTATCACACTTGAAGACACTGACATGAAACTTGGAACCAGTTTAGTCAAAGACTCACCAGCCAGCCATTGATCACTAGACCATAAATGAGAAAGAGCAAAAGGAAAATATTTTCTTAACTGATTCAAAGAGAGTTCATGGTTTAAGCACAGGGAGCAACTGAAATCTATGACTGATAGGCCAGGTCATCCAAATGACCAATGTACCTGTACCTTGGTACTCTAACACTCATAAAAGCGACATAACAAACAACTTGTCATCTTAAGAATATTTATGAGGCACTTGGATTCCGGAGGAATTGCAGAAAGTTATAGTACAGTCTCAGGATACGTCTTTTCTATTTTCACACTAAGCTTTGGAGGCCAGATCAAAATTGCTGAGATGGGATAATACTAAAATGGACAGTTTATATATACCCTCAAGTAAAGTCCAGTACCAGAAAAATTCTCAGTTAATACGAAAGCATCATTCTGAATTGTTTTCCAGTTTCTCTTGGAATTTTAATATATTGTTTAGATCTGTCTTGTTTTCTTATCCCGTGGGACCATTTCATTTGAAGTGACAAGGCTACCTACTTATTTATAAAGAGAATTGCACTTTAACTCATTTGTGACCAGACAAATGTATGGGAAAGAGATGGCTAAAGTGAACACTTTTGTTTGCAAGTTTACTAAGGAAGAAAATATAGATAAATTAGACTTCATCAAAATTAAAATCGGTTTTGTGTTGAAGGACACTATCCAGGAAGTATAAATATGCAGAATGATAGAAAGTAGTTGGAAACCATATATCCGATGAAAGTCATTAATATCTAAAATATTTAAAGAACTCTTGCAATCAACAATAAAAAAATAGATGACTCAATTCAAAATTGAGCAAAGGACTCGAATAGAGATTTCTCCAAGAAGATATACAAATGTACAACAAGCACATGAAAGGATGCTTAACATCATTAGTAACTAGGGAAAAAATAAATCAGAATCACAGTGAGATATTACTTCATACCAACTAGCGTGGCTGCTAAGAAAAAAATAAATAGAAAATAATAAATGCTAGTGAGAATATGGAAAAATTGGAACTCTCATACATTGCTAATGAGAATATAAAATGGTGCTGCCATTGTTTTGGCAATTTCTGTTGAACATAATAATACCATACAACCTAAAAATTCTACTCCTCATTACATACCCAAGAGAATTAAAAACATGTTCACAAAAATTTGTGCATGTGTGCTCATGGCAGCAATATTCATAATACCCCCAAAGTGGAAATAACCCAAAAGTTTATCAGCTGATAAATGGATAAACAATGTGCAATATATCCATAAATTGAATGTTATTTAGTCATAAAAAGGAATGAAGTACTGTTATGTGTTACAATACAGATAAACCTTAAATTTTTATATTAAATTAAATTAAACATAATTTAATTTCTGCTCAGTCACATCACATTGGTAACTAGAAATGTGTCATGGTAGGAGTATTTATACCATGGAAATTGGCAAATTCTACACATGAGAGCTGTGTATTATAGAGAACAGGTTATTAAACATTTATCAGCATACCACTGAGAATACTTAAATAAATAATAAATATGCAATGTTCATGGGTCAGAATATTCACTATTAATGTTAATCATTGAAAATTGATTTATAAATATAATATTCATTCAAATAAAAATTAAAGCAGACCTTTTGTGATAAAGAATGACAAAGTTCAAATATATAGAGAAATACAAAAGATCTAGAATAACCACAACAGAACTATAAAAGAAAAAAAATTAAAAGCTTCTAATGGCACAAAATGCACTATTTTTAAAAAAGCAATAAATTGATCTTAATAAAAATAAAAAATTATCTGCTTTTCAAAAAATGCTATTAAAGAAATAAAAAGAAAATACGCTATTGGGCAAAAGTTTATATGTATATAATTATATATATACATGTACATATTTATGTATGTATGTATGTGTATGTATATGAATGAGTAATATCAGAATATATAAAAAACACCAATAATGCATGACAAAAATACAAATAATGCAATAAAAATGGGCAAATGATTTCAATAGCCACTTATGAAAATAATATAAAAACAATGCTAATATGCACAAGAAAAGGTACTTAATATTATTAAATATCAGAGAACCAAAGATTAAAATCACAATTACCCATAATACTAAATTACTAAAATGGCTAAAATAAAAGATACTGATATTCCTAAGTGTTATGAGCTGGTAGGTAGAGCTACTGAAACTCTCAGAGATAACTTTTGGGAATACAAAATATTACAAACACTGGAAAATAATTAGGCAGTTTTTTTTCATACAGTTAAATATTTACCTTACCTCCAATCCCACAATTCCACCCCTAGCTATTTAGTATAGAAAAATACCAATATATATTTACAAAAATATGTCTCATGATATATTAAAACACAGGTGAACATGACACAAAAAATTGAAAGAAATATCTAAATATATTATAAAGAAAGAGGCAAAAAGAAAAAAATGAATCACATGAGTGAGGTGAAGAAACATGGAGGAAAAGATTCAAAAATTTAACATAGATCTCATGAGATAGCTATGTGGAATCTAAAAAACAAAATAAACAAACACAGCAGAAACAAACTCATAGATAGAACTGATCGTTGCCAGGTAGGAGGAAAGTTGGGGGGCTGGGTGAAAAATGTGAAGGGATTAAGAAGTAAGAATCGGAAGTTACACAATAGTCATGGGGATATAAAGTACAGCATAGGGAATGTAGTCAATAATATTGTAAGAACTATATATGGTGCCAGGTGGGTACTAGATTATTGGAGGGATCACTTTGTAACTTACATAAATGCCTAACCACTGTGCTATAAACCTGAAACTTATATCAACTATAACTGAAAAATAAAAATAAAATTTTCTTTAAAATAGAGAGAAGTCATATTAGAATAAATAATGGCTGAGAATATTCAAAAACTGATAGAAAATAACAACGATCAGAGTCAAGATTTCTGTACCTTATGCAGAAAAAATTAGAAAACCACCACCAGACAATGGGTGAAAATGCAGGTGACTGAAAGCAAAGTCAATATTCAGATTTGATATGTTAAACACTATATATTCATAGAAAACAGCTAAAGCCTAAAATGCTCATATTAGGAAAGAAGAAAGACTGGAAATAAATGATTTAATCATTCACTTTAACAGACTATAGCCAAATACAGCAGCAGGAAGAAAAAAATAAAGAGCAAATATTACCGAGATAAATCACAGCAGTATGCAAGAATGAAATGAGGGGTTGAATGTGGCTGCTCTGGACTGAAAGCTGAGGTAGAAACACAATTACCCAAGAAATTCCTGAGGCTGATCCTGCTGTGTAGCCAATCCAAGTCTACTGCCTAGGTCATTTCTTCCTAGTCTCCTACCTGGTGGGAAGCAGGACCCACAGAGTGGGTGACAGAAGGAAAGAAGATTATGGGAGAGAACAAATAAAACCCAGAGTTGAACTTGAGATGATTTCCAGCATCCAAAACCTAAAATAAAGGAGTACTAGATGCTGGCTGAGATTGTGCTTTTCATTTGGCTAGAAAAACAAACAAACTGCTCAGAAGACCTTGCACCAACCCTGACTAGGGCATTGTGCGTGGCCCACCTTTAACCAGGCTTTCAGCCGTGTGCTCTCAGCAGTTACTAACTGCTTGAAATATTTATCGTTCTACAGTGGTGTTTTATGATGTATATGCTCCCACAGGCCTTGGTGGTAGCATGGCTTATGAATTTATTCAATTTGAAAACAGATATATGTATTTCCTTTTGGCTATGCTTTATTGGAGCTTACTCCTAAGTAGACACATAGAAGATGGTGCCCTGTCTGGAGGGTAACTTGCCAATCACTTCGTGCTAATGAGTGAAGTGAGAAACAGCAAAGCATTTCAAGCCGAATGGAAATTCATCTTCAGACAAGTACATCTTTACAACAGAGAAGAGGAATACTGATGTTTGCTTAGGAGTAGAGTGTGCTTTTAAATGAGACAGTTGCTTAATGCCACCTTGTAAATACAGATGGTGATTCACAACTTATGCCCAACATGTGGAAAAAGAATTCAAGTTGTGGAATATTATGCAAAATGCAGACCTAACAATGGGTAGCAATATATTGCAATATACCCTAGAAGGTTGAATCAACATAAGAATTTATGAAAGAGTTTTCTTTCAGGAACACTCATTTGCAGACCCTCATACTACCAGAAATCTCTCATAAATGTGTATACATATGTGTATACACAGACAGTTGTTTGTATGGAAAGGGACAGGCAGGTTATGACAATTACGATACCATTATTAACTCAAAAGAATGTCACAATGCAACTGTAAACTTACTTTTGCCCACCCCTGTATATTCATATATATGTATCCATATATATTCATGTATATATGCTTTTCAAAGTAACAAGTAATAAAACCATTTTGCTGTTTTGGTTAGTGAAAACTCTTATAATAGAAGTATTTCTACATCACTTGAAGTTTAAAAGTTATACTTTTTTCTGCAACTTAAATAATTGGACCAGGAAAACGGATTTTTTTTTTGGGGGGGGGGATCTTTTAAGCATTTGACTATTACTTCCTCCTAAGAAAAAATGTTCCAGAAAATACAAAATAATTACATGTATTTGGTCTGAGAACTTTGAGAGTATATATGACTTAGGTTCTTCTATACCCACAAATGCAGACTGAATTCACTGGAATGACAACAGTCGAGCTAAAGGGTTTGCAATGCAATCACCCATCATGTGGAATCACAGAGACAGTGGGTTTTAAAAAATCCTCCTGGTTTCTTTCTGACATCTCCCTTTTGAAAGAGTCTGAATCAATATTTTTAATAATGTTAAGTTTAAACAAAATAATTTTTAAATAGATGGATCAAGTGATATATGAAAGTCAGTTATATCTTTGGAATGGGAAGACCCTTATAACTCACTTCTGGACAATCATGACATATGTTTTATAACTTATGAAAGAAAGATAGAAATTATAGTCCAAGGACAAATTTTCTAAGGATTTAGAGTTTTATAGATACATGTTTTTTCTTTGTCCTATGAAAATGCTATAGACAGTGTCTGTTTCAGAATGACTTCCTTTATATATCATAGAGCAATAGAAGCTTAATCTAAAGAGCTACCAGCTACTTATTTCATTAGTATGTGTAAGAAATAGCACAGATACTAATGAAATAAATACACCAGAAAGGTGGCCACCTGAGATAGATGTGATATTTAAATGCCTCTAGGCATTATTGCATGCTATTCATGGTTTTGTACATGCATCTCTGGGCTCGGGACACTGATAGACCTCACTGTGCTTTTGTAATGTATTGAATAGATTTGCTATGTGACTGACTTCCATTCTACAACTCAGAGACAAGGGAGAAGACCATATGTTCACCCTCAAAGCCTGTCTTACAGCTCCTCAATTGATGCCTGGGGCATACCTGATAAATTGTCAACCAGAATACTGTATTAGTTTATTTTTTAATTTTATAGAATGTTTTCCCCAATTTAATTGAGATATAATTGACATATAACATTATGTAAATTTAAGGCATACAGTATGTGATTTATGTACATATTATGAAATGATTACCACAATAAGGTTTGTTAATACATTTATCACCTCACATAATTACAATTTACGTGTGTGTGTGTGGAGGGGTGTATATATGTGTATATTGAGAACTATCAAGATCTACTCATTTTGCAACCCTCAAATAAACAATACAGTATTTTTAACTATATTCTCCAGGCTGTACATTATATCCCCAGAAATTACTCATCTTGTAACTAGAAGTTTGCACCCTTTGATCACTTTTCCATCTTCCCCTTCACCACCCCTGACAATTACTGATCTACTCTCTCTTCCTAGGAGTTCAGTTTTTTTAGATTCCACATATAAGTGAGATCATAAAGCATTTGTCTTTCTCTGTATGACTTATTTCACTTAGCACAATGACCTCAAGGTTTAACCATGTTGTTGCAAATTGTAGTATTTCATTCTTTTTAAAGCTGAATAATATTCCATTGTGTGTATGTGTTTGTGTGTGTGTATCACATTTTTCTCATGCATTCATCTGTAGATGGACACTTAATTGTTTCTATGTCTTGGTTATTTTGAATAATACTGCAAAGAACATAGGAGTGCAGATGTACCTTTAAGATTGTGATGTGATTTTATTTCCTTTGGCTATATGTCCAGAAGTGGATCATATGATTGTTCTGTTTTTAGTGTTTTGAGAAACTCCCGTACTGTTTTCCATAGTGGCTGCACCATTTTACATTCCCACTAACAGTGCACAAGGATTCCCTTTTTTCCACAGCCTCACTCACAGCTCTGTAGGTGAGAAATCTGGCATGATGCAATGGGTTCTCAGCTCAGGGAATCACAAGACTGAAATCATGGTATCCGCCAGTCAGAATCCTCGTTTGGAGGCTCTGGGGGTAGGGATGGGGAATCTGCTTCTGAGTTCACTTTTATTGGCAGAATTCAGTTCCTTGCAGTTGGAGAATTGAGTCCCCCATTTCCTTGTGTGTCCACAGGGGCTACTCTTAGTTTCTAGAGGCCATCTGCATTCCTTGCCACATGGCCCTCTCCAACTTCATGTTAGCAATGGTGTGTCAAATCTTCCCAGTACCTGAATCTCTCTTTCCTGGTAGAGCCCAGTCCCTTTCAAGGGCTCACCTTATTAGGTCAGGCTCACCCAAGATACATTTCCTTTCATAAAGTCAACTGATTTGGGTCCTTAACTATATTTACAAAATACCTTCATAACAGCTCCTTAATTAGTATTTGATAAATACCTGGTGTACCCGGAGCCATTTTAGGATTAATAATTGGAAACACTGAGATCCATCTTAGAATTCTGCTGACCACACATGTATTTGAATATTTTCTTAACAGACACATTTTTACTTTCAAAATGGGCTCATGCCATATTTCGATAAAGACAAAACTAGATTTTATTTCTTGACCATGAACCCCTTGAAGGCAGCAAGCATGCCTTACTTAGTTTGGTATACCAAGAACTCATGCCAACCTTTGCATAATAAATGATAGTTTAATAGACACATCAAAGCTGATTTTTTTAAAAAAAGCTTTTTGTTTATTTAGCTAAAATATCTATTTTTGGAGTGCAAATTCATCCTAATATTAGGATTCACAAAGAACAAAGGTAAACTCTATTTCAAATATTTGAAATCATCTCAAATTTTCCATCTTTGATCTCCAAACCACACATTTCTAATTTCATCAGTCTTTCATCAAAGTGTGGTTCCTAATCACCATTACCATCCCATTAACATTTTCTTGGACACTTTCACTTTAGTGCCTACAACTGGACACAATGCTCTGGATGCTTTTTGCAATATTGTTGTGATTGTTTTCTTTGTATTTTTGCTTTATTAGTACAAAGTACAATAGGTTTATCATTAGATGGACTGAAATTCCATTCCTCTGTGAAGCGGCTCAAGAAAAATGGCAATAACATTTTTCAGAAGTCATGCAAAAAAAAAAAAAGAGCCGATACTCTTCAGTTTAGTTTATCTTAACTTTTTCTTGGTATGTGATACTGTGAATTATGGATCCTTAAAAGTAGGTATTTATAGATACAAAGTATATTGATTCTTATTAAATTTCATTATAAATTTAACTTCTCATTGATCCTTTAAGATTTCTTGAGATCCTATTGAGGTCATTGAATGTATCATTTGGAAACCTCCTCTTTCTTTTTTCTTTAAAGAAGTTCAGAGCATGTCATCCTGTAATACACCACCTTGGGATATTGATTATTTTCAGATAAAGACACTTGAGAAACAGTAGGTGCAAAAAAGCCATTCTGGCCTTCTTTTTACTTCTTAAAAGCAAAAGATAAAATTTCCATGGGAAAGGTGCCCCCCCCGCCATCTCTACAGGAAGGAAGGCTCACTCATCACTAGAGATGGGGAATTTAGGCTAAGAAATATGTACAAATCAACCTATTAAACTATCCCTATCTTCCTAGTCACTTCTCCAGAATTTATTACCCCAAGCTCAAACCATTTGTCTTATAAACTCTTTACAAATTCAATGTTTCTTTGTCTAAAAGGCATAAAAGCTTTCCGCTCTGGCTACTTCTTTGGGTCTTCAATCTCATGTGAAGTTTCCCATGTATATGAAAAATTTTAATAAACCTTGTATGTTTTTTTCTATTAATCCATCTTATGTCAGTTTAATTCATAGGCCCAGCTGGGGACCCTAAAAGGGTAGAGGAGAACTTTTCCTCCCATACATCCTCATAGTCCCATTGTCTGCATGTCAGATTCAATTTACATCTCCCATTAACTCACACCATTAACTAACATGTGAATACATAGGAGAACAGTGCTTTGGCTTTTATGTTGACAGTAACTCAAGAAGCAGCACTCAGCCAGTTTCCAATATACTTAATTATATTATTGACAAACAGACATTTCCACATTTTAGCTACCATGACTTTTAAATACTTAGCCAATTCAGATCAATTATATCCATATCTACAATACTCCTGTAACCAGTCAAATGTCATTTCAACATGGCTTGTCAAAAAAAAATTACTATAAAACACTAAGGAAATGTTTATTGCATATCAGTTTCTCACCAGAGATTGATTTAGAAGCATACAAGTTTTAGGATTTCATTATGCCTTTGTTGTTCCACTTCTAGAGTTAAACAGATACGGTCCACTTGCAAAAGGCATGTTTTAAGATACAAGTAATTTTTAAATGTGAATATGACCATAAAATGTGAAAGGAATTGTTAACTCATTTACTTCAGAATTATTATATAACAAATGTAGACAAATATATTTTATAGATCTTTTCTAAAGCATCCACCTATAATTTTAAATAGCTATTATTTACTAGTTAATGAGAATTTACATTTTTCTTCTTACTAGCATTCTATTATTATCCATGATTGTTTAATAATTGATTGACTTAATAATCCATTCACTCATCAATTATATATTGGATTCTGGTATAGGAAGCACACTATGCTAGGCGATTGTAATTAATTTAAAGATAAGTGATAGACTCTTTTCTCACAGAACTTAAAAATGTGATATGGAACACTAGAAAAAATTACCAATATGGGAGAGAGAGATAATATCCATGTACCCACCTATTCAATAAAATCTTACCAATAATTTAGTATGTGCCAATAACTGTAATAGGAATTAGAGAGAAAGAGATAAAAACAGTCCCTTTGAAGCTTTTATAATCTATGCATAAAATAACATCATAAAAATCTTTGTGGAACTGGTTGTGTTTGAGTTATACTATACACCATTGTATGTGTGATAAATTTGGAGCAAGGAATACTCAAGGTAAAAGAAAATTTAGAGGCTATTAGAATAGTCCAGGCAAGAAATAATGAGGTTATGAATTTAGATAACTGTTAGAGAATGCATAGTTAGAAGCCAGATGTAAGAGGATTGATTGGATTAAGTACTCATTGAATGTGAGAAGAAGAAAACGAAATAAATCACGTATGCCCCTGGTTAATCACTGTGCCTATGAGAATGATTCCTTTAATAGCAATACCAGATTTACGAAGAGAAATTTAATCTTAACTTTCTCTTCAAGATTAAATATCTCTTTAAGATAACTTATTATCATGAAAACGATTATAATTTTCAATGATTTAATTGGAATTGTAGAATATTTTATGTTGCCACAAAGTGTTTAATTCCCAGGATGCTTCTTTCCATGTATCAGGGATTCAGACATTGGAGAAGCAGTGCAGCATGTTGGTTAAGGCCCTGGGCTCTAGAATCAGACTACCTAGATTCAAATCCTGCCTCTGCCCCTTACTAGCTAAGTACTGCTGAGCCAGTTGCTTAAAAGTCTATGCCTCTGTTCCCTTATCTGTAAAATGAAGATAAAAATAATACTATCTCATATGATTCTCCTGAGGAGTAAATGAATTCACACACTTTAAAACAATGCTTAGCACATCATAAGCACCCAATACATCCACTCATTAATCTATTTCTCCATCTAGACTAGACTGTTGAATACCAGACTTAAATTTGCAACTGACTACTTGACATTTAGCTTAAACTCAGCAGGTACAAAAATGAATGTATTAATGCAATCCCTCTCCATCTTCCCAAAATGAAGCTGCTCCTTCCCCTGTATTTGGGAACCTGAAAGTCTCTATCAATATATCCAATCAATGAGTAAACTCTGAAGACTTGATTTCATCCATCTCTGACCTGTTCTCTCTACCCTTCTTCATGGCATTTTTTTGTCCATACCACATTAACGCCCCTATGCGCACTACAGTAGACTCCTGATTGGTCTCTGGCTTTCACGTACTTCCATTACATACTTACCTACATAATATCTCTAAAATCCAAATCTTATCATGACATTTCCCTGATAAAAATTCCTCAAAAGTTTGCCAGTTTACGCGATACAGAATGAACTTGTCAGAAAGCTCTTCTGCCCCCTCTACATGCTTTTGGCCCCTGTGTATCGTGACACCAGTACTTCAATCACAATCTCCAGCCACAAACCACTACTGGCAGTTCTCGGACTGATACAGGTTGTTGCCAACTTCCTATCTTCATCTACACAGTTCTTGCTGCTAATAATGCCCATTCCCCTTTTCTCCTTAGTCCTCTTACCTATGGAACCCATGGTCATCTGTAAAATTCACCAGGGCTCATCCTTTCTCTGAAGCCTGAATGACTACTCTTCCTATCATCTAGCACCTATTACAATCCATCTTCTTTGAAGACCCATTATAATCTGCACATGTAACCTGAATTTAATCAATGTATTTAAATGCCCATTTCATGAAACACTAAACCTTCCAAACATACTTAAATTTGTAACCCTGCCTGGTACATAGGACATGCAATCATGTTGAATAAATGTTTGACACACAAGAGGAATTTCTCATAAAAGAAAAGGCAATTCATCAGTCTAGGAAAATATTGGGAATTAGCTAGGATTTCTAGTCACTTAACAGGCTCCTAAGATAAAAGTTATAAAGCACAACACTAGAGAGAAAAACATTCTTATAAAGAAACAAAAAGTGGGTTAGTTTTTAAGTTCAAAATAGTTTCTTTGGTGATTGGTATAAATTCTTACCAAATGTCTTTGTGCTTTTTATTCCCTTCACATTTTTATTACTTCTTTCCAAAGTAAAAATGTGATCACTAGAGTTTTACTTACTCTTATGTTTCTCCTAAACTTAGATTTCTACTAATAAATTCAGCCTGACTGAAATATCTTTTAACTTCCTAAAGGTGAATTTTCAAGGTGGAAAAAATTAACAATTCAGTTTCCACATACCACCCCCCCTCAATTGTGTGTCTCTTTTCACAATGCTTGGAGAATCAAATAACAATTGCAATATAGTTTGAGACCTTATTTCAAAATACATTAATTACTGAAGCACTATTTTTTAAAATATATCTTTATTGATTTCAGAGAGAGGAAAAGAGAGGGAGAGGGAGAGAGAGAAACATCAATGATGAGAGAGTCATTGATCGAGCCCGCAACCTGGGCATGTGCCCTGACTGGGAATCGAACCCCAATCGCCTGGATCCTAGGTCAACGCTCAACCTCTGAGCCCCGCCCGGCCGGGCTTGAAGCACTACTTTTGATTCTTATAAATTATGAGCCAAAACGTCTCATCTTCCCCTTCCTTTAATTTTGAAATCTTTCATTTATATTCCAACTAAGACATTTTAATCAAAGAAAATGTAAAGGTACTAATATTTTCTGAAAATAGAAAAAATAAAATGATTATTATAGTATTGCAACTTAGAAATCATGTAACAATGTGAATTCCTCCATTTAAGAATGTTCACTGACTCTCAGGTCTTTAATGTAGAAAAGACTCTATCAGAACCATTACAAAACTTTCCCATGCATATTCTTAATTACCCTTTGACTCTGAGTCATAATGAACCAAGTTATTTTGCAGGTAAATACAATAAGTATCTTGGTTCTTTCACTTGTTAGAAATAAGTTATTGACAAGTTGGTACATTTTCCAGTTAATGGCATCGAATTAAATTAAAATACATTATGTAGTATTAACACATTCTGTGACTGAATCACTCAAGAAAAGAATGATAATTTAATTAAACTTATACACTACTGGGTTCATCAGCAAATGCCCAGACAGACATAGAACGCTTACAAGATAATTTTTTCCTCTTTAGAAATTAAATTGAAAGTTAGTGGTGGTATTCAAAAAAGAAGAAAAAGAAAACCGCTCCTATAAGACTACTACCTCAATACTTGTTTTCACAAAACTACCACATCAGATAACAAGAAACAGGTTCACAATAAAGGGCAAGTCTGAATGCCATGCCCTAAATACGGCCCTAGTTTTTGCCTTCTTTTCAATGTTCAACATCTCAGAAGAATTCTCTACATTTCAGTTTCAGTTCACAATTCCTTCCCTTGCCATTCAACCTGCAGCCCACTGTCGTCTGTAATGAAAGCCCTCTTGCTAAAGTCATAGATAATCTCATATTATGAAACCAAAGAACCTTCCCGCAGCAGCACACGGTTGAGCGCACTTCCCCCCTGGGCTTGAGACACTACACGCCCTGAGTTCTCTTCTCTAACTTTGGCAGCGTCATTTGAGTCTCTCCTTTAGACTATTCTCCCTGCCTAGACACTGCCTGCTAGCATTTCTTAAGGCTTAGCCCCAGGGTGCTTTCTCTTCTCTCTCTGCTCTCTGCCTAGGCAATCTCAGCTAGAAGAACAGCTCCGCTAACCTTATGCTCTTCTAGTGTCTCTGTCTCATAAGTAGGACAACCAGCCACCCTACCATTTTTACTCAGTATCTCTAGGAGCTAGATACTCATTCCTTTCCATTTCAGCTGCCATGGCCAAAGTACAAGCCACCAGAATATTTTACCCCCACCAATGCAATTTATATCTTAATTTGCATCCCTGACCTTTGGTTTTCTCCTGACGACCTCTCCATACTGCTACTAGAGTGATCTTTTCAAAATGTATTTAATGCCAACACCACCCCTTCAAATTTAGGAAAGCCTTTCCCTTGCTCTTAGGGTTAGAATAAAATTGTAACTTGCCCTTCAAGGTGATGTTGGAGGAATTAAACGGCCAGACTTCCCAGACTTGAGTGGGAGAGAGGCTCTTGCTGTATCTTCAGAAAATGACTTTTCTAAGACTGCACAAGAGAATGGAACGTGGGAAAAGCTTTTATTCCAGTGAAGTTATATTTCTTGGGTTCCAAAGTCCCTTGGCCCTTAAGCCAGTCCTGGAAAAGATGCAGCTGGGAGTTCAGCAAAGCCAGAAATAAGGCCAGTGTCCAGAGTTTCCGTTCCATGTTGCAGCCGGGTGTAGTTCAGCATGCAGGCCAGATTAAAGTCTATTAGTCCACATATGGAACCCAACATGGCCATGCACCATGCAGGCTCAGGAGAGAGCAGGCCCCTGCATCAGGGCTCCCAAGAGGGACCGGTGCCCTGGAGCCAAGAGAGAGTGACTCCTTTGTCTAGAAGTTTATATATTTAGATGTCATGTGTTTGCAGTGGCCACGTGCATCCTGGCCAATTACCTGTTTCTAGGAGTGATTGACGGGCAAGCAGGTAAGGCATCTTCCCAAGTCACTCAGACCTTACTGGGCATACATCTAAACTGCCTTTGTCTAGCCTTTTCCCCCATCAATCAGTGGGGAATAAACTTGGAGAATGTTAAATGCAGCTTTTTGGCAAAGCTGTATAAATGGCATGCCTATATTATGTGGCCTTTCCTTTCACTCCTTTCCTGTTAAATAATAACCAGGTTATTACAATGGTATCAAAGGCAGCAAGTATTGTCTTGCTCTCGTCTCTCTAGTCTCATCCCATACTAAGCCCTTTCCTAGTCTCTGTGATTCAGCCACACTGCTTTATTTCAGGTTCTTAAACTGAATGCTCCAACTCCCATAAGATATTTGCAGAGTTTTCACCTTCCCACACCATTCTTTCACCCAGTTATCTCCTCTTCCCCCTTTAGATCTCAGCTCGCTAATCACTTAATAAGAAAGTCCTTCCATAACTTCTCAGTTGGCCCTATATGTTTGTCATTGTGGCAAGTTGCAAACATATCCAAAGGAATTGTAGGAAATGAAACTTACTAAAGATAAATTAATACACCAATTTACCAAGTCTGCTTTGTTCCACCCCATTGCTCATGGCTTTTTATTTGTTTGTTGGTTGATTGGTTTCATAAGAATTTAGTTACTTGGAATTGCTGGGCTTGGAGACTTAATTTCTCAAAAAAATAATTTAATAATCTCCTCAACCTCAATTGGAATAGATTATTTTGGAAAGTCACCTATCTTGTGCCAAACAATGAATTTGGAGAAAATTATCATAGTAACCATTTTTTATACAAACAGTATTTGTCTGCTGCCAACTGGCTCTTTTTTTGAGTACTCTAACCTCTTTCTCCCATTTGTTAAACGCATTAAGGTAGACTCCCTGGTAACTGACCAAGCTAGGAAGAATATACTTTCAATGTTTTGTTTTGTTTTGTTTTCATTTTAATTAGCAATGTAAATTGTATTACAAATTTCAATCTCCATAATCTCACATTATGTTTTTCAAATCCCATATAAATTTGAGGGGAGAAAATAGTTTTAAAAATAAATCTTTTGTATTTTTTTTATCACCAGAAAAATATCTAGGAAATATAACCTAGGAATAACTTAGGAATTTTTATTTTATTCAGACAATAAAGACTC
This sequence comes from Miniopterus schreibersii, assembly GCF_964146895.1. Classification (NCBI taxonomy): domain Eukaryota; kingdom Metazoa; phylum Chordata; class Mammalia; order Chiroptera; family Miniopteridae; genus Miniopterus; species Miniopterus schreibersii. Next base: position 59,906,018 of record NC_138106.1, on the reverse strand, counting down.
TTTTGTTACCTCGTATCTCGAATGCCTAGATCAATGCTAAGTTTAGTATTCAATTTTTTAAATTTTTTTTCTTGTCATAGGTGTGGGGTATTTCATGAGAATAGTGTTCTCTGGAATATACTCTAGGAAGGTTTGTTTAGAAGATGTTAGAAGAGTACAAAACATCTCTAGCATTTTATATGGTATAAAGATTTAGTACAGAGTGAGTAATATTAACAAGCATCTAAGAATATATGACTGGGTTCATGAAAAATAACCCAACATTCTAATCCAGTTAAACAGAGAAGTATCAGAATTAAACAAGAAGGGACACCACACTGGGGGATATTATAAAAGATAAGCAGAACCTGAATAATACAGTGGAGAGAAATCCATTCTAGAACAGAGAAAGGTCCATAGTAGCCTAAATGTTTTCATCAATTCCTTAGCTAGGAAGAAATTATAAGAGCCATATATATATTTGTATGAACTTTATCTTGTAATAACTTTTAAGGAACTATATCGAGAATCACAGTGTTCATTTTTCATATTCCAGAGTGTTCCTTCACTTACTATCAACAAATCATTTTATTGTCTTCTTTGTGAAGCTCTAAGTTATAAAAACCTATTCACATGTTCTTACATAAAAGCACCTGGCTTAAGTGGACCATACTTGACTATCACAGTCAAAATTCTTATGCAAACTATAGGGAAAATCAGGCATGCAACATCATCTCTTATGGATTACTGCCTGGGTAGACAATTTCAAGGCAATCTGAATATTTCTATGAAGTGTTCTGATTAAAAAGAGCTACATTATAGAATTTGTTATTAAATAGTTCTTTATTACTAAATATTAATTATAAAATTTTCACTTTTTTCATAGACATGTAGTAAGAATTCACATATAATTTTCCTATCCTGAAGAGATATTTTTTAAGCAATTCAAGCTTTTAGCTAATTATTGCATAATCCCTATAAGTCATATTCAGAAACAAGCTCATCACACACACACACACACACACACATCTGATTCACCTAGAGTTGAATATTCAGAAATACAAAGATGGATATTTTGATTTATTGCAAGACTAGAAGAGAAATTGTTTTCAGAAAATAAAACAAAGAAGGCCTTCTCAATTGATTTTATGAAGCTAATACTACCTTCATGCCAAAAGCAGTCAAAGGATAATATAATAAAAAAAAGTGAGAGACCAATATGGCTCAAGAATATAAATGTAAACACCATAACAAAATATTAGCACATAGAATTCAGCAATATATAAAGGAATTATACATCAAGACCAAGTAAAAGTATAAACAATCCAATTAGAAAATTGACTAAAGACACAAAAAACATTTCACCAAAGATGATATATAAATGGAAAATAAGTACATGGACCAATATTAATCAGTTTAGAAATTATAGAGACATAATTAAAACTACAGTGAGTTATCAATGTACACTATTCAAAATGGCTAAAAAATATGGCGACATCAAATGCTGGCAAAAATGTAGAAAAAGTGGATCTTTTATATCTTGCTTGTGGGAATGCAAATAGCCACTCTAGAAAACAGCTTTCCAGTTTCTTAAAAACTTAACATACAACTACCATATGACCAGTAATTGCACTGTCATAAATTTCAGAGGGATAAAGGCTTACTTTCACGAACAACCCATACATAAATGTTTATAGCAGTTTTGTTTATATTAGCAAAAAACTGGAAACAACTCAGATGACCTTCAACAGGTCCATGTTAAAGAAACTCTGCTCCATCCATACCATGAAGTACTACTAAACAATCAAAACAAATGGCAGATACATGCAATGACCTGGATGACTTGCCAGAGCATTATGCTGAGTAAAAAAGCCAATTCTCACAAGTTTACATACTGTATGATTCTATTTACATAACATTCTTGAAATGATATATTATAGAAAAGAACAGATAAGCAGTTGCCAGGAGTTAAGGACATAGTCTAAGTATGTATGGAAACACTCACACATGCACACACGCACACATTCTGGTTCACCCAGAATCAAAATAATGTTTTCATTTTGCTGTGTGCAGGGTAGAGTGGTAATAGGCACCATTACCAAATGTCTTTTGTAGTTTCACATTTCTACTCCTCAATCCTTTCTCCCTCACAGACATCTGAGTTCTCTCTCGTGGTTCTACCTTTTAGGGTCTACATAGAACACTACCACCCAATCTCTTTAAAAATGTTATTTATGACAGTTTAAGATATTATGCATCCCACAGTTACATTACTTTAAACAGGGATATTAAATCTGGGTAACACCTAAGAACTCAAATAATGTATCTCTGCTGGGGAAATTGTTAGCACCAGGCTGGTTAAAATTTTTTGTGACGTACAACCCTATAGGACTTCTTTGAAAATCATACTGTCTACAAACCTCTCCATTTTGGAAAATGTGTAGATGAATTATATACTGGCAAAAATATGTGAATGGATCAGCACAATCAATTCCCATCACCAGAAAAACAATTCAAGTTCATGTCAATGTGATGGTGAGTCAGGAGTATATATATAAAGGGATATACAAAAAGTAGCATCTATAAGGCAAATACAATGTATTTTAATACAACCTAGTAATAAAGGCATTATAAAGCAATCAATTCACCTGGAAAATATTTTTTTTTATAGAGAATACATTACAGAGAAAAGTAAGGCTGAGCTCATCAGTAAAGCTGATCTTATTGTTTACCAAAGGCTAAAGTGAGGTCCCCAGAGGGTCCTAAATAAAGGCAGAACATTTTCTGAAAATCATTTATTTTCAGGGTCCATTTTAACTGTTAAATCTATACTGGCCCAAGGTAGAGCTTTCATTTATTAGACAAAATTAAAACTTTGTTTGATCAGTATTATGAAACCTGTCAAACTCCACAGTGATTTGAGACCTGTTCAAACCCACCTGGGTGAGAAGGGGCTTTACTAGGAAACCTTGAGCTTCTTCACTCCTTTAATTCCAATTCCAAATGGTAACTCTGCTCTCTTGTTAACACAAGAAAATTATGAAACCAGAGTGAAATGAGCATAGAAGGAACCTGGCTATTTTCCCAGTTCCCAAAGTCCTGCATCTCTTGTCTCACCTTTCATTATTTATTACAGACTCCACAAGGGATTCTGTGAGATGTTGGCCTGGGTATCCAACGGTATTTAGCATGCATGATATTAAAACTGACCTCTGCTAAACAGGAGGAGACGGGCCCTAGGATGGTCCAGTGAGTGATATTCGTGTTGTTTAGACTGCCTCAAGCCTTGGGTTTCTGGAAAAGACAGAAGAGGAAAGATCATTTTACAATTCTCTGTTCTCTTTCTGACAGTGCAGTTCTTAATTCAGTAAGTTATGGGCAAGCACAAATAACGCTTTCTCAGCCTTCTTGAAATGCTAACCAAAGAAAAAAATGTTATGCTGCAGTGCTTAAAATTTAATGCCATTTTGAAAACAAAAACCATGTGTTCCTAAGTAAAAATAAGTGCACTGCAAGATAATACTATAAATGCTATACAGACAAAAGAAAGACATTCAAGTTTAAGTAATCCCACCTCTAAAAGACTCCCTTCATTAGCCCATCCCACATGTTCTATTTAGGGAAAGAATAGAGATTTGTTGAAGATACTTATGTGACTTTCCTTCTGTGCTAGGCAGTTAGACAGACATGAGCAGAGCAAAGACAATGGGCCAGGTACAGAAGGTCACCAGGGCAGAAAGCCTTGGGTGCCTAGCAAAGGACAATTGTAGGGTGGGACCTCACCCCTAGGGTGGCCTTTCCTTCCTAGAGATAATATCTAGGCCTCAGCTGTGTTTCAGCTCCAGGCCCAGAAAAGCAACAAAACCAGCCACAGCAGGACCAGCTACGTTGAATAATGACCCCCTGTTCTGGTGCCGGCCAATCCATCAGTGGAGACCACAGCCCTGAAAGAACACACCTGGAAAACTGTTGAATATTATAATGAGATCTTTCCCTGGGACCACCCCTAAGATCTCCACACTTCAAACCATTAGGATGGAGGACCCAAGCTCTCCCTCCCCGCTTGCCCTTTCCCTCCCCGCCCCCTCCAGCAGGTTATCATTAGCTTCCTCACTCCCAAGCTCCTGGGGCCCTTCTTTTGCCTCTATAATTCGTTCCTAAGCCCATTTCTTCTAGGAATTACTTCTTCCACCTCTGTAATTTTAGCAAGTGAATGTTCTCTTGTAGTTCAGGTCTTGGCTCTGAATTCCTTCCTAGCCAGAACCCAAGTTCTGAGGTTGTTGAACCCAGGTCTGGTCTGACTCCACCAGACTAGCACCCAGTGCCATTCTTGCCGCCTACAATACTTCTAAAATATTCTTTGGGTAGAGTGCTTAAGAAGAATATGCATCAGGATAAGTTATAAATTGGAAGGTAGGTTAGTAAGAAGTTAATACAAGGTAAATATGCAGAAAAGGTATTTACGGAAAAATAAATAAAAACATTTTCGAAATGACTTGAAACCTATTAACTACCATTCACCCATAAAGTAGTAGAGTAATATATTTAGGGATTTCTGGTAAATATATATCATTGTATGCACCATTTTTGATAGTGGTTTAAATGTTATTTTGAATATTAAGCTTAAAAACAAAACTGAAAAATCCACAGTCCAGTAGGAGTGATCCTCCCTGTGGACACACATTACCTTTGAATCCACACATCAACTTCATTTACTAAGCTGCCTCAATTTTGCATCAAAAAAGGTGAATTTGTGACTTGCTGATCACAGCTTCTCCACTTTTGACCTTTCTACTCTACCTTCCAAAAGAGAAATCCACAGCTGGAACTTAAGGGGCTACTACAGATAGCCAAGCTTGAAGAATTAGCCCAAAGCATTAAATTCACCTCTCTCCCTCCCTGAGTTCCACCCTACTGCACACAATTAGAGCAGATGATGTGATGGTAAACAATTCCCCACCAATGGAAAGTAAATAAGAAAAAAAATGAAATCACTAATACAATTTACCAACTCTTTTTCATGAGAAAGTATTCATAATGCTGTTATTAGAATTAATATATTTTACTGCTCGAGAAGTCTACTGTCTCAAACTTGCTTTCGATTCTAAGGAGAGAGTTTTTAAATCAATAAATGATTACCATTTTGATGATTTCATAAATAAAACCATTATATTTTTATTTGTTTCTTATTCTTGTAAATGACAAACATCAGCACTGGGATTAATTGCAAAAATCTTGGGAACTGATATAAAGAGATTTGGGCTCTTTTAGATTAAGTAACAGTATATTAGGACGATTATTTTTCAAATTTGGGGGTTTTTTTGTAGATATTCTTTAATAGTGTACAATTTATAAACTCTATTTTCATCTTAAATAAGTCTCATTTGTTGCAATTCTGAATCACAATTATCAGTTCCAAAAATGGAAGGAATTAAGATACAAATAATTATTTTTTCAGTGTATAATCTGTTGAGTTGGCATCAGAGCTCAAATAATTTCAAACAATTTGGAAGCAGTTTTCATATAATTTCATGCTCTATGAAAAATCCATTTGGAAACCATGTGTGACATTTGTTATAAATAGTACATTTCTATATACATCCCTCTGTTTTTCCATTTTTCATCAACTGCTGTCTAACATTTTTAGAAGGGGCAAAAGCCTGCCATCAGTCTGAAATCACTAAGTGTTTGTTGCAATCATCACTCAGACTCCCATAACTTTATGTTCTGCATGAGAATCTAAAGAATATATTTAAAGAACCTACTGGAGATTAGAAGATATGTTTCTTTATGTCAGAGGCCTTATACAAAGACCTGGGTTTCTGTGTACACCCAGAAGGATATTCATGCATGCACTGAAATGGAAATGTGCTAAACTCCGGGAGTGTATCTCAAGCTTTGGTCAGGTTAATATGTTAATTGCTCTTTAACTGAGACATAATAAAGTTTGAGGGGAAAAATTATATATTGACCAACATGAAGGTCACTTTTGCTTTAAGCAGGATTGAAGAGAAATGAGAATGCTTTTCTTCCATTTCTTTTTAGCTGTCTAATTATAAATATTTATAATCACAACATGACTCTGTAAGATTGTGTTATACTATCTGTAGTGTTAAATATTAACATAAGCATATATGAATCAGTAAGAAATTCATCAGTTTTTCTTGAGGAATAGCTAAGACCAGAGTTTGAGTTATTTAATTAGTTTCCTTGGTTAGTACACTGTATCCAGATTATAACTTCTACTGCCCATGAGTTACACACGTTGCTTTGTTCTAGGATCTTATAATCTACATGGAAAGTCACTCTGTGTATATGTTTGTTTGTGTCAAAGTGCTGTTGATCAAAACAGCTGAAAGTGTGTAGCTGGATCAATAAAAATCCATCACTAGAAATAGTAAAGTCAATTATAACTACTAATTGTGGGTCAGTAACTTCATTTTTGCATACAGTCAAAATTATTGAAATTAACATAAGAAAGGAAAAATATTATCTGACTGTCTCTAAGCACTTAAAATCTTAGTATGGGAAGTGTAGGGAGGCTGATTAATCACCAAACTATATAAAAACAAAAATAACAGAAATGTAAAATTCACAGACAACATTGGCTCTCTTGTGCAGAGGTTATGTGTGTAAGGGCCAAAAAAAACCCCCTATTCTCTGGACTGCTCTGACTCTGCATTCATTGGTGACTGCATCTCAGGACTTTATCTATCACAAGTATATGTATTACCTGTTATACTCATAATTTAGCATGTATGGAGGACATAGTTTCACATATTAATATTGTATAAGAAGTCCCTTTCAACCTGTATAAATTATCCCAATAATGTTTTATTTCTGTTTTTGACATCATGATGATTTTATTTTTGCCTTTAACTTTACAGGCTTGAGTCTGGTTTTTAGAGATTGGTGTGTAAGAACAGGATTAGGAACAGGGTGGGATTAATAACAAATTACAATGAGATTATGACCCATTAATACATTCACTTCTCAAAGGAGGGGCTTAAAATTATTGATGCTTCTCTCTCTGACGTTGCGTGCCAAGTGCCTGGCTTCCTGCCTGTCCACGGCAGCATGCTATAACAATAATGATTGTTAATTTCTTTTATTTCTAGCTTCATATGCATTTTTAGGGTTGAAATTTTTCACTGGGCTTTATGAAAAATATCAAGAGGTTCAGAAACATTCTGAAGCATTTATTTCTAACTCTCATTCATTCTGCAAATATTTATGAAAGTGTTATCATTTGCCAGTTTTTATTACGTTGGTGCCATATATATAGCTCAGCATAGAGGTAAAACGCAAATAATAGGGCATTGCGATGGGGTGATGTGGGCACAAACAGAGATGGGAAATTGATACCAACACGGACATTTTCAGAAGAGGGTGTAAGACCATCAAATTAGAAATAGCAGACAGTATAAATCCCCTCAGAAAGGGAGAGAAAGCACAGGACATTTAGGAAACTGACAGTACTCTAAGGATTCGGGAACCAAATGAATTATGCCAAACGTATATTTGAGTGAGATACATATTAAGATCAATCAAGACTCAAAATTGTCAATTTATGGAAATCTGGATTAGCTGTAGAAACATAATTTTCTACATGAAAAAGAGGCTGAGCAGCTTAATCTATAGGTAAACCTGTGCCACCTAAATATCCAGGCGCGATACAGCTAAATAAGCGGCTTTTCAGTGAAGTAACTCTAAAACCTCGCAATATCATTTTTTTAGAAATTACTCTTCTTATATCATTACAAAGATGACTAAAATAGTATTTGTTATATTCACTCCATAATTTTTCTTAATGAAAATAAACAATTTTAATAAAAATTTCAAATTGATATGTTATTTTCACAGTAATTCATTCATCTATAGTATTTCTTTACTAATGCAATTTATTCTTCACTGAACTTGTAATACCCTTCATATTAAATTATTCTTGGTATAATTTAGTTTAAGTCAGTCTCATGCTAAATGGTGCTTGTTAGTGGCTGACGCTGTAGACTGGATATTGGGTAAGCAGAGAGCTATGCTGCCATTTTCTATAATGCACATAAACAAGGAGTTTATAGGCTAAGAACCCTTATGCTTGTACATAGACACAAAATAATCGCTTTAAAAGTATATTTGTTTAGATATAATTTAACTTGATCATGTTTGACCTTTACTGAAAACACTGCTGTACAGAATAACACAAAGATATATTTAGCATAATTTCTTCAAAATCTTGTCCTTTGTACTTCTAATATTTTCTAAGGAAGAAAAAGAGCACATTAACTCGCTTTTAAATCAGAAAAAAACAACAACACACAGGTAAAGGAATCTGTTTTCATATTAATTTGAAAGCTTACATTTTGGTCCATCAAATAGTCAGGTCATGAGAGTTTCTGACCATGACCACAACAAAACTCTTTTTTGTCCTTTAACTTTTATATCTTGATGGAGAATTATTAAACTTCAAATTATTTTTCTTATGGACGTTTTTTCTTAATTTTATTACTTGGCTTATAGGAAATTCTAACCTCTTGCTACTGGGTAGTATAAAAAAACTGGACAAGCAGAACAAAACAAAGAAAATCACTGCAATTTGAGAATGACTTTTTGTTCAGTAAGTAGATTTCACCTCCAACAAATCAGAATGAAGAGTGATGATTTTCTGGAACATTTAAAAGACTAAGTATCCACAGAGTAAAGTTAAAACCGGCAAAATAGAGAAGGCTAATATAATTTGTGACACACATCCTAAAACACAGAGGACTTGTGATGTAAAAATAGTTAACAAATCTAAGAATTAAAAAGTCTCCAACCATGGGGCCGGGCGTGGCTCAGAGGTTGGGCGTCGACCTGGGATCCAGGCGATTGGGCTTCAATCCCTGGGCAGGGCACATGCCGAGTTGCGGGCTTGATCAGTGACTCTCTCATCATTGATGTTTCTGTCTCTCTCTCTCCCTCTCCCTTCCTCTCTCTGAAATCAATAAAGATGTATTTAAAAAAAAAAAAAAAGTCTCCAACCAAAGCTGACTTGCAAAGATACAAAATATGCCACAGAGCAACAAAGAGAAGTTATTAAGATTCCTCAAGTTGCTCACCTTATAAATTAAATGTGTTCATTAAGAATGAAATATTAATTAAATAACACTGATAGATAAAATTAAATGTAGCAATATACGAGTTGCCCGAGGCTTTAAAAAAAGCATTGACTTATGGCTGGTGGAATTAGGTGATGGGAAAGTAAGGTAAAATTGGTACTAAGATCAAAAAACTTTTTTCTTTCTTTTTAATTCCAGCCAGGAGCACCTGAAGCTAAGATATTAGATTCTGCTAAAAGGAGGGAGTGGACTGATATCCAAGAGCATCACTGGAGCAGACCAGCTTTATGGTTACTCAATGTGTTTGTGAGTATGAAGGGAATGGCATAGAAATTAAAGCAGAACCCAGCTAGCTCTCCCTCAGTATAAAATGTGCACACACCCAGGACTTTTACTGCCTAATGTACTAGGCTCAAAAAACTAGTCTGCATTCTGAAGAAGTAAACAAGTAATGAGCATGAAAAGGAGAAAAAAAGTAAATATAAATTGTCCATAACCTGTATTTTTTCATCTTTTTTAGCCATGCAAAAGAAAAGACATCATCATTTGTGAGTGTGCCTTCCATAAAAATTTCCATCCAAACAAGTATTAGTGTCAAAGCAAAAGTGACCATAACTCTTTTATATGAACAAATACAAAAATTTTAATCTCAGGCACTGATTTGGAATTTGAGATAATCTGAAACAATTTGAGTTACTTTATTTTTGAAATAAAAGTGTTAAAAAAAAGTTCTAATGAACAAAGCAGTTTAGTAGAAATTATAGTAGGGCTAACTGGAGCCCTAACTTTTAATCTGAACTCTAACAGATGTGTGAATTTAAGTGAATTACTTAAACGTTTTGTGCAAGAAATCCATTATGTTTATTAACCTTAGAGAATGGTGCGTATTAAGCCATCAGTAATATGATAGCTCATTCTACCAACATTTTAAAAACGAATGCTACATCAGTATTCAAATAAATAATACAGTTTAGATTATTTAAGAAACATATAACTCATATTAAGAAAAACTGACGTCTTAAGGGAGCTTTGCATGATGTGGTTCATGATGTAGTTAACCCAACAAATGGAAAGGCAAGTTGAGTGCTGCTCTTGCTTCTCTGCTTGTGGTGTAAGGAGTCCTCATCACTGACATGACAGAAGGAATGGTAAAAGAACTCGATTTGTGGATCAGGAGCTAACTTGGAAATCTACCCATTTACAATGCTTTCTGTTAATTTATTCTACCAATCTTATTTCTAAAGGGCACATTTCTTTATCCATTCGAGTAAAAAAACAGCTGAAAACTCAACTTGACCTAAACTTGGCACAATACTAGAAGAGACTGAAACTGAAACTAATGGCCTCATTTTTACCCTCTCTCACAAAAGAAAAACTGCCTCTCAACCAAATCAGAGGGGAAAGTGTGAAATCATGACTTGTTGCTTAATGCTTCTCAAGGATGTTATTCTGAATTCTGCAGAGCTGCCTCTGCAAAAGGAATACAGGCACTCTTTTGAGTTTTCAAAATAATCCTCTGTAGCAATTCTAATGAAGTCCCACTGAGTCCTTAGTCCAAACTAAGATTTTGAATTAGAATCTGAATGTAGCTCTGAAATATGTTCTTTGTTACTTTTTTTGGAAGAAAGAGCCAATGTTGGGGCTCCTAATGCAGCAGATGGTTACTGGAAGATATGACTATGTTATGAGTAAACCAATTTGTTTTATTATAAACATTTAATTTAAGATGTGTTTTTCTAGATTCTTAAAGAATATTCATCAATGGAATTCATCATTTTAAAAAATTTGATTTGATACAGAAATTCCATTTGTATTTATAACCATAAAGTGATATTAAAATCATGGGAAATAAAAGGAAACTATAAGTTGTACATCATAGCAGGCTACAAATAAACCATGGCATGAAAATAGTTTAATAGGATAGTAAGAGGAGATTTGGAAATTACTTTGTCTAATGGTCAAGGGTCTACATATTTTCTTATCAGCAGCAACCTCTTATGGCTAATGGAAACTCTTACTTTTCTTATCACAAAATAAACTCATATATATCTCCATACCTTTGTCAAAACTGTTCCTGTCTGAGTCCTCACTGTTTATACTTCTATATCCAACCTTGGAATGAATTACTTTCAAATTTATTAATTTTAATCTAAAATTATAAAAAAATTAAATTTTAAAATGTATTATTTTTTTGAAAAATTAAAGATTTTTTAGTTCTATAGCTAGAAAGTTTTGTTTTAGACCACATAGGTTCCACCTTAATCTACTGATGGTGGCATGGAACAGACTGATGAATCACAGAGGGAAGGATGGCGGGGAGTGGGAAGAGATTAACCAAAGAATTTATATGCATGTATGCATAGCCCGCCAACACAGACAGTAGTGGGGCAAAGGCGTGTGGGGGGTGGGGGACCAGGGTGGAGGGGGGGGGTCACTGGGGGAGGGGAAAGGGAGGATGTCTGTAATGCTTTCAAAATAAAGATAAATTTTTAAAAAATAAGTATAATGAAGATATTTATTCACATGGCTGTTATTACACTTTCAAGAAATTTATCAAGTTCCCCATGAAGTTTTTCTAGAGATGCTAGTCCACAATGGCCAGACTTTCTCTAACCTTTTCTTTACTTATTGTCATATCCTTCAACTGGCATTTTAAGTATAACAAATTTTGATTCTAATCATCTGGACAAGAGAATTTATTATACCTGGACAAGCAGTATCCTGTTTTGCATTTTAGAGCTTTAAGCATTGGCAATGCCTAGTAAAGAACTATAATCAATTCTCAATCACTTACCCACACAATCACTGGAAGAAGTCTATGGGATAGAGGGTCAAGACAATTAAAAGTGGAATGAGAAAAATGAATTTTTAAATCTCGGCACTGACATTTAGCAAGTATGTAACTTTGGCCGCATTACTTAACTTCTTGGAGCCATTTCTTATCTGCCGATAAGGAACATGGACTGGGCTGATATTTCGTGCAGATTAGGTAAGATATATAAAAAGAATGCATTATGTATAAAAGATAGTATGTGTTGAGTTTACACTTAACAAAATTTTAAACTAATATTCTTTAAGTAGTATGTAAGCCAAATATGCCCCAAAAGACAAAGATAAGTGTCAGAATACTGCACATTTCCAGTTGAGAATTTACCCTCCAATAATATATTTTAAAATTTGATCTCTGCAAACAGGGCCTGCCTACATATACGATACATGAATACATCTCATTCATGAATTGTTTCCATGAATGAGTTTTGTGTCCTCAAATAAATTATGAGCTTACTGTGGGCAACGGTCATACCTTACACTTTCACGTATCATTTGATAAATGGCATAATACCAGGAGCAGAAGATTTTCAACACCATGAATTGATTTGCTAATGAATACAAAGCAGCTGTCCAGGAAAAGAAAAATTAGAACCTATAAGCACTAAGCTCTGCAATTAGAACAGCCAGCACATTTATATTCAATTTTCTTGTTACACTGTCATCTGTCCTTTCCCTCTTTTAACAGGAGTGTAGACTAAAATTTTAACCCAGGGTCACCATGTGATGAAATAATCATTGGTGACATATGTCTTTTTACATGGAGGGGGAAAAAATCATGCGATCTTACATCTATTTCGAAGGAAAAAAAAAAAAAATACAAGACAGCTAAAACATGTCTGTGCATATACAATTTTCAATTTAATTCTAAATAGCGCTGTCTCTTCAAAAACTAAAACTTGAAAAGTTTAGCTTTTCGTGTTCTCTGGGATAAAGAGCCATTTCAAAGAAGTTCTCTCCTAGGGTTACAATTTGGGTTAGTGTTGAGTCGAGCATTAGGGTGAGGCTGAAATGTGAAATTTCCTGTCTGCACTTACGGTGATATTTTCTCCAGTTCCCAGCTTGTCATATTCTATATCCTCTGCTGTCATATACGTCTCTAAGTGAAAGGAATACAATCCCTTCCTGTAGTGAAGCATTTCTGAAATTCTCTCTGAAAGCTTCCCTTGCTAATCAAAATGAAATGTAATTTTAAAAATACTTTTTTTTCTTTATTGATTTTAGAACTATTCAGTTTTTAAATTTGTACACAGGATAACTATATTTCTTTAACTACCTCCTGTTAAATTCTTGAGTCACGGATAATCAGTCTAAAATCTCATCCTATTTTAGAGAGCATCTGCTTCCAGTTCTCACACTACCTAAGCAGATATACTTACTTACACTATTGCTCTGAACACACCTTCTCTCAGGTAAGCAGGCCTTCTCTCTGAGCCATATAATCATTGTGTTGACCTGCATATCTGAGTCTTCTCCAGATATTCCTTCAAACTTTATATTTTTCAACTTTCCAGATTTTATATTTTCTTCCACATTTAAAGTTATAATGTTGGCTATGCTCCTATCTCATTCCAGGGAAAATGCTCATCCCTCAGCACCCGTTGTAGAGAGCTCTGGGGAGAAAGTGTGACTTTGATGCACAGTGGCTCCTGACCCACAGGCTTTGGACTGTGACTTGTGACATGGTCTGGTGTGCAAATGAGCAGCAATAATCAGAAGTTCCTTCTCCAAAATGTGAATGGAGAAATATAAGAAGGTGGCTCATAGAAGCAGGAAACTAAAGAATTCAAATACTAGAAGCAGGGGATTGAGGCTTTGACAGGCAAAATGTCAGGAAGAAAATATGCGTAAGGAAATCCGATGTAAAGAACAACAAACAAACCAAACAAAACGAGAGAGAAAGAAGATTCTGGTGGAAATATGCCTGGCATGGGGGCACTAAAATGAGCTGGGCTATGTGAATGTGAAGCACTAGAGTCAGCAGCCAAGACATGCTTCTGTTTAGACCCTCCTACTCTGCCTGGCTCCCCCAGGATTCATGCTTGCCTCGGGCACTGCACATGTGTGTGATTAAGTACTACTCAGCAGCCTTCAACTCATTTCATCACCTTACCAGCAGATCAGAAACAGGTTGAGCTCTGAGGCTCTCTCTCTCTCTCGCTTTCTTTTCTTTTTCACCCAAATACCTAGCGCTAAGACTAAACAATATTTGGGGCTTTGTAAATGCTTACTGATTGATTCAAAACACCTTTCAGGCCCCATAAATTAATCTTCATTTAGAAATACATAGATAATGACTCCAAGTCTTGTTATTTCACTTTATAACGTGGCAAGGAATGCAATTTAACTTCTAACGTGTTTATCTCTTCCTCCTTGTCATTATTATTAAGTCTTGGCAATAATAACTCACAGCATCTGGAGCCAAGTAACATAGGAGTTTAATCCATATGTATTTGAGTTTGATAAACAAGAATTTGTCAAAACTTGTTTATACCAAGAAAAAAATACTATCCCTCAGAAGTTACAAGCAACAGAGTAGAATATTCTTTATTTTGTAATCTCTTCTCACTGCTTATTCAAATGGAAGAAAGTCAAATACAAGTTCAGATTTTTTATTTTATCTCACCCCCCACCAAGTTCAAATTTTTTTATTTTATCTTCCTCTCCCCACACCAAGTTCATATTTTTTTAATGAAAAATGAAACAGTATAATTAATATAAAATGAGTCAAATGTGTGGGTCACAGGAAAATTTCAAAGTAGTATCTTAGTAGTTCAAACTGGGTAGAGATGGGTAAAACAAAGGTAGTAACCTTGAAATTTGAAGATAGAGCCTCCATTTCTTTCAACTAAACAGCCCTAACTTCTTTAGAGTTTTCAGACAAGTCATATTTTTATTCCTTTTATAACTCTGGTCGGTCTTTTCTGAACCAACCAATTTCTCCACATACTTCTCAGGCAATTTTCACAACTTTACAACGGCTTGTGTTTAATGGCAGAGGGAGCCAAAGGAATCAGAGATTTATTTGGCTCTTGTTGGCTTGTATTACAACAGTGACAAAATGTTCTGGCTTATAGACAAGAGGAAGCAATAAATATAGCATGTCTGACCTTCAGGGAAGTTTTCAATTTTATTATGAATACCATTTTATTCAGCAAGTCAGAAGGCTAATTACCTTCATTACATAATGAATAAGGTCTCGTAAGGCCTCACCCTTCCAATTCTAATTTTTGTAATCCTGAACCAAGCAGAGTGGCCCCTTTGACCTATTTCCAAATCTTTGGAGAGAGTCTGCCTGATATCCTTTTTGGTGCTCTCCTAAAGTATCACCTCTTAGGTCATGGGCTCTTCTGGCTTCCCTGTGGATGAACCAAAACGCACTTCTCCAAACTGAACCTTTCTGCTACACTTCCTTATACCAAAATAATATCTTGATAGGCTTCACGTAAATTTTACCCAAAAGAAAAAAAAAAGGGAAAAGCAGAGAATAAAACAAATGGCATGGACTGACAGATCTCAGAGGGAATGGGGGTGCGTGGGCACGGAAGAAGACATTAACCAAAGAACTTATATACGTGTACGCATAACCCATGAACACAGACAATAGCGTGGTGAAGGCCTGGGGTGGGGTGGGAACCAGGTGGGGGGAAGCAATGGGTAGAAAATGGGGAACATCTATAACACTCTCAACAATAAAGAATAAATAAATAAATAATCAAACAAACAAATGAGGAAATTTCAAAATCACAAAGGTAAATTCTTAGGACCCTGTAAATTAAATCAACAATTTTAAAATTCTAAATAGAATATCATGAATTTTAGTCATTACTTTGATCTGTACCTGAAACAGTCCCTTTAGGTATCATTTATATTCCAAAATAGACCACTAAGAAGCAACATAGGTGAGGTATGAACAGTGAGTTAGTACAAAAAGGCCAATGTTCATTTTAAATTTGTGAACATTAAGCAAGATACTCAATTTTCTAGACTTCATTCTTTCATTCAGGCAACACACATTGTGTACCCAAAGTGCCATATAGCCTCCTGAGACCTTGACTCCCTCAAATTTATACAAAAAAGGAGTTGACTTTGATGAATCCAAAGTGCCTTCCACTTTTAAAAGTATATGCTTTCTGACCCTGACAATATTTGAGGCCAAAGAAATTGTGCTTGGTTACACCTGGGCATCTCCATTTCTCTCCTGAGTAATTTTTTTTCTGTTCTCATTCTGAGGTGTTTCACTTTGCAACACTTCACTTTAAAAAATAATCATAAGTTCTCAACTGAATTTAATTCTCCTATATTCTTAGCTAATTGTTTCTCTTCAATTAAAAAGAGAGATTATGTCCTATAGCATAACTCATTCCAACTTGCACGAGTAATGTTCTAGAAAGAGTAAAAAAATTTACATTTTCACATTCTCAATATCTATTGATGAAAGGTCTTTCTTGAAAGCTTCATGAGGGCAAGAGTTAGGTCTTACACCTCTTTATAGCTCCCTCTGTGATTAGTAGTGCCCATTGTACCTTGGCCTTACTCATTAATTTAGGACAGGGGCAGGATTTGAACTCAGGCAGGACAGGGGCAGGTTTTGCACCCCAAGAGTGGGGTTGGGCCAGGTTTCCACCAGCTAGCTTACTCAACAAATATATCATTTGTAGGTATAGTAATAACCATTTGTCCCATTGTGTGCTGATTAATAAAATGAAACTTTTTGAAATTAGTAGAATATGAATTCTACATGCAATACTGGAACTCATGGTATTAATAATTAGAATCAAAAGCATAACTTTTAACTCACAAAAATGCAAGTGTGGTGACAAAGATTATTTAGCAAGTTGAGATCAGAAGCTATTGTCATTTCATTTGTCTTTGTTTCCTAAGGGTAAGTTTAATATCATGCAAGACAGGCACAATGCACCCTTTTTAAAAAATGTTTTTATTGATTTCAGAGGGAGAAGGAGCTAGCAGCATCAATGATAAGAATCACTGATCTGCTGCCTCGTGCACACCCCCCACTGGGGATCAAGCTTGGAAACCTGGGCATGTGTGCAGACTGGGAATAGAACTATGACCTCCTGGTTCATAGGTTGACATTCAACCACTGAGCCTCACAGGCTGGGCTGCACATTGCACGCTTTTGATGCAATAATATTTCACATAAATTTGATTTTCATAAAGCAAATACTATAAATAAAGCAAATATATTGTTTCAAAAAAAAGGGTGATGAATAGCAATTCCCAGACTTATTTAAGCTTCCTGTATTTTATAACTTTTATGAAATCAATGAGCAGGGTGAATTAGCACATGTGGTAAAACGTGGTGGCAGATGCCAGAGAACATTAACACTTTATAGGCATAGAAGTAAGAGGACTCAGCATGTAACATGAAACAAGATAAATCACTGATTTTTAAATTTTTTATTAATCTTATTCTCTCTTCATAGCTACTCTACACATTTATCCTGACCTGGAAATTTTATGAAATTCCAGTCTTGGGTTCCGCCAAAACCAAGACAAGGGATAATGCTGAGCCCTATCATATTTTATTATAGATCAGTGAGGCAACAAAATAATCATGAGAAACACAGCATCTTAGTGATCTGCTGTAAATAGTATTCCTAAATCAAACACCCAAAATTGAAAAGTCAAACCTAAATGCTTGTGTGAAGAGAAAGAGAGAGAGAGAGAGAGAGAAAGAAGGTAAGGATTCAGGGACAGAGACATAAGGGGAGGAGTAGAGGAGGAGGAGGGGAGAGACAGAATTGGGAAAGATAAAAGTTGAGAAGTGTGTTTCAAACAATGAGACTTGGTTTGGAGGCTCATTTATGAAAGTTAAATTAGAGGGAAGAGACACTGATGGCAATTATAAACCTTGTTGTTATCTTTAACAGATAAGCAATTGTTCAGAGACACAAAAAGTACTAATGCTTTATGTGCCAGAAAAACATACAAAAGTTATTAAATTCAGAAACTTTTTATATGTAAAATATATACCTATATTAACAATTTATATTTCAAAAAGTATAGAACAAATATGGATTATACAGTACATGAAAAATAGATACAGAAATCCATGATTAAATAAAGATGACTTTCTAAACAAAAAATCTCTCCATATATATATATGTGTGTGTGTGTGTATAACATGTAATATATAATATGTAATGTATAATGTGTAATATGTAATATAATGTATAATATATAATACATTTAAAAGATTCTGTCATATATATATATATATATATATATATATATATATATATATTTAACCAGTGCTCTCATTATCATTGGTACATACTAGTATCATAGTAAATAATGTTAGCTATTACTTAAAGATTCAATACAATTTAATTCATTCTAGCTAAGAAAATAAATGGCATTTACTAGAGGTATGTACTTGAATATAAGACCTCATCATGCTGAGCCTCCATAAGGGAGACCATATATGCTAAGCTTTCAGCAGCATACCCAGCACAAACTTAGGGCCCAACAAACTGTAGTTATATATACTTGGAGCATGGCCTGATATATTTTGTGTTTTTACACAATGTTTCATATATATATATATATATATATATGTATATATATATATATATATATATATATATATATATCTTTATTGATTTCAGAGAGAGGAAAGGAGAGGGGGAGAGAGAGATAGAAACATCAATGATGAGAGAGTCATTGATCGAGCCCGCAACCCAGGCATGTGCCCTGACCGGGAATCGAACCCCGATCGCCTGGATCCCAGGTTGACGCTCAACCTCTGAGCCACGACCGGCCGGGCTCACAATGTTTTATATTTATATGTACAAACTTGCATCACCTAATTCTTACTTGTCATTCACAAGCTTATTCTGAAGACTTCTCCATCCATGAAAAAGACAGACTCACTTCACTAATTCAATATGTACCTCTGTGTAAAGATTGTTTTTAACACTAAGGAAAGTCCCTAACCATCCAAATCATAGTATAGTTGATGTGAATAATTTGTAAATTCTCTGATTTTTAGTTGTCCTGCTTGCTAAAATTTATTTGTAACCTCAAATCAATCTACCATTTTTGAGCTCATTGCTGAACATGTGCAAAGGAGTGAAAAATTTGAGCCACCTGACAGGCACATTCCCCACTGAAGGCAACCTCTACCTTCTCACTTCAGGTCTCACAGTGCAGCCAAGTGTCCTTTTGGAGACGTTTAGTGCCCTATTTTCCACTTCTTCTGTTGGCTATTTTGTTGGCTATTTGGCTGTTTATGATGGCCCCCAAGTGGGGTGCTGACGTGCTGCCTAGTGTCCATAAGTGTAAGAAGGCTGGGCTGTGCTCTATGGAAAAAGCACCTGTGTTGGATACGCTTTATGCAGTCATGGGCTATCCTGCTATTGGCCTTGAAATCAATCTAATGAATCAATAATATATATTAAATAAGGTGTCCTTAAACAGGGAGACACATAAAACAAGGTTATGTTTTAATCAGTTGATGAAAATGTTGGAAACAAAGATTCCCTGGAACCTAAACCTACTTCTTCCTTAGAGCAATTGTTCAATATCCCCTAATTCAGTGTTTATGGTGACTTTATAGAACATAACTACGGAGAATAATGAAGACTGACTATATTTGATCCTTAGGCATAGTTAATCTGGGGAGATATACAGGGTATCCCCCCAAAATGCATACACACTTTGAGTAATTATTAATGCCAATAGATTAAATCTGAAAAGAAAGAAACATCAATTGAGCTATCAGCTGTTAAGTGTGTATTCATTTTTGGGGATGCCCTGTATATATGAAATACAATATAAACAAAAGCATCAGAAAAGGCTGGTTAATAGAGATAGCACAAGCCAGTTATCCAAAGCTCAGATTTCTGGTATAGTTATCTGGAACATGGCCTTGAGGCTGAAAATGAGAAAAGGCCTCCAAATAGCAGAGCTTTGTTGACCCCCTGCTTCTCCCAGCCTGTGACACTAACCTCCCTGGGCTCTGCCTCCCACATATTCATGGTTACTAGGATATTAGAATTATGGCTATTAAAATGAGGGTTTGGATGGTGATTTGAGAGACACAGAAAAGACTTGGCTAATAATAATGGGTTAGCTCTGCAAAGAGATGTTGGAAGTAAATCAGAGATGGAAAGAGATAATGTTAGGTAAACAAATATTTGCCACCCCACGCAGAGAGAAAGTGGCCCCGAGAGGAGTGTGAACAGAGTTCTTGCTAAGTTTTTCCCCCAGGTTACCACACCTGGTCCATATTCTTTCCAGTTATCTCTGGTGATAGTTCTCTTTCTGGATGAGGCTATTTAAATTCTTTGTAGACAGCTAATCAGGAGGTAAAAAGAAAAACTTCCTGAGCCTTCTATTTCTTAAAAATATCTGCCTAAAATCATCCTCATGCCAGAGACACATTTTGGGGTGGCAAATTTTGCTCCCTATAATATTCTGATTCACAACCCCAGACTGGGCCAGCAATGCCAGTGACTGCAATGCAGATGGTGCTCAGACACTTTTACAAAGCACTGATTTATGAGCGCATAAAGATTTCTTCATTAGCAGTCTCTCCTTCTAAGATTAACACATGTTTTCTAATTCCTGCCACCTGGACTTTTTTCTTAACACACCTTGTAATTTTAGGAAGACTCAACATAAGGCTGAAAAACAACGCGTGCTCAAAATTCAAATGGAATTCAGAAGACACAGCCAAATTTATTTATGTGGAAACAAATATTCAGTCAGCATTCATTATTAATTAATGTCTCAGTTATCATGTTAGATGCTAGGGGTAAAAAGACTGAGAGAAAAATGATCCCTGCTTTTTTAAATAAGCCCGTTTCAGCTTAACAAAAATGTACCTGAATGCCGTGTGAGATACCAGGCACAGGGCACCTCAGAGCCTTGTAGAAAATAGTCTCATTTGTTTAGAAACTGTTATGTAAACAGGTGAAATTTTCTCTTGGGCCTCCTATGAGTTCTTTCAAAATTATCCTGAAAATTTTAAATATGTGTATCATATATAACTCATTTTGCACATTTGAATTGTAATCACCTAGTTCACAAAGTATAAAACATGTGCTCAACAAATCTGGGTTTTATTTTTATAAACTGAATTTTTAAGTCCCAAATGGTTATTATACTAAATTGCTCATCAAAAGCAACATATTAGTGATTCAAACTCTATACTACAATCTAAGTCTTGTCTTTAAGCACATGGTCTGTTTTCCTCCTAAAATTCAAATTTCTACTGTAGCTCTGATATTTTCTTCTCTTCTATGTTAATAAAATAATTAAGAATTTTATTAGTAGAAGAATACAAAATCCACAGACATTCTCCCCTTCCCCTCCCTGATTTTATTTCTAGATCATCTCGATTAAATTAGAGCAAAAGAGACAATATTTAAGATTGCTTTATCTTTAGCTGCTCTGCCCACACAGTTTTTGTCAGGTGGCCATGTCAAATAAGCAGAGCAAATGATTCTAAAAAGAAATCATTTTAGTTGCAAATAAAAAACCTGGTTTCTCCTGAGCAAAGTCTATGATCTGTAACCTTGCTAGCTCAAGAAATATGAAAACTGTTCTGTTTTCATTTACATTTCACACATAATCAGTTAACCTTAAAAATACCAAATAAATGCCGCAGAAAAGAGCACAACCTAAAATTTTTAAAGAAAAGGAACTTCAGGTGTAGTTTTGTAGTTTAAAAAAAATAAATGTTGGAGGTTTGGGTTGGTAAGTCACTACAGAGAGGCTGCACTGATGAAAACATGAAAACAAAGGAAGCGGAGAGAGAAGCTGCAGCCACACTAAGAAGTGGAATTTATAAATGCTGCCAAGACAGCAAGTAACACTTTTTTTTTACCCAAATATCTGCTGAAAGGCCTGGAAATTACCCCTGCTCCAGGAGTTCTGATCTTAAAAGGATTTTCCAGGTACGGTCAGAGAATAAAGTTTTCTTTTCAAAGCAAGGCTAAATATAGTATAATTTCTTACTTTTGTTCAAACTCATAGCCCAGCCCTAACCCAGAAAGCAGTACTTCTATGACGGTGTCAAAGAGCAGAATGTTTATTTGTTCTTATCCTAACTTATCTGGGTGGCAGCCAATAGTGATTTCCATTTTAGTGCCAATTACTTAGGTAAAGCAGGACCTGTATACCCACTTCCATCCATTAAAAAACAAGTTGAAGTTGTATTTACATCACTTAATTTCTAGTGACCATAAGGAGGAGAAAAAGATAATTTTGATCATAAAGCAAACAAAATAGCTATCTCAATGCATACATAAAACCCTAAAAAAGAGAATGGAAAATAATATTTTAAATTAAGGCCTATAACAAACTATAAATTTGGATTTTAAATTCTATTCCATATTTAGTCAGAAACATTGTGTTCTTCATGACAACCCTTCCCCTAATTTGTAGTAAAAGTCAGTTAGTACTTCTGATATTTTTACTACTGTGTTCAGTGCATATTATGATAAATACTAGCTGTTAAAATCCCAGAGCCTTATTAAACCTTTGCTTTAATGTAAACAATTATTTTTATTATAAAAAAATTATAAACAATTTTATGTGTATTTTGGCTTTAAAAAAATATGGAACATTATGTTCCCATATTCCCATATTTTAAGTGAAAAGGAAACAAAAACTTACATTTTAACATTGAAGTATGCTTAAAAGTAAAATGTGAAATACAGTACAGTAGTATAATTATACTGACACCTTTTGTAAGTGATAACACATAATTGAATTGCTCCTATATCAGAAAAACCACAACTATGGAAAAAGACAAAGAGCCTAATTTATTCTGACTAATCAGGATTGATGCTAATTAAAGAAGAGTGCAAGATAATGACTTCTCATTACTACCTGTTAGATGGAAAGAGATTGTTCTTCTTCTAAGTAAAATAGCAATTAAGCAACTTTTGAATAAGGATTTATTTTCAGAAGACTTTCTTCTATAATTGGTGAAGTATTTGCATGAAGGTCTTTTTTGTGAAACCATTTAGAAAAAAAATGGATTTCATCAAAGGCTGTTTATTCTTTAGCATTTGTCACATTTTGTTGGATATGCACAAGATAAAGACAGTATTTGAATAGGTGGTAATCAGAACAAAATTGACTGGCATTACTCTGTAGAATGCTTCACATTAAAGAGCATCGTCTAGCCAAGTGATTGAAGCTCAAGTTCAAATCCTAATTCCTTCATTAACCAGCTCTGCAACCTGCACCAAGTGTTTTGATCTTTTGAAGGTTTAATTTCCTCATCTGTAAAAATTTAAAAATAATAGTTCCTGTCCCATAGGGTCGTTGTGAGGATTAAATGGAAATATTTATGTAATATCCATTGTACAGAGCTTGAAATTGATAAATAAATGTTAGCTATTATATTAGTTTTAGTTTTATTGTTTTTTTGCTCTATAATAAACACCACAAATTGATCATCTCACAGGTTCTGGGTAGCCTTAGTCTGGACATTGGTGAGCTGAGTCCTGCTCGAATGTCTCCTCAAAGGAAGCCAAGGTATTCCTTGGGGCTGAGATCTCACCCAGAGCTGAGCGGGTGGAGTGCCCTCCCGGGCACCAAGAAGTCACTGGTTCCATTCCCCGCCAGGGCACATGCCTGGGTTTCGGGCTCCATCCCCAGTAGGAGGTGTGCAGGAGGCAGCCAATAGATGGTTCTCGCTCATCTATATTTCTCTCTCCCTCTCCCTTCCTCTCTCTCTAAAATCAATAAAAAAAATATTTAAAATTAAAAAGTACATCACAGATAGTTTTTTGATAGAAACAAAAAACCTCTACACTATTAACAGGATTACCTTAATCAAAATTATGTAAATTGCTAAGTAAAATAATGGTTAATTAATTTTATTTATGGAAAAAAATTATCAAGGAAAAAAAAAGCATTTAGGCCAAGAAAAAAATAGACACTACTGCAAAGACTCTTTCCATCAGGAGGAGGTAAATGGAAGAATTAATTGGAAGAGAGTCGATTGAACTGAATGATGAAATAGAATCAAATTGCAGGAGTTAATTGAGTTAAGGTTAGAAGTTTAGGGAGGTATATTCAAGTCAAAAGATCTTAGAGAAAAACAGAGGAAACAAGAAGGATGTAGTAGAGCTGCAAAATAATGTACATTTTGTTTCTACAAAATTAAGTGGAATCTGACCAAGTAGCACTCAAGTCTCAATAGGAGTGAACTGCACATTTACCTCTCACAGTGAACTTGATAGCAGGGTCTTTATGTCATGGCAATGATTTCTGAGAGAAAATCTTATGCAAACAAACTAAACCTGAGTGTTGGAACCTGGTGAAACCAGGTTCACCTCAAAGGAAAAACTGACAAGTCTTCAGGGGTTTTGCGCAGAAGGTAAAGAATGAAATCAGATAGATATGATATAAAAACATGACACACATAAAACAGGTCGATTTGGATGCTGGATGTACATACAGTGGCTGCCATTGATTTCATCAAGGTCAATACTATTGAATCAAATAGTCTAATCACACATTGTTTCAGTGTTTCTTCCCTTGGGCTTTGTTTCCTTAAGGAACTTCGTCCTGAGAACAGGAGGAGATTCTATTGGTTGCCATTGTAACCAGATTTGGGACTGTCCTAATTGCTGTTCTTAATATCTGCCCGGGGGAAGTAGGAATAGAATAGAAAACACTAGGGGAGGTGGGGGAACAGACAAAAAAAGACCCTTCTAAAAATTATGCATCCTCATTATTTTGAAAAAAATATACTGGTGAAAATGCATTTCTATTGCTGTGCAGAAAAATGCCCTCCTCCCAAAGATGTCCATGCCCTAACCCCTGGAACCTATGACTACGTTATACAGCAAATGGGACTTTACAGATGCTATTAAGATTAAAGATCTGCTGGAGAGAATATTTTCCATTATCTGGGTGGTCATCTACCTAATCACATGAATCCTTGAAAACAGGAATCTTTATGGCTGCAGTCAGAGAAAGATGTGATAAAGAAGGAAGACTCAGAGGGATGTAACACTGTTGGTTTTGAACCTTAAGGAAGAGAGTCACCAGCCAAAGAATGAGTGTGGCCTCTAGAAGCTGGAAATGGCAAGGAAACATTCTCTCCTAGACCCTCCAGAGAAAAACTCAGCCCTTCTAATATGTTGATGTTAGCCCAATAAGACCTGTGTCTGACTTATAACCTACAATATTGCAGGGTAAGAAATTACCACTAACTTTGTGGTAATTTGTTACAAGAGCAATATATAACTACTATAATTACTAATGAAAATTTTGTAAACACTACTCAAATAGAGTGAAAAAATAGTTCTTTCAGTAGAGAAGCTAAAGATAGTATAAAAAATAAGGAATCATGAAAGCAAGCAAATTATTGCTCCCATCTGTCCCCCCATCCCAACCAATACCTATTTCCATACCCTCATTAGGTTAATTGCCCTCTCAGGACACTTAAAATATAGAGAGGAGTAAGTACCATGGGGAATGCCTGAGCTAAGGAATTCAAAAAATCTCGGTTTAAATTCCTACTTTGTTATATGGAAGATTTGTGATACTGAGAAAAGTATTTAAAGAATCTGATCCTCAGTTTCTTTATCTTTGTGCTAAAGATGATTATGTCAAAAGGGTTGTCAAAATAATCAAGTGAGTAAATGTTTAAATAACAGCCAATACATAGTACATCTAACTGCGTGAATTTGGGGTATTATCATCATCACTTTTTCTGAGGAGTTACATAAACCATAGAGAAGTTATACGCTTAGTCTAAAGTTCACGTCAAGAAACCACAGGGTAAGGGCTAAATTTCAAGGCTTCTAGCTTTAATTTTTTTCACTATTCCTGCAGCCTCCATTGGTCAAAAGCTGGCTTATTGTATGAGAGAGTTCTTCAAATCATCATTCTAAACATAAAGATGCACATAGAATCTGGGTTCCCAGGAGACTGTGGAAAATAATGTCTAAAACACTCTGTTCATTACTACTGTCGAATATAGAAATCACTATTATTTACAGTTCATAATGAAGTCCATCTGAATGACTAACCCCTAAGCTGTATAGCATATTTGAACAATCCCAGGTTGGGTACCCTAGAAGCACAGCATAAAATGGGGATTCTTGTGAAAGTGATTTATTAGAGGAGTGCTCTCAGGAGAAGGGAAGGGAGGCCAGCAGAATAGGGCATGGGAAGAAAGCTTAAGTATAGATGCAGTCTGTCCTGGAGACAAGTTTCAGCCTGGTCCCATTAGGGGTTATGGAGCATGAATTACACCACAGAGTAGGGCTCACCTTGCTGTACGGAGGGTCATCTGTGTACCCCTGGGTCAGTTAGTCAAAACGGTGGGCATATGTGAGCTATTAAAAGTGAGTGCACCAGAACATTTTTCAAAAGAGGACATACAGATGGCCAATAAACATATGAAAAGATGCTCGACTTCACTAGTCATCAGATAAATGCAAATTAAAACAACAATGAGATATCACGTCATGCCTGTCAGGATGGCTACCATCAGTAAGTCAACAAACAAGTGCTGTATAGAATTTCTTCAAAAAGTTAAAAATGGAACTTCCTTTTGACACAGCGATCCCACTTCTGGGAATATATCTGAAAAAACCCAAAATACTAATTTTAAAGAATATATGCACTCCTATGTTCATTGCAGCATTATTTATAATAACTAAGATCTAGAAACAGCTCAAGTGCTCGTCCGTAGATGAGTGGATAAAAAAAGCTGTGGGACATTAACACAATGAATTACTACTACACCATAAAAAAAAAAAAAAAGGGAATAATACCTTATGCCACAGCATGGATGGACCTGGAGATTATCATGCTAGGTGAAATAAGCCAGTCAGAGAAAGACAAATACCATAGGATCTCACTTAAATGTGGAATCTAGTGAACATAATAAACTGAAGAACAAAACAGAAACAGAGGTATGGATACATGGAATAGACTGACAGCTGTCAGAGGGATGGCAGTGTTGAGGGGCTGGATGAAAAAAGGTGAAAGGATTAAGAAAAAACATATGCATATATAACACATAGACTCATATAACAGTGTCATGATAGCCAGAGGGAGAGGGGATGGGGCGTAGGTAGAGGTGGGCAAAGGGGGTGGGGGGAAATGGAGACACAAAAAGACTGCTTGGGGCAGTGGGCACAGAATCCAGTGTGCAGATGATGTTTTACTGAGTTGTATATTTGAAATCTGTATGGTTTTGTGAACCAATGTCACACCAATAAATTCAATAAATTTTTAAAAGTGTGAGTGCACTAGGATGACAGAATGGGGACAGTCACAACAGCATCCACTGTAAAGGATGATCCCAAAAGTTTGGATTAGAACTAGATCTTAAATTACAAGTTTAATTTACAAATCTCTAGAGCAGAACATTAGTTTTAACTCCTACTTTTCCTGGAAGAAAACAAATGCATCAATCTTGCCAATGAGCAGTTTCAAAGTCTGGGCTAGAGTTGTGGGAAAACCTTTGAAGAAGGATGACCTTAGAACAAACCTATACACAATTTAGTAAAATATTTATTACTAATTATGATATACTATTGGATACATGTTCCTCCAGGAGATAGCAATATTTCACCGTAACTTATAAATCATTATACCCTGGCCAATGTGGGGTTGATTTTAAGATTGCCTTTTAGCAAATATGTATACAAATAGACTTCTAGACCTATTATGTATCACTTTTATCACTGTCATACTGGATAATATACATCCAATAATGAGCTAGGTGTCCCACAAAAAGGCATTAAAGGTAGCTCCTTCAGTACCACATCTGATTATTCAGTAATATAAAACCCAACTGACCACAGTGATGAATGTCGGTATTACTCAAATACCTCCTTCCTGAAAACAAAGGTTAAAAGAAAGAAGAGACTCTAACCACAGCAGATATATTTATACCTTGTTTTGTAAGAAGTAATGAATCTCTATTTGTTATATAACTTGTTTCAAAGAAACTGTCGCCATTACTTTTGTTTTTCTGCCTTAAAAACATTCTTCCAGATTCTCATCAACATTTAGATTTCTAGTAACAAGACTAACTTGTCTTTATCTATGGACAAACCTTAAAATGATCTTTTACTAAATATTGTTTGGTCTTCCATTAGCTCAAAGAGTGAAATTTTCTAAGTAAATTTTCCTAAGTGTTAATTACTATCATCTATAAAGAACTACAAAAGTATAATTAAAATAAGTGATCTTCATCTTTTAAAAATATTTGTTTTTTAATAAGTTAGCACTAATAAATGTAAACTTAGAAATGAGTCAATTATAAAATAAAAATAATTGACTCATCAGATTGTCAAAAAATAACTTCATTTTTACTTATGAATTCATAAGCCACAAATATTAATTTGCTGACATATACATTAAAGCAAATCTCATCATGTTGGGTAACCTGTTTCTAGCTTGGAACACGTGGCAAGCAAGCACTACATTTTCTACGACACAGCTAGATTCTAAAATCAACCTGTAGAACAGCCGAGGGAGTTGTTTAATAACATCAAGAGTGCAAGACCTGTCCTGGGAGTCTCCCTAATGAATCATCTCATCTCATATTCTTTGTCAAAGCCTTAAATGAATTAAGTGTTTGGCTCGCTGATAAGTGGGATGCACCAAAAGTAATTGAATGTGGTAATCGAAAATTTGTTAAACCTGTCACTGCACATCATTATCAGCCTCAATTCCAACATGGCATAATTAGCTTATAACAGTTATAGTTGAATCAAGTCCATGTTAAGGTTCAGTGAGTAATGCACATCCTTCAGTAAATTGAATTGGACTCCAAGTAGATGAACAGAATAAAGGTTGTACACGTAAATGGTGCAAATAAGGTAAAACATAGGATTTATGGTGTGCTGAGCCTGTTCCCTGAAGCCATGTGGGCTAAATAGCTTTCATTACCGCCTTTTAACTAGCCAGACATGTCATAGATCAGGCCAGTCCCCGAAAATAAAAATCTGCTTAACTCTGACCCCTGGCTTGTGATTGATATGTTAAAAGTAAATAATCAGATGTGTAACTATTAATGGTCATATACAGAATATTCTTTCCCTCAGCACATAAAAGTACTGAAAATTACAAGAGAGGAAGACTGACATTGTACCTTAAGTTTTAGAGGAGATGACTTTGGGAGAATACCCCGTCATGCTCTCTCAGCTGGTTACTATTCTTAATTAAAAAGCGTGGCTATACTCATGGCAAAAATTTTACTACAGGATTTATGCAATAATGGTAATGATTTGAAATAATTGGTAAGCATATATTCATTTGCAAGGAAATTAAAGTTATATTGGTTTATATTGGTGTGTATGCATACACACTTAGAACATTTTAGGTGAAGATATGTGATTTAGGGAATGATTTGAAATTACCATAAGTATGATTAAGTAAAACCTAACAAACAGGTACTGGTGTAACTCAGAAATAAATAAATACAAGACAATTGTGTAAATGTCAGGTATAATGCAGCTACAACATTCTACACAGTCTGAAAATTTAGTTTCTGTTGATCCAGGGGTTATCTAAATTTCAGAGTATGCACATGGAATGTACAAACAGATTGTTTGGGAGTGAAAATTTGATTAGTTTGAAACTAAAGGTATACCTTACAAGCAGACTAGGCTGTTCATATTTCCTACTAAGGTTATCTCCTCAGTATAATGGTATCTGAAAAATCATATAACTATAATGTTTTATTGTCATTATGTCATGAGAGCAAAACAGGCTTGTGGTCTTAATGAATATTTTATTTTATTTAAGCTAAGTTAAAAACAGATCAGTCCCTTTAAGTTTCTTGAAACTAGATTGCTTATCTCTTTTAGATAACATGTGTGGGAAAATATTAAATATTGACAAGTTTTTCCCCCCAGCTGCCTCCACCACCATTTTATAGATTTTGTATATTTGTCATTTCAGTGTATTTTCATTATGTTACACATTATAGGATTTTCAGTAATTGCCTTCTACGTTGATCACTTACTGTTGCCTAATAGATAACCTCCTAATCTTAACAGTAATGTCTACAAATCTTGCTATAGAACTGATTGTTTCTGGGAAATCTTCATGCAGATAGCTAACCTCACCTTTCTGGGTCTTGCTACTTGCAGTAAAAAACATTATGGCTCTTCGTAAATGCCCTAATATTTTTCTAATTGGAACTTTCTCCGTGTTTGATAAAGAAATTTCTTTTTATTTGAGATTTGGTCCTGAGTAGTTTATATAGAAGGTAGAAAATATTCCTGTTACTTGGAAGGTTGATTCAGAACCTATCATACTTATATATAACAGTGACTCCTTTTTTTTTTTTTTTAAGCATTCCCCTGGCAATTTGAAAGGTAAACAAATGTTTAAGGAAATACCATTACTTTAGGGCTATGAGTCCATATACTTTTCTTTCTTCTATAACCACTTAAGACCCATAATCTCATCTGATCTTTACTTGTCCACAGTTTACTGTTGGTTAGAAGCTTGTTTCCATAGGGTGTTACCCTTCACTGGCATCCTTATGATGGCTATGACATGTTGGGAGTGTAGGGTAGCTTTATGTCCAAAGCGGATTTAAGTAGCTGTTGATTCTTTTTCTCGTGTATAAAAATAAAATTGGTGTCTAATGTAAGAGCTATTTGGAACTTTCTAACATGCGGATTTTTTAAAATAAAAAATTATGTATTTGAGTAAACTACATAATCTTAGTTGTACTACTGACTGAGTGAACTAATTATTATTTGATGAGGGTCCTGGCATTACCTGAATATTCAAAAAGGCTTTAGACATCTAAATAATCGGCACCATCATCACGTAAGTATCCCCGTGTCTATGGCACTGTGCAGTATTCTCTGGATAGAGGATGCAAAATAAATACAAGATGGATCCTACATTGGGGGATTTATAACTTAAGCAAGATGCACATGTATAAAACAAAAAGCCAATAGATAAAAACCATTTATACATGAGTTCTAGGAGGCATGGTTTTAAGTCAAGCTAAGTCTATAACAATTACAGAGTACAAATATATACCTTCGTAAAGCACACATGCCTTCGCCACATAAAACAAAGACTCTCCAGGCTATCACACAGACCATGATAGATTGTACGAAAGGAGAGGTGCTATAACAGTAAATTCAAGCCAGTCAGTTTTCCTTTGTCGTTAGCACTGGGGAAAAAAATACTTATATTATGAGTGAGGCTGCATGAGCTCAAAATAGACTCTCAGATCACAATACTTATATAAAACTGATACTTTGATCTCCCAGCAAGCCAGGTATGAACAGTTTTAAGAGATAAAAATCCAAGATGGTTTTAATCACCTCCAGTTTTTTTCCCCAATTAGTTTACTTTTTATAAAATATTTTAAAACACAGTAAAATTGAAAAATAAAAATTTAAACACCTGTATCCCAACCAACCTGTTAAAGATCCCAAAATTAACACTTTTCTATATTTGCTTTATCGTATGTATATCCACCTATCCATCCTCCAAGGCATCCATCTGTTCACCTATATTTTGAATGCATTTCAAAATAAGCTGCAGGCATCAGTATGCATATATATATATATATATATATATATATACATATATATATATATATAATTTGTTTTTAAAAGTTTAGGTTTAATGTAGTGTGATGAAATGCATAAATCTTAACAGTACTCTTTGATAAGTTCTGATAAATGCATAACCTGTATAACCTAAACTCCCTTTTTTTAAAGATCCACTCTTGGTACTTTGGTATAGAGTACCAAGAAGTATGATATTACCATCACCCCAGGAAGTTCCTGCAAGGTCCTTCCCAATTAATCCATACTCCTCCCAGAGGCAATCATTGTGGGGGTTTCCCCCCACCAAATATCAGTTTACTTAGAACACCATGAAAACAGAATTATACAGTATGAACATTTTATTTAGGGCTTCTTTCACTAGGTATAGTTTTGAGATGCACCCACGTTGTTGCATACCAGTAGTGTTTTCTACTTCTGTCACTGAGTAATATTCCATCAAATGAATATAACATAGTCTGTTTATCTGTGTACCCATTGATGGGCTTTGTTTTCAGCTTTGAGCTATTATGGATAGAATATCTCAAAACATTCCTAGACAAGCCTTTTTGTGAACATGTGTTTTTATTTCTCTTAGAGTGGAAATAATGAATCATAGGATAGGCGTATGTTTCATTTTATGAGACATTGTGGGGCTTTTCTTACAAGTGGCTAGTAAGATTTTATACTGTCACCAACAATGAGTGAGAGCTCCAGGTGCCCTACATCAACATTTGGTATTGTCTATTTAAAAAAATATTTAGCCACTTGAGTGTATATATATTTGTATCTCTTGGTGGTTTTAATTTGCACTGTCCAGTGGTGACATTAGTTTGGGTCAAAACAGGAAATAGAAACCACATGGTGGACTATACAACTGAAGTTTATTATAAGAAATTACCAAACTATGATAAAAGAGTAACTACAACAGATAAGAAAACACTATATGGTATCCTAGGACTGAGAGCGCCCAAGGAAGGACAAACCTGGAAAGGGTCTCCCTCCTCAAGACCGGGGTTCAAACCTTGAAGAAGGTATAGTTTAGCCCACTGGACAGTGAAAAATTGCCTGGTTTATCCAGGCGAAAGCTGGTCTGCAAACTGACCACATAAATCTGTCCCCTGGAGTGCAACAGGGAGCAGGCGGTCAGCTTCCAGCAAACTGGCATGAAGGAGGGTGGGAATCCTCCGGGCCCCATCCCATTCTCGTCCTGCAGAGAGCGCGTCAGCAAGGAGGGACCTTCTGAGTCTTGAGGGGTCACACTGGAGCCCGCAGAGGGAATCGGGGCCCTCGCGCAGGCAGGAGGTGTTGGGCGCAGGTCTCCTGTTGGGGCCGCGAGGAGGCGCCGTGGGTCCTGGCTGAGGCTGCGGGGTCCCTGTGCATCCCGCGCTCTGGGCCTGCGGCTGTGGCCGAGCTCCACGGGCGGCTCCCCGCCACGCCACCCACCCCGCAGCCCCTGGAAACCGCCCGAGACGCTCCTCCAGCGCCCTCTGCTCGGAAGGCCTAACCTTGTGCTCACTTGAAAGGCCAAATGCTTAATGCGCGGCGGGCGTGGCTCAGCGGTTGAGCGTCGGCCTAGGATCCAGGCGATCAGGGTTCGATTCCCGGTCAGGGCACAGGCCCGGGTTGCTCGATCCCCAGTCGGGGGCGTGCAGGAGGCAGCTGATCAATGACTCTCTCATCATTGATGTTTCTATCTCTCTCTCCCTCTCCTTTCCTCGCTCTGAAATCAATAAAGATATATAAAAATAAAATAAAGGCGAAATGCTTAGAAGGAACTCTATGGTCAGAGCGCGTAACTGAGGCGGCACTGGGAGCGGACTGGCCCTAGACTGGTAACTGACACGACGACCAACGATATCGTACACTTCTTTGTGTGATTTTGTCTACCGTCCTTCGGGGAGTGCCTATCCAAAGCTTTTTTTTTTTTTTTTTCTTCTGCAAGAAACCCGCTCAGCACGTCACTCCTGCCTCAGCCTTACCTGGGCACGGGAGCAGCTTCGGCAGAGCGCGCCGCCTGCGTTCTGCTTCTGTTACACGGTTTCGATTTTTACAAAGAATTGCTCCGGTAGACCCTGATATCTAATATCTCGCAGAATGCACTGTTTACCGTGAAAATATTGTTGGAGAAGGTTCTTAACATTATGGATAGAAAATAGTAGAGATAAACGTTTAAAAAGCAGCAGAGCATAAGTAGAACTGACTTGGGAACCAGAGCGCCTGTGTTGAAATACAGTTTCTCCAATGACTAGCTGTGTGACTCCAGGTAGTTTGCTTAAGGTCACTGTGCCTCAGTTTCCTCACCTGTAAAATAGGGATACCAATAAAAAGACTATTAAATAGGGTGTAATAAATGTACCTCTTAGGGTTGTTGTAAGAAATAAATGAGTTACTATTTATAAAGTGCTTAGAATAGTTTCTGGCACTTAGTAAGTCCCAATAGTGTTTAAGTATATAGGCACATACTTTATACTTATATACTTATTTATAATTATTATACTATTACTAATGTATTGGTATATAATAATGTGTAATACTTTATACATAAAAGTTTAAACTCAAGTTAACTAATGATAATACTAGCTAATATTTATTGGGCACTTTTCATGTACCAGGCACTGTACTAACAACTTTGCATATATTATCTCATTAAAGTATCAAAAAACAACCCCTTTCTGATGAAGAAACAGAGTCTTAGATAGTTTAAATGGGTTTTCCATCAAAATAGTGGATTCAGTGGTAAAGTCCACTCCACACCCCTACCTCACCTTCACTCCAGCTAGCTCCCCCAAGCAAATGAAAATTCTGGATAAAAGTATAACCAATACAAAAAGAGGAAAATCTCCATTAATAAGAAACAAATAGATACCTCAGACTTACAGAGGTGAATGGACCTGAAGCTGAAAGGAACATGGGGTAACTGAAGCTGCTGGCACCCTTGTAGGGCTGGATATTCATGCCTTCACTAAGTCAGGAGATGAACCATCAGACCTGTACACAGTGGAGAGTCGGATGTCAGCTTTTTACATAAACCCAGGAACTATAATGAGCTGTCAATCCATGAAAAAGAGATGAGGCAACTCCACTCACTGGCTCTAGAAAATGTCAAAGAAGCTAAGCTGTTCACTAGGACCCGTGGTTGAAAGAAAGAGTGTTATACAATAATTCAAGCCCCAACCTTACACCATCTCTTTATACTAGATCTGAAATTGCATTACTCAGATGGAAACCTCAGACATTAAATGAATAAAATGCATACTTCCCAGCGGAACAAAATAAAACTTCTCCACAGGAATGTCTCTACAACCCAGAGCAGGCTGGACAATAGTAGAAGGCATGCTAAACTTATATCCACAGGAAAACTCACAAACTTCACCAGGAAGAAAATCACTGTGAGAGCCAACAGAAACAACCACCTGGAGAACTGAAACTTTAAGAAATGCAATAATGGAATAAATTAAAGAGACATTTAAGTAAGTATATTAAACTAATCAGAACCATAACAAGAAAGGATTGAATTCACAAGACAAGAATGGGACATTATGGTAAAAAACAAAAAAACAAACAACAATAAACTAAACTAAACTGAAAACAAACAAACTAAGGCAGATTTGAGATGATTTACTCAGACTACCATAAGATGCAAAGAATAGATTCAGCATTTGAGCTCTGGCAGTCTAACCCCTAACTACTTATGCTATCTTGTCTTTCAAAACAGTATGAGAGTTTATATGGTAATCACATACGCACAATATCAACAATATTTTCATCTCTATATTTCCATCTATTCCGTGAGAGATGGAATTGTGAATAATTTTTATTTTGTTCTTAATTTTCCAAGTTTTAAAAATTAACATATGTCATTATTTAAAAAGTGAAAACGTATTTTTTTTCCCTTTGTTAAAGCAATAATTTAAGGTCAATATCTCAGTTTCTCTTCATCTTGAAGGGCACTTAATTTTTAGCAGCCACAAAAATTTGCCCAAGAGTACAATCCAATTATCATGAAAACTTGTACTTGTGTAAACTCATATTTTCAGAACTTTTATTTCATTTATTTCCCTAGGTAGGCGAAATTACATATTGGGCAAGACTCCCAGAGAATCAGAAATGAACTTTATAATTTTTCATCAACTTTATATAAAGAGAAATAAGAAAATATCCTTACAAAATATATTCCTGCATTTAGTTCAGGTTTCAGTTCATAATATTTGTCTGCAAAATTGTGCGTTGTGAGTGTATGTGTGTTTAAAATTCTTCCATCTTTAAATATCCTGTGTTTCTCCAAAGCAAATTATTGTATTTGTTTGCTATCTTTTTTCCCAGATACAGGCAATCTTATAACCGATTATTTTTCTGTTTTGGAGTTAATTACTCAAAGCCAAATTGGGCTGCCCTTTTAGTAATGTTGTAGGCCTTATGGCATGGCTTCCATGTGCCACCAGATTCATAATTTTTTCTCATTGTTAGTGTTTTTATTCCCAGTTTATTTATTTGTATTTGCTTATGGTACTGTATTTCTATAATTTCTATAAAAACTCTTTTATGCAAAGAACCAGGTGTGTGTATGTGTTTGTGTCTGTGTGTATGTACATGTGTAGTATTACACTTCACCTGATGGTGTTTTCCTTGGTCACATTTTTTCCCTTAAACTATATATTACATCTACCTAAAATAGCACTTTTGCCCAGGGAATGAATACTCACTTCATTTTTACATCTGAAGTTAAATTTCAAAGATCAAAAGATTTACTGACCCCAAAGATCATCTGAACCATCTTTTATCTCTAGAGAAAATTATACCTGAATTATTACAAATCTATGGTCATTTATTTAATTGAAACTTATGTTTTGATAGCTGAAGGATACTGTGTACTTAATTTCACAAATGGACACTCACATAGGTTTAGTAAAGTCAAAGAAAAATTGCAGCCGGTGGAGTTAAACAAGCAGAGAAGACTATTTGAGACTATTGCCGTAGCGGTCAAGACCACTGCAATTCGGGAAAGAGATTGAACGCAACTCCTCTGGAACAAAAGGTGGAGTGGGTTTGTAAGGCTGGAGAGAGCTTGTGGAAAAGTACTGGAGGACACTGGGGCAGGGATTGATCAATGTAATTAGACAATCTGTGTTTGTTAACTGACACTTATCAAAGTTAGGCTCCTACCCTCCCACAGAGACTAGGATATAAGGGTGCAATCTTTCTTGATGATGACATTTCAAAGGGATGGCTCCCAGGTCCTTAAGAAAGATATTTCTGGGTTGTAAAACTGGCAAGAGACTGGGAGGACATCTGTATCTGAAAGGAGCAGAGAAAACATGTATAGTTACAGGTTTTTTAATGTAAATGCTCTAAGAAAGGTGCCTATTGTTAGGAACAAACCTGTCTAAAGTTTAGTCAAGCTGAGGAAAACGTTAGGCCATCTTGATCATTGGCTAATCTCTAAGCAGACAAGACTGTATAGTTTTACTATACATTTAGATCCATAGAAGGAGATAGCTTGACTTTTTAAAAAATATATTGTAATATATTTAAGGCATTTATTTAGTGATAGTGCAGTATTTCACACATGTGGTATTACCCTACCTTTCCCTGTATTGTCCTGTCCTCTCCCCTAGTGATTATCTCCCCCTCCCATCACAGCTGAGATTTCAGGGGACCATCCTCAGGCATCCACTGCTCACATTTTGTCTCAGGCAGCCGCCGAGCTTTGGAGCTTCAGTTGCTAAAGCTGTCTAAATTGACCATTTCATACCTGAGACACTCAGCATACACTCTATGAGGTGGCTGTTAGAAATGAACGAGATAATGTATGTGAAAACACGCCGCACAGTCCCTGGCAAACAGTGAGCAGTTAAGAGATGCTCTTTCAGAGATTCCATCTTTTCTGTGTTTATTTCACCTCTTCTTACTAGCCCTGCCACTCTGCCTTCTCTTCTTGTTCCAGGCTTCAGCTTCCTGGCCTCTCCCCGTCTTTGTGGGAGGGAACCATGCCTGCTGACAACAGCGCGCCCATCTCTGCATCCGTCCATGGTCCCTGCAGTTTCAGAAGATTAATAGAGAAGCAGCCGATCCCTGGCACATTCCACACCTGAACAAACACTCACAAAAATGAGGAGCGCTCACCTGCTACTACAATTCTGACAAAGTGAAGAGAAGGGAAGTCAAAGGAGGGACAGGAAAAAAAAGACAGGAAATATGACAAGGTCAGAAAACGTACAAATGCAAACAAAGAAACAAAATGAGAATTAGTTTAAAAATTAAAAGCAGCTGTAGCATTGGTTCTTTTGTTTTGTTTTGTTTTGTTTTGTTTTGTTTTGTTTTGTTTTGTTTTCAAGAACTTGAGAATTAAAAAGTTTCAGCCCAGCCCTGATCGGTGTGGCTCAGTGGTTAGAGTATTGGCCTGGGCACTGAAGGGTCTCGGGTTCAATTCCTGGTCAAGGGCACATACCTGAGGTTGTAGGTTCCATCCCTGGCCCAGATTGGGGCACGTGTGGAAGGCAACCAATCAGTGTGTCTCTCTCCCATTGATGTTTCTCTCTCTCTCTCCCTCTTTCTCTCTCTTTCTCTCTCTCCCTCTCTCCCTCTCTGTTCCTTCCACTCTCTCTCTAAAAAAATATCCTCAGGTGAGGAATAACCAAAAAAATAATAATATTAATTGCAGCTTAAAAGAAAAGTAGAGAAAGACAGTCATGGGTACAGGTTACCTTGGCAGAAAAC
Organism: Miniopterus schreibersii; assembly: GCF_964146895.1. Lineage (NCBI taxonomy): Eukaryota > Metazoa > Chordata > Mammalia > Chiroptera > Miniopteridae > Miniopterus > Miniopterus schreibersii. The sequence continues at coordinate 59,867,854 of NC_138106.1, read as the reverse complement.
AGGAGAATGGATATTCTGATGGGAAAGGTTCTATGAAGTTCCTCACGGTGAAATCTAAACTCTTCATTCTTTTTCATATTCCTCAGGCCCTGGCTTCTACATGCACCCTAAGGGCAAATATTTCAACCCTTGATTTCTTGGTAGAAGTGAAGCTATTGAGAATATTTTTATCTAGTCTAAATTCTTTCTCACTATCTTCTATTGTTCTACCTAAACTTTTCAACTCACCTCGCGTTTCAGATAAATATTATTTGGGGGCGACTCTTTCAAGCCTACTTCATTTTTTATTCTTTTTCTCTTTATTTAATTTTCTGTCTCTATGATTGGCATCCTGCACTTGTTGTGTGTGTGTTCAGCAGAGTAAAGAATATTTCTAAGTATAATACACATAGCAACTCTATTATAAATGTTCGAGAAGCTATTGCTATTTTCTTGCATAATATGACTGAAAAATTTAATGTATAAAATAAAGATGATGGAATAAAAGGAATAAATGCTAAGTGCAGGGAACACTGTGACATATCTTGTGCTCACTCTGCCATGACAATAACTTCATGAATGCTTTATGATGAAGAATGGACTAAATAATGGCCCAAATAAAATTTTAATTTTGTTTCATTTTAAGTCTATTGAGTAGTTGTCATTCCTAGTCTTTAAAAAGAACAAAACAGTGCTTTCCTTTATTCACAAAACAACAGTATGTATACTATTATGGAATTATTCCATAGATCTCTTCTGTGACACTCAGGGAGCTTCAAATATAGTCTATATAATGGGACTTGGAATGTTGATGAAGTCACAAAACAATAAGCAGGGATGGTTCAGGAGAAATATTCATTACTGAGAAAAATTGGAAGTGAGTTTATGGAAGAATTGATCCCAGAGTCAAAACTGGCATTTTTCAGTGGAATTGGTGCATTTCTTCCATTATACTTGTAATGACTCAGATCTGAAGCACATTTAATTCATGGATCACTGCTGCAATATTGTGTCAACATGTACTTAGGGAGTCTTCAATGTATGGATCACTGCAGTGATAGACTGTAATGGCCCCTCATCGATCAAATTAATACATATCATCATAGAATGTTAATACAGGGGTTATTGATGAGACACTCCACAGCCCATGCTTTATAAGAAATTGCTGGCAAGCCCTTAACATTATCAGTAGTAAAATTAACAAAAAAACAGAAGTAGTTGCTAAGACATTTTAGGGAAAATATTTATAAAGCATAAGTTTTCTCTAATTTCAATCTATGCTTAGATGATCTTTTTATTTCAACATTGAGTTTTTCCTAACCCCTATCTTGTTATAAGGTGTGTTCCGCTCTTTCATTTTTCTGGCCTTCTATGTCAGTAATTTTCTTAGACTTTTCTTTTAATAGGAAAAAAGTTATTGATCTGAGGATGAATAACTAGGAAATGGGGGATCTGGTAAATTAGACAACTCCAAGATGACTATGTTACCAGTGGGGAGAGGTCCTTGTACCCACTTGTTGCTCCTGGGAATGGAATTCTTGCGCTATCCTGAGAAAAAGAATTTTCTGAGACTAGCACAGGAGGATGAGATGTTGTAAAAAGCTTTATTTCTGTGGAATTAAACCCCTGAGTTTCCAAGGTCCTATTTCCCTCAACCTCCCCAAGGAAGAAGTACAATTTTGCCTCTAGAAGGCTAAAATCAGAGCCAGCATCCAGAGCTTTCATTCCATGTTAGAGCAATCCAATCCAGCATCAGGCTAGCTTAGTGCATGTTCCCAGTTGCAACCCATCAGTCCATTGCATGTAGGGTCCACAGGGGCACATGGCTATGGAGGAAGCATGGGTGAATGCAAGGAAGCAGGAATGAGAGAGCCCCATGAGCCGAGAGAGAGAGGACTCCTTTGTTTGGGAGATTATGTATCCTCAAAATTTTGTAGGCTTATATTGACTTCACCTGTTCTAGCAAATGATTTCTGTTCCCAGGTTTGATTGACAAGTACCTTCCTTAGGTAACCCCAACTTCTCCACGCATGTGTCCATCCTACCCTTTGGCCAGTTCCTTCCCCCAGTCATCTGCAGGGGATGAGCCAGTGGTTGCCTGGGGAGTGTGAAATTGCAGCTTCCTGGTGAAGCTGCCCAAATGACATGACTATAATGTCTGGCCTTCCCCTTGCTGCTTTCCTATAATTAATAACTAGCTAATTACAACGGTATCAACTATAGTTGGTAAATTAAGTTTGATGCCCACTTTCTTCCCCCAGGCAGTGACAAGATATACTACATTACATTATTCAAGAGTTTCTGCTGACATATTATAATTATTGATAGATATTACTGAGCACCCTCTTCTTTACAAGAAAATCCAACATTCTATTTGATCATTTGTGTGGAGTATTTTAATTTTCCACAGAAGAAGTTCAGACTGTCCTTAATTGAAAGTTATTCCAAAATATTTTACATTATTTAAATTGCCATCCAGTAATAGTTATAAAGAAAGATATGTACAAGACAATGTATAAAAATCACTCTTCCTATTTGTTTTCACTTCCATCTCATACACTCATGTTTATAAAACAAAATCTAATAAACAAAAATCTGTGGTACATCCTTAAAATGAAATACTACTCAGCAAAAAAAAAAAGGACCAACAACTGATTCACACAATGGCATGAATAGATTTAAAATGCAATTTTAAATCAAAGAACTCAGACACAAAAAGGATACTTATTGTATGCTTTTCTTTATGTGACATTCTATAAAAGGCAAAACTATAAGGGTGGAAATCAGGTTAGTGGTTGCTAGAGACTGGGAAGAGGGGTTGAGATAAAGGAGAAACATAACTCTGTATTGCATTGTGTCAATGCTAATTTCCAAGTTTTACTTATTCTGTCTAAACTCAGGTTTTTCATCCCTAGGAAATGGAAGCTCCACTAGGGCAGAGATTTTTGTCTCCTTTGTTCATTGATATTTTCCTGGCACCTACAGCAGTTCCTAGATTATAGTAAACACTTAAACACATAGTAGACAGAATTTATAATGTAATGGTAGCATAGTACCTGGGAAATAGTAGATGTATAATACTTGCTTGTTGTTAATTATGATGATGTGGTATTGGTGGTGCCATGATTTGGGGCATAATTTTAAAACAAAATATTAAAACACTGCTATTAGTTACACTGATGTAGCAAGCCACTTGAATAGGAGTAGAGTTTAAATGAATTTCTGTTAGTTGATGCTGATCCTGTTATAATAATCTGGTTATTATTTAACAGGAAAGGAGTAAAGGGGAGACTAAACAATATAGGCTTGTCATTTATATGGCTTTTCCAGAAAGCTACAGTTTAACATTCTCCAAGTTTGTTCTCTGCAAATCCCTGGAGGAAGGGATAGAAAATAGACACATGCCCAGTAGCGTCTGGGTGACTTGGGAAGGTGCTTACCTATCAGTCACACCTGGGAACAGGTCAGTGGCCAGAATAGGCATAGCCACTGTAAACTCAGGGAGATTTGACATTTAAGCTCCGGAACAAAGGATTCCCCCCCTTGTTCATGCCTGACTCCTGTTGCAGGGGGCAGGCTGCCCTGTATTTGCCCAGATGGCTCATGGCCAGGTGGGACCCACACAATGGATTAAATCTAGCCTGATGCTATACCAAACTCAATTCTACCATGGAATGGACACTCTGGATGGACACTGGCCCTACTTTTGGCTCTGCTGCCTTTTTAAGGACTTTTGCACCTTTTTAAGGACTGGGTTATGGGGCTGCCTTTTTAAGGACTTTTGCACCTTTTTAAGGGCTTTTGCACCTTTTTAAGGACTGGGTTATGGGGCATGGGACTTTGCAACCTGAGAAATATAATCTCACGCCAATAAAAACCATTCATTCTCCCGTGGGGGTCTCCAGAAGTGCTCTTTCCAGGGGCGCCCCAAGAACCCCACTTCCACTAATGTCGGGGAAATTGGACCCACTGATTTCTCTGGTAACACTGCTAGCTAAAGAGTAGCTAGTGCCTACCCAGCTGGGTGTGGTTCAGCAACTGAGCCTTGAGCTACGATAGGGAGATTGCTGTTGGATTCCTGGTCAGGGCACATGCCGGGGTTTCAGCCTCGTTCCCCAGTAGGGGGCATGCAGGGGACCTCCAATTAATGACTCTCTTATCACTGATGTTTCTATCTCTGTCTCTCCCTCTCCCTTCTTCTCTCTGAAATCAATAAAGATATATTAAAAAAAAAAAAAAGAGCATTTAGTGCCTTTTAATTTATTATAAGCCAAAAAAAAAAAAAAAAGAAGGAAAGGTCCTCTCTACTTGGACATGGAGGGCTACAAGAAAGGAACTGCAAATAATTTATCGTCACTTATTCATTCAAACTCATTATCAAAATATTTTTTTACCAGTCTAAGATTTGTATGAACTAAAAAGTAAATAAGAAGGATTTAGAAAAATATAACAAGATGTGCATAAATCTAAAACCTTGCACTAAATTAAAATATTATATTATTGATCACTGTCTAGGTTCTACTTTCCAGACTCATAAAATAATGTTCCCCAAATTTTTTATGAGGCATTTGACTTGGGGGTGGCTTGCTATTTCTGCCTGCTCAAGTTTTATTCTTGAGCAGTTAAGAGTGTTTGGGTTTTAGAGGTGGGAGTGAGAGTTTAACTGTGTCTGTTAGAATATGTCATTTCAAAATATGCCACTTTGGCATTAAGATTATTTCGAGCTAAAGGCAATTGAGAAGAAGTAGATCAAGAAAAGCTCTCTGCCCTCCCTCTATTTGCCTAAAAGCAGAACATAAATTTACAAAGTTGTCGACCCCCAACACCAGGAAGGACAAAGGCTAATCACCTGAGACAGCTCAACCCTTATCAGGCCAATGTTGGCACCAGAGGAATCTACAGAACAGACTTTACTAATTAAGCCCTTATCTTCTATAAGTTTCTCTATGGCTTTCCTACAACTTGTTGCCCCAAGATACTCAGTCTTTTTCCTTTGTTCTGTCACATCTCTAAAAATGTATTGTTTCTTGTCTGAGATGCCCAAACTCTAACCACCCCTTTGCATTACTCATCTCTGAATAATCCCAGGTGTAGGCAGGATGCTAATAAACTTTTGTTTTTCCCTCATTAATCTTTCTTTTTTTTTTCCAGTTTGATTTACAGGGCCCCCACTGGAGAGCCTAGGAAAGTAATAGGAATGAAAAGTCTCCAAACCACATGGGTGTTCTCCCAGGGAAGTGTCTGTGTGCTTGGTGCTTGTCTTGGCCTCCTGTGTAGCTACACCATCACCGCAGGGAGGACCTCTTCTCTTGGCACACTGCCCTCATTGGTCCTTGAAAACCACCAAATAATTGATCCAAGCATAAGTTTCTTCCTCCTTTAGTTAAGAAATACAGTTGAGGCCAGCTGGGCATGGCTCAGTGGTTGAGCATTGACCTAGGGTCCAGGAGATCCAGATTCAATTCCCTGTCAGGGCACATGCTCGGGTTGCGGGCTCCATCCCCAGTCCGGGGCAAGCAGGAGGCAGCTGATCAATGACTCTCTCTAATCATTGATGTTTCTATCTCTCTCTCCCTCTCCCTTCCTCTCTCTGAAATCAATAAAGATATATTTTAAAAAGAAAAGAAAAGAAATACAGTTGACTCTGGAACAACATGGGGATTAGGAGCACTGACCTCCATATAGCCTTTGTATAACTTATATAGGGTCTCCTCATACCTGGATTCAAAAATACGTAATGGCCTACTGTTTGACCTTGCATTTTGCACACCAAATAAGGGACTACAAACAACAGGGGGTGAGCCTCCAAGGTAAGTTTCTGGCTAAATAAACATGTAATTGCCTGAGGTTATCACTACCACAATCACAGTATGGTGATTGTTTTTCCAAAACCGGCTTCTAAACTCTCCTGTTTCTATAACTTGGCCTCTTTTTAACAATTTCTATTTATAGCCAGTAACAGTTTTTCACTTTCTGGCAGTCAATGCAGAGGAGCACTGGCAAATTCAATCTGTTAAGGAAGCTGTGCTGTACTACCAAGCCCTCCCTATACATGTAACTCTTATTCCAGGTGTTCCCACCCACCCTTTTTATTGAATACTCTGAAGTATATAACACTCTATAAAGTAGAACCAACCCTTTTCTCAATCTCTAATTTATGAAAGTGATTTGTTATTATGTTTTAGGCATCAGGTAGATTATAAAAAAATACACTATCATTGGAACTTTTTGTTGTTCTTTTTCATGTATATTTGCATTTACAAGAGTGAGAAATTCCTTTCTTATCACCTTTTTTTAAAAATCAGTGGTGGGGCCAGAGAAGGGGAGGATGAATAGGTGGAACACAGAGGATTTTTAGGGCAGAGAAACTACCCCTATAATACTATAGTGGTAGATACATTTGTCCAACCCGTAGAATGTCTAACCCTGAGGGTGAACCCCAATGTCAATTATGCACTCTGGGTGATAATGCTGTGTAAATGTAGCTTCATTAGTGTCACTTGTAACAAGTGTCCTATTCTGGTCAGGGATGTTGATAATGGAGGAGGCTGGGCTGGGGGACGTGCGAACAGGTGGGAGTGGCAGGAAGTATATGGGAAATCTCTGTATCTTCCTCTCAGTTTTGGTGTGAACCTAAAACTTCTCTTTCACAAAGACTATTAAAAATAAGTTATCATTTAAAAAATCATTTTTTTTAGATTTTTCAAATTGAATTTATTGGGGTGACACTGGTTAACAAAGCTACACAAGCTTCAGGTGCACAATTCAACAACACATTATCCTTAAAATGTATTGTGTTCACCACCCCAAGTCAAAACTCCATCCACCACCATTTATTAACCCTATACCCCCTCACCTTTTTTTTATTACTCTTAAACTATTTGTTTATTTGTTTTGGTCTCAAAAATTGAGGAGAAGAAATTAGAGGAAAATATATTTCAATATGAGTGGATATAAGATCTGTAAAGGTAGCAGCAAAACATAATAACTTATTTAGAAATTCATTAATTTGCTCTGAATGCTTAGGTTAATTGTGTCAAAATTAGTGTTTGCCTCTGTAACAAATAGGTGGTGATAAATTTATTAAATGTCTTTTATCTTGACAAATCCTAAATTGTCAAATGCTGCTTTCTTTATGTGTGTAAATATATGCAAACTAATTCAAACTTTATTTTGAAAGTCTTCAACTTTATTTATCATTAAAATTGCCTGTCAACCCTAGAAGAGACAATGAGGCAATTTTGCTAATGGTTAGAAGTGGAGCCCAGGGAGATATGATGAACCTGGCTAAAGGCAGGGGGGATTTCTTTCATGTAGATCCGCAGGTTAATGTTCATTTTTCCTGGTTCTCTAAATTACATTTTGCCTCCCAATCAGCTATATTTAAAATACTCTGTCTCTTACCACAGACAAGGGCCAATTTATTAATTCTTCCATCTTATACTTACAAAACCAAAGATATCTTAGCAGAGATGGAGGACATATGCTATTAAATCAATTTATGTTATTTAACAGAATCTAAAACATAACGGTTGTCCTTGAATAACTTACAGAAGCTGTGCAATGAACAAGCTCTGAAGGCTTAATAAACAACATGCCTCACATGTAATAATAATATCTAACATTTATTACTTACTCTGTTCTAAGCACTTTACATGCATTAATTCATTTAATGCTTATAGCAACCTTACAAGATAGGTACTAGTATTGTGTTAACTTAGCAAATAAGGAAACTGAGGCATAGAAATCTTGGGTAGTTTGCCCAAGGTCACACAACTCATAAGTGTTAGAGCCACATCCATATTTACACCGGGTCAGAACAGTTACACAGTTGTGTTAGACTGCTTTCTTATAGTAACAAGTATTTTCCCAATGTATGTAGATGTTGTTATAATTAATAAAGTACAGATACTAGAAACATAGATAAGATACTGATTCTTAGAATCTAATAGATACCAGCAATATGACTACTTTTATGCTGTAGTTTCTTAAAATTAGTTTGGTCTTCAAAATGAGGATTTTATACTTAAAAGTCTGGAAAATGTGGGCCTAGCACAATTCATCATATTCCATGAGTCTCTCCTTCACCACACAAGAGTAGCCAGAAACTAAATTTTTCAGGAATAGCTTATGGGCCCTGGTTGTCGCTGGAGAATGAATAAAGGTCACCTGGGCCGGGAGTAGAAAGGGGATTATAAAAGAGTGAGCTCCGGCAAGAAGCAGCAGCTACAGATAACTGCCAGGACCATGAAGAGAAAGCAGAGTCAGAATACATTTATCACCAGGGCAGGGATCCATGTGGAAGCAATTAAAAATCAACAACAGACCCAAATTGGAGTCACTTGCATTACGCCCCACCAAGACTTAATACCTAACCTAATTGCAGTTTCAGCCTCTCCCAGGAAGTGGAATCTTAAACCAATAAATCTGGAATTTCCCGGTGAGCACTAATGAGGTAATAGGCCTAAGACCCCCTGCTTTCCCCTAAGAGAAGGTAACCTTGCCTAAAATAATCCACTCTTTTAACTTCCTTGTCTGATCTTCCTTTGTCTATAAGAACCTTCCGTTTTGTACAGCTCCTCAAAGCACCTCTCTGTTTATTTGTTGGGATGTTTTCTGAGTCATGAATCATTCAATAATCCCAATTAGATCTTTAAATTTATTATTAAATTTTTGTTCTTTAACAACGCTGAGCCAATGGCTGCACATTATGACTCACCATTAAGGTGAGAACTGTGTGCCACCCATTCTAAGGTGTTTATTCAACATATGTGAAGTGAAGGTCACAGCTGCTTGCAAAAGCCTTGGATCATTCAGCAGAGAGATTCCCCACTTGAATTGTTAAAGTTACAGTATATTTATATGGGAGTTGGGGCAGTGATGAAACCTACTCCTTACAACAATTACACAACTATAATGTATTACTCTTATTTTCAATGCACCTGACAATTCTTGGAAGACAAACCTTTTCTAGGGCAAATAATAGCTGGAATATTTTTTATTCCCTTCAGCTTTTTATTTCTACTTGTTACATCTCCTTTCTATTTCTCAGAAACATGGTAAAGATAATTAATGGAGAAAGAGTTGTGTACATAAAAACAAGAGTAAAGATCCTCATATAATAAGTTTAAAAATATGGTGGCTTTGAATTTTGACTTGGAGTATTCAAGACATGATTTTAATCACACCTCTGGCTTATAGACACTTAAGTAATATTTCCATAATGTATGTTTAACATTGTAGGAAGAAGTGTTTGCCACCAAGCTATCTAGAAGAGTTTTCTAAACAAATAATAGCCACCATGACTAGCACTATTCGCATTTCATTTTAACCTCATAATGTAGACAAGCATAATGGAACTGATTCACATATTCTTTCTGCTCCATCATTTCTTTCACTGATCCAAATAAATATTATTAAGGTCTTATCATTTAGTCCAATCTCCACCACCCACTAGCTAGTCTAGGCACTGAAAATGATATGAATGACTAATCGGCCTAAAATGATCTGAGTAAGCCCATTTTGTTTCCATTCCTATTTGACTTTCTTGCTGTCTGAGCTTTTGTGACCCTGTGAAAAATGGATGTTTGATCTAAAAATGTGTTTTATTTCTAGGTAATGGACTATGTCCAGTTCCATTTCTTATGGAACTCACAGAGAACAGTCTAGCATTGCAGGATATTTCTAGCATTTTTGTTTGCTTGTTCTTTCCCACCACACACTGTAATACAATTGACATTCCAATCTTTACTTATATCCCTTGACTTCAGCAATTGGGTTTTCAATTTCTATGGGTTTCCTTTTATGAAGCACAGACATTTGCTGTAAAACAGTACATTTAGTTTTCCACTCATGTAGCCAGCTATGAAAGAAGAGAAAGTGTACCTATTTCTTGAGGTCCTCTCAGGTAAGTGAATTTGGCTCAATCTTCCCAAGCTTTTAGTTCTTCCATTACTGTTAGCGAAGCTTTGGTGAAATTTACTTGTATTTCATGTAATGGAAGCATCTTTACTCTAACTTTGATGCTGAGAGTATTAAAACTGGGTTCCAGGATTGTAATTATAAATTTCCCCAGAAAAGTTAGATTAAAACTCATATTATTATGATTTCACTAATATGTGGAATCAAATAAACAAAATGAATTAACAAGCAATAGTGACAGACTCAGAAATAAAGAGCAGGCTGACAGCTGTAGGAGCTGGGGCTAGGTGGGGATGTGGAGGGATTGAGCAAAAAAGAAAATAAAGGAAAGAAGGAAAACTCATGAACATGGACAATAGTGTGGTCATTATCAGGGGTGTGGAGGAGGTGGAAGAGGGTATAGGGGAGATAAATGGTCATGGATGAAGACGTGACTTGGGGTAGTGAATGCACAATAGAGTATATAGATGATGTGCTGTGGAATTGTGCATCTGAAACCTGTATAATCTTGTTAACCAGTGTCACTCCAATAAATTCAATAAAAAGGAAAAAAAACTCATAATTATTGTCATATTGATTTAACAGTATATACTTTTTAAAAATATGTATATTACTACTAATTAATCTGACAAAAGTATAATATTTTTAGCCTGATAGAATTATTTGGTTAGAAGTATTCCCATTGAGGTGATTCTAAATGATGAATATTGATGTGTCAATATTCTTAGTGTTCAAATGGAATTAGACTCAAAAAAATTTTTTAAATGCCAAAATAAAAGTATGTCCTCTGAAAGTCATAGGGCTAAACAGCATGGAGACATGGACCTAGTTCACTAGGAGATACAATGAAATTATTTCATTTTCCCCCCTCATTCATTTTGGAAAATGAATTGAATTTTTAAATTTTAATTATCTGTCTTTCTGTGACAAAAATGCTATAGTCATTAGATGTTCCTCACCCTATTTATTTTTAAAAGAATTGATATTTTCTCAGTTATCTGATAATTAAATTAAAATGAAATGTCTAAAATGTTGGTTTTTCTGTACATATTCTGGTCACAAAATCTCAAAGATAAAATAAAATACATCTTGCATTAGTCAGAGAGCTCAGAGAAACATATAACAAATCTCTCAAAACAAAGATTTATTATGAGGACTTGGCTCACACAATTACAGAGGCTAAAAAATCTCACAGTCTGTCACTTGCAAACTGGAGTCCAAGAAAGCCAGTGGTGTAATTAAGGTTGAGTCTGAAGGCCTGAGGATCTGGGGACCCAATGGTATAAATCCTATTTCCAGGGCGGAAGAAGATGAGATGAGATGTCCCAGCTCAACAGAGACTGAGAAAAAGGATCTAACTCCTTTCTCTGCCTTCTGTTCTATTCAGACCCTCAAGGACTACATGGTGCCTATCCACATTGGGAAGGGCAATCTACTTTACTGAGTCTACCAATTCAAAAGCTAATCTCATGTGGAAATGCTCTCACAGACAGTGTTTAATCCAGGTACCCTGTGGCCAGTCAAGTTGACACATAAAATTAATCATCACACTTCTAATGTTATAAATGAGGAAACTAAGCTCAAGTAATTAGCCTTACTCTGTGAACTTGTTAGTGACAGCAGTAGACCTAGGTACTGGGTTCCTGATTCCTAATTCACAGTTCTTTAATATGTCATTTTGCTTCTGAAATCTCCTATGGAGTGGGTGTTTATTAATTTACACATTAACTTTAAATGACAACTTGAGTTTTTAAAAAGACAATTCATATAGGAGCAAAGACTTGCAGTCAGTCTCCAAGTCCAACTCGTATCATGGGATTGTAGCAGAAAAAAAATGCTGTTTATACAGAGATAAGAAGATGAAGTATAAAGAAAATCAGCTATCTTTCTCAAACCCATATATTAGCAAATATCTAATGCCAAAAATATATGTTTCTTATGTTCATTACAATTTTTAATATTCACAACATATCTGTCCCAAGTTATTTCTTAATCCATGACCTGTTCCACATGCTATAAATATCCACCATTAACATTTCACTTTCTCACTTTCTCATTTTCTCTACCACATACATCCATTCATCTGTGGTATGGAACCCTTGTCCTAAGTATTTGTCTCAAAAGATAAGAAGAAATAATTATTTCTTTTAGTCAACTATATTTCAGGTAACATACAGACATTTAATATAGAATATTTCATTTACTCCTCACCATAATATATAAGATAGTTATCATTCCCTTTAAAGATAAGAAAAATAAACCCTCATGTTATTTAGATGACATAATATATAACAGTAAAAATTGGAAACTGCTTTTATGTTTAACAAAAGTAGTCAACTGCTGTAAGGTAACATATAGTGAAGCTATTAAAATGATTACTATATAAAAAAAAAGTGGACACAAAGAAAACTATTTGGGCATATTATAATTAAAAAATACATAAAAGTCTATACAAACTCATTTCAAAATTTTAGAAATGTGCATAGAAAAAAGAAGTATTTCAATGAAAATATAATAAATAATTCAACAGAATTACAAGTAAATTTTTTCTGATTGATTTTTGTAATATAGATATGTACATAAAAATTCTGTTCTCTGAAAAACTAATATTCTGTGTTTATGAAGTGGAAGAATTAACATTGTTAAAATGTCCATACTACCCAAAGCAATCTGCAGATTCAATGCAATCCTTATCAAAATACCAATAGCATTTTTCACTGAACTAGAACATATAACCCTAGAATTTATATGGAACTACAAAAGACTGTATAGCCAAAGCAATTTTGAGAAAAAAGAACAAAGTTGGAGGTACACACTACCTGGTATCCAACAAAACTAAGTCTCTAGTAATCAAAACAGCACGATACTGGCATAAAACGATGCACAGATTAATGGAACAAAACAGAGCGCCCAGAAATAAATATACGCCTATATTGTTATAATTAATCTATGACAAAGGAGGCAAGAATATACAATTGGGTAAAAGCAGTCTTTTCAATAAATAATGTTGTGTGAACAGGAGAGATACATGCAAAAAAAAAAAAAAACGAAGAAAAGAAAAGAAACTAGACCATTTTATTAAACCATATACAAAAATAAACTCAAAATAGATTAAACAATTAAAGTAAAACTTAAAACCACAAAACTCCTAGAAGAAAATATAGACAGCAAACTCTTCAACATCACTCTTAGCAATACTTTTTTGGATATGTCTCTTCTGGCAAGGGAAACAAAAGAAGAACAAATGGAACTATATCAAACTAAAAGTTTTATGCAAAGTGAAGGAAACCATCCACAAAACAAAAAGACAACCTACTGAGTGGAAGAAAATATTTGCCAATGATATATCTGATACAGGGTTAATTTCCAAAATATATAAGGAAATTTTACAACTTAACACCAAATAACAAATAAAAACACAGTGATTAAAAAAATGGACAGAGGACATGAATAGACATTTCTATAGAAAGGACATACAGATGGCCAACAGATATATGAAAAGATGCTCAACATCACTAACCATTGGGGAAATGCAATTAAAGTCACAATGAGATAGCACCTCACACCTGTTAGAATGGCTATTATCAATGAATCAACAAACAACTGTTGGCAAGGATATGGAGAAAAGAAAAGCTTTGGTTGGACTGTATATTGGTGCACCCACTATGGAAACCAGTATGGAGATTCCTCAAAAAATTTAAAAAACCTTTATTTTACTCAGAGGATATACCATATAAACCATCCCTTAATAGTTCATTCCAATTAGCTGGTATTTATGTTTTCACAGGATATATTTAGAGCAGATTGATAGATCTTGTGTGGTGGCCTTAAAATTTTACCCCATCATATAAATTCATATAGCTAAGTGAAAGGGTTTTTTCTTTAATACTCAGTTATACTTATAACTTTTAATTTTCCCCCAAATCGAAGCATTTTAATCATCCCTATTGCTCTTGCAATGTATTATTCTTTGTTTATCTAGTTCTAAATGTACATAACAATATTTACATCTTAGCAAGTTTTAATTAACTTTAGAATTTTTAAACCATTAAAAACTTTGTCAAACAGTTATACTGAATAGATACTGAAAGCCTTAATGTTATTATAATTCTTTCAATTCAAAAATCTCCTCTTATTCATGCTACTTATAATCAAAGTTTTTTTGAATGTGTGATTTCAACAGAATTCTTATTTTCCTCTCAACAGGATAACTAAACATAGTTTCCTGACCTATCTTTGGACAAACTCAGTGAAAATTTAAACAAAGAGATAGTAAGTATACATAAAGAGGACATAGAAACCATAAAAAAGGACCAGTGCAAAATGAAGAATACACTAGAAGGAATTAACAGCAGATCAAATCAAGCAGAGGATCAAATCAGTGATTTGGAAGAAAAGGAAGTATAAAATACCCAATCATAGCATCAAAAAGAAAAAAGAATTTTAAAAATGAGGATAACATCAAGCATAACAACACTTGCATCATAGGTATACTGGAAGGAGAAGAGAGAGAGCAAGGGATTAAGAACCTATTTGATGAAATAATGAATAAAAACTTCCCTAACCTGGTGAAGGAAAAGACACACAAGTCCAGGAAGTACAGAGAGTCCCAAACAAGATAAATCCAAAGAGACCCACATCAAGACACATCAAATTAAGATGGCAAAAGTTAAGGACAAAGAGAGAATCTTAAAAGCAGAAAGAGAAAAACAGTTAGTTAACTACAAGGGAGCTCTCATAAGTCTATCAGTTGATTTTTCAACAGGAACATTTCAGGCCAGAAGAGATTGGCATGAAATATTCAAAGTGGTGAACAGCAAGGACCTAAAACCGAGACTACTTTATCCAGCAAAGCTACCATTTAAAACTGAAAAAAAAGAACTTCCTAGACAAGAAAAAGCTAAAGGAGTTTATCACCACCAAACCAGTATTACAACAAATGTTAAAGGGACATTTTTAAGAGAAAGAAAAGAAAAGAAAGAAAGAGAGAGGAGAGAGAGGAGAGAGAGGAGAGAGAGAGAGAGAGGAGAGAGAGAGGAGAGAGAGAGAGAGAGAGAGAGAGAGAGAGAGAGAGAGAGAGAGAGAGAGAGAGGGAAGAAAAGAAAAGAAAAGAAAAGAAAAGAAAAGAAAAGAAAAGAAAAGAAAAGAAAAGAAAAGAAAAGAAAAGAAAAGAAAAGAAAAGAAAAGAAAAGAAAAAGAAAAGAGAAAAGAAAAGAAAAGAAAAAAGAAAAGAAAAGAAAAGAAAAGAAAAGAAGAGAAAAGAAAGGAAGAGAAAAGAAAAAAGAGAAAAGAAAGGAAAAGAAAGGAAGGAAGGAAGGAAGGAAAGAAAAAGAAAAAAAGAAAGAAAAAGAAAGAAAGAAAGAAAAGAAAGAAAGAAAGAAAGAAAGAAAGGAAGAAAGAAAGAAAGAAAGAAAGAAAGAAAGAAAGAAAGAAAGAAAGAAAGAAAGAAAGAAAGAAAGAAAGAAAGAAAGAAAGAAAGAAAGATGGAATATAAACATGGATAATAAAATGACAATTAATACATACCTATCAATAATCACTTTAAATATAAATGGGTTAAATGCTCTAATCAAAAGACATAGTGTAGCTGAATGGATGAGTAAACTAGACCCACACATATGCTGTTTACAAGGGACCCACTTCATATTGAAAGACACACAGAGAAAGTAAAGGGATGAAAAACGATACTTCATGCAAATGGAAATGGAAAAAAAAAAAAGCTGGGGTAGCCATAAGCTACATCAGACCAAATAGACTTTAAAACAAAGGCTATAATAAGAGACAAAGAAGGACATTACATAATGATAAAGGCATTAATCAAACAAGAGGATATAACCATTTTAAACTTTTATAAACCCAACATAGAAGCACCTAAATATATAAAGCAAATATTGAGGGACATTAAGGGAGAGGGCAAGAGCAATATAAGCATAGTAGGGAATTTAACGCCCCATTGACATCAATGGATAGATCTTCCATACAGAAAATAAATAAGGAAACAGTGGCCTTAAATCACACTCTACATCAGATGGATTTTTTTTATATTTTCAGAGCATTTTACCCCAAGGCAGCAGAATATACATTCTTTTCAAGTGCACATGGAACATTTTCCAGGATAGACCGCATGTTAGGACACAAAACAAGTCTCAATATCTTTTCTGATATATCCCCTTGGCAAGGGAAACAAAAAATAAACAAAAGGGACTACATTAAACTAAAAAGGTTTTGCACAGTACAATAAACTATCAATAAAACAAAAGGACAACTTACTGAATGAAAGAAGATATTCATCTGTGATACATCTGATAAAAGATTAATATCCAAAATTTATTTTAAAAACTCATACAACTAAACCCCCCAAAAACTAAACAATCCAATTAAAAATAGTAAGAGCACTTGAATATACACTTCATCAAAGAGGACATACAGATGGACAATAAACATATGAAAAGATGCTTAACCTCACTACTTATCAGAGAAATGCAAATTAAAACCACAATGAGATATTACCTCACACCTGTTAGAATATCTATCATCAATAAATCAACAAACATCAAGTGTTGGCGAGGATGTGGAAGAAAG
Organism: Miniopterus schreibersii; assembly: GCF_964146895.1. Taxonomy (NCBI): domain Eukaryota; kingdom Metazoa; phylum Chordata; class Mammalia; order Chiroptera; family Miniopteridae; genus Miniopterus; species Miniopterus schreibersii. The sequence continues at coordinate 59,851,372 of NC_138106.1, read as the reverse complement.
GAAACCCTTATGCACAGACTGCTGTAGCCACTGTGCAAAGCAGTCTGGAGTTTTCTCAAAAAATTAAAAATAGAACAGCCTTATGACTCAGTGATTCCACTTCTGGGAATATATCCAAGGAAACGGAAAACACTAATTCACAAGAAAATATGCACCCCTATGTTCATTGCAGCATTGTTCACAATAGCCAAGATATGGAAGCAATCCAAGTGCCCGTCAATAGAGGAGTGGATAAAAAAGCTGTGGTATATATATACAATGAAATATAACTCAATCATAAAAAAAGAATGAAATCTTACTATCTGAAACAACATGGATCAACCTAGAGGGTATTATTATGCTAAGTGAAATAGGTCAGTCAGAGAAAGATAAATAAATACCATATAATTTCATTTATACGTGGAATCTAAAGTACAAAATAAATACACAAAATAGATACTGACTCATAGATAAAGAGAACAAACAGACTGATGGTTTCCAAAGGGGAGGCAGTTGGGAGACTGGGTGAAAAAGATAAAGGGATTAAGAAGTACAAATTGGTAGTTACAAATAGTCATGGGATGTAAAGTATAGCATAGAAAATATAGTCAATATTATAATACTATGTATGGTGCCAGATGGGTACCGGAAATATCGGGAGGGACTCTGTAAAGTATATGATTGTCTAACTGCTATGCTATACATCTGAAACTAATATAAAATCATATTGAATGTAAACTGTAATTGAAAAATAAAATTTAAATTTAAAAGAATGCCTGATACTGGATTTTTAGTCTATACCTCAATAGTCAGGACTCAGAACTGGATTTAATTTGACTTGTAAAAGTAGTATAATGTGACATTTCTGGAACTCAAATGTAGTATATTAATTCCATTCACACTATAGTATTATGCCTTTGGTTAGTGGCATTACAAGAAAGGATGATTTGTTCTGCATATATTTTTAATTTCAAGCCTGATTTAGCACCAATTTCTTACTTTGGGGAAGGAAAGATAGGAAATATAATATTAAAACATATCATTATATTGCAGAGTACAGTGATAAAATATTCCCTAAAAACCTTGCAATTCCAGGATTTTTTCTAATTATTTTAAGATCAGAAATTAGTAATATATTAAGGAAATTCAATAACTTATGTGAATGAATGAGCTTTTCCTATCAGTCTATGAAATTTTCATTAGACATAGCTTCACTGAAAGTGATTTTACCTCTAGAGGAGACAACATATTAGTTTTATAGATAGTTCAGAAAACAACATGAGTTATCAGAATAATATTAAAATGCTTAAATAGATCATAACATCCTTACATCTATCCAAACATTTAGTGGTTGATTCAGGCATCCATTCAGATCATCACAGTAGATCTGGGAGAGCTTTAACACTTTCTGAGTATGTAGCTCTTAGTGGACAGGCTATCCTGTGCTGAAACTGGTCAGTGGATGTCTAATTAAACGTAATCTGTACACTCAAAATTGAGGTGCTGTGAGGGACAGGAAATCTATTGCCAAGCCCCACAGATAATGCTCCCATCAGAGAAAAAAAATTCCTCCAAAACCACATATTCTTCCATTTCTTACAGGAAATTCAGCTCCATTATAATATTATGGGACCACTGTTACATTTGCAGTCCTTCAGTTACCAAGAAGTCAGTTTGCAGTGTATGACTGTATTCAGTATGTGATCTGTTGTATTGAACTGAAAATACAAGATTCTCCCTAAAACTTCAGAAAAGTCACTTCTGTCAAAGGCATTGCAATTCTAACCCACTTAATCTTCCACAATGATATAAAAACAGTAGAAATATCTGGCCTCCAGCCCCAAAACTGCCAAATGTGTCTCTTAAAAGCCAATACAACTTGTCTTTACCATTGAAAGTTTTAAAAAAATACAAAAGTCAAGGAGAAAATGATTCTACCTCTGTCCAGGTGGAAGTCTGTGATTGCCTTCCAGCCAGGGCACAATGACCCAGCTGAATTTCCTGCAGGGTAACTGGCTGAAATCCCTGGGGTCACAGTTGACACACAAACCAGGTTACCTTCCAGCATGGAGATAAGGAATGAACAAGCCATTGTTTGCAAATACATCAGCAAACTCAAAGAAATGACTTATGTGGTTTATAAGACACAGCAGAAACTAAGATTATCTGTCATGTGTTGTTTTTTTCAAAGATTTTGTTTCCTTTATTGAATGAATTTTCTAATAGCCCATGTGTGGTTCTAGTATCTTGCCACCAACTTTCCAATGCTAGGGAAACATTCATTTTCCCAGGGCCGAAGTCAGTTACCCCAAAGGTCAGGCTCTTTGCTCTTCTCCCCAGGAGTGCACTAAAGTCTCCTCTGCAAATGGAGAGAAGAAAGTCTTCAGGTCAAAGTTCCCAGGAAGGCCAGTTTGGAAAAATTGTGGTTTTTACATAAAATAAAAATATTCTAGTGTCTACTACTGTAACCTGAGAAATTTTTAATAGAAAAAAAAAATTTAAAGGAGAGGCCTCACAAAGCAAACAGAAATATATAAAACATCTCTCCATTTAGGTACTAACAACTGTAATCTATCTGAAACAAGTATAGTGATTTGATGCTACACTTTGTTTTCAATAACTTTCATTTTAATCTGTTAGATGAAAAAAGTGATTAAAATAAATGACTAAAATATACACTGCTTATGTAAGTCAAATGTTCTATGAGGATCAGGGATGTCACTTTAATGTGCTAATTTGATTGTCTGTTTAAAAGGCAAAATACAGCCCTGGCCAGTGTTACTCAGGGGTTAGAGCATCGGCCAGCACACAGTAGGGCCTCAGGTTCGATTCCCAGTCAAGGACACGTACCTGGGTTGCAGGTCCACTCCCTGCCCCCAGTTGGGGATTGTGCTGGAGGCAACCAATCAATGTGTCTCTCTCACATTGATGTTTCTCTCTCTCTCTCTCTCTCTCTCTCTCTCTCTCTCTCTCCCCTTTTGCCTCCCTTTCTTGCACTCTCTCTGAAAAGCAATCGAAAAAAATATTCCCAGGTGAGGATTAACAACAACAAAACAATAATAATAATAATAAAAGGCAAAAAAAGCAGTTATGATGTCAGAGCACAGATAGATAAATGTTCATATCTGCAATACCAACAACTTCACAATAAATTGGACAGAGCCTAAAGTTATGCATCCTTTCAATAGTCACCTTTGTTATGGATATGGATACTTTTATAAAGTGGGGGATAGTTACTCCTCCTTTAAAAATAAATCTTCAAAAACTACTTTTGGGATCCAAACTACCAAAGTGGTTGTATTAAGTGAAAAGACCGTTTACTTTAGAGTGATAAAACCGCTACTTGAATCATGGTTTCACCATTTTCTTATTTTTGGTGGGAGGGTTCAATGATTTAATGAATATCAGATATATAAATTAACTCTCATGTTGTAGGCAATAAAAAGTATTAATTTATCTCCCAATTTAATCATGAAGTCTAATATAAAAGACTCTAAAATACACTGGTTAAGAGCATGGACTCTGGTATCAGACTACTTAGGTTTGAATCCTGTTGTTTTTACAGTTTCCTCATCTGTAAATTGGAATAATAATAGTATATACCATATAGGGTTATAATAAAGGTAAAATGAATTTATTGATTTTTATTGGGGACAAAAAGCCTGGGAGATTAGTCAAGGAGAAAGGAAGCCCAGAAGCTGCATGGAGTACCAGCTCTTCAGAGTAAAGCGGACAGTGCCTTCAGTCCACACCACAGAGCCATAGAGGGGAGATGAGACTGGAGCTTCCAAGCTAATCATAGACCAACAACGGAAGGCAGAAATTAGCCCCAGTGGAAGAGCATGAGCATGCGACCACCAGTAGGAGGCAGCCAGAAGATGAGGCAGAATCTTAAAAGATTCTTTGAATCTACAATCTCTTAGGTTAGGGAGTTGCTTAGGTCTGATGCCTCAGCAGAGGGGCCAGTTGAGACCACCACCACTCACACAAGCTGAGCCCTTTGACAACAATTTAAACCTGTTGTGATAACAAAGAGAAAGTAATCTCTGCAGGCAGTCATATAAGAAGATACACAATTGACCTGGTGGTGTGCCTCACCTGGTTAGAGCGTTATCCAAGTATGCTTAGGTTGCGGGTTCGACCACTAGTCAGGGCATATACAAGGAGCAACCAATGAATGCATAAATAAGTGGAACAGATCAATGTTTCTCTCTCTTCCTCCCCCCTCTTCTCTCTCTCACAAATCAATCAATCAATCAATCAATCAATCAATCAATCAATAAAAAGAAGATAGACATCTGTTTCCTCTCTCTCCTTCCACTCCAATACAATAGGCATAAGTACTAGAAAGAACTTGACAAATAAAGTACTGTCTCCATCCTGAAGAGCTCATGACTGGTTGGTATGACAAGCATTCAAACAAAGAAATATTGCACAATTACCTTGAGGACGTCATAATGAGACAGTTTGTGTTGGGTGCTGATGATGGTTAGGAATTCTCCAAGCAGACAAGGGAAAGAAATCTAGGTGCAATATGCAATGCAAATGTCATGAGGAAATTCTCAGAGGCATGAAGGTGCATAACATGTTCCAAAAAAGAATATTTAATTCGAATTATGGGTACCAGGGGAAGAATGGGTGAGGAAGAACTAGGAAGGAGGCGAGAAAGCAAAGCTCCAAGATAGAAGGCTGGAGTTTCATATTAGATATTGAAGGACTTTCCTTTTACGATGAGATAAAGAGTAGGAGATTTATTCTGTGGGAAATTAGGAACCAGCAAGTTTGAACACAGGGGAGGGTAACATGGTCAGATTTCTATTTTGATCTATATCACTAATGATAATATGAAAAGTGCACTGGATAGGAGAAACTCTAGCATAGAATGGAGTTTCAGTAATACAGACCACCAGACCTATGTTCACAATAACTACCATTTCCAAAAAATGAATGGCAATAAAAGGAGGACTTTTGAGTTCCAGGCATCATAAATTCTCTTCCTTATTTTTTAAATGAGGCATACAAATGAACTGTGGGGAATAATTTTAAGAACACCTGATATAAGAAATTTAAAAAAAGAAAATAAACACCCATTGCAAGATTGCAAGGAATCACACATTTTACTAGAAGACCAGTAATCTCCCCAGGCATTGGTAAACCATCAGAAACCATTAATTTCATGGTTGTCTACTCTGTTAAGACCTCTGACTGATTTGCTGCATACATACATGCATACATACATATATAATGTATATACACATGTTAATGGAACTGGCCAAATGAATACCCCAAAAACATCTGATGCTGATAAATAAACAGTATCAATTGCTAGAGGTTCAACTTCACATTGACCCCACTTTAGCTTTCTATTTCACCCTTTCTTCTTTTTCAATTGGGACAAGGGGAGATACAGTAAATGAGCCATAATTTTTGGCAACACGTATTTAAACTAAGGTCTGCCAAGTTCAAAACTGAAAATGCCGCAGCTGTTTGCACAAAACATGGGCCAAGAAATTCTTGCTTGACTGACAATATGCTCTTGCTTCTGGCCTCACAATCTCTGACCAGGGTATTTATTTCAGCAGCTGTCAGCTAAATAGTGAGAGAAGGAGGGGTTTTCTCACTGTAGAGAAGATCCCTAAAAGGGAAGGATTAAGTGTTCATACTCGATAAATGGGTGTGCTTCTAAGGAGGAAATCTGAATACCTGGCCAGTGGGAAATCCACGTGGGAATGGAAAAGTAACGATTCTTGCAGTGTAGGTAGATTAGACACAGCATATATCCATATAGTAGGAAAATTATCTTACTTATTTTGCAGGGCCTATCCCTGGTGCCTAGGACAAGAAGATACTGCTTCTTATGCAGCATGGCAATGCCTTCTTTTTGCTGGTCACACCAGGCACTATATCTCTGTGAAGTCAACACTGGAGGTGGCAGAAGCAAACACGAAGAAAGGTCTAAGGCAGCACCATCTCCTTTATCAGCCAGCAGCTGTGATGGGACCAGGGCCAAAGGCATTTGTCGAAACAGTCCAACAGGGACAATGGCTATTGCCTGGCAAGGAGGCAGCCAAGCAGATGGAGAAACATCGCCTGAGGCTCAAAATGTAAAGAAATTCCACAGTGATAACTGCAGTTAACAGCCCTAAAGGACACAGGGATAATTTAGAAAACAAAAACTTGGGGAGTTAGAGAACAAACACGTAACCCTTTCACCTTCCACATTCAACTTCAAAACAAAGACAGAAAGTTAGACAGATGGAGATAAAATTATCACAACTTCTACTGATAAAGCTGCCTGCAGAATATGGCTGAAGATCTGCAGTTACTGGAGCTTGTTTGGACTTCATTCTAAATGAGACATTGGCATAGCTGGACAAAAGCAAGCAAGAGGCAGGCTTGTTGGAGAGGACACCAGAATTTTATGCTTTGTGGGCAAACTGGTTCTGAAAAGTAAGAAGAATCTAAGCTGGACACATTTGAAATGAAATATTTCTTATGTAAAATTACCTAGTCTTTTGTCCATGGGTAAGTGTGAACATAGAGGGAAGAGAGGCTCTCCCCATGACTGACCATAAGTTTTCCTCTAGGAGAGTGCAGTGGTAATTTCTTTCTCTTTATGAAAATATAAGCACAGGGGGAAATTATTACATTAACCATAAGAGTAACAGCAATGATTGTTTATTAAATGTTTATCTGCCAGCATTGAACTTTGTATGCATTATCTAAATGTCTCCTCCTTCCAATCTTATTGGTAGGTATTGCTTTCAAACCCGAATTTTACAGATAAGTACACAGAATCCGGGGATCAGGAACCTTGCCTAAGTTTACATAGCTAAGAGCCAAAGTCTGAAACCTGTGCTTCAAACCTCTAGCTTCTTAGGGGTTTGGTGAAGACTCTGAGCTCCTAAGTACTCTGCCAGGAAAGCCAAGAAGGTGGGTAAGGATGGAAGTGAGCCCTAGTTCTATATATATATTATCAGGGGGCAGGGCAACTGACAAAAGGCCCTTGGCCTAGTTGTAACCTATGTCTTCCAGATGGTTCGTTCCACAGTTCCACTGTTAAACTTTTTTATTTAAACCCTCCTATTTCCTTTTTTACAGCTTTATTGAGGTCTAATTGATATGCAAAAAACCCTGTACATATGTAATGTACACAATTTGATGAGTTTATGAGAGCATCACCACAGTCAAGGTAATTACCATATTCGTCACCTCAAAAAGTTTGCTTGTGTTATTTTGCTTGGTGTCTGTGTCTGTGTGTCTGTGTGTGTGTTATGAAGGTATAATATAAAATTTAGCTTCTTAAAACAAGTTTAAGTGTACTTACCACATTTCCCTTATCCATTTGGATATTTGGGTTGTTTTCAGATCTTGGCCATTGTGAGTAATGCTACAATGAACATAGGAGTGCAGATATCCCATCAAGACCCAAATTTTAATTCTTTTGAATGTATACCCAGAAAAGAGATTGCTGGATCACACAGAAGTTCTATTTTTAATTTTTTGAGGAAGCTCCATATTGTTTTCCATGGTGGCTGCACCATTTTACATTCCCTCCAACAGTGCACAAACTTCCAATTCCTCCACATCCTCACCAAGAGTTATCTTTTTTAAAGGACAGCCATTCTAACAGGTGTGAGGTGACATTTCACTGTATTAACTCTTCAATGCAATAATATCAATTTTTTCACAGACGCTAACGATTATTTAATTATATCGCATGTATGAAACACATAGTTCCATATTGCAAGCACATGTAAAGAAAAGGCTTGTAGATACAATATCAGTTGTGATCAATATAAATAAGCCTACAGTCTCTAAACATTGCTGGTGAGAGACAGCAGTCTGTGCACAAAAGTATGTCCTTTTACTAGTATAAGGCAACATTATATCAAATGGACATACTCATGGTGCAAGATACTTACACTGTCATCAACCTTGAAAAGCAAACCAAAATATATGGAAAATTAGATTGTTTACAATAAAGCTATTACAATTCTTACCATTTAGTGGTAAGAAGAGCAAAAGGGAATGAAATGCCTATGTTCCTATGTGATTTGAATAGTTAAATCAGAAATAACAAATATTGGGATATTTTCATCTCTCTGTAAATTTGTTCTCATACTAAATGGCCTTCATATGCTTTTTAAAACCCCTGGTTTTAAACCTATGCTTTTTTCAACAGCTGGACAGTAATGTAATATTCCATTAACTAAACACTTCAGAAGATGTTTGGAGAGCTATTTGTATTAGCTTTTATTTTTTATTTTATAAGTTTCATCCTGTTGTTGTCTTTTATAAATGTACATACTCCTAAGATAGATAATATCCTAAGCTTAATGAGACATCTAACCAACATTTCCCAAGATATTTCTATGTTCCTGACCATGTGCAAGGTACTAAGGATACAAAAATATTCATGAAAGAAGCTCAGTAATCAGATAGGAACCCAGATAAGCAATTAACTAAAAGACAGTATAATAAGGGCTGTAACAGAAGAAACTACACAGAGTCCTGGGAGCTCAGAGATGAGAGTAATTAAGTCACCAGAAAAAAGTCTCAGAAGACTTTTGCTAAAGGTGACTTTTTAACTGGATCCAAAATGGGTCGTTTTTAATTAAATTTATATATCTTTATTGATTTCAGAGAGAGGAAAGGAGAGGGAGAGAGGGAGAGAGAGATAGAAACATCAATGATGAGAGAGTCATTGATCGGCTGCCTCCTGCACACCCCCAACCGGGGATCGAGCCCGCAACCCGGGAATCGAACCCCGATCGCCTGGATCCTAGGTTGACATTCAGCCACTGAGCCACACCCAGCCGGGTGGGTAGCTTTTGATCAAAGGAAAAAGGCAGCAAGCATGAAGCTGCAGAGTTGAAAAAACCCTACAAGGAGGGGAAGAAACAGGATGTGTGCATAAAATAATCTACTTATTTATACCTTCTTTTAGGTGGCAGAGAAAAAACTATTTCCAAACTCATAGAACATTTATGCATCTCCTCCTAATTAGAGCTAAAGACATATCTGTGCATTAATAAACCCATGTGCTATAAATATGAACTACTTTTACTGAGTAAATGTATATCAATGGAGATCTAGGTAGAAGTAGAAACTACTAGATACAAATCAATAGACATCCAGATAGAAACTTTTTAAGTTGTGGTTTTATTATTTTTCACCTAAATGCATTGGCTCAGTATTTATTTAATATTATTGAATGCCTACCAGTTGCCATGTGCTTTATAAGGCACTGGGGATTTAATGGAGAATAAGCCAAAGTAACCTGATTTCACAGAGTTTATATTCCTAGAGAAAAAGTTGGAAAATAAACGTGATATAATTCCAAGTGTGGCTGATTTGAAGTATCTTGTAAACAGCTAAGGTGGAATTACTTGCAGAAACCAATACTTCTCTCAAGAAAAAAGTAGAAAAGACATATAAAAAAATAAAGAAACTTGGTTTAAGGCATTGGGGACTGGCTGAAGCTGCTAGAAACTGAGGAGTTGGGATCACAGAGACACTGGAACCACAGAAGACTGACCATTTTTTTCCTCAGGGCAATTCTTGAGAATTAATGCTGAGAATTAAGTCAGGGGATTACACACCACTCTGTGTGTGCAGGTATGAACTGGCACTCTTTATATCAACCTCTGGGTGGCAGGGTCTAGGGAACTGGAATTAGGAAATTACGCTATAATATGCTGCCTGCTGCTGTTGCTATAAGAATCTGTCCTTTGTCTCTAATCTAGGAGTCTCATGACTTCTGTCAAGGGGCAGATAAGCCAACAGAGCTTTAGATAATCTCATGGGACAAAAGACAGAAAAAAATTGGGGGCTGCCAATACATTCAACCATCTATGAGTCATCTCAATCCTGTTAGGAGACCATTCTCCATGGGCTTCTTCCTTCCGTATTTGTTTTTATAATGAATACCCATGAAGGACATGAATAGCCATGTTCTTCTCTGGAGCAAAGGAAAGGCTTTTTACATAGAGATATAGATCTATCTATAGGGATCTATAGACCTATTCAGATTAGTTATTTTTCTTGAGTAACATTTGACAGTGTGTATCATTTAAAGAATGTGTCCATTTTATATAAATTGTTGAATTCATCGGCATTGAATTATTTATAGTATAGTAGTCTATGCTTCTCCTAGATAAGACAAAGTTGTGTTTCAATGAATTTTACCAAATTAACTAGAAGCACTGAAATTAAATCAGCAAGCACTCTTAAGTTAATAGCAGTTTATGTCCTAATTAGTAAATAAGTAACTCATATTTGGCCTAAGCAGTAGCTCATGGCATTTGAGACATAAAGATTAGGTATATTTAGTTTGAATAAATCACCTTAGAAAAAAATTCTTGAAAATCTTGGAAAATAGAAGGGAACGTTGTTGAACAAAGGTCAGTTTCCTATGAGATAGAAAGGCTTGTTTATAATTAAACTGATGGTGATAAAAAGGCTTTTAATTAGATTTGCAACACAGTTTGGGAAAGGATAGGCTTGGGGTCTGAAACACAGAAGAGTTCAGCCATCTGCTGCCAACTAGCTCTTGCCAACATGTGATTTGCAAGTTAAATTATGCCATCTGATGACATATGGCACTACTTCCTTCTTTAAATATCTTACTCAAAATGAGTTTGCTGCTCTGCCACTTGGCTAAATACTAAATGCTGAGGATGGACTTTCAGAAGTCACAGCCGTTGCCATCATTTTCCTTAGTAAACAAATCTAAGTAAGGAACATAGACCTAAGTTGCTGGCTCATGTGCTATTGTTCTGTGAAGTGATTTTAAGTTTGAGAAACTTGAACTCTGAGATAATCGCATTTGAAATTTACAAACTTAAAATTTTCTTCATAGTTTTAGGGTAATGAGGTGGAGGACACCACAGTCACCTCCCTAGGTTTTGATCCATATCTGAGGAAAGAGGACAGGTGGCCTAAAGAGGAGAAATCAAAAATCTATTTTAATCCATTGCTTCATCTCTAGCATGATGTGTTTATTAACTGGCAAAAGAGTTGAGACTTGTGCAGCAGAAGCTCTCAAAAATTTAAACTATCCACACACTGCAAAACAATGTATTATTATCCCCAGTGGCCTAAAGCTGAAAAACTCTGTTTCTCTCAAGGTTTCAGGCTTGTTAACAGCTACAGCTTTGACCTCAGAAATACTGATTCAATCTGTCTTGAATTGAGGCCACAACCTTTTTCCAGATCCCTTAATCACTCAGCCTCCATAAAAATCTCCATAAACAGTTTTTTCACATGACCTAACTAAACAAGCCTATGTGTGCAAATAACTATAACTCTGTGTGTGGGGATATTTTGACAAGACACTGGCTTATATTTCATTAAGATAACACATGGATATAAATTGGTTTTGTAGTAAAGCAGGCAAACATCCACTTCCTGAAGGAAGGTTGAAAACAGGCATATGAGTTCTTGACAGAGCATGCAAGTGTCCTCGGCCAGTCATACCACAAATTTCTCTAGCTGTAATCCACACGTTCACCTGTAAGGCATGGACTTGAGGCTATTAGAATGGAATGATGGAGCTTATTGATCGTAGTTTTTTCCCTGCTGTTTATATCGCCTATCTATCAAAAATTTATAATCATGACTATCTTACAGCTACCAAGAAGTTTTCTTTAGATAAGACTCAATCACCTGATATACTTGCAACATTTTCTCATATTCTCACTGTGGACTACATCACCACAAAATCAAATTTTAGCTCCCTTTTCTGTTACTATATTCATCTAAAATAAAGCAAACTTGATGGCTTTCCTAAACAAGGAACCGTATCTTAAACATTCCATTACTGTTTGTCATTGTGATCACAAGAAGATTTAAAAGTCCTGCAATGTCCACTTTAACCACCATTTGATAACTATTTCTCCTGAACTAAAAGCAATTCTGGAAGGGCACTGAATTTAATGGCCCACAACAGGATGTGATTCAGGCTGGACCAGGAGAGTGTCCATCTCAACTTACCTAAGGATAGCCAATTAAAATCCCCTTTAGGGGTTGGTAAGGCTAATGAAGAAAGAACAGTTTCTGTGAGATCAAGGACCAGCTGTGTCTGGGCCATCTTGACACCACATGAAGGCACCCTGAGAATAAAGACAAGAGGCAAACATGGCGTGATTTGGAGTTGTGTCCTCTAAGAGAGTGGCCACCAGCCACCTGTGGCTCTTTACACTGGACTTCATTAAAATTACATCGAATCATTTCCTCAGTTGCTAATCACCACACTTCAAATGCTCAACATTCATACCAGCTATTGTACTTGACAGTTCAGAAACAGAACATTTCTTTCATCACAAAGCCTTTGATCCGATAGCACAATCTAGAGGAAGAAAGAGTCCTAATTTCGCCCTTTAAATCTTTGCATCTAGCCTTACCTAAAGCTGGATCCACCTTAAATTCCATTTTGGTTTAAGCTAAAATAATGAAATCTTGTTTAAGTTACATTTCTGACCTTTGAAAAATTTATGAGCAGAAACTAGCCCTCAGGCTTATTTCCCAGAAGCAGTCAGAAAACAGACAACAACCTTCTCACATTTTCCCAATTTCTTCCCATGACCTTTCCTGACAAGACTCAGCCTCACCCTCTCCTTCAGAAAACAACCCTCCCCACCCCTTGGAAGGAGAGCTGTGGGTAGGGGTTTGGTAGGTGTTACCACAAAGCCAGTATCTACATTTCAAAAACAGACAAAGCTGGACATTAGTTAGAACTAACAGAAAGGAAAAGAGCTGAGTTCCATTCTGATTTGCACAGAGGTGACTGGATGTTTTAAAAGGAGAATTGTGTATAGGGAAGGATTGTAAGCAGGGATTCAAAATTACAAAGGGCTGTTCAGTGAAAAACGTGAGTAGGCCAGCCAGCTGTCTGCTAGCTGGGGGATTACTGAAGTTTCCTTCCACAGCCACTGGGAGACAGAGGTCCTAGCCTTCCAGGTGATTACATCTCAAAGGAATGGCTTTCAGGTCCTGGAGAAAGACCTTCCTGATCTGTAGGAGATACATCTATACCTCAAAGGATTAGAGAAAGGATCCAGGATTGTAAACCTTTTTTGGTAAATGTTCTAAGAGAGATCAGGTGTTGGCTAGAACCAAGAGTATATTCTTCAGACAGCCCTAGGTTTTTCCAGACAGGGACTTCAAAGGGGGCTTGGTTGGCTCAGGAACAAGGGGCCTTAGGCTACCAGAAGCCATGTTCAAATTTGGCCAAGCTTCTTAGTGCAGGGATTTGAATGGAGTGTTTGTGCCGGGAGTTCTTTGCAGTTTTCACTACTCAGATTTTTCCAGAATGCAGAGCCAAACATAAATTATGTAATTTAATCCACAAGGCAACCCTCTGAGGTAGGTATTATTATTCCCATTTTACAGTTAAGGGAACAAAGCTCAGAAGGCTTAAATCACTTGTCCAGGTCACATACTAATGCATTCAAAAACATACTGGAACCCAGATTTCTCTGAGAAAACATTGTGTTTTTCCTCACATCACCCATAACTTTCTCTCCCGACAGATCTCCCTAATTTTTCATGCATGTTTCTGTAACTAGTTTTCACAAAAGTGCTCTTGCCTTTAAATGACAAAGCCCCAAAGATGTGAACAGGAAAAAAGAAACCTCACAAAATGTCAGAAACTTGTGATTAACAGGCAGCAGGTGTACAAACTGAAAATGTGCAACTCACATCCATTGTCATCTCGGCAAATGGCTTGTTCCCAAAGTTGCTGAAGGGGGAAATATGATTATCTTTGCTTCCCCAGAAGACTGATAAATCGAATTCAGACTGCTATTGTTCCAGAGACAGCCTGAATCTTCTATAGGATTTTAATCAGCAGCAGCATTATGTAGCATATGGGAGCTATTTGGCTGAAAGGAGACTCCAACTGTCATGGGTACATCTACACAACATGAAAGGAAAATAATAATACAGAATAATGGGACTTTCTTATCTATAGAGCAACTTCCCTGTGAGAAACTCCAAGGTTTATGGTCCTATGTCTTCACAGCATGCTGTTGGGTGGGTCAGGGAACTGCTTGATTATATTCCTGGATGCTGACTGGCAGATTCCACCAACATTGTCATCTCTTTTATAGCTTTTTCTCTATTCCAATCTATAAATCCTATCTCTTTTCAACTCCCCATGTCTCCTGTTCTCTTTAGTTTAATGAATAACTTTCACTGATCCTTCCACATTTACACTGCTCTATCCTTCCTTCACTCCTCTCTCTCACTACTAATTCTCTTTCTTTCCTACCTTATTTTATTAAAAGCTTAGATGGAAAATTAGGGTTCATACAGAAATTAAGTCTCTAGCTCAATGATATTATGCTATTACACCACATCGAAGGTCAAACATAGAGGTCACTTCACTTATTCACTCCCACAGTCACCCAAAGTTTAGTGATGTTTGTTTCAGGATTTAAAGATGAGTAACATGGGGTCTTTTTCTTCAAGTATGGAAAAGAAATATAAACAGCTAATGACAGTGCAATGTGATAAGTGTTATCATCTTACTGAGACCATTGAAGTACATGAAAAACAAAGAAGATTAGCTGTGTGGCATCTGGTTCCAAGAGCTTTCAGGTCTGTTCCAGTGCCAGGCTCAGAAATCAAACACAGTGGTCCCTCGGTTTTCTAATGTAACCCATTCTGGAAGACCGTTCGAGTTCTGAAACGTTTGAAAACCGAGGGATCAACAGCTGACAGCTAGGCCGCGGGATCCTGCCCACAGCAGAAGCCATGGGGCATGTTCGACTTCCGAGGTGTGTTTGAAAACCGAAGCATTTCCTTCCTGGTCTACAGCGTTCCTAAATGGAAGTTTGTTAGTGGGGATGTTCGAAAACTGAGGTGCCACTGTATAAGGCTTCTTTTTATTCCCCTTTTCTCTCTCTGGACCTTTCTTGACATGCCTCACCCACCACACACTCAGAAATGTTGTGAAAGGATATTGTGAGAGATTGCTTAACCATCTGACACACACCAGGAAATGGCACTGACCAAGCTCGTCTGTGAATTGATGAGTCAGGTTTTTATTTTAAGTAACCTAGGCGTAAAATCGAAAGCTCTTGGCATTTGTTTTTTCCCAATTGCAGGAAATGTGAAGAATCAACCACTAGTGCCATTTGGAAGCAAAACGGGATTTTAAAATAAAGTGTGAAGACTCGAGTTTCATATCCCTGTATTTTATCCAAAATTTGAAATCCAAAGTGGTGAGCTAGCAAATGTCAGTTTTATACCCTCAGGTAACAGATAGACTTCATCATATGACAGAGAGAAGAATGGTTGAAAAGAGAAATGGCCACGAATGACATTCTCCATTAGTGTTGGGCCATGTCAGAAGATGTGATTTCCTTCCCCTGACCCTAGACCTAGTTAACTAACTCCAAAAACTCAACTGCCAGAAGTTATAGGAGTTGCTTTCTTTATCATGGCATTGTCATCAAAGTACTCAAGCCATGAAAAGAAATGCCTAAATTAATGGGTGTTTGCAAAAAAAAAAAAAAAAAATCTGCATTGACTTTGTACAAGGATAGGAATTTGGTAAAAGAGAATTCTTCCTCCAGAATCAATAATGAAAACACACACACAAAACACAAAACAAACAAACAAACAAAAAACCCCCTTCTACTAGCATGAAACCTTAGGAACCATCAGACAGAAGAAAAATTCTGGGTGTCTCAGATAAAGCCTAAAAATGAGATTCTAATCACCAGGGATTCTGAGAGGGGTGAGAGTGTTGAGGTTTTATATTGAGCAGAAAAATTAGGTAGTCATGGGTTCCAGGTAAGATTGTAACATAATCCATTAAGTTTTTTAAAATTGAAGATATCTTTTTTCTTCCTTTTATAAACACAGTACCTGGGACAAAATGATGTTAAATGTTTCTTGCATTCATTGAATGAGTAAACAAATAAATACTATTATAAAATGCTCCAAAACAAGATTTAAAACTATTTGCTTAAAAAATTGTAAAAAGACTATAACAGACAATCTTCAACTTATGATGGTTCTGCTTCACAACGGTGCAAAAGCTATACTCATTCAGTAGAAACCGTATTTCAGATTTTGAATTGTGATCTTTTCCTGGGCTAACAATATGCAGTGTGATACTCTCCCATGATGCTGAGCGGCAGCAGTGAGCTGCAGCTCCCAGTCAGGCACAAAATCATGAGAGTAAACAGCCAATATTCTACAATGTACTGTGTTGTCAGTGTTTTATGGATATTGTGTTTTGTGTTTGCACAGCCCATCATGTCAAAAAATCTGTATCTTCCACCCTGGTGAGAAGAAGAGAAAGGCAATTACTCTTGAAATGAAACTCAAGATAATTGCCCAACTGCAGGCTAATGTAACTATTCTGACCATATTTAATGTAGGCTACTCTAAGCTATGACACTTGGTAGGTTTGGTGTATTAATTGCACTTTCAATTTATTATATTTATTATCAATTTATGATAGGCTTATCTGTAGATAACCACATTGTGAGTGGAGGAGCATGTATCTGTATATTTAAAAGCCATGGGAGAGGGAGGCAGAGGTGGATGGAAGTGAACAAAGGGAGGGGAAAAAGGGGACACCTGCAATAATGTCAACATAAATTTTTTTAAAAAAACAAACAAAAACCCATACTCAAGGAACTAACAAAAAGCTATATATAAAGCTTCCCAGATCCACAAATTAATCTCCCAACAAGTTGGTTCATCTTGATTTGTACAGACAACACCGCTATTTAAAAACTGATACACATACTAGGCTTACTGGCTAACTGCTCAACAACTCCCCCCAAAGCCTCACTGTATTCATGTAATAGAATTTTCTTTTTTGCTAACATAAGAGTCCAAAGGCAGGAATGAGATTTGGGGACAAAGAGCTCTGCATCATGAAGTTATTCAGGGATCCTAATCTTTTATATCTATTGGTTCTTCCATCTCCGATTACCTCAAAGTTCTCCACTGGGTCCCCTATATTCAGCCAGCAAAGGATAGAAGACAGAAAGCCTGTAGTCAGTGGTATAGGAGGTTTTGTGGTCCAGGCATGAAGATAAGGACATTACATCTGCCCACTTTCCACTGGTCAGAATTCAGTATTTGACTTTAAGGTAGAAGGGCTGAAGAGATTCATTTTGATAAATAAATAACTTGCACTGTCAGTTTTTAAGCAAAGAAATGACTAAGATGAATGATGGGGATTATATTGGCCATGCTGAATAAAAGAAATTAGCAAGGGGATAAACTAGAGACAGGGAGACTTATTAAGAAGCTATTGCAGAGAAAACCAAATATGGCATCTTCCATGAGTAGCTTGTGTTCTGATCACGACAGATATATTGAATCTTTTCTCAGGTTTCTTAACAATTCCACAGAGCACCAGGGCACGCAGGAGTTAATGAACAAGAAGCTGCCAGGCATAATAGCAAGGATTGGAGACAACAAATCAGAAATTAAGATTCTAAGCATTGGCAGAGATGAAAGTGAAACTGATCTTCAAATTCTCTCCAAAGCACGAGCTCAACACTCAGGAGTTCATCTCAACAATGAAGTTGTTGAGCCAGGTGCTGAACACATAGCCAAGAATAAAGAGTTTGTAGCCAAGTCATCAAAACTCAAGAACATAAGGTTTGCTTGGCATAAGGAGACATCATCTGAAGATCAAAATAGAGTGATGGAGAAAAATGAACTTCAGAAAAGGGACTTTATCCATATGATTAAGATGCTGTATTATGTAAAAGACATCCTGATTACCCTGAAATTCCTCCATCACCTCTTAGTTACCAAGGCTAAGATTCTTATTATTCTTGTGTCAGGAACCAGTGGCTGAAGCAAGCTATGAAAAAAGTACAGATCCCATTTACCCCAGGATGACCTCTGCCAGTATGTCAAATAGACTGATCTCATTCAGATGCTGGACAAGTTGAGGATTAAGTATGAATGTTACGACCTTCTGTCCACTATGGACATATATCTGTTTCATTGATGGCAGTGAAAATGGAGAACTGCTTTGGGAGTTTTTGACAGAAACCTGCAACTTTAGTACAACAACACCTGATCTCAAAGCAGAAGTTGTGAATGAAAGCTCTACAAGATCCTGCATTCAGTACAAAAAAGATGGAAAGTTTCCTTTCTTTTTTCTTTCTTTCTTTCTTTCTTTCTTTCTTTCTTTCTTTCTTTCTTTCTTTCTTTCTTTCTTTCTTTTCTTTCTTTCTTCTTCTTTCTTTCCCCCTCTCTTTTTTTCTTTCTCTTTTTTATTGATTTCAGAGAGAGAAAGGGGAAGGGAGAAAGAGATAGAAACATCAATAATGAGAGAGAGTCATTGATCGGCTGCCTCTCACACATCCCCTACTGAGGATTGAGCCCATAACCCCCGCATGTGCCCTGGCGAGGAATTGAACCGTGACCTCCTGGATCATAGGTCAATGCTCAACCACTGAGCAATGCCAGCTGGGTGGAAAGTTTCTTTTAAATAATAGTCTGAGTTTCATAGTCTGAGGCATAAATATCAATCATGAGAGTGTATTCAAAAGTTTAATTTTAAGCAATGTCAATCATTTGTTTTTGTATTAAAATTACGAATACACCCCATAATATAGAGAATTGCCTTTTATATGTAAAATCTAGAAAATTCCAAGATATTCTTGGACGTCCATGTACAATCATATATGATATTGCTGGTCTTAGCCTATCCCTTCTACAGGTAGAGGCCACATGCAAGCTAAATCCCACATAAGCTGGAAAAATGAGACAATAAGTTTCACTGGCTTATTGACAATAAAATTCTTTCCATTTGTTGATTGTACTGGAATTTCGAAGAACACCAATAAAACACATACTATGGATTCTTTAAATACTAGTAAAGTATATACTTAGTGATACTTTAGTATATACTTATTGATACTTTGAACACTAAGAAAGTATACATTTATTGATTTTTTCCCTTTTGTGAAGAAGCATTTGTTTTGTACATTCCTCTATTGTAGTTTCCATCTTATTTTTATTGATTACTAAAACTAAGCACTTTTAGGATATTACAAAATTTTTTTAAAAAGCTATTGTAGTAATAGTAGCAAAAGAATGAGAAGAAGATGAAAAATGTGCAAGATACATTGATTTGTTAAGTGAGCAGAAAGGAACCAAATGATAGTCTTGGGTTTTACATATGTATATTTAAATTTGAGTGGTCTTTTAGTTATCTGATACACGTTTGGGTGGTTTGATACATCCCACCCCCCACACTGGGGTTAGGGTAATAAACAAAGATTTAGATGCTAAGATGAATAAATAGAGCACAGTATCTGTGGGAAGTCAAGGAAATCTAATGAGGAATCAAGGAAAACAAACAAATGAAAGGAATGTTTTAGTACTATGAGGGTTTTGAAATCAATGTGTGATAGGAAATTGTGTCATCAGAAATCAATATATGACAGGAAATTAAGTGTCAAAAGTGGAAATATTACACCCAGAACATTCCCCGTATTTGTTATGTTGCAATTCACCACAAGTGTCAAACATTCAGATGCAAATAAAATGCTTGAATAAATAATTCCACTTTAACTGTGGCAACTGCCTTACAGTACACATTTTGGAGGATTGTGTAAAGATGTTGTTTTTAGTGCTTTGAAGAGAAAAACTGTACCTGTTAATCAGATTGATCTAATGGAAATTAATTTTAATCACAGTGCTGGCATGCATTATAGAAGTTAACTAATGCTCAATAAGTTTAAAATACATAGTGTAAAGCCCATTACTTAGACAAAAAAAGAGAAAGAAAGATGACATTAATTCCTGGGAAAACAAATATGTACTTTTTAAAGCCTTCCTGCAACCCTTCTGCAGTGTGTGAGAGATATGGACCCAGTAGCAGGGCTGAGCACACAGCAATCACATTAGTGAGAGTAACAGCCAGAGTCAGGAGCTGAATGTGAACCAGCACTCCAGTCCCTCACACACGCCACCTCCCCGTTCCTCCTGAGTCCCACCTGGGACTGATTACCAGAGAATCCCAGGGTTCTCCCTACAGGGTACCAGTCAGGGTAAAAGAAAAGATACTTCTTTTTTTGGGCCTTCTACACATTTCATTCTTTTTATAAGAAGAAACAAACCTACATCTATCCTTCAGTTGTTCAATACAAAATTTGTAGAGATTCTTGCAGGCATCTACATTGTCTCTAGGCAATAGGAACATTTTTAATAACATTTTCATTAATTTCTCAACAATCACTCCATAGTCTACATGCACAAGTACTCTATCAAAATGAATGCCTTTAGTATACATATTCATGAAGTAGAATTTGAAATGTTTAAACACACATACATTTAACATACTCCCGAACAGTGTAATAGATTTTGAGTGCAAAATGGAGCAGAAGATTCCCTAAACAGGAATGTCATTGCTACCAAATAACAGAGCACCAGAGAATATTTGAGCTAGCATGAACCAAGCACTCTCCACTTAATCCCTTCACAACCAAATGAGGGAGGTACTAACATTATTCTCAGTTTACAGGTGAGGAAATTAAAGTATAAAGTGATAAAGTAACTCATTGTAGATCACACACTTTGAAAGTGTCAGAGTAAATGTCGGGCTGGACTGGATGCAGAGTCTGCCCTCTTGACCACTTGACTATGTCTTGGAGCAAGATCAGGGCATAGGCAGGAAGAGGAGCACAGGGATGAGGCAGAAGTGACAAGCAGAGGTCAGACCATGAACAAACTTGGACCACTAGAAATGATAAAACTGCTGTTAATGATTCCAATAAAAAATGGTGATAGTCATTAGGTTCTGGATTTGATGATACATGCAAAAAGGTAATGGATAAATCAGTTGGGGCTTCAGCCAACTGCATCTATTTTCTGTCTTTTGAAAAATAATTACTGCTCAATAGCCCTCCATTGACAGAGACTGGGAAATAAGAAAGATTTGTTGAGTTGTAATTAACATTGGTCTTCCTTCCTGAATTGTTGCTTAGTTGCCAAAAAATTGTATGTACACTCTGTTTTCAGAAGTTTCTGCCAAATATTATCCTCTTATTATTTATTGTAGTTTCCTCAGGAAAATTCTTGTACATTCTCAAGA
Source organism: Miniopterus schreibersii (assembly GCF_964146895.1). Classification (NCBI taxonomy): domain Eukaryota; kingdom Metazoa; phylum Chordata; class Mammalia; order Chiroptera; family Miniopteridae; genus Miniopterus; species Miniopterus schreibersii. The sequence goes on along the minus strand of NC_138106.1, from coordinate 59,830,302 downwards.
CCCACCAGGGTACAGATTCTTCTACATCAACACATGTTTCTATGAGACCAATTAGCTCATATTTTCTCCTGATAAACAAAAACACAACTTATAACATTACATACTTAGTTAAATTTCTTCTGCACTATTACTCATAGTAGAGCTGCAATCACTGATGCAGGTTATAACTTTTAACAAAGTAACTAATTTTTATCTCAGAGAACTAGAAGGTAGGTAATTGAGAATTGTCATTTGGAGTATTAAAAATTTTTAAATGCACATGATGCACACATTCTTTTTACACTTTTTAAAAGTGTATGGATGGATAAATGACAGATGATAGATGATGATATAGATAGATAGATGATAGATGATGATAGATGATAGATGATAGATAGATGATATAGATAGATGATAGATAGATAGATAGATAGATAGATAGATAGATAGATAGATGATAGATAGATAGATGATGATAGATGATAGATAGATAGATGATAGATAGATAGATAGATAGATAGATAGATAGATAGATAGATAGATGATAGATAGATATAGATAGATGATAGATATAGATGATAGATGATAGATGATAGATATAGATAGATGATAGATATAGATGATAGATGATAGATGATAGATAGATAGATAGATAGATAGATAGATAGATAGATAGATAGATAGATGATAGATAGATAGATGATAGATAGATAGATAGATAGATGATAGATAGATGATAGATAGATGATGATAGATAGATAGATAGATAGATAGATAGATAGATAGATAGATGATAGATAGATAGATAGATAGATAGATGATAGATAGATAGATAGATGATAGATGATAGATGATAGATAGATAGATGATGATAGATAGATAGATAGATGATGATAGATAGATGATAGATATAGATAGATAGATAGATAGATAGATAGATAGATAGATAGATAGATAGATAGATAGATGATAGATATAGATAGATGATAGAAAGAATACAAAGTACTCCAGCCTGGATTCTCCAGGAAGCAGATCCAGATATGAAAATGAGCACAGTGGACAATTATTAAGGAGTGATTTTAGGACCAAGACCTGTGGAAGGGAGAGGAGAGAAGCAGTATTGAGTAGGGGAGGAAGTAGAACTGAGATGCCAGTCCAATGAAAGACCTAGGTGACCACACATCCCAGGACTGAATGGCCACTGAGAGTTGACCCAGGTTGACACAAGGGAATCTTCATATGCCCACAGGTGATTAGTCATTAGATGTGAGCTGCCCATGAGAGATGTGTAATTGAGGCATTCCTCTAAACGGGCTAAAGGCTTCTTTTAGCAGCGCTTTCAGTTCCTGGATGATTAAACGTTTTAATCCTAAAGAAAGATCTGTGTGGCTATACCGAACAAAGGTATAGCAACTCTGTAACATGCAAACATAAAAACCATGGGTATATTTAACACATATATAAAGTATGCACATATTATATTTTAACATATATACATATATATTAAATATGTGTGTATATATATTTACACCATGCATGGTGACAATGTTTCAGCATTTTATCTTGCTTATAAATTATCCAAGATTATCAATTAATAAGATGATTTAATATGTCTAACATTCTAAAATTAATTAAAAACCCTGAAAATTATATTTCAGCTGTCACATCCAGAAGATAATATAGCTAATATAAAAATGATCAGACTTATTATTTAATTTAGAACACATTTTTTTAAATTCTTAAACATTTTGTGGTAATGATGTTATTAACATCATTGATCAATATATTAATATATCAATAGAAGAAGTTTAGGATGTTTAAATAAAATTCACACAAACGAAATCGGTGTAAAGACATATACATCTTTTTAAACCAATATTGTCAGACCAGTCAGAATTATCTAGGAATTCATTTTAATCATGGGAGAGGGAATTCTTGTGTTCTTTTAAGTGCTTTTAAGCTGGCATTTTTTAAAGGTGCCATATTTAATATACTAGATGCTTAGTTTCCTTACCCTTTAGGGATTCTTATGTTCCCTCATATTAGACCTGTATAAACCTTATTAGCTTCTATAAATCAATCAAAACACAGCTCTTTATTTTAAGAGGTTTTTATATCTAATTTATTTCTCCAGATGTATAAGAATCTTTCAAAAACAAAATGAGTAGAGACTTTTCTCAGTTATGGGCACATGGCCACAGCTTGTAGCTTTAGTTCTATCCCCTTAGTTATGAATTGAAATAAACACAGAGAACAAAACTCACAAATCTAGAACCCAAAGATTTCTTCACCTTTCCAGAGGAAACGGATGTATTCTTGAATAAACAAGCAAACCGACAAACAGCATTTTCTGTCATATCTTACCCAACAGAATAGGTCTCTACCAGAAGATCGTCAAATAGGCAGGCCATAAAACCAAATTCACAAACATTCCTGACACATAGCTGCTGGGTTACATAAAAACTGGAACCAGAAATAAAAACAAAAGCACAGGATTTGGGGGGAAAGAGAAACAAAGACTCAGTGAAAGTTCTATTGCAACTTAGGATTTGCTTCAGGAGCCAAGAAAATATGCTTATTGCCAGGCTACAAGGTGCATTTATTTGGACATCTTGGTGGAACCGCCAAAGCTACCAAAGCACAATGTTCAAAATTTAAAAATCTGAGATAGAAATGACAGCTGGTGGTCAGTGGCATCCATTCAATGCCAACAGGAATCCTCAAGTTTGGGGTGCAGTGAAGAAGCAAACTTTATTCAGTGCAAAACAGCTCGATTGTGACACAGCATGGCTGTGAGGCAACCCTAAGGGGGCCAAGTGGCCCTGGGGCCAGGCCCTCTTCAGCTAGGCAGCTCAGCTCAGCTCAGCTCAGCTCTGGTCTGTCTCTCTGTCTTCAGTGTTTCAGCTGGGGAGATGCAATCTTTAGTTTTTGCAGGATACGGAAAGTGCACTCCCAGAGCCAGACGGGAACTGGCTTATGTAGACCAATGTCCCCACTCCTGGTCCCTGATTGGTCTGTCCTTGTGCAAATGAAGACTCCAAATTCTCACAGTTTGCTTGTCCGAAAGGAACTGTTGTGATTGGTCAGAATAGAGCTGCTCTGGTTGCTCAGAGCTGTGAGGCTCTGATTAGATGGGAGAAGCCTCAGTCCTCTTGGTTGCAATAGGATTCCAGGAGCCCCCTTCCTAAGGGCTGGCTCAGATGGCAGAAACACAGCGCAGGCAGGCAGTTCAGTGTAGAGGCAAGTATTTCAGGGCTGGCTTCTCCCTTAAGTGTAGTTTGTGTGAGAGGCCCCTGCACAGGAATCGCTGCTAGATTCTGTTTTTTTAAAATTTGAGTCCAGGAGCCCTTTCTAGTAGTTGTCTTCTTTCTTAGGGTTCACAGAATAAACTTGCGAAAAGATTTATTTAACTTATTGATGAAAGAGGATTGTAAAAGTGGTTTATTAATTCAATTTGTAAAATATTTAAAGTGATACCTAAACTCAGATCTCCTAGGAGAGAGCATTCCAGTTTTACAAGTTTCAACCTCAGAACAGGTTGTTCTTCTTCTGTGACCATCTTAACAAAAGCTGTCCTGGCTCAGACATCCATTTCTATCTACTATCTTCATGCCAAAAGCTATTCTAGCCTAAATCCTGAGTATGCCTCCATCCATGTTGAGCTGCCTTTCTGGTTTATTCAACTTGTCTCCTGGAATACCTACAATAGTTTTTATTAGTATTTTGGTAGCTCATTTTTGTTTTTATTTACTCAGTTTTTCTCAAAATTCTTCCATTTTGTATATGTATATTAAGTATATGTAAATTCCCAGGTATGGATATAATGTGTTATAGTAGATACACTTAGTTTCCTCTCTTTTTGTAATTTTTTGTATATCAAAAGTAGAAATAAAATGGCCAAACTCAACCTCTAATAGGCTAAGACAAAAATTTATTCAAATTTTATTCAAAAATTCTTCTTGAAATAAACAAGATTCCAGAGCCTCTTTTATCTGATGCCTACTTTGGTGCAAATTCATCCATGCATGATGACTTGTCTTCCCTTCATCGGTCTTATTCTGACAAATCAGAGCAACACTTCGGCAACCACAGGGAAGAGCAAATATTGAAGCAAGGAGTATTTTCAGACTTTTTCTCTGTTAGTTGTCTAGGGAATTATACTCCAGTAAATAATAAAGCACTCTAAAACCTATTCTGAAATTTTTCTGATTTAAAGTTTCTGACACAGCGTGATATGGCTGATTGTGCCAATGAATTTTTCCCCTAAGTCAAGAAAAACTGTACAACAATAATTACCTAATTAAGATTTGCATAATTATGATTACTAAATTCCAAGAGAACTGTTATAGTAACAGTGTAACAATTTATCTAAGGCCAATTAAGTTGTGTTTGCTTTCTGCTATAATTTATTTTAATCCAAAAGAGCAATGAACAGGATATGTCTAGTTGATGATTTAATTAAATGTATATTAAAAAGTTAGAAATTGTTATGATGCTGAAAACCTTAATGCCCTTCAAGGCTGGAATGAATCTATTCCTTATTCTCTAAAAGGTTTAGGATTTTCACAGGTAAAGCTATCATTCAAAATGAGATCAATATGCTACAAAACTTAATTATTCTGGTGTGTTCACTTAGTAACTGAGAGAGGGGAAGTACATGAAAAGAATATTTTAGTGAAATGACAAGAATTTGTTTAATGTCTTTGAAAGTCATGCCATAAAAGCAGTAATGCAAAGTTGAAACCCCATGTACTTTCTGAAATGGACAGAAGTATTCAGGGACATAGAAAATATGATCAAAGAGAAGGTGTGAGATGGATTTTGTTCAGGGTTTTTGAATCTTATGGTTTGAAAACATCTCTGAGACTATTCTTGAAGAGAAGGACCAGATAAATTGGATGTTAAAATTTTCAGTGTGTTTCACAGTCCAAAACCAAAGGCACCCCACACAATTGTAAAGAAAGAAACCCCCAGAGAAATATTGAGTTAGAGTTGTCTGATTATAATGATAAAAATCTGAAAACATTTCCTTATTCTTTTGCTACGACCCTAAGTGAAAGAAAACACTGGTTTCAAAGCTGTCAAATATGTGATCCCATAATCAATCACTCGTATTTTATAATAGCCATACGCAGTCTGAAAAGCTGTCAATATCCACACCTATCCACTCTTGATTGAAACTTCAATCCTTTCCAATATTTCTGAACACAACTATCTAACTCTTCATCTGCCCATCCTTTAAATCTTTCTTAATTTACCAGTTAATTCTCTTTTAAGAGATAAATCAGCATAACTCTATTTCTTTTTTACCTCTATGGGTGATAACGTTCAGTTAAGAAACCACCACCAAAATTTCCTATTAAATTCAAGAGAATTGCATCTACTTTCTTTAGAACCATCAGTGTTTAACATTTCCCAATGATGATGGGTTCACACAGTTTCACAAAGCTGTCATCAATGACATTTTAAAGAGATTTGTCCTGAGCATTTCAAACTATAAAAAAACTTTGATATTTAACTAGAATATCATCAAATGGTGCCTGTTTTAATGTTTTTATCATTTTCTTAACCTCTAAGACCTCTCCAAGCATTTATTGTCTATTTAGAAACTACATAACTATCACTCCAGTAATTCCTATTTTTTCTCTCCTCCAATATCTGTTTAGTGCACAACTAATCATAGACCCAGGTATTGCAGATTTTATAGTTGGGCTGCAGACTAAGGATTATACACATTTGCTAATATGGGCTAACACTAATTTCACTGCTTTCTCACAACTGTTAGACAAACTTATGGGAACTGATGTCTTTGGTTATCACCATTGGAAACTAGCAAGTGTTTTACTGCCTCTCACATAAAAGCCCCACTCCCATTTCTTCTCCCCTTGATATTTTGACTCAGAACATGTTAGAAAAATGTAATACCTGATGAAATGGGCAATGGTCATTTTCACTGATTCCCAGGAAGGAACCTCTTTTACTGATGAGTAAATAGATTTTTAGAAACAGAAATTACTTGCCCAAGATTGGTAATACAGATTTTTATTAAAACAAAAATGTATTTTCCTCTATACCACTAAGCTGGTCTTTATTATTTCTTTTATTCTAAAGACCCCTGTGTATCCTGGAATCCTTTCTATAACTCCTTTTTAATTTTACTTAGTTACTTCATGTTATCCTTGACTTTCTCAAAACTGAACAACTCTGCTTGAGTATAAAACTTTAAGATTGGAAAATCTTCATCTATATGGGAGTAGTATTATTAAGAACACTTATTTAACATATATGAAACATTTTTAAATGAATAGGCAATACAAGATTTAATTTTAAATTATGTGGTCAAAAGTCAGTAACTCATCAATTTTTGCCTTTTCATTTTTAGTTTTAAAGGTTTTCTTCCCAAGGGAAGAAGTCCTGAGTGTTTACTGAAGCTCTTTCCCTGAGGCCATTTATTGTTAGTCAGCACCTCTGCATTTCTTTCTTGCCTTGAGGATGCAGTCTTTCTCTATGACAAAAAAAAGATGTGATTAGAGAAAGCAAGTGAATGAACCACCTGCTAAATAGTGTCAGAGTTTCAGGAATGATTATTGGTTTTGACCAGTTTTTATGTTGAAGTATATGTCTTGTAGTTTCTTGTTTTGAGTTAGGAGCTTAATAACTCTCATTCTCAACTCCAAATCAAAGGAAATGGGGCACCAAAGGATACAGAGGTTTTTAGTTTAGAAGTTTTAACACAGAGACTATTTTCAGACAATTATAACTCTTGTATTTAGCTCATAAAACTTAAAAGTCCAATTTAAGATGTTGTAGGCTTATAGAGAAAAGGATACTATTGAGATGAAGATGCAAAATCTCAACTAAACCTTTGTAATTATCGTCATTAAGGAATCAATGTTTTCTGTGTGTGTGTGTGTGTTTTAATGGCTCTAATCCTATGGGACTTGATCAAGATTAAGCTCAGCAAATGTTTCATGCCCAGTTTACAGGTAGTCACAATGGCATAGTCAAGCTATTCCAAATGATGCTTGTCAAACCTAAAAACAATGTGGGATTTTGTTTACTTAACTAATTTTTAAAAATATTTTTATTGATAATTTAGAGAGAGAGAGAGAGAGAGACACTGATCAGCTGCCTGCCACACACCCCCTACTGAGAACTGAAGCTGAAACCTGATCATGTGCCCTGACTGGGAATTGAACCAGTCACTTCTCGGTGCATGGAACGATGCTCATCCAACAGAGTTACACCGGCCAGGGTTACTTAACTAATATTATTATAGTAAAGGTCCTTGATGAGGGCATCAAGCCTTTATAAATGTTAAGACAACACCGAAAATATCAATCCATCAATGATATGTTTGATATTTTAAGAGATAAAGTGTTAGTTCAAACATATCACTGATGGATATTAAAGATTATCTTGTTTCTTTTTTTCACTTTCTCTCATTAAGAAAACATGAGATCTTTCACCTGAAAGCTGTTTCTATTTTTCAAAGGAAATTAAATTTGCAATCCTTCACACCCAGTTAGTATTTATAAAATATTATAATTTCTTATTTCTTCTTCCATCTGATAATTAATGAACACCTATTTTATAAACTCTATGCTTGCCTTCACAGCATTGATAGTCTAGTGCAGATGGGCAATTATAAAAGGGCATGAGGCAATTCAAAACAAAGTACATAGAGTGGTTGGTATAGGAGCCTTTATAAAGATACCTTTAACCCAAACTCAGAGCCAGAAAAGGCTTTCTGAAGGGATTAAAAATCTGAAAGGAAAAAGGGGAAAAAGCAGTTATCCAGGTGATGGATGTGACAGGTAAGAAAAATATCTTCTAGATAGAAGAAATAGCATAAACATCCTATAGGAGGGTCAGGAAGGAGAGTTAGATGATAGAGATAAGATAGAGATGATAGAGATGGAGAGAGAAAGAGAGAGAGAGAGAGAGAGAGAAACATGGAGATTGGTTAGAGCATCTGAGGAAGGAAAACTAAATGATAGATGAAGCTAGAGAGGAAACCAGTGGCATCAATATACAAGAGCTTTCTCACCAAATTGAGGAAGGTTTTGCCTTTATCCCTAACATCAATGAAAAGCCATTGGGAGACTTCAAATAGGACTGTGACAAGATTAGATCTGTGGTTTATAAATAAGGACTATAGCTGCTTGGGTGACTATTAGCCTGGCTGCATGTGGAGAATAAATTAGAAACAAACAATCTTGGTTATGAGACCATTTGAAAATCTGTTGCCAAAATCTAAGGAAAAGACAAAGTTGCCTAAAATGGGGAGTGGCTGTACATACAGAGAAATATTTATAGAGAAATTTTTAATGTAATTTGTGGATTCATTGATTTGGGAGTGTGAGGGAGATGGAGGAACCAAGAATAACTCTTCTTTGTTTTTAGGCAAAAGTACATAAGGGTGGCATTAGTTGAGGGTGGAAAATTCTGAATCTTTGATGGTGCAAAAATTATGTTCGTTGGCATATGCTATATTTAAGATGTCTTTGCATCCTTTGTGTGAATAATCAATATCGGGGTCAGAAATATAATAGAGATTTTTAGGAATCACAAAGACAGTAATCTCTATCACCTAGGATGAAACAAGGGCTACAAAAGAGAACCTGAGAAGCCCCAATAGCTAAGAGAAGTATAGAGAATAAAAACCTATAAAGGAAATTGAGAAGAAATGGGCAGACACTTAAATATTAAACAAAGCAGTATAGTGTCATGGAACCCAAACACAGCTGATGCCATACTTGGTAGGCAAAATAATGGCCCCCCCAAAATGTCCAGGTACAAATCCTCAGAAACTATCTGACACCCTAAATGACAAAAGGAACCTTGCAGGTATGATAAAGTTAAGGATCCTGAGATAGGAGATTTTACTCAATTATTGTCTGAGTAAACTCAGTGCAATCACAGGGGTCTTTATGAACAGGGGGGTAGAAGGGTCAGAGTCAGAGGAGAATGGATGATGGAAACAGGTGATAGAAAATAGAAATACCAATGACCTCTAGAAGCTGGAAAACACCAGGAACTGGATTTTCCCTTAACAAAAGGAATGAAGTCCTGCCAATCCATTAAAGGAATGAAGTCCTGCCAATCCATTTCAGACTTCTGATCTCCAGGACTGTAAGATAATAGATTATGTTGTTTTAAGTCATTAATTTTATGTTAATTTGTTAAAGCAGCAATGGGAAATGCACTGTCTTATATAAGAGCTGAATTTAGCAATACAGATTTAGTGGTGATTTTTGAAAGGGAAGTGTTCTTTAGTGGAAAAGTTGTGAGATTGCAGTGTTTTGAGTTATTTAAAAGAGTAAATGACTTTTTTGGATCTTTTATACATCTCTGCCCTTAGTGTTTCATATTATTGCTTCTTCAGTTCCAAGTCTGAGTTCGATGAGGCAAAAAGAAAACCCAGTGTGTTCACCACTGCATTGTTTCTTGGGTCTCAAGACCCCTAGGTGATCTTCCTTCCTCTTTTCACCTTTCAGAATCTTTATATTTGCTTTATATATAATGTCCAGGGCTTTTAGTTGTACTTGGCAGAAGGAATAGGGAGTAACAACCCAAATTTATTTTTTAAAATTAAATTTTAAAATTCTTGCTTATCTGTGTTTTCCATAGGTTTTCCATCCAATACAAATTACTTGCATCTTAAATAAATGTGCTTTTACAAATACAATGCCTAGGCTGGCACTTTATATGTCACATAGTAAGCAATATACAAAGTGAAATTGATTTTGCATAAAATAAAAAGTTTGAAATAAGTTTTTAATGAGAACATATATAGAGGTAAAATAAATGTCCCCAATCCTATATAATATTTGACTCATCAATGACACAACCTCTCAAATGGCCTTTTCTAAAATATATCCTATAAAAGGTGATTTTCAGAAATACTTAACAACTGGTATGGTGCAGGCAGAAGCTACTAAGAGTGATTGCCCAGCAGACAGAAAGGATTGGCTGATGCAATGAAATGGGGCATATTAGCCTCAGTTCTGCAGAAAAACTGATAAAAATCCTAAGAAAAGTGTTCCATGAACAAATACCTTTAGGAAATAATGCTTGCTACTTCCTCCTCTTGGGAATTCTTGTCAGAAAAAATATGTATACCTGTAACTTCATTAAATTCAGATTTTTATTTTGTCATGAAACTATTTTCTCATGATAAAGTTTTTATTTTTCTGGCCACACATATTCACAGCCTGTAGAATACAGTTTGCAAATGCTTCCTCAAGTGCTTTTGTGCTAAACTATGATTCTGTCAAGCCACATCTTATATATTCTTCTACCAGTTGATAATTATTGCCACCTAAATAGAATTGATTCTGTTTAATGACTTAGTCTACATCCTAGTGCATTGAAGATGAGACATATCTAAAATTAAACCAATTGCAATAGCAACACTTCCCTGTACCTATGGATACATTCACTTGCTAGATGGATATCAGCCATAAATAAAAACAGCATATTAAAAAGGAGGAAAAGGTGAAAGGGATAGGTTTAGAGCTAAAACCATGTATCAATTTCCTGTAGTGTCACCTCCCACCCATTGGTAGGAATGCTTTGTTGAGGTTTCTGCAGCTGGATCTTGGCTCAGATGGAAACGGCAATGTTAACTAGTGACACCTGTCATCATCACAAGAAGAATAAATGAGGACTTGCACGCCAAGTACTTTGTGTCTTTTAATGGAGTAAGGTTGACCTCGAATTGTATTGCATGTTGATCTAATTCCTTCTTCGTAGTTGAAAAGGTGTTTTGTTTTCAGAAAGAAAACACAATTTAGAAATTGTCTCAATCCCTTGGCTGTTGGAGCTGAGATGGGAGCCTGTTTCTGGCTGACAATGAAATCTATGCTGCTTTCACTATAGTGTATGGCAATATTTAGATAGTCCATGAAAGATGTATAATGAGATACCTCTAGGGGTAATTACACTGGAAAAAAGCATTTGTGAATTAAAAAAGTAATATGCAATTTAAACTTATTACTGAACACAGCAAGTACAGTCAATTAATTCTCATCATCTTCAAAATAATTTTATTGCATATCACAAAAATAAGCACTAAAAGATTGCTATAAAATGTTATATTTATATATAGCCCAGGGTATACATATTTAACTCCATTGTAAGTGAATCCAAATACTTTCATAAAAATTAAGAAAATATTTCTGTGAACAGAAAGTGGAAGAGAAAGAAGCAGTGAGTAGACCTAAAGATGCAGGCCTCTTGTTCTGAGTGCGGATGCAGGCAGGAGCAGCCAGGGAGTAAAAGTGGCCAAGGTAAGAAGGGAAACCTTAGCTAGGTTTATTGCTTGGAACTGATCCAGGACTGGCCTTCTTGGTGCCTGAAAAACTGCTACAAAAAGCTGAATGTGGGCTGAGTTTACATAAAATTGCCAGATTGAGGAAGCAAGACATAGCTTCAAAATCTGATCCTAAGCCAGTCCACTCCCTGGACAAGCTACATGGACTGTGAAACTCCAAAAGCCCACAGAGCAAAAAACCCTGCATTGCTAATATAGGAGCCTTCCTGGAAGACGACCCAGGGGCCCTACGGTGGCAGTCCCAAAACTACTGGCCAATATGGAAAAGAGCAAAGAGGGGGGGAGGGGGAATCAATACCTCATTGAAGAGGGCGCGTGCAAAGTAAAAGTTCAAAATACATGAAGATAACCAATGCTACAAATAGCCAAGCAAACAGAATTAACAAGTAAACAAACAAAAACAGATATTTCAAAACATGAGCGGGGAAAAGTGAAAACAATCAACTTTTTTGAAATTGGGAATATAACCATTGAAAGTAAAACTTAATAAGTCTTATATAATAGTCTTAAGTTAATGAATTATTAAATTTGAAGAGAGTGATAGAGTATTCACTATGGTCATGGAGCAGAGGGTTAAAATATTTTTTTAAAGGAAGGGAGGGAGGGAAGAAGGGAGGAGATAGTTAACAGATGTGGAAAATAATTGAGAGTCTCCAAGACAGGTTGAATTGGAATGTATCCCCCCCTTATAAAAAAAAAAGGAAGAGAAGCAATATGTGGAGAAGGCCTGGGTGTGGGGGAATGGATGCGGGATGGAGGGGATCAATGAGGGGAAAAAGGGGGACATCTTTTTCAAGCTAAAGAGCGAATAGAAGAGAGAGGTTTGTCAATAAATTTATAAGCTTAGCTAAAATTGACAAATCCATAAAAATAGAATTGCAAGCTCTTAATCGAGAAGAAATAGAATGTCTGGATAACCCTAATATTATGATGAAAGTTGATCAATACCTAATAAGAGAAAAATTCCAGGTTTAATGATTTACCATGCAACTTCTCATACACTTACAATGCTAAAATATTTCAAATCTTATATGAAGTCTTCCAGATAATGGAAAGGAGGAGGGGAACATATTGCCCAACGCAGTTAGTGAGACCAGTACACTGGCATTAAGGTTTTAACCTTTGTATGTAGGTTTGATAAAGACAGTTCAAAAAAGAGAATACTCCAATTGCCTTCATAAACAAAGATAAGAATTCTGAACAAAATATTACCAATTCAAATAAAACAATAGATAAAACATGTAATCCATTAAGAACAATTTAGATTTATCCCAAATATCCAAGAATGATTTAACGATATCAATAAAATTATAGAAAAGAGAAATAAAAGCATATATTCATCTCAATTGCAGGAAAAAATCGCAATGGGAAAAAAATAACAGGATAAAAATTCTTAGAAAAATAACAAAACAAATGAACTTATTTAACCTGATAAACCTTACAGAAGCTTTTGTGAATGCTATTAATGGTGAAATATTAGAAGCATCTTTTTTAAAGTCCAAAATTTGACAAGGATTCAACTGCTTCAATTCAACATTTAGTTATAAAGTCTAACTGGTGGCATCGGACAGTGAAAAGAATGAGAGACTACAGATCAAAAGGGAAGAGATAAAGTTCAGTAGTCACAGGTGATATAACTGAGAAAACTCAAAATTATCTACCTAAAGTTTGTAGTAACTGATGAAATACAGCCAGGTGGTTGGTTATAAGATTAATACACAAAAACCATTTGTATTTGTATATCTTATCAACAAACAATTAGAGAAAAAACTTTTTAAGAATAACATTTACAGCAGCAAAAAATATTTTAAGGTTCCTAAAATATATATAACAAATTTGTTTAAAAACCCACATAGAGAAAACTATAGAAGTATTAAAAGACATTCCATATGATAAACTAATAAAAACATATGCTATATGTGTGAATGAAAAGGCATTTTTTAAAAAATTGTCAGTTCTCTCCCAATTGAACTAAAGATTCGATACAATCTCAAAGAAAATCACTATAGGATTTGGGGTAAATTTTAACAAGTTGATTTTAAAATGCTTATAGAAAAGCAAAGAGCTGAGTATATCCAAAACACTTACAAAGAAAAAAAAAATGAAGACTTGCCCTTAGTGAAAACATAGCTTATAATGCTAGATGAATTAAGATAATGTATTATATATTTTTAAATTTATTTTTTATTAAATTTATTGGGCTGACATTGGTTAATATGATCATATAGGTTTCAGGTGTGGGTTTCTATGTTACAAGACCTGTATATTGCACTGTGTGTCCACCAGAGTCAAATCTTCTCCTGGTCACTACATACTAGGACCCCCATCACCACCCACCCCCTTCCCTCTGGCAACCACTATACTGTTGTTTGTAAGACAATGTATTATAGGTTAAAGGAAACTATATTGCTCAATGGAATGGACTAGTGATCCCAGAAAGAGGTCCATTTATAAATAGAAACAGCAAATGAGAGGTGGCATTTCAGATCACCAGGGAAATGAGGTTCTCTTCAATTTATGGTGATTACACAAATAAATTCACATCAATTAATGACTTAAATGTAAACGCAAAACTTCAGGGTTTTTGTAAGAAAATATTCTATATCCTGTAATTGAAAGATGATTTTTAAGGCATTATGATGTTAACTAGTAAAAATTTAAATTCCACATTTCTTTCTAATGGGTCATATAAATGTATACACTAAACCTTTATTTAACCAACATGGTTGCTTGTTACATTACACGGCAGATGGCTCATAGACAACAATGAGCTGATTTCAAAATATTTTCAATAATAAATAATCTTGCAAAGCAAATAAACTCAACTAATAAAGGTGAACTATGAATATTCAATCATTATTTTCTAGAGAGAAAGAAATTAACTTATTTGAGTGACATGTGCATAACAATTATAGACAAAAGACTAACAAAAACTAGAACAATTTTTCTTTTTCTTTTTTGTTACCCCAGCATGAAATATGTGTTTTCTTTTCAGACCAATTTTTTTCATCCTAATAAATTCTATCTACTAAATAAAATACACCCCAGCTCAAAAGATCACTCTTCTAAACAAGCCAACATTTTAAATAAGAATGTAATAAGAGAAAGTGATACCTACATTTTCCTCTATTGTATTCAAAGCATTTTTCTACATTATCAAACGTTACTACTACAGGATTTAGATCTTCTCTTTTTATACAAGTTCTGGAATTTTGAATGTACATTTACCCATCAGGTTGGATGGGTAAATGCAACTGAATCCCTTTAGTTAATAAAAACTTTCTTGGTCATTCAATCCTCACTAACCACAATTGTTAATTCAGAATGACTCAACACCTACTCCCTAGAAATAAACCTAGGTAATCTATGTGTACACAAGCTGCTGGTATTGTCCTTAGTGCTACACGGACTATTCCCTACAAGTAGTCAGAGGGAATATGGTGGAAATAGATGATCTCTTGTTGCAAACTCATGAGTCATTGACATTAGGTATCCAAACAGTTTGGTAAGCATAGTCATTTGGACAATATGTACATATGAGTTATATTCTATCTTATTTCTCTTCTACTTTTCTAAGCAACAGATGGTCACGTAAATGCTCAAAAATGGCCTTAGGAATATTAGCTTTCAACCTGTTAATTAAAAAAACACACATTCCAACAAATGTGCTTAATTAAAAAATAAGTTTTTACACGTAATGTTCTCAACTCTAAACCATTTTGGTAACATACCTCAGTTATATTTCTTTGAAAGTTTGCCATTTTATTACTCATACAAAAATCAATAAAAAAATAACAACACTGAGAGAGCACTGATCTTTCTTCCAGCAGCGTTGTGTGTTGATAATGTTTTAAAAGTGCAGAGTAATAAGAACTACACAACTAATATTTCACAATGCCAGTTGGAACATTCATCTCTTGTGCAATTTGCTTGATGATTTTTCTAAACATTGAAAACCAAATGGGGTTGGTGAATTGGTGGTCATTACAACGCCTATCAGCACGCCTATTTTCAGCTTTGTCATGTACTATACATCAAGCAAAAAAAGTCAATTCTGCATGATTCTTTCCCAAATAGATTGTAAACTCCTCACTGGTAAGACCATTTTCTTCCAATGTTACTTCCCTTATATAGTTCCTTGTGCCTAGTTGGCTCTGTATTATTAGTTGGGAAGAGAAAACTGAAATTAAAATTAAAATTGCAGCTTAAAATAGTGGATAGAATTGACATTTGTACAGAACTCTCTTTAGTCCCACCCCGCTTTAATGGCACAATATGCAAATACACCGTTCCAGTTCATGCACTTAAAGAAGTCCCCTTAACTAGGAATAGCTGTTCTTTCAGGCTCCATGTAGTCACCAAATAAATGATATTTGAGGCTTTGTTTAAAAACTCCAAAAAAATATATTCAAAACAATTTTTACTTCCTATTTCTGAGTGCACACAGAAGTTGTGATCAAATCATCTGAGTTATCAGCCTTTCACAAAACAGTCACAGAGACAGCCGTTTCTTATTGAACAAGCACTTTCAACTACAGCTTTTTGGGGCTTTGAGTTCTTTTTGAGTCAAGTTGCTTAGCATTTTAGGTTTTATTCTTTGTAGTAAACAAGAATGCCCTCCTCCCTTGAAAAGATAAATTGAGCTTTGTTTTCTTTGTTTCATACCTTGCAGCAGTACATTCTGAGTAAAAGCTGCTACTGCATCTTTTTAGTGAGTGATTTGTGTTTAAGCAAACATCTCTAAATATAATCTAGCACTAGTATTAGCTTACCTAAAAGGCACCCTTTCTTCTTAATTTCTAATATCTTCCAAAGAAACCCAGATACAGAAACTAGAGCCTGTAGTGCTCAACAAGATAGACTTGCCTGCAAGACTTAATCAAACATTATGAATTCTATGGACTTTTCTGTATCAATAGCTTAAAAAAAAACCCTCCATAAATAAGATGACAGTAGAAAGTATGCTGCTTCTGTGATTGCTTGGCATAAAATTCATTAGGTTCTACTCTGCATTATTTCAGCATCATTTACAGCTACAAGAAAAACCAACAGCACCTCCAACAGCAAAGAAATGAACAGTGAACTCAGCAATTCACCTCACGTTTATTTTGATAAGAGACCTATATTCGTTTCAATGAAATTTTGACAAGCAGCAGCAACAATGAGTTCATTTCCCTGATTTTTTTAAATCCAAATAGCCTAGGAGATTACCCCTTCACAGAAAGACATTTCTGTGACCATTTTATTAAATTTTAGCTAAGAAGAAATGTTTCCCATTTTTCATATATGTGGAGGGATAGCTTACACAAAAACAGCTACCCTGAGTATTAATTTTTATGAGCCATCTTTACTATTATTTTTCAAGGGCTATTGTTAGTGTTCATATTTTGAAGTCATTTTAACTATTGTCTATTAATTAACATTTATTGCATTGATGTGAAGTTTACTAAATAATCTCTTATGGATATTCAAATATTTCTTTTATTCAAATGACTATGTAAGAAATATGGACAATTCACATTTTAAGTTTCATTAGAAGATAATATTTCAGCAAAATTGCCTGCTTCAAATTCTGTAAAAATTGTTTAGAAAATTTTTTTTTAAAGACTTTTTTATTGATTTTTTTAGAAGAAGGGAAAGAAGAAAGAGAGAGAAACATCTATTTGAGAGCAATGCATCTATCGGCTGCCTTCTGCAAGCCCCCTACTGGGGATTGAGCCCTCAACCTTTCTGTGCACTGGACGACACCCAACAAACTGAGCCACACCAGCCAGGGCTAGAAAATATATTTTTAATAACATCATATTTAGTATTGAATCTGTAAGAGAATTTAAAAGAGAAAAAATGAAAACAAGAGTTAGAGACACAAGATAAGATATTTTGATCATAAATACAAAACTTCTCAACCTGAACTTTGTCATCCAATTTGTTATAAGTTGCCCTCAAGAAGAAAAACAGTGAAGAACAAAAACTATTTTCAATATGTGAAAACTCTATGATACGAAGTTAGAAATTTATAAACTACTGGACAGTTTCAGTGTCCTCAATACATCAATCACTGCATGAAAACGTTTCAAGTTAGCTCTGACAAGAAAAGAGTGAATACATTTCATTTTGCTGTTATAATATATCCCACAGTCTGCGAAGTTCTGAAGCTACCATTTGAGGAAATTATTTATGTTACAATTGTTTTTCTAAGTTTATGAAAGGAGTCATAACAGGGTTATTTTAAATATAGGAAGCCCCGGGGTGATTAAGTATTTGCTTAAAGATTATTTTCTGTGTTGTCATGGATCAGATAAAAACCTGATAAGAATGGTTGACAATCTCTCAAAAGGGGAGATCCAGCAACTTGAAAAACATAGAGTTGTGGTTCAATTTTCAATTTCATTTACAAACACTTTTCTTCCAGAGATTTATCTCTGTGAGATGTGTCAGAGTACAGCATGCCATTATCTATTTCATTAAACTCTGCACTTAGTAGTATAAGTGAATTTAAATAGACTTATTTTTTCATCTAGCAAAAGTATTCATGCCTAGTACCTACTATGTACTAGGTGTTAAATGGGAAAAGTGGAGCTGTAAAAGTGAGTAAGGTAAATAAGATGTGGTGGTATTATTGCGGTGGTGTTCACAGATTAGGGGAAGAAAGAGACAAATGACCAATCACTAGATGTAAAAAATGTTCTTTATATCATGTCATGGGAGCACAGAATGAAAGAGGAGTCAGGGAAAGTTTCACAGGAAAAGATTTCTTTTTTGCTGGAACTTAATGGATCAATAGAAGTTCACCAAGTAGAAACAAAAAGGAATATCTCTTTCAAAGAGAATAGCAAATATAAAGGCTCAGTAATGTTTGATTGTATGACAGATGTAGAGAACAGTGAAAACTTATGAGGTCATGAACAGTTTGGAAACGCTGAGAAGTTTGGGGCCATATTATGAATGCCTTTTGAGCTAGGCTAAAGGGCTTGTCCTTCATCCTTTATACAAAGGGATTCAGGAAACGTTGAAAATAGAGGACAGTACATGAAAAACAACTTTTTATTTTATAAAAATGTAAAAATGTTTGAGGATTGACTGAAAGAGATTTTGGAGGCAGAGAACTGTTATGTTTTAATAGTAGTTCAGGTGAAAGATAGTAAGGACATTTGGCAGTGAAAAAGAAGATATAAGTGATTTTAGACACTTAAATAAAATCAAGTAGAATTTGGTACTTGGTACCATTCATATATGGTAAAATGGTAACATTGTAGGACATAGATTATTGAGAGTAAAGAGTTAAGGATGACTTAACTCCATTTGGATATGGTAGATTATTGACAGGGAAGAGTTGAGGGTGACTTCAATGTGTGCAGCTGAGCTATTGAATAGATGATATTGCTATTAACCTAGATAGGAAATCTAGGAAATGAAGCAGCATTGTCAAAAATAGAAGACGATGATGTTTGGTTTTATTTAAACAAAACACAACAGAATATAGTATCAAAGAAAGCAGTAATTTCAGATAGACATTATTTTAATAGTTTTGGTTTTAGGCTTTAAAGTAGGGAAAGAAACAGTTTAATGATCTTATAATTAACATTTAGTTTTCCTAAAAAAAACTAAGCCTAAAATTATGTATAACTATGTAAATAGAAACTATCTAATAAGTATATTAGAAGTTAAGAAACATATACACACTAAGGTAAAATTCTAAAGAAAGAATGGGGCGTAAGTAAAAATAACAGGTATTTCAAGAAAATAAACTATTTTTAAAAAATGAAAAATATAGCCATTTAATTGAAAAACTTGGTAGATGTGTTTTAAAAAACTGATTAAACACAGCTAAGGACAGAATTAGTTATCTGCAAGACAGATATGAAAAAAATTACGTAGTATACAGCCCAGAGATATAAAGAGGCAGGAAAAAATTAAAAGAGACAAAGAGAACAAAATATAAAAATTAAATGTGCATCTAATTGGAGCTGCAAAAAGAAAAAATAAAGGGAATGATCAAGAGACAGTGCCTGAAAAGAAATGTCTGGAAAAGTAGGCTGCCATGTCATGAAAAGACCTGTGAGAACACCTGTCACAAAGAAAACGGGGTGGTCCTCAGGAGCTGAGAGTGGTTCCAGCTAAGAATCAGCAAGGAAACAAGGACCTCAGTCCCACAGCTGCAAGGAAGTGAATTCTAACAACAATCATGCTGAGTATGGAAGAGAACCCCATCTCCAGAAAGGAACACAATGAGGCTGCCACCTTGTTTGTTTTCTTGTTATAACCTGAGCTGAGGGCCCACCTAAGATGTGCTTCTGACTCACAGAAACTATGACATAATAAATCAAAGGACTCATTTCACTGAAAGAGAGAGGCACCAACCTCTCCAGCACTAAAAATGATGGTGATGAGATCTCTGCTATATGTTCATACAAAGAGTGGATAACCACTTGATTTGGATGTTGGAAAATATCTGAATTTTCTATATGAAGAGTGGGATGAATTGATGCCTGTAGTAACACTTTGATGTGCCTCAACAAAATCTGTGCCTCAATACAAAGGCTTCTGCATGATTGGTATGCAGAATCCATATAGATTCAGACTAAGCCCTCTTGGTCACATCAAAGAAAATGCTAGTGTCTAACAGGTTGTGCCCCAAATCCTGCCATATGCCTTGCATGTTTATATTCTTTCCACTCTGAAAATATTCTACATACCCTGATACAGACTTTTGCCAATGTTGTAAAAATAAGTAATTGTGTATTGAACACCTACTATGTGCCCTGTTATGTTAGTTTTCTTTCACACTTAAAGTGTGATGACTCAAGTCATATTGAATCATGTGCATTCTCCAGGATGTACTTGCTGCATGTCATGACCAAGATACTATGGTATTATGCTTCTAGGTAATCAGTGTGGCTTCCCCATGAAACTACCTCACATAAGTAATAAATCATGCTCATGGCTTGTGAAAAGCTCTACATGATGCTTACTTGAAGCCAATCTCAGATCTTGTCCTAATAACTGTAGAAGTGGACCAGGGAGGTTTTCCAATGTCAGAGATTTAAGTGAAAGTGCCAGTCTACATCTGGGATCTTAAGTGATGGAGAATGTCAGATGTTCTCATTCAATGTTACTAGTACAAACTTACAGGCAAACACCACAGAAACAGATATTATATACACAACACTATAGTTAAGGGCATGAGCTAAATTAATTTTTCTAAAAGCAATTATCATTGATTTCCATTATAATTTCTTACCTAGTAGAAGACATTTAAAAATATATAATCAGAAGATGCATATGATTACTTATAACATACCTATGACATAAATAATCATACAATAACGGACACTCATGTGCCCACCTCTACAGTTTCAAGGGGCTGACTTTTTTCCTGCTGTAACCGTGAGAGTCTTACTGCCTTGAAAGAAGTCTCTGATATTAGACTCTCCAAATTCAAGTCTGAATCCATTAAAAGTGGCAAAGACCTGGTAAAAACTACAAAACAAAATGTGTCTGTGCTGACCTGTGTCTCATTCCTATTGTCCATAACACCTACCTGCCCTCTCTAGTTTCAAAATCAGCTCATCTTTTAAATACAAAAATAGCTACTTGATAGAATAACCCTCTTTGTCCTTGTGGTTTAGAGATGTCTCACCGAGACTAACATAGCCTTCTCCCCATTTCACGTTCCACCCCATTCTCTAGACTCAGCAGTGCAGGGTTGCAGCAGTATCAGCAGGAGTGATGTGAAACACTGGACAATTACAGGAGAAATAGAAAACTGTCTTAACCCATTCACACTGCTATAACAAAAATACCATAGATTGGTGACATAAACAACACAGGTTTATTTCTCATAGTTCTAGAGGCTGGGAAGCCCAAGATGGAGATGTCAGCACATCCAGTGCCTAGTGAAGTCTGCTTCCTAATTCATAGATGGTCATCTCCCTGTAACTTCACATGGCAGAAGGACAAGGTAGTTGTTTGGCTGTGGTCCCTTTTATATAGGCATGTATCCCATTCATGAATAGTCTATCCTCATGACTTCATCACCATCTGAAATTCCACCTCCTAATACCATCACATTGGGGGTTAAGATTTCAACATACGACTTTTGGAGGGAACACAAGCTTTCAGTCTATAGCAAAACCCCAGCTCCAAAGTATTTAACACAGAATGTCTTCAGTGGGTGAATGTATTAGTTTCCTAGGGGCTGCAATAACAAAGTACCTCAAAGTTAGTGGCTTCAAACAACAGAAATGTATTCTCTAACAGTTCTGAAGTCAAGAAATCTAAAATCAAAGTGTGTGCCAAGGTCATTTGCCTTCTGAAGGTTCCAAGGGAAAATTCATTCCTTACTTCTTCCAACTTCTGGTGGATCCAGGTATCCTTGGTTTGTGACCACATCACTCTATAGTCACATTGCCTCATCTTCTTAGGTCACAAGACTCCTTCTGCTTATCAGTTATAAGAATGCATGTAATTGCCTTTAGGACCAACCCAGGTAATCCAAGATAAACTTCTCCTCTTAAGTTCCTTGACTTAATCTTTTTTTTTTTTTTTTTTTTTGGCCATATTAGGTAATATTGACATATTCTGGGCATTAGGATGTGAACATTTCTTCTTGGGAACCACCAGTCACCCTACTGCAGAAGATAAGCATTTGAATGCCCAAAGTAAAATCATTAATGAATATCAACAAAACCCTAAAGAAAGCCTCCAGACACACATAAATTTAGGGAGAGTTGCTGGGCCTCCCTTCGGGATCCTCCCAAAACCTCTCCACAGTCTGCCACTAGAACCACACCCCTCCATATTAACTACAGCATGCTGGTGCCAGGAGTGGAACAATATCTTAAAACATTCAATCAAACCGGTTTTTCAAGATAATCTCATTTTTCAGATACCTTTTCTGCCTGGCTTGGTGTTTTATAAGATAAAGATGAATCATGGGTCCTTTTTTCTCTGAAAAAGGAGTTCATTTATTTTTATTTTTTTATTACACAGATACTCATCTATTGACTCATTGTAGTTAATTAATTTTTTTTAAATTAATTCTGCTGTTAGAAAAAGCATTTAAGCTCTGGGTTTCAATTTCCTCGACTATAAAAACTATTGAACTATGCTTTGGTATGTCATAGGAAATATATGATAAACTAGGTTTTAGGGAATAAAACATAACAGCTGAAAATTATTCACAATGAATGAAAAACATGGAGTTTTGTATTTAAGAATATATATAAAGAATAATATTCTTAAATAACCAGGCAATAAGACCAAGAAAACATCATAAAAGTACCCAAAGAAAAGGTCATATTCCAGCAAACAAAAACAAACTGCTAGAATGCTCTACATTAGCAGTAATAGAGGAAGGAAACAAGAAATCTTTAAATTGCTGAGTTAATCAACCCAAAATTCTGTGCTTTGCTAAACCACAATTCAGAAATAAAACAAAGGAAAACATTCCATATTTTAAAAAATTACCACTCACACATCTTATTAAATAAATGATTAGAAGACATAATTCAGGAAGAAGGTTAGAAATTTATGTGAATAAAAGAAGGAGCAGGGTGCAAGAATTAATGGTCAGCAAGGGAATGAGTAAGCATGAGCAAATCTAATCAAGCATTAATTGTCCAAAAACCTAATAATAATTACTAACCTAGGAATAAAAAATTAGGTGCAAATAAAATATGAAAGAGTGATAGCTAATGCATTTACATGTGCTAGAAATCCTTTAAAGTATACTATATGTATGTCAATTAGTTTAATTCTATAATAGACATATGAGGTAGTTACTAATAATACCCTTACTCACAGATTGAGAAACCAGGCCAAAATAGACCAATGAACTTGTTTAAGAAATCACAGCTGACAAATAGTAGATTCAGGATTTGAACCTAGAAATCTATACTCTTCATTTGTATCCTGTACTGCAACTATGAGGTAGTGACACAGAAGAGACATCTGAGAAAATTACCAAAAAATGTAGACAATAATAATATGTAATATGAAGAAGAATGCTTGGAGTTAAAGTTTGTCAGTTTTCTTACATTATTTTGGGAGAGATTAGAGATCCTGCTTGAAGTTAGACTTTGTTAAGAAAGACAGGCAAAATAAACCAGATCTTTTATGTGTCACTGGCAGAAAGTAGTGTGGTTTTATTTAGTCAGTTTGAAGATGTGTATATCCTACAAACTAACGCCTCTGCTCCTAAGTATGTATGAGAAACTCTTGCACATAAGCACCAGAAGATACATACATGCATATTCATGAAAACAGTGCATGCAATAGAATAAAACTGTAAGCATTAAAAATGCCTATTAAAAACAAAATTAAAATTTGGTATGCTCAAATAATGTAGTGCAATGCTTCATTGAAAAGATATGAACAATAGGCTACCCAAACTAATAGGGATAAATGCAGTATATTCATATTAAGTGAATAAGAAGTTTCATAAGCCTCCTACCATTTTGTTGACTTTAAAACATTTAAAATTAAATATTTCTTATTTAGGCATATACAGTTAGGTTAAACTATCAAAAAAATTAAGAGAAAAAAATTCATATTGATGTCATTTAGTGTATTCAAATATGAGAAGTTACCATATATAATGCATTAGTTCTCAAATATTATTAGCATAAGAATTCCCTGAGGATCTGGATAAAATGTGTAATTCCAGGACTCATCTTGTTCCTCTGTTCTGGGATAAGGCAGAAAAACATACAGTTGTAAAAACCTACCAAGACAGTTCTAATGCAGATAGTCCTCAGTCACTACTTTGAAAAACACATAATGAGGACCAAAGAATATGCCACCCAGTAGACCAAGGAGCTCTGTGTAACCTGGTATACTTACTAATCTAAGGCACGCAAGCCAGGTCCTAGGCATCTCTAATCCACCACGATAGACACTGCTCAGCAAAAGTGACCTTATATTCCTATTTGACATAGGCAGTTCCTACTAATTTCTATTGTTCCTGCATAATTATTGACAGTATCCCTACCAACTCTAAAGGTTCCCCAATATAGAGCATAGATTATATGGTCATTCTAAGGATAAACAGTAGCAATAACAGCTAATATTCACTGAGCATCCATGTGCCAAGGCCTGTTAGAGGAGTTTTGGCTCAACTACAGCGAGATACCACCTCATGCCTGTGAAAACGGCTATCATCAAACACAAAAGAAATAACAAAAGCTGGCGAAGGTACGGAGAAAAGGGAACACCTGTGCGTTGTTGGTGGAAATCTAAATTGATGCAGGTGCTGTGGAAAACAGTTTGGACATTCCTGAAATAAATTAAACATAGAACTACCATATGATCCTGCAATTCCGCTTCTGGGAATTTACCCAAAAGCAGCAAAATCGCGGCAGAGAAACAAGATGGCGGCGTAGGTAACGGCCATACCCACCGCCTCCAGCAACCACATCATTATTACAGTTAAAATACAGAACCACCATCACTCAGAACCTCCTGAGATCTGGCTGAACAGAAGCCCTACAACCAGGGAACTGAAGAACACCGAGACCGGTAGGAGGGGCGGCGGAGTCGCGGGCCCATGGGGAATGGTGGAAACGCAGCCGAGGGCCCACACCCGGTGCCGCAGGGTACACCCGGGAGGGAATCTCCCCGGGGAAGGTTTCCCGGAGGAGCGAGGGGTCCCAGCCCCACAGCAGGGCCCCAGCCCAGGGCTCCACGCCGGGAAGAGACGTCCCCACAACTCCGGGCTGTGAAACCAGCGGGGACTGTCCCTGAGGGTCGCGGAGGCTGTGGGAGCCCAGCAGCTCCTCTAAAGGGCCCGGCACAGACTCACTCGGATGCTCCCCCTGAGCCCAGCGCCGGGCAGCAGCCTGAAAGGACCCGGGACACTCGGGGGGGAACTAACCTGCCTGAGATCCGGGCGAGAGCTGGAGGGCGGCTTCCTCCCAGGCAGAAGGGCTGGAAGAGGCCATTGCTCCTGTGGCGAGTCCTCCCGCACACAGCCGGCAGGCAGGCCCCATATTTGAATCGCCAGCACCTGACTCATACCTTTGGCCCCGCCCCGTGTTTCCCAGAGGCCCCGCCCCTCCCCACCTGCAGCTCATCCAGGCCATTTCCAGGGGCTTTTCTGTGCAAGTGCCCTCTCGAGCCTCATGCTTGGGACTTTTCTAAAATCTCTCAAACAAGCAGCAGCGTGCCCCATTCAGCTTGATAAGCGGCCCCAGGCCTGGCACTAGCGGCAGCTGCATTGGCTCATAGCTTGGCCTCTCTTGGACACCGCCAAGCCCAGCACAAGTAGCAGCCAACTACAGTTTTTTGTGTAGCTCATGCTGGGTGGCCCTGGGCAAGACACTGTCACAGGCTGACTTTGCACCTTGCGGGAGGCCCCAGAGACAGTGCACCTGGTGGTCAGACTCGACAACGCTGGATTACAACCCTACTATATCCATGAATGATATACTCAAGAGGTGTACTTGGTGAACACCAAAGCTCCACTGAAGTAAATCCTGCTCCAAAGGGGTGTCTCCAGCACAGCAGCTCTTTGGCTATAGTTGCAGCTGGTCCTCACAGCTGATTGGTCTGGGGGTCAATTCCTCCCAGTAATGCCAACAGCAACCAGGACTCAACTACAACAGGACAGAGCACACAGCCCACACAGGGGAGCACCTAGAAGGCCCAGCTCAGGCGACTGGGGAGGCTGAGCCACTGGACCCTACAGAACACTTACTACACAAAGCCACTCTACAAATTCTAGGAGACATGGCAGCTCTACCTAATACATAGAAACGAACACCTGGAAGCAGCCAAAATGTGGAGGGAAAGAAACATGTCACAAAGGTGAGAACAGAAGAAGTCTCCAGAAAAGGAACTAAATGAAATAGAACCAAGTAAGCTAACAGATACAGAGTGCAGAATTTTGGTTGTAAGGATGTTCAAGGATATTAGTAAGACTATTGCAAAAACAAGTGAGACCATCGATGACCTAATAAAGTACCTATCAGAAAGGAAGGCTACACAAACTGAAATGAGCAATAATTTGCAGGGAATCAACAGTAGAGTAGGGACACTGAGAATCAAATCAACAGTTTGGAACATGAGGAGACAAACACCCAACCAGAAGAGCAAAAAGAAAAAAGAATTCAGAAATATGAATAGTATAAGGGGCCTCTGGGACAACTTCAAGTGGCCCAACATTTGTATTATTGGGATGCCATAAGGAGAGGAAAGAGAGCAAAAAATTGAAAACCTATGTAAAAAAATAATTACAGAAAACTTCGCCTACCTGGGGAAAGAAATAGATTTATAAGACCAGGAAGCACAGAGAGTCCCTAACAAGAGGAACCCAAAGAGGCCCACAGCAAGACACATCATAATTAAAATGCCAAAGGTTAAAGACAAAGAGAGAATCTTAAAAGCAGCAAGAGAAAAGCAATTAATTACCTACAAGGGAGCACCCATACAACTGTCAGCTGATTTCTCAACAGAAACCTTGCAGGCCAGAAGGGAGTGGCAAGAAATATTGAAAGTGCTGAAAAACAAGAGCCTACAACCAAGATTACTCTACCCAGCAAAGCTATCATTTAGAATTGAAGGTCAGATAAAGAGTTTTTCAGACAAGGAAAAGCTGAAGGAGTTCATCACCACCAGACCAGTACTGCATGAAATGTTGAAGGGCCTTCTTTAAGAAGAAGTTACTGAACAAAAGAATCTGATGAACTAAATAGATCCAGAGACATTGACGCATGTAACAAACAATCATATTTCAGAGAGAAGACGGAAGGGGGGTGGAGGGTGGGAGGAGATTA
The DNA here is from genome assembly GCF_964146895.1 of Miniopterus schreibersii. Taxonomy (NCBI): domain Eukaryota; kingdom Metazoa; phylum Chordata; class Mammalia; order Chiroptera; family Miniopteridae; genus Miniopterus; species Miniopterus schreibersii. The sequence goes on along the minus strand of NC_138106.1, from coordinate 59,803,212 downwards.
GCCAAAGAAGTTATATGCATATGTGCATAACCCATGGACACAGACAATGACGGGGTGAAGGCCTGGGGAGGGAGTGGGAGTGAGGTGGAAGGGGTCAATTGGGGGGAAAAATTGGGACACCTATAATACTTTCAACAATAAAGATAAATTAAAAAAAAAAAAAGAAAGAAGCAAAATCACTGTCCCAAAGAGATGTCAACCCCATGTTCACTGCAGCATTATTCACAATAGCCAAGACATGGAAGTGACTTAATTGTCCCTTGATAAATTAATGGATTAGGAATCTGTGATACATACACACACACAAATACTATTCAGCTATGAACAGAAGGAAGTCCTACCATTTGCAACAGAATGGACCTTGAGGGTACTATGCTAAGTGAAATAAATCACACAGAGAAAGACAAATGATTTATGATCTCATTTATATATAGAATATATAAAAAAACAAATTAATAGAACACAGAGATCAGATTAGTGGTTTCCGGGGGGGGGGGCATATAGTGGCCTGGGGGAATTACAAGAAGGTGATAGAAAGGTACAAACTTCCAGTTATAAGATAAATAAGTTCAGGGGATGTAATGTAGAACATGATGACTAGTTAACAACACTGTATTGCATATTTGAAAGTTGCTAAGAGAGTAAATCTTAAACATTCTCATCAGAAGAAAAAAAAATAACTATATGAGGTGGTGGATGTTACCCAATCATTTTGTGGTAGTCACTTTGTAATATATACATTTATCACATCATCATATTGTATACCTTAAACTAATACAATGTTATACATCAATTGTATCTTAATAAAACTGGAAAAAATTTTGACTCAGACCTCCCTTTTATGCCCCAAAATTTGTGAAGTAGATACTATTTTGATTCTCTCTCCTTTTCCACACATGAGAAAACTGAGGCACTTCGAGGTTGAGATTCTTGCTTAAGGTCACATAGCTAACAAGTAGAGGAGCCTGGATTTAATACCAGTAGTGTAGGCCCCAAACTCATACTTCTGTATACTACTCATACTGCCTTTCAACTATGGGATGCATACAAAGCAATGCTCCTCAACTATGAGGGATGTATTATTATTTTCCCCATTTTACAAATGAGAACACTGAGAGAAAGACAGAGAGAAATTTAATAGCTTTTCTAAGGTCATAAACTCAAGCAGTCTGGCTGCAAAATCTGTGTTCTTAACCTCCATTTTATTTCTCCTTGAAATATTTCAGAACTTAGAGATCCAAGGGGAGAATTGAATTTCCACATCAGACATGAGCAGATCATTCTCTTATGATGAAAACGAGAAATCACAATAGAAGCCTCAGACTTTTGTAAGAGAGCACACACAGTGCTGCATTTTTCACAGGTATGTTTCAGATGGTTCAATGAGAAATCTTTGATGGTCGTTTTTATAAGATATGGGTTAAAGTTGGACCTTAGTTAAATAATTTTTTAGAGCCTTTGTCTTTGCACATGTGAAAACAGAGGCAAAGCTAGGGAAATGATACAGTCACTATAAAAGAGCCTCAAAGCCTGTGGATATCCTGTGGGGTTTGCCTCTAAGAATCTTAGGTTTGTCAATTAATCAGTACCTCAACCCAGGAATAGCAATAGCAAGAGGGGTTAGGATCTTCTCTCAGCTATAACTGGCATTTAAAAAGCACACCCTTGTACAATCACACCTGCAGCCTGCTGAATGCAAGGCATCAACTGTAATATGTGAGCCACTGAACTTACAAACTAGAAATGCAAGATGTTCACGTATTCCTTCAGACTTTTCTTCGCCCACCAACACCTCATATTCTGCATGGTGTGAGACTAGTCATATTCTTCCAATTAGGCTCAGGAAGCTTAACCCCAACAGCTGCCTAGCATATTTTTCTGCAATGCTCACTCATTATTCCCTGCAAGGGAGCAAGACAGCAAACCAACAGCAATATGTAAAAACAAACAAACAAACATAAGGAGCAGGCTGTGGGGACATGTAGAAACCCGCACACGTGCATGTACGTACACCGTGTACTACACACTGCAAATCATCTGAAATGCGCCATATTCTATCAAATTTAAAGAAAATTAAACAAATAATTTGTGCTACAAGAAAGTATTTATGTGAAAGCCAAATTGAAAGATTTATTGTGTTTAATACTAACATTGTCACCAAAAAAGCCAGCTTCTGGCCCCCTCTCACATGTGTGATAACTATGTACAGTGACAGATGGTGTACTAGACTTACTTTGGTAATCACTCTGTAAAGTATATAAATGCTCAATTACTATGTTGTACACCTGAAACTAATATAATATTAGATGTTAACTATAATTTAAAATTTTTTAAATAAAATAAAACTTTAAAACAAAGGCAGACTGAAAAAATAAGTAAATAAACAAACAAACAAATAAATACTTGTTGAATGAAAAAAAGGAAATCAATATGTGGTCCCCTCTCACATATGATCAGTGACTGAAGGCTTCATAGCCAGAATACTCAGCCCACCTGCCTTCATGCCCTCTCCCCAAACAGCTTTGTAAAGAAAATTAGTTTTTTAATTAGCAGTTTGCTTTTGATTTAAAAACACTTTCTTGTCACTTGTAGCCATCTCCAGATGACAGTATCAATTTAATTTTATAAGAAACAACCCAGTTTTGAATAGGAAAGTGAACCAATCAATGAAGGGCAGCAGCGATCTGAAAAGAGATGGAAAACAAAGAAGAAAGTTTGATCTCTGCTTTAATTCTATTTCTCATTATAGTTTAACCATCATCCTTATTTATATTTTAATTCATTAAATATAAAAATTACCATATTAAAGCTAGAATGTGTTCCTATCGCCAAAGAAAGGAAACAAACAAACCACAATTTATGTACATTCCAAAGTGTTCAGAAATTTAAATAGATCCAACTTTCTAATCCACATAATTACACAATATTTTCACTTCCTCCCATTTTAGTCTTTTTCCTTCCATTGCTGGTTTAGCACATTTGTTTCTTCCCTCACACAAGTCATTAGGATACTCGCGGGTTTGCTGATTCCTCTAGATGACTGGTCTTTAGTCTCTAGGTTTCCCTTTGCTTTGCTTTCTTCACAGTGGAAGGAGCTATTTATGCTCTTTAGGATGCTAGCCATTTTGATGGAAAAGACTGGCTTCCTATTAGTGTTACCATAAAGACATTCTCATCAGGAAATCAGATTCCCATCTCTGGTACACTCAGGTTAATGCACATGGAAGAAGCCAGTAAACCTCTGCCCTTTTAAATCCAGCAGCAGGATCACCGCAGTTAGTCACAAGAAGCCCCCTTGGCTGCCCAAAGTATCAGTATTGCTTACCCACTCCACTAAGAAATAGAACATTCCATGCTTTTCTCTTTTGTATTTCCTGTCTTACAATATGTTTTTCTCAAACATATTAGTTTTTTTTCTTTCTATAAGGTAAATATTGTATAAGTGTCATGGATACATTTTTAAAAATCATTTCTCTTTAAAATACACTCTTTTCCCTGAAACTACTTGTCATCTGAGCAGAAAACTGAACAATGAAAATCATTGCAATAAAATGGACTGATAGATATGTACTCAAAGTAGAATAACAACCCTGTTTGTTGCTGCTGCTGTTTTGTTTTGTTGTGTTTTTGAGGTGGGACAGTAAGTCAGAAATCTCAATAAATGCAATTTTTAAACTTCAATTTAAAATGTGAATAGAGATTTTCTATGTAGAGAAAGGAATTTCAAGAAAATTTCTATTCATTCCTCCAATCAATTCTCCAGAATAAAAGAACATGGGAGTCCAAGTTAAACATATCCATGGAGAAATCTCACAGGACAGATGAAAAGATTTCACATTAGGACACATCATCACAGTGTCTTGGGAAACTAGCAACGAAGTAAAGCCAGTGATGCATCCAGAGAAAAACAGGTCACATACAAAGGAATGAAAGTAAAAATGATATCCAACTTTTAAAATGTTCTAGTAATCTAGAAAACCAGTTGAAGAAAATGATTTCCAATTTAGTATTCTATACCTAGCCACATTATCAATCAAATGTGATACTAAAGTTATTTTGGATATATAAGATGTGAAAGAGTTTAACCATCTTGCGCCATTACCTAGAAAACTGCCGCAAAGCCACTTCACTGACTAAAGAAAAATAAACCAGGAGAGATGAAAATGCATGATCAAGGAAGCAGGGCTTCAACACAGAAGAGAAGGGAATAAAAATGTTCATGGTAAAAAGTAGGCTCAGGCAAATAGATGTGCAGTATGCCTGAAAATAATCAGTACACAATGGAGAAGAGTCAGAAAGCTCCAAAAGAAATGCCTCTAAGGAAAAATGAGATAGACAGATACGCTGAGATGTCTGAACATATTGAAAAGAGACTGAGGTTTCTAACAGTGTCTGAAGAAAATGAATTTGTGATGAGTACTCAGAATACTAAGCAATTAAACATTGAGATTATATAACTTCATTAACAAAATGACTCAGCTGTAAATAATATGTACATGTCCATAATAATAGAGGAATATGGAATATGGACTGAAGCAAAATTATCATTTAATTGTTTTGGAAGGGGGCAACTGCACTAGAGTGCAGGGAATGGATAACAAAGCCCAGTTCTCATCTTTCAGAGTTGAAAGAAATATGTTTTATGTAAATGTTAAATATTTAAAAAGGGAAGGATAAGAATGTATATTAAAATATTCATGGAGACAAGAAGCAAACCATAAAAAGCATTAAAAAATTATTGCTAGGGAGCAGAAACAAGGAGTAGAAAAAACAGACAACTCATGGATTTTAGTAATAAGTCATATATGAATGATTTAATTTTAAAAATCACCTACATGTATATAATTTATAATAAAATTACATTTTAAAAATATTATTGGAGTTATACGGAGAATGAAGTAAGTGGTCAAGGGAGATAACAATGAAGCAGTGAAGGACTTTCCATGCCAATCTATGGCATTTATAAATTAAATGGTAAATATTGGTGAGCTATTGAATGTTTTAAAAAAGGAGACTCATGATTATATTTAGATTTGGAAAGAGCACTCAGGTAATGATATGGGAAGGGACAAAACAAGGGGCAAGGTAATCAGCAATGTATTGAGTGTAAACAAATTAGGAAAAATCATATGATAAAGAGTTACAGTGCTGATAAATCAGGAATTAACATATAAGTAAGGGGGAGTCATACATGACTGGGAGAATGGGTGAAGATGGTCAAAAGGTACAAACTTTCAGTTATAAGATAAGTAAGTTCTAGTGGTGTCATGTGCAGCATGGTGTATATAATACGATACTGTATTGCATATTTGAAAGTTGCTAAGAGAGTAGATCTTAAAAGTTTTCATCATATACATCAAAATAAAAAGCTTCTGCACAGCAAAAGAAACCATCAACAAAATAAAAATGGATCCCACTGTGTGGGAGAACATATTTGCCAGTGATATACCTAATAAGGGGCTAACTTCCAAAATATATGAGGAACTCATACAACTAAATAAAGACAAACAATACAATTAAAAAATGGACAAAGGACCTAAATAGACACTTCTCCAAAATGGACATACAGATGGCCAAGATACACACAAAAAATGCTCAAAGTCACTAATCATCAGAGAGATGCAAATTAAAACAACAATGAGTTATCACTTCACACCTGCCAGAATGGCTGCCATCCACAAATCAACAAACCACAAGTGCTGGGGTGGATGTGAAGAAAAAGGAACCCTAGTACACTGCTGGTGGGAATGCAGACTGGTGCAGCCACTATGGGAAACAGTATGAAGTTTCCTCAAAAAATTAAATATGGAACTGACCTTTGACCCAGGGATCCCACTTCTAGGAATATATCCTAAGAATCCTGAAACACCAATCAGAAAGAATTTATGCACATCTATGTTCATAGCAGGGCAATTTACAATAGCTAAGGTCTGGAAACAGCCCAACTGCCCATCAGTAGATGAGTGGATAAAAAAAGTGTGGAACATTTACACCATGGAATACTATGCAACTGTAAAAGAGAAGTAATTCTTACCCTTTGAGACAGTGTAGAGGGACCCGGAGAGTACTATGTCAAGTGGAATAAGCCAGTCAGAGAAAGACAAGTATCGCATGATCTCACTCATATGTAGAATCTAATGAACAAAATAAACTGATGAACAAAATAGATCCAGAGACATGGAAGCATGCAACAGACTGAGGGATCTCAGAGGGAAGGGGGGTGGCATGGAGAGATTAACCAAAGAACCTATATGCATATATGCATAACCCATGGACACAGACAATAGTGTGGTGAAGGCCTGGGGAGGTGAGGGGAGCCAGATGGAGGGGTTCAATTAGAAGGGAGGGACATCTGTAATATTTTCAACAAAAAAGATAAATAAAAAAGTTCTCATAAGAAAATGTAACTATGTGAGGTGATGGATATTAACTAAACTTACATGGTAATCATTTTGCAACACATTCATATATCAAATCATTGTGTTATACACTTTAAACTAATACAGTGCTATATGCCAAATATATCTCAATAAAACTGGAGAGGAAAAGAACAAGCTAATTAAAACTATAGCAAAAGATGTAAACAGAAAATTCACAAAATAATAAATTACGTGGTCAAGGAATATAAAAATATATTTTAAAACATTCAACTCACCATTAATTCCAAACATGGAAATCAAAAATATACCATTTTTTTTACCAATAAGCACAAAAACAACAACAAAAAATAGACAACCTGGCTTTTATGATGCAAGCGAAATAGGAACACTCAGTTGCAAAAAGCATAAATAAATTGCTACAATCTTTATGAAAGAGGAACAAAAGACTTAAACCAAGAGATTAGTTGTGGTGCAGAGTGGATTCCTCTGTTTACCCTGTTTCTGCCCTTCCAAACTACATTTTGCACATGGCTTTTGCATGTCAATGACACAAACCTACCCCATCAAAGATCATTCACTGCAACTCCTGTTGGCCAACTGGCTCATCTTCTATTGCTCTAGTTCCAAATTTTTAGGATATGATTTGATCAGCAATGTTTGTGACATATGTTTCTGGTTGAACCCCTTGTGTGCAGAAGAAGGAGTTTACCTGGTAGAAACCTGACCACTAACTCCTTCAGCCTGGCCTGTGGGTTGGCAGAATTTACTGATAAGGCAGCTGAGGACAGGTCATTGCCTGAAATGCTACTTGGAAACTACATATTGTATGATGTATAGTGGTTATGAGGACAGACTCAGGGGCCAAAGGTTTCTACCACTTTCTAGCTGGGTAACCTTAGGCAGCATTTAACTTCTCTAGCCTTGTTCCCCACATAAAGTGGGGATAGTAATAGTCATCTAAATGACAGTGTTGTTTAAAGGACAACTGGCAATATAAGAGGCTCTTCCTGTCATTTTTATTATAAATAATCTGAGGAAAGTGATTTGGTTTGAAATATGGTACAGGAAATGAAGACAGGCAAACTTACTAGAAAGGAAAAGTCTGACGGGCATCGGATCTCGTTTTCCTTCTTTTTTTTTTCATTTTAAGTGTAGTTTGAAAACATTCAGACAAAAAGCAACATTTAGTTTGGCTCTTAATAATGTAGATTTATAACAAATCTCTGAGAAATCAAACATTTGATAATTCTTTCAGGAGTTGAGATTTTGCTTATCTATATCCTCAGTAACCTACTGTAAGCTCTCGAAATATTTTAGAGTCTTCAAAACATTTAGTACAACTTCTATCATGTTGCTTTTTTGATGTGTTAATGTTGTTCCTTAGTTAATAATAAGCCCTAAATCTTGCTCAGCCTTCAGAAAATGGTTAGCTACACTGACATTGTTAGCAGGTTTCCTCTACTTCAGTGACCACACAGTAGCCTTAATCCTAAATGAGTAACAATATAATACAAACTTTATGGACTCCAGCTGAGTGGATTTTCCCACTCCCAATTCTTTCCAAATTTCTTTCATTTCTAGAGTTTACTCTGTCTCTGATTTACCTTCGGCTCCTGACACTCTTGAATAATTTCTTTTGACTCCGCTGTGCCCTAACTTTCCCAGTCAAATCTGTAAGACTTTGTCAAGCTGTGCTCCGGGTTCATTCCCCAAAGCCTGTCAAATGCCTCTGCCTCAATGCCTCAGGCATAGGAGTGTTTCTCCTTTTGGAGGAGTGCCAACTTAAATAATGGAAGGCATCTGTAAGGATTATCTTAGCATAATAGTTTTAAAACTACTGCGGCTAGTTTAAAGTTGTGTTAAGATTGTGAAAGCCTTTACCATTTGGCCTTATGATTAGCCGTGCCAAATCTCAATGGAAGAGATTTGAAGTAGCATTATTAAAAACAACTCATCATCCAGTATTCTTTATAGCTCCCTGGAGGAATGGTATATTAATTCAGACTTTGTGTGTGCGCCTCAAGTTATAGAAACCCATTCCAGCCAACATATGAAAGTCAGGATGTTATATACATGACAAGGGCAGAGAGCCTGGAAGGCCTCTGGAATGAGCAGAGTTCCTTTACCCTCTCTGCCTTTCTGCCAGTTTGTTTTATTTCTCTTTCTCACATTTGCTAACTCATTTTCCCAGCCACCCCATCACCCCAACTAATCGTCTCTTTTGTAGACATCTTTGAAAATATGGCCTCTAAGGAGAGATCCAATACTGAATACCCCAAAAAGGGTCACTGATGCCTCCCACTCCCCAGCTTGTGTCAAAGAGAGAAGAGCTCCTGAATCTGGACAAGCAGCCACGGTCAAAAGAAGATGTATGGGGTATAAGCACTGCTGCTTAGGGCAACGACTCTGGCTAAGTCAAGGAGGCAGCAGAGAAAGGGGAAGAACTCAGTAAAAAGTGGCTGAGAGGCGGCCAAAAGAAGGTTGTACTACCTTTTTAAAATGAGCTAATAACCATTGGGGAAAACGTTTCCCATCTGCAGTGTGTAGCTATTGGGTTGGCTGCCCTTCTCTAAGCTTCCGTAGAGGAAAACAATCAGCCAAGTTCCATACTAAAGAAAATATTTTTGTTTTTAGAAAATATTTATGTTTTGAAAAGTATAAAATTGACTTCTTTTTTTAAAAATTTTTGTTTCAAATATTACAGATGTCCCTTTTTCTCCCCATTGACCCATTCCACCCCATCTCGGCCCCCCTCCCCAGTTCCTCTCCACACCATTGTCCGTGTCCTTGGGTTGTGCATATATGCATATAAATTCTTTGGTTAATCTCTCCCCCTCCACCCAACAACCCTCCTCCATCCCTCTGAGATTCGTAAGTCTGATCCATGCTTCCATGTCACTGAAACATTTATGTTCATCAGTTTATTAAGTTCTTTAGATTCCACATATAAGTGAGATTATGTGATGTTTGTCTTTCTCTGCCTGGCTTATTTAGTTTAGAATAATATTCTCCAGGTCCATCCATACTGTCCCAAAGGGTATGAGATCCTTCTTTATAGCTGCATAGTATTCCGTGGTGTAAATGTTCCACAGTTTTTTTATCCACTCATCTACTGATGGGCACTTGGGCTGTTTCCAGATCTTAGCTATTGTAAATTGCCCTGCTATGAACATAGGGGTGCATATATTCTTTCTGATTAGTGTTTCAGAATTCTTAGGATATATTCCTAGAAGTTGGACCACTGGGTCAAAAGGCAGCTCCATTTTTAATTTTTTGAGGAACCTCCATATTGTTTCTATAGTGGTTGCACCAGTCTGCATTCCCACCAGCAGTGTACTAGGGTTCCCCTTTCTCCACACCCTCGCCAGCACATGTTGTTTGTTGATTTGTTGATGGTAGCAATTCTGACAGGTGTGAACTGATACCTCATTGTGGTTTTAATTTGCATCTCTCTGATTATTAGCGACATTGAGCATTTTTTCATATGTCTCTTGGTCATCTGTATGTCCTCTTTGGAGAAGTGTTTATTCAGGTCCTTTGTCCATTTCTTAATTGAGTTGTTTGTCTTCGTCTTGCTGAATAGTATGAGTTCTTTGTACACTTTGGAAATTAGCCCCTTATCAGATACATCTTTGACAAATATGTTTTCCCAGACCGTGGGGTTCCTTTGTATTTTGAGTTGTTTTCTTTGCTATGCAGAAGCTTTTTAGTTTGATGTAGCCCCATATGTTTATTTTTTTCTTTTGTTTTTCTTGCCTAGGAGATGTATCAGTGAAAATTCCACTGATACAAAATTCCAGTGAACATTCCACATCAGTGGGATGTCTGTACTTTATTGCCTATGTTTTCTTACAGGATTTTTATAGCTTTGTGACTTACATTTTAGTCTTTTATCCATTTTCAGTTTATTTTTGTGTATGGTGAAAGTTGGTGGTCTAGTTTCATTTTTTTGCATGTGCCTGTCCAATTTTAAAGTTGACTTCTAAATTGTTACTAAAAAAATAAAGCTTGAGGGTTAGGGCTTCCAGTCAAGATGGCAGCATAGGTAAATGTGAACCTTGCATCCTCCCACAACCAGATTAAAATTATAACTAAACTGCAGAACAACCACAATTCAGAACCACCTGAAATCTAGCTGAACAGAAATCTTCCAACTAAGGAGTTAAATAAGCCACACTGAGATTGGTAGGAGGAGCAGAGATGCAGAATGGGTTGGTCCCACACCCACCTGTGGTGGATAAAAATCAGGAGCATATCTGGCCTCTGGAAGTCTCCCCTGAGGAGTAATGGGTCCCAGGCCCACACCAGCCCCCCCAGCCCAGGGTTCCAGTGCCAGGAAAAGAAGTCCCCATAACTTCTGGCTGTAAAACCAGCGGGGATTGGGGCTGAGTGAGATGGAGCTAGAGTCCTAGGCAGTTCCTCTTAAAGGGCCTGAACATGGACTTACTTGGACTTATTTACTCTGAGCTCCAGCCCTGGGGCAGCAGCTCGAAAGGCACCAGGGACATATGGGGAGGAACTGAATTGTCTGACATCAGGACGAGAACTGGAGGGGCACCTTCCTCCCAGACAAAAGTACTGGAAGAGGACATTGTTTCTTTTCTGAGCTCTACCCCCACAGAGCTGGCAGGTGGGTGCCATATCTGAGTTTCCATCAACCTAGCTAAAACCCTTCACTCTGCCCTGGTGATCCCCTGAGACCCTGCCCCACCCAACTTGTGGGCCCACCCAAGATATTTCTAGTGGCTTTTCTATACAAATGTCCTGTCCTGGCTCATGCTTCAGACTTTCCTAAAATCTCTCAAGTAGCATCTGGCCTCAGCATGCCTGGTGCCTCTCACTAAGTGGCCCCAGGCCTGGCACTAGCAAAAGACAGCCTTGGTTCACAGTTTTGCCTCTCTTAGACACCTCCAAGCACAGCACATGTTGCAGCCATCTGCAGATAGCTTTGTAGTTCATGCTTAGTGGCCCTGGGCAGAACACAGGTGGTGGCTGACCTTGGCCTGCACCTTTCAGAAAGCCTCCGAGTAAGGGCACCCAGTGGACAGCTAAACATGTCAAAGCACCACCACCCAACAACCTCAAGCTATATACTCAAGGGATGAACTGAGCAGGCAGTAGAGTCCTGCTAAAATAAGTTCTGCTCTATGGGGTGGGCCCCTTCACAACTGAACCTCCACAGTTGTCACAGCCAGTCCTTATAGACAATTTGCCTGGGGACAAATTGCTCCCATTGACATGCCAACAGCAATCAAGGCTCAACTATAACAAGAGGTGTACACTCCCCACAAGAAGGGTGGGGTTGCACAGGGAGTGCCAAACTCAGGTGAGTAGGGATGTTATGCCACTAAACCTTCCAGCACTCCTGCTATATAAGGCTACTCTTCCAATCCCGGAAGACATAGCAGCTCTAACTAATACACAGAAACAAACACAGGAGACTGCCAGAATGAGGAGACAAAGGAGCATGTCCCAAATGAAAGAACAGAACAGAACTCCAGAAAAAGAACAAAATGGAGACAAGCAATCAACTAGATGCAGAGTTCAAAACACTGGTTATGAGGATGCTCAATGAACTTAGGGGAAGAGTAGCTGAACTTAATGAGAACTGCAACAAAGAGATAGGAAATATAAAAAAAGAACTACAAAACAAAAAAAGAATCAGTCAGAATGAAGAATACATTAACTGAAATAAAGAATGCATTACAGGGAATCAACAGTGGAGTAGATGAAGTATAGGATCAAATCAGAGGTTTGGAAGATAAGGAAGCAGAAAACACCCTGTCAGAACAGCAAAAAGAAAAACGAATAAAAAATGAGATTAGTATAAGGAGCCTCTGTGGCAACTTCAAGCAAACCAACATTTGCATCATGGGTGTGCTGGAAGGAAAAGAGACAGAGCAAGGAATTGAAAACCTATGTGAAAAAATAATGACAGAACACTTCCCTACCCTGGTGAAGGAAATAGACATACAAATCCAATAAGCACAGAGTCCCAAGCAAGATGAACCCAACATCAAAGACACATCATAATTAAAATTCCAAAGGTTAAAGACAAATATAGAATCTTAAAAGCAGCAAACGAAAAGCAGTTAGTTACCTGCAAGGAAGCTCCCATAAGATTGTCAGCTGATTTCTCAAAAGAAACTTTGCAGACCAGAAAGGACTGGCAAGAAAGATTCAAAATGATGAAAAGCAAGAATTTACAAACAAGATTATTCTACCCAGCAAAGCAACCATTTAGAATCAAAGGGCATATAAAGATCTTCCCAGACAAGAGAAAGCTAAAGGAGTTCGTCATCACAAAACCAATATTATATGAAATGTTAAAGGGTTTTCTTTAAAAAAAAAGTAGGGGAAAAGGTAAAAAATATGAATAATAAATTGGCAATAAGTACATATCTAACAACAATTAAATCTAAAGAACAAAATAAATGAACAAGCAGGAGAAAAAAACACAGACTCATAGATACAGAGAACATTTTGATGATTGTCAGATGGGAGGGGGTTAGGGAGATGGATGAAAGGATTAGGAAGTACAAATCGGTAATTACAGAATAGTCATGGGGATATAAATTACAGCATAGGAAATAGAGTCAATAATATTCTAATAACTATGTATGGTGTCAGATGGGTACTAGACTTATCAGTAGCTTACTTAATAAGTTATATAATGTCTAGTTATTGGGTTGTACACCTGAAACTAATATAATATTGTATATCAAGTATAATTAAAAATAATAAATTATTTAGAGTAAAAAAATAAAGCTTTATTAAATAAAGTCATATAATATGATATGAATCCATAACCACAGGAATAGTCACAGTGAGTATTAACACATGTTAAGTATCAGAGTGGAGAGGCCATTCATGGACCAAGTGTTTTTATGGCTTTATGCACAATAAAAAGCAGAAGGGATTACACTGGCAGGAAAACTATGCAAGGCAGGTGAAGCCATAAATCAGAAGGTGAAGAGGAACAGGTGTCCAGAAACTGTTGTTTATAGAGGAACTGAGAAACACCTGTCAGGCCTAGAGAGCAAGAATGAACTATAGAGAAGCACTCAAAGGAAATAATTTGGTTCCTCTGCAATTTGGTTCCTCCAAACAGATTTCCATTCCCATGTGAATGATGAATAAGAGATCTTGCGCTTTCAGGGAACATAAACCAAAGAACTATTTTTCTAAAGAAATTGAATAAATTGCTTGGGAATAGGTAATATTCCATGTGTGGGATTTTGTGCCCAGGTTAAAGTTGTCTTTATTTTCTCTGGGGGATTCAGTGGCAGACAGTCTGCCTGCTTCTCATCTACATAATTTTAAATGAAACCTGCAATTCTCGAATAACAACACACACACACACAAAACTTACAGTCTGTCCTCTTAGATAAGAAAAGTGTTTGATGGTTTAATGAAGAAACAACTCTATGGAGTAGCAGAAGAAACTTACTCCAGCAATTTAAGAAATCAACATTGTGTTTTATTCATAAAGATGAATGGAAACCCAGTTATCAAGAGACAGGAAAAATCATCAGCACAAAGAAACGTATCAAGAAGAGCAAGCTAAATAACTGATCCTCAAGAAAACATGGTCATTAGGAAAGAAAAAATTTATATCTTTAGTTTTATTGACCACAGCAGCTCTTTTGAGAAAGCGCAAATAAATTAAATTTTCTTCCTTAGTAACCTCACTTTCCCCATTCTCTCACTTCTGATTCTTTGGATTGACACTGAAACAAATTACCTGTACCCAAGTCTTTGTCTTAGGCTTTGCTTTCATGAGGAGCCCATATTAAGACAGATTAATAAAACACTTGCTATTGACATTGGTAGATACAAAGTATCTAGATTTCTATACCCAGCCCAATTATAATCAAGCATGAAATAAAAATGTATTTGAGATTTGCAAAGATACATAGTTATTTCTTTCTTTGCACCTTTTCTGAAAAAAAAATTAAGATGTAATCTAGGAATTTGAAAATGTATTCTGAGGAAAAACAACAACCTTGAAATCCAGCAAACAAAAGAACTAACTCAGGAGTGTAAAAGTTAAAGAAGTTCTGGATGATAATAGGGTAGCACATGTAGCAAGTATTCAGTCGAAATTAGAAATTTAGAAAGCCAGTGGACCCCAAGGATGCTTTCAAAAAGAAAATAAACTCCACAAAATACATATATTATTAAGAAGCTGGAAGATTTTTGTAATATGATGAAAGTTATATATAGTTTCTTCCATTATAAAAGTAAAAAGACAATAGGAAATTTAGGGAAAATGTTGTAAAAGAAAGATATACTCCACATCTGAAGAAACTAATATATGGTATGATTTATTTTAATTTACCTTATTTTTTACTAATAGAGAGTAGAATTGGCTTTTTAATGTACAGTTCTATGAATATTAACACATTAGTTAATACCACTACAATCAGGATATAATAGTTTCCTTAACCCAAAATCTCTATCATGCTTCCCCTGTGTAGTTGCAGTGTCCCCTACCCCTAACCTCTAGTAAAAAAAAAAAAAAAAAAAAGATATTTATATCATCACTGTAGTTTTGCCTTTTCTGGATGTCATATAAATATAATTACACAGTAGATAAACTTTTGAAACAGGCTTCTTTAGTGCAGCATAATGTCTTCAAATTCCATCTATGTTGGTGTGTGTATCAATAGTTACTTCCTTTTCATTTCTAAGGAGAATTTCATTGAATGGAATGTACCATAATTTATCTATTTGCCCTTTGAAAAACTCTAGGTGATTTCTAGATGTTGGCAATTATGAAAAGAGCTATTATAAATATTTGTATATAGGTTTTGCATGAATGTAAGTTTTCATTCCTCTAGGGTAATTACTTAAAAGTGAGATTGCTAGGTCATACAATAAATGTATATGTAACTTGTAAGAAACTGCCAGACCACTTTCTAAAGTAGATATGCCATTTTGCATTCCCACTAGCAAAGTATGAAAATTGCAGCTACTCTATATTCTCATCAGCACTTAGTATTGCCCTGTTCATTTTATTTTGTTTGCTTTTCAGCCATTTTTCTATGTATGTAGTGGTATCTCTTGTTATAACTTGCATTTTCCTAATGGCCAGTAAGGTTGAGCATCTTTTCACATGCTCATTTCCATCTCTACATATTCTTTTGTGAAGTGACTATTTATTTGCCCACTTTTCAAATTGGGTTGTTTGGTTTATTACTATTGAGTTTTGAGTGATCTTTATATAATCCAGATCTAACTCCTTTGTCAGATACATTTTGCATAAATAAAAACAATAATATAAGTAGCAAAACTTAGGAGGTAATGAGAGACAAATATTATTAGACATGAATTAATTCCTCATCAAATGAAAATATGACTACAGCATGAAATCACAAGATATTTTCTCAATAGAAAAATAGTAGTAATGATTCTTTACTTGTCATTCAGGCTACTATAAATTGTTCAAATGTCTATGTCCATGGTTAAATAAGTAAATATGTACATATATTTATATTAAAATACAATCTCATATTATAGATAGTTAAGAATGTGTGGTATAGCAAAAGAGGGTAAACAAACAAGAGGAGTTTTGGGGGAGAAGCACAGAGAAAAAATTATAAAGGCAGTGAAAGAAAACCAGGCAGAGAGAGGAAAAGAGGTAGAGAAATAAATTTGCACTGACAGAAAGACAGTGAAAAAAGGGACATCAGTAATGGAAACTGACATTATGGAACAAATTGTCAACTTGTGGCCTTTTGCGATATTGCAACTAGAGAATTTTTCAAACATTTTGAAACATTGCAAAAATCTTGTAAAATTCTATGTGTCTGAAGGGAGGTGATTCAACTTCCTTTCAAAGGGAGATGTCACTAACAGTGAGTGAATATTTTCAATTAAACAAACGACAACAAAAAACAAATATATCTAAAAGTCCAACATTCAAGTATTAAATACTTGCCAGTTTACCTGTTCGACCACAGCATATAAGTTGTTCACAGGATAGTGTAATCAAATAATTAGAAATTCCTCTAACTATTCAAGACACTTGATTAGACTTTTTCTGCTTAATAATTGTTGGGATGGTATGCTTTTCAAATCTCTTTTTTGTTGTTGTTAACTGCTGTCAATAAATTCTGTGGTTACATTTCTAAGTTCATAAACATACCCTTGAGTACCTGCTTCCCAAGCTTCAGTAGTCCTCATCAGTGAGTTATAGGGAAAAAGAGAAATAATGATAACTCTATTTTACCATTTGAATTAAATATTTGGTACCTTTTTTGAAACTGTAATTGAAGAGTGGATTTGTAACACTGGGGGTGGGAAAAAGGATTGGTGGGGAGGAAAAGGGAAGTACTGCTCAAGAACAGGTGACACGTAATGCTATAAAACCTAACTGTATGAATTTGTGCAAAAAATATAGCTAAGATCTGGAAAGAGCCCAAGTGCCCATCAGTAGATGAGTGGATGAAAAAGCTGTGGGACATTCACACCATGCAATACTCTGTAGCTGTAAAGAAGAAGGATCTCGTACCATTCGGGACAGTGTGGATGGACCTGGAGAATATTGTGCTAAGAGAAATAAGCCAGGCAGGGAAAGACAAACATCACATGATCTCATTTATATGTTGAATCTAAAGAACATAATAAGCTGATGAACAAAATAGATTCAGTAACATGGAAGCATGGATCAGACTGATAAATCTCAGAGGGAAGGTGGAGGTGGGTGGGGAGAGATTAACCAAAGAATTTATATGTATAAATGCATAACCCAACAACACAGACAATAGTGTGGTGAGGGACTGGGGAAGGTAATGGGGGCGGGGTGGAAGGAGTCAATGGGGGAAAAAAGGCATCTGTAATGTTTTGAACAATACTATACGCACACACACATACATATAGCGTCTTAGGATCACTGTGAAACTCAGGACCAAAATATGGCATCTTAAGACAGTTATCGTGTTGTCCTCATTAAAAACTTAGCATCAAACAAATAAGCTCACTAGAGAGCTACTTTATTTCTACATCCAGTACAAGAATTTTAGCCATTGTGAAAGTGTAATTGAACATTTGTAGGAAGAAACTCAATCTTCCCAAATCTACTTGGGGTGGTGGGGTGGCTTCTAACCACCTTCACCTCCTGTTATTACATGGCAATAATTGGACCACTGGCCTAAACATCAGAAGTAAATTGCCTCAACTCCATGAAACAGAGAACAAATAAAAGAACTAATTTTTGTAAGTAGAGATTAATTTTTTTATTACATTTTTCTCTCCTTGAAAAGGAAGATGAATTAGCTATATGAGTTCAATCTATTTAATTTCCAGCTATTTTCAAGCTTGTTTCGATTTGTTTTCAAATGTTTATCAATGTGGAAATGTTTTACATACTTAGTGTAGGCCCATAATAATAAAACAAAAGTTCCAGTGTTCCAGATTAACTGTTTGTAATTTTCCTAATACTGTTTCAGCAGATCATTGCTCCAAGCTTTTGTCAATTGTGATAATGAAGCACTCTAAATTCTGAAACTGGGAAACTGGTCATAGCATTTGAAAAACAGGTCACAGTAGATTTTCAGAATGTGCTTGTATTTGTTTAAAACTGTTGTGTGAATGATTACGATTAAAGCCAATGAATGACTCCTAGCTAGAGAGCAAAGCCACATAAAGGAAAAGATATATTATGGACCAACAATTGACTTAAATTATTTTTAGCTTGCTTAAATACATACCAACATCAACAGTATAAATCCCTCATGTGCCTATTTCTCTCCCAACCATAAAGCAAAGCATTTGCAGGGAACACTTAAAAATTTAAGAAAATAAAATTGCAGAGTAACAGCATTAAAGTAATGTGATGAATGATATTTTGCTGAAGCTAAATTAAAACTCACAATATAAACACAGTACGGACTGCTGTGGTGTAAGTTTGATTTTCAGCAATCTAGTGGTGTGATGGCATGGTCCCCTTGCCTCTACTTTGCAATATCATTTGACCTTTACTCAGTGCAAACATTGCATTTCTACTTGAGTCCACCTCTGTTATCTTCTCAGTCCACTACATGTGATACATTATACCACTTTGATGCTCTTTCATAACATCAGACTCAATTTTGTATGTAGCTTAATAAAGTCAATCTATGAAAATGTTTTCAATAGAAATTTATCACTATAAATGTGTGTAACTATTAAAAAATCAAACAGAAAATAGTACCAGATAATGAATGATTTCATCATTTTGATATTAGGACCCAAATGTTAGGTATGCCTACAACAACAAAAATCAAACATGAATATAGTGACAGCAGTCATTTTAACATCAGGAAATACTAAGGTAATTACAGATATGCTTACCAATATATTAAAAGCTGCAAGCTATCAATTGTGGTAACCACTTATTTTACATAGAATCACAAGACTAATACTAAAGGAGCAACTGAAATCATTTGGGAATACAAAATTTAATTTTTCACTGGGTAATCCAGAATATTCTTAAACTGATTTGAAAACTGACATTAAAATAAAAAGATCAATGTTAAAGCTTTCAATAATATAGTATTTGTGGATCATCTAACATTTCCTGACAACACAAGTACAAGATATGATTTGAGAAATATGAGATAAAACAAATTTTAGGGGTCACCATTGGAGAAACAATTTTAGAGTCTGAGGTCAATGTATTACTTGGAGACACATGCAAACAGTTGATAAAATGTCTACACAGATGCGAGGATCTCACATTTTCTGACTTATGATTTCATCAATTTATTTCCAATTGTGCTAACACAGAGATAAATAGTAATTCAGCGATATGTAAATTCTGCAAAATTAATTCAAGCCATTTTAAACATCCATATGGATATAGCTCTTCATACGTGTTACATTATATTAGAAATGAGAAAGACCAGAGTTTAACTAATCTTGATCTCTTTATGTAATACAAAAAAATAAAATTTATGTTCTATATTTAGCACAGTATATCAGCTCCAATTGGGTTAGAAGAGTAATTTAGAACTTTAATTCTAACCCTAAAACTCTATGTCTGAAAAAAACTTTCTCACATATGTAGAGTGAACATGATGAAGTTTAGTGCAGCTGGATTTAAACATATCCTAGAAGGGAGTTGAACACTGTCTTGACTTTTGCTTAGGAGACTGACTCAGAGAGGAAATTTGAAGCCAATAAAAGTATAAAATAATGGAATAGCACATGCAAAGCATTCAGGACTTGGATTTTAGAAGAGTTATCTATTTATAAGTTCTGTTCCCACCACTCACTTGTTACTCAACCCTAGGTCAACACAGAGGGCAATGTGTAAATTAATAAGTAAAGTAAGAATGTTTTATTTTCAATTGCAAAACTTACTTTGATTATTGTTCTTTATAAGATAAAAATGGTGATACAATGTTATTCATAAGTTTTCAGTTTAGTAAACTAGAGCAGGTGTTTTTCAGTAAAGATATCATCCATAGTGGACACAAGAAGGTCTCACCTATCTTTTCTGACTTCTATGATTCTTTATGACATAGTACTTTGCGCATTCTTGAAAAAAAAATTAGTTTGCATTCATAATATTTATCTACAGATATCAATATAATAAGCATTTTTTGGAAATCTTCTATGTTTTAACCATTGGGGTAAGTAATAATGATATAAAGGTGTCCAAAGGACCCAATTATCATGGACCTTTCAGTTTAATAGAGAAAAAGGTACAAATAGATGTCTAACTAACCAAAAAACATCTGATAAACAAAATGAACTATGTACAAAGTGCTATGGAAGAAAAGAAAAGATAGAATTTCCAAGTTGGAAAATTTTGGTAGTATCTGTGCAAGATGTGGCATTTAGCTTGTGCCATGACAAAAACCACTTTCAACTTGTGGGAATGAATGCATATTGTAAAACACATTCAAGTTGAAAGAAATCATAAGCCCAAAGGAATTCAAAAAATAGATCTCATATTTAGGTAACAGTAAATCATTTCATATGCTATGATTTTGTGGTTCTTCAAAAGTGTTTTGTAGGAGATATGTTTGAAAATAGGCTAGTGCCAACTCATGGAAAAATTTTGAAAGTTAATTTAAGGAACTTATATTTCAGATAACTCATAGTTTATGTACTTGAAGAGAGGAAAACCATGACTAGACATAGGATGGAGGAATAGAAAGACCACCAAGAAACATTCCAAGGTCTAAGATGTCACTGGACCAAGAATGGTAGAAAGAAAAGAACAGACAAAAGCATAATAAGTAGCCAGAATCTACAGAATTCCCTGATCGGTGAGATGTAGGCTACAGAGGGGAAAATGCATTATATAATTTGCAAGTTTGGACTCTGGGCAATTTAGGAAATGGTAATACTCTTACAAAGGAAGCATAAGAAAAGAGGACAGCAATGGAAAACAGGAGTTAGAGGGAAATGGTGAGTTAAGTGAGCACTGAGAAGAGGCCATTAAATCTGGTACCACTTTTACTTGCTAGAATATATGAAGGGCTCCTGCAAACTAATAAAGGAAAAGACAAGAATTTAATGTAATTGTCAAAAGACACAAATGGCAACTGACAGAAAAGAAACAGCAAATATTAAATGTGAATAGATGTTCAACCTCAGTGAGAAATAGAGAAGATCAAACGAAAACCAACTTTATATATTACCTCACATCTCTGAAAATTCTGTTTGGGCAAGAACAATAAATGAGAATTTTTATATTCCACCGACGAAGTCAACTACTTTTGTAAAGCAATTAGCAGTATCTATTATTCTGAAGAGTGTATACCTACTAAGAAAGCATACTTATAGGTATATACACCAGATAAATAATCACACATATTCATGAGGAAATATTTCAAAAAAAATCACAATAGCAAAATTTATTAACAACTTAAATATCTATCAAAAGAACAGGTAAATGAATTCTGATATAATCATACATTAAAATGTTAAAAAACAGTAGAAATAAATTCATGCCAATTGAATATTCAATATGAATAAATTACAAATATGTTGGGCAAAAACCTACACACACAATGATACCATTTATTCAGAAATGAAAACATGCAAAATGAAAATACATATAAAACTACATATATATTTAATAAAAATATTTAAAAAATATATGAAATTGATAAAAAATTATATAATGATTTCCTCTGTTGGAAGGTAAAAGTGACTCAAATATTTTATTTCTTAGTGGGAACATTTATACTCCATATATGTTTTAATATATATTACATATATATTTATATATTATATATTATATCTGAAGTATTTATATATTACATGTAAAATATTTATATACATTATATAAAGGGTGGAGCAAAAGTAGGTTTACAGTTGTGAGTATATAAAACACAGTTTGTTCTTGTATTATTATTTATTAATTATTGTATTATTTTCCATATGAACAACGGTAAACCTACTTTTACCCCACCATTATATATAAAAGTATATATCTTTATATAATCCTACTTGTCTGTAATATTTTATAATAACTCAAACGAATGGAAATTCGGTAAGTACTATAATTTTTTATAGTTTAGGGTAAAAGGAAAAGTCAGCATGACAGCTGTGGAAAAATGCAAACAATGGGTGACTTACCCTCAAACCAGTTTCAACCTCCTTTGTCCCTCTGCCAATGAAACCTCAGGAGCATTTTGGTTGTCTGCCTATTTTGAAACTTCAGTAACATTTTTCACCTCTTCAGGCCTATTTGAGAAGACATATAAAGAGACAAGATCAAAGTATAAAAAGGCCTTAGTTTAGCTTTTGATGTAAGAGGACATTCTTCTAAGGAAGAAACACCATGATTTTGATACACGCAGTTTTGAACTGCTCAGTCTAGAATTTTAAGTACCTGACTAGGAGACAATGAGAACATGTCTTAAATAAATGGCTTGAATTTCTCATTTCTGACTTTCATTTGCTACGGTGAACTTCCTGTGTGATTACTCTTTCTCACTCTCTAAGTCTCCACTGGGTGCTGCTAAGGCAATTTTTGGTTCTAAGTAGGAGGTCACCTACCTCAAATACTGCTGGGGCACTGAGTAAAGTGAGGACAGAAAAATGTCCGTTTGGTTTGGAAACACGAAAGACACCTTTGAGGTTGACAAAGCAGTTTTAATGGTTGTGTGGGTTAGGAAGAGAAACTGGAGAGGTGTTGAAAAGTAAAAGAAAAGTGAGCTCAAGCATATGTGCAAAAGAAGTTTAGCTATGAAGAAGCTAAAAATACAGTATAAGCTGGTGGCAAGAGGGCCACAATGAAGAATTTGAGGAGGCTTTCTTGTTTTATTTTTAATTGTTATTAGAAAAGCATAGCTTTGTACTGATCCACCAGAGAGAGAAAAGTTGATGATGTGGATGTTCCACAACTGTTCCAGATTCAACATTTCCAATGCTGAATTCATCATCCCACCCCTCACCTCTCTGCAGTCTGCCTGTGCTGCTCTTATCTAGAATTTAGAGAAGCTCCATCTACCATTACCTAAAATGAAAGTCATCCTAGATTGCTTCTCCCCTGGCATTTTCCATATGCAGTCCATTACTAAATGCTATAAAAATTTCCTCCTAAATTGTAAAAGTCCTTCTCTTCTTCCCCATCCTACTGCCAATGTCCTGATGCAGTCCGTCACTGGGTAATTTTCACAGCTCCTATCTGATCTCTCTGGTTTTACCATTACTCTGATATCTCCTGTTTATATTGTTGCCAAATCACTCCCTAGCACATACCAATTGCCTGCTTCAAATCCTCTAATGATTTCCCAACAACCAAACCTCATTCCTAAACTTAGTTTCTTGGACTACATCCCCAGTGTTCTTAAACAATAGTCCTACTTATGTATCCTGGCACCTACCATACTACTTTAAATCTTGACCTCTTGGCTAAAATTACCCCCATTTGACCTCACTGTTACTTTTCTTTAAAAATTCAGCTCAGAAATAATCTCCCCCTGGAAGCATTTGCCTATTCAATTTCACTGTCCTGAACCCTTCCATACTCCTGTGATATGCAGAATCTTGAAACGGTCCCCCTAAATTTTTCTGCCTAATTCCCACCACTATGAATATGATGAGAATTCATTCAAGCCCTTATTATATTAATTGATAAAAGGGGTTGTGCGGATGTAATTAAGGTTACTAATCGTTGACTATGAGTTCATCAAAGGGGGAATTATCCAGGTGGGGCTTAATCTGGTCATAAGAGCCTTTGAAAAGCAGAGTTTTCTCTGGCTGGTGGCAGAAGAGGAAGCCAGAAAGATTTCAAGGATAAGAAGAATTCAACACACACACACCACTTTTGATCCGAAGATGAAGGGGGCCACGTGATTAGGAATAGGGGAGGCCTCTAGAAACTAAGAGAGGTCCCCGACTGACAACCAACAAGGAAACAGAAACTTCAGTACTACAACCACAAGAAACTTAATTCTGCCAAAAACTTGAATGAGCTGGAAAGTGGATTATTCCCAAGACCTCCATATAAGAGCCCAAACTGACTGATACCTTAATTTTTGGCCTGCTGAGACCCTCAGAAGAGAATCCAATTAAGCCTGCCCAGATATCTAACTTAAAGAACTTGAGATAATAAATGGATGCTGTTTTAAGCTTGCTATGTTTGTGGCAATTTGTTACACAACACCTGAAAACTAATACAACTTCATAGTTATGGAGCCATACTTACATTGACTCCTTTGAATTTCATGTTTATGGTGCTCTCTCCTCAACTAGTTTGTAAGCTGCTTAGGATAGAAATCATGTTTAAATGATGTTTGTATTCCCAGCATCTAGCATAGTGCTTGACACAGGGATGGGGACGTACTCAACAAGTATATGTTGAATATCTGAGGAGGTCAGATGAGTCCTATGGGAAGCAAACATTGTATCAGTGAGTCCTATGGGAAGCAAACACTGAGGTGAAGTTAGGAGTGCCAGTAGTTTATTGACATGGGGAAGGATTAATGTCTGTGAAAGCTAAAGAGAGAAGAAGCTGAATTGAGTATGGAAACATCTCAGAATTAAATTCACATTTGAAAAAGTCATGGCCAACCCAAGGGCAATGAGTCTGAAACTCCAGGACAATGAGTAACCTTAAGAGAAGTACCATGTGGGGCAGAAATGACCAGACCCATTATCTCCACTTGATTGCTCACTGATCAGGGGCTGCCTAGGAAGAGTATTACCTTTGCTTCAAAGCTAAGGTGGGTCCTACAGATGCCAAAACTGGAAGTTTTCAGCTTGCAAGTGAATAGCAAGTCCTTTTCTGAAAGAAGATCCAAGAAATGCTCCTCCACGGCCACCACACTGTAAAAGGCCAGTCTCTCTTCAGTAATATATAACATAAGCTCTACTCATTAAAGTGGAAATATAAGGTTTTCTTCCATAAGGAATGCAATGAAAATGGGGAACTCCAAAATGATCATCTCTATGCCTTTAAAATTTAGTTACAAATTAATCTACTATTTTACAACAAAAGTTGTAATGATTTTCCTTGTTCCTAATATAGATGGTTGTTGTGTGTGTGTGTTTTCAGAGCAGAGAATTATTAGTCAATTATAATTAAATGAAATAGAAACCTCCTCAAGGTTTTGGCAAAGTAAATATTTTCACCTCAAGGGCATATATGTTCAGCTCAGAGAATAATTGGTTTTAATAAACACCAATGATAATTTTTAAAGCAGTTTCGTTTTCTTGGCATCACTGAAATGAAATTTTAAAGATAAAACTCTATTTTCTTAGATTGTTCTGTCTGAATTCATATTTCTTTGTTCTTAAGGCTGTTTTTCTCATTTATTTCAACAACTCTATTTTTTTTTAATTTATCTTTATTGTTGAAAATATTACAGATGTCCCTTTTTCACTCCATTGACCCCTTCTACCCTGCACCCACTCCCTGCCCCAGGCTTTCACCACACTATTGTCTGTATCCAGGGGCTATGCATATATGCATATATGTTATTTGGTTAATGTCCTCCCCCCCCCACCTTCCCTATGAGATTCATCAGTCTGTTCCATGCTTCTGTGTCACTGAATCTATTTTGTTCATCAGTTTATTATGTTCTTTAGATTCCACATATAAGTGAGATCATGTGATACTTGTCTTTCTCTGACTGGCTGACTTCAACAACTCTATTTTAATTAAATAAGTATGAATTCCAGGCAAAACTATTCAAAGTTTCCATTATCATTTCACAAATGTCAAAAAGAATTACAAGTTGTTCTTTTTTTTTAAAGAAGACTGTTTTAAAGAAGAGGAAATTTGGCAAGGTACTAAAGGAAGAATCATTTTCAAAGGCAGCTGCCAAATCATGTTTTTGATGACTTTCATATTTGAGAGTATCAACATCACATCATTAAAAATATGATAATTAAGTATACATTTTTCCCAACCTTCTACAGCCTTGTTTACACATATAAGTGTAAAAATTCCCAATACAAACTGTTCTCAGAAATATAGATTTAGACTTTATTTTTTTAAATGGCATTTTTACAGCCATAATACTGGATGAGAGTTAATGTCTTCTGATACTCAGCTATATTGGTTTTCAGCTATCAATATCTCCCCATCTAGCTCCTGACTTGGGGAAATTAGAACATATCATAATTGCCATATTCAGGTTTAGCTGTATCACATTAGAGTTAAATATATGAGCATAAAGTTTTAGTAGTGTTTTTAAAATTAATACAATTTTAGAGGTATAACAAATCTAATAAAAATTCACCTTTAATATCATTTACCAGAATTCATTCTAATTTTAGCTTCAGTTTGCTAGTTTTCTACTAATCAGCAAAAAAAAAAAAAGCCAATTTAAAGGAAACTTTAACACTTCCACATCCATCATCAATAGTAAAGACAGAAGCCCAAAGCTCTGGATGTCCTTGGCAAAAACCTTTTACCGTCTTCACATGTACCACATTTTCTTAATCTTTTTACTCTCCACCTCTGATGACTACATCTGTCTTCTCTTCCCTTAAATCTTTACACCTCCTCATTTGTTCTCTCTCTCAACTGATGGTCTTATTTCCATTTATTCAGAAGAGCAAGGCCATCAGAAGAGGTTTTTCATATGCTCCTGTTTCCACATCTACCAACCTGCCTTCTCTCCCACTGCTATAGATGAACACCCCTTAGCTCTGCTCTAAGCTAAACCTTCCACTGGTGCATTAGCTCTTTCCCCTCTCATTTCCTCAAGGACATTGCTTCACAACCCTCCCCTTTCCCCTATGAACAGTGACTCCACTAAATTATTCCAATCAGCATAGAAATACGATGTTTTATCTTCCATCTTAAAATAAATAAATAAAATAAAATAATAAAATAAAATAATAAAATAAAATAAAATAAAATAATAAAATAAAATAGTCCTGTTGAACCCACTCACAACCTCTTCTAGCAAATACTTTTTTCAATAAGTAAACTCCTAAAAGCATGTAAGTATCTTCCTTGTCTACTTTCTCTCCCCTCTTTATCTTCCACCAGGCTTTTGATTCTATACACTGAAACAGCTCTGGTGACAGCATTATAAAACCAAATAATCAATTTTCAGTTTTTATCTTAAGCTATAAACAGAATTTGTCATGGTTGACACTTTCTCAGACACCTTCTTCACTTTTCTTCTAGGGAATTCTCCTTTCTTGGCTCTCCTCCTGTTACACAAGCTGTCTCGTCTCAGTCTCTTTGCTATTTTCTCCCCATCTTCCATATTTCTAATGTTGGAGAATTCAGGTCCGAAGTCCCTAGATATCATTTCCTTTCTATCTACACATACTTCTTAAAATATCTCATCTATTCACAAGGCTCTAAATGCCATCTATATTTTGAGGACCCCCCCAAATTATACCTCCTGTCCAGATCTCTTTAACAAAACTGCAGACTGTTATGTCTTGCTGCTTCCTCCCCACCTATATTTGGATGTCTAATGGGAAATCTCACATTTACCATGTATAAACTAAATCCTGATCTCTTCATGAAAATTGATTTTCCCTAAATCTTCTCCAATTTAGTCCATGGCTACCTCATTTTTCTACTTGCAGCCAAAAATCTTGGAGTAACTTTGATTCTTCTTTCACACATCCCATCAACCAGCAAATCTGTTGACTCTACCTTCAATATATATTCAGAATCTGCCACTTTTTAACCACTTCCATTGCTACTAACTTAGTGTAAAGCTACCATTATCTCTCCCCTGAGCTATTGCAATAGAGTCTTGACTAGTCACTCTGCATCTACTGTTGAACCTCTACAAGTTAATCTCAACCAAGCAAGATCATATTTCTTCTCTGAGTAAAACCCTAGAATAGTTTTCTATCTGATTTGTATCAGGGTTCTGCATAGAAACTGAACCAATAGGACAAAATCAACTGAACAGAGAATTGAACCAAAATAAAGATTTATTTTAAGGAATTAACTCGTTGTGCTTATGGAAGCTGGCAAGTGTAAAATCTAGAGGGCAGTGGACACTCAAGAAAGAGATGATGTTACAGTTGTGAAGCTGAATTTCTTCTCTTCCAGAAAAACCTAAGGTTTTGCTCATGAGGCCTTTCACTTGATTGAATGAAGTCTACCAATTATGAAAGGTATTTTCCTTTGAAGTCAACTGACTGTAACTGCTAACCACATCTACAAAATACTTTCATAACACCTTAGTATTTGATTAAATACCTGGATACTATAGCTTAGTCAAGTTGATGCATAAAACCAGCAGTCATGTCACTCAAAGCCAAAATCCTTAAAATCGCCTGTAAAAGTCCCACTTAATCTAGTCCTCTGTTGGCTCTAACTCTCTTTGTTGCCATTCAACCCTCTTTCATTCTGCTCCATCCACTCTGGCCTCCTTGTAACTTCTCAGACTCATCAAGCACATTCTTTCTTTAAGAACATCGGTTGTACCCTCTAAAATATTTTCCCCTAAAGGTTTAAAAGGCTCCTCTTTGCTCATATTTTGCTCCAATACCACCTCCCTTTGTTCCTTCCCTGATCTATCATCCCCACAGCATTGTGTCACCACAATCTGACATTCCATGTACTTCTGTGCTTATTTGTTTATTGCCTGTCTCTTCCCACTAGGATCTAAGCTCCAGGAAGGTAGGAATCCTTGTTACATTCACTGAGAACAGTGTGTGAAATATAGTAGCTATTCGGTAACCATCTATTTAATTAATTTATGTTTTAAACATATCATAGAGATTACAATAGTGATTATTCAGAAGTATTTTCAATGGGTGCAGTGAAAGAGCATTAGATTATAGACTGATAAACCTGAGCACTAGCAGTGGCCCTACATTCACATTATGTCCTCTATGGTAAATCACTTTGCTACTCCAGGACACAGAATCCCCCAACTATTTAAAATAAGGATATTGAATGAGGTTCCTTCTAATTGAGAAAGCTCATCTTGTTCCTTTCCTCCATGTTTTATTTAATTTAAAGAAAAATCCCAAGAAATATTACAGGTCAAAGAGTTGGAAAAGCTTATATATTTCCTAACTAGCATAAAAGTATAAGAAAATTGCTCCCAAACTGACAAAGCATAAATAATATAAATTAAAACAGACCTAGTATAGGGACTTATTTATGCCAACAAATTAAGAATGGTTTCTCAGGTACTATCTACCCTCAGTCCAATGTTATACACACAGGACTACATAGTACTATAATTGCCTGCACGCTTGGAGGGCAGCTTTCAGAAGCTGAAGACAGACAATACAGCCTTTGGCAGGTCCATTTTTTCAAAAAGACACCATTGTTTTCTTCCTCCATCCTTGAGAGCATTCTGCTCTCCTTGGCTTTTATGTGACCTGGTTTCATATTTGAGTTTCCCCTCCTTGTGGTCCCTGAGCACCTATTGTCTTTCTAAAATAGAGCAGCAGTTGCACATAAGTAATCACTTTGTTTGGAGCTACCCTAATGTCTTATGAATTCCATCATGAGGGACCCTGCAGGTCTTACCTGCCCTTCTTTATAGGAAGTAATAACTGGTGTCACTAATTGGCAGTTTCAGCAATCTTCAGTGACCCACTTTCTCTTTCTCTCTCCCTCTCATTCAGACACAGAATTATGAGTATTCATTGTCCATAAGACTTTAAGTCAATATAGTCAATACTTTACAACTCTTAACCACAATCAATATTAGAGGCTTGTACAACACAGCGGTGCATTTTCTCTTGTCCAAGAAGCTTTCATTTCCTATGAAAGTGAAAGAATGAAGAATCTTATACAATCAATATCTCAGTTATTGAGTTTCTCTCATCCTTTCAGCTCTAGAAAAGAAACCATGTCAGTTATAACCATCATATAAACTTTTATAGGGTTTTATTTTCACTAGCTTAATAATAGATTAAATTTCTAAACTATCCAGGAAAAAAGACTCAGAGCTTTCAAATTTCAGCTTAGTTCTAACTGCCATCACAGGCACAAGTAAATTGGTGCCAACGCAAAAGAAATGTTTAGAGACCAATTAGAGGGATAACCTAAGACTGAAGATAGCCACAAAAGGCTTTAATTGAAGTTAATCTCACATTAGAGAAAATCATTGTGTGAATAAGGAAAATTGAAACAGTCATTAACAATGTAGGTATATTTGACAAGTGAGTCTTAGCCTTTCAAGCAATGCAGACCAGTCTTGCAAACTCTGCTACCTATATCCCCACTCCATGGTGCCATTTAACAGAAGAAAAGAAAATAAGAGAAAAAAAAGAAAACCGAAAAGAAAATGGAAAATTGTGTTTGAAGATTGAAAGGATACATTATTAATTCTAGTTTATTTCTCACTTTCACCCTACAAATTTATGTAGAATTAATAAAACTGAGGATCTAGAGAAATATTTTTAAATGCTGAAAACTAGCTCACCTGTCTGTAATGCCTCAAACTCCCCAGCACTTCTGCAAAATATAGGCCATTTTTTGGATGTCTACTAAATTCAAGGCCCTGCCCAAGATATGTTACATTCATTATTTCAATTACTTATCACAGAGACACTGCAAAGTAGTCATTATTATTCACTTTTTATGGATTAGGGTACCACAGGTCTGAAAGTTTAAGACAATTGACCCAAGGCTGCACAGCTAATTAGTGAGAAAGCTCAGGTGCAAACTTTGGTTTATGAGACTCCACAGTGGATGTGCTTTCTACTGCTCTGCATAAAATTTAGTCACAATTGAGATTCAAGGAGAGGTAGCTTTTTTTTTCACTACCTGAAATTGGATAATCTTGGGAAGATGGCATCTGAAAAAGAGCCTCTTACCTGCTTTCTGAGTTCGCAGGGAAGCAGTGAGATGGCAAGAAGGTCAAGGAAAACTTTTCCAGGCCTAGCTACTGAGCAACAGGATTGCAAAGGGGGAAGGAAATAACTAAAAATGACATTTTGACCACTGAAATAAACATGATTTTCTCTATACATGTGTGTTTCAACATTTTGTGTCCAATTTATTGACAGTGTAATCAAAATACTGATATGTACATAGTACTTCTGAGTTCACATATTGTTTTATCATGGACAGCCTCTCCATACACTCACAACAGTCCTGGGGTCAAGCTGGAAATGTGACATAATTTTTGAACCACTATCAATTTTTGAGAACCTACCATGTACTAACTATTCTACTGGGGAATCGTACATTGCCAAATAGTTTCCTCCCAACACTATGTAGAAAAGAGGAAATTCAAATGTGATTTTATTTTCCTCCAAATCGAACAACTATTCAACTAAAATCAACACATAAATAAGTGAATAAATAAACAAATACATAAGACAGAATAGTGGCTTTCTTGATTTGCTCTTTGAAAGCAGTTCAACACAAGTCTCCCAGCTCCCTACTTCGGTCACACTTCTGATCTTAAGTACTATTAACCTAAAAATGAAAGGTCAAAGTGAGAGGCAATAAACATTCATTTGAGATCCAAAAGAATAGCTATTCAGGAAGCACTGACTCAGGCAGAAACCCAGTGTTCTGACGTAGAGGCAAAGGCAAAGGACATTTAATTTATGAGAAAAAGAAGGGAAGCAAATAAATAAATAGAAAGAAGAAGTGTAAATATGTAAATAAATAGAAAGAAGAAATTTCCATAGATGCAGATAAGCTGACACAGTGATATTAATTCTAAAGAATGTCTTTAAATTTCAGTTTGATAGTCATAATGTTTGCTTTCTTGTTATCTTCGCAGTTGTTTGGGATACAATGCTGCTTTAAGGCCTAGTCCAAAGGTTATATTGCCCAGTTTTAATATTCCACAGGTTTGAGAAGTAAGACGTGCAAGGCAGTTCCTCTGGATGGCAGCTCTGACTCCAGTTTGAAGTGGCTCTGTTTATGTTATTTTTCACAGTACCTTCTACATTGAATTTTTGGATTGCCACTGAGAAGGAAAGGCTTAAATCTAGGTCTGATTTTACATCTAAAATGATAATTAAGTCAATAACATCTGAGTTTGCTTCCTATAACTACTGTAACAAATTTCTTTAGGCAACACAAATTTATTATCTTACAATTCCAAAGGTCCCAAATGGGCCTTCCTGGGTACATCAAGGTGTCAGCAGGGCTGTGTTTCTTTCAGAGGCCCCAAAGAAGAATCCCTTTTCTTGCCTTTTCCAGCTAAAGGCCACCTGTAGTCTGTGTCTCATGGTCCCTCCTTCCATCTTCAAAACCAGCAGTGTAGCATCATCAATCTCTCTCTCTCTGACTCTGACCACCACCTTTGCCTGCATTTTCATCTTTAAAGGATTTGAGGATTACCCTGAGCCCACTCAGATAATTCATGAATAATCTCCCCTTCTGAAAATCTTTAATTTAAGAACATCTACAAAGTCCCTTTTCCTATGTAACCTAACATATTCATAGGTGCCAGGGATTAGGACATGAATATCTTTGGGAGGACATTTATTATGCCTACCAAAGCATATTAATCTGGAATTTATAGTCACTGACTTGGAAACAAAGCTTAAAGAGAGTTTATAATAAAATATGAAATTGCATTCTTTGTATAAAAGATGATGACAAAGCACTTTTAAATATCAGTTAACAAAGTTCTTAGTATATAATTCCAAGGAGCAAAATTGTTCAACTTGGCATCTAAGAAGTAGTTCACATTTGGGCTACACAATAATATAATAAACCAAAACATCTTTGATGAGGGTAGAAGTAAATGCTACTAAAATAAAATAAATATAAAATTTAAGGCCAAAAGACATGAAGTGGGGGGGAACGCATCTATGTTACCATTTAATGATTCACCAGCTTACATTTTAGGCTCTTCTGCCCACTATGGGAGTGGCTGTAGGTAAGCTACTGAAGAAATCTGTGCCTCAGTTTCTTGTATGTAAAATCAAGATTTCTGAAGTAATTTACCTACAGTTTCTCACATGTAAAATGGAGACTGTTGCAACATCACAGCTACATTTTAGGATTGTTGTGAGTATTAAAGATTATGCCCCTTAAAGACCTATCACAGGACTTTGTCCATAGCAGTTGTCACGTAAATGATAATGACTCTACCTCTACTATTTTTAGCTCTATTATTATTACACAAGGAATTCCACATTCGAGGATTTTTTTTCCTTGAAAAAATGTACACATGATTAAAATGTACAGTGTTTATATTCCTGAGTGGAATCCAGCTTTAAGAGAGTGCCTATAGAGCTGTAACTCCTTTCATGATAACAGTTTACAAAATTGCCTGATGAATTGCCCAATAAGAAATTAAAGAAATGGTCAAGTTTTGACAATTAAATTACACTGAGCTCCAAATGCCATAATCACAAAACTGAAAATAGATAACAAAGGAATGCTAATTCAGTCAAACAAACAAACAAACAACAAAACACTGACAGGAAGATTTACTGTCTACTGCCTATCACAGAGGACTTAAATAATACTCTGACTTGAGTTAGAGGTCAGTTTAATAAATAAAAAGCTATGTAAATATTACAATGTAAGTATAATTACTAACTTATTTTTCTAGTTCCTTTAGGTCATTAATTAGTTCCTGACACGAACTCCCCAAGTCAGCATTCAAAAGAAAAAGGTTGCTGATCATATACAAATTGCTTCAAACCTCAGTGAAGCTAGGTATACAGGGCACATTTTTTTTGAAAATTGCATACTACGTACTGAACACATAGTACATTCCCTACACAAATCTAAAACAAGGCTAATTATAAAATATATATATATTAGTCTATAAATTAGAAGAAAAATATTTATAGTTGTTTATAGGAAATACTCTTATTTTGGTTGTCAGAATATCTAAGTGCTGCATATGTGGACTAACAATGCAACAAAGTAAGCTTGTTTCTAGTAGAAACTCTATTAAAAGTCAAAGAATCAACAAAATAACAGGAATGACCTTTTGGTGTAGTAAGTGTGGCACATATAAAAATGTATATCTTTTGTAACAAAATCTGTAAAATATCCCACTACAAAGTTTATGCTTTCATTGACTAGTTATGTAAACTGAACTCCACCTATGGGCTTTCATATTTATAAACAAAATATAAGTATATTGAAATAACAATAATTTGTCCATTGTTTCTTATGAGGATATTGTTTTATGGTTTCCTGTCTTATTTTTATAAAAGTTGAGTGAACATCAGAAAACTTTTATTATTTTTATTTATTTATTTTAAATATAGTTGGTATATAATATTAGATTAGTTATGTTTGTTTCAGATGCACAATTTTATTGCCTTTTACATTTAAAATGGCAAGTAGAGATTAGAGACACATGTGACAGTGTCAGCCATCTACCCTTGTTAAAGCTCCAGAGAGCCAGTGTTTCCAAAGGCCATCCTGATTTCATCTGAGGAAGAATCAGAGAAAGTTAATATGCCTACGGCTTGGATCCTAGAACACTGGGGTTTTAACATCTTTGTGGAATTGGATCTTGAGGGATTTACAACGGGAGCCTTTAGCTGTCTACAACTTTTTGGTTTTTGAAGTTGGGAAAACTATTAAAATAAGAAGAATGTAACACAGCAAGTGCCTTCATGTGAGGTCTTTGCAGCAAGATATGGTGTTAAATGAAGCTCACCAGTTTTTATTATGTAGTTTTGATAAATGTCCAAAAATCTTTTGGAAAATAAACAAGATGAAAGGAACAAAAGCTGAGTGATCATTTCATCAGGGGACCCTTGGTTTATTCTGTAGTTCAATTTAGGCAAGTCAATATCAGAAAACTCAAAATACTAAAGAATTCTTCCTCAAAACTCATTTTATCTCTCATCCAAGAGCATACCCTAATGTACATTTCATCATTTTTCTGAAGTTAGACTTCTCTTGTTTTCCCATCCAAGAGAAAACATTACTGAGCCCACTCTAGTCTATATAAGCTTTAATGTATTATTTAATACACAGATGAGTGTTCTGTGTACAACTTTGCTGAAAAATTGAGTTTATAAAAACTATTTTCCGAGCATCTATATTGTATTATGACCTATGCTAAGTTCTAAGAAGAAAACAATGAACCAAACAGATATAGTTCCCAGACACATGGAATTTACAATCTTCCTGTAGTAACAAACAATAAACAACTAATTTCTCATTTCAAATGTGATAAGCATTGTGAAGCAGAACTGGGCACCATGAGAGCTTTTAACAGATTTGACTTAGTGAGGCCTCAGAGACTGGATAGATGAGCTGATTTTGAAGGGTAATCAGAATTAATAGGACAAAGGGCTGGAAACTAGAAGTGAAAAACACAGGGCTATTTAAGCTGAGCCAACAGGCCCCAGCGTAGATTGAAGAGTTTAAAGTTTAGAAGTGAGAGAAAACTAGAATGGATACAGCCAAGAGTGAGGAGGGAATAGCATGAGGCAGAGGGAGCAATAGGCAGAAGCTAGATCATGATCATCCCAGGTTTAGAAGTCACAGCGAAGAATTTACTTTTACCCTAAAAACAATGAGAAGCCATTGAAAGGTGTTGAACAACACACTGATACAATAGACTTATGTTTTTAATAAATCATTTTGGCTGCAATGTGGAGAATGGATTAATAATTATTAATGAAGCATTTATTTTCTCAAATATTCATAAATTCCCCACACAATATAACAACTGCAATCAAAAGGGAAATGATTGCAAAAGGCTAACAAACAAATAAACACCAATAAACCTGAGTTCAGAAAGTGCAACTACGTGATTTGATTGAATGTCACAAAAAATGCCCAATTCAAATTACTATTTCTATCTTTACCAATAGAATACAAACTCCAAGACAATCTTCATCTTCTCTCTTTTATCCATTAAATTATCCCCAGCACCTAGGACTGTGGCTGGCAACACGTAAATCCTCAATAAATACTTACTAAATGCGTGAGTACACTAACACAAAAATTGTTTCCATTCTCTTTATGCCCGTGGGAATTACATTTGCCATTATCTCTTAATGATTTTCATAACTATTACAGTTCTATAGATTCTTTCTCTTCTTCCATTCCTTCAAATTTAAGGCAAAAGAAGGTAGTAGGGTTCAGTGACAAGATGAACATAATGCTAACTGGCGTGAAATAATAATGAAGTAATAGTCTGAAGAAATGATAAAATAGGGGAGTACAAGATACAGGGAATGAGTTAGCTTGGGGCATTAAATCATGCATCTAAAACAGGCTGGGTAGCTTTTACCCTGCTGTGGTCTGAGGGTTGTATCTCCCCAGAGTTCATATGTTGAAATCCCAACCCCCAAAGTGATAGTGTTGAGAGGTGGGGCCTTTGAGAAGTGATTAGGTGAGGAGGGTGAAATCCTCATGAGTGGGCTTCGTGCCCTTATAAGAGAGGCCCCAGAGAGCTCCCTCACCCTTTCAGTCTAGTGGGGTTACAGTGAAAAGTCAGAAATCTGGGAAGCTGGGTCTCACGAGACACTGATTGGGCCGGTGACAGGATTTTGTACTTCCCAACCTCCGGAACTATCAGAAATAAGCCACTCGGTTTGTATAAGCCACCAGTGTTTATAAGCCACTCAGTGTGTGATGCTTTTGTTGTAGCAGCCTGAGAGGGACTAAAACATCCCACCTTCAGACATTCATATTGAAAAGTCTGTGTTTAAGGTGATGAGCTGAGAGAGATGAAGCTCGATTACACATCCACTGCAGCAAAATAGCAAAGGCACCTCGTGGCTGCTGGCTCAGCAGCACCCTGGGCGGCGCAGAGGGAAACAGATACGCAACATCATTAGGCTGACGGTGGAGCAGCCCTGTGCTTCCCATGTTTCCCGGCAACGACTCCGAGCACCTTTTGTGTATTCAGTGTTTGTTCAATCGGCCAGGAGAGAGAGATTCTCAAGCATTGTGTTCGTGTATTATTATTTATTAATGATTGTATTATTTTTCCATACGAACTGTAAACCTATTTGTGCTGTACCCTGTATACTAAAAGACAAGCTAAGATGTTGTTTGTATCCTTTAATTTCCACTTCTGTGCCCCAACCCACCTCAGGCAATTCCCTCCTTCCCCCATATACACACATGGTAAATGTTTTAGTGATCGTTACTTATTTAAACTTAATAATAACTCTGAGTGATGAACTTACCATTACTTTCTGAATTCTAACAATTCTTCCTGGCTTCATTTTTCCAGTTGCTCCAATAATTCTTTTACAAAATATATCTCAGGCACGAACATTCGGAACCCTTATATAACTAAACTGTCTTTATTTTAGTCCCATTTTGAATAGTAGTTTTTCTTTTTATCGAATTCTAGGGTATGATGTGTCTTGGGAGCTGGTCTCTGAGGACAGACACTGCTCAAAGTTTCAGAGATCGCCAGCCAGGGGGTCCTACCTGACATCTCAGACATACACCCTCACACAGACCGTATCCACTCAAGGTGGGTGCGCTCTGCCTCATTGTCTCTCTGTCCATAAAGGGGTGTGTGTGTGTGTGTGTGTGTGTGTGTGTGTGTGTGTGTGTGTGTGTGTGTGTGTTGACGGTGTGTATAATGTAAATCAGGGTTCTTTTTAAAAATTATTTATGGACATCCAGTTGCTCCAGTACCATTTATTGAAAAGGCTATATCTTTCCTCTGTTACACATTTATTTCTTTTGCATTTTTGTCAACATTCAGTTGGGAGTACATTTGTGGGCCTATTTTCCAAATTATCTCTTCTGCTCCATGGACCTATAGACTATCTTTCCACCAATATCACACAGTCAGGACTCTGACACAAATCTTAGATTTTTTTGTCATAGATCCACAGGTCCCTGAGACTCTACTAAAATTTTTTCAGTCTATTTGCTCTTTTTTTTTTTTTTTCTCACATTGGGTAATTTTTATTGTTCTATCTTCAAGTTCACTAATCTCTTTGTCTTTCTCACCATTTTGCTATTGAGCCAATTCATTTTCTTATATTTTGGTTACTATATTTTTAAGATCTAAAATTTCCAAATTTCCATGTGGTTCGTCTTTATATCTTCTATTTCTTTTTGAAACTTTTCTATCTCTCTGCTGAGAATTTTTTTTAGAATGTTAGTAACTACTCATTCAAGCATTTTCATGATGGCTGCTTTATATTTTTCAGATAATCGTAACGTCTGTCTACTTGGTGTTGGCATATATTGTCTTTTTTCTTTCAGTCTGACATCTTTCTCATTCTTGGTATAATGGGTGATTTTTTTAACTGAAACATGGATATTTGGATATTATGATATGAAACACTTTATCTTGTGTAAATCTTCTGCTTTAGTTGACTTTGGTGGAGGTAGATGTCCAGGTTCCCCATTCAACCTTCATTTATACCCAAGGTGGGTGCTGCTTGTCACTGTTGAGCAGAGTTTGGGTTCCATAACCCCAGCAGGACAACATTGGTGACTCTCCAGCTGGGAGGGATATTGTTATTGTTATTGTTGTTACTATTATTGCTCCCCACCTAGCCCTTACTTGACACTGTTTTCTGTATCTCAGGGCATTTGTGAAGGTTACATTAGAAAATCCTGAGTGACCAGAAAGACCTCAAAGTTCAAGGAGGGGAAAAAAATCTCCTTCCACCCATGGTCTTTTGAATAGCTCCATGCTTGACTCTGACATGCACCATAAAATGATCTGGAAATCGAATTATAGTGAACTCACTGCACTGCCAGGCAAGCACTGTCCTGAGGCAGGTCTTAAAATATGCTAATAGGAATGTAAAAACACTAAATTTATTTTATATCCATAAGACTCATACTGGAATATTCATCTTCAGCTGTGGATTCCTATCTTAATGTTTAATTTAATGAAACCAAAGGCATCTGAATAAAATGTTGCGACATTTATAATAAACAACTGCTTGTCAAGACAATTTATTATTGGTACACTATTTGCCTGGGGATGTAATTCTATGCAGTTTAGATGCAAACATCCAGAACTATCTTTCATATCTGTAAGAACTAACTCTCTTTGCTCCTCTCCTGAGATGACTTCCTGGGCCCTTTGTTCCCAGAGCAGCTGTGAAAATTTGTAAGCAGCTGATACCCTCTTACTGATAAGTCTTCAACTGCAGGCTTAACTTTTTAAAGACCCAGCAAGTCTGGTAGATAACTAAGGAAAACCAAAGTACCTCAGGAAGTCTCTTCACTTCTCAGTGGACACAGAGTTCCAGAAGAGGGATCAAGCTATGCTTAACTATCGCTCAGAACTAACTGTTGGGAACATTTATCCCATCAACACTTCTTTCTCGGGTCACCCACTTGCAACCTTAACTTATTTAAGGTGCAGTTAACTAAATTTCCTCTTACAAAAGCTGATGAAGATAGAGCTCAGTCTGGTCACCACTAGAATGTAATTTAGATATAGCCTTTTAGGCAGCAGGTCCCATCTTTATGCCATGGAAAGAGGATACGTCCTTCCCCACTCACTTCTTACACACAAGGTGAGTAGTCTGTGGGCCATGGGCCTAGGCCCAACCAGATCCATGCCCCCACTTTTGGACTATTCTCTGTGTAACTAAAACCTCACTATGTTCTCCCTGAATGGTCCAGACTTCTTTCAAAAGTTGATTCTGGCTATCGGCTGGCACCTTGGCTAAGGTTATCAGTCCAAACACCTCCATATGGCATCTCCATATGGTCTCTTCATCTCTTCACAGCATGTTGATTATGTTCAAAGAATAAGCTGTATTAGTTTTTATAGCCCAGCTTGGAAGTCCAATAATGTGACATCTGCCTTAGTCACAGGCATGCCCAAATTCATGAAAGGTTAACATAGATAATCCTCTCCCCTTGCCCCAACCTTTCAATGGGGGAAATGCCTATAACATATTATAAAAAAGTGCACGTGGAATAGGAGAACTTCTTGTAACTGTTTTGGGAATATGTAATCTGCCACACATAGTATTAAAAGAAAACTAAATGCTTATGCCTTCAAAATTCAAGGTGCAATGTTGTCTTCTATCTTAAGAATCTGTATTTAATATATAAACTTTAATATATAAACTTTTTCTGGTTTTAATGCTAAAGACAGGATGTAGGGCTCCTCTACCAAATACCCTTAGTTTATAAACAAATAGAGTAGGACAGAAAGAGTTTAAGTAACTTGTCTACATTCCAATAGACTTTTAATCAATTCATAGCCTTTTAACTTCCAGTAGCGTTCTCTCCCCATTATATATCCTGTTACTTTAAAATGCCATCATCTCTCATCCATCATGGTATCTGTAATAATGCCCAAGTCATCAACAGTACTTCCACTCTTTCTGAGGAGCTTTAAAAATACAAGTGATGACTTCCTTCTTTTTTAAAAAAAACTAATTTTATACAGCCCCATGTGAAAGTTGCAGGAACTTTTAAATACTGCAATAAGCATGCAGTTCAAGCGGACCCTCAGGTGTGTTAGCTGACATCTCCACTTATAGTAACAGTGGCATGCAATGCAAAAACATAATTACTCCAAATTTGTTTTTAGACATTTATTGACCTTAAGAGTTCAGAGTTTATAATGTTCCTCTCATCCAAAACTAATCACTGACATTTCATAACTTGAATGCTGACAAATTTCCACTCAGTCGCTGTCAGAGGTTGAATAATTATATTTAACACACTTTCTTCTGGAATGTTTCATATATTTTGGAGAGCAGTGTTGAAGTCTAATTTTAAAGGTGTTCATTTGTCAACAGAATATTTTTTAAAGTCTAATTTCTGAAAATAGTGATATATGAATATTGAATGCAGATAAAATATATTAACATGTAATACTGCCTTTGATCTTTAGAAAGCAACATGCTGCTTCTCAGAGCTGTGCATTTAATGTGCCTGAGGTCAGACCATGGTCTACAAGTATTTTTATCCAAAAATTGACAAAAATAAATAAAAATCTAATACCTGACCATAATAACTGCATATATATATTGCTGTTTACCCATAAACATTGGACTATTAACCTATTTTTAGAAAATTTTATCAAAAATATTTTATTTATATGATTACATTAAAATAAAACAAAGTGGCAAAAAATATCAGCCAACACCATTATATAACACAGTTAATGTAATTAAACATTAGTCATCCAAGGTACTTAGCAGTCAGTTCCACATCAGAATAATTTTTTGACTCTAAACCAAATTTTAAAAAATCATTTACTTCATGGAGAACCATCTTATCTGTATCTGTGAACTATTCATAAAAACTGATATAAGCCACAAAGATAGGCTTAAAATATTTTAAAATGAAGAAATTATACAGTGAGTTAATTTCTCTGAATGAAAGTAAAAGCCAATTGCCAATGTTAAAATAATATATCTACAATAATATGGAGATTAAAATCACAACATAAAATTTATAAGTAATATGACAAAATATTATTATTCTTATAAAAAGGTTAATGAAAGACCCTCAGACCCTCCTATTTGTTATGAAAAAATAAGCTAGCTGAAGAAGTAGGTGAAGAAATAACAAAAATAAATGGATAATAAACAGTTGAACTAATGTTCAACACACTAATAATCATTTACATGTATTACATATAAATTATTACAATATATTACATTGATTACATGTAAATGAAATCAATGTAATCCAATTAACACTTAAAATTAGCAATGATAAAAAACAACAAGAGCATCCAATTCTTGCAATGGTGTATAAAAGAATGGCACTCAAACCACACCTGATGAGAGTCTAAATTGATACATTTTATGAAAAACAATCCACTTATTAATTGCTTGAAAAGCATCCAAAACCTTTGATCAGGTAATTCTACTTTTGAAAATATGTTTTATGGAAGTAAATTAAAAACAAAACAAACAAAAAAACTTATGCCACCAACATTTATTATTGCATTGTTTTTAACTAGTAAAACATTGGACTTCAAGTAAATATTCAACTTTAGGAAATAATTCAATTCAATCCTGGTATACTTATATGAACAGTAAAGGTTTTACAGAGATATTTTTAATAGTGTGAGCAACTGCATATGAAATAATGTTAGTAAGAAGGGGTACACAAATATTCATTGTATTCTCAACTATACGAATATACATCAAAGAAACCTGGAACACAATTTTCCAAAAACTTGAGAGTAATTCTGTATTCACAGAAGAATTATGAGAGATTTAATTTCTTTTTGCTTCCTATGTTTTCAAATCAAATCTGTGTCACTTACTATTAGAAAAGGGAACAAGGAGAGAAAATATTTGGAACATGTAAGAGGGAAAAAATTAAAAAGAAGCATCAGCTTCTGGCAAGCATTAGTACAACAGTAGGTAAATATAATTTCAAAATTTTGGTTGAAAAATTCTACTCATTCTCTTTCCTTTAAGGATTCATAACTAATTTCCTCTTAAAAAGCTATACAAGGATTTTTTTATTCCAAAAATCAGAGTCATTCTTTTTAAGACACTCTGATAATTATACACCTACTCATTTCCATTTCATCCTTGCCTACCGGGAAAGGCAAGGTTGAGTGTCATTGTAAGAAAAATAATCATGTTACTCTATTTTCTCAATACAGTCATCAATCTGCCTTGCCCATTGCTATTTCCATTTACCCTCATCTTTTTAAACATGTTTTGAGATAGATTTGCTGCAGCAGATGCTGCCATACTTTTAAAAACACTTATAATATAGAATATGTGAAAACAATTTAAAAGAATTGGCATAATGAGAAAAGTTGAATAGTTAATTCAGGACAAAAGTTTGCAAGTTACTGAAGTTTTAAAAGTAAAACTAAATTTAATCAATGCTTTCTTATCTTATATTTTGGACTCTAAATAGATCCTACATATTTTTAAGCATAGAGGTTATGAGGGCGTCCAGTAAGGGAAGCCAAGAAAAT
Organism: Miniopterus schreibersii; assembly: GCF_964146895.1. Taxonomy (NCBI): domain Eukaryota; kingdom Metazoa; phylum Chordata; class Mammalia; order Chiroptera; family Miniopteridae; genus Miniopterus; species Miniopterus schreibersii. The sequence continues at coordinate 59,760,629 of NC_138106.1, read as the reverse complement.
CATCTTCTCTGCAAGAAAAAATGAGCTAATTGCATGCATAGAGGCTTTGTCTTGGATTATCTGTTGAAGTGCTTCTAATTATATCATTTGTCTGTGGGTACAATTCCTCCGTAGTGGCTTTTTCTTGTCAGTAAAGAAATTCTGTTGTTTTGTGCCAATCCTTGAACAAGTCTTTTCTCTCTGGTGTAAAAATCTTTCTACCAAGTAAGTGAGTGAGCCACTGAAATATAGAACAGGGTGCCTATATTTCACCACATTCCCTGGTCATGCAATGTGTCTGATGTTTTCTGTATAAGGTGATGACTTATGGATGTCAACACCTGTTTCCACCAATTGTCTCTAGGAAATGATTCTACGAAATTTTCTTCAGACTACGTTAGCATTGTCTGTAACCAAAATGCACCAACCTTTTTCTAACATAATGTGATCACTTCTACATTACAGCACATTTTGAATAATTTTGCATATTCTGTGCTACAAATATTGTAATATCATTTCCTTGTCTTCATAGAGTAAAACTATAAATTTCTTTTTTTAAATGCTTTTAAAAAATTTTCCCAAAATGGAATTAAATGTTTGTCTGTATTGCTCTCAACAAATGACAATGTTTTAGGAACTTACAGATTTCCCCCTATAAATACTCCAATGCTTTGATTGAAATACAAATTCCTGAAAATGTCTATGCAGCCTAAAAGATTAACACCATTCTTGTCAAAATTAAATCTTGAAAGGGAAAAAGAGAAAAGGCTAGATAGTAGATAGGACTTAGAGTGCTGATGACCACCCACATCGAGCATAAAAACGTTAGTGCTTTATTAGTGATTGTTTAGCTAAATGTAATTGTTTTTCAAAAATGAACCTTGGTCAGATTACTCTGTTGTTATATAAATTGACTTAGGTTACTAACATCTAGAGCTTGTAGCTTAAGAAAAAATATTTATGTGAACTTCCCATTTTACCTTTTAATGACTTATAGATAAATTAAGATAATTTCAAACACACTTGACATATATTCATTCTCCTTGTGCAAAATTATTAAGACATTGTGAGATTTTTTTTAAATGTTCATCGTTATCTTAAATTCAAGGCTCCTTCTCAGAGGTACCCACCATTATCAATTGAATTTGTATCCTTCCTTCTCCTTTTTCAGGATTTGTATATATAAATATTTTCCATATACAAAACCACTCTAGAGGTAGGGGGTGGGGGAGTAGAAGGGGCCTAATATATGGTGATGGAAGATGGTTTAACTTTGAATAGTGGGCACACAGTCCAATATACAGATCTTGTATCATAGAAATGAATGCTTGAAACTTATATGATTCTATTAATCAATGTCACCCCAATAAATTTAATTTAAAATTTTTTTAAAGAATTATAAGTTCCAAAGTATATATTTTAAGAAGTATTTTCCCATTATTTTCTTGCATATATTTAATCTAGTAAGTTTTTAGGTAAATCTAATTTCAATTTGACTATTATTTCCTAGTAAACAATCTCTTCTAGTCTCCTTCTCTGGAAGATTTTAGGGTTTTGTCTTTGTCTTTGGTGTTCTACATTTTATTAGAATGGGTGGTGCTCTGACAGCTTTATCTATATCCTGCTCAATGCTTGCAGGGGGAAAGGGATATGTGCATTTTTTTCTGAAGACGCAACTTTTTCCAATTCTAAGAAATTTTGACTAATTGTTTAATATTATTTATTACCTCTCCCCCCACACATTCACTTCTGAATCTTCTAATAAATGAAGTTTGAAACATGGAATTACTTCACCTTTCGTACTTTTCATCTCTTTCTTGTGTTCTGAGTTCTCTAAGATTCTTCATTTCAATTTTATTTTTTTTAGTGCATAAGTTCACTCATCAGCTTTCAGAACCATTCACACCCTACTTAGTTTGTCAATTTTGCTATTATGTGATTAGCCAATTTTTTTATCATCCACATACTGCAACTGATTAATTTTGGGGTAGCAATATCCTCCTGCAACTCTATGCTAAAATATACTGTAATAAGAAATATTTTTCTCCTATTATAACAACTCTGTTTTTGAGGGGTTTAAGTTCTTCTGTTGTCTCTCCTGATGATGAATCTCCCCGAATCCTTAGTGAATTTTTATTGTGTGTTCTTTTTTAAAGGGGAGGTTCTCTGTTACAATGTTTGCTGTAGCACTTTGTTGTTTTTCTTTGCTGTATTAAAATCCTGCTTTTGCCCTAGTAATGAATTTAATGCTAATTGGCAGGACAGAAAGAGAGAAAGATAAGCTAATCGAAAGATAAGCTGTATTCTGTGATTCGCATGCTGCCACCTTGCTTTCTGTAGAACTTGGTTGCACTTTTTGGCTTTAAGAAGGAAATGATCAGATAAAAAAGAATGTTCTCTCTGCCTGGAAGACATAAATAATTTCTCAGAAAACTTTGGGTAGAAAATTATAATCACCAAATTCTAGTAAAAATGGCAGTTCAAAGAACTCCTACTGTAAAAGAAAAAATCATCGTGGGGATGTTTCACTTCAGAATGTTTTTATTTCAAGAGGTTGTTTTCTTTAAGTCACTCTATGAAAATAAGATTGGTAGGAAAGATGTAATCCATGACATTTAGAACCTTAGCTCGTAGCAAAGTCGTAAGTAGAAAAGCAATTTCAACAGGAATTATTCTAAAATTACATGAAGTTTAACTTTGCAAGAGATACTGGCTCACATAACTTAACCTCTGTGAACTCCCAGTGACTAATTTAGAAACTGAGACTAATCATAGTAACCCACACATCATCCGGGTTTTCTGGAGACAAAATGGTAGGTATATCTGATTTTACTTTTTATAAACTCTAAAATATTTTTAAAAATCATTTGCCACATATGCAGGGCCTCACTATGTAACAGACTACCATGTTATTATTTATTAAGTTAATTCATAAGCTACCAAATGAATTTTGTGATTAGTTTTTGCCTTTGTGTATAATCATGTCTTTCTATCCATCCCATCCCTATTTTGCAGAGATATAAGTAGTTAAATAAAGTTCCCCTGATTCCTTAATATTCCAATCCAAAGGCTCAGTGATAAATCATGTGTCATCGTCGTGCTTGAATATAAGAATTTCTTGGATTGCTGGTTACATGAATAATAATTTCTAGATTCTGGAGGGACCCAGACAAATGTGTTTTTAATAAGTACCCAAAGTAAAATCTGTTATCAGGAATATTTGGAAAACACTGAATTAAAATAATGAGCCATAATGGTTTCTAACAAGAATCACAAATTCATCCAGTGCTAATGACAAAAGGTAAAAAAATGATAATCCAGTATTAAACTGCCCAAAATTTGTCTAGTCACACGTAAGATCTTAAAGTGCTTAGGAGAAATCACTTTTAGGGATCTTGTAGTCTGTGTTGCTTTTACACTATCCCAGGTAGATGAGACTAAATCCTATATCTTAAGACTTCCAAGTATGAAACATTTTCTTCCCTTTGGATAAACAATTCTAATATTTGTTTTCAAGTTTCCAAAAGCTCCTTCTTACATCTGGCTTAAATATTTAATGCATATGGCTTCATTGTTAATACATTAACATTACCACTGGAACGCAAAGAATTTTTTCTTATTTGATTTTTTAATATGTTTTTATTAATTTTTAGAAAGACAAGAAGGCGAAGGGATAGAGTGAAAAGCATTAATGAGAGAGAAACATCATCCATCTGCTGCCTCCTGCAGGGAGACTACCAGGGATCTAGCCTGCAGCCTGGGCATGTTCCCTGACCTGTGACTGAGAATTGAACTGTCACCTCTTGGTTCCTGGGTCCATGCTCAACCACTGAGCCCAGCTGGGCAAAAAAATTTTTCTTAAATCTTAACTAAACTCACACAATGTCCCCCAAATTACAAACTACTCTTCACCATCCAGAAATTCATTTCTTGCTTAGAGGGCCCAAAAGTTCAAAGAAAAGAAAAGATAAAAACTTGTAACTTGCATCCACCTAAGCATCTCTGTGGAATGTGCTGTCAGTAATACAGGGTGGGGCAAAAGTAGGTTTACAGTTGTTAATATAGAAAATAATAAAAAACAATACAAGAATAAACTCTGTTTCCCATACTCACAATTGTAAACCTACTTTTCCCCTACCCAGTACGTGCATGGAAGCAAGAAGGGTATGTTTTCCAGACAAATAATTAGCATAAATGTATCATGCTAAGTCTTTTCAGAAAACAGAAGAGCCAAGAAATTCTGGCAGCTGTTTCAGGGATGTTTTCATTTACAATTTCATGGACTGTGCACTGTGCCAAAAAATGTCAGTGGAAGGTACTCATTCATCTGCATGATTGTCTTAAAGTCCTGCAGCAGTGATCACTAATAAATATGCAGAACATTTTTAAGGCTCAACAGTTTTCAGACAGTCTAGTGACAAACAGCCTTGACTGCATTTGCTCTCAAGGCCCTATTTAGAGGGATAGAGCTGCTGACATGGTGCCAGTCTCGCTGGCACAGGAGAAGTGCCTTGGTTGTGTTCTTGTCTGCTAAAAACCCTACGCAGTCATATTCTGCTCCTTTTTCAATAACAGCCTCTTCAATGGCTTGGCTTGAACCAGCAATTCTAAGAATGCCTGTCTACATCCTAGGCTGATGAAAAGAAGTAGACTGATTTGACATTAAGACTGTGGAATGGGAGGTAACATCAAAATTTAAAACACTCATGAGTATGCACACATGAAATTTCATTATGTGATTTTTGGTTACTGTACTTTCGGTCTGCAGTTTAGTTAGAGATCATTTATACAGTTAAATTCACCATGCACACACCAAAACTACCATGATGTGATCAGTATTGCTTATTTATTTTTAAAACTGCTTTGTATTATAACATACAATGAAAAGTGCAAAAAGTACAAATATACAGCTCAGTGAATTATCACCAAGCCAATTCCTGTGTAACTATCACTAGGTCAACAAAGGACACTGCTAACTCTGCAGAAGCCCCCTTCAAGCCCACTCCCAACCACTGTCCTTTCCATCTCCTCAAAGGAAACCACTCTTCCAGCTTTGTACTGTAGCTTAGCTTTGACTATTTTGTAAAATTTTGCATCAATGAAATTACACAGTAGATACATTTTTGTATCTGACTCTCCCCAGTATTGTAACTGTGGGATTTATCCCTTTCGTTGGATGTCAAGGTAGTTCCTTCATTTCCATTCCTGCAGAGTATTTCATTGTATGACTCTAACACCCTTATTTATCCAGACTGCTGCTTGGTGGACATTTATATTTCTTTCTCCAACTTAGAATTATTGTGAAAAATGAGGCTATGAATATTCATTTACATGTTTCTTTGTGCACACATACACATTTTTCTGCAGGATACTGCCGGATCATAAAGTATGCAAAAGATCAGCTTTAAGAGATACTGCTAAGTGCTCTTCCCAAGTAGTTGTACCAATTTACGCTCCTAGAAGCAGTGCAGGAGGACTCCTATTTGTCCATATTCTCAGGACACCCTTTTTTAATTGTAGCCATTCAGATGAATATACAGTGACACAGAGCTTGCTTTTCCCGCATCACCATTGAGGTTGCGTTCCTTCTAAGATGTTTATTAAGTCATTCGAACATTTTCTTTTGTGAACTTGCGGTTCAAATCTTTTGCCTGCTTTTATATTGAGTCGTCATTTTCTTATTGATTTGTAGGTGTTTTTTAAAATTCTACCTATGTATTGTTTGTTAGATATATATATTTAAAATATTTTATTCCACTCTGTGGCTTACCTTTTCATTCTCTTAATGGTATCTTTTAAGATGCTTTTAATATTAATATAGTCCAGTATATTAACTTTTCTTTAGTGGTGACTGAGTCTTTGTCTCATACAAGATATATATTTTCCTACACCAGGGTCATGAATTACTCTCCTATATTAATTTCTAGAAACTTCATTGATTTGCCTTTCAATTTATGTATCATGATGTGAGGTGGGTCATTTCACTTTTTTTTTCACCATAATGAAATTCATTTGAACCATCACCATCTATTGAAAAGATGGTTCTTCCTTCATTGCATTGTGCACTGCCTCTTTCTCTTAAATCGAATGTCTTTCCAAATATAATTCCAATTCAGGACTCTCAATTTTCTTTTACGTGTCCGTCTGCTTATACTTGTGCCAAATCCACACTTTTTTTTATTAGTATAGCTTTATAATACATCTTAATTTCTGGTAGAGCAATTTTTGCCACTAGTTTTCATCAAGAGTGCTTGGCTTATATTAGCAATCTGTATTCCATTTAACTTATCTAATTGATCAGTTTGTCATTTTCAAAGAAAACCTGTTGAAATTTTCATTGGGATAGTATTAGATCTACAAGCCATTGGTGTAGAATAGACAACTTTAAAATACTGAGACTAAACATATAAAAACATCATCCATTTCCCTGCTTGCTTATTTCTTTAATTTCTCCCAATAGTTTTGATGGTAGAGCTCTGTAGTTTTCTATGTAACGGTATTGCCCTTTTTTTTTTATTCCTATGTATGTGATATTTTTAAGATGCTAATGTAAGTGGTAACTATTTTACTGTCTTGTTTTCTACATATATGCTACTTGTATATATGAATACATTAATGTTTTTCTATTATGTTATATAATGTTACTCTAGCAAGTTTGTTATATGCATTTATGAATTCTTGTAATTTATTTTATAAATTTTCTTAATAAATAAAAATATAATTTGCAAATAATGAAGGTTTTATTTCTTCTTTTCCAGTATATATTTTATTTATTTTTACATTATTTGCCTTATTCCACTGACAAGGATCTTCACTATAATAACAAACATCATTGTGGTCTTACCATTCTAAAAGGGAAAACATTCAAAATTTTAACATTAAGCTGATGTTTGCTCTAGGATTTTAAATATATATATCTTATATTGTTGTCTGTGTCTATGAGGCATCACCTTTTCACCCAGCTTTGCAACCTGCCTCCACTCTGACAGCTGTCAGTCTGTTCTCTATCTATGGGTCTGTTTCTATTTCGTTTGTTACTTTATTTCATTCATTGGATTCCACATATGAGTGAAATCATATGGTACTTGCCTTTCAACAGCAGATGATTACCAGAGGGAAAGGAGGGGAGGTAGAAGGGGGTGGAGGGAGATAAATGGTGGTGGAAGGAGACTTGACTTGGGATGGTGAACACACAATACAACATATAGATGATGTATTCTAGAATTGTACACCTGAAACCTATATATTTTTATTAGCCAGTATCACCCTAGTAAATGCAATAAAAACAAATAAATAAAAAATATATATTATAAGTAAATGTTCTTTATCAAATGCGGGGTTTTTTAAAGAATTTAGTGAGATGATTATTAAATTATTTAAAATTTTATGAGTTTAGTAAATTACATTGGTTCCTTTTCCACTAATGTATTTTAACAGCTTTAATGAGATACAATGTGCATAAAACTCATCTATTTAAAGTGTACAGTTCAATGGTCTTTAATATATTTATGGAATTGTGCAATCATTACCATAATATAGTTTAAAAAAATTTTTTTATCACCCTAAAGAGAAATTTCATACCATTAGCATTAATTCTCACCCTCATTTACCCAGCCACAGACAACCACTAATCTACTTTCTATTTCTATAGAGTTTCCTATTCGGATATTTCACATGAAGTGGAATCATGCAATATGTGGTCTTTTATGACTATCTTCTTTCACTTAGCATCTTGTTTTTAATGTTCACCCATGTTATGGTATGAATCAGTACTTTCTTCTTTTACTACTGAATAGCTGAATAGGACTATATTTTATGGAAATGCTACACTTTGTTTATATATTCATCAGTTGATTGGCATTTCATTTATCTTCACTTCTTGTCCAGGGACATCAGAAACTGATTCATGTCGGGAAGCCTAGCTGTTTAGGAATACTACTTAATGTCCATATATTATTATTCCAAGAAACTAAGCAATTTCCTCCTTGGACCTCTTAGTTTAAATATAATTGATTTTATTTCTATCATATTTTCTGAGTGTTCTGAGTTTTCTTTTTTTGTTCTTGTCTTTCCATTTTTTTTTGTTTTCTGTTGGACTGACCGAGTTTTCTTGGTCTTTCCTTTCCTCAACTCTTTTCCTATAACAAATCTGGAAATGCTATATTACATTTCTCTGTTTGTGTGAAGTGGTAGCAGTAAATATTTATGCCAGATACTCAATTTTTTCAATAAATTCTAGAATATTTTTATCTTCCTCCCAACCCTGATAACATTCTAAGTATATTTAACCTACAAAAATACATCTTATTTCAGTTGAATTGAATTTACTCTCTTTTATAAAACATTGAGAAATTATTACTTTCTCTATTTCACTTCAGACTATGCCTCTTTCCTACAGAAGTCAAGGACTTCATATATGAATATGCTTTTTTTGCTTTTCACATATGGATAATATTCCTAAATTTAAAAAAACAAACTACTGGCAGGAAACTGTCACCTCCATTTATAGGCTCCTTAGAGTATATATCTGTCATGAAACCCAAACAAAATGAATCTTCAAAGTTGAGCAGAATTTCTACTATTATCAAAATCTGAGCACAGGGAAACTCTGAGAGAAATATTTCAGTGAGTATTTGAAAGCATGCAATAATAATAGCTAATGTTTACATAGGACTTTATTTGGCCAGAACTGTTTTACCATTCTAAGGAATGTACATATTTAATACAATGTTCACACCCTATGGGGTAGGTACAATTATTATATTGTTACTCTTATCTTTCAAATGAGGAAACAAATATAGGAAGTTAAGTAAATTGCCCAAGGTCACCTAGTTTGTAAGTGTCATAGCTGAAATTTGAACCTACTCGACATCTCCAAAATCCATATACTTAAACTCTTATCTGGCATATTACTGAAAAATAATTCATAAAAATCAGTACCCACCTGTGACTTTTATCAATCATTAGTTGCACACGTTTGAAATAGGAATGTATGAATATTAATATTAGTATTTTTCATAATGGCTTGTAATAGCTAATGGAAACAGAAAGCCAACCTCAGTGAGTGGAAGCCAGTCTTTGAGAAGTATTTTAATTTTAAAGCCCAGGTATAGGGCCTTTGCACTACTTTTAGAAATCTCTTTGTTTAGACCTTTAAACATTATATTACCTAAAAATACAACCTTTGTAATCAAGAAGCCATAAAAATAAATGCCCTACATTTGGCAAGTCTAACTGTAACAAATAGTAATAATAATGAAAATCTAGGTCTATGTCTACCTAGTACTTGCTCGCATATCACAGACACAACCCTCCTACCTGACTACTTGAATATTCTCAGTCATAGGTAAAGATCCCCTCTAAAAGGACATAACCCCTATTTCCAGTCAAGCTCTCACATGCACCACATTAATGAAATGGGTCTTGTGTTATAATTTGGCCAAGCAAGTGCAGTGCGAAGTAGGAGATCCAAGTACTCAAGTAATCCGGACTCCAGTTAATTTTGTCAACCTCACTCTTGCCATGCAATAACGTGAAATTCAGCTCAGACCCAGCCACCAATTTCGAAAGCTCAAACTCCATCATCTCCTGATCTCCCCCAACTCTCTGTTACCTGGGGTCCATTCAGCTCTCTGATGGTGATCAGTTTAACAGTTTCAGGTCCACCGAGGCCCAGGGAGATCAAAAAATGTCAAAGAAGACAGGAATTCTGAGAAAGCACACAATCATCCCTGAATAAAAGAACAGTAAATGAGCAAGGGGAGAATGCTTAGTTGTATGGAGCTATTTTCATCTGAGAGGTTGTTAACTACATCTGCATATATATCTTTCTATTCTTCAGCCTTCCAAATTAAAACAACATCATTTCCAGCCAGTGTGCTTAAAGAAAAACTAGTGTAACAATTATAAAATAATTTACAGAAATATATATTGTTCTAAAACATTCAGTGAGACTTATTTCCTCTCTTGCAGAATAATAGGTCTCTACTTATTACACACAATAGGTATTTCAGATGCATTTTGTTGCCTATCTGACACAATTTTGAATATTCATATTGCCCAAAAGCCATTTATTAGAGATTTCATAAAATGCTTTTTAATCTTCTACACAACGGCATAAATCCCAAGTCTTTTCCATGAATTCACTTAAAGTTGTGTTCAAATAGAGTAATTATCCTTAAGTGCACACGCTTAAACTATGTATAAAATATTTATTTATTAAAGCTGGTAGGGTCTGATTGCCTTTATTTTGATGGTGAATTATGAATTCTATACATTTAAGAGGAAATGTACTTTCAAGCCCCAAAGCTAGAAATCTTTTAAAACATATTGGAAAGGAAGTCTTATTTCCCTGGTCTATTGCACTATACAGTATTTTGTAAAATAAATACTCCAAAGTGGTTTGATTTCATAATGATAATTGCCTAAAAACGGCCCCAAGGTTAGGTCTACATTGCAGATTTTGTCTCGTGGCCAATTATTATGGTTCTGTTAATGCTCTAAAACACTGTCTATTGTGGAAATGCCAACTGCTCCGTAGTCCATATGAATAAAATATTACAAATTAAAGTATGCAGTTGATGTGCATCTTCTCCTAAGAAATTCAGTGATTGCTATTTGCCAATATATTTTCAAAAAACATATGAGCAACAAGAATTAGTGTGAGTGCTTAGCCACTACAATTGAAAATACTGTTGAATTCTTTATAATACAATCTTTTATTATTTTGTATTTGGTGATTAGTTCATTCTGAGTTACATCCAAAGTAAGACAGCCTTCCCTAACGCAGTGTTGAAACATACACTATTATTATTTATTATGGGCTTGAATACGCTTACCTAATCTATGATTCTTTGGTAGACATTCTAGAGTACAATTTAAAAAGGGAGTAGAGCCCGGCCGGGCATGGCTCAGAAGTTGAGCGTTGGCCTAGGATCCAGGCGATCAGGGTTCCATTCCTGGGCAGGGCACATGCCAAGGTTGTGGGCTCGATCCCCAGTTGGGGGTGTGCAGGAGGCAGCCAATCAATGACTCTCTCATCATTGATGTTTCTCTCTCTCTCCCTCTCCTTTCCTCTCTCTGAAGTCAATAAAGATATATTTTTTTAAAAAGAAAGAAAAATAAAAAGGGAGTAGAATTTGAAATAGAGATGTTTCATCCAATGAGAAAAAGTGGGAATGTCAAAAGCACCATATTAGCCCTAAACTGTTTGGGTCAGTGGTTAGAACATCGGCCTGCAGACTGAAGGGTCCTGGATTCTATTCCGGCCATGGGCACGTTCTTTGGTTGCAGATTCATCCTTGGCTCTGGTTGGGGCGAGTGCCGGAGGCAACCAGTCAACCTGTCTCTCTCATATCAATGTTTCTCTCTCTCTCTCCCTCCCTCTCTCTCTAAAAAGCAACGGGAAAAAAATCCTCAAGTGAGTATTAAAAAAGAAAAGCACCAAAACAGAAGCCAATTCACCCACTTCAAATTCTGACCAGCGATAAGAGCATGTTCTACCACCTGCCCCCACAGTCCCTTCCACAGAGTCCAGGACAAAAGAAATAGGAAAACTGATTGTTTTCTACATAACTGAAGCTCACCTCTTCTTCTGCTACCTCTATTTTCTCTGTTCCAAGGGTGACAAGATCCAACCATGTATGTGTATAGAAAGCATAAAGCCTTAAAAGTCTGGGGAATAATTTCTATAAAGCAGAATTACATGCGCTACAAACAATCACTCGCCTAAAGAAACAGCATGAACCTGCCCCTTGAACCCTCCCCTGGAAACAGTCTTCCTGTATAGAAGTGCTTGCAATCGGGCCGCCGTTTCTTCTTCTCCAAAAGGATGTCAGTCAAGAAGGAGACAGCATCAGATATATTCTAGTTACTGTAAAAGTTTTTTAAAATGCATGCTCTTTACCAGTGAAAAATCATATCTGGACAGATAAAGAAGACATACAAGAGTTAGTAGTAAATAATTAGTCTAGTATGTATTAGGACACGCTAGAATGTTTTCAAACTATACTTGCTACGGGAATTTAGGAAGGAATAGGAGAGATTGGTCTCTGCCATTGAAGGAAGTGTAAGAGTTGGACTGACTGGTGGAGAAGCAAGAAGATATTCCATGTGGAAGGGTGAGCATTTGGAAAACAGTACAAAATGGGATTGAGCATGTAGGAGAGAGGTTAATCAATATGACTGAAGTGGACAGCTTCAGCAATAAAATGTTTATGACAATATATACTTAATGGCGGGTGTTAAATGTTACATGACAATATGTAGGGACAAATAAATCACCAAAGGATTGAAGCAGGAAAATTACAAACTGCAGGCTTTGTCTTAGAAGATTAATCAGGAAAAAGGGGTAAAGGAGAATATCAAGAAACTAACAATTGACCCTTTAAATGTGTAAAACATACTGAAAGAGGACAGGCTCTTTTCTGGGTTGTCTGAGTTAGACTCCCAGCAACTCCACTTCTTAGCTGTGTGACGCAGGACAAACTTCTGAAACTTCTGTGCTGTAGTTTTCTTATTAAAATTTGACATAAAATACCCTGTTCATTGGGTTACTATGAAAATTAAATGGATTAATACAGGTTAATAGCTTGGAGTGGTACTGACATATCATTGGTACTCAAGAAAATATCAGTTATTATTATTATATTATTATTATATTATTATTTACATGTGCATATTGCATAATCACACACATGTTTTTAAATTAATTCTCTCATGTTGTAAAAATTTTCTTGAGGGTAGAGGATCATGAATTTTTAAAAACTATATCCTTAGCATCTTTCAAGGTGCTAGTCATAGACTAGACATGCAACACATATTCCCTGAAGAAAAAAATCAATATGGAAAGGGAGAGATGGGCTATGATTAGGTATTGATTATTAATGTATTAGGAGAAAAGTTCATGAGGGAAACAAGATTGCCTCAACTCTATCTCTGCTGCCCCAGAACTTAGAGAAATTCAATGAGCCCACAATGTGTCCTGAGGGAATATATGAAAAATTCCTGAAATTATGCACAAGAGCAAACTGACAGCTTAATCAGGTTAGTTCTCCCCACACAGACGTAGAATCACATAGGAGATTTATGAGGAGCCAGAAAAGCTGAAGAGATGAACTGGGAAGGGGGCCCTTCAAAGTGAATAGTCTCAAGTCTTCTCAAACATACAAAAGCACAGACACAGAGATTTGTACATAAGGAGATGAATAATGGAGCCAGTTACTTAGAGAAGAGAAGTTTCATATTCTTCACAAAGGTTAGAGGGTATGTGTGTGTGACTTAGGTTATTTCATTACTACTGTGAACACACAGCATATAGCTATGGATGCATCTAGATTAACAAGCCACCAGCTGGTCCTATGAATTTGGGAAGCAGATCTCTTGAGTCAAAACAACAAGGACATAAGGATCAGGGGGACTAGTGCCTGCCTTTAAAATACTCCTTACACTTATGATCTCACTGTTCAAACCTCCATTTGCTGGAACAAGGTGAAAGCAATTCAAAACATAAGGAGCTTGGAAGCATGGCTGAGCTAGAGGGTCAGCGTGATGTGCCATGGCTTAAATTTAGTAGATATTATTTTCTTTGATCCAACTTAATATAGCTTATGTTCAGAGTTCTTGCAAGATGTGGTGTGTGGGAACAGAAGAATGGCAAATGTCTCAGTATAAGAGAACTCTTTAATAAATCACAAACTAAAATAGGACCTCTGTGGGACTATGTTGGAAAGATATGTCTGAGTGAGCAATCTAATCATTCTACAGATGCTACAAATTATGACTTCACAGGCACTGTATTTTCTATTGGTTCCCTAAAGAGGAAAGAGAGGCTTTGTGGTGGGCAGGCTGAGAAAAGTTGAACATAATTATATAAATACTCCAATGTCATTTCCTCAATGAGACTTTTTCGAAATTAGTGAACATTTGGTCCTGTCCAAAACGTCCACACTTGCGCTGGCTGGGTGGCTCAGTTGGCTGGAGGGTCCTCCCATACACTGAAAGATTATGGGGTCCATTCCCCATCAGGGCATATACCTAGGTTGCAGGGCCCTGGTCAGAGTGCATGCAGCAGACAGCCAATCAATATTTCTCTCTCACATCAATGTTTCTCTATCCCCCCACCCCTTACCTTTTCCCTAAAAATCAATCAAAATGTTCTCAGGTGAAGATTTAAAAAGAAAAAGTTCACACTTGGAAAATGTCCCTGGTTCAAACAGCTCATAATCTTTATTTACACTTTTGGTTTTTAAGATAATACATTAAAATACTATCATGTTTTATTGGTACTATAATTGTGGACAAGACAAAATATTAAGGACCTTTTGGCATGGACCCAATGTTTCTGTAGACATTTTGGACAGGACCAAATGTCCTGTAAGGCTTTCTTAAATTCTCCCATAGAAAATAGGTGCACAACATTCACTCTATCACAGAACTTGTCTGTGGATAAGTTTATAATTTTTTACTTGTTTATTTTCTTTTTCATGAAACAGAAGATAGTAACTGTTTTGAGAGGCAATACACCATAATAATTAAGAATACAGATTTGAGGACTAGAATTTTAGTCTTTGGCACACTACTTAAGCTCTCTATCTCTCAGTTTCCTCACTTGTAAAATAGAGTTAACCATAGGCTAAACACATTTTAAAATACATAATAAAAATATATCTGGTAGGATTAAGCACTATATAAATATTAGCCTTTATTACTAATGTCCACCACTTTCTTGAATGCCTAGAACAGCAAGTGAATGGATAAATATTCAAACACACTTATACACATACATATTCTGTACACCTTACTTCCTACTGAAATGTGGAATATTCATAATCAAATGTTCCTTTTAAATAAGTAAAACTGTTCAAAATACACACATGTAACATGAAGTACTTTCAGGAAACCCAGCACTGCATTTGGCACCATGGAGATGCTTGCTTCAGCCCAATTCAATGCTTCCCAGCCTGTGGTCCTCAGAGTTACTGCAAAGTATTTTCAAGTCCATAGTATACGAAGTATAGTTAATTGACTAAATAAATCTGTCTTGTATTTATTTGGCTATTTTTCAAATATATGTAGTTGGAATTAATAAAGCACAAATGCATTTAAAACTACTGAGTTCAATGAAATTATTATTGTTTTATGGTTTATTGTTTATAGTTCCTACATTGTTTTATAGTTCCTCAACAACTAATTCAAAATATAAAACTCGAATCTTGTGGGATTCTGAAAATGTTGACATTTAAAAAGGAATGTTATACTTGGAAAGGTTGAGAGTCACCAGTCTAGGTCATGCTGAATCACTAAAATGTTATCTTGGACTCCCAGAGCTCTCAGGCAAGCAGCAAGGGGCACTTGAGTCAAGGATATACAAAGACTAGAGTGACCTGCTAAGCCTGTTCTGAGAATCATTGCCTGAGTTTGTTTGCATTTGTGAATTCTGTTTCTGTATAAAGGTCAGGGCTTTGGTCAGATATAGCTTACACAGTTGTGGACAAAGTCTTCATTCTCTTTTAATGTAGATAAATTAAGATTAAGAGAAGGCAGTTGGCCACAAAACTGATAGTTTCAAAATTTCAGTGTCTTTCTAAATATTTACCTTCATTATGAGGCTCTTTGAATAGGTCCTGAAATATTAGTGACTTGATCCACTAATTGTCCACGATCACTTCAGCCACATTCCAAAATCTATGCAACAAGTATAGATGCCTGTACCTTGCAGTAGACACTGGAGGTGAAATGGGAAACATCACACAGCCATTGTAAGACTCATATCCAGAGGAAAGCTCTGATGTCCTACTATATTCCAGTTCTCTGGAAATTTATAAATAAAGACTACTATTGTCAGGAAGACATCAGTTTTGTGTTATCCTTTTTTTAAATCTGTGAGTATGATAATAAAAGATAATGCATCAGCCCTTCAGTTATCTGCACCATTGTCAGTGGTGGAGATATAGCACAGGTAGAACCAACTTGATGGGTTCATGAAATCTCATTTTGCTTTTCTCCTTCTAAAAATACAAGAAGGCCACAGTTCTAAATTGCCCTTGCTCTTAGGTCAGGACTATATTAGCCTGTCTGGTGGAATGTGAATGCCATTGATAAGTGTAACTTCTAGTCAGAAGAAGTTAAGTGTGGGTATATGTCCTCAACCCACTCTCTTCTAAAACCACTTAAGACCTGCTGCTAAATTAACATGAATAAGAAAGAAAACATTTCCATATTAAGCTACTGTTATTTCACGCTCTAATTTGTTATACAGCATATCCCCGCCTAAACTAACATACACAGTGTGTTCTAAACAAGTTGGTCTTCCAAATAAACTGAAGATTAGTCATTAAACAAAAGTGCATTGGCTTTGGAGTTCAACAGACCTGCTTTTAAATACCAAGTTTATATCTTATGATTGAGATCTTTGGAAGTCAAATGACTTCTGAGTCTTAGTATGTTTCCTCTATAAATTGTATAGAATATCACATGCTATGCCAGATTATTATGCAAATTACTTTAGGTAACGAAATACATGAAATAATATGTAATGTGTGTGTGTGTTTATGCTCCTCTGGGTACATAAAACAACTCAGCAAATGCTAATTTCTTCTCTCTTGTATTATTTCCAATAAGTATAATTTGACTAGAAATTAGTTAGAAGCTTAAAATAATACTTTCAAGGATAAAAGCAACTTGAAAAGCACCAAATTAAGCCCTGTATTTTATGGATGGACAAACTGAGATAGAAGTAAATAGCATTGCCTACAGTGATGTGCTCTTTTTTCCATCACACTCTGTTGTTGAATTAGATAAAACTTAAATAGTGTTAGGAAATTTAATAAATTATTGTTCTTTATATTAGATACCATAGCATCAAAGTGTGGACTTTAAGGAATTATTCACCTGTAAGTTTCATATTAGAAAAGCTCCTTAGTCTTGCCCAGTCATACTGAAATTAGAGGTACAGAAGCGTCCGGCAGTGTCGAGGATGGTGAAAACAAAGGAGTGTTCTTTCTTCCATGTAAGGCCAACTGGCTCATGTGTAAATGACTATACAACTGTGACTCCATTAGTGAATACTTGCAAGTTAATTTCTGCAAGTAATATAGCACAGAACAAAAGCCTCAGTGCTCACCAAGGCAGACTTAGGTCTCAACTCCAGTTCAACCACCTCCCAATTCTAGGGCTCCAGGCAGTTTCACCACTTGTTGGCTTTAGGACCCTAACTTTCAGTTTTCTCCTCCATGAAATCAGGATGAGAATACTTACTACATAGAATATTTCTGTGTATTAAGAGAATTAATGTTTCTAAAATCATTTAGTACAGTGTCTGACAACTAGTAAGCACCCACTAATGATAATTATCACGATGTGCAGAAAATTCATGCCTCTCAGAGTAATTATACAATGGAGGTATCTGGGTATAAATATTCATAGTCACACATATAAAATATGTTACATCTGCTAACTATTTTATTTTTGTACCTCTATGGAAATGCTGTTGCAATTGAGTTATCACAAAGAATTTCAAAGTTGCAAAATATGAATGAGATATTGTGTAATATAAACTTGAAGATAAAATTTTATAGACTAAATTTTCAAAAATACTTAGAAAGTTAATGTAGCCTCTTAAAGCAACACATTAAATAACATTTTTTTATCTGACTTAAGTACAATATAACCAAATTTCCCATTTTATCAGTTACCTAAAATTATCATGATAACATCAATTATACATGCCATAGATGCTCCTAATATGGGATAGAGAGAGTAAGGAGTATGGAGTCAAAGACATACTCAGACTCTTGCTTTCTATATAAAGTAATTAGTTAGCTTGCTTTTTGCTCGCTTTCATTTTTCCTGTGAAATTGAAGTGACTAATGTTGAGCTGTCCATCATTCAGGGCAATAGAACACTACTAACTTCTTGGAGAATAAATTAATAAATTAAAGACTGAAGCAATCAGCCCTGAACTGTTTCACTTGCCCTCCAGAAAATGATCTTTGCTTGTGCTTCCAGGATCTTTTGAATCATCAGCACCATTCAAAACATTTCTTATGATTTCACCATGGATGTCATTCCTTATTTCTATTGTTTCCCACACTGCCCTTTCCAGGCCTGAACGATATGACAAACGTGACTGTATAATTTTGAATTGGGATCTGGAATAACTCTAAGCCCTGTAACAGGTGTGAGTTTTAAGATTTTTTTTGCCTACTGAGCTATTGCCTTCTCAACTCCAACCTTCTGCATTCCTTCCATGGGAATCGGACACTGTCTCAAGCTTTGATTTACACTCCCATTTTTTGACTAGGATTGGAGCAGGCTCCTCAATTTCAACAATCACAACAGGGCTCTAAAACAATCCCAATTCCCCTAGGAGTTGAACCCTGTGTATCTTCTGCCAACAACTGGCTAAAATTCTGCTTCAACTCAGAATGACTGGCACTCTCCTGAAACCACACAATTCTGCCCACCTGTCTCAGAGTAGCACCATGGCAGAGAAACAGACCTGAATCTCGGGATATCAGTTCAGGCCCATATGGAGAACAAATTTGCTACATCAACTTGGATCCTGAATCAGATTCCTGCCACCATCCTTACAGGCAAACCCTCCAGTTGAGAAGATTCCCCTACACCTGGCACTGCCAGTTCCTAACTTATTTCTCGCTTCCTGCAGGCTGAATAGTTTAGGACTCATTGTGTCACTCATGTCACATGACCTGCCCTACTAAGTGTATTACAATAAATACCTTCAGCACCCTAACGCTCTCCTCTTTTTCTCTGACATCTTTCATTAATACAATGTCAATGAGAAGCACCCTCAGATGTGCCCAGTATTATTCTAGGGTACTTTGGGCTCATTTCTAATGCCTCACCAACAAAATAATACAGGATTCTCTACAGTTATAATGCTGAGTTACAACAATAAAATTTGTATAGTTTACGCTGTATATAGTCTGTTTGTGATACACTGTATTAGCTTTCTCAGGCTGCCATAACAAAATACACAGATTGGGTCACTTAAGCAACATAAATGTACAGTTGACCCTTGAACAACACAGAGGTTAGGGGGCGCTGACCCTCTCTACAGTTAAAAAGCTGTGAATAAATTTCTACTCCCTTAAAACTTAAGTTGGCCCTCAATATCTGCCAGGAATTTGTTCCAGAACCCCTAGCAGATACCAAAATTGGCCAACACTCAACTCCCTTATATAAAATAGTGTAGATCGATGCATACAGTTGGTCCTCACCTGTGGCCTCCCAACCACAGATCGAAAAATAATACAGGTATTTATTGAAAAAAGTGCTCATATAATTGGACCTGCGCAGTTCAAACCTGTGTTGTTCAAGGGTCAATTGCGTTTTCTCACAGTTCTTTAGGCTAGAAGTCCAAGATCAAGGTGTCAGTAGGTTTGGTTTCTCCTGAGGCCTCTCTCCCTAGCTTGCAGATGGCCACCTTCTTGCTGTATTTTTATTGCCTTTTCTCTGTGCACACCCTTCCCTGATGTCTCTTTGTGTGCAAATTATCTCTTATAAGGAAGGCACTTGCCTATCTTGGATGATAAGTGTTAATGTTTAGAAAGGATGTCAAATTTGAAGGAAAAAAAGGAGGGCGTGCCAAGAAATTGATTCTTTCTTTCTTTCTTTCTTTCTTTCTTTTTTCTTTCTCTATTTCAGGATCAATTTTGTCCTCACAAGTCTTACACCTAATTGTCAGGATTTTTTTTCTACTCTATATTAAGTAGAAATCTTCATGGTTGATTATAAGCAGTGAGCCAGTGGCACATCCATTGCGAGAATGCCATGAGAATTCTCTTGGTGAGAATATCACATGTATGTACACGGCAGGTCACATCAGCTATCTCCAATCAAAGAGGGTTTGAGAAAATGCTCTTGTTTTAAATACAAAACTTTCCTTTCCATTCTCTTCCCCACTTCCAAAGTCCAAGAAAAGAATACAATTTCAATTCTTGTTTTAAAAAAAACACAAAAACTTCTCTTTATAAGGATACTAATCAGATTGGATTAGGGTCCACCCTAATGGTTTTATTTTAAATTCATTGCTTTGTTAAAGGCCCTATCTCCAAATAGTCACATTCTGAGGTATTGAGTGTTAGGGCTTCAGTGTATGAATGGGGGAGGTCAGCCCATAACACCCGTGAAATAATACCATCTTCACAAGGTCTCCTTAGCACACTGCCTAGAATAGTGAGTCACACACAGTAAACCTTTGTTAGACTTTATTACATGGTTAAAAAACTCTTTCTTATTTTAAATCTTGACATCACTGGGAATCTGTGAGATAATACTGATGGGCAAAATAAATAAATTTTATATCATATTAAATCTAATTTCCTGAAATAGGTTGAACAGTATTATAAATAGTTACTGTACCTTAATAAGCCTGAAGTTTCTAAATCATCTTTAACTGATGCTTCGGAAAGGAATATCTTGGTTATCTCTGCATCAGCATGCTTTCTTTATACTGCAATCAGTTATATTTCCTTAGATTTTTTAATAAACATTTCTAATCGCCAGCCTGGAACATGGACAACTAAGATGGCTCCTGGAAGTAGTGTGTTCACTAACATCCACTACTGGTATAAAATTTGACAAGATCTGAGAAAACACTCACTTTTTACTGAAAATAAGCAGGAAATGGTCAATATTCAAAAATGAATTCTATGAAGAGACACATTTTTATTCCATGGTTTTGAAGGATTGCTCTTTTTCCCCACTGGCCATGCTATTTTAAAATGCCCAAGGTTCTCGTCCCTGGATTGAATCATTTCCATTAGATAGGACGTTGGCTAGCCTTGGATGTGGTAGAAGTTTAGAAGCCGCATAGTGGGAAGGCTCCTGTGATGCAGCTGGCCCTGCTCAGCTGCCTGTCGCCGCTGCTGGACAGGCTGCCATGTGCCCGCCTGGCACACAGCCCTCTGGGAACAATAAATGGGGGGAGGGATACCTCCTTGCTGGTTTTTCTCTCAAACCATGTCCCTAGAGCTCCCAGCTCCTGCCTCTCTGGCCTCCATTGCTCCTCTTGTTTCAGCTCTCTGCTGGGCTCAGCTTCTCTTCTTTTTCCCATCCTTATGCTGCGATGAACGTTTTCATAACAGAATTTTGCACCCTCATGGGAGTATAACCGTAGAACAAATGCCTTGAGCTGAATTTCTGAGGACTGTTCAATACTTATTTAATGAGTAAAGAAGCAAAGGTGAATCACTAAGAAAACCCTTTGCTTTCTCTTCACTGGGGAAAGAGCACAGGTTTCTATCCTACTCTAAGTTATGTTAAGAGCACTGGGGCTGTGGAAGAGGCTAGAAGCAGAGGGGAGTCCAGAGAGAAAGAAAGAAGGAACAGAGAAAAGAGGGAGAGAGAGAGCTGGAATTGTGTCGGGCAAATGAGAGGAACAGCTGGGAGGGAGGAAAAGATTTAAACTCTGCCCAAGCACAATGACATTCACCTCCAAAATGAAAATTGTCTGCTGATTGTAGCTGAAAACCCACAATGCTTTTTTAAAAAATCTTATTTCTATATCATAGTTTTCTCAGGCTGACATAATTACCTTTTGAGGTTTCATCAGCCTTCAGCAAAATTACAGCTTCTCAATTTCAAAAATGTATTTCCAGAAGGGATATATATATATATTTTTTTAACACATAACAGTTGGTTAGCTGTTAACAATTAACTTTTTTACCTGAAGAATGATAGAATTATCCCATGTATGTTACATTCCCATTGCTGGGTGTCCTATTACTGATTTTTTTAAATCAGACTTTATTTAATAATAAGCTAGTTATGTGAAATTCTTTATTCATAATTCTAGCACCTTGCCAAATCTACCCAAGGTTTTCTTTCACAGAATAGCCATCTGTTTTTCTTACTAGATTTTGCCCTGCAGCAGGTGACAGTCATATGAGGATAGACACTGAAGAAAAGGAAAAAAGTATCAAAGTAGATATTCTGTGTCTTTCTCAAAGCTGGTTTATCTTTTTATTTCCTGTTCACATAAGGAACTGAAGATCTGTGGCTGACCATCTTGTGGGAAGTGCGGTCTAGCTGAGTGAAGTAGCAGGCTCCTTGGTCTCAATGACAATGGTGACAAGCACTCTGGCTTCAGAGGAACAGGAGGTCCTTAGATTATAGATTCAGAAGTTTAATTGTATCAGCTCAGTGGGGGAGATCAGGCCTTGGCAAAGGGAGAAAATGTCACCAAATTCTAAATAAGCTGCTTTATAAAGCTGATACCAATTGATTAAATTACCATGAGAAACATACTTTTGAATCAAAAAATAGTTTTCTCCAGAATGAAGGTTGTTTTTACAGAATAATTGTATATCAAAATGCCACTACGTGAGCATCACTCACAGCAAATGGGATTAACATGATGAAAACAATAGCACCTGCTCACAGAGCTAGCTTGTCAGGCAGATACTCAACCCTGCCTTTGCAGTGCGAGGCAGCCAAGGAAGAGGCTTGAACAAACAGATGGGCAGGACCATTTCCCAAAACTTCATATACAAAGCAGGCAGCAGGCAGAATTTGGCTCAGGTCTACCCTACAAGTCGTGGGCACAATTATATATGAGATTAATCACAACTTCCTGAGGTCAAGGTTAACCATTTTATGAGTGAAGAAACTGAGGCTCAGAGAAATTAATGACTTACTAGAAGTGACTTATATAAATAATGCTAATGAATTCTTCAAAGTAGGACTTCCTCTTCAAGTTCAATTCTAGGACAACAAAGTTGGGTAATCAAGGCGATTTCATTGAGGAAATAGTAAAGTCTTATTAGCTTTTCTTAACGCAAAATAATCCACTCTCCAAGTAATTTGTATCAGTTGAAATTATTATCATTTTCCCCAAAGAGAGAAACAGCAAACTTTTAAATCTCAAACTCTATTGATTTTCCAAATTCTATGAGTTCATACTAAGAACAGGGTTTGAACATTTACTCACAATATGATTCAGCTGCACAAAGAAAATAGCTTCTTAATTCTATTCTCACAATCTCTAACCGTGCTTGGTAGGAAGATTTTTTTCAACTGGCCAGTTTAAATATTTATTCCTCTTCTGGTTTCAACAATCTTTATTCAGTATTTTCAAAGTTAAACTCCCTATTAGGGCTTTTTAAATTGTGCCTCTTCATGTAACTTAGTATTTTAGATAAACGCTCAGTCTTTCAGACTTTACCCTGTACTCCTCTCAAGTGCAAGAGGGGTTGACCTTGACTTCATAAAAGTGGGTGAGGAACACATGAAAGATGGAGGAAAGATTCATTCCTGAGATCCACAAAGTGTCACCTGGATCTCCATGGTCTCCTGGGCAGAATATATGAAGTGGCCTGCTCCCCAGATTGGTGAGTTCTGATCGACAAATGGCTGCAACAGGCTTTGGGAGTAACATGCTGGCCCCATGGATAGAACCCATAGTACCACCATTCATACCCAGTCTCAAAGTCCTTACCTACGGTGGCCACGTTGTCTTGACCCCAGACCTCTGCTACCCACCAGCAACATCAACATCTCTTCATCACTTCTGAAGTGTGCAGGAAATTCTGGGATTCCAGAACGCGCTACAGACCATCTACCTCCTGCATTCCAGCAAGGGCATGCACAACCACCACATGGCATGTTGGAAGTATCTGAAGGCAGAGGATTGATTCCATTTAGTCTTTCCAGGGATGCATGACCAGCCTGATGGACTCAGGCCCCTCATACACATGTGAATATATCCAAAGTCAACTCCTTATTTTCAAATTTGGGCAGAAAACAAGAACCTTATTCCTGATACACTCACCCTCCTCTCTGTCCTTGCTCTGCCTTTCTTTCCCACCAATTACCAGGACTGCAAGCAACAGTCTCTCTCTCTCTTCTTCTTCTTCTTAAGGACCACTTGAAAATGGAAATGGAACTCTGAATCAAGTTTTATAGGCCTTTCATGTTATGCTTCATGAGGAGATTAAAGAATTCCTCTGTTTGAACAAAGTCTAGCTTCAAGTCTATTATCTGCTGTCAACTCCTATTTGTAGTATCAGAAGCTGAATATTAATTTCCCTTCCTCTTTGACTTTCCCTTTTAGCATTTTTAATCTCTCCCTGAGGTAGATATATTCCTCAAACTGCCTAAGAAATTAAATGTGGACACACCACACACACAATCACATACATATATACATATTAAAAATATACATTCTATCACACCTTCACCATTACAATATCTCGGACATTTTTATAATATTGACATATTTTATAATATTAAATTCCCATATTCCAAAAACATTTTTCATTATTTATGCTTTAAGTTGTGTGCTTCCTGATTACCCCAAGAAATAAATCTGTGAGACATTTTCAAATGGAAAGTACTGCAGAGAGAGAAATCCTTTCACAATTCATGGATTCTTTTAACAGCAATAATAGAGAACTGTGGATTTTCACTTTTTCAATAGATTGTATTCGGTTCCTAGTTTTCACTCCATAGACTTTTAAAAATAGATAAGGTAGGGGAGGAGGGCATGTCTAGAAACTGTTATGTAAGATTGCCAAGGTAGCATAATAAATTCATTTGGAATCCTTTCATTCCCAAAACCTAGATTAGAGTTCAAGCCACTGTATCGATACGTAGTACTTCTCTAAAACCTAAAAAGTCAACACCTCGGGACTGAGTGAAAAGAGGTCATTTTATCTCAACTTTCTAGGGTCAAGACTGAAATAATTTCCTCCTACTCATGACATCATTCTCACCTTCTCTTTATAATGAACTTTGCCATTCTGCCATTTGACTATTTTATATGCAGAAAGTATATTTTGTAAATTTAACTTTTCAAAGCTCTTTTCTGAAAGCATTTTAACCTATCCTCCTAACACTTTATTAAATGAATTAATCAAGTATAACCCCACATGTTTTAGGATATATCCAGTATGCCACCAAGAACAGAAATTAGAATTCAGTTTCCTAAGTTTTAGACCAGTTCACTGCCATTATTTCAAAATCATTTATTTTCTTACATCTCTTCTACAATTTTTTGGTTCGCCACATAAAGAATTACTGTAAAGAGATATTTAGTCTGCTCTCATCTTTCTCTTTCCAAGTCCAATTTCAAATGCTAATTTAGGGACTAGAACTGCCACCTTATAAGCTAAGCATTTTATAATTCTACTGTGAAGTTTTCTTTGGGGAGTCATGTGACTGTGTCTTATTCAAATCTGTTATGAGTCAGGTGGTAATGAGGGGCTTGCCCTAGTTACATTTCTAATTAAAGTTTGCTCTCTAGCTCCTTTCTTCTGACCCTTTGATCATTTTTGTGATATTTGAGACTTTCCAACATTCCTATTCATTAGATGAACTCAAGAGTCTCATAACTTTTTTAATATTGCTTCATAATTTGTCTGAATATGCTGACTAATCCCTGACTTTATTTTTCCTGTATTGCTCTTTTCCTGCTTGCTATAGGCATGCCTGTTAGACTGTCTACTAATTTCTATTCTAAACCTTATAATGGACTCTCATCTCATCTCATCTCATCTCATCATCTCATCTCATCTCATCTCATCTCATCTCATCTCATCTCATCTCATCTCATCTCATCTCATCTCATCTCATGCTTACTCCTGAGTTTGTATCTTGCACTGCATCCCTCACTCCATCCCATGTTTCTTTTCAGGGACAAGAACTTACTAGGTGAGGTAGAACCTGCCTTTCTCCCACTTTCTTAGAATTCTCTTGTACGTCCCATAGTAGCACATTTTTTCTGCCCTGTTGATTGCTTCAGACTAGCCAAGCAGACAACACTCTATTTTCTGCGTGAACAAAGAGTTAGCATTAACTAGAGTCACGTGGCTGCCTATATTCATTTTGTCTGTAAAGCAGAGAAGGAGCCTGTCTCCTCCACCACGAAACTATCACTGCCCAGCCCAGGGCCTGGTGTTGTGATGTCTACACGTGTTCATTACATGCTTCACAGAGTGATGCTATTCACATGCAAAACAGGCACCTAGAATTTTTTACAAGATGTAAGTCTTTTGATTTATATAGACATATATCTGTGTTACATTTCTCTTTTAATAAAACAAGATGTTTTTATGCAAAGCATTCTCAACATTCTCACTTATAAAATCTTTCCTACCTTTCTCTCACCGATATGATTTTATGAGCAGCAAGGAGGGTCTTCCTGCTTTTTCACATCTGCTTTCGGATTCAAACTCCCCTCAGTTTCTGTTTTCTCATCAACAAGTTGGTGAGTATGTAAAAAACACCCTCTTCCTCAGAGGATGGTTAGGAGGATTAGATGCAGCAATACATGCTAAGTGCTGCCCCAGAGTAGATTTATTAAAAAATTCCTACCAGGCCTTCCCAATGATCCATAAACATTAGCTGCCTCCTTTCTCCTTCTCTTTTTGTTCCAGCTACAAGAGGAAATGCCCTCTATTCAACAACTATCTCATCAAGGTAAAATGAGATTCTCCCTTTAAACAAAGCCCTTCTCTACCCTAAAAAGTAACCAAAGTTACAGCGTTGTGCTAAACACAAACAGCGGTTGTACAGGTGATGGGAGCTGAAGGCAATTCAATAAATCATGAAGGAACACAAAGGTCAATAAAGAAGAGTTTAATTGGAACCTGCAGTACCTCCATCTGCTCCTATATCTTTTACTGAGTCCCAATTATTATTGCATGAGGCAGATAAGCTTTAGACTAATCTGAAGAAAGTGAGCTGTGACATTAATTGTTACATTTGAACTCTTACCAGGTTAGAATTTGTGCAGCTACACCCATGCCATACAGTAGCTTTCAGGTCCTTGTTTTTCTAATTTCAGGAGATTATGCTATCTGGGGTGTTCTTATATGCTATTAAAAATAAATTTTGGACAGGATAAGACGTTCCCTGGGACTTTGTTACATGTGAGAGAAAAGAATACAGCTCTAGCATTCTAGTAGATAGCCAGATGCAATTCACATTTACTCTCCCAAGTGTAGGGCCAAACCAATCTACAGATAAATAATTACAGACCTGAAGATATTGTCTTTGCCGTGAAGAAGGGGAAAAAAGCTGTCGTTGGAAGGACTGATCTCTAGGGACAAAAGTAAATTTAGAGGAAGAACAAATGAGCCAACACTTAGAAAGTAAGAGGCCAGGCACAAAACTCTACCAGTGGGAACTATTATTCACATTTAGCAGATAAATAGGCTCATGGAGCTTAAGTTGAAGTCACACAGCTAGCAAGTGGATGAGCAGAGATTCAAACTCAACCAGGGTGAGGTTGGGGCTCTCAAACATGGTTCATTCTGTGACAGGCACCTCTCACAGACACCAGAGAGGTGTTATCAGACAGCTCCCTGAGTCAGAGGGAGAGGGCTGTCCCCAACCTCGATTCTTGTCTTCTCATATAAATGAATTTAAATGAGAAACTCTGATTGTGTTGTGATAAGCCAACTTATTAAAGCAATGAAAACATCCACATTTATTAAAGAAGCAAGATAAGAAAAATCTATACATCTGGCTTATGAAGCTCAGACAGGCTCTCAGCTAATCTGAAGGGCGAGTTGAGTGGGGGTCCGAGGAGTTATATAACCCCTGTCTATAGGTTTCAGAATTCTTCGGCTGAATATTTTGGTACAGATTAATTCCCAAGGTCCCTTTTTTACTTTGTTGTGGCCTCCCCAGAATTCATGAGAAGCACCCGGCAATTTTATCTTGCCAAGCCTTGAGACTGCTGGCTTTTCTGCTTAGGGAGGAAAACTGCCCTGTTTCCCTTTCCCCTTCCCCCCTCCTTCCCTGCATTTTCTTGTTAGGGAGGCTTTTAACCATTTGCTCTCAAGTGTCCTTGGCTGGGGAAGATAATAGCTTTTTATTTACTAACTGGCTGCAAATTGCCCACACTGTTTGGCCTTGCTTTAACTTTCCTGTCTCAGTTTCCATATTCCTCCTGCCCTGGAATTTTCCTAACTTCTTATTATCCTGTAACAATTTTACTGTTCCTTCCTGTTTTATGACCAACAGACTCAGAGGATGGTTGCTAGATCAAATTAATAAGGTATATGAAATGTTCTTTGAAAGCTGAAAGATGGAGAAGTCTGGTACGCATGTGGACACATCCTGATCCAGTTTCTCAAACAGTAAAATGCAATGTTATGAAAATAAAATTGGATGAAGTTCTAAGCACACATTAGAAAGTAAAAATACTATAATATTCTTAAATTCTGTTTATGCTTATTTATGGTACAGAAACAGAGAACCACATGTCTAAAGACCTTCTTTCCTTCCCTCTTACCTTTTCTTCTCACTGTCCCTCCCCTCTCCTTCTAGCACATATTCTCACATACATAAACTTGAGGAAAGCAAACTTCTTTTGGGCCAGAATCACTATCTTTCAGTAATTCACCAAAATGACTAACATAAAGGAAAAGAGGAGAGGCGCCCGCTATATGTTCTCTGGGCCTTTTAGAAAACATGGAGTTGTTCCTTTGGCCACATGCATACATGTGAATCTACATGAAAGGTGAAGGGCACTGCTCAAGAAGGAATGCCCCACAGATGTTCCCATGGCAAAACTGGAGGAGTCTGCAGTGTCCCCCAGCGTGCGGTGGGCATCCTTGTAAACAAACAGGTTAAGGGCAAGATTCTTGCCAAGAGAATTAATGTACATATTGAGCATATTACTTGCTCTAAGAGCCGAGATAGCTTCCTGACACGTGTGAAGGAAAATGATTAGAAAAGGCAGGAGGCCAAAGAGAAAGGTACCTGGGTTCCGCTGAAGCGCCGGCCTGCGCCTCCCAGAGAAGCGCTGTGAGAACCAGCGGAGAGGAGGCTGAACTGCGGGGCCCCGTTCCCTGTGAATTCACGACATGATAAATATTTTAAAAAGAAAAAAAAAAGAAAAAAAGACATTTGTATTGGAAAAATACAAATAAAAAACTTGAAGAGAGCAAAGTCATTAAATAAATTACAAAAAAATAAATAAAAAGAGAAAGTGAAGAGGAGTGTTTAAAGTCTCTGTGGAGGAACAAAACTGTCGTTCATATCTTGGGGCAGTGTTCTCAGAATTCTTTCAGTTACAGTAATATCATTACTTATTTGATTTCTAAGTTCCTTAAGGGCAGAGGTGAAATCTTAAAGTTCTTTATATTCCCATCATCTAGCACAGTAAATAATAGTAAATGTTTACTCTTAATAGAAAATACGAGTGCTCATACACACATACACACACACACATTAATAGTGAATTTATTCTCTATAAGAACTTTGCAGTACTCATCGTGAGATAACTGAGGCAACTATAGTGACTTTCAAAAGGCAGATTAAGAGTTCCCGGTTTTGAAAAAAGAAACTAGGAGAATTATAAATTCTAATTAAGAAACAATGGGTAGAAAAAATAAAAACAGAAAATTTTGGTGTCAACAAAGACAAGGGAAAAATGTTATTTCAGGAATAGATAGTGTCAAATTCTACAGTGAGGTCAAATAAGATATATAAGAAAAAGTGTCCAATATATTAAGCAACAAGAAGGACATTGGTACCCTTCTCAAAAACAGTAAATTAGTTCAATCTTCTAATATGGCTATAGTTACTTTTTTTTTAAAAAATGTCTAAAATATATAAATCATCTAATATCTTATTTAAGTGGAAAACCAAGTCACCATAATGAACGCATTCATCCATTCAACTAAAATAAATCAAGCACTCTCTAGTTCTCTGCTAGGCACTGGAGATAAAAAAGTAGACAAATATCATGGATTTTCAAGGCACCATTCGTCTAATTTACCATTCTTTTCAAACTTTGATGTGCATCATAGTCATTTTTTTTAAAATATATCTTTATTGATTTCAGAGAGAGGAAAGGAGAGGGAGAGAGAGAGATAGAAACATCAATAATGAGAGAGCCATTGATCGAGCTCGCAACCCGGGCATGTGCCCTGCCCGGGAATCGAACGCCGATTGCCTGGATTCCAGGTCGATGCTCAACCACTGAGCCACTCCCAGCTGGGCATCATAGTCATCTTGAGTAGCTTTTAGGAAACATAGATTCCCTTGGGTTTATTCCAAAACTGAGTAAATTTAAATCAACTGTTATAGAACTAAGGTATCTATATTTTTATAGGTTTTATCTATGTTCATAAATCTAAAGTGAGTGTCTTATTTGAACATATGCACCCTTATGTTCATAGCAGCACAATTTACAATAGCTAAGTTCTGGAAACAGCCCAAGCTCCCATCAGTAGATGAGTGGATAAAGAAGCTGTGGGACATTTACACCACGGAATACTATGCAGCTGTAAAGAAGAAGGATCTCATACCCTTTGGGACAGTATGGATGAGCCTGGAGAATATTATGCTAAGTGAAATAAGCCAGGCAGAGAAAGACAAACATCACATGATCTCATTTATATGTGGAATCTAAAGAATTTAATAAACTGATGAACGAAATAGATTCAATGACATGGAAGCATGGATCAGACTGACAAATCTCAGAGGGAAGGTGGGGGTGGGTGGGTGGGGAGAGATTAACCAAACAACTTATATGCATATATGCATAACCCAAGAACACAGACAATAGTGTGGTGAGGGCCTGGGGAGAGTGGTGGGGGCAGGGTGGAATGGGTCAATGGGGAGAAAAAGGGACATCTGTAATATTTTGAATAATAACAAAATAAAGTAATAAAATAAAAATAAAGTTAGTCTCTTGAAGACAGCATATGGTTAAACCTTGTGTGTGTGTTTTTATTTAATCAATTCAGCCACTCTGTCTTTTAATTGAAAAGTTTCATTCATTCATGCTCAAACTATCTATAGATAGGTAAGAATTTTTTGCCATTTTGTCACATTTTTTTCTGTATTGAAGCTATTTTGATCCCTCTTTACCTCTCTTGCTGTCTTCTTCTGTGTTTCTTTTTTTTTTTTTTTTGTAGTTACATACTTTTATTTCTTTCTCACTTTCTTTTGTATATCTTTTATAGGTATTTTTTGTGGTTGCTATAGTTCTTACATAAAGTATAACAATCTATTTTAAGGTAAAAACAACTTCCATTGCATACAAAAACTACATTTTTACTTCTCTCTCCAACTCTGTTATTTATGTCATAAATTACATGTTTATTGTATGTGCATAACATATTTTATAGCTAATTATTTTTTATATCTTTATCTTCCAACTTCTATACCAGAATTAAAAGTGATTTACACACCATCATTATAGTATTCTAGCATTCTATATTTGTCTATACATTTACCTTTACCAACAAGCCCCTTATATTTTTATATGTTCTTGTTTTGCTATTTAGTGGGGTTTTTCTGTGACTTGAAGGACATCCTTTAACAATGTTTTTTAAGTCAGGACTAATGCTGATGAACTTTCAGTTTTTGTTTGTCTAGGAAAGTATCCTTCATTTTTGAAAGATACTTTTGCTGGATATAGTATTCTTGGTTGGTAGTTTTTATTTTCTTTCATCACTTTAAATATGTTATCCAACTGCCTTCTGGCATGAAAGGTTTCTACTGAGAAATCTGCTAATAGCCTTATAGTAGTTACCTATAGTAGTATGTGACAAGTAGCTTATCTTTTGCTACTTTCAAAATTCGTTATCTTTTATTTTTGTCACTTTGAATATAAGATGTCTCACTATCGATTTCTTTGAGTTTATCCTAATTGGGTTCTACTGGGCTTCTTGAATCTGTGTGTCCATTTTCTTCCCCAGAGTTAAGAAATTCTATTACTTCTTCAAATAAGCTTTCTGTCCCTTTCTTTCTCTTCTCTTTCTGAGTCTCCCTTAATGCATACGTTGGTCCATTCAGTGGTGTCCCATATGTCCTTTGGGTTTTCATTGTTCAATTTTACTTTTTTATTTCTTTTTGTTCCCCTGACTGGATAATGTCAAATGACCTATCTTTGAGTTTGCTGATGCTTTCTTCTACTTTATAAGTCTGTTGAACTCCTCTAGTGAATTTTTCAGCTCAGTTATTGTATTCTTCAGTTCCAAAATTTGTTTGATTCTTTTTTATAATTTTGATTTCTTTGTTGACATTCTTATTTTGTTCATGTTTTTTTCCTTTATTTGGTTGGTTATTTTGTTTTGTTTTGTTGCTTATAGAGCATCTTTATGAAGATTGTTTTGAATCCTTGGTCAGGTAATTCATTTACTTCCATTTCATTAGAATTGTTTTCTGGAGGTGTATTTTGCTCTTTTGATTGGACCATGTTTCTCTATTTCATCATGTATTTCATAGCTTTGTGCTAATATTCACACATTTGAAAAACAGCCCTCTTCCTGTCTTCATATACTGGCTTTGTACTAGGAGAAAATCCTACCAGTCTGTCCAACTAAGATTCTGAGGACTTCAAAAACCTCTTGGGGAAGCAATTTCTCATGGCCTGTGCATGAAATTTCTGTTACAGAGTCTTGCTGATTTCCTCAGGAGTTTGTAATGTCTTACTCCCTTTGGTATCTCTCTGTGGCACTGCAATTCTCTGGCTCTGTAGCAGCAAGCTAAAGTCAGCAGGCATGAAAGTATGCTGGCCCCTACCCCAAGTCAGTCCCTTGGGCAGCCTTCTGAAAAGCCAGAATGGCAGAAACGTGCTGCACTTGTCCCCTTTCTTCCTGAGACAGAAGACTCATGTTGTGTGTTTTATCCCCATTAAACCAAGCCATCAGTGAACCCCAGGTATTCAAACTATGCTGGTTCTGGAACCTCTCCAAGTAAGGTGAGATTGATACCAGGCTTTGACCTATTCTCCAAAAAGCTGAAACATTAGTACACATGCTCCACTCTTCTCTTTCCTCCCAAAGTAAAAGTGATGAACCAGAGCAATCTCTCCTGGCACTGAGCTGTTGCTGGCTTGGGGGAGGGGCTGACATGGGTAAAGTGAAATTGCTCTTATCCATTTCACTGCAGTTGTTCTCAGCTTTGTGCTCACCTGTGTCTTAACTGGGTTCTGAAAATTTCATAAAGTATTTTTGTTTATATGTCATTGTTAAATCAGTGCTTCTATGAGAGAATGATAACATGGATCTCCTATTATGCCGGCTGATGTCTGCTAATATTTTGTTCTGCATATTCAAAAGTGAGGGTAAATTTCAGACATTTTAAAATATTAAAAGCCTCAGAAAATTTACCACTCAAATTCTCACAGTAAACCACTGCATTTTCATAAAAATATTTTTTAAAAAAAGGAAAGAATGGTTTGAAAGAAACCATGGTGAGTAAATAAGCTGCCAAATTTCAGAGTCAACTTGAACAATCACTGACTCTGAAAAACAAACCAAAAAATCATGTGATACAAAAACTAGATAAAAATAAAATAGTAGAAATAATACTATGTAAAATGGGAGAGAATAGTAGGAATTAAAGCTTCTTTAGCATGTGTATATTGTACTGGTAAAGGATAGGATTTTATTAAATTAGACTGCCAGTTTAGGTATGCATATTCTTATAATGATTTGAATATCTTTCTCAGGCCACAATCCCAATAAAAAAAAAAAAAACCTCTTGATTATTTTTCTGCCTATCCTTAGTTCAGGAGTATAAGAAAGTAATAAGCTACCAACTACTATTCTCTATCTACTGTAACAGGCAGATTTACTACCAGTAAAGATATTTTGATGATGATGATCTCCCTCTTCCAAGAACTCTGAGCGCCTCACTTAACCTTTACACCAGAAGTTAAATGTTTCCTTCTCATCTATCCAAATCTCTTTTTTTTAAGCATAATTCAAGATTTGATCTCTTTATTTCTAACTAAAGTAGCAGAGTATAATCAATGATGTGTATCATAATTACCTGGAGAATGCTTTACAAAAATATATGTATACTGGATTCTACATTCCCATTCCCAGATGTACTTATGCAATAGCACTGAGATGAATCCCAGCCAATCATATTTTTTTAAAAGCTTCTCTTTACCCAAGTTACTCTAATGCACAGTTCATGATCATCAATGAGATCTATTTTCATTTTCCAAGACACCGTGCAGCAAGATATCATTTATTACAATGCTCTATCATGTACTGAATCTACCCTGAAAAGTAACTTTCTATAGTAAAATCTCAATAGATGCTTTTTAACCTCTAAGGTGTACCTTTCAAAATTCCTTTTGTGTAAAAAAATAAATAAGAAATTAGCAATATATACTCATTATAGGATATGGTGGAAAAAGGAAAAATACAGTTCTTAATTCTTTTTTATTTTTTCACTTTTTATTCTAATTTTGATGTATTGTATATGTGTATACTTTTGCCTAACAAATTAAATCATGCTTTATATACCAGCTTGTTCTTGTCTTTCTTCATGTAATATTATATTGTGATCATTTTCCAATATCTTTATAAAAACCTTTCGGCACTTAATTCTTGTCTTATATTTCATTATATAGACATGCTATGATTTATCTACCCAGTCCACGTTGTTGAACATTTAATAGTTTTCCATTTTTAACTAAGATAAATAATAACTTGAAGTTCTTCAGCATTAATCTTTGTATTCTTCTCAAGAGATATTCTCAGGAATAGGATTAATGGGATAAGCATTTAAAAAACTCTTCATTCCATATATGTTGTATTATGTTTCTATTATTGATATAGATCTTCATTTCTTTATGAAGGCTTATACTACCTTAGAAACTCTACACTATTTTATAGATCATTATGAAATAGTGGTCTAAGGACAGAACATTTTAATCTTCATAGAGTAGAATGGGGTCCCAAGGAAGCCAGAGACATGAACTCTTTTCCCTTCATTACAACTTACTTTCTCTGTGGCCTATAGCAATTCAATAAACTATTTTGCTGAAAAACTGCCTCAAGGTTCTACAGAGTAAAAAAGAAGGAGAAAGTTATATTCGCATTCGTTTAGAGATTGGACTGGGTGCTATAAAATTCAAGCAGACAAAATGAGATAAAAAATGAAGAATTGAATTTAACACACAAGAGCAAACAGTGACTATATTGCTTTAGGAGTACAATTAAAAAGAATTACATTTAAACTATCTGTAGAAGTTCTGAAACTGAACCACCTTGTCTTTCATAAGCAGGCATTTTCTTTTCTGCATAAATGCCTACGATTTTTTTCTTAAAGTAAATGCCCTTCAGAAAGTTAGCATTGTCCCATAGTTATTTCTTATCTAATGTTTTGAAATATGTTTTTATTGATTTCAGA
Organism: Miniopterus schreibersii; assembly: GCF_964146895.1. Classification (NCBI taxonomy): domain Eukaryota; kingdom Metazoa; phylum Chordata; class Mammalia; order Chiroptera; family Miniopteridae; genus Miniopterus; species Miniopterus schreibersii. Next base: position 59,725,511 of record NC_138106.1, on the reverse strand, counting down.
GAGAAGAAGGGAGATGGAGAGAGAAACATCAGTGATGAGAGACTATCATCCTTCAGTTGCCTCCTGCACGCCCCCTACTGGGGATGGAGCCCACAACCTGAGCATGTGCCCTGACCAGGAAGCTAACCGTGACCTCCAGGTTCATGGGTGGACGCTTAGCCACTGAGCAACACTAGCAGGGCTCTTACCTAATTTTTATTTAAGATTATAGGTTATTTCCTTTTTCTTATTCCTGTCACAAATGTTCATATAAAATTAATAAAGGAAATGGTTTAATTGTTTTTAAAGTACCAATAATAGAAAGTCTCCTAAAGGGATGCTGATTCGGTGGAAGCAGAGAAGAGCCTATTTGAAATGAAAGATTTGTTGCAGTTTTAAATTTTGTTGAATCTTTTGGTAATTTATAAAAATCATTCATTGTATAAACATTTCTGAGCATTTTTTATGTGTCCAGCACTGTGTTAGAAAATAAATATTCAGAAAACAATAAGACAGATATCTCTCTTCCAAGAATTTTTAGCATATAGAGAGAAACATGTATACAAACAATTACAGTGCCATAAATAAGCACCACTGAAAAAGAGGAAACATTTAGGCTGGAGTAAATAATGATAAATTGAGCCTATAATCAGGTATAGAAAAGCTTCTCAGAGTAAGTAACTTTTGAACAAATGAGAAAAAGGTAAGTCTTTGGGGCAGTGTAAAGAAGAAATGCATTAAACACAGGAAGGATAGAATGTTACATTATCAGGGAAACACTTTGCAAAGAATATGGTCCTTTAACCACTATGCTGAACACCTAAAGCTAATACAAAATAATACTGAATGTAATCTGTAATTGAAAAATAAAATTTAATAAAAGGACACAGGATTATAGAACGTGGACTATACTACAGTATAAGTGGTTAGAGAAGTCTCACGTTATGTAAGAATTCTCCATTAATATTCATTCTCTATGTACCATCAGGTACCACTTCTTCTACTGCAATTCTAAGAGGTTACTAGAGATTGTTTCATTGAGCGCTTTTGTGCAAATGTTTTGCATAACTCTTCAAACTAAAACTGATTTTTAATGACATTTAACAGAAACATGAAAAAAAAAAATTCAACAGTTGTGCTACAACCAGCTGGGCAGCAAACCTTCAGGATTTGAGATGTTTGTGACCAAAGATAAATAACTGAGCAGAACTTCAAGAAGCTGACTGTACATAAGAGAGACAGCTTCTCCATAGCTCGGCCCCGCTGCTCGGAGCAGCATTTCCAGGGGAGCTGAGTGGAGTACAGAGAAGCCTAGAATCCTTCCCAGGTCTCAGTGAGTTTCTGATCAGGACTTTGATCTCCTCGGAGTGAAGCATGATGCAAATACAAAGTATTTATTACTAACTTTTCGCAGAAAAATTACTTCAGAATAATTTAATAGCTGAATCCTAAAATTTTAACGTGGGCAGGCAATGTTATTTTATGAGTAACAGCCTGCTAAATTTTAAAAAAACTAAAATGTTATGAGCAATTCACATTTTTTATACTTATGTGGTGTTTCTGTACAAATGCCTATGAAATATTAAGGTAGATAGTGGCTGGCAGCACTCCAAGGCTCCACAAAATACACAGCACATCTGCAGCCACCTTCACAGGCATCAGCAGAGGCTGCAATTCTGAGGCGTTTGAGTTCCTCTCCCCCCTCATGTCCACCTATTTTTTTTCTTTATCTTCTTCCACATTGAAAATCAAATTCAATGATTTTATATTTATTATTTTTTAAAATGATGTGTGTAAAGACATAATTTGCCCAGCCGGGTGTGGCTCAGGGGTTGAGCGTCGGCCTAGGATCCAGGAGATCACAGTTCGGTTCCTGGTCAGGGCACATGCCCGGGTTGGGGGCTCGATCCCCAGTTGGGGGCGTGCAGGAGACAGCCGATCAATGACTCTCTCATCATTGATGTTTCTATCTCTCTCTCTCCCCCTCCATTCCTCTCTCTGAAATCAATAAAGATATTTTTTTAAAAAAAATACGACATAATTTAAGCTGCATTGGGACATCTACAATGAGAGAATGCTGGAACTCCACATTCTTTTCCCTAACACTTTCTAGAATGAAGCATTAGTCAAGAAAAGGAGAATTTTATTATCTACTCAGCAGAAGCTAGAGAGACTGGCCTGCCAGATATAGAATCACAGAAAGCGCCGTGGAAGGTGAGGAGGGAGCTCCTTCCAGGAGGAATCCAGCTGTACTCTCCTAGCTCAGTTTTAGTCCTAGGTGGCAGTCGCAAGTTATTTGGAATTCTCTGAGGAAAAGATCTGACACTTAACAGTAATTAATCATATCCCATATTACATAATTTGGTACATTATTCTTCATAACAACTTAGGAAGTAGGAAATATTGCACCATTTTACATATGAGGACACTGAATAGCAGAGAAATTAAGTAAAACATGTTGCTAGTAACTAACAGATTTAATTTCTATAGAAAACTAAAATAACACTTTCCTTGTACGGGGCTACCTCACATGAGTCTCTCCAATCTTAACCCCCTTATTTTTTCTCACAGACTTTTATATCCAGATGGAATTCACTACATGTAGATTACTGATCACTGTTCCATAAAAATGTAAAAATTCAATTTATAATTATCTTATCCCTTCTCTTTATCCGGGTCATAACAACTTCATAAATTGGATTTTAAATTAAGGTTGTAATCCAAATTCACTTCAAAGGAGAAGACACACCCTCTCTGCAGGACACTCCAACCCAGAAATATGTCCAATGACCTGTGTACTTAAGTTTGGCTCTTGCCGGTTACTTCTGGAATCTTTAGCCAATGGTTTATTGTCATGAAAATGTTTTGTAATAATGCCACCTAATCCTTTCCCACATAGGAGGTATCTCAACGAGCCCCAGCCATTCAGATGACTCCACTCCTCTCTCACCAGACCTTCACGACCGGTCTAGAAGGTAAAAACATGCAGGCATGTTATACAGCATTTAGTTGTTTTGTTTGTTTTTAATATAAAATAAATAAATAAAATAAAATTCCCATGAAGAACGTTGGGTCAAAATCTTAATACTTGTTTTTAGAATCATTATCATCATCACTTATTGATCCCTTATTTGTCAGAAACTGCTCAATTTTAAGAACAAACTCATTTGTTTTTTTATCACAACCATGTAAAGGTAGGAGTTATTTCCACCTACATTTGTTCAAATGAAAAAGAAGGAAGAATGTATCGATTAATTTGCCTTAGGGCACAAAGTCAGTAGCTATCAGAGCTGAAATTTGACCCCAGGGAGCCTGGCTCCAATGCTAAGCCGTTAGCCCTATGCCCTGCCAGCTGCACTACGTGAACTCCAGGAGGCGAAGCTGGTTCCGGCCTTTCCAAACTCAGTCTCACTCTGTTAGTCTCTTCTTGGGCACCTTTAAAGGGTGCTATTAGATCTGCCTGGTGGGGGTACTAGAATCATCTGAATACAAATGTTTTAAATACACAGTATTAGCTTCAAAGTATTTAAGAGAATCACCCCAGAAGAAAATGCAGTCTATCCAACTTAGCAACAAGTATTTCTAGACAGTGCTGCTGCTCCTGGACAGGGACCAGCCTGGAGCAGGTCCGCCTCAGGCAGCCTGGAGTGTGTGGGTTCTCGACTTCATGTGGGAAAGATTTCACAGCACTAGTCCAGATGGGGACAGGGGAACAAAGGAAGGAATTAGGGTAGATGAAGCAACAGGGGAGAGCCTGGGCAGTGCTCCGCTTTGGCTCTAGGAATGTTATAGGAAAGACGTGAACCAAGGCAGGGTTGCTTTAGCTCGCTAGGAAGCCAGAGAAATAAGGGGCCTTTGGAGACAGGATCAGGCGGTGAGCCTGGGTCAAGCTGCTGCTACTTATTGCTCCCCTGGTTGCAAGTCTCATGGAGACCCTTAGAAATAAAAAGTTCATGCGCAGGAAGGGACCTTGGCGTGCTCTACAATCAGCCCACACTGAGTCTTTGTCCTGAGGGCTTTTTATCCATTTTTTTTTCTCTGCAGGAGAGAATCTTAGAGGATAGTTTCATTAGAATATTCATCAGCTTTCCAGATGCATTATTAATAGGCTGATCCATCAAAATGAGTGTATAGGAGAGTTTGGGATTATTCCTTGGTCTATTTTACTGTTTTACTTTTATCTTAGGCCTGTCTGGCTTTAATAGGGTTTTTGTTATTTGTTCCCCAACTTCATCTGTCCTTGGGTTTAGTTGGCACAAATGGCATTAGTTGGGTCTTTGTTCTCTGTTTTCCCCGACCAGGGTGATTAAAGGTATGTGTTTTCTGTTTAGGGAGGAGAGTATAAACCACTTAGCTCTTAAGTGTCCTTGGTTAGGGAAGATAAGGTCTTGTGATTCACAGGCTGGCTGTAAAATGCCCAAGCTGTTTGGCCGTGTTTAATTTTCTTGTCTCAATTTCCCCATTCCACTTGCCCAGGGATTTTCCTCACTTCTTACTATCCTGCCACACGGCTGTCCATGCTCTGTAGATCAAGAAATATTTCCTCCTCAGAACCTTTATGCTTCGACAGTATCTTGCACTTAGCTCTACTGTTATGCTAATGATGCAGTCTTAGATTTATGAATTTATTCCCTTGCCTGTCTCACCATAGTGACAGAGGCCAGACTTTGAGATTTACCTGTTTTTCTACCTCCGTACACTGATCTGACAATATCAGGTACTCACAAAAGTATTGGTTGAGTAAATAAACAATACCATTACCCTCCAGGAATTTACATTATACTATTAATGTAATAATAGGCTTTCTATTTCAAAATTAAATCCTTTTAAAATGTAATTTAACACAGTAATGTTTCAAGGGTTACATCTAATAAATTTCTGAAATCCCACTGCAATTTCCACTCTTTGATGGCAAGAAAACAATTCACATTCCACATTTTCAATTCAAATAGTTTCATTGTGACTTTTTTAAACGAAGGGCCAAGTATTTCTATTGGTAGTTTGAGTCTTGTGAATTTGGAAAATTTGTGAATATTTTTTAGGCTGCAAAGTATGTTTTTAAAATTAATACTTAGGTTAAATTACTAAAGTTTCTTTTAATTTACAAATATATTTTATAACCAATACCCATATGTTTATAAGTAAGCCTACTACATTTTTCTAATGGTATTTTAGAAGTGTTTTCTTTAAAATTAGGTCAATTTTCAGTGATATCTGTCTGAGAAAATCTTACTGAAAAATCAGGCGATGAGTGCTGTAATCAGAATAAACTCTGTGTGCCAGCCAGCCTTTCCCTTTAATTTCTTACAACCCTTCAAACATCCCAGAAATCGAGATTAAATCAGGAAGAATTGACACACATGCTTCCAGCTACCATATGCCAGGAACTAGCACTGTTGTTTAAATGTCTACTTTATTCAGAAGAGCTGCCTCTTGCTTCTGATTTTTGGCATCCAATGTAGAACTTGATTACACATGATACTCAGTGTCTCAAGGCTGTCTTTTGACTTCTCAGCTCCAGTAGCTTTGCAGGTAAAAGGTTGATTTTGTCTTTTACCCTTAAGATTTGTAGTTTTAAGGTGATACAAAAATAATTCAAGAAGCAGTAAAAGCAATTTTAAAAGTAATGAATTGAGATTCATCAGAACAGGGAGCTTTCAATCTGGGCCTGTTGGTTCCTAGCTGTGCGGCCTTTGGCGAATGATCTCTAAACTCTCTATGTCACTGTTTGCTTCCCCATAAACAGAAAGTGTTCTCATTCATTCCAGGTATTTAATGTGCACTGACCATATGCAAGGCATGATGCTAAACTCCATAGCTGCTACAAGTGACCTTCAGTTTGCTAACTAATAGAAATAACTTGTTTTTTTAGGAATTTAGTTAGAAGTTATTCAGTTGAAATAGATATTGCTTCCAGAGACCCAGAAATTCCTAAATCTTGTCCTGTCAATCACCGGTTCTTTCCAAGTTATTACCAAGAGGGTTCACAAACAAGGAGTAACAAATAAGAGCCACAGTACTGTTTTGTTATTAAATCAGTAATGATAATAACAACTAACATTTTTAATCCCCTACTATGTGTCAGGACTCATACTAAGCAATTTACAAGCATTAACTAATTTGATCCTTAAAGCAAACCTATAAGGAAGGTTCCATTATTATCTCCGTTTCTCATAAGGGAAAACTGAATCCAAGAAAATCAAAACAAAACTGAGTCAAACAGCTAATAAGTAGCAAACCTCCAGATATGAATCCAAGGCTTGACTTCTTAACATTCCCTCTTATTACCTCCTTTAACAAGATAAAGGGCCCAATAATTTGATCCAACATTTCATTGTAAAAACTAAACTACTGTATAGCAAATATCCTTGCCCTTGATGTTTACCCTATGAAACTAAACCTTGTGTCTAGGTAGAGATAACACTTTTAGAATTGACCTTTCTACCCCCAAGCAAATACCACTATCTTTGGGGCTGCCTAAGGCTGTAGGATAGCTTTGTTGTACCTGTTACAAAGATCAATGACAACAATGCTATCCCCCTCCTCCAGTTTCCTTGGAAAAGAACTCTCAGGTTGTTAAAACGCCAACATTCTTATTCCCTGCCATCAGTCTGCATGATATACTGCCTAAAAAAGTGACAAGTAAAATCTTCTATTCTTATCTGTGGTTAGTAAATGCTTGCGTTTCTTCCACATTATGTCTAGAGAGAACCACAGGCATACCTGTGTTTTGTGCCTCTTTGTAAGTTTGTGTTCTCTGTGAAAAGTTATATGAGGAAAAATAAACTTCTCTGAATAGCTCACCAACAACTAGACAATTCTTGATTCAACTAATTGGAATCTACATGGATCTACATGTTGCATGGAAAAATGGGACCAAAAGAGTCATCCAGGTTTACAGAACGGGCCCTGCCTCAATTACCCCCTCCTCTACATTCACAGAGGTGGTGAAATAAAAGAGTAAAAGACAAGAAATAGAAAGAACTGACCTGACTCCACCATTCTGCCCAGCTATATAGAGGAAAATAGAACATAAGTATCTAAATTTTGATCTGCCCTTTTGTAAAATGTGACTCACTGAGTAGTCTTCACTCATAGGAATGGATATAGGAAGAAATAAACCTGGGAGATGGCATAGAAGTATTCTTATCCCCACAAATACGGAGAGAGTACACTTTCCTTTTCAAAGAGATTTCCTTTCAATATTTTCTTTTATCCTTGTAACAGTAGTGTAAGAAGATATTCCCAAATCCATATAACACAATTAGGGAAAATATCTTCAAGCACCTTAGTTCAAGATATATATGCCTTGTTACATAAGAAAGCACACTCTCTACCCATAATTCTTGAGACTGGTCTGAAATCAATTCATACATGCCATGTAGATAAGTCAAAAGAGATTTGAGAACCTGTTTTAATTCAAATACTTCTCTCATTGATGTATTCGAAACAACTAATGACAACAAACAATGAATAGATCTGAATATTTTTGCCCCCTTATATGAGGATGTTTTTCCAGAATTTCACTGTGGATTTGGAATCTGAATAACAATATACTGTCACTGATCTGTGCCTTTGCTTATACAAACTTCTTGGCCTGGAATTTCATTCCCTAAATTTTAATCTGCCTGATATACTCTTACTTAGACCAAATTTAAATGCCCCACCTCTGCCGGGAGTTCTGCCCTTGTGGTTTCACATCAGACAATCCGTTCTCAACATTGCTCTCTACTTCATACATACTACTCCATCAGAACATAATATGCTAACTATTCACGTGCTTGTCTTCCCTTGAGTTATGCAAAGCCAGAAAATTCTATTCAGCTTTATTCCACAAAGGCTTCAACTGCCTTATTAAATTAAATTGAATATAAAGTACTATTACATATTTCATAATAGAGGGTGTTGACCAAAGCTAGATTCATATAAAGCTCATCCAAATTTGCAAAACTGTGACTTATATTCACATTTATTAAAAATAAGTTATTCACATAAGGTTAAGAAAATGTACAAAAATCCACTGCATTCCTATGTGCTAACAACGAAATTTCAGAAAACAAAATGAAAAAGAACAATTTCTTTTGCAATTGCAATATAAAGAATAAAATACCGAGGAATAAACTTAACATAGGATGTGAAGGACCTATATACTGAAAACTACAAAGCATTATTAAAAGAGATTGAAAAAGACATTATGAAATGGAAAGATATTCCATGTTCATGGGCTGGAAGAATCAACATAGTTAAAATGTTTATATTACTCAAAGCAATATACAGATTTAATGCAATCCCCGTCAGAATCCCAATGACTTTTTTTTTTTAAAGAAATAGAACAAAAAGATCATCAGATTTGTATGGAACTATAAAAGATCCTGAAGAGCCAAAGCAATCCTGAAATAAAAAGAATGAAGCCAGAAGTATCACACTCTCTGACTTCAAATTATAAAACAAAGTGATGATAATTAAAACAGCATGATAGTGGCACAAAACAGACACGCCAACTGATGGGACAGAATTGAGAGCCTAGAAATAAACCCATATGTATATGGAGAAATAATTTTCAACAAAGGAGCCAAAAACATACAATAAAAAAAGAAAGCCTCTTCAATAAATGGTACAAGGAAAATTGGAAAACCACACGCAAAAGAATGAAACTAGAATAGTGTTTGTCCCCATATACAAATATTAACTCAAAACAGATCAAAGATCTAAATATAAGACCTAAAAAAATAAATTATGAAAAAGTAAACATAGGTACTAAACTTTTGGACCTTAAACTTAGAGAAGATTTTATGAATTTGACCCTAACGGCAAAGGAAGTAAAAGCAAAAACAAATGAATGGTGCTATATCAAACTAAAAAGCTTCTGCACAACAAAAGAAACCACCAACAAAACAAAAAGGCGACCAACCAAAGGGAGATGATAGTTGCAAGCAACAGCTCTGAGAAGGGGTTAATATACAAAATACATAAAGAACTCGTACAACTCAACACCAAACAAACAGACAATCCAATTAAAAAATAGGCAGAGGATCTGAACAGACACCTCTCCCAAGAAGACACACAAATGGCCAACAGATATATGAAAAGATGCTCAACTTCAAGTATTAGGGAAATGCGAATCAAAACTACAATGAGATCCCACCTCACACCTGTTGGAATGGCTGTTACCAACAAGACAAGCTGGAGAGGTTGTGGAGGAAAAGGAACCCTCATTCATTCCTGGTGGGAATGTAAACTGGCACAGCCACTATGGAAAATAGTATAGAGAATCCTCAAAAAACTAAGAATAGAGTTACCATATGACTCAGCAACCCCTCTTCTGTGTATCTACCCAAAAAATGTGAAAGCATTTCTTCACAAAGGTATATGCACCCTGAGTTCAGTGCAGCATTATTTGCAGTGACCAAGACATGGAAAAAAACAAAGGGTCCTTTGATAGATGATTGAATAAAGAAGAGGTGGTATATATATAATAGAATACTACTCAGCAATAAGAAAAAATTAAATACTGCCATTTGCGACATGGATGGAGCTTGAGAACATCATGCTAAGCGAAATGTCAGACAGAAGAAGTTAAGAACCATATGATTTCACTCATGTGTGGGATATAAAACTGAAAGCAACAAATGAACAAACAAGAAAAACAAAGAAACATAAACTCACAGACAACGGTATGGTGTTTACCAGAGGGAAGGGGGCTGGAGGTAGTAAAGGGGATAAAAATATACGCTGATGGAAGAAGATCTGACTTTGGGTAGTAGACACACCATGCAATATACAGATTATGCATCAAAGACAGACCCTCTTGAAAACCTATATAATCGTATTAACCAATGTCAGCCCAATAAATTTAGTAAAAAAATACAAATTCTTACTTAAAGAAAGAATTTTGTAAATGAAACAATTTATTTTATTTTACAATGATTAGTTTAGTCATCCCAGCAGTATAACTGGAGTTAAAAACCTCAAACTAGCTTAATAAACATAGTTGGTTTCAGTGAAGAATTAAAGGGTACAATTGCACTCTATTATCAAGGTGCAATAATACCATGCACTTAAATAGCACAGAGAAAGCCAAAGGTTAATTGAAATTTAAACCAAGCCTCATTTTAGTAGACTAAATAGCCTTTAATCAAAAGGTGGAATTCATCATTCAACACTGTAATAAATAAATGTTACCATCTGAAATCCTGGCTTATTAAAATATGATAAAGCAGGTTAACTTTATTAGAATACAAACAATGTTGTAGTATGTAGAAATACAACCAGCTAATGCATAAAAACAATCTGGTAAAACACAGTTTACAATGATTCAAAATACACCAGCCACAGAGTAAAAGCATAAGAAAGATGAGAGGGTCCGGCCGGGCGTGGCTCGGAGGTTGAGCGTCGACCTAGGATCCAGGCGATCGGGGTTCGATTCCCGGTCAGGGCACATGCCCGGGTTGTGGGCTCGATCGATGACTCTCTCATCGTTGATGTTTCTGTCTCTCTTTCTTCCTCTCTCTGAAATCAATAAAGATATAAAAAAATAAAAAATAAATAAAAAGGAAAGAAAGATGAGAGGGATTCATTAGTAACACAATGTGAGCACATTCAGCTCAAGTAAGTGAACATCCCAGGAAGCCACCTCAGATTTTAAAACTTGTTTCAACCTGAATTCAAATACAACACCCTGATACAATCAAATGGCCCCTGAATGATAATAAATATAGGCCAAATATGAGATGTTATTTGAAAATGTGTACTCTATTATTTAATTATTGCATGAACATGAAAGTTAGTGCATATTAATGTCCATAACTAGTTCAAAAGTCAATAAAAAGAATTGCAGGCTGTCAGCACATTTAAGAGCTTATGCCAGTCTTCCCGACAGAAGCAATTCACAACCTTCTTAGATAGACACTCACAGAGTGTCCAAAATTGACATGCCAGGAAATTCTATTTTCTCTGAACTTATAGTTTATCCCAGAAAATTGGTTCATATCACTGGGATCACAAAAAGCTGCAAGTCTTCCACATGGCTTTCTCACTCCAAGGCATGTGACACAGACGGTGCCCCCATCGTGAGAAAGGCTTCAGGAAGAAAGGAGGGGATATTAACCTCATTCTTATACTTTGAGAAACAAAAAGTTAACTATATTTTCTCTCTCAGAAGACAACAGCCCCCTAAAGAGGTACTTCAGAGCGCTGCATTCCCCACAAATGTAAAATTCTGTATGTTCTTTTAGTCCATTTAAAAAGCTGAAACTTCTCACCAAGTTGCAAATCATTAGCATTGTGACATTTATGAAGTTCTAGATTTGCATAACTGTGCATTGAAAATTGATAATAAAGCTGTCTAAAGACAATTCTCTCCAGAATTACATTCCCATAATAATTTTTTAATCATACAAGGAATCGTATAAAAATAACTGCAATTATCTCAACAGTTGTTGCAATCAGCGGCAAGAGCAATAGCCAAGAATACACAGTGTGACCAAAACACCCAGAATTCAGTACCAGTATTTTTATGCAAAAGTGTGATAAGATGCTGCCTGTAGTCCATTTGCTTATAATTTATAAAAGAATGTGGTAACAGAAGAAGACTGAATTGGAAAAGCTCAGAACATGTTAGATTAACTCAGAAGAATGTGGGTTTCTTTCACCTCAAGCCTACTCTGCATATGCCGCAGATTTCTCCCCTTTCCTCTGGCTTCGACATAATACTAGCATTGCCTCTGACTGGAGATGTCACCCCAACTCACGGTGACCACTGTAATATCAGTGCATATTGTTAACTTCAGGCTATCACATCAGCAATCCCAACAAAACGGCTGTGATTCCAGAATTCTGACTTAAGAAGCTAACAGTGCACACCCAGCAGAGGTCATTTCCCTTCTCCCTGTAGTGTAAACAGACTAGCAACAACCCACGTGTCCAGTCAAGGAACTTATTGTCATAAAATACCAGAGCCCCGATCGATATCTTTGACATTTCAGCAGGGGTAGCTCAGTAGTGATCCCACCCAGGACTGTCAGTTCCACGAAGCCGAGAATGAAGCTGATGGAGGAGTTCACAGGCCAAGGCGCTCAGCTGATGCTGGACTTGCCGTGCAAAGCAAGAGGAGATTGACATTTTCCACAGCTGCTTGGAGTCAGTAAATACACGAGTATGAAAAAATGGGAGAGAGATCCCCCACATCCTGTTATAGCTTATTAACTTTTGGCAGATACTTTGACTTCCCACTTGCATTTCCACCTAAGAATTTCTAAACTCTGAGCAATGTTATTACTCCTTGACTATGATCGTCACTTGGACAGCAAAGAATCTTGGATAGTAGATTTGAGCCCTCCTAAATGAAAATGATTTAAATTACTTTAAACATGCTATGGTAGAAAGGAATGAGAACATATCTAAATATGCCTCCCATTGTTTTATTTTTGTCACAGGGAGATCCTTTGGAAACTTCATAGCAATGAATAGTTTTTCTGAAGAAAAGCAATTATCTACCTAACAGTATTACACTTAAATCACCCAAAAGATTGTTTTTAGCCAAATTGAGGGTTAATAGACTTGAATTCAGTTATCCTAACAGTAAACATGTTTCTTTAATTGTCTTCTCAAAGTTATATTAGCGTTATATCGCAAGACAGGTTGAACCTCATTTCTATAGATATTTCAGAATGAAAACTATGGCTCATGTAATTTCTTTTTTCTACTTTGCAACAATTGGTTAATTGAGTTCAAGATCTTTACCTATTAAATAATCATTCTGCCACTGTACTTCACGTAGACAATGGCAGAATAAGGTGGAAAGGGCATTAGGAAGCACGGATAATAAATAGATCTCCTTCTGGAAGTGTTTAAATCATTATTAACCTCCTAACTCATCATTTTTTTTAAATGTCCTTCCAAAGTACAATAAGGTGCAAATGAAGCTCAAAAACACATTGGTCACCCAGTATCCAGAACTGAATAAGTCACCTAGTTTCATTCAAAATTTAGACCAAAAACATCTGTAGAGTCCCTCTGAGCGAGGCAATCTGGGGGACACAAAGGACACTGTGTGCCTCAATGAAGTATAGAAAATAACTGGAATACAAGGTACCAAGTGATTTAATTAAAGTGGAGAAAAGCATTAAAAAGTTAAAGTTGTTTTTTGCTTTTTTTTTTTGGAATAACAAGAAAAGTACTCTGAAGGATTTGACATTAAAAATAAATTTGGCACAAAGGGTTTTCCTAGAAGTTTGTGTAGCTGGTCACTTATTTCTCATAACAAATATGAAGAGAAGGTAATCAATATGAAGAAATTAAACTTTTTTATAGTCCATACAATATTTTGGGCAAAGAGCAAGCAGAATCATTCAATTCTTGTACCTGACCTTCCTCTTCCTCTATCTTCTACTAACAGTACCTTGTGTATAGTTGATTTTTTTTAAACCTAGATGAATATAGTTAAATGGCTGAATATATTTTGATACATTCATACTAAAGAATACAATAGTTAAAAAAAAGATAGATTTATATATAGTTAGATGAATAAATTTCCAGAGTATATGTTGAATGGAAAAGCCAGTTATAGAATGCTGCATATATGATATTATAAATGCCAAAAAACACAGGAGGAGTCATTATAATTTATATAATTCTATTTATCTAAATTCTAAGCCCTTAACACTCAGTTGGCTTGAGCATCCAGGAAATAAATAACTATGAAATGTTGGTATAAACCAACCCAAGGGAGACACTGTTTAAGTTTTCAAGATAGGAGTCAACCCCAGGAGTGACTAACTCCGAAAGAGAGTCAACAACTTGTGAAGGGTGGCAGAACACACTTCGCGCAACATGCCAATAAGCTAACTTCTCTGGAATAAAGATATACCCTGGCAAATATAGCCATAGAAAGTTTTTCTCAGATCTAGAATCTTGAAGGTCACATATCTGTGGACATGAACCAAAAGAAAGCAGAATTCTGATTAGGAGGGTTTTAGACAGATTCTTGAAAAATTTCAGATAGATTCTGAAAGGACCTCTTTCTCATGCTTCAACTGGTGACCCTGTGATCAGAATTAAAGTCCTATTTCTCGAGTAAAAGGCCCCATATGTGTGTGACTCCAATTAATTAATAATATGTTTACTTGGCTCTAACAATAAATTATTTTATCGCCTGATTGCTATGAGTGTACATGTGTGTGCTTATGATAAATTAAGGTCCATGTGCCTGGTTCCCCATATAGAAAACTCTTTCATTGCACTAGGGGAACTTTACAAACAAAAGATTTCCTGGAAATCATGATTTGTGTATCAAATAGTGATTTTTACAAGCTAATCTTAAAGGTCCTGCCATCTCTGAGATATTATGATTCTACTTTTTCATGCTTAAGAATTAATACCTAAAAAAGGTGGGTGGTATCTTGAGATCATAGAGAAGCATCATCAAGGATGCTTTGGACAACAGAAGTACTATAAGATCCATTAAAGTAAATGCCAAGAGAACGAAGGAGCTGCCACTCACACGTGTAAATTGAGCTGTCTGCTGCCTAATTCCAGAATACTAATGCAAATTCTGTCTTTCAAAATTACCTAAGCATTAATTTAAAAGATGGTAGAGAAGAATAAAGTTTATGTAATGAAATGTTAATGTAAAGCTATGAGTCGTTCATACCAACTTATAGTATATTACTGTCCCTATTGAGTCAGGTGGTAGAGAGGTCTGGAACTTAAGATCATAAAACCTCATTAATTTGTTTTTCCAAACTCAGGATCATTTGTATTCAGTTGATTATAAAATTTGCTTTTATATAATCCATCATAAAAGAGCTCGCTAAGCAAATGAATACCATATACAAGATTACAGAGATGTTTATCCTCTTAAGTCAAACTGTTCAAGTACTTAAAGTCATTTGCATATAAGCAATTAATATGCTCAATACAAGAGATGCTTATGTATTCATTAGCGTAATTCCTGTGGGAATCTACTCTGCAAGGCTTTGGGTGTGATTAAACATAAATTATACTATATATAAATGGTTGAATACAAGCATCAAACATTTAGAAAAGTTTTCTTTATTAACCAGTTAATAGCAGAGTGTTTCATTTCGTTATTTCTTGCTAATTTCCACATGTGTAGATGCATATTTACTAGTCAGATCAGATACAATATGTCCCATTTATTCTTGAAACTGAAAAATGAAGTGCAGTTTTCTCCGAATAGCTCTTAGTTCAGAACCTTTAGAAATTCTTACTGGCCTTTCTCTACTTATTTTGAACTAGTCTGTCAATGAAGGCAGTCGCCACTGGGGTCCGAGTCAGAGCCAGCACAGCAGCCGGCAACAAATGGAGCCCCACCCAGCCACCACCTGTCCAACCAACCAGTCCATGAGGCAAGATGGTGAATCTAATAGTCCTGGGCGGGACCTGCTCATCAATGGGAAGACCCTCAAAACAAGGTCTCCATGGAAAGTGTCACCTACCTTGTTCAAACATTGTTTTAAAAGACCTTCAATGTTCAGTATAATTTAAACATTAATGACAAATTCTCAGAGTATTCTAATTATAAAAGAGAACAATAGGAATGGTGAACAAAAACGTGGCTAAGATTGAAAAAAAATCAGAGCCAGTCTAGGAAAAAAGCAGAAAGTGGGCCTAAGTCAAACTAAATACAAGCCAAAGCAGCTTTTGAGCTTTTTAGTTCCTGTGAACATGTACATTTTGACAAATTAAGTGAGATATCAACTCCAAAAAGCCTGACACTGTCTCACATTTAGTTGTTCAAAATTATCTTCCTCTCTGGCATTAACTCAGAGTGAGCTTTCTGGAAAAACAAAACAAAAACACTTGTGTGTTTACCATCCTCCCTCCCTCCCTCCTTCCCTCTCTCCTTGACTTCCTCCCTCAAAGACATATTATGTCTCGGTCCTGGCTGGTTAGCTCAGTTGATTAAAGCACTGTCACAATACACCAAGGTTGTGGGTTCAATCCCCAATCAGGGCACATACAAGAATCAACCAATGAATGCATAAATGAGTGGAACAGCAAATTGATAAAAAAAATTTATCAATTTCTCAAATCGATAAAAAAAATTTTAACTATAAAAGAAAAATCATATATATATATCATTTTCAAAGCCCCTCAAAGATGGGTTTTTATATCAGAAAATGGAATAGACTCAATGAGAATTGTGTGTCATAAATAGAATTTGCAGACATGAATGACTAGTTATAAACGCAAGCAGTATTATTCTCATCCAGGGGCATTCAATAAATCCCTGCTGATAAAGAATTCCTAAGTGTTCACCAAACTTTTAATGTCTTTCCTGTCACTTATCACTGGCAGATGCCATCGGGCATTTTGTCTAAAATTTAATTTAATAAAGTCAACGCTCATCAAGAAATCAATTAAAATGAAAGCTGCCTGCAGGCCGACTTCTTCCCTAGGTGATGAAGACGGCACGTTCTCCTCAGACCAAGTGTACCTCTGTGTTGATTAAGCAATTCTCAGAAGTTGTAGATAATTTAGGATACTATCCTCGGCTGCCACAGAACACCAATTAGTTCTCCCAAGCAAAGTCCTATACCACCTTTAATACATGCTGCCCATCACTTCCCCTTCCCTGAAACACATTGGATTGGAAATGAAAATACTGATGTTTTAAGGGAAAAAGTAATATTTTGAGTTTGTTTTTTTTTTACTATAGAATTATAATCAACGACTGCATACAAATGACACCCAGGGGAAACAGTGAAATACCTGTGTTCTTGGTAAGAATACTTGTTACTAATAAACAAAAAATGAAAGGGCCTTAGGCAAGCACAAGTGCTCTGATGTGAGTGTAAATCATCTTTTCTAGGTTACAAGCCCCTCAACTAATATTTGCATAGCGCCTAACATTTATGAAACACTTACATATGTATATTCTCATATTTGATATCAAAGCAAACCTATAAAGTTGTATTTTGCTATTATTGCCAATTTATACATAAGAAAGAGAACTGAAAGAAGATATATGACTTTTTCGAGTTCATGCAACCAAGCAGAGGCAAAGCTGGGCTCCAATGCAGTCTTGAATCCAGATACTCTGCTTCCTCCATCCATCTAAGCTGTCTCTGTACAACAATTCCATAGCACTTCAGAAAATATAAAGTAATTTCAAGCCCTGTGCAAGTTTATCACTCTTCAGAATGAAGAGTTTAGTACTCCCAGAATTCTGGGTGGAGAATTTTAAGTGGGTCCACTAAGCCTGAGAATGTCCATGGCGAGGCCTTCTCTTAGGGTTCAATTCCTCTGCATGGAATCTAAAAGTATCAATTTATCTAGAACTCATAACACTTAGGACCTTTTTTTTTTAAGTGTTCTGCTCCTCTAGGCTTGGTTCAAGTGCTAAATTTGTAGGAGAATCTCAGACCCCATCCCAGGCATATTAAGTTAGAATCTGCATTTTCACGAGGTCCCCCAGTGATCCACATGCACACTAAAGTCTAAGATGCATAGCTCTGGCCTAAATCTCACCGGAATGTATATTCTGGTGAAGGCAGGGTCCTGCCGCCGTTGGAAGATTGGGAGTGTGAACCAAATATGTCCTACTAGATTGTCTCTGGATTCAGCTTCTCACTTGATACTCACATTCATGTCAGCATGTTTCCCTCTCAAAGGAAAGAGAGCACTGTGGTCAGCCAGAGCAAGTAAAAGCAGCATTAAGCTAGGTGAGTGAACATTTTCTGCAAGAGAATATTGAGAGAGCATTAGAGAATTGGTAGAGTATTTCAATACATTAGAATTACCTTTGCTCAGCCCTGGCCAATGTGACTCAGTTGGTTGGGTGTCCTCCCGTGCACTGAAAGTCTGCTGGTTTGATTCCGTGTCAAGGCACATGCCTGGATTTCGGGCTAAACCTCCAGTGTAGGACGTGCAGGAGTCAGCCGATTGATGTTTCACTCTCACACCGATGATTCTTTCTTCCTCTCCCTTCCTCTCTAAAAATCCATTAAAAAATCTTTAAAATACAAAAGAAAAATACCTTTACTCAGAAACGATGATTTCCTGGTTAATTATTTCCCTCTTCACCAAAGTATTGAAGTACTGCATATTCATCCCAGTCCTACATAGCCCTGAAGATTAGCATGGGCTACTCTATAAGCATCTGCAAGATATACCACATGGGTCATCTGGAAGCTTCAATATGTGCTGAAAACTCTGATAGTGGAACTTACTTTAAAGATACTTTAAATCTAATTATGATATACTTTTTAGATGGTGCATATTTTCTGAAATGTTAATTTGCCTACAGAAAACAAAATTAGCAGCTTGTATCAGGTTTCAAAAATTTCTATCAATAATATATAACTAGAAGTTGACAGTAATTCTAAAGATTTATTCTTCGAGTCATTGAATCGTGGAACTGGGAGTGAAGTAGACTTCTCACGTTCAATGAAGCTGCAAATAAGCAGGCGGCACATCAGGTCCAGGTGTAGCATGTCTTTAGGAACTATCAAATCTGGTGTCAACATGCTAAACACCAACCAACTGGAAGCCCCACAGGAGAGGTGCTACAGTTAACTTCTCATGGCTGTGACAAATAGACTCCTATGAATGCCCCACCTGGCATCTTAACTCTTTTTCTTAGCAACCACTTAAACCCATTCTAACTATAAAGGTTCATCATGTAAACAACGTGACCCAAATCAAACAAAATCCTGCTTAAATTGTAAAATAAAAGTTATTTTCAAAAAAGCAGGTATGGGGGAAAAGCCCCAAGAAGAAGCCTTGATTGATAATAAGCATTTAATAATTGTTTGCTAGAAGATTTCGAATGAAGGAAACAATGAATAATGGAGACAGCGATCTTTGCTACTCCCACACCAGGTTTCTATCTAGAGTCCTCTTTTCTGATCAAATTTTCAGGGTATTTTTGCTTAGCTATGATTCCCTTTCACAGTAGCAATGAGGCTCACCAAAGTCAATAACATGGAAAAATTGTTATCTTCCAAGCATTCACGCCGGAATGGGTAGCATACACAAAATGTACGATTTTTTTTTTAATTGCAGTCTGTTTTAGCTCACTGAAGTGGAATCAGTAATGCAGAAAATTCAGAAGTAAATTTATAATTGTCACAAAACATCCTACAGTGCAGCAAAGAATGTGCCCTGCAAGAAAGAAGCAAAGCTCTGTAATTGAAGGGAAGATTGCAAGAAGGGCACATAAATGGATCTTTATGCAGGAGGAAGAGGAATGCTGATGAAACTGAAGTTTTGGGGCCATGTCAACTTGCAGTTATCAGGTCACCAACCATGATGTTACCTTAGAAAACAAGAGTTCCATATCTTGTACATACACACATTTCGAGACACCATGTAAATCTTTCAACAGCCATCACAAAAGTCAGGATTGGGCCCTGGCCTGTGTGGCTCAGGCCCTGAGGGGTTGCGGGCTGGATCCCAGGTCGGGGATGTGCAGGGGGCAGCTGACTAAGTGTCCCTCTCACATCGACGTTTCTCTCTCTCTCCCTTTCCCTTCCTCTTTCTCTAAAAATCAATAAAAAAATCTTTAAAAACAAAAGTCAAGATTGGAAAACTGTTAATATCAAGAAACATTACCGAGAACCTGCTACATGTAAGGCACTCAGTAATATCATGGTAAAAGTAAGAAATCTGCATTAGCTATAAAAGCAACCGTATTCATAAGTACTTCTTTATGTTCCATTTAAATCACTTTTGAAATTATATTTTTTTAGAGAAAACGATCTCTTCACTACCACTTATGATTTTTTACATGAATCCAACTATATCAGTCACAGAATATCCCTTGGTAAGCAGAGAATAATTAGTTCCTTTTCTAAAATGATGCAATAATTCAGAAGAATAGTAGCCATCATCTCTTGGGGGCAAAAATGAATTAGCAAAAGTAAAATGTCTCAGTAAGAATTCCCAGCATGTAATAGTAGGAATATGATGACCTTTGGTAAGGAGTTAGAGTTGAAATGGGAGGCAAAGCTGACCTGAATTTACCAGAAAGAAGAAATCAGAGCACTGGGTATTTCCATATTCCAGAGCAGAAAAATTATGAAGGCAATAAATTATGATAAGATGTGTAGTTCTGGTGCAAACACATAAAAGCATAAAAAATTACCAAATTAGAGTTTATGATTCATCCAGGACACTATTCAGTCTCTAAAAGTGATAGCTTCTGCGTGCATTCTGTTGAGCTGAAAAAGATAGTAAAGACCTGTCCCTAACATTGTGTGTTGTAAATTTATGTCAAGTAAGGGAAATGGTCTTATGTTAGTTACTCTCCAGTGCAGGGTCACAACAAATATTTTTAGTTTAAAAACAAAACAAAAAAAAACCTGTTTGTAAATCTGTTAGTAAATCCAAGGTATAGAAATTATACAAACCAGGAACCATATCATTTTGTGTGTGGATTTCAGGTTATAGGTATATTGTCAAGGCATGGAAAAGATGTTGGGGGGAGGGAGAAGAGTCCCTGAATTTCTAAATTAAATTCAAAACAAAAGTTTCCAAAATAAGGAAATTTAGGCCAGCATGATTATTAACAAAAATGAAGTAGTCTCTATTATAGAGTCAGTTTATTATTTTCTTCTAAGTTTAATTCTACAGCTAAGAAGTGTGACCACAGAGGATATAAATTTGAAAAGAAAATAATGCATCTATTAGATGTGTAAAGGCTGAGCACGTTACAGCAAAAGATGACATTGCTGAAAGGAGTAACTCTGAAATGATAAGGAAAAATGAATAGGGAGGAGAAGGAAAGAACTGGAAGAAATGGAGCAGGAAGAACACTATTTTCTGTAAATTAAAATTAAATGTAAAAAGATGACAGGAGCTCTGCTCTTGTTAGGCTGAGGTATTTGGGTGACAGGCAGTAATATGAGAATTATTAGTAATTTGCAAGCCACAGGTCTGCAAGCGTGCACATTTCCCCTCTCTGATGATTGTTAATGAAGTTTTTTGTTGTTGTTTTTATGGAGAAAAACAAATTCCAAAATATCAGTTTCATAAATCCCTGCCAAAATCAGGAGCAGTTTGGGCCCTGCCAATGACAGCCGGCCCCAGGCAAACCACAGGCAAAATCAGGCAGGAGTTGCACGGTCTCATGATGCCTCAATTTGGTGACACCCTTCCTGGAGCCTGTTTTTCAAAGATAATGCCACTGCCCCTTTTTCTAGGTTGTCTCTCTGATTTAACCACTGTCCCCTGTGCCCTCCCCTGACCAGGGCACAGCCCCTGGATCTGCACTTGCCATGCGGCAGCCCTTCTCTAGGTCCCCATTGACCATGGTCTGTGCCTATCATCTCTCCTCTAATAACAGTTAACATATAGTGCATGCTGTGTGCCAGGCATTTGTGCATACATTAACCCATTTAAAATAGTTCACCCTAAAAACTGCTGTAAGAGGTTGATACTATTAAGACCCTCACCTTACGATGAAGAACCTGAGCACAGAGACAATCATGACTTGGCCAAATCACTGAGGGGGACCAACGTTTTGCCATCCCAAAATGTGCCTTCTGGGATATTGATTTTAAGGGGTTATTAAGAAACAGAGACTCAGAAAGAACCTTTGACTCTCCCCTTCCTGCCTAAAAGAATTCAGATAGAAAAACCTCTTCAGAAAGGGCATCTGGTTATAATCACATCAGCATATTCACCATACACATATGAATTAGCACATATAATGGGGCAGGAAGAAATCTTGCAAAGCTTGTTTCCCTCTGTGTCCCTTTGTTGCTGGATGGTCCAGCAAGAATTTGTTTACCATATGTTTGCTCTTTCTTTTACCTGTGAATTATCTACTTTCCCTTGGGAATCCTAGATCCTTGCCCCCCTTCTCTCCTGTCCACCATGCTATATAAGCCTCAACTGGCCAATGCATTTAGGGTCACATTTTTATGAACCCCTGAATATACATTGGTTTAATAAATTTTGGACATTTTCTCCTGTTAATTTGTCCTTGTTAATTTGATTATTAGACCAGCTAGGAAAGTTTACAAGGTGAAGGAAAATTAATTTTTTATGCCTCCATATCACACACCTAAGAAGGGATTTGATTTCAGGAAAATCTGGCCCCATAGTCCTCTCTTAACAATGACATTATATAGCACCTGTTTCTTTTCAAATTTCCATTCTTTCAACAAACATTTATTTTAGCATTATAATGTGCCAGTTATTATTCTAGGTGCTGGGAATACATCAATAAATAAAAGAGATACAGCAGTTTTTCTTAGGAGCTATCAGCTAAGTTGGAGGGATAAACAACGAATGGGTGGCTTAGTATATTATCACTACTGTAAAACTGTAAAAGTGTTCCAAAGGGGGAAAGAAATGAAGGTGTGGTTAGAAGGAATAATGGAAATAATAGAAAAGAGCATAATATTTGGCCAAGACCTGAGGGATGAGGGGAAGTCTGCCACACATGGGCAGCAGGAATAAGAGGTCCGGGAAGAAGGGAGAACATGGGCAAAGGCCCTGCGGCAGGAAAAAAGCTCCCCATTTCTAGGAGCCCATAGGGTGCTTGTGTGACTAGAGCAAGGAGAAGAAGAAGAAAAATGAGATTTGATTAGAGAAGAGTAAATCAGAATGTGCAAAGCATTGCAGTCAATGTAGAGAGTTTTCATTTTGTTCAAAATACAATGGAAAGCCATGGGGACCCCACACACAATGGACCGCAGCTGAGACCACAAGCTAAGCTTGCCTGCTGCTGGACTGGGCTGTGCTTTAACATGGAGCGGAGACTCTGGGCAGTGACTTTAATTCTTGCCCTTCTGAACACAAGGTTGGACTTCTTCCATAGTGAGATGGAGGAACACGGGAACTTGGCAGAGAATCCCCTTAATTTTACATCATCAGTAAAGCTTTCCATGATACCCTAAGAACACCACTTCCACCAATAGCAGGTGGGGACACAGAAGGCACCCCACTGATAACAAGTAGACATTGTATAACTTACTAAGTGATCATCCCAATAAATCTAGTACCCATCCGACATCATGCATAGTTATTACAATATTATTGACTATATTCTCTGTGGTTATTCTGTAAATACCAATTTCTAGTTCTTAATCCCTTCACCTATTTCACCCGTCCACCTAACCCCCTTCCAACCTGGCAACTGTCATAATGTTCTCTGTATCTATGAACCTGTTTCTTTTCTGCTTGTTTTAAGCCGCAGGAAGACATAATCATTTTATTTTATTTTTTTAATTCTGCTTTGTGGAAAATAAATTGGAGGGACAAAAGTAAATATAGGAAAAGAAAGAAGAAGGCTGTTGTACTAGAACCATCTAGAAGTGGTGGTGGTTGCATGGTCACGCTGGAGATGATCAGTGGTTACAGGTTTGGTATTGGAGTGAATGCAGCCAATGAATGAAAAGTAGGACTTAAGGATAACTCCCATGGTGGATGAGGTACCATTTTCTGAATTGAGAAAGACTGGAAGAGAAATGGTTGAAATCAAGAATTCAGTTTGCCAGGCCAGTATGGCTCAGTGTTGAGCAACAACCTATGATCCAGGAGATGGCAGTTCGATTCCTGGTCGGGGCACATGCCTGGGTTGAGGGCTCGATCCCCAGTAGAGGGCATGCAGAGGGCAGCCAATCGATGACTCTCTTATCATTGATGTTTCTCTGTCTCTCTCTCCCTCTCTCTTCTCCTTTCTGAAATCAATTAAGACATATTAAAAAAAGAATACAGTTTAAATGTGTTATACATATTTGGTCTTGAGTCTACACCTTTGTGTATAATCAACAAATAACTTGACTATCCCCAGAGTGGAAGACAATAACAGAACCTTCAGAAATATTTGGGAATCTTGGAGAAAAGGAGACATATTCTCTTCCTAGGAGGGGTCTCTGAAGAGAGACTAAGTGCTGGAACTCCCAACACTATACAGTGCCCCCAGGTATAACTGCAATAGGACAATGTTTGTTTCTGTAGCAGAGAACCTGAGACAGCCAAGAGGAAGGCAGCCAGCCAGGAGGAACGACAAGGGAGAGAAGCCCAATGTCGCTGGACCCTAGAAGGATACAGAACAGCTGAAAGGGGAGCCTTGAAGTACCTATGGTTGTGATAAGGGGGCCCCTCTCCCCACGCCCCATGCAGCAGAGAGCTCTGTAGGTAACACTGACAACTATGAAGATGGCAGCAGGGAGCAACAGCCAAAGGCCAAAGACCAGACAGGACGAGTGACACGCCAGTTTGTGGATGCCCGGGTGAGAGAAGGGACAGCTTGGACACGATGCGTCCCCCTGATGCCAGAACATTGACACCACTATGAGGAGAAAACGGGGGAGGAGGAAAAGTCAGAATTACCTCAATGTGTATCTAAAATGAGAAAGGAAGCATGAAGGTGACTGAGTTTATCTGGAAACTGTTACTATTACATGTTTTGCCTTTAGGCAGAACGTGGATTGTTGAGTTTTGAAAAGTAGCTATTTCTTTAAACACCTAAGTAAACTTACTTGAAAATTTGCACTGATAACAGTAAAACTCGTTGGCCTTCATCTTTCAGTTGCCTCCACAACCCCTTGGGAGCTTCTGGGAGGTTTTTCACATTGACTCAGGAATGACGACCACTGCTGCTGAGTTTATCCAAGGACTACCCCCGGTTGCATTAATAGGGTTGGATCCCTTATGAAATGGTCTCAAAGTAGGGCTGCTTGGACTTCAATGTCCTGCACTGACTTGAGTCCGATAGCTGTTCACTCGTATTCTTCAAGCCTCCTCTCTGCTAAACACATGCATATCCAGCGCAGGACTCAGATATGTGTTTAATAGGAGTTGTGCTGAGAGACAAATGTGAAAAACACATCACAGGGACTGGAGATTCTTGGGGAAGGCAACTGACATGGAGGCACAGAGCGCCAGGGCTGAGGACAGTTTCACCCATGTCACCCACTAGGGTGACCAGAGGGTGAAGAAAGGGCAGGCTGAGGAGCCGTCTGGTGGGCAAGTCAGGGTGCAGGCTGCATGGGCTCGGAGGAACCCCACACGAAAGGGCCAGTCTTCCCACCTTCTCAGGGGACAAGCTCCTGGATGGGAAAGAAGAAACAAGGAAAATTTCAGTCCCAGCTAACAGATACACGCCATTGAAAGAGAACTGGTTAGCCCTCGCCCGGGGGCCCCGTTGGTCGGAGCGTCACCCCGTACCCCTAAAGGTTGCAGGTTCGATCCCCGGCGGGGCACGTGCAGGAGGCAGACTATTGATGCTTCTCTCTGACATGGATGCTTCTCTCTCCTCTCTATACAAAAATCAATGAAAAAAAAATGACAACAAACATATCCTCAGATGAGGATTTTAAAAAACAAAGAGAGAACTGGTTGAAGGTATTTACTCTTATTATAGAACATTTGGTACTTCAGATATACTTTAACTTGAAATGGAGGCGTGTAGAAATCCGAACTTGTAAAGAAGCCAAGGATGTTAGCGCTCTGACAAAAGCAGCGGATTTTGTGGAAGCCTTCCTCTCGGGTTTCAGGCGGAGGGCACGCTTGCCTTCATTGGGTTGGGTGACATTTTCCTAAAGTTCTTTGAAATTACAGATGTAAAGCCCCTACAGGGAGATCACCTGTCAAGAGCAATAGCAAGAATCACTGGCAAAGAAAGAAAAACCAAATCCACCATAGAGAATGTGTCACGGCCGAGGATAGTTTTAGCTGATGTGAAAGTTCACATCCCTGGCTCTTTCCAAAACACCAGGATGGCAAGAACTGCCCTTTGCAACCTCCTCCTGGGAAATCCTCCAGCAAACTTTATGGCAATATTTGAGCTGTGGCCAGCAGAGCAGCAGATGCATTTTGATTTCACATCAGGAGCTTTTTTTCTTGTCTTTGGACTCCAGAGAAAAAGACCTTACTCTCTACAAGTGGTCACAAGAAAACATGTGAAGAATTTTTCAGTCACTTTAAGCCTCAGTTCCTTCTTCAGTTCTCAGCCAGAAGCATAAATAGAAATGCTTGACAGTAGTCATTCAACAGCTTTGAGGATAATTTAAGCACCCAAATTTAGTAGCATTATTATACTTAAACATTAATTATAATTTATCTTTTTTTATCATTTTAAATTACATTTAGCAGATTTGCATAGTTTCCAGTTCTTTCATTTGGAGAGAAAATCCTTATTTTTCTGTACAAATTTATAAGATTGTTACTTATAAATTTCTAAATATTTCTTCTGTATGAGTTGTAATTAAAGAATTATCTCAGAAAACCTCTCTGAATCACGATCCTTAATACTGGGTGGTGTCTGACTATTTCAGAATCAGACCATAAGCAGTAGTTTGGCTACACTGTGTGAATCAAAAAGACTAATCTTTGTATCTGTTTTGCCACTTATAAAATTAAAATTAAAGACCTATGTCACAAGGTTGACATTCAGAAAAACAAAACAAAACAAAACAAAAAACAGGTCGTATGCTCCTGCACTCAAATAGTAAGTCTTCATTACTAAATCAAAGTCAAGTTCCCTTGAAAATAAATATCCTCCCAAAGAAGATGCTTGGTCTTCCTGGAAAGAAACTTCTGGCAAGCCCACCAATTTATCATTTATACTCATCTTTCTAAATCTCTCTTTGACACAGCCAGGACACCACGTGCAAAAATAAGTGACATATATCGTTGAAATTTCAGGCCAGGTGGGAAGCAGACCAGTACCTGGTTTGGCCGTTTGGAAAAGAATTTCAATGTAGCTAGGTTTTCATGGTGACTCACATCACAGAGTTCTTATGGAAGTCCCTAAAGTCATTGCAAAGACCACCTTGGCCAGCAGCAAGGTCACTTGTGTAACCGGCCTACAGACTCTTGACTCTCCAGACGAGAGCTACACCTGTTTCCTCCTTTCCTCCTCTGTCTTCGCCCGCCAGGTGGCTCCGTTGATTGGAGCATCATTCTGTACACCAGAAAGGTTGAGGGTTCAGTTCCCAGTCAGGGCACATACCTAGATTTCGGGTTTGATCCCCAGTGGGGACACATAAGGGAGGCAATCGATCGTTTCTCTGTCACATCAATATCTCTCTTTCTCTCTCTCTCCCCCCCCCCAGCCCCTTCCTCTCTCTGTAAAGTCAATAAACATATCCTCACATAAAGACCCAAAAATAATAGTCAATAAATAAATAAACAAACAAACTACCCGAGATAGCTTATAAGCAACAGACATTTATTTATCTCAGTTCTGGAGACTGGAAGTCCAACGTTCAGATGGCAGCACGGTTGAGTTCCGGCGAGGCCCGGCTCTGGGTTGCAGACAGCTGGCTCCTCACTATGTGTGTTCACGGGGAAACAGGGAAAGCTGTGCTCTCAGGCCTTTTATAAGGGCACTAGTCCCATTCACGAGGGCTCTGCCCTCATGGCCTCATCTAATCCTAGTTACCTCCCAAAGGCCCCACCTCCTAATACCATCAAATGATAAGGGGATGAGTTCAACATTTGAATTTGGGGGGGACACAAACATTTGGTCCATAACACCCCCTTTTCCCCCTCCTCCTTGGCCTCTAATTATTTAAGGTAGAATGTATGTGGTAGCTTAAAAATCACTTTCTGATCCATTTATTCATCCAAAAAAATTTTAGGGAGGGCCTATTATGTGCCAAGCCCTGGTTCTAGGTTGCTGGTAAAATATCAGAAAAGAAAGTGAATGAGTTCATTGAGTTGATGTTTTAAAGGCAAGAAGGGGAGGACTGGGGGCTGAGGCAAAGGGAGGGACAGCAGGTGTATCATAGACAATACAAAAATAAATAATCATGCGCCATGGTCAGAAGAATCCAGGTTTATCTGACAGAGAGCAAATGAGGAAGGACCATATCATAGTTCTGTCTGTAGTCGTAGCAGAATCTAACTTCAAAACTGAAAATGTCAGCATGCCAGAGTTAGTCAATTATTTGCATCATTCTACCCTTGGCAACCTTGGGTGGTTTGATTCGTATGACGCTGCAATATCAGGAACAGTTATTTATTTTTAACTCTACTTAACTGGCCACTGCCATGACATCACGTTGAAAGTAGGGTATATGGAGCAGTGCAGTGGGTTAGAAGGGGCACAAGCTTCAAAGTCGGGGAGATGAGGGCTCCAACCCTGATTGGTATCATGCTGGCCCTGTGCCCTTAGCAAGTCACTTGACCTCGTGAAACCTCATCTCACCATCTGCAGTGTGAGAATAGTAACATTTACCTCAAAGTTTTGCTATGCATATCAACATGTTAATAGAATTAAGTAATATATCTTTACTTGGCCTGATTAAGGTGTCATTAACTATAAATTTGGAACCATTTTACAGTTTTCCCAAATAATATCTATCAAATATCCCCTTTTGACCTCCATTTCACCTAAGTAGAGCTCCTTAAGGATCTCTCAGCCCACCTTTATAATATTTCTTCAGTTTTGGTTAAGGTTATCTCATATCTTACTCACATTTTTCTATTTTCCCCAAACGCAGGACATACTACTAACTGGAAGTGTTGGGGGTGGGGAGGAAGGGTGTGGTCTCCAGAGACAGCACCCTACATCTAGGCTTCAGTGGCAGTGAGAGGAAGCAGGGAGACAGCGGCTCACTTGAGTGACCACAACGCCTGGTGGCAAATCCTCTGTTCTCTTTCTCTTAGTTATTGCTATTTTTCTGTTGGACCCTGACTGCTTGTCAGTTCCACCTTTGAAAGAGATATCAAGTGCTTTGTAGGGTCTTAGGAGGGCACTTTGGGTCTCTCTCCACATGGTCCCTTGGCTGAGAGACCAGGCTAAAGTCAAGTCCAATCCTTCCCACCTCAACATCAATCACACTTGAGGTTTCCTCACCTAGAAGGGTACTTCCAGCACTGCCTAGGTTATAGCCACAATTAGTGGTGTTTTCCCAACACATAGGAAACTGGAACATCCTTCCTAAACATAGGGAATAGAACTGAACCTCTGTCACTCCACTCACAGATGTTATCTTTCTCCTGCTTCTTTATCCAGGCCCAGAGCTACCAGGTAGTATGCTGGCTCAATGGTTCAGCAGGTTTCAGGAAGGAGAAAGACATCAATTGTAGATCTCATAGAGAGGGAAGAACTCAGGCATTCACTGATAACACCCACTCAAATACCAATTTCAAAGTCTCCCAAGGCATCCCATTAAGATTAATGCCAAAATCCTTGTCAGAAGGCTCTTCCAATCACTGCACAATTTGACCCTGATCACCACTTCAGCTGCAGCTCATGCCACCTCCACCCCCTAGCTACCTGTATCCCTGCCCCACCACCCTCTTTAAGCTCATCCAACAAGCCACGCTACTCCTCACTTCCATGTAAAGACAGACAAAGAGCACTCATGACAGAACTCTGAGAAATGGCAATATTTGGTAATGGGTTAAAGACGGAGAGAATGGCAAAAGAAACAAGGAAAAATATCCAGCAAAGTAAGAAGAAAACCAGAAAATTTGATATGGCAGAAGCCAAATAAAGAGAGTATTTATAGTGGTCAACTGTAGTAAATGTTACTTAAATGAAGCCCAATAGTGGGTCTTTGAATCTTACCGGCTGGAGGAGACTGGTGATCTTGAAGTAAATGTTTTAGTAGAGTAGTGAGGACAGAAACTAGATTGGGGACCATAAAGGGGAGAGGGAGATGAAGAACTGGATGAGCTTTAAGATAATTACAGTTTACAGTAGGAACAATATTTATTAGCCCTTAAATTATTTTAACTTAAAATAGACTTACTCTTTGCCAGGCATTCTACTAAGCATTCTGCAAGCATTTTCTCATTAAATCTGCACAGTAACACTATCAGGCAAGAAATGTACTAAGTAAATTGCCAAAGACACAGCTAGTAAACTGTGGTTGACTGAATAACGGCCCCCAAGTAATATATCAAAGTCCTAATCCCTGGAACCTGTAATATTATCCTACATGGCAAAAGGGACTTTGCAGATGGAAGAGTCTTTAGATGGGGATATTAATGTGGGTTATCTGATGAGCCCTAAATGTGATCAGAAGAGAGGAGACAGTGTCATAACCTCAGCAAAAAGAGAGATTTGAAGATGCTACACTGCTGGCTTTGAAGGAGAGGCCCTTGAGCCAAAGAATGCAAGGAATGCAGCTCTAAAACCAGAAAAAAAGGGGCATGGAAACATTCTCCAAGGGCTTTGGAGGGAGCACAGCCCTGAAATTAAGAATCTCAGTTTCAGCCCAGGAGCTGACCTCCAGGCCTGTAAGAGCATGTTGTTTGAAGCCACCAGGTTTGCAGTAATTTGTTACAGAGGCCATAGGGAACTAATATGGGTATGATCATGATTCTTTCTCTAGTATAATTCTACAACAAACAGAAGTATCACACATACGGAAAACAAACAGAAGGCAGAAAGGGAAAGAAAGGAAGAGAAGAGCAAATAGATACTCCCTCTGAAGTCTCTAGATTTAGAAGACATTAGCAGAGAAACATTTGGAGTCCATATATAGATTCTGAATAGCCATAGTAGGGTGATTTTCCTAATTTGCTAATAAATAGTCCTTATATTATAGAGCTGAAAAGTGCATTATAAAGGAGAATTAAGACTTAGTAAGGATAAAGGGGAAGGCGCATCAGTGGGAGAAATGTTTTTAATTCAGTCTCTCCGTTTAAAAAAACATAAAAGGAAATAGCAACCAAATAACACAACATATGGAATGCCTGTTTTTCAATGAAAATGCCAGGTAAAGAGGTCTTTATATTTAAATCTGCGCAGACAGCATCATCCTCCCCTTCTGAAGATTGTTCCCCCTGCGTGGGCAGGGCAGGCTGACTGCACCCAGTTTGCCACACGAAAGCAGGAGTAACAGCAACACCTAGTGGCGTGTGGTGATATAGGACAGTGAAACAAGAAATGCTCCGCGAACGCTGAGAGGAAAACCCTGGAAGGATGCTGCGACATTTAAAGTTTCCTGATTTATATGGCAACAAAGTTGTGTTCTAACAGAGTCAGTGAGTCCTCTCTCCCAGCAGGTGATATTGTTCTGGGTCTACATTTGGGACATTGAAAAGTCACTTAGTATTCACTGCTGGGGAATGGGGAAGCCTGTAGTCCAATCACACCACCTTGGTCTTAAAACTGGAAATGTTGGAACTTTTTTAAAAAAAAGCAGTATTAGTATAGCTCCAAGAGGTTATGCTTCTCAGATAAGAGAAAGGCAGCTCAGTATACTCCTGAATGCCAAGCTGAAAATTTATCCAAAGATATTAAATGTCACTTTCTTGCTTTCATTTTAGACTTTTTTCTCCTGTGGACAGAAGCCAGCTACCTCAGGGCACTCTCTAGCAGCTGAAACTCTGGCACTCGGCCCTTTGTGTTAGACCTACAAGCCACACCACTCTGTCCCTCTCTCCCTCAGGTGCCAGCCACAGCGTCCTTTTGTCTGGTCGCCAAGTCAATCATCTCTCTCGGCATCTGCCTTCTTCACCTCTTCCCTCCTCCTCCCTCTCCATGAAGAAATCTAATTCCAAGTTGGCAGGTAGAAGGTCAGAAATCTTTAAGAGGCACAGCCCCCACCGCCCACGCTCATGTCTTGCCTCCGCACATGCCGCCAGATGCCAACTTGCTCTCCTCCCTCCTCTGTCACATCCTGTATCTCTGTGATGCCCAGGTTGTCACCTGAACCTTGCCCTCACATCTGTCCCCCCGCCACACATACGGGCTGTCTTTTGTTGGTAACATCCTGCCACGTCTGTCCCAGAAGCTCAGCGCATCTTGTCATCTGTCCTGGGATCAGCAGCCTCTTCAGAGCTACCGACTCTGGGGCTCGGCCTTGTCAGAGGTGTCTGGGGGCCTAGCGCTGGCCCAGAGCATCTGCGGAGAGGAGAGGTGACAATCTCCTGAATCCCCAACAATCGCACATTTGAAAGTGGGCCAAGTTAAAGCAAACAGCTGCAGGCTAGTGTGACAGATAGACAAAGGACAAAGTCACGCCCAAGCTAAACAGAGGACAGTTTTATTTCTTTATTCATTTCGAAATGACATATTCAGGGCTACTTTAAAATGACATTTTGGGGGGAAATTAAATACCTTGCTTGATTTTTTTCTCACTATGAAAGAATTTTTAAACACATTTACTAAAGAAGATTGGATATAGGGTGTTGGACACACAGATCTTGTAACATAGAAACCCACACCTGAAACCTATACGATCATATTAACCAATGTCACCCCCAACGAATTTAATAAAACAAAAAACACATATAGTAGGGTTTGCAACCTCTTTTGGTTTTAAAGGGGGGGGTCATTTCAATGTTTAATTTTAAAACTACAAATTGCACAGAAATTATATTCTAAAAACAACAGAATTTTCATCGCACTTGTTTCTAATCGCTTATAACCACTGTGCGATCTCTATCAATTGTCCTCCAAAAGAACAAAGTCAGAGCTCCTTGAAAAGGGAGAAAATTAAAGCATTAAAAACTAAAAAAGAGATAAAAAGGGAATTATTGTCTGTGATAAAAATATCCATTCAGTAGAAGCTTTAAAAATGACTCCAAATCTGTGAAACTAGGGAAATGTTTACTTGTAGCAACCCAGAAAAGATGGATCAATCACTAATTAGTAAGAAAAAGTGCAGTTGCGAAAAAGTGTGCTTTAGAGATATTACTACCTCAGTGTTGCTCTGATACAAATGTGACACACTGTTAAGGCTCTTGACAAAACCACTTAAACTGGGGTGTTATATGGATGTCATTCAGCTCCATCCCATTCTTTAATATATGATGAAACAGAAGTCCAAAGATTAAGTTGTGTTTTTGTCTAGTAGCAAAGTAGGAACCAGAACCTAACTTTTTTTATTTCCGATCCAGTGTTAGGTATATATATCTATGTAGCACTTTTAAATACTAAAAGAATGTGACTGTATTAAATAGATGATGTTATGGACTGAATTGTCTCCCCAGATCCACATGTTGAAGCCCTAAGCCCCAACATAATGGTGTTTGGATATAGAGCCTTGGAAGTAATGAGTTTCTGATGAGATCGTGAGGGTGGGGCCCCCACCATAGGATTATACTAAGAGGAAGAGAGACCAGAGCACTCTCTCTCCACCACGTGAGCACAGCAAGAAAGCAGCCAGGAAACTGACCCTTGCCAAGAACCCAATCTGCCAGCACCTCGATCTTGGTCTTCCCAGCTGCCAGGCTGTGCCTGTTGTTCAAAGGCCTCAGTCAGGTGTTTTGTTGTGGCAGCCTGAGCTGTGACAGATGAGTTCTGCCTTACACACTTTTCCATTTCTGAAATAAATGCAGCTGTAATCATGAAATCCTGACTATGCCTACTAAATCAACTACATCACCTGATCTACAAAGACTAGGCATGTGATTGGGAGATAAAGAAAAATCAGCCCTTTAAAAGCAAGTGCTCCAAAAGGGGTGATGGCATCAGACAACATTCTTTTCCCTGAGTGTGTAGAAGGAAAAACAAAATAACATAGAAGCAGGCTAAGATAAAGAGTGGAGGTCTGGAAAGAGAGGCAATTACTAAGAGGTTCAGACTTGCATATGCGGAGGGCCCCGTGATTGTGTTTGGAACTTGCTTTGTCCTATGTTTTATTTGTGTTGATAAGAAGGAATTCTGACTGAAAGGACAGGAAGCCAGGATGTCATTCAGGGACTAGTGCAAAAAAGGAAGGTGTGCAGAATGAAGGTTCGCAAATGAAGAGAACAACAGGAGATTTCTCCTTCTGTTTTCTACAGAGCGAGTGTTAGATTGGTGGCCAGTACCCCCCTGTGGCGGCAGCTCTCAAAGACAATTTTCATTATTCTTTTAAAAGTGGTGCATGAAAATAATTCCCTGACCTCCAACAAAGAATTCATCGAAAGTGGTTACAGAAGAAACCACCATAGTCCGACATTCCTGAGCTGAAATCCATCATTTCTTGGTTATGTGACCTGAAGCAGGGCCCTTAATCTCATTGAAACTCAGTTTCAGCCTTTAATTTGGAAATAATACATGTCCACGGTCTCTTGCATGATATCCTTGGAAATAGATTTCAGAATTATTTTATCATGTAGAGTAATGTAGTGCATAAGCTGAATTTTACATAACACCCGTAATGTCGGGGACAGCACTTAGTAAGCAAACCTATTGATATTCCTTTAGAAAAATGTTTCAAGAAGCCACTGAAAAAGTATAAAATTATTAATAATTTTATGGCAGTTCAAGTCAGGTGTTGTCACCAAAATTATAAAAAGATTTTAAAAGAACTTTCCCATTCAGAACTTTCTGGATTTTGGAATTTTAGATGTGGATGGGTGACCCATAAATATATTCATCCTAGAGTAGTCAGGAGGAATAAAAGACATATGGAGGCTAGAAACTCGTATAAGACTATATGGGCGGATTATAAATAAAAATCCCAGGGAATCCAAGTACCAGCAAAGAAACTCTTTACTGAGCATTAACTCCCTCACCTCAGATAACCAGCATCCTGTTGCCAAGTGCCCTGGGAGGCACACTGAAGGTATATGGATACTCTGTGTGTTTTTTCCATTCAGTATTCCCTTAGTCAGATTCAAGATCTCTAAGCCCTATGTGAGCCAGTTTTTCCACAGCTTGGGGAAGGAAGGTATACGTAACAGTGCTTTCTTTTTTAAATATTTTTTAAATGTTTTTATTGATTTGAGAGAGAGAGGAAGGGAGAGGGAGAGAGAGAAACATTGATGAGAGAGAAACATCACCAATCGGTTGCTCCCTGCTGGGGATCGAGCCTGCAACCCGGACATGTGCCCTGACCAGAAATCGAACCGGGGACCTCCCCGTGCATGGGTCGACACTCAACCACTGGTCAACACCTGCCGAGCAACAGTATTTTCCTTTTTTAACCCTCCACCTGCCCTCTTTTATCTCACTCCTCCCTCTGCAGGCTCCCAGAGAACAGAGGAGAATTCGTACGTTGCTTTGTAGTTTTCAAAGCATGTTGCCTACGCTGACTCCTTTCATCATCACACCAACCAGTGAGGGACAAGTCTTAGCCTACTGTTTGCAGTTAGTACCAGGATCCAGAGTCCACACTTTCTGTGTCCTTTCCAGGTGGATGACATTGTCCCGGGAAGCTCTCTGCCTCCTGCCAGGCCCCTGGTCCAGGAAAACCTGTCTCTTCTTAGATCAAAGATCATGTCCTCCTTTCCGAGCACCTCAGGAGTTTCCTGTTTCTAATCTGAAGAATGCTCTGATCCTGCTCGTGACTCATTCACAAACATCCCCCTCACATCCCCTCTTCTATCCCCCTAGAGATCTACCTTTCCCGAATTCTATTACTGCTGGTTTTACAATAGAAAATTGCTTTACAATTTCAGCAGCAATGGCAGCCCTTCAGCTACCACAGTGAGCAAAGATTTGTTCTTTCACTGCTCCTCTGCAGCTTTACAGCTCCTCTGTATCCTGTCATGGATACAGACAGGTATTATGTCTGTCATT
This sequence comes from Miniopterus schreibersii, assembly GCF_964146895.1. Lineage (NCBI taxonomy): Eukaryota > Metazoa > Chordata > Mammalia > Chiroptera > Miniopteridae > Miniopterus > Miniopterus schreibersii. Next base: position 59,690,137 of record NC_138106.1, on the reverse strand, counting down.
TACATACCCCAAATCAGTGCATGGAGATGTAGCTTGATTTAAATCTAAATTCCAATTTTTAAAGCCTTAGTGACACCCACTGAGACAAGGGTTTGGGAGAAAGAACAATTCCCATGAAAAGGCAATCACCTACACAAATATCGTATGACTCAGACATCGTATTTCTTAAACATCTTCTTTAAAAGACTATAGTAGGTCAGGACCATAGTAATCATTTCAAATATTCCGGTTACTAATAGCAGGGCTATTCCAGCTGCTATCACTTTTATTTAAATTCAGAGTTGAGTGTACATATGTATGTGTATTGCTGTGTATTTGCACATATGCACATAGACCTGTTCTTAAGATGTCCTTAAAAAGCATTAAAATATAGTTTATCCCTATGTTGTTGGAAAGAGTATTTTTCCAATGTAACAGAGTTATCCAAGTAGCTCTTACAAGAAAAAATATTTTTTTATTATTGCTGTTGTTGTTATTGGCGATTTAACCACATATTTATTACTTCACAGGCCATCATTCTGACCTGATACCAAACTGCACCTGTGGTACATGTGGTGCACATAGATTCTTTCCCCCCCATTATGTAACGGGGACTGTATGGCTACTGGGCCTCAAAACACCAGGTGGCGAACACTTGGAGAATTTAAGATGCTGTTACCATGGGGACAAGATGCTGTTCCTTCTCAATGCAATCAACACTCTTCCTCTTTCAGAAAAACTATTTCCACTGGAAAATAAATGAACTTAAAAACTGAAGCTTTCAATTTAAAAAAAAAAAAAAATGACTATTTTCTCAAAGCTCTATATTTAATAGTGACAGAAGAGATGGGCAGGCAAAGAAGAAATACTTAGGAAGACCTGTTTTCAAAACACACCTCTGGCTTTTCATTTCTTCACTGGCTGGTACTAAGTGACGAAACAAACTTCAGATATCTCAGGGCGCTGCCTAGATGTTTGTCCTCTGTGGTAGATCACTAGCTGCCATAAACCTTTTCTTCTCCTTTCCTATATCAGCTTGCACTTGGCTTTGCAGCTCTTGCCATGGAAAGTTAGAATAGATTTCCTCACTCCTTGAATATGGGCTTATGTTGTGCTTGTCTTGCCAAAAGAATGTGACAGAACTGAGGACGTACCAGTTTGTTCCAGGCCTTGAGATCAAGTGCCCTGCACTCTTGCACTCCCCTGGGGTATCGCCCACCATCCGTGTGAACAAGCCTGGGCTGACCTCCTGGAAGATGAGAGACACTTGGCTCAATTGTCTCCACTGTCACCCCATCTATAGCCTAGGTGACAGCAGGCTGACTGCAGACATGTGACTAAGCCCAGTGAGACTGGAAGACCACTAATTCACAGAATCATGGACTAATTAAACTGCAGTGTCTTAAGCCACTAAATTTTGGAGAGGTTTAATGTAACAAAAGCAACTATATCCTATATTCTTCTTTGATCATTCAATTAGTTTTAAAGGACAGATTTGTAAATAGCCAGCTGAATTCTTTTTTTAAAGTCTTCTCCCAAGGATATGTTTTATTGATTTCAGAGAAAGAGAGAGAGAGAGAGAAACATCAATCAGTTGCCTCCCATACACGGCCTGACCAGGGATTAAACTCAGCAACCCAGGTATGTGCCCAGACTGGAAATCAAACTGCAACCTTTTGGTGTACAAGACAACACTCCAACCAACACTCCAGCAAAGGCTGTAGCTGAATTCTTAAAACCAAAAATTAGGTTGGGGTGACATGAATGCCTATTGAAAACCCCAAGCAGGTACACACACATAAATAAATTCATTGCTCTTACCCAAAGCAAACGGTTTCTTTTCCTATATGAATTCAGATTATTTTTAATCTAACTCTCAGATTCTGTAGCATGAGAAAGAGAAAACTTAACCCAGATGAACAATCTTTATCTCTCAATTGCATATTTATTGAGTGATCACCCTTGCTCTCCCAAAATAAGTGTATTGCTATGAATTCTGTGGAGAACACACACAAAATAAAAGAGCAAATTCCATTAATGCATCTGTGGCATGCAAAGGAGATTACCCTATTTTATTTATCTGGTTAGGTGAAATTCCGCATAGTAGATAGCAAAGAGTTAATTTTAAAATATCTTGGATTTTAAAATGTTTATCTCTAATGCAGTTTTTCCTGGGGGAAAAAAAAAAATTTAATGTCGTCTCCTAAAGCATCTTTTCCCAACTATGTGTATTCTACTTTTCCCTCTCTTTTGCCCAGCCACAGGAGACACTGGGAGCCATGTCTTGAGATGGTGACCTCACAAGCTGGAGGAACCCAAATCACAATGTTACTATCATGGGGGAGAGCTGCCCTGAAGAGTCACCCAGCATCCGTTTGATGCTGTATAAGCAACAAATAAATCATTATTGTGAACACTCAGATTTCAGGGTTTGTAACCCAGCACAGAAAAGCCTATTGTAATGAAGTATTAGGGTGCCTGGGTATGCTGACAGGAATAATCCTGCAGAGAGGGGGAAGGGCGCTGATGCCGGAGAGAGAGGACAACTGCAGGTGCCATTTCCTCCTGTAAGTGATCCAGAGCGTAAGTAAGGAGTTGCTATGTTAAATGTAGGAATGAGTCTCATCCATGTTCACAGACAAGACACCAGAGTATGCGAGCACAGAAGCAGGGTGGCTGGTAGACTTGGTGAGGGAGGATCGGGGGTACTTTGCGGTTGCTTCTTTTTAAGCCCTGAAACAAGAGGCAGATCATTGAGAATGTCGAGGGGAGTGGAAGTATGAAGACCAAGAAGATGGTATAAAACAGTTTTGCAGAGAAAGGGAACATGAATGACTAGAGAAATGTTAAGAGTGAGACTCTCCCGAGTATGCTGTGTGGGCCTTGTTTTCCTTCAGCCATACTCAGGCTTTATCTAAGTAGAGAGAGGTGAGTCTAACCAGGACGGAAGTTTTGCCAGGCAGGCTTCCAACATATAATAGATAACAGATTGATGAGGGCCCGGAAAAACAAAGGTGTGTAGAAGGGCATAATTAAAGTATTGAGCCATGAAATGTGACCTGAATAAACATGTGAGAAAATGAGGATATTAGAGGGCTGTATTAGTCGACTTGGGCTGCCATAACAAAACACCACAGACAGGGTGGCTAAAACAACAGAAATTCATTTTTGCACAGTTCTGGAGGCTGGAAGCCCAAGATCAAGGTGCTCACAGAGTTGGTTTCTTCTAAGGTTTCTTTCCTTGATTTATACATGGCCGCCTTCTCCCTGTGTCTTCCTCTGGTCTTCCCTCTCTGGGTGTCCATGTCCTCTAAGAATTTCTTCTTCTCATAAGAACACCAGTGATATTGACTTAGGTTCTACCTTAATGGCCTCATTTTATCTTAATCATCTCTTTAAAGAATGATCTCCAACCACAGTCACATTCTGAGGTACTAGCGATTAAGACTTCAACATAAGAATTTGGGGGGTTACAATTCAGCCTATAGCAGGGGTTGAAGTGAAAAAATAGAAAGTGATGGACAGTAATTGAGATGCTAGAAATTGAAACCTTGGAGACGACTGCCTAAAGTATGATCAAGGTGTCAAAGGTGAGAAAAAAATAAAGCATTTGGGGATTAAGAAGTCAAGAACAAGGCACAGGATGAATTACCCTTGCAGATATTGAAGTCACGAAGATTGATGAAAGAAGCCATAAAGGAGGAAAAATACAGTAAATCAAAGTAGAGAAAGTGCTAAAAGCTTCCACTAATTGGCAGGAGAGGGAGAGAGCGGGGAGGAAGTGACAAGAAGGATGACAGATGGCTGCAACAAGGAAGGGTACCAGATAGTGCAGTCAGATGGTACGTGCTTTAAGAAACTGAGATTTGTGGGGGAAGTGAGGAAAGCAAGGGAGAACCATATTCTAGAAGAAGAACCATGAGCAAAGTGTACACTATCTTGCTTACAAGTCCAGGAGTACACGGGGTGTAAGAGAAAGAAGAGCCACTGTGTAAGCGCCGCAGAGGAAATAGTGTCCTTCATAAAAGCCAGAATTTTTTTTCAGAACAGGGAGTTAAAGAGAAATTTAAGAGAAAAGATTGAAGATAGGGTATTTTTTAATAGATTGAGACTGCCTTTACTGGTGTTCACCAATGTCATTCCCCACCCCTTTCAGCCACATGGAAGACAGGACCTCTCAACTCCATTATAATTAGGCAGGGGCGTATGAGTATTTCTGGCAAAGACATGTGAGAAATGCCACATGCTGCTTCGAGACTGAAGCAGTGGAAAGCCCGTGTGCAGAGTTCTCCCATTTCACTCCCGCTCTACTGAGGTCACCAAGGAGGCTCCATTTCCAGGTGTTTTTGATAAAATCTTGTAGAGCCTTTGTCAGCTTCTTTTCTGGGTGACTACGAAGGGCAGACTCCTTGCCAACCAATGCTGAGCATAAATTGTGAGACATGAGCCTTTGCTTTGTAAGGACTGGTGATGCTTTGGGGCAGGGTGTGATTGATCTGTCACCACAATAAAACCTAGCACCTCCTAATTTCACACATACCATGAGTTCCTGGAGGTACAGTGGCAGAGCTTGGAGGCAGGGAAACTAGGACTCATCAGAGAATGCATAACACACTGGGTATGCTAGAATAAGGGCCTTGGTGGTTGAAGGTGAGTTTGGAAGCTTGGGCTTCTTGCAGTTACTAAAAAAAAAAAAAAAAAAAGGTGGGGGGGAAACAAGGATTCAGGGTTTTATGACATCTTAGGGAAAGAGATTATTAGGTGCAATTGTATCCTCTGTCAATGGGCCTCTCAGGCACTCTGTAGTGGGGAGACGATGAATGTGGTCAGGAGTGAGCTGAGTGAGTGCCCCCCCCCAATAAACTGCACTAGCAAAAGGGAGGTATTACTGGGATTATAATTTTTAAGGAGACTTTTATGGAACTAATGCTCCTTGAAACATGCAGTGATAAATGCAGGTCTAGAAGTATGTTGGATTAAGCTTCTGAGTGATTTCATATCCATCAGCCACAGGAGTTCCTGAAAATGAGAAAACATGGGAACGCCATAAAAGAGTTGTTTCATGTGTTGAGAAGATAATTTTCCTGGTAGGTGCTGTCACATGGTAGGTCTTTTCCCATCTTAAGAGTAGTTTCCTAAGCAAAAGGCAAGCTTCCATTTTACTTATAAATATAACTAGTAAAATGAGTGGGAGCAGCAGAGTACCTGAAACCAATTATCCAATGCCCAGGCTCCAGGGTGGGCAACATTCTATAGTAGAGGGCAAGCAAGTTCAGAGAATGTGAACAGAGTAGAATATCAGGCAACACAAAGAAAGGAAAAGCAGAGCACCCCAGAAAAGGAAACGGGTGATGATGACGCAGACAAGGCTAAGCTCCCAAAATGAAGCAGAAGCCACAGCATGAAACACACAGCGGCAGGAATGGAGCCATCACCTCCCTCAGTGCGTGGCTTAGGAGAGGAAGCACAGTACAACGCAAGAACGGGGTAAGAAGGGAGCCTGGAAAATCGGGAAATGGTAAAGCCATTGAGAAGCTGCAAGCCCTCCCAACTTCCACCCACTACACACACCACATTCAAAAGAAAAGTCAGGGGATAGCGGATTAAAAGAGGAATGTTGATGGGAACAGGAAAGTAATATGGCACAGCAAAAAGACTCAGGCTTTGGGGACAGGCCAGACTTTCTCTAAGCCTTGGTTTTGCCACTGACTAGTCAGATGACCTTAACCTCTGTGTTCCTCAATCTTCTTATCTATAGCTATGACAACTATATACATTGTCTAGAGTTATAGTGAGAATTTAATAAAACAGCAGCAAAAAGAGTTAGCAGAAATGTGTTCTACACAGAGAATGTTGCACTGAAAAATAATCTTCAATCCAAGAAAGCAAGACTGAAATGTTGAAGTATCCTCGGATGGCTACGGAATTTTTGCCAGCTCTCAATATGAGAAAAGATTATTGGTCTAACTTAAACTCAACCTTGTGTATTTTATGCTTCATTCAACTCTACAGTAAGTTCAGTTAAAAATTCATTTACAGGATAAATATTCTCTTTTGCTGCAAGTCTAAGAACACTGAAATGATATTGACAAATGTATACAGGATACCTAAATTCCAGTGGACCAGTGTAAAAAAACAATACCTGATTATGCCAGTCTACTTCCCTACATACTAGCAATCTTGAACATGTGTCTTTAGGAGGCTCTTTACATAATTGATGACCCCCCTTCAAAAAAAAAGTGCCATTACTGGTCTAGACGAGACCAGGAGTAAAGAGGGAGGACCACCTGTTCAGATAGGGCTATCATGAGACTTTTCATTAAGCCTTTGCTTTTCCAGGATGAATAAACCCAGGCAATGAGCTCTTGGAGGGAAGGGCCGATGTCCACTCCTCTGAGTAGCCGACCCCTAGGACCCACTATAAGACCTAACACCTAAAGATGTGGTAACTGCTGGTTGATTGAATTTTTTAAAAGCGGATAATAGTTTGTGGATTATGCATATTCCTCCAAGTTATGCTAACCCTTTTACAAAGACCAAGAAGGTCCCTTTCCACTTTTTGGTTCAAAAACACTTATGGAGAACTTGCTGTATCCCAGGCCACACAGTAAGGCCTGAGGATACAAAGGTGAGATGACATTGTATTAGTCTGCAAGGGCTGCCACATGGAGTCCCACAGGCTGGGTGGCTTCAACAACAAAAACTTATTTTCTCACAGTTCCGGAGGCCAGATATCCAAGACCAAGGTGTCTTCAGGATCTAAGGGCATGAGGGGAGGATCTGTTCCACGCCTCTCTCTTTCGCTTCTCTCGGTGTCTTCACATGATCTTTCCTGTGTGTGTGTGTGTGTGTGTGTCCAGATTTCCTCTTCTAATGGATTAAAGCCCACCCTAATGACCTGATTTTAACCTAATTCCCTCTGTAAAGACCCTACATTATCTCCAAATATGGTCACATTCTGCACATTAGGACTTTAAGAGGAGAATTTTGGTAGGGACACAATTCAGCCCACAATGAACATATTTCCTACTTCAGAATACTCATATTTGATTGTTCACTCAGATGCCCCCCATGAAGGCCTAGGAAGGTGAAAACAGTGTTGCTATCCAGTACCTGCCTGAGTCCTACTTCTCAGCTCACCTCTTTTATATTTAAACTACATTCACAGTAAATTTTTTGTTAAGAGAATTCTCAGCTCTGCTAACTAGCCCCTCTAGAGAGAATTAGAGAGAAACTATATTTTCAAAATCCTTGTGGGACTAAAAATCATTGTGGCTACAGTTTGTCAAAAGATATGCATTCAGGTGGGAGATAAAATAGTAGTGAAGTAACTACATAGGTTCATTCCAGAAAAAGCAGAATGCTTAGCTGTATGCCATCTGCAATTGTTTCACCTGTATAATTCTCACAGTGTGAATTTATTCATCACAGGACTGGCCTCTGTTCTTTGCTTCCAATCTAGACTGGGTCCCCATAGCCCAGAAAGTTCACATATACAAGCAAATTTTCTGCTTAAATAATAAGGCTATAAGCCAAAGGAATAACCATTTTAAAGCAAACTACTGTTAGTCTGCTAATTCAATGAATATTTACACAGTGTTATTAAGTACAATTTAGCTACCAAAAACTATTCCATTCATATATAGTATTCCATTTTAGCCAAACTCATAAAGTTTACTCACTTGCTGCAGATCAGTTGCTTGTAAACTTTGAAGTCAATTTCTGTTTCTGCATGAGCAATGCCAAAAAAGTAGAAAACCTAGAATCTGAGGAAGTCAGCTCACTCTTTCCTTTCACTTGCATAAATACAAACATTAAAGAGAAACTTAAGTTCTATTTCTTTTACAATTACAAAGGATAACAGAGCCTTTTTAATTTTTGTCCATGAAACCTAAAGTTTGAACTGCTCTCCTAGACATATGGTGTATTTAGCCAGTTGTAGATTATATTCTATGGTCATCTTGTTATATTCAACATGTCATATGGGAAAATCCAAATTTACCAACTTTCCTTCTCACCACCGGATTCATATCCTTCTCTTAAATCTTCTATCTGGGTTAAGAGCATCAAGATCTTCCAAAGTTGACCAAAAGAGATATCTTGGAACCATTTTCTTTTCTCTACTTTCCATATCTACTCAGTCTCCAAGTTCATGTGATATTACCACATTCTTTCAGCTTCTTGGGCTTGCTATCATATGCCAGGCACTGAGCTAAGCATTGGGGAAATAAAGACACATAACAAATTGTGCTTTCTATCAAAAAGCTAATAATGTAGTTGGGAAAGAAAGTTAATTATCAAGTACAGTAATAGGGGCCATAATAGAACTACATTCTGGGTGTTTGGGGAGCTCAGAAGCAATTTTCTTGAAGGGAGTTTTAGAGAACAAAAGAATTAAATAAGGTGCAGGTTGGGGCAGAGGAAGGAAGCAGGCAGCAGTGTGGAGTGTGTACTTGACAAACGTGAAAATGCACACACAGGAAGCTGGGTGATGTTACTGGGGAACTACCAACTTCCTGGAAGGGTAGAGCAGAGTCTGTGGTGGATTGGTGGGAGATAAAATTGCACAACAAAGCACAGAACAGATCTTAGAGTATTTTGTGTTTTAAGTTATGGGTGATCCATTGAAGTTTTTTAAGTAGTGACATGATTAGATTTCTTTCCCAGGTAGCCTATTCTTTCTGCAAAATGTTAAATTGATTGTGTAAATGCAGATATGCTGAGGAAAGAAATCAGATAAAAACTATTAAGTAAATATGGAAGAGAAAGAGAGAAAATGTTCTTAAACTGCTGTTTCCATTCTCCCCAACATCAGCTGGAACAGTGAAATAGTGTAAAAAGTTTTTAAAAAATCAGAATATCAATGCATAAAATTGGATGTGCAATGGCTATTCCAATCAGGAAATTATGTTGGTTACCATAATAGCCACAGAGAAACCATACTGAACAACACTGGTAGCATAGCATAATTCCTAAGATACAGGCTTTGGTATAAATCACATCTTAGTCTAAATTTTTAGGTGTAGCCTGGCCGAGAGTGGCTCAGCGGTTGAGCGTCAATCTGGGATCCAGGCGATCGGGGTTCGATTCCCGGTTAGGGCACATGCCCTGGTTGTGGGCTCGATCAATGACTCTCTCATCATTGATGTTTCTATCTCTCTCTCTCCCTCTCTTTTCCTCTCTCTGAAATCAATAAAGATATATTTTTTAAAATAATAATAAATAAATAAATAAATAAATAAATAAATAAATAAATAAATTTTTAGGTGTAAACTTAAATAGGTTCCAGAACCTCACTAAACCAGCAAAAGAGAGTAATAATCATGTCAACCTCTTAGAATGATTGTGAGGAATAAATGGATTAATACATATTAGCACACCACCAGACAGGCAGTGAGTAACCAGTAAAGAGCAGCTATCTATATACCAGTAGAGAATTGTTTGCTTCTACAATAAACCTGCAGTGAACTGACGAGGAGAGTCCTGGACTGGGGCATCTGGGTCTATTTTTTATTAGTTATTTAACTTCACATAAGCTACTTAATATCTCTGACTTTTTAGTCCCTCTGATTAATGGAGACAACATTCTTGTTCTATTTATGTAATAAGGTAATTTTTTATATGAAATAATGCATGTGAAAGTAGCTTGAAGAGTCTAAAGTCATGAATACATATAAGAAATTAAGGTCTGACCTTGGGACGGTTCACTTTGGGCAGCTGCGGCCACATGGAGATAATGATGAGCTGCAGCCCAGACGCTGAGCCAAAGGGCGGTGGACCCAGATGACAGGCCTGGACTCCAGCCCCAGGACTGCCACCGGCCTGGGACTCAGAGCCAGTCACTCAGCTGCTTGGAGCCTCCATTTCCTCATCAGCAATACACCCCCTAAGCCACCTTAGTGCAACTCCAACAGTCTGCTTGCCTTCTTCATTAAGACAACTTAAAATGTTCAGTAGCCAACATTCTCCTCCAGGCCAACCCACTGCACTGAAATGAAGCAAAGATGGGATTTACCACGGGTCAAGAATCTTTTAACCCAGAGTCAAGGCAATCTCACACGATTTAATTTTTCACACGCTTTAATCTGTGATGACATTCAGAAACGAGCAGATTACATACAATTAGCTCACCAGAACACAGCTATCAGGCTTCCACCTGAAATGGATTTACACAGCATCTTTTGGCTGAAAGAGGGGACCTGTGGAAAGAGTCTGATCTGAACCAGAGAAAAAGTAGCTGGTAATAAAACTCAGCAAAGGAAAATAAACATAGGACTTACTCTCTATTTCTATTTCTTAGTATTTTTCAAACAAATATAAAATAGTTATTTGCTATTATTCCCTGCCATTCAAGTTTCATCTCCCTGCAATATAACAAGTTTTTCCATAAGCAATATAATCATAAAGGTTAAAAAGAGAAAGGCTAAGGGTAGATGATGTTATGAGAAAATTATTTTTCTGGATGAATCAGTAGACACTGAACTTTCCCATTATGTTCTGAAGTTCAAGAGCCTGAACTATAAACCCAGTGGAAAACTGCATAGGATTTTATCGCTATTGATATTGAGGTTTATTTTTGAGTTCTTTCTCCCAGTGAAAATCATTGTCCCCAAAAGAACAAATGGAAAAACAGTTCATTTAAAATAGAATTCCTCAATCTTAGCTCTATTGCATTTGAACCAAATAAATCTTTGTTGTGAAGGGCTGTCCTGTGTCTTGTAGGATATTTGGCAGCGTTCCTGGCCTCTACCCAGGAGATGCCAGGAGTACTCACCCACCCCAGTCATGACAATCAATGTTTACAGACATTGCCAACTGTCCCCCGGGGAGTCAAAAATCACTTCCATTTGTGAACCACTAGTTTAAAGGAAGCCCAAAAATAATAGCCCAGTTCCAAATCTGTAACAGCCCACCTATGATTATCACATTGAGAACATCCTTTGTCAGTGATAATATGAAACAGGACAGTTATCAGTGAGGAAAGGAATTTTGTTTAACATGACTCCTCAGGAGGAAAGATCGAATGACAACTCACCAGGGCAATAGCCAAGAAACCACCCATTCCACAAATTCTCATTTCACACAACATTGGCTGGGATTCTCAGCACTCCATGGAAGATATGGAAAGAAGGCTTGGGTATAAAGGAGTGTGTGTGTGTGTGTGTGTGTGTGTGTGTGTGTGTGTGTGTATTAATCTCTATTTCCCATTTCAGTATATGGAATTTAGAGGACTTTTTTTTAATGGTCTCTTGTTATGTTTTCTCCTTATGTCTCTAACTTTCCCCCTCAAAAATACAATCTTCAAAGCTAAAATTTGTGATCAAAAAAATCCTGGAAGTAAACGTAGGAAACGGTTCGAACATTTGCCTCTAGAAAGGGTAGGCTAGGTAGTAGGTGGGATGGGTAGGAGGGGGTTTGCTAGATTGATTTTATTGTATTCTCTCCCATGCTTTCTGAACATTTATAACTTGCATGAATTTGTTTTCAAATTTAAAGAACTAGCTATCAAAATAAAGTTAAATTATGATCTCCCACCGATAGTATACAGGATAATGTGGTTTTAAATTAGAAGGCAGCTGCCAACATTGATTCCCCCTATAGAGAAAATAGCAATTATTTGGGTCTATGATTTGAAAGTCTTTAATATTCTTCCCGAATTACAGTATAGCTACCACTGCCTGTAGAATAAATCATGCAGAGAAATATCAGGTGAATTTGAGACTGTTGCATAAAATAGAACCCCTGGTCCCTAAATGGGTGAGGGAATTCTGAAGAGCTCATTGAGTAGCCCATTACTATTATGCATATCAGGATCAATAAAGCTCTGCAAAGTCTGGCTGTAAAGAAGCCTGTTTAGTTTCATTTAAATTGTTAATAGCCCATAGAGTTAAGGATCAACACACTTAGGAAGCACTAATGTGGGAAGATAAAGCCAGCTAAGATTTTTCAATAAATAAAAAGAACTGGATTGAAGAAAATGAAGTAACGTTAAGTAGATAGACATATATATATAGAGAGACAGAGAGATAATAGATGATAGATAGATGATAGATAGATAGATGATAGATAGATAGATGATAGATAGATAGATAGATAATAGATAGATAGATAGATAGATAGATAGATAGATAGATAGATAGATAGATGATAGATAGATGATAGATAGATAGATAGATAGATAGATAGTAGATAGATAGATAGATAGATAGATAGATAGATAGATAGATAGATAGATGATAGATGATAGATAGATAGATAGATAGATGATAGATAGATAGATAGATAGATAGATAGATAGATAGATAGATAGATAGATAGATTGATAGATAGATGATAGATAGATGATAGATAGATGATAGATAGATAGATAGATAGATAGATAGATAGATAGATAGATGATAGATAGATAGATAGATGATAGATAGATAGATAGATAGATAGATAGATAGATAGATAGATAGATAGATGATAGATAGATAGATGATAGATAGATGATAGATAGATAGATAGATAGATAGATAGATAGATAGATAGATAGATAGATAGATGATAGATGATAGACAGATGATAGCGATAGATAGATGATATAGATAGATAGATGATAGATAGAGATAGATGATAGATAGATAGATAGATAGATAGATAGATAGATAGATAGATAGATAGATAGATAGATGATAGATAGATAGATAGATGATAGATAGATGATAGATAGATAGATAGATAGATAGATAGATAGATAGATAGATAGATGATAGATAGACAGATGATAGCGATAGATAGATGATATAGATAGATAGATGATAGATAGAGATAGATGATAGATAGATAGATGATAGATAGATAGATAGATAGATAGATAGATAGATAGATAGATAGATAGATGATAGATAGATGATGATAGATAGATAGATAGATAGATAGATAGATAGATAGATAGATAGATAGATAGATAGATGATAGATAGATGATAGATAGATGATGATAGATAGATAGATAGATAGATAGATAGATAGATAGATAGATAGATAGATAGATAGATAGATAGATGATAGATAGATGATAGATATAGATAGATAGATAGATAGATAGATAGATAGATAGATAGATAGATAGATAGATAGATAGATGATAGATAGATGATAGATGATAGATAGATGATAGATAGATAGATAGATAGATAGATAGATAGATAGATAGATAGATGATAGATAGATGATAGATGATAGATAGATAGATAGATAGATAGATGATAGATAGATAATAGATAGATAGATAGATAGATAGATAGATAGATAGATAGATAGATAGATGATAGATGATAGATAGATAGATATAGATAGATAGATAGATAGATAGATGATAGATAGATAGATAGATAGATAGATAGATAGATAGATAGATAGATAGATAGATAGATAGATAGATGATGATAGATGATAGATAGATAGATAGATGATAGATAGATAGATAGATAGATAGATAGATAGATAGATAGATAGATAGATAGATGATAGATGATAGATAGATAGATAGATAGATAGATAGATAGATAGATGATAGATAGATGATTGATAGATAATAGATAGATAGATAGATAGATGATAGATAGATGATAGATAGATAGATAGATAGATAGATAGATAGATAGATAGATAGATAGATGATAGATGATAGATAGATAGATAGATAGATAGATAGATAGATAGATAGATAGATAGATAGAGATAGATCTATCAGTAATACTTCAAACTGTTTAAACATTCACCAGCCTAACTTAACTAACACCTTAAATTCTCACCCAGCAAGAGATTTTATAACTCTGATAACTGAAAGGCATTTCTATTATCATGAAGACTTTTTGTTACTGTAATCATTTTAAGATTAGTTTACAATAACACAATAATATTTACCTTGGTTTATGAATGACCATGGCATGTTTTAATGAAATACATATTTTTATAGATTGTTAGATTTTACTTGCTAATATTTTACCAAAGACTTCTATGTCTGTGTTCATATGGGATATTCATCTGTTTTTTCTTAACCTGAAATGTCCTTTTCAGCTCTTGGTATTAGGGATATGCTCAAAATATAAGTTAGGAAGTGCTCTCCTCTCCCCTATACCTTGAAAAAGTTTGTGTATGATTAGTAGGCATTCTCTCCCTTAGATGTTTGATAGCTTTCATCAGTGAGGATAGGTGGTAGTGGAGTTTTCTTGTGATTGATTGCAAATTCCCTTTTTTTCATTGATATAGGGTCATTTGGAGATTCCATTTATTCTTATATCGGTTTTGGTAAAGTGTCTATCAAAGAATTTATTCATTTTGGCATAAAGTTGCTTCTAATATCCTCTACTACCCTTCTAGTGATGTTCTATTTTTCATTCCTGGTATTGATTACTTATGGGGCAGGGGGTATTTTCCCTCTTTTTCTTTTGAATATTCTTGCTATGGTTTTATCATTTTCTTCATCTCTTCAAATATCTAGTTTTTAGGTTTTGTTTCTTTGTTGATATTCTTTATTGTTGGTTCACTTTATAATTCATGTATTTTTGCTCTTATTTTTATTAATTACTTTATTCTTCTGACTTTGGATTTAACTTGCTTTTGTGTTTCTACTTTCTAAAGTTGGAAACTTAGGTCCTTAATTTTATATTTTTTTGTCTTCTCTAGTATTAGCATTTAATATCACAAATTTTCCTCTAAGTACTGCATTAGCTGCATCTCACAAATTTTGATATATTGTATTTTTATTACCATTCAATTTGAAATATTTTCTAATTTCTTCTGGTTTATTCTAAAACTTATGGTTTAGTCTTAAGACCATGGCTTATTTATAAATGTATTGTTTAGCATCATAACTAGTCTACAAATATGGGTCCCCACACCCCCTCTTCTCCTGGTATATGCATGTTATTCCTTACACAAAGATGGAGATTATTTATTTTACCCTAGATTCTGCACTGGCCTTGTGAACTGGCTTTGACCAACAGAATGCAACAGAAAGTGATGCTGTGCCAGTTCAAGGCTGGGTCAGTCTCATCTGTAGTTGAGCTGGGCCTGGATTCATTGCAGCCTGATCAAATTCTAGTCAACAATTGCTTTAAATATTTTAAAAATAAGATCAGGAATTTTTATCTGAACAGCAGCAATGCTTCAAAGGTCTCTTTTTGCTTCACAGCCTATTCATCTTGTAAGTCCTCTGTGGAGGCCCTTTTCTCTTCTGTCCAAAACCATGATCTTTCTTCAGCCTGTCTTTCTGCTAGCCTTCAGTGATCAGTTCCCTTGCAATCAATAAATTCCTGGTGTGCCAGAGGGATTTCTCTCAGCCCTCCTGCCCTGCCTCAAGCCTTTTGTGCACTACAGGTGATATATATTTGCCCTAAACTCTATGAAGACACTCGGGAATTTTCTAGAACTCCTACCATGCTCCCCAGCCTTCAGCATGCTGTCTTTGTACTCTCAGGAGCAGATGTGGCATTGCTGTCTGACTAGGGCTCCCTTGGGGCCTAATTCAACAAATCAACCCACATACAATGTTAAATGTTTATTAAAAGTTCTTTGGGTTTTTTCTTACCCAGTTTGAGGTGGGTTGGTGCCTTCTTCTGCCATTCCGTCAAGGAAGAGAGCAGTCATGGGTCCTTCTCTGCTAGAAAGGGCTGATCTCCTTCTAGAATTGAATTCACTTGTGATTCTTTAGTTCTTTGCTATTTGAGTTTATTAGATTTTTTTCATCCTTACAAATATTTTTCAACTTTCTACCTAAAAGCAGAAAGCAAAAGTCCTTGTATTTCAATATACTTAAGGTCCTATCCCTTTCACCCAACAGATTAGCCAGTCATAAGTGATCTCTTAGTACCCCTCAAACTTCTTTCCCACTTACTAGTCTGTACAATTATAGTGACTGATGTCCCTATCCTGGTCTAGTTAATAGGCCAGTCCTCATCAGAGAAATATATATAAGTCAGTAACCTCACAGCCTTGCCCACCAACCTCTGGTTGTATGTAAAGGACTGAGGTGGAATCTTTAGGGTTACAGTCTGTTTATGGGATTAGCCAGAGTAACAATACATTAATATACCACAATTCTCCACATCAAAAGCACCTTCCCTGATACCTACATCTTGTTTCCATTTATATGAGTAATCCGATTTCTTTCTTATATGGCATTTAGTACCATGCCCTGAGTTCCACCTTATATGGCCAGGATAGCAATGCTATGTAAATTTTGCCAACCACCTAGACTTCCACCTGCTTGTCTCCATATCTACCAATAACTAGTCAGCACCTTGCTATTGTAAAGAATAATCTCCTACAAATACAATGTTGTGTTCATCTGCTTTTAAGTATTACCAAACCACATTTTGCTCCAATATTTAATACAAAACTTGTGAGGTTTTTATTAGTAGTAGTATTAGTATTAGTATGTATTAGTATGTATTAGTATTAGTATGTATTACTATTAGTATTAGTATTAGTATTAGTATTAGCCCAGCATAATAAGTGGCACAAAGTATGAATTCAATAAATGTTCATTATTATTTAATTAGAGATATTATTGTTTAAAATTCCTATTTATGTTGAAGGTAGGATAGGCATAGTAGACAGATGAAGAAAGATAGTTCTTTGGTGACTCTTACTCGCCATAATTAGGATTGGCCTCACCTATAATATAAGTTGTTCTAGCCCTGGCTGGGTGGCTCAGTTGATTGAAGCACTGTCTCATACAGCAAAAGGCTGCAGGTTCAATTCCTGGTCAGGGCACATGCCTAGGATGGGGTTCGATCTCCCATCGGGACAGGTACAGGGGCAACTGATTGATGTTTCTTTCTCATATCGATGTGTTTATTTCTTCTATCTCTTTTCTTCTCTCCCTAAAATCAATAAAAACATATCCTTGCATGAGGATAAACAACAGCAACAATAAAACATTTTAAAAAGAAAGTGTGTGTATCCCCCTCTCTGTGTACTACTCCAAGGTATGGTTCAATAGTTAGACTTCTGGTTTGCATTTTGTTGTTTAGAATTCAGATGTGAAATGAGATGAGGTGAGGTGAGATGATGATACCCCAAAATATCAACTGTCAAGAGCTGAGCTGAGCTGCCAGGTGTTGGAGTGGTCAATTATGATAACAAGCCAAAATGAAACAGTCAAGTCTTTAATCACTTACTGCAATGGTATAAGCAAAAGATCAAATAGAAAGTGTCAGCTCCCTCACTGTCCCATTTTCCCCATGGATCCGCACTGGGTCAGGTGGGTCAGCCCAGCCGTGGGGAATCATCGCACTGTGAAGAGCCTCAAACAAAAGGCTCTTGCAGTTTCATGGATGGGGTTGGGGTAGGGGCAGAATAAGATGGAAAGAGAAGGGCTGGGGATAGAAAGTACTAAGTTCTGGGTCAGAATAGAGAAAAAATGTCTTTAAGATTTCCCCTCCCCTAGATAAGGAGGTCTCAGCAGAGGCACCTGAGAAAGTCCCCCAATAAAGAGGCCTCTGAATGGAGGCGCCTGGACAAGGAACAGAGATGCGTGAGAGCAAGGCCTGTAGGGGTCTGGAGTCCTTGGCTGCAACTCCTCCAGAGGCTGCAATGCATTGGCTGTGTACCAAGTCTGGCGTGGGGAGGGCAGCTTTCCCTGTGAGTCTGTCATTTCCTATGGTCAGGCTTTAAAAAAGTCAGACATAGGCTTTGGGCCAGGAGCTGGGCCCATCATATACCAATAATCAGCAGGAACTAAGGCGGGTAGAAACTTAGAGACTCAACAGTTGCACAGGCCTGAGAGCCTGGTCCCCGGTGGGGGCTAGAAGCAACGCAGCACTTTGAAAAGCTCTTTTCTAGGTAAGTCCCTGCCACATTCTGTCCTTCCTAGAAAAACTGAGACTAGTGGCCCATATACAGGCAAACATATGCAGGAACTAATCTAGAGCCAAGGGAGAAGTTCTGAAACAGTTTAAGAATTTATCCATGAGGCAGTGGGATCTTCAAGATTAAAAGCACTGGCATTCTTACAGTTCTCACAATAAATCAGAATTAAAGAAAACCTAGAGTCATCTTAATAATATTCATTATCACTTTATATTTAATATCCATGGATAACAAATAGCATAAATTCAAACAATGCAGCTCTAGTCCCGAGACAACTTACATTCTGTAGACATGCTTAGACCTGGGGAAAGGCCTGAGATAATGTAGTTGTGCTGGTTCATGCCAACAACAGTAAAATAAATAAATGGTATGAACCCCTATTATAGGCAGTTTCACGTAAAAGTTTAGTTTCTTTTCAAGACTCAATAGGCATTCTCTTACAATGACATATACACGAATTTTGGACAGTAAAGCCTTGATTTTTGTTTGATAGATCAAAAAAGAAAGGTATGGAGTGGTTTATAATACCAGCCCGAACAGTGATTCTGGATAATGCATGGGGCACTTGAGACAATAAATCACATTTTAATGGGATTTGTAATGAAAAAAGTGCCATGGAAGGATAATAGTCTAAGGGTCTCTGTCATACTATGTAACTAACAGTAGTAATTGTCGGTGATTGTTTCCAGAGTCAATGCCCTAGAAAAGCATGACATGCAGAAAGAAGTGTGCAATCCCCATATCATCCTTGGTAAGAAGCAGATATATCTAGCACTGCATGCTTGACAGAGGAAGAGCAAGTCTGTGGATATTTAGATAGGAAAAGAAAAGAGAAAATCACTCCAGTTTCTAAGCCATCCTTTCCTGTATTTCTTTTCAGAAATTAATATTTATGTTCTACTCCCTGTCCAAATAGGAGGGGTAAGGAACAGTGCCTCGAAAATGACCATCACATAAGCCATATAAGGTGGACTTGGCTAGAAAGGTTGTTATTTTCTTAGGTTTTTCTGTTTTTAACCAAAGGAAATTTTATTTTTCTGACAGTTTTCTGCAAATATCATCTCTAGCTAGCCCTGGCTTACATTTCACATTCACTACAAACCATTTCCACGTCATTTCACAGTCCTCAGTAAATGAGTGTCTTTTGGATCCACGGTGTAACAATGCTGTTATATCTAAGGATCCCCACTGAATTGATGGGCTCTCAGTGAGTCTCTAGCAGTAGCTCATTAGGTCAGTGAAGCTATTAAACAGATGAGATTTAGATCGAACCCAAGAGGATCAGCATTACAAATCCCACTTGGAATAAGCTTTCCATGAAAGCATCAGTTAACCTCTTCCTGAGTGTCTTCCCTGCACAGAAAGCCTGTAGATGACGACTTTGTCATAACTGATATTGAGGTAAACACTAAAGTGTTCAAAACTAAGCAGGAGATTTCAAGAAAAAAAATGAAAACTCAATATTAGATATGAAATTATTGGTTAAATAAGCCAGTGAATTCTTACTTTTCATACCATTTAATAAGACTAGGTATTATGGGATGGGATGGTCCTAGCAGTCATATTGCCAGTACATATATAAGCTATAAACAATAGATTTCTCATAAAACTTAAATATTCAGCTTGGTGATTTTAGTAATTGCATCATTCACTCAAAGGAAAATGTCTATTACTGTGTCTTTCTGCGTAGGTTTGCCCTCCTTCTGTGCTGAAGTTCTGCAATGACAACTCTTAGAAACAGTACAATGCCTGAGAATTGGAATTAAGAATTTAATTTTGCTCACTACTTTTCTTTTTGTTATTTTCCAATGTGTTCCAGATATTTACTTTAATGCTTTTTCACCAAAATCCTTTGAGGGCAAAGGACAGTCTCTAATTTCCCAGCATTCAGCAATATAGCTTGATAAATGTTAAATTATATTACTTATTTTAAATAAGCATTTGGGTACCTTAAATATAATTAAATAGAAAAATCCCATTTTATCGTATTATGAAACTGAAATTTTCAGCATTTATTTAAAAACTGTAAAAGACTATCCCAACTGCAGCTATAGACTTTAAAATCAGATTCTCATAGAGCAAATGGGACATGATATAGTTTATTTGAATGCAAAGCCAGCAAGTGTTTTCAGGAAAGTCCAAAGCGCTTCCTTCTTCTGAGGTAGGAAAGATCCTAATTGGTTGAGGGGCTCAGGATAAGCTTACTGAGAACATGGGATTTGAGATTCCATGTCAGTGCAATATTCTCTATTTACTTCATTTTTCTTACTTTATATGGTAAAGCAGGAAAGCAGTATTCGCAGGTTTGTTTGGCCCTCTATACCTGGATAGCACTCATTCAAACTGGGTACAGTTGATTCTATTTTCACATAATAGCATAATGTGAAGAGATAGTGTTCATAATCACTGGGAAACAGGTACGACAGAAGGACAGGTATTATCTTTACCTAAATATGCACTCTGTTGGTTGACTTGTTGGTTTTCAAAGAACATCCTGCTAATCTTTATTGATTCCATTATTCATGAAAGGAGAAGTTTCTGACTAAGAGTGCACCTTACTGAAACGAGCCTGAAATAGAAAGATTTGCATGGATGGTCTCAGAGAGGCACAGGCTGGCCACGGGCCAGTAGAAATCTATCATAGTAGCTGTGCCTCTCCTCCTTTCTGCTTTCTGATCTCACAAAACTCTAAGGTTACTGACAACAGCATTTATTTCAGCACATTTAAAGTGCCCTTTAAACTCCCACGAGTTAGATGTACAGTATAAGATACAAACAAAATATACAGTAAAAGTTCATTTGCTTCTTCCCAGAATGTCATATTTATTTTAAATACAATACCTCAGGGTTCCTAAGAAGACAAAAATCAGAAATCAGAGGTTAGTACATCAAGCCTTACTTTTCCCACATTTTAGCTGAGTAATCTCAATCTAGTCATCCATTCAGCACAAAAACGTATTGAGCACCAGGTATTGTTCTAGGCACCAAAAATAGAGCATGATCCAAAGAAACAGCAAACTCCCTCTGGGGGTTACATTCCAGTGGGGGAAGCAGACAGAAACATGTGCCTAAGAGAATGTGCACATTGTGCATAAACGAGCAGCCCGGCAGGAGGCAGGAAGTGCCATGGAAAGAGATCAGCTTAGGCCAGGTGACCAGAGACTCGCACTGTTCACAGGCGGTGCTTCAGAGAAGGTCACCCTGGCAGGCTCCCTGTGTTCCAAGGCTGAAGAAAATGAGTGAGTGGGCCGGGGTTATTGTGGGGGAGGTGAGTTCCAGCCACAGGAACACACTCTGGTGTGTTCACAGGGCAGAAAGAGGCGGGGGACTGGAACTGAGTGAGACGGTGGGCTGGGGGGTGGAAGGAAATGGGGTCAGAGAGGAAGACAACAGAGGCCACATCCCACTTACATTTTCACTTTGTTGTTTTTCGTGTACAGTCTCACTAGTGTCATATTCCTTCAGACTCTTTTCTACTTCTTTCATTGTTCTCCTTCCTGAGTACGCAGTTTAATTAATCTGCAGTGAATATGAAAGGGTTTGAGCTCATTCAGTGTGAGGGCAGAATTGGTAATGAGATGTAAGGAAACCAGTGATTTATTCCATGCCTGCTGAGCTCTGGGCTCCCAGCTGCTCTCCTTTCAGCAGCCCCTTTCAGATCCCTGCCTCCTAGATCCTCCCAGACCTCACCTGCTCCTCCTCTTGGTTTTGCAATCCAAAAATTATGTGTTCTGCAATATGTGATGGTCCCAAATCTACGGAAGCCAAACAGACTAACCAACCCAGAAAGATCATGTCCTGGACGGATTATATTTCAAAGAGGGGCTGGCCCACAGCAAAGTGGATAAGGAATTCAAAGAACCCATGAGGATTGTGATCCTGCTCTCTGAAAAGTGCCACCACTATCAGTGAATCGTCAGAATCTTGGTATCCTGCCCGGCCGGGCGTGGCTCAGCGGTTGAGCGTTGACCTAGGATCCAGGCAATTGGGGTTCGATTCCCGGTCAGGGCACATGCCTGGGTTGAGGGCTCAATCCCCAATGACTCTCTCATCATTGATGTTTCTGCCTGTCTCTCTCCCCCTCGCCTTTCCTCTCTCTGAAATCAATAAAGATATATTTAAAAAAAAAAAAAAAGAATCTTGGTGTCCTGCTCCCTGCTCAGGAAGTGCTCTGTTCCATCAACCTGTAGGCTGGCAGTAAGCAGGAATGGTGAAAGAAATCAGAATGATAGTCATAAATTCACCTGCCCTAAGTGTCATGAATTATCTATGTAGCAGAGAGACAGGAAATCTGTATATATTTAATAAGGATAGAAATGCAAGTTTTTTATGTTCTATCATCAATTTGTATTAGACAGAGAAACCCATATGCAGATTTGGTCAAATCACTTCAAACTTCTTTATACAAACTTGTTTATATTTGACTCAAATATGCTTGGGTCAAGAATAGAGAAAATACCCCTGTATAAAAATATTTACCAAAAAAAAAAAAAAAGGATTACAGATAATTAAAGATCTAAATGGCGAAAAGTGGAGCATGATAAAATTACCTAAAGGAATAAAAATATAAAGGTACTATGCTTTTATATTTAATATGTTGGCAGGAAAATGGCACTAGGTATTAGACCAGTGGAGTTAAACCAGACCTTGGTTCAGCAACCTCAGTACTTGAGTTCTGGCTAAGAAAAAATTCAAAGCCAAGACTCAAACTATAAGAGAAAGTTTATTGAGAAAGTCACAGGGGTAGAAGAAGTGAGCCATAGAAGAAATGGGCTCAAGGAACAAGTTACAGAGGCACAAGAAGGGTCCTTGGAGCTTAGGAGAAAGAGAGAGGCAAGGAAAGTGCACCTGGGGGCTTGGGAGACTTTCCTAAATAAGATTTAAATGCTTAACCATATAAAAGTATAAATTTATGATCACCAAAGGCTGTATTAACAAAGTTAGAAAGCAAGTAACAGGTTAGAAGAAAATATTTGCAATGTATGTAGCAGTAGAAGAATTAAGAATCATAATGCATTTGAAGAACTCCTACATATCAACCAGCCATAGAAACGGTAGGGGCCAAGAAATGTGAATAGACCACAGAAACAAGAATAAAATGAAGAGATGCTTGACTAATAGTAATTAGGAAAATATAACAAGATACAAATTTTTAGTCATACTAACTAGCAAAAGTTAGAAGGTTTGATATTATTCAGTGTTGACGAGACTCTGGAGAAATGCACAATCACCTTTTGAAATGTAAATTGTGTGAGCTTTTGAGGGATAACTTGATAACATCTATCAAAATACAAAATGTGCATCTTCCTTGAACCAGCAATTAAATTTCCAGATCCATTCATCTAAAGCCATGTTAGTACAAGTAACAAAGAGTCTTAGTAAGGGTGGTCAATGCAGTTTTGCTCCTAATGGTAACAAAATAAAAATATCCTCAATGTCCATCAATAGGAGAACAGGTGAATAAACCATGATGTAACCAATACTCTGGAAACTGTGTAGCAGTTTTTAAAAATTATGGAAATATCTTTATACTAGTGCCTTTCAACAGGGAGCCATATTGTTCACCAGGGGACATTTGGCAATGAATATCTAGGGATGTTTTTGGTTGAAACAACTGGTGGGGGGTAAGAGTGGGGGTGGGGGTGGGGGGTAGGTGGAGAGACACTACTGACATCTAGTGAGTAGAGGCCAGGATGATGCTAAATGCACAGGACACCTTTTCCCAAAAAAGAATTATCAGGCCCCAAACATCTATAGTGCCAATGTTGAAGAACCTCATACTAACATAGATAGAACTCCAAGTCAACATGTTAAATGAAAAAAGCAAACCAGACAATACATGTAGTATCACTCCACTTCAGAAAAACAAAATCAAAATTTAAAAATTTGCATATTATATTTGTGTATAAGTATTGTTTATTTATCTGGAAGAATAGATATTAAAATATTAACAGTGTTTAGCTTCTGGGGGGGGAAGGAGAGTAAAGAAGACAACTCTTTGCTTTTCTATACAGTTTGAAATTTCCCCACCAATCATGTATTAAGGTATTTGCATAATTAAAAGAATAAAATTATAAAATCCAGGAGCACATATCCCATTCATTCTAAGAGAATTGAATTAAGTCCTCACTTTCTTTCCTAAGCTTTGGAACCTTTGATAAACCATTCCCTATTTTTGTGTTTTATGATGTGAAAAGTAATAATGGTGCTAGCATTTATTCAATAATGGT
Organism: Miniopterus schreibersii; assembly: GCF_964146895.1. Taxonomy (NCBI): domain Eukaryota; kingdom Metazoa; phylum Chordata; class Mammalia; order Chiroptera; family Miniopteridae; genus Miniopterus; species Miniopterus schreibersii. Next base: position 59,666,064 of record NC_138106.1, on the reverse strand, counting down.
TATGATTTAAAAGTACTTTGAATTCCCTAGAATGCAATTCCTCTTATGGGCTGAATTGTGTCCCACCCAAAATTCTTATGTTGAAGTCCCAATGCCCAGTGCCACCAAATGTAACCATAGAAGAGATAAGGTCTTTAAAAAGGTGATTAATTTAAAATGAGACACTAAGGTAGGACCCTAATCCAGTATGGCTAGTGTCCTTATAAGAAAAGGAAGAGACACAGCAAAGACCATGTGAGGACAGAGAGAAGGGGGGGTCATCTGCAAGCCAAAGAGAGAGGTTTAGTTTAGAAGAAATTAAACCTGTGGATACCTTGATCTTGAACTTCCAGCCTCCAAAACTGTGAGAAAATGAATATCTGTTGTTTAAGCCACCGAGTCTGTGGAATTTTGTATGGCAGCCTTAGAAAACTGGCAAAGTTGCTGCATAAGAGTAGAGTAAAAATAAAATTCCCTGTTGGTTCTTACTCTGTTCTCACTAAGAGGGTTTGAAGGCAAGAAGCAAACCAAAGTCACTCAGCTAGTTTCATTTCTCAGCCAAGGAGATGAATAGCGTGAAAGCAGAGCCATCCTTCTAGATGACAGTTGGGCTGCATTCCCGATTGCTGCCACTATGAAGTTATTGACAACGATTTTTGTGACCAATCCTCCTTCCACGCCCTGTGTTGCTTCTCTTCTCCCTACCAGTTACCTGCTAACGCAGCCGCTGGCCACACATCTGCACTGGCAGGTGTCAAAGGATTTGATGTGATAGCACAGAGCAAGCACTGGAGAGCTAGTACTGAGATATGATTTGGCTCAAGATTATAGGAAATTGATCAGCTATTTTTTTCCTTTATATTTACCACATATGAATGGCTCCTTTTTTGCAGAAAAAAAGTAAGAGGAAAAGAGCAGTGGGAAGGAGTGGCATTAGGTCAAGAGGGGCAACACTCCAGATTAAAAGTGAAGTCAAGTGACATGGGGAAATCTGGAAGGAAACCCTTCAAATCAGCCTTGCCGACTTGGGGTGACCGTGGTACAATAAAGTGGCTGACAGCAGGCTCAGACAGACAGAGGACCAGAGACATTACCCAGCATCCTGCAGTGTCTAGGTGTGACATATAAGCAGTCCAGAGGCTTCCTTTGTCCCAGAGGGAATAGCTGATGTTACTGACTGGCGAGTTTACCTGTAGGAGTAGCACGCTGCAAGAAGTAACCCTAAGGAAGGGAGCAGAAGGGCCAACTGTCAAGTTGGAGTGAACTGGGAGTCACAGCCAAACCTCAGGTATCCAGGGCATGAGAAAAGCACAAGTGGGGAAGGAAGAAATGGTCAGGGGCAGCCCAAAAACTTAGAGCCCACCACACTCTGGGTGTTGTGGGAGCAGTAGCAGACATGTCAGGGATAGAGGCAATGAGGCAGAGAGCTCTGCCCACATACAAGCAGGACAAGGCACGTTGGCCCAGAGGACTAGCTGGACCAGAGCCTCCACCTGCCTCATTCTCTCATCCCCACCCCCCATTGTTAGAGCACAGCCTCCTCCTGCATCCACCTGCCCTCCTGCTTTCCTACCACTGGCAAATAGTTTATTTTCTGGGCTTCATTAACAAAAGAAACAGCTCTGATAGTTACTTTGAATTTTGAACAGAAGGAATATTTATCTAAAAGAGGCTGTTTTAGCCAGAAGATGCTTAATTATCTTTAATTGTCACGGGATTTTTTTTTACCCCATTAGCACAAAAGAGGTCACACACAAGATAAAATCAGCTACAGAAAATTTTCAAAGTTCCTTTTATTCCTCACATGAGTTGCACCATATCCTTCGAGTCCTCCTTCTTATATTTTAGACTTTTAAAAAATAAAATATCAATGTTAAAGACCCTCCAGCAGCCTACTGAAAAGACCACTGTATGAAATGATGGATGTGTGTAGCTCCCTGGCAGCAGAACATAGGTGAGGAGTGTGTGTGTGTGTGTGTGTGTGTGTGTGTGTGTGTGTGTGTGTGTGTTTGTGAGAGAGAGAGAGAGAGAGAGAGAGAGAGAGAGAGAGAGAGAGAGAGAGAGAGAGAGAGAGACAGGCCAGAGTCAGCTCCCTGCAGTCTGGGAGGGGAGGGCTTCTGGCAGGGCACAGACAGACAAAGGAAGACTTGGGGATCCACACTCCAAGAGGAGTTCCTGAACCTTAACTTCTATACCATCACTGACAAATAGTTTGTTTTCTGGGCTTCGTTATCAAGAGAAGTGCCCAGAATGTAAAATGAGGACAGAAGAAAAATGTTCACCCTTCCTTATTAAAATAACCATATGTTTTTAATGCATTCTTCAATATTCCTCGGGCAACTGGGCATCTTACTTGATCTGCATGTTCCTAGTCTCCTTTTGAATACATCATTATTGCTGTAAGTAGACACAGATGCTTAAATTAAGTTTATTGTTAATGCCTCAAGGCATTTTTAAGAAAAGTGCACAAAGCTTTTAAAAATCCAATAAATTATATAGAACCTTAATTTACTTTGTGTTATACCTTCAACTGAGGAAAGAATAAATGTGCTCTTGAATTTAGATCTTGCTTTTATCACCAATTGAATAAGCGTTTCACTTACTAAATGGGCAAGACACACTCGCAGAATGTTATTTATGTACTAACAATCCCTCATTAGTTGGATAAAGAATTACATCTTGACAACATAAATAAGAAGCTTATAAACGACCTTATTAATCTGCAAATAATGATAATTTGTAGGCAGATTATATCAATAGAAATGAAAGTTTCTCTGGAATCATTCCACAAAAATATCTATTCAACTACTCTACCTTTTAGGCATAGTATCCTGACTTTAACTGTCAGCAAAACTCCCTCAACTCAGTTATGTGTAGCAACATCTGGGGGGAGGTTAAATAGCTATTTTATAAAGATAAACAGAGGTGGAAAATGATTAAATGAACTCTATAGATTACAGATTAATTGCACATAGTTTACAGTTCAGTATATTCACTTGTAACCTATATGAGACTGAACCTCACAAGGCTTCCCTTCTGCCTTCCCAAATGTGCCCTTAAGTCAGGTTTGACATGTCATGTCTCACACAAATGTTACTCCAAACTTGTAAAACTCTGCTTTCACTGAAGTGTCCATGTGGGAATGAAAAGGGGGTTCCATTGTGTGCTGCCCAGCAAAACAGCAGAAATGCTCTTCTTTCGCATGCTTTCATTTTACTCCAAACCTCCTCTCTAACTTCAGGTCCGCGGAACTCGACATCTGTAGCCTCCTCTCTGCTCCCACAGCTGCTCCCCAGGGTCTCAGGCCACTTTCTTTAAATCGGGCGATTGGGCCCATCCGTGACTTCCCCAGTTTGTGTCCTGACTCATCAACCACGTTGGCAAAACAAAGGCTCCTCCAAAAGGGTCTGCGTTCATTAGAATTCAAAAATAATATTAAAAGATAAACTAAGATATACTACAAGTTTTATGAGTTCATTCAAGCATTTATCACTTGGAATAGGGCAGCACCAAATTGAAAATGGTTCAGGACACTCCTCCTGCAGGAGCTGGGGAAAGACCTATAAAGTTTTTTGCAGAAGCAAAGAAAAGAAATTTATTATTATTATTATTATTTATTATTATTATTATTATTACACAGGAATTCTCTTGTATATTTCTTCCAAGATTGAAACATATTCCAAATAATGCATGTATTATTCTAAGACATAACATAAAATCAATACATTTGTAAATGGTAATAGCAAATCAATATTGAATAGTGTAGTTTTAGGGTTTCAATGAGCAGCTCATTGAAAAATTAATTCGTGCAAAGCAGGATTTTGGCAGTTTTAAGCAAACACTAAAGCTAATAAATGAGAAAATAACCATATAATGAATGTTTGAACATGCTACCCCAGTAAATGCCATTATATTAAAATACTTCACCGAAGATACGATCATTCTACACAGTAATTCACCTGTGTATTACTTCAAAGATTGAAACATATTCCAAAGAGTTGTAATGCATATATCAGTCTATGAAATACAATCAATACATATGTACATGCTACTTGCAAAGTCTACTGAGAAAAGTCTAGTTTTAGTGTGTGAATGAGTCTTGCATTGTTTCAGCCTCTAGTGAAGTTTATGTACACTGTTAGAATATGTATACATAGAGTATCTGGAAACAGAAATTATTTAATTGGCTATAGCTTAAAGCCTAGTTGGCCATTTTTGACTGGCTGTCCTCGGTGTTGTGATTTTGTAACCTTGAGACATTTACAGATTTAAATTTTCATTTTCTTTTTTAGGTTAGCAGCTCCACATTAAAGCCACCTCAATTTAATGGCATCTTTGTTTAATTAATTTAACAAGTGGTTTTTTAAAATTATTTTAACAAATGTTCTGTCTCTGATGGAGACGATAAGCTTTACTCACCCAGCAGCACCCGCCCTCTCACTCCCTGGCCTCTGCAGCAGGCTCCTGGATCCCGGGCTGAGCACTCAGCTCCTCCTTCCTGGGGAATCCTGGAAGCCCAAGCCCTGGGAGGACGTGACTCAGCAATATGCTAATTTGGTTTCTGGTCCCTATTAGCCATCCAATTCTTTTCATCTACAGACCCAGTCTACAGTTGACACTAATTACACCCCCACAAATATCTATTGGAATAATTACATCTTCTTATCAATGTTTTCAATACAATTCAAAAGTTACCTTTGGTCTGTTTATTACAAATGGCAAAATTCATCGTTTCAACGTGGTCTTCCCTAACTGCATTCTTTGGTGTTGTTTTCTTCTCTAACACCTTGCAAAATCCTGCCTGCAAGTGTTTATTATCAGAAAAAAACTCTCTCAGGTCTGCATAGCCTCCACTGTGAGCCTCTGTTTTTCTTTTCTGCTGCGTTACGCCCCTTATCCACCATAAGCCATGTCAGTGGATAGATTTTTATCTCATTCTTGCTTTGGTAGAATTTTCATGTTGCATTTATACAGAAAAAAGATTACTCCCCTTGATCAGTTAAGATCTCTATCAAATATTCTATTTACCAGCATTAAATAATCCCCAGATGTAACCACTAGGAGTTTTCTCTTCAGCTATTTCCTTCATTTCTTTCTGGGATACTTAGGCCATGGGAGTAACCAGTACTCTTGGGGTGAGTCAGAGGGGAGCCTCCCCCTAGCAGTCCAAGTCAATCATCCCAAAGAGCCAGGGGTGTCTCAATTTTTTACAAAACAAATACACATAGATGAACTGAAACTATAAAGATAAATGTTAATATTGACCACCCCAAATATAAAATCACTAATAGAGCTGCTAGGCTAATTACCTTCTAATTATTGCTCTAAAATTAATGGGCATTGGTGAGAGATACTCAACACTGAGTGTTTTGATATCCCTCCAGAAAAACTAACAGTTTCAGAAGAATTCTTACTGTTTTTGAATGTTTGTTACCGACTTATGCTAGAAGTCACAGCGGCTGCGGACCCTCGAGCTCCTTGGAACCACACTCTTAAACACTCTTTAAAGTTAAACACCCTCGCCCAGCCAGTGTTGCTCACTGGTTGAGCATCAACCCATAACCTGGAGATCATGGTTCAATTCCCGGTCAGGGCATGTGCCCAGTTTCGGGCTCTATCCCTAGTAGGGGGTGTGCAGGAGGGAGCTGATGATTCTCTCTCATCATTGATGTTTCTGTCTCTTCTTCTCCCATCTCTCACTGAAATCAATAAAAGCATTAAAAAGAAAAAAAGTTGAACACTCTCTATTGTAGGACCTAAACAAAAACAGGCTACCTTTCAAAAGTCCATTCAAATTTTTAGTTATTTAAGCTCTGCCCTGGGGACAATGTAAATTAATTATGTCTCTGAATCCCACTTCATTTGTCCAACTCCCAATTCTTTTTCACTGACCAGTCTTCTGTTAACAATCTTCAATCATTCAATATTTAGGTTTTTAATAAAGTATTTGAAGTTTTAAATAACTCTCAGGATCAAATGATTTTATGAATATGCATGCTTTTGAAATACGTTTGAACTATTTCATTTACAAACATGGCTCAAGTAAAAGTTCCTACAAATACGAAGGAATTTCAGTAGCTCCTGGTTCTGTGGCTTTTAGCTCTTAAATGATAAAGCCACAGTTTTCTCTCTTAAAAACTTGCCTGCTAAAACAGTGTGACCATAATTCTCCTCTCCCCTGTCCAGGATAAAATCCGTAAGTATTAAAGAAGCATTCATTTTACATAGATACAAATGTGTGGTTAAATAGAATATAGTAGCATAAAATACAGGACTTGTGGTGATGCTTGAGGCTGATTTGCAGGTGACTACAGATCTTTATCCCACATCCTTTCTGTTAGTCTCAATGTCCGTTGTGACTGTAGAAGGAGCATTAGAGTGCATTGTATCAGCTAATCTCCATGGGAAGACACAACAGGACAGGAGTAACATAGTGAACTCATCTGCTCAGCAGTTCATTTCTTCAAAAGTCTAAAGAGAGCACCTTCATGAATAAAAATGTATTCCAGAACTTCTGTTTCTTCTCTGGAGGCAAGGAAACCTAACCTAAAGAGCACTAAGGATTATACTCACGCCAATTTGTATATACTCAAGTTCCTACAGCTAAACAGAATCCTGTTGGGACTTGACAAAATCAAGCAGTGAATATTTTAAAAATATCTTATGAATTGTTTTCATTGTTCTGTGTTTTTATTAAGAGTTTGCACGTGAATGAGTTTAGTTAATAATACACACTAACTCCTGCATAGTTTGGTCACATAGGCATTCATGAAACTGTAAGCCTAGGTAGGTATTTTCGGGCTTCTAGAACACATTGTTTCCACCTGTCTTCGTGTCATTTCAGCATGAAATAGCAGATGCAATCTCAGCAGTCAGTCCAGGATGGAAGAGAACCAGGGCCATGTTTCTCATTAAGAGAAAAAAACTCTTCTTACTTCAGATTAGATTAAAAATGTGTTATCTCTACTTTCATAACATTTATTACTTAATTGCCAAATTAATATCATCTGAACCTCCTCAAGATGGCAGTGTAGGAGGACCCTGAATTCACCTCCTCCCACAAACACAAAGAATAAGCACCTGTAGATGAGACTGACAAATGTCAGAGGGATGAAGGAGGGCGGGTGGGTGGAGGGGGAGAGAGTAACCAAAGAATTCATGTGCATATATGCACAACCCAAGGACACGGACAATGGTGGGGAGAGGGACTGGGGAGGGGGAAGGGACGGGTAGAACGGGTCATTGGGGAGAAAAAGGGACATCTGTAATATTTTAAACAAATAAAAATTAAAAAATTTTTAAAAGAATAAGCACCTGCATATAGAGCAAGTCCTCCTGAAGAACTGAGGGATGATTAACCAGCTTCTGCACAACAAGCGATAGAGGGTCCTATAGAGAAGGGTAGGAAGGACTGAGACGCAGTAATGACAGAAACCCAACTCCCATGCAGCAACCTGCAGTAAGAAGGCATGTCACTGAGAGGCCTGCACACAGGGTAGCCTGCCATGGGACAAAGCAAAACACAGCAGTGTAAAGGGCACCTAGACTATCCCTTCACTAACCCTACAGCATCTGCCAAATGGGCAGGGAACTGCTAAGACTCTCTCTGGGATTGGAGGTGCCAGCAAGTGCCATTTTTTAAAAATATGTTTTTATTATATTTTTTTAGAGAAAGAGGATGGGAGAGGGAGAGAGAGATAGAAACATTGATGAGGCTGCCTCCTGCATGCCCACTACAGGGGATCAAGCCCACGATCTTGGCAAGTGCCCTGACCAAGAATCGAACCAGTGACCTCTTGGTCCATGGGATGACATTCAAGCCTCTGAGCCACACCAGCTGGGTGCACGTGCCATTTTTATGTTCTCTTTTTACCTTGATAGCATGGGTAAGAGCACAGTTCAGGCAATCTAACTGGCCTTCCAAGGCCGTCCCAGTGTGCCCTGGGCGGCTGGCCCAGAGTAGCTCCAGCCATCCCCCAAAGGTGGCCCTGGCACAGAATGCCTCAGAACCCTCAGGCTGAGCCCAGTTCAGCCATGCCACCATGGGAGCCCCAGCACAGCACCCCCCAGGACCTCACAGCCAATGTATGCTCCAGCTCCAGCCATCCCACCAAAGCAGCCTCTGAGTTGTGCACCCCAGGAGCCACAGCCTGAACACACCCTAGCTCCAACCATTCCACCAAAACAGCCTTGGCACAGCACACCCCAGTACCCCACAGCCTGTATCCATGACAGCTCTAGCCACTCTGCCAAGGATGGCTGGCACAATGCATCCCAGACCCCCCTGGCCTGCAACTGATCCAGCCATCTTGCCAAGGTGTCACTGGCATGGCATGCTCCAAGATGCCCAGCCCATGCTCACCCCAGCCCCAGTGGTTCCACAAAGGCAGCTCTGGCGTGCACTCCAGGACCCTCCTGGCCAGCACCTGAGCCAGCCAACCTGCCAAGGCAGTCCCAGGACCCCCCAGCCCACACCTACCCCAGCTCCAGTGTCCCTCCAAACCAGTTGATTGATTCTCTGAGGGGTGTTGTTGTGATTTTTTACACTAGGAACAATGACCTGTGCTTTTAAAACTTCTTTAAAATTATTTTAGAAGTCTACCTAATAGTCCATTAGTGAAAAGGCCACAGTTTTTATAATAATATGTTTATTGTTGAAGACTTTAGCAGTTCCAGATTATTCCAGTAAATAGTACTTCAGTGAACATTTATTTAAATTTATCTTTGCAAATCTATTACTCTATCCCGTTATTTTCTTTCAATTTCTACTTTAATATATTTAACTTGCAAGACTTTCAAAAAACTGCACAATGCCAAAGAAAACCAAGTGCAAAAGCATGTAATATATCTTTGGAAGGCTGTGTAACATCTTTTCTATGAACTCAGTAAATTTCCAACTGGAAAAAAATAACTGTCTAAAAATTTAATTTCATTTTGTGGAATAAAAATATGTTCAATTTAATAAGATTTTTGTTCAAGCAAGATGATAACTTTATATGACACTAGTTTAGACTAGAATATACTTCATGCAGCAAAACATTGTTACTGGTATTTTTCTCTCAAATCATAGAGGATGGGATCTTTTGTTAAGTTATTCAGAGAAGGGATTAGATGAAAGTGGCATTCCTCATAAGACTAAATGTTTATTTTCTTGTGCCATATGTGATATTGTGCTAGTTGGCAGTAGATTAAAAACTAAACTTAAGAAGTCCACAATCACAAGCCTGTATCAGCAAGCAGGCTCAAGAAGCTCCCATAACTATGCTCCTGTTGATCTAAATCCAGATATAACAGAAATTTATGATCCTACTCCCATCTGACATTTCAGTCACAGCCCAGGCTCAGAAGGGAAGGAAAGGACTAATTTGTAGGCATGACTTAGAAGGAAATGTTTTAAAGACTTGTCAGAATTTAATTTCTGTATTCTTTGAATAATACCAAAGTCCATAATGCATCTATGACAATAATCATCAAGCACTTAATCCAGAAAGAATATTAATTCATATCATATGTAACCTAAAGAATACTAATTTAATGTAAATGCTTGTGAACAGTTTTGAGAGAGAAGTCTGTTAAAAAGAAAGAAAAAATTGAAACAGGAAAGAGAAAGATAGTAATGCTGATGTCTCCTTCATCAGGCTGTGCTAAAATACAATCATAATAAGGGACTATTGTGAATCTCAGAGAAGAGCTAAATATAATTTCTGTGCATAGATGGTGTATTGTCTTCCAAGCCACTGAAGACAAAGGCACCTCTACTAACTTCAAAGAGGTTTTAAATTTGGTCACAAATGAGCATTTGACAAAATTTTCTACTCAATTACATTATACTTAGCAATGTGACAAAATGGAATAACCTATATTACATAGGTTATTATATATGAAAATATCTTAATTTTCCATCAAATATTTGTTGAGAACCTAACAATATGCTTGACATTAAGGTCCCAGAGAGCTTAAAATATACTGTGAAAATAAGTTATTTCACTACTATTCTAATCATAAATTTGAGCATTGTAGCATGGAAAGATATATATGTCTAACCAGATCAGGTTTAGATTCGTTTTTCAGAAGACTTCAAAATAAACATTTATGCAATAACTTAGCAGAAAATCTTTCCAGGTAATGGTCTTGTGACAGGCACATCTAATCTCATAACACCATTGTCCACCGGGGAGAACACCTTCAACTATTTTAAGTTTTCTGGCATGGTTAGAATTGAGGAAAGTTTGAAGGAGATAAATATAAAACAAAAGAAAAGAAGGTTCTTTTTTGTTCTACTAAAAAAAAACCCACACTAATTTATCTGAAGTAATCCTTAATTTGGGAGGGCAGAGGTTGAGTTTGTTCAGAGAATGGAAAGCTGATTAAGCAAGCGAGGATTTTGCGCGCCTGGTCTGCGGGCGCACATCACCAGAGCCAATGCAGTGCCCAGGCTCCCCAAAACGTGGCCCTCACTCTGAAGTTTTCTATCTAGTAAGATTACATTGCAGAAGCCTAGGAAAAGGGCACAAAATTGGGCAAAGTACCTAAGAAAAGGTTTACTCAACCCTAAAGGGTGGGAAATATTTGAGAAGGTGCCAAAGGAGAGGGTGACCAGGTGAGAGAAATGGCATAAGCAGCACTTCAGGGCCACGATGAACTAAAGCAAGTGCGCTCGCGGGGGGGCGGGGGGGGGGGTGACTCTCAGCTGATGAAGGTTTAAGGGGTGGAGGCCAACAGGACAAATTCCAATTCCTTGAATAGAGGAGCAGACATCCTCGCAAGAGGAAGAAAGGGCAGAAGAGGGGGTCGGGGATTCATAAGATGCCTGACTGCATATGTGCGGGAGGGGATACACCTGTAAACTGAAAGGTAAGGGTCCTACTTCGCAGATTGGCATGTAAATAATAAGACTCCCAATGGTGTTTTATAGTACAAGTCTCAAGATTTTACTTCCATTCAATGTTTTTTCCACAAATATTTGGTTAGCCACCCAAATCTTTATTAAATACCTATAGGGACATGCTTATAAACAAATAAACAAACCCACTATTTTCCTCCAGGCGACCATGCCAATACCAGTATCCTGACATGTCCACACATCTTCTAAGACATTTACTGGTGTCTAAGATCAGTAGTTTGTACGTCTTATCGTGATACAGGGTTCAGATATATCCCTTAGGGCTGGACTGTGCCACACCCCTATTAGAAACTTGTAGTTCCTGTCTGAGGACCTTCCCCCTGTCCCTACTGCCAAAATGTGAGGCTTCAGTTCACAGATAAAATCTAGACTTTACAATAATATACTTTTTTCCCATCACTCTGCCTCTCACCTGTGTCAATAAAACGTTAACCTGCAGCCCCATCCTAGGGCTACACACAAACAAGGGTGTTCAGATTGGATTGGAATTTTTAGAGTCACTGGAACAGCCACTTGGCTTCAAGTTTGGCTGGACTGAGACAGATTTTACTAACCGTGAATTCACAAACTTCAACCCACCTTCCACCTCTGACCACGGGACAAGGAGACAGAGGCAGTCCATTCCCTAACTCTTATTTTTACCAAAAATGTGACTTTAGAAGACTTGTTGAGTTCCTGTAACCCCTTGTTGACTTCCTATAAGCCACGACTTGCCCACAATCACCCATGTCTACCCCCAGGAGTATCGATAATATTTAAGCTCAGAGATATGTGACATCTCCTCTTCACTTCTTCACAGCCACCAAGGGAACTTGTGCTCTTCATGTAAATTTACCCACACTTTTCCAAATTTTCTTCAGTTGCCATATCTCAATAGTTCCATGAAAAAATTTAATTTCCGCTTACCAGATGGTTGTCAGAGTTGGGAAGAGATAAATATTTTGACTGATAACTAGAGACCAAGAGAGCAAGAGAAAAGAGACACAGAAACAGAGCCTATTAAAGGCGTAAGAAGTTACTACACTGATTCTCTTCCCTCATGTTAACTGTGCTTCCACATGTATAATTTAAGGCTAAATGCAACTATTTTAGTGAGTATAAAAAGAGTCTACAATTGATTGGAGCAATACCATGTTGAATAAAAACATTTATTTCAGCTTCATATATAACTGTCATCTCAAGTGTTTCCAAAAAGTTGTTGGAATAGATCTGAATTATTTTAAGGTAATTTATTCCTCAGGCTTAAGATGTGGGTATTTTCAATTATGATAAAGCATTACAAAATGTTAAGCTCTTGTTTTGCTAATCTTCCAATCTAATTTGGACACCCCTGTTTTTGTGTAGCCCTGGGATCTGGCTGCATGTCTGTTTTACTGACACAGTGACAAATCAAGAAATGCGATCTAAATGTTTTTCCAGATTAAAATAAAAATAAAGGATGTGATTCAAAGAAAAAAATGGTAAGTCTTACTGTTTTAAAAACAACTATTATGCTTTCTTCTCAAAATCCAAAATATTGATAAAAATGGAAATTTAGAATAGTACATTCAACTGTCAATATAGTTGAGTGTAACAGTCTACAAGTCACCAAAGACCTTACTTACCTATTCTATGACATCTAAACAGCTAAACTTAATATATTTGATATTGAAAAGGGAACAGGACCATTTAGGCTACTTAGTTCTTCTAGTACAAAGTAAATAGAGCTATGAAAGAGTTTCAACTGTTTCCAGTTTCTGAGGGCCTATTAGACCACTTAATATAACATCCCGGTGTCTTGTTTGCTTTTTGATACCAAACAAGATACACTGATTGAGTCCCTCACAGGTAATCATTCCTTCAACAAATATTTGTTGAAGGATCATCATGTCAGACACAGGGAAAGCGGATGTTCCGACATCACTTAATTGAAATTCAACCAAGTATTCTCAGGCTATAATGAGGATTAAATGAGTTAATATTTGTATAGTGTTTAAACAGTGCAGGACACACAGTAAGTGCTATAGAAATGTTTGTTAAATAAATTATGTTGAGCAGTCAGTTATAATATGATCTTTGTACAAGACTTTGGCTATTCCATTTCTTCTCTCTTAAAGGGTTCTATAGGCATGAGAGATAATGGTAGAGTCCTGAAATACCAGCCAGGAAGCTGAGCACAGAAAACAACCAAGTCAATATGTGCCCCTATAAAAATCACCTGATGGTGAATTTCTCTGAAAAAATAAAATTTTGTAGGACTGGCATGACAGGTTTTAGACTGCATTTAAACATTTATTTAGCAAGTACTTCTAAAACACTGAATATCAGGTTTTGTTCTAAGTGCTTTATATACAATAACTCATTTAATTCTCACAGTAACCCTATACTGTGGGGCAGAAACTTTCCTCTGTTCTTCAAGATTTTTTTACCTGGTCTCATAATTAAGTCTGCATGAGACAAACTAACAAGAGAAGATAGCCAAATTTAATTACATACATATGTCAGAGACCCCACATTCATGAGAGGTTTGGGAACAGAAAGTGAAAATGAGGTATACATGACAGTCCCAGCTAAGGATGAGGTAAGGCATCTTGAAGCTACAGGAGGGAGGAAGGTCATTCGCAGGACGATAAGAGCCGATGTTCAGTAATTAGAAGTTTGCCCTGTCCTATATATGTCATTTAAAGTTATTTTTGGTTGTTTGTTTTTTAGATTCCACTTATAAGTGAAATCACATGGTATTTGTCTTTCTCTGTCTGACTTATTTCACTTAGGACTTCCAGGTCCATCCACATTGTCACAAATGACAAGATTTCATTCTTTTTATGGCAGAGTAATATTCCACTGTATATATGCACCGCATCTTTTTTATCCATTTGTCTGTTGATGGACAATTAGGTTGCTTCCATATTTTGGCCATTGGACATAATGCTGCAACATACGTGTGCATGTATGTTTTCAAATTAGTGTTTTGTATTTCTTCAGATCAATGCCCAGAGTGCATGTGTTGGGTCATATGGTGGTCCCATTTTAAGTTTTTGAGGAACCTCCATACTGTTTTCCACAGTGGCTACACCAGCTTATATTCCCACAACAGTGCATGAGAGTTCCCTTTTCTCCACAAACAAAACAGAAACAAACTCACAGATACAGAAAACAAATTGATGGTTGCCAGATGGGATGGGGGATGGGTGAAAAAGGTGAAGAGATTAAGGAGTACCAATTGCCAGTTTCTAAAATCAGTCATGGGGATGGAAATTACAGCATAGGGAACATAGTGAGTAATACTGTAATAACTACGTATGGTGCTTGATGGGTACTAGACTTAGGGCAACCACTTTGTAAGTTATATAAATGTCTAACCACTATGTTGTACATCTGAAACTAATGTAATATTGTATGCTAACTGTAATTGAAAAATAAAAAAATTTAAGCTATTTCTGGTGATAACTGTTATTTTGGGCAAGGCACCTAATTTAAATTCTTTAAGAAAGAGGTAAAAGTTTCTGCATTGCCTGCAGGGTCTTGATTGCCTTCAGTTCAAAATAATTCACATGCCTAAGTGGTACATCTTAGGCAGACCTGTTCTGAACCCCTTCAATATTGTCATTACCCTACTTTACAGATGAGGAAACTGCAGCACAGCTTGCTAAGGTCGTATAAGCAGTAAGAGGCAGAGCCTAGGTTCATACCAAGGCAGTCTGGCTCCGGAACCCAAGTTCTCAAACACTAAGTTAAAATGTGGGCATATATAGGGCCAGCGTTTATAAGGATCCTCACTGGCTCTGTCTTCCTGAGTCAGAATTCTTCTTGCCTCTGTCAGTTTACTTGTTACATGCCCCCATAATGGGAAAGAAAATAAGCACAGATTTAACCTTACAAAAAGAGACCATAAAAGGAGACTTTGAAATGGGCCCTAAACTACTAAAAGTTGAAAAGGAGAACTGAAGTGACAAATGGGAGCCTGGGGCTAAAATGGGTTTTAATTTTCCCTTGATTGTAACTAATCACTGTTGGAATTCAAATGTATTTTGCAAGAAGAGTTGGAAACCATGAAGTATTGGCAGAGAAAGCTTATCCACATCCACCTCAAATGAACAGAGGAAATCCTAACCTCTTTGCTCTCATCCTAGCCCCTGCCCTCAATTAATCCACTACAAATAAGTAGTGTAAGCAAATGACAGATCACAAAGGGTAGTAAGTACCAACAACATGGAACATGCCTTTTCCATGCTAGATAAACTGCATCAGTCGTCGTGAAATATGTTTGAAAGCTGCCTTCAAATTAGAAATCCTGCCTAAGAAAATACAGCAAAGGATGCAGACTTTTCTCAAATAGCCAGAGATAAAGATGACTGCTAAAATGTGACAAATGTATCCCCTTTTCCTGGAGACCAAAGAGACATTTCAGCAACTTATCAAGGAGAATTCAAGCTGGAAAGCTGCCAATAATTTCTGGGTCTCAGACAGAAAGGTCAGGGAAGACCCCTCCCAGTACCTTCCAAGGACATGGGAAAGTTTCTCAGTTCTTCCCACAGTGTAGCAAGAATTGGTGAACTATGAAGATTTTAAAAGAGTGCAGAGGCTTTCTAAATGTTAGCCACCACAGATCCTGCCAACTGCTGCTTTCCCAGTCGTTGAGCACATTTTGGGTCGCTGAAGCTGGGGTGTCAGCTCCTTATTGGACAATGATTGAGTAAACACGGAGACTTCAATATGTTTTCTGCCCAAAATGTTCAAAACAGACACAGAGGCTTCCCAGGCTGGTGCCTGAGCCTCCCACAACCGCTCAGCCAAACTACTCTATCAATCATGATTATTTGGTGCCCCCCTCTGGCCTCACTGCAGCAGTTTAATTTAGTTCTAAGAAACTGAAAAGAGTTCCTAAGCAAAAGTGCAGAGTGAAATCACAAACGCTGCCTGGGAGAGAAACCTCGTCTTGTCTGCACTTATAATAATTCCAATTCTCCAAGGCAAAGGAAAATGTGCTGGGGCTGACTGCATGCTTTTAAAGTCATAATGTACTTAAAGTGATATAATTTTGCTTTATGTATTTTTAAATATCCCCCAAGGAGATAGAAAACTCTATCAGTTCTTTCTAGTTAAGAGAACTAGGCTACCTGGGCTCTGCTCAGAAGAGTAAGGCGATTTACCTAGGAGAAATTATTCTGTAAAACTCGGCTTTGGAATATTGTGCAATAGAAATATGTATCCAAAACTCAGGTTAAATAAGATGACTTACTGAGGTCATACAACTCCTGTCATTTCAAGTTGCTCACTAGCCTTCCCCCAAGTCCCCAGGGGGCCATAACTAAAGAGACACATTGCGTGAAGTCACAGAAAGCTTGCAGTGTCCCAAAGTGAGTTTCTTCTCTATATCCAAGCCTCCTGCTCTGTAGCCACACCCTTTGGGCTAACGGGATTCCTTCTGTTAGGTCCACAAGGTCTGATCTCTCTCGGGGTCAGCACACGCACATACCAGTTTATGTCATGAAGGAGCCGGGCAAGGAGGCGGCTACTCATACCCACAGTTACCCAGGGAGTGCCGAGCCAGTGCAAATGCCAGAGAGAAAACTAAGAGATAAGGCCCCTGGGGGCTTCCAGAGCAGTGCTGCGGGGCAGATCCTGGCAGGGAAGGATGCCAAGGGGAAGGTGATCTGTAAAAGCAGGAGGGTGAAGCGCCAAGGAGGCTCCCTGTGGGGACAAGAAGGTGACTATGAAGCAGGTCTTTCTGCCCAGGGCTTGGGCGTGAGCGCCAGGTCCTGCCCCAGCGGGCATGAGGAAGACAAACGCATGGCACAGGGAAGAACATGGGGCACCCCTAATTCTTCCTTTCTTGCCCTTCGTTCAGACTTCTGAAATTCGGGGACTTTCTGGATTGGAACACACAGCCGGTCCTTTTTATTAAGTGGTAAAAAATAAAACTGAAAGAGTCTCTGAGGAAAAAAGATCAATTAAAATTCAGCCTTGATGTAAGGAACAAATCAAGGGCATGGCCATAAGACACTTTCTGAAAACCTCTGAAGCAATTCAGTTTGTACTCAGTAAATATTCTCATTTGAAAAAAATGACTAAGGAAGAGGTTAATAAAATCAATCACAGTGAGGTATTGCACTAGTACTAGGTCCCCCGGAAACCAATTATTTAGTCCGACAAAAGACTAGATGGGCAGGAGGCTACATATGCATACACCATGCGCTAAATATTATGAACATCAGTTTTTTATAGCCAAAGATGGTTCTACTAAAAACAGTTTTATTTTCCCTCAATATCATCTGTAAGACAATACAGGCATACCTCATTTTATTGAGCTTTGAAGATATATTTTTTACAAATTGAAGGCAAGACCCTCTACCAGCAAAATGATTATAACTTGCTGAAGGCTCAGATGATAGTTAACTTTTTTTTAGCAATACATATTTTTTAATTAAAATATGTACATTTTTAGACATAATGTTATTGCACACTTAATAAACTACAATATAGTGTAACTATAACTTTTTTAAGCACTGAGAAAGCAAAAATTTCATGTGACTCACTTTATCACAATATTCACTTTACTGTAATGGTCTGGAACCGAACCCGCAGTATCTTCAGGGTATGCCTTTATTTCGTGCAACTATCTAAGTAAATCATGGCTTGATAAATAGTAACTTCCAGTGGTGAACAGAGGTGACATTTCCTCATTACAAAAATATTTTGTTCGCAAATGAGGTTAACTGAATCAGAAATTTACTGACACATCTCACAACCAAATTCCCTATCATAGCATTTACAATATTGTGTTAGAGTTGTTTGTTAATATCTTTATTTTTCTAGATGGCATAACATTTTCCTTTTACTCTCAAATGCCTTTCACAGGTTTTGACATATAATAGACCCTCAAATAATGTTTTCTTGGATTCAATGGAATGTCAGCTTTAAAGCTGACTTAGTAAGGGAATAGTAGATTGTAAGTACAAGTTCTGGCTTTTCATACTAGGTCACTCTTTTAATGAATGAGGGTCTGATCTGGAAAATATTGTGATATTTTAGATCAAATATTTTAGTGCCATCTCAGAAAAAGGCAGGAATTGTGGGGCAAGTGGACAATTACAAGTGTCTTATCAATGATCCTATTTTAAAGCCCCAAAGAGCATATTCATATTTTTAAATCAAAAGTAAAGTGGAAAGCTATTTAAACTGAGCATACCCACATAAAAAGGAAAAATATCAGGAGCCTCAATCTTAGGTTTTAATAAGGATTTCAAAACAGTTTTCCCATACTTCTAAGTCTCCTCTGGGAAAAAGTATATGTGTGGAAATTGATACAGAAACATCATTTATTTGGGCCATGATTCAAACACTTGCCCCGTTTAATCAGGCAATCTGTTAGTGTTGATCTGGTTCCCATCTGCATAGACCAGCACAGCAGGGCAGACAAGCCCCCGACTGGCAGGTTGCAAAGAAGGCTTTAGTCCTATCTGATTCAGAGATCCTCTTCGGACGTTACGTCAACACTGCAGCAGATGATAGTGAGCCAGAAGGCTTCGGGTAACTCATCTCCTGCCCTCCTTTTTACCCAGCAAGTAACATAACTCACCTGCCCTGTGTGCAAAGAGGACACTCACAGCTTTGAATCACGAGTAGGCCTGGGAGCAGACCCAACAAAGCCTCTTGGAACAGGCCTATCGCATCCAACAGGCATATCCTTTCCAAGTGACCAACTGCCCCCGGGCACAGACCAGGAATTCCAATAGCATTCTCCTAAGGCACAGGCTATGAAAGTGCAGATATTCTTAGGGATGATAACAACTATAAAACCATGTTTGATTTGATTCTATTTTTTAGCTTCCTGCTTTATGATGCTTGCACCAAATCAACCGTTGCCTTTCGTAGGGGAAAAAGACGTCTGCAAGATTGATGACTTCCTTACCTCACTGCCCTCCCTATGCTGAAATTAATAAGAAAATAAACTTTAAGTCATTAAAATTCTTCACACAAGCACAGCCTCTCACAGCACTCCACTTCACACTCTTTATCGCCTTCAAACAATCGTGGACTTATAAATTTCCAATCTCACTTCCTCCGGAGAACCAATGAGACTGTCTGTGGCCTGGAAACTTCCCTCTCTCTTTAGGCATTTTACACAGTTCCCAGGATGCAACAAATCTCATTTGGGAGCGGCACACCACCACCCACATATTAACTTGTCACCCTGAGTAATAAAGTTCACAAACTCCATTTCATTTCTTTCTTCACCATGTTGCCTGATAATATAAAAACGTGTCACATCCCTTTGATTTGTAGCTTGTGTGTTTGTGAAATAGCTTCTCCGCAAACAACCTGATGAAGTCAAGGAATAAGCGAGACTTTTTTCAAAGCCCAGATCTATTTCCCAGGAAATATTCATGAGCATAAACATTAAAATGTCCAATGTGATGCAATATTGGTAATTACACAAATAGGAAAACGTCAAAGCATCATTGTATTGAATGGAGTAGGAATTTCTAGACTTGCTGCTTGCGTTAAAAGCAGTGACCCTAAATTACACAGGTGGGATGGCATTTCCAGATTTTTGAAATACTAAGATATCAAAAAATGCCACATTAGTCCTATGTAATTGAAAAATGGCTATCTGCTCTTCCACAGCTTTCCCTAATTTAGGTGTCTTTGCGATATGCAAAATATATTCATACCTGATCCATTTCAGCAGCCTGTTTTCTAATGAACATGTTTGTGGTTTGGTTTGACAGACACTTCCCTA
This sequence comes from Miniopterus schreibersii, assembly GCF_964146895.1. Classification (NCBI taxonomy): domain Eukaryota; kingdom Metazoa; phylum Chordata; class Mammalia; order Chiroptera; family Miniopteridae; genus Miniopterus; species Miniopterus schreibersii. The sequence goes on along the minus strand of NC_138106.1, from coordinate 59,646,457 downwards.
AAAGTCATTCTTTTGCAGCCATTATATGGGGAGAAAACAATAGCAGTCAATCACAGATGCCGTTTAAATTGCTGGTAACCACGTTTCCAGGTAAATAACGGCCACTTTTTATAGGTGTGTGGTGTTGAGATCACCAGCTATAGTGTGTGGTGTTGATATCACCAGCTATTTTCATCATTATTCATCATTTTGAGTCTCTGTGGAGTGGTTTTCAACATGTGGGGGTATCACAGCATCTTTAGAGGATATGACAAAATACCAATGTTTCTCCTATGAAATAAAATAATCACAAACAAGCCCTGGCCAGTGTGGCCCTATTGGCTGGGCATCAGCCCATGCACAGGGAGGTGACGGCTCAGTTCCTCGTTGGGGCACGTGCCCGGGATGCAGGCTCGGTCCCAGGTGGGGGGCATGCAGGAGGCAGCGCATGGATTTTTCTCTCTTTCCTCTCTCTCTAAAATCAATAAAAACATTTTGAAAAGAAAATGACAAACAAAATATTTTGTCTAAAATTCAAGGGACTCAGACTTCAGGTTATGAATCCTGCTCTAGACTTTGTTTTAAGTCTTCCTTATAATGGCACTTGGGTTAAGATAAGCCAAAAAAAGATGCTGTGAAGGACGGCAAGGCATTTGCCATTTTCTTCAGAACCAGTGAGTAGTGAAGGTAGTTTGATCAGGGTGCAGGCATAAGAAAGTGAGAAAACTAGGAAACAAAGTCAATTAACCCTGGAGATTGAAGCATGTTTTGTATATCTATGTGGAAAGGGGAAAAAAAGATATTACTCCTTAGTAACGTCTGACATTTAAAGTGGGGGGGGGGGCTGCATGATTGCAGCCCCGCAGGCTGCTGGGCTGTGGACCACGGGAACAGCCGAGTGCCACCAGGGTGTGCGAGAATCCGCTAACAGGAAAAATGACCGCAATAAAATAGAAACAGAGGAAATAAAGACAATGCAATGCAAGGTGCGATAAAGCATTTAAAAGCTATTATTAACATTCTCTGAGAAATGAGATTACATCAGTAACAAAGAACAGAGTGTTTTTGAAAAGAAGCAATGGGAGACAAGAAGCTCTTTAAAAATAGGGTAGCAAAAATTAAAAAATGAAATAAAATAAAGGGAAAAAGGAAAGATTCTGTTTTGTGTTTCAAATATGCCTTTTTTTAATTGTGTCTGGCACCTAACAAGTTAAATGCCTGTGAGATATTAGAAAATATACAGATGGATGTTTCTCAACCATCATAAATTGAAGATACCACAAGTCAAAAATGCATTTAGTACATTTAACACGCCGAACACTGTAGCTTAGCCACCTTCAAACATGCTCAGACCACGTAAATTAGCCTGCGGCTGGGCAAAATCATCTAACACAAAGCCTGTTTTATAATAAAGTGTTAACTATCTCGTAAATTATTACACATATTGCTTTCATACCATTGTAAAGTCAAAAAAATCTTAAATTGCACCACTGGAAGTCAGGAGCTATCTATACTGGTCTCTGACCCCAGTTCCTGGCACAGAGCACCTAAAAACCCCTGTAATTTCCTAAATGATGAGAGAGCATTGGAGCATCTTTTGTTCTTTGACTCTGCTTCCTGACACAGGGCTCCTGAAACCCTTGTCATTTCCTGGGTGATAGAAGTACTTTTGTTCTAATGAGGAGACTCTGGGCAGGCTTTTGGATGAGGGCTGCTCACCAGAAAGGCCAAGCCATGATTAGAAGCTTGGAATTTTTCAGCCCTGCCCTTCAGTCCCTAGCTGGGGAGAGGGGCTGGAAATGGAGTTAGTAACTGATCATGCTTATGTGAGGATGTCTTAAAAATCCTGGAAGTATGAGGTTTGGAGCACTTCTAAGTCAGTGAACACATTCATGTACTGAGACGGTGATGCATACCAACTCCAAGGGGGCAGAAGCTCCTGAGCTCAGGAATCCCCCAGACCTTGTACTATAAATCTCTTCATATCTTTTAATAAACTGGTAAACGTAAGTAACTGGTTTCCTAAGTTCTGTGAGCTGCTCTAGCAAATTAATCAAACCCAAAAAGGGTATTGTGGGAATCTCTGATTTATACATTATGGGTCAGGAGCACAGGGACAACAGGGACTTGCAAGGTGTCTGAAATGGAGTGGGAACTGAGCCCTTAAATCTATGGGATCTGATGCTGTCTCCAGGTAGACAGCGACAAAATTGAGTTAAATTGTAGAGCACCCAGCTGGTATCCCAAACAGCTGCTTGGTGAGGGAAAACCCTACACATTTTGTGATCAGAAATGTCTTGAGTACAGCAGGTAGTAAAGGAGAAGCACAGGAGGTAGACTGGGTTTGTTTTTTCCTAAACAATACCCCACTCTACCTATCACTACCAACTGCACATTTTGTATGCATACATTATTAAAAGAGATTCTCAGGTCATTCGATTGTATATCCATAATTTAGATTTCTAGTTCTTAGGCCCATGTGCCAAAAAGAATCCTTAAGAAAATATTCTATAGTTAATTCTACATGCTTGCCTCACCACCTGGACTGTAAACTTCTGGAGAGCAGAAGTCAAATTTCCTTGACTTATACCTAATAATTCACACACGCAGTACATTTTTGGACATAACTGGGTGCTGTAAGGAATCTTTTTTAAAAATATTCTTAAGTATTTCAAAGTTCTCTAAATTTAGGACAGAAGAGACAGGGGGATATACTCAAATGAGTGTTAAACATATGATGGAAGATATACTAAAAGAATAAGGAATATAGTCACTACTTTTGAGTTAAATAATGGCAGTAAATTCAATGAGGGGGGAAAGTATGTTATTTCAAGGTGAAAACAATGGAAACATTTGGAAATACTAGGCTCATTTAATCAGCAAAGGATTTATGATACTTGCTAAATAGAGCATTAAGATAGATGGATGCCCTGGGGTTTTCTGCCACCACACAACTAATATTTATCACTGGCCCACCATGTGCTAAACACTGTTCTAGATGTACATGAGATGAAGAGATCTAGAGGCAAACAAAACAGAGCATCCATCTTCAAAGAGCGCAAAGTGTAGCAAGACCAGATTAAAGTAAAACACGGTAAACCCTTTCCTTGGGGGATATACAAACACATTTCAGCCTGGAGGAAAAATATGGATCAGAATAAGATTTTAGAAGAAGTCAACCTAAGCACACTCTTGAAGACAAATCAGAAAGACAAAAGGGAAAGAGCTATTCTGAGTGAGAGCGATAAACCATCCCCTTTTGCCTGGGAATGACGGCTTGCCTGGGATGGGGGAGACTTTTGGGGCTAAAACCAGGTAAGTTCAGGAACACATTAGATATCCCAGTCTAAGCAGAAGGAACAACCTGTTTGAAAGATAAAAGAAAAATATATATGTGTGTGTATGTGTGTGTGTGTGTGTGTGTATGAGACCTAAAGAATTACAGAGTTCTGGAGTGTACATAAAGAAGACAAACAATAAATTAAAATGTAGGGAGCTAATCATTCTAAGAAGCATTATATACCATACAAGAGTTTGGAGTATAATTTTAAATCAATGGAGGATCACTGGTGGGTTTTGCTCAAAGGAGTGAAATGTTCTGACTTGTCTTTGGAAAGATCATTCTGACTGCACTGGGGAAGATAAATTAGAAAGTTAAGGTAAGAGGAAAGCGAACTGGTTAGGGAGCTGCTATATTAGCTCTTGAAAACAGAAAAAGACAAAGAGAAACATGGTAGCTTTAACAAGAATATACAGGGGAAGATAAGTTCCAGAGATATTTAGGCACTCAAAATGATAAGATTTAAATACTTATATACAGGGTGGGGCACGATAGGTTTACAGTTGTGAGTACACAAAGCCCAGTTTATTCTTGTATCATTCATTAATTATCATATTATTTTCCATACAAACAACTGTAAGCCTTCTTTTGCCCCACTCTGTGTGAAGGATCAATGACTCAAATGTCTCTGGTTTAATAGCTCAACAAATGGAAGTTTCATTCACCAAGAATGGAAATATAAAAGAAAGAACAGGCTTTGAGGTACAGACACTTGGGGAGGGGAAGATCATGAATTTTGTTTGATATGTTGAGTGTAGTACCCCCATAGATGATCCCAATAAAAGCAGCAGCAGGTGAATATTAAAAATATTCACTTGCCCATGACTGAGCTTTAAGATACAGACAAACAGAACCTCTAAACTAGAGTGGTATCAAGGAACAAAGGCAGAGAAGAATGTCAGGAAGGAAGTGATTGGTCAGTTTTGAAATCTGCAGAGATCAAAATGATAAGTCTAAAATGTGCCCAAAGGTCTTGGTGATTTGGGGTAAATTAGAGACCTTTTCCAGACCAGGCATGGTGTGGAGATGGTGACTAAAACTTTAAAACAATGAATAAAAATGTCATAAAGCAGGAAAAGACATTATAAGCTAATCTTTCAAGAAGCTTGGCTTAAACAATACCTTTTGGCTCCAGCCTCAAGAAAGTAACATTCTGTTGGAAATTAAGTCATGGAGAGTCTGCCAACAAACAGCATTTTTAGGCATCTGTCCTCCAACACTCTCTATAATACCTTTGGTTGTACAACTTAGCAATCAATAAAATGTGTTTAATGAGAGGATGGCCCCCCCCAAAAAAAAACCTATCAATATTTGCATTGTATAAATATATTTTTAAGTCAAGGTTATGGTTAGTTGAAGGTTGAACATTGCTAAGAAAAACTAGCATTGCTTATGTTATATCCAAGGCAGGGAAAACTATTTCCTACTATTGAAAAGAGCCTATGAACAGCTCTAGAGGCAAAAATGGATTTTCCAAGTGATTTATTCTGCTTAAGTTTATCAAAAGTTGTACAGTACAACAAACTCTTTGATTTCTAGTAAACACACACACACACACACAAACAAAAAAAACATCCCTGGAATCTGTACAAATTGAAACAATTGCCCTTTATTTCTAGAGATGGCAGCTCCAGGTGGCAAATGGGATTTGTTTTCTCCAACCTAAGTCACTAGAATTATACTTTTGGTAAACTGTCTCCAAATTTTCCCTTATTGTCAGATTGTAGATGCCTGAATAGCCTAGGGCATGCTGCAATAACAAACAGCCCCAATTTTTCAATGAGTTAAACAGGAAAGATTTATTTCTTACTCATGTTATATGTCCATAATAAGTCAACAGGGGGTTCTGCTCATCAAATCATTCAGAAACCCAAACTCATAGAACACCTACCATTTCAAACATTGCAAAGCAAAAGGGGGATCTAGTGAGACTTGCAATCAGCCATAGTATGAAATGTCACCTCTGCTCAGAAATATTTACCTAGAACTAGTCACATGGTCCAAACCCAGATATAAAAAGACCGTGAGATTATGGAATTCAATCTTATCATGAGCCCAAAAGGTGAACAGATATATTGGGAGAATTTTATTAATGATTACCACACAAATTATACTGATTAGACCTGCATCTTTTCACAAGATATATATACACATATATATACATTCTTATGTATGTATGTATGTACATACATGTATGTATAGCAATGAGAATTACATGATACATTTTCAAGTTTTAAAGGACCACCTTGAGTAATTGTTTCCATATCACCACATTAACACCTTTATTTATCTACTCAGATGTCCTAATCAAACCAGAAACCCTCAAGAAATCCAAGGCATATTTTTAAATATTCCTGTAAATGGGTTTATTTGCGCTCGTGTGCGGCACACACACTCACTAATCATACCCAAAGAGACATCATGTCTTTTTAAATTATGTAACAGAAAGATAAAATTATTTTCTATAAAAATAATTGGATACTTGATGCTCAGGATATGCAATTTCCACATTTCACCAGCAAATGAGTACCCTTCTTTGATAAAGGGATAATCAAGGTTTAATTTTCACTTGGGCAGAGAGAAAGGAAAAGGGAATGTTTCATGAACTCTTACTGCCAGAAGCCTTCTCCCTGAGCAGTTCGCTCTAGCTATTGTTTTAATTGATTGGATCCTTTCCAGACATCTTAAGTTTATTTAGTGAAGCAGTAGAAGAAATGCAATGTTTTGACCTTGACCTTATAGTAAGAATTCCTTTACATTTTTTTCCTCCAAAAGCCTGTATTCTCCCAAAGCTTTATTTTACTGCAATCATATATTTCTTCAACAAATTCGGAATCCTTCACAACTTACAAATAAATTACAAAATGAAGTTATTAATGGCACATTTGGAAATTCTGTTCGTATGCTCAGACCAATATTTGTTGGCAGTTTTTCTATGTAACTCCTTCCAGTCTCTCTTGTCCACCCATATTTCTCTCTCAGCTCATTCAGTTATTTTTCAAACTAAGCCCCACCGATAGTTTCAAGATAACAATGGTTTTCTATTTACTAATTTATTCAGAGCCAATGAGTAGAAGCAACCCTTTTTCCAAAGCAAAACTTGCCTTTTAGAACAAAGCTTCCTTTCTGCGTTTTCCTTTCTAAATCAGGACACTGCTCTGAGCATCTCAAGGGAACGAGTTTCTAGAGTTAGTTTTCCCTCTTGTTTTGAACTTGTAAACTGAATCAGCTCTCCCCAGAGCTGCCCATTGGGTTCTAGGTGCTGTGGTACTTAGATTCTTATGGATTCAGGCATAGCCTAAATTTGTCTAAATCCCTCAAGCTAACATTAAATAAATAATTTAACCAGACAGTTCTTCTTAAGGGTGGACTTATTTTCTTTTCTTCTTTTTTAATATGTCTTTATTGATTTCAGAGAGAGAGAAAAGGAGAGGGAGAGAGAGATAGAAACATCAATGATGAGAGAGAGTCATTGATGGGCTGCCTCCTGCACGCCCCCTGCCAAGGATTGAGCGGGGCATGTGCCCTGACCAGGAATCAAACCATGATCTCCTGGATCACAGGTCTATGCTCAGCTGCTGAGCCATGCCAGCCTGGCAGGGTGAACTTATTTTCAAATTAAAGTGAAATGGGCAAAGTTAACCCTTAAACCAACATTAAAATGTTAAATAGGTTTGTCCCCCATGTGCATAATTAGCATGGGTGATGCTAGTGAAGCCTAAGCTTCAGAGAAAGTCCCTAGCACTGCTGTTCTAAGAGCATTTATTCTTCCTCTTAAAGAGGGCCTCAAGACTGTATAAGCTTCATGCCCCACAAAATCTGGATCTACCCCTACATATACTATTAAAAGAGATGCAAATCTCTTGGTAAATGGTAACACACATAAAAAGAAATAGTCAAAGAGAGAGAGAGAGAAGCTCTTCTTGATTTTGAAAGAATATTATGGAAAATGACCAAAATTTTGGACACCAATACCTGCAAATAAGATGACCAAATGAATAAACCTAAATGGGTGCAGGAGGCAGCTGATCAATGTTTCTCTTTTATCGATGTTTCTGTCTCTCTCTCTCCCTTCTTCTCCCTCTAAAAAATCAATGACAACATATTTTTAAAAGGAGCGTAGAATGTTTTAAAGAACTAATCCAGTATTTTAAATTACCAGGCATGGAAACTGGTACAACAAAAATTATTATATATACAGATAAACTGAATTCCTTTTTACAGCTTTTAATGTGAATAGATGGCAAATTCCCTCTTCTTTTTCTTTTCCTTATTTGATGTTGACTTTAAGGATTGCAAAAGCTTCTGAAACAATCCATTGAAGGTCAAGGCTGAGTCAGAGTCAGCACTAGCAAAGCAGCAGGAGCAGTGTAACGAAACCATTAAGACAGAATTTCCACAAGGAACTCAATGTTTGTACAGGGGGTAATTTCTAAAACAGCAGTTCATAATCATGAGGGTATCAGTCTCTCTTTGAGACTCTAATGCACACTATGAATGTTCCATCCAGAAAAATGGGTAATCATATTTTTGCATATGAATTCAAGGGGTTCTTGGGCCTCAGTTCATGGGAACTTAGCTAACACAAACCTTTGATTTGTCATCTAGAGATTATTATATATTATTCTTTGGTTCCAATGGAAGTGGTATCTAGCAGCCATATCAAATTTTTGGTTATTTATTTATTTATTTTAAATTTTATGTATTTATTTTTTTAATCCTCACTCTCGGACATGCTTAGAGAAAGGAAGGGGAGGAGAGAGAGAAACATCCATGTGAGAAAGAAACATTGATCAGCTGCCTTCCATACATGTTCCAATTGGGGATCAATCCTGCAAACCAGTTATGTGCTCTGACCGGGAACTGAACCGGCAACATTTCAGTGCATAGGACATGCTCCACCAACTGAGCCACTCTGACCAGGCTTGGTTATTTATTATATATGAAAGACACACCTTCCCTCTGAATAACCCTTATATAACTTACTGCAAAAAAATCTGACATGTAGCTATCACCCAGATGTTCAACTTAATTTGTTTACTTATGTAAGAGAAATAATCTTTCTTTTATTTTTAGTTTTAAGAAATTATTTCTGTAACATAAATGAGCCTAAAAGAGAACAGGGGAAGCATAGAACATGATAGAAATGGAAGGAAAGACGAGGGTGCCAAGACCAGCCTGCCTCATCAAATCTCTTTGATGTTTGTGTTGAGATCTCTGTGTTGAATGAAATTTTTGAAGTTTTTATGAATACTGGTGGTGAGAAAAAACAGAATAAAGAGTTCAATTAACTAAACAACTTAGTTCTTTTGTCAGGACTTTATCTCCCCTCTTACTGGGCCTTAAATCATCTTCCCAGTCTCGTCAATGAGCACTGAGGGACCCATGCCCTGGAATTAATCCATGCTCTATCAAGAGCATCTACAAAAGTTTCTCCCTAAAGCTGGCACACATGTCTACTCCCCAGGTCGTTGCTTCATTTCTATCTTGTTGGAGCCCAAGTGCTTATGCTGCTGGCTATAGGCTGACCTTATTCTCTCACCCTGCCCTCCTGTCCTCATGATTTTTTTAAAATTATTTCTTTCCTTGACTTATTGTACAATAATTATGTTCTCTTGCCTCCTGCCAAGTTAGCTACTTCCTTGCTTTAGATCCTAACTCTGTGCTGTTCCCTAATCCCAAAATGACTACTTGATTTTGGCCCACCTCCTCGTCTGACTCCCAGTGGTACCAGCATGTGGACAGACTCATTCCCATTCACACACACCCAGGGGCACACCTTCACTCAATCTCACAATCAACCACACCCAGGCCCCCGCCTTCGCACAGTCACTCACATCTGGTCCCTACCATTTACAATCACTAGCCCCACTCACGATTACACAATCATTCACAACAGTCCCATTCACTGGCAGTCCTACTTACTCCCACAGAATCCCACTCACACTTCTTCACATTCACAACCGATCACCCCACTGACCTCCAATCAGTCCTGTTGAGTCTTATTCAGCCCCACCCACACATACTCACTCAAGTCAACTCACTCACAGTCACGGTCACACACACATTCAGTCCTTGTCCCTCATAAACTCACAATCCCTCATACTCCAACACAGAGCCACATTCACACTCTTCATATTCACACACCCAGTCACCAACTAGTCACACAAAATTCCAGGCTCGTTTCTAGTCACACTCAGTCGCATTCACACCTACTCATACTCGGCCCAACTCCCACCTGGTCACACTCTGTCCTGCTAACTCTCAAAGAACCCCACTCTCTCCTACCCCCTCTTAGGCATTTGCTGTCACGCTCACTCACCTCATCAATGGAGACACGCTCCTCTGTATTCACTTACAGTGGCTCAATCATAGCACTCACACAGACTTTCCCCATCTCACACACAAGTCATCCTAGTCTATCTGGCTCTTAGAACAAAAGACCATAAACTGGGTGACCTAACAGCAATGAACATTTACTTCTCATAGTTATGGAAGCTGGACATCCAAGATCAAGATACTGGCAAATTTGGTGTCTGATGAGAGCCCTCTTCCTGATTCTTAAAAGGTGTCCTTTGCTGTGTCCACACATGATAGGAGAGGCCAGGGAGCTCTCTGAAGTCTCTTTCATAAGGACACTAATTAAATTCATGAGGTTGATTAAGCACCTCCTAAAAACTCTATCTCCTGATACCGTCACATTGAACACTGAAAATTAGATTTCAACACATGAATTTTTTTTCTATGTGATGCAAAAATCTTATATTGGGTCTTGGGAAGTGATCATCTGCCCCCTTTATTCATAATGCTCAACATTCAATGTGTTTTAATTCATAAAGTTCAAAAATACAGAAGAACCTACTATACACCAGGCATTCCACTGTGTGCCAATGGACAATGGTGAATGTGAAGTATGAAATCCTCTCCTCATGAAGATTTCACTCTGTAAGGGCAGGGGAAATAGAAGAGAAGGAAGCAAAGAAAAGAAAGCAGTTTCAGATCATCATAAATGCTCAGAATGGGGGCTGCAAGATGCTCTTGGAGAAAGTGACAGAGAATGAAACATAAGAAGTAATATGAAACATTCTAGAAAGAAGACCCAAGGCAAATGTGATAGCCCTGAGAAGGGAAAGAGCTTGGCATGTTAAAGTGAAGGGGTACCAGAAAGCCACAAAGTGGATCTCCACCGTAGTGTTAAAAATGGGGAGCATGCACTTTTGACCGTCACATGATAGCCTTGGGGTGTTGCTACTATTTCATGAATAGAAACCAAGGATGCTGAACATCTAGCACTGTATGAAACAGCCCTTCTCCAGAACAAATTTTTTCTACCCAAAATTTCAATTTTCCCACCCAAAATTGATAAAGGGAAGGTCAGAGAGCTAAACGAAGGGTGCATTAGATAAGGCTTCGTGGCCACAGTTAAAAGTGTAAAAAAGTGCAACAGAAGTCATTAGGTATCCTGTAAGCAGGAAAATGTTTCCCAAAATCCTGATTTGGAGGATTCTTCTCATACTTGACTCTAACTCTTTGTAATTTCCACGTCAATTCCTACTACCACAAAAGGAAGCCCCAGAAATGTTCTGAATCCCCACCTTCACACTCCATTACACCCTGGTCTGGGACCACTTCTGTACCATTAGAGGGAATTCCACAATTCATAGATCCATATTGCAAGTGAAAATGAAATACGTTCCTCCCATTTCCTTGTTGTTCCCACTTTATCTTTGTTCCTAGTTCTTAGTAACTGGCTGCTAGGACTCAGTCCCCATCTTCTATTCCAGATGATTGCTTCTACTTGGATAGAGTGCCTACAGTGGATAACTGCCAGGAACCCTCTTTCTCCTAAGACTGGATGCTACTTCTACTTGATTCTTGCCCATACTTTCAAGCACTTGAATCCTGCCCATGAACCCTGGGCTCACAGCAGATGTTCTATTACTTCTAACCAGACTTTCCTAATGCCCACCATATGGCTACCTGGCTGCATACCCATGCATCGTCTTGTTACCAGACATGTCTATGTTCATACTGTGCCCATCTGCTGAGACACCCACAAGGCAAGCAGGCCACTGTAGCAAGAGCAGTAACTTGGGAGTCAAATCACTGCTGGGTGTGAGTCCTGTACCATAGCTTACTAACTATAGAGTTCTTTTTAACCTCTTAGAGCCTTAGTTTTCTAAAACAACGTTGATTGTGATGCTAATAATGGTAGTTAATAAGTAATAAATATAATAAGTAAATGAACATGACAATGGCATCCAAATGCAACTACTGTTATCATCTCTATTCATAACCATTGCTGGACTTGCCTAATAAAAACTGAAAGTTTACACCTGTCACCAGGCACATTGGATCCTGTGCCCTCCCTGCCCTGTTTCCTCCTGAAACCTCTGCTCCAGGTGCTGAGTGTGCCGGCGTACAGGTTCTGGTCCCCCGTTATTGAAGAACTGAGCTAGAGACATGACCCTGAATCAGTCTAGCTACTGAGTTAATCGAGTCACAGAAGACTATTGGGCAGGAAGGTGTGGGTGTACACAAGAAGAGGTACATGCGCAGAGGTATTCTTGGAATGCTAAAAAGGTAGGACAATCGCTGAGGCTAAAGCTAAAGGGAGACAGGAGAAAATAGCAGGGAGTCAGGAGGGAGAGCGAAGGAACTCTTACCCTCAGTTATTCTGATGTTCTGGGCTTGGCCTACATTAGCAGGACCTGTGTGCAGATCCTCATTTTGCTTTGGCTGTAGAGGCCTCTCCTGGTGGGATTGCCGGAATTTTATAACCCACCATTCCACTCCTCTCCCTCCTGTGGTCCTAACTGATGGGGAGGAAGGGAACGACTCAGTAAAATTAGCTCCCTTCATACAACACAGCTGCTTCTCTTCACAGAGATTTACTTTTCACAAGTAATATATGTTGCTTTCAATTACTGCAGGCTATTGCTGGGGGACGGGGGAGGAAAGAATTGGAGACAAGATTGCTTGGGAGTGTTCTAATGTGTTTGTTGAAACAGGTGGCCCGAGAAACTGCTGACTCGAAGCGAGCCCACAGCTGCTTTCAGCTGGCTTGTCTGGTGCAGAAGCCTCGCTGGACCTGGACCTGGACCTGGACCAGGCGTAACCCAGGTGCACCAAGTGAGCAGCTGTCTCTACGTTAATTAGGGGAAGGAAGTGTTCACCAATTTGAAAAATAATATTATAAGAACCAGGATGCAAAGGGATGGTTTCATTCCACTTCATTTTACTATGTACTATAAACAGTTAATAAAAACACACTGATTGAGTCATCTTGATTCCTTAGAGGGTTTTCACCTGTTGCTGACCAGTGCTTCTGAACTTTAATATGCACACAAATCCCTTGGGGACCTTATCAAATTTCAGATGCAGATTCAGTAGGTTTGGGATGTGCCTGAGATTCTGTATTTCTAACAAGCTCCAGGTGAAGCCAGGTCTGTTGGTCCACAGATGACACTCAGAATAGCAAGACTGCCAACCACACAGCACTGCAGAATATAAGATTGGTCAAAACAGGCTGTCAAATATTATAAATGGTCAATCAGAAAATGAAAGTAAGCTACATACTGATGAGGTTTTAAAGAACATTGAATAACTAAAGAAGTCATTCATATTAATGCTTTAAAATTTCCCTTTTGACTTCTTAGACTTCGGATCATACACCATGGGCTTAAAAGTACCCATTACAATTATATCGGAAATGGCTTAGTGTATGAATATTTAAATTTCTGAGAAATTTACAGCTTTTTATTATTACTTTGACCACACAATCCAGCAACCAAGGGATTCTTTAAATTATTGAATTCAGCAATCTAACAATATGCGAGTTTTTAGAAAAGCTTTTTCTTCCACTTTGGCAAAATGTTTAATTCTGAGGCATTATATAAGTCAGTAGAAATTAAGGCAAATATCAATGGGAATTGATACAGAAATTGGGTGCTGAGAAAGGACACAAAGTTCACTGAATGTGCCATAAATGATAGAAAAAGATATTTGGAAATATTAAATCGATGTGCTTTCAATCTTCTCCCTGTCCCCCAACAGCAATTTCATCATCATCACTCTGAAAAAGAGTCAAAGATGAAAGCAGGAAGTTCGGGGGGGGGGGGGGGGACACTTGGTAATGCAGCACTGGCGGGGGAAGGGGGGGCATGAGAGGAAGAAGGAGCAGAGCAGATGTGTGCCCCGCCCTCCCTTTCAGCCAGCGCGGGAGGCATGGTAAAAAGACAGAGGGTCAAGGCGTTTTGACCCATTTCTCCCTGAGACAGCGAGGTGACGATTTAACCCACCATGCTCAGGTCAGCATGGGGGTGGCTGCTCCAGGGGAAGGGGGGTGCATCAGTGTTGGTCAGAGATCTAAGGCTTGCTCTTATCTGGAGGCTACCTCAGCTCCTGAGAGGCTGAGATTTCCACATGCACTGTGGATCATGATGACCGGAAAGAGACGGGGCTGCAGCAGAGGTCAAATGGCCCGGAGGCTGGGAGCAGCAGGCAAGGCCAGAGCTGTGAGTCAAATCAGTTGCAAGCAAGATTTCATGGAGGCTCATGGGACCATCAAGGCAAGGGGATTCTGGGTCTTCAGGAAATCCTCAGGAGCATAAATGAACCAGAGCAGAGACCTCAACTTGACCTGAGCCAACCTTAGAGACAGGTGAGGAAAACTGCAGTACCAGGACCTGCCCATGGCTCCTGAGGCCCCCACAATTCTTTCTTGACACCATCCAGCCAGGTCATCTCCAGCTCCATACACCCCAATACCAATCTGGAAAGTAAACATGAGAGAGAGGTAAAAATCTGAAAGATGAGGGCTTGATCTAAAAGACTAAGTTACCTGAAGAGCCTGAATAAATTACTGGGTTAAAATGACTAAATATGGGTGTTTTATTTCCACCCTCTCACTAGAGAGAAGGGAGGTCTTAAAGAAAATCAAATCTACAGAACATTTACCTATTACTCTTTTTCACAGCTCAGTGTGGTGTGAGTTTAATTTGCAAGCCTGCTTTACCCATAATGAATTACTGCATTCAGTCAGCACACAACCTCACTCTGGGGTGGAAATATCAAGTTCTGTGTCTCTGTTCTATCATCTCTCCTCCCCTGGCTCTGCTCATCTGTGGGCTAAGCTCCACAGGCTTCCACTGCTAATTGTTAGGAGCCCTTACTGCCATAGCCTGAAACGTGGGGGTGGGCTCCACAGCCTGTGTCCATCCAGTCTTGAGGCCACTCCAGGATCTGCCCTGGCTTTGAAAATGTGTGTGACTTCAATAGATCAACAAACAACAAATGCTGGTGAGGATGTGGAGAAGGGAGAACCCTTGTGCACTGTTGGTGAGAATGCAGATTGGTGCAGCCACTGTGGAAAGCAGCATGGAGATACCTCAAAAAATTCAAAATGGAGCTGCCTTTTGACCCAGCAAATCCACTTAAAGGAATTTATCCAAAGAAACCAGAAATACTAATTCAAAAGAATATATGCACCCCTATCTTCACTGCAGCCTTATTTATAGTAGCCAAGATTTGGAAGCAGCCCAAGTGCCCATCAGTAGGTGACTGAATAAAACAGCTATGATATATTTACACAAAGAACTACTACTCAACCATAAAAAGAAGGAAAATTTTACCCTTTACAACATCATGGATGGACCTAGAGAACATTATGCTAAGTGAAATAAGCCAGTCAGAGAAAGGTAAGTACCATATGATTTCACTCATATGTGGAATTTAATGGACAAACTGAACTAACAAGCAAATTAGAGCCAGATTCATAAATAAAGAGCAGGCAGACAGCTCTGGTAGGGAGGAGGGGTGTTGCTGGGGGTGGGTGGAAGGAATGAGGCAAAAAGAAAATAAAAAGAGAAAGAACTCGTGGACACAGACAACAGAGTGGGTGATTGCAGCAGGGAAAGGAGTGGGTAGAAGGAGAAGAAGGGATAGAGGGGATAAATGGTGATGGGGGAAAAATAAAATAAAATAAAATAATAAAAAGAAAAATTTTATGACTTAATTTCCTGAGTTTGTTCAGGGAACAGAATCAAAAGGGCAGAAGCTTCAGAAAGACTCTGTTGAATTCTGCTTGGGCCCTTGATCACCCATCTGGCTGTGGGCACGCCACACTCTAAGTGCCCTTCTGTAAAGTGGAGTTAATAATGCCGACTTTTAGGGCCATTACAAGGATGAACAATAAATCACTAAATGAGGGCCCCATTATTCCAGTTCCTTCCACTGTGCCCAGAGCCCTGTAACATGGGAACATGGAGCTCTATTCCATGTATCACCGGCTCCCCGCAAGTTCTCCTTCCTCCAGAAGGGGTGCAGGGGGTCCTCTGCTTTGCCACCTAGACTCCCTTCGGGACTGAAAAATTCCCCCCACTGATGGCAGACAGCTTCGGCCTTTTACAGGATTTTCCTCAGCAAAGTCATAGCCTCTTCCCAGAGGAGCAGCCTGTATCCAAAGACTGGTGGGTGCAGGGGGACAAAGGGCAGTCCCACCAGCCCAGGCCAGGGAAACTGCAAGATCACCCCAGCCTCAGAGCAGGGCCAGCCCAGGGAGGTTTTGCGTGACTGCACCACAGCCCAACTTTCCCCTCAGCCCAGACCTGCTTCCTTACCTTTACCCCATAAATACAGATCCCAAGAGCCCCCGCCCCCCGCCACACACCCAAACATCCCGCACACCAAACTCTGGCCCAGAGTTGGCCTCCTGGGGAACCATCTGGTGACAGTGAGTTACCACATTCCCTGCTCAAACCTATTCACCTAGCTATTATCGTTGACACTGTTCAGTCGTCCTGATACAAAATAAACATTCCTAACCCTGTTGGCCACTATTTTTGGACACTGCTACATGTCTTAGTCAGTGCAATCATTCAGTGCCAGTCCTTCCTTCCTAAGGGCCTTTCTTCCTCAGCCTGCCCACCAGCCAGGCACATCCCGGAGAGGCCACTACGTACACAGTGGCTTTAGTGCACTTGCCACCTGAACTGGTGGCCAACACAGACATAGCCTTTAGTTTTCCTTTGACCCAGGACAAAATTTACAACTACACAAAAAGGTTTTAACGTCATTGTCCCTACAGTTATGTGAATAAACCATGTTTGGCTGTATGAAGTTGTCAGTTCCTCTACACAGACCAAGTACCTGCTTATATTATTGCCTTGCTGTACACAAATGGACCATTTTAGGAAATGAACAGGACATCTATGCTCTAGAAACTGCAGTACAAGCTGTGCCCAATTTGCAGATAGGTTGTTCTTCCTGAGTTGATCTGCAAATTGGTTATTTGGAACTAAGAATGCATTATCCCAGAAGCAGGGCTATACATTATGGCCAGCTTCACAGCGTCACCCACAAAGCCCTAGTAAACTCGCAGCATAATTAAAATGACACTGCCTTTAATAATGGACTGTTCTTTATGAGGAATATACCCTTCACGGGGCATAGGAGGGAAACCATGTGGCACCAGGAACACGGATCTCTCTTGCTCACAGTTATATTCCTCTCTGTCATACATTTGCTGTAATCATCCATTTTCAAGGTGGCAACCAGTTCAGGCAATAAGGCTGGCCCTTCTCCTTCCTCTCCTCTAGAGCTTGAACTTAAATATAATGTCGGCCTGATGACCTCTGGCTTCTAGCAGATTATAAGCAAAATACAGAGGCTCCAAGAATGTTTCTTGATTCCTGGGCCACAAAGGGACCCTTCTCTGACACAGCATTGCAGATACGTAGACCGAGAGTTACCAATATATTGGCAAAAGAGTAAATCCCAAAGAAACATCATTATTTCTTGTGCATAAGCCTAACAAAAAAATGGTTGAGGTCAGGGAGCCTAACCTCTGGTTTTCATATATCCCCTAACAATTTTACTTGTCATATAGATGCAAAAAAAAAAAAAAAAAAAATCCTTCTATAATGATATTTTTACAAGACTTCCTAAAGAAAAATAAGTATATCTGTGGCCTAATGCAGCATTTTTTTCAACAACATCCACATCACATGCAAACTTGTTAGAAAACTGATTTTGGATACCACCCCACACCTATTAAATAAAAAACTCTGAGATTGGGACCTAGCTCTCCAGGTTATTCTATGTACACTGAATTTTGAAAACCACTTGATCTAGATTTTGAAAAACTGATGTAAGAAAACCAAGGTTAATTTCTTTTAACAAGGAAATGATTAGAAACACTGTAATTATTTTTCATGTAATATAAAATATTACCTATGAGAGAGCCAATTTCAACTCAAAAAGATGTTTATTCCATGTCTTCTATGTGCAGGCCATCTTGTCTGCTAAGGAAGGTTAAAGTGTAAGGGGTTACACAGTGAGTGAAGTGCAAGTCAAGGAACCTGCAACCTTATGAGGTTGAAGGTAATAAGGAGTAACTAATACCAGAGAGGTTATTTGTAGTTTTATAGAAAATGTATAAACAAAATGCCTTGGGGGGGGGATAATTTTAGAGGAAAAAATTAGAAAAAGCTTTGAGGCAACATCAGAGTAGGGTCTTAAAAGACAGGTATATATTCTTACAATAGATGCAACGCTGTGGGGAGGGAATGGAATACCCCATGGAATTGGTGGAGGGCAACGTTTCCCAGGAAACAATATGAGCAAAAGCCAAAGTGCACAAAAGCATGGTGCAAAGCTTCCTCCAAGTTATGTCATTGATAGGGTACCACTGTGATTATATAAATTCTCTTCAACTCTTAGGGCAGTGGGGTGAAGACTGGAGCAGCCAGAGCCCCAAGCCAATTACCCATCATTGGTAGTTGTGTGCCTTTAGTCCCTTCTGAGTTACTAACCCATGCCTGCATGTACCAAGATACCACAGATCTTGTTCAAGCGATCAAGATGAATGCATAGAGTTTAGGGCAGGCACTGTGCACATAAGGTAAGGAGACAGGGCGTTTGGGGTGCCATACTGAGTAGACTGGATCTTATTGAGGACACAATATTGTGTTTGAAGTAGAAAAAAGACATGATTTGCCTTGGGTTGTAAAATTATCATCACACAATATATAGATTGGTTTAGATTGAAAACAGGTGGCATCAGGCAAATAGGTTAGGATGCTATCAAATTAGGACAGACAGAAAGTATTAAGAGCCCAAACTACTACGGAAGAGAAAAGGAAGGGAGAGAGTTACACTATAATCAGCTCAATTCACTAATATCTGATTGTCTGTGATATATGAGATACATATCGACACTTCAGAGAAAACAAAAAACACAGGCTGCCCTTTATAATAAAATCTGTTCTGCTGAGGTAAAAGATCATTATAAATTATAATAAACAGCAAAATAATTATTTTTAAAAGAAGCATAAAGTGTTATGGATATTTAAATGATAGCAAGGTCAGGAGTTATTTCATGGCTAAAGTATTGGTTTAACCATGAACCTTCAAGGACTAAGTGTTGACAAAAGAGGTTTAGATAAAGGGATTCTAGGCATAGGAAACAAAATAGGTCTTTAAAAAAGACAGCAACAGTCAAGCTTGTACAGAGTTAATACTGCAATATATTGGAAAAGGTGGACAGTGAGTTTATAGTCATTATGTAAATGCAAATCAAAACCACAATGAGATTTGACTTCATTCACAAAGAGGACTATGTTTTTTTAAATTACAAGTTTGGTAAGAATGTAGAAGGAAGTCAGAACCCTTATACCCTGCTGGCAGTGTAAAATAGCACAGCCTCTTTGGAAAACAGTTTGGCAGTTCTTCAAAAAGTTAAACACAGAGTTGCCATATGACCAGCAATTCCACCAGGTACATAATTGAGAGGCTTAAAACATGTTCACACAAAAACTTGTGCAATGTTCATAGCAGCGAAAAGCCAAAAGGTAGAAACCACCCAAATATCCATCAACGATGAATAACTAAACTACAGTATACCTATTCCATACAATAGATTATTACAAAACTACAAAAAGTAAGGGAATATGATATATACTATATACTATATACTATATACTATATACTATATACTATATACTATATACTATATACTATATACCATATACCATATACTATATACTATATACTATATAACATGGATCAACCTTGAAAACATTATGCTAAGTGAAAGAAGCCAGACACAAAAAGCCACATATTTTATGAAATGTCCAGAATACACAAGTTCATAGAGACAGAAAGTAGATTAGTGGTTGCAGGGGGCTGAGGGGAGGGGAAAACAGAGAGTTAATGCTAATGGGCACAGGATTTCTTTCTGGAGTAATAAAAAGGTTCTGGAATTTGATAATGGTTGCACAGCCTTGTGAATATACTAAAAACCATAAACTGTATACTTCAAAAGGGTGAATTTTATGGTATGTGAATTTTATATCAATTTAAAAAATAAGGATGGAAGGAAGGGGGGGGAACACCACTGGATGAGGCCTATGGGGTGGGTCCCAGGCCAGACAGAACTCATCTATAATTAGATCACTTTTAACTGTTGGCAACCTAAAAAATAAGCCATCCTCTTTCCAATGTGTCCTGAGGTTAAGGACCATAATTAACTTGCACAAGGTCACAAAGCTAAGGTTACTCAGCTGTGAACTTGGGGTGCATTCTGATTACAAAACCATATATTTAACTATGCCACCTGCTGCCTTCTCTGGTCTGAGGGTGAGATAATTCCTCACATTAAACAAGTTAATTATTGTCCACATAAATGGAAGGAGACAGAGAAGAATATTAAAAATAGGGGAGGTATGTTTTTTCATATTAAAAAAATAAGGATGAGAAATGCCCTTGGGCTCTACGGTGCATCTAAAAATAAGAGCAATCAACCAAATACGTTTCATCTAAAGTGGTCATAAGTAATAAATATCTCTTTTGTGACCATGTAGTCCTAAAAGTGACTAGGTAACAAAATATTGAGTATAGTACTCAGAAACTGAAACAATCTTTTATTCATGGCAAAAAAAAAAAGGAACTTCCTAACCCTACTGGAAAGCCCACCAGTTGAAAACTTCTGCATATTGTGATTCAGTAGCCAGCTATGTCAGTGCAGGCATTGCCTGGGGGCTGTCGGGCTCAAATCTCCTATGACTAGTAGACCGACTCTAATTTTACCCCCATGCATGACGGCTGCATCGAAAACACATCCTCCGTTACAAAGGAGTAAACGGAGAAAGTCATACAAATGGATAAAAACAAAACTTATCAACACACACAAAGCTATCCAAAGGGACTCCATTCTGATGGAACAGGTCGTTTTTATCGGTATATATGATAGAAAACATAACACAATGATCATCTATACGCAATAGTGTTACTTTGACATTTGAAAAAAATTTATATTTTTTACATAAAGACAATGATTAATTTTCTCTATTTAGGAAAACTGCTAAGACTTTTGAGACTCAAAAAGGAAGAAAAAGCTTTGGAGTAAAAATGAAAGAAAAGGGATAGAGAATATAATAAAGAACAAAACTTATGTTCAGAACAAATGAAGGTATAAGGATGAATAGGCCCCTTTTTGGAGAAAATGGTGCAATGTTAACAAAAGACAAAGACCTATTCAACTCCCATTTTTCTTCTATTTTCACCAATGAAATGAATGATACTATTGAAGTCCCTGTAAAACACTATCAAAAGGGAAAATAGCCTGGAATTATTAAATAAAGAGGGATATGTAAATAATGAAATAAGAGCATATCTAAATAAAGCAAGTCCCCATATCACTATATGTCAAAGCATAGGATACAGAATTCATACAGGGGTTTTTTCTGATTCTTTTTTCACCAAGATTAGTTTTGCCTACAACAGAACTTCATATAAATGGAAGCGTACGGTATGTCCTCTTTATGTAAGGCTTTCTCTCAGCTTAATGTTTTTGAAATTTAGCAATATTTTTCTCTGTATCAATAGTTCGCTCTTCTTTATTGCTGAACCATGTGCCATTATATCAATATATCACCCGTTGATGACCCAACCCTTGAACTATTTACAGATTTTGGCTGCCATATAGTTTTTAAATATCTCAAGTGATGGAATATAAGCAAATTTCTTAGATGAATATAATGGTTCCAGAAACTGTGACTTAGAAAAAAACCTCAAAAGTGACTTAAACTATTGAGGAAAACAAGAAGAAGAAAAAGACAGTCAATAAAAACAACCTGAAATACAGTCCTCCTAAAATAAATGTATGATTTTAATTTTTACTGGACTATCAATTAATGTAATAGTATCCTCTTATAGAATTTACAAAACATTTTGACAGCCATAACACCAATTACCGAGGGAAAACATCTTATAGGGCAAGCAGCAGCATGGAGGCAATTATTTCTATATAATAGGGTAGTTTCTAGAACTAAAATATATAGTGCATATTAGACAAGATGCTGTAGGCTCATTTCTCTTTGTTCCTCCCCACTAAGTACAAGCATATACTCTGTAAATAATGCAAGAGGCAACTAAAAGACAGCCCTGAGATGTGGAAATAAGGCAGACTGACTATGGAATGCAGGACCGGAGGAAACTAGCAGTAGGTTTCTCACGATGTCTAACTCAACAGGAGAAGGCAACCCAGGCCTGGCATTTTCTGACATCCAACCCATCAATAGAAGGCAACCCGCATAGGCTTATTTTTCCCCAGATCAAATAAATCATTTTTCCCAACAACACCACCAGGTACGCCCAGCAATACTGGTAGAGGAAGTTGCTCACAAAAGCTCTTAAAATAAAACTCCCACCAGAAGTTTGTCACAACCCAAAATAGTAGACCAGGACCTATAGGCTAAACCAAAACGGGATGACTGCTTGCTAAAATAAAGATTTAAATAGGGCCCAGAGTCTCCTAACATAATAACCAACATGTCCAGAATATTATAAAATTAAATTAAAAATTCCTCATTCATGCCCTGTCTGGGTGGCTCCGTTGGTTGGAGCATTGTCTTATACACCAAAAGGCTGTGGGTTTGATTCCCAGTCGGGACACATACCTAGTTTGTGGGCACAATCCCTGGTCAGGGCATGTACAGGAGGCAACAGATTGATCGACGTTTCTTTCTCACATCGATGTTTCTATCTTTCTATCATCTATCTATCTATCTATCTATCTATCTATCTATCTATCTATCTATCTATCTATCTATCATCTATCTATCTATCTATCATCTGTCTATCTATCTATCTATCATCTATCTATCATCTATCTATCTATATCTTCCTACCTATCTATCTTTCTATCTATCTCTACCTCTGTCTCCCTCTCTCTCTAAAAAATCAATAAACATATCCTCTGGTGAGAATTTGAAAAAAAAAATTCTCATTCACAACTTGAAAGAGAAAAAAAAAAAATCAACTAACAGAACAAGGTGAATTAGATGTTGGAATAATCTAACAATGATTTTAAAGCTGCCCTTGCAAGAATACTTCAGAAAACTATACTTCTTTATAAAAGGAGGATAATAATGAGAAACTGAATATAAAGAACATAAAATCTACCAAAAATAGTCACTTGAAAAAAATGCTTCAACAAGCAATTACAAATTCTCTTGAAGAAAATTAAAAAATAGAAATTAAATGACACACTTCTAAATAATCCATAAGCCAAAAAGGACAACTCAAAGGAAATTTAAAATATGAAGAAGTGAATGAAAATGAGAATAAGATATATTGAAATATGTAGGATACAGCTACAGTATTGCTGAGAGGGAAATTTATAGCACTAAATGCTTATATTAGAAAAGAAAAAGGTGTCAAATTAAGAAACTAAGTTGTTACTTTAAGAAGCTAGGAAAAGACCAAAACAGCCCCCAAAAGCAAGAGGAAGATAAAGAGAAGAAATCAATAAAATGGGAACCGAAAAACAACAGAGAAAATCAATGAGGAAAAAAGTTGCTACTTCAAAAAAATTTTAATAAAAGTTATAAACCTCTAGCAAGACTGACAAAGATAAAAACGAGAAAATACACAAATCCAAAAATTTAATATAAAGGATGAAATGGAGGATATCACAACAGATCCTGAAGTCCTTTAAAAAATGATGAAGGAATACTGCAAACAACTTTATGCTCATATATTAAAAATTTTGAAAAAAACATACCAATTCCTTAAACACCACAAACTACCCAGTGTCTATGAAGATGAAGTAGAGAATCTGATGGCCCTATAACCAATCAAGAAATTGAGCTTTTTTTCCATCCAGCAACCAGACACAAGCATCTCTCAGGACAACTGGCACAAGCGCTATAAGGCCAGGGGCAAGAGGTAGCCCCACCACAAGCAAAAATATGAGCTGGGACAACCTGGTGCCAACACTAAGATCAGCCCCCACTGCATGCAGAGAGTCCCCGTGCGGGGAGGCAAGAACTACCGTGCCTTGAGGCTGGGCCTAGGCAACTTCTCCTAGGGTTCCAAGTGATGTATGCACAAAACAAAGATTACTGATATTATCTAAAATGCATCCAACCACAAACTGGTCTGTACCAAGACCCTAGTAAAGAACTGCATCGTGCTCTTTGCCAGCACACTGTACTGACTAACAGTGGTACAAGTCCCACTAGGCACTATTCCTGAGCTGCAAGAAAGGGACCAAGTTGATTCCTGAGAAGGAAGAGATTTTAAACAAAACTGATCAAAGAATATTCAGAAGAAATATGATGAAAGGGAAAAGAATGCCAGTATCAACCAACTTCTAGATGAGCAGTTCCAACAAGGCCAGCTTCGTGCACACATCGCTCCATGACCAGGCCAGTGTGACAGAGTAGATGTCTATGTGGTAGATGGCAAAAAGCTGGAGTTCCATCTGAGGAAAATCAAGGTCTGGAAAGGGAAATAAATTCTCCTCCCTTTGATCTTAGCTCAGGTAATAAAGGTGTTTATTGCTCTAAAAAAAAGAAAAAAGAAAAAGAAAAAGAAAGAAAGAAAAGAAATTGAAATCATAACTTTAAAGTTTCCAAAAAAGAAATCTCCAAGCCATTGAAGAATTATACCAAATGTTTAAAGAAGAATTACAGAATATCTTCCAGAAAATAAAAGAAGTAACACTTTTAAGCTCATTTTAACACTTTATAAGCCCAATATTACCTGAATATCAAAATCAGCCAATGATAGGACAAAACCAAAAACTGAAGACCAATATATCTCAAAAACATACATATAAAAATCCTCAAAAATATTAGGAAATCATATTGAGCAATGTATAAAATAAATTAAACACTGCAATGAACTGGGATTTATTCCAGGTATAAAAGGCTCTTGCAACATTTAAAAATCAATCAGTGTAATCCACCATACTAACAGCTAAAGAAGAATTAAAAAAACCTCAGCAAGTTAGGAATGGGGGAAACTACCTTAACTTAATAAAGAGCATCTAAAGAACCCTGCAGTTAGAAATACTTAATGGTAAAACAATAAATGCTTTCTTCCTAATATTAAGAACAAGGCAAGGGTATCCATCCTCACTACTCTTATTCATCATAGTTCTAGCCACTGCAGTGAGGCAAAAAAAAAAAAAGAATAAAAAGCACACAGTTTGGAAAGTAGGAAACAAACTTTCCCTATTTGCAGGTGACATGATTGTTTCTGTTAGAAATCCCAAGGAATCTTCAAAAAAACTTATAGAACTAAGAAGTGAGTTCAGCAAGATTGGAAGCTATAAGATCAATATGCAAAACTTAACAGCATTTCTGTATACAAACAGTGAATATGGAGATACTGGAATTAAAAACACAGTAGCCTTTATAATCATTCCAAAGAAAATTAAGTACTCAGGTATAATCTTATGAAAACATGCACACAATCTGTATCCTGAAAATTACAAAATGCTGATAAAAAAAATTAAAGATCTAAATAAATGGAGAGACATACCATGTTCATGGGTTGGAAAGTTCAACATCATAGAGATCTCAGTTCTCCTTAAAACAATTCCTATCACAATCATAGTCATGTGTTTTATTACATAGACAAACTTATTTTGAAATTTTATGGAAAGGTGCATATCCTAGAATAGCTAAAACAATTTTGACACAGAAACAGTAGCTAAAACAATTTCGACAAGAAAAATGTGGGCAGAATCACTTTACCAACATTATATGTCTATATAATCAAGAGAATGTAGTATTGGTGAAGCAATAGACAACAGATCACTGGAACAGAACAGAGAACCCAGAAACTGACCCACACAAATACACTCAACTGATTTTTGCAAATAAAGCAAAATCAACTCAGTGAAAGAAAACTAGTCTTCGACAAATGGTTCTAAAGCAATTGAACATTCACAGGGGGAATAAAACAAAGCTCAAAATAAACCAGACACCTTATCCAAAGTTAACTAAAATATATCATGAACTTAAATATAAAATAAGAAACTACAAAACTTTTTTTCCAAAAAAAGCACAGTAGAAAATCATCTGGACCTAGCACTAAGCAAAGTGTTCTTAGACTTGCCACCAAAAGTACAACTCATATAAGGAATAATTGATAAATTGAACCTCATCAAAAGAAAATTTTTTAAAAACCTTGCTCTGAAAAAGACCCTATTAAAAGAATGGAAAGGCAACCTATAGACCAAGATAAAATTTTCCAAACCAACAAACTACTAGTATACAACAAGAGACTGGAATATATAAAAATTCTCAAAACAAAACAACAAACAATCCAATTAGAAAATGGGCAAAGATGCGTGCAGACATTTCACTAAAAAGGATATAGAGATGGCAGTTAACATATGAAAAGATGTTCAAGTCATTAGCCCCTAAAGAAATGTAAATTAAAACCATAGTAAGATATCATTACAGACGTATCAAAATGGCTAAAATTTTTAAGAATAATCACAACACCAAAGGATATGAAGACACTAGATCACCCACACATTGCTGGTGTGAAATTCTGAAAAACAGTTTGATAGTTTCTTCAAAAACTAAACATGCAGTTACCACATGACCCAGCAATTGCATTCTTGAGAATTTATCTCAGAGAAATAAAAACATGTTCACGCAAAAACCTACACAATTGTTCATGTTCATGTTAGCTCAGAACAACCAAGATGTCCTTCAGTGGATTAATAGTTAAACAAATTGTGATACATCTATACTATATAATACTTCTCCACAATAAAAAGAATGAACTACTTATAGATACAATTTGGGGGTTTACCCAGATAAGTTTATTTAGTGAAAAAAAGCCAGTCCCCCAAAGTTTACATACTGCATGATTCCATTTTTATTAACATTCATAAAATGGCAAAATGATAGAAATGTAGAACAGATTAGTGGTTGCCAGGAGTTAAGAATGGGGTCAGGTAGGGGATTTATCTACATAAGAGAAACACAAGGGATCTTTCTGGTGATGAAAATGTTCTGTATCTTGATTGTGGTGGTGGACAAATGTACATATGTGATAATATTGCAGAGAACTCAATATGCAAACACAAGGAGTACAAATAAAACTGAGGAAATATGAATAAGACAAATAACTTGCATCAATGTCAACATCCTGGTTATGATAATATACTATAGTTTTGCAAGATAATACCATTGGGGAAAACTAAGTAAAGCGTGCATTGGATCTGTCTGCATCATATCTTACAACTGCATGTGATAAAATCTATTATCTTAGAATCAAATGTTTAATTTTTTAAAATTTAAATACACAATGCATGTAAATCACCTAGCACAAGGCCTACTTGGGGGGGGGGGGGGGGGGGAGATGTTGGCTGTTACTATTTTTGACCAGCAACCAACATATTCAATTCTGGAAACGACAATTAAGACAACTGTGGATATCAGAAGACACTGATGAAGGTGATCTATGAGACCTCTGGGCACCATGCCAATATTCTGGGATCGAAGAAAATGAAAATATTTGCCACAGAATATGGAAGCCTAAAGGAAACATATCAGTCATTAGCAGTGCCGAAATAGTAGAAGCTGCACACTTTATTAATTCCAAGGGCCATGTTAAGGCCACTGCAAGAGAAGTTTTACCTTGGCATAAAAATAAAACTATAACCATTCAAGCTGTCTCTTCACTGAAAAGTTGATCTCAAAAAAATCTGCAATAACCCCCCAGGTTCATTAGGTAGAGACTCAAATCAGGGCTTTCTCATTGCAAACTCCAGGGAACACATTTATGATCCTGGCCCAATGCCCATCTTTCAGTGATGCCAAGAAGAGAATTCATGCTTGGAATCAGAACCTGAAACTTTAAAAAGGTCACTTCCAATCACAATTCTGTGATTCTGCATGACAGATACCAGAAAGCCTTGGCAAAGCTACAGCATTAAACCTAATATTAAAAAGTAAGGAAAGAGTGCACAGTGTTAGGAATAAAACTTTTGATTAAAGAAGCTGTATCAATGAGTTTCTAAATATTATAGTTCAACTCGGTACCATATATTCAAGCCATGTAGTTACTGGAGCCAAAAGAATTGATTAATATGTTAGTCTTTTGAAAAGTGACTAGATACTGGAGAAACAATAAATAAATACCAGCCATGTAGCTCATAAAGGGATTGTGGTGATCAATTAGTGAGTGACCACATAGCCTTTCACGCTCTTGTAATAAAAGTAGCTATCCAGACATAAATCACTATTATGATCAGGCCTTGAGGCCCACAATATCTCATCAGACTATCTAATGGGCATATATATTAGCTGCCTAAAGGAGCTGATAGGATTCTTGAATATTTTAGTCATGTTTCAGCACCCAGGCCTACATAATCGTATCTCAACAATTCACCATAATTAAACAAATGGAAATTCTCCCACCTTAAAAGCTGCTCTACTAGTAGCTCTTAATATTTATTTCACAAGTATAAGTAGTCTTAGATCCTAGAACTAATATAGATGGTTTTAATGCTTCCAACTAATATTTTCAATATTCAATAAGGTAATCAATTTGTCCAACTTTAAGCAGCATGACTTCATAAATGAGATATTTGGCATGGAAACTGATTTAAAATGCATTCTTTTCTCAAGTGATTGCATAGTTGTAATGAAAATTTATTATTTGTAGTATATTATAGATGGAAGTGAATTGAATGTCTCTATCAAAATTATTCACGGTAAAAATCTTTTGCTCTCTAACACAAAAACTGGCAGACAAATGCAATTACATTAGATATACTGTCATCCAGAACATATGAAAAATGCTATTTATTCAATCTTATCTATTTAAACTTACTCTACTACATAGCTGAGTACAAATACCAGGCCATAACCATCACATTAATACCAGGAGGTTATCCCAAATGCCATTTCTGGAACTCAATGGAGAGATTTTTATTGGATCCAGGCTATTTCATTTGCAAGCAATTGTCAAAATCAATCTGTGTCTAACTTAGATTTCTAACTTAATTTGTAACTTGATTTATACCTAAAATGCTTGCAGATTAGACAACTGATTAAGAAGCATTGATTTATTCTCCAAAAAAAAATGAACCTTTCAAGTAAATCACATTATTACTTTTCATAAAAATTAACACAGAGAAAAAAATTAATGCAAAGTATTTCCAAAACATATATTCAGTAGAAGTAATAAAGGAGAGCGTTCTTTTTGTAAAAAGCAATTTCAGTGATGATATTGCTTACGACAATTTTGTGACATTTTGAAAATCTTCAAATTATCAGAATATACAGGTTGTAAATTCATCCTAAAAGATTTTACTACTGTAGGGTTCAGTTTACGTAAAGATAGACATTATTTATGAAATATGCTAGTTGAGCTTTGAAATTGTCTCTAATGTAAATGCAGTTAACTATTTTTTTAAAGGCAAACACATTGCTCAATTCACCTTCCAAGACTGTGCAGTGTCATTGCAACCTTGAATAGCATAAGCTGAATTTCCTTGAATGAAATAAAGTTCTTCATGTGTTCTGCCCCAGAATAAACCGGCATGGCCAAAGGTAGGCTTACAGTTGTGAGTACATGAAACACAGAGTTTATTCTTGTATTATTATTTATTTATTTATTTATTTATTTATTTATTTATTATTGTATTATGTATTATAATTATTTTTTTATTATTTTTTTTTAAATATATCTTTATTGATTTCAGAGAGAGGAAAGGAGAGGGAGAGAGAGATAGAAACATCAATGATGAGAGAGTCATTGATAGAGCCCGCAACCCGGGCATGTGCCCTGACTGGGAATCGAACCCCGATCACCTGCATTCTAGGTTGACGCTCAACTGCTGAGCCACGCCCGGCTGGGCTATAATTATTTTTTTAATTAACCTACTTTCACCCACCCATGTAGAAATAAAGTTCTGGTCTCAAATTAAAAACTGAGAGCCCTGGCCCTGGAACTTGAAGAATAAAAAAATCTGAAAAACCTCAGACCTATCAACTTCAATTTACCACTGAACTTTTGAAAAGGAACATAAATTTTATAATTAGTTACAAGTTTATTTTATTTGCTTTTTTGTCACCCAAACGATGTTACTAGAATGGACTAAATGTGTAAAATTACAGTAAAAGTGGCATTCTACATTAGGTTGAAATAATAAAAAGTAACTACACGTTTTTTTAAAAACTATTTTGAAGGCTGCCAACTTGGTCAGGTGACCCCTGCCCCCTACCAACCATAAATATTCACAGCAGCACATTAGAGTATGGGGACAGGTATCCTTCCAGCCCCGTGCCTGTTAAGTGTGTGCTTTATACTCACATCATATATCACCTGTGACATTTATCCCGTCCCCTTGTTTAACACGCCTCCCTCTAATCCCTTCCATTTCTTTCCCAGAACCAGAACCCAGAGCGCTTCATCTCACCTGCCTCCTGCCATCGTCACTGCCATGGCTCCTTTTCCCAGACCTGCTCTACATAGTTATCAGCCCAACCATCCAGCACTCCTAGAGTAAATCAAACACTTTGTGTCCAAATTAAGGTGAACCCTCAGAACTGCTGCTATGCGACTCTGATTCATTTCCCACAGCAGCTACTCCAAACATCTCTGCAAGACCCCGTCTCACTGCAGCCCACCCAGCTTCCAACAGAAAATCTTGTCTCCTGTTGCGGAGACAGCAAGGCTAGCAAACAGGAACTCCCTCAGCTTTCTGGCTCGTCTCATGTCCTTCCTACCAATCCTGGTGGGAAAGATGGCCCTTCTCCGTTCAAGGTCAATGACCCTGCACATGCCCCTGAGGGGACACCTTCCCACCTGCTCAGTTCTGCACTGCACAGGTCATTCCATCCTGTATGTTCCCTCCCTGTTCTTGCGCTGCCTCCACAACAGTCAAGTAGAAGAGCCTCGTTTCAACCCTCTTCTACCCACCATGCCTCACCCCCCTCTCTTGGCAATTATATTCCTTGAAAGAACAGTTACTTTCAGTCACCAGTTGCTACACCCATATCCTCACCTCCAATTATTTTCAACTCACTTAAACCATTCTTGCCCCTCCCTCCACTGAATGTACTTTGGCAAGGGTGAGAAATGACTAACGCCACCATCAAATACCATGAATTATTTTCCTTGTGCATCTTACTTGCCCTCTCTTTGAGTGTGAACATTGTACAAGACTCCTTTCCACTTGGAACTCTTCCTTGGCCTTCTCTGGCTCCTAGAATTATTATCTCATTTACTCACCAAATATTTCTTGAGCACCTTCTATGCACCGGGCTTTCTACTGGGTGCTGGGGTTAGGTCATAGGCTACCACCTGGTGCCTTCAATGGCTTCTAAAATGCAACATCTCAAAAATAGTATTTTGTCCTAAAATGTGTTTACTTTTAGAATTCTTTTCTTGGGTATTGATACCACCCAGTCACCCTGGCTCAAAACAGAATTATCCTTGTTCCTTTCTTCTCATGTGTGATAATCAGCAACTGGTCCATTTAATCCCCTTTACATTTGTCACCTGTCATTGCTTCTTCACTCCTGCAATGCCTTGTTATTTCATATATTGTTCCCTAAACTTGTTCTCTCTACTTTCAACATCTTCCCATCCATCCTCCACAGTATCATTCTGCAAAAACATCAAGCTCATATGTTATGTACTGATCGTATTGTATATGAAGACTTCAGAAAAACATCTAAACCTCTTGGCATAGACCTTTCATTGCTAGTCCTAGGAAATAACAGCCACACTTTATCATGCTTGTTACATGCCAGGCATTATGCTGAGGACTAAAAACACATCATGTTATTTATTGGTAATAATCTGTGGGGAAGGAGGTGGGAATGGTCATGATGGTTAATTTTACATAACTCGACTGGACCACAGGATTGCCAGATATCTGGTTAAACTTTATTTTGGGGCACATCTGGGAGGGTGTTTGCAGAAGAGAATGGCATTTGAGTTGGTAGACTGAGTAAAACAGATTGCCTTCCCTAGTGAGGGTCAGATGTTGAGGGCCTGAATGGAATGAAAAGGCAAGAAGGGAAATTCTCCCCCCTGCTGAGTGAATGAGCTGGGACACTGGTCTTCTCCTGCCCTCAGACTGGGACTTGCTCCATCGCACTCTGAAGCCTCTGGGTTGAGATTGGAACTTTACCACTGGCTTTCTGGGGCCTCCAGCTTGCAGATGACAGATGGTGAGACTTCTCAGCCTTCCCAATCACATGAGCCAATTCCACATAATCATTAAATCAATCTATCTATCTCCTATTGGTTCTGTAGCTGTGCAAAATTCTGACTAATACAATTATTATTCCCATTTTAATGATGATGAAACTTGAAATGATCAGAGAAATCAAATAACTGTTTAAAGTCACACAACTAAGTGTGACTTTACCCAATCTATTGTCTCCCAGGACCATGCTTTTAACAATCAAGCTACACCACCTCCCTCCTTGCTCAGGTCCACTCCTTTCCAGTACTCTCCACTCTAGCCAGGCCAGTTTCTTTAGAAGACTGCAACATGCTTGTCCAGACCTTCATCTGGA
The DNA here is from genome assembly GCF_964146895.1 of Miniopterus schreibersii. Taxonomy (NCBI): domain Eukaryota; kingdom Metazoa; phylum Chordata; class Mammalia; order Chiroptera; family Miniopteridae; genus Miniopterus; species Miniopterus schreibersii. The sequence goes on along the minus strand of NC_138106.1, from coordinate 59,614,288 downwards.
ATGTCATTTCTTATTTGTATCCTTTGAGAAAACACTGAATGCCCAGCACAAATATCATACCCTTTGTGGTCTAGAAATCTGCTCTGAAAGCAACTCCCAAAGAGAGATTGCTAAAATGTCACTAACAGGGACATGCTCTGGTATAATTTCATAGCTTCCTGATGTGCAGGATATTAGGGGACAGCTCTTATTTGGAACAAATAAGAAAAGAACATTTTTTTAAAATAAGCCTCATTAATTTATATTTAAATCTTATAAAGTAGGTAATAATTTTGGCCAACAGCATTGGCAGATAACAGGGCAGGTAAACAGCCTTTCAAAATCAACACATATACATTATACACCTACCATGGTAAGTGTGAATTAACCTTGGAGGCAGTATATTTAAGTGAAAGAACATTGTCAGACCCATCAGGATTTGAAATTACTTCTACCTTTTATCATAAAGGTACTCTAGAATATGGTACTTGAAACTCTGAGCCTCCTTTTTACCATTTTTAAAATAGGAATAAAATAATTAGATCATTGGGCTTTTGCTAGGATTAAATGAGAAAAGGCCCAAATGTGGCTGCTGGGAGAGACCAATGTCAGTTGCTTTCCAACCCCCATCTCTGCTCTTTCCTTCAAGGCTATTGCTCAAAAAATCAGAATCAACTGTGTTGCAGACTCTTTAATGAGACCTCATTGGGTCAACCGAATTATCTGTCCTATCAATTATTTTACTTTATCCTGACAAGTCTAAACTCTCACATTAGGGACTGGACATGGCAGGAAATTGAAGGAATCATTTAAATAAACATGGTAGATCCCTTATGAAAAGCTGCCAGAGTTAAATATCACAACTTGCCTATACATGATCAATTTATTGATCATGCATTGCTACAGAGGAAAGACCTCCTGCTTAATAGAAGCTTTTAAGTTAACCCAGACACTCTTTTAACAAGAAGCAACAAAGGGGACTAGGAAAACATTGGTGAGTGACATTTAAGCCACACAAAGGGCTCCTCGGCACAGAGCCCTGTGGGGGCGCCATACAATTAAAGTTAGCAGAGCTGTCCTCCCTGAGCTGAGTATGTAATTAAGACAGCGTGAACTCAGGCGCTAGACAGATCATAGATCAGGAGATAAGTAGGTAGGTAGGTAGATATAGTAGATACAGAAAGGGACAGAGACAGAGACAGAGACAGAGAGAAGCAGTCTCCCCAGCTTTGCCTCTGAACTTTAAAGCAATCCGGATGGTAACAGCTGGGAGGACTATTGGAGGAAGTGGTGGAATCTTCAGGATTTCGGAAATGCCAAATTGAAACGAGCATGACGGTGGCAGCTGCAGGCCCCACACAATTAGAGTGCTGGCAAGTGGAGTGGAAAGCAGAGCCAGGAATAATACGGAGCAGCAGCAGAGCCTCCAAGCCTGACCGCTCCTCCACATGTGCTAAACATATGCTTAGCCCAGCGGGGGTCATGGTGACAGCTGAAAGGCCCCTTCAGAAGCTGTCAGAGATGGCATCTGTGCACGCCTCTTGGTGACTTCATGTGCCAATAAGGGTGTTTTCCTCTCATACTAGCATGAAATGTGCCTCAGGGAATGCAGCATATTGGCCCAGGGGGTGAGAGCCAAGACCAAGAAGCCAGAATATTTCCCTTAAGCCTGGCCATCAGTCTGACTCCCATGTCCTCTGGAAATCGTCACCTTATCACTGCGCTGTCCCACTTACCCACAAGCCACTTAGGAAACACCCACTGTCACTGAAACATCTGTTTTCCTCTAGCTGAACAAAATACCACGCCATTTGTCTCACATAGTATATCTTAGTAGAAAGTATTTATGGGTAATTTGGTATTTCTAAACAGTATGATCGAAAAAATTAATTCCTATTATTGCCAAATAGATCAGGAAAGCCATGGGAGTAACTGGGTTGAGTTTACTATTAATCCATGTCTCCACAAGCTTCCTTAATGACCACATTCCTTATTTGGTCCCTTCTTTGGCTAAAATATTTTACAAAACAATAATATACCATAACTCCGACTTTGCAAGTGTAATATATTTTTAAATCTTAAGCTTCTTTAGAATACTACTTAGTCAAAGAAAAGAAATTGAAATAACTTTTTTAAAAATCAAACTTAAAACAATAGAAGTAGTCATTCCATTTAACCATTTGAAACAAAGTGAATGTGCTAAGAAAAATTCACAGCTACAAATAACACCAAGTCACTACCCACATTTCCGAATGGAAAGATCAAGAGCCACATTTCAACAAATTAAAACAGAATAATTTTGCAAAGACAGATTTAAGGATCTAAAAATCTATCTTATTAATTCCATAATGAAAAGTTTCTCTTTAGAGTGCTTCATAAGTTACAGTAAATTTGATTACAAGCTACTGAAAACCTGAGCTTTCTGGCTCTTGACAGCCACCCTCCCACTGTTCCATTCATTGTTATATGGTTGCCACCCAAAATTCAGTCTCTAAAGCCAAAGGCAGGGCAATTTACTTTAAAAACCTAATGAAGTGGCAGGTGATTCTGAAAAACTTGAAGAAAGCTCCCTGTGGAGACAGAACCACAGAACAAAGTTCTCACAGAGCACAGGACAGCCAAGTACTGTGCTTCTATGAACAGCACCACATTGATAAAAGGCAGTTTAATTATTTGCCCTTAAATAAGCCTAAGAATTTGAAGATGTATGCCCTAAGAGCAAGGACAGTCAATTGCACGTTTCTTTCCCCAGAGGTTGTTGTGTGCGTGGGTTTTTTGATTGATTTTGAGAGAGAGAGAGACACCGATTCGTTGTTCCACGTACTTATGCGTTCACTGGTTGACCCTTGCGGTACCCTGGCTAGGTGTGCCTGCATCCTTGGTGCAGCAGGACAATGCTCTCACCAACTGAGCTACTCAGCCACGGTTCTCCAGACTTTTTAAAGGCTGAAGGTTTTCAGTATAAATTGTGTCTTGGGTTACTAAATTGCATAAATTTCTCAAACACACTTCCAGTTGTTGTCCTAAATTTACTTCTTTCACATTTCACAAAGACCTCCTATTCCTCACATTCTAAAATTTAATAACCAAATATAATCCTTTCCAGGTCTTTGATGATTGATTGATCAATTTTTTTCCCCTATTTTAACATTTTTCACTTAATTTTTCAAAACTAAAATGACAGTATATTCTAGTGCGTAAAGCTACAGTATCTGGTTTCCAGTCCCAGCTCTGCCACTGATTAATTGGAGTTCTCTCCTCCTTCAATCCCCTCAGCGTTCAAGTAGGGGAGTTAAAACAAAAGTTCGTTGGGTTGTTGAGAGGATTTTAAACAGGTTAAAAAATGCATTCACAACTGATTAACCATTATTATTATAAATGCTGATCTGGTCTTAAATGGGAGCTCTTTTCTGGAGAATCAATCCCTTCTATTTATTCGGTTTGACCTACCATAGTTTTAACTGGCTAGATCTCAAAAAGATCTAGATACAGCCAATCACTGGAGGCCAAACGAGACAGAGATGTAAGTCCAATAAGCAGAACCTGCGCCAACCAGGCAACAGACAGGCAGAGGGGAGGAAGAACCTGTGTGAGTGATATTTGTATTACAAAGAGCAATATAAGTCTGAGCAGAAATATTAGTGGGTAAAAAATCCTCATTTTGTGATATTTTTCTAAGTAAACAATGGAAGATTTTTTTCCTTTTTAAGGATTCAAAAATGGCTTAGAAAAATGTCCCATTTCATCATATTCCTGTATTGGTTACTAAGCAAAATAGTTTCTAATAACTAATGGGATAAGACTAGAAGTTATCAGGCAGCTCCCTCCTCAGAGCTACATAGTTTTCTGTCTTTTCACTAACTTGTGATTCATAAATGTTTCCTTTATATTAAAATGATTTTTTTTTACCCTTGTGTTTAATCTCCTGTTGAGGACATTTTCCCCACGTCTCTTCAGGATGGTGGGAACAGCAGCTACTGGAAATTCTGCCCACAAATATTTATAAACATAACACTTTTCATATACACACCCTTCACAGTTGTCAAAGTGCTTTCACTTATATTTTCTCATGTAAGCTTCACAACATCCAAACAGAAGAGAAGGAAGTTTATTTTTGCAATAAGTGAAGTAACTGAAGCCCAGATTGATGGTTTCTCTGGTTTCTGATGCAACCGTTTCTCCCTCCACTCCCCCTGGGCCTTACTTCCAGGCTGGCCCACAACCACCACACACCGCAGCACTGCCAAAGCGGGCTGCGTGTCCTGGCTCCTCACCATATCACCCTGACAAACCTTGCTGGTCTAGGGCTCATGAGATTCAAACCCAGTGCCACACGTCCCAAATAAGTTATTTAACCTTAGCCCGGCTGGGCATGGCTCAGCGGTTGAGCGTCAACCTAAGATCCAGGCGATCGGGGTTCGATTCCCGGTCAGGGCACATGCCCGGGTTGCGGGCTCCATCCCCAGTTGGGGGTGTGCAGGAGGCAGCTGATCAATGACTCTCTCATCATTGATGTTTCTCTCTCTCTCTCCCTTTCCCTTCCTCTCTCTGAAATCAATAAAGATATATTTTTAAAAAAAAAAAAGTTATTTAACCTTAGTCTTTCTGACAGCTTGTGGTTACTTATATGCATATCATCTGCCCCAACTAATTAGACTGGGGACCAAAATAATAATAACAACATCTCTAAGCAGCACTCTGACAGATGTTTTACTTACAATATATTTTATTCTCGCAACAACCCTGCAAGGTGAGTTAGTAGTATTTTTATTTTATAGATGAGGACACTGAGTCTCAGGGAGGCCAAGAACTCTCATAGGACCACTGAGAGCTAGTGGTGATGATGTCAGATTTCAAATCCAACTTCAGCTGGCTTCAAAATCCATCCATTTTTCATGATGACACACTGTTTTAAATTTCTGAATTCCCAACATCTAACATGATGCCTACCCACATAGTTGTTATTCATTGAGACTATGTTAATAACTAAAGAAAGAGCCAAAAAGAGATGTACTTTCTCCTAATCTTATTGGAAATCTCAGTTTTCCTGTAGGATGCTCACTCCCAGCTTTCTGTCCAATAGTTGCTGCTGTCTTCCGCTCCTCTGAATTCAGCGGGCTGGATTACATACTCTCCACGGCTGCTTCCAAAAATTGCCCATCACCAGCTCTCAGCACGCTTTTCGAGGCACACTTAAGCATTTATGTACTGTCCTGCATTTCTATCACCATCATCTGCTGCCCTCTAGGACACGTTCCCAAGTTTCATAACTTTAACACCCAAGACAAAATCTTCTACAGCCCAACACCTGCCATCACATCTTTCCTGTCAAACAACTACAGCTGTGATCCACTGCCATCACTTTGCATCCTGGCATCTCTTAGAACTGCCCCCCTTCAAGGTTATGATCTTTGCATTTCCCTCTCTGTCTCTCTTACTCTTACTTCCATTGCCAGAGTCTCCATTATTGACCCTGACCTTTTTCCTTCCATCCTTTTGTCAACAGTATGCAGCCTCATACACAACCTCCTGCCTCTCATACCTTCACTCTTTCCTTCTCCCTCCTCTCTCTTCCTTCTATTACAGATACACTCAACCTTTCATAGCCTGCAAAATCTTTCCCAAAAGTCCATTTAAATTCCAATTATTCCTCTATGTCTGCATTTACTACTTCTCCATTTACTTGAAACTTGCAGCTTGAATAAAATCCACAACTAGGAACGAGCCTCCAGGAGTAACAGAGCTGTACAAGACGACTTATGTATAAGAATCTAATTACAGGTATGAGTTCTGCATATTTCTGTGAAAATGTTTCAAGTATCATAAATAAAATGATAACATAGCAGAACACATCTTTGCTTTAGCAATTGGTTATCCAAGTACAAAACAATCACCTTTAAATTCAGGTTTGTTACTCTCTCTAGATACAATCTTTTCTGTTTTCTTAAGTATCATGAAGAAAATCTGCTTTTGATGTTTCCCAAGGACTCATGTTTTTATCATTTCTGACAAAAGGAGGTATGTTCTGTCTCTCAGATATAACTCACCTTAAAAATAAAAATATGTACACTTATGCCAATAATAATGTCTGATGACTACTTTTTTTAAACTCATATTCAGGTAAGAAATCTTTTCCAATAAAGACAACCTAAATGTAACTTTGGCATATCTTCTAAAGATGAAAAGAAAGCCTGGCCGGTGTGTCTCAGCAATTGAGTGTCAACCCATGAACTAAAAGGTCATCGGTTAGATTCCCAGTCAGCATGCCCTGGTTTCAGGCTCGAACCCTGGGGTGGGGAGGGGGGGGCCTACAGGAGGCACCTGGTCGAATAATGGGAAACATCTCATTAATATTTCTCTCTTCCTCTCTCTCTTTAAAAAAAGAAAGAAAAAATCAATTTAAAAAATTTTTTAATAAAGATGAAAGGAAAAAATTCAAAATTCGTAAGTTTTAAGGTAAAATATGAAGTGCATTATGTGATTTATGTTAACTAAATATGAAAAACAAAGATTTTGATGAAATACAAAATTTTTAAAATCTCACTTGAATATTCTACATTTATGTGGATTTATTTATATTTTATTTGCTTATATTATTAGGTAAACACATAGCCAAGAATGCTATAAGTAAGGAATGCTTTATTACTCAAGTTACTATGAAAAGTACCAGTTCCTTCAGGGAAATAGCAAATTCAAAAGAAAATCTAATTTATATCAGTAAAAATCAAACTCTTTCTTGGCTTGTCTATTATCGAATAAATACCTTCCACTCTAGGTGAACATTAAGAATAGAGAATAGTAAACTAGTGACCTCTCTTCTCTGAGACAGGACCTATTTTCTGCTTCTCTCTGATTTGACCTCCAGGGGGCAGTACGGTTCTGATGATAGGATCTGGAGTCAGCAGGCCCTAGCTGAAATCCCTGCTCTGTCCGTTTCAGTTACATAAACCAGGAAAAGTTAGTTAACCTGAGCCTTAGCTTCTTATGCATAAATGAAGAAAAGAATATAACCTACCTCATAGGATTGTTATATGGATGAAATGAGAAAATAGCCAGTATACATGTGCTCCATCAATATTTTGCTAATTTATTATATTACACGTTATCATTATATTAGCCTTCCCTGGGATATCATCATTAAACACAACTTATTCAACTAATATATTTTAAGCACCTACTACTTGTTAGCCACTTTAAGTGATGTGGCTAAAAACAAAACTCAATCTCTCTTCTCCATAAGTTCAGTCTAGTGAGGGAAAACATAAATTATAAATAGAACAATATACAAAGTATGGCAAGAGCACAAAAAAGGTGGATTTCTTTACTTTCAACCACGTAAGTAAGAGGGAGAGGACTTCTTGTTACTGCTGGGAGATGAATAATAAAATTAAGTTGAAAATGAAAATGCCCACTTCCCAATTTCCTGCCCTCCTTCCCCCGCCCCAAATTGGATACCATCCCTAGCTCTTTGGACAAACACGCATGACATGGGCTCAGCCAATTAGGTGTTTGCTTTAAAAAAAATTTTTTTTTATTGATTGATTTTTTTTAGAGAAAGAAAGAGAGAGAGATTTGACGTTCCACTTATTTCTGTATTATTTGGTTGATTCTTGTTATGTGACCTGCCCGGGGATAGAACCCACAACCCTTGTGCATCCGGAGAATGCTCCAAACTCAGCCACCTGGCCAAGGCAAATTAGGTGCTCTTGACTGGCCCTTTGATTCTTGAGAAATAGAGGTCAAGTTGTTCAAATAGCCAGAGAATATTCCTGGCCCCCGCAGCAGAGGGCAATGGCCAGTGGTGTGGTGGTGAGTGCCCAGGGACATCGATGTCAATGGCAACAGTAACAGTAACCAATTCTAAGCAAGCCATGCCAGCGGAATTAACTCGGCTGTGTCCTCAGCTGCTTATCCTCTCCTGATTCCCAGTCTCTTTTTGAATCAGATCTCTAGCTGTCTGGCCAAATTGTAAGAAACCCAATATCCTTCCAACAAATTAGTTTTCTGCCTATGTTGAACAGAAGTTCTCTGTTATTTGAATCCAAAAACCCTACTTGGTGACTTGGGTCATCAAGTAAAACTTTCCAACCTCATTGGAATTGAAGCTCTGGCTTTCTAACAGGCCTCATATTGCTTTCTTCTACGTTAACTAAGATACTATTTTGTTGCCTTTTTCAGTATAAACTAACTTTATTGTGAAACCTTATTTTAGCAAAATAAGTATCAAGGAAACTATTGTCTGAATTTTCATTTAGCAAAAGAAACAATTGTTCCTGCTTGTCACACACACACACACACACACACACACACACACACAACTTCCATGATTCATCCTTCCACAAGACTGTCCCTTTCTTTTCACCTTGTGATAAGTAACAAAGAAGAGGCGCTGTGGGGAAGAACACTGTCAAGAAATGGAGAAATAAATCATTTATTGGTTTCTCATAGGAATCAACAACCCACTCCTCTCTGTTTTCTTCTTAACATTAAGTTGATCAAATTGGAATTTTTCTAAACGTCAAATATCAGTAATTAGGTACTTGAAGTAGAAGCTTCAGCCCCAGGCCCATCTTAGCCATGGACCTTTGTCATTGTTGGATGATAAACATGTGAAAAGATTAAGTTGAACATGCCCACCCTCTAGGCGTCCCTCAAAGACCACTAGGTTGGGAAACCACACTTTGAGAATCACTTACATAAACATTGTGAAGAAAAAGATCCTGATACCCTGAACTACTGAAAAAGGGAAGATTCGCTTTGCTTCACTATTTGGGGTGTAGAACACACAGGCAACAAAATCCAGTGAGAACATTTAATAAGACTTTTCACTTTCATATTCCCAAATTTCTTTCTCCCCCACATTATCACTTCCCAGCTGTCTCCAGATTTTATTCTGTATCCACTTCAGCTATGAGGTCAGAGTTAAGCCTTCAGGAATGCGTCTCTCTATAGGCAGAAACCTGATTCCCTCTGAAAAAACTCTTGGTAGACCTTGGGAAAACTGCAGTTGCTATCACATGTACAGAGGGAGCTTTTGCAGTCATTGGATTTTAAATGTGCTGTTTGTTGGACTGCCAAGAGGTTACTGCTCCCTGGAGAACTGAGCCAGTTCCTCTAAACCCCTCCCACTGACTCATATGTTTGTCTGGCTGCAGCTGCTAAAAAAGATGAGAATTGAAAAGCTGCTCTACAAGTGCAAAGGCAATAACCAAAACAGTGGCAGTGTCCTCGGGTCTTGCTGAGAAAGGCCAGGGTGGGGGAAGGGACATCAGACAAAAAGTAGCAGGATATAGGATGGTGAAAGGCCGAAAAGAAACAGGAAGGAAACCATGGGTTCTCAGGGCTGGAATCTACTTGCTCTGTGACCTTGCTGAAAACACAGTTTCATGGATGTATTTTCTTCCCCTTGTGGTTAAATTTTCTTTGACCTAGATTTGCATGAAAGTCGGTATTGAAAACTGGTCCACTATCACGCATTGCTGTAGCTGCATTCTTCGGCAATGCTCGGAGAACTTTAAAAGTTGTTTTATTATTATTACTACGATTATTATTATTATTTCCTTATGATTTCCATCCTAATATCCCAGTGGAATAGAACAGAAGATATTTCCTACACAAAATAGAGAGTTCTTAACTCTCAAGTCCTTGTATATAAATCCCATCTTTCATTCAGCAGAGCCCAGGAAAAAAACTGGTAAGCCAGCCCCACCATCCTCCAGGGTTTAGGCTGGGTTTCTGCAGCCTCTGCTCTCCCCGCCCCCTCCCACACTCACTCCCTAGCAATCTCAAGTTTTCCCATCTCTCCCATCAAACAGGAAAGTGATCTAATTAGCATTGATCTAAGGTGCAAAGGAGAAACGGAGCTGCCATTCTTGGCAATTCTTCCACCTTCAAAAGAGACAAAGGGAAAGGATGGTGTTCACCACACAGAAATTGCTAATAATAGGACTTTTGATTCAGAAGTGTGAGAGCTAACAGGCGACGGGAAGCCTTCCCTGAAACTCTTCCAATCGCACTGTTGAAATACAGTGAAGGAGCAGCTCTCTAAAATTCCCAAACCTTTTCCAGTAATGCCTATTATGTCACAAATCCTGAACAACCCATTTGATTCAAAAACAGCTGGAGCACTGAAATAAAGCCCATGCCCGTAGATTAGAAACACCATCTCCACTGTTTGTTAGAGAATGAACTGCCTTACCAGCATCTGTCTCCTCCACAGCCTCTCTTCATCTGTTATCAAAAGCAGGGGTGTTCTTTCTGAAGGTGATGCAGCCTAAGAGAGCACTTCAGAATCTCACTGCCTCATGTTCTTGTGCTTGCATCCTGTCGCCTAACCCTCTGTGCATGAATGTCTCTGACAATAGGCACATAATGCAAAGACAACCCCTCTGATTTTGTGTTTAGATCTTGCTTAGGTGGGTCTTGTCAAAAGCTCCATGGATTCATTTTCTTTCAGTTTCTCAGTATGTTTCCACAAAGATCTGAAACTATTTATAAACTGCTTCACTTCCTGGAAAGTTTTTGCTACTCCAAAAAAACTTCTAAAGTTTTAGAACATCATTTTGGAACTGACCGCTTTGGCACTAATCCTACTTTTTTTCATTCTGGCGGAAAATGTTCCAAAAACTCATGTTTAAATAATCCTAACTAAATTGCTTATTTTCATTTGTAAAGTTGTGCCTCCATAGCAAAACTGTAAACTCTTACAGAACAAGAAATATACTTGTCATTTGTTTGTCTGTAAGCTAATTAGCATCATAATCATTCCTCAAAGTGCATAGAACAGCTCCCATGCACACAGTGGGTGCAAAACAGCATTTTGGTAATGAACATTGAATTAAATAATTCAATATTTAAGGCTGTTTCCAGCAGCCAACATTTTTCCTATACAGACAAATGAAAATGGAGATGTTAAAATAGCCAAGGCTATGAAATACAAAATGACACTTGTCTCCTAGCTAAGAAATGTATAAATGTAGAGCTGGGGGAGGAATCATATTATCTGCTGTCTAGAACACAGGCTAATAACACTCTGACTTGTCACTGAATAGTTATACATCTCAAGGAGCTGGGCCCCCTTGCTCTTTAAATCACCAGTGAGCATGTAACAAACCTCTGAAGTTTCCCATTCTTTTTTCAGATGCATTATGGCATCAGACTTCTATTTTTTATGTGTACCTTATTTTTACTTTAGGCCATTGCTCCCCATAGTAGTGTTTGTAACAGATGCACACTAGAAAACGTTAAAAGCTATTGCTTCTTGGCCATCGCTTTTGGTGTGCATTTTAGAATTTTGACTTTAAATATTTCTTTTAAATTTAAAATTATCCTTGTTAGAATAACTAGGCATAGGCATTCAATAAGGTATTATTGCCTGCACAATTATAGCTCTCTTTTGTGCTGTTAAAGCACAAACAAATAATTATACTCAATGGATATTGAATAAGTTAAATTGGTTTTTACTGCATTATAATAGTTATTTTTAACAGTTAAGTGCAGTTTGTAAGACTATGACCTAGGTTGGACCTGAATTTTCAGTAGTAATATTTACACACACATATATATATTTATATTTAAGATTTTGGGGAGTAAGCTCCTGTAAAAAGTACCCTTCTCACTTGTGTTCCAATCAGATCCAGTTCCCTTTGATTTAAAAATAAGAGAAAGAACACTGTTTAGGGAAAAAAAAAACAAGTATCTGTTGAGCACTTACTGCATACCAATATACTCTGTAATTCTCCTAACAGCCTTGCTGGGTAGCTATTATAATTTATATTTTATAAGTGAAATGGAGAAGCTATTCTCTCCAGCTTTCATGGCTGGTAAACAAGAGAGTGAAAATTGTCTGGTTGCAAAGCCAGTCCTCTCCCTCTGCACCAGACTCCTGGAGGACCCAACTGACAACCACAACCAGGGCAGGTGCTTGCAGAAAACTCTCTGACTCTACAAAATGACATTTATTTGTGAGATATTTTCTTAAAAGAATAAAACTCCTTTTCCCATAAACATAATAATGTTTTTTGTCACAAGCTAGTACACAAAGCCTCTTTTACCTAAAATGTGTTTAGGTGGTTTTTTAAAGAAGAGAATAGTCTTATTGATGTACATACATTATTTCAATCTGTCTTACCATGTGGCCCTATCATAAACCTTGCCAAATATTCTTTCTCAATAGATAATCTGCTAAAAAACATGACAACAGGACCAAAATGGAATCACTTATGCTAAATCCTACATCACCAAACTGAAACAACTTAATTACAGTTTTGGCTCTTGCTCTCCCAAAAATGGAATCTTAAACCAGTCCATAAAGAATCACCTGATCATCACTACTTAGTAATCTGCCTGCTACACCCCTGCTATCCCCTAAAGAAAAGTAACCTTGCAATAACCAACCTGCTCTCTTGCCTAGCATAACCTCCGTGTCCTGCTCCCTTCTGCCTATAAAGTCTCCCACTTTGTACAGCTCCTCAGAGCTCCTTTCTATCTGCTAGATTGGATGCTACATGATTCATGAATCATTGAATAAAGTCAATAAGATCTTTAAAATTTCCATAGTTGAATTCTGTTATTTAACAAATCATAGAATATGAGAATTAGAAGGAACCCTATAAGTAAGCTCACCAGTTCTCTCAGTTTGCCCTGGATTTGGGGGGCTCCCACCACAAGGGACTTTCAGTTTTAAAATTCGGAGTAAGGGGATCCTGGGACATGAGACATTTAGTGACATGGGACTTTCAGTGCTGAAACTGTGAAAGTCCCAGGCAAACCTGAACAAATTGGTCATTCTACATATCATCGAGTCCAACCCCTTCATTTCACAAGTAAAGAAGCCAAGACTCATAGAAGAACAGTTAGTGACCCATAACACTTGTACTTTTTTCCCTCTTATTTATACAGACTCATCAGGCTCCAGACACACTGTAATTTCTCAGACTCAATCACCAGTTTAACTCTTCACCACTTATCCCTTATGATTTGTGTGTCAGGAACCAAATCTCTCTTCTCTTTGTATTTTCAGCCCCGGTATGTTTCCGAACTCAGTGTATGAGACGTATGTTTGTTGACTGGTACTGAAGAACTAGATTGTGCTGCTTGGGGGAACTGAGGTCTTTATTCAAGTTGTATTACACCAAAAGGAACATGATATATTAAAGACAGAATGCTGGGAGCTGCACAGGCAACATTTAGTCCCATTTTTCCTTTATTCCCTATATTTTATAAAACAAACACGTATAACTCTATAATGAAAAAAAAAAGGCATATTTAAAAGAATAATTTCTTGCCCCAGCCAGTGGCTCAGTTGGTTGGAGTGTCGTCCGGTACACCAAAAGGTTGCGGGTTCGATTCTGGATCAGGGCATATATCTAGGTCGCAGGTTCAATCCCCGGTCAGGAGCCTGTACAGGAGCCAATCGACCAATGTTTCTCACATTGATGTTGCTCTCTCTCTCCCTTCCTCTCTCTTTAAAATCAATAAACATATCCTCCAGTGGAGATTAAAATAATAATAAATAAGTAAATAAATAAATAAATAAGAAGAATAATTCTCTGCTCCCTGTGTCTGTGCTCCCTGATTAACCAGAGGACTGCTGATTCAGGAGGTGAAGGTCATGCCATAGGAGAAGTGACTATCTTAGTTGCCCTGGTTGCCTGGGTCCCTGCCAATCCCCAGCAACAACAGAGCCCCTTATTCCCCTCCTTCTTTGTCCCTCACCCATTGTCCTCACAGATTATGTGTGAGACAAAAGAGAGCAACCAGTGAACAGATTCCAAACGGTTTTCTCACTATAGCAATAAACATCCCCCAAATCCTGTTCATATTAAAATCTGGACTGGCAGTGGAACATGTTTAAAAGTGGATGTCGTGTTTGAGAGATGTGATTTCAAGAGGAAGAGTTTCTCCCCAGCTGTGTTGCATCTCCACATCTGCCAACATGCTCACGGCTGGACGGCGCATTCCGAGCGACATCCCCCTCTTAGGGAGATGAGAGCCATGTGACAGGACTCATTACGAACTTACCCAGTAAACACGCTGGCTCCCAAGTTGCTTTCTGACACCAAATAGCTTTCTTTGATCAGCAGAAATGGTATATTATATTCACTATAAACCTTTACATGGGAGTCACTGCCAAGAAATTCCAACAGAGATGAAAATACCACTATTCTGAAGTTGACGCACAACTGCTTCTTCACTCCACAGTATGCTGTGATTCAAAGAGGTTAATTCCTTACTACTTGATTTTGCTGAAGTGTTCCTACACCCACTTAGAAACATCCGCTTTCATGGTTCCCATCCTTGGAACTCGCAGAGTATCGTTGTCCTATGACTTGAAACTATACCCCGGGCTTATTTTATTAAAGTGCAAGAGGGGACTTGCAGGCATCAGGAGGCGGCCAGCTGTTTAACGGTGCAGAGCACACAGGCGTGCTGCGTGTGCGGCTTCCCACCCCACTTGCACAGGGTAACGTGAGCAGTGGGCACAGGCTGGAAGAGGAAATCTCCCTCCCCAAAGGGCAGTCTGCACTGAACACCTGGTAGGGAGCAGGGCTCACTCTGCTCTCTTTCTTTAAGAGCTATAAGGGGTGTATGTGTATTTTATCTAAAGAGACCAGAGATGGTTCTAGTATCATTTTGTAGGGTCACTCTCTTCTGCTCTACTGGCTCCTCTCCTTAGTTACTGAGCAGAACAAACCCCCAAACCATCGTGCCTGTTGCGACAACCGTGATGAGCTCAGGACCAAGCACACCCCTCGCAGCAGCATTCAAATGCTGGGGTAGAAAGCACAGAAACGAACTCTAGCCCTGTGGTGTCCACAGCAGAATCACTGGGAGAGGCTGGTCAAATTACACACTTAAGCTCACCCCCACTCCCTGCCCCCTGAAATGCACTCGTTCTCACCCACCACACTCCATTAAGACCTCTGCTTTTGCCCTGGCCGTGTTTCCCAGTGGTTAGAGTGTCAGCCCACACACAGAAGGCTCATGGGTTGGATTCCTGGTCAAGGGCACATACCTGGGTTATAGGTTCAATCCCTGGTCCCAGTCAGGGCTCCTTCAGGAGGCAAACAATCAATGTGTTTCTCTCACATTGTTGTTTCTCTCTCTCTCTCTCTCTGTTCCCTCTCTCTGTTCCCCTGTCCGCACCCAACCCCAACCCCCACCCACCCCTGCTCTCCAATGGAAATATATCCCCGGGTGAGGGTTATCAACAGCAACAAAAAGACCTTTGCTCTCATAACTGCAGCCTACCACTGACACCATAACAAGTTGTGGTCAGGATGCCATTAGTTAACCTGCCACTTCAAGTAACAGATATCAGCATTTGGAATGGGCACAGCCTGTGACCCAGCAAGTCCACTTGTAGGAACCTATCTTATTGATACACAGGAAGGTAGGAATATGCAAATGGCCATGTGAAAGTCACCACTTTTGTAATAAATAATTAAAAAGAAAACAAATGAAGGACTGAATTGATTAAATAAATTAGGACATCAAAGCATTAAAATTCTATTCAGCTGTTAAAAAGGAATAAGAAAATGTATATCTGCTGATATAATAGAGAAAAATAACTAATTTCATCACTGATTTTTACTATCTATGAGCAGGCTTTTGGCTGTCATTATTACAGAGGAGCAGAGAAGAGCAAAAGGTTCTTAAGGCTGGGTCTATATAGTTAAGAACATTTGAAAGGTTCTGTGACCAGGTAAAGAATTGTAGGAGGACACCCAGCCTGCACAGCACAGCACACTGAAGGGTGCATTGGTTACAGCTGTGCCAAAATATCATTCCCCTCAAAATAGCCAGGCAAGGTGCAGAGCTGCCTGGACCTGTGGCCGCCGGCAGTGAGCAGCCTCTTCTGTTTGCTCCGGAGAGCAAAATAAATATCCACAGTTGCATCTGTGCACAAAGTATGGGAACTTGTTGATTTCAGGGACTGTAACTTTTGCAGTTACCTGGTACTTGTACTATTGTTTGTCTCAAAGACTGATTTCCAAATGAAAGAAAACAGAATATTGACTGTAACTAGAGCATCCTATGCAAAATAATAGATACCTGGGGCTATCTGAACCCTTCTCTCATCTTTCACATTAAAGTCACTTTGAAATGCTAAGTGAAAGAAGCCAGACACAAAAGATCATAATATATGATTCCATTTATGTGGAATGTCCAGAAAAGAAATATCTATAGAAACAGAAAGTAGATAAGTGGTTGCCTGGGGCCCAGGGTAGGAGCAGATTGACTGCAAATGGGTATAAGGAATCTTTTTGAGATGATGGAAACATTCTGAAATTGGACTATGCTGATGGCTGCATAACTCTGTAAACTTACTAAAAATCACTAAATCCTGCACTTAAAGTGGATGCATTTCACAATATGTAAATAATATCTCAATACATCTCTTAAGAAACACTTTAAAGTATTATTAAGCAATTTATAATTTTAGACATATTACTTGGATTTCTAAACAACAAAAATATAAGTTATAAAAAGCAAGTTGCATATATTGATATTCTATTTTTTTCATTTAAAAAGAGAAGTTATATTTTAAAGAACAAAAAAAGTATTGAATCTCAAATATGCCCAGAAATGACTAAAAGGAAATACAAAGAATGCCATTTTTAGTGGGTGAGAATGGAATTTCCTTGCAGTAAGATTTTCACTTCTTACTTTGTGCATTTTCCTACTATTAAATATTTTTATAGGTAAATGTTTCTTTTATTTAAAAATATAAATTATCCTTAATATCTCTGAGGGGTTTTTTTGTTTTTGTTTTTGTTTTGTTTTTTTGGTTTCAAACAGATTTGTCACCAAGGTTCTCAGAACATAAATTATTTATAATTAAATATTTTAATTCCAGAGTAAAATATAAAGTATTTGCTGGTTCTGGGAAAAAAATGTGATTAAGGATTTCATGCACCCTGCCCCTTGATAACTGTACTATAGTAATGTTTTACAGAGTGTGCTCTCTGTCCTATTGATGGCATGGAGGTAATTTTAGGTCAGATGTTGGCAAACTTTTGTAAAGAGCCAAATAATAAATATGTTAGTCTCTGCAGGCCATTCTGTCTCTGTCTCAACTACTAAGCTGTTGGAAGTCAAAAGCAGGCACAGACAATACATAAATGAATGGACTTGACTATAATTGCTTATCTCCAATATTAGGTGATAGAATAGATAATTTTTTACTTTAACACTTGTCTGAATATATATTAGAAAAATAGAACTAGCATAACCAGTCCATAAATCCATAAGTATTATTGCTTAGGGTGAGGTTAAATTTTCACAAGTTTTTTAAAGGTTGGAAAGTTAAAGAAAAATATTAAGTAAATAAGAGAATGGAGGTAGCTGGGTATGATAGAAATCATAAAAAGTATTTGCAATTGGCAAACACTTGGGAAAACCACATTTGAGTGTAAATAACAATTTCTTAACAGCAACAACAAAAGGCAATGCGATGAACATCTCTCCAGGCTGACAATTATCACAACCCAACCCAGTACTTGAGCAAAGCTCCTTGAAAGAAATATCAAAATGCAGACCAAACATCCCTAAAAGTAGGGGCCCATAATATTTACTAGATGCTAGGCTGTATGGATGGGCTACCTAGAGTAAAGTGCATACTTAGAAACTGAGCTCCCTGAAGCACATCCAAATTCAGAGACCTCAAGGTGGAGAAAGAATACACACAGCATCAGTCCAAGGTTTTTCCGGGCTCTGCAGTGCCCATGACCTGTGCCCAGTGCTGCACTCAGCAAATCAAACAAACGAAGAATGCAGTGCCCTTTGGGAACCAGTGCCCTTCTCAAATACCAACTGTGATGACAAAAGAAAATGCAGTGTCAAAAAATGCCAGTACTGCCCCCATTCAACTCAACATGCCACAGTCCAGGTCAGGAAAAAACCAGGGTTTTAAAGCTTTTTATCCTTCCTCCGCATTCCCTAAACACAGCCATAATGTGCAACTGAAAAGTCAGTGACCATCAATAGGGCAGATGATGGGAAGAAAAGGAGCTAACGTTTTTGAGCACCGATGTGCCCAGTAGTCTGCATATGCTGTTTTATTGAGTGGTTACAACCAACCCATGACACAGATATAATTATCTTCATTTTAGAGAAAAGAAAATGGAAACATTTGTCTAACTTTATCTCCTTTGTCTCAAGATAAAAGTTTCTTATCAGTAATAATGAAGAGTCGATATTGATCTGTAAACCTATCTCCTATCTTATCTTTTCACATTTCTCTGCTAGCTTCCCACAGGTTGCTAGAATGTTCTTTCTATATCTATATTCAACTGAATTATACTTGGCTTTAAGACTCAGCTTAAGCATGACTTGACCTGAGAGCCTTCCCTAACACTTTCTCCCATTCCCAATGCTCACCTGGCTTGGTTTTGGTTCCGTAGGATATACCATTTTATGTATTTCCATAGTACAGTACCATAATTGTTGATTTACTGGACAGTCTCTCCCTTTGGACTAAAATCTTTTAAAAACAAAGATTATGTCTATTTGACTTCTCTCCTCAGAGCTTTTAATACTATGATACAAAGTAAGAACTCTATAATCTGTTGAATGAACAAATGAATGAATGAATGAATGAATGAGCTGCCCAATGTCTAACAGCATGTAAATTATGGAACCAGGATTTGAACCCAGTCTCTCTTTCCACTATACCAAAAAGAGCACCAAAAATCAATTAGTTAATTACTACTTTAGCCTTAGGACATTACAGGCTAGTCAGTTCATCAGGCTCAATTGCTCCTCGAGGATCTTTCAGGAAGTACCATAAACTAATTTATAAAAGACAAAAAAAAAAAAAAATTAATGTCTCAACTGCAATGAAAATTAAAATTCTATTATGGAGAAAAACTGAGGGTTGTGTGTTTTTTTCCCTCAGAATTAAATTGCCAAAGAACTGGGAAGTGATAGTGTGGTACTCAAAAATAAAATCATCAAAGTCAAATAAGTTTATCTTTGTTGTGCGGTCCCTCTCACCCCATAGCAGGCCACAGCATTTCTGTCATTCCACTTTTAACAAACCCTTCGGAAGGTCCCGAGGTGGAAGCCGACCATATCAAATTGCCCCCTTGGGAGTTCCCTGGAGTAGTTCACGGTCCCTGCGCCCCAGGAATCTATCTATACCCCGTCTGACCAGGAAACGAGCGGAGCTCACACTGAAGATCAAATTGTTATTCCTGCTTCTCTTAAGTTCTTTGCAGATAATTCTGCGGTGTGAACTGTGGTGGGATGTGGGGCCCTTGCTAGAATAAATTTCCATCCTGCAGGGGCACAAGTGCCCAGCTGCTGACACGACCACCATGCCGAGCTCTATCACAAGGTTATTAACAAAGTAGTGATCAGATTGATGTTTGAAATATTCTAGTCGTATCATTATTATTTTATCATTACTATTTTTGTTATTAAACCTTCATGCTCATTTCCATATGCTTCCAGAATGGGAAAGAGAAAGTGCTATTGCAGCTGGTATTTCTACATGAAACAACCTTGTGCCGCATGTAGAAATGGGCTAGGAGATTAAAGTGACATCTATCATGTATGTCATGAAAGGACAATAACTGACTACTGTTGTTTCAGTCGACTGTATTCTACTGAACCGGCAAAGTTAAAAAGTGTCCGTTGCATGTCACTATGTGCAAATCAATGTGCCAGGTGCTGCTGTGTCCTTGGCTTCTCAGGCAAGAACTCTGGGAATTTCAGGGATGTCATCACTGTCTAAGTCAGGTCCTAAGATTTCCTGCTTCAATTTTTTTAAGACACATTTAGCTAAAACTTGAAGCAAACATGAAAAAAATGGGGGTTATACATGGTGGAGTGAAAGCAATAAAATTTTAAAAAGTCAAAATAATGTTGATTAGTCCAGGGGTAATGAGGAGAAAATTCTGACTCAGAGCAGTGAGACCTGAAAGGTAAGCTGGTGACAGGTTTCAAAAGGTCCTCAGTGCCAGACCAACATGATGTTTTTGTTCAGTAAAGTAAAATGACCAAAGTAGTGCTTTATAAGAAGAATTGGAAAGGGGGAGAGAAGTTAGACAAACCAGTTAGGATGTCATTGCAGCCGTCTTGCTGAGCGGACGTACCTTGGAGCAGCAACAGAGAAGACAGATGGAGACAGGACGTATTTTTAAGGCTAAAGAAGAAGACGTATTTGCTGATAACGTACTGGTGACAGTCCTAATCTAAAACATGCTGTCAGGCCACATTTTCCTGAATAGATAAGTCTGAATTCAAGTTATGAAATTCCAGAGATAGGTTGGTTCTTCCTGATATTTTAATGGCTGAGAAGGGTACTTTGCTCGCCACGAGCATTAAATCAGTGCGGGTGCTCAGAATAATGTAATCTGTGTTTGCATGTTCCTAGCAGCACTATTAACACTGGCCAAAAGGTGGAAACAACCCAAATGTCCACCGACAAATGAATGCATATACAAAATGTGATATATGCATACCATGGAATATTATTCAGCTTTAAAAAGGAATGAAATTCTTGATTCATGCTACAATATGGATGAACTTTGAAGACATTGGGTTAAATGAAATCAACCAGACACAAAACACAAATGTACTATGACTGCACTTATATGAGGTACATCGTGTAGTCAAATTCATAGCACAGAAAGTAGAATGGTAGTTACCAGGGGCTGGGGGAAAGGTAAATGGGAAGCGATTGTTTAATAGGCATAGAGTTTCGGTTTGGAATGATAAAAGAAGTTCTAGAGATAGATAGTGGGGATGGGTGTATAACAATGTGAATGTACTTAATGCCACTTAACTGTATACTTAACAATGGCTGAAATGGTAAATATTATGTTCTGTGTGCTTTACAGCAATAAAAAAATAATAGTGTGGCCCTGATGACCTGAGAAACAGCATGCTCACTAACAACAAGAGGAAGGTATGGCTTGCCAACCCATTTAGCCTAGCTGCCAAGAGGGACCCCCTTCTCCAGGCCAGACACCCTTAGTTGATTTGTCCAACTGAAGAAATGAAAAGACAAAAACTGCCAACCACCATCTGCATCAAACTGGTAGCACAAAGGCACGTGCCTCTTGGCTTGTCATCTGCCTGGTCTGACAGTAAAGGAGAAACAGTGGAAGTCAGTTTACTCGTCAAATCAACACCTAACCTTGGTCCTTCCACTAGATAACAAACTCCTCAAGGAAAGGAAAAGTAACGTGCTTATCTCTGCTCCCGTACATTCAGAGCCATGACAAATGCTTCATAGACACATTCACTGAGCTTTGAGAAACTAGAATTACTTAATACACTTCTATCAATTAAAATGTTCCCAAGTGCATACTGTGTTCAGCGCTGTGCCAGATGGAATGTAAATATGGAAAGAGTATAAGACATGGTCCCTGCCTTTTAAGATCATATAATCTACTTGAGGGGACAAAAATCATATAATGATATAATAATGAACATTATAAGACAGAATATAATTAGGTGCTAAATTGTGTAGTACAGATTATAAGTACTCTCGGAGGTCATAAAAATGTCTGACATCCTGTGGAAATGAATAATAGGTGGGGAAATCTTTACCCACTGCCTGCTTGTAAGAACAAGCAGAGAAAGCCATAAAATGGAATGAAGGCTTTTAAAAATATCCATTATATTTTAATTTTATGCGTAATACACCTCCTCTACCAAACAGTCCCTTTCTTAACTTTTTTCAGATTTGCTTTTTTCTACAGGCTTTTTTACAAGTAATTAGAAAATGCCTCAAAGGAAAATAAATTAATGTGCCAACAACCATTTGAAAAAATGTGTAAATTACCGTGAAACAGAGGTACTCAATGAAAAATTAGTAACTTCAGCCTTCATAAAAATAAACCTTTCATTCAAAGCTTAATTTGTTCACACAAAGCCAAGAAGAAATAGCAATACGGACTCCCTGCCTTCCCACATGAGTGCTAATGAGATCCAATGACAATTTTATTCATTTAGCATCAGAATTCAGACCATCTGCTTTAAAATGGGAATTTCACATCCCTCTGCATGGCACAGATGAGAACAGACAGAGATTTTTGTTCCTATAAAGACTTAAACTGTGAGTGTATATTATCGTAAGCTACATGGCCATACACTTTTTAATGTTTGAGGTTGGCCAGAATAGAAGGATAATATACTGAAGAGGTGCGGGGTAATACGTTGCTACATAGCAAACTAACCTAATATTTTGTGGCTTAAAACAACCATTTTGTTTCACTCATGATTTTGTGGATCAGGAATTTAGGAGAGAGGGCGCAGCTTGGTTCTTCATCCCATGCACCTGGTGCCACTGGTAGCTGAGCAGAGAATAAATATTCAAGGTGGTCTTCTCACTAAGTGCCCTGCACCTCTGTAGTTCTTCAGGGTCATTCTGACTCCACCTTCCTCCTAGTTCCTAGGAAACTAAGATACCACACATCCAATTCCCCGGCTCTCCTGCACACACGTGTGTGTGTGTGTGTGTGTGTGTGTGTGTGTGTGTGTGATCCTCCAGAAAGAGCAAGGACTACAGTAAGGCAAGAAGATGTGGTTTGGGCATAAAATCTTTGAATGAACTCATTCCTAAGTGCTGCCCTGTACTTGCTCAACCCGGAGACTGAGTGCCTCCTTAAGAGTGAAGCTCCCAGAGCACAAAATTTAAGGAGGCACTAGGCTCAGTGTCCTGCAAGAGCACGCGAGAGTGAATGCCTCCTTGAATTTTGCACCCTAGCCCCTCACTTGCTTCACCGTAGCCCTGGCCCTGCTTCAGGCCTCTCCACGTGGCTCAGAGGTGTTAGGTCTTCTCACAGCATGAGGGTCTCAGTAAAGTCACCCTTCCTACATGATGGTTATCTCCCAAGAGGTAGGGAGGTAAGGCTGCTAGGCCAGGAAAGGTCTACGCATAGAGCTGGTATAGTGTCATTTTGGCCTATTCTGTTGGTCAAAGTAATCACTAGCTCTGCCCAGATTCATGGGTAGAGAAACAGACACCACCACGGAGGAGGGTGTAAGGTGGCCTCATTGCATTAAAGCAAGTGGAAAATACACCTTCTACATCTTCCTTGTAAATGTTCCTTCTCATTATTCTTGGAATCCTGGGATATCCTCTCAACTTCCTAATATCCTAGCCTCTAAACTTCATCTTCAGTTTAGTGTACCAAAGCATGCTGCTTGCTACAAGACCTTCTTGTAATAACTGTTATTAGTTCCCCTGCTTAAAGTTTCCAGTGGTCCCCCAGCTTATAAATAAAACCCATACTCTTCTACCTATCATTAAAATATTCCATATTTTGGTGCAATCTCACCTATTATCAGTTAAATTGTATCCCCCAAAAAGAAATATGCAAATCCTAATCTCCCAGTACCAATAAATGTAACCTATTTAGAAACAGGGTCTTTAGAGAGTAATCAAGTTAAAATAAGATCGTGCTGTATTAGGTTGGACCTTAATCCAATGACCAATGTCTTTATAAGAAAAAGGAGATAGATCGGGACAAAGACACACAGATAAGACACAGGAAAGAAGGTCATGTGAAGACAGAGACAGAGATTGGTGTGATACATCTACAAACCAAGGAATGCTAATGACTGCCAGGAGCCACCAAAGGGAGGCAGAGACAAGGAAGGATTTTTCCCTGGAGCCTTCAGAGAGAGCATGGCCCTCCAATACCTTGATTTCAGATTTCTGGCTTCCTATGAGAGAACAAATTTCGGTTGTTTTAAGCCACAAAGTTTGTGGCAATTTGCTATGGCAGCCCTAGGAAACTAACATACTACACATCCAGTTCTACCCCCACTGCTTCCAAACACTCCTCCTTTCTTTAGGCAAAGGTCCTTCCCTGTCCCAATCTTCCAATTAATTACTACATCTGTCTTTGCCTTTTCCTTCCACTAAAGGAAGCAAAGCAGAGCAGTATACACAACTATAAATTGTGGCTGAGTTACAGCTGACACCTTCTGGCATTCTGCTAGGCGGAGCTACCGGTCCCAAATGCTGAGTCAGAGTACACCTGGCCTAAAGAGAGTGTTGAGAAGCTATTAAGTTTTTAGTAAGTGCTTAGACTTAGAAATAGAACAATTCCTTCTGTGTCATGTTCTTCGTTCATCAAAAAGAAAAGTGTTCAAGTGAGAGAGTAAATTATAGAAACAGATCATGCAAAGCTACAGAAATCCTTCCTTAGCTATTCATCTCTTAGCTGTCAGAAAATGTGTGAACTGCAGTGTCTTTAATCAATTGGACCAACAATGACTTCACCTCGAGCTCTAGCAAGGCTGTCCTCATTGTGGTTCCCGTTTCCGTTGCTGCAAACAGTATATGAAAGCTCCTCAAGGAATTAGGGAGGTCACTTATTCTTTCCCCAAACTACCTTATATGGTAACATGCAAAATAGATACAATTATTTTTAATAATGGCCGGGATGGGACATCTTATAGTACATAGTGATCGCTTGGTTATGAATAGAAATCATGCCAGACATTTGAGAGACAGTATGTGGAATGCAGGGAGTAATGGATTATCCTGCTGTATCCTGTGATGTTCTGTCTACGCCCAGAGCCCTGAACACCCTGTGGGTGCCACACCTTTACAGAGAAGTAGTCAACCTGGATGGCATTTAGGGGAGTGAGCAAGGTGGAGAGGAGGCTTGAGGGGCGGCAGAATAATACAGTTGTTGTTTAACTCGAAGAGTAAAAGTTTCAGAAAAAAACTTATTTACCTTAATATATGAGAAAGACTTTTCTAGAAAAAAATGAGACTTATTTTTTGTGCCCCAAAGAGTAAAGCTATCACCAATAAATGGAAGTTATAGGAAGACAAATTCTGAATTGTCATAAGAGAGGTTCCTAAAAATCAAGTTAGTAATTATGAATTGTCTCTGAAGATGTTCATGCAAAGACTTGTAACTTCTCAACAATATCATATTTATTTTTATAGCTCTATTACTTAGCACAGTTACTCCCATATAATAACTAATTAATATGTATTTGATAAATAAAAGGAAATTCAAATGGTCTCTTTTAAACCTAGGATTCCAACGACTGAGCCACACCGGGCAGGGCATAAACCTAGGATTCTAGTACCTTAGGATTCCAAAAGAAACTCAACTATGAGTCACTAATTTTTCCTTTCAATGTGTCACATAGTCATAATTTTCTTTCAGCCGGATGTGCAATCCTCAGGAAAATAAAGAAAGATCCCAAACATATCAGTAGGGGCATTTTAGGTAGTACTCTACAGTAATTAAGCATAAAATGTGAAACACTTAACAAGTTCAAGATTCAAATACACATATTTACACATACACTTAATCCCTCTAACGTCCCTCTTGTTCAAGGTAAAAGTGAGCTGCAGTTTATAAACCTTAGCGCAGGCATAGCACTTAGTGCTTTCTCGTTCATTCAAATGCAGCCACTGAACGGTGTGCCAGGTGCGCCTAGTGCTTCCATCCAGTCTAGTGAGGTAGGTATTAATATCTCCACTTGAAGGCCAAAGGAGTTACATAACCTGCCCAAGTCCAGGGTGCCACTAGCCCATACAGAGTGTTTGTCAAAATTAAAAGAAGAAAAAGAAGTACCTTTTCTTCAAGATATTTTACTTCCATTTCTCAGAAAATATATCACGATGTACTAATTTTATTAGAACAAGAAACTTAACAGTCCTCTGCCATCAGATTGTCTCAATAAACATTCAGATTGATGCCTTTGTGTCTTTGACACAAACAGTGTGCACTTTAGAGGGGATTTTTTTGTGCAGTGCACAATGTACTCAATGGGAAATACAATCCTATATGAGACCTAATCAGCGCAGCGCCGGGGATTTCACTCCACGGGACCACCACCGACGCCCACCCTAAATGGGAAGGGTCAGGAATTTCACGCGACTTACGTAACCTGCTGGCTGCGGGTTGCTGCTGCCTCCTTTCAGCACTGCTTCAGACTCAAATAACTCATTATATGCATTTACGTCAGCGCGAACCCACTCAATACACGGGAAGAATGAGGAAGGTTTCTCAGAAAGCCCATCGTCAGCATCTCCGAGACACAAATGCCTGATTTTTACCTACCAGGCAAAGTAAAAAGTATTCTTAAGATTAGCATAAAACTATTATTCTCACAAATGTCAACCAAATACTCAGAGTCTAAAGGTCCTAATTATTACAAAAATGACAAACTAAGATGGAATCTTAGTTCAAAGTCAAATCAAAGTGCTTCCGATCAATACTCAGGTACATTCTGGAAGAAAGTTATTTAGCTAACCGGGGTCTTTATGAAAAGATTTTGACTTTTCCTAGAGAAGATATCCTAGAGTGAGAAACGGCCTAAACGCCTAATGGAAATTTAAATATCCTCAAAAAGAGCAGCATATGTTTACGTGGTGCTTTAGTCATCCAAACCACACTTTGGGGGGCTCCACTATGTCGCAGATTGTGTATTAGATGCTGAGAACACAGTGATGGTCAAATACAGGCCATTTTCTGCTCTTATTCCAGCAGCAAAATTAATGCACAAAAGGAAAGTGTGAAAAGTGCTACAATAGAGATATAGACGACTATGATCGGCCCGCTGGATGATGCCTTGGTCTCTTCTCCATGCATGATTTCACACAATTTAGGTAAGTAGAGCTCACAAAAATTTAAGTAAGCTTTAAAGTTAACTTACAAACAATCACCATCATCATACCTAGTGCTTAGTAAATTCGTAATAGATGGGGAATGAATAAATAAATGAATTTTCCCCCTTACAAGTTAGAGTTGGGCTGATAACAAACATCCACATCAATTATAAAAGAAGCGTTCATGAACACGAAAATGTTTAAAATAGCCAAAAGCCTAAGGCGATTTGAATTCAGAGAAGTTATTTAAATATAAACCTCATACTGACCAGCTTAAGACATACATAAATTATTTGTGATGTCTCTTAAGTCTATTTAGTGATATATTTTCAGCATCTCAGTAGCACATTTATTTTATTTTCAGTCATGTGGGCAATTTTTTTTCCCTAAATTCCAGGCTTAACCATCAATTTGGCTTTGGCAAGAGTGATCATTTATGAGGAACTCAAATAATTTCCATTGCTTTCAGCCATCCAGCCAGAGAAAGTCTGGGTTTAAACGCAAAAAGAGAGAGAGAGGTTGACAGAGAGACAGGCAGGCAGAGACAGAGATCCCTGGCTGTACAGGGAGGATGGTGATAATGCATGAATTCTAGTTTTTCAGGCGGATAATTTGAGATGAAAGTTTGTGCCTTCACCCGTTGTAACCACCCTATCCTGTACTAACCAAGCCGTCCACCGAACATTTTACTGAAATATAAACAAAATGCTACAAAATACCTTATTCACTTTTCCATCTAATTTTGTGTTTTGGACTTTTTAAATGAAATTTATTGGGGTGACATTAGTTAATAAAACTATGTAGGTTCCAGGGGTACACTTCTCCATCACCTGCGCTTTCTCGTCGGCGCCTAGCCCAGCACCCTCTGCAACGAAGCGCTTACAAAATGCTTTGCGAGCCACCTCACGTATGAAACGCAGAAGCTGAAACTTTTTTACAAACACATACTTCTAGGTAATGTCCGATGCGAAGGAGAGTCACAAAATACTAGCATGCAAAGAGGTCCGTGCGCTCTTCAGAATCGTATTATCGGCAATTGCAAACTTCCCCCGTCCTAATTCCCATCACCACCACCACTCAGCAGAAAATAGCTACAAACTTTCCTTGTGGGGCCTGCGGAACCTTGGCCGGGAAAGAAAGGAGCCTGCAAATGTAACTTTTCGGCTGCAGAGCTGCAGCGGGGGTGCGGGAGGGGCGCGGCGGGCCTCGGGCCCCAGTGCGCCCTGCGCCGCCCCCAGCTGCGCGGGACCCGCACCCAGGCCGCGAGCTGCCCGCAGGGGCCCGGGCGGTCCTCCCGGGACCCAAGACTGGCTAAAGCAACAGGGGGGGATGCTGGAAAATCCCCCATTGCCCTTGCCAGAAAGAGCGATTTATGGTTTTGTTCTTTAAGCAGCCGAGTTGGCTTCGTACGCTTCTCTCTTGTGGGCTTTTATTCCTGAATCTTAGCTAAATTCCTCAGGCTGAATTTACTGGCTTCAAAAATATTGGGCAGTTGCATTGCCTATCCGCCCCTTATTGCTATAGGAATCGGTCTCCCACTCTAATTTGGAATGAATTTAGGTACCGCCCCATGTAGCTCCGTTTACACAATCCCAGGTCACTGTGCTATAAAAGTTGGCAGCAGCGGATGTCCCCAGAAGAGGCCGTCCTAGCATCGGGATGCCCCTGTTCCTGGGGTAAACCAACTGCCCTTTCCTGTGCTGCACCGAACTGTGCGTAGCCTAACACCAAGCATTCTTCAAACGTTTTCGACAAAAACTTGTTTTTGAAAAACAGGCATGGTGTTTGTCCACGCTCTTGGACTAACGACAAATACCGGTTTCTACCCTACATTCAGTAGGCGCGCGTGTGCAGATCTGGTGAGGAACTGCACAGGCAGAAATGTTTAAAATCCCGCATTCATTAGCAACATAAGAAAGTCGTTAAAAAGGGACACTTCCTCGGGTATGTACAGGGTAAAATTGTTAGTTCTTTAGCTTTTTTTTTATTAAAAAGGTTTCTTATTACCCCTAAGAGTTTGAACACAAATATCCCTAATACTCCCTTCCAGGTCCTGATAAATTTCCCCCAACTTCACTCTTCTCCTCCACAGACCTCAAATGGACATCTGCTTGACAGAGGAGCTATTGCTAGGCAGCTAGTAAGCGATCCTACTCATTCAACAGAAATTTATTACAAATACATGCAAGATTTGTACCAAGTGCTGGAGTACTAGGGATTGTGCAAAAATACATCAAAAGGTCTAGCCAGCATTCCTGATTAGTAATTTAAACAAATACAATGAATATAAATATACATAAAATGAAACAGTAAAGAGGAGAAGGAATGGGTTGGGGTGGAGTGGGGTGGGGTGGGTGGGGTGGGATAAAAAGATGAAAAGAAATGGGAAATTATTTTTCTACTCTTGACTGTTTGTATGAGTATCATCCTGTTGTTCTACGTTTTCCTAAATCACTATAAAAAGCTTAAGGGCATAGTCTACCTTGTTTTTTGCCACATCTTTAACACCTGCCATAGTAGAGAACATAAGTTTGAGTAAATAAATAAATAGTAAGATGTCACACAAGAGAAACAGAAAATGCTCTGAGCACTGAGACTCACAGTGTGAATATAAGTACCTCAAGCACTAAGGACTCAGCTTGTTAATTGTTATCTGAAATAAATCATGTACATGTTTCCTCAAATTTTTATTTATTAAAATCCATCATTTGTGCCTTTGAAGTAGGGACTTCAGAAGTTGTAGAAGTGACGCTCAGTGACAAAAACTTAATCTTTCGATTGTGGAAAAGATGTTACTTAAAAAAACAGAAAAAAATCTTTCAAGAAGGCTTGAAAATAAAGTAAAAAACTAAGTCTTTCAGGAGTAGTTCAGTCTAGATTTCTGGGTTTATCCTAACAGGGCATAATTTTGTATGTAATTATGCATATAATTTTCTAAATAGTAAAAGGTTCTTCTCTGATCATGTTCCTCGTGGACAGAGTCTGAGAAAAACCAAATGCTGAAGCAAGGCCCCAAGCTTCTAAATTGCTTTTACTGTGTGAGAAGGGATCCAGGCACCTTATCACCTAATCCCCCTGGAAGCTCTGGCATGTAGCAACTAGCAGCCCATGGGCACTAGAGATCTAAAACTGGGGCAGTTATCACGAAACTCCCATGCTCAGACCACACATTTGCACACAGGCTGACTCCCTCCAGGAGATAGCACTGGCCTCTTTAGAAATTGCGGAGCAAACCAGGAAATCAACCCTAGGCATTATGTACTTCTGTTCTGCCTCGAGGGCTCCAACCCACATCTAATGGTTCTGAAAAGTTTCCATGGCCAAACCCAAGGAGAGGCAGACCTGAAGGCTCACAAGTGACCCATTCAGGCTCCTCCATGGAGACCAGTCAGTTTTCTAACCAACACCCACTGAGAGGAATGCAAAGATTTGTTCAGGATTGAACTGCTTTACCCCCATTGTATGTAAATTATTCATTACCCGCCTCCTTTTCCACATTTTGCTCTTGGTTTTCTCTGTCTACTCCCTGCTCTCACTTTGCCAATTTTTCTCCAAGTTACTTCAGTTGCCTTGTACTCTTGCTGCCCTCAGAAACTTACAAAGGCAACCGGATTCCTTAGCCTAGTAACTGAGTCATAGACTTATTTTCAACATTTCAGGGAGTAGGAAAAGCTGCAGCTGCCTTGTGATTTCTTTGATATTTAGCTTCTTAGAAAGCAATTCTTGAAATTACACTGTTTTTATTGAATTTATTGGTGTTACATTGGTCATACGTAGGTTTCAAGCGCACCGTTCTACAACACATCATCTGCAAATTGCATTGTGAGCTCACACTCAAATCTCCTCTCTTTCTCTTTCCGTCACCGTTTATCCCATTCACCCACTTCCACCAGCCCCCACCCCTCCCTTCCCTCTGGTAATCACCATATGCTGCCTGTGCCCATGAACTTTTTTGTTTGGTTGGTTGGATTTGCTTAATCCCTTCACTCTGTTTTAAGTCTTCAAACTACTTCATCTAACTTCTCTGGTAGCAGGGTTAACATTGTGCTAAAAGGGGGAGGTTGTGAAAACCCATTTCTGCAGTCAGTGCTTCCTTGTGACCAGCAGGGGGCAATAGCGCACCAGGAATCGCGGCGACTCCCCCGGGCTCTCCCGAACGCGGCTGATCGCGGCCCTGGATCTGCGCGCTCCGCCGCGGTGACCTCAGCTCTCAGATGAAGTCTTTTGTTTTGTGTCCTTTCTGACAATGCGCTGTTCAGTTTTCTGTATGAGCTGTGACTTACTCAGACAGCATTTCCCTGTGCTAGTTTAGGTTAAGAAAAAAAGGTGAAAGAGAAAATTAAAATGCTGCCAAACGAAACACATAAAATCAAGGAAAAAGGAATGGTGTGTATGTTTAAAGTTTGTCCCTTCTCTGTGCCCATCCACTTGAATCCTGAACAGTTTTTCTGAATTACAGTCTTAATTCACCCCTATGTCTCCCCCAATACGGACACCCGTTTCATTCTACCTTCTCTGCCATGTAGTTTTCTGTTAAAACAACAGATTTCCTCATAAAAAAAGGAAAGACAGAAAAAAAAACTTTTTAATCCAAATATTTGACTTTTTAAAAGAATTCAAGAAACTTCTATGTCATGTTTTGGCCTTTAGTCAAGCTTCCCAGTATAGAATTTTAATGTTTTTATGCTTTTTAAACATTTCATCTCAATGATATGTTTCCAAAAAAAAATTCTTCCCCTGTATATGCACATCTTCATATAAATAGAATTATCAATCTATAGCTAAATGTTTGAGGCAGAGCATTAAAGTAGACGCTAAAACAGCAGAGACTGGAGGGATATACTGAAGTACCATTTGCATTGCATTGGGAAGGCGTTTAGTAATCCAGCCCTCAAAGTCAGCAGAGATTAAACTGCTTTCATGCATAATTTGAGTTGCATCCCAAAATATAATACCCATAAGCCTGGCTTCCTCTCTTTCCTAGGCAGAAATTCCGAGTCATTAATGTATTCCCTTAGAGTTATTAATTTCTGACTGTGAAATGGGGGAAGTAATGTTATTTCAACACCTGGCACCAAAACGCCTCTGGAAGGGGTTGTTTTGTGCCCACCCTAAGACCGACAGGGCTCTGTCTGATCATCTAGATTCCTTCCCCCTGGCTAATTTCCTGCTGTTCTCCAGTACACTCCACCCTAGTCACAACAGCCTCCTTGCTGTGCCGTGAAAACCCACCAGGTAGCCTCTTGTGTCAGGGCCTTTGCTTCAGCTGCTCTCTCCCTCAGGATAAGTCTTACCTCACTTACCCAAATAGCTCGTTCCTCCACCTACTTCAATAGTTAGTGCAAAAGTCACCTTTCACTGAGGCCTTCCCTGACCGCATATTTATTTATTTATTTATTTATTTATTTATTTAACTTTATCTTTATTATTGAAAGTATTACAAGTATCCTCTTTTTTCCCTCATTGATGCCCTCCAATCTGCACTCTACCCCTCCAGGCCTTCCCCATACTATTGCCTGAGTCCATGGGTTATGCACTTATGCCTATAAATTCTTAGGTTAATCTCTCCCCACCCACCCACACATTCTGAGATTCATCAGTCTGTTCCATGCTTCTATGTCTCTGGATCTATTTTGTTCATTAGATTCTATGTATGAGTGAGATCATGCGAAACTTGTCTTTCTCTGACTGGCTTATTTCAATTAGCATAATACTCTCCAGGCCAACACTGTGCTGTCTCAATGGGACCCTTCTTTTTTACAGCTGCATAGTATTCCATGGTGTAAATGTCTGAAAAGAGGCTTGATATGATTTCAATCTTCTTGAACTTGTAGAGACTTGTTTTGTATCTTCAGATGTGGTCTATCTTTGAGAATATCACATGTGCACTTGAGAAGAATGTATATTCTGCAGCTTTGGGGTGAGATGTTCTGTAAATGTCAATTAAGTCATCTGCCTGACCACCTTTTTAAAATGGAATATTCCACCCCAAATTTTCTATCCCCACTTACTTTTTAATTTCCTCAGTAACTCTTACCATAATAAGATGTTAGGTATTACATATGTAAACATAATATGAAGTGAGACATCTGAAAACATATCAACCAATAGAGGGTTTAACTTCCCTATTTAAAGGACAAAACAAAGCCCACCTTTCAGCTTCATAGAAAGACAAAGACACACCTAAAACAAAATAATTCAGAAATGCTAACAGTGAAAAATGTGGAAAAAAGTATGCCAACAAAATGAAAATAAAGAACTGAGATTTTGAAATCCAATTAAGTAGAATTCAGACCAAAATCCATTACCAAGACAAAGGGCATCATATAATGCTAAAGGCTACAATTCACAGTGAAAATAAAATATTTATGAAAGATTTGCAGCAAATAATGCAGTAGCTGCAAATGTAGCTTCTTTCATGTAGGGGAAACTACAAGAAAAGATTCAAAGAGAATAGAAATACATACATAATAGAAGACTTTAGTACACTTCTCTTAGTCCAAGACAAAAATAATTGTACAAAAAATATTTATGATAATTGACTCTATCGTTTACATATAGAGATCGGTATACCTCAATAAATTACATAAAGAAAAACACAAATAATATTGTCCATCAATAATATGATAAAGGTAGGAATTCATAACAATCAAAATGTAAGAAAGCCTTCCCACCTTGAAATTTTTAATTTTTCTATTAAACATAGGTAGGCTCAAGGGGCAATTCCAACTGATACTGAGAATTTCTAGAAAAAATATAATGAAACTACATCAGAGTCTATAAGATACTGCTAAAGATTGTTCAGAATAAAATTCACAGATTTAAATATTTACATCCATAAAAATGAGAGAAATAAAAGTAAGCTAGACATTGCACTCAAAAAGTTAGAAATATTTAAGTTTTGCTTTATTTTTCCACTTTAGATTTAATTATTTTTAAATTAAGCAACCTAAATTTGAAAACAACCTGAAACAAAGCTAGCTGTATGAAACTGCATTTAGCAACTTTATAGTTAGGTATAATATTGGTGCTGTTATTTTGAAACTTTATATACTAGGGAAAAAGTAAATAAGCAATTATGTTAACATTATTAGGAGCGATGCTTTCATCAAAGAGAAAAAGATGAGCAATATAAAATCAAATAAGTAAAGAATTATATAATCTTTCATTAGAATTGCAATATATGCACACATTTATGATTTATTTTTATCATTCTTTGAAAAACTACATATTTCCTAGATCTTGAAAAGTCTGAGAAGTAACAACAACCCATTTTGCCATGAACATCCTTAAGGGCACAAACTGTGGTCACCAAGTACTATTTTCACTAAAGCAATGAAGACTCCTTTGAGAAATGCCAATATTGTGTCTGGAGCAGTAAATGAGGCTGTCCCAATATGACACTGGGACTCTTACATTGTCCAAAAGCCATCAAGACATTAGCTGTTGTCAAATGAACATGGAGGCCAAAGATGCACAATTTGAGCTTTAAAATGAATAGTTACTATAAATATATAAAAGTGTAAAGAGAGATGCCAATAGAATTAATGGGTAACTAGAAGCAATAGGGAATTCAATATGGTAGCAAGGTATAAAGTTACATGTCAAAATCAATACCTTCATATATTTAAGCAATAGCAGTTAAAGGGAAAAGTAGAAGAGATGACCCCATTTAAATTACCAGCAAAAATGAAATATATCCTAGTAATAACTTTAACAAGAAATGTGCAAAACTTATATGAGAAAAACTTTATAAAGATTTCCCGAAAGACACAGGACTGAGACTTGAATAAAAGGAAAAATAACATTGTCCTTTCAGTAGAATAATGCAAGATCATAAATTGATGGCAATATTTTATTTTATTTTAAATATATCTTTATTGATTTCAGAGAGAGGAAAGGAGAGGGAGAGAGAGAGAGAGAAACATTGATGATGAGAGAGTCACTGATGGAGCCCACAACCAGGGCACGTGCCCTGACCGGGAATCGAACCCCCATCGCCTGGATCCTAGGTCGATGCTCAACCGCTGAGCCACGCCCGGCCACGCAGATGGCAATATTTTAAAGTATTTTTACAGAGCTAGATTATATGGTTCATATAACAAAATGAATAAGCGAGAATATCTAAGAGACAGGAAAAACTAAACAAACAAAAAACAGCAATGAGGCAGGTCTAGCCCTAAAAGATACTAGAATATATTATACAGTTTCAGTAATTAAAACGGTGTAATATCAGCACACAAGTAGACAATCAGATCAATGGCAAAAAATAGAAAATATAGACATTACCCCAAGTACAATATGGAAACTTATGTATGTGATAAAAGTGGTATCTCAAGTCACTGGTAGAAAATTTGACGTTTTAAAATTAAATGTTAGAACAGCTAACTAGTCCTTTGAAAACAGATAAAATTGAACATAACACCACCTAGGTGAAATTCCAGCCCCTCGAACCCCACACTATTCAACATTAATCTTGTAATGAGAAACAATCTGAGTGTCCAAATTGAAGGATATTCTGGAAAAACCATTGGCCTGAACTTCTCAAAAATGCCAATACCAGAAAAAAGAAGGAAAAAAAGGCTAGGGAAGTATTCTAAGTTGAAGGAAAGTGAAGAGACTTGATAGCTAGTAGATGCAATATGTGATTCCTGTTAAATCCTGGATTTATGTTTATAAACAAGAGGGTAGGCGAGGGTTTGGGGGGGCCGCGGTAGAGGGATGCGAACCGAGGCAGTTGGAATACAGGCTGCATACACTAACTTCACAGCGTTTCGGGGATTCCAGCGTCCGAGGTCTGAAGGGCCTAACAGCGCATTTCTGGAGGACACTGCACTGGGGCTGTGCAGGGCGGCGGTCCTCCAAGGGGGCGAATCGCCCCACCCGCCCAACAAAGCTTCCGCGGCGTCTGGAAACCCTTTTGGTTGTCCCAGCTGGAGGCGGGGAGCGTTGCGCCTGGCATCACTGCATAGAGCCCGGAGCGCCACTAAACCTTTGCCCCATGCCCGGGGCAGCCCCCCCGCCCAGTCCTCCAAACCAAGAGGTCAGTAGCGCCCCGACGGAGAAACCCCTGTTCTTAGGGGTCAGGTCCTGGGAGACTGGAATGAACTCAAGTCAACTGTCTTTCGCGCAGACCGAATGTTAGTGATATTTAAAGGCGCAGGGTGGCGATGTTCACAACTAACTCGGGAGTCGTTCAGCAAGAACACGGCCCGCGCCCTTCCCGGGGCTTCCCCGCAGCCCCGGGCGCCAGGGAGGGTCCAGGGAGGGGCCCCGCCCGGCGGCCCGCGGAGCCCGCGCCCGGCGCGCCCCGGAGACCCCCGCGCATGCGCCGCGCGCCGGCCGCGCCCACGCGCCGCCTCCGCAGTTACGGCCGGGCGGGGGGCGGGGGGCGGGCCGCGGCGGAGAGGACGGAGAGGAAGGGGCCCCGGGGCGGGGGCTTCTCCGGGGTGCCCGCCGAGCCTTCCCAGGGAAGCCCGGAAACCTCCTTGGGGTCGGCGTCGCCGCCTGCTCGGAGCCCCTGCCCGGAGCCGGCCGCGCGCGGGCCGCCACGCGGCCTCCCTCCCGCAGCCCGGACCCCGGGGGCGGGGGGCGCGCTCCCCTCGCGGACGCCGACGCCCCGCGAGCCGGGCGGCGCGGCAGCTCGAGCCGGGGCCCAAGGCGAGCGGGCGAGGCGGGCTCGCCCCCCGGCCCGGCGCCCGCCCGGGGCTCCCCGGGTGACGCTGCGAACGAACCGCCTGAGGCGCCGCGGCCGGGCCGCCTCGTCCAGCCGTCGGCCGGCTTTTTCCTGTAAAGAGCCAGGTGGCAGATACTCCCGGATTTGCAGGCCGGGACCCGTCTCTGTCGTGCATTTGACTTTTTTTTTTTTTAACAACCTCATAAAAATGTAACAGCGGCCCTTAGCTCGCAGCCTCACGGAGGCGTGAGGGCGGCGGTGATGGGCGGCTCGTTCACGCCGCCCGGCCGAGGCTGGAGCGCGGATCCCCGCCGCAGGTCTGCGGTGAGAGCTCGGGTTCCGCGGGGACTGCGCCCCACCTGCCCGCGCTCAGCTCAGTCTTGGGGCCCCTGCCCCGCACTCTGCTCGTCCTTGCTGCCCGTGGCCTGCGGGCGAGTTCCTGGCAGTCGGCCAGGCCCCCAGGAAGCCCCCAGACCAGCACCCACGCCCTCTTTTAACTTAAAATAACTTTCTTCCAATCTGGGAGCAAAAGCCAAAGTACTTACATTGTGAATAAGTTCGTATGAAAGTAGTACAGGGGTATTGCAAACAGTTGTATGTTTATAGCATTTTTTTTCCTAGTGATAAATGTACTATATGTTCTGCTATGGTAATTTGGAAAGTACTGAAAGACATATAGAAGGAAATAAAAAATCTCCACGATCCCAACCCACACACACAAAAAACTATTCAAATGTTTATGTGTTCTTCTAGTCCATTTTTGTCAATGCATATTAACAGGGCACCTTACTGAGTAACTGGATTTTTAAGGATATTTCTTAATAAGCTTTTG
Source organism: Miniopterus schreibersii (assembly GCF_964146895.1). NCBI lineage: Eukaryota > Metazoa > Chordata > Mammalia > Chiroptera > Miniopteridae > Miniopterus > Miniopterus schreibersii. The sequence continues at coordinate 59,577,199 of NC_138106.1, read as the reverse complement.
TTGAAGTACAAATACAGAAAAGTAGGCCAACTATAAATATACACATAAATAAACTTTCAAAGACTAGCACAAGCATACCCTTGCAACTACCAGGAGATCAAGAAACAGACCATTCCTAGCTTCCTTTATCCCTGCCCGGTGGGGGGCAGCTTTCCAAATATAACCACCTTCCAATACATAGATTAGTGTTGTCTGGTTTTGAGTTTCACGTTAAATGAGTTATTCAGCAAATATCCTATAGTATTTGGTTTCTTTCACTTCATATTATATTTGAGACTCATCCATGCTGTTCCCTGTAACATCTTTTTAAATTTTTTACTTTATGCCATATGGCATTCAATTATATGAATATGCCAAAATTTATTTTTCCCGTATACTGTTACTAGGTTCAGCTTTATTGGTGCCTAATTCACATACCATACAATTCCTGCATGTAAATTGTACAATTCACTGGGTGTTTTTAGTATATTCACGGCTGCAACCGTTACCACAGTCAATCTTAGAATATTTTCATCACCTTGAAACAACTCCATACTTCTTTAGCTATCACACCCACGCCCCCATCCTCTCCAGCCCCAAGCAAGCACTAATCTACTTTATGTCTCTATATATTTGCCTATTCTAGACATTTCATAAAAATGGAATCATATAGTATGGGGTCTCTTGTGACTGGTCCCTTACACTGATATTGGATATTCATGTTATTTCCAGGTGTGAGATAATTATAGATAGTACTGCTGTGTATGATATGTATCAATGGAAACAAATGTCTCATATAGAGATTCATATTTCTATTGGGATATAGATCTAAAAGTGAAATAGGACAAAGGTTATGCTTATCGTTAGCTATAGTTGATAGTTCCAAACAGTTTTCCAAATTTATACACCCACCAGCAGTGTATAATGAGTTCTCATTGCTCCATCCCCTCCCCAACATTTGGTGGTTGTGTGTTTTCAATTTACATTTCTCTGGCTAATGAAGAAGAGCAGCATTTTTTCATGTGATTGTTAGTCTTTTCAAAATCCTCTTTAGTAAAGTGCCTGTTGGGTCTTTACCCCATTTTTCTATTGGGTTGTTTGTGGTCTACTTCATTTATATATTCTACATGTGAGTCCATTCTCATTTAAGGGTGCTACAAAACACACACACAACAAAAGCAAAAACACCCACCTTTTCCTAATCTGTGGCTTGTATTTTATCTCATTGTTAAATTTTAATGAATGTAAATTTATAATGTTTAGTGGAGTCTTATTTATCAATCTTCCGTTATGGTTAGTGCTGTTGCTATCCTGCTTAAGAAATCATTGCCTACAAGGACATTCTCCCATGTTACTCCCTTAAAACATACTGTTTTCTTTGAACATTTCAATCTGCTAAACATGTGAATTGATTTTGGAGCACGATGTGAAGTAAGGGTTAAATTTTTTTTCACATAGCTATCCAGTTGACCCAGGTCCTTTCCTTGAAAAGACCATGGTTTTCCCACTGTTCTGCAATGTCACCTTGTGTTCTAAATCAATAGAAACGTAAGTCAGTACAGATATTGGAATTAGTCAACAAAGACTTTTTAAAATAAACGTGACAGATACATTAAAGAATCTTACTAAAGATAAGATATAATAGATGAAGAGATAGGGAATTTCAAGACATACAGATAATTTTTTTTTTTCAAGAACAAAATCGACGTCTTAGAACTGGAAAGTACAATATCTGAAATTATATCGGTATGCCGGACACAACAGTAGAAAGGATCATCAACTTGAAGACAGGTCGCTAGAAATGACCCAAATATAAATACACTGAGAAAAAATATTTCTTTTAATAAACAAAGCATCCATGCCTCATAGAATGATATCAAGTGATCTAACATACATGAAATTGGACACCCAGAAAAATATTTGAAAATATATTCACAAAACCTTTCCAAATTTGATTAAATATATTTTATCCAGGACATCTGCTTGTTTTCAGTGGAGAGTTGATCCCAATAACCTAGCTTGCCATGAATGGAATTTAGAAGTTTGCATAAATAATTATCAAGTGTTACATCTACATGAATGAGCAGCAGGACATTTTATAATTGCACAAAATGTAGAAAAATACTTTGTTGGGTGGAACTGTCCTGAGCATTACTGTACTTTTAATATAAATATTGCCTACCTAATAAAGGCCAGACGTACCACCAAATCATAATAATACCAAATGTTTTTCAAAATATTCCCTCAGTGTGCGGTATTACCCTCCATCCATTGTGAACCCTTCTCTCATATGATCTGTCTCTTCCTCCTTTCTCTAAGCCCTTTCTAACCTCAGCTTCTAATGCTTACATCTCAAACAACACTGGCCTCTTTCCATCTCAGAGATTTTAGGATTCTTTTTTCATCTTTGCAAATGCTCCTCCCCAAATACCCTTTTTTCCTCCTCAGGTCTTTGTTCAAATGTTGTTTTCTCAGTGAGCTCTGTAGGTTAAACAAAACAAACAAACAAAAAACTTGTATCTTCTTTCCCTCATCCCTAGTTTATTTTTTTTATTCAGATATCATTGACATGTAACATTGTATTAGTCCCAGTTGTAAAACATGATTCTATATTTGTATGTATTATGAAATGATCACCACACAGTTATAAAATGTTTTTACTTGTGATGAGAACTTTTAAGGTCTACTCTCTGCAACTTTCAAATATACAACAATACAGTACTGTTAACTTTAGTCACCATGCTGTACGTTCCATCCCCAGGGCTTATTTATTGTATAACTGAAGTTTGTACTTTTTGACCACCTTTATCCATTTATTTTTATCCATGTATTTTATTTGAAATGCTGTGTATTTTAATTATTTAATTTGCTTATTGTTTCAATTTCCACACCAATATAACTTCTGATAAGAGGGGAGGTGAATTTACCAATTTTGTTCTCTGTACTTTCTTCAGTACCTTGAATTTGTAAAAATTTATAATTGTTAACATTTTTCTCAGGGCTGGCATTTGGACAACCTTAATTTATTCCTAATAACCCCTATCTCTTTCAGGGTATTTCTTCAGTTTTCCACGAATAAGAAAGCCCTGATAGTACTCTAGTAATTTTTACATTTTTAAGGTGTGTTTGAGTTTCTCAGCACAAATGATTATTATAATAGTAAAAGCTCCAGGCTTTTACCATGGGGAATAAGAAACATGATATGGTTGTTTCCAAAGCAACAAAAAGCTCCGCCTGACTACGTTCACCCAGGGCTTCTCCTTATTAGATTGGAGTATCCAACCAAATTGCTGAGGGCCCCCTCACAGAGAGAAACCACTTAGAGTATCATCACAGAGAAATCTGGCTATTCAATTAGAAGGTAATTTGTACCAACTGTTTTTCTTTAGGTGGTCAGGCTTCAAGATGGATGATGACCTTCCCCAAAACGGAAAAAGGTGGAAAATCATCGAAATTACCATAAGCTGTGCTGCCAACTGAATAAGTGTCTCTTTGTAGCATGTGCAGAGTCGAGGAAAATTATATTCCTGCATTATATAATCTACCAACAGCCTATTTACCTACTGTCTTAATCTAGGTTATTCTTGAAAGCCGAGCCTGAGACAAAGGCAGACATATTCTGTTTGGGAATGTGATCCTAGGGAGCAGGAATGAGAGAGAGAGGAGTGAACAGGAGGAAAAGGGAAAGCAAATTAGCAAAACAAGATAGTGTTATCAAGTGTCCACCGCTGTTCATGGTTTCTCAGTGAAGAACCTTCTCAGGATTCTTACTGAACTTTGTCTCGGAAGTGTCTGCCTGAGGGTTGACAGGGAGAAGCATTTATCTCTCAGCACCCATCTCCTGTGTGTAGAGGACTGCTCCCATTCGTGTCAGTTCCCCCAGCCCTGTGGGTTGCAAAGCCAGGAGAGCCTCCCTGGCACCAGAGCACACATTGGCACATTGGGACAGGAAGCTACATCCCTGGTATAAGCTGAAGTGAGGCACTGTAAGCACAGAGCAAGGGAAAACCTGCCCAAACTGTTCACCAGAGCAGTAGCTGGAACTGGAGGCTGAAGAGATGTGAGACAGTGCACACAAGGCATCTTATACGCCTACAGAATGCTCTGTTAGTTGTGTCCAAATCTCTTTCCTCCCTTATTTCTAGAATCAAAATCTCAGTGTCCAGAACAAGGTTGGCAGGAGAGTTCGATAGAAAGGTTAAATGTATGAGAATGTGTACGTTAATAACAGTTTTAACCTGGAGGGATGTTTGTAAGAAACAGAACATGAGAACTTGGAAAACTAAAAAACACATATTCTACTTGAAAAATTTTACTGTTGGATAGAGATACTAGATATCTTCTAAACTCATGTGATCTCAGAAAACAATCGTGAATTGTTTGGAGAAATAAAAGGAACCTTTTGTTGTGTTCTGTGAGCTTTATAAATCAATGTCATTAACTTTTCCTAAGATACTGTTTTCTGCTGTCACATAACACTAGCGATACAGAGCTTACAACCAATGAAAGGGAAATTCTAGAAACACAGGAAGGAAAAACATTGGGATAATTTTCATCTTGTAAAGTGTTGGCATTAATATTGGTTGGAATGGGGGAAAACTGCATGCTTTAATTCTGGCTTCCTCCTTTCCAAAAATAGTGTTCCCTGTGCCCACACCTCTGTGGTGTCATCATCCTTCCTATTTGATCTGGAGTTGCTGCTAATAGGATAAAACCTTTGCATTACTCAATTCAATATGTGTTGAAGTACTATTTGCTATGCATAGGCAGGACTATACATTCAAAATAAGACATAATATAAAGCATTATATCCAAAAATTTCAGACTATATATTCTTCTAAGGTACACCATTCAACATTTACAAAAACTGACCATTCAACTGATCACAAATCAAGTCTCAACAAATTTCCAAAGATTAAAATAATATAGAGTATTAATTAAACCAGAAATCAATTGCATAAAGATAAAAAATGTTCCAAATGCTTATAATTAAAGGAATATACTCTGAGTGATCCATGCGTCAAACTAAATCACAGTGGAATTAAAAAAAAAATTTGCGATAAATATTTTGATGTGAAATACAACATATCAAAACTTGTGGGATACTGTCAAAGCAAATGCTTATGGAAAATGTATAGCTCTAAATCCACTAAAAATTTCACAGAAAGGTTGGTTATCAGTATTCCCAGAAACCAGGTGGGGAAGTGTTGAAGCAGCTTTTCGAATTTTGGACAACTGGTAGCAAAGGACAGGTGACTGAGGGAGGGAGACAAGGTGACCCTCCCATTGCCCTGCCTGCCTGGGCTTAAGCACTGGATCACATTGCAGGAGGAGAAGCTAAAGCAGAGCAGGCTCGCTGAGGTGAGGAGACCAAGGCGGGTTGGGAGACTGAGATGGCTTGAATTTTCAGGGCAGGATATCAGTGAAGCGGAAGGTATGCAGATAAAACATTCCGGAAATCAGCATACAGATCCTTTAGTGTCCATTGCTGAACGCTAAGCTTAACAATTCTCAGCACTAGCACAGGAACGGGAAGCATTTAACTTCCATCAGCCATAATGGAGGCCCTCACTCAGGACTCCAGACACTCATTCCCTGGGATCCCAGGAAGGTTGCACCTTGCGTAAATAGGGCTAAACTAGCCTGATAGTAAAAGCTATACTAGACATGCCAAAAACAAAAAAAAACCCACAAGCTTACAAACAAGCCTCACTAGTATGAAGCTAATCCACAAGTAACTCAACTACCTGTCAGAACAAAGTCCAAGTGTGTTATTTCAGGTCTTCCGAGATACACATGCAAAAATAGATTTACAAGCGATCTATTTGGGGAAATGCCCGTGAGGGGTGAAACAGAGAGGAAGCCAGAGGAGGAAGTCTTCAGACTGTTGCTTGTCTAAGCCCTTTGAAGGAAAGAGGGTGGAGTAGCCAAAGTCTCTGACTGCAGCACAATTCCAAGAAAGTTTAAGATCATGCTGATTAAAAAACTTTCAAGCCAACGTTGCCCCTTGGAGAAGTCCTCTTGCACACAGGAGTGGGGCCTGCATTAGTATACCTGCTCTGCTCATTGTGCTGATGGAAAAGCCTCATGGGAACTGCAGCCTTGGCCTGAAGATACCAGTGGATTCAGAGAGCAGCAGAAGGGGCCCTCAGTCAATTAGGCTCCACTCAGCAGGTGATCTGGGTGGTACACTTCCATGGCTGCCACAGTCCACCCCTTGTGCTTCTCAGCGCTATTCAGGGAGAAAGACCTGTGATTCCTGTGAGAGGGCCTGTCTTCCTGAGTAAAAACTTAGCAGAGGGAGGGTAGTTAGTAGGATGAACTGCACCCACTGTCACTGATCTCAGGGCTGCGAGTGGTCCTCACCCTTGTCTTCCTCCACTTTCCCTTTGGGAGTCTTCTCACACTTATCAATCCCCTCAGGAGTTCTTGGTGTTTTACTGGTGATGTGATGCAAACTTTCATTCCTGAGGGGTCTGGACCATTAGTAATCATGCTCTTCTTGGACTGACTTTACCATGCGTGTCTGTTCAGTTACAATGGGACCAAGGAGCAACAGGAGGCACCGGGGATCCACACATGTCCTTCCCTGTCCCATGGTGGTCAGTTACTCTGTAAATATGATGACTCCTTGCCTGTACATCCCTGGGCACAAGGAGTACAAAGTGCTTGAATGGCAACCATTTCTTGTGGTTCAGTGGGACCCACTGTAGCTCCTGGCAAGCGTATGGCCCCTGGGAACCAAGGTCTCTATGCTTACAGAGGGCAGAGTTGCAGGGCAGAAAGCACAGTGTTTCCAATAAAAAGTCATTGGGAGTGTTGTAAATGATGCCGCTCTTTTTTGCCACCACATGTGACTCTCATAATCCTTTTGGGCACTTAGCACCATAAAGTTCCCTGGTTTAATGAATCCACTGTGTTCTGAAGGATGATAGCCCATCCTTTCAGAATATTGCCTCAAAACTTATACTTTAGCTGTGCCTTCAGGAGACCACTGTAGCATTCCATGAGTGGCTGCAGGTATGAGGCTCCAGGGTACTGTATGTGTCAAGACCAGGGAACCCCCATGGTCATGGGCCCACTGGTGTACCTTCATCATCATGAAGTGGTTGAATACTGTGTAAGTCCTTTATAGTGGTGCTGGCTGAGGCTCTGCAGGTAATAAAGGCAAACCCAGACCTGGACTAGGTTCTATCCTGTGAGAACAAACTACTGGCCCTTTCAGGATGGAATAGGTCCATTATAGTTGATTTGCCACCATGAGAGCATTTAGTCTACTTGAGGAACTGTGCCATTCTGAGGGCTCAGTGCCGGTCTCTGTGGCTGACAGCATGGACATTCAGAGGCTATGTTAGCTGGATCAGCCTTGGTAGGTGAGAGTCCATGTGTTGGGCCCATTTATAACTTCCATTTATGCCACTGTAGCTGCTGCACTCATTTTCTCGTCACGCCAGTTCAGGGTCTGATAACAAAGCCTGGCTAATCTCCACTGGCCGAGTGCTAAGTACCCCATCTATGATGGCTGCTTTCTGGCGGGTGCTAACATGTGAAACAAAAATCTTAAAACTCTATGTCCACTCCCTTATGTCCATCCACATACTTCTACACCAGACTTCCTTGTAATTTTCAGGTCTTTTTCCATCCAGGCCCCTGAACAAATGGCCAGACTATTAGCCACTGCCCAGAAAACTATACATACTCTCATCTAGAACAAGTTCTCCACACAAAGTAGCTTACCAGATCTCCATTCACACCTCTGTTTATTAGAAATATCTGCCCTTTCCATTGTCCTTCAAGGCCACTCCTGGACATGGCTATAATGTGTCTGATCCTCTCTCCTAATTGGGATTGGACAGAACACCTCCACCAGATCATTGGCTCTCCAAAACGGATGGATCGATCTGGCCCAGTTGGCAGCATTGCGATGTATGGCCCAGATCCCCCGTCAGGAAAGGACTTGCTCCACATTTGCTGGGAGTGCTGTCAGCACACAGCCTGCAGCTGTCAGCCCTCTCTGGGAATTGCCTCAGCTGCACTGAACACCTCACCTAAGCACACCCCTTCATGGGGCTGCCCATATCCAGTGATCTGTCAGTGCAAGACACAAAGGCATTCTCTTGCCCATCTAAAGACAGCTCTGAAGGTCATGCCAACTCCAGAGCTCCATGGTGTTGGCCACGGCTGCTGTTGGACCTGCATTACAAATCAGCTTCTCCCTTTACCCAATCAAGTGCTGGTCCCAAGAGCTCTTCTTAATAGGCACCTTGCAGGTTAAACTGTACCTCAGAGTCTGAATACTGGAGAGCCCAGTCTGGGTCCCTTTTCCCAATTCTGTTTGCCCACCAGAGCCTTTCTTCACAGAGTACCTAACAAACAAAAAGTTTAAGAAACACATTTTTGGATGCAGGTGTGAGAACTAGGTAAGTACTTGTGTGCGGAGTGGGGGAGGGTGCCCGAGATTTGAACACCACCCTATAAATTCCTCTGAACTGTGAAACCAGCCCTATTTTGAGATAGAACTAATTCTTAAAGTACTATAACAATCCATTATTTGAGGCAGATGGAGATAAGGTAAATATTATATGACCTACACAAACAAATTTTATTTTTCCTTTAAAAATGTTTAAGTCTCTAAGGCAGGGTCAGTGATGTTGTATAAAATGCAATCAGTTCTGTCTAACAAATGCAAATATTTTGCATTCACAGCTGCCTTTGAATATTTAATGAAAGCAAAAATCAGAAAAGCATAAAGAAAACCTTTGAAAATCAGTTTCCAAGAAATAAAAACCGGGCGGTAGGATTTTTACAAAACTGAAACATCTCAGAACTCGAAAATACCAAAAAAAGTCTGATGGGTTATAATACACTTAATTTATTAAAATATTTGTGATTGTCAAGCCAGTGACTAACATAATTTCAAGATATAACTATTACTAAAATCCATGGAGTGAATTTTTTTTTTTTACAAATCTTTAAAATAATAATTTTTGTATTTTAACACTACTTTGAAATAAGGAGCTGGCTTGACAGACTAATGCCTAAATGATCAGAGACGGTGAACTCAGGCTACATGAACAGCATAGAGCAATTTCCAAATAAAATGAGATGCGTGCAGCCTCTCCTAATGCGGCTGGGAAGGAGCTTGCTTCAGCTCACTTGAATAAGCCACTGTCTATGGCTCACAAGGGTCCCGTTCTTAATGAGGTGGTGCATAGCAGCAGCACACTGTGAATCCAAATAGCAGATGGCAACACTGTTGAGTAGGCTGGCAGCCTGATGTCTAGCCACCAACTGGCAGCAATCATTATTAAACTGATTCATGTGCCCAGGGAAACTCTTCCTGAGAGTCTTAGCAAATGTGAGCCGTGAGAAGCAAATGATCTGCTCTTGCTATCTTCTGTAGATGCTACCTATATTTTAAAAAATATTATTTCCCAGGGCAATCCACACAACAAAATGGCACAGTGTGTGAACTAGAGGCCTTCCTCCTTTCCTATAGACTCATATGCCTCTAAACGTGATAGCTGTAATTCCTCCATTTGGAGAATAGCTTTTATTAGAAGGAAATAGCTTCATAGCATTCACCCTATGGACTCATGGCAAATATTCAATGACAGGCAAGCACTTGCAGAGTCTCTAAATAAAGATCCTGTGTAAATGGCATTGTGAATCTAATGACGACATACTCTGTCTCACATAATGAAGCAATAGCCTGAATTGCTCATGGTCCATCTACCCGAGGCAGGTAACGCATCCCTGGGTGAAAAGCTTGTTATTATCACACTTGGTTTAAAAAGCAGATAAAGACAGCCGCTAGCTTTAGAAGACTGTTCTCATCTAAGAATCTTTCACAAGAAAAAAATCTTGATGGGATTCACTTTTCTAGATTCTCTCTTTACAAATCAAAGTGATAAGCAAATAACATTTTTTCTTTTCAAATGTTGAAAGTATTTGTTATTGGTCACCAATAAAGTCAATTTCCATACCTCTATATATTAATAAACAAGATTGCAGGCAAGGCTTTCATGGGAAAATAAGACCTTGTTTCATCACTTAAAAAATACTTGCACTTAAATGAAAAACAACAAAAAATTCTAGCTGTTCTCTAAATTTTCATTAAATTTGTTTTCTAAACTTAAGATGCCAGATTTATTTTATGTCATGTGCTTATAATAACAAGGAGAAAACACTACAGTCAAATGTCTGGTACTCCACACATTGCAGTCACAGATTTTATTGCATATTCCTTTTTGGTAATTATTTAATGGAAGCGAAATTTTAAACCTTTTTAAAAGAAGTGTCAAAATCTCTCTGAATGTATTCTCTTTGGCTCTCACAATTTGAAAAACCAATTCAGGCTGAAATATCATTTGTAACCTCTAGAGAGAACTTTCGTGTCCTGTGTCAAACATGAGGGTGATTCTCTCCTCAGATACCCCAGCCCTGACCATACAGCTCAAAGGCAAGTTCACACACCATCTATCAAATCTCTCAACATTCTCCCCAAACAGGAAGGCAAATGCCAGAAATCATCATACACTTTAATATTTAAATCACAAAAACCCAGGTCACTTAAAGGTTTACTCATATTTGCTTGTCTCTAGATTACTTACCAAGAAATCAATTATGCCGATGTTAGAAGATAAGATGTCCATATCTTGTCCGGAAAAATAAGTGTCGTGTTCAAAGATGTCTGAAAATGGTAGCACACGAGTTCCTTAAAATAGCTGGAAACACTCAAAATATTGAACAACTTATCAGACCAACAAGAGTTGTATTTTTATTCTTTAACATTATAAAATGCCGGATATTAGGAAAATAGGATAGAATGATGAATGCGTGTCCCTAGGCCATATTCAATGCTAAGCATTTAAAAAAAAAAAAAAAGCCAGCAATAGATAAGCTAGTTTTAAAGGACATATTCCCAGGCATTCTGATGCAATGGTAAAGACTAGAAGGTGCACAAGTGTATCGATAGCAGTACTAACAATGCTCAAAGACCCCCATGATATCCACCTTGCCAAAACCAAAGTTCCATTCTCCAGCTCTCTCTAACTCTCAGAGGCATTTAATGCAACTGATCACACCCCATCTTGAAACACTCCCTTGGCTTGGATTCAAGGCAGCAGGGCACATGCCTGGTTTTCCTTCTCCCCTGCTGCGGTTCATTGTCTTTTCAGCTCCTCATCAAAATCCTGACCTCTTGACATCTGAACGTTCTTAGATATCCTCTTGCGTACATTCTGATACCCAAATGAACCTGGACATTCTGCTATGTACACTCCACTGAGCACAGGGACTATGCGTGTCTGATTTACTGCATAATGCTTAGTACATAGTGAACACAAATATTTGCTGAAGAAATGAATAAATACTGGAACAACATATCTAGTTGGAATAGATAAGTGTAAGTACAATAACGATGGCCTGGAAATTAAATAATCTCTGACTATTATATTTAAAATTTATTTTTTAATCTCCACCTGAGGATATTTTTTCCATTGCTTTTTTCAGAGAGAGTGTAATGGGGGAGGGAGAGAGAGAGAAAGAGAAAGAGAGAAACATTGATGTGAGAGAGACACATCAATGGGTTGCCTCCTGCACGGGCCCCCACAAGGACGCGGGATGGAGCTGGCAACTGAGGTACATGCCCTTGGCCGGAATCCAACCTTGGACCCTTCTGTCTGCAGGATGATGCTCTAACCACTAAACAAACCATTTAGGGCTCTGACTATTACTTTATTGAAGTAGTTATAAATAGCATAATCCTCATCTTTTTAGAAACAGGAAATTGAAGCTTAAATCGGTCAAGTAACTTGCCCAATAACACACAGCTACTAAGTGTCAGAGTTAAGACTTGTGTTCTTGCTGTCCTAGTCCAAAGGCCATGCTATTAACTCAGTGCTGTACTTATTGATAAGTACAAGAGAAAACAAAGAATAGGAACCAGCGTTCAGCTTGCCTACCTCCTGGTCCTCTTTACAACAATACAGTCTTGAGATGATGGCTGTGTTGACAGCAGGACTACAGATGCTACTTTTCTCACATTATAAAGGAAAAGGAGCTGTCTCCTCATCTATAAATGGAAATAAAAATATTATCAGTCTCTCTGCAGATTGTTATTTTTAGGCTAAAATAAGATAATGGATATGCAAAATATAAATCACTAGACAAAAAATAATGGATAATTTCTGTTCATTAATTATTACTACTGGGAGGTACTAAAAGACAAGCTTGAAGTGGAGAGGCAGAAAATGTCCTTATCAACAGGAACAAAGTAGAGGAGCAGGAAAGAGTCAAGAATGAGCTAGAGCCCTGGCCAGGTAGCTCAGTTGGTTAGCACGGTGTCCCAGTATGCCAAGGTTGCAGATTCAATCCCCAGCCAGGGCACATGCAAGAATCAACCAATGAATGCATATGTAAGTAGAACAAAACATCAGTGTTTCTCTCTCTCTCTCTCTCTCTCCCTTCCTCTCTCTGAAGTCAACAAATAAAGATTTTTTATTTGTTTTTTAAGAAAAGAGCTAGAACATCCCTTACTTACCTAATTCTGTCAGGAAAATGAATGGAAAAAGAGGTAATGTTCTCCAACTTCCAGGTAAAACGTAATGAGCACGCACTACATAATTACAAAAATAAAAGTTCATTAACTTAGCCATACTATGTATTTTTTAACAACAACAAAAACAAATCGTAAGGACAAAAGTCTGCTGATGCTGTGAAATAAAACTAGCAATTCTGCACTTAATTTGTTTTGCACCTGTGTGGTTTTACCTTCTGTTGACTCTAGAGACATTACAATTAGCAAATCCCAGGAATGACTGGAGATAAAGTAGGCGGGGGATGTTAGGTTAATGAGGCAGCATAGAGGAAGGCAATCTTGTGACCCCCGGGTCCTCAGAATACACAGCTCTTTAAGCTGTAATCAGGTAGCACAGTTAGAAATACTCCCAAAATTCCCTTTCACCACTGGATTCCAGGTTGTAATAGTCTATTATTATAAGAAATGGTGACCAGGATTAACTTAAAGTCTGGGACTTCACTTAAAAGTTTTAGCAAGAGTCCCTTCTTCCTTTGTTAGCAATATAGTCATCAGATCTCCATTAGGGGGATGAAGGCAGATACCTAGGTTTCTTGGTCATGTTTGTATCACCACTGTGGACATTTAGCTTAGTTAACCGAAAGTATTTTCTAACCCAAAGAGTGTAAGAGGTATGGCCTAGTGGGCAGAGCTTTGGAGTTAGATCAACCTTTAAATCTCAGTTCACATACTTAGCAAATATAAAACTCAGCTTCAGCCTCCATATGCTCATTACTTAAATAGATATGGTCCCTCACAGGTAGTTTTGAAGCTCCATGGCAATATACTTAAAGCAATTAGATTTCCCAGCACAGAGTCAGTTTTCAGTAAAGCATGGCTATTATTATTATTAAAGTTGTTAATCATTGAAATGATGATTCCAAAATTGGCTATAATTTTATCTTCACTAGGTTTCTTTTTTTAAAAAATAAAAAAAAGAGATCCATATGTGTGTTTATATAGAACCTTTTCTAGAGAGTTAAGAATTCATGCAACAATCAATTCCTAGTTCTCTTACTTTAATGACTAATTAATAAAACATTAAAAGACATTAATCAAAAAATGTTAAGTGCCTACTATGTGCTAAGTCTAGGGTACCGTGAGTCTAGGGTCTAGGGACAATAGAATAATAAGTATAATATAGACTCCATTCTAGAGACTATGTAAAGAATAATTTCAAAAAATATATATATCACAGAAGAGACATAAATAAAATATTATTGGAATTCAGAATACGTAGTTTTCTGAAAAGTACCATGGAAGAAGTGGTATTTTATCTGAGCCTTAAAGCACAGAATTTAGATATGCAGAGATTGAGGAGGAGGTAAACAAAGTAATGGATGATTTATGAATGATTCATTCATTTCAAAATCTTACCATCGCTCTAATTCCAGGAAATCAGCCCTTGTGGCACCTACACCCTAGTGATGGACAGTAAACCCCTATGAAAGTGAAGTGACATGAGCAAGAACATGGAGTGATTCATGAAGGCTGAAGGGAAGTGTGGCTGATAATAAATTTTCAACCAGATCATGGAAGATTTTAAAGGCCAGTGTATTTGGACTTTATTCAAGCCTTTTGGAAACAAATTTCAAAAAAATCCCATATTAAAGTTAAAAACAAAAGATAGAGGTCTGGTTCAAGTACAAACTGACCCAAAGAACATCATTAAAAGATAAACTGAATCAATTTAAAAATTTAGGAGTTTATTTGAACATTTATGGGTTGGAATCAGGTGGCGTCAAAATGGAAATACTTAGAGCACTCTGCCTACAGGAGCTGGGAAAGACTTATGTAGAGTGTGGAAGCAAAGAAAGGAAATGACTGAATTAGCTGTAGTTTAAAGCCTAGTTGGCCGTATATGATTGGTTGTCCTTAGCGTTTGATTTCATAACCTTGAGGCAATTACAGGCCTAGATTTTGGTTTGCTTACGTAGGCCACCAGGGCATTACAACCACCTCTATCTCATGGTCTCCTTGTTTAATTAATTTAACAACATGCATATGGTTAAGACTGGTTGAATGGCATCTAAAGTTCTTCTAGCAGAGTTTGAAATGTATCACGTGGAAAGAAGTTTGGAAATAGAGATGTGATTTCAGTAGTTCCGGAGTGATGTCATGAGGGCCTAACGTGAAGCAGAAAGAGACAAATGAGACACTGTGATAATGCTTCCTGACTTTTCATAACTCCATTCTACCTCCTACCAAAACAGGGAACATGGTTAAATAAAGTAATTAAGATCCGTATCTCTCTCAACATTTGTACTTACAAAGGTATAAACATTTCCATTTTAAAATTATGCATGAAATAAATAACAAGGTGATTGAAAAGTCAGTTTATCTGGTAGATTCTAATGGAAGCCAGAAATGTGCAAGAGAGCAGCCTCCCAAACTCTGCACTCTTTTCCATTCTGACATTGCCCTGTCTGCCTGCCTCCATGCTGCCTGTGTCTTCCTCACGGATTTTCAGTTCACTCCTCCCTTGAAGTCTAAATCAGGTGACAAGTGCTGAACCCCTTTTATGGCTACAACAAACAAGGCACATCCTGCTAACTTTCAATCTGGCCCACTTGTGTGATGACATTTTCTAGAAGTGACTAATATCTCTATGAGAAGAAGACCTAACTGTGACTTTTCATTATAAACATATCCACTGGGTACATAACATTATTCAAGAAAACATGGAAGCTTGCAGAACAAGTAAACAGCTGAAAGGGCAGCAAGACAAGATAAATGTTTCCTAATAAAAACATGGGAATACATTTTGTTACCTGTGAAAGGTAAAGGGGTTATCCTAAGAGACATATAAGGTTAAAAAATACCATGAGAGATACACTCACACACAACTATATATAAATATATTAACAGAGATGTATAAATACCAAATTCGTCATATTCACATTCCCCAGCGCCTGCTCATTTCCACTCCACCCCCACTCCACTCTAATTATTCATCCAGTTATCGGAGACCTGGGAAGCACACACACTTGTTCTTTTCCCTAATCTCCCATACCTAATTATTTATAATGTTTTGATTATATTCTACTAACTAAATTTCTTGCCTATACCTAATTTCAGTCAATGGTTATTTTCTCCTTCTGGTATAAGATAAAGTGCAAACTCCACATCATGGCAAAAAGGCCTATTAGATTTAGCCACATTATAGCCCTATCTCCTATCTTTCCCCTTCATGCCCCCTTGCACATGCTGTTCCCTCTGTTTGAAATGGTTCCCTGCACTTTGGGTAAACTCCAACAAGAAGGCTTAAGGATCATTTCTTTAGTGAAGCCTATGGTACTCCCCGCTGCTCAAGCATACTTTCTTAAAGCACTTATTACTTATCCTAAATATTTTCTATAACTGATCTCTATCACTAGACTTAATGAAATCCTTGAAATCAGAGATGCTGTCTCATCTATTGCAGTGAGAAACAAAACCATGTAACACACACACGGACACACAGTTAACTGTTAATATTAACATGACTTTACTATTCAACTGCCTTCATTAGCATTATTTTACTATTCCAGGAGATTCTTGCCCAGGAAGATAACATTTCAAATAACCATATGTTTTATCCCAGGAATTTCTCTAAAATCCATCAACACAACAAGAAAATGGAAAACAACAGCTTACATACTATGGACATAAGAAACATCCAAACCTGTATGGAATTTTTATAACAGTTCATTTGAACCCAAAATGACGATGATTGCTGAGAAGCTAGATCTCAAATTCTCCAGAGAATGACAGTTTCAAAGTTTCTTTTATGCATTTAAAGTTAAGCAGGGAACATAGGGAAGATTACGTGAAGGTGGGAGGAAGCGAGGCAAGAACATTTCTATGACTGGATTACAGGATAGTTAGCAAGATATGGGCTCCATTAAGGGTCTGAAAAAGTGGGTTATGCTGTCACTCCAAAGGTGTGTTAACCTAGATGCTCCAGAACAATGGACAGGGCTTGCTCGGGGCAAAGATAAACCTTTCACAGTTCTGGGGTATGACTACCCACCATGACCTGTCCAGTTAGGAATTTAAGATCAGATCATCTCATTGTTAGGTAGGAAATTAGACTTGAGCAGCTGGGGTGAGGCCTGTCCAGGGGTCCTGACAGAAATCGGACCTCGATGGGTGGCCCAGCAGCCAGCAGAGTGCCTGTGGGCAGGTTTGGAACCAGCTAGTTCTTGGTGCCAACTCAGAGGAAAACCACATGACCTCAATGCAGCCTTACTAGGGCCCTGTACTAATTATAATAAAATTTGCATTGAGGTTTTGACCCTCACATCCCTGTGGATTTTTCTCTGTGAATTATGGGAAAAGGCATGCGCAGAAGAAATATAATTATATAACCCTTTTCTGTCAATCATCCCTGAATGCAAATGGAAGTCTCCACCCAGAAAATCCCTCATTTAAACCATATAAGCCAGGAGTTTGGTGCCATTTTCTCTCTAACTGGCTCGCTCCTCCCTTGGAGTGCACTTTCAATAAATCCCACTTTGCTTTATTCTCATTTTCGTTGACCTTAAAATCTTTTCTGCTTTGATGGAAAAAACAGAGGTCCCAGTCAGTAACCCCAATAGGTAACAAGACCACCAGGGTCATGTCAAAATGACTCAGGAACTAATTTAAAGAGGCACCCAATGGTCAAAGATGGGAAAATTGGGGCATCACTAAGAAAAATAACTACAGTGGATTGAAGCACAACAAATATCTCTAAATCCATGAGGCCATGATTATACCAAAAAATAATAGTTGGTTAACATTGGAGGATACTAAGGAATCATCTCATTATTTTGAAAACAGATAAATAAAGGGAAATGATCATGCATTTGTATGAACTCAACCACTGGTGATTCAGCTATTACATGAGGAGAAATTTCTGCTTATAAAAATGTTCTAAGGGATTTCCAGTCTCAATCATGCATGATAAAGTACCTGGAATTGAACTAATCCTTCTGCCAAAAGCAACAATAAAATCTAGATGACATACATAAATCAACTGTTTGAAGGCACTGGCCAGGAACCAGGACATGCAGGACTCTCTCAGTCCCTAAGAGCAGGGAAGCACATATGGTGAGCTCTATATTAGTGCCGTGGCTTCTTTCTGAGGGCATTTTTCAAACTGTGATGCAGGGAATAAAGCTCAAACAGGGGGTGATAGCCTTCTGAGTTCACAAACAGCTAAAGAGCTTTGGAATTTAGCATCAAAGTTCCAGACAGAAAAGGAATTGAGAAAAAGATCCAAAAAGCTGCATTCAAATTCCCCTCGACTCATGTTACTGTCTCGCAGTGTTAATATATACGGCAACGCTGGCCCAAACAGTGGAGAGTAGGTAAATGGGATTAAACTCTTGAAGTGTTCTTATGTTGGTAAGTAACTGGTAGAGTTGTTAATTTAAAGTAGACAATAAAATATGGATGTGTATTGTATTCATATGGAAAACGCCAAAAGATAATTTTTAAAATATATAACTAAAAATCCTGTAGAGAGAAAATGAAATAAATAACACCTGATTAATCTAAAATAATTCAAAAAGGGAAAAAACAAAAGACCAAAGAACAGATGGAAACAAATAATATGTTGGTAGACATAAACCCAACTGTTTTAGTTAGTTTGGGCTGCTATATCAAAATACCGTCAACTGGATGGTTTATAAATAACAGAAATTTATTCCTTATAGTTCTAGAGCTGGAAATCCAAGATTAGGGTGCTAGCATGGTTGAATTCTGGTGAGAGCCCTCTGCCAGGCTGCAGAATACGGATTTCTTATGCCCTTAGATGGCCGAGAACAGAGAGGAGGCAAGCTCCCATCCTAAGGGCATTAATCCCATTCACGGGGCTCCACTGTCATGTCCGCATCTAATCCCAGTCACCCCTCAAGTACCATCACATCAGGGGATAGGGTTTCAACATGAATTTGGGAGACACAAACATTGAGTCTGTAATATCAACTGTGTCAATAGTTAAATGTAAATGGACCAAAGGCTTCAATTAAAAGGCAAAGATTTTTTCTTTTAAAAGAAAAAAACACACCAAGGTTAAGCTATATCCTGTTTATAAAAGCCATACTTTAAATATAAGAATACAGAAAACTTAAAAAATAAAAAGAATGGAAAAATTATATCATGCAAAATCTAAACCAAAGCTAGCATAACTTTATTAATACCAAGTAAAGTAGTGTTGATGTTAAGTATGGGCATACTTCATTTTATTGCCCTTTGCTTTATTGTGTCTCACAGATATTGTGTTTTTCACAAATTGAAGGTTTGTATCATCATTAACATCAAGGTTAGACCCTCCATCAGGAAAAAGATTGATTCCCTGAAGGCTCAGGGGGTGGTTAGCATTTGTTAGCAATAAGGTATCTTTTAATTAAAGGATGTACATTGTTTTTTAAACACAATGCTATTGCACACTTAATAGACCTGTAGTGTAAACATAACTTTATATGCACTGGGAAACCAAAAAATTCATATGACTCACTTTATTGTGATATTAATTTTATTGCAGTGGTCTGGAACCAAACCTGCAATATCTTTGAGGTATGCCTGTATTACTAGAAATAGTGATTTTTATTTTTTGTCGTTTTTAATCTTCGGATATTTTTCCATTGATTTTTAGAGAGAGTGGAAGAGAGGGATGGAGGGAAGAAGAGAGAGAGAGAGAGAAACGTTAATGTGAGAGAGACACATCCATTGGTCACCTCCCACATGCACCCAAGAGGGGTGGGAATCGAACCTGCAACCCAATACATGCCCTTGATGGGGAATCAAACCCGAGACCCTTCGTTCCACAGGCCAATGCCCTAACCACAACCAGCAAGAGCAAGAAATAGAGTGATATTTTAAAATGATAAAGGAGTCCATTAAATAAGAAGATAAACCATTCCTAACCTGTGTCACCTTAACATATAAAGGCAAAAGAGACAAATGCACAATCATTTTTGAAAATGTTACAATTTCTAACAGAATAAGCAGACAAAACATCAGTAAGAATATAGAAGATTTGCACAGTATAATAAACCACCTTAATTTAATTTACATACAGACAACACTACAACAACAACCGCAAAGTACAATTTTTTTCAAATGCACTTAGACATTTTCCAAAATAGACCAACGCAAATCTTAATAAATTTCAAAGCTTAAATCGTAGAGTATGTTCTCTGACCAGAGTGGAATTAATAAACTAAAGAAGAGTAACATAAAGATAACCAGAAAAAATCCTAAATATTTGGAAATGAAGCAATACACTTCTAAATAACCTGTGAACAAGAGGGAAAAATGCAAAGGAAAAAAGAAATAACACAAGTTCCTACAAAGTCACCTTCATAAGTTGATTTTCTTTGGAATTACTCATTTCACAAAATAGATTTTGGAAAACTTTAGAGGAAGTTTATGGGCTTACTCCATTTCCCCAATCTAAAATAAACTTTTCCCCCCAACTACAACCCCAGCAATTAAAAGACATCTGTAAAGAATTGTGTAGGGTCTGATATTTTCCTGAGCTTGCTACCTAACAAGATAGCCTACCACAGTTTTAAGGGTGCACACGGAAGATCCCTGAGCCAGAATCAAAGGACTCTGTCACAATACGGTGGCAGCAGGAGCTTCAAGTTTATCATGGTTCACTGTCTTCCTAATTTCTCAGGGTGCTATGGAGCATCTCAGATACATGCAGCTCCCTGGGATGACCAAATCCCTGATGTGCGCTAAACTGAAGGGTTCCTGTTATTTGGGACTTTATGCCACAATCAGGTCTCAGGCAAATTAGGACAAGTTGGTCACCCGGTGCACACAGGGTTTGTATCACAGCTGAAATGCCCTGAGCTTCAAAAACACAGAGCTTATGAAAGAAGACTGCCAGCAAATTTGCCCAACCTTTGCTCCAGAAAGAGACATTATCTTTATTATCCTGGACGGCAAACAAATCTGCCCTTTGCCTCAGAGAGAGACACTACCTTTACCTTTCAAAGCTGTTTGCCGTACAAACATACTTGAAAATATATTTTAGAGCAGATGCTTCCAGTGTATCTGCTCAGAAGACATGCAGAAATGCAAGACATCTATGGAGAATTGTATCCAAATAATATCCTTATAAAATTACAGTACAATTATACTATAATCATCTCTGTGCTAATCTTCATCTTGGCTTTGAAAATAAAAAGTCCACACTCTTAATATACTGATCATGTTTCCTTTGTTAAGAACCCAATAAAGATGCTTGCTAGCTATTTTTTAAAAGGAAGTTTGTGATAAAGGCACCTAAGTATACTGAAAAAGATGACCTATCTCTCAAAAATAAGTTGCCATTTTATCTCAGTAGCAAAGATTTAATAATAAAAATGCATTTTTCTTACTGTTTTTGTTATCTAAGGATAGACTTACTAAATCCATCTCTTGGCATCTACCAAAAGAGATCAGGGCCCAAGACAAAAGAGAATTTAGGAGTGGGGAGAAGTAAATCAGAAAACAAAAGCAACTGTGTCCCTTTTGGTGAATGAAGTGTATGCTAGGAGGTTGAACAAACCTGGACTCTGTGAAGATGTGTACAACCAATTTCCCTGGACTTCCTCAGCTCATAGGTTCCAGTGGCTCATATTAATTATAATAATCTAAATTTTACTGGTTGTTTCCCCTACCCAGGAAAATTCCTGGGAGTGCCTACGGGATGTTTCACAAGCACTCGCCAAGTCTTGTATGGTGTTCTATCGTTTAGCACAGGCATCCGTGGCCTATGGGACACTGGGGCCTCCCACCACAGCTGAGGCCTGGGTGCCATAAAATAGGAACCTCGTCATATTTTGTTACCACATTAGTTTTCTATTGCTGCCTAGCAAATTGCCATAAATATAGTGACTTAAAACAATACAAATGGTTTATCTCAAACTTCTGTAGGTCCCAAGTCTGGCATGGCTCAACTGGGCTCTCTGCTTAGGGACTCACAAGGCTGAAAACAAGGTGTACCCAGGGGTGTGCTTTTATCTAGAGGAAAGAATCTGCTTCCAAACTCATTCAGGTCATTGGTCAAATATGGATGGAGGTCTGAGTTTCTTTGCTAGCTGTCAACAGGGAGCCAGTCTTCAACTCTTTAAGGACACCTACATTCCTTGGCACAAGGCCCCTCCATCTTCAGACCAGCACAGTGCACCAACTCCCCCCTGTGCTCTGAATCTCTGACTTCTTCCTCTGCTCCTATCTACAAAAAAACTCTCTGCTTTAAAAGGGTTCATCTCATAGGATCAGGCCCACCTCGATAATCTTCCTACTTTAAGGTCAACTGATTTGAGACTCCAATCATATCTGCAAAACCCTTCAAGGAAATACCTAGATTAGTGTTTAATAAGTAACCACAGGCCAGAAATCTTTGGGGTGAGGAATAAGGGTTGGGGGGAGCATTTTTAGAATCCTGTCTACCACAGTTACCATGTGGAAGGGCTCTCATGTCTGCATCTCACGGGTTTAGAGAGCTCCAATACAGCATTATTTGTGCACCTATACTTAAGACTTTTTAGAAAATCAGGTTCTTTGGGATTTAAGTACAAATCCATTGCTCTCCTCAGGATTTAAAACTGAATCCAGTGTGGTTTAGGCTACAAGTCAAATAAAAGTGAAAATTTTTTGATGCTGTTCAGAATCATCCATCCACCTAGACAACTAAGGCTTTGTTTATGGGATCAAACTCCTCTCTTAGGACAGAAGCTTCCTCAAAAATCTCCTTAGTCCATCATAAAAACAAGTCTTTCTGGGAGACGGCCTTACCAGTACATCAGGCATGTCCAGACCTGTGTGAATTCTAGAGTCTACAGCCAGTTCTGCAGCTCCATTTACATACTATTGATATGGAATCTCTGAGCTTTGTGTCAGTCAGAACTTTGAGCACACTGAGCAGCTGCTCTCTGGGGAACAGGGAGAGTATGTTTCTTGTTGAGCAGCTAAATGTATGACTTGTAGTTTGAGACAAGTGGGGATTTATGATTTCCTAGTTTAGATGCTTCCTCAAAGGATAAGCCTCAGAGTGTTTGTTTTTGGAAGAGGTGAGGGCAAACTGACAATTAACCAAACATATTTCCAGAAAAGACAAGTAGAGAAATAGTATTGTTTCTGCAAGAAGGTCCAGAATCAAGTAAAAAATTAGGCCCCACTTTCTAAGTATAGAATAGAGAATAGCAGAATCAAAGCAAGAATAGAGTTAGCATCGTGGGAATGGATGATTGTGCCCTCTCTTCTCACTCCCCACCCCTCCATCCAGTTTGCTCTAAACACACAGAATGCCCACCTGTGAGCCCTGACAGAACTGTAAAGGAGGCCGACAGAACTGTAAGGGGAAGAGTTAAAGGCCACTAACCAATCTTTATTTTCAACTTGTCAGGTAAGATCATCCTTGGCAGAAAGTAGCTCCAGAAAGCAGGACAGGCCATTTCCAAGCAAGTTATGTAATATGTGTCTTGTTATATTTTTATTTTCAAAGTCTAAGATCCACATAATTATGTTCCTTGTCTGTTTGACACAAAAAAAAAATTTAAAAATTAATCTGTTATGTGCCTTGACTTCTGAAAAAAAGGGGGGGGTAGCAAAGTGGTCAGTCAATTTGTTATAAAAGCCTTAGTTGCCTAGGGGGATGGATGATTCTGAACAGCATCAAAAATTTTCACTTTGATTTGACTTGCGGTTAAAACCCCATTGGTCAACTGGTCAATTTCTTTTTAGGGAGTTGTTCTATTAAACCAACCAGCCAACAGTTGAAAAATAAACCAAAAAGTCAATGAGTAATTTAATTTCAGAATTTGATTTTCCTTTTATGAGTCTCAATTATTTATGTGGGAGAGAATGATGCATATAAAGAGAGATGCCTTCCAGGTGTACATTCTACTCACCCCTAAAATTAATGAAAAGCTCTGAGCAAGAACCAGGCTATGTGCTTATGCTCAACCTAGTAAAAATGATAAAATTTCCTATGAGATTTTGTTTCTAACTCCATGTCTCAAGTCAGAAAAAATAAAATAAAATAGATGGATACATAGGGAAGGGGAAAGGCTATTTTCTGACTGTGTATAATTAAGGTAATAAGTGGACTTTCACAACAAGAAAATTCAAATCAAATCTAAATTATTGGCTGACAAGTATATAAATATATATATAAGTATAACGTGTATATATATTTATGTGTGTATATATATATACAAATACAAAAATGTATGCAAGTATTATAATTCAAGCAAAATAATAAATAACCTCAATCACTTAAATCTTGGCTTCTGTTAACCACAAGTAAAGATATAATCAGTGGTATAAAGTGTGATTTCTGGAAACTACAGAGAGATTTGGGATGTGAAGGTGTGGTGGAGGAAGAAACTTTCCTCTGGCCTTCAAGGTTCTTTTGACTAGTCTAATAATTAAATCTACATAAGACAGATTAACCAGAGAAAATAAACAAATTTAATTATATATGTACATATAGGAACCTTACATATAGGAGTGAATCAGAGACTCCACATACCTGAGAAATTCAGGGACAGAAAGTTAAAATGAGGTTTATGTGTCATTCTGCGCTAAGGATGAGGTAAGGCACCTTGGGGCTTCAAACGGGACAAGATGATAAGAAAAGCAGCTGTGCAGTAATTAATAGTTGCCCTACCATATAGACAGGTCAAAAAGGTTATCATCTATGATGATCTTTTATGAGCAAGGCCCTAAATTAAGTTTTTTTACATAGTTAAGTGTGGGCAGTGGGGTACAGAAGTTTCTCTTGAGTCCTAAGGGTCTCAGTTGCCTTTAGCTCAAAATAATTCACATACCCACAGAGGCAAATGTTGGGGTGACTCATTCTGAGCCTCTACAGTGGTAAATGTGGAGATTTGAAGTCAAGTAGACTCAAGTTTGATGCTTAATTCTGCCCCTTTTTGACTGTGTGACCATAAGAAATTTTTGTTCTAAAGTAATGTGACAGAGACTGAGTAGATGTTTCTTAAACCCATTTCTCATTTCTGGGCCAACAGCTAAACTACATTTCCCAGCAGCTATGCATCTTGATGGCCATGTGACCTATCTTTCCAATGGAACATAAGTGAAAGTGATGTGTCTCATTCAGTCCAAGGCAGTTTCTTTTTCCCTTACAATTCATGTACTGCAATCAGTTTCTTTGCATCTAATGTCATGTCACAAGTATTTTTCTAAAGAATGTACTATTCAATGTAATATTAAATCTTTTTAAATTTAAAATTGCCTCCAGTGCTCTTAAAGTTGTATTGTAAAACTAATGAAATAGAAATTGTTAAAATTCCCATTGGGGAAAAAAATGAAAAAGAACAAATCCTAAACCAAATGGGACATAGGGACAGCAGTGTAAACCAGGTCTTTTCTGGGCAAACCAGAACAATTTGTGCAACCTAACTACAAGGCCAGAGAGAGGGAGATATAGATACTGGTTTCCAACAGATGTCAACCTTCCTCAGAACTGGAGCACACCATGTTTCTAGTGGTGAAACATTAGAAGCAAAAAGAAAGAGGCATAAATTATGAGAAAACAAATGATAATCTCACATCAAACCACTGCTGACATTGGATATCTGTTGTCTTTCTATTGCAATACCATCCTTATTTTACATCTTAAGAAGTTAATAAGCCCTGGCCAGGTGGCTCAGTTGGCTAGAGCATTGTCCCGTACACCAAAAGGTTGTGAATTCCATTCCCGGTCAGGGCACATACCTAGGCTGCAGGTTCTGTCTGGTTGGGGCATATGCAGGAAGGCAACCTATTGATGTTTCTTTCTCTCTCTCTTTCTCTCTCTCTCAAATCAATAAACATATCCTTGGGTGAGGAGAAAAGGAAAAAAGAAAAGAAAAGAGGGGAGGGGAGGGGAGGGGAAGGGGAGGAGAAGAGGAGAGGAGAGAAGAGGGGAGGGGAGGGGAGGGGAGGGGAGGGGAGGGGAGGGGAGGGGAGGGGAGGGGAGGGGAGGGGAGGGGAGGGGAGGGGAGGGGAGGGGAGGGGAGGGGAGGGGAGGGAAGAAATGAGTAAATTTTCTATTTCCAGCATTGTGTAGCCAGTTATCTCCAGAGGAAAACAAAGTTGCTAAATAAGATTCCAAATAGACAGGGGGAAAAATACATGTCCGAGAAATACATTTCCTCCCATCCCACAAAATTATGAGAGATGTGTGTTAGAGGAAACAGTGTCCTAACACCAAACTCACTCTTCTTAAATCAAGCTTCCCCAAGAGGAAGCAAAAGACCACATTGAGAACCACTTGCAAGTTGAAGAAAAAAGATATTTAGTGACAATTACTACTTCTTTAACCTTTTGGGGAGGGAAAATTCCAAGTGGAAAGAAGTTCTTCCAGATGAGATTGAAGAGTCCTTTCCTCATGGCACGTTCTCAGCTTTTCCCTGAGGTTAGCAGTCCAAGCTCACAAACGCTCTCCAGGTGATCCTCACCAACACGGCCTCAAATGGTTCCTTAGCTTCACAGAGACCGTCAGAGAGAAAAGGGTAAGTTCTAATTACCCACTGAGGTTATCTTAAAGATTTTCCATTTTCCAGAAGTGCTATTTTCTCAATATGCTCTCATAGCTGAGATTATTTTTATCAAGGACCACAAGAGGGAGTATTCTCACTTCTTTGTCACAGTCCATCTCTGACACTGAATAGATACTAGCTTTATGCTTGTCTAAAAATGGTAAGACATATTATTAAACACTAGGCAAGCTTCCTTTTATTCATCTAAAATCCAAGTGATTGTCTGCTTGTCTTTCATTGATTCAGATTTACTATATCCAGGACATTTTCTTGGCCCCTCATGATAAAGGAGAAAGCAGACAGTATCTCATGCCGGTTCTTTCTCTGGTGTTTATTATCTTGGGATTATGAAGGAGAATTTCTCTCTCAGGTTGGGTTCAGCAAGTGTAAGATAGCAATGGGCAATTCTCCCTAACCATGAAGAAAGCCATCAGTTGTCTAAAAATAATGATATTACTGCTTTGAACTCATCTCTCCTATTCCCTAAAAGGTTAAGAGCAGACCAGTCATCACCACATGCCAGCCTATAACACAAAGAGACAATAACTAATACTTTCTTCAATGACCAATGTGTAGTGAGAATCAAGAAAGTACAGGTCTTATCTAAGAAATGAACACCAACTGCTAAAACAGACGACCCAAAACACACACACATACCCCGCTTATTCTGCTTATTTCTCACTCAAGCCACTGTCTGATAGGAGTTAGATGACTAGCCTGGGCTGCTGTCTTCCAAGGGATGATTCGAGGATTCAAGATCTTTCCATTGTGTGGCTTCCATCATCTTCCCATTGAATTTTCTCCTGGTTGATGAGGAAAGAATGGGGCTATCTTAGGGGTCAGAGCTGGAAGTTGTATACTTTACTTCTGTCCCCCAGTCATTGTCTCAAACTCAGTCATATGTCCAACCAAACTGCAAGGGAATTTGGAGAGTGAGGTTTCCCTATGTCTGGAAAGAAGATAAAGATTTCCTGAGCTTCTAGACCAGGGGTTTTTAACATGGGCTCATGGGCCGCCAAAAGGACTGTTAGCTTGGATGGAAAACGAACTCGATCCTCTCCTCCAACTGAAACATAGCATATCCTTCAATTATAAATGTCGGTGGAGCAGATGCTTGTGATGTCCAAAGCCCCATCCCACTAGTCTGCAGTCCATCCTATTTTAGTTTAGCTGAGGTAAACAAGTCCATGCAGAATGTCAGTGCCTCTCCCCAAATGTGACATCTCTCTGCTTTTCTGCCTCAGAACTTTTTCTGAAGTCTTGGTGTTATGATTATAATTAGCTAGTTAATATTAATAGAAGGAAGAGAGCTAAGGAAGAGTCAGACATTGTTGAGCATGTTCAGCTGGGAAGCATAAGCCTGTTTGTTTCACCAGGAAGCTACAGCTTTACATCCCATGGAATCACAGTGTTGTCCCTCAAAGGGGGTTAACACCCCTCCTTTCCCCCCATCTGGTACTAGACTGTTGGGAGGAGAAGGGGGAGATAGGCAGATGCCCAACAGAAGTCAGGGTGGCACAGGGGAGGTGTTTACCTGTCAGTCTAGCCTGGGAACAATGGATTGGCTAAGGGTTGGACCCCCTCAGAAGGACACGAAACCCTGGAGGGTTAATTGGTTAGTTTGAGGAAGCTCTTGGAAGTTCCCTCTCTTGTTGGCTCTTGTTCTCTCTTGTTTGCTTTTGTTTTCCTGTTTCTGTCTTGCTCAGTGACCCAAACTCACCCATGTGCTCGCCTATTCTCCTCCATAGCCATGTGGGCTTAAGCAGTCACATAGCCCATGACCATCCGGACCCCACATGCAACGGATTGCAGCTGGGAATGCAAGCTAAACTAGCCTGTTGCTGGACTGGTCTGGGCTTTAATATGGAGCAAAAACTATGGATATTGGCCTTTATTCTGGCCCTGCTGAAGACAAGATTGGACTTCTTTTATGGCAAGACACACAGAGATGGGACCTTGGAGGGGAACCTCCTTAATTTTACATCATCAGTAAAGTTTTCCATGAAACCCCATCCTCCCATAGGGGCCTCAGGAAATTCTTTTTCTCTTGGCACCCCAAGAACTCCATTTCCACCAATAACGCTGGAATTCAATCAGTAGAGGCAAAAAGTATTAATAACCAAGAGTACAACCCTCAGACAATGTTGTACCGTTGTTTATATATATATGGATTAGCCTCATATTCTTTAGCAACAGAATTCTAAATATTCTACGAGATTCTTCAGAATGCACAGCTGGAATTAAGTACCAATTGTTCTCAGCAACAGCTGGTAAAATAATATACCATTTGTTGGCTTTTCTCCCTTTCCTGTCTCATTTTCTCCATTCTCTCACTTCTGTTTCCTGGAATTATCTCCAGAATAAATTACCTGTGCTGAGTCATTGTCCCAGGCACTGCTTTCATGAAAGCCTAGTTTAAGAGTTGGAATGGGAAGAGGCTCTAGAAAGCAGCCCCTCAGGATAGAAGTTTGAAATTGAATTACCCAACAGTTAAACGGTAACCATTGCCTGGGGCAGTCTGGGAGGAGGTTAATTCCTAGCAAGCTGTGGCATTATAATGACTAATATTCCCATCTATGGCATATTGAAATGGGGTGCAGGTAAAAGACAAAATGTTAACATATGCGGTATCTCTAGTACTCAAATGGAATTTGGGCAGATGTAATTAAAAGAATGAAAAGCATTGGTGGATGGATTTTGTTAATGCCTTAGAAGCTTGAAGAAAAGCTGCTTTTTATGTACAGTCTCTTCAAGGTGTTAGGCTTTCATTAGCACTACTTGAGATTCCAAAGCAATCCCCAAGGTTTTAGATTTTGTGTTACAGCAGCATCCCCCAAGGGCACTTCCAGATACCAAACACCAAAATCTATTCCATTTCTCCATTGCTAGATAACAAAGGACCCAAAATATAGAGGCTTATAACTACAACATATATTTTACTTAAAAATCAACACTTTGGGAAGGGCTCAGTTGGGACCATCTATCTATGCTCTATTCAGCTTTGGCTGGGGTAGCTTGAAGACTGGCAACTGGAAACATCTGAAGTCTAGCTCACTCAGATGTCTGGTGGTTGATGCTGGAGACCTCCTGGAATCTTGGTATGGATATCAGTTAAAACACCTACATGTGCTTACTCTATGTGGCTGATTTCCAAGGGTGAGTTTTCCAAGAAAGAGAGCCATAAGCTGAATTGCCTTTTTTAGCACAACCTTGGTGGTGACACAGCATCACTTTCAATGCATTGTTTGTTAAATGCAAATCATTAACATAATACTAAACACTATTCAAGGGGAGGGTAATTAAAGTGAACCTTTTGATAAAAAGAGCATTAAAAATTTGTGGACAGTGCTTGCTTCCGCATATACTAAAATTGGAGCAATGCAGAGAAGATTAGCATATAAATTTTTGTGAGATTTCAAAGATTAAGATTATTTCGATAACATTATTTACAAATTTAAAAGATGTGGTTATCACAAGTCTTGAAAGAGAAACTACTGCATAAATAACTAACATGGAATAAATATTTTGCATAAGTAAAATATTTTGGTCATATTTACAACTATAACACTCACACATAGTTTACATAAAACTGACATAATTTCTCCTATTTCCATTCATCTGACTGCCAGATTACATTAATGCAACTATTAATAATAATACTTTGTTAAAAATATAAAACCTTGGGCAAATATAAAACTCAGCAGAATATAAGAGATTTTCCGTGAATCTTTCCACCAGCACAAAGTTTCAAAAACTTCAAGTGTCTAAAAAATTCACTGGCTAGGCTCAATAGCAGAATGCACATGACAGGAAAGAAGACTATTGGACAGTACTAAAAGTCCTAATATTTGTGTAATCAGAGTTCTTGAAGGGGGGAAAAAAATAGGTGGTGCAAAAAAATATGTGAAGAAGTAATGCCTAAAATATCCTGCTTTTGATGAAAGTCATAAATTTATAAATTAAAAAAAGTTCAGTAAACTTCAGGCAAAATAAAAGTAAAAAACTTCATGCCAAGACATATTACAATGAAACTTCTGAAAATTAAAGACAAAGAAAAAAATATTAAAAAGTAGAAAGAAAACAATACATTAACTAGAGGGAAACAAAGATTCAAATGTTTCTCATCTGAAATCCTCGAGGCCAGAAGGGATTGACCCAATAATTTCAAGTGCAAAAATTTCCTTAAGGAATAAAGATAAAATAAATGCTTTCTCGAATGAAGGCAATTGATCGCCAGGAAACTTGCTCTAAAACAATTGTTAAAGGACGTTTTTCCAGACCAAAGGGAATTGATACCAAAGGAAAATTTGTAATATCAGGGTTGAAGGGAAAGCCACACAAATAGTAGATGCTTGGGTCATATAACATCTCCTGGACTCTAAAATACATTTGATAGATGAAAAAAGAAATTATTATATTTTCAGATAATTTTTCATGTACATTGATGTAATACATGGGACAACTAGAGCGTAAATGGGGAGGATAAAAGGACCTATAGGGGGATAAGCTTTCTACAGTCTAACTAAAGTGGTAAATTATTGATTTGAAATAAACTTTGAAAAGTTAAGTATGTATATTATAACTCTTAAGTGCCACATAAACTACTAAAAAAGAGAGTCAAACACAATTAATAAAATCAAATACTAAAAATGTTCACATAATCCAAAGAAAGATTATTAGTAAGAGGGAAAGATTAGTAAAAGGGAAATAGAAAGACAAAAATGGAAGGGGTAAAACAAAATGAATAATAACATGGTAGACTTAAACCCCAAAACATCAAATATTATATTAAATATAAATAGTCAAAACACACAAGTTAGAAGACAGGTTGTCAGAAAGAATTTAAAAAGAACAGATAAGCAGGTTAAAGGTAAAATGATGGGAATATACCATACAAACACTAATCAAAAGAAAGCTAAAGTGATAAACAGGGTTATTACATCATAATAAAAGGGTCAATCTACCAAGGGGGGAAGAAATCCTAAATAAACAGAAAAGCTTCAAAATACATGAAGCAAATTGACAAAATGGAAAGAGAAATAAATTCATAATTATATTTGGCAACCTCAACTTCTCTTAATATTGATAGTACAAACCAACAAAAATCATAAAGTATATAGAACTAAACAACAAAGAAATAACATCAATTCTACAGTCTCTTCCTAAAAATAAAAGAGCAGAAAACACTTCTCAAATCTGTTTATGAAGCCAACATTCCTCTAATACCAAACCCGGACAAAGAGGTATCATGCTACCTGATATCAAATTATACTACAATGCTATCATAATCAAAACAGCGTGGTACTTGCATAAAAACAGACATATTGATCAATAGGACAGAATAGAAAGCCCAGAAATAAACCCATGTCTATATGGGCAATTAATATTTGACAAAAGAAGCAAGAACATACAATAGGATAAAGACTATTCAATAAATGATGCAAGGAAAATTAGACAGATACATGCAAAAGAATGAAACTAGATCACCTTCTTACACCATATAGAAGAATAAAGTAAAAAAAAAAAAGTGTAAGGCTCGAAACCATACAATTCCTAGAAGAAAACATAGGCGGTAAAATCTCTGACATTTCCCTTAACAATATTTTTTTTGATATGTCTCCTTGGGCTAGGGAAATAATAAGAAAAAATAAAAAAAATAGGACTACATCAAACTAAAAAGTTTTTGCAAAGCAAAGGAAACCATCAAGAAAACAAAAAGACAACTTACTAAATGGAAGAAGATATTAGCAAATGATACATCCAATTAGGGGTTAATGTCCAAAATTTATAAAGAACTCATACAACTTAACACCAAAAAAACCAAATGATCCAATTAAAAAATGGATAGAGTACCTGAATAGACACTTCTCCAAAGAGGACATATAGATGACCAACAGACATAAGAAAAGATGTTCAACATCACTAATTACCAGAGAAATGCAAATTAAAACCACAATGACATATCACCTCACACCTGTCAGAATGGCTATCCTCAATAAATCAACAAGTGTTGGCAAGGATGTGGAGAAAAGGAAACCCTTGTACATTGTTGGTGGGAATGCAAATTGCTGCAGCCACTATGGAAGATGAACAGTGCAGAAGGTCCTCAAATATTTAATTATGGAACTGTTTTATGACTCAGCAATTCCACTTCTGGGTATATATCTGAAGAAATCCAAAACACTAATTCGAAAGAATATATTCACCCCTATGTTCACTGCAGCACTATTTACAATAGTCAAGCTATGGAAGCAACCCAAGTGCCCATGAATAGATGAGTGGATAAAAAAGTGGTGGTACATATATACAGTGGAATATTTCTCAGCCATAAAAATGAATGAAATCTTACCATTTGCAAGAGCATGGATGGACCTGGAGAGTATTATGCTAAGTGAAATAAGTCAGTCAGAGAAAGACAAATACCATATGATTTCACTTATGTGGACTCTAAAGAACAGAATAAATGAACAAACAAAATTGAAACAGACTCATAGATACAGAGAACAGACTGATGGTAGCCAGGGTTGGGAGACTAAGTGAAAAAGATAAAGGGATTAAGAAGTACAAAATGGTAGTTACAAAATAGTTATGGGATGTAAAGTACAACATAAGGAAGGAATATAGTCAATAATATTGTAAGAACTATGTGTGGTACCAGGCGAATATTTGAAATATCAGGGGAAACACTTTGTAAAGTATATGATTGTCCAACCACTATGCTGTACATCTGAAACTAATACAAAATAAAATTGAGTGTAAACTGTAATTGAAAAAAAATAATAAATAAATAAATATAAATGAAGAGACATACATGTCCATGGATTAATGATTTAACATAATAAAAGTGTCAATTCTCCCAAAATTCATCTATAGGTTTAATGTAATTTCAATAAAAATCCAACAGGATTTTGTGAAAACAGACAAGCTGATTCTAAAATTTATATGGAAAGGCAAAGGAACAAGAATAGATTAAACAATTTTGAGAGAGTACAATAAAATTAGAGGTAATTTAAGAATTACTATAAACTATACAAATTAAGGCAGTGTGCTATTGGTGAAGAGATATACACAGAGATACACCTCACACATTATACAAAAATTAATTCAAAATCTAATTGTGAAACATAAAACTTTTGAAGAAAACAGGAACAAATTTTTATGACATAAGGTTGATCAAAGAGTTCTTAGGCATGACACCAAAGGAACAATTTATAAAAGAAAAATTGGTAAATTGGACCTCATCAAACTTTAAAACCTTTGTTTTATAAAAGACTGTTAAGAGAATAAAAAGACTGGTCGCAAAATGAGAGAAAATATTTGCAAGTCACATATCTGAATGTACAAAGAATATTTGCATCCAGAATGTACAAAGAATATTCAAAGAACTCTTAACTCACCAATAAGAAATCAACCCAAATGGACAAAATATCAGTACAGACACTGAACCAAAGAAAATATATCATTTTCAAATAAGCATATAAAAATATGCTCAACATTAATATTAAAGCCACAATGAGATACACTTTCACACCTGTCAGAAAGGCTAAAATAAAATAAAAATTGATAATACCAAGTGTTGGTGAGGATGCAGAGATACTGGAACTCTTATACGTTCCTGGAATGCAAAATGGGACAGCCACTCTTGAAACAGCTTGAGTTTCTTATGAAGTCAAACTCATCTTGTCATATGACCTAAAAGTCCCACTCCTAGATATTTACCCTAGAGAACTGAGAACATATGTTCACACAACATATGTTCACACAGTAGCTCTATTCAAAATTGCCAAAAACCAGAACCAACCCAAATGTCCTTCATTGAGTGAAAGGATAAACAAACTGTGATACATCCGTACAATGGAATGCTATTCAGCAATAAAAGGAAGAAACTATTAACACACATGAAGACTTGAATGAATCCCAAATGCATAATGCTGGATAAAGAAGCCAGTTTCACAAGGTTATAGCGTATGATTCCATTTACATAACATTCTAGAACAGAAAAAATCACAGTGATGGAAAATAGATCAGTGGTTGTCCCAGGTGAGGGCTGAGGGGGAGACTGTGACTTCAAAAGGACAGCATGAGGAATGTTGAGGGCTCATGAAACTGTTCTGCATCCCAACTGTGATGGTGGTTACATGAATCTCTCCATATGTTAAAACTCAGAACTCTACACCAAAAATGTGCATTTTACAGCATGTTAATTTAAAAAATTACATGTAAATAATTTTTAACAATCTGAACTCTAAAGAGAAAAATAGTTACTATTTTCAGATCCCTAACTGTGTAGCAGAAACCCGCTAGCTATGGTGTTATTATATTTATTAATTTAGCAATCCTTACATTAAATAACCCTGTTATGTAAGTACCCTTATTCCACAGATGAGGAAATTCAAACGAGAGATTAAATAACTTGCCCATGATCACAAATAATAAGTGACTGAGTCAGGATTTAAGTTCATCTCTCCATTTACGTCCAGACCAATCATCACTTTGAACATGTGAGACAGAAAACCAATTTTGGAAAAAAAATTGTTATTAGAATATTTGCTTCTGATGGTTAAGATGGGTAAAAACTAGTATTTATTACTGGCATCAAAATTGAAAAGTACTTTAGAGGCCTGCCAACTCTCAAGATATTTAAGAACCATAAAACTTCCCTTTATCTACAATGCAAATAGCTAACTAGGAAACTCAAATAACTGAAGATCTTTTTTCAGCTGCAACTAACTTTTATGTGAAAAATACAAATGACAAGTAAACAAGCTGATAACAGGAATTTTGAAGCAATTTCCAAAATATACCACAGGGTCAGCATATTTTCAGCCCAATTTCTTGGACTGTCTACTTTGAAGGAGAGAATATAAATCAATGAGTATTTGATCACCTACTATTTATGCTCATTATGATAACCGTGTTACTTCAAAATCCCAAAGTGCCTTCTAAATCAATACAGCAAGTTTAAAATTTGTCCAAATGTTTTTATGACTGTTTATTTCATCATTTCCCCCTAAAAATTCAAAACTCATTACTGTATAGTAATTAGAGAGACTATTAAATTAACTGTAAAATTCCATTTCCTCAACCATTTCAATGAATAGGAGTTCATTCATAGTATTTAACTATGTTAAAAGAAAAATTAAAATCAAAAGCATAAACAAATGTTCGTCTTTGTTAAACATAGTCCCTGGTTCCTTATCTTGAGCTGTATGATCAAGACACAACGGAGGCTTTTAATTCCTGTTCGTAGTCCGTGTAACCCTCAGGTCAGGGTTCACGTTAAATTATTTTTTAAATAATTTGAACTGCTGTGGGGGGAGTGCATTTGTTTGCCTCTCTTCTTTGCACCCATCATA
This sequence comes from Miniopterus schreibersii, assembly GCF_964146895.1. Taxonomy (NCBI): domain Eukaryota; kingdom Metazoa; phylum Chordata; class Mammalia; order Chiroptera; family Miniopteridae; genus Miniopterus; species Miniopterus schreibersii. Next base: position 59,541,770 of record NC_138106.1, on the reverse strand, counting down.
AATGCTTCTGTTTGGGGATGCTGGGAAATTCTGCCCAATTTAATTAAATTTCTTAAACTTTTTAGTATTATGCCAAGTATTGCATTCTATTTTGCGAATAAAAAATTGTCATGCGTGCATCTTACTCTCAAGTTACTCAAGATCAAATGCGAAAGACAAGTATTTAAACAAAAGGCTGCAAAAACAGACTTATCTCTAGAGTCTAGAGAGACACAAAGAAAGTAAGAAGCAACTTCGCTTGGCTGGGTGAACAAAGGCAACACATACATAAAAACTATCAAATGGAGCTTAGCCCAGCTGTACCTACATTACTTTCCTCTGTCCCCCAGGACCCATTATGCAAGCGTAGGCAACTGTAAGAAAACCCATGAGGGCTTTAAGAAAGTTTTATTAAAATATGTATTAATTTAAAGAGCAGAAAACTTTTTCTGTAAAGAACCAGATAGCATCTATTTTATACTCTACACACTTCTGAGTGAAAGCAGCCACGGACAATTTGTAAATGAGTAAGTGTGGCTATATTCAACCAATATTCACAAAAATAAGCGAAGGCTAGATTGGGTGTGCAAGCCATAGTGTGCCAACTTCTGCATTAAGCCCATCAACACAACCATACGTCTAAGCTTCAGATATAAATTACTTGATCCCTCACTGATGAAACAATAAAGAATTTATGCCTATGAAAAATCTGACCTGTTGCAAGGGCCTTCTCCTAACACAAACAAAGCCTCAACTCAGAACTTTGTTGCTGGCCTAACAGAGTGTTCCTTACTACCTAAAGGTATGGGCATATTAGGAAGCTCTGAGGTTAAAGAAGAGCTTCATTAATCCTATTCTTCTTCTTACTCTCAGAATTCTCTTTCGAACAAAGGGTTTGAGACTTTGAACCTATGGAAATGTGTGTGAACTGTGTGTGGGAGTGTTTCTGTGTTGCAGTGTGGCTAATAAGGTCTTTATCCCTTAGCAACTAACACCTTTACAGCACGGCCCTGCAGAGGGTTTGTCAGCAAGTCTGAACTGAGCCAGTTCCTCTCCAGGGGTAATGCTTTGAGTTTGACCCTTTAGTTTTGCGGGAGACAAGAGCTACCTGTTGACACATAATGTCAAACTTCTTTCATCACAGTGCCTAAAGAATACTAAGAATCAGAACTGAGGCTGTCCTAACTAGGTGATAACAAATGGATGTGGTGTCAGAGAAGTGTGAACGCATGACCAGATTACCCTAATCTGTGACTAAATCTGGAATGTTACTTTCGAGAAATGTCAATCTGGCATCATCTAGAGGCACTAAAATTCAGGTGAGTCAGCAGGCCAGCAAGAAGTAATAAGCTTTTCTCCAACTGCTGTTTTTAAAAACATAGTAATTACCATTGAATACCAGTTCATCTTGCTTTAAAAAATATTCTGATGCTTTAGCAAAGGTAACGCTTTTATTTCATTATGAGCTGCCCACATGTACTTTTTAGGATGTGATTCATCTGAATGGTTTTTCAGTTAAAGAACATTTTATTCTAGAATGAAAAAAAAGATACTGAATGTCCCACAGTAGTGTGGGGTTAGCATAAACATGGGATGACAGGCAGTTAAATCTAAAACCAGAATCGTGACATAACCTTGATTATATCAAAGTACATGAGAGCTGCTATAGGATTTCTTATGTACAGTATTTTGCCTTTCATGGCCATAATTTTAGGGACCATCTGATGATGAGTCACAGTCCTGTTTACGATGCTAACATTTTTTTCTCCCTTGTAACTATGATGGGAGTCTGAAGAGATTTCCAGCTCATTCTAATTGTCCTCCCTGAAGCTGCTACTTAATGTCTGCGGCTGATTCTCTTTGCAGAAAGAATTGTGGCTAGCTCTGGGTTTCAGAATCTTAAGGATATCGCCTAACCAGAGAGCAGGGACCTGAAAGCCCTTAATTAAGTTTCTAATCACAAGCAAGATGGTCTTGCATTAAGGGCCCTTTGAGAGTAGCAGCAATCATGTCCTCCTGTCTTCCTCACCATATCAAATAGGATTCTTATTTTAGCAGCAAAGGCAATTCTTTCCCTGTAGAGAGTGAAGAGAAACACTCAACCGTCAGTTTGAAGAACAGACACAGTGGAACAAGACACATTTCCTCTTCTCTCCTACATGGCTCTGGAGCTGATTTTATTCTACATAACAAACAATTGCATAGTCAATACTATTTCACAATGTTAGGTCGTTTAATCCTCATAGTGTGCTTATGACATAGTTACTATTCTTACCTCCAGTTCACAAAGGAGAAAATGAGACTGCGTGGAAAACAGGGACTTGCTCAAGGCCAGCAGGTCATAAGCCCAGGCTCAAGTGCAAAATTCCTCAGCATCACCACTCAGGAGCAGTTGGCTACTTTCTTCCCTTCTTGGAGGCCTCTAGCCTCCAATGGGGCAGGAGGGATGCTTCTGATGAGTAATGCAGCAAACAAACAGCGCTAGGGTGGCCACATTTTAGACATACTTAAAACACCCCATGAACTTTTACTTTGAATTCCTTCTACCAGTGTAGAATTTATGCTTAAAAGAGAAAACAATTCTGCATGTCTAAGATTTTCACGGCTGGTTTGCTAGGAATGGCCCCCTCATACCCTCTGTTGTATTGTTGGCCTGTTCAGTTTAGCATTTGCTCTGGGTTTTTCATTTTTAAGCTAGTATTATTAATAATAGTTGCATTAAAAATGCTAAGATGCATCTGGTGGACTTCCACTTTTCCAGTTTCAGCTCAGACTCAGCTAGGAGCAATTGAGATTTTGTGCAGTGAGCAGAGTTCCCATTTTAGCACATGGTTAATCTGAGAGATGCCCAGACCTTTCTAAGAACCAAGTAACTAACATCTCCCAAGGGCATCAGGCAGGACGCTCAGTAATAAAAGGAAATACGCATGAATGCCACCTTGGTGCCTGCTGCCCTGCGGGCTTAGTGGTGGCCCAACAAGTAGGATGCAGCTGTGAGTCTGCCAGTCAGTGGAGTCTATAGAAAATAGGGAATTATAGGGCTAATATATGTAAAATATGCAGGGAAAATAAAGGCAAGGATGTTCTAACCTGTAAGTTACTGATTAAAGTATTCGAATAAGTACAAAAAAGTTTTTTTAAAAGTACTCAATAAACCCAATTGCCCATCAGTAGATGAGTGGCTAAAAAGGCTGTGGTACATTTACACAATAGAATACTACACAGCTTTAAAAAGAAGGAAATCTTAGCCATTGTGACAGCATGGATGGGCCCGAAGATTATTATGCTAAGTGAAATAAGCCAGGCAGAGAAAGACAAATACCATATTATCTCACTTATGTGTGGAATCTAATGAGCAAAATAAACTGAGGAACAAAATAGAAACAGAGGCATGGATACATGGAACATTTTGACAGTTGTCAGAGGGGAGGAGAGAATGGGGAACTGGATGAAAGAAGGTGAAGGGATTAGCCAAAGAACACATATGCATAACCCATGAACACAGACAACAGTGAGGTGATGGCCAGAGGAAAGGGGAGCTTGGGCTGGGGAGAAGGGGGCAAAGAGAGGGAAACGGGGACATCTGTAATAGCATCAACAATAAAAATAAAGAAAAAAAGTAAGTTCAATAAGATTTTAAAAACTCTACTGATATAATTTTTCCATACAGATAATCTATAGAAGTACTTTTGATACTTTGCTTTAATACACATAGAGAGTGAGACAAAAGTAAGTTTACAGTGGTTTGTATGAAAAAGAACACAATAATTAATAAATAATAATACAAGAATAAACCATGTTTCAAGTACTCACAACTGTAAACACACCTTTGCCCACCTTGTATATTTTATTCATTAATAATTTTATTTTTAAATGATTTTTAAATAGAATATTTATAAGTTCACCAATAAAGGAAAACCAATATTAATCAATAAATAATTTTTTCAAGAATTATGTAACTATAATTATTAGCACCCCATTTTACTCTCAAAATTTTACATCACCCATTTGAGAAGGAAATTCATTGCACTGTGAGGCAGTCCCTCCCAAGCTACAATTACTAGAAAGTTCTTCCTCATAGTTATTCAATATCTGCTTCCTGGCAAATTTTCCTTAGTTTACTTCTGACTTCTGTACCTATACAAATTATAGTCGAGGACCTCCTCTCTAGGGGAAACGGTTAAGAACATTATCTTCTGGTTCCTTTTCCTGTTTACCCAAGCAAATTCTGCAATGTTTACAATCCCAGTATATCTACTTTTTCCTGCCTTTTTCTTATAAGAGTTTTTGGAATGTTCATTCTAGTCACTTAATAAATAAACATTTGCTTCTAAGCAAAACAGATAGCAAGAGGTATTTCTTTGTAAAAATTACTTTTCTTTTTCTTTATGTTGTTATCGTCATTCGCAATTCTTCTCTCTGGGAGTTATTTCTTACAGAGACAGTGAAAGACTTAAGCTACAAAAAGAAGAAAAAATAATAACAAGAAATATTCCTTCAGGAAACAGAAATAATGGCAAGATACAGAGATGCAAATTTCAATATGCCAGATATAGAAGTTGGCATTGAGTTTTTTAAAAGGCATGGGCTTTAGTTTAGATCCACTTCACAGGGTTTGTGAGGATTATACAAAATAATATGAGAAAAATAGATTAGATTGAAAGAACCATGTAAGCATTAGCTATTATTATAATAATATATCTTTTAAAATCTTGTCTTATGTACCACCACCTTCCGACCAAGAAATAAAAGGTTAAAAAAAATAAGAACCCTTTTTTATTATTTCCAATAAGAACTATTAAAAATATATGAGGAAATAGAATTTTAAATTTTTAAAGAAATCACATTGTAAACTCAATGACAATAAATTTGAAAACCCAGGTTAAGAATATTGTACACAAGAAAAACAAAAATTACCAAACTGATTCAAGAGGAGGTAGAAAACCTGACTAGATCCTCAGACCCACGCAGGCAGAAGGTAGGAGTCATGGCTGTACTGCTCACCACAGTAATCGCCTCTCCCAGGTCCCATATTTGGGGAGGCACTAAATAAACTGGTAAGGAAAAAAATGAAAAGATTTTTCATTTCGACAACAGGTCTAGATGATTTTGGAGAAAGTCTCCATCAAACATTTCTCAAACAAGAAATTCCTATTTGCTCTTTAACTAATTCCTTGCCTAGTGAAACTTGAAATAGCATCTAAAAATACAGAGGCCAAAATCCTAAATACAGTGTCATAAAATTATTTCAGAAATGTGATAAATATAAAAGCAAATATGTTTCATATCCTAAATAAGAGAGCAGTTCCATATTAAGACATTTATTAAAGTGGAAAATCACATGATCATATCAAGAGATGCAAAAGATACTTGATAAAATTCAACCATATTCCTGATAAAAATCTCTTAGAAAATGGAAATTTAAAAAATTTCCATAATGTGATTTTTTTTTAAAAGTATTTAGCATAAACTAATTGTAAACATAATTTTAAAGACTGGAACACACACTGTCCTAAAAACGAACAATAAGGATGCTCTCTTGTTATTTAAAATGACTATCGTTTTGCCTAGACTAAAAATGCCCTGAAGGTTGAGACAATAATTAATTCATACTTATAACACAAGTTTATCATCATTTTTAAAGTATTTCATAAATGATACTCTTATGCCCCAGAATCTTTTAGTGAAAGGAAACCTTCTCGCAAAGGGGGAGACGGTTAGCCTTTTACAATAATGATTTTATAGTTATTTGTCTGAAACCAGCTACTTTTGTTTCTTTTTTCCTTTCCCTCTCTTTTTCCCTACTCCTGAGGAAGTTAGGAGATAAACTGATCATTAAAAAATTGTTTTGTACTAATTTATACACTCTGGAAGTATCTACTCCAGAGAGTCAAGAATTTCAAAAAGAAAAGAGAAAATGTTAACTGCTTCTTCTGTATGTTTTCCCCAATTAAAACAGTAATTTAGAAGAAATGGTTTAACTGTGAATTTGGCTAATCACATTGGATTCTACATAAGAAAAGCTAGACACTCAGAGTTTTTGGAATTAATTCAAGAGTCTTAAAATATGCTTGATAAATAGATGAGCCTTTGGACAAATTAGAATAATTTAACTTTAACTTAAAAACAATTCCATGACTTCTCCCTGGTTTTATCACCATGTAAAAATAATGTTTGCACAATATTTTAATTAGTATAAGATTTGAGTTTAATTTGTAATGATTTCTACTTTTAAAATTTCCTTCATTAGTGTCGTGAATATTGGAAGGTATAATTTTTCCCCAGAAATTATTTAAATTGGAAAAAACACAAAAATATTTTTAATAAGTGAACTTGAATTGAGAGACTTTTAAGAGTTTTATCTTGTTAAGTTTTTAATGCTAGGAATACAGGATGTTCTCAGTTAAATTGTTTTTCCAGACCTTTAGTCACTTTAAGATTTTAGACTAATATCAAATTGTTATTTAAAAAAATAATGTGTAGGTACCTGGATAATTTCTTAGTAAGAAAAATATAACACTTTGGTCTTTAAACATAGTTTTAAATTTCCCTTTTTATTTATTCTTATATAGCGAATGACTATAGATTAAGGACATGTGCAAATATCTTTAAATGATGTTAAATACATTGAGTTTGCCATCTTAAGATTTATTTAAGTAAAATAAAATACATGCTTAGAAAAAAATTAGCTATTCTGATCTTGGTTTCCTATCTTCTAGTTTTCTTGTGTTTGGAAAAATTAAGTTGGTTAATTTTGTTAAAAGTAGTAATTAATAAAATTGACTAAGAAGAAATCATGATATGTATACAAGACAATAAACAAAGTTTGTTTTGTTTAAAGTATTTTATTGATTTATATACACATATAAATTTTGTATATGTAAATATATAAATAAATATAAAAGAATATATTTAATATACTTTAATTTCTACTTGTCTTTTTAATTTACACATTAAAATTCACTTTCTTGTGCACATTTCTGAAATTTAACATATGCACAGATTCTTGTAAGCTCCACACAAACAGGATATAGAACAGTTTCAAAACCCTCCCAAAGTTCCCTCCTACTGCCCAGAAGGTAGTCACTGTCCCTCTACCTAAGCCCGGTAACCATTGCTCCTCTGTCCCTATAGTTTTGCCTTTTTCAAAATGTCATAAAAATTTAACCTTTTGAGATTGACTTCTTTAGCTTAGTATAAAGCATTGGAGACACAACCACGTTTTTTTGTGCATTGGTAGTTCATTACCTTTCAGACCTAGGAAGTATTCCATGGCTTGTTTATTCATTCCCCCATTGAAGAACATTGCTTCTTGTCTTGGGCAATTATGAATAATGCTATTATAAACATTCACGTCCAGACTTGTGTGTGAACATAAATTTTTATTTCTCTAAAATAAGTACCTAGGAGCCAAATGTGATAAGTGTTTATAACAAACTGCCCAGAGACTAAATCCTACAGACAACGATGAATTTATGGACTGTGGAGCTTTTCTATACAGAAGAATCTCATTCCCTAGAATTTCCAATCTTTTTTAGTATATCTTCATGATATGGTAGATTAAAGTTTCTTGTTGTAGTATAACATACATATAAAAAAGTGCACAAATCATAAAAATCATAAAATTATATAATTTAGCTAATATCCTTATATCTGGTTGTGTGGCCTTTGCAAGCAGATCAGAAATGGTATCAGTTCTGGTTTAATTTGATCATGTTTGGTTAATGCCTTAGAAGTTATTACAAGCTTAGCCCTGGTCCAACAGTCCAATTGGTTGGAGCATCATCTTGTATACTGAAAGGTTGCGGGTTTGATTTCTGGTCAGGGAACATACCTACGTTGGGGGTTCAATCTCCGCTGAGGCCAGGGCATGTGTGGGAGGCAACCAACCGATGTTTCTCTCTCACATTGATGTTTCTCTTTCTCGCTCTCTCCCTTCCTCTCTCTAAATATCAATAAAAACATCATTGGGCGAAGATTTTTTTAAAAAGTTATTACAAGTTCATGGCATAACTGTTCTCTTAGTAATTGCCCATGCTGCAACTCTCATGTGCTTTTCAGAGTCTTAAATTCTGCTGTGCAGTCACTGTTCCATCAAATGATCTAAACATGATCCTCCAACAAAATGAACAAGAAAATCTGTCACTAATAGAGATTAGAATGGCTACCCTCAGAAACTTTACACATGACCACAACACAAAAAATGAGTGATAGAGATCTTGGTCAATCTTGTCCCTAGATGATAATGGCCTATCCTGCAGCCTCAGCAGAGAAAAACCAAAAAGAATCCTGTCAACTGAAAGCGGCATAATTCCCTGTCTTTATGTTAAACCCAGGCACACTTTCCCAGCCCTATGTTAAACCATATTGCTGCAGAGCAAAAATACTACTTGCTTGCTCCAGGGATCACTTGCTCTCAAGAAGATAAGCCTGAAAAACCAATTTAACAGCTTACTTACCAAAACTAGCAATTTATTTATCAAGACTCTCTTCAAGATCCTCATTTGCTATTCCCACCAATCAAGTTACTGTATCATAAACTCTTCTCAATCCTGACAAAGTTACCCACCTTGCAGGACACAGCTCAAAATCTCCTAAGTTAGTTGACTCTAAAACCCTATGAGTGCTCTTCCATAATTTCCCCACTTTGAGAACCTATTGATTTTTTTTTCAAGCTGGTGGTCTCCCTCACGGCTGTAAGCTTAATACACTTAGTCTTGGTTGATCAGTGGGCTTCTCTGGTGGTCTACTGGGGTGTAGAGAGTTGACACTACTAAATTTTTTATCAAAATGGGCCTTTGGCCTCAGAATATTTTACCTGACTGGTTTGTGATAAGTTAAATATTCCTGAAGATCCCTCCTAAGTTTACAGAAAACTTTCATCCCCTCCTTCGGTGGTCCTTACACCAGGGCTCACCCCCTAGCTATGAACACTACAGTGGAATGCAGATAATCTTGGGGATGGCAGAAGAATGAGAAGATTACTCATTGCCCTACTCCTCTGCCGAACCTATGAAGTTCTACTTTATTGAATCACCTTTATATGCAAACGTGTAGGGGTATTTCCTGGCTATATGACAAAGAGAGACCCAGCCACCACCTTCATGCTTATATCTGCAGCAAGCTTCATTTTCTGGGAGTCAGAAAACTCTGTGTTCCTCCACCAATGTCACAGTCTCAGATTCTCAGCCCAGACACTTGATGGGGTCCTTCTCTCCTCAGATTCATCCCCATCTTTGTTAAAGCAAGTGACCCCTGGTCCTAAATTTTCCTGCCTTTTGGTTTCTTGTCTTCCCCATCAACTTTCCATGACAGTATGGGAGAACATAAAATGTTCCTTTCTTATGTATTTGCAACTCTCCTGAAGCCCAAATTGCCCATACCTATTCAACTGAGTCAAAATTTATCTCCAGAAAGTTTATAATAAAGGACATTTGCACATAATAATGCTCCCCTCCTTCTAAGACTGCTTCACAGCCTTAGGTTAGGGCCTGAGTCTTTGGAGCTGCTGAGCTACTTAGGGCCAATTAACTATTAACATTATCAACTGCAATAAAGCACTTCTGTGTCTTAAAAATACTATGAACTGAACTCATTTTAATTTATTTTATCTAGAAGAGACCTTTCAGTGTCCAGCTCCTTTCTCCTAGGCATGGAAGAGTAGTAGGAGGAAGACAAGGAGAAGGAGGGAAGGGAGAAAGAGATAGGAGGTCTCTGCTCTCTTTGAGGGAGGATTCCTGTTCAGCCCAGGTTGCTATGCAAGTCAAGATCTATTATTACTGATGATCTGCTACTCCTAAACAGTCACATATTCAACTTTTAACCAGCAAAAAGTGCCCTTCTTTTGTCGGGAGAAGCAACTCAGAATAATTTGCTAGGCCCTTCTCTTAGGGAAACAGTTTTCACTGAGAAGTGACTGGCATATAAGCAGCTCAATGCATACTAATAAACTTATGCTATTTCCTCATAATATTTAGTACAATTTCAATTATAAATTTATCTGGGAGATTACTCAATGCATCTTTACCCACTAGGATATATTTTCCCCAATGTCAGGAACCGTGTTTGTACATAGAATATGCTTCCTTGTCATATAATCATTACTGATGGTGTATAATTGGTATCACATAGTAGGCTCTCGTTAGGACATAGAAAACCTTCATTAAAACCTTAAATGTGTGAATAAAAAAACCTGCTCAAGTAGGAAGGAAACCAGTCATTGCAGGCAATGCTTCCTAAATTATGCCTGTTTTCACAAGTATGCCATGCAATGAGAAAAATAAGTAGAATGGAGTAAATTTTCATAATGTTACATAGTTTACACTATATTTTATTCTACTCTTTTGTTTTTCAAAAGCCCTCCACTGCCTTTTATGAAATGGTGGTATTAATATATGACAGTTTTCTGTGTTTGTGATTTTTAAATTGATATTTCTTGGAAAATTAAAATTGGAAACACTATCTCACTCAACTTCATTTTATTTTAATAATTTTTTTCTCTGTGAACTCTGAAAGTCTGGGAACTACTCACCTAAGCATGTCAAAGTATAATTTTTCAAAAAATTAAAATCATGATTCTCATACAAATACATAGTGTACAGATGTCAAAGATTTTTTTGAACTCATTAATGAGTGAATCAGCAGGATGATAAACCTGTTTCAAAGGAGAATGTGAGAGATTGAAAGAGAGCTATCAAAAGAAAGAAAGTTGAAGTAAGATTGCTAATTTATATACAGGACAATGAACCTGTAATTTTTAGGGGTTATCTTTTCTAGAGGACAAAAACCATTTGAATCTCTACTAGAAAAAAAGTAATTTGCACCTTGTCAAGTTAACATGCAACTTTATGGAATTTGGACCTTGATCAATAATAAATAAGTCAAAATTCCCTTCCCTTAGAGTGGCAGAAGACTCAGACCAGCTTTTTAGACAGTCTCTAGTATGAGTTTGGAAGGTCACACAGTGATTTTTCTGCCTTATTTCTAAGTTTTAGATAATTTATTAAGAGGAATTTGCCTCTGATATTTGGATGGAGATTACGTATATATAAAATGTGGATCCACAGATATATAGACATAAAACTGAAAGGAGATAAACCCCAAAATGAATAGTTATTATCACTTGGAAATAGTATTATGCGTGTATTAGTTCGAGAGGGCTGCCATAACAAAGTATTAACGAATGGAATGGCTTAAACAACACAATGTACTGTCTCACATTTTGGAGGCTAGAACTCCGTGATCAAGGTGTCAGCAGGGCCATGTTCCCTCTGAAGGCTCCAGGGAAGAACCATTCCTTGCTTCTTCCTAGTTTGTGTGGTTGGCAGTAGTCTTTGGCATTCCTTGGCATGTCGCTTTGTAGTAGGCAGTTAGACAGACATGAACAGAGTAGGAAAGATAGGCTAGGCACTGAAGATCACCAAGGCAGAAAATCATGGGTGCCTAGCAACGGACAATTGTAGGGTTGGACCTTGCCCCCAGGGTGATCTTTCTTCCCCTGTCACATCCTTAGTCATACTATTTAGACCCCCTGACCTTTCATATTGCTAGTCATGTGGTAAACTCCACTGGAGGAAGAACAATAGGGCTGAAAAATAGCCTCATACAAGCCCTTTCAGACCACTCACTTAAGCATCAAGCCCTAGAGATAATATCTAGGCCTCAGCTGTGTTTCAGCTCTAGGCCCAGAAATGCAGCAAGGACAGGCAGGGTGATGCTTCTGTCCTGTCTGACATCAGGAACAGCTGTGATGACTAATGATCCCCTGCCCTGGTGTCAACAATTCAGTGAAGGCCACAACCCTGAAAGGACACAACTAGAAAACTGATGAATATTCTATTGAGATTTTCCCCTGGGACCTCCCCTAAAATCCTTACCCTTAAAAGCCCTTAGGACTGAGGATCCAGAGCGCTCTCTCTCTTTCTCTCCCTCGGGAGCCTTTCCCCACCCCCTCCCTTCCCCAGCGTGCTCTCTCTGGAGCATGCCCCAGTCTTTCCCCTCTCCTTTCCAGGCACATATATCCTTGCTTTGTTTCTCCTAAATTCCAAGGGCCCTATTTTTGCCTCTAACTTGTTTCCTGAGCCCACACAGCCCAACTGGCTAATTTCTTCCCTCACTCACTCCTTCTACCTCCGTGACTTTCTAAATAAACTTTTGCTTGTCTTTGAGTCTTGATCCTGAATTCTTTCTTAGCCATAACTCAAGTACTGAGGTTGCTGAACTGAGGTACGGTAACATTCTGGAGCTGTTTTGCTGCCATCAGCTTTATCACTGCAATCTCTACCTTAGTCTTCACAAGGCTGCCTTTAATTATCACTTTCACTTTTTTAAAAGTCACTTCTCAGTGGTTATTTTAGGGCTTATCATACATATCTTAATTTCTGATAAGTTAATATATTATCTAATTAGTATCATTAGATTTGCAGCAATTTAATCGCTATTATTGTTATGCATATTACATATGTGTTTTTAATTCAACATTACATCATTATAATTATTAATTTATATAATTTTATGTCTATTAAAGAAGCTGAGAAAAGATAGGCAAGCATATATTTATAGAATTTGTTATAGTAACCTTCTTATTTACCATTTCTGGCTCTCTTCACTTGTTCCTGTGGATTTGAGTTGCCATCTGGTGTCTCGCTTTTACTCCAATACAGCCTTGCTCCCACTTATCTTCTTTATGCTATATTTTTATTGGCAAAATATATTGCATTTCTATGTGTTATAGGTTCAACAATACAATTATGTACATACCTTCCTTTACAATTGCTTTTAAATCAATTAAGAGAACATAGGAGAAGAAATATGTATTTGTACTGTCTTCTAATTGCATAATTACCTTTACCAATGCTCTTTGTTTTTTTCATGTGGGTTCAGATTATTATCTTGGGTCACAGGGAGTTTCTGATGCCTGCTTTTTCTTCCTTTGCATGGACCACTCTTTACTGTTCTTTGACTGTCTCATAATTTTTTTCTTGGAACTGGATGTTTTAAGTAATATGTTGTAGCAACACTGACGCTGATTGCCCTCCCCCTCTCTGGAGCTTGTTTTGTTGTTGTTGCTGTTTGCTTCTTTATTTGTTCAATAACTTGGATAGAGAACACTAGTGAATTCTATTTCCCCTTCAGTATGAAACCTCTGATATTGCTCCTTGGAGAGAACAGCTTTGGGCATGCACACAGTCACCCTGAGATGATAACCATCTTAGTAGAGCTTCTTTATTTTCTTTTTATTGAATTTATTGGGGTACAGTTTTCAAGTGTACAATTCAATAGAATGTCATCTGCACACCACATCATGCACCCATTGCCCCAAGCAAAGTCTCTTTCTGTCCTCATTTGCTTCCCCCCTGCCCACCTCTGCCTACCCCCCACTCCCATTTCCCTTTGCCTATCACCAAACTGATGTCTGTGCCTACGTGTTTTATATATATGTCATTTTTCTTAATCCCTTCACTGCTCTTTCTCTGATCTCTCTGTTAAGCTGCCTGCTTCCTTTGGCATCACACCAAGTTTATAGATTCCATTATTGCTGACTGATTGCTCTATTACTGACTGATTGGGTTATTGTTTTGATAATGCCCCAGGGCATAAATTGTTCTACAATCTGATATAATTGAATTTGGGCCCCTTTTCAGGAACACTTTCTGAGTACAGTTTTTTGAGGTTTGTTCTGGCCCCATCTCTTTTGCTGAATCTCTCTGGTAAACTAGCTGACCTCTGGTTAGGCTGTACCAATAGCCTCTTAATTGTTACCACCAAAATCTTCATAGTTTTCCAGAGCACTCTTCAACTTGAACTTCCCCACACTGTGTTTCAGATAGAATCATTTCCTTTGGAAAAAGCTTTGTAGATGTCTGTTCTTATGGATTGCTTCTCTGCTTGGGGGAAAAATCTCTGAGCCAATGCTCTGGGCCCTGGGCAGGAGTGCTAGCCTCTGGTCTTCTCAGTTTGCCTCTCTTGGAATGGAACTTGTACCTGAGTAGTGGGCTGGAATGAAAGTGACCTAGGCCCCAGGATTTTCAGCCTGCCATGCCTTGGTAGTGCCTCCTCCCTGTGAGTGGAAACTAGATGAAAAAAAGTGCACTCCTGACCTCTCAGCCATATTCACCAGGAATTTAGTCTCTGCAACTCAAAGTAAGGGTATGAGAAATTCTGGAAGACTGTTCCTGCATGTGAGATACTGACCCCTTGACTGGGAGTTTAGGAAAGAGGGACTCCCATCTTCTTGGCTATACTCACATGGCATGGGGTTTCAATCAAAGTGTGCTGGTGGGTGAGAGTGAAAGAATGGGTTGTGAATCAATGCCACAGAGCCTTGCTATTCCTAAGGGTTTTAGAAGATTTTCTAAATAAATGTTTCTTCATTTGTTGCATGCCTCCAGCACAAGTTCAGAGACCTGAATTATTTAAAAATAATAATTTTTACCAGTTTACGCTTGTTCTGCTGGGGAACAGATCCTTAGAACTCTTCATTGCTGCCATTCCTGATATTTGCTCTTCATAATTAGTTGTTCATTTGTTTTCAATTATAAACCTGAACTCACACATGGTAGTCATTAATATGGGGAAAAGTAAATGTTTTACTAATGTTGAGTTTTTGTGACATTTTGCATTAGAAATATTTAAAGAGTGGACAAGCTGACATTTCAGACTTACTTTTTTTTCTCACTTTATATGGGAGAGTGCCAATATTTAATAGAATATTATTAGAAAAAAATGTTTCAAAAGATTCTATATGTTCATAGTATCATAAAAATGTTTAAAAATCTATGTGTAAAATCAAAAGCAGGCATCTGTTGGAAGGCAGTAGAAAGTGAATATTAATAAAATCTAGGTGCAAAACCAAATTTGCCTTTGTGAGTCAGTCCAACCACAGGAGCTGATCCAATTATAATCTCTCTCTTAATATTCTATAATATTACAGCCAAGTCAGTTTATGAAGAATCCACATCAGAGTAGAAGATCCATGCCATTAGTCAATTCATTTAATGCATTAGAAGTGGTTTCAGCCTGGCTGGCATGGCTCAGTGGTTGAGCATCGACTTATGATTCAGGAGGTCACGGTTCAATTCCCAGTCAGGGCACATGCGCAGGTTGCGGGCTCAATCCCCAGTGGGGGCACACAGGGGGCAGCCAATCAATGACTCTTTCATTATTGATGTATCTATCTCTCTCTCCCTTTCCCTTCCTTTCTCTGAAATCAATAAAAACATTTTTTTAAAAAAAGAAGTGGTTTCATTTCAGAAATGAAAAAAAATGTCATGTTAGAGATTTGTACTTGAATGTAAGAGGAGAGAACTACTTTAGGATGCTTTCCTATTTATGTTTTCATTTATTTGTATACCCTGTGATGTGCCAAGTGATTGTCAGTTTACAAAATGTGACACCTATAAATATGCTTTAGTTACTCATTTAGTTCTCTCATTTAGCCAACAAATACTTATTGAGTAAATACTAAGCCAGGCTGTTCTAATTTCTGAGGATATGGCAATATAGAAGACAGACAAGGTCCCTTTTCTATTGAGTTTATACTCTAATTATTATCTTAAAATAAATATATAAATGTGGGAATTTATATGTATTGTACTGTATGCTAAAGTACACTGTTTAGATGCTCATATTAGAACCAACGCACTGAAGTGTTAGCTGTGGATATCTCATAGCCACATCTCTCCTCTGAAATTGCTCTCTATCAAAGGGACCCATCTTATCCAAAGGTACACTCACTGCCCTAGGGAAGCCTCTATCCAATGTCTGGTTAATACAAAGTACAAGACCTGTTCCCTTGCATCAATTTGTGGATAACTCTGAAGAGCTGTCTCACTTCCAGTGACACACAAATGATTGTCTGAGACTTACGTTATAATTTCATCACAGTAGAATTTCCGTCTCTATCTAGTTCTGCACCCTATATGTCCTTATAGGTGTTGTTCCTGAGGGAAATCACCAATAAATATCCTACAAACAAACTTCATCTCAGATCTGTTTCCAAGAAACTCAATCTGAGATGGTGGGCACCAGAAGTGGTCCTAGGAAGGAGACTCTAAGTGCACTCTTTGATCTGGATCACCTGCCCAAAGGTGGAAAAAAGTTAAGGTCAGTCTAATAGAGTAATTATAAGGGTAGGGAAACTTCAGAGAATGTTGAACTCTAACCCTAGCAGCATTGCTAAGCCAGAGAAAATGCTTTAGTTAGAAAGCGGGACCCTAAGACTAAGGATGAGGACCTCTGGGTCCATACAGTTGAGAACCTTGAAACCCAAATCTAACTAAGCCCTATGGGCCAGTAAGGGTTTCACCTCTTACTGTTAAAAGCTACCCTGCCTCCTTGCTTACAGATGATGTAGAGATCTATTCTTGAAAGACAACACATTACCTCTCAGGACCTATCCCTACCTACAAAACCCTGGCCAAAAAAACCTACTTAGGGTAAAATCTCAACATAACTCTTACTTGAGGAATTGTTGAGCCTGCTAAGAGTGCAGGGCAACCCAATATGAACTGGTAGGAGCCAGGACTCCAGTGCAAGACGACAATGGCAAATGTTTAGTCGGCAATGGCAAATGTTTAGTGTTTACGGAGAAGGAAAAGACGAGCAGGGGTGGGAAGGTACCTACAGGATTGGGCACACGAAGCCCACAAGGCCAGAACAGGAAGGAGGTGGTAGAATGAGTCCCTTTGGTGGGAGCGGGTGGAGATGGAACAGACCAAGAGCTCAGTGTTTCTGAAAAATTTAATATGAATTACTGAATGACCTAGCAAATACAATCAATTCTCGTTATTTGTGGTAGTCGTGTTCTATAAAGTCTCTGTGAACACTGAATTAGCAAATACTGAACCATTGTTCCTAGGGGTTAAGTTCCTAACTGATCAATATATAACCTGGTTTCATATATTTTTTGTTTGAAGACACCTTCTTCAACATATATTGTTGATTCATTACCATTGAACTCATGGCTAATAGCACTAACTCACACCTGAGCAATGTTTCTGTAACACACGTATCTTCTCCCTAAGGCACATGCCAGCCTCTTGTGCTCAGGAATACTGTTATACTTGTGAGCCATACTGAATAGGAAAATCACCAACAAAACTTACAAAAATGTCAAAAACATAAGAGATAAAAGAAGGCAGAGCACCACCTTGATTGACCTCAGCTGGGAATATGAATGTCAGAGGACTCACATATTTCACCATTCTGTTCATGTCCATGAATGATCATAAAAACACTACAAGTATACATTTTGGAGTCACAAATAAATTTTAGTGAGCGAGTAAATTCACAAGTATGGAGTCCGTGAATAATGAGGATTGACTGTGCTTACGAAGATTCACTTTCAGATTAATGTTAATGGCTAGAAATTCCCAGCACCTGACATTGTTTATAACTCCATCTTAGACATATTTGTGATCAAGCCTACAGTATGCCAAACAGGAGAGGAAAATTGAGCAAGCAATCTATTATCCATGCTTTTCTGAATTCAGGGCATCCGACATTGAAGCTCCTTGGCTTAAAGTCTGCTGAGCAAGTCTATTTGTGGTTTTCATTTAACCACAGATGCTGCTCTGCTATCGAGTTTGGGGCTGTGGTTCATGGCCTCTTTGTTTATTCTAACTACCTGTAGTTTCTCCACTGTGGCTGGACATGTAACAACTGCTTAGTTGTCTTGCTCTCATCAAGTCCTACTACACGAGCAGTAAAAGATGACCATCTGTGACTCCGCACCCGCACAAAGAAAGGTAACTCATTTAAAACACTCTTAGCCTAGCCTTGGCTGGCTGTTCAGTTGGTTGAAGTGTCATTCCTTATACTGAAATGTGGTGGGTTCGATTCCCAGTCAGGGCACATGTCCAGATTGCAAGTTAGATCCTTGGTTGGGGCAGGTATGAGAAGCAACAGATTGATGTTTCTCCCTCATGTGTACTTCAACCCTAGAGCCCTTGCACAGCCGTTTCCTGACTGCTACACTCTTACTTGAACATTTATGGCTTTTTCTCTTGTGTTCACCAAGCCACTTTATAAGCGATGTCTTCCGTACTCACTCCAAATCAAGTAGAAACCCATATCCACCCCTCCACATGCTGGCACTCCCTATCTACTTTATTCTGTTTCCTTTTTCAATATAGAACTTATCACAAGCCAACATCCATGTTCCCTTAATTATTTATGTATAGTCTGTCTGCCTTCCCTCGACAAAGCCTCTCTCCTTGACCTATCTTTAATCAGACTCCTCTGAAAAGTCTGCTTGACTAGACCCAACCTTGGACTTCTTTTTCTGTCCTTGTAGAATACTGTTTAAGCAAACTGTTCCTGCTAAATCAGTTTAGTAAAAATCACTCACTCCCGATTATCAACTTGACCTGCCTTTAGTAAGTATTCTGTTGAATTGGTCTAGCAAGAATCTCCCTTACCCCTAATGTTCCCTCTTAGTAATTTCCCAACCACTGATCCCCACCCTGATTCTGGGATAGAAACTCCTGTTTGTCCTTGTAGAGCAGGGGTGGAGTCCAATCTCTCCTCCTTATTGCAAACCCCCTTTGAAGTGCCCCTTGAATGAATAAAGTGTGCCTTATCATCTTTAACAAATGTCATGAATAATTTTTCCTTCAATATCTTCATCTAAAATGTATGATTCCAAGAGTCAGGGACATTATGCTATTGACTGCAATATTCCTGTCACCTGTAATGCCGCATATTTGTTAAAGGAATGAATGAATAATGAGCACCTCATATTGAGGGGCAGCCATCACTATTTCCATGCCCATATCCTATATGCACTACAGGTAATCTAATGCAGGTAAAGCTGCTGCTATTCTTTGAGAACCTTGAGATGATGTCAGAGAAAGGGTGCTCTAAATAAGCAAAGAAGGGGAATCTAGGCTAATTGAAGCCACAGCCATTCCTTTTACAATTATCCTTATATTTCTTTGAGAGGCCATGTGCTGCTGCCTCATGGAAATCTTTACTCCTCCACTGCTATTTAGCATTCTTACATGTTGAAATGTAATTTTCTCAATTCTAAGTAGATAGAAAATTCCTTGTAGAGAGCAAATTCTCCCTTGTAACCTATCAGAAAGAAGAGCACACTATCTTGGGCCAGGAAGAACCATTCTATCAACATAAAACGGTCAGTTGGTTGTCAAGACCCTAGTGCTCTCCTAATCAGAAAGACATAGGCAGGTCATAGTTCCGAACTCTCAGAAAAAGGGGCCAGAAATGTTTCTTGGGAATTCACTGTGTTAAAGATCTCTGCAATTGTAGTTGATTCTCTGCTCCAACTTACCTGCTTATGTACCCATCCACTATCTGCAGTGAATATTGACTAATGCCCCCTTCTCCTGAGAATTGCTCTTGTCCAATTCTAGCCCAGGAGGCTCCACCGCCCATCCCACCCTCAACTACCCCACCCCTGAACCATGCCCAGTGACTGACCCAGGGACTAACGGCCAGCCCCTTGCCTCTTGATGGGGATAATTCTGTGGTACGATTTGTGCTCCAGAGCTCCTCCATGGGGTCAGACAGACATCAGCATCCTGTGAGTCCACAGCCTCCCCTAGGCTTTAACACTCACTTTATCATTCTTCCCTGATTCCCAAGAATCCTTATCTTAGGCTATACCTTTAGGGACCAAACGAAGACACTTCACAGAGACATTCTGTAAGCTTCTTATAGTACCTGTGCATACCACACACACATGCACACTCACACTCATACACTTCTGAAACGGTTTGCCATGACCCACCAGGTAAAGCCCAGGCTCTCACCTGGACATTCGGGCCTTTGTGCAGTCCAGTCTCTGCCCACTTTCCAAACTCATTTTCCACCATTATTCATGCACCACACTGGCCCCCTTTGCCTCCCTATCTCACATTCTATCCCAGCCTTTGCACACATTCCCTCCCGGGATTGGCCTTCTCTGCCTTGCCTGAATGATAACCTCTCTGCTCCTTATTTTAAGACTCAGCTCAAACATCACCTCTTCCGTAAAGCTCTCCCTGCCCCCCATGCCTCTCGGCTCAGTGGTGCCAATTCTGGTGCCAATTCTTCAGTTCCTACAGTATATTGTAGAAGATAACAATTATTTGCTTGTCTGACTCCTCCACTTAACTATGAGCTTCTGGAAGGCAATTTTGAAAAATAGTTCTCAGTGATATGTGGAGCAGTAGAGGAGAAAAACAAGGTGTACCTTTAGAATGCACAGAGCCAATGCTTTCTTGACTTACAAATAATCTAATTTAAGAGCCTTCTTATTTCTGACAGTGATTTAAAAATCAAGAAAACTCTGGGAGAATATATATCCACCATATTAATAGTGATTACACCTGGATGGTAGGGTTATTAATGTGGTTTTGTTTATCTGTATATTTATATCTTTTTTTCTTGTTTCATGTGTCAGGAAATTTTAAATATAAAGTGCAAAATCATGACCCCAATAATAAAAATAAAATATGTATTCCTTCATAAGAATTAAATAATGTTTATAGAGAAGAAAAGATGAGACTTTTTTGGGCACATTAACATTTATACAAAAGAATGTTCAACATGCAATACAAAATATATTTTTTTCTCTGTTGTCTAATTTTTGTACAATAAACACATGTTGCTTTTGTACTAAAAAATATGCATTTAAAAATTCAAAATAAATTTTTAAAAATTTTAAACAATCTAGAAAGAAAATAAATGTGTCTACTGAATCCATTCAGTTTTTATAGTAACTCTGAATAGCCCAAACAAAAGATACGTGATTTGAATCAAACACAAGTGCATTGGGCTCACTCACTATTCCAGAAGGGTGACATTCTTTTTGTGTTACTATGTGTCGTAAACACCTATAGGAAACAATGGTCTTTGAATGGTGTTAAGATTTTTCATTGGTTTCTTATATTCCTAACATTTCAAGGGCAAGGTCCTTTGCCCTGGGCTCATCTCATAATATCTGTGATGAGTGAAATAGCCCATGAACAGGGAGAGAAAAAAAGAATCTATTTAGAACAATCATCCATTGGTCCAGATAGCCTATCTCTCAAAAAAAAAAAATCACCAAATTAAGGCACATGCTATAGAAATTGAATCCTAAATTCCTAGCGCAAATAAACTTTGACGTTTTTTTTCTTGGAGATGAAAATAACAAAAATAACAACACTACTTAAAATATCATTTAGCTTTATGCAGTCCATGTTGACAAATCTTTTATTTGAACATAGATTTGTGCAAACAACTTTCATCTTTTCCTCTCTATAAAATATTATTTAATTCTAGGTTCACCAATTAGGAAATACAATACTGTATTCTCGTAATTGGGAATCATAATTGGGAACCATAATTTTGTATATTGTGATTCAAGTTTGCTAATACATCTAGAGGTTTTGTGCATATTCGAAGGAATAATATGATAGGAACCCTGAGTTACATATATAATTTTAAAAACTTTGTTTGGCAAGGCACAGTAGAATTAATTAACAGTAATGGTGCCTTGTTTCCACAGCACTTTTCATCTGATTATCTCAAAACATCCATCATGTATAGGACAGTGGCCCCATGAACAACGTGGGTGTTAACGGCATTGATTCCAGCTGGGCTGAAAATCCCCACATGACTTTAGACCCTACAGTCAGTCCTTCCCATCTGCGTCTGCGGATTCAGGCAATCTCAGATCAGAAAGAGTATTTTCGAAGTATATGAGTCTCTAACCACTATGCTGTGCATCTGAAACCGGTACGAAATCATATTTAAAGTAAACTATAATTAAAAAATAAGAAAACAAAAACTTTTTGTTTTGCCAATGGGAATCTATGATTGGTAATGTGAAAATACTGTTTTCGATCGGTGGTTGGATGAATCCTCAGATGTGAAACCTGTGGATATGATGGGCTGACTTCATTTATTGAAAAAAATCTGCATGTAAATTCAAACCCATGTTGTTGAAGGGTCAACTATAATATTATTAGGCCTTGCTAACTCTATGACAAAACTACTATGTTTTAAAAATGTTTAAGTTTTTCCATTATTTATCTTCTTAGGTTTGTTGTACCATTGGAATTTTTTTAAATTTTTTTCTTTTTATTGAATTTATTGGGGTTACATTAGTTAATGAAATTACATAAGTCTCAGGTGTACAATTCTATAATACATTATTTGTATATCATATTGTGTGCTCACCACCTCAAGTTGCCTTTGGAATTTTTTTAAAATATATTTTTATTGATTTTAGAGAGAGGAAGGAAGAAGGAGAGATAGAAACATCAATGATGAGAGAGTCATTGATCAGCTGCCTCCTGCACGCCCCCTACTGGGGACCAAGCCTGCAACCCAGGCATGTGCCCTGACCTGGAATCAAATCGCAGTCTATTGAATCCTAGATTGACGCTCAACCGCTGAGGAACGCCTGGCCAGGAGCCTTTGGAATTTTTTTAAAAAGTCATATTTACTCTTGATAGAGAGATAGCTTAGAGAATTTTTACAAACAATGTAATTTAGTTTCTACAATAGCACAAAAAGTGTATGGAGGTTATTATTAGCCCAGAGTAAAAAATTAATTAATTAAAAGTATTTTTAATATTTTGAACATCTACTATGCCCCAAGCCCTGTGCCAAGCATGCTACATTTGATACTATTTTATCAAAGCCTCCAGAGAATCCTACAAAATAGATATAATTATTTTTAATATACATGGGAGGAAACCATATGTATAATGGTTTAAGCTACCTAAAAGCTCTCAGCTAAAAACAACCTGGATTGGAATCCATATTCCTGCAGCTTCTTTTGTTTTTTTTTAATACCTTCATTGCTTCACAATTAGAAGGATGTACAGGAGAAAGTGGAGGAGGTTTTTATTACCCAATTTTTTCTTTGCCTCCTTCATCTATCAATAATACCAACTGCTCATTTAAGAAAAAGTTAGATTCAGAAGCAGGAATCAGCAATATTGACAGGTATTCTTTATAATAGTTCATATCTTTGAATGGCACAGTGTAGGTGGTCAGATGACCTAAAGGTAGTGGTTTGTTCAGGTGACTCAGTGTTCTGATGTTCTAGGATAAGAGAGTTTTTCCCAGAACATGCCACATGTACCACCACTAGATGGTCTTCAGTTAACATTTGAACATTTTACTAGTTAGATATTTCTAACATTTTAATAGTTATGTATTTTTAATATCAATCAGGAAACAAACTGACAGAAAAACTTACTCTTATAGATATTTTTACTTGCAATAAATCCAAAATAGGTAATGCCATCATAAAATCACTTCATATAGACTGAGTCTGGTTACTCAACAAATCCAAGAATGGGTTAAACCTTCAATAATTAAATTTTCTGCTTTGGATATAAGGATAGTATGAATGTACAGATGGCTGATATAGATTGTTATATACCAAATTTCCATTCTCATGATTATGTATGTTTTAGTAATATATCAATACATCACTTCCAGAGGTCAAGCACAGTTTACTGTATAAATTCATACTATTGTAATTATAATATAGATTGGGCTTTTTGTTTTTTAATTGACATTATGATGATTAAGAGGTTTAAAAAGACTTTGGGCATAATAAAAGAGATTTAAAACAAATATGAGTACTAGTAGTAATAGTTATAAAGCCAAATTAATGACTAAATCACCTGTTAGTGTTATAGAAATACCTGCTTCAACAACAACAACAAAAAAATATGGCACAAATATGATGAAAATTGTTTAAAATTTGAAATTTCATTGCCAGCTGAGAGTGAATCTATTTCATTATGTGCTGTGTTTAGAAACACTGGTACTATGAGAAACTGTCAAAAATTTTGAAGGAAAATAGAAGGACATTCAAGTATCCTAGAAACTAACATGCTGTGTAATAAGGATAAGAATACAAAAACTTTATAGTATTGTGAAATAATTGGTGAAACATGCAGAACCCTACTGGCAAAGCAATGATTGGGGACAAAGCAAGCAAAATGATTGATAAGATACCTCTGTCAAATAACAAAGTTCCCTTTAGAATCATAGATACAAATAGAAAGTAAAGCAACAATTATTATTCAGAGAATGAAAAAGTCAGTACAATTCTCTGCAGATGGATGACTGCACTAATATTGTACAGTCAGAAAATCTTTTCTGGGGGTCTGGTATAATCTGAGTAAAGTCATCTATAAAATATTTTTCACAGTCAAATTATACAATTGAAGATGGGTTTTTAGAATTTATTGATGAATTCAGATAATCAATAACAAAGACAAGAAGTGTCACTGGACTAAACAGAAGATATCAAAAACGATTGGTTCAACAAGACTTGACTAATACAGTTGAGTTTCTGCATATATACTTGCAGCTGCATCCACAGAGAAATTCAAGTCAGTAGAGATATGCATAAAAATTTTTAAATTTTTTGACAAAGATGCCAAGAAATGTTCTCTTTTACAAATGCTGCTGGGTCAACTCAATGTCCTTAAACACAAATATGAACCATTTACCAACACCATTAATAAAGTAATTTCACTAGCTCATACATAAAAAACTCAAAAATGGATCACTGACACAAAGAGCTAAAACTAGAAATCTTCTAGAAGAAAACAGGAAAATAATTTCTGTGACATTGATTAGGCAAAAAGTTCTTAGGTATGATAAAACAATCACAGGTTATAACAAACAAACAAAAACCCCACAATGAACTGAAATTCCTTAACATTCAAAAACTTTTGTGCTTAAAATACACCATTAAAAAAAATAAAAAGACAATTCACAGACCAGGAGAAAACATTTGTAAATCATATATCCGATAAAGGATCTGTACTGAGAATATAGAAAGAATTCTTACAATTCAATAAGAAGTAGATACATACCACCAAACATAAAAATAGGCTTGCATAGACATTTCACCAAAGAAAACATACAAATGGCTTTTACCACATAAAAAGTGCTCAAGATCATTTATTAGTGAAGTGTTATTAGTGAAGAAAATTAAAAACATAAGAAAATACCACTACACTGCCACTAGAATAGCTGTAATAAAATATACAGACAATATCAAGTGTAGGCAAGGATGTAGAGAATTTCAAACCCTCGTACACTGCTAGTAGGAATGTAAAATGGTATAGGCACTTTTGAAATGAGCTGGGTAATTTCTTTAAAAATTTAAATGTTAGCTTATCATATGGCTCAGCAATTCCACTCCGATGTATCCACCCACAAGACATGAAAACTTTTCCACACAAAGATTTATACATGAATGTTCATCACAGTATTATTCATACTATCCATCAGTTGGTGAATAGATAAAATATGATATCCATACAATGAAATACTATTCAACAATAAAAAGGAACAAAATAGGCATATTCTACAAAATGGATGAACCTCCAAAACATTATGCAAATGGGAAAAAGCCAGACACAGAAGAGTACATGTACGATCCCATTTATTTAAAATGTCCAAAACAGACAAATTTATAGAGAAATAAAGCAGATTAGAAGTTGTCTGGGCCTACAGGTGGGAGTGAGAATTGACTTCAAATGGGTTCAAGGGAATTCTGGGGTGTGATGGACATGTTCTAAAACTGGATCATGGTAATGGTTACACAACTCTATAAGTTTGCTAACAAATTTTTTTTTAAAGGATGAGCATTAAGCTGAAGTCAGTTGCCCTATTGGAATGTCACAACCCCTTGCCAGAATTTAGCCAGTTCTTAGACTCAGAACCCATAAAGTGAAGGAATAACTAGCTACCCGTAAGGAAGTACTTCGAACACAATAGCAGAAAACAGTTGTTCTTTAAAGGAATATGACTATGTACTTTTAGTGCCCATGAGGGGAAGGGTAAAACCCAGATCTTCTGATGGCTTTTGAATAGAAAGTTTGAATCACTGTTGATAGATGAGGAACTGAAATGCTATCAAGTCTACATTAGAGGTTCTCAAACCTTACCCACTGAATTACTGAGAAAGCTTGTTAGAACACAGATTCCTGAGCTCCTTGACAACAAAGAGATTCTGGTTCAGTGAGAGTCTAAATTTCTAAGGAGCTCCTAGGTGATGAAGGTGTACACACCACACTTTGGGTGGCACTTGTTTACATAATATCGTGATGGACTTTTTCATTTAATCCACTCATGGTCAGAAACCACTACTCTCTCAGGAAAGTTGTTTACAGGGCATGCACATGAGTCACAAAATTACATGAACATGAAAATATCACTCAGTAATGACATTTACATCAATGTGCATGGAAATTACATCACTACCTGCATTTAATCAAGAATAATTATTTGAGGAGAGGGAAGATGGCGGCGCTGTGAGAAGCAGCAGAGGCCCCCGCTCCCAGCCACGGACTCGATTTCCTCCTAAAAATCCTATGTAGCCAGCTTGGAAAAGCCAGAGAAACATACCTGAGTGGACGGAGTGCGAGTGGGGAGCACTGAAGAGACATCACGGAGTCCGGTAAGGGGGGGGTAGCAGGGGGAGCCCCCCTGAAGCCTGGGCTGGGCGCCGAGCCCTGAGGCCTGGAGGCTGCAAAGCTCCCTCCCCTCGGGAGTGCGGACGGCCTCCAAAAGCGGGGATCCCACACCCGGAGCGACGAGAGGGGAAGGGGCGCCCCGCATAGGGCAGAGGGGCCCAGGGGAGCAGTGAGTCCCGGAGGGAACGGCGCCTTTCTAGGAAACAGAGCCACTAATGGCGGCCGGCGCCTCCCTAGGAAACAAAGCCTCTAATGGCGGACGGCACCTTCCTAGCGAGACAAAGCCTCTAGTGGCGGCTGCAACTGGTGTCTAATGCTCGGGGCGCTGACCATAGGGAAGGCTGTCCCAAAGTGTGTGGTAAGGGATCAGAGGTTGGGACTGACTAGCTGCTTGAGGGGGCCCTCTGCCTTGCTATAGGGCATTGTGTTGAGCCCCAGAAAGCACTGAATCTGCTTGGCGCAGGGGAGGGGTGGAGCCCTCCCTCCCTGAGCTCCCAGTGCCGAGACTGGGATGTGTGACCAGCCCTGAGGGGCGCTGTGGTGGCGCGTAAAGGTGCCCCAGCTTTGCTGAGACCAGCAGCGCGGGGAGCTGAATTTGGATCCCCTCCCCCTGGATGCCTTGGCGGGACCTTGCAGGGCAAACCCTCTGGGTGGGCAGCGGGACCTTGCGGGGCGGACTCTCTGCCTGTGTGTTGCTTTGTGCATTTGTGAGTCTGATCGCAGAACTGGCTCCCACCTTCCCGGCGTGCACTGCGTGAACAAACCAGTGGAGGCTGGGATCGGGGTCTGCACAGTAGACGGTCTGAGGGGCGGGCCTGGTGTGACCAGCCAACCAGAGCTGAGCAGGGAGGGGCGGAGCCCGCCAGCCTCTCCTGCAGCTGGGAGCACTGTCCCCAATAGGAAAGGGGCGGGTCCCACTCACTGAGGCCTCAGACACCCCACAGGGCACAGTCCTGAGGGGGAAGGGAGAGCAGCTCACAGGAGGACATCATAAGAATAAGACTCCCAGGGACTGTTGTTTGGGAACTGGAGGAAACGCTGAAATCCCCTGCTGGGGGCTGGGCAGGCAAAGGGTTCACTGGAATGTTCTTTAATCAAACCCACTGAGCCCAGGCTGCTGAAATGGCCCATACAGAAAAGGCAACAGCTGAAATCAATCTGAAGCTGCAGCAGGACAGAGCCTGGGGAACTAGAATCAGAGGACAGGGTAGGGACTGAGGAGCTGGCGGTGGAGCAGAGACTAACTCCCGCACAGTGAGTGCCTGACAGCGACACCTCTAAGGGGAGTGATACCCTGGGCTACACTAGCCACCCTGCACCCTAAAGACTCTACAGAGACTCTGGAGCAAGACCAGGCAACTACAAGGTTGCAAAATAGCTGACAAGAGGAGGTGGACCACAGAAAGCCTCAGAGCAACCATCTACCTAAGGACACCAGAGCCAAACCCAGACGGCTCCTAACATTGGCTGATACACAAGCACCTCCCAGGAGAACTGAAATCAGCACACAACACAGTGAGCCACAGACAACACAAGCAGCTCAGAAGAAACCCACCTGATTGACTCTTTTTTTTCTTCTCTTTTTCCCTTAGGAAGAAGAGAAAGGGGGAAAAAAAATTGTTTTTTCTTCTTTTTAAATTTTATAATAATTTAAAAAATAATTTTTTTAAAATTTTTAATTAATTTTTTCTTATTTTTTTAAAGAATTTTGTTTTGCTTCACTTTGTTTTGTTTCTCTCTTTTGTTTTCTTTCTTTGCTTTGTTTTGTTTTATCCTTGCTTCTAATATCAAGACTTTCTTGATATTCCTGCTTAATGGCTGGGACTTTATCATTATAACCAACAAGTTTACTGCTTTTCTCTATAGTCTCCCCAAATCTCTTATTGGACTCCCTCCCTGCCTGGGCTTTATCTCTCTCTCTCTCTCTCTCTCGTCCCGATCCATTGGCATAAGTTTCTTTTTTCTTTTTTCTTCTTCTTTTCCTTCTTGCTTTTGTTTTTCTCCCTTCTGTCTTCCTGTCTTTTTGTTAGATTGTTAGTTTCTCTTATTCTCTTTAATATATTTTTAGTTTTTCATTTTCAACTATTATCCTATTCCTATTCTCTCCCTTAATTATTTGCTGGCCCTTCTTTCAGAATCTTTTCTTTGCCTCTGTTATCTCCCAGTAGCTTCTCTATTTTTCACATTTTAGTTTATTATTATTATTGTCTAAATTTTAGTCACTATTAACAACAATATACTTCTCTCTCCCTAAGCTTTACTTTTCTTTCTCTTTCTTTTTTTAAGCTAATTTTTTTTCTCTAGAACTTGTGTTCTCCCTTCACGATCCCAGTTCTATTTTCACTTGGGTTGTCTTCATTTTGACTGTCAAGATATTTTGTAAGATACCCCTTGTTTCTCAGAAGTTTAGTTGTGTATTGTCCTGCCTTGCCAGCACCTGTACAACAGCTTACATGATGAAGTTGGGGCTGAGACACACAGTTAGCCAACCTGAAAGGAAAGTCCTCCCAAGGACTGGTCAACAACACTCTAGACCTAACCACAACAGGAGAACCCAAGGAACTCACAAAAGGGACATGCCTACAGCAAAGAGCTCAGAAGTATAAGGAAAGCACACCTCTGGGCTCCACTGGTCTCACAATACAAAATCCCTCCCCACAAGACTGGAAGACAGCAAATATATCTAATATATAGATACAAACACTAAGACCTACCAAAATGGGGAGACAAAGAAACAACCCCGAAATTAAAGAAAAGGGCAAATCACCAGAAAGGCTTTGATGAGATGGAGTTAAGCAAGTTATCAGAAACAGAGTTCAGAGTATTGATGATGATGTTCAAGGAACTTAAGACACTAGATGAAAGATCGAGGACCTTAGTGACAACATGAAAAAGAGATACATACCATAAACAAAACTCAGACAAAGATAAAGAATGCTGTATCTGATATCAAGAATGCACTGGAAGGAATTAAAAGCAGGCTCAATGAAGCAGAGGATAGAATAAGTGACTTAGAAGACAAGGTAGAAAACAATCAATCAGAGCAGCAAAAAGAAAAAACACTTAAAAAGCATGAGGATAGTCTAAGGGAGCTTTGGGACAACATGAGGCAAAACAACATTCGCATTATAGGAGTGCCAGAGGGGGAGGAAAGAGAGCAAGGGATAGAGAACTTGGTGGAAGAAATAATGACAGAAAACTTCCCTATGCTGGCGAGGGAGACAGCCACACAAGTTCAGGAAGCACAGAGGGTTCCAAACAAGAGGGACCCAAAGAGACCCACTCCAAGACACATCACAATTAAAATGGCAAATGTCAAGAACAAAGAGAAAATATTAAGGGGCTGCAAGAGAGAGACAAGCAGTGACCTACAAGGAAACCCCCATGAGGCCGACAGCTGATTTCTCAAAGAAACTCTTCAGGCCAGAAGGGAGTGGCATGAAGTTCTCAAAGTAATGAAAAGCAAGAATATGCAACGGAGACTGCTCTATCCAGCAAGGCTATCATTTAAAATTGAAGGTGAAATAAAGAGCTTCCCAGACAGAAAAAGACTAAAGGAGTTCAGTACAACCAAACCAGCATTGCAAGAAATGCTAAAAGGACTGCTCTAAGAAAACAAAGGAATAGTGAGAGAAAGGTACATCATCATAAAGGGGGAAAATGGCATTAAATAAGTTGATATCAATAGTAACCTTAAATGTAAAGGGAATAAACGGTCTAATCAAGAGACATAGAGTAGCTGAATGGATAAGAAAACAGGACCCAAATATATGCTGTCTACAAGAGACCCACCTGAGAGCAAAAGAGTCACACGTTAAAAGTGAAGGCATGGAATAAAATATTCCATGCAAATGGAAAGGAAAAGAAAGCTGGAGTAGCAGTTCTTATTTCTGACAAAATAGACTTCAAAATAAAGACCATAACAAGAGACAAAGGTGGTCACTACATAATACTAAAGGGATCAATCCAACAGGAGGAAATAACCCTTATAAACATTTATGCACCGAATAAAGAAGCACCTAAATATATTAAAAAATTCTTGTTGGACTTTAAGGGGGAGATTGACAGCAACACAATCATATTGGGGGATTTTAACACCCCACTGTCAGCATGGGACAGATCAAGACAAAAATTCAACAGGGAAACACAGGCCTTAAATGACTCACTAGACTTAATGGATTTTATTGACATTTACAGAACATTTCATCCCAAAGCAGCAGAATACACATTCTTCTCAAGTGCACATGGAACATTCTCAAAAATACATCACATGTTAGGGCACAAGGCAAGTCTCTACAAATACAAGAAGACTGAAATCGTATGAAGCATCTTCTTGGATCACAATGCCATGAAACTAGAAATCAGCCACTGTAAAAAAACTCAAAAATACTCAAACACATGGAGGCTAAATAGCATGTTATTAAACAATGAATGGGTTACCAATGAGATCAAGGAAGAAATCAAACACTTCACGGAAAAAAACAAAAATGATTAGACAACAACCCAAAATCTAAGAGACACAGTGAAAGCAGTCCTGAGAGGAAAATTCATAGCATTACAGGCCTATCTCAAGAAATAATAAAAAGATCTAATGAACCATCTAACACAACAACTAAAAGAACTGAAACGAGAACAACAAGAAAAGTCCCGAGGAAGTAGAAGGAAGGAAATAATAAAAATCAGAGCAGAAATTAATGTCATAGAAACTAAAAAAAAAAAAAAATACAAAAAAAATCAATGAAACCAAGAGCTGGTTCTTTGAAGAGATAAATAAGATTGATATACCTTTACCCAGACTCATCAAGAAACAAAGACAAAGGACGCAAATAAATAAAATTAGAAATGAAAGAGGTGATATAACAACTGACCCAACAGAAATACAAAGGATTGTAAGAAAATACTATGAGCAACTATATGCCAATAAACTGGACAACAGGGGTGAAATGGACAAATTCCTAGAAGCATACAACCTTCCAAAGCTGAATCAAGAAGAAGTAGAAAACCTGAATAGGTCATTAACAACTAATGAAATTGAAGCAGTAAAAAAAACAAACTCCCAGCAAACAAAAGTTCTGCACCAGATGGATTTATAGGTGAGTTTTACCAAACATTCAAAGAAGAATAAATACCTATTCTATTCAAACTATTCCAGAAAATTCAAGAGGAGGAAAAACTCCTAAACTCTTTATGAGGCCAGCATCATCCTAATCCCAAAACAAGATAAAGACACTACAAAGAAAGAAAATTACAAGCCAATATCCCTGATGAACATAGATGCTAAAATACTCAACAAAATACTAGAAAACCAGGTCCAGCAATAACGTTAAGAAGATCATATACCACAACCAAGTGGGATTTATTCCGGGGATGCAAGGCTGGTATAACATCCACAAATCAATAAATGTGATACATCACATAAACAAAATGAAGGACAAAAATCATATGATCATACAAATAGATGCAGAAAAAGCATTCGACAAAATCCAGCACCCATTTCTGATAAAAACTCTCAGCAAAGTGGGAATAGAGGGATCATACCTCAACATAATAAAGGCCATATACGACAGACCTACAGCCAACATCATACTCAATGGGAAAAAACTAAAACCATTTCCCTTAAAAACAGGAACAAGACAGAAATGTCCACTCTCACCACTCTTATTCAACATAGTACTGGAAGTCCTTGCCATAGCCATTAGACAGGAAGAAAACTTAAAAGGTAACCAAATTGGAAAGGAGAAAGTAAAACTGTCCTTATTTGCAGATGACATGATATTGTACATAGAAAACCCTAAAGACTCCATCAAAGTACTACTAGATTTGATAAATGAATTTGGCAAGATAGCTGGATACAAAATCAACATCCGGAAATCAATGGCATTCTTATACACCAACAATGAACTTTCAGAGAGAGAAACTAAAAAAACAATAACATTTATCATTTCAACTAAAAAAATAAGATACTAGGTATAAACTTAACCAAGGACGTAAAAGACCTGTACTTGGAAAACTACGGGACACTGAAAAAAGAAATAGAGGAAGATATAAACAAGTGGAAGAATGTACCATGCTCATGAATTGGAAGAATTAATATCATTAAAATGTCCATACTACCCAAAGCAATTTATGAATTCAATGCAATTCCTATTAAAATACCAACAGCATATTTCACAGATCTAGAACAAACATTTCAAAAATTTATATGGAACCAAAAAAGACCCTGAATAGCTGCAGCCATCTTGAGAAAAAAGAACAGAGTGAGAGGGATCACTTTACCAGACATCAAATTATATTACAAAGCCACTGTAATCAAAACAGCCTGGTATTGGTACAACAACAGACATATAGATCAATAGAACAGAATAGAGTCCCCAGAAATAGAGCTACTCCATTACGGTCAGTTAATATTTGACAAAGGAGGCAAGAGCATATATTGGAGTAAAAGACAGTCTCTTCAATAAGTGGTGCTGTGAAAACTGGACAGCTACATGCAAAAAAATGAAACTAGACCACCAACTTTCACCATACACAAAAATAAACTCAAAATGGATAAAAGACTTAAACATAAGTCATGAAACCATAAAAATCCTGGAAGAAAACATAGGCAGTAAAGTCACAGACATCCCACGCAGTGGACTTTTCACTGATACATCTCCTAGGGCAAGAGGAACAAAAGAAAAAATAAACATATGGGACTACATCAGACTAAAAATCTTCTGTACAACAAAAGAAAACAGCCTCAAAATACAAAGGAACCCCATCGTCTGGGAAAAATATTTGCCAAGGGTGTATCTGATAAGGGGCTAATTTCCAAAGTGTATAAAGAACTCATACTACTCAGCAAGAGGAAGTCAAACAACCCAATTAAGAAATGGACAAAGGACTTGAATAGACACTTCTCCAAAGAGGACATACGGATGGCCAAGAGACACATGAGAAAATGCTCAACGTCGCTAATCATCAGAGAGATGCAAAGTAAAACCACAATGAGGTATCACTTCACACCTGTCAGAATGGCTCCATCTACAAATCAACAAACGACACATGCTGGCGAGGGTGTGGAGAAAGGGGAACCCTGGGACACTCCTGGCGGGAATGCAAACTGGTGCAGCCACTATGGAAAACAGTATGGAGGTTCCTCAAAAAACTGAAAATGGAGCTGCCTTTTGACCCAGTGATTCCACTCCTAGGAATATATCCTAAGAATCCTGAAACACTAATCAGAAAGAATATATGCACCCCGATGTTCATAGCAGGGCAATTTACAATAGCTAAGTTCTGGAAACAGCCCAAGTGCCCATCGGTAGATGAGTGGATCAAAAAGCTGTGGGACATTTACACCATGGAATACTACACAGCTGTAAAGAAGAAGGATCTCATACCCTTTGGGACAGTATGGATGGGCCTGGAGAATATTATGCTAAATGAAATAAGCCAGGCAGAGAAAGACAAACATCACATGATCTCGCTTATATGTGGAATCTAAAGAACTTAATAAACTGATGAACAGAATAGATTCAATGACATGCAAGCATGGATCAGACTGACGAATGTCAGAGGGATGGAGGAGGGCGGGTGGGTGGAGGGGGAGAGAGTAATGAAAGAATTTATATGCATATATGCACAACCCAAGGGCACCGACAATGGTGGGGAGAGGGCCTGGGGAGAGGGGTGGGATGGGTCATTAGGGAGAAAAAGGGACATCTGTAATATTTTAAACAAAACAAAACAAAAAAGAATAATTATTTGGCCCTGGCCGGTGTAGCTCAGTGGTAGAGTGTCAGCCCACGTACCGAAGGGTCTCGGGTTTGATCCCCGGTCAAGGGAACGTACCTGGATGGCAGATTCTTTCCCTGGCTCCCTTCGAGGTGCATGCGGGAGGCAACCAACTGATGTGTCTCTCTCACAGCGATGTTTGTCTCTCCCTCCCTCCTTTCCACTCTCTCTAAAAAATCAATGGAAAAAATATCCCCGGGTGAGGATTAACAATAACAAAAAAGAATAATTATTTTTTTCACCCTTAAATTTGTCTCAATCTTTTAGTTTGATCATTGGGACTCAATTTGTCTCATAATTAAGAACAATTATCCATTGTTTCCAGTGAAGTACATGAATAAATATAATGTATTAATGTTTTATTAATATATTATGATCCATTAGTAAAAGCATATGTTACATGGAAGACAGCTGGTTAAAATGAAACTGAGTCCTGCACAAGAAAACATACTACTATATATAAAATCAATTCATCACTGGCCTATTATAGTAATGATTAAGAACAAAAAAGTTCAGGCAATGTTTTTCAAATACTCAATTAAACTCTAACCTAAACAAACAGCAAACAGCCAAACTCTGCCTAAAATGTGCAGGAGAATATCCCACACCTAGATGTTGCTTTACATGTCGTCAGCCAGTGATATGATGCTTTTGTTTCTTGCCTTCGCTTTTATTGTGTGAAACTTCATATTGATATCATCAATTAAAATGCAACATTTCCTGGCAAGCATCGCCACTCGATGGCGTGAGAAATGTGATGCATGAAGTTGGATCACATCATGGGTAATTGCTGGATTGCTGCTTTTAAAATAACATCTGTGTGTGTGTACTTTGGGTTGAAATATGTCAGCTTCATTGCCAGAAGCTGATATTATTATAGCTCATTTCAGAGGTATAACAGCATTCAAAAGAATTTCTTAAAGCATTATATTGTTATTGCAGAAAAAACTTCAGAACTTCGAGTTGAATTCAAGACAGAGCTATGCCTCTCAATTCGTCTAATTCCTCAACATATTGTTCTTCCTCTTACATTTATACCACTCAGATGACGAATAGTAAGTATCTATCCCTTGCCCTTTATCCTGCTCTCTAGTAAGCAGGATATTACCTGCCTCCTCATTGAAATATTATGGATCTACAGGAACTAATGCTATCATAAAATCGCTTTAAATTTCTGTTCAGAAACCTTGTCAAATGCTCTATTTAAAATGTTTATAAATGTGCTAGCAAGAATAGATGCTTTTGATATAACATCAATGTTACGATTTTCTGTGAAAGCATGTTTTGGTGCAACCCTAATTTGGCCAAGGGGGTAAGTGAGTCACTCCTCTTCAGTGCGCTCCTGGGTGGCTTCAGGACACTGGTTTAGACCAGAGAGAAGTACTGCTGCCGAGAGGAAGTAGTCAACTCGACCAGACTTCCCCCCAAGCCCCCAGGACCTGGCCTGACTTCCAAGAGCCCTCGATAAGAAGTGAAAACCTCTAGGGAGAGGTCATATGAGGATGTTTTCTCCGGTTTGAAAGTTGGCCGACACCTCTGTAAACTAATCTAGCAAGGATGAAACTCCTTAGCATGTTGCTGTTCATCTACCATCCACATAAGATATAAATTCAGGACTTATCTCTGAAAAAGCACCTACTTTTAGCAGCCTTCTTTGTAAATTTTTGTCATTTTTTTAAAGAAAGAATAGTTAGATAGCTAATTGTATTATGATAAAGATACAACTCAAATCCATTTGTGTGAAAACAGTATTTCCTGAAGATCCTAGATTTGTTCCCCAAATCGAGGAACAACAGGAACAAGGGCCGGTCTGGGAGCAGGACCAGGCACAGGGACTCGGGTGTCCTCGGCCCTGTCTGCGTTCTCTCTGTCTGCCCTATTTTATCCATCACTGCACGATGGCACTATTCTCTCAGTTTTTTCATGTGGCAGGCAACATGCCACATTTACATAGCTCCTGCTCCTGAACACACAGAAAAGATACTTTTTCTCTTCCAATTTCTGTTTAGAACATTCTAGAGGACACTGGTCTAGGCCACTGGATGCTCCCTGGCCAGGTCATTACAACCACTGTCAGCCCAGTCAGGCTGGTTATCTACCTCTATGACAGGGCACTGGCTGTGTGACTGTGTGGTTGACAGCCCCCAGCAAAACCTCGGGGGTGCTTCTCCCAAAGGAGCAGAGTGTCAAGGGGGAGCAGCAAAGCAACAATCATTCCTGCTTCCAAATAGCTCCCTCAGCTCTCAGCCCCTGGAAAGGTATTGTTCCCACTTATAAATAAGAAAATAGAACAACATACCGATTAATATACATGTAATTGTACACAGACACACACACACACACACACACACACACAGTGCAACAATGGAACTGGAATACAGTCAAATCACATTCATAGCAAACAGCATCATTTCTGAGGATTTTAATAAACGGACTTCTCATAGCAATCTATTACTAATACAGTTTGGTTTTCAGAAATTTGGTTTCAGGAAAAGCTGAGAATTTCAGATTCTCCAATTGATTAATCAAATACCTGCTTTTACAGAGGTCAGGAAACATAGGAAAAAACTTCCAATACATTCCTTAACAGTCTGGAGACATGTTAGTCAAAATATCTCTAGTGGCACAGAAAACAAGTTAGATGGTATTTTGAGTATCTTTTGTCTCTGTTCACAATGGGTCCCCTTCCTTCACCCTTTGTCTCCAGGGAACAGGGAAATTCTATTGAGTTCAGATTTCTGACAAATGATCAGTGGCTATTTGGAAGCATCTAGTCACCTAACATCTACAACTTTGGAATTATGCATGTTATTCAGTAGAATTTTTTTAAGTTAACTAGGTGACTTAATGGTACAGATTCATATTGAAACATCATTAGAAGCCGGGAAAAGTATTTTATTTTATTGTGTAGTTCTTGCAAACTAAATAAGACCAACTTTTTAATGAGAGGGAAGGAATCCTAATAGGAACTGAAGGCAAAGTTTTTCAAAAACACTTCAGGCTTCAGAAAATTATATCAAATTAAGTGGATCATTAAACTTTATGAAAAGTGCAAAAGCAAATATTAAATAAAAGTGCCGTGATTGTTTGGATATAATCCAAGTTAAAATCAAATTTTAGGGAGAGGTTTTGACCTGATGTAATTATAGACAGTCTTATAATCTAAACATTAAAAATGCGTACTTTTGTAAATTTACCTATACTTGAAGTTTTTAATAAGAATAATGCTACTTGTCTTAGCCCAGTGTTCATACAGATATTTTTCTAACATAAATTATAAAAATTTAATGATATTTAGTGTTCACAAATAATATAGAGACTAAATCATGGCACATAATTTAGTATTAAATCACATAATCCATATTTCTCAAAGCAACGTAATGGTACAAAACAACCTCTTAAGCAAATTTAAAAGTGTTAGTTTGGAAGCGTCAGGACATTCCGGTGATATGCTGTGGTCAGATAACATACATGGGGTTTTTGTTTGGTTGGCTGGGTTTTTTGTGTGTGTGTTTTTTTTTAAATATCTTTATTGATTTCAGAGAGAGGAAGGGAGAGGGAGAGAAAGAGGTGGAAACATCAACGATGAGAGAGTCATCACTGATCGGCTGCCTCTTGCATGTCCCCAACTGGGGATCAAGCCCGCATCCTGGGCACATGCCCCAACCAGGAATTGAACCACGATCTCCTGGACCCTAGGTCGATGCTCAACCACTGAACCATGCCCGGCCGGGCTATACATGGGTTTTGAGATGCTAAATTTTGTCCTTTTATTTTAACAAGGCCAGAACAAGAAGCAATATGATATAGGGAAAATAACACTGGCCCAGGAGTCAGGATGTCTGGATTTTAGTGCTTTCTACAGCCAAACAGCCAGGTGACCTTGCATGAGCCACAAAACCTCCTTGGGGCTTAGTTCTTTCTGTAAAATAAGGAGATTTGGTCAATGGTCTCAGAGTCCCTTCCAGTTCTAGAATTCCGTAATTCCACATATGTAAATGTGATTAGCACAGTGCTCAGAGGTCATTAAAAAGATGTACCACCCCCTCCTTTCCTCTTTTCCATTCTTTCCTTTCCCCCTCAATCTTTTTGTGAGCCCAGCCATGTCTCAATGCATATTTATTTCTGTATCTACAATACCTAGTATATATAGACGGGCAAAAATTGCTATTTATAAAACGGGCTGTCTATCTTCAAGAAACTCAATCTGATAGAGCAAACATATAAATAAACTGCATTACTGTGATTCATGTCCAAAAATACATTAGTAATTTATAATTCTCACAAAAGCACTACAGCAAAGAGACCGACAAACTGTTCTTTAAGCTAATCCAGAGAAACTTAATTAAACAGGGAACATCTAAATATCTGAAATAGATTTTTAAATGCTTGGGAACTAGTCAGGCAATAGAGGGAACAGAATGTTCCCTCAGTGGAGCCATGCACGGCAGAGTAACACGTGTTCTGCTCGGGTGCAGACAGAATAAGCTGACTGTCATGAATTTTCTACGCTTGAAAACCAGATTTCCTGGGAATGCACCGTCCCTTCTAAGCGACTTTTTAAAAATTAATAAATGACTTAATGAGTTTAGAGCTGCAAATAAAATATCTCTATAACATTTAGTACACTTTGATTATTATAGATATATAACATTAAAGATTATATTTTTATACATTATTTGGGGACTTTCTATTCAAGTTCCATTGATCAGTATGCCTATCCTTTCACACATATTAAATAAATTAACTATTATAGCTTTATAACATATCATGATATCTGATATGGCAAGTCCTCCCTTATTTTTCTTTTTACTTTTCTTCTTTAAAAATATTCTGTCTATTCTTGGATTTCTACTCTTTTATATAAAATTTTAGAATCAGCTTGTCAGGCATCACACAAAAAAACTGTTGGAGTTTTTATTGGAATTTCATTAATTATAAAAATTAATTTAGGGAAAGCACAAATCTTCAAGATATTGAGTCTTTCTAGCCATGAAATATGTATTTTCATTTGTAAACAAAGTGTTTCATATGTAAACAAAGTGTTAACTTGTTTTCATATAGATTTGCCTATCTTTTGCTAAATTTGTTACTCTGTACCTATTTTTGTTACTGTATAAGTGGTATTTTTAATACTTTGTATTTCTCTTTCATGAATTACCATGTTAGCAGGATCGTCAGTACAGTGTTAAATGGAAATGTTGATGATAGACAACCTGCTTTTAAATGAAATGCTAATACATTTCACCTTTAAAAATGATGTTTGCTGTTTGTTTTTGATAGATTTTATCAAAATTTAAAAACACCATTCTATTCCTCTTTTTCTGAGTTTTTATAGTGAATTTGTGTTGACTTAAGTGCTTTACTTGCACTTATTGAAATAAAATTGCTTTTCTTTTTTATTAATGCAATGAATTACATTAATGATATTTCTAATAACAAATTATTTTGCATGTTTGGAATAATCCCAATTTGGTCATGATGTGCTCTTTTTTTATACTTCTCTGGATTTGATTTGCCAATAGTTTGTTTAGGGATTTCTGCATCTATGTGTCATGCGTGATATTGGATTGCAAATGTACTTCCTCATACAAACTTTTCCAGCCATTTTTTGCTGCACAACAAAGTTCTCCCAAACATAAAGACTTAAAACAACAATAGCACTTTCATCATGTCTCCTGATTTTGCTGGAAAATTGGTCAGGCTTCACTAGGAAATTTTCCGTATGGCATTGACTGGGATCACTCAGTGATATTTAGCTACTGAATGAAGTCCAAGACAAATTCAATCAAATGTCTGGTGCTTTAACAAGAAAGGCTGGAGTACTAGGCTCAGCTGGGCCCCTCTGTGTAACCTCAGGGCCCCTCCACATGATCCTGTACTAACAGGAGAGTTGCAGTTCTTATATAGTGGCTAAGGGCTCCAAGAGACGAAGGAAGTACCTGCTAGTCCTCTTAAAAGCTAGATCAGGAACCAGCATAGCACCATTTGTTCCATCTTTTATTGGTAAAACAATCACAAGCAGTGAATATCATAGAGGAGGAGATACAACCCCACCTCTCTGTGCAAACAGTGTCAAAAATTTGTATACAAGTTTTATCTATCAAAACACCTGTTTATAATTTTGTTATCAAGGTCAAATTAGTCTAATAACATGAGCCTGAAATATTTCCTCTTTTTCTATTCTCAAGAAAACATTTAGTAGGATTATAATTATCTGCTCCTTAAATGCTTGGCAGAAGTTTCCTCTTAAATCATTTGTCCCTGCTGTTTTCTATTTTATGAAGATAACGATCCTAAGACTATTCTGGCTTTCTAATTCTTCTTGAGTCAGTTTTTGATAAATCATTTTGCTAAAAATTTATTCATTTTGTCTAAGTTTTCAATATATTGGCACAAAATTGTTCATTGTATTCTTTTTTATTTTATACTGAATCCAAAGTTATATCTATTTTCATTAATATTATTTATGAGTTGTTTCTTTATCAGTCTAGCCAAAATTTGTTGACTTTATTAGTATTTCAGAAACTAATATGGTTGATAATTTTTATTGCATATTTTTACTATTTCTCTATTTAGATTAATTCTGTGGGATTATTTTGCTTCTTTCTTGTCCATATGCTGTCCATTTCTAATAATTTTTTATACATTCTAAATATAAGCTTTTTGTTGATTATAAGCGTTATGAATATGCGCTCCCACACTGTGGCCTGATTTCTCACTCATTTGATGAGTGGAAGTTCTTAATTTTAAGGTACTCTAGTTTATCAATCTTTTCTTTTACGATTAATGTTTTGTGTGTGTGGCTTGAAAAATTCTATTACTATCCTCAAAGTAATGAAAATATTCTATATTATTTTCAAAAAGATCTAACATACATCTGGAGTTGATATTTGCATGTGGTTTCAGGTAGGGATCAGAATTTTCACTGGTATTTCACCAAATCCAGTGGATCATACTAGGGAGAACTGACATATTTGAAATAATGATTCACGCCATGTTCCTCTGTTTACTTAGGCCTTTTAAAACTTTTTCTCTTTATTTTTTATGGTTTTTTGAAATAGTAATCGTATACAACTTTTGTCATATTTATCCCTAAGTATTTGTTGTGTGTTTAACATGACTATATTTTTTTATTTCATTTTCTAACTCATTGCTAATATATAAAAATGCAAGTGATTTTTTTATATATCAACCTTGTGTGCAAAAACTTTGTAAAATCATTTATTAATTTATTTATTAATTCTAAAATCTAATTTATTATCAGTTATTCTTTTGGATTTTCTAAACATAAAATTATATTTTGTATGATAATAACAAGTTTTCTTTCCTTTGCAATTACAATATTTTTATTTCTCTCCTTGATTTATTGCACTGGCTGGAACCTACAGTAAAGGATCAACTAAGTGAGGATAGCCAGTACTCTTACCATGTTCCTAACTCAGAAAGAAAGCTTTTACTATTTT
The DNA here is from genome assembly GCF_964146895.1 of Miniopterus schreibersii. Classification (NCBI taxonomy): domain Eukaryota; kingdom Metazoa; phylum Chordata; class Mammalia; order Chiroptera; family Miniopteridae; genus Miniopterus; species Miniopterus schreibersii. The sequence continues at coordinate 59,500,105 of NC_138106.1, read as the reverse complement.
ACCACTAAAAATGATGTCTGCTATATTTGACACATATTGAATTTTAGTTTTCTCTGATCACAGAGAATCAAGCTAAAAAAAAATCACTATTCAGTTCTTTTATTTTGTTGTTTTAGATTATCTTGTATCAAATTAAGAAATTTTTATTCCATTCTTAGAATTTTTACTATCAATAACAGTAAACTTCATCAAATAATTTTTCTGAATCTACTGAGATAATCACACCATTTTCTCATTTATGGTATTAATGTTGACTACACAGATTGATTTTCTAATATTAAAATTACCTTGCACTTGTGAAATAAATAAACGAGTTCACTATTATACATATTTTTTTATATATGTAATATATATACATGCTTGATTCAGTTTCCTAACTGAGCTTTTAGGACTTTCACAACTATGAATCAGTTTGGCTTACAATTCTTATTTTTTAATTACATTTTAAATGTTTTATTATAAAAATTATACTAGCCTCATAATGTGAGCTGTGAAGTGTTTCCTCTTATTTTATTCTCCATAAAAATGGGATAAAAATTAGCATTTTTTACTTAAGTATTTTATAAAATTCACTGGCAAATATCTTTATTCAAGAATATTCTGCCCTGTCAGCATGGCTCAGCAGTTGAGCATCAACCTAGGACCCAGGAGATCACAGTTCTATTCCTGGTCAGGGCTCATGCCCGGGGTGCTGGCTTGATCCCCAGTGGGGATGTGCAGGAGGCAGCCGATCAATGACTCTCTCTCATCATTGATGTTTCTCTCTCTCCTGCCCTCTCCCTTCCTCCCTCTGAAATCAATAAAGATATATTAAAATATATATTTATATTTGTATTTTCTGCATCAGTTTTGATGTTTCACTTTTTAGGACTTTGTTAATTTCATCTAAAGTTTCAAATTTATCTGGCATAAAGTTGGATACATAGGATCTGTAGAAATGTCAGCTTTCATTTCCGATGTTAATTATTTCTGCATTCTCTTTCTGTTTGTTCCGCTTTCTCGCTCTGTGAGAGCGTTTATCCATTTTATTATTCTTTCCAAAATATCACTTTGTTGTTGATATATCTCAGTTTTTTTAAATCTACCTTTGATTTCTTATCTTCTCTTTACAGTTTCTATCTTTACTCTCTTCAGGATGCATTTGCTGTTTTTTCTAACTTCTTGATACTTAGCTCATTGACTTTAATATTTCTTCTCTTCTAATATATATATTTAAAACTAAAAATTTCTCTTTCAGTGTGACTTTAGTTATATACCGTGAGATTGACAGGTGAAAATATTTGTTAACATTTAAATATGTTTTCTAATTTCCATTGTAATTTCTTTTCAATTCACATATTATTTAAAAGCATATTGTTTGTTTTCCAAATATTTGGGGGTATTCTACTTATCTTATTGTTATTTGCTTTTATCTTAACTCCACTGTGGTCAGTGAGCATACTCTATTTTATTTTCTGTTTTTATTTTAACTCCTTTAAATGTGTTAGAACATACTTTCTGACTTGGAACATATTGAGTTTGACCAAATTTTCTCTGATCACAGAGAATCAAGCTAAAAGCATCACTATTCAGTGTTACTTTTCTCTTCATTACCTTCTTTGAATAATTGACTACTTTAATTATAAACTCTTTACTGTTTGCTTTTTATTGAAGGAAGGGGGTTTACCTGAGATATTAAAACATAGGTTCCTGATTTATCAAAATCTAATATAATTTAGTACTTTTACTTCTTCCAAAACAATGCAGTACCTTAAAACATGTGACTTCAGTTTAGGACTAGTCAGATTTATATGACACTGTTGTCATGTGTTTTAACTCTATATATTTTAAATTCCAAAGACGATATTATCACTATTATAACAGCAAATATTTCTGTAGGTTTATCCACATATTTACCCTTTTTGGCTCTCTTAACTTTTTCTTGCGTTTCCAATCTTCTGTCAGGAATTATTTCTCCTTTCTGAAGGACATACTTTAGTATTTCTCTTAATGTGGATCTGCTAGTGATGAATTTTCTCAGTTTTTGGTTGTAAGAAAAATGCTTTTATTTCACTTTCATTCATCAAGAATATTTTCATTGGAAATAGAATTCTAGATTAGCAGTTATTTTCTTTCAGCACTAGCTTCCATTGCTTCTATTTAGCTCATTGACTTTAATCTTTCTTCTTTTTTAGTATATGTATTTAAAACTACAAATTTCTCTCAACATGGCTTTAGCTATATACCATGAGTATAGATGAATAATCCTACTATGATTTCTTTAGAGTTATAAAAATTTTTTTTGGTTGGTTGGTTGTATTTCTCCGCATTTGTTGTTCAACAGTTTTACCTTGATGTGCTTATGTGTGATTTTGCTTTTATTTACCCTGCTTGGGTTTCATATGGTAGCTTGAATCTATGGTTTGATGTCCTTAATCATTTTTGATAAATTATAAGTCCATTGTCACTTCAAATACACTTCTGCTTTATTTTCTTTCTCCTCTCCTCCAGGAACTCCAATTTTCCAAATGTTAGACCTTTCTCAGACTACCTCCTAAGTTTCTCATACTATCTTACCAATTTTCTATCTTTAAAAAAGTTTTCTTTGAACTATCTTCTGATTCATTAATCTTCTCACCAATTAATACTCATTAATGCTCACCAATGCCTTCTCAATGTCAGAGTTTTTGTTTGTCTAGTTCTAGTGTTTCCATCTAGTTCTCTGTTAAAATTATCTTGAACATAGTGAGCATAGTTACTTTAAAATCTGTGTCTGATACCTCCATTTTCTGAATCTCCTATGGAGCTATTCCATTATCTATTGTTTCTCTTAAATTTTGATCATATTATATTACTTATGTGTGCTTTTTATTATTTATTTACTTGCATGCCAGATACTATACATGTAAGTTTTAAAATTCAATTTAGTTTATATTTCCTTCCCAAGGAGAGATTTTACACTGTTTTTGGCAAGTGCTGAAGGGCTCTAACAATCTGGAGTTACCTTAATAAAATTTTAGAAATTGCGATTATTACAAGCTAGATATCAGTCCCTGCAAGGGTTTACTTCATTTCCGGTTCACCACACCTCCTTGAGTGTCACAGTTTTACTGTAAGAAAGAAGAAAAGAAGGTAAGAGAGAGAAAAAGCACTGAATGAAGAGGGTCTCAGCTCAGAGCATGAGGATTCTCCCACTGCTCAAGTTTCTTAGTAGGCCCTGCTCTCCAATATTTTGGAAAAACACAGAGGCCTAAATTGAATTTACTATCATCCAGAGAAGAACTAAATGTGTTTGTTCTGAGACCCAGCTAGTACTACTGACTTGAGGACACTCTAGCCCATTCAAGGATCCCCAGCTTAACCTGAGAATCTCGGTATCAGCCACTCTGTTGCACACCTAACGCTCCATCTCCTTGTTTAGCTGCGGCATTGGCATTGTACCCAGGATAACCCTACTTTTTCACAAGTGCTTTCTCATTGCTATGATTTTTCATCATACACTTTTTTTTTTTTTTGCATTTTATTCTTCATGTATTTGGGTTTGGGGGACTTGGAAATTTCCCCTTCTTCCTGCAAGCTCAGTGATGAAAGAAAATTTCTTAGTGCAGGATTTATGAAGAATCTTATCAGATGGTAGAAGGTCTAGAAGCAAAAGTCTCTAAGTCTCTTTTTCTAACATCATTTTGTGAGCTTTTTCTGAAAGATAACATTCTCAGAATACTTACCAGGAGGAAGCCAAGTTTAGGCTTAAGGCTCTCAGGAAAAACACTAATTGCGAACAAAAACATACACTTCTACTAATGACAAATACATGTTTTTTAGATACTTTATAGCCTAAATAAAATAATTCCTTCTCTTCTTCATTATGTTTTGCTTTCTCTATGGGTGACTACTAAGTCTCATATGAGTCAGTGATATAAATACTTAGTCTCACAGAGGGATCAGTATGGTAATCAAGACAGCCATTTATTATTTCAGCCTCAAATTCTGGCTTTAAAAGAAAGATTTACATGATGGTTGTCTCCCAGTTCTCTTATTCATAAGCTTTAAAACTCTCTATACACCTTATTAGCTGAGTCAACATGAATAGGAGTTTTCAGTAGGTGTCAAGTGAATGTGAAAAAGGGAGAATTAGACTCAAGTCTATAGCAAAAATTATATCTCTTTTAAAGTTACCATGAAACATTTTTGTTTCTTTTTAAGATGAAAACATATCCAGAGAGTTGGAGTGTGGATGAAGAAAAGTAGGAGATATTCCAATGTTCAGGCAGCTTGAGCAGTCTGAAATGGCCTACTTCTGCCTAATCATTCATATTTTAACTATAAAAATAGTACAACCATGTCCAAAGTTGTGGGTAGAATGTGGCAGAGGATAGTGTTAAAACTCTACACTGAAGTCAGACTTATCTGTAGGCTTAAATCCCAGTTCAGCTAGTTACTAGCAATTTAACTTTAGGTGAGTTTCTTAACTTCCTTCGACTTCCAGTTCCTCAGTAAAATATGTTAGTGCTTGCCTCATAAGATTGTTATGAAGCTTTCAGATATAATAACAAATTCCTAAAATATGGTAAAAATTCAGGAGGTTTATCAAGCTATTTTTTTCTTTACTATGTTTTTCTTGTCCAGGAAAAATAATAGTGTTTTGAGGGACAGTCCTCCAGCCAAGCACCAAAATAAACCTCATGGCTTATGAGGGACCACAAAAAAATGTAAGCTTGTGCCCAATCCATGCCTTGTCTAAACTGAGGAACCCTAAATAGCCAGCAGAAATAGCGAGAAACAGCTGGGGAGTTAAAGAATCTTGGTTACAATCATCTATGATATTTTCAGTAACACAATTGTTTTAAAATATATAATTATAAATCTAACAGTGTTAAACTTGGGAAAAAATATTAGTACTGTTGGGGGAAACAAATAATGAATTTTTAAGAGAAAAAAAATGGGGAAAAGCTCCTTTTAAAAGCCATTAAGTGCTTGGAGTTGGAAAACAGAGGCAACTCTAAAAGTAGGCTCCAAGAAATTTATATTTAAATAGGTACTATCTAAGGTAATAGAAGAAAGTATACATGTATTATAAGAAATATAGAAATCACCAATTTAGATAGCTATCCAGCTAATATATCCTGTGGTACCTAAATGAACTAGTTACCTCTTAATTCATAATCACATTGAGTGGTTGTTTATTTTTAATGTTTAATATATTTTAAAAACTGTTTAATGTAATGTTTAACAAGCATTTATTGAGTATTTAACTACTAGGAAGTACTGTGCTGGCTCAGCAAGTGATACAAAAATGGGTAGGATAAGGATTTTGCCCTCAAGTAAATTCATACATTTCAATATGATTTTAATTGATTGTACAAATTTGATGATGCTGCATGCAAGACATAGCCTATATCAAGTGTGTTTAAACTGAGAAAAAAGAATCATTCAAAAACATCAAGGAAAAAGACACCTTATTGCTATTCAAAAGTTTAGAATAACTGCAGAAAGAGATAAACAAATACATGAAATAGTAAATAATTCAAGAGTTATATATTTGTACACAAGAGAATAAAACAAAGCTTATCACAGGGTTGTATGCAATGCTAGTTGTTAGGATACCATGAAGAAAAGAGGTTCTGCAGTAAAAAAACAGGAAAAAAAAAACCAAAGTAAAAATTCTAGATCATATATATTCAACGTTTCTTTAATGCACGATTTCTCATAGCTTCTGTATGATAATGTTCACTATGAAATCCCAAGAGTTTCACATACTGATGTTTTCCAAACTTCTTTGGAAAAAGAACACTTGTTTCATGAGATTTCATTGCTTCTATGTGGAAAAAAAAAGTCTTTAAAACCATTTAAAGAACTAGTCGGGCAAGTGTTATTAAACCCTCATATGCCAGCTTCACCGTCCACATTGCCCGTGGCTGCCTTTCCCAAGAGCTGGGACATGGTCTCACAATTCTCAACAACGCACTGACTCCTGAATGGTTAAGTATAGATGGTTAAACACGTTAGCCATCCAAAGAATTAGTCATAGGAGTTGAAGAAGAAAGACACCACTCTGATCTGAAATAAACCAGCTTCAGGTAGGAGAGAAATATTTGAACTGAGCTTTGAAGTGTGAATGAGAAATTCCTTCATTAATTCTAAACTTTAATTTTTTTTTCCTAGATGGAATTATTTGCTTACTCGACCTTCCTTTAGCATTCTAGAGAAAGAAAGGTTAAGGGACAAAAGTGGAAACAGACACACTACCAACTGTAATTAGACTGAAAGTAGTTAATAAATATATTCATTCATACATCAAATAACTCATGAAAACTACTGAATAAGTGCCGCTGGTGTGACCTGAGTTCCTTTGAGCAAGCCTCCCTGTTCCAGGACAGGAACCAAGCCTGGAGCAGGTCTACCTTGGGCTGCCCAGCCTGCATTGTGTGGGTTCTTGACTTCATGCAGGAAAGGTTTTACAACACAAGTCCAGGTGATTTTGAGGGTACATTTATTAAAGCTGGGGACAGTGAAACAAGGAAGGGCATAGGATAGAAGAAACAACAGAGAGAGAGCCTAGGTGGGCAGCTTTGTATCACTGGAAAGTCAGAGAAAAAGGAGCCTTGGAGACAGGTTCAGGGGGTTAAGGCCAGGATTAGCTACTGCTGCCCATTGCTCCTCTGGTTGCAGGTCTCATGGGGACCTTTAGAACTTAGGTAGAAAAAGGGTGCCTCAGAAAGAAAGGGGGAAGAAAGACATGGGAGTGCTCCTGGAAGGCAGAGCAAGGCCTGGGTCTTTCTTCTTGAGGGTTTTATTTTTTTATTTTTAGTTTTTTAAAATATATCTTTATTGATTTCAGAGAGAGGAAGGGAGAGGGAGAGAGAGAGATGGAAACATCAATGATGAGAGAGTCGTCCTTGATCGGCTGCCTCCTGCACGAACCCCACTGGGGACTGAGCCTGCAACCTGGGCATGTGCCCTGACTGGGAACCGAACCTTGATCTCTTGAATCCTAGGTTGATGCTCAACCACTGAGCCACACCCGGGCGGGTATCTTGAATGTTTTAAAGGTTGGGAGTTTAGGGGAGGTTTTAGGAGAGAATCGCAACAGAATAGTCATCAGCTTTGTGTTGATGAGGTTTACTCCCTTAACTTCGCCCATCCTTGGGTGTGGTTGGCACAAATGGCACTAAGTGGATTTTTGTTACCTATCTCCCTGAGTAGGGTGCTGTAAGCTGTTTACCCCCTGGTTGGGCAGAAGTATAAACCATTTACTTTTTTTTTCCCCCCTTTTTTTAAATTTTATTTTATTTATTTATTTATTTATTTATTTATTTATTTATTTATTTTTAATATATCTTTATTGATTTCAGAGAGAGAGGAAAGGAGAGGGAGAGAGAGAGATAGAAACAATCAATGATGAGAGAGTCATTGATTGAGCCCTCAACCTGGGCATGTGCCCTGACAGGGAACCGAACCCGATCGCTGGGATCCTAGGTCAACGCTCAACTGCTGAGCCAGGCCCGGCCGGGCCCCCCCCCTTTTTTAAACCATTTACTCCTAAGTGTCCTTGGTTAGGGAACATAGAATTTTGCAATTTACTAGGTGGCAATAAACTGCTTGGACATTTAACTATTTGTCTCAGTTTCCTCCTTCCACTTGTCCTGACTGACTTACTAGTACATCTCATCCCCGATGTTTGGGTACTGGTAGGGTAATCTCAAATTTCTCTTCCTCTTATTCTCACCTGCATAAGAGACAGAAATTGGTCCCATGAAAAGTTAGCCCTTGCATCCTTTCCCAATTACCTCTAGAGGTCCTGAAAGAGTACTTCCAAAGTTTTCACAATCTTCTCATCATTTTTCAGGCTATGGCCCAACTTGCTACAGTCAAACACTGAGAGGGGAAGTCAGGGAGAGTGCTGGTTTTAGTGTCAATAATGCTGTTTGTTGGCGCTCCTCAAACAGCCAACACTTGAAGTGCCTATATGGCATAGCCTCCCCTATAATCTTCTCTGAGCTAAAGGCTCTCTTTGCTTCAATAAGTAGGAAGAATGTTCCTCTCCTTACTCTGTGTCAGCACTTATCTGCCCCTTGTACTCTGGAGTCACTTGTGAAAATACTTTCTTCAGCCTGTTTGGAGCACCTTGTTGGGAGATGATTCTTCATGGGTCTCTCACATTTCTGCACATCTTATGAGTAGTGACATTAGCTGCCTTTGTTCCAAGTTCTCTTTTTAAGGATCTTTGCATAGTCAGACACCTTGGAAGATAGAGCATCTGCATCTGGAGCAAAGAACAGATTTGTTTACTGTCCCCATGGGCAAAAGTCAGGCAGGTTCTCTGCCTTTTATGAAAGGTTGGTGTTCCCTAAGCTTGAGATTCTCCTGTAACACAGCACACTGCATGTGCAGACATCACCTAGTCCTCTTTGCATCACCCTGTCAGAACAAGCAAACATGCTATCTACTGTGTCATGAGTAATAAGGTCATTTGTCTCTGACCCAAGAGTCTCATGTCTTCTGTCAGCATCCATGACACTTGCTAGGCTAACTTGTTACCTTGTAAGTAGAGTAAAATATTAGCCCCTACACAAGTGTTGACACAACTCTCACTACTGGGTTCAGATATAAGTGTTTGGATAAGAACCTCTGTGTAAGATAGACACTGTGCTGTCCTGAGCAGTTCTCAGATCTCCCATCGAAAAAGAATCAATGTTTCACCTGCAAGGAGTGCAGTTCACTAATAGTCTCTAGCTGTAGTATGCTCAAGATTTACCTTAGATTTCAAGCAGAGACCATGCCCTTCCTAGACAGCCACAACCAGTTTGGGTAGGGTGGGGATACTAGCATCAGGACATTTCTGCTCAGTAGGGGACTCAATCTCATGGACAATCTTTGCTCCAGAGCTTTTTGTTGTGTTGGCCAAGACTTTGTCAGATCTGTAGTCTTTCCCTGCTCAGTACAATTCCTCTCACTTTTATTGTTCATGGATGTTTCCCCAATAAACTGTTTGTACTCCCAACTCCATCTCAATGTCTGCTTCCCAGAGAATACAACTGATATACCTGTATCCTGTCACAGACACCAAAACCAAACATTCTCCTTCCTCTGAGAGTACCCCATATAAATTAGTTCATATATATTAACTACTCATAGGCATGCCCAGCTTCACCAACATGCCCACACATATTAAATCTCTGCTTAGGTTCAAGTTGGAACTTTGACTGCATAAAATATTTAACATAGCTTTTAAGCACACATTTTAAGTGTGCTAAAATGATTATGTTAGGATATATTACGTTCATGAAATGCTGATTTAAGCTTAAGGATTAGCATGTATAATTCAGTTATTTATGTAAGACTGAAAAGCTGGCTTTAAAGTTAGATGTTTATAGTAAATTAATATTTACTGTATTCAACAAATTTAAAACACCATTAATTATAAGCATGCTGTTATTTTAAGTATCATAAAGAAAAAAAGCACAACCAATTAATCTATGACACAATTATTATAAGGCCAAGTCCCATTTTAGTGATATAAAAGTGTGAAGAAAAGTGCAACTTTAATCTAATGAAATGTGGTATATATGACCTTGGAATTATCCTTATCTCAGGTTATGTCTATATTTTTAATAGCTGAAACAGACATTAATAAGGAGAGAGTCTCCAATTCCTGAACTACAGTAGTCTTCCTTATCTGTGATTTCACTTTCCATGGTTTCAGTTGTTCGAGGTCAACCTGGGTTTGAAAAATATTAAATAGAAAATTCCAGAAATAAACAATTCATAAATTTGAAATTGCACACCGTTCTGATTAGTATGGTGAAATCCCATGCCATCCCACTCTCCCTCCCAGGACATGAGTCATTCCTTTGTCCAGCATATCCAGGGTGTATACACTACCCCCCAGCCTCCCGTTAGGCACTGAGTAGCCATCCCAGGTTAGAAACTTCACTGTCAGGGTATCATAGCGCTTGTGTTCAAGTAACCCTTATAGTACTAACACTATGTCACAATGCATACATCATTCACATGACTTCATTTTGTCACGTAGTCACGTATTATATTACATCATCACAAGAACAGGGGCATGACAATACAATAAGATTCTGAGAGAGACCACATTCACATAACATTTATTACAGCATATTGTTCTAACTGTTTTACTTTATTATGTTATTATTCATCTCTTGCTGTGTCTAATTTAAAAATTAAACTTTATCATAGGTATGTATGCACAGTTGTGAGTACATGAGACAGTTTATTCTTGTATTATTATTAATTATTGCATTATTTATTTGTATTATAACTGTAAACCTACTTTTGCCCACCTCTGTGTATATAGGATTCAGTTCTATCTACAGTTCCAGGCATCCACTGGGGGTCTTGGAACCTATCCCCTGTAGATAAGCAAGGACTGCTATATCTGTACTTCTGCAGAACATGTGATTATTCTCAATTATATAGGCAAATATTTAACTTGTTAATAATCAAATATTAGATAGCAATCAAAAGCTTCACAAAAGTTGGTTTAAATTAGGAAAGTGGTATATAATTGAATATTTAACATTTAATACAACAGGGGCATTTTTAAAATTTAGAGATCTGAAGATTAATTAAATCCCATTCTGACTCAAAAGGGATACCTTTTCTAATATTGAATTGAAGTGGAATTAAGATATCGTTGAGTCTAGTCCCTTTGTTTTTTCTGAAAATCACCATGAAGCTCAGAGGATGAGGTATATTTCCTTACAGATGACTAATGACCAGGCAGAACCAGAGCCTTCTGCCAAGTTCTCTCCACCACCTTACCGTGCCAGACTCCACTGGACAAGCCCTCCTAAAACCACTCAGAGATGCTCTCCTTCCCTCAGCACAGAGATGAGACTTCATTGCCATAAATAATGTAGATACAAACAAATGCAATAGGCTCTGGTCTTTAAACATGAGAAAAAAATTCCTTCCTCCTATTTTTTTTTCCCTTAAACCATAACCCTGGAAGGAAATTATTGGGATCTACCAGTTCTGCAAGGGAGAAGGAACTGTTCAGGATGGTGAATTTATGGATTGACTTGACGCAGCAGCCTTCTTCCACAGCACAGCCCCAGGAAGAACCAACTACAGTGGCTCCATGCGAGGTAGCAGAGATGATGAAGAGTCAGGGGACCAACTCCCTCCCACTTTCCACCCCCAAAATAGATGGCTCATAAGCACTTACAAACAGAAAATGTAGCCATTCCATAGGAATATCAAAGAAACTGAAGAAGCCTGGTGAAGCTTGTTTTAGCTTCATGACATACAGGAAAGAAAATTTTGAAGTTGTCTTGAAACACTTCTGTCTGTCTCTCTCCCTTTGCACCTCAAACTCAGTTTAGACTAGTCTGGCAGCATGAGCCACCTTCCGGCCTTCTCACTGTCCCTTCTGTCCCGAGGTCAGTCAAGTGCCATCAAGAGATCCAGCTGGCAGCAGATTTCTATATTTACCTTTTTTAAAGCAATATTGACAATTTTAAAAGAAAATTCCATCACATAGAAACATTGAGAACTAGATTTTATAGGATCAAGATGACACTGGTTAAATTAAAAATAAAAAGAAATTTCGAGGATAAATAGAACGGAAAATATGAGATTGCCAGTGTGGTGAAAAAAGGGGTTCTACAGAGAGTAGCCTCACAGGGTAATCTGATCATAAATTCCTAGCTGGGCAGGTCGTGGTGGGTAGTCATGTCCCAAACATATAACTTCTTAGTAAAGTTTATCTTTGCCTTAAGCAAGCCATGTCCATTGTTTAGGAGCATCTAGATTAACACACCTTGGAAATAAATAGCAACCACCCTCAAGGGAGCACATAATCTTGTTAACTATCCTGTAATCCAATCCCAGCCTTGCTTTTTCTCACCTCCTTACTTTCCCTTCTTTCATTTTAAATGCGTAAAAGAAACTGCAAAACTGTCATCCTCCAAAACCTTTGAGATCTTGCTTCCCGACAATTGTCATCAGTTTGGCTCAAATAAACTCATAAAATTCTTAATAGGTCTGGATGTTTCTTAGGTTGACACCAGTAACAGACTAAGTTCTTTTCCTCTCTTTTTAAATTGCTCTATCTGGACAGCAAAATGCTGGGTTACTGAGTTCACTGATTTATAGAGAATATTTTTTTTATGACAACACCTACACCATAGATGTTTATTAAACATTTATCAAATGCCTATGATGGGCCAGGGACTGAACTGTTTCTCATATATATTTTCTCATTTCATTTAATCCCCTCAACAACTTTGTGAAGTACTATCATCCCTATCACACAGATAAGAAAACAGGGATATAGAAAATTTTAAGAAGCCGACTGAAGCACCTACACCTGGTAATTTCAGGTTACTACTCATGATGTCCTCTTAAAAAATCAGGTCAGTATGGTTTTTCTCAGGTTTGTGATTAAAATGGGGGGAAAAAGAATCTCCAGTCATATCTAAATGATAAACTCTGCACCTAAAATCAAAATTTCAAATTCATAGGCTTCTCCCCAAATTTAGTCCCCTCTAAACAGGCTTTACCCTGGGCTGTTCCAAACAGCAGGCCGAGCAATGTTATCCAAATTTTTAATGACTAAAAAGGAGCCTATTTGTGTTGGATGTATGAGAAGGTGAACAAATCGTGGGGGTTTTCCTTTCCCAATTTCTACAGTTGAAATAGGCAGAAGAGTACGGCAAATCAGAGACAAAAATATCACCTTTACGATGAATATGACATAGCTGTGTGGCAGCCACAGTCTTCCTAGTACCCAGGCTCAGAATGGAATTGACTCTCCAGACTTCAGCCCTGTTCCCTGTGTAGTGAGGTGGGGTGGGCAGCGGAGGGGTAAGAGGGGCAAAGTCTCCCCTTGTTCAGCAGGAGGCGTGGAAGACAGAATGAACAGCTCCCTCAACTGGCAGGTAAACCCCAAAGACAAAGGAGAGGAGGGGGGAGAGGAGATACGCCTGCCCAGCTCCACATCCCCAAACTCAGCATTAAGCAAAGGCACTCTTCTCCCCTGAGGATATGGAGGGAGGGCAGGAGTAACATGCTAATTCTTGTCCCCTCTTCTGAAGCCTCAAAGTCTGAGAAGGGAGTGATTACCCCCCACCCCACCCCACACACAGATATGTGCTATGCTACTAGACTGAAATATAGTCCATTCTCTTCATCTGGGACATGTTGGGCCTCAGGCACCTCAGGACATGACCATTTTATTCATAAGAGTCAGTAGGGAATAAGAAGTGAAATGGCAAAGTCCTGCTGTGGGGAAAATTGAGGTTTTAAAAAGGGAAAACGTCATTGTCACGTATTACATGTGTAAGATAGACAAATATATGTAAAAATCTGAAATTATATAGAAAGGAGAAAGAAAATTCGCATGGTGAGTCAGGATTAAATAGTCAATGGTTAATTTACATCTCAGAATAAAGGAAAGCCAGCAGGTGACTCACTGCTCTGCCACAGTGACTCAGCAGGTGGAGAGCCCACAGTGTACAGGTAGGAAGAGGAGGGAGGAAGCAGAAAAGGGCTGGGGGTGGGTATGAAGGAGGGTCTGTGTTTGATGTTAACACCTCCTTTTTAAAAAAAAAAAAAAATCCATTCCTTTTTTTTAATTTTATGTTTTTATTGATTTCAGAGAGAGGAAGGGAGAGGGAGAGAGAGATAGAAACATCAATGATGACAGTCACTGATTGGCTGCCTCCTGCAAGCCCCCTGCTGGGGATCCAGCCGAAACCCTGGCATGTGCCCTGACCGGGAATCCAATGGAGACCTCCTGGTTCATGGGTCCACACTCAACCACTGAGGCACGCTGGCTGGGCAACACCTCCTTTTAAAATGGCATTGAGGCTGGCTGAGTGTGGTTCAGTGGTTGAGCATCGACCTAGGATCCAGGGTATCACGGTTGGATTCCGGGTCAGGGCACATGCCCTGGTTGTGGGCTCGATCCCTAGTCGGGGGCGTGCAAGAGGCAGCAGATCAATAAAGACTCTCTCCTCACTGATTTCTCTCTCTCTGTCTCTCTCTCTCTCTCTCTCCCTTCCTCTCTCTGAAATCAATAAAGATAAATAATAATAAAATAAAATATAAAATAAAATAAAATAATAAAATAAAATAAAAATGGTACTGAAAGAGGAGAGAGAAAAAGTCAAAATTAAAAATGACTTAGTTGTCCCACAAAGCCTTTCCTTCTTTCCTCCCCATCTGGGAAATTAGGCACAGGGCTCAGGTGAGAGTGAGATGGGGTATGTGGCAGAAAAGCTGCAATTGATAAAAGCTACAGGAACTGTCAAGAAGTAAGACCCCACCCACCACCAGCACCGGATTTACGGCTTAAAAGCAGCAGAGACCAGCTCAATACAACACCGTTGTTAATTTCACCTAAAAGTAACCCCCGGCCTCATACACTCAGTGTAATACTATAGCACACTAAACGACACATCCTGTGCCACCATCACTGGAAAAAGAAAGCCCATATAAGAATACTAAATGGCCCACAAAGCTCCTCTAAGAAATCTCCACCCCCTTCTGGGGAAAATCATAAATATTCCTCCCTCTTATTTAATGCCCTACCCCCTGATTAAATGAACCTCAATAAAGGAAGCAAATTCTGCTAAAGTGGGGCTGCTCTGTCTTGGCAGTAGCCCATTCTCTGTCTCACTGCTTCACTAATAAACTCACTTTCACTTTAAACTCTACTCTAGCTTGTATTTGAATTCTTTCCTGCACAAAGCCAGGAGCCCACAGTGGGTTGCAGACTTGGGTCCCTGCAGCTAAATGCCTGCAGCTAAAGCTCCAAGCTGGAGGAGCTGCAAGAGACATGGTGGCCTCTCCACTGCTATGAGATTCAGGCCTAGCAGTTATACCCCTCAGATTTGGAACAACCTCTGCAAGTTCTAGTTCAAAGGGCAATCAGAATTTCGTGATAAAATATTGTGTATGTCACTTCTGCTGTTACTTAGTTCCTCAGCAATAAGATTAAGACATTTTGACCTCCCAATAACTCATAAAATGCTTTTGATGCCATCAACTGATCACCAGAGAGAGCTGGAGGGGCTACCAACATTCATCTCATTCACTTTGCATCAGAGGCTCAGGTAGAACTCTAGCCCTGGGTTGATGCCATTTCTCTTGGTTCAAGTTTCACTAGAAATGAGGCACAGAACACTATATTAGTATGTATTGAAAGCCTGGTGGTATATAGCACTCACCATGCTAGAGACAGTGAAGAACAAACCAACGAGGTAGCTGATTTCATGATGCAAACAACCTAGAAGACCCTTGTGACTTTCATCTACCCAATCCACTCATTCTTAAAGTTTTCCATTGCAACCAATTCCAAACTACTGCATTCTATGGCCTCTCTCTCCTGTGACCCTGGAATAATCAACTGCCTTTTTTACTCTCAGCAGTTCACATGTTCTAAGTTCTCCAACAAAACCGCCTAAAGGCTCTAGGCCCTTTAGTAACAAAACACCCATAAACAGATACTGAAGCCTGAACCACTCTTCTTCTCTTTCTGTCAGAAATTTTATCCTGGGGTATAATTTATAGTATCAATAAATGCCTTTGGGGCAGGGGAGCATTAAAGAGGAGGTCAGGTCTGTGAATCACCTAAAATTATATGCAGAATTAGATACATGTGCTATTTCTTAAGGATGAATTCAAAGCTTTCTTTGGATCCTCAAAGGAATATTGGAGCCAAAAAGTTAAGATTTTCTATTTTACAAGGTTTTAAGCAATTATGTCACTCTTAACAATCATTATAATGAGCCTGGCATCCATTTTTTTAAGGCCTAATTTCTAACAACAAAGCATGTGATTTCAAGGAATGCTCTTTTTTTTTTGTTTTTAAGTGCCATTAAAAAATTTAAATGTGAAGTTCAGTGGAGGTTATGGTAAAGCTTTTTACCTATATTAGTATGTAAATTACCCAAGGGCTTAAGCCAGCTTGCCCTCATTTTATACCACTTCATGGAGGAGGAACTTGGGCACATAAATAGAATGAGTGGTAATTAATTCTCACAAGTTACAGTGAGAATCATAGCCATTAGTGCCAAAAACTGAAGCTGAAAATTATTGAAATATGTGTCTAATAGAACTGCCTTGTCATTCTCCGTTTCTGTCATTTGATACATCCATTACACTAAGACCATCCGAAAGAGACCTCAAATTTCCAGAAAGATGAATTTTTAAAAAATCTAATTCTCAATCTTTTAGTTAAACATTCTTAAATACCTTTTATACTCTAGTTGGCTTTTGGCTAACCAGAAGCAGCAGCAGCAACAATACATATATTGGGGGGGTGCCAAAGGGAAGGAGCTTTCAATAAATATTTAAAACAATGAGTAAATTCTTTTCCCCTAAGATCACAATTGTAAAAGCCTAGATAGAGAAGAAAGAGAAAAAAATACTTTCAGTTTTAAGATTGCCTTTTGGGCATTTTCTATTCTGTGTGTAACCAGAGGGTATAAAGAGAAATAATATATTTGGAAAGTTAAATGAGATCTTTGTAATACAAACCTGTGTAGGAGAAAGGATGCATGTAGCATTAAAGACAGAGAGAAAATGACTCTAAAATCAAAGTCCTGAAGAAAAAACACTGCAGAAACAGTGCATAATAATAGTTTGTAGGTTACATAAATTTAAAAATTAGATGTTTTCAGGTTAACCCTATGACACTCCTTCAGTATCAGTACATGGTATTATTGCTGTTCTCACTGTACAGGTGAAATAAAGTGGGAAGTAATATGCACAGGATGGAGAGCAGACTAATAAGAGAAGGAAAGACAGAGCCAGGGGATAATCACTCATTTACTTCACAGAAATACTGATGCAAACGCCTCAATAACGGATGCCTTTCAAGGTCAGCACCATTAAAGAAAGCCAATGCAATCTTTCATATTATAATCTTTAAACTTTAAACCAAGAAAGAAAATAGCTCCCTGGATTTTGTTGTCCAAAGTCCTACAAAACATCATTACAACGGAAAACCCAAACACTAAAACAGAGTTTTTCTTCCAACTAAGGGTATGTTAACATATTAACAGACCCAAATAAGACAACATAGCAAACTACACAGTATTTATAATTAAAAATGGGAAAACTAACATTCCTCAATTTTTACACTGTATGATTCTGGATTTGTTTACATTTTAAATCCCCATTTTAACCCTGGCCGGTTTGACTCAATGGTTAGAGTGTTGGTCCGTGGACTGAAGGGTCCCAGGTTCAATTCCAGCCAAGGGCGTGTGCCTCGGTTGTAGGCAGGAGGCAACCAATTGATGTTTATCTCTCTCTCTCCCTTCCACTCTGAAAAGCAATGGAAAAAATACTCTCAGGTGCGGATTTAAAAAAAAATCCCCATTTTCTATATCACAACTATCTGTTCCATATCTTTTATTTTCCGTGCTCTTAAATGAAGTTAGTGAAATTCAGGGATGAGACAGCAAGTTAATCGAGGACTGCACCCATCACATAATTATTTCTAAAAAGATCTGCTAAGTGATATAAATTCAGTGAAACAGAGGTGTTTAAATAGATAACTCACTGAATTTATTCACCAGTGTCATTAAAGGAAGGCAGTGAATGGTTAAGCAAAACCACTTTTCTTTCACTTTCTCTTTCTTTTTCCGGCCATTTATTTTTATGGCCACATCAATTGTGCACATCAGGACTTATCAAGCACTATAAAAAGGGTGTCAATCATAAGCTAGGGGGTAGCAGAGGTTTAACAGCAATGTTGGAGAAGGGAAACCAAGAGGTGAAGCTGAGAATTACAGAAGCCAAGCAACCTTATATAATATATTACCAGCAAGAGCCAAGCATCACAGAAAGACCTGAGGAGGGTGACGGGGAGGAGAGATTGCATAAAATACTAATGTGCCCCCAGGGTTCTGGAACTAAATGGTGAAGGGTATGTCTAGATGAGCTAGAGAGATTTCTTTGTAAATTTGGAGTTCAGAGTATAAAATGACATGATTAAAGAGATAAGTGCCTGAGTACCCAAGATGATGACAAGTGCATTCGCGAGCATTCCCACAGGGACAAGGAAAATACACTGATTACCTGTGGTCCCCTAGAGGCCAAAAGCTCAAAATGCAGCACAGGGGGAAGTGTGCTGGGTACCTTAGTCACGTCTATGATCAGTGCCATTAACACCAGTCCTGCTACCATCATTACTGAGCTCTCTCTCTCATCCATGCCTCAGCTGTTTCCAGGATCATAAATTACCTCCATCTACCTGATCTCAATTTATTTCTCTTGCCATTTAACTACTTCAGGTCTTTGGAAAAGCAATTATTAAATCCCTATCCCAAAATGTTAAATGTTCCCCCAAGAATTGAGAAAAGTTATCATAGATTCCCTTTATGAAGAACGCAATGTGTTCCCTAGTCACCCATAGAAATAAGCTCAGGAGAGACCCAATGCATATCTTAATAATCATCCATAAGTGCATTCATTCATTCATTCATTCATTCATTCATTGAATAAAGATATACTGAGCACCCACTGTAGGTTAGGCTTTCGGATACTGGAGATATAAAGTTGAAAGCAAGTCTCTCCCCTCAATGAGCTCACTGTCGGCACAACAACAGTGACACACAACAATACTGTCATTGTTGTATGCTGATCAATGCTAAGTGGGGACGCAGAACTTTCGGAAGCTCTAGTAAGTCTTCATGGAGGATCATAGAGAACAGACAGGAAAAGGAAAGAATTATTACCTGGATGTCTCCTACAGGAAGAGTAGAAACTTGCTTGGGTGATAAACACATAGAGGACACTCCAGAAAAGGACCACATATTTTTAGTTATTGTGATAAGTAAATGTTATGTAAAAGAAAATTATCATCCCATCATTTCTTCAGAGTTGTTCATCTTATTTGGCCAAGGATTTATATGATTTTAAAGTGTTATCATGAGCATTTATTGGCACCACAGAGTGAAATTTGACCTTTTCACCCCAAGTGTGTCTCTAGCCAGGCTGCCTCATCATCATCACTGGGCGCCTTCGTGTCCTTCAGCAAATAATGTGGCCTTACTGCCTGGCTCTTCCTGCCTTATCAACACTATATGTCTTTGCTTTACTTTCCATTCCTTGGTCCAGTGCAACAGCTCTGATGTTAATCTCACTCTTTTCTACTCCTCACGGCTGGAAAGAAAGAGAGGTAGAACAGGAGATGGCTCCACTTTTGGATCCTTCATAACTGCTTGGCCTGTGTAACACCACATTTAAGCTCTCTGATTAATGTATTCTTGTCCCCTTGGGTCAGCTACCCTCTGATCAGATTGGAAAGACTGTCCTGGTTCCTGTTCCCTCGGTCTTTTCTCTCACTCTGCATATGACAAGGTGATATTCAGGTGGGAGGGCTCAGTTTCTTGTAAACTTGGCTCTCTAATTTTGTGGGGGATGTAAAAGACCTTCAAAATTTTTTCATGTTCACAACCACTAAGGGTACGTGAGGAATAGTAGAGAATATAGGTGTAGCATAAAGGTTACAAATAATGTCCAGTTGCTAACAGAACAGCTGTAACTCTACCCATTCTCTCCTACTTTAAAAAAAAAAAAGCATATTAAAAAGAATATAAATTAGGGTAAGTTTTAAATAGATAAGCTTGACTCTACCATAGTTAATTTATAGTTAACTTATGCAAAAACACTAGCATTTTAAATATTAGTAATGTTATCTATTATTAGAGCCACCTCTCCAGTGGTTATCCCATGCCAGCCAACCTCACACCATAGCTGGTTGTATTAGGAGACACAGTATTGGTCTGTCCGACCTTTTCGGCTGCATTCTGGTGTTTTTCGAATCCAAAAGCCTTATCTGCATGGTATATGGAACAGTGAGCAGTGCTTGCTTTATGCCACGGCCATGTAGATGGTGGAGTGGTCTCTTAACTGAGAGAGACTGAGAGTGATTGAGAGAGTAGAGCTAAAGCTTAAAGCTCTAAATCATTTCCTACTTCCATTCGGAAGAAGAGTGAGAAGAAGGTGATCAGAGAAAAGGAGGAACGGGGTTTACAAATATTGAATGCTTTAACCCTCAAGCCCACTCCATAAAATAAGTGCTATTATTACCCTATTTTACAGGTTTGAGAAAGGTTAATAACTTAACTGAGAGCACAGGGTTAGTTAAATAGGACCGCCTTGAACTCTGAGATTTCTGGCTCCAAGTACTGTTCCTGGAAAAGCATGCATCCTGGGGAACGTTTGTCCTCAGTAAGAATCCACCATTAGGGTCTAGTCTTCCATGTTATTTTATTTCTAAATGTCTCCAGATACCTGACCAAAGCCCAAAGGATGGGAGTCAGTTCATGTCCCACTTTCACTTTTTTAAAATTAAGTTTATTGGGGTGACACTGGTTAATAGAATCATACAGGTTTCAAGTGAACATTTCTATGATACGAAATTTGTATATTGCACTGTGTGCCCACTACCCAAAGTCAAACATCGTTCACTTTTGGCTGCTCTTACAACTTCACCCAAATATATACACATATATCCTCCCACGACAGGCTTCCACTGTCCAACAAGCCCCAAATAGGCTGATGCTCCTTTCCTTAACATTAATAAATAAGTGATTAGAAACCCAGACAGGTCTTAAAGTCTATTGTTCTTTATTATATGGCTGTTATACTACTAGTACAATAGGAAAGAGTAGCCTCAGTAGCTTTGATAAATAAAATAACCAACCAAATCTTTAGTGTTTTTATATTGCTAAACAAATAAAATTTTAATCAAAATGTCTTCTATAACTATATAGTGTGATTTTTCTAAAAAATGAAAGGCCCTCTCTTTTTGAGTTGACAAATGGGTATTTTTATCATGATTGTGTGGCAGTAGAGATAAAATACGTGGACTCTGGAGCCAGAATGTAAGGATTTGGAATTTGATTCTGCCCATTTCCAAGAACAATTACTTGGAATCTCTAAACTTTAGTTAAATAAGCTAATATTTAGAACAGTGTCTGGTATGCACCCAATCAGTCTTAGCTGTTATTAACCCACAGGGAGTATTTGCTACAAGCAATCCCTCTAACTTAATTGAGAATTCTTGTAAAGCAAGAATACCTAATCTACAATTGCCTCCAAATGTCATGAAATTTTAATACGAAACTTAACAATTAATGAAGATGATATAATGGTACACTTTGGAGACATTTAATTAAACATTTATTGTTTCAATCTTACAGCTTTTAGTATTCTGAGCCCATTTTTTTTCTTTCTGCTCTCAAATATTTTTATTGGCCCTTGAAAACTTCCCAGGCCCTAAGCACCATGTCTGTAGGGCTTGAAGCGTAGAATGGCCTTGGCTAAGGTGAATGGGGTAAATCTGAATGCTACCTTTCTGGCCCCAAGTACTATTCCTCTGATAGTCTGCCCCCTGGAGAACATTTTTCCTCAGCAAGAGTTTGAAAAGGTTCCCAGAAGTTTTGGAAAATTTTCTAAAGAGGGATTCAAAGATAAGACAGTAAAGCAAAATCCCAGATATCATTGAAAGTCAAAATTATTAAATTACTTTGGCTTAAATTCAGAGTTTATACCAAAACCTAGGCCAAAGCTGGCCCTGTGATGAGGCATGAATAGGAGAAAGAGTGATTGGCAGAGGGTTGGAGCTGGCACTGATCCTACAGGGAACATCCTTTTTCAAAAAGTGGAACGGCACCTGAGAGACAGCATTATCATGTGATTTCATTTCCAAAATATTCCGTCTTAGGTGACCAGAGGAAAAAAAATTAAACTTTTACCTCAATATATAAAGTGAACAAAATATTTAATATTTCAAAGGGAATTAATTTCAAATATTATTATTTTAAAAAAAGAACCTGTAAGAAGAAACATAGCAAGTGTATGATAACATTGTAAAAATTTAAGGCAATGGTTCTCAAGGTGTGGTGTACAAGGGGTTATGAGAGCAAAATACTTCAAAATGATATTAGGGCACTATTTGACTGCTTAACCATGTGGACATTTGCATTTTGCAAATTGCATTGCAAAAGCAATGGTGGGTAAAATTTAGCACTAACCAAAGCAGTGGCAGTAAACTGTACAAATAGAGAGGGGGAGGGAAAAGAATACTAGGAAACGCCAGTTTAGCTCTAGAATGTCCTTGATGAAGCAGTAAAAAATGTTAATTTTATTAAATCTCAGCCTTTCAGTATGTCTTCTTAATATTATGTGTGATGTAATGGGAAGTACACATAAAGCACTTCTGCTGGTTGCCAGAGTATAGTTGTCATCTCCAGGAAAAATACTTATCTGAGTTACATACTGAACTAGCTGCTTTTTTCATGGAACATAATTTTTAAAAACTTTTTTTAATTGATTTTTTAGAGAGAGAAAGGGAAGGAGAGGGAGAGAGAAAGATCAATTTGTCCTTCCACTTATTCATGCACTCATTGCCTGATTCTTGCATTTGCCCTGACCAGTGATCAAACCCACAACCTTGATGTATCCAGATCACCCTCTAACCAACTGAGCTACCCTGCCAGGGCCATGGAAAATCATTTTTACCTGAAAGAAAAAACTGGCAGCAAACTATAATATTCATATTTGGGTATCTGGCAAGCATTTTGGGGGGTTAAAATGAATATAAGGACCCTATCATTTTAAGGAAAACAACCTACAAGCTTAATTCATTTCAAGCTTTTCGAGCTAAAATTAAAATTTTGGAAAATTTTATCTGCTGCCATGAGCTTGGCCTCTTCCCAGTATTCAAAGGCTATTTTCTTCACATATGTCAACCAAAACGGCATCTCACAATAGATATAATACAGAAGCAAAATTCAGGTGTCTTCTACTAATCCAGGTATGTAACCATTTGCAGATATCTAAATAATGTCACTCTTATTATTTTCTTCTTTTGGAAAATATAATTATTTATGTTAACATGTAATGGTTTTATTATTTTTTATTTTAATAAGTTAATATCCTAAGACTTTCTTAGTTTTAATTTCTAATATGGAATATTAATTGATACAACCCATATAAACAAAAGTTCTGTGGTTCTCAATTTTTATGAGGGAAAAACAGTTCTGAGACCAAAATTTTAGAATTACTGGCCTAAGGTTAAATATATTCTAAGCCAGCAGCCATTGTGACATCAGCATCAGGTCAATAATCACCATATGAAGGAATCCATGCAGTTGACCATAATTCACAAGAGTACTCCAATTACACTCTCATGTAAGAAGCCAACCAACTAAGAGCGCCTACTATTGCCCCTGATGTTCTCCACAGGGCACTCTACAATGTTACCAGGAAAGACATCCAACAAATAGTAAGAGAAAACCACTTACTTCTTACATTGCTTCTTTCTCTGATTCTCATCAGGTTTCCCAGCATCTTGCCTCATTGTAAAATATGTACAAACTTCAAACCAAAAGGATAAATGCTGCTGCTGGGCAGATGTGGACTTCAAATCTCTCCAAAATCAGACAATCTCTTAAAAATGTTTACCATAAATGTAAGAACCATCACCCATATTCAACTAGAAATCCAACTATGACTTCCTATGGTTGCGATCAAGACGACATTAGTACTGATGAAGAAATGAGTGTTATAGGAATGCTCCAAGATATTAAAACTGCCCAAATTGACCTCCTTTGGAAAATGACTGACACTATCAGTGCAGTATCAAAAATCCATGGAAAGACTGACTTTTATCAGAAGCAAATGGAGGCACTAGAAACCAGAATGAATGTTAATGAAGACAAACAATGTGCAATAACTAAATATATCTTCTCTATGAAAGAAGACATTGATGCTTTAAAGAAGAAGGTAACAGAATTGGAAAACCAGAATTCTTGCTCCAGTATACATTGTTCAGAAGTTCTGGAAGGAGAAAGGGGTAAAGAGGTTATGGAACTGCTTCACAAACTCATACAACCACAACCTTTGAAGAACACATTGGCTGCCACAGACTCTGAAATCTCTTCAGCAGAACCAGAGAAAGTGCCAAGTTATTCTGATCCCACTAATCATCTTGAGGAAAAAACAATTTCTCCAAAAATTAAAATTCTGAAGCAAAGTAACCGTCAAAATGCATTAAGAAGCTTTAAAAAAACAAAGTCAAATATTTATATTTACCCAGACTTTAGTACATGGATCAAGCTAACTTTTGTCCATGGAGGAAAGTGGAGATTTTTTCTCAGTGCTACCAAGTTAGAAGAATTTATCCAGTGGCTCCTTTCTAGGCCAACCATCTCTCCTGAAGAACCACAACTCATAACCCAGCGGTGGTGTCCATTCTCTAAGCCCATTGTGAGCTTGACCACAATCTGTCTCTCTGTTTTCAACTACATTTACTGTCTTTTTGGGTTTTCAAAGGAGGAAATAACTCAACTATAGAGTTATATTCTGCTTTGCTTGGCAAAAAATAAATGTAATCTCATGGCTCCAAGCATTCACACATCTTTGTAGTGAATTCCTTGGTAGTTTGCTCACTGCGGGCCCACAAAGTTCCTATACGTCTACAATAAGTTAAGGTATATCATCCCATTGGACAGCTGTGGTGCATATTCTGTCAGTGTTCTTTTTTTCTTAGGCAAAATTCATGAGGACTCATCAAGTGCCCCTTTCATAGATAATTGGAAGCAAAAATAAAGGGGCTAAGGGAATGAGAAACACATTTGTTTCAGTTTTCTATCCACTCTTATCTTAGTGGCCCTTGTAGATAAGATTTGTGATACCAGAGACAGACTCTACTAACAAAATTTTCAACATCATAGAGTGAAAAAAATATCCAATATCAAGGCTACTAATGTTAGAGCTATAGAAATGAAGAGCATTGAAAAGACAAAAAAAAATATTCATTCCAAAAATGGGGTTTTTCTTTCAACTTCAGCTTCATCTCTATCAAACAATTAGAAAAGGGAGAAAAGGATGAGTATGGTACTGGGTATTTTTTACACTTTCATGAAATGAGACAAATATAGTGTCTTATAGGTTTGCTATAGAGGAAAAGGGAAAAATTTAAGGAGGGATTTGCCATCCAAGTTAAACTTCAATACTATACTACCATAGATTCTTAGATGACAATGTCTTTTTTTGTATAACCATCTACTACATATCCAGGGGCGGCTTCATTTTTAGACATAGTAGGTGGTTGTCATAATAATGTAATTTTTCTAAATATCATGCAGAATAACTGCAAAAAGATGTTTCCTTCACCACATAACTCAGTTAATGAAATCTACCAATAGAGAATCATATGCTGTTAAATTACAAATATTCGTGGTAAATGTACTACTTCAAGTTATTCCCAGGTAATAATTTGAAAGGGCTTTTGGCAATTAGCTAAGAACAACCCACTTTCAAGTAAGGAAAAAGGTACTAAGGTGGGTATAAAGGAAATTAAAGGAGAAGCATGTTGAGAAAACACAATACATTATTGTCTGGTACCAGTCTGGCGGTAATTATATACTACAACTCTTTTCATTTACAAATGCATTTCATTTGATCCTTCTTTACAAATTTACAGGTAATATGTGTACACAAATAATTTTCAAATATGTCAACATGCTATAGGTGCAGCATGGACCATACAATCATATACCTACTTAAAGCAGACTATATATTAAATGGGTTTGTTTTAAATGGGATAACCATGTGAATAAAGTATCATTTTGGAAAAGGCACCAGCAATCTCCATGTATTTGCTCACTGTCAGAAATACCCATAAAGAACAGCCAGCGTTCTAGTTCAGCACATTGGGTGTGGCCCTCACATCAGAGAGTGACTGGGGAAGGTAGGCCGCAACACCGGCAACCAACATCACAAGTGGGTTCTGAGAGAGTGAAAAGTGACTCAGCTGGTATTTGCTGGGTCATCCGAGCCTCTGTATGTTCACATGCATGCTTTCACTTTTCTTCCCCTTACAGGCACCCTCAGCACGTGCTTATTGTTTCGACAGAGGCAAAGAATTTAGGGAAAGAGCACAGGGCTGGGAATCAGAAGACCTTTGTTCTAAACAGTCTTAAATCCTAGACTTACAAGCTCTATAGTCCATCTCAACTAGGTTTGTTTTGTCATCTGTAAAAAGGAAATCCTTCTATTAACTTAGTAAATACTTCTTCAGTGTTCAATAATGGTGAGGGGTCATGGAGAATAAAAGAAAAAGTTGATGTCCCCTGTGCTGTAGACACATGACACTGAATAGGATAAATAGAATGTGTGCACCCGTAACTCTAATGCGTGACAGATGGGGATGGGCAGCAAAGAGCAAAATAAGGAGTGCTGCTGGTATCAGGGGAGAGAGAGGGTGATGAGCCTTGTAGTAAGTAAGGAGAGGGGGCGGGGGTGAGGGTGGTGTACCGGGCTGAAGGGGAAATGATCGAGAGCACAGGAGTGGGACCTGGAGGGAATGTGGGAAATCAAAGCCCCCAAGTATTTTATAAAGATAAAGTACTGACAGTATTATTTCAAGCCTTCTATGGGTCTCATATTTCTCTTCAGTGATCCCCATCATGTCCATTTTAACCTGGCTTTTACCTACATAAGAACGTTAGGGGAGGAGAAGGGGCGTAGGACGCCACACGATTTTCTCAGCCTCAAACTTTCCCTGAAGATAACTGTTTGTCCTGCCAGTTTTCCCAAGGTCCCTGTGAGGAAAGGGGATTTTGCTTTTGAGTCAATTATTATCACCACTTAAATGAGGTCTCACATGATTCATTAAAATTAGAATTCACACCCGCCGGGCATGGCTCAGTGGTTGAGCGTCGACCTAGGATTCAAGGGATAGGGGTTCGATTCCTGGTCAGGGCACATGCCCCAGTTGTGGGCTCGATCAATGACTCTCTCATCATTGATGTTTCTATCTCTCTCTCCCTCTCCTTTCCTCTCTCTGAAATCAATAAAGATATATTTAAAAAAAAAAATTAGAATTCACCTTGAAACTACAGGTGAGAAAATTTTTCACCGGTCCCTGCTTTCAAATTCTCCTGCCTCATATCCAGCTCGCCTCCATCCCACTTGCTCAGAGGAAGTCTTTATCTTAATCACCACCCTCCAGTTCTTTGTAGTCAGCTAACAAAAATACCTGTTTGCCTTGTTCCTGTGTCCCCCTACTTTCTTGCTGATCTCTTATCATCCTCTTTGAATGAGAGGCCCACCCTCCCTGTCTCCGCTTCCCATTCCGTCCCTGGCTGCTCACGGGATAGCTCTCTCTCTGGTCCTCTGCCCATCGCTCTGGCAGATGCTTCTCAGTTTCTTAGATGATTCCTCTGTCATTAATTATTCCTGTAAAATATTCATGTTTACTTTAATGACTCCAAAATCAAAGGACTATTAACCCTGACTCTTCTGGTACCTCCTGGGCTCCCCTCCCAAGTGACTGTTTATCTTCTCCAGGTGATGGCTACAGCAGACTGACACTCCTTATTCTTAAATTAACCTTAGTAACTCTTCCTTCTGACTCAAACTCATTTCTCTTTCAGCATTCCTGTTGTTAATGGCATCACAATGCAAGTTACCCACATCCCCACACTGGGAATTACTCTCAGCTTTTTCTCTCTCATTTGTTGTATCAATCATCCAATCTTTCCTTGTTTACCTTCCAGAAATTCAAAGGATCCATCTCTATCTCTGTTCCCACTTCTACTGTTTTGGTTAAAGCCTTAATAATATCTCTTTGTGAATGAAAAGTTTTCCTGCTTGGTAACCCAACCTCCCTGATGTCCATAATCCAAGTCTTAAAAGGTGATTTTTTAATAACAGTTCAAAGATGTTTTCATTGCTCCTCATGTCAAGCAAAATAAAATACAGATTTCTTAACAGAGCCTACACGAACCTTTCCATCCTGTATTTTCACCTTCGGAAAGTAGAGTTCCATGGCGGTAGAGCACAATGGCCTTGGCATCAGGCTGACCTGATTTAAGAGCTGGCTGTCACTTACTAGCTGCGTAACTTTGGAACTAAGCCAAAGTTTACATTCCCAAGCCCTTAGTGTCCTTATTCTTAAAATAGGAATTATAATCATGGGCTGGTGCCAGTAATAATGAAGATTATTATATGAAGTTCCTGGTAAGCTAATTGATGTATAGTAAGTGTTAAATAAAGGATATTATTATTGCTTCTCCATCCATGATAACTTTACATGCAAATCACCATCCAATAATAGTAAATGTCATGCAGATTTTTTTCAAATTTTATATCTTTGTATTCGCTGTCATGCATGCCCTTCTTTTATCTGTTTAATGAGCACTAATTGGTCATTTGAGACTCAACTCAAACATTTTTTTCTCTAAGGCACCTTCTCTGAACCTTATCCTCTAATTCTCTCCTAGGCAGAACTGCGGGCTCCCTCAGCGTCCCCACCTGCGTTGCCATTGATTATATTTACATGAGAAAGAGAAAGGATAGCATTTATTTCCACCACATTGTTATTTTGTGTTCACATGCCTGTCTCCCTTACAAAAGTTTCAACTATCTTTTTTTGTTGTTAATTTTATTATTATTATTTTTTAATCCTCACCTGAGGATATTTTTTCCATTGCTTTTCAGAGAGAGTGGAAGGGAGGGAGAGAGAGAGAAGCATTGATGTGAGAGAGGCACATTGGGCCTGGGATCGAGTCTGCAACCGAGGTACATGCCCTTGACCAGAATCAAACCCGGGACCCTTCAGTCCGAGGGCCGATGCACTAACCACTGAGCAAAACCGACTAGGGCTGAGCTTTTTTTATACTTACCTGTTTACCTTGAATACCTAAATCAGTTTTATTAGTAGGCGTTCAGTAATCATTTTTTAAATATATATATATATATCTTTATTGATTTCAGAGAGAGGAAGGGGGATGGAGAGAGAGAGATAGAAACATCAATGATGAAAGAGTCACTGATCGGCCTCCTGCCCACACCCTGCTGGGGATCGAGCCCCCAACCCCGGCATGTGCCCTGACCAGGAATCAAACCAAGATCTCCAGGATCATAGGTCGATGTTCAACCGCTGAGCCACTCTGGCCAAGTTCAGTAATTGTTTTTAAATTAAAAGAAAGACAGGAAAAAAAGCACCATTCTGCTCTGAAAAAAAAAAAAAATCAGTATAAATAGAATTAAATGAATGTTTATATGTATATGTCAAACATGCAAACCACTGTGCATTCACCAAAATGTCTCAAACCACTGTTGTTTATTAAACACATTTTTGGGGAGGTAGAACATGACAGTAAAAGAAAGTTAGGACATTCAAAAGAGAACAGACCTTAGAACAACTATTTACTGAACATTTATTATATATCGTATACCGTGCTAGGGGCTGGGTGTACAATGGTAAACTTTATAAATATGAGATAATAGCTAAGTCCTTAAGCCTTATATTCTTTAGTTTTCTAAACTCTAAATTAAGAACAATTTATGTCATAAGACTGTTGTATCAATCAAATGAGACAATGTGTGTAACCTGCCCAGAACAGTCCCTGACTTAGTAGATACGTAACAAATGGTAGTCACTTCCTTCTTCTCTTGGCTAGATATTAAAAGGGGGTAGAGGAAAATAAAAAATAAAAAAAGTAAAAAAATAAAAGGGGGTAGAAGATCACCAGAACACGGACCCTGCCTCAAGCAGCTCACATTCAGAATGCTCCCTCCTTTTGTCAGCCATAAAAGACTCCAGACAAATAATGAACCAAGTGACAGACTAAATACAAACACTCAAAAACAACTCTCAACTCCCTCATCCAAAGATAGTGTGATAAGAATAAGTCAGGGTGTGAAGCTCTCCTCCGGGTCTGGGCATTCAACCAATATTCCATCATCTCTAGCAGCCGTTCACCCACCTTTAATTGCACACTGTAAAAATAAGCATCAGAGAAAAGTATGTGGGGAGAAAGGGAGAGACTCAGTTTAAGATAAATCATTTAGTTGTGTTTGGAATACTTGCTTGCATAGACAGACACAAAGAGCATGCTGTTCATTCAAAAACAACATTCACTAACATTTATTGAAATCACACTCTATGCCAGGAACTAACTGAGCTAGGCTATGAAGAAATAGAGGTGAAAAAGACACCCGTCTTGTCTTGAAGGAACATACTTTCCAATGGTGTTCTCTCCAGTTGCCATTTATTTTGGCCTGTTGCTTAGATTTGGAGTAGAAAACTATTCACTTCATTTAAAACTGAATTTAGGTGTTTTTTTTAATGGGACACAACCCAAGTGCCATGTAGAAAAAGACATTGGTATTCCTAAAGGTAGTGTTTTAAGGTTAATTCTTCATGCCACAAAAATGCAACTTTTTCTGTATTGTTCTAAACTCACTCAAAATATAGACACTCCCCAACATATCAGTGGATTATGCTCCAAAACTTCATTTGTAAACCCACTGTTCACAACTCAGAATGCATATTACAAAGAAACATTATTAGAGTTGGATTTGGGGGGCCAACCTGTAAAGACCGTTCGGACTGCAGTATACCTGGGATATAGGTATTAATGAAACCACAGAGCCATGCATTTGTGTATTCCCATGCAAAGCGTATTCAAGAAGATAACTATAAGAGCAGTAGTCCTGAGAGCTGAATCAGGGTCTCCACTCTCTTTGCTGTCTTTTCTATCTGATAGTGGAATGAAAATTTCACAGATCGATGGCACAAGAATACCTTGGGGAACACAGAGACCAAGAACAGAGTGTAATAGGGACCAAGGATCAACTCTGGGGATGAAAAGCTGACGTGGGGAGTTCTTGAGCAGGGAAGGAGACAAGATTCCACGTGTCTCCTGAGAACCTAGTCCAGGGCATAAGGGCTGAAGTGGGGCCAAGGCCATCTTTTTAGTGATGACAGACTGAAAGCTGAGCTAGAAGGAAGAAAATTATACATGTAAAGCACTTAGCATAAATCCTGGCACACACTAGTGTTCAATAAATGGTGATGGAGATATTGGAGACAGTGAGGTAAAGGCAAAATTGGAGACTTTGCTCACTTATTTGTCTTTTGGAATACAATCTACTTGGAAAATAATGATTTTTATGAATATGAATTTATTTTAATAACTCCAAGCCTTTCTGAGCTATGACATGTTAGTGGCAGGTGGAGTTAGTGGAGCAGGGCAATGGCTGGACCGATGGAACATGCAGGTAGAAGTATTGCTCTAGTGGGCTCTTGTGACAAAGGTAGGATAGATTTGCATATCCCCTCATCATTCCCCTTCCCCACCCCATGCTTTTCACCCAAAGCTTGAGGTCCAAGGGTGTGGGGTGTGGGGAGATGCACCCCACCAGAGGCAGAGTCCGGGAGAAGGGAAAGGACAAGGAGAAGAAGGGGGTCTCTCGCTAGGAGAGAGGAGCAGCTGAGGTTTGGTGTAGTCCGTAAAGTAGGATATTCCTACCAGACAGAGGTAAGGCACCACACCATGTGCTCTAAAAATACTAAACAAAGCAGTGACTCCACAGGCAGTTGAATCAAATGTGATGGTCTTTTTTTCTACTCTCAGTTACATGTTAGCTCTAAGGAATCTGCAAAAGCTTCCAGGAACAACTCTCAACTGGACTCCCAATATTTCCCTTCGGTAAAGGATGCCGCCTATTTTTAGATACTTCCCCTCTCCCCAGTTCCCACTGAGGATAAGAAAAGAAATGCGTGAAAATGTGCCCAGGTGATAGTTCAATTCTGACGATATGCATACCCTTTCTATCAATCTTATCAGATGAGTGATCTCACGGGCCAATATCCTGATGGAAGGTGTTACACATCTTTGGGATATCAGAAAATTAAGATACGGGTGCCACTCTCATTTATTTTGACCCTCAGTCAACTTATATTTGCCAACCATAAAGATAATGATTGCTTGATGTACAGTTTGTAATTAGATCACAGCCATCAGTGACATGGTTATTTGTTGTTATAGCAATATTAACAAAATTATGCCTTTGGCAGTCTAATTAGAGGAGCACCCTAGGTGACCCAGCTGGCATTTTCAATATGTTATCTAAGAGGTAAGATAAGAAAACAAATAAGAGCTGACTTAATGAAGTTTCTGATCAGAGGCTGCTCTGAAGACGGTGAGTTACTGATGGAGACAAAGAGGAACTGAGGACTGGCAGGCTCATGAAGGCTTTTAGAGGACAACAAGAAGCAATGGAATACTGGATTCAACCTTATGGGAAGGGGAAACAATGAATGTTTCCTTTTTTTCAGCAGCAGAATCCCAAAATCATAGACAGTTAGCTATAAAAGAAGCCTAAAGATTACCAAGTTTGGTGATATTCAAGTGGGAGTATTTAAAGGACTTTTTAAAATCTGGCAGACTTTCACAAATTAATCCCTCCCCAAAATCAAAATATGCCCATGGGTCAGGGTACATGTCCTTACCCCATTTGAAAATCATAACTATAAGGAGCAGCAAATGTAGGGACCTGGATATTAGATAGGCCTGAATTAATAAGGGCTATGTTACTCACCAGGTGTGTGACCTTGCTGAGTTTCTTAAATTCTCTGAGGCAACTTTCTTGTTTTTAAGTTGTGGATAATAATAGAATATAATGCAAAATTATGTGCTGAGGATGTAATGAGGAAAAGTACTTTGGTCAGCATCTGACACATAGTAAGTGTTCAGTTACTGTTCCATGTAACTTGTGGTGGCTAATTTCATGTGTCAACTTTACTGGACTAAGGGATGCCCAGACAGCAGGTAAAACATTATTTCTGGGTGTGTCTGTGAGGGTGTTTCTGGAGGAGATTAGCATTTGAATAGATAGACTGAGTAAAAAAGATGCCCTCCTCAATGCACGGGGCAACATCCAATCTGTTGAGGATCTGAATAGAAAAAAAGGCGGAGGAAGGGTGAATTTGTTCTCTGCTTGAGCTGGGACATACATCCATCTTCTCCTGCCCTTGGACATCAGAACTCCTGGTTTTTAGGCCTTCAGACTTGGACCAGGATTTACACCATCAAGTCCCCCAGTTCTTGAGCCTTGGGAGTCAAGATTGGGATTTACACCATTGGCTCCCCTGGTTCTCAAGCCTTTGGGTTTGAATGGGAACTATACCACCAGACTGAAGATGGCTGATCATGGAACTTCTCAGCCTCATGATCACGGGATCCAATCCCTCATAATAAATCTCTTTTTATGTATCTGTATCTATTCTATTGGTTCTTTTGCTCTGCAGAACCCTGTCGAATACATAACTCTATTGTTACTACTATTGAATGGGTTGGGCAGTGGTTATTGATGTTGGGTTGGGATGTTGAGGCAGAAAAAGATTGAGGACCAGAAAGTTAATCCAATTCACTGATGTGGAGGATCCTGAGATCCAGAAGCAGAAGTGAGTTGCCTAAAGTCACCCAGCATAATTATGAGTCTGGACCAGATTCCAGGGTTCAAGATGGTGGGTCTGGTGCTCTTTAGGCACCAGAATGAATTCTTGCATTCTGAGAGCTAAAGGAATAGTAAGATGCAGAGAAAATGCACTGGCTTAGGAGTCAAAGACACATTTAACTGTGCCTCTCACCACTTAATGTTCCATAAGTGGGATAATGCATTGATCAAGGACAAAAAATCTGCAATTATTACCACCTAACCAAAGCCTCCTTTCCCAGATCATTCTATCCACCTTCCATTCTTTGAACTTTGACCTTTCTCACAACAGAATTTGCTATGTCAGTCTTCTACTATATGAGTATTTCATCAGGGATCAGAAGCTAATATTATATGGCAATGTGTATATGCATACATGCATGCACATATATACATACATATATTTGGTATCAAATATATGTGTATGCATATATATCGGGTATATGTATACATATATATCTATATCAAATATATAAGTATAGAGAAAACTTTTGGTTAATTTCCTTGCCTATTGTCAGTGATATTGTTCTCACTACTATAGTTATAGCTTTAAAAAGTAATAATAATAACACACAGATAGTACTTCTAAATGTTAAAGTATTTTTTAAAAGTTGAAGAGTTGTAAATAATGCTTAAGTAGCTTATATGAGTTTTAAAGGACAGTGATAACTTACTACAAAGCCTGTCATTCAAAGGAACAACCGAATTTGCAAGGAAATATGTATTAATACATTCAAGGTAAAACCCAGTAAACCATCCTTAGCTTGTTTTCCTTCTCACCATCTTTTAAAACAGAGTATTTCTCTTTTCCTATCTCTTTTCCTGTGTTTTGATAAAGTGTTATTATTTCCACCCGTGGGTTTCTCCTTTTTGCCTCTGTCTCTCTCCATCTGTCTCTGTGCACCTCCCTCGTTCCTCCTTCCATCTCAGTTTTTCTCGGGAGGGTGGGGCAACCCATGAGGTCACACACTTTGCCAGACAAAGTCATGTGCACTTGTCTTTCCTCTTTTCTCCTACTCTATTTCAGCCCACGAATCTTAGTGTTAACTTTTCCCTATTCTTCCTGATTCTGCTTCCAGGTATCCCTCATGTACTAGTCAGGATTCTCCAGAAACAGGACCAATAAATATATATGAAGAGATTTAGTGTAAGGTACTGGATCACTTGGTAATGGAGGCTAAGAAGTCCCATGATCTGCCGTCTGCAAGCTGAGGCCCAGGATAGCCAATAGTATAGATTCCAGCCTGAGTCTGAAGGCCAGAGACCCAGGACCATGGAGGGCAGGGGAAGACTGATGCCCCAGCTCATCAGTCAGGAAGAGAGTGAATTCAACTTTTCTCCACCATTTAGTTCTATTCAGGCCCTTAACAGATTAGATGATGCTCACCCACACTGGAGAAGGCCATTGGCCTTACTCAGTTCACCCACTCAATGCTAATCTCTTCCAGAAACACACACAGAAATAATATTTAACCCTTTACCTGGGCGTGCTGTGGTCCAGTCATGCTGACACACAAAATTAACCATGACACCTGGCCCTGGTCCAGCTTTCCCTCATGGTTGTTTACCACCATATCCATTCCCCAAACTTTACTCCCCAGGTCCCAATTTCTGTTTCCAATGCATGCCAGCAACCACACTTCACCTTCTGATTTTCGCCTTTGTATGGCTGCTTAAATTTACATGTCTTATCCTTTACTGGATCTTCACGCTGATTAACTCCTTAGGGTAGCCTCCTAATATACTCTCCCAAATATTCACTTCTTCCTCCATCTTTGGTCAGTCTTTTCACGTACCTGTCTGTTTTTACTCCAACCCACATTTTTTCCACCACAGAACTAACCATAATATAGAATAAAAATTTATTATAGAATTTATTTTGTATAATGAAGACAACTGAATATGCCTTAGTCTAAGTTTTAAACACAGGTGAGTGGAACAAGTTATAATTTAGCTAGGGAAATAACATGTACTGTAGTTATTTTTCCTCATTATTTTCCTATAGTCAGCTGAGAAAAAAACTCTCCAACCCCAAAAAATATATGAAAAAGGTTCTTAAACTAATTTTCTTCTCTTTATTTGCTGTAATATTCTGGTCCTTTATGGTTTCCAACAAATTATTTTTTTTTAATTTCTATGGAAAAATAAGGTATTTTGGTTTTTTTCCAGTTCACTGAAAATTGCTTTTAGAAAAAGCGTGTTTTGCAGAAACACTAATCAGAACTCTGTCATCTACAACAATGAAAAGAAAGTCAAGAATAACATAGACAAAATAATTAGACAATAACTTTTGTAAATTACTTAATCAGAGGCCGAAAAACTTGCATAGCTCCTCCTTTTCTTTCTCTTTCTTTTTTGAATTCATAGGTTTTGAACTTTCACAATTGTAAAATCAATTTCAAGGTATTTATAATTTTTAGACTACTATATGAC
This sequence comes from Miniopterus schreibersii, assembly GCF_964146895.1. Classification (NCBI taxonomy): domain Eukaryota; kingdom Metazoa; phylum Chordata; class Mammalia; order Chiroptera; family Miniopteridae; genus Miniopterus; species Miniopterus schreibersii. Next base: position 59,464,405 of record NC_138106.1, on the reverse strand, counting down.
CGAGCAGCCTAAAGAAGACTGAAAAAACTGGAAAGATTCAATTCACTATGACTCATCTAAAGGAACCAAAGAACTAGGCAGTCTCAGATTCATTTCCCTTTCACTTTATTAAAACAAGCTCAACTCACAGACAAATGGAATTTTTAATCAGGATTGAAACTTCCCCAGCTAAATCTTCTGTTCTCTTTGTTAACTAAATGTGCAGAATGTCCTTTAAGGACAAAAAAGATATGCTTGGACATGATGGGACTGGGCTACACCAGAACCCTCTCCCCAGCATGTTCTTCCGCAGCCTCCACAGACGGTAAGAATCCAAGTTCTGCAAAGCCCTGAAACTTATCTCAATTCCAAACTCTTCAAGTCTATGTGTTTTTTTAAACAGGCCTCTCTCCAGGACATGCATTGGAAAAGAAAAGAGGCTGGGTTCTCCTCCCAGGCTATGAAAATTAACTATTTTCATCTGACAAATCACCCCAACTCCATGGAAATAAGTCCCAAATTGAGTGAGGCAGCTCTAGTTCTTACTATTTTCATTTTGGATTTATCTCACATGGTCATAGATGATTCTTTTATTCATTAATTAATTTAACAATAGTTGAGAGCCTTCTGTATACCAGGCACCATGCTAAGGACTTGGTAATGTGTTGGCGAGTAAAAGAGGTATGATACTATTCTGAGGCTCCCAGGGAGTGGGTTAGAGGCCCACAGAGCTTTTGCCTTCCTGATGATTCCTCTTCTCACTTTTGCAGATGTCAACCTGTTTTCAATATTTTCAGAGTCATTGCTGCGCAGTGACTCTTGCTGCTCTGCTCTGGCCCTGGCCGTGGCTTGCCACTGCTGCTACCACAGGTTTCAGTGGCCCCAGATGTAAGCAGAGATCGGCTGGTGGGAATTCTGGGAAGCTTGCTTCCTTGATTAAAAGGGACACATGCAACTGGGAAGCACTTCCAAGTGTCTCTTTCTTCCTGTTTGAAAGCAGAAATAATGGCTGGAACTTCAGCATTCTTGTTGTGAATGTGAAAGAAAAGATCAAGAGAATCACAAAGATGCTGGCTCTGACATTGCTGAGCCACTGAAACAAACCAGCTACTTGTACCTCAGGACTTACTATATGGGAAATAAACACATCTTGTCTGAGCCAATGTAGTTGGATTTTTTTGTAACTTGCAGTCAAATGCAATTCTTATTGACATATTGCTGTTGCCACTATCACAGCCAAAACTGCCTTTGCATCTTAGGAGGTTTGTGAATCTTTCTATTCCCAATTTGTCCAAGACAAGGGTGGAAAGCTAACCCCAAAATGTTATTCATTCTTGAGGAAGTCTAGCAACACATCGGGACTCTCGTGGTTGTTTGGTGCCCATCCACTTTTACTTTGATTGTTTGCTTGAGGGCACTTATCCAAATCCCTTTGGGGGACTGGGTGTGAGGAGTGAGATCTGCAGCATGTGTAGATTCTCAAACTCCAGGCCAGTGAAGTGACAGAGATGCCAGCTCACTTCAAAGAAGATTATGGCACCTAATCTCTTAAATACTCACTAGTAGGAAAGCACCCACAAATGCCTTCCTACATCTTAATCCAGTAATATGGATACTAATTTCAAACTCTGGAGGTATATATGCATATGACCTCAGATCACTGAGATTATTCCTCCTAGAGGATTTAAGTCATAGTTCATTCTACACGAGAATCATATTTTAAGATTTCAAACTTCACTCTTTGTCTCCTCTTGCTACTAGATAGAGTGTTCTGTCATAACAAAATCTCCTGACCTGTGCTCTGAATCCCATCTCTTCCCATTTTCTCAGGAATCACCTCCTCTGCATTATCTATTGTCTCTTACATAATTTCAAACTCTTCTTTTTTACTAGACCTTGTTTATTATCATGTAAACATACTATTGTCTCTTTTATTTTGCTTTTAAATCTAAATTTTACTAGGCCATCAACAAAACAACAAATGACATGTGTTGGCGAGGGTGTGGAGAAAGGGGAGCCCTGGCACACTGCTGGTGGGAATGCAGACTGGTGCAGCCACTATGGAAAACAGTATGAAGGTTCCTCAAAAAATTAGAAATGGAGCTGCCTTTTGACCCAGTGATCCCACTTCCAGGAATATAGCCTAAGAATCCTGAAACACCAATCAGAAAGAATATATGCACCCCTGTGTTCATAGCAGCACAGTTTACAGTAGCTAAGATCTGGAAACAGCCCAAGTGCCCATCAGTAGATGAGTGGATAAAAAGCTGTGGGACATTTACACCATGGAATACTACCTGGCTGTTAAAAAGAAGGAGCTCTTACCCTTTGGGACAGCACTGGAAGGACCTGGAGAATATTATGCTAAGCAAAATAAGCCAGGCAGAGAAAGACAAACATCATATGATCTCACTTATATGTGGAATCTAAAGAACTTAATAAACTGATGAACAGAAATGTTTCAGTGACATGGAAGCATGGATCAGACTGATGAATGTCAGAGGGATGGAGGGGGTGGGTGGGTAGAGGGGGAGAGGATAACCAAAGAACTTATATGCATATATGCACAACCCAAGGACACAGACAATGGTGTGGAGAGGGACTGGGGAGGGAGGGGGGGGTTGAATGGGTTACTGGGGGGAAAAAGGGACATCTGTAACATTTTGAACAAAAATTTAAAATTTTTTTAAAATTTAAAAAAAATAAAATTTTAGGCTAAAAGCCTACAACTAAAATTATATCTATTTTCCCCATCACAAAATATATAGTTATAGCTTCAATTTCTACTTCTTTCTACTACTGACTTCTGAGCCCACTCCAGTCTGACTTCTGTTCTTACCACCTAAACCCAGCATTAAGTCACCAATGCCCTTCATGTTGCCAAGTCAATGAAAATGTTTATATCTGTCCTATTTGAACTGTTTCCTTTGTACACAGGTTTCCACTCTTCCCTCTAGTAATGGACTCTTTCCTTGCCTTCCATCCTTCCTTGTCTCTGTACTTAATTCGTTTTTCTCCTGACTTACTGTCAGGCTGCTTTGCTGACTTCTCCCCCTCTACTTGTCCTTTATGTGTAGAATAGCCTCAGTGCTCAGTCTGGGGCCCTTTTCAATTCTCTACCGAAGTGATCTCATCCACTCCCTCATCTTCAGATACCATCCCTACTACTATAGGAAATTATTTCAAAACCGTACCTTCAGCCCAGAGAGTTCTTTTGAGTTGTAGACTCATAGATCCAAATGTTTATAATACGTCCATTTGGGACACTTGAATGAGTTTATAAGAATCTCAAATATGCCCAGCCGGAGCGGCTCAGTTGGCTGAGCACCAAAAGGTTGCCGGTTCGATTCCCAGTCAGGCACATATCTGGGTTTCAGGTTTGATCCCCTGTCAGGGCAGGTACGGAAAGCAACCAATCAATGTTTCTCTCTCTCTCTCCCTCCCTCTCTCTAAGCATATCCCCAGGTGAGGGTTAAAAAAAAACCCTCAAATATGATATGCTCCAAAATAAACTTATTATCTATAACTACCTTGCTCCAAAACTGCTTCTCCCCTGGCATTCCCAATCACTGTAAATGGTACCAGCATCTCCCCAGGTGCTCCAGCCAGAAGCCTGTGAGCCATCCTTAATACTTCCCCGTCCGCCAGTGATTGTCCCCCACTCCCACTCCCCCAAATCAATTACAAATCCAGTTGCCTGCCTCCTAAATCTATCTACTTTCCATTTAAATCACCATCATCTCTCACCTGGACTACTAAATTACCCTCCACTAATTTCTTTTAACACAATTTTCTTTGCCCCAAAACATTCTTCTACTGAAACCACTTCGTGATTTCCCAGTATTAAGTATTAAATCCAAAATACTTCTTTGTATCACCTGAACAAACAAGCTCTTTTTTGCCTCTAGATATTACATATGCCAGGAGTGCTGTTTCTTCCAAACTGCACAGCTAACTCTTTCTCATCTTTCAGGTATGAGCTTAATTAGTATTTTCTTAAGGAAATCTGTCCTGATTAAGTTCGAAACAGATTCTTTATTTATTTTTATACCACCTTATGATTTCCGATTATAGGACTTGTCACCATAGTAATTAAATCCTACTTGTGTATGATTATCTAGTAGGAAGACCTAACTAAATAATGTAAACTCTATGAGGGTAAAGAAGATATAATTTGCTCACAAATGCATTCTCAATGGCAAGCAGAGGGGAATAGTAGATGCTCAATAAGATTTGTTGGGTGCACAAACTGAGTTTTATATCATTCTGGCTTTAAGACTTCTACTGACTTACTGTTCTGTTCACAGACATATATGACTTTAAGGCAAAAGACTTATGTTTTAATTATGACAAGTATTTAATTATGGTAATTATTTAATTATGATATATTTGCACTTCCAAACTATTTAATTATGAAAAGGGATATGTTTCTACAAATTAAAAAAAGTTCTGGATTTTTCTAGAAAGTTAATTTTAAGGACAAAATTTCATTTTTCTTGAAGACTACTGGCCAAGCAATTGTTGAGTACTTTTTACATATTATTTTATTAATTTTGTCAACATATTTTCTTTTTTAAAAAATATGTTTTTATTGATTTCAGAGAGAGGAAGGGAGAGAGAGAGAGAGAGATAAACATCAATGATGAGTGAGTCATTGATCGGTTGCTTCCTGCACGCCCCCTACTGAGGTCGAGCCCGCAACCTGGGCATGTGCCCTGACCGGGAATCAAACTGACTTCGTTGTGCATGGGTCCACACTCAACCACTGAGACTGTTGTGTATTTTTTAAAAAGAGGAGGGGGAAAAGCCAAAAATTAGACTAAGTCAGTGAAATTGGTATATTGCCCATCAACATTTAAAATATATTAGAAAAACATCTCTCACTTTTTTGAAACATTTTCTAAATTGAATGAAATTTTAAATTCCAAATCTAGAGTTTTGAAATTAAGAAGTTGGAGGGTGACACTCCAAAAATTTCCTCTAGTAAGATTCTATAATATAAGGACTTAAAGGCCAGTCTCTGTCCCAAAGTCCATTATAAATACATATGGGAATAGAATGATTAGCATAGAATGAGGGAATATGAGGGAAACCCCTGTCAAAGAGGAAACATACTGATGAGGATTTAAATTCTGAGAAAGTCCAAATTCTCAAGGGTTCTGATCTATTGACATAAGAATACTGGGCAGAGAGCAGTGAGAAAAAGAATTAATTCGAGCAGATTTTTTTCGACCTGGGCACAATTGACATTTTGTGCTGGATAACTCTTTGTTGCAGGGACTGTCCTGTGCACTGCAGGATAGTCAACAGCAACCCTGGTCTCTCTCCAATCGAAGTCAATATACTCCTTCCACCATTTAATAGTTATGATCAAAAATATCTCTATACATTGCCAAATGTCCCTTGGGGAGGAAAAACTGCCACTGAATTAGAGAAAAGTCAAAGGGACTTGTCAATTTAAAAAGTACAAAAAGACACACCTTTTCTATCATTCACTGGTTTATTTTATTATTTTATTTTTTTATCCTTACTGGAGGATATGTTTATTGATTTTAGAGAGGGAGGGAGAGAGAGAGAGAGGTGAGAGAGAAATATACATTGGTTTTCTCCCATACGCACCCCAACTGGGGAACAAACCCTAAACCTTTTGGTGTACCAGACAAAGCTCCAACCAACTGAGCCGCCCAGCCAGGGCTCACTGGCTTATTGATTCATACAGTCATTCATTAGACAAGACACAGCACTAGACAAAGATGAGTAGAGCGCAGTTTCTGTGAAGAGCTGAACATCTATGGAAAGACAAAGAGGGCTTTGTCCTAGAATATGTCATGGATTTGCAGTTATGTGAGATATGCAGTTATGTAGGTTTTAATGCAAAAAGAAAATTACCCAAGAAAGGTCCTAACCCTGCTTGAAATGCACAGTACACCTGGTTATGGGGACATAGGGAATTAGCATTCAGCATCCAATTTAGCTTCCTAAAGCACCCTTCTGACATGCACCAGTTGGAGAACAAAAACTGCTTTGCCCAGAATCCCTTACTGCCAGGTTTCTTGGTGCAGATTGGCTCAGTCTTTTTGTCCTGAATTCACAAGTGAGGAAGAACCCATCTTCCTGCTGCTTGCTGCTCAGAAGCACAGTCCTTGAGACCCTGGGTTTTCCCCCATTGTGTTCCAGTATTTATCTCAATCAAGCTCTGTGGGGATCTAAAAGTAGGTGCAGTGGAGATAGTGGTGGCTTCCCGGCCGCTGAATGGCAGCTATGGCACTGTGTTCTTGAATTCAACAGGTCAGCAGTGGACTCCTAATCCCACTATCCTACTGTGAGAGAAGCAGCAGCATCCTTGGCAGGCCAGGTAGCAGTCTTATTCTGGAGCTTACTCGGAAAGATTCAGCCTTATCAGCCTTATGCCTCTAGCACTGTGATGAATATGTATGGGACTGGTTCCTTGAGTTATAGCTCTCCCTGCTTAAAATATCTAGAACAAGCTCTGCAAAATGAGGGCTGCAACCCTATACAACAAATTGTAATGACTCACTAAATCTATCACACATTGTGATAGCACACCCCCAGTATGGAAACAGATCATAGATTCTTCAGCTAAGCACCAGATGAAGAATTTGGCTTCCATTTAAGGGCCATGCTGCATGAAACATATGTTTGCTTTTGTTTATGTGTCATTGAATTGCTACATGTGAAAATATAAGATTGCAATGTAAGTGCAGTGCCAAAGATAAAGCAATATGGGGATGGGACATAGGGAAGATTTTCTAGAAAAGCGATGTCTGAGCTGAGCCTTAAAGTATGATTAAGAGTGTGCCAGAAAGATTGCATTTGAGCATGGGGAGAAGGCAGGGGATGTGCATTAGGTCTAAAAAGTCGAGAAAGCATAGTATATTTACAGAGCCGGGAGTTGTTCGGGGTAGCTGAATTGTACAGTGATAGGTAGGAGCATTGAGAGATCACCTGGAAAGCAGATACAAGATCATGAAGTAGGGGGAGCAACATAACTTCCACATTTTCTTGAGTCTAAGAGGCCACTGATTATAAGACACACTATCTACTTCATAAGAGCTTTCCAGGGGGAAAAATGGAAACACTACATTAAATGTACTTATTTCTTTTAAAACTAACTAAACTGTCTCTTTTCAATACCAAATTGGAATTTGCATCTAAACCTTCTTGACAATATTTGCCTATGATTGTCTAGAGGGTCTAAAGATCCTTCTAAATCACTTTCCGTCATTTGGCGGTTGGTTATATTTAGCTTTTCACCAGTGCCTGTGGTCTTGACTTCTTTTAAGATTGACAGTAAATTTCAAGCCATATCAAATTATATTAGGATTTCCTCCTCTACATTTCCTATTTGGTTAAACTCAGAGTTTTGTTTTTTCCAGTATTCAGTTACATGTAGTAATGTGTAATTTAGATCAAACAACTTCTCCTAACAGTTAGCCATAAACTTTTGATAGGTCGATATTCTATAACTAAATAATGGTAACTAAATAATGGCCCTATGTGAAAACAAATTAACCATGCTAACTTCTCCTGCTTTGAAAAGCCTGTGATCTGTTCCAAGAGATTTTGCAAGTTCAATACCCTTTAATTCCATCGCCTGGTGTACATGACAGGCAATCTTCTATGTACAGGATTTATTTTTATTTCAGTACTGCATCATAAAGTCATATTTTTTTGCACACATTCTAAGCAAAGAATTAGGAACCCAAATTTAAGGTTAAATTCAACCACTTGTAATCAATGCAAAAAAGCTCAACTGAGAGACAATAGAATGTAGAGCTATCATGATGCATCACTTAGTTCCCGCATGTTTAAGAAATGACAGCAGGCACAACTCTACAACTCTCTCCTCTGCCTGGAAACTTGTAAGACATTTTGACTGTGAGAATTTTCCTGTCTTAAAAGTGGTAAAAGGTAAAGGAAAAAAACATATCTCAGGCAAATAGGGGCCTGGAACAGGGTCCAGTGTGAGCCTCCTGCATATAACAGGCAAACTTTCTCCTTTCTCCTTTCGAGTAGGAGATGTGGGGTATGTGCAAGGCTGAGCAAGGAAGATCACTTTGAGAACTAAAAGTGGAAAAAGAGGAAAAGAAAACAGAAAAGTCTTTTGCTTTGGTAGTAGAAATGATTTTATTGAAAGAAAGAGAGAGATGGAAAGACAGAGAAAGAGAGAGAGGAAGAAGGAAGGAAGGAAGGAAGGAAGGAAGGAAGGAAGGAAGGAAGGAAGGAAGGAAGGAAGGAAGGAAGGAGAGGGAGGGAGGGAGGGAGGGAGGGAGGGAGGGAGGGAGGGAGGGAGGGAGGGAGGGAGGGAGGGAGGGAGGGAGAACCCAGAAGGCAGAGGACTCACCACCATAAAGGAGGGACATTCAAATATGCAAATGATCTATGGTTCCTTTAATCTCTAAAATATGCCTAATCTTCCTTTTGAACTACCATCCTGCTAAGTAGTAGTAGCGATTTATACTTGTTGACTATACTACTTTGATTTTCCTAGTTTATACTATCTCTATTCATTTTAAACATTTAATCTACCAGAATTTCATTTCCCTATCCAACTACTTTAAAAATCTCCTTTGGATGAATCTGTTTTACGTACTTCAGATTTCCATTCTTCCCCCTTCTCATCCCTAAAGTGATATCTAAAATATAGAATATGGTGGGTTATGTGGCTCATGTAAACTCCAGATAGATAGCAGGGGCACAAAGGTCTTCTGATCTTTGCTTTATTGTCTCTGTCTCCACAGCAAGATCCTTTACCCACCACTTGACCACATAAAATTTCCTTTTACATAGAATTATTGTAGCATTGAATACTATTTCTGAGACTTCCAAAGGTGCCCAAGGAAGCTGCAAAATTGAACTTATGCCTGAAGGAGGCCAACAATCTGCTCTCATGATGTAATAAATTGAAGTCCAAACAAAGCCTGAAATCCTTAACTCCTAGGCCAGCTCTGTGTTAATCAAACCTGCCCTCCTTGTCTACCAACCTTTGGCCTCAGTAAGACCACCCTAACCTCTAACCTCAGCATGGTCCTTTTAGGACTTCTTAAGATTGAAGATTTCATCCAAAAGGCTATGTGGAGAGGAACATAAATATATTTGCATTTTTGAGAATATTGGAGAATAGAGGCAGAAAGTCTGTACAGAGTTGATGATAGTGATCCATACAAGAAAGTATTAAGGGTCAGAATTCTACAAATGTAGAAGGATCTAAATTAGAAGGCCATTGGATATGAGGATGGGGGAGAAGACCACAGGAAAAATTGCCAGGTTTCTAACCTGAAAGACTAGGAAAATGGTGGTGACATTCTTTAAGACACAGGAGGAGAAAGTTGGGAGTGGGGAAAATAATGATCTCAGTCATAGCTGTTCTGAGTCTGAAACTGTCTGTGGTACATCAAAGAGGAGATGTTTGTTGAGCACTTTTGTATGTGGAACCAGAGCTTAGAATGGAGTCTAGGCTAGTGGAATAGATTTGAGAATCTTTGCAATATTAAAGGTAATGTCATGAGAGTGGATAAGCTCACTATCCCCCCAAATTGTGTAAAATAAAAAGAGAAGAGAAATGAAAGGGGACCATGAAACACCAACATTTAAAGAATATGCATAAAGGAGCAATGATTGAAAAGAAACATCCAAATAAGTAAGGAGATAAAAAGGTAGGGCAAAAAGAATAAAATGTCATTTTAACAAGTAAGGTAACTATTTTGATTTTTTTTTTTTTAAAGTAAATAGGAGTATGGGCTTTACATTGTCCCTGCTTATGAACTGTTGGGCACCTTGTGCTAGTTCCATCCAGGGTTTCTATTCCACCAACCTGATCTAAGTTTTCAAAGACACACTCTTCTTCCATGAATGCTGAAAACTGGGGGAAAGAGGGATATTTATTTATACTGTGTAGTTGGACAGAGGCTGGATTTGATTAAAGGCTTGGACAAAGAAGGGCAATAGCCCTCCTGCTGGACAATCACCCAGCAAGAGAAATCCTCATTAGGCTCCAATGGGAAAGTCAACTAGCAGAGTCCCTGGATGACAGACACAGGCTTCACTCTCAGGATGCCCTTGGACACTTGGCAATACTTCTCACAGTGTTCCTGTTCCAAGACATCCCTTATTCCTGGCTGGATCAGCCTTTTCAGATCCAGCCATCTTCCCATCCTCATATCCTCTCTGCTCATTTCCTTAGTCTCTCTGCATCTTCAGTGCAGGTTTGGGGGATGTTTTTCCTCTGGGGAGTCTTGAGAAAGAGGTCTGTCTTTCTCTTGTGATGGTTTCCCAAAGTACCGCAGCGTTTTTCAGACAAAAAACAAACAGAAAGATACTTTTGGTTTCTCTTTCTCACTTTGTTACATTCTTCCAATGAAGCGATGAGCTCAAAGAACCTAGCTGCTTAAACTGGGGGTGGAAGGGTGTATCAAAGAAGGAAGAGAAGGAAAATGTTCTGTCAAAGGGAAAACATTATTTGCTAGATAAAATATTAGGCTGGCACCAAAAAGTAAAGCTTATAAGGTCTGAATGTTTGTGTCCCCCTAAAATTCACGTGCTGGAATCCTAATGTAAATAGTTTTAGAAAGTGATTGTGTTAGGTGAGGGGCCTTGAGCAGGTGCTTAGGTCATGCAGTTAGAGTTCTCATGAATGGGATTAGTATTCTTATAAAAGAGATCCCACAGAGTTCTCCAGCCTTATCCACACTGTGAGGATACAACAAGAACTCTGGGACCCATAAGAAAGTCCGCACCTGACTCTGCTGGCCCCTTGATCTTGAACTTTCAGCCTTCAGAAGTGGGAGCAATAAATTTCTGCTGTTTATAAGCTACTCAGTCTGGTATTTTGTTACAGCAGCCTAAATGGAGTAAGATAGCTGGATAGTGTTAGAAAGATGCTTTCTACATAGTACACTAAGACCACTATTTGTCTCAAAGACAAAACCACAATGGCCAATAGTCAAAGGTGTTGAAGAGACGGCAAGAGAAGCAGACAAGGACAATGAGTATTAATTACACTCTTACTGAGGCCCATTTTCCCAAGGCCTAAACCCCCTTCTACCCCAAGGATAAATTTGCTACTCTGAGTCAGATATGGACTCTTTCTGAACTTCATAGCATTTAGCATGCAGGAGATTTGTAGCATAAGCAAGATTAAGGTCTCACATGTATCAGCCATTATTGATCAGCTCCATATCACTAGTTCCAACAAATGTGGCTCTTGCTTAGTCCATTGCACCTTTTCCCCAACCTCTGGTTCAAGTAGAACATTAGCAAAGCCAAAGGCCTACAATTTTAAAATGTGAAAGTAGTACCCAACACTAGTATTTCTAGCTCTGAGCTCCTTCCTCACCATACTCCCAAGTTCTAGACTTTTTATGAGGAAAGATTGGAAAGTGACCCAGTTTCTTACACATTGTTATCTACATACCTTTAAAACCTTGCCTTCCTACTTTAATCATAGGTTTTTGGCCAATGTTCTTTTTTTCCCTATAGTACTCCTTTATATTTCAAGAAAAAATCAGAAATAATAATTTTTACCACATAGGAAATATTCAAAAATACAAAAATGGAGAGGGGAATATAATGTTTCTTCTAAAATTCTCTTAATTAAAAACAACTGCTCCCCTAGCCGGTTTGGCTCAGTGGTTAGAGTGTTGGCTCTTGGACTGAAGGGTCCTGGGTTCGATTCCAGCCAAGGGCACGTACCTCAGTTGCAGTCTCGAGCCCCAGCCCTGGTTGGAGTACATTCGGGAAGCAACTAGTTGATATGTCTCTCTTACATCGATGTTTCTCTCTCCCTTCCACTCTCTCTGAAAAGCAATGGAAAAAATATCCTCCGGTGAAGATTAGAAAAAGAAGAAGCAACAGCAACTATGATGTAATGGTGTAAAGAACATTTATTCTGGAGCAGGCTGCCCGGCTAAAATCGCAAGGTCTCTAGATATGTGACTTTGGGCATATCCTCTCTGTGCCTCAGTTTCAGCAAAATTCAGAAAAAATCCCAGTATTTTGTTAAAATACTGAAGCTCTTAGTACACTGCCCACCACATATTAAGTAGTAAATAAATGTTATCTATTAACTATTGTTTTACACTTTCCAATTACGAGCACATTCTCAGATTCTTATCTTACCTTATATCTTACCATTTTTTTAATGCCCACCACTATGCCAAAGATAATAATCAGTCATTGAGAATGCCAATAATGCAAATGATAAAAATGAAATCATGAGATCAGAAGAGAGAGCTCCGGTTTTTGGTCCAGAGTGTCCTAGACACCTTAGAAAAATATTATTGGAGAATCTGACCCTGATCTTGACAAGTTACCAGAGGAAAAAAAATTCAGTGTTTGTGAAGACAAACACCAGCTCTTAACAACTAATTTGACTTACATTGTAATCAGTTCAAATATCATTGTGTAACATAGTTTGACCCAAAACATTCATTTCACTGACTGCAGTAAGATATAATTTGTCATAATATAAGATGTATTATGTTAATGTATTTTTCTACTAAGATAGGAAATTTAACTAATTAATCCAACTAATTCAGTAACAAATTCATTACAATAACAAAAAAAAGAGGAATTCGAATTTAGCATCATCAAAATCTTTTTTTTTCTTAAGTTTTTTGACAGTGTCAGCTGGGAACAAAAATGGACTAAACAATTGAGTCCAAGGTTAGAGATTATGGTCAGGATGCCACTTTAATGGAATTTTTTATTATAAATGAAAAAGAATATAGGATTTTTAACACAGAGGAATAACCAGTCCGACACTTAGACCCAAAAGGCTAAAGAGAAATACCCTTAGTATTAACCTAACACGGTGACCTCATTATGCCTTAGTCAGGGTAATTCTTAGCCATTAGCTGAGATATAGATTTTTGTACACGAGGCTATGGTTCTCTCTGTGAAAGAAATGGCTTTAGAAATATTTCAAATAATTTATTATAAAAGCTTTCTGGTGAGGCTGTGGGGTAGTGGTGAAAATGTGAAGGTAGGGAAAATGCTATTTTTAAAGATCCTAAAATCACTTTTTGGTACTGAGTACAGTGTAAAATAACCTGGTTTGAACTTGGAATTTCCAGAAGGTTTGAACTTTGAAACAGTACCAACTTCTTTCTTGGAGAATTTTGTATTTAAATAACAAATCAAGGAAGCTGTTGGGTGAGGTCGAGGTACCGTGATACGCAGCAACCTGGCTGCATATGTATATGCATGTATGTGCGTATATGTATATGTACTTATGCATGTGTGTGCATGTGTATGCATATGCATACATATGTGTATTGTGTATGAGTAATATGTATAAATGTGTGTGTATGGGTGCCCACACATGCATGTATATGCTGTGGGGAACTGTCCAGGTCCTCCTTCAGGACTCAGGCATACATTTTGTCAGCTCCAAGGGACATTGTTTGCAGGCTGCTTGCAGCTCAGTCTGTCTAGCAATTGCCCTCAGGGAAGGGAAGGTGACTCAACCAGGTTTACATACCCTCCTGTGGGCAGTCCACCTGCAAGGACTAATCAGTGTGGCATTAAAAGGCTAGGCCTCTTTTTTTTTTTTTTAATATATCTTTATTGATTTCAGAGAGAGGAAAGGAGAGAGAGAGAGAGATAGAAACATCAATGATGAGAGAGTCATTGATCAGTTGCAGCCCACAACCTGGGCATGTGCCCTGACCAGGAATCGAACCCTGATCGCCTGGATCCTAGGTCGAAGCTCAACCGCTGAGCCAAGCCCGGCCAGGCAAGGGTAGGCCTCTTTGCTTCACTTCAGAACCACTCTAAAGGGCTATCCCAGCGCCAGAGCTTCCTCTGAAGCCTTTGTTGCATCTACATTTCTTCCCTCACTCCTGAGAGCAGTTGTTCTGGAGAGCATGCCCCAGTAATCTTCCTGAACACAAATCTTCATCTCAGAGCCTGTTTCCCAGGGAACCCAAACTAACGCATTAAGCATGTATTATTTAACATCACTTTTAGCAAAGGGTTAGGTTACTGATTTATAAATGTTGAAGGGAGATGGAGGTGGGGTGAATTCCTGAATTTAGCCAGGCTATTTGTTGATATAAAACCAGTAGGAAACTAGCCTGATACCTTGTGTTGTTTATTTCAGTGAAGATTCCCAGCTAATTGTCTAAATCACCCTAAAAGGCTGGGGGTGGGGGCTTTCAGTCCAGTTGTACCCAACATTCTTCCAACCATCCCCCTATTACCACCACTGCCTTTCACACAACAGTTGGGTTTGTGCGATCCTTTGAGATTAGAAGAGTTTAAATCAAGATCAGGCAGATAACACTGCAAGGAAGGACTGTGGAGATGACAAAACAGTATCCTTTCAGTGCAGTAATGGACAATTTGTGGTACTTTAGATAAGCAGTGGGTGACAAGGAAGTCAGCAAGATGGAATCAGGGCACATCAACCATTTAGTCTCGGTTGAGAGAAGGCACAACTTAGATATCAAAGCAGGTAGGTCACATCAAAGAGATCTAGAAGCAACACAGTCAAGAAACTGAGGTTTGGAGCTAAGGTTCCCACATAGCTCACGTGGGAGGGGCCTGGGCTCCTGTCTGGTGGGAGAATAAGTATCTGAAAAAGAGCCACCACTTGACTCTCTCACATGTTCCTCAATACTTTGGTTTCCCACTACTTCCGTAAAATATTTTCAGCATAGTAATAACCGCCTTTTTTAAAAAATGCTGACCCCATAATTTTGGATAATATTCTTATGCGAAGAAACATGCTTTCTTGCTGGTTGATCTCGGAGCACTGGGTGAGCCTGAACCCTGGGGTGGAGATTAGAAAATCCCAGTTATTGAGAGAAGAAGCTATGAGGAGAGCAAGCCAAGAAAGTTATTGTGATAGAACAGGGAGGAGACCTGGGATAGACGAACAATTGTCAAGTATTAAGGGGAAAGTGGCTATTTGGAGGGAAAGGGGGAAATCACTATTGCAGAAGAACTTTGAAAAACATTCTGGGAAGAGGCTGTGGGCACAGAGGAAATGATAATATATACAGTCCATTCAAAGTGTTTGTAAAAACTAACTTGGCCCACAGGCATACCCTTCTCTCCCATGTCCTAAAGGGTTAGAGTATCTTCTCAAGCCTAAACAGAATTAATCTCATTAGTTTTCCCCAGTGGTTCTAATGAAACCAAAAACTCTATTGAACCTAAATATACCTAAAGAGATTAACTCAGAAGAAGATGGCGGTAACTTTGTATTTTATACCTGATTGAACTTGATCACACATGATCTCACTTAAGAATGTCTTGTACTATTATCATTATTTTATAGATGTAGACATTGAAGCTGTTATATCCTAAAGAGGCATCTTGCCAGGAGGTAGCAGAGTCAGGGCAGAAGGTGAGCTACTCGGGCTCCTAAATTAACTCTCAGCACACCATTCCATAGAACCTCTCTACAGCTATGACACTTAGAGCCAGATACCCTTTGAATACTCAATAAATGTTAATTAAGGGAACATTCTGTGATTAGCCTTGCTTACCTGTAACATGATATTTTCTGCCACCTAGTGGTTTTCTAAACCTAAGCATGTGGAGTCACCTTTACGGGGCTCAGGTTCCAATTATAAAATAAACAGTTTAGAATAAATATTTTAAAAGACTTTTTCTTGGTATAAAATCTAACAGGTTTCTTCTCCAGTAAATGATGCACAAGCCTTCACCACCTGACAGCCTATAGAGGGATGTGTGTGGGGAGAGTGTGTGTTGGCACAAAAGGTTTTCCATATCGATTACACCCAAAGGGGTACAACTGATACTCATTAAAGGATATTTGATGGTTCAAAACTTGCCTGTATTTCTTATATTTGTAGGGTTTTTTTTTTCCTTCTTTTGAATCTCATGTATATTTAGGAGTATACCTACTTAATTGATGATTTTCTAGTGCTAGTTAATTGAAGAGTAACTTATATAATTATTAGTATTCAATCATTCACTAATACTGGTACAAATTGTGAGAGAGAGTTTAAGGAAACAAAGTATAACTAGAGTTGCATTGACAAGTCCGACTGCGTCATAAACGTGATTACTCTTCATAATTACAACTTATATGTATATATATATAAATATTTGAAAAACAAAACACTTGGTTCATGTGGCTTTACACTTTACAGCTCTCTTTCGCATACATTCAGAGAGGTTTTTGTGCAATATTTATGTGACCTTTAAGTCATTCCCACTTTTTTTTTTTTTTTTTGCCTAGATTATTGAGTGTCTCTGACTGTCCTAAATTCTTCCTCTGGTATGTTACAAATACAGCTCACAAACTTTAGAAATATGCCTACTACCCAAAAAATCCAGCTTGATGTTTTGCAAAACTTATAAATGGAGACTAATAAGTGACTTCAATTATGTGAAGTATCTAAAATTCCAATGTAATTCAGCTCTACACTCTATACAGACTAGACCATCTGTCTTCATTAAGAAGCTGAGGTTCACTGGGAGTCATTTCCCTGGCTCTCCTCACCTGTGATAGAGTATCCTGCTTGACAACCACGAAACCTTAGCTTTGGAAGAGATTCCAGAATAGTGCTGAAAATATGGTTTAGGACACACTAGGTTGTTTCTGTTTAATTGTTGCTTTTTGCTTCTTTTGATGAATGTTTGTTCATCCTAACAAAACACTTAATAAGTCAAGGATAAAAATGTTTATTGTAAGGGGATGGTCCCAATTGCATGTTGGACTGAGTTTCTATTTACCTAAGAATTAGGATTTCTTTTCAGTTTACTAATTACTGAGTATGTGAGGTTTTGCCACTCAACCTGATTTTTATTTTTATTTTTTAAAATATACCTTTATTGATTTCAGAGAAAGGAGAGAGAGAGAGAGAGAGAGAGAGAGAGAGAGAGAGAGAGAAACATCAATGATGAAGGAGTCATTGATCAGCTGCCTCCGGCAGTCCCCCTACTGGGGATGGAGCCCGCAACCGGGGCCTGTGCCCTGACCGGGAATCGAACCCCGATCTACTGGATTCTAGGTCGACGCTCAATCGCTGAGCCACGCCCGGCTGGGCTCAAACTGATTTTTATATCATTGTATTTTCGTGTGCCTTCTAAGTCTTGATATCCATACACTTGTTTTTAATAATCAGATGTATTCTTCTTATGACTTCTTGTGACTTGCTATCACTTATCATTATTTTATCTTGTTATTTTCACAGATTCTTAGATCTAATATTTTTAATTCTGAAGTCTTGGATATTTATTAAAAAATTTTTATTAAGAACAATACATTGATTCATGTTTAAAATTGTTCTTTTACAAGTTATACTTCTTTAATTATTTACTTTCTCTGAGAGCTTGCTCATGAATTAGTGCCCTTCTACTTTAATTTCTGCTAATTGCTGTTTCATAACCTAATTTTTATTTGGCTTCTATATAGCTGTCTTATTTCTTCTATTGACTTTTTCCTGTAATTTCTCTAATTAATAAACAATGTCTAAAACTTAGAATAGAATAAAACTAAGTGGAAGCAAGATTAGGTCCATGAGTGCTCTGTTGTGAGAAGTTAACCACGCAGCCTTTTTAGTAGAATAATTATAGTGTAAAGGAATATTCTGCCAACACAAAGAATAAAAATAGTCAATTTTTTTAAGTCCAAATGATAATTTTCCTAAGACTCATATTAAAAGGTCTTAAAATATAAAAATAAGTCTTTAAATATCTTTCTGAAAACTAAAATTAGCATATAACTTAATCACTCATTTATAAGCATTTAAGCAAATCTAAAAGCTCAAGAAATAATGAGACAGAAATAGGTGGCTTTTATAGTGTCACAAAGGTAGAATTATTTTACTGCTTTACTTCGTCACCACTGAAATGAATTTTTCTATTATATAAACTAGGCCAAGACACCATTATGCTACATATATGAATGAGTTGCCATCTTAAATTAAGTCTCCTACAAAGGAATTTTGTCGGACATCCTTGAAGAATCAAAACATTTTATAAATACAAAACAATTGACTAGAGATTGGATCCCTCGAGCAATATAGAAGTTATAGAAATTAGCCTCAGGAGGGTTTATTTTTTCTGACTAAAATATTTCAAGAAACCTTTTGATTGGAGAAATCTTGGTATTGGAATGATTGCCTTTATTTTAAAATAATAGATATAACTGAGATATTTATTTAGAAGAAAATGTCCTTGCCATATAATTCTGGAAAATGAACTGAGAGATATTGCTGAGCAAGTGAACTTCTTAAGAGTTTACATGAATCCAAAAGGCAAATAAATATTCCCAACTGCTCTGGAAATATGGTTCTAAAAATGTTTTCCATAATTTCTATTTTTTTGTCTTATGTCAGAGTCCAGCAAACAGAATGAGACATGATTGAAGCCGACTTAAGCCTTTGATTAAGATCCCCTGGGCATCTGAAGGCAGAAGGCTGTTGAAGTAAAGGATCCGTGTACCATCCCATCTTCCCATTTGCATCCTCTGGATCTCACCCCATTTATTCTGGTTGGTTGGTAATTCCCCCGATGTATGTACACATGTAACTCAATCCACCCTCCTACCCTCTAGGAAATGATCCCCTTTCAGACCTCCAAGATCTAATCCCTGATCATCAGAGTAGATGAACCTAAATTTTACTTCCTAGAGTTATTTTGACAGAACCATGGATTTGTAAGCTGCTGTGGCCTATGCATAGAATAAACATGTAATTTATTACCAAACCCAGCTTTGTGAGAGAGTAAAGGGGATCAATATAGTTACTGTATTAGTTAACTAGTACTACTGTGACAAATTACTACAAACTTAGTGACTTGAAACAATACAAATACACTATCTTACAGTTGCAGAGGCCTGAAGTCCAAAATCAGTCTAGCCCTAGCTGGTTTGGCTCTGTGGTTAGAGTATTGGCCCATGGAATGAAGGGTCTCAAGTTCGATTCCCATCAAGGTCACACACACACACACAAAATCAGTCTCATTGGTCTAAATTCAAGGCATTCCCAGGGCTGGCTCTTTGTAGACACTCTGAGGGCAGAATCTGTTCCCTTGTTTTTGTCTTCTAGAAGCTGCCTGCATTCCTTGACACATGGCCCCTTCTCACATCACTTCAGCCTCAAGCTGCATCATCACATCTCCTGCTACTAATTCTGATGCTCCCGCCTCCTTTCCAAAAGTACTCTTGTCACTACATTGGGCTGATGGAGATAATTCAAAATTATCTCCCCATCTCAAGATCCTTAATGGAGTCCCATCTCTCAAAGCTCTTTTACCATGTAAGGTAATAAACTCAGGTTCTGGGGATTAGGGCATAGACATCTTTAAAAGGCATTCAGCCTACTACAGTTACCATAGGTCAGAAGGTGTAAATTGGGACTATCCTGACAAAACTGGGACCCTTCCTAATGAGAGGTCAGGACTGAACATCTTGCCATCTGTCCTCTGTGTTCTTGCCGTTGCCAACTCCTGGTATGCTCTCCCTTTCCCCCTATTGTTCAAGGCCCCTTCTGAAAGCCATCTCTGCCATAAAAACTACCCAGCTGAGAATAATTTCTCCCCTCCCTGCTCCCTTTTCAGGATTGATTTATGCCATTCCTACTGCACTTGTCACCACCTACCCAAACTAATATACATACAGTTGTGAATGTGTCTTTTCTCTCCTATTAGAAGTAAGCTCTTGATGATAAAAACCATACTTTGGGCCAAAAGATAGCTGTATGCACTCAAAACATTCAACAGAAACATGTCCTCACCCATTTGCAGGCTGAGGTCCATTAGTACAGCCCCTCCAAGCCAAATTCCCATCAGCTTATCTAGGCAGCCAACCCAGTGTACGAGTCACTGGATTCACAGGACAACTGAGGAGTGCTTTCTACGCACTAAAGAGAAGGCCATTTCACTGGAAACTTCTTTCAGACTCAGCTAAAGCCCACATTTTCGTGGAACTGGGCCTACTAGCCAACATGATTCTTATCAATAGGATTCTACCCCCACATATCTGCTTATCCAGGTTATTAAATGCAAAACCAAAAGATACTTTTGATAGTGTTTAACTATAAACTAAGTGCTTTCAGATGTTCACCTACAATCAGAACTCATTAGAGCTATGTTTGTGGAGGGCTTTTAATGGCAGAAGATAACACTGAGATCTTTTTTGTATCACGTATAAAGATACAAGCTGCTAGAATTCCACTCCGTTATTTCTCTAGAAACTATGTGTAACGATAGAGGCAATAAGTGGGATCCCCAAGAAGTTATGTTATTTGGTGGGCCCCAATCAAAAAAGTGTATATACTGAAATAACCAAAAATAGCTCTCGGTATATTTGCTTCATCAGATGACCCCACAACACAGAGTCCCGATACTTTTAGCCAGCTTTTAGTGTATCAGAAACTGGGCGAGTAATAAGCATGGCAGAATTACTTATTAGGAAAGGACTCTGGAAGTCATTCAGACCACTTTTTTTCTTTCCGTTATTAGTCATTCCTAAGCTCATTCACAGCCCAGGGAAAGAAAGGCCAAAAATAGCCACCAAACCAAGCCTATTGTGAAGCAGCTGTCTTTGGTGCAAGACCGCAAGCAGACAGTTGGAAGTCCAAGTGCAAGGAGTAAACAGAGGCTAAATCGAAACAGCAATCATGCTAATCATCAATTTGTTAGCAAATGTGCTGTACTTTGTATTTTCAAAGCATTGTATCATCATTAATTAATGAGCAGTGATTACTATTGCAGTGCCATATAAATTTGTGTGCAAGATTTGAAGAGATTGTTTCGTATAGCGTGCACTTAAAAAGTAAGAGGCTTCTTTCCTTTCCGTTCTTGTTTTTTAGTTTGTCTCCCACTAAACAGGCTATGCCATGTTCTCTGACACTTTTCTGCTTTAGCTTATGCTGCTCCTTCTATCAGGAGCATTTTCCCCAGATAACTCCTGTCCATCTATTAGATATCAGTGTAAACATCACTTTCTCCTCGAGACGTTCTCCAGCCCCACTAAGCTATTTTAGGGACCCCTGTAGACCCCCTTCCCAGAGCCTTTCCCCCTCTATTCAATTGCCCATTTAATTGTCTAATACCTTTTCTGGGCTGTTGGTTGGTTCTGGGAGGGCAGAGGCCTCGTGTGTCTTACTCACCTAGCACAGCTCCCTAGCACAGTGATTGCAGCATGGTAGTCACTCCATAGCTGTTTCTTAAATAGCTAAAAGAATCTCCCATGAGAGAGAGCTAAAAAGAGCCTATTATTGGTAACATGAGTTCCCACCCTATAAGAATTAATCTGCTCAGCATTTATCTAGACACTTTATCTCATTTAAGGCTCACTATGTTCCTTTCAGGTAGGTAGCAGGTAGGTAGCAGGCAGAGAGGAAGTCATTGCCCATGACCATATGGCCGTATAGTGGTGGCACTGAGGCTGAATCACAGGTTCCCAGATTCCAAATCTCCATATCACCAAAACTAGTGAAGGAGATCATAGTCGGCCCCTGAAATCCAGGAACTGGTCTGACACTCAGGGCTAGGTCTTGTGTTATCACAAACTGGTCTGAATGGGGCCGCCAGCCCAAGGTTCCTCCTGTGGCACATTCATAGTCTCACAGAGCAGCATCAGACAAGGCCCTAGAAGAGTGAGCTAAAACAGGGCCACTTCACGATTTTGTCTAAGCACAGACTGAAATATGGTCCCTGGGAAAAACTCACAAAATACCAAACAGCCCCCTCTCTTGGATAATAATGAGTTTCTGCTGCTGCTTTGCCGATTACGGCTTTATCTTCTCCCTCTTTACAGATAAGATTTATTAAGCTACCCAATCATAAAATTACCCTCACTTCCTGACCTCACCCATCTAGAGTGAATCTCTGCTTTCTTAGACTCTCCTCAAAATCACCCATCAAAGCCCAAATCCTATACTAAGCCTTTTTAACATGCCCTCACAGAAATGTGCCATTGTTGCCACAGTATGTGTCCCCCCTTGCTGCAATGAGTGAAAAACTACAGGCTCATTCCTGGTGGTCTCCTGTTGGAGGGCAGTGAGTTACGCAAGATCATCCATTGGGCTGCAGAAACAAAATGCTAGAACTTTCATTTCTAAATTTTTGCTTAAAAGAATAAGAAAAATAACCCTAATCAGTATTTAACAGTTTATAAGCATAGCTCTTCCTTCACCCTTCCCTCTGTGAGACGGCCACATGACAAATAAGGTCCCCAAAATAACTAGAGGGTCACAAAAGGTCAAATACTATATGATTCCACTTATGTAGGATAACAAGTAGTCCAAATTATGGAAACAGAAAGTAAAATGGTGATTGCCTGGGGCTGGGAAGAGGAGGGGATGAGTTGTTCCATGAGCATAGAGTTTCAGTTTTGCAAGAAGAAAAGGTTCTAGAGTTTGGTTATACAATAATGTAAAGACAGTCAACACCACTGAACTGCACACTTGAAAATGATTAAGACAGTAAATCCTATGTGCTTTTTTAAACCACAATTTTAAAAAAACAAACTAGAGAGAAGAGTATAAGTTTATCCAAACAGGATTTGACACGGTAGACATAGCCTTTCTCCCCCTGGATACTGCAACATACTGCTGCTGACTTGTGTTCAGTTAAATGAACTTACGGATTATATTAGCTTAAGTAGAATATGTAAAATATTTTGTAATGATAAAGGGAGTATCCAAGGAAATTTTTGTCCAAAACATAATAATGGTTCTCAGTCTTGACTGCATATGAGAATAACCTGGGATGGTTTTGAAAAATACCATCTTCTCAGAATCCTCTAGGGGTGGAACCAAGAAAGTAGGTGGATTCGCTTGTTTGTTTTTGTTTCTTTTTTACTTTATTTTTAATGCTCCAAGTGATTCTAACATGGAGCCAGCAGTTCAGAGCCATTGAAAATAGAGGCCCCCTAGTTATCTCATGACAAAGCACTTGAGAGTTCTTAAACTTAAGCACATGTTACACTTTGTTCTTTTGCAACTGACAAGTGTTCCTAATTTATTGAGCTTCTCTGTAATGAAAATTGCTGTGAATAGTATGCTGCTTAGAAGACTTTAAAAAAACACATAAATGTTATCTTTCCTTTTAAGGGAAAAGTAACACTTTAATAATGAGTGGTCCGACCGTGCTTGGCTCAGCGGTTGAGTGTCGTCCTAGGATACAGGAGATCAAGGTTCGATTCCTGGTCAGGGCACATGCCCGGGTTGCGGGCTCGATCCCCAGTCGGGGGCGTGCAGGAGGCAGCCGATCAATGACTCTCTCATCACTGCTGTTTCTATCTCTCTCTCTCCCTCTCCTTTCCTCTCCCTGAAATCAATAAAGATATATTTTTTTAAAAATGAGTGAAATAATCATTATTTTTCCAACCCCCCCCCCCCAAACTTGTGCTATAGAAGGAATTTTGAAAATGTGTGGCTGGAGATGTTTCCATCAAGATCAAGGTTCGATTCCCGGTCAGGGCACATGCCCGGGTTGCGGGCTCAATCCCCAGTCGGGGACACGCAGGAGGCAGCCGATCAATGACTCTCTCTCATCATTGATGTTTCTCTCTCTCCCTCTTCCTGAAATCAATAAAGATATATTTAAATATATATATATATATGTGTGTATATATATATATATATATATATATATATATATAAACTTCATATTAATTTGTAAGAAGAATTGGTTGTCATGAAGGAAGATAGTAATTTACTCTATAAATTTCAACTAACACTTTGTGGACGGAATTAAAAAATTGGTGTGACAATTAAAATTTTTTAGCCATTTGTACTTTTTTTTTTTTTTAATCTGCATATCTTTGTGAGGTTTCCTTCCAGGAAGACAGAATTAAAACAAAATACAGAACCAGAATTTTGAATTGCTATATAAGAAAATGCTGAAGCCTGGCCGGGTGTGGCTCAGCCGTTGAGCATCGACCTAGGATCCAGGCGATCGGGGTTCGATTCCTGGTCAGGGCACATGCCTGGGTTGCGGGCTCGATCCCCAGTCGGGGGCGTGCAAGGGGCAGCCGATCAATGACTCTCTCATCGTTGATGTTTCTATCTTTCTCTTTCCCTTGCCTTTCCTCTTTCTGAAATCAATAAAGATATATTTAAAAAAAAGAAAATGCTGAAAATTTTTTTTCAAAAACAGTAAAGCATATTTAATATAATGCTTTTATTAAACATATCAATATACCATCAAAAGTAAAATACAATACATTATATTTAAATATTAATGTATTTCCTAAGTTTATTTTTGAATGTTCTTTATACCACATAATACATTAATTTACTTATGTAATTTATAAATATACATTGAACTGTACTTAAAAATGTTGGTATTGGGAAGTGTACAATCAAAAAATGGTTACAGGAGTCGCACTGTGCAGGTAACCATTACACCACTCAGCCGAGCTCTCTGGCTGTTCCCGTCACCCCTGCCCTTGCCTCTGGTGCACATTAAAGATCCAACACTATGACTGTCTCCAACTACTTCACAACCAATTAAAAAAGGAGAAATCTTTGATTTAAAAGCTGAACTCAACAATGAAAAGAAAGAAAAGAGGAAGGAGGCTGTGAAGAAGTGATTGCTGGTATGACTGCGGGGAAGGATGTTCACTTTCTTTTTCAGATGTGGCGTATCTCTACTTGATGGCCATCGTGGTTGTCAACCTGTTGTGAAGGACTGTGAAGATCCCAGTCCTCTGACCTGGGCCCTGGCAGTCAGAACCATGGGGTGCAACTGGGTGGACAAGATTATAGAATATCTCTGTAAGCCCCTCCATAAGTGCTTGAAGGATGAAGATCCCTATGTTCAGAAAACAGCAGCAGTTTGCATGGCGAAATTCCTTGATATCAATGCCCAAATCATGGACCATCAGGGATTTCTGGATTCTCTGCAGGATCTCATAACAGATTTGAATCCAATGGTGTTGGCTAATGCTGTAGCAGTGTTATCTGAAATCAGTGAATCGCACCCAAATAGCAACTTACTAGATCTGAACCCACAGAACATTACTAAGTGGCTGACAGCCTTGAACGAGTGCACTGAATGGGCCCAGATTTTCATCCTGAACTGCCTGTCCAATTACAACCCTAAAGATGACAAGGAGTCTCCGAGCATCTGCGAGTGGGTAACTCCCGGCTATCTCATCCAACACAGCAGTGGTGCTTTCAGCATTAAAAGTCCTAGTGAAATTTCTAGAGTTGTTACCCAACAACTCTGCTCACTGCCATCAGAAACACAGCTGGTAAAGCAGGTCTTGCATTTGGCAACACAGGATTCTGGCCATTCTGCCCTTACAGATAGGGGCTATATTTATTGGCAGCTTCTCTCAACCAACCTTGTCACAGTCAAAGAAGTAGTCTTGTCTGAGAAGCCACCGATCTCTGAGGAGACAGATGTTATTGAGCCAGCTCTGTTGGGTGAGCTAACCTGCCACATTGGCTCTTTGGCCTCTGTGTACCATAAGCCTCCCAAAGCTTTTGTGGAAGGAAGTCATGGAATTCATAGCAAACATTTGCCAGTACATCATGGGAGTACTGATGTGGGTGACAGCCTTGGCTCCACCGCTGCCACCCACCAGGAACAGCCAGCCTCAGGTTATCCCCTCTCAAGGTGACTTACTGGGGGACTTTTTAAACCTTGGCCTCGGTCCCCCAGGCAATGTGCCACAGGCATCCTCCATGCAGGTGAGAGCAGCAGATCTCTTAGGAGAAGGGCTGGAGAGTCTGGTGGGACAATTCTTCATTCCATCATCAGTGCCTGAACATTTGCTCCTTCACCTACTGCTGCTGTGAACAGCAGTGGTCTGAATGATTTATTTGAGCTCTACAGGCACAGGCATGGCACTTGGTGGGTATGTGGCTCCTAAGGCTGTCTGGCTGTCTGCAATAAAGGCTAAAGGCTTGAAGATTTCCAGAACATTTACTCATTGCCAAGGGCACATCTATATGGAAATGAACTCTACCAGTCAAGCTCTGCAGCACATGACAGACTTTGCAATCCAGTTTAACAAGAATAGGTTTGGTGTCATCCCCAGCACTCCTCTGGCCATCCATACACCACTGATGCCAAACCAGAGCGTTGATGTCTCCCTGTCTCTCAGCACCTTGGGCCCACCCATGAAGATGGAACCTCTGAATGCCCTGCATGTGGCTGTGAAAAACAATATTAACGTCTTCTACCTCAGCCACCTCAGCCCACTCAGTGTGCTTTGTGTAGAAGGTGGCAAAATGGGGATCCAGGTCTTCCTTGCTACGAGGAAGGATATTTCCAATAAAAATGAAACTTCAGTTTCAGATTAAGAAATGCCATTTAACTGCTGATACTATTTCCAGCAAGTTGCAAAACAACAACCTTTATACTATTGCCAAGAGGAATAAGGAAGGGTTTGCTGTCCCAATCTCCGAAGCTCACTAATGCATTTGGATCTTGGCTGAGCTACGTATCCAGCCAGGAAACTCCAATTATAATTGTCATTAAAGTGTAGAGTTCATGATGTCTCTCAGTACATCTATCAGGTCTGCGACAACATTTTGTAAAACGAATAGACTGGTCCAGTGCCTTCGGGCCACCCTGTGATGGGTGCGAGCCAGGAACCCTTAACAGGAAGAAACTGTATTGCTGTGTAGGATCTGAACCCAAATACACTGAGGCCACCCACTAAAGTAGAGATGAATCTAACCTGTGCTAACATTAGAGCACAACCTGTTGGAGAGTTTTAGCTTCCTGTGAACATCTGTAACCACTGCTTCAGTCCCTTCCCACCTCTTGCCACTGCTCCTGCTGTCTGTCCTTACTGGTGGGCTTCTCCATACTGGGCCAATGCTGGCATTTTTTAGCATAGTTTGATATTTTGTAATTGAGAGCTCATTTCAAAAGTAGAAAAAGACCAAAAAAAAAAATTAAAGCAAGGAAAAGTATCACTGAAAAAAAAAGGTTAGAGAACACAGCACTGCACTATACTTCCTTCCCCCCAAAAGTCTAGCATTCCTCGACCATTCTAATACTCTCACAACGCTGGCAATTCATTCCCAGCAATTGAGGTTAAATATTATTTATATTGCTTAAGGCTCTAAGTGCGTTGGAAGCAGGATTATATATTATGTAATTTATTTATAATTATTACATATTATATATTAATTTATTTATAATAACATATTAAATTATATATTATATATTTTGTTATATAATAAATTTTAAAGCTGGTATTTGAGAAAAATATGAATTGGGTATCAATAAAGCCTATTGTTCTAAAATAGCATTGCTAGTAAGATAACAAAAAAACAACAGCAAAAGATTTGAAATTTTAAAATCTCAAAATATTGAATGTAACCAATAACATTTGAAACGCATTTTGTTATTTTAATCATAGGTAAAAGTCAAAAAACATCCTCCCTATTCCAGGAGTTCCCAAACAGCTTCTCCTGGTCGACTCTGCTGTGCAAACTATTACTAAATTCTCTTTCTTTGTCCTTGTGGCATACAAGATGGGGCAAACGTAGGTTTACAGTTGTTCGTATGGAAAATAATACAATAATTAATAAATAATAATCAAAGAATAAACTGTTTCAAGTAGTCACAACTAAACTTACTTTTGCCCCAACCTGTACATACATTTTTAAAGATAAGATATAAAAAATATAGTCTCTATCATTTTGAGGTGTAACTGTGTTTTTAATGTGAATTCTTCTTTTAAGTGACTTCACTGTAAATTCAGAAGAATCTTGGAAAACAAAACAAAACAAAATGGCAGCTTATTAAAGAAAATGCAATCTACCTACCGTGCATCTCACAGGAAAGGAACTATGGTTGGTGTGCATTGGAAAGTCTCATGACATTTGAAAAACCAAATGTGGCTACTTAAAATACACATCACTGTTTGCCTCATCCCTGACTACACTGCCTAGATTTCAATCTTGCAACTAGTTGAAACCCTGGTTTCCTATTCGTCTTATAATACCACTAGCATTGCTTATATGTATCTTGTCATTGACCTTGAGGAAACCCAACTGAATGTGTCTTTGTCCATTGTATCTGCAAGATCATGCAAGCAGAAATTAAAGACATTAAGTTATCCACCTCCATGTGGTAAAACCTGTGTTTGAAAAACACTTTTGAATGTGCTTTATTAAGGTTAGGTTCAAAGGAGAAAAGGCATGGGACTTTAAAAGAAATCTTAAAATGGTAGGAATCCTGCATATGTAGGTTAAGAATAATTGGTGAGTTGAGCGAGAGATGTTGTAAGAGTGCTGTGAGTACCAGAGGCCCCTCTAGAAGCCAAATCAGACAAGTCTCCAGTCCTCTCCACTTAGTTTTTCATCTGATTCTTATATTCAGCTTCCATTTAAGAATTCTTTTGAGAAGAACATTCTTCTGCCTTAAAAAAAAGTATGACCATGACTGGATAAAGCAATTTTATGATATCATCTAATCCTGATATCAGTAGATGATAAATTGGACTGTAAAAGAAAGTCAAAGGAAGGCAAAAGACCTATTTCTTGATGAAGTGCCCACGCAGGGGACACACTGAGTAGGAAGATCAAAAAGCAACAAAAACTGGGCCACAGTAGAATTCCAGTTTCTGACTTGTTCTAAGAGACGGAAAGAGGCTGAGAAGGTTGAGAATGTGGAGCACTGACCACAAAGAGAATAGATTAGAGGAGGAAGAAGAAGCAACTCCTTTTCTTCCACATAAGTGAGAGTAAATGCTCTGTACAGAGTTTTCTGTTTTCCAAAGTGAAGCAGTAATTTTTACTTTAAATATTTTTCATCTTAGCTTTTTGTCTTACTTTTATATTTTATTAACTTATTTTTTTAACTATAAAGGTATTGTAGTGTTATAACCAAAGACACATGGGGGTAAATTTTTTTAAATTAAATAACTATATAGAAATATTAGCATGTTTATGTTGATAATGTTGTTTTTAAATTCAGAGTGATGTTTTTGTCAAAACATTAAAAACTCTTACAATTACAAACATGTAAATAAATGAAAAAACTAGTAAAACTAGTATTTACATAGCACACCATAATTTGAAACATTTAAAAGGGCCTGATTTCTTTGTCCAAAAACTTATCAAGATTAGATTGAAGGGTGCTTTGGTGAACTGTAACCTTCCAAAGTCTGGATCACCTTCCAACATTTTATCCTTTGTACTTTCAATGTCATAAAATATTTCCCAAAATTCCTTTAATGTAAATTTTTTTTTGCCAGCGTCACTTCCTCTGGGACATCTTCATTCTTTATATCACAACCAGGGCCTGGCATATCCCTACCAGTTCACTTCCACTACCTTCCTCCAGCTGGGCCTCTAGATTTTTGAACGTCGGTAATGTCAATATCCCCACGGCCAGCTCTTTTTTCCATAACTCCATCTGCATTTGATTCACGTTTTACTTCTGTTGTTACCATTTGTTGTTGTTTTGCTGAATGTTCCCTTTTCTTGGCCAACTCCCTCTTTCGATTATCCATTTTTGTAAAAATGTCCTGTGAATTTATCACTGGGAGGCAAGGAGACTACACAGCTCTAATGCTCTGCGGCCGGTGCATGAACTCACTAACAGATGAAAAGTGATCGATCACCCACAGCCTCTCTGGCCACTGATCACAGTGCGGCTCTCCGATTTAGGAAGTGATTTCCAACCGGAGAGCCACCAGTGAAGTTTGGACTTTTTACAATTAGTCACTATTAACATAACCATATTAACTGAAATTCGAGTCATGTTTTAGGCCCTAAAATTTAGGGGAACAGGTGTTACATAACTAAATCCTGGTAACTGAAATTCCTTCAGCAGACTTTGTTTCTTCATCTGTATTTTCCTTGCAGAATCTAGCAGTGTGTACCACACGCAGGAAAAACACAGATGCGCAGATGAGAAGGCGAAGTTCCTCACTTCAACAAGTTTAATGGGCACCAATAAGATAATTGCATACATTCTGTAATCTGAGAACATAATGTTCAAAAATGATGTAAAAGTTCATAGATGAGTGAACTTACCCTCGGTTAAGAGATCAAAAAAGAGATAACAAAGCTAATGGGATGGAAGGCAAATATTTTCAAGGTTATTCCAACGGCTGCTTGGCTTTCCACCAAAAGGAAAAAAATTTTTTTGGTTTTACCTGTTCCCGTAATGTTAGTCGTCTTGGTGTTATAAATGATTTTATGAATAACTTTAAAGTGGAATAACTAGACAACATGGCATCAAGCTTTCAGGCTGTTGGTACACACCGTTGCCCTAACAGTATTTGTCTTCAGTGCCATTCGCTTCTTTTGATCTCTGTTTTGATCCCTCTACTGAGGGTAATTTCACTCGCCTATGAATTTTTTATCATTTTTTAACCTTATGTTCATCTAGTTATATTATTCTATGCATAAAAGTGTGGAAACAGTACCTACAAAGCATCGGGCCCCATTTCTCTGGCGAGCCACCGTGGAGAAAATAGCAAGTATTGCTTACTGAGTGCCAAAATGAATGGCTGTCACAGAGGACAAGAGTCTTCTCGAAAATTATTTTCTAAGCTTTCTGGGATGACAGTTGCCACACTGGTGAAATATTTAATAGCTCAAGAACATTCTGTAATATGAGAGCTTTAAAAAAGTCTTTGTGACACTTCAAAGAAAGAACATAAAAAAGAAATGTAGTCAACTAGTGTTTGTGATGCCCCTTCTACCGTCAGGCTGGGTCCCACATGCCAACGTGAGGGAGCAGGGAGGAGTCGGGGTACAGACGGGCAAGGGTGCATGTCATTTATGTTTGAGTTTGTATCTACATTGACATTTCATAATGCTTTCAAAACCACTCCTAAATCGTGAGGGATTTTTAAAATGCCAATTAAATTGGCACAATTTATAAGTTGGGACAGAAAGGAAAGGAAAGTTAAAACTGGTATAATTATACATAAAAGCATTTACAGTTCTACTGAGGTATATTTTGACACTAAATTGATGAAAAGTCTAAAGAAGAAATGTTTTCAAGAGAACTTTAAAAAATATTGGCAAATGAATAAAATATGCTGCTGCTACTCCAAGAATTAGCTTCTATTTCTGAAGACAACTTTCAGGGGACTACAATTCCCAGCATCCCTTGGGATTTTGTAGTTTCAAATTCTTTTGTAAGACCTATAATGCAAGTATTTTAAGTATCAGACAATACTAAAAATCAGCCTTTACATTTTCAGTTTAATGTGTCCTTGATCAATTAAAACAAATGATGAATTAAACTCTGAGTATCAATCAAGTTAATGTTTATTGGTTATTTAAAATATCATAATAAAATTAAATAATTTTATGAGTTATTTAATACTACCAGATTCACACTCACTTTTTAGGTCAGTTTTGATCATCTGTATTGACTTTTGTTGATTATATGCATTTGTCCATGTGTTAATTAATATATATAGATATGTACACATTCTCAGAATTTGCTGCTTAAAATGTATAAAATTCATTTTCTTTTGATTAATATATTTGTCCCAAAATTTGTTAATGCTCTTACTTCTTTTGGCAATATGTTAACTAGTGACAAAAATAAAGTGTGTTTATGTAGTCATTATATCTACCAAACACTTGGGAAATTTTGTCTGTCTCCTAAGAAAAATAACAGCATGGATTATGTGGCCACTTGTCCATTAAATATGGTGTCTGACAATCATAAGACACATCACTCTGTTTCTTGTCTCTTTACTTTTGCTACTTTGCACTAAATTCTAAATTTAATATCCAACGCCAACAAAAAATTTCCCCCTAGTATCTGAGCGACTAAAATGTTACCTTACTCTCCAGAGTCCTCATCCTAAGGAATCGTTGGTCAGCAGACAGGAGGCAGCATGTGTCCCTACAGGAATGTAATTCAAACCAAGAAATAGTAAGGTCCTGCTGGAGGGATTTTCGCTTCACAAAATGACACCATCATAGATCTCTGAGAGCTCTTGGTAGTTATTCAGCTTGTCGTCACTGTTTTAGTCACTGAAATACTGCCACCTTCAGGAAGAAATTTGGGGATCTGCAATTGCATTTTCAAGTGGAGACCTTTAAATCTAAATTTCCCGTTCTTTAAACACAGTTGTGAAGTATCCTGTTAAGATATTTTTCCTATATATTTAAATATTAGTTATCTGTTTCTGTATACTTTCTTTGCCTTGTTAGCTTTTTCCAAACAACTAGACATTGAAAAGTTGCTCAGAAATAATAAATAAAAAAGAATACACTATTACCAATCAAATAAAAACTACTTCAATAAGACCAGGGATTTTCAGGTATTAAATTATAAAAAGCATGAAGAACAAGTTCCAGAATACTTTCTGTTCTCAAATAATTAAATATACATAGAAAATATAAGTACGTGGCTTAAAAAATAATTTCAAAAACAATTTATATATTTTATAAGAAAAATATTTCTTTAAATGTATTAAATTGAGACTTCTAAAACAGAAAGTTTTCCCCCTTTACATTTGAGCTCCTCCTACATTTATGGGTTTACATAAAAGTTAAAGCAGCTCTGTGCCAGCTTTCTGGTGTTCAAATTGAGTATTGCCTTTTAAATAAAAAATGTACACACTCTCTTTCTCCTTCCTGCTATTTTTTCCCTCTTACTCTTTTTTTATATAATCTGCTCTTGATCTAATTTTATTATTTTTCCTTTTGCTTAGTCTCCCCCCTCTCTTCTTTCCCATTCTCCTCTTTTCATTGGTTGGCCCTTCCTTCATTTAGAAAGTCCATTGTAAGTTGCCAATTTCTCTTACAGCCTATAAGCAATGTATACAATGCCCTCTTTCTGCTTCCTCTTCATTCAAAATCCATTCCTTATTATCAGACAGTGCCAACTAGCACTTTTCAAAAACATAGAATTTGTTAAAAGTACAATTACTATGAAATGTCATAAATATTCTACAAAACACTAATTACATAGCCCAGCTGGAAAGGACACATACATAAAAACCTCCTATTTTTATCCTCGAAAGTACTTTGACAGTTACAACTATGTCAGTTCCTCTCAGGTTAATTTACAAATTGTATAAAATTAAAATCTCTATGTGAAAAGAACAGATGAATGAAGCAAAAACAGACCAGAGTATAGGAAAAAAATTAGCGTGTGTTAAAGTTATCATTTTTTAAAAGTAGGGAAGATGGCTTATTTAATAAATGATGATAGAACAATTGGTTAGCCATTTACAAAAAAATAAAATTGGATCTTCTACCTCATAAATACACCAAAATAAAACTCAAATAGACTAAACCATTTTAAAAAAATAATCATGTTGAGCATCGACTAGGATTCAGGAAATCGTGGTTCGATTCCCGGTCAGGGCACATGCCCGAGGTGGCAGGTGGAGCCCCAGTCGGGGGCATGCAGGAGGCAGCCGATGGGTGACTCTCATCATTGATGTTTCTACCTCTCTCTCCCCCTCTCCCTCTTCTCTCTGAAATCAATAAAGACATATTAAAAAAAAATGTTTAAGGTCTATTTAAAATACATGTGAATATTTATTGGATTATAATGTAGACAAGGGGAAACAATAAAGAAAAAAGATTAATATGTGGGTTAGCATAAAAAATAAAAGCATCCCTGTTAAAGACATCATAAATATAAATAAAAGTCAAGGGGTAACTTGGAAACATAATTTTCAACATTAATGGAAAAATAAGGTTTAAAATTTTATATGTGAACATAAACTACAAGTAATAAGAAAAGATAAATACCTATACAGCAAATTCAAAAGAAACATTCTTGTTCAATATATATTTTTTATGTTCAATATCATCAGCAATAAAAGGTGCAAATTAAGCCTGCAAGTTTTACCTCTAAAATCAAAGAATATTTTTTAAACTATAATACCCCATCTTGGAAAATTTGTTGCAAAAATGGCACTTGTATATGTCCTTTTTGGATGACAAGTTAACAATATATATCCAATATATATCTTATGCTCTTACCCTTTAGCCCAGCAATTCCTTAGGAGACAGTCTTGCATGTTCAAGGGAAATAATCAAGGATGTAAAAGAAATTTATATACAATAATCACAGTGGGGATTGATAAAATAAATAATAGTACATACATATAATGAAATACTACTTGGTTATTTATTCAGTTTCAAAAATAATTACATTGGAAAATGCTCAAGGATTTATAAAGTGAGTTATTAAACTATATTATAGGATAATTATAATTTATACTTATATACACAAAGAGAAGAGACTATCAGCAAATTGTTAATTGATTTTTTTCTGAGTGATAAGACCACTAATTTATTTTCTTTGGTAAAAAATACTTTTCTATATTTTCTAATTTTCTCAATAATATGACATTTTAATCTAGAAAAGAATTGTTTTCAAACCAATGAAAACCCTATTTAAATTTACTTTTAAATCAAGTATACTAATGGAAAAGCAGAGATATCATAGGTAATATACAATTCCAAAAATGATTCACTTTTCAGTTCCATAGAATGCACAACACTGACAATGAACTCTAATATAAAGTATGGATTTGGTAATAAGATGCGTCAAAGTAGGTTCAGCGAACGTCCTGGTGCAGGCTGCTGATAGCGGGGGAGGCTGTGAGTGTGTGGGGACAGCGGATATATGGCAACTCTCTGTAATTTCTGCTCCATATTTCTGTGAACCTAAAACTTCTCTAAAAAGTAAAGTCAGGGGAAAAGGATTTCCAGAATGTAAATTGGATGCAAACTAGATTGGGCACTATCTAATA
Organism: Miniopterus schreibersii; assembly: GCF_964146895.1. Lineage (NCBI taxonomy): Eukaryota > Metazoa > Chordata > Mammalia > Chiroptera > Miniopteridae > Miniopterus > Miniopterus schreibersii. Next base: position 59,429,754 of record NC_138106.1, on the reverse strand, counting down.
CACAAATTTAAAAACAATACTGATTTAGTGTAGAAGCTTTTGAAGTATGCTGATCAGGTACATAATAAATTTTTGGATATCAGTTGCTTTGAGAAAATCTATATCTCACATAATGAGCATAAAATTAAGACATAATATTTTTTCCATCTGCTTTCTTATCCCCATAATATAGACAGAAAATGATCTGTAATAGCTCTGTCCAATAGAAATATGAGATACATATGTAATTTTAAATTATCTGGGAGTCACAGTAAAAATATAATAGGAAAAGGAAATGAGTAAAATAATATTTAATAATATATTTTATTTAACCCAATATATCCAAGTAGTATCATTCCAACATGTAATCAGTATTCAAAAATTGAGACATTTTATCTTTTTTATTAACTCACCAAAATTTGATGTGGATTTTAAAGTTGCAGCACAACTCAATTTGGTTGCTAAATTTTCAGTGGAAATATTTGATCAGCATTTAGTTTTCATAAAATTTACTATTGAAAATGTAAGTGTACATACCCAAGTTTTTCCTAACACAATTAAATTTTCCTATTACTGACTGTTTTCAACTTTAAGTAAATTAGAATTAAATAAAATTAAAAATCAAGTTCCTCAGTTGAACTAGCCACATTTTATGTGTGGCTAGAGGCTACCTTATTAGACTACCTTATCTCTTCTCCTAGAATATACTACTTTATGGTCAATAGACCTGAACACACTTATACTTAGCAAGTTCAAATCTAATTCTTAATCATGTTTTAAAAAATGCAAATTGTGGCTCTTTACCTACTTTTTCCATCTCACTTTAATATCATGAATCACATGTGAGATGAGTTATTCTCAGCAAATTCATCTACGAAAAGAAAATATCCCATCCTCAAAAATGAGGTATTGCTCACAGCAATAAATTGCCTGCACAATTTCACTCCCTCAGTGGATTTAGGATAATTTTGCCACTAAACAATTTCTAACAGTAAAGACTGAGGGCGTGAACAGTGCAAAATAAAGGCATTTTGCTATTTATAGTAGTAGATGGATTTGTGACTGCCCAGGCAACAGAACTTCCCCACATATTTAAGAAGTCTTGCATGACCCAAAGGAGTGGAACTAATGAACTGTCCAAAGCTCAGCTGTGCTTTTCAGTTTGTCCATACAAATTGGACAAGCCCTTTACTGTTCGAAGCAATTCCTCTGGTGGTGCTAGTGACTGCAATGTTTTAAATGCATCACCAGCTGGACTAGAATCCTTGCACAGTGGTTATGTGAAGTTGTGACCTGAGTGCTAGCAATGGAATAGCTAAAATAGAACATGCCCCTTAACATGGCTGCCAATGATGTTAACTGTTTGGAAAAATTATATTATGACAAGCGTTCCTTTATGAGTTCTTCAGAATAAATATATTTCCCCCAAAACCATAGTCCTCACTTACTAACATAAGTAAAAAGCAAAACTAACAACAAACTTGGTTTGTTGACAAAGGGATGGGGGATGGGAAAAAATGAAATAAAATATATATTTTTTTAATATATCTTTACTGATTTCAGAGAGAAGAAGGGAGAAGAGAGAGAGAAACATCAATGATGAAAGAGCCGTCATTGACCCGCTGCCTCCTGCACACCCCCCACTGGGGATCGAACTGCGATCTCCTGGATCCTAGGTCAACGCTTAACCGCTGAGACACGTCCATCTGGGCAAATAAAATATATATATTTTTTTTAATTTTTAAAGAAAACCTGGTCATGGCTTGATGTTCAGCATGTTTTGGTCAATTTATACTTTTAGGTTTGTAACTCTAGGATGTAAAAGTAAAAAACAAACACAAAAACTTTAATTGTACTGAGTGCCAGGCACTTCAACAGTTGTCAGGCTATAACTCCATTAGGATACAGCTCCTAATCAGGGAGATTCGAAATATAGGCAGCAGGACATTACCAGCATAAGGCAGCATGTAGTTAAATTGCAAGTGAGTGATCCAAATAACAATTGCTGTAGGACTAGAGCAGTGGTTCTGGAGATCCACTGGAGGTCCCCAGTGGTTCACAGACTCTTGGAGGTCCCCAGGACCCTTTCAGGGGTTCTGTGAGGTTAAGCTGTTTGCATGATAATTTTTAAATGTTATTTACCTTTTTTAATGTGTCTATGTTTTCACTGATCATGCATGGAACTGTGTGTGGCTGCTTCAGCGCAAAGCAAGCTGGCATCCCACTGCAGCAGTGGTCACTGTATTCTCAACCACCACACACATGCAGGAAGAATGGGAATGGGAATGGGAATAAGAGGAAGAGGAAAGTCACGTTCACTTAAGAATGTCTTTGTAAAGCAGTAAAAATTATTAATTTTATTACATCCTGATCCACAGGGGCATCTCTTTTTAATAGTTTGTGCGATGAAATGGGAGGGATAGACTGTTTCTGCTACTTACAATGGTTGTCTTGAGGAAAAGCACTGGTCAACTGAGTTTCAAGTGGAATTAGCCACTTTTTTCATAGAGTAGCTATTTATTTGAAAGAACAACTGACAAACTATCATTATTCAGACTTAAGTATCTGGCAGATATTTTCTCAGAAATAAACAAAGGGAGCCTGTCACTTCAAAGAAAACAATCAACAGTATTTCTTGCCAATAATCAAATTTGAGCTTCCAAGTAAAATTAGCATTTTGGAAAACTTGTATCCTAATATGTAAAATTTTCCCTGATGAAATCAATGATAAAATTAATGAATATGATATTTTTGATATTATGTGACCAAATCAGTCAAACTTTGGAAGATCTGCGGAATTCCAGTGAACCAATAGTTTCCAAATGACCAGTGGATAACACTAGAAATCACACATGAGTAAAAGTCCATCATTTAGACCAATGAATTTTCATATAACAGAATATGAAAAGTGTATTTTATGTGGATTTTAATTCCACCTTGCAGCTAACTTTTGCAGCTAACCTTTTTTTTAATGTTTTAAATATATCTTTATTGTTGAAAGTATTACAGATGTCCCTCTTTTTTCCCCCCCATTGACTCCTTCCAACCAGCTCCCGCCCCCTCCCCAGGCCTTCCCTAAACCACTATCTGTCCATTGCAGTTAACTTTTAAAAAATTACCACTGGAAGAATTTTGGAGGAGTATTGAAATATATTCATAATTATCTGGAAAAGCTATTAAAATACTCCTCCCTTTTTCAACTACATATCTCTTTGTAGTAAGATTTTCTTAATATATTTCAAACTACACAATGTATCAAAATAGGTAGAATGCAAAAGCAAATGTGAGAATTCAGCTGCTTAAAGACAGCTAGGTATTAAATCCAGGTAGATATTAAAGAGATTTACAAAACATAAAACATTTTTTTTAATTTATTTTTTTTGAAAACCATCATTATTTTAATTAAAAATGTCACTTAGGTTAATATGTAATTAGCATATCATTATAAATTAACAAATGAATATTTTAAACATCTTTCCAACTGTGATTTCCAGTACAATGAGTATCCACAGATGCAATTCCATAAATCTACAAGAATATTTGAGAATTGCTAGACTAGAGAAAAGGAAGCAATCAGGAGGAGCTCTGGAAATTTCTGTGGGACTAGCCATTGCATAAACTCCAAATATACCCCTTCCCCTGCAGTACTTCAAGGCCCTAAATGAATTGTGTTATTTAAATATGACCAATTTACACTAGTGCTCTTCACATAACAGTGTATTGTACTTGTGGAGATACAATATACAATCCCCCAGATGTTTTGCTAAACTCCTATATAATCAGAGATCTACTATGAACTGGCAGAACTAATAAATACACATAGAACAACTAACTGTATTATATGAGCTTTTATGATGTATCAGTGGTTCATTTTCATGTCCAAAGTCTCATTTTTAACATATGTTATCATTTACAACCCTCCATGGACCTATGTATATTGCCTAGCAAACAAAATACATTGATTAAGTAACAGTTAATTTATTTTCCTGTTTTAGATTTACCATACAGCTCTGTATCCATGTAATGCCAGGCAAAGCAAAAACAATGACATTTTAGTTCACCTATCTGCAGTAACCATGAAATTTCTGTTTAGATTTTTGAAATTTTAAAATAGGTTGTAGAATCCTCTCTATCCCATTATTACCTCTGTAAATCATACGGGATACAGAAACTTGAGGCTGAAATCCTCTGTGCATGTATGGTGGTGGTGGTTGTTTTTTTAATTTAGTTTTGGGACTTAAAAATGTTGTTTTTAAAATTTATAGATAGTTGGTATACAATATTATATTAGTTTCAGGTGTACAATATAGTGGTTCAACATTTACATGCCCTACAATGTCTCAAATGTAATAAAATGAGTTTGTGCATTTTTGCTTAGTCACCAGACATCTGATAGTCCGGGGTTTGCATTCCTTATATACACTGCAGCCTTAAGCCTTGAAGCAAGATAGTGTGTAAAACCTGGGCTCTAGAGTCAGAAGCAGCTATTCCCAGTTAATAGCTATGTAAACTTAGGCAAGTAGCTTAAGCTCTTTGAACCTCAGATTCCTTATATGTGAAATAGAGCTAAGGACATCTACCTTGTATGGCTGTTGTGTGGCACACAAAATGATGGCCATTATCATTAAGCAAATAAGCCAAGTTGAGTTATAACACATTATATTGTTTTAAAAGTTAAAACCTACTGATATTTCATGTTATTGACAATTTATGTTTCTATAAAAAGAAACCTTTTGTGGTTGATCCTCGGTGCAATCTTTGCCACCTTTAAACCTTGAAACAGTCATATCTCCATGCTCAGTGTGCAACTGCTTAATACACACATTTGAAGGTAAATAGCATTAGTCCTTGGCACACTCAAAATTGCTCAGGTTTATCTTTAGGTACGAAGAACTATCTCTGTTCTCAGAGCCCATGGTGAGCCAGTCTCCTGGTTCAACAGCTGTAGGACTGACTATCCACAGAAACAGCTGGGTCTCTGGTTTCTCTTAGGATTTTGCACCCACTTTGGAAATCCCCCACCCAGATTTATTCACTTTCTTTCCCCCACTGGGACCACAAATGAGTTCTTTACTTCTCTTCTTGACTCCTCCTCAACCCTCTCAAACACAAATTTAACATTTCCTTACAGATTTTATAGCGCCTTAATTAATATTCATCATTATTTTGGGAAGATCCTATATTCTTATATCGTGATATGGACTTTCCACACTAATGACATGTCTGCAATTAAGTGTACTATTTAAATTCTTCCTGTCTTTAGTAGTTATGGCTGCATTTCTAGAATCTGTTATGGTGTTAAAAAAAATACATTAAAATAGATATTTAATTGTAATAAATTAAAACATCTCGGGGTTGTGTTATAATTTATATAAATAAAAACTGTAATTCTTCCCTATCTTCCAAAGGCATTTCAGGAATTAATTAGGGTTTTTAATTGGGTATGAGATTTATAGAGTAAGGGCACAACCTTGCTACTATTACGTACTTTTTCATTCGGATCACTTAGAAGCTGTCGCTTGTTAAAGCTATTTAAAGAGGGCTGTACCAGCCAGTCTCTAAATTTTTACACTTTGGGATTTCTCTTTTCTCCAAAAAATATATATTCACAAATGTATTTTTAATTTAGAAAGAAACTGTGCCCGGCTCTGAGGACAGGCAGGCTTTGGAAAAGCTATGTAGCGCCTCTTGCTCAATTCTGAAAACTCAAGGGCTGGGGCCGGGAGGGCGGTGGGTTTGCAGTAAAACCCGGCGGCCGACTCGGGGCGGGAGCCGAGCGAGCGGCCGCAGCTCCGCGCCCAGGGGCCGCGCGCGGGCGTCGTTGGTGCGGGGGCGCAGGCCTGCAGCTCGCCGAGCGCCCCCCATTTCCCTCCCAGGCGCCTCGCAGTCTGTACCCCAGTCATCTGAGGAGTCCATGGGGTCAGTAGTCGTTCCCAACTTCTCATGAGAAAAATCCCTTTGAAAATTCAAAATTTAGCAGATTCCATCACCACCAGCACTCAAACATACGGTAGCACTTCCTATTGATCGAGAAAACTTAAAAACCGATCAAAAGCGTCAAAAGATTCTGTAATACTTTCAAATGCCGGCGTAGTTTACTAATCATAACATTTGCATACATCTGAATTTATTTGCTTGTTTTCTGTATGCTCGCCAAGTTCGCAGGCATCGCGTGGCACACGGAGGGCTTGCCCACCCTTGCCCAGGTAAGCCCCCGGGCGCGCAGGGGCGGGGGCCGGGTGCGGGGGAGCTGCTGCGGGGACCGGGAGACCGCAGCTCCTGCCGTCTACCCCCAAACGTTCATTAAGCCGGATTCCCAGGGACAGGACGCTCTTCCTGCACGTCGCCGGGGCATCGCAGGGCATCTGCTGCCCCCTGTCGGTGGTGAGGCGAACAGTAACGCGAACTCGCTTAGAAGCCACTGGAAGGGGCCTCTTGAAAAAAATAAAAAATAAATGTATTCCACGACTACGCAGTAGCGAGCGGACTCTCGCTGAGCCCGTTTTCTGCACACACCCGGTTCCGACTGCCGCGATTTAACGCAAGTGTCCGCAAGTCGAGGAGAGGGTCTTGGATTGTGAAGGGAGCCTGGCGCTGGTTCAGGGAAGGCTGGGGAGGGGCGGGCGGAGGGGGCAGGTCCAGGGGATCCCTGGGCTCAGCCCATGTTGTCCACCCTCCTGTGCGCCAGCCCACCTCACCCTGAGGAAGACCACTTGCCCTCGGCGGGGCTGGGGACGTTCATCGGAGCACAGGGTGGCGTCTTCCCAAGCCCCTGGGCTTCCGTCCCCTCATATTGCACCCCGATCCGGGTCCAGTGGCCTCGGCCGCGGAGGTGACAAAGACCACCCTCCCTGAGCAGCCGCTGCGGCTGGGTCCAGGAAAGGTCTCCCAACAGCATGTCCCTTCTTCCGACCCCTGGGTGGGGATTAGGGTCTGCTTCCGAAAAGTCAGCACTGAGAGGAAGCTGCCGGATGCCCCGGGCTGCCGCCGATCCCGGGGCACGTGAAATCCTCTCCCAGGGCAGAACGAGCAGAATTTGCCTCCCCTTGCACGCAGCCGAGACCTCCAGCGGGCTGGGAACCTGTGTTGTTGTCGCAAACCGAGATGTTTGTCATTTTATTTGTTTTTTTCTCCCACCCCACTGCCTTCCCAAACACGCGCGAGCGCGCGCGCACACACACACACACTGTGCGGTATACCAACTTGTTCACTCTTGTCCATATTTGCCTTGGCCCTTTGGGGAAGAAGGCAAGAGCCAGGCGAACTAAGGTGAGTGGGGGAAGGGAGGGCGGGGAAAGGGAGGCTCGTCTTCCAGGCTAGACTCGCAGCGGGAGGACCGCGCGGGCAGGGGTCTTCAGGACGACCACGGGAAAGTCCACGCCACGCTCCCAGCTCTAGGGCCGGCGCCCCCAGTCCGCCGCTGAGCGGGAGACGCGGGGCCCGGGGGTCCCCTCGGAGGCCCCGCCCGCGCTGGGGGTCCGGGAGAGGAAGGAGGCTCCCCCGGCGGCGTCCTTCCTCCCAGCCCGTCATGGAGTCAGGCACCGGTCACGGCCCCGCCGAGTCCCCGCTTCCGAGCGGCCGCAGGTGCCGAGGGGCCGCCCATCCCTCGCGGGAGCGGAACGCGAAACGGCCCAGCCCCCCCGGCCTCCGGCTCCAGAGGGTCTCCGGCGTGTGGCCGCGTCCCTGCGCCCGGCGCCGCCGCTCCCGCTGCCCGTGGGTGGGACCCGCAGGGGCGCGCGCGGGCGGGCGGGCGGCGGCAGCGCCCAGGCGCAGGCGGAAGGCGCGGCGCGGCCACGGTCACGGCTGCCGCCGGGTCTCGGCGGAAGCGCGGGCTGCGGAGGGGAGGGGCTGCCGCGCCCCGCCGAGGCCCCGGGCTCGCGACCCCCAGCGGCGCGCGTCGGGGCGGGAGCCGACCCCACGCAGCCGCCGCGTGGGCCAGGCAGGGGCGGGCCCTGGTCCGTTTCAGCCCCGTCCACGCGCGTGGTGGGGCGAGGCCGGAGCCCGAGCGCGTCGGTCGGGCGCTGCGTCCTTCAGCCGCGCCCCCGGGGCCCCAGCGGGCGCGCAGGCCCCGGCTCCGAGCCGGCCGTTTCCGCGCCGCCGCCGGACCCCGAGCCGCCCGCCAGGCCTCCCGCGAGCCGGCCGACTTCCCGGATGGGGCCATGCTGCGCTGCCGGGACGGCCGGCTCCTCCCCTCGCGGGCGATCTTTCCAGGAGGCCACCTCCGGAGGTCCCGAGGCGGCTTCCTCTGCGGGCGCCACACGGGGAACTCCTCGCACCCAAAACACCGGGCGGAACGGCGCGCAGAGCCTCTGGCCAGGGACCACGGGACCGAAAACGCGCGGCTCCGTGCGCGCGGGACGTTTTGATTAATGCGTTAAAGGGGGATCGAAGCTCGCTGCCTATTTTCGTTAGCCCTGATTTTCAAGCCTTTTTAAAGTTGCATTGTCCTGTTTTCTGCTCGGTCCACAACACGGAAAAATGGAATATTGCTTTTCTTTGTGAATCGATCGCAGCGGTAGTGACTGAGAATTTCACGGCGTCTTGTGCGATAAAATGGGGATGCGCGCCCAGGTGAGAGTCGCTGTGCGGTGGCGAGCTGGGCCCGGCCCGCGGAGTCCCTGAAACTCCTGGCCTGCCGCTCTCAGCCGCTCCAGGGGGACTTTTTAATCATTTAGTTATTTTTTAAATTCTCACGAGGCTCTCAGGCGTCTAAGAGTAAGCCTAGGGCGAAGACTGAGCACAACACTTAAACACTTTCCTCAAGCCACCCCGACCTGTCTTGGGGAAGTGAATCCTGAGCTAAAAATAACTTAAGATCTGAAGATAAAAGAAAAAGTTACTAAAAGAAAACTTTCCGTTTCCCTTATTCATTCAACAGATATTTAGGAGGCACCTATACCTGCATCAAACATGCACACACACACACTGTGGGCTATACAAATGATAACATGAAATATCTGTGGTATGAGACAGGCAATACACTTGTTTTAAAAGCATGATGTCATTTTTACCCTTCCAGGGACAATATGAAGTAGATACTGTTATTGTTATCCCTGCTTTCCAGATGAGAAAAATGAGATATTGCAGGCCTGAAATAACTTGTTCAAGGTCGCCGGGTTAGTAAGGGGCATGGCGGGGGGTGAAACCCAGACAGTCTAGTGCAGTCCACAGGCTCAGCCGCCACACTGTATCCCCCAGTCATATCTGGGGATCTGTATATTTTGCAACCACCTAAGGTGAGTCTGGTGCAAGGTAGAACTTGATAAGCATTGATATAATCACACTTCCTCTTTTTCCTGGTCAGAGAACAGACCCAAAACAGTGATTTGTCCAAAGACACACAGTTAATTAATTGCAAAATGAGACCCAAAAACCCACCTCCTGATCCCTTGCCCAATGTCCTTTCTACCATCCAAACCACATCGGCTCAGTCCAGGAGGAGTCAAAGAATGTAAATAATTCAACAATTACAGTAATGGTACAGTCAAATCTTGATTATCCTTAGCTTCCCCTCCTAATTGCTTGCCTTCTGGCTCTTTGACTGTTGTGCCTTCTCTCCCAGAGGGAGGGAGAAAACAAGTGAAACTCGGTTATTCCATTTCTGCTAATGTTAACTGCATCAAACATGCACATGCACACACACACACTGTACACACACACACACACACACATAATATTAAAAATAAAAAGGAAAGGAAAACCTGGAGAGATTTGATGGCAGAAGGCTAGAACAAGTTCCTAAAATAAGACCTGCCGATGATCCCTGGAGTTTCATTCTCTGTGCTACCAATAACTCCCATTGCTAGAGCGAAGGCTTGATGTGAGGGGAAAAAGCAAAGTGGATGCCCCATCCGAGGCTACCGTCCCTCCCCTCTCCCTCTTCCTTGTACCATGCCTACCCCTATTTGAGAAGGAAAAGGGAGAAGGAAATAAATGGAAGGAGTATAATGATTTATTCTGGAACAATTTCTACTCTTGTTCTGGAGAGTGGGAGAGTTAGTGCAAAAACGAGCTAGGCCACTGCCCCTCCATCCTCAGCTTCAAGCGCTGAGCGTGGATACTCACACACTGTCATTCAACCAATAGATTTCGCCAGTTTATAACGTCCCAACTTCTACTCCTCTTTTGGTCTTTTCCTTCTTAATCTACTCGTTAGTCATAAGGATGTTGAGAGGCTGTGCAAGAACCATGGGGGCTGCTGCCTTGCTTCAACAACTCCGACCAAACCATTTCCTTACTGAAAAGCATTTGCTGGGGGGTGGGGGGAGGTAGAAGAGGGTACAGGGGGGATAAATGGTGATGGAAGGAGGCTTGACTTGGGGTGGTGAACACACAATGCAATGTGCAGATGATGTATCATAAAACTGTACACCTGAAACCTGTAGAATTTTGTTAACCAATGCCACCCCAATAAATTGAATAGAAAAGCATTTACTGATTCCCATCAACTCTGTGGAATAAAATTTTACTCATTAATGCGGCAAGCAAAGTATTACATGATTAGCCCCTGACTACTTCTCTTGGCCCACAGCTCTGTCTCTCATTGAAACCTCAGGCAATATTAAACTAGCTGTAATCCTCTGAACATACAATGCTGTCTCCTGCCTTCATGATCCTGCATTACACCCATCCTCTCCCTGAAATTCCTTCTCCATTTGTCCTCTTGGTAAATCTCTATTTATTGCCCCAAACCTGCTCAGACAACACCACACCTGTGAATTCTTTCCTGAGCCTCTGCTATATTCCCCCAAAGTAATAATCCCTTGCTTATGTAGAAGTCCACTTTGTTCCTTACACACTCTCTTTCATGGTTCTCAGTCTGGGTAATGCTTTATACACCCATGTCCTTCTCTTCTGTTAGACTGAAGTTCCTTGGGAATCTGTTTCTGTCAACTTTGTTTAGCATATCAGAAAAGTTAGAGAACATAGGATTAACTTGCTTTAAGTAGAATATTATTTACATTTTGAAATAATATGCTCAATATGTTTAAAGCAGTAAGTCCATTTGTTCTATAGTACAGAATGTCCAAAAAATCTGGAAACGGGGACTATACTTGTTTTTCCAGATTACCTATTACTTTAAATTTTGAGGTACTTAACCTAGAAAGGTTTCTGGAGGTTGAAAAACTCACTGAGCATATTACTTCAAAATGTAACTAAAATACTGTTTAAATATAAGTATATCTTGTTTCTTGAATTTCAAACCCCTTATAGTCCCAGCACCCAACACTATGTCCAGTGTCAGACACATAATAAGTATCTGTTGAATTGTTCTAAACTGAATAGAGCATCCACCTTAAATATTCATTGGCTGGGGGCTGCAGGTCTAGTTCAGGACAGTTCTGACCTCTGTCTCTCCTCTTGGTGTGCCCTTATCAGCTTTAATCACTTTGCCAGCCACACTCCTCTAGTTGCTCTCTTCCACTTAGAAGTAGTGATTTTGGCCAAATTACAATTACAACATGCTTTTGACATTTATTAGGGAAGGGAGTCCCCAAACTTTTCCCCATTGATTACAAATTTTTGAGGGGTAGAGACAATTAATGGAGCAGTAGAGTAGATAAGGCCTTCAAATCAGCAGATGGGTCAATCATTCTTTTATTCAACAAATATTTCCCCAGCATGTGCTTCATGTCACCCTCTGAGCCAGACAGTGGCCTCCCAGACCTGTAGAAGAGCCAACATCTCCAGTTGTAATTGTGGCAGAATTTCCTGTTGCCAGAAGCTTGCTTATGAGTGGGCAAGAACCTTCTATACCTTCAGAGACCTTGAGGATGTGCCAAAACCAGCCACTCAAAGCAAAGGCTTTGTGTAGATAAATTTTCCATATCAAGTTAACTCTTTAGTGAATAAGAAACTTTGTGGACATTTATGCTAAATTGAGTATGTTTATGCAAAATTCAAAAAATAATTGAGCTACTTAATAGCATCTCTAGAGAGAGTGTGCATGTGCGCGTACACACACACATAAATACATACCCATAGTCCCCATTCCTGAAAAATGGCCTCACATTAATATACTGATCTCAGGTGATAAGTGATCTGCACCTGTGGAAGATTCACTTAGCATTTAATAATACCATGACTAATATGCTTGTCTCTTTAGGTATATCAGTAATGTTCATATACTCACCTTAGATAACTAATGAGAGAGAAAGCCTGGGATATAGTAGGATATACTTTTAACATCATTAAAGTACACCTTGTACATCACTAGGGGACTTTAGATTCTTTAGTCCTGAGGAAAATATGAGAAATATAGCAATATATAAAGAATTAATGAAGTCTATATTTCCTAAGAGTGATTATATTCTCTAACAGCAAAAAAACACACACAAAAAAACCCAAAAAACATTTTGGGAATTCTTGGCTTAAGAAACATTTTTTAGATTACAGATTTAAGAAATGGGGGCAAGTGTCAGCGCCCCCTAATAAGGGGCATTTTTAGGACTGTAGTTTTTATGTTTTCTTCCTCAGTGACACTCAGGTCATGTCTCAATTTGTAAAGCAACCAAAAATATCCAGTCAGATATCTGAGTAATTTAGGCCAGCTGATAAACTATCTTTGTTTGAATTACCTCAGCAGTATCACCATTACAATCATATTAGCTTAAAGGAGGAGAGGCAACACAATATATTGCAAGTATCTGGAGCCAAGTGATTTGGATTCAAATCCAGACTCCCCCATTTATCAGCTCTGTGAGTTCTGCCCTGCTTAGCTTCTTTCCTCTTTCAGATTAACTCCTCAGGGAAACAGGTACATCTCAACTGGCCTGTCTACCATAGAGAGGGACTGTGAGAATCAAATGCTGTGCTGGAAACGGACGTTGCACTTTGAACTGCAGCAGCTCAAATCTGTTTCTGATGTAGGCCATACGATTTTCACTTAACAATACTTGAAATGAATTAAAGAAATATCCAAATTGATTCTTGAAATCACTCACAGAATAGCATTAATTCTCTGAATTAGATCCCAAGAAACCACATTCTCAAATATTTTGTTTTGTTTTGTATTTGATCAGTAAAATGGGTTCTGATTCTACCGTGTGTAGCTACCAAACAATTTCTACTCTGACTCCTAACCTAGTGAAGAGAGCATCAATGCACAGGCAAGCAGTATCACTGACTTCTCTTGTCATTACACATAATGTATGTTACTAGAGTTCACTGGATTCACTATAAGCATCTATGCTGATAGCTTTGAATAAAACCTTTATAAATTCTGTAGCCATTTAATTATAATTTGTGAGTTTATATGCAAGGCAGATGAAAAAAAATGAGGAACAAAAAAGTTCTTTTCTGTTGTAGATCCTCACATTTGATTATGAAACCATTTTTTTCCTAAGCAAAAAGATGCTATGAATTCATAATGCTAAACTAGTGCTTTTCAAACTGGAAGGAGAGGAAACACATTAATAAAAATAACTGTATAAGTATTAAGCAGCAAGCGGCATCATAACTCAAAACAACACCTATTCCTTCCAGTTAAGTTTTCTTAAATAAGACATGTTTGCTTCATTTCCCACTTCTCCTTTTCTCTAGTAGTAATTAATAATTAATGATTATATTGTATATCATTTTCATAATAATTGCATTACCATGCTCCCCTTTCCTCCTACTTCCTAAGTACAGAAAACAGAGAAAACAATATTGCAAAATAAAAATAGAAAATAAATGACTAACTCAAAATTTTTTTGTTTATTTTGTGTAAGGAAAGGGGAAATTTGAGCATCACTGCCTTAAGTAAGTTATATAAGAATTGTATGTATAATTAAGTTTCTTATGTCTTCCAAATCCTACAAGGTTATAACCATCCCAAGTGACTTACTGAATTGAGCTCCTTTCTAACAGGTAAAGAGACTAGGTTTGAGATGATCCTGGATCTCTCTGCAGTGGGGAGGGCAGTGATTGGCAACTCCCATCTCTTTGCAAATAAGAAGTAATGTTCTCTGGAGGTTTTCTTGGAAAGGCCGAGAAGTGAGTAATGTTCTGTTACAGGGTTGCAAAAGTGTCCAGGGGTTTAGAATGTGAATATCTGTATGTGTGGGCATGTTAAAGAGACTCCTCAGAGGCTAATGTTCAATAGCACTGGAAAACACCCTCTAGAATTATTATGCCTCTTCAGTTCTATGATTGTATTTTATGATTATAACCCTGATTAACTTGGTAAATTACACTGTTCTTAAGTTGCCAGAATAAAAAATATGTCCATGTCTACACAACAGTGTAAATAACAAAAGAAGGGGTTTCATGATACTGTCAATTAGTGGATTTCATGAGGAGCATCAATCTAAATATCACAAGAAACGAAAATGATGAGGAGGAAAACCCTAAGAGCATCTCCATGGCTACAGTTCATTTTTAACTTTCTGCTTTGGACTTCTCTCTGGACTCTAGGTTGTAAATCTGTACAATACGTCCTTTAAAAAAACTGAATACATATTTATTAAGTACTTGTTTACAGTAGAAATATTCTCGACTTTGGGACTATATGCTCAAAGATGAGCCAAATATATAATTCTCTGTATAACAAAGAAAAAAGTTTGAAATTTCCAAAGATGAACATGGAGAAGTAAGAGTGCAGTCTGATGCAGTTATGGAGGTTAGGCTCAGAATATCTATTCCAATTTTCTTCTAGTGTACTTCCCTTTCCTGTGGCGAGCAGAAAGCTAAAACAAAAATTTCTCCAGTTCCTTTTCAGCTGGTGATTCAAGTTTGATTCAGGTTTCACATCAGATGAGATCACAGGAGACTTGAAATCTGAACTGAGAAAAATGGGAGATTGGGTATGTATTTTATCAGCGGGGATTAGAGCAAACGTGGCACGGTTCTAGAGCCAAACTCTGTCCCTGAGGTTTGCTGAGTGAGCAGAAAGAGCGTCTAGATAGTAGAAAAGGTGGCGTGATGGGACCCTGAAGCTGTAATGGCAGCTTCTTGATTTCTCACACGAGGTTTTCTGATTGGAGCACAGTAAGGTTGTTCTGGAACCAGCAACTGTAGCTAACTTAGCAGCTTAAACTGAGACGGTCCTGTATTTATACACACAGTAAGGAAGGCCTCTGGATTCGAGAAGCAGCTTCCTGATCATGGCAGGCGGGCATATCCTCTGGCCGCCTGGTTCAGCAATAAAGACCTGAGAATAGGTTCTGGGAACTCATCCTACAGATTTTTATTCAGCCACCTTAATAATTCTGTAAGCCACCTGACGTGCTGTAATAAATTCTTTCATTCTAATGTCCGGAGTGAAATCTGTTCTCTGCGTCAGAATATTGACCAATACAAAGCTCCAAAGAGAATACGCAGAAAGAACACATAAAAAGATGGTTTTTAAGGCTATTTTTAAAAGTAAATCAAGTAATTGAATTGAATAATAATTGACCTTGATAATAAGTGTCCTATTGTGACTTCTTTCTCTTTAATTCTCAGTTATTTTCTGCTTTCTTCTCTCTAGTCCTTCCTTTGCCTTGCCATTCAGAGGAAAGGTAAGAGTAGACTGTACGTAAGCTGTAACATCTGCAAGGAAAGGCTCTTTTGTTTTTGGTTTTTGTGGAGTTTTGTGTTTTTTTTAAAATATATCTTTATTGATTTCAGAGAAAGGAAAGGAGAGGGAGGAGAGAGAAACAGAAACATCAATGTGAGAGAGTCATTGATCGAGCCTGCAACCCGGGCATGTGCCCTGACTGGGAATCGAACCCTGATCGCCTGGATCCCCGGTTGACGCTCAACCGCTGAGCCACGCCCGGCTGGGCGGAAAGGCTCTTTTGAAAGGCGGTGTCATACTTCTAACTGGCATTGTTTGATTCCCACTCACTATGCTGCAACGATCTTAATCCACATCAAACTCACTTTCCACTTTCTTCTCAAGTGCACACTTTCTTACTTTTTTCTTTTTACTTAAAAGAAAATCATTACTGCTAAATTTTCTTCCTTTTTGGCCTTGTTCCCTTTTCTTTCTTTTGAAAAATTGCATTTAAAAAAATTTATTCAATATACTTAAACTAAAAGAAAGTTCATCCATTTCTCCCACCCTTCACTCCTCACCTTTCATAACCACCAGTCTGCTCTCTGTATTTAGGAGCTTGTTTAGTTTTGCTTGTTTGTTTAGATTCCACTCGTAAGAGAGATCATATGGGCACAGTACTTTGTCTATCTCTGTCTGACTTGCTTCACTTAGCATAATGCCCTCAAGGTCCATCCATGTTGTGCAAATGGCAAGATTTCATTTTTCATGACTGAATAATATTCCACGTGTGTGTGTGTATATGTATATATGTACGTATGTATGTATGCAATTTCTTAATTCTTCCATTGATGAAATATATATACCACAATTTCTTTATCCATTCATCCACCAATGGACACTACAAGTTGTAAATCCACACAATGTATGTATTAGTATATAAGCTTCCAAATAATACACAAAATTTATATTTTACTAACTCTATATAAAAGTTCTAGAACGGGGTTATGAATAACCGGCTGCTCTGTTTTGGGAGACTTTCTCTATAACATTAATTATCAGTGAAATTTAATAGTGATAAAACTTTTTGAGAAGTTAAAAATTAGTAAATAATATTTGACATTTTTTCCAATTATGAATTCATTTAACAGTTTCTGAGTAACCACTACTTACCAGGCACTCTTTTAGGCCTTGCAGTTACAGCAAGTGTTATGGACTGGATTGTGTTCCCCCCAAATTCATGTTGAAGCCCTACCCCCCAATGTGATAGTATTTGAAGAGGGGGCTTTTGAAAAGTAATTAGGGTTAGATGAGGTAATAAGGAGGGCCCTCATGAGTTTAGTGCCTTTACCTGAGAGCATGCTTGCTCACTCCCTCTCTCTCCCCCCCCCCCACAAGCACCTATACAAAAAAAGTCACATGAGTACACAGTGAGATGACAACCACCTACAAGCCAGGAGAAGAGCCTCAGAATGAATCTAACTTGCAGCACCTTGACCTCATACTTCCAGCCTCCAGAACTATGAGAAATAAATTTATGTTGTCTAAGCCACCCCATCTATAGTGCTTTGTTATGGCAGCCCGAGCAGACTAAGACAGCAAGGAACAAAAATGACAAATAACATAGAAGTAAAACCTATAATGTGTCATCAGGTGGTTGTAAGTGCTGTGGACAAAAATAAAACAGGGAAGGGCAACGGGGTGGGTGCTATCATTTGTTAAAGGAGAGATTCACCGAGAAGGTGACCTTTAATTAATAACTTGAAGGAGGTAAAGAGCCAGGTGCCTGCAGCATGGGGAAAGAGCAGGCCAAGTGGGGAGAGAGAGCGAGCGCCGAGGCTCTGAAGCAAGAGCGTGCCTGCGGGATTTGCAGCGGGGTGAGTGTGGCTGGAGTGGATGCCGGTGGAGACAGGAGTAGGAGGTGGGGCCGGAGGAAGGAGTGGGTGGTGTGGAGCAGATGCGTAGGACCTTGAGGCCATTGTGATGGCTTGGCCTTTATTCTGAGTGATCTAGGAGGGTTCTGAGCAGTGACATGACATGAGCTGTCTTGTTTCATAAGGAGCACTCTTTCTGCA
The DNA here is from genome assembly GCF_964146895.1 of Miniopterus schreibersii. Taxonomy (NCBI): domain Eukaryota; kingdom Metazoa; phylum Chordata; class Mammalia; order Chiroptera; family Miniopteridae; genus Miniopterus; species Miniopterus schreibersii. Next base: position 59,412,240 of record NC_138106.1, on the reverse strand, counting down.
GAGTTGAAATAACTAGAAGGGGAGAGGGAGGCAGCAGAGAGAGAGGAGCTCCTGCCGTGGTCAAGGTCGGAGACGATGGTGGAAAGTTCCAGTGGTGAAGGTAGTGAAAATGGCACGTCTGTTGTGAAGGTAAAGCTACCAGTATTTGCTGATGGCTTGGATGTGGGCTATCAAAGAGAGGCATTTTAAAAAAAACCCAAGACTTAGGGCCTGAGCAACTGAAAGGATATGGTTGCCAATACCTGAATTGGAGGAGACTGTATGACGGGCAGGTTTGGAGGGAGAAACTGAGATATTTTAAGTTCAAAATACCACTTATATGTTCAAGTAGAGATATTGGATAGGCAATTGGATATACGAGTCTTGGGGTTCAGGGGAAATGTTTTGGTTTGAGCTGGACATATAAATTTAGGCATTCATCTAAAGCCCTATAAATGAGTACAAGGGTGATATTCAAAATATTTAACAACCGGTGTGGTCATGTTACTAACCAATCAGAAGGTGCTGGAGCACAGTTCTAAAGGGTCAGATGTTAATGTTTTAGAAACGAGGTAGGTGTGAGGGTCCCAGAGTGGGGCGGGAATGGCGGGTGGGAGAGGGCCCTGGAGAGTGTGAGAGCAGCTCTTTACTAGCTTGAATGGAGGTGTTTCAACATTTCATCAAGCAGGATCGTGTATTAGTGTGCAGGAGTTGGAGCGCAGCCCTGAAGGGGTAGAAAAGGAAGGGAAAGAACAACAGGAGGCCCAAGGAGGCCCCAGGCAGCCCAATACTTAAGGTCAGGAAGGAGAGGAGGGAGCACAGGAGGCTGAGGAGGAGCCAGTGAGAGGAGAAGCACCAGGAAGGTGTGGTGCCCTAAAAGATCAGGGGAACCGTATGGGCCAGTTTACCTGGGACAGTCCAAGTTGGTGTCTGTGTCAGTGTAATTAGTAGTAGTGCCCATCTTTCACTCTAAAAAATTGTCTTTATTCTGATGATAAATTATGTGATCTCCCTACCAAAAAAAAAAAAGTCAAGCGAAGAAAGTAGTTTAAGTGGAAGGAATGATCAACTATTTAAAATGCTGCTGCTAAGTACGAGAGGACTGAGAATTGGTGACTGGATTTAGTGTCAAGGGGGCCACTGGGACCTTGTCAGGAAAGTAGTTTCAATGGTGCAGCAGGCAGGAAAACCAGATGTCTAAGGAGAATGGGGGAAGAGTGGTTGATAAGAGTAAACAGAGAAAATCTCTTAAGTTTTGTTGTTAAAAAAAAAAAATGGGGGCAAAAGATAAATGGAGAGTAGGTGGTTAGAAGGGAAGGTGAGTCAGGGCAGGGTTTAGGGTATGCTATGGACTGAATATCTGCATCCCCCCCCAAATTTATATGTTGAAGCCTAATCTTCACTGAGGTGGGGGCCTTTGGTGGGTGATTCAGTCACCAGGGTGGAGCCCTCATGAATAAGATGAGTGCCCTTATACATAAGACCCCAGAGAGCAAGAATGGGAGCTCCCTTGCCCCTTCCACCGTGTGAGGTTATCATGAGAGCACACTGTCAGCGAGGAAGCCTGCTTATCAGGCACCGAATCTGCTGGGGACCTGGTCCTGGACTTCCAGCCTCCAAAACTGTGAGAGACAAACATTGGTTGATTAGAAGCCACTCAGTCAATGGAACTTTTGTTATAGCAGCCCGAAAAGACTAAGACAGGGAAGATGGGGAAAATCGCAGTATGTTTGCTAATGGGGATGACCTAAAAGAAAGGCGAAACATGCTATAGATGAAAAATAGCAGCAGTGTTGTCAGCACTGAATTATGACTGACTTGGCGCCCTAGGTACATCTGTCTTCATTAGCCCCTTCATGGGCACTTTGTACTATATATATGTGTATATATATATGTATATGTATAGATATAGTAAAATTTATATATATAGTTAAAATTTATATTATATATAATGTAAAAATTTATATGTAATGTAAAAATTTATATATATAATATATAAAACTGCTGTGTGGTATAAGAATTAAAATATTAACATTATATATTAAAACATTTTCTTTGACTTAAAAGTTCATATTTTTCTTCTGATTTTAAAGGGAATTAAACATTTTCCTGGGCCCCTAAAAGTAAGGAGGGCCCTAGGCGCTGCGCCTGCCATGCCTATAGACCCATGGCCTGGATATTGTTACGTAGGTGAGAAAGGGACAAGGTTAGTGCACAGCAGAGGGTCTGAGGTGGAAGCCCTGGTTGTCCATCCTCAGGACCAGAAGAGAAGCCCAGAACAGGGCTACAGGTAGTGGGTAGATACAGTGTAGGGATTTTGTGCAGGATGGGTATATTGGATTTCTTTTCCCTGATTGTTTCTTTTTCTCAATGAAATAGTAAGCATAGTTATAAGCTAAGGGTTAGGATGGTGTAGGAGGTATGAAGGTTTGAAGAGAGAGGGAAGTGTGAAACAGCCACCAAGGAATGTGGGACTAGGGAAACGTAGTAGGATTGCAGGGCAGCACTCAAAGCTCCCCTGAGGTTAGGTGAGGAATTTAAAATGAGACCAGGTAGTATGAGCTGTGTGGTTTTTCTCCAGCCGCCTTCAGTTATAAGCAGGAGGAGAGTTGGATTCCGGCAGGGATGGTTTACTAAGTAATATGACAAAGTGAGAGGCAGCAGGCAGTTAAGGTATATGCAAAAGAGCGATCAGAACAACACACCATGGAATGTAAGCTGGGTAAGAATGGAAGTGGGGATGTGAAGGGACTGAGGACACTGAAATGACAGGAGGCTGGATTGTAGATCCTGGTGGTCAAAATAGCTGAAGTTATTTATATTCTAAAGTAAATTGAAAGGTGGCCAATGATGGGTTGAGAATGGGAAGCTTGAAGTAAAGATTATGGAGGGATATGCAGTTATTATTAACGAGGAGGCCTACATGTAACATATGAGTATTTGTTATGCAAAATTCAAGTAATAACCCACAACCACACACACTCTCCAAATGTAACCACTGTTAAGAATTTGATGTGCATCAAATGTATATCATACACACGAGCACACACACACACACACACACACACACACACACACTTCTTCAGTGTTGGTTTATTTGTGTGTGTTTTTTACATAAATGAAATCATGCAATATTATCTCATTCCTTATTTTTTCACATAACAATATAGTCTGAAATTTTCATGATTGTTTGCATGGATCTTCCTCATTTTTATGATAGCTTTTTTTTTTTTTTTTAGTTAAATGAACTTCCAATTGAACTATCTACTGGAATATTCTAGACATGTTTCATACTTTCAGTGGTGGCAGAATATGAAACTAAGGAAGCTTAGGTTTCTGGGTTCCTCGCTTTCACAGACCCCTACCACAAGGTTAGCAACATGTTCACGTGGCCATAGGTTTTTGTAACATTGGCAAGGGTAAGATATTTCAAAAGTGATTGGTTAAGACCAGTCTTTTTCCAAATTTCTTCCATGGCCCTTTCCCTGTTTTGGATGGTGTTGTAGAGGATATGAGCTTTCAAATAAATATTCACTTCCAACTGGATTCACTTCTGAATAAATATGCATTTTCATACCTAATTTTGAATTTTTTTTCTTAAAAACGGCCTTTATTACCAAAAAAGCTTTAGGTCCTACAAAGCTTGGATCTGCACCTACATGTTTAGCAGTTCTCCTTAGCCAGCCTATTTCCTCAGTGATGTCCTCCTTCCTGGCTACTTCCTGCTGCTCCAAACATATGTTGCTGAATCAAAACGCAAAAGTTCTTTCCCTTCCCCACCCCCCCTGCTCCCTGTCACTCTCATACACCCCTTCCAGGGCCTTTCTGACCCTTCCTCTCCCTTTCTGAAACCTAATACTGAGATGGCCAGAGGACTTTCACTTTCCTGAGTTAAGTTATTGACCCTCAAACTGATCTTAGGTAATTATGAAAACAGGCAAATAACTCAGATAATCTCAAATGCTCTAATTTGGGGGTATTTATTTCTGTCATTGTTGCCTTAGTCTCTGTATCAAAGCTGATAATCATTAACTGAGAATTTTAGATATACAAGATAATTTAGAGATCATCTAATCCTACACTCTCATGTTATAGCGTTGAGAGCTAAGACACAGAATAGAAGAACCTGTGACTGTTAATAATTCTACAGTGAAGGCTAATCATTTGTTAAGTAAGGCCGGGTCCTGTGTTAAGTGTGAGGTGAGAAGATCAAGTGAGGCAGGTCCCAGCTCAGAGACAGAAAACTGTTAACCACAGACCCTTGTAAAATTTAAGCACATTCTCCCTTGCTAATAGACACTAATGACTATAATAAATTAAGGAGGGTTTAGTTAGGCAATAAACAATTAGAGTTGACAACAGGGTGTAAACTTGATGCCTTAATTAATGTATTGACCAATAGCTCTTTCCAGGTTAAGAACCCTGATCCTAATTCAGCCATAGTATCCATGTTTTGTTTTGTTTTTATGTACTAGGACTAAACTGTATTCAATATTCAAATAATAGTTGCACAGAGCAAGGTATCAGAAAAACAGAGAGACTCAAAATAAACTGAAGTTTGGCCACACTTTCCTCTAGAGTGATGGTATTTTAACTTACCTCACAGTATTATGATGATTAACAAGATTATGCCTATAAGCGTTCTAAGCTCTTTGGATTTAAAAACTGCAGTTGTCTGGCAGCAACATTTTCTTTATGTCTAGTCTGTGTGGTTCATTTGGTAATGAGATACGACTTTAAAGCAAGGAGACTAATCTTGGACAAGCATATCCCATCAAGACTCATTCATCCAAACCTGCTTTGTCCTGCCATGTGGTAACCACGGGAGACTACTTATTTTGATGAGGCTGCCATTGCTTAAAACATTTTCTGGACTCCTCTTTAGGAAATATTTTGGAGCTAGCTTCTGAGACATAGGAGAAAAACAGCCTCCTTATGGCTTGGGAAATTGTGGAAATACACAAAGGTCTTTAAAACCAACAACAACAACTTATTTGGCAGGTAACTCAGTACCCTGCAAAGACAAAGTTTTATATGTCTAGCAAAGAAGCAATTGCATAAGAAGACAAATGGCTGGTTTAAATGCCCATGGAGTTGTAATAAAGCTTATCAAAAGCATTTTTAAGCACATCTGTGCTTGTGACATTCTCCTGGAAGACGGAAAGGACTTTTTGAATATGAAGTCAGACATCTAGTGTTCAGTCATTTGACAGGTCATATGCCGACTGGTGATTTTAGTAAGAGTGAACATATGTGTAGTATATTATAATTATTTAAGCATTTTTATGTACATTGGTTCATTTTATCTTCACAACAAACTTAAGATATCACAAAGATAGATGGTGCTATCATCTTCATTTTACTTTTGTAAAAATTCCAGCTCAAAAAGTTGAGACACAAACTCAAGTTGATGCAATTAATATATGAGGTGCACCTCAGACCCACCTTTTGTAACTTCTGACCCTGAGTTCTTTCAACATTATAACTAGTGTTTTCTAAAGTGTGTTATGAAGAATTCTGAACCCTCAATATGGTCCATAAAGTGTTGTTTTTTTTTAATTCCCACAAATTCTTTGACATTGCTCCCTTGTCAAATTGGAGCGTAAGGAGAGTGTACCTAATTCCTCTTCTCTTGAGTGTGGGGGTGGATTTAGTGACTCATTGGTAGATGTCATAGAGGGTGACTTCTGAGACTAGGTCATAAAAGACATTATAGCTTTCTCCTCGCTCTCTCATAGATCATTCACTCTGGGGGAAGCAGGCTGCCATGTCGTGAGGGCATTCAAGCTGCCCTATGGAAAGGCCACATGGTGAGGAATTGAGGCCTCCTCCAACAGCCATGTGAGTGATCCACCTTGAAAACAGATCTTTCAGGCCCAATCAAGCCTTCATATGACTGCAACCTCAGCCAACATCTTTACTAAAATTTGAGGGGAGATACCAACCCAGAACTGCATAGCTAAGCCATTTCCTGAGTCCTGATTCTCATAAACTATATAAGATACTAAATACTTGTTGCTTTAAGTCCATAAAGTTTAAGTAATTTGTTATTCAACAATAGATAACTAACACAATTCTCAAACAAAGTTTTCTTTGCTCAATTACATTTGGGAAACCCTCTTAAAGATTCATAAAGTCTTGTTAGTGCATAAAAGTATTTGAAAAAGTCCTACAGTATTAATAACCTGTTTTCACTTTTTAATAGTACAGATATTAACAAAATATCTTTTATTCCCCCAAAATGGTTTAGGATACTGGATTATGGTATGCGCTAATCCAATGACTGGTGTCCTTATAAGAAGAGAAAACAGAAACACACAGAGACACAGAAAGAAGAATGCCACATGAAGATGGGTGTAGAGACTGGATATACAAGACAAGGAACACTAAAGATTCCTGGCAACCACCAGAAGCAAGAACGAGGCAAAGAAAGATTCTCTACTAGAGCTTTCAGTGAGAGTATGGGCCTGCTGACATCCTGATTTTAGACTTCTAGCCTCCAGAACTGAGAGACAATAAATTTCTGTTATTCTAAGCCACCTGGTTTGTGGTAATTTGTTATGGCAGCTTAGGAAACAAAAACAGATGGTTTGTATAGATAGTTGTAAAACTGAACTAATGTGCTCAGATATACTCTTCCCCAGGTAAGCCTCCTCCCTAGGCCTACAAAGCTACCACCATAACTGGCCCTGTGAGTCAATTGCACAGACACTGATCACAATGGAAAGAGTTTTGATAAAAAGTCCCAACTTGTTAAATAAGGGTTGACAATTTATTTGCATTTTAATAGGATACTTAGTCATTCAATATTCATGGATCCATTTTCTCACAAGGGTTTACTGAGTGCCCACTATGTCAGACATTGCTACAGGTCAGCCAGAGATATATTTTAGGACACAGAAGCAGCTTTCTCTGAAAGTTTCAAATCACACCCTAGAGATCTTCACCTACTCATTGAATGAACTCAAAGAATTTACTGGCATTCTGCCTGGGGAATCCAACAACATGTATATCTTCCATTAATGAATAATACGACCCTGGCAGGGTAGCTCAGTTGGTTAAAGCGTCATCCCAATACACCAAAGTTGCAAGTTCAATCTCCAGTCAGGGCACATACAAGAAGCATAAATAAATGGAACAACAAAAATATATATATGTATCTTTCTGAAATTAATCAATAATTTTTTAGAAAGAATATGTTCTGTCTGAAAAAGTTATTCTCTGTCTGAGCAGAGACTGGGGAGATATAAACAAAGTGTGGGGAGAAGGAAAAGTCACCAGTCACATAACCAGTCAAGCAGGGTTAGGCTAATCAGTGCTGGAGAATCTCACAAGACATTCTGTCCTGGCTTTGCTCCTAGCTCTCTGGCCTCTTGTTTTCCACCTCCTTTAAATGCCCATCTTCCTCTGTCCATTTTGCAAATGTTTATGTTCTTCACCATTTTATCTTGGGCCCTCTTCTCATTTCATCCCACATACTCTCCCTGGATTATTGCATCCAGTTCCATTTTTCTCAATTACCATGCAACATACACTGATGTCTCCCCAATTTTTACTCTAAACCAGAACTTCCTCCTAAGTCACACACCATTAAATTCAACTGCTTGCTAGATAGCTCCCCTTGGACATTCCACAAATACCTCAAATTCACCATTTCCAAAACCCAACCAATTGCCTTCACCACCCAACCTGCTCTTCTATCACTATCCACCATGTTGCTTAAGTGAGAAACTTCTGTAATGAGCTCAGTACTGCTTTAGCATCGCACTTCATTTATTTGTCCTCAATTTAGGTTTTTTGATCTCCAAGGGCAACCCAAATTCTAGTTCTTTCTAATTTGGTAAATTCATTTTTGTCTGCCCTTTCAATGATCTCTCTTTTCTTTTTTAAACTATAATCTTAATTTCTGGAGCCCATCTCCATATTTTGAAGGCTTTAATAATTACCTGGATCTTCTCCAGTTATTTTGCAAAAATCTAGGAATAGCCTAAATTTCTAACAGCAGAGTCTGGTTACCCAAGTCATGACACATTAATAAAATGAAGTATTAAAAATCATGTTCTAGATGAATATTTAATAATCTAATAAATGCTTATGGTCTAATATTATAAAAAGCAGGTTTTAAAGCTATACAGAGCATGGAGATGACTTTTGTTTTATAAAAATGCATGACTACAATAGCCAAGTAAATATTGCAAACTGAACAACATGTTGCTTTACTCATTCTTGAAACCAAACTAAAATGATAATTCCAGGAAGGAAATAAAGGAGAGTGGCTGCAGGTGGCAACCTAAGGAGTGAGGTGAGAGAAGACCTTTCTGAGACAGCAATATGAGATCCATTATCACATAGGATGAGACTGGGTCATTGGTGTGAAGAACTGGAGAGCGAGAACTATGCCAGGTCTAGGGAACAAGTGCAAAGGCCCAGTCAGAGTTGGGAAAGTGCTTTTCGTTTTCGAGAAATAAAAACTAAGAGAACCCTTTGATGGATTTTAAGTTGGGAGGTGACGTGATCAGATTTATATTTTTATCTCTTGCTGTGATAACAAGCCTATTGGAGCATGGCAAGAATGGCATCAGGCAACCAGGGAGAAAGCCATTCCTGTTGTCCAAGTGAGAGAAGACGTAGTTTACACTAGGGGGTAGCTATTGAGATAGAGAAATTGGAGATATATTTTAGTGTAATTTGATGATATATTGAGATGACTGATGTTTATATTTAAATATATTTTGGTGGTATATCCTATTTGGTCAACAGTACTTGGATTTGGATGTTGAAGTAAGAAAATCAAGATGTTTTTAGCTTAAGCAATGTGGTGAAGACTGTGCCATTTACTGGGATAATATTTGCATATTTAAGATATCTATTATGATTGAGCATAAATGAGGTGCCCTTAGGTGGGAGAAATGAAGTACTTAACAATTACATCACTCACTCTTATGTCTAGATGTATAGATTACAAATTACCTGCAATTTTCTAGTTCAGAGAAGAACTATTTAAAAGGAAATTAGTTATGCAAATAACTAAGTATCCATGATTTTAAAAGGAGGGTGTAACAATAACTTTAAAAATCTGTTTTAATACAATCTACCTCACTAGTTTATAAAGATAACTTGTCTTTGGAAGGTGATGGATCATTTTGCAAAAGGAGCTTAAGCCTTCTGAGGTAAAGGGCCCCACTCACTGACCTCTGCTTCTTGGGATTCAAAGTTAAGTAGTCTTAGAAGGGTGGACAGGGTGGTTTTGCCTAAAGCTCAGGAGCTGAAACTGTCAAGGGGGGCCCTGAAATAACCTTGAGGAAAGGATAAGTAGAGGGTGGTATCCCAGGCTGCACTTGTAGCATGGTCTCCACAGTGTGTGACTAAAACTAGCCATGATGACAGTGAAGTGACACAAGAAGGTTTTGTTGTGATGAACAATGGCAGAATAACTGAGTCCAAACTAAGAGAGCTAAAAGTTCAAAGCCCAAGTTCAGATACCCATTGTGAGGCTGAGAGTCATTCAGACCAGCAAGAAACATCATAGAGAGTAAATAGGCATCTGTTGGACTTTGGGCACAGTCTTCACAGTGACACAAGGCACCAGACAGAAGCAGTGGTAATCCTGAGCTGATCAGTCATTCCAGAGCTCTTTATACCAAGCACTGGGAACAGGAAAGGCCTGGCCCATCAATGTATCCTCTATACTAAATAAGTTTATCCCTGGTATTCTTGGTAAATTGGCCAGAAGATAGGAGAGGGAAGTTGGCTAGGTGAGTAGAGAAGGCTTCAAAAGGGTTAGAGTCACTCCCAATGTCAATTGGCTCTCTAGATATACTCATGTCAAACTGATTCCAAACCTACATAAACCAGAGACCAGCCTTTCTTCATCTGAGCACATGCACCTAGCATTTCTGGAAGAGTCATTGTAAAATCCTTATAATCCTTGGTGCTCATGTTCCACCAGATAGAAGTCTTTGGTTTTTAGGATCTTAGTTGTACCTTACTGACAAGCTTTTAATTCACTTTAAAAATGTTAATAACCATTTATATTATCAGCAAAATCTCTTTCTTGAAAGTTTCCAAATGTCTAACCTTTCTCCTAAGAAAAACAGGTCCCTTTTTTCAGGAGAGACGAAAAAATTTACTTTTCCATAATACATGGCATGAGTCATGGAAAGGGCTTGAATAATTTGTAGACATGTTGCTATTGAGTCATCACAAATGATACAAAACCACTTGAATACTGATGAAATTAAACTCTTCAAAATCTGTAAGGAATAAAAGTACTACTATTTTTATATTTCACAAATCTCAATTTCAGTTTCACCCTAGAAGAGACACTAGGGCTAGATAGCAACAGTTCTCATTCATAGATGAGGAAGCCTGTTTCCCAAGAAGCCAGGAAAGATCTACAGGGGAGAGAGAGAATAGGTGATATAATATGGACGTAAATACAACTGTTATCTCTCCTTGTCTAATAGATTCCTCTTTTTTATAATAGGTAAAATACTATATTTTAAAACATACTGGCCTGATTGTGACTAAAATACTCAAGGACCTATAATTCTAAAGGCTTTAAGCAATATGACTGATGGGTTTGATGGTACATTGGAATGCTGGTGATTTATTATATAATTTAAGTGCCCATCTGTGCAGCTGGGCAAAAATATAGCTGATGAAAATATCAGCTGTCCAGCTGTTTTCTCTATTCAACAGAGGTCATGAGGATTGCTTCTCTGGCTGCCATCACCACTCCAACAACTTCATGTCTGTCAGAAGGACACTTCATCTCCATACTCTCCTGAAATAGCAAGGTCAACAACACTGGTCCTTAATTCTGAAAAAAATCCCAGCTATTTTCTAAGCTACTTGCAACTTAATGAGCCTTGACAATGGTTAAAGAAGTCATTCTCTCAAACTTTGTGTCACTTTGCCTCACTTCCCAGCCAGCTAGCCTGGGACAAAGAGGAGCTATGGTCTGGCCGTTAAAAGAAGAAATGAATTATGCAGTACCAAAATCAGGCTATACAACATTATGTTCCCACTTTTCAGGTGCTGTTTAGCTACTGTATCCATTCTCGATGGCTCTGAGACCATTGACAAGTTTGGTGGCCTTAAGAAGTAGAACGGTAAATTTAGAGATAATTTCCAGTGGATCCTGCTTTGTTTTAATGTGATTCACTTGAGCAATTTGGACCTTAGCAACCCTACTTCCTATCCTTCCCACTAAGATAGTTACTCACCAAGTAGCAGGTGTTGAGTAGGTATCCATACTCAGGTATAAACAAGAATGAGAGTGAGTTGTTGCTGACTGGTAGGTAGGACCAGAAGAAAGGACTACAAATGAATGAGGTGTTTATTTACTATGCGATTGACCCAGTGGGTATTAAAATTTCTTACTACAGGTATTTATTGCCTTTTACAGTGATTATTAATTCTGACCTAAGTGCAAAGAGTACAACAGTATCCTCAAGTCAGTATTGTGGGGAAGAAAAGAGAGAGGGAGGAAGTATCCTAAAGGTATGAATAGATTTCCCATTCTTGATCTTTGATGTCCTGCTCCGTCATCTCAGCTGGCTGCCAAGGGTCAGAGCCCAAGGCTAATTTGCCATTTTAACTAGAAATTCAGGGCAGAACGAGTAGGGTGTGACTTTAAAAAATCTGCAAAACCTTTTAAAAGCATTACTGTATTTAAAAATACAGGGACTCTTTCAATGTCAATGCCTTGGGAAAAGGCCTGGTTATCCCCCTCTAGTTTGGGGTTTTGACTTTTTATTTTTGTGGTAAGAAAGATAACATAAGATCTACCCTCTTAACAAATTTTTGTGCACAATGAAGTACTGTACAGTAGATCTCTAGAACTTACTCATCTTGCAAACTGAAGCTTTATACCCATTGAACAGCAACTCCTCATTTCCTCTTCCCCATCCAACCACTTAACTCTGTTTCTATGAGTTTGACTATTGGAGATACCTCATATAAGTGGAATCACAAAGTGTCTGTCCTTCTGTGCCTGCCTTACTTCAGTTAGCACAATCTCTAGGTTCATCCATTGTGTCACATATGGTAGATGAATTCTGACTTTTTACCAAAACTCTGAATGACTTGAGGACAGCCCCTAAATGCTATGAATCCTGTAAGCATATACATAAAGGACTTCATCAGCAATGAATTAATTCCTAGTAATCGTAGGAATTGTTAACGATAAAGGTTCTTTTAGAACAAACATGCACACCTGTCATGGGGAGATTTTAGTACATTCAAGCAACAGACAACAGCTAGATTTTATTTGGATCATTTTACTCTCAGTTTCTCTGAGCCTCTGTTAACTGCTTATTTGGGGAGAATCATACAGTTCTAGAGGCTTCTCTCTAAATTTCTCCCTGGCCCATCACAATAATAAATGAATAACATTGAAAGGTGCTTTGCAATTTGCACGGGATTTTAACATTCATTTTCTCATCCCACCTTCATTGAGAAAGCAGCTGATGATGAGACAAAGGCTCAGAAAAGTAGTGATTTACCCAAGGTCACCCTCCAAATCCCAGCCTCTTTCAACTATATCTTAAAGCCTTTTATGTTCTTCCATTTTAACTTCAGGTATTCCTATTGCTTGAAAAGTAAACTCAGATGTGGGCAAAAACTTTATAAGTAATGTCAACAAAATTAAAATTAAGCAAGTTCATAATTACTTATCTTTTCTCCCCTACTGAGTCCTATGCATAAAACTGTAACTCAAAGCAAAACGGTTAGCATGATTATAAAATACATATGTAACTCTAGCTAAGTATCTCTTTGCTTTTGTGTTTTCAGTGTGTTAAAATTTACATACATTCCTGACATATAAGGCATGCCAATAGTGTAGACAAGATAGCTGTTGTAGGCTGAATTGCGGCCTCCCCCCAAATTCTTATGTCAAAGTCTTAATCTCCAAGTACCTCAGAATGTAACTGTACTGGGGGATAGGGTCTTAAAAAAAGAAACGAAATTAAAATGAAGTCATCAGAGTGAGCCCTGATCCAATATGACTGGTGTCCCTATAAGAAGAGGAAATTTGGACACTGACACAAGGGGAAGACCATGTGAAGACACAGGGAGAAGACAGCCATCTACAGTCCAACGAGGCCTAAAAAGAAAGCAACCTGCAGACACCTTGATCTCAGAATTCTAGGCTCCAGAACTGTGAGAAAATTAATTCCTATTGTTTAAGTCACCAGTTTGTGGTACATTTTTATGGCCCTAGCAAACTAACCCAATAGCTAAGACTTAGTTGCTTGTACAGGTTAGTAACATAACTGACTTTTAGTACAATATGTGGATATTGAAATGCCTTTGCCCTCAATTAAAAAAAAAAAAAAAAGAGTATATATGTTAATCATGGGTATATATTTATTATGTTTTAAACAGAGGCATTACTCATCAGGCAATCATAAATGCATAAATACTCACATGTAATTAAAATGACACACACAATGATAGTGTTATACATTGAATCAGCATTCAGATTTTCAGGAGATCAATTCTAGATGAGAGTAAGAGAAGTTTTCACTAAAGTGGTATGATTTATGCTGAGTATTAAGAATGTATAAGGTTTTGATGTATGTTGCTAAGGAGCAGAATAAGGAAGAGGTTATGAAAGTGAAAAATCGTAGAGGACCCAAAACAGGCCAATTTAGCTGGAGCAGAAGTGAGGAAACTAAGTCAATTTGGTTTCTGGAGAGAGACAACTGAAAGAGTGTGGGATAAGATGGGGAGGGAAGGGTGTGAGGATGAGCTCAGCATATCCACTAGCCTCAACTCAGAAGTCAGCCTATTACCCTATCTATAAGAACAACCTGCTGGTGACCTACTGCTCCATCCTGAGGCTACCTTTTGCATTTATTGAATTCTTTTCCAGAAATACCCATGGAAACAGATGCTTCTATCTATAACAGTGATTCCCAGAATCACATTGGGGGGTTTTATTCATTGCCCCCATCCCAGATATAGTCAAACAGAATATCTAGGGCAGTGTTCTCAACCTTGGCTGCACATTATAATCACCTGGAGAGCTTTATAACAGATCCTGGTGACCAGGCTATATATAGTCCAGAACAATTCAACCAGACTTCCTGGTGGTGGGAGCCAGGCCTCAGTATGATTCTTAAGTGCCTCAGGTGATTCCAATGTGTAGCCTCATTGGAGACCCACTGCTGTAGGTAGTAGGGTCGGGCATCTGTACTTTTAGTAGGCCTCCCAAGCGATTTTCCTAGCCAACCCTTGAAAAGCATTTGATCCTCAAAACAGAGGTTATCTTGTATTCCTCAATTATCTTTCTCTAATCCCTAAGAAAAAACAAAAATGTCATCTCTTATTTTCCTACCAAAAAAATCTCATAATTTATCATAACTTATCCAAACTTCTCAATTTGGCAAGATAAAAGGGGGGGTTTCCACAGAACATATGACACAGGGATTGGGTCTCACATTAGAGTTGGCATCAAAGCCCTTCAGTAGCTATAGTATGAAGTGGTGAGTTTAAGAAATAGAGGATTGAAAAATAAGATAGATATGCACCAGATTGTGGAGGAACCAGTATTTCAGCTACAAAGCCAATGGTCTTGAAAAAAATAAGTTAGCAGGAGATTGACAAGATCAATACTAGATTTTAAGGAAATTATAGAGAAGAGAGCAATGAAACAAAAAAATATATAAAAGACAGTGTAATTGGGGAACAATTGAACTTGACTGATAGATTAGGTATGTGAGAAAGCCAGGAACTGAAGATGTGATTCTGAGGTTGTACGCCTGAGTAATAGAAAGAAATTACAGAAATGGGGAAATGAAGAGAAAAAGCTAAATTTTCTTGGGGGGAAAGTACAGAAGGGAAGAGTATTAAATTGGGTTTTTGATTTGTCTGAGATAATGTGACATTTAGAAGGTAAGGCCATTCTGTCTTTTTCATCTTTGTGGCTCCAGTACCTAGCATGAAACTTAACACATAGTGGATGTTGATTGAAACTTAACACATAGTGGATGTTGATTAAATGATGGTTGAGTGAGAAAGCAGAGGTGGAACTGAAGGACTGAGGAGCGTGCCAGGTTAAGAAAAGTGAGAGCCAATGGAGAGTAGGGGATGGAAATAATATGCCTCACAGTTAAGCTCCTGATATTATGTCAAAATGAGGCCACACATGCTGTCATCAATTTTGTATCTGAGTTTAAAGTGTTAATCTGTTAAGTGTAGACCTTTAAAATATATCGTAATTTGTGCAATACTGTCTAGCATGTCTATTTTTTTTTAAAAATGGAAGTGGCCCGAGACTCTCCTGATATTTGAGAGTCCCCAGGAATAACCATTGTTAAGTATATGTATTAGGTAGTAACTTTTAAATTGTGTTGCTAAGAGATGCTTTGAGAGTTCAGTGGAACTCCCTCAGGGACCACTTTAGAAGGGATGGGAGAGAAGGATTTGAGCTGAGTCTGTCAGTCTGTGGACCTACAACCCCAACCCTACCCCAACACCAAGCTTTTGTTGGTTTCATTCATTGGCATAACTAAGGCTTCATTTAGAAAAATAAATAAAGGCAGCATTTTAACTTTTCCCCCCACTAAATAAATTGTGAAATTTACGTGCTAAGAAATAAAGAGAAAATGAATGACAAGATTAACCATGAAGTCTTAGCTGAAGTGGGATAGCCAAAATTGGCAGCAGGCCAGATCAGCGGGGTCCTGTTGGCAGGCCAAGTGTAAGAGGAGATTAAGAAGAACAGGGAGTCTGGAGGGACAGTGTGGAGGAAGGTGAGCGACATAGTTTGAATGTGGAGTCCAGATTGCAGTCCATCTTTGTCACTAACTGGCCCTATATATTGGGTAGGACACTTAACCTCTTTGGGCCTCAGTTCCCTCTTTTGCAAAATAATGTCATTGGTCTAAATGACTTCCAATGATCTCCAAAGTCTGAGGTCCTGTTCAAAGGTTCAGTGATTCCAGAGAGCTAATGAAGCAGTGTGGGTGACTGACAGTGATTTCCAGGTTACACAATTATGACCAGAGAAAGCTCATTGTTTGCAGGACATGAAAGCCAGAAGGGAGAAGTGAAATGTTGAGGAGTTTGATATTGAAGTATAGAGTACTTAGCTTAAAAAATACCTGTTAAATTAATTAAACAAGGAGCCCATTATACGGAGATGGCTCTAATGCTACTTAAGTATACCAAAATCTAAGCCTGAAAATGCCTCAAGGTTATGAAATTGAAACCTAAGAACAACCAATCACAAACACCCAAGCAGGCTTCAAATGATAACCAACCAATCATTTCCTTATCATTTGCTTCCACTTTTTCTCTATAAAAATATCTACCTGAGTTCCTGTGCTTGGAGAGCTCCTAAATAATTCCGTTTTTGTGTGGCTTGATTTGAATCAATTTTTGCCCAAATAAACTCTTAACTTTTTAAATGTGTCTCCGTTTATCTTTTAACATAGCTAATATTGTCTGTGCATTAAGTACTGATATTGTACTAAGGATTTTACCCATCCTATGGCATTTCATTCTCACCACATCGCTATCAAGAAAGTACAATTGTTATTCCAATTTTAAACTTGAGGAAGACAGGCACCTAGTGAGTGTCCTTTTATAATGATGATGTTAGTAACATTGACAATGTTAGTGCTGGTTAAGGAGAATTTATCTTTGAAATGTATGTTAACAAACCAAATCTAGTATTTTAATATTAGTTTTGCCATACTGTTCTTAAACACTTCTACTGGAAGCTCTACTGTTAAAAAGAAACTATGAAAAAGAAAATGGAAGCATTCTTCAGAGAAGCTCAAAAAGTTTGAATTCTGTTCTATCAATTAAGTGGAAGTGTAGGTGGCAGATATTTCCAAAATATTTCACATTTTCTCTTCTTGATGGCAACTTATAAAATATGTATTAAAAATATAGCATAATGTATTATATTTATAAAATATTTAAGACTAAGAGTGCCTTCCTTCATAGATATTATTTCAGTTAATTCTTACTACTCCACAAATATTATTGTCCCCATTTTAGAGATCTCAAAACTGAGGTTTATAAAAGTTGAACTTTTGCCCAGGGATGATGTAACTAGCAAGTGGAACCAAATTTTAGTCTTCAGGCTCCAAGTCCAGTGCACTTTCCATTATACTACAATCTACTTTATTAAAATACACACTTTATATCATAGTAAAATATAGCAGGTATTACCTGCTAGAGTAGAATTGGTTAGTTTTGCCCCCTAGAGGAGGAAATTATATCCTTTCCAAAGATTTGGTTGCTAGCAGTAACAACTTGCAATTACAATATTAATATTGTGATAGATATTAATTAAAATATATGGCTAACATTTTAAAAGAGGCAAATAAAAATAAACCCAAATGCAAGGTTTTGTATAATTTAGGACTGTGAGCATAGTTAGATGCACTTCTTAGTGTATGTAGAATTGGGTCAACTTTGACATGTTAATGTTTTGGGGATTGTAAACTTACTCATTATAAATCAGCCCAAGAGCATTGTTTATGGTTAAGTTGCTGATAGTTCTGATACTTAAAGAGCTTAATTTTCTCAATCTCAGGGAGAAAGCTTATATACAACATGTTCTTTAAACCAATACAGGTCTGGGATTTCCTCTAGTTCTACTGCTAACTACCTGTGTGACCTTGAGGAAATGTATTAACCTCTGGTTGTAACTTTCCTCAACTGTAAATGGGGGAATCATTCCTATATCTTTGAATTGGCATGAAAATTAAATGTGAAAGTGTAAACAAAGGAGAGAGCAAAAAGATTTGCACTAAAAAAAAGAATTAGTTTTTTTCTTGAGAGACTTACAAGTATTGATCTATTGGGTTTCACACATCAAAAAACAAACAAAAAAAAACAAAACAAAAAAACACCAAACATAAACAACCCCTTCATCTCTACTTATATCTGACATTAAAGAGAGGGTTATTTACCTATAGGTGTTTCTCTCTCTCTCCCTACCTTCCCCTCTCTCTAAAATCAATGGACATGTCCTCAGGTGAGGATTAAAAAAAAAAACAAAACTAAAAAAGAGAGAGCTATTTAAAACCTCTCCTATACCTGTTCACAGCTAGGAACTTGGTAGGTGCCCAATAAATGTTAGTTGAATTAAACTGAAATCAAATTACCCCCTCTCCCTGAGTCTCAAGTGTTTAATTAGAAGCCTACCATAGCCCACATCTCATCGGCTAATTTTTAGCCAATATATAAAAGGACGTTGTCCTTGCAACATCCCTCCTTCTTCTCTAGGCCCTGCTTTTTTGTCATGGTTCATTCCAGCTGAACTAAAATTTCCCCAAACATGACTGGAGCAATGGGCCGAATCTAACAAGATTAAGTTTAATAGGGATAAATGTAAAGACTTATACTTCAGTGCAAAGAGAATCTTGTACAAGTACTTGATGGGGAATATGGGGATTAGCAGCAACAAGTGTGAAAAAGACTTAAGTGTTTTAGTTGATATTAAGCTCAATTAGTCAACAGTGTGCTTTTGCTAACAGGAAAGCTGATGTGAACTGAGCCTGCATTAACTCCTACCCAAGCCCGATGATTACCCCACTGCTCTAGTTCTTTAGATTTAGCAGAATCTCCAGGAAAGTTCATTACAATTCAGATTACAGTCCCATCCCCCAGAGTTTCAGCCTTCCTAGGGTAGGCCTTGAGAATTCACATTTCTAACAAGTTTCCAGGTTGGTGTTAATGTTGCTGGTCCCTGAATCACACTTTAGAACTATTGCCTTCCTCTGGTCAGGCAACACTGGAACTACTAGTAACAGTATATAACAAAGAGATTGAAAACATAGAGGAAAGTAAAAAAGGAAATGAATAGTTGTTTGGTGCTGTAGTAATATTAGTAAAATTAATATTAATAGTCAACATTTATTGAGAGTTTAATGTAGGCTAGAAGTTCTACCAAACATGTTGTATAGAATAAATAGTAGTAATAACAACAGTAATCATAATAACCACCACCCAAAGAGTACTTTCTGTGTGTCAATATTTGTTCTATGTGCTTTATATATTTAGCCCTTCCAACAATCCTGTGAGGTACATATTACTATATAAAGTCCCCCCTGGTCTGAGGTTTCCCATTTCCAGGGTTTTAGTTATCTGACATCAGAAAATGTCAAATGGAAAATTCCAGAAACAAGCAATTCATAAATTCTAAATTCCACACCATTCTGAGTAGTGTAATGAAATCTTGCTCCTCCATCCTGCCTGGGATGTGAATCATCCTTTTTTCCAGTGTATCCATGCTGTACATATAGTAAAATAAGATATTTAGAGAGAACACGTTCATGTAAATTTTATTACAGTATGTCATTATAATTGTTCTACTTTATTATTAGTTGCTGTTGTTAATCTTTTACTGTGCTTAATTTATAAATATAACTTTATCATAGGTATGTATATATAGGAAAAAAAAACATAGTATATGATGGGTTTGGTACTAGCAGTTGAGGCATCTACTGGGGGTCTTGGAACATATTCCCCACGGATGAGGGGAAACCACTGCACTCATTTTCCAGGCGAGGAAATAGCTCACAAGAATCATGGTTAGAATTTGGATTTAGACACGCTGACAACAAAACTCCTGTAATACCAAGAGGCCTCCCCTGGGGGCAAGATTTAAGTAAGATTGAGTTTAGAGGAGAATACAGAAAATATTTGATTCTGAGTAGATAAACTGAATATGGTGTATCTATATAATAGAAGACTAGTCAGCAGTAAAGATGAACTAAAGGATTGAAAACAACATGCAGCCACATGAATGAATCTCAAGATAAGTGTGGTGAGTCAAAGCAGCCAGACAGAAAAATTTAGAAAATGCTAACTAATCTACAATGACAGAAAGCAGATCAGGGGCTGCCTTGGGATGGTAGGAAGGGGAACTTGAGAAGCTGTGGGAGGGAAGGATTACAAATGGGCACAAGGAAACTTTAGGGTAGTGATCATTGTGTTTAAATATGTTTAAATTTATCCAAATGTACACTTAAAATATGCAGTTTCTTATGTTGATTAGAGTGCAATAAAGCTATAAAAAACAAATTTGGGTTTAAATACATTAAATAAAATCCAAAAATCCTGTGGAGTAGGCCAGTGTTATTACTTTACTAGTAACAGATGGATAATTGTGTTTGGTATAGGTTTACACCTATAGAACAGGTAATTTGGATAAACCAATGCCTTCAGCATATCTAATGTATATCTAATATGTCTTACCAATTTCTGAGTAGAAATATCAATTGAATAATAACTTAGATTCCGTGAAAAGCTAACTCAGTGGAAAATTTTATTACAAAATTCTAGTTCAGACTGGCTGGGTGTGGCTCAGGGGTTGAGCATCAACCTAGGATCCAGGAGATCGTAGTTTGATTCCTGGTCAGGGCACATGCCCGGGTTGCGGGCTTGATCCCCAGTGGGAGACGAGCAGGAGGCAGCCGATCAATGACAACTCTCTCATCGGTGTTTCTGTCTCTCTCTACCTCTCCCTCTCTCTGAAATCAATAAAGATATATATATAATGTGTGTGTGTGTGTGTGTGTGTGTGTATATAAATTCTAGTTCACTAAAAAATAATTGGTCCTTAAGGGGTCAAAGATTCTAAAAACGAAAATAATACTTAAATATAATTACAATAGTAATAGTGGTAGTAGTAGTAGTAATTTCTTCTTATTAAATTCCCCATTAAAAAAAAATCCAAAAGTCTTTGGCACTTTCCTTCTGAAATTAACAAGATAGATAGGATTATTCCATTTACTAGATATTAATATTTAAGTTGCCCCAACATGCCTTTTTCATAACTTTTTTCTTCTTAACTGCTTTTGATAACAAGGATCACAGTGTGTTTGGAAGTTTGCTTTGCCCAGTGCCATAACTTGATCTGAAATTCAGTTAAGTGCCCTGGTTTGTCATACGACCTCACCAATAAGCATAACAGTCAATGCTTTTTAAAGACATTAATTAGAAAAATTATAATAAAATTAATTCACACAGCACATGAGCTTTTAGGACTTGGAAGAAATATGACGACAGCAAGCAAAGATTTCTAATCAAATTTGGAGACACTCCTATAGAACTATTCTTGGAATTTTTCAGGGTTACTAGTACATGCTATTCTCAAATTAATTGTGGCTTAGGAGATACATGAAACCCACTTGGCTCAGGAATACAAAACTGCATGTACACACTAGAGGTGGGTCACATACCCACTAGATTTTTATATTACTTTCAAGAGAAAATGTAAGTTGCTCGATTCTCTCACTCTGTTCCCAGGGAGAATAAAGTAATACAAGTCAAGGATAAACTCAAGGATACAGCTGAGCCTCCAAGATAAGGAGAGGGGTGGAGCTTGGGGCAGGATTAGTGAAGACAAATTCTTTAACTCATGAAAATCTATTCTCATCGCACTGTTGCTTAGGGACTGAAATGGGGAAGAGGGGAAAGGTCTAGAAGAGGCTACTCAGACTTGCCTGGTGGGAGGTCCTGAAATAAAGGGGTGTAAGAATTAAGTTCCAGTAAGGGAAATCAGGGAAGGACTTGTGGGGAAGGCCAGAGTGACAAAATAAAGTGGTGCAATTGCCATTTCTCCCTCACTCCCAGACTCTGTGGGGTAGATGATTGCACAAAACCTTAGGATTCCAAGATTGGGGTCTTGGTTTTTAAAAACTGACAATCAAGTGGGAAGGAATGAGAGAATATCCTTCTAGAATTATTGGGGTTCTATTAAGAAACCGCCCTGCCCGGCCGGGCGTGGCTCAGTGGTTGAACGTCGGCCTAGGATCCAGGCGATCAGGGTTCGATTCCCGGTCAGGGCACATGCCCGGGTTGCAGGATTGGTCCCCCCCCCAGTTGGGGGCGTGCAGGAGGCAGCCAATCAATGACTCTCTCATCATTGATGTTTCTCTCTCTCTCCCTCGCCTTTCCTCTCTTAAATCAATAAAGATATATATATATTTTTTAAATGTTTTAAAAAAAAGAAACAGCCCTATCCAACAAACCTTTGATGTTTCTCACTGTGGTATGGATAGGTATTCTAGGTATACTAAGAAATTACAGAATCACATTTACATAGCCCTCTCTAGGTTCAGCCATACTTTAGATTTCAAATGTGTGTCCAGGGACACCTTATTTGGTCAAGAACCACTGAGAACGAAGCCTTGTGGAGAAGACTCTCAAGAAATGGAGGGTAACCAGGGCCAGCCTGGGCATGGGACCTGTGCAGCCGCACAAGACCTCCTCCCCCAACTTGGTTTAAAGCTCTGCTGTCACTTTCCTGACATTCTTAGTAAGTTTTGACAAAGGGCTCTGCATTTTCATTTTGCATCAGGCCTCAGATTATGTAGCTGGTCCTGAATGTAACAATGTAATATCTAGTCCGCAGATCCCTCCCTTTTGGCACATTTCTTCTGCCTGGACACCCTACTCCCGCCGGTTACAACATTTTTCAAGAGATCATCTTTCAAAGCAGCTGCGACTCCCTCACGAACTATGTGCTCCATTGCTCTTTAACGATAATTTTAAAATCTTGCGAAGTTCAAATTTATTTAATCCAAAATTTATTTTACATGAGAAAAGAACACCAGAACTGTAATCCTATGAGCATAGTTTCATGCATGATGCTTTTCCTTTATATACATCTGCATTGTAAGTCAAGTCCATTTTAGCAAGGAACTGCTTCTGAACCAGAACTACATCCACAAGCCTTCTGCCCATATCCACACGCACAGTCTATTCAAAAGTGTTTGACTGCGATCTCCATCTGTAAAGTCATGCACATCTGCGGACTGGCCAGGGAACTGAAGTGAGTATTTGACCCTTCTTGGCTGCAAATGCCACTGGCAGAGGAAACTCTAATACTATTTCCTAAGGGATGGGACCCAAGTGAAATTACCAGGACTTGCTGATCATTAAAGTAAAGCCGAAATACCAAACACAGAAAGAGTAGCTTTGTAAGAAAGACATGGCTGGGTCCAGGCCACAAAACACTGATGTTTTCCCCCTATTGTTTGTGTTATTTTATTTCCTTTAACTAAGCTAACTTTTAAAGGGTTATGTTTACAGCAGCTTAGGGAACACATGCAGCTGTGTCTGCTATGGTGAATTAGATTTTCTAGCTGCAAGAAAAAAAAGATCTGTAGGCTGCCTCTTTGGAGTGAACAGAGAGTGAAATGTGAATAAATGCTGCATTAGAGGTGATGGCAAAAGAAAACGCTGAAGGATGAGCCGACAAAACTGGGATGGTCAGACACTGTCCGTTCATTTCACATACTCTTTCTACAGATTCTGATTTCAATTATTGTTTAAGTAAATTTGTAAGTACGGTTAAAACCCCATTAATGCTTTCAACTTCAAATGTGTATAAGCAATATGATAGAACTCTGCTGGTTTACCTTTCTATCGTAGGCATAAAAATGACTGCTATAAAGATGATTATTAAAAAATAAACTATGTTAAAAAAACATTTTAAAGCACCCTTAAGTGATTTCTAACTAACTCATAGCTCTGTTAGGGAGTTACTGTTAAGTATTTGAAATTTTTAACTTTTCCTTTCTCTTAAGTTCTGTAATGGAGATTTTCCTCTTTATTGAAACGCTTTCCCTCCACCTTTAGTTGTTGAGCTCCTACGTCAAGTAAGAGATTGTGCTAGGCTTTGAAAGGAACATATAGAGGAAGATGCTGTTCCTGACTCCAAGGATTAGGATAGATTCCCAAGTGAATATTTCCCAAGGTAAAGGAAGTTAATATTGGAGCGGCTTACACTGCCTGCTATGAGAGTATAGACACAGTGTGTGGGTTTTCAGGTTCCAGCAAAAGCTGATCCAAAAGCTGACCCTGAGAAAAGAATATGTGTGTTTATTGTTTATTTGGGTGTTACCAAAACCCCCACCAAGGGAGCATAAAAGGTAAGCAAGAGAGCAAGTTAGCCAGTAATAAAAGCTGCATTATTGAGCAGATTCCTGCTGTGAGTTGCTGGGGCTCATCCTGCTGGGGAACTCTGGGACACAGTACAGAAGATGCCTCAGTTACCCTAACTGAGGGGCGAGGACACCTGGGTTTTGTCCCCCAGCTCGCTTGATTCATCGGTTGAGCGTTACTCTGGAAAATAAAAACTCCTGCTCTTGTGGCCTGTCCTGGTTCCAGTGCAGAGGACAGTCCTCGGGCAGCAACTCACAGCTGGAAGCTCACTTGGTTGATGTGCACGGAAATGACATCCTAGGTTGGAGGGCAGGTCCTGGATGGTAGTTGCTCTACAAGGAGAAAATGCGATTCCCGATAAGTTAGGAAAGAAGGCTGCTGGAGGAAGCGGCATTTAGTAAGGCCATACGAGATGCAGGTAGTGACCGAAGCGTCACCTGCGAGGGGCTCTTGCCCTCCCCTTCCCCACGAGAAATATCAGGAGAAGAGGCAAAAGGATTCAAAAGAGGGTTGCTGAAAACGAGGTGGTTGGAAAGGAGAAAGGGAGGGAGCTCGATGCACCGAGGGAGCGCGTGCTGAGGGCTGCAGGGCCCGGGACTGCTGCTGGGGTCTGGCTCACACGGCGGGCTCTTCACGCCGCCCACAGGAGACTTCGTTGCCGTCCAGGTTCCCGTGGTGAGCTGGTGTCCACCGGAGCAGGGGCAGAGCGGAGCTTTGTACTTTCTAGAAGCTCTTTCTTTTCCCGTTCCCCTGTTGGCTGGTTCCGACTGGTGCAGGCACAGAGCTGAGCTCTTCAAAGAGTGTCTGAAGAGGAACTTTAAACTTACCCCGGAGAGGCTTTAGAAAATAACTGAAGAGCATCCCCACCCATTCAAGAGAGGCTCAGCCTGTCTCCGGGGAATGGCAACGCCCGCAGCAGTAACTAGAAGACGAGAAGGCACAGAGATGGAGAGGGGTGAGTGGTAGACGCTAAAGACAGCCCTGGGTAAGGGGAGTTGAGTTCACAGGAAGGAGGGACGGAGGAAGATATGGCTAAGAAGGGAAACAGTAATCAGAATGACAGGCCTCTTTACATGTCCTGTTTAGCAACTCGAAAATCTCTCCTGTAGGTCATGAGGAAACAGAATAGGTTTGATTACTGGAGTGACATGATTAAATTTTTATTTTAGCAAGATTGCTCCAGAAACTTTGTCATGATGTTCAGGATGGCGTGGAGGAGGTGGACAGGAGGCTCTCACTGTCACTCGTGTGAGACATAATCAGTGATGGTCCAAGGAGACTGAGAATGAGACCAGAGGAGCAGTTTAGGTGCAGGCACTTTGAGAGAGGCTGCAGGGGAAGGCGATGGAGGAGCAGAGGGGCATCCCCCAAAGCAGCCTGGTGACTCCTGGGACTGAAGTCTTTTTTTTTTAATATATATATTTATTGTCAACAGTATTATAGATGTCCCCCATTCCCCCCTGCCCTCTGCCCATCCCCTACTCCCCCCCGCCTTGTTAGGCCTTCACCACACTATTGTCTGTGTCCATGGGCTATAGATATAAGTATATAAGTTCTTTGGTTTTTCTCTTTTCATCCCCACCTCCACCCCACCCTGAGGTGTCAGTCTGTTCCATGCCTCAGGACTTATTTTGTTGGTCAATTTATTTTGTTCATTAGAGTCCACAGTTAAGTGAGATCATGTGATATTTGTCTTTCCCTGACTGGTTTATTTCAGTTAGCATAATACTCTCCAGGTCCCTCCATGCTGAGCTAATAAGTCATAGCAGGAAGAGGAAGTTGTGTGGTTGGAATGTGAATCTGTTGACTTCAGGGTGGGCTGTTAATCTGGAAGGGTCCAGCAGGCAGTTAGAAATAGGTGTCCAAAGCCTCAAGAGAGAACTGGAGCCAGGGGTGTACATTTACAATTCATCCAAAGTTACCACGGAGGAGAATAAAGTGAAACAACCCCAGCTTGGTCTCCCCCCAAATACTCAGAATTAGTGATGTTTTCCAATAAATATAATTTGGAATAATCATTTCAAGATACCCACTAATTAGGATATAGAATTTCCCTTTCAAATTTATGTTTTAAATATGAGAGTAAAAGGTTTATGGAGCTACAAAAAGTTTCCTTCTCTTAATATAATTTATTTCTATGAACCAGAATACAGGAATTACAAGTACAAACTGAGACTAAATGACAAATGCACTGTTCAGATTTTTTTTGCGTAATGATGGCTGAAAGTGCCTGAACCACCATATCCTTACAACAGCGATTGACTGATTCCGGAAATACTCCAGTTGTACCCCAGGAGGAGAGAAACTAATTTTAAAGTATAAAATAAAGTAGTCATCCGATTCACATTTGCCAAGCTCCTCTAATATTCTAAATTTGCCTCTTGACTTCTTTTTCGGAAGGCTGTGTACCTGCTGATCTGCACCTCCAAAGTCTCCGCAGAATATTTCTTGAGCAACTTTAGGCCCCCTCTTTGCTCCTTTCCTTACTAAAACTCAGGAGACAATTAATGATAAAGACATGCGTTGAAGTTTGTGGAGGTTCAGTAAACAGCACTACTGCTTTCCTCTCTTGAGTTTTGAATCAAAAGACATCAGGCTCATGGAAAACAGTATATTTATTATTATCATGATCACGATCATGACCCTCACCACAGTCATAATCATCATCGTAGATAAAGAAAGGCCAGGGTAGAAGATGTGGCTTAGATGAAAAACAACAATGGGCAGCCTAATGCTGAACCCCGGAGTCAGGTAGATTTATTTATCCACCCAGTCATATGCAAAAGTGGACAACCACACCCCTCCCCATGTGGGAACCTATCTTGCAAAACAAACTTCAGACCAAAATTTATGTTCACTGCAATTTAACCTCAAAAGTAAAAGAGAGGGGAAGGATTAGAGCCATGCATGCCCAGTTCCTGGTCCATACTCTCTAAGTCATTTATTCTTCAGTCACTTATGTCTTGGATGCCCCATATCATATCCTGAAAACATGAAGCCATCTGAAAAAGATTCCTCTCTTTTTTTTTCATCTTCCTCTCTTCTCCACCACCCAAAAACTCATAGTCTAAGGAGTTAAGAAGAGCTGGAAGATTGAATTTAGAGTAAGAAAAGTTCTCTCTGATCACTTTCCCTGACCTGTCAGTGCAGGGAAGTGAAGTGACTTGCCCAAAGTTACACAGTTAATAAGTGGAATATTTGGGGCTAGTATCCCTTAAGTTTGAAGAAGAGATCTAGAAAAACACACCGTTACTTAATTCCATATTTTTGTGTACCACTCAAAGGTGCCTTTGAGCAGAAACATCAGCCAGATGGTGAAACTTTTTCAAAAAAATCTCTAACCCAGAGAGGGAACTTAATGAAGCAGCAGATTTTCACATGGCCCTTATTTATCCTGATCTGAACAATATTTTCTGAAGCCACCGGCATTGTTCTTTCTTCTATTCTTGGAAGACTCAGTCTTCTCTACACAGAAAATGGCAAAAGACTTATTATGCCCATTTGTTTCTGGGGGATCGTCCCCCAACTAGCACAGAGCCTGGCAGATAGTAGGCACTCAATAAATGGGGAAGGCTGATTGAATAAATAAATGAACCAATGAATAAATAAAGTTTTCCTCTCATTTGAAAGGAGTACAAGATGAAAAAAATCAGCGCTGTTCTAGTTAAGGCAATAAAAGATTCAATAGAGGAATGCATTAATTTACTTTCTAAAACTTTTTGCCTGAGATGAACCCAGATATTAACAATTATTCAAATTGACTTAAGTAGAGAGAATAGAAAGGAGAACCAAGAGTAAAGAAATAGCAAGAGAAAGATTCAACTTTAAAAAATTCTTAGGAGAGCCACAATATCTATGAAGAATAGTCCTGACAACCCCATGGTTCCCCAGGTTGACAAGAAAGCTGTAAGTACTAAACCAGCTTTACTCCTGCCCAAAATGCTCCCATTCTAAACACCAGCCCTAGAGCATTTGAAGGTCATATCTGTGGCAGGAACTTTAATATGGTATTCTATTTCAATCTTACAGCCACTGGATGAGATAGGCATTATAAACTCTGTCGCAAACTCCACAAATCATGGACCTTCACGAACATTAAATTGAAATAACAAGCTTATGCTGTATAAATCTATCTTGAAGCTTACTCTTTTTCTCTCTTTTGGCTGAAAATTTTCCTCTTACTCATTCACATGCCAATCCATTAATTTAAAAAGTATTTATTTAAAAATAGGTGGGATACTAAATTGGTATATACAAGAAATTTAAAATTCAGTAATGAAATTAAGAATACAATTCTATTCGAAATAGCATTACAAGGAAAATTATACTTAGGAATGAATTTAAAAGAAATGCAAGACTTTTACACTGAAAATTTTAAAACCTTGCTTAAAGATGATCTAAATAAATGGAGAGATATTCTATATTCATGAAAAGAAAGACTCAATATTGCTAAAGTGGCAATTCTTCCCAAATTAATCTAGAGGTTCAATGCAACTCTTATCAAAGTTCCAACAGGTTTTTTTGTTTGTTTTGCAGAAATTGACAAGCAGATTCAGAAACTTATGTGGAAATACAAAACATCTAGAATTGCCAAAACAATTTTGAAAAAGAACAAATTGCAGGACTTTCATGTCCCAATTTAAAAATTTACCATAAAGCTATAGTTACCAAGACAGTGTGGTACTGGCGTAAAGATAGATATAGAGCAACGGAACAGAATTGAGAGTCCAGAAATAAATCTTATATTTATGGTCAATTGAGTTTGAACCATAGATGTAAATGCAAGACCTACAACAATAAAGCTTTTAGAAGAAAACATAAGAGAAAATCTTCTCGATTTTGGGTAGGAAAAAAAATCTTACATATGATAACAAAAACACAGTGCATACAAAAAAAAAAAGATAAATGGCCCTCATCAAAATTTTAAACTTTTGCACTTTAAAATACATCATTAAGAAAATGAAAAGACAAGCAAAAGAATGAGATAAAATATTTGCAAAAATCATATCAAATTAAAGACTTGTATCCAGTATATATAAAGTACTCTTACAACTTAATAATAAAAAGATAAAAAACTCAATCAAAAACTGGGCAAAGACATGAAAAGAGAGTTGACCAAAGAAGATATATGAATGGCTAATAGGCACATGAAAAGATGTTTAACATCATTATTCATTAGGGAAATGCAAATTAAAACTCCAATGAGATATCATTTTGCACCTGCTAGAATGTCTAGAAGATAGACAGTAATAAATGTTGGCAAGAATGTGGAGAAATGGGATCTTTCATCCATTGCTGATGAGAATATAAATGGCATATCCACTCTGGAAAACAATTTCACAGTTTCTGAAAAGTTAAACATAAAATTCCCATACAACTGAACAATCCTCCTTCTAGGTATCTACTTCTACCTAAGACAAAAATACATCCACACAAAAACTTGCACTAGAATGTCCATACCAACTAATAATGGAAACAAACCCAAATGTCCATCAACTGGTGAATGGATACACAAAATGTGGTCTACCCATACAATGTAACATTATTCAGCAATAAAAAGGAACTATGTGATGGATGAACTTCAAAATACAATAGACACAAAAGTCAACATATTGTGTAATTTCACTTATATAAAATTTCCCAAAAAGGGCAAATTTATAGAGAAAGAAAGTAGAAAAGTAGTTGCCTGGGGTTGGTGGTATATGCTGCTGGGATCTACTATAAATGAGCATGAGGAATCTTATTAGGGGGATGAAAATGTTCTAAAACTGATTTATGGTAATGATTGCACCTCTTGATAGAGCTACTAAAAATCTTTGAATTGTATACTTGAAATAGGTAAACTTTATATGTAAAATATACCTCAATAAAGTTGTTAAATAAAAAATAATATAATTTAAACATAAATTAGTAAAAGCCAATATATCACTTGACCCTAGATGCAATACACATCAGTGACTCAAGCTCAAATCTTAAAGTCAGTATTGACACACTTCCCTTTTCACGGTCCTACAGAGCTCGTATCAAGGCCTTCCTGGTTCTTCCTGTGATCTTTACCGCATGAACCCAGTTCCTTTTCTTTCTGAAGCTATCCTACTGATCCAGATTTTCCTTACCTCCTAACTTAATTTTGCTAAAATTAAAGGTGGTTTCCCTAACTCTATTCACACCCTGCAGGTTAAACAGCTTTAATTACTAGATTAATTCGTCAGGAACGTTGGTTTTATCAGGTTGCGAGTTCTTTCCCCAGACCTTTAATTGTTCTCATTGCAAGCAGTACACAATCAAACAATGGCTTTCCTGTTTGGACCAACCCTACATTTCCAATTTTATGTTTCACTCTTATAACAATCTTTTTACTCTGTCAGATTGGTCTCTTCCTTGTTCCCTATATTAGTTTCACAGGGTAGCCGTCACAAATTGCTACAAACTAGGTAGCTTAATAAAACAGAAATCTGTTCTTTTACAGTTGTGGAGGCTGGAAGTATGAAATCCAGGTATCAACAGGGCCATGTTCCTCCTAAGAGTCGAGAGGAGAATCCTTCTTTGCTTCTTCCAGTTTCTGGTGTTGCCAGCAATCTTAGGTGTTCCTTGGTTTATACACACATCAACCCAACCTCTGCCTGTCTTTACATCGCCTTCTGCCCTGAGTGTTCTCCAGTTCTCTTCTCTTCTAAGGACACTTGTCATTAGGCCAACCTTAATCCAGGATGATCTCAAGATCCTTAACTCAATTACATTTGTAAAGATCCTTTATTCAAATGAAGTCACATCCACAGGTTCCAGGGGGACATATATGAATGACCAATATAGGGTGATATCTGTGTTTCCTTATTAACATTTTTAAAAAGATCTACTCACAAGTCTAAAGTCAACTAATTTGAAATTGTGATGAGTGTGACTATTTCAAGCTCTATATAACAACTAAAATGTGACAAAAATACATCTTTCTGTTGGTGACAAAGAGTCACAGGCACTGCTAACACTAATGTGGTTTGTTGCCAGATTCATAGTAGAAAGGAATGCTAATTTTCAGTTAGTGAAAATAAAGATGTAAATGTTTTCCCACCCATGGGCCCTTTGGAGGAATGTGTGGATCCCAGGTTAAAAGCTCTGCCATAGAACTCTGGTAGCCTAATCTGATCTGCTAAATCCTGACCAATTTGGCCTGTCTTGATTTAAGGAAAGTTCATTGACCAGCTCCATCCCGGTCAAAATCTTTTGGCTAGGAAAGTTTCTCCAAAAGTTCCAGACACAGCCTCTTGACAAAGCAGCAGCTTTGGACACAGAGACCCTGAAAATGATGAGAACTGAGCAGTGTTCTGGGGAAGGATTAGTTAGAAAAGAGTTTCTGGGAAATAGCCTTTGTCTTTACTTTGCTTAACAATCAACTGGGAAATCTAGAAAAAATGCAGACTTTTGGATACTCTCAGCCCCTTACCCCCAACACACCTCTCCCCGCCCCCCAGGCACATGTACCTCAGAGCTTCTAATTCAGTGGGTTTGGGGTGGGGCCCAGAAATCTGCATTTAAAATGATCCTGCCAGGTGATTAAGGTGCTGCTGCTCAGATGCATTAGCCTAGAGCCTAGTTTACCAGAAACCTCTTTTGAGAACAATGTGTGTTTCCAAATGGCAGAGAAAGAAGCAAGCAGCCAAGCCTCGCAGAGCATTTCCCAACAGCTGCCTGGCCAGTGCCTCAGGCGGCTGGTCTGGGGCAGACGCAGCCTAACTCTAGGATTCACCGTCAGGGCAGAGCACTTTATGCTTCCCATCAGAAATAAAACCTTGTAACTAAATTTTCAACATTTGAGAAAGGGAAACATTCTCCCTCCTTTTCCTCCCCACTTCCCCTGTGCTCTCCCCAGGATGCTGCAAAGACTAAAAGGGATTCCACGAGAGGCTTGAAATCTTAATCAGGGTGCCAAATAAACACATTGATGTTTCAAGAACCCCACAACTTTGGAGCACACAGGGTAAGGATTTCTTGGACTCAGGAGGCTTGCTGTTCCAAAGTGTATAGGATAACTCTTTTATCTTCTCTGCAATAACTTTATCTGCACTCTGGAAGATAACTCCACATTGTGGTAAGAGAACAATAATATAAATCTCTGACTCAACCCTTGACCTTTTTTCTGGAAGAAACATCAGAGAGAGGCTTGAGGCTTCCTAATCTTTTTATGTCCTTAGTCTCACTAGTCAAGACTATCAGAAACTTAACTAAAGTCACCTAGACTCTGTCTAGCACACAGGTGGTAAATTTGTTTTGTTTTTTTAAAATATGTTTTTATTGATTTCAGAGAGAGAGAGAAACATCCATGATGAGAGAGTCATTGATCAGCTGCCTCCCACACACCCCACACTGGGGCCTAGCCTGCAACCTGGGCATGTGCCCCGACCAGGAATCGAACCCTGTGACCTCCTGGTCCATAGGTTGACGCTCAACCACTGAGCAACACCGGCCCAGGCTGTAAATTCTTCATTCAGGAATAAATGTATCTAAACTGACAGGGTGGTATTGTAGTTTTGTTTTGTTTTGTTAATCCTCACCTGAGGACATTTTTTCCATTGCTTTTTTATTTTATTTTTTTGAGAAAGAGAGAGTGGAAGGGAAGGAGGGAGGAGGAGAGAGAGGAAAAAACCCCAACATCCCTGTGAGGGAGACACATGGATTGGCTGCCTCCTGCATGCTCCCTGACCAGGGCTGGAGTAGGAACCTGCAACCCAGGTACATGCCCTTGACTGGAATTGAACCAAGACTTCTCGGTGCATGGGCCGACACTCTAACCACTGAGCAACCTGGCCAGGGCTATAGGTTTTTTAGTGTTAACAAAGAAGCTAAATAACATTTTCCTAACATATTAAACACATCTTTTATATAAAACACAATACTAAATTATGTTTATTAACAATTACAATGTGATTTAATTTTTTCTCTTATTGTAGGACCATTTTTACTTCCAGCCAATTAATTTAATTTATCACTGTTTTAAATTTTTTAAAGCTCCCTGTTTAATAGGTGATTGGTCAGTGAAATGTATAGAATTTATGGACTTCTCTCCAGTGTTTCATCTGCCTCTCACAAATAACATGTAGAACTTATTACTACTTTTATTGGTTTCCCCCCAATACCTCTCTAGTGCTTACAACAAAGACAACATTTATTGAATAAATTCTGAGCCAGGCATTGTATTTACTACTTTACATAGTTAATCTCATTTGATCTGATTAATTAAATATTCCTCATCAAATTCTGTGAGGCCAATTAGAATTATTATCACAACCTCATTTTATAAACTAAAAAACATGAATGTGATGATCACTGAATATATTTTG
Source organism: Miniopterus schreibersii (assembly GCF_964146895.1). Lineage (NCBI taxonomy): Eukaryota > Metazoa > Chordata > Mammalia > Chiroptera > Miniopteridae > Miniopterus > Miniopterus schreibersii. The sequence continues at coordinate 59,379,001 of NC_138106.1, read as the reverse complement.
AAGATTCCAGAGGATCACTGGGAAAACTAACACTAAAACTTGAAGTTGGTTAGGACTAGGGATTTATAATAGTTTGGTCCATGGGTCAGCAAACTATAGCTAAAGGTGAAATCTGACCCACTGCCTGTTTTATTGAACACAACTCTGGAAGATACTCTGAAATAAGAAATATTACAACTCCAAATCCTTATTTCTTAAATCTCAATAAAGACCGAACATGTTGAAAATGTTTGACAGTCTTACTATGTTGACAGTATTTTAATAGATAAATCCTGTGTTTATATTTGTCAGATTAATCACGTCTTAAAACATTAAAACATATGGAATTTACTATTTTATTTTTTAACTCTCTGTCCTGATGTTCAAGGACCATTTGAAGACAAGAAACAGGAGCACACTGGAAGCTTATGTGAAAGCCAAATCCAAGGAAAATTCCAGCATCCAGGGTAGGATGGATCATTCAGTCTCATGGCTGGAATGGGCTAAGAACCAGAAAGCCTTCAGAGTCCACTGCCACTTATTTCTCCAGCTCTCACTCTTTCCAGAACCACATGATCTCTCATCTCAATGCTTTCTGCATATTTATCTCATGGCCCACAATGAATGCCCCTACATGGTGGCTTTGCTATATGATCTTATACATCTAGCTTTTGTGGCCATTAACATAGTTTCTGGGTCAAATTCCTTGTTCAAGCATCTAGTGCATTCCCGAGGGAATATGTGATATGAAGGTCTCTCTCTTCCCATGCTGTGGAAGGTCAGATTCTCCAAGAAGGCTGTATGAGGAGAATAAACAATTGTTATCACCTTATGTGTCCTATTAAAGTGATTCTCGGCAGGATGGGGGTGGATGTTATCCCTCAGATTGCACTATAACACTGTAGTGAGCCACTGTAGGAGGATATTGTGTCTTTTTAGTTTTGCTTATGGGGATAAAAGGTAGAAACCCATTCTCTAATGTGATTTGTAAGAATGTATTATGTTAAGGAGAAAAAGCTTTGCAGAAGTACTACATTTCAAACTAATGCAAACATACGATAAGTGTTGTTCCTTAAAGTATTTAACTTGGTATATACAGGTATACCAGCTGATAATTCAATGGAGTCATTGAGATGATGATTTGCATTACTTCGCTGTACAATAATGTCACTTTTGTTTTGGCTCCTTAATCTGACCTACATATTTGCTTGCTTTCTGTGTATTTTTTGTAATATTTATGCTTTGCAAAATGGGAATACCAATAAGTACCACAATTTTATATACCTATCAACGGCAAAATATCTAGTCTATTGGTAGAGTTTAATGGTATTACTATGTCTGTCCCAGTACACTTTTTAGCAATTTTCCAACACATTCTTGGGATCACATTTACAATGTAGTAATAATTCTTTTGCAAATACATACCCGAGGTCATAATGTTGACCTGAAAAATTAACAGTATACTTTTGCTATTCATCCAGCAGCTAATACAATCTCTAATTATTTTACAATTTATTTAATGAATGTAGTTTCTATTGTACATGAAGATGATAACCTTTTCCCCACTGAACTTACACTTGGATTGTTCCCCCTTGTGAAAAAAAAGACTCACAGTTAAAAATTAGTTGATCCAGATTGGAAGTGTTTTCCTAGACCAAAGTACAGTGTCTTCCTCTATAAAACTCGAGTTTATTCTATGAACGATACCGTGATTTTTGGATTACGAGTTATCATGTGTCTTTGCATCATGTAACATCTGCTGAGTGCCTACAATATTCAAAGCATCGTGCTAGGAGTTTGGAGTAGAAAAATAATACGATAATCACCGTCCTTAAAGAGCTTCTATTCGATAGGGAGCAGCCACGGCAGCTTCTAAGCCTGATTGTGATGCATGTTATAGTACTAGAAGGATGAACAAATCCCACGAGAGAACAGAAAAATTAATTATTTAATTATTAATTATTCTGGGGGTGAGGCCAGGAAAACCACATATGACATGACCTTTGAGTATGACCTTGAAGGAAGAAAGAAAAATTCAGGCAATAGAGAAAACAATATGAGAAAGTATAGTGAGGTGAGGCAAAGTAATTAAATTAGCAAAAGAACTGTGTCTAGGATGTCTGCAATCTGTTAAGGAAAGAGGTAAGAAGTGAAGCGGGATGAATAAGATGGGACAATGATATAAAAATCCTTGCATGCCACCGTGGGATGTTCAAACGAATTATAAACACAATGGAAAACCACTGAAAGTTTTTAAAAATTTTTTTTGAAGTTTTTTCAATCTGAAGATTTACAAAAGCATATTTGTGTTTGAGAAAAATAATGCATGTGGTACTGTGAAGTATTAACTAAATTGCAGTGATTTCTATGAATATTCATCTAGTATCAGTCTAGTTTCCCTCATTCTGCAATAATGATATTTACCCATTTATTTAACAATCACATGCCAAGAATTCTATTTTGAGTTATCATGAACAAGTATAGATTACTACTATTGATTAACTAATAGTTAATTCCTTTCAGCTTTAAGAAACCCCAATATTCTTAACATCTCCTTTTGTACTCAGTCTAGAGATGTAACTTTCAGTAGTAGTCAAGCCTCTTTTACATCAAATTTGCTTCTTGTCACTTGCAATTATGCAATATGGAGCTGTATCTCATTACTCAAGTTATTTTAAAACTTTCAAAAAAAACCCCATAAATTACCAATATCAAGAATGAAAGTGAAAACATCACTAAATATATTACAGATTTAAGAAGATATAAGAAAAAATTATCAACAACTTCATGCAATAATTTCAGCAACTTCTATGAAATCAATATATTCCTTGGCAGGTACAAATGATCAAAACTAACAAAAGAATAGAAAATCTGAATCATCTTATATCTATTAAATTACTAAAATTCCGTAATTTAAACATATTCTCAAAAGAAGACTCCAAGTCCAGATGGCTTCACTGATGAATTCTACTGAATATTTAAAAAATAATAACAAAGTTAGCCAACTCATTAAGAAAATAAAGGAGGAGAGAATGCTTTCCAAGTCATTTTATGAGCACAGCATTATCAGCATACCAAAACTAGACAGAAACACTACAAAAAAGCTACAAACCAATATCCCTACAGATTCAAAAGTTCTCAACAAAATATTAAGAAGTTGAATCCAGTCATTTAAAAAAGGATATTGGCCCGGCTGGGCGTGGCTCAGCTGTTAAGCATCAACCTAGGATCCAGGCGATCGGGGTTCGATTCCCGGTCCGGGCACATGCCCGGGTTGTGGGCTAGGCAGCCGATCAGTGACTCTGTCATCATTGACGTCTCTCTCTCTCCCTCTCCTTTCCTCTCTCTGAAATCAATAAAGATATATTAAAAAAAAAAAAAAAAAAAAAGGATATTGGTTGCATCATGACACAGTGGGCTTTCTCCTAGAAATGTGAGCTTGGTTTAATATTCAAATTATTTTAAAAGTTTAAAAGGTGAGCCCTGGCTGGGCAGCTCAGTTGGTTAGAGGGTCATGCCAGTATGCCAAGGCTGTGGGTTCGATCCCCCATCAGAGCACATGCAAGAATTAACCAATGAATGCATAAATAAGAGGAACAACAAGCAGAGGTTTCTCTCTCATTCTCTCTCTCTCCAAAAGAATAAAAAGAGAAAAAAGTTTAAAAAGTGAGATTTAGAACTAAAATAAAGCTTCAATGAGCATACATGGGGTAAAGGACTGATAGAGGGATGCTACTTATCAAAACTGCTATCTTACTTTCCTTTAGCGTAAAGGAGTTGGACCCAGGCAGATGCATAGAGAGGGCTGGTACAGCCCAGGCCTAGGAGAGCCTGTGCATGACATGCCCCGGCCACAATGATTGGCTTATGTGTGGGTGGGATCAGAGCGAGATCTAAGGCTTCTGTTGGTTAGATGACAAAAGAAGTTTTCTCTTACTCTGGAATCTAAGTCATGCACATGTAATCTTTAGAATTTCTGCAGCCATTTTGTTATAAAAGTGAAGCTGGCCTGCTAAGGTCAGCGAGATAACCATAAAGAGAAACTATAGAGATGAAGCCCAGATCAAGCCATTCACAAAGCCCTTTATACATCTGAATTTTTTTATGGAAGTCAGTTCATTACAATCTTAGTTGGTTTGACTATTTTTTTATTAACTAAGTAATAAATAAACATAGAAGAAAAATCTAAAAATACTTAAGATAAGCCCACTCTATTTCCATTACTTTTGTATTTACTGTAGAAATTTGACCATAATATTTAACTTATAAAATCTAAAATTAATCAATATCTGTGTCATTCTCTGAACAATAGAAATATTCTGGAACACTAACTCTGATAATCCTTTACAATTTATAACCGTCTATTTTAAATATATCTTTATTGATTTCAGAGAGGAAAGGAGAGGGAGAGGGAGAGATAGAAACATCAATGATGAGAGAGTCATCATTGATCGGCTGCCTCCTGCATGCCCTCAACTGGGGATCGAGCCCGCAACCAGTGATCTCCTGGATCCTAGGTTGATGCTCAACCTCTGCGTTATGCCTGGCCGGGCACTTTCTATTTTAAATATATCTTTTAGCCCCTTAAATTATTTTTTTACAGTGTCTATTTAGATTAACCCATAGTTTTACATTTTGTTTTATCAGCTCTTCTTTAATCTCAGACCACTGATTTGGAATCACTTTCTTCCACTCGAAGCCCATATTTTAGAATTTCCTTAGGTTAGGGATTGTTGATTGCAAACTCTTGGTTCTTGTTTGCCTGAACTGTGTCCATTTGGCCCTTGTTTTGAAATATATTTTTATAGGCACGCAGTTCCAGGGTGAGAGTTATTTTATCTTGTTTCATCACATTAAAATTATTAACTTTCATTTGCCTTCCATGATAGTTCTGTTTAATTACCATTTCTTGGTAATCTGCTTTTGGGGATTTTGTTTTTTTCTTTTGATTTTTTCTTTTTTTCTTTTAAGAGTTTCCTTGCCATTGGTGCTCTACATTTACCTACAAGTAGCTGGGTATTGTTTTTTTTGTTGTTGTTTTGTTTTTTTTTTAATTCTGTTTGTGCATTTTGAATCTTTGGATACATGTTTTCATTAGTGCTGGAAAGCTCGCTACCATTAACTCTTCCAATTTTGCCACTGCCCCATTCTACCACTCATCTCTTTCTGGAATTCAAATTTGATATATGTGAAATCTTCTAACTCTGTCATTTATGTATCAATGTCTCTTCACATTTCCTGTCTCTTTACATCTTTGTATTACATTCTGCATATTTTTAGTACTATCTTCCAGTACACTAATTCTAACTTTATCAGTCCCTAATCTGCTTTTAAACAAACTATGAATTTTTTTCAAGTATTACACTTTTAATTTCTAAAATTTCTGTGATTCATTTTCAAATTATTTTAGTCACCTTTGTGTTTTATTTCTTTAAACATATTAAACATACCAATTGTGTTGATAATTAAATAGTTAAAACTTTTTTTGTGTGAGTTTATTGATTCTGCAGGTTGTTGCTCACTGTGACCATAATTCCTGTGTATTTTGTGGTTTTTGATGGTGACCAAGGATTTCTTGGGATTTATCTGTAGAACTATTTTGATGCCTGCATTCAAGGCACCTTCCTTCTGAGAGGATTTGTCTTTAGTTTTTCCAAACCCTAAAGAAGACTACTAACGTGGCATTGCTTTAAACTTAATATTCACCTTCAAGTGTTTCAGACCATGTGGGTGGTATGAATTTGGGGTTGGCCGTGGTTATGAATTTTAAGGAGAGAATTTTACCCTTTCAACCAGTATCAAAGTTTTTTTGCAGTCCACTGAGGAAATGGGGAGCAGTGTGGGTTTATTTCACTGTCACACTAAATTAGTGTACAGATTCACCATCAGTGTCTAGTATTCCACATCCTAGTGAAATATAAGAATCTCAGAATTAGACTCCCCAATTTGAGAGGACCTGTGAATTAATCTTTTGTCCCTTGTATTCCTCAAGACCCCAAAAATGAAGTTCAAGTTCAAAAGATTTAGAAATTGCCACTAAAAGACATTTTTGTGTGTGTTCAAGTTCATGCTTTCACTTACTTTTGGCATCGGCATATTCCATACTTTCTTGCCATATTACTGATGTGTTTAAACACAAGTTTCTTATTTTCTTAATCTCACACATTTAGGTTTTTTGCCTGTTTGTTTTATACTGGAAGTGTCATGTCAGTCTGAGTATCTCAGTCCATCATGCTACCAGATATGGAAGCCCTCTTTACATGCCTTCTCTCATGCTATTCTGTTAGCTGAAGACTCTCCACACTGTGCCAGTTACTAATTTATCGCCTCAGTTCCAAATTCACTTTTTATTGCCTGCTGTGCAAAAATGCAACTGGACCTTTTAAATAGTTTTTATTTGTCAGCTGACATTATGCTACACTTTGGCAGTGTGGGTGATGGAGAGACATTGCAAGATAAATGGATTTGCCTTCTGGTTCCTGGTGCATTTCTTCAGTAGGCTTCTGCAGCCTGGGCAGTTTCTCCAGCGCCAGGCTCCTGTAGCACTCACAACTTCCGCAGCGCCTGGCTCCCATAGCGCACACAGCTTCCCAGCACCCACCTCCTGCAGTGTGGGCGGCTTCCCCAGCAGCAGGCTCCTGCACTCAGGCAGCTTCTCCCGTGCAAGGCGGTCAGCAGCAAGGAGCGGCCTGCAGCTTTCCTAAGCACTGCTTGGGCTGTTTCCTAGCAGAGCGCCTTTAATGAGATAGATACCTCCTTGTGAACAGCTTTCTCCTTGCTTCCCTTCCCTGAGGGCATATTTTCAGGATTCCCATCACAGCAACTTCTCTGCCATTCAGTGAATCATGGGTGTAACATTTTCTGGACCTCAGACCTGGGTGGAGGGGAGTTCTTCCTTGGGTATTCCATTTCAGGGCTAGGGTTTGGCTGCGGCTGATCCTTACATCTGCTTTTTCTGTATTCTTTAAAGTTTTCTTTACTTCTTTCTAGACCCTCCTTAATCAGATACCCAGATTCTTTATATTAAACTTTCCCTGTTCAATTTACTGAATGGTTTTTGTCTCTGATTCAACCCGCACAATGAACGTACTTTCATTTGGTAAGCTTCTCCCTCCTTATCAAGACTCAGCTAGAGCCATCATCGCCTTTCTGGTGATGTATTAGAATGAATCATATGAAAATGCCATTTTTGTAGGTCAAAAATAGTTGAATATTGGCAATTTCAAGTGGTTCAAAGTAATATTTTTCCCCCTCTGTAGTTCCTACTGCATGCCTCTGTCAACACTTATCCTACTAATTGAAAATATCAATTTTTAAAATATAATATCACCTACTATAAGAATGCACTCTCTTGGGAATTATTTTTAATCTTTTCTTCCTAATGCCTTAATGCCTAATCCAATTCACAGTAATTACTATATGTTAAAAAAAATGCTTGTAGAACTAACTGAACACTGGCAAATCATTTAGTCTCTCTAATCTTCAATTTCTTTCTCTTCTAACTGGGATCATTAACGTCTGCTCTATTTAATTCAAAAGTTCTTAAAATGTACTAAGTGAATAGTTGTTCTTACTTCCTTAGTACAATGGAAGGCAGATCATGCTACTAAATGTGTTATTTCATGTGGGAAAATAATTGAAGAATTACTTTTTTAATAATAAGATTTTATTTTCAAAATATTATAATTCATTGTAGAGTAGTTAAGAACACAAAAAATATAAAGAAAATAAAAATTATTCAAAACTCTATTAACCAGAGGTAAAACTGTTGGTATTTTCATGTACTTTTTCAATGAACATTTTAAAACTGAAATTAAGAAAACAATCTTATATATAAACTTTAAAAAACAACAACACGTATATTTTTATTGATTTCAGAAAGAGGAAGAGAGAGGGAGAGAGAGATAGAAACATCAGTGATGAGAAAGAGTCATTGATCAGGGATCGAGCCTGCAACCCATGTGCCCTTTCTGGGCCTCCTGATCATAGGCTGACACTCAACCACTTCTATATTCTGCTTTTTCCGTTAAGTGTAATGTTGTGCACATTTTCCTATGTCATTAAATACTCTTTTAAAAACATGTTTTCATTGGCTGAGTGATATTCTATCATATAAATAAACCACCAATAATTTATCAAGTTATTGAAACATTTATGATGTTTTAATTTCTTGCAATTAAAACAGTATTAAGATAAACATTCTTACAAATATTATGCACACCTCTCGTTGTTCCTTAAATTAATGGGAGAATATAGTAGATCAAAGCCCACAAATATTTCTGTGGTTGTTTGAAATTATTGCCAAATTTCTTTTCAATTTGCACTCCAACATGAGAATAGCATTTCAATGCATACTCAGCAACAAAATGGTTTGAAAACAATACCAATTTAGTTGTTGAAAATACTGTTTACTTACATTTGTGTTTCTTTTATTTTTAGTAATTATTGTAGGTTTTCATGTTTAGTCCTTTTGAAATTAAGTATCTATTTGTATGCATCCTGTCTTTAAAAAAATTGAAAGCAACATATTTTCACTGTTAATTTTTAAAAAGTATTTATATATTATGACTATTAAGCAATTTTTCATATATCTTGATTTTTTTATTTTAGTTACGATAGGTGTGCAAAATTAAAATTTTTTTATAGTCAAGTATCTTGACTGTGTATTGAATATGTAATCAATCCTTTCCCTAGTATTTCTTGCATTGATTTTATGTTTAGAGGGTTCTTCCCCAGGCTAATATCAGAGAATCACCTCTATTCTACACTCTTTTATCCAGTCCTAGCTATTTTATTATTTCCATTTCATTTTATCACACGAGGTAGAGTAGACAGTTTTTCTTCTAAAAATATAATAATATATTCATTATTTGATAATCTGAAAGTTAACCTTAATATATTTGCAAAATCTGTAGATGATGCTAAGCATTTTTGAAGGGTAGGGATTTAAAGGAACTGAGCTACATGTTTTTTAAAAAGTTAATAATAAATATGGTTTTACTTTACTTATTTTATGATTGTCTGATAAAGTATATAGTGTCCATAATGGGCTAGCCTTTCCTGGTTTTTTATTATTTATAATTTTCATTAACAAGATCATTCTTCTCAGCATGTAAGTGAATCTTGTTTTCTAAAGTGAGTTTTCTGAGCTTATAGATAGTAGGCATGTTGAAAATCAATTAGTTGTCTTCTGAATTTGAAATACTGTCTTTGCTGAAGGGGTGTACGTGTGTGTGTATGTTTTATGTTTGTGAAATATCAGGCAGCAATTCCAGTGGAGCTAAAGGGAATAAGTGGTAACTTTACAAAATGTTCTTCCTAGGCCATTACTCTGGCCTCCAATACATTCTGCCTCTTGCTTGCCACAATGGGTAACCCTCTTGCATTTTTGTCTTCTCAACAGCATCCAACATCCAGAGTCCTCGGGTTGGTTTGTATGAGGACTAAGGAGGTTTCTGGGACATTCTACTTAGGTATGCCACATGGGTCATGGAATGTATTAGAATTCCCCAGGAGATATTGGATTCTGCCTCTCCCCCCAATTGGAGTTTGCTATAAATTTTCCACCAGCAACCTAAAATAATTTTCCTCAAGGTTGCTTGGAAAGGAACCAATTGAAGGTCTTATTGGAAACAAAAACTGCCACTCTGGCTAATTCACTCAGAAAAAAATTACTTAAAAAATATTCAATAGCTCATGGTATCTCCAAGAAGCCTGGTCAACCAGGATCAGAGGCTATCAGTGCCCCAAAACATGCTACAGAACTGGTCTTGCAAGTGGCTGCCACTGTAACTGCCAAACCCCATTACCAGGATGGATTCTGAGTGATCTGTTTCTTCACATCCTGACTTTGACTCAGGGTCCAGAGTGGGAGAATCTGATTGGTGGACTTGATGACATAGCTGCAAGGGAGGCTTAGAAAGTGAGTTGCTGGTATTTTCAGTGCCTAAGATAAGGGTTGCCCATTTTATGAAGGAGTGGTTCAGATGCTGGAAAGACATAGGAATGTCAAATGTTCATTTCCTAGACTGATGCAGATAATATCCAGTGTTTTTACAAGAATCTGGACATGGTGTCACCGGAAGTTCTCAAAAGAATCGACAGCATCTCCATATATCATCTTGAGCTTCTCATTTAACAAATATTTATTAATAGATCTCTACCATATGCAAAGCATTATACAATGTATAAGAAATTCTTGCTATCCTAGGGAGAAGATAATCTACTTGTGAAACCAAAACTTCCATCAAGATTTTAAAAGGTTGACTTAATCAAAGGGCAATGCAAAATAATGTATAACTGTTGTCTTAGTTTGGGTTTTTCTCAAAGCAGAACCTAAGGCAAGGACTTGGTTCAGGCAGTATCTTTTGGACTTGGTCCCAGGAAGCAGGAGTGAGCAAGTAGGGAAAATGCATGAGAAAAAGAGGAAAAGCCAACATAATAGTGTCATTTAGAGGTCATTGTTGTAGACAATGGGGACTCATTTCTGCCAGGATATCTAAGCATACAGAATAGAAATGTCCACCTAAAAACAGCAGGCCAAAGTATTTACCCACTGGTTCCCACAGCCCATAGATGAAGGGTTTTCCCTAGGGATAATTACTCTCCCACACTTGCAGCTGGGCTCATCCACAGCACAAGTTCCCCTTATATCAGAAAAAGCCCTGTGAGCAAGTGCATTTGAGGTGGGTGAGGTGGGATACCCACCAAGTGAGGTGAGTTTGAGCTTGCATGGGTCCTCCTACTAGAGCGGCAGATGAAATCAAAGGTGGGTCAAAGGGCTGTGACAAGGGGACTAGGGGTGCCTGTTACAACTGTCAACCTACGGAAATACTTAATAGGGGTGATGCATTCAAATAAGCCCAAGGTCACTGCAGGCTGGAGTGTTGGAGAGGCTTTCTTGAGGAGGCTGGACTCCAGCTGAGCCTGGAAAGAACTGACATAATTTCTCATGCCAGAAATTTTGCAACACATCAGGATCTGGAGTTTTCTGAAGTCTGGCTCTACTGAAGACAGCAGTTATATATTTCAGTGTATTAGTCCTACATGGTTCAGCCTATATTCTATTAATTTTCTTGTAATACTATTAAATTGATTTGACTTTGAGTGGTGGGCACCCAGTGCAATATACAGATCTTGTAACATAGAAATCTACATTTGAAACTTACATGATCCTATTAACCAATGTCACTCTAATAAATTTAATTTAAAAAAAACACACATTACATTGAAGGTTATGACATTTAGGCATCTTTCAAGTGCTTGCTAAGGCTTTGACAACAAAAAATATTCCCTCAATTCAAGTGATTATAGAGTACTAGAAATTCCGATAACGGTTAATTGTGGTTAGTTTTTAAAGTTCTTATGTACAAAAAACATAGCCTATGATAACTTAATGGTGATTCTGATAAAATAAGCTATTACTATTGAGTAAAATAGATGACATAGTTTTCCCTCTGAATTTTCATAGTCTTGCTAATAAGGCATCTATAAAATAAAAATAAAGACATTTCTTTATATTTAGGAGCCAGCAATTATATCAACATATATACACACACACACACACACACATATATATATATATATATCTTTAAAAGTGTTTATAATCTTATTGTAAAATGTGGGTCTATCAAGAGTTATAATTTTTCATTCAGCTCATCTTACTTATTGCTGTCAATAAAATCTACCCATTATATTGAAAGAAGTAAAACTTCACCTCTCTAAAAATTTGTATGATATAGACTTTACCAAAACCCATCTTGCATACTCCCCAATTATTTCAAAGTCAAATGCTTTCAGACTTACAAATGACTGATTCATAGGTGCCCCTGGCATGAGGCTATTTGGTTGGTGCGCCTTCTCTCACTCACACTGCAATGAGCTGCCTCACTCATCCTTTCTCCTGTGAACAGTCTCTCTGTCCACAACCTTACTCTGGCCACAGCTGAGGAGACTGTAGAAAGGCGTAGAAATGTACATAAGAATCCCATGTTCCCAAGCCCCACTCACCCCCTTTTTTCTCAAGTCAGCAATGGCCCCTTGTAAGTCCTTGTGTTCTTCCACCCCCACCTCCCTCACTCCTTTATCACCTCAAGTGATAGCTATTCCGACCGTTTGCACTTAGAGGTCCTTTTAAAATGCCCTTCTGCTTTCCTTGGTTTCCCCAACTTTTGACTGTTTCCTCAATAAAATCCTTACCTTTTGATTGATGAAATGAGGTAATGTTCTTAAATGTAATTGGTAAACTATAAAGCAGTATACAAAAGCAGTATACGGTCATCACGTATGATCTCCCCAAATAATCCAAGTCAGGCCTGACGAGAGTGCCCATAAGTATTTCAAAAAAGGAGAAAAGTCTAAAGTTTCATATATGAAGTTTCCTTTCTCATTGCAAAAGTACTAAACAAGGGATTTAATATTCCATAAAAATGGAAAATAACATATGTACCCTAACTTTGACCATTTAAAATTAGCCAGATTCTACTATATTCTTCTTGTCTTTTTACCCATGCAAGTGCAGTGATATTATATTTATAATTTTTTAGCCCTCCCTTTTCAGTTAACATTATAGTAGAAAAACTTTTAATGTTATTATATACCCCATAACATCCTATCAAGTGAAATATTTTATTGACATTTTACACAGCAAAAATGCCAGCACCATTAACCTCTTAAACCTTTTAGAGAGTTCCCTATAAAACATCCATATTTTTTTCCAGCTATCCCCTCTAATTAAACTTGCCTTTACTCAAACTCACTTAAATACATGCACATTAAATAGGTTAATTGTATGATATATAAATTACATCTCAATAAAGCTGCTATTAAAAAATTATAATAAAACTATAAATCCATTTCCCACTAAATGTGATTATATTTTAAACTATTTGTTAGTGGGGCAGGATGATTTATTTAAACATTAATTTGTGTTTTGGCCTGTGTATTTTCTTCTCTGCTCTCAATCCCGGATGTTAGCTTAAGATTTTGTATTTCCTTTCTTCACAGGTGTTTGTGTGGTCAAGTAGAAGCTACATGAGGCAAATTCCCTTTCCAACTTGGACGAAAATCAGAACTCACTGAAGAGTTCGTGCTCACTGAAGGTGTTCCACAGAGGGAAGGGAGAAAGGGAAGGCCCTTTGAAAATAGCAACAGGGGAAAGGAGGGCTGTTCTCCAGCCTGGGGGGAGGTCAGAGGGACTCTGGGGAGGCAGCACTGGATTGGGGTATCTGGCAGAGCTGGGTCCCAGGCCCAGACATAACCAGACTCACTCAAACTTGCTGTGCCCCAGCAGTGTCACTGAAGCATCAGAACACCTGAGACAAAAAGGTCCTGTTAGGCTGGCACAGGCCCCAGTGGAAACAAGGGTTGATCCCAGGGCTTCCCAGGAGCTTTGGCTTTTAATAGAATCCAGCAATTTTGCATGAACCCTCACAGGGATAGGGAGACCCAGTAATCAAAGATTGAACCTATTGCCAGTCTGGAGGCAAAAGATGCGGATTCCATTTTAAACTGGTTTACAGAACAAAAGAAATGCAACCATTTCCATAAGAACATTCATATTTGCTGTACTAACACCACAACCACCTAGACTGCAATTATTTTCTAAACATCACCTCACATAGATGTCACTAATCAATTTTTTAAAGGAAGGCTTTTTTTCTTCCCTCATGCTGGAGCGGTACTGCTCCATTTTAAGCCTGGAAAGGATCTTGTGGACCTAGTCCATCCCGGTCATTTTATAGATTAAAAAGTTGAACCCGCAGAAGGTTAGGTGAATCCCTGAGTCGCGGAGTTGAACCTGAGCTAGAATCAGGCACCCTCACTCCTCACCAGTCCGCCGCCTTCTCCACGCGGGGTTGCAGTGGCCCCATTACATCGCTAATAGATTGGTACTTACCAAGCCTACCGGGCAACCTTGTAGTTGCTCCCTCTGTGGGTACAGATGCGGAGCTGGTAACAGTCACACGTTTACTTGCCACAGAGCCTGGCTTTTGTCTGATTCACCTGAGAACGGTGGGCTTTCGAGTCTGTATGATTCATAAGAAGGACACCACTGTGACCCAAGTTGCACATTTACAGTAGCCCTTCTCCCAAGGACATCAGGGAGCAGTTGTCATCATTACGATCTGCTGTATAAGAAAAGGACACTTTATACTGTATAAGAAAAGCACATTTGTTTCTTTTAAGGTTCCTACAGTCTTTTCGGAGAGACACACTTTGACCTACATTTTTGGCACTTCTATAATATAACGGTGAGGTGATTCAGAAGTGAAGCACCAGAAGAAATGACAACCTGAAATGCAAAGGGACAGAAATACTGTGAAACAAAAGAAATGTTGCATTGCACAAGGCCTAGTTCTACCTAACGGAATGTGATCATGCAAAAGATTAAAACGAAGTAGATGCTTTCGCTTGCTGCGCGCTGGTTAGGAAAATCAGTGCGGAGAGATGCAAGTGTGCACGGTTTATTGTGACACTCGCAGAACTATTCTTGTCTTCACTGTCATCCTTTGCATGCTGGTCAAACATTTGTTATGCATTTTATCTCCATTTAAGCATTTTTCCTACTCACTAACTTAGAAGCAATTTAAGCAATTTTAAATTCCCATCCTGGGAAAACAAAACTGCCATCAGGAGAAAACACATTTACTTTGCTTTATTCCTATCAATCCATTTTAATTCAAAAATATATTTTTCTGGTTACTTCTTTGTTCAATAATTCCACCTACACAGTATGGTTTTCATTGAAGGAATCAAATGTAGTTTTTATCTGGTAACCTTACTAAATTTTGAATCTAAGTTTTGGGCTTTATTTATGAGAGTAGTTTTTCTCATTATAAAAATGTAAACATGTTAACAGTTCTCTATGGCAGATTATTTTATGTAGAACTAAACTTTGCACAATGTATCATTTTACCAGGTCACCAGTGCTGAAGTTAAAGTTCAGAAATAGGGATATCAGAGGCGAGTGGCCAACCAGCAGCCCTGGCAAGACCTCATAGGGTCAATGACCTCTGAGGAGTTTCCCCATATCAGTAGTGGGTCTGAAGAGTTGTGGAACTAGAAACTTGATTTTGTCAATGTATCCAGACTCGATCAATTCAAGCAAGTATTTCCTATTTAATAAATTCTCAAAGAGACTGCTCTATAAACCCAGATGCAGATTTCTTCCTTTATAGTGGTGGAAAGAATGGGTTATGAGGTCAGCAGAAGTGGGGTCTGATCTAGGTTCACCACCGCTAATTAGAAGGTACTTGTTTAGTAGAGAATCAGAGCAAAGTGAATTAAGTGGAATATTATAAAATCTTGGGCCTTCCAGCCATGAGGACCTGGTAGATTCAGCTCTACTCCAGGGATATACCTCTCTGGCAGACAGGGTACATTGTTTCTATTCCAGCACCTACAACAGTGCCTGGAAAATGGCATTTAATAAGTAGTTAATGAATAAATAGGTGGAGAACCCCAACCCATGTGTAGTGCAGGAGATAATGTTAACTCCTTTATCTTTGGTTCACCTATTTTTAGACTCAATAAAAGTACTGCTCCCTCCATTTCCCCCTAATCCCAAAACTACAAGAACATAGAATTTCTTCAGTAATATAATCAAGTGGTACACGGATTTCTCTGTTACATCAATTATGTTTAGACATTGTCTAATTAAACTCAAATCGCTTTTCATTCACTGCAATCATATTTCCAAGTTCTGTGAGTTCTGCCTTATAATCTAATATATACTTATGGTATAGACTGGCAGATGTTCCTGAAACTCATGTCTTCTTTTACCTGGACACAGTTAAATTACATTTCTTTGGACCAGCTCGCTTAGGTGTGGCCATATGATTGAGTTCTAACTACTGGAATGTGTGCACGAGTGACGTACATTTCTTCCAAGCGTGGCACATAAAGTCTTCCTATTTGCAATTCAGATCCCTACCTTCCTTTGTCCAGACAAACATAGAAAATACAGTGGCCCTAGGAGATGGTGGAATCAAAAAAAGGAAAAATCCTGAATAACCTCATGAAACAGAGTCTGCCCCCCTTCTCACCATCACATGCAGACATGTCAACCTTCATTAGATTATGACGTGAATGAGAAATATATTTTTATTGTATTAAGTAACTGAGATTTGGGGTTTGTTTTTATAGCAGCTAGCCTGTCCTGACAAATTTAGCACTGGACTTATGTCGTTTTACCGACTTTTAATTTAAATAAGTCGGTAAAATGACGTAAGTGCAGTATATATGTATTTAAATTAAATACACATATGTATATTGCTTGAGAACTTGGACTGTTTCATTTTTGTCCTGTATTCCACATTTACATGGTTGCCCAAAGCCTCTTTCTTCTACCCATTTAGTGACCCACATCACAACAAATCAATCAATAAATAATCCGTTTTGCCCCTAAATATCCATTACTCTTCATCCCCACTCCCTGTACCTTGTTTATTAGACCCTTGATTTTCCTGCCTGGAGCACTGAAATAGCCTCTTGTATTTCCTCCTTGCCCTCAGTCTTTCATTCCTTCAATTCGCCTGCCAATCCTTACCAGAGTGGTCTTTCTGTCATTCTTTTGTGCAGAATTCAGTAACTCTCCATTACCTCCTGGTTAATATCTAAAGAAGCTGGCTTTCTTTTAGAGCCTCTTTGCTTGCTTCTCTCCCATCATTCACCCTAAATTATTACAGCTTAATTATCTCCAAGTGTGAGTCTGAAATACTTGGGTTCCCTGGCATTACTGAAAAGAGTTCTGGATTCCATGAGTGGTCCAGGCATTATTTGTTGACTGAACAAATGATATAGCTTAAATATCTATCTATCTATCATCTATCTATCATCTATCTATCATCTATCTATCTATCTATCTATCTATCTATCTATCTATCTATCTATCATCTATCATCTATCATCTATCTATCATCTATCTGTCATCTATCTATCATCCTCATCTATCCATCTATCTACCTATATCTTACTACTAAATGAGTTAACATATAAATGCGTGCAATAAAAACAAGCTATTGTCATGACCATCATTTCCCAAATGTATTTTTTGCTCTTGTGACTAATAAAATTAATTTTTCTTTGAATGTAACTATTTGTAATACATTTCTCAATGGTAGCATGTTAAAATATAATTACTGCCAGGTGCATCCCGGAGTCGATACTTTGATGTTAAAAAGGGATCAACACTTGACTATTTGGGAGCACAGCTCCAGCCATTCCAAACTATTCACAGTTCTTTGAATGGACACGGACACTGATTCTGCACATGTGGCGGTTTCTGTGGTTTGGCTTGCTCAACCTCCTTTCCACTTTTCTTCCAGGGCACCTTCCTGTGCTGCAGAGAATAGAAAGCTAAAGGCCTTTCTCAACGTCTTTTGCAGTCAGTGTTCTGAATGCACAAAATATATGTACTCCTCTGACATTCAGAAATTTAAAATCAGGCTGAGGCCATCTTCCTGTTCTCCTGGCTCTTTTTCTACTGGCAAGCAACTCGTAGAGGTCCTTTCTCTAGCAGAGTTCCTGTGTCTAGTGATAGCTGCATTCAGGGCTGCCTTTCTGACCTCCCAACAGTGGATGCCAACGTGTTCTTGGACTGCATAATGCCAGTGGTTGCCTCAGTGGTACAGTAGTCTAGTCTTTTGGAAATCATTCTTGGTGGGCCGGCCTACAAACCATTCTTCCAGCCCTTGCATGATTTTGTCTTAATTACCTATGAATTTCTATGTAAATCCTTTTCATCTTAAAATGACTCATTGGTTTTGTTTCCTGCACTGAACCTTGACTAATACAGGCCTTGGAAAACATTGCTGTTTAACAAAGAATGCATGTCCCTTCCCCACCCCTTTCCTCTCCTTGTTGTCAGTTCAAGCCTCTGCATTTCTAGGAAGCATTCACCAACTCCTGCTGCTGAGTGCAGTAACTTTCCTTTCTGCTCCAGCCATAACCCAAGGATGGCACTTTTCCCTATTGTACAATAATGGCTTATATTTGTCTATGATTTGTCTATCAAAGTTAACTGATAAAGCCACTTTTTGTTAGTCATTTGTTCCCAGATAGGTGCACCATAAAGTGTTGTGGAGCGAATGAATGAACAAATCAATATTTCCATAAACAATAATTAATAACAAGTCACTGATCCATAAAGGACTAACGCATTATCACAGAAGAAGATGTGCAGTTTTTCTTGCAAAATGGTGACCCATGCAAGTTCATGTAAAATAAGGCAGGTCTGAAATTCCATGAGTCTCCGTATGTTCTCCTTAGACTCCTAACAAAGACACCCACATGGTCTAGACCAGGGATTGGCAACTTTTTTTCTGTAAAGAGACGGACTGTAAATACTTTAGGCTTTGTAAGCCAAATAATCTCTGTCACAACCACTCAAATCTGCCATTTTTGAGAGAAAGCAACCAAATATATAAGCAGATAATAAATAATGGGAGTGATAGTGTTCCAATAAACCTTTATCTATGAATACTGAGATGTGAAATTCACATAATTTTCCCATATCACAAAATAGTATTCTTTTGATTTTTTCCAACCATTAAAAAATGAAAAAGCCACATATAAAAAGGTGGGAGAGACAGTGGGGAAGGGAAAGCAGATTTGGCCTGCAAGCAATAACTTCTTAATACCTGGCTTAGAAGATTAAGGAAAGGTTTGGGTTTATAGTATGATGTGACTTTGATTTTTTTTTTTTAGTGAATCTTTATGTGCATTTCAATTTCTTCCCATGTAAAATGAAGGTTATAGTATGTTACTTATGTGATAACATATTACTAATAGAATTAACTCTGATATATATAAAAAAAAAATAGAGACCTTGAGGACAGGCCTTTATCACTTATAGGTCTCTTTATATACATAAGTACTGGGTATTTTAAGTGTTAAGTGATAGATAACATCTAGTGGTAAGGCCTTGAAGTTCTAGGTATACTGCTGAGCAGAACATGCTAAGAATCTGATCTCGCTCTTCATTTATAGCATGGAAGGTAAAGAGGCACAAAAATATGTGACGATTACCACCTTACTTTTGTTCCCATCCAAAAAAATGGACAAAACACTGTAATTGAAATTTTCAATACAGTAGATATCAAGAAATTGTAGGCCCACACATTATATCTGCTTTAGTCTCTAGAAGAAAAAAAGTCGTAGAGATTTCAAAGACTGGCAGAATTAGAGGGGTGGGAGAGATACTTCCCCACACCCTCAGTTCGCAGGTGAGAAAGGCTTGGATACAGAGCTGTGAAATGATAGCGGTAGAGCTGTAGCAGACACTGGTCTCTGAATCCCAATGCAGTGTTCTTCCCGCCTCATCAGGCTTTAAAAAAAATGATGCTGTTTTATATAAAAATTTTCTGAGATTAAATCCAGCATGGATTTATAGTTATTTATATGTTTTTCTGCATTGCAAAGGATTTCTGTTATATGAAACACAGAGATATAGCATAAGAAGCTCTAATACCTCATCTTTTATTGATAGCATTATCTATCGCTGAAGGTTCTGAGACATGAAACCCAGGGAGCGAGGGATAAAGATCCTATGACCTTAGAGACTAGAGGTGAGTGAAGTCAAAAAGAGAAAACAAAAAAACCCAGTTCTTGCCACCTAATGGGCAAGCATTTCTACGCTTCTTTCTGCTGCTTTTCTGCTTCATTTGAGAAATTAAAGAGTGACTTCCCACTCCTTTCAGGCATTCCAGCCACTTGCTCTGCCTAAAATTGCCCAAGTATAGTGAACTCCGCACAACTTCATGAAAAAAGGCAGTACCCACCCCCTCTATGTTTAAACAACCCAAAGAGGTCTATCCTGATCAGCTAATTTAAAATTGGACCCCCTCTACCTTTACCGTACAGTTTCCATCCCCCACCCCCTTCTTCCATAACCTTTCTCCCACTTTGCAGACTGTGTAATTAATTTGCTCTGTTATTGTCCATTACTTTCCCCCCCTACACTCCCCTAAAATGTAAGCTCAATGACTGCAAGGATTTTAGTCTGTTTTGTTCTCTGACTTAAGTACCTAGAATATGGCTTTGTACATAGTAGGCACTCAGGAAATATTTGTTGAATTAATAAATGAAATTGAGAGAATGAAGAATAGGGAATTAGGCACATCTTGACAGATTACATGATTTGATTTGAAAGAAACCTGGACAGGGTGCAAAGGAAAGGTGGGGGTAATAGGATCATAAGAAAAAGCAAAAGGATATTTATTGAGTGTTACCACACACCAGGGACAACACAAAGACCTTTAAATCCATTACCATATTTTTCTCACCGCAGCTACTATTACGCTCATCTTACAGTTGATAAAACTGAGGCTAGATAACTTGTTCAGGTTCATACAACTGCGAGGGGTGGAGCCAGGACTCAGAAACCCGCATCAGTCGGAGTCCCTGGGCGTAGCCGCTGCTGTGTAACCCTGTGCAATGCCACCTCTATGAGCCCGCGCGCCGGTGCAGCCCTCTCAGCATAGGGGCCTGATTTTATTCAAGTGGCTACATGGACGGGTTTCTTTTGTAGGACGCTAGCAGGTTCATGTTGAAGAGATTGTGCTTTCCTGAGTTGTTATCTCCAAAGTTAGCACATAAAGAATGTCTTTTTCCTTTAAAGCTAGGAGGATCCCCTAAAAACATTTTTAAATCAAAAGCCTATTAGCATTGTTTCATCCACCAATCACTCTGCCAAACCATAGAATTTCAAAGATCAAAATCTGTCATGTTGCCTGTGCGGGAGAAAATGGCTCGGCAAGCTAAGTGCTCCCAGATTCAACATACTGGGGGCAGCAAGTGTCAGGTGCCTCCGTGGCTCACCTGTCTCTTTGGCTGTCACCACTTAGGTCAGGCAATATAAAGGTCGAGATTTCTTCCCTGACTTCAGAGGCATCTTTTCCCCACACCGCAACTTGTGTTGACACTTTTACACATATATACCTTTTCTATTTACAAACGAGCATGGAAGTAAAAGTTTACTGCTTTCACGGCTAACACATTTTTAGAAAGAGAGTCAGATAGCAATCGCAGCTATCTGGCTGATTGACCAAAATGGATGTGGAGTAGTGATCAGGACAGAAGGGTCAGGGATATATAGGCGGGGGTTGTCATGGAGATATATACCAGGGATATATGAGACTTTATGGACAGAGGGACTGGAGTGAGAAAGGCTGCTTTAACAAGTTCAACCCTGGAGAGGTTTGCATAAACCGGAGGTTCTCTATGGATCCCAACATACATCTGTTCGTTTCTGCTCCACTACCAGCCCTACTCTCAGGAACAAGGAAAATGTAACAGTTTAGCTGTTACCACAACAAGCAGAAAAAGACAATTGTTTCTGAAGACTAGAAGGGAAAGTAAATGATTATTAATCAAGTGAGTTGGAATGGTTGTTAAGGCATAAAGAACAAAAGGTTTTATGTCCTGTGAGGCTGTAGGGTGTGTCCCATAAATGTTTTACACAAGTTACCATTTAAATAATAATTCCAACCTGACTGAGCTATGGGAATATAGCTTGTATGGAGAACACCATTATTTGTGTGGTTTAGTCATTCTTAAGCTTAGGTGTTGATAAAAATCAGCTGGGTTGAGATATTTATTTAAAATTCCAAGACTTCTTCACACATCAAGGCCAGGAATCTGAATTTTTAACAGGTCACCTGGGTGATTCTGATGAATCACATTTTGAAAAATGCTATCATAAGACTGCAGAGTGCTAAAGATATAATGGTGACTTGGAGCTAAAAATGAGTTCTTGTTCTACTACAGTCACATATTCAGAAAACTAAACCAATCAAGTCAGAATTGAATAAACACTCTGAAATTCTCCAGTGGTACCAAATAATTGTGAACACCACTATCTTTTGTAAAGAAGAGAGAAGAACACATTTAGTTCATTCCATCCATTGTAATTACTGTTCCACCATATTACATTTTAGCAACCTTCAAAGAATAGGCCACCCAAATTTCTCAAACAGCTTAATTATCTTCAGAAGATAAAATTTCTATTTATCTTCTAGGGCTCCATGTCACTGGACACAAAACATTACTCTATATGACAAGCCACACTTAAAATGAGAGCTACTACTCACTGAGCGTCAGGGACTGTTTTTATATGCAGCATCTAGTTCAATTTTCACAACAAGCCTTAGAGGTAGGGACCATTATAATCCCCATTTTACAGTTTATAAAACTGAGGCCTAAGGCTTGGCAGGTTAAAGAAGCCTGTCCAAGGTCATACAACTAGTAAATAGCAGGGTCCGTATCTGAATTCAGATCTTTCTGACTCCAGAGCACCGGTTCTTAAGCTCTAAGCAATTAAACCTCCACAGGGAGCCTTAGTTCACACACACACTATGAACATGCATGGATAAAGCAAATATCAATACAAATTGCATAGCTTACTGAGGATATGCAATCCTAGTAGAGTAACAGGTCTATTCCATAAAAAATGACATAAAATCAAAATGTAATTATGCCTTTCCAAAATATAAAAACTAAAATCTACATCAATATCCAGTGTTTGTCATTCTTACTAGACATGCTTTATCTATGGAAATAGTCATTCTTGTTGCCAGCACGTAAACTTCTGTTTGTTCAGTGTAGCTGCCACCTGAAACCTCCAGTGTATAGTATTTCCTGACATGTCTCTTTAAAACCACTAATACTTTTTTTTTGCTGAATACTCCTAATACATTTAGCCTCCTTCTGAAATTTCTGAAGCAAACAAAACAATCTCTCCCAACCACTCGCTACTATATACAAGCCCCTGAGTTTAAAAAGAATAATATTGACCATAAAAATCATAAAAAAGGACAAGTCCCAAAGTGGCATTTTCTTTTACTTAGAATATAAAGCCAACCTAAGAATCAAAAGATCCCATAATGCAGCCTTTTCCCTTAGCCAACCAAGGAAAATCTCTTGAGTCTTTAAAACAGCTAACCCTTGAGCACCCTCAGATCCTGCATTTGCTCCCCCACTGTTAGATTCCTCCAGCACTGCAGGCTGGCTTGCTCTGCCTCCATCCCTGATGCCGAGGAACATTCTGTACTATGTGGTATACGACATCCATCTCTGCTGCTGGGCCATAAGCTCCATTAGCACAGGGCCCACATCTGCTTGGTGTCTCTTGCAATAGCCACAGTGCCTGGCACAGAGAAGGCACTTAATAAATGTTGTTGAATGAATTAATGAGTGTGTGACCTGTGAAACTTACTGCCTGGCTCCTAGAGCTTGGTTCTTTCTTCCAATTGCGCCAGGATAATACCTTGCTGGATGCCTCTTTATTCTTTACTCTACTTGGGATTGAAAAGCCCCTGGTTTCTCAGATGACCACCAAATGAGGAAGGGGAGACTGGAGGGAGTGGTGGGGAATGAAAAAGGGTGGGCTCTCTGATCCCTGCTTTCCCCCTCTGAACAGAACAAGTATGATGGATGGAAGGAACTCAGGACTTCACTCAGCAATTAAAGTTTCATAGGAAGGACACACATTGTCTAAGTCAGGACAGCCGGAGGAGGCCTCGTCCTTGCTGCAGCCACTGACTTGGTTATGTCTAGAGTAGCTGGGGACCTAGAGGGCAGAGAGCCCCTTATCCCTCTGTCTGAGGTTGGGGACGTACGTAGGTGTTGCTGAAGAGGCTCTTTTATTTTTCTAATTGAGAATTATCTAGTTAGGAAGAGGTTTATTTTATATTTATTTCCTTTCCTTCTCCAACCCCTACTCAGGTCACATCTAAATGCAAAGACAGAGCCAAAGGAAAATCTCTTTGATTTTCCTAAAGTCATCCAAGCATAATTTCTCTTAAAACATGTCTCCCTTCCTTCTCTTCCTCTTTTTTCCTCCCTCCCTCCCTTCTTTCCTTCCTTCCTTCCCTCCTCCCTCCCTCCCCCCCTCCCTCCCCCCCCTCCCTCCCTCCCTCCCTCCCTCCCTTCCTTCCTTCCTTCCTTCCTTCTTTCCTTCCTCCCTTCCTTCCCTCCCCGATGCGTGTGACAAGCAATGTTATGCATTTCATTGTCCCTTCTCTTGAACAGAGCTCGCCAGAGGTCAGCACTTCAACAAACTTGTACCGGTCAATCTGGTATTTGGAAAGAGAACTTTGTGCTTCAACACATTAGAGAGTTTTGTTTTTCAATGAGGAAGAAGAGGGTAAGACAAAGTGTCAAAGGACAGGAAAAAGAAAACATCCCCTTCCAAAGAGCTAAATACTCCTGAGACCTGGAGTCAATTCTTCCAGCCTAATTTCAGGTAATATATTAAATGCCTTCTTTTGAGCGCTGTCACGTAATTTTTTAAAGCTGTCATTTCTGAGAGGCCAGCCTCAATACATTTGTTTTGCTGTCAGTAACTCGCGTATGGTGGGGGTGAATCCGTAGGAAAACCTTTATTTAACATAACCTTGCCCCCTACCTCAGTTTTATCTCCTCTATCCCAAACATCATTGTTTTATCTGACTTCTCAGTTGCATGCCTCTCCGGTCTGTCCCATCCCACTTCAGGAAAAAGCAACCTTTCTGCCAGCTGTACTTCCTGCATTGCAACTGCACCTTCAGAGAATGTCCCTGGCCTATCGCCTATCTCCGATCCCTGATAATCCCATTTCATTTGGGGTTTAAATTATAGCTTTCTGTTGGTTGTTCCTTACTGTAACCTTACCTGTGTAGTGATTCTAATAAATCCCCCTTGTCTTCACCTAGTTCGAGCAGATTGCTGTAGAATGCAATCGGAAGTAAAAAATAAGTTTTAAAAAAATTTAACAGACCACCTAGATACTCTAAATGAGTTCAGATTTACTAGATCTATCGAATAATACCTGTGAATCTTGACAAAACATGCCGGTAAATTGGAACTGTTGAAGACCAACTGAAATCCTTTCTAGAATGAGTGAAGGAATATAGTAAATAATATATATATATATAATAAAATTATTTATTTCTAAATATATGTGGGTATAAAATCAGGCCATAAATATTCTGAGTAATTCTGGTTAAATTTCTTGGGATTGGGGAAAAAAGGTTGGATTCTGCAAACTATAGGCTGGTGAATGAGAGACGTGGAGCCTAAATAAGATCCTAGAAAGTGCTATGTAGTAGAATACCCATTGTGGCCTCCGATTCCTATTCTCACTTTTCTGTCTACAAACACCAAAAAAGCAGCCCTCCATAACAGACGAATCCTTGCCCCTCACCTGGCGAAAACGGCAGTGAAGGAGGCCACATGCCTTTGTTTCCAGGCCTAGTTATTCTTACTGCCCTTGAATTCTGGGAGAGACCCCAATATTTGTACAGTTAACTTCTCTTTTTCCTTAAGCTTATCTGACTCACTTTATGGTCCTTGAAATGAAATGAAATCTGACTAATAGACAAGTAAAGGAAAGATTAGTGTACTTAGAAAAAGAACAAAGTAATTCTCAGACGCTAACATGGGATCACTAAGACTAGCCTAAACTTATTTTTCTTTTGTAAGGGTGTTAATAAACTGATAGCTCAATTGCACTGTGGCTGTTGGAGATGTTAGACCTCTTGTTTTCACCTGCCCAGTATCTATTTGCCTCCTTTTCTTAGTAGTACTACTCTAGTTTTACTTTGGGAACCTAACAGCCTTTGTGTGTATGCAATCTTTTTTTCCTAAAAGTTTTCTTAAAGTTTACTTTTGTTTTCAAAAACTATTTGATACATACAAAAGAATAACATTACATCTATGTAAGTTACAAAATGAGCTCCTGTGAGTTCACAAAGAACTAGAATGTTACCAATACATGGCATGCACCTAAATGTTCTGTCCTAACTCAACTCCCTGCCTCCCCCATCACTGACCCTTCCTCCCCACACCAGGAAACCCTGCAGCATTAGTGGGAGGCTCAAGCAAAGTGTTCTCTTCTACCCTGGGCAAAGGGTAAGCATAAAGCTTGGGTAAACACAATTGGAATCTTCCATTCCACTCTCTTTAGTGGGATTAAGAAAGGAAGGAAGGAAAAGAGTTTGAGCAAATTCATCATAATGAAGATATTCTCATCTGAAGGGATCTCAGTCCCTGGAGTTGAGAGTGTCACTGGGCTTTCTGAGATCTGGTTCTCCAGCTTTTCTCTTATTCTAAGAGCTTTCCCATATCCTTCCATAATTTCCTGTTTTTGTTTTAATTAACCAGAGTTAGTATACCTCACCCACCAAAGAACTCCTCCCTGATAACATTAGTGAATGAAAATTTCATAAAGCCTTTTGATTAAGTCACATCAGGTATTTTCATGAGTGGGCTGCAAAGAATATGGATAGGATGAGAGTGGAATTACAAAATAATCGTCCCCTCTGGGGAGAACTAGAGAGGAATTGGACCAGGGAAGGGGACTTCAATTGTATCTGCAATGTTTGATTTCTTATAAAGGAATCTCAGGCAATATACTAATATATTAAGTTGTAATAAAGCTCCTACATGATCGCTGTATTTTATTATTCTCTTTAGGTTTGATTTTTTTAAAATTTTTATTAATTTAAGTGAAATTAGGTGGCTCTATTGCAGGTGCAACAACTGTGGCGGTGGGAGGGCTAATTAATGATCAATGTTAACCTACCGGGAGATAGCTGCTCTGGGTTTTTGCCTTAGGCAATGCTTTTAAAAATGACTTGAAAAAATGTAAGGAAGGCATCAAATGTGTGAATGAACCAAAGATGGTAAAATCAATAGCAAATATGTTGAATAAACTAATCAGCATACAAAAAGATGTGGCCAAATGGAATTCTGGGCTGAATCTCATTAGTTAAAGAAAGTAAAATGCAACCATTTATTGGGTGCTTATTATATGACAAGCTCTGTTTTAAGTATTTCACATATACTATTTTGTTTAATCCTTACAATAATCTTATGAGGTGCATATTACCATCCCCTTTATACATGAGGAACTGAAGCAAGGAGAGGTTATGCAACATCTCCAAGTCCACAAAGTTAGTGCTGGGGCTAAATAACTCATGTTGTTACAACTCCAAAGCCTTGGATCTTAACCACTATGCAATAGCAGGGTCATTAAAGCGTATGCCTCAGTTTCCCAAAAATAAATTATACAGGGTGTCCCAAAAATGTATACACACACTTTGAATAATTATAAAGGCAGTGTTTATTAAAATACATTTCATTTTCAAAATTGAGCTATCAGCTGTTAAAGTGTGTATACACTTTTTGGGACACCCTGTATGATACAGATTGCTTAACAGCACACATTTAAAAAATTTTTTTTTAAAATATCTTTTTATTGATTTTTCAGAGAGAGGAAGGGAGAGGGAGAGAGATTGAAACATCAATGATGAGAGTCATTGATAGGCTGCCTTCTGCAGGCCCCTACTGGGGATTGAGCTGGCAACTTGGGTATGTGCCCTGACCGGGAATCGAACTGTGACCGCCTGGTTCATGGGTCCATGCTCAACCATTGAGCCACGCTAGCTTGGCCCCCCCAAATTTTTTTTTGAGAATAACAGTTTTGGTCAGCAGTGTTCCCTCTTGGGCTGCAGTAGTAGAAACTTTGTTCCAAAGATAAGGGAGCCTTGGCCATGCTGTACTGCGCACAGCCTCAGCCCCCGCCTGCTCTCGATATCCCACTTAAAGGAGCATACAACCCAAGACAACAGGCAGGGTTTGAGAGGAGAGCAAGAATAGAGAATGGTGCCCTAGGAAGAATGCTTTAAGGAACTGGGGCTATTTGCCTGGAAAAGACACAACTCAAGGCAGGAGGTGGTCATGAGGGCTATCTTCACATATTTCAAGTGTCACAGGGAAAAGGTTTTAGATTGTTCTGTGTCGTAACAAGGGAATAGAAAAAGGAACAATGGATAGCATGGAAAAGGAGAGAAATTATGTTAAATATTGGAAAGAACTCTAGTATTCAAAAAACATCAGAAGGTGAAATTGATTGTCTTGGGAATAAGGAACTTCCCAGGAGCTCCATGTGTCACAGTAGACATTCCTTGTTGGGATTGTTGTTGAAGCTTCCAGTGAGAAAGTGGCTAGGAGGACCGTCTAATGGTAGTGCTTACTGCTTTTATTTTCAAATCCATTAGTGTAAAACTAACATCCACTTAGAGACCTATTTTTATGGTATGATCCTTAAATGACTCCTTGGTGGCTCCCCCTATCCCAAAGGCAGCTAGCTTGCAGAGCTAGGTATCTAGAACCTTACTACTACCCAGCTCTGCTACTAGCTGTACAATATTGAGGGAATCATTCAACTTCTTCCCTGTCATTTTTTCATCTTTAAAAAGAAGTTCCCTCTATCTGTCTCACTTACCTCATGTGGATATATTAGTGAGTAGCACATCTCAGATGTGCTTTGGACAATTATAATGAAAGGCAGGTATAACCTATGATGACTAATTTAAGTTCTATTTCCCATACCTGGGACCCCTAACCTCTGGCACTTCTCTCATCTGCAGATTTTCTCTTATCCTTCTTAGAATTTATAGTCTTTTTGTTTGCCTGTTTGTTTTGCTTGTTTTGTTCATTTGGTTTATAAATCTTTGTTGAATTACTGTTACATGTTAGGCAACATAGAAGTTATTGTACTAGTTATTGGATAATAAAATGATTAATGCAACATCACCATTTTCTTTAAGGTGTTCGCCATCAAATAGAGATCTCTATCAATACGCAAATGTAATGTAAGGCCAGCGGTTTGACTGTAATGTAATACAAGGCCAGGTATTTGAATGTCTTAAGAGTAATACAGATAAAATGCCACAGAAGACCACAGGAGAGTGGGAATTCTGAGAAGCTTTGCTTAGCGTCATCTAGGAAACCAAACTATTTAGCCCCAACTCTGCTGGGGTGCAGTAGAAGCTAGTTCTCTTTGAGATTACAAATTTTTGCATTGCTGCTGAAAACTGGTCTAACTGTCCGAGTTTCAATTTTTAGTCTCTTTGCATTGGCCTTGAGAGGAGAGGTATTATTTTTTCAATTTATTTCTCTTAAAGAGAGAAAAAAAAAGTGAGCTCAGTAAGGTCAAGTACAAGTCAAAAACTTATGCAAGGCAGACCCTCATCAGTGAAACTATCTAGAGTTTCAATGCACAAAACAAGGCTTGTTTCAAAGAGTGATTTATTACAAGTATGCCTTTTTAGGTGTTAAATAATGGCCACCCAATAAGATGTTTGCTTTTTCCTGGGATCAGGCTTAACTCCTTTTTATGTTCAGAGATGTTGAAGTTAGTAGAATGTAAGCTAAAGGGAAATTGTCAACACTGGGCAAGTAAGTTGCAACAGGTTTCATAAACTCCATTTGATATGAGGGTTAAGTCTTATAACTCTTTCTGTAAAAGAGCTGTCATTGGCTCGTATGTTGGAAAGAAATTTAAATATTTATTGAATGTTTAGTATGCTCCCAGCTTAAACATTTTATATGCATTATTTTATTTATGGTTACTCTTATTTTATAAACTAGGAAACTGAGTCTCAGAGTGATTAAGGAATTTTTCCAAGTTTACACAGTTAGGAAGTGATGACATCAGGATTTGAATTAGTATAAAGAAGTAATATATGAATAAAAAACCCAAAATGTTTTTTATAGACCTACTTAAACAACACATACACTTGTACAGACACATTTACACATATTTAAATTTACTCTCCAAAAATTATTTCATGTGGCTTACAACAAAGGACTCATAAAACAAAATTATGAAAATGACAAATCAAGGCCATGAGAAGGAAGATTATGCGGACAATATGAGCTTAATCTGTATCATCAAATATGAAAACAAGAAAAGAAAAACACAGACCCTTTCAAAAGCCATTTTACCCATAACAGTTGTTTTTATTTTTATAAACTTAACATTATAAAAATTAAATAAGCTCTATGAAAGCTATGGTTTTTACCTGGAACATATTTTTAATTTTTGAGCATCACTGGCATTTAAAATTTCTTGATATTTATTCTTAAATGAGGTAGTTAAAAAATCTAAAAAGTATTTCCTAAATGTTAAGTACTACATTACATTTATTTCTAAGCCTCTTTTCCTTACTTAGTGGTAAGGCCCTATCTATCATACGAGAGACTGGAATTCTATTCTATTCAATCACTTCTAGGAGCAGGCAATTTCCCTTTTCCAGAACCTGGCATGCACAGCGCCTAGCACATAGATCCTTCCCAATAAATGATCCGCAAACAAATGTTGAATGATGGCTTGTACTGCCACATGATGCCTAATATACCACCGATATATAATGTTATTTTCAAAAATGTGTCATTCTCCAAATCTAAAGGCTCTGTCGACCAACCCGTTTTCCAGTAGTTATTTCTGTGCACTTCATGCTCTTTTGCATCAGTCCTGGTCAGTTAGCACCTCTCACTGTCAGAAGTCTCCAAATTTCAATGCAAAACCCTGGGGCATGTGCTAAGACTATATCGTAGGGGTCTGGGAAGAAAATATTACAACTCTTAATTTATTTTTATCTCATGCTTTTCCAGTTCATTTTTGTGAGTGTATGCTTTGAAATAATAAAAAATATATAAATATAGTGATGCATTTAAAAAATGTATACATAAATATACACATATTGAGGTACATGCGCAAACATTTTACTGATAGGTATGCATGATCTAAAAGTTTGAAACTATAGCTCTAAATAATTCTGCTAAGTTGAGCATAATTCAACCAAGAAAATCCTTGTGACCATAAAGAAATAAAGAATGTTTTCCTATGGTTGGGTTTAGGGGCAGGGGTGGGGAGTGACCTGGTCTTTTATATTTTTCATAACATAAATATACTAGCAAACAATTCACAACACTTCACTCAGCAATGAAAAATAGCAACTCATGTTGATTTTTTTTCCGTCTTCAAAAAAGAGCACAGTGAAATCCTGAGAAAGTTTTTTTCTGGTTTTTCCTCCATCTGCCTCTGGTCCCTGAAGTTTGTCATTTCGAAGGAACTGTCAAGTTACTCAGAATCTGTGTTGAGTATGAAGAGTCCAGTCCTGGGTTTAAGTTCCTTCTTCACTGGTATATTCTGTGAAATATTGGGCAGGTTAGGTAATTTGTCTCTGTCTCCTTTCTCTTATGGATAAAACAGAGATAATAATACCTAGAAGCGACCTCATAGCAGTGTAGTGTGGATAAAGAACACTTTGTTCCTTCTGTCAACTAAATGCAGTGTCATTAAATATAACCTTTAATATTATCAGTTTAAAATGCTGTGTTTTTATATACTTTTCCCTTTTAAAAGTTATTTTCATTAAAAATAAACAAAACATCACGTTTCTAAATACCACTTGTTTACTGAAGTTCATAAACTTAAGTTTTCTCAGTATCTATTTCTCTCTCTCTTTCTCTCTCCCTCCCTCTCTGTCTCTCTGTCTCACACACACACACACACACACACACACACACACACACACACTCATTTGATAACTTTATGGTCATGAGAGGGAAACTAAGATAGCATCAAGGAAATAAGAGGGGATTTGAAGTAAGTTCTCTTATTCAGCTTTCCTTTAATTTTTAAAGCTATGCATTTAGGCCATACAATTGTGTTTATTTAATCTTCAAATTTCGTGTTTAAGAATAATCCACGGACTCTTAAATCAGAAGGAATCTTAAGAAAACATTTAGAGCCTATGATAATGCCTGGTACAGAGTAGATGATGAATAAACACTTAATGAAAAGAAACTGGGGAAGGTTTCTTATTTTAATTTTAAAAGAAAAATATGAAAATAAAACCTAAAACCAATCCTGAGCATTAAAGTGGCTAAGTTAGTTGCTCAAAACTGGTTCAGCTAGTTTGAGTTGGGTCTAGAATTTATTACTCTTAATTTCCAGCTATGGTTTTCCCCCCAGCAACCTGTTGACTTGTTTATATAGAACTGTCAAATATAATCTGCCAAAGATGCATCATAGAAAAAAAATCAGAAAGAACCCCTTGTGTTCACCATCTCCAAAAGTCACCCAACATGTGATGTTCACCTATGACGTGAAATATGTAAAGTCAATATCACATACATAATATGCAAAATATGAATCTTGCATATATTGACCAAAAGGCCTATTTAAAAGAAAGGAGCCACAGACAATCTTCCTTGACTTACTCTACCTTATAGCACTGTTTGTATGCCCACACAGTTGACTTGTAGTCCTCGGACCAGCTAAAAGTAGATTGGCTGTTTCGGCAAAATGTTTATCTTTGTTTCTGTGTATTTCTGTACTGATTTTTCGGAATCTACCTACAGATGAAGCATGAACAACCTCGCTGCACTAGAGTCCTAATAAACTTCTCTTGCACTATTTTGGCCCGGGTGATAGCTAACCCACTGACACAAGAAATTCAAACTGATAAAAGCCTTCCTTAGCCACTTATCAGCCAGGTCAGGCTGTAAAATCATAACACAATGCATGCCTCTTCCATGGGGCACCCCACAGCAGCGATTAAAAAGCCCCCTCACTTCCATATCCAGTGGAGTTGTAGTTTATCACTATCACCCTCCCCAGCGAAATGGACACCAGTTCCAAGCCCCGCAAGTTGGTGCACGCAGGGCTCTGGGCCCTCGCCTCACTCTGCTGGGCCTCTCTACCTGTCCTCCCCTACTGTCTACAGGTCCCGAACATTAGAAAATAGCAAATGTGATGATCTTTGTGTGTCTCGGTGAAATGTGTGTGTGCGCGCGTGTGTTTGGGTGTAACGGGCCCTGTGTTTGGCCGCGCGGCCTGCCAGTCAGCGCGCGGGCCAATGGCGGGCTGCCTTATATAAAGTGAGTGTTTTCGGGCTCTCCGGGCTGCATGTACTGTATGTGGAGCAGTGTACAGTGGAGCGGAGGCAGAGCGGCTCCGCGAGCTCCTCTCCACTTTCCCATAGAGAGCCCCTGACTGGCCGCGGAGGGCGAGCCACGCACCAGCCCTCACGGCCCGCGAGCCCGCGAGGTAGGCTCCCCCGGCCGCCTGCCCTCCCCGCCGGCTCTCCCCGCACTTTCTGTTTTCCTACTCACTTGCGAGCCGCCGGGCTGCAGCCCCAAGGACTCCGCGGCAGGAGCAGCGGCGGCGGCGGCGGCGGCAGCCGGTAGGGTGGACTTGAGAGGAAGACGGAGGGAGCCCCGCGCGTCGGGAGCCGCCGCCAGCCGGCCCGCTCCCCGGGCACTTTCCCCCTCTGCCAAAACTTTGGGTCGGGAGAGGTCGGGGGCGAGGGTCGCGGCGGCCGCGCCGGCGGGGGGCGGGGGGCGCGGAGGCAGTGCCCTGCGGGCGGGAGGCTGGGGGCCGGGCTGGGGAGTAGTAGGCCAGCCGGTGCCAGGCTGCGTTTGCAACCAGCACCTCTCGGCACCCGGGCAGCGCCGCCCGAGAGGGGCACGGGAGCCGGGGCGCGGGCAGGAGCAGCCCGAGGAAAACAACAACAGCCCTCACGCCGGCGGGCGGCTCGTGGCCGCCCGGGGAGCCCCAAACTTCATCTCGGCGAAAGTACGTGGATCGCAGCCTGGGCTCGGCTGCCGGGGAGGTGGGGCCTGGGGAGCAGGGGCAGGGGAGGAAGGTACGGGGAGCCAGCCCTCGGTGGATTCATGGAACGTTTCGTGTGCGTCGGTGACCGGGAACAGCAGCCCAGTTGCTCGTTCATCTGGAGAGTTGGGATTCGGGTGTTCCGGCCCCGCGGATCGCTGCCCTCTCACCCCCCACCACTACCCAAATGCGCGGCGAGTAGAGAAAGTGCTGTTTTAGTGCCAGAGTAGCCGGGAGGAAGAATAGGGGGAGAGGGAAGAGGGCGAGGGAGAAGGGGAGAGAGAAGAGGGAGGGAACGCGGGGGGGGGGGGAGAGGGAGAGAGAGAGGGAGAGAGAGAGAGAGAACGGGAGGGAAGAGAGGAGGGGGAAGAGAGGAGGGAGGCTGTGTCAGGATTTTGCTTGAATGTGGGATTATGTTGTGTCAATAAGTTTAAGGTGGAGAGAGCAAGGCTGGGGGTGGTGGTGGCGGGGAGGAGGAAGGCCTTGGCTGTTTAAAGTCTTATTTCTGAAGGTAAGTTGTGGCATTGCATGGTCGCGATGACAGAAAACTTGCAGATCCTTTATCCGGGGATGGGGTCGATGGCTCTAGAAAGAGCTTCCCAGCCCTCTCAAGCCACACTCGTGTTACACTGTTATTCGCCGCGATCCGGGTCGCTAGTAGATTACAGAAATCAGACTCGAGGTTTCTTTTCCTCCTCCACCTCGTCTCGCTCGCTCACCCTCAGAAATGTATTATTATTTTTAATTTTTTTCCGGCATTGTACGAAACTTAACGTAACTGAGACCAAACCCGAGTCCTGTAATTTACAAGGACCCTGAATCCAAGGATCTGGAACACGGTAATGGGTGAAATATACGCGATCATTTCTGCTAAATGAGGAAGGTAAAACGAAACGATGCAAAAAGCTAAGACACAACATGTACGACAGAGGGTGGGGGGGGGGAGAGGGAGAGACGGAGAGAGAAGCTATTTTTTGCTTTCCTTTCTGTAGAAAGGAAAATAAAGCGTGCATTCCCCTTCCCTCCCGGTGTGTAGGGTCTAGTCAATATTTTCACTGTCTGAGGACAAATTAGTCCAGGTGGATCTTGTCGAAAAGTTTCTCGAGGTGGGGTGGAGGTGGGGGGGTACGAAGGGGAAGGTGGGTGGAGGTTGTGGGGGATGGGGACGGAACGAGCTCTGCCTCTGCTAATGATCATTGGCCTGGGGCTTTGAAACCATTGCCTGTCCTGCTAATGACACGTCCAGTTCTCTTCTCCCGTCCGCGGACGCCAGGCTGCCGGGGACTGGGGTACTTTCCCCGCGCGGGGAGGGACGTTCTTTGCCATCCCCTGGGGTTGCCCACTAGCGGCGTGGGGCCCTCGCGCGCGCCCCCTGTTCTGCGCGCCGCCACCACCTCTGCTCGCGCGACTTCTGTAGCCAGCCCGCGGCGAGGGGGTGCGGGGGTCCCTGGCGCGGACGACCCCGCGCGGCCACCCGGCGCCGGGCCCCACGCGCGCCGCGCGGTCCAAACCCGGAATGGCAGCGCCGGGCCAGGCGGCGGTGCCTCCCCGGGGGGCAGCGGAGGCAGCGGTGGTGGCGGCGGGATCTTCGCCGGGGCCCGCGGGAGGAGGAGGAGAGGGAGGAGGAGGGGAAGGAGGAGGAAGAGGAGGAGAGGGAGGTTTTTTCTGCTCAGACTGCCGCCAGTTCGAGCGGCCACGGGCACGGGGACACCCCACTCGTTGCTCCTCCGTTATGAAAAGGTGTTTAGCAGACTTTTACGCCCGGAGTGTGGGATTTGCACTTCATTTTTTCCCTCTCCCCTCTTCCCCAAAGCAAGATGGACTCTATTCCCTTTCTCTTTCTCCCTCTGCCTCTGTCTTGTCAGCCTTTAAGATCGACATTTTGTACTAAGATGCAAACTTGATGGTGACCAGCAACAAAGCCAGGGTGGGATCTCTTACTCCCTTCCTCCCCCTCCGTTTCCTAGCTCCCCCAACCCCGAACTCGAAGACCCGGTGGCCCTGCACTTGCCGCCCGGGCTCCGGCTAGTGTGTTTCCTCCCTCGGTTCCGATCTCCAATCTCGGGATTGTGACCGGAGCTGGGCGCTTGGGCGAAGGCTGTGGGTGGCAGCCCAGGTCCGCAGGGCTGAGGGCTGCGCTACCTGGATCCGTTGCCATCTCCGTGCTACCTCCTGCCGGCTCCTGGGCACCTTGGAGGCTCCGGCTGCCGATCGATTGCTATGATTTGGTTACTTACTGGTGTATTTGTCCTGGGGGCAGCGATCACTTGTGCAAGTTGATGAATGATCGTGGTAATGGTTTTGGGTTTGCAAAATGGATCAACTTTCTGCTTTGTCCATACGGGGAGTAGGGAGTGAGGGTGCTTGAGACACCTTGGAATGCCAGCTGGGCTACCCTCAGCCTCTGCCCTCTGAATACTGGGAGCTTCTTTGCCTGTATTGCCCCACAGTTCCAGCATGGGGGTGGAAGGAGGGGAAGGGTTGGTGGGAGATGGACTCCTAGTTTCTGGCTCCTTCATAGATGTTGCAGGAGTTGGGACTCTTGTAAAGCTCTACCATACTGATGATGTACCTTTATTTGATACTTTATAGGTCACTATCATATGACAAAGGCTTTGCCGCAGTTCATCTTCTCCCTGTGTACTTTCCATTTGCCTTCCTGGGTAAGTATGCAAATTCTCCATACAGGAAACCTGGGTGGCTATTAGTAATGACATAAGGGTCCTTACTGTTTACAGAAGAAGATGCTTTATTGGGGTTGCCACACCCCAAAAACCTTGTTTCACTGATGTTCCCACAACAGAAGCCTAGGATTCTCAGTATTTAGATTTCAGCTGCCGTTACTATTATTTTAAGATTGTTTAAATGTTCATTTCATGTTTATTTGCAAGTAAGTGTTATTTGACAACTTATTTTCAAATAGGCATTTTAATTGATAATGTAATTTACAGAGTTGGAGTCGTCGGATATTTAATGCTAGATAATATTGTAGAAAGATTGCAGCTTATGAGTGGAGAGAATTATTAAAAACCCAAAGAAGCATTGCACAGAAGGCCTCTCTGATTATCATGAGCGACATTTGCTTACTCTTCCCTAGGCCTCTTTCTCTGGTAACTTGTGTTGTTTGTGACAGTTACTTTTGTGGTGGGGAAGGGTGGACTGGGCAGTGTAGTAAATCTAGCATTTAGAGTACCAACCAGCTTGATTCTAAAGGCAAAGAACTGTGACCAAATTGAGCATGATTTCCTTGAAAATTTATGTATTTGGAGAAATTTGGTACATTTTAACAGCCTGTATATACAGTAAATAGTGACTTTGAAATTTGTTAAGTGCTTTTTTCAGATATATGCCTCCCAAATGGAAAAATTGGTGAAATAAAGTGTGGGACAGCAAGTGCCTGAAAAGTTTGTGAAAAGTAATGGTCTAGGTGAAAACAGAGGGTTTATAGAGCCTTGGGAAGCACAGCGGTGAGCCCAAACTGTAGAGAACTGACGTGTAATTTTGCCCCTCCATTGTAAGGAATGCCTCAGGTACTCTTAAGTTGCTGATAATTTAAGAAAACTGATTGAACTAAATTGTGTAAGTCAGATATGGTGCTTTGTAATACTACCATATGAAGATGGAGATTATATTTTGTCAATGAAAATGGACTTGGAATCAGTTTTTCATAAAAGAAAAAGAAGGGAACCTATTTGTATTGTTTCTTGGCTTGCTGGGATATTGTGTGTGTACTTAAAGTTCGTCTTATATTAAGAGGAATTGAGTTTGAAGACCAGGCCTTTCTGATAGTTTCCATACAGTAGCAAAATATACTTTGATATTGCTGAGAAACTTAGGTGAGATATAATATAAACTCTGTGTCCAACATCTTTTATGGAATGTGAGTATCATATTATTTCAGATAGTTTTAAGAACTTTCTAATACATCACACATACAACAGGCCAATTGGAGTGGTCAGAATGAGATGGTTCTGTAAGATGAATTTAGTGCACACCAAAATATGTAGATTTCATGTCTTTGATTTTTTTTTAAAGCTTGTTTGGAAGAGAAGTTTTTCATTTTTCAATGTATGGCAAGAGTATTCAAAGTGCATTCCTTATTACTAAAGAACACCGCATTTATACATGTGAGACACATTATTTTGTTCACTGGAGCAAACTTTTAATGTTAATTCTTTCCCCATGGAAATATATTTGACCAATTCCAAATTTAAAATGTGAATCTGGAATTTCTAGAATAAAAACTATTTGATAGTCTCCTGTATTTCTTTGAGATATCAAATAACTGCCTCATTAAAACAATATTTTCAAAAATAGTCTTGGTGTTTGAAGTCAGAGTAGTTTTTATAGTGCAAAACTTATAGTAATGGTCTAAAAAAGTCATTCTAACAATGAATTACTAGTTATTTGCATCTAAAATGTATTTATTAGATTTGAGGCTTGATTATCAAAACAAGAATTTAGGCACAGGTTTAGCTTCTACATTGCCAAGTGTTTCCCAATGTCACATTTTATTATTCTGCATATCTCTATTAAGTTCTGAAACTGAAGTCTTAATTTGCATTTCATTTTTAATGCTTGCTGTTAAAAAGGAGGTTCATCTATGTTGTTTTTCAGTGCTATATATTTGGAGGTGCACTGGCAGTTTTAAAAAGAATCTTTCACTAGAGACTTGAGATTTTAATAAAAATTTTCAATTTTCACACTTTTAAAAATCCATCTTGATCTTCATATTCAAATTAAAAAAAAAGACCCACATTTAATAGTTTGTGAGATAGTTCTGCTTTTAATATACGTATAGCTCTGCTATACAACTTGAAAAAAGTGTATGCCACTTTTGACCTTACAGACCTGATCTTTATACTTAATCCATTGAAACAGATTTGTTTAGACATTTGAATGAAAGCTAGGATGAACATGTAGTAATTATGGTTTGTTTGTGCTATGTAATTGATAAGGTATTTTTGTATGTAGTAAAGAAAGAAGAAACAGTCTTAAAATAATGTGGTGCAACTCATAAAAATCTGACTTGGCAGTTAAAGTTAGCCATATTTTTCAGTAAAATTACAAGCATAATTTTTAATTATTAATCAACAGCTAACATACTTAAAGTTTACATTTTCCCACATTTCAAAAAGAGCATGGGTAAAGCAAGAGCCATGTTTTATGGGATCTTACCATGAATATCAATTACTTTAATATTAGAGAACTTTAATAGAAGTAATAAAGACCTCACATCTCAACTCTATTAAAAATCTTTTTGAAAATAGCCTCATTACAGGCATGCCTGTTTTTTTTCTGTACTAAAGGAAATCCTTCAATTAATACTGTCTTACAAGAGTGCAAAAATATTTAAAATTGTGATATTTAAATGTTCTAAATTAGTAAATTTAGGCAATTAATTTTCTCAGATTGCATCACCACCAGTGCGGCATACCTATATTTTAAGATGTAAACTTGAGCAGGTGGTTAACTTAGAAGACCACACTTTTCTTAAACTTGTTTGAAGTCCACCGTTTTTTTTAACATTTCATCACTAAGAGTACCTTTTAAAATAGGTCTGAGTGGTATCCCACATTTTTAGTCAGCTTCTTTCCTCTCACTATGAAATGAAAACAATCCAAATTATAAGAGCATTGTAATTTCATGGCTTCCTCACGTGGCCCAGGTAAATCTGATGCAGGCGGTCCTCAGGCTACACTTTGAGAAACACTGCTCTGAGGGAAGTAAAGACTACTGCTAACGGCTAACCACTGAATGGAGGTTCTTCCTGTTTGAAAATTCTGTGACTGTCATTCAATCAGTGGGTTTGCACTGCCTCAAGGGCAGTTATCACATACTGTGTCGAATTGCAGAGATTTCTGTATGTTAAGTCATACCTGAGGAAAGCACTTTGCGAGTACAGCTTCACTCAACATTTATATGTGTGCATATTATTCCTTAGAAGGCAGTTACAGTTCCTTGAAACGCCAGGACATAATTTTAAATTGGTAAAGATATACCCAGAAAAATCCTCATGAATTAATGGGAATTGTTTTCATTTTTTTTTCTTTCAAAGAAAAAGATAAGGTGAGAATTAAAGTTTCAGTTATACACTGGAAATGCAAAATAAGGCAAGGCAGTAAAGAATTCTTTCTAAAAGTATAAAAAAATAGAGAGAGGGTGGAAGACTAAGGGAATGAAAGACTTAAAGGATTAAAATAGATCATTAAGCATTGATACACCTACAAAAATATAAATTTAATAAGTTAAAATATTCAAGTCAGTTCAAGGATCTATTCTAGATAGTGAAATAACTTCAGGTAGTGAGGAGGTTATATGAAATACAAAGTAAAAATAAGAATGGGTTGGATTTTATGAAATCTTAGAAAAATAAGAAATACTGTAAAATACTGATTCAATAATTAAACCAATAGTTAAACATGGCCCTTAGGTGAAAAGATAAAGGAATAAATAAGTTCCTGGAATGGAATAACTGAGATCCTAAAAAGGACATGGAAGGATTTTATCCATGAATTATTCCATAGAAGGGAATAATTAAATTAAAACTGATAACTATTTCAAAGGAGAAATAAGAACAAGGGCATAAAGTTGTTTAAAGCAGCTGTATTTCTTCAGTGTTTTTTACTGAGATATATGATAAATACCTTTTATATCCCAATCCATACATAAAAACTGAAAGAAAAGTTTTCTGAAACATTACTAACCAGTGCCCTCTGATCTTTTCTATACGTATTTAACCCTATAAGTCTAATCTGTTCCAAACTATTTTACTAAAATAATAAATACAGGGTGTCATTCACTAAATTGATTTTTATGACATATACCTTGAGAAACACCAAACTGTATGTCATACAGTGGGAGATCTCACTAAAAGTGGAGGTCGTCAGGCCCCATCTCCAGATATTCTGATTCATTGTGTCTGGTGTAGGGCTTAGGAATCTGCATTTCAACTACTGCTGGGGATACTGAAACCGGTGTGGGGTCCTCTGACACACTTTGAGAAACTGGTATAAGGGACAGATGACTAAAGATTGAATGCGAGTCGTACACAGAGTATGGGGTTAGAGTTCACTGGCTGCTGAGATCCCTTCCAGCTTCAAGATTCTATGGCTGTATTTCAGTCAACATTTTGCAATACTGAGAGGATCCTCATCACCCTCTGTAGATGTTCCTGTAGTGGCAGGTGTATTACAAGGAGCAGAGGCTTCACAGCCAAAAAACCTGTGTTCTACTCCCGCTGCCTCTATTGCTTACTAAGCTGAGATACTTTGAGCATGTCACTTCAGAATAAACTTTCATTATGATATGTGCAAAAGAGCATCCTGATATTTACCATGCAACAGAATGAGCATTACAAAGACAATAATGTCTCTAATGACCCATATCCACAGTCAGCACTCAAAATATAGTATAAGCTTTCATAGTTACATCTCACTTCACCCTAATTTGCAGCAAGATAGAAATTTCTCAGAACTGTACCTTTTATTTTCATTTTCTCTAAAGCACTGATTTTCAACTGGTGTGTCATAGCACATCGATGTGCCACAAGAATTTTTAAAACATGCTATACCTGATTATTTAGTCAGGGGTACTGACCTCTTTTCCCTTAGATTGTCAAGTAAAAAAACCAACAACAGCCAACACAACAATAGCTGTCCAGTGTAAATGAATCAAAATTAGATCTATTTTTTGGTGTGCTGCAGAATTTTAGTAATTTATATATGCCATGAGGTGCAAAAGGTTGAAAATTGCTTGTCTAAAGTGATTCTCAACCTTGGTATCATGAAACACTAGTATGTTTTTCACTGGGTGTGAGGCACCGGACAATTAATTTGTTACTGAAGGAAATACGAACAACCAGAAGATAAAAAAAAAGAATAGCTGAGGCATGCACAGCTAAGTACAGTGGTCTTTCAGGTTTGGGGAAGAATCTTCCAACCTCTTACAAAAGAAAAAGCATAGGACAGAACAGCTCTTTTCATATTTCGAAGTGGTTAGTTGAGTATTCTCTCCCGTGACTTTGATACATCTTGGAATGTTTTAGAGCATCACTTATCAAACTTTCTTCTATTTACCATGACACGCGGGACTGATGTTTACACATGAGACATTGCGATTTCCCTGGTTATAGACATAGATAAATTACCTGGTGGATTTTATACGTGGTTCACAGTGTGATAAAGCCACTTCTTTTCCTATTAAGAATGTCAGAATACAAGTGAGAGTGGTGTTATCATAATGAAAATCTTGAATATACCCATACACACGAGTGAAACCCTTTATAAACTGTGGTACTTTAACTGTTTGTAACTAATTACTTGGGACACTCCTCACAACTAATTAAAACTTACCCTTGTGTCAAGGCATGAAGATTGAAGAACATTACATCCAGAGTGCATAACAAATTACATTGCACAAAATAGACGCTTAAATAGAAAAGAGGGGCAAGCGCAGAAGATGAATGGAAAATACACCAAATCCCTGAAATCTCAAACAATGTGAAGACTAAAAGCTAGGGAAAATGCAACATGTGGTCACATGCAAAGAAGTGCAAATGACTGCAAGTAGTATCGCAGTTCTCAAACAGTGCTCTTACCCAGATACTCATTACCTCTAACATAAACATTTATTTTTAAGTAGTCTCAACATTCATTTATTTGAATAAATTAAAGTGAAATAACTTTGCATTTCCTAATTTTTAAGGTTATATTTGCCAGGAACATCTTTCTACTTTGCTATATTTTAATTGGGTATACTTTTTCATCTCCAATAAATTAATTAGCTGTGTATATTTTGAAAATGTCTTTGTACTTTGATATGTAGTGGTATTGGATAGATGTTCACAATCCTTTATCTAAGAAAAAAAATCTCTGAAAAACTAAAAGCTTTTTTTTTCTCATCCAAAAGTTTGGTGGCAAAAGCAAAACCTGACCAAAATTACGATAGGCCTGTTTAAAGTAGTTTTAAAGCTCACTTAGAAAGAGTATTCACATACTTTGCTATAGAAATAGTGATGTATTTGATTGTGTGGGCTATCCTAGATCTTGCTAGGAATGTTACATGATAGATACTATAAGCTCTCTCTGACCTTTTAAAAAAATTTTATTTTTCAATTACAGTTTACATTCAGTATTATTTTGTATTAGTTTCAGGTGTACAGCGTAATGGTTAGGGAATCATGTACTTTACAGAGTGATCCTCCCGATATTTTAAGTACCCACCTGGCACCATACATATTATTACAATATCTCTGTGACCTTTTTAAAACAAAAATCTGAAGCATAGCTGGACGTAAGGATTTCATGTAAGGCATTGTGTTGCTCCTGTATTAATTTCCTTAGTCCACAGAGTGAAATAATCTGGTGTTCCTACCCATTTCACTCAATGAAAATTTTTTGCTAATTTTGGTCACTGATCAATCTGAACATTTTGAGTTCATTGCAAGCTGGTGAGTCACAGAAGATATCTTAACATTACATTTTAACTCAGGAAAACTGTCTATCTGTTGGAACCCTTTGGCTTCTAATATAAAAGTGGAAGGCATTAGAGGTCAGATAAACAAGATTATAGTATGTAGGTAGTTAATATCATTTGTACCTCCTAAGTTGAGCAGAGGTAAAGGTAAGGGGTAAGGAAAGCTTAAAAAAACACTCCCCCCTGTTAGTTGAACCTTATATATCCTTTTTGACATTGTGATTACTTATTTTGTTTTATAATTGTCAGTTTTATTAGATTAACATACTGAAAGCTATGTAACATTTGAAATACTGTGTTGAACTGTTTCTTCTGTAGCAATGAACAAAAATTTAGGCTACTTGCATTGTGGTTTACTGTTGTGAGAGGTTTCATGAAGAGGTTCTGTTTCCTTGATTGCCATTTGCACAGTTCTTACAGTCTATCAGAAAAGTAAAAAGAAAATGTTTTCTGCAAATTTAGTCTACTCTCAGGTGAGAATGTTTTTGTGTTGTTTTATAGAAGTTCGTAGGTACCTTAATTTTCAGTAATTAGCTATGAAAATCTAAGTTAAGATCTTGCCTTTGT
This sequence comes from Miniopterus schreibersii, assembly GCF_964146895.1. NCBI lineage: Eukaryota > Metazoa > Chordata > Mammalia > Chiroptera > Miniopteridae > Miniopterus > Miniopterus schreibersii. The sequence goes on along the minus strand of NC_138106.1, from coordinate 59,335,530 downwards.
ATTTTTAATTTTCTATAAAACCATGGAAAAATGAAGTTTGATGTGAAGAAAAGTTTGTATGACATTCTCTGGGAATAAAGTAGTAGCTGATGTGATCTATTGCTATGGTTAGACTTAAGTCAGTCTTCATTTGGTGTAGACTGAAACTGTTGATGGCTAAAGACAGTTTTTCTTCGTTTATTATTTATTGCTTGACTACTGTAGGAAAGCCACAGTTTGAGTAATTCAGAGGGAGTCTTATTAGCAATGCTGATTCTTTTAATATTAAAAAATGCTGAGTTGTTTTTCCACTTTTGGTGTGCCTCTGAAAACTCACCCAAGTGTAGAGTTCTCATTGACTGCAAGGGAATGTGGTGGAGCATGGAACAAAATGAGAAAATAATTCTCTCCACCCAGCTGTCAAACTTTGATTATCTTTTGAGTTACTGAAGTTATAATTTTTTTCTTTCCCTTCTTCTTTCCCTCCGCTCTTCCCTCTTCTTTTTCCCCCTCTCCCTCTATCCTGTCAGCCTATCTGATCTCTTTTCCTCTGTCAGCCTTTTATTGTCTTTGCTATTGTGCATTAAGTGATATTGCCTATAGATGTTTCAGAATGAGGATATGGAGTTGAACTTTTTTTTCTTTTACTATTATTTGATTTTAAAAACTTGTTTGTAGCTTTTGAGTTGTCTTAGTGTTTATCACAACTCATATAATAAAGTTGATGATATATGAGTTTGAGATGTCACCCAATTCCCTACATGGTGGCATCTATTAGGAAGGGATTATGAGGTGCCTTTAGCAGGGCTATATGTAGTAAAGTCACCTGTTGTTTTTATGAAATAAATTGAAGTAAATTTCTTAGTTATTTTTGTGTTTTAGGGTGATAGGCTGATTATGTAGTTTCATTTATATTTAAGGGAAAGTTGAAAACAGTTTTTAGTCGTTTCCCAAATACAGGGTGTCCCAAAAAATGTATGCACACTTTAACAGCTGATAGCTCAATTTTGAAAATGAAATGTATTTTAATAAGCACTGCCTTGATAATTATTCAAAGTGTGTGTATACTTTTTTGGGGACACCCTATAGTATTTTACTTTAGGAGGAAGGGAGAAAGTTAATTTGGACTGAGGGCCTCTTTATGAAGCACAAGTTTTATTTTTACTACTTTATTTTTTCACAACAACTTTCTGATGAGAGGCATCTCTATTTTAATGATGAGAAAACTTAGTCTCCGGTTTAATAACTTTTCTGAGGTTACACAAGTATGCCTGTCTGCAGTTGCCAGTCTTCTGGGTTTTCCGGTGCTTACCTGCCTTTAGGGCCACATTCCAGGAGGTTAGAAATGAAAGGTTTGGGGCAACTTCCAGCCAAGAATTTCCCCCAATTTTTCTTTCTCCCCAAAGAGCAGTCTTCTTCATTTTGAAGTAATGAGCTGGAATGCTGCTCTTTACTACTCTTAAGGGAGATAGATGAGAAAGCCTGAATGGGGGCCTGTTACCAGTGAGGTCACAAAGAGTAGCCAGTCCAAAACAGTTTCAGTGAGCTTTCTAGTTGATATATCCAGTACAGAACTGCGTAGTAACAATAGTTATTGTTTCCTACTATTTAGTAATTCCTCTGGTACATCAGTAGAAATTATGTTTTCATGAGGAGTCGAGTTTTTCTGGCTGAATATTCTATGATGTTTTTACTGTTACTTTTTAATACTTAAATTGGTGAATATATTTTACTAAAGGTACCAGTATAACACGGATAGTGCTATGAAATAGTTTTCTGACATTTGCTTTGAAAAGAAATTCCTTATTAGTGGAAAAAATAATAAGCAGATCCATGGACTTCATTTGAGAGTGTCTGGTGATCAAACGTGAATTAGATAGAGGGTCAATCAAAAGTTCATAGCTTTCGAAGTGGTGTATGGGCACTTCTGATTTATTTACCTATGAACCTTATCCTGTTCTGATAAGTAGAAGAGATTTAATAAATTACACATTTGTATACAAGTAGCAAATCATTTAGAAACTAAAAAATAATAAGTTGCTTTTTTATACTAAGAGCCCTATTCATCTGAAATTAATTTTTTTATCTTTCCAAATTCAGCAAAGTCAGAGAGTAATTCAGATATGGAAGATCAAAATGTTGTCATTTGTTCTTTAATGGCTTTTCTTTTTCTCTGATCCATAAAACATGGAAATAGAGTATTTTCCTATTTTGGCAAAGTAGCTTCTGTGGATGGTAGTCTTATTAAAAGTATGCTCTTGCATTGTTTTAGTTGACTGATACTTTATCAAAGGTGGTGGGCTTCCATTTCTTGTGTTTCATCCTTCCACCATAAACCACTTCCATGCTATTCTCATTCAAGTGGTATGGTGAACTGAAACATAAATTTATGGCATCTAACACCTTTCTTTGGACTGTTTTTTGTTTTTGTTTTTTGGCTTTTTAAAAAAATTTTGCATATTAAATAATTTGGTTCAGTGTTGGCGTGATTAAGGTAGCAAAAATGATTATCAATTTAATTCAACCTTCGTGGGTTGAGTGCCTATAGCATGGTGATGCTGATTTAGACTTTGAGATTAAAAAAATGAATATGGCACAGCTCTTTTCTTCAAAGCAAATATATGCTACTGTCTAAAAAAGGCCACCAGTTGTAAATATCTATAAGTTACTCTGTGCTAGTTGTTCTAATAGATATGGCCTAAAATAGTATTTAGTAAATACCAATGAAAAACTGGCTAATTCCAGCATAGGTGCTGGACACTGAAATGGGGGTAAAGGAGTTTTTTGCTGCCACACTGTGTTTGTCCTAATTGTCATTAGGGTTGTAAATCTAATTTGGCCCAAGTTAGATTTCTAACCCTAATTTGGCTTTTATTTAAATATTAGTTTATCTCTTTAGTTTTTGGTCTATTTAAAAGGCCACTGATTTTTTTTTTTTTTTAGACAAAGATTTATATTTATATTAAAAAGTGTTTTAGACTTCCTTCTGATTTATTTTTCCTTTTTTATTTATTACTATTACTGTCACAATCTGTAATGATAACACTTTTGAAGTGAAGGGAAATATTTGAACATTTCACTACCAAATCATGTTAAAAGCACACTGAATAGAATAATATGTTTGAACTAGATTTCAAACTAGGGGTCCAAACACATGTCAATAAAAGTATTATAAACTACTATTGTTAATACTTAAACTTTAGTTAGATAAATTATACTAGTTAGGAGTATATTAGTAAGACTCTAGCCTAATTATTAAAATACAACATGAAATTCTAAAGAGGTGAAAATGTACTTTTCTATAATCCATGAGAGATTATAGATTGATAGAAGCATTGGGCATAATTTTTAATCAGTGTCAGGTTTTCCGGGATGTTTTCAACCTAATTTACAACTGTGGTTTGTCTCATGGCTTAATAAGCCATGGTCTGGAGTCACCCGTGAGTTCGGTTGCTTTAGTGATCTGGGTTCTGGTCTTTAGATTCCCCTTTGACTTGATCAAACCTTTAGTATCAGTTCTTTTAATCATGACTTGGTTTATTATACCTCAGGATGTCTTCCTTTTCACTCAGTTTTAGTTGTGGCCCTCTTTTGGCTGATCCTTTCTGGATATCAGCCCAGTTTAGATTAAAACTTGTTTCTAAAATATGTCAGCCATGGGTACTTTTGATAATAAACAAATACACTCATCATCAAAATCATAAAAAAGAAGCTGATCTTGGAAAATATTTATTCATAAGCTTACAACATTGATAACAACCCTAATGATTGCATTAAAGCAGCAGAGAGGAACAGAGACACACAGAATAATAACTTGAGAGTTTTTCTTCCATTCTCTGTCTTGGGGCTGTTTGGCATCATGTAAGTACAGGCATTAAGATCTCATTATTTACCAATCCTCATGGTAATAATGAACAACTTTATAAGTTTTGTATATGGACATGCGTGCTCATCTCATTTGGTGCTATCCATTCTTAGAAGTCCCAGGAGAACGTGTTCAGATTTGTTGTATTTTAGTAATTTTCTATATACAGCTTCTGAATGAATATAATACAAATCCATACAAAAATTTTCTGTAGCTTCAAAGGGCTTCAGGAAGGGGATCGATCACATGTGGACACAGAGTTACACTACGAGAACCTTGACACACACATAGTGATAAGTTTACTGCATGAGGAACTGTGATTATGAATCAGTTGTTAGGAAGTGAATTTCCTTTTCTTTAATTTTTAAAAACTGTGACCATGTATGTAATTTCTGACATTTTTCAAATACAGCTAAATGGCCTTAAGTCTAATATATAGATCTTAAGAATTAGGATAATGGGTACTTTTCTTCATTAAAGATGTTTTCTTGAAAAGTTTTGACTTAGTGTTTCAAAATTAACTATATATTATTATTGACAAATTATAATTTCAGTTTGCTCCTGTGTATTTCTTTTTTTTTTTAAATATATCTTTATTGATTTCAGAGAGAGGAAAGGAGAGGGAGAGAGAGATAAAACATCAATGATGAGAGAGTCATTGATCCGCTGCCTCCTGCACGCCCCCAACTGGGGATCGAGCCCACAACCCAGGCATGTTCCCTGACCGGGAATCGAATCCCGATTGCCTGGATCCTAGGTTGATGCTCAACCTCTGAGCCACGCCCGGCAAGGCGGTCCTGTGTATTTCTAAATGATCTTCAGTTGACAGTGGCTACTGATTTTACAGATTGAAGTTTTACTGTTCCCAGGCTCCTATATAAAGTAATCAATGTGTAAAATACACGTAGGGGACCTGTGTAAAGGAACACAGTACTGATCATTTTATGAAGAGCCATCTTTGGTGAAGCACATGATTATCCTCTATCATATCTGTTGGGTAATTCTGGGTTCTATATATTGAATTGTCTTTATTTTATGTATTTATTGAGTACTCAACATGTATAAAACTCGATTAGGAATTCTGGGGCTTGCAGAATAAAAAGATAATGACTCTGTCTTCAGCATGTTTCTAATATAGTGATACACATATACCATATGTGGAGTAGAAAATAAAGATTCTATAATATTCATAGGACACAGGGATGGTGAGTATAGGCTGATAGGAGACAGTTAGGGAGGGGAAATTAGGATGGACCTGAACTTTGGCTATATTGCTTAGTGTTTAAGCATTGTTGCAAACTGTTTACTTGAATTTATCAGGGAGAAAACGAACCTGGTGGAAAGCCCAGGTTAACCCTACCTGGGCCAAGCAGTTTATTCTAAATGTGTCATCATCTAAGCCAGTGGCATCTGGACTTTTTAAATGTGATCCTGTCTTCCTCAGCAAAAGAATTTGTGCATCTATCCCTTGGTATGTGTACATTTGTTTATAAATTATACTGAGCTATTAATATATTAGATATACAATATAAATAGCTTAGACATAAAAAAGATAAATTGAATATAAAGAAAAATTTAATATTTTCTTCATACCTACTCCAGTGGACTATGTCTTGTTTATGTTTTGGTCGAGAACCCCACTTTGGAGACCATAGGTCAGAATGGGGCAGTGTTCCACCAAGTTTAGGTAAATTCCATTAGATCAGGGACTTTGTTTCGATGACCACTGTGTCCTCAGCCCCTAGAACATGGTAGGAGCTCAAAAGATACTGTTGAATGAATAGGCAGAATTAGGCTGGCTAGCAGGGATGGAGATGGAGCCTAGTTCAGCATGAGGGATCTAGTAAGAAAGAACAGACATTTTTTGTTCATTGCTGTATCTCGGGCCTCTAAAAGTACCTGCTACATACTAGGGACTCAAATATTAGTTGACTTAGTAGGAGTATTCAGTGTGTGGCTCAGCATGAGGTATCTGGCAGAGGCCATAGATCCATGGGTGTGAAAAGATAAGTTCCAGGAGGTCCCCTAAAGTATAGGACAGAGTATGGCTAGCTATAGGTAGGCAGAAAGTTATAGCAGCTGCTGCTGCTGCTGGTGGTGGTGGTGGCAGTGGGGCACAGTGTTTGTAAGAACATCTCAGAGGAATGACTTTGATATCCTCAGATCTCAAAAAATGCAACCTTGTTAAGCAGTAGGATCTGGATTTTACTCATCTTTGTACCCACAGTGCCTAGGTCATAGTACAGTAGGTGTCTGATTAATTTTTGTTGAATTGCTCTGTTTTATGCGATGTACTGGGTGTAAGAGGCTCTGCGTGTACAGGAATGGATCGGTGTCAAGATCAGAGGACTGTAAATGAATCCTGCTCTGATTGAAGCAAAGCCAGTGATTCTGGGATTACCTCATACGCAGATATGTTTTTAAGCCTTGGCAGTGTTGCCTGCACAGAGATGCTCTAGAGAACACAACTGCCAAGTTACAGTTGTTTATTTAAAGGTCATTGTTAACATACTTTTATTGACATATTATCAACGAACAAAATGGAGTTCACAATAGAATTGTTTTTTATATGCTATTATCCTGTACCTTCTTCCCCCATCACTAAAGCTGGGATATGTCATGGATCAGCCCAATGTTTATATACTATTACAGTTAGGACTGGATTTATTTACACCTGAATGAAACAGGGTACTTTGCGTTTTTTTTCTTCTTTTTGGAATTTTCTTATTCAGACTTCCACTTTAAAAGGTGCTACAAATTCTAATTTTGTGGTCATAAAATAAACCTGTCATGCATTTTACTGAATGCTGTCAGAGTTGGGGAGAGCAAACATTTCCTCCCTGAGGAGTTACGGCATTAGCTCTCTCCGTTAGAAGCTGGCCAGATGAAGGCATCCATCCTTTTTGGCTCTGCAACACTGGTCAAGACCAATACTCCTTTACTCCTTCTTATAGTTCAGTCTTATTTAGGGCATGTTTATTTAAAGCAGTTCCACATCTGCACAATTAATAAATTACTGTGCTCTAATTTGCATTTCTGATGCCTCATAGTAAATATAGGAAGTTCCATTTTGCCCTTATAAAAACAGTTTATTCTGCCCACGCTTCCTAGCATTGGATAAAAATTTCTTCAGAGAGCCCTTCATCTTTAGCACAGTCTCATCATTAAGTCATCAAATCATCAAGTCTTTCTTTATTACAAGGCTGTCACCCTTAAAGGCACGGTAGTAACTTGCTATTGCAGTCTCGAGTTTACACTGTGATTTCACTGACATCTTACTTGCTCTTTAAAACCACTCTGTGAGGTAGATAGATAGTAGGGTATCATTATTTTCATTTTGAAGATGAGGAAATAGGCTCAGTGTTGTTAAGTGGCTTGACCCAGGTCACTGAGTTTGCAGTGGCTCCCATGAGACCAGAACCCAGTATTCTGTCCACTCCTCTAGTGAGCTGCCCACTCTGGGTAGCAAAATTTATCGTATTGAACAAAAGTTTTTTTTGTGTGTTTTTTTCTTTCTTATTTTCAACCAAGTAAGTTACTGTAAATACCTGTATCAGCAGTAGCATGGACAATATGGTAATTTAATTGTTCATGCCCGGTGGTATATAAAATATCAGTGAAATAAGTGGGCCTTAACTTTCTGGTGTACTTAAACCTATTTGTGTATTTAAATAAGTGTTCTCAGATCCTCTGGAACGACTCTCTGTTTGACTTAACTTTTTTGTAGTCTGCGATGGAAAATTAACTGCATAGGGACCACACACTGACAAAGAATGTATATGAAGGATTCTTAAGTGAGATTTAGATTAGGTATTGGGACCTTTTTTTTTTCCTGTGAGATTTCTGAAATAATAATGAAAATTAATTGGAAAATATGAATTGCTATCTAGATATTTGAGCTACACCCATTTCTTAACACTTTTACATTATAATTTATATCAACTGGTGTTTTCAAAGAAATGAAGGCTTGTGCTATAGTTTTCTTTTTAAATTTAAAAGACAACTTAATTTGGCACTTTGTAGAAAAGGAACATTTCACAAGCTAGTTAGAGAATTCAATATATCACCTCAGCCAACTATAAAAGAGAAGATATTTCTATCCAAAAATTACTATGGGATCAATTATTCAATTAATATTTTACATAGTAGAAAAGTTTTATTTGTTAGGATTTTATTTCACAGTTCCCCAAGGGTAAAGAGACTGGTAATTATTTTACTGTGGGAGGATGATAAAAGATTGATTGCATTATATCTCCAGAAACATTTTTTTTTTTAAATTTAAAAGATTTACAGTCTGACACGAAAGCAATTTATTTAGAACATTTGTTTCTATAGATTTCCTTTATTTCCATTTAATTTTTATAATTTGTATTTGAATATTTATACCAACTTTGGTACACGAGGTAGGTAGTAATGGCTGAAGAAGTTTGTTGAAGAATTGCAATTTGAAGAAAAGCCAGCACCTATGTTTACTAGAGAAGGTGGGTAAAGATGGAAGGGGTTAGAAACTGTAAACTTTCTTTTCTTTAGGTTGGGTTGTCATTGAAGATGGGATATGAAAATAAGTCATGAGGATAATTTATAATCCTCAGTTTAAGCAGTTATGTAAACTCTGAATCCAGTGGTCCCTCTCTTTGTACCTGGAAACAGCCTGTGAGGAAGGAATTGTCTCCATTTTAGACGAGGGATGTGCCTCAAGCTCTGCAGCTTGCCCAAGGTCATTCTTCCAGTAAGTGGTGGAGCTGGCATTCCATTTCAGCTCACTAAGGAGGCCAGGCTCCTACTCCCTCCCTCCCTTATCTGCCTTTTGTGCTTCCCACATGGCATTTGTATCACTCCATAGTGCCATGTACCTGTCTTGACTCCTACTGAATTGTAACGCTGAGGGTTTAAAGCACAGTTTACTGACTCAGGAAGAAAGAAATTTTTCTGTTTGTGTTTCTACTTTGTCATGCAGATTGCCATATACACAATTACTCATTAATAACTATTTCTTGAATCATTCCAAGTATATGTAAAGTTCTTAAGTTAAAGTTAGTATTATATAGTATCCTAAGAGATCATGATTAAAAAACATTGTGCTACCACATGAAAAAGAAAATAGCTTTGGAATTCACATAACTGACATCCAAAGAAAATAATAGAATTTTAGCTCCAAAAGAGATATTGTAGATGATCTTGTAGTAGCATAATCCATCACTTTAACTTTAAATCTGAAGAAAACAAGGCCTAGATTAAGAAACTGGGACCCAGGCCACATGAATGGCAGAGCTAGAACCAAGTTGTAAGGCTTCTGGTTTGGTGTTTTGCTTTAGAAATTTGCTTAGCTCCAAAGTAACGTAAAAATAGTTTTAGTCAATTGATGGCACTATTTTCACAGCAGGAATATGCGACTTTTTGTGTTGTTTATAAATAGTTATAAAGATAAAAGAGTTCAAATGTTATGTATTGTTAGAATAAAGCTCTATGTTATACATTATACATATTAACTTTGAAATCTTTTTATTGTATTACTAGTTGACTTCTAATTTATTTATATTTAGTAGTATAACATAATTTTTGTAGCCAACAGATAATAAACTGAACCATGGCTTTAGTGTAGTTCCCTCAGTCCTGTGAAAACAGAAGAAGAATTCGCAAAACAATACCACATTGTTAAATGGCACCCTAGTTTATCAAATGTCATAAGTTTATTACAGTCTGGTTTTAGGAAAAGCCATCTCAGCCTTAACAGCAGTTTTTCCTAATCTTAAGCAAAAAAGCCCTTAAAGTTTCCAGGGCTGTTAGATTTTGTTCTGTCCATCAAAGTATGTTGATTAGGAGAAAGAAGTTTGTAAAACCCTAAAAGCTTTATTTGTGAGAGTGATTTAACTGATTTGTGTACTGCTACGCCTCATGGTGGCCTCATTAAGAAACTACTGTAGTGAAACACAGTGACCACATACCTTGTAACTGACTGAATCATTCAATGTATGTGGACTAAACATTAGTGAGTTAAGACCCTAGATGATATTTTCAAGGTTGGTGTTTTTATGTCTCATTTGAGAGAAATTAACCTCTGCTCTGCAGTTCAGGGAGGAAGTGTGGTGTGCCTTATCAGAGGTCTGCTTCTGCTTCTGGGAGTTCACCTGGGAGTGGCCATCCCCCAACTCCTTACTTCCAGAGGAACAGGAGCCGGGTAGTCCCAGCAGCTGCTAGCCTTTTTTTCTCCTCTGTGTATATTAGAAAAACAGCTTCCTTTACTTGAGATACTCTAGTTCCAGATGTTAGAAAATTGTCATGATAGATTGGTTTTGTTAGAAAAAGACACTTTACTGCCTTTTGTCAGGAAATTGTCATAATAAATGTATAGATCTATGCTCTCTGATGTGAATGGCGCCCCCTAGGGTTGTGCACAGAACAACTTGTGCAGCTATACATGGAGACTCTGCAGGGAATTATATCTAGGCAGATCATGTCTTTAGATATTAAAACATTATATCTAGAAAACTATAAATATAGTTTTTAAATATAAAATTTAGTTATTTATGAAATACTTATTTTTAAATTTATAAACATAATAATAGAAATTAAATTGAAAGAATAGACAGTGGAGGCATTTCTTTACCTCTGCAGTGTACTGACAAGAGGCTCTGTATTCTATTACACACCACTTGGCCCAACCAGTTTAATATATTTTCAAAGTTAGTCTTTTAGAGTACTGATTAAAGAAGGAAAACTTCTGACCTTTATAAAGGAGCTTTCCTAAATTAGATAGGTGCAGTAATAGAATGCAGAATGACTTTAAGCATCTACCTCTTTTATCCATCAGTGACAGTTAATTGTCACACCATATAAGTGCAATTTGATAGGATTTTTAACATACCAAAAATTGGCAACCTGTGATGAAGAAAGTATGCCCTGTGAGGACTTGAGTTATGAGAACGAAAAGAAAAATGAACTTTTTATAAATCTTAAGTGGTAGCTAAATGGAAATAAAAGCTTTTAATTTTTGTGCAAGAATGGTGATAGCAGATCAGTACCTTGTGTTTAGTTGGAAGCAGAAGGTTTCAGAATGCAACTTGTCTGACTTTTGAGGGCTGTTGTTTGGGCAACTAGGGATTGTAGAGGTTTAGTTCCCTACACATTTGGAAGGATGATAATGTGTTCATTATCTTGGTGCTGGTCCATGGAATTATTTTCTTTAAAGGAGCAGTAGTTACCTTGCGCCTTCTGGTTCATGGCCGGAGTGGCAATTGGTAGGATATTCAGCAGGAAATCCATTACTCTGTTTATAGTCTGGTGCTTCCCTGGTTGAGTTTGAGTCTGGCCCAGTAGGTAGTGATGGCGCTTTAAGTAGTTACAACAGTTATACTGGGGCTTTCATTCAGCTCAGTGACAGGATTGTAAAATACAGGATTCAAAACAAAGATTTTGAAATGGTGATCTCGTACCAGTTCTCGTCACAGTTTGGGAGAAAGGGCAGTAAAATGTTGCTGGTTTGTAAAAAGGAGACTGCTGTTTACAGTAGCTCAAAGGTGCTAATTGTTTCTAGTAGGAATGCTACATGTGAAGCCTCAAGGTAATCCTTAACCTTTTACTTTTATTTCGATCCCACTGGCCAGTGACCAGTTTGCCCACGCCTTAATACCTAACCTCTCCAGGGCTTTCCTGCTGGCTTCCTGGCTCATGGCAGACAGATTAGACAATGTTAAGTTTGTTTGAATCAGCACCTTTTACTGTGCCCTCTGAGGATCAGCTCTATCTAAGACCTGGGAGCCACTGATCATCCATATTTTGATCCTTTAACTCTACAGACTTTGCTGAGATGACATTCGTTCTTTAGTTATTCTTGCCCATAAATTACTAGTGTTTAAATTTATCACATTTGTAATTTTACTATTTTCATAATTTTTGGAAATGTTTGTATGAGTAATTTAAGGACCATATTTTTAAAAGTCCTTTGTCAGAACACTGGTTTTTGCTTAGTTTGTTGACTAAATAAAACCCAGATTTTTAAAATTTCATGATACACAGGAGCCACATGATTAAATAAATCATTATCGAGTACTTTTAGTGATAAATCACTGTAGGAAACTGAAAAAATCATTTATGGCACATGAGATCATTTTTTGCAAGAAACTCATGTCCTCTTGGATTTCAAAAAAATATTAGTTGGTATACAATCTTATATTGATGATATTTGTCTCAGCTGTACAATATAGTGACTCAACATTTTCATATTTTACAATGTGATCACCCTACCAATTCCAGCAATCATCTGTCACCGTGTAAACTTATCACTATACTGACTATATTCCCCTTCCCCTTTTCACTCATCCCCCCCACCCCCTCCCTTTTGGTAACCATCTCTCTCTTTTTTTTTTTTTTTTTAAATATATCTTTATTATTTCAGAGAGAGGAAGGGAGAGAGAGTGATATTAACAGTAATGATGAGAGAGTCATTGATCGGCTGCCTCCTGCACGCCCCCAACTGGGGATCTAGCCCCCAACCCCAGCATGTGCTCTGTCCAGGAATCGAATCGCAATCTCCTGGATCCTATGTCGATGCTCAACTGCTGAGCCACACCCGGCTGGGCAGGTAACCAACTCTTTGGTCTCTGTTTCTGTGAGTCTGTTTTTGTTTCATTTCATTCTGTCCCTCCCCCCCCCCCCCCCCAGATTCCACATATAAGTGAAACCAAACGGTATTTGTCTTTCCCTGACTTATTTCACTTAGTATAAAGCTAGATTCATCCATGTTGTTGCAAATGGTAATATTTCATTTTTATTTATTGTTGCATAATATTGTATTGTGTATGTACACCACATCTTCTTTATCCATTCATCTGGCAGTGGCCAACTAGGTTGCTTCCATATCTTGTCTATTGTAAATAATGACGCAGTGAGCATAGGGGTGCGTATATCTTTTCAAATTTGTGTTTTTATTTTCTTTGGCTAAATACCCAGAAGGGGAATTGTTATTATTATTTTTTAGGTTATGATTTGGGACTTCTGAGTTAAATAACACAATAATATATTTTGCCTTCATAAAAATCCATGATGATCATAATGTTAATGCAAGAAAGAAAATTTAAATGTTTTCTGAATTTAAAATGTATGAATTTAAAATGTATGAATTTAAAATGTATGAATATTTGATTATAATATTTGAAAAACTGGTTGTTGTACTGGGCCTGTCATTTAGCATACCTGCAAAACTATCTTTATTCCTTACAAATGTGTAATAGTATTATACCTGAAAGTAATGTGTGATTCCTTTATCCTTCCAACTCCTGCTGTATTTCAGAAGGAAAAGGAATTATATTGATTTGCTGAAGAACTTCTTACCCAACCAGCTTCTCTTATGGTCTATTAGTACAACTTCTCTGCTAGAGTATTTATTCTGACTTAATAGTAACGAGTATTTTAGGTAAATTTCATAATGTTCAGGGTAGTTTGAAAAATGAATCAATACTTATTTCCTTGCTTTATAAATGTATAAATGCTATACAAGTAACAATTATCTTAAAAAGCTGCTTTACATTATAACAAAATAGTACTAGAAAAAATTTGCTCTGATAACATGAAATGAAACTCAGAAGTTCTCAAAATTTTTTTGGTTAAGATTTATAGCTTTCAATCTTTGTGATAGGATGATGGCATAAATTATAGTTATCTTGCAGAACTTTAAGAAAAGTTTGAAGGAATTTATGGTGGTTCTAAAACATACCTTTAGTAAATTAATGGTATTGGTGACCATTTACTAAATATCTGTTCAGTGAATGAAATTACTGAACTTTGTCTTATTTGTATAGGTGATTATTGTGCCTTATATGTTTGACAGTACCTACTTCATTACCTATCAAGAGGCATTTGGGAGTTACTTAATAGATGAATGAAACATAAGACTGAATTTAGAGTTTTACAGGCTTTCTGGCATATATAATTTTAAGATGTAATTTGTTCTTAGCCATAGTCTTATGAAGCCTATCACAATTGGTTTTCCCCTCCCTCTCTGTCCCCCCCCCCTATATATATCTTCACGAAATGAATAAAATATGACATTAAATGTAACTTGTATTTACTACCTATTATATATCAGGCACTCTTTAAATATTTTCTTTAATCCTCACCTGAGAATATGTTTTTATTGATTTTTAGAGAGAGGAAAGGGGGTGAGAGAGAGAGACAGAAACATTGATGAGAGAGAGAAACAGCAATCGGTTGCATCCTCTATGGGCCCTTACCGGGTATCGATACACAGCCTAGGTATGTGTCCTGACCTGGAATTGAACCCACATCCTTTTGGTGTACAGGACAACGCTCCAAAAAACTGAGCCACCCAGCCAGGGCTGTATCGGGAACTCTTAAATGCATTTTCATATATCTCACTTTAAAGATCATAACAAATCTTGCTGGTTGATATAGTTTATGCACCTTCCTCCACTTCTATTTTTCTTCCCTCCTCCCTTTCCCTCCAAAATTTTGAAACTGAAGCTCAAAGAGTATTAAGTAACTTACCTAGCATCACACAGGAGGGGCCACAGCATCTAAGTCCAAAGCCAGTATCCTTTCCAGTGTCCTAACTTATCCAGGGAATCTTACACCTAGACTCTTAATATCTGATTGCTGGAACAGTTGCTTTTTTTCTCTCTTTCTCATTTGTTTGGCTTCTTTTTCATGATTTAAAACTGAGTTCTGGGCCTAGCCACACTCTCAGAAACCTAATTACGTTGGTCTTTTAATATCTACTTGGGAGACAGCATGGTTTAAAAGTATCATCGTGTGTCTGACAAGCCCCATTTGAATTCATCTATGCCACCTCCTAGCTCTGTGAGTTTGGGTCAGGCACTTTAATGTCTTGGTACTCTGGTTTTCTCATGTATAAAGAAGAAAAATAGTAGTTACTTTTTAAAGTTATTTTGAAAATTAAAAAATAAAACCTATGTAAAGCAGTCAAGTGCTTTGCACATGGACACTTAACAGCTATGAATTAATACTACTTTATATGAATTCTGTCTCTGTTAGATATATTGAGTGTATCTATGTTTATGTGTGTTCACTTGTTTGTTTGCAAGTGTAATGTATGATATTATATTTATACTCATTTATGTGTAAAGCACAGGTTTAGAAAACAAGATTTTCTTGGGTGCTTGTGGAATCCTGATAATATGTAATATTATATATTTAAAGATAAATAATAAAATAATTGTAACATTTATTCAACAAACATTTATTGAGCTTCTCCTATGGGCTAGGTTCTGTTCTGGTCTCTGGGACTATAGTAATAATAGGATGGTTAAAAAACACTGCCTGGATGGGGGTGTACCTTGTCGTGGGATGAAAAAGACAAATAAGTAAGTTATATATGTTAGATGGTAATATAGTTAAAATAAAGCAAAGGAAGGAGAGTGCAGGGTTGCAGTTTTAAACCGGGTGCTTTGTTATTAGAGAGGAGTTTTTCTCTGTCAGGAACTGGGCAAGTCCAGGAGTGGTTCATACAAAGATGGAGAGTGTGGTGCCGACTTCAGGAATGCCCTGTTCTCTTCCAACACCCGCCTGTCTTTTCTGCACCAGTTTTAGAGTGCCCTGGCACTCTTGGAGACGCTCCTGTTCAACGTGAAATGTGGTACGGAAGTTTGTACCTGGTGGCAGGCTTTAGGGAATGTACTTGATGCTTGGAAGAGGATGCCTGGTGGCTCTGGGTGGCTTTCTCTGTAGCTGGTAGAATTAGAGGCAAACCATGTGTATTCCTCACAGCTAAAATGCTCACTCATATTTCTCTTGATTTTTCTTTGAAATTCTCTGATAGCAGTCAAGTGAGCTAGAAAGTAGACCTTTCATACTGAGAAGAAGAGTATCTTCAGGAAGTATGCTGTTCTTTAATTGGCTTTTATTATTATTATTATGTTTAGTGCTGATGGCAAGAGGAGTACATTTAAGTTTTGAAATAATCTGCAAAGAGTCAAGACAGGGAGTAGCACTGAGCTAATACTTACTTTTTAAAAAATTGTTTCCTCCCCCAATTTATTTATAGATCTGTTAATTCTTTCAGCATATATTTGTTGACCATCTACTATGTTCTAGGCACTGTGAAAGTTATCAAGAGGGTAAGAGTGGGGAAAGTGATATTCCTGCTCACAAGGAGTATATACAGCAGGGAGAGGAAGTACAGAAATAACCTTCTTATGAGGCATTAATGAGATAACACATGGGGAAGAAGGCTAGCACATTCCTGGGTACATTAGATGCTCAACATCTACTTGTTAACTTTTGGATAAAGTGATTAGTCACTCAGGAGAGTAAGACAATATGCTAAAATGATAGATGACAGAGGTGGCAACAGCAACATCTGGCTCCATTATTTGGGAAGTCTTCGTGGAAATTTGAAATGCGTCTTGAAGATTGAATGGGATTTGGGTAGTACACCCCTTGAGCATGGGGAAAATTACCTTATTTGATTTTGTATTTTTAGCAGGTGGTACAGTATCAGCTGTCATATTTTTGTTGTGTGAGAAAATAAGGGGAAAGGACAATTCTGGTGAAGAGAAAGTGAGGGCAAGGGCATGCCAGAGATTAGGAAGCCCACAGGTGAGTGCAAGGAAATATTGCTTCAAAGTAATAATGGGTCAGATTCTAGAGGCTCATAATTGCCAGGCCAGGCAATGGAGGATCTTTGAAGCAGGCTTTGTACCATGCGCAAGTAACACTGAAGAAGGGGAATGAGTGGAAGGAGCATCGGGTGATGAGACTATTGCAGCACCAGAGGCTGGAAGTAATTAGGAACTCATCTAGGGTGGCCACGAACAGACCCAAGTGGTATTTTATATTTTAGAGGCTGAATGGACAACACACTGACTGCTTCAACTGTAGCTCAGTGGAATGATTTTGAATGCCTCCTTTTGCTATAGGAACTCTTTTGAGAAAATGAAAGCATCAAATCACATCAACTGGAACAACTTTTCTAATAGTTTAGCACTAACTCATGCTTGCAGGAGCCCTTATAAACACTACGAAAGCAAAAGAATGTTAAGTAAGGTTATTAGATCAATGTTAGGTAATTTATATCAGAGTTCAGTTTTTATATACTGTAAATATATTTTTATAGTTCTTTTGGACCTTTTGTATATTCAGTGTTATAAACACACACACACTCACCAGGAGAGGAGAGAGGAAATATGGAAATAACCACATGTCATTTATTTATTTGATGCTGCATCTTGAATCAGTAATGTAGCCCAATGATAACACCTTGTTGATTTTTATGTGAAATTTCTTTATGATCATCAGTTTTATAAAGTGTTCCAAGAAAGCATTTCAGGGAGGGCTTTTTTTTTTTTAATTTAAAGAAATATTTAGAATAGTAGCTATCTTTTAAGTTTTACTTAGAATGGTACATTTTTGTTAGGAAAAGCATTCTTCAGAAAAATCATATCAACTTTTGCCTTCACATCTAGCATAAATCTAGCATATAGAATAAGACTATAAAGAAGAGACAATATAAAAATGTAATATGTCTGATCCTTTCTTTCAAGATCACAGACCTTATTAATGTGCTTGTGTGTTAGGGTGTAAGTCCTGAAAACTGATGAACCCAGATTCTACTCTTGGCTTTTGCACCACTGAAGTGTGTAACCTGTGCCAGATATTTTATTTCAGCAGGCCTCAGTTTTCTCATCTATGAAATAGGGGCTGGCCTGGAATGATAAGGAAGATCCTTCCCAGGGCAACTCCTTGTGACTCTGTGACCTGTTACAGTCACAAGGCGAAGAATCTCCCATAAACATTGACAAATTGTAATATTTCAAATTTCAAATTATTTGGTATTCTTTGTAAGTTCCTGACTTGTATCTTTTTTCATGTAGGAGGCTGAAAGGCCCATTATTTACTTTTGTTGCAAAACATTGCCTTTTTCTGAGCAGAGTGCAAGGCCCATGGAAGATGCCCCCAATAAATAATTGCTGCGTTTGTTTCAGCTGTGAGAGACATTAGTGTGTTGAGGGATTGCTCTGGGCCTTGGTCTGATCCTCTGCTAATGTTGGAGAAGCAGTTGAAACAACTCTTGCTATTTTCAGAAGTAAACTCTTGAATAGGCGATCACAGAAACCATTATATTCACTCAAGGAACATTTATTGAAGTCCTGCCATTTGTCTGACAAGCATGGCATTAAGCCTCGGGAATACAGAGTTAACAAAAGTAGGTACCCAATGTCAGCTTCCATAGTAGTAGAGATAACAGGCATTATGGAATTAGACGAATAGGTATTACTCCAAGTACAGATGGAAAAGCATGAAGTGAGTATATTCTAAATCATTGTTAAAAGTAAAACTGTTTTTTTTTATGTCCAAGTCGGTAAAAGTATGCACTTGAAAAATTAAAAGATAGTAAGACTCACTCCAACTTCCCTTCCCACCACTGCAGTTTCTTTCTCTTGAAGTAAGATGACGGATTCTCATCTGGGTTTCTTCACATTTCCCTTGTTTAGGTCTGAAGAACCAGGAACATTTCAGCTAGTCTTAACAACCATGACGAGAGGCAGGGGGATCTGCAAGCTCTAAGGACAGTGCAGCTCCAATTATTTAGGGATTTTTGATAAAAGCCATTTTCAGTCATTTTTGCTGAGGTAGCAAAGACCTCATTTTACCCACCCTTTAAATACTGTACTTCATTTGATTTCATTAGGAAAAAACTCTTATTTCAAAAATTTTACTTTGGAATTAACAAAGTGACCTCAGGTTGGTAAGGATCTGCCAAATTTGCTGAGTTTGAACAAACCAGTCAGTAGTGAAAAGTTTGATTTACTTGGTATTTAGACATTCCATTGCAATGAATGGTGAAAATCCTCACTGTGTTATACCTATGGATTTAACCATTTTTATAAACTCTTCTGTTTATAATAATTGCTACTGTGTGTTGAGCATTATGTACCAGGCATGTGATAGGTATTTTAATTCATCTTATTTAACCTTTACAGTTGTACTATGAGAGAGATTTTATTCCCCATTTTACCTATGAAGACCACATAGCTGTTTCGGTGCTTCAGGATTTGAAGTGTACAATTGTATAATACATCATTTGTATATTGCATTGCGTGCTCACCCCCCAAAGTCTAGTCTCCTTCCATCACCATAAATTTGACTCCCTTTAGTCTTTTCATTTTCCCCCACCCCCCTTCCCTTGTGATAACTACCCTTCTGTTGTCTGTGTCTGTGAGTTTGTTTGTTTTTATTCATTTGTTGCTTTTTTCTGTTTCATATCTCACACATAAGTGGAATAACATAGGTCTGTGCTTTTTACTGCATGGGCTAAAGGACAGATTAGGTATATGAGGGGTGGTGCCTGTAAAGGCAGCAGGAGGAAGAAGAGACTTTGGGGCTTAAACCGGAGGGGTACAATTTTTAATTTTTTAAATTTATCTTTCAACAGCTCAATGACTTTATTTATTTATTTTTAATATATCTTTATTGATTTCAGAGAGAGGAAGGGAGAGGGGGAGAGAGAGAGAGAACCAGATGAGAGAGTCATCATTGATGGGCTGCTTCCTGCACGCCCCCCACTGGGGATCGAGCCCGCAAGCCCAGCATGTACCCGGATGGGAATCGAACCACAATCTCCTGGATCCTAGGGAGATGCTCAACTGCTGAGCCACGCCCAGCTGGGCTGTTTGTTTATTTTTTAATTTCTCTTTATTGTTGGAAGTATTACAGATGTCCTCTTTTTCCCTCATTGATCCCTCCTACCTGTGCCCCCCACTATTTTCTGTGTCGATGGGTCGTGCATACATACATATAAGTTCTTTGGTTAATCCGGAGTGGTGCATTTTAGCGGCTGAGGTGAAGACAAGAAAAGCAGGAGAATTGTTCCAGAGAGAATTGTTTCCTGGACCCCCGTGGATATGCTCAAGTCCCTTATATAAAATGGCACAGAACAATGTATACAGTCAGCCCTTCACATTCCCACATTCCCCAACTGTGGGTAAAAAATGCTTTCAGTCCCCAGTTGGTTGAATCCATGATGCAAAACTTAGGAATAAGGAGGGCCCACTGTAAATGCACTGAAAAAAACCTGCGTGTAAGTGGCCCTGCACAGGCCAAATCCATATTTTTCAAGGGTCAACTGTAGTATATATGTAGTTGGGATACTCTTCTTGTGTTTGCCTCTTGGTTTAAGGTTTTAGGTATACCCAGCTCACAAATGAATTTATAGATTTCCAAGGGCACTTTAGGGGAAAAAAAGTAATGTACAAACATCAAAGTAATCTACACAAGTTGGGTTTTTCATTAAAGACCCTGGTAAAAGCTTGGAGAGTGCTTGATAACTTTTTCAAGAAGACATTGCTATGGTCACATCACTGCTATGATCATAAAAGTCCCAACAAAAATTATTCATCAAAAAGCAAAAAGTGCACCAAAAATACTATTCCACTCAAGTTTAAGAACATGATGCTCATATTCTGGAAATACAGTATGGGTCTCCAGGTTAGAAAGAAGTTTAAAGAAGCCCCAAGGAAGGGCAACTGAAACTGCTTGAATGGAGAGCTGTCCTGTAAGGAGGCTCTTTGTTTGAATGCTCAGAGCATCTCTGGCTAAGCCTACAAAATCATGGATAAAGACAGCAAAGAATTATTTACACAAATTCTTGTGAATTTGAATGAGTAATAAGTTTGTACAGTCCTAAGAATTTCTGGACAAATGCTCCCATTTTAAATAGTAGGACAAAAATGTTATAAACTGTTGTCCCCAGAAGATAAAAATAGAAAATAGACATTTGTGAAAAATATAACTTACATAAATTCATGATAAAAAATAATGGGGCAATATAGCAAGTAGGAGGTTTTGGAGCTTATCCATAATTTTATGAAGTTGATGTCAGGGGAAAAAGTCATGTCCTTTCACAACAAGCCCATGTCTCTACTGTTATATTGAGTACTGGCCTGGGTCGCTCAGGGTCTGCTCAGCTCTGTTGTTCACATGCTCTGGTAATTCCTCTTTGTTGCTATCCTGCCAAGTTTCTCCAAGATATTATGACTTTGCTTTCCATTTTAGAAAAATATTGGTTAATAGAAACCACGGCCTATTCAACTCTGATTCAGTAGATGTTTATTGAACAGGTTTACATGCTTATTTTAAAATGGCTCATAGTAGATTATAATTTTGATGTGTGTATCTCTGTTTATTTTATTTTTTGGCTTAGATGCTGGACTTGAGCCAGGCCATTTTGCTGAGCAAACTTTCAGAGCCCTTCTCCTGGTAGAGGAGTATTATATGTAAATGCTGGGTGTTAAACAGCCTTGCAGGTATCTGGTAACTTTCTGCATTTATTCCTTCAGTTAACAGAACCAGAGGGTCTATCCTACTGGGGCTACTATGGTTGTGGCGATTTTCTGGTATTTCTTTTGAAGAAGTTGCTTTAGGAAATGTGTTTTAAGGCACAGACCAGTCTTAAGTGATAATTCTACCAGGTCATCCGTTTAAAGGTCCAGAAAAGCCTCAATTTATATAAAATATTCAATGAAGATGTTGGAAAACTTAAAGGAACCCAAGCATTTGGCTAGGTTCTGGAGCTCTTTCTTAAATAAGCCTGGAAGCCAGAATCAGAGGGATTTTTGGTTTTATTAGTGTTCTGCTTCTCAAAATTTTTAAAGTTTCTGTATGCCACAAGAAAGTAAACTTACATTCTTATGAAGTCAGGGGTCATAGGCCAAATTGTGCTACCAGAAGCTCATATTTTTGAAGTTTCTAGAATGCTTTATCTTAAAAATCCATTTGCATCTTACATTCTATTCCATAATATATACTTAAAAAAATTTTAAGGTAAAGTTGACATGGTGAAATGCATAGATCTTTAGTGTTTGGTGAGTGTTGACAAAAGCATACACTGGTATAATCCACACACTCATCAATCATGCTTTAACATAGAAGTAGCATTTGAAATTATTTTCATTAAGAAAATGGTTATTTACTTTTTAAATTTTATGGCTTGTTATACCACTCTATGGATTCCCTAGGAATGGTGGCAGTGGACATGGCATGTTTATTCCAATTTGAGAAGCATGGACTTCATCGAGATAGTTGTACAAAATGACTAGACACTGTAATGGAGTGTTTTTTGTTTTTTTTTAAAAGCTAAAGCCTCACATTAGCTAGAGAAGTTGGTTAATGCCCACTGTTCATCTAAACATCAAAAAATTTCTACTTCTCTAATTGCAAGTAGTTTATCAAGTCAGGTAATAGATCTGTGATAAGGAAATTAGAGATTCATTCATATTCACTGTTTTTACTGGTCATCTATTTTATTGTAAGGTCTCATTCACATGTATATGACCTATCTTTTAACATCCTTTCCAGGATAACATATGGCACTTTGCTCTGCAGTAGTCATCCTCCAGGAATCCCACTGATGACGCACTCCCAGCTTTTTATTCCCATTTCCTGAATTCTTTTGTGAACATTGTCTGCAACTATAAGTGCTGTACCTCTGTTTTCCTCCAGATTCTTTCAGAGAGCAGATATTAAAGCTTCCTTTCAGTAGAGACCAAATTTTAGTTATTGTATGTAGTGCAATGCACAATACAGTAAGCTCACTGGATTGATTTCAGTTGTAGATATTGCCTTTAGGTAATATAGAAGATAGAAAATTGGCTAAGGGGGGATAGACCCTTTGCTCATGAATGTTTAGTAATGTTAGGGGAGCTGATGATGGTAATTAATACTTATTAAGAGCTTTTTATGGGCTAGGTACTATTCTAAGTTTGTTGCATGTGTTGTCTGATTTTATATTCACAATAATCATTTGAGTTAACAGTATGCCTGTTTTATACTTTAAGAAGCTGTTTGTCTTAGGTCAGGTTTCCTAGAACCGGAGCCTGAGATGCAGATTCTTGTGCAAGTGATTTATTGAGGAGACCGAGCAAGGGAAGGAAGAAGGATTGGGGAGGGCAGGGTGCCTGGACTAGCAGTGTCAGCATCACCTGTTAGATGTACATCTTCTCAGGTCTCACTCAAGTGAGTTCGGCAGCAACCTGTGGTTTAAAGTAGTCTTCCAGGTGATTCTGGTTGATATTAAAATTTGAGAACCAGTCAGATAGAGGAAGAAGCCAGGTAAAGATGTGGGTTTTGGTAAAAATCTAGCCTAAGTGGGATCTTTAAAGGAGTTTAGGAGCGTAAATGGCACCAAACAGTTGACACTGAGAAGAGGGCCACTTTAATACTTTGATCAGTCAAACATTGGCTGGAGAAGGAGGAGGAGACTGCCCTGGGGACAGAAAGTGAGGGAAGGGTATACTTTTCTGAGACTCTCTGGAAAGGGTAGCTCTTGTGCAACTGTGAGCTGTTAGCATCCAGCACTCCCAGCAGCGGGGCAGTGGGTATGCCTGTCCACAGGGGATTTGGGTGGGGCATCCCAGGGCCCACTACACTCACATAGAGGGAAGTAAAGTAGCTAGCTCAGAGTCCCGCAGCTAGTAGTGGGATTTGAACTCAGGCAGTCTGGTTCCAGGGTTCATCTTCTAACCATACTGTCTTCTGTGGTCAGAACAATAACAGCATGGACATAAATGAACAAGAGACAATTTGGAGGAGAGAGCTGTTTCTGACAAAGAAAGCAGGAGCCCTTATGAAAGGAGTGTTATTTGATTTTGCTTTGAAGTAGGATAAGATCTGGACATGTATGAATTTATGTGAGAGGCTTTCTAGGTAGAAGGACTAGCCTGAGAAAAGGCACTATGGCATGCAAGTATGGGTTTGTGTATAGAAAGCTAGTTATTCTGTTTGCCTGAGATTCGGCTTATTAAGGAGTTCTGGGAGAAAAGTCATTCAACACTGGTTTGAAGCCAGGTCCTGGATATCTTTAGATGCCAGGCAAGTTAAGATTTTTAACCTGGGAAGTGATGTAGTCAGAACTTTAGATTAATATGACAACAGATATGTAGGATGACTTTTAGGAGGAGAAACTGGAGATAAGCCGAAGGGACACAAGACTGGAAGCAATCAGTGTACACCAGCAGTTTTCAACCTTTTCATTTCATGGCACTCATAAACTACTAAATTCTGTGGCATGCCAAAAATATATTTTTTGCCAATCTGACAGAAAAAAATAGATATAATTGCAGTGCCTTCACACCAGATGGCTATTGTGTTGGCTATTGTCATTTTCTTATTTGCTAATCTAAAGGAAAAGAGGTCAATGCCCCCTACTAAATAGTCAGGTATTGCATGTTTTAAAAATTCTTGCAGCGCACCAGTGTGCCTCTTTTTTTTAAAAAAATTATTGATTGATTTTAGAGAGAGAGGGGAAGGAAGAGAGAGAGAAATATCGATTTGTTGTTGAATTTATTTATGCACTCATTGGTTGCTTCTTGTGTGTGCCCTGACTGGGGATTGAACCCTCAACCTTGGCATAGTGGGACAATGCTCTAACCAACTGAATTACTCACAGGGCACCATTATGCAACTTGCGACACCCCAGTGTGCTGCGGCACACTGGTTGAAAATCGTTGGTGTGCACAATAAATTAAAACCTGGTCTTGCCTGTGGCGGTTAAACTGAAAGAGAAGAATCTTAGAAAAGATAGTACCGAGAAAGTGCAGTTCAGATTCAGGACCACAGGTTCAGGAGTGTGGAGTTTGGTAAGGGGCATTCCATGTGGAGATGCAAGCAAGTAGTTGGAATTACTGACCTAAAACTCAGGGATGGATAAGACATCATTGTAAAGGCAATTATTAAAAGTCACAGGTCTGATAATAAAATTGTCAATAATAAGAGGGTCAGTGTCAGGATTAAAATCTTGGTTTCTACTTGTTCAGTGTCTTAAATACATTGACTCACATGGTCTCCAAATGAATAATGAAGTTATATTTTGCATATTAAATCAAGAGAAAGTTAAACCTCTTACTGCTTTCTAACTCAGAGTAGGGAATATAATGGGGGAAAAAAAATCCTTCAAAAATCCTTTCAGTCAAAAGCAAACATTCCCCCCCCCAGCAATTTCTAGGAAATATCTTGACTACCCCTCCCTCCTTTTTAAATCTCGTTTTCTTTTTTCCAAAAGAAGTAATTAAATAATTTGATTTAAAAATCTTTCTCTTGCCCTAGCTGGCTGGTTTGGCTCAGTGGTTAGAGCATTGGTCCTCGGACTGAAGGGTCTTGGGTTCTACTCTGGTCAAGGGCATGCACGTTGGTTGCAGGCTTGATCCTGGGCCCCAGTTAGGGGCAAGTGCAGGAGGCAACCAATCGATGTGTCTCTTTCACTGTCTCTCCTCCTCTCTTCAACTCTCTGTGAAAAATCATTGGAAAAAATATCCTCATATTTTTGTGTGAGGATTAACAAAAAAATAAAATTAAAAAAAATCTTTCTCTCTTGCTCTTGCTATAGCTTATATTTATAAATAAAAGGCTAAAATATCATCCAAGATACTAAGTAAAGTCAACTAGGAATTAAGAGTAAGATTTCTTTGTGGTAAACCATGGGACTCAGATTTAACTATATTTCTAGTTGTTTGAGTTTAAATATGTATAGTGAGTTGCTTCAGAAAGAGCTGTTATACTCTGAATAATGGGACTATAGAATGGCATTATGTGCTGTAGCTCATATTCTTTATTCTGAGTTCAACTGTTTGTGATGTCAGAAAACACTTTCACTTAGTGTTGCTGCTTATTATCTAAAGAATGATTTTGTAGGCCAAAAGTTCCTGGAATTTATAGTTGGCCAAGGATTGAAAGTGAATTTATGCCAGAAGAAACCAGGTGGACATTCTGTTCTTCAAAAGGCAATACTGGGGAAAGTGAGACATCCCTGGCCTCCAACCACTAGATGCTGGTATCATTCCCCCAGTCATGACAATCAGAATCACCTCTGAGAACCACTGTGCTAACTAACTGTGGATCAAGAAAGAACATGGAAGTCTGAACAGTCTGTATTTAGGTGTTGTAAAGTGTGGGATAAATGAGATTTTTCCATTTTAGAAACCGATTCCTTGAACACTTTGCTTGGGACAGATTGTCCTGGTTATGTATGACCCCTTCCAAATATATTTTTAAAAGAATATTTATTTTCTAGAGAGAGAGGGAGGGGGAGGGAGAGGGAGAGAAACATTGAGGTGAGAGCGCAACATCGATTGGCTGCCTCCTTCCTGTACGCCCCCCTGCTGGGGATCGAGCTCGCAACTCAGGCATGTGCCCTTCACCAGGAATTGAACTGGCATCCTCCTGGTGCATGGGACGATGCCCAGCCAACTGAGCCACACCAGTCAGGGCTTCCATATATGTTTTAGAAAACAGCCAAAACAACGGTATACGTTATTTAGCTCCAATTCATGACAGTGTCCAATTCTGAGGATGAAGGGATAAAAATGACTGGGACAAGGGAGGCAAACATGGGAGGATGTTAATTTTATTTACATTGTTTTGTTAGTTTTTTAAAAAATTCTGAAGTATATACAGTTGACTATTGAACAATGTTGGGGTTAGGGGTCCTCCCCCACTTAGAGCAGTTGAAAATTCGAGTATAACTTTTGACTTTCAAAAACTTAACTACTAATAGCCTACTGTTGACTGAAAGCCTTACTGATAATGTAGTTGATTAACTCATGTTTTATATGTTAAATGTATTATATACTGTATTTTTACAATAAAGTAAACTAGAAAAAAGAAAATCATAAGGAAGAGAAAATACATTTATAATACTTATTGAAAAAAATCCACCTATAAGTGGACCTGCACAGTTCAAATCTATGGTGTTCAAGGGTCAACTGTACTACAAAAATGTTAAATTTCAGTTGTAGGTTCATGAATATTTGTTATTTATCATTCTCTGCATTTTTATTTTTTCAAATGAAATATAAAGGAAATATTTTAATACTTGACAGTATAAATTTATATTCTTCAGTGTGCTCTGGGAAATTCTGAATTGTATCGTTTCCTGAAAAATTTGTAGCTACAAATTTAATTTTCAGTCATGTTTGAAGGAAGTGATGCTGTGTGCTATTTCCTAGTCACATTTCCATGCACTAAGTCATGGTTTCATGATTCATTCTTGCACAGACGTGTAGATCTGGATTCTCACACGTTGAACTAAATGCAGCTGTGTTTATTTCAATGAGATTACATTAAAATAAACACACATGTGATCCCTTATGAGCGTGAACCTGTAAAACACTTGTTGATTTGGTTCTGAAATTGTGTGTTCAAATAAACACACTTGTTCTAAGGGAAGTTTTGCTTTACTCACATGTTCATGCCTTGAACATGTGTTTTATAGTAGCAGATGTGGATATAAGCATCTTAAAAAAATAATAGTTCCTTAGAGTTTGTCATTGCTTTTAGACAAATGCAGGGTTTATTTAATGGGCTAATTTTTAAAATGTGTTTGTAGTTGTCCTGTGTAATGAATTAAAAATAATCTTGGAATATCACATCTTATATAATTCATTTATTCTTGACACGTTAATTGACTGGGATGGAATTTTTAAAAAATTCAATAATATATAAAATACATATGTGAGTATGTTTTTAGGAGATATTAATGGTAATTTAAGAAGTAGAGGAACTTTTTTAATTTTGAAAACTGCTTTTCGTTTAACCAGACTTAAAGTCTGTGTTTTTTGCATTTCAAATTTTAGAATAAAAAATAGAGAAAAGTTCCAAACCAGCAAGAGCACTGTTCACATTTATTTTAGGTATTTCTGCTGAAAGGACTGTAGGTAACCTGAATAGAAAGGAGTTAACATGGTTCCGCCTTCTACAAAATATTTTAATTACATTGAATATAACTTAGAAAGCACTAATATTTGAGGTTATCTTTTTTTTTTTTTTTTTTTGCCAAATGAACCACAAGACTATAGTAGCCAGAGGTCTTTTATTCCCCTCCAAAATTTGAGGGACATTTTTATGTGTGGCGGTGTGCAAATATTTAGGAAGCAGAAAAACTGACATCTTTTTTTGACCTGAAAGCCTTGAAAGTTATTATATTGTCCATGGTAAGGTTCTTTGCTTTGTAAGTCTTGTCAACCCTACAGACTTGGGCTCTGCAGCACTTCTCTCTGCTGTATGGAAGGAGCTGCGGCAACGGTGTGTGTTTTGGGGTGTGTGTGTAGGGCTAGGTAGGAGGGGAGGAGCGTTTGGCCTTTAATGGATGGACATCTTTAGACAGTCTCCTTTGCCCAGTGGAGCCTAAGGGTGGCCTCAGGGACCCTTCCCTGCCTTTTTCTCAAGACCCATGTCCCTTGCTCACTACTTCTGTGAAGTTCATTGTGGCTTTTAGCTCCATCTCTGAGGAACAGACAGAAGATACTGCCTTCCACTTGGTGCCAAAATAGATATCTTTCCACATGTCTGCATTCCTTTTATTAAACGCTTGTTTAAGAAAACATCTCATATAGATACAAAAAAAAAAATCATTGCTGGATTTGGCTTTTTAGGAATATTTATCCAGGGATTTCAGAAGGTTAAATATTATATGCATAAATTCCCTCAATGTAAACTATTATATAGAAAATAAACTTTTATAAAGTTTTGAAAATTAGTGTTTCTGTTTCACAGGTAATAGGGTGAATACATTTTCCTTGTCAAAGATCAATACATTCCAGAATAAATATACTTCTATTTTATTTCTTTTAGTATTTACTAATTTCTGAAGTTACGTTAATTTAAAATAAGAAGTATTGTAATGCTTTGGCCGGGTTGAGTGTCATCCCATACACCAAAAGGTCAGGGCGCATACCTGGTTTGTGGGTTCAACTCCTGGTTAGGGGGAATACGGGAGGCAACTGGTCGATGTTCCTCTCTCACATTGATGTTCTTTTCGCTCTCTCATTCTCTCTCTCTGTTTCTCTCTTGCTCTCTCCCCCCTCTCCTTTCCTATCTCTAAAATCAATAAACATATCCTTGGATGAGGATTTAAAAAAATGAAAAAGTATTTTAATTTTCTGGCTTATAAGTTTAGAGTCTGCCTCTTCTTTTCTAGTAAAGGAAGTTTCAGGGAAACACGACTCTTTGTTTGGTTTGTTGCATTTTTCCAGTGCTATTACAGGGCCTGGCCTATATTAAACACTAAATAAATGTTTGTGAATGAATTTTGAATGAGTAAAAGATACAGAATTCCTTTTGACTTGACCCCCAATCTTAATGTTTCGCCATTCCACAAACCTCCCCAAGCTAGCTACTTTGTTAGGTGTGTATTCTTTAGAACCCTTTCAGGGCATTTACTTACATATGTTTTTTTCTTGAAAAAAGCAGAACATAGTCACTATTTTTCTACACCTTTACCAAACTTAATATCAAATTTAAATTTTTTCCAGTCTGATGTATTAAAGTGGTATCTTGTTTTAATTTGAATTCTCTACGAAGTAGACCATACTTTCATCTATTGATTAGCCAATTTTTTGTTTTTCTTAATTACTGGCTTGTATACTTCTCCCTTGGAGTCAGTGGGGGATTGATTCCAGGACCCCTGTGGATACTAAAATTCATGG
Organism: Miniopterus schreibersii; assembly: GCF_964146895.1. Lineage (NCBI taxonomy): Eukaryota > Metazoa > Chordata > Mammalia > Chiroptera > Miniopteridae > Miniopterus > Miniopterus schreibersii. The sequence goes on along the minus strand of NC_138106.1, from coordinate 59,306,235 downwards.
ATGCTCAAGTCCATTTTATTAAATGCCCTAGTATTTACACATAACCTCTGCACATCCTTCTGCATACTTTAAATCATCTCTAGATTACTGTAATACCTGATACAATGTATATGCTATGTAAATAGTTGTTATACTGTATTGTTTAGGGAATAATGACAAGAAAAAGGAAAAGTCTGTACATGTGCAGACAGACACAACCATCACAAACCTAGTTACACAGTACGCGTCAGCAGCAAGGGAACTCCCCCCCCCCCGAATATTTTCGATCTGGGGTTGGTTGAACGTGGAACCTGAGGATATGGAGTGCCAACTGTATATCCTTTGCCCTTTTCCCGATCAGGCTTTCCTTTTCTTGGCATTGTTTTTGAATGAGCTTTACATATGTAGTTTATATATTACTCTAATATATATTAATATACATATGGCAACTCTTTCTCAGTTTATTTTTCTTTTAACTTTATTTATAGAGTCATTTCTCATGGGGACATTGTCAGTTTTTATTTACTCAACTTTATCAATCTTTTCCTTTTAGTTTTTTCTTTCTGTACTTTGTTAAAGGCCTTTCCTACCCCCGTCATTGTTGGACTCCCTTGTATCTTCTCTCATACATATATCCATTTGATTCTCATGTTTAAGCCTTAAAAGAAAATCCTGCTGCATTTATTGTTGTGAGGCAGAGATGAATCTTTTTAACCCCTCCCAGCTCCTCACTTCCCTACACAAAGGGGAAACCATTTGTTCCAGCCCATCTGTGGACTAGTAATGTGCTTTCTTTAACTAATTTGAAATGATTTTATCATGTACAACTCTTTGGGGGTTGGTTTTTGAACTTACATGTTGTGTTCTATTGATATCCTTTTTTCTGTTTCTGTGGGAATAATAAATAGAATTACATAGCTTTATAACACCTCTCTTACTAGTTTTACTAGTTTGTCAGTTGATTCTCTTGGGTATTATTTTTTCCAGAAAGTCAAGTCATATGTAACTAATGATAGTTGTGTCACTTTGTCCAGTCTCTTTACTTTTTCTATTTTTCTTCTTTCTTTTCTTTTTGCTTTTGGGTAATGCATTGGCTGGTACCTCTGGTATAATGTTGATTACTCCTCTTGATAGTGTATATATTTTTACATATTTTAATACATTTAATATTTATTTCACTACTGTGAGTGATGTCTTCTACATGCTTCGCCTAGGTCCTCTTTTATCAGATTAAGGAAATTCTCTCCTCTTCTTAGAGAAGAAGTTTTATCATGAATGTGTGGTGAGCTAGTTTGTTGACTTTATCCATGTCATTTTCTCCTTTTACCCTGTTAATGTAGTGAGTTGCAGTGATACATTTTTAATGTCAATCATTCTTACATTTCTGAGATAAATTCAACTTGATGTTACTTTTTTCATGCTCTGTTTTATTATATTTTTAAATTTTACCTAAAAATTCTACATCTGTGTTGAAGTGTTATTGGATAGTAATTTTTTTCTTTGCTATTTTTACTTGGTTCTATCATGTTATGCGAGCCTTAGCTTACATGGGTCCTTATACCTTTCTTTACTGTGGAACAGTTGCTTCAAGTAAAAATTATTTATTCTGGATGTTTATTAGAATACCTATAAAACTGCCTCAGGCTAGTGCCTTTATTGAGGATGTAGATCTTTGGCAACTGTTCTGATATCTGTATGATCAGTCATGCATGTCTCAGGCGACAAACAGGAGAGAGTGCGTGAATATGAGTCAGTTTACCGCTAAACCTCGCGTCGTTAACATCTTAGGAAATTGTGCTGTGAATACTTTCGTGCTCTTTTGCTTTTGTTGCTGATTATTAAATATGTACAGTAAATCACCTAAGAAGGTTAGTGATTGCAGCAAAGTGAAAAGGAAAGTTGTGAGAATAACAATAGAGCGTAAACAAAATATATAGTACTGTGTATAAGAAAGGTTAAAACAGAGAATCATTTGGGGGTCTGGAATGGATTAATTCAGTTTACATTATTTCTAGTGGGGGAAAAATGATTCAGTTTTCGAACAAATCGCTTCTCAAACAGCCTTCTGGAACAAATTAAGTCCGAGAACTAAGGTTCTACTGTATGGTTTAAAATTTTCAGTTAAAATTTTTGGCTATCCTTTTTTTATTGACTTTTTCAATGTCACTGTATTTAGGTTAATGAATGTGGCCTGTAGGAATGTGTTAATATTTCCTTTGTTGCCTGCTATATAATCAATCTCTGAATATTTCACGTCTTTGAAAAGAGTGTGATTTCTTTTTTTGTGGAGTCCAGAGTGCTGCATATTTATATTTCTTAGGTTCATACTATATCTATTAGATTAATTTGAATGTGCAATTCCTATCCTGCATAGCATTACTTATCTTGCTTTTAATTTTCTTGTTATTTTCTGAGAGAGGTATTTTAGAGTCTACCAGTGTGATTGTGATTTATCATTTTCTGTTATTTGAATTTTTTCTTTATATCTTTTTAAGCTATGTTGCTAAATATACAAGAATCAGTGATTGCTGTTCACTCTTAGAAGATTCTTCTTTTTGGAAATGTAAATGTTTATCTCTTTTAATTATTTTCTCCTTGATTTCTTTTTTGTCTGTTGTCACTGTTGCTATGCCTACTTTCTCTTTCCATTTGCCCGCTGTATAGTTTCATATCCCTGAATTTTAAACCTTTGCCCATCATTTTGTTTAGGTTTTAGGTGTGTCTTTTATGGGTATGCACATAACAAAATTTTACTTTTTATTTTTTTGTTTAGCCTGAACATATCTCTGCATAGGTGTGTTTATATTTATTGTGACTTAAATGTGCTATTTCTTATCACTATCTCTTCATTTTAATTTTTCAGACTTCTGTTGGAATGATCAAATTTGTTTGTTTTATTCTTTATTTGTTCCACTGGTTTGAATAGCTTACATTCTTATCCTGTTTTGTGGTTACTACTATTTACTTTTTCTTTCAGTTGTATTGAGCTATAATTGACACACACCACTGTATATAAGTTTAAGCTGTATAGCATAATGACTTGGCCTACATATATTGTGAAATGATTACCATGAGTTCAGTTAACATCCATCATCTCATATAGACACAAAAATATGTTTTTCCCTTGTGATGAGAACTTTTAGGATTTATTCTCTTAACAATTTCAAATATACCATACAGAGGTGTTAACTATAGTCATATTATATGTTACAGTCCCAATATTTATTTATCTTAATAACTAGAAGTTTGTACCTTTTCACCAGTTTCATCCAATTTCCTTACCCCCACAAAACATTTTAACTTACATATTTAAGCATGCTATTCTAATACTTGTAGTTTCTCTCTAAAGAAGAAAAGAACTTGAACATGCTCTTTTTCTCCTCCATCCCATCTCGTGAGCCTCTTAGGTTGATAAAGACATAAATTTCCCCTTGCATTAAGTGGAAGTTTGCTATCTCTTTTATGGGTAATCTCTTCTCTTTTATTTTGATAATTTTGAAGATTTTTGGTTTATCCTTGTTACTCAGAATTTCTCCAAATACCGTATGATTTCACTTACATTTGGAATCTAATGAATAAAATAAACAAAATAGAAACAGACTCATAGATATGAACAGACTGACAGCTGTCAGAGGAAAGGGGGTTTGGGGAGCTGGGTGAAATAGGTGAAGGGATTAAGCAAAGAAACCCAAACTCGTAGACACAGACAGCAGTACGATGGTTACCCCGGGGAGGGTTCTGGGGGGAGGTAGGAGAGGGTGCAGGGGGATAAACGGTGATGGAAGGAGACTTGACTTGGGGTGGTGAACACACAGTACAATATACAGATGATGTAACATAGACCTGTACACCTGAAACCTATATAATTTTATTAACCAGTGTCACCCCAATAAATTCAATAAATTAAAAAAAATTCTTCCTGATATGTTCAAGTGTTTTGCTTTTAATTTATTCCAATTGGCACTTAGTGGCTCCTTTCAATGTGAGGTTTTATGCATTTGGAATCAAATACCCTGTTTTTGGATATTGCCTCTCTTTCACTCTCTCTGTTCTCACCTCTTAGAATTGCTAATAGATGGAGGATAGACCTGTTCTCTCTGTCTCTGTGTCTCATAACTTTTCTTTTTTTACACTTTATTTTATAATTTATCTTCCTTTTTGGAGAAATCTTTGGCTCAGATTTGAGCTTACTAATTCATTTTTTAGTGATATTCTTTTAGTGGTGTCCTACTATTGTCTTTTAGTTCAATAAATACATTTTTTTATTTCTAAGCTTTTCGAAGTTTCATTTCCAGGATTCAGGGTTCTTTTTATATACATCCAGATGATTTTGAAACATGTGTAAAATACATGTCTGATACAAGCACAGAGATTCCAATAGTCACGCAGACCTGTGTTCAGATCTCGTCTTACTACCACTTAACTGTGTTATAGCTGTTACTTGATGCCTCTGTTTAAGCATTTTCTAGCAAAACTGTGATAAAAATGCCACTCTACTACATTGTTGTAGGGATGAAATTCCATAATCGTAATAATATTAGCTAACTTATTAGACACAATATGCTGGGAACTATACTGGCTTATTTTACTCACTAAATGTCATATCATTTAATTCAACAGTTCCTTTACAACAGCCCAAAGAAGATATTCATGATAGTTTTTTGATATCGTATTCCCCTGGAAGCAACTAATCATGTTGCTCTAGTTGGTGAAATTCATTGCAGAAGCAAATCCTGGCCATTGGCTCTCCTACTGGCTTCCCAAACATAGCAAGTAAACAGTTTTTTCAAGAGCGGTGGGTTTGGCCTACCCTTGACTGTGTTTCTAACATTCGGAATGATTTCTATTTTTTCCTTGTTTTTCTGCTTAGTGTGTGATCCCTGTGTGCTCACATGTGCACATGTGTGTGCCCTCATGCACAACATTTAATCCACTTGTTAGGATTCATTCGTTGAGCTAGTAGATATCTAGTAGATATCATGGGTTCAGATTCTTCTTGCCATTGACTATGCAGGGCACTTATTCTTTCTGAAAAGGTAATGAACTTATTTTGTGAAGAAATTATTTATCAAAGTAACATGAAAGGGTAAATAAAAGTTACGGGAAATTATATCATACTAGGCTAACACACTGAAGATATTACCCAGAAAATACACTACTTTCTTTAAGATACTTAGGATGGTACAGTTGTTCCTGAACAGAACCATGTGTGCTGGTGGCTACTTCTGAAACTCCGTGTCTCCTAACTTTTTGGAACTTCAATATTCAGAAGGTCCATTTCTTCTCAAAAACTTCTAGTGAAAGGATTTGTGACAATCATTTATTTTAAAAAATAAGAGCCAAAAATTAAAACTCATTTAATACATTGTCTTGAGACAATTGGTTCCTATCAAAGGACTGTTTTACCAGGATTGTTACTCTTCAGAGGGGTGAAAAATACCTAAAATGCATTGGAGATGATCATGTGTTAAAAGCAATCGCATGTTGGTATGTCTTTATATCTAAATGTTTTATAATTACAAGTAAACTCTCAATGTGTTACCTCCTTTCTTCACAACCTTCTCATCATTAGTATGCTTTCAGATTCTTTTTAAAAAAGGTTAAAATTACCATCAATATGGTATAATCATTTCAATGTCTAATATACAAATGTGTACACAGGCTCATTTTTAAAGTAACATTTAAATCATCAACCATTTAAATGAAAGATTATTATAGTTATTGAAGTATGACTAGGAAAGCTAATATTTTTAGGAAAAATACTGACATACCTCTGCTATATAAAGAATATATAACAACACCAAACAAATTTCATTAAGCGGTGTTGTTAAACGCGCCACCCTGTTTGTTAATTTTGACCTCAAAGATGTGAGTGCCTTTAATTTACTACCAGTGTAGTGACACAAGTTTTCTGGCTTATTTAAAGATTTTAAGTAAATTTGAAACTCATACTAATTTTTAATGTTATCCCATTAAGTATAAACAGTAATAACCCTGTAAAAACAATGAAGATACACTCAATCTCACACGCTTATTATTGGAATAAGATCATATTCACAATAATTAACCTACATTAATGCAACTATTTTTCAGTGTTCACAGTTATGTACATAGATTAAATCTAAATAACAAAAATAATAAAATAATTTATGTTTAATGGAGATTAAAAATATTCTTGAAGATTTAGTAAAATCTGATATCTTTTTGTATAAACTCAAAATTTCTTGAGGTACAAATAAATAAAATATTTATGAAAAGACCATATAGGCTTTGAAAATGAAACTTAGATTAAACATAGTTATAGTTTTGTTAACTGTTTTTAGTAGATTTTAGAGGACACACACAATTTAAGTATATATATATTTTAAGTTATTATTTTTAGAGTTTAGTCTGCTCTTTGGAAATTATGAAGGATAGAGGATCATATCATATATATTTTGGTACTTCTGCCACCTAGCACAGTGTCTGCGTAATAATCACTTAATAATTATTTGTTGAAGTGAAATAAAGGAAATTCCTCTTTAGGAGGTTAATGAATAAAAATAGGTAAAAGGAATATAACTGTATAACAACATTTAAAAATCCAGCTTTCAAGTCACCATTATTAATGTGATTTACAGATGAAAACAAGTTCCTAAGAATATCTCTTGATCCCGTGTTCTGTGCTGTCCTTGCACGTTATAAAAATATAGATCTATTTTTCAGAAGGGATGACTCAAGGCGGTAGAGGGCAGTGTAAGTCAACTTAAGTGGAACAACTTAATGGATTCTGGGTTAATGAGGTGCTCTACTAGTTGCTATTGTCCAAATGTCCAGTTATGTTTTACCTTCCCAAGTGTCTGACCACTGATACTAGAATTGTCTCAGACTTAAAAGTAGAGAAGGATAGATGAACGGTGTATCAGAACCGAAGAATTACTTCAACCCACAAAGACACTGGCAATTTAACACTGTTTCTACCCTTCTAAACTCTAGTTGCAAAACCAAGACCATTACCTGGATAATCTAGGCCTAAAAGCATTTTTATTTCAATGAACTTGATGATAAAATTTCTTGTCAAGAATTCTCCCTCCTCTTTAATTGTCTAATTATATGATTTCAATAAAAAATAGCAACCCTCCCAGTTGCCTCTTCTTTTTCTCTCTCCTTCCTCACCACTTTATGAAAGTATAGACCACTTAGTTGTGTATTAAATTATGAGCCATACTAGATTTAGAAAATATTTAATAATATCAATTTAGGTTTATTTGCCATTCTCTCATTTTGTTGCCAGTCTTCATGGACAGTTTGATTATCTAGGGTTTACTTCATTATATCACTTTACTGGTGAATAAGATACTTTAGGACTATTTTGCAGTAAGTGGCATAGGTTTTCATTTAGGAAAACATAAACAAAAAAAACCCTACTATCTCACAACTATGTTAGTTTTTGTCAAAATTGTCACCAGTATTGCCCATACTGCCCATCTGATGGGAATGGATATCTGTAGTCTGAAGAAGCAGTATACAGGATTATGCTAGTTATAAGCTGGTTACAATACTATTTTTTTTAAACACCACTCATTTCTCTTAGGTTTTTGGTTTTAGCTTTAGATAAATATAATTTCCGTGGCTGAAAATTTTATAAGTAAAAATCATATCTTTAATAATTGCTGACTCAGTACTGGTTATTGTAGTAATTCTACTGGGTAATTATGTCTAATTTAAATAATTTTAATAGGCATGTCATCCTTGAGTAACATAGTATCTCCAAAGTTTTAATAAAAATGAAAAATCGAGTTTTCTAAATGTAGATACATGAAGCATGTATTCCAGAAATTATAGGAGTGCTGACTTCAAGTCTTTCATATTTGACAGTTTACAATGTGATGAGAACCAAGGAATATATAGTTCAGAAAACCTAACTTTTATTTTTAAATACTATCCATATTCTCATTTGACTTTCAGAACAACCTATTGATAGAGTTAGTGTTGCCATTATTATCTTTGCAGATGTGGGGAAACTGAGGCTTAGGCAATATGAGAGATGTGCTTAAATTGAGATGGCTGATAAGTTGTAATGCTACAACTGGAACCCAGTCCTGCCTATAGTGTTTTCTTAGAATGAAATGACTATTTTATAATTTTGTTGGCACAGTGAGAAGTGATTTCTTCAACATATTGGGAATCAACACTACCTATATTTTGTTGAATGAATAACTGACCTTTTTTTAAAGACCAGAGAATATGTTATCTGGAAATTCTCAATCACAGTTTATAATTTCCATTTATTGACCTCACCAATTCACTAACTTTAAGGCAGTTTCTAGATTTCTATTTTGCTTTAAAGGTATTTTTTTTTGTTTGATCTAAGGTATAGTTACCTTTTTGTATGTATGAAGGCCACAACATAAGGTGCTTTATAGAACTATAACAGTATGTTAACAGGAAAAAGTTATAAGTTGAATAAATTTGTTCAGTATTCGTTAGGTACAAGTCAACATTCCGAGGATTGACCTATCTATCTGGTTATTTATTATTATTATTTTTAAAAATATATCTTTATTTATTTTTTAAAAATATATCTTTATTGATTTCAGAGAGAGGAAAGGAGAGGGAGAGAGAGAGAAACATCAATGATGAGAGAGAGGTGATCGAGCCCGCAACCCGGGCATATGCCCTGACTGGGAATCGAACCCTGATCGCCTGAATCCTAGGTCGATGCTCAACCCCTGAGCCACGCCCATCCGGGCTAAATATATCTTTATTGATTTCAGAGAGAGGAAAGGAGAGGGAGAGAGAGATAGAAACATCAATGATGAGAGAGTCATTGATCAGCTGCAGCCCGCAACCCAGGCATGTGCCCTGACCGGGAATCGAACCCTGATCTCCTGGATCCTAGGTCAACGCTCAACTGCTGAGCCACGCCGGGCCGGGCTGGTTAGTTATTTTTATCCTGTGAATTCTGTTTTGGCATTAAGGTTTTGTGCTTTGGCTACAAGGGACTGACCAAAACTTTTCTTATGACTTCTTTTTTTTCTCTCTTTTGCAAAGCTCTTTATAAACATTAAATCACAAGAACAAATGTATTTTTCACCGCATTCCTGAAAGGCACATAACATTTTTTGCCATAAATCCCATTGATTAAAATACTAAAAAGGATCCCTAACACACCTGTTCATCTCTAAAGAGTGGGCGTGGACTGTGTGTGATAATATTGGTGTGAGTGTGAAACACACTGTGATTCACCTAGCAAGGATGTGAATGCACATTTTGGCTTTACATTTATCAAAACAACATTTCCAAAGAGAAATATTAGTAGGAATAGAAGGAAGGATTAGAAGATTTGAAGCTTACTTTAAGCATGTACCTTGGGCCAGTTACTTAAGCATTCTCAATCTCAGTTTCCTTATCTTTGAAGTGGGATAATAATAGTACCTCTTCATTGACTATTGAAAGGAATATGATAAAATATGTAAATGGCTTCTATGCTTCTTGGCTTATGGCATTCTCTAAGTAATTGATAATAGTAGTAGTAGCTCTTGGTGCTTCAGGAATCTTAAACGAAAATTAATTTATGTGTAAGGTTTAGTGGTAGCAAAAGTAGTGGACAGGAAAGATTCCAGTTATTTACTGAAGAGTAAATAAGTGGACTCCATAAGGCCTTAGCAACTGGTGTGGTGTGGCTGGTGAAGTTAAGGGGCACCAAGGTTTCTGCAGTGGTTCAGGCATGGGGGTCTTTCTGTTAAAGAGATAGTGTTCTCCCTGACCCTAAAAAAGAGTTTTCAGAGAAACACCAGTGAGGCAGAATAGTGGGTAAAATAACTCAGGATAACTTTTGTTTTATTTGACACACTTGTTTTAATAAATTGATGTTTAACATTCATTGTTTCAAGTGCTTTTAGGTAAAGTATATTTTTTGGAGGGTGGGGTTCTCTTGCCTAAGTAATTCAAGTTTTCAATACTAATCTATTTGGCTGGTGAATGTTCTTCCTAAACAGTTGAATGGTAAAATTCCTGCTATCGCTTTATATAAAAGAACTGGCTTTTCTTTAAGATAACAGTATCTGGAAGCTTGGCCAGGTACATTTACTGCACTGTACGAGGGAGACCGAGGGTGTAGTCAGGAAGCTTGTAGGTGGGAAGGGTTTCCTGTTTCCAGGCAACAGCGAGGAGCTACAGTGGGAAAGCAACTTGAATATAAATTCATTCAGGAGAGGACATTTTACCACACTGCCTTCTAGCTGGTGGGGACAGAGACTTGATTCTGGAAGAGAGGGTGGAGTTTAAACTTCGTCAGGGGTTAAAGTTATTGTAAACCTATTTCTCATCAGATTTTATGTATACAAAAAAAAAAAAAAATCATGTCCTGGTGGCCAGGTTAGAATTTTACAATCTTTTGAAAACAGTAGCACCTGCCTGTTTGCCTCCATTCTCTTTTTCCAGAAGCACGGGGCTTCCCGTGGCTTCATTTTCCGTGTGTCTGCTCAGAGAACAGAGGCGCCCTTGGCCTTAGAGCAGGCTCTTTCTCGCCTGCCTCCATCTGCAGGAAGGAGGGAGAAGCGCAGCGCGCTGGGCTCGCTGGGAGGCGCTTCCTCCTCCGGGGGAGCCAGCCCAGTGGCTCACCAGGAGCAGATGAGAGAAGCCCTCCTGCTCCCTGGGCCCTGGAGAGTGTGCACTGGTCACCTGCTTGTGACATTTTCCCAGTCCTGTGAAATGCAGGAGGAGGTGGATTTGGAAGAGTGGAAGAGGCATTTGCAGGAGGCAGCAATCTGATGGGGTTGGTTAACCTTGAGGCTTTGGAGTTACTAAGGAAGGTGGTCATTTAAATACCCCCCCCCCAAGATTTTGTAACTGATACAGTAACCCTGTGGACTCCAGCCTGTCATCAAGTTTATGGACCGGTGAGAAACTGGAGAAGGATTACACATGCTAAGAGTTGTTTGTGTAAAACGCATGCGTTCTCATTTCTCACTTTCACATTGTGTTCCCTCTAGAGTTATAGAGGTGAGCTACTTTTCTTTTAAAATCTGCTTTTCATTGTTTTATTATACTGCATATGTTTGAGAGTTTCCTTCAAAATCTAAGTGGAATTTGCCCTCTGCTCAGACAAGAGGAGAAAAGCAGGTGCTGTTGTTTGAGTGTTGGCCTGGAAGGGTTGTGTGTTTTAATCGCTCAGTCTGGACCCTCCTAATAACTTGTCCCAGGACTGTAGTAGGTGCTGTACACCCACTAGTTAGTTACAGGGCCACTGAAAGAGCTGCCCAGACACTTAAACAAACAGGCAGGATCCAGGCTTTATAGTGGATCCTTCTCGCCATGTGTCTGAGGATGAATCACTTCTTGAAGGGTCTAATCTGTCTCCTTATTGTCCTGTCTGGAAAGGTCACATTATTTAAGTGTTAACTCCTGAGAGCCTGGCAGGTCTTTTCAAACAAATGTTGATGGATGCTCTGCAGTCCCTCCCATCTCAACAGATTTCTTTATGCTTCTTTTTACATAGACACTTAACCTATGTTGAGGGTGCCTCTTTTATGACTAGAGAGAAGAAATTAAAGGAGTTTAATTCTCATGGTTTATATAGTTTGTTCTCCCCCAGATCCTGCAGCCAGCTCTTAGTCATGTGCTGACCTGTATCTTTCTCTTTTCCTCTCTCTTCCTTCTGTACTTGTGTTCTCAGTTATCCTATAGGGACATTAAGTAAGTGCCTATGGTGGATTGAGTATCTTTCACTATCCTTTTCTATAGAATTAATTTTTAAACTTTGTTTTAAGAACATGAGTTGGCAAGTTCTGGGGTATTTTTGTTAATTATGTAATTATATATTAATGACAGTGGGTTTTTTCCCCCCCATGTAACTTTGGATTGTACTTGGGAATCTCATTTAAATCAGTACAACAGATTTTAAAAAGCCAATAATCTTTTATGTAAAATGTGCGTTGCTTATGGCATTTAGATAGGCATTTAATTCTGGCTAATTCATTTTAACCACTTGATATCAGTTATAGAGTTTAATTTTAGATATAGGAAATTATGAAAGATTAATGTAAAAAAAATAGACTCTATGCATTCAGCATGCTTCTTTAACTAAAAAACAAAGAGTTTAGTTTACCAAGAGCTTATGTTGGCTGTTTATCTTATTTTTAAAGACATTACTTCTGTTTTGCTAGCACTTTGGATAGAAGATAAATCTTAAATCCGAAAGGTTTTTGTTGTTAATTTTTCCCTTATTATTCTCATTATTCTTTTTCAACATTATCATCCTTGCTATTTCTTTGAATGTTCAATACCAACACGCTCATGTGAAAATGTCTATTAACAATTTGTTTTATTTTACTGAAGATTCAGAAATAAGATATCCATGTGGAATTCAATTAATAAAGGGACATTATCTTTTGATGTCAGTCACATTAAACCGTAGTTGCATTCTTAATAGGTAAGTATTTACCAAAAATGTGACTGATATATAGGTATGCTATCAGGAAAAAAAATCCTATGATTAGGAAACATTAAATGGTCACTTTTAAAATTATTTTATTTTTTAGTTAAAAAAAGTTTTTATTGATTTTAGAGAGAGAGGAAAGGAGAAGGAGAGACAGAAACATCTATGAGAAAGAACATCGATTGGTTGCCTCCTGCACACCCCTACTGGGGGTTGGGCCAAAACTGGGGCATGTGCCCTAACTGGAATCGAACCAGCATCCTCTTGTTGGACGTTCAACCACTGAGCCACACCGGCTGAGCTAAATAGTCACTTTTTAATAAGAGATATTAAATTTCATGATTTTAGTCTTCCTTAATTATGCAAATAAATATTTAAATTTGGAAGACCTAAAGTCTACCTTATATCTGGTCTGAGGCTAACCTTTTTGTTATTCACAAGTGACTTTTGAATAAGTTTTGCTTAAAGAACCATCTATATTTAACTAGGGGCAAATTTAAATCAAGCTTCTAATTTTTTATAGAAGCTGCTAGTTTTGCCTTAAAATGTCTTTAATCATACTTTCACTTATTGAGCTTTTATAGAGTAATAACACTTAAGTTCTAAAGTGTGGGCTGGATAAAAGAAATTTAAGACCTTTCCCCATTTCTGTTGGAATTTTTTTTTGGTGATACAGGCCAGTCTCTTTTAGGATTCTCAAACTCAAGAATTCCACTTCTGTGATCCTTTATTTGTGCCCTGCTCCCACCAAGTTAGAAGTGAATGGGATCATGTGGGGCCTTACGGTGCTTTGCACAACTAGACAGATAATATTGTGGAATTAAGCCAAAATTTGTAAAAAGTAGCTTGGAGAATGGGATTATATGCCAAATAAGTGTTTTGCTAATTGGTGTCTGTTACAGACCTGAGCTGATGTTGCTCACAGTTTTTATACATTGCCTATGCCCTCAGTATTTAACATCCTTGAATTGGCTGTTTACTTTGCAATTAGGAATTTAAGATAAAATTTATTTGAGCTATACATAAAGAAGACAGTTTATCAGCAACAGGGCAGAATTGATAGAATTTATTAAATCTAATTCTCTATCATGCACTATGTCCTCTAAGGAGTAGTTGTATGTTATTTTTTAGAAAAGGCTTATAGTATATCATTATTACTGCTACTAAAAAATTTTACATATAATTTGGATTCTATCAATTTGTAGACAGTATTACTCCATTTATAGTGGCATATTTCTAAAACATGGTTTTTAAAATAATGTTTACTTTAGTATAATGTGTATATATATAACATAATATATATATATGAGCCCTTTTTAAAAATCTAACTTTTAATAAAGTGTATTGCAAAGATTTAGGCAGAAGCAGTAATTTCTTAGCTTGTTAGGGCATCAGATATTTTGGCAAACTTTCTGTGTAAAATATTCACACTAACCTGGTAGAAATATTTTTAAGTACATTCTATACGTAGCAAATATTTGCAGAATTGTTTTGTGCTTTTGGAAACATTTGGCAAAAATTTGTGCAGTTTTTACTTTAAGAATTTTCAGTCCACATATGGCATATATGGAAACTTTTTTAACATATTCCCACCCCAAGTTTGTACCTTTTGACCACTTTCACCCATCTGTTTTGTATCCCATTATCCAGAAAATGTTTATAAAACTAAGATTTTTTTTTAAAGTATTGAAATTGTCTTTGTGGTTGAAAGTCTGTTAGTTTGCCAGATAAGTAGCCATCTTTGAAAATCCAGAGCCACCCAAATGCCAAACAATTAATACTAATTTTAGGACAACTTCCAGACATAAATTTCAATGAAGAAAAGTCTCTTCTCCCAGTTTTTCTATTTGTTTTCAGTTGTAAGTGGAGAACAGTTCTTTGCTTACGATTGCCTTACTAGTATTATTATTAGTATAAGTGTTATTGCTTTAAAAGTATTTTTCTTCCTTAAAGCTGTTGGCATATAACTAAGGTAGTACATCCTCTGCTAATGGTTTATCTCTGGGACTATAATGTACCAGTTAAACTATAATGCTTGTGAGTTTAAGTTCTACAACATTTTTTTAAAACAGTTTTTAACTTTAAAAAAAATTAAATTTAAATTTTAAACTTCTTGATGATGATATATTTTCCTGACTTGCTAAATAGAATTTAACAAACATAATTTTACTTTTTTTGATCATTCGAAATCACTACTGTTGTTAAGTATGGGATATAGAGATATATTCTGCTCTTTGCTTCACTGTAAATGCTCTTTGTTGCTGTGTTTTAGAGAATGATCTGTGCTCTAATCGTTTTTTCTCTTCCCTTTTCTTCTCCTGTCCCCCTTTTGACGCTTCTCAAGGCTGTTAGCTGCCTACTTATATGATTTGCTATTAGATACTGAAGCACACTGCAACAGCGATCAAAATAAAAACCACGATCAACATGTTGTGAAGCTTAATGCCTGCCTTAAATACATGGGACTTGTTAGGTGTTAATTAAAAATAAATGCTGGCTATTCAGCATTTATTAAAGTTTTTTTAAGGCTTATAAATTTTTTATATTTTGAGTAGTTAAAAGTCTCAGAAGCAAACTTTCTGGTTAACTGAGATGTTACTATGTTAGATTTCCTGGTATGTCTCTTAAATTTTCCAAAGTGTTAGAAGGACCTTGAAGATCAGCTACTCAACCACTTGTTTTATAAATGAGGCAACAAAGCATGAATGATTTACACCTAATCACCAACAGCACAGCATACTAGGTTTTTGGAGTAATTAATGCTTCATTTATCATTTTAAGATTAAGTTGAGTGATTAAGAGTAGTTTTAAAATGTTAATTCAGATTTTAGAAATATTTATTCTTGTAAGTTTATGGTTTTCTTCACTGTAGCCTGATTTCTGCTGAGCCTTGAGTGGATTAAAGATTCTGCAAAAAATAGTCTTCAGTTTTGATATCTGGAACTATTTTATTTTTATAGGTCTGTGTTGTTTTTAAAAAGTGCCAGTCATTTCATTCTTCAGGATAATTTTGCTTGAAATTTTACATAGTATCTGTAATATTAAAAGTTCTTCTAAACTTCAACTAATTTTACAGTTGGTTTGTTTTTTAATATCTGAATCAAATTATTCATATGATACTATTTTTTTCTTTAGTTTTACACTTTTAGAATCAAAGTTAATAGTTATCTGTTTAGTTTGTGAAACTCATTTGTTCCCTCCCCCCCTCCCTTCCTCCCCCCTCCCCTCCCCTCCCCTCCCCTCCCCTCCCCTCCCCTCCCCTCCCCTCCCCTCCCCTCCCCTCCCCTCCCCTCCCCTCCCTCCCCCCTCCCTCCCCCCTCCCTCCCCCCTCCCTCCCCCCTCCCTCCCTCCCTCCCTCCCTCCCTCCCCCCTCCCTCCCCCCTCCCTCCCCCCTCCCTCCCTCCCTCCCTCCCTCCCTCCCTCCCTCCCTCCCTCCCTTCCTCCCTTCCTTCCTTCCTTCCTTCCTTCCTTCCTTCCTTCCAACATTCCTGTAAAGCTGGGCACCAGGGATCATAGCCTTAACCTTGCATTCTAATGAGGGTAGTTGACATCAAATAATTACTTATGCAACTATTTTAATTCAAATTATCTTAAATGCTTAAAGGCACAAAAATGGAGTAGTAAGAGAATTATAAATGGGGCATTGACCAAATCTGTAGGAGCAGGGCAGGCTTCTTGGAGAAAGCGATGTTTCCGTTGAAATCTTAATTTGTAGTCCTTTGGGAGACCAAAATGCAGAGAGTATAGGAAGAAGGCTTGGAAGAGGGCAGGTGGAGTGGCATCAGTCAGTACAGGACCTGAGGTCTGGCCAAGGAGGCAGGAGGAAGACCAGGAGAATGTCAAGTTAGTAACTCCAGTACAGGAAACAATAAGGTCCAAGTGGAAAAAAATAACCTTATAATTTCTCAAAAGGTAAGTACTGCATATATGAAATCTAGTACAAATAAAAAGTCTTTAAATTATTACATTTTAAAAATAATTATGTTTATAAGAAGCCCTTCTTTTCCTATTATGGGGCTTTTTAGCTAACTCAGTGCAGCAAAAGTACAATCCTATTTATTTTTTTATGATTATTTTCTTTGGAAAATGTTTTATCAAAATATATAATTTTTAGCAGTGCTAAATTGGCATGAGCCACTTAAAATAATAAGAAATGTTTCCAGAACAGGAAACCTCTGTTTTATATGTATATGATTCTCTGGGTAACTAAAAAGTAAACTTATTTTAATTATGTTATTAAAACACAGTAGTAGGGTGCAAGAAAACAAGATATTAGGTTATATTATATTTACTCCACAAAGAAGGTCAGGAATCCCTAAACTAAGAGGTTCCAGAATCTTCATATTTCAATCTGCAATTACTCTTATTGGTTAGGGTCACACTTTATAATTTTTGGACATTTTTGTGGAAGAACAACAAAAGATCAACTTTCAGATATATTTTCTGATGTTCTTTCATATAATTTTAATGTTCAACAAATGTTCTCATTTTTAAGAAAACCCAATGCAAAATCAGAAGTTAATAACAAATAGAGGATAATTATTTGACCAAGATAATTCATCCACATGGTTCTTTTTGAATATCACTAATGTGCTATTTGAAAGAGCTTATTTATATATTATTAACTATTTGTTCATCAGAGAACTGTGGCTAATAGGCAGAGAAATTTAAGATTAAAAATTTTTAAGAATCACTAGCACTTGAATATTAATCAGGAATGAACATTGATTAAAGTATTCAGTTTGTTGTACATATATATGCCCATACCACAAATATACATGAATTCATTTCTTGAGAGATACCCTTACTTCTGCTTTTTAAGATCTGGGTTTCTTAAACTTGAGTCAAGTAATGGACATATCCTCAGGGGTTAGGTGGTTTTTAATGAGAACTTAAATTTTTTTCTATGTTTTTCTAGCTGATAAATAAAAAAAGAAAAATGTATTTTCTGGCCCTGACTGAACCAAAAAAAAAGTATTTTCTGGATGGCCCGATTAGTTAACTTATGACTGAGCATCGTTATTGGATTTCCATCTCAAAGTTTGCATTTGTGGTTATGATACTGTTGACAATTAAATGTTTTCCTAAAGCAGATGTTTAACTATTAAGATCATGTTCCTTAGACTGGGGTCCATAGAGTTGTTTGTGGATTTATTTTTGCTGTCAAGGCTAAGTTTGAGAAATAGTGTCCTTGATTACGGTCTGTGATACTGTGTGAAATGATTCACACCGTTGAGAGCTTTAGCATTTTATCTTGCTTTATTTAAAAATATATTCCATCACTACTTCTGAATATTTTGAAAACTTTTAACATTTTTTAAAAAAAATGAAATTAGTTTTGGTAAGCTTTTGAGAATTTAGTCAAATACTGAAATGATTCGGATCTTATAATTATAAACAATATGAGCTAGAACTTGCTATTCTCACAATTCCTAAAGGATTAGTTAAGAATATAAAGTTTTTCTATCTGCTTTCTACTGTTAGTTATTAAAAGTTGGGATCTTTTACTAAAGGGGAATCTGTCTGGGGGCAGATGCTTGCAGGAGCCAGGCAGGGGGCATGAATGTGGGAACTGGGCATTGGGCAAGGGGATAGGAAATAGTAGGGGTCATGCCTTAACTAGAGGTGCCTACCCTACGTAAAATCACTTGGGTTCATTTTTACCTTTGCTGGGCAGACCAGGCCAACATAGATTTGTAGACTCTAGGCTCTTGAGCCTCAACTTAGTTGGGGGAAGCAAAGTGTAGAGATGAAATGGTTTAGTCATAGTTTGAGGCAGTTGTTCATTTACTCCTTCCCTCCTTCCTTCCCTCCTTCCTTCCCTCCTTCCTTCCCTCCTTCCTTCCTTCCATCTTTCCTCCCTCCCTCCCTCCCTCCCTCCCTCCCTCCCTCCCTCCCTCCCTCCCTCCCTCCCTCCCTCCCTCGTTCCATCGTTCCATCGTTCCATCCATTCATCCGTCTTCATTTATATGTGCATTGATTTACTGATTGAGGTACCTGTGATGCGCCAGGCTTTAGGCATAGATGGAATCCTTGCCTTCAGTAATTCAGTTTTACAGCAAATTATCAGAAAGCCAATCAGAAATAGTACAGAAATCACTTTGTTTTCATAATACATATCACTGACAAATTATTTTTGCATTTTTAACCTATTTATTTTCTGTTCTTCTTGTGACAGTAGAATCATGCCTGTTTTGTTCCCCTTTCTATTCCAGTGCTCAGGGCAGTGCTTGGTGCACAGTAGGTGTTAAGTAATTACTGAATGATTTGAATGAATGGCTGAAGGTTCTGATTGTCCAGTAAGACTTTATGGAAAAGAAGGGACATGACCCAGATATTAAAAGATGGTCAGACTTTGAGGAGGCAGAGAAAGGAGGAAGTGACTGATAGAGGAAGCTATATGAAAGACGTGGTTACAAAGAGAAGGGGCCGGGAGGGTGGGGGTGGGGAATGGAAGGGTAGAGAGTAGGAGGATCAGTAAGGAAGCCAGCCTGGATTGAGTAGCCCTTTTGTGTGGAGCTAAGGTGGTTGAATGAGATATAGATGGAAAGAGCAGAGGGATATGGAATAACATTAGACTTAGAGAAACAATTTGGTTACTAGCATGGAATCACATTTTAGGTTCAGATCTGAGTTTGCTACCGATAAACTGGTTAACTGTGTTCAAGATGCTTAACTTCTCTGTGCCTGAATTTCCCAATTCTAGTAAAAAAATTAATTCAGCCATTAATATTTTTAATAACAGGAGGAAATGCTTGTGCTATTTTTCCTAAAACTAACATATGTGAGTAAAAAAGAACGGGGTAAATATTGAATACATAGCACAGAGCACCTATTGATGTGCCAGGCTTTGGGGTTACAAAGAAAAAAAAGACTGGGAGTAAAAAATGTCCATAGTGGTGTGATTATAGGTAATATTTATTTTAATTTAAAAATCACATATATGCCCGGCTGGTGTGGCTCAGTGGTTGAGTGTCGACCCATGAACCAAGAGGTCACCAGGGCACATGCCTGGGTTGAGGGCTCGATCCCCAGTAGGGGGCGTGCAGGAGGCAGCCGATCGATGTTTCTCTGTCACTGATGTTTCTCTCTATTCCTCTCCCTTCCTCTCTCTCTAAAGTAATATATATATGTATATATAAATCACATATATCATGTACTTATGAGCATTCATGAAGATGAGAGATTGAATCTCCCAAGTTAGTTAAGAAATAACGTCAGTGGTGTTTACAAAGAACATCTGTGTTTTCAGAGTTAGGGATGATGTGTGTTACATACATTTATCTTCATTTCTGCTATTTACCCCCATGAAACTTCCATTTAGCCTTTTGACATATCCAGTTAAAACCATTAGACATCATTTTATGCTGTTTCACCTATTTTTAATGCAAACTTGATTTTAGGGGGAAAGATGAGGAACCATTTTATTTAATTATTTGAGCAGATTAATTATACTCAGTGAGTCAATATCTTTGAACATCTGCTATTTGACCATTATTTTGTTTTCTTCCAGACATAGATAAAGGAGTGTACTTGGTTCCTTACTCTCCAAAAGCTTATAAAAGAACTAAGAAAACAAAGCTATTAGATAGAAGAGAGTAATTAGAGAATGGTTGACGTCAAAACAGTTTACTCCTGATTCAGAACTATTCTCCAGTTTTCCTGCCTCCTAATCCAGTGTTCTTTCCCTTGCTTCCAGAGTGCCTTCTTGATCAAGTTACTTGGTCCTTCAGATAATAATTTAAAAACAAAAATACAGCAGAGAAGTGACTGCTGATTCATATATTCCAGCTGCTTCCAGCTCATCAGCACTGGTTTAAGTGATCAAATGATTGTTGGCACTGTTTCAAGAAATTCCACCAGAGGAAGCAGGAAAACCTAACTTGACATGGTTTTGAGCAGCGCCACATAGCAGTACTTTTTCAGTTTCAGAAGAATTACGCTCTTCATTTTCTCTAGGAAGATATTAAGAGAGGGCATTTGAACCTGACTATTGTTCAAGTACAGAAATATCTCAGAATTTCTCAGTACATATTTTGAGCATTTTGGCCTTCTTAATCACAGAAAAGGCACACAGATGTATTTAGAAAAAGGGCAAGATCTAGCAAAACAAAATTTGTTTTAAAAGTGTGATATTCACAGTTGGCTAGAGATTTTGTACCATGCTCCATGAATTTTGGTTAGTTTCTTTATGCCTTTGTTTTAGTGCTTTACTTCGTTTTGGGGTCTAATATGACCCCTTTATACTTTGTACAAGTTTTAATTTTTTATTCCCAGAATATATGGCTTCACATGTACAATATAGAGTTTTGCATTTTCAAACATGAAGTATCTCTTTAAGGTGAACCTTCATAAACACCTGAAAATCTTTTTATAAATAACCAGTTTTAAGATGATTTTTATTTATCAAATAATTAGTTTCAGAAAATGGTTTAAAATATAGTTAAACAGAAAATTATTTGTATATGCATGTATTTTTACTTGTTTTCTAAATCTTTACCTCTCTTAGTTTACCCAGTCCCTCTCTTATTTCTTTAAATCACTTTAAAGTTTAAGCTTTATCCACAGACAGCATATCCTACCTACACAGATAAATTCCTCTCTTTCAGTGATCAACTTGGGCTGCTTGCCTCTCTGCCTCACATCTGAGAGCTTATTTCTTATTCACTCTATCATCAAAAGCCACACCAGTGGGCCTGTGACCAGTGCTTGGGTTTGGGACAGGTAGTGGGAAATTAAGCTTTGGAGTGCTAGGTCAGGGGTTCCACTCATCAATAACAGCACAGGTTGTGTGTGGTCCCAACAGAAGTCACAGCTTTGCCTGCCCCAGTAATGCCGGAAAGTTAGTCACTGACCTTTCATGACCTTGCTTCCTTAACACTACATGTAATACCTCTAGTTTCCAGGCAGTATCCACTCTTGGGAATCGGCCAATTTCCTAAAGGTTAATGCCATTCCAGATAGATTTTATTCCCATAGTCTTAAGAACAGAATCATAGATTAGAATCACATCATTACCTTTCAAGGTATATATCTCCTTCTCCTTCGTGATTCTAAATCCTAAAAGAAGCTTTTTTTCTTTTATTTTTATTTTTCAAACTATAACACCGCCCTGGCCAGGTAGTTCAGTTGGTTAGAGCGTCATCCCCCCAAGGTTCTGGGTTCGATTTCTGGTCAGGGCAACATACAAGACTCAACCAATAAATGCATAACTAAGTGGAACCACAAATCTATTTCTCTCTCTCTAAAATCAATTAAAACACACACAAACACAAAAAATACTCTTAACACCTATGTATAGGAAAAAAGTGAACTTAGATAATTTTCCAATGAGCCCCTTAATGTGCTTCATTTTTATAGGACAGTGAAGAAAATTATAGAAATAATGAAAGAGTGAAGTAGATTAAAACCATGGTTAGAGAATTCAGGGGAGCAGTGCAAGTACAATGAAAGAGGCTTAAAAACACTTGTTTTAAGATGCAAATAATCAGTCAGCTGCTCAAAGCAGGTAACAGGAAAAGGAGGCATTTTAGAAGTATGAATCCCCCCAATTTTATACTGTATTTATGAACAAATATATTTTGAATCTTTTCAGTATATGCTAAAAGCACCTAATTTAAGTAAGAAAATCAAGTTCAAATCTTGACTTTTCAGTTTATTAAATATGTGAGATGTTTGACTTCTCTCAATCTTAGTGAATTTCTCTGTAAAATGTAAATTTTCATGAGTAAAAATGTTAGTGTATTATAGACCCATCTTAGATGTCTTTGTAACTAGAAGGGACTTACTAAAACATTTGCTAATTATGACTTTCAAATATGAATCTTTTTAGACTTAGATGTTAGAGTATAATAGAAATAAACATTTTCTTTGGGAAATTTATCAGATTAAAAAGAACATGCAAATAAATGATATGTGTGATCTGATTTGAGAGAATGAATATATTTCTACCAAATATGACTTATTTTGTAAGGAACTATAAAAATCAATGAATGCTACATGTGGTAGCAATCATATACAGTTAAAAGGAGCACCCCAATTACGTACTTAATCACATTTTATTTATTTTAAAGGATCTTAATAGTAATAGAAATTTTCCTTGAGGCAGAGTACTTGACTATAGGTAGTTGAAATGTCTTAGTAAGATTTCATTAAAGTAAAAGAAAAATCTTTATGTGGTGAAGAGAATCTGTAACTTGCTAGTAAATTTATGCTTTTTATCTTTATAATTGTTATGGTACAAAAATGTTACTTCGAATTTCTTTGGCATTGTATATATAACTTAACTTGTAGATAACTATGACCCTGGCTTTATATTAAAGAGATTAATCCCTTCAAGAAGTTAATAACCCCCCAGTTTAGTATGACTTTGATATTTGGGAAAACTTGTAAGCCTATCAGCCTGCAAAACATAATCTACTTTTCTTTTTTTCTTTTTTCCCTTTTCTTTTAGTGTTTTGGGTTTAAAAAGTGTGTTAAGATCACCAGGTGTTCTTCGTGAGATTGCTGATTTTTAAAAATATCTTAAACTGATTTCTAGTATAAAAGCAGCCTTAGCATTAAAGAATGCTCAATCTTAATATCTCTTAGAGTTTAATAATGCAAGGAAATCTTAGGGAAATTTGAAACATTTAAAAATAGATCTTTTATTGTAAAACCGGAAATAAAGTTTTAAAGTTTATTTATGTTGCTGTGTTTACCAGGACACATGGAGCTCAGATTTTGTTAACAAAAGGGGCATGTGCAATTTTGGGGAGCCCACAGGTACTTCTTCAAATAGGTATGTTTAGATTTATCAAGATAGTAATCATATTTGGAAAATCTTAGTAATATTGGATGATCATTGATGATCAGTCTCCCTCATACAAATACTTTTAAGGGCACCAGTTTCTGTTACATTATGCCATATAATTTACGGAAAAGGTTTTTTAAGATTTTATTCTTAGATTAAGGTAAAAAGTTCTCTTGGTATTGCCTTTTTCAAAGAACTCCATACAGAAAAAAATAGAAGTATGATATTTTGGGGATTTTTAATTGTCTCTGGTTATATTTAATCAGAATTTTACATTTCTAAAAAGCAAATTTTCTGATCTTAGAGGCTAACTGGTATTTTGCTAAATCTTTTAACACTCTTGTTGGTAGTTCAAGGATAGTCTACATTTGTCCTGTGGTGGTTCTAATAGCAGCATTCAATTAATCAACCTATATAAAAGTGTTTATCTGATACTGACCTTGCACTGGGCACTTCTCTGGGTATTATGGGATAAACAAAGCCCCTTAAGCTGGTCAATAAATTTTAAGTGGTCATGACCCTAAGTCATATCTTTTGTCTGAAAACTGAGTATGGGGCATATGTTCAACAAAGAGGGTACTGAAACATCATCCCAAGGGTGTTTTCCTTTTATTTCCCCAACTGGTTGCCAGAGAAGTAATCACTAATCCACTAAATCCTAATCACTTTTGGTGATTGAAGATTATCACTCTCTAAAGAGATAGGCTTCTAGAGTAAGCTCAGTGGCAAAAGAAACCTTAGTCAGAAAACAGGCTTGAAAACTTCCAACTAATCTTTTTCAACATTTATTGAGTGCAACACAGTGTACTACTGCTAGGGTTGTGAAGATGAACAAAATACAAATTCTCTTCTGTGGGTTCTTAAAGGGTAATGGAGAAACCAGATCTGTCGTCACAAATGGAGAGTCCTCAGTGCTCTAATAGTGGCGTGTGCAGAGCATTTGGGAGCACATAGCATGCAACCTAACTCTGCCTGAAGGAAATGGGCAAACTGTGGTTTCTGCCAGTCTCTTTAAGTGAAGAAAACAGACTGAATTTAGACAAAAGCCACAGGAAAATAATGTGGATTAAAAGCCCCAAACATAGTTATACAAAGGGAACTCAGAAATAACATTGAATGAACGTATGATTTAAGATTTGCCAAAGGAATCGAATTTGCAGTTCAGTAGTTGAGAGGGACATTTTACTGAGCTCTGATCTTTTGAGTCAAATGCTTTTTAATGTACCTGCATCAGGTCATCAATGAAAGCTGATTAAAATGATCACATTTTCCCTCTAGGGTCAGATAATTATTATGTAGATAGGGACTGGACCCCCAAATTATATCACAGGCCAGGTTTTGGCCATTTTTCTTTCTAGTATTTTTTTTAGGCACCTGATAAAGTTTTATAAATACGTTTGTTTTTCTTGGGCTAATTTGCTGACATTTTTTCACGTTCCCAATTTCAGGCCACCATTTAAGTTTCTCCATCCTGCTGCATATTACTCTCTTCCAGGGAACAGCTTCTTTCTTGACTTTGTCCCTGAAGCCCTTACTTCTGTCAGTCTCAGTCAAGTTCTCAGCTCTTTATGTCTCATCACTGGGGTGCATCATAGACCTTAGGCCCTCTAGGCTAACTATGGAGAAGGTTGATGATGGAGATGGAGATGATGATGATGGAGATGTGGAGAATAAGGGCGGTGTTATCATTATAATCATTCCCAGAGAGTTAGTCTCGGAGAGCAGCTTGGAGTGTGAGTCCTGGAGTCAGGCTGCTTAGGCTCAGAGCCAGCCCTTTCACTTCTTAGCTGTGTGACCTAGGCAGATTATGTTACCTCTCTTGGACAAAGTCTTTCCTCATCCATAAAACAGGAATGATAATAATATATATTATGCCATAGGATTATTGGGAGAATTAGATGAATTAAGACACGTCACATAATAGCAGCTCAAAAATGTTATTATTTAGTAGACTTAAGTTTATAACTGGCTTAGTGCTAAGGATATTATCTCTTAAGTCCCCAAAACAACCTTGTAGGTGCTGTTATTACTTCAATGAGGAAACTGAGGCTTAGGAAAGTTAAATAACTTGCCCAGGGTCACATAGTCTGGATTCAGACTCATATCTGTGTGACTCTAGAATGCCTGCTCTTTGGGCTAAAACATGATGTCTTCTGGGAGTCACAACAGCAGGAGTGCTGCCACAGCTCACTGCAGTTATATCAGCTGTTCCCTTGGGCCAAGCACATGCACTAGGGGATGTCGCTGGACCATCCGTTTGCAGGATTGAGTTCTAGTTCTGGCATTCATTGCCTCCTTTTTGATCTTGAGCAAGTCACTGAAATACTTTTGAGGCTCAGATTCGTAATCAGTAACCTGGAAATCATAGTAGAGTTGCTTAAAAGGTCAAGTGAGACTATAATACTAGTAACTACATAATTCATGGAAGACAATAAAGTGCTTAGCTTACCATATGGACATTTTAAATAGACAGAACAGGTAATATCAGTTAACTTTTTAAAACCTTATCTCCCCTTTGAGGTTATTTGAATTTTACTTGCTACTTTGGAAAGTGAGAGGTTTATTTTGTGTTTCTGAAATCAAAGATTCTAGGGCAATAGATGTAACTAGATTGGCTTGGCAACTGAAGTTTTGGACTGCCTAACACCATAAGTAAAAACACTTAGTGAGCAGATAATAAAAGTAGCATGTAGTTGTGTGTTGGTTGTTGGGTTGGGGGTGGATTTGTTACTAAAAAGAATCACATCTGAAAAATATGTTAGGCCTCCCCTTTCTGTGAATCTTTTGTTATAGCAGATTGAGATTTTGGATAGAACACAATACAAAGTTACATCTTTCTATACATTACTTAGTCATTCATCAAACAGTATCAGTGAGAAACCCATATGACCTCCGGAGATAAATAGAAGATGACCCATCCCTTAAATCATGTTTATGAGAATTAAACAAACAGATCTAGTTAGCTTTTTGGCTGATTTCCACACCTATAGCATTTAGAATGGAGAGAAGAGCTTCATGCAGGCAATCAATGGCGAGAAGTGATAGGAGGAACCTGACCGAAAGGGGAAAAAACCCCCCAAATCATAAGTTTTCTTCATATGGAATCTGTAAGTGAAAGCATGTTCACTTCTGTGAACTCATCTCAGTTTTGTGAGATAGTTTAAGGTGAGATTAACTTCTTTTTATGGGGAAGAAAATTGGAACTCAGGGCGTTTCATTACCTGCTCTGGGGCTGGTAGCTTGTGACTGTGAGGTCAGGAATTGAACCCACATCCCCCACTTGCTGGCGAAAATGCTGTGAATCTTGCTAAACAGAAGGAACATCATCGTAGGTCTTGGCAAAATTACACGAATGCTCAGCAGGATTGGTGTTAGTAATAATTATCTGGGAAACACCAATAAAAGATTAAGTTACGTTGGTGTGGTGTAAGAAGGTGTGAAGGAATTCCCCATTTTCATTTATAAGTTTAAAATTAGGAGACAAAACTATTATGATACTCAAATAATATAATCAGAGATAACTGGAAAACTTAGTTGCTCTAAGCGGCTCCTTTCCTGAGATTGCCGTTCTTTCCTAAAACTCTGTTGTGACACTTAAAAGGTGCTTTGGAATGGAAGAAGGGTGAGCCAGTGTAGTGGCCTTTAATCACTGTGCTCCAGTAAAAGAATTTTGAGAACTATGGGTTCCCTCATTGACATTTAAAATTGGTGTCATAAGTTTAAATCATTTGTATGGTATAATTGTTGTTGATTGTAAATACTGACATTTCTTAATAAATTTGCATACCCTTCTGAAATATTTGAGTCAGATACCATAGCTGTATGATACTTGTATGATACTTATCCATTTACAAACTGCTCTTTAACAGCCAGAAGTTTTAGTATTAATTTTTCTCTTTGAAGTCTTTATCATTACATTTTCCCCACTAAATTTTATCCTTATGTTTTATTGTTTAAAATCTGTTTTTGATCATTCTATCATACTTTGGTGATAAAACTTAATTTACTGTGATGAGACTCTCAGTGATTTTTTAAAAAAGTTATTACAGTGATTATTAGTATACAGTTGATCATAATAACGTGTGAATTGTAAATTTTGATAAATGATATTAGAGAAAAATACAATTTTATTGGAAATTTATCTCTTAATGCATTATTGGTGCTTTTCTTCTAATTAGTTCTGTATCAATAGATGAATATTACTTGTTACAAAAAGACTTCAGCAGATTTTTCTTTCTTTTTAATATATACACTGTTGAATTTTGTTTACATAAATAAGTTGAAGAGGATGAGAGTGTTGTTAATAAAGCAGTGTCAGTTCTTTGAACTTCTAGCTTATATTCAAAATCACAGTGACCTATCATTTAAACTATTTTTAATGATTTATCAGCTGACAACCAACTTAGGTCCTCCTCTACTTTTATTCCAAGCAAAGAATGGGCAAAGATACCTAAGTTGCAAAAGAAGAGTGCTTAGGGCCATACGCTTTTCACCAGTATTTCTCCTGTGTCCTGCCCAGAGGTTCTTTCCTACCCACACAGTGCGTCAGGGTGAGATTTATGATAAGTGAGCTTGTGTGCCTTGATTTTGTAAAGTGAGAGAAGAGGAATTGGAAAAGGGGAAGTGGGAAAGGTAATCCTGCTCTGTAGGGGCATTCTAAGGTAGTTGGGTTTCAGGGAAGGGTGTTTAGAAAAGTTGATTTTGGAAATTGATTTACTGTCTACTTACCTGTTTACTCCTTCGTACCTTTTGGAAAGTCCCAAGTACTTCCAGGAATTTGCCTACCCAAATTTGAAGACTGTTGTGCTAGTAACCAGTATATTACTGGCTCTTAATTTAAAAAAATTTTTTTCCTCCCCTGATGCATGTGTGTGTGTGTGTCCTTTAAACTGAGAACATGGCTGAACAAGGTAAAGAGTTGTGGAGGGTAAGGCCGTAGGTCTTAATTACTTATAAGCATCTGTTTATAAATTGTCCTTTCCCGAACATGAATCTTCACAATCCTAATTCTCTCTAAATTCTCCAGGTCAGGATTAACACTTGAACACCTGTGTAACTTTTCCCTGTACATCTTTGGGTAGTACTGATAAATGTTATCAGTACTCTGGCAAAGCATGTCTTAAATAGCTCAGCATACTTGCCATTTTGAGTAAACATCAGTTGGCCACAGTTAGATTACTTTTTTGCTCCTGGTTTATTTCTTTTGGGTATTAGTTCATAAAAATTGAAAACAGTACACGAGATCTCAGATATAATTTATTTTAACTCCTTTTACAGAAAATGAAACCAGAGAGATTAAGCCAGTTGTTCAAGGTCACAGAGCTGGTATTAGAATAGTAGAACCGGGGTCTCCTAACTCCCATTATTACACCCTTTGCTACATCACACCTTCTGCTGCCTTTTGCTAAATTGCATTCTTCACCTCAATCCTATTTAATATTATTTCTCCTGGGGATTGACGGAGCTTTTGTTGACTCAGCATTATTTTTCAAATAGAGAGGCATTTGCTTTTTCATTGAAGACTTTTCTCAAAACAAAAATACTCCTTATCCCCGGGCAAATACTTTCTGTGGCACAGTAGGACACAGCGAAGCTGGCCCGGGGCCCTGCGGCCCCCAGGCAGTAGCCCTGGGGGCGGGGGGATGTTAACAGGTCAGAGCAGAGGTGGATCGGCAGAGCGGGGGCTGGTGGGAGGTGGGAAGCTTACATCATTTCCCTGCAACTGGGCTCTGGCGGGGCTGCAAGGCCTCACTTTCCCCTGTGTAATAGTTCACCAGATTGGCAGAGATTCGTAAAAGAAAAAAAAGGTACGGCAGGACGGATGCTCACCCCGTTCATAAATCTGTGATACAAGATGAAACTGTCAATAAGTAACTAGAAGCAGCCAGGACTCTCTGTGCTTCGCTTCCCCCCCCAGCTCAGCTCCTTTCTGCTCCGCCCCATCCCTGCTCTCTCTGCTGCTCAGATCAGCTTCCTGCTTCTCTTGAAAGCTGTTCTCCTATAAAGCTGGTCTGCTTTCACTGAAAGCATTATATTCATAAGTCTGAGTCAGGTTTTGTGGAAGTATTGTTGGGTTGGTTTTCTTTGGGGGATGGAGGGGGAGGGAAGAATTTAAAACAAGAAAGGGGCAGGCTGATGAAAAAGCAAAATCATCATGAATTTTGTTGTTACATCTTGCCGGTGTTACAACCAGCTCTGTAGACTGCCGCACTGAAAACATTTCTGTGAGAGGTATGTGCTTGAAAATGGAAAGGTGACTGTTGGCTGTGGAGCAGGCTGGCCTCCCAGCGTCTGCTCAGATGGCTGTGAGGTCGGAATTCTCTCTAGTGTTTTGCGATGGCAGGGGCAGTTGTTACTTGAAACGTGGTACAGTTAACCAGCTATTGGTGAAATGTTAATTGTGTGCTTAGTCCCCACATCAGGACTCCTGAAATGCTCTTTCAGGCTGCATACGTCTCGTCCAATCCACGGTGTTATTCCAGGCTCTCTTGGTGGTGGTTGTCTGTAAACAAGATGATGATCTTTAATACCGCTCTCATTATTTATGAACCATGTGACAAAGATTAATGAGAGGGACTTCCAGTAGCCTAGAAGAAGCTTCAGATTCATGAGGACCTTTTGCATTGACAGATGGCGAAAGTAAAAGGAAATGGTTGATGATTTACCGTAACCTAAAGTGAAAGTTTTAAAGTTTAGAGGGTGTGTTATGGCTAAGTGGAAAACTCTGGAGGGGCCACTAAAATTTCAAATCATAACCCCACCCTCTAGAGTGGATGCCTCACCTATTTTATGGCCAGAAGACTTTTGAACACATACGGATGTATCTTTTCAAAGGAAACTAGGGAATAGTTATAAACGTTTCTCTTTAGTGGTCAAAAGATCAGGATTAAGAGTAAGAATATAACCAACACCAAAGGAGATGTGGAGAACTGTATATTGGTTACAGAATACTCAGGCTGTTTCGTTACAAAAAGTTTTAGACAACATTTAGAGTAGGAATATATAACATAATTTTATTGTGTGTGTTGGATAAGCTAGTGTGGCAGAGACCATTAAAACAACAAAGTAGTTTCTGCTTGATTATAAGAATTATTTTATCATGTAAGAAACTTAAGAATTCTTGAATGTTAGCATGTTTTAAATTTATTTTACAAAATTTTGGAATGAAATTGTTTGTTATCAACATATAAATGTGCCAGCACTGTTGCCTTTTTCCACACAGATAGTAGTGCTTAAATTGTTGAAAGCTCTTATTCAGGAAAAAGTCAACCTAGATTTTTCCCTTTAAGAGACTGTACCATTTAAACTTCATTTCTTCTCAGATATGTGGAAGGAGAGCTAATCTTCGTGGTCACAGAGGTTAATGTTAATAAGTTAAAAATGGAAAAGGTTCTAGAACAAAAGATCTGGGAAGTAAACCTAATGTGGGTCTGAGAAGGAATCCCTGCTACATCACAGGCAGGTGGCCATCCTGATTGCATTAACTTGGTTGTTCTCAAGTGCACATTAGAACCCCCTGGAGAACTTTTAGTACCTCCCATTGCCCAGGCCCTGCCCCAGAGATTCTAATTTAATTGGTTGGGCGTGGGGCCTGGGTACTGACAGACTTGAAAGCTATTCCCAGGTGTTTCTGATGTGTCGCCAGAGTTGACAATAGTTGCATTTCCTGAACATCCCCAGTGGTGTTGCAGCCCATTCTGTTTTTGGTACTGTTGGGATCAACACCAGATCTACTTAGGTATGTGTCCTCTTAGGTCTGAACTTTGTTACTTGAAGCTCATTAAATATTTAATATCTCTCCCCTGAGACTTAGCTTTTCCAGGCTAAATAGTCCTAATTCCTTCAGTTTTCAGGACTTGCTTTCTAGCTTCTTTCTCATTCTGGTCATTCCCTATCATGACCAAGAATTGCTCTTCTTGGTCAGTATCACTCTTTAATAGGATGCCCTGGTGACTGAGCCCATCATTCTAGTTGTGTCGTGCCCAGCACAGGATGCAGAGAATAGAGTAAAGCCATAACTCCTTTGTTCTGGACACTACACTTCTGTTATTGGAGGCTGAGATTACTTAGCTTTTTTGGCAGTCATGTCATACTGTTGACTCATGATGAGTGAGAACTCAGCTCAAGCTCATAGTTCTTTTACATATGAACTGTTCTTACTTTAGGCCTCTCCTACTCCCTGCTTGTAGGTTTCCCTCCCTCCCTTCCTTCCTTCCCCCCTTCCTTCCCCCCTTCCTTCCCCCCTTCCTTCCTTCCTTCCTTCCTTCCTTCCTTCCTTCCTTCCTTCCTTCCTTCCTTCCTTCCTTCCTTCTTTCCTTCCTTCCTCTTCCTCCCTCCCTCCCTCCCTCCCTCCCTCCCTCCCTCCCTCCCTCCCTCCCTCCCTCCCTCCCTCCCTCTCTTCTTTTTACTGTAGTTCTAGATTTACATTTATGCTTATGAAATATAAGAGGAAATCCAGTGAATCAGTTATTCCACACAAGGAGAGGGATGTGCCCAAACCAAATGCCAAATGTTTATTATGTACACATAGCAGCAGTTTTAATGAGTGATCTAGACCATTCATTGAACCCACAGTTCATTTTTCAGTGTTCCCTCTGATTCGTTACTCAACTCTTGGTGTTCAAAGTTAAGAACCCATTTGTACGGCCTGTGTTAATGTTTGTATTCAATATGTAGGGGAGGAAAAATAATTTTCCTTCTACCATTTAAGTTGTTCTGGCTGATCTAATAGTAAAAATGACATGAGATAGATTAACAGGGGAAAAGAGCCAAATTTATTATGTATGTACATATGGGGGCCTCCAGAAGAATATGACATCCAAGGACAAATTGGGCATTTGAGGCTTATATGCCATTTTAGACTAAGGAGAGGGAGGTAGTGGTCTAGGTCTCTAAAGGATGGGACACAGACATCCTGGGCTAACCCCCTGAACCTGTCTCCAAGGCCCCCTTTCTCTGACTTTCCAGTGAGCCAAAGCAGCCCTGCCTAGGCTCGCCCCTGTTGCTTCTTCTATCTTAAGCCCTTCCTTGTTTCACTGTCCCCAACTTTAATAAATGTACTCCTCCCCCCAAAAAGAGACACAGAGGGCAGTCTAACAGCCTTATGGTAAGGTGATGGATAGCTCCCTTCCTTTAAGCAGTGTTTCTATCTAACACTCGTTAGGCAGGGAAGGGGGAAGTAAAAGACTATTTTTGAATCTTTTGTTTCTTAAAAAATAACTATCTTGAAATAATCAATATCCCCAAAAGGCATATTTTGGCGTGGCACACTCTGCCCCTCCTCAAGTACTTTGTCAAATGCTTTTCCAAAATCAAAATACATTATATCCACGCTACTCTCCTGAACTGTTTGTGTAATATCTTTATTTTAAAAGGCAGTGTGTTGAGCTTGTCATGGCATTCTTGTTTAGTGAGAGAAATAGGGGTAAATATTTTTGCAGCTGAGCAGGGGACTTGTCTAGGATCATGCAGTTCACTACCGTCAAGACTAGAACCCACTTCCAGTTCTGCTGGTCCCCTGTCCACCTCTCCGTGGATCAAACCACAAGTGCTGATGCCACTTGTTACTTAGGATAAGAATTCAAAGAAAACCGAAAGGAAATAAAGCCTCCGTGGATGCTTCACTGTCTCTTTGGGGATATTTAATATTTAATCCCTTAACATATAGCCCAGTCAACTTTTGATTTGGTTTTCATTTAGTGTTCTGCCCAGAGCAATAAAATAGGAGTAAATGGCTAGCCAGCATTACTAAATTAGCTGCAGAGAATAGTATTCTCAGGAGTTTGGGCATCTTAACTTCCCTTGGAAAGTTATCACCCCACCCCCCTCTCCTACCCATCCCCACCCCCACAAATGATGCTAATATCGCCTTGCTTATGAATTGTACCATGGGGAAGTTTTATGTGTTAAGCGAGAGGCGTATATTACCAGGCAGGAAAGGCTTGCTGTGTCCATAGTGCTTGTCAGTGCATTTAGTATATAAACATGCTTAGTACATAAGACATATTTGAAATAACTGGATATTGCACAACTTTCTTCAGTATTGTTTTCTTCACATAGGAATTGGATTTTACCTTTCTTTCCCTCAGCTTTGCCTTTGGGCACTCATTTCCTTAAAAGTGTTGAAATGGAACAGATTTTTCAAGAATACCTATTCCTTTAGAAAAGCTCCAGTGATACAGTAAAAGCTCAGATAACCAGGTTTATTTTTCCAGCTTTTTTGAGTTATAGGAAAATAAGTCCCTTTCCTCCCCTTTAAAAAATTGATTAAAAACAATTTAGTTAAAAAAAAAAAAGAACAACAAGAAGAGCATCCAAAGAATGAATGGCCTAGGGCTGATCTGTATTCATCTAGCCCCAATGAAAACTAATGCTCACAAGGCTGACCCTAATGTATGATAAGACCTGCAGCCACCAGCGATTTAATTATGTTCACTATACTGTACTTACTAAAGTAACAAAGTATACCTTAATACATTTGGAAAGGTTTTCAGTAGCAGTGGTTGAAACAAGAAGGCTTTATAAGTAAATTTAGTCGTCTGACTAGGCTCCTTTTCTAGCCTTTGGTCAGGATAGGTGTGATTGCATGTCCTCCTGTATAGTTTGGAAATATCTGCCTTTATTAACCCGAGGCTTGCAGAGAGTATCAGCTGTAATATCCTATGAAGCTGCACTTGGAGAGCATCCCTTGCTGTTTTTGCCCCAGCGGTCCCAAGCATCTATTTTTCTATATTATAAGCATATTTAAATTACTTCAATTAATAGTGGTTGTATTTTTACATGGCTATTCCTCTTATCTCATATCTTGAAATCCATTCTTGTAACCCCTTCGTAATTTTTATGCTTCAGAATGATGCCTTTAACCAGATGTTTTTAACAGAAAATGAGGATTAAAGGTGCACAGAACCATGAGCCATCTGTAACATTAGCCATAGAAAAGAATACAGTTTGAAAACTGTAATATGACACATAGATTAAGGTATGATTACTAGTTGAATTAGTTAATTCTTGAGTAGTGCTCAGTACGAAGTATCCATATTTAATTTGAAGTCAAAGATGGGATATCAGAAAAAAAATGTGAGTTGGGAAATACACATTCATTGCAAATCCTTCTTGTTGAGGAATATTAAAATGTAAAACCCTCAAA
Source organism: Miniopterus schreibersii (assembly GCF_964146895.1). Lineage (NCBI taxonomy): Eukaryota > Metazoa > Chordata > Mammalia > Chiroptera > Miniopteridae > Miniopterus > Miniopterus schreibersii. Next base: position 59,271,897 of record NC_138106.1, on the reverse strand, counting down.
ACCTAACCTCTCTAAATTACTATTCAGAGATTGCTTAGAGACATACCTCCTAAAGCTTCAACCAAATTACTTTTTTCATGGCACATCCCAGCAGTCATTTTTCTATGTGTTTTTCTCTTTGTTATTATTTTTATTATTATTAAGAAACTTGGTGGAACTCATCAAACTTTAGAAAGAGTGCTGGATAACCAAACTTTTGGGTCAGTTTTGGTATTTATTTTTAAAGCATGTGTTTTTTACACAGTGAACCTAACCTCTAAAAACGTTTGAATATATGAAGTTGCCCTTAAAACCTATATGATGATAAATAATTGCAAGAAAATAGTGTACTGGTTGCTAAAGTGTTCATAATAAATAACAAACAGTCCGTCTTAGTCTGTTTAGGCTGCTGTAACAAAATACCACAGACTCGATGGCTTATAAACAACCAATATTTCTCATAGTTGTGGAGGTTGGAAATCTGAGATCAGGGTGCCAGCATGACTAAGTGAGGGCTCTCCTCTGGGTCACAGTCTTCTTGTATCCTCATATGACCAGAGAGTTAAGGGAGCTCTCCTTTATAAAAACACTAATCCTTATGCTGTACACCTGAAACTAATACAAGATAATATTGAATATAAAGTGTAAAATAAATTTTTAATTTTATAAAAGGGTTTTTAAGTGACAGCCCTAAAAAAATAAAATAAAAGCACTCATCTTACCATTCATGAGGGCTTCACCTTCATTCTTAAGCCCCTCTCAAAGGCTTCACCTAATACTATCACATTGGACATTAATATTTCAACACATGAGTTTTTAGTAAACAAACATTCAGACCATAGCATTCTGGCCCTGAGACCCCCCCAAATTCATGTCCTCCTCATATGCCAAATACATTTATTCCACCCCAGTTGCCCCAAAAGGCTTAACTAGTTCTAGCATCAATCAAAAGTCTAAAGTCTCATCTAAATGTTATCTACATCAGATATGGGTGAAACTGAAGGTATGAGTCATCCGGAGACAAATTTCTCTCCACCTGTGAACCTGTGAAATCAGACAAGTCATGTGTTTCCAAAACACATAATATTTGCATTCAAAAAGGGAGAAGTAGGAAACAAGGGGGTGTGATAGACCCCAAGCAAGTCAAAACCCAATAGGGTAAATGACATAAAATCTTAAGGCTAATCTTTAACTTGATGATCTACTCATCAGGCTCACTGGAGCAGGTCCTACCTTCTGGACACACTCAGGGCAACTCTGCCCCCATGGCCTTGCTGGGTGCAGCCCACACAGCAACTTTCCCAGGCTGGAATGGTATGCCGGTGGCTCTGTTGCTTTGGGGTAACCTGGTGGTTTTAGCCTTTCTCCTATAGCTCTGTGGGACATTGCCCTAGTGGGGCTCTCTGGTGGCCTCACCCTCACCATGTTCTCAGCTTTCCTTCTGCCCCTGTAACTCCAGGCAGCTCCATCCTTTAAAATTTAGATGGAAGTAGACACTTCCCTGCTGGCTTCCATGGTTTTGGGTGGTAGGTCTTCTGGCCTGTTGAAACCCAGGCGATGCCCTAGCCCCTTTTGAAAGTGAGGAGGAAGCCCTGAGGATCTCTGAATAGCCTTTGGGGTCCTTCTTCCCTTGTCTTGAGGAATATCACACATTCCCAGTAGAATATCTCTATGGTCCCATCCTGTATACTCTAAGAAGTCTGACAACCAACCTTCATTCATTCTTGTCTCCTTTCCCTTCAGTTCAGTTTGGCTGTTTTCCTGCTGGGGTGGCTGAATAAATCCTGACATCACACCCATGCTAATCTCTTTATCCAAAGGTCTCTTGGTCATACCCTTAATGTTCTCTTCCAACACAATTATAATATAGGTAAGTGGATAATTTTCCAATTTTTTAAATTTTGGCTCTTTTTTTAAAATTAAAATTTCCATCTTTAAATCATTTTTATCTTACATTTTTATATAAGTATTCAAGAGAAGCTAAGTGGCACCTTCAACACTTTGCTTAGAAAGAGGTCCAGCCAAATACCCAATTTCACCACTTTTATCACTCACAAGTTCTATCTTCCACAAAACACTAGGACATGAACAGTTCAGCCATGATCTTTGCTACTTTATAATAAGGATGGCCTTTTCTTCAGTTTCCAGTAACATGTTCCTCATTTCCGAGATCTTATCAGAATGGCCTTTATTGTTCATATTTCCATGAACATCCTGTTCACAACCACTTAGGTTTTCTCTAGGAAGACTGAGGCTTTCTCTACCGCTCTTCTCCTCTTCTCTCTTCTCCTCTTCTTTCTCCTCTCTCTCCCCCTCTTCTCTCTCCTCTCTCTCCTCTCTCTTCTCTCTCTTCTCTCTCCTCTATTCTCTTTCCTCTCTTCACCGGAATTGATTTTAATGTTTTTTCATGGTAATGTAGGCTTTTTCTACCATGCACTCCAAACCTCTTCCAGCCTCTACCCATTACCCAGTTCCAAAGCTGCTTCTCATTTTTAGGTATTTGTTACAGCAGCACCACACTTTCAGTACCAATTTTCTGTCTTAGTCAATGCAGGCTGTTATAACAAAATATAGACTGGGTGGCTTGTAAACAAACATTTATTTCTCACAGCTCTGGAAGCTGGAAATCTGAGATCACAGTCATAGTTTGACTATGAATGACAATGCCTCTTTCTAGGAGAATTACTATTATTGTTCTCCATATATGGAAAGTTCCAGAGAAAATGAATGTCAAGGGTCTTAGCAGGTAGGCCTAAGTTAACCTAAAGAAAGCACCAAACCAAATATCTATGACTTACATACTGAAATATATTATAGTGATTCATACCTTAGATATAAGCTTTGTATGAATATTAGAATTTTTTTGATTATTTTTATTAAAACACTTTAATTAGATTTATTTGAAGTTGTATAGGTATCCTTATTCTTATTTAACAAGGGACTTATTCTAGTCTGGGGGCTCAGGAAAACCCATCTTGGAGAAAGTGATGGATGGGGGTAAGATAAGATCTGACTAGTTGATTTATAAGTAGATTGGGCTGAGAATGGTAGGAGGAAGTGCAAAGGGCCTGGGGTGAGAAAGAGCAGGATACCTAAGAGAAACTGAAGAATCTATAATGACTGGAGTTTGGAAAAGAGCAAAAGGGTGGTAGGATGCTGGTGGAGACCAGAATATGTGGGATTTTGTGTGCTTTGATGGGATTATGGCAGGCATAGTAGGTAACACTGACTGAAATGTTTTAAGTTGGGGAATGGGGTGTTTGGATTTGCGTTTTGTAAAGATCAGTCTGGTTGCTACAGGAGGGATACTTGGGGGGGAGATATAAATGGGGGATGCAGAAATCATTCCAGAAATGTTATAGTGGTAGTTTAGGCCAAGTGGTGGCAGTAGGGATTTAGGAACTTGAATTAACAGTGTTTTATGATTGACTAGATGTATAAAAGTAAGACAGGGAGAAACCACATACTAGCTTTATCATCCAGTGCATTAGACTAGACGGTATAGCGACAGCCACCAAAAAAGGGAAACCTCCAGAGAATCAGAGCAGGAGGCTGTGGAGAAAAGATGATGTGTTTAAATGTACATATGTTGAGCTTGAAGTTCCTATAAGATACCTAAGTTGAATTTTCATTTGTCAGTAAAATATATCTGGACTTCAGAATAGAGAAATTGGCTGAAATGTAAACTTGGCAATCATTGGCATATGGTAATTGAAGCTTCCAGAATGAACGATACCAGCTAAGGAGTGTACAGTGAAAGTCAAAGCGAACTTGGTAACCTTAACCCCAGGGGCCTGCAAAGGAGACACTTTCCACCCAAGGAATTAGAACATGAAGAAGCGCACATTGCTCACTCACCTGCTTTTTGTTTGTGGAATTTTTATTTTTTTGTTTGTTCTTTTTGTTAATCCTCAGCGGAGGATATTTTTCCCATTGATTTTTAGAGAGAGTGGAAGGAAAGGGGAGAGGGGGAGAAAAAGAGCGAGAAACATCGATATGAGAGAGAGACATTGGTTGGTTGTCTCCCTCACGTTCCCCGCCCAGGGCTGGGGATCAAACCTGCAACCCAGGTACATGCCCTGGACCGGGAATTGAACCAGCAGCCCTTTGGTACTCGGGTCAGTGCTCTAACCACTTAGCCACACCAGCCAGGGTGTGTTGCCCTTTTTATAACCACATCCACTTCCCTCTTGTCCCCACCCCTTTTATACTTCTTGCAACAACTAATCTGCCCTCCATTTTTATAATTTTGTCATTTCAAAAGTGTTATTGTTTTTTCCCCCACTCAGCATAATTTTCTAGAGATTCATGTAACTTGTATCAATAGTTTTTTATTCTGAATAGTATTCTGTGGTGTGGAGATATAACTGTTTAACCACATGTTGAAATTCATCTGAGTTGTTTCCAGTTTGGGGCTATTATGAATAAAGCTGCTATGAACTTTCATGTACATATTTTCGTATGACTTAGTTTCATTTCTGCTGGAGAAATGCCCAGGAGAGCAATTATAGGGTCGTAATGATAATTGCATGTTCAATTTTTACTGTTGTATTTTGAAGGTTTGTATATTCTAGATACTAGTCCTTTGTCAGATATGCATTTGACACGTATTTTCTCCCAGTCTGCTTATCTTTTTATCTTCTTTATAGGGTTTTTGGCAGAGTAAAAGTTTTAAATTTTGATGGATTTCACTTTATCAATATCTTCTATTATGGATTAGGCTTTTGGTATCAAATCTAAGTCCAAGCATTTTTAACCTAGCCATAAATTCTCAAGATTTTCTTTTATATTTCTTTTCCTAAGAGTTTTATATTTTGTGTTTTATACCTCAGTCCATTATTCATTGTGAGTTAATTTTTATATAAGATGTGAGTCTTAGGTCAAGGTCCTGATTTTGCCTATGGATGTCCTGTTGCTTCGGACCATTAGTTTGAAGTGGCTATTCTTCCTCCATCGACTTGTTGCTTTTGTGCCTTGGTCAAAAATTAGATGGGCATATTTATATCTATTTCTGGGTTCTCTGTTCTGTTTCACTGATCCATGTGTCTGCTCCTCCACCAATATTGTACAATCTTGATTACTATAGCTATATAATAAGCCATGAAATCAGGTAGATTGATTTCTCACCCTTCATTCTTCTTTTCCGAAACTGTTTGAGCCTTTCTATTTCCTTTACCTTTCCATATAAAATCTAGAATGATCTTGTCCATATCTTCTGTATCTACAAAAATCTTGCGGGGCTTTTTTAAAGAATTGTGTTAAATCTGTATATCAATTTGGGAAAAATTGACATCTTTTTTATATTTAGTCTTTTAGTTCTTGAACACAGTATCTTTTCATTTATTTAGAACTTAAACATTTTTTCCATCAGCATTTTATAGTTTTCAGCATACATGTGTTGGACTTGTTTTATTAATTTACAATTAACTGTTTCATTTTTTTAACTATAGTAAATGATACTGTATTTTTTTATCCTCACCTAAAGATATAATATTGATTTTTAGAGAGAAATGGGAGTGGGGAGAGGGAATGGGGATGTGAGATTGGTTGCCTTCCATACACACCCTGACTGGGAACAGAACTCACAACCTTTTGGTGTATAGGATGATAGTCTAACCAACTGAGCCACCGGGCCAGGGGAATGATACTGTATTTTTAATTTTGGTGTCTACATGTTTATTTCTAGTATATAAAAATATTTTAATTTTGATGTCCATATGTTCATTGCTCATATATAAAAATACAGTTGATGTATTTTTGACCTTATATACTCTTGTGCTCATTTTAGAAGTTTTTAAAAATACTTTTCTGAATCTATTTTATGATTATATGATTTTTCTTCTTTTACCTGTTAATGTGGTGGACTATATTCATTGAGTTTTGAATATTGAACCATACTCGCATTCCTGAAATAAATCCCTGGTTATGTTGTACAATTTGCTTCACACATTGCTGAATTCTATTTGCTACTATTTTGTTATGGGTTCTTGCATCTGAAATAATGAAGAATATTGGTGTGTAGCTTTCCTTTTTGGTACTTTGTCTGCTCTTGATGTCAGGGTAATACCAAAATAATTTTTTTATTTTCAATTTCTTTGATTTCTGTTCTTTATTATTTTCTGCTTATTTGGGTTTATTTTTATCTTTTGCCAGGTTCTCAAGGTGGGAGTTTATTGATTTGTAAGATTTTCTTCTTTCAAAGGAAAACAGTTAGTGCTACACATTCTCCACTAAACACTACTTTTGCTGTGTCCCACAAATTTTGATATGCTATATTTTTATTTTCATTCAGTTCGAGGTATTTAAAAAATTTTTTTCTTGAGACTTTTGACCCATGGATTATTTATAAGTATATTGTGCAGTTTCCACGTTAGGGAGTTTTCCAGTTTTCTTTCTGTTAATGATTTCTAATTTGATTCCATTGTGATCAGAGAACACACTCTATAAGATTTAAATTCTTTTAAATTTGTTGATGAGCTTGTTTTATAGCCTAGTATATAGTCTTTCTTGGTATGTATTCCTTGGGATTGAAAAAGAATATGTTTTAGATCCTGTTGTTTGATGTTGTTGAGTTTTTGTATATCCTTTTGGATTTTCTAAAATAATTAGATCAGTTGCTGAGAGAGGGTTGTTGATGGCTCCCACTCTAACTGGATTTATTTGTCTCATTTCACTTCTGTAAGTTTTAACTTCACATATTTGGTAGCTCTGTTACTGGTACATACACATTTCGAATTGCTACATTTTCTTGGTTATATGGTTCACCCTTTTATCATGATGTAATGTTGCTCTCTGTGTCTAGTAAATTTCTTTGCTCTGAAGTCTACCTTTTCTAATTAGTATAGCACTCTTAGTTTATTTTGATTAATGTTTCAGTGTATACCATTTCCATTTTTTAAATTTTCAACCAACCTATATTATTATACATGAAGTAAGTTTCTTGTAGTCAGCATAATTAGATCATATTTTTTAATCCACTGACACTCTTTTTAATTAGTGCATTTACCTCCTTCCTGTGTCTTTACTTCCTCCATTTATATGATTGTCTTAAATACTTCACTGACATACACATAGAACTGACATAAGACACTCTTATAATTTGTTTGAGCAATAGAACAATTTAAAAAACGAAAGAAGAAAGCCTATTGTATTTATTCATATTTTGTTTATCATGTTCTTTTTCCCCCTGATATTTCAAGTTTCCTTCTTTTATGCACCCTCCACCTCCGCTTTTTGTTTATTGAACTTCTTTAGGTTAGGTCTGCTGTCAAAAATTCTGAGTTTACCTTAATCTGAGAATATCCTTATTTCCTCCTCTTTCCTGAAGCGTAGTTTCACTGGGTATAGGATTCTAAGTTTACAGTGTTTTTCTGTTAGCTTAAAAAATGTGCCATTGCCTTCTGATCTTTATGATTTCTGATTGGAGATCTGTCATTTGAATTGTTTTTCCTCCATGTAGTAAGTTCTCTTTTCTTTCTTGCCACATTCAAGATTGGGATGGAGTTTGGGGTGAGATGATTTATCTTCAGGAGTTTGACTGTGAAATGTCTTGGTATATGTCTCTTGCCCAATTTGGGAAGTGTTAGCCATTGTTTGTTTGAGTACTTTTTTAGCCCTGTCTTCTTTTCTCCTTCCTGGATTTTAGTGACATATATTTTAGATCTTTTGTTCTTGTTGCATAGATTCCTGAGGCTCTGTTTAGTTTTCTTCAGTTTTTACTTTATTTTGTTTAGATTGGTTAATTTCTATTGTTTTCTTTCCTGGTTTGCTGGTTCTTTCCTCTGTCCTTTCCATTCTGCTTTTGAACTCATTTATTTAAGTTTATTTTGGTTATTGTGTTTCTCAGTTCAAAATTACCTTCCATTTGGTTCTTTTTTATATCCTATTTTTTTGCTGAGACATTTTGTTTTCATTTGTTTCAGGCACACTTGCAGCTGTTCATTGAAGCATTTTTATGATGGCTACTTTAAAATCTTTGTCAGATAATTCTTACATCTTTCTCTTTAACTTATCATCTATTGATTGTCTTTTTTCATTCAAGTTGGAATATTCCTTGTTTTGGTATGAGAAGTGACTTTTGATTGAAAATTGGATATTTGGGGTATTGTTTTGTGAAACTTTTACATCTTATTTAAACCTGTTTTAGCTGACTGTCTCTGACACTCTTCTAGCAGGGAGAAGGAATAGCACCATCTTACTACTGCTAGATGAGAAGTCTAGGTTCCCCAGTAGGGCTCCATTGACACCTAAGGGAGAAAGGGACTCCTTGTTACTTCCAGGCAGTGGTGGGAGTCTCCCACTCACCCACAGTGGGCCTGTGTGAATACCACCCTAGCTGGAAAGGATAGGAGTGTCTCATTACTGTTTTACACATGGCCTCCACTGACACCAGGGATTGGGGTGAGAGGGTTGCCTCATTACTGCAGGGCAGTGGTCAAAGTGCTGATACTTCACTCCTCCTCCTCTGACACTACCCAAGCAGGGAGAGGGAAGGAAACATTACTGCTAGTAGGTGGGAGCTGATGATTTGTACTGACTCTCTGTATTGGGCGTGGGTGGGGGAGGAGGGACTTGTTACCACCTGATTAGATAAGAATCCCAGCTCTCTACTTGTCCTTCTCTCTTTTTTTTTTTTTTAATATATCTTTATTGATTTCAGAGAGAGGAAGGGAGAGGGAATGATGAGAGAACCATTGATCGGCTGCAGCCCGCAACCCGGGCATGTGCCCTGACCGGGAATCGAACCTTGATCGCCTGGATCCTAGGTCGATGCTCAACCGCTGAGCCACGCCCAGCTGGGCAACTTGTCCTTCTCTTGACACCATCCCATTGAGGGGGGTGTGGGTCATCTTTACAGACTGGTGAGGGTGGTAGTCTAGGTTCTACACTTGGCCTTAGCTGGCATTGCTGGTGTGGGGCCACAAATTATCCTGTCATGCTTAGCTCGTGTAGAACAATTATTGTCTAAAACTTTTCTGTCTTGCTAGACTTCTTTCCTGGTCATTTGGTTAAAGAAAACTGGCTTTTGTAGGGACTTAGCTGTTTGTGCCCTATTGGCATATCTGGATTGCTGGCTTCTTCAGTTCCAAGTCTAGGATATGTGGGGCCAAAAGGAAACCCAGGGAACTCAACACTGTATTGTTCTTCCTTGAGTTCTGAAGTCCTTAGCTAGTCAATTTTTTTCTAATGTTCCGAGTCTTATGATTGTTTTATATATAATATGGTGTTTTTAGTTGCACCTGGTAAGGGCATTAGGGACAAATATGTCTCTACCATCTTTCTGGAAGTGGAATTTCCTCATGTGTTTTTGAATATGACAGAAAATAAAAACACTGCATAATGGTATTATGGAGAATATGTCTTGGAATTTCCAGGTGGAATTATTAATATTGAAATGAGTCTTCTCAGGACAGATTCTTATTTCAGAAAATGTAGATATCTTTCAGCTTGAAGACCTGATTTGCTACTTGGTGACTGGCAGTGACACAGTGTTCTTTGATTTTCTTTCTATGTGCTATTTTGGTCTTGGGTTTGTATATACAGTAGAGCAAGAAGCATATTAGGTAGAATTACACCTTTGTAAGTCATTTTAAGTTCTGATGCTGTTTAGTTGATTCCGCTGGCCTTTAATGCAAAGGGTCAGCCAAATTTTCTTTAAATCAGCAACTTGATAGAAATCATCTCTTATAATTTTTTCCCATAAATCCTATAGCAATTTATTTTTCTGTGCGTTTTTAGCTTGGGTTTTAAATTTTTTGTACTTTTTAAGTTAACTGACAATAAAATTGGCTTTTTGTGTACAGTTCTATGAACTTTACAATGTGAATAGATTTTGTATACAGTTAAAATTTAGAAAGTTCCATATCCCCCCAAAATATCCTATGCTGTCTACTTGTAGTCACACCCACCTCCCAACCCCTGGCAACCATGTTCTGTTCTTTATTACTGTAGTTTTGTCTTCTGGGCCATGTAGTGTAAATGGAATCATATGGTATGTAATCTTTTGAGACTAACTTTTTTCACTTCCTATAATGCCTGAGATTCATCCAAGTTGTTGCGTGTATTAATAGCCCATTCTTTCTTTCTGCTGAGTGTTATTCATATATATACACATATATATATTTATAACATTTACATATATTATATATTATAATATATTCTTATATATAACATATATTACATGCACCCATTACAGTTGTTTACTTAGCCATTGGGTTCTTTTTAGTTTATGGCAATTATGAATAAATCCACTATAAACATTTGTATACAGATTTTTGTGTGGGCATGTTTTGATTTCTCCCAGGTTAATACCTAGGAGTGGAATTACATGGTTATATCGTAAGTGCATGTTAAATAAGAAATGTGTAAACCACTTTCCAGAGCAGCTATACCACCTTTAAGTCCTTTAAGAATGTTTGCCTTACATGTTGGAATATTTTTATAAAACTTCTCTAAAACCTTTGTCAGATGATACTAACATCTGCATCATTTTAGCCTTGGTATCTGCTTTTTTTTTCCTATGCAAATTGAGGGTTTTTTAAAAATTTCTTTATATGTGGATTAATTTTGGACTTTATTATGGACGTTTTGATTATTTGATTCAATTAAGTTCAGGATTCACGTTTCAACCAGCCCTCTTGAATTGTGTTTCCTGTATCAGTTCAGTTTTCAAAGGGTTTTTAGTGTTATTCAGAGTTTTACCACATCTTTGCCACCCAGTGGCCAAACTGGGAATTGAGCAGTGCTCTCTCCAGTAGTTCAGCTCCCAGTGTCTAGGTATGTTGCTTATGATCAGATCCATGCATGGGTAGCTTTGTGTGAGAGCAGAAGCTCCCCCAAACTCCTTTGCCATCTCCCACTTTCACCTTGGTTCCCTGGTTGGGAAGCTAGGGCTTTAGTTATGCTGTGCTCTGTAGTTCCCCTGTCTGCGGATAAGTGGTGGGAGGATAAAGAGAGAATAAAGACAGCAGGGTTTTGCGCCACCCTCTTGGAACCAATGTTCCTCCAGTCGGAAATGAAGGTTCCCGTGCTCAGAGTTTTTGCTTCTGTGGGCTTCTATTTTTGCCTCCTTCCTCTGCTACCACAGAAATGCTTGAGGCCCAGCACATCAAGAATGGAGAAAATGGTACTTCAAAATTTGTTGTTATTCTTCTATTTTCCTGCTTCCGAAATAGCTGCAGCATGCATTCTGCCCAGGTTTTATAGCTATGTTTAGTGGAACAGATAAGATGGAATATATTTATTCCCTCTTACCCAGACCGGAGCCCACTGAGCTTGCTTTAGTGTTGAAACAGTGAATGGGAAGAATAGAGTAGGTCCCTGGTCTTGTGGGTCTGATGTCATACAATTTGGAGGCCCTCTTTTTTCGTCTTCTGTTAATCCTCACCCAAGGATCTTTTTTCCATTGATTTTTAGAGAGAGTGGAAGGGAAGGAGGGGGAGAGAGGAAGAGAAGGAGAGAAAAGGAAAAAGATCCATGCGAGAGAGACACATGGATTGGTTGCCTCCCTCACGTGCCCCAACTGGGGCTGGGGACTGAACCTGCCACCCAGGTACATGCCCTTGGCTGGAAATCGAACCTGCGACCCTCCCATGTGGGCTGATGCTTTAACCACTTAGCCACATGGGCCAGGGCTGGAAGCCCTCTTAAAGGAAAGGAATACAAGTTATGAATATGAAATTAGGCACAGTGTCTTGGATGAGGCTGTGAAAGTAAAGGACCTTAAAAGTTAAGTTGCATTGGCTTTAATAAAAACTGCCTATGGAGAAAAGATAAAATACAAATAAATAATGATATGGGTAGGGCACTGTGCAGGTATTTTTAAAATCATGTTTTAGTTAATATTTATAAAAATATAAGTGCAACCTCATTTTATAGATGAGGAAAACAGATTGAGAATAAATTATGCATATGTAAGGGGCTTTATAACTCAAATATTCTAATTCCAAAGCACATGGTCTTTCTACTATGCATAGTACTTTATGAAGTGAGTAAATTAGAGATTAGGAGAGCCAATATAGGCGCCTAGTTAAGAGCAGAGGCCCAGAAACTAGATTGCTAGAGCTCAAACGTGACTCTTTTATGGATAATGTGTGACCTTGAGAAAGTTTCTTAACCGTTTCTTACATCTATATGTCTGTAAAATGGGGATAATAGAACTTACTTCATAGGGTTGTTGTAAAGATTAAATGGTTAATAAAAAATATTTAGAATAGCTTCTGGCATATAGCAAATGCTTTTTATTCGCCATGCACATCTGTGCATTTAGCTAAGTTAAGTCAAAATTTTTATTTGCTGTGTTAGCAGCCTTCTTGGGCTACCAAGACAGGTTATAAAAAAAAGAGGATTTTCACTTACTTACACCTGAGTCATATTGCAGATTTGGAATAGAAGCTGAGACATGGTCATTGGTAAAATAGACTACATATTATATAACCAGTAATGCTTTTATTTTCTGTCAAGAATTAAAGGTGTTTTTTTTTTTTTTTTAATTTAGGGATGTTAATCTGTTTAATAAGCAAAGCTAGAAGAAATGGTCTATATGGTTGATTGAATTATCTTTGGACTATTACTGGTTGAATGTTTTGGGGAAATGGCCAAAAAACACAGAGGTAAAGTAGTTCAACAAAAAGAAAAAAACTATACCTCTTTCTAAAGATATTTAAAGTCTTAAACATTTACAGGCTCTTCTCTCAGATGGAGACAGTGATAGTATCAATCTATATTATCTATTGAAGTATAATAAAATGACATGAAACTTAAAAAAATAAACATTTATTATCTCACAGTTTCTGAGGGTCAGGAATTAGGGAGTGGCCTAGCAGGGTGATTCAGGCTGCAGTATAGATATCAGATGTTGGCTTGGGCTGCATTCATGTGAAGTCTTGATTGGGGCTGAAGGATAACTTCAAGGTGGTTCACTCACACACCTGGCAAGATTGTGCTTGGCTGGCAGGTAGGCTCATGGGGTTCCTTGGCATGTGGACCTTTCCATTATTGGGAGCCATCGTTGCAAATGGTTACCACCTTGCCTTACAGGATTACTCTAACAATTAAATGAGATCATTCTAGTGAAGCTTCTTGAAGCTACAGGTGCCCCATGCAATACCTGTTTGATTATTGTGTTTTTAATTGATGGTCCTGGTCACTAGACATCAGTTTCTAGTTTCTCAAGTGGAAAGGAAGGTTTATATATCTCTATAGAAAAGAGATTTAAGTATCAAGTGATAGTAGCAATTAGAATTTGAGGCAAGTAATATTGATAAGTTCTATAAGCAATAATTTTTATCCACAGTGAACTTATTTAATTTTATTACCACCTAGTATATCATCATTGAGGAAGAATAATGTGTTTCTAGTCTGATACTTTTTTTTTATTGTGTTATTAAATATCATTTAGACTCTTCTACTTTCTCTAAGGTTAAATGGGTTGAAAATATTTTCTTTCTAAGACTATATTTTACTGTTGGTAGTGATATAAGTATGGCTTATTTTGAAGAGGACACGTACTAGATTATTTAAATGATACATAACAAGAATACAATAATTTCTCCTATTTGTTGTGAAAAAAAATGATGGATAGATAACTTATTTAATGTTTTTCTTTAAATGGTAATATGTAAATATTTTGCCACTAGAGGGCTCCATATTTTAAAAAATTAAAGTTATAAATGGTCACTGTAACAATTTTTGACAGTACAGAAAGATATAAAGGGCTCCGTGTCTTTTAGTAAAGCTATTGAATTAAATAGTTGCTGAATATAAATGAAGATTGTGTGCATGTGCAAATAAAGTATATTTAACGGGTATTTGCTTTCTCCTTTTTAACATATTTGAATAAAAATAAAGCATATTAGCTAACTTCTTCATAAGTAAAATATCTCCCAACTCAGATGTCAAAATATAAAACTAGTCACCAGAAGCCCCTCAGTGAAAAAGGAGGTTGAGAGAGATTAAAGTTTTTTTCTTGTCTCTGTCCTATATGTACTATTTTATATGAAAGTTTTTCTTGTTTTAGGGTTCATTGAGGTTATTTCCATTTAGTTTAATAAAATCTGTAGTTATTGCAGTGAATGCTATAACATAATTAATAAAACTCACAGAACATTAGGATACAAAAACAAAAGTAAATGTGGTATCAAATAGTTGACAGTCACTACTTTTAGTGTCTTTCTTTGGTCCAGGTGTGTAATTTACATTGTTTTGCTCTGAAAACTGAGCTTCAGGGCTTGTTTTTCCAGTATTAGTGTAAAATGGGAACTTACAAAACTGAGAAATTAGAAACTCTTATAACAAACATCAGTACCTTTTTTGTCTAGAAAAAATCTAGATAGGAAACTACTGTGTTCCTGAAAAAAAGCATTTTTACTTCCTTGATTTTTCCTCTTTGAAAAAAAAAAGTGTTTGGATTTCTTCATAATTGTGAAGTGTTTACTCTTTAAATGTTTGATCTGAGCTCTGGAGAAGCTTGCAATTTCTAGGGTAGTTAAGCATTTTTTTCCTCCCCTGATTAGATATGGTTTCTTTGTACTGAGTTTACAGAGCTGAGGCTGTGGGCTTTGGGTGATCTGAGTAGTTAAGTTCCCCTGTTGTTCGGTAGCTTTGTCCCTTAGCACCTCCCCTTCACAAAGGAAGCTGTAATGCAAATTAATTGCTAAAGAGGGGTAAACACAACAAAATCAAAAGGAAACAGTAAAAAACTTTTATGCCTGTTCATTTGAAAACTATTCAGGGTCTATGATAATTACTTCTACATATAAGGACCAACTATTAATATAGGGACTAAGGTTCCAAAACATCATGAAAGGAAGACAGTAGTCCCTAAGTTAGTGCTAATTATGCATATGATGTTGGGCAGCATCATGGGCTGATTTTTTCTATTTAAGCCTCTGTCAGGTATGTTAAGCAGGCTCACAGAAGGTGTATCCTCTCCCATTGCCACCACCTATTTCAGCCACCACCTACTCACACTATTTATTAATAGTGTGTTAAAGACAGTAACTGTGCCGTTAGCTTTGGGGCATGGAATACGTAGTTTTTCTTTTGACAAACACACCATTTAGTGTCTAATGGGTTCCATCTATTTAGTAGTGATTGGGGCATGCATCTGGGTGCAGCCTGCAGAGCACAGAGGGAAGTCCTGCCCTTCTCTTGTAGCCACAGATGCATCCTTAAGATTTGTCAGCCATGTTGCAAAACATGTTTGTAGCTGAAAGATACCAGAGAGGATATAGGGAAGAGCTTGACTAATCTCGCTGCCGTGTGAATTTGAAGACAACTCTGCATTGCTTTTTTTGAGAAACTTTCCATCTTTTTCACACGGATCCAGTCATCTGTATGGCATAAACTGGTGGGAGGCCTGTCAGGGTAGAGGTACAGCCTTTCTATAAAAGAGAATAGACCTAACCAGTCAGATTCATTATTATCTGTGACCATTTTAACCCTGTGCTTTAACCATCTGAGCTCTTGAGCCATAAGCACTAGCAACTTTTAACACTAATATATATCCTTCAGTCCATGTATATAGATATGGATGCCTGAGACCATGGATGCCTGAGACCAACCCTATACATTATTCTCACGTCGGTGGCTTTAGGGTACTATGAAGTGCCTGGGCGTCTGTATTTCAAAAGTGTCTCCTGTGATTGTGTTTTGTAGCCTGGGTTGAGAGTGATTCACAGGAAACTTTATTTTTGGAAATGTTCTGAGGCCCTTACAAGTTCTTATTAGTTAAACAAATTCTACTCTTTATATTTGAATATGTTTTTCCCCACCCCAGAAGGAAAAACCAAACCTGGCATTATTTTGGTTGCTGATATTGACTAAATTATTTTGAACTGAGGTGAGCCATGGGGAACGTGGTATTTGATTTTCAGATAGGGTTTGCCCCTTCCTGATGAGTTTGTTATTTTTGTTACCTGCCAAAGCGGTTAGGTTATCTTTCACACTTAAAGCAGTTCTTATAGAATATAGAATAGAATGTGACCTGGCCAAGGGAACATAATTCAGTGAATGAAATATGCTTTGGCTTGTAGAGATCCTTTGAAATGTGTGGGATTATAAACAGGGAAAAGTCTTGGGAGAACAGTGTGTGCTACAGGCAGGCTGTAGGGGGAGGGGAACTTTAGGATCAGAGGCCCCCACAACTGCTGACACCAGCTCCTGAAAAGACTCAACAGTGTCAGTCATGGGTAAGGGTGGTGAGCCCTCATGCTTCTTTACTAATTTGTCACAATGATGGAAGTGTGAAAAGGCAGGCTGTGCAGCGTACCTGAGAGCTCAGTCCTTGAGCCCCTGTCCTCCCCATTCTCAGGTGAGGAGCCTGGATCACATCTGTCAACAGTAGGTTTAACCTGTGTGTATTTGGATGACTCCCAGATTCTGTTGTCTACCCAACTTTTTCTGGTTCATTCCATGTTACCTTCCATGTAAAAGAGGTCACAAACTGGATCTCTGACAACTAGAACCAACTGTTTAGCTACCTCCTCACCTCTGACCAACAGGACACTCAGCCCAGGCCTCTAAGCCCTTGGGCTCATTTTGGGCTCCTCCTCTGACATTTAACTTAGCACATCTGACTTAATCACATGTCCCTCACAAAGTGCCCCAGGCAGGCAGTGATGATAGTTGTCCATTTGGATGAAAATAGTGATGATATTTAGGTTAACAAGAAAAAAAAATCACCATAGAATATTTGTTCAGTGGGAGAAAGAATCGTTAGGGGAAAAAAAAAGTTTCAAATAAGTCTCCTTGTTTAGGTACCTATAAGATTTTAATGAAGCTTTGTAAGCCTTATTCTGCACTGTTGTGCTAAAACCATTCTCCTTGATTAGAATTAGCTTTAAAAAAAACACACAAAAACTAAAAAGGAAAAGCTAATGACTTAAGTTGTATAAAGAAAAAAAAAGACAAGTTGTGGGGTTCTGCTTTATTTTTAAAGACAGAACTAAAAAAGAAAAGCTAGTAACTTAAGACGAGTTTTAGGGTTCTGTTTTGTCTTTTTTTGCAGGGGTCTCTTGAATATATATATATATTACCACCGCATACATTCTTCTTGCTGTTTGTGGATTATCCATAGCAACCTGGTCACATTTCAACCTCATGTCCATTTTCCTTAGCTACCAAAGACTTCTTTAAATTCTCTCCAGTTGCTACCTTTCTGATCTGTACCTAAGAAATGTAAAATTTATTTTACTTTTAACCACAAGAAACATCAATAGTAGTTATATAACTTTTTAGATATTTAGAAACTTCAAGTTATTCAAAGTGAACTGAAAGTGGTTTTCAGAATACTTAATGTAGTTGTTTGCCGTAGCACTGGCAATCAAAAACTGGTTTCAGTTACAGATCCTAGTGGGAACCTTTCATGAAGTCTTAGAAATGCTTGTTTCTACTTGTCTAGTAGTGCTTTTCAGTTTTTGCAAGTGTCTAGGTATATCTACCTGCATTTTATTTGAAGTTCATTTTTGTTGAGGAGATGTGATTTGTAAAGGTAGAGTTGTGGGAGTTTGTTTTTTGCTTTTATGTCAGATGTTTGGGATAACCTTCAGAGAATGGTTTACAAAAATGTGCGGTTACCAAAAGAGGTCACCAGGCAGGTATCAGCGGTGTTATCTGTACAGTGGAATTTTAACTGAAAAGGAATGTTCTATGGTGGGGTAAACAATGGCAAAATCCCACAGGAAATCAATTATAACGTATGTTAATCCTACCAAGATATTAGCCTCTTGAGCTTCAATTCCAGGGTACATTTACTACCCTGCAAGATCAGCTAAAAATATGCTGGAAGGCAACTTTCATAAGGTAATGAAATAA
Organism: Miniopterus schreibersii; assembly: GCF_964146895.1. Classification (NCBI taxonomy): domain Eukaryota; kingdom Metazoa; phylum Chordata; class Mammalia; order Chiroptera; family Miniopteridae; genus Miniopterus; species Miniopterus schreibersii. Next base: position 59,254,104 of record NC_138106.1, on the reverse strand, counting down.
AAATGTGGACCTTGGTTTGTAAGATACAAATTAGAAAATAAAATCCCTAGTCAAATATGAGTATCTGACAAATCCTTGGCTCTCTTATAGTTAGTAGCCTTAGTAGCCTAGTCTTTTGGAATGTTCATAAAATAATGATTTTTTTAAAAATGCACTTAGAGAAGTCTTGTGGTTGAATGACTTACCCATCTGATAATTTTTATTTTAGAGATTTTTTTTCTTATTTGTGAAGTTATTTGTGAATATAACTATAGCTAGCTATTGGTGGCTCTTTCTTAACATATAAAATGGGAAAATAAAAGCTTGTTATGTCAATTACTGTAATAATTTTTTATAGATTTGATTCAGTGTTTATAAAGTGTTTTGGATTTCAAAAACAGTTCTGTGAAATTAGGTAATAATATTATTTGTTTTGAATTTTTGTATTAATCCAGTTTCAATTTAGTGTAACAATATGAGCATAAGCTCAGTAGGTTTCCTTTCATATATTATTGCACCAGCACATTTGTCACTTGGAGCAAGGGGATAGTGCTGGGCATCATGACTGCTGGACATAATGGATTCTAAGCCTCATGGCTTCCAACTCTCATTTGCTTTTATTTCGCAAAGCTAGAGAATCTTGAGATATTTGGATCAGCCTTTAGTGTCCTACATGAATCTCTATAAAGTAACCCCTAAGGTTTTTGCTTGACCATGTCCGTTGAGGGAGAAATATCCAAGGAACTCATTTCATTTTTGGACAAAATCTGATAATTAGAAAGTGTTTCCTTGTACTGAACACCCTAGACTGCCTCCTAGAAAAATCTGTTAATTGATTCCTGTTTTAAACTCTGAAATCACCATATGAAGTTTTATGTGATGCCTCTTCCTCATAAGGCACCAAAAAGGTTATGAAAACAGCACTTCTTTTCCAGAGTAACATTTTCATTTCCTTTTGCCCCCAACAGGGTTGCTTAGCTGTTGTCCAGAATCTTTCAGTGATCTGGTCTGGAGGCACTTTGAGCTGTAATGATCTGACCTGACACAAACAGCATCAGGTAGACTGGGCTGTCCTCCCCCTTTTCAGACAGCCTAGTTCTACTAAGTCCCATTTCTTTTTGCATATACTTCAGTCTGCTGGCTCACATTGCAATATGTCATTTTATGTACTTTCAGTTGAGGTAGTCATTCCCTATTCTCTGCTTTCAGACTTTTAGTCAGTCCAATTGATGCTACTAAGTTTAGACTATAGGTGCCAGCTTTCAGTGATATAAACAGATAAAGATGATAGAGTTTACTTAGTAATCAGTTGGGGTGCTTTCATGTTACCTACTCTTATTGCTCCACAGTTCGAGATTTTTTTACTTAGACATAATGTCTGGTAGCATGCAAATTTTACTCCCCAGTTAGTATTGTAAATATTATCAGTCATTTATTTAAAAGCAGGTTTTGATGTGGAGGATGGTGTAGTGATACTGGCTGGCACCTGTGGTGGGGTAAAGAGTCTTTGGGGGAAGAGAAAAGATTTGTGAAGAAAGTTTGAGGACATCAAACTCCAGCTTTAATTTTGCTTAGGTCTAATTCTTTAGTGCTTTTCTTCTCCTAATTTTAAATATTCCTGTCACACATGAGCAAACAGTTCTTTGTGTTTGTAGAGACTCTTTGCTGAGTATTTGAGTGTTCATGGGACAGAACCTGTGGTGTTTCTTATACAATGAAATCTAGATGGCTTGCAGTTGCTTTGTAGTCTCTGAAAGATATGGCATTTTGGGTATTGTCAGGTTTATATTAGCATTATCAACTCCTCTCATCCTACTTTTTATTTATTTTTTAAACCAAAACTTAGGTAACTCAAGTTCTCAGGTTTAGAGTGGTGGTGAAGGTGGGGTGGGCAGAGAGTTGAATTTTCAACTAAGTTTTGTTCTGAGAAAAAAAAACATAGCTCAGAAAATAAATACAAGAAAATTATTATTTGAGTTCTTATATTGGAACTTTAAAAGAGATTTCCCTCTTAATAGCATCTTTCCTCTCCTCTACCTCTGTTTATCTGATGTACATTCTCAGGTCTATGTAAAATTAGCCTACATTCAAAATACTCAGTAAACACATTAAAATCGTTGTTTTGGAGGAAGGAAAGGGAATGGGACTGGAGTATGGGATAAAGGGAACCTATTTAGTTAATTAAAATTCTCTTGTAAGCAGTGGTGTTGTGTTGCAGATTTTACTATAAACAAATAGACTTGAATTTCAAGTCTTAGACTATTTCTTGGAGATTTCCCCAAATTCATTACATGAAACTCTTGATGTTTACTAGATTGCTGTGTGGTAGAAGAGATTGAACTGAGTGCCCTCCAGTTTTCATCTGCCTCCAACATTCTGTGATTCCATGATTCAATGGAATGTCTAGTGGGAAATAACATCAAGTCCTCAGGGGTAACAGTGTGGAGAAATGGGAAAAGCTTGGTTTCAAACCAGCTGAATGCCTTTTGACCAGTCACTTAACCTTTCTGGGTCTGTCTTAGCTTCAGCTATGGAAATGTTGTGATTAGACCTCCTTTTTCCCTCTAAGGAACCTGTTCTTCGATCTTTCTGATTTAAAATAGCTAGTTACTGTATGGTATTATTTGTGAAAAAATGACTTCAAAGGGAGTGTATTGCCACTTACTGTAGGTGACTTTTGAGCAGACTCCTGTATGTCTTCATATAAGAATATTCTTGCAGTTAACATACCTGGAGCAAGAGTCTTTCTGCTGCTAAAATATGTGCTAGAAATACTTTAGGCACACCTGAAAGGGACAGGAATTCTTTCTGGATAATACACTTTTTAAAATAACACAGTATCAGTTTTAATACAAGTGTGTTTTTTAAGAACATTACAAAAAGTTAAATTATACTTATGTTTATATTTAAGTTGTATCTGGGCAGCTTAAAGGGAAAAAGGGAAAGACTAGTGAGTGTCCTTTGCTTCTTATAACAGAATATTTCCCATTTAAAATTACATAAATTGCTAACGTTAGACTTCTTTTTTTAATCAAATAACTTCGGACCAAATTGTTTAAATAAGAGAGATTTCCTGTATCTTGTGAATTTTTGCTGATATGAAAGCAGCCAAAGGACAGGGCGGTCTTGAGGTTCCTCCAGTGGGTTTCATTTGCAGAACCCTTCTCTGAAGGAACAGGCTAATTCCTAAAGTGTGTAGGCCAGAGTTTACTTGGTCTAACCCAGGTTATCCATACGTGAGAGATCCCACAGGGCTGGATTATCCTAACCTGCTGTTTCCCAGCTCAGCGCTCAGTGGCTTGATGGAACTAATGAATCTTCCCAAAGTACCTGGCGGTTTCTTGTCAGTATTCTTGATGTAGCTGCTGGCAAGCATGTTTTTATACTCTTCCTGGAAGTGAAACTCCTTCTGCCTTAAATGTGCAATTTCCCCTGACTGAGAAGGTCAAAGGCACATTTATACAGTTAACAGGAGTATAAAAGAGGCATTCAGAGCCTCCCTGCCAAGCCATCTGACTGGACTAATGCCTACTCATTTCCCACCTCTACTTATGGAAACTGCAGAAATTCATGGTTACACCACGGTCCCTGAAACAACAATCTTATGGCAAATGAGCATTATAATAAAATATCCATATTATCAAATTAGCTAATGCACCTTGAAATTGGTAGGAGTAAGAAAGGTTTCTCAGACTGTCAGAATTAAACATATGTTAAAACCACCTAAACTAAAACAAAATCTACAGTGAAACACCATATGAAACTAGCAATTCACTTAGCATCCAAATGTTGAGAATATTCAAGGCAAACTTCAGTGTGATCACAATGTACCTTTATTAAATGCTTTTCTATCACATAGCTTTAATTCTAGTGAGAGCACTAGCATTTATTGAGCACTTACTGTATGCCAAGCCTTTTGTATTTAAAAGTATCTTCTAGCCCGGCTGGGCGTGGCTCAGCGGTTGAGCGTCGACCTAGGATCCAGGCGATCGGGGTTCGATTCCCGGTCAGGGCACATGCCCGGGTTGCGGGCTCGATCAATGACTCTCATCATTGATGTTTCTGTCTCTCTCTCTCCCTCTCCTTTCCTCTCTCTGAAGTCAATAAAGATATATTTAAAAAAAAAAAAAAGTATCTTCTAACCTGGCCAGTGTGCCTGAGTGGTTGAGCGTTGACCCATGAACCAGGAGGTCATGTTTCAATTACCAGGCAGGGCACATGCCCGGGTTGTGGGCTCCATCCCCAGTAGGAGGTGTGCAGGAGGCAGCTGATCGATGATTCTCTCTCATCATTGATGTTTTTCTCTCTCTCCCTGTCTGTTTTCTAAAATCAATAAAAACATATTAATAAAAAATAAAACATCCTCTAATAATTTAAGGCAATCTTTAGAAGTGTAGGGATTGTTATCCCAATTTTTCAGCTGTGGAATGGAGGCTTCAGTGTCTCAGGGATTGGCTCACAATTGGAGGGTAGTAAATGGTGGATGTGGGGTTTGGCCCTAAGGTCAGTGTGCTTTGCAGACACCATGCTGTTAACTGTATTCTGCTATTTATGAGACTATGGAGAGAGAAAAAGAGCAAATTGCATTACTTTCTGATTTGCCCACATTTCATGTTCCAGTTTCTGATATGAACCTTGCACTTCAACCAGACCTGCCTTTTGTCCCTTTTAGCTGCTTTTCGGTGTTGAAGCTTGACTTACCCTGTCGGCTGGCGCCTGTAACACCCTCCTCTATCCTCTCTCCCCATCCCATTGCCACCTGCTTCAGGTTCCAGCTTTGTTTATTTCCTGAATAAACATTCCCTTGTGCATTCTAACATTTAAAAAAATCTTTGCTTATCATTTTGATATTACACATTTCTGTTTATTATTAAATAATGTGTGTGTGCGGGCGCACACACAATTACCCAACTAGATCATTAGCTTCTAGAAAACAGCAACTCTTGTAATACCTTTTGCAGTGTTAATGCATACTAGGTCATTAATAAATTTCTCAAACTGTAAAAGGTTATATTGTTTGCATGACCTCTGAAAGCCAAAACAATGCCAGGTCACAAATAGGCAGTAGGTAGTTTTTATTATTATTATTTTTATTATTTTTATTTTTTTTCTTTTTCAAAAAATTCTATTTTTCTAGAGCAGGTTTAGGTTTACAACAGAATTGAGAAGAAAGTACAGAGATTCTCAAATACGCTCTTAAACCAAACTGTCTCATCCTGGGAATTTACAGCACAGAAAAACACTAAGACATAATGACAATAATATACAGATGTTTTTTGGACCCCTGTTTAGACTGAAAAAACAACAACAGAAAAATAAGAGGATTACTGAGTAACAAATCATACGTTCACCTTATGGGATATTTTCAGCTATTTATTTATTTATTTATTTAAATTTTATTATTGTTTAAAATATTACAGATGTCCCTTTTTCTCCCCAATGACCCGTTCCACCCTGTTCCTTCCCCCTCCCCAGTCCCTCTCCCCACCATTGTCCATGTCCTTGGGTTGTGCATATATGCACATAAATTCTTTAGTAACTCTCTCCCCCTCCACCCACCCGCCCTCCTCCCTCCCTCTGACATTCATCAGTCTCATCTATGCTTCCATGTCATTGAGTAGGTAGTTTTTAAAGCATACTTTTCTAATTGGTCAGTATTGAGTAATGTCAGACCACGTGAAACAATGAATGCTCAAGGATTCTGTCTGCCTGCTAGTGTTTGCTAACGACTTACTGGGAAGTCCAAACAGAGGGACAAATCTGGAATGACTTAGTAATTGCTTTGGTGTACTGTTGGATATCTAGGGAACACTTAAGACTTGTTTTGCCTTTTATTACTTTAAGGTTTCTTAACTGAAGGGCTCTGGGTCATGAGGAAATGCAAGGGTGGGGGTGGGAAGGTAATAAAGAGGTACTTCAGATTTGCATTTTCTTTTAAGAGATTTTCATTTTCTGTAGAGCAGAGACTTGTGATTTCTGTGAAAGATTGGTGCCTGGACAAAAATGCCTGTGAAATAGCTATGATTTAAGCTTTAACTATAAAGATAGGTGCGGTGGGTGATTTTAACAAGTGTCGTCTTTATTCATGCATCCTGTTGCCACTGTCTTTTAAAGTATGGACAAAGATAACACTTTTGCTCGGCCGGGCGTGGCTCAGCAGTTGAGCGTTGACCTAGGATCCAGGCGATCGGAGTTTGATTCCCGGTCAGGGTACATGCCCGGGTTGCGGGCTCGACCCCCAGTCGGGGGCGTGCAGGAGGCAGCCGATCAATGACTCTCATCACTGATGTTTCTCTCTCTCTCTCCCTCTCCTTTCCTCTCTCTGAAATCAATAAAGATATATTAAAAAAAAATAACACTTTTGTTAAAAAGCATATATAACATGTATGTGTAACATACATATGTATATATATGCATATATTTAATGTATATACATATAATGTGTATATGTGTATATATGTGTGTGTATATACAGGGTGTCCCAAAAAATGCATACATACTTTAACAGCTGATAGCTCAATTTTGAAAATGAAATGTATTTTAATAAAAACTACCTCTATAATTATTCAAAGTGTGTGTATACATTTTTGGGAACACCCTATATATGTGTGTATATATACATATATATGTCCCTTCAGTTATCATTATCTATATGAAGATATTTTATTTCAGAAAATGATTTGGCAGGAGGCCAGACTACCAGCTTATCATTTCTAGGAAAAGCATTCTTTGCCCTGTGGTGGATCACAATGGCTTGAGGAGTGGAATTCATTGGCCAGAATTGCATAACAGCTGGTATGCATTTTCAGTACCATATTATTGTATAATGCACCTGATGTTACAATTGAGGAGATTAAAGGAATATAGAGTACAGTAGGCATGGGTGAGGGACCTTACCCTGTAGGGGTACACACAGGACAGGGAAAGCTTCAGTTAAATAATGAGAATTTTTTTTTTTTACTATAAATATAATACATTAAAGTTTTATTTGTAAACATATAGTATATAAAAGAGTGAATTGAGGAAAAGATCAGAATTGTACTCCTGTAAAGAAGTAGCTTTAAGTTAGGAAAATGCTTTACAAACCTACATTGTGAAGTGGAGAATGGAATACATAATTGTTGGGAAAATGGAGGGAGCTAGTGAAAGATTTAGTGAAAGATTGGATATTAAGACTGTTATTTGTGACCTGGCCTTGTTTTGGCTCTCAGAGGTCATGCTGACTCTTAGATTAGAAATGCAGCCTCTTTTCAAAGCATAAACCTAAATTGAAAGTAATAATTTTTAAATTTCCTTTCTTGGGTGCTCCATTTTGTTTTCTTCAGGTGGAAAAGCATGAATATTCTATTTTCAGGAGGATGAAGAAAAAATTTATTTCCCTTTCTTCTAGCAGTTTGGCAATTTTTGTTGTTGTTTCTGGCTCCATAAATTGAGAGGCATCTTACCATGCTTTGTATCATGCCCAGCAATTTTTTTTCATTTGAATATAATTGTTCCTTAGCAAATAATTGCAGTTCGGAATGACTTTTATTGATCTTGATTGAATTAGGGTTATGTATGAAAATGAGTTAGTTAAAGCTTAATTTATTACCCAGAGAATTTGATGAAAACATCAGAAAAGTAGTCATTCATGGGGATTAAATATTCTTCCATGTAAGTGGGCAACATGGTTGCCTTGGAGTCCCTTTTGCACTGACTAGGTAGTTGTGACATCAGGGTGCAAAACACACAGTGTTGGCATAGAAGGGGATTTTGCCATGATGTGACTTTGAATGTTATATTGGACATTAACATTAATTGGGTGTCTGCCTCATTGTAAAACGTGGCACCTCACTTTTTTTTTTAGTATAATTAGCTTTTCAAAACATAGCACCCCAAGGAGCAGTGTGTAAATTGTGCCAGGAAAGCCAGTTGCTTTGGGATATTTCAGTGGTTGCTTGGGCCAGATCTTTAAGATAAGAGCACCTGAGAAACCTATTTGTGATGAGAGGCAAATAATAGATATTTAATAGGTAGCTGTCCCACCGACCATGGTAAAGTTTTTCAGAGGGAATCCTGAGCTGTCCCAGATAGGTCCTAACCAGGTGTGCATCCTGTGGGATGAAGCACCATGAGTAGAAAATAGAGGTCTTGTGAAGAAAAATGGAACAGGCTCTTAATAAGGCAGTGGGAACTAAGTCATGGGGAGTCAGGAATTCAAGGACCTGTGTGGGTGAGAGTGGGGGTTGAGAGGAAGCCGAACAGGGACCCAGAGAACACAGAGAAGTGTGGTGTGGCTTAGGTGAAAATCTGTCCTGGCTTTAGTCTAAGGGCACATTCAGATCACTAATTTGCAGGGTTGTGTTCACACTTTGGGCATCTCCCCCTGCTCCCCTGACATGTCACACAGCCGTCCATGTCCATCAAATCAAAATACTTTGTGAAGTACTTGTAACTTAAATGCAGAACAGCTTATGCTGAAACTGCATTTCTGAAGCTACTCATGTGGCATTTGTAAAAGTCAGGTAAAATCTGGAGTCTCTTAAGTTTGCTATCAAAGGGAGTCTGCCTCAAGCAGGATCTTCAGCCTTGAAATCTACCCTGCTCTGGAGCTGATTCCCTGGCTTCTCTCTGCTAGTCGGTGAAGTCTAATACGATTCCTTGTTATCCTAAGAGTTTTAAAACCTGTGTTGGCCATAGTATAGGCAACCTCCTTCCTCTCGCCTCTCCACTTGTCACAGGTGATAAATTATTGAACAGTAATCAAAATAAGGTATAGTTATGGCCCATTTTGGGAGTATATATCTGATTGTATCAACAAATAATCTATAAGGGTACCTGAAGATTATTGAGAGTTTATTTTTGATCAAAAAAGTTCAGGATATATTAGCATATGTCATTTCTCACTTCTTAGACTAAAAAACAAGCCAATCTTTAAACCAAAATAAGAGTTCAACCCATACTGTTAAAATGAATGGTAGAACCTCCTCTCCCAATTTTGGCAGTACAAATTATATTGAATTTTTAGTTTATACCGATTGATTTACCTGACAGTTATTTATAGTCATTTTTTACTTCACAATTTTTACTCATTTATTTTACAATTTTTAGTTTAATGTTTGTTTTCTATACTGGCCTTTATGTATTTATATGTAGCAAATGAATATATAATAGTGTATCTAATTTCTTATAACAGCATTTTAAATAATATTAGTTGCCTATTTTATAATTAAGAATAGACTTTTGCATGTTCCCGTAGTAAAAACACAGTTATTTAATTTGAAAGTATTCATTTATGTGTCCTTTCAAAGATCAAAATTTATTCTTTTACCCATGCCTTTGTTTTAAAAAATATGGATGAATGAGTAGTATCTCATGTGAAGCTACATGAGACCTTTTAATATTTTATGCATTCTTTCTAGCTATTGTTTTCTCTAGTAGCACTGGGTGACAACTGAATCATCTAAGTCTAGACAGTATTACTCAGATGAATCATTACCCGTTTGTGTTTTTTCTCTTTGTTTTTTAATTATTTATTTTTAAAAAAATTCTCACCCAAGGATATGTTTTCATTGATTTTAAAGAGAGAGAGAAATACAGAGAGAGAGAGACATTGATGTGAGAGAGGAAACTGATTGGTTGCCTCCTGTACACATCCTGACTGGAGATCAAACCCACAACCTAAGCATGTGTCCTGACCAGCAACTGAACTCACAACATTTTTGGTGTACAGACTACGCTCTAAATAACTGAGCCACCTGGCTAGGGCTATTTTTGTATTTTATTTAAAAGTATTTTTTGCCCGGCCAGGCATGGCTCAGCGGTTGAGCATTGACTTGGGATCCAGGTGATTGGGGTTCAATTCCTGGTCAGGGCACATGCCCGGGTTGCGGGCTCAATCCCCAGTCAGGGGCGTGCAGGAGGCAGCCGATCAATGACAACTCTCTCGTCATTGATGTTTCTATCTCTCTCCCTCTCCTTTCCTCTCTCTGAAATCAATAAAGATATAAAAAAAAAAAAGAAATAAAAGTAATTTTTATTTTTAATTACAGTCAACATACAATATTATATTATATTTCAGGTGTGCAATCCAGTGATTAGATACTGTATAACTTCCTAAGTGATCGTTCCAATAAATCTTGTACCCACCTGACACCATGCATAGTTATTAGAATATTATTGATTATATTTCCTATGCTGTACTTTACATCCCCATGACTTTCCTGTGACAACTAATTTGTACTTATTAATCTCTTCACTTTCACCCATTCCTCTAAGCCCCCTTCTATCTGGCAACCACCAAAACGTTCTCTGTATCTATGAATCTGTTCCTTTCCTGTTCTGCTTGTTCATTTATAGTGTGTGTTTTTTTTAGATTCAGTTGTTGATAGATATGTATTTATTGCCATTTTATTGTTCATATTTTTTATCTTTTTTTCCCTTCTTCTTAAAGAAAACCCTTTAACATTTCCTGTAATAATTGGTTTGGTGGTGGTGAAGTCTTTTAGCCTTTTCTTGTGTGGGAAACTCGTTATTTATATGTCCTTGGACTCTGAATGATAGCTTTGCAGGGTAGAGTAATCTTGGTTGTAGGTTCTTGCTTTTCATTACTTTGAATATTTCTTGCCACTCTCTTCTTGCCTGCAGAGTTTCTGTTGAGAAATCAGCTGACAGACTTATTGGAGCTTCCTAGTAGGTAACTAACTGCTTTTCTGTTGCTGCTTTTAAGATTCGCTCTTTGTCTTTAACCTTTGCCACTTCTAATTATGATGTGTCTTGGTATGGGCGTCTTTGGATTCATCTTCTATGGGACGCTCTGTGCTTCCTGAATTTGTACATCTATTTCCTACACCAGATTAGGGAAGTTTTCTGTCATTATTTTTTCAAACAGGTTTTCAATTTCTTGCTCTCTCTTCTCTTTCTGGAACCCCAGTGATGCAGATGTTGTCCCAGAGGCTCCTTTATACTATCCTCATATTTTTGGATTATTTTTTCTTTTTGCTTTTCTGATTGGGTGGTTTTTACTTTCTTATATTCCAAATCACTGATTTGATTCTCAGCTTCATCTACTCTACTGTTGATTACCTGTAAATTATTCTTCATTTTTGTTAGTGTAGCCTTCATATCTTACTGGTTCCTTTTTATGGTTTCCATATCTTTTTTTATGCTGTTGAAGTTTTCACTAAGTTCATCTACTCTTTCCCTAAGTTCATTGAGCGTCTTTATAACTAGTGTTTGAATTCTGCATCTACTAGATTGCTTGTCTTCATTTTGTTTAGTTCTTTTTCTGGAGTTTTAATCTGTGCTTTGGGATGTTTGTCTCCTCATTTATGCAGCCTCTTTGTATTTGTTTCTATGTATTAGGTAGAGCTGCTATGTCTCCCGAGCTTGGTAGAGTTGCCTAATGTGGTAGGTGTCCTGTGGGGTCCAGTGGCACAGCCTCCCCAATCACCCAAGCTGGGCTTATGCACATGCCTCTCCTCCCTCCATGTGGGCTGTGTACACTCTCCTGTTGTAATTGAGCCTTGATTGTTGTTGGCACATCAATGGGAGGCATTTATCCCCAGGCCGATCAACTGCAAGGACTGGCTGCAACCTCCCTGGAGGATCAGCTGTGCAGGGGCCCACCCCGCAGGAAGCAGGACTGACTTCATAGGGCTCTGGTGCCTGCTGTGTCTTCCCCTTGAGTGTGTCACTTGTGGAGGTGGTTGAGTGGTGCTTTGATGTAGTCTGAAGCTGTCCACCTGGCCTTCTGAAAGGTGCAGGCCAAGGTCAACCACCACCTGTGCCCAGCTTAGCACCACTCTGTGTGAGCTAAAAAGTGATCTGCAGATGGCTGCTACTTGTGCTGGGCTTGGAGGTGCCCAGGAGAAGACCAAGCTACAAATCAAGGTCTACTACCACTACTGCCAGCCTAGGGTTGCTTAACGAGAGTTACAAGGCTTGCTGAGGCCAGTTGCTGCTTGTTTGAAAGGTTTTAGGAGAGTCTGAAGCATGAGCCAAGATAGGCCATTTATATGGAAAAGCTGCTGGAAACAGGTTGGGTGGGGTGGGGTCTTAGGGAATCACCAGGGTGGGATGATAGCCAGGTTGATGGAGACTCAGATATGGTGCCCACCTGCTGCCTCTGTGGACAGTGGTTCAGAAAAGGAGCAATCGCCTCTGCCAGCACTTCTGTCTGGGAGAAAGCTGCCCCTACAGCTCTCACCCTGATGCCAGACAACTTAGTTCTTCCCGGTACGTCCCTAGTGCCTTTTGAGCTGCTGCCCCAGTGGTGGAGCTCAGAGGGAGTGAGTCTTTGTGTGCGCCCTCTAAGAGAAACACCTGGGACTCCGGCAGCCCTTTATCTCCCTCAGCCTCAATTCTTGCTGGTTTTTACAGCCAGAATTTATGGGGACTTCTCTTCCTGCTACTGGAACCCTGTGCTGGGAGGCCCGGTGTGCGGCTGGGACCCCTCACTCCTCAGCGGGGACCTCCATGTAGTACCAGCCCCTTCTGCTCGTGGTCCCTCCTACAAGTCTCAGTGTAGCTTCATCTTTACATCCTTAATTGTAGGACTTCTGTTCAGCTAGCTTTCAGGAGGTTCTGAATGATGGCTGTTCTGTAGTGCAGTTGTAATTTTGATGTGATTGTGGGAGGATGCGAGGACCGCATTTACCTACGTGGCCATCTTGACCGAAAGCCAATCATTACACATTTTTGATATTTAATGTGTAAGAGCCAGTTCTTTCATATCATAGTGACTGATTAGGGAAAAAACTTCAGCCAAGCCATAAAATGACTAACACTTTTGATAAAGCTGTAAGCTAGTAAGTGATGCCTGATTTCTAGTGTGTTACAGTGTACTGATCATAAGGAACTATGTTGTCATAATCTGCAAGGGGGCAGGAAATTATCTCTCTTAGTTGAGTGTGAATTTCGTATAATTAAAGCACCCTAGAAACTAAATGAATGTCTCACATAGAAGCTGAGATAACAATTCGTACAAATGATACAGTTTAGGTATATGTTATATTTTCAGTATAACGTAAAATGTTTATTTAATTTGTTGGACATCCTTTTGCTGATTTTGAACCTCTTATATTTACTGCATTACTTGTAGCTAGAAGGTAATTTTTTATTACCAGTTTTTCTCTATTTGTGTGTGCCTCTCCCACCCGTCTTTTTTAAGTATCTTGTTCCACTCATTATCTTTAAAACATTTAAAAGATAAATTATGAAATATTAACATATGAACCATAGTCTATCTGGTTGGGTTGGGCCAGCAACTTAAAATAACTTAAGCCCTGGCCAGTGTACCTCAGTGGTTAGAGCATTGGTCCAGGTCGAGTGTTTGATGCCTGGTGAAGGGCACATACCTGGGTTGCAAGTTCAATCCTCAGTCCTGGTCAACCAATCCGTGTGTCTCTCATATTGATCTTTCTCTCTTTCTCTCTCTCTCTCTGCCTCTCTCTCTCTCCCCCTTCCTCCCTCCCTACCACTGTCCCTTTAAAAAAAAAAATCAATGGAAAAAATGCCCTAGGGTGAGGGTTAACAATAAATACATACATACATACATACATATGTACATACATATCTTGGGTGCGATTGACAATAAATAAGTAAGTAAGTAAATAAAATAACTAGTCAGGATGCCAATATAACATCATGTTTTTTGTCAGGGGATTTGCCTGTAATTCTATACTTGATTTTAGCCAAAAAACTGAGAGGTTGTCTTTATAGTTCTTTGTATCTTAACTTTTATCTGAGAATTCCCACTGAGTAATTTTAAAGATTGTCTTTTTGTTAAAGTTGACAAAAATACTTTAGTCCACTTTTTCTAAATAGTTTTAATGTAGGGATTTTTAATAATTTGTCTGGTTTTGATGGTTTGGCTGTTAATTCATTTGGGGGCGATTATTTTGGTAAAGGACAATAAGTGTTAGCTTTGTTTGAAAGAGTTTCATGGCTCACCATTTTAACACTTTGCTATGGTTCTTTCGCAGAATCCTGCTGCATCACGGAAGCTGGGAATTCTGATGTTCCATTGAAATCACAATGGAAAGTCTTGACCTGACCGGTAAGAACAGCACTGCAGGTGCCATCTTCCTTACTTACCTGGAAGCAGTGGAGCAGTCAAGGACCACATGCCCTCACAACTGATCTCAGCTTTTTCTTATATGATGGATTCACCTTCCTTATTGATCAGGGAAGTGTGATAATTGTGGGTTTTTTCCTTGTCAATTTCATTATCTTTTTAAAAGTGACATTTTAATCTCCATCACCAAGTAAGTTAAATTTTTCTTTAAAATCATGAATTTATAGAAATTAACTATTTCAAATTCTCTAATTTGTTTCTCTACCGTAATGTACTATTGGTGAAAAGTCAATTTATTTAAGTCTTGAGTATCTAGTTACATTACTAAATATTGAATTGGCCTGTTCCCCAAAAGCTATTTTTTGGTACTGCCTTAGGCTGCCAGTATCAAAGCGTTATGGAGGTGTGTCTAACAACATCATAAAACTGTTTTGAATATGAAAACCACACAATGAAGGAAAAGTTGAGATTGTAAAATACATACATGTGCAAATTATATGAAACCCTAAAACTCACAAATATTATAACTGTTCTCCTGTACATAAGTTCTTTTCAAAGTTGTTTCTTTAGGAAAAAAATTTTAATGGTTTAAAATACAGCAATAACATATTAAGATTAATTATAGTGGTTACTTAATCAGTTTTCTCATTTGAGAATAAAATGTATGATTGCTCTCCTGGTGCCTGAACATTTATGGTGAATTGATGATTTATAAGACTGGGGAATTTGATGTAAGTTAAAATAAACATATATAGAAAATATTGTTTACTTCCGTTTTCAGGGCATGAACTTAATTTTTAATCACTAATTAATTGAAAATTAATCTTGAATCTTTTCTGTTTTTAAGTATTTTTATTTGTTAGCTTATTAAATCTGCCTAGAATATCTGTGTTTATCTTCTTGTTTTAGTAACTGTATGATTGAATGTTGTTTTTATTATGTGAGCCTAAATGTAAGGCCTCTGAACTATTCCTTTGAAGGTCATTGTGTAGGGTTGTACACGTAGTAAAAATGTATGCAATTTAGCTTGAATGTGTATTTACTAGGATTTTAAACACCCCACAAAATCTAAATGCCAGTGAGACGATTGGGATTTAGTTATCATCTTTCCTCCTTTCTGTGCTATCCTTTAAGGCAAAATTAAGTTAGAAAAACACATTCTGGACTTACAGTTGATTATGGTTTTACTAGATCAGCAAAATAGACCATAGAATATTTGAATATTGATACTGGAATTTCAAGTAAGGGAGTTAAGCATAGTGAGGGTTTAAAAGAAAATTCAATTTTTAGAAGTATTCTGAATTTTCTAAACATGAATACATATATAAAAAGTAAAGCAGGGCACTATCTGACCTGTTCAGAAAACTAAATTG
This sequence comes from Miniopterus schreibersii, assembly GCF_964146895.1. Classification (NCBI taxonomy): domain Eukaryota; kingdom Metazoa; phylum Chordata; class Mammalia; order Chiroptera; family Miniopteridae; genus Miniopterus; species Miniopterus schreibersii. Next base: position 59,238,696 of record NC_138106.1, on the reverse strand, counting down.
TTAATCAGCACTAGTACAACTATCTTGACTTTTAAATAGCCATCTGATCTGTGATTTCTGAATATTAATCAGATTACTCCAATATAATATTTTTATTGACTATGAGCAAAAATTGACAGAAATCCAAATTGCTTATTAAAATGTAAGAAAATCAGTTATCTAATACCTTATGCTTCTAGCTTGCATATATATATTCATCTTAAATGCAGTATTAACTAAGAAATAGAAAGGATACCATTCAAAACCAGGAATAATTTAGGAAACAAATCCTAGAAAATGTTTTGTGGCAAAAGGATGCCAGGGTCCAATAAATTTAAGAGACATGCTGTATCATTCAGCTTAGGCAAAGTTATGTTTCATTATCCAAAGAGTTCCCAACTCGTAGTGGTTCATAGCAGTAAACATTTCTCAACATGTTTATGTTCCTGCTGAGTCTATTGCTACTCTGCTCCATGTCCTCTTTGTTTCTGGACCAAAGCCAAAGGAGCAACTTCTCTGGAATGTACTAGTATTGTGGCAGAAGGAGCAAGGGATGGTGGTGAAATGGTGGCTTTTAAAACTGCTGCTTGAAAGTGGCACTACCCCTTATGTTTCCTTGGCCAAAGCATGTCACATGGCTAACCTTTATGTCACGATGTAGGAGTTGCCTTTTAAGAGGGTTGTGTTAGGGAAGGGCTGATAGAGAGGCACAGTGCATATTTTTACTGTAATATCTAATAATATAAATAATTCCATTTTTAGCTCTTCCAGGAAGACAGAGTGTACACAGTATATTTAGCTTTTAAGAAGTTCCGTAGTCAATGTATCTGTTTAACATGTAAAATTATTTGACCATGATGCCTTTTGTTGTAAGATGGAACACAGTGAGCTATGATATGCTTATCTGTGGCAAGTTTTCAGGAATGAGTCATTAATCTTGATGTTTCGAAAATTAGGACTTTTCCACCATGCAGTGAGGGTTTCTAGCATACATAATAGATTTATATTATTGCTTTTATAGGTAGTTTTAAAATGAATGAAAATTTCTATAGACTGGACCCTCTGTAGTTTGTATCCAGAATTAGATAAGGGAAATACTAATACTTATAATAATCTCTTACCTATTTTGCTTAATAGGTTATAGAACTTTGACAGATGTTGTCAAATTTGGTATAGGAAGAGAATGAGAAAACGGGTGTTTTGCTTTTTCCTGTAGAATATCATAATTTTACCAGATAATAGTACCCAAATACCTCCACTTAAGATCAACTTCAAGAATCATTCTAGAGAGAAAGAAAGCAGACACTGTAGGGATGTTAACAATTGTATACCAGGAGTCTTCTTAGGTACTCTACCTGAGGTCATATTCACTGTACATTGCTTTATTGTCTTCTGAGTCTTCTAGAAGATTAGTAGGCACGTACAACTCCTCAGCCAATATTGATTTGATTAGTTCCATGGGTATTATAAAACATTGCTACCAGACCTGTGTGGATAAGATGATGTAAAAATCTAGGAATATATAAACAGTGCATTGTTAGATAGTTTATAGTTCCTTATGATTAGAAGAAAGGAACATTCTTAGACATCTGTGGATTCAGAGAAGCTTAGGCATAAATCCTAGTTCTGGCATTTTTTGATTGAAGGAATTTGGGCAATCATTTAACCTCTCTGAAATTTTGTGTTCTCCTCTTAATATGAGATAATGATCTCTACCTCATGCCATTGTGGTCATTAAATGAGGTAATTATGTCCAGGGCCTGATACAGTGCCTGGCACATGGGAAGCACTCTAGAAAGAGTTCTTAAAAAAAATATGATCAAAATCAGGAATCTTGAATGCACTATAAAACATATTTAAAACACCTGACAGTATGTGTAGGTCTAAAGTGTGTTTTTGTATTTATATATAAACACACAATACACACACGCCTACCTCCAAGAGTTTTAAAAATTTGTCCAGAATGCATAAGAACCTCTGTGTTCTCCTACAGTTCTGGAAATTGAAAGTGGCTTTATCGTTATCAATGAAAGGGTGAATCCTATAAAAATATTAGCCATGTATGATCTAATAATTCACTTCTTGCCACCGAGAATGTAGAAATCCTAAGCAAAGAGTGATTGCCAAATGTGGATATATGGCCTTCTCTCTGAATATTAATAAGGTCAGCATCAAAGTAATAAAATTTTTCCATATGTGCCCTGACAAGAGATTGAACCCGCAACCTTGGCATATTGGGACGGTGCTCTAACCAACTGAGCTACCCAGCCAGGGCTCAAATAAATAAAATTTTATATCATTTTGAGGCAAGGTACAAGAACAGAAGATAATGCCACTGAAATTTTCTTCATCATATAGAGCAAATGCTATTGGGTTTCAAAAGAATCAGCATTTCTATTTCAAGATTTTTTTGTTTACTGTTCTTCTGTGAGGGTTAAATTATTTATACTCCTTTGAGGACTTCTTTATAGGTATTGCCCCATCATACTCTCAGAATCAGGCACAGCATGGTGATATCTTATGTGGTGCAAAGCTTTATGCTATTTCTAAAATCACAGTTTCATTTGTTTAATTTAGAATCACACATAATATAAAAATTTGGGGGATAAATTATTCTTTAAGTTGGTCCAGTCCTTTTCTTTTATAAATGGATCATCTTTGTAACTATCAGCTACTCGTTTAACTGGTAAAACTAGCTTGAAAATATAAGCTCCTCAGTTTTAGAGATTATATAGTTAGTTTGGGCTGCCATAAAAAAAATACCACAGACTGGATGGCTTAAACAACATATATTTTTTCACAATTCTGGAGGCTGAAAGTCCATAATTAAGGTGTGGGCAAATTCTGTTTTTGGCAAGTGTCCTCACATGGCCTTTTCTGTGTGCATGAGAGACAGCATTCCCTGGTGTGTCTTTCTTTTCTTATAAGGGTACCAGTTATGTTGGATAATGGCCCCACCCTGATGACCTTACTTAATTAACCTTTACCTACTTATTGGGTCTGTCTCCAAATACAGTCACATTGGGGTTTGGGGATTCTACATATGAATTTGAGGGCAACCAATTCAGTCCTTAATAGAGGTCATTGTTTTTCTGTACCAAAGAGTTAAGTGAAAATTAAAAAACACAAAAAAAGCAACTTTCTATATTATTTAATATAAAACAAGAAAAATTGGTCAATTATAGTCATCTAAGATTCTAAAAATATCTTTGGGTTTTTGAAATGACTGAATTCATATTTATTTGACTTTGAAGTCACCGTGCATGAAAATGAGTTTCTTACAAGTGAAGAAATCAAGTCCAAAATCTTGAAAATCAGAGTGTTTTGTATAATGAAGAAATTACATCATTGTAAAAATTAATTTTCATGTGTATTCGTTGTTATCTAAGAATAGAAGTATTTGGAAATTAGGTCGAGGAATAAATCAGTTACTCTTGGGTTATGGTTCTCCCTGTTTCTGCTTCCTCGTAATCAAGTCAGTTCACATGTTTCAAGACAGTATTCTTCTATTATTCTTTTATTAATTTTTAATTTAATTTTATTTTTCCATCACCATTTATCCCCTCTAGGCTCTCTTTCACAACCACCCTCCCCACCTCCAGCAATCACCAGATAGTATTCTTTTATTTTGTGAATCATTTGTGAATTCAAATAGAGAACAGCATATACTTAATATTTTGGTAAACAGAAAGAAAAGATTGTGCATTTAAAATAATGCCAGCAGAATTGAAGGATTCCTTAATCTGTTATATCTACCTGTGTATTGTCTTTTCCTCCCTCCCTTTTTAAAAAAATTCCCTTTTCTCTGCCTCCTTGCCCTTCTTTCTTCTGATAGTGACTCTTAAGGCTGTTTGAGTTTCTCAGTAGTCTATAAATGCAGTTCATTGAATGTATAATCCTTTTCTTTCTCCTTTACAGTATATTTTTTCTTTTGGGTAAGTCAGTTGATGGATGTTTGGGATAAGTGATGGGAAAATAGTGCATTTACATATTGGATATTGCTGTAGGCACAACTGAACTTAGTTTTTTATCTTTTAACATTTTTTAAAAATGTGTGTGTGTGTTCTATCACTAGAATAATTTCAGTCTCTGGTGATGTGATGCGTGTCTGAAACAAAATACAATCAAAAGGGAATAAACCTTTGTGATTCAAGCACTTGATTGGCAAAACTTACCATCTCACCTTGTGTATTTGTAAAGGATAAGCTGTTGAGCAGTTACGTAGTTTTGTGGGTGTCAGTTTAATTGGGTGAAATATATCTTAATTTTTTCATCTACTCGATTTTGGTTTACCCCGAAAGCTATGTGCAGAATGAGTCAAACTCACAGCCCTATGTAGAATGCATATTAGCAGGGTTTTTCTTCTTAGCAGTAGGCTCAGTCTACTGGTTGTGAAATTTACTAGTTAAGGACTGTATAAGGAAATTCAGGAATCACTTCATGCTTTAATACTTCTCAAAAGGTAGTGGATGAATTAAGTATTTTTATATTGCAGTCTCATAATATTTCTCTCAGAATTTCTGTGCATTTTAGTATAAAATATGTACTGTGTTTATTGGTTATTCTGTATATACACATGTAAGTGTTGTATATATGAGTGTATGCATATAGTTTTTTCATAGAACCTCTTTGAGAAACTAAGGGACTTAAGTTTACACTAGAGAATATTTTCTTCATGGCCTTATCCCCAAAACCCAGAAACAGTGTCTGGCATATGGAAGTTGCTTAGTAAACATTTGGTGAATTAGTACTACAGGAGTTTACATTTCATTAATCCTGTATTCCACTGAACTTAGTGTGTTAATAAGCATCTCCTGGTCTACCTGGAAATAATTATTTTTTTGCAGTCTGAGTTCAGAGATAGGAATGTTCTTCAAAAATAAATGTCTCTCTGTGCCTTTAAGTTTGCAGTTAGTCCTTTAATCAATAAATGTTAGCAGGACCAAGAACTTAAAGTGAGCAGCAAAAAATGTGTGGGTACCTGTTGGCTCATTTGTACTGTGTCCTGGGTTGTTTGTGAAGACTTATAAGCCTTCTGCCAAGTGCTTCTCTAACACTCCATCAGCAGCCCTGGGAGTGAGGCACATGTGAAGGTTGTGAGATTTAAGGTAGGAAATTGGTTCAGGCTGGACTTGGATGCTGCATGGTACCGGGATTCAGTTACTGTGTACCAGAAACAGTTGACCAAAGTACACTTTTAGGTGTTTTATTCGGGTGGGGTGGGGTGGGATATTTTTAGGCTATTTCTGTATTCAAATTGATTTCTAAAGATGATACAAATGATTATTGTAGTTTGGATTTATATCGACTTTTATAACTTGCTTAGTTTGCAGTTGTTCTGCTTCCGCTGTGGTTATATCATTCTTTTGCAAAAGTGGATGAATTGTGTAATTATTTCAGTGTTCCTTAATATTTACTATAGACCATTTATTACTAAGTGTCTCTTTATGGCAGAAATACTGCACCTCAGGTAATGTTTTAAGGTACTAAAACCATTACCATAGGCACAGGTTTCTTGAGAGAGCCAGCCAGATGGGGAGGAACTGACTTCTAACCAAAGCTTCAATAATAAAAAGCTACCATTTATGTGGTGAACCCTGACCTAAGCATTTTCAGTTATGCCACACTAATTACAATGAAGAATTACCAGATTAGAGAGACAGTGAAACCTGGGAAATGTGAGATGTATTCATGTGCAAGGTAGTATGTTCCTGTGTATCCATCCAGGCACCACCTGGATGAACATGGACTGAAACTCTGAACCATGACTTCAGTACAGTTTTTGAATATCTATGTTTTTAGCATTGTTTGAGTTACCAAGTCATCAAATAGGTGTGTTATATTATAAAAGAGACAATAGAGAAAATTTTGAAATGAGCAGCTGCTGTCAAGTCCCCTTTTTAAATACCAAACCTCTTTCCGTAGCATTCAGTCAGTCCTGCCATTTGATGAAGCGTTCAACTTATCTTTCAGTTCATTTGGTGAAGTGAACACTTAAAGGAATGATCAGGTCTTCAGGTTTAAAAGTTTAGTTGTTCCTGTTAAAATGATGGGTGTTGTCTTTCTTTATTCACTGAGAGTTTCACTTTTTAGAGAACGTAGATAAATTTTTCTAATAAGGCTGTTACATTATATCTTATTAATGGTAAAGGTGCCCCAGTTATGTCTCTTTTTTATGAGTTTTTACTTAATCATCAAAATCATAGCAATTTTTTAACCAATTATTTCTATTGTAATAAAATATTTCATACATTAGAGTTTATAATATGCTTGTGGAAAAATATTTTAGAACTTTTACTTTGTGATGCTGATAAACACACTTATTTTTGCTTCTCGATTGTCAACTACATGATGGTCACTATTGCTTCCTGGAGATTAATATGTATAGGCAGGAACTTAAAGGTTTTCTTGTAGAAGATTTAAGTGGATTACCTTGTTCTTTTGAGCTGTGGCTTTATCTCAGGAGCATGGCTATGGAATCAGATGGACTCAAGATAAGACTAAATCTAACTCAGCTGTTTACTGTGGTTGGGACATGGGAAAGTTACTTAGCTTCATTGTGCAATGGGATGAATACCAACCTTGTAAGATTGTTCTGAGAATTAAAACTGCTGGAGGGTGCAGTGCTAACGCAGCACATGCAGGGCTACTAAGAAATGTGTTTGTTTTCAAAAAGAGCAGTAGGTCATAAGTGACATTTGACTTTTTTGCTGCTGAACTGTTCCTTGAAGTTGACTTTGAAGCATGTTATTGTGTCCCTTCGTAAGCAGGGAAACATTTGGCTTCAAATTGCACATCTTGTTATATTGGAAATTGAATTAAATTCAGGATGGATTTGCTTTAAATCATTAGGACATATTTACTTTTTATATTGTTAGATATCTTAAAATATTTTCTACACCACCATAAGTAATAGAAGTTTGATATTAATTATACTTTCCCCAATTAATTTTGCAAGTTTACTAAAACCCAATCAAAGCTCAAATACATAAAAATATTAGGAGATAAGCCATCTATTATTTAGTGGATTATAGTTATTTTAGGAACATTATGGTTTCATACTATTGATATTAACAAAATTATAACCCCAAACAATAGGTAAAGTATTTAAGCATAACGGAAAATTTTTATAATTAAAGATTATCATTATTTTAACAAAACAGGGAACCTGTATTATCAATTCTTAATGAATTTCAAAGTTTGAGAGCTATTTTTATAAATTGATGACCTCAACCTGACAGCTATAAAACTTTTTAAAAAAAAGTAAACAGCTAATTCTGTTAGAACCTAATTCTGCTAGTTTATTCATAAACTAAAAAAGCCCTGTTTTCCTTTATTTGAGGTCAGTGGTTTAGCATTTCACAATTAATTGATCCAAGAGAAGAAAGTATTTTTCTACATCTGCAGAAAATGCTACCTCAGTGGAAGTATTTACTTTCTAAAAATTTTCATGCACTACAACTTGGTCTTTTGTCCCTAGTATCAGTAACTTTTATTTATCAATTTTGAACACCTCTCTATATTTAATATATCTAAACTTGTTTTGAACATGATTTAGTACCATCTATGAAAATACCTTGTTTCCTTATAAAAGCTTCTCTGTAAGTCAGCATCTGTCATGTATTTGTGTAGAAATTTTGCCTTTTCCTAGTTGAATATGTGAACATTCTAACCATAACAAGCATAGATTTTATTAAGTTATATACTTTTCCCATTATTCGCATCTGTTGAAATTCTAAACCATTCTTGTCCACCTGTAAGAGTGTTTGCACTCTTTCTTCAGCTCTGTTGTATTCCGTTTTAGAACCTGAGCTTCCTTCCTGCAGTATTCTCACTGGAAAAATCTGTTGCTTAAAGATAATCTACTCTCTGTTCTTTTATTTGTTTACCTAGTAAGTATTTACTAGAACTACTCTGTGCAATGTGTTAGACACTATATCAGGCTCATGATATGAGAGAAGGCAAACTCTAATTAGGAAGAGAAAGAAGAGAGAGACAAATGTCATTAAGTGTTCTGAAGAAGATCTTAAATCCCAGGGAGGAGTATGAAGGAAGGCTACACAGAAGAGGAAATACTGAAGTCCGGGAAGGTGATTAAACCCCACTGCCATTTGGATGGGATATATGTAAAGATAAATGGGAAACTGTTGGAAAGCTGGTAGGTGTAAGAGGGCCTTGCATGTCAGAATGAGTTTACATTATTAAAAGGCACATGAACCCCATATAGGTGGGAGGGATGGGTTGGAAGGGAAAAGAGGAAAACATTGGAAAGATTGATTTGCGTGCGTTAGCTATTCTAGGTAAGAAGAAATGTGTTCTTCTAATAGGGTTTGAGAGTTGTAAATGGGGACCACTGTGAGAGACATTATGAAGGTTAAACACTGTATTTCAAGATATTTGGATTGAGGTATCAAACTTGCAAAATCAAGTTAGTCTTTTCCCAACTCTCAGGGCAAAAATTATTACTCAGTTTTAATGATTCCTTCATTGAAGATGGAGGAACACTTGACTCCCACTACTATTAGCCTGTGTGTGTCTGTGTCTGAGTATTTAAAAAAAGGGGGACATCTGTAATACTTTTAACAATAAAGATAAATTTAAAAAAATAAAAAAGAACATTAATACTGGAAGAAAAAAATACAGCTTTCATTGTTTCTCAAAGAATACAAATCCTGTCCTGTCACCCAAACCAAATTGCTAATCTATAGAACTTGGCAATCAACTGAATTTGTGTTGGGGGTGCAGAGAGGATCATAGAGGGAAGAAAGCAATGGTGGGGTGTTGAAAAGGAAGTCATTTAAGTGTAGGTATTTAGATTACATCCAGAAGTAGAGAAGCAGAAATAGAAACTGATGTGTGGGAGGGGGAGATGAAGTTTGGGATGGATTGGATTTGAAACACAGAGAGGATATCCATGTGATTATGTGTAGGGTATAGTAATAAATGTGAGATGAGTTTGGAAGAGAGTCAGGCTGAAGATAGGTATCACTTGAGAGGTAGAGCTGAATTTTTTTTTTAAAGAATAGTTTATTGGCTTTTTAGAGAGACAGAGACATCGCTGTGAAAGTGTAACATTTATCATCTGCATGCCCTGAACAGAATTGAACCGGCAACCTTTTGGTGCATGGGACGACACCCAACCAACTGAGCCACATCGGCCAGGACTAGAGATGAAATTTTGAAAATTGATGAAAGTAGAAAATTTGGCTAAGACAGAACTTTTAAAACACTTACCTATTCTTTGACAATCAGATATGTGCTGGGAAAATAATGGAGTATAGGAACGAGGAAGATGGGGAAGAGTTTTCAACAAAAATGTTGAAAAATATAGACACATCTAAATGCCTAAAAAGGGTGTTTGGGTTACACAGTCCTGGGGTCCTTTAGACAAAGCAGTTTTTATACAGTGGTCAAGGCAGAAGCCATGCAGTATAATGTTTCCAGTATTCCTCCTTTCATTGCCAAATTTTATTTTTTCTTTAGCTGAAACTGTATGTTGAGCCACTGTCTTCATGGAGTGATCTGGAATGATTTACAAATCCACTCCATGGGAGCATAAAATTCGTCTTCTTTAAGTGTAGCTTTTATATTCTTTTCATTAAATATGTTCCTGTAGACTGTTTATAAGATCAAAACTTGTCCAGGTGCTAATACCATTTTCTCAAATGCACCAAAGTAACTTTCTTTAAAATACCATCAGCAAACATAATTTCTAAATGCCTCACCTGTAGGATTTATTTATAATAGGCATTACAGAGGGATGATTAATGATTTCCCTGTCATTGCCCGCTTTTCTTTTACACTCAGTACAGTCAAGCTTTAAATAAAGCCTACTGTCTTAATAACGATCCTTTAGAAAGCTCTTTAGAGTAGTAGGGCTCCTGCATATGCAAGTTCTACAATAGAATGAGATACAATCAGATATGGGGTCACTTTTGTTTCCATGTGCCAAGAATAGTTGTAAGAATATACAAGACTCACCCCAAGTAGTGGTAATGATTATAACGACAAAACTTGAATTATTATTTTTGCATTTTATGCGCTAATATCTGTGTGTGTGTGTGCGCGCGTGCATTTTTTCCTAATCTTTACAGTGACCTTTAGATGTAAGTAGTAGTATTCCCATTTTATTCATGAAAGAACTGAGGCTCAAAACATTATAAATTATCTGAGCTTCTTGCCTAATTAAAAACAGAGCGAACATTCAATTCAGCAGTTTCTGATTTTCAGAGACCATGCTCTCAACATGGCCCATGCAATTTTATGATGTATTTGAAATTTGAGCTTGAACACCCTTGATGGCAACTGCTAACTCCAATTTGGAAGTTCAGTGCCTCATTGCTTTCGCATCTTTCCCTCCACTTAGGAAAGAATAGATCACTTTCATTTGCTTAAACATAGTGCCATTTGTCATCATTGATTATCAGATACTTTTCTGTATACTCAATAATGTTATATATATTTAAACTTCATATCAACTCTATGAAAGATTGATATATTTCCCCCTTACATTTTATTATGAAACTTTTGAACATAGCATTACATACCTATATACTCACTACGTAGATTCAGCCATTAACATTTTGAGTACTCATTTTATTACATACCTATAATCCATCCATTTTCATTTCATTTTTGATGCATTTGGAAGAAAATGATAGACATCACTAAACTTGCTTTAAATAGTTTAGCATGTATATTAATGACTAGAGTTCAATATTTATTTTTTTGGTAAAATTTACATTTAGTGTAATATACAATCTTAAATGTATATTCTCTGAGTTTTGATAAATGCTTACACCTCTGTAACCCAAATACCTATCAAGATAATAAAACATTGTGATTGGTAGGTATCTGTTTTTATTCTCCTTTGTAGATGAGGAAACTGAAACACACAGAGGTTAAGTAATCTGCCTAAGGTCACACTATTAGTGACAGAGCTGGACATCAAACTGGCAGTTTGGCTGTAGAGTTTGTGCTCCTCACCACACCACTATACTGCTTATGGATTGTCCTCACATGTTTAGGTATCCCTTTATATTCACGTGTGTACAAATGTAATGTTTATTTTATTATTTTTAATATATTTTTATTGATTTTTAGAGAGGAAGGAAGGAAGGAGGGATATAGAGGTAGAAACATTGATGAGAGAGAAACATCAATTGGCTGCCTCCTGCATGTCCCCTGCTGGAGATGGAGCCCACAACCAGGGCATGTGCCCGGTCCAGGAGTTAAACCAGTGACCTCTTGGTTCCTGGGCCGACACTCAACCACTGAGCCACACTGGCTGGGCAAATGTAATGTTTATTTTTAACACAAGTGTGTAGACACAGAAGAAATACACTTGGGATTAGTGAGAGTTATAAGTGTTGTTATATAAATGAATTGCTTACTTGCAAGAGGTATATGGCAAGAGAAACTCAGAGGGAAGGAAGTTCCCTTCATCGAAATACTAGGGTGAGTCTCTCTATAATAACTCTGTCTTAACTGGCATTCTTGATTAATGTTTCCACATACAAAGTGACAGTTTCTTAATGACAACACTGAGGCTCAGAAAAATCCTAAAGTGCCACTTGAACGATTAAGGGTAGACAGTGTTCAGTATAATTATTTTATTAAGCATATTTAGGTCTATTAATAGAGAACTATCCATCTATGTGCGGTATTATAATACCCTAATACTTCATTCTCCAAAATAATAGAATTAACCAATTTGGAATTTATAGTTAAGAAATTTATAAAGTTTTTAACAAAGACTGAATGGAGTTATTTGGCATAAAATATAAGTAAGGGTTGGAATAGATTACATTAAATTTGATTTCTGGTTTGCAATACTTAGGTGAATCTTTCCTATGAAAGGAAATTGTTTCTCTTTCTTGAATTGTGTTCATACCACAAGCCAAATCTTAAAAGTTGACCAGTAATCTCTGATCACGATTCAAATAATGAAAAATCAGCTATCATATTTATTTTTAAAAACCTTGAGTTTTGCTCAAAAAACATTTAAAAAAATAAATTAAAGCATTTTGTTAGTAGATCCTAGGCAATCACTAGAGGGCAGAGCAGAACCATACTTTAGGCTTTATTTGAAAATTACTGGTTTAAAAATTGCTGAACATGAGAAAATATATTCATGTACACTTGAATAGAAATTTCTTTGTATTCTTATTATCTTATCTTTTGTGAAATCCAATAACATGCTTACACTTATATCAAAGGGGATTTTCTGCCAAGTACATTGATTGCTTCCAAAAGGGCATGATTATTTAGATGAATATAAGTATTCCTTAAAAGAAAACATTAATGCTTATGAAGGGTGGTGCATTAAATCATTTCTACTCTATGTACTACCCTGAAATTAAATTGCAGTATAGACTTTAGGTGAGACATTATGAGAGAACAAGTTTGAGACAAGTTTACTAGTAGTTAGATCTATGAATTTATTGAAATGTGGAGCGTCTTTTGATCTTTCAGCTGAAATTTGTTGAATCAAGACTTTGAAATTACAAAGTTGTAAAAGCAATGAACTAACTCTAGCTCCTTTTTTAAATGTTAAAATTTTTGTCAAGTGGATATTCACTTAATTTCATTTCTGTTTAAAACTTTCTGTCATTGTGAGATACTTTTATTCTGATTCATTTTTTCTGATAGATTTTTAAAATAAATGAAGCCCTGAGGTAAAGTAGCCTATTGAGTAACCTGAGTAGTTCAGTGTCCCAAAAGATAGAAAATTTTATCTTGACGATGTAGTTTGAATTTTATTTTATAAAAATAGCTTGGATTTATATATGATTCATTGCTAATAGAGACAGCATAGGATATCAGAAAAAGCACTGGGTTTTGGAATCATAAGGTTTGGGGCCCCAGTTATTATATGCTTACTTGCAATCTTAGGCAAGTCAAATTACCTCTCTGAAGTAACCATTTTCTAAATTGGAGAGTTGGGAAAATACTTCCTTATTTACAGCTGGGTTGTTTTGAGTATTGTGTTTGTGCCTGTGTATATGTATCTGTGAAGATGACTTTTAATAAAGATATAAGGTCAGAAAAACCTTAGAAATAACTTAGAAATTGTTGATGATATCATAAATTTAGTAACATTTAGCACCTCTTCCATGAGTAAATATACCAAAAATGTGGTTTCCAAACCCAAACCCCAGTTCAGGTTGCTGATTTATTTCCTCCTTGTCTCTAAGTGTCTCTGGCTGCTTAATCTCTCTGTTAACCCTTGACTCTCTTGCTTCTCTCATTCTTTATTCCATTCTCTGTTTATTTCCGTGTTCCCTCTCTCTGTGTTTCTCCTGACTGTCTTTGGTCTCTCTCTGTGTTTTTCTTGTCCCAGGCACCCTCAGGAAGACCCCAAGCCTCTAGCGGTACCTGGTATCATCTCCAGCATGTTTATAGATGTGGAGGATTCACTGGGATATTGAGAAATACCAGAGGCGAACTGTTCCACTGTAGTAAGTCAATCAGCATTTATTAAGTGACTACTGTTTATAGAGCACAGTTGGTGGTGCTTTGGGAAAAAAGAAGTTAGGGTATAGCTCAGAAGAAATAAACTTGTAAACTCTTCTTAGTGGTTCTTGCCGGATGGTCATGCATACAAAAGAAAACAACAAAATTAAAAGCTAACAAATAAGAAGAGAGATGAGGAAAGAGAGGGTGGGGGTGAGTAATTTCTATGACGGCTTCCAAAGCCTGTTCACTTGCCTGAGTGAATTCCTGACTGGGAGGAGGGTAGTGAAACGGGAGTGCTAAATTTCAGCTGCCAACAGCTCACTTCCTTAACCTTCCAGTCTTAGAGAAATGCAAGTTATGAAAAGTATAGCCAAGTTGAGACTTTCCATAAACATAGTTAGTATCTGTTGCCAGTATTAGCATTTATAGAGTTTAAGGGTAAATTGTGATTGTGAAGTAATAAAGAGTTGTACTATGAAATAAAATTAATACAAACTACTCTAATATGGTCTATGGATACATTTTACTTGCTAAGATGAATTGAAATAGTAAACTGTAGTGTAACAAGTTAGTTTTATTTTTGTGTTGGAAATTTATTTTTGCAGTTGTACTTTAGACAGTCCTACCTACAGTTGCACCATGGTTTTCAGAGTTGGATATGGTTTGAACTCACCTCTGCTAGCTGTGTAAGGTCGGGCACTCTACATAACAACACAATCTCAGTTTCCTCATATGAAAATATTTATCTTAGAGTTGTGTGATTTAAAGAGATAATTTTATGCAATCCTGAGTGCATGCTAGGTACTTTTTACTTGCAGATAATTAAAAAGTACCTTTTAAAATAGTTTGTGAAACACAAGTCTTACTTCTGAGAGCTTTTTAAGGAACCCTAATAGTATTTAGAAAATGCTATGTGTATACAGGACATGTCTATAACATGTGAATAAGATACAAAGAATAGCATTAACATGAGTAAGTGAATACCTACCACTAACTTAGTAAACAGAACTGTGCCTGGCCCAGATTTCATCACTTCTCCTTAACCACTGCCCCCCAACCCTGAAGGTTGAGTTAACGACTTCCTTGTTTCCTGTATATTTTTTACATATTTCTCTATCCTCTACATTAAGTTTTGCTTTTTTGAATTTTATAAAAATAATAAATACTACATGCTTCCTCGGTAACACCCATTTTTGCTGCTCAACATCATTATTTTTTTCAAAATTTTCAAATTAATTTTAATTATGCTTGACATTCAATATTATATTAATTTCAGGTATATCACATAGTATTTCAGTACTTATATATGTGCCTTATGAAGCGATCACCACAGTAAGTCTAGTAACCATCTGTCACCATATAAAAATGTTATGATACTGTTAACTGTATTCCCTGCGGTGCACATTATATCCCCTGACTTCTTTTCTAACGGGAAGTTTGTGCTTCTTAACCCCCTTCCTCTTTACTAGCCATCCCCTATCCTCTCCTGTGACAATCGTCAGTTTGTTCTCTGTATGTATGAGTTTACTTCTGCTTCTTTTTGCTGTTCATTTGCTACGTTTTCAGATTCTACATATGAATGAAATCATACAGTATTTGTCTTTTTCTGTTCTACTTATTTCACTTAACATAATACTCTCTAGGTACACCTATGTTGTTGCAAATGGCAAGATTTCATTTATTTTTGTGACTTAGTAATAATCCATGGTATTGGGATATATATATGTGTGTGTGTATATGTGTATGTGTATATATATGTATATATACATCTGAATCTTCTTATCCATTCATTTATTGTTAGACACCTAGGTTGCTTCCATATCTTGACTATTGTAAATAATGCTGCCGTGAACATAGGGGTTCATATGATTTTCCGAATTAGTATTTTCATTTTCTTTAGATAATATCCAAAAGCGGAATTGCTGGGTTGTATGGTAGTTCTGTTTTCAATTTTTTGAGGTATCTCTCTGTTGTTTTCCATAGTAGTTTCAATAGTATACAACTCTACCAGCAGTGTACAAGGAATTCCCTTTTTTTCACATCCTCTCCAACACTCGTTATTTGTTAGCTTTTGATAATAGCCATTCTGACAGGTGTGAGGTGCTATCTCTTTGTGGTTTTGATTTGCATTTCCCTAATGATCAGTGATGTTTAGCATGTTTTCATGTGTCTGTGGGCTATCTGTATGTCTTTTTTGGTAAAATATCTATTCAGGTCCCCTGCCCATTTTTTAATTGGATTGTTTGTTGTTGTTTTTTTGATGTTGAGTTGTAGGAGTTCTTTATATATTTTGGATATTAACCCATTATTGCATATATCATTTGCAAATATCTTCTCCCATTCGTTAGATTGCTTTTTCATCTTGCCAATGATTTCCTTCACTGTGCAAAAGCTTTTTAGTTTGATGTAAGTCCCATTTGTTTATTTTTGCTTTTGTTGCCTTTGCTGAGGAGATATATTTTTAAAAATATTGCTAAGAGTGATGTCAAAGAGTTTACTGCCTGTGGTTTATTCTGTGTTTTCAGGTCTTACATTTAAGGCTTTAATTCATTTTGAGTTTATTTTTGTGAATTGTGTAAGAAAGTGGTATACTTTAATTTTTTTGCACATATCTGCCCAGTTTTCCCAGCACCACTTATTGAAGAGGAGACTGTCTTTTCCCCATTGCATATTTTGCCTCCTTTGTCATAGATTAATTGACCATACAAGAATGGGTTTATTTCTAGGCTCTCTGTTCTGTTCCATTGATCTATGTGCATGTTTTGTGCCAGTACCATACAGTTTTGATTACTGTAGCCATGTAGTATTGTTTGAAATCAGAGACCATGATACCTCCAACATTGTTCTTCTTTTTCAAGATTGCTTTGGCTATTTTCGTAGTCTTTTGTGGTTCCATATACATTTTAGGATTATTATTTCTAGTTCTGTGAAAAATGCCATTGATATTATGATAGGGATTGCATTGAATCTGGAGATTGTTTTGGGTAGTATGGGCATTTTAATACTGTTCAAAAATCTATGAGCGTGGTATGTCTTTTCATTTATTTATTTTCATTTATTGTTCAGTTTCTTTTATCAGTGTCTTACAGTTTTCAGAGTACAGGTCTTGTACCTCCTTGATTAAAATTTTTCTAGGTATTTTATTTTTATTTTTGGGTGTAATTGTAAATGGTATTATTTTCTTAATTTCTCTTTCTGATAGTTTCTTATTAGTGTATATAGAACCACAACAAATTTCTGAATATAAATTTTCTATCTTGGATCTACTAAATTCATATATTAGCTCTAATAGTTTTTGTGGAATCTTTTGATTTTCTCTATATAGTATAGTGTCATCTGCAAATAGTTACAATTTTATTTCTTCCTTTCCAATTTGTATATCTCATATTTCTTTTTCTTGTCTGATTGCTGTGGCTAGGACTTATAATACTATGTTGAATAACAGCAGTGAGAATGGACATCTTGTTTTGTTTCTGATATTAGAGGAAAAGCTTTCAACTTTTCACCATTGAGTATGTTGCTAGCTGTGTATTTATCATATACACCCTCTATTATATTGAGGGTGTTTCTTCTATACTCACTTTTTGAGAGTTTTATCATGAATGTATGTTGAATTTTTGTCAAATGACTTTTGTTCATCTATTGTGATGATCATGATTTTCATCCTTCATTTTATTTATGTGGTGTATCATGTTGATTGATTTGCAGATACTGAAACATCCTTGCACCCCTGGAATAAACTCTACTTTATAATGGGAAACTCTTTATCTCTTTTCAATTCTGAATGATGTTTGTTGGATAGAGTTCTTGGCAGTAGGTTTTTCCTTTCATCATTTTGAATGTATTGTGACATTCCCTTCTGGCCTCTAAATTTTCTGCTGAAAAATCAGCTGATGGTCTTGGGGGGTGGGTCTCTTGCATTTAACTAGCTGGTTTTCTCTTTGCTTTAAAAATTCTCTCATTATCTTTAACTTTTGGCATTTTAATTATGTGTCTTGGTGTGGATCTCTTTGGGTTCATCTTGTTTGGGACTGTTTGTGCTTTCTGGACTTGAATATGTTTCCTTCATCAGCCTATGGAATTTCTCAGCTATTATTTATTCAAATACATTTTCTGTCCCTTTCTTCTTCTGGGACCCCTGCGATTCAAATGTTGATACGCTTGATTTTGTCCTGGAGATCCCTTAAACTATACTCATTAAAAAAAAAAGTCTTGTTTCTTTTTTACTGTTCTAATTGGGTGATTTACCCTGCCTTGTGTTCCAGCTCCCTGACTTGTTTTTATGCATCATCTAATGTGCTTTTGATTTCCTCTAGTGTATTTTTCATTTCAGTTATTGTGTGCCTCAGTTCTTATTGGTTCTTTTTTTCCTCTCCCTTTGTTGAAATTCTCACAGAGTTCACCTATTCTTCCCTGGATTTCATTGGACATATAACCATTGTTTTGAAGTTTTTATCTGGTATATTGCCTGTTTCATTTAGTTCTTTTTTATGGGGTTTGGATTTTTTTCCCTGTTCTTTCATTTGGAACATATTTCTCTGTTTTCTCATTTTGACTGTCTCTCTGTTTGTTTCTATGAATTAGGTGAAACAGCAGCCTCTCCCAGTCCTGTGTAGTTTTTTTTTCCTTTCTCCCCCCAACTGCGTGTAAAGGGGCATCTTTGTCAGGCCAGCTGGAGCTGCAGGAAAACCGGGAGCATGCTGTAGTGGGGCGCCCGTGGTGGGCCAGGTGGAGCTGGAGCTGGAGCTGGAGCAGCTGCGGGCGGCGGGGAGTGTCGCGGCGCAGGCCTCACCGGGGCTGCCCGGGCCAGGTGGCCGGGAGCCGGCTCCGCCGCGCGAGCCCCGCGGTCAGGCTGCTGGAACTTCTCGGTAGGCTCACTGGAGCTGTAGTCGGAGTGGGCTTGGGGCAGAGGGTGTCCTGGAGGCCGCCGCATGGCTCCCGGGGCTCTGGGAGCTGGAACGTTCTTGGATTGTCCCAGGCGCGAGTCGCTCGAGGACACCTGGGCAGGCGGGGGTGGGGGGGGAGCCAGCCGCCACGCTGGAGCTCGGGCTGAGGAGGGTGTGGCCTGGGGGAGGTCCCAGGACCAGCCCGGGGCGGGGACTGTCGGGATTCCGAGGGCCTAGCTGCCCTTTCCCGGAGCTCTGGCTGGGGAGGGCGCGGGCGCTCCTGTGTGCACGCGGCGGACCTGGTGCGGGCCTGCGGTCTGGGTGCGGCGGCTGCCCTCGGTCCACGGCGGGCGCGAGCGACTGGATCGGGCGATCAAGGTGCGGGGCGAGCGCAACGAACGGCGCTCCTTTGTGTCTCCAACACCGGAGCGAGTTCTGCGGTTCTCCCCGCTTGGCAGCTACTCTAGGGTTTGAAAATGGGTTTCCTTGCAAATGGGTTTCCTTGCAAATGGGTTTCGTTGCAAATGGGCTTCCTTGCTATATTCTAGGTGCTTTCTAACTCGCTTTTTTCCGCCGTGCCCGGGGCGGGGGAGAGCCCGCGCATGGCCCGCAGCGGTCCCTCCTGCTGCAGTTGGGTGCTGTGGGTGGGGGGCCCCGGTAAGTGACCTTGTCTCTCCTACAGGCTTCTATGTGGTGTCCCCGGTTTGTTATGCAGAAGCTGTTCAGGCAACTGTGATTTCTTCCTGAGGGTACTTGCTTCGCCTCTAGGTTTAGATTCAAAGGGATCGGGAAGGAGGTAAGTTCTTCCTCTGCCACCATCTTGGACCTAGAGAGCCGCAGCCTCCTCTTTGGAAACATCCCTGCTCATGCTTGTAATTCATTTGTGATCACAGCTGTATTTCACGGTACGAAAATACCACGTTATTTATCTGCTTTCTCATGACGTCTTTTTAGGTTGGTTCCGCATTTTGTGTTATTAGAACTAAAGCTGCAGAGGAAAAATTCTTGAGATTCCTGCACATGCCTCTTTATGTAGGTGTTCTTTCTCTTAGGAGAAATGTTCAGGATTAGAACTGCCAGGTCAGAGGACATGCCCAATTTCAAGCTACCAGATCATGGCAAATGGATTTCCATAAAACTTACTACATTTTCTACTCCCTTTAGCCAAATTTAAGCGTTCCGCCCCTATATCTCCTATAGTTCTTTAAGATTACTAGATTTTTGTTTAAAGACTTTTGTGAGTTGTCTGTAACGCCGTCCGTCTTACCATCTTAACGATAACTTTGATGGCTGGTTTTTGTTTGTTTTAATTAGTTTTATTCTTTCCAGCAGCTGCTTTTATTTCTTTCTGTTTTCCAGTCGTCACTTGTACCTTTTCTCAAACCCATTTAAGTCCAGAGATCCGGAAATAGCTGGGTATATTTGCTAGCTAAGTTTTTTCTCCCGAGAAAACCACATTATAATGTAATGTTCTCTTACTGTCCACTGTTTTTGACTTCTAAAGACAGTTTTGGCAGGGAAATGTACATCTTTTACTGATTTCTTTTTTTCTTAATTCAAGTTGAGGAAGAGTGACTCACAGGTGATCGTTTTCGAGCCTCAGCGACTTACTCAGCCTGTGTTTTGTTCTGCATTGCGTAAGTTCCAGGAGCTTGAGTAAATGATTCAACTTGTATTTGCCACTCTTTCCCCTTTTCTGTTTTTTACCCACTTCTGTTTTTCTCAGACAATTATTCTTTTGGTATCTGATTATACTTGTACACCATTCTAATTTTCATATCACAGTTCTTCCTAACTTTATATTTTGGTGGTCCATAATTTTAGTTGATTGATCTAATATTTTTTGCCTATTGTCAAACTTGTTACCACTATCTGCCCTATTTATTTTCTGAGGTTTTTCAGGAAACTATACTAGGATCTAGCTTAGTATTTTGTACTTACTAGTCAGTAGATGTTTATTTAATGAAGAAGGAAAAATGAAAATGCAGTAAGCACTGAAATCTCAGCAATAGTAATTTCCCTGAAAGCAGTAGGTAAGAGTCATGAGTACTATAAATAGTTGCGCCATACACAGTTTGTAGACCATAGATAGGTCATTTCTTGAATTTCACTCAGGGTTTTGGAAAAATGAGAGTGGTAGGCCAGTGATCTGTAAGATTACTTTTGACTCCAACAGTTTGTATTTTATTTTAAATTGAAATGATAAGTAGTTTCTGACTGGGTATCTGGGCACCACTTAAAGGCTGAGTCTACCTTACTGGCTTTAAGCCCTTACCTTACTTGACTTTTGGTCCACAACAATCTGCCAGTTATTTTCTCCCATAACCCCAGCAAGTAGGGCATACATCAAACTTTCTTTCCTCTCTGTCGTTTAGGGTTGATTTTTTTCTAGAGAAAGAATATATTTATCTTTTCTTTGAGAAAATATAATGAATGCCTTTGGCTTCTCAATGTCTTTCACCAGGCAACCGAGGTATTTATTGTTCAGTGTAAAACCTTGAGCTTTGCCCTCTTGCTCTTCCTGTTCCTCCAGCCCCACAGCTGTGACCAGGGTAGTTCATCCCACCCTTTATTAATTGCTGTCCAAATTGACCCCGTATCTTTTCTCACCATCTTTGAGTCAGTGGGCTTTCTTTGGATTCAGTGGGTCTGTTTTCATCTGGCGCTTCAGGCAAGTTGTCCATTTCTCTCTCCTGTGGTTTTTCTGCCAGGGACTTCTCAACTCCCATGGCCTGAGTCCTTTCCCTTGCTGCCCTCATTTAGTCTTTCCCGTAAGAGGATTTCATCTGAAGAGGATCAGTGCTGCCATCACTTTCGAGGAGGAATATGACTCCTGACTCTCACATGACTGATATTTCCTAAACCTGTTTTTTTTGTTCAGAATTCATTTTATGAGTGCCTCTGAACTTGTGGATCGAAGGCAAAAGGCACCAGACGTAGGCCACGCAGAGCAAGGGACACAAACTCTATCTTAATCTTCTGTAAATTGTAAACACTGCCTAATCACTCCTGAGGGTCCTGGCCAGAGAGCTGCTTATTTGACCATGAACCAGGATTAAGTAGGTTCTTTCTGATTTTGATTGGGGGACACTAAATAACCTAATCTCATGATTTTATGGAGCTGCTTTGTGAAAATCCCATGTAAGTCTGGCAGTTTTAGGCTAAGAAAAGTATATAAGGCAAGAGAAGAACTTTATGACCCAAAAAAAAGAGGGAAAACTTTAGTGAAGGACTTATTTTTAATAACATTAACTTGATTCTAAATCAAATTGGGAATTTTAAAAGTTTTTGTAGTTTTTAAAAATGTTTATGTTAAATTACTTATTACCGAGAGGCCTGTTGTTTACCCTTACCTTCAGCCTTCATGCACGTAAAAGACCTGGATTCACTGGGCTGTTCAGCCATGAAGATCAAGAAGCCAGGCGATCTTTGATGATTCACCCTTCCTAACTGCTTACTTGTCCAAACTCTACAAAACAGTATTATGCCAAATGTTCTATTCAGAAAGAAGCAGTTAATAATATCATCCTATCTCTAGAAGAACAGATAACTTTTTGTTTCTCAGGAATGCAGGGAGAGAAATATCCTTTTATGCGTATAGGAGGAAAATGGGAGAAATTACCTGACATGAAAACTTTATTCATAGGAGATGCTCACTTTAACCAGCCTTACACTGTGTCATTGATTAATGTAAAAAGCTTGACCTGTTAAGTATTCACATTAATATTTTAAATTATCAGTGACAAAGTCTCCTTTGTAGTACTAATTCACTTAGTATTTTGTTAATTTAGACAGGCTTGAAAGTGCTTCAGAAAATCTGGAGCACTCATTTAGTATTCTTATTTTAGTTCATGTCTATTTAAAAATTTTTTTATTGTTGACAGTATTACAGATGTCTCCCCATTTTCTCTCTTTTTGCCCCCCTCCATCCACCCCCACTCCTCACCCCAGGCCTTCCCCATAAGTATTGTTTGTGTCCACGGGTTTGCATATATGCATATATGTTTTTTAATTGGATTGTTTGCCTTCCTGGTGTTGAGGTGTATGCATTCTTTGTATATTTTGGAAATTAAACCCTTATCAGATATACCATTGGCAATATGTTTTCCCATACAGTAGGTTCCCTTTTCATTTTGTTGATGGTTTCTTTTGCTGTGGAGAAGCTTTTTAGTTTGACGTAGTTCCATTTGTTAATGTTTTCCTTTGTTTCCCTTACTCTAGGTGATATATCGGTGAAATTACATCTCACAGCCTATGCTTTCTTCTAGGATCACAACTTACATTTAAGCTTTTAATTTACTTTGAGTTTATTCATCGATATGGTATAAGTTGGTCACCTGGTTTTATTTTTTTGCATGTATCTCTCCAGTTTTCCCAGTGCCATTTATTGAAGAGACTATCTTTACTCATTGTATGCTTTTACCTCCTTTGTCAAATATTAATTGTCCGTATTGGTGTGGGTCGATTTCTGGGCTCTCTATGGTCTATATGCCTATTCTAGTTAACATCTTTTGAAAGAAAACCATGTATTCCCAAATGAATAAATTATAGCAAATATTAAAAATAAACTATTGCTTAAATAAGTTGGATCATCTTTAAATATAGTAGAAAATTTATAACATATATAAATATAATATAAAGTATATAAACGTATGGCACAAAGTTTTCCTTCAGAGGGAACTAGGAAATGCATTTATTATAGATTCTGTATTGAATGGGCTTACCTTGGAAGAGGAAATTTTAAAAGCTAACTTAAAAATAAAATTTGAACTATGTATTTAATTTTTACTAATTTTAAATCTGTTATACAGCAGTTAGTGATATATAAAAGTAAGCTCAAAGTTGAGCTTTATGTAGTCACACAATTACACAAAATACAGATTTATCTAGATTATTAAAAAGCATCTTATTAAAGTAGTTCTGAATAACTTCATTTTAATTTAGGTATTGCTGGAATAGCAATATTCATTTTGTCTGGAACTTTATATCTGGATAAGAAAACAGTGAAATGTTCAAATGGGTCTGTAATTTTGAGGAAAAAGTACTGAGCTTCCTGAAGTTAACTTCCTACTATATTACCATTCATTACCTAGCTGCAAAATTCACATTTCTAAAAGCCTGACCAGGTTTTATTAAATTTGAAAAAATAAATTACTGAATCTTTTTAAGAAAAACAACAGAATAGAAAGTATAGCAGCTGTGCTTTAATATTGATAGCTGATTTGAAGAATTGGGACTCCTAGGAAGCTTACTTAGACATCATAATGTTATTAAAGATCACTAAATATGGTTTTCTTCTGTGTATATGCCAGTCTGTTATGTCCCACCAAATCTTAGTCAGAATTGGTACATTTTTTTTATATTTAGCTAGTGGACACTTTACTCCCTGTTTCTGTGCTAGCCAAACACCTTGTTTTACTTGAATGATGGCAACATTGCTCTTAGATTAAGGTCTGTTTTGAGTTTAGAGGAATCTTGGCTTCAGCTTTTTATCCGTCTGTAGTTATTTGTTACTTAATCCTTACTTTGTTTAGGTGGCAGTGTTACTTTCTGTGAATCTCAAGCTGCCCTGTAAACACAGGGTTTGTGTGTTTGCCAGTAACTTTTTTTTGTGTGTTTGTCAGCTGCTAAGAACCAGTCTGGGCCTAGGAAGGTGGCGCTCTGGAACTCTTTGAGTCAGAAGTTCTAGATATCAACTCCAGGGCAACCGTAGGTCTGATTTTCACTGAATGGAGACATCCCGTCAGGGTTTGTCTCAGGACTAAAGCTCATCGGGACAGCCTTTCTTCTGCTGTTACTGGAGCTTACTCAAGGATTGATTTGAGTATGTCTCTCTTTCCTTCAAATTAAAAAAAAATAAGTGCCAGAGGTTTTCATTGATTTGGTTGAAGTTATTTTCATTTAAATGATTTAAAAGACCCTTTTCATTGAGAAGTTCTGCCTCTTTTACTCTTTCTGCTTAGTAAGGATGATGAATTCATGGTGGGATTGTGTTCTCCTATTTCTTCCTTTACATTTTTCCTGGGACTTCAAAGACCAACAAGGGACACCAGCTCACCTCCCTCCTACATTTAGAGTTTACAATTAATGGGGAAGATGAACCTTGGGCAAGTTTAACTTAAAGGATTTAAGTCTATGATTTTCAGTGGGGGACTTCATGTTTAAGACTCACTGTCTATAATTAAGAAGCTACTGATGATTATGTGGATGTGTCTGGAGTGGGAAAAAATGTGAGGCTAAGAGTCAGGGATTTAAAATAATCATTCAAGACGGTGATAGAAGAGGACCACAGATTTATGGCTTGCGCTATAGGGAGTTAGGAAATTTGGAGGAAAGAGACATTATTTTGCCCAGGATCATATTTGACCTGCATGGAGAGGAAGAGGAAGGACATTTTAAATGAGGGATCTCTGGGTAAATAATAAGAGGCAAAAAGTAACCAAGTGCCAGGGAGCTGGGCCTTGACTTACATCTTCTAGGAAATCAAGAAAGACAAAGGAAGTTGGGGAGGGGGTAGGGAGGGCCTGAAAAATATGTGGAGTGCCAATCTAAGGAATTAAATTTTGAGTGTAGGTTGTGAAATGCCATAGAAGAGTTTGGATTCGGAGAGTGAGAGACTCCAGGCATGATTCTGAATAAATCTACTTATAGAAATTAGCTTGGGAATGGAGACTATCACTTAGAAGCTATTATAATCATCTCTTGGGGTGAGGTGGTGCAATAAGTTTTGAAGAAAAAAACCACTACATTCATTCATGGTTGTTGTTTTTTTTAAGTAAATAAGGCAGCATGTGTGGCACTCTAAAGGGGTTTTCCATATTATCTGCTTTCATTCTTACCATTCTATGAAAATAGGTACTAGCCTACTTTTACACATGAGTGAACACAGGCCCTTAAATTAGACAACTAGTAGTGGTAAGTAACCAGGCCTGTCCGCCAAGTCCAATCCTTCCTCTTTCCTTGCTCTGACTCAGAGAACATTGAAATAGAGATAAACTTTGTATTCTTTATTTGATTTGTCATATACTCCCTTCTTAGGAATTATTAAGTGGATCCAAGTTAGGGCTATATTCATGCATATTTTTATATACATAATTGCATGTATATCAGCACACTTGAGTCTGAGTTTGATACATATGTGTTATATATTAGCCTTAGCTATTTCTCAATCACAGCATTTGAGAAAATGCTCTTTTCTGATACTTTGGAGAAAAATATCAATTGACAAAATTTGGGTCATTAATATATTTTATATCAATTTAGAACAAATAGGAAGAGAGTACATTTCTTATCAAATAGCAGCCAATCAATGATTCTCTCTCATCACTGATGTTTCTATCTCTCTCTCTCCTCCCTTCCTCTCTCTGAAATCAATAAAAACCAAAAACTTTGGCAAATTGAAAATATTTTAAAAAACCAAAAACTTTGGCAAATTGGAAATGCTACCTCTTGTTTGATGACTTGCAGTTGAAATGTAATCTGGTATCTGAAATATTGAATTAAATGTCTTGGAGTCACTTGTGTGAAACTTTAGGGATTTCTTCACTTCAGCTCCCAAGTGTAAAATAAGTGTATTATTTTACTTCTTCTTACATAACTCTTAGCACAGGTTGAGAAAGATTGTTCTTATTCTGAAATCACAGCTTGAAAAGTAAGTATTGGGAGGATTAGTAGAATTGTTAGTAGTAAGGTCCTAGCTACCTTATAGATAGACATATGATGCAAAGTGGTATTTTAAGTAAAAAGGAATTTAGCATAATATATGACTGCAGTTTTCAAGCAGTTGGATGTGGCATTTCATGGAATAAACTTAAGTTGAAAATGTTTTGTAGTTAGGTAGAAACTTCATGGAAAGTTTGCATTGTTTTTTGAATCTGTAGAGTGCTATATTGTCACCAGTTCTCAGGACAGTATCACCTTAGTATAAGGTGTGAATTATTTAGAGGTTGAAGTTAAGGGTGTTATAAAAAGGTAGCTGGAGGAAGAATATACAGGGGTAGGCAAAGGTAGGTTTACAATTGTATTATTTATTAATTACTGTATTATTTGTTTGTATTACAACTGTAAACCAACCTTTGCTCACCCCTGTATAGACTATAGTATTTTTTTTATTAGGTGCTGTAGTCTTTTGGAATAGGGTGTGGCATGTTAATTAAACTGTCTGGGAAAATATTATGATCTTATGATGAATTTTTCGTATTCTGAATGCATTCTTAGTTCTCATATATTGTTTTGCCTTGTTTTCAAGATGCCTGGCAACGCAGTAGATGCTCAGTACACTTATTTTGAATGTTGAATGACTGTTGGTCATTTTAATAAAATGAATTTAATGAAGTCAGTTTTAATGAGACAAAATATTTATACTTTGTGAAGTGTCGATGATTTGTTGTTTGAAAAAAAATACTCAATAAATAAACTTCAGTTGCCTTCAGAAATGATACCTTTTAGACTTTTTCAATGATGAATGAAAATGAAAAATTAACCCCATGGACGACTTTGTACTAGTCCCAGCTCTCCCACTTTGAACAAGTTCTGAGACCTTGAGAAAATTTATTTATTTGGACCTGAATTTGATTTTCTTTCACTGAGAGAGTTAAATAGGATAGTCTTTAAAGTTTGTTTTTAACTCTGTTAAACCTGTGATTTACAATGAAGAACAAAGTAGGAATTCAAAATAAGTATGAATGTTCCTATATCAAGTTAGATGAGGTTAATAAGAGGAGTTACACATTCAGTAAGTTTTTAGCAGAATTTTGATGAAGAAAAAAGAACATTTTGGTAGGGAAAACAATCCTTATAGTAGAAATGGTACTAGTTTTATAGTAACAAAACCTTGTTTGGGATGTAATGGCAATGAGATTTGTTTGATTAGAGCAGAGTTTTTCTTGGGATAAGATAGTGAGTTTTCATGTCTAAAATCTCAGTTTCTGATAAAATAGCCATTTGAAATCTGTTTTTAATAAAGGTTTATTCTACTTTTTTTTTTTTAAACCTCAGCATTTTTGCTTTAGTACCTACTTACTCCCGGCCCCTCTAAACCACAGGAATTATATTATTCATTTCCTCTTTAACTGAGTTGTATAGTTTTCTCACAAAACTTAAGAGCATAGCCCAAGTTAAAAATTGTCAGGCTGTTGGAGAATGAGAATAATACTGATAAAGATAAAAGGGTGTCTCCTTTATAATAAGATTTTCCTTTTTACAAATTGCTCTTGATAAGAGAACAGATTATTAATAAGACTCATTTAAAATTTTTTTCATAGAAATCTCTTTTTTTAAAAAAAAGTTTTTATTGATTTCAGAGAGAGGAAGTGGGGAGAGGGAGAGAGAGATAGAAACATCAATGATGAGGGGGAGTCACTGATCACCTGCCTCTTGCACACCCTCCACTGGGGACTGAGCCCACAACCCAGGCATGTCCCCTGACTGGGAACCGAACCCTGTCCTCCAAGTTCATGGGTGGCTGCTCACCCACTTAGCCACACCAGCTGTGAAGAAATATCTCTTATTCAGGATAACGTTTATCTATAAGCTCTATAAGCTCTTTCAAAAATTAGTGTAACATATTACATATAGAATTATTTAAAAACATTAAGAAGCCTATTTGGTAGAAGTACATTTTTTAATATCTAAACATGTACTTTTCTTCATTGGGTAGTTTCTTTTTATCTAAAAGACTCAGAGAACAGTTTGTACAAAAGAGGAGCTGTCTTCAGTGACAGTCTTCAAGTATTTCATTTGTGTTGGAGGATAGAAGTGAACTGTTTTTTACAGAGTGGTATGACCACAAATGTAAAATTAATTATCCTCTCTTTCAAAAAAAAAAGCATTCAAATTTACATCTGATGTAATTTGACCAAAACCATTAATAATAATCACAGTGATACATTTTTCAAGGGAAAAGAGCCTGTAAGTAAATCATCTGTGGTAATGCCTTAAAAGTTGAAAATAAGTGTTAGAGAAGCCTGAAAATGAGGCATTCGTGTGTAAATATCTTTGAAAATTCTCAGACTGTGCAGGTAGTATTTAAAACTGTGCCAATTGATTCTACTTGAATCTTTTAATAAGTGCAAGTAATACCTTTGCTCTAGAAAGGTGTGTGAATGTTCTTTCAGACATACATTGTGCAATTCCTAAGCCATTGTCTCACTACTTTTTAAATTTTTCACAAATTATTCCTAGCTTATAATAATAACACAAAAAGATCTCCGTTGTAATGACTTTAGGGTTATATCATTTCGTAAAGTGTCAGACCGGAAACCTTTGCACCAGTGATAACTTTGGGACTGTGGACATTTAGCTGAATGACTGATCCCAGTGTCCACAGCTGCCAAGTAAAGGGAAGACACTGAGGCGTGCGACGCATAGAATTGCTTTGACTCACTCCCGTCCCCTGGCAGCGCTTGCAGCCCGGTGGCAGCAATACCAAATCTATGCACTTACAAGTTTGAAAGCTGCTTTTCTTAGGCTCCCACAGCAGTTTGTATAGAGGAGGAGCCAAAGTAAGATGTCTATAGAGACTTTCTCAAAAGCAATTCACTCATCACCTACAAAGAACCCCTTTTAGACTTGGTACCATCGCTTCACCCCTCAGACTTCTGTTAAAGCCTTTGCTGAGGAAGTGGTGTTAAGGACAGGCCTGGTAAGTTTTGTTGCGTTCAGGTCTGTTGTAGAGTCTTCAAGAAATACAGCCTGAGAATAATGTAGCACTGGAGAGGCCTCTCCAGGGCCAGCTGGAGGGAACCGGAGAGTCTCAGAGGTTAGGTGGTTTAGCCAAGTCGGTGTTTGAATCCAAGTTTCTAGACTTTCACTTGTGTGGGCATTGACTGTGTGAGAAATGTGGTCTATGAGTAATAATAAATTGCATAATAACAAAAAGGACATTTTTAACCATAGCTTAAAGGTTAAATAGAAGCGCCCGAAATCTCACAGGATGATAGATAGCTAAAGGTGTCAAGCCTTAGAACTTGGAACCGATTCAGAGCTGAAAGAATGTGCGGTGTGTATGTTTTTACTCTGGGAGACGACGGGAGGTAAAAGATGGCAGTTTTGAAGCAAACAAAAGGTTTTCTTCTCCAATGCTAAAGGTTCGTCTGTACATTCCTGTTTACCAGCCGTCACTTTTGAGCACCTGTTGAGGAAAAGGCGCCTCCTCGGCTAACACAGACTCACTGATGAGAAGCAGAAACGGCTGCTTCTGCTCCTCAGTAAAAATGGTTCCCACCTAAGTAACTGCTGGGTCTGTTCCCTGGTCCCTTGGTCCCCTGGTCCCCTGGTCAAAATCACTGATGCAGCTGCTCCACAGAAGCTGCTTTGCCCCTGTGTTGCTGTTTTTTCTTGGAGGATTGTGAAGAAGCTCACAGTTTTAACACGTTTTCATGCACACTTGGTCGTTATTTTTGTTGAATCCTCACCCGAGGATATTTTTCCACTGCTTTTTAGAGAGAGTGGAAGGGGGAGATGAGGTGGAGGTGGCGTAGACATTGATGTGAGAGAGACACATCGATTGGTTGCCTCCTGCACGAGCCCCAGCCAGGGCTGGGGATCGAGCCTGCAACTGAGGTACGTGCCCTTGACCAGAATTGAGCCAAGACCCTTCATTCTGTGGGGCTAGTGCTCTAATCACTGAGCAAAACTGGCTAGGGCCCACATAGACCTTTTAGATTAAAAATGCAGCAGTAGAACCCTAAGAAGAATTTATTGGAAACATGCCATTTCTTTTTGGAGAAAGAATAAAAAGGCAGTGTTATATAGTGGAAAGAGTTCTAATTTTGTGGTCAAGAGACCTGGATCTTAACTTGTTTATTAATTAGTTTGGTGACTTCATTCCATCTGTGAGTTAGGATGCTCTCCTAATAAATTGATCTTTTCTGTTTAGCATTGTGGGAATCCAAAAATATCTCGATAATTAGAAGCTTTAAAAAATATTTATGGACTGCTTCGGAAGGCAAACTATTGAGTCTAACTAGGAAAATTTAGATAGATGTGGATTTCATGTAAGTCTAGCCCTGAACTTCTGTCTGAATTATCACAGACTAAAACTATAAATATCTGGTTGTATATCTCAGTCTTTTACTTTGCCTTGATTATATATTTACTCCACATTAATTCTATTTATTGATTTCAATTTTAAGTGGTCATAACTTATGTGACTGCCAACCCACCCCTAATGGTGAAAAGGGCCTTTTCAGCTTCCACATGCACAGATTTGGTACTACTTTAGAGGCTTTGCTGGTAACCCTACTGATTTCTAAGTATCAGATGCTGTTTATTTAGTCCAAGGGAATTTGCTTTCATATAGCTTAGAGCAATGGTTAATAGTAATTACTGTCCTAATCTTTTATTATTATGAACCAAAATGGATGATAAAAGCACATTTGTTAAATTGGATCTTCTTTCTAACTTTTGCATGCTGTCATTATAGGTCCTAGACTGCTTAGCAGATAATCGGGCTTTTTCTTATTCTCTGTGGTGGTGGCAGAGGCTCAACTTGAGATTTAAAATGAATATTATTAGTCAGAGGTGTGTTTTTTAAAAATGATGTGTTGCCCACCAGCTCAGTTGGTAATTGGTGAGGAAGTGCTGGAAGGGACAGGTATGTCCTCATACAGAGTAGCTATTTATTTTCATTGAGATACATGTGTGTATAATTGCAAAATGTGCACCACAGTACATCTAGTTAACATCCATCACCGCACATAGAGATTTTCATCTTGTAATGAGAACTTTAAAAATCTACTCTCTTAACTTTCAAATACATAGTACAGTAGTATTAACTATTGTCACCATGCTATATATTACATCCCCAGGATGTATTTATGTATTTTGTAACTGAAAGTTTGTACCTTTTGACCACCCAGAGTAGCTTTTCTAAAGATTATTTGGTAACATTTAAGTGTAAGTAGAGAAACTTTATAAAAATAGCCACTAGGTGGCACTTTAAAGTTGTATTTAGAATCAGCCCTGCAGCATTCTTGACTAGCGGGTATAATTGAGACAGAAAATGTCTTTCTTTGAAGGTTGGTTGGTTGTTCATGAGCATCTGGACTCATAGAAACTTTTAAAATAATTTTAAAGTGAAATGTTTCTATCAACATTATGTTGTATCACCCACTCATTGTAAGGAATGTTTCTACAACATCCCTGACATGTTCTCAAACACAATATGCATTGGTAACCTGTATTAGTAACATTGCTTTCCTAACCATTCTAAATTCTTAATTTTATAAAAATATGGCAAGTATGAAAAATGGTCCTCTATTAGAATACCCACCAATTAAAAATAATATATATTTTCCGTCAAGTGCAGGACATTGTGCTTGTAACAGAAATTATATAGTTGGTGTGGTTCCAGAGTTCTTTTTAAGTTAAGATTCTAAGAATCACTGTCCCGATCCTGTGGAATAATTTTAGTATTTGATTTATTTTTCCAAATACTTAATTATTAACATGCTAATAATCTTAACAGTGCCTTCAAGTTTATAAATAATTTTGTTAATCTCTGTTTAGCCAGTTAGTATTTTAAAAAGCTTATTGTTTATGAAAGCTTACCCCAATGTTTTCTTACATTTTTATTTTTGAATTATTTGTGTTTTAAGTTAAAGTTACAAAATAAAGTTAGCAAAAAGAAGGAAAATGTACCCATAATCCTGTCATACAGAGATAATGTTGTGAACAATTTAGCGTTCATTCTCCCAGGCTTTTTCCCTTGTCTATGCATATATAAGTCCATATTTATCATGTCTTTTTTATCAAAAAGAAATCATAATGCTTGTCTTTCTTTTTCATTTAGCAGTTTATCTCAAGTATTCATGTCAATAAACGTATTTTTATAGAATTCTTATTACTATAAATTGTTTCTTTTCAACCAGTCTCCCACTGTTCATATTTAGATTTCTCCATTTTCCCCTGCTCACAGAATTTCAGAATGCAGAGGAATTTCTTTACTTGCAATAGTTCTAGTGATAGTACTAGATTAAAGCAGCATGCATCAAACTGGCACAGCATCTGTTTATAGTCAATAATGTTGAATGAATTTGTTACTTTATGGTTCTCTGAGGTAAGTGATTAGTAGTTGTTAGTTGTAGTTTATTTCAAGTTGATATGAATGTTTATATTCTGTGATTAATCATAACAATGATAATAATAGCAGGCCCTCATATACATTTACTTTATGAAAGGTACATATATGCAAGACAGTACTTTAAGCAATTTATGTATATATAAACAAATTGGCTTAATCCTCACAGTGTGATAGATACTATCATTGTTCCCCGTTTAAAAAAATTTTTATTTTATTGTTGACAGTATTACAGATGTCTCCCATTTTCTCCCCTTTTGTCCTGCTCCTTCCAGCCCTTCCCCATGCTATTGTCTGTGTACATGGGCTATGGATATATGCATATATGTTCTTTGATTAATCTCTTTCTGTCCCCTCCCTGCCCAACTGAGATCTGTTAATCTGTTCCATGCATCCATACCTCTGGACCTGTTTTGTTCATCAGTTTATTTTGTTCTTTAGATTCCACTTATAAGTGAGATCATGTGATATTTGTCTTTCTCTAACTGGCTTATTTTGCTTAGCATAATAGTCTCCAGGTCCATCCATGCTGTCTCAAAGGGTATGAGATATTTCTTTTTTATAGCTGCATAATATTCCATTGTGTAAATGTACTTATCCACTCATCTACTGATGAGCACTCGGGCTGTTTCCAGATCTTGGCTATTGTAAATAACGCTGCTGTGAACATAGGGGTGCTTATATTCTTTCTGATTGGTGTTTTGGGATTCTTAGGATATATTCCCAGAAGTGGGATCACATCGCTGGGTCAAATGGCAGATCCATTTTTAATTTTTTGAGGAACCCCTTACTGATTTCCACAGTGGCTGTCCAACAGTGATTTCCACCAGTCTGCATTCCCACCAGCAGTGTTCTAGGGTTTCCTTTTCTCCACACCCTCGCCAGCACTTGTCATTTGTTGATTTGTTGATGGCAGCCATTCTGGCAGGTGTGAAGTGATACCTCATTGTAGTTTTAATTTGCATCATTCTGATGATTGATGACTTGGAGCATTTTTTTCATGTGTCTATGGGCCATCTCTGTGTTGTCTTAGGGGAAGAGTCTATTCAGGTCCTTTACCTATTTTTTAATTGGACTGTTTGCCTTCCTGGTGTTGAGGTGTTATGCATTCTTTGTATATTTTGGAAATTAAACCCTTATCAGATGTATCATTGGCAAATATGTTTTCCCATACAGTAGGTTCCCTTTTCATTTTGTTGATGGTTTCTTTTGTTGTGAAGAAGCTTTTTAGTTTGATGTAGTCCCTTTGTTAATGTTTTCCTTTGTTTCCCTTACCCTAGGCGATGTATTGGTGAAATGATTGCTCTGTGAGATGTCTGAGATTTTACTGCCTATGCTCTCTTCTAGGATTTTTATGGTTTTGTTACTTACATTTAATTTTGTCCCTCTTTTTATAGATAAGGTTGCTGAGGGACAGAGAGGTTAGGTTATTTGCTCCGGGTCACACAGTTTATCTGTGCTTCCAGGTTCATGTATCCAGGAAAAAACAGGAGTCCACACTGTTAACCTTTATGCCCAACTACATGATGCACTAGATATAGACAAAGTGGAGTTAAGCGCATGGTGTGGGATTTCTTTCAAATCTGTATTTAAGGGCTTCGTTGAAAAGACTATAGATTTATGTGGTTCCTTTAAAAATGGTATTGATGTCATCAGATTTTCTTAGCGAATGGGATACTGCAAGTTGTAAAGTTCTAACACAGGTTACAGTTACGCCACATAACAAATGCTTTATTTTGTGAAGATGACACAAATATGCATAATTTTTAACTCATATGAAATTTATAGTTCATGGTAATTTAATGTATATTACTCATAATTTGGGCTCATGGGGTTTTCTGGGCTTTGATTCAGAGCAGGCTATGTCCAAGTCAGGCTACTCTGAAAGTGGAAGCTGCCTGGCTCCCTAGCTGCAGATGCAGTTATTTAATGAACATTTACTAAGTACCTCATACATGCCAAGTACAGTAATGTCACTGAGCATACAAAGATAAATAACATGTAGCATGTTATGTGGCCAGCAGCATTGAAAAGGTCCCAAAAGCATTAGACTTCTGTGATAGTGCTTGGTTACTTGCTTTAGGATTGTGTCTTTATAAAATGGAAAAAAATGAACACAAACAAGGAGATCTTAGTTCAGTACAGGCTTTGTCTTTCCTCTGAATCTGGAAAAGCTCCTCTCACCTGATGAGAGGCAATTTTACATGCCTAAAATTTCTTCATGAAGAGTTAGTCATTAAAAACTACTCTTTGCCAAAACCATTTTTAAAACGAGTGTTAATTTATCATTTTACTTAATGCCCCCCGTCTCATTGGAACAGCCCAGTCTGTGACAGCCTGGGAGGAATCAGAAGTGGCATTTTAAAGTAGAAAGTCTGTTAGCAATGAATTACTCCAGTAAGAAAGCTGAGAATGAGTCCCAGGGATCAAGGACGGTTGGGAGGAACAAGTGTGTAGCAGAACATAAATCAAGATCTCAGATGCTTCCTGCGGAGCCCATAAGTAATACTGTGGCTAGAAGGTGGTCAGACACTGACAAGTGAGTCTTATTTTTGGATGATGAAGGCCAAAGAGGCCAAACCTTGCTTGCTTATTGGCCACATGGGGCTGTTTGGCTCCTGGAAGATCTGGAAAAGTTGTTCACAGAGCAGAGATGAGAGGTGGCATAAATGAACACATCTGGTTTCCCAGTTTCAACTCATTTACCATATCAAAGAGTATTTCTTCCCAAGGCAAAATATGCTGAAGTCTGAAGAGAATTTCAGAAGCCCAAGATTTCTAAAAAGAGGCCAAGGAGTTCAAGTGGCAGTCGACATGCAAAAAGCAAGGGTGAGGTGGTTCCCAACTGAAATGAGAATGTTGATTGGCTTGACTCTTGTGGAAGAGCCAAATTATGAAAGAATAAGGACTTGTGGCAGATGACAGACAGAAAGAGGCTGGGTTTTGAGTCAGAAACCACTGGGACCACAGTATGTAATATTTATAGGAGACCATTTGTGATCCTATTAAATTACTAGGTCTTGCTATTTGCCAGGTGTTAAACAGGTCTCTTCAGATGTCCATAAGTCCTATAGGACCCACTGCACAGTTGATAAGGGCAGCTCTCATGTTTCAACTTCCACACTGAGTGATTATTCATGTCTTATAATTTTAAAAAGTGCAGATTTACAGTTCCAGGTAACCTATTATTAACTGAACAGTTTGGATTTTTTGCTCTTCTGAAACATTTAGAATTGCACCCTGTGTTTTAGAAATGCCTTATTCATTTTGCATTGCTTGGCTCACCAGAAGGCCCTAAACTTGCAAAAATACTCTTTCCCACTGGGTGTTGGAGTGAGCATTTTTATGTGGGCACTATGGTAGCCTAGCACAGAGGGTGTAGCGATTCACTCCCTTACTCTGATGCTTTATAAAATAACTGAACAGTGGAAATGTGATGGTAGTGTGAATAAAAACTACTTTAGAAACCTGTTTTAACATGGTTAAACCAATTTAGATAGCTCATATGTAGTCAACACAATGTACATGGAAATGTTAACTGACATAGAAGGTTTATGACATCAGTACGGTAAAAGATCACGGGGTCATCGAAAATATTCAGGCTGACCAAGGACACCTTAGCAATGTAGTGTTGGTGAGCCTTGCATATACCTGAAAATGTGAGGGGTGGAGGGTTGGGGTGACTGTGGTGTTAATGTAATTATTGAGGGAAAAGCTTGTTATTTTTTAAGGGGGTTTTAGTTAAATTCTTTCAAATGTGAATTTTTACATATTGGGTTTGTTTACAGCAGTGATTCTCAACTAGGGGTCATGCCGTTCCCCAGGGAATGTCTGAAAATTTGTGAGATGTTATCTCAGTGATTGGGGGATGCTACTGCCTGGAATTGGGCGGGGGAGCAAAAGGATGCGGAAGGAGCTGAGGTGTATGTTGACTCATCAGTGAGTGAAACGGTACTGCCCAGTAAAGAATTGTCCCACCCAAAATACCAAAGGCATCCTCACTAAGAAATGCTGATTTACAGTACAAGGTATTCCTGTAAATTAAGTTGAACTAGATAAGTAATGGGAACTTTCTGTTCCTTGGCCTCTGAGGACGCTTGCCACCTACATGAAGAGTAAGGAAGATGGCGCTATAATCTTGTAGACATTTTGGAGATTTCTACACTTAATAGTTTATCAAAGTGAATGATCTTGTGAATAGTTTAGCTCATTTGCTTAACCGAGGGCAAATTTTATTCCCACTCTCAGAGTAAAACTAGCAACAGGGGGGCTGTAGGTATAAATTTCCAGAATCTAACACCTGCTGGCTAGACAGGTCAGGCTAGATCATGGAGAAGGCCATACCTACAGCTACACCTAAGGCATATCTCAGCAGCTGTGGATAATGTAATCAAAGACAAAATGACATGCATGCAGCGTTCTTCATCACAGTGCAGTGTAATTTGTAGTTAGGAAAAATTGGGTTTTATAAATGTACTAGAGATAAAACTAATTTTGTTCCTTTTAAGAAGTCAGATGGTGAATAAATTCATGAAGATGTTAGGAACATGGTTGGGAGTGAGTGGGGTTGAGGGAAGAATAAAAGACCTAAGTTGTTGGAAACCTTTCTTAAAAAAACATCTACTAGTTTCCTTTCAGTGTTGTATGTTACTGAGATTACAGGTGATTCACTAATTTTTTTGAGTCGTCTCTGACAGTTGTCGCCAAGTTTAGTTATTTCTAGGACAATTTATTCATCAATTATTTTTTTAATTAAGTTTTCATTGATTTTAGAGAAAGAAGGAGGAGGTGGAGAGAGAGAAACATCAATTGGCTGCTTCCTGTATGCCCCCCTACAGGGGATCGAGCCCACAACCCAGGCATGTGCCCTTGACCCTTGACTGGGAATCGAGTAGGCAACCTTTTGGTGCAAGGGACGGATGACACCCAGCCAACCAAGCCACACTGGGGCATTTTCATCATTTATTGAATGCATTCTTTATAATATGTATGCTTCAGTCAAGTATGGAAGACAAACCTGCAAACATGAAAATATCTATCCAAGGTGATAATGTCACTGTGGCTGTGTGAATAAAAGACTGTGGGGCCCAGGGAACACCCTAGCTAATTGACTCTAGCATTTGATCACAGTATGGAAATCACTGAAGTTCTCAGGAAATGAGACAGAACAATGTTTCTCCACTTCCACTAGAGCCAGAGCACTGACTAATAAGCTGGATGACTGTAGTATAAACGGCAAACTGACTTTAAATTCACTCCTAGTTAGCGTATGATATGTAGAGAATCTGCTTTATTTCTATGTATATAGTCAAGTAAATGCATCACTTCTTAAGACTCAAACTATGAAGCCTTCCATAGTAATTGAACTATAGACTAAGGGCCCATTTGCTGTTCTGCCGTTATGTAGTGAAGCAGTTAATTTTGAGCAAGTGGGAAAAGATGTCACATGGTCACAGACAGGAGGAGACAGAGGAAAGGACTTTCCACTGCAGCGTATTGATTTGGTACCTCAGAAGCCTGCTACTTTGCTCTTTATTAAATTACACTTAAAATATTTGATTTTAAAATAGCTCACTGGCTTTCTTTTGTGCTTATAAAATAATACATGTCAAAAACACTAAAAAGCATGAAGACAAAAATGGAAATTGCCCTCAATGCATATTC
Organism: Miniopterus schreibersii; assembly: GCF_964146895.1. Taxonomy (NCBI): domain Eukaryota; kingdom Metazoa; phylum Chordata; class Mammalia; order Chiroptera; family Miniopteridae; genus Miniopterus; species Miniopterus schreibersii. The sequence goes on along the minus strand of NC_138106.1, from coordinate 59,200,629 downwards.
TACTCCATGTCCATTGTGAGCATTTTGGTGTTTATCCTTCCAGTGTCTTTTCTAGGCATAGATACACTATACAGTCTGTTTTCCTCTAGATCAGAATCATGGCATTACTGTAAGTGCATTTAAGGAAAAATTTTTTTCATGTATTGATTTTACAATCTCATGCCTATGCCCTTTCTTGTTAGACTTTTCTTCCTTTTTTAGTATTTTATTCACAAATATGGTAAGAGTCAGGGTTTGATATGCTGGGGAGTTGTACATTTTAGAAATCTATACTTCTTTATGTTTTTCCTAAATATCTGTAAAGTCACTGCCATTTGAAAGGATGGGAGGCAGAGTTTTCAAGGAAAAGAGCTATTTTGCTAGAGAGGAAAAACTTCAGGGTGTTACATGGATCTATTTATGACAGCACTTGCCTAATGATGAACAGATACAGTTACACTTTTGATGATCATTCCTTAATTCTATTTCCTAGGACTTTACTGCAGATGCTGTGAGTTTCTGTGTTCACATGCTTAGGTGGTTAATGCTCCTTTTCGAAGTCGAGCTGTCAGGCTATCAGTTAAGAATATAGAGAGTGCTGACTTCGTGGATGTGTTTCAAAAGTTAGGTTTGGTTTTTGGGGTCATGTTCAAACAAAACTATATTTTATGAGAGTATGAAATACTTTACCATCCAAGTGTAGATAGAAGTTGTCTAATATCTATCACTCTATCAGCTCTGAGAGAGAGAGAGAGAGAGAGAGAGAGAGAGAGAGAGAGAGAGAGAGAGAAACTGTGCTTGCATGTGCATGTGTTAACTAAAAAAGAGTTCTTTTCCCTGGAAGGTATTCTTTTTCTCTTGTTGTAATGGGGGCCCTTAACCTATGATTACAAATCTTCCTTAGTGCTGCTCTCTACTAACTAAGCTTTAAGGACTACTAGTTATCAAAGATAAGAGGTTCCCCCATAATTTTACATTGTCAATATCTCTTGCTTCCATCTTGTATTAAAAGACCCACAAACAATAGCTGTTGAAGTTAATATTTTATTTTTTTGTTAATTCTCACTCAAGGATAATTTTTGATTGGTTTTTAGAGAGAGTGGAAGGGGGGACAGAGAGGAACATCGATGTGAGAAAGACACATCAATCGGTTGCCTCCAGCGCACGCCCCGGCCAGGGCTGAGGGTGGAACCTGCAACCCTGGTACCTGCCCTTGCCTGGGAATCGAACCTGCAACCTCCTGTGCTGTAACCATCGGGCAAAACCAGCAGGGCTGAAGTTAACATTTTTGAATAAATGATGTAATGCTGTGGTATCTTTTCCCAAATTGTTTAAAATGGACCATGGAGACACTAGGGTTATTTTTATTGTTTTTAAATAGGCTTATTTCATTATTGAAGCTATATATTATCATTAGACTTTTTTTGCTGTAATATAAAATGTGAAAGGTTGAGAATAGATTTTGGTTTTTAAATATGAAACTTAAACTCTGTTTAGGTTTAAGGTGCTCAGAATTTTTCTCATAGTTGCAGTATGTTTTCTGTGATAGTAGCCCCCACCTGGGGAGATGCTGAATGATTCTCTGAGACTGTCTGACATCACACAGAAGGAATCAAGAGGTCGGCCACGTGGTCAGATGGATGCTGTTACTAGGACAAGTTCTCATCATCTAGCAGGCAGAAATATCCCAGGCAGCAGCAGTGGCAGGGCATAAGCAGCCACTTCTAGGCTGACAACTGAAGGCTAATAATTCACATAATTGAATTTCAGGGAACATTTTTCCCATAGTTGGGAGTGTGTGCCTAACTGAAGCATCAGTGTCAGCTGTGAACAGTGAGAAAAATGCTCTTCTAAGATCAAAGGCATATAACTGAATTTGGAATTTGTTCAAAAATAGTAACTTTGCGATTACAAACATACTTTTAACTGCGCTATTTTGTTATCTGTCTTCAAAGGAGAACTGCTTGTTGATAGGCCACTTCCTGCCTTTCATCTTTTTTTCTGACTATGGACAAAGGCAAGAAGAAAGGCAGCACCATAGTAGTATCGATCTTTTTTTAAATTTCATTTTATTTTATTTTTTCCATCACCATTTATCCCCTCTGCCTTTCACCCCTCCTCCCCCGAAATCACCACACTGTTATTCATGTCCATGAGTTCTCTCTCTCTTTTTTTCCTTCTTGCTCAATCCCAACACCCCCAACACTGCCGCCAGAGCTGTCTGCCTGCTTTCTGTCTACGAGTCTGTCTATTTTGCTTGGTAGTTCAGTTCATTAAATTCCACATATGAGTGAAATCATATGGCGCTTGTCTTTCTCTGACTGGCTTATTTCACTTAGCATAATACTCTACAGGTCCATTCCTGCTTTCTCAAAGGGTTAAAGTTGTTTTAAAATATGGGCAAATGAGTTAGGTATTTTAGAAAGTAAATTTGGCTCTCATAGAAATGCAGTTCTAATTTTCGTATGGCTTTCAGATTATTTCTTGCCAGATCAGTAGCAGAGGTCAGTGGTAAGATCTGTAGGGAAACAAGGATGGAAAATAAGAATGTATAAGCCTTAGGAGCCAGGACCTTATGGAGATCAGCAGGAGACTGCCAGCACGGCGAAGCACGTTTGAAAAACTAGGAAACCCTTCTGACAGGAGATAGTATTTGACAGAGTAAAGCCACTGATTTGTCGCCTTGGCAAGATCCTTGTTCTTGGAATCAGCCTGAAGTTGCCTTGATCTGCATAACCAGAGGCTATTTAATCAGGTGCTTCCTGTAGGGAATGTTGAGGGTGGTAATTTGGGGCCACATTAGGCTAGTTGCAAAGTCACACTTGAATAACCTAAGCAAGGTGATTTTTTCTAAATGAAATTGAAGGAAGGAAAGGGAAGAAAACTCATCCAGGATTGAACTCATCAGAATTTGCTAAAAATTGCATGTGAAAGATACACTATTTGCTTTCTTTCTCAGCCTTCATTTTTCTCCGTCAGGTCTTGCCAGTGATGCATCTGTAAGAGGGCAATGCACGTTCTCCTGCCATAAGCAGTGGCCCGAGTTCCACTTCCTTGGTCTCTTACTCTGCTGTAAGGAACGCCTTAGAGGAATTCTCCCTGTGCCCTAGAGCATTTTGACTAATGCTGTGTTTGGGGCAAAAGTCCCAATAGCCACAGACTCTTTCAACTTTTCTGATTTTTGTCTTTATTGATTTTTATTTAAAACAATGCAGGTTTTTGCCCTCCTACATTTTGTGGCCACAAGGTTTTTTGTTGGTATGTACTTTTTCTTTGACATATTTTATTTTTTCAAATAGCAAGAAACCTGGAAACTTATAAATTGCCCTCAAAATAGATCATTCGTTGCCTGCTCTGTTCTGCAGTGACTTTTCTCATTAGGATAAAAGAATAAAATTGGCATTTAGAAACTTTTTCTATATTGATCCAGTTTGTTTCAGAACCATAAAGTGACAAAGAAACCAAGAGTTTGTTTTGTTATCTTACTGTAAATAAATTTGGCAAATTTTAATTTTAAAAATAGCAGTTTACCCATTTGTCTTAATACAACTTCAAAGCAATCTCAGGTTTGTAATTTAGTTTTTTTTAAAACACACCTAATATCAACAACAATAACCGTTTGCTTAGAAGGGACCTAAACTTTATACCAACTCAGAGGATAAGATTATTTAGTTTTATATCTATCTATCTATCTATCTATCTATCTATCTATCTATCTATCTATCTATCTATGTCTATCATCTATCTATCTTTATTGATTTCAGAGAGAGGAAAGGAGAGGGAGAGAGAGAGATAGAAACATCAATGATGAGAGAGTCATTGATCGAGCCCTCAACTGGGGCATGTGCCCTGACCGGGAATCGAACCCCGATCGCCTGGATCCTAGGTCGATGCTCAACCGCTGAGCCACGCCCGGCCAGGCAGATTATTTAGTTTTAAACTTAACATATTGTGGACTTAGTTTTTCAGATCTTCAAATTGATGGTGTTGGACTCTGATTTCTAAGGTCTCTTTCAATTTTAACATTGTACAGTTTTTTAGTGAACCAAAATTTATATCAGGCTCCAATATCTAGAAATAACCATGAGAAACCTTCTGGTTTGCCTCTCTCCATTTTAGCACTAGTAGAGATCAATTTTAATATAAGAAAAACTATTCATACTGTTTTTCCCATTTTTAAATGTATTCAGAAGAATTCCGTCTTTTTTGGTGTTAGGTATCTGGCCAGTAATTTCTGATTGCATTATGTTTTGGAAGCATCCTAAACAGGCCTTGGGAACAAGAGCTACAGAATAACAAAAGCTGACTCTAGTGATGGTGGCATAGATCCTGTTATATTTATGAATGAATTAGTTATATCTCCTGCACCTCCTCCCCCACCCCCAGCACACTTGCTTTACCCCACCCAGTGTATGAGATTTGCAGTAATAAAGGAGAAATTAGGATTTAGGGTTACATGTAGCTATTTAATTTTTGAAAATTGTTATAACATAGATTCCAGGATATTTGGGGAATATTAAATAAAGCAGGTCCTAGTTGTGAAATCATTAATCAACCAAAGAGTTGGGGGGGGGAAATCACCCAAGAAAATATTAATCTGTATTCTGTCTAATATTTACTTGTTATATAAAAACCATTAAATGAATTCAGTGATATTTAATAATATGGCCCTTATAAACTATCAGAGTAAGGCAATGACTTAATTGTAGTTCAGACTCATAATGCTAATTAAAGTGAAGTCAAACTATGCTAAGTCACTTTAGCAGTATAGGGTGCATGTCACTCGAACAAGAAAATCACAGGTTAAAGCTGACAAAGGTAATCATGTATTTTACCTCTGAGACCCTTGATTTCCAGAGGATTTAACAGGATCCTTTTAAAATTAATCAATTATTTTTAAAAAGTGTTGCAACAATTGTAGTTTACCATTTCCCCAGATGCTTCTAGAGCCACCTGCACATGGACAAGGAGTGGACAATGTAGCATGGCAGCTGGACCACTTGAGCCCAATTCTTGGTGTCCAATGTACTACTGTCCTACCTATGTTCCCCTCTGTGCCTCAGTTGCCTTTTCTGTAAAATGTGGATAACTATGATTCCTTCTTCACAGAGTTGTTTTGAGGATTAAATGAATCGATGATTATAGATGAAGTAGTGCCCTGGAATATGATTAAGTCCACTATTTTCTATGTTTTGTCATCCATGAAAATTCTATTTTCAGTTTAAAACTACAAGTCTTCCCTCATTTAAAATAAAATGTAGTTTCCTAAGTTGAAAGTAGATATTTGAAAAGGAATTGTTTATTGTTGCTTTTATTACATAATATTCTTTTTGACCTTGTAAATCCTCAATATTAGGTATTTCATACTCAAATGGATATATTATGACTGGACTTCTAATACTATAGAAAAGTTTTTAAAATTGTCTGGAAGATAGGTGTTGAAAGAGTAATGATAGCAGTTGCCTGGATTTGGCACAGTTAACAATTTAGCATGTTTCAGTTGTCAAGGATGGACCCCTTTTCCTACTGTTCATGTATTGGGGTGCTTGGAATTCCGCATTAATTTCCCATCATGAAGGAGCTCTTCAGTGTTCCAGCTGGTTCCCTTCTTGGCATATGAATCGTTTGAATGGATGTGAAAGGGGCCCAGGATTTAAAGGCCCAGATTTTGCCACAATTATTACTTGTCGGAGCTGCATATTGTGGTGTTCAAATTTTCTAGTGTCATAGGCAGAGTTTTGCTCCAGATGTAGCTCATATGATTCTTAATAAATGTAAAAGTAGGGCTAAGGTGGTTCAGCCCTAACCAACCTATTAGTATTCTGAATCTCCTAGTCTCTGAAAGCTTAACATCTCCATAATAAAGCACACACTGAATTATTTATAAAGTAAAAAATTACTAGGGGCCTACATGGCCTTGATTTGAAACTATTAGAAATCGACTTTTTCTTTTAAAGAAAAAATACGCTTTCCCATACACACTCTAAAAAGACGTTGGGAATTCTTATTTAAATGTTGGGAAAGTTATGTTTTCTTTCTATAGCATTCTAAGAAACTACATGGAAAGTGTTTAAATAAATGCTAGTCATTAAAAAAATGTAGTGAAGATATACAAAAATTCAAAATTGTACCCAATCTTCAAAGTTTAGAATCCAGTGTTATTTAATATTGGGGGAAGGTTTGCATAAATTGTGGGGAAAATACGTAAGACAGCTGTTGAAGTTTTTTAAACACCCACTGTTCTTACCATACAGGTGTAAAGGCTGTGTGAGGGGCTGTGAAGCTGAGTTTTATCTTTATCTTCCTGGTAGGAAGTGAGAGTGGAATGGAGGCTGATGAATAAGGAGTGTGTGTGGGGGGGAGGGGGGGGCTCTGTGGGACAGCCTGGTCCCAGCTGGAGATATTGAGGTAAAATCGTAGCCAAGAATGAAAATAGTAGGCTTTCAAGCTCATCTGGACCAGCCTTCTGATGCTTGAAGACCTTCCACAGTTTTTCTGCTTCGTCAGTTGCTAATTTTGTCCTTGAACAGTCCTGGCTTTAGAACTTTCTCTTTTCTAACAGAGAGACCAGGACTAGATGCTGGGCACCCTTACTCCCAATCTGGTACTATTACTGGTTCCATAGTTCCCTGCTTCTCTCTATGCAGAAACTCTACAAGCGAGAGGAAAATGAGTGTGAGAGGCATGAAAATGTTACTAGTCTTTACACCTGTCTCACCTGGAATGTTATTAGTCTTTACACCTGGAATTCCAACAAAAATTCAGTCTTCACTTTGAAGACTAATTAATGGACTAGCATTAAGACAGATGACAAATATAAAAGATGAGTTATATTAATAAAGGGCCCTAATAAAGTGAATTCCAACAGAATTCCAGTTCTGTTCTCCCTTAAGCATAACTTTTCCAAGCCTTAGATTTCAGGAACATCCAGCCACCTAACTTTTTTCCAGCTACTTTGTCCTGTGGAAAGTTACAGACCCTGCCCAAGTCTTAAGTAACAGCACAGTAAGGATCTGGATACTTCTTTTCAGGATCTTTTCAAAGGACAGTTTTTGCTTATGCCCAAGTAAGAGAAGTCAGGTTAGAGATGGCAAAGTTTGCAGTTATGACAAAGTTGGCAGTGAGGGAGATTCCTGGAATCTGGAGTTCATCCCTACCTGTGTCCTCAGTGACATTAGTTAAAGGGTTAACGGGACAAATTGGGGCCATTAAAGTGAATAAAGAGAACTATCTGAATTCTCCAGTGGATTTGGTAATTGCCAAGTATCCAGGTGCCAAGAACGTCTTATTATTATATACCATCTACTCCCTAATGGTTTGGACTACATTTGTTGCGCTCTATTACATGCTGTCTAGTTCCCAAATTGTTTTACTGTTACATAGATCTTATTTCACGAACAGGCCCTTTATTAGTATAACTCATCTTTTATATTTGTCATCTGTCTTAATGCTAGTCCATTAATTAGTCTTCAAAGTTTGATTTGGGATCAGGGGCCTCTGCAGAGGAACTATATAAGAGCTGTAGGAGGAATTTGCCTACCTCTCACATACAGATTTGGTAGTCATCAAATCCAGACAGCTGAGAGAGATCAGCAAGACTCAATGAGCCTTAGCTTCCAGTTTCAGAAATGCCATAAATGGGATATAAATAATGTGTCTGACATTTGCTGTTAGATTGTGATTTTTAATATGCATTAGACAATGACAGGTTTTATTTTCCCCCAAAAATGAGGCTGATCAAGCATACTTTATTCACACAAGTGTTTTTTTTTCCAAATTCTCACCCAAACCTACTTTTATTCTCAAACAGTGTGTTATTACATATTTTAAAATCCAGTACATACTTGCACATATGGGAGGACCTTTTTTGTATTAAATATGTTCTGAATTTTTGGTTGTACTTAAAAAGATATTTGTGACAAATAGGAAGTTGTGTGCTGCTCTGGGGTTATATGGCAGATTTGTAAGTGCTGTTCTCTTATATGTTGTGTTGTATGTGGGAGTGACGCGCTTTCATGATACCTGTGAAATTTTAACCTGCTGTTGTGTTCAATGCAGTATGCTGAGTTCAGTTGAGAAATCACGTTTGTTCCACCCTGCCTCTCGGAATAATTAGATGGAGTTGCATGTGCTTTTCATAAAGAAAGCATATTTGTTTTGAAAGACACAGCACTCTTGGGCTGTCAGTCAAAAGGACTTCTGAGAGCACTTCAGGAGCTGCAGCATCAACATTTACAAAGTGCAAAATGTAGAAAAGTATATTGAGTCAAAGATACATATATACTTTCTTGTTCCCAGCTGCCTCCCTCCCCCAATGTGTTTAGCATGGCTAAATGCACAGGAAAGACTATTTTGAAATATGAATGGAAATATAGAACCCCTCTGGCTAAAGTAAATGCTGAGAGACTAATTAAATGCTAAAAAGGCCTGGAGACTAATTAAGTGCTAAAAAGGGTTGTAAAGTGGAATTACTTTCCTTTCCAAAATAAATGTATTTTGGACTAAAAGTCAGTGATAGTTAGATGGAAGAAAGTAACCGTGTTTTGAGATTAATGTCCAGAGCCTTTAGGCTGTGTCCCTGGTTTGCCCCTTAATGGCACTGGAAAGATTAAGTAAATATCTCTGAGGCTTCTCTCCACCTGTAAAATGGGTATAATTATATCCACTTCAAGGATTGTGTAATATTAAGTAAATCAATGTATGCAGTAAAGGCTTTGAAAGTTATAAAATGGTACATAATTGGGAAGTAGCAATTAAGGTAGTCCAGGAGGTTTTAATAGCAGTACTGAGTTTTTCTTATTAGAAAATATGTTTAGAACTTATTAACAAAATGTACTCAAATTCCATATTATAAAGTGCTTTATTATAAAAATTAAAACACTTTCTTAGACTGTCATCAAAATAGCTTCCATTTTGAAAAAGAAAGTGAAAGAATAAAAATAAAAATGGTGTGGGCATGTAAGTAGCACTGCTGTAGCCCCTGCAGTGGATTATGTATTTTGCCCACTGACTCTTGTGGCCGTGACAAATGACTATGTGTGTGAGACTACTCCCTTCCCCATGCTTCCTTTACGAAATACTACTGTGTAGGTATGGAAAGACAGGCTGTAGATGTTCATTGCAAAATACTGCAGAGATTCCAGATAGAAAGGAACTGAATAATGAAAAATGGTCTTAGTAGAGTTAAGAATCTTACTTAGGGGAAAAATGATACCGAATTTGAAAATTCCTGGGTTGAATTCAGTATACTGTACTTGGATGATTGCTTCTCCCTATAATCAGTGAATGCCATGTCTTAATGATACAGAAGAGCTTCTTAAGTGATTTTCCAGGTTTATATGGTTTATAATTCTTTATAGAGGGGCTTTTGTTTTCTTTATATTATAAAGCATTACCTTAACCTTTGTATTTAAATAGGATGCTAGAAGATAAAATTTCGTCCAGTAGAGGGAGTAGATTTATGTAAGTTAGGCTGTAAGAAAAATACTCCCAGATGCCTTGGTACACATGTGTCTTGTGGACAGCGCTCTTTCTCATATTGTGCATGGAGAGGAAGGAAGATTGAATTAGGGTCATGCAAAAATATATAGCCATTTATATTCTCCTTTGGTAGTTATTAAAAAGGAAAAAAGGGCAAACAAATAATATACAAATAGGACCTTGTTTTTTGGTTAGTTCTATGAAGTGGAGAACTTTTTTTAAACAAATGCTATAAATTTAATACATTTAGTAAATAAAAACAAGCTTTCAGTACTTGGCACTATAGATAAAGCACATTCAGCCCAAATACCTGAAAGGAAAATACAAGGAAGGGTTAAGGATCTGTTCTGACTCTGGATCCACAAATAAGGACCCTTGGTATTGTGTATGTTAAATCAGAAAATGGGAATATATTTAAGGAAAAAATGTCATCAAGTGTGAAGCAAGTATGAAACAGATGACTTTTTGCTTAACTCTAGTTAAATAGAAAATATAAATGTATTATAGCTTGCTATGCATTCTAATTAATTTCCCTGGCAAATGTGCAGTCTGATATAAAATCATTAAATTCATGCATTTTCAAGCGTTATTTTTTAAAGGACATATTATATTCAAGGCAGTATTCTAAGCATTTGGGACTATAAAGATAGTCACCACCCTACCTCCGTCTACTATGTGATCTGGAAGCGACGAGGTAACTCATTTCTAGTGTACCACAGTGTAAAGCAGTGGGCATTAAAGAAGCTGGGTACGTTACTTCAATAAATACTATAACTTCTAAAATAAATATTGATTCTTTGGGGCAAAATAAAGATTTTTGTTTTGCAACCATTAAGACTGAGAGATTTTGCTTTAAGTCAACAAAATTTAACTGTAACTTAAACTATTTGCCGTTTTTTTAGGTTAAAGAATTGTAGCTTAGGAGAGATTCCAACAGGAGATATCACAGATTGTTGAGTCTTAACTGAACCAGTCTTTCTAGTTTTTTGTTTTCTTAAATTATAGAGATCAGGATGATTGAAGACATCCGACCTTTTTTAATTTTAGACTTAAGCCTGAATCATATAAAGGAGAAAATGATTCTTTTAAATGTGGGCATTTTAAATGAAGTTTAATAGACTAACTTTTTAAAATGTGTGTGATAACTCGTAAAATTTAAAGGGCTTTGTGTAAACTGGTACGCAGAATATTAAACAATCAGTGTTCAGTGTTGGTTATAGGAGAAAAGGGAATGGATAATTCTCTTGTGAGGTCAAAATTATTTGTTAGGAGTCATTTTGACATCTGCTGCATAGAAGCTATTTCTAAACAAGTATAATTGCCAGGTGTTCTGGTTTGGTAGTTTGAGTAAGCTATTCGAGTGAGTGCTAGGAACTTCTGAGCTGGAGGGTTACAGGAACAGGGGAGAATGGAAGATCAGGGCACAGCGGGGATGGAATAGAAAAGAAGCAGTGGCAAATGAAGGAATAAAGGTAATAGGAATAGATTTCAGGGAACAGACCTGGAGCTCATTCATTGAACAAGTATTTGCCCACAGTGTGCCTGGCTCTGTGTCAGGCCCTAGAGATACCATGATGAATAGTCCACAGCCTTTGTTCACTGTCACAGTCAAGTGGAATAGAAAGGAGGAAACAGGACATTCCATTGTGGGCTACTGATTATAGGGTGCTGTGGGGACACATAGGAAGCTCTCTCTCACACTAGAAAGGGCCAACAGAGGCTTGAGCTTGAGATGAGATCTAACCTTAACCTTGAAGTAGGGATGAGAGTTCCACTGTAAGGAGCTGGTAGTGCAGATGGTATGAGGCAAGTTCCAGGGGCTGGCATGTGGCTCAGTGTGGGTAGAGCTTAAAGAGAAAGAACAGAGCAAAGAAACCAGAGCCGTAAAAGTAAACAGGGACCAAGTCAGGAAGAGTCTTGTGTGTTACTTGAAGAAGTTTGGACTTTTTCCTGAGTATATCGTGGGACTATTAAGAGAGTCATGCAGGGGAAGGGCATGAGCAGGTAGGTATTGGTAGTGTGGAGAATTGAAGTCAGCTAGCTGTAGGGAAGAAGACCAGACAGCTAACCCATTGTGGTGGGGATGGAGAGGAGTGGAACGTATGTAAGAGGTAGAAGGAACAAGGGACAGCACTTGGTGAGTGAGTAGATACCAGGGCAAGAAACCAGTTGCAATGATTTGAATGTATAGTGAAAAAGTAGAAGAGATATGTGTATGCTTTCCAGATGTTTATGTGAAAGGACTGTTACCAGTCCCAAGTCTGTGTGCCCAACACTTGGAAATGTCAGTTTGGAGTAAAGAAAGGTTTATTGATAGAGAAGTCCCCAACTGAGAAGATGGGAGACCTAATCTTCAAATTCATCTTAAGAACGGTCAAAGTTGAAACTTCTTTTTGTCAAGGGAAGGGAAAATGGAAGGGTCGAGAGGTTATTGACAACCACAGACAGCTGGGTGCCAAGGAAGATTGTGCTAGTTGATGTGAGTCCTGTCACAAGATTCCTGCAAATCTTTGATAAACAATACATACTTCCCTTATCTCCTCAGGGGAGGTACTTTCTGGTAAGGGACTGTTTTTGTAAAAACTCTAGAGGCAAACATAATTCCTTTAATGATTGGCATGTCTATATGCAAGACTAGGCAGAGCAATTAGCCTGAAGGCCATGGGAACAAAGCAGGCCTGAACAAGAGTCTGAGGGGCTGAGCATTTCTCTCTGTTCCAGGAAGGAATATCCATTTCCTGGCATGCTCCCCAGGAATATGATGGAGGCAGAGGCCAGACTCAGACAAGTTGTTTTCCCTGAGAGACTAGAAATCAAAGATGTAAGCATGACTCATAGTGAGGTAAGAAACCAGAGCCTGTGGCGTGATTGGAATGAGTTGTGAGTTCTTTCTAGGAAATTAATCCTGGGGTTTAGAACCAAGAAGGTTTGGAACCAAGTGAGTAAACTAGGTGCAAGGTGGAGCCTGTGAACCATGAACCATGTTAGTATCAAGCAGGTCAGCCTTTGGCTGTTAGCTGTGGGACTTGAAGTTAGGCAGTCTCCTGGCTTGAGGGCTAGGACCAGTTTGTACAAAGCAAAACAAAAAAAGAGGATTACCTTAAGGAGGAGGGGGATTCAAAGAGGGCTTTAGATTTGAGATCTTGTGTAGACGGAAGAAGATATTAACTAGAAGGAACTGTTTGGGAATGAAAGAAGTTAACCTTGAATCTTTGCCTTTGAGAGGAGATGGAAGAAAAAACTTGTTTTGAAATTAGTAAGCAAGGTGAGGCTTTTGGAGAGTACACATACGAAGACTCCAATTAATCAGGAGGCAGAGGCACTTTCTTAGAATAACTGGGATTTGGTGGGAAGGACAGTGTGGAGAAGTCATTGGAGACAGAAGACCTAGGTTGAATCCTGGCACCTCTACATGTTGGCAGAGTGGCCTTGGATATGTTGCTAAAGCTTTGTCATTCTCGTTGGTTCATTTAAAAATGTGACCATTATAGTACTTTTCTCCAAGAGTTGTATCAAGGATTAAAGAAATTAATTCATATAATGTATTTAGCATGTAGCAGACTTTCAATAAAGTTTGTTATTATTAGGAGGCAAAATTTTATAATGGTCAAAACCAGACTCTGAAGTCAGACCTTCTGAGTTCAAACACTGGCTCCACCAAGTATGTCCTAGCAGTGTGACCTTGGACAGTATGTAATTTACCAACAGTGCATAGTCGTCAGGTGACCGGTGAGTACGTATTCAACTGCATTGACAGTAAATAAGGAGACTCCATGTGCTTGTCTTCCTTCTTGTACTTCAACTTCTTTCCAGTGTGATAATTATGTTCTGACTATGTGACAAATGCATATAATAAAAACCTCTGTTAATTTATAAAATAAAAGAGGCAAACTGTATGTTATCTGTGTCTCAGTGTTCTCACCTGTAAAAGGAGATAATAATAGGACTACATCTTAGGCTTGTTGTGAGTTGAGAAAATTAATAAATATAAAGCTCTTAGCTTCTGGAGCATAGGAAGCAATCTATATTATATGTTATATATGTTTATCTGTATTACATATAGAAGCATTTTATATAAATCAAAAATTCATAATTATAATTACTTTAATAAAAATTATTACCCTCATTCACCATCATCAGTAGGGGTTGAGGAGACACTGGCTATTTATCATGGGCACTGTGGGACTGGGTGAGACAATAAGACAAGTAAAAAGGATGCCTGACTAGCACTGAAGCCAGCTGGAGCTTGGAAACTTTTTGTAGGGGTCAGACCACAGGAGTAGCCGGCAGGCTGGGATAGATTTAGAGAAAAAAAAGGGTTGGATGACTTGGAGTTGGGGTTTATTAGCAGACCAATTATGAAAGGAAAAGAGCCAGGGAGCTGAAGGTGGTACTGTGATACTCTATTTTGAGAGAATAAAGACAATCATTGACAAATAACCAGAAAAGGGGAAAAAGCTACTGGAACATGTTTTTAGAACATGTTGTGTGGAAGTGACTTTGATTTCATTATATTATTATATTGCCTTTGTCGTTTTGCCTGTTTCTGTTCTCTCCCCCTACCCCTCCTGAACAGCCCTTCCTAGGTTCTTATTTTTCCTTCTCTGCATATTTTCTTTTCAAGCCTCATATCTGGTCTCCTTCTAGCCAAACAACATAAAGTATAATAGGAGAGCAAAGAAATATTGTTTCTATATTCACTTTCTCACATATTCTTCGAGCACCTAGCACAGTGATGTTTGCTCTGACTGATCCAGAAAAAAGCATCTGGCATGTTCATTACCCTCAAGGGTCTCTGTGGAAGGAGTCCACATGAAATTATTATTCACATATTGTACATAAAAATGATAATTGTTGTACAGTTCAGTGTCAAAAAATATGGCACAGCTATTAAATAGGGTGGTCAGAAAAGGTGCTCAGGAAGGAAAGACACATGAGCTGGGGCAAATAAAGACAGCTTTTTAGAAATGGGAGTTCAGAGAGGCTTGCATAGAAAATGAGATGGGGTTTGGGGTATAGTGCGTGCAGGTCTGGGGGAGCAGAGGAGGGACAGTGCTGCAGCACAGGGCAGGTGTGGCCAACAGGAAGGAAACCAGCCAGGCAGGAGAGCAGAGGTGGGCGATGAGTTGAATGGGAGGTAAGGCTGGACACTTAACACCCCAGTGCATAGCTTACAGGGTCCTCAATAAGTATGTGTTCCGCTGCATTGAGAGTAAATGAGAAAGAGACTTCTATGAGCTTGTATTCTTGTGCTTCAGATTCTTGTCATTGTGATAATTACATCCTCACCATGTAATAAGTGCATAAAAACCCTTGTTAATTTAGAAACCAAAAGAGGCAAAACATGTAACATGAGGCCTGCTGAAGAGTAGGAATGTGGTGACTTTCTGGTGAAGAATGTAAACACCACCATAAAATTGTAGGAAGACGGAAAGTTGGCCTTTTGCACGGTGTTTGGGGGTCGGGGGTGTTGGTCTGGTGGGAAAGATGTCCAGCCTCTTACTGAATTCTCTGTGTAAATAGCTTTTCCTCCCTAAGCTACCCCTTTTGGTACCTTATCTCTTTCAAGGTGACTGTTGTCTCTCTCTGTAGCCTAAGACAGCATGCATTTTTGAGAGCCATGTTAAGCTCCCCCAAGACTAAGCATCAGGGAGTGTAAGTATTAGAGATCATTAAATATATATTCTTTCATGAGGTAAGGCCAACAGGAACTGGAACTGCCAGTACAGCTAGGCCCTTCTTTGAATAGCGGGAACCTTAATAGTATTCATGCGGAGCATATAGATAACATCTTGACAGAGTTAAAGTTGCAACTTGAAGAGCCACTGCTTTTCAATAAGGAGCCCATTTAAAGACACTCCGTGCATGAATAGAGTGGCTGAATTGCTTTTAAAATGAGAGTATTACTTTATTGAATGAGATATTTTTCATTTAATCTTTCTACAATTTAGAATTTTCATTAGAATTACAATAAATGATTAGCGCTTGTAGGGCTTTTATCTTCAGAGAGTTTTAGTGTTAATCTAATTGTCACTTGAAGTTATCAGAGATGTACTCTTGCTTTTCTCCCCGTGAGCCCTGAAAGTGTTCACTTTTCCAGCCCCTCGGTGCTCTCTGGAGGTATTTCCATGGCCCGTAAGCTGTCTGTTGGTGGAAGGCTTTCTGTTAGAGCTCCTTGTCCTAGGTAAGCATTTGGGCAATTGAGTTAGCCTTCCCGGTTCTGTTTCAGCTCCTTCCCTGCTGCTGTGTGACCCTAGGCAAGTTATTTACCCTCAGCTTCTTCATCTGGGATTCACAGTAGTACATGCCTCAGAGTGCTCATGTGAGAGTAAATGAGATGATGAATATTGAGTACTTAGCAAATAGTTTTTGATAAATATTACCTGTGTATTAGTAGTGTTTTAAAATTATTACTAGGAACACCTCATTCTGGGAAGTTGTTATATGTGGTAAAATGTTAGGTGAGGAATTAAAAGCCAGTAAATACCTTTTTCAGGGACTGCTATGTACCTGACCCAGTGCTAAGCACTGGGACAGAAAGGGGAAAAGCCATGGTACCTCCCCTCTGGAGTGTCTAGTCTATTGGGGCAGGGTGGGGGAAGGATAGATAAAACGAACTAAAACACTGTGATGGTGCTTGACCTAACCAGGGCAAGTACAATAAAAGTTCAAGAGATTTTGACTTGAGGTTTTCACAGAAAGCTTTAGAGAGGAAGGGATATCAGGCCTGAGCCTTGGAGGATGAGAATAACTTTGACAGAGAAAGGGAGAATTTTAGGGTGAGCAAGTCTTCAGAGTTGGGGTGTTTCCCAGCGCCTTTGTCAGCAGGACACCCTAAAAGATTGAAAGCAGATAGTGTCTTGAAAGCAGCAGGATTCTTTTGGAAGATTTTAAGTAGGTCGGTCTAATTTACGTGGAAGCTCTAGAGCTACTACTTTGTCACCGTTTCTTTGGGCTGTTTTTTCCTCTCCTCTGTAGGCCCGAGAAGCTTTGCATTCTTAGTTGGACCCAGAAAGGGGCCTTACTTGTGGTTAGAATGTGTGGTTTTCTAACTGAGATTTCATGGACCTCCCCTACCTTCCCCTCTCATTGCATCTGAATTGTCACTCATATGATTTGAATGGAATTTTACTGGCCATTTAGGAAACAGTTTGAACTCTAAAATACCCCTGTGACACAGTTAAATTCACACAGTGTTTTAAAGACTAAAGTGAACTGATTGCCTAAGTTGTAAGACAAGATGATAGAAAGACGGAAAGATCTTACAAAACATATGACTGTGCCAAAGCACAGTTTCTGACTGAATATCACTCAAAGAAAAGGAAACTTTCCATCTTTTTTGGTTTCTGAGGCTAGAGGTTATGTCATCTGGTGCATGTGGGCCACTATTAAATGGGAGATGTCTGTGCTCTCCGAACAGCATCTTAGGCTGAGCTTCAGCGATCAGATGCTGCCAGTTAAACCCATACTCCCACTACAAAGCTGTGGGTAAAGGGAAGATTTACTAAAATTGAGTGTCTGTCCTGGGTATTATATAAAACGTAGAGCTGCTATTCAGTTTTAACATATGAGGAAGGACCAGCAAGATTAATAACTTTACAACAAGTAGTTAGTGGCAGAGGCAGGATTCTAAATGAGGCCTGTCAGACTCCAGTATCCATTTTTTTCTTTTGTTAAATGAGGTGTTTTCCTTTTACTACTTCTATGATATTTCGTCTTTAAATTTCTCATGAAGATTGAACTCAGTAAAGGTCTTCATGAATGGGCTTGCTGTATTTGAAGAATGCAGTTAAATGAAGTTTTTTCTAATTTATCACTAAGTTGATTTTCATTTAATTCAGTACAGTATCTAATTGCTTATCCTGGCATAGAAAGGGGCACACATGGGTTAGTTTGTTTTTATAAGATAAATGAATGTTCAGTATTTTGGATAGGTACCTTCAAGCCTCCATCATTTGACAATTTTAGCGGCATAATTATGGAGTTTTTCAAATAGAGTCCACTGATAGTTAAATAACCTGACTTCAGTTATTCTAGAATTGCAGTACAGAATGGAAGAATGACCCCTTTTGAATAGTCTCCCAATTGCTTCATTTATTTCATATAGATTGTTTGCTTAATATGCTCTTGTTCAAGAGCAAGAAGCCAAACTTTACAATGTGTGGGGATTTTAGTGGCAAATAATTTCAAGGGTAGTTCTCTATTGCTATAAGAAATTAACAGTTTTTCCTCTTCCTCATTGTTGAAATAAGATGAGTGATAACGTTAAATCTCAATATTCTGGCTTTTTGCCCTTGTCTTTCCCACTTTTTCTTTGCTTTTCTGTGCATTCTCTCTTGCTTTCTTTCTTCTCTTTTGCTCCCTCATTACATCTGAATGGTAACCAGGAACATCATTTCCCCCAGTCTTTAGCCTTCTTTTAACACTTTGAAAATAGATCCACAGGGAATTAAAAGGTAATTAAGTAACTATAAATTATTAAAGTTTCCTGTTAGTAGTTTGGGGTATTTCATTATCATTAGATCAGTTACACTTTTCTTGACTCTTTTGTCTGTCTGAGGTATACTCTCTCCAATTTACTTATGCATTTATTCATCTTTCATTCAGCCTAAAAATACTTATTTCATGTGTACTGTGTTCTAGGCACTGTGCTAAGGGTTGTCAACCTTATTTCTATCAAAGCCCAGGTGGTTCTCACACACTGCACGCCACCTTGGCCTGCATATTAGTTATACTCAATTTTCAGCCTCCCCCTACTTTTTCCCCATTCAGGGAATAATATCTGACTGAATTCAGGGGGATGAGAGAGATGGGAGTTAATTTTGAAACCATTCTAGTGTATAAAAATAGTGAACTATTGCCAAAATTCAGCATGGAGGTTTATATAGTTGGTTATAACAACCCTCAGGACTAACTGATCTTGATGTTCTGGTGAGCCAGGATACTTCTGAACATATAAAGGTAGATAAAGTCTTGGATCACCAAGGAAAAGGCCTAGTGACGGAGGTAGGATGTATTCAAATAATTTTTATTTAAGGTAAAATATGGTAAGTGCCATTAGCAGTACAGACTCTTTCTAATGCATTTCTAGGGAAGGAGAGATTAATTTGGGGAGTATCAGAAGAGATATATAGTATCTGGAGTGGCATGTTAGCTGCATGGTAAGAAATGAAACATTCGGGGGGCAGGGGTTTAATGTGATTATTTTGAACCCAAAAGCCACTTATACCATCTATTAATTTGATATTCTGTTTGAATATGAAATTATACATATATACACAAAGGCACGTGTACTTAAACACATTCACACACAAATTAATAGCATACTTTTTCTGTAGACATTGTCAATCACTTTGACCTCACTAGTTGATAGCAACTTATAATTTCCCATTGATTTCTGTAACTCTTTAAAAAATGTGTGATCTGGCCCTGGCCGGGTAGCTCAGTTAGTTAGAATGCCATCCCTGTATGCCAAGGTGCAGGTTCTATCCCCAGTTAGGGCACATACAAGAATCAACCAGTGAATGCATAAATAAGAGGAACAACAAATGTTTCTCTCTCCCCTTCTCTCTCTTAAATCAATAAGTTAAAAAAAATAAATATACTTAAAATGTTGTCTCATAAAATATTGGGCCTTCAGTGTGAGTTTAATTACCACTCAAGCAGCTCATTCTGAAGTGATTAATAAGTCACAAAAATAACCATTTCCTCTTCTCTCTATATAGCATTGGTATTTTTGGAAATTGGGTTGCCTGTGCCAAGTTTTATTTGTAGATAGAATGGGAATTGTTAAATGGTCTGTCATCAGTTCACAAGAAATCTTTGTTCCTTTATTAAGAGCAAACCAGATAACTAATTCTATTTAGAGTTTTCAATAACTTCTTGTACTCTTGAGGCAGCCGCACAAATCATGTAATTGCTTCAGATATTCAGCAGAAGTTTCTTGCTAAGAAAACCACAGGAACATGTTTTCTTTTCTCTTCCTTCCCTCCATTTTTTTTTTTTTTTTTGACTAGACATGGCTTTTAATAAATGAGGATTTTTATCAAAAGGAATATTTGAAAAATATTTTAATAAATGAAGATTTTTTTATTTCAACACAAGAAATCATTTGAATGTTCACCAATAGTGGAATAATTGAATAAATGGTGATACATTCTTATTTTGGAATATTATGTGGTTATTACCAAATAAGAATGATGAAGGTATAGTGACTCAGAGAGACAAGCATGATATAGGTAGTTTAAAAATATTAATGGCTATGTTTACTTGTTATATTTGTATATAAAAAAGGTACAGAATGATATAACCCTTAAGGATATTAAAGTCAGATAGGATAGGCAAGACAGGTAAGGAGGGGTGTTAGTAATACAGAAGAGATTTCAAAAATAGACTCATACATGTATGGTAATTTAGAACAGAATAAAAATGGCATTTCAAAGGAATGGGAAAAACCAATACCCTTTATTAAATAAAGTAATAAAGGGTATTGGAACAGTTGTCTGACTAGGTACTTGGGAAAAAATGAAGATGCTGTTTCCCTTCCTCATTCCTTTTATCAGAATGAATTCCAGATCAAATATTTAATTTTTTTAAAATAATGAAGTCATGCAAGTTCTAGAAGGAAACATTAATGATTTTTTAAATTTGAACTGAAGACGACCTAAGCATGACCCCCATTCCAGAAATAATTAAGGAAGGATAAATTTGCCTATGCTGTATTCTTTTGAAGGCTTGAGAACTGGGTGAATCTTGAAACTATATGTGGACCCCATTTTCAGCAACATGGCATTATAAGTTTTTTGATACTGCTTTTCAAGCATTTGGACCAAGACAAACTTATACTGACCCAAAAGGCTACTACCCTGTGTTTTCAGCAACTGTGTTTGTGTTTGTGATTGTCAGCACGAACCATTTAAATTGACTGCACTTAACTTCATTATTTGAATGTTTGCATGAGGTTGTTTAAACCATAATATGTATGTTGTCACTTCAAATATAACAAATCAAACAGATTGTGATAAAGTATGTAAGAAACTGGACGTGTAGTTTACCTCTGGGCTGTGGGGATAAACCTCATTTTATGCTATTTTCACCTTTATAATATGAATATGTGTTGTTTTATTATTAAGAAAAACTATTTTTTAGTCATTGAAAAGTAATTTAGAATTTTGGGCTTCTAAAAGATTTTGTCACATTCATAGCTTGTCTCTTGCATAGCTGTTTTAGCAAATCACCCATTAGGGGGGAAAAAAACAAGGGAGTAGAAGTTTGTCACTGGGTTGCAGCACGTATGTATTGGAGAGACAGACACAAAGGAATTTGTGATTTGTGTGTCACAGATGGGTGTTGAGGCTTCTCACCCCGCTGAGTGAACTACAGTGTTTGTGCACTGCGACCTTGGAGGCTGCAAGTATGTGTCACTTAAGAAAGTTGCATTTTCAATTCAAAACATTTGATTCTTACAAAGCATTTATTTAATAATACTTCCAATCTCAGATTTATTATAGTGTAGAATGCAAAATTTATGTAAAGTATTATAATACGAGCCATCATTATTATTATGGAGGGCCTTCTATGAGCACCTCTGTTCCTCCGGGAGCCATCTTTCACATTTCTCTGATGGGAAACTCTGAGAAACATTGCCCTGAGTAGATATGAATGGGTGCCTGTAGTTTGTAATCATCCTAACACACTATTTGGATTTTGAGTTCCAAAGTTACTGAATGGAAGGAAGTAGATTTCATAAAGGGCACATTTTTTTAGGTCAATTTTGCCCATTAAAATGAATGTTTGATTATGTACTTAGAATTCTTACTGAATTCAGTAAATGCATGAGCTGGTAGGTACTTTGGTCATTAAAACTATAATCTAACAAAGAAAACAAAAAGTAAGTAAATAAGTAAGTAAATAAATAGAGAGAGAGAGAGAGAGAGACAGAGCGCGCGCAAGCGAGCTATAATCCAGTTAAAGCTAAGGAAGCTAAATAAGCTCATTGTAATCAAATTTACTTTAACTTCTGTTTCTCTCCCTTTGTTCCTTTTCACAGGTCACAGTAATGAAAGGCAGTAACAGAAATAAAGATCACTCAGCAGAAGGAGAAGGGGCTGGGAAACGACCAAAGCGGAAGTGTCTTCAGTGGCATCCACTGCTGGCCAAGAAGCTTCTTGACTTTTCAGAAGAGGAGGAAGAGGAAGACGAGGAGGAGGATATTGATAAGGCAATTCCTCTGTTTATTATAGAAGTTTTACGTTTATTTGAGCATTTGTTCTAGAAACTTCAGCGAACACCCACGGGGTGAAAGATACGTTTCTAAAAGTCTGTGTAATGGGAATCCTGTTTAAGTGCTTAATCTACATATTTCTTCCAAATATTGATGATTCTTAAAGTGTCTATACTTCCTGATAGTTTAGACTGAAACAGATCCTTTTTAAATAGTGTTTCCACCAGCTGACTAATGATTTGAAGGTAATACTCACTTGCAGTAGAGATGGGGTTATTCAGAAAGTTTGATGTGCTTACCTGGCACCCAGCCCGTTGCCCCTCTGGCCTCTTTCTTTGCTTCCAGCCTGTCCCTGCCACCATAGGCAGCCTCAGAGCTGCTTGGGCCCTTATCTCTGTGGCTTCTCTGTGGCTGCTCTCTCCCCACCAAGCCTCTCGCAGTCAGTCCTCCAAGCCCCCTTCCCCAGACTCACACTTGAGCAACCAGCTCTTGTTTAGAAAGTCCACAACCCTGCAGGTGCCTTTAGAAAGCCACCTATTCTCCCAGGTCTTGGCATAACTGCTCATCATTAAGGACCATCTCCCCAATAGATGGGACCTCATCCTTTCAGCTGTCCTTCCCACCCAACTCATTCCAGATCAGAGGATTTCCTCCATAGCACTTCTTACTATTTGTCTTGGGTTCAACTGTGCCTTTGTTTACGTGTTTTTCTAGACTGGAATATAAGCTCAATAAGAACTTGCCCTTGTTGTGCTCTTCTCCTTCCTTAGAACCTAGAACGGTGTCTGGCATATAGTAGGGATCGAATAGATACATGCTCAGTGGAAGAATAAATGAGTACAGATTTTGTGTCACTACAAATGGTATAAGCACATTTTTGATATTCTTCAGGCCTTTGACGTCTAGTCATTCTTTTGCTCTTGGCTTGTGTCACCTCCCTCTTCCACGGTCTCAGCTGGAGATGTAAATATTTTTCCTGTTTCTCAGACATCTTCTCTGGTTACCCTTTACAGTCCCTCTCACTCTCGACCGTTTTTCCTTTTCCATAGAGAATAGGGACCACCAGAAACAACTGCTCCGGTTTCCTCTCGCCTCCTCGCCTGTGCACACTCCTCACTCCTTATCCGTCTTTTCCTGCTCCTTTCCTTGTTCAGAGAAATAGGTACGACCCCTTCTTTTCAAGGAAATTGCCAAGTTTATACTTAATTTATCTTTCTGACACATTTGCACCTGTTGATCACTTGGTCCTTGAAGCTGTCTCCTGTTTCCATGACATCACTCACTCCTCTATATCTGTTCCTACCTTCTCAAATGTATTTTCCTAGTTTCTTAAAATTCACAGCCCTTCATTATTCTACCCTCAAATGTTGATTTCTTTTGGATCTCTTATTTTAATTTCTGTCTTCATCGTGGTCCTTTCTCCTAAGCTCTGAACTTGAATTTCTGACTTGACATCTCCACTTAGATATCATGTCAGATCTCTGTTTTAATGTGCTCAAGATGAAGCTTTTGTCTTTCTCTCCTCCAAACCCCATTCCCCTGCATTTCCCTTTCTCAGGAAGTGGCAGCTCCAACTTTCAAGTTGGTCTGACCTGAAACCTTGTCAGTTTTCTTTTGCTCGAGTCTCACAGTCTTTTATCCATCAGCAAATGATCAGCTATGCCTTCAAACTGTCGTCGCAGTTCGACCCCTTCCTAGTAACTTCACTACTACCAGCTTGATCCAAGCCGCCTCCATTTCTGGTACAGACTATTCTCTCTCCCTCCCTGCCTCTGCTCCTGCCCTTCTGCAGAGCAGCCAGAGGGATCCTTTCAAAGTGGAAGCTGGTCGTGCTGCTTGTCTGCCTCACGAGGTCAGGGAATGTGCATGCTCACTGCTCTGTGTGCATCACTGCAGCAGTGCCTGGTCTGTGCCAGGTGCCCAGAAACAATTACTGAGTGAGAGAAGGAAGTCGCTGAACCCTCTTCTCTCTCCAGTTCACATCCAGTGATCTCATCCACACCCTTAGTCTTAGAACCTTGATACTGATACCTCAGTTTGTTATCCCAGCTGAGACTTTGCTGAGAGCCACTTCCATTTCCACCCACTCAGTACTGACCTTTCTGCTCCCACCAGATCTAATTTCTTTCATTTGAGAAAACTTGTTTTTTGTGTATGAAGGAGTCTTGCCACTGAACCTAGAAACACTCTTCCTTTTTCAACCTTTAAATCCAATTAGATGCCACTCTTGGTTCTACCTCATAAATAAATATTGTCTCTGTTCACACTTACCAATTCTCATTGTTACTGCCGGATTCAGCCCTGTTCCTGTTTTCACCTGGACAGCTGGAATAAACTTTTAACTGCTCTCTCTAGTTTTGGTTACATCTAGTTTTCTGTTATAATTCATGCCCTGCACTGTTGACAAGATTAATCTTAAAATGCAAATCTCCCCTGTGGTTTCAAGCAGGGTTTCCATATCCTGGTCTAGTACTAGTGTTGATTTGTTACAAAGTATTACAGTACTCGGCCCCTGGTGAAAGAAAAATAAATTTGGATAGTTTTTCACTATTATTTAATTTTATTTATTTAGTCACATATTTATTTGTTGACTCTTTTTTTAAATCTTTTTGGTTAGTTAATATTATTAAATAGTAGCATTTCTTTTTTTTTGATGTCCATACTTGGCAAAATAAAAAGTTCACTCTCTGTGTTGGTCCTCACAAGGATTTTTATTGGTTGTATGATCTGAAACCACTTGTTTACATGATTAAATGCATGTTTTTTTAGGTGACACATTCTTCATGAAGTGGCTCCTACCTTCTAAATCTCATGTCCCAGATCCCTGTTCTAATCTTTTATATACAAGTGCTATTGAACTGCCTATCAATGTTTGAATAAACCATCAGGCCTTAATCCCTGTTAGTTCCCCCATGTTTCCCCATTGAGACTACCTGCCAGATTCGAATTCATCTTTCAGAATTTAGTTCAGACAACAGCTTTCCTAGGGAGACTTTGTGTACTTCTACCCATCTACTAGTGCTTCATTATCACACTGGTTCCTTGTTGCAGTCAGCATACTGCTTTTTAATTTATTCACATATATATCTTTTCCCCTCCCAAAACAGTGAGCTCCTTGGTCCAGGATCTTATGTTATTTATCTCTTTTTCCAGCTCTTGGCTTGAGTTTTATAATTTAGTAACTGCATCAAAAGTTATTCTTTTCTAAAGGGAAGTGTAATTACTTCCTCAACCTACATAATACATTTTTTTCTGCCCGTTTTTTCTTTAGCTTCTTAGTTTCAGAATGCTAAATAAATATTCCTTGAAAATGCAAATTATTGTTAATGATTGTATACATAATAAGAAAAATTAACCTGTAGCCTTCAACCCAGTAATAATCCCTAATGTATTTCTAAATCAGATAGCTATAATTTCAAGTTTGTTCTGTACTATTTGTGTTTGAAGATAATTGATGGTTGATTAATGCATTTGCAATACTTAATTTAAACTTAAAAGTCTTTAAAAGAAACACAAATTAAATTAAGCTAGTGATTTGTCCTGGAATATCTTATCTGTAACATTGCCCAATAAGCATAATATAAAAGAACATAGTTGCCTTAAAGTAGTGGTTCTCAAAGTGTGATTTTCAGGCTAGCAGAATCAGGATCAGCTGGGAACTTGTTAGAAATACAGATTCTTAAGGCCAACTCCAGATCTACAGAATCAGAAACTCTGGGAATGGGACCTAACAATCTGTTTTAACAAGACCTTTGGGGATTTCAGTGCCCACCCCAGTTTAAGAACTACTATCCTTCTTAATTTTAACTAGGAATAAGAAATTAAAGAAATGCTTTTAGTAAGCATTTTGGATTTCTGTTCACTGTTCCTAAGATATATCATAAAATCATACTTTAAAATCAGAAGATATTTAACTTTCCTAATATATTCTGAGATTCTGTGATCAGAGCTGTGCTTTAAGAAATTTAATCTTCAACTACATGCAGGAAGTATCTGTAAGAGATTTAAAGTAGGAAGACTAGGCCATAGGCTAGAGTGGTACTGGGAGAGTAGTAATGAGAATTACACAGATGAAATGGACAGGATCAGAGCTTTGCAGAGTCCTTGAAGACCTTGAATTGGATGAAATGCTGAGAAAAAGGGAGGATTCAGAACCGATTTTGAAGGTTTAAGCCTGATGAGTTTATTTCTATCACCATAGCATTTCACTAGACAGGAAAGCTTAATATTTACAAGCTTGAAAATTTACAGTGTGGTTTTTCCTTCAAATAATGTTAAATGTCTATTTTGATTTTCACAATAGGAGGCTCTACTTGTGATGTGCACAAAAACATTGAGTAGTGTATGCTAGATTTTTATTATTTAATTTCATATTAAACATTTTCATATTATAAGCCATAGAAAAGCACTTTACAAAGCAGAGAAAGACAACTCTTAATGTTTGTGTACTTTATGTGAATATTGTTGTTAATCTTGAGACCCATATGTCACAGAATGGGTTTATTCATTCAACAGTTAAGTACTAATGTTACACCAGACATTTAGCTAGGTGATGTGTAAGGAAAAAAGTGTAACAGTTATAACACAGTGTAATATATGCTGTAATAGACACACTCAGGTTGCTATAGAAACTAAGCAGAAGAATACATCATAAGTTGTTTACCAACTACTAACTGGTTAATAATTTTAAAAAAATATTTTTTTACTCAATTTGTAAGTTGTTTAAACCGAGCTAAGAAGAAATACAATTTGAAAACCAAGACTAATTGTTAAAGCAAAATTGTCCTGGATGTGTTAAACCTCTGGCTTTTGTTTTCTTGGTAATAGGTTCAACTTCTTGGGGCCGATGGCCTAGAGCAAGATGTTGGTGAGATTGAAGATGATGAATCACCAGAACAGCGAGCCAGGAGACCAATGAATGCATTTCTCTTATTTTGCAAACGCCATCGCTCAGTTGTGCGTCAGAAACACCCCAGGCTTGATAACCGAGGTGCTACCAAGATACTAGCTGATTGGTGGGCTGTTCTTGATCCAACGGAAAAACAGAAATACACAGACATGGCCAAGGAGGTAGGTTCCAATAACAAGGTTTTACAGTCTGGTTGTGAGCAACCAATCCCATAACCCCCAGTTCCTGCTGAAGGCCTAGCAACAGGAAGGTGAATCCTGAATTAGGTGTTAAGAGAAAACATAAGAGCTTTGCTTCTATTTCTGAGTTCCGAATTCAACTTGCAAACACTGGTGGAGTGCCAAGAGCAATTTATTACCAAGAGGTTTTTTTTCTCATTGTACTTACTCCACTGATTGATAGAGGGGATTGATTTTTAAGAATGGTGATTTATTTATTAGGAATGGGTTTTTTTAAATAGTTTTTCTAGGAACTCAGCTTCTGCTGTTAGAAAGTGCCTTTGGGAAAGATGACAATCTTAGGTTACTTTGGTTGTGTCATGGGAAAGAATCTTGATCTAGTTCTGACGCCATATAGCTTTGTGATGATATCTAAGTCAATCTCTGGGTCTCAGCTTTCTTCTTTTAATGTTAGAATGAGGAAGTTGGACATAAATTTGTATCCCTTCCAGTTCTAACATTTTTTGATTTTGTAACATACACGGTTATCAAGAGATATGTTTTGATTTGTTTCTTTTTTGTAGGTAGTGCAGCGTGAAAATTTAAAACTAGTAAGTGAATAAATGGCAGTGGAATAGGATGTACTGTGATGTGTGATGCATGTTTACACTGTGTAGGCAGTAGTCGGTGAGAAGCATTTCCACGCAGGAAGGCTTTTCAGAGAGGTGGGACATTAATCAATTCTAAAATGATAGCAGTGACTAAATTTCTTCAGAAATTCTATACTGGTCTGTTTCTGAATTAATCTAAAATTAATGTGAGTTCACTGTACATTTAAAATATATTGTGTAATGGATTTATCAAGTAAGGAGGGAAAGCAAAGCAATATCATTGTGGTTAAACCTGAAAAGACTAATTCTGACTTTATTTCTTCAGTGTTTCCACTTGCACACATTCTTGATTCATGAAAACCCTGCCACCCAAGCATTTGGTTAAGTACTGTGAAAAGATGAACTAGCAGGAAGCAAAATACAAAGTTTCAAATGACACATGTTATTAAACATCTCAGTGTGTGGAAAAATAATTATTTTAATTGATGTGGTTTTATTGAGTTGTTTAATAAGCTAACACAGAACATAAAAATTTCTGAGGCAGTGTTCAGGGAAATTTGAATCCAGAGTAAATGATTAGCTTGCCTACGTGCTATGCAATTAATGCTCACATAAGGCTTCAGGAATTGACTATTGTTAAAGACAAGATTTTAACTATGTAGAATGTTAAACTGGAAAATTTAAAATCAAGTCCAGTAACCTACATGATTTAAAATGTTTCAATAGATTCCCACTAGCATAACAATAATTAACAGTAAAACTTTCTCATTACATAGCTTTAGGTCTTTTCATAGTCATGCTTATATGGTAAAATAAACAATTATCTGAAACCTCATAGGGAACGCCATTAGCTTCCTATAATTAAACAGTTGAGTTTGTTTTTGGATTGCTGTTTTTGGATAACATGCAGCCTGTACCAAGTATATTGTTTGCGTTTTTAAAATACTGCTAATTTACAAACCCAACAGGCAGCCACTTTTAAAAGGAGGAAGTATTATTTTCATACAGGAAATCCCTTACTAATTACTTAATTAGGGTCACAATATTTGCCATTGTGGTGCAGTAATGAAATCTGTTAAGGTCGCCCCCTGCAGTCTTCTGCAAGTGGAGACTGTAACTGGATCTTCACCTTCCTTCTTGCCTTGTTTATATATAGGGTGTCTCAAAAATATGTATATACACATTTTGAATAATTATAAAGGCAGTGTTTATTTAAATATATTTCATTTTCAAAATTGAGTTATCAGCTGTTAAAGTGTGTATACATTTTTGGGGGACATGAAATGTCATGTTTCTAGTGCACAGTGTGGAGGATTCAGCTACTTCTAAAATCATTATACAGTTGGTTGCTAGTCATAAGTGATACTTACTTGTTTCAACTTATTTGCTAAATGGTTTTGAAATTACATTAAAGTGCAGGTAATTCTGATGTTGCTTTTTTGTGTTAATATTGCAGCCTGAATTGGAAGGTCAGTTTAATAAACAAAAACTTATTGTGTGGCTTCAGGATACCAGGGCTTGTGGTGGTTTCTAGTGATAAATATATATGTTCTCAGTTCCTCAAGGTACCCCTCAGGCAATCATTTTTATAATAATTTTCTATGTGTAACCTTTTAATTTAAAGCCCCCAATTTAAAATGTGTTCACTGTTAGGACAAGACATTCTTTCAGCATAGTTGACTGTCGGTGTGAATGCTTGCATGATAGTGTCACCAATAGCTATTCTGTCATTATCAATTGAATGAAAAATACTTAAATTTTCTCCATATGTTTTTAAAAGACACATATTCTAAAAACAACAGTGAGTAATAATTAATATAACTTTTGAGAGGTTTTTTTTTTACCTGTTAGACCCTTTCCTTGCATGATGTTGTACCTGTTCACAGGTCCTGCCTGCCTGCCTGCCTGTTGGGACATGCAGAAATAATATTTCTTTTCCTTTTAACATCTTTATCTACATAAAGATCTTTATCTACATAAAGATGTTAAAATATAGGAATACATGTCTACCTTATTGCCTAGGATATTGCTGAAACCTTCCATGATTCACTAAAACTAATGATTATAATTAATTCATAATCAGTTTAGAGGAATCACATATCTTGACCTTCAAGTTGAGTGGGGTCAGTGCAAAGAAGAGGGAAGGAGAATCTGGAAAATGAGGGCAATTTTGAATGACCTTTATAATACCCTCTCCCTTTTGTGTAGAACCAGAGGCATGAGGTAGAATGCATGCATTTATGGATTGATTGGTTCATCTTGGGCCTAACGTTTTACATGAGCACAAGCATGTAAAGTCACTTCCAATTGTCCTCTCAGGCTCTTCGGAGTTAATATCTTGACCATTCGTGCATTTGTGGAGCTGGGATACTCTTGCCTATTTGACTTTAGCACCCTTTTATTATATGCTGCTCGCTTTAGATGCCTGAGAGAGAAGTAGATTTGAGTGAGTATGGCAAAAATGGTAACAATAAAATGTCATGATGCCCAGCTGGGCGTGGCTCGGTGGGTGAGCATCGACCTAAGATCCAGGCGATCGGGGTTCGATTCCCGGTCAGGGCACATGCCCAGGTTGTGGGCTCCATCAGTGACTCATCATTGATGTTTCTCTCTCTCTCTCCCTCTCCTTTCCTCTTTCTGAAATCAATAGGGATATATTTTTAAAAAATATAAAAAATGCCATGGATCTTAGGGGAAGGGCCTACCTGTCCTGGGGTGGGGGTTCAGTGGTGGTATTTCAGAATACCCCTAGGCTTTATGAACTTGATAGAAGTTGGCCTGGGCTTTGACATAGGATTCAGAGAAAAAGGCAAGGATAAGAGCAGATGTGGGAAAGTAGGAATAAGTTCAGGAACAAGAAAGTTTGTTTTACTCCAAGCCTAGCATATGTGTAGGAGAGTAATAGGAAATAATGATGTTAAGGGAAAATTAAGAGACCAGGCTGAAAATTTTGGAGGTTCAGTTGTATGCCAATAAAGCAGCTATGGAATTAAATGCTATAAAATAACTCGAAGGTAAACTATAATAGCCTTTTGTAAATATTGGTATCTATTGTTGTCAGTACTCTAGGAAACATTATCACCACCACACAGCTCTGTTGAGTTTTTAGTGATTAGTTCTTCCTTCATATTTCAAGATAAAATTAAACCTGTTTTTGGTTATTTATTTACAACTGGGATACTTTTTGTCAAGACCATTCATTCCCTTGTTTTGGTTACATCAGAAATGGATTCTTCTCCAAAGAAGATATATTTTCATTTCCTCATGCATTATAACTGGAGAATTTTGGGTAGCTGTCATGTATCCCGTGTACAGAATTTGTTTTATAAGCTGGCTGTGGCACCTTGCATACTGCTGCACTGAGAGTAGCACCTTATTTACCCAGCGTCCTTGAGAAACCAATGTTACACATTGTTCCTCCTTTAAACACTTTTTATTTTATATATCTATTCTGGAAATTTTATTTAAAATTTTGTTTACATACTTCCTTAAAGTATTCAGAATGCCTTTTGAAATTTTTTGAAAATTTCAACTCATTATTTACAAACAAGTTTTATTTTATAATCTGTAATTTGGTGGGACCTTTGTGAACAATTGCATTTTTGTCTGTGTATTAAATGATTCTCAGCTATTTGTTCTTTTGCATTTTCTCTTTGCTTTCCTGTGGGTCTTTCTTTTGGATCTACCCTCCACTGTCAATTGACATTTCTTTCCTCTCAGTTACTTTTGGCTACCTCTAATGAAATGACTTAATGTCTTTGGGGTTTTCTGCATGTGACTTCATTAGGCGCCCCACCACTTTGGGGTGATGTTGATAATAAAACCAAAGATTTTGGCTCTATGTTTCATAGTATTCCTTGTTTCTGAGACCTTTCCCATTCCATTATTTCAGCTATCAGTACTTTCTTACTGTATTAAAAAAAAAAATTCAAACATTTGTCTTTGAAATGATAATCAGTTTCTGAATATTGCTCTGTCCTGTCCAGTGTTCTTTTATAAACATTTAACTTATTTAATCTTCAGATGAATCCCATGAGGTAGATATTGTGTTTCCAAAGCTAAAGATGAAGACACTGAGGCCCAGAAAAGTTAAGTGACTTATCCAAGGAAGCAAGTTAGTAGTAGTAGCCTTCTCCCTTCTCAGACCTTTCTGAGTTTCCACATCTGGAAAATGCCTGCCTTCCTAGGGTCAAGGTGAGGCACAGAAAAGGGGATGGAGGTGCAAACATTCTGTAAAGTTTAAAATGCTATATAAATGTTAGTTTTATTGTCATTCCTGACAAGTAAACTTATATTTGTTTGTGTTTGATACTTCTTTACCTAGTTAATATTTGCCATTTTTATTAGGGAATTGTGAACACAGTGGAAGGCTACAAAAATGCAAAATTTGTCTTTTAAACACAAGAATCAACCAAACTAAATGATCATTTGCCCAAGGTGGCTGATACTGTCCTATGTGTTTAATGGCGCCCAAGAAAATAGTGTTTAATTAGGTGAACTAATGACTTTATTTCAAAATATCAATTTGCCAATTGTTAGTAAACACTAGCATTTAAATATGCAAATAAAATTACTAGGACTTTATAATGACCCCATAAATAGTGATATACCTCATAGTGAATGATAAATTGAGAATTTAAACTGAGTCTCTTAAAACTAACTCATTTTGCTGTTGGTTTCAGATGTTAAGTTTTAGATTGAGGGACTTGCTACTGAAACATCATATAAGATTTTTGGTATTTTTATTAGAAAGTTTCCGTTTTGAAAGATGCTGTCACTAATACTCAGATTTCTTCTGTTTCTTAGGTGTCCCCTTCCTCCCCTTCAAGGTTGATCTGCTAGATAAGTTCTTTCCCAGTAAGATATCATATCCTCTGCTAAGAATCATTTAGTAATATGCTTTGGTGAAAATCAATACATGTAATGAAAGTGATAATACTGTCATCCTTATGAAGGAATTATTACCAGCATGAACTATTTTTAAAGCACTGATGACACTAATAAAGGCCAGCCTAAATAAACCTAGTGTCTAGAACTGTGCTGAAGACGGCATAAAGCAGCGGCAGTCACCGGCCGTCATCATTCCTCTCTCTCTTTCATGGATTCCACCCACCCACCTCTACTTCAGTACTTTGTGAGCATGGACTAGGTGACAGATACTGGGTAGACACGGGATGAAAAGAGCATGAATTAGGGTCTCTGCCTTCATATTATTTGCAATCCATAATTAGCCGCGCAAACATACAGGGTAGGGCAAAAGGAGGTTTACAGTTCATATGGAAAATAGTACAGTAATGAATAAATAATAATACAAGAATAAACTCTGTGTTTTGCAAACTCACAACTGTAAACCTCCTTTTGCCCTGCTCCGTATTATTTCTTTTTACATGTGGTCTGTAGGCTCTCCCCTGGCTCAGGCATGAAAAATGGATTTGCAAAGGGTCTGTAAAAGAGGAAGCTAATTATGGGTTGAAGAACAAAGGGCAAGAAAAAGGCCTGTAGTGTGTGGGGTTTTAGGGAAAATGGTAACAGAGAAATCCACTACGAGGGTCAATACGCTCTCACTATCACAATATTAATCTTGCACAATCTTAAACTCAATGTAAATGATCAAGACAATATTCATTAGCCCAATCAAGTATATATTGAGCAAAGGGGTTAAGAATGTGGGAGATAGAGAAAAGAATAACACATCCCTCGTCTTTAGGAATTTAATGCTTAGGTTGAGAAGCCATAAATTCATGCAGACACACAGGTCAACGCAAGCAGTGTGTGAACACCGAGTGTGGGCAGAAGCAGGAAGGGCCTCAGGGCGTGAGGTTGTCTGTCTGTCCTTGTCCTTGAAACTAGGCACCTCGCCAACCATTTCCTCTGATTCAGCTGTAAGAGACAACAGAAAGGCCTAATCATTTGTTGTGATGAGGTTATTAAGGAAAGGAATTACAATTACAGAGAAGGCTGAGTAAGAAAGAAATGAGGGAGGACTGTATTAGTCTGAAGCAAACAGGTGAGCGAAACTATTAGCGTGCTGGTCAACATGTGGGCAAAAACCCATCATCACAGGATGAAAATACCAAAGGGAGTGGCCCCCACCCATCTAGATCCTCAGGACAGGGCTGTTCATGCTGAGGGTAGGAGGGGAAGCTCAGTTATCCTCTGAGAACATCAATCTCAGGCTACTGGTACTATCTCAAAAGTAACTTGCTAAATATAATTTTCAGAAATCTCCCATTAAAGTAAAAAGTCACTTCATGGCTTCCATTTTTTATCCCCAAATTTCTAACCCAGATAACCTAAGTGATTCTTCTTTATAGACACAGCTCCTGACTTATAGAAGGTGCTCAGTAAATGCTGGCTCCCTTCTCTCCAACCACCACATTTCATTAGCAGTAATAATAAATCAATGCTATTAAGCCTACTTCATATATGACAGTGACATTGTTATATACCAAAAGATAACACCTTACGTTAATCTTTTAAAAATTGGATCTCAACATTACTTTTCCAGATAATTTATAAGAATGGAAATTTGATCTTAAAAACACCTTAATGCTAAAGAAAGATGTATATCTTTATAACTAGTCTCCAATAGTTTGTTTTTAATGGGGGGTTTGTGCAGCCTGAAAGTCCAGTAGTATTTCCAGTTATTAATACAGTCTAGATCTTCTCAACAGAGTAAAAGAGAATGACAACCCTGTTGGGGTCTAGTAATAAGGGACCCTGAGGATGTCTATACAAAAAAAATGGCTGATTCTGGTGCAAATATGTGAAATATCGCCATAAAGTAAAATCTACTGGAATTTTGGAGGAGAGATTACACAGGAAATTGTCTGATTATCTGATATTTGAAAAAGAGATATGATACATTTTTATTTTCTAACTGCGGGGGGCTGAGTGAACCCCTAACATAATACATTTTAAGACAGCTGTGATAGGCAGAAATCACTTTTACAAGGGTGAAAGAGAAAAGGAAGATTTAAAAAGTGGCACTAATCTCTACTTCCTTAGTTCTAGGACCTTTCCCTCACAAAAACTTAAAACATTATTATTTAGATAAGACTCAATAGCATTATCTGATTTGAATTATTGTTGCTAGATTAATAGAAAGAAAATTAGACTGTTTTGTGTGACCACATTAAATTTATGATTTTGACAGAAAAAAAATATTTTAAGTTATATATTAACCTGCAAAACTTTTATGATAAAACCACTCCAGTAAAAATTACGTACTTCAAAAACTGACTTGACTAAATACCCATGGAATTAGTTGGTTGTTCTATTGTGGAAAAGTCATAAAGGAAAAATAGAACTTACGGGAGTTAGCTATAGATATTGTTACCTAAATGACTGTAAGGATTACTGTGGCAACAGTAGTTCATTTTCATATATAAAAATTATTTTAAACAATTTTACTTTCATGTTTGAGTAATTGGGAGAAAAGTCAGTTTAAAAACTTGGTACTAATAAAAAAAATCAAAATTTCAGAATTTCTTTTTAAATCTAATTTTGTTACTTTTCAGAGAGTAAATAGGGATCTGGATGAGTAACATTATCTACATTTCTGCAAGTGTATTTATAGATAAATTCATGTTAACTAATTTGAATTGTAAAATGTTTGTTGTCTTTAAAAAATGTGTTCACTGAGGTTTAGTGATTTCCTTAAACACTTTAAACCTTCTTCTTACAAAATACAGCATGAATTTGCAATTTTCCAAACAGTGCAAAAGTTTACTTTTATCTCCATCCCTTTGAAGGATCACAAATTCCAAAGTCTTCAGGATTTACTGTAGTAACTGGTACTTTCATAACTGGAATTTCTTCTTATAAAACTACCAGTTTTTCTCTCTCTCATGACAAATATGTTAATTAATTTGTTTCAAAGTCCTTTGTCACTTTATAGAGTGGTGACCTTTGTCCAAATGACTGTTCATCTGACAAACCCAGCTTGTGTGTCTTCCACTAGAACACAATAGTGATGCATGTGTCTGCTACTTCCATTTTCACCTCTCCCTGCCATTTGTCACTTTCCACCTCCAGACAGCAGGCCAGGCTGCCTTTCTGCCCAGCTTAATATGTAAATCCCACCATGTCCATGTAGGATGGGGTGTCTCTTCTATCACATTTGATATTTCCAAATACATTCTGCTGTGTGGTGGTAAATTCTAGATCGGCTCTGGGCTTTTGTCCCATTTCAATAATTTTTGTAAGAAAAGTAGAACTGTATCTTACAGTTTTTTATGATTACCTTTCTCCTGCATATACCTATATATCAATATGCAGATGTACAGCTTTTAGTAAAAAAAAATAAAAAGGATTATTCAGAAAATTTGAATTAAGGTAATTTTAAACCATTGACTACAGTACAATTTTTATTTATATGATTTAAAGTGAAGTGCTGAGAAAAGTTTATTTAGATTACGTATACTTTCCTTACACCAAGGGTAAAGGAATCTTTTTTTCCCATTGGGCTAAATAAAAAGCTTTCGAGCTTATACTAAATTAGTTCATTTTACACACAAAGTGACCATTTTAAAAGGAAAGCTTACAGGATTAAAAGAATCACATTAATTTAATAAGAGTATCCAGCAGTAATAACATATGATAGTTGAGGAATACATAGAAAATCCATTTTATCAGATGACATAAGTTTTGGCAATAAATATTTTTTATTTAATTTAGTCAAGAAAGGGGAAAGAAGTGGCAGATGTGGGAGAAAGGGTGTCAGAAGAAAGCTACAGAAAGATAGATAAAAGAGAAGGGAAGATGTCAGTGAAGGCTGAAACCTCCAAGTAATGACATAAAGTTTGTGATGGATGAATTGAAACATCACACATTACAACTCTCACACGTCACATTGGTGATCATGTGTGCTCATTACAAAGCCCTGGGATGTTGGCAGGTGCAGTTACAGTTTATAGATGGAGGAAATGAAGCCCAGAAATGTTACACAACTTGCTTAATGTCCACAGCTGGCTAATAGCATAGATGGGTTTTGAACCCAGGTCCCCAGACTCTGCACCCTGTACTCTTTCTTCTATGTGGCCTTGCATCTTCAAATGACTAAAAAGTGATATATTACTTTACCCTACCTTGTTCCCCTGCTTCTATTCTCGATCTTGGTTCATTTATCCCACAGCTGATTACTTTGCTCTGTTAAGTTTGCCTGCATTTGCCTTACTAGTACATCAAAGCACAGATTTAATTTTTACTGTACTTAACCAAATTAAGCAGTGAGCAGGACCTGGTTACTGGCCTGTTCATACTTCGTAATGTGTACCGGATACCATGCTGTGCACCACTGTTTACGATAACCTTAGGCATTTCAGTGTTGTTTCCAGTCTGTGGAAACTAAGGCTGAGGCCCAACGATGTTATATTCTCCAATTCGGGTCTCCATCCTTGGTCACAGTAGCCCTAAGTAGAAGTGTTAGGGATTGAACTCTGGTTTTTGTATCTTCAAAATCCTTGACTCTTTTCATGACAAATAACTCCCTTTCTCCACTGAGGTCAGATGGCTTTTTATATATTAATAATATATCGAGGGTTAAAAGATAAAAAATTTGCTGCCTCTGTACCCTCATCCCACAAATGAACTATTGTCATTTTTTGACAAGGAAAACCATCGACGGGGCTGAAATTGGTTGTTGTTTTTCTCACTCATTATCCAAATAAGGTGATAACGTGAAGTCTGTTAGAACATTTTCAATCTATGTGTTAATTAAAACCTGTTATCTATTCTTTATAGTATAAAGATGCATTTATGAAAGCAAATCCTGGCTACAAATGGTGTCCTACCACAAACAAGCCTGTGAAATCCCCAACACCCACTGTCAATCCACGAAAGAAACTATGGGCCTTCCCATCTGACTCTTCAAGAGACTTGCCAAGCCCCAAGAAGGCCAAGACTGAAGAAATGCCTCAGCTCAACTTTGGAATGGCCGGTGAGTTTAGACACTATTCCTACCTGTTCTTTAAGGACAGGGCAATACATTTAGGCAGTACTTTTCCCAAACAATACACAGAGAGAGAAAATAATAAAGAGAAACAAAGATAGAAGTAAAATCTATGACCAATAAGAAGTAGTGGCAAATATAATATAGCGTATCTGAAAGCTTTGGACCATAGTAAACATAGAATGAGTATATATAATTAAGGAAAGGAGGTACAGACCACGTGGTAGAGTCACTATACATACATGTGAATTCCTGACATTGGCATTATGGGAAAGCAGACAGCAGTGTGGATATTGTTAGGAGCTCGGGGAATTTTATAATGTAGAAAAATAATTTACAGACACATACACAGTTAAGCTATCTCAGTAAGCACCTTAGTTATTGTGGATACTTAAAAAGCCACAGTTATGTAGATCATCTGAGGATATGAAAACATCTAGGGCAAGAATATGAACAACTCTATCACAAATCTGAGATGGATCAGACAGCTGTTTCTTAGAGGGAATTCCCATCCTACCCCCTCTCCTGCCCCATTCCTGTATGGGCTGAGTAAATTTAAAATTCCAGGTGGTCCCATTTGTTATGGAACCTTTAATACTCTTTGGGTGGTAAGGAATTCTAAAGCATGTATAACTGTGAAGTAAAGTACATATACTCACCCTGTAAATGGCTGTGTCTTCCCTGGCTATTGCAATGGAGTACGTGAGAAGAATTTTCCAGGATGAAATTGAAAGATTGGGCAGGGGGGATGCAGTGAAGTTGAGGTTGAGCTATAGGGTTCCTACTGCATTATTACAAGCAGTTTTCTTCTAAGTGAGAGCACTGAACCATTTGTAATACGGAAAGCTCTGGGAAGGAGGTCGAACAATATTGTGATGCCACTTCATCTTTTTTTAATGGCCAGTAGGCCTAATTCGATTTAATAGTTCAATGTGTGATTCATAATATAACAGAGTATGTGGTGGTGTCACATATGAGCCTAAGAAGTGCAGTCTGATATAATAGCGACATTCGGGGAGAACAAAGCCTTCAGGTGATTGTTCTGTAGGTGTCTGTAGTGTAATTCTAGGTGAGCTTCCAAAATGATACTTGTGCATATCCCAGAAGAATAAAAGTGGAGATTGTCCCTTGTTTTAGCTGTCACTTTGTACAATTTTAGCTTCAAACCACTTGTTAATAGTCTTGGCGTGCATTCTGGACTTCCCACACTGTATCAGTTTGAATGTTTTATAAAACATTTTATTATCAGGACCGAAAAAGAATATATGGACGATCAGCTTCTAACTGCATTTCTTTGATTATTATTTATCTTCCATTGCTTTTTTCCCAATTTTAAATCTAGGTCAGTCTGTGTAGGGTTTTTTGCATACAATGGCTCTTTACAAACCAAGAATAATTGAAGATAAATTACAGAAAGCTATGAATGGTGTCTGTTTATAGCACCATTTCTGACAGTTTATTAATCTACCTTTTATACCTACAAATTAAAAGTGGGAGCAAGACTTCAACCAAGATATTTACAAGTCAGCTTTTAAAAACTGTGTTCTTTAAAGCAGAATATAAGAAAGAAAAAAACACCTTTCTTGCATTTACCTCATTATGTGAGGGCTTGTGATGGATGTTAGAAATAGAGGATCCAGGCCCTTGTTAAGTTAATGTATAGTGAAGGACATTGGTCTGATATTTCTAGTTATTTCCTTTTCAGTACAATGAAAGCAAATTAATTTTCCTTTAATTAAAACATAGTCCTTAGCTGTTTGAATCTAAGGGATACTGTAGGGCTTTTTGGGACCAGTTTGAGCTTTTCCTCAACATGGAATGTTGTTTTTTGTTTTGTTTTGTTTTCCTAATAGTTCTTGTCACATGACATTTTGCTATTTTGCATAATCTAAAAGCAGTGAGTTGTATGATTTCCAAGAAAGGAAAGCTATGTAGAATTTAATTTAGTACAAGCCCTCTTAGGGAAGGGAAAGCATATTCTTTACATAAATATATTTTTGATATTTCTAAATAACATTATATAAATATAAATTAATATAAAACAGAATGGTAATTTCTTGGTCTGTATTTTAGTATCATTACAGCAAATTTCTTGAAAAGTCACATTTGTATATTACTTAAAATTATCATATAAGTGTGTTTCTAGTTTACTTTATAATTTGAACTAACACATTTTTACCTTTATTAGAAAGTGATCATCCAATCCTCCTGATCTCTAAAGTGACAGCTGCAAAATTATTTAGCTGCCCAGAGAACCAAATTAAACTTTTCCATTTTGCTAAATTCATTTCCCCCTCCTGATTTTTATTTTTAAATACATTTAAGTATCTATTTTAACAGCCACAATAGTTCTTAACCAACAAAAAGCCTTGTTTCATCAAATTAGCATGCTCCTGTGTATTCTATATGCGTGTCTTCCTTGTGGCTATCTTTTAACATTAAGCTTGGCCACCTGATCATTTGGTGACATATTTTCCCCTCTAATAGTCTCTTCCTTTTTTTTTTTTTTCTTTAACTACAGCAGTTTTTTTCTCTCCAAGTTTTAAAAAAGTTTGTATAAAAAATGTGGTCAGAGTCGCTTCTTGAGTTCGTGAGACAGATTGTATACAAAGATATACTTAAGGGCATGCCATGCCTTAACATGAGAATTCCAAAAAGAAAAAGGAAAGAAACTCCTGAATGTCTTTAGGCAACAGTATGCCTGATCATCATTTTTAATTGTAGAGAGGTTCCTAAAGTTAAAAACTCATTTATTTATTTAAATACATTTTTATTGAGTTTAGAGAGAGAGGAAGGGAGAGGGAGAGAGAGAAACATCACTGTGAGAGGGAAACATCATCCCATCATCCCATTGTACCCTACCTGGGGATTGAACCCGCCACCTGGGTGTGTGCCCTGACCGGGAATCAAACCTGTGACCTTTCGGGGCATGAGATAATGCTCAACCAACTGAACCATACCGGTCAGGGCTAAAAACTCTTTTATTGAGGACCTACATGTACTACAATGGACACTGAGTTAGGGATTTTTACATATGTTATTTCATTGCAGTTCTGATATTTAATTTATTTAAGACAGCCTTAAAGGATATGTGTTTCTAATTGTCTATAATACTTTCTTTGTTTAAATATAACCCTGGGTCATAGATCTACCAATTTGTTGTTTTTATTTTGTCTTTCTGTTTCTGTTGATTTTTGAAGGAATGAAAACAAAGACTTCAGTAATATAAAAAGTATTCATTTTAAATCTTAAAGCTATTTCAAGGAAGGGCCTGACTATACCCCTAAGATTTAATATGTCAAAAAGACATCATTTTTAATTTTAAGTTTTAAAGAAACATTATTTGAACAAAGCCTACTAGATTTTGCAGGCCCATTTGTAAAATTGTTCTGTTTTCTAGTTCCTCTTATAGCCTGGTTCTTTTTATGAGCCCTGATTTTACATGGCAGAAATAACAGTTTGAGAATAACAATGTCAAACTTCTTAGGCGATAAGCATAAGCGCTCTTTTGTTTTTAAAAGAAATCCATCTAAACTTTCCATGCAGTCAGGAAAGAAGCATCACATTAAGGAGATAATTCACGTTATAAACAGCTATGGTATCGAAGGATGTATTATGTTGGAAAGGTGGGACCACAGTAGTGTTTAAAAGGCTGACAAGCCCGGTCGGGTATAGCTAAGTGGTTGAGCATCAACCTAGGATTCAGGAGATGGAGGTTTGATTCCCGGTCAGGGCACATGCCCGGGCTGCGGGCTGGATCCCCAGTTCGGGGGCGTGCAGGAGGCAGCCCGCCCATTGGTAACAACTCTCTCATCATTGATGTTTCTGTCTCTCTTTCCCTCTCCCTTCCTCTCTGAAATCAATAAAGAACTATTAAAAAATTTAGAAATAAATGAAAGACTGACAGAAGTATAAGTACTTAAGTACATATGTGCCAGGCATAAAGAGTTTTGAAAAGTTTTCTATGAAAAGCTATATGTGGTTCTGTTGCATTTCTGATTGCTACCCTTCGTGAGTTTCCTTTTTTCACTCTGTGTGGATTATACATATTTCATGGATGTTAAATTGATGATTTGTTTTTTACTTAGATCCCACTCAAATGGGAGGACTGAGCATGCTGCTTTTAGCTGGAGAACATGCTCTTGGCACATCAGAGGTAAGCTGGTTCCTCATTCTGCTCATGCTGGGGGTTGAGAATACAGACATTTGTATTCTGTTCACACTGTGAGTTCTGCACTTTCACTGTTTACAGCTCCTGAACAGACTTTACTTTTGTTTTCATTGAGCTCTGTATGTGCATTGTATTGTGCCTTGAGGGTAACAGAAGTGGTGCGAATGAGCCCAAGAGCACACAAACACAAGGCAGATGTAGATTTTGAGGTTCCGTAAGCCTAGGAGTAAGAAATGCAATATACAGATAATTAGCATTTGTGAAGACTGTCCTGGGTCTGTAGGGTGGGTCCTGTGATTCATTCTAGTCAATTCTTAACCTTCCCTACTTTTGTCACATTCTCCTTGAGACTTGCTAGTGAAAAGATGAGAGATTAAAGAAGCATGAAACTGTCCGTCTCTCTGGTACCTGAATAAATCCAAATTTCTGTTTTAGAAAATTAGGAGACATGGCATTCCCAGGTTGTTTTATTCTTTAAAGTGGAAAATGAAAAGGACCCAGGCCTTCTTGACCTTGGCTTTATGACCTTTTGTTCCCTTGTATAGTCTGCTTTTGCTCAATGTTTTTAGGTGTGGTTTTGATGGGTAGGCAGTAGCAGTTTACCATGCATAGTTTGCATTTGTGGAATTCTTCTATTTTCCAGAGACCAGATCAATTAACTTGAAGGTCATGTTATTTTATCACACTCAGGTACTTGAGATGGAAATTTTCCAATCCCCAACCAAAGTTGTTATGTAGGGCAAAATAGCAGTCAGCCCAATTTTATTGCAGATATATATATTTTTTTACTTTTAAAAAAAATCATGAGTGTGCCATACAGATTACAGTTGAAGCCTGTTCAAATAGTGATTTTAGAAGATACCATGTAGGATCTTTACATCACAAAAGCCTTTTATTATAAATAATTTACATCTGGGGTCCATAATAGTTGACCAAATGTTCAATTTAATTAATTTTGATTCCATTCAGTTCAGTGGAGCAAAAACTGTGTAAGTTGATGGACTGGTAGTTATTTACATTGTACTAATCTTTAGCTGAGAAAAGTAAGTATGTCACTTTGTGCTTTTGCATATTCATTATTCAGCATGTTTGTACTTCCTAACATTCTTGAGCATCATTTCACTTTCTAACACAGGGTGTTGCCTAATAGCAATCAGACTAGCTCTGACCTGGGTGTAGACTGTCCCAAGCACTTTCCGAAAGGTGAAGTGAATGTTGGGATAATGATGCACACCCGACCTTTCAGCGCAGTCTGACTCATGATTTCCAACAGTGCATTGTATTGTGAAAGCCAGCATCATCTTTTCTAACAGATTAGATTATAATGATGTTTTCTTCCCAACATCTATTAACATTCTTTCTAAATTCCAGGAGCGCATGTAAACCCATAAAACATCCATAGAACTCACAGATTAGATGAAAATGCTAGTCAAACAAAAGAATGCTTTTCCTCCTCTGCTTAAAGTTCTACTCCTGGGCTCTTTTTAGTAAGAATTTCTCTTCGCCACTTTCAAGAACAGCAGAGATCTGACAAAGCAGTGTTTAACCTTTGATTTCTGATGAAGGGGAGGAAACGAAACCATTTTGAGAATTCTCAAGCTAAAGAAATAAAGCTAATTGGTTTTAAGAAATGAATCAGATAGAAGGGAATCAGCTCAGAAAGAAGTTGCCAGCAGTTAGGTCTTTAAGAACCACTTCTGAGAATACAACTTTTTTATACCCACTTGCTCTTACAGATGCTTTATTTCTTGTTGCTTTAGAAAAGGAAGTATTTAACAAAGCGAAAGATAATATGT
This sequence comes from Miniopterus schreibersii, assembly GCF_964146895.1. Taxonomy (NCBI): domain Eukaryota; kingdom Metazoa; phylum Chordata; class Mammalia; order Chiroptera; family Miniopteridae; genus Miniopterus; species Miniopterus schreibersii. The sequence goes on along the minus strand of NC_138106.1, from coordinate 59,157,350 downwards.
GTGCATTCAGTGCAATCATGTGCTGGGGGAAGTGAGGAATGGAAAAACAATACAAACTAAGGTTGTTAGAAAGAAAGATTCTTAGGCATAAATAGGGAAAACAAATTTTTTTGACTCACTGCTGCTTTTAGTAGGAAAAACTCAACAACCATTTACAGTGAGATTATTTTACTATTTTGGGTGGGATTTTGAGATGTTTATCAAAATTAAGTTAGCTTTTGACAGTGTATACTTTGACAGTCTAAATCAAAAGCAGATTTACTTGGAAAACAAAAGAATACAGCTTTTTAAAGCTTTTTCTTCATAATCCCTATTTCTTATCTCAGAGATATTTAGGTCATTATTGAAAATAACCTTGAGATACTGAAACAATAAAGCAGTAAAAGTATAAAATAATGCTGCTTTAAATATAGTTAGTTTATGTCATATAGGCATTAACAGACTTCACTTAGCACCTGATTTTCTGTTCAAAGTCTTATTCCAAACATGGAGACATGGTCATATAACTTTAGGGGCTTATATATACCTAGGCAGATGATGAAGCTAAAACAAATACAGTAAATACTTGAATTTTTCTAAGAAAGAAAATCAGCAGAATAATGAGCTAAGGAGAAAGATACAGAAATTTTATACTACTGACATAGTGTTAGGTATGACCAGTCAAATAAAGTGACATTTTACAAAAATTCTGCCACAGAGAAGGTCTAATCCTAATAGCTTCCCATGACATAATTCTTATTCCGGAATATTATTCTTAAAGGGAGGAGACTTGCCTTTGTTATTGAATCTGAAACCTAACTACATAGAACAAGTCCTCAAAAGTCTGTTTTTTTAAATATGGAAATTTTAATATAGGTAATAGTTTTTCTGTTTTTTGTTGTTGTTTTTTTAATTCTAGAAGGTAGAGAGTCTTGTAACTGAAATAATAAAATTTGAGATTATAAGTTTCTTTGGCCTGTACTATTTCCTGCATCTACCTAAAGTACTCTTAGAGCTTTTAGACAGAAATGATAGGTTCTTGAGCTATCAGTGGATAAATAATAACAAACAAAATATTTGCATTTTCTCTTTTTCTCAGTCTTTTGATTAACTCTGAAGCTGCCATAATAGATTTTTGGCATTATCAAGTCAGCATTTTTATATGATACTGTTACTGAGCCATGCTTGGTTCTGTAGTTTTGATTGGGGTGACAGTGTTTTGTGGTGAATAAAAGGGATGAAGTTTGCATTTAAGTTTATTTTGGATCGTTTATTGTTTTTTCTTATTTTTTATTGATTTTGAGAGAAAGATAGATTTATTGTTCCATTTATTTATGCATTCATTGGTTGATTCTTATATGTGCCCTGCCTGGGGATGGAACCTGCACCCTTGATGTATGAGGATGACTCTCTAACCAAATAAGCTACCTGGCCAGGGTGGATCTTTTATTTTTTACATAAATGATCAGCCCTATATTTCCTTTATACCCAGAGTACATTGAAATGCATTAAATGTTTTGGATACATTTTAAAAAGCAATGTTTGTCATTAAAAAATTTACAGATTAAAGAAGCAAACTAGATGCATTGAGCAAGACTGGCATAAAGGAGTGATCCCTGGCTCAAAATGGACTAAGGTTGTTTTCACTGAGACCCGGTAAAACAGAGTGTAAGCGTAGACGTCTCCTTAGGAAATAACTCCAGAATAGTGAAGGAGATGGGAAGAGGTGTTTCCAATGAATAGGAGATTTTAGCAAACCTGTTTAAATCAGAAATCAGGTGGAAATTCAGTCATTGAGTATGATGTAAGTGCCAGCAGAAAACAGGCTATCTGAGGGCTGCAGAAAGCCACTCTGTTCAAAACAATGCCCAGAGGTTTAAGTGAATGTATACATTTTTCTTTTTAATTTAAAGGAACAAGAAAGAAAAAGTTGAAGAAACAGAAGTACTAATGTTCACATCAAACTCTGGGAAGAGCTCAAGTGAAGGCAGTTACATTAAGAGAGTTTAGCCCTTACTTTTCATATCAGGTAGTTCTCTACAGATGAAAATACAATAAAGTATACATAATTTGATCTAGAGTTTCTAGAGGTAATCTTCAGGACTAAAAATCTTCTATATTGTAAAGCTAAATTGAAATTTAAAAATAAAGGCAGGGAGTATATAATTCAGAAACGGGGGAGAGTATTCAATGCATAATGTATAGAATAGGTGGATTAATATTGGGAAGGACAGTATTCAGTATTGGACCTAAGAAGGGATGTTTTGGGGAATAGTGGAAAATAAGAAAACTTAGGCAGAGTAATCATAGCTGGTGAAAATGTTGGGAGCCATCAGTATCTATTTAGTTGAATGACTGAGGGCAAACTTTCAAATGTATGGGGAGTATGATTTTAGAATGTCTTTTTCTTTTGTTGGAACCAAGAGATATGACAGTAAAGCTATGATCAAGCCATTTTTTTCTTTGCTTTCCATGCTGTAAAATGGAGCTAATAATAATACTCTCTTGCCTCTAACTCCCAAGACATCTCTAAAGATTAATTAAAGAAAACCTGTAAGGCATTTTTAACCCTCTTGGAAAGCATTCCTGTAGGCATCTAGTATTATTACCATAAGTTATTCTAGGCATTTTATACTTAACTTGAAAGCATACATTATATCAGGCTTACTCCTGCAGGCTACAGTATGCTTTACTAGCAGTGCACGTTCGTGCACACACACACACACACATTTTCTGTTTATTAAAAACTTGTAGGAAAGTATAGTTGTAATTTACTGTTTATCACCTGGTGCTCAAGGAGAAGACAACTTTTTAATACCTGAGAGAAACCAATATAGGAAATACAACTTTAGTAGAGTATCTGAGTTAGCGTCATAGTGAGTGGAGAAAATGCTAGCTGAAGATGGCACAACTCCATTAAGGGACTTTAAAGGTCCTGTATAAGAATTGAACAGTGTCGGAGCTGTGTGCCATCTTTTTACACATTCATTCATCTGACAAGTATTCATAGAGTACTTTCTGTGCTCCAGCCACATCAGGGAACAAATTAGGAACAAGTCTCTGTTGGTGTCCTAAGGTGAGGTTTTTAGAGGTAAGCAAAGGGAATCACATTGATTTCCATTTGTTGAACAGCATCTGCCTATTTAAAAACAAAACATTTCTATCTGACAGAAATTTGAAAATAATAAATATATTCTGTTTTATGTTTGTAATATTAATCTCTCACCTCCACCAGGAAGCCCTTCCTGATTTTTTGAGCCAAATTTGATTTCTCCTCTTTCTAATCCTTCACAGCTTACTGTCAGTGTTACATATTACAGCACTTGATTATACAGGGGTGGGCAAAGTAGGTTTACAGTTATGAGTGTGTGAAACAGTTTATTCATGTATTATTACTTATTAATTATTGTATTTTCTGTACCAACTGTAAACCTACTTTTGCCCACCCTTGTATTTAGTTGTGTCCTTTATTATAAACTCTATAATAAAGGTATTACAATTTTTCTCATTGTCTATTATGTGTAAGTCTTGACTCACCTGGAAGATTCGAAGCAACTTGAGATCAGGAATAATGATAGGCTTGAAGCTGCAGGGCTCCCCACTTGCTTACGGTGTGGTTAGTTATGACCACTAACATTTATCGATCACTTCTTTCATTCTGGGCACTGCTCTTCAGTGCACTACATAAGAGTAACCCTTGATTTTCATAACAACTCTATGAGTTAAGTCTTATTTTCTTTACAAGTAAATAATAAACTATTCGGTGAGGAAGCATAGACAGAGAAGGGTTAAATAACCTGCTCAAGATTGTGCAGCTGTGAAGTGACAGAGCCGGGGTTGGAACCCAGGAGGAGGAAGACTAGCGTCAGTCTTCAAGCAGCATGCGGGCGCCGTTGTGATTCAGGCCACTTCTGTTTCTGGGGCCAGCCGCTGTGCTACGCACTTACACTGATGGCCTCATTTCACCCTCCCATGAGTCCCGTGAGGCTGGTTTATTATTATTATCCCCATTTCATAAACGATGGAAATAGCCTCTTCAATGTCATAGAACAAGAAATACTAAGATTTAAACCCATATATTTTCCACTAAATGATGAGATAGGTGAAATCTGAGATAGAAAAAATGTGGTTATACCAATATTTGTTAAATGAATAAATGATTATCTCCATATTTTAAATATTGTGTGTTAAATTTAAAACAAATATAGACTTAAATAAAATAGAAAGTTTTCACCTTTATTTTAATTTCTAACATCGATGAAGTAGGGAAGATAATTTTCCTACTTTTGGGTACTTTTGAGCTAATTTGATTATGTGTCTTTCTTAGGCTACACTGAATTCCAACCACTTCCCCAACTCTTACCCCCCATGCCATGAAAGCTTTTCTTCCTTTCTCACAGTTTTATATAGCTTCTGAACATATTTTGTGAGGCAACATACTCTGTTTAAATTTTACATTAAATAGCAGATGGGCTCTTTGAACTCTCTCTCTTCCCGGGTAGAGACCTCCACGTTTTACATCACTGTTCAGTGTCCGTTTTGGCTGGAACTGCCCATCCAGCCCAGCCTCTTCCATCTGTCAGCCCTGAGGCTCAAAGCCCAGGGAATCAGGTCCTTTTACCCAACTTAATTGACAAGCATCTATTCTCGATGGTTTCCCAGGCTGCACTGCTCAAGACAGTGGTGAGCTTGCATGAGCTCCTCAGTCTCCCAGAGATGGGTGGAAGGGGTAGCAGCTGTTTGTAGAAGTGGCTTAGAGCCTGTTCTGGCTCTGCCGCATGGCTTATAATAATAGAACTTTACTCATGGCATGAAGTCAGTAGTCTGGTAGCCCTGGTGCCCTGAGTAAAACCAGGGACTTACTCTTCCTTTCTGACAGGTGATTTGGCATGTGTTCTAGTTGGGGGATGCTCAGTTCTCTGCAGTGTTACCTGGTTATGCCCTCCAGTGCTCTTCTCCGCTGTAGCTCAGGCCTGGTATCACTCAGCCAAGTGCAGTGCTTTAGGACTCAGGTTCTCCATAACCTAATTTAGGTTTAATTAAGAGTGGCTTCATTTTAGTCCTTAAAAATGTTTTGAAGGACTAACTTGGATGTAATATGCTTACTTTTAATTCACCTGCGTTTAAGATCAGGTTCATTTCGGAGCTTCATTTAACATCTCATATTAAATGCAAATAAATGATCACTCAGGTACTCTGTCACAGAAGGATACCTGGCAGAAGCCACCAGTTATATGAAAGGCTGGGTCAGGCTGAGCGAGGTGAGAATCAGATCACTGGACGTTGGAGTCACAGGATCTTTACACTTGAACTCTGAAATGAAACCCTCTACCCCCAAACTCTCCTCCCATAGCAGACAACCCCACCCCCAGCCTCCCTAAACCTTCCTTCCCTCAAATTCCCTCTTTCAGTGAAAGGCTTTAGCCTACCTTAGAAACACTAGCATTGTCTGACCTCTCTACCTCAGCCCTGACATCCTTCCAGACAATTACTGAGGCCTCGAAAATACCATCTCTGATTTAATTGGGGCCCAACATCTCAGCTGGTTTATTCCCTTAACCTTCTAATTGGTCTCCTGCCTTCAGTCACTCCCCAGCCAAGGTCATCTTGCAGTCCAGTGACAGAATTATCTAGCTGCACATCTCATTATGCAGCTCCTCTGACTGAAATCCTTGGCCGGCTCCCCATTACCTTCAGCCTACTTTTCAAATGTAACACACAATTCAGATTCCTCTCAGTCCGATTCATCTCCCATTACATTCCCAGACCTCTTAACCTTCGGCCACGTGGGGAAAATCACTGCTTCTCGCACCTACTGGGCACTTGCCTTCGTACTTTCCTCCTGCCATTACTTCATCTTTTCTACAGTTCTGGTATTCCTTGTAGGTATATCTCAGATGTTACTTACCTTCCCCCACCATCCCCAGGAAGAATGGAGGCTGCTTCTCTGCCCTCCCTAGGCCTTGAGTATTCCACCGTTATACACTTACATTATTATATGTGTAGCTTTCCCCTGCATCTGAATACAGCAATTTAAGGGCCAGACACATTCCCTTAGCCTTATTTTACTCCCCAGCATAAAATGCGTGTGAGTGGAATGTAAGCTTCTTGAAAGCAGCAGTCTTTGGGGGTGACACATAATAGGTGTTTATTGAACATTTGTTGAAAGAGTGAGTACTCAATAAGTATTTCAGTTGGCAAGGGCAAGTTGATGTAGTTTAGATACAAGTGCACTTACCTCTATTGTTGCTTGTGTGTTCATTACAGTCCAGGTGTGGGTGGCTACGGCCTTGTGAAGTAGGAACAGGCTCTTGCTAATACCTAGCTTTCCAAAGCACTTGCAGTGTATCTGACTGGTGCGATCTTGTTTTATATCAGGGGCCTGGATCAAGTTTCCATGTCTACAGTTTTCAGGATCAGAATAGCACCAGTGGGGGGGGGGGGGTGTGGAAAATACCACTTCATCATAATTCTTAATTATACCAATCATTCCTCTTCCTTGGTTATTGTGAATTATTGCTAAATCAAAGGGAAGATTGGATTTAAAGGAAGTTGAAAATGTGGTTAATTTTGCTTCTGAAATCCCTTTTAGCTGTTTTCTTTCTTGGGTGTATAGCTACACCTAGTGGCTTTATGAATTATTTCAGAGACTATTTCTAGAAACAGCTTATTGGTTTTTTTCTTCCTTTATTTAACCTCTGTTTATTTAGTGTCTTTTCTTTCCTCTTAATTAACGAGAAAATATCTTGGACTCTATATTCTGTTTTATTTAGAGAGTAAGCCGATGCTAGCATAAGGATGGATATTGAGGAATTGATGTTTATCTATAACAAGCATGCCCCACGTAATAAGTAATTTAGAGCACTGTAAATACAAACAGCAAGGCAACAAGGTCTGGAATCCTCTAACTAATAACATTGTTAAATAGGAAACTTTTGTGGAAATACCTTTTTCATTTTATGTGGATGTTATCCCAGATTTCTTTACCAAGTGTGTATGTGTACATATCATGCATGCACCAGTATTCACACTTGAATTGGATGCCTGCCTTATCAAGTACTCAAGAATGAGTTCTCCGTAAATACATCTTCCATGCCATTGAACCATTTTTACATTTTGAGATTTTAGATGGAAATATGTCTAGTATGTGTCACATGCATTTCTGCCTTTTATTAAAGGATATATCTTATGATTATTCTTATCCTGACAACTTAGAATCATAGTTATAAATATTAACTACTGCAGTGAACTGATGCCTTCAGGAGAAACTTTGGGGCCATTTGCCCTACTTTTATTTCTTTTAGATAGACCACAATGCTTTGTAAGCATTTGTGTCTATTCGTTTTGGCTTTTCTCCCTTCTCCCTGTGTCCTCTTGCTGCTGGCACTGTTTTCTCTCACATTCTCCCTTTTTCTTATGCTCACTCTTGGCCCCACCTGATTTTCTGCTCGTATTCTGCTATGGACCGGAGAGTCAGGTAATCACATAGCTCAGTGGTAATCCAATTCTCCTGGCTCCTAATTTTGTTCTCTTTCCATTATACTACACTGAAGATATATGTTAAATCAGCACTGCTTTAAAATAAGAGTAGATTTTTAGAGAGGATGTGTTCCACTGGAGTAAAATGCATAGCCTTAGTGATTCTGTTACTGATGTTTTAACCATTGGGCAGCGTCTGCTGTGGGATTCCTCTTCGGGTCATTGAGATTCTTCATATTCACACACACACAGAGAATCAAGCAGTCATCATACACTCCTTGTGCATCTGCTCTGCACCCAGGTTCATGGTGAAGGCCGGTCCACATGCATAGATTTCTTTGATTGGATAGTACAATAGACATAATGTGCCGGATTACAGATACCTTAGTAATTACTTACATTTGAATTCTCCGTTTATGAAGAAAGTTTTATTTAAGACCATCAGAATGATTTGCCAAGGGTCTTATTTAACTTTAAAACTTTATGGCTTGTATAGTTATGGCCAAATAATCTATAAATGGCACTTGAAAGAAAGTTGACTTTTCTTCTTACAGTTAATATGAACTCTAATTAAGCATAGAGTAACTTAACTCTTTATAAATGGTAACTATTTCTCATTCATCATGGGACCTGAAATAAGAATATATCTTATATGGGCATTGTGCAATTTTGCTAGCTACCTAAATGGTAATGTATTTAATCCCAAATATCTTTTATAGATTTCTGTCATGTGTACAACCAACATTATTAAAGTTTCATAAAGACACTTTATAATTCTCATTTAGTCCTGTGCTTGATTTTAAGTCAAATCTTGATCATTTACCAGGATATCTAGGGGCTAAACACAGGATACCTTTATAAACCAGGACAGTATTGATTTTTTTCATTATTCCTAAATGCTAATATAAAGATATATTTTGTTCAAATGCTCATTCTAATAAGGAATTTTTTGTGGCTTATAATTTCAGGATTTGTTGGCCTTTTCTTATTAGTGTATTTTGTGTCTCCCTGGCTTCAAATCCTTGGGGAGCAAATAAAAACATGATTGGGCCATTTGGCACAAAACTTGTCAAGGAATCACGTGCCAGTGAGGGAGTCAGGCTTTGGCAGCCAGACCACAGGTGGCAAATTAAAGCTTTGCATCTTCTCTGTGGAGCTTATCTCTGAGAGAAGGTAGCCATTACTCTTTCAAATCCGAAAGTGACAATTAAAATTTCAAGTGCTTGCGCCTGCCCAAGGGTCTGTGATGCTTTTTGAAAATCACATCTTCAGTGTCTAATGAAGAGGTTCAGGGAGAAACTATTCTCAGGAATGTAACCTGGGTGACTATCAGCTCTTTCCATGGGATTCAGCCATCTGATATAATCCCTAACAACTATTAAAATTACATTGGAAAAGGCTTAATAACACAGGAGAATTAATGTATTTTTTTAAAAAAGAACACTCGATAACTATAGTACCCTATCCCATTTTTGTTGAAAATAGTATCTACATACACTACTGGAAGAATATACATAGAATATTAATAGCGCTTATCTTTAGGAGATAATATTATAGATGCTTTGTCTGCTGTGTGTTGTTTTTTTTTAGATTTTCACAGTGGACTTTGGTATTTTCTTGTTAGAAATGTTATTTAAAAGTATTTTTAACTTCTTTCTATTTTTCCTTTAAAGTGAAAGATATCTTTTTCCTTAGCACTCCCTAACCTTGTCATGCAGGAAAGAGGGAAGGGAATACACTGATTGTGATTTAGGACTTGTGGTCTACTTTCATGTAGTTCATTCAGCAAATACTTGTTGAGTATCTACATTGTACCCAGTCAGTGTTGCATATTCTGCAGAAAACAAAGCCCCTGGAGGAGATGGGTAATAAGCAGATATTTATGCCTTGTAGTATCTGTGTTCGGTGCCCTGTAGATGAAAAATAAGATCATTGAATGTTGGGAGGGAGTTATTGTTCGCCACTCTGGTGCTAAGTTCCTTCAGCTGTAAAAGGGTTAGGTCAGAGGCACAATGAAATCCTTCCCTCTCTAACATTGTGATTCCTGTGACTTGAATTGCAGTTGTCTACCTAAGAAATTGTGTCACCCAGATGCTGAAATGAGTCAGGGAATGTGTTTCCTAAGAGGAGTACTTGATTAATAGCAAGAATTTCGAAAATAAATAAGTGATGTTTTGGTAACTGTTATTTATAATAAAAATCACAAATGATGGTAGCAGAACTTTAAATGTTTACCCAACATGGTAAATAGTACAAAAGAAAATATGTAGTATAAAAGAAATTCCTCTTATGTAAATACTAACCTTTCTAAGATAGGGGCTTGTGTATAAACACATGAAAACCCTGAAAAACATGAATGTGATTTTAGTTTTGTTTTCCTAAAAGGTTTGTATTTTCACATCTCATTTGTGTGTTTATGTAGTCCGGTGATAGGAAATATTGGAGAAACCCAGAGCATGAAAGAAGTAGATATTCTTTGGAATTGGTGGCAGAAATCCAGAAGATCAAATGGGCATCATTATAGAAATGGTGAACATTAACTTTTTAAAATGCATTGTCTTGCTCATCTGCTATTTATGGCATTATTTACAGTTGAATGGCCCCTTGTATAAAACTTTGCAGATTTTCACAGCATTGCCTCAAATTGGGGCAATTAAAACCATTCTCTTCTCAAGTAGGAACATTTTAGGTGGCATTTATCTTCTGTTGTATTCCAGAAACTATTCCTGTGATGCTCATCCCGTCTTTCCTTGTTTCAGATATCCTCTGGCACTTGCAGGCCTGATGTCTCAGAATCCCCTGAATTGCGCCAGAAGTCACCATTATTTCAGTTTGCTGAGGTAATACATTGCAATGTATACTTAATAGGGAAATTGTAAAATAAACTTAAATTTGGGCTGATGACAGTAACTTAAAGCAATGAAGAACTCTGCATAGCTCAATTGACTATAAATGGGAAAATCAAATTTTGAAATGGTATTTTGGAACTCTAGAGTCTCTTAATTAAGGAATACCTATATGTTTATAAAAGCTTATTAATAAGTCCTGAATATTATTAGACTTAAGCCTCATCAATAATTTTTATTCATGGATAGTAAAATTAAGAATATAATTGATCCCAGGCCGGCGTGGCTCAGTTGGATGGAGCATCATCCTGTGCACTGAAAGGTTGTATGTTCGATTCCCAGTCTGGGCACATACCCAAGTTGTGAGTTCGATCTCCGGTTGGGGTGTGTTCAGGAGGCAGCCAATTGATGTTCCTCTCTCACTTCAGTGTTTCTTTCTCTCTCTCTCACTCCCTTCCTCACTCTAATATCAGTAAAAATTTTTTAAAAGAATATAGTCGAATTATTGTTAGAACTTAGTCACTTATCAGGTGTTAAATCAGAAGACAGAAGCAGCTCATGGTTGTTCATTGGCTATACATCCCTCTTTTTTTAGTTCACTTTTAATTTAAATTTTAGCATGCAGTGGCAGTTTTTGAAGTCTTATTGTCTTTTGTCAAACCTGTTGGGCTCAGTAGATCCCTAACATTGGCTGAAAGAGACAATGTAGAAAAGCACATTATCCTTTATATCAAGTATAAAGGTCAAGAATGCCTCCCAGAATATCTTCATTTACCCTAGGACTCAATATGGAGCCTTCATTGATTAATTTTTTTCTGAACTTTAAAGCACGTGGTCTTCCCTTGATCACCTGAATTGTCTTTTACTCAGCTTTCCTAACATTTGCCTGTCCCATAACAGGCAAATGTATAAGGAGAGTATTTTTAGAGTTCTGTATAAGGAGAGTATTTTTAGTTTCAGATTTTTTCCCCTCTCTAATGTCTTTTCCTGGTGGTTCTCAACATTTTCATTGGCAAACTGCTTTTTACGGTGGCATATTGGATCATTCCTTTCAAGACATTGTTTGTAATATGCCTAAATGCCCTGCAGATAGCATAGGAATATTATAACGTATATTTGCTGACATGACACTCCTTATCTATCACTTCCCTTTCTGCCTCTTTGTGAGATACTCCATGAATTCCGATTGTTTCGTACATTTTTCCCAAAGCATTAATGTAACGGGATTCACGCTGTCCTCCAGTAGTTACATTTATATTAAATAATATTGGCCCCAACTTTGAAAGTAGATATGCTTAACCATTGATCTCTGAACCCCTAGGGATGTAGTGAAATCTCTAAACTTTTATATGAAATTTGGTTGTGTTGTGACATATGTACATTTTTGTGAGTTCTATAGCATATAGAAGATTCCTAAGAGATTTCCTGACCCCTTGTTTTATACACTGGGTCCCTGATCTAATATTTCTTCAGGAGCTCCCTACTCATGTCTTCTACTGAATTGTCTCTCCTTTATGCCAATATTAATGTGTAAAACATCCTTTTGTTGAGAGAGAAACTTGTGAAATGCTTTTCAAAAACCTAGATGGTGCCCGGCTGGGCGTGGCTCAGCGGTTGAGCGTCAACCTAGGATCCAGGCGATTGGGGTTCGATTCCTGGTCAGGGCACATGCCTGGGTTGCAGGCTCGATCCCCAGTCAGGGGCATGCAGGAGGCAGCCGATCAATGACTCTCTCATCATTGATGTTTCTCTCTCTCTCTCTCCCTCTCCTTTCCTCTCTCTGAAATCGATAAAGATATATTTTAAAAACAAAAACAAGTAGATGGTATATACCACTGGTTCTATTATGTTCACTGTCTGATTTAGGCCTTGAAGAAAGACATTTTCCCTTATGTAAACTGTTTTTCTGCTCAAACTTTTATAGAGGGTTGGTAGGAATGAAAGTAATGTCTGAGGTAAGACCTACTTGGTTTATAATTCCCAGGACTTGAGGGAAATCCTTGTGGATTCATATTTGCAGTCTGTGAAATGATAGATGTCATGGTTTGACTAAGAAGAGGCCTACGATTTTATCCTCAAATGTCTTCAGAGCACTTGGTTAAATCTTACCCATTTATGATAGTTTGTTTATATCAGTTTGTTAATAGGATCTAGGAGGTCTTTTTTTAAAAAAAAACAAAAAAAACCAATCTGATATTTATTCTAAAAATGTTTATGTGTCTGATTCGACACATAAATTTAGAGTGGAATTAAAATTTTCCTAATGACTTCGGCAGTGAATGAAGTCACTCTCTCAACTCCTTCTTATCCCTAAACATCGCTTTGATACTGTATATCACCAACCAGTTTTATTGTTTTTCTGACCAGTGTAATTTAATTGAGATTAAAAACTGATATTTGTGGTTGAAGAGTTATGATTAAAGTGCATTTCTTTCTTAATAAGTACCCTTTGATGGAGCTGGTGAGCACAGTTAATTGATGAAAAATACTTATTGGACTGGGAATGGGCTGAAGTTTTTCACGCTTTCTGCTCTTGTGACTCATTTTCACTCTATATCGTAGCTGGACAGAAGTTTGTTCACTTTGGAACTAAAATTAATAATTGACCTTGCTCTCAAAAAATCCTTGGAAAATTTTTCCACATGACCCTCAGAGCAAACTAATGAGGCTACCATAATTACCAGTGGAACCAAAAGGTCTGGTTAAACCAAATGTGTTGTGGCAGAATCCTTTGTCCACTGTCAGACAGTTGAAGAGTGTGTGTGTGTGTGTGTGTGTGTGTGTGTGTGTGTGTGTGTGATGTTATAAAAGAAAGACATGCTGTTCACTTTCAGTGAACAGTTTGTTGAGTTCTGTTGCTCTTTTGCAATGGCTTATTTTCTTCTCACCATAATCCTGTAAAATGGAGATAATTTTCAACATCATCAATTTACAGTTGGGAAAAATAAGTCTCAGAAAGATTAGCTGAGCTGCCCAAGGTCACGTAGCTAGTGAAGAACAGATCTAAGATTCAGTCCTGGATACCCTGACCCACATCCATATGCTTCTCCAATATTGTTTCACAACTGCCCCTAGGTAGAAAACAGCTTTGGGAGGAGTGGTGTACTTGCAGCTTCCAGCTTTTAATAATATTTTAAGAAATTCATTGAAATAAGGAAATTTGTCTCAATAGGTCTCAACTGCTATTTGGCACATACCTGATACCCTTATAAGAGAAATGGCAAATGATCCAAACTCAGTCTTTTTGTTCTTTTCAGTCATCTGTTTTCAGAAACACGGCCTTTGTCTTCCTTTATCATTTACAATGTTCTTCTAAAAGGGATTGAGGGTGATGATTCAGGTCTTAATCTTTGTCAGTGTCTACAGTGGAAATATATGGCAGAATCTATTAGTTGATATGGGAAAATGTCCTTATGCATTAAAAATTACTTGTTTCCTTTCAGATATCTTCAAGTACATCCCACCCTGATGCTCCTTCAAAACAGTGTCAAGCATCGGCCTTGTTTCAGTTTGCAGAGGTATGGCCTTTTTTTAAATACTTATTGAGCTCAGAAAACTTACTGAGCTCAAAATATTAGAATGAAGTTTTAATAACATATAGAGAACTTTAGGGATGCCTCTTGTCATTCCTGACATAATATACATAACAGAAAACTCATTGCTTTTTGCTGTCTTTGCTGTAAGCATAGTCAGATCAGCTCCATATATTATATCCATTTTATGACCATTCATTAAAGAATTCATTCAGAACAAACACTTTCCAGCAATTATTTCATTTTTGTCTTGTTTTTAATTATTTTTAAAGCTTGGGAAAACTGCTGTCAACATGAAGGCCATAGGATTCCAATTTATTAAATTTTCCCAATAGTGAAATGATATACTATAATTCATGAATAACTCTCACAGCAAATGCTGTAGTGAACCTGACCGGTGAAATCATCAGTGCTTAGCTTTCACTGTGGTGTAGCTTCAACCAGTATTTTTATTAGTGTCTAATCCCAGGCTTAGGTCTGGTCAGCTCTTGCAGGATCTGAGATTTCTTTGGTTTGTTAGCCAGAGAGAGAGCACGCATTGGAGAGCATTTTCTTGGTATGATTAGAAGGCAAATCTGATAGGCTTGATTTTGCCACAAAGCCCTGACTTCCTCCATAGACTCATTTCCAATGAGCACTATATCACAAATGATAAAATGTATATAGTTCTTGAAAATAAGATGCTGTCTGCTTTGGGCCTTTCCCCCTTTCCCTTTTTATTAATTCCAGCAAAAAAAATGCATATCATAAACTGAGCAGTTTTGTTTGTATGGGGTTGAGAGAAAATGACAAGCAGGACTGTTCTAATATCGATATATTCAATCACTTTGATCCATTAAATAAAGAATGCTGCATAAGTGAAATATAAAATGATATCATTTTGGCAGGAAAAAACTCAACACTTTACTTTGAAAATGAGTAAAATTACTTTCAGCCCGTACATTAAAAAAAAAAAATTGCTGCTTCCTCTTGGGACAGTTGTGTCAACCACTGTGACTTGATACCACCAGTTGGCCTCCTTGTCTGTTAGGCTCCACTGCCACAGTGTTTGCTTTAGCTGTTGAGCGCGATGCTATGAAAGTGGTGAAAACAATATAAAATGTTACCATTTCATGAAGAACAATTTGCTTGATGAATCTGAATAAGTTAAGATTTTACTATAATTTTTCATTATGATAAATATGCTATTTTCACTGTCTGGGGAAATAGTTTTGCTTAATATTTATTTCCTTGCTTTCCTCCAGTTGTTGACATCCATTTATTTGATACTAGTAACTTTTTCAAGATGTAAAACAGAATTTTGGCATGGTGACTAAATTTATCTTTAATCTTGACACCTGAACCAATCCTATCCAACTTTTTAGAAACACTTCCTTCCAAACAATGTATTTGCCACATACTGTTTGATTAAATTCTAC
Source organism: Miniopterus schreibersii (assembly GCF_964146895.1). Lineage (NCBI taxonomy): Eukaryota > Metazoa > Chordata > Mammalia > Chiroptera > Miniopteridae > Miniopterus > Miniopterus schreibersii. The sequence continues at coordinate 59,142,095 of NC_138106.1, read as the reverse complement.
ACTCTAGCATGAATTTTAGAAAGGCGGTGGCTCATCTTTGATACACCTGGTATTTATGCCTTAACTACCAAGAGTATTCAACTCAATTTAAAATGGAAGTATGGGATGTCTCAGCTGGTGCTGGTGCATTTCTAACAGTTATCGCCACTTAGAGGGCGACTGTTATTTAATCCATACCATCATCAGATTGTTCAGGAGCTCCTGATGCCCTGATCAGCTGAAGGAGCAGTTTGATGGAATAATAGCCCTGTCCTGTGATTCTGAAGGAGGACATTTCTTGCCTCTCTTAAACAAGTCAGTTTGTCCTTGCTGCTCAGTATACTTGGTCCTCATGTGAGTATTCTGAGCAAGAGGAGGTTCTTTGTTTTTTTTGTTTTGCTTTTTCTTCCCTAGGGAAGAAAAGAACCTCTTCTGACTTGGGAGTTGTGCAAGGAGATGTTTCCAGATGTCATCTACTCAATAGCACTTGTCTCCTGAGGGCTTCTGGTTTTTGACCATGGGGCATATAGAAGATTTGAGGATGCTTAAAAATGTAGTTGATTTGGAAACTTAGTTGTTTCCAGACATAGTAATGGAGGAAGGCATGCATGATAGAAAAACAAAATACAGTGTTTTGCCCTCAAATCAAAAGTGTTTTCCCCTCCCAACTCAGTATATTATTTTTCCTAATTATATTTTGCCTAGGTTGATAATATGAGCCTTTTAATTCCTAAACAAATTAAACATATTATTAGATACCTCACTATTGAGTTGTAAATTTTATATGTGATTTTGTAAGAGAAGTACTTGATTCTCTCCAGTATATAACCTCTCTAGTCAAGGTTCCTCAGCTGACCCAAGAGAATCCTAACTAAGATTCAATCTGTTAATATCTTATGAGTTGACCTTATTGTCAACCTAATACTGGGTTGGTTTATTTAAAACTAAACAAGACCTAACTAGATGAACTAAAATCTGCTGTGGGCATATATATTGCAGAAATAGAATAGGCTGTAATTACCATGATCATATCCCTAAAGCTCTTATAATTACTTCATAAAACACCCATCACCTTTGAGAAAACACAGAGACTCTAAGAATTCTTGTTTTAATTAGCTATATATAGTAAAGGTTCTCAAACTTTAAATAATACCAGAGCACCCTGAAGTCTTACTCAAACAAAGATTGCTGAGCCCCACCCTCCAAGTTTCTGATTTATTGAGTCTGGAGTAGGGCCTGAGAATTTACATTTCCAAAAAGTTTCCTATCAGGAAATGAGTTTGAGAACACTGCTCTATAGTTTACAGTTTTTACCACAATTTTTACATCATTATTAAGACACTTCCTAGTATTTCTGAGCCCTCGTAGGGAAAAGATGAAATGAGGAAGGGATGGACGTATAATAGAAAATTTTCCAGTGGACCACTTTATACCCCCATCCCTTTTCAGAGGGATTCTCAGTCCTATTATGTACACTTTTACTTTTAAAAAAGTGTTTTTTTAAATATAATTTAGGAATCAATTTACTGTTTAAAAATGCTCAGCTGTAATATTATTTTAAGATCAGGCTTGCAAAATTCTTAAAGACCATTCCTGCTAATTTAGTTTACAAATATCGGTAACTTCAGGAAGAGATTAGCTAGATTTTCTCTTGGCAGTGGGTCATTTATTGTTCAATATCATTATCCTAGAAACACACCCTTTAAAAAACTGTAAGCTTTGGGCATTTCTTTAAATTGAAAATGTTTTTCTTTCACATTGAGTCCTAAGTCTCTGCCTTGCAAGCTGAGAAGGATTTTTTTTCCTTCTTGACCAAATCTGAGAAATTTTAATACTCATTTGAAGTTAACCTATATAGAACCATAAAACTGAGTGAAGAACATTTTTCTGTGTAGATTCCTCATGAATGCTTACATTTAAAGGGAGAAATATGCCTGCTTTATAAGATCTAGAAAGAAATACAAAGTTTTCCCCCATGTCAGCCTGTCTCCCATTCCTTATTGACACTCACAATTCATCTAGATTCAACCTGGCCCATGTGAAGAGCCATCACTCTGTTTCCAGTCCCTATTCATTAAGTTGGTTAGAATGTTTCCTATCTGCATCTTTCGTTGTTTACAGGTAGGGTAACACATCTGTCACTTTTTAGATCTCATTTGCTGAAGACTAATGACCAAAATGTAATGTCAGAAGAGAGCTCGTCTTCCGTTATTGAACAGCTCTGAAAGCCATGCCCATATTCTCTGCCCTGTGGCTGACTCTTAAACTTAGAACATATCTTTGCATTGAAAAATTACATACTTACTTTGAAGACAGAGAGCTAATCTGGATGATTTAGACAAATAGATTTGGATAGTAAAACTTTCCTTCAGAGGTATTTACTTTGCCAATATAAACACACCAAGTTTAAGGCATTGTCACAAGTGAACATATGCCATAGGTGCATATTTAAGGCACTTGTTTTTACATGAAGTGCTCAATGTGTTACAGAATATTAACTCAAAAAAGACTCCATATGTGTGCACTACGGCTAATCAGCGTGAGAGTATTCCGTGTTTTATTGTAAGCATTAATATTTCTTTTAAGGTGAGGTAGACCAGTCATCTCACTTGGTTCATTTGCTCTTTGATTCACTTATTCAATTAGTATTGGTCATTTTCTCGCAGGGTACAGTGTTTATGATACCCCTTATAATTGCAGAAGACTTCCACCATTTCCTAATTAGCTTTTGGTCTTTACCAACTGTCTTCTTAGTGCGCTCCCATACCTCAAGCCAGATATAAAATTAGCAGTTTAACATCCAGGGTGAGAATTTTTCTTAGCACTTCTGCTGTGGCTCATGCACTGTTACACCCAACCTTTTTTTTAATCAAAACATTACATAATAACCAGAGGAGAGACTACAGTGGAGTTAACAGGTTGTCAAGAGCCATCAATTCAAGGAAAATAAAAAGCCAAGCCAGGAACATACTATGCAGTATGGCCCCCCAGTGCCCTCTACCCAGGAGTATAACATAAATAACATGCCCTTCCCACCGCTAGCTGACCAGTCATTGAAAAACATATATTAACTATATTGTTCTTACTTGAAAGGAGGATGTGTCTTAAACAGAAAGAGAAAAAAAAAAAACATGGGGTGGGAGGATGAACAGTAGTATAACATATAACAAATGGGCATTCTATAAGCTATGCTTATAATCAAAACCGTCAGAGTAGATGAGATTACAGAGAAACATGTATAAATATAAAGAGAGAGGGCCTTAAGGCTAAACCCTGAGGGATCACTGTAGAAAGGAGATCAGCAAAGGGGAACAATAAGGAGTGGCCTGAGAGGGAGGAGAGCAAGGACCCTGCAGTGATAGAAGCCCAGAGAAGACTCCAGAAGAGCCAGCCATGTGAATGCTGCAGAGAAATCAAAAAAAGGTTCAAGTTGTGGACAGTAACATATGTTCGGTTTTCAGGTCTCCCACCTCAATTAATAAGCCAAAGACATTTTTAGAAAGCGTATCTTGTCGCTAAGACATTCCATGAAAATTTTATTGTTACATAAATGTTGGACTAAAATATGTTGATCCTTCGCACACGTGCCCCTTTGGAAATCAGGTCTCCAGCAACTTTGAGCATTTAAAATACTGCCCTGTACCTAAAAACAGGTAAAAATCCTTCCACGGGTAATGAGGAAAATTGTTCTTACTAAACAGGTGATTCCTTTGAAAGGCAAGGAACCATTCTTAACGCCTGGCTCGGACAGCTGAGTGTAAACTCAGATGGCAGATAGTATAGCCATGCCCTCATTACGTTCTTCATCGGGCCTCTCGGGTGTGCTGCGTGAGGCACAGGACGTAGGGCAGTAAGCAAACATGCAGAATCAGGGAGCGTAAACCTACGGCAACAGAAGCGACAGCAGAGGGAGCCAGTGGAAGAACTAGGAACGGTGTTGTGGGCTCTCAGTGCAGCGTGTTGTCCTTCAGTAATTCTTGAGGATATCGTATGATTATATGACAGATGTAATATTCTACAAATTATCAAATTTAATAGTTATCCTCTGAATTGCAATTTTTAATTTTGTTCCAATTTTAGTGTGTAACTAATTTTTGAAATTGTACTAAAAGATTTATGTTTATTAGTGTTAATAATGATAGGCTTATTACTAATAAATGCATTATTTATTGAAAGCATAATATGGGCTCAGCACTGTGCCAAACAAAATCTGATCTTCACAACAGTAATATGGGACAGGTATTATTGTTTCTATTTTGAAGATGAGGTAAATGAGGCTCAAAGTCTTAATTATTTGCTTAAGTCCACACAGCAAAAAGTTAATGAAGGCACATCTGTCTGACACAAAAGCCATGTTCTTTCTATTAAACAACCTTGGTTCAAGGGACTGGCACTCATCTTCAGTTCTTCATTCCCTCAAGTCACCGAGAATCAGTGGTTATATTAATGTTTGTTTCTCTTAGTCTAGTGATAAGGTGATTAAATTTAACTTGTCTAGAAAAAGTAGAAGTGTAATATATCAGAAAATTCAGCTAGAGGAAAATTTTCCAAACTTCAGAAAGATTGAAGCCCCATAAATTGATCTTCTAAAGAAAAAGTAAGTTTTTAGGATGAATAGGAAAGGACTCTGTTAAAAATGATAGTACCTTGGAAGAAAAAGTCCTTAAAACTTCTTAAACTAGGTCCTTCTAAATAGTTTATTAAATATTTACCTCTTACAGAGGCCTCCAATCAGCAGGTCTTCTAGGGAGAATTCCCTCTTAACAGCAAAGCACCTGGTCTCCCTGGAGCAGATTCCCCTGCGGGACTGGGGTCACCTAAGGCAGGGTTGCCTCCTAAACTGAACTGAGAAATACCTCTGTCTTAAACTGAGAAAGAATTCAGAATCACAGAGAATACAAAAAGCCAGCTAGCTGCTCTAATGATGACAACTTCTCCAGGGGAAGCACACTTTGTAAAGTGTATGTCCTTCTCAGCTCTTTACTGAGTTAGGCTAGAAATGAAAATGAAATTTTCATATAAAAATGAGAAAGGACAGTGATGTTCATTGTTATCAGTGCCTGACTGCTGTTTAGCCAAACTAGAAGAGTATGTAGTCGGTGTAATGTTGTATAATGTCTGTGCTGTAACATAGGTCCTTAAATTGTACAGCTTACTTAGATTTGTGGTCTTGACCGTCAGTCTTTGTGTATACATTAAAACATGATCTCAAAGCCAGAGCCAAGGTTTTATATAAAATTCTTAGCTTCCCTAGCTCCTGCTATACTGTTTAGGACATTTATAGTAGATTCTCAAAAAAACATTTGACTTGATGCTCTTTCCTCAGAGCTCCCAAATATATTCCTTTAAAAAATTAAGTAATTGCTTTGGTAAATACAAGTTGACTCTAAATAGCTCTTTTATATTTGACCAGTTGATGAGTTGATCTTTATATAGAAATGGAAATGCGTGTCTCCTTGTAAGGCTAGAGAGTTAAATTTAAAGCCTGGAATATGAATGATAATATTGTTGTCATTAAATAGCCACCAAAGTTACGCCTGGTTTTTGTTACTGTTTCGGGGGTTATTTACTAAAATTGGTTTCAAAATTATAAGCCCAAGCATGCCACATTTAATGTTATTTGGTACTTGGGAGCAATGATGTTCTCATAAACTAAGGAGAGTTCCTGAATGCATATGAATGGGAAGCAAGGATTCTGATGTCACAGTTAATACTCTTCTTGTGAATTGTTTTCAATATAGATTTCTTCAAACACTTCGCAGTTGGGTGGTGCCGAGCCTGTAAGACGCTGTGGAAAGTCTGCACTCTTTCAACTAGCAGAGGCAAGTTTCTAAGAATATACCGGATAAGCTATGCAGAGGCGGAAATCACAAAAATTAGTCGTAACAGTATTTCTTAAACTGTACCGTCTCACCTTTGGCCGTAAAGTGTGTTGTATCTAATTTTCAACAATGAGAGGGTTAACCTTGAATTTAGAAAAAAAGGGGTTTGCTACTAAAAGTCATTAAGCATTGAGAAAGGTTACCCAGGGAAATTGCAAAGTCTTTTTCACAGGTGGTCATGTTTTAAAGGTCAGCTTCGTCTCTCTGATATTGGTTAAGTAAGTCCAACCTGAACCCAGAAGAAGGGCCCAGGCCCTTTTCCCCTTCGCCGATTCTCTTATAGCATCCGTGAACCCCTAGAATGTACTACTTTTTAACCAGGTGGTTGATGTTTAAACTTCTGTTGTTTTTAGAGAACTCAAATGACATGTTCTAAAGTCTGGTTTTATAACATCTACCAGTTGTACATCTGATGTGACATGGATTTAAAATTCCTTTCGCAAAGTAGAAAATGTGTTTTCCTAAAGCCCGTGAGGGACAGAACCCTCTCTTGGTGGGGGATGGGTTGGGGAGGAAGGTGCCAGAAGCAGTTTTTAGGGTGGGCAGGAGCAATGACTTTGCCAAGCTGTGACTGCTCTGCCTTAAGGGAACATGTAGAAGAAATGTCTTTAGGACACTATAGTAACAGTTCTTTCTTTTGGTGAAGACAAATTAGGAGTACAAAAATGGATAACCAAAAATCTTGTATATTATAAACTTTTTTCTTTTCTCTGTTGTTTCTGGCTTCCTTCCCATGAGTTCCTTCTGAGGTTTTGTTTTGTTCTGTTGTTTTGTTTGGTGACATAGTTCTTTTATAAGTCTTACATTGTTTGTTAACTTAGTGGGATGACCTGTCATTTTCTAAATTTTATGGGAGCTTGTATCATAAAAATTTAGGAGTTTTAAATATCTTAACATTAAGCTTTTAAAGTCTAGCCAGATCCAAATTAGAACTATAAAAACACAAAGGCCTGACACAGTAAAGAAGTATATAAACAGTAGAACAAACTAACCCGTTGTTGTTTGACATTAAGCTGATGTGTTTCTGTGTGAGACACATTCAGACCCAAACAGAAGTCTACAAATGACTAGAAAACTTACGGAGACCACAGGGAATAGTTTTTAAAAAGTACTGGGTGAGTCAGTAGCAAAGTACTACTTTAGGTAGAACTGAAATGGTAAGGACCTGGCAACAAATGTGCCTTTGGAATTAGAGTTGTAAACAAGACTTAGTAAACAGAGAGACTGTGAGGTCATGAACTTGTCCAGTGTCTTTAAGACTATATAGATTGTCCAGACAATTTATTTGAAAGAAGTGATTATCTTTCTTGAATAATAGGAATGTGTAGTCCTCTCTTCAGTTCCTGGTTGTGTGTGTATACACATATATACAAACACACATGGTTTGTATTTCAATCTTTTTAAATTTAAGTATAGAAGAAAGCAAAAACATTAATGTGAAAAGATATATGCACCTCTGTGTTTATTGCAGCACTATTTACTAGCCAGGATACGGAGGCAGCCTCAGCGTCCATTGATAGATGAATGGATACATATGGTTTTTAAAATATTAAACACTAAATTGTAAAACAACCTAATTTTCAATATTAATATGTCTTTATTAAACAGTTTTGTATTAGAAAAGTATGGACCTTTGAAGTACTTTGCTGTTGGGGGGGGAAGCTAAGGAGATGAATTTTTCTTCTCATTTTCTTTCTTTGGCATAAGTCATTAAAAAAAGGATTCCCTATTAAATCAGAGCTCATTAAAAAAGAACACACTTCTAATTTGTAGGGATGCATCCCAAATATGAAACAGATGCTATGGTTTAACAGATGTTTGAATGCTGGGATCATAATTTAAAGGGGTAAATGACTGCAATAAGCCTATTCCAATTGTAGCAAATTAGCTTATACTCAGACTTAGTTTCCTATAACATCTGAGTGAAAATATATGCTTTTGATGAAACAGGGTCACTAAAAATAGTTTACCAAGAAAATCTTCTCACATTATTTTTCCCACATGAATATGATACCATAATGCTAATAGACTGAGTTTTAGAATAACATCCTAAAGCCTTCCCAGTTTCTAATTAAACATAAATATGTGCACAGTGGATTAATCAGCATTTCCAAGTAATCACCAGTAGAAACAGGCTTCCTCAATTTTTTTTTTTTTTATCCCATGTGTACTTGCTGCTTATTTTTCTTGAACAAAACATATTTCATTATGTCTGGTGCCTCTTTAAATAAGTATAACAGAATATCGAGGAAGATTTTTTTCTGTTGGCCAGAATTGGTGGTATTTTCTGAAATCTGAAGGAACAGCTTTCCAAGAAGCCACCTTCAATCTGGGCCAGACTCTTCTCTCGGGATATATCAAGAGATGCCTAATTCAGCTACTATGTCGTATACTTAGGGCTGCAGAGGCTTCTCCTGTCACCCCCGCCCTAACCCCCAGGTCATCAGTGAGGGGGGGTATATCGTAGGTTGTCTAGTCATCTAGGATAGTTTGGCCTTCTCCCTGTCCTGGCCAGGGTGGGAGAGAGGGGTTTTCATTCTTTACCCCTGCCCGCCGTCAGGAGAGTGAAGGTAGCTCTGAGAGAGCCCCTTTAAAGACCGGGGGCAGTACCTGCAAGAAGGGGCAAAAAGCAAGAAATGTTTTAGACGTAGATTTACTGCTATACCCTTCACCTGTCTGAGCAGGCAGGAAAGACCTGGAGGAAGTTGGCAGCAGGGAGAGACTTGGAATAGCCTGCTGCGCTCCGTTTTGGCATTGAAAGAAGTGTGACTTTCCCAGGGGTCAAGTGGACAAATAGAAAGTAGTTCAGCTTGATCAGACAAGAGGCCATGGGACGGTCACAGGGAGGGGTTGGCAGAGGGCTGGCCTGGGCAGTGGGACAGGCTCCTACATCAGGAAATATTCAATACAGACAGCTTTGCTCAGGACCCTGACCAGCTCCCATAAGCAGGAGTGATGTTCAGCTGGTTTGCATCAGTACAGCTGTCCTGGTGTAAAATACTTGGTATTGTTAGTACCAAGACTGTGACCCAAATCCCCTGAGTGCTTTTGTAGCAATGCTTCTGGCATCCCTGATCCTTCCAGCAACTAGAGGGCACACAAGGGGCCTGCAGGACCCTGTTCCAGCCCTGAGACTACATCCCTTCTGACAGGTTGGCACTCCGCCTATTAAATATCTTGTGTATCATCCCTGTGCTTGGCATCCCCTGACAAAGTTAGCGGGAAGAGACAAAAAAAGAAAGACATAACCACAGGCAGTTAGTTTTACCTCCACCATTTCTTCTATCCTCTAAACCAGAAACTTTAGGCCTTATGACCAGCCAGCCCAAGAACTAACCACATACCCTTCCCCAATTTCATTCCTGTGGGCTGACAAGGGAGGAGTGAAGGAGGAGACCTCCCAAAAAATAGGGGTTGCTACTTGCAAGAAATGTCTTCTGTTTGGTGAGAAGCAAGAAATATTATAGGCATATATTTATTGCTGGGCCCTTCCCCCACTCAAGCGGGCAGAAAGAAAATTGGAGAATTTGGCAGCAGACACAAAGAGATTTGGATCGGCCTACACTCTTAGTTTTGGTATTGTAAGGACCCCTCTGTATTTCCCTGGACCCTGGACCAAAAGGTACCCTGGGGAAAGCCCTTCTTTGGGCATTTGATTGGCATTTTAAGCTGGGTGAATTGTTGTTAATAGCTTGAAAATGACCTGAAAATTCTGGGATCTGTTCCAGGTGTTTTTCAGGAATCTGCTCCAACTGGGAAGGGAGATTTTGCATAGTGCTGCTGAGGTCAGGGAATTGAGAAAAATATAATCCTTTATGTTTGAACCTCCACGAGGTTTATACTGTTCAGTTAATCAGTTACTTAATTGGCATGGGTACTATAATGTATTGTGTTTCCTTTATTTTGCAATTAATTAGGCTGGGTCATATAAAGATCAGCAAAGCAACACAGCATCCCCCAGAGACCACTGTGTATTATAGTTGCTATGGTTGGAGGACACTTGGAGACATCTTTTCCTGTACATTTTAGCAGAGAAAATTTCACATCTCTAGTACCAAAATTGCCTTGTATACTAAGTGGAACAATTTACTCATTAATTCTGAGGACCAATAATTATTGAGGGTCTACTCCATGCCAATACAGTGAGGCTGCTGAAGCTTCCTGCATGTGGATATACAGTCTTGTTATTATTATGAGACAACCTGTGAGCCTTCCCCTAAGTGGTATAGGACCACTTTACCACTAGGTACGGTTATGACGTTTTGGTGTGCCACTGGGGGCGGGAGCATAAGCCTAAAATTATTACTGTTTGTTTTATTTCTGATTTTTCTGAAATAATTTTCTGTGTTCTTTTAAGTAGATTATAAATTTTTTTATTCATACAGGTTTGCTTTTATTAGACTATAAATTTTAATAGCTGATTTTATCTGCAAGTTTTATTATCTAACCTAAGATAATAATAACTGACATTTATTGTCAACTGAATGCTAGACACTTTTCTAAGTACTTTATATGTACTCATTGAATTCTTCCCCCCATCCTCTGAGGGTAGGTACTGTTGTTATTCCTTTTTCACACTTTAGGAAACAAAAAGGCAAAGAGGTTTTGTGCCTTGCCTAGGGTCCCGTGGATAGAAAGTGTTAGGGCCTCAGATAGAAACCTAGGGGCCACTGCCTGGGCTCCTCAACACTGGGCTATTCTATCACCTTGTTTTAGACGAAGATAAAAGACTGTGCAAGTTGCTTGTTACAGGAGTTTGCGTGTTATAGAAGGCTCTGTGGAAGACAGCTTACTCCTACACATGTGTGTGCCGCTGAACAAGATGACAGATTGTTCAAGACTGCTGTCAAAAAATGGAGCTGATATTTCCTTTTTAAAAAGTGCCTGTACTTTTAAAACTGCCAAGATACAGCTTATACACTTAAATAAGTAAGTGCATATTTGTGAATTTGGAAGATACTGTGAGGGCTTTAGGAAATTACGGTGTATGACTCCTGTCCTCCAGGAGTTTATTCTTCACTTGCAAAGAAATAAGGTATGAAAAATTAAGGGATAAAACTATAAATAGCGCAAGTGGTTTCATAAGGAGCCATGCAGTGAAAAGACAGAGCTCCACTTGAGTGATGAGTGATAGATACACAGAGTGAATGTGTAAAACCGGGACAGGGGACAAGGAGAAATTAATATGAGCAGGAATGTTCTGGGGACCCAGCTCAGGGAGAGCCTGAAGATGGATCTCAATGAACTTGCTGAGGAACAGAGGTTGAAACTAGCAGCCGGCTTGCTTTGGCCATAATTTGTTGACCTGTATTATAGTTCACATTTGAATTAGTGGCTAATATTTTAAAATTATAGATTTTGAGTAGATGCAAATTACTGATTTCTCATGAAAATTTAGAGATCTGGAAATACTAGACTAACCTTCCTGCATAAGAAAGTTGTTTGGAACTAATAAGTGGCTGCCTCGTTGTAGAGGTGTTTGCTGTACAAATGTGACCACCCTTCCCTTTCTATGGAGCCCTGACTCTGAGGCCAGAAGTCATTGCCAGCCTCCATTTTCACTTGTCCACCTCCCTCTTTTGTACCTGACCACCCATGCACAGGAGAGATTGTGACTTATGTATAATTCAGTGGAGAGAGAGGAGAGAGACAGCAAAGGGATAAAGGCAGGCCCGTGTGAGATCGATAGATGACACGTAAATCAGACTGGCTGGCAGGAGTGGAGGAGATTTATGGAAGGTGAAGGTAGGGTGTAGCTGCACGTCAGAATTGGGGCGGAGGCTGCCCGGCCGGGCGTGGCTTGGCGCTTGAGCGTCCACCTGGGATCCAGGCGATCGGGGTTCGATTCCCGGTCAGGGCACATGCCCGGGTTGTGGGCTGGATCCAGGTGATCGGGGTTCGATTCCCGGTCAGGGCACATGCCCAGGTTGTGGACTGCAGCCCATCAATGATTCTCTCATCATTGATGTTTCTATCTCTCTCTCTCCCTCTCCTTTCCTCTCTCTGAAATCAACAAAGATATATTTTAAAAAAAAGGAGAAAAAAAAAGAATTGGGGCGGAGGTGTTTAGTGTGAAGCAGAAACATTTCTGCTTGAACATAATGAGGAACCATTGAAGATTTGGGGCAAAGGTGTGCAGTGTGATGAAAGCACCACCTGGAGAGATACTTGGCAGCTATGTGTGTCAAATGGAGTAGAGAGTCTCTGTGAACATCTGGGGGGGGGGGGGGGGGGAGAAGACAGGAACCCGGAGAGAGGGAGCTGGCAGTGGAATCAGGAGGCAGGAACAGACACCAGGGGGTTGCATGGGACTCAGCTGGATGATTGAGTTGATGTCAGAGGCAAAGCAAAACGGGTGTTGGAGGTGACTTCACTTCAAAACCTGGGTTTGTGGGAAAAGAATGGCTTCCTGAAGTTTAACCCTGACCTGTTAAGGAGCCTGGGTGTTTGTGGAAGCCCAGTACTACAAAAGAAGAGAGGAAAGATGCTGAAGTAGGGAGGGATAACAAGAAATCCAGTACTAAAAACGTCAGTAAGAGGGGATTGTCAGCTAGGTAAATAGTTGCGCTTGGAAAGTAGAGACCCATATTCCTCTGAGCACAGGAGAAAGGTAAAAAACAGTCACCGCAGCACTGCTGGGTCTGGCCCGTGGTACCTGTTGTCTCTGTTGTACTTTCTTCTTTATCTCAGTTCATGAAACTAGTTATGAGTTACGGTGAAGTTGGAGAAAGAAGATGCTAGATTTCTCCAGATGCACTCCTTGTATATAAAAAAAGCAAGCTGATAGATCTGTGGGAACAGGCAACTGGAAAAGTTGTCCTTCACCCTGTTTATTAAAAAGGATGGGGATGTTTTCAGAGGCCTCACCTCCCTAGTTTTTCTTATATACTCACTTGCAAAAGCCAGTTATAATTGAAAACAAGTAGGTAAAGATAGATTTATTCTAGTATCCATAAAAATTAAATCTTATGGAAGGTTCTGGCTCACTTTAGAAGAGCTGAGTTATTATAAAATGACAGAAATTATATACCATCCTGAAAAAAGTAGGAAATCCCATCTTCCAGTCACAGTAGCATTCCCCACCACTTCCAGTTATAGGTGATATTAGACTGAGGTATGACTTTCGAGTTTTGTGTTGTGTCCTCATATATTATAGACACATTACCTCTTCCATCCTGTTGTAACCGCCTGAAGCCCAAACCCTCGATGTGTAGCTCCCACCTCAGCTCTACCAGCACCATCATCACACACCTGAATTCGAATACTTATTTGAGGGGGCTTTTTATTTGAAAGTGGAACGTTTCTTTTGTTATCTTTTTGTGCAGAGTTGTGAGTCATTTTTAGAAAACTCCTAAAACTGTGCACTTTATTCCCAAATTACACCAGCTTATTTTCAGAACTGAAATACAGAAATGCACCTAATGGCTTCCTTTTAGTAGATGGCCTTTTATAGGAAAGACTACCCCAACCCCACTTGGAGTTTTCAGAAATGCTATCGTTTCTAAAGAAATAGTGGGTAAAGAGAAACCTTTAAGCCAGCATTTCATCTGCCCCAATTGTTTCAGCAAACCAGGTAGTAAACTATTTAACATGCCCAGGTTTTAGTGTTGAGAGACGCTCAGACCACTGTTTTGTGACAAGTTATCTTTTATAATAAAGAAAATTGAATTTTTTTTTTAGCAGTGATGCTATTCTTTATTCTCTGAATCCTTCAGCTAGTGTATTTTTATGGCAAGAACATTCTGGTTTTATTTAATTATGGGAGAAATGCACATCTTGGAAAACACTACTAAATGCCATCCTTGGGTTATGTCTACATGTTTTGGCAGGTAATAAGCCAGTGCAAAATGATTGTAAACATAACTTGGCTGCAAAACATTTGTTTTTGTACTAAAAAGCAGAGATTTTGAAATGGAAACTTCTTGATTAGTGTCAGTGGGTCTGTTTTCACACTGCCTTGTTTTTAATCTAGCTGGTTCCTTTATAATAGACAATGAAAGACAAAGCATAATTGCGAGTGAAATATATGGTATGGTACAATCTGATGTACACAGATTGATTATGTCTTTAAAGCAAATCCCCAGTACAAACCCTGACCCTAAGGTGTGGTCTTACCTGAACTGAATATGACAGCCTCCTCGAACATAAAATATAATCCCTCCATTTTATCTCACCCCTTCAATATTCCTGTTGCATTTTTTCTTTGCAATCATTTTAAAGAGAGTAGTCTTTTATATATCCGTTCAACATGTACATCCTTAGGATCTCAGTTTCAACATACTGGGTTTTGTTTTTCTTTTGGGAGTGAGTTACATTTTTTGAAATACATTTCTTCTAGCACATCCATTCTATGCCATTCTGATTACACAAAATAGTGAGAAACCCCATTGTTTTGGAGTTAAAATATTGTTAGAGGTAAAATTAAAATATTGGTGGTAAATTTTCACTGGTGCTTTCATGAAGCAGAGCTGAAGACAGTGTGATTACTGGTCCAGGCCAGCCAGTAACAGGATCATAGTTAGTACTGTTTTTATGGACTCGTAAAGTCGCTCTTTCTTGGTATGAATCAGAACACATTTTAGACTCATCAGTTATTTTGGAACTAAATGACCCATTCAGTTTAACATGGTTATCTGTTGAGTGCATTTGTTTTGAAGGTGGGTACTAGGATATTCTTGGTGAAGAATACAGACGTGAACAGGATACAGTTTGTACCCTCTGAGTTACAGTTATGAAAATAGAGCAGGACCTGAAGGAACAGACAGTAAATATCACATATTGGTGCCCAGCATTTGATTTAAAACATTAACATTTTAACTTCTATGAATATAGCCATGGGAATTCCATCCGGAAAGCTGCACTGCAGATGATTTTGCATTCTCACTTTAAAAGAAGGTGATTGTCCAATTTAAAATAATAATAGAATAATAAATTCTCATTTATTAAGGCATGTTCTGTTTCAGGGCCTGTTTAACAACCAACCTTCTATTAAGGGCAGCCTGACTAATTAATAACAGACATTAATTCTGCGCTTCCACAATGCAGTTTTATTCACTTGAGTTCACATTGATTTATGTTCTCTTGCATCCACTACGTATTCACGTGTGCACACAATCTTGCATATTTACGTAATGTAGTGCTTACGCACTTTACTAAGTCCCATTGAAGTGTTGATATATGCACCCAAAAGTAGATGTAAGTAGATATACTTGTACCCAAAAGTAGAACTGAGCTTATATATATCCCTAATAATATAATGTTTTAACTCATAGAAAAGGAGCTAAAAACTGGAAATTATGAAAGTCTCCCTGAAATAAAGCATTGTCAAATGTGCTAGTCTGTTTGGTCTGTATGCTGGCTTACATCCCAGGTGGCTGCAGACTGCCTTTCCTGGATTCCTGTGTCCCCTGCTTTCCAGCTGGGTTTAGCCAGTGACAGACACTGGCAGGGGATGAGGGAAGAGGAGAGAAAGAGAGGCTGGGTAGGTCAAAGGAGGCATGAGGAGGGCTGGGGATACAGCAGAGGAGCATCTCTTTTGTGCCTCCATCTCTCTCCAGACAGGCCCGCCATGGCTCCATCTTCTACTAGGACCCACCCCCTAGGCTTCAGGAGCACTTCCCCCATTTGTACCCACCGTGACTTTCTCCTGTAGCTAATCCCTGGATTGCCTCACCACCTCCTGTCTGGGTGTCTCAGTTCTTCAAGATCTGTGTAACCAACTTATTCCCTGCCTTAAATTCCCTCAGCTAGGCATGGTTAAGTTGTTTCTGTTTGCCTAGATAGAACCTGACTGGTGCACAAGCCATTTTCATTTCCTATTTGGTATGATTCTAAAATAGACTAAGAGACTATATCCAGATTTCAGCAAGACTTTTGACAGTCTTATGTCCTTGTGAATAAAATAGGGGGAATTTAGACTAGATTATAAATTCTTAGATTGCTAAAGTTTATCAGTGTTCAAGTCAACCTGATGAAAGGGCTCTAGAGGTTTACCAGAAGGCTCTGTCCTTGGCTATGTCCTACTCAACATTTATTACCAAAGATCTGGATGAAGATATAAAGCAGCTTTTATCAAATGTGTCCGTAACACAAAGCTGATAGGTATTTTAATTCAAATTGTCAAATGATAAACTTTATAAGGAAAATGGAAAATCTTGCATCTAAGTACAAAAAATACAAAGATATAGCATGGGAGAGGCCAAGCTTCCTAGCATATCATGTGGGTAAAGAAATCCAGGATTTTAATCGACCACAAACCCCATTCAAGCCAGAAATGTTGCCTCTGTTTAAAAGAGGGGTGGGGTGGGACTTGTCTTTAGGCTCCATTAGAAGATTGGTGGTCCTTGTTAACTGACAAGTAGTTCTACTCCTCTTCAAGAGTATTACAGGAAGGATAGGAACTTACTCTAAGACAGATATTGCTAAATTGAAGCATCACTACCCCCTACCCTTGCAAAGCTTTATGTCATTTACAAGTTGTATGTGCACACATTTGTTCACCTTTGCCTCACAACAACCCAGTGGAGGATTACCCCATTTCTCACCATTTGTTTCCTCATATGGGTTCAAGTCTAAGATACACAGCTGTCTGTGTGTCCTGAGGCAAGCAAGGTCTGGCACTAGGTGGGGAACCCAGCTAATTACAAAAAAGCACATTCTCACCGCAGGACACAATACTGCATCTAGGTAAGAGGGATCCAACTTTGAAAGGTCAGGAAGCTTTTACATGTGGTGAGCACTCAAGGGAACCTGGAACATTATGCTAGGAGAAGAGGCTTGTGGGAACGTAAAGTCTGTCTTCAAAGATTTGAAGCTGTCACGTGAGAGAAAGAGTGGACTAATTTATGTGGCTTCAGGAAACAACTAGGACTGACACGGTGATAGATTTTTGCCTAATATTTAAAAGATTTCAGACAGAACTGCCCTCTCCTGTGGTCATTGCTTTTGTGCAAAAAGCTGGATAACTAACTCTCAGGAACATAGTAGTAAAATGAATACCTACACTGGGAAGAATGTTAAATTAAATAGTTTCTAGAGTGACACCCAACTCTGTTTCATCTGTTTTGGGTTTTTGGGTTAATGAGATTTGTGGTTTGTAGTTTTTTATTAGGAGTTGTTTTATTTTTATAGTTTCACTTCCAGGAATATAACTGTTTTTATTATAATTTAAGGTTAACATACTCTATTTGTGGAAAAAAAAAAAAAAAACTTTCAAGAGCCTGAAACAGGGAAGTAAAGCATGACTAGTGCTCAGTGTAATTAACTTTACAAGAAATATTATGCTATTTCCTTGAATATGTCCCCGGAGTGAATGTCTGCATTTGTTCCATTTCATTCCTATTGGGGGTGATGAGGAGAATCATTTTGAAATATATTGAAGCAGAGAATAGTGTTTGCAGAGTATTATTAGGTTTGATAAGATGAACTTGTGCAAATACAAACTGTTGGCATATCGCTGTAAAAACCAGCACCTATATGCTAAAAGGTCCCTGAGATGACTTATTAAAGGCCATCTGAGTGATGGTAATTGAAAAACCATAAAATTTACCTTGAGGATAACTTTCCAATCTTCTTTCAAGAACTAGTATAGACTTTCTCCCCACAGTGGGATAGTTACATTCATTGAGAAAGGAAATGAAATTATTTCAAAATTTGTACAAAAAACAGCAAATCTCCCATGACAGTAAAACATGCAGGAAAGATTAAATGTATTATTAGTGTTTCAAAAGTAAGTTAAGATAACATTTTGCTTTGACCTTATTTCTGGTTAGGTTTAATAAAGGGAAGTTCTTTGTCTTCATAACTACTTGCTGAGGTCTAAAAGTTAACTTGATTTCCTAAAAAAGCTTCATTGTGAACCCGTAGTTCAGATCTCCCTGTGAATGATCCAAAGGGCTGGGGACTCTTGTCATGTTCATTTTTTAAAAAACTTGCACTGTCTGCTCCCACCTCCACCCCTTCTCCAATTTCTTCCCAGACTAACTAATCATAACATAACTTTCAAGGAAGAATTTGAGAGACATTGAAAGTACTAGGGGAAAAAATTAGCTAAAAGAGCAGCTGATACTTAATTCAATGTAGTATCCATTTAAAATTTTGAATTTGAAAAATGAACTTTACAGATGTTAATTTCTGACAACTTGCCATTTGATAAAATGGTGATTTTTCTTTTAAAACGAATTAGTTTCTTACTCATGTGCTTAATTTGAGGGCTCTACAAGACCTAATACTCTTTCCTCTAAGCTGTTTAATGCAAAGTAGATGAAATAAGTACTAAGAATTCCTGTGCTGCCCTTCGCCTAATCGGCATGGTTTCCCCTTTAATGTCCTGCATGTAAAATCTTGGGAGTTTGAAAACAACCAAATTGCAGCCAGATATTTTTTGGTATTCAGAATTTTTCAGATTTTAGGAAAATGATGATAATAGTGTATGTATCTTACACTATGCAGTTAATTTCCCCAGTGCATATTTAAATGAATGAAGATTCTGATAGCAAAAGCATATGAATAGTCACATTGAGATAAATTAAGACGTCAAGGGGTTTCACATTAGTTTTGGTCAGAATTTGCAGCTGAGAAAATTTGGATGTGATCGAGTTGGCCACCAAGTGAGTTAAAAACAAAAAACACACAAAAACCACCATCACTTAGTTTTCAAAGCTTTGGTGATCTTCAAATTATCAGCATTTGTGGACCTGTAAAGTTTCATTTACCAAAACCTTCCTAGCTGTTGAATGAATCATCTTATTTCTAATTTCAAGTGGATACATAGAAATAGTCACTATTTTTCTCCTTTCCCCAAGAACGAAAGGACAGACATCAGGACAGAGTTTGGGGATGATCTGCTAAGCGTTGCCATAAGTACAAGACTTAGCATCTCTGTTAGACCTCACAGAATCTTCTGGGACAGATTATTTTTATTTTATAAAGGCGACAGAAGAATAAGGAGTGAGATGACTCATTCCAGCTACAAAGTTAGCAAGTAGCAAAACTAAGACTCAAACTCAGGTCTTTCAGCCCTGGATCCCATGCTCCTTTCACCAAATCTTTTTTCCCTAGGAAAAGCTTCCCAGAAGTTGGAAAATGAGAATTCAGGCATATGCTTGTCTAGAGGTTAATGACTATATCGTAATGCCTAAAACCTTTTATTAATTTGAATCATTTAAGTTAGCTTGGCACAAGTGGACTAATGTAAAATTTGAAGTTTGTTATGATTATTTTTAAAAAGTGATAATTTAAAAGTTCAAGCTAATTTCAAGTATGGAATAATAAGGATTTTTGTTGCTGTTGTTATCTCATTTTTGTTTTAACTGTTCAGATGTGTCTGGCATCCGAGGGAATGAAAATGGAAGAATCCAAGTTAATAAAAGCAAAAGAATCAGATGGCGGAAGAATTAAAGAATTGGAGAAGGGGAAGGAAGAAAGAGAAATAAAAATGGAGAAAACAGATGAAGCCAGATTACAGAAGGAAGCAGAATTTGAAAAATCATTTAAGGAAAATGTAAAAGATTCCAAGGAATTAAGAAATTTGGAAGAGCTGCAAATGGATGATATAATGGCTATAAAAATGGAAGATCCCAAAGAAATTAAAAAGGAAGAATTAGACGAAGATAAAAAATGTAGTCACTTCTCTGATTTCTCTTACTCTGCCAGTGGCAAGATAATAATAAGCGATGTTCCTAGTAGAAAGGATCACATGTGCCATCCTCATGGGATTATGATCATTGAGGATCCCACAGCATTAAACAAACCAGAAAAGCTAAAAAAGAAAAAGAAGAAAAGCAAAATGGATCGACATGGAAATGATAAATCCACACCTAAGAAGACTTGCAAAAAGAGGCAGTCCTCAGAGTCTGACATCGAGAGTGTCATATACACCATTGAAGCTGTCGCAAAGGGAGACTGGGGCATTGAGAAACTTGGAGAAACCCCTCGCAAGAAGGCCCGCACATCCTCAAGTGGCAAGGGAAATATTTTGGATGCCAAGCCACCAAAGAAAAAAGTGAAATCAAGAGAGAAGAAAATGTCAAAGGAGAAATCCTCAGACACCACCAAAGAGTCAAGACCTCCAGATTTCATTAGTATTTCTGCCAGCAAGAACATTTCTGGTGAGGTGCCAGAGGGTATAAAAGCAGAACCGTTGACCCCCACGGAGGATGCATTACCACCCAGCTTATCGGGACAGGCCAAGCCCGAGGACGGTGATTGTCACAGAAAAATAGAGACTTGTGGCTCCCGGAAATCTGAGAGGTCTTGCAAAGGTGCTCTTTATAAAACCCTGGTGTCTGAGGGCATGCTCACCTCTCTGAGAGCTAATGTTGACAGAGGTAAGTGACTTCTACACATCTGAAAAGATTATTGAAACCTAGCAGAATTTCTCCTTTCGTCCTATTGAAAAGAACCACCAGAGAGAACAATATGGCGTCAAAATGATATTTTGTATTTGTACGGTTACTGGTTTATAGATCACATACATTTGTTGTTTTACGTACATGTTTCTTAGCAACATTGAGGAGAGTGTCTTCAGGATGTAAGTGTTTAAAGTAATTCAGACCTTTATTTTTTACTGGTATGGGCTGGGTTTTTGTTTTGAAAAATCAGTATTGCATGTCTGGAGTTCTTAGCCTGTTTTCTAAAACTAATGGAAAGAATTTCCTGAATCAAGCAGATACGTTTAGCAGAATCTTGACCTGTAGGTACAGGAGCAAATGACTTATCTAGTCCTCTCCATTAGGTAATCAAAACTATAATTGAACTGAAGGCTCTTTAAAACAGAACAGCATCCAGAAGCCAGTTAATGTGTATATCTTTATTAATAGAGTGTTTCTTATGAATTCATCTGTGTTAAAATACATCATGCTAGGGGATTACCTTTGGCCAAGCTAAATTCCAACTAGAGATGTGTGAATACTAGGTCTAGCAAGCCCTAAATGAAGATCCTCGGGACTGCATAGTTCTCCAGGGATGTCATTCCAATAAATCTTGGTGAATTCGAATTAATAGTGGCCACCAGCAAAGAACTCCCACACCTTAAGCTGATTCTCTAATGGAAAAGCTAGCAGTCTTTGGTCTGTCTCTGGAGTCACACAGTAGCTGTTGAGTTATGACAAGACAACTTATCTCAGAGGCTGTAAGTCACTCTTGTATTTGTTCTGTTATTAAGGTTAGTCCATCATGAATCACTCTGAGAGACTCTGAATAGTTGCAAATAGCAACATGCCCATGAAACCTAAGGGGTCAAGAGGTCACTTGTGATGGGAGGGAAACCTAAGATGATTTCCCTCCCATCCCAATATACCGAACATGTTCTTTCTCTTGAATGTCCTTAGGGAAACGAAGCTCAGGAAAAGGAAACTCCTCTGATCATGAAGGGTGTTGGAATGAAGACAGCTGGACATTTAGCCCAAGTGGGACCAGTGGGAGCAAGAAGTTCAAGAAGACAAAGCCAAAGGAAGATTCTCTCCTTGGGTAAGTGCCTATGAGCACAGCTGGCTACACTGCACAGCCCCAAGTGTGGTAGGATTTTCAAGGCAAACATAAATTTCTAACTGCTTATTGAATATTCATTTAGCACATACTACAATCTTAGTAAATACACGAGGGAGGACAGATCATGTGTATCACATGGTTCTTGCTGTTAACACGGTTGTGAGAGTGACAGTGTCATTCACATTTTAAGTATCAGACTTAGGCCTGAGTTTGGATTAAGGTCCACCATGTATTAGTGGTGTGACATTGTAAATTCTTTAATATTGCCAGGATGCATGTTCTCATCGGAGGTTTACAGTGGATATTGTATAATTATGTTTACATTTTACATACTGTGTGTACTTTATTTAGTATTTCTAGGCATGTACATATCTTTGTAAAAAAAAATGACAGCTGAAAATGTAAGGTAAATAAAATTATGTTTTTACTTCTAATCTTGTTTTGTTTAAACTGCATTTTACTACTATAAGATAGAAATAATAGATTGAGTATTCTCTCTGGTACAGAGAATATTCAGTTATTAATTATATATTGAGACTTAGTGTCAAGCAGTAGCATACATCAAGATAAAATCATTAAGAATTATTTCATTTTTATGTTATGCCAAAGACTATTACCAATCTTAATATAAAGCATTTTGTTTAATATAAAGCAAAGTTGTGAGATATAATACTTTATGTTGGTGAGGAAAACAGCTGAATATTCACTTGTACTGTTTTGAAAATTCTTTGCAATTTCTCTTAGTCCAATTTGAAAAGAATACATTGAACAGAAATAAATACATTTCTATATTCTCCTTATTTGTTCATAAATATGTTTAAAATTATGCAGATTTTATGCATTGGGAATATTGTATTTAGTTTATTCATAAATATCTGCATTTCTGTTTGTGGAATATATTTTTTCCTTGGATGTTACAGTGCTTCAAAGTATGGTTAATTCTAAGGCTCTAGGTCGTCACAAAGTGTGAGACTGGAAATTATTTCTCATGACAATGATTCCTCAAGATTATATATATTGAGATGGTATATTTATAATTTTATAGATTTCCTTCCTATTTTTTTTTCAGCTCCAGAGTAGTTCAAATTAGTTCTGCTTATATTATGCTTCAACAATGACCTAAAAATCTTCACATTTGTCATTGTCAAATGATACTTTTTAAATGAAGTATTTCCTAAAAAAGTGACCATTGAGCATTAGGACCAGTGCTTTATAACTTCTGGAACTACCAGTGCTCAGTATGTCTACCCAGCAAGAGAGGGAGGAGCAGCTCTCATTGCAAACAGTGAAGTCCTAGCAGAACACAGCAGGCGTGCAGGTTTCCCTTAGATACTGCTGAGGCTGTTGCTAGTCCTCTTAGAGGAACGAGAAGAGTGAAACAATCTTTGGAAAATCTGTCCCTACAAAGAGATTGCTTTGTGGGTTGGTTTTTTGTTTGTTTCTTTGTTTGTTGTGTGTGTTTGAAGTCATTTCTAAGGCAGTCACATATATATATAACTGGGAGTGAGGTTTTCTACAGGCTTAAATCAACAGTAAACTTCTGGTCGTTCCTCCTCTCTCTCCTTTAAATAATGGCCTGTCAGAATCAGACTATCTGGGTTTGCCTTGTTGAAAACACACCAACATAGTGCCTGAGCAGTGAGAAATGCCACTTCCTGTCAGTTTTATCTGAGTTTTATAAATGAGCATTTTAAACCTTTTTATCGCAGAAAATGTGCTACCTGCTTAGTTAACTGTAGCCAAGAAAAATTCATCCAATTTTGGCAGTTATAATTTTATAGATTTATCCTAGAAAAACAGAGGTGATTATTCTAGTTGGAAAAAAAAAAAAAGAGTCCCAAGAGACCTTAGGAATTACCTCTCGTGTTTCATATTTTTCTCTTGCTTATTCAGAGTATCTGAAAAATTCACATCTTACAGATTGCTTTTGGGTACACCTAATTAGTACCAGATAGTACCTGATTTTCCATTTAGTATAAACATTTTTTAACTGAGTGTGAAAAGATGATTTTAGGAAGGGAGAAACATCGCTCCCACCCACCACCCTTTGCAGCTTTAATAGAACTTGGCTGTTGCCTTTTCTGTTGACAATTCTGTTGGTTATGTGACTGTCTTATCTCTGCTCCCCAACCCTTGTACATGCCTCCAAAACTGAGAATAGTTTTAGGTGGACACATCTCGAGTACATCATGTAGGCAGCCACCTTCTTGTAAGTTGGCTACTGAAAGCTGCTCTCTTCCCAGTCCACCCTCCATTTTCCATCTACTGAGCAAAGATTCTCCTGCAGCTTCTCCCGTCGCTTCGGGCTGCATCTTAGTTACTAAGCCTCACTAGTGAGTCTGTGAAAGCCAGCAGCCAGCCTAGGACCCAGCAGGGTGCTGCCATTGCTGCGGGTGAGGTGGGGAGGCCGGCTCGCAGACCGGCAGAGGCAGCCCAGGCATTCCCCAGCGTGGCTGGTGGCGGTCCTGAGGTCTGCGGTGAGGGTCGGAGCCGGGCTGCCTCTCCCACGTGTCCACTGAAAACTGGCTTTTCCTTTGCTCGCTGAGTGCTTTATCCTCCCCCTGGCCAACTCTCCAGGATGATCTGAGAGAGTGGCAAATTCTCCACTCAAAAAATATTCGGTACTTTAAATAATGTTTCAGCTCTTCCAAGGTAATAAGATAACCTGTCCTATGAGTTTACTAAGAAAACTGTGTTGGTAAATCTCAAGCTTTTCTGAAAAGATGTTTATTGTCCTTGCATAGAATTTATTAATCAGTTCTCAGAAGAGTTGTCAAAAGAAATATCTTAAAATAGATCTTGTATTGTTCCCTGTTTAAATATTTACATCATGTACTGATTCATTACATCCCTTCTTTTTTATTAGCTCAGCGAAGCTGGATGAAGAATTTGAAAAAAAATTCAACAGCCTCCCTCAATATAGCCCTGTTACATTTGACCGGAAATGTGTACCTATCCCAAGAAAAAAGAAGAAGACTGGAAACATGTCCTCAGAACCGACTAAAACCAGCAAAGGTTAGATGTGTGCTCTGTCTTCCTTCATTGTGGTCAGAATCTCACTGAACCCTCATCTGAGCTTCTGCAGCTCCCGTCAGATGTAATTGGGTTCCCATTGAGGCAGTAGCGAGTTGGACTTTCAGGTTGTTTCCCAAGATGATCTTGGTTCCTGCCTCACTTCTTTCTTTCCTTCCTACTTCTCCTCAGACTCTCTCTGGCATCTCAACCTATACATTTTCCCTTAAAGGTATAGAATTTTGAAAGTGTTACACATGGCCTTTGACCTTCTGCTCTCCAGAATTCTAATTTGCACACACAGAATTTTCTTGAGCAAAAAATGCTGGTTGAGTCTAATTCTTCTGTTCCTATATCTGCAACAGGTTGAACTCTGGGACTGTGACCCCATTCCATTTGCCTAATAAGCAGACTTCATTCTTTACTGGCAGTATGAACCAAATGAAAATAAAATTCCCTGTGATACTCGGGTGATGCTTTTTATTGGTTTTATTAAATTTAGAGAAATGTTTTGTTCAGCATATTCGTTTTCAGGAATATGAGATTCATCCCTGTGTATATCAGGGAATCTTTAAAAAGTATCATGACTTGGGTGGATGTCAACATTCATCAAAGGCAGCATCGTAGTTCACAGCGGGGCTTTAAAGAATGTGGGGTGTTGTCAGTGGTCTCAGCACCTAGGACCATTGTTATCCTTGGGCAGGGGATCAGGTTCTAAACATCTCAACCTGCTAAGGATACTTAAGTACAACTAAGGATCTTCCTACCCAAAATGACAGTGTTGGTCAGCTTGAGAAACGTGCCTTCTAATTTTACTTTAGGTCTAAATATTGATGGGGGAAATGTACCCCTAGTTTTCCACACAGAAGCAAGACTTCATTCATTTAGCTCTCTTGTAAGGACAGTGAATGGGGAGATGAAGAACTGGGGTGGCTGAGCTTTTGTTGCTTTTAGGATCAAATTCTGAGCAGGATTTGATTGAAGAGTTCTTGCATTCACCCTGCAGAAGTGGCTGCCCCTTGCCTGCTTTATGTCAAATTAGGTTAATTCCCTTCTTTTGTGTATTTTGGATGGATGGATGGTTACAATACGATGCGTATCTTTACGTAAGTCTTAATAAATTCTTTCAATCGTGGGTAATGGTCAAAGATAAATCAATATGGTGATACAATTTCATGGATTTTGAGAGGCTATCTGAGGTGTATGTCTAGGGAAAGTTATGGTTTCTTCTCTGAACAAACCTGAACCTTTATCTTTTGGTACCTAAGACCCCTTTATGCACTGGTATATAATATAACTGAAGAGGGTTGCTTTGAGAAGTGTATCTTAAAATGGCTCTGAAGGGCTGAAGAAAATTACCCCTTTGTGATCAAAGGCAGAAGGAAACGTAAAAGTGATTTTAGCTTAGTTTTTCTCTGTGATTAATAAAAGCAAGTCTAGTGAATAAAGAACTAAAAAAAGAAATGTTGCATCACTAAGTTTGCTCATCTGGGAAAATAAAATAGGGTTGTATCAAGATCTTCCAAGATAGGTAGGAAAGAAATCAAGTAGCCTTGTTGACAGGTAAGTAGCTGAGCACCATAATGGATTGATTGCCAAATGCAATGAGAGTCTTTGTGCTCTAGAGATATTTAGGAATAGGTACAGTAGTCCATGAGTCCAAAGATGCCAGGTGTCTTGAGCTCCCATAATTCTTGGATTTAAAGTAGCTGATAAATTGAACACCTGACAAGCCAATAGAATGGAACTTGATTGATGTGCAGGACTTATTCTCTTCCTTCACTTTTTGTAGTTTGAGTCTTCATTTCAGAGCTCTGAAGATGGCCAGTTACCTATCAGGAAATGTAACAATAGATTTATTTTTGTAAAGCTACAAAACCCCCTGAAGTAAGGATCTGTTTTCATGAGACCTTCTCTTAGTTGTTTGTTGTATGTTTTTTCTCTCCCAGCGAAGATTAACAGTATTTCTTTTGATGTGAAATAGCTTTTTGGAGATTTGGATTATACTTCATACATCATCTTAACTCTTCTGTTACTCCTCTCAAGCTACAAAGTCACTGGTTCTTACACAGAATATCAGTAATAGTGTAGGTGGGAAGTCTCTCAAGACTTTAGATTTTGCTCTGCATTCCAACTCATGGAGCAAAATGCAATTATAATAAAGCAGAAGTTAAATAATATATTCTCTATTTAGCAAACTAAAGAAATGGTATTTGTGATTGATTATAATTTGGCATTAGCAGCACCAGTGTACCATCTATAGGTTATTAATAAAATTATTATGCCAGCTGTGCTGCAATTGCCTGATCTTTAGCGGAGAGAGGAGATTGTTTTCTTAGACTCTAGATCCTTTGCATAATGAATCCTTCAAAGCAAAAACTTGTGTATGAGGTCATTAGTTCATTAATAAAAGAGCATGTGTCCATAGGAAATGTCATTTTTCCTCCAACAATTCACTATTTTTTCTATGTTTTATTTTCTCCTACATTTGTTATCATTTAACATTCATTGTATTTTTCTGTCTGCTTTATGCTAGGTATTTATTTAGCTATTCTAAGTTATAGGAAATGTATAGAATTTTTCTGAAATGTAATTTTTACAGGAAACTATTATGGGTGCATTTATACAGTTATACACCTCAGAGTCATAGTTCCTGCTTGGGTTTATACTTCTGTTTTCCTGTGGTCTTCTTATTTATATCTGTATTTCCAGTTGTCTGTTCTCCTTTCTCACTGCCCCTTCCACTCTCTCTGCCCTGTCCCTTATGTCCACATAATAGGTCTTGTCAGAAACTCTAAAACACAAAAGGATGAAAATAACTAAATGCCACCTTCCCCAACAGGGCCCAGGGTATGTTATAGTAGGCAGAGCACAATGACTTAGGAATAGAATTTCCTTTTGTTTCTAAGAACAAATTCTAATCCGCCTGACTCAGTGCGGTCCAGCTGAAGCAGCCCATGCCTACATGTTTTGTGGTTTCTCTCTCACAGTCATTTGTATATATTCAAATGAAAGCTTTAAATTATAAGTCTTAATTTAATTGTAACTTCTCAAGAGATTTGACATGTTATTTTAAGTATACTGTTAATGAATGAAGCACTTTTTACAAACTTGTCAAAAGTCAAGAGTGCTCTGCAAAATAAGTAATTTTCAAATGACATAGGGTCATGGAGAAAAAGTTAATTGAGTTCAATTTAGAGTGTTTAAATTATGCCCCAGTTTGACCCTTGACTTCACTTTTCCTCTTTTATCTCTTCTGTCTTCTCACATTGTTTCTTAGCTCACCAAACATACTGTTGGCCTCATGTTTTTCCAACCCACACTTGTATGTTAAGATTGGAATTTCATGGTTCAGCATTTGAGATTATAATAAAAGAAGCAAACCTACAAATTTAAAGGTTTAGAACAGAATTCCGCTTTTCAGCCAACCTGAGGATTTGGTCAGTGTTAAAAAACTGAGATCTGTTTTAGCCACGCCAGCCTTTCCTATCAGGAAGTTATAGTTTCTGGGTTGGACACAACTCTGTATTTTGCCCTATAACTGTTTGAGAGTCTTCATTGCCACCACGCATTTTCGGGAACATGGTGATAACACATTTGCAGGTATACGTAATATAATCCTGAGTTACTTAATAGGGCACACAAGTCCAGCCCAATGAGGCAGTTCAGTCCCCTCGATGAATTCTAACTCAACTGTGGCTGGTTGACTCAAATTTATTCAGGTCAGCAGATCCATATGATTAGCAGCTGGGGGCACTTTGCTATAAATTATCACAAATTTATAATTTCATTACTTATGTGTTCATTACAAAAATGACAATCTAGTTTCAGGATAAAACTTCTGCTCTTTTTATAGCTTGGAACTGTAGAACCTGGGCATAAGCCACCACTGTTTGTGTTACACCTAATAATTTGTTTCCTGTAACAGTTAGAGTAAGATTCACTTAATTCCCCTCACCTACTGACCCTGAGGAATTATCATACCTAGCTAATACTGAACTGGTTCCTGTGTCAGCAGCATCTCACCCAAAAAATGTCTTTTTCAGCAAACCATGAACAGCATTAATGTTTGGAAAGGTCATTATTGTTGATGTCTGTATGGCACCTCTCAGATTATTTGTCTCCTCTCAGATTATTTGTCTCTGCTGTCTTCTACCTGGCTGAGAAGTTGGCATGCAAAGGAGAGATTGACACCTTAAAATACAGGCCATCCTGCCCCAAAACTTAAGTAGAGTCCTAAACTAGTTTACATGCCTGCAAAAGTGATTTTGTCATAAAGTAGCAGAAGCTTATGCAAACACTCCCTCAAGAAATTTGGTAGGAAGAGGAGGGACAGAGATGGGAAGGAAACTTGAGGTGGTGGTTTAGTGAAAGACGGTTGTTGATTTTTTGCTTTCTGAATAATTCCTTCTGAGACTCTCTTCTTTGCTTTTCACTTCCTACCCTCTTTTTCCTACATGGAGTCTCAATTTTAATAAGTAAGGGGAAAATAGTAGTAAATTTCTGTGTATTTGCTATTTGTTACAAAGTTTGCCTTTATTTTCTTGAGGCAAAATATCAAACACATAACTGTGCTGGTGGGCAGAAATCAAGTTGCTCATTTCTTGACTCTCACATTGCTGCTTTTCAATTTCTCATTCAAGCTTGTTGCTTTCTTTTTTATCCTTTTGTATTTGTTTTGTAACTATGGTCTGGGACGGCTAGGAGCAAGGAAGTTTAAAACTAGGAGTTTACAGCGGCTCCTCTGTCCTAAACCACTCTCGTTATTCTTTTTCCATGTTAAAATTGACAAGCTCCATCTTTAGCTTTGTCCTTACATTGTACTTTCTAGATTCCTCTGAGTAGGGCTGGATCTGAAAATATGTATCCCTTTCTTCTTTAGTGTAACCCTTTCCACATATCACAGCAGTTTGCTCCTGTGAATTACTGCCTTCTCCCATGGTCCTTATACAAATACAGAATGACAAATATAGAAATCATTCTCCCTGTGAGGCAATTCCTTATTATTATTAAACTATTTTCCCGCAGGTAAATCACTGGGATCCTTATGGTCCTGAGAAGTCTCAGAATGGTTTTTCTTCTTTTTCTACTTCTGTTTTCTGTGATTGCCATGTGTCTGTCATTCAGGTACACTAATCTGAAGTTTCCTGGGTTGTATAAAATACAGAAGGCAGTGATTGCAAACGGATTATAGAGGATACCTGTCCTATTAGTGCAGTATGTATACAAGATACGTATATTTTTGTATTTGTTAAATTTATTTTCCTTGTTGCTCACTATTTCTGGGGAACAAGAGCCAATAAGAGGAATTTTTTATTTCTATTTTAAACCACCACCAACCAGTTCAGAAGTATTTGCTATTTGTTGTTTAGAAGGATGGCTTGGTGCAGTCATCAAATACCACGCTTTATGTTATCAGTAATAACAGCAACAGCTGTCATGTCTTGAACTCTTAACTTTGTGCCAAGCGGTTTAAGAGCTTTACTTATTCATTGAATCAACAAATATTATTGAGAATGAGGCGTGTGCTAAGCACCATTCTAGGCATATATCTGTAGAATATAATTGTGATAGAAAACAAAGAACCCTGCTGACATGGAGGTTACATTTTGTTGGAGGTACCAGATGATAAGTCTAAACAATAAGCAAAGTATATAACGTATTAGAAGGTAAGAAGTGCTATAAAAAAAGGAATAGGTTTGATAGAACAACTAGGCAAATGATCAGCAAGGAAGGAAAAGAACTCTGTACACCAGCTCTCTCTGTGTCGAGAACATTTCACCCAACCATAGAATGTACATTCTTCTCAAGTGCTCATGGAACTGTCTCCAGAATGCAACATATTCGAGGCCATAAAACAAATTTAAAAGGATCAAAATAATTCAGATCATACCTTCTGACCATAGTGGAATGGAATTAAAATTCAACAGCAAGAAAAAAATTTGGAAACTCACAAATATGTGGAAATTAAACAACATACTCTAAATTACCAATAGGCTAAAGAAAAAATTAATAAATCAGTTGGGAAATCAGAAAATACTTTGAAATGAATAAGAAGGAAAACAGCATACCAAAATTTATGGGATATAGCTAAAGTAATGCTTAGAGAGAAGCTTACAGCTGTAAATGCATATATTAAGAAAGATTTCAAGTCAATAACCTAACCTTCTATCTTGAGACACTATAAAAAGAAAAGCAAACTAAACCTAAAGGAAGTAGATGAAAGGAAATAATAAAGATAAGAGAGGAAATTAATGAAATGAAGTTAATTAAATAAAGAAAAATCGAAACCAATAGCCAGTTCTTTAAAAAGAACAACATATTTGAGAAACATTTATCTAAACTCACCAAGAAAAAAAAAAAGAAGACTCAGAGGAATACTGTGAACAATTATATGCTAGTAAATTAGATAATTTATATAAAGTGGACAATTCCTAGGAAGACACTAACTACTAAAACTGACTTAAGAAAAAATAGACAATCTGACTAAACCTATAACTAGTAAAAAGATTGAATTTAGTAATCAAAAAAGTACCCAGGGGGAAAAAAAAAATCCAGACCAGGATGACTTTACCATTGAATTCTACCAAAGATTTAAAGAAGAATCAATACCATTTTTCACAAACTCGTCCAAAAATTAGAAGAGGAGGGAACACTTACCAACTCATTCTATAATGCCAGTATTACCCTAATTTCAAAAGTAGACATCACAAGAAAAAACTACAGACCAATATCTCTTACAAATATGGACACAAAAATCTTTAACAAAAAACTAGCAAACCAAACCCAACCACATATAAGAAGAATTGTATGTAGTGCAGGGTTGGTTTAATGTCTAGAATTCAATTAATATACCATATTCATAGAACAACACCTCCAAAAAAAGGGACATGATCATCTCAGTAGATATAGAAAAAAAGCATTTGACAAAATCCAATACCTTTTCACAGTGACACTCAGCAGACTCGGTGTAGACTAGAGCTTCCTCAGCCTGGTAAAGGGCATCTACAAAAACATCACAACTAACGTCATTCTTAATGGTAACAGACTGGATGATTTTCCCTAAGACAGGGAACAAGACAGGGCTGTCTATTCTCACCACTGCTCTTCAGTATTGTAGTAGAAGTTCTAGCCAGGGCCATTAGGCCAGAAAAAGAAGCAAAAGGCATCCAGATTATGGAAAGGAAGAAGTAAAACTACCTCTGTTTGCAGATGACATAATCTTTTATGTAGAAAACTTAAGGACCGCACTAGAAAACTATTACAGCTAATAAATGAGTTCAGCAGGGTTATAGGAATCGAGATCATTATACAAAAACCAGCTGTATTTTTATATACTTGCAATGAACAATCCAAAAATGAACTTAAGAAAATAATTCCATTTACAATAGTATCGAAAAGAATAAAGTACTTAGACATGCAACACACTGAAAGCTGCAAAACATTGTTTAAAGAAAGATGATCCAATGGAAAAACATCCCAGGTTTGTGGATCAGAAGATTTAATATTGTTAAGATGGACACACTGCCTGAAATCCCTTTTAGAACCCTAGCTTACCTTTGTGGAGATACTGACAAGTGATCTTAAAGTTAATTTGGGAAAATTATTTGAATAGATGTTTCCCTACAGAAGGTATACGCATGGCCAGTAAGCACATGAAAAAATGTTTGATATCATTAGTCATCAGGAAAATGCAAATAAAAACCACAATGAGAGAGATACCACTCCATATCCTTAATCAAAAAGACAGATAAGTGTTAGTGGAATGTGTTAATGAGGATGTTAGACAGTCTGACAGTTCCTCAAAAAATTAAACATACAGTTACACTATGACCTAGCAGTTTCACTCCTAGGTGTATATCTAAAAGAAATGAACACATATCCACACAAAAGCTTGTATATGAATATTCATAATAGAATTACTTATAATAGCCAAAAAGTAGAAACAACTCAAACGCCCACCAACTGACAAACAAAATGTATTATAGCCACATAATGAAATATTATTCAAATATTATTCAGTATTAAATATCATTCAAAAAAGAATGAACTACTGATACATGCTACAACATGGATGAGCCTTGCAAGCATTATACCAGGTGAAAGAATACAGATACAAAAGACCATATTGTATTATTTCATTTATATGAAATTTCCAGAATAGAAAATATATATGGAGAGAAAGTAGACTAGTGATTGCTTAGGGATGGGGGAATATAGTTATAGGGAAGAGTGATAGCTAAAGGTATGGGATTTATTTTTGAGATGATAAAAATGCTCCAAAATGATGATGGTTGCAAAAATCTGTGCATATAACATCATTGAATTGTGCACTTTAGACAGAAGCATAATTTGCCTCTGGAAGGCAGAGCATGTGGTTGCATGTGCTGGTAGGTGGGTAGATGCAGCAGGGGCAGAGTCCAGAGCTTCTAACTTTTTAATCCTCACATCAAGCCTATGAATTAGACATTGTTGTTATTCCCATTTAAAGATGAGGAAGCAGAAGTTATTTAAATGGTTAAGTCATTTCACATAGGAATATCAACCAAGTATAGAAATAACCTGCGTTGGGGGGGTGGTCAGTGCTCTTGTGGGCATTTCTGATTGGTGACTGAAAAATCTCACTTCTGTTTTCTCTATCTGAGAAAACTAAGATACGCTCTGAGGCTTCTCCCTGCACTGGAAAAAAATTTTTGGCAAATATTTTTCTATTTTTAAATCACTTTTTTCTTCCTAGAATATCCTCAGAAAAGGCTAGAGAGCTATATCTATTGCTATCAGGCCAACCGTTACCCTGAGAGTTCTGTCCTTGTTGTGAAAATCAGTTTCTTAGGAGAGATGAATGCCCCTGCTGTCCTTTTCTTCATGATATTTGGGAATCGAAAGTAAAATCTTTTCTTTGTTACAGACTACAACCACTCTGTTGTTATTAGTTATGGTCTGTCTCTAGTTACTAAATCTCTAGTTTCTGCTGAGGGAGTCCTAGCCCTAATGGAGGCTTCTGCCCAATACATTTCGAAGGAAAACTTCACTGGGTTTTATATAAGCCTAAAGAAGGAGACTGAGCACTCATTAAATGAGTAACAACTCAAGGGGACATTTCTTATGACTCAGTTTGCTTATTCCACACGTGGGAGGAGGGTGTAATTATTTAGAAACACACAGTATTGTTTTATGGAACATTGTGAATTTAAAATATATTTATATTAATATTGTCTATAGGTTCTTTCCAGTCTCAGAAAAAGAACTTATTCCACAAAATTGTCAGCAAATATAAGCACAAAAAGGAGAAGCCTAATGTTCCAGAAAAAGGTATTGGCGCCTCCCATCCTCCATTAAGGTTTCCCGGCCACCTCCATTGCGAGTTCATCTTTGAGCACTGCTTCTGCGCACTGGCTTTGCCTTTTCCTCCCCTTGGCTGGCTTCACTGGCATCGGCTCCTGGTGCAGGCACATTCGTGATTTCTAATTCTGCAGCTCATTGCAAAGAGAGAGCTCCTTCACTTGGATTTCTACTCAAATCGCATATTTGTCTCTATTTTCAGAATTCCATGTGAAACCTAAAATTGCTTTTTCTCATCTGTATTTTGATGCATTTTGTAATTTAGTTTTCTTGAGCTCTTATCCACTTATTTTCTTTGACAATTCTTTTTCTCATGTTCGGGAGCCTTCATTCACACCAGGACCACCTGAAACCGTACCAATTTCATAATCATATGAAAGTCCCACGGTTTCTCTACTTTCTCTGACACTTGAGGATTCTTGTCGGGGAGGATTTCACTCCTAAGTCATGACACCCTTTTTCCCCCCAACTATATACTTCATCGTTTGCCACACTCTTCTCTCTACCTCCTTCAGTCCCGTCACTGTTATTTCCAGAGGGCACTGGAGATGTACGGCACTCTACCCTTCCTTTACTCTGGACCTAAGTCTCATTGTTACCGTCTTGATGGGCCCTTGGACCTCGTCAGGGCTCATCTAAGGTTTTTTTTCTTCTCACAGTTCAGGACTCCCGCTCTTCTTTCACATGAAAGAGAAATCTCCCCATTTCGTTCAGTACAGCCGCGTGTCCTGGAGTCAGGCTCTTTAGCACCTCCCCGCATGTCAGTGTTGTGGCTGCCGTGAGCCTGCCCATCTGATGCCCACTGCATCCTACTTGCATGGCCAGATGTGAAGCCTCTCCTTTTTCTGGGGGAGGCTTCAAATGCAGCTGTCTCCAATGTGTAGACATATGTGCCTGCGTGTTCCTGTATGTAACCTCTGACTTAGTTTGGGCTTTATTTTCACCTCCACTCAGCCTCTTAGTTTTCTTTTGTATGTTAGTGTGTTTTTTAATCTGCCTCCAGTGGAGAAACATCACTCTTTAGGTAAAATATGAGCTTGTATCATTTCCTTTTAGCTGATCTTCCGATTTTCTTGATTAAAGTCATAGAATTCATCCAACAATGTATTTCATAAAAGATAAATTTGTTTATTTTTATTTAATTCATTTCCTGTATACCCTAATTATTTTAGTTGGCAAATGCCACTTTGAGAATTAAATAGTTGAAATAAAATTCTGCTTTATTTGTGTGATAATGCTTTTTATTTAAGTCATTTTGTAGATTGTCTTGTTTTTGTAGTGCATATATCTATACTAGGAGTAAAGTTTCACTTTTCTTTTTTGTCATTGTTTTTAGGAAGTGGGGATAAATGGTCAAACAAGCAGTTCTTCTTGGATGCCATTCACCCTACAGAAGGTAAAAAAAATAAATAAAAAGCAATATTCATTGTATTGTTTTAGCTCATCTGTGCTGGAAATGGCACAATTTTAATAGGTTTTAAAAAGTGGGATGTATATGAGCTCAACCAACAGCATTAGACCTGAGTGTTCATAATTGGGTCATTTTAAATTTTCAAATCAAAACTGATATATTTTTGACCCTGCTTCAGGGTCAGGTAATGAATGTGTCATATGGAGTTCAATTTGTCAAAGTGGGATTTGTAACCTTTGAGCCACATTAACCAGATTTTTCATAACTAAAACTATTTAGCTTTGCAGTTCGTGTTGCAGGCAGATATTTAGGGAGTTAGAATAGGGCATCAGTGGGCTGTCCTGGTGGGCTGGGCATGCGTAGGCCTGTGGAAATGGATCCTGGCCTGAACTTTCTTTTCTAACCAACCTACCAGTACCTGTAAATATGTTTAAATGGAATGTCTCTGGGGCTTATGTATAGCCAAAAAAGGGGCCTGTATAAGACCAGTGTATGTTACAGGTTCT
This sequence comes from Miniopterus schreibersii, assembly GCF_964146895.1. Taxonomy (NCBI): domain Eukaryota; kingdom Metazoa; phylum Chordata; class Mammalia; order Chiroptera; family Miniopteridae; genus Miniopterus; species Miniopterus schreibersii. The sequence goes on along the minus strand of NC_138106.1, from coordinate 59,106,474 downwards.
ATGTGTAGACTTTATTTCAGAATCTTGCACAGTCATGTTTATTTGTGACTTTATCTAATTTCTGTTAAATACTGAACCCTCAGGTGAATGCTCATTTCTGTGATGGCTAAGGAGCCATCCTTTCTTCTTCCCATTGACTTGCTTTTTCCATTGTAGATCACTTAAAATAACTGACTGTTTTTGTAGTGCTTAATTAAGAGCTGATTAATTTGAAAACCAGAAGGGACCTTAGTGGTCATCCAGGTCAACCTCTTATGGCCAGAAAGGGGAACTTAATGAGCAGCCACGTCTGTGGACTCTCCCAAATACACACTCATTCTTTTACTAAAAAGGAGAAAAAAATTAAAATGCACATTTAGTCTAAATCATTTATCAAAAAATACTCATGTTTTAAAGATGTTTATCAAAACTGTTCAAAATCGAGTTCATTATAAACATGAAATTTTTTGTTTGGTACAGTTCACATGAGCCGCATGAGTGCTTTTACACCACTTACTTTCACAGAAAATGCCAGGAGCAGATCTGTTTTCTGACCTGTTACTTCACATCACAACCTCTATGGAGTATTATTTCTGTACTTAAGCTGGCAAAATAAAATATAAATTGTTACACTACTCTCAGCATTAAACCTGACATCCCAAAATTGATATAGATTAGCTCTGTGTATTTAAAAAGTATATTCTACACAGATTTGATAGATATAAGGCACTGATGAGGAATCTAAAAGAGGCATTTAAGACCACAGTACTTTTTTGAAATGACGCTGGTCTAAACATTTTGTTTTTTGAACAATAAAAAGCCTACCTCATATAAAATGGGTTATCATAGCATGTGCAGTGTAGTAGAAAGAATGAATTAGGTAGGAGTGGGTTAACCTGGGTGCTGGTCTCAGATTCACCTCTACAGAGCTTGTTTCAGTAGGACAGATTGGTCAACCTCACTAGGATTCACTGTCCGTGTTGGGACTGTGTATGTATGTATGTGATGCATGTAGTGGGGTGGGGTAAATGATGAGGTGCGGTAATACATGAACCATAAATTTCATTTTCTCTCTAACACTTGATTTTATTACTGTGATATCTTGAGTGGGTGGCGTGATGCTGAAAGTAGGTTAATTCAGAAGTCCTAATTTTCTGCCCTCTCGGTAATAGAAAGGTACATCAATTTTGAGTCTTCTAGGTAGTCCCAAGGGTTTAGTTGGAAATACAGTTATTATTGGTGATATTTAATTATACTTATGATTAATGAATATGAGGCAAAACTTTGGAGAACATGCATTGGAAATGGCACTCCTTGTAGTGTAGAGGGCAAATTCATTTTACGTGGCCAGGAAAAAAGGAATCAGTTTGAGCACTGGAAATTACCAGTAATTTAAAGTGACCTTTTCTTTTCTTGTTACTTATTTTCACACCATCCCCTGCGTTTACTTGTTTGGGGGGTAAACTGTGTACTTTGTAAATTATCTCAGCTCTTTACTTCATCCTCTCACCTATGGCCACATCACTGCTTATTAAAACTTTACTTTTGAGAGTTTAAAAATACAAGAAAATGAAACCGTAATCAGGATCATTGTAGTATGTGTAAGCCACCCTAGTCAGAGGTTAGACAGGAGTTGTATATAGCTGATGTCTGTAATTGAAATGCTGATACCTGTAATAGAAATGTTGATGCCACTGAGGCTATGCAGCTGCTAGATGTTCCTGACTTCTGTTAAAGTGGAGCACTTAAAGTTCATTACGTTTTCTTTACATCATCCTGAGTATAATTGGATTGCAAATATATTTTTTCCCCCCCAAAATATCAGAAACCTTTAGGTGATTAGTAATCATATCTGAGGTTTAAATGCTAAGCTTATAATCTGTTTTAAGTATTTCCCCCAATGCTTTTAAAATTCAAAATCACTAAACCATTTCTTGAAACTTTTTTAGATCATAGGTAAAGATTGCCTAGAGCCTAGAATTAAAGGCAAAATTTTCAGATAAACCAAGACAACCTACCTCTGTCATTTTATCTTTCCACCAAGTATGGTGTCATGCTCATGCCTAAACTAGAGGTTTCTAATTATGATGAAAATGATGATGATAATTAATACTTAATATTACATTATAGTTTCCAAAGGACTTTTACACGTATTTTTTTGCGAAAACTAATCTTGACAGCAGCCTCAGTAAAGTAAGGAGGGCTTATTAGCCCGAAATACATGATAAGGAATTGAAGCCTGACCAACAGAAGCAGGAAGGGAAGGAACCAGTGGTCTTTCCACTAAAGCATATTGGGTGCTACAGTTTCCATTTTTCAGGCATTTCTGTAGATGGTCCTTATTTGGCTCAGATGTTGAAGTTATAAATGGTATCCTATAAGAAAAGAAAACCCAAAACCTCAGACTAGGAATCTCATAAAATTAGTTTATTTGCAATACATCTAATTACAGCAGAGAAAATTTGGTTTATAGTTGGATTTTCAAACATGAGCCATAGCGCTCAGGCTGACTTGTCTCTCTTCTCAGTTCAAAGCAGCACGGTCTCCGACCCCTAGATTGGGCTCACTCCTTGGATTCCTCTTCCAAGCGGCCGGCTGCCTTTTCAGCTCAGGGGAGACCAGCCAAAACCAATGAGATTCCAGATTTGGCTCTAATGATTTCAGTGCAAGTTGGGTTCCCCTAGTTGGAATGTGAATTCATGACTCTGGAGCACTCCAGTGGTCTCCTGGGGTACAATACCAAAAATATACTCCACATTTTGAGAGTAGTGTGGAAAACATGATTCTGTTGCTGCCACATTCCTAATGCTGCTCCAGGAGTGAGCTCCCATTATCTCTCTCAGATGATTCGCTCCAAGTGTGTTACGATGCTCTTGGAGTGAAAAGCCAGCCCCATGGATTTGTTTTGCAGTGCTTGGGTAGGTTTGTGTGTTCAATTACAAGCCAAAAGAGAAATGACTTAATTTGTTTTTAGATGACAAGCCTTTCTTTTCTCACATTTCCATTAGTTTGTCAGAAAGGAAAAAAAGGGAGGGGCCTGCTCTCTTGATACTCAGCTTTGGGCTTTTTTCCTCCCTGAGCTTTTTCTGTTTCCTGCCTCTTACCACCAAGCCTTTGTTTGCTAATGTTGCTGGACTCGGGTCTGCTGTCCTGTCCCAGACAACAACTTCTTTGACTTAGCCTTACCTGCCTTTCCCAATTCTTCGGTCTTGTGGAGGGTTCTCCCAGAGTGCTCACCCTGAAGTCTGCGTAGGCCACCAGACAAGACTAGATGTTCTGAGCTTAACACCTGGGTTAAAGCATGGGGTAGGACTCACTCTTAACGCTTTTTCCACATTCTAGCAAGATCACATTACACTCCCTTTTCAAATGTAGACAATCCTCAGGGCCCAAAGTTACTTTCAGATCTGACAGGAGGCTTAGAGAAGGTGACATCCAGAGAGGTGGCATTGCCTCCTTTTGGGGAATTTATGAGAACTTGCATTATATTCTCTTTTTTTGCCTTTTAGTCTACAACCTGATTCACACTCCTTTACCATCTCCCAGTAGACAGCCTCTGGGACTTGTGATCACTGGTATCTGTTAGCAGGCCTGCCTTGACCCCCTGGCTCCTTGTATGCTGGTTTCTGAGCTTCCCCCTAATCCTGATGTGCTTTCAGGCCTGAGAAGTACTTCCCATTGCAGTCCCTTTGCAGCCATCCCTTGGCTTTTTATTGTGTTTTTACCAATTCATCTGGAACACACAGGAAAAGGAGTAAGCATTGGATAGAAATGAAGCCATTTGAAAGCCCACCAAGAACAAAAAATCTAACAGTCCTAGTCAAGGGAGGACTCTTTATTATTATTTTTTTCAATTACAGTTTGCATTCAATATTATTTTGTATTAGTTTCAGGTGTACAGCATAGTGGTTAGACAATATTCATATACTTTATTAAGGGAATACTCTTTTCAAGCCTTGATCCTCTGGAGCAGGCTACAGACTTGCTTTTCCCTGATCAGGACCCTGATTTTAGGCTTGTGGCAAAATGAAAAGAATTTTAGGGTTGGATGGCTCCTTCAGAATGAATTGAGTCCATTCTCCATCTTCACATGAAGAAACTGAGACCAGTCCTACAGTTAGTGAATTTAAAAGTCATGAGTGGAATCCTCCATCACCCCACGATCTTTCTGTAGAAACCAGGTCATCATGCCCAGCCCACTTGGCCCTTTTTTGGGTGTCCATGCCTCTTCTTTGACCTCCCTGGTTCTTTCCTTTTTCTTTCAATAAGTGGTCTTCTAATGTAATATACCCTTCCTCTTTGGAACTTGCTATACCCTTATTTCCACAAGTTCTGGATTTTTCTGGGAAGAAGAAGAGGTAAATGTTCTCTCTGGAAGGTGCATCTATAATGTAGTGATCCTACTGGAGAGGCAAGTAAGATTCCCCTGTAATCAGAGGGACAACTGATGGATCTGAATACGAAATTACAAAGTATGAAGCTTGTGAATATCCAGTAGAGGTTCTTTAATCCTCATTGTGAACTCAGATTTGGGCTCTAACCCAGAGGAAGCTTTGAATTTCAAGGCGAATGCACAGTCATGAAACATCATTGGAGTGTTTCTAACCAAAGTATCTTTGATTTTGCTTTTATTGAAGTTCAGACCGGAAAAAAAAATTAAATATATACCACCACTGCCTCTGTTATACTAAATATCAAAGTATAAATATGCTGACTGTTTGACCTGAGGATAAATCTACAACTTAAAAGGAGCTTTTTTTCTAACTTTTGATTATTTGCTTGAAAAGGTGTTTGGGAACATTGCCAAATACTGTGGGTTTTTTAAAAATAATGATTATCTTAAGCCTGTCCTCACACAGCCATCTATTATGCAATATTGAGGTAAGGCCAAGCCCTAAATTATGTTATGATTTTTGCTTTACAGCCTTTCTTTTGATGTAATTGAAATTATTTCCCACTTGTTGTGGATTGGGAAGCCTGGAATCAACCTCTTGAGGGCAAAGATCTTACAAATTTATAGCCCTCCTTTCTGAAGGATGTGTTTAAACCCTTTAGGGAGCTAGATTAAAAATTTTGAATGGAGCCTATGCAAGTATTTATATATAAACTGCATTATTTTATATTCTTATCTCACTCTGTTCTTTGCCTATTACAGCTGGTTTTCACTTCCTGCATTACATAAATATTGTCTTATTTCCAGTGTCTGCCTTCACACCCTCCTCTGATAAGTGCCTGCAGTTATCCTCCAGGTCTAGTTTGTGTGGAGTTTGTCACGTCAGACCTTGATTTCCTGAGCCATACTCCCCTCTCCTTTGTCCAAAACAATTTCTGTGCTTGTCTTAAGAGATTGGATAGTCAGAAAATGGAAAGATGCATCTCTTTCCTGCCCAAGAGACCTTCAGCCACTGGAATAAAAAAGTCCCAGTCCTGAAACATGACTACATGCATGTGCTTCTGAATGCTTACTATACTCGTATCTGCATATTCTTGTCTTATTATGAAATTAAGGGAAAAGGGAGATGGAGGAGCGCCTAAGGAAATGAGTATATAAGAAAAACACAAGCACTCCCAAATGTTTGAACTGGGAGCAAGTCTTTGGTGGCAGATGTGTTCCTTGCTCTTGACTGTGGTATTTAGGATATAAGCAGGTGCTATTAAATGATTTACTGATAATCCAATCAGAATTAGGGACCTAAAACTAAGCTTTCCAAGGAGCCCTTCTGACATATGGCATCTCATTAAATTATCTCACTAAGCACCTTCACCTGGCCCTGGAATTTAGCCAGTAGGAGAGTGTCTCTGCGAGCTGGCTTCACCAGTGTGTGTCATATCCTTGCCGAGCCTTCGGCGAGAAGGTCAGCCCTCACTGAGGGCTTCTTTTTCTGATCAGTCCAGCTTGGTCATTGAAAGCGGATGTCCCAGGGATAACTATAACTTTAAGAAGCACATGTTTAACCTTAGTGTCCTCCGAAGAAGAGAAATTTATCATCCTCTTCAGACCAGCTGGCCACAGGGATCTCAGATAGGGACTCTGATCACATGTAGAAATTGTGGTCAATTGGGACACAGTTGACACAGATTTATACTTTCTTCTCCACCAATCTACAAGATCCAAACATGTAGAAAATGTTACTTCATTGGCCTCTTGGTGTTCAGTATTCTGTTGAGAGAGAGAGAGAAAAGACATCTTAATCCTCTGTACTTAATCTCTCAAAGCAAACAGAAATATATTTGTTTAAGATTATGGGCATTGCTTTATTTTCCCCATCAGTACTTTAAAAAAATCTGAATGTAAGTTCTCCATTCAGATGAGTCAGACATTGAGAAATGTGTCCTTCCGAGAGCAATGTTGGTGCCTTTTGTTTTTGTGTGTAACTATATATGGTTTGTCCTATTTCAGCCATATTTACAGAAGACAAAAACACCACAGAGCCTGCTCATAAGGTTAAAAATACCCCATCCATTCCCAACACTCCAGAGCCAACAGCAACGCAAGAACCCCTGGTGGGCAGCCAAAAGAGAAAAGCAAGGAAAACCAAGATCACACACCTGGTCAGGACAGCAGATGGCCGGGTGTCACCAGCAGGAGGTACTTTGGGTAAGAAGAGGGAGCTTTAGACACAGATAACCAGACCAAGCAGCTGACCCTCATGGCTACTTGGGCCAGCAAATGACTATACGCCCACTGTGGGTCCTCACTAACAAATAGGTCTGTTCTGTGGGTTTGGTCACAGAAACATTTTCTCTTTCGGGATCTCCTTGAGAACTAGTTTCCTACAGACTCTCTAATGTACATGTTTTAATCCATGTTTTAAAATCATAGCTCTTTTCCTAAAAACATATCTTGAATTCCTAGGAAGGAAATGTAATTTTTAGGACTGTCAGCTTCTCCTTTCTTTTCTCAGCATGCACAAAAACAGTCTTGATAAATTCCCAAAGATCCTAGGCTTTTAAAAATACCAGATGAATCAGTATTTCTCCATGGCTTACAGCTCAAGTCACTTCAAGCCAGGTTACCAGGCATTTAAACCAATGAATTACGGCACCTTTGGAAGCACCCAGCATTTCTGTAAAGCTGACTCAGACCACCCAGGGAACTTGAGAATGCTTCTGGATTTCTCTAGTTCTCTGGGCTAATCTTTAACCAACTCTTAACCTACAGTGAACTTCTCCACCATCTTAGCGGTGCTAAGCCAACTCAGCATTAGTGGTCTTAGCTGTTGCCTGTCTACCTTTTATCACCTCTTGCATCTCATTCTGTGAGCCCTGAAGGAAGTGTCCCTATCCCCACCCTAATCCAGAAAAAAAATCAAAGTCCATAATAAATTCTATAAATAGGAAAAAAAATGTTTAAATGAATGTTTTTTTGAGAGTAAGATTTATAAATATCTGATTTAGGTTAATCTAGTCGTTGAGATTCATTGTTTGCTGAGGTAGAATTAGAGGACGATTAGTAAATTTTGTGCACTTGTTTTGCATAATATGTAAATTGTTAGAACCATAAAGCATAATAAAGATCCCCAGTCTTACCCTGTCATATAAGAGATGAAGCTCAAAGGGGTACAATTTTGTTTTGAATGCTTTGAACTACTAAACAGAAGCCCAATGAAGACTAGAACCTAGTTTCCCTAATATTTAGCCCAGCAGGCCCTTGTTTCCTGTTCACTGTGGGCTCTGTTCTGTGATTTTCATTTTGTAAATTGTTATGGCCTCATTTTCACTCATAGGAAGAGTGAAAGATTTTAGAAAATGCTCTTTCTTGTAGGAAAGCACATAGCACTTTCATGTTCACTTAACATATGACATTTACTGCCTTTATCAATTATTTTCTGTAGTTGAAATGTTTTTAAAACCTGCCCTTCTATCGTGGCTACATGATAAAGACAGCAGACCCATTTCCAACAGGCACACTGGCTCTTCATCTTCATCTTCCTCTCAGTAGGTCTTCAGAACAAAACTGACAGCTTGGGATCTCATTGGGTTAGTGTCGCCCTGTAAGTATTGGCGTCACAGCACACTGAGTGTCCCAGTAGGTAGGGCAGCTGCGGCTGCATCAGAATCGTTTGGTCGGTCAGGGTTTTAAGGACCCTTTACAGCACCCACAGGCCCCCCTGCAGAAGTCCCTTGGGTTTTATTTTGGCCAAGCCCATTTTTCCTTCTCCAAGACTGACCTGTTCTTTGACCTTGAACAAAGCACAGCTGCTCTGCTCAGCTTCAGGACACTGCGGTCGAGCTTAATAAAAGAGTTTTGTGACCGTGGAAGAAGAGATTCTATAAAAGCCTTAATATTCAATGGATGTCAAGAGTGAACAGTAAAGAATGTGGACTCATGCCACATGGTCTGGCACAGAGTTTTCTCTTGAGAGAACAGAGGGAGCCTCTCCTGATGGATTTCCCTCTCGTTACAGATGACAAACCAAAGGAACAACTGCACAGGAGTCTCCCTAAAGTCACGGAGACAGGCTGCCATGACGAGTGCGCGCACAGCCGCGAGGCCGCCGAGACGCGGAGCAGCACCCCCGAGATGCCCGCCGTGTCTGCCTTCTTCAGCCTGGCCGCGCTGGCCGAAGTGGCCGCCATGGAAAACGTGCACAGGTTAGTGGTGGGAAGCCTCGTTCCCCAGGTTTCTGGGGACCCGGTTCAATGTCATCCCCTCCATAGAGCAGGGGTGGAGAAAGCAGCATGGAAGACAGTCAGCTTTTCTGATGTCATTTGTATATGTTTCACAATGCGTTGTGGGTACATAAGACTTGGGATATTTATGTGAGGTTACAGAGTGCATGTGCTAATTAGCAGTGTGGGAAAATATGAGAGGATATAGTCAGGCAACTGTTTTATTTTGAACATATTACTCTGTGGCTAAACTTTCATTTCTGTAAAAAGCCTGAGAGGGCAAAGCAGCGGCATTCTCTAATCACTAAGCATGGGATTTGGAGTCAGGCCTCAGACCTGGGTTTGAGTCCAAGCTCTGTCACCTGCAGTCTGCAAGGTCTTGAGCAAGGTCATTCACCTCTCTACCCTCTGTTTTCCTCCTATAAAATGTGTGTAACTGGTACTCTTTCCATAGACGTTATGTGGAATAAATGTCATGTCGCAGTGCTAGCAGGTGGTAAACACCCCCCTGAGGATGGTGTCGGTGGCAGTAGTGGTACCAGCAGGAGAAGATAGTGTTGGTTTAGGAAAAGAGCACCTTGGTGTCTGACTCAGGGCAGGCAGGAGCTCTGGATTTATCTGATTTATCTTCCACTCTGTGTTTTTTACAGAGTAATTGACTTCCCTGGGATTCAGTGTTCTCATCCTGCATTGAGCACAGTGCTGTTCCCAAAGAATCACCTGGTTGTAAGGATCAGCCTAGATCATAGACATGGATGCCTTTTGAACTCAGTAAAGCCCCCCAGAAAGCATATTAACTTCTAAGTGCATGATTGAGTCTTCTGCTACTTAATGGATCTTTGGGGAAGCAAAAACGCCTTTTGTAAATTCGGATATTTCATATTTTTATTCAGAGTGGATTACCCACAGATGAGCCACTTCTTAGCCTTTCAGTCTTCAGTACAAAAGAGCTTGGAATCAAGGACGACTTGTATGCCCGCCTGGCAGGCTCCATTCCCTTGTTCACGTCAGGTTTAGGAGGCCCAGACAGGAGCTTTGTTTGCTTCTTGCTCTTTACCTGTCACGTTACAGTCCCAGTCCTGCCTCACAAATAGCCTCTAGGTATTTCCAACAGGTCCAATTTCTTTTCATGTGTGCACTGCAAGTGCCTAACAGCACACGAATGCTGACATTGTTAAACCTGCTCAGGCTCTGAGGGAGAGGATTGCACAGACACTTTTCCACTCACGGCGTTTCACACTCGAACCCAGAGGACAAACTCACAGACAGACAGAATCAAGCATGTGCCTGAGTGGTAAGGATTGGGGGTGGGGAGGAGGGGATCATAATTCAGGGCTCAAAAGGCTACTGCACAGTCCCCTTGCTGTTGACAGCGTTTTCTCCTGTACGTGCCTGTGGTCACACCGTTGCTGTGTTAACTGGCTGCCCACAACTTCTGGTGTCCAGTAGCAAAGCTCCCGAGCAAGCCATCCCACTCTCACCACCACCATGCCCTCTTCCCTGCCCTGCAGCCAGCTGGGGTTGCTCGCTCCTGCCCAGACGAGCCACGTTCTTTCTTGCCTCCGTTTCTCCTCCTCTCCGGCGGGCCTGTGCTCCTCCAACCCTCGTTCTTTGCCTTCTCTCACTCCCCCTGAAGTCTCTGTACTCCGTATACACCTCTCACAGGCCAGCCGCCACTTTGATTTGTAACTATTTGTTCATGCTTCTGTCTCCTCCAGTGTATTTGGGGGGGAAAAAGCACTGGTTTTATTCTCCATGTCCCCAGCTTCCTTAGTCCCTGGCACAATAGTGGATGAATGAACAGATGAATGGGCGAATGAATAAGTGAGGTGTTCTTGAATTATGCCTGCCTAAGTTAGCTAACAGCATAGAAAAAGTGGTGTAAGTAAGGGGGTTTTTTTTGTTGTTTTTACCTCCCATTAGAAGAACAATATTGCTCACTAAAATTTTATTATCAGTTTAGCAAATGGTTAGTGTTCTTACTATCTAGAAAGACAGTTCCCCCCCAGGGCCTCTTAGTTGTAACTTTAGCCCCTACTTGTGAAAGGAGAGCTACCAGGCCGCCCTCTACCTATAGACTTCATGTAATTGTACCTGGTTGCCCATCAATTAATTATTGCTTAGGCATTTAGAGGGTGGTCAGCAGAGCTAGGGGTAGAAATATGCTACCTGCTATTACCGGCATTCTTGCCACAAGAAATCTTAACATTAGGTTCGAAAACCCAGTGTAAAAAGGCAGTTCTACAAAACTCAGGAAACAGGATGTTTAATTAAACCTTTGTTGAGAGCCTGTTCCTTTACGAGGAGTTTTATAAGGAGGAAAGTTCATTAAACTTAATCCTAAAATCAACCCTGCCAGGTGGGTCTTTTTAGTCCCATTTTAATGTTGGACCAAATGGTGAATTAACTTGCCAGGATCATGCCGCCAAACCGAGTTAAGGTTTGGACCCAGGTCCTTGAACTCCAGCGTCTTTACCTTTGCTCCACGGCGCTGCTGTCGCAGGCATCTCTCACGTCCCGGAAAGTCAAGAAGGATCTCCTGACCCTCCACGGGGAACTGGAACCGTCATTAGTTGCAGCCACACCTTTCTCTCCCATCATGCTCCTGCCTGCCTTTTCCATTGATTAAGCTGGGCTTTCACCCCAATTTCTCCTCTTGTTTTCTCTTTTTTATTTTTATTTTTACATTTTCCTTCTCATTTTTTACTTTCCTGTCTTTTTTCTCTTTGTTTCCTTTTCTCATACTTATTAAATTCTTTTGGCTTTATAATATTACTATATATTCAGTCTTAAAGGTAAATAATACCATTTTAATTTCATCTTTCTTGAACAGGGTTGAATGTATTGAACAGTTGGTGCTTACAGCATCCCCACATGAACAAACAGATTAATCCAGAAGTTTGGTTGTAACACACGTTTTGTTTTTCTGAAATCCTAATATCTTAGGCTAAGTGATCATTGGATTCTGACATCCCCAAATGTTGTCCTTTATCTACATTGTTTTTCTTTTCTGTTCATCAAGAGAGAGGATATAGTTATGGAGCAGATATAATTTGAGTTTTAAAATAGCACCTTTTGTTCTATGTAATCTGAAGAAGATACTGTATTGAAACCTTCAAACCAACAAAAACCACTGCTGCTCCAGCACATACTTTCAGCTCTGTGCTGTGTGCTGCAGACCATCGCAGGCCAGAGCAGCAGGTGGGCAGCCTGCAGGCTTGGGAGGCCTGTTGGGAAATGTCAAGGAGGTGCCCAAGCCTATCTTTTTAGAATGAGAAGCTCTGTAGAAATTACCAAGTATTTTGAACAGTTTTATTATAACTGTGAAATAAATTGTATTTTGTCCTATTCGTTAAACGCTGTATGGAGGGGAGGAATCAGCTATGTTAGGTGTAGTTCCAATCCAGATGATGGGAATTTCCGTGAATTTTCTATTCTTGCCTAGAATTCTCTCCCCCTGTGTGTTGGTTTGGGCCCAAATGAACTGGATTTTCTCACACTAAAATTTAGTCGGTACTTGCCTTTTTCCCCTATACACCCTCTGTCCATATGCCTGTGAAACTTAATCTTAAGTTAGGAGGGTTTTGATGTTTTCACTTATTTTTTGAGTCACAGTACACCTCTTTCTCTTCAGGCACCACTGCCTTTATTGGCCTTACGTTCTAAATTTGGTTTATTATTACACAACTTAAGAAATGAGCCTGGCAGTTATCAACTAGGATAGGAAAGTTTTCCCCTCAGGCAAGTCAAGGAAAGGAGTGTGTCATCTTTATAATTTCGGTGACTCTAGAGGAAGATTATTGTTCCAGAACCTCAACCCTTGACTTAAAGGTTCCCAATTCTTAGGGAATTTCCCAAATGTGTTGTTGCTTCAGGTTCTACAAAATGGAGGTGGTCAGTGGGGTACACACTGTGTTGTTGAGTTGTGTGAGGGGAATTGAGGTAAGAAATTCTTTAAAAAAAAGGAAAGAAGTTCTAAGGACAAAATTGATTTTAATTAAACAGCGTAAGTAAGAAGTCAGCCGTAGCTATTAAACAAGTTATTGGCAGGCTATGTGTTATGCATCATCCTCTCCTATTTCTGATAATATACCCTGAATAAGGGATTTCTTTTTTTTCCTTTCTCTTCTTTCACAGAGGTCAGAGATCTACTCCGCTCACCCACGATGGACAGCCAAAAGAAATGCCACAGGCTCCTGTACTTATTTCCTGCGCTGACCAGTGAAGCGCCCTTTCATTGTAAAACTTTGTGCTTTACCTACTACCCTAGCCTTGTCTTTACCGAGGGATGCTAGTGAGTCCATGTGGTGGGAAATATAGACTGCAAACAAGTGCTTGTTGCCCTACACGGCCCAGATTCACTTGAAGCAGAAATTAGCCTCCTGGGCCCATTTGTTCGTTCGAAACCCGGAGTCTCTGTGGGTTATGTTCTCTGTCTGATAATGAGCAGAAATGGAATGATCCTGGGGGATCATTGAAGGCTGTTGACGGTAAGAGGTGGTCACTTGGTCAAAGGCTGCCTTTACTGTAGCTCATCCAGCATCTCTTCTACCAACAGAGAGTGTGAAACTAGTTTCGTATATTACCTAGTTATTCTTTCAAAACAAAAACAAAAAACAAAAAAACAAAAACTGACGCACTGCACTAGTTATTATTAGATATTCTTAGTCTTTTTTGTACATGGAGATTTAAGTTCTAAGATGGTTTATATAATAGGTTATACCTACATTTATATTGTAGAATAATATTAAAAAGCCTGTTCCGAGACTCCCATGCAGCGCGGGCAGGCAGATGTACCATTGTTAGCGGTGTATGCTCGGCCTCGTGGTCCATATATTCTGCACTTTTATATTTGCCACCAGAGTGGTAGTTTGCTGGCAAAAAAAAGAGAAAAAAAATTACAATTCTTACAAGCTGAATTTTTTTCTTAGCCTTGAGTGACCAAGAATAATTTGCTTGGGGCAAATTGTGGCAAATATTTTCCCAGACGAGGGAAGAGTCCTGCAGATTACAGATTACTGATGTTTTCATGCCTTGAGGATTCTTTTATTTTTACACAGGGGTCTAAGTGACCAATGGATCGTTCATACAAACAAACAAAAAAATAGAGAAAAATATTATTCAGAAGTGACCTTAGTATTATTACTTATTACTTCACTATTCTGAACACATTGAAGACACTCACTCCACGTGGACTTGGAGCCACAGACCTTTTCCATCATCCCAGACAGACTGGACGGGTAGCAATTGCTATGCACAGCCTCATGGGCACTGCAGGTTTTTAGAGCCATTTCAAGTTTGTGTTGTTAAGGAGGTATTGAGTAAATGATACGGGAGGTATGCCTGACCGGAGTGGGACTCTCAGTCAAAGGGCCACCTGCAAGTTTCTGTTTCCTTTTTGTGTTTTGTTGCTTTTGAACATAAAACCCACCATACATATGCCAGTGCCGAGTGGATTAACTGGCTTAGAACATTCAACATATTGACTTAACCACCTGATGTTCAGTGTCTTGTTTCCTAGCAACAGATGCAAAGTGATAAATCAAAATTAGTCAGAGGCTACAGATTTTACAGGGTATTTCTTCCATAGCACAAAGTATCTCCCCACTCTTGCATCACAGCACAAACTACCAAATTTCAATGATTGGATTCCAGCAATAATTTTTATTGGTTTTATTGGCAGGATTTTGATAGTATTAGTTCAGGTTTGAAGCTTTTGAATTAGATCTCTAAGTGGTGACAGTTTACAGGTTTTATCTAGCTTTCTTATTTATACTTGACTGAATTGTAATGATGATTTTTTTCTAATTGTAATTTGACCTAATAGCCATATTAAAAAAATGACTCTATTTGTCCTGACTAGGTTTAGCTTTTCATGGTTGTAGATATTACTTCAGTTTCGGTGCTGGGAAATATGTACAACATACTAACAGAATTGAAGAATAGAGAGAGGTTTTCTTTCAAAGCAGGTAAAGAGGGCAACAGAGCAGTGGTGTGATATTCTCAAAGATGCATACTCACCGTGTGTATGGAGGGAGAAGGAATTCGTAAGCAAGGTTAATCAGAGGTGAAAGCTTAACCCCAGTCACATAGAAATAAATCAGGTGAGCAGCCCCAGATTTCAGCCTAATGTTTTTACTATGATGCTGTTTTATTAACATTTTCTAAATCTCAAAACACAAATTGAATGTTTGGAAATTGCTGGGTCCCAGTGTTGGTGGCTGTTGGGAGTTTTTGGACCACTTGCTAGCAGTGATTTTAAAATTATTATTAGCTAAAATCCAAAAAACAAACCAACAACAAAAATTGTACGGTGCAGAACATGCACCTTGACAATGGTACTAACTTGTTATTCTGTAGAACACGTTAGAATAGATCTATTTTTGCCAGAGCACCCTCCTTCAGTCCTCCGATTACATTTCAGTAGAGTTCCTCAAGAGATTGCTGTATATTCATGGGACCTTTTTGTAAAAAGAAGCAAACAAAAGATTGCTTTTTTCTATGCGATTACTATCTTACTTGATCTGCTTTCCCTAAACCTCAGTGGCTTTTCCCTTGGGCAGGGTGGGAGCGGGAGGGCAACCTACTGGATATGACTGTTTTAAAAAAAAAAAACCTTTTTGTAGAAATGCTTAATTTTTAAGCGGTTAGGCACTGAGAGTAGCAGAAATCCTGCAAAGCTTTATAGTTCTCTAGACACTCGCCTTGTCGTTTCTCTGAGTGCAAGTCTTAATTTCAATAATAGTGCTTTTCTCATGCCCTGAATCTGCTGGAAAGGGGTGTTGGTATTTTCAGGTAACAACATTTGTTAGCACAAATATTTCAGACCAACATGTAGTGTCCCCCCCCCCCATTTATCATTTTCATTTCATTTCTCTCATTCTTCTTTATTTTGGAAAATCGTATCGCTATAGTGTGTACCTTAATCTGCCAGCAAGCGCCATTTACACTAACATTTGTCCCACAGGCATCCTCAAGAGAAAAAGTTGTTGCACCTTATGTATATCTCAAGCAAACCAAAATATGATGCTCTTCTGCTCTGTTTTATTCTAAATTGTTGTATCATATCTTTCTGAAACCATTCTGAACTTAGTTGAAATTATCAATATTTATACTTTTAACCTTAATTTCTGGATTCAAACCTGTATATAAATCTTTTGAAAAAAGTTGTCCTAGCCCTTCTCTGTGATGCTGGAAGTGGATAGTTTAGTCTCTGATGGAGACACAGTACTGTTCCAGTTTCCTTTAGCCTCTTATTTATTTAGTTATTCTGGGTATTTCCTATGTAATTTTGAAGTGTTTAGAGTATATTATAGTAACTGAAGCTGCAGCTCTAAGAAGCTGAGTGAAAAAAAAATACTGTAAGACACCCTTTTAAAGTTTGTGTTTGTTTGGATACTGTAATGAGGTCAGGAAGAGGAAAAGTGTCCCACCGCCACTTCGAAGATACAGGTTCTGTCCCCACATGAGGCTTTTCTATCCAAAGTGTTAATTCAGTCAAACCCCTTTTAAAGGATAAATCATACTGTTGTAATTCTGACAGACTTCTATCAAATATATTTATTTAACTCTGTCAGATGAGCTTTCTACCAAGGTCATCTCAAAGCCGAAATGCTGACATCATTCCCACGTTATCATTGATATTCTAGTTCCTGCCATTAAAACTGCTGCAGGAAAAAAAGTGATGGAACACTACGAACAAGTCTGGCTGGTCCTGTCATTTCCTTGTTAAGTCAGATGCCACTCCGCCTGAGTCATGTAAAATTTTGTTTGCACTCTGCAGTCTTTGGCTCATCGTATGGCAGTGTTTGCACCTATGTAAAAACTCAAGCAAATTTTAAATTGATAGAGAACCGGGAGGAAGCTGCAAACTGAATGCCATCTTTTGTTTATACAGTATGCGTGGGGGAGGGAGGGATGGGATTATCCAATAGCTCTGTTCCAAGTTTGGCATTTGGCATTAATGTGAAGCAGTGGGACCATGCTGCCTGCTAAACTACTGTATGAATCCCAAGTGTTGTGGAGACCAGCGGCTGGAGGCCCGAGCCGGCACCTGCACCCGGAGAAGCGCCCGCTCTCCCCGGGAGGAAGGAAGGAAGGAAGGAAGGAAGGAAGGAAGCCGCAGGAGGCCCGGAGGCCTCGGTCGGAAAGGGATCGTGGGGGTGTATGTGATGCCGGGGAAGAGCCCCTCCTTGATTGCACTGCTCCACAGAGCCCTCAGATAAGGCCAATTCTAATGGGCTACCTCGGCTTTAAGAGCTCATTTCAGTTAAGTCCTGTTTCAAAGGTTTGTCTTGTTTTGCTTCTACCGTCAGTGCCACTATTTTCCACAGCAGTGTTTTGACTTCACAAACCGCCTTCTCCAGAGAAAACAATGTATTTGCCGAAAGTGGGCAGCAGAAGCAAATGCTGTTATTACATTTGACCTATAAAGTATTCAGAGCGACTGCTGGGTGGAAATTAAACTTTAGCTTGCCCCACGTAGGACCTGTTTTGCACCTTACGAAGAGTGTCCTAATGGTTCATTCGATGTTGCTTTTATTTATACAAGCATTCCCAAAGAATTAGACTTGGAGTTTGTGTTTGAGTTTCGGCATTCTTAAAAATTATCTTACTTAGATTCCTAACATTGTACTTAAAAAAGAAACCGTTTGTTCAGTTCCGCTTACCAGATGCTTCTAGTGAAGGCGTCAGGACTGGGTGGACTGCTTTGCTTTAGTTTGGAAGTGATAGCTGAGTTTATTATACAACATAATAAATGACCTTGTCCTTTTCAGGGGGGACATTATATTATCTTCCTTACATTTCAGAACCAAGAAGCAACAAAAGAGTAAATCAAGACAAATATCTGATTCTGTCATATGCCTCCATCTGTTTGTGCTATGCTTTTCTTTAAAAAATATAAACATACCTTTTCTTAAAAAAAAAAAAAAAAAATGTTTCCTCTCCTGGCCAAATTTTATGTGTGGTGGTATGATTTATACTAATAAATTAAAAGAGGAAACCGTGTACTTAAAAGTTTCTTGGCCACTGTTTACTTGTTGCAGTCAGTGGTCAAAACTGATCCTGCCCTCAAATTGATTTTTATGCACAGAGTTAGTTGTTGTGAACATAACTACTACTTCCAAAGATTTCCTAATAACTTAGGTCAGAACTGGTTACTGAGTAACAAGAACCTAGTTCAATGCCTCCAAACCCTCCCACCCACACCGCAGATCTTACCTCACAAGCTCTAAATCAGAGGCGCGCATGCTTCACAGACTAACGTAGCTCTCTTTGTGGCCCCCAGTGGGCTGGCTCATGTCCCCGACGCCTGGTGTCAGTGCCTCCGGCTCTGAGCCGCAGGACCGGGGGCGGGGAAGGTTCATGATCTGGAGCTCAGCACATGCTCAGCAACGTTTCTCGTTTCATTAGCGCTAAACATGTCTCTTGCTCTCAGGAATTTATCAAAAAAAGAATAAAAACCACCTGAGATTCCACACACCAGATTATGAGCTTTTCTCATAGGTTTGCATTGCTTATTTGTCATAAATTAACCACAGCTTCATTTGACCACCAGATCTTAAGTCTGTTGACAGTTTCAGCATGACCGAATCACTCATTTTCTTTATTTTTCTTTTTTTCTTTTTCTTTTTTGCTTTCAGAAATTGGCTCGGTTCTCTTTAGAGTTGGTGTAAACATGCCATGTAATAAATGATTTCTACTTAATGGTACAACAGAATTATTGCTTTCCTAGATGTATGTGTAGTAAAAGTCAATATACACATTTATATAATTTCTTTCTTCAAAATCTTATACTTAATTTGATATTTCTAAAAATTGCACATGTAAGTCATGTGTATAACATGCTAAAGTACTTTAACTGTGATCTTAAAACTGAATAAAAATATTTAATAAAAATTTGAAATATTTTAAAGATATTCAAATATATTTCTTTATGTTCACACTACTGGCCATGGAGTGTGTGCCTTCAATATACAATGCCCACTAAAAACAGTAGAGGACATGCTTTCGTAAAAGTAGCTGGTTCAGATTGTCAAATGATGGTCTCCCCTAAACTGCTAGTCTGAGAGTCACCATTTGAGCAGCCTCAGTTGCTTTTCCCTGAAGTGTGGAGCAGGGTCAGCCAGCAGAAGAAAGAAGATAAGCTTCACTCTGCTCCTCAGGACAGGAATCTTTGAGGCGCCTCCCTGGGAAAAGTGTGACCTGGACAGACCATCTTTCCCTGAAGTGTAACAACTTAAGCAAATGATGTTAAGACTAAACCTAAGCTATAACCTAAACTATAAACTCAGACCTCAGATTTGCTGAAAACAGTGTTTTTGAACCTCGGGACCCTGAGTATGGTTTTCTGTCCTTTGGAACAACACACACAGACTATCAGTACATAATTATTATAATTATATCAAACAGGTTTTTCATTCAGACAGACTTGGCTTCAAATTCTGGCTCCACTGACTTAACGCTGGGTTTTTTGACCTCTCTGAACCACACTTCACTCATCTAAATAATGTTGATAATATTTCCTCACACCATTGCTGAGATGCAAAGAATACACACAAATATGTTGGCATAGGGCCTATAACAGAGATGCTCATTAAATGCTAATCGATTTTATTTTTATTTCAACTTTAGGGCAGATATGTTTAAGTATATTGAAAAGATGCTAAGTATAACTTTCTTTGAAATAAACACATAAGGCATATAAGGCATGATGCATTAGGGGTAAGCTGTTTCAGGAGACACCACCATAAGTTAAATTCTCATAGCTAACTCAATATGTAGCACTGGAAGATTTTCTATGAAATTAGTCTGCCTAATGAATTACATTTTTTTAAACACTCCTTTGAATTACCGAAAGTCAAATGTGTTTGGGGGGTGGAGATTCCATACCAAAGAATATAAATACTGTTAGAAAAAAAAAGTGACAGAATATACATATATGTGGTTTTATGGTCCTACGTGTATTAGTTACAATCTTTTCAGGTAGGATATGCAAATAAAATGGTTCTTAATAAGTGAGCTAAAACTAATACTGACTTCATTGCATGCATGCTATAAGGACATAATATTGTTAATTTATCAGAAATCTTTCCACCTTTTGAAATTACAGGAAAATCTATGAAAACAGCGGCTAGCATATTGAGCTCCACATACCCATTACCCAGCTTCAACAAATAACATTTTCTCAATTCCTGTTTCATCTGTATTTTGCCCATTTTCCTTCATTTCTTCCCCCAACCTCAGTTATGTTTATCCCGGAAGTGTGATTTCATCTATAAATACTTCAGATATGTCCTTTAAAAACAAATCTTTTAATATGAACAATTTATATTTTTTATGTATCGCCTCCTCACAATTCCAAAAATATGTTCATTTCCTATCTAAAGAGAAGGAATCCACGAGCCACAAGAATAGTACTGCTGGAGTGAAGATTATTTGGAACTAGAAAACACTTTAAATTGGATATTTCTATTTCTTTTTTGACCCACAGTTTTCCAGAAAGAACTTGATCAAACAAAGCCCTTAGCATGTCATTCTATGATTTTTTTCCTCTTTTCCAGACTCAATGTCTAAAAAGGCCCAAGTGCTAGAACTTTTATGATGTTATATAAAACTTTCATAAACTTCTGTATGTCCTTTACACTTTTGCCTCCAACCCTGTTCCCAGTATTTTCTTCCTCCCCCAGACCTACACGGGTGAAATATATTGTAGAGGTAGAGACAAAATTTTAGATGACCTCTGGAAGGCTGGTGGCAAAGATTTTTAAAATCTGAAATTCTGGGCCAACAGGCCAGAAATTAAAGCACAAAATGAAATCCCTTGCTGGAAGAGAGAAAATGATAATTCTTGCTTTTGGCGATCCCTTACCCTAGGGAACTTTGAAAAGGTCTTTCTCTCTCAGGGTTGTGTATGGCAGAGTCAGAGGAGAAGAATGTGAGTTTGGAAGTGTCTTGAGTTTATGTGTGACTCCTCTCTGAGGATGAAGGGGGGAAAGGGGAAGTTCATACGAATAGGCCTTTAAAGTTCAGTGCCAAAGGTCAAAATGGGTTTAAAGCCAGCGTGAAACTATTTCCAAGAAATGTATTTAAGTAGAATGATGATTATTCCCTAATCTTTTCTACAATAGGCATCATATCCGTGGTGCTTCTGAAAGGCAAATTAAGTAAAATTCCTATATTCCAGAAAAAAACGTAAGCACTGAAAAAATATATACAAACAACAGAAATGTAATACTAGTAGGTAGATACAAAAATAGGTAATGAGTTACCACCTAATCTGAAACATTGAAATATATTTAATAGGAAGGCAATATTGAGGGTAGTTTTAAAATTTTTCCTCCAAGATAATATAATCCTTGAGAGAAATACTGGAGAAGTTTAGACATTTTATAAAATTAAAATTTTCCCTTCTCCCATAGTAAATATTGGCTTGAGTGTTTATAGCAGTATATTAAAAATGTAAGAATAGCATTCTGCACGAGTCCTTGAAAATCTAACCCCCTTTTGTGAATAGAAGTATTTAACACGTAGATGCCAGCCTCACTGCATTAAACCTGTATTGTCTATCAATCAAAATCAAAACTGTATTGTTAGAATAAATTTGTTTAAAAACTGTGTGCCTCATTCCACTTCTCTGTTTCTAAGCACATGAAAATATTTCACCTCCCTTTCTTTGTTTAGTTCAAGAGAAGTCCTGCCACCCATCCCTCATGTCCATTAAACTGCTTACGTCTTGCTCCTCTAAGAATCCACTCGTTCAGCAAGTCTGCATTGAATGCCTACAAAGTACCAACAAGACAGCCTTCTGGGGGTCAGAAATTCCCCATTGGAATGCAGTGCAGATGAGGTTAGGCAAGGAAATCAAAGGCTGTCAGAAAGGAGTTACATATAAACTCATGTGAAACTTGATTAGCGGCATTTGGAAGACGAAATGGGTATGTGTTAGTGTTGTACAGAGAGATTTACTTTAAAATTCTCATACAAGAGATCTTGGCACAAGAAAAGCAGGTGCTGCTAAGACAAGGCCACACCTGTCCAAGACTGACAAAATGTGATAAAAAGTCTCTGGGGAAGATCCATGATGAGGATCGGTGTACATTGCCTCCATGCGTGTCCTGGGAGAGGGACCTCCGGGCTGAGTTGATCCAGGACCGATGTGCAGTTTGATAGCAGGGCCTTGGTATGGCCCAGGCGTATCTGAAGTGGGAAGGCCAAGCCGCACAGTTTGAGCAGTTGGCCGTAGGTAATTGCGGTGGCCAGATGCATGGTTCCCTGACTTTCTTCTCCTTCCTTTACTGCATCTTTCCTCCTTTTGTCCCAACTCTTGCGTATTGCTGAAATTTAAATTTTTCAGTGTTGTCATTTTTCTTCAACAACGGCACACCCCTTCCACATCCCCAAGAGCTATTTTAGATTTCGCTTTGTGCTTTACTTTTTCTCCATTGAGAATAAGGTTTTTATGGCAGGGTAAATGACAACAAATCTTTTGCTCCAGGAGGATTCCCGGAGTAAAAATCAACTGTTGTGTAGGATTCTCATTTTTTAAAATATATTTTTTTATTGATTTCAGAGAGAGGAAGGGAGAGGGGGGGAGAGAGAAATGGAAACAGCGATGAGAGAGTCATTGATCGGCTGCCTCCTGCACGCCCCCTGCTGGGGATGGAGCCCGAAACTGGGGCATGTGCCCTGACCAGGAATCGAACCCTGACCTCTTGGTTCATAGGTCAACACTCAACCACTGAGCCCTGTTGGCCAGGCTAGGATTCTCATTTTTGATGTGTGCTGCTCCCATTTCAGTTTGGGTCCAAATTGGGCACCTGCATCTTCTTTTGCTAACCCTTAGCCTCTAAAAAGGACTTCACTACAGGAAATGCCTGCTCTCATCCAGGACTCAGGGATCACTTCCCCTTTGGGAGTGCTGAAGGCTGCATATCTACTTTTTAAACTAAGCATTCATGTCAGTATGACCAAATCAAAATCTCCTTTTGAGGGAGCCATAGTTGAAGACATTCTTTTAACTCTAAAATCATCTGCTTTAAGAAGCAGGATGAGCTCTCTTAGGTAGGCAAACTGCACTGAAGCCTATGGAAGAAATCAGAAAAGTTTTAGAAGATTAAACAGTTAAATTTGAAATTCATCAGGCATCTGTTCATGGCCCCGAAGACTGTCGATGAGATATGTGTTGCCAAAAGCCTTCATCGGTCTTCTCCCACTTCCCAAAGATCAGACTTTCAATGAGTGAGTGGGTCGTGCATGGAGTAACATTTCCCGAGGACCTAGTGTGTGCCAAGGACCGTGGCTGGAGAGCAAAGAAGGTCTTCACAGCCCAGTTGACACCCTGACACGGGACCAGAAAGTCGGACAGGAATGCACACGGGTGGACTGGTAAGCATGCCGCAGTCCTCGGGACAGTGTTCAAACTGGAATCAGACCAAGACTTTTTTCTACGTGTGGGCATTTATCCATATGAATTACTTTTTTTGGTTTCTTCTTTCACTCCTACCCACACATCCAATATTCCATATGTTCTTTAAAAAAAAAAAAAATTGGTTTTCTGGTCCGGGTGTGCACTTTTCTCTTCCGAGTTGCCTTTGCGTGACACTCTAGCCTGCCACCGATGCCACCTGCACCTCAGCCAAAGATCTACTTTAGATAGAACCTGTCCCAGCCTCTGAGCCGACTGCCGAGAGCAGCGCCAGTATTCGGTGGTGGCAAGATGAGCTGAGTCATAAATCAGCTGACGAATAATATTTCCTGGGGAAGAGAGGCCTTCATCAGCAAAGACAAGACAGAACCAACCACTTGGCAAGACTGCACAGCAGGTGGGGGCCTGGAGGACACCCAGTCACAGCAGGAAACCACTTTTCCCGGCGGATCACCTCGCCCTGCTGAGGGGTGCTGGCTCCAAGACGTGGACAGCCGAGGCTTTCAAGATTAAACTGCTACGGATGAGCGATGCAAGTCACACTTCTTGGTTCCTTTTATTTTCTTCCTGGTCAATGTTGTATATTAAGGTTAAAACTTTTTAACTTGAATGTTAACCTTGTATTAGCTTCAACCATTTACCTTCAAAACTTACCACACATGGGGTTCTCAGCCTGAAATCGGGTAGAAGGGTGATCCGATTTCATGTAAACAATGACTGACCTTCTTGTGTCCTAGGATACAAAATAAAAGCTAAGAAACGGGCACTTCTCCCACCCTCTTTACCTCTGTTTGCAAAAACGAAGGCCAGTATTCTGTGACACTGATGTTGGACTTGGTACCCAAGATGCTTAAATGGAATTATATGTGCTTCAAGCCACTCAGCAGCCTGATCCACCTTCCCCAGTTTTACAAAGAATGTGTTTTTCCCAGTTGCCCGGGAGCTAGCTGCCAGCTTCACCGAGCAGTCTCTGCTACGAGGTGGTTTAAACCTAATTACGTTCATTTCTATGGAGCCTCCTGTTCTTTGCCGTTCGTACCAGAGAAGCGTGACTCAGTTTATAATCATTGAAGAGTCTCCTCTCGGCCTCCTTGCGTCTTACAGCCGAGCTGGGCCGTTGCTCACCCACCGTCGGAGGCCGAGTGTCTGGCTCCTTCCCAGATCAATAGGCGCAGCGCTGCCCTGCGACGAGGCCTCCCGGGAGCCGGGAGGAACCACCGGACGGCCCGGGCCCCTTTGTTCTTTCCACTGGCTGTGATGATCAGCCGGGGAATATTCTCCTGAGATGGCTGAGACCGGGTCTGTTTCCAATGACTTGAAAAGGACAGTGCTGTCACTGGATACCGGCGGAAATCGCCCGCCGTGCCCAGGAAGAGGAGCGGCTTCTGAAATGCGATAGTGAAGCTCACCTATAAAACGAAAAGCAATTTAAATGTACTATTGGAGAAAAAACCATTAGCCCAACGAGCATAAATAACCTTACTGAGGAAGGGCACCGCCTCCAGATAACTTCTCCCTTCCTTTGCAGGAAATTTCTCTCGTATTGGAAGGCCTCTGAGTGTCATTAAAGGGTTTTTGCGAGTGAAACGTTATCAAAGTCAGATTTTTCTATTTCTGTAAACAACTCCGTTGGAATGACTGAGATTTTCGCAGGCAGGGAAGCCAGTAACAACTGGTAAAATCAGAACCAAGCAATTTTGCTTCCTTAAAGAAAGGTTGTCAGCTCTTCACTATTCCTCTCAGATTACCCTCACCGTTGCTGCCAAATTCCTACTGACTTCATCTTCAGCATTAATCACTGCAGTAAATTACTTGTATTGTTAATGCTGTTTTTATTTCTTGTTGTTGTTTTTAATCCTCACAAGGATATTTTTTCCATTGATTTTTAGAGTGGAAGGGAGGGAGGGAGCGGCAGAGACAGGGAAAGAGAGAGAGAGGGAAAGAGAGAAACATGGATGTGAGAGAGACACATGACAGGTTGTCTCCCACAAGAGCCCTGACGGGTGGGGAATCGAACCTACAGCCCAGGTACGTGCCCTTGACAGGGAATTGAATCTGCAACCCTTCATTGTGATGACCGACACTCTTAACTGCTGAGCAACACTGGCCAGGGCTGTCTTTATTTAATTTGCTCCAGCAAGAAGAAAATGGACTGTAAATCTCTAGGCTCCAGAAAGATGTGAAGCTCAGAGACCTGGACCCAGACATCCAGGTGGGTAGAAGTCGGGGTGCGGCCCCCTATGCCTGGATGTCAGTAGCAACACATCTCCTTTACTGCACTAATATACTGAAAGTTTACTCAGCTCCTGAGACGAGCCCCCAGGCTGGACCCAGCTCCCGAGAGCTGAGGCTACAGAGAGAGAGTGATCAGCAGCCCCACCCAGCAGATGTGTCCACAACTGAGCCAAAATGCGGCCTGTCAGCTCTGAGACAGGGTTTCAGTTTTGTTCGGGTATTGTTTGTTGCTGTCTGTTTTGTTTCTTCTTTTGTTTTTGCCAAAGCAGGAGAGGGAGTTTTCAGGATGATCACCTTGAACTTCGAAAAAAACTATTCTGAAATCTCTTGTCTCAAAGTAGCTGCTCCCCAGTGGGCCCCGGACCGTAGGCACCCACACTGGAGGCTGAGAACGAGTGGAGAGGACCCCTCCATGTGAGGGAAGTGAGGAGAGGACTGCCAGGTGTGGGATCCCTGAAAACCAGGGACCTCTTTAATGTAAATGTTCAGCCTAGTGCAAGCAGAAAAGAGACATCCCTAGGAGTCAGAGAGCCACGCTGGGAGGAAGGGGAGCCATTGGGCCCTGCAGCGCCATCCTGCACCAAGGTAGCACAAAACAGGCAACCAGCCAACCAGCCAATCTGTCGGGGAGGACCTTTCCTCCATCCCATCCTGTGTGACCAGAATCAAGTCGCCTCACCTCTTTGTTTCCATATCGCTAATGTGGACACTATAACATCTCCTTCCAGGGGCCCTTTTGTGGATGCAGTGAGATACTACACTTGAACAAATTTGTAAACTCTAAAATGCTGTATACAAATATAATGGTTAAAAAGCTAGAAAGCTTTTAGAGAATAAAAAGGCATGCCATTGATAGAAAATATTTGCAAACATTTGATGAATGACTTGTATTATCCAAACTATAGGAAGAACTCTTAAAACTCAATAAGAAAACAACCCAGTTAAGAAGTAGGCAAAAGATCTGAACAGACACCCCACAGAAGAACATATAAGAGGGCGAATAAGCATATGAAATGATGCGCTCCCGTCATGTGTCATTAGGGACTTGCAAATTAACACCACAATGAGGTACAACTATATTCCCATTAGAATGGCTAAAACCCAGAATGCTGACATCCCAAATGCTGATGACAGTGAGGAGCAACTGGACCGCCCAGGGGTCGTGCAATGAAAATGGTGCAGCCACTTTGGAACGGTTTGGCAGTTTCTTTCAAAACTAAACACAGGCTTATACCATATGACCCAACAATTGTCCCCTGGGGTATTTACCAAAATGAGTTGAAAACTTTATATACATACAAGAACCTACACCCAAATGTTTACAGAATTAAATAATGAACGAGCGAATGCCCTAAACTGGAAGCAACCAGGATGCCCTACAATAGGTGAATGGGTAAACACACTGTGGTATGCCCATACAATGGAATGTTATACAGACAGAAGAAAGGAGTGATCACGCCAAGGAAAGACATGGAGAAACTTTTAAGTGCATATTACAAAGTGAAAGAAGCCTATTTAAAAGGCTACATACTGTATGATTTCAACTAAATGGTGTTCTAGGAAGGACAAAACTATAGATAGTGAAGGGTCAGTGGTTGGGGAAGGGGTGCACAGGTGAAGCACAGAATTTTTATGGCACTGAAACTATTCTGTAGGATGCTGTAATGTTGGACACCTGACATGGTGCATTTGTTAAAACCCATAGAATGAGCATCACAGAAAGGGAACTCATGTAAACTATGAACTTTAATAAAAAATAACTGTAACGGGTACCACCGTAACGCAGGACGAGGGGTTGGAAGAATGACAAGGTTTGGGGGAACGCTGTACTTTCTTAATTTTTCTGTAAACCTAAAACCAGTATAAACAATAAAGTCTACTAATTAAACAGAAAATTAGTCTCCTCCATGTGTCTACTTCTCAAATATCTCCCAAAAGAAAGAGTTTACTGGCTAAAAAGCCAAGTTAAATTTCCTACTGAGATCCTTCTGTTTAATAAACTGAAATACAATTATCTTCCTTGGGGATTCAAAGGAAGAAAAGATAAAACTTTTATTTTTTTGGATGGAAAGAATAATTCATTGGCAAACTTTTCGTTTTCCAGACTTGGCCCATATACAAAAAAGAATTGGTAACCTTTGCATCTAAATGAAAATAAAAAGTTCTCTGTGGGAGACAGCTACCCACTTACATGGGTGTTCCTGCTTTGTTCCAGGTATAAAAGAATGTTTTGAAAAGTACGATCATCAGAAAGGCCTGATGCTGCTGAAAGGGCTGAGGCTTGTGCCTTGTCCTGTTGACTAAACCACTTCAGTATTTTGGGGAAAATGACTTACAAACTTTACCACCATGCTGACGCCCATTTGGAAGCAATACAACATTTATTAGGACATGGGAAAAAATCTGAAAAGCATGAATCTTTCTTGAGAAGCAATAGAGCTTCACTCTCTCACAGATTTATTTATCCACCTACTCAGCAAATACTGAGAAGACTTGAACTTTCTGTGGGAGATAACAGAAGAAAGGACCTCATTTCTCATTTCTTTCCCCATCGAGCTGTCTGAACTCTGTCTGGGACCCAGGGAATCAGAAGGTGTATTGCAACCCACACAGCTTTCTCTGTGGAGAGGGGACCAGCCTCCATTTCATTTATGTAGGGAGCAGAAGGACCATGGCATAGAGAGAAAAGACACGGATGGGTTTCCAAGGGAAAATGTTACAAAATTTGTTAATCTATTATTTTACAGTGTTTTAGGCTCTTTACAATGTTTCAGCTGGCAATGCTGAAATCTCAATCATTTTCACTTAATTAGATTTTCCTACTAAAATTATTTATAATCTTCAGGAATATTAAACTAGAAATCGTAATCACTTTTTGACTTTTTGTAACAGGAATATCGATTCTTTTGCCTTTGAATGTTGTCTTCCTGTTCTGTCTTCTGCGTTGGTTGCCATGGCCGTCTACACATTAGTACACCTGCCCTCATGTGTGATGTAGGGGTAGACACCCTTGCCTGGAAGAGTCAAGACCTGCTTGCATTACAAACTGGCCTCACTTGAGGCACCTGATTACTCTAGAAAATATCTCAGGGTATTTTTAAGGCATCAACAAATCTGGGCACCCAAAAATACTTAAAAATAATTTGACATATGATATTGTATTAAGTCCCAGAAGGAGATAGATGGTATATTCAAATTGGGCAAGTTTGTTTAATACAGGAACTATACAAAGGTGTAGGGAACCACAAAAGACAGTGCAAGGCTAGTAACAATGGCCCTTGTAACCAACTCCCTCCCAGGCCCAAAAGGCCTGGGTCCTGGAAAGATAACTTGAACCTGGAGATACATGGAGCTGAGTGGAGAAGGCGGACCATAGCCACAGTCAGCCCGTGGCAACACCGACTTCCCTGCCCCTCCTCCCTCTCATTGCCTGCTCTGTTCCCCACCCACCAGACCCATCTGAAAGCCCAGCTGGAGACACTGGGAACAGTTGGCTCTTTAGCCTCCCAGCACACAGAGCAGGATACAGGAAGGTGGAGGGTGGGGCAGGACAACAAAGGGAAGATACTTGTCAGACATGGGATATTTATATATTGATTGATTGCACCAAAATAGTCTTGACTTATTTTACATCGTAGTATATTATTTTGAAATATACGGTGGGGGAGAAACCATAATTTTTTGTGATGTGCTAAGCCTCCCCATTTTGTGTCTGACCCAAAGAGTAAGGTGTTATAATTTGGTATTTTTCAGTCAGCTCCAGCCCTGAAGGTCCAAGGCTCCTAAGGAAGCACCGTATGTTTTGCTCAGCTGAGTACACTGGGCCCTGACCCTGAGAGGAGCCGGCTGTCAGCCTGAAAGGCGGGCAGAGCGGTAGTCTGCTGGTCAGGCCACACACACGCACACACACGCACACACACACGCACACACACGCACACACGCGAAGCGCGCGCGCGCGCACACACACACACACGAAGCACACTTCGAGCCTCCCAGGAGTAGAGAGATGCGTACTTCAGGAGGCAAGCTGTCCCACAGAGGGGACAGAGTGAAACAGCCAATTTAGAAAAAATTGGGGGTCAGTGCACGGCACCCTGATGGATTTTTTCCTGGGGAAAATGTTTGTGGCAACTTAACATTGTTGGTATCTCTCACCAGCTCTCAGAAGTTAAAAGCAGCAGAGCGTTTTCATCTGTACTTGAATTTAAATATTTGAGTTCAGCGTATCTCGTGTTTGTAGAGCATTAATGCCGTTGACATGTTCCCTAGCTGCCCTCCTTAGGGAGTTGGAGTCTATCTTTGAAATTAGTCAACAAACCTTAGAAAACATGTGACTAGGAATCGGGACTGTGTGAGCTACTCGAAGGGGGCCTTGAGTTGCAGAATAGAGATGATTACCTCCGGGGCCGGGGTGGCCAGGCGGGCAGGGATCTGAGAGCTGTGCTTACCGTGGCTCTTCCTGCCCCTGCTCCTTCCACTGTAGAGGGCATGCGTTTAACCGCATTACCGAGGCCCCCACATGGAGAGAGACCCGGCTCTTCTCCAGGGTGAAGCACCCCCTTTTCCTTCCAGCTGAGGATCTACCTTGAATTCCTAGAAAAGGCATTTCTAGCCTGTTGACACTGGCCTCATACTTGGCTCCTTCCCTCTGCTCAGCCTCCCCTATGTTCAGAATCAATGCCCCTGTGTGTTCGGAGGGCAGGTAATTCACCAGCAGGAGCTGAGCCATTGAGTAGGTGGCAGAGGCATCTGTGCAGGTGCCATCCCCTGTGCCTGCGGTGTCCTCATTTCACTCCCTTGTGTTTGTACCAGCTGAGCTTCAAGGGTGAGAGGCCTCCAGTCCCCAGAACCAAGGACGAGGCCAGGACGAACCCCCTGCCATCTTTCCTACTCTGACAACTCAGCTCTCTGAGAGCCTGGGTGTCCGAGTGCTTCATTTAATGGGCCCCATGTGAGCTAAGGAGAAAATTAGAGTGTCCACCAAGAGCTGTGCACTTTCATCAGTGACTTGGGCCTGACCTGGGGTAGCTGTTTCGAAGGAGGGAACCAGCAAGACACCCTGTCCAGAGACTTGGAGTGACACAGAGTGATGGAGAGGGTGTGTGGTGGTGCAGACCCACCCAGAGACAGAGATGAGGTTAGAAATATATGACCCCCTCTGTCTCCTGCTTTCCCCCAGTCGTCTCTCCTTCTTCCCCCCCACCCAACTGGGATGGGGGTGGGGCAGAGGGGCCTGTTCTCCCTACCTGAGCCATTCTGTGCTAAGGAGGTAAGAGGAAAAGGGATAATCTACCTGTCATTGCAATTTGAGACCTGGGACCCATGGGGAGGTCATTGTGTCCCTTAAAGAATATGTGCATCACTGCACTGGCCAGTGCCCAGCACAAGCAGGGACAAGGCCAGTGCCATTGAGATGCCAGGACTTGGATACATCCCTGTCTCTCACTAGGGCCCAGAGGTGTGATGGGGGCCATCACCATCTAACTCTACTCTCCAAAGAGGGTGACACGCTGGAGAGGCAGCCCTGCCTCCAGCTCCCTTTTACTAACATTCCCCAAGGGACCTGACACTTGGCTTCCCAGCCTTGGAATCTCCCATTGATTTCCAAGTAGCCGGCTCTTACCTCCCCTGAGCTATTTCTGCTGGAAGAGCACCACGTCCACACACATTGCTGCCGTTCCCAGAGTCATGGCTAACCTGAACCCCAAAGCTGGAGGCTCCTTGTCCTTGCCCCTCATCAGTGTTCCATGGTTGACCCCTCTGCCTTCACAGACTTCTCTCCTTCATCATTCACAGCCTCCCTGCCGCCTGGCTAAGCCCCGTGTCACCTTCACTGCTTCCACTAGGTTATAGAGGCCTTTTGGTCACGAGCTTCTATCACCAAATCGGCGCCCGAGACTGCTGCGTAGCAATCTCCTTCCTTGATTAGAGCATCTTAATTATGCTCTAGGATTTGCTTAAACAGATTAATCATTCTTGAGAACAAATTTAGAAGCCGTGCTTGCTGAGGGATCTGCTCTGAATATCCCCTGGGAAATTCTGATTACACCTGCCTGCTGGGCCTTGGCCAGGGCCATGGGCACATCAGGGATAAGACACTGCCTGAAAGCCCTATATTGCCCCTGGGCCCTTTTTTCCCCTCCTCTGGGCCAGCAAAGAGGCTCTAAAACAGAGTTAACACCTAGATGTGAATGTGCTGGAGACTGAGCCCCAGGTCGTGATGTGCTCTCTCTCTTCTGGAGTACTGTCTGCACTCCGAGGAGTGGGCTCCCCCTCAATGGAATTAAAGTCTTAGTCCACTTGTTTGAGGCAGCCTGGGCCCACAGGGGTTCTCATTAGAATACCTAGCTTTTAAAAACTACTGACATTGGCATATCACCCTGGACCCACTTAATCAGAGTCTCCGGGATACACCATCTCTCCTTGGAAAAAGCAATGGAAAGAACCCACCAGGTGGCTGCAAATAGAGTCAGGTGGAGAATCATAGCAAAATCTGAGCACTATCAGGTGGTTTATTTCCGTGCACGTGAATGTTGGGAGTCAGCCCCAGGGTCCTTTGGTCCTGAGGACAGATCCAATACTAATGGAATATAATGTATGATCCCATCTACCCAGAGTGGGTGTTCACAGACCCCTGAAGCTGGGGACGCAGTTTCATGGTGATCAAAAGCCAGGGCTTTGGATCAGACTGTGAATTTAAGTGCTGTTTCCTAGCTTTGTGACCTTGGGTAAGGTACTTAACCTTTCTGCGCCCCAGTCTTCTCATTAAAAATTGTAGCAACATCACAAGAATGTAGAGGGATGTGAGTAAAATCATACGAGAGCTTAGAATAGTGCCTGGCATATAGTAAGCTCTCAGTAGAAGTTAGGCACCATTCCTTTCCTCAACATCACCATTTGGCTCAAGGATACATCAGAATGTTTATAAGAAGCCAGATCAGTAGTCCTTCCTAATGTTTTAATCAGGGTTCTCCAGAGAATAGGGTATAATCCATGCACACACACACACACACACACACACACACACACACACACACACACACACACGGTTTATTATAGGAATTAGCTTATATGATTATGGAAGCCAAAGTCTGCTGTCTGCAAGTGGGAGACCCAGGAAGGTGGTGGCATAATTCAGTCCGAGTTTGAAGGCCTGAGGGCCAGGAGAGCCATGTCTGAGGGCAGGAGAAGATGCATGCCCCAGCTCAAGCAGAGAGAGCAAATTTGCTCTCGCTCCACCTTTTTGTTCTGTTCAGGCCCTCAGTACAGTGGTGAGAGTAATCAACTTTACTCAGTCTACTGATTCAAATACTAATCTCTTCACAGACACAGCCAGAAACAGTGCATTACCAGCTACCTGGGCATCCCTTTGCCCAAACTGACACATCGATCGGTTCCCTCCCGTACGTGCCCCAATTGGAATGGAACACACAACCTGGGCATGTGTCCTGACCAGAATCGAACCCGCAACTCTTTTGGTGTACGGGACAATGTTCCAGCCACCTGAGCCACCTGGCCGGGGGGACTTCCCTTTACCTTAGGAGGGATATTTGAACATGCCCCACACCACTGGACCCTTGGAAATTTCACTGAATTTTAGTCAGATTTACTTCCCACCTTCTGACATGCAAACGACTTGCCAATAAATCTAAAATAGTTGTTATTTCTCACTTACTAGGTCCAATCAGCATAATGTCATCGGTGTAGTGGACCCGTGTGATATCTTGTGGAAGGGAAAGGCAATCAAAATCTTCAAGAACTAAATTATGGTGTAGGGCCAGAGAGTTGATGTACTTCTCGGGTAAGGCAGTGAAGTTGTATTGCTGGCCTTGACAGCTGCTGGTGGCTCTTATGGACAGGGTTGCATATCAGGTGCCAGGGGATGTGTTAATTTGCTTAAACAATGAAGCCACATCTGGTACAGCAGCTGCAACTGGAGTCGCCACTTGGGTAAGCTTACAATAATACTCTGTCATCCTCCAAGATCCATCTGTCCCCTGCACAGGACAAATAAGAGACTTGAATGGGGATGTGGTGGGAATCACCACCCCTGTATCTTTCATGTCCTCGATGGTGGCACCAGTCTCTGAAATCCCTCTAGGAATGTGGTGTTACTTTTGGTTTCCTATATTCCTAGGTAGAGACAGTTCGAATGGGTTCCCCTTGGCCTTCATTATAATGTGAGGATTCTGCCAGGTGCTAAGCATGGCTATTCCAGTTATGCGTTCTGGAGCTGGGGAGATACAGGCCGGGCCAGGGACCCACTGTGAGATAAGCCTAAGCATAAATTTTTTGGTCACCTGACCCTCATGAGCCCCTCCTCTGAAGGGCACAGTGACATTCTGAGTCTCCTGGAATCATTATCAATTTAGAGCCGGTGTCTAATTGTCCCTGAAAAGTCTGATTATTTTCTTTTCCCCAATGTACAGTCACCCTCATAGAAGGCCATAGGGCCCTCTGGGGAAGGCTGGGAGAAAGGTTCACAGAATACATTTTTGGTAGTGTGCTGAGACCCTTCCTCAAGAGGACCTGGCTTTCGCCCAGCTGGGCGTGGCGCAGCGGTTGAGCGTCGACCTAGGATCCAGGAGATCGGGGTTCGATTCCCGGTCAGGGCACATGCCCAGGTTGCGGGCTCGATCAATGACTCTCTCATCATTGATGTTTCTATCTCTCTCTCTCCCTCTCCTTTCCTCTCTCTGAAATCAATAAAGATATATTTAAAAAAAAAAAAAAATGAGGACCTGGCTTTCCCTTCATTCAAGGGGTTCCAGGTCTGTAAACTGGCTCAAGTCTGGGAATGGATTGAGCAGGCATGACTTTCTGTTAGAAACAAACTCTTAGAGCCCTTTCAAAGGGCTGTAACACTAAATGCAAAAACCTCTGCTTAGAGAGCCTACATCAGTAAATTCAGCCTGATCCAACTTGATGTTACTGTCACCATTATCCCACTTCTTAGTATTCATTCCTGTGGCTATTCCCTGATTTCTGTCTGCATAAATTAGAGTACTCAAGTAGTTCTCTTGGAATGCAACACACTTCCTCACAGGTCACATTTTGTACCTCCCCTTCAGGGGCCTGCTGGACTTGAGTCTGATGATAGGTCTAGAGGCAAAGAGGGGTGGCGGGGTGGGTCCCAAGGAGAATCAACATTGTCTTGCATGGCAACTGTCTCAGGAGGGGCCACTGCCATTTTCTCATGCATGCAGGACTAACTTTTCAAGCTGAGGTGGAGAGGCTGTTTCTACTGGGCTGGTGAGAAAGATCCCACTGGGGTGAGAGACCTCTCATACTGGCAAAGAAGAATCATCATGATTTAGGGGCTCAGTGTCCCCAGCTTCCTCAGGATCTTCTCACACATCCACATCCCAACTCACAGGATCTCATTCTTTTCTAATCAATGCCCTCACTTGAACAGCAGACACTCTGCCAGGCTGGGAGTTCAACCTGTGTTGTAATTTAGCCAATCGCAGGATGATGTTCTGCAATTTTCAGCAATTTCAGCCCTGTGGCTGCAAGAGATGAGGCTCTGCCTCGGGGCACAGTGGAAGCCTGCTGGTCATTGATGCTGCACCTGAGTTGGGAATTTGAATCCTTGAGATCACCCTTTTCTTAAACCACTTTCTCCAGTAACATTAAGAGCAACTAAT
This sequence comes from Miniopterus schreibersii, assembly GCF_964146895.1. Lineage (NCBI taxonomy): Eukaryota > Metazoa > Chordata > Mammalia > Chiroptera > Miniopteridae > Miniopterus > Miniopterus schreibersii. The sequence goes on along the minus strand of NC_138106.1, from coordinate 59,071,572 downwards.
CAACGTCGCCGCGTTCTTTAGTTTTCCCAAATGTTCAAAAGCGTCATGCACAGAGTCACTTCACTCATTGCTTCTTGTAGGCAGTTGATTGGGAGTATCCAGTGCAGGTGTTTTGCATTTCTCTACAGTTCACACAGGAGATATGGCCATTAGGGTTTTTAAACACTGATCAGAGGCACTATTCCAAAAACTCCAGAACCAATTCAAAAAATTTATCCTTAAAATTCTGTTCCTCTATAACCACTCCCAGGATCAAAATCTGCATTGGCTAGGGTTCTCCAAAGAAACAGAATCAATAGGATATAGATATAAATGAGAGATTTATTACAGGATTGGCTCACATAATTGTGGAGGCCAAGCAGTCCCAAGATCTATCCTCTGCAAAGTGGAGAACCGGGGAAGTCAGTGGTGTAAGTCAGTCTGAGTCCAGAGGCCTGAAGGGAGCCGATGATGTAAGTCTGAGTCCAAAGCCTCAAGAATTAGGGGACCAGTGGTGTAAGTCTCAGTCAGTCCAAAGATCTGAGAACCAGGAACACAGATGCCTGAGGGCAGGAGAAGATGGATGTCTCAGCTCAGGCAAAGAGAGCAAATTCACCCTCCCTTTGCCTCTGTTCTATTCAAGCCCTCAGTGCACAGGTGAGGGTGATCTTCCTGGACTCCATCTATTAATTCAAATGCTAAACTTCCAGAAACACCCTCATAGATGCTCCCAGAAATAATGCTTCACCAGCTAGTTGGGCATCCCTTAGCCCAGTCAAGTTGACACATAAAATTAACTGTCACATTTAGCCAACAGAGATCAACTTGAAAGGAAACGACAGATCCTTTGCTGGTACTCTCTCCATGGAAAGAATGACCAGGAATTATTTCAGGTGTTATTTTCAGGATTTATAGTCACATTAGAACCCGATTAGTCTATTGTTTGTAGATTGTCTATTGGAAAATTTTTAAATAATTGGAAAGAGAACCAAAAATAAACAAAGCTAATCAACTCAAAGGAGTGAATGCCAAAAAAGAAATATAAATAATGGCCTTGAATACGACACCTGTGTTCCTCAGGTCATTACTGTCCAGGATGAACCACGCTTTATCTTTAAATCTTGTTATATAAGGAACTGCTAACGTACCAGAGTTTAACAGGACAGCAGAGAGACTATGGCAAGCAGAGAGCAGGAGAACTCAGCATGGACTCGGAGCAGTTCTGTTCGACTGGGTGAGCCTGGTGCCTGCGCGGGGAGCAGAGTGAGATAAATGAGCAGGATCGTGTATTCCTGAACCATGACGACAATTATGCAGTTGACTATGAAGGTCAGGAGACTCATTTTATTATGTAGGAAGAGTAGTGTAGAAAAAATTTATAGACAGATCTGGAGGAAAAAATATTGGAATCAGAGATACTGATCAGGAGTGTGTTTAATCAAAGGAGTGGAAAAATGCAAAATATTTAGGCATTTGTTAGGGCTGTACTTAAAGCATTTGTATCTTCAGGGGAAAAATATGTAAGTGATGCAGATTTTTAACTAAGACATATCTTTGGCTCTAGCAACTATGCGTAAGACCACATTAGAAAAAAATTTACATTTCTAGATTGAGATAATTTTCTTTTTCCGACATTGCTGCTGTAGACAGTAAATTTCAAAATAAAGAGATTTGACTTTCCATTTCACATCAATCAATACTTCTTGCACAAGTCAATGTGGGCAACAATATGGGGAACATTAGACTACATTAAAGGCATGATCGCTGCCGTTGGGGGGAAAATCACATTCTCATAGGGAAGGCAAATGAAGCCAGGCAAACAGTTCACCATGTAGAGTGCTGGCCTGGAAGACGGTAAACTGGATAGCTTAGGTAAACTGGATAGTTTAGGAAACTCTAAAAGATTGTACATAACAGAATAGACGGTGGCATCATGGAGAGCTGGAAAGAGAACAGAATTTTGAATGACATGGTTTGGGCTCAAGCTGCAGTCTCATCCGCGCAGGCCTGGCCTTGTGAGCTCGGGGCTCCTTCATGTTTTTCAGTCTCAACTTCCTCTTCTGTAAATTGGAGTTAAAACACATGGGCCACTGACTCATGCTGTTCTGATGGTGTGCTTATGCAGCTTATTTTTTAGGTCCCAGTAGAAAACTTTACATTGATCTCAGTAAATTTTTATCTTGGTTATAATTTCCAAAGATGTGAAGGTTAGTGTATTTGTGGAGGGATTAGCCATAGTCCATGGGACCAGGGGCCACAAGCCAGACAGAGATGGGCAATGGAAAGAGAGATAAAGGGCCAGTATGAATAAGTCATTTTCTAACCTTCAAAACAGAATTAAGATGCATCCTCAGGAGGCGGTAGGTTTCATGTCACTAGAGGTGTTTAGAGAAGGACATGATAGAGATGACTCAAACATCAGATGACATCTTTCCCAAACAGAAAGCAGAATTAAAAGTGGCACTAAATAAAATCTCATCAACATGCAATGAGAGTACAAGGCAGGAGGTTGGCTTTCTGGTTGAAGACTAATGAGAAGGTTTCAATTTAGGAGGCTTTTACTGCAGGGAGCTGACTTTAAATCTAATGCACTTTTTTTCTTACACTTTTGAGATAATTCTATTTTAAATAATTCTTAGAATATATTTCATTGGTGTAAATACAAGGCTTCCTTTCTTTCCGTGGAAGTGATTTCAATAAAATTATTTAATTCTAAAGTGCCTGCCAAAGGTATGCTTAAAAATAGTAAATAACTTAAAAAGACATTTTTATAGACATCTATGAATTTAGGTGCATAAATATATATATATATACACACACATACACACACTCACACATATACACACATACACGTAATACATATATATAGCTGAAATATATATCATATACAGTTATATACATATATTTAACTGAACTATAGGAAAGATTATACAGGTCTTTTTTAATACATTTAATTACCGAGAATTTAGTAAGTGACTTAATTGTAGACAATTTAAACTATACAATTGACTCAAATCAGTATTTTTCCACATGTCTATTAACAGCCTCTTAAAGAGCCACTCCTGAGGAGGGTTTCGAAATAATTGTTCAAAATGATTTATTGTATTCAATTTGAATGCTTTGTCATAATTATGCATTTATCTCAATGTTCTTAGAGACAATCATGTGGAATATTTATTTCAATGAAACTTATTAGGTAAAAGTTCAGCTATAATATTACGAACCAGAAATCCCAAGTTCCACTTCAAGGTCTAAAATACTCTCTCTCCAGGCAGGGCTTTAATGTCTCTGACCCTGCGGTTCAGCCTTGAGTCCCCTGGCCAGTCCTTCCTGTCGCCATCACCTGCTTTGTGGCTGGGAGGAGCAGGTCTGGGTGACGGGGCCATGGGCAATGTCCCATCCAAGGGATTTGGCCACGTCTACTGTAGTCACTGAGCATGACCTCAGCCAGCTACACTGACTGATTTTCCTCACAGAGGTGCGTTTGGGGTATAGGGAGCAACTCCCCTATAAATAGAAGTTGTAAGGAGTTTTCTGTTCCAGCATTTTCTTCTTTTTTTATGCCTCTGAAGTCATATAGCATTACTATCCTGGGTGCATATGTTAATCTCTGGAGGATTTTAAAAAACACAAATGTTGGTACCTGAAGCACTGATTCCTGAACTTCAGCATTCAGATCCCACAGAGAGCTGGGCCCCAAGCTCGCCCTCACCCCCAGGGTCGTGGTTTAGTAGGTAGGGCTGGGGTGGGCCTGCGAATTTGAATTTCTAACAAGGTTGCAGGTGATGTTGAAGTTCCTGTCCACAGACTACACTTTGAGAATTGTGACCTAGAGACTCAGATTTAATTGGTCTTAACAGTGTGGTGGTTGTGGGGCTGGAGGGGATGGGCGGAGGTGGAAGAGAGCACAGAGGGGATAAATGGTGATGGAAAAAATATAAAAATTTTGTTTAAAGAATTAATTGGCCTTAGATGGAGCCTGGGCATTTATAGTTTTAAAAACTCCCCAGGTGATTCTAATGTGCAATTAGGGTTGAGAATTACTATGGAATCTGATGAACTTCTTTCTTAGAAGCAAGTATTTTTAAATTTTTATATCAAGGTTAAGTGTGACATGGAAAATCTTATGCTAAATACAAAGGTTCCATAACACCAACTGCTGAATGCTGAGTGGGACCTAATTTTAAATGCACTTATTGACTTAACTATTAAACCAACAATAGCTCTAGCTGTTAACACATATAGTACGTGTAAGGCTATGAATATCTTCTTAAAATAATTCTTACTGCACGCTTAAAAAAACAACGCGCTTTCTTAATTACACTCCCAGATATCCTTCCATTTGTTCTACTCGGACCTCACTGAGGCCCTCATTAGAAGCTAACAAAGTGTTGAACAAACATGGAGAAGCTGAACAAACAAATGTGTTATTGACTGTAACATGGAAGCAATAAAACACATTTTAGATGAAACAGGCTCATTTCAAATTAATGCCATCACTAAAGAGCCTATAAAACCATGATTTAGAATTAAATCTTATGTTGCTATCATGTACCACATCGAATCAATAAAGACAAAATAAGCAAAAGTGATTTGGGAAGAATTTTATGGATAAATCACTGAAACAGAATATTGGGTAAATATCTTTAAAGACCCATGGGTGTGTTTCTCTACATACATGAGCCTGCTTTGGGTTTAACAAAAATCTCTGGTGGAAATTAGCCTAAGGAGGTTTTTACCAGAAGGCTAAAACATTCCATGGGGCATATAGCTTTGCCTGTCGGGGTCATTGGGGCTCCCGGGTAACTAATTTGTAATTTCATACAATAGGCACGTACTTGAGTGGAACTCTTGAGGATCAATATGATTAAAAATATGGGTAAGGATAAGGGGAATTTTCAAATATTAAATCGTGTTTTAATTTTAAGAATGTTTTGAAAGGCAAAACAAAAACCTAAAGAAAATAGATACATCTCGGCCCTGGCTGGGTTGGTGGCTCAGTTGGTTGGAGTGCCATTCTGTGCACCAAAAGGTTGCTGGTTCCATTCCCCATTCAGGGCACATGCCCAGGTTGCGGGTTCGATCCCAGTGGGGATGTATCTGGAGATGTTTCTCTTTTTCTCTTCCCCTCCCTTCCTCTCTGTCTAAAAATCAATAAGAACATACTTTTAAAAAACTATTTAAAAGAGAAATAGATATGTCCCTTGTGAAAGCTTTGTTTCTCTTTGCCATTACAGAAGGGTTCCTTCAAATATAACATAATAGCTAGTGTTTAGATTGTATTTTACAGTATCAAAGCATTTATATATATATATATATATCGTACTCATAAGATCCAGGCATAATAAAAAAATATATATGACTCTTTAGAGAAACTATCCCGAGAAAGGAAAGTAGAAAATAATTCGCCTGCTCTTGTTCAGTGATGCTTAGCCATGATCCATGTGTGTCTGGTGCCAGCTGAAATGGAGGTGGGGGAAAGCCACAAGTTACCATGGGGGTGGAGGGGTAAGGGATGGAGTTGTTTGGAGGCTGTTGAGAAATAAATGATAAAGATTAATTTAAGGCCTTAGAGTTTTCAAACTGGAAATGCAGCTCAGCCAACACCTAGAAGTGTTTCAAAGAAGTAAAAGATAAAAGATCTTATAGTAAAAACTACATTCTTGGGAATTATCAGTTCTGCATTCTCAGCTGTAGGATTGGTCCAGGATGGTTATCAGCCCCAAAGCAGGCTGTCAGGATGACAGATGCCAGGGGGTCCAGAAGATGGGAGCCAGGAGGTCTGGTCAGATCTGTTGGTTTGGGTAATAGAGGTCAGGTGGATGTATGTGAGTCTTTCAGAGGGCAATCAGAGGGTTATCTGGAGGTCCATATGTGTACCTAGGCTTTGATGCAGGACTGGAAAGTCCAAAAAAAGTTTAAGTTCCCAGGCTAGTTAGAGCAAGAATGTATTTTTTGCTTATGCTTCAGCTTTCATAATGTTAATAATTTTAGCAGCTTGGTTAAAGGGACTCCATTGTATAGAGTCCCTCTCTTCACTCTTCCCTGAGGCGAAGTACTGATGGAAGTCCACCGCCCTGGATGGGCCTGGAGGCTGCAGATGATCCGGCCAAGTGAGTGCAGAATCAGGGCTGAATCCCAGGGGACTCTCACTGCCAGAAAGGCATCTAAAGCTGGACCGCTGAATGTGGACACTTGAGAGAATTTCTAGATCAAGGACAACATAGCCAGAAGTAGGTCAAGATAAAGAAAACAAAAACAAAACAAGCAAAATAAAACAGTAGGATTGAGAAGAGGAGAGAACATAGAGTAAGGACGCGGAGGGCACGTGGGCACTGAGCGCCCACCCCATGGCCAGGCTGGCGACACTGCTCCCGCTGCTCTGCACCCTCAGTGGCTTCCTCAGTTTGGGGGAATCAATGCTACACTTTCGAGCTGGAACTGCTCCGCGGGCTCTTGTTTAATTTTATGAGTGAAACCCTGCCTTGGCTGACAGCTTCTTTTCAGTAGGAATCTGCTGCGTGCTTTCATGTTTTTTATCAGAATAGGCCATCATCTCAGATTATGTGAATATGCTTATATCATATCAACTAATAAAATTAAGACCTCTTTTTTCTCATAGATTTTATGTGGTGGGAAGATGGAACCAGGTTAACCTATCCTTTCCTGTTTCCATAGAGAATAAAAAAGAGCCCACCCAGTTCTGAAAGCACATTTTTCACCCCCTTCATTACTAAGCTGCATCAATCCCCTGCCTCCTAGGCGGCGGTGAGTCCCAGCCAGGAGCCCCATCGCCCTCTCCTGTGCTCTAAAGAGGCTCACCCAGCCCAGCCCCTCTCCACGTGACTCAGCTCCGTGTTCCAGGCCCAGAAAAAATGTGATGCTGCTTCCTATTTGTACGATCCATTCCCTTTCCTTTCTCACATTTGCTATCTCTCTTGTCACAGACGCTGATTCAACAAACACGTATTCAATTATACCTTCCCCGTCATCTCGCATAGCAGCCGCAGCAGAGACAGGATGAGCGTGGCATTTAAGCCTGGGCTCTGCAATGCCTTTACGAGCCGTTTAAAGGCCCCACTAAGTGTTCCCATCCCAGCAGCCTCGTGACAGCTACATCTTGGTAATTGAGTGGTCAGTGCTGCTGAGACTGACAGGCTGGCTATTTCCTCGAGGCCACGTTCTCATCGTGGGCCATCCTCTGAGCATTCTCCTTAAGCAGCCCTTAGAGGAATATGCCCAGAGGTTCTGAATGCAAGGCCAAATATCAACATCAATTTTGTACTTTGATCTAATCCTGTTACTGGTAGCAAGGCTCGGCAGGTAAGAACAGAGTGTGGGTAGTGAGAGGAGCCAGTGGGAGTGAGGAAGGCTAATCCAGGACCTCACTGCAGAACGAGGGCTGGGGGCTGGCCTGGTTGCCAGCTGAAGAGCTTGGAGGCTGGGCGGGAGAGGGCAGCGGGGGTGCAGGCTCAAGGTTCAGGGGATAAGCCCCAGCCACACAAAGGCAGGCTGGCAGGGCTCAGGTTGCAATAACGCAGAATGGCAACCTGACAGGTGAGCTGAGCCTTCGAGTGGGAACTGGGACAGTCGTCCAAAGGTGTGGAGCTGTGGCAGGGCCACGTCATGGGCAGGCAGCCTGTGCAGGTCTGCAGGGCCCTGAACTTGGTTTAATGATCTACTTCCTGGTCTTGAAACTCTTAATAATTTTTTAACAAGGAGCCTGGCATTTTCATTTGCACTGGACCAGCCCTGTGTTGTGGTTTGGGGCCTGGGCAAGGGAGGGTAGAGTAACACTTCTTCTCAGGTGATAATGGCCCCAAATATCCACTTAGGGCTTGAGGCAAAACTCCATCCTGCCCTACAATCTCCATCACTCTCTAGCTCCTTACCCTGCTTGATATTTCTTCAGAGCCGTCTTCACTTCCTGAAGTTAAGAGTATTTCTTTTTAACTTGTTTATTGCCCATTTCTCTTTTTCCCATGAGAAGCAAGGACTTTGCCCATCTTGCTCATTGCACTATTCGCAGCTCCTGCAACAGTGCCTGACACATAAACATGTGTTGTGTGGATGGTTACCTCCAAGCCTTGGGAATGCTGAGGTTCCCAGGACCTCAGAGGCATCCACAGGGATCTAGTTTTGTACATGAAGCTGGGTGGTCTGGCCCAGGAGACAGGCAGCTCTGTCTCAGGGAAGGAGATGGAAGACCCCGTGTCCAGGGAGAGATTTGTGGTAAAGGCAAGATCTGTGTTTACACTACTTAGCTGCATCCTGCCAAAGCCACCTGGGAATGGGGAGATTGGACAGAATACATATGGAGGTTGGAGAATCACTAAGTGAACGTGAGGCAGGAAAAGGCAGAAGTAAATTGGAGGTTGCTGACACTCACATTCTTTTGACTCCTAAGAGTAATGTCCAAATTTGCAGGTGAGACAGTTATGTTCTAAAAATAAAACAGAAATGTAAACAAGTGGTGCTGAATGGTTCTCATTCCAAAGACTTGGCAGTTTCCAAAGTTTCACAGAAGCAACTACTGACTGCATTTGCCTCTGGGACTTGACTTGAAACCTTACTCATGATGTCATCCTGCAACGTTTTAGGATTGTCATAAAACTAGCTTTGGCCATTGCACTTATTCTGCAAATGTTCTGTGCTCATGAGGCCCTGATTCCACAACCACAAATGCTTGTAAGGGCCACCTGACCCTGGAGTGTGCCTTGGACCCACAGTGAAAGCTCTGGTCCTTTGGAACTAGAGCAATGTTCCAAAACGAAGGAGCCTCTCTCTTTCTGCTCTGTCTCCAAAGTCCTTCCTCAACTCTGGATTTCCCCCCACTGTCCCCTCCCCTGACTTGCACGATAGACCAACTCAGGTGCTGTAGCTGTGATCTCAATAAATGATGAGCTTGTATCCTTATAAGGAAACCTTGATCAAAGTGGAGGCATTGGGCATAGAGTCATTATGTTGATTTCTGATTAGACAGAATGACATGCTTGGGAAACCAGTTAAACCAAGAAAGGCCTTCAATACTGGCAAACCTGCTGCTGTGCCCATTACCGTCACTCCTTTGGTCTCAGCTTAGATAAATGCAGCTTTCTCCTCCTTGGTCTCGCCCCTAGTCAGAGGACCTGTGGATTGGCTAAAGGACAAGCCACCATTGGGTTTATCATTTATGTAGGATGTGAGTTTCACTTAATAAAGAGGAAGTTATTCTTTAGTGTTTGACTCTTGCCTTCCTTATAGCATTGTGGTTAAGTATAAGGTCTCCGAAAGCAACATGCCTGGGTTCAAACCCTGGTTCTGACACGTGTTAGTTCTGTAACTGTCAGTAAAATATTTAAGCTCTCTGTGCCCCATTTTCCCTATCTGAAAAATTAACTCCTGCCTTATTGATGAGGTTTAAATGAATCGGTCATCTTAGGCAGCTTGGACTGAAATAACAAAAACACCTTAGACTGGGAGGCTTCAACACCATTTGTCTCCCACAGTTCTGGAGTCCGGGAAGTCCAAGATCTAGGCATTGGCAGAGTCCATGTCTGGTGGTAGCCCCCTTCCCAGTTCATCCTTGTCAGTAGTTATTTCTGTGAAACTTTGGAAGCTGCCAAATCTTTGGTAGTGAGAACCACTCAGTGTTCTCCTTGTAATGTCACATGGCAGAAGGGGCGAGGGAGCTCTCTGAGGCTCTTTTTTAAGGGCATTCGTCCCACTCACCTCCTAAAGGCCCCATCGCTTAATACTATCACATTGGGGATTAAGTTTCAATGTATGAATTTTACGGGACACAAACATTCAGTCCATAGCAGTGATGCATATAAAATGCTTAGAGCGGGCTTGGCGTGCTTTAAGAATTCAGTATAGGTTGACTGTTAATGTCATTTTGTTATTCTTAGCACCACCTCTGTCAGCCCGTCTCTTCTGATGGGAAATCAATTCCTATTTTCACTTACCCTCTTCCTGTTTGGACTTAACTGCTCCGGAGGCAAGGGTGTGGGCTGAGTTGGATGGCATTTCTCAATTATTAATCCATTATTTAATCAATTAGTAAAGATCTTATAGTCGACACAGAGGCATAGCACACACATTTTTCTTGCAGGGAGTGGGCTGAGTGGTGACTGACCTCTGGAGGCCTGACCTGGTGACCATGTCACAGCTGAGCTTTCTGCCTGTCGGGCACCGGCTATTCAATGGGATGACCACATATATCGCGTGACAAGCAAAGACAGATGGACTAGCACTATGCAGTGCATTGTTTATAATGTTCATTTAGGGTTCCCTAGAGCCACATCAAGACCAAGGCTCGCTGGAAAGACAGGGAACCAAATCAAACCCATTATCAGAGTGGAGCATCTTTTTCCGAGGCGCCTCATAACCAGGCGTACCTCCAAGTCATGTAATCTGCAAACCAGAGATAATTACACCTGCCTGCTCTGTGTCACACAGAGACAGTGCGAGGATTAATTAAATCATGACTGCCAAGAACACCGAGCTCCTTTGAGATAAATGCTCTACAAATGCAATCTTAGATTATTATTCAGAGCTCCATTCTGTAAATGTCAGGACAGACCTGCAGCTTATGAGACCAGACCCATCTGCAAGCTGAAATCCCCCCAGGGGATAGAAAGCCTGTCTGGAAAATTCCCGACCACTAACTAACACATTACTGGAGAACCTCTGCTTTATGTGGCCACGCACCACTCGACAGATGCTTTCATGGCTGCTCAGAACCTCGCACCAGGCGCTCGCATTTGGAGTTATAGCCTCAGTAGCAACATCGCTCCCTTCCAGAAGAAAGTCTCCTCTATAGTTGCGGCCTCATTCAGCTGATTCCACTTCATATGACTTTATCATCACCATAGAGTGACCAGTTGTCCCAGTTTGCCTAGCATTCAGGACATTCAAAGTTAAAATCAAGGTAGTTCTGGGCAAACGGAACCAGTTGCTCACCCTAACCCGTTACTAAATAGTAACGATGCTAAAGTGCTCTGTTACTGGGGGATGTACATCCGAGTCCTGGAAACCTGTTCCATAAAATATTAGGTTTGGAACTGATGGTAAGAAATTACTTTTGTACAAGGTACAGTTGTAAATACTTTATGCTTAATATTCACCATAACTCCTGGAGGAAGGCATTATCACATCCACTTAAAGGATGAGACACATGGAGATAAAGGAATTTGCTTAAGGTTACACAGCTGGTGAATCAGAAGGACTGGGGTTCCAAACCAGGTACAAGGTACCAGGCCCATGATCTTAAGCACCATATGATACTGGCTCTCTAATTATCTTCCAGAATGTAGAGTTGATGATTTTCCTACAAAAAGAAGCCATTTTTTTCTTTATTTATATCTGACTGTTATAAGAACTCAAGGGAAGGGTACAAATACAGGTACATATCTTCTCTATTTCTCCAATTAAAAAATACAAACCAGCTTAGGACTCCCTATGCCAGATGGTCAACAGATCTGTTATCTCCCTTTTGAGTACTCCCCTCCCACTGAATTGTCCTAGGCTGCAGGCTTCACAGGACACACGAGGGGTCAACCACCTCTGGTTGTAGACAGCTTGGGAAGTCCTCTGGCACCTTACTGCCCCTCCTTTGTGCTATGCCTGTTGGTTCTACTGAGAGCTGGCCCCACAGGCTGACCTGTCCCAGCAGGCTGGATCTTCGCCGGCCCAGGCTCCACTTTCTGAGATGGACCAGGTAGTCTCACAGAGCCAGGGATGGCTGGAGATGACACACCTTGCTTGACATGCTGAAGTTGAAGCTCTCTATGCCCTGGGTGAGAACAGTGCCAGGCATCTGCCCACTTATGGACACAGAACTTTCTCCCTTCTCCTCCCCAAAGGCTCATGTATCTTGGGGTCAGGTTGCTTTTCCTCCTTCAAATCTCAAAAAATAAAAAATAAAAAAAAATTGCTGATTATATCTTTTTACTGCAATTGAGAGACAGTCACAGTCCTAAGGACAGCAATCTTAGCTCTGCTGCTACAACAAGTACCACAGGCTGGGCGGCTTAAACAACAGAGATTTACTCATAGTTTTGGAGGCCTGAGATCAGGGAGCCAGCAGCACTGGATTCTGGCAAGGGCTCTCTTCCTGGCTTGCAGAAAGCTGCTTTCTCACTGTATCCTCACATGGAAGAGACTCTGGTGCCTCTTCCTCTTCTTATAGGGGCACTAATCCCATCATGAGGGTCCCCCTTTTTATGATCTCACTAAGTCTAATTACCTTCCAAAGGCTCCATTTCCAAATACTACCATACTGGGGGCAGGGCTTCAACATGTGATTTGGTGGGGTGAAGAGACATAGTTCAGCCCATAGCAGCAGCTAACTAATTACCTTCTAGGGGCCCTCCATCCCATGCCCCTCCAAAGGGTAGAACCAGCTCTGGTAACTTAAAGGTGATTTATTCCCCTTTCCTTACCCAAACTCCCTTGTTTTTGCAGAAAAAGAACAAGAAATTACTTAAATCTCCAAGATAGCATCTCTCTCTACCTATTCAAAATACCATCAAAATGATAACCTAACTTACGTAGGCTCAGTGACTACAGAATCAGATTATAGTTCCACTTGGCCTTGGCATATACTCACATTCCTACCTTTGATTTTAAATTCAGAATTAAGGTTAAAGTAGCTCAAGCAAAGCTAAAGTATTATTTTTTCCACATTCTATAATTAGCCATCGCCATTAGCTAGATGTCAATTCCTGTTCACACCTCGTTTAGTGCTTCCGAATATGTAGAAGGGCTCACAGGAATCCCAGAGCCCAAAACAGATACCACGCGGCACAGAGGGGGATATGACTGGGTTATTGAGCCAGGAAAGTCAGGCCATCTGGACAGTGGTCTTTGATAACCTGGAAGCTGACGGGTCGGAGGTGTTCCATACATCATAAAATTCTACTGATGCTTCTGACATCTGCTTTATTGTTTTGTTTGTTTTCTTTGCTGTGCCCACCCCACCCCACTACTCAACCTCCGGTTTCATGGAAAAGCAATATATTTAAAAGCTTAAAGTGTTTCTCTAGTACCATGCCACCTCCCTGGAAATAGTTGATTTTCTTAGGAAGGTAAAAAAAACACAAAAAAAAAACAGGTTAGTTATGGGATCCTGTGCCTGGTGGCCTGGTGCTAATCCCATCCCCTCTGTTTTTGGTCAGATGTCTTTGTCTGAGGAGTGTTGCAAGAATTAAATTAAATAATGTACATAAAACACTTAGCATGGTGTCATGTGCAATGAGTGTTAGTAGATTTTATTATTTTTATTCTCGGGTAAGACAAAGTTATTATTTTTCCTTTGTGTGACATTAAAACAGGCAGATGAATTAATATTTGTTGAATGAAGATTATCTAGACCAGCGGTTCTCAGAATTTTGGATTTCAAAGCCCATTAAAACTTTAAAAAAGAAATTGAAATTGATATAGAGCTGTTTACTTCTTAATTTTCTTTATTTTTAAAAATTTATTGGGGTGACATTGGTTTGCAAAACCATACTGGTTTCAAGTGTACAACTCAATAAAATATCATCTGCACACTGCATTGTGCGCCCATGGACCAAACTAAAGTCTCTTTCAGTCCCCATTTTACTTCTTATTTTTCTAAGCTAAGGTGTGGGAAAATTCATTTCCAGCTACTAGCAACAGTATAGTGCTACAAACAAAGGGAACTGTATTACAGATATAACCTATAATGAAAATGGAACATACTTAACTTGGAAAAACATGAGATATCACTCGGACTTTTCTCATTTTGCGGAGGGATAGTGTTCACATGGTGGTCTGGCTCAGGGGCACAACCAGCAACCAGGAATCACTAATCCAGTCCAAACCTTGACCTTCAGAAACCATCTGAGCCAGATGTTTGTTACTCCTAATTTTAGGGATAAAGACTTCACAGTCCTCCTGGCAGCTTGTTTAATCACACTTAAGTTATATCTGAGCCACCAGAGGATTGAATCAAACCAGCGAAGGAAAAAACAGCCTGACCTGCCACCTTCTGGGTGGGCTGTGCCTGCAGAGGTGTTTACATTTATAATCAAATCTCCTCCTGGTCATTCAGACTTGAAGACCAGGCCCACTCAGAGCAAGTTCCCCACATTAGAAAAATAAAGGCTTTGTGACCATGCTCTTCCCCTTCTCTCTGGGAACACGCAGCCATGTGCCCCATAATGGTGTTTGGGTGGATGATGAACAGCATGCACTATGATGGTCCCGTAAGATTATGATGGAGCTAAAAAATTCTCATTGCCTTGTAGCCATTGGAAAGCCATGTAGCAAGGCAATGCTCATGTGTTTGAGGTGGCACTGGTGTAAACAAACCGACTGCACTGCCAGGCATATAAAAGTATAGTCCATAATGCTTGGAAATGATAATGAATGACCGTGTTACTGGTTTATGTATTTACTATAATATACTTTTTAAGAATTTTTATTTTTGTTAATCTTCACCCAAGATTACTTTTTCCATTGCTTTTCAGAGAGAGTGGAAAGGAAGAAGGGGGGAGAGAGAGAGAGCAAAACATAGACATGAGAGGGACACATGGATGCCTCACGCACACATCCAGTCGGGGGCCAGGGATCGAACCTGCAACCCAGGTACATGTCCTTGACTGGAAATTGAACCTGTGACCCTTTGGTGCATGAGGTGATGTTCTAACCACTGAGCCACATTGGCCAGAGCTATGTTATACTTTTTATTGTTATTTTACTTTCTACTTATTAAAAAATAAATAGAAATTTTCTACTTATTAAAAAAGCTTGCTGTAAAATGTGCTGCCACGTTACATCTCCTGTTTACCGCGTCTCTTGACTGCATAATTTTCTCTGGCGCTTCTTTTAATCTTGTGTTGTTTTGTACAGTAACATGCTGTACAGGTTTGTAGCCTAGGAGCAGTGGACTTATACAGCCTAGGTGTGCAGTGGGCTGTGACATCCAGGTTTGTGTAAATATAGTCTGTGATGTTCGCACAATGACATGAAACTGCCTAACGGTGCATTTCTCAGCACATATCCCTGTTGTTAAATGGTGCCCGGCTGTGTAAGTGTTCTGGAAATATTGAAATCAATATAATTCATCCCTCTTTCAAGTCATGAGATCTTCAGTCAGAGTAAACACGAAACCAAAGCCAGCTCCCTGCCATGGCTTGGTGCATCTCTGCATGAGACCCAAGCAGCCATCTGAGCCACTGGATACGTTGTCATGTTCATCCACATTCCTGGGCCTCATAAAAAGTCCTTTCATGGTCATAGTAGTTATAAGAAAACAACATCAGAATCTCTCTTCTTGACATTTGTAACAATTAGTGCAATAATCTGAAGGCTATTGCTATACAGAAGTGTTCAGTAACCTTGCACAGTCTGTATTCTGTTTGGGGAAGATTGACTTTATTTTTCCAGAAGGTCAATTCATGCTACAAATAAGCTCCACAGTGGGGATCACTTTTCTTTTTCCTTTTAGAATAAAAATCGCAATACTGATTACCCACCACTTTTTGTTCCTTTCCAGTTGGGTCTGCATCGGACAGCTCGTTACTGATGTGCTGCTTCATTATTTGCATCCACTTGGTGTCTACATATAGCTGCAAATGGTTAGAAGATTAAGCAGAACACAAATTTAATTTTAAATCCATTTAAGAGCCAATCAAAAGGTTTACTTGCTTCAAAACTCTTCCTAGTGTAACAAATACATATTTTGAAGGGAAGGTTGGGATAATACATTCTGTGCATTTTTATCATGTTTTACAATTATCCTGTCTTCAGTCTTTACCTAAGGTGACATCTTTTCTATACCCTCACATCAAGATAAATGATCTAACAACAGAACAGAATATTTAAAGTTTTGATTATCCTAGAAAACTTCAAGATACAGGGCCTCTGAATATGAGCAGAATATAAATTCATAAAATATCAAGCTGTAGTCTCAGCGATCAGGATACTAATTTATATATTTCCGTTTCTATAAATCCAACTTAAGATGACTCACGTAAGTTTTTTGTACACAGAGACAGACTCATACATTCTTTCCGTGAACCAGAGAATTGCCCAAAACACACTTCCCTTAGTTACTAAATGTTAGTACTACATTAAACATTTTTCTAGTTCTGAATCAATAAAGAAAGGCTTATGTTTTTTAAAAAAAGTGCTCCCAAGAATGAAGCAGACAGCTGAAAACAGGAAATATGTCAGCTTTATTCAACCATTTAAAATGAGAGCATCATTCCTCAGAGGGAGAGTGTGCTTTGGGAAGACAGAAACACATTGTTCTGCAGGGGAATTCTCTTTACCCAGGTGACCCTGGGCCATAAATTCTGAAAACTAAAATTACGCAGTAAGTGCAGATCCCCTCTGTGATGTGTCAGTGTTTTGAATAAAGACCAAATTGTACCCTTTGTCTGTCTCCCTCAAAAAATAAAACAATTTGTCCAGCCGGAGTGGCTCAGCAGGTGAGCATCGAGGAGATCACGGCTCAATTCCTGGTCAGGGCACATGCCCGGGCTGTGGGTTCGATCCCCAGCAAGGGGCGCGCAGGAGGCAGCCGATCAATGACTCTCTCATCATTGATGTTTCTCTCTCGCTCTCCCTTCCTCTCTCTGAAATCAATAAAATATATTTAAAATAATAAAATAAGTAAAGACATAAGAACAATTTTTAAAAAGCAGAGAAGGGTCCAATGCTACAAGAATTTACTCTATAGGACTCTTGCCCAGAGGAAGATCTATCATTGTTACAATAGAAATAGAATTGGCTCTAGTGGTTTTTACAATCCAGTGCCCCTGCTTTTAGCAAATTCAAGAAACCAGGACATTACTAGGCCTATATACTATCAAGCGATTGTCTTTTGAATACAAAACACAGCCTAGCCTGCGTGAAGGACATTCGAAAAGGCCACAGGGACACTGAGCAGGGAGAATATTTCAGCGAAACCTTCATGGGTGCGATTGAAATGAGGGGCCCAGTGGGGATAACACTGTCTAGGAAATGTTTAAATTATAACCCTCAAAGGTGCAACTATCCATGTGCGTACGGACCACGTCTCCATCACGCTGCCAGGCGTCGCTGATGTCTTACAGCATTGATGCCATTTGTAATCAACAGAATTAGGAACTCGGTAATCATCTCAGTTTGGTGATAGTAATTATGACAGAATAAATAGCAGCCGGGATGCCTCGCTGCAGTTATTGATGTTGATGGCAAACACAGCCAAGGAAGGTTTTTGTGTTTTGTTGTTGTTTGTTTTGTTTTGTTTTGTTCTGTTTTTAGGGAAGCCATCCAACAGGGTGGAACCTGCATGTGTTTGCCAAGAGAAAGACTTTATATACCATTTAAAAATAGACTTCCTGAAGAACTGGGATTTTGAAATACAGACGGGGTAAAAATGGATGTGGGGAGTGCGCATTAAGATCTGATATGCTATGTACTAATTGCCCTCAAACGTCAAATGAAACGTTCCTCTGTCCAAAAGTTATATATATAAAAAAGAAGACTTCCTGAAAGATGTCAGAAAGGTTCATTGCCTCTTTAAATGATTTAGAAATAGTTCATTTATTTTTAAAAGTAATCACATATGTGTTGATATAAATTATACATGCAAACATATGCTCGCCAGTCCCTCTCATGGAAAGGCTGTGGCTTATCCAAATTTGGCTCTGACTGTCTTTCCATGGTCCCCTCTCTATCCAGAGCAGGCTGCTGGCCCCGCCCAGAACCTATGTGTAGAGTTCCTTTGGTGCTGTTCCAGGCAATTACTTCTCCAGTTCTTACCACCGATGCTGGGTGAAAAATAAAACCCGGGGACTTTACTACCTATAATTAAGAGTTCCACCGCTGCTATGATAGAAAGATTGAGTTGTTTGAGAAGCAGACGTTTTATCTGGTGGTTGGTTTTATTTCCTTGTGGCTTAAATTATGAATAAATGTTTTTCTTACTTTTTACTTTTCCCATAAGCAGTCTTTTCAGCAGCAAAATGACTCTTCATTTTTTAATAACTACCATGCAATAAAGTGAGATGTCTATTTGGGAGACAGTGGATGTGCATTCTAATTATTCCATTCATCATGATTTTAGGATAGCAAAAGGCAGGGGCTTCCGGAGCCTCTGGAGAGGGTGTCTTAAAGACTGCAGGAAGCTGGTATCAGTGCCTCGCTTCATGATCGCTCTGGGACTGCACAGGCACAGGCAAATAAAATGCAATCAATCCTCTTACAGTTAGGAACTCTGTTAAACAGAGCACTAGCTTGAGCTTGTTTTTAGAAGTCTATGCCCTTTGACTCAGCAATGTACAATTCTAGTAATTGATCCTAAGAAAATAAGTAGATCGATGGCAGAGATATATTCAAGGACGTCCTGTGCATCATTGTCATAGTCCCCATCTTGGTTCAGAGTCTGAGAGCAGGACTTGCCTGGAACCAGGTGGGTTTATTTCCAAGATGATCCTGAGAAGCTGGAGAGAGAGTAGGGAAGGAAGAGGCAAAGCAATTATAATGAGGCAGATGCTCTGGGCTACTGGGGCTCAACTCCATTGCACCCTCATGGGTGTCTCTCAGAAGGCCCACGGGAGATTTCCTCTGGAGGGCTACGAGGCTGCAGCATTTATTCACCAGTTCTGTTCCCCGTTGGCTGAAGGTGGCCTGGGGCAGGGGGAACATTTACTTCCTGACTCCTTCAGCATCGGAAAAGCTTCATGCTGGCTTGAGCTGGAGCTGTCAGCCCAAGGTGAGTCTGAGCTCCCACGATACTTCACGGTGACAAGTGTGGCTGCAGCCAGAAGTAGGCAAGGAAATGGCCCTGGGACCCAGAGGTGTCACTCTAGCACACGAGCAAACGCCCAGAATGTCCTCTAATAGGAGACTGTTTAGATTAATTGCTATAGATTCATACAACGGCATATTTTGCAATCACCAAAGATTATAATATCTGTCTGTATTTATTGACATAAAGAAACATTTGCCAATAGCAACAAAAAGCAAGTTACAAAGTGATATATACACTCTGCATTTATTTTTGTTTTCTAAAAATTATAAATATACAGATGTTCTCCATGTTATGGGACACAGAATAAACACAAAGTTGTTTCATGCAAATTGTTCCGTGCAGCACATAATTTAAGTTTAGAGAGACGGACGTTTTCACATCCAGTGTGCAGCACAGTGTAGCCCAGTGCCGAGGCACACGGTGGGAAACGCAAGTCAAAGCCCCGGCAGCTCCCCCGCCCCATTCACCCCGAGTCCCTGTGCTGCCTGGTGGGATCTCAGGGCATCAGCCAGGCTCAGGGGTGTGGTTCGTGTCACTTGCCTTCACTGCAGCCTAACTGCGACTGCAGAGTGGAGATAAGGTGGAGGCCAGCAGTGGATTTGAAGGCATAAAAGGAAAAATACAGTATCCCTTGTACAAAGTTTGTGGCTTGTCATGGGTGGTTCGATAGTTTTAAAGACCTTGCCTTTTAAAAAAGTCATTTTAAAAGGGAATAGTAACACCGCTGGTGCTGCTACAAAAGCAGCAAAAGCAAGTCGAAAGCATTTCTATGTGTATAAAATGTGATTTACTCGAGACCTTTGAAAACTGATGGCTGCATAAATTGGAGGCGGTGTCTATTCCCCAGGAAGCTTGGTTTCCTCTGCATGGTGGAATTTCAAATTATATTCCTTTGTTGCCTTTTTTTCTTTTTTCCCTAATCTACCTCCCAAAATTGTGTTAGTTGCATAACAAAGCATAATGATGAAGGGGACAGGGAAGAAAGACAGAGCATCCTCTCAATCACTTGCCGTTTCCGTGGGAAACCGTCTGTGATAAACACACAGAAGGGCAGTTCCAGGACATCTGTGGAGGACTCTGTCGGAGGAACGGGCTGAAAGGGTGGTTCATAGCACTTGAGATAAGATAGAGACAATATCAGCTCCAATGTCTTCATGTCAGAAATGAGAGAGGCTGGCTTATACAGATGGCGGCCAAAGTTCCCCCTCCCCACTTTCACCAACCCTTGACATCCCCCACAGCTGCCTTGAAAGGTGACCTTCCAAGTGACAAGAGTCTGGGCTGGGGCCTCACTTATTTCCATGCAGCACAAACCAGCTTCTTGACTTCGGAGAAGAGCAAGGCCAGATGGCCTGGAACCTGGCTAGAAGCAGACTCCCCAAAGAGCCTTCTCTGCTCGCTGGGACAACACTGGTCAGGTAAACTGGTCCAGCTATTTTTAAAATGCCATATATTTTAAAATGTGTGTGTTCCCTGGCTGAATGCAACTATAATAAATTCTGTAAATTCAAGTTAATAAATATTTAAAAGTTTCAGTGCATTAAAAAAAATGAAGGTTGGTGGGCCCTGAGAAGAACAGGGACATTTATTTAAATTTCATGCATTTTAATAGGCAAAACGGTTCTGTTGCCCTCCCTTCCTTCAAAGCAATGATTTTCGGGCTTGGATCTTCCACACCCCGTAGTATCGCCAATTATTCTGAGGGAGGCCACAGAATTGCCAGTGCCTTGTGTTCAGCTCATCACATCCATTGATTTAATAGGCCCACCTGGACATTTTTCAAAGACGGTAATTGAAAATTCGGGCTGACAGGCTAGCAGGAGTGGGGGGACTGGGGGGGGGGAGGACAGTGAGCAGAGGGTGGCGGCTTGCTCACCAGCTACTCCAGCGAGGAACATCCCCTGCTGGCTGGCGCCAAGGATGCTGACCCAGAAGGCAGGCAGGTGCTTTTTGCCTGCTACTCACTGGCCCCAGAGAAAGGCTCAGAGCTGGGACAGAGGCAAGAGAGTCATGTGGCAAAACTTTGCTGCTGGCCGTGAATCTAATAAGTTCAAAAGCAACCAGGTTACAGAGACCATGTGTTATTTTCTCATTGTTTGAAATCTCTTTTAGGCTCAGTGAACTGTCTCAAACTCAGCTCATCTGGATCTATTTGTATACATCCACTGCTATTGTTGGTAGCAGTAGTGGGATATTAACTTTTATAAACCAGTTTATGTTTTATAGAAATTAACTAACGTTTCCACCTCTGTGTCAGTGTTTCCCACCGGTGTCTCTGTCCCTCCAGGCATCAAGACAAGTCTGTGCTCGATGTCTCAGGAGCATATGCGACTCTGCAGAGAGCGGGGCTCAGGGTGCGAGCAAGCTAACTCCAAGGCCTAGGGGAATGATGAGGGATCTGAAGAAAAACGAAACCTTTGGGAACAAAAATACTGTAAGAGATTGATTATAAAGGAAGAGTCTCCTCTGGGGACTGGGAGGGATTTCCCCAGAACCAGTAGAGACCGGAAAGCAGAAGACAGATGTTCCCTTCCGGTTAGTAACTAGGAGCCGAGAGCCGATCTTAGAACCAGGTAACCGATGAGAAGAGCTGATTGAGCCCAGGGGCAGGAAGACCCCAGAGAGAAACTTGAGAGCGAATATAGGAAGAGGGTCCTTACATATCCTCCAAGAGAAATTTTCATACCTCCAGGAGGTGCAGACACAGTGGGGAGAGTCATGGAGTCTAAAGGGGCCAGTTGGACAGAAAGAAGGAATATGTATGTCACTGGCAACCCGTGTGGGTCAACAGCTGAGGACAAGTAGGGGCCCCAGCAGACACCTGTGTGTAGAATATCAAAACCAGGTGTCCCTCCAGCTCCTACCATACTCACACCTTGGTACTCTGTGACCCTCCAAAGCTCACATTCAATTCTGTGGGAAGGAAGCTCAAGAGTGACTGAAATTGTGTTTCTAGACTTGAAACAGACATTAAGTTTACTGGTAGAAAATAATGTTTTGTCTAAATTATGAACAAAGTTCATGCCACCTATAGCATTGTTTATCCTTACCTTATTTTGTAGATGCTAGGATAATTAAATTATGATGATAGATTTTACCATTTCAAAGCATTTCCATGAACTTATTAAAAATGTGATTTTCCCAGGGAAGTGGTGCAGTAGACAGTAAGGGTATTATGCTCTTATCATAAATGAAGGTGCTGGAAAACAGGATGAGAGACACTGAGGAGATTGGTCAGCATCACACAGCTGATACCCACATCCAGTCTCACCAGACCAGTGCTTGCCAACCCTTTCAAACCACCCTACCACCACCTTCCCCCACCTGCCACTTCTTGTGCTCCTTCTCTAGAGAACCTTGAAAAGTTTCGTGTCTTCTTTAGCATGATTTTAAAAATAATCTTTTAGTGTATTCAAACAAAAATTAAAGCAATGGGACAGAGAATTGCTTTGCTTTTAAAGTTTATTCTACCTACTTAATTGTTCCTAAATATTATTGAACTAGTAAGTTTTTAAAGGTTAAAAACAATTTCTTATTCATCCCTTACTATGTTTTGCGTAGAGTCAAATCAAGGGGTTATCCCCTGATTGGTTCATTCATATAGAAGTTTAGGGCAACTTCAGCTGAAAATACCCAGAAGACAGGGCTGGGAAAAGGCAGGAGACTCCCTGCTCAACTCCCTGCATATGTCGTGAGAAATGTTGTGATTGTTCAAGGTCACACAGCCAGACAGGGACACATTGAATAGCAATAAAACCTGGACTCCTGCCTGGCCAGTGTGCCTCAGTTGGTTGGAGCATTGTCCCATACACCAGAAGGTGGTGGGTTCAATTCCCAGTCAGGGCATATACCCAGGTCAAGGGTTCGATCCCCAATTGGGGCACATGCAGGAGACAACTGACTGATGTTTCTCTCTCTCCCTTCCTCTCTCTAAAATCAACACACACACACATACACACACACACACATGCACACACACATACACACACACACACACACACACCCTGGACTCCTTGTTCCCTATGCACTGAATTCATTGCCAGTTAACTTGAGCAAAAATAAAGTCAAACTCTGACGAGTTTAACAATGTCCTCCCAATCCCACTTATAAAAACAGCCCTGACACCAAAAAAAAAGTGCTTAGCACATAATGCTCTCCTTACTTGATATGCTTTAAAAATATCTTCTACATAGAAAAAGGAGTCACAATAAATTTCTCATATTGAAAATGTCAAGTTCAAGTTTGTTAAATGATGATGTCAGTGACTACAAAATACAAATTTCTGGCTGAGGATCCAAACTCTACAAAAGACTTGGATTCCAATATCTGTAGAGATACGAGTGATAGTGAGGAAGTTGCTCTGCATGAGCTGTTTTGAAATATATAGCAAGGCTGTATATGTGCTTGTCTGAGAGATCCTGCTTGCTGATATTTGTACTTATATTTGTCACTGTCACTCATCTCCAAAGCGGATATTGCCAAACAGCCTTATTCTCATGCAAGAGATGGGAATGACAAGGTACCAGTATTTGTTGGGTATCTAATATGTCTGGGGGTCATGCTAGGAGGACGTGGTTGATGTTTCTACTTCGGTGGGAAACGGATGACCTGCAGTGACTTGAACACTCTATGACTAACTCACGTGTCATCCTTGATACATCCATTCACCAAATAGTCTACATGTATGCACTGGGCTTCTGAGCAGTGTTCTGGGTGCTAGGGATATAGCGGCCAACAAACTAGACAACCGCTTTGCACCCCTGGAGTTCACATTCCAGAGGGGAAAGAAAAAAAAGTAAGAAAATAAATGAACAAGTTGATCACTCTTTTTCTACACTATGCTAAGCACTTAATTGCACCATATCATTTAATTATCAGAACATGTGAGTACTACTCTTCATTTAATGTTACAAATGAATAAAATGAAGGACAGCCTGGCCGGTGTTGCTCAGTGGTTGAGCATCGACCTATGATCCAGGAGATCGAGGTTGGATTCCCCATCTGGGCACATGACCGGGTTTTGAGCTCGATCTCCAGTAGGGGGTTGCAGGAGGCAACCGATCAATGACTCTCATTGTTGATGTTTCTTTCTCTCTCCCTCCCTCTCTCTCTCTGAAATCAATAAAAATATATATATTTTTTTAAAAATGAAGGAAAGACAGGATCAATAACTCTTCCCAAGCTCTCAAAGCCACGAGTAGCAGAGATGAAATACTATCTCCAGAAATCTTATTCTAGGACTCATGCTCCTACCTGTTACACTGTAAAACTTTATGAAAACCACCTATTAAATGCTAGGACTGCTCACCCAGCTGGTGTGGGAGACAGAAAATGGTGATATAGTGTGACAGGTGGCATAATTAGATAAGTGGTTTCATTAGGCGCACATAGGACCAGCCAACACACCCAGACTATAGGTGTCTGGAAAGGTTTTCTGGAGGAGCTGAGACCTGATGAGAGCCTTGAAGGGTAAATGAGCATTAGCCAGGGAAACGGAATGAAAGAGCATTGCACACCAAGACAGGAGCCTTAGCTTTATGCATGGCCAGTGGTGTATGGAGCCTGAGACAGGAGGCCTGGAAGAAATCGAGGACTGCATTAGGAAGGGCCTTGGGTGCTGCCACTAGTAGTTTAGTCTTTTCATTTACAGGTGATGGAATCCATTGACTGACTTCATGCAAGAGAATGATATGATCCTATTTGCATTTTAAATGGTTCCCTTTGGGTTCCTTGGGCACTAGGAGCTTGGTAAAAGATGAGCCCCCTTTCTCTCCTACTCCCTAACCCCAGCTCCCAGGAGCAACATGGGCAGGTCTGTAATAACCACCCCAGACATCCTAACACCAGTAAAACGTGCTACTCTTGATCTAAAGAAACAGATTAAAAACTGAGATGCAAGCTGACTAAAAGATATGGTTAGAAAATATTCTGGATCGTGGGTGTTTCCTTTTTCTTCTTCTGCCTTTATCATACCTGATGCAAACCTTGAAACCAACAAGCTAAACGTTTAAGTAATTTATATGACCCTGTCAGCTCAGCACTCCTCAGCTCAACATCAATCGTAGAGCCTCCAGGACTTAGCATGTCTGGGGCAGGGGAGACTGACTGGGTGAAAATATAGATCAAGAGCCAAGATGTCTTTTCAGGCCTCTCTCTAGTTGAGAACGCAGTTTTGCAGTGTGGAGAACACTGGGCTTTGAAGCCTGGCAGAACTGGATTCACATTCCCCCAGTGAAGACACGAGCTTCATGGCAGCATACTGAGCCTTTTTTTTTCTTCTTCTTTTTAACATAAACAGGGAAATAAAACTATATACTCACGGTTTGCTTTTTATGCATAAATAAACTCTGGGAAGATGCACAGAAACCAACTAGTGGCATGAGGCTGGGAAACTGAGAACTGAGTAGATGGGGGTGGGGGAGGGAAATTTTTCATCTTATGTGGACATATTTTTAAATCTTTGAATCAAGGAACTAGCTTACCCATTCAAAAGATATCTCATCTCTAAAGGGGATTATAAACATGACCGCTGATTAGACTGTGGTGAGGACTGAGATAAGACAAGTGAAATAATAGGATCCCGAAACACCAGAGTGAAAGAGGTATATTCCTTACCCTTAAGGAGGGGTACGTACTTTAGGGTGTTGGGGTTTTATGATGATGGTAACCAAAGAATGTACTTCTTGGTCACAGTACAAAAGAGATGAGATGGTACCAGAAGGAGGCTACTGCCTTGACCAGGAACCTGACACTAAATATAACAGAAAAATTACAGTTTCCCCTTTCGGAACGATCATCAGCAGCCACTCATTTTCTTTTTTATGGTCACAGTGAATTTGTGAGCTGGCAAAGTATCTCACTGTTTCCAAATGAGAAAAATTGAGACATTTTTATTAAAAAACATCTACTGCTCGGCTGGCCTAGAAGTACACTGTATGTTTTCCTTACAGGTTCAGACATTTTGGTTTGGCTAAAAGTCTTTTTGAGAAATATGTGGTGAATAGCAAGTACAAAAGTCAGAAAAATGGCGTCTGAGTAATTTAAGCAATAGTTGTGAAATTACTTGATTAATAGCTAGCGATTTATGGGTTTGAGCTGGACTTACCATTTGCTTTTAGTTTCATTTTAGCAAATATTTATGGAGGGCTGTGTATGTACCTAACACTATTTTATATGCTGACTGAGCTTTTAAAAAAATACTGCATATAATTCAGCCCCTGTCCTCAACAGCTTTTTTTTTTTTCCTTTTAGCAAAAATATATCAGGCAGCACGTAAGTGATTCTTTGCTTATATATAATAAAACACCGGGGCAGTGAGAAAGCCATGTTGGAAGGGGTTGTCATGGAGCGGGGAACCTTAGATGAACTTGAAAAAATTAGGCAAGCAGGATGTGAGAAGAAACCAAAATGAATTATTTTCAGTAATAACCGTAATCCTTATTTCTTCATGGCTAAACAGACTCAAATGTTAATTGTACTTTACACTGGAAAAATTAAGCTATGAGTGTAGAAGCGTGCACCCTGGAGTTCGACTGAACCTTCCTGATGACCATTTTTTTTCTAAGTCTCCTTTTTATAATGAATGGTTATGAACAAACTGGGGCAGGAGCTGGCTTCTGAAAACAGGGGAAGGAGCTGTGTGAGGTGGGAAAAGGACACGCCCTTCTCTGTTCAGCCTGGAATTGTGGACCTGGACACACAGGAGCACCCCTGGGGGTTGCTTATCAGGAGAACCCTTGGACGAGCTTGGAAAATCGGTTGAAAGTGTTTGACAGAAGTTAGTTTGCACATTCATCATCATGTATAGATTTGATAAAGGTACTGAAACAATGGTGGCCTTTTCTCAGAGTAATGCCTTTAGATTAAAAAGCATATATGTACATAAGTAGATAAACACATTACATACACAGATATGTATACTCATATTTTTCATACTTTAAAAAACAATAGTCCACTCATAAAGCTGTCACCCGACATCCTGAAGCCACAAATCACGGCACGGTGGCACCTGTGCCCCCTTCCTCTTCTGGGGGCACCCTTTGGCCAACGGCTCGCGTGCAGCCTCCGCAGGCCTGGCCACTGCAGGACACGAGAGATGCGAAGCTGGCAGCAGGGCCGGGCAGCACAGCTCTGCCTTTTTAAAGTGAATCTCCCCTCCGTACACGGGGCTTATCTTTAAGCCTAGAAGCCAGGGGTGATTCCTTCGAATTAGACCAGTGGTCACCATCGGAGACCCAATAAAATTAATTAAATGGCTAATTAGACACAGAATATTATGCTGTCGTTACAGCCCACTAAGGAGTGAAAACATGATAGTCTCTGCTTAGGAAGCTTATGGCCGAAAGGAAGTACAAACAGACCTCATTTCCGTTTTTCTCGCTTGAATGGATCTATCTAAGACCTTTCTGTCAAATCAGAAAGGCTCTGCCAGGGAGAATAAGCTCCTTTTAATATGTGCTCGGAAAGGAACCTGAGAGTTAGACCAGCGAGCACAACAGTCACCCGTTCCAAGGGCTTGGTAAGGGCCCCTCCAAGAGTATCCTAGGAACAGAGATTACCCAGTCCTCCCATCCCTGGTCTTGAATCAAAAAAGCATGTGCAATCCACCTAAAACACTGAAGAAAGACAGAAAATCAAAGGTTGCAAACCCTCTAAAATGACACAGTAGTTTATTTTACTCACCTAAATTACTATTATTTTCATTGAGAAATAGTGGTATTTTACACTTAATGCTGTAATGCTTGTGTACCTGCAGGCAGAGGCTCCGGGTACTGTAGAGAGGAATCTAATGGGTAGAAATACACACAGCAATGCTTCTCTCCGAGGGCAACCCTCTACTTTCAGTAAGAATTGAGCGACATGGTGTCTTTATGTGAACACCCCCGAGTGAGGGTGTGCCGATTGTAAATGAAAGAATTAAAACGTTTTGAGAATAAACACTGGCGATATCTACAAGAGTGGCTTTCCCTAAATTGTTCTTGAGTGAAAATTTGGAAGTATTTGTTTTAAGAATTCTGTTCAGTTGTTTTCTGTAGGTGTCTGCCTTTCCCCTCCTGTCTAGGTGTGACTCCCGGGCTTTTCTGTACTCTCACACTCACAATACTTCTGACACTAGATGTGTGGGGTTTTTCCCCACACTGACCAATTTTCTGATATCAGTGGAGTGTCCTACAACTCAGTTCAGTTCAGACACTATCTACCTGGACTCAGTGTGGATTCCACAGGTGAAGAGCTCAGACTCACAACACTACCTCCACTTCAGACACCGATTGCAAGTCCCAGTTGTCACGGTGTCACCTGTCCCTCTGACCTACAAGCTATACAGTGGGTTTCCCACAACCTCCTCTTTGGATTTGATAATGTTCTAGAAGGGCTCACAGAACTCAGAGAAACACACGTACCAGTTTATAACAAAAGACAATAAAGGATATAGATGAAAAGCCAAATAAAGATTTACATAGACGCCGTACAGAAGGCTCCCACTTGTCCAAGCTTCTGTGCTCACGGATGTGGGGGGCACCACCCTTCCCTCCTGTGGGTAATTCAGTAACTCAGAGCTATGGGAACCCATTCTTCAGGGACTCTAATGGGGGCTTCATCCCACAGGCATGTCAATCATTAACTCAATCTCTAGCTCCTCTCCCCTTCCTGGAGAATAGGGAGGGGTGTTGACAGTTCCAAGCTTCTGTCCTGGCTGGTGTGGCTCAATTGGTTGAGCGTCATCCTGTGCACCAAAAGGCTGTGAGTTTGGTGCCTGGTCATGATGCGTACAGGAGACAACCGATTGATGTTCCTCTCTCTCATCGATCTTTCTCTCTCCCTCCCTCTCTCTCTAAAAAAAAGTCAATTAAAAAAACATTAAAAGAAAAAGTTCTAATCATGATTTCATCCTTCTGATGACCAGCCCCCATCCAGGGGCCTACCAAGAGTAGCCTCGTTGGAAATAAAGATGCTATCATCCAGAAAATTCCAAGTTCAGGAGCTCTGTGTCAGGGACTGAGGTCAAAGACCAAATATTAGCAGGAACTTGAGTCAGAAACCAGCACATATATATTTCTTATTGTTTCACACCTAGCCCTGACAGTTTCCTGAAGTTAAAGGCCAATGGCATTCGGTCCATTTGGGGATCCTCCCTAAATATGTGTGCATGAAAAAAGAGACATATTGAGGCAAAGCCAGTCCTCCAGTCAGCTGCTTTAAGATTAGGTAAGGCCAGGTGACCATCTGGGTGTCACATAGAAAACCTTCCAGAAAGCAAAGGTGCTCTCAGACCAACAAGCCCTCAGAATCAACTTCTAGACCGTGCATGGTTTTCTAGGCTCCTTTGAGCCAGTCCCCTCCCACCTGGGGCATGATTTCCAGTTGTCTTAATTGGTCCTTGGATTTCAGCTTCTGCTTTGATTCCTGAACCACCTTCCTCCAGCCATGTGCATCTTTCTTTTTTCCCAAAGTCCCTTGATTGGATGAGGTCAGCCCTTACTGTCTGCTTTTGTGTCTCAGCTACATACTTTGCTCCTCCTCAATTTTGTACTCTGAAAACCTTCAATTTTGTACTTTGAAAGCCTTCAATTTTGTAACTCTGCAGAAAAAATGCAATATCCCTGGGATGGAGAACCTGTGGTAGCCTCCTTAGCACCTTCTAGACACATGCCACAGGGGCGGGACAGGTTGGGCTACATTGTCTTTGGGCAATATTTTTCATGAAACTGGGTACTACAGTTGATGTTAACTTTTTGGATTCTAGTATAAAAAGAGACCAGAAAACAGAATGAAATGTGTATTGGGAAAAGTACTTTGAAAAAATACTTCAAAACATCTGAGTTCTTTGTCAAAGTATATTATACAAATTGTTCTATTATCAAAAGAGCCCACGTGACAAAAAATATGTGGGACTATCATCTGGCTATTCACATGGAATTAATGAGATTTAAAGGCTTTTTGATCAAAAAACATCCTTAGTGGTATGTTGTTGTGTCTGAAAATTCATATTTTCATGTCCTATTCAAATGTAACCATTTTTCCTGGGAGGTACAGAAAGAAATTAATCACCATCAACATATTGGATGCAGTAAGTGGTACTGTGTCTTAGCTGAACAGGCTTTGAAAAAAGTCAAACATAGAAAAATGTTTTAAACACAGGATATGTTGAGGATGTTTTAAGGCTGTGTTGTCTAACCTGATAGACACTAGTCATGTGTAGTGGCTACTTAAATTCAAATTTTAATTAATTAATAAAATAAGCTAATTGTTATTGTGTTAATTGTTGACCATTAACTATCCTGTCTGTACCCATCTATGTAAAAGTTGTATATGTCTATCATTTTACTTTTATACAATCCCAGAGGTTTCCCTACCCCCGCTTTGCTTTCTCCCACCCCCCTAATCTATCACCAGTGGATTTCATGTAACCCACTCTGCCTCTTCTTTTAATTGTAATGTATAAAACAAGGTGCAAAACTGCCATTCTCTGGAACATTTTCTCAATCCGTTGAGATTTTACTTCCCAGAAATTGTTGTCAGTTTGGCTCAAATAAACTTATAAAAATTCTCTACAGTTTTGAACATTTCATACGTGGACATCCCTCTCTCTCTTTTTTATACTCTTGCTTTTACTACGAATAAAGATCCTGTGAAAGAAAGATGCTGTGCAAACTCTGATGTTATTGGTACCGCAAGAGTAATTAACATGAAATAGGATCAGAACACAATACCTTGGAAACTAGTCCTTTTAAATGAATGGAATTGAAAGATTATAATTTATGAAATAGCACTTAAACGGTACTGCTTGGACAGTTTCTGCTTGTTATTTATATTTGTTGAATTTTTAAAATTGCGCCCTTCACAGAATTGCTTCAGGGCACAAGTACAAAGAATTAATACATCAATTATCATAAATGAATCATTAAATAGCAACAGTAATTAACGGCTTAAGCTAATATATTAAAATTTTTTTCAACAGTAGCCTTAGTGCTCCTCTGCAGGAAGATGTTTATTAAAAGAGGAGCTGATTGGTAGAATAGCAAATATGAAAATGGAATCACGTGAGTTCATTTGGTACATTCTGTTATTGGTGGGGTGCTCTCCATGTCCCCACCTGTTGCTGGTGGAAGTGGGATTTTGGGGGCCCTGTGGGAATAAAAATTTCCTGAGGCACCCACAGGAGCATGAGGTATTGTGGAAAGCTTTATTTCTGTGGAATTAAACCCCTGAGTTTCCAAGGTCCCACCTCCCTCTGCCCCTCCGTGGAAAAAGTCCCATTTTATCTTCAGCAGAGCTAGGATTAAAGGCACTGCCCAGCCTCCTGCCATATTTGCACAGCCCAGTCCAGCATCTGGCTGGCTCAGCTTGTGTTCTCAGCTGCAGCCCATTGCATGTGGGGTCGGCCTGGCCGTGGGACATGCAGCTTCTAGGTCACATGGCTGTGGAGGGAGCACCGCTGAATGCAAGGGCAGGGGCGAAGCCAGAGGAGCACGAGAGAGGAGTCCTCTGTCTGGGGTTAAGTATGCCCAGATTTTCACAGGCTTGCAATGAGGTCCACCCTCCTAGCCTATGGCCTTTGTTCCCAGCATAGACTGATAAGCAAGCACCTTCCCTGTGTCATCTGACTTCACTGCATATGTGCCCACTGTCCCCTTACTGGACCCTCCCCCAGTGATTTGCAGGGAATGAACCGATGGTTCCCTGGGGAGTGTAACGTAGCAACTTCCCAGTGAAGCTGCCCCGATGACCACGCTTATAAGGTCTGGCCTCCCCTTTGCTCCTTTCTATTATTAATATTAGCCAGCTAATTACAATAATAACTCCACTGCCTTAGTATTTAAACCAATGTGGATGGATACCCCCATCATAAAGTTTTTTATAAGACACTTTATAATATTTTTTAGGTATGCACTTGTGATTTTTTTTTCCTTTACAGATGGCTAAAACAATTAATTTATGTCTAGGCACTAATGAGCAGCATCTGGGTCTTCCTTTTGAATCTATCAAATGAAACATTTGAAACTTTCAGATGAGAACTTTTAAAACTTGGCTCCAAGGAGTCCAGAACAGGCATGGATCTGGATGCCCCCTTCCCAACACCAGTACTGCCCTCCCCGCCTCGATTAAACCAGTGTAGTCAAAATTTTACATACTTAGTTTGCTTTAATTGGGTTTGTAGTAAAATTTCTAAAAATTTAGAAGTAGTTTGAAAATCACTGAGTTAGATAATTCTATATTTTCTGCTCGCTTAAGTCCTCATAAGTAGTTCACAAACTTCAATGTGAGATTTCATTCCCACGTATTCTGATTCAGTGCATTTCTTGGGGACCCTGACATTTAAAAAGCTTTCCCTAAGGTATTTTAACTTGTAGCTAGGGCTGAGAAATACTTTTTAGTCTTATTGCATTGATCTCTTTTTAAGCAGAAATGAGTATGGGCTCATTTATTTTCTCATTTTTCTTCTGCCAGAGAAGGGAGTTTTGCCCAGGAGAATTAAATGTTTATGGAAATTACTTTATTCTTTTTTTCCATATTCCTACATAAATCAATACTCTCACCTTGATATCCACCAAGAATAACTGCTATGACTCTCAGACCATTTCACTTCACCATTTAACTCTACTGATTTGTATCTGTTATCAAGAAGAGATGTGTTTCATTTAATAGATGGGCTCTTTTGTTAAATCTGTAAGTGCCCACATATAAATGTTAGTGTTGAGATTGCTAAAACAAGGTTAGAGTATATTTTGCCTTACTGCCTTATATATGTTATTTTTTGTGCCAAAATTGAACCTATTATTGTGCTTTGCACACAGTAGGTCCACACTGAATGATTAATATACCCCAATAGGAACACATGCATTAGTCTACTTACCTATTATAGCAGGTGTACACATTCAGCTGCTATTACATACCATGTGCTTTGAGCTGGGTGTTTGCCATCACCCAAAGGACCACCACTGAGTTAACAAGGTCAGCATTTCAGGGCCTTTTTAAACAACTTTTTCTTTCTATCAGTTTCGTGTTCCAGTTAAGTGGTTATATTTGATAAACAAACACAAAGTGAGTAAGGAACACCCCACCCTTGCCCTCAAGAGTTTCATGATTAGAGCGTCAGCCCGAGCCCCAGAGGGTAGTGGGCTTCATTCCTGGTCAAGGGCAGTTACCTGGGTTGCAGGTGGATCCCAGGCCCAGTCGGGACGCATGTGGAAGGCAACCCATTGATGTGTCTCTCTCACATCTATGTTTCTCTCTCTTCCCCTCCCTCCCTTCCACTCTCTCTAAAAATCAATGGAAAAGATATCCTCGGGGAAGGATTAGCAAGACAAAACAAAAAGAAAGATTTAATTTTATCACAGGAGAGGTGACTATAAGTTAATACCACACTCACGAACTTTGTCACAAACTATCACACCTCTCATCTGTTCTTCTAAAGGCCGTTTACCTTTCCTAAACATCATCTGCTCTCCTCTAAGAGCCTACATCTTCCCTTTCCCTATTAAGAAGGTACATAAGACTGAATTTTAAGCTACCCTTTTGCGTTACCCATTTTCCCCTAAGTATCTCCCAGGTATACATGAGGTATACATGTTAGTAAAGTTTTGTTTCTTTTCCTCTTGATAATCTGTCTTTTATTACCGAGATATCAGCTAATTATTTTCTCCCCTTTATACCCAAGCCCCAGGTAATGGAAAGAGGCATCTCCATTTCCATAGCTGCCACAGCATTAGCTCAGGTACTTAATACTCTGCTGTTTAGTTTACTCTTTGTTTTTGGCCCCTGGAAATTCTTTTACTTTCTAGCATTCCCAGATGAAAATTTAAGGACACTTGTTTAGATTTATCAAGCATCCCTAGGTATTTGGTAGATGAATAATTTTTAGTTTATTCAGTCTATAATATTGCTGAAACTAGTGTCTAAATAGTTTTTCTATTCAAATATCTGGTGGGCTGG
This sequence comes from Miniopterus schreibersii, assembly GCF_964146895.1. Classification (NCBI taxonomy): domain Eukaryota; kingdom Metazoa; phylum Chordata; class Mammalia; order Chiroptera; family Miniopteridae; genus Miniopterus; species Miniopterus schreibersii. The sequence continues at coordinate 59,037,908 of NC_138106.1, read as the reverse complement.
TGAGATCCTAGGACTCCTGAGACCTCACGGGCCCAGGGAAAGCCCGACTATGAGACACTTCTTGCTGCTCTGCCCTGGACGACGATGTCATGATGACCACGGAAGCCTCTCAGCACCAGTCAAGGCACGGGCTCTGTGGGAAGACAACTATAGTATAGTATTTACAGTGGATTTACCTGAGCTCTGTGGCTACTGTCTACTTCAGTTTCTCTTGTTTATGACCTTGATATACTTTTGTTCTTGAGAGCCATAACCCTTCACTTCTAGATTTCTTTTGAGTTTGTCTCTATTGCACCTGTCGTATGGTCAGCCCCATCCTTAGCACTATTGGGCTAAATTTTGGCTCCTGATTCAGATTTGCTTTTTCCATCTCTCACACTTCCCTCTGCCTTATCCCAAGATCCCAGCATATCACCTTTCCTTTGGAGAAAGGATCTTGCCAGTCCTATCTCTTTTTTGGTGATGTAGCTTGTTCCTTTCCATTTATAGCTCTAATCCAGAAAGATATTGCAATTAAATCTGTATAACAACAAGGTGGGCCAAAAGTAGGTTTACAGTTGTTTGTATTGAAAATGACACAATAATTAACAAATTAGCCCGGCCGGGTGTGGCTCAGCGGTTGAGCATCGACCTATGATCCAGGCGATCAGGGTTCGATTCCCAGTCAGGGCACATGCCCGGGTTGTGGGCTGCAACCAATCAATGACTCTCTCATCATTGATGTTTTTCTCTCTCTCTCTCTTTCCCTCTTCTTTCCTCTCTGTGAAATCAATAAAAATATATTTAAAAAACAAAAACAAACAAACAAAAACCAAATTATAATACAAGAATAACCTCTGTGTTTTGCACACTCACAACTGTAAACCTACTTTTACCCCACACTGTACTTTGAACTATGGGATACCCAAGTGATAAATCCCTGGGACTTAACTTGCCTTGGTGCCCCAAGGTCTTATGGTGGGGAGAGGTGCACATGAAGAAGAACTTATAGGTTATGTCTAGTTTCTTGAATTTAATCACTGAAAGAGGGCATTGAGGGCCATGACTCTTCAGCTTTTGAAGGAAAACATTTTGGAGTACAGAAACTTAGTGTCTGAGCATTTTTAAAGAACACTTTATTTTCAAGTATTTCTCTATCTCTCTCTTTTTGAGATAAGAATGTTAAAACCTTAATTTCTTGGCTTCAGGTTAAACACCCTTAACAAGTACAGTGGGGGGTAGAGGCGGTGGTGGTAAGGTTCCTGATCCCTCGCAAGGAGCTGCTCATCAAACAGTCTTCTGAGACTGAACCAGCAGGTAGAGGCCCAAGAGAACAAGGCAAGGTCACCCATACAAGAGGTTGGTTAATTCAGGTGTAAATCAAACAGCAGGGAGACAGAAATTTGGTGCAAAGGCCCGAGATGCCCGTAATGAAGAATGCCTTTTTCTTTAGAAGGGCTTCAGCTGGTTGGCTTTAAAGAAATGCTACAAACTTCAAGTCCTTAGGCACATATTTCTGTGCAAACATGGCTGAATGGTTAGTGAAAATAAGAAAGACAATCTCTTAGTCTTGTTAAAAGAATATTTTCCACAGACAGTTTACTTATCTGATAGGCTTATATTCAGGGATTCATGAATCAGGCAGTATCTAATCTAGGAGATAGAGAGGAGCTCTGAAAAGCTATATAAGGCAAGAGATTTTTTAGATGAATGTGAGCAAGAACAAGGGAGTGATACTGGGTACTGGCTCATTGGTTAAAGCAGGCTTACTTTCCTTATACGGAGCAAAAGAAAGTCTTGAAGTTGGGTCGGGTGACTGTGCTGAGCAGGCAGGCCCTGCTTGGTTGACCTAGGCCTTCCTTTCCCGGGAGAGCCAAGCATAGAAACCTAGTTGAGTTCTGGCTTGCTGACTTGGGGCTTAGCATGAGTGACTCCATTTTAGGCCTAGCCTGGTTATTTTAACAGTAGGGAAAGGAGAAGATTTTAAATATGTGTCATATCACATATAGGCTTGAAGGGTGACAAATATGCCATGCCCAAATATGCCTCTTTGGCCTTTGGCATAGGATTATTTTGAGAAACAGCAAAGGAGAAGTTCTGAAAATAGATAAATTACTCTTTTGTAAAGGAAAATTACATTTAGAAAGGAAAACCCTATTTATAAGGGTGCCTCCCTTTCTGTACCAGGAAGAGAATAAGAAACTCATAAGAAACTCTTAACAGTGGAGAAGGTACAGACTTAAATATGCGTATCAGATTGGGCCTTTGTTTACTGTGCTTTTCCTGGTAACTTCCTATGACTGGCCTCTGCCCCACCACCCAACATTTCTCCTTTGCCTTTAGTTGAAGATGTTATTTAAGGTGGTGACTTGAGTCACCTCAGAGTTACTCATTTTTCCTGGGTATGTCCCATGTACACACGAAGTATACATGTTCATAAACTTCTGGGTTTTTTTCTCTTATTAATTTGTCTTAAGGCTGAGATCCTTATGATAGGGATCTCAGCAAAGAACTCCAAGAACTCAGGAAGGTAGAGGGAAAATTATTTTTACTCCCCTATAGCCTACGCATTTAGCATCAGCCTTTCAAACTGACTGAACTCTTGATTAACACTCCTTTCAATCTTTGAAAATAGGAGGTTCACAGTCCTTCCTTCTAGTGTCTATTGCAAAGAAAAATCTCCTTGTTTGTGCCTCTCACCTCATTGTACCTTTCACAATGGATTGGGTGGAAACAAAGTGCTCAGGACTACAGGGAGACCATATTTTGTGAGTAGTGACTGTCTTATGGTCCTGGGCAAAAGAATTTCCTGGAACAAGCAGGTAAGTCATGTTGATATATGTGGTCTCAATTCTCAGACAGAAACTTCTGAGCTTTCCTCCTCTATTAACTGAGAGGAGCCACAGACCTTGCAAGGACTTGTTGCCCCCCTTTGAGGTCAAATAGGTTCTTCTGTGTGCTTGCTTTTCTGTGGGGCCTTGGGGGCTTTGCCTGCTGTCCTTCCTCTGAATAGCTAACCCACCTTCTTTACTCACTGGCTGATTCCTAGTTATCATTTTAGCATCAGATGGGCTTCCCCTTCCTCAGGAAGCTCTGCTATTGCTCACTTCAAGGTCCCTGCCATGGGTCTACCATCTCCCCAAGTCATTCAGTATTGTTTAAAATCATCTCCTTGACTATCTCCCCTTCAAGCCTGTGAGCTCCTAGAGGGCAAAAACTGTCTTAGTATAATATTCTTTTCTGTTATCAATACCTGACACACAACAAAACATTTAAGTAAATGTTTTTATTAAGCATTGCACAATGTAAAAAAATCACAGGAATCATATATCTACAGTTCAGTTAATATTGTGACACTGAACACAATGAGTAACTGGCCCCAAGATCAAAGACTAGAACATTTCCAGGGCCCCAGAAGCCCCCTTTATACTCCCCTCCAACTGCCACCACTCTCTCAAAGCTACCTGCTATCTTGATTTCTAACACCATACATTAGTTTTGCCTATATTTGAACTTTATATAAATGTACTGATATAGTTTACATTCTTTTGTGTTTGCTTCTTTCATCAAATGTTATGTTTGGAGGATTCACCCAGGTATCCTTGTGTGTTTGACTGTAATCAATCTGCTCCTCTAGCTTGTTAGTACTCCATTGTGTAAATATACCATACTTTATTTATCTAGTCCACTCTTGTTGGGCATTTAGGTCTCTAATTTGGGGCTACTATGAATAGTACTGCTATAAACACTCTTATACATTATTTTGGTGCTCGCATATTTGCACTTGGAAGAGAAAAATTGTTGGAGCACAGATTCTGCGTATTTCCACCTTTCATAGGAATCACCAGTTTTCCAAAGTGGTTGTACCAGTTTTCGCTCCAGCAGCAATATGTGAGAGTTTGACAAAAGTGTTTTATTTATTTATTTATTTTCCTTTTTTAAAAAAAAAGTTATGTTTTTATTGACTTTAGAGAGAGGAATGGAGAGGGAGAGTCACCTCCTGCACGTCCCATCCTGGGGATCGAGCCCACAACCTGGGCATGTTTCCTGGCCAGGAATCAAACCCATGACCTTCTGGTGCATGGACTGATGCTCAACCAACTGAGCCACACTGGCCAGGGCCAAAAAAAAGTGTTTTAAATCAATTAATAAATGAGTTAAAAAAACTGAGAGTGTTACCTATCTAAGTTTGGCTCCCAATGGGGATACAGTCTTTCTAGTTGCCCTGAAAAAAGAAAAAAAAGTCCTCTGTTCCTTCCTTTTTAATTTTGTTCTTACATCTGTTAATGAGTGACTTACACTAGGGTGAAATGGGAATGTATATAAATGTCACCTGTGAGAAAATTTCTAAGTCATTGAAATAAAGCCATAATGTGGATGTTTTCTTTCCTGTCTTTATATTGTAACTGCTGATTACCATTCTGGGAACAACTAGCTTTGTTGGAATATCAGGTTGTGAATAATTCTGAGAGTATATTTAATTTTTTAGACACGTGTGAGTAATATATGTCTTCCTTTGTGGAATTATTTAGACTCCTCTCTTGCTGTAAACATAGCCTAATCAAAAGTAATTGTGAAGTTAAACAATGGGGACCAATTACGGTGCAGTTACCATTTGCTGTACGAGCTTGCCAGTGGATCTGCCCCTCCTGATGGCGCTTTGCTTCTCAAATCTAGGCAGCTATAGCGCATTATCTGGCCTGAGCGTCCATGGATCTCAGCAGGTGAGGAGAATTGAGTTAAGAGGAAGAAAGTAAGTGTTGCTAAGAGGTAAAGTAATTTAAGACTCAGCGCTGTTCTCAGAGAATTGCTACTTAACAGGCATCCCTGCCTGCAAGTCTATGTCACTTGCTGGAGGGCAGCTTACATTTTAATACAGGATCAACAGAGGATGGGCCCTGTCTGTTTAGTGAATTTTCACCTAGTCATAGTGCCTCCTCTGTGGTGTGTATCAGGGGAACCTGCGTGAGCAGCCTCCCCTGCAGGCCTGTGTTGGGATTTATCAAGCAGTTGTTTCCACTGACCTACTAATAGTTATCTAAGACCTGAGGAAACCTGGGTCAGCCCTGCCTCAAGTCACCATGCGGCTACAGCTCAGATCCACAACCTTGTGTGAAAACGTAGGAAGAGTGGAACTGACATAAGTTCAGTGGTTCAGTTTCAAAAGATTGGAGAAAAGGTAGTGGCCATATGCAAAGATTTTAAATCTGTGGCCTTTCTGCCATGCCTCAAAGCTAGGCCTGAAAATGGAGGGACTGGGGGCAAATGAAGTACTTCTGCCTACTGACATCAATATGGTAAAATGCTTCATTTCTGAACTGTGTTTTCTAGTACAAATAGTTCCTGCAAATGGTAAGAGACAGAATAAATTAAGCAGGCCAGGGAGTTTCACTGTCTTTAAATTAGATCTTTGTGGATTAATGGAATTCAATTCAACCAATACTTATTAAAAAGGCAAAAGGCACTGTGGAAGAGACAAATACAAAATTTCTACCTGCACCAAACTTTTAATCTCATACTATATTGACATAACAGGTACTCATGATCTCTACTGGGCCTATACCTATCTTCTCTGGGAAGTAAGGCTTCTCTACCCCATGGGAGGACCAGTCAAGAGGACTTTAGGACCCATAAGTATGGACCCATGGATTAAGACTTCCAGATTGGTGGGGCTCAGGACATGCTACACCAAAAAAAGCACCTTGGCTTATTGAACATCTTGAACTGAAGGAGTCTGAGAAAATAGCAGAAGCAGGAAGGTCACTTTGATCCATCCAAACCCACCCTTCTGTTACCACAATAATGGGGTCCATTTGCCTGCGTGCCTCAAAGCCCAATAAAATGCAAACAGAAGTGTGCAGCCAAGAAAGTAAAGGTTTATTATTTGAGGAAATGGCACCAAGCCTGGAGTCACAGGTAAGCTGGTACTCAAAGACATGGTTCCCCGATGGCTTCCAGGGGATGGGTTATAAAGGGAAAAATCATTAATCATGGTGATTAAGGGAGTTGGGGTCATGGGCTCTACTGATTGATTGGGGCTGGAATAGAGAGGAGGTGATCATTGTGTCAGGTCCTAATATCAGAGATGGCATCCTTCTGTCTGGTTTCATGAGGGTGTGGTCGTAGGGTCCTTTTTCTTTCATGGGCCTGGGGCTGAAACAGAACTGGAGTCAAGATGTTATCTTTAGCTTGACCAAGACTTTGTTTCTGTGGTCAACAGACCTGAGGCTTTGCTCTTAGGACAGTTTGATGTTGACCAGAATCTGGTGTCCTGAGGGCTTGATGATTAAGGAAGGGAGTGACTGGACAGAAAGAAGAAAGTGTCCGGTTAAAGGAATGGAGTTTCGGTGCAGTTACACCTCTTCCCTGAAAGCAAAAGATAAATCTCCCAGATTGGAGGGACGTCTCCAGTACTAATCCTTAGCTTCCTATTTACTTTTTTACCACTTGCTACCCCTAGCCCAAACTATTTTGTCTTGTCAATTCTTTGTTTTTATTTATTTTATTGTTTCTTTATCTAAAACTGTATAAAAGCTTCCTGCGCAGGTCACTTCTTCAGGCCTCCATTCTCTTGTGAAGACTCCCATGTATTTGTATTTCAGTAAAATACATATGTTTTACTCCTGTTAATCTGTCTTCTATCAGTTTAACTCTTAGGCTTATAGAGGATAGAGGAGAGTATTTCCTTCCCACAACTCACTTAAAAACTCAATGAATTCTAACCATCTCTGTGATCAAAACCAATACAACCCTAAATATAGTAATAAGAAAAAGAGAATTAGAAGTTATGTACCTAAATGGGTGTATTTTAAAATACTTTGGCCCTAGCTGGTTTGGCTCAGTGGTTAGAGTGTCGGCCTGTGGACTGAAGGGTCCCGGGTTTGATTCCGGTTGGGGCCGAGGGAGGCAACTAATCGATGTGTCTCTCTCACATCAGTGTTTCTCTCTCCCCCACCCTTCCACTCTCTCTGAAAAGCAATGGAAAAAATATCCTCAGGTGAGGATTAAAAAGAAAATGTTTTGTACTGTTTTCACATTGGTAGGTTTTTAATTTCTGTATTCATATAGACAGGAGATTTCCGGGGCAGGGACAGATTATTATTACTTACTCTTAGTAGTAATCTCGTTGGCTCCCCTTTGTCTCAGCTCTTCCCTTTGGAGAGATACGATGAGAGGAGAATGTTGTGGAGAGGAAGAGACGTCCCTCCACCCTTCAAAGTTCTCTAAGCTGCTCTAATAATTAAATCTACGTGAGACAGGTTAACAAGAGAAAATCAAATTTAATTAACATACATACATATGGGAACCCCACATGCCGGAGAGGTTCAGGGACAGAAAGTTAAAATGAGGTTTATGTGCCATTCTGAGCTAAGGAGGAGGTAAGGCACCTTGGGCCTTCGGATGGGGGGCGGGGTGGTAAGAAAGCAGATGTTCAGGAATTAATAGTTGCCCTACAGTAAAGGTTTCTCCTTTTTCGTCTTTGTTAATCCTCACCTGAGGAGGATATGTTTTCCATTGCTTTTCAGAGAGAGAGTGGGAGGGAGGAAGAGAGAGGAGGGAGAGAGAGAGAAAGAGAAACATCGATGTGAGAGAGACTCCTCCGGTGGCTGCCTCCCACACAAGCCTTGACCGAGAGCAGGGAGCAAACCCAAAACCCAGGTACGTCCCTTTGACAGGGAATTGAACCCGAGACCCTTTGGTGTGCAGGCTGATGCTCTAACCACTGAGCAACACCAGCCAGGGCTGATAATCTCTTATTATGGGCAAGGCCCCTATTCAAAATTCTTCTAGGCAGTTAAGGACAGAAGTTTCTCTTGAGCCCACAGGGTCTCCGTTGTCTTAAGCTAAAAAGAATTTGAATCCCACAGAGGCACTTCTTGGGGTGACTCATGCTGAACTCTTTTAATGTCATCCACACACATTCCAGGCACTGTAGCAAGAACTCCTTCCCTTCCAAATATGAATCTGGGAGCTTGTATAAATTTTCTCATCCTGATGGTGGGGAACAAACATAGTCTCCCTAATGAAAGTGAAATCCCCTTGGCAAAAGAAGGAAAAGGCTCCTGGGTTGCTATCTTTTGAAAAGTAGATGTCTCCGGGGGAAAGAGAAGACAATCATATCTGAGTTTAAGCCTCTGGAATGTCTCCAAGGCTTTGGGTGTCCTTTCTCATACCCCCCACCCGCCCATGAAATGTAAACACATACCTCCTGGGAGGAAAATATTTTCCCATTTATCCAGTTGTCATTTAACTTCTAAGGCCTTTTTTAAAAAACAGCTCCCAGTACAATTTGCCAGGAAGGCCCTAACCATGCAGAAACATAGAATATTAACTTCCTGAGACACATCTGAAGCATGACATGTGATTCAGTAGTTGTTTAAAAGAAATGTTTATAGTATGTTCTTCTCTTTTTTAATCACCAATTTTATTTTGAAAAGCATTTGACTACTTAGGTCAGAGTCAGAGATCCCTAAATATTTCCATATTATATTTGGGGGAAATTGATCAATTTAAAAAATCATCATCTATTCATTTGCAATCTCTATAGTTTGAATCCCCACCTCAGGGCTGGGGAAAGGAGCTGTGAATAGGAGGCATATATTTAGCATTCAGTCCTCCTAAAAATAGGCATTTGGCTGATCTGTAGTAAAACATGCCCAGTCCTCTATTAATTAAAAATTAAGGTTGCCTTTTGTGGTAGATTGCATTTTCTAAAACTGTCTGCAATAACATTTCCAGTCCCACTTGCTCCTCCAGAGCCTTGCCACATGCCCATCCAGAGCCACAGTCTAAGCTCCCCCGCCTTAAACCTGGGTGGGTCTTTGTGCTTGTCTTGACTAGTAGAGTATGGTGGAAGTGACACTATATGACTTCTGAGGCTGAGTGATTAATGATTCTGTACCTAATTCTAATGTGTGAATTTTTTTTCCCCCTACACCACGGAGCATTCTCTGATACCAGCTGGTGTCTTACAATTCAACTCAATTCTGACTCTATCTACCCGAAGATATCATCAGGTCCTACAGGGTAAGGGCTCAGTCCCACAAGACTGCCCTCCACTTCAGATGCCAGGTGGTTATCGGTGCTTCCGACTGGCTGGCCATAAATCAGAGGTTCCCACAATCCCTTCTTGGGTTTGATTAATTTGTTAGAGCAGCTCACAGGACTCAGGGAACCAGTTTCTTCCCTGGATTACCCATTTATTACAAAGTATATTAAATATGAATCAACAGCCAAATGGAAGAGAAGCATAGGGCATGGTATGGGGAAAGGGCGAGGAACTTCCGTGCCCCCTCTGGGAGTGCCACTCCCCCCAAATCTCCATGTGTTCACCAACCCAGAAGCTCTTAGAGCCCCATCCTTTTGGGGTTTTGTGGAGGCTTCATTACATAGGCATGATCGATTAAATCATTGGCCATTGGCGATTGAACTTAATCTCTAGTCCTATCCCTCCTTGAAGGCCGGGGGATGAGGCTGAAAGTTTTCAGCCCTCTAATCAAATGGTTGGCTCCACTGAAAACCAGCTTCCAACCATAGGCAAGTCGCCTCATTGACTTAACAAAAGACACCTTTATTGCCCTCATCACAGAAAATGTACATATATATAAATATATAATTATTATATATAATATATATCCTTATTATGTACAGTACATATCCTTATATTTATTATATATTCTTATTATATATACTATATTTCTTGCTATAAATTGCAATATCACAGTAATAAATGGCAATACAGTTTCTGACTGGCTCTCTCTCACTTAGGGCCGGATCTTCTGAGTCACCCTGTAAGGTGTCCGATGACCCTGATGCTGCTATGCTGAAGAGACCATGTAGAGAGATACAGGGATAAAGACGCATGTCTAGGGGCCTCTAGAGGTTCCAAATTCTAGCTGTCTGAGTTTTACCAGCCTATGTGCCAGGTGTGTGAGCAGTAAGCATGAGAGTATGGCAGCAATGGCCATCATTTGATGCAGCTGCTGGGGACACCCTGCGCGAAACCTCCTAATTGAGCCCAGTCAGCCTCTAAAGCAGGAGAATTAATAATAAAATGCTTGCTGTTGTTTTACACCACTAGGCTCTGGTTTGTTAGGGGGCGATATATAATGAAAACATTCTTTGCATGTTAAACTAGCAAACGTAATCCAAAAAAGAATGACATTATCTGCAGAAGTAAAGTGAGATAAAAGTTCTCAGTATGGGTGGAGGCGACTTGGGAACACCAGGTTCAATAAAGGCAAAATCTTAGGGAGGAAGGAACAGGTGTGACTGTAACTATTAAAGAGGAAATCACAGGCCTAAAAGGGTATAACTCATGCTGAAAGCCCATGATATAAAACCTAGATTTAATACCTGATCTAATTGCAATTTCAACCTCTTCAGTATCATAACCTTAATCAACTAATCTGGAATTTTTTGGTCAACACCAGTGAAGTAATCTGTCATGCGGGCTCCCTCCATTCCTCCTAGAAAGAACAAGCAATGTGCATGATAAAAACCCTGCCTGTTCTCCCCTGCCCCCAAAAGAAGATGTCCTGGTTCCAAAATAATTCTTTCTTTCTTTTATTTTAATAACTTCCTTGCCTCACCCTTCTTCCTATAAAAACTCTCCATTTCGTACAACCCCTCGGAGAGCCCTTCTAGCTGCTAGAAGGGATGCTGCCCGATTCGTGAATCACTCAATAAAGCCAATTAGACCTTCAAATTTAGTCGGTTGAATTTTTTTTAACAACCAAGGACCTGCTTCTGTCAAGGGTAACGTGCCAGATCTGAAGAAAGACGAAGGAGTGGGGAGCGTGGAGTCTCCAGAAAAGAGCGTTGCCAACAGATTTTTTTTTTTGGTTTTTATCCTGCACTATTCAGTAAACAAAGACATTGACTCCAGTGAATTATGAAAACGGGAATGATTGACGGGCCTTTTACTACGACTGGGACTATATGTCCTTCAGGAATAACAGCTCTCGCTCATGCTGACACCCTGCGCGTTCAGGAAGCTGGTTCCCCTCAGGCTTCTCTTTGGACCTGCCCATGAGAAGCCGTGATGGGCACAGGACTGTGCCCACCCAGGTGGCAGTTATAATTCTGCTGGTGAGGGATGTCACCTTTACACGTCGGTGCCTTCGGAGATTAGCTAATGTAAATCAGCCTCCTATAACCTTGTCACTTCAAAGTGAACTGATAAAAATTGAGTTCCTAGATGTAGTGAAAACTAATAAACAGAAACCTTATTTAAAATGAAGCAGAAGGGCCAGAGGGGGATCTCTCTTGCCCTCAGTTGATGGTGGAGCCCAACAGGAAGAGCTTTTTGCTTACAACAGCTCTCCCCATTTCCTCTTTATGAGTGTCTGCTCCTTTGTTTTGCAGGGCGTGTGCATAGCTGGCCATTAGACCACATGTCCCGAACTGCAATTCTTTGTTGTTTGCAAATTAAATTTGCTGCAGAAATATCTGGCTTTCTATTTGTTTAAGGTCAACAATGTGCAAGTCTGACAAGTAGAAAAGGACCCTGATGATTCCTCAGAGGCTTGGTCATTCTGGCCTCTCTCAGAGGTGAGATTAGACACAGCACTTCAAGGGTCCAACTCGTACTGGATCAACAAAATTGCTATTTTTAATGATCATTGCTGTTGAGCAACATTCTAACTAAAATATTTTACTGTATTAAGTTAAAATATTGAATCCATAAAAACATGAAAAATTCTGGACTCTTAAGTATGTTAAATCCTAACCTATGTTCTACAATAAGTGGAACAGTCCTTTATTGATTAGTTTTTCCATGCTGCTGTCACTTAGATAGTAATAATAATAACAATAATAAATGACAATAACTAACATTAATTGCTTACTTAGTGCTAGACATGCCGTTCAAGAGGGTTTTTAAAATTTTTTTTTAAATCAACATGTAAAGGTATCATTATGAGGTTATTTTTTTTAAGTCAGGTTATTGAGGTTATAATTTACATATAGTAAAATTCACCCTCTTAAAGGTACAGTTCTATGAGTTTGGCAAATGTATATATTCATTTAACCACCACCCAATCCAAGTTAAAATATTTTCATTATGTGAAAAAGTTCACATATGCCTTTTTGTGGTCAGTCTCCTACTCCCACCCCTAGACACTGGTAAGCACTGAACTGGTTTTGGCTTTTATAGTTTTGCCCTTTCCGGAATGGCAAAGTGGAATCATGTACTATGTAAGTTTTTGAGCCTGCCTTCTTTCACTTAGCCTCATGCCTTTGAGGTCATTCGAGCTATTGCATGCTTCAGCTATTTGTTCCTTTATATAGCTGCTAGTATTTCATGGTATAGATGTTCCATATTTCATTTATCCCTTCAACAGCTGATAGACATTTTGAATCACTTCCAGTTTTTGGCAATATGAATAAAGCTCCTTAAAGAACCCATTTGTGTATAGGTTTTGGGGTAGAATATGCCTTTGTTTCTCTTGGGTAAATATTAAATGGTATAACAGTGAATTTTAAATATAGTCTGTCAGCTAATCCTCACTAGTAGTCCTTTGTGGAAAGTATTATTGTGAGTTCCTCTTTAGAATGAAAGCTAACACTTAAAGAGGTTATGTAACTGCCCACAGTTACATGGCCGGTGGGGAGAAAGCCAGGCTTGTTTGCCGAGACTGAGGTCTTCACTATTACTGCTGTAGCTACTGCTGGCTTATTCCCCCCTAATGTCTCACAGCTTTGAAATTAAAGTAAAAAGTGTGATCAAGACTTGATTGCAGATGCAGAAATGAAAGGATTAGACAGTCGAACATGAAAAGGCTTTATGGAATTGACTTTGGGGAAATGAGAATGGATCACAAAGCGGCAAATATAGCATGCCCTTGAATAACGTCATTTTGTTATAAAGTTAATGACGGGAGAAAAGAAGCTCAGTTCCCCAGCCACTGCCCGTGGGGAGTGTGCATGTTCTCCCCATGTCTGCGCAGGTTTCCTCCAGGAACTCCAGTTTCCCCCCACATCCCCAAAATGTGCAGGGTGGGTGAACTGGCACGTCTGAATTGCCCCAGTCCGGGTGAGTGGTGGGTGTGTGTGACCCTGCGATGGAAGGGCGTCCTGTCCAGGGTGAGTTTTCTCCTTGTGCCCCGAGCTGCTGGGAGAGGCTCTGGCCACCTGTGACCCTGAACTGCAATAAGCAGATAGGAAAAGAATCCCCTTACTTGTTTTTATTAATCTTTCTTAAATGTATATACAGTTCACGTTTACTGCAATGTTTAATATTAGAAGTGTTTTGGGTCTTTATTTAGAAGTTTGGCGATGTTTCTGTGACCAGATATATACCATAGGAACTTAATTCTAGTTTATGTCAATTAGCCTAGGGTAAAATTAGTTCACTTAAAGTGACAGTTTCCAAGAACCTATCGACGTTAAGTGAGGACTCACCGAATATGAAGATGATAATGGAAATCAATTCAAAATTCAATTCAAAGATGAGTCATGGTCTTTACCTTTTATGCAGCTCAAGTAGTATAGAACTGCACCAGGCTCCAGCACTAAAACAGAGCTCTGATCGATATTTTCTCATAAGGCTCCTCTACTGTTAACACCTACTAAATATCATGTTAACACTAATGCAAGCATAAACAGTTTATCCCCTCAAACACATACTTACATTTGTGAATTTCTAATGTTCTACTGTCATAATAATAATAATAATACATTTTGTTTATGAATAATTAACACCTTTAACAGTTGCATTTTATATTCAAATATTTATTGCTTGGATTCCAAAATGATATTCATAATATGAACAAGAGAGAAACTGCAGTAAAGATTAACCTCTAAAAATGTGTTGCGAGGAATTGGGAGCTCTTCTGTAGAACTGGAAATAATGGAAAATTGACAGTGAAATGTAAAAGTAGATCATGAATAGTTAATACCCAATTCTTCTATGATGAAGAATTAAAATAACAAGGCAGTAGTCACCACAGTGACAATTTAAGACTAATTTGTCATCCCTTACTGCCTAGCACAAGGCCTCGCATTTATTATGAGCTGAATAAACATTTACTGAGGCCAATTGAATCTTTCCGAGATGAATGTTTATAAGAATGGTGAGATAACAGTGGCAAATGCTCTGTACAAATTCTATGGTTTAACATTAATAAAGGCAATATATTTTTGCCTAACAAAAACAAAATAGAATACAAATGTTATTATTAATATGTCTTCCAGCTCTCCCAAAAGAGTCCAAACTAAATGGCATTGTTGATGGTTGTGACTGACACTTGCCTTGCCGAAGACATTGGAGCACTGGTGTATTCTTTTCTCATAGGATTTAGGTACTAAGGAAAACTCTTGTAAAGCCCTTCTGAGGATCACACACAGGAGGCTCTAGCAGAACAAATACAATGGCAAAGAATCCAGCATCTGAAATGTTCCATTTTGTGAAGGTGGAGCTCACCTCCCATTCTAAAAGCTGTAATTGATAAAGACTCCCTGCCCACCGCTTCCCTTGCAGCCAGGGCTCAGGACGTAGGCTCTGCTAATCAGAGGCACTGGCCCCTGGCTTAATGGGAACCCACCGACTTGAAGAAGGAAGAGCTCTACCGAATCCACTCTGGCAAGTCTGGGGCAGAGATGACAGGACATCCAGCTTCCAGAAGCTGAAGTAGCCACAGTTCCAATCGCAGTTCCTGGCTTCTGCTGCCTGCGTTATCAGCAGTTTATGCTCTGGTGCCTAAGCCCATTGCTGGTAGCAGCAGTGTCCTCATGGGGCTAATTCTGTGGTATGATGTGGGTAGCCTTCAAAGATGCTTACCCTTTTAATCTGGAATGAAGAACCTAACTGGTATGTGACCATTTTTATAAAGTAGCTGCAAATAGCCAAAACACATAACATATTCCCTAGGAATAAAGGAGTCTAGGGTATACTGTTTACTTCAGAGAGAAATTTCATAATGGTCTGGGGCTCAAAATTATTTAGGAGAAAACAGAAAAAGATCGTTAATTGTGCAAAAGGGTTGTTCCCTGTAAAATAAGGGCCCTGCATGGATGGTATTTGTAGAAGGAAGTATTTCGTGCAGCCGGTGTTGATTGCTGTCTCACGTTAGCTCAATTGTGTGGACCAGTGGACTACAGGGAGAGTCAATTTAAAAACCTTACTCTTCTGGGTGTCTTGTTTCATCTTCTTAAGAGAAACTACATTAAAATAAGCATCACAGGGAAATGGAGTGGTTGCATCCCCAACGTTCATTCTCTCTGACCCCTTTTGAATGGGACCCAGGGCTTCCTAGCCTTACAGACTGGTTGGCATTGATCTCACAGCAGCTCTAGGGATGGGCCCTGGTCATGATGGCTGGGATAGGATTATGACTCAAACTGTCTTAAAAGGACAGAAAGGAGATGTTTGGTGGGTAGCATCTGGAGAAGAAAATTATTTTCTCTCATGAATGCTACAAAAAGATGCTCCCTTCTTCCACTGGTTGTGAATGAGGAGGTAGTTAGCTCCAGGTGATGCTTGTGGCCATGCCACTGTCATAAAAAGTGACAGCCTTAGGGTGATTCTGCCACTGGGGAAGGCAGAGTAGAGAGACAGAAAGACAGTGGGCCACGTGGCATCATTAAACTGTTGGACCAAACTTTGCCTAAGTGTCCGTTCAGGTCCTCCAGTAAGCAGACACAGAAATGGAGTCACCAGTGCCCAAGACTTACTGGGGTAATGCCAGTGAAAGATAAAGGTGGAGGAAAGAGCATATTGGGCACTGAAAGCCTTTAAGTCTTGATGCAGGTCTAACACCTATGAAAGCAAAAGGGGAAGAAACAGGATTGGGTAGGTGGAGCCTAGACTGTGGATGCAGATTTTATAGTCTTAGCCAACTCATCAGGGAGTGTTAGAGCAAAGACTGCTTGTTGGAGAAGTCCCATATTGAGCAGAAATGCCCAGGTCCTGGTATTCTTGTTGTGATTATTGACCAGGCTGTCCAGAGAGTGTGGTTCCAGCTCAAGGGACCACAAGTAGAGTGCCCTAAGTGCCCAGTAGCTGGTGGCTACCAGTTACCTGCACTCCTCACAGTTGGACAGTTTGTTCTCTCTGGAAGATCCAAGTGCTGTACTTCCTCTATCTCTTGATTTTTTTAAATTACTTGACCACTAAACCCCTTTCTTCTTATTGTGTTGTTGCTGACTTCAATTTTCTGATACTTGCAACCAAAGAAATTCCAGCTAGTAGGTGGAGTAATATTTTTAAATTTAAAAAGATTATCAGCTCCGTTCAACACACACTTAAGGAGCAAGGTACTTTATATGTATTATCTCTTATCATCAAAGACAAACAAATAGATAAACAAACTCAGCATATATCACAAAACTGACATGTAGTTGATACATAATAAGTAGTAGCTATTATAATTGATCTCCTTTGCAGTTAGATTGCTCTTCAGTGTTTAATGATGGTAATTGAGATTTTAGTGCCTAAAAGGTGCTTTTTTTTTCTCTGCAGAGAAGATAGTATTTATAGTTCCTTATGCTTGTGTTAATGTTTAATTTATAAAAGGTATATATTTTATAACCTAGTTTTATAAGCCTTTTCTTTTAACTCACAAGTCGTGTCACTATATTTACAAAGGGTATTGTTAGAATTTTAAACACATTAATTAATGCTCAATTAGCTTATAAATTTGGGGGATTAAACACTTAAATGTTAATACTATTTAAAAACTTTATTAACTAGGCTTTCTTAGGCAATTCAAACTCTTATTGCCAATTTGATAAAGTGATTCTCTCAAATATTTCAAACACCTAATAAATCAAACTTACGCATCTAACATGCAAGATATTTGTGTATATTTTTATAAAACTCTTGTAAATTTAACAAATCAGATTTATAAATTTAATAAAGCAGATTACCTTATCTATAACACCTTAAAACAGATAAAACATGTACAAAACAACACAATAACTATAAAACAGCTCACACAAACCATCAACTCTCTTTGAATTTTCACCTTCCCAGAGTCGCACACTCAGTCACCCAACTGAAGGGAGCAGGTTATCATCAGAAGCCTGTTATGTGTGACAGAAAGACAAATACTGTGTAACTGCACTTATATGTAGAGTCTGAAACAACAGAAAGTTCAACTCATAGAAAGAGAATACAAGGTGGTTGCCAGGGACCCGAGGGGTGAACAAAATGGGGAGAATGCTGGTCAAAGGGTACAAACCCTCATAAGAGGCATAAGTTCTGGGGATCTGATGTACAGCATGGTGACTAGTTAATTATACTGTATTGTATATTTGACATTTGCTAAGAGAGCAGATCTTCAGTGCTCAAAACGCACACTTAACTATGTGAGGTGATGGATGTGTTAATTCACCTGACTGTGGCAATAATTTCACAAAGTACACACATACCAAATCATCATGTTGTGCACTCTAATTGTCAATTATACAGCTGAGAAAAAGAGAGAGAGCCTGCTGTGTGGTTAGAAACCTAGGACCACGAGACAGTCACTGATGGAGGTCAGGGTAAGGAATGTGGCCTGGGAACAGCACCTGCGTACTTCTGCAAGGATGAGACTACCTGAGGCACAGGGCCGCTCTCAGGGAGTCTTTTACAATTGGGTTTTAGCTGCTTTGTTCCTGGCAGACTCCAAGCTTCCAGATTTCGGCTGGGGTAAAGTTTAGTTTCACAGTCCAATATATCATGAGTGTTTTTCAACTTTTAACCTTACCCAAATTTTCAACTTTTTATTATTTGATTTTCATAGACAGAATTCAGAACCCCCTACTTAAATTGCAACTTAGCTCTTTGCTGCCTGATTAGACATAACAAAGTCAGTACCCTTTTTATACAATTGACCCTTGACCAACACCTTTGAACGCATGAGTCCATTTACATGCAGATTTTCAGTTTTTAGTAAATACCTGCACGGGTTTTGATCCATGTTGGGAGTCCAAGGATGTGGAGACCAGCTATACGCATTGATCTATGCTATTTTATATAGGCAACTTGAGCATCCATGGATTTGGGTATCTGCAGGGGTCCTGGAAGAATCCCCCATGGATACCAAGGGAAAACTTAAGTTTTTGGGGAGTCAAAACTTATAAGATTTCCGATTATGTGAGGGCCTGTGCCCCAACCACCACATTGTTCAAAAATCTACTGTATTTTACTTTTTATTTGTCTTAGCTATCTCTCTTCTAATGTAATTTATTGAAAAAGAAAACATCTTTTCCCTAAGGAATTATCTTCCTATTAGAGACAGTCAAGACATATGCATAAATCACCTATAAAAAAGGGCAGACATAAAGACAACTATAAAAGCATTATAAGGAAATTTCGGGAAGATAACCGTGGTTGACAGAATTCTAAGATGGCCCCCTGAATTTTGCCCCCGATGTTATTCCTGTTATTATGTTACTTTACATGGCAAAAGAAGATTTTTTAGATGTAACTAAAGTTACTAATTAGTTGGCCTTCAGATAAGAAGGTTACCCAAATGGGCCAACCTCATCACATAAGCCCTTTAAAAGCAGGGAGCTTTCTCTGGCTGGTGGCCAAAGGAAAAGTCAGGGAGATGGGAAGCCTGAGAGCAAGTGAATGTGAAGGAAGTTGTTGTTGACATGGGACCTGCAGAGCAAAGACCTCAGAGTGAACTGTAGGAGCTGAGTGTGGCCCCTAAGTGACAGCCACGAAGGAAATGAAGACCCCAGTCCTGTCACCACAAGGAACTGAATTCTGCCAACCATCTGAATGAGTGCGAAAGCAATTCCCCAGAGGCTCCAGATAACAGCCCAGTCAGACTGACACCTTGATTTCAGCCTGAGAACCTAAGCAGGTAACTCAGTTGAGCTTACCTAGACTTCTGACCTGTAGAACTATGAGCTAATAAGTAGATGTTGCTTTAAGTCTCTCTGTAGTGATCTGTTATGCAGCAATAAAAAACTAGTATAATCACATAGATAAAATTTCTACTCAAACCCAATGGCTCGATTTATTAAACTTTTCATTAATATACAGTTGGCCCTGGAACAATGTGGGGGTTAGGGGCACCAACTCCTGCACTGTGGAGAATCTGTGTATAACTTTTGACTCCCAAACATCTTAACTACAGTTGTCCCTCAGTATCTGTGGGGGATTGGTTTCAGGACTCCCTGCAAATACCAGAATCTGCGATGCTCAAGTTTCTTACACAAAATCTCATAAACCAATGCATATAGTTGGACCTCAACATCCATGGATTCCCAACTATGGATGGACAATACTGTTTTCCATCTGCCGTTGGTTGAATGCAAGGATGCAAAACCTGGGGATAAGGAAGGTCATCTGTATATTTATCGAAAAATATCCAAGTATAAGGTGACCCATGCAGTTCAAACCTGTGTTGTTCAAGAGCCAATTTGAACAACAAAAATAGATATTTTTATGTATGAAGGAATCCTTAAGGTAAGGATTTACGATCTGGTGTTTTATGTTTTTTTCCTGGTGAAACTAGGAACGAGACTGGCAGGCTAAATCTCGGTTGAGTAAGGGAGAGTTCAGATATATGAGTACAAAGGTTTAAATGGAGAAATTTCAAACGTCCACAGAAGTTTCCTTTATTGGCCTTGCCAGAAATGTCTATATATATATATTTTTTTTTGGCATAAGACATTAAAAATGAGGTGTTTTCTAGGTTGGATAGCACATTTTGTCATTTATCAGTGAGAAATGTTTAGCTTATATTATTTATCTAATTGGCAAGTTACCTAACAAGACTCTGGAGACTGGAGTTGAGGGCAGGTAAACACTGGTGGAGAAGAACAGGGAGAGAGAGAGTGAGGGCATCGGGGTGCTGCTGGAAGGCAGGTTGAAGTGAGGTCCACAGCTTTGGGACCTTACAGAGGGAGGGGCCACCACAGCAAAGGGAAGGAGACACTCAGGACCCAGGATGAAGGAAGATGACCGTGCACAACCATGCTGGCATTTGTCCAGAGCTTGCCTGCGCTGAGAGAAACATGAAAGAAACCCTGCCCACCTTTTGTTTTCCCTATGAAAGCCCATGTACAAAGAGATGGAAAGAAAGTTATAAAACAACACTTTTCTGTCGTGTATACTTTCCCCCCCTTATCCTTTCTGGGAAGTAGTACTGACCTGATCCCACAATGTCTTAACTCATAGAGCACTTTAACTTTTTCAAAGCGCAGGCTGTACAAAGATCTTTCATTTCCTGAGTGGACATGAGGATGAAGTTTATAGTCTTTTTATTGCTAGTATTTTGACATTTTTATATACTTTCCCCCCCATAGCATAGAACATGTTACCCCCTATAATTGCTTTTATATACTACTTGACATAAAGATTGCTTCAAACCTACTTGCTCCTAAATCATTTTTATTTTTAAGCAGTCAGAACAAGGGCTAGGTGGTTTTTTAAAAAAGTACCAGCGTGTTCAAGTTGAAGGTATTATTTTTTACTCCCTCCTTATGCCCGTCTACCTAAAATGATACCAACTATTTTTTAAGAAATGAGATAAAATATATTTTCCTTTTTTATCTTATTTAAGCCCAATATAAATAAATGTTATATGTGTATAAATGTCATATATATTATATGTATAAATGTTATATATATGTATAAATGTTATATCTATGATATGTATAAATGTCATTTATAATGTATGGATAAATTATCTATATGAAGCCTTCTAGATTAACTTAGCAAATAATATAATTCTGAAGTACTTTCCTGGTACCTTCTTTTTGCACAACATTATCCCAAGTTTTCTTATGTAATAATAACAATTAACATCTGTGAAATGTCCTTAGTGCACCAAGAATTTTATAGAATCTATAACATGGCAAATTTCTACTCATAATCTTATTCAAAAACATAGTATTCTATACCCTATCATTTTTTAATGCTGAGAAAATAACTCAATTTTACAAAATATATTTTTCCCAACTTTTTACCTTAGTCATCTACTGAAGTTTTATTTCGCAATTTAAAAAATTAAAGGTCCCATCAACCTTTATTTTAAGGTAGTTTTTGTTATAAAAACTAACTCGGAGTAATGGTTATAAAGTTATACTTTCCATAACAGGAATTCAAGTTTCTCGTCAAGCCCCAGGCAGTCAAGGGGTTGGTACCTCAGCACACGGACATAATGTCTCAGGCCGGTGGGTCCTGCACTCAAGGCTCAAACTGCAGAAAGGAGAAGGGCGTGTAAACAGATAACCTTTCGACTGCATATTCATTATATTGTCAATGGTTATGTGCACACCGTTCATATATCCAAATGCCTGTATTGAAAGACAGCAATAAAGTGGAGAAGAGAATTTAGATGGTGAGGAAAGAGCTGAGTCATTGCCACAGACAGATTATGGGGCTTATTCTGCTTCTCACCCTGCTGAAGAGACCTTAAACATATTATAAATGAACATTTCTGAACTTCAGTTTGCTTATTTGCAACAACAATAATAATAACAATAATAATTTTATTACTTACAGGGAAGTTTAGAATTAAAGTTCTTGCTACAGCCCTGGCTGGTGTGGCTCAGTTGTCCGAGCACTGTCCAGTGCACCAAAGGATCACTGGTTCGATTCCTAGTCAGGGCACTCACCCAGGTTTCGGGCTCAATCCCCGGTCAGGGTGCTTACAGGAGGCAACCAATTGATGTTTCTCTCTCACATTGATGTTTCTCTTTCTCTCTCCCTTTCCCTCCCTCTCTAAAATCAATAAAAACACGTTTAAAAATAAAGTTCTTGATATATACAAATGATTAACAATTATATTTTTTCTTAATTTGTTGTCTGTAATGTCTCTAAAGTAAAAACTAACACTAAACTTACATATAAAAAGATTCTTAGGCCAAACAGGTATGTTAGCCTGCTGAGGCTGCCATAATAAGATACCATAGACTGGAAAGCTTAAACAATAGTAATTTACTTTCTCATAATTTTGGAGGCTGAAAATCTAAGATAAGGGTTCCAGCACAGTTGGTTTCTGGTGAAGTTTTTCTTCCTGGCTCATAGATAGCTGCTTTCTTGCTGTGTCCACATGGCAGAGAGAGAGCGAGAGAGCATAAGCTCTCTGGTGTCTCTACTTATAGGGGCACTAATCCCATGGGACCAAGGCCCCACCCTGATGACCTCATCTGACTCTGATTACATTGCAAAAGCCCCATCTCTACATACTATGACTTTGGGGTTTAGGGTTTTAGCATATAAATTTAGGAAGGGAACAAACATTTAGACCCTAAAACATATTTGATTCACATATCAAATAAGGTGACAACATAAATGAAAAGAATGGAACATGTATGTAGGAAAGCTTTTCCAAAAGGAGATTTTTTATTGATTTTTCGAGAGAGGGGAAGGAACAGAGAGAGAGAAACATCCATGTGAGAGTGAAACATCTATCGGCTGCCTCCTGCACTCCCCTCATTGGCACTAGGAATAGAACCGTCAACTTTTTAGGTGTATGGGATGACACCCAGCCAACTGAGCCACACCAGCCAGGGCCAAAGGGAAATTTTGATATGACTTATTTATTAGCCATGGCACATTGATATTTTCTAAACCAAGGATTAAAAGACAATTTCTGACCTATGATATGTATTTCAATTAGGAATGACTTGGGCTGCAAATAAAAGATAACCCATTTGATGATATCTTAATCAATAAAGACATTTGATTTTTTACATATCAATGAGTTTGAGGTAGGCATTTCCAGGTATGACCCAGTGACTGGGTGACACCACCAGAGACTCGGGTTCTTTCCATCTTTTCACTTCACCATCCTCAGCAGGATCACTTTTATCCTGAATTTGTTCCATCAAGATCTTGCGATTTTCACCACAGTCAGTGCGTAATGTCCCCAAATCAGCATTTTAAACAAGAATGAATGGGCAAAAGCAAAAGGCTTTTGCATCTTTTATATCCCTGGGAATAAAAGCTTTTCCAGAAGCCTCTTTTTGGTTTACTAGCTAGATCTGGGTCACATGCTTACTTACCTCCAGCAGAAAGGGAATCTGGGAAAGCAGATAATCTCACTTTAAAAAAGTGTTTTTATTGATTTTTTTAAAGAGAGGAGGGGAGAGGGAGAGAGAGAAACGTTGATGTGAGAGAGATACATCAATCAGTTGCCTCCCACATGCACCCCCACTGGGGACTGAACCTCAACCTGGGCATGCGCCCTGACTTGGAATCGGACCAGTGAACAATGCTCAACCAGCTGAGCCACACCGGCCAGGGCACTCTCACTTTTTCAACCTCTATCGTGGAAGGCAGGGAGGGAAAATGAAGGCTAAGAATAACTGTTGTAGTAATCAAAATTGTTACACACGATGTGAGAGCAGGACAGAAACTGAGATGCTGGGGGAAACTCTTGGACATCTCATCTACCACTATACATGTGGGGCCTTAAGCAGAGGATTTATTGACATGCTGAAAGTTTTGGGCATTAGGGTGGTAACATTTACAGAAATCATAATGTTGCTGTGAGAGTCGAGACAGGAGTTTTAAATACTGTTTTGTCTTCCAGGCCTCTTCTAAGAATAATGAGTCGGTGATGTTTTCGGTGTGATTGATAAACTTTTTTAGAACGAGGGCTGGAGACCATTCTTGAGAGCTTAGCATCCCTTCTAGTCCCCTCCCACTTCCTCACCTTACAGAGCCACTCAACAAATACTCTTATATGTTCATAATAACTACAACTACGAGAAATTCTGGAATCTTCTGGGAAAAATAACCCAATGAAAAATTCGATGAGTTATGTGTTCTTTTACATGGCATGTGAAAGATCTCAGAACCACGTTTTTATTCATTTCCTTACTATCACTATTTAAGAAACATGACTGTAGAAATCTCTCTCACTAAACATTAGGAGAAAAGGAAATCTCACCTTTGGAGCTATAACACTGGATAGTTATGATGAAAGAAATTATAGGTCAACTTCCTGGGGCTGATGACACCTGTGGAGCAGAGTAAATGTGTCACGGGGAACAAGATACTTGGTTTTTGCATCCCCGACATTTTTGTTTCCTGTTGCTTATAATAATACTACGCATGCTGTCATTATGCTCTTTGTATTTGTAAGCCCAGAAGCACTGTACCAACATTAGCTTAATAGCTCTGAGACTCTTGAATTGAGAGGCTGTTTTATTTAAGTGGAGAGCATGGTTCCTCCTCCTTTTTATAGTGAAGGAAGCTCACATTTTCTGAGTGAAGTTTGAATGGTGCCGTGGGAGCTCGGCCCACTGCCTCTGCCCGGAATCCAGTGCTCTTCCATGACATCTGGAAGGGGTCGTTTGTTGCTGGACAAAATTTTCCTCTCCGTGGGTCTTGGTGAACTTTCACAGCCACGACACAATGACCTGATATTAATGCGCAAGCGTCGTTGCCTGCTTGTCCCTCGCCTCTAGGAGAGCATTACTCCATGAAATGCTGTGCATCGTCTGCAAGGTTAGGAAGAACTGATGCGGGCCTGACCAACACCACAGCAGTAATCAGCCTGACACAGAGGGGGAGGTATTCTTGGATTTTCACCATGGCTCCTGAAACAGGGAAGACAAGAAGCCGTACACTCTCATCCAAATGCAGAAATATAACTACTTTATAACCTTTGGGAATAACTGAGGAGGTTCTCCTCTAGCATTCCTACTATGCTATAAATAATATGGAATAAATATTATAGAATACTATATAAAACACAGAATGCATAATTATAGAATGTTTTTCTATAAATAGCCACAAAATGGGATCATGACTCATATCTCTAAGCACTGGTTCTCAAATTTTAACACATATGAGAATACTGGAAGGCTCGTTCAAACACAGGTTGCTGGACTCTGTTTCCAGAGTTTCACTTCAGAAGGTCTGGGATGGGGCCTGACAATTTCCCTTTCTCACAAATTCCAGGTGCTGCCAATGTGGCTACTCCAAGGACCACACTTTGAGGATCACTGCCTTAAAATGTGAAATGAAATCATGGTCCTACCCATATCACATTTTTTTGGTTGAGTCTCATTTGCTAGAGTTTAACATGACATGAACTGCTTTTTCAGAGACAATGGGTCTGAATTATTCAAGCACTTTAACTGCGGGTCAGCCCTGGGAAGAGAGCACTGGCAATGGCATTGGCCGTGCTAAAATGTAAGGGTCCCATTGGTGCCCTTTAGAAAACCCAGCTCAGCCAAGGCCCAGTGGCTTCATTCCAGAGAGGATGCAGGTGTGCAGACGCCTACGTACCTTGTTAGGCGATGACAGGAGTGGCACAGAAATGCCCTCCTTGGCTCTACATAAGAAAACACATTTCCCCTGCTCAGTGGCAGGTTTTTCATAATCTTTGTTTGGGGTTTGCAGGAGAAGTGGCAGGCTCCTAGGGAGGTGTTGCTGTCTCTGAGCTCTCAGCGGCACAGCAAATTATATCTTCCCGCAGGTGATGTGGGCTTGACTCGAGGGGGGCTGCTTTTCACAAGAAACGCGTGCCTTCCTGGGGCACAGAAACTGCTCCGCACACCTACCGCTCGCTGTTCTTTTATAAGAGGGGATTGATTTCCCCGTGAGGGCATGTGTGCGTGTGTGCTCAAGAAAAACCTCCAACGCCTTAATTGCAGGTTTCTTAATAGCACTGTATGAAAACACTCAGAGCTTACAAGCGTTTATATAATCTGAGTCCTCAGAGTATCTCTTACACAGCTCTTTGATCTTTGAGGTTTTTTCCCTCATTTACTCTGCTTAACTTAGATGAAATTCATTTTCCATCTACGCCACAAGTATCCTGTTAAAGTGTCTGAAAATGTCTGGCTGGGAAAAGCACGGTGAGATTCTTGGTTTCCGGCTGCACTGGTGTTCTGTGACACGAGCCTTTGCGTTTCATGTCTGCAGCACTGTGGGGAGAGCACGCTTAGGCTCTGCAAGTGAGAAGGGCTTTATTTGATGCTGCAGAGATAAAAACGATAGGGTTATCATTTAGAAGTCAGTGAGTGATCAACTCACAAACCTTAACGACGAGGGCTAATTAATCTCTCCCGGTCCCGCACTTCCCATCCGCCCTCTCAGTTCCTCTCCCAGAGGGGAGGGCATGGATGTCTGCCACTGCCTCCAACTCAGACTCTGCAGCCGCCTCCTCCAAGAGTAAGTCATTTTTTCTTAATAACCAAGTAAGATTCTACCACCCTCAGGCACAATGACTGACACCGAATAGGTGCTTTTAAGTGACTTAGGAATGAATTAATAAATGAATATCATCCATAAATGTAGCTAAGCCTTCTTGAACCTAAGAACACATTCAATCTATTATATACTCATGGGTTAATGAATTCCATAAATTTTCTGCCTTGGAAAATATTATTTTCTTTTTTTTTTTTTTTAACTTGGAGTTATATTTTCCCAGAGGATTGCAGAAAGGAAGGAGAGCCTATTTCTAATATTCAGGGAGTTGTTCAAAACAGTGAAAGCCAATGCATATATTAGTTATCTTTTGAGGTCTAACAAGTTACCCCTGAGTTTAGCAGGTATAAAACAACAAACACTTACTATCTCACAGGGCTTCTGAGGGTCAGAAATTTAGATTCCTAAACTAAGCTTTTTAGTTGGCTGGTTTGTCTCAGGGCCTCTCACCAAGTTACAGTCAAGATGTTCTAGGGCTGCAATCATCTGAAGGCTCGACTGGGGCTGGAGGATCTGCTTCCAAGATGGCTTAGCACATGGCTGTTGGCAGGATTTTGCACTCTGTACCTCATGGGCTTCTCTGTAGGGAATGTGAATGTCCTTACATGGCAGCTGGCCTCCCCCTGAACAAATAATCTAAGCACAAGCAACTGAAGAGGAAGCCAGTGTCTTTTATGATCTAAAATTCTAGACTCCTAAGTCTCACACCCCCACCTCCACTTGATTTTATTTTTATAAGTGAGTCAGAAAATCCAGCACACACTCAAGGAGAGGGAGATTAGGCTCTATCTCTTAAAGGAAAGAATAGCAAAGGATTTGTGTACATTTTAAAATCACTACAATGAACAATAGAATTAGGGAATAGAATTATTTTAGCACATTTTTTGTCTGGTAAAATTAAATAGCAGAGTTATAGGACTTCAATTATTTCTGCAGACAATGAAGACATCCTACTAGGGGGGTAACAAGACATTTTGAAATTAAAAGGGGCTTGTTGATATGGTTCATGTGTGTTAAAGCATATCTACACTATGTATCGACACTATGTATCTAGTCAATGTTTGAATTCCTTCTACCAGCCTCTGCTTGGGCACAGGGAAAGGGAACCTTCTGCTTCTTGGGGCAGCTCAGTATATTTGAAGAGAATTTTAACATATTCATTCGTTTAATTTATTCATCCATTTATTCAGTCATTACAAGGCACCTACAATGTATCAAATACTCGTAAGCCTTTGGTATACAAAGATGAACAACCAGGGAGGAGAGAATTTCAGGAAGGAAATGGTCAAGGGGAAAAGATCAAGGAAATGAGAAAAAAAATTCTATATTGGATCTGGAATTCGGAAATTGTAAATTCCTTTAGAAAGAGTTCTTTCTCTGGAGCAAGGGGCGCAGATATGTGATTAAGTGACTGAAGAGTGAAATGGAAGTGAGAAAATCAAAATTGGAAAAGTGCGACATATACATTATTGAGAAGTTTGCACAAGAAAGGGAGAATAGAAATAAGGCCCAGGTAGACCTTTTCAGTACCCCTTAGAAATTTATTGAACAAGTAACCATCTCTCTCAGCCTAATGTTCAAGATGTGCCCATCTCTCCTTGCCTGTGGATCAGGCCTTCTGTCCTCCGGTAGATTTCCCCTACTCTGCTGCCTCACAGCATTTCTTGATGTCCAAAATTAGTTTTCCAAATGTGCACACAACACGATTTTGTGCAAAGGTTGGAGAACATTTTCCATTTCGTTTCTAATTCTTATTCTAATAACCAATGGTTATTAGACTTCAGCAACACATTGGCCCCACATCTTTGGGATACTTTATAATGCAACTTCTCCCTCTTCAGAATAAAAGACAGTAAATATTCATTACCTGGGCAGATCATGTCAGGGTTTGTTCTCTTTTTTCTTAAAGGTGTTTCCTCTTGACTTACTCATCCTGAAGCTCAAACGTCACATTATGTCCCATACAGAGTCAGTCATGTCCACCATTACTACCTAAAAGGTTTTAATACCTTTATATCCCTGGAGGTATTCTTTCTTTTGTATCCCCTCTTCCTGAACATTTATAAGATATGTTCAATGACACTTTTTCCTGAAGACTGTTTCTTATGTTTATTTTATCCAGAGAAACATTTGTCTGCTCCTAAACTTTGATTTGTCCCAAAATCTTTCTTTCTTTTTTTAAAAAAATATGCTTTTATTGATTTCAGGGAGAGGAAGGGAGAGGGAGAGAGAGAGATAGCAACATCAATGATGAGAGAGTCATTGACTGGCTGCCCCCTGCACACCCCCTACTGGGGATCGAGCCTGAAACCCAGGCATGTGCCCTGACCGGGAATAGAACCAGGATCTCCTGGTTCATAGGTCAATGCTCAACCGCTGAGCCACACTGGCCAGGCTCAAAATCTTTATTTCTTAACAAAACATTTTCCTTAGTGGGTCCCCACCCTAACTTGGGCTGCTGTTCTAAATTATCTTTGAAATAAAATCTTGTTGAAAGTTTTTAAAAAAATGGAAATAAAACAAGTTCCCTAGTAGCTCATATTTTCATGCCTAATGCTTCAAAACCGTCTGGTGGCTCCATCAGGAATAATTTCCTCTGATAGAAACTGCATTGCTTTATTTGTGATATGTGCTGAACTGTTTAGTGATCCTGCAGCGTGTGGTATTATAATTGTGTTCAGTTTTCTGAGGTCTGTGGGCCAGGGTCCTCATCAACAATGGCAGGATGCCTGTTTTGATCAATATGTACACATTCTAGCTATAAATTCCCTCCAAATGCTTGGGCGGGTGCCCATGATTTATTTATTTCCGTTTGCCAATTAGGTCTGGAGAGTTATGCTAATAGACTCACTGGGAAAAAAACAGAAAGAATCCTTGGAGGAGAAAAGCTGAACCAGAAAAGAAAAACCTTTCTGCTCTCTAAATTTAGAATAAATCCATCCCCATTTTTGTTTTCCTCAATTAACTTTGTCCTTCTGAATTCATCTAGTCTCTAAAGACATCTCACAGCCTGGAGAATTCCTCCCTTGGTCTGGACTTTGAAAGTCCTGTGCCAAGTGCGGTCCACGTGCCTGGGGAATCTGAGTATATTGGTCGTTCATTATTATGATGGCACTCGTGGGCGTCGGGAGCGATAATGTCTGTATTTAATGGTATTTGTGGCTTGCCCCTGGCTTGCAATTACCTACAAAGTGTAGTGGCTGAATTGAAAGCGTGATTGCTGCAGCCTATTTTAAGAGGTATCCAACTGGCTCCTTGATGATAATTTGACCTAAAGTGTGCATGTGTGTGTGTGTGTGTGTGTGTGTGTGTGTGTGTGTGTGGCACACTGCCATTTCTTCATTCCTCCTGAGCAGTAAGAGGAAACTTCCCAGGGAATTGAACAGTGCAAATAATGCATTTCCTCAACGTTGGACTTGCTCAGCCGGCTGAACATTCTTGATAAAACCAGCAACTGGCTGTCTGGATGCCACCCCTCCGGCAAGAGACAACCAGCATGTGGGGAGTGTGAGCAGTCTGCATGTGGCCAGGACAGCATGAGGCTGTGACGGAGGCGGCTGGTCTCAGGAGAGCTTTATTTTTCCATAAGGCTTAGAGTCTGTCAGGGCCGCTGATGAGTCAAGCATTTTGTATTCATTTGTCCATGGTGAGTGAGGCACAGCTGTCACCTTTTTATACTCTTTTTTTTTTTTTTTAAAGCACTGCACAGCTTGGACAGCGAAGCAGGGTTACCCCAGCCCCAAAAGTTGAAAGCCTAATGTTGCATCTACACGGGGTTGGCTGTGAACAAGAGCTGTGTGCAGTGCAGGCCTTCAGGTGCCCGCTGCTCTGCCAAGGGCAAGAGAGACCAGCCGCCCAGACTCATGCAAATATATAAGCCTCAATCCTAAGAACCTTTATTTTTTTTTAATGGTGCCATAGAAAACTTACTGCCATTGCGCTCTGTTTGATGTATTGCTTTAACAATTTTAATTATTTTACTCCGTTAGAATAGAAATTAATTAAAATGCCTGCCTGTTATTAACAGTTCGTATGTTACAAAGAACTTGGAGGGGAGGTCTACATTTTTAATATGTAATCACTGTAGAGCAATTACAAAACAGCAATAAGCAAAATAAAACCATATAAATATCTAATAGTTATGTTGTTTTTACTACATGCTAGGCAGTGTTATAAATGACTTCTTATGTTAGTTCACTTAATTCTCAAGCAACCTTCTGAGGTAGGGTTTTCCATACCCCCATTCTACAGATAGGGAAACTGAGGCACAGAGAGGTTGAACAACTTTCCCCAAGTCCCCAAAACAGTAAGGCTCCGAAGCCTATGCTCTTTGCCACACTGCTGTGTTTCTCTCTATAACTATTCACAATACCCTTCACTCATGGGTAAGTTACAGTTAACTTCAGTGGATAGCACTCCAGACCTTTTCCTATTAATATAAAAAGTGAATATATTATTCACTTGTACACATACATAAGTGTACTTCTTACATATATCATATTTATTTTCTACTATGACCCAAAATAGGCATTTTTATGTTTCAATAAAGAAACAAGCTTGGAGGAGCTGAGTAACTAGTCCAAAATCTCACAGCTTTGGTGGGAGGGAAACCTTTGTCCAGGTGTGTTCCCTCCACCAAAGGTATTCTTTTCTCTGTGCTAAGCTGCCTCACTGCCTTCCAATTTTGATTGTGATGAAAGCACATTATTTGTTGATATAAGATGTGTCTCTGGGTGGAAGGCGATTAGGTGATGAAGTAGATGCTCTCGATGCCCCCCCTGCTCTGCCCTACCAGCTGGCACACCTATCTGCCAGATGCTGCAGGGCTGGCTAATGACCTCCTCCAGCTGTCCTCTTCTCTAGTGAAATGACTCTGGTCACATCACCCATCTCAAGGTTGGCATCTAGGAAACCTTGCTTGGGACAGGTAGAGAGCTCTGGAGTTGACAACATGAACACCCTTCATACAACAAAAATTAGCTCCCACACCGAGGCCAGAGCTGCCTGTCTTTTGGAGCTCTGCAACAATTTTCATAATTTTTAACCATACAGTTTGCCCTGAATCAATAGTGATATTTTTCTTCCCCCAAAAATCAAATGACTGCTTTTTTTCAAAGGGTTTTATTAAAATATTTCATTAAGGCAACTTATATGGACCAAGAAAGCCCTAAAAACCATTTGAAACACATTTAATTCAGGGTCATTTTTCATGTTTCCATATTTCCAAGCTTTAATGCTTTTCTATTTCAAATTGATTACTTTCTATTCATTTTTAAAGCACATGTATTTTAGAGTTATAACAGAAGAATGGCCATGAATAACTACCTTGCCTTCTTTAATTTCACAGTACCCCCATCTGCCTTCCATCTCCTTTGCTGAACATTTCCTTTTCTCCACCACCATAATTTCACAGTTAGCTCTCTCTTACCAACTTGTACACCCAGCTGTTAAAGCACTCTCTATTGTAGCCATTTCACTGGGCCCTCTCTCCTGATGCAATCCTTTCACTTCTGCCCCCAACTTCCCTCCTTTGAAGCCATATGTAGCTATAAAATCCAAAATTTTTGAAATTATTCTTGATTGTAGTTACCATCATCATTTTATGACCTGGAAATGTTTGAGGAATACTGTAATTCTTCAGGACTGGAAACTGATTTAATGGTGTTAGAATTTTCCTGCATTTCTGTTTCCATCCCCATGCCAGCTGCTTCATTACTTTTTGTTTATATTATTGCAAAAGCCTCAGCCCAGCTGCCTGCCTCCCTTCCCACCCCCATCAATCAATCTGTCCTCTTTAGGGCAATCTTCCTAAGCCTTGTTCCCTTCGTGGCATGTCCGTGCCCCGCAAATCTCCCCTGGCTCCCGCTGCTTGTGGAAGATCATCCTGAAAACTCTTTAGACCCATGCGGCACACCCCTAACATTTGCAGGACCGAAATGTGAGTACAAATAAGATCTCGGGCTCACTCCTCTTCTCTTAGCACAGAAAATAGAGACACGCAGGCAGCAGAATTTCTCCTAGCCCTGAGCTGTCATGCCAGCACCGTTGCTGGTCACCTTCATCCCACCACAAGGGGCAAGGGCACATGTGTGTGAACGCCCAGCCTACAGTCAAGTTCTGTCCATAATCCCCCAGCCTCCAGCTGCAAACATCCATTCCCTGGCCACTCTTGAAAATAGGGTGTCCACCAAAGTTTCTTGATTAAATGAAAATGATAGTATACAATGCAATTGATTGAATGTTTTTTAAGTTGATTTTTATTTTTTGCAAAAGCACAGGAGCTTTTGCCTGGTAGGGTTTCTCACAGTCTGGATTTAGCTGAGTGAACCCCTAGGATGTCACTTAAGATGTTGCTCTTTCCCTTGTATTTCCTGTTGTTGCTGAGTATGGAAACTTGTGCTCAGGGTTGGGTTTGATATTTTTGACAGAACTACTTCACTAGCAAACTCCCCAAATCTCAGCGGCTCAGCAACGCTAACACTATTTCTTGTTCACAGGGTTGCAGGTTAGCTCTTCTTTCCTCCAAGCTGTGGGTTGTATTCAGGTCCTCCCTCCCTGTCTTCTCATTCTGGAACTCCAGGTGAGAAAGCAGACATTACCTAGTCTTGCCCTTTCCTTGGATGTGGACAGAGCTCAGACAGGGCAGAGCCAAGCCATACATTTGCTTCTGTTTGGAGGTGTCCTGGATCAGGGTTGCTCACATTCCATTGCTCAAAGGTAGGCTCATGGGAAAGTTTAAAGTCAGTGGGGTCTGCAGGGGATCACAGTAAGTGTGGAGAGAAAATGAATAATTATGAACAAATAGATGTTACATAGCTTGTTTGTTTTGTTTGTGTTTGTTTATCATTGGTGATATTAACGTCATTAAATCACAAAGGCTACAATACAAAATGGTGCTGTTCTAATTCTATCTTTTTTTTCTCCCTTAATGAGCTGGAATATTATATAAAGAGGAACTTTTTCCTTTTTGTTTAAGTTAAGATACAGCTT
Organism: Miniopterus schreibersii; assembly: GCF_964146895.1. Classification (NCBI taxonomy): domain Eukaryota; kingdom Metazoa; phylum Chordata; class Mammalia; order Chiroptera; family Miniopteridae; genus Miniopterus; species Miniopterus schreibersii. The sequence goes on along the minus strand of NC_138106.1, from coordinate 59,004,823 downwards.
GTAAAGAAATAGCAAGATGAATACTTGATGCTTTCTCTTTAATTGCTTATTACCAAAATAAAGTTTGTTTCCTACAATCTTTGAAAGTGACCCATGAGTACTTTGAAGCGTGAGGGGTGGGGTGTATCAGTGTGAACTCGTGCATTTGCACATATTTGACCCATTTCAGTCTATCACAGTTATCTTTATCGATGGTATCTTCATTAAATGATCACATGGCTGACCACTGGGAACCCATTCAAATTCCTAAGTCTTTTGGGCATAACCCTCAGGATCTTGCACACTGTCTTTGCTTTCTGGTATAAGGTGTTTTAGACTCATCGTGTTCATTTTCTGCCCCAGACCTGAAATCTGACATTCCTCCTAAACGCTCTAGTTTCTCTAGGTGAAAAATGGTATTTAGAGTCTACAATCTTGCCACCAGAGTGTTTTCTGTGCTACTGGGTTAGTCATCATTTTTAGGCCTTTTCAATGCACAGAGTTTAAAAAATCTACTTTGGTTTTAGATAAAATACATCGTGAGTTCTTATTATGCTTCCAGTTTAAACACAGGTTTTTGCCCAATTTCATACATACCCCAAAATCTGATCCTGATTCAAATAGTTAAAATATAATATGACAACCAGGCATATTATAAGTAAACACTGAAAGCAATTTGATGATATCAAGAAGTTATTACTAATTTTTAGGTGTGTTAATGTTATTATAAACATATTTCTTTAAAAATTTCATTTATTCTAGAGATATAGACATACTGAAATATCTATAGTATGGTATATGGCATTTGCTTCAAGAGAATGCAAGGGTTGGGAGGAAGTGGATGGTGTATAAGTGAAAAAAACAAGCAATAAGTTCTTAATGGTTGAACATGAGTGATGGGCACATGGGGATTCATTAGTCTAGTCTCTACATTTTTATATGTGTAAAATTTTTAATTATACATTTTTAAAAAAGATGTTCTAGGAGAATATTTAATGACACAGCACAATGTTCACATTATATGATCAAGTGAAAAGGTAAGTATGTTACCTTGTAAAATAAGTCCAAATTTGTAAAAGAAAATAAAAGTAAATATGTATATATAAATACACATATTTATCTTTTAAAGGCTGTAAGGAATTACCCTAAATGACAAATGATCCTCTTTGTGTTACAGATTATTTTCATTTTAGTCTTTGTGTTTTTGTGTATATTCCAATTTTTTAATATGAACATATACTGCTTTCATAATCAGATAAAAAGACAAGTGTTATTGACTAAGTGCCTCTGAAACAATGACTAGTTCTCCGCTTCCTTGTTTGTATGCTTTTATGATAATGGATCTCCCATTTTCAAGCTATTACCAAATGCTGTTATAGTATGGCTGTCTGAAAGCCCTGCACTCTCCTCTCTTCCTGCTGCTTCCTTGCCAGCTGAGCTGCATTGTCCCTGCCTGGGGCCATCCTCGAAAGTCAGGACCTTAACTCAGACTGGGAAAGAATTTAACTTACTCCCCTCTGCTCAGTGTTTCTTCTCTCTTCCTTGTCTGGTTTAAAAAATTTTTAAGACTTTTTTTTTTAGAGCAGTTTTAGTTTCACAGCAAAATTGAAACTAAAATCTCTAAGAAAGGTAGAGAGATTTCCCATGTACCCTCCCTCCCTTCTCCCCCACCACAGCCCCCCATTATTAATATCACTCATTGGAGAGACACATTTGTTAAAACTGACAAACTTACACCGAAACATCATAATCATCCACAGTCCATAGTTTATTTTAGGGTTTACTCTTGGTCTCTCCTAAAAATTCCATGTTTTTCCTCTTCAGCTCCCCACCCCCAAGCCCTGGCAACCACTGATCTTTTCCTGCCTCCACAGTTCTGCCTTTTCCAGAATGCCATGTAATTGGAATCATACAGAATATCACCTTTTCACATTGGTTTCTTTCACTTACTAACTTGCATTCATGTTTCCTCCATATCTTTACATGGTTTGATAAACTCACTTCTCTTTAGAACTGAATAATATTTCATTGCCTGGCTTACTTTTTTTCATCTCTAGCTTTCTTCCTTATATCTGATAATTTTCATTAGTAATATTATTAAGAACACATGGCGTTTAGCTTTTGCTTTTGCTAAATGCCAGGCACTTACTAATTATTTAACATACATTAACTTATTTCTTTCTCAAAACAACCTTAGGATTTAAGAATTACTTCTAATTCTTACAGCATAGAGATTTTTATCCATGCTGAATGGGCACGGATCAGAGAGAGTCTGTGAAGCTTGTCCTGGTCACTCCAAGCAGGAGGCAGAGTTGGTTCAAACTCACGTGTGTCTGGGTCCAAAGTTCATGGTTTTCCCATGCTGTCCTGCTGCCTTTTTCATAAAAGTAAAGGAAAGAAGGGGCTGGGAGTGGGGAAAACCCTCTCAAATTGCCCTAAAGCAGAGATCTGCAAAACCCTATAGAAGGTTTAGAAAGGGATGGTGCTGGGTTTGTTCAATTATTCTCTGCCTTATGTAAATTGTGCATTAGCCCTATAAACTTGTTTTTTTGTCATTGGCTTCATTGTAATAACAGCAGAATTAAAAATGCACAATAATAACCCGGCCAGGCTTGGCTCAGCAGTTGAGGCTCGACCTAGGATCCAAAAGATTGAGTTCAATTCCTGGTCAGGGCACATGCCCCTGTTGAGGGCACGATCCCCAGTTGGGGGCGTGCAAGAGGCAGCCGATCAATGACTCTCTCATCATTGATGTTTCTATCTCTCCCTCTCTCCCTTCCTCTCTCTGAAATCAATAAAGATATATATTTTTAAAAATGCACAAGAATAAAATTTCAGGTTAAATATTCTTATTAGGAAAGGTACAGAGAACTAACAGTGTAGGGGTGCTTTGTGCAGGAGGGAGAAGAGCCCCTGGGCCACTGAGAGCATCAGCAGAGAAGAAAGAATCAGAAAGGGAAAGAATGACACCCCAGCAAGAAAGGAACCTACAGCCTAAAGCAGTGCCTGTCTCAGGGCTGCTAAAAGTGAGCAAGGAACTGAAGAACAGCTTTTCGAGGAAATGTCTGCACATAACAGTGACATCCCAAGTAATGCCATCTTGGGCATAGTGTTACTTAATAGAAATGTGCTCTTCCAAGTTGTAATACAATAGAAAGTTCCTAAAGCACAAAGCATGCCTTTAAGAAATTAAAACTAAAACAAAACAGTATTTTTTACGGTGGGCCTTCTGCCAACAAATTGAGCATATCTTTGGTGTTTCCCAAGTCACCATTTGGGACAGACCACTCGCACCTAGCCCGGTCCCATCTGATCACCCAATCCTGCCATGGCCCAGGCACTGCAGGACCATCCATGGCCAGCCCCTCTGCAGCCACTCCCTTGGAGGGGTGGCCTGCTGGGCAATGGATTTTTCTTCTTGTGACATCACACCTCTCCCTCCTCCACAGACTAGTTGGCGCCCTTGGGACTCGACAGCCACACTGTATCAAATAGGAGTCTGACAAACTGTGGGAATGTTGCTGAGTTCCCTTTCCTAGGGGGATACTTGCATTTTTACAGGAGTCTTGGAGACAAAATGCCTTAAACCAGAGGAAAGGGTTTAATCATGGGAACTTCAGACTTTGGGAGAAGCTAAAACAGGTGATATTTGAGGAAGCTATAGCCTCACACACCCATCACTCACACCATCTAGGAAGCACAGACAAGTAAACTCAAGCTCTTTAAATATTAACTGTTTGGAACACTGCTATCTGTGGACATTTGTATTACATCGAAAGACCTGAGAGACAGACAGGGCAGTGGGATAAAGTGGGGAAAAAAGGAGAGAAAGAAGATATTGACTAAAATGATACAATACGGGAAATGCACATACAGTGAATGACTCCTAAGTAGTGGGGGAGCTTTTTGGTTAAATGCATCCTGGAACTTTTTCTCTTTCCATCCAAAGCTAGGAGAGTCCACACACCCACCCCACCAAAGCAGAGAAAGTGGGGAAAGGAATTTTGCAGAACTTGAGGAAAGACCCGCCCCCTAAAGACACAACATTTGCCTAAATGCAGTAGCCCATAGAAACAGAAATAGCTGGATATAGGGAGACACACTTAAAATCCCAACTGTGAACAAAGGGAGGCCCATTTTTTGCAACCAGACTCATCCCGTTGCAAAGACCTACTCCCTCCGCGTGAACTGAGGAGGCACCAGCGCGACGCTTAGCGAAGGAGCAGAAGGCAATGCAGAATCGGACCTCAAACCAGGCCCAGAACCCGATCAGACCTTGAAGGCAGTTTCGGCCAATTACTTTTTAAATAACGAATACTTACTGAGTCTTTACTACGTATGTTCCTGGAACTATTCTGTTTTATACAGATTAATTCAATTTTACAACACTTTGAGGTACATGCTATTTTTGTCCCTGTTTTAGAGATACCTTCTTTGCAACTGCGAAACAGATAAGATGATTAAATTTGCCTGGAGTTATGTAACTAGTTAGTGCAGAGCTAGGATTCAAACCCAAGGACTTTGGATTCGGATCTGGGGTCCTTGCTACACTCCCAGCCGTGAAAATCCCACCACAGGGGTCAGCTTGGAGGCAAAGGCATCCAAAGTTTCATAACTCTGCTCCTTCAAGTTCAACTCGTATTCCGTGCATCAGTTTATCAACAGTGGGAGACAGAGCCATAGCCCAGTGTTCTAAACCCAAAACACAAAAGTCTAAAGCTGATTATATGCCTCTTCCCCTCCTTCCCTGACCAGCAGAATCTTCACCCCTAACCCAAGCCCCTCTGTGTGTGGCCGGCATGCCTTCCCTTGTCCAATTTCCTTTGTCTGTTTACGGGAAACTTTAACATTACCATTCCTCCTGAGAATGCAAAATCTATTTAGTTCTCTCACTACCTCTTCCTGGGACATCTTCCCTTCTCTACTTTGCTCAAGACCAAGGATACATTTCTTGAATACATTCCTATATAGTTCTCTACAAAAGAGCCACTCACCTCCTGGGAAGCTAAATTCTTAAGCAATATTGAAAAGAGACTGAAGAAGATGGTTTCCTTCAAATATTTGCAAGGCCAGGACCTTTCTAACAGGAAAGATCAGAGGCACACCAAGGATATTACTCTGTGTTATTTATAGCTTGCTGTGCATTTAGTGAGTTGTAGATAATTCATTTCATTGTTTTGGTTCAATAACTCTCGGTTTTCTCTTTTTATTGTTTTCATTGAGTTCCAGGGAAAGGAGCATCTTCACATATTACAAAGGAGGGGTGTTTGAACTGGGCTGACCACCCTTTCCCCTACTGCTCCCCTCACCAATGTTATTTGCAGTAAAAATTCTGGCTCCCAGAGTGTGCAGAGAGCACAAGATACAGCACTCTCACCCTGGGAGTGGTACCTGACTTGTTCCTATATAGCTGCCCCCAGCATCTATCGCTTACCCTGCCCGTTACAAGATAGGGCAGGACAGGCCCTATTACTCATTCTGAACCATGTTCACATTCCCACATCAGCAAGAAGTGGTCAGGGTTTGCTCAGGTGATGACGTTCAGACCGAGGGGACCAGTTTGTGCCCTGTGAGACTTGGAGGGATGGAAAACATAGGCCCTGGCCTGCAGGCTCAACTGCCCCGACTTGCTGTCTTAGTGAGAAACTGTCCAAACCTGTAGAGCACTTTTATGAGTTTATTTGGGCCAAACTGATGAAAATTTCAGGGATGCAAAATCTCAAGGGATTGAGATAATGCTCCTAAGAAAGGTAGTTTTGCAGCTTATTTTATACATTAGAATAAAAGGAGGAAACATAAGGGGGGGCTACATGAAACCCATCGGTGGTAGGTAAGTAGGGGCTGGGAGAAAGCAAAGAGGGAAAATCTCTGGGGTTGGATAAAAAATAAAATGGAGACACACATACTGCTTTTAGGTTGGTGGGTACAGGACAGTCAACAATGAACATTTACAGCACACAGAGATGGTATGTGGGAAACGATAACAATGAGGGGCCTGTGGCCTTGTGCTCTGGTGAAGGGGTTATACCCTGAAGGGCCTGGAAAAAAAGGCTACACTGACATTCCAAAGGCATGTCATCTCAGAAAGACGACAGACAGGCTCACTTCAGGTAAAGACTGACCATTGTCAAGGAAGCTACAGGCTTAGTACGTGATTATTGATTACAACTCCCTTTTCGTTAGGAATTTTATGTTCAGACCATCCTGCGTGGTTACTTTCAGCCTCTGGGTTTGTAGGGCCTGTCCTGCAAGCCTCCCTTTTTGTCCACATTGCCAAGTGGCATGGAGTGGAGGCAACACTGCAGCCGGAATTGAAACTGCACAGTTGAATGACGTTTCTTCCAGCTCCCACACACAAGGCTACTGTCCAAGGCCAATTGTTAGCAAAACAGAGCAGAGAGAAGTTTTTTCCTTCCTAAGATTCCCAGCATCTTTCTTCAAGTCCCTTTTTTCTTTATCCCTTGCAGGAGGTGTTTAAAAAGCAGAATGACAGTCACTTGTTCGGTTTGACCTACATACATTAATTCCTCCATTTGATACCACTAAGCTCCTCAAGACTTCTCTTTCCCTTTACTTTATCCACATTTTAACTGCAAAAGAATCTGAAATCTATTCCCAGTATAGTGAAAGCGGCTGGTAATAGAGCAAGCCTTCCTTTTTTTTTTTTTTTTTTACTGAAGGCTGGTGTGATTCTCAGGCTGATTCTCAGGCAGATTCGGGGCTGCAGACCCTCTGACCATGTGAACTGGGGCCCACAGGGCGTTTCAATGCTGGGCTTCACACTTGGGAAAAACTGGCTGAAGGTTAAAGGCATGAAGCACTGAGGGCCTTATGCAGGGAAGGGTAAGGGTGGAGGGACTTGAAGGACTTGGGTCTACGCCTCCCCCTTCCCCCAAATATTGTGGGGTTAGTTCCACCCCGCCAAAGGATAAGTTGAAGTCCTAACCCCGCTGGCCCCTGTGCATGTGAAATTAGGTCTTTGGAGAAGTAGTCAGGTTAGTAGGTCATAGGTCATAGTGCCGTAGGGTGAACCCTGACCCAGTATGACTGATCCATATTAAAACAAAACAAAACAAAACAAAACATAAAAAAACAGAAGAGATATGCAGACACACACAGAGGGAAACGGTGTGAAGACACACAGGAAGAGTTCCGTGTGACAACCAAGGCCAAGAAAGGAGTGATGAGTCTACAAGCCAGCAACACCAAGGATTGCTGACAAAAGCCAGAAGCTCTAAGAGGCCAAGAAGGAGCATCCCCTACAGGCTGCAGGGGGAGGAGAACCCACCAACACCTCGATTTGGGACTTCTAGAGTCCAGAACTGTGAGACAGTGAAGGTCTGTTGTGTTAAGCCACCCAGTCCGGGGTAGTTTGTTATGGCAGCCTTAGCAAACTAACATACCCCACCCCCCACTCCAAGCAAATTCACCCTCCCCAGTCACCTCTCCCACTCCTACCTGGTGCCAGCCCTGCCTGGGACTCCACACCGCAGCTTATCCTCAGGATGCCTCATCCCAGCTCTGACCCTTGTGGAGCATGGAGACCACAACCTGGGGCGGCAGGAAGATCTTTCAGAGAAAGATGAACAGAGTGCAGACTTTCGTGGGCACCTTCAAAAGCCCAACAGCCGTAAAGGGAAACAGACGAGAAACCAAGTAAAGCTCCGACTTCAACCATAAGTTGTTTCTCTGGAGCTAGAGAAAGTGGACTTCTGATCAGAGGCAGATTCCCGCCAGGGTGTCCCATGTCTGAGTTGCCCTGTGGTCCAAGTCTTTATTATGTTGGAGTCTGCGTTTCCTCCAAGGACGTCTGCAATTTGTCACAGAGGTCTCTGACTTTCTGTGCAGAGGGAGAAAAGAAATGAGAGAAGATAGAGACTACAGCAGAGTTCTTTTAACTTTCTCCAAGTCCAAGCCAACTGTAAACATTAAAGGGGATACTTGGAGGTGAAATGATCACAGTGATCCTTCCAGAACGCCTGTGGTCTGTCTCATCTCACTCCACTCTCTGACACTCTCACTTTTGGAGTATGTAGCTATACAGTGTTTTGGAAATAATAACAGTCATAAAAACTATCATTTATCAAGTGCCATACACTGTACATCTATTATTTTGTATCCTTAGAATAACTCTGCATGGCACACACAACCCACATTTTACAGGGTAGGCTCGGAGAGACGACAGAATTTGCTCAAGTTCACAGAGCTGTGTCTGGCTGAACCAGCAATCAAGTCTTCTCACTGGTCGGGTCCAATTGTCACAAAGACAAACGCACCTTTGGCTAGGCTTAGACAGCAGAAATCTCTGGTAGTCATTCTGTCCTTGAGTTAGGAGAGCTACCTGCAGGCTTAGCCCCTTCTTCAAAGCTCTTGTAGCCATTCTCAGTAGTCCCTGCATTTCCTTTTGAAGTATGTACATAGAAAAAAATAAACATATTAAAACTCTTGCAGGTCACCCTGACCAGGTGGCTGAGTTGGTAGGATTATCAACCCATACACCAGGTGGTTGTGGGTTTGATTCCTGGCCAGGGCACATACCTAGGTTTTTGGGTTCGACCCCTGGTCAAGGTGGGTATGGGAGGCAATCTATCAATGATTCTCTCTCACATCGATGTTTCCCTTCCTCTCTCTCTCAAATCAATAAACATATCCTCAGGTAAGAGTAAATAAATAAGCAAACAAACAAACAAAACTCTTCCAGGTCAAGCAGAAAGAACAGAAAATACAGTGATTGCTTCATGGTTTTGCAATAGTTGCACTTCATTAAAACCTAATTTAGGTTTTATTTTGAAAATCTTTGTTACCCTTGTGTTAATTTCTCCACACAGATATCTCGAAGCATTTCTGCAGATCAGATGTCCTGAATTTAGGGGAGCAGAAAAGTGGAAATGACCCAAGCTCCATGAGGCATCTAGGTGTGCCTCACTTCTTTAAATACTTAAGGGCCTCTGGTTAAGGAGAAAGTTTGACTTTTGCATATGTAGTCCTAACCTGTGAGTCTGTTTAGCAAGTAAGCATAATTGTAAATTTTGGTTTCAGATAAGAGAGAGAAGGCCAGACCAAGGGGATTAGATAAATAGTGTTATTTAATTTTATAAGCGGGTGTTTAGGACTTCTCATATGAAGGTTACTTGTAAAGATGACACTGAGGGGTGGCCCTCTGTCTCCCCAGAGGCTGTGACTGACAAAGATGGCCCTCTCTTGTTGTGTAAGATTTAGGCTAGTCGTGAAAGCGAGCAGTGGTTGGGAAACTTTTTTTGTAACGGGCCAGAGAAATATTTCTTTACCCGTAACGACACACCTCTGCCATTTGAGCATGAAAGTTGGCATAAACAATGCACAAATGAATGAGTGGCTGCATTCTAATAAAACTTTATTTACAAAAACAGTCAGTGGGCTGGGTTTGGCTTGTGGGCTATAGTTTTCTAAGCACTGACACATAGTTACCAGAGGAAATACTTTGCAGGAGGTTTTTATAAAACAGAATGACAGTCGCTTGTTTGGTTTGACATATGTACATTAATTTCTCCATTTGGTACCACTGTTTGGCTTTACTTCAGAGAGCTCTACCCTATATAGTTGTCACAGGACACATTGTTGCCTCGACATGAATCTTATACTCAGTGTTGTCACAGGGCTACCAGTTACTGTAAACCTCTTTCCCTACTAACACCATTCAAGCACCGTTCAAATGTGTAGAGAAATGTTTCTTTCCATGTCTTGCCCTATGTCCTCTAAACAAAAGGTGACACCTTGGGAAGGTGTGAAGGTGACATGGCAGCCAAAGTGGCATCTGAGCCTTACAAATACTTGGGTAGGAGAAATGCAAAGTAATTAACTCGTCATATTTTTCCTTCCCAATACATCTTGTAGTTCCAGAAAAGAAGTGCCAGGAAAAAAAACAAAAATGAGGATATGTCAGGTGGACTTGGAAGCTAACTGAACACTCCCAATGGCCAAAGCTGAAACAATTTTGAACAACAAAATAAATATTGTCGTATTCGATCATAATACAAAGTGTAAAATAAATATGAATGAGTCCATACTGATATAAATAAGTGACTGAATAAATTACTGGGAAAATTAATAAATCTCCCCTGCAGAAGTACTCAAAATAATGTATTCATATATTCCACTTCAGGGAGGTGAAGGATTACTCCCCATTCTTAAAATATGGCTTGTGCATAACGTCTCCTTTCCAAAGAGTACATTGCGGGAAGGAGGACAGCACAGTAACTGTACAATGGAGAAGCCTGACACACTAACCTTAGCCCTGTGATCGAGGTCAACGTCAACAGTGATCAGTCATGTTGACAGCATGTACCTTTGCTATGATGTGATGAGAATTACACTTTAACTCTGTGGTCTTTTCCCAAAAGACTCACAACCCCAGTCTAATCATGTGAAAGATACCAGATAAACTCCAATTGAGGGACATTCTATAAAATAGCTAATGATTATTCCCTAAACTGTCAAGATTGTCAAAAGCAAGAAAAGCCTGAGAAATTGACAAAGCCTAGAGGAGCCTAAGGAAATATGACTATGTTTAATGTTGTGTCTAATGTAGATGGGGTCCTGGGGGTCAGGTGGGAAGGACATTAGGTGAAAAGAAAGGAAATCAGAATATACAGTATGAAATTTAGTGAGTAATAATGTATCAACATGGGCTTATTAGTTGTAACAAATGTGCCATACAGATGTAAGATGTTAACAGTAGAGGAAACTGGTTGTGGTATATAAGAACTCTTTTGTACAATCTTTGCAACTTTTGTGTAAATCAAAAAGCTATTATAAAATAAAAGGTTTAATTGTTAAATATGGGCAATAGATTTGAACAGACACTTGGCCAAGAAGACATACAAAAGGTTAATAAGCACATGAAAAGATCCTCGACATCATTAGTCACTAGGAAATGCAAATTAAAACCACAATGGCGTACCACTATATATCCACTAGAAGGCTAAAATTACAAAGAATGACCAAAAAAAAGTGTTGGAAGGATGTGGAGGAACTGAAATTTTTATATACTTCTTGTGGAAATTAAAAATGGTACAACTACTTTGGAAAACAGTTAGGCAATTTTATAAAGTTATATGTACACTATTATATGACACAGACATTCTAATCCTAAGTATTTACCCAGTTATTAGAACATATATTCACATAAATACTTGTATGTTTTTTATGGATGTTTATAGTAGCCTTATTTGTAATAACCCCAAACTGGAAATGACCCAAATATCCATCAACAAGTGAATGAACAAACTGATGTTTCCATGTAATGAAATTTTACTTACCAATGAAAAGAAACAAACTACAGCAACACCATGGGCCGATCTCAGAAACATTATGCTCAGCCAGACCTGAGAAAGTACATGCTGTATTATACCACTTACAAGGAATTCTAACAAATCTCAAGGAATAGAAAGCAGATCTGCAGTTGCCTAGGACACAGGGGGCAGTAATCAACTTCAATGGGGCAAGAGGGGAATTTTTGGACAAATGAAACATTCTATATCTTGCTTGTGGTGATTACATGGGAGTATGCATTTGTTAATACTCAGCAAACTACACTTACAAAGGAGTGTTTTACCTTATGTAAATATACTTATAATTATTTTTTAATAGAGGGAGTCCTAGCAAGGATTCTGAGGATGGTCCTCCGAGACCCTTCAGGGATGACAAGTTGTCTTCTCTCACTCAGTGGTCCTTCTACAATACATCCCATCTCATTCCTACCACACTCACCACCATCCCAGGGAGTGAGAGAGCTGTTGGACATCTGACCTTTTAAGACTGAGAGTTCCTGCCTATCAGGTGATTTCAGAAGGCAGAAAGATCGACGGACTAATCAATGCCAGCAAGGCTCAAAGAGATCTTGTAGTGTGCCTGAAAGAGAGAGGGGGAAAGGGACATGCCTTTCTCAGTTCTCCACGACTCTCAGAAGACCACAATGTCCAATGAGAGCACAGAGATTAGCATACCCAGAGTACATGCTACTAAATAGGAGGTGTTGAGCCTCCTGGGTGGGGGACAGAAGGACACACTGTTGTCCTTCTGTGGTAAGGAAGTGCTCTGTGAGGGGCTACTGTGAAACAAGCATGGTCTCAAGAAACCAAGCACACAGCCTACACTGAGACTCCACAGCAGCAGATGCCGTGGGAATCAAGTGGCACCAGATCAGGACCTGGTCTTCCTCCCAGTGCCAATACTCCCAGGCAGGCACAAAAAGAAGATTTCTCTCTTTCCTGCTATGCTTGGAGTTTGTGAAGGTGGGGTAGACAGTGTTAGCTCACAGAGAGAAAGCTTGGCACTCTGAACAGTGAACAGTTAATAACATTGAATTTTGACAGAATATTCAACAGAGAGAGCCTAAGCCTTTAATAACCAGATTGGATTACAAAAATCAGTGGACCAGACTAAGGTTGAAACAACAATAGGCCCCAAAACATGCTCTGGGTAGACTGGGGAACTCAAAGAAGTCTTGAGAACATAGCAAGTTTCATTTAAAAAATACTTGCGTTGGTATACTTCAGTCCAACTGTTACATTTATATATGAATAATCTTTTTATAATACACTGTTTTGTACCCTCCCATTGTCACTGGGCTGTATATCAGGAACATTTGTCCTTGTCACTAGATTGCCTTCTCCAATATCATTTTAATGTCCATGCAGCATTCCATCATAGAAACGTACATATTTTACTGAACTAGCAGCTTATTGTTGGACATTAAGGTCCTTCCAGTTTTTCAGTGTTATAAATAAATTTGATGAAGAATCTTACACATATGTCTTTTCACACATCTCTGATTATTTCCATAAGATAAATTCACAGTTAAGGGATTGCTGGGACAGAGGGTAGTCACATTTTAAGGTTTTTAACACCCTTCAGAAGGTTTGTCCCAATTTACACTTCTTCTAAAAATCAACAGTTTTTTAAAGGCTAATTTGCTATTTCCCTATGCTGCTATTCTGGCTCAACAATGATCTGAACTGGCTAAAAGGATGGTCATAAGCCCATCTCCCTTCCATTGCTATGTCGTAGTTGGGTGAATTTGGTGCTGATAGCACCAATAGCAGTGTTGGAGTTTATGCTCAGTTTAACCACAGAAATGGCTATGTCTGTGCTATAGCAACGGAGTTGCTAGTAATAGCAGTGGAGTTGACCTTCATTGAGAGATTATTATATGGCAGGCAGCACACAAGCACTTTACAGGTATTAACAGTCCTATGAGGTAAGTACTATTGATACCATTGTAATTAGCTAATTATTAATAATAAGAAAGGAGCAAAGGGAACGCCAAACATAAGCATGTTCCCTGCAAAACACTACAGGAAGGGGACTGGACAAAGGGAAAATAGACACATGCCCAGTAGAGTTAGAATGACCAGGGAAGGTGCTTGCTGTCAGTCACAACTGGGAACAAAGGTCATTGTCCAGAATGGGCATGGCCACTGCAAGGGTGAGGAGATTTGGGATATATAATCCCCTAAATAAACAAATTTGCTCTCTTGGTTGCTCTTGGCTCTCTTGGGACTCTGGGCTTGTGGGGCTCTTTTGCTCCTGTTTCCCTGAATTCGCCCACATGGCCATGACCCCACACACAATGGACTAAGGGATTGTAACTAGCCTGATGCTGAACTGGACCCAGCTCCAACATGGAAAGGAAACTTTGGACACTGGCTTTGCTTTTAGCTTTACTGAAACCCCAGCTACACTTCTCCTATGACTGGTCTAAGGGAAGTGGGACTTTGGAAACCTAGGGGTATAATTCCATGGAAATAGAGCTTTCTACTATATTTCAGCCTCCTGTGGGGGTACTCCAAGAACCCACCTCCAACGATAACACTACTATTCTCTCCGTTTTGGAGAAGAGGAAGCTGTCATTAAAGTTAGTGCCTCGATCAGTGTAGCTTCTGCATGTGAACAGGCACCATCTTAACCCTCACTGTCTCAGTATTTCTGCACATATTGTATTTCTTTTCATTCTCTTCAGACCTGTGAGAGAGCTAATGTTCTCTCTCACAGATCACACACTGATGCATAGAGAAACCTTTGCTCTAAATATGAAATATGGTGCTTGGCGGGTCCCGGGCCTCTCTGTGGGAAAACCCTGTAGACTCTGCCCCTCACTTCATCTTGAGAATGGGAATACATTACTGTTTTAAATACCCAAGCACAGTGTTGTGACATAGTGCCCCAGTCAGTTGTGGAGTTTGCCACAGGCATTTTGTTACAACTAAAAAAGTTCTTCAGTTTGCAAATGAGGTGCTTTTCATGTAAATTGGAGTGAATGTAAAATTACCCTGTGGTGAGGTCACTCCCACTCCCACACATTTTCCAACTGCTTTTAGAGAGGGACAGAAGCAGCAGAGGAGGAGGGGCAGCCTGCAGTCTACAGAATCTCTGCCTCCCCCCTCCTCCCCTCAGCTCGACCCTCCCCTCCCCCTGCAGTGGGCGGCACATGTCTATACAAGTTTCTTCCGGAAAAGCATTGGAGCCATAGCTCCAAAATGAATGAAAAAAAGGCGTGACAATTAGAATGACTGAAGGGTAGGAAAGATGTTTTTGTCTGAAACCAACAGAAAAATAATTTAAACATTTTTATTTTTTCTTCTCTCCTTAATAAGCAACAAGAAGCCAACTTCAATTCCCTACCAAAAAAAAAAAAAAGATAAGATATGTGTGCCCATCAAGGAACAATGTTGAATGCACCATGCTCGCGCTTGTTTATGCTTGAGCATGTCAAAGGCTATCAAGACGGCCATGAGAAGAAAGGGACTTCCAAAAAAACTTTGCTGTTAAAGAAATGTGTTCTCATCAATGAACAACTTGCCAAAGTCAGATAAGAAGCATGAAAAGCATAAAAAAATGCTTCTGTATTTGTTTGTCTAGAGTGTCCAGAAGGAGATTGCCTTCCCTGGCCCATTGGCTGGTTGGGAAATGTCTGCTTTTACTGTGTTGAGTTCACTTTCTCTTTGTTAATTTTTGCAGCTTATGTTATCAATGCTCTTGCTTGCTGATGAGCACTTAGGGTGACTGTCTGCTAATGAGGTCAAAGCTGTGGACTATAAAATCTAACTAGGACAGGTGACTCATTGTGTTTCGTCGTTACAATCTGGATGCCTAATCCCAGATAGACACCCTTGAGTTTAATGCCCATGTTCAGGGCCAGCACAAGCCTAGCCTCTCCTGGAGAAGCAACTCAAAGCTGTGCCATTTCAGTGTCTATCTTGGTGTATGAATCAGAAATCACTGTTATTATTCAAAGAATAAACATTTTCTTATTGACGAGTAGCTTGGTCAAAAGTATTCCCAGCTCTCAAGGTCTTCCTTGTGTATATATGGCTGATCCTCCTGCTTTTCCAGGCATCTTGCTCCCAATGACTTTTGTTGGAGATTAATATCAAAGGAGCACACTCTCATTATGCAGCAATCATCTGATTTTGAGGTATCTTTTTTAGATGGGATGAATTTTCTTTAAAATTTTTTTTTTTTTTTTTTGCTTTTTTTCTTAATAAAACTGACATACACACATTAGCCAATATGGGAAAAATTTTGTAAAGGAACTATGACTGAATGATAAAGCAGCTTTTAGCCTTTAAGTGATTTGATTAAATTATGGGCAGTCCTCTGATTAAATTCTATACCATAGGAATAATTCATAACTATCTCCTCATGTCATTGTTTTTACTTAGTTGTTTATTTTTAAGTCATTATGGCTGCTTTCCTTGCATAAATGTCAATCTCTGTTGATGAATGTCCTCAGATGCTTTTCTACAAATCATAGTTCAGAATACATTCTTCTTTAGAGAACTACGGCCATTCGATATCACTGTCCTTGCAATAGAAGAGACTGTGGGAATTCTGGAAATTAAATATTTCAAAAAATGTTGTGTAAATAAGAACAATAATATTTACCACTTGAAATCACATGCTGTTCACCTTAAACTTATACAGGGCTGTACGTCAATTATATCTCAATAAAACTGGAAAACAAGACTTAACACACACAGAGATATTTATCACCTGAAGAGATGAAAAGTAATTAGTGAATTTGAGCAGATAGAACTGTTTATACTTAACACCCAAGATCCATAGCTATTAAATACCCCCAATAATCATAGTTGTAAAAAACTTTATTTCAAAATGGTGTGACAGATAAGTGGATTTAAATTATTTTCGTCTTTCCTGATTTGTCTTGGTAGTAGCAAATTTTAACTATATTTATGCTCAATAAGCCTAATAATCCTTAATTAATTTAATCCTTAATATTAATAAGCTTAACAATCCATTGGTTGGACAGTGGATTACATTTCATGTTTCTGCATGCATTAGGAGAAAGAAACAGACATTTCCACTACTCTAAAGTGGATGGGTTTCTTTAGCATAGGAGAGTAATTTTCAGTTCTGGTCCAATTGTGAAATTTCCAAAGAAAGGAAGGCAAGAAAATAGGTTGGGGAGAAAGGAAAGGAGCTGCTAGCATTTGCCTCACTGACTTAGAAGAACTGAGTAGGGAAAGGGTCTGTGCATCACAGGTGATCAACTCTTCCTTTAAAATTGGGAGCCTCCCACAAGGTCAAGAGTGCATCCTACTGGCCCTGAGGGGAAGAATTGATCCATCCACCCCTTCTGACTTGGGAGAAAGTGATCTGTTGTCAGGAGCTGGGTACCTTGGGCAGCACTGCCTGTCCAAAGGCCAAACTATACTAAGAGAAGTTAAGGTTCTTGATCTGGAGAATTACAGAAATCTGGGGAAACTAGAGCCTTGCATTTCTCGTAGAGTTTGGATGAAAGTGATAACATCCAGCAACCTCTCCCTATGAAGAAGGCTTGTGTGCCTTACTCCTGGGAGGAAGTGTAGGCCTAGGAAAGAACCAGAAGACTTGTTTTTCCCCTCTGTTCACTTGCTAGTTTGTTGTGTGATCTTGGACAAATCAATACATCTCTCTGGGCCTTTAGTTTCCTAAGGGGTGTAACGCGGTCTTTCCAACTCCGACACTCCATGATCCTCCTCATTGCGGGCCTGTAAACCACAGTGTCGCAGACTAGCCCTGTGAATGCTGTACACGCTGACAGTTGCTGCTGGTTGGTTTCTTCAGGTTCCTTTGTAGCCTGCAGACTCCAAGTTTTATAGCATGTGCAAATACATAGACTACTGCTTCATTGTTTTCTTAATCCATTTTACTGGCAACAATACAATAGCTACCTTTTTGACTGTGGCGGCAACAATAATTATGTCTTTCATTGTCACTTGCTTACAACTCCCTCCCTCATGATGTTTTATGACCGGAGGGGCCGTGTCTGTTTTCTTCGTCACAGTAGCCCAGTATCCACCACAGTGACCAGACCACTGTGAGCAAATACATTTGTTAAGTGATTGGCCAAGCGAGTGCCCTTCAGTGAAAGTTTTCTTCCGGTCATTTTAATTCCATCATAGAAGCTGTTGTCAGGAGCAATGCTGCAGATAATTATTATTTTTGTACATCTTTCACTTTTTCAAGAGCTCTCCCTATAAAGAGCCTCTTGGTTTTGGCCTAGGCAGGTCTGATTTGAAAGTTGCCATCTTCTCTTCCCATGCAACCTCCTTTGTTTAGGGATACAGAAAGTTCAAGACTTTGTCAAGGGTAGGCTTGTCTTCACGATAAAACATAGTAATTAAGAGCAAGGGTTCTGGGGTCACTCACTACTGAGGCCTGAATTTGGCTCTGCCCCTTTCTAGCTACCTGACTTTGGGCAAGTAACTTAGCCTCAATTTCTTCAACTCTAAAATGGGGTTAATAAAAGAACTTAACTGATGGGTTATCTTGAGGATTTAAGGAGGTAACCAATTTGAAATGGTTAGTACAATGCCTGACACACAGTAAGTGCTTATAAACATTAAATTATATTTAGTAAGATGTTTCACTCAAGCCCAGAAGGAAAGCCCATATGCTCAGTTCTAGGGCTAGGGAATTTCTTAGCAGACATCCTTCTTTGTCTTCTGTCTGCCTTCCCATCACATGTTCTCTACCCTTTACTTTGTGGCCCCAAAAGGTGGCAAGCAAAGGTGATAGGCTTTAATTACTGAACTTACTCATTTGAAGTCATAAGCAGATCTGAAATCTACAAGACAACAATATAAAATTGCCGGTGACCATTATTTAAACTTTGGTGAGATGGATCATCTTTAGGAATAACTAATAATTTAAAGTCAAGTCCCTGCTTCCTAGGGGGTGTCGGCGCACTGGCATTTGGTGACAGCTCAATAGAGGAGTCCTTGTAGGCAGAGAGTAGGGGACAGTAACCTTGTGAACAGAAGCGACAGCACACCCGGTGCCAGGGTACCCAGAGGAGTTTCGCATTCCACTCCCACGGCCCTCCCCGCTTCCCGGCTTCAGCAGCGGGGCTTTGAAAGGAGAAGCGCATTCCGAGCGCTCAGCGTAGGTGGTGGAGTGGGAGGAGGCCAAATGGAAGCTTTATTTGCCAGACTGCCTGTCACCAACTCCCCGCTTTCCTCTGACTTTCAGGAGTGATGAGGTCATCCCCGCGCAGGAAAAGCAAACTCTTATTTTTCAGACCCTATCAAGGCGGGCATTGTCTGTCTACATAAACAGCCAGGCGGGCGAGGGCAGCGGGAACACGAGTGGCCCGCCCTCTGGCGGCCCTGAGACCGCTGTGCCCTGCGCTCCTCTAAGGACAGGAGGGCGAGAGGGTTCGCGCTAACATGTGAGTTAAAATTAGATCAATAGTCCGCTTGGCTCTCCCAATCAGCGCTTCGCGGGGAGAGCGCGGGGCCATCTATTTATGAGCTAACCCCGGCATTATCTTCCCTTTAGGACGCAGAGATCCGCTGCTGCGCGGCAGGGGAGAGGATGCGGCTGGCGCTGGGAGCTGGGGCCGCCCCCTGGCAGCCTCCCCGGCCGCCCGGCTCCGTCCAGCCCGGGGCGCGCGCGCGCGCGGGGGCGCAGCGGGAGGACACGCTCCTGCAAGCGGGGGGGCCCCACGGCTCCCACGGGCCTGTGTCCTTGAGAGCGCCCCCACGAGGACTCACTCCCGCCCATGCCTTACCTCCAAGGAATCCTTAGCCTTTAAACAGAGACAAACTCGTTAGGGGCCCTCCTGCAGAGGCGGAGCGCGCGGGCTGCTTGTAAGCGCGCAGGGCCCCGCGGCCCGCCCACAAAGGCTTCCAGCCCGCTCCCCCAAGGGACTGCGTTCCTCAGGGCTTGCGGAGGCAATTGTCGCTGTAAATAGCTGCAACCCCTCGCCTCCGCCGTCAGAGCAGGGCTGAAACTGGGTTTACAGCAGTCTGACTGCGTGATACTTAAGGCCTTGGTGAGATGGGCCCACCTCCATCTCCAGCCCCTGACGTCCTGGGGCATCTGGGCGCTGCCAGGCTCATTTGCCTCAATGGGTGGAAGTCACCTGCCATATGTGAAGAAAGGCCACGCCTGGCATTTGTTGTTAAATTGTTTTCAGTTTTTGAAAGATGCTACAGACAAAGAGGAAAAGTCTGATACAGCCCAACGTCCTTGGACAACAAGATTAAATCATATTTCTGGGGGGGAAATAAGGTATTCTAGTCATATATGTATATGTGCTGTATATTTTATATTATATACTATATATTTTTCTTAATTTTTGCTTCTCTCTATTTTACAGCTTTCTTTAATAAGCAAGTACTGTATTATAGGAAAACTTTCAAAAGCCAAAGAATTTTAATTAGCTTCTATGTATATTAGATATGTTTATAGGATCGATTTTTTATCCTCTGTCATAAAAGGATTTTGAACTAAAGATAGAAACTGAAGCAGTCTTCATTTAGAAACAACCTTTTTCCTCCGCTTCAAATTCTTGTTGGCTTACCTCCAAAATATCTCCTGCATCTGTCCCTTTCTCCTCATCTCTATGGCTCCTAGCGTAGTTACAAGTCACCATTCAGAATCCTTCACCTGGGTTACAAAAATAACACCGTGTCTGGTCCTCCTGGATCCACTTTCTCCCCACTGCAGTCTAGGCTGCTCCACATAGCAACCAGGTTGCTCTTTTGAAATGCAAATCAGATCAGATCTCTTGTCTTTCTAAAACCTACCTTGGCTTCCCACTCTGCCTTCAGTGAGTCCCCAAATTCTTCACCATGAGCCAAACGCAGCGTGTGAGCCGGCCCCTCGCCACCCTGCTCACCTCTTCTCACTGGCTCACTCGCAGCACGCTTCTGCATGGCACCTTCTGTCTGAGTCTCAGACCCCCAGATTCTTACCACTTGCTCTGCCCTCTGTGAGGAACTCTCCGATCTTCTCAAAGCTGCTCTGTTCTTACCATTCTGGTCTCAGTTCAGATTTCAGAGACCTTAGCTGACCACCTCCTGCCCCTCCAGAACTCACTATCCCATTACCCTATTTTATTTTCAACGTAGCAGTTAACCGAGATTGGTTTATGACTTTACTTATCTTTTTCACCCACTAGAAGGTAAGCGCTGGCCGGGCAGCTCAGTTAGTTAGAGCGTCGTCCAGATACGCTAAGGTTGCAGGTTTGACCTCTGGTCAGGGCACATACAAGAAGCTACCAATGAATGCATAAACAAGTGGGACAGCAAATTGACCAAATCGATGCTTCTCCCTCCCCTTCTCCCCTCCCCTTCCTCTTTCTCTCTAAAATTTGTAAAAATTTAAAGAAAGAATGTGAGCCCCATGAACAAAGACTCCTTATCTTTCTTGCTCACTGCTGTTTCCTTGGATTCCAGACCAGTGCCTGGCCCATAGTTGGTACTCAATACATATTTATTGTATAAATGATTAGGTATGATCTCCTGCTATTTCTAGCATTGTGCGGATTCTGCCTTAAATGTTACAGTTACTTTTATACCTATGTGCTTCCTCCTCTCAAGTGTGAACTCCCTGAAGCAGGATCATATTTACTTCATCTTATTCTCTATGATCGTATGGAGTCTGGCACATTACAGGTGTTTAGTATATTTATTGGATTAAATTGCCGTAAGTGATTGAATAATAAACTACTACAATATGACTTTACCCCAGATCTAGCTTTTACCAGGAAAAATGCAATAATATTATGATATCCTAAGGGATAGGTACATTGTTGCTTCGATCCTTATAACACCCCCCCCCCCCACACACACACATTTATTTTCAGTATTTTCAGAGAACATTTATATCTATGATTTTATTTGGTCTTAATACCAATTCTGCGAGATGGACTTTATGATCTTACTTAAATGTAAGAACCAAAGCTTAGGGGCATTGGTCGAAGTGCTCATGCTTGCACAGCTAATATGAAGCAGAGACAGGACTACAGCTTGCTAATTCCAAACATTCACAAATATGCACACGTAAAACCATGCACACATAGGCACACATTTGCCAACATCCTCCCTTCTCAACCACATTCGCGGTTTGGATCAAATGGGATCATTAATGCAAAGTACCTTGAATGGAGTCTGGTATATGCTAGGCTCCCAATAAATAATCACCCCTTCCTCTTGCTTACACTACGGTTGCCAAACTCTCCTCACCCCAATAAAGGAGACTGTGTCTATCTTCACTTTGTTCTTTTTCTTATTAAATGGATCTCTAGGATCCTCCTTATTGTGAAATTTTAATACATAATATTAATTAGATACTTTCACATATCTGAGCAAGGGTAAATGGATTTTTGCTAACTGGCAACCTATTGCTCTTTCATCTTTTATTCTGAATACAAAGCAATGAGGGATAGTTGTGAAAACCTACCAGACAGAACACAGCTTGGCTTAAGTTATAATGTTCAGTATAGGTGAGGAAATGGCACATAAAGATCCCAAGCTTATCTGTCCTAACCAAACACTAAACACAGCACATCCAGAGGGGTCAGGTAATGTGTGAAAATAGTTTTACAATGGGCAAAATGAATCAA
The DNA here is from genome assembly GCF_964146895.1 of Miniopterus schreibersii. Taxonomy (NCBI): domain Eukaryota; kingdom Metazoa; phylum Chordata; class Mammalia; order Chiroptera; family Miniopteridae; genus Miniopterus; species Miniopterus schreibersii. The sequence goes on along the minus strand of NC_138106.1, from coordinate 58,982,949 downwards.
GAGCCCATTCTGCTCATTCATATATTCATTCTTTCTTGAGTGTATTTTATGTGCCAAGCACTGTACTAAGTGTTGGGAACACAGAGGCAAGCAAAAATTAATGAGGTCTTTATCATTATGGGTCCAGTAGAAAACAGAGATTTAAACCAAAGGGTCTTACAACAAAGATCAGAGCTGTGAGGGGACGAAACAGGAGGAACCGACATGGAGGATTTGGGGGGAAATTTCTTAGGGAAGCCATGACTAAGCTGAGTTATGCCTGGAGTTCAGGCAGGGTGTGGCACCTCCACTGATTACCAAAGAAGGAAGAGGGAGAAATGATCAAATAAGAAATTTTAATGGTGATTAACTTTTAAATTCTTTCACTTAATAACTCTCTTTTAAAAAAATAAATAAATATATATCTTTATTGATTCAGAGAGAGGAAGGGAGAGGGAGAGAGAGATAGAAACATCAATGATGAGAGTCATTGATCAGCTGCCTCCTGCACGCCCCCTGCTGGGGATCGAGCACACAGCCCGGGCATGTGCCCTGACCGGGAATCGAACCATGATCTTCCGGATCTTAGGTCGATGCTCAACCGCTAAGCCAGCCCGGCCGGGAAATAACTATTTCTTGAGTGCGCACTGGGGGCCAGGTGGTTGTGCAGGTGTGGGGATTACAGTACTATTGGTCACAGACAAAATGCCTCCCTTGGGGGCTTCTATTGTATTGGGGGAAGTCATGCAATAAATGAATAAAAATTCTAATAGAAAAGAATGTTAAGTGGTGATTTCTGTTAAGGAGAAAAATAAACCAAGGAAGTAAGGTAGGAGAGTGGGTTGGGGTGGGCAGTGAGGTACAATTTTACAAAGGGTAGTCCTGTAATGCCGTCACTGAATAATGCATTTGAGCAAGATCCAACGGTGACAAAGGAGCAAGCGTACTGATCTGAGAAGCCAGGTGGTGACTGCAGAGGAAAGACTCTCCAGGAGGGCTGTAGGATGACAATGACTCTGAGACAACAGTGTAACTCATTTATTTGAGGAAATTCAAGGAGACTGGCTTGTCTAAAGTAAGTGGAGTTAGCAAGGGAGTAAGTAGTAGATGAGTTCAGACACCTAATGGACCTTAAGGGGCTTTAGAAGTAATTGTAAAGACATTTTTTTTATTGTAAGTGGAATGGGAAGACATTGAAAGCTTTTGAGTGAATGACTAACATTATCTGACATATCTTAATAGTCACTCTGGCTTCTATGTTGAAAACACTCATTATATTTCAGGTAATATTGTACATGTCTTAACAGATGATCTCATTTTATCTTCACAGTTCTGAGAGGTACCCATTGTACAGGTCAGAAAGTCAAGTTTAAGTGTTTATACAAGGTCACATGACTAATAACTGATGGAGCTGAGATGAAAAGTTAAGCGGTGTGATTCTAGCATCCCAGCTGTAACCACAGTGATAGAGCGCCTCCCTCAGGGACACTGGGAGGGTGGGTGGTAGTGAGCGTAACAGTAACCCCTGTCCTTAACTGAGGGTTTTCTAGTCACTGCTTTAGCTTTTCTCATTAATTTTATTTCATTTCACACAAACCCTTTCAGATAGGTATTTTTGCCTTTTTATTATAGATAAGGGAACTGACACTCAAGGGTGTTATGCAACTAACCTAAGTTCAAACAGTTTATAATTAGAATTTAAAATTTAAATCCAGGGCTCTTCATCTTGGAAACCCATGCCTTTCGACCTCCTAGAGAAGTATGTTAAACTTTAAAGTATCTTTATTATAAGGAGCTTATAATGGAGTCTTCAGTTTAAAAAAAAAAAAAATCATTCTATCTCATTTTGATTAGAATGTTTAGTCCATTTATTTATATAATTACTGAAATGGTTTAATTCTCTCTACTTGCTATTTTTTCTACTTATCCCACCCATTCTTTATTCCTTTATGCCTCTTTCCTACCTGCTTTTGAAGTATTTATTTTTCATTTTTCCTTTCTACTAGCTTTTTGATACATTCTTGATTTTCTTTGAGCTTTTACCCTAGAGAATCAATATGCCTTCCTAGCTTCTCAACACACATCTTAAGTAAGCATTTTTACTACTTCACGAGCAATGCAAGAAACTTACAACAGGTTAACCTAGTTTTAGACTCTCCAATTCCTTGTGATATTATTTACAACTTTACCTCCACAACAAATCTATCCTTATTTTTGTTTTAGAAGGTCAATATTTAAAATATTTATATAGGCATTTATCTTTTATAGTGCTCTTTATTTCTTTGCAAAGTTTAATATTTCCATCGGGGAATGTTTTTCTTCAGCCTCAAAATTTTCCTTTAGTAAATCTTACAGTGCCATATTCCGGAGATAAACCCTGTCAAGGTTTGTTTGTTGGAAAATATCTTTATTTTGGCTTATCTTTTGAAGTATATTTTCACTTGGGTATACTTTCACTTGGTATATGATTTTTCTTTCAGCTCTTTAAAGATGTTAAAGCATTATCTTCTGGCTTCCATAGTTTCTACTGAAAAATTAGCTATCAGTCTTGATACTTTGAAGCAATGAGTCTTTTTTTCTTAGACTCTTAGATTTTTTCTATGTCTTTAATTTTCAGCACTTTGAGCATGATGTTCCCTGATGTGGTTTTCTTCGTCTATATTCTTTTTAGTGTTCCCTGTTCTTGGATTTGTGGGTTAGTACCTTTGATGAGTTTGGGGAAATTCTCAGTTTTTATCTCTACAACAATTGCTCTTCTCTGGACTTTTCTCCTCTCCTCCTGGGGCTTAATTACACATATATTGGATTTTTTTTTTTTTTTTAATCCTCACCAGGGGCTATTTTTTACATTGCTTTTCAGAGAGAGTGGAAGGGAGAGAGAAAGAGAGAAACATTGATGTGAGAGAGACACATCAACTGGTTGCCTTCTGCACACAGGCTGAGGATTGAGCCTGCAACCGAGGTCGGTGCCCTTGGTCGGAATCAAACCCGGGACCCTTCAGTTTGCGGGCAGACACTCTAACCACTGAGCCAAACTGGCCAGGGCTATATTGGCTTTTTTTACTCTGTCCCACATGTCTCTTAGTTTTTATTCTTTTCTTTCCACTCTTTTTCCTTTCTCTTTTGTGTTTCAGTTTGGGCTTAAAAAAAGAAAAACACTGATCTTGTCTTTGAGTTAAATATACTGTGCCCCACATGCTGTTAAGCTCATTCAACGAGTTTTTAAGTTAAAATATTATATTTTTCAGTTATAAGAACCTCATCTGATTTTTTTTAGCAATTTCAATTCTCTGTTACATTCAAATCTTTTAATCCATTTCTTTTCTATTTTCTCAATATGATAATTTTTGTTTTAAAATTGTTCTCTGCTAATTATCATATTTGAGTTAACTGGGTCTGATTCTATTGTTTGATTTTTTTCTCTTGATTATCAATCATATTTCCCATTCTCTTCTCATGTTAGTAATTTTGAATTGTATTATAGATATAGGTATTGAAAACAACCCAAAACAAAACAAACAAAAACCCCAAAGAATGTTCAGATGAAATTTCCCACCAGCAAAGGTTCCTCCTTTCCTCTAATAGGCAAATAGGCAGAGACTGAGTTGGGCTTGAGGTTGGGTTGAAATGTTTAGTGTGTCAGTTTACCTCTGCTTTGTCCCTGTTCTTTGCAGAGGCACTTTTAGGCTTTTAGTGGGGAACTCAGAAGCTCCCTGTCTCCTCAGTTGTAAAAGTTCTGCTCATCATAGGTTTTAAGCTTACATCTTACACTTCCACTGCACACAGGTTCAAATCCTGGCACATGGTTTATGGGCAAGACCTGCTGTGCATTCATTGGATGCCCATATTTCTAGCAGGACTTTGTCTCTTAGGCACAGAAGACTACAAGAGATTCTACTCTCTCTGTTTCGGCCCCCATAAGCCTTCCCACCACCCTAGAATATAAGGGAATGAGTCTTGCATTTTGCACTTTTTGGTTTTCTAATCCTTTATTCCAGCCTCACACATTCACCAAGAATTCTGCTGGTTTCTCTTTTACCCAGAAGAGTCCTGCTTGACCCAAATCACTCTTCAGCCTGTACCCACTGTGGGAAAATATTCCTTGGGAAACAAACAACTAGTGATTGTAAGAAGTCTTAGGAATCTTAGTTTATCTAAATCTCTTTGCATCCATAGCTCCTCAGTGTCTTTAATGTTTGCAATGCACCTGTTTTTGGGGGATTTTCCCTTCTTGCCACAGTGTGAATTTTAGTCTGCTGTGACTTTCTACATCTTATGCAGAAGTGAATGTTCCTCTCAGATGTATACAGGGTTAGAAATTTTGGAACTGGAAAAGACATTGGCATTTACCTAGTATAGCTGCTTCATTGAACGTATTGAAAAATAGATGCTCAGAAAGGTAAAGTGAAGTGTCCAAGGTCCAAAACTAATAAGGCTAGAAACTAGACCTGAGATAAATTTTGAGGGGGTTTCCTGATCCCAAGTTTAGTATTCAAGAGCACAAGAAGGAGGGAAGGACATATAAATAGGGAATACACCATGGGAAGGACTCCATCTGAAGCTGGGAACAATTTTGGAGCCCTTGCTATAGCAGTCCAGGTGACGAGTCCTCAGACACTCTTGTTGAAAAACCTAGTTAAGGCCTTTTGAGGTAGTCATGAAATCTAACACTTGCTTCTTTCTTTCTTTTTTTTTTTAGCCTACATTGTTTGAAAATAAGATTTAAAATAGAGTAGCAATGATAGGATGGTAATGTGGAAAGTAGGAAGTCTGTTATCAGAAAACTGAGAATATTACCCTTGGCAGGGGGATATTGGTAACTGATGAAAGTTTAGGGTGTTGTGGGCTCATGAATTATGCTGCTCAACAGAGTAACTGAGACAAAATCTGGGCCTTGTCTTTTGAAAACATAGAAAGTAAATGTTCCTATTCTTTTCGATGTAGGGTGAGTTTGTAACTGCCACTTTTCACTTCTCTCTCATTGTTGAGCCAGTTAGGCTTTGAACGGAGGAAAGAGGAAGTGCAGGATTAATGATGAGATGGGGCTGTGGAACTGGGAGCAGAGACCCATCCCTTCCTAAGATACCCCTCACCCTTCCACCAGCACACGGAGCTACTGTGCTTAGCATGGTGTGAGAAGAACCATGTGAATTTTCAGAAAGTCAAAATCATGAGAAGATACTTTAAAATAAATATGATTTTTATCTTTACTCTTTAATATGGTAGTAAAATATTTATTTAAAATTGTGGTACTTGCTCCTATTCTTTTAAAAAATATATTATTATTATTAAGTTTCTCTTACTGTTGAGATTATTACTTGATTGAAATGTTGTATCTCTACTCAAGCCTACAAGAGAGGTTGCTAAGCAACTGAAGAGTGTAAACAAATAAAGGACTGGGGTTCAGGATCAAAGGAAAGTAGTACATTCAAACTTCTTAGAGAAACAAACTGTATTTAAGGGTATTATCACATTATTGTCTACATGCAAATGTGTGCTATTTGTAAATGAATCACATCTTTTTATAAAGGAAAAACATCTTATTTATCATCCTTGTTGCAATTCTGTGACAAAGAAATCCCAATATTTTTCAAATTATCCGGTATTGATGATAGCTAACATATTTTGAGTACTTGCTATATACCAGGCATTTTCCTAAACAAGAAATGCTTTATGCAAGCTATCGCATTTAATCTCTACAGTAGTCTTTAAATACTGAATGTAAAGTGTGTAGGTCAAGGCAGTAGTTCTACAGTACCTACGAGTCTCCTCCTTTTCAACAAGTGAGAAAACTGACATTTAGCAAAGTTAAGAACGTTTCCCAAGGGCATGTGACAAAGTGTAGGGCCCAGTTCTGTCTGATCCCAAAGCCCACGTGCTAATGATTTTGCGCTTATCAGATTGGTCTTTCAGTGGCTCCAAAGGAGTGGTGCAAATCTTTTCTCTTGAACAATGGTCAACTAGTGGTTTGGTTTTTACACAGCAATTCCAATTCCTTCTTTCTGCTCTACTCAGCCAGTCACCTTGGCGACCAGCTTTCTCTCTGTGAGTGGTGGTGAAGCTGAGTTGCCTGAGGATGAAAACGGGAAGTGAGCAGTTATTGGAACCAAGACTGAGCTCGCATCTCTGTAGTTTTGGAACCAAGACTGACCCTTGCTGGGCTCCAACACCTCTCTTACTACTTGCATAACCTCCGGCTATCAGCTTTGGTATTCCTTATCTGTAAAACTGGAATAATATTACCAGTCTTGCAAGATTGCTAAGGAAATGAAATACTGTATGTAAAGTGTCTAGGTCAAGGCAGGCACATGATAGTAATTGTCAAAGATGAGTTCCCTTCCCTTTCCTGGTCCTATCATTAATGCGGCCTTCTGTAACATCTCTCTTCAAAGTTAGCGCCTTGTCTAGGAGATTTTTGAGTACCTTGTTGATATCCAGATTTTGCAAACCCCTGGGGGAGGTTTGTGAAACGAATAATGTGAGGGCATCTTTAGACAAGCAATTATTTACTTCCTACTTTGTATGTCCTCATAATTCTAATACTTGTTTTGGGAGTAGTCCTCCACTTTAAATATTCGATTTTCCCCTTTGGCATCAATACTTCCCACCCCTGCTCTCCCCGGCTCCCAACCAAGACATCCCATGATAACATACCCAAGAAGTAAAATTCAGGATTCCTTCTCTTCATGTGGAGTGATCTGAAGTTGAACACCCTCTTTGAATGGGGGACACTTTTCTTCTATGATAAATTTGTCTTCCTGACAAACTCAAGCCATTGACCTCCAGGTGGAGCTGCATGAAAAAGAGACAGAAGGGAAAAGAAGGAAAAAAACAAGTTGGCACCTCAGAGAAGCAGAAAGCCTGAGAAAGACACAATAAAACACAAGGATGATGCACGGCCCTTAGGGGATTTGCAGGGGGAAAGAGTGATATATGAACTGATGCAGCCATTTTCATTCCACAAGAGCTTAAAGAGACTGCCAGTGTACTCAGCCTGCCCAGGGTGGAATTGGAGAGAAATGAAACGTGGTCTCCAAGGAGCTGGCCGTCTTTGGGAGTGGCAGCACTTAGACATGGAGGAAGAATAGCAAAAGAGCAGTTGCATTCAGTGGAAATCGCGATGCAGCTTAGGACAAGGTTTCATAAGTGAGAGAAAAGCTATTATCTTTTTTTTTTTTTGGTAGGTTGCTATATTCCAGGCACTAAATTAAATAGGTTAAATAGATTACCTCATTTAATTTAATCCTAAAAACAAACCTTTGACATCAGCGCATTTTGATGGTGCTGAAATTGAAGCACAAAGTGATTAAATAAACTGTCTAAGAGCCAACAGCAAGTGAGCTATAGGATTTCAATTTAGATCTGCCTGAACACGACACCGTGCTCTCAGAAGGCAGAGAGCCTCTCACTAGCTAATGACTCAGCTCTCCTAAATTTCTGTAACTCAGTTTCCTTACGTGGTGAATGGAGATAGTAATACTGTACGAGAATTGTTTGGGAGTAGTGCTTTGCTGGCAACCTGTTCTCTGACAATATGCACCTCACATTAGCCCCTGATAATTGGTCATCTCTGTACTCCAACCACACAATCCTCCAAATGGAGTCTGTTCAGACCAGGGTGGACACCTGACTCAAGGGAGGGAGAGATGGAAGCAGAGAGTGACAGGTCCCAGAGCTCCCTCAAGTTTGTCTGTCCTGAGACCTGATTGTTCAGCTTTTCCTAGATTCTGTGAGACTGTTATAACTTCACAGTCTCCCAACTCCCATTGTCTCTGTTTTCTTGGGCTAAATTGAGCTTCTGCAACCTGCAACCAACAGATGCCTGACTAGAACAAATACTTTCCTCACAGAATTATTGTGAGGAATTCATGAGATAAAGTAAATTACAAAGGGCAAGATCAATGAGACCATAGCTGTTCATCTTGCTGAGTAAAATAGCAATTTGGCCTTTATAATTGGGTAGCGAGACTTTCTGTTTATGGAATGCTTCATTATGTCAAAAGGGGGATATGCACAAATTTCACTTTTACTTTTCCTGCCAGAAGGAATCCAAGTGGCTGATGGTAGCATCAAACAAAGGATGCACAGCCTCCAGGTTCTCTGCATTCGGGATAGAGCAGCTCCAGGCTGGTCCTCTGGTAGCTACTTTAAATTAGGTTTCCACTGGAGCCAGACTGTACCCTGCGGAACCTTCTGGAGAAATTCGTAGACAGCCTGACTGAATGACGGACAGCCTGGCTGCTCACACTCCCTGTGTGAAGATACAGAGCGGAGTGTGCAGCTCAAATCCAACACGTAGTTTCACTAAGGAGACTTCTCATTTGATTTGGTTCAATTGTACAGACTGGTCATGTCCTTCAAAATGGCCAAAGTAACTGCATAGGCATATCGACACAGCCCAAGAACGCAAAGCCGTTTCTTTTAAAAATAAAATAAACTTCACACTGGGGGTTTTAAGGCTGGGTTATTTAATACAGCAAATGCTCTACCTTTGGGCCGATGATTCAGTAGATTTGAAGAGCTGGTCGGAAGCAGCACGCTTTCTGCTGGCGTCTTACTTGTCACGTGGTTGCATATTGCTTTATTTATCATGGGCCTCAGGCTGCCAAGGCTTCCCTTGTGTCTCGGGAATTTCAATACCTCTTTGGGTAAAGGGGGAGCCATGTGGACGGGATCCCCCTCCCTGGCTGCCTCCAGGCTCACCCTGCCTTCTCCCGCTTTCTCTGTGGATTGCATGGCTCTGTTCTCCACCCCCCAGTCTGGCGGCAGAGGAGGCAATATATTCTGTGTGTTTTTTCCTGTGGCTGCTTTATTATTTAACTCAGACCATGTAAATCACCAGTTGGAGGGTGACCTTAGAGTGAACTTCATTCTAAATCTCAATTGACTGGTGTAAAGATTGTCAGTATATTTTCCTGCTACTTTTCTCAGCTTTTGCCCATTAGGAACCGTTATGATTCTTTAAAATAAGTGTCTTCTGTTGGTATTATTAAGGGTTCCCTTCCTCTCCCCCTCCCCAATAAAGCAGCAGGTCAATACTTACTCTTTTGGGAGAATTTTGGAGGAGGTTCATGGGAGACGATCTGTGATGGCCTTTAATCTGCATGATTTCTTAGAAGAGATCGCTGAATCTTGCTTTGTGGTTGGTTGTCCTTTAATTACCAACGTCGTCAGAAAATAAATTGCACCGTAATCTCCTATTGGTGGATTGTGGTGTATACATCAGACAGAAATCTCTTTTTTTCCCTTTTTATTGAATTTATTGCTGTGACACTGGTCAACAAAATCATACAGATCACAGGTGCAAGACTCCACAACACGTCATCTGTACACCGTATTGTGTGTTCATTACCCCAGACCAAGTCTCTGTCCATCACCATTTACCCCTCCTATACCCTCCTCTACCTCCCCCTCCTCCCTCCCCTCGGAGCTCACCACACTGTCTTCCATGTCCATAAGTTTTATCTCTTTTTCTCTCTCTCAATCCCTCCACCCCTTCCACCCAGCACACCACCCCCACCTGACAGCTGTCAGCCTGCTCTCTATCTATGAGCCTGTCTCTATTTTGCTTGCTAGTTCATTTTGTTCATTAGATTCCACAGAAATCTCTTTTCAAACAGCCTTCTTTCTCCAATTTGGATTGTGGAGGAGGCGGCATTTGCCCAGTTGCTTGCTCTGTGTCCTAGAATATTGGTGGCAAAGGTTATATAGGGTCAGCCCAGGCCAGGTATCTATCTAGAACTGTCCTGGATGGGTTAATTTGGGACTTTATTAATTCAACAATAAATTTCCACCAACTCTGTGCATGATAAACATATACAAATATGAAATAATAGAGAATATTTATCAAGTATTTACTATATGCCAGGCATGAATCTTATCTTATCCTCTGAGTAATCCTATGAGGTCATAACAGCTGAGATTTATTAAGCTCTCACTATGTGCCAGGAATTATTTCAAGTGCCATCCATGCACTAACTTATTTATTTAATCTTCCCAATAACTCTATGATGTGGGTATACTTTTTCGACTCATTTTATAAATGAGGAAGCTGAGGTACACAGAGAGGTTAGGTAACTCTCTCAAGGTCATACAGCTGGCAAGTGGTGAAGCTAGGATTCAAACTAGAAGTCTGATTCTAACTCCCATGCAATAAACTACAACTGTCTCTGCAAAAGATACATAGTGGATATGGACCAGTGAAAACTTCCAGTTCCTTCAGTGGCCCAGGGAAGAGTTGCTGCTTACATATCTGAGAGCATATTCTGTGTCTCAGATTGCTGATTCTCGCTGTGGCCCCCACACTCTTTTAGCCACAGGCAGCCTGTGCAGGAATGGTGGTGGTTCCTTGAGGGGCCTTGTTACAACCCAGAGACTTTTCTCCATCTCTCTAATGTAATTTCTGAGATTCCCTTTAGATATAATCTTTGTCAATTTCTATGGAGACTAGCTCTCCCAATACTTTCTGCAAAATACCTGCCTCTAATTGCCAAGAAACGCCTCTCTCTGGGTTTGTTTACATGGCTCAGCAGCTCTGTCTGCTCAGGCCGTGCCCTCCACGCCCTATTTCTGTTCCTGTCCTCTATTAGCATTCTCTGCTATGTTAAGGCTGTGAAAAGAGCCACATTCCTCTGCATTTGCTAGGAAGAAACATTTTAATCATGGGATTTTAGCTAAAAAGTGAATGTCCAATTAGGCACCTCTCATTGTTAACTGGACAAGTCTCATTGTTAACAGAGTCTGGGCCCTGGGCCCAGGGCCTGCCTGCAGTGTGTGGGTAAAGCTGTGGACATTGAAACAAAGGGAGGGCTTAAGGTAAGGGAAGCAACAGGAGAGGAAACGTCAGAGACGAGGGGCCTTGGAGGCAGGTTCAGGGGGTTAGCCAGGTCGAGCTGCTGCTGCCCACTGCTCCCCTGGTTGCAAGTCTTGTGGGGACCCTTAGAGTTTAGGAGAAACACAGCAAAGATACAAGGCATGGACGTGCTCTTGCAAGGGCACCGTGGATCCTTTGTCTTGAGGCTTTTTATCTCTCTTTGGCCTGCCAGAATCCTAGGGAAGGTCTCAGGGGAGGGTCTTAATGGAACAGTCACCAGTTTTCGGGTGTGTCCTTCAGTGTGTTGATTCATCACACTGTGCTCATAGAGGGGTCAGGGGTTATTTTCTGGTTAGTCTCACATTTTTAAGAACGCCATTGAAGAGGGAGCTGGCTCGGGCAGTTCTGTCCTGGGACACAGTCGGGAATGTGTGAACCATTTGCTCCTCAGAGTCCTTGGTTAGGGAAGATAAAACCTTGTGATTCATTAGCTGGCTGTAAATTGCTCAGATTGTTTGTCCTGTTTAATGATATTGTCTCATTCTTTCCTTATTCCACTTGCCAAGGAATCTCCTTAGGCTCTTACTATCCTGCCTCATCATGATATAATTAAATCTCCCCCAGTAATAATGGCTCAGGAATGTGCTGATTTGTTTTAAGCATTTTATACCCAATATCAAGTAAGTTACATTAAAAAATAGGAATACTGCCTTCTCCATTGAGACAGAGCAGGAAAAGGGATGGAAATGGACTCTGGTGTCAGGCAAACCCAGGTTTGCATCCTGGTTCCAACACGCACTGCCTGTGTGGCCTTCGACCACTTATTGAACCTCTCTGAGTTTTCTTCTTCCAAAACGCAGAGATAACACTTCATAGAATTTTTGAGGATCAAAAATGATAGTAGATGTGATGTTCCTGGTGTTGACTAGTATGTAATTGTTTTTCTTTCCTTTCATTAAATTTCCTGTTCTGTAATATTTAACTGCTACACTTAACCTCTCTGGAACTCATTTTCAAAGATGACATATTAGGATAAATAGACTGCCAAAGTCTCTTCTAGCTTTAAATGTTTCCTATATCAATATCTGTAAATGTGCTAAGTGTTCTCCTTGTGGTATCTCATGAGATCCTCTTAACGACCATTGGAATTGGGACCTGTTATAATTCACATTTTACAGATGAGAACACTGAGACTCAGGAAGAATGAATAGCCAGTCAGGCTGGAGAGGGAGGGTTTAACCCAGAGTGTGTACACCAGAACTCAGAGCCACACCCAATAGACCCCTAAAACATAGCTGCTCAGCAATTGCTCATAATGCTCTTGAGTGTTCAGACCATGTGCCACCTACTCTATGACATGGCAGGATATATCCTGCCCAGTAGGTTTACTAATGGGGCACAGATCCAAAAAGATAAGAATTTCACTGGATTGACGGGACAGTGCTCACACAGGACACAAGCGGGTGACAAGGAGTTACTACTCAGTTGCTGACTGATTGGCTGGATGGCTCACCAGCTACTTGACCAACCTGGGCAGACATTGTGTATGATGAACATTTTCACTAAAATGACCGCTAAATGAAATACCTGGCAAGCATGTGTGCCATTTTTTGGTGCTACCAGGGCATCCATCTAAAGTAACCATGCTTCCTTATCAAATTTCTTACCCCTAATGTGCCATGGGTTCAAAAACCAGCTAAGCAAACTTGTTAGAATTTTGCTTGAATCAGAGTAAGAATGCTCTGAGCAAGTGCCTGAGCTGCCCTTGGAGAAGTAGTAGGGCTTAGAGATTGTGATATTTCAGTGTCATCAGAGAGAAAGAAAAGCTGTTCCCAATAACTTGAAGCCTTTCAGATGTTTGTACTAGTTGGCATACACAAACCCATAGACGTTCATGTGTGCTGCACCCACATTTGGCTCCACTTAAATGCTTTTTCCCTTGCTGATCTCAAATGTAGATGCAAATAGTAGCTATATTCAACTTTCTTACATAAATTGCCTAAAACTCCAGGTACTGACTCCTGGTAATTTCATCAGCATAGTTTGCAGAGACCCACATGACAGTGCAATTATTGGCTAGTAGGAAGCTTTGTTATCTATTTTTTAATTCTGCAGATGTTATAGCTTAACAGTGTTACAGATACGCTCGTGTATGTGCTTAGGTGATTCTAATGGTCTATTTTCTTTAATTCATTAAATAAAAACTCACCCATCAGTAGTGTTCTAGATCCAGTTGAATTTTTATTTCATTTTAAAACCTTAAAGCCACCAGAAAAATTGTGCTGTAAGACCCTCAGTGGCAGCCAACATCGCTCATCAAAGAAACTCAAAATACTTTCCGAATATTAATTAAACCCCACCACAGTGAACCCAGTCGTATGCAGCATTTTATCTTTTTTTAAAAATCTAGGCAAGTAGGGGAAATATGTACATGGCAGAGGATAATGAAAACTTCTTGAGGAAATAAATTTGAATTCTCAAGTACCAAGGGCATCCACTCCTTCTTAATAAAATGATAATCTAGTTCCTGTTGCATTTGGTCGCTCATCTTCTTACATATAGAGCTGTTGATTCCATCTTCCTTTCTACCACCCTCAGTCTCTCAGCATGGACAGAAACATTTGCTTCTTGCTTTTATTGTGAGCAGACTCAGTAAGGCTGTGGCCCACAGGGGAACTTTAACACTTTCTAAGGAAACAAGGAAGTTGGAAACTTCCCTAGTGTCACACCCCATGCATCTGGTTTGCTGGCAACAGAGAGATTCTAAGGCAGGTTGAGTCTCTTGGACATAGCAAAACCTGTGGAATGAGAGTTAGGGCCTAGGCCTGGCTTGGAGCTTTGAGGTCATTGCACCTTGAGGTCATGCACGGAGAGGGACAGGGCAGGAGTAAAGGAGGAACGCAGACAATTGTGCTTCACTGGCCACTCCCATTACTGCTCATGCTTCCAACCCCCACAACAAAGAAAGCTAAGTTGCTAAACTTGAAACTGCAGAGTCTTTATCTCAGAAGTCCTTTGACTCACCCAAGCAGCAGTATCACCCTTAAAGCAGAAGCTGATGGCCAGTTTGTGAGAATTTTTGCCTGGCTTTGAGTCTGATTTAGTTACACCAATCCTCATCTCTCTAGACACATCCAATCATGCCTCCTGGTGTCTTACAGTTCCCATGCTTATTGGATTCAATATCTTAGCTATGTCTTCTTCATCAATTATTATTATTTTTTGCTTCTAGTCCAATATTATCACCATATAAGTATTATTTTTATTATTATTATCTGTGTCCTTAACAATATAGTAGTCTATTCAACAATTTTTAAGAACTAGGTATCATGTATAGCAATAGTAAAAATACCTTTCATTAAAAAATACTTTTCACAACCTGCATCTCACATCTTGCATTCATTTCTTTATATGTTCATTTATTCACTTGTTCAACCAGGAGACATCTATGGTGTCTTTGGGAATAAAACCATAATTAAAATATGGTTCCTGGTTTCAAGGAACTGACAGTGCAGAGAGGGGACAGACATGTAAACAGATGCTGAGAACACAAGTGCTGTGCTGGAGCTTATCCTCAAATCATCATTTTACCAATGAGAAAAAGAGACAAAGGGAACAAAAAAGACCTTCTCAAGGTCACACAGCTAGTTATCTGAAGAATAAAAGCTAAAATTCAGACCTGTGGTTATTAAGCCATTGAATTTTTGACAACTCTGTCATTCGGTTCTCTTTAGACCAATGGTTCTCAAAAGTGTGATCCAAAGACGAGCAGTATTGGCAGAATCTAAGAGCTTGTTAGAAATGCAAATTCTCAGGCCACCCTAGACCTACTGGACCCAGAATTCTGGAATTGGAGCGCAGGAATCTTTATTTAAATAATCCCTCCAGATGATTCTGATGCACACTAAGTTTGAAAACCACTGCTCTAGATCAATGCTTCTAAAACTTTAATGTGCATATGAATCACCTGGGGATTTTGTTAAAAATATAGATTTTGATTCAGTAGGTCTGGGGAGGGGTTTTTGATTACGCATTTCTAATGAGCTCCCTGGCTGTGCCCATGCTGCCAGTCCTTGCCTGAGTAGCAAGAATATATAGAGAATTAACACCAACAGAGAGCACTGGGTAAGCCCAGCTGATGAGTAATGCTGGGGTGTGTCAAGTGAATTTAATAAAATTATTCCCTTAAACACCAGTACAGATAATGTTCAGATAGATAGACATTCAGGGCATAAATGCTATCAAATAACTACTGAATGTGTGTGTGTGTGTGTGTGTGTGTGTGTGCAAGAATGTACATGTATGCCTGGCTGGTATTGCTCAGCGGTTGAGCATTGAACTATGATCCAGGAGATCTCAGTTCAGTTCTTGGTCAGGGCACATGCACAGGTTTCGGGCTCGATCCCCAGTAGGGGGGTCATGCAGGAGGAGGCTGATCAATGACTCTCTCATCATTGATGTTTCTGTCTCTCTCTCTCTCCCTCTCCCTTCCTCTCTCTGAAATCAGTAAAGACATATTAAAAAAAAAAAAAAAAAAGGGAATGTACATGCATGGGCACGCACTTGCATGGATGCACATGCGTATGTACACACAAAGACAATAAGCACATATTTAAAGAGACAATATTACAAGTCAGAACCTCCTTTATCTGAGTTGCCAAAATAAAAACAGATTTGAAAGAGTAAATTGGATAGGCAGGGTCAAGATGCTATAGGCAGGCTTTCTGACAGTAAAGACGTGCCAGATGGCAAGAGGGAAAAAGTGTGTCTGCATCTGTGTGTGTGTGTGTGTGTGTGTGTGTGTGTGTGTGTACAAACATATAAAATTTAGACTAGAACCATTTAATATAGGAAAAACACATAAGTAAACATCAGTAAAGAATATTGTATAGAAAGCAGAATGTAGTAATGACAGAGACATGCAGAAAATATTAAAACGACAAAATATTCAAGATATTTGGAAAGCATGTAAAACATTTTAAACAGTTTCCCCCAAAATGGTAGAGTTCCCAGATTTATCAAATAAACATATGTTATCTAGAAATCTTAAGAATGGTTAAAAATAAGAGGGCATGATAATTTCTAGGAATTTTATCAATGTAGATTGCCAGTTTCTCTGAAATGTCTCTCAAGCATTATTGTAATGGGAAGTTGTAGGGTGGTGAGTGAAATAAGAGCCGTCGGAGTTGTATATTTGGACAGGGAAGGTCCCAGGCAAATTTGCTATGGGCCTCTCAAATAGTTAAGAAGGGTATATTGGTCAGGATTGGTTCCAGTTAGGAAGCAACAAAACATACAAAAGGTAGCTTAGACAGTACAGGAGTTTGCTAGTTTCACTGAACACAAGATCAGAGTTAGATAGTCCAAGATGAGCATGAATCAGCAATATCATCAAGGGTGCATATTTCTTATATATTTATTTGTTTATGAAAATTACATCTTTTTAAATTTTTCTATTACAGCTGACATACATTATTATATTAGTTTCAAGTATACACCCCAATGATTAGACATTACATATCTTACTACATGTTTATCCTGATAAATTTTGTACCCAACTGGCACCATACATAGTTATTAGAATACTATTGACTATATTCCCTATGTTGTACTTTACATCCTCATGACTATTCTGTAACAACTAATTTGTACTTCTTAATCCCTTCACCCACCCCCAAACCCCCTCCCATCTTGCCACCACCAAAATGTTTTCTGTATCTATGAGTCTGTTTCTGTTTTGCTTGTTTGTTTATTTTGATTTTTAGATTCAATTGTAGATAGACATGTATTTATTGCCATTTTATTGTTCATATTTTTTTATCTTTTTTTTCTTCTTCTTAAAAAAGATCCTTTAACATTTCATGTAATACTGTTTTAGTGGTGATGACCTCCTTAAACTTTTTCTGGTCTAAGAAGCTCTTTATATGTCCTTTGATTCTAAATGATACCTTTGTTGGGTATAGGTATTGGTTGTAGGTACTTGCTTTTCATTGTTTTGAATATTTCTTGCCACTCCCTTCTGGCCTGCAGAGCTTCTGTTTAGAAATCAGCTGACAGTCTTATGACAACTCCCTTGTAGGTAACTAATTGCTTTTCTCTTTCTGCTTTTAAGATTCTCTCTTTGTTTTTAACCTTTTGCATTTTAATTATCGTGTTTCTTGGTGTGGACCTCTTTGGGTTCATCTTGTTTGGGACTCTCTGCTCTTCCTGGACTTGTATGTCTGTTTCCTTCACCAAGTTAGAGAAGTTTTCTGTCATTATTTTTTCAAATAAGTTTTCAATTTCTTGCTCTCTCTCTTCTGCTTCCAGTAACACCATCATGAGAACATTGGTATGCTTGAAGTTGTCCCAGAGGCTCCTTACACTATTTTTTTGGCAGGGAGGGGGATTCATTTTGCTTTTTTGCTGTTCTGATTGCATGGTTTTTTTGCTTCCTTATATTACAAATTGCTGTTTTGATTTTCAGTTTCATCTATTCTATGTTGATTGCCTATAAATTATTTTTTATTTCAGTAGTGTATCCTTCATTTCTGACTGGTTCTTTTTTATGGTTTATATGTCTTTTTTCATGCTGTTGATGTTCTTACTAAGTTCCTTGAGCACCCTTATAACCATTGTTTTGAGCTCTGTATCTGGTAGTTTACTTGACTCCATTTCATTTAGTTATTTTTCTAGAGATTTCTCCTGTTCTTTTATTTGGGACCTATTTTTTTTGTCTCTGCATTTTGGCTGCTTCCCTATGTTTGTTTCTATGTATTAGGCAGAGCTGCTATGTCTCCTGGACTTACTAGGATGGCCTTGTATAGTAGGTGTCCTATAGGGCCCAGTGGTATAGGCTCCTTGGTCTCTCAAACTGGGTACTCCAGGTGCACCCCTGTGTGGAATATGTGCATTATCTTGTTGTAGTTGAACCTTGATTGCTGTTGGTGTCACTGGGAGGGAATGGGTCCCAGGCCAATCAACTGTAAGAACTGGTTGCAAATACAGAGGAGAAGCTGCTGTGTAGAAGCCAACGTTATGGAGCAGGACTTGCTTTGGAGTTCACCAAGTCCACTCCTTGAGTGTGTTGCTTGTGAAGTTTATAGGGTTGTAATCTGGTGTGGTCTGAAGCTGTCTACCAAGTGTACTGGTTCTGGGGCCTCTGGGGAAGTGCAAGGTCAGCCACTGCTGTGCCCTGCCTGGGATCACCCAGTACAAGCTTCAGAGTAATCTCCAGGTGGCTGATACTTATGCTGGGCTTGGATGTGCCCAGGAGAGGCCATGCTGCAAACCAATGCTTGCTGCCACTAGTGCTGGGCCTGGGACCACTTAGCAAGAGGTATGGGGTACGCAAAGGCCAGATGTTATTTGTTTGAGGCTTTAGGAAAATTCAAAGCATGAGGCAAGAGAGGCCAGTTGTATGGGAAAGCCATGAGAAACAGCTTGAATGGGTCCACAAATTGGGTCAGGCCGGGTTTCAGGGAATCACCAGGTGGGGCTAACAGTGTGAGCAAGGTTGATGGAGATTCAGATATGGCGCCCACCTGTGAGGGGATCTCAGAAAAGGAACAATGGCCTCTGCCAGCACTTTTGTCTAGCAGAAGGCTGCCCCTTAGCTCTTGTCCTAATACCAGACAATTTAGTTCCTCCCTGTATGTCCCTTGTTCCTTTCAAGCTGTTGCCCCAGTGCTAGAGCTCAGAGGAAGTGATTCCAAGTTAGTTCCTGCATGGGCTCTTTAAAAGGAACTACCTGGGACTCCAGCAGCTTCCACCTCCCTCAGCCTCAATCCCCGCTGGTTTTTACAGCCAGAAGATATGGGAACTTTTCATCCTGGCACTGAAACCCAGGACTGGGAGGCCTAGTGTGGGGCTGGGACCCCTTGCTTCTCGGGGAGGACCTCTGCAGCCAAGATATCACTCCTGGTTTTAAACTGCCACATGCGGGTATGTGGCCAGACTTTTCCGTGTCTCTGCCCCTCCTACCAGTCTAGATGTGGCTTCTTTAAATCCCTAGTTGTAAGACTTCCATTCAGTTAGATTTCAGGCAGTTTTGAATGATGGTTGTTCTGTAGTTTAGGTGTACTTTTGATGTGGTTGTGGGAGGATTCGAGTACCACATTTACGTGGGCTGCCAGCTTAACTGGAAGTTCCAGATTTCTTTAATCGTATTATTTCATTACCCTTAACTTCCAGTCCTTAACATTATAAAATGGCAGCTGCACTTCCAGACACTAAGTCTAGGTCTCAGGCAAGAAGAAGGGAAAAAGCAAGAGCAAGTTTTAAGGGCTCAAGAACACGACAGCTGAAATTGTCTCTAAAAAAGCTCCAGTAAGCTGCACCCAGAGAATTCATTTTTCATCTCCTTGGCCAGAACTGGGTCATATGATCATTCCTAAATGGTTAGGGTCTGGAAAGTTATTTTAAATTGGAAACATATGCCTTAAATAAATTCAAGGTTCAGTTGGAAAGAAAAAAAGGGAAGAATAAAGGAATATTGGGTGGCAATTACCAATGTGTGTCTTAAATCACTTTTTAAGAAACAGGGAAAAGATGAGTAAATCATACAGGAGTCCAAGAGGGATTTGAAAGCATGAGTGAAAAGGCTGTATTATTTGGTTGTTCATGGAAACTGTTGTATGACCTCAAGCAAGGGTCAAATTGCCCAATTCAAAGCAAAGCTCCATTGTTGAGATCTAGAACATGTCACTTAGCCTGCTACTCTGTACCCCAGACTATTTTAGAAAACAAGCTTAGTGTTGAGTGACAAGTGCTACATATTTATTTGACACTTACTTATTAGTAGACCACGTGGCTTCTCAGTCTAGTTTAATTTGAGAGATATGGTAACAATGATCTCTGGGCAACTGATAATCTATTACAGGGAGAACCTTATGATATGACATTACTTTAACCACTATTACAAGCAAAATGGGAACATCTTTGCAGTTTTCATAGCATCCTCTGCTTAGACTAGTGAAATCTAGAATATATATAAAACAAATGACTATGGTACATCAAGAAAAGAGTGAGCCTTGGGGGCAACTTACAAAATCACATTCGAATCAGACCTTCAAGGATGAGGAAAATTCCACCACGTGATGCAGACAGAGACACTCAAAGGCCCTGCTTTGGTAGAGAACCGTCCAATTATCTTGCAAGGTTTGTTTTGCTGTTCAGAAAGATTGGCTTGCCTATTTTCAGAAAGGAAAATTTTAAAGAAAAAGTAGATGAAGTAAGTTTTCTCAAATGCTGCATTGGCTTTTCGCTTTAATTCTGGTTCAGTTATCCAGAACACATAACTCCCCAAGTCCTTTGAGGTAATTGACCTTTTACCTGAATCCTCAAGCAATTTTTCCCCATCATGGTGTGTTTTGTGAACATTTCCCTTCTTTCTCTCCTGCAGATAGTATGAATAGCCCAATTTTGTTCATTTCTTGACAGGTAAAAATGTGGCAATCTCTTATTTCACCTCCATCTAAGCGATGCCGAGAACTGTTCCTCTCTGACTCAATGTGTGTATGTTGAGGGGTGGGATGGGGGAAGGAATGAAGAACAAAATAGGGAAACGAGGTTAAGAACATGTCGCTCCAGACCCTGGGAGCAGTCAAATCAAGCTGCCAGCTGCAACAAGAATCTCTCTAATAAGGAAATTAGAGCATGAACATTTCTGGCTATGTGACTCTGATCCTAAATAGGCTTTACAAATAGATTGTGATTGAACTTGGAAACATAAACAAATTGGCTTTGCGGAATAAAGGCTGAACTACATTTTGGTTGCAGGATTAAATGCTTTCATGGGAAGCGCTGTGGGAGAAGGGAGGGCTCGCTTAATGATAGCATATGCATTTCTGAAACTCGCCGGCTTTGTTGGCTTCTCTTTGGAGAGTCAGGTCTGATAAACTCAAAAGAAAGTTTCCCAACAGGGTCCCTAAGAGGACAACCGATAAAGGCAGGGAATAGGCAGTGTGTATTTGAAATTCCCCATTCAGATGCCGGGAGGAGAGGTGCCATTTAAAAATAATAGATTTTAAAATATCAGTAGCTTATAAAATTCTAGTCAGCTGTCTCCCTTGGACATTTCTTTTGTCTCTTGGAGGGTTGGGGATAAAGGTTCTTTAAGCTCTCTTAATACATTTTTACTTATAAATATTCATGCCGTGTTCTCGGTGCCTCCCCGGCTGACTCAGTGCAGCCTCCCCACCCTGGCAAGCCAGTGGTGCCAGAGGAGATGCTAAATTTCTAACAGGGCCCTGGGTCAGCCTCAGACAACCCAGAGCCATTTGAAAACACCAAAGGCTTTTCAGTCAAGATAAAGTGTGATAAATGTCTGTGTGTCCAAGCTTATGTTCCACACGAGAGGATTAGCTTTCACTCTCTGCAAACTCTCCCAGGTGTTATAAGCAGTCATGGTTTTGTGTGTTTTGTGCTTCACACAGTAAGAAACAGATCTGCCGATTGGAAAGATGCTCTTTTTTATTTCCCTTTTCCTAAATCCTCTGGTTACTCGCTAAGGCCTGATCCATTATTGAGTACGCGTCAGCAAAATCTCTCTGATGGCACCTTTAGAAACGTAAAGCATTAGACCGAGTGGGAATCACAAAGGTCATTGGCTTGCTGAGTTGCAATTTAGATCCAGGTCATGCACAGAGTATTCCACTGTCTCAAAATGCTTACACTATGGGAAATTTTCCTACGATCTAACCCTGCATCCTTCTGTGCTAGCTGTTCTCCCCACATCCATATTACTAGGGAGTGAAGCCTAGAGCTGTGTTTACTAGCTCTCCCTTATTGGGATATGCGGTCTCTTACATCCTCAGGCTTAAGTGGTTAATTTCTCCTAGTAAATGCTTTCTAGGGCCCAGTGAATGTGTATACAGAGCTTATGTCTACACCTATATCTATTTCCCCACTATACACAAAAAAATCTTAAATTACATAGGGAAATAACCCTGGCTGGTGTGGCTCAGTGGTTCGATTCCCGGGCACATACCTGAGTTGCAGTTCGCTCCCCTCGTTGGGGTACATGTGGGAGGCAACCAATCATGTGTGTCTTTCTCGCATGGATATTTCTCTCTCATTTTCTCTCTCCCCCCCTTCACTCTCTTTCAAATCAATGGAAAAACAAACATCTTTAGTTGAAGATTAAACATTTTTTTTCATTATATAGGGAAATAAAATATTTTGCTAAAAGAAGCATATATTGTCTTACAGTTTTATTTCAGACCTACTTTATTTTCATTTATGGTTCAACTTAAATGGGTATTTAGCCCTAATGTGTTAGTCCCTGCTGATGCTTTTTCTGTCAAGGGTACAGAAACTTGTAACTGAATCACCAGGTGAACACCTTATTTAAATAAACCTCTTAAATTAATTCTTTGTGAAAATAAAATTTCTGCTCTCTTTACTCACCCACTCAACATAAACAGTTTATTTTCTTTACAATATGTTTTCCTTAACAACCACAGCACAGTAGAAAACACATTACACTGGTTGCCCTGTGACTTAGATTCTAGACATAGTTCTTCCACAAATGGGTGAATCTGGACATGTCATACATAAAAGGATGGAGTTATGCCAGGTGTATTGACGGGTGAGCTTCTTGAATTTTATCATATGTCTTAGTTTTTGTTCCAGAGAAAGAGAAAGAAATTATGTCTCTATCTATCTATCTATCTATCTATCTATCTATCTATCTATCTATCTATCTATCTATCTATCTATCATCTATCATCTATCTATCATCATCTATCTATCTATCTATCTATCTATCTATCTATCTATCTATCTATCTATCTATCTATCATCTATCATCTACCTATCATCTATCTACCTATCTATCTATCATCTATCATCTATTATCTATCTATAGAGAGAGGGATTTATTTTAAGGAATTTGTTCATGTGATTATGGAGGCTTGGCAAGTCCAAAATCTGCAGGATGGACTGGCAGATTGGAGACCCATAGAATTGCAGTTTGAGCCCAAAGATGAGGTCTGCTGATAGAATTCTCTCTAAGAGGAGGTCAGTCTTTTTTCTATTAAGGCTTTCAACTGATTGAATGAGGCTCACCCACATTATGAAGGGTCATCTGCTTTACTTAAAGTCTACTGATATAAATGTTAATCTCATCTAAAAAATTTCTTGAAAGAATCATCTAGAATATTGTACAACCAAATATCCAGATACCATGGCCTAGCCAAGTTGACATAAAATTAACTATCACATCATGTATAAGAATCACCTGAAGAGCTTGTTAAACATAGATTCCAGTGCTCCGTCCTTAGCGATTCTGATTCTAATCTGCAATCTAATAAACTCCAGGTAATGCTGATGAAGCTTTTCTAGTTATTATTTTTTGAATAGCATTGTTCTAGGTATGTATTGGATGATCACTGTCCAGCCTCTTCTACAGATGAAGAAACAAGCCAAGAGTTATGAATGGACTTGTTCAAAGGAGTGTATATAATTAAATATTCTATTTCAAAACTTCACATCTTAGTCCAGGGTGCTTTCCACTTAACACACTGCCTGACATGTAGTATAAATAAGCTTTCTTAGGATGAAATCTAGTCTCATAACTAAAACTTCCTCAAAACTAATGAACTAGTGGAATTTTTCCTGGAATTTAACAACCTGATCCTAAAATTTATATGGAAGATTAAAAGGTCAGGAATAGTCAAGGCAGTTTTGAAGAAGAATGAAGGAATACCCATACTACCCACATTTGCAGGTGTTTTATAAAACTGTAGTAGTTAAAGCAGCATGGTATTGGCAAGTAGACTACTGGAGTAAATGAAGAACCTGTTGTCAGGCCATAAATATTTGAGATATCCGTGACTGAGTTGGCATTATGAGGAAAAGACACATTATCAATAAATACTGCTAAACAATGGCTATTGGTGTGAGAAAAAAATAGACTTCTACCCCTACGGCACTTAGAAACAAATTTGAGATGGATCAATGTAGAAGGAACATTTTAAAACTTTGAATAGAAAATTTAAGATATTTTTATATCAAGGAAGATACATATTTCTTAAATGAGACATAAAAAGCACACACCATAAAATAAAATAATAACAAGTCAATATTTATTGAGCTAGTCTATGTGCTACACGATGTTCTGAGTACATTATATATACTAGCTCATGTGATCCTTATAAAAACCCTGTGAGGCAGCTATAATGATGATCTTCATAAAAGACGGAGGCCGGAGAGACTACTGACCGCCCTAACCTGTGCGATAAGTGGTAGAGGTAGGAGCTGATCCCAGGCATTCTGGTTCTAGAGCCGCTGCTGTGCACTACCTCTCAAGAGAGGGAAGTTGACTGTGTTCAAGTTAAAAGAATATGTATCACATAAACTAATGAAAAATACAAACAGGTACTAGGAGAAAATATTTTAGTGCTTATAGTCATCAAAGGATAATACACACACACACACACACACACACACACTCACATACTGATATGAAAATGAAACAATCCAAAGGGAAAATGGGAACAGATTATGAACAGACACATTATTGAAAAGGAAACTCAAGTGGCCATAATCACATGAAAGTATGCATGCTAGTAGATAGATAAATCAGTATAATCACTCTGGAGGGCAATTTGGCAATATCTACTAAAGTGAAAGGTGCACATTCCCTGAAACCCAAGAAATTTTTTGTATACACAGAGTTGTTCTAGCAAAAATAACTCCGTAAAGAAATGGTGAAACATATTGTAGGATAATTATATTTTGGAATACAAAGTAAAGTAGATCTAGATATAGTTACACAGATAAAGTTAAAAAACCTAATGTTGCCTGGCCGGACGTGGCTCAGAGGTTGAGCAGCATCAACCTCCAAACCAGGAGATCACTGTTCTATTCCTGGTCAGGGCACATGCCCAGGTTGTGGGCTCGATCCCCAGCAGGGGGCATGCAGGAGGGAGCCGATCAATGACTCTCTCACCATTGATGTTTCTCTCTCTCTCCCTCTCCCTTCCTCTCTCTGAAATCAATAAAGATATATTTAGAAAAACAACAACCTAATGTTGGATGAAAAAAAAAAAGATAAGTTAATAAATGACATATAGCATATGATATGTCTTGAATGAAGTCTAAAATTTCACCCAATAATGCTATATATTGTTATGGTGCATAACATTGATTTAAAGATATGGATCAACTTCTGGATAATGATTACCTTTGGGGTGGGTGGTAGGGAAAGGGAGAGAGTGGGGATGAGTAGATGAGTTTAGTTATATCTAATTCTTTTATTTAAAAAATATCTCAAGTAGACATGCCAAAATATTAAGATGTGTTAAATCTGGGTGGTGGGTACCTGAGTGTTTTATCATTTCCTATGTATTTGAAACTGTCCATAATCACATGTTTTCAAAGAAATAAAGATACTATCCCCACAGTTGCTATTTTTAACATACAATTGTATTCTTTTTGGGGGGGAATAACATGCATGGGCATTCTTCTTTCTGCATATTATTTTTTCTTAGGTATCCTTTTCTACTTCTTATAAAATCTTAGAGTAGAAAGAAAAATTAGAGGGCATTTGTTCAAATCTACCTCAACATAGGCACTTCTGGATTCAAATTGGTCTTCCAAGTAAAAATACTTGCTAGAATTTTCTTTTATGCTTAATACAGAAAATATGGTTTTTGTTAACTGAAAACTTTGTTTTAACTTTTGTTTAAAAATTTTTGTCTGAGTCAAGGTCCACAGACAATAGATTTTTGTTTATTTACTTTTTTTTTTTTTTTTTAGTTTGAGGGAGAGAGAGATTTGTTGTTCCACTTATTTATACATCCATTGGTTGATTCTTGTATGTGCCCAGACCTGGGCATAGAACTCTCAGCCTTGACATATCAGGATGATACTCTAAACAACTGAGCTACTTGGCCAGCACAGGTAATAAATTTTTTAGAAAGTTGAACATAGCCCAGCTGGCCATGGCTCAGCAGTTGAGCATTGACCTATGATCCAGGAGATCTCGGTTCAATTCCCAGTCAGGGCACATGCCCAGGTTGGGGGCTCGATCCCCAGCAGGGGGTGTGCAGGAGGCAGCCAATCAATGACTCATCATTGACCTTTCTATCTCTTTGTCTCCCTCTTTTTTCTTCTCTCTGAAATCCATAAAGGCATATTCTAAAATAGATAAATAAATAAATAAATAAATAAATAAATAAATAGTTGAACATAATAAATCACACTTAACTTTAATACTATGCTGAACACATAATTTTATCTGTAATGACACAGAAAGCTGTGATGAATCTCAGGGTCAGCATCATAACCATTAATTATCATTATTTTGGTAATATGTGGACGTGCCAATTGAAAGGGATTTGATTGGCAAAATGTCAGATAACATGGCATAAAAGGAGTACACAGAGAGAAGGGAATTAACATTTAAGGTATTATGGAAGGTGCTTTAGATATATAATTTAATTTAAATCTTGTAGCAATCCCATACAGTGCTATTGTTATTCCCGTTTTCTCAAATAAAGGCATTGAGGTTCAGAGAAATGAGGTAATTTGCCTTAATTCCTGTTATGAAAAAATTATTTCAAACCTGAAAATAAGGAAAATGAAGTCTGCATGTCCTTTCATATTGGAGCTTCATCTAATTAGAGCCCACAGATTATAATTTTTTTAAGGGAATGTACTTTTGTTTGACTAGTGTTTACTATTGATTAGAAGCAGGCTCTGTGAAACTCTAGGATGACTTGTAGTTTCTGTCTAATACAAGTACAAATGATTTCAGTCCAGCAAAAAATATATGTTCCAAAGTGATATATCTATCAGTTTATCTATCTATTTATCTATCTATCTATCATCTATCTATCTATCTATCTATCTATCCATCGATATAAACATTGTCTCTCCAATTCTTGAACCAGTTTTACAATCCTTTTGCTTCCTCATTAATAGATTAGATGAATTTTAACCCTTGTTCTTTGTATATTTGTATGAGTCAAGTTTTTACCTTCTTAAAAATTATACTTTGACAGTCCCACAACTGAAGCCAGGACTTTAGCTCCAGAGCACATGCTCTTGCTCCCACATCCACTCTTTTTGGCCATATGTAGTCTACTTTATTACTGAAAACCTGTGCTTAATTAAGGAACTAGTCCTCCAAAGGGGGGGCAGGGAAAACTTTATTGTTAGAAAAATAGTCCTAGTTTTCATTGATCTGAGAGGTGGGAAAATTCCACCCCTGGAGGGGAAAATTCCACCCCTGGAGGTGCATCTCTTAATACACAGAGGCCTCATCACTTGGACCCATACTGTTGCTACTTCCCCTCCCCCCAAAATAGAGGGATAGCATGGCTTGTCCACAATTTTGTACTATGTATTTTGTACTTCATAGTCTGGGTTGAATAGAATGTGTACCATAAATGGGTAGAGACAATGTCCCTATCTGCAATTCCTATCACCATCTCTACCCACCCAATTTCTAGTTCGGCAGCAAATTCCTATAACCAAATGCATTTTACAAAGATAATTCTATAAACTCCAAGAATATATTCATCAACATATACCATGAAACCCCACTCATTCAGTGTTATAAGGGAAGATGGGACTGAATTAGTGAAAATAGGGAATTGTGGACTATTTTTAAAGAACTGAAGTAGCATTATTTTTAAGTACATATATGCTGGTATTTAGTTATGAAACAAGACCCAGTATTTGTCCTTGGGAACTTAATTAAAGAGGAGATAAAGTGGTATGTAATCAGCTTATCAACAGAAGGAAGAAATGGGCATTTCTTAAGTGATTGCAAAGTGTGTTCTCTTAAGCAGGTTAAACAACTCAATTCCCTTATAACCCTTTCCAGATTATCAATGACACAGAATAACCTTTCTTGATAAGGCAAACCAATGGAATTCTTTCAAATTCAAAGCAGGAATATGTGAACTAAGGAGGTTTCAGTTCTTCTACATTTTTCCCCCTATAGATTTCTTCATCAAACGAGCTAATTGACTTAGTGCACATCCCTGGTAACACTGTCTTGAAGTAAAATGTTGGACAAGGTCTCCTGGCAACTGGCAACTAGTGGCCATTGCCATTTTTCCAGGAAAAAGGGGGCTACTGTTGTACCACGCAGAGCCCAGAGGACACAGGCAGCAATCTGGCAGTGCTGCCTGCTGATGCTAATTATCCTAGTCTGGGGAAGTAGGAGGAGAGAAATTGATGCCAAGTTTTTGCACAAGGTCAAATGTTTCTGGAGGAAGGGAGCCAGGGTTAAATTAGCAGTCATAGTGAGGTAGGAAGCTGGGTGGAGAAACACAGGCTGGGAGAGGAGGGGTGGGGGATAGGGGAGTCTGGAAATTTAAATGGAGACAGTAGTAAAAAGTAATTACTAACACATTTTCCAGCTTGGAAAGCCAGCCACATCCCACACCAGGGCCAGACTCAGAGCTCTTGTGTTCCAAAGAGGTTGGAGCAGGCTCAGACGCAGGAAAGGACCGTGCAAGCCAGCTGCCTATCTCTGGCTTTGGAGCTGTGCTTCCCGAAAAGGGAAATTCATCTTGAAAGAGAATGGAAAGGACATTTCTGCCTAATTTCTCTATTAAGATAAACATTCTCCATACATTCAATGGATCTATTCTTTTAAGGCTGCTTAATAGCAAAGAAGAAGAAGAAAGAAAAAAAAAGATCATCTAACATCAAAACAAAGGAAAGGGAAACCTTTTTGGAAAATGTCAGGGTTTGTGAAACTAAACTATCTCCCTTCTCTGCTGTTCATCAACATCACTGGAGGAAAGACACGGTGGGAGGGACAGATATCAGGAGAAGGGGGGTAGGGAAGGAAAGGAGAAGCAATGCTAGCTGGTGTCAGGGAGAAATTCATGATTAGCTTGACTGTTTGGGATTGACTGTTTTGACAGTTGATTTTTATTATTTTTTTCCTTCCAACTTCAGAACCATGACAGACAATTGCTGAACATCAAATTGATGGGTGAACATTTCATCGGATCTGGTTGCCTTAACAACTAAAGTAGCCAAAATGTTAAGACAGTCAAATGAGATTGATTATTTTTGATACAATCTGTGGGTGGTTGACCCTGGAATTCTCAGCCTAATCTGGCATATAAACACAGAGGCCGTAGCGACTGATGCAAAGGCAGCCACTGGACAAGTGAGAAATCAATCAATCACCCGACTGCTTCATCTCTACAATGTCACTGGACAGCATCCAGAGAAATACCTGAGAGTCTTTGCGTTGCTTCTGGGTGCTGGGTGTAACAGGAAGCAGCCAGCCTTAAAAGCTGGGAATTCTAGATCTTTTCAGTTTCTAGAAAAGAGACAGAATCTGGCTTGTATTAGAAAAGCAGATTCCCGGAAATTGTTGTCTAGAGTGCTGAATCATGCATGAATGTCAGCAGATGACACCAACCGTGGCATCGTTTCATGGGGACTTTATCCCATGTGAACCAAGAGAATTCTGCTTGATGAATTTTCTTTCAACATCCACAGATAATTGTTGTGCTGTGTCATAGACCAAGAGGGAAATTAAATTTCTCTCATAATTGGATTTGGTATTTGCAAGCTTGCCTGAAGAAAAGGGAAAGGAAATTCATTTTAGGGATTTAAAAAAAAAATCTTGAATTAAAAAAATTGTAATCACCGTATCAGGTGCCTATCTGAATTCAACCCACCAAGTGCAGACGGATGGATGCTGAAAATAATGATACAGGTTCAAAGGTTCCTGAAGCTTCACTCTTGTTTGTTTGTTTGGTTGTTGTTTTTTTTCTTTTCATTTTCAGTTCTGAAAATTATTATTTGATAGCTTGGTGACAATGCAGTCTGTACTGAGAAAATAGGAATTGATTAAGAAGTGAGAGACTGTGAGAGACTGAAAATGAGTGGGGGGAATAAAAAGCCTACAGAGCATTTACAGTGTAATTTTCCAATACAGATTTGAGTAGATACCACATGCAGTTAGAAACAGATGCATTTTCAAGCCTATTGAATGAAGAATAATTTCTGAGTTTCCTTCTTTTCAAAGAGAACACAAGAAAATACAATGCTAAATTCTATATATTAGCATGACATTCATTTGAATGCCTAATTGCTTGAAACTTGAGTCAGTCTCAACTCTTGGAGGTCCTGACAAAGATAGCTGGATGTTAGAGAAGAATAGTTGCAATGATAACTTATGAAAATAAAACATTAATCTGTAAATATCAGTTTGTTAGATTAATTAACAATGATGTTAAATTGAAATACTGATTTTTCAATGAATCTGTGGATGTATTTGAATGTATGTTTAAAACATAGTATAACATCTACTTAGATAACTTTATATTTTACCTTCTACTTTTCTTATTTTGATTGATCCACACCACCAGCTTTTGGAGGTCGATATCAGCATTGGTCTATGCTGACGAATACACAGCCATGCCCACCTTCGCTGCCTTTTCCTTCCAGCTTTAATTGTTAAGAGCTGAACTTTTCTGTATACAAGAGTGGTCACTAAGTGAACAAGAAAGGATGCCATTCAAACACAGACAATCCACTTCAAGGTCAGCAAATTATCTCTTTCCTGGCAACTCGAACCAGGAAATTCCTAAAGAATAAGACTGTGTTGAGAGCTGACCTTGAAATGTCTTGAGATACAGAGAAGCTGGACAGGCCATGATGCTGGCTCAAGTTCTAAAAGAGCAAAAACTGAGTCAGGTCATGGAGGCAGCAGAAAGTGATCAGGGAGGTGACAGGGACTGAAAGGCAGAAAATAGTCAAATCAGACAAGTACAAGAGCACTAGAGTGGGACTCCATGACCTTCCTGCCTCTGAGGTCACTAGGATCCACTCCACCTTCAATTCTGGGGCAGCTGCTGTTCCTGCTCTGGGTTTGGTTTTTCCTGGCAACCCTTGGTAACACGAGTGAGTCTCTATTTCTTGTATCCAAGGGAGGTTGACTAAAAAAGCATTGTTATCCTCTCTGTTGTTACTGCAGAAACTAAAGCAAAAAGAGAAAGTAAAAATCATTTCTGAAAGGATGAATTATATTATACAGTTCATAGCACACAATAGAATGTAGTGGAGCCAACACACACACCCAGTTTTTTCTAAAACTGATGCTGATTTCAGTTTTTCACACTGTGGCATTTTAAAAACATGGCCCCAAGTCCTTGGACACTGCTTCTATTAAGAGGTGCTGCCTGTGTCCCCTGACCTTGAATCTGGGTGGAAGCTTGTGGCAGTTCCAACCAATGACAAGGAGAAGCAGTAATGTTGCATGATATTTTGAGACTAGTTTAGAAAAGATTAAGCAACTTCTACTTGCTCTGAGAATGTTTTTGGAACTCAGCCACCATGCTGTGAAGAAGCCCAAACTAGTCCACATGGAGAGACTATCTGGAAAGATCTGGGGAATGAGAGAAAGAGAGAGAGAGAGAGAGAGATCTTGACCGCTCTCAGCTCTTCCATCCCTCTCTACACTTTCACTTCCCCCTTCCCACCCACCCACCCCATCCCCACACTCACCCTACCCCCACCCCCACCTCATC
Organism: Miniopterus schreibersii; assembly: GCF_964146895.1. NCBI lineage: Eukaryota > Metazoa > Chordata > Mammalia > Chiroptera > Miniopteridae > Miniopterus > Miniopterus schreibersii. The sequence continues at coordinate 58,951,662 of NC_138106.1, read as the reverse complement.
CCCACCCCCCACCACTACTCTAAGTTTAACCTCTGTTTGACTGACTGCAAGTACATGAGAGACCCAAACCAGACCCACCCAGCTGAGGTCTTCCTGGATTCTTGCCCCACAGAAACTATAACTAGAATAATTGTTTTTAGCTAAGTTAAAAATAGCAATATGCCCTAGCCAGTTTTGCTCAGTAGTTAGAGCGTCGCCAGCGGACTAAAAGGTGCCCAGTTCCTTTCTGGCCAAGGGCACGTACCTTGGTTGAAGCCTTGGTCGGGGCTCGTGCAGGAGACAATCAATAGATGTGTCCTCTCACATCGATGTTTCTCTCTCTCTCTCCCTTCTATTCTCTCTAAAAGCAATGGAAAAAAATATCCTCAGGTGAGGATACAAAAAATTTTAAAAAAGGAAAAAAATAAAATAAACATATCAATAAACATTTGGTCAGAGCACAATATGTAATAGGTTCTGCACTCAGAACCTAAAGAGGCCTACCAGGCATTATGCTTCTTCTTTCGTGGTGGAAAGGGCAATATACAATACTTTGTTCTTTACCTTGAAGGGATGCCCTGGCATGCCCCAAACCAATGGACCCCTAAAAGCTTTATTGATATGGTAGGTCCCTGAATCTTCATTAAGTGTATCTTATACTATCTAGAGTTTGTGTGTTTTACAAAGGCCTCTAAAATACTTGCCACTATTGCTTACCTGATTTGATTAACATGATGTCACCAATAAAGTGGACAAATGTATGGCTGCCTGGAATGTTCAAACAGGCCAGTAACTAAATTATGAGAGATGGAGAGAGTTAACATAGCCCTGGGGTAAGATACTGTTTATCTCATATGAAGATCAGTAACTGCATGCCATTAACAGATACCATGAAAATGTGCTCCAGTAAAAAATACTACTTTTGGTACAGCAGCTACAGTTGGGGCTACTACTTAATTATTTGTCATAGTCCACTCTCATACTGCAGGATCCATCTGGCCTTTGCAGGTACGAGGCTGGTGAAGTAAATGGGGGTAGAATGGTAAGTAGGGGGTAGAGTTCTGTATTCTTTAAGTTTTCAAGATTGACACTAATCTCTGTCATTTCCCCAGGGATGCAGTATTGTCTTTGATTTAATGTCTTGTCCATGGTTGAGGAGAGGGAATGTCTGAGCCTTTCATGCGGCCTTTCCAGTTATTATAATTCTTACCTCAAGGCCAAGGAACCAATATGGAGGTTCTGCTAACTCTTTGCATTCCAATTATGCATTCAGAGACTGAAGAAATGACCACTCGTTGGGTCCACACACTGAGTTGACCTACTGTGAGCCAGGTATCAATGTTAACACACAGTTTTTGAAACGTTTGGTGTTTCCCTTTCCCCAGTCTATGGTTCCCTAAGTAGGTGATGGTAGATCCTTCTGCAGAAGACCTGGGAGAATCATACAGTAGTATTTGCCATGATTTTGCAGGGTCCTTTTCTCATGAGACCCAGCTTTTCTTTCAGAAGATGGGCTCTGGGTTGAGAACTGGATCAGGTTCAGAAACTTAGCAAGAGATTGTGACATTTTATTGGAGCAGTAGCCCTTAGCCTTTGTCTCATTTTGTTGTATAGACTGGGAAACAATCCTTGCTGCCTGCTCATTCTGTCTTGATCCTAGAAATGCTGTATTCCATTAACTATCTCCACAGCACTAGATGAGTCATGTCACCCTCCCCCAACCTTGCCCCTCTTTATAATAAATGACCTTACTTTGCTTTTGATAGTTAAGTGCTACCACCTGGACTCTATTTTTTTAAGAGTTAATCAGCATTTTGCTACCTGAAAGCCAGTTCAGCAACAGCACCTTCCAAAATCAGTACCGGTCTGCAGAGGTGAGCCACCAAGGAGATTCTTAACAATGCTGGTGCCCCTAGCGAATCCCATTTCCTTCGGTAAATGAAATGTCCTCTGAACTCTCCCACAGAACATAATAAGCTAATAGGTTTTCTGACATTGCATGATATAGCCATTTCAATATGCCCTAATTCCTGAGCCTTTAGATCCCTTCTATCATCTGCCCCCAAAAATGTTAGCATGTCTCCCAAGGTTCTTGTCAGCAAAGGTGAGTGCTCCAATATCTATAAACTACTCTTTATCCAACTTTATATTCCAACTCTCTTAATCCAGCACCTCCAAGAACCCAGTCCATTTATATTCTGCTGGGTCTTGCCGGTAATGTTGGCTAGATTCTTCAGTTCCTTAGGTATATTATCCCTTTCCTGGCTTTGCAATCCCAGCACTTCCCCAGCTGATTTATGTTGTGACTTGACCCTTAATTATTCTTCTGGTGATTACAGGGGAGGCGATAGATTATGATGAGCTCATGTTGCTAGGTCGTATCTTCTGCATCATGCTCAAGTAAGAAGAGGCAGCCTTTAACAACAAGGAGTGGGCTTTTCTAGGTCCAGAGAGTCCAGCAGAATCTGAGGATTTAGATTCCTTATCCTAAATCTTAGGGTCCCACTCCTTCCCACACAGGGCCATGACCTCAGTGTAAGAGACTGAAATTCAAGGTAAATTTCAACCTCCATAGAGCTCTGCTACTCTTATACTTGAATCCTGGCCCTGATCCTCAGGTTCTCCTGCCTTCCTGGTGCAGGGGATGAGAGTGTCTTTAAATCCTGCTGAGGTGGCCCTCTGGCTTTCAGCCTTTGGTGGCTAGTTGCCTTCAGCCTTTCATTGACTTCCCCTAGTGCATGGATGAAACTTAGCAACAGTCATTCAATTCCAAAGTCCTTATAATTACCATTTACCACAAAACTCTCAAATGCCAGAAATATTGTGCTTGCTAGTACCAAGCCCTTCCAGCAGCATCCCATCCCAGTTCACCACTGGTAAAAGTTTTAATGATTGAACTGCAAGTACATACAAAGAGCTATTAATGTTTTATCTCCCACCAGTGATGGAGACGTCATTGCCAGCTGGCTGAAGTCTGCTTTCTCGGGCGTCTTCTGGCACCATCTGTGGCAGGTCAGGTTCCCTAGGAAACAGACTCTAAAATTCTTAGATTTGTGCGCAGGAGGTTTATTGGGAGACTACGCTCAGGAACAATAACCATAAAAGGTGAGGGGGGAAAGGGCTGGGCCTAGAAATAAATTAAACTGTCCTGAAATTACAACAAAAGCCTTGTCTGGCTAGTGTAGCTCAGTGGTTGAGCGTCGACCCATGAACCTCGAGGTCATGCCCTTTCCCCATACCTTGTTAGGCTTCTCTTCCACCTGGCTGTTCCCGGGGTGTATCTTTTTATAACAAACTTGCCATCCAGTAAGTGAAATTCTGTGAGCCATTCTAGCACATTAATAGAACCTGAGGAGAAGGTTGGGAGCCTCTGAGCTCTAGTCCATGGGCTGGGAGCACAGGTGACAACCTGGACTTTCGGTTGGCCTTTGAAGTTCAGGGACAGGGCAGTCTTGTGTGGGATCTGAAGCTATCTCCACGTAGACAGTGTCAGAATTGAGTTAGTAGCTTGGTGGTATAAAAAAACACACATATATTGAAGTTCCAAAGTAACAAGGTTTAGATTTTTAACATCATTTGGGCCATAGTCAAAGGATAAACAGCAAGGTCTAGTGGGAAAATCTATTGCCCTTGGAACCAGAAGAAACACAAATCTGGAGTCTAGTCTTGGCTTTGCTACTCCTTGTTTAAATTACTTTGAGCAAAATCACTTAACCTGTCTGCATCTCAATTTTTTTTCAACTATAAAATGAGTACAATATGACCAAATTATGTTATCCTCATTTTACAGGTGGTTGTTAAAACCAGAGGGGCAATGTTTGTGAAATATAAAATATTATTATTGTTTTGGTTTAAAGGGGAATTTCTTCAAAGGTTGTAATGAGGGCTCTAAATTGGCTTTATTTTTATACTTCACTAGCTTTGAATCACTAATGGGCAAATTTTTCCAAATTATACTTACTGTTTTACTTTAAAATGGTTGTTTTCTGCTCTCTACAGGATTCTAAAGATAAACCCAAAGGAAACCTTTGCAGGTGTGACTCACTGATGATCAGTGTAGGATGCTTTGGTACAGAAACCTCCCCTTGATAGTACAGAAAGGACCAATTTCAAACAAATCACTTAATAATAGGAGAAGGCCATTTTCTGCAATAGCAAAACCATGGGTAATGCTCACTGAGTCTCCCAGGACAGCAATCCTCTGAAAGAGATAGAGAGGAGGAAGACAGAGGGGAATGATAATAGTACTTTATATTCATATAGATTTTTCCCTTCACTGATTCCCGAGCATTTGACAAACTTTAATTGGCTAATCCTCACATTTCCATTTGAGGTTAAGTAGGCAGCAAGAATTATCCCTGATTTTCAGTGGAGGAATAAAGGCATGAAGAATGGAAGTGCTTTGCTTGGGGTCACAAACATGCACTAGTGATAAAGCTGATAACCAGCATGACACAGGATCCCGACTCCCAGTCCACAGTCCAGACTCCGAGATCTCACTCTGCAAAACCATTTGAGTCTTTTGTTGATTTTCCTGAAGCGAAATCTTTGATAATTCATTTTGCCCAAGACAGAAGACATGATGTCTTTGTTCCTCTATAACATTTGCTTTGGATCAAAGGCAGAGACACAGATTTCCAGGCATGATGAACTTTTTCTACAGTTCGGCAAAGCTGTGTGAGCAATAAAGAAGGCTTTTGTATGTGTGTTTAAGTTCCAAGTAAGACATTGATGTTCTTTCCTGGGGCTGAACACTCTTTGAATCCAACAGCAAGGCAGAGCCTGCGAACAAAACCCTCCTATTCACTTCAAACTGTAGTATCTTTGCTAAACATTCTTCAGAGAATTCCCAGCTTTGTTTAACAGATTACCAAGGCTTCGCTTCGAACCACCCAGCTGACCCCTGCTCATCTAGTATCCTCAGTGTTGCCAGGAGAAGCAGACTGTCCTCGCTGCATTAAAGCTTTCTATGGGATAGACTACAGTTTTGCATTAAAAAGGAATACTCTGATGAGAATTGCAAAAAGCCTTTTAGGTACACACGCAGGCAGAAAAATCTGAGTCAGTAAGAAGAGAATTATTTCACCTTAACGAGACTCACAAACACTGAACATTTTAGAGCTCAGTCATCATGTGGGGAAAATGAAGTTTTCATCCAGTTTCCATTAAGTGTTATATGTTCAGGGCATCCTGTTCTGGACTTTTTCAGAGTTTTGAGGCCCCTCTATTCAAGGCCCAGGGCACCCATGATGCTAGGACACACCCCTAAGGAAATAAAAACCTGAGTTTCTTTGAACTGGAAACACAGAGGAAGAAGGAAGAAAAGAGTTGGGCGGGGGGGAGGAGAAAAGGAACAGTGTAAAAGGACAATTTGTGCCCCACAAATTGATAACAATTTCTGAGCCTTATGTTGAAATCAAACCATGCCCAGCTTCTGGTGTGAGTTGAGTGTGTTGTGCTGAAAGATAAACTTGAGGTATATTAAAATTTTAAGAGTTTGAGTATTTACCTATTTGAATAGGGCAGTGCCAAACCAAAAGTGGTCAGGAGCTCCCTGCCAGCAGGAGCCAGGGGAAGGTCATGTAGAGAAAGTGCAGAAGCGAAGAGAGGAAATCATTTGATTTTTTTTTTTGTGTAAATTAAAGTGTACTTGGCTATTTGTGAATGGTTTTCCTTAACGTCTTGATTTTGCAACCTGAGAATTTTGCAGGCTAAGATTTTAGTTTGCATTTGTTTCACCTTGGTCTAACGGCCTCCTTGTTTAATTAAACAGTAGTGAGTGCAAATCTCGCTGGCCTGGACCACAAGCTCTGGTACTCACCAGGCCTGTGAGTAAGCCTGATATTTATGGGCCTCAATTTCCTCATAAGTCAAACAAGGGATCTATGGGATTGTTAAGGTTCTTTCTAAAGGTTTCTCAATGACTAGTAACAAAACAACATATTAGCCCTCCCTCTCCCCCCCCCTTCTTTCACTTCCCTTCTGATCAGCTCCTGGCCTAAGATATGACCAGCATTCTTTCTAGCTGGATTGTCTAGACATGCTGTTTCTTGCATTTTAAGGCATGCTCCTCATTCCTGTGTTAGCCATCTCCAAGGAACATGGGAGAAAGAGCACTTTGGGGAGAGGAAGGAGATGGTCCTTGTTGATGGCTCACTCTCTCGAGCAGGCCCTTTACATACAATCTCAGTTGCTCTTCAACCCTGAGATGAAAATATTGTTACGATCATTTTACAGATCATGGAACTGAAAGTCAGAAGAGATAAAATGACTTGTTGAGATCACACCAGCATAAGAATAGAGTCAGTACAGGCTATGTGATTTGTGGGCCAGAGTGAAAATTAAAGTGCAGAGCCCCCTGTTCAAAGATTATTATGAATTTCAAGATGGTGACAGGAGAGCACTGAGCCAAGTGTGGGGCCCTTCTGAGCCAAGGCCCACTGTGATCACACAGGTCCTAATACTGAGAGGCTAGCCTGCGTGTAGTCAGAATACAACTTGCTCTCTGTGTACTGTCTGGATGTTTTCCCTTTGTCCCTCGTGAACCACTCCAGACCCCTCTCCACCATGCCCCAGGAGGCTGGCCTTTAGGACATGCCTTCTGGCTTCTTATTTGGTCTGGCCAGTGGGAGTCCCTGGCAGGAGGCTGGAAGACAGGACAGTGTGAGCTTCCTCCCCACCCAGGCAGCAATTGGATGGTTTCTGTATTTTTCCCACTCTCTCCAGCCCAGTGACCAATCTCAAGGTCACAGCCCCTGGGAATTGAGTTAATGGTTCCCTCCTTACCCCTTCAAGCCCAGGTTTCCCCTGTTGCTAGTCCCAGTGTCCTTCATCCCTCACCACCATTCACACCTTTGGAAATGGCCCCTTGTTAATAGTGACATATGTTTCCTGCCGAGTATCTATTGTTTTGGCTTGCTCACCTCTCCCTTTTCTTTTGGGAACTGCAACCTACTTTTTCTTGGGAGAAATCCTGTCCTGCCCCCAGGTACCATGGCTCATATGACTCAAGCCTGGCCAATCAGGGTTTCCCACCTTCCTGGCCGCATTGACTGCCTCAGGGATGCACATGTCTCCCGGGGACATTTCTGTTACAATTGGTGGAGGGGGTGAGAGACTGTCTTTCCTTTCCAGAGTCAGGTGTGTGTGTTTTTTTCTGTAAAGGTCCAGATAGTATATATTTTGAACTTTGCAGCCCACACAGGATCCTGTCTCATAGCTGTTTGCTGTTTTACAACCCTTAAAAAATTTAAAACCATTCTTAGCTTGCCACATGTGGGGTTGAGGGGTATACAAAAACAGGCTACCGATCAGTAGTTTGCAGAGCCCTTGGGGTCACAGCACAGAAAAAATGAGGCAAAGAGCTGCTTGCAGTCATTGTCTCCAGTGGCTCAGCAGGAGCTAGCATGCACATGGCAGAGCAAGGAGAAAAATTCCTGGAAGCCTTAAGTCTCCCAGTAGAGCCCTTAACACCCTGCTTCTGCAACTTTCTCTTCTATCTGGGAGCCCTCCAGGACTCTTCCCAGTTACCATGCTAACCTGGTCAGTATGAGTTGGATTTCTATAAGTTGCAAATGACCAAATCCTGGCTGATACATCTTTCTAGGTCCAGAACACACAGGCAGCCCACGCCTTAATTCCGGTGGTCTCAGAGCAACATCCAAGTGGCCCATGAACTATACAGCTCTCGTTCAAGGGCCCCTGACAAAGACCACACCTTCTGGACATTTTGCACAGAGACATATACATTTTTTTGACAGAGAATGGAGAAAGTAGAAAAATTTTACCAAATATGAATGTAAGCTCTCTTTGTACAAACATTCAGAGTCATAGCTCAGTTCAGGCAGTACTGCTATTTCTAAACAGGGTCTCCATGACGTCACAGGTGGCAACAGAGGCTTCTGACCAGGAAACCAGGGCCCCAGCAGCAGCAGCTGCCTCCGCCTCTAACTGAGTCAGCCTTGATGAAGAGTCGCTGCTCTCTGGCTAAGATGCATTGCGGTCATGTTCAGAAACTGCCGTTGCAAATGGCCTGGTGTCCTGCTTGGGCCGCAGGAAGACACAGAATTTAATAGGTGAGACCTGTAGCATTCATTGGAGGGGGAGGCCAGGTTGCCATGCAGACCGGCCCCATCACTACAGCAACTGACCCCCAGAAGCAAGGTGGGAAGGGGCAGATTCCTGTGCGATGTCTGGTAGGGAATCTTTTTTTCTTAAAAGAAATGTTCTGATAGAGACATTTATAAAAAGCTACCACACAGCTTTATCCAAGACTAGACTTGAGAGAAGGACTGTTTTAAAATAACTTACCCTTTTCAGAGAGAGGAAAACAAAATGTTTATGAAATGGGAGTTAAACATGGTGATGGTCAAACTCAACATCAAATATTCTATCCCCTTGTTCCCATTAAGTGAATCCATACTTGATTTGACCAGGGGTGTAAGTTTGGGTTGTGGGTAAAATGTTCCCCACAAGGACCCTAGGAGAGATTGCCCTTCGGAATAAAGCAGTGGGTGGGTTGGCCCTTTCAGGGGGGCAGGAAATGTTAATTAACTAGACTGCAGAGCCTCTCAAAGTCAAGTATGTGTGGGGCTCTCCTGGGAATCTTGTGAAAATGCAGGCTCTGGGTGAGGCCTGAGAGTCTGCATTTCTCATAGGCTCCCAGTGATGAAGATGCAGATAATCTGTGGATGTACCATGAGTAGCAAGGGACCAGAGGACAACAGTGCCTTAACATGGGTGACCTTTAGTCATTGATAAATGCTAATAATGCTAGCTAACATGTACTGAGTGTCAACTATGAGAAGTGAAGTCACAGAACTAGTATGGAGTGTTGCTAGAAACTGTCTCTAAAGCCCAGGTTCTTTCCACTGCTCCGTGCTGGCTCCCTGCAGGGTAGAGAGGTGCGTGGGAATGCTCAGGCCCTCACAGTCCAACATGAGGTCCAGCCCAAGAAGCTGAGACCAGGTGTAGCACCTGGCATACTCCCCAGGCAGAACCTTCTGGATGGATGCTGGACCTCATTCAGTGAAAAGCATTCCAGGATTTTTTTAAATAGTACCTCTGGCATTTCCAGACACTGATGAACAGGCTAGCCTTTCTGCTCAGCCTATCTGACTGATTGTGTAGAAAAAGAGTCTTAAGATAAAAAAAAAAAAAAAGTAGGAAAACCTCCATGTGATTGAAAAATGGTAGTTTTTATACAAAACACAGTAGAATGATGAACTGCTCCTCCAGGGTGAAGGCAGGCTGTGGCTCTCCACGGTGCCTGGCGCTGCATGGGATCCCCAGAAGACAGATGCCGAGAACTTGGCACGGATTCCCAACTTTGCTTCTCCCTTTGACAGTAAAACATGGGGCCACGAAGAACAAGCCCTCCAGAGGGGAACTGTATATTTCAAGCGATTTTGTCTCTGAAAAGAAGCCTGGATCTCAGATGCTTTTTTGACATGGATTTATCGTCTCAGTCTTTGTGCTGATTGGATGTGGGTGACTTTGGACCTGCGCGATTGGTAAGAAACACAATCAGCTTTTCAGAAATGTCTACCCTGGAAAGCCTCACAAAAGAGGGTTTTTTTCTCTTTGGCCTCCTTTCTGAATAGTTTCTGTTGTAAAGCTCCAGGTAGAAGCTGCTCCAGGCGAAACTGGGACACAAGGGAAATCTCTCTGACATTTTCCCACCTCTTGCGCGTGGGCCCCTCCACTCCTGATGCTGAATCCCATCCATAGGAACAAGTGAGTATGATGCCTGCAGGGGAGGGATGGAGGGAGCAGGGGCAACCACTTGGATATTGTAGTGATTCCTATTTATTTTCTAGATTGATGGAGAATTAGGCATTTTTTAGTTGTCACAGAACAAATAGAATCATGACTTATGTTTTATAACTTATGTAACTGATTTCATGTACTTCTAAAATTTTTATCAGATTTCTGACAGTTATGAATCCTTTCCGCTTCTGAAAAGGCGAAGGAGCATGTTTCCCAGCTGCGAGCCTCTAGCTCCACATCATTCCTCCCCGTGTGGTTATGAAATGCATTTCTAGGTCCAAGATGGAGCCACGATGGCAAAGCGAAACTCTGATGACGTTTATGTGCCTGTAAATGCTCTGCTTGACCAGAAACCCAGTCAGCAAATTCCCAAACACCAAGTCAGCTCCTGGCCCTCTACTGACTTCCTTGTTCCTTGTTTTTGTCTTGTAAATGCTTCCTGCCTCCAGCCCCATTTTACAGTTTTCTGAATGGAGACTGTCCACTTCATGATGCATTAAATCAAGTTTGTGTGTATGCCCTGAGTTGTCTTCTTGGATCATTTTTTAACAGTAGTAATCAATTACCTGAACTACTTACTAATGAAAATTTGGTCTGTGTGAATCCCAAAGACTATAAGGCCCGTGGGGCTGGAGGACTGTCCTGGTCAAAGGCCTTCAGGGGTCACAGTAGAGACAAGATAGCCCCAGGTAATTTGCATCCCTCCTGCTTCAGCTTGGGCAGTGTGGGCGAGCACCAAGGAAGCCTGGAGGCTACAGGCCCTGTGGTTTTAGAGAGTAAGTTGGGAGAAGTATCTGTGATGAATGCACTCACTCAACAAAGAACCTTTATTGCAATAGCAAACAACTGGAAATGATTACCAATACTGAGGGGAGCTGGCCAAAAAACTTATGAAACTAGTAAATAAATCATGAAAGTGCCGTAAGATGAAGCCATTTAAATAATGAGTTAGATCTGTGTGTTCTGTTAGGCAAAGTTCTCTGAGCATATTGTTGAATGAGGAAACATAAGAAATGCATAACTTGCTCCTGTTTGTTTTAGGAAATCGATAAATATATCACTGGGTATGTACATAACATTTCCACAGTAATACATAAGAAAATATTAAAAATAGTTATCATTGGTAAGGGAAGTTGATATCTCCAATATCTACCCTTTTACAATACTCTTGCTATTAATAATAATATGAGTTAACATTCATTGAGTCCTTGCCCTATGCCAGGCAGTGTGCTAAGTTCTAGGTATGTCATCTCATTTAATCATCCCAAAACCCATAGGACAGATTTTATTACCTTTAATTTACCTTTGCATAAACTGAGACACAGAGATGTCAAGTAACTTGCCCAAGGTCACACAGTGAGTAGGTGACAGAGCTGCAACTTGTACTTCATCACTTTACAATAGTGCCTCTATTACTACCCCCTTTTTACAGATTTGGAAATAGAGGCACAGGGAAGTTAAGCAGTGAAACCCAGATTCAAACTCAGGTAACTCCATCCATTATGCTACATGATCTCTCCTCTTGTACTATTCAAATTTTTACCAAGAAGATACATTGATTTTCAGATTTAAAACATCTTGGCAAAAGTGGAAGATATTTTAAGGTTTAAAAAACCCTTTGAGAAGCTGCTATATATTAGTTCTCTACTAGGACTGCAGAAACCGGCCACTCTGTCTTGCCCTTTAAGGCTCGCAGTAGAATGGGAAATACCTACAAATGCAGAGACATTGTAATGTAGGAGGAGAGGGGGAAGTGCTTTGGAGGCCAGATTCCAGCTCCAGGCTGGGGAGGGGTGGGCAAGGAGGGAATTCCAGACCTAGAATATCTGCGCTGAGTTCTAGAAGGGTAAGTAGGAAGGCGTTAGCAAATTAAGAAGGTGGTGAGTGGGGCTGGTGGGGGTGGAGAAGAGGGAGAGGGAAAGATGGAGGCATAAGATAATAGGTAGCTCCAAGAGCTGCAAAGTTTAGGGTAGTTCCAGTGCAAAGTTACAAAGTTCAAGTAGCTGGAAATCAGACTGAAGAGGTGGTTGGGAGCCAACCAGCATATTTCAACTCAAGAGCTGTTGGTCTCACGATGGGACAATTATTCACTGAACAGAACTGCATCTCTCATTCAAGATGTTCAGCATACCTGGCCCTTGTCCACTAAATGCCAGTAACATCCTGGTCATTGGGAAACCCCCAGTGACTCTAGGGCAGCATTTTTCACCCAGCATGTGGGTGTGCAACAAGAATTTTTAAAACATGCAATACCTGACTATTTAGTCAGGGGCGCTGACCTCCTTTCCATTAGATTGTCATATAAAAAAATGACAACAGCCAACACTACAATAGCTGTCCAGTGTGAATGCCCTGTCTTGAACCATAAATGTGTAGGTCATTTAATAGAGTTGCATCTTATTTGCAACATCGCATAATAAGATTATGTCTGGTTAATTCTTGGTACCAGAAACCCTTATATAAAAGTATAGGAACCTAATTTTTAAAAAAGTGACTTTGGAGCTAAAGGATAGGTAATTACTACTATTATTATTTTTGTAAATCAATCAAAATTACACCTGTTTTTTGTCAGATTGTCAAAAAATATATTTTTGGTGTGCCACAGAATTTTAGGAATTAGTTTGTGTGTGCCATGAGATGAAAAGGTTGAAAACTGCTACTCTAGAGGGATGATGCTGCTAGATCCCACCTCTCTTTGAGAAATGTGAGGAACAGAGTCTTGTAAGCCATAGGATTAAGGTAACAGGACACATGAAAAAAACACAAAAACAACAATCAGATTTGTGTTTCAGAAATATTTCTTTGATTTGGAGATGTGAGAAAATTGGAGGCAGGGAAAACAATTAGGAGATTTTTCTAGAATGCAAGTAAGAAATTCTGAGGGCCTAGAAGAGGGCAGTGGAGAAAAGTAGGAAATAGATTAATTGCCATGAAGGTGATATTATTAACATGTGTCTACAAACTGGTGGTGGAAAGTTAAGAAGAGAGCAGCCAAGAAGTCACCTGGGTAAACCTTAGTGACTTTGGGTAGAGTGGAGCTATTGCCATAAGAAATACAGAATGAGCAGGTCTGAGAAAGGAAAGGATCACTTCATTTTGGACATATCAAATTTGAGGTGCATTTGTCTAAATGGGAATGCTAGCAGATCAGGAGAGAAGCTGGAGTTGGAGATACACATTGAATCATCCATGTGTGCGCAGTCACTGAAATCGTAGGCATTGAATGAGTTGAATTGACTTGGGCAACTGATGACTGCCACACATTGCCTTCTTAGGCAGGAAGAACCACTCAGTGAATCATATGAAATTGTCAATACTGGACTTGTGATTGATGCCTGAAGTGGGGGGCAGTCCTGTGGGACTTAACCCTTTACCTGTGAGATCTGACATTATCTCCAGGTGGATCCTGTGGGATTGAGTTCACTGTAGGACACCCAGCTGGTGTCCTGAGTATTGCTTGGTGGTGGTGATGGTGGTGGGGAAACACCTTCCCCCACATCTGAAATTGTGTCCAGAACCCAAACTACCCTCACCACCTGCAACAGGGATTTAGGTAATTAATCTCTTGCTTGGGTAGAGGGAGGAATAGAAGAGGTGGGTGTGCTGTTGGGTAGAAACTGGAAAACTAAAACTGCAGCTTGAAAATCTGAAGACCCTTCCTGGGTCAGGCAGGAGATCTGCCCACAGTGAGGCAGGTGGGTGCTGATGAACTGCTCAGCTGCACTGACAAGAATGATATATCCTTGGCATGGAGTTCCTACACACCTTAAAGAGAAATAAGCCCCCTGCCTTCCTTTTAGTGAAGGCCAGGCAGATAGTTGTTAGCAAAAGAACCGTGCATAGATAAGTCAAAGTATTCTGGTCTGAAGAAGGCAGGCGAAGAGCCAAGACTTTCAGGGTCTGGGCTTCCTCTGATTGGCCTCTCCCTAGGTCAAAGGGAAGAACTCAGCAACCAGTCGCAACCTTGTACTCCAAGTGTAAGATTTCCTGGTTCACGAGCCCCATTTTTCTAGTGTCCTTTGAGAAAGAGGGAGCTTATCTCATATCTTCCACTGATCTATCTACTGAGCTGAGGCTCTCTCACATGATGTGTTCTTCATTGCCATTCCTCTGACCACCATTCATGATACTGATGGTCACAGCCTGGAACACCTGGGTTCCAGTGTCACATAACTGAATACTGCTTTCCACATATGGTCAATACAAGAGGGATAAATGTGGGAGTTAGCCTCACTTTCCTTTATTGCCTTGCCTTCTTTCTCCCAAATGCTACTATATTCAGTTGTAGAATTATATAAAATGTTCCTGGAGGGCTGTGTATAACCAAAGGGAGTTTTATTGAGGGAGGCGAATTTTTATTTTACCTACATGTCTTTGTTGGGAGGCAATTCTCTCACATCTCTGACTATTCATGTCCTCTGAGCAGACATTTACAGCAAATTGAGAATGTTTGTATAAGGAGACATTCCAGGATACTAAAGTTTAGTGGAGAGATGTTTTGAGGTAGGAAAGATAAAGACCTCCACTACTTCTACCCAAAAAAGATTAGTGTAAATTCAGGATTAAAGTTAAGGTTTCTCTCTCCAGAGGGGAGGATATGCAGGTTACTAGCAGCCCCATGGAAGATAAGAGTTTCCTAACTGTGGCTGTTGTTTCCAGTAACACACCCGCTGCGTGTGTAGGCGCCATTTGGCCCTCGCTGCATAGCCCTGTTGGGGATACTGTTCCAGCACGCTGCACTTGCTGAGAGTAATAAATGGTCTTTATCTCTCACCCTAAGGTCTCGTTTTTTTCTCTGTGTGGGTGTATGTATATCCTCACACATATATGTGTATATATGCCTGTTAAATTTATATATATTTGTGTATATATGTCTATATATACATACACAAATATACATATATATACATCTATAAATAAATATATATGTATATATGTATATATTTACACACATATATATAGTGATACACATAAATAAAACTGTGGCAGGCTAACTTATTAGTTTACAAGTAAGATAAAATTCTCAAACCCTTCACAAATGCTGACTTACCAATTTTATACAGAGGCTCCTCTAACGAAATCCATTTTTCATTAAGAAGGATTATCCAGGCCTGGGATCCATACCATCTTTTCACCAGGAAATACTGGGAATAGGGACTTTGTGGATAGTTCAGGACAGTTTTTGGCATTCCAAGTCCATGGTTATTCATAGTGCTCCTACAGGTATGAATTTTGTCTTCTCTATTCAAGGTGATCTAAGAGGTAATCATTGGGTCAAATACATTACACTTTCACAGGTAGATAAGGCCCTTGGACAATCATTAATATCATAGACAGAAAGTTCTGAATCTTACCTAGGGATAGACCCTGCTTTCTGATGGCAACCCTAACCCTGCACAACTAACACTCCCCTTGGAACCTCAACACTAGACATGGACTGCAGAGCAGCCTTCAGCAACCTTTTCCCAGCTTCTAGGCCTGCCTCAGGGCCTACAGATGTCAAAGAAACTGGATTAGTCCTCAGGCACTGCCACTTAATAGCCACCTCTCACCTGCACAAAGCCCTGACTTGTGTGTTTATCCAGAGACACTTTCTGATTACAACCTGGCTTCCCCTCCCAGCAACTCTCAGTGCTCACCAAGGCCCAAGCAAGGGAGGGCATTTAAATTCTATTAACTTTACAGAAAATCAACATCTGTTTATATGGTTTCCCTTTCCTGAGGTTACTTCATTGAAGTGTCCAAGTTTTTAGTATTTAAAAGGAAACAAAGCTAAAAGGAATGCTTTGCAGTAAGGCTTCACTTTTCTGACCAGGAACCAGCACTCCACCCATCCCCCATGACCACACAACTGCTCACCTTTACTAACAAAGCCAGCCTGGACCATGCAGGAGATGATGGTCAGGATGGCAGGTTCCACACCTGATTTTATGGTGGCAGTAAGACTGTGCTAATAATCACTGCATACTTTTCTCCGGGATGAAACGAACCTCCCAGTTGTCTGTCCTGTCACTCACTAATAGAAAATATTCAGGGTTAATCCTCCTTCTGTCCAGGAAGGAAAAAGGAGCTCATCCAAGCCCTGTTGGGCAGCACCACCTGCCCATTTGTCCAGAGCCAAGTAATGATGGATCTGGAGCTGGGGGATGAATGGAAATTGTCTTTATTTTATGAGCTGCAGAAAGCTGGCTGGGGAACCCAACAGGAGGCTTAGCTGGAAAAAGAAATGATTTTTATTTTGTGCTGTGTATCTGCTCTTTAGAAAAATCCGTTGTGTAATCTTTCCTTGAGATTGGGTAAGAAAAAAAAAGACATGTTCAAATATTGGGATCAAGGTCTGAACAGCTCACCAAGTTAGGCCATTCTCTGTTTTCCCGATGCTCAACTCAAGCCAGAGGCCTTCTGCTCAGACTGAGCGGTGGCAGAAGGGAGGGTGAGCCATACAGGGCTGAGGGGGCCCTGGCAGAGGGATCCTGGGCCAGTGCTCATGGCCTGGAGAGGATCCCACATGGGAACTTTTTGGATGACAGAAAGGAGCAGCTGTCCTTAAAAATGGAGACTTTTCCTCAAGGCAATATTCTGGCATGCATTTTTCTGGAAGTCAGCACAGTTATTTTAATGAGAATTTAGTTAAACTATTTAACACAGAATGGCTTTAGAGGATGTTATGAAGAAGAACACCACACTGAAGTCTCTACATTTAGTTACTATTCATTGGTGAGAGACAGTTTCTGGGTAGGTTTCTGCTAAAGCAGTTGCAATGAGTTTCAGTTTGTACAAAGTCCAGGTTGGCCTGGGTTGTGGGAAGAGGGCTTTGATGTGAACATTTGAAGAAATATTTCACTGGTAATTCCTACTTGAAAAGCTATTGGGGAGGAGAGAGATGCAGAGGGGAAGAGGCATTGGTGAGGAAAGGTTCCTATTGGTGAAAAGAAATAAGCGCGAATAAAGTCACGGCCAAGTGGGGTTTTGTTCTTAGTGTAGCCGTAACTACGTCTCATGTCTCACTGGCTTTCTTTAAAATTAATTCATTAACTAATTAATTTGTAAATTTTTTTATTGACATATAAGTGACATATAACATTGTATTAGTTTTGCTTTGTACAACATAATGGCTTGATATACATATACATTGCAAAATAATCACCATAATAAGGTAAACTTCATCACCACATACAGTTACCAATTTATTTTTCTTGTAATGAGAACTTCTAAGGTCAACTCTCTTAGCAACTTTCAAATATACAATGCAGTACTGTTCATATAGTCACCAGGCTGTACCTTACATCCCAGAGCTTATTTGTCTTATGACTAGAAGTTTATATCCTTTGACTACCTTCATTCATTTCCCTCACTTCCCCCACCCAACTCCCTCAAACCCCCTACCCCTGCCTCTGGCCATCCCCAGTCTGTTCTATGAGTTCCTTTTTGTTTGTGTTTTTTTGTGCTTCATTCTCTTTAGGTCACATGAGAGCAGGTTGAGCATGACAAGGCAAAAGAATACGGAGGGCAAACGGTAGTTGGTTGGGAACAGCAGGGAGACAAAGTAAAGCTGTCCCCTAGTTGCTCTAATAACTAACAGCACAGGCCCTGGGTCCTTGAGCATGCTGGACGTGCTGCGGGCCGGGCCACTGCTGACCCATACAGCACCTCTGTTCAAATTAGAAAATGCCCCTTCCTGCAGGGACAAGGCTGCGGGAGCAGAGCAAGGCCTGCATCTCAGCCTCTCAGCACCCCATGCCAGGACGACCTTGAGCGGGGAGAGAAGGAGCCCCCTGTGGCTGAGAAAAGGCCCCTGAACTTGAATTGTCTTCCCTGGAGTCAGTCTTCCTGGGAGCCACAGCCCTGCAGCCTGGAACACAGCTCCAGGACCTCAGGGCAACCCAATTAGGCGAGGGCAAATGTTACAGTCACATCTTATCTTTTTTTCCCCCCCTTCTGTAGTAAGAAGCCATTTACCCTCAGAGGCCACTCTAATTAACTAAGGGAGAGTAAGCCAGCCTTCTAGCCAAACAAGAAGCTGCCATCACAGTTTGACATGCTCAACTGACAACCCATTTTCAGGGCTTCCCCAACGTATATATCCTTGCACACGAAAACCCTGGTAGTCGATGTTAAAAAGCAAAGAGGAGCCGCATGAGTAGTCCATGCTGCCGGTGCACAGCCCTCCTGCGTCCACGCCAGGTCTCAGGGTACCGTCATCTGCGTGAAGGAGCCGCTCTGCTCCCTAAGGAATCAGCCAGCGACAGGCCTTCCACCTGAGCCTGGGGGACGGGGGCGTGTGAGCGGCCGCTGTGAGCCCCTTTGTCCAAACGCCACAAATTGTTACAGTTTTGCTCCCCACGTCAGTGTTTTTGCCATCGCCCTTTAATTGGCCAGAAGGCTCTGTTGTAACATTCAGAAGGAATAACGACATTTTTGGTCCCAGTCCAGTTTTCAATATAATTATTTGTCAGAATCACATTAACCTGATGTATGACAGACCCATAAAATGGATTCATTTAGGTCTCCAGGAGTCCTCCCTCATTAACTCTGATATTTATAGCTACGGCCAGGATGCTACAATCCCTCCTCCTGTGAAGCCGAGAGCGGGAATGTCAGATTTCCCTGACACTGTTTGGGTGAGTTGTTTGTTTCTCTTGCAAAGAGGGGCGGGATAAACCTGGCCTCAAGTCCAGGCCTCAGCGAACCTTGTCTGGCTCCTCTGCCAGTCCTTCAATTTTTAGGGAAGGGAAATAAAACTAAAACAAGACACGTGTACATAAATTCCACAAGTTTAATAACTTCTCCAAGGTAATGAGGCAGAACCAATGAGGTTGAAGGATTCAGAGGCTGACTCTGAAATCACACTTCCCAGAAGGAGATCCTGGCTTTATCTCTTACTAGCTTCGGCAAGATGCCAAATTTCCTTAGACCTCAGTTTCCACATCTGTAAAAGGAGGGTAATAATAATTTCTAACCTCATGGGGTTGTTGAGGGGATTCAACACATATACGGTGCTTAGAACCATCTTTGGCACGTAACAACACAAAAATAATGTTACTTAATATAATTACAACTGCTGTTATTACACTGGGTCACAGCTAAACCAAGTTTTCATTTTATAGGTCTGTAATCTTGCCCAGTTGGTTTTATGCTGTGTTCTAGGGAGCCCTGGGCTTGAACAGAAGTGCCTCAGTTTCCCCAGAGGTGGAGGTGGGTTAGCTGTGGGAGCTGTAGTGATCCATCAGGAAGGATCTCCTATGCCCTGGCTGGTGTGGCTCAGTTGGTTGGGCACTGTCCCATACACTAAAAGGTTGCCATTTCGATTCCTGGTTGGGGCACATGCTCGGGTTGTTGACTCCTTCCCTGGTGCAGGGAGTGCAAGAGGCAGCCAATCAGTGTTTCCTTCTCACATTGATGTTTCTTTCTCCCTTCCTCTCTCTCTAAAAATCAATTAAAAATCTTAAAAAAAGAAACAAAGTATTCCCCATATTCTTTAGCCAGAGTCTTGATGCTTTCATCCATTTCATATATTCGAATTTTGGGTTTTCACTTAAAGAATATGCTCTGGGCCCAAAACAAATGGAAAACTGCAGCTCCAGATACTCGTAATCTGTACTAGTTCTCCAGATAATCTAAGAGGTCTTGAGTACTTGTCCCTGCTGCTCAACCAAAATGTATGAAACTGTAGTCATGAAACCTTCCAAAGTTTTTTACTTTTAATTATTTTGGGAGTCCTGTGGCTGCAACTTTGACTTCCTTGCTTTGTCTAAGGCTAAGGGTGCTTCCAAGGGCTGGTAAATGGCTGTTGGAAATCTGACCCATGACAACAACAGAACCTTGGGCTTTCGCTCCACCCAGACAGCAGAAACGGATGTTAATAATGGTGAGGCCTGAGCTCACTGTGGTGCTTCCCATGTTGTCGTCTTCATGGCCGAGCTTGTTCCAGGAATCAAGGCCCACTGTGTTCTCTGATTGTCTGCTGATCTTGGAGAGAGCCCTGTTCGACTCCCATAAAGACCTTTAGGGTTAATTCTGAACAATAATGAGAATGAAATGAAGCCCTTTTTGTTCATACCAAAAGAGCTAAGTAAAACACCAATTTTATCCTGTCACTTATTTCCTCAGAATTTTAGTTTCTCCCCATTAAGTCTGTTGGATAAAGTCCAAACCCTTCCGCTGGGCTTTGGGCTGACCTAACCAACTTTCTCTTTCACTACTCTTCCAAACCAGACTTCCTGATAGAGCAAGTAAGTTTTATCACCACCTTCCATGTGATCTTTTCCTCACCCTCTCTACATGTCCAAAACAGATTCATCCCTGGTTCCCCTTCTATTCTGAGCCTTCCCTGGGCTACTCAACACAATTGCCCCCCTTTTAAATCTACAACTATGTGTTCTATCTGCTTAGCTCATTTAAGCCCTTATTCCATTATGACAGTTCTAGGAGTAAAGGGATGATGCATTAGAGGCACCAGCAAGGAAGGTCAGTTGCAGTTACCATGAAAGAATCCCAAAGAGTGGCGTGTGGCCCAGGGAAACGGAGTACCGCTAACCAAACTCTCCAAACACTCCCGTGTAAATCAGAATGCTCATTATAAAGAGACACAGGCCACTCACATGAGTGAGATGTCAGGGAAGCTTAATTGGTCATTAGGAGTCTGACTGGACATTTCAGTAAAGAAGGAAAATAGCCTTGTGAACTATAATGAGGGATACAGTGAGATGACTACTCCCTCCTACTCCCTAGCAGGAATGGGGACTCTATTGACCAAATGCTCTGGCCCCCAAATTCAGTGTCTCTTCATTGGATATTGTCATCAATAGTAAAAATACGTGCTTCTCTTTTTCAGGATTTCTCTAAGCTCACAGACTGATTTTCCTCCCTTCTATGACTCATGAATTTTATCCCTTTTGTCAAGAAATATTTGTTGAACACCATTTACTATGTGCCAAGTGCTGGGATGTAAAAGTGAGCCGTACCGTGGATGCTTTCACACCGCTGGTTTTACTACAGTCAAGTTTTTAAGGTGACTTTGGTATATCTGATCTGATCCATTTAGACCCTGACATCAGAATTCTGTATAGCGTTATCACCTGACTTTCCTGAGTGAGCATTTTATTGCTTCAGCAATATTTTAAGCTCCTAGAAGGCAGAGGATAACTTAGTATTTTTCGCATACCCCTTAGGTACCTAGGGTATAGAGATTCCCCAACCAGTGGCTCATATATTAAATCCAGCCAGCAGATACCCTTTTTTTTTTTTTAAATTGAGCCAACATTTTTATTTTATTTATTTTTATTTTTTTAAATATATCTTTATTGATTTCAGACAGAGGGACAGAGAGGGAGAGAGAGAGATAGAAACATCAATGATGAGAGAGTCATCATTGATCAGCTACCCCCTGCAAGCCCGCGACTAGGGATCGAGCCCGCAACTGAAGCCTACAACCCGGGCATGTGCCCGGACCGGGAATTGAACCACGATCTCCTGGATCCTAGGTTGATGCTCAACCGCTTTGCGACTTTGAACTGGGTGAACCAACACTTTTAAAATTGAGATCACTACACACATAGACTTATCTCCAAGTCCCTCTGGATTTTCACCTTCCCTTGAAAAACTGGAAGACCTGCAACCTTGGCCTCATACCCACTGAGCCCAAATGCTGGCAGGTAAGTATGCCGGACACTTCAGAGAGCAAACATTCCCCGGTAGGCCCCAGTCCCTGTCGCTCTGCATTTCATCACACTTAGCCTGCCTCACTTACATAGTAGCCTAATCCTGGGGCATTTGAGTCTATGACCTCTGTTTCACACAAAGCCCCCTCAACCCACAAAAAAAGAACAACTGCATGCCACCCCTGTGCTTCCTGGCATTTGGAGACGGGGACAGGCTCACAGGCTGGGCCTGGGCCTTGGCCCTGGGCCTTCCTTGCAGATAGCTTTCTCTGGAATGTTGGTGCTCCCTGCTGGGGAGCCTACTGGGACTCCACATGGCCTGTCTCATCTAATCCAAGCTCTCTGCCTCCCAGGCCCTTCTCCAGCACACCCTGGACCCCATCTCAGCAGTTTTTTGGCTCGTTGCTTGCTGACATGAACTTCCCTCTCTAATCCTGCCAAGGAAATCTGCTTACCTCGCTGTCCCTTCCCCCCATGCCTGTCTTTCTCATTCTTTCCTCGCTCCACAGGCATTACCATCGTCCAGGGAGGAATGATAGCCAGGAGCAAAGTAAATAATAAAATAAAATAAAATAAAATAAAATAAAATAAAATAAAATAAAATAAAATAAATAAAATGGGGAAGATGGAAGAAAGGAAGGGACAGAGAGAGAAAACATTTAGAGAGGAAATTTTGAATACTTCATCATATTTGATCTCAGGTCCCTGTCTATAAAGATTTTAGTCTTGTGTGTGTGTGTGTGTGTGTGTGTGTGTGTGATTTTTTATGGGACAATACAAAGAATGGAACAAATAGATCTATAACTATTATTCAAGCTAGAAAAGAAAAAACAATAAGAGTATTGAGCTTGTAACACATGAGACAGCTATTGTGCAAGGCAAGCTGCTTTCTTGTCAAAGCACCAAATATATGTGTGCACGCACGTGTGCACATGGGAATGTATATGCACATGAGCACCCACGTATGTACGCATTTATTTTATTAAGATTATAAATTAATTACTTGCTTATGTAGAAACTTGGAAGCTAAAACCTAAATGAGGGAAAGGAATAAAAATCAAATATAATCTTATCACTCAGATAATTTTCAACCTGTTTCCTATTTCTATGCATAATGCATATTATTTTATATAGCTGGGAGTTTATATTGCACATTAAAGTTTGTTAGCTTGCTTTTTTTCCTCTTAAAATCATACCATAGACATATCCCAATGACATAAAAAATACTCTTTATAGCCATCATTTTAATAGTTCGATTATATCTATAGTGTGGATTTTTATAATTTACTTAACCAATCTCCAATGTTTAGCATTTAGAATAATGGAAGTTTTTTGCTTTTATAAGTAACATCATAATAAACATCTTTGTGCATAGATCTTTGCACTTAGTATTATTTCTTTAGGATGTTTTCAAAAAATGGAATTACTAGACAAAGAGTAGAAGTACCTTTACCATTCATGAGCTGCCTGTTGTCAAATTGCTTTCCTAAAGGCAACACGACTTTATCTTCGCAACACCCTAATGTGAAAGCAGGTATCAGAAGGCTCACGCAAAGTTTTCATTGGATGTTGCTAGTTAAGATATCTAATAATACGCAAAGGAGCTATTTTATTACATAATTTACAAGTGTTGGCAGACTATATCATCTGGGAATAATCAAAGGCATGAGCTGAATAAAAAGTGTTTGCCCAGGCCACACCACAACTCAGTCTTCCTAAAAGAAATAAGAGAGTAACCTCCTGGTTTGTCCCTAGATATAGCTCTAGGATCTCCATCCTTCCCTAAGCCCGTCTTTGACTCCAGGGCTGGCTTACAGAATGTCACACAGGTGCCAGTGAAAGAAAACGCCACCTGCCCACCACACTGCTCGCCAGAGAAAGACGTTCCTCACCTCACTGTCACAGGAGTCCCTGCAGAGCCTCATTTTCCTCGGCAGCCCGCTTCGTTACAAATTCTCCCTGGATCTTCTCCAAGGTGTCATCATCGTATTTTCTCCTTCCCACACCAAGCTTCTTTTACTGAAGTGAAAGGGAAGAAATATCCCTTCAAATTGTACTTTTAGGCTTCACAACTGTGCTGTCTTGGGCCGTTAGCTTTGTTTTTGTTTCCTTATTGCTTATTGCTATCATTTTCTCTTGGTTACAAAGCCCTCTCTCCTTGTGACTTACGAACTGGTCAGATGGGGCTACCTGGCAGCCAAGTTGGCATGAACCATTGAAAGTCTCTGCCTGCGCGAACTCTGATCACTGCTCTCCTGCTTCTGTTTGGAGAGCACTTCAGCCCATCCCATATACTGCCTATAGGGATGAGAGGAGGGTGGGAAGAGGTAACATTTGTTTTTAGTCTTAGGGATGTTAGATCCAGGTTTCAGTGGTCATCCTCAAAATGCCCAGTCAATTTTCCATGCCAAGAGGCTCTTTGGTCTCCATGTAAATGGCTGCTTGGAGTTTGCCCACATGCCTTCCAGGCATCCCTGATTTTCAGTTTGTATAGAATATAAGCCCTTTCTAGGGAACCATTTAACATAAAATATACAGTGTGGTTCTGATATTAAAATCTAATTTCTTCCTCCTAAGAAATAGTAAAATATCCCTATTGTTACTGAGGGATTGTCAACAGGATTCTCTATCTTTTGCTGGTCCTCTTATGTTTTCACTCTAATATCAGTCTGTTTCAAATTGGTCATTTCCTGAATACCAGGGATTTTTATATTAATTGCAATAAAATTTCTTTTTTAAAATTTATCTTTATTGTTGAAAGTATTACAGATGCTCCCTAATTGCAATAAATTTTCAATCACCATCTCTGAGCTGCTTCCAGTCTCTCTGAACTTTGCAATATGAAAGGTTCTAGTACCTCCTCCTTCACTGGCCAGAAAAGAGCAACTTTCAAGGCTGAACGCAACCTGAAAAGAGTTTCCCTACTGTTAAAAAATTATAGACCTATGGCAAATTTTTAGTCATAACATCAGTCATCTGGCTGGGCTGCATCTCCCTGGGGATTTTACTGTTTAAACTGAACTCGTTTTCAGAGAGACATGCTCTCCATCCCAGTCTTAAGCTCTGAACCCAGACTGATGGCAGTCCAGCTGCTGAGACAACTTGATGGGATGTCATTCTTTTAGCAAAAAAAAAAAGCCCATTATTGAAGGCAACCCATATAAGTCTTTTCCTAAATTAAAGAGCCTACCTAATAGACTTTAGGATTAAATTTAGTATATCTGTTTTTAAAATTTTTTTCTTATGGTTATGAATTGTAACTCATGTGTACTGTAGGAAATTTAGAAAAATAAGTTAGCAAAAAAATAAAATCAATAAAAAATACCCATAATTCACCAGAGATATTTAAATTTTTGCATATATTCTTCCAGGCATTTAAAAATATACATTTAAATGAAAATAGAATCCTACAGTTTGGTAACCCTTTTTCTTCTTGTGTAATGAGCAATGTCTGCCTTGGGTTTGACTATTAAACCTGAAAGTGAGAATCCTAAAATTTTCTCCACAGTAAACTGATCTCCTGAAGTCACGTGAGAGCAAACCAAGAGTAAATGCAATAGCAGCATATAGCCCAAGCTGTGTGCTTGCTGCGCTTCTTTTCTTGTTCCTCCTGTTTTGGTGAACAAAGGGAAAGATAAGATGATAGAGAAGAAAGGAAACTATGTCCAATCAGGTCAATGTGCTGTATTCCCCTGCAATGGGTCTTAGTTATTTATTTTTATTGAGGAAGGATTCTTCTCTAGGTAGCATGACAGGTCTCAGGTAGCTTTGGGTTCTTGGGCAGGGAACAGTTAATAATGACATCATCCTGTGATGGTCTGTAAGGTTGCCTCATGTTGGAGTACCTGGTTTTGACTTGCAGACACTCAACTGGATGTGGTGTGACAGTGAAAATGATGACCAAAAGCCCCAAGTAGGATGGATTTCCATCCTGTTGACGCACTGATATTGCTACTTAATCCCGCCTTTTCTGTATGTTAATCTAAGACTGACAGATGCTTTCTAGTACGTATTTCAGTTAATGTTCTATGTTATCATTCTAGGCAGTTTATAGAGGTGGACTTGTTATAATTTCCTACTTTATAATCATTACAATCCATATTAAGAAATATTTTCACAGCTGTATTGTATGACACAGCTTACCTTTATTTTAAAGGCTAATATTTTTTAGATTCTTTAAATCATGACACTCATGCCCTGGTCGGTGTGGCTCAATTGATTGAAGTGTCTTCCCATGCACTGAAGGGTGGTGGGTTCGATTCCTAGTCAGGGCACATACCCAAGTTGCAGGTTCGTATGGGAGGCAACTGATTGATGTCTCTGTCTCACATCGATGTTTCTCTCCCTCTTTCTAAAATCAATAAACATATCCTCGAGTGAGGACTAAAAAGAAATAAATCATGACACTCATAAAAATGTATAATGTCAATGATTTTATTTAGCTCACTAATTTATGAGAAAGCAAATAAGATGTTACAACTGGTTCAAAGGAGAATCCAGAGCATATTATACATATATACAAAATCAGGAATTCTTAAATAAATAGATGAAAAACTTGGGAATATCCATCCACAGAGTAATAGTCAATTGTGTTTGAGTAGACACAATTTGTTTGCATTACTACGCAAATGAATTACTTGCATTATTATTAGTTTTCTAAATCACAGAGTTAAAAAATAGCTCAAAGACAGTGAAAGATGGAGATAACCCTTAGACGGGCCCCCAGTAATCTTTTTCCTGTTTCAAAATCTTTCACATTCCTAATTGGAATTTGTGTCTCCCTGACTCAGCTGCAAGATTCTTTTTACTCTAGGTATTGCCATGAAGCAACATTGGTGAGGACAAAAGAGGACACAGTACCTGATGGGGAAACTCCTTCATGCACAGTTCATTGCCGTGCCCCCTAGATCATCAACTGGTCCATAGGAACTTGGGGAGAAAAGACAGGAAGAGGCTGGCTTCTTGGGTGCATTCCCTTAGTGGCAGCAGAGTGTCTAAGCAGTTGACTGAGCTGTAGGAAACACAGGAGACAGAAATGTGAAACCTGCCCCATCAAATCCTCTTGTTTCAACCATCTCAGGGCTGGGTTTTCTGTGATGAAGTGAAACTGTAATATCAGAGTGACCTTTGAGGCTGAGCCAGAGGTTGACTACGGGGCAAGATAGTCACCTTCCTACCGTTTTGTTACACAATTTTTACAACCTAAACAATTTAAATACTTTCAATGTTTAAATCATTCCTTCCAGCATAAGCTCCACTGAGATGGCAACATCATCTAATTTTAACCAGTACATTAAAAGTATATTCAAACAGTCTTACCAATGCCCAATTTAAATCATTTCTTAATAATATGTTGAAGGAACTCCTCAGCCTAATGAGTGCTCTCTGGCAGCCATCAGGGGAGAATTATGAAATTTCCGGTCAGCAGCAGCAAGCCAGCCCTCACGGGGTTTTCCCAGACTGCCTGGTAGCAGCAGCTCTCTTGCTTGGAGTGGAGTCCTCACTAAGTACACTACGTATTTGCTTTGGAGACACCCTGGCTACTCACTAGTATAGCTTCCTCTATATTGGTTCAGTTCTAGCTTGTTTGAAATAAAATATGTTCCCCTGTCTACTTTGCCTGGACTGGAGTTCAGTGTCTTCAAGAAACAGGTGGGGCAAAGAAGAAGTCTTCTATTCTTCTGACACCAAGATATCTTCTTTCCTAGGAGAATGTGCCTTCTCAGGAGAGTTGAGCAAGAGCCTGGGTGGGGATAATTGGGTAGCTTCCCAGCAACTGGTGAGTCAGGTCATTATTGTGCCATTTCATCATTTGTTTGAAGGGAATTCCCAGAACTCCAGCAGCTCTTAGATTCTTAGATTATGCAGAAGTACATCCCAAAATAAGAAACACAGTCACAGTGCTTTGAGACTTTCCATCCCGCTATTCACTAATGTAATTATGAAGCCTATGTTAGGATACACATTTTATCCTTTTGTATGTTGTCTGGTGTACATTCTCAAATCTAATTTCTTGGCTCAGTAAGCCATGTGACCATGGGCAAGTTTCCTCTGGACTCTGCACGTCAGGGTACTCATCCTTGCACCAGGGCAGGGTGACCAGATGGTCCTTCAAGTCCTTCCGGCTCCACATGTACATTGCAATTCTCCAAACTAAGTCTGAGTTCCTGTAGAAAGTTTGTCAAGGACCTTGTTCCTGGCCAAGCCCTTGGACTATGATGACATTGCACTTAATTCAATTTCTTAATTAAAAGCTACTATTTTATGATTATTTATTTAGGGCCTGTCTCTCCTTGCTAGATATTAAATTCCAAGAGGACAGGACCAATATTTTTCCACTGAGCACTATCTCTCCACAGTGCTGGAGCACATTCTAAGCACTCAGTGAGTATTTGTTAACAAATGAATGAAGGTACCCAGGACTTGGACTCTTGCCCAAGAGACAACAGCAATGAGGAAGCCTGACTAGGGTGGGATTGGGCAAGTTTCCTGAGCTTCTCTGACCTCAAAAGCATCAGAAGCCTTCAGACAACCGTGATCACTGTCAGGGACTTCATCTGACAGCTGAGGCTGCAGAACCTGCAATACTCAATCCCTAAAACCCTCCAAGCTTTGGCTTCACACTCTGGGGTGGACTGAGTAATACAACAGTTGCACAGCTCTATGCTCTCAGGGGGCTCTACCTGTAGAAATTCTGGTTGGGCCCAGGATTTGGATGCCTGCCCATCACCTCTCAACCCAGGCCCAGGTCTGCCAGACCAACTTCTACTTCACTGTGGTATTCACCCTCATCTCCCCAGCACTGGGTGTTTTCAATCTCCTAATGCAACCCGGCATGTCAGAGCCACCAATGGCAGTGAGCCCTGCCTGGTGTGGGGTTCTGTCCACCAGGAAGAAAGGGAAACTTAAAAGGTGCGGTTAGACCAAGCCACAGCCCAGAGGTGAGTCACTTTTCAATACTTTACACAAAAGCAGCCCTGTCAGAGCATCCTTTTTGTTTTCTTTTAACTCTAATGAGCTAGATGTCTGTAGACACTGGTGAGTCACAAGTTTCATAAAAGTGCCAGATTTGAGCTTTAGGTAAAGTGCAAGGCTTGCTCCGTTTACCTTTGCCACAGCGTGGGCAATCTGCGGGCACGCTGAAACTTTCTCCAGGCTCAGCTCAGAGGCAGGGAAAAGCTGAGAGGCCTGCGAGGGCTCCACTGCCCTCTGTATCCACTGCCCTGTATCTGTTTATAAGACAGATAGAGGAGAACTCTGCCCCCTGCAAATGAATGTGTCCCCTCACCAGCACACAAAGTAAGATATTTTCACCTAACATCAAGTTAAATTTCAATAACAGTTTTACGCTTAAAATATGCCCTTATGGTCTCCACAAGCATTTTATTTCACTTTCGAAATCTTTGATCGCTCCTAGAAATTGCTAAGTATAATATTCAGAATTTGGAATAACAGCAATCGGGGGCACAATGGAATTGATGGGGAGCAGAATGGCAGAGAGGGAGCTCCGCTGGACTTTGGCAGGCTCGCTCTTTGTCACAGGGCTTAAATGTTTCCCAGGATGAAGCTATCTAATCAACATGTGATTTTTCCATAAACACTGTCCATAGATTATGAGCAAAGGCAGTGTGCACTTAAATAAAAAAGTGTAAAAATAAAAGCATTTTCTTTCTTTCTTTTGCCGAGTCTCTTCTTAGACTCACAATCCATAGCCTTGGGGGATATTTGACAATGTGAGCAGCCATTTGCCAAAGTCTGGCCACTGAGATACGTCTCCTGGATGGGATGAAAAATGAACAAAATGCATTTGTTTAGCAACTGCCAAACAAATGAGTTGTGATTATAATATGTACCTGAAATTTGCATTAAAAAATTTTACTTAGAACCTACAGGAAAAGGGAAAAAACTGGACTTTAAATGTGTGTGTGTTAGCACGTGGGTGTGCTTCCCCATACATTCATGCAAACTCTGGAAAGGATGGGGGAAGGCAAAAGGACAAGTGATGGCAGAAAGTGCTTTTATTTTAATAATAAGCAATAGATATGGAGATGATTTGGTCTGGGAAGCCTTACTATGCTTCTGCGAAGTCATTTGCATATTGCTAAGTGATTTGCACACTGCTGGGGCATCCGGGTCCCTGCACTGTGTTTCCCCAGGCCTCTCTTCTGCCTTCTTGCCAAGAGGAGGCTGGTAATCATTAAGCTAGCAGGGAAACACCAAGAACAAAAGAGCACGGTGGCAGCGGCAGTGGCAGGGGCTCAAAGTCACCTCTTACTTTTTACTCTAAGAATCTGGGGACAGATCTGCCCTGTCATCTTCTCAAGAGAAGAGTCAGATGTTATTTTCTCTCTGCTGGAAAGCAAACCATTTGAGGGATTATGAATGTTACTCTGCATCTCAGTCTGAAGTTTAAATCTTTTCAAGCATGCAGTTATTAAGATGCCAAGTTGCCTCACTTAATTACAACCTTCATTATGGTATTGAATACTTTAAATGCACTATTTATCACACCTGAGGAGAAGAGCAGGTCTGTCTTAATGGACCACTCTCAGTGGGCCACCTATTGACTATCTTCTCTACTGACTTAATTCCCCGTAATTGCCTGGTGAGCAGTCATTAAAGGAAGCACCTCCTGCAAGTGCAGGGCTGGGGTTGGTGGGATGCGATGGGCCAAGAGCTTTTGGCCCTCTTGCTGCAATTTGAGTCCCTGTAGCCAATGAACAAAGGCCTTGAGACCAAACTGGTGTCTTCACTATAGAAATACTTTATTTATAGGGGGTCACAGGACAGAGCAGAACAAATCAGTTCCTTCCTTGAGAGTCTATTCTAACTGAGCCAACTGCACTGTAGATCCTTAAGACACCCTTAAGATCCCTTCTGGCATCAAAACAAGACTGGTCTGTTGAAGAAAGTCCAGCCCTGGAAGGGGTCAGTTCTTTGGGAGTTTCTACCATGTGCTGGGTGCTGTGTTGCCTTATTTCATTGAATTTAATTTAATCATTGAAGGAGTCCCTCATTCATAAAGCTGCCAGCAAAGTACATATTATTGGCTGAATTTTTGGATAATGTACCTGATGTTCAGAGAGATTATTGTAGGGGAGGGGAAAATGTTCCCTCCTTTCCCTCTTAGTTCTTTGGGCTGGTCTGATAATCAAATTGACATGAGTCAGATTAACAGGGGGAAAAAATAACCAAATTTATTATGTATGTACATGTGAAAGCTCTATAAGAATACGAGACCTGAGGACAAATCACAAATTGGGCAGTTGAGGCTTATACACCATCTTGAGCTAAGGAAAAAAAAGAGGTTGTGGTTTAGAACCTCTGGGAAAGGAAGAAAATTCACATAGAGATGGAAAAGTAAACTTTTGGTAAATAAGTGTTTGCCGGGTCATCTTTAACAATGGGACACAAAGAGAACTTGGATCAAACAGGTCTTGCTCAGGTTCCTCCTTGTCTGTCACACACCAGTTTATAATAAACTATGCGGTAGACTCTTGAACAATTGGGGAAGTTAGGGGCCAACACCCTATGCAGTCAAAAAATCTGTGTATAACTCTTGTTTGACTCCCCAAAACTTAACTACTAATAGTCTACTGTTGACCTGAAGCCATGCTGATAACATAAGTAGTTGATTAATATATTTTATATGTTATATGTATTATATACTGTATTCTTAAAGTGAGCTAGAGAAAAGAAAATGCTATTTAAAAAAAAAACCTTAAGAAAGAGAAAATACATTTACAACACTGTACGTATTTATTGAAAAAAAACACACGTATAAGTGGACCCATGCAGTTCTAACTTGTGTTGTTCAAAGGTCAGCTATAGTTGTCTATGATGATAGCTCCCTTCCTGGAGCAGGTCCTCTCTCTACAGTCTTTTAGGCAGTTGGGGGGAAGGGCAAAGGTTTTTCCTAAGTCTTCTGTTCTTTAAAAAGACCAGCTTAAAATAATCAATATCCAAAAGAGGCATATTTTGGGGTAGCAAAACTTTGCTCCCACTCATTATGTATGTATTCAAAGCAAACAATAGAGGGCAGATGGTATCTCTGATTTCAAGGAGAAGACATTGAGAAAAAGGGAATGCTGACATGAGGGCTAGGAAGGCGAAATCCAAAGTTGTGCTTCTGCCATTACTGGGTAAAGGAAGGAGATCCCTGAAGACCCAGCATCTCCCAGGTAAACTCCATTCTCTTATCCTTTTATAAATCTTATTTAGGGGTCACTGACAGCACTAGGCAGAGCCTGCTATCGCAGGCACCTCTTTACAAATGAACTGTCTCTTCTAACTCAATCTTCAGGCAACTCCCAGTCACTGGTGCAGAGGTGTATTTGCAAAGCCAAAAAGTGAAGGTCTGGCTGGCCAACTCTTTTCAAATATCCTTTTTTTGTTCTGAACCATACCCAGGCAGCTTGCCCCCTCCCCTGACCTTCTCTTCTGGGACTGGAGTGCACACTGGGTGTGAAGGCTGTGGTTAAATATCAGGGGTTGTCCCTGGAGACAGATGTTTCTAGACAAGCTACCAAATCAGGCTTCTGGTGTCCCAGCGGCCATGCTAAACCTAACGCAAAAGTCAATGGAGCTAGATTTGGCCACCCTAAAATGCCTGTAAGTTTGTATTTATAACCTCCAGCCTCTCTCCTTGCATCTTTTTCTTCCCCTGTGGTATCTAATAATAACAGCAACGATAATGGTAATTTTAAAAATAATAATGCTTAGCATTTATTCAATGTTTATTAGGAACCAAGCATTATGTTTAGTGCCTTATATATTACCTTGCTTACTGACGACACCTAATGAATTAAGCATGATCACCTCATTACCAATGAGAGAGTCTGTGGTTGTCAGCCCTAACTGCATATGAAAAGCACTCAGGAGTTTTTTAAAAACATGGTCCCATGGAGATTGTTTTAGTTCCCTGGAGGTGGAGCCTGAGAAATATCAGTATAAGACATGTCCAACCTGTAGAGAATTTTTATAAGAATTTATTTCAAGCAAACGGAT
The DNA here is from genome assembly GCF_964146895.1 of Miniopterus schreibersii. NCBI lineage: Eukaryota > Metazoa > Chordata > Mammalia > Chiroptera > Miniopteridae > Miniopterus > Miniopterus schreibersii. The sequence goes on along the minus strand of NC_138106.1, from coordinate 58,919,248 downwards.
GACAATTACTGAGAAGCAGGATCTCAAATATTCCTGAAGAATGAATTTTTCAGTTTGTTGTATGCATTTAAAATTAAGGAGGGAGTGCAAGGAAGGTTACAAGAAAGTAGGAGAAAATGAGATAGTTAACAAGATTATGTGCTCTCTTTTAGGTGGTTTCACTTATTTCAAAGGTGTGTTAACCTAGATGCACAGAAACAACGAACAGGGCTGGCTTAAAGCAAAGATAAGCCTTTTACTAAAAGTATTGTATGCCTGGGGCATGGCTACCCACCATGACCTGCTCAGTTAGCAATTTATGATCAGATCACCCTGTGAGGTTACTTTTTATAGAACTTCTTTTTTGTCCACAATTCCCCTTTTAGGTCATAAATTAATCCAATATTCATTGGCTGGATAGTATGGTTGGTCTCACAACACTGGAAAGGCTCATTCCTAGAAAATCTCAGTGTCAACATCATCTTGTTGAAAGGGTGGACCATTGAGGATAAGACAATACCATAACCATGGGATATGAGTTGAGGCCAAACTTTCCCCCCCAAAAAAGGGCAGGTAAATGAAAGTCAGTGGGCTTTTATGGCCTTCATTGCAAAAAAACACTCTGGATCATTTCTGTTCTGCAAATTATTATGATCTGAGTTTTGTCTTCTGTTTTATTTTCCTGTATTTGGCATCTAGTATAACATTTATAAAAGCCATACAAAGGGGTATTAACAGTTACCATATGCATCTTCAGTAATCATAATTATATAGAAAAATTATATTTTTATTATCACAAGCTATATAGAAAAACCCAAACGACAAGTATAACAATTATTATAACTAATATTATAAGCAGACAGGTAAAGACAATCAAACAACATCTGTAGATGCCTACAGGCTTTGTCAATGTCAGTGTAACTGCACAGAAACTTCATTTTTTTTAACATGACCTTTTCTCCTTTCTCTCTTCTTGATTCAAACTGGCCTTGTCCAATCAAATAGCACCATGACTCAACTTGCCTCCTTTCTTCTCCTTTTACCTTTGAAGCCCTCAGGACATCAGGTTCTGGTCAGCATCAAACTCTCTTAGAACAAAGCCTCAGGTCTATTGATCAAGGACACAGAGCTTCAGTCAAACTAAAAATAGCGTCTTGACCTCAGTTGTGTTTCATCCCCAGGCCCATGAAAGCAGAATAACTCTACCAACCACACCCTCATGAGACTAGAGAGAATGGTGCCATGGCTGACATCAGAACCTGATATGATAATCAAATACTCCTTACCCTGGCCCCAACCAATCAGTAGAGCCCAGGACCCCAACTTCCTTAATCACCATGATTAATATTTTTTCCTGTATATAATCCGTCCCTGTGCTGGCCATTGGGGAGTCATGTGTGGTATCATTTCCTTAATTAATAAACCTGTACTTTCTTGGCAGCAAACTCCTGTTTTCAGTTGATTGGGCTTTGATGCTCACAGGCATCAAACCTATTTAATTTGTTAACAATAGCTGTCTACCTTTGATGTCAGCGGCTTCTCAAATGTCCATAGTAGGCAGAGGTATGTGTCAAGACAGGGATGAGTAGATATCCATTTGTGGTTAGGCACCTGATAAGATCCCTTCCAACGAAGTTGGAGAGTGTCTTTTATTTCATGTCCTTTCCAATAAACAAAATCTCAAAGCGGCAGTCAGTGATCTTTAAAGTTTTTGTCTCCTGAGAGCTCCCTGTGAAGGAAAGCCGTTACCAACTTGGCATTTTCTTGACGTGACTCTATCAAACCTTGGCAATAGTGTAAGTTGTCTCCTTTCAATAATGTCAGCTCATAAGTTCCTTTATCTAATTTATGTCCAGTTTAAATGCGTTATGATGCATGAAAGGATAAAAAAAGGAAGGGGGTGGTTATGCGTGGGAGCCTGGAAGAACCAAGCAGCCATCTTTGGTTTTTCATAGCCCTGACTGTTTAATTTACAACCATTGTTTACTCATACTATATAGCCTAGAAGTTTTTTTTATCACTTCTTTTGCAATGCCCTACATGTAATTTAACATAAAACCAAAATCTTTGAGGTGTTACAGGGGGTTTTCTGAAACATCTCAAAGTTATTCCTGCATATATTAAGATTTTAACCCTTAAAACCTCAATTTCTTTTTTTTTTTAAATATATCTTTATTGATTTCAGAGAGAGGAAAGGAGAGGGAGAGAGAAAGATAGAAACATCAATGATGAGAAAGTCATTGATCAAACCCGCAACTGGGCATGTGCCCTGACCGGGAATCGAACCCTGATCGCCTGTATCCTAGGTCGATGCTCAACAGCTGAGCCACACCCTGCCAGGCTAAAACCTCAATTTCTATTAAAAACTAAGAACTCAGATTTATGAAGACATGTTATAACCTCAAGAAACATATTTTATAGATGTTAAAGTCAATTATTAACATGGACTTATTTTTATAAAACCCATGTAAACTATAATATCAATAACTCAAAAGACACGTCTGCTTTACTTGGACCAATAAACTTAAGCTAGCTTTTATTTACTAAAGATTAATATTAAATCATGTGAACTTAAAAAGCATTTGTGTTAGTTTCTATATTTCTGAGAATATTAGAATACCAATCCTTACAAGCACTTGCTTTTAATTTTAAAAAACCATCCAAAGGCAGAAAAATATCTCACATTTGCAACATACATATGTAGACACACACCGAAAGATACAAACATTGACTTTTTAGCATGAGAAAAAAGTCATTTGTTTATAACAGAACAGCTGTGTATTAGGTAGTTAGACAGGCGCGAACAGGGTAGGAACAATAAGCCAGGTAAGGAAGGTCACCACGGTGGAAGAAAGCCCCAGGTACCTAGCAATGGCAAAACTAGGGTGGGAACCTCACCCCCAATGTAACATTTCCTCCCCTAGCAAATCACTGGTCATACAGTTTAGATCCCCTGATCTTTCATATTGCTTGTCATGTGGTTTGGACCCTCCCCTGATCTTTCTTCCCCTGGCATGTCTCCAATAATGTGGTAGATCCCCTTTAGAGGTAGAATAAGAGGGGCCAGAGAATAGCCTCACATGGCTCCCATACAAGCCCTTGCATAACCACTTTCTTAAGCATTAAACCCTAGAAAGAACATCTTGGCCTCAGCTGTGTTTTAGCTCCAGGCCCAAAAGAGCTGCAAGGCCAGGTGGGGAGACACCATGACTGACATCAGGACCAGATGCAATGACTAATGGCCCCCTGCCCTGGCACCAACTAATCAGTAAAGGCCACAACCCTGAGAGACACGCCTGGAAAGCTGATGAGTATTCAGTTGAAATCCTCCCCCTGAGACCTCCAGATAAAAACCCTCAAGACAAAGGACTCAGCTCCAAGGGTTCTTCTTTTGCCTCTATAACTTGTTTCCTGAGCCCACGCAGCCCAGCTGGCTCACTTTTTCTACAGCTCCCTTCTTCTACCTCTGTGACTTTCTAAATAAATTTTTGCTTGTATTTGAGTCTTGACTCTGAATTCTTCGTTAGCTAAAACTCAAGAACCGAGGTTTAACATCTGTTGCCATCTGCCACTAACAGCTGAATCCAAATTTTCTTTTGGAGGCATTAACAATTTATATCTGTCCTTGACAGGTTGAGTTTTAAATGATCTTCCCCCTTTTGAAATAAGGACAGCCATTTTTATTACCTCAAAGAACTGGGTTGGCACCTAAATAACATTGTAGGTTGATCCATTTATCTAAATCTTATTTTTGAAGTTTCTAGAGACCAGGTAAATGTTTTCATTCTGCGTAATTTTACAGTGGGCCTTTGGTAATTGTGTGTGCAAAAAATTAATTTAGAAGTATCAAAGGCTTCTCATCTCAGCCATGTTAGCATTAATGGGGGGATGAGGGTCCTGGGGTTTTTGGCCTTGGAGACATTATTTACAACATTAATTTTAGTTTTTCCTTTGAGATCTGTAGTTTGAACAAACTTCTAAGGAAAAGCAGCCTTTACATGTACATCTCAAGATGAGTCAAATGCACTGAATATCCCTATAGGACTGCTTTCCGCTCCGGAGGAAATGTTTGGATTCTTAGTCACCTAAGAATACCTGAGCAAGAGCTAGTGCAAGCTTACTGGGATGGTGCAGGAAACAAGATGATTTCCAAGGCGCCGGCCCCTCTCTGGGGTTGAACCCATTCCAGGGTGCCCTGCCCTTCACAAAAGCTCTCCCCAGGGTTTCTCCAGAATTGGTTGCATTACCACACTGGACGCCTCAGAGCACTTATCTCCACCACTCTGGATTTGGGATTCTGCAACATGTATCATCATCCCCTCTGGCTATTCAGGTTGGGGAAGCAAGTGTCCTTTCTCTTTCAGAGCTAAAGAGAGTTCAGTTTCTCATTTAACCAGCAAATATTATGTTCAGACACTCAGAAGGAATCCAATTAAAAAGCTGAAATTAAAAACAGCAACCCATACTCCCCACCCCTTTGCCTTGGTTATCTCAACCCTTATCCACCTCAAGGATCTTCTAAGAAGAGCCCATATAAGGTCATGGACTTAAAGCTACTTAAAGCAAGGAGGCCTGGGGTTCTGAGAGAAAGCTTACCCAAGTTCACTCAACATGGGGCACAACAGGTCCTTGCTGATACCTAGCCCCAGGTGTGGGCCTGCAGGGTGGTCTGGGGTGAGCTTCCTCAGAATCCTGTCGACTTTGCTAAGTAAATGTCAGCATAAGAAATGTCCAAACCTGTAAAGAGTTTTTATAAGATATTATTTGAGGCAAACTGATAGCAATTGCGGAGAAGTAAGATCTCAAAATCTTTAAAAAATAACAGTTTTACAGTTAGTTTTATGCATTTAAAATTAAGAAGGAAAATTACAAGAAGGTGGGAGAAAGCAAGGTGGGGATTAGATTACAGAATAGTTAACAAGATTTTGTGCTCTCTTGAGGGTGGTAAGGCTTCTTTCAAAGGTGTGTCAACAAATACACAGAAACGGTGGACAGGGCTTGCTAAAGACAAAGATAAACCTTTAGGGAATATCTAAGATAAAGATAAATTTTTTAAAAGTTATATGGCTGGGGCATGGCTACTCACCACGACCTGCTCAGTTAGCAATTTATGATCCGGTCACCCTGCAAAGTTACTTTCTGTAGAAAGCCACCACTACCCCCATCCCTTTTTTTGCCTACAGTGAGAGCAGGGACTTTGCCTAACTCTCCCCTATGCATTTATACTTAACACCAAGGCCATAAATCCTAAGTGTGTCCTGTGGAGGTAGCTAGGACCAGAGCAGATCCTGGGCCCTTGCTGTTTCCTGGGCCCTTGGCAAGATGCTCTCCTGAGAGTGCTTTCTCCTTATATCACCCCAGCACTCATAGTTTCTCTCCTTTGCAAGTTAATCCTCACTCAAGAGATTGAAAAGATTAATTCCAATTGAGTTACACTTAAAAAATAGTGAGAACACTTAAATCTGTGTTAAACCTTTTGAAGTCCCCTCCCCTTGCCCCTTGGTGAGGATCTCCACTATCCCTTCTGTCCCCAGATTTAGCCCCTGGTGCTAGCTCCCCTGCCATCCCTGGGACAATCCCAGCTGGGGGCAGGCTGGTAATCCTGTCCAAGATCTGAGTGGGAGTGGCAGGCAGGCCTTTTCCTGCCTGAAAAACTGCAGATCACAGTCTGCGCTTCATTGGTGGTATTTCCTAGCCCTGAATGCAGGCACTCCTGCCCTCGTGGTTCCCATCATGCATTTCTGGGAGTTACCAAGGCGTCCCTACATTCACTCACAAAATGAGACCAGTCTGACTTGTGCTTCTTCTTTTCGTGAGCTCCACGCAGCCCTATGGGGTGAGAAGTAGGAACAGGCCGGTGTCACACTCTGACAGGAGGGTTTCAGTTGGGTACAGCTCAGGCCAGGGCCCCCGCAGAGGTTTCAGGGGGAACTGCTGTTTCAGCTGTCAGTCAAATCCTCTCTCTAGGACCCAGGCAGAAGTCAGTGGAAATCTGGGCTGGGAAGAACCTGGGGTCAGACAGTGTACGTGCTGACTCAGAAAGTTCCCTTTTCCTTCTATTACTCAGGGATGTTTGTCATATTGTCCTGGACTCATATTCCTTTTTCTCTTGGGGAAAGTCTCGGTTCCTCAGAATCTTAGGCCCCTCCACCCTCCTGGGAACCTCCCGTGCCTCACATGTCCAGGCTCAGACTGATTGCAGCTGTGCTGGGCCAGTCCCTGGACACACCCTGGGGATTGCCCTGTGGCTGAGAGAGGCTGTCAGCCCAATGGTTCCCTGAGCTGGGTCTTTCTACCTCCAGGAAAATGGATGGCTGAAAAGCTCACTGAGAGAAGAAATTAGATAAAGCAGACTTAGCAATGCCAGCTTCATTCTTCCAGTTGCTCATGACCAACACCTCTCCTTTTCTCCCACCCCTCACTCCACTGGTCAGCATATCCTGAGGCTCTACTGACAAAACACATTCACAGTGACCATTCGTTGCCACCTCTACCACTGCCACCCTGCTCCAAGGCACCGTCATCTCTTTTAACAGCTCCTGACATCTCCCTTCTTTTTCACCTGGGCTACTCCATGGTCTAATCCATGCAGCAAAGTGACAATGCTAAAATTAAATCAGATCATGTAACTCCTCTGCTTAAAACTCTCCCTCCAGCAACATTCTACCGGGGGGGGGGGGGGGGGTAGTAAAATCAAAGTCTTTACAGTGGCTTTGTTACCTGGCCCTGAGCTGATCTGCCTAGGGCCCGCCTGAAGTGTTTGGGTTCTTGACTTCATGCAAGAAAGATTTCACAATATGAGTCCAGTTGATTTTGAGAGTATGTTTATTAAAGCTGGGGACGGTGAAATAAGGAAGGGTTTAGGATAGAAGAGGCAATAGGAGAACCTAGGCAGGGATGCTTTGGCTCTCTGGAAATGTTATAGGAAAGAAATGAGCTGAGGTGGGGTTATTGTCAGCTCACTGGAGAGTCAGAGAAAAAGGAACCTGGAGAGAGATTCAGGGGGTTAGTCCCTGATGAGGTGTCACTGCCCATTGTTCCCATGGTTGCAAGTCTTATGGGGTCCCTTAGAATTTAGGAGATACACACCAGTGGGGGAAGAAGAGGGTGAAGGGAAAGGTGAGGGCATGCTCCTAGGAGGGAGAGCGCAGGCTGAGTTCTTTGTTTTGAGGGTTTCAAAGGCTGGGAGTTTAGAAGACGTCTTAGGGGAGATTTCAATAGACTATTTATCAGCTACTCCAGTTGTGCCCTTTCAGGGTCCTGGTCTCCACTGACTGGTCAGTGCCAGTGTAGGGGGTCATTAGTCATTGCAGCTCTTCCTGGCATCACCCACCTGGTTTTGCTGCTTTTCTGGGCCTGGAGATGAAATACAGCTGAGGCCTAGATGTAATCTCTAGGGAGGAAAGATCAGAGGATCTACACTGCATGAATACTGATATGCCAGGGGAGGAAAACCATCCTGAGGGCAAGGCCCAGGGCCAGTTTCTTCAGCTAGCTGTCTCAGTTTCCCCATTCTACTTGCCAAGGAATTTCCCTAACTTCTTAGTATCCTGTCTCAGCTTCAAAACCCCCTAGGACCTCTCTGAACAACTCTTCCCCTGCTCTTTTCTGACACATTTCTCTCCAGCCATTGGGCCTTGACACTTGTTACTTCCTTTATACATGCACGACTCACTGCCTGTTGAGCTTTACTTAAATGACTAATTATTCAATTACTTTGCATTGCATTGAATTCTAAATTCAGGTCGTATTTGACTTGATGCCTTTGTTTCATATTAATTATTGAATCCTATATGTAAAAGACAAGAAAATTTCCCCAAATCTGCACAGACAAATTTCCTCCCCCCCCCCCCTTTTTTTTCTCCCATGCTCATAGCAGCTGTATTCACAATCTCAAAAAGACGAAACAACCCAAATGTCCATCAACAAATGAACGGATAATCAAAATATGGTATATCCATATAATGGAATATTATTCAGCCATAAAAAGAGGTAAATTTTGACACATGCTACAAATTGGATGAAACTTAAAGACATTATGCTAAGTGACATAAGCCCGACACAAAAAGACAAATATGGTATGATTCCTCTCAGAGGAGCTTCCCAGAATAGTCAAATTCATAAAAACAGGAACTGGAAAGGTGGCTGCTGGGGGCTGGGCAGAAGGAGAAGGTGCAGAGTTATTGTTTACTGGGTGCAGAGTTTCAGTGTAGGAAGATAAAAGTGTTCTGGAGATGACTGAGGTGATGGCTGCACAGCAGTGCGAATGCACTTATGCCACATAACTAGTAAAAATAGTCAAAATGATAAATGTTGTGATGTGTAATTTACCACATAAAATACCCAAAGCATTTATTAAGTACTCTAAACCTCAAGTTAAGTGACTGGTAACTATCATTTATAAGAGAGGGCAAACACCCACAATTGCTCAAATTAAGCTAATAAAAATATTTAAAATGTTTTACCCTTCTGCAAAGGTAATGAATCTAAACTACCAGCACAGAGCTTGCTGTATATAGACATTTAATAAGTGGTCAATGTTTTTATTATTATTATAAATAAAGTATGGTGATAGGCACCTTCTGAAGAGTTGTGGATGGAACAGAAGTCATGTGCAAGAAAGAAAAAGAAATGTTCTACTTCTTTTCTCTGTAGTCTTAGGACATTTCCTGGCAAAGATATGAAGTTATAGAGATTGCCATAGAGCTTCTAGAGCAGCCAAGCACAACCAGAATTATTAAATTTATTTATTTGTCCCTTCTTTTTTCATTCATATAAAGTCTAATTAGATCCTTACTGTATATAGTGGTCTATGCCTGATGATATGGGCATTGTAAATGTGAGTCAAGTTTGATTCCTGACCTCCAGAAGCTTATAACCTAGTAGGAGAGATGACATACACACATATTATAATGTGGTTGGCGTGTCCAGAGGTGGACGGCCTTTAACATAGGCTGAAACATGGAGAAAGGAATACCACGCCGTGGGTGTACAAATACTGCTGTGTGTAAAGATAAGAGACTGAGTGCCAGTGGTGGATCTAAACCTGAGCAGGCTTTTCAGATGTGCTTAGGATTCTTGGTACCTGCTCTCACCTTCTGACCCTGCGTTCTCTCTCCTTCCTTTCCTGAGGTGTGGTCGGAGTTCTCCTGGTCTCAGATTCCACCGTCTCCTGAGAAGCTGAGCAGATGGCTGCAGCAGCAATGGCAGGACTGATCCCTGTGTTATGCTCCATGACTGGTGACAAATCTGGCTGCTACATCAGGCGGCAGCTGTGGTTTGGCTTCACTGCTGTGTATGGAGTGGTGGTGTATGTGGTCCACATGCCCTGGTCCTCCATGCATGAAGATTTCTGGTGCCATGGCAACACCACCTATCCTTGCTTGATTGTGTTGAAAAAAGTTTTAGCAGTCCTGTAGTGGGAACTTGGTACTTCTTTTTCTTTATCTTCCTGGCCCTCTTCTTCCTCATGGAATTCTTCATGGCCCAGATTCGGCATAAGCTGATCAAGGTCAAGTCAGTGGAGTCTGTGGCAGGTGAAGTGGAGGAGGGCTCCATGGTGGGAATCCAGGAGCATGTCCCTTCTCTGAAGAAGTCCATCCTGAATTTCCACCAGGAGAAGATGCTCTTGCTTTTGTACTCCCTTTACTTCCTCCTGCAGGTTGGCACTGAGTGCGTGCCTTTGTTTCCTTGTTGATTTTTTGTCTGGAATATCTATCCAGTAAAATCTGTGGGGTGTTAAAGTACCCTACTATGACTGTATTGTTGTCGATCTCTCCTTTAAAGTCCTCCAGAAGTTTTTTAGGTTGTTTTGTGTTTTTTTCCAACCTGTGTGAGTCTTTCATTCTGAGGTGGATCTCAAGACCTAGCATATATTTGGGTCTTGTTTTCTTATCCATTCAGCTACCCTGTGCCTTTTGATTGGGACATTTAATCCATTTATATTTAAGGCTATTACTGATAGGTACTTATCTGTTGCCATTTTATTTCTTTATGCCTATGTTTCTCATTCTCGCTATTTCAACTTATTACAGCAGTTCCTTTAACATTTCTTGCACTGCTGGTTTGGTGGCAATTAATTCCTTTAGCCTTTTTTTTTTGTCTGGAAAGCTCTTTATTTCATCATCTATTTTGAATGATAGCTTGCTTGGTAGTCCTGGTTTCAGATCCTTGTTTTGCATTACCTTGAATACTTCATGCCATTCCCTTCTGGCCTGCAGAGTTTCTGATAAGAAATCAGCTGACAGCCTTAGGGGAGCTCCTTTGTAGGTACAGCTTGCTTTTCTTTTGCTGCCTTTAAGATTCTCTCTTTGTCTTGAATTCTTGGCATTTTAATTATGATGTATCTGGGCGTGGGCCTTTGTGGGTTCTTCTTGCTTGGGACTCTTTGTGGCTCCTGAATTTGTGTGACTTTTTCCTTCACCAGGTTAGGGAAGTTTTCTGCCATTATTTCTTCAAACAGGGTCTCTAACCCTTGCTTACTTTCGACCACTTCTGGCACTCCTATAATTCGAATATTGTTATGTTTCATGTCCCACAGCTCCTTTAAACTGTTCTGTTTTTTAATTGTTTTTTTCTTCTTGGATCTCTGATTGAGTGATTTTTTCCTACCCTGTTTTCTAATTTGCTTATCCGATCCTCAGCTTCCCCTAATCTGCTGTTCATTCCTTCCAATGTTTTTTTTATTTCTACTATGTCATTCTTAATTTCCTTCATAGTTTCTATATCTTTTTTCCTGCTGTTGAGCATCTTTATTAGTATTCTGAACTCTATATCTGATACATTGCTTATCTCCATTTCATTTAGCTCTTCTTCTGGAGAATTCTTTTGTCCTTTCATTTGGGGCTTGTTTTTTTTTTTCCTCCCCATTTTGGCTGCCTGTTTGTGTTTGTTTCTGTGTATAAGGTAGATCTTCTTGGACTCTAAGTCTTTCTGGAAGGTCTCTGGGGCAGGCTAATGTCAGACGCTGTTTGCAACTGGCCTTGCATACCTTGTTTGAAGTTTTACCACACTTCACAGGTCTGGTTTCCTCTGCTGGGTTGTGTGTGTTTGGACAGGACCGAGATGTGCACCAAGGTCTGCTTTTCCAAGCCCTGGGTCCAGAAGCAAATCAGGCAAAGACTCAAAGCACCCAGAGGCTGTTATTCAGTCTCTTAATGAGCCTCAAGCTGTAGAAACTCCACAAGGTGGGATGGCTGATTGTTATGAGTCCTTTAGGAGCCTCAGGCTATAGAAAATCCATCGGGTGAGGCCAAAGGTTTTCCAGCAGGGTGGAGCAATTGTTTCCCAGCCCCCCAAGCAAAAGCTGCTTGGAAGGTAAATGTCTGCCTGAGAAAGATGTCCTCTGCCATATGGGGGAATGAATCAGTACCGGGATCCAGATGGGTACCCTCTGAGATCTATTCCCCCAGCCAGCTCCCCTGAATTCTCCTAACACAGCCATAGTCCACTATGTCTCTCCCGGAGCCCAAAGTGAGTGGCTGTACATGAAACTTTGTGCATTGGCTCTTTAAGAATGTACCTGCATTTCCAGCCATCCCTCCCTGACAGACAGAAATCCTGCTGCTTTTTACAGCCAGATATTATGTGGGTACCTTTCTCACTTCTGGTGCTCTGGACTAGAGATCCCAGCTTGGGGTTTAGACCCCAGAGTCCTCAGTGGGAAGCCCTCCCCCCCACAGCTGAGATATCCCTCCAGACCTTCAGCTGCTGCCTGTGGGAGCCTGGCCAGCCCTCTTGCACCTCCACACTTCCTACCAGTCTCTATGCAGTCTCCACTTTTCCTCCTTGGTTATGAAGGTACTCTCCAGCTTGTCTTCAGTTGCAGTTGATTATTCAAGATGGTTTTTCTATATTTCAGTTGTAATTCCTGTTTGGTCCTGGGACAGTGTCTGTGTAGCTTCCACTCAATCTGCTGCCATGGATCTCCTCCTCTTTTTTTCTTAAGGAAGCTACCCATCCATTGAGATTTGACACAATTATACACACACACACAAATACATAAACACAAACACAAGTACACACACACAGACACTATTTTGTATTTGCCCAAATGTGAGCTATGTACTATGGCATATAGAAGAAATCTGTCCACTCGCTAATATGTGTGTCTCAAGGGACTGCCTAGATGAACCCTGGGTAAGTTCTGACAACCATTTATGGCCACCGAGAAGTGTGAATTTACTTTGAAAAATGGCTACGAGTAATAAAAATGTCAAGCAAATGCTTTCTGTAACCAGTGTAGATGGATTCACCTTTTTACAAATCCTCGGCATGTAAAACAGGTTCTGATCTTTCACCAGGATAAAAGCTTATTCAAGGCGATGGCTGGAAGCCCATGGTAGCAATAGCTCAGAGATGAATTTATGGGTTTTAAATTATGGTTTTGGAAGCCTGTAAATTATTCTCAGAACCTGAGTAGAGCCAGCTGACCCCTTGAATATACTCATTTTCTAGTGAGAATATTTTGCAGGTCGGCTGCAACATGGAGATAAAAAATTGACACACATGTGAAGTATGCATTTCTGTGCCATCTCAATTTGTGTCTGTCCATAGAATATACGGTATAGCTATGATTACTCAAGAAATGGACTTGGTGCCAGCTTAAATGATAGACTCCATGTTAATACAGAGTTTAGGACTCAAAACAAAGTATCTTGGACCCAACACATGTTTTCCTCAGTAGTTGAGTATTCCTGTGTGTTTCTTTAATGACTCACATCCCCTCAAAATCTACACTCTGACAGGTCTTCAGGATTTGGTGTCAGAACTTGAATCTAAGATGGTTTACCTTTATGTACCTTTAAGTAAAATAAAAGCAAAACCAACAGTTCAGTATTAGTATAGCCCAAGGCAATGAAGAAACACTAGGCTTAGCTATCTTTACACAACGGTACCCTAGAGTCACTCAGATACTTAATCAGTCATACAAAACTGCGCATCCAAAAGAAAGCATATTTAAAAGGGCTCCACTGTTGTTTCATACCCTACTTACCACACACACTATGTCCTTCTTTGATATAACAGTCATGCTGTCAACAGAGATTTCTCTGAGAAAGAAAACATACTGTCCTCTTAGAATAAACTATGTTAAATGAAAGAGCCGGCTGCTTGCCTCTGGCTTCACTGAGGAGAGAGGAAATTTAAATTGGAGTGATTTTTCCATCTTCCTCTATCTCAACTCTTTTTATTGTCCTTTATTTTAGGTTTTTCTCCATCTTTTTCAAATGCAAGTGAAAATTGGGGAGGCTTGAAGTAAGCTGGGAAATCAAGGGTACCGAAGATCTGAAACTTGAAAGGAAAGGAGGTCCCTACATATAAATATTACATCTCAGGTATTTCTAAGTCATCTCTAGGTCCTTAGCTTACCTTTAAATTCAATTAGCATAATCATTTCTGTCACTTACCATGGACAAGGCCTACTCTAGTCACTGGAGATACTGCAAAAAAATGAGACAGGACTTCTCCCTCAAGGGATTCCTCATGTCGTGGGGACATACCTGTAAGCAGTAATTACAAAATGGTAAGTCACTAATGACACACAGAATTAAAACTCAGTTGTATTTCTACAGCTTTAAAAACATTACATAGTGTCAGGGAGGGGGAGGATTCCCCCTCTACCCTTCTTTTCTTCTTATGGCTGGATTAATAATAAAATCGACACAAGACTCTGTAAACAGGAGAAAACCCAATTTAAAACATGCTCAAGGGAAAATCATAATTTGACCCTCAGATCATAAAATGAGGCTCAAAGAAATGCTTCAACCAGGCACCTTTTAATGCTGTTTAGATAAACAATAAATTTGTGAGAAATTGACAGGACAAAGAAAGTTAGTGCTCATTAGAGAGGAATCTCAGCAAGGTTTGGGTGTTCATTAGTGAGGAATCTCAACAAAGGGATGAATTAGAAAAGAGGCAACAAGATCTCATTATACAAACTTTTCAGCTCTGCATTTAACTCTAGTGATAAAGGGGTGTCTTCCAGGCACAGGGAGGACACCTTCCAAATGGGAGATTATTTTCTGCATCCAAGGAGACAAGGGAGGGTGGAGGTGTCCTGTGTCACTGGCTACTGGTCAGGTAACTTTAATTCAAAGTAATCAATATGTCATTGTGGGACATTTTGAAGTGGTCTGTCTTGGACCCCAACAATAGTATGAGGTAAAATGACAGTGACAATTTCAACCTACTATTAAGAATTTAAAATCCTTAATGATTCCAAACTTTTTCCTATGTAAAAATAAATATAAAAACATATATAAATACAGCTGTGTCTTTATGTGTTGGGGGTTCCCTGAGACCATCCCCAAGTTTTATGATTTGCTAGAGGATCCACAGGACTCAGCATATAATAATACCGATGGATAAACTTTATTACAGTGAGAAGGCAAGGAGCAAGACCAACAAAGGGAGAAGCACCATGGGGCAAAGTCTGGGAGAAACCAGGCCTAAGCCTCCCAGGGTCCTCTCTCTGGGAAGACGACTCGCGCAAGATCTGCTTAATTCCCAGCAGTGGGTGAAACAACACCTGTGAAATGTTACCTACGAGGGAAGCTCTTTAGAGACTCAATACCCAGGGTTTTTATTGAGAACTGGGCACAGAGGCAGCCTCTAACTGGTACATACCATCATTTCAGACTTCCAGAAGGAAAGCAGAGATTCAGTATGAACCATGTGGTTTGTACACACAATTTAGGCACCGTGAGCCACTTTCATCAGTCAGGATGGTGGAGCCCTTCTGTATTCCAGCTTCCCAGAATCCAACCAAGGGCCAACCTTGTAAGCAGAACTTTCAAAGGATTCCAGTCAGGCCTGCTAAATTGACTCTTTCCTACACAGTTACTACACACATTTTGTACAACATGTTCTATCACTATATATTCTTCTGTCTGTCTGTACACAACTGTTCTTCTTAAGATATCACTGTTGTGAACATCTTTCCATGCTAGTTCATAGCTAGGTCTACAGACTTCTTTGTCATAATTACATATATTCCATTTTGTAGACGAACAATGTTTAACCATTCTTATATAGATTGATATTTGGTTCATCTGCAATTTTTTACATTACAAATTATGATGCAATGAACATCATTGTACATATATTCTTCATGTATTCATGCCTGTGGCTTCTGTTACATAGGCTTCCAGTTTCTGTCACATAAGCTTCTAGAAATGGTATTTCTGATGTCATTTGATTTGGTAAAGAAGATCACTGTGTTGGAATTTTAGTGGATGCATTAACATGTGGAGTTTGTTGGAAAAGAGGAGAATTAGGAGACTATTAAAATATCCAGGTGACAGTTGATCAGGGCCTGAACTAAGCTGTGGCAGGGAGCTCCGAGAGGAGCAGAAATGGTGTAGATTTCATTAGAAGGCAATACAACAGCTCCTGACTGGATGGCTAGTGCAGTGGGAGCAAGGAAGAGTGAAAGGTGACTTCCAGTTATACGGTCAGGGAGATGGCAACTGGGCCGGATGCAAAAATAGCAGTTAGGAAGCAATTATAATAATTCAGGGAAGAAATGATGGCGGATCAGGTGTTCGTTTGTTCATTCATTCATATACATCAAGCATCTGCTATGTATTAGCCACTTTGTTAGCTGTTAGAATTGGTACTTTTCTAAAAATTAAAAATATTGAGGAAAATTTTGATGTAATGTAGATTCCAATTAACTTGGCCATTAATTAACTTCATTTCTATTCTTTTGTGAATGTCACAAGCTTAATAAAAGCTGTAGAGAGAGTGATGGCCCCAGATGCTTGAATAATTTGTGCACACTTTAGAGTAAGAATATGAGGAGGGAGGGAAAAGGGAATTATAAGAGCAAACAGATCTCTCTTGTGTCTAGGTTTGAAGACAGAATCCCTCCCACACGACCATTTCAGACAAATGCCCTTGGCAAACGTGAGCAGACAACCCTCCTCCTCACTGCCCCCGAGAGCCTTCTCTCCTGCACAGTTTCTGATAATATTTGGGTGGGCATCAAGTGCAATGTGAAAGAGAGAAGCCAGTAAGCAGTCCTTTTTATTCTTTTCACTGATTTGCTGTTTTCTTCACATTTGTCCCTCCTCCCTACCTCATGAGCCTAAAATGCAGCTTCCAACATTTGAAGCCCAGACACATATATCTCACAATTTGAATGACAAGGATAGTTTTATTTTTATAGAGTTTTATGCATCCTTCAATAGAAACTGAAGTGCTTTTATGCATTTTATTTCACAACTTGTTTGAATTTATATTGGAATCTGCTTTTTGATTAAATTTTTTTTTTTTTGACTAGGCAGAAAAGTCCCATTCTGCATCCATTTACACCCAATATATCTAAAAAACGTGATCTCACACATTCTTTAAAATATATTTTTCATAGTCTTTGAAGCTCATATGGTGGGGAGCAAGGGGAATTGCATTTTTTTTCTTATTTACACCTTAAGTTTCTTTATTCTCTTTTTAATTCCTGTAAGAAGTCAAGTTACATTCTCCAAAGAAGATACATAAATGGCTAATAAGCACACAAATAGATGTAAAATGCCACTAATTATTAGGGAAATGCAAATCAAACCCACAATGTAATACTGCTTCACATTCAATAAGATGGCTATTACCAAGTTTAAAAAAAGCAGGAAATAACAAGTGTTAACAAGGATATAGAGAAATTAGAAATTTGTGCATTGCTGGTAGGAATGTAAAATATTACAGACACTGTGGAAAACAGTATGGTGGATCCCCCCAAAATTAAACCTAAAATCACAATGTGTCCCAACAAGTCTTCTTCTAGGTAGAATTTTTCTACCCCAAAGAATTGGAAACAGGGACTTGAACAGATATTTGTACACTCATGTTCATAGCAGCATTATTTGAAGTAGCCAAAAGGTGAAAGCAACTTGAGTGTTCATTGATAGATGAACAGATAAACAAAATGTGGTGTATACAATGCAATGGAATATTAATCAGCCTTAAAAAGGAATGAAATTCTGACACATGCTACAACATGAGTGAGCCTTGAAGACATTATGCTAATTGGAATGAGTCAGGCACAACAGAGCAAATATTACACGATTCCAATTACATGAGGTTCCTGGGGCTGTCAAAGTCACGCAGAGAGTAGAATGTGGCAGCCAGGGGCTGGGGCGGGAGGAATGGAGAGTCGCCTACAAAGGCGTGGAGTTTCAGTTTGGAAAGATGTAAAAGTTCTGGAGACTGATGATGGTGATGCCTGTATAACAATGTGAATGTACTTAATGCCGCTGAACTATACATTTACAATGATTAAAACAGTAAATTCTATGTTACCTACACACGTTATCATAGTTTAAAAAATGAAAAAGGTCAGGACTGCTGGGCAAACCTGTACTTTTCCCCACTGAGGCTTCTTCCTCCCTCAGGGACTCTCCCATCTCTCATCCCAGCTTCCTCTCTCTACCGTAGTTCTTTCTGCACTCTTCTCCCTCTTCCCCAATTACAAAACTTTCTCTAAAGACAGATTGATTCCATCAATGCTCCCCTGTAGGTATTTGGGCCAATATGATAGCTTTCCCTGGTGTACTTTCATTTTAAGACTTATCTCTAATTGTTTTTCCAGTGAAGGTGGCCATCTGGGACCCCCTAAGATCTCTGTGCTTTGACCTCTGTGCCTCTGCAGAGGACTGATGTGATGGCTATCGATTCAGTCGGGAAAATGGAAGTCATTGTAGGTACTTCAAGCAAAGAGCAATTTAATATAAGGACTAAAGTTTCCAAGTTGTTGGAAGAGGAGCACAAATGGGGTGAGAGGAGCCCAGTCAATCTCTCCGACCCTAGAGGAGCCTACCTGCCTCCGAGCTCTCAGGACTCGCACCCAAGCTGCCTGAGTACTCAGTCGCTCTGGAGGCATCCTCTGTGGCCCTGCAGGAGCCCACTGCTGCCAGCACCACTTCTGCAGAGGTTGGTATGAGCCTGCTGCCATCCAAGCTGGAGCCAGAAAAGGAATCCCTCTATCTGCCTCCTGCTCATGCACATGCCTCCCATGGGCAGAAAAAAACTGCAACCCTGCTGGCAGGGGAATCTGAGAAATGTAGTTTGCAGGTTTCTAGCCCTGGTGATCTAGGGAGCATAGGAAAGCGGGCGCTGAGCAGGCAATATGTGGCACAGACCCGGTGTTGTTTGGGAGTTGAAGTGAGCACCTTCATACAGACAGTTTGATCCCTGAGGAGACAGCCTCAGGCTCCGGAACAGTCACATCTCCCAGGTCGGACAGACCTGTTTTACTGGCTCTGGGATCTGGAGCAATATTAGCAGTAGTCATTTACCAAGCCACTTCAGAAAGCCCAGGACTCTGCAAAGTGCTTTAAGCCTCACACCAACAAGCCTGTAAGTAGGTTCTATGATTCCCATTTGCAGATGAAGAAACTGGGGAGGGGGGCAGGTCATATGGGAAGCAAGGATTCAAACCCAGGTGTGGAAAATTCCTCTCCTGCTGGACTCTCCCGGCTTCCACTTCCAACTCGCAGGCTTGCTGGGGAGTAGATGAGATGCTGGATGTGCCCTTCCCGTTTCATGTTTCTATCCCTTATCCTCATGGCTCACCATTAGCCCCTGTTTTCAGTGAGCACCTCTGAGGACACCATGCACGGTGTGGTCTCCTTCACACCATGGTCTGCGCAAAGAGGGTGCTGGCCCATACTGCTGAGGCCTGCTTCTGGCAAATGGACCCTGTCCTGGACCACAGAGGGAAGTCAGAAGACTTGGAGTTGTTTCTGCTGCTGGGTGACTTTTTTGCATTGTAACCTGTATTAGTTTCCCATGACTGATGCAATAAATGACCACAAACCCGGTGACTTAAAACAATAGAAATGCGTTCTCTCACAGCTCTGGAGGCGGGAAGTCTGACATCAAGGTGTCAGCTGGGTCATGTTCCCTCCAGAGGCTCTCGGGGAGAAGCCTTCCCTGCCTCTTCCAGCTTCTGGTGGCTCCAGACATTCCTTCCCTAAGGCCACCTGAGTTTAACCTCTACCTCACTTTTCCACAGAGCCCTCTCTTCTGTATCTATTTGATCTCTTTCTGTCTCTGTCATTTAAGGCTACTTGTGATGGGATTTAGGGCTCACCTGGCTAACCCAGGATGATCGCCTCCTCTTGAGATCCTTAACTTAATCATCTCTGAAAGACCGTTTTCCTGAATAAGGTAATTCACAGGTTCCAAGGTTTGGGATGCAGTCACATCTTTGGGGACATCATTCAGCCCGCTACCCCGCCCTCTCTCAAGGGAGAAAGGAAAATGCAAGGAGGAGCTTTCTGCTTCCTCCTCTCAGGAGCACATCTTCGCATCTGGGCCTTTCTCCTTCATTCTGTAGCATTTTTCCTCCAGTATCTTCTGGTCAGTGCCAAAAAAAAAAAAAAAGAATCAGAAATCTTGAGGATACACTAAACAGGGAAATATTTGCAAATGCAGCTTTTTGGCCTTCTTGTGTTGGGCAACATTAATAGACTCTGTCAGGCCTTATTTCCAGTTCAGGCAACACAACATTCCTGGTCAAAAATTCCTTTACAGTCCTCACTTCAAAGAAACTACTCAAAAGAGTCTTTCTCCTCTCTGGCCCTCTGCGTGCACAAAACAGGCAAGAGAAGCTTCTTCAGCTAACTTGCTCCCTGCTGGCGTCTTCTTTCTGGGCCTTATTTCATTAAAAAGCTTCTTCAGTGCTCTACTCCCCCATTCCTGAATCATATCACATCAGTCCCTTGCATGAAATTAACATTCAAATTTCCTATTTCCTTCCTCCCAGATTTCCAACGCCCCCCCCAAGATTCACATTTTCACCTCTCGCCGTCTTCCCAGACTCTCATTAATAACAGCATAAAACACAAGCGTTGGACAACTCGGTGATATTTTCCTGGCCCAGGAAGAAAGGGGGTGATTACTCTTGATTCCAGGCAGGATTTGGGAGGAGCTTCCACTCTCCGAAACCTCAGTGGAAAGACGACCAGCAGGCTCAGCCCTGTGCTGTCTCCACCTGGAGCAAGTGAGTGGACCTAAGTGGGGCCCATTCCCTGTGAAACAAGACTGGCAGGTCCTCACGCGAGTTGGCTCCAGATCTGAAGCAGGGGTTCCTTGCAGTGTCACTCACCATCTGGCAGACACTCTCATTCACTTCGTACTGGGGATCTGGCCTTCTGTTCTCCAAACACCATTTGAGTAGCTTCTGTTTGTACAGTACTTCCAGTTTTGCAGAACTTTCCATGTGGATTCCTCTTCCATCCTGAAAACAAACCAGTGATGCAGTTAGCTGGTATC
This sequence comes from Miniopterus schreibersii, assembly GCF_964146895.1. Taxonomy (NCBI): domain Eukaryota; kingdom Metazoa; phylum Chordata; class Mammalia; order Chiroptera; family Miniopteridae; genus Miniopterus; species Miniopterus schreibersii. Next base: position 58,899,001 of record NC_138106.1, on the reverse strand, counting down.
ACTGAATTCATTTTACAGATAAAAAAAACCTGTGGTTTTTATGGTTTGTACCAAGACAACAGCTGGTAAGTGGCAAAGCTAGGACCCCAGTGCAGGAACTCTGGTAATGAGGGCAGTTCGCCTTCTGCTCCTGACCTTTTGTCTTATTCTGTTTTCCCCTCTTTTTCTTTCTTTGTCTTTTTACCTTCCCTGTTTATCTTCCTCTCTATTCTAATTATTTCTGCCCATTCTCCTAGCCCTGAATTTCCACACTGGTTTCACTATTTACTAACTGGGCGACCTTGGGTACATTTCTTGACCTCTCTGAGTTTTAGTTTCCTCATTTGAAAACAGGGATAATTCTGACTTCCACACAGGGCTAGGGTGGAGGTTTAACAAGAGTAGAGACAGGCATATAGAGAAAGAGAGGGAGTGAGGTAGATAGAGTAAAAGAGAGAGAGAAAATAATAGTCTGGGGCACTCGGTTGGCAGTCAGTAGGCATTTCCTTCACTTTTTAATATTGTGGACACCTGGCTAGAACTGTACACTTTTGTCCCCTGTGTCATCCTTATCACATAACTGTTGGATTTGATTTATCAGGGGAGTCTGGCTGTGCCTCCGTGACTATGAGCTAGAGCCCGATACATGTGGTGGAGTGATTAATAGCAGCCTGTCTCCAGAGCTCTGAGGGCGTGAGTGACACTCATTGCCCTGACTTCACCTCTAATTCTGTATTGTCATACGTGGCTGTTTGGCCCGATAGAGGCCCTGTGGTCCTCAACACAGCGTCTGGCTACAAGCCCTGGATTTCCTGAGTCACCAAGACAGATGCTCTGAGTGGAAAAGGAAAGGATACAGGGCGATGGCATTCACCCAGAGCTGGGTGTGAGCACAGGGTGTGTGTGCAGCGGCGCTCCATCCCTGACTGATCTCAGCCCTGGACAAAGTGTGAGCCGGAGAAGGCGCAGCAAAGACATGCCTGTGTGGGTTTCACCCCCATTCCATCAGTGCCATTGTCTGGTGCTCTCCCAGTGAGAAATTCATGGTTAAGACAGCATGCCTGGAAATGCAAGAGCCCAAGGGTGCTGATTTGCTTTCGGACGTTCTAGTTGCTGACCACCCATCTTCTGTAAATGAGATAGCATTATTTTGCAAAACCAGCTACTTACCTACTTCTATTCTGCAGATATCTGACTGCCTCAGCTAAACAGAATGGGATGTATCATCGTTACCTGCTCAAGTTAGGCTTTTCTTCCCCCACCTACGTGTCTGGGGCATTGTTGTCTGTGGCTGGAAATAAACCTTGAGGCAGAGCATTCACTGATTCTGTTCAAAGGAAAAGGCAGCAGTGAATATGTCTGTTCTTTCCCAAGCCAGTCAGTTATCAATTTCTGCAACAGTACTTCTGGTAATCAGTTAGGAATGGGGAGGCCAGGGTCCTGGTCAGCTGGGCCAGACTCCCTGATGTCAGCCTAGCACTAGGGTTGGAGAAAACCCACAATTCCTTTTTGAGATTATACAGTTGGATGCTGTTTCTCTTGGCTTCAACTATAAAGGCTGGTGCCCAGAGCCAATCTTTGGCAAACTGAGAAGTATGAAGTTTGTTTCCCTCTAACATTCCCAGCATCCCTCTCAATCACTTTCCCTCTTTATTCCTTTCCAAGTTCCCTAGGACTTCCCCCTTCTTGTACCTCATCCACATGCGAACTCTGCAAAGATCTGAGCCACACTATATGTGTAGGTGGCTGATCATGTCTAGAGCAGTGCTTCTCAGCTCCACAGCATGTATGACCCTTCTGCAGTGCTGAAATTCAGATTCCTGCTTTGGGTGGGGTCTGAGACTCTGTTTCCAACATGATCTCGGGTGAAGCTGATGCGGCTGGACCATAGACCATGCTTTGAGCAACGCATTGGTGAGACCTCCAGTCCTTCCCTGTGTTTCTCCGTTACTCCTGCACTACCACACTCACAACACTTCTGACACCAGATGTATGGGTTTCTCCCACACCAACCAGTTCTCTGCAACACTACCTGTATGCCCTACAACTTAACTCAATTCTAACACTATCTACCTGGAGAGAGAGTCAGATACCACAGGTGAAGGGCTCAGTCCCACAAGTTTGCCCCCTCCACGCTTCAGATGCCAAATGCAAGTGGTGATAGGTCCCCAGGCTACCAAGACTTCCGTCAGACTTGGTTACAAATCCGAGGTTCCCATGACCTCCTTCCCCTTGGGTTCAATGTTTTGCAGCTAACAGAACTCAGGGAGACACTTACTTATGTCTACCAGTTTATTAAAGGGTATGATAAGGGATGCAGATGCACAGCCAGATGAAGCAAGGTGTAGGACAGTCTTGAGCACAGAAGCTTCCATCCCAGTGGAGTTGGCATGTGTCACCTTCCAATACATGGATGTGTTCACCCACCTGGAAGCTCTCCAAACCCCATACTTTTGGGATTTTATGGAGATTTCATCATGTAGGCATGATCAGTTATTAACTTCACTTCCAGCCCTTTTCCCCATTCTGGAAATGAAAGGTGAGGCTGAAAATTCCAAGTTTCTAGTCCTGGCTTGGTCTTTCTGGTTACCAGCCTCCAACCAGGAGCCCATCCAGAGTTGCCTCAGTAGAATAAGGGATGCTCCTATTGCTCTTGTCACGTAGACATTTACAAGGATTTCAGGAGCCCTTGTGAGGGTGGAAATACATATATATATTGGCCTCCACCTTATATTGGCCTTCCACAATATATATTGCCCAGTGCTACTGGGCAGGGATTGGGCCCAGAGTGGGTCTTCCTCAGGCCAACTGGTTGTATGTGGGTTCCTGATTTCATGCAGGAAAGATTTCACAGCACAACTCCTGGTGATTTTGAGAGTATATTTATTAAAGCTGGGGACAGTGAAACAAAGGAAGGGCTTAAGGTAGAAGAAACAACAGGAGAGAGCCTAGAGAGGCTGCTGTGGCTCTCTAGAAACGTTATAGGAAAGAAGTGATCCATGCTGGGCTGCATGAATTCACTGAAAAGTAAAAGTCACAGTGACAGAAGTGAGCCATGGTGGGGCTGCTATTAGCTCACTGGGAAGTCAGAGAAAATGGGGCCTTGTAGACAGGTTCAGGGTATAAGCCTGGATGAGCTGATACTGCCTGCTGCTCCCCTAGTTGCAAGTCTCATGGGGGCTGTTAGAGTTTAGGAGAAAAGGAGCGGAGGTACAAGGTGTGGGCATGCTCTAGTGAGAGTGCGCAGTGGTGGGTCCTTTGTCTTGAGGCTTTTTATCTTTCTTTAGTTGGTGGGAATCCTAGGATAGGTCTCAGGGGAGGGTCTTAACAGAATATCTATTAGCTTTCCAGGTGTGTCCTTCATTATGTTGATTCATCAAACTGTGCATATAGAGGGGTCAGGGTTATTTTCTGGTTAGTTTTATTTTTAAAGAGTGTCATTGAAGAGGGACCCGACTGAGGCAGGTCTGCCCTGAGACAGTCTGGAATGTGTGAACCATTTGCTCCTCAGTGTCCTTGGTTAGGGAAGACAAAACCTTGTGATTCATTAGCTGACTGTAAATTGCTCAGATTATTTGGCCCTGTTTAATTATTTTGTCTCAGTTTCCCTTATTCCACTTGTCAAGGAATTTCCCTAGCTTCTCACTATCCTGTCTCATTAGTAGCAAAGCTTTAAACTAACCCTAAGGAGAGAGAATGGAAATGGAAAGTTCCCTCCTTTGTCTCCTTTGTTTAGGAAAGTGGGTGTGCTTGTATGTGCTCATATTTTCCATATTTCCTAGTAAATAGCTATATCCTTGTGCTTTTTTCAGATCTTGCACAATGATTGGTTTGCTTGATCAAAATTCTAAATTAGTTGCTAAAGTATCAGTTCCCATTGATGCATAGTCATGATAAATATAATTTTCACTTTTGGAAATGTGTCTTCTGCCCAAATACCCTGATCTCTCATTTTGGTAAAGATCAATCAATCAGGCTGAAATTAAGTTTCTTCATATTTTTCTACTGTGTGGGGGCAGGGATGAGTAGGGAGGAAGCCAGAGATGGAGCCAGAGGAGATGGCTCAGCTTGTGTCTATGCCTTACCCACCCCTGCAAGTCAGTGCATCTGGTGAACTGTCAGAAGAAAGGATTTGCCTGAGAAACTGAAGAGCCTGCAGATGGGAACTCATCTTCAAGGCAGAATCCCACTGATCAGTCAGACTCAAGACCAAAATCTTAATTCTCAGTAACACAGGCTGGTCCTCATCCCAGCCTTCTACTGACTTGATATTCAGGTCATTGGAGAGAGAAAGCTGTGTGTGAATACAAAAAGCTATTTTCATGAATGATTCTCCAAGAGATTAACCTGGTGCCCTTTTAACAGAATGTTATACATAAAAGAGAAGGTCAACTTCAGGATCCCCCCATCTCCATTGCTCTAGCAGGGTTTCTCCTGGAAGCTGAGCCATGCCTGCGGAGGGTGGCAGACGTGGCCAGCAAAGGTAGTAGCAAAGCCTTTGAAATTTAGGAGCCTTGCCTGGAGCCCAGGAGGGCAACAAGGGCAGGGAGAGAGGGGTACAGAGTGGAGAAGGCACAATGGACCCATGTGGGGAGCTAAATGATTTCATTCATATGAGACAAGCTCTCTGCAGCCTTCCAAGAATATTAGGTAAGAGGTGACTGTGAAAGGGGATTTTGCTGGGAGGCTGAGGCTTTGCATTTCTGGTAGAAATAAAAAGCTAGGGCTGCTCTCTCTCAGTTACTTGGGGCTGTGCTTAGGTGCAGAAGGAGAGCAGCCAATATGCCTGTGGCCCAGAGCTGGGTTTGTTGCAAGACCTATGTGACCCCGCAGAGATCCTTTGAGAAATCCCGCGTAGGCCAAGAGCTGAAACTGATCGGAGAGTATGGGCTCCAGGACAAATGTGAGGTCTGGCGGGTCAAATTTACCCTGGCCAAGACCCATAAGGCTGCCCGTGAGCTGCTGACCCTACGAGAAAGACCAATGGCGTCTGTTGGCAGGCAATGCCTTGCTGCGGCGCCTCGAGCACATCAGGGTGCTGGACCAGGGCAAGGTGAAGCTGGGTTATACCCTGGGTCTGAGATCGAGGATTTCTTGGAGATGCGCCTGCAGACCCAAGTCTTCAAGCTGGGCTTGGCCGAGCGCATCCACCATGCTCGCATGCTGATCCGCCAGTGTGACATCAGGGTCCACCAGCAGGTGGTGAACATCACGTCCTTCATTGTCCGTCTGGTCTCCCAGAAGCACATCAGCCTCTCCCTCCGGTTCCCGACTTGGGGGTGACCACCCGGGCTGTGTGAGGAGGAGGCACAGCCGGAAGGGCCAGGACGGGGCTGGAGCTGGTAACTGCGGCGAGGATTAGGCCCCCTCATTTAGCGCCTAGACTGTTGCAGTGTCTAGTTTTCCAGTCAGATAATGAAACAGATCAACACTTTAAAACAAACTAACTAACAAAAAAGCCTAAGGCTGCGAACCTAATTTCTTCAAAATCCCATGTGTTCAGGCCTCCATTCTGTGATTCAAAAACCGAACATAAGACATGATGAATGGTTGGGGGTCTACACACAGGTGCCCGTCACAGCAGCTCTGGCCTTGTCTGCTCTTTCTTATGGGGCTCCGTGTATCATGTCACTCAAGGAAAGGGTCCCAGGGCAAAATCCCCTGAGCAAGGTGCTCCCCAAGGGCCTGGGCAGGACCAAGGCCCTACAGCTCTTCCGTAAGGAAGAAATAAATGGTGAGCCCTGTGATTAGGTTTAGGAACAGGGCTTCTCAGAGCCAGGGCCAGGCCAGGAGAAGCTGTGGCCAGGGAGGGAACTCCTAGAGTCTAGGCACTTCACAGTGCAACAACATTCCGTGCTGACAAAGTCCACTCCCCTGTACACACCGAAGCCATCAGGACACTCTGCGGCTGTGGATCTTTGAGGTGAGTGCTGAAGTCCCTGGAGGAAATGGAGGTAGGCAAGGCCCCAGACCTCGCAGGCTATTTTAAACCAGGAATAAAGAGGCTCTTGCTCACATTCTTAGCTTTGCAGTGTTTAAATTCAGACCCCATCACCAGCTGGCATCAGCAACTATCCATGCCCCCAGGGGAAAAGTCCATTTCTAAATTAACCAGAACCCAAATCAGAGACCTCATTCTACCATGATTGAAATGTTCCGAGTAATGGGATTTTAAGTAAATTAGCTATTCATCATGGAAGGGGTATTATAGATAAATACCATACCTCATTGTGATTCTAAGCTGTCCACCAGTCATCTCCTTGCAGGAGAAAAATAGAAGAATTAATGTGGTTCTGAACAGTGATCTGCTTAATGATTTCAAGGTTTTTATCTGGAGAGGGTTTCAATAAACTACTTTAAAAGAAGTGGAATGCAAAAAAAAAAAAAAAGTGTGTGAAGGGCTTGGATAATTGCTGAAAGTTTGGTTCTTTAGAGCTGGAAATCAACAAAAAGTGTGAATGTTATGGAAAGATTTTTGAGTACTTATTCAGGAGAAACTAAATAGAAAATCAATCAGGAAAATTAAAAATTCATAAATCCAATTGCTTCTAATTGGCTCAGAACATAGTACAGAATTCAAAATGTTTACTTATGAACAGCTCTGTCTCTTACAATTATGGAAAGAGTATTTGGGTTACTCTTTTCTCTTCTATCAAATAGAATTCATAAAGGCCAAACCAACCCTGCAAATGATTCAAGCTGAAAAACTCTTCATTATGGTCATTTATGGAGAAAATCCTACTAAATATTAATCAAGCTAGGAAGAACATATTTTTATTTCAAATCTTTAATTTTTTATTAAGCCCCTACTATGAGCAAATTAGCTATGATTCTTGAGAACTCACACTTTAGAAGAGGAAACAAATGAATGCCTAATTAACCTTAAGACAAGTATTGGTGCAATAAGAGCTTAGTAATAAAGATATCACCACATACTACAGGAAGAGAGAGGGACACAGATTATTTTAACTAAGAAGATCTGCAAAGGTTTATCGGGGGTAAGACGACATTCTACCCAGAGAGAACACTTGAAGCAAATGTCCAGTGACAATGGGAGCTAAGCTTGGGGAAAGCAGGATATTTTATTATAACTTAGAAGAACATAATATTTATATATAACACTGTAATCTCTTCCTCTCCATCTCAAACTTTGGTGGGTACCCATAATTTATGCACTACCCTCATTTCTCTTGCTAGGATGAAAATTTCCCAATAAACATACATTTTTAAGTGTTACTGACTTAATAGGTTATCCCTCCCAAAGGGTACTTGCTTTCTTAAAAAATTTTTTAAATTTTTTATTTTGTATTTGTTTAAGGTACAGAAGATCTCAAGATAGGGAAGTAGTCTCGACTGAAGCAGTAAGAGCAACTTTAAGAAGCTTCTAATCCACTTTTCTTTATCATGAGCATTTTCAACATTCCAAAGATCGCTCAGTGTTTGTTTTCAAAATGGGCATGGGGAAAAGACCACATTCTGTTCTAAGGTATTAAACTTTCTCTGATGGAGGAATTTCAGGCACCTGTGTGAAGATGGTATTTTCAGGTGGGAAGATTTACCCAAGAAGATTCCTTGGGAGTTACTTTAGTATAGTGAGAGGAGCACATGATTTAGAGACACGAATACTGGGTTTCAGTCCCAGCTCTGCCTCTTGAAGCATTAAATCTGGGGCAAGCTACTCTGCTTCTCAGAGACTAGACTTCCAAGTGTGCGAACTGGAAGCGATCGGTGATTATTCCCAAGCCCAGATTAGGGTACAGCATCCCCTCAGATCACAACAGAAGGTGGCAACTGATTTCACCTGAAAGCAAAGTCATCCCTAGTACAGGATGCAGCAGAAGCGAAGGACGCTGGTGGTCATCAGAGAAGCTGCGTGTTTAGACCATGAGGACCTCGTGTCCTTCTAGTCAGAAAAACTCAGATCCCTCTCCTACTGCTCTACTGACTCCCATGCCCTTCTCTTCCCAACCAGTTTCTCCTAGCTGAATTGGTCAGCTTTCAGCTCTTAGAGGAAACTTATTTCTTGCCGGAGGCTTTCTCTCACCCATCCAAGCAGGTTGGGTCTTATATCTTCTCACTCTCATGGCAACTTCTAATTTACTAGCTGTCAGTGTTTATATTCCTTGCTAGACTGTAAGATTCACAAGGGTATCCGATCAATATGGTTTACTGCCTGGCCCTTAGTAGGTGGCCTTAAATATCCTTGAGTGAATTAATAACGAAAAGGGAAAAAGAAGAAAGGGAGGGAGGGAGGAAGGGAAGGCAAGCCCTGTTAAAATAAATTCTATCATAACCAAATAGACCATCTGGAGGACTGAGGATGCCGTGTTCAGACTGGTGTGGCAGCTGCTAAGGGAGAATTAGGAGTCACTACCATTAATATGCTCTGATCTTTCTGAAAAAACAAAAAAGCAGCACCAGGGCCCACTCATTATTACATATGTCAGCTTTGCTCTCTGCGCTATTCTTGCTAACGTTTAAATGCCAACATCACAACCCTGGGGCCTCATGAACTGCACCCAGTAAATCCCCGTGAACTGACATTCTTCTGCTGCTCAGCAGAGAACGTCATAATATCTTTCACTTGCTTTGCAACCTGGACGTCTTTTACTAAGTATGGTAGATGAATGTTTTAAGACTTCAGAAATTACAAGAGTATTCCATCAGAAGACATTCTGCTTCTGTTTGCAATCAAAAATATTTTCTAGGATCTAAGAGTGGAGAATGTGAACTATGTCTTTTATTTTTGTCTCGACTTGAGAGAAGATTCCAGCGGGGCGTATAGTGGGGTTAGAGAGAGGTAAGGATGCGATGATAGGGTGCATTGGGACTTGGCATTCAGTTCAATGCAGAGAATATCTATTGAGCACTTATTGGATTGAGTGGTTCAAAACAATACCAAGTGCCAGACATATATTAGTAATTAAAATGTTTTGTGCAATTATGGTGCTAGGTAATGAACAATCTCACTCAATCCTTTTGGCTCTATAGTTGGTATTGTACTACTTTTTTCTTAACTTCACAGATGAAGAACCAGGGTTATACATGGAGAAAAAGAAAAAATAAAAACAAAATAAAATTATGCCCAAAGACACATAAACATTAAGTGGTGAGGCCAGGAATCCAACCGGCCAGTCTGTGCTCTTAGCTTTGCTGGGAGGGACAGGGCCCCGTGCAAGTGAGACGGCAGAGATATCATGAGGAGACACAGTCTCTATCACTGAGAACCTCACAGTCCACCAAGATGACTCAGAGCAAGAACCCAGATTCTGTCATATTTCTTATACTTCTTTGTAGTCATAGAGTTTTCCTTTGGAATTGGAGAGAAGCCTATTTCACCTTGTACCTGCCATCCCTACAATGCCTTCTGCCCGTGTGATCCTGCCACCGTGAGGCCACCACCAATTGGACCAAATTACAGAGAAAGGACGCTTTAAAAAAAAAAATCCTCACCTGAAGATTGATTTTAGAGAAAGAGGAAGGGAAAGAGAGAGAAACATCGATTGGTTGCCTCCTATAAGTGCCCCAACCAAGGATCGAACCCAAAACCTAGGTATGTGCCCTGATCAGGAATCAAACCCACAACCTTTTGGTACATGGGACGATGCTCCAACCAACTGAGGGACTCAGCCAGGGTGAAAGTACTTTCTAGGCAGAGAAAAGAGACTCTGAGAAGTCGCTGAGCTAATATTTTTCCAGGAGCTGAGATAAGAGTGGTATGGGGAGAGAGAATGAGAGAGAGAGAGAGAGAGAGGCTCAAAGCTAGACTGAAAGATGTTATATAACCCTGAGGCCCAAGAACTTGGCACCCTTTAAAAGTTTGTTCTTTAAATATTTACTTGGCATTTGTTTAACTGAGAGGCCAAGTTCTGCCTGGAAAAGGGCAGAAGAACTGGCTGTGCTCATTTGCTCCACTGTCCTAATTTTGCTCTGAACCCAAACATCGTGTACAACTTAGCCAGGCGGAGGTAGCTGGGACCTCCCTACTTCATAGTGTCCCTCTCCACAGACCTTGGATCGGGCCCCAGCCATCATCTATTTAATTTCCGGTATACCCCTTGGGGATCGCCTTCTCTCCCCAATACTCCTGAGTCAAAATTTCCCTGCTCACCCACTCACTGTCTTAATCTTTCCAAAAACACGCAGTAATCTCTAGTAGGAGACATTTCTCTGGTAACAATTTGGTGCCTGGTTATGTTTTTTTGTCTCTACAGAGGCGCCTCCAATGGAATTGCTCCAGGCCTGTCCTTAGCCTGTCTCTGAGGTAAGGATAGGTGAATTGGAGAGTGTCAAGTTCATGATCACACGGAGGGCTGACCTAAGGTGTTGGGAGCCATTGGAGGGCTTTACACGGAGTGATGAGGCTTATGGTCTAAGCTGACTACCCTGGAGGCAGTGGATGGAACCCCGCACAGGCCACCATTGGTGGGTCTGGAGAACTGAGCATGGGGAGGGTTGGAGGGGGTAATATTAGTACCTGCTAATTTTAAGTCTGCCCAAGTCCCCAACCTTGTTTTCCCTCCCCTCCCCTCCCCTCCCCTCCCCTCCCCTCCCCTCCCCTCCCCTCCCCTCCCCTCCCCTCCCCTCCCCTCCCCTCCCCTCCCCTCCCCTCCCCTCCCCTCCCCTCCCCTCCCCTCCCCTCCCCTTTTCTTTCTTTCTTTCTTTCTTTCTTTCTTTCTTTCTTTCTTTCTTTCTTTCTTTCTTTCTTTCTTTCTTTCTTTCTTTCTTTCTTTCTTTCTTTCTTTCTTTCTTTCTTTCTTTCTTTCTTTCTTTCTGTAATCACCATTGTCATTGTGGTCACCTTCATTCATGAGGTGCAGGGCCCAGTACAAAGTAAAAATGCAGAGCCTCTTGCTTATAAATTACTAAGAATTTCAAGGACAGGGGTGCCTTTCTGAGCAAAGGGCTATGGGATGGCATAGGTCACACACCCATGAAGCTGCCCTGCTGGTAGTCACACCTTCTCTGTCCTAGTACTTTCCACTATGGCAGCTCAGCTATTCCGTTTCAACTTCTTTGATTCTTTGTTGACTCTACTCTACTTCTTCTGCTTTTTAGTGTCCACTTACTGACTTCTTTCTGTGTGTCACTTGGCCTCTGTCCTGCTACTGGTTGATGATTTTCTCTAAATATCTCATTTTCAGAGCCCACATAAGAGAGGGTCTGATAGGTTGAAATACTATCTAGTAGAGATCATTTTTGTTGGGAAGAACCTTAGCAGTAATTAAAGTCAAAGACATAGGCTGACCTTCACTCAGTTATACACTCCTGGCCAGGATGGCAAAAGCAAATGGACAAAAGGGGGTCCTGGGTGGGGCATGCACACATGTACAGTTGTAGACTCCTCTTCAATCAAAAATCTAAGGTCCTTGTATAGCCTCTAGAACTATAAAGAATTATAAGAAACTTGATAGACTCTTTCTTCCTCCACCATAGGTTTGTAAACTTATTGGGGAGAAAGGAGATAAAAACCCAAGTCATGCTGTGAAGTGCCTCATAGGATTGTATGAGAAATGTACCTCACCGGTTATGCGCACCCCCTGCTCCTGCCCTCCCAGTGGTAGCTGGGGATTCAGATACCCATGTTATATTCCTGTCCCCACCACTTGATTGTCACTTGTGTTTGGGAACATTCTTTTACTTCTCGGTGCCTCAATGTTCTTGTTTATAATATTACAGCAATAAAAGTACAGTCCAGACCTCAGAGAGTTTTATGAGATTATACGAGATCATCTATTCCTGGTGTGGTAAATAATCTGGCCTAATATTTTCTACCATAAATTTTTCTCTTCCTTGATTCTTAAATTTCTTCTTCCCTTCTTGGACAGGCAAATCATATCCCCCTCTGTCCAGGAGGCCCATGATCCTTTCTGCTCCTGTAGTTCTGCTGAGAGTATTTCCACCACTTAGTGTCTCCTCCCTTACCTTACCTTACCTTACCTTACCTTACCTTACCTTACCTTACCTTACCTTACCTTCCTCTTATCATTTAACCCTGACCTGTCTTCACAGCCCACCCTAAGTCCCAAGACATTTATGCAACTTTCCTTGGTTATTTCAACTCACATACGAAGACTCACAGAACAAAACCAAGTGTCAAAAAGACTTAGTCCTCAGAGTGCAGCCCCTTTTTACAGCTCAGGAAACTGAGGCTGACAAAGCCTAACTTTTCTGTCTTTCCTGATCTCCTATTTACATCACTCATCTGTGTCATCCGTCATAGCCCTCAATCACCCACTGCCTCTGTTCCTCCTCCTCCTTGTCTTCATGGCTACTCATCTTAGCATTCAGATCTCAGCTCCTATGACTCTTTCCCAGCCTTCCTTTCCCCAGAATAGATCAGCCCTACAAGCTATCCTTTCTCATAGCTACTCATTCTTCCCCTTGGAAAGCTTCATCAAAGAACAATTCAGGAATTACTGCTGAGTTAGTTGTTAATTGCCCATCTCCCTCATTGGATGAAAGCTTTAAAAAAAAATCAGATATTTGCTGGGTACCTACTGTATGCACGGTGATGTGCTGGCTATTGGGGATTCAATGGTGAACTAGACAGATTTGGTCTCCATCTTCATGGATTTTCTTTAAAGCTAACAAATTAAAAAGTGAAAATAACCTTTTGGGAGCTCTCATGAACTGGAAATAGCTAAAGAAAATGAACAGTATTGGAAATTGTATCCCCACTAAACTGAGACAGAATAGTGAAGTTATTTTTACAACCAAACATAAGCTAACACAAGTATTTCAAGTGCTCCAGGTAACATACCAAAGAAAAAGGTTTTCAACACGAAATACCACTTTCTTTAAGCTAGATTCTTCTTTCAAAGGCCAAGAGTCAACATTTACTCATCTTAGTTGTCTAAACCACTCTAATGCTTTGTTTTTTCCAGCTGTTTGTTTCATAAGAACAACCTAGCTCCCTGTTACACAAGAGGCATGAACCCTGAGCACCTGAGCGGTTACTTTCTTTTGTAAACCAATCTGAGAGCAAACAAAACCCTTCATTTGAAGGTCAAGACTATCCTTCATCCTTTACTTAAAAAGAAATCAAGTCTTGTGAAATGACACTAAATTATAAGCACACAAACCACTTAGAGTGAGACTAGTAATTTTATAGGCTTCTGATTGTCCACTTACAGAAACCACCTTCTGCTGGTCTGTTTGAAAATACTCTCCTTAGAGATTACCATGTTTATACCATCCTTTGAAAGTTAGGTTTCAGTTGGCATTTCTGCTTAGTATCTTGTAGGCAACTTAACATCAACAAGCCCCAAATTCGCCCAGCCGGGTGTGGCTCAGCGGTTGAGCATCGACCTGGGATCCAGGCGATCAGGGTTCGATTCCTGGTCAGAGCACATGCCCGGGTTGCCAGCTCTATCAATGACTCTCACATCGTTGATGTTTCTATCTCTCTCTCTCCCTCTCCCTCTCCTTTCCTCTCTCTGAAGTCAATAAAGATGTATTAAAACAAAGCAAAAACAAAAAAAGCCCCCAATTCACTTATGACCCAGTAACTCTTTCTATTCTTACTGTTAATGACACCTCTAAACCAGAAATCTGAGATTCAGTCTCTTATTCAAATACAAATCCCTGCATTTTTAACCAGTCATTGTGACAACCAGTCATTGTGACACACATTCTCAGACATACTCAAGTGCCGCTCCAGCTGACGATCCCCACTAAGAGAAAAGTCCATACTTCTTAATATGGTCTACAAAGTCTTCCTTACCTCTACCTAGACTGCTGGCCTTCTGCCCTCCTCCCACACACTTGGTTCTCTGTCAACAGTTACTGCTGAGCTGTGACATCTCCTCCAACTTCCTCACCCAACGAACTTCTCATCCTTCAAGATTCCCTTCAGGGTCTCCTCCTTCCAGAAGCCTTCCTCGGATATCCTTCACTTTGTCTCTCTTTGCCCCCTCCTCTTGCCCGCGCTTACTCCAGCACTGATTGGACCAGTGCTTCTCCTCTGTGCACATCGCAACCTGGAACACTATCCTAAGACTGATCAAATTACAATGACCTGTGCATTCTTTGCCGCTCCACTAATGTTCCTTGAGGACAGTGTGGAAGAGACAGACAGCTGTACTTCTCAGGTCTCCCTTCAGGTAAAACTTGCTGTCTATAGTAGTGTATTAAGGCTGCTGAAACAAATTCCCAGGAACCAGTTGGCTAGACAACAGAAAGTTCTTGTCTCATAGTTCTGGAGGCTAGAAGTCTGAAGTCAAGGGGTCAGCAGGTGATGCTCTCTCCAAAGGCTCTAGGGTAGGATCCTCCTTGCCTCTTCCAGCTTCTGGTGGCTCCAGGTGTTTCTTGGTTTGTAGCTGTGTAACTCCAATCTCTGTTTCTGTCTTCACATGGCCTTCTCTTCTTCTCTGTCCCTTCAGCTCTTTTGTCCCTTATTTGGACACTTGCCATTGGATTTAGAGTTTACCTGGGTAATCCAGGATGATCTCACCTCAAAACCTTTAATTATATCTACAAAGACCCTTTTTCCAAACAAGGCCATAACCACAGGTTGTGGGGTCTAGGGGGTGGGTGTACCTTTTGGGGGGCCATTGGTCAACCCACTTTACTGTCCAACTGTGAAGAGTAGATTCAGCAAGTAAGTAGACTCTGGCCGTCAGCTGCTTCAGGGGCCGAGGGATCAGCTCCATGAAAGAGCCTCATTAGACTGATTGTAGAAAACTGGGGTGGGTCACTGAGAATTAGGTCACCTGGCCTATGACAGGATGACTGGAAATATCCACAGCTAAATTCTATCTCCTTTACTTTCATTCCTTCATACTCACCACGACCCACTTTCTCTAGTTTCTTTCCATGCAAGGATTTGTCCAGAGCCTTTTAAACTCCTCACTGAATGAGACGTTGAGGCTGCTATAGGAGAAGACTAATAGATTCCCTTGTCCTTCGGGAACCAACCCTCCTAATAAAGAAGATGGAGCAGTAAGAACCAGGCAGGGACAATTAAGTGCCAAGATGAATGGTAAGGAGAGGTGACAGCTTCAGAGAAGAAGCAAGGCTAGGCTCTGTCAGCCTCAATTTCCTGAGCTGTAAAGAGGGCTGCACTGAGGCCTAAGTCTTTTCAACACACCGTTGTGCTCTGTGAGTCTCCACATGTGGGCTGAAATTACCCAGGAAATTCTAAGAAGGCCTAGGGACTTAAACTGGGATGCGAGGGACAGATGGAGCTTAAATAGGGGGAAGAAAGTGGGAACAGTCCAGCCTGAACTAAAGCATGGGGGCAGCAGGGGCATGGGCATCCTGAGGGAGACGGAGAGGATTTGCTGCCCTTAATGGCTCAGGATTAACAGAAAGACAGTCAGGGTCTGGGTGGGAAACAGGAGATGAGGTAAAGCGGGCGGGTGTGCAGGCCCTCAGCTGAGGCCCGTCTGTTAACAGTGTGGTCACGGAGCCATCGAAGGAGCTTCAGAAAAGGGAGGCATGGGGGTTATAAAAGTGGTATTTGTTTTTTAAGAAAAGTATTGGAGACACAGTATAGGTACAGAAAGGTGAGTGACCAGAAACTGGACATCAACACAGGCCACTGTGGCGGTTGCCCAGGTGTGTGGCGTGATGGGACTTGGAATGAAGGCAGCAGTCGTATTAGAGACCCATCTGAGTTGTTGGGTTATTAATGTGAACTTTGAAGAGAGAGAGGAATCTTAAATAACCCCGGAGTTAAGATCCTGGGAAACACCTGGAAGTAGAAACACTTGGGAGTCAAGATTAAAAAGACCATGAGCCTGCTTTGGGACACTGAGTTGCAGTAATGTCAGGACATTCAAACAGAAATGTCCAGCTGTTTGTTAGAGATGCCTCATTGCGGCCTGTCACTGCCGCGGCATTGTCCTGTCACAGTCTGTCCTAATGGGCTCTCTCCATCGCTGCTGGGAAGACAGCTCCAGTTAACTCCACAAAGGCCTTCTCTGTCTTATCTTGAAGGTGACCTTTTCCTTAATTTACGATATCTACTCCTGCATCTTTTGGTGTGTTAGCATCCATTTCCCACTCTCTAGTGGCTGAGAGCCATGAGGGGCGCAGGACAGCATCTGATTGTTCACTGAGCACCAACTTTGTGCCAGGCACTGTGCTGGGCACTGGGCATCTACAGTGAGTAAAATAAACTTGATCCACTTCGTGGTGGGGAAGATAGCTGCCAAATGAGGGTGAGAGGAGTGTAAGAAAGGGCAAGACTCTTAGGATATAAAACAGGAAGGTCTGAAGAAACCTGAGGGGCTATGGGAGGCTTTAAAAGAAACCACTTTGAAGTGAAGCCCTGAAGACACTTGGGAGTAATCCAGGGCAGGGCTGCAGGGCTGCATGACCCCAGGGACACCTTTCCCACTGCACTCTGGAGATGTGGAAGGAAAGGATCCAAAGGCTGGCTGGGAAATGTGGTGGGGGTGGGAGGCAGATGGTGGGAGGAACCCCTGAGCCGATCAGAGTTTAGATAGTGACTCATGCTAACTAAACTCATAAGGCATTAATAAATATAAACCAGCATAGCTGTTTGCTAATTTCATGAGAAATTAGAGTGTATGTCTGTCACACAGACTAGAGATTGACAGCCTTGAGGTGCTGACTCATGCTAACTAAGTTCCCAAGGCATTAATATATGCAGGCCAGCATGCCAGTTTGTTAAATTTCTATGAGAAACAGTGTCAATGTGTCAGGCAGACCACAGATTGACAGCCCATCCTCTCCCTGCGTGGGGGCTCCCTGGGAAGCCAATTATCCCAGGGTTTCATGGTGAGCCTGGAATCAGAGGAAAGAGCAGTCAGTTACACAACCTGAGGACTCAAGGACTTTGGGCTCTGTGTCTGATGTGTCCAGCTCTTGTTGGGGACAGGCTCAGTGGATCTGTCAGGGGAAAGAGGCAAGGTGAGGGTCAGCCCACCATGACCTCTTTAGACTTCTCTGCTCCAAAGCTTATTAACATTCCCGATTCTCATTCCCTTCCTTTAAATTGTGAATGCTACCTGCAGTTTGGGATTAACCCATTTATTGCGCAGCTTCATGCAATCATCCGTATGTGTTGATTTTGGTCATTGAACTCAAAGGGCACTCCCATTGTTCAGGTTCTTGGCGTCACCCTTCTGCTGTGCTCTACCCACTTTTACAAGCTAACTTGGTATCTTGGGTCATTGTAGTAACAGGTATATCTATGGTTTTAGGGCTAGCTGAATGTAAATCACCCTTCAACCAGGTAAAAAGCAGGATAGCTGTGGGGTATAAGTTAAGTCGTCTTGCCAACATACGAACTCACACCTCTTGACTTCTGTTTCACCCTCTCCCTGGTCCCTGTGCAGCCCTGGCTAAATGCTGCCTTGCCACCAGGCCTGACCTTCACTGATTCCTTTCAGTCTGGATACTTAGCATGGAAGGCAGAGTAATGCCTCCCCCTGGAACTCGTGGATATGAGCCTTCCATAGATGTGTGCAGTTAAGGATTTTGAAATGGGAAGACTGTTGTGGATTATCTGATCCCAGTGTATCACAAGGGTCCTTATCAGGAAAACAGACAGGACAGTGAGAGAAAGAGATGCAATGACAGAAGCAAGAGGCCAGAGAGAGATTTAAAGATGTTATTCTGCTGACTCTGAAGCTGGAGGAAGGAGATACACGCCAAGGAATGGGCAGCCTCTAGAAGCTGGAGAAGGCAAGGAAACAGACTGTTCCCTAGAGCCCTTAGAAGGAACACAGCCCTGCTGACATCTTGATTTGAGGACTTCTGGCATATAAAACCAGAAGGTGATAAATTTGTCTTGTTTAAAACCATTAAATTTTTATAATATGTTACAGCAGCAGTAAGAAACTGATACACTCAGTTTCTCCTACTTGGCAATGCCCATCTTGCTCTCTAGAGCCTCACCACTCCAGACACACCAGAGAGCCTATTGGTGGGAGACAAAGTACCCAGTGTTTATGCAGGGTGAGAGTTATGTTTGTCACAAGCAGTGCAGCATTAAAATCTTTCTTCAGCTCCTGGCTGCATACGCATATATGGTGATTCCACGCCCTACGCCCAAATACAGGTGCATTGTCGCTGCCTGCGCTGGTGCACAGCCCTCCTAGGGTGCTGATGAAGGTGCTGGCTTACTTGGAAGCTAGTCATTCAGATCAGCTCTATAGGGGCCTCGAGCAAGATGGGAAATAAGTCCAAGATTCTCATCATGATGCAGGTTTCGTATGAAAAATGCACAATCAACCGACTGGAACAGGAAATAATTAATCAGAACATTACAGAGCAGTTAAGTATAATTAATTCATACAAAAGAATGTGAGTGTGCAGTTTTAGCTGCCAGAGTGATTTTATTCCCCTGCAAATTTAGTTCAAGATAAACAAACATCAGAATAATCTTTTCAGGTTTTCATGACTCATAGGTTATTTCCTCCTTTCTAGTTACAAAAAATATCATTAAGTGTATGAACTAACAACTCTAAGTTGATCATATTCTTGAGAGAGACCTCCTTGCTCCCGAGAAATGGGAAATTAACTCTGTCATATGTCGCTTTCTACTATGTGTGTGTGTGTGTGTGTGTGTGTGTGTAAGGAGGTGGTGCTGAATGAAAGCTAAAGGGAAATTTTATTTCTGCCCAAATATCTTTTTAAAAAAAATATTATTGATTTCAGAAAGAGGAAAGGAGAGAGAGATAGAAACATCGGTGATGAGAGTCATTGTTTGTCTGCCCCTTGCACGCCCCCTGCTGGGGATCAAGCCTGCATCCCGGGCATGAACCCTGATTGGGAATCGAACCGTCATCTCCCGGATCACAGGTCAATGCTCAACTGCTGAACCACTTTAGCTGGGCCTGCCCAAATATGTTAAAATCTAAGCAAAATGCATAAAAATTATATTGTGAAAACACCATCTGAGAGAGGGACTTAACTCAAGGGTAAACTCATTGATACTGGTGGGTTTTCCTTTCCTCTTACCTTTTTTCCCTAGAGCTGGGAGCTCTTTATAAGGAAAGAGGTGGAAAATGTAAGGCCACCTGAGCTGGCTGCAGCAGCGGTGTTATTGCTCTTCTCTCAGTTCCCCCACCAGAGTTGGGATATTCAAAAGGCCAAAACTACAGGCCCCTTATGTTGAGGTGGAAAAAGTCATCACGCAACAGTGGTGGGGAAATATTTTCTCCCCTTTGTGGTTCCACAGAGCACAGTGTGCCCTGCCAAGCTAGACAAACAGAGCTGGGCTCATGTGATGGATGCTTATTGTTTTGAAGTCCAGATCCATCATGAAAACAATGGGAGAGGAAGGGCTCCCCATGGCCTGCAGAGGCCGCTGGGCTTCTGTCTCTCCTGTTAAATTTCCTCCCCAGATAAACCTGATCACAAATTACAACCATAGGGCTGTCTGATCACCTAACATTGACATCGTTCTGTCCTACTATGTGGCAGATATAAACATGCTTCGATTTCTGATCGAATTCCCAGCGTAATGACACTGCCGTCTCTTAAGAGTTGCAGTTCTTGCATTTGGAATCGGTCTAGCTCCCAGGACTGATACTCCTCAATCTCCCGCCTTCACTGCAGGGCATGGTTTTCAAGATGAACGTTATGACCCGCCACTGGGGTTTGAAATAAATTTAGTGGCTCACAACCAACATTTTCTGTTTTTACAAAAAAATAAAATAGAAAAGAAAATATCAGGATATGTCACATGAAGCAGGATGATAGTGCATGAGACTCAGTCTGAATGACAACCTGTCTGTGTGTCTGTGTGACCGCGCACAGGCCCACCAGCACATCTCCATGCTCGTGTGTACTTGGTTATGATGAAACTTTATCAGATGGGAGCCAAAAGTGTCTGGAAGCCTCTGCTGTGTGTATTGGGCTTTCTAATGCCTGACACACCCACAGAGGCAGGCAGAGTAAAGCGTAATGAAGCTGGTCTATACTGGAGGAGAAGTGAACAGAGCCAAACAGGTGGATGCACGCCAATAGTGGCTACCCTGGTCCCTGCCCCTGCCTCGGACCCAGCTGAGGTCTCCGGGAGGTCTGCTCACACCCGTGGCTCTTTCTCCGAATGCCCATGAGACCCGTATGTCCCTTGTT
This sequence comes from Miniopterus schreibersii, assembly GCF_964146895.1. NCBI lineage: Eukaryota > Metazoa > Chordata > Mammalia > Chiroptera > Miniopteridae > Miniopterus > Miniopterus schreibersii. Next base: position 58,878,964 of record NC_138106.1, on the reverse strand, counting down.
ACTATGCGTGCACACAGCGTGAGTAGATAAATGAGACCTAACATGATGGATTAACTAGGGCACATGTGCAGACTCTTACGATCAATACAGAAGTGGATTGTGTGGGCAGTGAGTGGGAGAGACCTGTTGCGTAAGTGTCCCAGCCCCTTCGTTCTGCTAAAAGTAATGAGATGTGTGGGAGGTGCTGTGCCGGTGACGGCCTAGGACATGACTCTTGAGCGAGGGCGAGGCGGACTCACAGCGGCATGGTACCGTGTACGTTTAAGCATTCCACTCTACTCTTCAAACTATGAACAATGATTTTGTGATAGCCTTTCTTACAGCCCTCATCCTCCCTTTTTTACTGAAACACAAGTTTGTATAATGCTGTTTGTTTAAGGGTAGGTTACCTGGATACATAACTCATATCACTGTAGACGACTATACTAAAGCTTCCTGTTATGGGGAAATCCAGGGGAATCACGCTTCCTTGTAACCAAAAGACCTATAACTGAACAGTTACCATTTCCAACATCTCAGATTTATTATTCTTTATGTATTTTTTGGTAGTTTCGTTCAATGGGGCAGTCATTTCAAAAGTATTGGTTATGGCCTAAGCAGTCATCATCAACAGCTAGTAACATTCAAAGACAGAGAAAACCAAGCATTGTTTAGCTCCTGACAGAAGTTGGAGGGGAAAATCCAAACTAAGTTTGCAGAAAAACCTCCAGCTTTAATTACCACTTTACTGGAAATAGAGGGGGATAGGAGTCATATTAAACAATGTCAACAATGTCATGGGGATGCCATCAGCAGAAGCCAAACTATGGGAAACTCTACCACACAAAGAGGTCTGGTTCCTTCAACAACATAACAAACAGGGGGAAAGAGTATAAACCTTATTTGGATCCTAAGGCAAAAGAAAAGGGGAGGGAGGAGAGAGAGAGAAATAGAGAGAGGAAGGTTATTTATAAGATGATCAGGGAAATGTAAATACTAAATGGATATTGGACGATATTAAAGAATTATTAGATTGATATTAAGGAGGTATGATAATGGTTTCATTGTTTTTAAAAAGGGTAAAAATAAAAATAAAAAAAATAAAAAGGGTGGTTTCTGTTTTTATAAGTATACACTGAAACACTTAGCAGTGAAATGCCCTGGCATCTGGGATTGGCTTTCAAATGATCTGGGGCAGGGAGGAAATGAGGGAAGAAACAGATAGTCCTTGAGCTGAATATACTGAAGCTGGGTAATGGGAGTTCATTATAATAGACTCTGTACTTAGGGATGTGTTTGAAATTTTCCCTAATAAAAAAAAATCATATTTATTTTATTGAAGTATTTGTCCTTTTAACAAACATATTGAAATCATATTGCTCTTACACGCTAGGTGTTGGGGATATAAAAACAAATTAGTGTTTTCTGGTCAGATTTCTGTTTTTAACTTTTTTATTTTAGAGAGAGAGAGAGAAAGATCAATATGTTCCACTTCTTTATGCATTCATCGATTGATTATTGTGTGTGCCCTGACCAGGGATCGAACTGGAAACCTGGGTATATTGGGTCAACACTCTAACCAACTGAGCTGCCCTGACAGGGCCAGGCTTCTTTGAATTTCTTCATATTTCTTCTTTCTAAGATGCCATTGATTTTCAGATACACCGTCGTTTTAGCTGCACTTTTTGATGCTTCCTGATTTGAAGGTCAGAGCTCCAAGCTCACTTGGGGTGGGGGAGAAGAAGAGAAAGACTGCCATATTCAAGTCGCACATTGATTTTTAAACACATCCTGATTTCAGGCTATCCAAACTATATCTTAATATCAAGGAAAAATGGCAATTCTTATTTTCTTTTGGATCTATAGTAAATATTTGGTTGCAAAACCTGAGGGTTTCCTAAGAGGAAATATTATTACATTCAGTGGAACTGTGGGGTTTGTCCTTTATGTACTTTTTTTTCCAGGTGTCAGAATCCAGTCATCAAGTTGAAATAGGTTAATCTGGTCACCAGCAAACCTTTCTCAGTCATCTGGAAGAAGATACTGACACAAGAAGGAACTATGGGTACAGTCCTTAGAAACTATGTCTGCAGCTTGTTTAAAATGCTTCCAAGGGTTCAAGGTGAATTCAACAGTCCGAGACCCAGAAAGCTTTCTCTAGCAGAGCCTCCCTGGGCACAGCTGCAGAGAAAGGAACTGGGGCTTTAAGCCAGAGGAACTGGGTTGAAACCTGGCTGTATCAGTTACCAGCTGGTGAACTTGGATGTGTTTCTTACCTTCATGGATAAAATCTCTAGAGAAACCTACTGTAGAGTGTTCTGAGATTTAAATGAAATAATGACATACTTAAAAGCCCCTAATGTCATGTTAGGTAGGACGTAGTAGAAACTCGAGTTCTTCTTACCATTTTTTTCTGGAATCCAGGCCAAGCACATACTCTGGATGGAAGTTTTTAGCCCAACCTTCTGACTGGTACCTGCGGTTAACTGGTCATTCTATGAAGTGGTCATTTGCCAAAGGATTGAGTTTGGGCGATATCTTAGCTTGGCTGGGTGGCTTGAACGTTTATTTCTTAGAGTTCTGGAGGCTGGAAGTCCAAGATCAAAGTGCCTGAAGATTCGGTGTCTGGTAGGAGCCCACTGGCTGGTTTGCAGATGGTTGCTGCCTTCCTCTTTTAAAAGGTCATTGACCCCATCAGGAGGGCTCCATCCTCATTACCTAACCTAACCTTAGTCACCTCCCAAAGACCCCAAACACCATCACATTGGGATTAGGGCTTAAATACAGGGTGGGGCAAAAGTAGTTTTACAGGTGTTCCTAGGGAAAACAATACAAGAATTAATAAACAATAATACAAGACTAAACTGTGTTTTGCGTACTCACAACAGTTAACCTACTTTTGCCCCACCCTGTATATGAATTTTGGGGAGACACGTTCAGTCCATAGCAGGTGAACTGGCGGCTTTCACACTCACTCGGAACCTCAAACACAGAAGCCTCGAAGCTTTCTCAGGATTTTCTCCAGATCTCACTCAGGCTCAGCAGACAAATTCCTCTGTGGGTTACGTGGTCTTAGCCAAAGATGCAGAGGAAACTATGTGTTGTCTAGGTACCTGCCACATAGCAGGTGCTCATCAAATTGGGGTTGAGTGAGTGTGGCCAGAGAGAGGTCCCCCTGAGTCCATATCCCAGGCTGTGCTTTTGCCCCACCAACACCAGCATCCTTTTTCTAGGATGTTTATATAGCCCCCATGCTTCCTGTTCTTACTGATCTTGCTTCCCTGCATCTTGGCAGACGGGTCTCAGTTCCATTTCAGAGCTAGTATGAGAGTTTAACCCCTTCCGCATGCCCTCCCTCCTGAGAACCAGGCAGCACTGGGCAGCTGTGGGTAGAAAACTGGGAGAGCTGCTGGCCCATTCTTACTGAGGGGCCAGGGGCCCTGCTGAGGACTCCAGGAGCCAGCTCTTTGTGATCAGCCTGGGCTGACAGTGGCTGGCAGCAGCCGTACCATGGGCAGCAGGCCCACAGCATGCAGACGCCAACTGGCTCCTCTCCCTGCACCACCCCATCTGCTACGGGCTGGGAGGAGCTGGCCAGCTTACAACCTGAGGGCTCCTGTGTGCACATATTGCTCGTGTGCTGGGAGAAGAGGAAGGGTGCTGTGGGGGAAGGGCACCTTGCTTTTCCCAGGGAAAGAAGCAAGAAAATGTTCCCTTCCGAATCTCCTTTCTACACCAGGTGTGCTGGAATTTCACCTCCTAGTCACCTGTCTGAGCCTGAATTTCTCCATCTATATGAAAGACAGAGATCATAATAGAAATTCATCTTATTAGTACTCCAAGGAAACAAGCTCAAGGTTAGTTTCCCAAATTCCTACCTGCCTGAGGACTGATGGATGAGATTTGTTAAGTTTGCTGCAGGTGATGAAGGCAAAGGGCCAAAGACAACAGAGATCCTGCCAAGGTCAGGTGCCAAGGCAATCCCACTGTGACCTTGGGTAGCTCTGGAGGAGGAAGGGCTGGACAAAAGTTACAGACTAGCTGCAGATTTCCAGCCTTCCAGTTTTCCAGGGAGAGGAAATAAAATTCAATGCCTTTAAGAGCCAGGCAGGTAATGCAAATGAGTGGCGCATGCCAGGGGTTTGCATAGCCAACATTAGCCATGTCCCACCCTTCCAGAAAGATGCTTTCCCTACTTGTTGGTACAACAAGCACTCTGCTGGATGTGTGATCTGCTTTCTCACTTTTTGTGGATTCATGAGCACAGAGAAATTATTTCTCTACCGCAAACAAAATACTAAAATACAGGCTTAAGTAGCAACCGTGGAAGGAGCTATGGAGACCTGGGGAGCGTGTGCTCCACCCAGAGACTGCAGAAGCTGTGCAACCCCAGCTGGTCACTGCGGGGTGGATGTGGGCCCAGGGTGGCCAGACCTCCTACCTTTCTTTACCTAACAGAAGCTTATGATGGGGATGGGGAAGGAACATTTATTAAACATCTAGTTATCTTTCACTAGACATTTTTACATTCCTTATTTCATGTAGTTCTCAAAACATTTCTGGAAGCAGTGATTACTTTATTTATTTATTTATTTATTTATTTATTTATTTATTGTGACAAATGAGGGGACCAAGGCTCAGAGAAAGCAAGAAACTTACTAAATATATGCACCAGCTCGTAGTGTCTGGTGCTGGCTGTGTTCTTACGCCCTGGTACAGTGCCTAGCACGGAACAAGTGCTCAATAAATAACTGCTGATAACGTTATTTCCCAGGGTGAAGGAGCCAGTGAGTGATGAGACCTTCACGAAAGATGAAAAAAGACCTTGTGGGATGAAGAAGAGGCTTGCATAATTAATAGTGAACTAAGAATGATTGGTATGTCACACCATCTTTCTTCCACGCGTTTGGAGGTGTTTGACAGTTAGCTCACTTGTCTTGTTACCATCCTGGCAGTATTCCTGCCAAGTGAGGGGACATGTGGCACAGAATGATTCAGTAAGGGCCAGACTCACTGTCCACTCGTTCTGCACCCCTGGAGACTTCAGGGCGCGCTCTCTCTCTCTGCAGGCACTTCTAGGGAGAGGGCCTCCCCCCACCCGTCCCCATCACTTAGGAGGGACTATCATTAAACTCCTCAAGGACGATTAAGTAGAATATCACCTTGGGCTTTTAGTAACTGCTGGAGTATTTAGACAGCTTCTCCCTGCGTGGGGGGCTCCCTGGGAAGCCAATTATCCCAGGGTTTCATGGCGAGCCTGGAATCAGAGGAAAGAGCAGTCAGTTACACAACCTGAGGACTCAGGGACTTTGGGCTCTGTGTCTGATGTGTCCATCTCTTGTCGGACACAGGCTCAGTGGGTTTGTCAGGGGAAAGAGGCAAGGTGGGGGTTAGCCCACCATGACCTCTTTAGACCTCTCTGCTCCAAAGTTTATTAACATTCCCGATTCTCATTCCCTTCCTTTAAATGTGTGAATGCTACCTGTAGTTTGGGATTAACCCATTTATTGCGAAGCTTCATGTAATTATCTGTATGTGTTGATTTTGGTCATTGAACTCTAAGGGCACTCCCATTGTTCAGGTTCAGTAGGAGGTGCACAAAAGACTCCTAAATACAGCTTTGCCACCACCTGTCTTAAAAGCTTGTATGGGACACAGAAGTCTTGATTAAATGCTGATAACAAGATGTCCTGGGCTGATTTTTCTCATTTAACGTTAGACTTTCTTGATATAAGCAGCTCAGTAAGAAATGAGACATAAATGGGTCTTGCTTTTAATTAAACAGATGTATATTTATCTACTAGATCCACTGAGAAATTGCTTAATTTTCATCCATGCTATTGAATCCCCCCTCCCCCGTAGAACAGCATTCTTGTTAACCTTGCTTGGATGCAATTAGTTGTGCTGCGTTTATCTTCCTGTTTCCACAGTTAATTCCAGTGTAAAGCCAATTTATTTGTAGTTTTCACTGCTCAGAACATCCTTCCCACTGAAAATTCATCGACAAAGCCACGATTCACGGCGTACTTTTACATTGGGTGGAAGGAAGCAAGGGATTGGTTTGGAGAAAGAAAAGAGAGGGAGGTGTCCATAAAATGCTCTTCATTAGGTAGCATGTCTTAATGAAGGATACAAGTGCCCACACTTTTTGATATAATCAGTGCTGTGATTGGCTCTCTGCATCTCTTTCTGTGCCTCAGGAACAGGTGACAGGCTAAAAAAAGACTGGTATAGCTGCGGCATCTCCAGGCTCCCAACAAAGACAAACAGTGAATCATCTTTGAATGGCCCGTGACTTACTGATTCGCCGTGCACCCCTGGATAAGCTGGGAGTCAGGAGTTAGAACACCCACATATTGGACAGTTCAGATTTCCTCTCTATGAAAAATATATAGAATTGTAAGCATTAAGGCTTAATAGAAAACCATGCCTTCAGAGGAATTCGAGGCTTTCAATCAGCACCCTCTACTGCGGGCCCGGCACCAGCTGGGAGGCCTGAGGCCAGGCAGCCCCGCTTGCCGTTTGATTCCCGCTCGAACCCGCATCAGCGGGGCCACATGAGCAGGTGGGCAAGAAGTAGATAGAAGCCACTTCCAACTCCCAGCATGTCTCCTACTGCCTTCCCCCCACACACATCCACCCAGGAGGACTGATGGAGCAAAGACTCATTTTAGAGAAGAGAGCAGCCTGATTATAACTTAAGCAAAACCCCTCGACTGAAATACTTCCATTTGTGAAATATTTACCGGGCCTCAATATATTAAATATCCATCTTCACTCCCATATACTTGAATTTAGTTTCTGCTGGTTATTAGCCTAACGACAGCGATACCTTCATAATCGAATTCTCTCTAGAGTGATTGGAGGGCCTGCTCTTAACACAGTTTGGAAGTTTTAATAATCAGTCGCTGACACGAATGAGTCAATAGGTGAGCTGAGTGATGCTGGCTGGAGAAGTGAGGATCCGGAGACCAGCCCTTTCGCTTCCATCTTCTTTGCCTTCCAGGAAAGGGTAAATAGGGTTACTCAGTGCCTTTCTCTAATGTCAGCCCCTGTCCTCTGGTGTCACTGAGGGAACCAGAGGGTGTCCTAACAAGAATAGTGTGCTTGGAGTTAGTGAGTCTCCAGTGTAGCTGCCCTTGTCATACTATTTTACACTCCAAGCCATTTTATGTTCTGCTTGCTGCTTTGGCAATAACCTAGCACAGGAAAATACGTATTCGAGTATATGTCATGCTTATCTCTAGATGGCCACACTAAGGTTTTCCCTCCTTTGCCAATGTTTAATAAGAATTAAAAAAAGAGAGAGAAAAAGCTTACAGTTCCCAAGTGTTTACACTGGGCCAGCCAGGCTCTGTGCTAAATACTTTGCATGTATTATCTCATTTAATCTTCCTATTTAATCTGCATTTTACAGACACAGATGGGAGGCACACAGAGGTCAGGTTATTTGCACAGGGTCACACAGCTGGTGAAGCGCAGGTGCAGGCGCTCCGACCCTGCGAGGGCCTCTCCTCGGAGCCCTGCACGGAGCCAGCTCCTGGTCTGCTTGGTGCAAGGAAGAGCTGGTATCTAGAAGCGCATGCAGCATCTCTACTCCATAGAAACTATTATCAGAAAACAGTGAATCTCTGTGCCTTCTTCCCAGGGTAAGAATGAATTCGCTCAGCTAGCCTTTAGGGCACTAATGACGGCTATTATTGTTTTCCGTCTGACACTTAGCGGGTTCTTTCTCTTCTTTACTTTCAGGCTAATAATTAGATTTAAATCCCTGACAGAACTCTAACCATCACCCCAGGGGGCTCTAGGTTTCTTTACGATTGCTTGCAAAGATTTTATTTTTAAAAAAGCCCTGTGAAACTATAAGTAAGTTACACTCAGCAACAGCTTTTAAAAAATCTATTATCTTGTGGAGTCTTTTGAAGAACACACGCTGCTCTCTCTCATCTCCCCTTGAGATATCAGCTCTTATTTTATCTCCAATTTGAAGAATAAAAATGCCCAGGAGGACCAGAGAAGGTAGACTCATAAAATGTTGTTTTCGCCAGCACCTGTGTCACGGCCAGGTTCATTTGGGCAGCATCCAGGCACCTGAAATGTGTCGATGCTGGAATTTTGTTTTGTTTTCTTTTTTTTTCCCCTAAATTCGTTTTCTACATATAGTGAAAATTATTGTGGTGGTTTTGCTTCTCAGGGGGAAAAAAATAAAGAACTGTTCTGTCTATGAATAAATTAATCTCGGCCTCCGTGCCGAGCTGCTTTCAGCAAGGCATTCTGAGGCAAGGTTTTGCATAGAGATGTTTACCCACCATAGCTCCACTGTCCTTGGACACCCAGACCTATTTGTGACAGCATTAAAGTGGCTGTAATCATGGAAAGCAGATTTTCTCTGTGTGAGAAAACTCAAAACGGGCACTTTAAATCCTTTGAGGAGCAAGACAGAGTGGTATAAATAAGTACCTGGCTCAGGTGGAGATGCCGGCCTCATTAACACCTGCTAAAGCACCTGAGTGGCCTCCCAGGGGACTCGGTCACTCAGGAAAAATCTTCTCTGAGCACTTCTCATCCCTTTACATGATGAATCCTCTGGCGAATCCCAGTTGCTTTTGAGGAGGGAGGCCAAGAGCTTGCTGGTCTCTCTACTAAGTCTAGTCTATTCATGAAGAAAACAATGCTGGCCAGAAGGTCCAAGGATAGGATTTGGTAACTCTTCCATGCAAAACCTTTAGCTAAATGATTTCCAGGAGATTGTATTTAATATTTTTCCAGGGACATAAAAATAATACAAGAGTATTTTATTTTACTAAATGTAATGCTTTTGAAAAAGCTGAAGAAAATATTTTTTTTGTATAATTTCAAACAACTCCTTCAGGCAATTATGCCCTACAGTCTACCAATTAGCTTAAAGCATAAAGAAAGATTCCATCACTTTCTGATAGATTTCTTTGAATACAGGTGAGAAAAATGGATATATGTTGATGTTTTCAAATATACTCCTACCTAGAATCCAGAGCAATATTTTCTCTTCCATTTAGTAATAGTTGTTACCAGAACAATCCTTGTTGATAGCTTGGCATATAGCTCAAGATAGGAGACTTGGGCCCTATTGAATCCATGATAACCAAATCTTTAAAAATCCAAGATATATACCTAACCAATTCAACTGTGAGAATTGAACACTTGATAACCCTGTAATAAAGAAAGGTTTTTTCGGGTAACCAAATATATGTATCCTCTCACTTGTAAAAAATGAGGCTTATGAACATTACATTCTAAAAATGTCTAGAGACTCCCTGGGGAGTGAGAAGCGTTCCTAGAAGAGCTGCCTGGGAGGTGGGGTTGGAGGTGCTTCGCCATGGGGCTCTCCCCCAGGTGCCTGGGCAGCTAGTCCTACTAATGCTAGAGAAGGTGGGGGGAGAGAGAAAGTTCCAGCGAAGGTTTCGCACATGTAAACTTAGTGCTCAGAGGGAAATGAAGTTTGTTACCCTGAGTTATGGATAATTGGACTGAAGATAATGTTGAAGACGGCTCTGTGTACTGCATAGCAGTGAGTGGACCTAATGATCAGAACTCGACTTAATAGTCATTTATTTGGCCATTGGACCAGGAGGCAGCAGCTTTTCAGCTCTGATAATAGGCAGCTGGGGAAGAACAGGTATCTTTTCCCAATTTGTACTTTAAGAAATGCTTGGTAAGGAGCCCAGTTTGGAGAGAAATGGTTGGTAAGTGCACACTGCAATCTGGAGTCAGCATGCGAGAGACATCTCCCCACAGAATGTATTACATAGACGATGGTGGGTTTGTACGTGAAAGTTCATTTCACCTATCCTGCAGCTTACCTACATCATCCCCAAACAACGCTTTTAATAAAAATGACTAAGAAATCCTTTATGGATTGATTGAAAGAGCTAAATTACTATTTTAAAAATAAGTAAGTAGGTAACTAAATAAATAAAATAAATAAAAAGTAGAGCATTTCCATGGAAGATACTCTCCATGTGTTGAACAAATACACTTAAACTTGGCAAATAATCCATTTGTTTAGGAACACCATCAGCTTACTGTTGTCAGTTTAACCTTGAGGAATTTCGCAGGCAACTCACAGAATATTAGAAAGCAGAATGATAGTTGTCCTTTTTTGGAAGGCAGGCCTATGATCAAACAGGACTATTTTAAGAGGAGGATCCCAGAGCCAGTGCCTTGGCATGGTGTGGGAAGGTCTGTAAGAGAACCATGGCCACAGTGTGGCACATCTGCAAATCAGCATTAGGACTGTGTGCACACTTACCAACTGTTTCTCTCCAAACCGGACTCCTTACCAAGCATTTCTTAAAGTACAAATTGGGAAAAGATACCTGTTCTTACCCAGCTGCCTATTATCAGAGTTGCAAAGCTGCTGCCTCCTGGTCCAATGGCCAAATAAATAAATGGCTGTTAAATCGAGTTCTGATCATTAGGTCCACTCACTGCTATGCAGTCCATAGAGCCGTCTTCAACATTATCCTCAGTCCAATTATCCATAACTCAGGGTAAAAAACTTCATTTCCCTCTGAGCACGAAGCTTACACATGCGAAATAAACACTGGGCATCGCGTTCCAGCAGTCTCACTCCTCACACCAAATACTGTCAGTGGTGCTTAAATCTCGGAGCCACCGGTGAAATCATGTCATACATGGATGGTGTTACTATAATCCATTATTTTCTAAAGGTGTCAGGCTTGAAGCCTTGGGCTGGAAAGGTGCCGCAAAGAAATGAAATCCAGTTGCATTTGGAAGCCTGCACCATCATGGGAGCTCTCATAAGACAGAGGAAGGTACTGTGGCACATGGAACAGCTTTCTATGCGGGAGGTGGGCCATTAAATGCTTTCTGAACTCCATTAGTTCCTCCTACTCAGGCTGAAAAAGTCCTCATAAATGCGTGAAAATTAAATTGCCTATGAGTAAGGAATGAGATAGTACTTGACTGTCAAAGATTATTTTCTGTTCAAATGGTCTACAATCACTCATACGATGCAGAATCCGAGCCCATACCTGCAAGGAATGCAGCACTGACTAGGAATTCCGTGCCCCCCAATCTAATGACATCTCAGCATCTGGTAGTAATCCCTCGATTTGGCCTCAGGTTAACTTCGCCTCAGTGGCCCAGCACCACTCCAGGTGGAACCCACCACCTCCATTCTAGGCTAGACCCAGGCCTCAGGTGGGCTCAGTCACAGCATCGGAGATGCCTGGGCTCGGTGATCGAGTGGGGGAAGCACATGCCCCAGTCGAGGTGCAATCCCGGGTGGATGGGACTCCTGAGAAAGGGAGAGCCACTTTCTTCTCCCCTCTCCTCTCCCTGAACTCGGGAGAGAATGGGTCTGGGATTGCAGTGAGCCCTTTGCCCTCAAACACAATCTGGGAAGAGAGCAACAGGGGGGAGAGGAAAGCTGAAAGCTAGTGAGACACTGAGTCCCCTGAATCCAGTCGTACATCTGAATTTTCAGTTGTATTAGCCAGTAAGTCCCTTTTTTCTTAGAGTTTCTTTCACTTGCAATCAAAATGGTCCTAATTGATAACCAACTAAAATGGAGATGCGTTTGGGTTTACAGTTGTTTTGGAAGAGGCTTATCTCCTCCTACAGAGGGACACTGAGACGAGGGTAGGTGGCTCGTCTTACCTGCCGAGCTCCTCTGCTCGTGAGCACCATAGCCAGGACTAGGGTCCAGTCTCTCGCTTTCTTATGTGATGTTTTCACGCTACTGTGGGAAAAACCAACAAGTTGGACTTGTTTAAAACTTTCAATTAAAACTCTGCTCCAATTAAAAGTATATTTATTGTATATTATACTTTTAAAAAAAATTATAAATTAATATTTTTAAGTCGTCCTTTTCATTGTTACTAGGAAATGAACTTGAAAATACATTGATAAATAAAATTTCTCAGAAATGTAGTGTGTGTGGTCTGTTGTAGCAGCAATAGAAATAGACCAACAAAATAGCTTAAAGTGTTTTATTAAGTATATGTAATATTACAGGGTAATATTTACAAAGTTATGCTTTTTTAAATAAAAAAGTAACCTTGGCAAAGATTGCAGATATTCAAAGCTTCAACAGTGATAAATTGATTTAATACATATTTAAAAAAAACAAAAACTTTAACGGTAACACAGCTGTAAAACAACTTTGGTCTTTAAATCACTGCGAAAAACGGCTACTGACAAACAGCACACCTTTAATTGCTATGGAAAAAAGCCCCCAAGAGAGGATCTCGCACATAGCAACACTGGAGTTTTCTGTACTTAGAATGGTTAATGGATATTCATCTGGTATGGGATCTAATTCTCAACAATGGCTTCTTGTAAATAATGCTCCATTTAATAAAAACAAAAATGTTTCCCTCTCTCGCCAACCCTAAAAACAACATGACTAAGATTCCACTGATGTTACCTTACAGAGAAGCTTATTACAAATGCTCTCCTTTTTTCAAAAGGCTACATTTATGGGAAAGCTGGTCTTAAATAAGTAGGAGCTGTCACAAACCAAAGGCAGGAAAACTGCCCACTCACTGCTCATCTCTTGAAAGTTACCTGGGTTATCCCCGTTAGCCATGGAAAATGACAAAGGACCCCAGTGGCAGATGGCAGTTACTGATTTTGAAAATATGACACATGTAAAACTGTTTCTCAACATACCATCAAATAAAACACAGTAAGAAAATAAAGGATTGCCCAACAATCATTTCTCTAGTTTCCAAGAGTAGGTAGACAAGGAGCTATGTATTACCATACGTAACACCGCAGATACCCATTTTTGAGTACTCGTTTTAGAACAAGAGAAATCTAGAAGTGGTATACAGCTTAATTCTTTTTGAGATGGAGGAGTAAACTTATCACTTTTGAGCTTTATTAATTAAGCCACAATTTGTTTGGTCACTTACTAAACTGACTACAGCTTTCCTAAAAACAACCATCCTTCCAATGATGGGATAGCCTCATCATTTGAATTCTGACATTCTCAGAAGTTTTAACAGATTGAACCTGGAGTTTCCAGGTGAAAAATTATCTCCTTTGAGGGTTTTCAGAGTATGTGAAATTTGTCAAAGAAAGAGAAAACTCTCTAGCTCACCCTATTAAAAATAGTGGGAAGTCTACATACAGCCAACTCGCAGTCATCAAACATATACTGAGTATCTAATGTATGCAAAACACTGCAGGAAGAGACAGGAACAAAATAAAGGCTCTTGCTATGGAGGACTTTTCAAATTGAGTGACAGAAAGCATGACAACCAACAGGGCTCAGCAGAGACACATGACGTACCAGGAAAGGTGAGTCGAGATGAAAGTGGCAGCGAGGCGGGTGGGGGCGGACTGCAAAGGGGAGCCAGCGGGGAAGGGAGAGCTGAAGGATAATGTTTTGAGGCAGAGGGAAAATTTGATTTGGCCAGGAAGGTTGAAACGGTTGTTGCAAAAATGACAAATGGCATCACTCTGAGGACACACAATAAATAAAATTGAATAGAAGAGTCAATGGCAAAAAATCAGATCAGTGAGTAAAAAGCAGATTATGGAGGGGGGGGAATGATATGTGATGCCCAAAACAATTTTAATTAGGTGTGACAGAAAGTTGGGAGCCATTACAAGTCTGACTGAATGAGAAAAAACTGGCCCAATGATGCCCAAGCAAGAGGGTTGCTCCCGCTGTGGTCCCATTACCAGAGAAGCTGACAACTAGGAAGAGCAGGAGTTGGTGTCGTCTGGCCTCTTTCCTGCTCCCTCCGTTGTCCCGTGCAGTGAGTGCCTCAAAAGATAGGCAGCATGGAACAAAAGGATGGGTAAGTCCCAAGACTGCACCCACATAAAGGGGAGCTTACTGCGTATTAAGGGCACGACATTGGTTTATAAAAAAGTTCAGTACAGAGATTTTCATGCCTGACTCTTAATAGAGAAGAAGAGTTTGGATGTTTTATTTCAAGCCCATCTGCTTTTTCCCTTTCATCAAGTATGAACAGTAACAAACGATATTACTAAAATATAAATATTTTCAGAAGGAAGAAAGAGCAGCAGGAGCCATGCGATTTGTATAAAGGAATACAGCTCCCTCTACATATGATAATATTTTGGACAGCAACACAAACAGGGAAATACTAATTTCCTTTTACTTATTTTTTTCCAAGAAGCGCTGTCTTCATAGTGTGTTCGGTTTTCTGAGAGGCATCCGAAGATCATAAATTCTGGTTTGCCCTGGGCAAACCGCTTGGTCCCAACATGAAATATGACAATCAATTTGGCATAAAAGAGGCACATGGGCACACTCAGTGGACTGAGAAATAACTATTCATAATATAACTACAAATATGCAAGTCTTATTATTACACAAGCAGGGCAAACCACTAGTATTTTTAGAGGGTATTGGTGAGCAGTCAAAAGATTGGACAAATTACCTAGAAGTTTTAAAAGTTTTAAGTGATCAAATATTCTCATCCAACATAATCCCACCCAATAAAGATCTTTGTTTTTAAATGTTTTTGCACACAGCATATATGAGCATTTTCTCTCCTGCAGGTACCCCACTATCGTCCGTACAGAAGATGCATGTGCCTACCTTATACATGTGCACACACACACACACCCACAAAGGAGGAAACAAGTGCTAAGAATCTAAAAGTACTCCAGGCGATCACAGCTGTCAGAATGTTAATTTTCTTCTAACGGGGTACAAAACGTGGGGGTTGTGTTTTTTCAATCTTGGAGTCAGGGGAATACGAGGCAGGACTACAGGAGGAAGATGATGAGTGTTCATCATGCAACATAGATACAATAGCGATAAAACCACCCTTTCGAGGGCCGGCCTATTGGCCTGACAGTGACACACAGAATGTTGCCATGCAGGGGACACATAGTTAAAAACCTCAATCTTGGTTTTTCATGCCCCAAATCAGAAAAGAAGTGAAGAAACACCGTAGATTGTGCCTTCAAATCCGAGGAAGGGAATACATATGTTACAACCATAGCTATTTTTGCTGAAAAGTGTGAACAGAGTTCTCTGAGAACAAGTCTGGCTCCTTTCTGCAATGATGCTAACCATGTCACTAGACCATGTTCAAAGAGGAGAAAAGGTGCTACATCTTGCACAGCAGAAGCAAATAACAGGAGGACAAGACAGGGTTTAAAGGGTTGTGTGAGTAAAAAGAAAAAGACATCCATCAATAAAATTACCCTAAATCCGCTGAAGGAAGAATGTGTGAATGGCAACCTCCAAGAATGAACACCATGATTTCCATCAGTATCACATCACATATAAGCAAAATACAACATGTTTCCAACCAAATTCCTATCCCTACTTAATTTTTGCTATTCCCTTGACCTAGAAGTGGCAGACACATTATTCAGCTAACACCATAACTGGCAAAGTGGCTGTGAACTTGAGCTTGCTAAGGTTCAGTGGAAGCCACTGTTTTTCAGCGATATCTCTGAGTAACCAACAGGTTAGTGCCAGGTAATTCTCACGTTGAACCAATTTACACTGGTGGGACCTAGAGTCAAGAAGTCCTAGGATCTGAAAGGCATCATTCTTGGAAGTTGACCACTCTACTTTTGCCCTTAATTGAAGAAAAGTAACAATAAAAAACTGGATCTCCATTGGGCGCACAACACATCATGATTCTTTTATTAACTAAATCACAAAGGGTTTGAATAAAAACTTAGCCATAATAACCATTTAAAAGTCCATGATTTATTTTCTCTTATGATGACAGTCAATTGCTTTTCTTGTTTTCTTCTCTTGAACAGTGGGTGAATCAAGGCCATGATGCTTAAACACAAGTGCATTCCTTTCTTGTTTTACTACTCTCTGAATCAGAGTCCATCTCTTCAATTTAGTTACTCTGAAAAATGGAAAAATGAACATTTAATTACTATGTGTCTATTTTTCTATGCATTAACAAGTTGATGTATCTTAAAAATTTGGAATTGTTTCAGATATATAATATCTAAAAGTAAAGTATTTAATCTTAAATTTGCAGAGGTCACAGACATAAAGCAGGCAAATCATCAGCCGTCTTTGTTGCGGTAAGGAAAAGGGCAATGCCAAGGGAAAGGAAAGATCAGCCAAGTCTGATCATTTCCATTTGCTCGATCAGCTGAGAAGCCAAGGGATGCTGATTTTATAAAGCAAAACACACTGCTCACAGACTAATACTTCATCGCATTCACTTTAGATCTGCATCATTCACTTCATGTCAGTGAAATAAACATGTGATTAGGTAAAAGTCAGAGGAAATGGTACTAAGGTCCCTAGGAGGGCGCTCTGAGCCTCACTCACGGATGCAGCAGACACGCTGTGAGCATTATGCTGTTAGATGTCAGCTGGAGGATCCCACCAGACAGACATTTAAAAATAACTGACAAATCCTGAACAGCGAAATATTAGCAAAATTAAGGACATTTCAAAGGTCATTATAGATTTTATGTGCTATGAACAAACAAAAACTGTTGTATCTCCTGGATACAGTGGTTCAAAAAAAGTCATGTCCCAGGGGAAAGTAACAAAGCAGGAGGTACTCAAGGTTCTTATACTGGTTTTCTGACCATGGGGAAAAGGAGTTCTGTTTCTCTACCCATCTACAGAAGAATGACTCCACAGGAGGAAAAGGGGAGAACAACAAAATTGAAAAATAGAACACGAGAATGAACACATGACCAAACCATGCCACAGTCCCAGGCACCAGTTCCTTGTTTCATACCATTTGGTTCATTCCTACTAACTACGATTTTTTTAGTATAATAAAACATGCACTTTTGTAATAAAGGCTGTGACACAAACCTAAAAAAGTGGGGCCATCTGTGCCTCCTTGCTGAACACAGCCTAAACATTGTTTTAAACTTAATCCACCAACACACAATCGGCATGTTTTTACTCTGATGCCAACGTTCACTGTGCTCGGGAATATAGCCTTCTTGAGTTAAATGATGTGCTTTGCTACAGAGGGGAGCAGGTAGGTCACAGACTTTAAAACAGAAAAATGGAACGTAAACTATTTACATTATCAAGGCACGACAGTAAATACCAAAGGTATGAAGAAGTTTTTGATAAGATAAAAACACATTAAGATGAATGAATACTTAAAGCATTCAATATCTCTGACTTCTTTAACAAATGTATGTGTTTGAAATATTTAATAAAAATTTTAAGTTGTTAGCCCGGAGTCCCCCCAGAAAAGCAAAAGTTGGAGTGACCAACCATTTTTTCTCTCTCTCTCTTTTTAAATCCTCTCCCTAAAGATCAGAACCAAGTTCCTTCATGGAAAAGCAGAGATATTAAGCCTCTGTGGGTTAAATGCAACAAAATCACCAACACAAGCACAAAAAGAAACTGTCAAGATTATAAAGATTTGTGCCAGGTTATCTATGTGTCATATAAAAACCATTTTGAAGTTACAGTCACTGGATCTGAAACATGTTTTTAAAAAGCAGTAGTCTCTCTTTGCTGTGAGCAATATGACTGAGGAGTCTGATTGGTGACACCCTACAACTTTTATGTTACTAGTTTTGCAATTTTAACATAGTAGATTCAGGTTTTATAAATCAAGACATGTAAACCTTTATGATTTGACAGTGTCCCTTTTATTTAAAAAGCCTAATTTTCAAGAAGCAATTTTATTTCTTTTCAATGTCTGTATTTTAATCAATCTATAATTCAGGTGCATTTTAGACTTACCATCATTCATCATTCCTTTTGATTCTTTAAATGCTAAGAATTAGTAATAAGCCAAGCAAGCAGTTAGTAAGGTTCCACAATGAAAAATCACTTCTAAATAGACAGATTTACAGTAACATCATGCCAACTATACCACAGTGGTAAATCCAAATTAACTTTAAGGCATTTGATTACGATGCCTTTCTGTGAACAATATCCACAGCCCCCACAAAGGAAACAGAGTCAGACTGTTCAGAATACAGATCTAGATTTAGGGAGAAAGAAAGCGAAGTGTTTTGGTCGTACTCCACAATGAGAGACTGTCTCTTTCTAGAGTTTATAAACCAGAAATTAAAATCAACTGAGATTCTTCTATCCTGGGGGTGCTACAGCACTTCATTTTGGCCAATATAAAAAGGCAGTAGTCCCCTCCCCCAATATCACTTGGCCAATGCATGCAACTACTTGGGAGACACAGAGCAGCGCAGTTTTCTCAGAGGTGAGAACATTACAAAGGCAATACTCTTAATTCTTGGTTAATAATTTTTAAAAAAAGAAAGGTCAAAGAAGGAAAAACAAACAAACAAAAAAACCTAGATTCTTCCCAAGGCACAGACAGAACATTTAACTGCTTTTGGGGCCAGTTCAAATTATGATCTGGTAACGGATCAAGAAAAATATATAAGTCTGTAATAATCACATACCATTAAGGGGTTCCTCTACAGCTTTCTGGAAAATATTTAAAATATATTTATATAAAAGTGGAATTTATTTCATGTCCTTCGTACTAAAATTTATATATGCTAACATTTAAAGCTATGCAGTTAAACAGTGAATCTAAAAGCAAGACAATAAAGTCTAAAAAGCAAAGCTTGCCAAGTCTCACTAATGGTTTAATAATAACTCTTATTCTCTTTAACATTCTTTTTCTATGCAGAATTTCCCACCCCACCCAAGTCTCTCTCAGTTCAAGAAATCTTGACTTCTTGAAAAAATTATTAAAGTTCAAAATAAATAGCAACATAATAAATAATACCATTAAACAAGAGATGAGAGCAAAACAATCATTTTTAAGTCATGCAAAGAAAATGCATTAGGATTTAAGGGTTTAATGGCTGGATTATCTCTAATAAAGGAACAGGAAGAACTGCTGTGTGTTTGTGACCAAGGCAGCTACGGCACCAATCTTTTTCGAATAAACGCCATGGCAGAGCACCCCTACTCCCCCCTGCCTTTCGGGCAGGTCTGCTGAGGCTTATCCGATTTAGCAGCATATGCAGTCTCCACTTCCTGCCACACACAGGAGTCTCACTTTAGCATTCCAGGCACAGTGTCATTAAATCCTTTATGGGAAACTGATTACAACATAGCCCTTTCTTGGAATCTTCTCAGATAGCTTAGTAAGATATCCAAGATATAGTGAAAACTACAGTACAGTTTGGAGGAAGAAAAATGCTTACAAAATGAGGGAAATGAATCATACTTCAGAACAGATATTTTAAAGCAATATTTCCATTTATTTTACAGATTATTTTAAATAAAATCAATTTAATATTAATTTCTCCCTCAGTTCAAGCCTGAAGTCATGTTTTGTATATGCACAGCAAAAAAAATCCAACAGATGAGGCAACAGATTGGAATCAGCTTTCCTTCAGCAGAGACAACCACCATCATTCTTACACATAAACTTTCCAGTTCTAGGTACGAGAAGTCAGCATCTTCTTACGGAACTATTTATTCTATCCCATTGCTACTAAATGACCAAACATGGGTTTTAAAATAGAATTGGATCTATTTATGCAAAGATCATGAAAGGACTCCTACGTTCTCTTAATCTGATGTTACACTAAACAGACAGCAAAAGGGTCAGTATCTCAGTTACCATCCCTCAGTCAAAATCATCAAGTGATCAGACCCAATTCATTTAAGAAACATTAACTTACCCTAGGAGGCTGTATAGTCCTCTGATTGGAAGCTGATAAAATTTAAAAAATAAGAAAATGAATTTAATAAATGAAAGAAATTAAGCCAATACACTGTTTAATTTTAAAATAAAATGTTCAGTGCTAAAGCTAGAGGTGCCAGAAAGTCCAGTGAAAGAATTCCAGCTCTGACAATCTATTAAAAAGTACAGAACATTCTTGAGTATACGAAATAACAGAATAAAATGATGGAAATAATCCACCTACATCAAGTAACAAACATATCCCCCTGCTCACTTGTGCATGCCCTACCTCCTGACTTTGTGGTGGGCAAACACTGTCATCTGCTCACCCCACTGTAGACTCTCCATCCCTCCCTGCCAAGCAGACAGAATGTGGCAATGACCAATCTCCGCCTCTGCTCCATCGCCCACCCAGAGCTCACGGCTCTGGTTCCTTGCAGCCTAGTCTTTCTCCTTTCTTTCATCTTTCCAGTTTTCAAAGCTCCAGATAGGTACCAAACGAAAGCAAATATTCAGATCCCTCCGAGTTTAAGGAATTATGCTAGACGCCTGGTTTTAGCTACAGTCAAGCCCTTCTTGATTGTACACAAGTGTGTTCCTTCTTAGCTCACCTTTCCCTGCTCCTAAACGGATTGGTTAATGAAGATGAAGGCATGCAGGGCATCGTGAATGTGCCAAAGGAAAGAGAACTGCTCTGGTGGCATAGGGAAGAAGGGAGAACTTCCTTACAAAAACCAAGTGAGGAGGACCCAGAGCAGCTAAAACCAGTCCTAAATACAGAACCAGAGTCCTGCAGATACGGAAGCCTCGAGCAGCAACATCCTGTGAATGACCCTCAATCCCACTGCTCTCTGGGTTGGACGACAGCACCGGATTTGCTTATGAGCGGGCTGAGGCAGGCCCCAGAACTGCTCTCGTTTTCTGTGCTCTTTACTGACTACCACTCCTCCAGACCCACTTTATCAAGCTTCCGAAGCTGATGGGAAATGGGGGGGGTAAGACCCGACCCGAGGGCAGCCGCTCTTTAGGCGAGCCAGAGATGATGAGGCTCTGAAACAGGGACAGTGACAATCGACTGGCCGGGAGTTTCTTTCTGCCACTGAAATCTGAAGGGAGCGAAACAATGAAGACTAGAAAGTTGGTGACGGTAAAGGAAGGTGACAAGGAAAGTGAGCCAGGAGAAGCTCAAAGCTTAGAGCTCTCTCTGGGGAAGATAAGCTGTGAGCGAGAAGACATAAATGGGATGAAAACACAAGGCCATAAGAGGAGGGGACGAGCTAGCTGACTGGCAGGTAAAGAACCAGAGAGAAAGGAACTACGTGACTATAACTGGCCGAAGGGCTGACTGACTCTTGTTCCTGAGAGGGTGACATGAGGACTCGGTTCTTTGAGATGTGCTGGATCCTTCAGATCCCTAAACTACTTCCTGTTACGCTCTGAGGCCCAGCTATGTATCTGCAGCCTCACGAGACTCCCATCTCTGTGACTGTCACGTGTGGCTTGAAAGTTCCCTCACTGCAGGTACATGGACAGTGGTCTGGTCCTTGCAACCAAACGAGAAGTAACCCTTGTTTTAAAGTACTACGGAGTGAAATGGGTTTAGGAATGCGCGAATTCACATTTAGTAACCTTCCACATAAGCCGGGCAGAATTACAGAACTTTATTAGGCACCGTTACGATTGATACACGAACATGACTCACTTCAGCTAAGCCATGCCCTCTATATTCGATCAAGGGAAAGAGAACCGAACAGCTGTGTAAATTATTGACTGCTAATGTGAAGAGGCAGAGGTAAGATTTTAGAGTTATATTTCTGAGCTCAGGAGTTTATTCATCAGAATTAGGATTAAGAACTGCCACGTCGCTCCTTTTCTATCCTAATCATGTGTAAAGAATAGTTTCTGAGCTCCGATTCTCAGGCACAAGGAACGTCACATTTGGCTAGCCCATTATGAAAAAAGGGATCTATAAAGAACAGGGAGTAAGGTCAGCTGTGATCCCTCTAATATTATAAAACCAAACAATGGAGAAGTTAATTTCGCTTCGAGTTAATCCTCTCCAATAAGCGTATGACCTATGTAACAAGAGAATGACTGTAATTTACGTTGCCGCCACAGGCCTAAGCTTCCACAGCCGTAGCTACACATTCATAAAAGCGCAAAGCCTTAAGCATTTCATATGAGCTCACTTGCACTGTTTCTTGATATGGTCTTCTCTCCCTGAAACACTTGACACGTCATAAATATATTTCTAGATCATGAATTTTCAGGAATACTTTTTCTAGCGATACCAGATTCACCTCTCCTCAACAATGAGTAAGACAATATCGCTGAATTTTTTATAACTTTCTATATTCCACGTCATTCTCATATATCTGAGATGTGGTAAATATGTTTTCTGACTGCTAGTAGGTTGATTTGTATCAAAACACAATTATATGTCCTTATACTGGTAATGACCTTAAAAAAATTAAACAAGTATATAAATACCCTATGTAAATAACAAGCCTAACTTGACCCAGTTGAGTTAGTTCCTTTTAACTTTCTATATGCTCTCACATTGTTCTTGTTCCCAGCCCCTAATTTCATTTTATACAGCTTAAATGCTTCCATTAAAAAAAAATTTTAAAAATCCAACGTAGTTTTAAAAAAGACCAGAAAAAATGAAAGTTAAAATCTTACTCCTTAAAGTAACAGGTAAGGCTACAAATTTAAACTTGGAAATAATGAAAATGATAAAAGTTGAACTTCTCATAGGGACATTAACTTAATCTTAAAAAGACAGCTTGGATTTTCTTTTAACTATCTGAGTATTTTATTGCATTTAAGTCGAGACATATTCCTTACGCTTTTCCAAAACAGAGTATTTGCAATGAGTAAAAGTTATTTTAAAAACATTTACAATTTTCACTTCCTGATTCAAATGCTCAAATTTGCAACCTTAATATTACATAAGTCAGATTTACAGACTATAGAAGAAAACCACACCCATTTTCCTAGTTCATGATAGTATATAAAGAGCATTTTCCTGTACCTTTGCTCTTCTTGCCCTTCAATTGAAGGCAGATGTGTCACTGAGCTCTGGCGTTAGGCAAGTCGATGTGAAAAGTTAATGTAGAATATTCTCACCATGTCAATAAAAGTGGGCTAAATTCTTAACTTACATATGGTATATTTATATGTTAAACTATGATAAAGAAAAAATAGCCTGGGGAAAGGGTCATAATTTCACCTTCACTTTGATCTTAATGTGAGAACAGTACGTTTGCAATTACACTGGTTTCGTAGGCTTCTCAGGGATGCTGGCAGTGGAGAAGCGGGGAGAGCAAGGCCAAGGGGTGGCAGCCAGGCAATGCCCATTTCCACTTGAGTCGGCATCGCCAGACCTACTGGCAATGGTGCCAAACATCATTCTTTGTTAGACATGGAAGGCGTGGGGACGTGTGGCAAACCAGATAATAAGGGAAGAGCAGAACAAAGACTGACCATCAGTCAGTGACACCTAATACTACATAAGATGTACGGATATTGTAGCTCACACTGTTCTCAGGCACTCATAGGAAGCGATTTAATCAGACGTGTCATCTTCGAGAACCACACAAATGGCCATTAGAAGAAAGACTCAACAAAAATAGAATTATGTATCAGCATTCACAAAGTGATGCTCACGATAGCTACCCAATGGATGCCATTCAGCTTTAGAAGTCTTAATTGTATTTTAGGAACTTCGGAGGCATGAATAGAGAAAATCTCAGTGACAAAGCCACTCTGACTATGAACACATAAACTAAAGATAGGTACATTTTATTTAAGTACTGTATTTTAATTGTTTACTGAATAAGCATTAAGTAAAGGGAAACAGAACATATAATGGAATTGAACTCAGCAACCAGTCAGCAAAAGCTGATGTTAAAAAATAGAGATAAAATTTCTTTGAAAGTCCTGTGCAAGTCACGTGGAAAATTAACTATCTGAATTTGATAAATTCAAAAATTATTTGAATTTAACAATTCAAGGTTTGTATAAAGTTTTAGAAACATACAGTCAAGTTCGCCTAAAGCAAAGCAGAAAGACTGAAGTTTTTACTCTATCAGTTTGTAACTTTTGATTATTTTGACAAATATTTGTTTGTTTTACTTCATAAGCAAAACAAAGAGTTTTTTAAGAGACACTATATTAGTTCCCATATTGTAAGAAACATCTTTAGACACTATTAAAAGCATCTCTCTCTTTCTCTCTCTATATATATACATATTAAAAATAACATACAGAAACCTATCAACTGAAAATTGTCAGATTAAATACAAAGTTTAAAAACAATAAGTTGATTCCATATTTAGTAACAATTAATTTTAAAGTAATAAAAGCCTAAATTTTAAAACTCAATGTTTTTGTTATAGTGTATTGCTTTTAACTAAAAATGTTTTAAAGTCAAGTACCAGAGAACACTGCTCTTTAATTAGCAAAAGTGACAGATTTTGAATTTCAATTCCTGTCCACTTAGGGGTGTCAAGGTCTATAAACAGTCTGTAAGAAGAGCAAGTGACAAATGGTTCTCTGTGAAAGAGCTCTACCATAGAAACAATGGGCCAATTAAAAATCATTTTCTAGTTATTAAAATGAATCCTCAACCTGCTCTCCTTTTCCATAGCATAAAAAGGTTTATACATTCTAAAACATAAAGCCATTTTCTTCTAAACTAGTCTATAATCTAAACTTTTCATTAATTCATATGATATCTACCCTCTTTAATTAGTTACCAATACATTTCTTTGCTCCTAAGCTGTAAGAACCAACCAAAAGCATTTCCCAAACTGTACAGGGTGGGGGCAAAAGTGGGTTTACAGTTGTTCATATGGGAAATAGTTAATAAATAATAATATAAGAATAAACTCTGTGTTTTGTGTACTCACAACTGTAACCTTACTTTTGCCACACCCTGTATATTTGAAATTCTAGGCATAGACTAACAAAAATAAAGTTTACTTACCAATAAATTTCATATAAACTAATCCAAGTAATTCTGCTAAAGCTATAATACCCAAACCTGAAATCAGAAGAGGGCCGTGCATTGGTGTACACTCTGTAAAAACAAATAAAATTTTATATTAGAAATTCACATGAAATAACCGAACCTCTTAAAAGAAACAATAATAGTAATAATATCAAGTTTTAAGGAGAATAATTATTTTTCTCATTATCAAGAAACAAAAAAATACCTACACATGGTCATCCATTATTAACTCAGTCAATGAAATAATTCCAAATTATTAAAATAAAAAAGCGTTTGTTCATATAACATCTTCCTTATCACATCAAGACTAATGGGAAATAGTCTGTAAAGCCTGAGCCTCCAACCAATTGAAGCCTGTTGTTTTTTTTAAAAGCTCTCCCACAAATACAGGCATTGCAGTTTGGCTGCTAGAACCATCAGCCCATAAGCCACACACAGCCAATGTGGAAAGCATGATCTCAGGGGGGGCAAAATGAGAATTAAAAAACAAAAGCTCACAACACTAAATGCTGGAAAGAATGCAGAGCAACAGAAATGTTCATTCATTGCTGGTGGGAACACAAAATGTGTACAGCCAGGTTGGAAGACAGTTTGGTAATTTGTTACACACCCTTAAGAAACAATCTAGCAGTTGCACTCCTTAGTATTTACCCAAATGAAGTTGAAAATTGTGTCCACTGTGATTTTATAACAAATCAATACCTTTCCAATGTACTGAAAGCAACCAAGATGTCTCTCAGCAGGTGAATGAGCAAACTATGATCCATTCGCACAATGGAATATTACTCGGTGCTAAAAAGAAATGAGTTATCAAGCCAAAAAAACATGGAGGAGCCTTAAATGCACACTACTAAGTAAAAGAAGCCAATCTGAAAAAGCTAGATGCTGTACGATTCCAAGGATAAGACATTTTAGGAAATGCAAAACTATGGAAACAGTGAAAAGATCAGTGGTGGCGAGGGTTTCAGGATATGGGAGATGAGCAGGCGGAGCACAAAGGATTTTTAGGGCAGTTAAACTTTTCTGCATGATATTCTACACCTGCGATCCAAGTCATTATACATTTATCAGAATCACAGAACACACAGCACCAAGACGGATATAAACTATGGACTTTGGGTAATAATGATGTGCCAGTGTTGGTTCAACAGGCTGTAACAAATGTAGCGCTCTGATGGGGGCTGTTGACAGTGGAGGCGGCTTTGAGTAGATGGGGTACAGGGGACCTCTGTACTTTCCACTCAATTTTTGCTGTGAACCTAAAATGCTCTAAAAAAAAAAATAAAGTCTATGTATTTTAAAAAGAATAAGAAAAATAAAAGAGCTCTGTCCAAGAGAAATTCCCGGTAAGAAGGGACTAGAAACGTGACCCTTACCTGAGACACAGAGGCTTAGTCCAACCACAGAGAGCACGAAGCCCAGCAGCTGCAGGATCAGTATGGCAATGCTGAAGGACGACATCCCGATAGCTGGAGCTTCGAGGAGAAAGCATGTTGAGAGTGCTTAAGAAGCAATCCCACCGACCTGTATTTTGCACAATCGAGGACACTATCCTATAACCAAAGACTGACTCGGGAGTTCCTTGTCAGACGGTAGATGCTTTCCCAGAGATCTAAACCACAGTTTCCCACTCAAGTAGTCAGCTCCACATTCACACACTCAGCAGCCTTTTATTTCTGCAGCGAGCTGAGCTGAACTGGCAGTTTTTAACCAAAACCTTAGAACAATGCTGCTTTTACCACCCTTGCAGGCCTGACAATAGGAACGGCCGTTATGCAGGGCTTTGCCCCGTGCACACAAAACTGCTCTCGTGGAGAGCCACTCTGCAGGCCTGCCACTGAGACACCATAACCTCTACCTGGGCTACACCTGTGTTTTCACAGCAGATGAATACCCTCAATGTACTGCAACCCAGACACGGGTTAACACCAAGAGTTCAATGAGCAAATGGGGGGGAAGATTCTTTAATAACAACAAAAATATTTAGTGATTTACTTCCAAAATGCAGTGAAAATGTTACCAATTATAGGTTGGATATCTATATCATCTTTGAAAGCTACAATGTTAAGATTTGCCAATAACTTATATATATATTTATATATTTCCACTCTTTATGATTTACAACCCTATTTTGTAGAACTAGTTTTTTTTACAAGAGAGGCTGAGCAAAAGAAGAGAACGAGAATATTTAATAGCTACTTATAACTTCAAAAACTTAAAGAAGTATATGAAGGTAATCATTAAGAAATTATATAGCATAATTTTAAAAATCCACTGACTGGCATTAAATATATCTCGAAAATCACTTTTTAGAAAATAAATACCTTGGAAACCTAATATAACCTTAAAATTAATCCATACGGGGAAAAATTTCACCAAGAACAGCTAGGGAGATAAACCAACTTTTATTGCATTATTAAAAAACACACCCATATAAGAGTATTTTAATCAAAAATGCTGTTTTTTAAATGAAAAAGCTGGGGACGATCATACTAAAACAAATACTTACATATCATAAACACAGAGTACTGAAGCAATATCAATATCACAGTAGGAACGACAATTAAACCAAGTCCACTGGCCCTCTTTGTTGAATATTCACCTGTAAATAAATAAAAATAATATTTAAAATATTTTCCTATACACTTCCTGCGAAGTTAAAATAATATATTAAATGTATTCATCTCAATACTGTTCTTATAAAGTGCAAAGCGTTTAAAAATATATACTTCCCCCAAAAGTTCACACAAAATACGTGACTTTTTTAAATTTAAGACTGAACATAAGACATCTAAATGTCAACATCTAAGTCCAAACATGTTGAAACCTTGAATTGGCTTTGCCTCCTTCTTAACTACCTTGGAACCTCTCTTACCAATCCCTTCATTTGCTAATATTCAATCTGCCCCAAAATCAAAATAGTTATTCTTTCTGTCTTCTGAATTCATCTCCTTCCTCCCCACATCCTAAATCCAGCTGCAAACAGAGCTGCCAAATTTCTGTTCCTAAGCATTACACCCATACTGTATTCTGCTAAAAAAAAACAAAACACCACAGTGGCTTTCTACAGTCTACACTTTGAGTCCCAGCCTGTCCTTGCTGTTCCTTCCATGTGCTTGGGCAAAGCCTATTTCCCATCCTCCAAATGCAAACAGTTTCAGATCAATTTGTTTCCCACATTCACTCCCACTTCCGTGTCTTGGCTGATGAAGTTGGCCTTCAACAGGAGGTTGAATGGTGGCCCTAAAGATCTGTCTACCTCCTAGACCCAGGGGTCTGTGAATATTCATTTATACAGCCAAAGAGTAAGTATTACATTATATGGCAAAATACGTGAATAAATTTAGGATCTTGAAAGAAGGCACGTATCCTGGATTAACCAGGTGGGCCCTAAACCCAGTGATAAGTGTCTCTGGAAGAGAAAGGCGGGTGGAGATTTAACACAGAGGAATTGGAGTTATGCGGCCACCAGCCAAGGAGGGGCAAAGATTGCCAGCAAACACCCGACAGCAGAGGAGACCAGGACTGGGTTCTCCCCTAGAGCCTTGGGAGGGAGCACAGTCATGAGACAGCTTGATCTCAGAGCTGAGAGAACTGCGATTGTTTCAAGACCCCCGGTTTGTGGTCGTTGGTTACAGCAGCCCTAGGAAACCAGAAGGCCCTCCCCCCGCAATGGTCTTAAACTTATCCAACTTGACTTCCCTCAGAGTAACCGTCCTTCTCACCAGGCACGAAGAGAATGGCTCCCACAATGACGAACGTAGTGAGCAGCAGCCCAGTGACGAACAGAAGGATGGTTTTCTCCTTCGCAACACTGGAGGCATATTTAAGTGCTTAAAAAACACACACACACACACAAAGAAAGAATCCCATTAATTCAGTCTCAAGAAGTGAAGCCATTTCTGTAACTTAAAAAGTGCAGAGACAAATTGGTAACGTGCTATAACTGAAAACCTTGGAGGAATAGCTCGGTCATACCACGGAGAGCCACCTCAAATCCTCCTCGTAGCGAGTCAACGGCTACGCAGTGTCCTGGCAGCACAAATACTTACCGGTGATGCTTTCATTCCCCTGCACTTGAAAGATGAGGTCACATCCATCAGGCCTCCTCAACTGAGGCATTATTAACATTTAGGGCCAGCTAAGCCTTGGTGGGGGAAGGGGGCTGTTCTGCACATTTAGTAGCATCCCTGCCTCCCTCCAAACTGCCTGCTAGTAACAGCCCCTGAGTTGTATCGACCAACAAGGTCTCTAGACATTGCACAATGTCCCTGGGAGGAATAAAACTGCCTCGGGCTTACAACTGATATAGATAATGCTGATGGGAAATAATTGGCTAATTAGTAATACTGAGAGGAAGAGAACTTTGTTTCACTATATATAAAATTAGTAAAGCATCTGGAAATCTAGATATTTTGTTTTGAAAAAGTAGAATAAAATTGGACAAATCACACCCACCTGAAGTCCTGAGGGGAGGAAATGCTTAAATTGTTCAACTAAAATAATTTCATAAAAAATAAACTATACTCAATAGGACTCTTTATACAGATTACTGTCAGCTCTATTGTCAAATATCTGGTACCTTCCTGAAAGAACAATGTAATGGATATGCCTAAAAATACATATATTTTTAACTATATCTTCACCTTTTGGGTTTTGTTTTGGTTAATATTAGCATTAATGTTTTTACCAAGAAAGCTGTTAAAGGTAACCTAAAAGCAGACTGAGTAACAGAGAAACAGTGCATGATTGAAATTGTTTTGTTTTGTCCAGGTCATTAATCAAGGTCCCGAGGGGGAAATTTTTAAAAATGATATATTTAGCATTACATTTGCTTCCACTAAAGTGACAAACAGATCAAACAAAGTAAGGACAACAAATAACCCCCTAAATGACCACGCTAAAATCTATTTTTAAGGTATTATTACCCAGGGTTATATGATAACCTATGGTTAAGGTATTTGAGGTATGATACAGGCACGTGAAGACTTTTAAAAATCACCACCTACTCATACTTTAGATTGTAAACCTCAACTTTATTCTCTTTAGGGGGAGATGGAGAGCTAATCAATCATCAATCCTGAAGCTGAGTGACTGAAATCCACATTAATCAGGAAAGAATGAAAAACAATATGGCAAGTTCCCCAGGCTTTCATTGATCCATCCAGCCTGGGAACTCAGCCCTTGGTCACCAAGTCATGACTATGACTCAGTCATGTCCCTGCCTTCTACGAGGGCACAGATTTTCACAGATTCCCTATTTTCTAGACTCGAAAGGTCTACTGAGGATAAAATTCAGTGTATAGGTTACAAAAAGCACAGACATCGATAGGAAAATAAACTTTCTCTAGACAAATGTCAAGTTTTCCACTTAATTCATTGCATATTGTTATCTAAATAGAGCTTGAAAGTTCTACAAAAGGGTTATGAAACAGAAGCTGTTTCAAATGCGCCTCACAATTAATCTAACGTTCCACAGACACTCTTCCAGGTTTAACTGAATACATAAAAGAGCTGCTGAGATCAAGCAGCAAGAATTCACCTTTAGAGTATAGTAGAAGTGCATGCAAAAAGGCTGGCTTAATAAGAATTTGATTCTCATATTAAATTCAACTTCTTCAGGCTTAGAAGAGTTATAGGAGAAAAATAATGCCAACTATAGCAACAAAAATAAAACACCATAAAACACTCCGATTAACAGAGTTTTACCACAGAGTGACCTTTTCAAAACCTTTGCATATAGATACTGGAGGTAGCTTTAGTTTCTGTTGATTGGTTCAACTACTATTTCTTTTCAAAGCTACCTCCAACTCTTCCTTACATTAATCAACCATGTCTAACAAATGCATTAGTGAGATCTACTTAAGTAACCACAGGCAATGAAAAGTATCTATCTCCATGTTTTCTTTAGTGACTCTTTTTAAAAGAGTTTCTTTTGACTCATTTCCTTTGCCACAGTGGCCACATTTTAGCACATCCCACAGCAAGAGGGGAGAAGGCATTTTGTAGCCCAGCTGTCAGTTTTTGCAGTGTAGCTAAAGGGTTTAGAATCTGATATAGATGCTATAAAACTCAGTAATCACAAGGATCCTTTTTTGGTGATCTTTTTTTGGTCCTTTAATAGGTAGATTTATCCTTATTTATCAAATCTATAAAAATTTTAAATGTAAACAAAGACAATAAATTCAAGTAACTCCACAAACACTTAGCATTAAGATAAAGATAATTTAATGTGTTCTTAGCAGGCTCCTATCAAACCTCCCGGTATGATTTTCTGGCTTTTTGACAAGGCAATCTATATAATTTTAAAAATCTGCATGCTTTAAAAGATCGCCCTCAACTAAAAGTACTGAAATCAATACACAAAATAAAATATGAGAACTAACAGTATTTACACATTTACTTTTCAAGCACTGTTTCAGATTTATAACAAGATTTAGAGGGAGGTACAGAGCACCCCCCTATACTCCCTGCCCCCACACATGCATCACTACCCCATTATCAAAATCACTTACCAGAATGGTACAATTTTTACCGAGATGAACCTACACTGACACCTCATAATTACCCAAAGTCCATAGTTTGCCTTAGGTGTTGTACATTCCTTGGAAAAATGCAAAATGACATTTATCTGTCATCATGGTATCACGGCAGTGAAAATCCTCTGCGCTCTCCCTGAACCCACTCCTAGCAGGGACTGATCTTTTCATTGTTTCCACAGTTTTGACTTTTCCGGAATGTCTTGTAGTTGGAATCATACAGCATGTAGCCTTTTCAGATTGGATTCTTTCAGTTAGTAATATGCATTTCAGGCTTCTCTGTGTCTTTTCATGGCTTGATAGCTCATTTCTTTTAATCTGGATGTATCACAGTGCATTTAGCCACTCACTTGCTGAAAAACATCTTGGTTGCTTCCAAGTTTTGACAATCATGTTTAGGCTGCTATAAATATCCATGTGCAGGTTTCTATGTGGACATGTTTTCCACTCCATTTGGATCAATACCAAGGAGCACAATTGCTGGATCATCATATAAAAGAGTGTTTAATTTTGCAACAAGTTGCCACACTGTCTTCCAGAGTGGCTGTACCATGTGTGTTCCCACCAGCAGTTTTGTGAGAGGTTCCTGCTGCTCCATTGTCATCAGCATGTGGTGTTGTCAGCGTCTACATTTTTAAACAAAACTTATAACCTTAGTGCTACCTGACACAGGAATACCAAAAATTCTGGGAGACAGTATTACATTTTTGTCAAAAAATTAGGAATTCTAAAGTTTTCTAGCTAGCTACTTCTCAGCAGGAACTAGGTTGCTTCAGTCATTTGTTCTACAAATATTTGCTGTGTAGATACAACGTAGCAGGCCCTTTTATTAGTCCACCTCAACTAAATCCAGGTACGAGGAGATTGCTTTATTCAAGTATCGACTGAGCACCTACTATGTGCTGATCACGATTCCAGGTGCTGCCTCAAGACCCTTGGGTTCTAATGTATGAATGAGGGGGTATGTTTGGTAATGGATGGGGGTGAGTGCCGAGAAGTGTTAGTCCCAGATCTTCGTCCCCAGTTAAATAAAAGGTGTGGGTCTACTCTAACCTAAGAAAGTCCCTTTAAGTAATTTTTCAAATTCATGTGAATGAAGAAACGGCACGTCCCTCTAGTCACCTGAAGAAACAGCTAATAGTTAGAAACATACTCCAGTTGGGTTTTCCTGTCTCCTTGTCACCGATATAAAGCACATATAAGAGAATTCAGGTTGTGGTTGATGAAATCTAGTGCCATTAGCAGGTCAATTTGGAGATCAAGTAATATCTATCATCTTTATTTTCATGGTACTCCAAAGACAGAATTTGATAAGCCCATGTAGGCCCACACAGACCACAGTCTAGGGACAAAACCCAAAAATCCACGAATTGAAAGCCTACTCAAAGACATGACCTTTAGATACTCACTTACTAAGTGATTAGCGACTTGGTAATAATCCAAGGCAGTTAACCAGTGAGGTATAATGCTGATCGGATTAGCAATAAATCATAAAGGGTTGATGTGGCTGATTTTACTATCATAGTGCAATTTCCTGATAACTTTAGGAAAGTAATTTTAGGATATTTTTGGTATCTGTTGAGCTGAAAGTCAATATTGTCGTCAATGCAAAGTAAAGCCTGTATGATAACTTTAAAAATAAAATTACAATTTCAAATTTAAAAACTATTTAATTAAATTTAAAATACTATTTTAAAAATACTTAAAACACTCATAAAAAAGAAGAGAGGAGGAGGAAGGGCGGGGAGGAGATGAAGGTGTGAAACTGGTGCCGGGAAAAAGGAATATTAATGCCAATGACAAACTAGTTACTTGCCAGAAGGAAGGTAAAATTATTTCGTAATTAACTCCATACACTGTCCAGCTTGCTTCGATGACACAATTCTGTCAAAATAAATCATAACCAGAAATCACATTCTCGGTCTACAGGACCCAGGAATGAAAGAGCCCACGCTTTGCGCAGCCAATACTTTGAATATAAAAGGTTAAAGAACAGCTGCCCAACACACTAACTTCCTTTTCTTGGTTCCAAACGTCCCCTGATCTGTGGACGATGCCGTATCTTCAGAGCATGTACAGGAAATTGGGGTGTTTGAGTTTGGAAAAGGTCAAAAGAATAAGTACCTAATGTCTACGGGGAGAGTATACAGCTGAGCTACAGTTCTGTTCTGTTCCTCCTACAATAGAAGTGGTGCATAAAACATTATTTAATAACAGAATGTGATAACTATGAGGACAGGACCAAGAAGCAGCACTGGGAGTTCAGTATTATTTAATAGAATTCAGAGTAAACTTAATAACAAAATTCTATTAATAGAGGCCATCAAGCAGGTCACAGAATGATTCTTTGTAATAATATTTATGATGATGATATTTTACCTTCTTGGATAGAAATTTCCCAGAGCAGGTTAATGTACAGTATGTCCTCATTTCTTCAGAATGATTTTTCTAATCTACAACGACATTCCCTGTCCCACTACTTCTTTAAAATGTGCTTTCACGGCCTAATTACTTTCAATATTAAGCTAGTCCTCAAGACTGAACTCAAGGACTTTGCAGGATCTCAAGGCTGTTGAGACAGAGAATGTTTTCCCTTGAATTTCCCAACAATGATTTCTACAGGGACAGCTACTCAAATACCTCTGAGCAGTATCCAAAATCCTTGCAGAATAATTTTGTGCAGGAACTAGAAAGTGAGGGAATGAAATAAAAGATGACTAGATTGCACAAGTTTGGAATAAATCACAGCAGTCTTGGCTTTGCCCAGTTCTGACATGCATGAATTTCAGATACCACGATGCAGTTAAACCAAAAAAGTCCCCTAAAATCATAGTTCAAGCTTCACTACCACAATATAATAATTGAGTGACTGCATAAAGCGCAAACTCCACTGCCATCTGTTCAGTCCCCAAATCACTACCTAAATAACAGATATGCATCATGACCAGTGACCAATCCTGTCACTTCTTTCAAAGACCGTTGGGGACTGGTCACTACACATCTGCTATTCACCTCACGCACGGATGGCAAAGCATATGCTGTGCTGCCTCCTGTTTCCCAATGATAAACCACTGTGACATTTTACAATGGATAATCAAAAGAGGAAACTGGGCAATAAAGATGAAAGAGCAAAGAAATGAAAAGTGATAATGCTGAAAGTGAAATTCGAATAGAACATAAATGACATTATAGAAGAAAGAGCTGACTGTGGGGATGTCAACACTACTGCTATTCAAGGAACTCTAGATATGCAGCCAGGGAAACTTAGTAAATGTGAGCTTATTGGCATAACTTAGGACAGTGAGGAGGTTGTGACACAAAGAAGAAAGATATCCCATAAGAAGTGACTCTGGCAAAAAAACTTTGGGCACATGTCTGGTTTGTGGGCTCGATCCCCACTCGGGGGCGTGCAGGAGGCAGCCGATCAAGGACGACTCTCTCATCATTGATGTTTCTCTCTCTCTATCTCCCTCCCTCTCCATTCCTGTCTCTGAAATCAATAAAGCTATATTTAAAAAAAAAGAAAGGAACTCTTAAAGAGACAGTTCATGACACTGAAAATGCAAAGGATAAGATGCTGGGAGCTGATCGGAACTTAGAAGGAGTATGACCATTCACCGGAGCATAGAAACGATGCCTGCTCTGTATTCAAAGTTACACGACAGGACAAGCAATGTTAAAACTACTCTTGATAAAACACTTTCATTTTCAATGTTTGTAACGTTTTAATTTACCATGTACTAAATATTCATTTTATTATTTTTTTCATTTCCTAATGCAGTTATTACTGACAGCAAGAAAGCTTAAAATTTTTTGTTCAATTACAGTTGACATACAATATTATATTAGTTTCAGGTGTATAGGTAGTTTTTAATCTTTTTTTTTTTTTTAAATCACCTGAGGAGATTTTTTTCCCATTGCTTTTTCAAAGACAGTGGAAGAAAGAGGGGGGTGGGGGGGAGAGAGAGAGAGAGAGAGAAACGTCTATGTGAGACGGACACATCGATTGGTTGCCTCCCGCATGCACCCTGACTGGGGCCAGGGATCGAGCCCGCAACCAAGGTACGTGCCCTTGGTCGGAATCAAACCCAGGACCCTTCAGTCTGAGGGCCGACGCTCTAACTACTAAGTCAAATCAGCTAGGGCAAGTTTTTAATCTTTTGACAAACATTTTAGAGGTCATGGAGCAACAGAAATTTTTCATATTTGTTATCGATTTTTTCATATTTGTTATCATATTTGTTACAGAGTTTCAGCTCACAGGGTCATGCCTACGGTCTCGCAGGTCTGTGTAAAGCGAAGATGACTCGTATACAATAGAAGTTCCAAGAAGGGAAAAGTAAGCCTGGATATACCTATCTCAAAGAATTTCAAAGCGTTAGCCAGTTCTCAATGTGGAGGTGAACCTTAATCTTACAGGAACAAGAGGTCTAGATAAGCAGTGCTTGAAATCATTTCCCAATATCTCAATGGTCACAAGTACCTGTTATATTATCAAAGAATGAGGAAGAAAAACAGTGAAAACCAACAAGGACCTTAATTGTCAGTGGAATGGAAAACTATGAGTCAGAACAAAGTACCTGAAAGGCAGCACTGTTAGAGATTTGTTACTTTGGTTAAAGCTCAGTGTTTGATTCCAGTAATCGCCAAGTTGTTTGCTAAGCATAAGGCTCAGCTTACAAATTCACAAGTTAAAGCCAAAGGTGAAGGTATGTAGGAACACTTCCCTATAAGAGACCTTTGTCCTCAAAAGGTGGTCTAGGAATCACTGTATGAGAGCCCCTGGCTTGGCTTCAGGAGTTCAGGAGTCTCTTCAGGCTTCTTCCTCAAGGATCCATGGCCTCCTGAGATCAGTTCAAGATGCCATTCTGGTATAAAGATACCCTTTCTCCTCAAAGTGAAGGCATACACTGCTGACTCTGCTGAATGTTTAGCCTACAGAAGGCCCAGGGTTTATTTTGAACCACCCAAAGACTGACATGCAGGGTTAGAAAAACCACTGAAACCTCCTGTTGTCAAGTACAGACCATAAAGGGTCATCGGAAGAAGGCAAGGAGAACTAGAAATCGATATATAAAGTAAAAGTCATGAGGCACAGTTACTATTTATAGTTCAGGGGCTACAAGATACCACACTCTACAAAGTGTACAAGTTACAGTCAAGATGGCAGATAGGTAAACATAGTACTCACCTCCTTCCACAACCACATCAAAACTATAGAAACTAAAGTATAAAACAACCATTACTGAAAAATCTAGCCGAACGGAAGTCCTACAACTAAGGATATAAAGAAAAAGCCACTGGTAGAAGGGGCAGAGATGCAGAATGGGCTGGTCCCACACTCACACGTGGTGAATAAATGTCAAGAGGAGTGAGGTGTCCCAGCTCCACCAGGCCCCCAGCCCAGGGTCCCAGTGCCAGGAAGAGAAGTCCCCATAACTTCGGGCTGTGGAAACCAGCGGGGATTGTGACTGAGGGACACGAAGGGCTGCTGGAGTTCCAGGCGTTCATCTCAAAGAACCCATCCATGGACTTACTCATAGGTTCTGAACCCCAGCTCTGGGGCCAAAGCTTCAAAGACATGTCAGGGACGTATAGGGAGAAACTGAATTGTCTAGCTTTCGGGGCAAGGGCTGAAAGGCCAGCTTTCTCCAAGACAGAAGGGCTGGTAAAAACCCTTGTTCCTTTGCTGAGACCTCCTCTTACAGAGCCAGCAGCCCCGTATCTGAGTATCCACCAACCTGGCTCACACTGTTAGTCCCACCCTGAGACCCTGATTCCCTGAGACCCCCATCCCACTCAACTTGCATGCTCACCCAAGCCCTTTTCAGTGGCTTTTCCAAACAAACAACCTGTCTTGGCTCATGCTTCAAACTTTCCTAAACTCTCTCAATGATTCACAAACCCCAAACAAGCAGCACCTGGCCTCAGTGTGCCCCATCCTCTTGCTAAGTGGCCCCAGGCCTGGCACTAGTGGTAGCTGGCCTTGGTTCGCAGCTTGGCCTCTCCTGGGCACCTCCAACCCCAGCACAACTAACAACCATCACTTTGTAGCTCATGCCAGGTGGCCCTGGGAAGGGCACAGGCAAAAGCTGATCTCAGCCTGCACCTCCTGAGAGGCACCAGAGCCAGTGTACCTGGTGGCCAACTTCAGACTCTGGAGCACCACCAAACCACCTCCACCAAAGACACACTCAAGAGGCAGGTTCATTGGGTACCAGAGCCCTGCTGAAATGAGTGTTGCTCTATAGGATCCTCTGCTGTGGCTGCAGCCAGTCCTCATAGCCAGTTGGCCTGGGGGTAAATCCCTTCCAATGGCTTTCCAACAGCAATCAAGGCTCAACTACAACAGGAGGGTGCACACAGCCCACACAGGGGGCACACCTGGATGACTGGGCAGGCTGTGCCACTGGGCCCTACAAGACACCTACTACATAGGGCTACTCTACCAAGACTGGGAGACCTAGCAGATCTACCTAATACAAAGAAACAAACACAGGGAGGCTACCAAAATGAGGAAGAAAGAAACATGTCTCAAATGAAAGAACAGAACAAAACTCCACAAAAAAACTAAACAAAACAGAGACAAGCAATCTACCAGATGCAGAATTCAAAACACTGGTTATAAAGATGCTCAACCATTTCAGTGAGAACTTCAACAAAGAGATAGGAAACATAAAGAACCAATCAGAAATGAAGAATACAATAACTGAAATGAAGAATACGTTACAGGGAATTAACAGTAAAGTAGATGAAGCAGAGAATCAAATCAGGGATTTGGAAGACAAGGAGTAGAAAACACCCACTCAGAACAGCAAAAAGAAAAAAGAATCCAAAAAACGAAGACACTGTATGAAGCCTCTGGGACAATTTCAAGTGTACCAATATTAACATCATGGGGGTGACAGAAGGAGAAGAGAGAGAGCAAGAAATTGAAAACCTATTTGAAAAAATAATGAAAAAATTCCCTAACCTGGTGAAGGAAAGAGACATACAAGTCAAGATGAATAGTACTTTACACAGAGCCCATCACACAGCACAAGAACTCCACAAATGTTTACGGGCTATCTTTATAAACAACTTCAAATCTGAGTCTAGGCTGAGTGAATCAAATATATATGTGTCTTACACACACACGCACACCCCCCCCCCACAGCTATTTGTTCTAAGATGAGCCTAAATAAAATATTGCCACCAAAGTATTTAGGTTATAAGCACATTCCTTAAAATATGACCAGTAGAATAAATATAAAAAAGAACATTCACTTCATCAAAACAAACATGAAAATTAAAACAGGAAGTCTTTTCATCCATCAAATTAGCAAAGATTTTAGAATTATAATGGTGTCAGGATTGTGAGTGAAAGGCAGGTATTCTCATCTGTAGTAGTTGTTGATACAACATTTCTGGGAAACACTTGGGAGTATGTATCAAAAGTCTTAAAATATCTCTGTCATTTACAGTCTTACATATCTTTAGCAAAGTTACTTTCCTAGTATCAAAAAAACAACAGCCTGGAAACATCCTTAATATCCATCAAGATGAGAGTTAAGTAAATTATAGTGTATCATGAAAGCAGAACACAGGCAGCTATAAAAAGATTTCTGAAAACATGGCAGGGGGAGGGATCAGGATGTACAGGTATATAAGCTTTATGAGTCTATTTACAGTTTTTCTTTAAGAGAGGTAACAAAAATACATAGGAAAAATAAAAGGAACCAGAAAATTCACTAGACTAAACCAACAGTTTATTTCTAGGTTGTGGGATTCTAGATTTTTTTTCTCTCTCTATAACTTCCTATATTGTATAAGGTACTCTACAGTGATATGTATTACTTTTTTAAGTCAGAAAAAAAAATTGTAAATCTTACTTTGTCAAAATATGGCTGACAGGAACAGCCTCATTCCTGGTTCAGTCCACTAAAAATAATGTTGCTAATGAGAATGCCATGATCATCAATCTGCAGTCAATCCAAATGCAACAAATCACACTCTGAAATAATTTCATGATCTTAAAAAAAGGCAATTTCCTACCTAAATTATATGACTTAGGCCCTAACGCCTGGGTGTGCCACTAGGGTTCAAAGCCTTCCCAAATATCAGTGAAGACTGATGAGGTCTTGGTGCTATGCCAGTCTCCTGCTTGATAAAAGGCTTCTCAAAATTCTAAGAAAAATTTCCGTAGGAATTCTAGACACCGTTTTGAAAGTGAGAGTTGTGAAATGCCTTGACAGTTGTCACTGTTAGCCCTTTCCTTCCCCTTTTTGGCTTTTCAAACAAAAATTGAGAACGGCTTTGAAATCACAAAGCATTTCCAGAGAGCCATCCATAGAGAAAAGCCCTTAATATATATATCCAGTCATCTCTCTTTCCATTTTTATATAATCAGTTTAGATACATATGCCTTACACTTCCGAGTAAAAGTAAAATTTATGAAACATATGACAGGCCAATCCTCTATAATATTTTACTAATTTTCATTTTTTTTAAAGGTTGCCGAATGAAATAAATAAATGAAATCAGCATTATTTACTCCTTGCCTTGCATAAATGTTAACTGGCCTTCAATGACTGACTATTTCAGTGCACTATGGGGGGTAATACCTAAATCTTACATGTTAAAAGTTTAAAAGTTTAGACCAGCAGCTTAAAACTTCACTAATTTAGTAAATTTCCTTTACCAAATCGATGTGGAAATACAGCTGACCTTTAAATAACACAGGGGTTCAGAAAGCTGATACCCCCACCCCACGTAATCAAAAATCCACATATGACTTTAAACTCCCCAAAACTTAACCACTAATAGCCTACTGTTGATGAGAAGCCTTACCTATAAAATGAACACATATTTTGTATGTTACATGTATTATAGACTGTTTTCTTA
Organism: Miniopterus schreibersii; assembly: GCF_964146895.1. Classification (NCBI taxonomy): domain Eukaryota; kingdom Metazoa; phylum Chordata; class Mammalia; order Chiroptera; family Miniopteridae; genus Miniopterus; species Miniopterus schreibersii. Next base: position 58,838,927 of record NC_138106.1, on the reverse strand, counting down.
CAACAAAGTAAGCTAGAATACAAAAAATGTTATTAAGAAAGCCATAAGGAATGCATGTACAGTATTTCCTGAAAAAAAAAATCCATACACGATAAATGGACCCGCACAGTCTAACCCTGTGCTGTTTAGGGTCAACTGTAAGGTTGAGTATAGTCATTAACCAGAATGCACAGCTTTCTTACTTAGCAGTAACAATTCTACATTGTTGATGCTACATCTGATGGAGCACCAAGATCTGCCCTGAGAAGTCTGGTCACAAAGTTATCACAGCAAAACATGATCAAAGCACACAAGCCTCCTCTGGCTGCCTCCTGAGAGGCTGTAGACTTGCACAGTGAGGATGGTGAACACAGCTTTCCAAGGATGAACACATGTATACAGAGATGTTCAAACTGGGAAAATAAAGGAAGGGAAGTCCCAGCACTCAGAAGTGCAAAATCCTATCTGAACACTGTCATGTAGGCTGTGACCATCTTCTCACCAAAAAGAATGTGTGTAAATGTTCTGTGAACATGAACATCAGCATGAGTTTTAGGTATGTTGTTATTAGGAGTTCCATTATTCATCCTTTTAAAAAAAATACTCCTTAGAAACTGCAGCAAATTACGGGGACTTCATAATATACACTTCGTGGAGAATATTAATATTAAGACTGTATCTTATTTATAACATTATCACACTTCCTGATAACAATTTAAATAGAATGTTTCACTAATATTGCCTCCTGGAAATAACAATTGCATCACTAAGACATAAAAGAAAATAGAATTAAGTACTTACTCACTATACCAAACTGTCCCCAGAACAGAAGTACAGCCAACATTGGGAAAATGACAATAAGGATATTTTCATTTGGAGAAAACCATGAAACTGGGAAGAAAAAAACACACACAAAAATCACAATTAATATTTACTATAATAACTTTCAGTCCTGCCAATGAATGGTCAACAATATATTTTATTATGGAGATGGAAAATAAAAATAATTAAAACTGTGGCCTTAATCAATATATAAATAATTACATATAACTTACTTATATAACAAATATTTATGAAACAAAAAAACTAGTTATTTGTTTTCCATCACATTCTCCATAGCCTGTGATTTATGGAAGGAGGTATATATGCCCAGGAGCTGAGAACAAGGCTTCACAGCCACACTCCCTGGGTTTGAAACTCAATTCTAACAATCTTTGTGACCTTGGACAGTCTAACACCTCTCTATTCTTCCATTGTTACACCCTTACGAGTACCTACACCTTGAAGGACTGTTGTGACTGTTAACAAAGTCTAGGAATGGAAAAGGCGTAAAACAAAGCTTGGCACTTGAAGTGCTCGGTAATCATTAACTACAATTATTATCAAGTGCTCCTGTCTCTGGTGAATACCGGCAAGTGTAACGTGCCAAGAATTTACCTTAAAGCAAGAGTTAATTTCCTGTAAAGACTGACTCAGGGGAGAAGTGAGAATGGTGTACCCTCCCCTTACTGTGTCTTAAGACCAAGACAGATGGGAGCTCCAGCTTTGGAAGGGAAGATGTATTAGCAAATAATTAAGCTAAAAAATGACTGCTTCCATAAAAAGTAACATGAGAAGCTTTAGGTAGTAAGGAAGCTCCTATTAAGTGGGTCACTTGTTACTTAAACAGTGAAAATGCTGCCACCCATTCTACAGAAAGGAAGTTGTGATATTAAGACTTCAAATGAAATTTGTCGAGAATTTTTAAAAATTAAGTCTAATTGCATCTGATCAACGCTTAAGACCTTATTTTTATCTATGAGATTCCTCCTGTAACAATAAAGCCAAATAAATGCACTGAAAGCATTTCAGAGTTTGTCTGTATGCGAGGACTAGCGGGGTGAGGAACACTTTGGAATCCTGCACAAGGCAAGCAGTGGTGTGGCTCTGAAATCAACCTTTCCAAGTCCTCCACTGTATCAGCATGTGAGGAACCCTGTGGGCTTTCAAACCATAATGCTAGCCACGCATTGCTTGTGTTAAGCTTATAATGTTAAAGTCTGGTAAATGTTGCATTATTTGTTTTGTTTTGTTTTGTTTTGTTTTACCAATTGAAGGCCAAACCCTCCACCAGCAAAAAGATTACAATTTGCTTTACTGCAATATTTGTTTTATTGTGGTGGTCTGGAACCAAACCCACAATGTCTTTGAGGTAAGCCTGTACATGGTAAGCCTCCACAAACACAGGGAACATAGTTTCCACAAAAGAAGATCGCAATAAAATTTACACTAAAATTCAAGCCGAATTTTTGCTTGATGTTTAAGGATTGTGATGGCGATAGCCTGTTATTTGATCAAATCCAGAATTCTAAGGTGGTTCCCCGAATCCCTGGCCCCTACAGTCAGCCTTTTATAATTTCTTCCCCTTGGAGGAGAGGTGGGACTGTGAATAGGATGAATTTCATTTCTGTGATTATTGTGTCATATGGCAAAAGGGATTTTGCTGATGTAATTTAGGTCTTCAATCAGCTGACTTTAAGAAAAGGGACTGTCCTTGGGAGAGGGCTGACCTAATCAAGTGAGCCCTTAAAAGGGTCTGTGCTCAAGAAATCCTATGTGAGAGGGGTTCAACAAGAGAACCGTTTTCCTTGCTGGTTTTAAGTATGGAAGAGTCTGTGCGGCAAGGAATAGAGGCAACCTCTAGGATCTGAGAAAAGCTCTTAGCAGACATCCAGCATAGAACAGGGACCTCAGTCCTACAACCACAAGGAACTGAATTCTGCCACAATCAGGTGAGCTTGGAACAGGACTCCAAACTCCATATGAGAATACAGCTTGGTCAACACCTTGATTTTACAACCCAGTCATGCCATGACCAAAATTGTGACCAACAAACCTGTAAGCTAATAAACGGGTGTTGTTTGAATCTATGATACTTGTGGTTATTTGTTATATGGCACTAGAAAACTAATACAAGAATCTTGCAATGCCTTCATGTCAACATTATGAACATAATGTATATTATGTTGACAATGATGGGAGCAACAACTTTGCTGAACTTGAACTGACCTTTTAAAACAAAATCCTAATAGCTTACTCAGAAAAATGTAAAATCTTAAGCTTCCAAGTTTTTGTATAATTAATAATATAAATATAGAATTAATAACATTTTATAACTGTTATTTACATTTAGCATCTGGCTGTTTATAAGGTGTTTTAACAGAAACTATATACCATGGGGATAAAAAGAAAACACTGGGTTTTGAAGACAGATCTAGACTTAAATCCTGGCTATGGCTCTTACTTTGAACAAGTACCCTAAATCTCTCTTCTGTTAAGTGGTAAGACCTATATCTATCTCCTAGAGTTCCTGAGCTCATAGGACTCAATATAAAGTATCTGGCACATGCTCAAATAAATGTTGTTATTTTACTGCTCTTATGTGTACTGTTATCACTTCATTGAAAGCAGGGATCAATGTCTTAGTCACCACTAAATCCAAAGTACCTAATACAGTGCCTAGCACATAGTAGACCCTCAATAAATCTTTTTAAAGTAAGAGAGAGATTACATATTTACATCTCAAACAATCCTGTGATGATGATGGTATCCTCATTTCACAGATAAAAACTGAGGGCCAGATAGGTTGAGTTTCTTATCTAAGTTTTCTTAAATTAAAAAATTGTGAAGTACAGAAAAAAGCTTTCTAAATTCAAGTTCTGTGCCCCTTCCATAGTATTATAGTCTACACAGGCACCAGAGGGATATAAAACTATATCTCAGTGATAATTTTTCCACATATTCAGTCCTTGTGCTCCTCAAAAGGGAACAAAGAATGGCCACCATTAATCCACATCCTACCAAGTGGAATTCTCTATTAAGTAATTTCTAGTCCTCATATGCCTATATCTGCAAAAAAAAAAAAAAAGCACAGCATAGTAAAAATGGGATAGTCTGGCAGTTTCTTTTAAAACTAAGCCTATACTACATACAACCCAGTAATCGTACTTCTGAGCATTTATCCAGAGAAATGAAGACTTTGTCCACATAAAAACCTGCACACGATTGTCTGTAGCAGTTTCATTTGCAACAGCCAAAAACAACTGGAAACAGCCAAGATGCCCTATAGTAGGTGGATGGTTCAACAGCGATACCCCCAGACCATGGACTGTTACTCAGTGGGAGAGAGGTAGGGCAGGGGAGAAGTATTGACACATGATGCTGCAGCATGGATAGATCTCAAGGGCATTGTGCTGAGTGGGGGGAAAAAAAGTCAATCTCAAAAGGTTAGATACTTTTACATAACATTTTTGAAATGACAAAAGTATCGACATGGAGAACAAATTGTGCTTGCCAGGTTAGGGAGAGTAAGGGGGGATGACTATAAAGGGGTTGCATGGGGGAGATATTTGTGTTAATGAAATAGTTCTATATCCTGATTTTGGTGGTGATTACATAAATGTACACATGTGATAAAAAAACAAAGAAATATATACACATTGTACCATTGTGAACTGGCTGGTTTTGACATTGAACTACTGTTACATAAAATGTAATCACTGGGGGGAGCTGCACTGGGTAAGAAAAGCACCTCTCTGTCCTATCTTTGAAACTCCCTATGATTCTATAATTATTTCAAAAAAATAAAAATGGGTGCAAAGACGAATGTCTAACTCTGGTAGATTTTTCTACATTCTCTACAACAAAATACCACCTTCTCATTTTAATGGCCTCAAAAAGTAAGCATAGCTCATTTTTGGGGGGGTACTTTGATAACAAAGATAAAACAATCACACATAAAATTATCGACTTTGGCCCTGGCCAGTGTTCTCAGTGGTTACAGCATCATTCAGTGCACCAGACGGTCACAGGTTCAATTCTCGGTCGAGGGCATGTACCTAGATTGCAGGTTCGATCCCGGGCCCCCGGTCAGGGACCTGTGGGAGGCCGCCAATTAATGTGTCTCTGTCATATCAGTGTTTCTCCTTTCTCTCTCTCTCCTCCCCCCCCTTCTTTCCTTCCATTCTCTCTAAGAAATCAATGGAAGAAGTATCCTCGAGTGAGGATTTACCAAAAAAAATTGTATACTTGGTATTTATCCCAGATACTGGCATTCCTTTCCCATCCATCTTCATTCCATCTTCTGGCCTTTCAAGCCTCTTGAGTGTACCATTTTCCCTCTCAGTGACCTACACTATACTCCAAAATTACTATTCCCCCATGTCTTTTTCTTCTTCATTTCCATGGAACTGTACATTCCCTCAGAAAAATTTCAACTGGGTATTAGGTTATCTCATTCTAGTCACTCACAGTGCATGTGACTGAATGATTAGACCCCTGCTGAAACGTATACTTCAAAAAAAAGCTCAGGGGCCCAATTTAATATCAAATTAATGAAATTCACAATGTAGGAGAGATTTTTCAGCAGAAATGCCTTCCATGTTCTGCTGGGCTGCTCTAAGCCATCTCCTGTCCATGCTGCACTGCCCTGACACTCTTCTGCTAACATCCCAGCTTCAACACCCCGATACCTCACTGGATAAAATGAACAGCCCAGGAAGACAACTAACATTTGCAAAGTACTTTGGTTTACAAAGGACTTGTACACAAAGGATCTCATTTGGTGCTCATTCGACTGCAGAATACATAAAAGCAGGAATCTATTTTCATCCCCACTTTAGAGATGAGGTAACTCGGACTCACTGAAGTGACTTCTCAAGTTCAATAGAGGAAAAGTTAAGTTGCAGAATAGGGAATATACTCAGATCTCCTGATTCCTAACCCTAAGCAATGTCAAAATATTCCATCAAACTAAACACCCATTCCCAATCTGGTAATAGACATTTTATAACCAAAAAAAAAAATTATAAACTTTGTCTAGGGAACACTAGAAGAATTGGAGGCAAAGAGTTGATTCAACTGAACTGATTCCTGATTCCATCTAAAGCAGAGGTTCTCAAAGGCTTGTCTAATCCTGCGATCAGTAATATGTCTAGTGGTTCTAAATAGAGCTTTCAAAAGAGAAAGTCAGCATGCACCTGTATGTGGTTAAAGCAATCAGCTGGCACAGCAAGGAACAGAAAAGAAAGCAGACTGTTTACTTCAGCTAACTTGACTGTTTTATGCAACTCACCAGCCCAAGTTTGTGAAGAAAGGGCAGAATCAGGGTGCTATAACCAAGGCTGAATTCAAATTAATTAAATTGGATCCCTAGCTCTCCCCCATCTTGGCCAAGAAAAAGAACAGTATAGCAAGACTAAGCACAGGACACCTCAAGGAAACATCACTAGAACCTGATTTTTAATCTCTTGACTCTCCTTCTAATCTTACCACCTGGAGCATGGCTGAGCTTGTCAGCCCTTGACCAAAGTGTAGGTAATATATATATATTTTTTTAAAGCTACATAACTGGAAGGAGCATGGAAAATTAATCACATGAAAGAAAGTACTTTTGATAGCAGCAAGCAGAAATGCAGAATAGATGACCCCAGGACCCCTCACTCATCCCAAAAGACTAGTTATCAGACCAAAAGTTTGAGAACCACACAATACACAAGTAACAAACTACAAAAGAGTTGTATTATGAAAAGGAGAAGAGCAAATAAAACTCATGGTCTCAAAGCTGCTAAACATTACATAATCATTTATTATTAAGAGCCTACTTTTTGATTCAAAGGAGTTCCTAGCCCCATTGTGCCCCATTTCTAATAAGATTAGGTTGCTGCAGGACAAAAAAGGGAATTCCATAGAATTCTTACCAACACGATATTTTAGTTCTATGGTGGTATCGCCTTCTCTGCTTAATTCTGTTACTTCACACGTGTAGTTTCCTGGGATAGCCTCCTTCGGATCCAACTTCAATGAGGCAATGCCATTTAGTAGTGCTTCTGGTACGATTTCTGCACTCGAAAAGTTGGTGTTGGTGTGGGTGATAATATTTGTCTCTCCTTCATAGACGAAAAATTGTTTTCCTCCATATTTCCACTTTACAAACATTTCTTTAAGGCTTAATGCCCCCACATTAATAACAACGCATGGGATGACCACAGTTGTATTGCAGTTGGTGTATTCTACAGATTTAGTTATATTAAATATGAGCTGAGCTGAACCTGGAAAAGAAAAAAGTTTCATTTTATTATAGAATTCTATACCATAAGATCTTAGGTATGTTACAAATCCTTAAGATAAAAGAGCAATGTTTCAATTATTTACTTAAGCAGTCAGCTACAGAGAGAACACAGGCAAGGTGAAAAAGAGAAACAAATTATTTTAATATTAACATACGCAGATGGTAGATACCACTGTAACTTTTCCTTATTCATTTTCAGTAATACAAAGTATACATTACCATGGCCGTGGGAATAAATTCAGCAACCTGTGTTGGAACATGCAGGTATAGTATCTGGCTTCAGAAGCTCTGAAGTAATCATTATTGCTCATTGATGTATGTAGAAGAATACTGTCCTTACCATGGGAAAGTTTTGAACAGAAAATCAAACCAAATATTATATTCAGTCTCAACTTCGATATACTTCCTCTAAATAGAACTTGCTAAACCGATATGTTTATCTTTATGTTGCATTTCCAAGAAATGTGGTGAGCTACAGTGTACTTTAATATAAAAAGTAAATCCAATGAATCACATCACATCTTTTCTCTAAGATGGAAAGTCTTAGAATACTAAGGAGAAAAAATATTCTCTGTGGCTATTTCCCCATTGCAAAATACAGACAGCAATAGACATTTTGTATGCAAATATTATAAAGAATTATATACAATTGAAAGGCATTTTCTCTACTTCCACATTCCATTGAAGCTATAGAACAATTTCCAAATGTATATTACAGGTATTCCTTCCTCCTAGAAACCATAAATCACTCAAAGTAAAGCTAAGAAACAAGTTGAAACCAAGAACAGATACTGCCAATAAGTAGGGTATATTCTATCAAACACTTCTCAGTAGGATAAACTAACAGTTGTCTTACAAAACAGGAATTGGGAAAGTAAATGCAATCACTCATCTTTCATCTAAAATGTGCAAGACTGTGGAGAAATTGTAGTTGTCTTCCATATTTTTCAGCCATTTATCAACTTTTTAAAAAATTTCTTTATTGTTGAAAGTATTACAGATATCCCCTTTTCCCCCCATTGACCCCCTCCACCCCGCATCCACCCCTCACCCTTTAGGCCTTCACCACACTATATTGTCTGTGTCCATGGGTTATGCATACAAGCATGTAAGTTCTTTGATTAATCTCTCCCCACCCACTCCCCCACCCCCGCCTTCCCACTGAGATTCATCAGTCTGTTCCATGCTTCTATGTCTCTGGATCTATTTTGTTCCTCAGTCTATTTTGTTTATTAGATTCCACATATGAGTAAGATCATGTAAAAGTGAATCAGGAAAAATCAGAAAACCTGAATAGGCTAATAACAACTGATGAAATCGAAGCAACAATAAAAAAACCTCCCAGCAAGCACAAGCCCTGGTCTAGACAGCCTCACAGGGGAGCTTTCTAATTCTTTAAGTTGCAGGGTTAGATAGTTGACTGAAAATTTTTCTTGCTTTTTGAGATAGGCCTGCGGTGCTATGAACTTACCTCAGGACTGCTTTCGCTGTGTCCCATCGATTTGGGGTTGTTGTGTGTTCATTTTCATTTGTTTCCAGGAAGTTCTTGATTTCTTTCTTGATCTTATTGGTAACCCATTCATTGCTTAATAACATGTTATTTAGCCTCCATGTGTTTGAATGTTTTTGAGTGTTTTTACTGTAGTTGGTTTCTAATTTCATGCCCTTGTGATCTAAGATGCTTATGATTTCAATCTTCTTGAACTTGTAGAGACTTGTTCTGTGTCCTAACACGTAGTCTATCTTTCAGCATGATCCATGTGCACTTGAGAGGAATGTATATTCTGCAGCTTTGGGGTAAAATGTTCTGTAAATATCAATTAAATCCATCTGATCTAGTGTGCCATTTAGAGTCACTGTTTCAGTGTTGACTTTTTGTCTGAAAGGTCTATCCAGTGAAGTCAGTGGGGTGTTAAAATCTACAACTATGACTGTACTGCTGTTGATCTCTCCCTTAAAGTCCTTAAGGTTATTGGTAGGTCCTTATTTATTGCCATTTTAATTCTTTATCTTTCTCTCTCTATTTCTTCTTATTATTACAGCAGTCCCCTAACATTTCTTGCAATGCTTCTATTTCTACTTCTAATTACAGCAGTCCCTTTAACATTTCCTGAAATGCTGGTTTGGTGATGATAAACTCCTTTAGCCTTTTTTTGTCTAAGAAGCTCAGTATTTCACCATCTATTTTGAATGATGGCCTTGCTGGATATAGTAGTCTTGGTTTCAGATCTTTGTTTTGCATTACCTTGAATACTTCATGCCATTCCCTTCTGGCCTGGAGAGTTTCTGATGAGAAGTCAGCTGACAATCTTATGGGCATTCCTTTTTAGGTAACAGGTTGCGTTTCTCTTGCTGCCTTTAAGATTCTCTCATTGTCTTGAATTTTTGGCATTTTAATTATGATGTGTCTGGGCGTGGGCCTCTTTGGGTTCTACTTGCTTGGAACTCTCTGTGCTTCTTGAACTTGTGTGACTTTTTCCTTCACCAGGTTAGAAAAGTTTTCTGCCATTATTCTTCAAACAGGTTATCTGACCCTTGCTTACTTTTTACCTCTTCTGACATTCTTATGATGCGAATATTGTTATGTTTCACGTTGTCCCACAGCTCCCTTAGACTGTCCTGTTTTTCAACTGTTTTTTTCCTTTTGGATCTCTGAATGGCTTTTTCTACCCTGTCTTCTAATTCGCTGATCCGATCCTCAGCTTCTTCTAATCTGCTGTTTATTCCTTCCAACGTATTCTCTATTTCTGCTATGTCATTCTTCGCTTCTGACTGTTCATTCATAGTTTCCATATCTATTTTCATGCTGTTGCGTATCCTTACAATCAATGTTCTGAACTCTATATCTGATAGACTGCTTATATCCATTTCATTTAGCTCTTTTTCTGGAGACTTCTCTTGTTCATTTGGGGCTTGCTTTTTTGTCTCCCCATTTTGGCTGCCTATTTGGGTTTGTTTCTATGCATTAGGTAGGGCTCCCAGTCTTTCTGGAAGGTCTCTGGTGCAGGCCAATTTCAGACACTGTTTGTGACTGGCCTTGAGTACCCCATTTGAAGCTATCAACAACCCACAGCTTGAGGTCCCCTATGTAGAGGTTGGGTGCATTTGGACAGGGCCCACTTATCAACTCTTTTATCTAAGTAGCTAGTTGGCTTTTCCCTGAAAAAAGAAAGCACTATATAAATATAAGTAAAATGTCAACTTTAATAGTTCATCCTTATGATTTCTTCCTTCTATATACACTGGGAATAAAAATCAAAGGCATAGAATGCTATTATTCTAGGGACATATTATTCAGTAGCTGCCCATTGAATTGAATGCTAGGATGTGTAGTGAAATATGAACAGGACAATGTTCAGAAAGCCTGAGTATAAACCCTGTTACTTTTCAGTACATGACCTCAAGCAATCCACTTAACTTTTCTATGCCTTGGTTTACTCTCTGTAAATAAGAGGATCAAAAATGAACACTGGAGCTGGGCCAGCATGGCTTAGCGGTTGAGCATCAACCTAGGATCCAGGAGATCGTGGTTTGATTCTTAGTCAGGGCACATGCCCAGGTTGCAGGCTTGATCCCCAGTGGGGTGCATGCAGGAGGCAGCTGATCAATGACTCTCTCATCATTGATGTTTCTATCTCTCCCTCTCCCGCTCCCTTCCTCTCTCAGAAGTCAGTAAAGATATATTTTTAAAAAACCAAAACACTAGAGCCCCAGCCAGTTTTGCTCAGTGGTTAGAGCATCAGCCCTCGGACTGAAGGGTCTTGGGTTCAATTCTGGTCAAGGGCATGTACCAGAGGTAACCAATCAATGTGTCTCTCTCACATCAATATGTCTCTCTCTCTCCCTTCCACTCTCTCTGAAAAGAATGGAAAAAATATCCTCGGTTGAGGATTAAAAAACAAAACAAAAAAAGGACACAGGACTACTTCACAGAATTGTGGTGATTATCGAAGGAGAAAATATATGGGCAAGTGCCCTCTAAACAATACTGTGCTATAAATATGCAGGATAATACTCTAAAAACTAGGCAAAACAGCATTTTTGTGTAATGATCTAGACCTTCTCTAACTAGAAGGTGCAAATTGTTGTATTTCTGGGAATTTGCTGCTTGAACCAAGTTTGTGGGCATTCACAGCTCGCTTCTTCCCAGTTCTCTACATTTCTAGCCATCCAAATATTAGGAAGCCCCAGGCAAAACCTGGACTTCCAATTGCAATTTTTAAAACCTTGGGGCTCTAAATTATTTCCCCTGAGAAAGAAGCATTGAGAGGAACTCTGTAGTGTAAAACAAGGAGAGAAGAAAGTGGCTGTGATGTTGGAATTAGAAAAGAAGGAAAGTGTCAGAAAATATGGGGACTAACTTTGAAAAGGATTACTGAGTGTCCTTTCAATGGAGCTCTGGGCATTGTCTGACAGATCCTTTGGGAATATCCGATTCTATAGGGGCCTGTGCCTCTCACTGTATTTGACTGAGCTATTTTACAATTCTGTAAGATGTAGAAAACTGATACTAATGCAAATGATTTATGTCCACAGAGATAGAAATAAACTTTGTTCTGCAATTTATTTCCGCCTGGTAGAAGAGAGGATTTAAAAAAAACTACGTTTATTGCCCTAAGGACGTTGACCAATTTGCATATATTCACAAATTCATTTTAGCATTCCTGATTGCCTATACACGTGTCTGATCTTCCAATTGTTTTTAAAAACCAAGACGGTCTTACCATCTTGCTAGTTTGCGTATTAATGCGTGAAATAAAATCTTTGACACATGTTCATTTTATATTTGTTTGAGTCAGGATATTACTTTCTAAAAATTGTCTTTTAATAAAAGAGATAAGAGTGAAGAGCTCAGTTATCCTAGTGAACTTTTTTAGAATGCTCTAGGTAAGTAAAAAGTAGTCGGCAAACACTCTGCAATTTCATAACTTATGCTTAAAGAATAAATTTCCTGCGGAATACAGGAAGTATTAATTGCACTGCATTATTTGTTGTAATATAAAAAATATCTTATAACTGAATTAATTTAAATAGAATTAATGCTGTCAATAAAATTCAAGTAAAATTAACCTGGATAAACCATAACTTGAACAACCCTTGCACTAATAATAAATAAGGGTAGTCCAAAAATGCCAGCTGTTAACCACAACTTTATCTTCTATAAACACTTAATAAGAAACTATTAAATTGTAAAATTATCTGATTTGGGTGTTCTCTCTTTTGCCTACTACCTTCTGATGGAACAGTAAAATGAAGAAAAGATCTGAAATAGAGCCAATAAAGGAAGAGAGATAATTAACACAAGTAAAATTCTGAATCATCAAGATATGCCTATAGCAGTCTAAATCAGATAGAAAGGTATAAATATAACCATCAGTGATGCCAGGGTCACCAATAGACTAAAAATGAAATGGGAAAATTATTTTATGTTGACAGCCAAAAATATTGGACTTTACAATCTCTGTGAATGCAAACCACCAACCTAAACCATCTCGTCCCCCAGCCCTAAAAACAGCCAACATGTAGTTGCAGAGAAGGCTCAATAAATGGCAGTCACAGTACACAAGTCAAACTCAGAAATTTAAAATGCAGCAAACATTTATTGAGAATTACCTGATCTGAAGCATTGTGATAGGATGTGTGGATACAATGATGGGGAAAAAGTATGAATTATCGTTTCAAAGCTTGCAATTCTCACTTGGGGGAATGATACGTACTTTTTATAGCACAAGGTTATGTAAGTGCTATCCTTCCTGTATGAACAACGTGCTCTGGAGGGGCAGGAGAAGAATCAGTCTTACAGATTTCTAAGAAAATGTGTGTTGCTACCAGGGGAACAATAGAAACTTGTCATAGTTCCCACCCACTTGGGTGGTCCTCTACCTTTTTAAACATGCTCCATGTAAATTTTCTCTCCTTTGTAATGGCTCTTAAATCACAACTTCATCTCCTTCTGCAAGAGCTTATCCCATACTCTCCAAAGCAGCCCTTTCTCCTTATTTCGTAATTCAAACTGAGTCCTTCACATGAGAAGCCAGAAGCTTTAAATACTCTCCACCTATAAATTTACCTGGAACCCCAACAATCCACAGCTCTTCCCCCACACACACACACCCTCTTCTCCTCCAGAAATGAATCCCTTCACTTGAGAGCTAGTTTCCATTTCTGCCTCCACACCCATCAATCTCCTCAAGGACTTTCCCTAGTTGATCACCAGCCTCCCACATGCCCCTATTCCATCTACTTAGGATTGGGGGCGGGGGGTGGATAAACATTTTTTAAAAATGCTTGACTATTCACCAGCTTAAAAAAAAAAAAAATCCCCCATATTTGTCTCTCACTTCCCTAGCATCCTAAAATAACAAACTAAAAGCATTTCTTCACTTCCATTTCGTTTCTTAAATCTCTGCCACCTGGCTGCCACCTCTCCACCTCTACTTCATGGCAACAGCTCTTGCCAAAGCCACCAATAATCCCTTGTGGAAAATGGAGTATGTATGGCTCACTTTCTATCTTAACTTCCCTACAGTTCTTGAGCCAGTGTGTAGGTTCTTTCTTGCTCTCTTCCCTTGACCTCTGTATCTCTGGATTCTGAATTTCCTTCTACTGCATTGGTCACCCATCCCAGCTTCTGTTCTTTACTGAAACTTATTCCTTGCCTCACAATAAGTGTACCTAAGGCCTTCCTATTCAGCACTACCTCCCCCTCCCCAGTACTCTCCCATACTTCATCGTTTTAACTACCTACAGTTTTTATTTAACCAGGTCCCACCTTCCTCCTTAAGATCCGGGAAAGCCAACTGCTGCACATTTCTACTTAGACTACTGCTACATTAAAGTCAACATGTCTAAAAGTCAATTTACCCTCTCCCTACCCTTCTCCAAAACTCTCACCTCCATAAACTATTTTCTACCATCTACCAGTCAACAAGACCTGACCTAAAGACCATGCTGGATTCTTCCCTCTTTTTAGCCATGTAGGATTTTTGGTAGACTCAGCCTATTGAATAGTTCCTAAATCTAAAGTCTGTATGAATAAATTAGGCATTCATCATTTCTCCCTTGGACTACTGCCATTTAAGTAGCTCTTTGACTCCAGCCTCAACATTTCCCCATCCCAGCCCCAATGTATTTCCCACAGTTCCCGAAATAAATGTTCTAAATGCAAATGTGTACTCTTGCTTAACATACTTTAACAACACCCTCCCTTCCCTCTTTTCAGGCTAAATTCTAAGTGTATTAGCATGGAATACAAACGAGGTCCTTCAGGGCCTTGTCCAGCCCCACCTCCTGTCCTTCTTCATTTCCAAACTAAGGTCCAATCAAAATGACCTTCTTAAAATCCCATGAATAGGCATAGGTACTCTCACATCTATGCCTTTGCATATGTTCCCTCAGCCTAAAGAGGCCCCATACCCTTCACTGGGTGTACAGGTAAGAGCACACACTTTGGAGTCAGACCTTGGGCTCAAGACTTAACCCTTCCTAGAGATATAACCTCAAGCAAATTATTTAACCTCTACACCTCAGTCTCATCTATATAATGTGAACTGACAGAATATACTTCATAGAGATTTCATTAAGATTTAATGAGATAAGGAACGTGAAGTTATCTCAGTGTCTCACATAGATAGCAAATGCTCAGTAAATGGCAGCTAGCGTTGACTAACTTTGGCTCCTCCTGCTAAAGCACAGCTGAGATGTTTAATCCTGTTCCTCTTCCCTGCACGGCTCAACTATATTCATCCTCTCCTTATTGCTCCCATCATCCCCTACTCTTGTTATTGAATCTTCTAATTAATGCTTGATTTAACTGCTCTCCCCATTAAGCTCAAAAGGCAGAAAGGCAAGGGCAATCTCTTCATTTGGTATCCTATGGATTTAACCCAGGGTCCAGCAAGTAAGACTCAATACATTCCTTATGAATGTAAAAAATTTAAAGTATAAATTCCTAAGAAAGGAATATCTAAAAATTATATCAGAGAGAATTCACTCCTCTCCCATATTTCAAGAGAGAATTCTCCACTTCTTCTTACTTTTTTAGACCTGATTATGGAATCATGAAGCTACATATTTCAATGGAAAATCTCAAGTCAATTGCAGGTGAGGTGGAAGAGTTCCTTAAAAAATTACATGAGCCCGGTTGGGCCTGGCTCAGCAGTTGAGCATCGACCTAGGATCCAGGAGATCAAGGTTCGATTCCCGGTCAGGGTACATGCCCAGGTTTCAGGCTCGATCACCAGCAGGGAAAATGCAAGAGGCAGTTAATCAGTGAGGAGTCTCTCATCATTGATGTTTCTATCTCTCCCTCTTCCTCTGTCTTCCTCTCTCTGAAATCAATAAAGATATATTTTTTAAAAATTACATGAATATAAAGAATGATCTTCTTAGAGGGTGATGTCTAAACTGGGTCTTGAAGGATGAGTAGGAATGTTATGGAAAAGAAAGGGCCTTCCAGGCAGAGTAGTAACATGTACAGAGGAATGAAGAAAATTAATAACTGGAAGCAGATTATTCAGGTGAGCTCTAGAAAAGGGGACTAGAAAAGATCATTAAGAAATACTGAAAGGCTTCCTTAAATATAACTCTGAGGAGTTTGGACTTGATAAAACAAGCAATAGTGAACCACTCAGATTCACTTGCATCTAAAAAAAATACTACGGCAATGTGTACGGTGAACTGAGGGCAGGCATGGTGGTGAGGCTGGGAGGTCCATTCAGAGATCACTACAACAGTCCAGGTAAACGACAACTGGAGAGGACAAAAATTATAGCAAAAAAAAAACAAAGAAATAAAGTCAACGTAAGTCAGACGTGGGACATGTGGGGAGAAAAATTAAAGTTGTTAACCAAAATAGTGTGTGTAACCAGTTAGACTGTGGACTTAACTATAAAGAGATTTAGGAGATGCAGGGGGAGTATCTTTTTAATATTTAATAGGCTGAGTGTTAAAGTATCTGTGGTACAATGAAATGAAGATATCCAGTAGATCCCAGGATAGGTGGATCCAGATTTAAGGAGAAAGGCTGGAGCTACAAAGACTTGGGAATCACCAAGACTATAGCTGATAATTAAAATCATGAGCATACACAAGATTGCCCAAGACAGTCCTTATAAAGCAAGAGAGCAGACACCAGAGAATTAAATGTTGGAGAATTCCAATGTTAATGAAACAAACAGTTAAAAAGGAACAAACTAAGGAAGTGAGAAACAGAGAACTCCACTGTAGACACCAAGAAAGGGTCTTGATATGGACAAAAAAGATGTTAAGTGGGAGAAGTACAAATAGCCTCCGGATTAAAAATTACATCATTAGCTTCTTTATCTGCCGCACTGTCAACAGACTAGTGGGCTCAGAAGTCAGACTGTATTTGGCAAGTAAATGGGAGGGGAGAAAGGAGAGGCAAGATACTTTTTCAAGAACTTTGGCAGTCTAAGGGAGCAGAGAGAAGGCGATCAGTGGAAGGAGTGCGGAGACGACAAGGGCAGGATATTTTTGGGTTCTTCTTGCTTGTTTGCTTTTATTTATTTATTGTTTGTTTTCAATATGGGGTAAAACTTAAGGCATGTCTGCAAGCTAAGGTGAAAGAACCAACGGAAAAGGGAAGACCTGAGATACAAGACTGAAGAATTAAATGGATTGGGTAGGTCTCCAAGGTGGTGGAAGTGAAAGAGCTGTAGACAGGTAATTTTTTCCTTAAAAAAACAGTGAACAGGTATACTTCTGAAACTGGGTGAGAAAGGAGAAAGAGATGAAGGTTGCCTAAGATATTATAGATAAGTTTAGAAATGGTGGGAGGGAAGTGGAGAGAGCTTAGAGTGGGGAGTTAATTATCTACTTGGGGATGGATGTTCAGGAACGGGGTAAGAGGTCCCAGCAGTCACTAAGGTAAAGGAAACAAAGCTCATGAGTAAAGGTACCTGCTAGAAATGAATCCTTTTTGCCATCAGACTTTGACCCTGGTATGAAAACCAGAGCCTCAAACTGAATTGGGCTAGAATTAGGGTCAAAAATGAGGCTTTAGTCAGATCTGTCCTCAATAAAGATCCAATAAGGCCTTGGGTTAAGTGGGGATGGCCACAAAGTGTTTAGTTCTGACTCAAAGTAGTCCCCCACTAGATTGTAAAGGGGCCTTACAAGAATTGAAGTGGTTGGCCTAGACTTACAAGGCGAGGGCAGTTTAAAGTCAGCAACATCCAGAATTAAGGCCTGATTAAGCACCTAAAATATATTAAGTACCACTGAAGGATTGAAACCAAAAATCCCTACTATCTATAAACTACATTTTACGTTATTAAGAGGCATAGAGCCTGAAATTTGTCTCTAAGTCCAAGAAGGCCTTGCAAAGTGCTCAGAGCATAGCAAGGGCTCATACTTGGCTTGAAACAGGAAAAGCAATTTTGACAGACCCTGCACCTTGCCAAATTCCCTACCCTGTCTTTTAACACATAAGTGTGATACCTATTCAAATATGCACAAATATTCTCAAACCCTGGGGATGTCCAGGTTCTGAGTCAGATACAACTGGTCCATGGATATGGAATGAAGTAAAGGAGGGTGTTGCCTCTAATTCCTGTTTCACCTCCCCATAACCACACAGAGGGAAAGTCCAGGTTCTGTTGTTTTAGTCTAGGTCTGTCAGAGTCAAATTGCCTGAGTTCTTTATATTTCTTAGTTTAGTATTACAATGAGTTCAGCAAAATTGATCCTACACTATTATTCTTGTTCTTTTATCATAGAAAAAAAATACCTGCATTAGTACAAGTGAAAGTAGCTTTATGACCACCCAAGAGTGCATTATATTAGGCTAAGACACAAGATATAAAAACATAGAATTTTTAAATCTTTTATAAAAAGCTGTAACAGCAAAAACTTAAAATATGGGTAAATGGCTTTATAAAAATTGTGTCACAAAAATAACATTAATGTATTAAAAGCAACGCTTATACTAGCAATAGCTGAATTGACATTAAGGAATACAAAATTCGTTTTAATAATATGAGTGGTAATTTTGGATTTAGAATATTTATCAGTTTTGAAGAAAAACACCTATTTTTCATCTTTAGAATCTAGCCTTTCAAATCTCCATTAACAACTCAGTGGCAAAGATAAAACATCTGCCAAAATATAGATGACAGCATGAGCAAATGTCCTAATGGTAGGCATTTAGTATAATGCTTTAACACACTGCCTCTAGACTGCTGGGGCAGCCCCGTAAATAAGTACTTTTAAATAGGCAGTTACTTCCTTAAAATGGCAACTTGTGTTTCAAATATATTTTTTAGGAGAAAACATTTTCTTTTAAGCAAGCCAAATTACTACTAGCCTTGCCCAATTAACATGTTTTTTAATCATGTGCACCCTTGATTTTTAAAATTCACTTTGGAAAGTCATTCGACTACTGACAGATCATATACTGTCATTATTTGAGTAAGGTTTTATTTCCCAGTTTGTGAAGACCAGTGAGGCAACCGAAACTGTAGCGGCTACCAGGAAACGGCCTTCATTACCAGTAATTTATAAGTGAAACTGAGAGCAAAATCGATGTTTAAAGACAAATGAACACACAAATCCATAGACTTTCTTACTCATTCTAGATTCTAAATTCTGTCTCTCCAATACCCTGGTTTATAACCACTTGTGTTCTAAAACTGTTCGCATCTCTTCACACATGCCCTTTTAAAACTAAATATTAAACACACAAAAATCCATTGGTTTACATTCAACACTTAACAGAATTCAAATGCATAATGTCTCTATGCTGGTTTTTTAAAATCAGATTATTAACTAAGTACAATAAAATACCATAAATTCTGAATCCTATGACTCCATAGGGACTTGAGCACATTAATATTATAGATAAATGAGTGCTAATTATACATGATCTTAACTATTGCTAAAGGAGGCCTAAAGAGAATTCCCATCCCCCGAAGTACCATTCTAGCCGTTCTTTCTAACCTACTTGAAAACAGGAACCTTGTTTTTAAAACAGTACATGATTTATAATTTTTATTCTCCAGTATAGCTTTTGATGCCTACAGTATGAATTAGTGACATTTTATCACAAGTTTAGATTCTGGTTCAATATGCTTTCTTATCAGAAACAAATTTCTGAAAGCAGTATTATTTTAGCTATTTTGATAGTAACAGCAACAAGCCATCGACGACAATGACAGGGAACACTACTTTATCTAATATCAACCCTTTAAATAATAGATATAGTGATTATTAACATGTCCAGCATCCCAGGATATACGCGGAGGGTGGGGAAAGTGGTAAGCCTGGTCTTAAGAGAGCATCCTGAAAATAGCTGAAGTCACAAGCCTTTAGGAACCGCACAGTGAGGCTGTTCTGATGCTAATTTAGCTTTCTACAACTAAATATAACAATTGCTACTGTTACTCAAACTCGATTTGAATCTTAGGAAAAGTTCACAAAAGGCTCTATAGATGTGCAATGTGACAGGCACTGCCTATAGAGCCACAAAAAAAAAAAAAAAAAAATCCCATTCCTTCCTCAGTTTTTACGAAGCACACGTTTTTGAAAAACAACCACCACCAAATAGGTTTCAAAAGCTTGGGGCCAAAACGCCTTTGGCTTGGAAAAACATCAAATCCCACTTAGCTGCAAATATGTTTTGACTAGGAGTTGCTGTCTTCATTTTCAAGCGAAATCTGCATTACTGTTAACCCGTTCCCCAAACACAGTGGGGAAACTTGAATGTGCAATTTGGACGGTATTAAACGGGTTGGTGGGGCGTGGAGGTAGCGCGAGTTTTCAGGAAGCCTATTTCTAGGGTTTCATAAATAAATAAAAAATTTAAAAAAAAAAAAAAAAAGGCGGCCAGAAGATCCTTTTGATTACATGGTGGGTTGGAAATAAAACTTAACTATATCCGTTCTTTCCCCTTAACTCCTATGTTCATGTGGGAGAGCAAAGAGGGGAAAAAAAAACAAAAAAAAACAAAAAACCCGTCTTGCAGACTTCGCCAAAATGCGCACTTACAGCGCAAGAGGCCAGGGCTCTGCCACTCTCCCCGCTCTCCCCGGTGCATTTAAGCACTGAGGAGGGAAGAGGGGTGCGAAAGAGGGGGCACCCTAACGGCTGCCACCCACTCGCCTCCGAGCTCGCCCTTTCTCCAGCTAATTTCTGCGCGAGGCGCACGGTTCGGAGCCTTCCTCGGTCTGCGCGTCTGGAGGCGGAGGACGGGGGAAGGCGGTGAGCCCCGCTGGCTACCCAGGGAAAGACGAAGAGGAGGGAAGAAAGGGAGGAAGGGGGCGCCTGATCACCCGCGGGGCCCTCCCACGTCCGCACCCGCCGGGCAGGGCCCGCGCGTCCCGCACCCCGCCACCCTCTCCAGGGAGCCGCGGGCCAGCCCCCACGCCCGCGGAGGTGCGGCGCAGGCGGCCAGCCGCAGAGCCAGCACCGAGGGGCCACTCACCGCAGCACGCCGAGCCCAGCAGCAGCAGCCCCACCAGGGGCCACATCGCGCGCGCCGCGGGGCCGCCGCCGCCGCCGCCGCCGCCCGCGTCTGGAACAGCCACTGCGGTCACAATCAGGACCCTGCACTGCCTCCGTCACCAGCAGGACCCACCGCCCAGGCTGCCTGCCGCGCGCTCCCGAGCTCCCGCCGCCGCACACCCGCTCCCGGCCCGCGCCCGCCGCGCACGCGCCCGCGCCCGCCGCGCCCGCGCCCGCGCCCGCCTCCCCGCCCCGACGCCGAGACGCTGACGCGAGTCCTCCGGATTCGTGGACTGGAGTCCACGTTCCCTCGGGCTCCGCCGAGACCCGGAGCCCGAGCCCAGGCCTCCCGGGCCCGCCCCGCCACGCCACGCCCGCCACCATCCCCGCGCCTGGGTCCGTGTCCCCGCTCGCCACGAGAGGGTGGGCATGTGTTCCCACGCTCACTGGGGACTTCACCGCGCCCGCCCTCCGCGCCTCCCTTTCTGCTTCTCGCGCCGCCGCCAGCCCCACGCTCCTCCCTCCGCTGTCCTCGCCTGCTTGAAAAAATAATGGATTTGAAAGTGTGGCTCCAAGCCACAGTATGAATAAGGATTTTTTTTAATTGAATTTATTAGGGTGACGTTGGTTCACAAAACCATACAGGTTTCAAGTGTACAACTCAATGAGCACGTTGCATCATGCTCCCAAATCGCCCCAAGGTCTCTTTCTGTCCTCATTCTCCGACCCCGCACCCCCCCCACCCCTACCCGCACCCCCTCACTCCACTCCCCACCCCCTCCTTGGCCCACTTCCACCTAGCCCCTGACTCCCTTTCCCTCTGGATATCACCACACTGGTGTCTGTGTTATGTACACACACACACACACACACACACGCACGCACATCTTTGTTGACTAATCCCTTCACCTTCTTTCAATATCTCATTGAATTACACAGGCCACATCATTCAAACTGAAGCAAAAGCCCTTTTGAAACTACCAGTAACATTTATCCTCAATGATGAACTCTCTTGTCACAAAGTCAGGCTCTAGTGGCTACTCTAATGGGCTGTGCATATCCTGTCCGCGTCTGTGGTTGTTTTTCTCTTACCTGCTGGAAAAGAAAGCAATTTCCCACCAGGATATCACACTTCTCCAAATCCCCTACCCATGGCATCTCCCATCGCACCCCATCCTCATAGTCATAAAATCCAGGAAATAACATTTCCGCTCTCTGACACCGTAGCAGTGCATTATATACTATGGAACTTTTCATGGTTTTCTCGTGTAAACCTCTTTCATACAGCACCATCAATTCTTAAAAATCAGAGAGTATTTTAACTATTCCCTCCTCTAAGACAGCCCGTTCGGGTAAACAGAAGGGGGTTAATAAATGTGTCCTGACCTGAGGCAAGTATTGCTCCAGTGAAATTTGATTGTGTTTTTTTTAATGATTAAAAAAAGAAAGAAAAACAGTTATCTCACTAATGCAATGGTTAATAATTACGGAGCTCATGATTTGAACGGCAGCTTTGACACCCTGAGGCTACCAAAGGAACTGATGGATTATCCTCCAACTGCTGCTTATGTGGGTACAAAAGAATCAGCCCCCAGACTTGGAGCATTCCGGACACTGTGTATCACAGAGCAGCTGGTTGGCTAAATAAGGCTGTCAGCTGTCCCTGAAACCAACCGAACCCCCTAAAGCTGAAGAGCGACTGGGAAGGACTGTCCCCAACCTTCAGAAGCAGAGTGGGAGTGATGCTCTGTTTTATACCGGGAGCTGTGGAGGCCTTGCACTTAATGCCGCTTTGTGGGGAAAATGGAGTCATCTTAAGTCCTGTGATTAGGGAGCCACCCGGGTGACCACCTCGGCTCTTGGGAATCTGGCTGGGGTGTGTTTTGATGGTGGGGCAAGAGGAGGCCTACTGTAGAGACAGAATCCAAAGCAAGCTGCCTAGGTTTGATTACCTTCTCTTCGAAATAGCTTTCCCCAGGATCTAACTACCTTACATTTCTGTTTTCCTTTTAACATTTGCAAGCATTTTTATTTGGATTTTGAGCTCATCTTAATCTTTACTTAAGGGGTTTCTTGGGTAGAAGGTGAGAGAGTAATGTATGTTAGAATATTTTGAACAGAGGTAATACACATTCGTTTTATTACTGAAATTAATCTTCATAACAGCCATGGAGTGGGTATTATGATCTCCATTTTAAGGACACGGAAACAAAGGGAAAGAGGAATAATGAGCACTTTGCCCATGATTATGTGGTACTTTTCTTTCTCTGTCTCCTTTATGTCTATTTTCCTGCCCTCTTTCCTACTTTTCCTTCTCACCCTGTAACATCTAATGACCTCTTCCATTGCACTGTGTGCATGCTGCTAATAAAATGTATCTATATGTTTCTTTGTACATATCTGTCTCCTCCTCCGTCATGTTAGCTAGGAGAAAATGAAATTTTTCCTGGGTATATTTATATTTCCAGGGTCTGTCACAGTGCTTGGTCAAAATCTAGAAGCTCTGTGTGTGTTGAATCAACCAAGAAAATCAGTGTGATGTGTAGTAGTGTACACAAACACTCTAGCCCAGGTTTGAGTTTTCAGCTCTACCCGCCTACTGCGGTTAATCTTGGACAAGTCACTTAACCCTTCTGAGCCCTCCTTTCTTCATTTGTAAAGCTAGATGATAAAAATAATAGAAATTAACCATTTAAATTGCCTTGAGAATTTACAGTTAACACTTTTACAGTTACATAGAACAGTGCCTGGTGTACAGTAAGCACACAATCAATATTAGCACCTATTATTACAATCTTCTTATAGTGAGATGAGTCTCCTAGAAGGACAGTGACAATTATTGTCTAAAGGGTCACCAATTGCTGGTCTGAAACCCTGAAGAGGCCCTGTGATTTGGCAAAGTGTCTACAATTTTTATTCAAGCCAGAGGCACAAGTCTGTGCCCAGTGGGTAGCCCTCAATCTGTGTGTTCTTCTGTACACTTTGTTGGTGATTGAATGCCGAGGGACCCACATCGCTGATACCTGGCTCGGGGCCCAGTGTCCTAGGGTGTTAGTTAAACCTGACCCACTTAAAAAAGCACAGTTGTCCCGGTCATCCAATAAAGCAGTGTAGCCATGAGTGTCTGCTCAATAGGCAAGGACCGGGTTTAGATAGTTAGGCAGCTGGGAGATATTGACATGTGGTTAGAAGAGATGGATTTGGTTTAGGGAAACAGAAGGAAGGCTCTGGCAGCAGGAAACGATCTTCCTAGCCTGTGCTTCAATGAGGGGGAAATATTAGAATCAGAAGCTGCCTCCAAGTAGGAGGATGGTAGGATTGAGGGTTTCGGGTAGGGGATAGTCTACCAGAGAGATGACAGTGGGATCTGGCGTGAATTTCCATGGGGATAGCCTTGTGCCCAGGCTTGTTTTGCCTAAGCCAGAGAGAAGCACAGCACTCCTACTCCTGCTGCTGCTGCTGGAAGCCGCTCAGGTAGGGGGCCATAGTCCTGACAGCTGGAAAGCACTAGAGAAAGCCAGCTTCTAGGTTAGTTGTAAAATCACAGCAGGTGTATTTCTTTGAGAGCACATAATGTTTGGGGTCCTGGGAAGGCCTCTTTGTACCTTGCCTAACTCTCCTCTTTGAGGACATACATGTAGTGGGTGTTACTGTGCACCAAGACCTCATTGTGCTGGTGTATTTATTGTCTATTGCAGCCAGAACAAATGACCACAAATGTAGGGGCTTAAAACAATACCCATTCATTATCTCGCTGTTCTGTGGTCAGAAGGCCAGTGGTTTCTCTTCTTCTGGTCTCCCAAGGCCAAAATCAAGGTGTTGGCTGGGCTGCTTTCCCTCCTGAAGGCTCTCGGGGAGAATCCATTTTCAGGTTCATTCAAGGAGCTGGCAGAATTCAGTGTCTGCAGGACTGAGGTCCCCGTTTCCTTCCTGACTGCCATCTTGGTGGGAGTTAGCATCTAGGCCTGCTTTGGGTAACTGTGTGCAGTGCCAATGACACATTAAAGCCTTCTATTGTCATGCTCTCTCTGCCTGCCCTTCTGCCGCACTTCTAGGGCTGACTCTTCTTCCTCCCCTTCTATTTTTAAAGCACTCAAGTGATTAGGTTGGGTCCCTGGGGAATCCAGGATAATCTCCCCCTCTTTTGGTCTGTATCCTAAAATGCATCCACACGTCTCTTTTGCCATGTAAAATAACATATTGGAAGATTCCCAGGGATTAGGGCTTGGAAATCTTTGGGAGGCATTATTCTACCCACCTCAGTTAGGTTCTTCTTATATTTATCTCCCTGGATCCTTAAACAGCCCAATAAGGGAAATGTTGTTATACCCATTGTGCATAAGAAGAAACTGAGGTCCAGAGACATTCATATCACAGGTAATAAATGGTGGAGCTGGAGTCTGTCTTACTTCTGAGCTCAGGCCCCTTCCTCTGCTAGAGCGAAGGAGCGGTGGAAGCAAAGTGATTGCGTGGTCTGTCCCTCCCACTGCACCTCCCACTGTGGCTTCACTGGTGCAGCTTCTCAGCTCAGTGAGGCCATCCCCACTGCATCCACCAAGTTTCCAGCTCTCCTCCTAATTGCACGTTGTGTGTATCCACTGAGTCTCAGCAGAAAGCAGATGGCATGCTCAGATGAATATACTGAGAAGAGATTAATAAAGGAACTGTTTACAGAGGAGTGGGCAGGGTTAAAGGAGAGTGACAAGGAAAGGAGAAGTGCTGTTAGTTAACAACAGCTGTCGTCACCCCCCCCACCCCCCTTCTCTAGTGCTGGAGGTGCAAGGAAAAAAATGGTTATGAGAACCCCGAAAGGAGGAACTGAAGGAGGGCTGCCTGGCTGGAGCTGTGACCTTTGGCCAAGGAGCAGCCAATACCTGCCTGGCAGAGAGGAAGGCCAAGTAAACACTCTGACTTCACTCTCTTCCCACCTTCCGAACTTCTGCTTTGGGCAAATCCCAACCAGAAGCTAGATGGAAAGAAGTCTGTTTATGCAGTTCTTGAAGCTGGGCTTTTCAGGGTCAGAGTAGGGAAGGGGAGAGAGTGGATCTGAGAGAGACTCTTCAGCACAGCGGGACTGTCCCTCCCCACCCCCTTGGAGTCGGGTATAATGTGACTTGCTTTGCCCAGTGTGTTAGTTTCCTAGGGCTGCTCTAAGAAATTACCGTAAGCAAGGGGCTTAAAACAAGAGAAATGTATCTTCTCATAGTTCCAGAAGCTAGACATCTGAAATTAGGATGTCAGCAGGGCCTTATTCCAGCTTTTGGAAGATCTTGGCAATCCTGTGAGGCGGGATAGTTAGAAGCTAGGGAAATTCCTTGACAAGTGGGATGAGGGAAACTGGGACAAAATAATTAAACAAGGCCAAATAATTTGAGCAATTTACAGCCAGCTAATGAATCACAAGGTGGCTTATACATTCTAGTCTGTCCCTCTTTGATGATGTTCTTTGAAAATAAAACTAACCAGGAAATAACCCTGACCCCTCTATATGCACAGTTTGATGAATCAACATAATGAAGGACACACCTGGAAAGCTAATAGATATTCTGTTAAGACCCTCCCCTGAGACCTACCCTAGGATTCCCACCAGCTGAAGAAAGATAAAAAACCTCAAGACAAATGACCCGCCACGGCGCACTCTCACTAGAGCATGCCCACACCTTGTACCTCCGCTCCTTTTCTCCTAAACTCTAACAGCCCCCATGAGACTTGCAACCAGGGGAGCAGCAGGCAGCATCAGCTCATCCAGGGCTTATACCCTGAACCTGTCTACAAGGCCCCATTTTCTCTGACTTCCCAGTGAGCTAACAGCAGCCCCACCATGGCTCACGTCTGTCACTGTGCCTTTTATTTCTCACTGAGTTCATGCAGCCCAGCGTGGCCTGCTTCTTTCCTGTAACATTTCCAGTGAGCCAAAGCAGCCCCGCCTAGGCTCTCTCCTGTTCCTTCTTCTATCCTAAGCCCTTCTTTGTTTCATTGTCCCCAGTTGTAACAAATATCCTTTCAAAATCACCTGGAGTTGTTTTGTGATATCTTTCCTGCAAGTCAAGAACCCACACACTACCAGTAGCCAGAGGCAGACCCTCTCCAGGCCCAGACCCGTCTGGTGACACCTGGAGTTCCCCAGCTTGAGCTGCGACGCTCCAACCTCGGTCTTCATCTTCACGTGGCCTCTTCTCTATTTCTATGTCCTCTCTTTTTCTTATAAGGACACAAATCATTGGATTTAGGGCCCATCCTAAATCCAGCGTAATGTCATTTTTAGATCCTTAACTAAATCCATGTGCAAAGATCCTATTTCCAAACAAGGTCACACTCTGAGATTCTGGGAGTAGACATTAATTTTGGGAGGATACTGTTCATCCCACTATAGCCAGTGATAGACATCATTGATAGGACTCAATAACCACAGCCCAGCCCTTCAGAGATTTTCCCAGCAGCTAAGGCTTCCCCCCACTTCTTTCCTTACAAATGAAAACACCCTTGAATGCTGGCATTTACCAAAGCTAGTTTGCAGGCTCACTGTTCCTTTTAGTCCCAATTCCAGTGGCAATATTTCACTGCACTATATATTTCCTCTTTGGGTCCAAGGTGTAGAAAGAAATAGATTTAAAGATAGCCTTTTGTATCCTTACAGGGGCAAGTTTTCTAGGAGGAAAAAAGAGTGACGGCTAGAGCACATGGGTGTTCTTTGAAATTAGCTACAGAGTAGCTGTCTGCCTTTCAGGCTGACAGTCTCATCCTGGGTTTCAGAAGAGCTCCCACTGCAGCAGCCAGGAATGTCTGCTGAGAAAACGTTGGTCTCTGGCTAAACCAGGGCTCTCTGAGTGTGGTCCTCCCTGCCCTGCTATGACCACGTGTGCAAAACTGCTGGAGATACATGCCTCATGAAGTCTGTTTATTAATGCTACATGAGTTCTCTGGTCTTCTACATGTGCTGATCTACTTGTCTCTAATACTGGTCTAATTGCTATGGGTGTGGGCCAGTGGGCTCACGCTATCATCAGATGGGCTTCAAAAGTGAAGGGCATATTTGGAATCACAAAGAAGTTTTCCTGATTCCATGTCTGTCTATCTTGAATGGCAGCCTGGACTTGAAGGCCCCCCACATGCCAGCTGCTGTAACTTCCACCCTCTTTTCCCCAAACACAGGCTCCATGAACCACAACAGTGGGAGGGAGGCGAAAAGTTATATAGACACTGGGCTTAGAGGGATGGTTCTCAAAGTGTGGTACCTGGATCTGCAGCACGTGGGAACTTACTAGAAACACAAATTCCTGGCCCTATCTCGAACTTCTTAAGCCAGAAACTCTGGAGTGGGGCCTGGAGATCTGTGGGTTTAGGGAGTCCTCCAGGTGACTGTGGTGCACACTGAAGTTTGAGAGCCACCAGCATAGGGTCAGGTGGCCTGCCAAGGAGGTGATGCATCTCTGTAAAAATATCATCAGCAACTCTGTCCCCTTTGATTTGGCAGGAAAGGCCCACCTATAGTGCAATGGGGAGTCCCTGGGAAGCCTGGCTGTCTCCTGGACCAATGGGCATTTTGTATAATTTGTAGTCACAAGTGCTCTTCGGAGGTGGGTGGGGGAGGGGTGGCAGCACCCAGGAGACAGAATCCTGTCAGCCCCAAGAGAAAGCTGCCATGTGGAGAGGAATTCTGTACCATCTTACTGCAAAGGGGCTCATATCCTACTTCTGTTCTGATAGAAATCAGTGTGTCCTTCCAAGTGGTTTGAGGATCTCTCTAGTTCGATATTTAGTGGGTTTAGAAGTGGTTTAAAAAACTGGTTTCACTGTAGTTTACAAACTACCTTTTCTGTGCATCCATCAAGATACTTAGCATCTGAGGTCTGTGCTAATTCTCATGAGTTTCCACTTATGAGATGCCATTTTGTTAAAATGTACCGATCTTTCCAATGTTTACATAATTGTCTAGGGAATGAAGTAAAGAAACTGGAAGATTTCCTGGAGGAATGACAGATCAATACCCATTTCACCAGGTGACAAACTCAGAGGCACCTCCGTGGTAGCCCGTGAAGGAGGGAAGAAATGACTAATACTCTATCATAATTCAAAAGAAAATGATGCATTCATTTACGACAGCCACAAGGGCTAGACCGCCTGGAGCTGGTCCTGGTAAATTAAGGTAAAGGGCTCGTCATAACCTGAGCAGTCCTGGAGGCCAGCGGCATCCTGTCCATGGGGAGAGCACGAGCACTTCTCCCTCTTAGATGTCAGAACAGTTCCTGAAAGACAAATCAGTCAGGTTGGCTAATGCATATATCCCTCTTCTGCAGTTGTTCAGGTGATTCTCTTAATTTTGTCTGGCAGCACTAGATTGCCTGAAAAAGTCTACTGTGTTCCTTGCACAGCATAAAATTTTGTACACCAGGATTTTTTTAATTTATTTTTTGGGTCCTTTTTTGGAGAAAAGGTGTCACTTCTCAATCTTTTCTTCCTCAGAACCCTCACTGTGTTTTGTAGCTTGGTAAGTATGGCCCCAGAAGGCCAATGGAACATGCTTATAACTATTTGTGCTCCAATAGTCACCCCCCCTCCCCCTCTTTGGAAGCTGAGTCCTAGTCCTACCCAGCTTGCTGTTCCTCCACAAGAAGTGGCTTGGTGCTAGTGGGACTGCAAGCTCGATGAAAAGTTATCAAAGCACGAAGGGAAGGAATCGATAGTAATATATGTAAGCGTGTACATGTATCATAAGTGACAGGCTCATTTCCATGCGAGTGAAGATGTTCTCAGTACCTCTGATTGACACCCCGTGTGTCTGTGTGCTCGCACATTCTGATGGACATACCCATGGCTGGACTCACCCTGCAGAGGCAAAGTGGACAGCTGCCAGCTGGCTGAGATTTGATTTTGCTGCCGGGACCTCTCCATGGCTATTCCAGCTGGCCCAGGCCTTTTGCCTGCTGGGAATTCCCACCTCACTGGCCTCTTTGGATCCAGGCACTGAAAGTTGTTTAAATGCAAATTATTTTCTACGAGGTAGAGACATTATTATTCATTAATATTTGGACTTTAATGAGTTTATCAGCTTAGAAGGGAACGGGCCAGAGTCTTTTGGTGATGGAAGCCAGAGAGATATGTTTTAGTAATGACGGGTGGAAAAGAAAGAGTGAGACCTGAAATGCTATGGAAACTATACCATAGACTCAAGGAATAGCACAAAGATACTAGTTACATGGTTAAGACATAAGATGAAAAAAAGGGAAGTGGGAAAATGGGAAACAAAGTGCCTCCCCCAATCCATAGGTCATTTATGCCTGGAGCTCCTGGAGATCCTTCCCTAAGCAGACGTGTTCGTAGAAATTCTTGCCGAGTCACTGATATATTTCACACTTGCTATAACATCACTACTTTCAAAAAATTATTTATTCAAAAAGTTATTGAACATCTAGTACATGGCTAGGCACAGACAAAACCCCTGCCCTTGGGGAACTTGCATTTTAGTGGGGAGGTGGGGAGAGAAGACAGACACAATAAATAAAGGAAATGTGGTACATTTATTAAATGGTTGTAGAAGCCATGGAGAAAAATAAAGTGGTGCAGGGAGATGGGGAGGGAGTGCCATTTTATTTTATTTATTTATTTATTTATTTATTTATTTATTTATTTATTTATTTATTTTATATTTTGTTCATTGTTGGTGAATGAAAACAACTGATTTTTTTTAATGTTTTAATTTATCTTTATTGCTGAAAGTATTACAAATGTCCCCCCTTTTCCCCATTGATCCCCTCCACTCTGGATCCCCCCCCCCCCAGGCCTCCACCACACTATTGTCTGTGTCCATGGCTTATGCATATGCGAGAGTACCATTTTAAATAAACAGGTTGGAGAAGGCTTAGTAGACAGTGACATTTTAGTAAAAAGTGAATGAAAACTGAGCAAACCGGGCAGATGTCAACATGGAGATCATTTGCAGCAGAGGGGTCAGTGAACACAGGGCCCTGTATCAGGAGCATGCCTGGCTTGCTGAGGAAGAGCAGGGGTGGGTGGGGGTAGAGGGACCTAGGGTGGGGGGAGTGGACAGGGTGGCCGGATAAGCATGAGCACTCAGGGGAACAGTAGGGGATGGGTTCAGAAGAATATGGGGCACAGAAGTTCACCCAGAGCCTAAGAATTTAGCTTTGCCTCTGAGTCAGAGAATTTTGAGCAGAGCAGTGATATTATTCAACTTGCAATTTAATAGTCTATTGAACAGGTTGGCTAGAGATGGTAAATATTTTTTGCAGGCCGTGAGGTCTCTGTTGCAACTCTTGATGCTGCTATGGTAGCATAAGGTAAACTAATGAGTACGGCTGTGTTCCAATAAAGCTTTATTTACAAAACCAGATGGCAGAGCAGATTTGGCCCATGCCGATCCTCGGGCTGTTATAATCTAGAGGAGAGATGAAGGTGGCTGGGACCAGGGTGGTAGTTGTAGGGGTGGAAAGAAGGGGTCAGGCACATGCTATTCTTGGAAGGTAGAGCCTGTGGGATTTGCAGTCTAACCAGACGTGGGCTGTGAGAGAAACCAAGGATGACTCCAGGATTTTTATCTTGAGTAACTGGAGAAATGGAACCACTGTTGCTGATGTGGCAAGAAACTGAGAGGCAGGTTTGATGGAGCGTGGGGGGGCATATCAGGAGTCAGTTTGGGACATGAAAATTTAAGATGCCTTTAGGAGAAAGGAATTGGATTAGACGTTCCCTAACTCCCCTTCTAGCTCTAATAGTCTATGTCTCCATGACTGTGAGGAAATAAACATGTACCCTGCTGGCTTCCACTGCGATCATGTTTTTCAGGGAGACCTTACACTCCACATTACTCCATCTTTCCTAAATGCAATTGGTGATTATGCTGGCTAGAGATCCATTGCTGGAAGGAAGAAACACTGAAGGGAAGGCAACTGCCAGCTGAAACTAGCAGGGGGACTTGGAAGAGCCGCTTAAACCATGCTCGTGCCTGAGGAGGCTTTGAGGGCTGGAGGCACATTCCTGGGTATCTTTGTTTCTTGGAAGTTATTCATAACAGAGGGTTGTCAGCAGACAGGCCAAGAACATTCAACATCCAACTCATTTTCTGAGAAAAAGCAAAGCATCTTCTTCAACTTCACCTCAGCTCTGCTCTTAGAAAGGCCCAACAGCAGACCTGCTGGCCCTCTGTGTAGACACCCCAAAGCCCCGAGTTCCTCCTGAGGCCCCTGGAGGCCCGCAGGACAGGACACAGTCAGGGTCTTTGCCATCAGGTTTCTCCAGGCAGTTTCCTCCCCCTTCTCTCTCCCCACTGGGAGATATGTCTTCTCTCTGCCCAAATTCTTTCCACCCAAGAAGGGGCTCAGTGCCAGTGGGGTTGTTTGCTGTGTGGAGAGCTGGCAAACCACTTTGGGAGTGAGCTGATAGGAATATATTTAAAATGTGAGCATTTATCAGGAGCAGCAGATGGAGGCAGCAGAGTGGAGCTCCCAGAACCGAGGGCAGGGAGTATTTCATTCAAGTGTGAAACGCGCACCATCTAGACCCAGCTGGCACCAGCTCGTGAAACCAGTGAAGAGAGGGAGGAAAACAAAAAAGGCCACCTTTGTGTTAGGTTTGGGAGGTCAGAGCGTTCCCTGACCGAGAGTCCCCAGTGCCTCAAAGGCTGCATTCACTCCCCGGTGGGAAGGAAACCCGTCCCCAGTCCCTTTCCTTAACATTTTGGGTTTTTTTACTTCTTTAAAACTTGCTAAGTTTCATAAAAATTCTGAAGTTCAGAACAAGTGGAAATACAGACCCTTTCATTGATGTAGGCGTGCATTAACTCATTCGACAAATATTTGTTATACGTCTCAGACAGGCCTGGAGCCGTGGGATACTCTGGGACAGAGAAGGACCAGGCAGATATATATATTGTAATTCTTAAATGTTAGAACTGTAAAAAGTATTTTTTGTTTTAATTTTTTTACCACTGTCCCCACAACCCACACCTAAAAATACAAATATATTCAAGACCTATTCTATTCACCATTTGAACTAAAGAAATTTTTGGGTTGTTTTTTTTTAATCTTCACCTGAGGATATTTTTTCCATTGCTTTTCAGAGAGAGTGGAAGGAAGAGAGAGAGGGAGAGAGAGACACACACACTGATGTGAGAAAGACACATCACTGCAGGGGCCCGACCCTTGCCGGGAGTCAAGCCTGCAACCGAGGTATGTGCCCTTGGCGGGAAGCGAACCCAGGACCCTCCGGTCCATGGGCTGACACTCCAACCACTGAGCAAAACTGGCTCGAGCAAGAAGTATAGTTTTTAGTGGTAAATGTCCTCAGAGCACAAGTACCAAACACAGTATACAGGATGTCCCAAAAAAATATATACACACTTTGATAGCTAATAGCTCAATTTTGGAAATGAAATGTATTTTAATAAACACTTTGTTTTAATAAAATGCATTTTCTTTAAAAGTGTGTGTATGCATTTTGGGGGGACACCCTATAATAGTGGGGGGAGGAACCAATGACATTGATTTCAGATTGCCTCTTTGACGAGAGCACTATGATACGACCATCCCATTTAGAAGGCCAGTTTTAACAGTTGTCCTAAGAGCTGCTTGAAGGGCCCCAAGTCCTGTATCAGAGGGGAGATAATGTACCCATCCATACCAAACAGCCTTTGGGAAAATGCTTGCCTTCTGTTTTTCTTTTTCTTTATAGAGATATTTTTTAAAAGTGCCATCAATGAATAAATCACACGTTTCTTCATACTGTCTTTATACGAGAGTCCCAACATGTGATCCTTTGCTCTGTTATATGTAGAAGATGAGATTCCAAATCCCCCGGCCAGAATTAATCACTCCTTCAAGCCTCGGTGCCACCAGGGAGGCGTAACATCAGATTTAAATATACCAGGTTATGTACTTTGCACTGTGCAGCCCTCAAAGGAACTTGCGGCTTGGTGCCTGACACCACTGGCACTGAGCAAATACGTCAAATGAAAGAATAAAGACTGTGCAGAAATACTTGCCGTTATAAAAAAGAAAAAGGAAAGATTGCCAAAGGTTATCTACATTCATTATGTTATCTTCATGGTAAAGTCGATATATTAGAAAACACTCAGTTGTTATGGATCACAATATCGCTAATCTACAAGCTCTCAGAGTTGTTTGTTTTATTTATTAATTATTATTATTATTTTTAAGTCATTTATTCAACAACCTGTGTTGAAGATTTTACGCAGTTTCAGACTGTGTGATTCCCTGGGAGTAGGAAGGCGATTAAGAGACAGTCCTTCCTACAAACCTGCCCTCCTGCACTCCGAGGGACTGGGCCAGAACTAGGTTGAGGGCAACTAAGAGGGCACCGGGAAGGGAACAGGGAAGCACTGGGGAGGGAGAGGCTGGCTGTGTAAACTGAGGCTTCAAGGAAGCGTTAGGTGAGTCAGCCAGACCAGCAGTTCTCAGCAGGATGGCATTGCCCATAGTGATGGTATTGCCCCTTCTGGGAGTTTGGAAACCTTAGGGAGTATTCTTGGTGGTCGCTGATGGGAGGACAGCTCTGGTGTTTACTGGAGGGAGGCCAGAGATGCTAGATGTCCTGCTATGCATGGTTTAGCCTATATATCAAAGACATTTCAGTGTCCTCCCAGACATTTATGTAGGTGAAAATCTGGCTATTATAATGAGCTGAACCCCAAACCCAACT
Organism: Miniopterus schreibersii; assembly: GCF_964146895.1. Lineage (NCBI taxonomy): Eukaryota > Metazoa > Chordata > Mammalia > Chiroptera > Miniopteridae > Miniopterus > Miniopterus schreibersii. Next base: position 58,804,705 of record NC_138106.1, on the reverse strand, counting down.
CCTGTCACGTATAAACACAAAACATGTTTTGTGCAGTTTTAATAAAACCTGCATTTTCCAGGAATAAGACTCCCTTATGAGCAAAAAAAAGATTGTGTTTTGCTCTCTCTGGAACTTTGCCAAGAGTCCTTCACCATCTTGAAAGGTCTTATCACTGGCTGTGTCATTGCTCATGGTCTTTGTGTCACCAATACAATACACCTGAATCGATCTTCATTTATATCTGTCAATCCCCAATGATCCTGGGTAAACATTTCATTACTTTGTTATATCTTTGGGAGTAGTCGTCTCCAAGCATTTTCATACACAAATACAGTACGTGTTTTATTTCATATTACTTGCCTTTTTTATTATTACAGTTAAAATATTCTATTGGATTTTTAAAATTGTGAGTGTAGATATGTTATCCTTGACATTTATTTCAAGATAGTAAAGGGCAGGTTCCGTTTCTTAATATATAAAAAGGGGCCATTGAGTCTCTAAGCCTGGAGCCAGTGAGATGGGCAAAGTAGACGGAAAGAGCATTCTAGGCAGTACAGCAGGTCCTCAAATAACATCGTTTCTTTGTAACGTTGATGACATACAGAACAGATTTAACTCTTGTTTATATCAATTAGCCCACGGTAAAATTGATTTTGCCATACGTGATTTTGCTTAAAGTCTCAGAACCTGTTAACGACGTCAAGTGAGGACTTGCTGTACTCTAAAATTCTAATGTGTGCAAGAATCACCTGAGGATTTTGTTAAAGTGTGGATTTTGATTTAGTAGGTCTGGGGTGAGGCCTGAGAGCCTGCATTTCTAACGAGCTCTCAGGTTATGCTGATGTTGCTGGTCCACAGACCACACTTTGAGTAGCAGAGTACTAGACAAAGGGAACTGCATGAGCGAAGGTACAGAGTTTTTCTGGGAAACAACCAATCACTTTGGTATCATCAGAGCACAGAGTGCCAGGTGTTGTGAGGTGCGAGATGAGGTCAGAGAAGGAGGCAGGGTCAGAGCAGGCAGGACCTTGTCTACCCTGTTTGGATTTCACTTTGTAGACAGCAGAGCAGCCTGGAAGTATTATAAGTAGAGATGTGTGATGTTAGATCTCTGCCACTGTGTGGGACAGCTCTGCTGGGCACAGGGAGTTCCGTGAGACAGCTTTCACAATTATGTTGTTTAAACGTAGAAATAATGAAGAGGAACTGAGGAAGCCACAATAGAAGTGGAAGGAAGAAGGCAGACTTGGTGTTTGGAGTTAGATTTCCTGGGCCTTAGGAACTGAGTGTGAGTGGTGAAGGGGAGGGAGGGTCAGGGGTCACTGCTAAGTTCCTGGAAAGAGCCCTGGGTGAATAGCAATGCCCCTGCCCAGCACTGGGAACAGAGAAGGAGATGCACGCTGGAAAACTGGCTTTGGGACAATGAACTCATGGAACCTGTGCTATCAAAACACAGAAAGATGTCCAATGGGACTTTGATGTGAAGACGTTTATGAAAAGTGCGCTGTGGAGAAAAGGGAATCCTTGTACACTCTTGGTGGGAATGCAAATTGGCACAGCCACTATGGAAAACAGCTTGGAAGTTCCTCAAAAAATTAAAAAGAAAACTACCATATGATCCAGCAGTTCCACTTTTGGGTATATTCTCAATGGAATAAAGATCAGGATCCCAAAGAGGTATCTGCACTCCCACGTTCATTTCAGCATTATTCACAGTTGCCAATACATGGAAGCAACTCATGTCCACCAACAGATGAATGGGGAAGGAAGATATAGTATATACATACAATGAATGTTTTTCAGCCTTAAAAAATAAGGAAATCCTGCCATTTTTCAACGGCAAAGGGGAACCTAGAGGACATTATACTAAATTTAAAAAGCCAGACATAGAAGGACAAATAATACATGATACCACTTATATGAGAGATCTGAATGAGTCCGTTTCATAGAAGCAGAGAGTAGAATGGTGGCAGCTGGGGCTGAGGGGAAGAGGTATTAGTCAAAGGGTGCAAAGTTTTGGGTGTACAAAATGAGTAAGTCCTAGGGTTCTGCTGTGTAGCAAGGTGCTCGCAGTTAGCAATACTGTATTGTATACTCAAAATTTTGGTAAGTGGGTAGATCTTATGTTAACAGTTCTCATCACAGAAACAGTAATAAATAAGAAGGTGGAAGGAAACTTTTGGAGGTGATATGTTTATGGCCTAGATTGTGGTGATGGTTTCACAGCTTTATACTTATCTCTAAACTCATCAAGTCTTATACATTAATTCTGTAAAACTTTTTGTATACCAATCATACCTCCATAGAGTTGTTTTTAAAAATGTGTATTGTGCCCGGCAGGGCGTGGTTCAGCAGTTGAGCATTGATCTGGGATCCAGGCGATTGGGGTTTGATTCCAGGTCAGGGCACATACCTAGGTTGCGGGCTCAATCAATGACTCATCATTGATGTTTCTGTCTCTCTCTCCCCTCTCCTTTACTCTCTCTGAAATCAATAAAGATATAATAATAATAATAATAAACAATTAAAAAAAAGTGTATTGTATTTCACTCTAATAGGCATCATTCATACAGGTGTGTCCACTTGCCATACCCCAGTGAATTTTGAGGGTATAGAGGAGGAACTTGTGCAATTCTTATAAGCTCTATGGTTATCCAGGCTAGGGGATGTACTAATATGCCTATTTTATTATAGAAAGGGGTTTAAGTATTATAATCACCTGGGTGTCAGTTGAAGACACAGGTGGAATGAATTTCTTGCTTTCCAGGGTCTCTGTCTCTCTGTCTCTCTGTCTCTCTGTCTCTCTCTCTCTCTCACACACACACACACACACACACACACACACACACACACACAATCTCCCTAAAAGTACTATGCTGGTTGGAATCTTCAGGGAACAGTAGTCACTCAGCTAACCTCAAGTAATGTTAAGTTTATTGTAAGACCATTTTTCTCAGCTGTAGGCCACACCTCAGAGAATTACACCAGCCAGGAGAGATGGGAAACAACTGGGAAAAAAATAAAGTGGCATATCTCCCCAAGTTGTTCACTGTAATCAATGGATTTAAACATTAATTTTTATACAAAAAATAGTACAGGTCTCTTAACAAGGAAAATACAAATTTCTCATGCAATTTTAAAGATAAAAATAACATGAGACTGCAAAGAAATGTTGAACTTGTGATAAGCTGCTTGGGCCAAGTCCCAGACTGCTAGTCGCAGACACTCATTTCTTTTCTTTGGTTAACTGGAAAAGTCAGAGAAGTATTGTATAGGACTCACGTAGAAATAAAGACGATAAATAGCAAGAGCCACACAACAGTTAATGATAGAGATTGGAATATTGTTCAAAGAACAGTTAGCTGAAAAACCCAAGGTGGCTCTGGCAAATGAATTATCTGGCCATCACCTCAGCAGCTCACTGTTTCATCCACTGCCCTTAAGATAACTCTGGCAAGGGCGTCTAGGCCCGCTTCAACAGGGCTCATGCCCACCAGCCAAGCACCCTCCCCACTGCTTTATGTATGCTTTGTTTTCTACTTTGTGACAGCTTTTGCCTACTAATAGTTTCAGTCTATCCAGCAGTCTTTCACAGCCTCTACAACCTACTTTCTTTCTGGGTATCTTTTGCTTCTGCTCCATCTTTCAAATGGCCAAGCCAATCTGTGTATTAAATACAAAACTCTGCAAAGGAGGGAATATAATTTTTTCAATTAATCACCAGTATCCCTATTTTTTTTAATCCTCACCTGAGGTCATTTTTTCCTCTTACTTTTTTTTTCCGAGAGAGTGGAGAGAGAGAGAGAAACATCGATGTGAGAGAGACACAGCAATTGGTTGCCTCCCACACACGCCCCAACCTGGGCCAGGAACTGAGCCTGCAGCCAAGGTACATGCCATTGGCCAGAAACGAACCCGGGACCCTTCAGTCCACAGGCCAACGCTCTAGCCACTGAGCCAAACTGGCTGGGGCAGCATTATCCCTATTTTGACATAGATTTTGTGCCAAGCTGCCTCATAGAGCACCTGTCAGCCAAAGTCTTATTGGCCATCCAGTTCGGTTCCCACTTCTGGTGAGGTTGTCAGTAGAGTGACACAGTGTAAGGATTAAAATTATGTCATATTAAGGATTCATCGTGGTCCAGTGTCCTCTGCCGAAAAAGTGTGCCATGGGCATTCTGACTCTTGCCTTCTCCAAAACAATCCCAGTAAAAGATGCCAGGAAAGAATTCCTTTGGAAGGAAAAGCAACCAATATAACCAGATAAGGGTCTGAAAATTCTCTTGAAACTGAAATTCTGGGTAAACTTATATAGAAATTTAAAGAATGGATCTTTGTTTGAAGGGACCACCTATGTGATGCAGGCATCCTTTCTTATTTGTTTTCCTTTCCCTTAAAAAAAAGTTTTGTATTTCAGTTATAGAGGGTTGATTAAACATGCTCCTTACTTCCTAGCCCACAGTCACTATTGGTCTCTGCAAGGCCTCCCTTGATTGATTGATTGATTGATTGATTTATTGATTGATTGAAATCCTCTCCTCAATATCTCTGATGGGTGTTTTAATCTATTTCTGAAACTATCTCTAAAGGGAACAGCCTGTACCATATACAGAACCCTCTAATTCTTAGATAATTCTTTCTTACATTAAACTAAAAATAACTTTCCTATAACTTTGCCCCAATGTTCTCAGGTATTTCCTGTGGAACTACACAGAAAAAATAAATTCCTTTCAATCCCATAAAGTCAGCTATCGTGACACGTGAGTCTTCACTTTTCTACGTGGAACATATTCTATTCCTGAATTAATTCTTCATATGGTGTGGGCTTAAGACACTCTACTCCCTAGTCACCTTCCCTTGAACACACTCTTAGTTTGACAATATCCTCTTAAAAAATAGTAACTTAGATATTTCAAAACAGATGCGCTCTGCCAATGCAAAATATGATGGGCGTAACCTTGTCCCTCCCTTCCTTAATTTCAGTTTCTACTAGTTTGTCATAAAACTTGTATCCGTTTTTAAAAAATAATACCACATTTTTTGACTCTCAGTGAACTTTAAATCTTTTCCAAGTGAGCTGCTGTCAGCCCGGAGCTTTCCTACCTTGTATTTAAGTAGTTGATTCTTTGAACTTAGATGTGGAGCTTAACATTTGACCCTATTAAGTTGTATACTGTTAATTTCCTTCTTCCCTTCTCCTTTGTCAAGGTCTTTTTCAAGTTTGATTATTTAATGTGGCTTATCAGCTTTTCCTCCAATTTTCTACAAATTTGATAGGCAAAATTTGTATTGGAATTCACCGAATTCACTGATTAACATTTACGATTTCAGGACAGAGGGCAGAGAACTTCAGCGTGGTTCTCAGACTTTAGTGGAAAAAAGAATTATCTGGGACATTTGTCAAACATGCAGATTTCTACGCCTCATTTCCAGAAATTTTGATTCAGTAAGAGTGGGATGGGCCCCCGGGGATGCGTATTTCTAACAAGCACATGCTATCCTGAGGCTTTTGGTCCTGGGTCACATTTTAGAAACATCTTTAGAAGTGACCTTTACGTCTAAATTGACAGTGATGTGTTCATTAATTCTAACAGGGTGATTGTCTAGCACAGTGCTGGACACATAATTAATACTGAACAAATGAGTGCAAGGATAAAAACATGAAGGCTGGGAAGGAAAGCTCAGCTAACAACCCAGCTTATATTTTTCCATTTTAATCGCAAATGCCTTGTTGTAAGTAAATTATATTATGTCTTTGATGCTCCCCACTGGGAAAGGTGGATTCTTGCATGACCTAGTCTTCATGAGCATATGTCGTCTCCTGGTGATCACCGCTTTCCTTTTTAAGTGCTCCCAGATTGTGGTTAATTCCTGTGTAGAATCCCATTGAGGATTAAAGGATGTTTTAGAGTAAAACCCAGAGATCTCCCTCGACCAGAAATCTCCTGCTTGATTTATAGGAAATTAGGTTGTAATTTAAGTGTTTGACTCATTTGCCTCCCTTTAGACCACACTATTGCCTTTCCTGCCTTAACATGTTTGCAGTTAAATAAGAACCTGAGTGCTAGACACTTCAACCTGGAGAAATTGCTTATTTCAAAAAATGTATATTTTTGAAAATTTTCAAAGTGTACGGAAAGACTCAAAGAATAAATCAGTGTTTGAATTTATTCAACAATTGTTAGCATTCTGCCATGTTTGTTTTTGTATCTAGCTATAGCTACATGGATTTCCCTTGGAATCAATTGGTCTCCGTGTTTCTTTAGTTTCTTTTAGTCCAGAACAATTCCTCTCCCTGTTTTCTGCCTTTCCAGATGGGCACCTAAATTTTCTGGGTGTACGTCTTGGTTTTGTTTGTTCGTTTAGTATTTTTGAATCGCAAAGTTTTACATATTTAAAACATAAAATGAAATTAAAGAAGATCAAAAAATAGCAAATTTTAAAGTTTGCTCCTAAAGGGGAGTTGGGGCGAAAGATCACAATGTTCACTACAAATTTTAAGGAATCAGATGCTAGATAGAGGAGAGAGGGATGGAGGCTGTGTGGGGTCATCCTAGAATGCCGTGAAATCTAAGGAATTTCAACAAGGCCCTCAGGGATTTCTCCAGACAATATCAGCCACCAAATCAGTCCCTGACCTCCCAGGAAAGGCCTGTGTAAATATCCCTACAAGTGAAACACAGCAATGGATTTCAGATGCCAGCCCCTAGGACTCCTGGAGGAGTCCCGAGAGGTGACTCACAGGCTGCCTCCCCCCAGGGTCACATCCCTACTCATCTGATTGATTGCAGGGGTGTTAAGGCCAACTGCCCACTCGCCCAACTCAGGACAGATCAGGAGGGTCCCCACTGAGGCCCCGTTGAGACTTCATCCCAGCCCAGCCTCTTACTTCCTTTGCTACACCTGGTGCTGATTTAGGAGCGCTCCCTGGTAAACCGTCCATGTGCTCATCTCCGAGCACTGTGCTCTTATGAACTATAAATATATGCAGGCCTTACAGTATTATAAGACAGGTGTTATTAGCATCCCCTTTTTATAGGTGAAGAACCTGAGGCACAGAGAGTGGCTAGGTGACTGGCCCGAGGTACTCAGGAGACTGGAACGTGGCAAGGCCTGACTCAGACACAGGCATCTCGAAGTCCTCGCCACCCCTGAGCCGCCACATGTGGCTCTCCTCTGTGACACAGAGATTGCTCTTAGCACACACAGTATCTCAGCACAATCTTTCTATCATATCTCAAGATGCTCCCCTCAGCAAAGATGTAGAAAAACTTCCTGGAGACTGAGCATTGGAGGAGAATCACTGTGATTGTGTAAGAAAGACGGGTAAAAAGAGTTGTAACCTGAATCGCTGTTCTTCCCCTGGGCTTTAGCCTTAGCCAGGGAGTTCACGTCTCCCTGTAAGCTGATTCCCCAGAGCTCAGTTTTCCTCTGGTGACATAATACACCCACCACTCTCCCTCTTGCAAGAGGAAAGAATGTGCACAGCACAAAAACAAAACAAAAACAAAACAAAAATGGGCTTCTCTTCCCTAAAACGAGAGGTAGTTCTTGTTCCTGACCTATTTGAGTGCACACGCAGAGCCTGTACAATGTAGCTTCACCAGCCTATTTAGCACTTATGCAACCTGCTCTGCTTTCAACAAGCTCTTTAAGATGTGACTTATTTAAGCACCTTCAGAAATCTGCAAGGTCAAAATAGCCACTTGTACAGGGAGACTGGAGGAACTATCAAGTCTACTGGCGCAATTTACAGTAGGGAAATTGTTCCAGTCCTATGAGTTTTTCAGGCCAAATGGTCGGATGACCAACTGTCCTGGTTTTCCTGGGGCTGAGAGGGTTCCAGATTGTGACACTTCTGTTGCTGAAACTGGGAATATCCCAGGCAAACTGGGAGAATTTATTACCCTATAATGGACATTCTATGATCCAGCACGGTATTATTACAAGAAACACCTGTCCCTCTGTTGTAGATACATTCTATTATCTCAAAAAATATTTATATTTTATCATTAAACCAAAAGGTAGAAACAATGGAAGGAAATAGAAGAGAAACTAAAAGCCGCACTGAACTCATAATGCAGAGATCTCCATTTATTACACCTTCCATGAGCTTCCCTCCCTCCCTCCCTCCCTCCCTCCCTCCCTCCCTCCCTCCCTCCCTCCCTCCCTCCCTCCCTCCCTCTGTGTGTGTGTGTGTGTGTGTGTGTGTGTGTGTACATACATTTTGCAACTAAAATTGTGCAGTACAAACAATTCTGTATCTGGATTTCCACATGCATTTGCATTGTCCCATTTCAATAAATACTTTTTGAAAACACCATTGCTAATGGTTGTATAATTTTCATTGAGGATACTTTACTTAACCATTCCCATGTTGTTCAGCATTTAGGCTAATTTTTGCTGTTAGGATAATGTTGCTGTGAACATCTTTGGGTTTCTAATTATTTCTTTTGGAAAGGTTTCCGGGACTTTATTGGGTGAAAAGTTATGGGCTTAGTTAGAGCTACTGAATCTTATCTCCAAAATGCTTTTGGAACGCACACATCAGCAGTGTTTATGTCTGGCCCACTGAACTCCTGCCATGCCAAGTATGTTTTTAATCTTCACCAATGTTATAGGTTTAAAAAAAAAGTTTAGGTTTTAAAAAAAGCCTAAATTATCTGCATTTATTTGTTTACTTATGAAGTTCAAGCCTCGTTCATATCTTTCTCATTTGGACTCTCCTGTAAGTATTGTTCATATATTTTCCCAGATTTTATATTCTTTTCTAGTATTTTCTCAATTTATATGCACTCTTTACAGACTAACCATAATAACTCTTTTTACGTCATACTTTGCTTCTAATACTTTTCCTTGTCTTCAAATACTTTTCGTGATCTAGTGTTGGATGGATGTTTTAAAAATACTGACCCTTAAAAATCTTAGATGCTTGTGATCTTCAAGCAGTATGTTAAAGTCTGCGCTTGCGCAAGCGAGTGCACACACACACACACACACACACACACACAAAACCCCTGGGGGCGGCCTGCACTTCCCTTTAAAAGTCCTTTTCTTTCATTCATAGCTCTTCAGTCTTAAAATTATTCTGCACTATTTGACAAGAATATGTGTAACATCTATGTAATTTTGGGAAAATTAGTAAAACAAAATCACCACCCAATCCAAGATCTAAAATATACCAAGTCCCCCGTGTTCCGGCCTGCGATGGTTAATGCTATGGGCTACCTTGCCTGTGCCATGGGGTGCCCAGATTAAACAGTATTTCTGAGTGTGTCTGTGAAGGTGTTTCTGTATGAGATTAGCATTTGAATCGGTGGACTCATTACAGTACACTGCCCTCCTCACGGTGGGTGGGCATCATCCAGTGTGTTGAAGGCTCGAATTCAATAAAAAGGCAAAGGAAGGAAAAATTCACCCCTTTTGCTTCCTGCCTGCCTACTGGAGCTGGGACGTTGGCTCCCTCCTTTTAGGCTTTGGAATGAATGACACCACTGCTGCTCTGGGTCTCCAGCTTGCAGATGGCAGATCACAGGACTTCTCAGCCTCCATAATTGCATGAGCCAATTCCTTATAATAAATCTCTTCCTATACGGTTTTGTTTCCCTGCAGAACCCTGACTAATATACACTCCCCAATTTCAGATCCCTGCCTTTTCCAAGATGCTTTTGTCATCATTCTCTTGCTTTAAAAAACAGTGTTATCATGTATATGTTTGTGCCTCTGAGCATATGTTTAGTTTTTTTATATTTTTGAGCTTTACAAAAATAGATTCATCCTTTATCTCATCTTCTCAGTCTTGCTTTTTTCCATTAAGTACAATATATAAGATCTAGCCATATTTTATGTAAAGATATAATTCATTCAATGAATATATATATATATATAAAATGTATACCTATATATACGTGTATATACATGGGAATAGAATTACTGGGTTGAACCACTTGTGCATGTTCAATTTTACAAGCTAGTGCTAAATTGTTTTCCTGAGTGGTTGTACTAATTACATCCCCAACTGCAGAGTATAAGATTTTTGTTGCTAGCCTTCCTTGCCAATACTTTGATATTTTCAAGTATTGAAATCTGGTAGTCATTTTTCACTTAGGAGATTCGCACTAACTTTTGAGGCTTATTTGTCCAAGTTCTCAAAGACTGAAAAGTAATTCTCAAAAACAAATCGAACCTGTTTTGATTTGGGCTTCCAGTTTCTCCTTGAGGTCAGGCACCTTAGCATGGTGGCTTTCCAGTAAAACACTTAAGCCGTTCACAGTGTGTCCTGCTGAGCCTAATGCCCAGCCCTTCAAAGAAGAGGCCACATCAGCCTGGGCAAGTGAGCAGCCGACCGAGTCAGGAATTCGGAAGCCTGGGCAACACCCTGGTTTTGCAGCTTTGCAGGGCACGCATATAAGTCCCGTCACCTCCCTGCACCCCATCGGCTCACCAGGCATAATAGAGCTGACCTTGCTTGCTGCCTGCAGAGAGGACGAGATCCTGTTGCGGAGCACTTTGAAATCTTTGGATGAAAAGCACGACAGAAGCGCCAAGTGTGATTGTTACCCGTGCCAGCAACACTGGAAGACGGCATAAAAATAGGAAGCAAAGAAAATCTCATTTTACAAAAGCTTCAGTGAGAAAATTGGCTGGTCAGAATGTCATTCCCTGTTTTGGGTTCACATAAATGTTGGCTTTTATAAAATTAAAAAAAAAAAAAAGTACACATTTTTGTCTTTGCCAGACAGAAGCCCTTTGATCACCACCATCCCTGTGACATCAGGTGAGTCACTGGTACAGAAGGAAGGCTAATGCCTCAGGAGACTCTATGAAATCAGTTCTTGGCAGTTACCACCCAAATCTTATTTCTCAGGACGAGGCTCTGAAACCCTGAAGTCTGAGGGGATGTTATAGGCTGAGGCGTGGGGAGGGTCTAAGCCTCAACATTGTCTCATCATAGGATCCAAGACACCTTGTGCTAAAAGAGAGACCTGGCTTCTCTCGGATACCCTCTGATCCCCCATCCTGCCCTTTACATGAGAAACACAGATTAAAAACCTCATAGGGAACCTTTGCCACCACGGTTGATATATTAGGAACCTCAAAATAAAATGAGTCATGTCGATGCATGTGAAGGTTCATTCTAAAAATGACAGCCCGACTTTTTTAAGTTTATTTTTTATTGCTGATGTCCCCTATTCCCCCCCAACATTTACCCCCTCCACCAAGCCCCAACCCCACGACAGCCATCATTTCAATAGTTTATGCCCAGTTTGGTGTAACGCTGTAAGTAAATTCTGAAGAGCCCTGATCACCTTTACTTACCAATTGAATGGGCCGTGGAGACAGTTGCAAACCACAGAAAAGACGTTTCAAACCTGAACTTTCCAACTGATATGACTGACACCCAATCAGTTTAAAATAGGAACTTTGGATTGTTTTGCCATGTCTTTACCACCTGAGTTTTTTATACTGGAGTTTTAAAAAACGCAACCCTCTACAGGGTGGTTGGGCTGTTGTGCCCCACTGAGAAGCTGAGAAAGTAAAAGGTAAGGAGGTATAGCCATGGGTGTAAAGGGGGATGTGAGTGACACCAATCCACCCACAGCAACTGCTCTGTGAAGTTATGAATCATATTATAATCGACTTCTAATTTCTACCCAGGAAGGCAAAACTACTGAGCACTGTTGAGATGTTTTGTTCAGAAGTTTGAGGGGGTCCTCACAGTGTTTTGTGGAATAATTTGTATTCTAATTGGCATAATTAAATTATTGCTATAGAAATGGCACGGCGTGGCTCCATTAGGAATAGTCTCCATCAGGAAACAGTCCTTAGATAAAAAATGCCCACTGTAGTATCTAGTCACGATCTCTATTTATTTTGTTCAGCGGCCCCATGAGAAGGGTCATCCACACTGGATTTTCAATTGCTTCACTGGAGAAATTAGTTGAAAAGTGGAAATCCAGCCCACTGATGGTTTCTTTACCTACCCATACCTAATAACTGGTTTGATTGATTTTTTTCCCTTTAAATTGACAGATTACTTATGCTTCTGTGAATTGCAATGCTGCTAAAACATCTTTTCTTTAAAAAACATTTGGAGGTTACAATTTTCCATAGTCAGGCTAAAGTTCTGCTCCTACCTTCAAAATTCTCACTTGTATAATATGAATTTTTAACAATGCTAGGATAGTGGATTACTCTGCAGCCTTGAAATATCATGTTGATTAAGACAACGAAGCACACTAGGGAAATGATGGCATGTTAAGTGAAAAAGAATATGACGTTGTACCCTTACCATAATTTTAAGCACATAAATTATGCATATATAAGAACAAGCTGAAAAAAGAATATGAAAAAAGGAAACAGATGGTTAGTTAGAATGGTGGGATTATGAGAATCCTCCCCATTTTTTAGCTTTCCATAAACACTCTTACAATATTATTGTGTAATAAGCACAGTTGCAAAAGTATGTAGTTAGGTGCAGGCAAAGATATCCCATGGTAGTAATAAAGGGTGAGCTGCAAGTTCCCCGCTCCCTTGCCTGGGCCCTGTGAGAGCCTGAGTAGCTGAGCTGTAGAGCATTCCAGGGGGAGAGAGGAGCAGAGGTAGAATCAGAAACATTTCTATGTCAGCATTCCTGGCAAATCACTGGAAGAGATCTCAGAACAAAGGGACCTGATTCTCCAGCGCTCCTCTAATTTGTCATGATCTCTTTTCTCATTCTAAGTAAATATTCACAGTCATACCCAATGTTGTATTTGTAAACCTGCTTTCGTTTTCCTGAAAGAGGGCTCCCGTAGGTGTGTAAGCTTCACACCTTGCAAAGCCTGAAAGTGCCTTTGATGAGGTGGACAGTGAATAACAGGAAGGGTGAAACCTACCACTGAATCCCACCCCTGGTTTTTCCCAGGAACCATTGCATGTTAGTCAAACTGCTGTGGTTCTCAGGGGTTCATACACTTCTGATTTCACCTCTGTCTCCTCCTAAGCTTTACTCAGTTCTTAATCATGAGGAAATCAGCTCGAAATACCAGTCCAGGCTGTCAGGGTTGTCAGGGACCTACCTGAGGGTCTGTCTAGCCTCCCCTCTTCTGCCCGACTCTCCTCCTCTAGGCATCTGGGCCTGGGCTCCCACCCGTTGCCCGAGACCACCCATTAGAGAGGTTTTACCTTGTCTGGAGTCAAAACCTGTCACTATGGCCATTGCTCTATGCTAATGGGCCTCAGTACAACAAGCTTAACCTTTCAGATGGTAGCGGCAGAGGCAAGTTCTAAGAAAGTAACCTGAGCTGTGCCTCTGCTTCTTCCTAGGGAGGCTACGAGGGGTTTTAATACAGTGTTTGATTTAATCTTCGCAGCAAATCTCTGAGGTAGGTGTTATTATTATTACCTAGCATCACCAAACATAGCAAATGAGCCAGAGAATGCCCACTTCAATTTGAATTTCACATAAAAACAAGTAGTTTTTAAATATAAATGTGTCCCTCCTCCCCAGGTATGAAATTAACTTGTCCTTGGAGAAGAGTTACTCCCTGGGAACCCCGTCATTATGCCCATTTGGGAGCTGAGGAAACTAAAGCTCAGAGCCTGGCAAGGAGCAAAGCTGGAATCCAAGGCCAGGTCTGCGACCTTCAAACTCAGTTTGTCCTTCATCACATAATACAATTTCCTAATATGTCCCTCCAACGCAAACAAAATGTGGAATTAATTTGCCCCTAGGGAAGAACTACCAAAGTTATAAAACACACAAACAAATAAACAAAAATAACCAAACGTACTCTCAGTCCCCAGGAAACTTCTGGTCCATTTATTTAACACTGTGAGCAGAATTCCTGGTGAGCAACTAGCCTGGAGTGAACACTGGAGGTGTGAGGTGTCCCTGAGAGAGAGACTAGGACAGTGGCAGAAAGCCCCTTCCTTTAGAGTAGCTGTTCTCAAAGGCCTCCTTTGTCAGGGCAGTGACGGGAAGGGGAGGCTGGGACCCTGAGACACGCCTCCCCACCGGGTGTCACTGGAACCTGATGTCCTAATCATACTTCCCTGTCACCTCTCAGCGCTGATTTACTTTCTTCCCCCATTCCACATGCTGCAGAACTAATTGCCTGCCTAATTGCCACAACTAATTGCTGTGACATTCATTGTTCAGTTGCTCTCTTCTCTGGCTGGAGCTAAGGCAGGTGGCTTGTGAGAAGGCGAGGGTGGAATTATTCCTGGGTTGCTGCGGGGACAGGGTGCTTCAGAGTGATGTCCAGTGATTGTTTTTTCTCCTGGAGGTTGACCAAGGAACCAGCTACCTCACTCCAGAGAAGACGGTAACACTTGGCCGACGTTCACCTTCTCCTGACTTGAGATGGGGTTTCTTAGACTGGTTTTGAGTTCCTTAGGTTGTACTTCTCAGGAGGTCTCTCTCTCTCTCTCTGTGTGTCTCATTTAGAGATTAGAATTATATTTGCTGATTAAAAAATTGGGACCCAGAGAGATGAGCCTGCTTCTTGCTGGCCACAGAGCTCGTTAGTGGCGGAGCTGGATCTGAGGCTCAGATCTCCCAAAACACAGCAGATGGTGTCCATATACTGCCCTGCAATGCTTGCAGTTGCACTGATTCCTCCTACATTTCTTTTTAAAATTTTATTAAAACACTGTCAAGTCATATTTCTTTTTGGTAGCTAGAAAAGTAATCTTTAATATTTATTGAGTTATTACAACTATCAAGCCCTTTCCACGCATTGTCTCATTTAATCATCAACAACAGCAGCGTGAGCAGATGCTATCAGCATTTGTATTTTACTTATGGGGAAAGTGAGGCAGAGGGGTTAATAACTTGCCCAGGTTTGATGCGAGAGCCCATCTTCTGGCCACAGCAAGGTCATGTGCAGGATCTTGCAAACAGCTTCTGAATTCTAATACCTGAAAGAACTTCCGAAGATAGACTGGAAGTTGGAGTTGGAGCAACTTGGAACTAATCAACAAGGTTAGGTAAATTGTTACATAATAAACTCATGTTGTTGAGCCAGGAGTCACTACATTCCCTTTTTTCCATACAGCTGAGATGAACGCAGATGGACTTCGATCCTCACGGAGGTCGGGAGGAATTCCTAGGACTCACCAGGCGGTAGAAAAGACAGCGAGGGCATTGGGAGTCAGAGGCCCAAGTTGGGCTCTGGATCTGCCCCTAGTTTGCTCTGTGGCCTTGGGTGCCTCGGTTTCTTCTTCTGTGAAGTGAAGGGATTAGACATCGTGGTTTTGAAGACTGCTGCCGTCCTATGTGTCTCAGATGACACGTCCAAGATGAACGCACACAGTGGCAGAGGCTTGTGGTGACCTTCAGGACAGCTCCGCAGTGACTGCAAATAAAAGTCTAATTGTCCGGTTCTTGATCCCGCTCCTCCCCCCCAGTGACAGGAGGGATAATCAAAGCAATGGCACTATTGTGTGAAAGAAGAGTTTTTTCATCCAGAAGAAAACTATGACATACACAATAGCCAATCATTTGGAAGCTGAGCAAATAATTAATGGTGGAACTATTAAACAGGATAAAAGTGAATCATGATGAGGGACAAAAACTAAGGGTTTTAAAATGAAAATTAAAGAAAAGTTTCGGAATTTTATTTGCTAGAAGAAGGAGCATTGTGAAATAATTAATGTACAGAAAGGAAGGACTGTTTCAAATGACTTAAAAAAGGGAGGCCCAGGCACAATTAGAAGAGCTTTGGAGGGGGCTGGGGGAGAAAAATTAATTTTATCTGAGGAATAAAAGCTATCTTCATGAAAAACAGATTTTGAAGTACTGTCATCAGATGCCTTTCGGTTTTTCTGGGTCATTTTATGAGGCCTTTGTGAACTTTCAACTTCTAAATGCTTGTTTGGGGGAAGGGTGGTAAGGCATGAATAAACAAATTTAATTATCATAGTGTGGAAACCCTCCTTACAGGATGCACAATGGAAGCCGCTGGAGGAGAGGGCGGAACTTGGGCCTCTATCTGCTCCTTCCCGCTCTGTGACCTTGGGCAAGTCCCATCCCTTTCCGGGGGGGCCCCAGGGTCCTCCTCTCTGCGTGAAGTCAGTAGGATTCAATGCCTGTGAGGCCCCGTTCTAAATATTTGCATGAAGTCAGTTGGGCCTGCAAGGTCCTATTCTGTATATTTGCATTTCTAATTGTAGAGCATGGTCAGAAACAAACTAGTCACTAGTTTGTTGGTTACTAGACATTAGGATAACACCCAGAAAAATCTATTTTTGAAATTAAGGGCGTTGGGTTTAGTGAAAATGTTCATCAGCATCATTCTGACTTGTTATCAGGTCAGAACTTGGCGAGAACAAAGCAGAGGTGACAGCCCAGAGCCCCCCCCCTTGGCTTCCTGTTTTCTTTTTGCTTTTGGGCGTGTGCACGTTTCCCTGAAAAACCGCAGCAGCCAGCCAGGTGTTGGAGACAGCACCTGCCTAACGCGGGGTGGCGGAGCTCGGCTCTCCGGAGCCCGCGCTGCTCCGGGCTGGGGACACAGTGTGTTCAGCGTGGTCACCCTGGGCCGAGTTAGGGCTCCAGCTGTGGGCTGGGAGTGGCTGGGCGCCGCTGGCTGGGGTTGAGATGCTGAGATGAGAAGCGTCCTCCTATCAAAAGGAAGCACTTGTCAGGGAAGTTTCACTGGAGCAGGAAAATAAAGGTGGAGGGCTCTGGACTGTTTCACCACCAGCCTCCACCGTTATTCTGGGGCTGTTAGATAATTGGAAGCAACCCAAGAAAGCCACAACCGTGAACTCTGGCCTACAGAGATAACCAGCCTTTACAGGAGGAAGCCAGAGGGGCCAGGACACAGGGGTAGCCAGGGCATTGGGAGGTAGGAGCCCTGGGCCCAGAGGTCTGGTGCCTCCTCTCATTTCAAATATATGACCTAAGATCTGCATGTGTCGGGGGGGATGGGGTGGGAAGGTGGGGATGGCGGGGCGGGTGTGACTGGAAGGGGAAGCATGGGGAAAGGGGGGGGAAGAGAGCAATAAACCATGACAGGATAATAAGCATCTGAAATATTTAATTACTACACAATGTGCTGAGGCTTTGTCTACAGCCACATTTTCCAAACTACAGGCTGTGGCTCAGCAGTTGGCTGTGAAATCAATTTAGTTTGTAGGGGTTCTTAACTCAGGGTCCACAGACACGGCCTCTCCGCTGCCCCCACCCCCTGTCCCAGGCCCAAGGGTAGGACTGTATTCAGTATAATCCTATGAATTTTGATGTATGCATTTAAAAACATCACTCTAAGAAGGGATCCATAAGCTTCACTGTATTGAACAGAAATGGCACATACACACACAAAAAGGGCAACGATCCCTAGGTGATGACCAGCACTTAAGAAAAGTTATTATGATAGACTAGATTTAAAAGAAATATAAAAAACTTGAGCTCCAGCCCTGCCAGAGTGGCTCAGTGGTTGAGCATCCACCTGTGATCCAGGCAATCATGGTTCTATTTGCAGTCAGGACACATGCCCGGGTTGCAGGCTCAATCTCCAGATGGGCGTGCAGGAGGCAGCCCATCAATGACTCTCTCATCATTGATGTTTCTATCTTTCTCTCTCCTTCTCCCTTCCTCTCTCTGAAACCAATAAAGATATATTTTTAAAATAATTTAAAAAATTAAAAATTGAGCTCCACACATAATAAGACTAAGTATTATTTTGTGAAACTTGTTTCAGGTATGCATTATATATATTTATACATGTACATATTTATTTCTAACAGTAGAGCATGGCCAAAAAATTTGGTAGTCACTGATCTCTCTATAGGATTCTGGACATTAGGGTAATAACTAAAAAAATCCATTTAAACACTTCTGGGTGTAGGCCCGGCCAGGGTAGTTCTGTGGTTGGAGCCTTGGCCCAAGCACTGAAGGGTCTCGAATTCAATTCCCAGTCAATGGCATACACCTGGGTTGCATGTTTGATCCCCGGCCTGGTTAAGGCACATGAGGGAGGCAACCAATCGATGTGTCTCTCTCAAATCAATGTTTCTCTCTCTCTCTCCCTCTCTCTCTCTCTCTCTCTCTCTCTCTCCCCCTGCTCCCTCCCCCATTTCTTCCCCTCTCTCTAAAAATCAATAGAAAAAATATTCTCAGGTGAGGGTTAACAAAACAAACAAAAAGCACTTATGGGTGTAAAATATGAGGAAATATTTATCTTTTGGACCGAACCACAGGGTTCTGCTGTTATGCAGACATTCGACATCGGGCACTGCGCAGAGCCAATTCCAGCCAGGCTCTCGGAGCATGGTGACCAGCTGGCCCTCACCACAGCCGGAATGACGGCTGCATCCCTCTCTGTCTCGTTGAGACCTAAGTCAATTTAAAGTGAAGAAACTCTGAGAGATAAATGCTGATTTCTACGACCACGAGGCCCCAGAAAGTTGTGCGAATCAGTGATCTTGTTTCCTGAGAAGTGTGTCTTCCTGTTATCTCTGCCAGGAAGTTTGCACTTTTCTGCCAGAACAGCAGGGTCATCTGAAGACACAGAGAGAGCCTCTCCCACTGAGGGTGATAGCAAAAGGGGAAATGCGAAATTGCCAAAGAGCAGAGAGGTTGAGACGTAGCCAAGGTTTAGGAAAAGGGGGTAGGCTCAGAAAGGAGAGAAAGGCAAACAGAAAAAAAAGCAAGTGTATAAGGCAAGCGGCTGGGCCAGCTGAGCCGTGGGTGGAGGGAGAAGCTATCACTCTAGGCTGTTAGTCCCCTGTGGGATTCACAGCGTCAGGATGGTGACATGAAAAGAAAGGCAGTTCAGCAGGAAAGCTCAACAAAGGCAAATCCTGGGACAAGATCCAACTGCTATTAGAGTTGAAGTGAGCCAGAGAAATGGCCTCCCCTGTGAGTGAACTGCTGCTAACTGAGTATTTTTAAATGAAACTCATATTTACTTGGTTAATTTAGAAAGTGTAAGCTTCTCTGGAGCAGGGACTTTGCTCGCTTCGTTTCTTAGATCAGCACCCATGCCCTGGTAAGGGCGTGATAAAGATTTGTTCATTGATCAGCCGGTACTTGATATTTAATATTACTTGGAATAATAATAATAGTGATACTTAAATTTTATGCAGTGCTTAATAGTTTAGAAATCAATTCCACAGCTATTATCTCATTTAATCCTCACACTGTCCCATCAAGTATCGCCATTAGTATCCTCTTTACACATGAGGGTGCTAGTTCAATGGCACTTGATGATAAGTGGCTGGGATTTTAATCCACGCTCTCTGATGCCAAAGCCAACATAGCACTTTGCCTCTTTTGAAATTTTGTACATTTAATGTAAATGCTCTATAAAGTTAAGTAGCCATATCTGAAACCGGAGTTCATGCTACCTGTCACCACCCAGCCAAAAAAGCAGAGGCAGAGAGTGAATTACAGGTGTGCGTTTACTATCAGATGCCAGAAATCTGGGAAGGTAACGGGTAAAAACCCTAACACTTACCTTCCCCTTAAGCTTGTTAAGAGTAAGCTTATACAAGTGAATACGGGTAGGGAGTACAGGGGGGTCTCCTTGGTGAATTGCATCCCTGGAATTTGAGTCCCTGCTGGGGTCTTGGGTCATGATGAATGTCTTCATCACAGGATGGTCAGCGCCTGAAACCCATCAGGCAGTGACCGGGTAGGCGTCATCCCAGTGTTTCTGAGACCTAATGGATCAGCCTCCAAATTCCCGGGGGCCAGAAGTGGAAGTTCAGGGCCGGTTAAAAGTCTCTATGTTCTTGTCTGGTTAACTGGGAACTGCAACAAAATCTTAGCCAGAACATAAGGTTAAGCATATACAGTTGATTAATCAATTACTTACACATTCTGTTAGTAAAAGGGAGGGAAAGGAAAGAGAAAGGAAGAGAAGAGGGGGGGAAATTAAAAGTCCTATTTTTATTCTACCCTTGTACCCCTCTCATAGCCATGGTAGGTACACCGGGTGGCAGTTTGGGTCCCACGGGAGGCAGACGCCCTAAAGGAGTTAGGGGCACGTGGAGGGAGAGAAGAGCTACCATCTGTGCAACATAAAGGGAGGGGGAGCAGGATGGGGCAGCGATGCTGATCTGGCATTTGTGAAAGTACAGGTGGGAGGAAACAGAATCAAGCTGGGAGTGCCTCCCACCACAGAGCCGATCTGATGCAGTCTTAACCAAGCCGACACTGGGAGTCCCAGAGCAAAGACTGCCTGTAGTGGAGCCCTGCGCTGGATGGAAACGGCCGGGCGGTGACCCCCTGCCGTGCTCGGTCAGTGTCCCGGTCTGCCTGGCAAGCACGTGGCTCTGGCTTGAGAGCTGAGTTCTGCAGGCACAGCAGCTGGATGCTGTCAGCTAACTGCTCTTCTTGCAGCTGAATGGCAAGCTCTTTCCTGAAGGGAGAGACAAGTGGTACACCCCATGGCCAGCACAGCATATATTAAATTTTCCTTCAGACATGCTGTTTTCTCTACAATTCCAACCTACAAACCCTAGCTGGAGATTGTTTTATTTAGCCTACCCTGACATTCTAGTTAGTAAACTCTAGCCAATGTAAGGAGTATATGTCCCAATCTGAAAATACAAAATTCCTACCTACAGGGTTGAGAGAAGAGAAGGGATTACAGTAGACTGAGTAATTAAAATGTGATACACTGGGATAGGTCAACAGCCACACAAACACAGGTGCTGCCACTCCCGTTTTTCACATTCATGGCAGACTTGGCCGATTGATCACAGCACTCTTCTTCATGACTTGTGTTGTCTGCCTCAAAATTATTCTCAGCATGGCGATCCAGACAGCCACTGCCAATCTATCACCGTTGGCACCTGAGATGAAACCAATTTATCATCCCAGCACCAGGTAATAGGGGCAAATATAGGTCTCTGAGCAGGTGTGTGCGCACAAATGTGTGTGCAGTGCTAGCAAGAGCAAGTTGAGAGAGATATAACAAAAATGAACACTTGAACTTGTTTATCAGTTAGGGAGTTATGTTTCCATGTTTTAAAAATTTATGTCTGTTTAAACCCAGAATGCCCCCCCCCAAAACAATGTTATAAATAAGAATTACACATAAAAGTCAGTACCTAAATCCTTACTTTCCCATACGTAGGTATTAGTAAAAATGGTTTTTTATTTTTAATATTCTCTTTTACTGGTTTTTAGAGAGAAGTTGGGAGAGGGAGGGAGGAACAGCAATGTGAGAGCAAAACATGGACCAGCTGCCTCCTGCATGCCCCTTACTGGGGATTGAGCCCACAACCTGGGCATGTGCCCTGACTGGGAATTGAACCGGCAACACTTCAGTGTACAGGAGGAAGCCCACCCAGCTGAACCACACTGGCCAGGAGGAAAATGTTTTTTAAATTTTTATTTATTTATTTATTTATTTATTTATTTTTTAAGTGTTATTGAATTTATTAAGATGACATTGGTTAATAAAATTATATAGGTTTCAAGTGTACAATTCTATAATACCTCACCTGTATATTGTATTGTGTGTTTACTTCCCCAAGTGAAAAAGCTTTTGAATCTTAACAAAAAACTCAACCCTCACTGACCTTGTTAAATAGGAGTTTATTTTTTTTCTCTCATAATAAGAAGTTTGTGGACAGGCAACTGTCAGCAGAGGTTCAGGGTTTTAACAGTGCATCCGTAATTCTCTTGCTACTTTCCTCATAGTTATAGAATGGCTGCTGCTGTTCCAGGCATTGCCTTCAATGCCAGAAGAATTTGGATGTGAGGGGTGTCTCTATTTATCGGCAAAGAACAAGCTCTTTAAATAACCTCCCCCAGAAGACTTCCGTTTACACCTCATGACCCCGACAGGATCACATGTTTGTCTTTAGTTTCAAGAAAAATGGGAAAGCAGGTATTTTGCTTTCCAGCCTCTATGGTGGGAGGCAGCAAGGGAGATAGGGCTGGGAGCAGCTCTTAAATAGCCAACCAGTAGTGAATGGTACTTACACGTAAAGGATAGTAGTAATTGTCTTCCAGAGGTTAAAGCAACTCTCAAATGTTTTTGAGCACAGGTGAAAAATATTGCTTTCACTCTTCTCTTCATTCCCACTTTCCAATAAAAAAATTACTTGATAAAAAAGTGAAGTGTCTTGTCCTGGCCGGGAGGCAACCAATCAATGTTTCTCTCTCACATCAATGTTTCTCTCTCTCTCTCTCTCAAATCAATTTTTAAAAAAGAAGTGTCTCTGTGCAAGTACATTTGCTGGGTGAAGGTGGATTCTACATGTATGTGCTTTCGCAAAATGAATGCTTATTTTAAGCTTCAAAGGACCTATATCTTAAAATCTAGTCATCAGATAATTTTGAGCCAAAATACTGCTGATGCATTACTATTCACTATAGGATTAACCCAACAACCCACCACAAACTAAAGTGAGAATTTTAAAATTAAATCAACAATGAATTATAATTAAAGGTAAGAATGGCAGAAGTTGAAATCTTCAGCCCACTCATGATGACACGATCAAAATGTACAGCATGTTTACTAAAAATTACAGAAGTCCCAAACTGTCTCCACGTCTTTAAGTAGGTCACATGCCAAAGTTGACAATCCTTTGGTATTATTCCATCTTCTTAGTAGAATATAGAATTAAATCCTTGGTAAACTCTAATAAAGTGTTAATTTTAGACGATGATACCATGTTTAGTAGTACTTAGTAACATACTTTGTATTGTTTGTATTGTAGGTTACTAGAAAATAGCTCTCATCATGTGTAAAAAAGAAAATCTAAGACATTGGATATCATTTGCTTCCAAGAACTGAAGGAATGAAATTTTGGGGATCAGTTTTTGGTCAATTTTTGGATAAGTAAGACCACATTTTAAAGAATTATGCCGTAGTAGAAGAGAACACTGCTTTAAAGTCAACAGCTGGATTTAAATTTTTATTCCACCTCTGACTACTCGGGACACACCTCTTAACCTCTCCAAAGCTTCCTTTCCTCACCAGTAGACTGAAAATACTAACATAGAAACTCTACTGACAATCAAGTTGTGAGTGAAGCCATCTGTTGAGAAGTCCAAAGCAACTAAGCGTGCAGTACCAAATGCTTTTCCAAGAATAGAAGTATGAATCAGTTTCCCAAACTTTTCACTGAGACTAGTGTTCTTGCTCGTACATGTCCTGTGTTGGTATGCCCAGCTGAGAGAATAATGTTTGGCACGTAGGAGGCATTAACTATATATACTTCGAATGAGTGAATGACATCTTTTCCCCAAATCATCCTTGTTTGTGTCTACTGGAAGTCTGTGGAGGCAGATTACTGCCCTCCTTGGGGATGTCCTGGGCCTTCCCTCAGCAGACAGTCTGCATTCTCACCACCCCACATTTTGTGTGGATGTAAGCCAGATTGGATGAGGTTTTTCTTTTTGGCTAGAGATTAGAGTTTCAGAAGCAGGGCCCCTCTGCTAATCCTTAAACTTTTCCAGTACCTCGAATGAACATGAAGCTCCTACCCACCCAGTGTCTAGCTGCCCACTTAAAAATTGTTCCATTGTGGGTCTCTTCCATTCTCTTGTTGATACCATCCATTGGTGCAGGCACACTTTCGTGCGTTACATGATTTGCTCTGTCTTTCAGAATCATTTCTACTCCTGAATAATTCACTCTGTATTCCATGAAACATTCCTCCTTTTCTCACCACTTTAAAGTTTTAAAAATATCTTCTGTTTCCACGGTGATTGTACATCTTCACAATGACTTTTAACACTCTCAGTGCTTTTGGACTTACTGGACCTGATGTGGTTAATAATGCTTGGAAATACATCTTAAAATAAACATGGAGCAAAATGCACCGAGAGCCAACAGCACAGTTTTAGAGAACAAAAGGCAGCAGCTTGCCTTCCAACCTCATCTGCTGGAACCAAGGGAGTGTCCTCGCAGGGGAGCTTTGATTTCTTCTATGAACACCCGAGGGCTGAAAGTTGGTAAACAGAAGAGTGACTGTAACTAACCCACCTTCACAGGTGTGTTGTTGGGATAAAGTGAAAGTGAAACTGTAAAATATTATTCAGATCTTTATCATTTCCATGAAACATGCCCCATTTCCACGCTTCCGTGTTGAAACACCAGGGACAGATCTTTGTCCTGCAGCAGAGGTGGGAACTCTAAGCTTAATTCCTCCTCGTTCCAGACATCTCTCTCTCTCTCTCACACACACACACACACACACACACACACACTACAATCAGTAAGAGGAGGAGACGTAGGGGTTCAGGTTCACAGAGTTCACACCTCTCACAGCAGGGAGGGGCATCAAGACAAAATTCCTGGTTGCTGAACACCTGTAAACTCTCTTCATTTTCACAAGGAAACACTTCCTATTATTTGCTTAATAGAAGGAAACAAATAACTTGGCAAATGTTTTGAACTGAATTAAAAAAGAACACAAGTTGAGATCAGAGTTGGAGGTTTTTATTACATCCGGAATGCCTATATAAATTATGTTGTGACGATGCCCAGTTGAGATTTTCTAGGTGGTAAACAAGAAACTCACTTACTGGAATGCTAGAGGAATGAGGAAGGGTGGGTGCATGTTCACGTAACATAATGAAATAATAAACGACCAATGTTGATGCTGGGTGTAGAAGCACACGGTCATAAATAAATCACATTGGAGGGGTTGTACAGGCAACCTGTAGGAAGACAATATAGATTTTTCCAGGGGAACTTGTGTTGGCACACAACCACCTTAGACAGACTGTCAGATTTCATAAAGATAATTTTCCTCTCACACTTCCCTTTTAGCTATCTAGGAGCCAAGTTGAGGCATTTTCTTTGATGAGTGGGACTTGTAAGGACTAGCTCAAGTGTATCGTAGGCTTCAGGCAAAACTGTGATGTAGGGGTAAATTTATTGCTGTAGCTGCATTTTGTTTCAACGTCTTGAGTCTATACCTCAACTCCCCCCTGGGCACCCCAAATCTCTGCAGATACAAAATCGCCCACATAAGTGGCTCTCTGCTCTTTAAACAGTGCCCAGGGCTTTATTTTCCTTTTGCCGCCATCTAAAATTTAACAATTCTGATATTTATTTCCTAATGGCCCCAGTTTGGGTGGGCATTTATCTGTGCTAATACCACAGTTCTTATGATCTAAAAGTGTTGTTCTTCTAAATAAGTGGTTTGCATTTTAACAGGGGTCAAAAATGCCTTAGGTCAAAAGAATGGCACCGTGGGGTTGTTAAAATCCCACTTCCTCCAGCCTCACTCTGTCCCCACAAGGTAGAAGTTCCTAGTAAGGCTCCTCAGTAATGTGTACTTTTCCTGATTGGGCATGCAGCACCCATTATTGTGGTCACTTGTTTAACTGTCCCTCTGTTGGAGGATGTGACAGGATGTGACCCTTGATTGACGGCTAGCTGGACCTGGGTAATCAGAGGCCCCTCACCCCTCGTCTTTAGAATGCAGGTTCCGCCCATTTTTCCTGCACTAAGAACCTCATAAAGCCTGAGAGAGCAACGTGTTGTTGGGCCCATGTGGATGGAATATGGGACCTCTATGTAAAATCTTAAGATTCTGAAAGGCGGCTGCGGAGATCTACTCATCTTGCAGCGCCTAGGACACACCTCCTGTGTAAGTTCCCTTGCTTATTAAAACTGCCACCTACCATTGTGGGGTGGTCTGCCTCTTTCTTTGGTCTCTCTTGCCCTGCATGTACTGGGGCCCATTTCAAATTTCACCCAGGAAGCTTCTGAGGGTGCAAACCAACATCACCTTCCAGTTGGCCTGTGAGCTCTGCGTGTGTACAGCTTCATGTACATGCATATACACTTACTATTATGTTAATTTCCCCCACCCAGCTCTGTGATTGAATTCTTGGAGGACCTCAACAAATACCTGTGGATTGAAGAGTGAATGAACAATGCTGGGAATTTCAGGAGCTATAGAAAAATTATGGGGTGAGGAAGAAGAAAGCAGTATTTTAGAGGCCAGGTGACTTTCATTAATGCCTTCTACTTAGTTATTTTAGAAGGATAGAATGCCCTGCTGACATACCTTTGAAAACGACACTTGAAGTAACAGATACAGATTTAAATACCACTTTAAATACTTTAGAAACCTGCTCAGCATGGATATAAATGGTTAAGGAGTGTAGCCATGCCACACCACAGCCACATGAACCTTTACGGTACAGAAATGATACAGAAAGTGCCATGGTCTCCATGTTTCACCCAGTGAGGGAATCCATTGTTCAGGATGAAACCAATATGGAAATCACTCCTCCCACCAACAGGAGCAGAGAACGAAAAGAAACACTGAAGTCAAATCTCCCCACCTCTACAGTATGACATAGAATGTTCAGATAAAAAAAGAAAGGTAGCTTCAGAGAAACAAAATAAAAAGAGAAGCCTTTCAGTGATATTCCAAGTAAATAGTGGCTAGCATTTCGGCTCAGTTACTAGAGTATAAGACCCTCCTTAGCAACACAGTGCTAAGAGCTCTTTTCAGAGGAAAGTGAACTTGGAGCGAGTGAATGAGAGAACAGCGAGGACAGGGGCCAACTAGAAGAAAGAGCTTCTCAGTGCATGCAGGCACGGCTCAGCTGAGTTAATACAAGGAGGAAGGAAAGTTTATCCCAGCCCGGAGACGTGCTATTCATCTCTCCTGTAAGTCTCTGAAGTTCTTAGGGAGGCGGAATTGTAAGTTACATCAGAGCTGCGCTGTCTACAACGTGCAGTTTATCAGCCAACTGTGCCTGAGTCAACTGTGTGTAGCTCTTAGTAATACAGCATTCAGTCACTTTCAAGTCTCTTTTTTTCTTTCTCTTTTTTCCTCTCTCTCTCTCTCTCTCTCTCTCACACACACACACACACACACACACACATCTTCCTTTGTCTTTATGATATTTTAAGTTAATGAACTTTGTTTGATGTTGTTACAGATAAATATGGACCAGATGGACCAATAAATAAGCTAGCTCATAAAGTGACCAAACCCAGTAAAAGTATCTATCTTCCACAGGTCTATTTCAATCTGACTGTTATATGTTTTATTTTCACACACACACACACAATCTCATTTAATTTCCCCAACAGCCCTGCACTTTAATAATCGTATGCCCATTTTTTGGTTGAGTAAACAAATCCAGGTAGTTAAGTACCTTGGCCAATAACAAGTAGAATGTGGATCATGAATTTAAAGCTAAATCGTATGGCCCCAAAGCTTATACTTTTTTCCTTGCCTATCTTGGGAGATAATAGGTACAAAGTAGGGTAAAATCAATGTTGTAATTATGGTTTAGCTTAGATAAAGATGTAATGTCCTCATTCATAATGGAGTACGTCTCCTTACTCTAGAAGAAGAGTTTCGAAGCTCCAAGATACAACTGAAGGCTCAGAAGCTCTCCATGCACAAGTTTTCCAACCCCGCAGCTTCATGGTTTTCTCTCTTCCTTTGGCCTGGGCTGGTGAACACAACGGCCGTATTCCTGGCACGGAGAGCATCTGTGGTGAGCGTGGCTGAATTTGCACCTGAGGCTTCGAGGCTTAGGCAGCTCCTCCAGGATCCGGTACGCCTTATACCCCTCCACAGGGCACCCACCCCGGTGAGTGGCAGGCCCATGGCACCAGTTCAGGCTCTATTGTTCCTACTTTTCCATATTTGACTTATAATACAGACTGGTACAGGATGGTAATATATTTTAACTTGCTCATATGCCAAATCACAGTGTTTATTTGCAATTCTGAGAATTGATAAGGAGAATAAATAGAGTTAGAATTCGTGCGTACAAACACTCTGAGCTTCATTAAAAGGGGAGATACACAAGGCATTACATTAAGAAATTGTTTAAGAAAAGCAAATGGAGAGAAGCCACATTTTGCTTTAAACACACACACATGCACACACACACACACAACCCCTTCATTATGTGCAGCACACAATTTAACAGGTGTGCGATTTATTCATTTATTCGGACTCATGGACTAACCGTTCCATCACAGCACTATTGTTTGTGGAGCAAAACACATTTACAACGAACTGTACACACTTCTTCAGAGAGACTGAATCAGCTGGTCTCTGGAAATCCTTCGCTGCCAGTTGAAAAAGAAAGTTAATAGTCACCAAAATGGCGAATTTGAGTAATTAAACTTTACCTCAATAAAGTCCTTCCCATTCTTGGATTTTTGGGTCATCTATAACCAATACTTGATATGAAAAGGAAAAAAATATATAGTATTCTTTTCATTGGAGAAATAATGAAATATAATGGTTTCTCCATATGTATCTAGAATAGTCAGTGGCCCCTCTGGGGAAAGCGCTATAGCCCTGCCCTTGCTCACTTAGCCTTGAGAGAAAGACGATTTTCCTGATTAGCGAGACTGTGGAAAGCATGCCACCTACTTGGCCACATTTCTTAACTGGGCAAAGTTATGCATTGATAGGTCATGGCTTTTTTTCTTGGTCTCATAGATCCAGGGCACCTAGGAGCTGCATCCGCCCACCTCAAGTCTCCAAGTGGTTCGCCTGTCACAGGGGCCCCAGCTAAGTCTTTTGTCGTTGCTTCTCTGCTTGGAGTTGGGTAAGATGTCAGGGTTCAGTGTATGTCCAGATGCAGACACAGAGCACAGAAATAGTAGGCCCGGCTGCACCTCCCACATAGTTAAACAAAGCTCCCTGTGCTCTCTGGCCCATCACATCAAGCTGATACTGTGCTTGGACCGCACAGTGTTATCCAATCCAGCCTCACTGACGGTAAAGCCGATGCTGTGCTCTGATCCTCTCTCTGCTTGCTCTGTTTGCCAAGCTCTTAACTGTGTGGAATTGGAAGGTGATGACTGGATGAGTGATTTTTACCCTGCCCCCAAATTCCAACAGAAACCAAGGGCAGCACTGTGGGTGTAGGCCCAGATGAGAGATTATTGTTGAAGTGGACGTGTGCCTGTGGGTGTGTAGGGAGAGACAGGTATTTTCCACTTTCTGCCTGCCTTTAATACGTTACGATGCCCTAATTAAACACACACACACACTAAAAAGCTACATTCAGAAAGGATCCCAGGGACTATAATGCTGTTGGCACTGTGGGAAAGTGCAATCAATAAGTAAACAGCCTATGTCAGCCTGAAGACCTTTCAGAACAACATTTCTACTCAGGAAGAAAAAACTAAAGGTAGATTTAGTCTATTTAAATATTTCCCAAGATCTTTGTTAAATTTCAGGTAATAATGTTCCTCCCTTTGAACAAGCAGTGTGTATTTGCCTTTGACTGAGAATAGTCTGGACTAAAGATCATTTAATATTCAACCTGTGACTATTTTAGTACTGGGGCTGGACCAAAAGAAATTCATGCTCAATGGAATGATTTTTACTTACTGAGACAAATTCACTTTTTGCTTCCTTCAGCAATTCATCACTCTAATGGGAGAAATAGAAGCTATCGTAATAATGAGAATAGATTTCTAGGAGTATGAGCCAATATCAATACTTTAATAATGCAAATTCTATGGCTTTGTATTTGGTCTCAATCCAAATTTGCTTTTAATTAAGTTTTCTTGCCTTTGCATGCTGCTCTTTCACTCTCTCCACACATGTGATACCTGTGTTTTTTTCATAGCACAGATATCACATTTGACCAGATCCTAGTGTCACTGGAAACATTGATAATGACATTGATGACACCACTATTACCATCATCATTATCATCATATCAGTGATTCTGAGCAGCAAGCATCATTCAAAAATGTTATAAAAGTCTGTGGCTTCTTCCATCCTGTTCACCTACCTTTATTAGGATGCTCTGGGCATCCTGCGGTTAACAGTAATTTCCCAGCCCCTACCTCCCTGGTTTCTCACCTGTTTCTAGCCTATTTCCAGCTTGTTCCTAACTCTGCTTTTCTGTCCCCTACTCTCTATCTCCTTTTATTCCTTGGACCAGGCCTTTGACTTTGGGCTCCCTTCAAGGACTTTTGGTTCATTTTCTAGCTGCTTTAACAGGGATAACTCCCCTTAGCAGGCTCCAGATAAGGCTGCTGACCTAGTTTCTCTGGTGGGTGGATTTGGACAGAACAGTTTCAGACCATAACTTGGTTGTTCCCAAATTCTTCTTTATCCAGTCATTAAGCGTTGGATTTCCTCAAGGCTTAGTCTTGCATCCTCATGCATCATGACATTTCATATTCCCAGCAGTGTAATAAGGTAGGGAATATTGTTGTCTCTGTTTTACAGGTAGGAAAATTTTGTTTAGAGTATTTGAGTCATTTCCTCATGGCTGCACAGCTAAGAAGTAACAAAGCTGGGCTGAAAATGCAGGTAGTTTTACTCCAGGACCCCTGTTTTCAACCACTGTTGTATATTGCCATTGGCTCCCACGGAATCTCTAGGTGATCGCACCCACACTTGTGAGTTCAATTGCCATCAAAGCGTCGATGACTCCTGAACTTCAGTTGCCTACTCAAGGCCTTCATTTGAATGTCTCAAAAAACTCTTCAATCTAAACACATCCAAGAGTTAATTCAATTATACCCCCCAAACCCAGTCCTCTTAAGTGTTCCTCTCATCAGTTCCCCACAATCCTCTCTTGAGCAACCCAAACACCTGGGCATCATCCTGGCCTCATCCCTCTCCTCTCCTGCAATCCTGTACCCAATCCATTGTCAAGTACTGCCAGTGACATCTCTGCAATATGTTTCAAAGCAATCTTCTTACCTCCACCTCCACAGCTACCACCTTCACTCAAGCCCCTGTTGTCACTCATCTGATCGAGTGCCGTAGACTCCTGACTGAACTCCTCGCATCTAGCCTTGGCCCTTTTCATCTGCTCTTGACACTGCTAAGTGGTCTTTTCAAGATGTAAATTGACCATATCATCCTCCTTGCTTAAGCTTTTTCATGGTTCTTATTGTTGTCAGATAAAGAATTTTTACCTAGCATGACCAGCAAGGGCCTGCAAAGGCTGGCCTCTGCTGGAAGCTCTAGCCAAATATAGATTCTGTATCCTTGCTCTCTGTACTCAGGACACTTGCCTTCTTTCATTTGGGCAAGTTCAGCCCACTGCAGGGCCTTTGCACACATTATTCCCTCTGTCTGAAATGCTCTCTCTTCCCTGCACCCCCTCTACAAGTCTAGATGCCTTTTCCTCATTCTTCAATTATTAGATCACATGTCAGTTCTTCAGGGACACCTTCTTACCCCTCACCCCAAGACTGGCAGTTTCTCCTGTAATATACTAACTTTATCACACCACGAACCTCACTGTCATAACACTTAGCTCAGTTTGTAATTATGCTTTTGTATATGTGATTATTTATTCAATGACTCGCTTCCCCAGTGGAATAAAATATTCTCAATAAGGGCAAGAACCAAGTCAGTTTTTGCTGAACATTGTATCTCCTGTAGGCATTGATAAATATTCACTGAATGATTAAGATGAATGACTCTAAAAACACAACAGAATTAATTTTACATGTAACAGATTAAATGGTAGGAACTAAATGTCTGTTGAGTGATAGGTCATATATTAAATTTTAAGATAGTTACATTTTTTTGGACTCAAAACTTCCCTTTTCTATAATAAGCTTCTTAACACACTCTGAATATCTCTGTGTATAATCCTTTTAATTTTCTCAGTGGCATATAACAAAAGGGTAGGATCTGGTCTAAAAACCCATCCCTGGGTCTTGAAACTTGGCCCCATGTGATGTTTGGCAGAGCATGCTGCTGTGGGATATTGGCCTGGCTGTCCCCCTTCCCACCACACTCACCACACTTCCATGCATCTCCTACCTTCTGGACTTCCCCCTACTTTGCTTTCAGGTCAGAGCTTACTGCTTGCCCTTGGTTGGGTTGACTCTGTAGACTCTATTTCTGGTTTTACCCGTGGACTGTGTCTCTACAGCTTTGGTAGGAGTAGGTATTGGGGGTGGTAGTAGGTGGAGGTGAGGGGGAAGTGGTGGTGATGCTGATGGCTGGTCTCATTTATGGTCACTGCCAGGAGGGGGATTTGTAAATATCTGATCTGGAGTCTGAACTGCCCAGAAGAAAGAACAGAGAGTGGAGGGAGTTGCGTGATGAGATGCCAGTAGGATTCATTCTTTTCAGTGTGTTCGGGGGAAATGACTAAGTGCCAGAACTACTAACTCTGAATGTCCAAAAATGGCCTAGAAATCTGCATTTGAATATGCAGCCCAAGTCATTTCAAAGCATGTAGTTCTTGTACTACACTTTGAAACAAACACTGGCATAGAGACACCTTTTATTCAGAGCAATGTTAACACTTATTCTACACACACACACACACACACACACACACACACAAAGCTGTATTCTCAGCTCTACTGACTTACTTGGAACAAGATACAAAAATGCCACCACGTGGGCTGACCCGATCTCTGGTCCCTTCCATTAAAGTATACTAATGGGTATCATTGTGTTTTTATGCTAAGAAGCCTAGAGGAGCAGTTACCTGTTTTTCTTTGTGAATCCCAGGAACATCTGTTGCCTAACACCTGGGGTTCTCCATAACAGGTGCACACTCGAGATAGCACTGGTGAAAAGCACACAGCATTAGCCCAGATCACAATTTGCAGCCTGTCACTCTTGCCAAATGGGTCAGCTGAGATGGAAGCCAAAATTTGAGCAGATGTGTATTAATAATTTAGTGAAGTGTCACAATTTAAAAGAAAGAGTACAGGAATATGGAATCTATTTTGTGGGGTGGGAGAAGTGGTTTCCAACTGTCCAGAAGTCTCAGTCTCTTTAAGTACTCATCCCCTCCTTGCTTATCCCCAAAGCATTAGCTATTCCTAAAGACTTTATGAAGGAGATGAAAGTTATAAAGTTGTTCAAACAAAGGAGAGCAGTTTTGTAAATGGTGGAGACCCAGTCAGAAGGCCCTGAGATTGTCTGATTCACAACCTCTATTATGTAGACGAGGAAATGGTGGCCCAGGGACATTGTGTGATTAAACCAAGAGATAAGCTACATTATCGTCTATTCGTCTGGAACCCAAAGCACAACTAGAGTCCAGGTGTCAGATGGAGTTCAGTGTTCTTCCTACACTAGCACAGCGTGTTAACGCACAGTTCCAGGCAAGGGGAATGGTCGTTGATATTCTCTCTACCATAATGGAAGTTGTATGTCGCAGGCACTGGTTTTCCTCTCCACTGTACCCTTAGCATTTAAAGCAGTGCTAGGCATATGGCGAATACTTGGTAACTCCTAAGAAGGCCTGGAAGCTTCTACTTTTGTGTTTCTGGGGACTTTGAGTCTCTTGTAAGAAGTCCTATGACTCTGATGGAGGAACTATGTGCCCAACAGTAACCAGTGAATAAGACCTTGTTAGGAAATAAGGTCTTTGCTGATGGCATCAAGTTAAATTGAGATCATGCTGGGTTAGATGGAACCTAAACCCAATGACTGGTGTCTTTGTAGGAAGGCCATATAAAAATACAGCAGCACGCAGGCCCCACGATGACAGAGGCAAGTAGAGATTTTAGTGATGCAGCTGCAAGCTAAGGAACGTCAAGCCTTCACAGCAACCTCCAGAAGCTAGAGAGAGGCGGAGAAGGACTCTTCCCTGGAGACTTCTGAAGGAGCATGGGCCTGCGGACACCTTGATTTTGGACTTCTAGCCTCCGGAACTGTGAGAGAATACACATCTGTGGTTGTAGACCACCAGGTTGTGGCACTTTGTTATGGCAACTCTAGGAAACTTGTACAAGAGGAGAAGCCTTGAAACTATGTGGAGAGACAGTGAGGACTAGCTAGTTACCCAGCATCCTGGTTGATCCTTCAGAGGACACTAGCCTCAGCTGCCATCTGACCGCAGCCACCCAAGAGACCCCCAGGGAGACAGGCAGAACTGTGGAGGGCCCCAGGCACGTGAATGTTCATGACGTGGGACACCTTGACATTCCAGTCCAGTAAAGCCCCTAGTCCCCTGCAGCCCTTGTTGTCATCACAGGAAGAGAAGAACCACCCACCCAGACAAGCTCGGCCAACCCACCGGAGTGTGAGCGGTAGTCAAATGGCTGTTTCGACGACTATGTTTGGGGTGGTTTTCTACACAGCAAAAGATAACTAGAACATTAGGCTCCCCATAAGCAGACTCAGAGACTCGAAATTGATTCATTAGGATGTGTTCCCAGCACAAACAAGAAGTGGCATGGGGCACTGGGACAGCAAAGGGAAGACAAGCAATCAAGCATGTGGCACCAAGCAAAGTGCCGTGGAGGGTGAGTGTGACCTAATCCTGCAAGGAGCTCTGGATACAGTGTAAGTCATAACTCAGCCTTGTCCCCATCGGGGCCAAAGGCACTGCAGAGCCTAAACCCCTTTGTCCTTCAGTCACTGGTTAAGGGTTTCCACAGGGCGATGTAAACTCCTAGTCACTTCTGGCTCTCTGGGTAGCAGGTGTGGGGGTGGTTAGCAGCCTGAGAGCAGCCCTCCAACTGGAGACACAGGTGCTGAAATTTGGGAGTGAGTGTGCACACAGAAGCAGTGTGGGTGAAACAGTAAAAAGAGGGTGACCAATTTGTCCCAGTTTGCTAGGGATCATTTGTATTTAACATGGAAAGTTCCACAGCCTAAGAAGCCCTTTAATCATGGACACACTAAACAGCTGGTCACCCGAGAAAAGGATCCCAAGGGACATGGGCAGAGCATGAGAGCATCTACTACCATGGATGCAGCACTGTCCCCAAGCTGGAGTGAGGGGGGTCCACAGGACCTTCCAAAGGGGCCTCTGTAAGAGGCCGGGAATGCTGGAGGTCGCCAACCAGACAACGATGTTTTTAATGGAAGAGGCTGTGACCTATGACGGGTATGAATGTTTTCAAACTGGTTCAAACACTGCAGAAGGCCTGAGGATGACCAAAGTGGAGAAACATCTTTTAGTTTGGCAATTAGAGGCCTGGGTGAGAGAAGAGGGGCAGAAGGCACATTGGTAGGACTGGGAGCTGGGCTGGGACATGAAACTCAGCAATGCATGCACAACACAGCGTCATCATGGTTAGGATATAAAGGGATCGAGAGACAGGTGGGAGACTGGAGTCAGAGGAAGGAGAGGGACAGGAAGAGATAAATTTACTCTTAGTCAGAAATTTTTTACAAAGAAAGTGTTCCAAAATGATAATTTTTGGATGTTTCGTGAGGGAAAGGACTTCACAGATAAAAATGAAGGTGAAAGCTAGTTGCGGGAGTGGTGAGGCTGGTGGCTGGTGGCTCTAGTAGGCAAAGAAATGGAGTCCTAATTACCTTAATTACAAGCAAAGAAGCTGGTTTATGCCACTAACAGAATGGAAATAAGAAATTTATTAGCAAAAATGAGAACTCCAGTGAGAAAAGGCAAAGATAATGGGGAGATTTCATTAACGCTTATAGATTAATGAATGGTTTGAGGACAATAAACATAAATGTATTCATTTAATATCAGAATATTAGATGAAAGTGGAGTTTTGCAACCAAGAGTGAATTGCCTATAGGGTAAACAAAAAGAATGCTATTTTATTTAAGGTCCACAAGTAAGTATATAGAAGAGGTTATTGTTACAGAGAGTAATCCTTTGGCTGAGTAGGTAGAGGTCAAAGATAGGTTTGGATAAATTAGTGAGTGCAAATATATCAGATTAATAAGAAAAGGCATTTAAGATTTTCCTGTGTTTTTTAAAAACATGTTTTTATTAATTTTAGAGAGAGAGAAAGGGAGAGGGAGGGGGAGAGGGAGGGGAAGAGGTGGAGGGGAAGGAACCCACAACCTACGTATGTGTCCCAACTGGGAATCGAACCTCCAACCCTTTGGTGTATAGGACAATGCTCCAACCAACCGAGACACCTGACCAGGGCTCACATTCCTTTTAGCAGTCATTGAGGTTATTTAATGACAGGTGTCTTTGGCCTGCTTTTCTAAAAAACGCAGAGAGATTTGCAGAATGAGAAACAGTAAGAAGTGTTGGAAGCCATAAAATTCACACATGGATGCCCAACGTCATGCCGAAAGATGACACCGGAATCAAATCTAAAAACCCAGCTCTGAGATGGCTGTTTTCCCTGTGAGATATAGGTGTTAATTGTCACTGCTTAATCATTCACATCTGTGTTGTTCATATTTTTCTAAGGACATCTGGGTACCCAGGCCAATTCATAACGGCTTCTTTGCCCATCTCGCCTCATCACAGCCTTTTATTTTCATCATAGCCTTAGGGCTTTGAACTTATTATTTTGGTCAGGCTGTGACACCGGGACATCAGCTGAAATGACAGCATCCCACTTGGTTTATCTCGGTGTCGTTTCTCGCAGGTGAGGGCCAAGGCGAATCAGACATGGATGGCGGGGCTAAAAGGAAACGGCCTCTGAATCCGTGGCCCAGACACCCCTGGCCAGGCTCCCCTCGGCTGCCGTGTTTCCCTCTGAGAGGTGCAGGTAATGATACATGCCCGCACCCTCTGATGGCGTGGTGGTGAATATTAAGGAGATAAGTTTCAAAATGCAGTTGGAGCTCTTTGGGTCTGAGGTCCTTGATAAAAAATAAAATGGGTTATAGAATTAGTGAGATAAAGGAGCACACTCGAACCATGACCATTTTTCATTAGAGTACCTTGACAACTGCTCTAAGCCTCTTACTGCAACACAATGCCTGGGAACTTCCAGCACAGTGCGTGTCTTTTTAATATTCTGCTTTATCTTTCTGTGTACTAAATGCCTAGGATTGCGGGTAGTTCATTCAATAACAGACGTGTTGTAAGTGCTCACTGGATTCTGATGGGGGCATCAGTCTCAGGAAGAGCCCTGGGCTGCTGGGGCTGCTGGCCAGGAGGAGGTGGGCTCTTCTCTGACTCCACCCCACCCACCTGATGCCCTCCAGGGGCTCACTTCGCCTGAGCCTCAGCTTCTCTGTCCTTACGCAGGGTAATGCTTTCTACCCCGTGCACCTTTGTGGATGAATGGGGAAGTGCAGTGAGGGAGAACAGATGTACAGGCTTGTTCAGTAGATGAAAGTCCATTAAAGATTAATATGATCATTAATGTCCATCCAAGGTACTTTCTCAAATTGGAAAGAAAATGGAGATATCAGGAAACAAGGTCCACACACCCTAGGCCAGAACTTCCCTGCCTCAACTGAACTATAGACCAAAACATATCTAAGTTTCCTACTGTGATATATCAAAATCATATAGGCCTATATATGTGTCAAATATGCATATGGGTATATGTAAAATATGCATATATAGATATAAAATATAGAAATATCAATGTTTCAATAATAAAAACAATGAAAATCTTCCTTTCACTGGGCTCACATTGAACTGTCCTAGGAGGGGAGTTGGAAGAGCCAGGATGTGGGCTCTCTAGTCTATTCCATTTATCTGTATGTATGTTTTTATGCCAGGACCATGCTGTTTTGATTACAACGGCCTCGTAGTATAGTTTGATATCAAGTAACATGATTCTTCCAACTTTGCTCTTTTTTCTCTAGATTTCTGTTGCTATTCAGAGTGTTTTGTGGTGCCATATAAATTTCTGGAATGTTTATTCTAGTTCTGTGAAAAACACCATTGGTATCTTGATAGGAATTGTGTTGAAGCCATAGATTGCTTTGGGTAGTATGAGCATTTTAATGATGTTAATTCTTCCTATCCATGAGCACATATGTGCTTCCACTTATTTGTATCTTCCTTAATTTCTTTCTTTAGTGTCTTATAATTTTCTGTGTACAGGTTCTTTATATCCTTGGTTACATTTATTCCTAGGTTTTGTTGGGGTTTTTTTGAAGCAATTGTGAGTGGGATTTTTTTCTTAGTTTCCCTTTCTGATAGCTCATTATTGGTGTATAGAAATGCAACTGATTTCTGGATATTTATTTTGTATCCTGCTACGTTACAGAATTCATTTATCAGTTCTGATAGGTTTTTTGGTGGAATCTTTAGGGTTCTCTATGTACAATATCATGTCACCTGCAAATAATGACAGTTTTACTTCCCCTTTCCAATTTGGATGCCTTCTATTTCTCCTCCTTGTCTGACGGCTGTGGCTAGGACTTCCAGTACTATGTTGCATAAGAGTGGTGAAAACGAGCATCCCTGTCTTGTTCCCGATCTTAAGGGAAATGGTTTTAGTTTTTGCCCATTGAGTATGATGTTGGCTGTGGGGTTGTAACATATGGCCTTTACTATGTTGAGGAATGATCCCTCTGTTTCCACTGTGCTGAGAGTTTTTTGTCAAAAATGGGTGCTGGACTTTATCAAATGCTTTTTCTGCATCTATCAATATGATCATGTGGTTTTTATTTTTCATTTTATTTATGTGATGTATCACATTTATCAATTTGCAGATATTGTACCAAACTTGCATCCCTGGAATAAATCCCACTTGATCAATGTGTACCCGGCTACTTCTTTCCAATAAGGGGAAAAGTAACAGGCCGCCGATCCTCATCTTTGCACTTGTAAAATGGCAGTGTTGAAATATAATAGCTAAGCAATAGGCCACCCATAGGTGATTCTGGGGAGCAGGTTTGCTCCTGCATTGGAAGGATAAGTATTACCAAATGATTCATTGTCTTGCTTCTTTCAAATCCCCGAAATTTTCCAAATGCCAAGCAACTGACAAAAAAGTGTCTGCCAGGGCACAGACTACAACTCTGAATTTGGAGAAGGCAGTTCTGTTCAGTATATTATTTCAGTTGCCTCACCCATGAAAGGGGATAGCCAAAGAACACCTTTTCAGTCCAGGTGGAAACCAAAAGTTTGATTCTTTCCTTTCCTCTCACTGTGAAACCTGTATGTAGAAATAGGCCACACCTCATTTAATCACAACATTTCCATTTGGATGGTGAAATCAAAGGACTTAGGGGCTAAGGCCTAGAACCCCAGGGAAGGGGGGAGGGTGGCCCGCGGCCAGCGGTGGTGAGAATCGACACATGGAGCGCCCAGCAGATGCGGTCGTGGACATTACCCCGTTTCATACTCACAGCATCCCCAGAGGGACCATCACCACCCTGTTACAGTGGAGCGAGTTTTCTTTTTGAAGGTTTGTTCCAATTACAAATCAAAGTCGAAAATACAAGTGTTACGGAGGAAATTAGGAGAGCGGAAAGAAAGGAAATTGGAAGCTCCATCATGCTCACTGGCCTTCACTTACCTGATCAATCCTTATTTTCCTTCCTCTGACTGGTCCTTAAGGGTGAGCATTTCCAATCCTTGGTCTTTTTCCCAGTCTCTGCCTCTGAATGCTCTTACCCCCTGCAGGCTTCAGGAACAGCCCCCTGGTGGACGGCTCCCATCTCCAGCCTGATTCTGTCCTACATTCCAGCACCGCGTCTGCCTGGCCGGCTCCCAGCTTGCCACCTGAACACATCAATGAGCGGAGCTGCAGTGCTCATGGCCAATGGTATGTGCTGGGCCAGAGTCACTGCGGCCCCCTTCGGAATTCCAGTGAGATGAGCACTCAATCTGCCTGAACCAAGAGATCAGGAATTGGACCAAAAGGGGCACTTTTGGATCAGCAACCCCTCCTGAAAATAATGGGGCTGCTGAGTTGTCTCTAAGGGCCACTCCGTTTCCTGGTGTCCTGGGTTTTGGGACCCCCTCTAAGGTATAGTTGCCACAGGGAACATCCCATTCAGTACGCCTGCCTCCATCCTATTTCCTTACTGGCCCCAGGCCCTGGGAAGACCAGATGTTACTCTCATTCTGCACAACTTGGCATTTTTACCTAGTTTATCACTTGGTATCATATCAACTCTGCTCTGATCCCTGGCCGGCTGCCCCTGGACTGAAACTCCAGGATTGCTATTTCCTGATTCCAAGTTGGACTAAATCATGACATCCTTGGGCAGACTTGGTCTTTGCCGTATTGGCCCTGTTCAAGGAAACAGAAGCTTGGGCCACTGTCTTATATTCTATTTTGGTTTCTAGTCAGGTTCTGCCACCCCCTCCCATTATAAAACATCCCATACCAAATCCTGACTGCTAGCACTGGAGGCTACGTGAGTGTATCCGCATGGGTATGTTGAACACGCTTCAAATGCAACAGTGTTTAAATCAAGTATGGTCTCTCTCTAGACCCCGAATCTCATCCCTTCTCTATGCGCATTAAGAAAGAAGGGTGAGCGGCTGCAGGCTGAGAATAGTGTAGTTGTTGTTCGCAGCTGCCGAAACGTCCTTGCTTTTCCTCTGCTGATACCTCTGTGGCACCTCGTGACTGTCGCCCTTCCTCCCTCCCCTCCCCAGCTCCCTCTTCCTTTCTGTGTGGCAAGAATTTCTAGCTTTTCCACTAACTGGTGACTTTGGTCAATTTTTTGTCTTCAAGCTGTTGTGATGATTTAATACATATATTAACTTTCTTGCAAAATAGTAACTGCTCAATAAAGGGCTATTACAATTTTTAAAATGATTATATATACATATATTACACTATAACTTGATTTGCTGTTGTGCTACCAAGTCATATATCTTTACTTTTCTCCGATTGAAGTTTTTATGGCACAATGAGTTTAAATCCTGAGTCCACTATTATGTGGCCTTGGGCATGTTACTTAGCTCTTCTGGGTCTCAGTTTCTTATCTGTAAAGTAGAAATACTACCTCCTTCACTTGTTGCAAAATGAAGTATGATAATATGGATAAAATGCTTAGCACGGTACCTGGCGCAGCAGTGATAATGATTATTACCGTTGTCTTTATGCCTTTGCTCGTGTTAGTCCGTGCCTGTCCTGTTTCCTATTTTGGAAAGTTCTAGAAGACGCGGTTGAAATACCCTTTCCTCTCGCTGGATTCGTGTTTCTTCAACTGTGTTCCACTGCATCCAGGCCTACCACTATATTTTATTATTTTGTGCCTATTTGATTCACCACTTTTCCTGCGTGGCTCTATCCTTACATTCAAAACACTCCATTTTGACCCAAGAAAGGTGGTGCCTGCTGTAGGGGAGAGTGACTCAGCACAGGAATCCTTCAGCTCCCTCTCCCCAGAGCCACAACCCCAGGCTCTCCTCAAGTGACTCTAGCCCGCTCTGCCCTCCCTCCACCGGAGCCCAGGGAAAGCTTCCAGACTGCACAGTCTCATTTAGAGGACAGTGCTTCCCCTGAGTAATAGCCACACCTCCAACACCTATCTTTCCAATTTCAGAGGATGTTGGAGCAATTCCTATAAAGCAGTTTCCAAAGCATGTTGCAGACTTACATGCAAGTAGTGGGGTTACTGAAGAGTTTGAGACACTGAATTTTAACAGATGATTATAGTAGGGTCAAGCTTGTACAAGTTGCTAAAAAAAAAATAGCAAACTGACTGATGACAGCAATGCCAACCATGCTGATGGTTACAACAGGCCAGAAGCTCACGTTGCTGCCCAAGGTCCACTGAAATCCACAGCCGAAGATTTCTGGAGGATGATGTGAGAGCATAATGCAAAAGCCATCGTCACAATAACACACGTCGTGGAGAAAGGAAAGAGAAAACGGGACCAGTACTGGCCTGCAGAGGGCAGTGAGGAGTATGGGGACTCCCTGGTCACCCAGAAGTGTTCAAATGCTTGCCTATTATATTGTGAGGAATTTTACTCTAAGAAACACACAGACAAGCCCTGGCTGGTGTAGCTCAGTTGGTTGGGCGTCATCCTGGGCACCGAAAGATTGCCGGTTAGGTTCCCGTCGGGGCACATGCCCAGGCTTCAGGCTCGATCCCCAGTAGGGGGCGTGCAGGAGGCAGCAGATCAATGTTTCACGCTCACATCTGTGTTTTTCTCTCTCTCCCTTCCTCTCTCCCTCTCTTCAAAAAAAGGAACACAAAGATAAAGAAGGGTGGTTACCCGGTACCACTACACGCCGTGGCCTGGCCTGGGAGTCCCGCAGTACTTGCTGCCAGTGCCGACCTCATGAGGAAGGTGCCCCGTGCCAAGCGCCACGCCGTGGGGCCCGCTATTGTCCACCGCAGCGCTGGAGCTGGAAGAACGGGCACACATATTGTGCTAGACGGCATCTCGAGGCAAATTCAACACGGGGCACTGTCAACATATTTGGCTTCTTAAAACACATTCGTTCACAAAGAAACTATTTGGTGCAAACTGAGAAACAGTGCGTCTTCCTTCATAATGCACTGGCTGAGGCCATATTTAGTTAAGAAACTGCGGTGCCAGGCAGTCATATTCACACCTATGTCCCTGTGCTCCTCATTCCCGGACCCACAGGCAAAACAAAGCTAGAGAAACAATCCTAGCTCCCGGGCTCATCAAACATCCAGCAGAGGGACTGTTCTATAGCCCTAAAGCAAGGCGACAGGGCAAAGAACAGACCTTCTCCCAACCTCCCTGTGGAAGGTCAAGGGCTGGCACTTCGTCCCTGAGTGGGAAAGACTCAGGCCACGTCAATGCCTCCTGTGTCATGGATGATTATGTACTTGAAGGGAGCCATTTCCAAATCCATTAGGAAAGCTTTTGAACTTCTAAGTATTTTCAAAGAAGCAGCTGCTAGCAGGGATGGGCCCACGATCATTCATGATGACCACAGAGGAGTGACAGCAGGAAGTCTATGCTCTGACAAGCCTTATGCACCAACTAGTAAAAGAAAATTCCAGGGATGTTTACCAGGTAGCCAGGATGAGTATCTGGATGAGGCCAGGGGTCTCTGTTGACGTCCAGCAGCATCAGCTTCTCTATAAAGCTGTCCTCAGCCTCGTGAGCACGAGGCAGGAAGATAATCTGTCCACTTCTCTGGCCAGTAATGGCAGCATTGCCTGATGGAAGGAGAGCCGAGAGCTTACAGTCTTCAGTTTAACAGAGAGGGCAGAGGAAGGTCCCTATCTGAGCCTTTTTCCTCTTTCTAAGATTAGGCCGGAAAATCAGTTCAGTTTTTGTTATGTTTCCTTTCCCA
The DNA here is from genome assembly GCF_964146895.1 of Miniopterus schreibersii. NCBI lineage: Eukaryota > Metazoa > Chordata > Mammalia > Chiroptera > Miniopteridae > Miniopterus > Miniopterus schreibersii. The sequence goes on along the minus strand of NC_138106.1, from coordinate 58,761,947 downwards.
TCACCAGACAGTAACTTTCATGACAATTTATATCACTAACCATTTTTTGCAAAATTTCTTATAATTCTCTTGTTGTGTTCAAACTAAAATGATTGCATTTTATAGGATACCTAAGAATTGAGTTATGGTTTTCTTGTATTGATTTTAACAGAAAATCTCAATTTATAGAGATTAGGAATTCCCAACTACAGAAAACATGTTTGTTTTTAGTGTCAAATTTTTAGCTGTATTTGTAGCAACCATCAGGCTTGCTGAAAACATAATTTTTAATACAGTGGACTGTAAATAAAATGCTGCTCCCTATGATATTCGGCATTTTACAACTGCAGTATTCACTTAATAGGAAATAGGAGGAAATAATCTGATACTTACTGTAAATGCTGCTCCAGTGTCTCCATGAACCAAATTTATATTTATAATTGTGGATTTTTATATTTTACTACTCAGTTTCCTAGTTCTGTGTAATTGTTTAGTTCAATGATATAGCTCATTGCTGGTCTTGCTCTATAAGCCTCCTGATATTGTTTCCTGTTGTCTCAGTGATTGACTCTGTTTTGGCATGTCACTTTAACTTTTATGGAAAATAGAAATACTTTTGTTTTGAAAGAAAATGTTTTTATGGAAATAATACCTTACCCAACATTGTTTGGTTTATCCAAGGCATTGCAAAAATAAGTATAAATATTGTCATAAAAAAACCTCAATCCATTTTTTTCTAAAATATATCTCCATTGATTTCAGAGAGAGGAAGAGAGAGGGAGAGAGGGAGCTAGAAACCTCAATTGCAAGACTCATCTATCAGTTCCCCCCCCTCACTCCCCACCCAGGATCGAGCCCACTGGGGAATCGAACCGTGATCTCCTGGATCATAGGTCAATGCTCAACTGCCAGGACACGCCGGCCGGCCACACTCCATTTTTTAATCTGTCTTTTCTCCCAGTGTTTCTCTAACTCTCTCATTACCACGGGATCCTTAATATCCTGCCCCATGACTTGGCTTGTGTTCTGCGTCTTTTCCCTCTGCCCGGAATGGCCTTTCCCGTTTTTTTTCGCTGCTGGAGTCTTATTCATCTATGAATTCTTTGTTTTCTCCCAGCTAGAATTATTTTGTCACCAAGTTTCAATACCACTGTTTATTCTCTGTTAGGAAACTTGCCATTGAAACCTTGTATTTGTGTCCACATATCTTTCCCATTAGACTGAGCTCTTGGAGGGAGGGATCATTATACCTTATTCATATTTGTTTCCCTCGGTACCTCATACTGTGCTCAAAATATGGTAGTTATCCATCACACTGTTGTATTTGTACTACAAAGATGTACAAATTTATAGCATCTGCCTAAACCAAGAGGTCAGAAATACGACTGAAGGTCCCACTTCTGGGTCAGCAGCACCTTCTGTAAAGCTCATGGATTGCCGAGAGGTTTTCAAAAACCAAATGGATAGATGGTTTAAAATTTCTCACAAACTCTATGTGAAATAAAACATCCAGGCAAGAAAATAAGGATCGGCTAACATTTAATGACTGACAAAGCCCAGGAAGCATAAGAGAAACTGGGTCATAGCAGGGGAAATAGGTCAGTGAAATTTTTTTTAAATCTAATAAACTCTGGCTGTGATTTTTAGCTCCTGCGTATTATGTATAATCCTTATTGAAATTTATGGCTGTGGAAAGCTGACCAGTTTCAGTTTCAGCATGGTTGGCTCAGGGACATTTCCCATTATCAATAGGAAGCGGCTATACAATTAAATGGATCAATGATGCAGTGAACTGAATTAGTTGTTTTTTTTATAGTCAAGTAATTGAACTAGTTGTGCATTCCACATTTTTTCAGTCGTACATGCATGACCTTTGCATCTATCCTGCAGGATGACGCTCGGCCTGCTTTAGCCTATTGCTTTGAGAAGCACTAAAGAAACTGGGCTTAGTTAGGAAGGCAGTAAAGTAACACTAATAAAATGGTGCAAGGGACGCACATGTGACACGCTGAGTAGCTTTATGGAGACCTAACGATTTCGAGAACAACTTGCAAATCTGATGTAATTCAATTAGTGCTATATAATAATCTGCCTTAAAATATGGTGGAACATTCTGTTATGTATTTACTGCATTTGGTTCTGGTATTACTTTATAATACATATCATCCATGGTGTGCTGGTAAACAGGATCTCTGTTTTATTTTTGCTTTTACAAAATCCTAATTTTTAGTGGTTTTCTATTTTTATGGTGTAAACATTCCCATTATGGGCTGGTTTTAAGCTACCAACAGTTTAACAACTGCTCTCAAAGTTTCTGAGGCTCTGACAATCAGCAGTTGGGAGCTGGTACGCCATTGCAAATTATCACAAACAGCGCAGAAGAGCCTACTGAAGATTTAAAATCACGCAGTTTGAGGACTGGAAGCATTCTTCAAATGCTAGCCTGTCTCCTAACTTTACAGAAGGAAAATCTTGCCATCGAGGATAAGTGTTGTCCTAAAAGTCTTGCAGAAAGTTCCCAGGATATTTGGGGGGAATCAAGGTATCTGGACTCCCATATTCTCTTCTATGCAAAAGCCTTTATACAGGGAGTGGAGGGAGAAACAGACGTTGGGCAACAATGGAAACATGCCTGTATCATTCTGCTTTGGGATGCGGATGGGACAGAACGGGTGACAGGTGTTGTGAACATGAAGTTCTCACAGAACTGCCACAAACTGCGTTGAGAACTATAGAGAAAACTGTTCGGTTTGTAATCTTGGTTTGTAAGTAAACAGGCCACTTAACCTTTTGGGGCACTTTTTAATTATTTTTGTGTGCCTCCTTTTAAAATATTACCATGTCTCAAACTCTAGGGCGTATTAAATATCCTACGGTATTTATTAAAAATTACCCAAAGTAGGGCTGTTAAGATAGTCTATAGGCTACACTTTAAGTAATACTAGTTTAGATCCTCTTTAAAGAACTTTTCAGATAAGATGCTATGTCTGTGTACTTACAGCCAGGAAAAATTCCTAGAGGGGTAGGTCCCCAAAGTAGTTCTTAGATAGCTGGACCAATCACCAGAGGAGCTATTTAAAATTTCTGACCCCCCCCCCCCAAGTCTCACCCAGAACCTATTTAGTAAGAATTGAGGAGGAAGAGGGGTGGAAAAATTGGGTATTTTCTAAAAAGTTTCCTATTTGATTTTAATGCCCTACCAGAGTTAGGGACATCAGGGTTGGCTAGCTTAGAGAATGCTTTGCAGGGTAAGAAAGTGGTAACTAGTTGTTAACCACTGACCCGTAGAGAAGGGGCTTATGCATGGAGCTTTAAGCCTATCGATAGCTTCCTATCCATAGGGAGGGGGCAGGTGATGGGCTCTAGGGTGCGATCTGACCGTCATCTGGAAGTGTCCTTGTAGTACTTAGCTGTGCAAGAACAAAACATGGAGGGGCCTAAGGCGGGCCTGACATAAGGCCCTGAGGGTGAGTCAGCGAATCACAGGTTTGAACTTTGTAAGTCTGTATTAAAAGCACACAATTATGGAAATATAATGCTTGAGATATGTAATTTTGGACACATTAAGATGAGCATGGTTCTTGATCTCTCTTCTGTACTTAAAAAACAACTTGTCAAAAAAAAAATCCCTCAAATCTACTGAATCCAAGATTGTTTAAAATGCCATTCCTCCTTTTTAAATAGAAAAATTTAGGATTTATGACTTGGTTGTTAGTCACATTATCAAAAATGTACAGCTATGACAATGCTATCTGACCACATAATAGGGGAGTACATTCTAACTACATTTAATTATGTTGTTATAAGAAAGATTGCTTTAAAGAAAAAATAAACAATTTTTGAGCTGGCATGGAAGAGTTAAGAAGAAAAGCATTTGGCCATGTAATCCTAAATTCTCTACAAAGTTTCCCACATCTTCAAAGTCTGCTGACATTCAAAGAGCGTCGCGTGCTTGCTAACCACCCAGGCAGGAGGGCTATGAGTCAGCGTGGCGTCTCTTATCTTCCTACATAGGCCCGCTGGTTCGAATACAAGGTTGGAAAATGAGCTCAGATTTGTATACTGATTTTCACACATTTATTTAGCTAAATCTTCATTCTCAAAGTGTGTTCTGTTGTTAAAAGAACCTGTGGTTACATATTTGTAAAAAAAAATAATGGAACTACATTTGCTGCCTGCAGATTCACAAGGTAGATAGGGAGATGGGAAGAAAATGAAACTTGTTTAACATTTCTCAAATTTGCCGGTTACAGAAACTTTTGCTTTTGTGTAAAAGTCACGGGAAATGCTGACATAGATAAATTAAAGGGCGGTAGAGAAAAACTTCCTTAGAGTTGTCAAAAAATTGTTCCTACTTGGTTTTATAATCAATGAATCAGCAATTATAAAATTGTAAGTTTAAGATGTATTCAATGGGCAATGTAATTTTATTTGGGAGGTCATATTATTTCAACAAGTTGATTCAGAGGGAAGCTAACTTCTGTAGAGTATACAACTTCTAAGAACCACTATTTTTTTTAAAGTTTTATATTTTAAATAATTTCAGACTTATAAAAAATTATTGAAAAATGCACAGTGGATTTCTCTATATATCCTTCCTCCAGATTCCCAAAATGTTAATAATTCATATTTTATCATTCTCCTTTTCTATAGATGCATGTGTAAATATACAAATACACATACACACACACACACACACGTATTTTCCCCTGAACCATTTGAGAAAAAATTGCTGACATGATTCTACTTTATCTCCAAATACATATGTGTATTGCTAAAAGGGTATTTTCTTACAAACCATAGTACAAATACCAAATTATTAACATTGATTTAATACTATTAAACCTATTAACCTATTAATCTATAGACCTTCTTCAAATTTTACCTGTTGTTCCAATAAGTCTTTTATAAGAAAACACAGGTGTTTTTTTCCTGACCCAGGACATCTAATAATGTCTCCTTTTAGTCTCTTTTAATTTGGGAGAGTTTCTTTCTTGTTTTTTTTAGGACCTTATCATTTTGGAAGAATACAGGCCATTCTTCTACAACGTTCCTCCACTGGATTCATCTGATGCTTCCCCATCATGAGATTCAGATTATGCATTTTCAGCAGTAACCACACAAGTATATGTTCTTTTCAAGAGACTCATGATGTCTATTTGTTTACTATTAGTGATGGTAACTTTCGTTCACTAAGTTCAAGTGGTGTCTGCCAGGATTTTCTACTTCAAAGTTACAATTTACTTTGAGAATGTAAATATTTGGTTTTTCATTAAACTTTTACCTACTTGTTTAGCCTCCATTGATGATTCTTGCCCCAAACAATTACCACTATGGTAGTTGCCGGATGGTGATTTCTAAATGTAGTGTTCCTTTTATATTAGCTGTCATTCTGTTGTAAGCAAGACTCTTCTTCCATTGATTCATTTGTTTCTATCTGTATAGACTGCTGGTTTCTTGTTTTATTCTGAGTTAGAATCCATTACCATAATCATTTACTTTTGCGCTAAATTGTCCCAGACCGGCGGGCGGGATACACCTCTACCTTAATGTTTTTTAGCCATTTCCCCATCATTCTTTGAGGGCTTCCTTACTTTCTGCCGGAGCAAGGTATTTCAGACTTTTGTCCCTTCTCTGCCCCAGGCTAGGGAATCTAATTTTTCTAAGAAGCACTTCCTTTCCCCCTTTTTAAGTAGAAAATTTAGAAACCAAGATCTGAATACTAGGTATTCTCATTGTTACTGGGCTGTCATTGCTTTTAGGCCCTCAGAGGACAAAACTAGTAAATATATGTACATATGTGTACATGTACTTCTAGTTATTTCTATTAACCTATATGTGTGAAAAAACCATGTGTTCATATTGATGTTTTCCAATTCCAACCAATACCAGAGGGAAAAACCCATCATTTATAATTACTATCTTGAAACTGTGTCAAACTCATAGTCATTAAATTTGTCACGCTGTAGACTAGGAGCTCTGCGATACTCTGGAACGGCGTAACCCATTCACTTACTCGCTCTCTGTGCTAGGTACTTGGCTACAAATATGGAAATGAGACTTTCGCCCTATCCTCAAGCAGATCAATCTAGTAGAGAGGGTAGAAAAAAATGATTCTAATGCACTACAATAAGTTCTACATTAGAGGTATTCACAGTGTTTGACAGGAACAGAGAGGGGCACCCAGAGAGAACTGAGTAAACTGGATTATTTCTGGGAAGTGAAAATGTGCTGCTCACACTCCTCATTGGAAGAGTGCTTAGATTACTGTGTGTCTGCATTGAATGAAGAGCATACTTTGCTTCTGAGCAAAAATACATTCTATAGAGAGCTCTGATTAATCTAGAAGGGTTCTCTACATTGATTGAATTCATCAAAAATCTATTCAGCCAAGACAGTACCTATGCAAATAAACTCCAGGGGAATCATTGTCAGCTTGTGGGACCAGAGTTAGGTCTCACTCTACGAGGCCCCTCCCAGGGACCATAAAGAAGGGGGAGAAGTTTGGATTTCTTCAAACTGCCTATTATCTTATTTTGCCATTGTACTGATTGCCACTCTCTGAGTAAGAGTAGTTTATACAGATTTCCTTTTATCTAAAGTTAGAGTTTGAAGGAAAGAAAAAGATTGTGTGTGTGTGTGTGAGTGTGTGTTAGCGTACATGTCCAGAAAGTAAAGGCTAAGAAAAAAACTTGAGGTAGAAAACATTAGAATAAAAAATGAGTACGAGATGTTATTATTTTTGTTGTTCTATACGTAGTACTCTTATCAGAAGTTACCACCAGAGCCTTTTAAAGAAAGAAACGTGAGCTATCTTCTGGCTTGTGCTCCTCCACCAGCTTCCCCTCATAAATCTGCTCGCTCTAACGCTCATTTTCCCATTTGGAAATCCCGGTCTAGAGCTGCTCAGTAAGGTGTGTAAGTAACATCACCAGTACTAGGACGCTGATCTGCACGTGACTTGCTGTCTCTCCTTCAGCTACAAACTGATTCCCTCGAATTCCCAATACCACAGAAAAAAGTAGAGCTGAGACATGTATGTACCTTTTTGTCACTATAGGAACAGAGTCAACACGACTGAGATATTTATTTATTTATTAGGAGGCCTTAAATCATAGAAAATATAAAATCATTTTAGTCGTGAAATACTCATGATAAATAATAGACTTCAAATGTTAATAAGGACACTCAAGTTTTTTCTTATGCTTTTTAAAAAAAATGGAATTTCAGGTAACCATAAAGCTGATGCAGTGGTAGTTTAGGTTGTTGGAAAGAGTCCTCTGCCATTGTTGGCTGCCTCTAGGTGCAGAAGCACTGTGGTCTCTGCAGAAGTGACCAAACCAAAGGCGGCCAGGCTCGTGTCGAAGGTCCGTGTGGTGAGAGCAGCAGCAGAGCCTACGGAAAGCATGGGTCACCTACACCGGCTTACACGGGACAAGAAGAAATGAACCACCGGTGGGGGCTTTAACACATGTACTGATTAGTGAAAGCTTCTTTGAAAGTGAGAATTTTTAATTCCTTTATTAAATATTATATTCATTTTAAAGGCTTTAACCATCCATAATCACCATGATACAATATGTGTGTGTATATAAAAATACGCATTGGACATGCTTTAAGAGAGATAATTGTGTTTTGAAATATGCAACGTGAAATACGATTTGATATAAAAAACCAACTAATCAGAAGCACAAAAACCCCCACACACCAGTATGTTTTAATAAGAACCCATTGTGGATTCTGGAATGATTGTTGCATGCATGTCCCTAGTCATGTTCGACTTCTCCTTCAGTTTTGACTGGAGTAATGTGTGCTCCACAACACCAATTCTAATGTCCATCTGAACAGTTTCCTGCTTCAGCTTGGTTAAGCTCTGCTTAATCTTCACCAAAGGAGCTGCAGAATGAAAATAACATGGAATAAAAATGTTTATTTCGAGTAGCATCATATTACAGAATTGTATAACATTTTTCTCACTTTGTCTTAAGCCAAAAATAGGGTTAAAAACACAGCCAACAACTTACTGACATTCACACCATTCTGCTGTGGCATTTTTAACCACCTGATATTAGGATGGGAAATGATACAGCATTTGAAATACTGAGGCTGAACATCCTGCCTTTTCTAGGGAAAGAGTTGCTAAACAGGTGGTTTAGGGATGTCTTCAATTTTTTTTTATAGGTTGGTACATTTGTCTGAAGGGAAAGGGGATATAGTGGAAGATAAAGAAAAGAAAGAATTATCTTTGAGATAAAATGGGCTCATTCAATCACTGCAAAACACCTTCCCATCCGCTTCTGAAAGATGGCTCCGTATACACCACTAGAATCTCTTTCTAGGGCATAGAAGGGCCTTAGGCAATCACTACTGGGCCAAGCCAAAATAACTAGCTCATGATGGAGGGTGATTACTGAAGGGTTATTAATTCTTCTCTATTTGACCTCTGCCCGGTCAGGTCTACTGGGGAAGACGAAAAGAACAGAGGTCATCAGATCACCGCCTGTGTGTCACTTGGGCATACTCTTAGTGCTCTTTTGTACATAAAATGGGATAATGAAGCTCATTTGACGAAAACAGAACAAAACAGTTTTTAAATTGGCACAACAAAGTGCATAAATATTTCCCCCTCCATTTGAATATTAAAAAATCCTAAGTTATAATAAAAATGGATCTTCTCCGCTGATTTATAAGGAAAACAGCACACTGACTAGCACAGGTCATTTGGGCGCCATTTACCGCTCCTCAGCAAAGTCGCTGTAGAAGCAGCCTCGGCGTTAACCCCGTTGCTCCGCGCCCGCGCTCCTCAGCGGTGCGTACTTACCACCGTCGGTCATGCTGCTACCTTTCTCCTCCATTTCCTGCTTTACCTTTTCTAGTTCTTCGGTAACCTTTCATCGGAAGAAAATTTTTCATGAGCACTGAATTTTAATAAACTTCCAAAAATTTTGAATGGTGTATTAAGAAAATCTAGAAATACTACACACATAAAGAAATAGTCAAGCGTAAGTTGAACAGTAAGATAAAGCACGCAGCCACACAAAGCTGCGGCTCTTCTGAGCGCGCTCCTAGCTCCTAAGGCGGCACTCAGCAGGGAGCTTCCTCCTTCGCTGTCTCGGACGGCGACAGGGTGGAGTAACAACTAAGCTGCGGTCTCAGACCCTGCAGTCAGCTCACAGCATCCACCCTGCAGTCTCTAATAATCAGTTATTAATTAAAATGTATAAACATCCTATAAAGATTTTTCTAAAGGTTTACTAGATATCTCTCTTAACATTACAGTTTTATAAGAAAATATGCCACCTTTATCTCTATAGCACACTAAAAATAATGTGTATACCATATGGCCATGTATAAAAATATTCTAACTGGTCTATCCAAACCATGCACTCTGCAGCGTACTGTGCTGCCATATCGGTTCCTATCTGTACTCCACATAATACTCAAAATTATACAACTATTATTAACAAAATTCCAAGATAGCATTAATATCGGTAGGTAATACCATCTTTAAAAAACTGAAAATTTTTTATATGATCTAGAACTAAGCCATAATTATTGTAACGGAGTTGGCTGTATTTTTTATCACACTGGTGAGTAAAAATTTCCTCGGGAATAAGGTGCTCATCCAAGTAAAGCAAATTAATTTTTTCCAGCACCTGCAATGTTACAGCTGAGGATAACTACCCACTCTAAAAGAACTGAATGGCTCCCTGGGCTCCCTTCAAGTGTTAATTTACTCAACCTCAGTGAGCACTTTATTTCTATATAATGTTTAATTTGCCTAGAAGCACCACAGGATAAAAGTCTAAATATTTTTAAAGTTATATTTTTTACATTTTAAAATAACTATTTACTCCTCAAATAATTTCTATAAAAGAAGCTTAACTGTATTATATAGAAAAGATTGTGACAATTATACTGGATTGTAATCAAGGATAATCTTGGATTTTAGTCTCACGTTGGCTACTGACCTTAGTAAAGGTATTTTTTTCTCTCTCAGCTCTTCAGTGAAAAATGGGAATAGATATTAAGTCTTACATCTCTTTCAAGACGATGAAAAGAAATACAATATATGTAAATATTCCAGAAGTTCTCAGAAGTAGACGGTTCCACGCCACTCCCAATTTGTGGACCAAGAAATACTCAGTATCACATACACATTATCAATAATCACTAAAATCAAATCTTGTATCTCGCAGACTAACATTAAAATTTGCTGTATATATTGAAACCAGGGACTTACCTACTGCTTCCATATATCAATCATAATCATCATGTTTAAGAAAGTTAAGGAAGGTTATGAATATACTAATATTATCAGCAGGTTTTACGTTCAACTTAACAGAACTTCAAGTAGTTTATGGAAACAAGTAGAACATACATACAAAATTGATTCATTGGTAAGAAAATTCGGGATTTTCTCCTAAAGAAAAGAATTCAAAGCCACAGAACCAATTACTGAAACAACACAGGGTGTATCAGTATTAAAGCATCAAGGCTCTGAACAGCCCAGCGGCTGACAGGTGAGAAGTCCGCCAGGGCACACAGCACACAGCACACAGCACACAGCGTGTACCTCAGACAGCAGCTTGGTCCTCTCAGTCACTCCGCCATTTCCTTGCTGGTATCGCTCCCTTGCCTGAGTGAGAAAACATTTTGTTTAATGACAAATTCACCATAGAAGCAGATTACTTAAACATGACCTCTTTGTGTTTGCAATTTCTATATATCACTTTATGACAACACCCGCCCTTCATTTGTGAACACATTTGTGGAAGTGACATTTAACTCTAGCTATTTTATGTCCCTAATAGGCACCATGTATTTAACTAAGCACTATAAATGATGAACTGCTTTAACCTTCACATGCCGACTGTGTAACTCACATGGGCATGGTTCACAATAAAAACTGTCCTCGGCCATTATTATACAGTTTAGGAGAGTGGCTCTTGGTCGATCTAATTTGTGTGCTATGCAGAGAAAACCAGTTTTAAAAAATCAATCATAATAGAGCATCGGGATCAGCAATTAATAAGGATTAACAAACAGTATGACAGTATGCAATACGTTCTTGGGAGCTAACCTAACAATCAATCATTTCATAGCAAAGTTGAGAGATATATGGTGGCTTTAATCAGACTTTTATAGCATTTTAAAGTAAAAATATCTATGAATAGATGTGTATATGAAGAAATAACTGAACAAATAAAAAAAGGGAAGATTACTTTCTGCTCGGTCTTTGAGAACTTCTGAAAGTAAAGAAGTATCCTAAGTTTATTTCCATTTTTTTCTCCTTCTAACTTTGTCTGCTGAAAGAAAAAATATGCCTTCAACTGACATTTGCAAGTGTTCTTACTGGTCCTCTTCAATGTCAGGCCAGAGGGGGCATAAATCTCAAAGAACAGCCTTCAGATCCCTACTGCTGGGACAAGAACTGTTGCTTTCAAAGGCTGAGGTTTCACTTTTGGGTTGAAATTTTAAAACTTTGAAAGGATTAAAAATTTGCTCATTTAATTAATTAAACTGCTTGCCTTTGAATGTGTCCCGCTTTCATACTCCTTATTACATGGCTGTAAGCCATATGGTGAGGATGTCTTTTCCCCCTAACACATACAAATGCATAGGATTCTTCATCTTCCTACTCACAATGGTAAATTAACAGCAGATAGAAACAAAACTAGGTGTCCTGACACCCTGTTCCTGTTCTAAGCCATGTTCCCCTATAATATATGCCTTCATTTATTTAAATCAAATAAAGAAATGCACTTAAACATAGTTTCTAAAATGGAAATGACAAGTTTTATTTCCTTACTTGACTTCCTAAAGTGGAGCAGAGAATCCATATACAGTAAGTCCTCACTTAATGTCGCCCATCGAAAGGTTATTGGAAACTATGACCTTAACCAATTTTACCACACACTAACTGAGAGAAACAAGAGTTGAGTTTCTACGGCATATTTCCGCATATCAACTAACCTATGGTAAAAAATTGGCTTTGTAGATATACCATTTTGCTTAAAACTGCAGTTTCCAAGAGGCTGTCAACAATGTTAAATGTGGACATTATATTGCTGTTTGTGAAACACATTTCACAACTCTCCAATGAAAAGTGCTGTGTCAAGCTTAGGGATTAGGGTCATTAATTGGAATATATCCCGGGATATCATTCTTAAGTTACCTCACTCAGCTGAGCTTGAGCTGCACGATATTCTTGAACCAAGTGTTCAAGCTGACTGTTGATGTACTTTTCTCGGCTGCCAATCTTCTCCAGAGTCCTACCAATTTCATTGTGGAGTTTGTCCAAAAATCCCTAGAAAGTCCATGGGGTTTTAGTAGATAAAAATTTCACAAATATGTTTTTCAAAAATAGTTTAAAATGGGTTAAATCTCCCTCAATTCATCCCACAAATTCTCAACCACTTGTGATAAAGAAGACAGTTTGAAATTTTTAATAGCAAAAGGAGTCTGCAATGAGAAATAGTTTCATCATTTTGCAGAATGTTAAAATAAAATAGCACCTGGCAGTGCTAGTCAATTCATTCATTTCTATGCATATCTAGAATAGATGTGAGTGAAATTGCTTTATGTGAAGTTCGCAATCAAAGTAGGTAAGGGAGTAACATGACTTTCTTCTAGCACAATTCAAACATGGCTGGAATATTCCAATTAGAAGTAGATCATTAAGTACAGCTCTAGCCTGAAACCCACAAATTCTCATTCCGGTTTTGCTTCTTTGTGGTATCCTCCAAAAGTCCTTATTTCTGGCAGGGCAGCAAGCCTGGGGAAGCTTCAGATTCCAGGCCTGGCTGGCCTGGCGCTCTGTTATCCCTTGGGATTCAGAGAGGAAAGAATGAGGAAATGTTTCTCTCTGACATATATATCAGATACATATCTAATATATGTGATGTAATATATATTATGCCGCTTTTATATGTTACCTTTCTTTAGTTGGTTTAGGTGTTTGGGCTGTTGAAATGCAATGTGGTACATTCAAATCAGTAAGCTCCTCAAAAGCAAGAACTGTGTCTTTTTCTTTCAGGCTCTCCCGCAATAGTTTTTCCACAGATGAGTCCATGCACATACCTTGGTCTCCTTCAGAGCAGATTCAATTCCGCTTTTGTGCTGGTGCATCTGGTCAACATGGATTCTCCAATCCTACAGGCATTAAGAGCACACAGGAGCAAGTCAAAAGCCACATTTCCTTCTCTCTGCTACTTTTTTGAAGTCGTATACTTAAATTACTTTGGTTGCTGCCTATTTCAGGTGGGAGTCCTATATATAGCTTGCAATCAGATGATAAAGAAATACGTGCAGAGCACTTTAGGATAAAAGGTTCTAAGTAAATGTAAATTATTTTATGTGTTCACACAGTGATGTCTGACAATTTGAATATAAATTATTCCTGCACTGCTGGTGGTTAATATTTATGACTATCCATCAAAGTGGGGAAAAAAATCTAATTACTAGAAAAGGAATACTTGTTTAAGCAGTAACAATTATGTTTGCCAGAAGCAACTCTGGATTCAAGTCTCATATATCAAATATTAGCTTGTCCTTTGGAAGTTAAAATGGGGCCCTCTTCTTCAGTAAGACTCTAGAGTCTCTGTCTTAAGAAAGGAAGTCTATAATGATTTTTAGAGTTCATATATTTTGAGATATTTTGTACTACTACTAGACTGATCTGAATTAGTGTGCATATTTGAAGCCCACTCCAACATCTTAATTTCCTACAAGATATCTTCAAATTTTTGTTTTACATTACTAAAGGTAATAATTTTAAGACCTGTGAAATGTCCACTGTAAGAGAACAAATATTATGGCAAGTTGAAGTAAGTGATGGAACCAAGATACTCCTGTCACCCACATCCATTTGCATGCCCTGATGCTCCACTCTGCTATCTACAGTATTTTGTGAAGAGAAAAATATTTTGTGAATAGTCCATTCTACTGATTTCTTAACTTTGAAACATATGATAGTGATTAAAGAGTGAAAAATCCTTGAGTACTTCACACATACCAGTTATAAAATTATAGGAAGGCTGCAAAGAACCTCACGGAGCATCTAGCCTCACCCTTATCATTTTTCAGATAAGCAAACAGAGGCCCGAAGACAGAAAAGGCACACCCAAGGCCACACAGGTAGATCAGAAGCCAAATGCACTGAATTCCCACACAATACATTTTGGGAATAAGAAACATGGAACACAGCTGGAGTAGAGCTGCAGCTGAGCCACATATCAGCAGACATGTATCTTAAGTAAAAATAATGAAATGTGCGCTGTTATTATAGTAAACTACTGCAATCTGGGGGTTGTGATACAGAAAAACTGAATATATGTATGCAAATTTTATAGGAGGAAATCCAAGAATCAAATAGGTTAATGACCTTCCCAAAGTTTCATGTCTGGAAAATGGAAAGCACTCCCAAAACCAGTGCATCTTCCACATATTATATGATGCTGTTCTTTGTGATAAAATTAACTACCAAAGAGTATCTAAGGTAAATCAAGAATTCTTGTTTGTTATATATCAAGTGAGACCCCATTGGTCACTGGAGTTTATTAGTCACCTATCCCAAAGTGCTCTAAGTGTGTTCATGAAGCATTGCTTCTCCTTTCTATTGAAGGTGAGTTTTTCACATCTCTCTATGGAAATGAGATGACTAATAATAACACAGAATATCCTTTCTTCAGACTTTCTATTTTCAAAATCCTTTCATGCAAAATCTCATGTGACTTGTGAGGTAGATAGCAAAGGCAACGTAACCATAACCCCCTCCCCAATTCAAATTCTTTAGCACCAAATTATAAGTCTCCCTTTTTCAGAAACTGGAAAACTGTGATGATATATCTGCAGATGGTGATTCACAGCACACCATAAAATCAATATGTATGAAATCTACCTGCAGCTGTTAAGGTGACAGGCAGGACTATATGGCTCTTTGGGTTTTACTTTAACAGAATAACACCTGGGTGATTTCCTTTGCATATGCAGAGACATTTTGTTTCTTTGTCTAAATCACCAGCTGAAAACTCAGCTCCTCTGAATCTGCAGGGAAAGAGACTGAAACATGAGCTGGAGATGGCAAATGGAACTTGTATCTGTGTATAAGTATCACTAATTTACCACTTGTAAAATGTTAAGCTGTCAGTGTTTTTCACACAAGTTTGAACCCCTTTATGTGTGGAGAGGTGGAGGGACAAAGGCCTCTTGGTAGAAAAAAGGCACCTTGTGTGTGCCGGGATGCTTCCTCCTGGGCTCAGGAGAAGTCTACGCTAGAGCACAACTGACTAGCAGTTCCCGGGTCTACTGGCCCTTTCTGCTCCAGCTCCCAAGAGCAGGGGCCCACGGTCCTGATTGCTTATATCACAAAAATGTTACTTCTGCTACCTACTCTACCCTTTTTCCTCTATTCTTACTGCTCCTTCTTCAATTCTGTTATGAATAATTACTAACAAAATCTTAATTTAATGTTCTGTTTTTACAGCCTTATTTTAGCGAATATACAAATATTTACAAGGGCTTTTATGGGTTCCCTCCATTTAAGGTGATTAAACACATTTTTGCTTATTAGGCCTTTGTTTCAACTCTGAATTCATTTTCTCTAGGGATTTTCAAGATCACTCTGGGGAGAAAATCTTGTACCTCCGTTTCACAGATTGGGTAACAAACTGAGGTTGTGTGATTTTTACACTGTCAATCACAAAATAAATAGGAAATCAAATGTCCTTTTTCTCACTTACAGATTTTCCATTATACAACTGCCACTTTCATTTCCTTACTTTGTCATCCAGTTTCAATGAGAAACACAAGAAACTCTGACAACTCCCAATTCAAGCTTGCACATTAAATAAATGTCTCAGCTTGGCTGTTTTGCTACAGCCTAGATGCTACAGAGATTGCTGCTTCTAATCTCCGGTGGCAAACAATCTGGACAGCCAGGTCTGTTAGAGTAATCTCTAAAACAAGCACATGTAAGCTCCAAAGGATTTACAGAGGGCTCTCCTATAAATAAAAGGCATGAGCTTTGGTACATAGTTTTTTGTGGTATCAATTTTGGCTACTAGAAAACTTTTTTAGTTCCTAGCTTGGGTACAGAGTAGTCCCCCAATAGTCACATTCATTCTGAAATCTTTTTAAGTCTAATAATCACAATTTCAATGTTAATATTCAAGGAAGTTTAGTATATGTCAGATACTATGCTAAGAAGCACTTTCCATCATCACATGTAATTCTTTTAAAAAAACTATTAAAATGAGGAAATTGAGGCGTAGGTACTTTTAAGTAGACTGCCCAGGCTCACATAGACAAATGTGTCGTAGAGCTCAAATCTGCTATATCATAACGTATTACTTTCCTCATGAAATGTAGTAAAGTATAACTAAAAATTGGAAAGGGGTGATGGTTAAAAGAGACTTTAGTTTTATCTGTAATGTTTGCATTTTTATAATAATGTATTTAGATATAAATTGTATAATGAACCAATGAATTTAAAGCATTTTTAGGATAAACATGTAATTAAAAACTTTCTTATGAAGAAATATGCAGACCCAGATGATTTCATCAGTGCATTTCCCCAAATATTTAAAAAAGAAATAACAACCTATACATACTCTATCAGAAAATAGGAAAAAAAGGGAAAGCAATTGCCAACTTGTTTTATGAGGCCTATATAGCATTACACTGAAACCTGACAAAGACACCTAAAAAAAACACATAAGAAAAATTACAGATCAATATCTTTTGTAAACACAGATATAAAAATCCTCAAGAAAATACCAGCAAATGAATCCAGTAATATATCAAAAGGATAATATATCATGATTATGTTGCATTTATTCCAAAATGCAAGGCTAGTTACTCAAAAATCAATCAGTATAATCCACCATAACAAGAGAGGAAAAAAGGGAGATAAATCATATGATCACCTCAATAGGTTAAGAAAAAAAGTCATTTGAAAAACTTAACATCCATTCATAATAACTCATAGCAAACTAGAACAAAAGGGAAGTTCCTTAATCTATTAAAGGATATTTACAAAAGTCATAAAGACATCATTATAATGACAAAATTGAAATATTGAAAGCTTTTTCCCTGTTAATACCACTTATTTCCAATACAGAGTTCTTAATCTATCTATCAGGTAAGATAAAAGAAATAAAAGAGCTAAGGCTTGTAAAGAAAGAAATAAGATTGTTTATTTGCAGATAATATAATTGTAATACAGAAACTGCAAAAGAATCTATAAGCCTATTGTTAGAGTGAATAAGTGAATTTAGCAAGTTTGCTGGAGATGTGTGTATACTATACACACACATGCAGAGAATTGTATTTTTATATACCAGCCACAAATAAACAGAAAATAGAATCTAAAAAATATCATACTGAATAGTATCAAGTAACAACAAATAGACCAATGTAATAAAATAGTGTCCAGACACAGATGCACACATATATGTTTGCTTTTTATGACAAAGTAGTACACTGTTCACTTTTGTGTAAACTGAGTCAACTGCATATACATACGAAAACCAAATAAATCTTAAGTTCTACCTCATGCTATACACAAGAATCAGTGCTAGATGGACTGCAGAACTCAATGCAAAAGATAAAACTAAAGATTCAAGAAGAAAACATCAGAGGATATCTTCATAACACTGTGGTAAACAAAGATTTTTAAATAAAACATAAATATTAGCTATAATCTCCTCCCCTCAAAAAGATAATTTTGAGTATATTAAAGTTGAGCCACTGTTTATCATAATACGCCAATAAGAGTGAAAAGGGAAGCTAAAGAGTAGATATTTGCAATACATATATCAAAGGACTCACACTCAGGTTACAAAAGAACTTCTATAAAGCAAAAGAAAAAGCAGATAACCCCATAGCAAAAGACCACAGAGGATATCCAAATACCAAAAAAAACATATGAGAAGGGGCTCAACCTCACCGGTGATCAGGCAAGTTAAAATGACAATGGGACATCACAACATACCTACAGTGATGACAAAAATAAAAAAGAATAAAACAGTACTGAATGTTGATACAAATGTGGAGCAAATGGAACTTTCATATACTGCTGGGAGGAGAATAAATTTGTATAACCACTTTCAAAAACTATTTGGCAGGGTCTGATAGAGCTGAAATACATATATACTTATGACCTAGCAAGTCAACTCCTAGTAGAAATTTCGGTAGAAATGTGTAGTGTATGTTTACTAAGAGCATGTCCAAAAATTTTCAAAGCAGCATTATTTATCATAGTCCTAAACTTTAACCCATATAAGTCCAGATGCAGGCTACTCTGGAAGCCTACCTTGGGTTAGGCAGCTCTGCCACTGCAGGAACAGACAGCTGGAGGTTGTCTACTGACCGTCCTCTCTACGGCTAGGCAGCAAGTCTTTGCTTATAAGGGTATCCGGACAGTTCATGTGTTTCAACCAGTGATTAAAATTATAACTATAGCTGCAGTGATAGAGAGGCAGGGCCAAGTGTGCGCTGCAGTCCAGAAGAGACTACTCTCAAGATTTCAATGTGGAATACTGTTGTTCTTGTGGTATTTTTAATGCCCCACCCATGGTCAACCATAAAATTCTTCAGAAATCTGATAGAAGGAAATCAGGTTAAGTGAAAGAGGCAGAGAAGAAAGCTTGCTAGAAGAAGTGGTGTATGTCTAAGGTCAGCAAAGCAAATATTTCTGGGACAGGTCAATAACATATCCTGCTTTTTGCAAGGATATCAGAAGTGTACATATTTCCTTCCTCTGGGGAGAACACTCCCTTTCCTAGTAACAGAACATTATCTGTATTCCTTTTTGCCACTTAGCAGTTTTGCAATCTCTTCCAGTTCTATTAATTTTCAGCTTCATCACTGCTCACATTTGTGCATTTGTATGTATGTGTGCGAGAGAAAAAGAGATTGTCCATTAAATTAAATAACTTTTTCATGAGATCGAATTACTTTCTTAATGAAAAATGCCCATCAGGTTGTGGATAATTACAGATTGGGGCTTTCCTGAATTTTTAAATGAGACATTTTTCTTTCATTGCCAGAAGCTTAAAAACTTCTATGGCATACACTTGTGATGTGAAAGCATTTTTCTTTATAAATGTTCAAAGAACTAAACATACGACTTAAGAAGAGTTGAGTATGTATATGTGGTGTGTGTTGTATGCATGTATTTGTTGTAGGGTGTGTAAGAATCATGATTGCTGGAAATACGTGTTTCCTCAGGAAAGTTCCTGCTTTCTAGATATTCCTCTTGCTGTAGAGGAAAATCAGACAGTGTGCATAGAGTTACAAGCAAAGACTATCCTGACAATCACTGGTATTCTCATCTCTGCCTGTAACTGAACTGAAACTGGCGATCCATAATCTCTTAGTAGTACCTATTAAATACATTTCTAACGTGTGCCCAGAGATTATCTTTACTGATTGCCATCTGTTACTAAGGGGCTTTCCTCTGGAGACTAAGACTTATTATTCATGCTTATTCCATCCACACCCCTTTTATAGGACCACATATCTTCTGAGTGAGGCTGTCCAGGCTTTAGGAGTCACACGCCCAGAGAAGAGATCTGGCAAGGCAGACAGGGAGCAGCCCTTCCTCCTGAGAAAGGCAGGCACAAGCCAGGACCAGTTATTGCACAGGACGTTGAGAAACCACGGGGGACAGTTACAGGGATGACCTTGACAGTTCCTCTCAGCTTCAAGAACCTACTAATCAAAACTTTGATCTCATACTGATACTCAAAAAACAAACAAAAAACTGAAAATATAAAAATTGTCCGTGTATTTAAAGAACCAAGAGACATAAATTTTACCTTGGCGTAAGTTAAAATATAATGGAATAAGGACTATGAGAGTAAATTTTGTCCAAATAATAAGAAATTTGTAATAAAACAGAGTTAGTGAGAACTACTCTAGTATTGTTGACAGAAAAAATGAGTCAGGCCAATTAAAAAGTACATTTTATAGGGAGGTCCAATGATAAATGGTTTCTGCTTCAATTCATATTTTATATTAAGTAATTTAAAGAAAACATTAAATCATACTTTGCAATAATGAAATATTTAGGCGGTGTAGAAATTTTAATTATAATCAATATGTATTAATTCACTGCTCTCAATCACAAATGTCTACTTGAGGTATATCTACTATGAGGCATTACTAACTTCCCTCTGCAGTATTTACATGTAGAGCATGCAGTCTTTATTGGTTATTTCCTTAAAATCTGTTACTGCTGTTGATGTTCTTTAGTTAGAGCTGATAGTAATCTCTGAAGCACAAACACTTGTTCTATTTCCACTGTGATAAATGAAACCTTTCCGTGATCCAGTTGAAACATTCATCACACTCAGGGTAAATAAGAAGGAAGGCATCATCTACTATCTTTAAATACAGAATATCCTGAATGTTCAACAAGACTGTTAAAAAAGTAGCTAAAAATCTTTTCCAATTACTTAAGGATGGCTGGGTTTTTCTCCAACCCTTTGCAGTATTTTTATATGTATAATTTTAAGCATAATATTTTTTCCACAACCCTGATATCTCTCCTTGACTCATATGCTACAAAGGGAAAAAAACACAATTGACCTTGTGAATACAACTTTAAGTCCATAAAATGACACCATGTTTTAAAAATAATACAAAAATCCAAAACAGTATTTTGTTTTGTGTAGTCTCCTTTAAAGAAAGCTTGCCTGCACAAGTCCATCAGTGACGATTTCCCCTCATTCTCTGAGACAACGTGGCAGTTGAGTAATCATGCAGGCTGCTCTAAAAATGTATGTGTGTCTAGTTAATTTAGGCAGTTTATTTTGATAGCATTCACCTCTTTTTTAATATAGCAGGTGTTTCAAGGATAAATTTGCTGAAAATTGCATTTTGTTTAAACAACAGCAGCAGGTACATTTATGGCCTTACTATATTAAAAAGCATTTATTGCCTGGCAGCAATAGATACAATTGCAAACATTTATGACAGTAATTGGAGCTATTACTCCTGCATGGAGCCTCACGGAGACCAACTTATTGCCACCTGTATTTACATTTGTTACTGGTAATTGTAAAAGCTGTTTTTTAAAAAAATTTGGTGCCTTATTTAAAAAAAAAATTATGTTGTATTTCTCAATGAAAGGTCTGTCTATCAGAAAATCTGTAAGAATTATAAACGTAGTTTCTCTATTATTCATATAACAGAATCTCATTTTAATGACTAATATATACATAAAATGCACTCCAGTGTCCTAGCCCACAGAATATATTATACCTTTTGCTCATGGATACAAGAATCCTATCAATATAGCCTATTCAACAACCAGAGTACAAATCTTAAGAAATGCTCTTTATTCCCAAACTATAACAATTTATAAATCATTAAGGTCAGAAATATTAAGAAAGCTAAATTTTATTAACATTCTTCTCTGCATCCAAACACAGTGATGACAGAAGGTTTGGAATGAGAAAAATACCTTCTATTGCTTCCAGATACAGATTTGCCTACAATAGTAAAAAGAGAAAGCCTAACATTGTACATTTCTGCAGGATTTGGCTTCCAATTTGAAGAGGCTTAGATCTAATACAGCAATTCTGTGGTCCCTCCAGGTTTATTTAAATGGAATTCCACCTGCTGATTAATGAAGGCCTCGCTCCTCCCTCTTAGGTTTTAGCTCTCAAAGTGCCTAGAGAGCCCAAAGGCTCAACACTACTGCAATGATTTCTTCCTTAGAACAATGACTCTTCCCAAAAGGTTTCTTGCTGTGAGTCACCCAAGGCACCACCTGTGTGGTTTATTTATGTTAAAACAAAATTCAATTGCTTGGAGTTGAAATTTAAAGCTTAAAGTTCTTTTTACAACTGCAGCCTGAAAAAGTCAGACACTGAAGAACAGGTAAGGATATAAAATAAAGCAGTTCCGTGAATCAAAGGCTTGAAATAATTAGAGACTGTAGTATTTCCAAAGCCTTAAAAAAATCTCTATCTAAACCCCTTGTAATGAAGCTAAAGATTTACATAATGACTAGAGACTTTTTGGTGAAATGAAGGAGGTGCCCAGCCAAGTACCTTTTAAAACAACAAAGCAGGAAACATTTAATTATAATTTGGGGGAAAAACCTAAGTCATTAATCAAAATTTTAATTACAATATCCATAGGGCATTAAAGCATGATAGAACATTTGTTCATTGCATTAAATACCTAATATTAAATCATTATACAATCTTTTAAGACTAAATACTGTATAATTGAAGAAAAATACCTATGTAAGGTTTAGTGGAAAACTGATTTCATACTTTCTGCTCTTATTTCTGGGGAAGAGAAATAAATATTTATTAATGTTTACTTGGTTTCTATTATGGTAAAAACCCTTGGTTTCTATTATGGTAAAAACCTTTGAAAAAAATCATTCTCCTGAAAAAGACTAATAAGATTGATTATTTTAAGAAGCCACTTTCCCTCAGTTCACTGAGTGAAGGTGAAAGACTGAATATAGCCGTGCGTTGCTTAATGATAGAGATATGTTCTGAGAAATGTATTTCATCCTATGCGAACATCGTAAGAGTGCACTTCCACAAACCTAGATGACATAGCCTACTACACCTGGCTATACGGTATAGCCTACTGCTCCTGGGCTGCAAGCCTGTACAGCATGCTACTGTACTGAATACTGCGGGCAACTGTAACACAGTGACAAGTACTTCTATATGTAAGCATATCCAAACATAGAGAAGGTACAGTAAAAATATGGTATAAATAGAGTTTACAGGCCTGGAAGTTGCTCTGCGTAAGTCAGTGAATGAGTGGTGAGTGAGTGTGAAAGCCTACGACATTACTGTACCCTACTGTAGACTTTATGAACACTGTACACTTAGGATACACTAAATTTACAAAATAACATGAGATTAAATCAAGAGCAAGATGTATGAGGCTGCTGCTGATGTAACACAACATATTGTTTTAAAGCAAACTTGGTAAATACTGTACAATTAGGCTATACTAAATTTATGAAAAATATTGTTCTTTCTTATAATAAATTAACCCTAGCTTACTATAACTTTTACTTTATGAACTTTTTAATTTTTTAAGTTTTCAACTCTTGAAATAACACAGCTTAAAACAGAAACACACAGTATAGTTATACAGAAATGTTTTTTAATAAAAATCCTTATTCCATAAGCTTTTTTTTTTCTATTTTTTAAATATTTATTTTTAACTTTTTTGCTAAAAACTAAGACACAAACACACACATTAGCCTAGGCCTACACAGAGTCTGGATCATCAGCATCACTGTCTTCCACCTTCCCACCTTGTCCCACTGGAAGGTCTTCGGGGATAATAACACACATGGAGCTGTCATCTTCTATGATAACAGTACTTTTCTGGAAAAATCTCCTGAAGGACTTCCCTGAGGCTCTTCTTAAGGAGGTGTCACTCTCTTCAGAAATATGTCAATGGTGGTTTGCTTTGTTTTTTCTTGTCATCATATATTTGCTTGTAAGCAGATAATGCAGCATGAACATTCCTCTCTATTAATGCCATGCAATAGAACTTTTTCAGCTCCATTGCAATATTATGGGACCACCATCATATATGTAGTTTGTCATTGACCAAAACATTGTTATGTGGTTCATGACTGTATACAAATGGACAACAGACAACAGCCAGACCATTTTACAAAATAGAATTCTGACCCACAATCTGCAGCAACTAGTCCAGGAAGCCCAACTCTGTAGCAATTGGCCTGAAGTGGTCAAGACTTAAAATCTGCCAGCTTCCCCCTCCCCTCCCACTTCTAACATAAAACCAATCAGACAAAGCCAAATACTCTCCACTAACCAATCACACTGGAGGCCGTGCTTCTAGATGGCCTGCTTCCAAATTTCTAGCCATCTGAACTTATTTGAAGCCTCCCCTTTTTCCCCACTCTAAATTCTCCTGCATGCCTCTGAGTCTATGCCAAATGCAAGTGGCAGTGGCTGGCTCCCTTGCTGTAGAAAGCTCTGAATAAATAGCCTTTGCTTGTTCTAATTTAGGTGGTCTCCGTTTATTTCCACAAAGTGAAATAAAGGCTTCCTTTTTTTACAGCAAAAAGAAAACTCAAAGAGAATAATTTCCGTCAAGAAACAGCATTAAGTATTTAGTGATTCAAAATTAATCAAAAACACGAAAAGTGAAATAAATATAAATTTACATCCACATTTTCTATTGCCCCAGAAATATGGGACATATAGAATTCTTTGGCAGCTCAGTTTCAACTACTATTATAATTCAATTTAGCAACAGTTAATGATTCACTTAAAAGTTAAAAAAATAATACTATTATAGAGTTAAGAATATTTCAATAACATACAAAAATATTACCCTTCAATAACTGTCATAAAATACCCTGGAGAAGAGCCCCTCACACAGCTGAAAAAAGTAACAGCAGCTACGGCCTACAGGTGGGTCTGACTGTGCTCCTGCAGCAATGTGTAATTACACAAGATTTCTAAATCTAATTTTCTTTCAATCTTCATTTCTGCTCCCTGATCTCCATGTTTTCCTTTGAACTGGATTTCTTCCTTCAACAACCACTTATTCTCTGAAAAGATTCACTGGCAGACTCCATTTCTTGCCATTGGTCTGTGTTCCCAGATCTTACGCTTGCCCGTATTCTACCATGGCTCTGCCTCGCCATTCCTCCACCACACCCTGGATCTCTGTTTTGACCCCAACCTGCTGAGCTCGGCCAGGCCACCTCTGCCACCTGGTACTCAGCTGGAGATTGAATGATAACCTTTCAGCATTACAGACAACCATCTAAAGTTATGGTTTATAATTTTTAAGGATGTGTGGAAATGTCCATGATGTTATGTCATGTTAAAAAAAAAAAAGAGGAATAATCAATCACAACTGTATAGATAAAAGCACACAGAAACAATGGTCAAAATATTTTAAGTAATTCTCCCAGCACCATGCTAAGTCCTTTAGATATGTTAATTCATTTAACCCTTTTAAAAATTCTTTGAGGTAGGTTTTATAATGAGCTCCATTTTATAGATGAGGACACTGAGGCACAGAGTGGTTGTGTCCCACAGTTAATAAGAATTAGAGCCAAGATTTGTACTCAAGCAAACTGGATTCAGAATTTGTGCTTTTAACCAGTATGCTATACTGTTGCTAATCAGGTAGGTAAGAGCGTGGGGTGCAGGTTCAAGTACCGTATCTGCCACTTAGTAGGAGAGGCAAGTTACCAAACTTCTCTGCACTTCAGTTTCCTCATCTGTAGTAGAAGGTGCCTGCATCTCACAGGGCAGTGGGAAGGATTAAATTAGTTAATACATGTAACGTGCTCAGAAGAGCACTTGGCACACAGTAGACACTCAGTAAATGTCAGTTATTGCTATTATTATAATCGTATTCCATGTACCTTTACTCTGGAGAAGAACCAGGAAGATTTACCAAAGTGACACTTATATGAATCTGATTATATCCACACGTACCAATATACGGCTGATATTTACAAACAGTCCCTTCAGTGATGGAAGCATGCAGAAATTCTGTAAATTTTTCCTGAAGACTGATATAGGCACTGAATATAAGAGGGCCATGATAGAAAATTATAATATCATAACAATATTGAAACATAACAATAATTAACATTTATTAGGTATTAACTATGTGTCAGACACTGTTCTTGGTGCTTTGTAACAACTCTGTGAGGTAAGTAATAAAATTAGTCCCATTCCATAGATGAGAAAAGGAGAAGAGAGAGGTATAGTAGCTTGCCCCAGCCACACAACTAGTAAGTGGTGTAAATATAAATTCTGGGAGCCAAGGGAAGATGTGTGAAATAGAGTACATCTTTTCTGGGTCTTTATGGCTACTACAGTTCCACTAAGTTTCTGAAACTTTGGTTGAATAAATGAGAAATAGATAGTGGGACTAAGTGTGTGATTGATGTAACACTTGTAGGCACTACTGGGTCTAATAAAGAACAATACAAAAGATAAAAAACACAGTAGAAAAGAAAAGGGGAAGAGAAATAAACAGAAAAAAATTAGGGAAAGAACAAAAGTACAAGATATAGAGTCATAGTGTAGCAACAGTACTTGTAGATGATTTTATTAGGTGGTACTGACATCTACTCTAGTTTAGGGGTCCTCAGACTGCCCTTCTAAGACATTAATTCCTGAGCATTACTCACTTGGTCATAACTGAGGCACCAGCTAGAGGGGAATGACCTAGGATTTGGCTGAATTTATTGACTCTCATAGCAAAACTTCTTTAGCCACGTTATTCCTACTTGGGGCAGATCTAAGTTGGTCTCTGGGTATATAACTACTCTAGAAGTAATCACCAGGAGCATTCTCTATAACCAACTCTAAAAAGGGAACTACTAATATAGTCCATCCAAGCTAGCATATGACAAAAATCTTTTATCTCTTTTTTGGAACATACTATCTGTATTTTTGGCAACGTATTTGTTTTTCTAATTGCAATTTGTTTAAGCTAATATTAAAATTTGTTTACATTCTTTGAGAACTGACAACAGTACCAAGTGGTGCCAGAAACAAGGGCAAGCTAGCCTGCAATAAAAACCTGACTGCAACCTATGGAGAATATACAAAATAAAATATTGGTATATGATAGGACCTCATCAAATCACACATAGTTTAATATGCAAAAAAAACAAAAACACCAGAGGAGGCGATTTACTTTTTAGTAATTCTCTGCTAGGAGGCATACAAGGAATAAGCTGAACTTAAGAGAAAAAGAAACCAAAACAAACACTTGATTTAGTACAAAATAAATATGGAATTTATTTACTACTAACACAAGGTCATGTAAAAGAAATTTATAATGGATTTAAATAATGGAGGCCTTTCATTACTTATCTCTGAGATATCTATTTTCCTTAAAAAATAATCTAACAGTTATTAGTAAAACATATTGATCTGAAATAATTCCTTTTTTTCCTTAAACACAAAGTTGAAATCTCTGTATGTCTAAAATAGCCTATTTTGAGCAAAAGGTTATTGTTTTGGCCAAAATGAAGGAGCGGGTTTGGTTTTGGTAAAGTGAGGAGCTGAGGGAGAATGGGATCTACTGTGATGCTGGGACAACCTCTGATGAAGGAGGGTAATGAGCCCATGAGAAACCTCTTATGTAGCCAGGTTATTTTTATTTCTGAGACATAAAAAACATTTCTCTACTCAATAGTACTTTATTTTCTCAATTCAATGTTTAATTTTATTTTTCTTAAGGAAGCTGAATAAAGAATTGACCCTAAAGCTGTATTTCCCATTTGCTACATCTGAAATACTTAGAAAAAAGAAAAGTTTGTGAAAAACTGGACACAAAGATCAAATGATCCAGAGAAGAACTCTGAAAAAGCAATAAAATGTGACTTTAGATCAGTATGTTTTACCACAAAAATCTAAATTCAAAGTAATATTCACATATTCTAAAAAATGCTAAAAAATACTTAAAACTATATCTGACATTTTGGAATGTTGCCTACAAAGCCTGATTGCATAATTAATTTGACACAGTATATCCTCATAAGATCAAGGCTGGCAATGTATGGCACGAGATGAAGGGTCCAACTTCAGCTGGTTAATTCTTCCCCCGAGCAGAACACTGATGCTTTAATAATCCCCGATTGTGATTACTATCATATATACTGGTTTGTAATAGAATCTGACCTGCACTTAGTTTTGTAAAATGTACATGCTGGTAGTTACATTTATATTCTTTCTTTATTCAGTTACTTCTATTATGTAGAAATCAATGACAATGTTTACTTTAAAAAAGGAAAACACTTCTGTGATCTTATTTGGTTCTAAATGAGATGTTTGATTTCAAGAGTTTTCTTAGCTTGAAAGTAAACAAATTAAACTTGCTTCCCTGTGGGAATAAGGTGTACTTGAGAGTTCCCAACCACACAATTATTTTACATGCCATTCTAACAAGGCTCACAGTAACAGTGATTTTTAATTCTATGAAGAGACTTTGCTCTGACAAAATTAAAGAATCAGAAATGAAATTTTTAGAAAAAAATACAGTTTTGCAAATTATGACTTTCAGCAGAGATCTAATCAGTGAAGAAATTCTTATTAGGGTGTTTTTATAGATAAGAGATACGTAAACAATTAATTTACCCCCAGTGTAGTCAAATAACAGCTGTCCTCCATATAATTGAATAAACATATGGTAAACAGGCTGAGGGATTTGCTCAGTTACCTTAGATAAAGTTTGTTCTACAGCTGCTCACAGTCTAGTTATACCTCTCCAGTCATCCTTCTCCTGCTCTAGGACTGCCCTAGGAGTCCAGGCGACTTCTTACTTTCTCTAGGGTACAGTTCTACAAGCCCATACCCAGACATTCGAAGAATGAATTAGCTTCCAGGACACTCTGAAAACAGGAATCTTTGTAGGGCTACTACTTTGGGGGCAGACACAGGACCTCATTTTCGGAGTGACACCCTTCCCTAGAATCCTGTTGCATAATGCTGGGACTTGTCTCCAGCCTCCAAGGACGAATATCCTTTAATTTCTTTACCTAGATCTCTCTCTAGCCCCTTTGTAAAAGATTACTGTATTATACTACTGATGAGAATAGTATTGTTTAGTCACCTATTAGCTTGTTCTAAAATTATTATAAATTGTAGGTAAAAAGGAAGCAAAAACTTGATTAAATGGACCAGTCCTTCTCGCTTAATTCTCAAATTTTATTGCATATGATTTCTCGATTATTTTCTTAATATTTTACTTTTAATCATGTAGTTAATAGATAATGTAAGGCAGCTTCCAGGATGTCTTCTATTTTGTCATTCAACAGAGTTCGTAATCATCCTCTAATTCTATTCAGTTGGTATATAGTCATAGAATTTCAATTTCATTCACTATTCCCCTAAACAAAATATGATTGCAAAAATAATATCAAAATATATTGAGAAAACACCTTTCAAGCCCACGGAAACATATTGGACCATATTACATTATTTATTCATTCATTGACAATCTGTTAAATCTCTAATAAGAAAAAATACTGGGAACTGAACCTTAACACCTTTCTTAAATCACTAGTATAAAGGAGGCACCCTTGGCCCTGAAATTGCCTTATAAAAGTCTATTTGAACAAAATGTGTTCTCTCTTCTATACCTTATTGTCAGTCCTGATCGTGACTTTCAGTTGTGGTAGTACACGTTCCACTTCCAGACTCCATTCTGCAGCATCTGTTGTGGATTCTAAAATATCTTCTTGTTTGGCAGACTCGTTCATATCCTAAGAAAGGAAAGATATCACAAGATTGAGAATTTATAAAAAGAAGTGGTAAAATTTTGAGGCATTTTAGCAGGACTACACAATTTATACCAAGCATGGTAGTGTTAAAATTACAGTGGCAGAAGAAATTCTTTTCTGTCCTAATCCATGTTGAAAGAAAATAATGCACCAACTTGGTAGAATAGCAAAATAAGTATTTAAAAAAAGAAGCAAATATATGATTCAACTATTTTTATAAAGAACATTGTTTTGAGATATCAGAGTGAACTATCAAATGGACAAGACATGTAGGTATGTTAATTGGTAACAGTAGAGGAGTTACAAATACACATGTTTGATCAGAAAACATTGCCTTACTGACCATACAAACCCCAAATCTGAAAGACAAAATAGATAAGATCCCAGAAGCAAAGGGCTTATCATTTACAGGTTTTGTGTTCATAATTAAAGTAGGTTAGGTTACTAACCTAAGTACAAACTAACCACTTTCTGGTTAGGTTGAACTACAATGTAGCTTACAAATGTGATTTAATACATATGTATTTGAACTTATATAGGGTGAGGGACAAATTTCTGCACTGGTTTCTGCTGTTGAGTAAGAAAATCAACTCATGCCTGTTTTTGAATTAAAAAGGAAAACTTTCTTCCCACCCCTCACCCCCATTTTCTTAGTCCTTTACATTTCAGCATTGGGTATGTATAAATCTGTAAATGTAAAAAATGTATAAATTAATGATTTAAAGATAAAGCCTAAAGCATTAATTTTGGTAGCAATTTTTCCATATAAGCTCCTTTGATAAATTACAAGAAAATGTAAGGAAAAAGATAAAAATTTATTAATATAGAAAAAAAACCCCAAGAGACATAAGCAGCCAAATACAGTGTATAAACCTTACATAAATTCTAATTTGAATAAGCAATTTGTAAATAGACATTGTTGAGATAATCGGGGAAATTTGAATGTGGAAGAGTATTAGATGATATTAAGGAACTATTAATTTTATAGATATGATAATGTCACGGTGGTTATGTTTTTTAAAAAAGGCCTTATAAACTAGAGATAAATGCTGAAATATTTCCAGGTGAATTGAGTGAATTGTCTGAAATTTACTTTAAAATTATGGGGCAAATAAAGGAGGGGGTGCATTAGGGGAAATATGATTGACAAAATATTAGCCACTGAAACCAGGTAATGTTGCATAAGGGTTCATTATCACATACTCTCTAATTTGGTATATGTTTGAAATATACCATGATATAAAATTTTAAAAGACTATATATACTGTATAAACAACCTCATGGGGAAATTACATTTTCAATGTTAATTTATATCACTAACACACTTCTTAAATGAAAGCTCATTAGACTGATCCTTCTAATCTAGTCTAATAGTAAGTACAAGAATAACCTTATATTGGAATTTGTATTTTAGTGGGAGTCTAAGGTCTTCAGAGGCTTTGAACTCACTACCAACTGAGTCTCCAGGGCACTGCTGACATAAGAAAGCCTCTCTTTCCTACCTCCCAGCTCATATTACCAAGTCCAGAATAGACTCAGATCCTTAAAAGGACCATATATTGTTTTTGGTTCAGAAATTCAGGGGGTTATATAGTTCTAACTACAATTAGAGAATGGATAACTAATATGTGCTTTTACATTTTACAATATGTGGTCTGAATTTATTGTTACATTCTATTTAAACAACCAGAAGTATAAAAAATATGTGCATTAACTTAAGAAAAGTAAAATATGGAAACTCTAAGTAAAAAATGTTCAAGATTCTATTTTAAATATTCCATGGTTCCTTTAAATACAAAAACATTGTATCATTTTGAGTATTTATTAGAACGCTATGTGCATCTATATAAATTGAAGGGTAGTATAAGAGTACCATAGCTAGGAAAGGTGGCAGTATTCACAGAGCAAGACATGTATGAAGTTATGTGAGAATATATGTGATGGCAGGAGAAGAGATACTGGGCCTCCCAGCTAAAACCTAGAGCCATGGTGAAAGTTCTTAGTCGTGTAACTCCACATCCACACCCTTAACAATGCATATACTTGGAGGAGCCAGTTAATTGCAACTCCCAGCTCTAGGAGGCCCAATTCTGACTGGCTCATTTTCCATAGCAAACAGAGTAGACTTATGGGAGTGGGTTGTGAGGATGTAAGCACTGCTAGCGGTATATGAGCCTGACATTTGGTGCATGTGTGTGGTATACACACAGGTTTGCTCCTGCCAGGATTATGGGCCCCCGTATCCCAATCCCGCAGAGCCAGGCTGAGCCAAAGGGGCATATCCTCTGAGTAGCAGTTTTGTATGATTCTTAATAGAATATAGATATTCTGGTCACTGATTTAAAAATAAGTTTTATTTGCACTGGCTGGTGTGGCTCAGTTGATAGGGTATTATCCCATGCACTGAAAGGTTGCCGGTTTGATTAATGGTTGGGGCACATGCCCAGGTTGTAGGCTCAATTCCCAGGAGGTGGCATGCAAGAGGCAGTTGATGGATGTTCTGCTCTTACATCACTGTTGCAGTTTCTCTCTCTCTCTCCCTCTCTCTCTAAAAATCAATGGAGGGTCTTTTAAAAAAAAAGAAAAAGAAAAAAAATAAGTTTGATTTATGGAGCCACTGTTTGGGTGAATTGAAGCTGGTTGCTACTGATTAAATCCTTGAACAAATGCTCCCAACACCATCCCTTCAGTCCCACCCCTCCTTCTTTCATTCCTTATAGGAAAGTGGAGTCCAGAATCTCCAAACTAAGCCAGGGAGGGTACCATTCACATTCACTTTCTTCAGGCCTGAACACAGAATTGTTTAAGTTGTGCATAACATACTAAAAAATTCTACTCAAGAAATGGCACATTTCTCTAATTTTCACAAATGCAAATGGGTTAGTAGTGGCCCTGTTTGAATCAGACTCATAATCTAAGAGTAGGGTACATGGAGATCAAACACTCCATTAAGATATCCAGTGCATAAGCTATTTGTTTTTGGCTCCTTAGTAAGTTTTACTTACCCTTCTGAGCTTATTATCTGGTCCCTTAAGCTATGGTTTGCTAACTCCTATTCCTAATGTTCTAAAATGTTTTGGTGTAGCAGCTCGCAAGTTTTCACTCACTCCTAGGCTGGAGTTAACACACTGGGGGAAATGGCCCAGTTACTAAGTGAAGAAAAGGCAAAAAGAGAACATTAAGTTTGATAGAGCAGCATTAACTTATTCAAACTATATAGCCTCTTTCTACTTCCATATTTACACATCTATTTCACAACCTCACTCCTCACTCAAAACTTCCTAGTGCCTGATAAGTGGATACATTAACTGAGCAAGCCCTACACAGAGAGTATAAATCATTTAAAAACTATA
This sequence comes from Miniopterus schreibersii, assembly GCF_964146895.1. Lineage (NCBI taxonomy): Eukaryota > Metazoa > Chordata > Mammalia > Chiroptera > Miniopteridae > Miniopterus > Miniopterus schreibersii. The sequence goes on along the minus strand of NC_138106.1, from coordinate 58,729,328 downwards.
TACCATGCCTTGGTTATAATACTTTGGGAAAACCTTTCCTTTCCAATTGTTTCTCCATTTAACAAACAGTATTTTATGTGAAGCTATTAGTAAAAGAGAAATAAACTGCTGTTTCCATTTAATCAAAATTTTATATCATCATGACACAGTCCCTCTCTGAAACAGCATTAACTAAGATAAAGAATAGCTTTGGGGAAATTGCATTTTCTAGTTAATGCTGCTGAAGAAACAATTAGAAGCTCAATAATACACAGGCTATCCAGAAGTCTCATTTATAATTAATTAATTTACCAATAAGCCATTTGTTAAGCTCCCATAACATGCAAGGTGAGAATCCAGGCAATGTGCTCAGTGTGAAAAGATAAAAGGATTTAATCCACGCCTGCAAAGAGCTTACAGCCTATTAGGAAGAATCTGAGGATAGTTAATAGGGGTAAAAATTGGTCCTAAGAAAAAGAAACTGATGAGAATTGGCTCTAATACTGTCAAAGGAAGAAATAAAGATAACAGTGTAAACTATCCCATAACAGCCTAGGACTGAAATAGTGGGGCAAACCATGAAAGTCAGTTCAAGGATCACACATGCAGTGTTAATAGCCTGCTCAGAATCCTTTCCGGTAAGTAATCTCCCGTTTTCCCAGGTAATATTAACGGGATGATTAGCATCTGAAGAACTGCTATGTTCTGCGTGTGTGTGCATATATAAATGGACGTATTTCCAGAACTTGTCTAATTATGAATACCCTACAATACTTCCCTTGATCACTGATTGAGAAACACTTTGTCTAGTAAAGGGAACATATACGGCTGCATGGGCAAACCCAAGAGTGAAGTTCAAGGCTTAGGCATCCACGAGAAGACATTTCCTTGGAAATGAAGACCCCAAGTTGGAAGTTACAGAGAGATCACAAGTTCAGATGGGAGCCTGGCCAGTAGAACCTAGATCACAAGGGCCAGGGCAGAAACTGAGTTCACAGACTTCCAGGTGATAATGGGAGGTGAAGGGAGAGCCAGAAGATCCCAACACTGAGCCAGTAATGGAGCTAGAGCAAGTCTTCAACTACCAAGCCAAAAGCCCTGTCTCTTGGGAGGATGAGGCACCACTTGTCAGACTGGATACTGGATACCGGCAAAGGCTGGAATCTGTTTTTGGTGTCTCTTATTGTTCTATTTTGTAATACAATGATGCCCTCAGGGCTGAGAAATCTGGATGTGACAGACCCCACACTAAATGATATCAGATAGCTACAACTTTTTGCATTCTTGTCTGTTTTTAAAGTGTTCCAGTAGCTTCTGTTGTTACCAAGATGCCAAGGGATCACCTGCTGTGGGTGGAAAGCTAGTATCCAGGATCGTTAAAATTTAGGTAAAGTAAGAATAAGGGCGGGGGGGGGGGGCTATGAGGGGGAAGGTTGGGACTCTTCATAGAACTTTTTAAAAATGGAAGTGGTTATACTTACTTTGGTTGCTCAGAGGCCTTTTTTTTCTTTCTTTGTTTTGTTTTTTTGTGCATTCTTCCTCATTTGATGCTTTGCTTAAGATAGGTTAAGTGGCCAATAAGCTAAGTAGTAAATATAATATATATGGTATTACCATGAATTTAACTAGTCCTCCTAAGGGTATCTAGTGTCCCTCTTTCTTCACCATCTATCAATAATAGAAAAGCTAGATAGAGGGATAAGTAACAAGTTGTTTCAATCAAGGAGAGTGTTCCCTCAAAATCCAATGATTTTAAAAAATCAGTTAAGGCAGACAGTTAAATCCTTTCATGTCCTACAAATCAATTATTCATGATTAAAGCAGCATAACTCATGAGTGTGATTCACTATTATCTTTCCAAATTAGGTTTTACAAGATTTAACACTATTACTATGAAGAAAAATGTTTAATACCATACAAAAAGTATTTCCATATTTGTTATGAATAACTAAATTAAACCCTGGCTATAATCTACCAAAAGAAATAGATGGTAGCTTCTGTCTGTAAATATATGAAGTTCATAAAGGTTTTTTAAGTTTAATTTTAAGATTATAAAAAAAATTATCCTGACTTATAATGTAAACTAAGATTTGAATAAATTATGTTCCTACAAATAAAAAAAGAAAGCTCCCCAAATTCACACAAAATCAATGTATTTTCCCAGTAAGAAATCTGAAATTATTTTTGAATGGGAATTTAATTTCCAATATTATTTCTGTTTAATATATCAAATGCCTACCTTTGCTAATACTTTAGCTACTTTAATGTATACTCACTCAGTGGTAAGGTAAAATCCATCTCTGAATTTTCACTTTTCTCAAAATAAAACCAAAACAAAGTACCCTAAGAAGTCTGTATGGAGAAACTACTATAGACATATCTTGGTGTTATAAATTATGCAAAATACGTTTAATTCTTTATGGCCTGAATCTCTATAAAACTTTTCTTTGAGATGGTAACTTCATGGATATACCAGTGCCCAAATACCTCTGAAGAGCTCAATTCATATACCTTCTGAAAGGGACATGAAAGTCCAATTAACTGTCAAGATTAATATATAGTTCCAAGACTCAAGGAGAAAGGAACTAAGTTGGATTGAGAATCACCACAGTATTGTGTAAATGGTAAGAGGGTAGGTACATCCCATCTCTGCTCAAATCCCACCTCCATCTTTTACTAGCTATTGGTCAAGTTATTTAACCTCTCTAAATCTCAGGGTTCTTGTCTATAAAATGAATAACACGGGGATAATAATAGTACCCTCATCATTGGAAGGGTTGCTGTGAGGATTTAGTTAGATGATGCATTTAAAAGGCTTGCCCAGTGCCTAGTACATGACAAGCCCCCCAATATATTACATCAGTTATTCTTATCGTTATTATGTGCCAAGCATAGTACTTGCTTTCACATATGGGTTAGGAGCCCAATAATAACACCATGAATCAAGGGAGCCCTATTTCGACTTTTGCAAATGACTAAAGTGAGGTAAAGAACAGTTAGGGAATTTTCCCAGTGTCACATCATTAGTAAGTGTGAGGGCCTAGGCAATGTTATTCTAGAGCACAAACTCTGAAACATCTTACTATTTAGCTATCAATCCTTTGCCATATAGGTTACAACTATATTCCCCTGGTTTATCACTTGTGTTTTAATTTTATGATGTTCCACACCCCAACCTACCCCTCCATATATAAAAGGTTATAATTTTTATGTTATTCAGATTTATCAGTATTTTTCTTTCATGGTTTTTTAGTTTTCTTGCCATGTTCTATCATTTCAACCCATGAATATAACACTTGTCACTCATGTTTTTGTTTTTGTGCCTCATCATTTTTTAATTCTTTGATCCATGGGGGTTTATTTGTGTGTAAGATATGAGGAAGGAGTCCACCTTTTTTCTCCAAATGGATAGCTTGTTATCCTATCACCATTTAATTGAACAGTTCTGTTTTCCCCACTGATTTGCATTGCTTCATATATTAATATCACTACATATTTGGATTATTTTATGAACTCTACATTTCATTAATCTATTTGTGTACATAATTTTTCATACTCAGACAAAAAACTACTACACAAATAGAAAAAAAAAATTCCATATATCCTTCATCAGATTCACCAAATGTTAACATCTTACATAATCTCAGAGCAATTATGCACAAAGGGATATAATTTTAAGATCTGGATGCTGAGATGGGGAAATTTTCACATTTTTCTTTGTACTTTTTTTCAATAAAAGCATTTAAAATTGTAAGTCTCAAACTTCCAAAAGCTAGAGGGTACAGGTGGTAAATGCTATTGGTGTTTGAGTAAGAGACAGAAGTGCATTGTCCTGGTAATGTGAGGCTTCAGTTTAACCTCACAAAGATGTACGGAATGTACATAGGTAGAAAAGAGACAAGCCAAATGTGTATGGTCAGGAAAGCATCATAAGCCAAAATACTGAAATAGGTATAAACATGGCTTATGAAGACCATGAGGAGACTAGGGGCTTAGAAAAGTGAACATTGGGGAGCAAACAAAGAGTTGAACACACTGTGAAAGACCTTAGAAGCCAGGCTAAGGGGTGTGAATACTGTCCTCTAAGCCAGAGGGAGGCAAAGAAGAGTCACAAGCAAGGTGCAGCGTCTCTTTGTAATTCAAGAGATCTCTATATAGTGCCTACTATAGGCCAGGTACTGTTCTATTCTAGGGACAGGAAATAAAATGATAAACATTCTCATAAAAAGCATTCTAGTGATGTTTTATGAAGACTTATGGGTCATAGAATTAGATGGGATTGGGGTGATAAAGTAAGATGTTACTTAAGAGGCAGATTTTGAGCTTAACCTTGAATATCTACAAGTTGGGTAGAGAGATGATGGCAAGGCATTTTAGGTAAGATACAAAAGAAAAGAGGAAGGATGGGATGGGAGCAGATGTGGTCGTGAGGTGTTTGGAAACCTGTGAGAGGACCTGATTACCTGGAATAAAGTTATTCTGGTGGAAAAAAAATAAGATTGGCTATGTGGACAGTTATTCAATTACAAAGGATAGCCAGACCCCAAATTTATTGTTTTATAATCTATATAAATGAGCCTGTAGGCACTGAAAAACTCTCAAAAGTTACTGAAGTCAGGATGACCTGATAAAAGTCATGTTTTGGTAAGACAGAGGAGTATGGTAAAACATATTTTCAAAAACAGGGGGTGGGTGAGGTAGGATTAGCGGATAAAGACCAAAGACCATTTAGGACACTGCTGTTATACAATCCAGAGAGGAGGAGGACCTGACTCTGAAAGGTAGCTGAGGAGATGGATATGAGAGATATTTCAAAGGCAGCATCCACAGGTCTTAGGGACTAATTACTAGTCCTGAACGAAAATAAATCATTACATATTCAAAGCACCAACAATGGTAGGTATGGGTGGCCATGGGTGTGCGAGAGTTTAAAGATTACAGGTTTATAGAGGACTGAAAAAAAGCACACATTCTGAATACCCATCTAATATATTGAGTTACATTAATAAATATCTGCTATTAGTGTTGACTCAGGGAATATAACCCATCTATTTATAAAATGACAACTCTCAAATAATTGCTGGGGGAAAATCATTATATCACTTTTCTTCAAATTCCCCTTACTTATTCCTGGTGCAGAGACCTTCTGTGACAGCAGATTTAGTCTAGTGAGCCTTCTATAACAATCCATGTCACAGATTATGAAAATAAAACCATGGCATGCCCAGGGCTTCCTAACTTACATCAAAATCAAGTTTCTTGGTAATTACATCCTATGGAAGCTTCTTACACAAAACTCATGGCAACCTAGAAACTGATCAACACTGAGAGATGGGGCTTTTTTATTCTCCTACAGCAATAAGAATGTCGGTAAACAACCCCAATCTCCAGGAAAGTTGAAAAGTTGTGCAAAGTAAGACATGCATCAAGGGCATAGTCTATGCCAGCACCATGCTGAGTGCTGCCCATGGTTGTTAGGGTAACCTCAAACCAACCCTGGGAAGAATCATGTCCCCACTTTACAGATAAGAAAGCAGAGTCGCGAGGGTCGTTTACTATAGTCACGTGGCTGCAGTTGTGCGGTCAGGATTTTATCTACGGCCGTTTCAGCCATAACACCTACCTTGAAGTTATGGACTCAGATTTGAGAGGAACCTTGAAAAGTCCTTGCCCTACTTCTTGATAGGCTCACAATAAAACCAGGACAAAAATAAGGATCTTTCTTATTTCAAGTGTAGGTTCAAAACGTACACTAAAGATCAAGCAAAGCTCCCTTTACACCCAGCAAGAGCTGCCGTTTGAACCTGCTCCGAGCAGTGAGGAGTACAGGTTATTTTCTCTAACCTACATTTCCTATTCACCTCCAAATGTAAAACTGATGGGGTGGTGCAGGTTAGCTACCTGAGAAGTAAAAGCATCTATGCAGTCATACTGTGTTCCATCACACTAAACAGGTGGCCTTTTCATTGTTTCTCCTGCGAAATAATCACTTCTCACAGTCACAACACAGACAGTAGGACCAACATTCAAATGTTTCAGGAAAGGAGAAAAAACACTTTCCTCAGGTGGGAATCAGAGCCAGTGGTAAATTATGGGGCAAGTTATACTGCAGAACAGTATTTTCCCCTATTTTACTCTGAAAGGACATTTTGTCGAGAATTGTAAATAATATATAAAATGAAGAAAATTCAAAGTATTTAAGATATTAAACAAAGTAGATCCATCTTCTTCCCTTTTATTACAATACCGCAGACTTGCCATGATGACACTTTTTATTCTAAGCCCAGCTTTTTACTTCCTTACAGCTTTGCTTTTTAAGCTAAAAATTCTCATTCTTGGTACAATGAATTTTTTGCTAAGTAATTAAAAACCAATTGTGTTTAAACCTTTTGAGATAGTTGGTTTTATGCTGTCTAACTCAGGAGTTGGTTTCTAAAACCTCAAATTTAGCATCTCAAGGAAGAATGGTATCTATGGCATGTTTAAAAAAATGTTTTGAAATGAAGTGATGGGCATTTAAAAATAGAATTCAGAGAGCGCACAGCTCCCCTCCCATCCTTCTTCACTGGGGGAGAGAATGACACATCTGTGTGATGCTGCCAGAACACTGTCGCTGTGATTCTACTGAGCCTCAGGACGGAGGGGAGCTACAAAGACCACTCCTAATTACAGCGTCGCTACCACCAACATGCAGGCAGTCTCCAGCAGGCACACTCAAGTTAGAAAGAGAAATGACCAGAACACCCCTAGCCCCTTGTCATCAGAGCCTCCCTTCCCTGACCCCACCCCTCACACCTCTGAATATTCTGCTGCACCCCTAACCATCAGAGGCCCTGCCCAACTGTCAGAACTTTAATACAGTGCCAGTGTCCTCCCCCATGATCACTCTGAGGGAGGCTTTGGCTAAATTTCAGATTTTAAAAACATCCAGGAATCAGAGGGACAGAGAGAATGAAAAACCTTGTGGGCTTAAAGTCTAATATCCATCCATAATATTTTTTCTTCTAAGAAAAGCTATATCAAAATTTGAATAACCAACCTGCACATGAAATTTTGGGGAAAAAAAGCAACCCCTCACTAATTGTAGGAGTTATCTTCTTGAAAATTATATTTGACAAAACCATAGCTGGGATAAGAGAATTACAGGGCAGACCACACAATAAGAATGGCTTTAAATATATAGGGTGGGGCAAAAGTAGGTTTACAATTGCAAGCAAGAGAAACAGATTATTCTTGTATTATTATTTACTCATTATTGTATCACTTTCCATATGAACAATTGTAAACCTACTTTTGCCCCACCCTGTATTTTTTAAAATAAATAAGTGTTCTGAAAACCACCTGCTTCCAAAATCAATTTCCTCACTGTAAGCATTCACGTTGATAGAAGGAACTATTTTCTTAGAACACTGCTTTCAGTGTTCATGAAACACTACTGCTGTGTCAAGATCCAATTAAGCAAACATTTCAAAGTTTAGTCAATGGCCACACACTGTCTCTTTACAAATTCCTCAGATTAGCAGTTACAGGCTTCACATATGTTGTGGTAGTCGGGAAGATGGACCACTAGGTCACCTTTCAAGGAAGGACTTACTGCTCAGCTGCAGGGAAGGTGGCCAGCAAAGAGCTTCCTGCTGTCAGCTCCCTCAGGCTCTGCCGTACCTGCAGAGAGTCACCTTACCTGGGGCTATGTCCTTCCCAGAGGAGCCTGCCTCCAGCCACTGAGCCAAGCAGGCAACAGTTGCTCCAGAGCTCCTCATCAGGTTGGCCAAGGCTTTGTCAGTCCTGAATCACAGTTATACTTCTCCCTTGCCCCAATCCTGCTTTCTTCCCACTTCCTTTCACAGAAAACATCATGCACCCCAAACTCTGTCTCAGTGTCCACTTCCAGAGAACACAATCTGCAACATGTCTTTTTCACTTACATTCTCTCTTGCTCCAATTACCACAAATCTCAGGAAAATGCTTGTGTAGACCCATTTTCTGGAATTATCATGATTCTTAAGAGCATACTTTTCATGGTCTAGACTTTAATGGAAGAAAGGAATATAAGTAGATTTTTCCTGCATTATCCTACATGGTACATAGAAGAAGCAATTGTTGTTGAGAGGTTTTTTTCTCCATGAAGATTAAACTACACCTTGCCTACAAAATTCTAAATACAAAATAGCACTCATGAATATATATGTTTTGAATATTTTTCAATATTGAGTACTTTCTACACACCAGGCACAGGTGAAAAGCAGTGAAAAGAGCTACCACTCTGGAGGAGTCAGGATTCTAGTGGTTCAAATAGACAATAAACAAGTCAGAAATTAATACAATGCCAGGGTCTGTGAAGAAAAATAAAGCAGGGTGAGGAGACAGATGACTGGAGAAGCATCTATTATTTCACAATCACAGGTGGAGAGGAGCTGCTGTAATCCACACATCGCTGGGCTGGCACAGTCACATATACATTTAGTACATCAATTTCCTGTTGAGTATACATCACTCCTGTTCTTGCGAAGAATTCATCACATTCAACTTTACTAAAATAATATTTCTTCTGCATTGTGAGTCCACCTGCTGCATGAAACATAAAATCTTAGCTCCAGTGTTACTAACCTATCCAGCAACTCTGTCTTGGAGAAAGAGCAGCCTGAGCCATCATAAGCTATGGTCAGATACAGGTGTCTCAGGCAGATGGCTTTATGGGCAACATCATAAGCTTGCCAGATTTTTTTAAGTGTGAAGGGGTTTTCTGCCTCATTAGTACTTCATGGCTGACCATTCAGAAACACCTGGTGTTCAAAATTCTTCCTCTTGTGAAAATGCAACCATACATAGTCTCAGTTCTAAAGGGTATATGTTACATAATCTTTATCCAAAGGTTCTAATACTTAGATCATTTATAAAGGCACAGGTAGGGGAAAAACCCTTCCTTATATGGTTAAATCGAGGTGAAATATTGAAATCAGGACCTCTAGGGACTTTGAGCAGTGGTAGAGGCAAATTAAATTACTGTGATCCCAATACTCAAAATTACTTGATGGAGAGGGAATCCCAGGGTAGCCTTTACAGCATCGATACACGAATGACAGTTTCTTTCTGAGAATAACTGTATGCATCTCTACTCTTGTTTCTTTATCCAACTTTAGGGGAACTTTGTCGTCATCATCTTCGACACACACAGGAACACCAAGCACCACTGTGTCCTTGCTTAGGGCAGGAATCAGACCATACCTACCCTGCTGAACTCTTGTTATGAGGTAAAGGAAAAAAACCAATAGACTTGAGAGTTTGGAGAAACTAAGTTCAAGCTTAGCTTCTGTAACTTATTAGCTTTTTAAAAGATTAACTGTCCTAAGGTTACACATTTCAGTTTTTGCATCTGTAAAATGGAAATAACAACATCTAGCTTATTACCTCACAAGGTCAGTAAAAGTATGTTTTAAAATACTTTGAAAACTATACAGTGATCTGTAAATGCATTGTTACAACTGGAGTTTATTTGTTTATATTTCAATGCTAACATATTATTTTGATATAATTTTGAATAGATAAAAAAATATATTCGTTCATTTAGGAAGTATTTATTCAGTATCTTGTGTGTTACACTATGGAGAATATAAAAAATGATAGTTACCTGTTATCAGAGAGGGAGCTTGGGGAGAAGATATGGTTTTGGTTTTTGCCAACACTTACTCAGCACTTTCTATGTGCTAGACATCATTATAAATACACGTAGCAACTCTTTTAATCTTTAAAAGTCCTATAAGAAAGGTAATATTTTTATCCTCACTTTATAGATGAGAAAGATAGACATGAGCAGTTTGGAAACCTGAGCAAGGTCAGACACCTAGTAAGTATTAAAAGTACTAACCAACTCACAGACTCAGGCAAGTGAGGTACATCCTTATGTTATGTTACATCTCAAGTTGGGCAGAAAACACACACATATCATTAACAATAACTAATGCCGATTCACAATACTAAGGCAGTAAATGATAAATGAAGAGATCATCCTGGGGTGGGGTGGCCAAGAATGTCTTCATGATGTGAAGCCAAAACTGGATCCAAACTTATTTTAAGGCTTAGACAAAAACATTATAAAGAACAAATAAGAATATTTTCTGTATGTACTTTTTTGAACATGCAGTAGGTATCACCTTATTGAAATATAATATACATATAGGAAAATACAAAAATCCCATATTAACTTGTGAAATATCTGTCAGTGGGTTCTCTTTTTATAGACTAGACTTACTTCCTAATTGAAACAGAGCAAAAACTGACGTACAGCAATGTCTTACTACCTATCTATATAACAATCTTAATATAATCTATTTTATTTCAAAGAATTACTAATTAATTTAATCGCCATTTTCCTATGCTCAAGTCCATTCAACACTTCCACAATGGCCCATTACTAAGAAAATAAGTTGTAATCAAATAATATATGTGTTTCCATAATAAAAAATGGCATAAGGCAAATAAATTATTTTCAGTGTACAGAGAAGCACTGTGTTGACTTTCCATGATATAGATAGGAGGTTGCCGGCCCTACTCGCACCTCTGGATTTTTATATTTTCTACTGCACTTTATATACAGAAAAAAGTTTTTCAGATCTACTTTTCAAATGATACACTAAACAATGACCAACAATGGTTTTTACTTGTTTCAATTTCCAGCAGAAAAAGTATACTGATTGCTTGTTGGACCTGTGTGTATACCACACAACTTACCAAGCGATAGGTCTGGGCTTTTAAAATGTTGAGATCAATGAAGTTTTCTTCATTGTCTGTCTCTTCTTCCTTAGGAAAATAAAAGTTTTAAAAGTTAGTAATTATAAAAATTTATCATTTACAAAATGTATTTCCAACTTTCACATACATAGTAAGCTCTATATAAAGACTAATGCAAGAGAGGGTATTTAAAAGCCTACTAATGTGTGTAGTTATTAGCAGCTCATCTTTTTCTTGAGGTTTTGATGGTGCCATTTAAAATAAACCTTTTTTAAAGTTACTGAATGAAGGAAAAACAAAACAAAAGAAAGGGTGCCATTACTGTAGAACTAGAGATAAATAAATGTAAGAACAGAACAAGAAACAGTGCCAAGTAGTATATGTGAAATAGCAGAAAAAGTTAATGGGAATTTTGAGTAACATGACAAAAATAGACAAAAATGAGAGGTTGACAGAATATTCTTACCTGCTCCAGGGGCCAATCACATTAATGAATGTTTTTGACATCTAATCTCTCATATGCTCAAGTTTAATCAGTTAATTAGTTAAGTCACCAGTACTGCCGGGCCTATGGCCCCTGTTCTATTTAAAGATATTAAATATTAAATCTATTTTAAGATACGAAATACATATATTTAAGATATTAACTTTGTGTCTTAGATATCAACTATCTTAAAGGATAGTTCAGGTAGATTCCAAGGTGGTCCTGATCACTGGCCAATAGCTATGGAGGGTGGGGTCAGAGTGACCCTTTGAAAGGTAATCCCTTCCCCAATACATAGTAAATACAGAGTCTGAGCAGGTTCTACAAGTATGTAGGACAAAACATTAGCTCCCCTTTCTCTTCAAATGTCTTTGTGGTGAGAGTGACATAATGGGTGAAACAAATTTAACAAGAATATCCCAAGCTTAAGGATATGGTAGTAAACCCAGTGGAGCTTGGTCCTCAAGTCTTGTAAAGAAAAAAAAGTGGGTGTTGTTTGGTGGACACTTCCACATGCAGAGTTACACAAAAATAGTAGTGGTAGATTTCAAAGATAATCCTTATCTTCAAGAATTTCAAAGTATGTAAGACAGTGGTTCTCAAAAAGTGGTTCTGAGATGAGCAGTACCAGCATGACATGGGAGCTTGTGAGAATGCAAATTCTAAGGCTCCATTCTAGATCTGCTCAGAATCTCTGGGGGCGAGGCCACTAAAGTTAGGAGATGTGAGAACTATGCTAATCTTTGGGGAACTGGAAAGATTTCAGTAAAATATAAAACAATATAAATATAGTTTCCATACACGCAAGTGACATTTACTTTTTTAGGGAGGGGGCAGTGGGGCATAGAGGTGTAGACCAAACTGATCTGTTTACATCTTAAATCCTAAGCATATATGCAGACACACACCTTTGAAAAGTAGCTCAGTCTATTCTGTGTTTGCACTAATGATGGTCTACTTAACAAGGAGAGTAAATGATTGAAATGCCAATGACTTAATGCCCATGGGAGAAGAGACAAGTTTATAATGCTTTTGCAATAACCTAATCAGTACTGTTTACACAGGTGATCGATAAATACTTGTTGAATTTTACTGGATTGAGCACTAAAAGGTAAAAAGCTTTAATAGGAGGTACTAGGGAAAGGATTTTAGTTACTAAACATTATTATGGGAGCATTCAAAAGGAATTCGAATATGAACAGACTTAGAGAATATTGCTTTAAAATAAATTGAGGATTCTAATCTCAGTAATTTAGAAGGCACTCACAATACCCTATCATTTCTTTGCTTAATATGCACCCTCTTAATTCTCTTACTGCCATTTATGAAACATATGATTATATACAGCAGGTGAGAATATTCGGTTATGACCAATACTTACTTTTTAAAAAGTAGTTATCAATGTGTCCTATCATAATTTGGTCAGTCTAAAACTGAAGGTTTCTAGTTTCTAGATGATTATAGCAGAACTTTACCATCCATCCTTGAGCCACCCCACAACCTGTGGCAACAGAATGAAGTAATATCTAATCATCCAAAGGCTTTTGATCACTGATCCAGTTTTCCTTAGCCAGAGGAATGGGAGAGATAAGAGGCCCCCTTAGAATACTATAATGACAGTAAGGAAGAAAGGAAAGAAAAAAAACTTTGAGAGACATGACTAAGGGAACTAACAGCTTCAGAGGCAACCCTTTGAGGAAGGCCTTGAGTTGGTCTTATGACAGTATGTCTTTACCTCACAGTTGGGAAGAAATGTGTGATGAGGCTGCTTTTTAGTTTGTTTCTCTAACTTATACACCTAATAATGCTGCTTTGAACTTTAAAGGGTTCTCGCACACACACAAAAAAAATAGCTATAATTTCTAAAAGTTACGCAGCAATGTGCTGAAAGATGATTTTGTGGTCAAATATTTAATGAACACCTACGATGCACCAGGCACTGCATAATAAACTGGAGATGAAAAGAAAAAAAAAGAAAGCACAAATTGTTTCTGCCCTCATAGGGTTATCTTTCTGATGAGTACGTTTTTATATATTTTTTCCTAACTGGCAGTTTCAAGTTACATGTCTTTAAAGCTAAATGTTAATGCACTAGGACCAGGTATCTGACAATAAACTAGTAACTAATAAACAGTTATTAAGAAGACAAGATGAGAAATATACCTGAGTAAAATAAATGAAGTAAACTGGGAAATGTGGTCTTAAAAATTTCTAAGCCTGAATGGAAAGATATATTACCCAAAGAATAAAGGCTAAACTCCTAAAAATGCCCCATATGATAAGGACCTGGCCTATCTTCCCAGTTCATTTTAATCTACCCTCCCCAACTCCTCATTCAGGAGATCTGGCCACAACAGTTTTCTCTCAGTTCCTTGATCAGGCTGTTTCTTCCTGCCTCAAAGCTTCTGTATATACAGGACCACCAGGGTCTTGCCCAGTGCTTGCTACATAACAGGTGCTCAAACACATGCAGAATGAATGAATATATTTTACCTTAACTTTTAAAACATATCATGTTAAAAAAGAATCTTTTAAATTGATTAGTTTTACAATAGTCTTTTTCCTTCTGTAAAACATGGTAAATATTTTGAAAATACAAAGCATAGAAAATAATTATTCATAATCCTAATATCCATATATAACTAATGTTAACATATTGATATCATTTTTCCTTTTTTTGCAATTTTACATAGCTGATTTTATGCTTATGTTATCATGCCCATATAACTAACATTTCTTTGTAAGCTATTTTTTTCAATTAAATAGTATTTATTTATTTATTTTTAAAAATGTATATTCAATTTGTGGCATAGCCATACAGGGAAGAAGTATTTCATTTCACACGACTTTAAAATCCAGTAATTTGACTATATGTACCTAGTAGTATATATTTTTGGGGGGGTGCAGTAGGTTTTTTAAAATTTATTTTTAATTATAGTTGACTTACGATATTACATTACTTTTAGGTGTACAATATAATGATTCAACATTTAGATATCTTAGGAAGTGATCACCATAATAAGTCTAGGAATCATCTGTCACCATACATAATTATGATATTATTAACTATATTCCCTATGCTGTACATTACATCCTTGTAACTTATTTTATAACTACAATTTCAGACAAACAAGTGTTAAAATTTTAATGGATACATCATATTCTACTATTTGGATATAGCCTAAGTTCTTTAATGGTTATTTCCAGCACTTGCTATAAAACAATGCAGTGATTAATATCTTTGTATCATATATTAGCTTAATAAATTACTTTAAGCTGAAATATAGGCTATACTTATTATATGTTAACTTTTAAAATCACCCAGAAAATTTAACTGATATATGACAGTAAAATACACTGCCATTTTAATTTCAGATCATATCTATACTTCCTAAAACACCAGGGTTAATCCATCTCTGGTTCTGAGAATAAGCTCTCTGTTTCTACCATTTTACTAGTCTAAGCTGTTATAGAGACTTCATCATTTAGCTTCACAGTTTGGATAGAACATTAAGAATGGGAAAAAGACCAGATGTTGCCAACAACTTAAATAATGTTGGCATTTACAAGTATTTTTTAAAGTTCCTGCATTTAAAATTTTAAAGTTCTAATATTAGTATTTATCCTTATTTTAGAAGCATAATGGAGTTCCTGAGAAATGAATGGTGTTCTTATGAAGCAGAATGTATTAATCCAAAATTCTACTGATCTGTTTCAAATTGTTTATGTTTTTTAAACAGTGGAGCCAACCAGATATAGTTAATTAAAATATGCTCATTAAAAACAATTTTGACAGGGTTTTTTTTTGCAAATACATTAAAAACTGTTACGGTGCCTTGAGGTTGTAAATATTGCCTTATGAAATTACAAGATGTAAAACTGTTTAGTAAAAACTGTGAAATATCTTAATTCAACCTTCACATATAAAAATATATTTTTATTATTTATGGCCTATTTAAGATCATGAATAGCTGTTAATAAAATGTTTGCTCATGTAACTAGTGGTCTACTACCTCCTGCCTACAATTTAAGAACCTCTGCTAAAATCCAGACGTCAGTCATTAGAGAACATCAGCATTAACTTAACCAAAGGTCTAAGCAATTGAACATGGTATTCTAAAAGCTTTCCATCTCTGGAAAAATTAAACAAACTATATTTCAGAAAATGGCAGTTGGGACAATTAAAAGAAGAAAAAAAGAATCCAAAGGTGAAAAGGAATAATACGTTCAGTATCACTCATACCACAAATTCTTCATCCACTTTATTTAACGTTAATTCCACATCATCTTCTGGAACAGTTTCTTCTTCTAATTCTTCCACTGGGTATGTTGGTCTAAAATAATAAAGCTTAACATGAGCTGAGAGTTGAAAGCAACATTTTAGCAGAACAAAGGTATGTACAATGTGAACGTTAAGGATCTCCTCTGCAACAGGTCTTGTCCTTTCCCACCCTTTCATAATCATTCTTAAATGTCTCGTGTTCCTCCTGAAACTTCCTATGTAAAGAAGCAAGAATGTTTACCTCCAAATTTAAAGAATAAATTTACACAAATAGGCTAAAACCACGCATATTGTTACCCAGTATACTTTCTTCACTTACTAATATACCACATTTAAGTACCTATAATACATCTCTCCCTCTCTGTCACCTGCATGTATTCCATTTAACAGCAGTACCAAAATATTCATTTAACTGGCAACCTATGGATGAACATTGAGGTTGTTTCCAGTTTTTTTACTAGACAACATCGCAAAGGTCATCATTGTATATTTATCATTGTGTATACTGTTAGGATAAAGTTGTACAAGTAGAATCGCTGGGTCAACAACTTTATTTTATTGTTTTGCTAGATATTGCCAAAACCAACTTCTACAATGTTGTACTTCCAACAACAGTGACTCCATTTCCATATGGTCACCAATATGGTAAACAAGCTTTAATCCTTGTCAATTATTTAAGTGAAAATATCTCATTCTTGTTTTAATTGTATTTCTTTAACAGTGAAGTGGTTGAATACCCTTTCATGTTTTAATTGATTATCTGTGTGTGTGTTTTTCAAGGAAAGGTCTATTTATGTCCTTTGACCTTTTGTATATTAAGAAAATTAATGCAAGGCCTAACCTGTGTTAAAAATATTTTCCTAGTTTATTATGTATAATCTTGGCTATTAAGGACTGTTATAATTCTTATTATATTGACTTTACAACATTTTTGTGCATGGATCCTAGCTTTAACATCACACAATATATCCCACACCCCTTTGGTCTTTTAGTACTACTATGGTTTCATTTTTCACATTTACATCTTTGATCAATCTGAAACTTATTTCTACAGAAGTAATAAGAAGCTTTATTCTTATTTCCAAAATCTAATCAGTGGCCCTAACACTAAGTATTGAACAATCATTTCTCCATCAAGATTAACCACATGTATTTCCCATATAAAAATACTCAGAAGTATTTGGGTTCATTTCCGGAAACTTATTTTAAAAATTCATACCTGAACCAGTTAACAAAATATAAAAATCAACATTTAATATTAAGAAAGGAAACTACCACAAACCAAATCAATCTTCTTAAAGAATAAATTTCCTAACTTTTATTAATTAGAATTAGATAATATCTCATAAGCAATATTCTTCTAGGATTTATTTTGGCATATTTAGATATATAAAATAATCATCTATAAATATGTAACCTCTATGTAATTTACATATTACATAGCTGATATATTCTCTACTGCCTATTTTCAATATTTTCCCCCTTTTTCTTATAAATTTATCATAGTCCTTATAAATTATCCAAATCACAATACATGGCCATGAATAAGATATGCCCAGAAGCAAAGAAAGTACAAAATTGAATTACGGTTGAGAAACTAATAACTTCTGTTGCATTTAGAATACACTGGACAAAAGATTTAATAATTTCTTTAAAATGCTAAATGGAGCACTGGCCGGTGCGCTCAATGGTTACAGGGTTCAATTCCTGGTCAAAGGCATGTACCTGGGTTGTAGGTTCTATCCCTGGTCCCAAGCGGGGCACATCCCTGGTCCCAAGGGAGGCAACCAATCAATGCATCTCTCTTGCATGGTTGTTTTTCTCTCTCTCTCCCTCCCTCTAAGAAAAAAAAAAAAAAAAAAATCAGTGTTAAAAATATTCTCAGGTGAGGATTAACCAAAAAAAAAAAAAAAAAATGCTAACTGGAGTAGAGCAGCACAACTCATCATTTCTTGGACTCTAATAAAGAAATAACACGGCCCTGGCCGGGTGGCTCGGTTGACTGGAGCATTGTCCCATACACCCAAAGGTTGCCGGTATGACTCCTGGTCAGGGAACACACCTAGCTTAAAGGTTTGATCCCTGGTCAGGGCGCATATGGGAGGCAACATCAATATTTCTCTTTCTTTCTCTCTCTCTCTCAGAGATCTCTCTCTCTCTCTCTCTCTCCCTCCCTCCTCCTCCCTTGCTCTCTCTCTAAAAATCAATAAAAACATATCCTCCGGTGAAAATTTAAAAAAGTAACGTGGATCATGTAGTCATTCTTTATGTTGTACTAAGTGGTAATGTTTGGGTTGAACATTTGAAAAAGCCATTTTTTAGTTAAAAAATAAAAGAGTATCAGTAATTTCATATGGTTCAACCACATGATAACCCAAGTTGAGTAAGTTTTTAAAACTACCTATCAATTAATTCTCTCAGGTAGATTATCTACCTGAGAGAATGTAACTGAATACACATTAAACTACTAACAGGAAACAACATATATACCTTTCTATAGGAGTTAATTCTAATCAAAATCACTGCTTGCTCATGTTTTACCTGAATAATGCCTTCCACAATCTCGACCTATCAATAATCTCAATCTTCAAAGGACCAAATTTATATTTTCTAATTATAACCCATATAAACTGACAGTTTCTGAATATTTTATTCCTTCATCCATTAATTGGGAATCTATAATACACCAAGTGCTATGCTAACAGCTATAGCGTACACATGAAGATTTCATAATGTCTAGCAATAAAAACAGACCTGTGAACAAACGACTTTAATACCATGTGATAAATTCAATATTAGATATACAAAGCACTGTCAGGTCATAAAAAGAAGCAATGAACAATGTCTAAGAAGAGTATCAGTTGGTTTCTTCAGTATTATTCTTGCCTAGTCACTTTAAGCAAATGAAAAAAAAGCCCTTTACCTTTTCCAGGTGAAACCAATATATTTTAATGCTTCTTCAGCTAAACAGTCAAGAACATAACATACATGCTCTCCATAACCTGACTTTAATTTTGAAGGAGGAAAATCTGCAGATCTCCCCTGAAATACAAAAGATAAACAGGATATTATTTGTTATTTATATTCCAATGTCAAAATATTTTAAGCAAAGTACTGCTGAATAAATTCATCACTTCTCTATTTTTCAAATATGATTTAAAATAACTGTAATTACATTGCTTCTTAAAAATCCATCTCTATAGTCACTGACGCATACAAAACTAAAGGAAAATGAAGACATTTTATTGTCAAAAGTATCAAGTTAAAAGGCAATAACACCTCACTACAGCAGAATAAATAATTGATATCGTTTGGATAAAAACCAATAAAACTACTAGCTTGGTATCTATCACCAAACAACCATATGAATGACAGAGTGATTCACTTTGCCAAAAATTCTTACTGCCTACCCCCAGAACAAATCAGAAGTGAAAAGTACAACTATCATGGTTTGGTAAATCAAAGCTCTCTTTCAAAATGCAATGTTTCAGCTTCCTAGTTTTTGTTTTTTTAAATCATTTTTAAGGAGAACTAAGTATCCACAAATTTACCTCTAAGACATATCAAGATTAAGAAAAATATTAATACTTTGGGCTATAAAGGGTATATACACTGAGCATTTTTAGAAGTGGGATTGTTATAATATCCACTATTCTGAGGTTTTACCTGAAAATAAATCCAGATGTAACTTTATATATGTATGTATATATGTATGTGTGCATATATATGTGTGTATATATAGATAGGTATACAGTTATCCACAGAAAATTCATCTAAAAGGCTAGCATTTATGTTGTTGAATTATAAATATTAAAATTCATAACGTGAAAGCATGCAGAAAGAAGAGAGTTGTTTACACTTACAAATGATCGAAGCTCAGACAATATGTTAGATATTGTTGCATTAGGGTCATCATATTCCTGAGGCTGCTCAAAGGGGCGTCCTGCTTTGTTAATCAACCAAGCAGCAAGAGTACAAAACATGTAGAACTGTTCACCAGGGTTGGTTGGCAGTGCAAAATAGTGTCTGTTCAAAACAAGAGGGGAGGGTGGATTATGAAATATTGCAAAATCTATAGTAACTAAAAGAGCTAAGTCCAAAATTGCCAGAAGACATTTTTTTTAAATGGCTTTAAAAATCAAAAGACACTCTTTGAAGTCTCTAGTAATCGACAGCACTCACATTAAAGTTTTTAATCAACAGGATTAGGGCAATAACTACTGTACAAAAAATTTTAGATCAAAGACCTTACACCGGAAAATACAGGACGTGTTAAAAAACTGAGCATATAGAACTTTTGCAAAATAATTTATGTGTCAGGAATAATTAATAATAGAGTAGCTGCTGAAAATGATAATTTGAAACTAGGAGAATCTCAGAATTAAAAAAAAAAAAGACCTTAGTGATTATTCATTATGCATTTTGACATTTTTTACAATGCCATTGGTATCTTTACTTACTGTTTCTAGTCTATCGGCTATGTTAAACAGTTGTTCTCATCTTGGCTGCATATCTGAATCACCTGAGAAACTCATCAAACTATTGCTACCCGACCAAACAGTTCTTCCCTCATGAATTAAATCAGAACTTCTGAGAGTGAAGCCCCAGTATGGGTATGCTTCAAAAGCTTCCTAGACAGATCTAAGGTATAGCCAGGATTAAAAACCACTGAGTATGACATCCCCATCTAACAAACATTTGTTGACTTTTGCTAAATCACCTAGCCTACTAAAAATAGTCCTACGGGGATCAGTATGATTTATAAGTAAACATGTTAGGAATAAATTTGCTAGCAACAACATTCACTTAAGTTTAAATAAAGACCTTATTTTGCTTTTCTATGTGTAGCTATTGCTATTATTGTATTTATAGCTATTATAGCTATTTTTCATAAGAATCAGCAGTCCACCTCATGTTTCCCAATTTTTTTCCTGCAGTATAAGTATAAATGTCCTGGAAGATAACAGAAAGCTGGGAAGAAATAAAAGTCATAAAGTCTTTGCAGGTATATGTTTAGAACCCTTTTGAAGCCCTACTGGTAACAACTCATTTTTCCTTATTGACTGGTAACTCCAGGAAAGAGGAATGGGTACTGACACATTCTGTAGACCTATGACAGTGGTTCTCAAACTTTAGCATGCAACAGAATCACTTGGAAGACTTGTTAAAACACAGACTTCTAGGTGCCACCCTGAGAATTTCTCATACAGAAGACCCGGGACCGGGCTTGTGAGAGTGCATTTCCAATAAGTTCCCAGGTGATGCTGATGCTGGGGCCTGATGACCACACTTTGAGAACCATTAAACTAAGATATCTCCAGGCAAATCCATGATTCAAAGTATCCTACTGACTCCTGAGGAAATAGCACAGAGGTTATATCAATCGAACCTTAAGGCAATTTTCTTTTAGTTTGAAAAAATATACTTGGGAAAATATGCATTTTTTTAACATAGAAAAAGTTGATTGCTGATATCATCCTGATCAATTCAATTCAGTAATAACTCCCCATCCTACAGTTTCTATCATGAACCAAGCAACACTACTTTTTTCCTCTAACTTTTCTCCTATTATTATAGACTGCCTTAGCAATCTGAACAGTTTGCCTAGAGCCTACATATCTTATAACTCAAGTTATGGAAAGGGAACAGGGAATAAGATCAAAACTCTGGAGGGAAACTATTCGAGCCTCGCTACAGCCATTAAGAGAAAGTACTACGGATTCTTAACCTAAACTGTCTCTTACACGATGAAGTAAACAAATATAAGTATGTATTAATGTGAAGGAAAGCTATAAAATGTATCTATCCGTAAGCTTCACTGATTGGAGGAGAAACAGCTAGCTGTCCATTATCCTCAGCAACCAAGGGCCCTGGCTTCAGGGTACCATGAACTTCCACCCACCAGAAGGCAGAGCAACTTTAGGTTCTATGACAGAGAGACAATTCCAGTAGTTGCCATTTCATTTGTCTTTCCACTTCTCAGTTTCTGAGAGTACCGTTACTGCAAAGGCAGAAGTCCTTTCAACCAGAGCAGTTAGGCAACAAGTTTACTAAGCCGCATATAAGGTGCGCGGCAAGGTCCCAGGTGCCCGCGGTTACCGGCTGCAGGGGCAGGTTCTTGCGGAGGAAAACAAACCCTATAGACAGATCTAAAACCATAACGACATCCATCTTTGGGAATACGATTATGGGTGATTTTAGTATCTTTCGACATTTTGTGTGTGTGTGTGTTTTTCTGAGTTCTCTAAATAGGTATTTTATTACTTTTATAATCAGGAAGAAGAAAAAAAAGTTTGTGATCTGTGGAGGTGCGTCTGTGCTTTAAACACCAGGCGAGTTGTCTCCCAATCCTTTCTGCTGTTCCAAAACTTTATTCTCGCTACTAAAATAAGTCAAAACTCCGCGAGCTCCACGGCGGCCCTCCGTCGCCAAGTTTGGGGTGAAGTGCCCTTTCCCGGGTAGGAAGATGGAGGCAAGTGCTTGCTAACCCGCGCTGAGCGCTCCCCAAAAGGCCGGAGGAAGGCATCTTCCCGGGCCGGCACCCAGGCGCCGGGGACGAGGGCACCCACCTGGACGGGGGCTTCAGGTTGTTCTTCCGGAGGAGCTCCTCCTCATAGCGGAGCAGCTTCAGCTTCTCCACCAGGTCCTCCATCACCACGAACATGTGGTAGGCCGCGCCCGGCCCGCGCTCCACGACCGCCTCCCCGGCCCCTTCGCCGTGGGACCGAGACACCGCGTCCTCCAAACCCGACGGCGCGACCACGGCTGCGGCGGCCGCCATCGCGGAACAGGCAGAAAGAGCCCAGCGTGGGCTCCGGCCCACAGGTTTCCGAGGCCCGCGCTGCAGCAGCCAGGACTGCCGCGACCGGTTACTAGGCGACCGCCAGGCACCCGGTCACCAGGAAAACTAGACTCCGCCTCCTTCCCGTCCGGATCGCTTCTAAATCTCCTCCAACCAGAGAGGGCTTTCTGGATGGCGTCCCCTAGGGCCCGCCCCTTCCCCTGCCTCCCGGGAGGAAGTGGCCGGGGCAGCCCCGCCCCTCGTGGGGGCGTGGCTTCCAGCGCTCGGAGTCGGGCCCGCCTCCTCCCTGCGCTGCTTAAAAGCGGAGGAGGGTCAGCTAGAGAATCTGCTGCTGCTTCTCGCTGGCCTGAGGCTCGTTAGACCTGTTGGTGACCGCGGGCATCTGAGCGGGCGTCTGAGCCAGCTGCTAGCAGCTTAAAAGATTAAAGGAAAAGGAAGGCGTGCAGCATTGAAGTCTATGCTAGCCCACTAATTTCTTTTTTTTTTTTTTTCCTTCTCAAAATGGAAAGTTTTCACAGTTGCAAACGATGGTTCATGTTCTGAGGCTTCCCGTTGCCACAGCGACTTTCCGAAGGGTCTTTCTTTTTTCCCCTTAAATGTAGGCTCGCCTTAGGGAGTAATGTTTGATTTAAGTGCGCGATAGGCCCGGAGGGTTCGGTTCCCGCCCTCCCGCGGGGCTGGGGGCGGCGGAGCCGGGCGGGAGGCGGCGGGAAGGGGCGCGGGGGTGAGCAAGGCGGAGGCGCCAGGGGGGGGGGGAGGTTGCCCTGCCTCAGAAGCAAGGCTCCCAAACTCACCCTTCTGCCCCCGTCTGTTCCAAGCCCGCTGCACGTAGTAGGACGCTCTGTGGTTCCTTGTTAAAATCAAAACAGGCGATAATCTTGAACGTGTTCCCCTGCGCTGTAGCTCTAGGTGCAGCGGTCGACTTACAAAAACACAAGAAAAGGGGGCAAAACTAACCACGACTTTGCAGTTCTCACAGAAGCCTTGTGTATCCAGAAGTTTTCCCAGCAGCTGCGTAAAAAATGAGGTGAGTGGTAGGTGTGTGGAGGTGTCCTGGGAGGAGAGCACCTGTTCGTGTGTGTCACGTAATTTTGGGGGGATCTCTGATCTCATATCTGCTCCCAGGGAGTATAGAATAGAGTCACAGTTTTTGACATAATCGAAGTTTGGAATTTATCTGTGATATCTTTTGGTTTTCCTTAGAAAAATGGGCAGATGAGCGTTTTTCCTTTCAATGTCAGCCTAGGCCTCACTTGTTTCTGATATTAATAAAGGCATCAAAGCGAAAAATCTGAAAGGCAGACACCTTCTACTTACCAAAGAAAGGAAATACATAAAATAACTGATTTGGGCAGAAAACAACCCGAAAGGGAAAGCCATTGAGAATTATTTTTTTAAATAAATAGCATTGTTTGCGTCCTCCAAGTCTCTAACCAGCTGCTTTTAATAAAGGTGAGCAGGAGAATTGGATTGGACTCTCCCCATCGCCCACGTGGTCTTTTTCTTTGCCGCCTTGGGACAGTGTTTATTCCGCATACATCCCCACCCTGCCTCCCACAGGTGTGGGTGAGGGACAGTGTGCTATGCCCGTATAACTTTCAGAGTACAAGACAGATAGGTGTATAGCTTTTTAGGACTGAAAAAAAATTAAAGCTCAAAACCATGCTTTGGGACGCTTGGTTAATCAACAAGCCACCGGTGGCTTTTAAAAGGTGTCAGACTTGACAGGTTAATTGGTTACACACAGGGAGATAGACATTCGCGCAAGGTGTACTGCCTACATAAGACGTTCTGACATTTTCAGAAATTATATATAGCACTCAGAATGAAATAGTCAAACATTGTTTTTTGGCTGAGAGGAAACCCTCCAACAACATATCTACTTTGTCTGAGGATGGAAAACAACTTTCCCAGAACCTAGCCATTTCTTTCCCAGGTATAACAGTGATGCAGCCTGTCTTGAAAACAGTATGAAGAATTCTTTTCCCTCCTTCATTGCTGTAAAGAGTAAAAAATAGACTAAAATATAAAGTGTCCTCCAGTAGCTGTGGCACAGAAATAATGAAGGAAACAAAGGAAAAGCCAGCTATTCAGCACTGTTTTTCCCACAGAAAGAAGATGGGAAAGAACACTGAAACGTCAGTTCATTTTTATAAGGCCCCGGGGATTATTTTTGCTGAATCTTTGTTTATAAACCCACACTAGTTAACACTTCGGGAGGTCTTTTCCCTGATGGAAGTGGTTTGCTTCACACGTGTAACAGTGCACCCTCAAAGTCTCTTCTGTCTGTCTCAGCCACTTGGAAGCATTGGGGTACATTTTGTTAGTATTTTGCAGGATGAGCTCACTCGCTGACAAAGGAGCTAGATAAGAGCTTGAAGATAATGCAGTGTTCAGGCATGTTCATACTTTTCAAGAATCTGAAGAGAGCTTTATCTCTTGTTCTGTGTGTTGACCACAATTACGGCCTGGTTTCTGACTTTGACTTTTATCTCTTGCAAACCATCTGTGAAATAATTGTAGTTAATTTTTAAGGCCTTTAAGGTCTCTCTGTGTTGGAGCTCATCTCTGAAAACTGAACAGCATCCCAATCAAAGGTGATTTAAGCTAAGTGGATTTCCTGAAAGTTGCTGAGCGAGGCTGGCGAGGAAAGGGAGTCAGGTTCAAAGACGGAGGAAGGCTTTCCAGTTGCATCTCCAAATGTAAGGACAAATCCTCCGAGAAGACTGGGCAGGCTTAAAGAACAAAGCTGCCTTTTGCTATAAATGGCTTAGTACCATTCATTCGGTACGTTAAAAACTTAGAAAACCACTAATTGAATAGAACTTCCTTAACTTAATAAGAAATATATGCCAAAAATATAGAAAGGAAATGTCATATTTAAATGCGAAACATAGAGGTAGTGCCTTGTAAAGTCATAAACGAGGCAAAGGCATTCACTCATCAAAACCAAACTAGAGATGAGCGCCAGTACACTGAGACAAAACATTAGGAGTAAGTATTGCAGAAGGAACTATTGTAGGTGGTAAGATGAAGTAAAAATCCAAGAGAATCTATAGATAAGCTCTTAGGATACCTCAGGTGATCACTTATTAAGTTATGCAATGTCTGGTCACTGGGGTGTACACCTGAAACTAATGATGATATATCTTAACTGTAATTGAAAATAATTATTTTAAAAAAATAGACTAACAAAAAAGTGTGCCATATATGAGATCCAAATTAAAGAAAAGTTACTGGAAAAACAAAAACCTCAAAAACAAACCATATATGGCACCCAGGAATAAGTCTATCATCATTTTGGAGACATTGTTGAACTTTCCTGAAAGTCAGGGAAAAATCCAAATAGTAGGGATACAGTGTTCATGAATGAGAAAAATCAGTTATCTTTATCCAATCTTTAAACTCAGTGCAGTTTCAACTAAAATTCCAAGAGGGCTGATACTGAAATTCATACATAAGAGTAAATTTAAAGAAGCATGAGGAAGGAATCATGATATCAGATAGTAAGTTTCCTAAAATGACATCACAGGAATAAATAGAAAATATCCTGGAAACAGGAAAGTTTATATGAAAATTCAGTATGTGACAAAGTTGGTGTTACCAATTAGAGAAAGATAAACTATGCAATAAATGCTATTGAAGCTATGGGTTATTCATGTGGAAACAAAATTATATTTCTGAATGCCAGCATGTAAATTCCAGATGGATTAAAGACATAAATGTGAAATACTGGTAGGATGTTTAGATGGAAACAAAATAGAGTATCTTAAACCTCAATGTAGGGAAGGATTTCTTGAAGAAAATAAAGAACAAATTTTAAAGAAGAGAGAAATCATCGAAATGTAAGAACTTAGGTACAAAAGAGGACTCTATAGACAATGAAGAAAGAAGTGACTTGTGACCCCTATGATGTCAATGGATTAGTTTCCAGGATACACAAAGGTGGTGGGTCAATGCAAGGCCTCTGTGCCATGTTGGAGAATTTTAGATGTGTTTTTTTTCTAGGTGAGCATTGGTTGGCCTTGGCACTATTGACATTTTAGGCTAGATAATTTTTTGTTCTTAGGGCCTGATCTGTGCACTGTAGGATGTTTAGCAGTATTCCTGGCCTTTACCCACTAGATGCCAGTAGCACCCATTCATAGTTGTAACAACCCCAATATCTGCAGACATTGCCAGCTTGCCCCTGGGAGACATTATCACCACTGGTCGCTGATTGAGAATCACTGCTATAGATGCTTGATTTGAAATGCAAATGCCTTTATAAGGACCAGGGCTGTAAAGGTAAGTGAGTGACAGAGATTTGGGTGGAGGTGTGGGGAGTGACTGTGGTGAACTAGAAAATTAATGTACCATCTCAAGGATGGGACATTTTTGCCATGTAAGAATTCAGCGAATGTTGTCATATATTATGGTTTTGCAAGGATCTGAACCTAGATTTGTATGTCAATGTAAAATCCTAATGTTTCTACACAGAAAATATTATTTCAGGGGCTACTTTAGTTGTTAAAGATATTTGATGTATTAATTAATACACTGCAGTTCAAAATTGAGAAGCCTTGTTCTTAACTTTTCTTTTTATATTAAAATTTTATTCAATTTGTAAATGTAAGTTTGTTACAATCAAGTTTAAGGGGATGGGGGTATTTACAAATTAAATTCCTATAGAAGTTTCAAACTGTTTGTAAACTTACTATATTTGTTTTCATATTGTTGGCAGGCCATTTCAGATACTGTTAAATCTCCTGAATCTAAAAGGTAAAATAAATAAATAAATAAAAGGTGGAAGGAGAGAGAAATAAGTTCTATTAAGTAGTCAAAGACTGTTTGTAAATATACATATCAATGCAAAACCAAATCTGTCTAAGTCTGTTATTCAATTACACATTATAAATTGGAACCACAAGTCAGTCTGCTTCTCTAATAGGCCAAATTTTCAAACATTAGATACTTAAGTATTAAATATGCACAAATTATTTTTTAATATAATTATCACTACTGTGGGCTTTACTTTATCATTACTGTACTTAGTGTTGCAGTTTTCCAGGATTAAAATATAGTCACCCAATCATCATCCCAACCTGAACCTGTGAAGCTTGCCATCCAAAGTATCAAGAGATTCTTGCTGGAACTACCAATGGGACACACTAAGCACTGACTTGCTATAATAAACCCCCTAACTTAGAAAGGGAAGTGGTTTTATAACCCATTCTCCTGGGTTTACTTCATTTTTCAGTTCTTCTCTACTAATGGAAGTCTTCTAACTCCACTAAGATTATAGTTAACTGCTTCAGCTAACTGGCTCTCAGGGCAGATAAATGCCATGTAATTATACTTTACATATTTCAAGGCTTTGCTTTGCTTCATGGCCTCATTTTGGGGGGTAGAGGAGAGAAGCAAAGTGCCTATGTGAACTGAGTTCAGTGTACTGATCTGGGATGGTTATTGAAGGGTTTCAAGTAGGGTGTGTGTGTGTGTTGGGGAGGAGGGTGGAAGATTATTAAATTTGCATCTTAGCATGTTCTGGCAGTATTGTAGAGAAAGGACTGTAGTAAGGTGAAAGTTGATTCAGAAGGCAATTTGAATAGTCAGGTGAGATATGGTCCTTAACTGGGATGGTGGCAATTGGAATAGTGAAAAAAATGATAGTTATTAGGAAGAAAATTCAACAGAACTTAGTAATGGGCACCATGAGATGTTCTCTGGGGCATTGATAGCACCACAAAGAAAGGTGGCCTTTATACCCTGCCCCACCTGGTCATTGGCTATGACCTGTCTCAGGCATCTCTGGGTGAGGTAGCTTCTGTTGGCCAAGGGTAATTTTTTGGAGATGGATACAGCTCTGAACACTGAGCAGCCAGTACTCATAGCTACTGGGGAGCTGGTACCTCAGCCTGGTAAAAAGGGATCTGGGTAGGCACTGGCAGCTTTTACTACAATAGTTGACATTAAACTGCAACACTTCTGATTTTCTTTATGGAGGATGTGTACTGAAGTAATGAAGACGGTCTTAAACTAAGTTGTTTTTTTTTAAAAAAAAAAAAGTGAGGATGGTAAAGGTATAAACCATTGATCAGTTACAGTACAAAGTGTCAGATGAGGAAATAGATAAGTAACTGCAAATATTGAAACATTCATTCTAGTTTCTTGATAAGAGTTCTATTTCATCATATATGTTAGTAACACTTTGATTAGATACATATTTGGTGCTAACAAGAAGAATTGATCTTGTTAGAATTTTGAAGATTAAATAGAAATAGGTTTATTCTTTAAGGGCTAGATTAAGAAAATTTAATTTATTTTTCAATCTGGAATGGCATCTTTCCTCCAAGGAAAAATTAAAATTCAAGATGGAAAGTCAACAATAAATGTTATAAGAAAAAGATTTCTTAATGGGGCTAGAGCCTAATAAAAGTAAATTCTGCTATATGCTACGCTTTCATGATATAGCTCTGCATTCCAGTGCACAGTGCACCAGGCTTGCTAACAGCCTGTTTCCTAAGTGGTTATTGGCACTTTGTCTTGAGGCTTTGGGACCTGTTGCCCAAACTATTATGTGGTAACAAAACATTAAATCCAAAAGCCTTCTTTTTATTCCTAGCTATTTAGTGGAGATGATTTCATACTCCATACGTACGTATGTTCCTTCATGAATAGGACAAGGAACCCATTCTGCCTTTGCTTGCATCTAGTGAGATTTCGACAATAAGAGAACTTTTTTTAATCTTTCTCAAAGTGTGACTGTGAAAGCCCAGACTAATAGATCCAGAGATCAGTGTTTTGCTTTTAACAACCACAGAGAGATTTTCTAGATTTTTTTGCACAGCAAATATTTGAGTCCGTATAATGTGTTAGGCACTTTACTTGGGCCTGGTGATACAAAGACTTGTGAGCCTGGTATCTATGCTCAAATATTTGACTCGAATGCGGGGTACACATGTGAACCGGCAAGTTCAACCTGGGGTACAGAGCAGGAGAGTGTGTATTGGAAGAAGGCTCTCCAGACTTCTTTTATCCTACCCCTCCACAAGGCAGAGCTGGTTGGGCCTCTTCTCTGTCCCCATAATCTTTGATACTTTCCCTTTCTTGAGTCCCATTTCCTCCTGGGCTCTGAAGGGGTGGGAAGAATTAGGGGAAATTAGTAGAGGAGCCAGTATTGTTAAGGCAGATCTCTTGCCTGGAGAGCCAAGCTTCAGAGCCAAGATGATGGCTCCTCCCTTTTGTATCTAATGTGAGGGTTGATTCCCTTTAGCTTTTTTTTTTTGTGCCCAGACGCATAAGTTAACTCTCTTTGCCTAGGAACTTTAGCAAGGGGTCTGCGTATATAATCAGATGTTTCCAGAATCTGAAGAAGAATATGCATCTGTGGCCCATCTGCTAAGAATTCAAATTAGAATGTGTTTAAGTTCATTACAAAGAACTCACCCGAAAATAGCCCTAAATCAAGAGCATAAACTAAAATCCCTTTTTATTACTTTCTAACAACTTATCATTTTCAGTAAGTCTTTGTGCTTGATCTACGTGCCCAGTATATTTTTTTTTATTTTTTATTGCAGCTTTAGAGTTCAGAGGATTACTCATAAACTGTGTAAAACTTTTCTTCCTTCCTCCAGCACCCCAAGGCAGAGTGTGGATTTCCACAGCAACTTTCTGAGGATCCTCACTGTTCCCCTAGAGACTAGGACTTCACGGTTTCCTTTCACCCCGTAGCGCTGCGAAAAAAATGACTGTCAACCAGCCCATTCTTTCCCTATTAATGTGAAATGTTTATAGTCATTTGGTCCATTTCCAGACTTCAGACTTTGAACAGACTTCTGTTTGCCTATTCTCATGCCTGTTAAACTGTTTTTGTTTGCATAGCTTTAAAATAAGATTTACTCTCAGGTAGAACAAGCCACCTCTCTAATTCTCTCAGTCTTCTTGATTAGCACACATTTGTTCCTCCAGATGAACTCTAAATTTATTTAATGTTAAAATTTGTACTCTTAGAATACGTTGTAATATTGAGTTTACCTTCCAGGGGTATGGCATATATTCTACTTGAATCTCTTACTGGGTTAAAAAGATCTTTGAAAAACTGTTCTATTTTCAATTTTCAACCTGACAGTCAATTTTAAAACAGAAATTCTGGCTATTTTTCTTATGCTAGTAAGTTAGCACTGTTGAGTATGAAAACTCCATATTTTACTTTCTGAAGGCAAGGACAAATTGTTACACTGCAAAAGATTTGAATCTCCTGGGCTTCGTGGAGGAAGAATAATACTCCTGAAATGGTAGGCGGGAGCTTTTGTAAGTAAAATTAGAACTGCCCTAGAAGATCTTGCTCTTTCAAAGGAAACATCAAGTCCTTTTATGAAATGAAAAGAAAATGGCCTTTATTCTCGCCTGAAATACAATGACAGCTCCCTTACAGTTTTCCCTGCAGATCTGGTCCTCTTTTATACTTTTGTCTGCGTTGTTCCCAGAGTAATCTTTCTAAAATGCAAATATGGACACAGCATTGGCCTATCTGACATTCATACAAGGATCCCCCATTTGGGAAAACATCCAAGTTTTTTATCCTGCTATACAAGCCTCCAGGGACAGATCCAGGCTTTGGGGGACCTGAAGCTTAGGCAGTTGGGGGTGGGGGTCCTTTTTAATAAGAAATGTAAAATTTTGAATTCAAAAGCAGCTACAGAGCTTTTGAAAGGACATTACAAGCAAGGCTCCCTGGAGCATAAATTTCACTAATTTCCTGGTATATCTGCCTCTACTAAGGGAATTACTTTATCACAGATGAGATGAGGTTCCCGGGTCAGTAAATAATAACCAAGATAAAGTATCCACCCCACTGAAATTGAAGAAAACTTTTCCTCTACCCTTCTATATTTTCTGGCTGGGGCCCAGCAAATTAAACTGATAAAAGACAGGTTAACAAGAGAAAACAGTTTATTAACAGATGCAGTGAGATTATACATAGGGGATACTCAGTGATGTGTGGTAACTCAAAGGGGTGCTTAGAACTTGGGCTTATACAGCATAGTATCTTAATCAAGAACAATAAATTTGTAGAGAAGTGACAAGACAAAAAGGGTTTTAGGCTTCCAAGGTAAATATATAGAGGAAACTTAATGGAAAATAAGGATTGTTTTGGTAAAGCATGTTATGTAGATTCCTCTCTGTGCTGTCTCTGAGCTGGTAAGCGTCTGGTGATTAACAGTCTTAGGTTTGATTTTAAACAAATGTGGGGGAAGGCACATATATCTGCTATTTCTTAGTTGTCTTCACCTCAAAGTGATTCTTATGCCAAAGTGGCATTTTGGGTGTGAAATATTCTGATCTCTCTTAGCATGGAGATCTCTGATTAGAAGACCAGGTAGCTACCCATGACCAGGATGGTTGTTCCTAACATGAGATAGTAATGTCGAGCCCTTTTTATAGTCACCACAAAGAGGAGAATATTAAGTCCATAGTTTTCAGACTAGGTTGGTTTTAAATAGGTTCAAGTTTGACTCTTACTAAGTAAATAAGATTAGTTAAATTACTTCACTGTGATTTGAGATTGCAACTCTGCCCAGTAGGAACTAACTTCCTTCACCAGTGTTGGTTGAAATACTTATTTAACAGTCTTCCTCTCTGGCTGAGTCACAGTTCTTAGTGATATTTTAATAATGGCTGATTGAATTCTGTATTTCTCATACCTTTGTCTGGCTTTGAGGTCAACACCACCAAAGTCGTGCAGATGACACCTTTGATTCACTCTTCCTCACACCGGGCAGTGGTTCTGGATTCTACTCAGTTGAAGTTGGAAAGGGTAGAATGGTGAGAACTGTGACATAAACTTTCTCATTTTTTCTTACCCTATATGACCATCTTCTCAGTCTGTAAATTCTGTTCCTCCCTTTTGTTTCCTCTAGAGCCTCTTTTTAAAGATGGTAATATTTCCTTGTTCTTTAGGTGACTTTTCTCTAAAGCACTTGTGTTAGTCCAAGTGTTCCAAGAATCAGAGGTCAAAATGGGATTAGACATGCAAGAATTTTACTAGGCTATATGCCTGGGATGGAAAATGGGAAGGGAGCTTGCAAAAGCTGGGTGCAAGACCCTGAGTGAAGAACAAAGGGATGGAAGAGCTCACACTACACTGCCATGCAGTCTAAGGCCCCCCTCAAAGCCTACTGTGTCAGCCTGTGTATGCCTGGGGATGAATATGCCCAGGTCTGTAATATGTTGCCTCTAGAAGCCAAAGAGGCCTTCTGAATGCTTTGCTTCCTTCTTTGTGTAAGGGATGCAAGATACAGTAATTTGTCTTTGACTTTGGAGCATTTCCCAGCATACCCCTGATCACGGGGTTCTCAAAACTTCACTGAAGTACTGGCATCTAAATCGTGGCTCTGTCAGAGTGCATGCATCTTACCAAGGCATCCAGCATGCTAACCACCTCTTCTGCTCAATCGCCATTTTATCATGGATGTGATGGATAGGTGGGATGTTCTGTGGGATGTCCTGAAGGTGTAGCTCTCTTTGGGCTATAGCAGAGGGCAGAAGAGTTAACATAGCCCTGAGGGGAATTTTTAAATGGATATAGTTGTCCAGCCATGTGAATGCAAAATTTTTCTGATTCTCTTTCTTGACTGGGATTGAATAGAATGTTTACTAGATTAATGCTCTATATTGTATACCTGATGCTATAGTAATTTTCTCTATCAACCTTACTATGCCTGGTATAGTAGCTACAATTAGGATACATGTTGGCTAACATTGTGATAGTCTACAGTAATTCTCCAGGATGCTCCTAGCTTTCGAAGAAGCTGGAGTGTCAAATTAAATTGAGATATGATAGGAGCCACCATTGCTGCATCCTTCACATATTTAATGCTGGTACTTGTCTTTGCCACACCCCTCCATGGGATATGATAATGTTCCTGATTTACTGTCTTGGTGGAGGCAGTTTCAGAGGTTTTCATTTGACTGTTCCCACTATGATAGCTCTTACCCCAGAGGCCAGGGACATAATTTGGGGATTGCTCCAAATGCCAAGTGTACCAGTTCAAATCACGCATACAGACACAGTATTGTCATGGAACATATTGCCATGGTGTGGCAGAGTCCTTCCCCCCAGGGCCCAAACCCCTTCTTTAGTTAATGGGTTACAGATGTGAAATTTGTTTTGGTTTGGGAACTGAGCAAGTGATGAGACAACGATTCTCAGCATCCTGCTCCTTTATTCTTGTCCTTCTTTGGCTGTGACATTAAGCAGCACCACCCTCGTTAGCTGCCCCTAGAGACACCATGCTCTGCCAACCATCTCTGCAACTCCCTGTGGGTCAAGCAATCTTGGCTGCTCTCTGGCCGTGCCAGTCATTGTGGTAATTACAGCCTCCTGGCTCCTGACAGACAAGTGCTGCCATCTGGCCTCTATTACTCCAATACCCCATCATCTCCAAGGATATTAACCACTCCAGCTATGAGACCGCTTCCAGTACCAACATCCTTGGCCTGTTGAGGAGAGCCACCACAGGATTTCTTAGTGGTGCTGGTGCCCCTCACCAGTGCATCCCAAAGGCCTTGGTGTGCTCTCTGGGAACCTCTCTGGTGGGGCTTCTGGCCATATGTTATACATACCACATGCCCACTTTCCTTAGCTACTTAATTGCTTCATGTGCCTTCTGCTAAGGCAACTTGGACATTTCTACTTTATTGAAAGTTAGACTTCTAAGAGGTACCACAGCTGTGAGTTTACCTATCCTCTAGGGTCTTTGCTAAGGGGTTAAATCCTGGGGCTTGATGAAGTGTCCCCAACTCAACGAATTCTGGATTATTCAGTTGTATAGTTGTACATTCTGTTCCCATTACTGAAGCACTTTCAAAATCCACTTTCAGGAGTTATTTTTTGACTCCTGCTGGTGTATGCTAGCTCATTTGTATAATTCCTTAGGTGTACATTCCCTTTCCTTCCTTATCAGGCCCAGCACATCTTCAGCTGGGTTAAGCTGGGATTTAACAGCATTCAGTGCCTGGCAGCCAGGAGAGGTGGTAGGGGTAGCCTGTCTGGGTGTCATGCGTTGCCTTGTCAGGGTGAAGGGTCTGCGGTGCTGGCAGGTGTGCTTATGCTTGTGGGGGAGGGGTGTGAGCTACTTCTGCATTCCCAGAGGGTCTGGAAGGTTTCAGAGTCCACATCCTTAGGATGTTCTGTCAGATGTCCCTATCCTGTTTCAAGATTCCAGGTTTTCCCCACCAGGGCCCTGACCTTCACACAACTGACCTTCCTTGGCTGAGAATTAAAATGTCTCTGGAGCTCCAGGACTTTAATAATCAAGTCTTCAGCCTACTGCTCAACTGTGTCTGGCCTCCCAGCAAGAGTCGGGCCTCTTTATAAGCTCCTACCTGGGCTCTGGCTCTGGTATTGAGCTCCTCACAGCTCGTTTCCAGTCCTCAGCTCCTATCATCCCTCTGCGGGATGTCAATACAACTTGGTACTAACCAGCCAACGTGCCTCTCTTTGCAAGCATTGCTCCCATCATATTTTCAAATGCCAGTATCATCCCCACATGTCATAGTACCCGCCTCCACTGGAAAGTTTTCCAGAGAGCACGCCATTCACCAGGGCCCTCAGGAACACACAGGTGAGAGGCCCCTGAAGTCTAGCAGTTTGGTCACTACCTTTTGCCAGAGACGCTGTGTGCTCCACCTGCCAAGCAGGAGAGGGTCCTCTGCCTGCCTGCTAGTGGGTGAGCCAGTACCAGCTCCCCCCCCCCCGGTCTTGCTGCCTGGGTTTTGGACCACTCCTGGTACCACTGGCATGTGTTTGAGTCCTCTGAGGAGAAGAAACCAAGACTGGGTTACACATAAAAGGGTTTTATTAGAGAAAACACCTGTATGAGAGAAAAAAAATGAGGGAGATGGAAACAACTAGACGAGAAGGCACATGGGCAAGTCTGACCCAAGTGAGGAAGTAGAAGGAAGCTCGGAAGCATGTGGCCACAATTTGAGGAAGGCTCAGCAAGGCCACCCAAGAGGTCCACAAGCCGAGACTGCCTGCCTGAGGAGCCCCACGTCTCCCGGTGAGCAGCCCTTCCGAGGAGTTGCCCCTGCACGAACCAGGAGCAAGTGGGCTTTCAGAGGGCAGCCGCCGGAGCCTTTGGTCAATTCGTCTCACGCCCATGGCCCCGGGGCCTAATCGGTGTTATTTATGCATAGCACCGCACACCAAAACTTAGCAGCTTCACACCATTCTAGTGCGTTTGTCCTGTTAAGGAAAAACCAAATTGGCGACCACAATTTAAATATACCCCTAGACCAAACACTCACGGTCACACAACCAAAATTAACCTGACCTGATTTCCCTAAAATACTGATTCTGACATTAAACAAAACTTAAGCTTTCTTCAAGTCGCCCCGGCCTTACAGCTTCCTAGCCAATCAGCTGCAGTAAGTAAGCTTACACAGTGTCACGACCCTAAAAGGAATGTGATTTTCCAGTAACCAATCACAATAGAAAACTCGACTTTCTCTTCCATGATTTGTAAACTGAGCTGTAACTGCTGAGACCCGAGTTTCATACCAATTTTGGTTTGAGTCACCCTGTTTGCCAACAGTTTGGTTTTTCTCAGTAAAATATTCATATCAAGTAAAGCTCTCTGAACTTTCTTTGGACAGTAGTAGATTCTATGGTTCAGGAACTCAGAACATATCAAGCATGGCTTGTCTTTGCTCTGAATGTTTAGGGCCTCAGCTAGGAAGTCTTGAAGGCTGGGGTGACTCCATGGTTCGGGGCTGGGTTCCTCGGAAGGGTCACTCACTCATAACAGGCGCCTGGGCCGGGACAGCGTGAGGATGGGGGCTGGCTGAGTGCCTACACGTGGCCTCCCGGGTGGCCTGGCTTCCCCGCAACATGACTCTCTCAGGGTAGTCAGACTTCTTACAGGGCGGCTTGGGGCTGGCTCCAAGTGTAAGTGTTCAAGTAAACAAGGAACCCCGTTTGTGATCCAGCTGCTGTTGTACTTTATTGGTCAAAGCAGTCGCCCACCCAGTCTCATGGGGAGGGGACACCTCCCCACCTTTTGATGGGAGGAGTAACATAAATTTTTGGACTTTTTTTTTTTTTTAAAACCACCACAACTGGTCAGCTGGTTTCTGTAAAGAAGGCCGTAGACAACCTACAGCTTAATTTGTCGCCGTTGCTGGCTTCCTGGATTCATATTCGTCATAACCCTCTTCCACTTGTGCTGTAATTGCCTGTTCACTTCTGTTTCAGTCTCCCTGCTCCCTGCACCTGGCACACAAGTGCTTCACAGGCGTTCAGTTAACTGTTCCTTCCTGAAACCTGCTTCCAGAGCAAAACTGACATAGTTACAATGTAGGGCAATAAAAGTGCAAGTTCGTGCGGCTCAAGTTGTACTCCAAGAGTTAAGTTTTACCCCTCCTCTGAATTAAATTCAGGTTGATGAACCAGGAATTATCCAAATAACAAACTAGAGAGAGCTATTTCAGGGTTCTTCCAACTACAGTCTGAGGTGTAATTCCAAAATAATAAAATCTAACTTGCCTCCTGAAATGGCCTTTCTAAACTGGGAATTAGGGAGCTGACTTCTTATCCAAAGGCAATTAAATGGCCTTAGTAAGTAATTAATGACTTCTTAAGGACGTCCTCGGTCTACTCAAAGGAATGAGTTTACCTCTGTAAGGAAACTATAAGAGAATTAGGAAGAACGACAGCACTTTGTCCTGAAGGACATTCAGGACAATTCTTTAAACTTTCCCTACTCATATCTCCCTTCAAAAATACTACCAAAAAGTAAATGAAAATGTCAGATAATAAAATGGATTAAAGTATTTCAGCTCTATCTGCACAGTGGTTAAATGCAAAATTACCAGAAGCAAGAGGGAAATGAAAGAGACCAAGCCAAAATACAGCTATGGCCCTGTGTCAGATGACCCTTGAGCTTGTTTAATCTCGGTGTGATTTATACCTGAAGAGCTAGCTAATTTGTGGTATTGTTTGTAGGACTCGGAGATGTCAGAGTGAAGGCAGTTTTTCCAAACTAAAATGAGTAGATAATATAAGAAAATCCACCATTTAAAATAAATTGGCTCAGGGGCCAGCTAAAACTCAGTATAAAGCTATATTACGAATGAAATCTTTATTGGAAACTTGGGTTTGACCTATCAGTAAACATAAAATTCTTATTCCATTGTTGTGCAGCAATAGCTACCATTTATTTATAACTTTCCTTTTGCCTGTGACAATCAGCATAGCTTGGTAACTTGAGAAATTTACAGAATTTTAAGAGAACAGAGATCTGTTAAAGTTAGAAAAACAGCTTTCCTGACAATCCACACTTTTCATTACTGATTTAATAAAGCAATAGTTTTACTTTGAATTGTATAGAATCTAATTATTGAAGATTGGTAGGATTATACCTTTATCTTTCCTGTATTCCTTTCGGTTTTTGCAGCGCAGGTGGACTGCTTTCCCCCTGCTCTCCCAGGGTGGCGTCTGGCAGGCCTGACCCGAGAGACAGTGTGTACGTGGAGGTGGGAGATAGGTCGTTAACTTTGTTTCAGCATAAACTCTACTGAGTTAGAAGCTGAAAATAACAGTGAAACGTACCATGAATCCAGAAAGATCTGATTGGGTAGCTCTATCCTGATGAGAGACCAATTCTAAGGGTTACAGAGAAAGGGGAAGTGAGGCACCTATGTCTGACCTCAAGGCTACAAAACTAAAGAGGAGATTCTTTTTTTTTTTAAATTGTCACCCAAGGATATGTTTTAACTGATTTTTAGAGAGAGAGAAACAATGATATGAGAGAGAAACAGTGTTGCCTACCCTACGTGCCCCAACCGGGAATCGAACCTGCAACCTTTTGGTGTGTGGGACAGCGCTCTGACTGAGCCACCCGGCCGGGGCAAGAGAAAAGATTCTTTTAGTTTGAGGAATTAATTGAATTTACAGTAGTCTTAATGTAATCATTCATTATACATCAATAATATATGTAATTTGTGGTACCTGTATGTCACTGGTACCTTCTGGCTATAAAGTCAAGGTGATTAACTGAGGATCCTTTTAGATACCAAAACTAACATTTGATGGGGGGGTCTTCTGAAATGTGTTGTCCACGGTCCTCCTATATTAAAAACTAGTTCACCGAACAGCAATTCTGCTGCTGCTACGAAGACGCCCGTCCCCCACCAGCAAGGACGGGCCGACTCTGCAATCTGATGAAGCCTGTACATCTACATGTTTAAAATCTCCACAGCCGAACCCAAAACGCAACTAGTAGTTACACCGTCCTCTCAGGAAAGTGCCCGCATCCGTCTTCAATCCGGTTTCGGTGGATAAAAATTCAGAACTGCCTTCTTTCTTTCTCACAAAATACTGCTTGTCAGATTCGCCACTCTCCCCGGGGACCCCTCAAAGTGAGTTTCCCTCCCTTAGCGATCACTTCACTCTATCCACCTTGGGCTTCGACTTCCTATTAATACTGTCCCACTGCTAAAGTGAAGATTTTCTCCTTTATAAAGAAGAAATAAAAGCAAAATTTAAGCAGTTCTGCCTCCTTTCACGGAATGATTTCTTTTAAAAACCACATTCTTCATCGGTGGAGCCTAGCCCGTCTTTATTACTTTCTCCTTTTGCCAATCTAATTTCGACTTCCTGCTGCAGCCCTCTACTGTTTTAGGTTATAGGCCTGTCCCCCGAAACTAGAATCTGAGTAGTTGAATTTATGTACGTTTCCCTTTTTCTTTCCTCTGTTACCTCCCAGATGATTCAGAGTTTCGTTCAAACCTCCCGTCTGAGCTGCCTTTCACAGTAATGGATTGTCTGGTATTTGAATGCTCTGAATGCTTTGAAATAAACCTTCCTAATACCTGGGATATCCTTCACAATGTACGCGATGCTCTTTTCTTTGGTTGAAATAGATTCTGAGGTGTTTTCACTTTCTCCCAAGGTTTCTATTACTTCTACTTCAAAAGGCATTAATTTATGTTGGTCAGAGTGAAATTAATTCAAGGGAAACAAATACTTTCTTCCAGAAAAGTAGCTGCTTAAAAACGCTGCTTCATCCTTTCAGGAGTATTTGTCATGCAAATCAAGAATTTTTCTCAATATTCCCTCTGTCGGAAGCGTGCGCATACCAAGAGTCAACTCAAAGTTTTATGTAAATAGGATTTTTCTGTTAGTTTCTACAATAGGAAAAAAATGGAATCAACTAACAAGTCTGTTATTAATACAGTTAGTATTCCATTGTATATCGGGCTCTAATTGAGGCAACATTAAAAAAAAAAAAAAAAAAAAAAGATGTTTTAAGATATTTAATGACATGGGAAGATATTTAATGATGTTTGAAAAATTATATACAAAGAGCATAGTATCAGTATTCCAAAAATATATGCATATAAAAAATAGGATTAATTATCATATTAACAAAAGCTATTTTGTAATGATTGCATTATCTGTTTCTTTTTTAGTTTTCTGAAGTCTCTATAATTATATACTACTTTTAAAATAAGGAAAAGTTGTGATTAGACCCCTTTTATCATACGTGTGCTCCTGATAATGGATGGCTTGCTTGGTTGGGCTTCTCTGTCACTTTCACATGTTGTTTTAGTCTCTTTGATAATCACTTATCAAGTACAATATGGGAACAGAGGAAACAGTTGCTTGCTAAATAAAGTTCTGATTCTTTCCCCTTCAGAAAGAGTCCTTACTATGTGCTAGGCACTGTGCCAAGGGTATGAAGTACACAGTGTTTTATGCATCTAATGTAGGCACTACCTCCTTAAGCCTTAAAAGAAATCTTGTATTTTATACATGAGGGCATGGAAGTTGAGACTGTCCAGGGTCATACAACTGGTAGGTGAGTGAGCTATATTTGACTGAAGCTCATAATCTTTCTTTCCCATTACAAAATGAACATTACCATGCTTTTCCCACAGCTCTTGGGTAATATACCAGCCCCTAAGAGGATTATTTGTATATACAATAAAACTTCTCCATTACCCAGTCCTTCAATTAGATTTTTTTTATTAAATAAAACTTTGTATTTTGAGGTAATTGTGGATTCACAAGCAGTTGTAAGAAATGACGCAGAGATCCTATGTACCCTTTACTTAGTATACTCCAATGGTAACATTTTGCAAAAGTATAGTACAATATGGTCTTCAGGAGACTGACATCGATACAGTCGAGATACATTAGCCCAAGGATCCCTCTTGTTGGCCTTTTGGAGCCACATCCACCTCGCTCCCTACCCACGTAATCCCTGACAACTACTAAACCATTCTGTTTATATAACTTGTCATTTCAAGAATGTTACGTAAAAAGGATTGGCTTTTTGAACTCAGCATAATCCTCTGGAGGGTCATTCAGGTTGTTGTATGAATGAGTAGTTAGTTCCCTGTTCCTGCCAAGCAGTACTCTATGCTATAGATATACCACAGTTTAACTATTCACCCACCGAAGAGAATCTGGGTTTCCTATTTTTTGCTATTACAAATAAAGCAGCTATGAACATTACGCCTCTGGTTTTTGGTTAAACGTAAGTTTTCATTCTCTGGGATAAATGTTCAGGGATGTAATTGCTGACTCATATGGTAGGTGCTGCCAAACTGTCATCTGAACTGGTTCTACCATTTAGTGTTCCCATCAGCAGTGTATGAGTGATTCATATCCTCACCAGTGTTTAGTATTGTCATTTTTTTTATATTTTAGTTGTCACTATTTTTTTAAATTTTTATATATTTTATTTTAAATTCTTTGTTTTTTCTGATAGATGTGTAGTGATGATCTCATTCTAGTTTTAATTTGCATATCCCTCATGTTTAATGATGTTGAACATCTCTTCATGCGCTTACTTGCTGTCTATATATCCTTTTAGATGCAATATCTCTTCATGTCCTTTGTTTATTTTTCTTATGGGTTCTTTGCTCTTTTACTGTTAAGCTTTGAAAGTGCTTTATATATTTTAGATACAACTCCTTTGTTAGATGTGTGACTTACAAATTTTTAATAAACTATATATTCCATCTTGTAAAATGTTCGGTCATGACTGCATTAAAAGACAGTGAAATAGTTTAAGTGTTAGAAACTTCTTAAATAAGTGAGTGAGAAGATCAGAGTCATTCCATATAAGACATATAGGGAAACTGAAGCAGTGATATGGGCAGACACTAGAATAAAATCTAGAATTATTCTTGTGTATTAGAGGAAGAGAGCTTATTTGTATATGAGAGGGAACAACCCAGTTGAAGTAGGAATGGCATGCTAAAAAAGTTACAGATTATTGAAGTGAAAACAATGGGGAGATGTGATTCTTGCAAAGGAGCCCAACATTACAAGTATGGTGTTAAAATTTCCTGTATTATGACCTAGGCTATGATAGTGACAGAGTGTCACATCTCCTATTTTGAAATTCCATTACATGTTGTTGCATGTGTTCAGTCTCAGCTCAAACAGCCTGGGAGGCTATGTTCTTCAGCAAGCAATAGGAACTATAGGAAAGATTGGAAAGGAGCTATAAAACAAGAGGCTATAGAGACATTATGTGGTGAACCATTAGGGACAATATTGTAGTAAAAGCCGAGAACAGGCAACCCCAAAATAATTACAATGCTATTTTCACAACATAAGTTTTTGTCCTTGTACTATAAAAATAATGTAAGATGGTAAGAATGTGAAATTTAAAAAACATTTTTATAATGAAATGTAGTGAGGTCCCCATATGTTCTGCTAATTTAGTAATATTTGGCATCGAGTATCTTAAAAGGAGTCCCGAAGCTATTACATAGTTGCAGTCTGCCGTGTCGTTTACGCAGCTCTGTAATAGCACTTCTGCACGGAAGCTCTTTTCTTCCCTTTTTATGGAATTTATG
Organism: Miniopterus schreibersii; assembly: GCF_964146895.1. Taxonomy (NCBI): domain Eukaryota; kingdom Metazoa; phylum Chordata; class Mammalia; order Chiroptera; family Miniopteridae; genus Miniopterus; species Miniopterus schreibersii. The sequence continues at coordinate 58,687,193 of NC_138106.1, read as the reverse complement.
GGGGTGACACTGGTTAACAAAATTCTACAGGTGTCAGGGGCACAATTCTACAACACATCCCCCGTACACTATTGTGTGTTCACCACCCCGTCAGGTCTCCTTCCGTCACCATTTATGCCCCTCTACCCTCCTCCACCCCCCTACCCAGCTCCCCACCGGTCCTGACAGCTGTCTGCCTGCCCTTCTATCTGTGAGTCTGTCTCCATTTTGCTTGTTAGGCCTTTTTTGTTCCTTCAGTTCCACATATGAGTGAAATCATATGTACTCGTCTTTCTCTGGCTGGCTTATTTCCCTTAGCAGAAAGCTTTCCAGGTCCATCCATGCTGTCGCAATGGCTAAAATTTCCTTCTTTTTTCTTCTTCATGGCTGAGTAGTATTCCATTGTATAAATGTACTAGCAGTTTTTTCTCCACTCATCTACTGATGGGCACTTGAGCTGCTTTCAAATCTTAGCTAATGTACATAAGGCTGCAGTGAACATAGGGGTGCATATATTCTTTCAAATTAGTATTTCGGGTGTCTTCAGATACATTTCTAGGAGTGGAATCACAGGATCATAAGGCAGCTCCATTTTTTAATTTTTGAGGAAGCTCCATACTGTTTTCCACAGTGGCTGCACCAGTCTGCATCCCCACCAGCAGTGTGCCAGGTTTCCCCTTTCTCCACACCCTCGCCAGCACCTGGCATTTGTTGATTTGTTGATGGAGCCATTCTGACAGGTGTGAAGTGATACCTCAATGTGGTTTTAATTTGCATCTCTGATGATTAGTGACTTTGAGCATTTTTTCGTATGTCTCTTAGCCACCTGTGTGTCCTCTTTGGAGAAGTGTCTGCTTAGGTCCTCTGCCCATTTTTTAACTGGCTTGTTTGTTTGTTTGCTGTAGAGTTTTATAAGCTCTTTATAAATATTGGATATTAACCCCTTATCAGATGTATCACTGGGGAATATGTTCTCCAGTTCAGTGGGTTGTCTTTTGATTTTGTTGATGGTTTCCTTTATTGTGCAAAAACTTTTTGGTTTGATGTAGTCCCATTTGTGTGTTTTTTTTCTTTATTTCCCTGGCCTGAGGAGATATATCAGAAAAAATATTGCTACAAGAAATGTTTGAGATTTTACTGCCTTCATTTCCTTATAGGGTTTTTTTTTATGGTTTCAAGTCTATCATTTAAGTCTTTAATCCATTTTGACTAATTTGCACTTGAAAATGCAGCACTGAGTGGATAGAAAGGTAAGGAAAAGTAAATTATTCAATATTTTAAAATAGTCTTTATCCCAGTTAAGCTTTTCTCTCTCTAACATGCTTCTCTTAAATTATGTTGACTTTTTGTATAAACATATGTAAAATCTCTTCAGTATCTCATCCACTAAAGTATTATTAATTTATACTTGCGGTGAGATTGGCACCCTGGGATATAAAAAATTTGTTCAGGAAGCTACTTCCTTTGTGAAATTGTCCTGTGTGTGTTAGAATGTTTATCTCTGGACCCTAACTACTAAACACCCAAGACCATGTCTCTGTCTCCAATCATCAGACAAGCAAAAATGTTCTCGATTCCAAAATGTACCCTCGGCTATAGTCCCTGCCTTGTTGAGAACCTCAACTAAATCTATGGCTTTTGCCCTTTTATGAGGAGTACTGTAAGTTTCAGCTGTTTGAGCCTATAGATTAAAGTCTGAACAAATAGGTTCTGTAATGATTTCCTGGTGACTGGAGAGCCCATCATGTGTTTCATGAAATGGGAGTTTTAAAGCAGAGTTGAAATGATAAATATCAGATATTGCAAAGGTGGGTGCAAAATATGCCCTACAGGAGAAAACTGACTATTATCAAAGAAGAAAGCTAGGTCAGAAACTAATTTTGCTGCCTGTTTATTGTCATTTATTAGCCCACAAAACTGGGTTAGGACACCGGAACCAAGAAGAAAAGGAAACTAATATGCAAGCATGTACCATGTGCCAACAGCACTATTGATACCTCCAAGGCTAATCTTCCTAAAAGCTCTGAGAAGCCTGGCCGGTGTGGCTCAGCGATTGAGCAGCGACCTAGAATCCAGGAGATTGGGGTTCATTTCCCGGTTAGGGCACATGCCCCGGGTTGCAGGCTCGATCCCCAGCAGGGGGTGTGCAGGAGGCCGCCGATCAATGACTCTCTCATCATTGATGTTTCTATCTCTCTCTCCCTCTCCCTCTCTCTCTCTCTGATATCAATAAAAATATATTTTAAAATAAAAAATAATAATAAAATAAAAGCTATGAGGAAGTTGCACTGTTCTAATTTAGTGGTCACTTAATAGTAGAGGAAACTGGGGTCCTGAGAAATTATGTATAACTTTTCCTACCTGTGTTGAAAAATAGTATCTGCTAAAAGGAGCAACAAGGAGAAAACTGGGCATTGGAAATAGACTGTTGAGCAGGCAAGCAGGTTCATTAGGTGAAAAAAATCCATGTTTTGGGGAAGATAGAAAGCCTCTGTGGAATGGTGGGTCCAGCAACTCTGTATCTCCTAACCTGATCACAGGTCTTTTGTCCAAGTGGTAAGAACACCCCTGAGGCAGGAAGAGGATACACCACCGAAGGTTTAGCCTTTTGGGTCAGGTCTAGCGGTAGCTAGGCCCACCCGCGATTAAATAACGGGGCCTGTGTTTATGGGATAGTTAAGGATTGCAGATTGAAAGATGGCAGAAATTCCTCTTCGGTCTGATTAAAGATTCAACAAAATGAGTTACTTTTTGAGAGATTAGGGACGGAAAACGTTTAAGCGTTTATGCACCACCCTTGTCAAGATCTATATTTAAATCAGTGGGTTTTGTGCTTTAATTCTGGAGTCTCGAAGGCAGTGCACTAGAACATGCTTCTACCCTCATTAGGGCCAATTGTTAAATTTTCAGGAGTTTTGCCATCTGTTTGTTAAATCGTCGATAGTTTGAAATCAGCCGTGATGGGAAGGTTTACATCACAGAAATCAGCAAACCCTACGAGTTCAGCCTGGACTCCCCCATCCTAGAAGCAACTGTTGAGTGTTTAGCACCACAGGTCTGTTTAACGGCTGTAAAGTGGTTCCGCTATGGTCCTTGACACTTTCTGGTGCTCAGAGGGTCTTGGATGTCTCAGGGTATCTTTCTAAAGCTTAATACCATCCGCCATTTGGCAACAACTGAAAAAATTACTTGCTCCTTTGCCGTAACCCACTTTCAGTTGGGATGAAGAAAGTAACAAAGTTACTTAATTGGGGAAAGATTTCTTGTGCAGATGGTGATGTAAATCAGTTTGTGGATCATTATCATTAAGGCTTTTACTATTTCCATCTATCTTCATTCTTTACTCCCATTGCCCTCTGCTGGGCTTGGCAAACATTCTAATTGGGAAAGTGTTTATACTTATGTCTAGATTCTTCAGAAATATGTACTGTTCTGCATATGTATATTAACTTACAGAAATGGTCTGTCTCACTCTGGGTATTGTATTCTATTTTACACCTTTTACACACAGAACTGGTTTCAGGGATTCTTGCTTTGACTGTGTTGTAACCAGTTGTCCTCTGGAAAGACTTCACTGGTCCCTCCCCCATCAGCAGTTCTTGAGGACTCCCGTATTCCCACATTCTTGCCATCAACTTGAAAATTACCTAGCTTTCTGTTTCCAGGCTAATGGGTGTAACGTCATATCTTTTCTTAATTTACATTTCTTTGATTACTAAGGAGTTTGAACTTTTTGTTATATACTTGCTAGTCCGTGGCTTTCTTTTCCATAAATAACCTGAGGATATCTACTTCGCACAGACATTTTCCCCCCATGGAGTTCCTGCCTCTGTACTGTACACTCTAGGTATTTTTTTGGTCATTTTCATATCCTGAAACTTTCTTTGGAGGAACAAATTTAAGTGCTTTTAATATCCAGGCCCTAAAATTAGAAGCCCATCGTTTCATATTTTTTTGGTGATAGTATGCCAAGAAGAAAACTGTGCCTGTTATCCTGCCCTCCACCCTCCCTGTTGGTGCTTTTATCAGCCAAAATAGATTAGATTATGTTGCAATACTACGCATCCCCCATATCTTTGTGGCTTAAAAACAGGCAGCATGCCTGAGTGAGAAATGAACGTGTCAAGTCTGGATCAGCAGAGGGGTTCTGCTTGTCACAGTGGCTCAGGGACTGATGGATCAGCCACCACATCGGAAAGAGGGAATTCTGGAGGGTCGAGCACCGGCAATCAAATGCTTGGCTTGGGAGTGACCCCTGTTGTCCGCAACTCTGGTCAGGAGTGGTCGGGTGGTGTTACCCATTTCCAAGGGGGCCGGGAACTACAATATTGCCATTGTACAGGAAAGGGAGAGATGTAAATAGCAAAAATCACTAATATCTGCCCTTGTGGCCACCGAATACTGCCGGTCATCACATTTTTTGCTGACCTATTTCCTGCAGCCCAAATACTTTGACTTTCTTGAGAGCTGCAACCCAAGAGTCACTTCCAGTCAGTGCATCGAACACAAACCCCAGCGTCTCGGAGCGACTGATGGAATTCTTTATACGAGGTCCGGGTGTGGGTCTTCATTATCTGGGGACCTATGAATTACGGTAACAAGGTATTAGTTTCTCCCGCCCCCAATATACTTTGGTGAAATAAGAAAAGGTTAACTGAGATACGCAGTGTCGTTCCCACTGGGAAAGAGTGGGACACTTGGGAGTCAATGGCCACTTTAAAATCACCCTGGGAATGTGTTATGAGGGCCCTTTACGCTGTGGGCCCTTTATGATGTTTCTAAGGAGGACTTAAGTTTACTTCTTGGGAGGGACCTGGACTTGCGAGTCCGTCGTTTCCCAACGTCCTTGACGGCGTCCTCGGCTGTGTTTTCTTTCCCCATTATCTTCCTTGACTGCATTTGGGGAGAGCTTTGGAGACTAGATCCTCCTTAGGGCTTGAAGAGCTTTCTCAGCTTGTTCTTGAGGGCCCACGGGTCATTTTTAAGTTTCAGGAAGTCACCAAATTTTGGCCTAGTCTTACGGTTCTTTGGATTACAGCTATAATTGGGCTCTCATCTGTTTGCTTCTGATCAGGAGCCTATGCCAAAAGACACAGCCACAATTATTGTCAGGACTGGGCTATGTTTAAGCAAGCGCTCAGCTTGAGCCTACAAGGATTTGGTGGGAGAATCATAGTCTTTGTCTCTTTTTAAAACTGAGCCATTTTCCCTCTGAAAATGATGTAGTGGATGCTGTCACCTTAACTAGATCTGTGCTGTGAGATAACTGAGACAATTCCGAAGTTTTAAGCTACAGCCATGCCTTCAATTTGGTTCTTGCTGTAAGGCTGAATTCTAATGAGCCTTCCCCCCCCCCCCCCCCCCCCGAAAAAGCCTATCTATTTTTACCTTTTACCGGTTGAGGCTAAGAAGCAGTGCCTCTCCCAACCTTGCAAATCTTAGACTTTCTGAATCCTTTCTCTTCCCTTTCATTCTTGCTGGCACACCAGCCAGCTCTTTCTCGAGTTAATCTGTTTCTTGTTTGTTGACAAATATAGCCAATGGTATTTAAAATTCTCCTTTCGACCTCTTGCCCCAGAGATGCAAGTTATAAGCATGCACATTTCATACCTTCCAAAGTGTCACAAGGTTACAGTTTTACCAAACGTTTCACCACTCTACACATGCAATGGTATTCTTCTCCCAGCCTGCAAAACTTATTTTCTTGCTACCCAACCCCTAAACCAAATAATCTGAGATTTTTGTTAAGGTGACACCTCCTTTTCTAAGTGCTCATTTGTGTAATGATCCAGGCATTCTGCTCTCCAAGATGAGTAATTAACTGGTAACTGTGAGCTCCTGCTGCTCACTGGACTATGTTCCCCTCTTACTGAGTTAGAAGGAGAAGACAATTAATTGGTTCATTTTCTCTTAAGGTCCAATGTTTCTAAGTCAGTTACCAAATATAGCATGTTAAAGTACCATTAAATGAGTACAAAAATCTAAAACGTCAGTATGTAAAACTAATATATTGAATCTCTCTCTCCCCCTTGCTACAATTGTAGCGATCTTGAGGATAGCTTTATATGGCTCGCCTTGCCTGACCCTTGCACACTGGTATATAGCATTAATAAGTTGGTAATACCTGTCTTTTATCAAAATATCCTTTCAAAATCAGAAATTTTCAAGGAATTGCATCACGGCAACTCAGGCTGCAGCTTTTTGGGGTTGTTCTTTCAAGGGATTCCTTGAGTAATTTTAGGCATTAATGTATTGGAGTACAAATTTGGGGAGGTAGAGAGATGAATGATGCTCCTGTATCCTGAGGGTTGGAGTGGGCAATAGACTTTTCAATGTCTTCTCCACATCTCTTGCCTTCTCTTTTACACAGGGTGTCCCAAAAAAATGTATACACACACTTTGTATAATTATAAAGGCAGTGTTTATTAAAATACATTTCATTTTCAAAATTGATCTCTCAGCTGTTAAAGTATGTATACATTTTTTGGGACACCCTATATTTATATATCAATCCGCCTAGGATGCATTTTAGAAATTGTCTTCAAATTATACTTCCAGTGTAGGCAAAGCAAAATAAAATTAATCAGCTTTTAAATTCATACTCTGAATTTTGCATTTTATGTACTGTATTTTTCTTTTCACATATTTTATTTGGTTATGTTTTAAATCTGTTGGCTCTTGTTTTAAAAATCTCTTCTTCTTCCCAGGCCATTCTCAAAGATCTCATTTTTTAAAATATATTTTCTTTTTATTAGATTGACAATTCTGATATCTGAAATGTTTGTGGGTCTACTTCTGCCAGTATTTACTCATATCATATTTTCATTATTAGTTTGTGACTTGTATTTTGTTGTATGTATAGAGTTGCTCAGTTTCCTTGGAGTTTTATTTGTGGGAGTTCTTGGAGGTCTGGGTTGTTAACTTTCTCAGAGAGGACTGGTATTTTCTTTTCTCAGTATCCTGGAGATATTACTAATTTAGGATAACTGCAAATTAAATTCTGTGTCTGGAGGTTCCTCAGACTACACAGGTAACTGAATGTAGATAGTAAACTTGAGGACTAGTTTGTGCTTCTGTGTTTTCAGGGAATAATTTGTTTTCCATTCTGAAGGAGTAAAAATTTTATGCATTTATGCAGGGGTATCCTAACAGATAGGCTGGCCATAAGGTTTAGTGGTTTTTTTCCCCTCATATTAGCTCACAAAGAAGCAGCTCAGAAATCTTCAGGGTTCAGCAGAAACAGATAGGTCAAGAGATTGGATTGGTACCTGCCTCATCACTCAGCTTCCTGGCTTTAAATAATTTGGGGGATCTTTCACATTCTTTAATTTTGTACCAGCCTGTTGACACTTCATAAAAGATGCTTTTTATATTTCTATTTGTTCTCTTAGATTCAGTTGGGAAGGGTTGTTTTGGATATTTAATCTACCATACTTCTAAAAATATAAATAATCATAGCTCTTTATCTTCATGCTTTTCATAGAATGCCAAACTATTTTCCCCCCAAATATTTCTCCCTAAAAAGTAAAACTGCATATTTTGGTATCTGGATACTTTCAATAAAACTAATTTTTAATAAAAATCCAATTTACCCAAAAATACTCCTGTGAGAAAAGCTCCCTATTGAGGGAAGTAAAAAGCTAACATAGCCCAAGAAGAAGAAACTTTGTCACCAGAGGGTTTTTTTTTAAAGCTGACCTGCCGCTTGCCTTTGCCATCTAATACAGTCTTGATGCTGACAAAATTCCCCCTAGTCTGGTTTACTCCTACTCTGTCCCGCATCCAGAGCATCCATCGTCTCTCATCTGCTCCTTTCTGTTCCTCCTGGAGTAAAATTCCACGTTCTGTTTTTCATGCTCTTGTGTTTGAGCAGAGTCCAATCCGTTGGAAAGGAAAAAACTTTCCTCTTCTGCATCTCTAAGGATCCCACTTACATTATTTCTGTGAGAGATGCTGAAGGAGGAAAACTTGTCTACTGACCCCCGCAAGACCTCAGTGCCAGCTGTTCCCCTCCCTCACTAAAGCCAGTGGTCCCACCAGTGGCTGCTAAGTCATGGCCCTAATCTTGCTGTCCCTGCATCTTGTGATGAACACAGCCTCCGTTTCCCTGTACCTTTCGAGAGTTTGAACAATGAAATTTGATCTGCCTTAACATAGCCTGTAGAACCGTTTTTTTTTAAACATATCTTTATTAATTTCAGAGAGAGGAAAGGAGGGGGAGAGAGAGAGAAACATCAATGATGAGAGAGTCATTGATCGGCTGCAGCCCGCAACCCGGGCATGTGCCCTGACCGGGAATCGAACCCTGATCGCCTGGATCCTAGGTCGATGCTCAACCGCTGAGCCACGCCCGGCCGGGCAACATAGCCTGTAGAATCTTAAGCGTCTTGTTCCCCATAGAACGTTAGACTCGAGTGTTCATCATGTTGCAACCTTTTAAATAAGGCTTGAGCTGACTCCTTTGTTTGTTTGTTTGTTTGTTTTTCTATTTTCATACCCTTTTCATTCAATAATTGCTTAATAGTTACCGGGCAACGAGCAGCCTGGGTGCTAGGGTGACAAAGGTGAATGAATATGACCGCTGTCTTCAATGAGGCCTTTGGAGAAGTAGGTCCTTCTCATGTGATTCGAGACATTCTTCACATCCCCCTGGTAACTGAGGAAATATGACCTAAGTCTGGGTAAACTTGGCCTCTCCCAATAAATAGGATGAAAGAGGAGGAGGGGACATCTGACCCGTGGAGGGGTGGCGAGCGTGTGTTCCTGGGTAGGGGAGTTCCTTACACGCAGAGACCAAAGACATTCCCACCGAGGAAGACATCTGGTCTTCACATAAACTAGGCTGTTCTTAAGGAATCTTATCCTGTGACTCCCTTCCAAAGTTGGGGAGGAGTTTCTGGCAAATTTACAGTTACAGAAAAATAAAGAAAAACGGGCACGTGAAAGTTAGATGGAATTATGTACCGCGTTTAAGGAAGTCTAAATATTTTAAACAGACCATGGAATGGCAATCAAGTCACAGTATCTGAGGTTCCCCCAAATGCATAAAAGAATCTTTCCATTCAGGTTACTTTGACTTACTGGTATCTAGAAGTTAAACTGATTAACCTCAGGGCTGTGATTGTATACCTTACACTTGTCTCCAGCTCTAAAACTTTGAACTATTTAATAATTTAAAGAATTCCTCATTATGTACTCCATTGTTATAAAGTTCTTAAATTAATGAAAAGTTAGTGTTCTTCACCCAATAAGTTGTATGCTTTGGGAATGTCATACTTTAGATTTTCCTATGCATAGTGCTCATCCAAGAATTTAACATAGGAGAAATAAGATTCTATAACTGCATTACACTAGCTATATATCTATATATTGCTGTTTTATAGTAAAGGAAAGCCAGATCTGTGACTACTAGAATGGAGTCCCGAGGTTTCCCTTGTGGTGGCTGTAATTCCCTTACACCATCGTCATTGACTCTGTTGCCAACTGTCTCCACCTTTTACTGGCCTCGCTGTAATTCCCCTTCACCCTCCTATAAAGCAACGGGGAACTGGGAATAAAGGCAGGGCAAGACTGGTGATAGTGGTGGGATGTTAATGCATCACAGCAGTAGTATGCCCCCCCCTTTTTTGGTTAAATGTGAGGGTATTATTCAGACGACAGTATTTGCATGTGTAAACCACTTTGATCCTATGAGAGAGATGTCAGGTGTCATCCCCATTCTGTCACTGAGAAAATGGCCATGTTGCTGAGGACCGGCCTAAAGCACACTCTAAAATCACAGTGGCTTAGGAGTAGACATCTGAGTAGACATTTAAGTGTCCGCACTGTGTGCTAGGGGCTTTGCTAAGGCAATCACATTCCTAGACAGAGCAAAATCGCCAACTCCAAGGGGAAAAGTCAGGAATAGTCCTAATGCTATTGAGAGGATATGAGGGCCTGGCAGATACTGAGTCCCTCTGAAACTAGATGAGTCAGTGGAAGTCTTGTAATAAGCGCTTGAAAAAGCAGGCGATTAATTCATAGTTTCCTTGCAAACAGAAGCAGTCCAATATTTCAGTGTCTACAATGAGTCAAGCACCTTGCATATGTTCTTGTTTAACCTTCTGCACCACCCTGTGAGGTAGGTGTTTTACATACTTCACAGGTGAGGAAACTGCAGTAGAAAGATCAGATAGCTAAAGTGTCAGTTTCTTCCAGGAATACGGGGTAGAAGCACTTGTCTCGTTTCCCCCCACTAAGTACAAGTGAAAAACCTGGGCATCATATGTAAAATAAACATAAGGCTCTGAAAGGTAGAGAGAAGGAAGCCAGCAGCTAGGAACCCTGGGTCCTGAGGAGGACGCTGAGGAGCCCCTGGCTTTTCCTTTAGCCTCACGTAGCCCAGACTTGGAGCTGAAGAGGCTGCAACTGGGGAATTCCAACAGGCATAGACCAAAAAGGCCCAAACAAAAGTTTCATCTCTCTTGCCCACCTGGCATGGCTCAGTGGTTGAGCATCAACCCATGAACCAGGAGGTCACGGTTTGATTCCCAGTCAGGGCACATGCCCGGGTTTCGGGCTTGATCCCCAGTAAGGGGCGTGCAGGAGGCAGACAACCAATGACTCTCTCATCATTGATGTTTCTATCTCTCTTCCTCTCCCTTCCTCTCTCTCTAATCAATAAAAACTTTTTTTTTTTTAAGTTTTCTGTCTCTCTCTCTACTAGAAAGACCAGGAAGGGGAAAACTTAGCAAGATAGAAAACTTTTTAAAATTGATTTTTAGAGAGAGAGGAAGGGAGAGGGAAAGAGGTAGAGAGAGAAATATGGAAATATAGAAACATCGATCAGCTGCCTCCTGCCCACCCCTCACCGGGGATCAAGCTTGCAACCCAGGTATGTACCCTGACCGAGAATCAAACCAGAAACCTTTCAGTGCATGGGACGGTGCCCAACCAACTGAGCCACACCAGCCAGGGCAAGACAGAAAACCTTTAGGCAATAACCTCTCTGTTGGTGCCAAACATCAGAAAAGCTATGGTGGTGAGCTTAGACTTCAGTTTTCTGGGAATTGTCGGGAAGTGCCACACCCTCCCACTGGGATGGTGTCAGAGGAGGCTACATAGGAGGCTGGGATTTTCATCCCTCTGAGACATTAAGGAGAACCTTGCCTCCCCAGGGTGTCAATGGAGACTATCTGGGGAGCCTGGACTCCCAGCCCCAGTCAGTAGTAATGAGATAGCATCTCTACCTTCTCTGCTGGAGCTGTGTCAGGAAAAGCCAACTAAAATATAATATAGAAACAAGATCCAGAGTCTCATAAATTAAAAACAGTTGCTCTGCAAAAGTCTCTGTTAAGAAGATGAAAAGACAAGCCACAGACTGAGAGGAAACATTTGCAAACCGCAGATCCGACAAAGGACTAGTATCTAGAATATATAAATACTCTCAAAATTCAATAGTCAAAAGGCAATCCAATTAGAAAATGGGAAGAAACATGAGCAGACATTTCACCCAAGAGTCTATACAGATGGTAAATAAGCACAAGAAAAGATGTTCAATATTATCAGACATCAAGGAAATGCAAATAAACCCACAACTATGCATGCATCAGAACGGCTAAATAGCGACAGGACCAAATGCTGGTGAGGGTTTAGAAAAACTGGATCACTCATGTTGCTGGTGAATCACTTCTGTTGCTGGAAGGAACAGAAATAGTAGAATCATTTTGGGAAACAGTAAGGCAGTTTCCTTAAAAACTAAATATCCCAGCAATTGCATTCCTGGGAATTTATCCCAGAGAAATGAACACCTGTGTTCACTCAGAAACCTGTGCATAGATATTTATAGCAGCTTTATTCATAACAGCCAGAAACTGAAGATAGCCCTGATGTCCTTCAACTACTAAGTGTTTAAACAAATTGTAATATACCAATACTATGATGGAATACTACTCAGCAATAAAAAGGAAAGAACTATTGATATATACAACAACCTGAATGAACCTCCAGAGAATTATTCTGAGCTTAAAAAGTCAATCTCAAAAGGTTATAGAATGTCTGATACCATTTAAAAGGCATTCTTGAAATGACAAAATTATAGAGATGGAAAAAAGATTAGTGAAAGCCTGGGGTTAAGTAGGGTGAGAGGAAGGCTATAAGAAGTCACTATGAGGATCCTTGTGGTGATGGAAATGTTTTATATCTTGACCGAATAAATACCAGTATCTATTTGTTATGGACTTGATCTATGCCCACTGCCCCCCATTCATATATTGAAGCCCTAACCTCCAAAGCCTCAGAATGTGACTATAGGTGGAGATAGGGCCTTTAAAGAGGTAAGTTAAAATAAGGCCATTAGGGTGAACCCTAATCCAATGTCACTGGCTTCCTTATAAGAAGAGAACATTTGAGCACAGACACATACAGAGGGAAGATGCTGTGAAGACACAGAAGACAGCCATCTATAAATCAAGAGAAACCAGCCCTGCCAAGGCCTTAGGTGTTCAGCTCCCCTGAACTTCAGCTTCTGAGGCCCAGAGGCCTTAGAAGAAACCCATCCTGATGACTCCTTGATATCAGACTTCTAGCCTCTAGAATTATGAAGAAATAAATTTCTGTTTTTCAAGCCACCCAGCCTGCAGTAGTCATGGCAGCCATAGCAAATTAATGCACTAGTTATAATACTGTACTTTTGAGAGATACGTCACCTTTCAGGGACAATGGGTGAATGGTACATGGGACCTTCTTGTGTTATTTCTTACAACTGCATGCGAATCTACAATTATCTCAGAATAAAAAGTTTTTTGAAAAGTGATTCTGAGATTCAAATGAAGGTCTCCCTGTTGCTAAGGCTTATACTCAAAACTGAGCCAAACTATCAACTCAGTCCCATGTCACAGGACCTTGGGTTCTGAGATTGAGTCAAAAATCCACACTGTGAATTCAGAGTTAGGTGTTTTGTGTGGGTACTGACCTAGCGTCTTCATAGTGATAGGTCAGAATGTAGCATTTTGCTATGGTGTTTTCTGATTTCCTTTATTTTGGATCAATACTTCCTGACTGCTTTCTTCCACATAGAAATGACCCTACCTCATAGACCCAGAGCCTGGAGTAGCGAGTGACCTCAAGTGCTGCCCTCAGTCTTACAGGTAATCGAAGCCACACACTGTGACTTTCCAAAAGTCACACTGCAAAATTTTGAGTGCAGCGATTTCATAGTGATTAGGAACGTATTGCTTTAAATTGATTTTTTTTTTTTTAGTGCCATGTATTCCCTAAATGCAACCCAGCTATGTTGGGCCCTCCATTGAAAAATAGTAGTCTAAAGAAATAGAAATCTGTCTCCATGCTTACAAAATAAAAATCCAAAATACAAAACCTCTCTGATGAACTCAGGATGCTTCTGTCCTTGTGTGGTAAGAGATTTTCATACGAAATTTTCAGAGGTAATTTTGACTTTGTGTTTTGCTTTATATGCTGACTTTAGAAATTAACCTCCTCATAAAATCCAACCCCACTTTGCTATTTTGACACTTGTTTTGTCTGAAAGTATTCATTAGCATGTTGCATAATTGCCCCATTTCCAGAGCAAGTATATAATTTCCTACCGAGTGAAGACTTCATAGTGCATATCCAATAAAGTCCATCCTGTCTGCCACTAGTTGATGCCTAAGTCTTACTAAGGGCTTGAAAGGGAGTTTTCTGATCTTGGTCCTGTTTAATCTTGTTGACTATCTGCATGATTGAAAGGTGGCCAACCACCCATCCTGGCCATTTCTAATGTCTACAATTCTTCAGTCATTATTACTCTTTCATGAATTCCTGCTCTTTTCTGAGTATATACTACTAGTATTTATAGCCATGTCAACATAAAGGATTTCAAGCAGAATTAATTAGAACACTTTTATGAACTTTGTTTTTACCATGATAGTCATGTAAATGTGAATCTAATTTTGATGATAATACTGAGGAATAGGAAAAGCCATGGTAATATACCCATGAGAACTTACATTCTGGTGAAATATGAAGTCAAAGAATAGGCTTATGGAACAAAGGTATTTTACTTTCTGACTAAAGAGTAAACTGCACAGAGCTTCAAGAAGGATTTTTTAAAATAAAATATATGGTTTTGTGGGGTTTTTTTCCTGAGGAATTAAGAGCAATTATGGAAATAGATTTTACTTTATCAGTTTTGTGTTTTTTTTCCAGCTGAAATGACCTATTATTATTTTTATGCTCAAACAAACTGCAATTTAAATGTTCTTTAGTAATTTTATAAGCTATCAATCATATGGGTTCTGGTGTTCAGCCCATAAAATAGTAACTGATAGCTTTTTTATAGGTATCTCTATTTTATGCTTTGAGAGAAATTGATTATATATGCTCTTTAGGAAAGACATGGAAAAAACTCAATCAGTCGTTTCACAGTGATGGATGTTTCAACCAATACATATAAGATTTAGAATCTGGGTCTTCATATTTATAACTTAACACACTGCATCTCAGTCTTTAGTGACAGGAAATCACAGCAATGTTTATACTCAGACTGGTTGATTTCTGGTATCTGTCAAATATTATAAAATGATCTTTGTTGGCTCTTAAATCAGAAGCAGTGTAGCCAAATGATCTGATAGTCTGCACAAGCTGAGTAAAATTATTCCTTTTGTACTACTATTTATACTTAGATTTGTTCTTTCCAAGACAAGAATAGTTTGACATTCAGCGGTTGATCTGCTTAATCCTGTGCTCGTAAGTGATGATGATAGTATCACTATACTTCATCCAGGAGATTTCATTTCTTTTTTGTACCAGAAACAAACAAATATAAATGATCATGTTCCATCTTTATAAAATTCATGAAAGGCAAATCCCCATTAATATATATGTATGTATCCTTACAAATGGTAAATATTGATATTATTGCTATTATACACCTCAAAGCTATAAAGATATCATTTTGTCTTCTTAATTCAGTGAGACTGTTTAAAGTAAGCCATCAAGCCCTGGCCATGTGCCTCAGTTGGTTGGAGCATTGCCCTGTACACCAAAAGGTTGCGGGTTTGATCCCAGCTTGGGCGCATATGGGAGGCAGCCGATCCATGTTTCTCTCTCACATCAATGTTTCTCTCTCTCTCTCTTCCTTCTTCTCTAAAATCAGTGGAAAAATATATCCTTGGGTGAAGATTAAAACATAATAATAAAATACAGTAAGCCATCAATACAGTATATTTAAAATAAGTAGCCATAAAAATAAAAATTTTACTTTTTATTAGAAAACATAGGCTCAAAAGAGGCCAACCAGGAAGCTTTATAGACATGGAACCTTTATAGACTGACCCTAGAAATGCCACTGGGTAAAGATAGCTGCTTCCAGCTCTCTGAAGTCTGCTTAAAGTGCTTGTACTTGGTATCAAATATTAATTCTTATAGCTATTGTTTGTGATTGTAAATGGAAAAAAAAATGAGTATTGAATTTTAGACCCGATGATTAATAGAGTAATAAGAAGAGTCAGCCAGAAAATCGAAAGCGCGTGTTTGCAGTCTGTTGTAACTTAGGTTCCTCCAAGAAGCAGAACCTGAAATAAATCTTTCATGCAAGTGGTTGATTTGGGGATGTAAACCCAGGGAACAGGGGAGGGGCCCTGGGAAGGGTGACGTGGGGAAGGAGAGAGCTAATGCAAAGGTGTGTCATTGAGCCAGCTGTCCCTACGGGCACCCGGGGCTTCGTCCCGGCGGGATGCTTTGAGAAACCATGTAGGAGGCCCTTCAGAATCACCACCAGACACAGAGGAGAGGAGCAGCATGGCCCCTACAGGCTAAAATGAACCCTGGACGGCACTGATTTTCTTTCCTTCAGGATTCTTACTAGAAAGCAGAGGATCCAAACAAGAGGGACACTCCGTGTAGCTGAGGTGAGGTGCCGTGGAGAACCCCTGTGCACAGCTACAGCTGACTCGGCAGCGGCCAGAGCTGAGCTGTGGGCCCTGGGATAGGAGAGGGGGCCGGCGACGTCTGATGTGACCCCATCCCTCACACTTATTCATTAGGCGCCTCACCTCTCCACGCTTAGTCCCTGTTTGCTCATCTTAACCGGGCCAGGGGGTAGTAACCTGCCCTGCCTGTTTCCTGGAGGGACCATCAAGGATTTGGAAGCAATTTAAAGGACTACAAAACTGAAAGTAGTTGAGGATGCTGTAGACCCAAGACAGGTAGAAATACAGGGAAAACAGAGCCATGAGGGGGTCACGGAAAGAATCTAGGAGGTCATAATAAGCCCTTGCGTATGACGTGACAGCTCTGCAGCAACCAGGAACGGAAGACAAACACAAATGAAGGCAAACAATATATTTAGCATCTTGGGAAATGTGCCAATTTAACAGGTCAAATTATCTACTAGCTGGGATATTAGGAGATTGTTTCTTGCTAGAAATAAGCATTGATTGAACTGATTTAGCAAATGCTTATTATATGAAGACCATTATGCTTACTCTGCCTCTCAGACCAATTTAAGATCATCTACATTTTATTTTTTATTCATTGTGAGAGAGAAGCATCGGTTTGCTGTCCCACTTATTCATGCATTCATTGGTTGCTTCTTGTATGTGCACTGACCAGGGATTGAACCCACAACCTTGGCAGTGCTCTTACCAATTAAGCTATCGGCCAGGGAAAGATCTACATTTTAGTCTTTCCCATCTACCCCTCAGCTTTAGAGCTCAAATTCACTGTCTTCAGCAGTATTTTGATAATTGAAAGACTCCAGTATGATTATTAATTTCAGGCCTATTTGATCTCTAAGGATTCAGCCAGTAGCTACTCTTCCATCCTCAAGATATATGACAGTGATACTTTTATTTCTTCAGAACTTTGCAAATTTAGTCATTGTTAAATGTCAATGCTACTTTAAATTTTCCTCTGAGCCTTAGCGTAGGTGCACACGCGTGATAGATATAACCAAGGTTAACAATATTACATATGCCATCTCTCCTCCCAGCAACTTGAAGACATTGTGAAGGAACTTTGTAAAGCAGAGCCCAAACTTGTCCTTGAAGTGATAATAGATCTCAAAGCCCAAGAGCTGAACCTCAGCAAGCAGTGGCCCTATGGCCTTCACTAATCTAGGGTCCTAATGACTCATCCTGTTGCTGGAGGAATCAATGGGCCAGATTTTCCAGACACGAGTGGGAGTGGGGTTCTTGGGGTACCACTGAAATAAGCATTTTCAGAAGGCCCCATGGGAGAATGAGAGATGGGAGAGGGCTTTATTGGCATGGAATTACATTCCTCGGATTGCAAAGTCCCATCTCCCTTAAGCCAGTCCTGAAAGAGAGGCAACTGTGGGTTCCGCACAGCCAAAAACAAGGCCAGTGTCCAGAGCATCCATTTCATGTTGCAGCTGGGTGTAGTTCAGCATTCAGGCTGATTAAAGCCCATTAGTCCATTGTGGGGAGCCCCACATGGCTGTGAGCCACATGGGCGCAGGGGAGCACACCTCCTGCAATGGGAGAGCCAGGAGCCCTGCGCTTGAGAGTAAAAACCAAGAGAGCACACTCCTTTGTTCAGGAGCTTAAATACCCAGGTTTCACGTGCTTGCAGTGGCCATGCCCATTCTGGCCACTAATTTGTTCCCAGGTGTGACTGACACACAGGCAGGCACCTTCCCACATCACTCAGACCTTACTGGGGATGCATCCGAACTACCTTTGTCCCCTCCTTTCCCCCAGCAATCTGCGGGAAACAGACTTGGAGAGTGTTAAATTAGCAAAGCTGTGTAAGTGGCATGCCCATATTATCTGGTCTTTCCTTTACTCCTTTTCTGTTAATAATAACCAGGTTATTACAACAGTATCAAATCTATTTCTTTTCAGGTATCCCTTTCTGGAGAGGTTGTGACAGCATTGCAAGGGAAAGGTCCACAGCCTGCAACTGTTGCTCTGGTCTTCAACAGCAGTATACATGTTACAGTAACTTTCTCTGCGACATAAACTTAAGAGCATCCCTCACCTCTCAGCCACTGATGTTCTTAAGAAGCTTAATTCTATTTTTACTTCAGCTTGAACCATTTCTGCATAATAAATATCTTTGTGTGTATATGGTATTCCATCCTAAAACTTCAAAAATCGTAAAAGAACATCTAGTTCTTGTATTTTGAGATTCTGTGAAAGTCTGTTTTCCCCGTGGGTATGTTTTTTGGACCTTAGCTATTTCCTTAAACAAAGATTAGAATGGCTGTGATGTACCAGAACTGTGTGGCCCTAGGGATTCACAGGTGAAAGCTGGGATTGCCTGCATCTTTAAAGGAAGTCCCAGCCTGATCTTATTTCCTAATGGATCTTGTTAAATAATGATAAAAGTTGACATGGGTGACTTTGGGGTCCTGGGAGGGGGCAGGGAATTTGGCTTCCAGTGGGTGGGAAAAGATTCACCACAGATGACTCCTGAGTAGAAGGAGGGCAAGAAAGAAATGGGAAAGAAGAGGGGTAAGTTCCCCAACGTACCCTGACCTGTCCCCCAAGTGTTTCCATGTGGCGGGAGGATGCATTAACACGTGAGAGCTAGAAAAGTAGGCAGAGCCAGATGATCAAGAGCTCTGTGTGCCCCCTTAAGGCGTGGATGGTAGCCTTTGATGCAGACTGAAGAGTCCCGTTGAAACCCCATTGAGTCCATTGTCTTCATGAAGTATCTTTTTGTTTAACTTTGTTTCCATGTGTTCAACAAGGAAATATTGACCACCTACCATGTGCTGCTATGTAGTTGGCACAATGCTAGTTGTTGGAGATACAGAGGTGGGCAAAGCATGGTCCCTAGTATCTACCTTACATGTGTACACGTGTGTGACAGAGAGAGAGACAAAGACAGAGAGACAGAGAGAAGGAAACACTCGCTAATTATAATAACAATGTGCGATAGGATAACATAAAGAGGGGTATTGCTAAGCTCTCCCCCACAGAGTTCCAAGAAGTGTTTACAAAGAAGGTTTTTATCTGAAGCCCAGTTTGTTAAGCTTGGGTGTTCTAGCAAACAACTGCATTGGGAATTGTAGGTGTGGGGAAGCTATAGTTTTGTGTAGAGATTTGGCTCTCTCTCATAGAAGGCTCAGCACCCACTGCAACCAGAAGCACCCATCCCCTACCCCCCCCCCCTTTTTTATCACTCTGCAGCAAACTAGAAAGGTTTGCTTTGAGCATGAAGGTCATAGAGCATCCCAGCCCAGGAAGCTGCCTGAAGCATGCTGACGGTGAAGGCTGGCCCGCCGAGCATGGGAACCAGAGTGCTCTGCTTGCAGAGGTCTAGCTGCTCCATCACACTGTCTGTTACTGGGCATTCTGATCTCTCCTTTAAAATCTGCACTGGCTCTTATCTGGGAGTGGTTTATTTTGAAAGAAGCAGTCCTGCTAACGTCATTGGTTTCTTTGATCCGTTATTAGGTAATTAACCAAAGATACCTTAGACTTCACTGTCTGACTCCTCCTGCATTCATAATCCCTCCCCTCACGTCAGAATTCAGCCTTCCTTATGGACTGAGCATTCCACTGAAAGTCATATGTTTCTAAGTAAGGTAAGAATTTCTTTAAGTTGTTTATACCTAGAACTTAAGCTTGAGCATGAATGAATAAAAAATGTCTGATTTTCCTTATCACTTTATTTTTCTGTTAAGAAGAAAAAAATGTGACTGGTTATTTAAATTGATTTTCATGCAAATATCTATGGTACATATGAGCATAACAAATGTTAAATGAAAGGTTGTCTTGATGGATCATGCTGAAATATTTCAAATAAAAGAACATACCAAAAATTATAAAATGCAGAAGACAAAAGTCCTTATGTCCTGGTAAGATAGTGAAGGGGGAATGAGAAATGTCTGTTTTGAAAGGTATTTTGAGAAACTTATGTCTGTGGGTATATTCTTACAATTGTTCCTCTAGTTATACTGCAGAGGCTTATTAGCTGCCCCCAAGGATATACATTTTTCCCCTCTGTGGAGGGAAAAAAGGACTGGTTGAGGTTTTCTAGCAGAATCAAGCGATCTTTGAATTCTAAAACTAGAAACTGAAGCCTCCTGGATACTTTGTTTCATGTGGGATGTCTTCTCCATGACCACCCAGGTTCTGTGCCACGCACCATTTTTGACAAATAGGGTTCTTTTTATATAATTTAACCTAGAATAGAGGCATTGCAGAGAATACTTTCTGAAAAGAAAAATCTCCTTGCCTTCTCTTTCGACTCTGTCTTCTCTCTCAGCTGTAATCACTAGAATGTCCTGTCAATTATACAAAATCAATGTGACTAAAACTGACTTTGGTAATACTCCTATCTGTGGGGAGGTCTCAGGGGAGAGTCTTAACAGAATATTCATTAGCTTTCCAGGTGTGTCCTTCCATATATTGATTCATCAAAATGTGCTTATAGAAGGGACAGTCGGGAATGTGTGAACCATTTGCTCCAAGTGTCCTTGGTTAGGGAAGATAAAACCCTGTGATTCATTAGCTGGCTGTAAATTGCTCAGATTGTTTGGCCTTGTTTAATTATTTTGTCTCAGTTTCCCTTTTTCCACTAGTCAAGGAATTTCCCTAGCTTCTTACTATCCTGCCTCATTAGGAAATTATTTCTTCTTCTTTTTTTTTTTTTAGGTTTCAGGTGTGTATTTCCATGTTACAAAATCTGTATATTGCACTGTGTGCCCACCACCCAAAAGGAAATTATTTCTTTTCTTAGAAAACATCACAGTCTTACACAAAATCCAGTACTTTATTGAATGTTATATTCCCAGTTTTATATTTAAAATTTACTTATTGTTTTGGAACTACCTTCGCCATATTTTTTTTTTTCTTTTAAACCTATTATGGTTAAACTGGGCCTTCCTCTTCATGATGTCCCAGACCAGCCAATCCCTACATCAGTCTGCATTTAAAGTACTTTTTAAAACATTTTTTCATATTTAAATAGACTTTCTTAATTTATGTATTCTTTGAACCATTTCATTTAACCATCTGATCTCTAAAGAATTTGTTATATCTTTTAATAGCTATTATATATTTTTAAAAAACTAAAACATTTAATGATCCTTTACCTACAATTATGTGAGCAATTTTTACCAAAACATTTTTAAAAATATGTTTCATTGATTTTGAGAGAAAGGAAGGGAGAGGGAGAGGGGGCTGGAGAGAGAGAGGGAAACATTGATGTGAGAGAGAAACATCGATTGGCTGCCTCCTGCACACACCCCAACCAGGGACTGAGCCCACAACCTGGGCATAAAACTTTTGATATAATTACAAAAAATCCCCTCAAGCTATGTTTCTAAGTAACACAGGCAACAAGCTGAAGTAGTTAGCAAAGCTGTCTTATTCATTTAAAAAATTATAAATGCAAATTAATACAAGACAAAGATGCCCCCCTTTCATTAGCAAAATATTTTACATATCTAATGCCTGGTGATCTTGAGGGATGGCAACCACTTCCAAACACGGCTAGCAGCCGTGTAGATTATAAAACCCTTTTTTAAAGCAATAGCTCAGTAAATATAGACCATGTATAATTCTAGAGTCAATTTCAAATTCACAAAATGCTAAGAGACAGTATAAAAAGTACCCTATTTTCAGACTTAGTAGGCTACTGGAAAGACCATCTCCTTGTGGGTGTAATGGAATAAGGCTCTAAGGGCTAAGATGTTATTGGCTGCTAACTTTTTTTCCTCCCAAATACATCCTTTGCCTGTGGGACCTGTAGACAATAACAATAAGAATATTTTTTATTCCCAAGTCTTTTATCCCTTTTGATTATAAGGCAAAAAGCTTTTGGTCATTTCTAAAACTCCACCTGGTAATTATTAGTAAGGAGGCCTCACTTCTGAATTCCAAGGCTTCTATAATCATGAAAACTTATTGCATATGTGCTGTATGTCCAACGTTGTTCTAAACACTTGTATACACATTAATTTGTTTAATCCTTCAAACCCCCCAAGAGGTTTTACCCCCATTTCTGTCCCGTGCCATAGACCTAACAGCCAGGATCTGTATCCCAACAACCCCATTCATTACTGGTCTTTCTCAACTAGGTCTGTTGTGGTATATTTATATCCCTTCTGCCTGGATGTTATCAGATATAGATAGCTATGGTCTGTACTATACTCTCTCAATTGCTATAATTATTTCTGGAGAGTCAAATGCTAGGATTACCTTTCATCTACAAAGTTATGGATTTAATATTTGTCCATGAATGAAAATATATTCAAAATATTTGACAGCCTTTTTAAGGCTGTGACACTAGCCAGTCAACGGAGGTAACACCCAATCAGAATGCACCCAGTATCAGAAGCCCAGTAAGATCAAATGGAGGTGATGTAACTGGATAACAATTCACTCCATGACTAACTCATCCAGGGATGTCTGTGTGACTCAAGAAAATTAGCAGCTAAGTTTATCACTAGCAATGCGCATTATGTTTAGACTGCCTATGGAAATGACCTTGAGGGATTTGACAAGGCCGCCATAATTACAATTGCAAAGCAATTCCCTTGTACATCTTATATTGTTTAATCTGGGCCCAGTAATAAGATACCCTCACTCTACCTGGCTTTCAGTTCCCCTTAGACATTTTTTGTTCTATCACTTTTAGCTAAAAGAACCATTTTTTTAAAAAATAGGGAGATGCTAACACGGTAAGAATTCTACTGTCTGTTAACTGTTAAACACATGCTCAGCACGGGAGCCCATCCTTCCAGTACAGGCTCCAAATGTGGCTTTGCAAAGCCCTCTCTCACAGTGAACTCTTCTCATTAGCCTTACCTCGAACTGGAATTTGTCTTTCCTGATATTTTAATTAAAGCCTATGACTATCCTAGCTTTGGATTCATCCTCAATAATACTTCCTCACTTTGGTTACTCTTTTTTTTAAATCTAAGTTTAGAGAAACTTTTCCAGTCATAAAGTTTTCTTTGTCTTTTCTCTCCTTTGGGGTTGGGGGTGGGGTTGAGAGGATTATTTGTGATACTATTATTTGTATTGAATTTTGGAGACTCCATCCATTACGCTGTTTTTCATTTGAGGGGAGTTTCACCAGAAAGTCATAGCTAAATCTTCAGAAATGTTTAGCAATTAGGTTTTTTTCTGACATCTATAGCAATGTCTCTCTGTGCTTAATGCTTTGTTCGGCAAATAACATATCTTTTTATAAGTCTCCCCAGTCACAGCCAATTTTGTGGTTGTTCTTTTCAGGAGAGTGGCATTGTATTATGCTTAATTTATGAGACTGACTCGCTGCCTACTGCACTGAGAGGGCATCTCTGTATTGTGCTTTATTTAAAGACAGGTGGCATGTGTACCCTAAACATTAGCCTTATACCTGGTGAAGCAAGGGTTCTAGTGAATGAACTTGTAGAGCTTTTGTAGAGCAGGGCCTTTTACTATTTGCACCCACATCCTCTACATCATTTGTCATGACTAGTGTTAGGTACCTGGAATGGATAGCTCCCTTTTGATAGTGAACATTCAGAAAGGAGTCTTTTCTAGAACTCCCCCAGGTTATAGATTCCTGGCAAAAAGACAGCTCAACTCTTTTGAATTAAAAACCAAAGTGTTCATAGCTTTTTCTTTATAGCTTTGACACAAGGAAAGATGTTGTACTTTTGGGGGTATAGATATCCCTTTCATTATAGCTATGTATCCTAAAACATAATCCACACATTGTACCCTTACTGTATTAGTTATCTGTGGTGTAGCAAATTAACCCACAGTGCAGCACCTTAAAACCACAAACCTTAGCTCATGGTTTCTGTAGGTCAGGAATGTGTCTACAGCTTAGCTGAGGGCCCCTGGCTCAAGGCCTCTCAAGAGGCTGCAGTCAGTGTGTAAGCAAGGGCTGCAGTCTCATTCGAAGGCTTGAGAGAAGCAGGATTTACTTCAAGTTCAAGCACATGGTTGTAAGAAGGATTAAGTCCCTTGTGGGCTGTTGGTCTTCAGGGCCTTAGTTCGTTGCTGGTGTGGGCAAGAAGCCTCCCTGTGCTCTGTGCTGCGTGGGCCTCTGCGTAGGGAAGCTCACAGCATGGCAGCTGGCTCCCTCAGGACAAGAGAGCAAGTGAGCCCCCAAGATGGAAATGGTGTTTTTATAACCTAATCCTGGAAGAGGTATCTCATCACTTCTGCTATATTCTATAGTTGTTAGAAGTGAGACAGTAGCCCTGGCTGGTGTGGCTGAGTGGGTTGGAGCATCATCCCATGCACCAAAAGGTGGCAAGTTTTATTCCCGGTCAGGGCACATACCCAGGTTGGGGGTTCTATACCTGATCAGGAGATACGTGTAGGAGACAACTGATCTATGTTTCTCTCTCTCTCTCTCTCTCTCTCTCTCTCTAAACAATTTTTTAAAATTTAAAAAAAAAAAAAGAATTGAGTCACTAGATCTGGCTTAGATTCAAGGAGGATGGAAGAACATAAGGGTGTGGATGTTAGGAGGCAGATCACTGGGGCCATCTGACAGGTTGCCTAGACCCCTACCAGGTGGAGCACACGTGTGCATATAAGTGCCTGTATAAAGAAAAAAAGTCTTAAGTCAGCCACAGGCCTACTCTGATAACTTATAAGGGGCCAAGCAGGATAAACGCCACAACAGAAGACATGACATTGCTATGGGAGTGTAAAGAAAAGTAGTTTGGAGATGGATCTCAGAAAGCTTTATGGGAGACATGGGGTTCATGTGTGACTTTGAAAGATGGAAAGGGCTTTGACAGGTGGGTATTGACATAAAGGGCATCCCAGGGGGAGGAAACAGCATGGGCTGAGCACAGGACACAGTCAAGAAATAGGCAAGTGACTGTAACCAGAATCTTGGGGTATATGAGGGCTAGCTCTGAAAGGTAGAAATTTTTAAAAAGATAGCCTGGAACAAGATTTTTATATCTTAAATTTTATTTTGAAAAAAATTGTGTTTTATGGGTAACATGAGTTTATTGGCTATTTGAGGAGGAGAATGAACTGGTCAAAGGGTGTACCTGGGACATATTTTTCTGACCTTCATGACACGTGGTGTGAGGTTCATAGCAGGTGCTTGACACTAAGGCCTTGCCACTTGCTATGAATTTGGAATAAACTATTCAATTCCTTGCCCTTCAACCTACTCATATACAAAATGGACATACTAGTACATATTTTATAGAGTTATTGCTGGGATTGAGTAAAGACATGCTTATAATGTACTTAGCAAATTTCCTACTGTATTGCCAACACTTGAGTGACTTCTGTTAATTACAACGTGAACCACAGGAGAGCTTCTTGTATGGGGGGGATAGGGGGTCTTTATGAATACTCAGGCCATCTTTGTGGGCAGCAAAAAGAGAGTTTCCTTCTAAGATTAATTTGTTGTTGTTGATTTTATTTACTTTACATATCTGGGTCTGAGTACCCACTTGAAAGTCAAGAGTGTTCAGCAACCACAGCTCGCCTAAGATGTGGGGCTGAAATGGTCACACCTGGAAAGGCCCAAAAGATAACTGGCCCCTCACAGCACGGAGTAGGAAAACAATCGGCTTCGGAACAGGATTCCGGCCTACTGCTTAAGGATCTTTGTGACTCTAAGCAATTTATTTATTCTCTGACCCTCCATAGTCTCATTTTAAAAGGAAATCAAATAGGAACTTAAATGGAGACTATTAAAGCACATAAGAAATTATCCAGCCCTTTTCATGTTTTCAAAGTGCATCTCTTTAGAGAAGGCTCTCGACTCCTCGTATATTTTTTATTTATTTCTTTCTTTATTTATTTTTAAAATATATCTTTATTGATTTCAGAGAGAGGAAAGGGGGGAGAGAGAGAGAGAGGCAGAAACATCAATGATGAGAGAGTCATTGATCAAGCCCACAACCAGGCATGTGCCCTGACTGGGAATCGAACCCCGATCGCCTGGATCCCAGGTTGACGCTCAACCACTGAGCCACGCCCGGCCGGGCCTCGTGTATTTTTTAATGTAATTTCTGTATGTGTGTGTATGTGTGAGAGAGAGAGAAACATCAATGTGAGAGAGAAACATCGATCGGTTGCCTCCCACATGGCCCCAGACCAGGGACTGAACCAGCAACCTTCTGGTGCAAGGGGTGATGCTCCAGCCAACTGAGCCACACCGGCCAAGGAGGCTCCTCATCTTTTTAAGGCTCTCTCTACAGGTGTTCTAACTGAATTTTTTTTTTTTTCCTATAGTTTATACTCCATCAGCCCTGCAAACTAGAAGAGAGAGAGGGATTTCTGAGACGGGAAAAGCTCTCTTACTCTCCCATAGATTTTCCTAAAGAGAGAACACGGTGTGTAATTGATGCATTAATTACAATCATATTTTTGAATTCTGCCTATGTAGCATCTTATTTCTCCTTTTACTGTTTACCTTTGGTCAGGATAATGAAATACCTCAACCTCGATCTTTCTCCCTAAACGGAATTGGCAATTATTTTTTAAAATCCAAAATTACATGTTCCTCTGCTCTTGTTATCTTTTTATACCTAACCTCTTTAGGGTAGAAGGATGACCATCAGAAGCATACTTTTACTCCCTAGCCAATTTAAAATCAGATTCTGGCGAGGACAGTTGTGGCATATGGTATATGCAGAGCACGTAAAATATTACACATTTTACTAGAACAGGAGCCTGGTGGAAAAATATGAAAGCTTGGCTGAAGGAATAGATAAGAATTGAGCATCTGAAATCTGTGTCTCTGAAGATGCACATGGAGAAAGTGTACAGTGCACAGGGGAATAATCTCATCTCCGTGTGCCTTTGACTAGGGCTTGCAGTACAACCGAAAGAAGGGGACAGATCAACGGCTCCTACAGAGTCACTTCAAGGAGATGAGAGCTTCTTGCTCTCCCCAGGTGGTTCTGAGAATTCCCATTTCTTTCCTTTTTAACACAGGAATGCTTCCTGGGGATTAGTTGAAGATTAACCAGAAAGAACCCCTGCTTCACGCAGTACTTCCCTCCAGCCTTTCTCTGTTTCCCTAGGAATGGTGGGTCCACACTCAGTATGCAAACCTCTGGGCCCCTGAAAAGTCACTGTGATCTTTGACTATTTAATGTTCTTAATTGAAGGACTTTTTAATTTCCTCATAGC
The DNA here is from genome assembly GCF_964146895.1 of Miniopterus schreibersii. Lineage (NCBI taxonomy): Eukaryota > Metazoa > Chordata > Mammalia > Chiroptera > Miniopteridae > Miniopterus > Miniopterus schreibersii. The sequence continues at coordinate 58,660,143 of NC_138106.1, read as the reverse complement.
ATTTTAAATAATAAATACAAATGTTATTGTAGGATAATTTTTATACCTAACCTAAATTCTTTAGGGGTATTGGTTTACCAGTCATTTTATCTTTGGTTGTATTAAGTGCTAATAGGGAATAGTGGGCCTTTCCACCATAGTTTTAACTTTTTGGGAAAGAGAAAACCCAAAGCGTTATTGAAATGTAAGAGTGCTATACCTAGCCCTAGCTGGTTTGCTCAGTGGTTAGAGCATCTGCCTGCAGACTGAAGGGTCCTGGGTTCGATTCCAGCCAAGGGCACACACCTCAGTTGCAGGCTTAATCGCTGGCATATTTGCTGGAGGAAACCAATTGGTGTGTCTCTCTTCAATGATGTTTCTCTCTCTTTCTCTCCCTTCCACTCTCTCTGAAAAGCAATAGAAAAAATATCCTCTGGTGAGAATTAAAAAATAAATAAATAAATAAATAAATAAAAGTGCTGTACCTAGTGTGATTTTCTGTCTTCATGACCAGCCTCACTGAAAATATGTTTCTTATGATGTAACCACATCAATTGCTAATTGTTCTTAGAGATTTACAAATTGACAAAATACATTACTAATCTAATTACATGTGAACTAAGCTAGCACCTCAAGATCAACTGACAACAAGGAAAAGAAACCTGTTCTTTTAGTCTTTTTTCAGAATAAGCTCAAAATGTTAAGTAGTTTTTGTAAAAAGAGCCAGGAAGTATATAATACCTTAAGTGAAAATGGGTCAACCGAGGGAGTCGAGGTTTAGAAATCTTGAGATTGTTAGTTTAGTGGGAGAGGAGAAAGGTTGTATTAGGATGATATGGAGTAAGTCAGGGTAGGCTACTCTTGTTGTTAATGATATGATCTTGTTTTTATAATTTAAAAAGTTTTATTGAAGTGTAAGTTGACATATAATATGTTAGTTTCAAGTGTACAACATACTGACTTGATGTTTGTATATTTTGCAAAATGATCACCACAATAAGTCTAGTTAACATTTGTCACCATACATAGAAAAAATTTTTTCCTGTAATTAGAGCTTTTAAGGGGTAAGATATTCTAAGTTTGATATTTCAAGGGTGGAACAGTTGTGGGTGATAAGAGCAGGAAATCATCTATGGACGTGATAGGCTGGATGGAGAAGTGACTAATTTGGGAGTTCTTGATTTTTCCCCTCGAGAGTTTAGGTTTGTCATCACACGGGCATCAAAATCACCCAGAATATTGTTAACATCAGGGATGGAGTGGGAGGCTGAGTTTTTGGAGCTAACTTTTAAAATCTATGAGATGTGATTAGGATTTGGTATATAACAAATGAGTGAGGCGGATAGGAAAGCCAAGAAGATAACCCAAGCCACAAGGCGGTCGTTAAAAAAATATTTCACACCTGTAAAAGATACAGAGAATACTATATCCCAACCATCGGCTTAGATACAGCTCACATTCCCTTGGTTCCCTCCAGTGTAGAGAGAAGGCGCTTCAGAAATTCAGATTCTCACAGTGCGCTCTAGAAGCCCTCAAGATCCTGAAGTGATGTCAAAGGACATTGGCAGCTTTGTTTCCAGGTTCCAATGAGAGAGGAGATGGGAAAATGAGCCACCCTTTCTTAAGAAAAGGGACACAGGGAAATGGTGCCTGGGAAGGAATCACGTTTCTGTTGGGGCTGGCAGGTGGCAGGAATCTGAGCAGGTTATGGGTGAAGAGCAGTCTACTGTTGAATGTTGTTTTCAGAGGGCACCTGGAAGAGATGTGAGAGTTGCTGGGGAAGGAGGGGGCTTGGCCAGAAGAGGAGCAGCACAGACCTGGGAAAGGGTGCACAGCACATGAAATGATGAGTGTCTTGGTCACAGTGCAAAATGCCAGCTTTTGCAGAGATGTGAGGGTGGGAAGGAACAGCTCGGGGCCTTCAAGGATAACTTGCCAGGAGGTTTGATTGAATTTGTTTGTGTCTTAGGCAAGATTCTACTACAAGCACCTGCGAAGACAAAGGTTTAGGTGCAAATGATTTATTAAAGTAGTGCTCCCAGGAGAAACCAGTTAGGGAGTGGGGGAGGAGGGGAAGCCAGCCTGATGAGTGGGATGAAAACATAACCCAGCTGAGCCAATACCGTGCAAAAAGTTGTTTGCTTGGGCTTCTGGGAATCAACCCTCTCATCAAAAGCTGCTGGCTGGGAATCCTAGTGTTTTTATCCAGGGTTTGGTGGTGTACGGATGTCAGGCCTGAGACTTCATTACCAAGAGTGTGAAGCCAGGTTGTATGTCCAGCAAGCCCAGGGAAGGCAAAGCTGAGACATGGGACACGGTGAGATGACATGGACCAAACTGAAGCTCCCAGAGCCTTCAGGTATGTTTCTTAGGTATGTTTGTTGTCTAAGCCAGTTTGTTCAGGATTTTGTTGTTACTTGCAACAGAATTGTAAATTCTCAAACACTTTAAGAATCCTGTTGCATTTCTCTAAACGCACTTTAATCTTGGGTATGAGAGTAATTGAAAATGAGTAATGACATCAAATATTTAGGTTTATCTTCTAACACATCTGAAATTTTCATAGTATTACAAATAAATAAAAGAAAATTTCCTTTCCCATTGGAAAGGAAAGAGGAGATTGTACATGGATAAAATCTCTCTTCTAATTTGTGTCTTCTGGGCTTGGAATAAGTCTTTAAAATTTGAAAGTGAAAAGACCTAGGCCCTCCAAACCTATTTTCCTCATTGAATTTAGCTTTTTGTTTTATATGCAAAACAAGTTGATATCTTAAGTGTGCTTCATGGATTACATTTCTGATTCTTGTACATTCTTGAGCTTTCAGTGCTGCGTGCTCTGACATCGCTCTGCAAGTCGTCTCTGAAGGGCTTTTTACCATCCTTTTGTCTTGCCTGAGAATTCCAGGGACGTGACAGCAGGAATAGATGATTGAATTCCAAGTCTACCCTTGCTCTATTTCCTCACTTTTATTCGTTTCCTTTTCTGAAGATTCCAAACACATCTGTTGTTTTCTGAGGCGTTTGCTTTCTGCTGCAGTTATCTTCTTACAGTCTTTTATTTCTCTTAAGGTACTTTCTATTGAACTCACAATCCCTTCCTGGTAGTTTACTCCCACCACAACCTGAAGTCAGCTCTGTTTCCCTCCCCTGCCCCCAATTATTTCAAGTGCGTACGCATTTGGTAACCTGCAGTGTCAGAAGTGAAGTGTGCTATGTTAGCAGGAAAGGAGACACACAGAAGGAGAACTGTAGGTTTTTAAAAAATATATGGTAATTGGCTTTTAGTAGTACTGTGCTGAGCTAGCTCTATATTGTTATTAGTTCTCTTTAGAAATCCTAATGCCTGCTTTGTTTCCTTAGACCTGCAATCTCATTTTAATGTTATTCTTTTATTTATTTTGTTTGCATATGTTGTACTTTTCATTTGGTTGTAATTAAATATTTTTAAATTTTGGAATAATTTTAGAGTTACAGGAAAATTGCAAGAATATAAGAGTTGCTGTTTACTTTTACCCGGCTTTCTTTATGTTAATGTCTTACATAACTGTGATTCATTTGTCAAAGCTGAGAAATCAGCAATGGTAAAACCCTATTAACTAAGCTATAAATTTTATTTGCATTTCACTAGTTTTTCCACTGATTTCTATTTCCTATTTCACCCAACCCAGAATACCACACATTGCATTTAGTACTTGTCTCTAGTGTTTACTAATCTGCAACAATTTCTCAGTCTTTCCTTAGTTTTGGTGATCTTGACATTTTTGAGGTGTAATGGTCAGGTATTTTGTAGACTGTCTCTCTGTTGTTTGTCTCCTGGTTAGATTGGGGTGGTGGGTTTTGTGGGAGAACATCGCACCATCGAAGTGCCTGCCTCATCTCACTGGGGTGCATGACAACACATAACTTATTAAAAATGTTCACCTTGATCACTTGTTTAAGGTGATATCTGCCAAGCTTTTCCACTGTAAAGCTACCAGTTTCCCCCTTTTCATAATCCGCTTGTTGTAAGTGAGTGACTAAGTCTAGCTCACACTCAGAGGGAGGGGAATTATGCTCTACCTCCTAGAGCCGGGTGGTATATATTGTATGTACATATATTAATTGGTAAGGAAAAATATTTATTTAACTTTTTTAATCCTCACTCGAGGATATGTTTATTGATTTGAGAGAGAGAGTGAGAGAGAGAGAGAAAGAAAACATCAATTGGTTGCCTCCCTCACGCACCCTACGTATGTGCACTGATCGGGAATTGAACCCACAACCTTTTTGGTTATGGGCTAATGCTCCAACCACTGAGCCACCTGGCCAGGGCTATTTATTTACCATTTATATGAGTATGGACTCATGGGACTTTTTAAATTCTTTGGATTGTAATCCAATATTATAATTAATTTCACTGCTTAAAGTTTCCAACTTTGGCCATTAGAGGCTCTTTGAGGTTACTGCCTGTGTACTGTTGACATCCCCACTTTTTTCTTTTAATTATCACTTTCTTTTCCGACTTGATTGCCTCCCCAAATTTGTACTCCCAGACCACTCATATTTACCTAGACTAGAGCAAATATGTTTTCTAGAGAAACACGAGGCTAAAATAATTTTTTAAATATTATTTTATCTGCAGTTTTTATATTTCTTCATAAGAAAAATATCTTACACGGCTAGAGAGCAGTTACATATTTTACAAATTGCTTTCAGGAGAAAAATATCTGAAAAATATAAAATTCCTCAGAAGTATCAGTTAATACACTGTTATTTTCATCAATCATATTCTGTTGGAGTTAATGGCATATTGTTTTCTTCTTAATTGTTGGGAAAAAAATCAGCTGTCTTAATTAATTTTTTTGAAATTTCTTGGCAAGTCAGAGTAATTCATTTGGATTGTCAAGAGAAACTTTATAGTATAATGGTCTGGATCTTGATTCTCAAAAGTTGTTAATCACTGATAATTAACTGCATCCCACTTCCATATTGGCAGTGAGAATGAATTTGCTGTGTTATGATTATGAATTTGATTTCTCATCTCAGCAGATATAAAACTGGATGCCTTTCTGGTGCATCTCAAGACTGATTGAAAAGCTTGACACAGACCATTAAAACTTTGGATTTGGGAAAGATGTGAATACTTGTTATAGTATAAATATTTGACTCTACGTCATTTGTCCCAGTATATAAGTTCCTTGAAGACAGAAACTTTTTTAAAAATTAGCATTTAACATGCATATTCAGTCTTTTTTTTTTTTTTAACAAAATGAAGTTTTGGCAACTGTGTGCTAATATGCCCACATATAAATAATATATCTTGCATTAGATTTTACCATTCACCAAAATCCACTATGGATTTGGTAGAAAGTTATAGCTTACAGATCTTCTAAGTTGTTTTAAAGAAATATGGAGTTGAGAACACTTACAGAATTCTATTGTTTATTTTCCTCCATTTACTAAATGGGACCAGTATGGGTGTCTGCATGTAGTATATATACGTGAAAAATTGCTCCACTCATAGCAAACCAGTATTTTTTTTCCAGCTATTTTATTTGCAAGTGGTAGAGAACAACACCTGGGAGGCTTGTCTCTCTGTATTTCCTAATAAGCCTGTAATCATTTGTGAAGTCCCTTGGGGCAGCCAATTATGTAAGCTGTCTATTGAGTAGTCCCAAGTACTGACACAAATCAACAAATAATTAAAGACACATGTAAATGTGCCCACTCACTTTGGATCTCTGGTTAATATTAATTGTTATTGGGTGAGTGGCAAAACATTCCAGGTGATGACTAACATTTTGAAAATATCAAGTGATATCAAATATTAAGTATTATTTACTCAGATATCTAAAGGAGAAAATGGAAATTCAAGCCAAGGACAGGCCCTGCCAAGTCAACCTGCTAATGTAAATAGCCCCTATGAAAGTTCTGCCCAGAGCCTGTTGGCTGCACAGGTGCACCCAGCCTCCAGCTGCTGCTGCTGTTGGCTGATAGTGGCTCACGGATGCCCTCTTCTCTGGAGAATCATCCTTGCCTGGAGATGCCTGGGAGGTTGTGTGTCCTAACTGGACTGGCTCATATCTAACAACTGACTGATTTGAGGATAGAAGATTTAACCCCTTACCTCAAGGGTGAACAAGTCTGTAGTGTCATTCATGCTCCAGGGCTCCCAGTGCCCTTGATCAGACACCAGGCTTCAATCAAGCTCATCTTTGCTTGTCTTCTCTCCCTTCTCCGTCCTACTTCCCTTACTTCCTTATGGCTTTCTCTGGAAAGTGCACCCTCAGAATCCCCATCCCTGGCTCTGCTTCTAGGGAACCTGACCTAAGAAAGTATATTTTACATAAGAAATGGAGAATATCTGTTACTCTGGTGAGATGGTTACATGGAAGTTGTGAACAGAACTTCAATTACAGTTCCTAACAGTGAAGATGGTGTTGGAAAGAATGAAAATAAGCAATAGCTGGCCCTGGCTGGTTTGGCTCAGCATAGAGCCTCGGCCTGTAGACAGAAGAGTCATGGGTTCGATTCGGTCAAGGGCATGTACCTAGGTCAGGGCCCCAATCCAGGCACTTGCGGGAGGCAACCAATCAATATGTCTCTCTCACATCAATGTTTCTCTCGCTCTGTCTCTCCCCCTCCCTTCCACTTTCTCTAAAAAAAAATCAATGGAAAAAATATCCTTAGGTGAGGATTAATAACATTTAAAAAAAGAAAAGAAGCAATAGCTGAACATCTTTGAGGAATCTACAGCTGTTGGGGAACTCATCATTTTAATACTAGAAAAAATAGCACCTTATAAAATTAAGATGGTTTAGAAAGGCTAGATGTCCTAGCAAAAAGATGATAGTGAGCTTTTTACTAGCTGACTGTGAAGCTCACAAAGTTTTCAAGAGTAAAAATACTTGGGAGTGACTAGAAATACAAGCATGATCTAAGATTAGAATTATAAACTCTGTTTGAGAATTATATGAAGACAGTTTTTCTCAGACTTGAGGAATACACAATTCTTTTTCTTTTAGAAAAAATTCTCTTGTATCTTCAGTATTGACATAATTTTTAGTACAAAAATTACTTTTTTTTTTTTTTTTTTTGGAGCAACTCGTGTTACCTTGAGGTGGTATGTCATTTGGCCTTCAGTTGATGAAAACATGTCACTTACATTAAGTCTTCTCCTGTCCTTATCAACATAGAACAAAATTGTACATCTTGATGCCCAAAAGCAACATTAACACTGAAATTGTGTAGCAGCTCTTGGAAGTGGTCAACCAGGAGATCCAGAATATGGTCCTTTTAGTCCAGAAATGAAAATAAAGTTCCTAAGTGACTTTTAGATCATGAAGAATCCGTCCTTGCACCAGGTGAGGGTGGGAGCGTTGTGTAGGCAAAAGAAGGTGGAAGGATGAAACCTCGAGAGTGCCTGTCTCAGGCTCAGCTTTCAGGGAAACAGGCTGGTGCAGGGAGCAGGTCTGTGGTTCAGGAGGAATAAAAACAGGAACAAAAGGCCAACCCAGAGGCGCATTATTGATTAAGCTACCTCCGCCAGTGACGGTGTTCAGTCCTTCGGGACCTTCTGAGGAACGTTAGGAAATGTGTTTCAGAACCATTAGCATTTATCCATCACCTCCAGGCCTGCCATGGACATTACCTCCCTTATATTTCTGGACTGTGTGTGAGAGTGCAGAAACATAGTGACAGAATTCCTGGGGCTCTTTCACTTCCCGCTCCAGAAACTCGCCTCGAGGCAACGGTATAGTCTCAAGACAAGGCGCCCCAGGCTTATCTGCAGTTAGCTGCTCGAAGCCTTTGCAGAGCTGGTTGCTGAAGCATGGCCAGAATAAGAGGTTTATGAAGTGGATTAAAGTTGTGCCCAGTGGGTATCTGCAGGCTGATATGTGTAGGGTTAGGGATAGCACAGAGTGGTGAAAAGACTTGATCTGGAGTAAGGTCTGGCTCTTTGCCACATTGAAATTAACCTCTGTGACCTTGGGCAGGCTAGTCCCCTACAGAGACCTGAGGGTGTTTAGGAACTGACCTCCCATCATACCCCTTTGCAGGGTTAAAATGACTTCATGAGAGCCCTTCCCTTTTGTTCCCCGCCCCCAACCAAATCCTTAATTTGCAAGGCACAACTCAAATATTATCTTTGAAGAATTGTGGATGGCTTCACAGAGGCGGTATCACTTTCTTTTCTGAATGTCCATTATTCCAGGCAGAAGTCTAGCATGTTCCATGTTTAGTGTATTAATCATATATCCTTTTGTTTCTGCTGGATAGGAATGCATGGGACACATTGATTATTTGTCTTAGGGCCCCAAACACTATCAAGTTGGCAATCAAACTATGAAAATACATGATACAGAGAAAGAGGTGAAGCGGGGAGGAAAAGTTGGGGTGGGTGGCCATAAACGCCCACTCCACATTCTTGTGGGCATCTACTCTTTGTTTCCACGAGCAAGGCAATCCATGATCCTGTTCTGCCTCTTTAGGGGAGGAGGGGGATTTTCTCTACTCCCACATCCTTAGGCTTGCCTTTTGCCATTTTGTGGATTCTTTCCCCTTTTGAGCCTTTATTGAAATTTATTGCTTCTCAATTTTTAAATAGGAAGAGAATTATATTGGGGGTGAGGGAGGCTGGAGGAAAAAGAGGAGCTTGTCCGGCACCAGGTACCTTAGGGATGGGCCTTTCTTCATATCTCCTGTCAGAAGAGGAGCTGGGAAGACAATAGAAAGTAAGGAGAGGTTGGTAGAATGTGAAAAGGTATTTGTGTACCTAAAATAGAGCTAGGCATTTTACTTCATCAAGTTATGAGGACTAAAGAGACTGTATCTGCTGCTACTCCCAATCTCCATCTTACAGGTGCAAAAACAGCTTAAAAACTACCGTATTATCAAAGTCCTATAACTAGTAAATTTTGGCGCTGGAAGTAAAAATCCCACCTGACTCCAGAGCCCAGGCTCTGGCCTGTCTGCTACGAAAACGCCTAACAACAGCTTTGACAAGACTCAGGTGACCCCATTATAACAGGAGCCTGCCACTCCAGTTGGGACATTTTCCCCCTACCCATCTGAATACAGAGGTTACTATGCCTACCAAGAAAGATGCCAGGCTCAGTGCCAAAACTTCTTTCCAGCTCTTCAGAAGAACAAACGGCCTTATTCCCAGATGGATTGAAATTGGTGGCTTTGCACTCTCGTTAAGTCTTTCATCAGAGGCTCTCGCCTTTGAAATTAGATCAAATTAAAGGTAGCTCAGCAAGTGTGTGCCAGGGGCCCATTCTCTTGCCCTTCTGCCCTTGGAAGAGCTGTGAGTTTGGAACTGAGCCCTCGATGTTCCATAAAAGTGCAGTGCACGCTGATTGAGTGTCCTCTGTGGCTCTGGAGGCAAGAACGTTGGCACTTGGAGAATCCTCAGCTATGAGAGCTAGTTCATGGCCGCCTATTATACTGAATGGGGGTTACGATCTCTTGGAGCTTAAGCATGTGCCCAGGGTACGTATCTGCGGGCTTCCTTAGAGCTCTTAGCCTCTCCTTTGCCACTTGACTGGTCAGTTGATCTTCCAGCTGGTCAGTGTTCCCTGCAGAGGAAGCACTTACCGCTAACTGCTGCTCGCTCTGTGTGGTCCTAGGCAGGTCTGTCAGCTCTGCTTCAGCTTGTTTATCTGTCCCCTGAGAGGAGGAGGCTGGCAAGCACTCCAAGAGGCTTTCTACCTTGAGAACTCCAATCTGTTTGGATAGGGGAGCTATTAGATAAGCTAACATGATTTACTTACGATGGGAACTTTCTCTCTGGGAAAATGCAGGGAGCTTTCCTCTGAGACAATAAAGCTCTGCTGGAGACTACAGGAGAGATGTGACTCAGATGAGTAAGCCAATTAGGGATTATTAGCCTATGTATGTTTTGTGTTAAATCGTTTTTATTAGAGTAGAATACAGAATTAGACATTTAATTGATATTTGGCCTCATTTTAAGTACTATTTACCAAACGAGATAGCTAGTCAGATCATTTCAAATGTTAAGAGCAGACCTACAATGAGCCTGTTTTCATGGGAGAAAAGAACCTTGATACGCTTTTTCAAAATCTTTGGAAAATACGTCAGCTGGCTGCTGGCTTTTCTTGATATTTTAAAAGGGCATATAATAAGCTTAAATGTGCTAGTTTTCTTAAGGTTTGTTGTTTGTTTTCAACTAGAATGCTATACTTTGCATTTTCTTTTCTCTTGATCTTCAAATATCTGTCCCTTAGAACTACCTCCATTCAAAAGCCTAATCTATCTGTGTGGTTTGCTCGTGGTTGATGTTTATTTGGATAACCTGAGATAGCAGAAGAGGAATATATTTAATCACCTAACCTTTACAGTAAGGAACATTTGAAATGTCAGCATTTTATTTCGGGAACAGGTGAACGATTGCACTATAAGGCTGTTATTTATTTATTTACATCCTGCCTCTTTCTGAAGAGGAATTTGGAACCGCTTAGAACAGCTTATAATAAAGAATAAAAGAATAAGGGAAAATGTGAAATAGGAATCAGAGTCAACATTCCAACCAGAAGAGTCAACATTATGGCTATGATGGAATATAAATGTGTGCCTAAGACTCTTGGAAACATGGTAAGGCGAGAAACAAACTATATCATCTTTAACATTCAAAGAAGGGAGCAAGTTCTTCTGGTTCAAAACTCAGATCTCTCATAGTACCATTACCTGAGGGATGCTGGTTTAATCCATTCAACAAATATTTAAGCACCTTTATGTAGCCAGATCTGTATCAGGTGCTAGAGGTAAAACTGGAAGTATGAGTGTTCTTATGAAGCTCAGTCTATAGGGGTGATAAATATTAAATCTACTGATAGATAATCTAGTGTACTTTTTTTTTGGTATCACTTGTCAAAACAGCTACAGTTCCTAAATTCCCTTAAATGTCTCTGCCTTAGAATCTGTCCCTGACTCCCCAGTTTGAGACCTGAAAGATGAAGAGGCATAAACCAGATTAAGAGAAGAGAGAACTGACCCACTGGGCTGGAACACCTTGAGAGAGCCAGTGTGCGTAGAGGAGAGCAGTGCAGAGAACAGTGCAGAGGAGACAGGAAAGGCAGGTGGTTGAGGCCACGTCCGCAGTCCCTCAATGTACTCACTGAGGGACTTATTAAAGTAAGAATATTAAAGTGTGTCTAAGTAGAGAGCTTTTATTTTTTGAGAAATATTGGCCTTTGATTTTAATATTACTATGCTCAGTAAATTACATACTTTAAGTCACTTTATTTTTTCAAATAAAACTTGGTAACCCTATATCAGCTCCCAGAAAACACCTTTGTGGGTTGTTTTTATTTGCTTGCTTGCTTGCTTGCTTGCTTGCTTGTTTTGGAATTTAATTGGTCCATGAAATGGAAAAGGCTGGGGAACGTTAGTTTTAGGACCTTCAACAAATGTGGCTGGAGAAACATGAGAATGATAAAGGTTTAGATTTGAAGCATGATCTAGTGAGAGGATTTCCTCATGGGACTAAGGTAGTGTCCCCTAAGCACATAAGCCATGTCTGTGCTCGACAATTATTTGAACAATGTACTGGGGCACCTGGCTTTTGGGGTGAGCAGAGCTTGATATCCGGTCCTTGTTACTCTCATCAAATCATGTTCCCTGGTTTAGGGAGGGGTCTGCCTGGAAGAAGGGGAGCGTTTTTTGTTGTTGTTGTGTGGTTTTTTTTTACAGAAGACACTGTGGACATTGGCTATACACATCATTTTCCAGTGATATAGCTTGATCCAAGGATAGAACTTAATAAGACATATAAGACATGCTATTAGAATCTCTGACATTCTTTCAACCAGGTATATTTCTTTAATGGCTACAACTGCTCTTCCATACCCTCTAGTAGGGTGTCTAAAGCGATAGCTGCTGCTAATTAATAATGGATCTATATGTTTTAGAAATTAAGCTGGCAAGTGGAAATGTGAGTAGTAGTAGGAAAGGAGATATCTTCATGTCCCGGTCATTGAGGCAGATAGTTCATTATTTTACATAACAGTTTATCACTAGAATACTAATGAATCAAGTCCTTAAAAGGTGAGGTCACCTCTAATCTAGGGAGACTACTTCTTGAGAAAGTATAGTTTTAACTATAGAGAGTTTTTAATTTAGTCATTATTGGAGCAATATTTTTCTTAAGAACTCATTATAAAGCAAAGTAGAGATGAATCTGGTCAAAAGAGTTTCAGCCCGGCCAGGCGTGGCTCAGCAGTTGAGCATCGACCTAGGATCCAGGAGGTCGCAGTTCAATTCCCAGTCGGGGCACATGCCCAGGTTTTCGGGCTCAATCCCCAGTCGGGGCCTGTAGGAGGCAGCCGATCAATGACTCTCTCATCATTGATGTTTCTCTCTCTCTCTCTCCCTCTCCCTTCCTCTCTCTCAAATCAATAAAGATATATTTTTTAAAAAGGTTCAAAGAGCTAGGTATCAATAGCTATGGGGAAAAAATCTTAACTAAAAGGTTTACTTTGTTTAACATGACCTTCTAAATATGCATCCCCTGCCCCCAGGATGAATTAGCTGCAAAATGCATGCATGGCTTCCAGGGTAAATTTACCTGTTCTTTGGAGTTCTTTTATAATGACCAATTATGTTGGAGACTATTCAGAAAATGATGATTTTACTTACCTAATGTTTAGCTTAATTCCTGGAAATAAGTAATGACCCAAATCATTTCCCTTTTTCCAACATCTTTTTCTTTATACTATACCAATTTGTGTTCATTGTTTAAAAATTAGAAAATAGAAACAAGAAAACAATCATTTAGAACCTAATCCTCTAAACACAATACCAGCATTTTATTAGTGCTGTCAAATAATTTCTACTCACATATATTTTGTGTCTGTATATTTTTAACTATGATGTCAGTGGTGGTGAATGTCGGTCATGATCTACTTCAAATCAGCTTGTACTTCCCACTCGCCCTACCTCTCCCAGGCCCAGGTCATGCGGGAGGTTTAGTACATGCCCTAAGATTTCTGGAATTGCTCAGGGACTTTGTCAGCCTTGGTTATCATTTCTTGCTTCATCCTGTAGATGTTTCCTTATCACTTGGCATAAAGCTCCTTCTCTTCCTCCCCAAAACATACAGTGTCACTCACCAGGCAGTATCAAGTCCTTTGGCTTCTGAACACCTTGCTGCTTTGCTCCATCTCTGTTTCTTTGCTCTTCATGTCTTCCCGTGTCCTAAATTTCTGTTTATTTCTTAATCACAGTGCCTGCCCGGCCAGGCGTGGTTCAGCGGTTGAGCATTGACCTAGGATAGAGGAGATCATGGCTCAATTCCCAGTCAGGGCACATGCCCGGGTTGTGGGCTCGATCTCCAGTCAATCCCCTCTCTCTTATCATTGATGTCTCTGTCCCTCTCCCTCTCCCTCCCACTCTCTGAAATCAATAAAGATATATTTTAAAAAACATCACAGTGCCTTAGGAAAGGAAAATGCCTTGATAAGATGGTTGCATGGGGGATTTAGGACCTGAGGGTTTGGGTGGGAAGGAAGCAGAGTCCCTAAAAGAAATTCTAGGGATAGGTAGTAAAATAGTTTTTAAAAAATCCACCCCTTTTATTTAATAAAATAAATTTATTAAAAAATAAATAAAATGTAATTGACCTTAAAATTAAAAAGACCATGCTATATTAACATTGAAAGCCATATACTCACAGCTCTATTGCTGAGAATATATTCCATCTAATTTGGCTGTTGGACAACCATCAAATTCTTTTTTCCTGGTTGTCTGTTGTTTCCAATGGTTAGACTATTGAAAGGGCCCTCACAGGCTCTCTACTAAGTGGTTTGTCTCAGTCTAAACGGTATTCTACCGAGCATACTGCGGCAGCCGTGAAAATACTCAGGCCTCCTGCTGTGGGGAGCACAACTGAGGGGCAGTGCCAGCCGCTGCTCATCTGGATCAGCCCCCTCATTCACACTGACGTCATGCTTCCCATGGCTGAGCACAGTTGGGGGTATAAATGCAGGCCCTTTGCTGCAACATGAGAGACTACACTGGGACGGGTGACTTTGGCATAAGGACTCGCCATCGACTAGCTAAAACTTTCTTGGAATCTCACTAATCTGAGTCCTTCCCACCCCACTCTCCCTCCTCCTCTGTCACCTTCACATAGCAAGCAGACCTTCATCAAAGTTGGAAGGTCCCCCTTGCCTTCTCCAGCCTTCTCCTCTTTTCCTTCATGGGTATGTCCCCCAATAAATCTGCAATAATCCTGTCTTGCCATCTGCTTCTCAGAAGTACCCAAAATAATATACACATTTAGCAAGTGACCATAAAGAGCCCTAAAACGTGTTCATGCAAGCTTGGTGCAAGAGCTCCCGTCCCTTAGGTACTTGACGTTCCTTGCATGACAGGCCCGCTAGAGCCAGACACTGAGATATTCTAGTGCTAGCCACTCTTGTGGGCGTAGGAGCAGATGTGCTTGCATTTTTCACCAATGAATAAATATTTTGAGCGTCTCTTATGCCGGTTAGAAAATCCTCCAGAGCTGATGGAGTTAGCTATTATCGAAGCACTTGCAGTTGCTGCTTCTGTAGCACAGACGCCTGGAGAGCATGCACTGAACAGCGTTCTTCAGATATTAACTAACCCCCCTGGGGAGTAAATTAAAACCAGCGCAAACACAGATCATATGGTCTGTGCTTAAGTATTTTCAAGCAAATTACAGCAGAATGTGAACTTTACCCAAGTCAGTAAATGCATCATATCTGATGATTGCATAATAGTCAATTGTGTGACTATCCCACTTATTTTAATCAATTCTGCAAGAGTGAGTGTTTTGGGTTCCTAATTTTTAACCGTTAGTGTCAGGTTTAGCAAAGTCTTTCTGTATACTTTGGGCATTATCTAACTTTTCATAGAATATTTTTAGAAGTAGAATTACTGGGTCAAAATACATGCCCAATTTTAAAGTTTTGGTGTTCATTGCCACAAAGTCATTTAGGAAGTTTGTTCCAACTTTTAGTCCTACCATTATTGTATGAGTAGGCTTATTTCTTCTCCCTTTGTTTTCTGCATGTGAAATTATGTGTAAAATATAAATGTTTAACTCAAAAAACAATTTAAAGAAAACCTTTCAGTCCTCCACCCAGGTTATGAAATAGGACTTAAAATCCTTCAGTGTTTGCTGCTTTTCAACATTCCTCTCCATGCCTCCCTCAGGGTGGAAAATACAAAGCTGGTTGCATGAGGGATTCCAGGAAAAAACAAACTCAGTAGTCTCTGGGTCTTAGGCTTCTGCTTCCTGGGAGTTTCCAAGAGGGCTTTCTGGGGTGTTCAGTGGGAGAGACCGTGGGTGAGCTCTGGGCAATCTGAGGCTCCCCACAGTGGATGAATTTGGAAGGTGCTGATCCTAAGCATATAAACAGCGGGAGTGATGGGCACCGCCCTGCGTTTCTTGCTTCTAAGCTCATTACGGCCTTGTTCCAGCTCACAGAACTAAATCAAAGCAGACATTTCGGTGGGATGAAATAAATGTCCACAGCCAACTTCAGGCAGCAAGACCTGGAAGAAAGAGCAGGTAATGTATCAGCAAGTTGTCAAGATCATCACATTTCTATCTAGGCAGGACTCCCCAGGACATTCATTCAGATGTTTTAAAAAAAACTCTACCAGTCCTCTGTCCTGCAGCGTTATCTAGACTCACACTGCTCCAATCTGGTCTGGTTTCCAGCCTGCACGTAGCATCTCACGACGTCTGTTCGCTATCCTCCTAGCACTCCCTTCACCCCTTTCCTATTTGGAACTCATGTTCCTGTACCATGTCTTTTTTAAATTTATTTTTAAATTATATTTGACATACAATATTATGTTAGCTTCAGCTGTATAAGAGCGATTCACATTTATGTACCTTATAAAGTGGTCACCATGATAAGTCTAGTAACCATCTGTCACCATACAAACTTATATTATTGACTATATTCTCTATGCTGTACATTACACCCCTGTGATTTATTTTATAACTGGAACTTTTAAACTCTTAATCCTTTCGCCTTTTTTGCTCATTTCCCCATTCACTCCCCTCTGGCAACCATCAGTTTTTTTTCTCTGTATATGAGTCTATTTCTGTTTTGTTTTGTTTCTTAGATTGAACATATAAGTGAAATAATACAGTATTTCTTTCTCAGTCTGATTTATTTCACTTAGGATAGTACCCCTCTAGATTCATCCATGTTGTCACAAATGGCAAGATTTCATTCTTTTTTATAGCTGAGTAGTATTTCGTTGACTTCTTTATCCATTTATCTGTCTATGGACACCTAAGTTACTTCCATATTTTGGCTATTATGAAAAAATGCTGCAATAGCCCTAGCCAGGTGGCTCAGTTGATTGGAGCATCATCCATACACTGAAAGTTCGCAGGTTCGATTCTTGGTCAGGGCAAATACCTAGATTGTGGGTTCGATCCCCAACAGGGCCTATGCACAAGGCAACTGATCAACATTTCTCTTACATCAGTGTTGCTCTCTCTTTCTTCTTTCCTCTCTCTTAAAAATCAATATAAATATCCTCTGGTGAGGATTTTAAAAATGCTGCAATAAACATAGGTGTGCATATATCTTTTCAAATTGGTGTTTTTGTTTTCTTTGGATAAATACTCAGGAGTGGAATTGCTGGGTTGTATGGTAGTTTTATTTTTAATTTTTTTAAAAAATATCTTTATTGATTTCATAGAGAGGAAAGGAGAGGAATAGGAACATCAATGATGAGAGAGTTATTGATCAGCTGCCTCCTGCACACCCCCGACTGGGGATCGAGCCCGCAACCCGGGCATGTGCCCTGACCGGGAATCAAACCCCGATCGCCTGGATCCTGGGTCTACGCTCAACCACTGAGCCACTCCTGGCTGGGAAATTTTTAATTTTTTGAAGAATCTCCATAATGTTTTCCATAATGGCTGCACCAGTTTACAATCCCACCAAGAGTGCACAAAGTTTCCCTCTTCTCTACATCCTAGCCAACAGTTTTTCTTTGTTGTCTTTTTGATAATAGCCACTTTGACAGACGTGAGTTGATATCTCACTGTAATTTTTATTTGCATTTCCCTGATGATTAATGATGTTGAACATCCTTTCATGTTGTCTGTTGGCCATCTGTATGTCTTTAGAGAAATGTCTATTCTGGTCCTCTGCCCATTTTGTAATTGTATTGTTTGGTTTTTGATGTTTTTTGTTGTTGAGTTGCATGAGTTCTTTATATATTTTGCACATTAATCCCTTATTGGACATGTCACTTACAAATAACTTCTCCCATTCAGTAGGTTGTCTTTATGTTTTACTGATGGTTTCCTATGCTGTGCAAAATCTTTTTATATTTTTTTCTTGGTTTGTGCTTTTATTTTGGTGGAGCACATTTCAAGTACCTCCTTGACAAAGAAAACATGGATAGTAAAAAAAAAAAAAAAATTGTTTCTGAGACCATGAATGTCTGAAAATGTCATTCAACCCTCACAAAGTTTGAGAAATTGGCTACAATTTTAGGTTACCAGTCATTTATTAAGAATTCTGGACATTATTCCATTTTCTTCTTGCTCACAGTGATGGTGTTGTATAGTCTAAAGCTGTTATGATTCCTTATGCTTTCTGATCCACCTATTCTTTCTGGAAGTTGGTAGAATCTTCCCCCCCCCCCCCCCCCGGTGTTCTGAAAGTGTAAATGTCTGTGTAGGTATTTTCATCTACTTCTATTCCGTAAACTTTTTTCAGTAATAGCAGTTCATCTCCTGTCGTCCTGGGAAATTTTTTAAAATTGTTTTGTTTTGTTTTCTGTTCTGTTTCCTCCCCTGCCCCCCTTCCCAATTTTCAGGAGTTGTTATTCAGTTTTCTTATATCTTTTTCTCTTATTTTCTGCCTCTTTGTCTTTATGATCTACTTTCTAGGAGACATCCTCTACTTTATCTTCTAACCTAACAACTTCACTTCTACTGCTATGTCTCAATTCCAAGATCTCTTTCCTGTTCTCTTAATTTTTTATAGCATCCATTTCTTCTTTTATGGATGCAGAATATTTTTATTTCTGAGGAGGATCATAATACTTGTATTTCACTGAGTTCTACTGATTCTTCTCCCCCCCCCCCCCCCCCCCCGGACCTGCATTATTTGCTCCAAGATGCTTTTCTTGAGGGAGACAGTTTTGTTTTAATTTCTATCATTCATGATATGAGTTTTTTTTCAGATATCTGGTAATACCTGAATATCTACTTAATATTAAGAATGGGGGATGGTGGATCTACAAAGCTCATCAGTAGCTCTGAGAGCTTGAACTGTGGGACATGTTTATCAACTGAGTTCATGTCACAGGAGGCTGATCTAGACTGGAGGTAGGGAGGGCTACCTGTATTCAGCACTCGATATGCATATGATCACTTAATCCTAACCCTTACTTCAACTCTAATCTGTGTCAGGATCATTAGTCCAAATACCTTACTTTTAGTTTCTCCAAAAAACAAGCTTCCAGATTTCTCTAAGAGTTGGAAGGGTCCATTGCTCAGCAAAGTAAAGGAGGGAATCTGGAAGGTTTAACTTCTTAAAGAATAGAATAGAATCTATGTTTTGGGTTTTTTTTATTTTTGACTGCTGAGAGCTTCCAAGACCCAGTTTATTCCTTCCCTTTCTGCCCCCTATTTGGTGAAGTTGATAAGAAAGCCAGGCACTCCCTCCTTTGGCATCAGAGGGAAGTTTAAACCATCCCAGGAGTGAATTCTTCTGTAATCCTATCCTCTTAATAGTGATGAAAACCAGAGCCACTCTCCCTAGCCAGTGTTGCTCAGTGGTTAGTGCACTGGCCCACAGACTAAAGGATCCCGGGTTCAATTCTGGCCAAGGGCACATACCTCGGTTGCATGCTTGATCCCTGGCCCTGGCCAGGTCAGGGCTCATGCAGTAGGCAACCAATCTATGTGTCTCACTCACACTGATGTTTCTCTCCCCCTCTCTCTCTCCCTTCCACTCTCTCTGTAAAGCAATGGAAAAAATATCCTCAGGTGGGATTTAAAAAACAAACAAACAAACAAAAAGAGCCACTCACACTCTCTCTTAAGACACTGAAGCCAGTTCCAGATCAGCATGGGTACTGTCCTCTGCCCAGATAGTTACATGATGTAATACAATTTTTTCTTACCTCTCAGGGTGTGCACAGTGTGTCCAGTTTAGACACCTGACCTGTTCATGCGGGAAGAGGGGGTCTAGTCTACTTGGGCTGCAATAGCAAGTTACCATTTACTAGGTGGTTTAAATAGCAAGCATTTCTCACAGTCCTGGAGGTTGGGAGGTAGGTCCGAGATGAATCCAATGTTTGGTGAGGGCACTCTTTCAGGTTTGCAGATGACCATCTTGTTGTTGTATCCTCACATGACAGAGAGCAGAGACAGAGAAGCATGCTCTCTTCTTATACGGGCACTAATCTCATCATGAGGGCCCCATCTCCCCATACCATATTAGGGTTTCAGCATATAAATGGGGGTGGCACAAACATGTAGTCTATGGTAGGGCGGATCCTTACCATCTGCATTGGATGGCTGTAAGAAATAGTTTTCACAGATTTTTTTAAATCTTAAGTCTCCCTTGCACTGTCTGTTTCAAAGGCAGTTCCTTTGCGTTTTGAACACTCTGTGGTATAAATTGGTTGACTTTCACAGTTTCCCAGTATTAGCTAGAGAATAGTTTCCTTGGGTCTACTAAGTTAGTACTTACCCATCTTTCTCTAGTTCCCAAAATCTTGCTGATTTTTCCTTTCCTATTCTTTCTGATTTGTAAATTTTTTTTCCTTTTAAAAAATTTTTCCCATAAATTTTTACTGACTTGAGGTAAGGCATAAAATTAGAATCATGCCTCCAAGCTGCTTTCTTAATCCAGAAGTTCCAGGTGACTCATTTCTTCACACCTTGTCAGCAATGGGCACTACCTTTTTACTTATTGATGAATTTCTGAAATATATACTGCATTTAATTCTAATTGTTCTGACAACTCAGATTATCCATGTTATTAGATTCTGAACTGGTTCACTATACCTATGACTAAAAGCCTAAAGTAAAATTTCATTATTTATGGCAGATTCTTAAATTCAGCCATTCTGTTTATGCTAAAATGCTTCCTATTTTTAGAGCATTCCATCGTCGTGCAGATGAGAAGGCTTCTACCAATATTCCAGAAACGAGTTGAAATGAAAATGAATTATCTACACCTATCTCTACTCCGTTTGTGTGAGGCAAATGGAAAGACAATAGATTCATGGCATTCTATTTAAAATAAAATCCACTTCTCTTCTTGGTTATGAAAATTTGATCTATTTTTTGAACAAATTTAGCAATAATTTAAAATTCTTGGTTATTACTACCAGACTTAAATGATTTCAAAATACAGTTATTAACTTGAAGATAATGATTTCATCAGATGCTAACCCTAGTTTGTTTCCCAAATTGATTTATAGGTTGGTGAAGTTTCTTTTTATTAAAAATATAATTCAAAGTTATTTTCACAGTAAAAGTATATAGGTGAAAATTAGCTCCTTCTTTCCATAAACACCAGAGTCCTAGTCTCCCCTCTTAGAGGCAAGGGGCCAGATTAATTTTTCAATGTATGTCTTAAACATGATATGTGTGAATATAAGCATGTATGCAACTATGTGAACTTTTTAATACTAACAAGAGTGTAGTATTTCTGCTGCTCTATGCCTTAGTCTATTTAACTATATATTTCTGAAGATTACACCGTATCAGCACGTGTAGGTCTCCCTTACATTTTTATTTTTTGTGGAAATGGATAAAGACAAGGAATTACACAAAATACCTATATTTAAGTGAATTGGCACAGAAGCCCATCAGGTAACCACCTGGTTAGCCAAGCAATAGAGAACATCCTTAAGCATTCATGTCCCCTCCAAATTACTACCATCTCTTCTCCCTCAAAAGAAACCTCTTCTGAACATTTATGATTATCATTTCCCCATTTTTCATTAGTTTTACCACCTAAGTATGTATCCCTAAACCTTACGGTTTTCCCTGTTTTGAATTTCAGGCAATGGGAATCATGTGGTACGAATTGTTTCATGTCTGGCTCACTCAGTGCTTTCTACTCTTGGTCCCACCTCTCTTACTTTTTTTTTTTTTCTTTGAAAATTTTCTTCTTTCCGGCCTTTATTGCAAATCATTATTTTATTTTTTTCCTCTCCTAACTTGGAAATTACACATTCTTTTGTAGTTCTTTTCCAGATTCATCAGAAGATTATGACATGCATTTTTGGCTCTTAAAACCCTTTATTAATATTTTACCGTCTTCATGAGCAAAGCAGGGACCTTAGGCTCTATTAGATACCTCAGTTCCTTTTAGCCCCCTCTCAACCTTTAAGCCATCACTGTGTTTTAATCCTGCCTGTATTTTAAACATTACCATAGTCGTCATCATCATTATTAGTGTACTGTTGAAGTTTGTCCCATGTTCACCTTTTTATTCCTCTTCATTTCTTCCTGAATCTTAGATTTCACCAGGTATGATTTTCCTTTTGCCAGAAAAACCTGCCTTCAGTATTTCTTTTAGTGCTTCTCTACTGAATATAAATTCTGTTTTGAGTCCCTTCAAATTGTTTATTTCACTTTATTCTTGAATTTTTTCTAGGCTTATAATTCTAGGTTGAGTGTTATTTTCTTTTAGCACTTTGAAGATATTTTTCTTGTCTTCTGGCTTCTATTAACTGCTGAAAAAGTTAGCTGTCTGCCTAATTGTTGCTCTTTTGAAGGCAGTCTGCCTTTTATGTTACTTCTGACTGCTCTAAGATTTTCTCTTTTTGGTTTTTAACATTTTTAGTATGAGGTACTTGGTTGTTTTCTCTTTATTTTGTTAAAGGTTTTTATTTTTGGTGGCTTTTTTTGGTTTTTGTGTTTTGTATTGTAAGTAAATGCTTTTCAGTTTGGGGAAATTCTTATCCATTATTTCTTCAAATAACCCTTCTTATCCATTCATCCCGTCCCCCCCAGTATTCTACGTACATTGCGCCTCCTCACTGTATTTTTTGTTGCTTACCTTCCTTTCTAACGTTTCCTGTTTGTTTTTTTGGTTTTTTTTTTTGCTTCATTCTGTGTAGTTCTTTCTGAGCAATCAATATTCCAGGCTACTAATTGTTTAGCTATCTAAACAGCTGTTAATCCATTAAATCGTTGCTTATTTCAGTTATTTCCCAGCTCTCATAGTTTCTGTTTGGTACTTTATTATGGTTTTCAATTTGCTACCAAAATTCTCTATCTCTTATTTTTAAGTCTATGTCTAAAAGCTCCAACATCTGAAGTGCTTTTGAATTTTATTTTTAGTTATCTCTGTTATCTTGTCTCTGAATTCCTGGTTATTTTTTATTATGTGCCAGACATTGTATTTGCAAAGAAGTTATAGAAATAATTTTAGCTTGTGATAAAATCATCTTACAAAGAAGGCTTGGGGGGGAGGGTGCGTATGGGGTACTAGTACTTTGGGTCACCTTAATCTAATTTCTTCCAGAGCATGGAGAAGAATACTAATGCTATAGAAGATGCAATGGTGATGCCTCTTTTGAATGATTTGAAAGTACCTCCTAGGGTAAGCAGAGAGATATACAATCAGATTTCAGTATGATCTATGGTAGCTATTTATTTAACACTTTCTCTGTACCAGATAGTATTTTAAGTTCTTTCCAAATATCATTAAGATAATTTTTATAACAATGATTCTGTGATGGATATTGCTGTTGTCCCTGTGCTACAGATGTAAAATTGAGGCAGAGAGGAGTTGGTTACATGGTTTTAAAGGGAAGAGCTGGGCTTTGAATCCAAATAATCTGGTTCCAGAGTCTCTGATGCTAACTGTTGTGGTAGGGTGAAATTATTCTTTATGGGGAAACATGCTGGTTATTGTTTATGCAAATTCCTCTGAGCTCCCTTAGCTCAGTTTCTGACTGCTGAACGTATTGAACCAAGGGGCAAACACCATTAATAGGATTATTTAAATTTTTTTCCAGAGGCAAGTTTTGTGAATGGTCACCAGGCTAACTTAATGAAATTGATTTGGTACGAGATAATGCTCTTGAGGTGAATTTATTAATTTATTTATTTGATCCTCACCTGAGGATATTTTTCCATTGTTTTTAGAGAGAGTAGAAGGGAGGAAGGGAGAGAAAGAGACAGAGAGAAACATTGATGTGACAGAGAGACATTGATTGGTTGCCTCCCGCAGGTGCCCCAGGGCCAGGGATTGAACTTGCAACCCAGGTACATGCCCTTGATCTGGATTAAAA
Organism: Miniopterus schreibersii; assembly: GCF_964146895.1. Lineage (NCBI taxonomy): Eukaryota > Metazoa > Chordata > Mammalia > Chiroptera > Miniopteridae > Miniopterus > Miniopterus schreibersii. The sequence goes on along the minus strand of NC_138106.1, from coordinate 58,636,887 downwards.
CCTGAGACCCTTAAATTTGCAGTCCAATGCTCTAACCAGTGAGCCAAGCCAGCCAGGGCTATTGAGGAAAATTTAGACTTTGAGTACTATATTATCCTGAGAAATGATAAATTTTGGAATTATGTGGGGGAAGGAAAGTTAGGAGAGGCATATTTGAATATGTCTAATAATTATAAATTTGTTTGGGAGAAAATCACAATAGGTTTATTATATGGAGGAAAAGACTTGCTGAGAGAGATCGCAATTTTGTAAACTCACTGCTGTGGTTCAGAATTGGGAGGAAGCAAAATTGTGGGTTAATTGTGTGGTCTCTACAGACTACTTTGTACTAAGAGCAGCAAGTGTGGAGAAACTGCATCTTAGAACTCAGAATCTTAGCTTGATTCATGTGTGAGATTTGTTTATTGTGTTTCTTTTCACAATGACTGCTCAGCCTGCTTCAGCATGAACAGTTGGCTCGGTACCCAGAGAGTGTTTGATTAGCTAAGTTAGGAAGCAAAATACCATATACTATAGTGGAAATTTACCCAGGGTAAATGTAGATCATTTAGTCAAATTGCTATATTCTCAACATGTTGTGGCTTCCTTGGGAGAAAATGCCTTAAGAACTTTCTTAGAAACACAAGTAAACAGAACTTCTTTTCCAGGGAACCTGAAAAGCATGACCTAACTTATGATTCAGGGGCAGCCAACATGACCTTAGAGGGAAAGATACAATAAAAAAAGAAAATGACCAGAGTAAGGCATGAAACTAATTCTGTAGAGGGCTTTTATGAGTCAGAACTCCTGGTCGCAAGTGACAGAAACCAGATTCAAATTGGCCTCATCACAGCCATCAAGAGAGGGGGAAGAGGGACAAATGACTGTCTTGGGCTGACTACATTGCACATCAGTATCAATTACACTTGTTGGCTGCAGAGAGTTCCAAAATGTTTTCAGCAGGCCTAAATGCACTCTGGAAGGATCTGAATATAAAGGGGGGATAAAACGAATGTGTTATTGGCTCATGATATTGAGGATAATAGGCATGGCACTAAATCACACTTGACTGGATCCAGAGGCTAAAAAATTACTACCACTGCCTTTATACCATCCAACCTGCCTTTGCTCTCTGCTCTTTCCTTGTGGGCTTATTAAGTCCTACTATATGTGGTATTAAGAAAGAAGCACACAGGCATCTTTCACTCTTCTTGATTAGTCATGTCTTGGATAATTATTGTATTAGTTATCTACTTCTGCCTGACAAATCATTCCAAAACTCGGCGGTTAAAAAACAAACATCATCTCAGTTTCTGAGGGTTAGGAACCTGGAAGCAGTTTAGCTGGATGATTATGCTTCAGGGTCTCTCATGGGTTTGCAGTTCAGGTGTTGGCCAGAGCCATAGGCATCTAAAGGGGCTGGAGAAACTGCTTCCAAGCTCATTCATGTGGTTGTTGGTTGGAAGGCTTCAGTTCCTTGCCATGTGGCTCTCCCCACAAGGTTGCTCACACAGCATGAAGCTGGCTTCCCCCAGAGTGAGTGATTAGAGAGCAAAAGAGACCAAAATGGAAGCACAGTACCTTTTATAATCTAATCTCAGAAGTAAAGCATTATTTGTGCTATATTCTATTGGTTCCACAGACCAACCCTGGTATAGTGTGGCAGAGGACCATACAAGGGTCTGAGTACCAGGAAGGGGAGCGGCCACCAAGGGCCATCCCAGCGGCTGGCTGCTGCAGGTACTGTAATAGGCAGAACTTGAAGGTGGCCCCACATTCTGGCTTCCTGTTGTACATATTCTGCATAATTCCCTCCCCTCAATACAGTGGACTGGGTCTGTAAATATGACTGAGTAGTCACAGCCTTAATGACATTACATTGTATGACAAAGGTGAAGAAATTTTGCAGATTTGAGGTAATCAAAAGGGAGATTATTGTGGGTGGGCCTGACCTAAGCAGTGAGTCCTTTAACAGAGGCTCAGAAATGTGAAAGAGCGGTGACACTCTTCTGTGTGCTCCTTCAAGGCTTCAAGGCTGCCACATTGTGGAAAAGGCCACATGCCAGGCAGTGGCAGATGGCCTCTAGTTGCTGAGGGCCTCAGCTGCAAGAAACCGGATTCTGCCAACAGTCAGTGAGCTTGGAAGGGGACTCCAGGCCTCAGGTGAGATAGCAGCCCTGGCTCGCACCTTGGCTGCAGCCTGAACACACGATGCAATGAAGCTGTGTCTGGACACCTGACCTACAGAGATTGTGAAATAATAGACGTGTGTTGTTTTCATCTGTTAAGTCAGCAGTAATGTGTTATGCAGCATAGAAAACTAATAAAGGCGCCTACCTGTGAGAGGTAAAGGACAGGAAGTTGTCATCTCTGTCAATATCTCCTCATGTTGTGATTGGGATGAAGATCCCCAAGGAAAGAAAGATGCTGTTTAAGAAATGAAGACATGGCGCGAGCTGCTAGGCAAACCAAATTTAGCTCTCAGAGTTTATTATAATATTTCAAACCTGGGGACCCTAGACATGTCAAGGATTTGAATCATCAAGCAAACAATATTTAAAACATTCTCAAAATGTGGTCTGTGTATGACCTATAATAGAACTCTCTGGGGTGTTAAGCACCCCAGAGAGTTCTGTTATATCTTACTATATGCCAGATGTATTAATTCATCTCTGGCATATAGTTTAGGGCTATGAATTATTTTTATTTATCATTTCATAGAGGTTTATATTTTTAAGATTTTCAAAATCAGAAAAAGGCTGAACAGCTGTTGGGGTGGGGGATTTGGGGGCTGGATGAAATAGATGAAGGGATTAAAAAAAAAAAACGCCTCATAGACACATCAGTATGGTAATTACCAGAGGGAAATAGGGTAGGGACAGGTAGAAGATGGTAAAGAGAAATAAATGATGAGAGGAGACTAGACTTCGAGTGGTAAACACACAATACATTATACAGGTGATGAATTATAGAATTGTGCACTTGAAACCTATATAATTTTATTAACCAATGTAACCCCAATAAATTCAATAAAAATGTTAAAAAAGAGAGAGAAAAAAGCTGAGGTGGAGTGAACACATATACCTTTCACTAAGGTTCAATTGTTAATATTTTACACGATTTTTTAAATTTCTCATATACATATTAATGTACATGGTTTTATTGCTAAACCATTTTAAAGTAAGTTACAAAGGTCATAACACTTTACCCCTAATCACTTTCATGTATATCTCCTACAAATAAAGTTATCTCATATAATCACATACCCTTATCACACTGAAGAATTGAAACTGATGTATTAGCTAATATAATCATTTTTTTTTTAGTAGTCCTCAAAATGCCCTTTGGATCATTGCTTCTTAAAGTTTGATCCATAAGCCAGCAGCTTAGGCATCACTGCATTTTGACAAAAATCCAGTGATTCATACAGGCATGAGTTTGAGAAGCCTGTAACAGTTTTTTGACTGAAGACCTAATCAAGGATCACGCTGCATTTTGGTTATCAATGTTTTATTTACTCTCCAACATCTTTAAAAGAGTCTGTTTTGTTTATTCTCTCCTTCTGCTTCCTTCCTCCTTGTGTCTCTTCCCTCCATCTACCCTGGCAAAAGCAATGTTAAATTTTGAAACTTTTCCATGCTTTTGAAACTAGCCACAGAAAACTGTAAGTTTTCTTGTATGAGTGATACAAGCAAAATGTAGAGGAGTGTGGTGGCAAGTGACATCCCTAGGAGTTGACTGAGGTTTCATGAAAGGCACGGACTTCTGTCAGTCCTGAAATCACAGGTGCTGACTGTAAGGGAAACCACCTGTGGGGATAAGCATGAGGCATTTGGGAAACCAAGTTAGTTGGTTTCTCTTGAGTGGCTAGTTCAGGAAACAAAATCCATTTTGAAAGGCATGTTGCAGCAGGATTCATGAGCAATCAGAAACCTTAATTAAAAAAATAATTTCCAAACTCATTAGAAAAATGGAGGCAATCTAACTCTGAACAGCAAAATTATATCTGGGCAGTGAGACTATAGTGAGTTTTAATTTTTCTTGTATTTCCTGCCAGTCTTTTGCAAAAAGGAATCATTATAAAATCCAGACATGCCTTATAAATTTCATATGAGAACTTCCCAATACATTAAATACCAATCTAGCATTCACTTCATAAATAATTACAATTACATCCCATATTTTATTTTCCATATTGTTATTTTAATCTTCCCCTTTTATTGGACATTTAAGTTGCTTGCAGTTTTCCACTGTAGCATAAAGCTTTGTTCATATATCTCTTACATCTCTCATTATTATTATTATTATTATTAATCCTCACCCAAGAATACTTTTTCCATTGCTTTTCAGAGAGTGGAGGGGTGGGGAGGGGGAGGGAGAGAGAAACATCGATTTGAGAGGGACACATCGATTGGTTGCCTCCTGCACGCACTCTGACCAGGGCCAGGGATCGAGCCTGCAACCAAGGTATGTGCCCTTGGTGGGAATCAAACCCGGGGCCCTTCAATCCATGGGCTGATGTTCTAACCTCTGAGAAAAACCTGCCAGGGCTGTAATTTTTTGAGTCCAAACAGGGTTGCTGGGACAAAGCTTACAATAGACTCCAACTGAGGAGTCCTCCCAGCTCACATTGATTCCCCCAAAGGCTCTGGCTGTGCCATCAATCTCAGTGTTTGTCCCTAATCATCCTGATCCAGAAATAGAGCGCCTGGATTCAAGATGGCAGCCCCCCAAAATTTTGGAAACCTGACAGACAGAAACAGGAAACATGGGGCCATCTCAAGCAGGGCCCTGGTGCATTGACCTTGGGCTTCTGCAGCTGGGTTCTGACATTGCACTGCTCCTATTCCTGACCTTCCCTAAGCTGGTCTGTGTAGCCCTTGCTTGAGGCATATGAACAACCTTAGCTGCCTTCTCCCTAGAATCCATGTTTTGCTTATTCTGGGTTCCTCTCTTTTGCTATCATAAAAGAAATCCCTAACTGATACTGATGGTGGCTATATACAGCAGATACCTAGAGAAAGGTAGTATTTGGAATTAGCCGTTTGACTGTGCAGGGGTGAAAGGCAGTGAGGCTCCCTTCTATGTTCTGGGACAGAAATGGGAAAGCTCCCGGTAAGTGACAGCCAGGTATCTTATGCACCTCTCACCCTCAGGCAACTGGGCATCTCCTCAAGGTGAGGCTCTGGGTGTCTGGGTAGCTGTTGCCAAATGAAGAGAATGGTGGTTGATGAGGTGCCCTGGCCCCATAAATTATATAGCTGGTCCTGGCCCAAGGTCACAGTCATTAAGTGGAGGTGATATGATTCAAACCTAGGCAACCTCACTCTACAGCCTTAGCTCTTAACCACCTCTTTATACTCCCTTGCCAATGTAGCCAAGTCTTCTTTATACGAAGAGAAACTAACACCTACTGCCCTACCTATAGAGTCGCCCAGATAGCAAATAAAAACACAAGACTCCCAGTTAAATTTTAATTCCAAATAACCAATGAGGGCTTCATTTTAGTATAAGTATGTGCCAAATATGTCTAGGACATACTTATACTAAAATATTACTTGACTTCAAATTCAACTGGCTGTGCTATATTTTTTCTGGCAACCATACATGGCCCAATCCCATATCACTCTTTTTCATTATTGTCCTCTGAGTAACAAAATTAATTAAAATTTAGCACATTCATGCCTTACAGTGAAGAAAACATTTTCAAAGGAAAGTTCATAAATTGAGACCTGCTGAAATCGTTGCTATAGTGCTCACCTATATTCCGTGAGTGAGCCTAAGCAGCCAGCTCTAATTAAAAGTTTGATGGCCTGGTGCATGCAGACCATAGCTGAATGCTGTTCTAATTGAATTCCTTCCCCTCTGTCATTCCGCAGCCTTTCTTGCTCTCGAGGTCTGCAAGAACTAAAAACATGAGTTTGGGTATATGTGTATCGCATACCTCCCTCTCATTCTGTTCTCCTAGAGCTCAAAAGAATCTTCTTTGCCACAAGAAACAGACTGCTGAGCCAGGCTGCAGAATCCTTTAAACATGCACGTTGCTAGCTGTTTTCATGGGCCAGGACTGCAGAAAAGAGAGATGCAATGAAAATGGGATCCCTACACTCAGCAGAGTTAGGAATCGCGCTGAAGGCAAGTGATTGCAGACAGCAAGGGGGTGTGGTCAGCTATCCAAAGGCAGTGCAGTAATCAGGGTGCAGGAAATTGTCAAACACGCAGAAATCTTTGGCTCAAATTAAACATGGAATCTTCAGAAATTATATTGATGAGCCAGCCTTTCAAGTCTATTTTTTGTTGGTTGGTTGGATTTTTAACTTTTTTGATATAAAATACAAAATCTTTCTTTGAATTGTCACCAATGTTTGAAATGGCTAAACCAAGGAACTGATGGGAATCAGGTGTGAATATCCTCAGGTACATCTTTCAAGCCTTTGGATATATCCTAGGATGTGGTATTGCTTTTTATCAATTATTTTGATGGTATGGGGTATGCAAAGAGCTATCCTTTGGCTATCCTACTCTAAACAGCCTTTACAAAAGAGATGAAAGAGCTAATTTGGGAATTCTAAAAGTTGTTAAAGATAAACATTCCTATTATATACTCAGAGAAAAAAGTGTTAATTATAGTCTGACAGAGACTAGTGTGAGTAAACTTAGTGGACACACAGGTAGCCTTTCTGGGAAAATAGCGCTTACTTCAAATATTTACAACAGAGAGAATGTAAATGCAGGGAACCAGGTGAGAGCGAAGTTGGAAAATCAAGCAGAAGGTAGTAAAGAACTCAGGAAACAGTACGAAGTCACTTCTACAGTGGGAGGAATTGGTGCTCTGGGGTCCCAGGGATGAGGTCACCTTCTGGAAGCTGGAACTCTGGCACATCCACCTGTTGGGAGCTTGAGCCATAGAAAAAAGATGGAGCTGGTGCCAGAAAAGCCGCCCAGCATTATTCTTTAATTAGGTGGTGAATCTCATTGCAACTGCTGTCCATATGCTGTCTCCTCGTTGGAGCAAATTAATGCAGTGACTGAGGCAGATCTGGATGCTGAATGGTGCCTGTGGCCATTCCTAATAGGAGAATTGCAATAAAAGCTCCTCGATTGTAAAGAAAGGGTTTGTGGCCTGGCCTGGCCTGGCGTGGCTCAGCGGTTGAGCATCGACCCAGGATCCAGGAGATCGGGGTTCGATTCCCTGTCAGGGCACATGCCCGGGTTGCGGGCTGCAGCCAATCAATGACTCTCTCATCATTGATGTTTCTGTCTCTCTCTCTCCCTTTCCTTTCCTCTCTCTGAAATCAATAAAGATATATTTAAAAAAAAAAAAAAAAAGGGTTTGTGGACTTTGAGAGAAGAAAGGAAGAAAGCCCGTTTCCTTGCTTGCTGTGACATGATGTAGGACAAAATATCTTCTTTCCTACCCATGTTGCATGTAGAGTATGTTGTCGGTAGTAACATTCCTCTCGGACCATAGATTGAGGTGGAGTTTGAGAAGAAATGGACATCATCTACAGCCGAGCTACTCAAAGTGGGAGATCTGCAGGCTGGGGCCCGTCTGTAAGCTGATTATTACTGGCCCATGATGCAAGAAGTACAAGAATAGAGAGTAAGTATTTAAAATTACTCTGTCAAATTGCTATCAAAATCTCCATGCCTATAGTAAAAAAAAAACAAGGCTTGCATTTTATGTTCTTTTTATTTTCATTTTTTCAGCAATTCATTTTTTATTGCATTTTCCCAATAAATTTGTTCGTGACAGATTAGAAACAAAAATGTACTGTTCATTTCCTACAGATAGGTGAAATGCACTGGTCTTGATGAGTGACGCTTTGTGAAATCCATCATTACCCTTGGACCCTTCAGACCACTTCCCACTGTGGAGGTAAGTGAGCTCGCCACCGTTCGTAGAGTATCTGAGTGGCGGGAGCACCTTTGGCCATACAGGAACGTGTGTTGGGCAGCCAAAGGTGCGTGTACAGAAGTATACCAATGAGCTGACCATGGAGCTTAGATCCTATTGCTCTCTCTTCTTTCCCTGCCATAGCTGCCTTTCCCAAGGGTAGAAGCGCATAATCAATGTTTGTTCTTTCCCATTTGGACAGTAGAACAGTGACCTATTCGGGTGGAAGTTAAATGGAACTGAGGCACAGTAATACAGAACCCACAAAATCTCCAGGGTTCCTCTAGTTGACTTTCCTGGAATTGCGTGGCCTCTGCTCTTTTTGTAGCTTGGCTGTTCTTCAGTTGTGGAGTTCCCCAGTGTCCTCCTAATAAATGTGCTTCTTGCTTAGGTGTTAAATGTATTGCTTGTTGCTAAACTCACCTTGAATGGTACAAAAGAGTTTGCCATTTTAAATGCACTTTGATAAATAGTGCCAAATTTCTTTCCAGAAAGTTGTATATCAGTGTATACCATCACCAATGATATGAGAGACTATCTCCAAGTATCTTTCTTAGAATTGAATATTAAATGTGTCTATCTATTTATCTCCCTCTTTACCATTTTGCTAAGTTGGAAATGGGGCCTTATTTAGATTTTTTTTCATATCTTTGAATATTATTGAAGGTAATTTGGGGGGAGATTAGGTGTCAGGATACTTTTATATGCAAATCATAGTAACCAAATTCAAGTTACCTTTAGCAGAAAAAGAGATTTTGTTGGCAGGCATAAAATGGGAAGATACTGGGGTAGTTTATAGAATTAAGAAGTGTGGGAAACAAAGACATGAGGCCATGCTTATTGGGGAGCACTGATGTCTGCTCTGGTGCACTCACCTGCTTCCTATCACACTCCACCCTCAGCCACTCTGTGGTCTCTTCACCACTGATTGATTTCTGTCAAACAGTTCTCTTCATGTGGCAGGAACTATTCCTGCCAATAGTTCCAAACACATTCTGTCAGCCTCCAGGCCTAGCAGGAAAAGATCTTCTCATTTAATGCCCAGTAGTGCTTTGGTCTTTCTTGGATCACCTGCCCACTCTTGGAATGGGTTGCCATGATTCACCAGATCATTAGCCTATGATATTAGGGCAGGACATTGTGACCAATAGTGATGAACAGTCCCCCCAGAATGAAATGAAATGGGGAAGGAAGTTTCCCCTGAAGGCAAGGTTGCTGGGAGGAAATGTCCCCTACGCATCTGGCAGGAGCTCTTAATTTTTGAGCAGATTGGTTATATATTGAAATTGATGTTTAAAGAAAACTAAGATGGCAATGGTATGTAGGTAGGGTGGCCATATAACTTCTCACCCAAACTGGGACACTTGCGAAAGTGAAAGAAGCTACTAATGGAATGCATGTTTACCCTATTTGGAGAGCTAAGTGGAGGCAGGAAGAGCACTTAGGCATTATTGCACTCACCTCTTTTCTGATAAAATAAACGCCCAACAGTAGTTTATATGGTTTTAAGATCATCATCCACCACTTGCTGAGAGATAAATAACTTCTTAGAATCAGAACCAAAACTCAGGAAACAGTCAAGATTCACAAAAAGGCTAAATCTACACAGGAAGGAACCATTTGCTCCTTGATCGTTGGTTCCCAGGAGAATAACCTTGGGGTGGTGAATCACTAACATCACTTGTGAGGTTTCATAGCAGAGCGATTCATAGAAGGCCTTGAAATCATGACCCTGATGTAGTTTAAAGTCTTAACTTTGCTGTTTACCAACTGTGACCCTGAGCAAGCTACTTAACCTCTCTAAACCTCAGTGTCTCTGTCCCTAAAGTGGAAATTATATTTCACATGATGGTGTTCATATTTACAACGTATATAAATTTCTATGTGCTTAGTAGCACTGAAATGTTATCTGCCAATACTACCAAAAGGAGTAATAAAATGCAGTATAAAAATATAATTTTGCGGGGTTTTTTGTTTGTTTTTAAGCAGGTAGGACCTCCTATAAACATTATTCATACTAGTTCTTTCATCCATCTTTATTTACTCACTTAATAGGCTCTTATCTGCCAATTCCTCCCTCCATGCTCCCTACAAATACAGAAAATGCCTTGTTTTTATGGTAAGGATGAAGTAGCTGAATGTCTTTGGGTTTGTCACTTGTGTCCCTAGGGCCTTTTAAAAACAATTTCAGGATTTATCAGGGGGAAAGTTTCGTTCACAGGACTGTAGTCAGTGTATAATGAGGAGTGGCAATAGATACGGCCCCAGATACAACTCAGAAGGTAATGGTAGTTGGGAATTGGGGTCATAACTAGAGAGACCGGTGGGGTCAGGAATGTCATTCTGTGTGTTCACAGGCATGGGGAAAGAGTGAGAAGGGGGGAGGTCAATAGAAGGGCTGGGGTCTAGGGAAAGATCAGAGGGGACAGAACTGAGACAGAGAGGAATCACCAGAAGACAGGTTTGGTAGAATGGAGAGTAGGTGAGATATTTCCTGTTTCTCAAATAAGGTGGTAGCTAATCTTTGGAGAGGAAGCATTGGAAGCCAGTGCAAGGAGAAGCAGGATCATCGTTCTATCATGAATCATGCTGGGCCTGGATCTCACTGCCTGAATTGATGGGGACATTGACAAAGATGCTGCACCTTTAACAGTCCTCCTGTCAGCACTGGTTGGTGTCTCTCTCTGTCTGCCTAAGTTTGCCAGTGTCTTTAATGAACCTAGAAATCCCCCTAGGAGAATTTCTAGCTGTAGAAACAAACAACTGAGCAGAGGCTGACCTACCAGGTGCATCTGGGCAGCTTGGTCTGCGAGTGGACCAATTCTGAATGAGTCAAACTCGTGCACTCTGCATCTGAACAGTCTACAGACCAACCTGAAGTTTTCTATTGTCTCTCCTCTAGTTTTCACTTTATAAATTCAACACTAAACTTATAACATTGAAGTTCACATAATTATGTTGTGACATGTCAAATTTATTCTTTCTACAAATACTCAAGTCCTAGTTATATACTGTATAGTTACTTTACTACTTCATAGACTTATTTTTAATGGCCCCTTGAAAACAAGTATTTATTCTTTTCTCTTTAAAGTAAGAATGAAGAGCAGGGGCTCTGGAGAGTAAAATAGTTGTATTTTCAAAAACTTCTAGTTGTATAATCGAAAACTTCCATATTTGCAAGATAACGCTTCACCTGAGAATCAGTATTTTTCTTTTAATGTTGACACTAAAAAGAAACAGGAAACTTAAGGTTAATGTGGTTTTGCTGTTAGAAATCTCTTCCTTTAAAAAGCATAAGGCACATTAAACTTACTACAAACTTCCAATGGCTCATAACTGTTTGTTTTAGGTTCAAGATTACAACTGGTTTTGCTACCATTAGCAAGCAAATGAATGTCTCAACTTTGTTAAAAGATGACACAACGCCTTTCAATGCATTTCTTGTCGTGGGAGGAGAGATTGTTTTTCATTGATTTACTTATGTAGACAAAAAGGGAACCTACTTCTTGTGTCAGTAGCTCTTCACCAGGTAAAGTTATGTTTATTTCGTGTCATTTTGGAATGTTTAGAGACATTTGATGGCCCAACTCACAGCAGTGTAAATTAATAGGAAGTCTAAAGGTAGAAGATCCAGAACACACAGCTACAGGGACTCAAAAATATCATTACAAACCCAGGTTCTTTTCATCTTTCTGTACTATCATCCTTATGTGGACTTTTCAATACTCATGCTTGTTTCCTCACATCTGTAGGATGGCTGCTGCAGCTCCAGCCATCAAATCAATACTCAGAAAGTAGAGGAAAATGTTTGCCATCAAATTCTGCTCTGGCCTTTATTCCTCTTATGACACAAAAGTTTCCATAGAAATGCTCCCAACAGACCTCTGTTTATGACCGATTATCCAAAACAGTCTCAAAATGTGTCATTTTTGTTTTAGTTTGATTTTAGTACAGGCATACCTCAGAGGTACTGCTTGTTCCATTCTAGACCACCACAATAAAGCGAGAATCGCAATTAAGCAAGTCTTCATTTTTTTTTGCTGGTGGAAGGTTTTGCCTTCGATTTGTAAGAAGATGCAACAGCTGTGAAGTACAATAAAATGAAGCACAATGAAATGAGGTATGCCTGTAATTTATTTTGGCTACAAAGCAATGCAAGAGACTGGCCACACTTTCCTATTTCTCTTGAGCTCAGAGTTAGGAAGGAGAAAAGGGTGGACATAGAGACATTGTAATTTGGGTTCAATACTCAAGAGTCATATAAACATGGTTAGTTGCTGGACTCGGTTTCTAAGAAATCTGGGAAGTTCTGACTGGCTTGCGCCCCTCCCCCAAGCCCAAGTCTGTACAGTGGTCACCACCCAGCACCTTGTTTCCCATGTACCGGGAATGCCCACACCCACCCTGAGCCCCTTGTGGTCACCTCATTCTCCCTTCCCTGGAGCCCTTCTCAGTCCCCCTTTTAGCTGAAGGTGGTCGTGTCCTGCACACACTGGGCAGAGAAGGGACTCTGTCAGCAAGGAAGGAGGAAAATGGTATGGGTGTCTGTCACAGTGTCCTTTCACATTTTATCTATTTCCCACTATAAAGTTTGCCTTTAAGTGGTTTCCTGTCACATTGACTTAGTTGATGCTTACAGGCTGGCTCCATTTATGCATCTGCTATAATCCCACTGCTGTGATCTTTCTAGAACACACATTTGACTTCATCATTAGCTTCCTATTTCCCTCGTGTAGCTTACAAGAAAGGTCGTGATCTAGCCCTTGCTCGCCTTCCAGCATTTTCTCTTCCACGTGGCTTGCTTGGTATTTATTTTCTCTCTCACAGCTGTATAACTTTGTCCTATTTTCTGCTTAGAATATCCTTCCTCCCCCCCACGTCCCTCTACTCTTCCTTACAGGCCAGTTTCTCTTGGTATTTCAAAACTGATGCTTCAGGAAGCTTCCCTCACCACCCTGCCCCCACTAAGCTCAAGGATTTTTCTTCTGTTCTTCAGTAGCACTTGGTGGGAGTCCTATAGCTGCCTCTACCTCTGTATTATAACTTATTTGTTTATATAACCCACCTCCCTTTTGGTACCAGATAGATTTTTGAGATCCGGGACTGTCTGACTCATCCCTGTATAGTTTGTGACCCACAGGAGATATTCAAATTGTATATTTTTAATGGCAGAAAAGATGGTAAGCTCACTGGATGGGAATGGGTTCCACACCAAGAAAGATCTGGTCCTATTTCCAAGGAGGTCAAGGTGAATTTGAGGTGTTTCGTTTTCTCTTGTCTCTCAGAAATTCAACATTCTCGGACTCTAATTTAGGAATGGGTTGTGAGTAGGAGATAGGAATGAAGCGACGGTGCTTCACAAACAAGTTATTTGGCAGAACTGACTCAGCTGTACAGGAAACTCACTGGCACAGAGCCAACCCGATAACTGCTCCATTAGAAATGACCCACTGAGCTGTGTGCACCGAGCTCGGCCAGCAGTCTTTATTCTTGTGCGCTAGCTCATTGGGTTAGCTACAGCTTTAAATTTTAAGGACTGAAAGCCACTCACTCAGGTGGACAGAGGCGCAGGCATGTGCCCGAAAGCAGTCCATCAGAAAGCACCACTTAGTCAAAGCTCTAAGCGGTGTGCTGCTAAAAATAAGGCTTGTCAAAATTGGGTTTTCTTCGCACCGAATCCTTGATTCTGATAATCCAGCACCGGTCGCTCAACCCCAGCCCCTTGACGTGTAGCTACAAGGGGGAGTTCTTCTGGATCAGAAAGGGAGAACGGTTACTGTCAGACTGGGGGGTGAGGAATACTGGATGTGTCACTTAGCACGAATAGGGTCTTTAAATGCAACAACGGTGACCCTCGGTGCATGGGATTCTGATGTGAGAATCGGGTGATGACCGAAACCCACATGAGGAAGGAGCCTCCCACCCCTCCCTGCAGCGGGGCCCAGATTCTTGCACCGGCACTGCTGCTGCTCTGCGTTAGAGAAACGTCTCCCGCCATCTGCGGTGGAAACTCATAGTTTAGAGCTTTCGTTACTTTACTCAAAATCCTTACATCTGACACAATTAGGCCCTAGTTGCTATGGTTTTTTTAAAAAGGTATCCAAATTATACATTTTGAATGTTTTGATAATTAAAATATGCAAATGTCCATCTATTTTCTCATTTTCTGAGCGGAGGGCGTCAAGTCTCTGTTCTGAGTATGGGGCCCGCTGTTCGATTTTCTGAATTATCTTTCTTGCACAGACTAAATCAGGAATGCACTGTCCTGTGCCTAGTTTTTGTTTCTTGAAAGTACCCAGAGAACTTTGTATTCAGATTGTGACAAAAGAGTCCAACTCCTTCTAGGCCTTTATTTGCTTTGTCTTTTACTATTGTCTCTCCCACACCTAACCCAATACCAGAATTTTCTTCCCTCCTCCTGTTTGCTTTGCTTTTATTTAGCAAAGTATTCATCTTATTCAACTCAGTTGTTGGAGAAACACCAAGTGTGTCTGGCCCTCTGATTTAATCAATTAACATAGCATTTAGTTAAAATTATTTAATGATGATAACACACTGCGCGGATGGAAGTACAGAGACACAGCAAACTAGCTTCCCCAGGCATCTGTCGTGTCATGAGCCTCTATGGGTGCGTTTTGTAGAGGAAAAGGTCACTACTTTCAGAAGGCCTTGGCCGTACATCTGCACATGTTCAAAACTCACTTAAAGTGTTGTTCAGTTTCTCCCAGCCTTTATGTGCTCGACAAATCGCTGGCCATCTGCCTTGTTAGCCCTGGCGTTTTCTCTGATCTGTTGTCTTGGCTTTACAAGTTCTTGCTAAAAAACAAACAAGAAACAAACAAACCCTTTCTGTTCAGCTACATTCATTCTTGTACAGAGCGTTAATAAAGAGGATTACATAATCTGTCCTCTGGCAAGAAGAAACATTTTGCGTTAGGAGGCTGAACTGGAAAATGGCCCATGGAGGCACAGTAGTGCCCTGGCCCCTCCTGTATAATGTGGTTTCCTATCTACAGGCTTTGTCTCGGGCTCTGCTTCTAAGGACCAACCACCCCGGAGATGGGGATTTGTGGACAAGCAAGGAGGGAGTGTTTGCAGGAGAAAGCCGTAAGGAACTGTGGGAAGCGGGATGGGGCAGAGATAGAAGCTAAGCAAGGCTGTGGCTCTGGGTGAAGTCTCAGCCTCATTCCCAGCGGGGCTCTGGACCACGGGAGGTCTCTTGCCTTGAAGCCACCGCTGGGGCAGGAAGTGGGGAAGGAGTGTAACTTCCAGAACCACAGCTTCCGTCACCTAAGGGCAATCTGCTGAGGAAGGTTGCAGGTAGCAGTAGCTGAGCAATGCCCAGAAGTGATCACTGGGCAGGTGATTAATGGTCTGTTAATATACAAAATATCAGATATTAAATGTGTGGCGTTTTTGAAATAGCGACTTTCATTGGATCCAATGTATGAGCCTCCCTAGATTTTCTGGCCTCACGTGTGTCCTGGCCCTTCAACTGGTTGGACAAAGCCCCTGCCCCAGTGCCATTGCCTCCTTTCCAAACCTCAGCAGCTGGCCCCACTCCCTGGGCAGGCTGCCTTCAGGGTGTGCTCCACTGTACCCACCACGTGGGAGCTACAAACAGCTGCAGAGTCCTGAAGTGACCCAGGGATACTTACAGAGGCTGTCGTTCCTCCTGCCCCGTAGTTCCAGGCTCAGAGTGTCAACTGTGAGGCATGACATCTGGCTTCCTCAGTGGCTGTCCTGAGGGGCCAGGTGCACAACCAGGAAGGACATGGGCGTTAAAGCCCCATGAGAAAAACCAATGAGAAAACCTATAGGTAAATTTCCTTTGCTCTCTTCCTCTGACGGTTGTCCTGAGGTGCTGTGATTCTGTAAAGGATGCCTGGAGAGCGTCCCTTGTGACTGGGCAGGTGGCTCTGTTTTCTGTTCTGAAACTTTAGCCAGCAGGGCACAACCACCTACCACCTAGCATCGCCTTTTTTCCTGTTTCGCTTCCCCCTTTCCTTCACTCCTGCTACCCTGCCACGGCTCCTCTTCACTGTCCCCAAAATGTATTAGCACAGACTTTTAACCTGGTTCCAAACGAACAACTCCCCCCCAAAAAAACCCCAGCCGGGAGCAAACACAGTACCCCTAGAATTTCAAAGTTTCAACCCAATATATAAATCCTTAAGTGGCAGATTTTCACTGTAAACCATCAGGGGAGATTTTTTTTTTTGAGTAAATCGAGAATAACACTAAAATTGTTCTTTTGTTCTTTTTTCTATCTAAACAAAGTCAATCCTATTAAAACCTAAGTGGATACCAAGGAGATATCCCCAGGATGCCACAAAGACTTTTCCTTTTTGTTATGACTTCTTTCACAATGGGCTCCGTGCCACAAGCACTGTGGAGAGGCAGTGAATTTAAAAATGATGCAGAGAATGTAGTGCTCGGGAAGCTGGTCTTCCTGAAGCAATTCATAACGGGAACCGGCATGATGCAAGTGATGGGAAACACTCCTGGTTTTCAAAAAGAGAATTGACTTGCTATGTGGCTGGTCACATCTAGGCCAGCAGTTATGAGGCCAGAACTAGTTTTGAGTGTTACTGATGTGCAGGCTAGAGAATCCGGCCTGAACATAGTGGACTTGTCATCATGGTCACCATTAGTGCTGATGGCTGCAGTCAATTTGGTCTGGAGCCCTTAAGATAGGTACAGGGTCGCTGTTCTGTTCTCTTTATTATGTGCTTGGACAGTGACCTCAATTTCCTTTTCTGTCTGATTGGCCTTAGCGTCTGGATTGCCGTTCTGCCGTGTTCCATTACAGAGGCTGCCTCTCTTTGTCTCCCCCCACCCCCCACTTCTGGAATCCAGCCAAAATGTACCAGAACAAGACGCTTCTAACATTTGAAGCCTTTTGTAAGGGTGCTGATTGCAACTTGGGTAAGTTCGGTTTAATCCAAGGTGGAAGATTTCTGCTGCTTTTGGGGAAGAAAATCAATGTCTGAAAATAAAACTTAGGCATAAAAATAGGGCCAAATACTCATTAACTGCCTCACTTAGCTTGATGCTGAGATTATTTCAGCAGCGCTAAATCAAGCATTTTGTAGAAGAGGTTGAGTATGTTTTTTTTACTCATAGTACTTAATCTTAGATGATAAATGGGTTACTGTAATTTGCCATTTTATTCAAAAGATGTGAATTATACAGTTTTCAAGGGCCTAATTTTCAGCTTATGCTTATGCTGACCCTTGAATTAGAGCACTTGTGTTCACTAGTCTTTTGGAATGTGTGTTGTGGGCAGTTAGGGGAGAGGCTGGAGGGGCAGGAGGGACCAGGAGCCGGAGTATGCGAGGTGTATGCATAGCCCATGGGCATACAATAGTGTGGGGAAGGCCTGGGGGGGGAGGGGCGGGAGCAGACAGAGGGGACCAATGTGGGGGGGAAAGGGGACGTCTGTAATACTTCCAACGATAAAGATTAAACCTATTAAAAAGAAAAAAATAAAAGAAACATGGACCTGAGTGTGGTGGGAAGCCACCGGAAGAATTTAATTAGGAAGATGTCACAGAATAATTTATATTTTTAAAAATATGACTCTTGGCTGCTGTGTTGACAGTGGATTGTAAGGAGGCAAGAGTAGGAAAAGGGTAGCCAGGCAGATATCTATTTTAGATGTTCAAGTAAGAGGTGAGAGTGCTTTGGAGTAGGATGGTAATGGTAGAGTTGGAGAGAAGAGCACAAATAATGATGTTTTATCAAATCCGTTAGCAAAAGAAGACTGGTCACTGGATTAGATACGGACCATGAGGGAAAGGAAGAGTCAAGGTTGATTTCTAAGTTTCTGGCCTAAACAACTGGGAGAATTTGGCATCAGTTACTGAGATGAAGATTGGAGGAGGAGCAGGGTAATTTGTGTTGTCTTGTTTGGGGTGGGTCAGGGAGCGACAGTAGGGAATGAGTTGGAAATAAGGGCTCATGCTAATTCTATGATGACTTTGACTCGGTAGGTAAGTTTGAGAATCCTTGGCATACAGATGGAGCAGAGGACCTCACCTGGGGAGAGAGTATAGAGAAAATATAAGGCCTGAGGACATCCATATTTCCACACTAATAGGGCTAGCTGGGGAGGAAGCCCAGTGAATGCCTAAGGAAGAGCAGCGGGGAGGAAGGAAAAGCTAGATGAATGTGTTGGTCCAGAAACAACGAATCTTCCATGAGGAAGGTAACAGCTGGTTATGTCGAATGCTTCTGTGAGACTCATAAGAATAAATTGTATCCACTGTTTTGGGAAATATGGAAGTTCTTGGTCACACTGACAATGGCAGTTCATGACATGTCCTGCAGACAGGGGCCCAGAGTGGATCGAGGGGACATTGTAAAGGGGAAATGAAGGTGGCTATTTAAACAGTTATTTTAAGACATTAATAGAGCTTAGAAATAGATGGATAGCTAATCAAGAGTCAGAGGAGAATATTGTTTTTTTCTCCTGTCTTATGATGGGTCATATTGGAGTGTTTATGCTCATGGGCTTGATCTAGTGGAAAGAGAACCTGATAATACAGTAGAGGGGATATAATTGCAGAGACAAATTGCTGGATGCAAAAAAATATGTGAGATGAGAGCAAAAGTGAAGGGTTTGGCTTGGAGGAGGGGAGGCAGAAAGAGTTGACACAGCTGTTAATGAGGTGGTTGAATTGGTGGTAGGGAGTTGGAGTATCCATAATTAATTGTAACTAATTAATTAAGCAAGAACATCAGCTGAAAGGGAGATGGGAAAAGGAAATGTAAATTTCAAGAAAAGATAGCAAATATTGGAGTCGTCATGGAGAGTGGAAAGGTGAACCTATTATGGGCAGTGAACATGAAATACCCTAAACTTTCATTAAACAGGATGGATTTGAATTAATTTTTGCTTGGAAAGAGACTGATTAAATCTTATGTTGTTTTTAATAGCCTATAAAGGTAAAATTATTACATATTAACATATGTTCACAGTAGGAAATTAGTTTAATGATTACTTATAATCTTACTATTCAGAGACGATCACTGTAATACATCTTTTCATATATTATACATGCAAATACATCTATAGGAAGAAACATAAAGGTCTTATTTTCATAACTAATACTATTTTTCAAGTTTTTACTTTGCCAAGTATTTTAGCTACTGCTATGAGAAAGATGGAAGCTATTGGAGTGATAACTGTGTCATATTGCAAATGTTTTCTCTAATTGTATTTTAATATATTTGTGTTGCTTTTCCAATTTTTATGTAGATATTTCTATAATAGGAAATGTACAATCATGTTAAAAAGGTGCTCTTCCAAGGATGTATACCAATTATTTCTACTGTTTGAAATGTAAAAATGAAAGTATAAATTATTAATCTACCAGCCTTTAATTTGATTAAATGTGATGAAGGAATCTAAGTTTATTTTTAGAATAGTTTTAATCATTCTTAAATTTCATATCCTATAACAAATTTAAAACACAACCTTGCACCCTGGCCAGGTAGCTCAGTTGGTTAAAGTGTTGTCCTGATACACCAAGGTTCTGGGTTTGATTCCCTGTCAGGGCACATACAAGAAGCAATCAATGAATGCATAAATAAGTGGAACAACAAATTGATGTCTCTCTCTCAAATCAATAAATAAAAGCAAAAGCACAACCTTGTAATGGTAGAGCTCACAAATGATTTCTTGAAAATTTTCTTCCAGAGGTTGTTAAAACTAATTACGTGCTATTCTTTAAACAAGATATTTTTTAAAGACTAAAAATTATCTAGCATCCCATGACCAAAGAAAATAAGTTGTACTTTACTTACTTGAAATTATATTGTGTATATACATTTTGTCATCTATATGTTCTCACTTTTTAAAGTTTTTGGAACACTCTTTGTAAACCATGATTTTAATGGCTGCCTTATGATTTGTACTGTTATTGGACATTTAAAGGATGTGTTTCCAGGTTTTGTTTTTAACTGTTTTTGAAATGTGTGATTATAAATAACACCATAGTTAACATCATTAACATTTAATATTTAAATTGAATTTGGTTTTAGTATATTTACTATAAAAACAATACATGTCCATTGTAGAAAGCTTTAAAAATAACAGACAAAAATTATTACCCATAGAACCACCCTTCGATGTAGACCAAATCTTTATCCATTCAACAGCCAGTTTTCATACCTGTTACTCTGAGAAAGATGAAAGCTATTAGAGTGATAACTGTGTCATATTGCAAATGTTTTCTCTAATTGTATTTTAATGTTTGTGTTGCTTTTCCAGTTTTTATGTAGATATATCTATAATAGGAAACGTACAGTCATGTTAAAAAGGCGCTGCTTTAGATGTGAAACCAGCTCTTCAGAATTAACAGTCTAGTGTACATTTAGTGATATGTCATGTCAGCCGAAGTGCAGAAATGTGTGTGCTTTTAAAAAGGGGCTGTGCTACTTAAAAATAATCTAATTTTTCTCCTATAATGTTAAGAACTTCCATCTATGCTACTGAACAATCTTTTACAATATCAGCTTTAATGGCTGCAGAAGAATTATTTGTGGAGATGTACCATATTTTATTTAAGTGATCTGCTGCAGTCAGACACTTTCTTTTCCAATTCCTGTTTGCTCTTAAAATCCATAAAATGCATATTTTTTATCTTTTTGATAGGATAACTAACAGGACCTCCACAAGATACAGGCAGTGCTCTCTCGCTCATTCTTATAACACCTCTAAGCAGATCTCAAGGTAAGTTCTTTTGTAATACACCCAAGTGTGTGTTAGTTGTATATGAGATAGGAACATGAGCACACAGTGCAAGGTGGCTTTTTCCTCTGTAGCCACAGCATTGTGAGCTTCTCTGAAAGATCAGTTAATGAGAAATAGGGAACAGACTGGAAGTCTGTATGAAGATTAAAAATCATATTTTCTCCTGTCTACTCTGATTAAAGCTCTTTCTAATCTGTTATCTGCTACCAGATATTAAATCACTAGAAAGGAACGTTTGATTGATTAGTTGATTGATTTTTTTTTTTTAAGTGTAAGCTTGGTACTTACTCAACACTTGACAGAAGCATTATCAGCTTTGCTGGGGCCTGTGACAGGCACTTTTAATTAACCAATAAAATATTAGAGGTGTTTAGTGGAACAATTGGGGAGGTCAACAAAACCACTCCTCTTCTCTCCCACCTTTCCATGTCTTTCTCTCAGCATAATACCATATCCCTCTAATGCTTTGTACAGAAATAAACTAGCTCTCTCTGAGGAAGGGAAGTATACATGGGAGAATGGAAACAGCCCCAGAAGAGGAGGCAGGGGGAAAATACTGTAACAGGGCCACATGAGCACCCAATTTCCCCATCTTGGGTGGCCTTGGCTAAAGTCCAAAGGAGTTTACTACACTGTCCTTAAGATAAGCTCCTTTTTAGTCCTAATATCAGAATTCATACATAGGCACAGAATTTACTGGTCAAAGAATTTGGATACTGGCTTCCATGATTATAAAATACATAAGTATATTTTCTCTGCAAAAAACCTTGATTATGATAAACCATTTGCATTTTAAAATCAACTTCTGAAGTAGAGGGTTGGACTTCTGCATTTATATTCAGAATAATATTTATCAACTAGTTTTGACTGACTCATGGGTTATCCTGAGAGTTGTCCTAGAGCCAAAATAAATGATTCACTTCATTGTCCCTTCTGGATTCCTCCTGCCTGTGTGCTTCCTCACTTGAAACTAATGTCTGCATATTCCTAACAAATTTCTGAACCCAGCATCACCTTCTACATGTTCAAATATTTCCCAGCTCAACCAAGTTAAGCTTGTTCTAATCTTTTAGAGCCTGCTGGCTCTAGCTATCTGGATAAACTAATTTGTTATTGTTATAGTAAGTGTTAAAAGTGAATGTGCTCAGGGAATAAAAATCAATAGGAGTCTTTTATTACATGATATACATAATTTCCAGTAAGAGTAGCAGGCCAGGATCAGAGGAGAGATGAGACTATTGATCAAGTAAGGAGCAAACTAGTATTTCTATGCTTTAGGCTGTTCACAATTTTCATAGCTACAATGAATCAAACAGTCAATTAAAACTGTAGTAACTCAAACACAGTGCTTCATGGCTTGTTTCTAGTAATTAGACTAGCGAGAGTTTTTGATGATGTCGTTTGTTAATGATTAGGGTGCTGACCTAAGATAGTTCTTCTAAGTAGTCCTAATATAACCCTTGATAAGCACCCATCACTAATTCTCTTCATAGCAGCTCTTGATTTTATATACATTCTTTCCAGCTTTCTTCAATCATTTTAGTACTACGAGTGAGCAAATAGTCATTGGAAGACTTGATGAAGATGTAATTCTCTCCTGCTCATTTGAAAGTGGGCCCAAAGTCGTAATTCACTGGAAGAATCAAGGTAATGTTTACACATACTACAAAGGCAGTGACCATTTGGAAAAGCAAGATCCCAGATACACAAACAGGACACCCTCTTCCACGGTGAAATTCGCAATGGGAATGTCTCCCTATCTTTTCGAAGATTATCCCTTCTGAATGAAGGAATGTACATGTGCTCTGTGGGAACAGCAGCTAGAAAAATCACAAAGTGGTCCTAAAGGTAGGGGGCGAAGTATGCATGTGAGGTTTTATAAAATGTAACAATGATATCGTTCCACGTTTTTCAGGTGTCTTTTTCTTAATTTGATATGTTATGGGCTTCCTTCTAAGTCAATACATACAAATCTACCTCACTTTTAATGAACAGTATCTCAAAATATAGACAGACCGTAATCGATACACCCATTCCCCCACTGGTAGATATGCAACCATTTCCAGTGTTTAACATTACAAAAAAAAAGAAGTGTTGTGATTGACATTCTTATATTTAATACAGGAAGATGATCTGGGGGGGAAAAAGTATCAGATATAAGATTTTATTTTTTAATATTTTTATTGTTGCCCGGCAGGGCGTGGCTCAGCGGTTGAGCGTCGACCTGGGATCCAGGCGATCGGGGTTCGATTCCCGGTCAGGGCACATGCCCGGGTTGTGGGCTCGATCAATGACTCTCATCATTGATGTTTCTCTCTCTCTCTCTCGCTCCTTTCCTCTCTCTGAAATCAATAAAGATATATATATATTTTAAATTTTTATTGTTGACAGTATTACAGATGTCCCCCATTTTTAATAATTACTCCTGCCGGCAGTAGAAGAGCATTCACTTTCCCCTTAGTTTTATCAGTACCTAGTATTATCAATTGTAAACATTTATGGCAATACGACAGCTTAAAAAATATTGAGTTATTGACTTAAATTACATTTTTTTGTTTTCTCAATGAAGTTAATATTATATACAGTTGACCCTTGTAGAATATAGGGATTAGAGATGCCAACTGCCCATGCAGTTGAAAATCTGCCTAAAACTTCAGTCAGCCCTTCATATACATGGATTCCCAGGGCCAGTCCACTCTCAAACACATGGGTTTGAATCGTGCGGGGCAGTTGCAGTTCACAAGCTCATTGTTCAAGAGTCAGCTGTACTTCTCTCTTGGTCGTATTAATTGTGTTTATCCATTTACGGACTGGGTGAAGGGGCATATTCTAATGGGTTGCTTTATCCCGCCCTGTTTCTCCTCCCTCTGTCCTATTTATCTGCTGCAGACCTTGACTCAGAAACCTAAGAATTCTGTGGAAATAGCCTCAAAAAGGCTGAGTCAGTGCCTGAGTGCTGCACGAGCTCTAGTTTATAGGCTTCAACACCCACATTTTGGTTGCTCAGTGAGGCCATTAGCTTTCTTTCTAGGGGACTGAGATTGCCAGCTGCCACGTATCCATGAATGCCCTTGTTTTCACGTACAGAGAACCACGCACCATCTGACGGTTCTACAGGGGTTTTTTTCCTTTCAGTAACTGCCAAGGTTTGCTCATAAAGCTTGGCTTTTCATTTCATGGGTATTAAAATAATAAATGTTCTGCACAGGTGGCCTAACAAGCTCACAGGGACAGTTCCCCATGTGCCCTTCTTTCTCCCCACAGGCTTTGCCACACCTCTGATGAAGTATGAAAAGAGGAACGCGAACAGCTTTAGCGGATGGCGAGTGGACAGTACACCCAGCTGAGGGCAACATGGAAGAATCTGGGTATTTCAACCCTCTTTATAATAATGGCAGAGGGAGTTTCACAGGGTCAAATTTATCCTATGAATGTGCTTTGGAAAATCCACTGCAGAAGCAAACAGGGGCAGGGAGGTGGGCAGTGAAAGGCAGGCTTTGCAGGCTTTCTGGGTATATGTGCTGTGTCCCAGGGTGGAGGGGACAGGGATTGATTTACAGGGAAAGAACAGAATGCCAAAGAAAGAGAAAGAATGCATCTGTGGCTGTTAGAAGACCAGGATTGGAGTCCCAGGTCTAATATTTATGGGCCCTGTTACCTTAGCAATCAGTTTTACTTCTTAACATTAGTTCCTCATTGAAAAATTGAACTTTTACCTTGCTAGGTGTTTGTGAGTTGAAGGAAAACATTTGTGAAATCGAAAGTAGCAAATCTATCCATAAATACCCCTGTATTTTTCTATGGTTCATCCTCTAAAGAAGATTTTCTACCTGCATTGTACTTTAAAAGATCGGAGCAGGAAAGAATGCTTCTCTATTAGGTCACAACCTCTGATTCTTGCCAGTCTTTCAACTAAACAGAAATTAATTAGTAGCACTGCTTCTCTTTAGTCCCTTCATGTAGTATTAGCCCATTAATCTTGAACAACACCTCTATCACTGCATGAGCAGTTTTTAACACACCTTCCTCTCGATTTGAACAAACCCAAACTCTGACCAAGCTCTGTATCTATAACCTGTTTAAGAAAAATTAAGGAGAAGAAAATTTTATTTGGCATTGCTTATCCAATTCCAAGGGAAAATATTTTGTATTTCATTAGAAGCAAAACAAAATTTTTCTATAAATCTCCATTATATAGGGAAGGTGGAGGTTAGCTATCCTTTTTGGCCTTATCTTGAGTTTCACAATCTCAAAATGCCCACTGAGAAGACATTAAAATTGTAAGTGCTTCACACCTTAGCATGATTTGAGTGCTAAAGGCATGGTCACCCAATGCCCACATTGCGTCAGCCAGGCTGCAGTGGACACGGGGGAAATAATGAAAATGTTCATATTCAATTGTAGACGTTTTCTATGGGAAAGTGTATCTTCTCATGTTTATTCAGAGGCTCCATGCTGTTTGTCTTGTTGAGGATTTCTTATGCGCTAAGTAAGGGTTCTCACTCTCAGACTGTGAACTTAAGAACATGGACTCTTATTTCTGGATCTACAGCATCTAGTATAGTATAAACATGTAAAAATAAAACTCAACCAGGAAGGGTGCATACAAAGGAAGCAATTCTGTTCACCGTGGTTGGGTATGAATGGAGTTTAGAGTATATGCTTAAGGAAGTTGCATAAGAGCAGAATTTCAAGAGTTGTAGGAAATTCCAGGAGAACGTAGGCATTCCACACATGTGAGAAAGCACAGAGTAAATATTACTGGATTTGTGAAAGTTTAAATGGTTGATGGTGAGGCTACATTATCAAGAGATAAGCCCGGAGAGGGCGACAAAAAACAGATGAAGGGCCTTGTACACCTTGCAAAGGAGCTTGAATGGGGCCCTGGAGGTAGTGTGAAGCCAAAGGAGGATTGGAAGCATCAGAAAGGTCCTGGACTTGAATTTTAGATGGTTTGCTTTGGCATATTCTCTTGCAGGTGGACTAAACAGTAGGTGAGTCTAGAGCGAGAAAGAACAATCCATGGCAGTCCATAGAAATCAGCTTCCAGAACTACAGAAAGGGGAGGACTAGATGGAGCTAGATCGGGAAGCGGCGGGGGGCGAGCCGGGAAGACCTAGTCCAGTCCCTGCTCCAAAAAAGCTCAGTCCGTGGGGGGATTATTTATACACCCTTGGAACCGTACTTCTATGTACAAGAAAAGACACGTCTCGAAAGGGAGATGAAGAAATGATTGAAACCATAAAAGTAACAGAAAACTAGGGAGAGATAGAGTGATAAAAGGGGAATCCTGGGGAACACCGGCATTTGAGTAACCGACAGAAGCTGAACAGTGTGTTTGAAAGGTTGGTAACTGGCAGCAGTGTTAATATTGGGTGCTCGTGCTGGAGCGCAAACTGTCAGGTTGTAGGAGTTAAACTCCAGGTTGTGTCGCCTCCCTAGCTGCTCCAAGCCTAGGCCTCCTTGAATGCCTAAATTAACCTTGGTGGGAGACTTAAAATAGTGGTAGTAAGCTTTTCTTTTAAGAAACTCCACAGCAAATACCTAATTGCTTTTCAAGAAGATATTTTCCACAGTATTTCTAAATGCGTTTTTAAGTGTAACTTAATTCATTTGAAAATTTTATATTGATGTTTCCCTTTCTATCCTGTTGTTAGATGGCCTTTGTAAAATGCAAAGTGGAAACAGTTCGCTCTCATGTGAATTTTCTACCTGCTGCCTTGTCCAGAACATGTTGCGGCATTTGCACAGGAGGCCCAGGTAGGGGTGCTTGTTATTTCTAGAGTCGAGATCTGCTACATAAAGTTTGCACTGAATTGAATGGAATTAAGCAATTCTTGCTAAATTTTGCTGCTGAATCAATACGTGACCTTGGACAAACCTCTTTACAGATGGGGATCTGAAGGTCACAAATAAAGTAAAAAGCTATAACTTGCAGGAGGAAAACTATGCATATGAAAACACTTTGGAAAGTTAACCTAACATTTCTACTTAATTGCTCCTTCCTTACTTGGGTACAGAATTTCAGAATAACATAAATATGTGGAGAGATTGTTTTTTATTGTAAAACATTAAGAGTATGTTCATAAAAATTGACATCTATTAAAGAGCTGGGCTTTGTGCTCTAATGCTTGCTCCCTACTCTTTGGTAGAGCGTAGATCAAAAGATTAGCAGGTTCTGACTTTGTTAACATTAGGTCTCCAAGTTTCTGCCTTCTGGGATCCCCCCTTCCTTTCACACCAATTACAATTCTAGTACCAACAGAGATGCTGGGGAAAGTTCAGGCTTCTCAGGTTATTCCTGATGAGTTTCAAGCACTCTCTATTATCCCTGTGGTCACCTCTCACTCAAGACCATGGCTCCTACTGAGGTCTTCTCATCACCCCTGCACTCCTTATCACTATTTCTCTAGGAACCTGTCCTCTCCAAGCCAAGGGTGAACTGTACCCTCCCCTTTTCCCCCAAGGAGAACACTGGGCCGAGGCTAGTTTATAGTCATAATTATTCCTTTGTAAAACTGTATTGATTCTCTTATCACAATATAAAACAATAGAAACTTAAATGCACAATAGACTCATTGCCTCTCAAGTTTTCAGACTTTTTCTTTCCTGACTCCCACCCCCACTAAGCCCCAAATTTGTTCAAAAGACAGCTTTGGCAGGTTCCCCACAATAGAGACATTGAGACTGGGAGGTATTATTTATGCTCATAAAAAACTCTGTGGTCCAGACAGGGCTTGTCTTTTCACTATGAGAAGTGTTTTCACTAATATGAAATTTGCCTGCCACCCACAAGGCAGAAATAACTAGTTTTAAAAATAGTAATCATACTTTACCCACCCATTTTCTTTTTTTTTTTTTTTTTTTTTTGGTAATTTTTCTTCTAGCTTACAGATTTTTGTTTTATTTAGAGCCAAGTCAAAGAACAGCCCTCTGGATAATTATTCTGTCTTTAGCGCTTTTAGTACTTAGAGTCCTGACGTCAAGAAGATGCACCCATTTCATCAAAGGTGATACCTCATGGATGAGGGTGCTGTCCTCGGTAGTCAAGTTGAGGAATGGCATACACCTGCACGCCTACACTGCTTCTGGGCATGTAAACAGGTCTGAAGTTTCTGGAAAGTCATTTGTAAAATTGATCAGAAATCTTTTAAAATTCTCTTACATTTCCACCTAATTATTCTAATTCTAGGAGTGTATTCTGAGTTTAATAGTCTGAGACCCACCAAACTATATAGATGCGTATTCACTGCAGCAGATTGCCATTAATCCCAGCTTTTCTACTATTTCAATAATAAAGGATTGAGTAAATTAGTTGGGCATCACATGTTAAGTTCTTGTTTTTACTAAAAATGATTTAAAAATTAAATCTGGCAGTAAAATAATGCCCAGGATGGTGTCAATTATCTTGCATTGAGAAATAGCTGAAAAGAAATAATTCGAAGCTTTAAAAACGGTTGCTTTTGGAGAAAGCACTCATCTGCGCAGGTAATATATGGACTTCCTTAAGTCCCCAGGCTCTGTTTTCTCTTTCTTTGAGCTTTATGTACAGTTACCACTGCTCAAAATAGCACTGTCCTTTATGCACCATTTTATTTTAATCCTTTTTTTTTTAAAAAATTTCTAAATTTTCTGCCACAAACCTGTATTACTTAGAGCAATTTAAATGATATATTAAGATGCCATGATCACAGGACTTCTTAAAAAACTTCACTTTTTGCCCGGCCGGGCGTGGCTCAGGGGTTGAGCATCGACCTAGGATCCAGGCGATCAGGGTTTGATTCCCGGTCAGGGCACATGCCTGGGTTGTGGGCTCAATCAATGACTCTCATCATTGATGTTTCTATCTCTCTCTCTCCCTCTCTCCCTCTCCGTTCCTCTTTGAAATCAATAAAGATATATTTTTTAAAAACACACAAAAAAACCCACTTGTATCAACAAAATAGATGTAATTCTAGATCTAAGAAATAAATCTTTTTCCATATTTTGCAGATTAGGAAACTGAAATGTAAGATGTTAGCTCAAATACTAAGTAGGCATGTGAAACAGACATCTATCGAGTAGCAAAGGTAAGTGTAGGCCCCAAGCAGCTCTCCTTTCTTCCATAATTCCCCTGAGAAGGCTCTGAGTGTCCTGGGAGGTTGAAAGAGATCCCATGTCTCTTCCTCTGGCTGATACCTGCCTGTCATTCCTGTGGAACTTGGAGGACTTGGTCATAGCAGAAACCACTGGTGAAGGTAAGAGGTTAAGAGTTTTACCACTTCTAGCCCTGCGATTGTGCTAATGGGCAGACTAGTGCCCTTAGTTGTTACTCCCATTCCTGAGCTGGCCAGAAGTAGAGAAAAGAGGTCGTCGCAGGCAATCTAGTTTGTCCTACAAATGTAACCCTTGGGCTAATGTAATGATACTTGTGCTTGGATTAGGTTCAAGTTATAGAAGAGAAGCACTTCATAGTGCTCAAGAATGACAATTTCTGTATGGGAAGTGGGCAGAGGTCAGATCCTCACAGAAAGCACCTGGCACACTCAGAACTGCACAGAAGGGAGCGCGGACGATGGAGTATTCATTCCCCCAGAGCTGGGAGCGGCTGACTCGCTAGCAAAACTAAACTTGAAGGGGCAAGGAAAGGGAGCAGTTCCCAAAACCAGGAGGAGAGAGTCACATAACAGCTTTCTTGTAAGGAGGGCGACCTTCACAGCCAGATGACCCTAAAGGAGGAAGCGGGAAGAATAAACACCCAATTTTGCTCTTCCTTCCCTCCTCTCACCCCAACTGGAAGTCAGGGAAGAGCCGCCCTGTAGGTGGAACCCATCCAGGTGAGCTTCCCGCAGTGGAGAGCAGGATGGGTACTGATTCTGGAGAAGCGGTCAGGAGATATCAGCAAAAACAATGTCAGGGTATTGGCCACTTTAAAAAAAAAAAGTTCTATAGTTCTGTAGTTAGATGGGCTGAAAATATATTTCAAGCTGTTACACTAAAAGCCACAAACCTTGCCTTCCTCCAGGTCCCTGGTTGTAGTTTTATATGACCGTGGTTCAAATGTTTCCTTTTAAATTCCTTTTCAATTACTCTGTTTTAAAATACCCTTAGTCTAGGATAAGTGTAAATGATACTCGATTTTAGCAAGGCCCAGAAGAAAGACCTTTCTTGAGAAATGGCATTGCACTCCTTTTTCCTTAACCACCACTCTCAGCTTCAGCCATCACCTCCTTGGCTATTTTCCATTAACAGTTGGTAGGAATCAGGCCAACAACCCTAAAGAGCTGATCACTGCTTTGGAGCACCTGAATGAGCCTTAGAATTTACCGCTATTTGTTTCTAACGAGGTATTTCTACACTGAATGCATTTTAAATACTGTTTGTTGAAAAAGATATGAAACGGGGAATAACTAAGGTGACTCTAATAATATAATTACAGGCATACCTCATTTTATTGTGCTTTGCAGATATTGTGCTTTTTGCAAATGGAGGGTTTGTGGCAACCCTGTGTCAAGCAGGTCTATTGGTGCCATTTTTCCAACAGCATTTGCTCACTTTATGTCTGTGTCACATTTTGGTAATTCTTCCACTATTTCAAACTTTTTCATTATTGTTATATTTGTTATGGTGATCTGTGATCCTTGATGTTACTAGGGTGTGACCCTTCACCAGCATAAAGATTATAACATGCTTAAAGGCTCAGGTGTAGCTTAATTTAAAAAGAGCATATTGCTAAAAAATGCTATGTACATTATTTTATAGACACAATGCTATTACACACTAATAGACTACAGAATAGTATAAACAGAGCTTTATATGCCCAGGAAAACCCAAAAGTTTGTGTGACTCACTTTATTGTGCTATTTGAGGTGGTCTGGAACAAAACCTGCAGGATCTCCGAGGTGACCCTGTATACTGAGGTAGAAAAAAGGTAGAATGAGTTTCATAAAGATTTTTTAAGTTTGTCCTCTTTTTTCCTATAGAAAGGAGTTCTGTCTCTGATGAGAGGGCAAGCAATGCTGATAATGAAGAAAACGTAGTAAGACATTTCCTTTATCAAACCATTTATAGTATAAGAATACTACTGTAAAAAAGGTAATTGAAGTTTTAACTGATTCACATATTGTCATTCAAGAGATTTTTTTATAGAGTAAAACAAGGTAGGAGGGGTTGCTGGATAATATAACAGAAAAAAACACAATTAGGCTTTTCCCAATGTCTGTAATTAAACGGGCTCACCTTGTTTAAATAAGTGATTGCTTTTCTCCTCTCCCACTGTTGTTTGTAGAGAATGGCACTATACATATGAGGGTGCACCCAGGCGCTGCTTCTTCTGATGGAAACATAGGATTATACAGAAGTGTGAAGAAATACAGAAAGATAAAGTGAAGAAAAGCACACTACAGTTTCTGCCCAGACTCGGGTTGCTGACCTTTTATAGTTTTCAAGCCACTTCTAGGTTCCTTGGGGACTGATAATTCACTTATGATTTATAGTTTGATTGTATACTTCCTTTTTGTTGCATACCTTTTATTTCTGAGCTCCATTAATCAGAATATAAATAAGAGCCAAGAGTGGCATAAACTTGTTAAAAACTCAGGAACATCTAGCAGGGAGATTAAAATTGACCAATAAGACCCAGACTTCATAACTACTTAATTTATAACTGTGTCATGGGCCTCTGATTAGAAATGCAAACAATAGCTTAAAGCTCCCCTTCCCCAAAACAAAACACTACCATCATTAAATATTTAAGATAAAAATGATTATTCTGACCTGAAAACAGCCATTTAGAGTCCGTTTATCTTCTTTCTAAACAGCTAGCAGGTACAGGAAATGAAAACAGCCCTGTGACAACACATCCCAAGCATCCTTAATATCCAGTGGCTTCATCTCCCCTTTCCTCACTGGGATTCCACAGTGGCTTGCCACGACCAGACAATTCTGCCATTGCAAAGACTTGTAAACATTCTCCTTTCCAGTATCACATTCTCTCTCCAAGGCCTCAATATCATTCACTGACCGCCTGGATGCCAATCCAGCTTAGAAAACAACTGTCTCATTCATTTACAGTCTTGCTGCAACTAGCCCAGGAGGCTACGGTGAGATTTCCACCAAGAATGTGGAAGAAATGTGTCACTAAGAACTGATTCAAAATCTGATCAACTAATGATGGGTGTGAGGGCAGGTAGGAACAGAAGTCACCTTGAGTGAAAAAAACGGAGCCTGGAAACCAAGGCAATTGATTTGCTAAGGTGGTAAACTCTAGTTTTATATGAATGGTTATATCAGTTTTAACATCTAGATTTAGTATGCTGAGTCTTAAAACCCCAAAGAGTAAGTATCTCAGGATCTCTAAGACTGCTGCTAAGGGCCCTACCAACCCAAGAACTGACATCTCTGGAGCTGGGTAATAGCTTCCAACACCAGGTTTGCATAGCTGAGTGACCCCAGCTCTGAAGAGAATTTGATTCACTCATCTGGCTGCTGTCATATTGCTTGCTCATCAGGTTTCTAATAAATTTAGGTTTCTATATAAATTTTTATGCAAGGAGAGAATGAATAGCCCAGCTGACTTGATGATCTATTCCCCTTAATTTTCATCATCAATTTATAAGAAAGAAAAAAGCCTAACCAGGATTTTTGTGACTTAATCAAATTTTTAACCCTATAGCTAGAAGAGTGTGGGGCCAGGGAGCTGCTGCTGCTCTCTGGTAGCTCACCGTTTGGGGCCTGGGCCAGTATTTGCCAGTTATTACAGTGTCGGGCCATACACGGACCTTATGAACATACAGTAAACAGCTGCTCCTTCACTTCTGCCTCTCAAATCTGGTGCACGTTTCTCTTGTGCTCAACTCCAATCCAGAACCACACAGAGAACGGAATTCTGGGAAATGTACCTCCAGCTTAGAGAAACTGGCACAATCCAAAGCCACCACCACCACCTATCACTGACTGAACGCCATGTGTGAGAAGTGGCTTCAGTGTTGAAAGTCTGCACCAGCATGTGGCCTACATGTGTCAATTAGGAAGGTTTCACCTACAAGTTCAAAGTACCTAAGTGTGACTATACATATATCACAATGCTAGCGAAAAGTTTATCAACTCCCACCATTAGTGGCTAAAAATATAGATGTAGATTAAAGATGAGTCAAGCAAAGTTCACTAACTTCAGTAATAACCATTTACTAACATGCTCCAGCCATCATGGACTATTGCTGGTCTAAAGATTTATCCAATGAATATCACTCATTAAGAGGCAACATGGACAAAGAACGAATATTCATTTGCTAACTTCAGAATTTAAAAAGGTCATTGCATCTATTTAATCTTTCATGTGAAATGCTTGCTTCTATTTGAGGATCAAAAAATTCCCATTAACCTTGGAAGCAAGGATACTCCCTCTTTAATTATTACATTTTTCTAATCACTTTGTTCACTGTTTGTTTCCCATGCAACTTAACTTTCTGGCCATAAAACCCTCCTTGTACTTCTCCAGCCACTGTCCTTCATAAGCAAGAATTGCTGCTGCTTCATGAACCTGAAAAACAGTGTGTTCTGTGAGATTCGTGTGATTTTCATCAGTGGAACCGCCCAGAACCAAACCCAGTCCCTTCCAGAGGTAAGCAGGCCTCAGCCAACCCTTCATTAGCTTTAAAGGGAGGCAGAGAATTGGGGCAGTTACCTGTATTATAAAAAGCAGACACCCGCCAGTAATTCACCTCAAGGGCATGCTCAGTCACTCAATTTTCTAACTACCTGGCCTTGCCAGTGAAGGCAGAGCCCTCTACAGAAGACCCCACGAGGGAAAGTCTCTGTGGCCACATCACCAGTCTGCTCCACAACCCGACACACAATTCTATCAGAAACCCTTTTCCTCTGCTTTATGACAATTGAGAGATTTCCAGGCTTTCCTTCAGTGAATGGGAAACAATTAGTCATTTCCAAGGACGCTTTTCTACTCATCTCTGGCCCCTCAGAAGAAGCAGTTTCTGCTTTGCTCATTTAATCTGTTGGAAATAACTGTGACAAAGTCTAATACTTTATACCTGTTTTGGAGTGTGCATCCTACTCAGATGCTTAGCACTTCCTACTACCTGGACCAGTAGAATTTAGTAAATATGGGAAGGTTTTATTAGAATGTTTTTTGATGTCACTGTTTTTTAAAAGCATTTAAAGAGAAAAATAAGAAATGTCTTGTTATACTGGTCCATGTGATGCTATGAGCCCTAGCTACACATATTTTAAGAGAACAGAGTTGAATATCTGACATACCTTTTTTTCCAAACTCTCTTGCTTTAATCTTGAGTTTATTGACTTGAGATTCTGCTATCTCTGCCCTTTGCTTAGCTTCGTTCAACTCACATTGCTGCTGCTTATACTTGGAAAGATATTGATTGGCTTGTGCTTCCTATAAAAATTAAAAATGAGGGGGAAAAAAGAAATCTCTGTGCCTACATAGTCATATTTTTTCTGTTCTGACATGAGAAAGTTGAAAAATGTGTGAAGGGAATCTAAACTTCTGTGTACTGAATGGAATATCATCTTTCTGTATGACATATAGGGATTCAGACTTTCCAGCAGGCATGAGATCTATTTTTATAACTGGTTTTCCCTGTAAGTTTAGAACATGGTCGGCACTTTCCACCAGCTGGATGTAGTCGACGCGCACAGATTAGGTGTGTGATAGAACAACCATGGTTGGTTGTCATCAGTTAACATCTTGTTCTACCTCTCAGAGTGGGCAGGTCTTTACAATTATATTAGTCAATGGGTAATAGATATAAGTGTTTTTGCCCAAATCATTTAAATAATCAGTTTAAGAGATATTAGGTGTAAGCCAATTTCTATGGCACTTATCAATTACATTCCATGTAGCTATGGATACTAACCCAAGGTTGGCAGATACATTTCAAGTGATAATTTTTTTGTGCACAGTCATGTCCAGGCTCATCAGAAAAAGGACTGTGAATTGCATTTATGCTCACTCAAGGTTTTAGGGTGAGGAAGGCCCTAGGGTGATTACCCAACCAAAAATGTGCCATCCCTACTTAATGCCATGCTCTTACTTGGCTCATTTCTTGCAATGTACATGTTTAGGTATAATCACAAAATTGAGGGAGAGAGCTCCGGCTCCCTGGAGGGAAAAGTAGCACAAAATTTTACCATAGGTGATAATTCTAGCTTGAGGAAAACCAGAGAATGAGCAGACTTTAAGCTGAGCTGCTTTTCTCTGACAAGCTACTCACCTAGCTCGGTCCCCACATCTCCATTAATCGAAAACAACTGCTGGGAAATCCATGAGGCTGCAATCGCCCCAGGCACTTATCGCTGCCTCAATTTGCTGCTTGTAACTTTGCACTTTTAGCTGAAGATTATCCATCAGAGTCTGCATCCTGCTCAGATTTTTCTTGTCTTTCTCTACCTGAAATGCATAGGTATGTATGTGAAGGTGATTTGAAGGACCCAGCAGTCTGCACTGGGAGTAGCCTTATAAGAGGAAATAAAGAGCAAGGAAACTTGGTTAAATGCCATATTAGAGTTATGACTTGAAAATGGGTTTAACTTATCCTGAGAAATCAAAAACATCTCTGAGCAATAACACTCATGTCTCCTGATTCACCGCAGAACTCCCAGTCATTGCTAAAATGGAAGTTAAAGCCACTAGATTCAATTTTGTCTTCAGTTCTCCCATCCCAACCAAGTTGCATCTGCCTGCGGTTTCTGTCACCTCCCTCCCTCCAATCAAGCCAAACCATCCTTTGAACTTTCTAATTGACCCTTGGCTTTTGCTAATAGAGTAGGAAAGGTAGTTTTCTGGAGTTCTGGTGTGGATATCAGCAGAGAGAGGAAAATTCCACAAGCTAATACCACATGCAGAAGGAAATTGCTCAAATGAGTCCAAAATTATGAAAAATAATAAAATTGGTGTCTTCAGCCACTAAGTTTTGGGATAATTTGTTATGCAGCAATAAATGAATAAAACACAGACCAAGGGCTATGGCAAAAAATATATATATCAATTTTTATATATACAGGTTGTTTTATGTT
Source organism: Miniopterus schreibersii (assembly GCF_964146895.1). Lineage (NCBI taxonomy): Eukaryota > Metazoa > Chordata > Mammalia > Chiroptera > Miniopteridae > Miniopterus > Miniopterus schreibersii. The sequence goes on along the minus strand of NC_138106.1, from coordinate 58,601,221 downwards.
AGCCTCATGGTAACCAACAAAGCGAAAAGCTATAGTAGATACACAGAAGAGAAAGAAATCTAAGTAACCCACTAAAGAAAATAAATAGCAAACAGAAAAAGCAAGAGAAGAAAGGAACAAAAGGAATCAACAAACGGCCAGGAAACAATTAATGACATGGTAATAAATACCTATTGATCAAAAGACAGAGTGGCTGAATGGATAAAAAACAAAACTGATCTGCTACCTAAAAGAGACTCACTTCAGATATAAGGACACACACAGACTAAAAGTGAAGGGATACAAATATATTCCATGCAAATGGAAACCAAAAAGGTGGTCAAAAACAAATTAGACTTTAAGACAGACTGTAATAAGAGACAAAGATCATTATATAATGATAAAGGGGCCAATTCAACAAGAGGATATAGCATTTGTAAATATTTATGCACATAGAAGCAGGTTTCAGTCCCCAGCCCTGGTTGGGGTGCATCCAGGAGGCAACGAATTGATGGGTCTCTCATCAATTTCTTTCTCTCTCTCTCTTCCCCCCCCCCCAACCTCCCACCCTCTCTAAAAAAACAAAAAAGTGGAAAAAATATCCTCTCCTTGGGTCAGGATTAAAAAAAAACCAAAAAACAGAAATTGACTTCTCAGTATTTATTTGAAGGAAATAAAATCACTAACTCACAAAAGTATCTGCACCCTCATGTTCATGGCAATATTATTTACAATAACCAAGACATGGAAACAACCTAAATGGCCACTGATGGATGAATAAAGAAAGTGTATAATATCCTACAGTGTGTATGTGTATGTGTATATATACACACACACACACACACACACACACACACACACACACACTGGAATATTATTCAGCCATAAAAAAGGAAATTCTGCTATTTGCAGCAATATGGATGGACCTCGAGAGCATTATGCTAAGTGAAGTCAGAGAAAGAAAAATGATGTGATCTCACCTATATGGAGAATCTCAAAATCTGAACTTACAGCATGAGAACAAATTGGTTGCCAGAGGGATGGAGTGAGGTTGGAAAAATAGGTGAAGGTGGTCACAAGGTACTAAATTCAAGTTATAAAATGAATAAGTCCTGGGAATATAAGGTACAGCCTGGTGACTATAGTTAACAATACTGTATTGTATATTTGAAAGTTGCTAAGAGAATAAATCTTAAGAGCTCTCATCACAAGAAAAATATTTCTGACTATGTGTGGTGATGAATGTTAACTAAACTTGTTTTGATAATCATTTCACAATGTAAACATATCAAATCATTATGCTCTACACCCAAAAGTAATAGTGTTATATGGTTATATGTCAATATACCTATGAACAAACAAATAAGCAAATGTAGGTCCAACCAAGCTGTTTCTGTTGCTTAGAACACTCCCTCCTACTCCCACCTTAAAGTAAATCTGACAGTAGATAATTCATTACTAACTTTGAGCTTATTAAGGCAGGAACCAATATGTAAGGAATAATCTGGTTAGGAAAATGAGACAAGTCCATTTTTAAAATCAAATCTCTTTTCTGTTTTCATCTGCCTATCCCTCTGCCTCTCGGGTTTAAGAAATCTGAAGATTCATAGAATTCTGTGTGTATAGAAAGTTCTAAAACCAACAGAGATTTCATTGGTTAAAATCAATTTACTGAGGCCTGTAAATTCACTGTGTGGTGAAGGAGGCCACACAGAAGAAAACTGAAAAGGCCAGAAGTGGTTGCTGATGTTACTGTGCCTCCCGCTGGGAAGGGCAGCCTTTGCAGGCCTGGGCTCCCCTGCGCCTCCGCTGAGGCCTTACGTAGCTGTGGTAGCCAGGGGTGTGCACCGCGCAGATTTCCCTTCCAGAAACTTGCCCTTCAGCTGTGAGGAGGACAGTTTCCTGAAAACAGCCAACTGCAGTGCCTTTGGGATCTGCCCCAGCGTTTACACCGGGGTCACACACTCCCCAGGCAGCCCCTACCGATAGCCAGGCACAGCGGAGTTCCTAAGGTCTGGCCATTTCTGCCCACATGGGACCCCTGTAGGGCAATTTTTGTGCTGGACACTTGCCGGGAGCCGCACTGCTCTCCGAGGCCCCTTCTATCCAACCCTCCTTCCTTCATCTTTTCCTGTGACAGGTGTCAGACCCATAGTGTGGTCTGAAGGCTTTCTCTCCCCTGGGTGTTGCCTCCAGTAACTCTCTCGTCCTTCTGACTCCATCCTGGCATCTGGTTCCCGGAGAACCCACCCAAGACCAAATTTTGTTACCTTATTCCTCCAAAAATAAAGATACCATCTTTATAATTAGATTTATAAAGATTAAATAACATCTACATGCAGTTATGTGACTATAGGAAGCAGTCAAAGGTAAAATGGAGCAGGTGGATGAAGAGTGGGGTAAAAAAAAACCCTGTCATTACCTTTGTAACAATTATAAGTGTCCAATCTTATGTCTTGCTTTTTAGCACATTTTTCTAGGCAGTGGAGAGAGAAAGTAGGATGAGACTCTAAACGCTAGAAGGACATATGAGGGGAATAAATGCTCAGTGGGGCTGGCCATAGAACTACTGTGGATGGGGTCACACTTGATTCCCTTTCCAGTGTAGTTGGATCACCCCCGAGGATTTTTCCTACAAGAGGAAAACCATATTCATGTCCCTTTCAGAATGACATCTTCCATTGGCACCTATGAAGTACTGTCGCAAACACCCTGCCTCCTAGTCCGGATGGTTATTTTGGTGTTAAAGGAGAGCAGGCCCAAATGACTCAGCATCCACCTTGAATGTTTCAAAACCTGGTATCGGTATTAAGAAATGTAGAGGGCTCTCTAATGTCTCTTTCAACTAAGAGGGTCTAGACTAATATTTGCATTAAGTAGGTGCTCAACAGGTGTTATCTGATTTGATGGCAGAAAATCATTGCACAGTTGAATGGACACACTCTAAGCATTGTGCAGACAGTTGGGAGAAATTAAGAAATATACCTCCATACTAGTACCTGGGGAATACTATGATTATTGCTACAAAGACACAAAGATCTAACACAATAGAACACGAACGCAATCCTTGGAACAACAAAATAAAAAAAATAAAATAAAACTCTGTTGTTTTGTTCTGTAATGAAGTTGTTTACAGAAGAAAACAGTGAAAATAAGCCGTAGGAAAATAAAAAGAAAACCGCAAACATTATTAACCAACAGCATTTCACTTCCCCACGTAGGTGGCTTCCCCCCCCCCCCCCAAAAGAAGAGCAGAGCGGCACACCCTGCATGTTCCCCAGGCGTGTGCTTCCTGAGCCACACGTACCGTGGGCTGGCTCCGCAGCAGCTTTGATAAACCTGCACAGTCTAAGAAGTGTCAGACTGGCTCGTCTTCCGAAAGAACCACTTATTCAGTGAAGAAGAGCTGCGCAAGTAGCTCATTTCATCTTAATTAGCCCAAGATGCTGCTTCTGAAGTGCTCTGCTCTCTGATCAACACTATCCTTCCTGCTGCACGGGAGGAAGACTTTGATGTCTCCCACAACACGAAAAACATCGTAGCCTTGGGAACAGGGACCAGGGACCAGGTCGGGCAGACCTAGCTTTACTGCTGCCGGCGCCGCAAACGTGGGAGCCTAGAATGAGTTTGTTTTATCGCTGAAATAAGCTATCCTGTGCAGCAGAAAGGGCTAGAAGGTGACCTTTGCATGTTTTCAGCCACTGAAATATGTTCACCTACCCTGTGCCAGGAAGATGCACAGAGCGGCAAACCCACGTACAGTGCCTCTGCTATCGTGGACTCTGCTCTACTCCATTTGAAGAAAAGGAAGAAAGCGTAGAAAATAAAAATACAAATGAAGGATTACGTTGTTGCTTTAGAAATGTATTAATTACTGGTACGAAGTCAGTCTGCCCGCCTCATTTCAATTAGTTGCTTGAGACCAATGTCAGTCAACAGGAGAACAGAAAGCTTTGGAGGCCTCTCGTTAGCAATTTGCTATGTGTTCACCTGGCACCGGCACCAAATAGAGTCCTTGGTGGCCTGGGGTGTCTGTGCAACCAGAAAATGGAAGTGCAAATGTCCCCTGCTCAATTTAGTCAGCGTCCCGTGTAACCTGCTGGCAGGGTGGCCGCCCGTCTCTGCCAGTCACTTCATTTACACATTGTTCCCACTCCTGCTCTCACAGGAAGGAATATTTCTGAAAGTGCTGCAGGCATTATGTGTGAAAAAATAGGAACGGTATAAATAGCTTTTTACTTCTAATTGCAAATTGCAGCTCACATTTGGCTTCCTGAGAGCTCTGAAAAGGGACCAACCCAAACCACTAATAGCACAGGGGCCCTGGAAGGGTGAGTCAGTGTCTACCGCTGAGAGAGAGTGAAGATGGGGAAAGAAGTGCAGGAGACCCAGAAGACCTTTGCTGGCTTGACGGAGCCCATTTTTCCAGGGTGCAGCCCAGCCAGATGGGGTTGCTTTCCCCGAGTACCTGGTAGGTCAGCTCTTTGATGCATCGCTGCAGTCGGTGGGCTCCCCTCTGTGCCTCTGCATTGCGATGGATTTCGCCCTCCAGTTCACCTTTCGGTTCACAGACCTGCAAACAACCATGATCTCAGACCACAGGCTGGCCGGCATGGCATCGTACTTGCCAATTGGCGTGATCACTTGACAGGGAGCGAAATCATCAAGGGAAGATGTGCCTGCTCTCTTTCTGGCAGTGGTTAAACAGGGGGGCAAGCCCTCTTGGAAAACTCTCGCCAAAAGTGAGTTGGTTGAACTCTGTGAGTCCACATAAGAACCCTTTAGACCGAAGGATGTGAAAGGCTAATCCATGCAGTGCCAATACCTTTCCCTCAGATGACAAAAATCACACACGCACACACTCATGAACGTATGTAAGCATATAGAGAAAAAAAAACACACAGCACACTGAGGATTCAGCCAGTACACTACCTAATCTTAAGCTGCTCCCTCCATACTCAGCTCTGATTCTCTAAAACTCAGTCCCCAAGTCTATGTCACGTGTGTGTCACACACAGCCCCACAGTGCTGCTTTGTGGGAGAGCTATGGTACAGACTAACATTCTGCCTGTGGCCTTATAGAGTTATACAAACAAGGCTAACGTGACATTTAGTCAAGGAATATTTGATGCCTACTACATACCAAAGCCCAGGGCTAAGGAGACAGCAGTAAACAAAAAAGATCTCCCCACTATAAACGTACATTCTAATGGGGGGGGGACACACAAACAGAGCAAAGTAAAATATAGAATATATTAGATGGTGATAAGTGATTTGGAGAAAAATAAACCAGGAAAGGGGCAGGGAGCTGATGGGGGAAGGGTGTTGCCCGCTGCTTCTCCTCCCCCACATGTCCAGGGCCTTCTCCCTGCCGCCTTCTTGAAGCACATGCCACCTTCTCAGAGAGACCTTCCTGATCACCCTTGGACACTGCAAAGCCCGATGCCCTGAGGCTAATGCGCCTGGACTATCAGACCTCATCTCTGATTCCCCTCACCTCCTGCCTCCACGTTAGCCCACTGTCCTTGCTCTTCCTCAGGGAGGCATGCTGGGGGTGGGGCAGTCAGCAGGTGTGCAGGTTTCTTGTGAATGAAGCCTATTGAAAAGAAAAATCTTCTGGACCCTTGCCCTATAGGAACATAACACATCGTTCTATCAGTTGGAACATGAGACTAACAGAGCCCATCCTTTACTTTGTTAAGCTTTTGCTGTATTTCTTAAGTAAAACAGCTCAGGGGAAAGTTGCTATATTAAAGCAAATCCTAGACATCATATAATTTTATGTATAAATATTTCTTTATGTAATTCTAATAGGTAATGGTATTGTGATTATGTATTTAGGAAAATTAACCAAAATTCTTTAGTGTCATCTGATATTGAGGATCTCACTGCTGCTGAGTTATCATTGGTTCTAGGCCTTAATAGTGGACAAACAACAATTGGAAATAAAATTAAATCTTGTTATCTTAAATTTGACTTGGAAATCTTAGTATCATTTATGTATTTTTAGGGAAAAAAGACATAACTTCTTTGCTTTTATGCCTATATGCTTCTTTTTTATCCTAAAAATCTTGGTTCTTATATATGTTGTTGGATAAATAATTATATTAGTGTTATTGCTAGTAGCAATAATAAGATATTATAATATTGAAACTACAAGTGCAGTTTGCATCATTTGCTGTTCTGTTTTGTTTTGTCCTTAGATCTATTTCATGAGAGATGTTCAAACAAAACACTGTTTAAAAGTCACTGGGAATAATTGTTCTTTGTTCTATGCCTCCTAGCTTGATATACAGTTAGCTTCGTTTGCTTCCATTTGTGTTAAAACGTTAAGGATTGCTTTGTTTTACTTTCCTCTTTGATTTAAACTTTTTTATGAAGCATGTAAATGTTGTATATGATTTTGTGATCAAAACAACAAGGTGCATTCAGAGGGTCTAACTTTCATCTCTGTATTCCCCCTCCTGAATAGCTGTTTTTATTAGTCTTTGTTTTATCCTGTCACTATTTCTTTTTTAAACTATAGGCATATGTGTACATAACTTCATATTTCCCCCCTTTCTTGCACAAAAGATTGTACACTCTTCACATTGCCTGTGCCTTTTATCATTACACTGCGAGGCATGGTCTCCAGAACACATTATAGAGCTCTCCTCATTCCTTTTAAATAGCATGACTGTATGGATGGGGTGCCATCATGAACATTGGTATTCCACTATATGGATATACCATAAATGAGCAAAGGCAATACTGTACTTTGCAGAGGCCCTTCTGAGCCATCAAATCCCAGTCAAATATTCTTTCCATCCTGTAGCATGTGTCACATGGCCTGTACCTAGTCACTGAAATTGATTCAATAATTTTAAAAATCCTATTTTCAAGATAGGTCTTTCTATTTGTTTTTAAGCTCCCTGAAGGCAGGTACTACATCATTTCTGTCAGCCCTTACTATATCTTCACTCTGTCTTTCTTGATACTTGATTTAGTCGTTTCCCTTCTCCTTTCTCTGGCCGTTAGGAAATGGGCAGAGAAATAACAGGCGCAAAGTCACAGAAGCAAGACTGTGAGGGTGTGTGTGGAACAGGAGGGCACCTGGCTGTGGAGAGCCCAGAGCTGGTGTGGGTGGATGGAAGGAGATGCGTCTCACGTAGCAGGAAGGGCGCAGACAGACTAATCCAGTCCAAGGGAAGTGGCCCCAAGTCACACAAGAAAGAATGAATACATTAAGATCTGACCCTCTTGGAGATCTGAAAGCATCATTAGCAAAAGTGATGAGGAAGGTAGGGACTGTCTGGTATGATTCCAGGACAATATGGCCTTGAATAGGGAGTTGTGAAGACCCCATGGTCCCCCAGGGCCAGCTCCTACCCTGGATTCTTGCTTCTGGATTTGCTTCCTCCTTCCCACCAGGGCCATCTGTTCAGCTTCATCCAGCCCTTTCCTGTCTTTAACTGTCTGCTGCATATTATGTCTCACCCTCTCCAAGTGCGCACTGGCACGTTGCTCCTCCTCCAGCTCCTCTGACATGTGCGCTGCCTAGAAAAGCAGGAAAGAGACTGAGATCATGCAACGGCTGGTCACTCTTAACATTTTACCCACAGTCTTCATTTCTTGACCTAGCTAGATGCCATGCCCTGCCTCTGTGCGTGGAATCTCTTCCCACCAGGCTCTCCCTAAAAGCCTGTGGCCCTCAGGGTTCTGAAGACTAGGCCATCAAGACAGCAGCAGCTACTGCAGAGCTCAGGGTGAGGGGTGCTGGAAACAGACCAAAGATGAAGTTCCACACGAACACTCCTACACAACACCTGTACTGAAAGCAAGATGGCCAGCCAAAGCAACAACTTTTTAAAATTGTTTTTCATTGATTTCAGAGGGAGAGGAAGGAAGAGGGAGAGAAAGAGAAAACAACACTGATGTGAGAGAGAAACGTCAACTGGCTGCCTCCCATACACGCTCCAACAGGGGATCCAGCCCACAACCAGGGTATGTGCCCTGACCTGGAGTCAAACCCATGACCTTTAGACGTGCAGGATGACCAACTGAGCCACACCAGCCAGGACGAAATAACAACTCTTAATTGAACAGAGCACCGGGCCACGTCCTGTAACCTCATGCACCAGGAAAAGTGTGGAGGAGATGCCTGTGAGAATCTTTTCCACATCTCACTTCTATGATTCTGTGATTCACAACTGCAAACAAGTTTAGGCTCCAGGAATTTGGCAGCAACAGATGTTCTGAGTGCCAATAATCTGGCACACGGCAGGTTAATTCTTGCTTGTGAAGCCTGCTCTTGGCTTTGGTTGTGTATACAAGGGCTTAGTGTCTTGACGCAATTATTAAGAACTGTTTCCTGAACCTCTCAGTGCATTTAATGTAAGAACACTACCCTCCCAGTCAAAGCTTCTCTGTCTATCAGGTTACCAACCATCTGTATAATTTAAGTGTGAGACGTCTGTGCAGATGGTGAGGGCAAAGAATAAATTACAGGCAGCTCTGAGCTCTGCTATGTGAGGTTGGGACTCAGAGCTAAACTACTGGAGAATTTAAGGGTAGGGGGAGGTAGTGAGTTCATTTTTCAACTTAGTCAAGAAAATCTTTAAAAGGCAAGTTTAAGCAGATAGAGCCTTCATAATGTATGACTCCATAAATTTACCAGACCTAGAGGCTCTTTTTATTCCTTTCTATCTATGTGGATTTGCATAAATGTTAAGCACATTATTTTTCCCTTGGCCAAACATTTTCAGGCTTTCACACCCCTCTTCGCCATCAGAGAGCAGAAGTGCCTGCCTTGATACAAAGTGGCTGAGTGATGGGCCTGTTTCTCCATCCTTCTGGATCCTACAGTAACCTGGTAGCTAGGATGTGGTGCAAAAGTTTTATTTAGCTGCCCAAACGCTAAATAATTCAGGCAAATACAGACACAAGCTCTTCCCCTCGTTTGAATTTCAAAATGACAAATATGAAATCAAAGTGAATATCCTGTCTCCCCAATTCCCATATCCTTTTCAGCAAGAGGATCAACTTCCATGCATATGGCAAGGTCAGGGCTGCTGCCGATGGTTGGTTGTTTGGACTACACAAAATCACTTGATGGGGTTGGGGTGAGTGGAGGTTGCAATCCAGCCCAAGCCTACTCAGCAAGTGCTGGGGCCTGCAAGGCTGGGTGCTTTCTCCCTCTACCTCCCTCCCTCCATCTTCCTCCATGAATTTTTGGGGTATTTCCTTCTGCTTATCCTCTGAGAGAAGTGCTGCATCTGCCCACAGGGGGGCGCTCAGAGGGTGGCCTTTCTCGGGTTCCCACAAAGGTATAGTCAAGGCTGGCAGCCAACCCTGAGCTTAGTGTCATTTAGGAAAAGCACCACCCTCAACAATTTTAAACTTGTAAATAAAGAAGGCACATGCCAACCCAGAAGCCCTTCTTTATCAACCGATTCTGCTGCTCAAGCAGTAGTATGGCCTGGAAGAAATAAGTGAAATAAGCATTCTTTCCAGATCATTGTCATAAAACCATTACACACTCTAGGAACAAAGCTATTCTTAAGTAAACACGGGAAGGATTGTTTCTAAACATCAGATATATTGATTCACAAGCAGAAAGTGGCTTAAGTTAAAAAACAAAAAAAAAAATCTCTTGCTTTCATAAGGTTTTGCTTCTAGGAATTCAACTGCTCCTTTTCATTGCCTTGGGAGGTTGGAGGGGAGGAGCTAATTGGCCTAATTTTTCAAAATGGGGACAGGGAGCAGAGGGGTGCGCTAACCTCCTCCTGGCTGTGCGGAGAATCAATGGAATCCTTTTTGGCTGCAGATTGGCCTCCACCCCTTGGCTACTGCTCCAGTCAACTCTGGCAGGCAGGAGTGAGCAGGCAGTCAGTGCACCCACCGCAGCGGCTGCCTTCTTGGCCTTGTCGTCTGCGTTTCAACACCCCTGCACTGCCTCTTCTGCTTCCTTCTGCATCTTGGCAACATCAGCCTCCCATTTCTTCTTCTGGCCCAGGAGACTTGTATTCTAAGGAAAAGCAGCCGTCTTGTTAGGCAAGTTGAGACCAGCGATGCAAACACAAGCTAGTCTGTTCGGGACAGGCAATGGGAGAGGCCTCGGGCCAAGAGAGAGTTTTATTCTAGTCAGCCACACTCACTAAAGCAGTATTTCCAACCCCAAGGGGCCAGGTTAGAAAAGCTCCTTGCCATCAAAGGCATGCTTGAATGGAAGAGATTTCAACCATTCAGTATCAAAGAGATGGCAGCCTGAATCAGAAAGGAGAAATGGATCCAGATAACCTACAAGCCCGGAAAGACAGGTTTGGTTTTCAACTTGAACAATGTTTTTCTGGCTTTTGCTCTTTGATGGGGTAGAACAAACATCCCAGAGCAGAAGTCAGGGTCCACTGCAGACCTTTGGGGAGCAGGGCGTTAGGGAATAAAACTCAGTTTCCGGCATGATGCTCCAGGAAACAACAATCTTCCTCTCTATCTACCTCCCTTTCCTATGGGGCTTTGCAGTGAGGGGGTGGGAAGAGCAGCTCAGAGGAGCCTCACCCCCCAGCGCAGTACACTGGAGGATTCTTTGTTCTGTGGCTGGTGCTGTCCTAATTCTTCCCTTCCTGGGGTGTGACAGGAGGCTGGAGCTCCTTTTGCTGCTATTTGGTCCATGTTTGAAGCACAGATTTTCTGAGGGTGTGAAACCCTAGCATAAAGAGTGTGTATAAAAGGCATGAGCTTTCTAGTTCTTATTTCTCCTCAAAGTCCTTTCACTTTTCTCCAGCTAGTGTCTTTCTTGGTGGCAGGATTGAGCCTTAGAAACAGAAAGAAAGACACTCCTGCTCCACAGGTCCCACCCTGTTCCCTTGATGGCATGAAGCATCTTCAGGGCTGCCATCCTCTGTCCTCTATGGACAGCCAGGCTCGGGGCACCCCCAGGCTTCCCACTGCCGTGGGCGTGGCCTGGGGCAGCCACATGTGTTTTTCTGGAGTCTATTCTGGACGCTCACTGCACTCGAGTACTTGGAAATGACTTCTTTGTAAAGGAAGATACAAAATGATTTGTTTGTACCCAGAATCCGTTAAAATCTCCTAGAGAGATAAGGGTTAAAAACCTTTTTAAGCTGAGCCCTGGCCCGTGGGCTCAGTTGGTTGAGCATCTTCCTGTACACCTGAAGGCCGCAGGGTCGATTGCTGGTCAGGGCACATACCCAGGCTGTGGATTCAATCCCGGGCGGGGCATGTGCAGGAGGAGAGGGAGGCAACTGATTGATGTTTCTCTCGTATCAATGTGTGTGTCTCTCTCTCTCTCTCCCCCCTTCCTCTCTCTAAGATCAATGAAAAAGCATATCCTCACGTGAGGATTCAAGAGAAATTTATAAAAAATCCTTTTCAAGCTGAATGACTCTCTAATTGGTTCTTTTTGGGGGAAGTGGGGTTAGGTGGTATTGTGTGGAAAGGCAACCTAGATGGTTACAGCTCAGGTCTGAAAAGGGCACGTGTAATTAGCCAAGGATAAATTTGGCCTCAGATGTTTGTTCTAGGCTAGAGGTCTGAGGTTCCAGAAGGGCCTAAGGAGGTTCCATGGAAGTTTCATCATGTCATCAAAAGACTGATAGTGTTCTAGTCATTGCAAGGTGTCCCCACATGGTTAAGGTGGGAGAGAGGTCCTCAGGAGCAACATAATATCACCTAGATATGCTGGTCGAAAGGTAGTGCCTGGACCAGCGGTGTCACCTGAGAACTCATGTGATTCCTGGCTCCCACCACAGAGCTACTGATTCAGTAGGTCTGGGGTGAGACCTGAGAGTTGGCATTTTTGTGTTAGTTCCTCTTATACACCTAAAGTTTCAGAAACGCTGCCACAGACACCAGGTCTCTACTGCCTGATTCCCCCCCCCCCCCAAATCCATCTCTCTATGTGTGGTTGATGGCCTCACCTCTCACTAGGCTAGTAGTTTGTCATCACATGGGAACTCTCTGGTGCATTATCAGTTATAACATGCATGGCAAATGATTTGTTACCAATAGCTATTAAGTACTATAGATAATGATTTTTTTAAAAAAAAATTTTGATAGTCTATTTATAAGAATTCTTCGCATTGTATTTAGATCAGCTTTCTTGAGAGAAAAAAGAGCATGTTGATATGACTTAGCCTGCTGGGAATCACGTGTAACTTGCACCCTATTTGTTCTACACCTCATGGTATCCAGTCAGGATGTGTCATGTGCATGGACACAGAAGCCAAACTGTAGGCACAATCTGATTGCAGTGCCTTCCAGCTGGTGCCTCACTGGTTCATACTTCCTTTTGCCTCAGTGGGGACACAACTGGCATTCTGGAGGGGCGGAATGTGACATTCCTATGCCTGCACCTCTTGGGAATATTAGCATCTCTGCACCTTTTCCACTAAATGTCAGTGGCCCTTCCCAGTCGCTGTGACAACCAGAATGACCCCACAGACATTTCTAAATACCCCAGAGCATGGCAGTTCTTCCCCTAGCTGTTTTAATCCATCCTTCATAACAATCATGAGAGTAAACTTCCTAAAATATAAATCTAATAACTTCACTTCTGGCTATCTAAAATTCTTCAGCGGCCCCCCATTAGCTCCAAGACAAAATTCAAAATCCATCAGTCTCAGAGTCAAGGTCCCTGGTGACTGCGCTCTTACTCAGGATCATTCCTGCTGGTCTGTCCTACCCTGACCCCATGCTCTCATGAGTATATCAGTTTCCCTTAACACTCCCAATTCGCTCTTCTCCCCATGCCTCTGCCCTTAGCTCATCTACCTGGCTTACTACTTCCTTGTCCTTCCTGGCTCAGATTAAGTATGCTGTGCATCCACCTAAGCCTGGGATGGTCAGAGAAGGCTTTCTGTAGGGGTGTGCTTCCTCTCTCACCATACTCACAGCTGTGCACGACAGTGTGTTTACTTAGATCTTCACACTTTTAGGAAAATAGAGACATTTTGTATCTATACCATGCATACCTGTCTAAGTTATGGGGGTGTGACCTAAAAATGTTTGTTGAATGACCCATTTACTATACACAGTTGTCCTAACCACTATGATTTTTCCTGATTCTGTGAGAATGGCAAAGGTTCTAAGAATTCTTGCTTGGTGTCACTTATATAACCTCCCATGGGAAGCCAGAATTATGAGATATCTTTTTCTCTGAAGCAGGAGGTTTTGTTTGTTTGTTTGAATACTGGAATGCTGGGGGAACATGTGGCTTAGGGGTAGCAGAAGCAGACAAGTGGGTCTGGAGCACTAGGGAATGTTCATCTCTCTCTCCCAAGTATCCTGGCGGTGAATGCCCTGCCAGTCCATTCTTCTGGAAGAAAGCTTAGTGTTATGGGTCAAATTGTGAAACTACTCAGAAAACATGTTGGCAGTCTTAACCCCCAATACTTGAGAATGTTACCTTATTTGGAAATATAATCTTTATAGAGGTGATCAAGTTGAAATAAAGTTGTTAGGGTGTGCACTAATCCAAAATAACTGATGCTCTTATAAGAAGAGAAAATTCAGACAGACACAGATGCTCACAGAGGAAAGATGGTGTTAGGACAGGCAGGGAGAATGCCACGTGAAGGTGGAGGATTGGAGTGATGCATCTATAAACTAAGGGACACCAAAGATGTCCATCAAACCACCAGAAGCTGGGGGAAGGCAAGAAAGAAGTCACTAGGAGATTCAGAGGGTGCATGGCCCTGCCAACACCTTGTTTTCAGTCTTCTAGCCTTCAGAAATGTGAGAGAATAAACTTCTGATGTTTTAAGCCACCCAGTTTGTGGTACTTTGTTATAGCAGAACTGGGAAACTCATACACTTGAGAATAAATTGTTCTGAAGTGAAAGACTCTCCCTATGTCTCACGTGCCACTCCTAAGGCTTAACATGGCAACCGGGTATGGCTGACCCCCATGTGGAAACCAGTGCTTTCAACCAGCTGATGCAGGTAATGGAGAGAGTTTATGGGGCCCCACCTGGGTACGGAAAAGATTGATTCTTTCTGTGCTTCCAGGAGCTCTTCCTCCGCCAGCCTGTGCCCACATTCTGTCTGCTCTTTCAAGGACCTCAGCTCCTCTAGTTCACACTGGAGAAGAGAGTTGCGCTGCTCAGCCATAGCCACCTGCTCCTTCAGCTATTCAGGTATTTGCTGTCATCCAGCTGCACCCCAAAGTCCTTTGAGAGAAAACATGGGTGGGGGCACAGATCCCTCTGAGTTTAATGGGATATTCACCTGTACAGGCATGTTCTAAACAAAGCTCCACCAGCTTAAATTTAAGCATTTTCCTGCTTTCTTGAAGGATTTGCTTTGTTGTCTCCACTTTTATTGCTCAATACAATCTGTTGTTTGGCTTACTTCCACAAGCAGAGGCATTCCCCACCCCCATATCATAATTTGAAAATACCTTGATTTGAATCTGAAGCTGGCCCAGGGACTTGGTTGCCTCTGACACCTGCTGGTTGGCACAGCTCAGCTGGAGTTCCATCTCGTTGAGGTCCCCCTTCCGTGTTCTTCTTCAGCGGGTAGCCTCAATTCTGCTCCTGGTTTCAGAATCCAGACTAGACTGCAGGGAGTCAATAACACACTGCTGGTTCCTCCTAATTTTAGAATAACATTCGGGGGGGGAAATCATGCACCCAAATTAAGAAAGGTTACCTGCTGTGTAAATAACAGTTTAGGAAACAGAACGGCATTAAAATTCAAGAAAAATTCTGGGTAATTAACAAAATGAGTCTAAAGGGTTTTCACTTTTAAAACACAGAAGTTGAAGGGCTCGGTGAGTGAGCATATGTCCATCATGACAGACAAGATTCCCAGGCCAACCTCCTGGAAGAATGAAGAGGAGCACCAGAATCTTATTGAGGATCCAGTTGGGCAGATGTAGCCTTGTCTTAGACCCCCTAAAGGGCAGTCTAGGGCAAATATCTGTATTTTCTAGAGTGGCTAAGGCTGAAGGAAGAATGCTTTTTCAGACAGTCATAATATTTAAACACTTCCAATGATGCAAAATGTCTGAACAAGGCAAGAAGGAGCCACAACAGTAGAAACAAGTCCTGAGCTCCAGCAATGCTACTCAAATGACGTGCAGACACTAAATTCTCCTAGAATAGCATGGCTATCTCTCTCCAGGAGTGTGAGAGCAGGACCAAGTGTGAGATAACCAACTGCTGTGTGATGCTGAATTATTTCAATATTCTTTCATAAACACAAGGCCCTATGCTGAAATCACACTTGCAAAATGACAGAAGCTTAGACAATAAATGTGCGCTCAGCTGGCAATGAAAAAGGCTTGGGGAAACCATGCCAATCCTTTCCAAGCCCCTTTGCAGTGAGCTTGGGACCATGTGGCTGAATTCTTGCTGAAGGACTATGGGCTATGTTTACAAGCCTTGCCAATACAAACTCTCCTCGTGATCCTGGACTCTCTGGTCCCCATCTATGGCAAACTTGGTGGCCAACTATGGAAGATCATGGCATTACAAGATGGGAGAACCTGGAAATAACTTAGAAGAATAGTGGCCTGCTCTCTATCCCTACTCCACATTGGACTGTGACCTAGGGCAAAACAAACAAACAAAAACAAACTTTGATAATTTAAGCCATCTAGCGTTGGTGGGTGTGAGTCAGGACAGTTTAACTGCTATAACTAACACATGCCCTGTTAAGCTCACCCTATGGAACAAGGCCAAAGGCTGAACGGATAAGGCAGAAGAGAAAAGAACCTCTCTGTTCTTCCTCATAGAGACTGCCAGCACAACATACTTGCCTTGGGTCAGAATTAGGTTGTACACCGAGTCATCATTGAGCCTGTGTCCTGAGCTCTGAGGCCAATCAGGAAGATGTCCAGCCTTCAGGGGAGTAGGATTGTGGCCAGGGTTTCTGATTGGGTGACAGGTGGAAGCACCACTTTCCATCACCATCCCTTTCTCCATTAGTAAGGGGAGGTCTCAGAGTAGTTATGGAGATGTATAGGAAACAACTCTTTCCGGTTCCAGAGCCCAGAGCTAGCACCTCTTCTCGGTCAACCCCATGTCCCTGGTTGCCACATGCTAAAATCAGCCTCTCATGCCTATCTTTAGGTCCTAGGCCTCTCTGTTCAGTTCCCAGATCAGAATCCTATAGGGATGCCAGTTTATCAAGTTAATAGAGACTGTTATGGGCTAAATGTGTCTGCCCCACTTCCTATATTCAAATTCTTATGTTGAAGCCCTAACCCTCAGCACCTCAGGATGTCACTGTATTTGGAGACAGGACCTTTTGAAGAGCTGATTAAGGTCAAATGAGGCCATGAGGGTGGGCCCTAATCCAATCTGACTGGTATCCTTATAAAAAGAGAACATTTGGACACAGAGAGACACCAGGGATGCACACACACAGAAGGGACCCTATAAGGACACAGCAAGAGTGGCCATATGCAAGTCAAGGAGAGAGGCCTAAGGAGAAACCAAATTTGCTGATTCTTTGACCACTTTCAGGACTGTGAGAAAATAAAATTCTGTTGGTCAAGCCACACAGTCTATGTATTTTGTTATGGCAGCCAGAGCCCATAACTCCTACAAGGACACGCACACTCAACAGTAGTAAAAGCTTTAAGACCTTTCTCCGTCTTCCATTGGGGAAACTCATTTTTGCCTCTGCTGACTCTCCTTACACAGGAACACTAAAGCATCCCCAGTCTGGTGTCAAAATCCTCTATACAGAGATACATTCTGCTTAAGCAGAACAACTGAATGTTTCAAGCTGTCTTTTTCCTGCAGTTGTTTATGAAACTTCATGAGTGCCTCTAGACACATAAAAAGTGCCGTGGTTTAAGAGGCTTGGATATGATGCAGACCTAGAGAATGTCTGCTAGACAATCAGCACCATTCACACAGAGTCAAGATATCTTTAAAATGAAAACTCTCCCAAGCACATTTTTTAAGAAAAATTAAGCTCTCTGGGCCAGGGCATTATGGTAAGAAATTCATTTTTTCCCCCTGAAATGTAAAATACAATTTGAGGAAAGAAACCAAATGTAAAAAAAAAAAAAAAAAAAAAAAAGAGTAAAATCTTAAAATTTTAAAAAGCTATAGACAGTCAATTCAATATGTCCTTTCTTTTCTCTTGCAATACTGCTCATCCATATCAGAGAAATGCAAGGTTTTCCTTACTTCCAATACATATGATTCAGTTTTCAAATGATTAACAAGGTGTTTTGCTAACTAAATGCCATGTCTGAGTTTGAGATTCTGGTTTCTGAAGATACACTAAAATATTTTAGTTAGAAATAAGAAGAGATTTAAACATATTCTTCTGGCAGAGACTTTAACAATAAAAGAAATTAAGTCAGGTGGTGCATACAACTTAAAACCACGTGGCAAAGTTTGATTTTGAGTTCAGAGGAGGGGACCGTATGGAAGGAAAAGATGATGGAACATTACCATATACCTGAGGATAGAGGGCAGGGGTGGGTGCACTGTGGGTTATGGTCCAAATCTGGTCATGCCCATTTGATTTCCAGTGTCTATGGCTGCCTTCAAGCTACAACTGCAGAGTTGAGTAGCTGTGACAGAGCCCCTACATCCTGCAAGCCAAAAATATTTACTACCTGACCTTATACAGAAAAAAGTTTGTCTAACCCTTCTACAAGTGATCCAACCAAAGCAAACAAGTGCATTTTGATTGAATAAGGAATTTCCGTGCCTTATTCCCAAAAGCTCTTTCCACAGCACCTCTCTGGGTTTGGCAGAGTAGAATGCAGGCCAGGTGCACCCTGGTCTAGGCCAGTGAGAAGACCCTCACACATTTCAGCATATCTTTGAATACCCTGAGTTGGGAGGAATATAATCGGTGACCCCTGAAGATTCAGGCCGTACCTGACCAACTTGTTTTTTAACCCAGTCTTGGGCCTCACGGTACGACTCTATTTCCATGGCACTTATGGCCACCAGTTGGCCTTTAAGCTGGCCGTTGACGTCAGTCCTCCTTTCCTGTGTCTAGGATGGAGAGAATCAAAGTCAGCCACTGAAGCTCCTCCCTTCCTTCCATCAATGACTACATTGTCACCTCCCTACCACTAGCTATGCTAATTATAACATTTGTAGAAATTAAAAAACAAAAGAAAACAGCAGCAGCAACAAAAATCCATAAAAGTTTAGGAAGTCTTGGCTAGAACAGCAGGCACAGTATCTCCCAACATTATGTGCTCAGGTATCTGTAGAACAAGCAAAACACACGACATGCATACTCCTGCTTTTCCCCAACAGGCCTCCAGGCCCAGCTCACTCAGGATCAGTGCTCTCAGAGAGAATGGAAGAGCGAGCTCAGCAACAGAGAATGAGGCGAGGGCGTTACCCAGTTTGGAGCACAGTCAAGGGCTTGCCTTCACCTCTGAGACTCTCCCCTGCTTTTGTGGTCCCTTCGGCTTGCTGGATGCTGTCTCGCAGGCCTCCTTCAGTTCCTGTGGAGTTTCCTATGGTTTATGTGGACAAAGGACCCTGAACCTCACCTTACCCTCAGGCAACATTTCCCTTCGGTTCTATAATTTACATGGTTTAGCCTCAATTGCTTGAAATCCTGTGCTTTGCTCAGATTCCCCCTCACATTCTATTCAGCATCCTTAACATGCCTCCTTCTCCTAGCCCTGAAGTCAGATTAAACCACGGCCTTCTGATACAATCTGAACTCACAGAGAACACTCCACGCAAAAAAAAAAAAAAAAAGAGCCTGGGATGCTATTTGTGATATTTTGTAAGACATGCTCATCTTTTCTTTCTGGATGCACCTATTATAGTGATTATGAACCATTAACTAACACTCATGAATAGCTCAGCCCTCCTTCCTGCCCGCCCCTTCTTTTCTCAGCCCTTCTTTCCCAGCTCCTGCCTCGTCTTCCGTTCTTTCTTCTCCAGCCCTAGCTGTTTGGTTCTCCGGCTTCCTTTGCACGAAGATAATTACCATCGGTGAACAGCTCTACGACATTCAGACGGACCTGATGAGATGCAGACTCTGAGGATTCATTTTTTCCTCTGCTCCGTTTATTAATAGGCACAGGTTTGACATTACCTGAAATGAGGTGGGTTTTTTTTTAAAACTGCACAAGGAGACGTTCATTTTTGCTCCTCGTGGAAGGAAGTAGGGCAAATATCAAGGCCCAATGTTTTTGCCCTTCATCAAAAAATGTATTTTAGACACCAACTCAGAGCCTCTCAACTAGACCAGAATCCATCACCACAGTCAGTCCTAGAGAGGAAAGTGCTGGTGAGCGAGCAAAGACCACTCAGCTCACAGAGGGCCAAGTCTGGCTTGACATCCTCACTAAAGAAAATGACCCTCCCGTGGGAGCTTTGTCTGAAAATGGGGTATGGGAAAGAGGCCAGGTCGAATGTATATGTTCACAGGTTTGGGGTTTTTTTTTAAAAAAAAAAAAAAAAGTTCAACAAACGCACTGAAAGCAAGTTGCCAGTTGAACCTCATACTCAAATGATTTTTCATTGCCGACATATGGCACTGACTTAGGGGAACAGATCAGATAGAAAATATAATCATAGTTAATTCCATGTGTTTATAATTGTGCCTTTGATCTACAGAGTGTGAAGTGCTTTGCCAACATCAGCTTACTGATCTCCCTCACCACCTTCTGTGACATGGATGGGGCTGCTTTTATCCCCTCACTTCACTGAGAAACTAAGAAGTAAAATGTCTAAAGTCATCAGCTTGTAATGATGAAGCTAAGAAAAGAGCCTGCCACCCACGGATCCTGTCTAATTCAGTTTCCTGACTATTAGGGCTCAGCTGCTTCCACAGGGGTTCAATAAGCAGCTTAGCTCTTGGCTAGCTCCTCTCCAGACAAATGGCCACAGGGATAGGCAAGGGGTATGCGAAAATTTCGCTCTGATCTGACATTCATTTTAATGTACAAGCGTCAAATTTTTATTTCTTTTCTTCCACCGTTTAGCATTATCAGTTTCTTGAATACCCAAGAAAGAGATATTTTATACGAAGACACAGAGAATATACACAGTAATTGTATATATAATTAAGCTTTCTTTGTGTGTGAGTTTTTTGAGTTTTGTATAGGAATAGACGCTGCTCGAATGTAAACAAAATTATAAAAACTGACAGTAATTGTGTAGAAGTATTCCTTGATAGTAACAGTGGTGAGCTTTCTAGAAAGTTTCCAGTGTCGGGTCAGACTGGCTACGTTTCTTTGATAACATTCCCACAGGGCTCAAAAATGCAACTGTTGCTTATCAAAATAACTCTAAATACCTAAAATTTTCTATTTCTTCGTCTTTTTCTGAAAGCTTTCTTCCAAGTTCTGCTTTAGTTTCCAAGAGTTCAAGCTGGAAATGAAGAATCTTAATTGCCTTACATTCCAGAGCTCCCTGAAATACATAAATGAAAAGCACTAAATTAAGTCCACTTTTAGACAAAATCTTTTTCTTCACAAAACGTACGTCACGGATGTTGCTCTCTTTAGAGTTGCTGGGAAAGATCTAAGTTCAAATCAGGTCTTTGAAGTTGAGAACAGGAAGAAACAAGTGATTACCTTTGTTTGTCATGCTGTGGTGGGCAGTTAGACAGACGTGAGCAGATCAAGGACAAAGGGCCAGGTGCAGGTCACCAGGGTGGAAAGCCCCAGATGCGTAACAACTTGCAAACCTGGGAAAACAAGAACTTTGTTTTCCCTAGCTTATCTTTCCTCCCGGAGCATATCTCTCTAAAATCAATAAAAACAGTTTATGAAAAGGGCACAAGGGTGATGACAATCTATCGGTCAGTTAACAATTGGCAGATAGTCCTGAAGGAAGGAGTAATTTTTATGGTAGCCTTTGAGGAGTGATTAGCACATACCACCAAAAGTAAAAATTAAAACTGAGTAGCAGTGTGGATGAAAAGTGGCCACATGCTAAACCTGACAAGCTCAGGGAAGGCCTGCATGGTGGCCTTGCCAACTCAGAGACCTAAAGGAACCACAAAAGATGGTCTGAAATGAAAACTTTTTAACTAAAAGTAGTCTATGGTGGGTAGTCACCTCTTCAGGCAGAATTTTTCCTTCACAAAGGTTAATTTTCACCTTAACTAAGCCTGTCGGTTGCCTTTTTTCCATCTGAGATAACATACCTGATTAACACGCCTTTGCAAACAAAGTAGTTTCCTTTTTCCTGGCTCTCAATGCATCAGGGCAGAGACCAGGAATGCTCTCATTGTTATTGTTACCGTGTTAACTACCCTGTACCCACCTATGTAAAAGATGTGTCTATCACTTTACTTTTTATCCAATCCCAGAGGTTGCCCCCACCCCCACTTTGCTTTCTCCCACCTCCCTATCACCAACAGATTTCATGTAACCCACTTACATCTCCTCTTTGGATTGTAATGTATAAAACAAGGTGCAAAACTGCCATTCTCAGAGCATTATCTCAATCCGTTGTGATTTTGCTTCCCGGAAATTGTCTGGCTCAAATAAACAGTTTGGCTCAAATAAACTCACAAAAATTCCTCACTGGTTTGACTGTTTCTTACGTTAACAGCAATTTTGAAACAAAAATAAGAAAGACGTTGAAAAGTTTAATATGGCTTAAGGTCTCACTGCTGTTCTCTGAACACTACCTTCAATATAAAAGGAAATAAATCAAAACCAAATGCTTGGATAGCAATTTCCTCCTAGGGAATAGCACCCTTCCTTTCTTCAGGGGAAGCTGTCACCTCTCACCCTCCAGGCTGCACTGAGAAAGTGAATCTTTGGAGAAGGTGACCTGGGATAATTTGAGTTTTGTGACTTCAAAGATAATCTGATAAAGTTTCTCATAAAGGCTCACCCAGGAAAATAAATAACCCAATTTTACAAATACATGTCCAAGTTGATGAAGTATTTATGGATGTGGCTGAAGACGAAGCTTGAGAAAATGTGAATAGAACAGAATGCCATCTAGTGGTACTAAATGGTACGAGTGCTATGGGCTTCGTAGTCTCATCTTGGATGTGAGTGCCAGTCAATTTAATATACAAAGATGTCTATGTTATACAGGACTAAAATTACCTCTGGCCAATCATGCATCTCATTGGGTTGTCTTGATGCTTGAACTTTCAACCACAGAAGTTACTTCTTTGGGTTAAGGAGGTAGCTTTAGAAAGTTCCTAGCTAGGATGCCCAGAGAACCAACCAAAGGGAACAAGTGAATGAAACAAGGTTTACCAATTTTACAAGGACCAGCCTTGCTAGGGAACTCCACGCTGCTAATTGCAGGGATTCTAGATAAAATGTAGAAGACTTTGGAAAACAATTATGCATCAAAAGGCAAGAGCTGGGTCAAGAGCTGTCCACTTGACAACCGTACATGCAAGAGTAATAACACGGCTTCTGTGGGGCAGGCTCCTTGCAGAAATGCAGTGGTGAGATTAATAGACACTGCTTGGCTCGAAGCAGTGCTCTGGGGGCTGATTTTTCCATTATCACACTTTCAAAAGGCCCCTTCCTAAAACATCTGACTGCCGTGTCTTCTAAAAATCATTGTCTCTATTGGAGGGTGGGTGAGTGGGGCTGCATTTCAATAGGACTGGGTGCCCATTCGAAGGGTGGGTCAGCACATGAAATTCAGCTGTGAGAAAAGAGGCACTGCAGGCTAATTAACTACTTAATGGCCGTGACACAGTGACTTCCTTTTTAGTTCACCCTGTTTGACAGAAGGTCTTCTCAGCAGTCCTTTCAATCACACCTGGGGATAAAATCAGAGTTTTTCTGAATTTTTAATCCATGCCACTGAAAACATCCCTGTCAAAGAGCACACACAAAATGAGCTTTCAGAAACAAATTATCTCAAGGGTTTCTGGGGGAAAAATAAGTATGTTGACTGGCTCTGTTTAGAGAGGAGGAATTATGAGGATATTTATTTTCAGTCAACAAATATTTATGAACCTCTACTACACAGGAGGCAATGTTCTAGGCCAGTGCTTCTCAAATGTTAATGTGAACATGAACTACCAAAGGATCTGGTTAAAATGCAGATTCTGGCCCTGGCCAGTGTGGCCCAGTGGTTAGAGCACTGAGTTCAATTCCTGGTCAAGGGCAAGTACCTGGGGGACAGGTTCAATCCCCAGCCCTGGTCGGAGTGAGTGCAGGAGGCAACCAATCAATGTGTCTGTCTCACATTGATGTTTCTCTCTCTCTTTCTCTCTTCCCCCCCCCCTCCCCTTCCACACACTCCGAAAATCAATGGAGAAAATATTTTTGGATAAGTTGGTGAACAAGGTAGACAAGGTTTCTGGGTTTTATTTATGCCTCTGAGAGTAATGAACTTGCTCCAAGGGCATCTCTGGGTTTCCATGCACATCACTGTTGGTGCTGGTGTAAGCCAGCAGCCTCTCTCAAGGGCTGCTTGGCATTATCTCAAAATTTAAAAATTCCTTTAACCCAGCAATTTTATTTCTAAGACTTAATCCTACTGAAATATTTTTCCATGTCCACAAATATATTTTTCCATGTCCACAGGGATGTATAATATAGGATTATTTGCCATTGTGAAAAATTATACCTAAAGTGAATAAAGTCTATTTAAATAAGTGTTAGTCACCCATATAAAACACTATGTAGCTATTGACAATCACCTGGTGGGTCTCCATGCAGAGTCACAGGCACACAGGACGGTGCTGAGTCTAGGACTTAAGTGTGTACACACCAGAGTCAAACTCAGATCTGCTACTTGTCGACTGTGACTTTGGACCAGTTCTTAATCTTATGTGACTCAATATAGCCTGCATTTTACAGATTTAAAAAACTGACAGATAACACTGTTCTGAGAATTATTAAACAATAAATAATTGTATATAAAACAGTGCCTGGCACGTGATATAGGCTATAGAAATATTTAATTAGAAAATATATTGATAAATGAAAAAATAAAAGGTGTAGCATGTGTAATTTGAGTAAAAAATACATGCATGGGTACATGCATGGAAAATCTTGGTAAGGCTATGGATATAGAAAAATTATTAATTGTGGTTGCCTTTACAGAATAGAATTTGGGCTAAAGATAGAAAAGTAGTCTTATTTTTAGAATAAAAATAATATTGGTAAGTAAAAAATATTTTTAAGTATGAAAAAATGGAAAAGTTAAAGCCTGAGTGGGGCCACACCAATATTGAAGCTTCGGCCCACAGAGCACAGCCTTGCCCTTGCAGCCAGGGCCCCCCCAGAGCTCCTTGCTCCCCCCTGGCTCCCGGCCCAGCTCAGAGTACCTTGCAGGGTCTTGTTCTTCCTCTGGAGGGTGGGTTGCTCTCCTCGTAGGCGTGCTTGGCCCTGAGGAGCTCGGTGCTGAGGGCCTGGGTCTCTTTCTGAGAGGCACCCAGCGTCACCTGAGCCTCCTCGTGCCTCTGCCTTCCAGTCGTCCAGGCACCTGTCAAAGTGCCGCTGCTTCTGGTCCAAGGCGGCTGCCACGGAGCACAGGGCGTCCCCGAGCTCCAGCTGCAGTCGGTGCCTGACCCTCTCCAGGGAGGCATTTCTGACACTGGCCACCCCATGGCTTCGGCAGCCTCCTGCAGCCTAATTGCCAGCTTCTTCCTGAGAGAGGGGGACCCAAAAGGCGAGTGAAGCCACAAGGCTAAAGTGCTCATCCAGTTCATATTTGATTCAAGATGGCACTTGGGGACAAAACAGGGTGGCCCCTGAGGTTGGCTTAATAATATGAGGTAGAAGCAGCCTCAAATGTTTCTGAAAATGACCTTCTTGTTTTCATAGAACTCAGATGTCTCCTGACCACCGTCCTCCTGCTCCTGTGTCCATGGGTCCTTTATTTTCCCCTACCCCTTTCCAACCTGGGCTTAGAACTGAGGACCTCTGAATCCCTGTGTTTGCTCGCCCTCAACCTTAAATAAGCAATAAAGCATACAAACTTTATTGATGATTTCATAAGAAATGGAAGAAAGAGAAAGACTGTACTGAATACTCCACCAACAGTAAGCAACTATCAAAAATCCTTAGGCACATCTGTCTCTAAAGAGCTCCTTGGCTGTGTTGCTTCCAAAGAACATCTGTTGGCTCTCCCCTGCAGTTCCCAAACATGCCCAAATTATCTCTTCTCTCTGAATGTCTTTTCCACCTCAGATCCTCTGCCCAAATTTATATACCCAAATCCATCTCATTGTTAAGCTCATTTGACAGGTCCCACTGCTCTTAGGGAGTATCTTAGCCCGCACCTGCATCTCCTGAGATGGAGTGGTTTATTAAGGTGCCTCTCCACCATCCCCACAATCCAATGCTTTGGGGCTTTCAAATGGATGAAATGTGTCCTCCTGTTCACATCTCCTGCAGGGACACAGGTAGTCCCATTCTTACCCGCACATTACATTTCTTAGATAAAGGATACTATAAGTACCAAAGCTTCTTCTCATCTACTGTTATTAAACAGAAAAATGCCCTCAGGAATTCACATGCGCCACACAACTAGCCCAATAGAGCAATGTGAGCACAAAGCCCCATTTTGGTGGAATCCTGCAAAAGCCAGTCTGTGCTCAACATCCAGGAAGGAGCTGGGCTCTCACAACTTTTCTTTGCTTACTGCTTTCTAAACACGGTCACCTCATGTCTCTGCTTCATTTTTCTTAGCTGTGAAGAGGAGATTCTGACGTACTGCATCCTGACCATAGACAACGATACTGTACTATATACTTGAAAGTTGCTGTGAGAGTAGTTTTAATGCTCTCACCATAACAACAACAACAGATGGCAATCACGTGGGGTGAAGAATGTGTTACCTAACCTTATTGTGGCAAAGATTTTGCAATATATACCTGTAAAGTCATCACATTGTATATCTTAAACTTACATAATGTGAGATGTACATTACATCTCAATAAAGCTGAAAAAAACAGGATGTTTTATCCCACCTAAAACAGGAGTCAAATAAAATAATTACACGTATTTTTTAAACTACTTTAGAAATGCTCACTTGGTACCAGAAAAGAGGAATTTTACTTTGATTGACCAATTCTGCTGATTTGCCCACAACTAAGGGGTTTCAGCAGAATGTAGCACTATCAGGCTAAGATCAGGCTTGTCTGGGACAAACTGGACAAGTAGTCACCCTTTTTTCACAGATAATGTTCTACATTGAATACAGGCTACCATTTTGCCCCTCAACTTGATAATCATAAGTACCTACTTAGTTGTCTAAAACATACAGGGGGATGTGGGAAATTAAGAAACCAAATTCCTATCCTTGGGGGATTTAGAATTCAGAAGCAATAAACTGGGTCTCCGGTGAGCTTGATTCAGCTAAATTAACTCATCATGTGAACTCAGGCCTGGAAATTAGAGACAGATTCTCAACTTTCCAATAAAAAAAAAAAAAGAATCGTAGGTACTTTTTGTGTGTCTCTACCTCACTGAGGTGATTTAGAGAGGGAAAGCATAACACAGACAATGTTTTATTTAATCGATGTTCAACTCAGTTTAAAGCAAAAATAGCTTTTGCATATTTCCATATTATTTTTCTTTAGTTGTCATGTATGACAGAAAAACAATTTCTTAGTTCCAACAAATCTGTATGGTCATATATACTTTCCTTTTTCTACCCCTCAAAAAAGACCATCAAACAGAATGACTGGTAGGCACTTTCACCCACATTCTTTATATTAGAAGAAAAAATTCTTACATTAGAAGCAAATGCCATATTTTGGGTATGAAGAGTCATTTTAGTTGAAAGCCCCACTTTTCTGTGGTCCAGAGTTTGTAAAACACCTACTGCAGGTATTTTTAGCACCTGCCATTACAAAGCCCTTTGTAAGTTACTGTGGCTACAGAAATGGATCACTTGGTGCCCGTTCTGGGACAGAACACAGCAGTTGTTCAACAACTGCACAGCACTGTATCTCAAAGATTTAGGTGAAGAACTGAAAAATAATATCTTTGGTTGAAGCTAAAAAGAAATGTATTCATCTGCCCTGGATTTTTGCCAAGCTAACAAGCCAGGGACACATTCTTTTGAGTAAATCTTTAGTGGTTATAAGCTGGGATTGTTTGACATTCTCTCTCAGAGATACACAGTCTTTCAATCTTTGAGTAAAATGCTTCAGGAATTATAGCCTGGTACCAAGTCTTGATTCACTTGGGCCGCAAACTTCCATAGTTCCTGAGAAGAACTTCGAAAGCCTTCCTGTACTGTTGGCTATAAAATTGATATTCTAACCTTAGAGGTGGCCTGAGAGTCATTTATTTTCAAAGAAACCTTTATCCCATAAGGTGCAGTGACAGATCCTAACATGTTTTCAACTACCCCTGTCCATCTCCACAGACCAGTTTGTAGTCTACAAGCTGTAGACCAGAGACACAATGACTTCAATTATACAGGCCTGTACAAATATGAACACAGTTACTTTGGTGTTCCAAATGAAATATAGGATTTTAAGTGCTAGCCCATTTTCAAACCATAGTTCAATCACATCTCCTATGAAGACTTCCCTTGTGCCCCTAGAAAGAGCCTCCTTTCTTTCCCCAGGACCTCTCTATAGTCTTTATCATTTTGTATTATAATTTTAATTTTTTTTTTTTAGCCCTTCTAGAGCATGTGCTTCTTGCCAGTGGTGGCTTTTTCAGCTTTGGTCTTGGGCTTGTTTATATACTTGGCCAAAGGACACAGTCCCTATTTTCATGCTTCTCTGTGTAGCTAACCCCAGGTTCAGGGTCAAGTCACCTTGCTCTACTCACTTGGCATCCTCCAAATCTTCCATTCTCTGGATGGGAATATCTTCATAATTTATTCTCCACTGCACCATTTCAGCATCACCTTTGGAGAGCCCAGAGCAGCTCAGCCTTGGCCTCTTGTTCGTCTTCATATTGTTCTCATGGAAGCTCAGTCACACCTGGCTGACCTCAGGCACTGGGCTAGGGCGCACTGTGACTACGTGGGACACAATGCACATTGGAAAAAAGACACCACCACCATTAAGAACAAAAGGCTCAGAGGTGATATCATTTTTTTTTTAGATAAGGTTAATAACAACCTGCCACAAATCCAAGCTGAACCTGAACCTAGTAAGATAATACCAGGAAGAGAACTGGGGACAAGAAGGGAAAGACTGGAGTATCTAATTGCTGCTGTTAAAACAGGAAAGAGAGCTCTATTTAGGGAAATGCCAGCCTGACTATGTGGACTTCAAAAATAGACAGGCCCGGACTCTGGAAAAAATAGAGAGTGCAAAGGTAGCAAGGAGAACATTCACTATCATTTAGGCAATAAATGATTTCTATTTAGCAATATAAAAGACTCAGATCTTGTTGGGGCTAGAAAGGACCACTGAGATTTAGCCCTTTCATTCTATTGATGAGGAAAACAACATCTTTTATTTCACAAGTAAATCTCTGACAACATAGCTCATCACTTTAAAACCGCACTACCCAATAGAACTTTCTATAGTGAGGAAAGTATTCTATATGTACACTGTCCAATGTGATAACCACTAGCTACATGTAGCTGCTGAACACTCAAAATGTCCCCAGTACAATGTGTGGCCAATACTGAATTTTAATTTTAATAAATTTTAATGAACATGAATTTAAATTTAGATCATCCCCTTTAGTGTAGTAGTGGCTACTGTATTTATTGGACAGCAGGGCTGAATTTAGTGAGCATTTCTACCACTTCCACGGTGGTCTGGTTAACCTAGCAGCATAGTTCCCAGGAGATAACCTGGTCTAGTGGGGCAAAAAGGGGGTCTCTGCCAGTCCTCATGTGTCCTTTATGCAAATTAGAAAAATGTATTCTTCGGCAGATGCAGCCGAGAACACAAGGCTTAGTCAACGGCAGCCTCAGCCAGAGCCCGTTGGGTGCGGATGAAGAGCAGCGATGCACAGCGGCCCTGAGAGGCTGCAGGCTTTGGATCCTGATGGACTTGGCTGCAGGTTGGGACCCTTCCTCTTACTTAATATATTTACTGAGCACCTGTTCCAGGCATTAGTGTTCCAGAAGTAAATAGGACCGGGACAAAGTCTTTGCCCTAAAGAGCTAAAAAGAAGTGAGAGGATACCCAAGGCAAACATGTAAACAATTAATAAATAATATCGCTAACAGCAGTGAGACAGCAGCACAGATTGACCTGATCCTCCTCATCCCCAAAGACCTTGCAGGGCCTTCGGGCGACGGCAACGGCAGCCAGCAAGGTCCGAGGGCAGGAATGGGGGCAGCCGGGCAAGGGGCAGAGGGGAGCCAGGGCGGCTGCAGGGCAGCCAACGAGGGAAGCAGATGGACGAGGGAAGATCAGGAAGGGGCCGCGGCCAGAGCAAGGGGGCCTTGTGGGCCGATTGGAAGGCACTGGGAAGGCAGCCGGGCGATGCTCTAAAATATAAACCAAGTCATTTCGCTATCTGCGTCAATTCCTTCACCGTCTGCTACTAGCTGTATGTCCTTGGACACGTTATTTGTCATCTCAGAGTTTGGTTTCTTCCCATATAAAGGTATAATTCTACATGATTTATATGAAGACTGAGAAAACATGAGAGAAGTATCTACCATAATGTCTGATGTACAAACCATAGTAGTAATTTTAAAAGTTATGTATAATATAGAAGATAAGGAAAGTGGAGGGAATAAAATATTTAAAAACAGAAGCCTAAAGATTCGTGACCTTTACCCCTGCAAGTAGATGCTTTTATAGTGAGATTATGTACAAGTGAGGTACTTTGGGGTCTCAGTAACAAGATGCCTTGACTATCAACTAAGAATTAGCTTGAAATACCAGAGCTAAAGGAATTCATCTCTCATGTTAATCACTATGCTTTCACCTTAAGCAACCACTTTCACTGGGGTCACCTACTAGCAACATTATATGTTTTCTTGGGAAGAAATCACTAATATCTATTATTTATTGACAATTTCAAAGTAATATTGAGCTAAGTTAGCTCCACTGATTTCATTCTGACGTTTTATTTAATTACACTTCTTAGTGCCATTCAAAATCAAAGATCATAAAAAACCTTGCTGACTTTCCATGCAAGTAATAATGCAAAATGGAAACACATTTTGCTTGCTCTAAATCAGACAAACTAGAGATGCAATTTGAATCACTGAGGGGTCCTTCCCAGCACATACACGGTCCAACATGTTCTTTTTCCCCTAACTTCTAGGGCACTTCCCCCTTTCCTTTTATATGAGAAAATATGCAGGCTGACCCACGAAGCACTAATCTTTTTAAAACATATGGTCAAGCTACCAGTGAGAAATAATAGATGCATTACTTTAGTCTCCCCTTCCATTTGCCCTTTCAATGCCCCAGTTTGCCTAATGAAGGTGCGCTTCTCCTGGGAAAGCGGGTTTATCAGCACCCCCTTTTCTTCCAGCCTCCTTAGGAACTCATCCACAGAAAGAGTTCACAAAGCAAGTTAATCATGATCTTCCTCATATATTGCCTCCCGCACTTAACTTGTTGACTTAAAGGACAACCAGGATGACTCCTCCCCACATGTACCTGATATTTAGAAAGGGTTTGAGAATCCAGTTATTAGCAAAACCATGGCAATGATCCTCCCCAGGACTCACAAGAGAGCCCTAATAAAGAACTGATTTTTAGTAGTATGAGTGAATAACAGATAATATTAGCTACCACTTATTGAGAATCTTCTACACGGAAGGCACTTTATGCATATTATCTAGTTTAACTCACAACTCCTCGACAACGTAGGTATTGTATAACCCATTTTGCAAAGGGAGAAACAGGGCAGCTTACTTAAACATGACTGGGACACATGAATAGCCAGTAATTGGTGGAGGTAGATTCAATTGAGTTTTTAACCCTGCAGAACACATTCTTTCTTCTATGTCATGCCCCTTGTTTATTATGTGTGGCTCTACCAATTTCTAACTATATAACTTTTTAGATAATTACACTTCTTTGCCTTGTTTGTAAAACAAAGATAACAATAAAAGATTGTTAATGAAAACTAAATGAGTGTGAATGTATTTTGTAGACTAATTGCTAAATAATTATTAAAAGTAGTCATTAAATAGTAGAGAATGTGACCCTGAGAGAGGGAAATTCTATTACACTCTAGTCTACACACTCCGATTAGCTTATTTCATTAATGATAGGACAGAAATGCCTTGGTTATTAGAAATGGTAATAAAGCTGAGCCAATCCTGGGCAAAGGCAGTTGCCTCTATAAATTACTAATTACTAGTGTAATTAGTGCAGCTGTAAAGCTTCAAATATTTATGACCCCTATCCCTCTAACTACAAACAAGTTTTAAAACTCTCAACATTATAAGGAAACACCTGTGCAGGCTAAAGTAGCAACTCCCAAACCTTTTGGTCTAAGAAGCACTTTATATGCTTAAAAATTATTGAGAATCCCAATAATTATGTGGGTTTTATATGAATAGTGTATCAGAATTTAAAATATGTACTAGTTAATTTTGAAATGATGATACAAATCTTAATGCTATATCAACATGTTAACAAAAACAACATTTTTTAAGGGGAAAAACTCTATTTTCTGAAACCAAAAATAATTAGGGGAAAATGACATTATTTTACATTTTTTTAAAAAACCTCTTGCTTAATAAAAGACAGCTGGAATTTAATATCTCCTTCTAAATTCAATTTATTGCAATATACTGTTCTGTTGCAGCATATTAGAAGAAAATTCAGCCTGTCACAGATATGTAGTTGGAAAAGGAAGATGTATTTCCATAGTCTTTTCAGATAATTGTGACCATTTGCTACTACATCAAAACCCAACAAATAGAAATTTCTTAAGGCTTAGCTGTAATATGGAGTAAACCATATCAATGAATTTTTTTACTGTTACATTAAATTCATTGGTCTCTGTTAAACTTTAAGTGGATCTTTTACCCACACATGATTCTGCAACATCATGCAGTGGTGATTTGAAAAATATGTGTTCACTGAATCATGCAGATCTTCCAAATGTTGACACATTTCATTACATAATATAAAAAAAATCGTCTTTTAACATCACCACTGGTCTCATCAGAAAAGTCTTTAGAATTTGAAAGCCATCAAGATCATGATGACACGTACATTTTCCAAAATCTAATTTTTGCCTAAAAGCTCCAATTTTATTGCAACCAATATTGTCAGTTATTTCCTTGAAGTGACAGGCTCTTTATTTTTGAGGAATATCTGCCAAGTATCTAAGTCTGAATTAGCATAGTTTGTTTGTCAATCATTCTTTCAAGTAAATGTGATACTCCCTGAAAAAACTGCTAGTTCAGCTCAGAACCTGATCACATGCTGCACTTCAGTGTGGAACAGAAGTGCTGTTTCCGTCCTTCTGGTTGTATTACGCAGAATTCTAAAGAGATATACACTTGGGGTCAAAATGTAATAAAACCATTAACCTCAAAGCCCCCTAAAAGGGTTTTGAAAATCATTGGGGGTCCATGGGCCAACCTTTGAGAATCTCTGGGTGAAAACATCATATAAAAGGATTCTGAAGACATGTCAATCCATTAGGGGGTTGAGATTAACATATCATGTATATTACAATCCCAGAACTCATTTAATATGACTTCATTGATCACATCTACTATTGGTCTCCTTTGAAAGCAGAATATGATAAGTTGGTAGGGTAGGGCATACAAAAAAGACTTTGATGGCAGTAGCAAAAAATCTGAAGCATAGACCCAGTGAGGATAGGCATATACGGTACTTACAATTTAATCCACACAAAAACCAAAAGGTAAAGAATCAAAGGAAGAAAAAGGCCTGGCATCCTAAACAGAATTATCATCTCAGACCCACTTTCATTTCCCTTACCCACCAATTTTCTTATCAAAAATAAAATGAGTAGAAAATTAATGGCAAAAATTAGGGGGAAATAGGCAATGCCTATCAAAACATTTCATACAACATTTCCCTCAGAGCTAGATACACAGGGATTCTCCAGTCTTGTCTCTGGGCTATGGAGTCCACACACAGACTACATCCTAAACGGCACAGAAGATCCAACTAGGGAGTTTGTAGCAAGACCGAGTGTCCTACACCCTGTCACCAGCAAAGGAAGAGCCCTATTGGGTGTTCCTGCTAGAACCAAAACCATTTTTCTGTTCTAGATTTCCAGACTTGCAGTTGTGCCAGTTCATTTTAATTTAGCTTTGGCTCTAGAATTAGCATTTAGTATCAGAGGTATCCACCTGCAGAGGATGTGATACACTCCAAATGGTCTCTTTCTAAAGTGAATGCCTCTGGCATCAAGAACATCATGTTGATTTTCATTGACCTAGAAATTCTATCTCTGGGAATATATTATTAAAAATAATTCTAATTACAGACAAACATCTAGCCACATGCTGTTGCATATCAGAGAAGCAAGTCAAGTTGCAGGACAGGGTTAAGTAAACTTAACCTCTCCTTAGTGGATTAAAAGAAGCCATTATAAGTGACTAAGATACAAAAAAGCTTATGACAAATGGAAAAAGAAAGCCCCCAAACGGGTTGTGTGAATGCAAAAGGGGACACATACTAAACCGAGAAACTCAGGGGAGGACTGTAGGGCGGGCCTAACAAGCTCAGAGACCTACAGTAATTACATAGGATAGTCTAAACATAAAAATTCCTAACTGAAATAGGGTCAAGGTGGGTAGTCATATAGCTTCCTTGACAAAGGTCACTGTTTACCTTAAATGAGCAGGTCTACTGTCTTTTTGCACCTAAGATAACATACCTTTGAAATGTCAGAGTAATCTTCTTTCCCTGACCCCTCACGGCACAAACACCAAAGCACCAGACCGGAGAACCTCTCACTGCTATTTTGTTACCTGCATACCATCGCTGAATGCTATAAATGTTAATTAACCTGTACCCACCAACGTAAAAGAAGTATGTGTCTCTATTTTGCTTTTTATCCAATCCTCACTTTGCTTTCTCCTGCCCCCTTAATCTATCACTAGTGGATTTCACGTAACCCCCTCCCTTGCATACCCTCCTTTTATTCTAATGTGTAAAATAAACTGCAAAACTGCCATTCTCTGGAGCATTTTCTCAGTCTGTTGAGACTTTGCTTCCTGGTAATTATCGTCAGTTTGGCTCAAATAAACTCATAAAATTCTCTACAAGTTTGGACATTTTGTCAACAATTGACACAATATAAAAATTGGATAAAATGAAAAAATAAAACACACATACACACATCAATAGTGGTTGATAGTAGAGAGTAAACCATGGGTCATTTTTCTACTTTTAATTTATCAAATGTTTGTGGAGCAGCAACAAATAGCAGGCATTTTTCTAGATGACTGACACATATAGACCCCCCACCCTCTTGAAGCTTCCACTCTGGCAAATGGAGACAGATAAATAATCATATTTATTATGTCAAGTATGTAGTTTGTTTTAAGGTATTAAATACTATGAAAAAGAAGTACATGGAGAAAGCAGTTTGTGTGAGCTCAAATGTCACCTTCCCAATAAGGCATATCCTAACTTCCCCCAGGTATCTGATTAACCCTCATCTTCAAGTCTTGCAGAACGAATAGGGGATTCCAGACAGAGGAAACAGCTAGGGCAAGACTCTAGGGTGAGAATGTGCCTGGTGTGTTCAAAACAACAGCAAAGAGGTCAATGTGGCCAAGGCAGGGTGAGAGAAGGAAAGGTGGTAGAGAAGTCAGAGAGATAATGGGGGCTCAACATGTGGCCACTCTATAGACTACAGCTTTTACTGAGTGTAAAAAACCAAAAAAAAGGTGGGTTCATTATCAAAAATGAGGGGAAAAAATGCCTATTTCAATGAGGTAGACCTTATTAAACATCATGTCTTGTAGGTGGACAGCCCCTACCATCTTTTGATCATGAGTGCTTCAGCCGACTGCATATTGCTTTTCCCTTTCATGGAAGAGAGCTAGTCAGGGCCTCTCCAAGTGGCACGGAGGTGTCCTTTCCCAGACAAGAGCATGTCTGTAGATGAGTTTATCAGAGGCCTCAGGCTTTTCCTAGAATCTTCAAATGCCCACTCAGGCTCAGCAGTTGGTCCCTCATCTCAGCTGTGTCCCCCAACCAGGCTGCTGGGATTGAGGTTCCATCACAAGTGAAGCAGCATGTTTACTTACTATTCTCCGAAGCTTTGTCTTCTGTGCTGTCAGGTCATTTGCCAACTGAGTCACTTCATCCAGTTTTACATTTGCTTCATTCATGCGCTCTTTATACAGACTACAGAGTTTCTCAGCATTCACCTACAAGTTGAGAAAGAAGGGTTGGACATGGCTCATAGAATTCATGATGAATTAGCTGCATGAGGAGGGAGAGGAGGGGGAAGGGGATGGGAAGGGGATGGGAAGGGGAAGGGAAGGGAAGAGAAGGGAAGAAAAGGGGAGGGAGGGGAATGGAGGTCCCTGGGACCCTTGTGCTCTCTTCTGCCCTGAAGACCACAGCCAGCATGAGGAAACCACATCTTCTAATTTAAGTAAGCACAAAAACCCAGGGCCTGAGCCCCTAAGAGGCCCAAACTTCTCAGACTATAGGTGTCAATAGAGAAACCCAACTCTCTGGATATTGGAGCCTTTCCAGAATTCTTTGTTCTTCTGAAAGGGAACATGTCTGATGAAGTACAGAATCCCTTCCCGAAATGATATTATATATTTAATGATCTTTCTCTCCCACTAGAATTAAGTACCATGAGAATAAAGATTCTATTTGATCACAGATATACCTCCAGGACCTAGAATAGTGCAAAGCACATACTAGGAGCTCAAAAAACAAAGGGTAGGTGCAGAAGGAGGGGAGGCAAAGGGGGGAGGGGAGGCAAAGGGGGGAGGGAATGGAGGAAGAAGGAAGGATAGCCAAAGGGCTGACCAAGCAGGACGGGTGAAAGTAGATAGATGTGAGCGGAAATTTGAACTCTCAAAGCATCTGTACCTTCCAGATCATGAAGGCTGCAGGCTCACCGTAATCCTATTGGGTTAATACTTCAGTCCCAAACTGCAACTTCTCTGAACTAGTTTTTCACACTTGGAGAAAAGGATATGCCATTCGGCCTTTGCACTTCTACCTGGTTTAGGTAACCAATCTAATCACTGGATTCTTGCCACTCTAGAAACTAACACTAGTGACTGTGAAACCCAATGTTCACAGGACTGGGAGCTGCCAAATGTAAGATGGTGGTATCCTCTTTACTTGGCTTTAATTTGTATGCTTATTATTAATATGGTCAAACATGGTAAAATGCTATTAGTGGTTCTACAGATCCATAGTTCTGTAGAGTTTTACCGAGCTGTTTTTTGTGTTTAGCTCTTTACACATATTAAATGACAATCCATACAATTGCCCCATGGGACTTTTGTCTCTACAAAGAAAGAGTGCTATGGAAACGGCAGACTAAGAAGACAAAGAAGGGATCACACCACAGGCATTTGAGAACATGATGAATCTGGTGGTAAACCTAATAGTCTCAATGTTAACCTAATTTTTATATTTAGCAATGGCCAAGGACCAGGAACATTTAAAAGATGATACCAGGTTTGGTCCTCTGCGAAACTTCTGAATCAGCAAATACCCTGGAGATCACCTGTGTTGAAGATTGTTCTCTGTAAGCTCATTCTAAACTTCCTGTGAAAAACTATTAGATTATATCTTCTTACATCCCCAAGGCCAAATACATTGCTTGACGCAAAAATAGACACTTCATAAGTGTCTGAGATACTCAAATTATTGCAGACCTTAATAAGAGGTTGGCCATCATCCCCATTAAAGTTTACTTAGAGGTCAGTCAAGCTCTCCTTATAAGCCTCAACCCCCAAATTTGTTTGTTTGGCTTTTTAACTTGGTCAGAATATTATCCACAGATTAGTAAACAAGTGAAGAGTCCAATCAGGTATATGCCCATGTGGAAGCTAACAAAGAAAGTCACATAGTTCTAGTTCACAGATGTCCCATAGCACACCCAGGCTTGTTGGTGGTTGTGAAACCACGCCTGGCAGGTACTCCATGGCAGCTTTTCATACAATGCCATCAGCATCACACAGGTTAGAGCATTGATGTTAAATGCCAGGCACACTCAATTATCCATACTTTCCAATGCTAGTAGAAGAAAGCTGTGCTAGTGATAATTGTGACAGTGTTTAAATGGTCTGAAATTTGTCATTATATTTTGACTGTTGAATATGTTTGTTCTCATTTATGAAAGCTGGCGCACTCATTGTTTCCCTCATAGTATTACTCAAGAGTTCAGGTTGGCTCTGTTTTATAGATGAGAAAAGAGTTAGGCTAAATACCTTGCCCAAATTCACATAGCTAGTGAATATTGAAATTAGGATTAAAACTGATAACTGCCTGTGCAGATGCAAAAAAGAAAAATATCAAATACTAGATTCCTAAGATACAAACTAGAAATAACAAAGAAAACTGATGTCCCAGTTGGCTCAAATTGCCAAGATTCCTGGGTCCCAGAGGAAACTGGATAAAAATATGATGACTGTTAATCATTTTTATTTTATGTCATCTCCAATAATAAATGACCCATTAACTAGGCCAGGAGGAACACATCCAGGTGTGAGAAATGGCACTTCTGTTTATGGCCCTGAATATGCTATGCCAAGCACCTGTTTGCTGAGGGTGAAAGAACACAGATCTCTGTAATATGACTTAGTCAATGATGTGTGGAAATGGCAAGCAGAGGAGCCAGAGATTCCCCAGTTTTCAAGAGACACCTGTGTGCTAAAGCCCAGATGGGCTGTGCATATCTGCAGAGTAGGCAGCCACCTGGGCACACAGAAAAGGCACTGGCCCTTAGGCATGGCTTCAAATGGTAGGTATCTGTAGACACTGCTAACCACTGGGACAGAGTTTTCAATTCACAAAGTATTTTAATCTTCAAAGATAACGAGATTGTTTATCTAGAGGTGGCCTGTACAGGAATATAATATTCAAAGGGGTTGTACCTTCAAAAGAACTTCACATTTAAGCATAAGGATAGACACTTAATTTTGATGCCAGGAAAGAAGAGGTTAATGGAAAAATGCACATTCGCCTTAAAGCTGGTTCTTAAAATGATGCATAAAATTGCTGCCTCCCAGAAATGCAGGAACCAATGGGAATTCAGAATAATCAAAATAATTGTGAGATTGCCTATAACTTCTAAATTTCCCCGGGCCTCTCTGTCAGCATAATATGCTTTTGAAAATGCTTCCGTTTCCAATGTGCCATTGAGTATTGGCATTTCTGTTATTATAATTCAGGAAAAATGAAGTAAACAATTTGAGAAAAAGTTCAGCATAATGTGTATGCCTAGGAGAGTGAACAGAATCAATTTATCCCACCAACAGACATTTAAGGCAGCAGCAGAATGTGGTCACCCACAGGTACACACAGGATTTAGAGCTGAGGCCCATGTATGACATGTAATTGTGTGACCTGAAATAAGTCACTGAACCTATGAGCCAAAGAATCCCCCAAATTCTGTGTAATTTTCACATGTGTAAAAGTTAATGCTAGTTATTGAGTGCACAGATTACGCAAAGTCTGTAGTAACCATGAGTAAAATAAGACCTAGTTTCTGTCTTAGAGATGCTTTCTAGTTAAGCAAAGTTAAAAAGCTATAATGTTAAAAAATACCCCAAAAGTGCTACAGGAATTCAGAAACAGATCAATTTTAATGTGGGAAGTTGAAATTGAGCATTCCAGGGAGAAGGTTTAGTTTAGAAAAGGCAGAAGTTCTAAAATCACTTTTAAGCAGGGACACGATCCAGTAAAGCCGTGTCTAGAAATATTAATATGGATACTGTATAGGATAGACTGGAAAAAAGAAGCAAAAAAAGATAATTGAGGAAACCATGGCAATGGTCCAGTTAAAAGGTAATGAGAGTGCTACATGTTCATGGGAGTAGACTGGAAAGCTATACACCAGTGCAGAATTGACCTGCTGCAATAATTGACTGGAAAGCAAAGAACAAGGGAGGAAACAAGTAATCAAGTATGGGCTCAGAGCCTAGGTGATGGGAAGAACCGGGGTGACAGAGGCAGAAATGTCCAGAGGAAAAATCAGCTTCACGAGAAGGTAAGTTTGGTTTTAGGAATGCCGATTTGAGGAAAAGAAATCGCTACTTGTCTTTGAAAGAACAATTTAAGGGAATGCTTTTAAGGAAAGTGGGGGAAATAAAAGACATTGCAGGGGTTAAAGGAGTGAGGAGGTATGAGGTACATACCGACCTGTGGAAGCTAGTCTCCAAAGATGGCCCCAGTGAGCCACACCCTCAGGCATTCATACCCTTGAGTAGACCCCTGGCCCTGACTTGTAACTGATGGGAGTCACACAGAGTCACTTACTGTGTTGAAGTCTGCCTCAGAAGAATCTCTGCAGTTTCTGCCTTGGTCTATTGGAATACGTACTTGGTCTTAGTGCCTTGATTTACCACATAAGAAGTCCACGTGCCCTGTGGCTGCTATGCTGTGAGGAAGCCCAAGCTAGCCATGTGGAGAGGTCACATGGAAAGAGAGAGGTCCGACCAGCCCCAACTGTTCTAGCTACCCCAGCCCAGGAGCCAGGCATCTGAGTGAATAAAAATTCAGATGACTCTAGTCTCAACTACCATCTAAACAAAGCCTGTCAACTCCCAGAACCAGGAGAGATAATTTTAAAAAGTGTTGTTTTAAGCTGCAAGGTTTGGGGGTGATTTGTTACTTAGAAATAGGTAGGACACTGTTCTTTGGTCAAGGAGACAAATTAAGGCAGATATAGACAGACTGCTTTTCATTTTTAAATTTCATTTTGTTAGATTTTCCCTATTTTTTATTTTTTATTTTTAATCCTCACCCAAGGGTTTCCATTGCTTTTTCAGAGAGTGGAAAGGGGAGAGAGAGAGAGAGAGAGAGAGAGAGAGAACATTGATTGGTTGCCTCCCACACGTGCCCCAACTGGAGCTGGGGATCAAACCTGTAACCGAGGTACATGGGCTGGACTGGAATCAACCCCAAGACCCTTCAGTCTGTGGGCAGACACTCCAGCCACTGAGCCAAACCAGCCAGAGCCAGACTTTGCTTTTTTTTCTCAAAATCCAATCACTAGTACCTGAGGAAAGATCTTTTTTATTTTAGTTTTTTAATGGGTGAATAATAGTTATGTGGAAGAATATTTTATTCTTTCGACAAGAAGGAAAAAATGGATGAATGAAAAAAATTTATAACATAAGGTGAAGAAAGAAGTTTTACTCAGTGGTCTTGATCTTATCAGCTAGGTCTTATTTATTGAAAAGAAGGGTTTTCAGTAAGGCAGGATTAGAATCTGAGGAATGATTTTACTTCTGTTTTAAAAATAAAACAAAGCAAAGTTTAAGAATCAAGAACTGAGAAGCAATGAAATTCCAGAGGAAGTTGGAAAGTATAAATTCATGCCTAATTAATATGGATTTATGGTGAACCTATCAAGAGCTTTATGGTTGCATGACTTCCTACTGAAATGTGTAGAAACAGAAGCATTCCTGAGGATAAACAAGAGGCACAGGAGAGTCTAGAGAGAGTAAGGACTTCTAGGACCTCACTTGATCTGAGAGAGGCAAATGAAGCCTATAAAGCACGGAGAGAGGACATTTTCATTGCTGAGTGAAAGACAGAATAAAATACAGAATACACAAGGGACAGAAGAAAAAGAAAATCCAAGTCCTCACTAGATTTATATTCTAAGACAATTGGGAGTGGGGTTTCAGGAATAATGTAGAGAAAGAGTGGGGTTGGGGGAAGCAGAATGATTATGTTTCTTTCTAGTCAATCTGGTCTTTAAAGGATATTAATGGTAAACATTTTAGGAGCCACTCAATATCTCGAAAGAAATTCTACATTTTTCTGGCCATGGTCCATGAAGATCAAGCTTTCCCAGATGACTTCACAAATTTTGCTCACAGGAAAATATGCTCTGCTTGACCTAAAGCAAGCCTCCTCTCAACTGCCAGAAGGTAGAATGGTTGTCACCTGTGATCTGATGCTAGTCATGTGAGATGAGAGTTTGCAATGTATAGATTTACAGACTCAGTGAAGAAAGATGTCATAAAATTTCTTTTTTGTGCTGGCTGGTTAAAGAGGTGCCAGAAGACATGAGGGAGAAAAAGTTCTCTCCTCTCAGTAAAGCTGTTTGTGTCCACATTCATTCAGAAAGAATCAAGAAGTATCTGGGCCACCCTTAGAGAGTGCTCCCAACACAAAGTCATTCTTCGAGAGAGACACACTGCTCACGTAGCTAACAACTCCACTCTTCCAACCTACTAACTCATGGCATCACCAGGCAGAACCACAAGAAATATGGACCGGAATTCCAATAAAACTAAAAGCCCTTGTAAGGCTACATTCAGATGATGGCCATGTGACCCTAACAGTGACCCCTGAGGTCAGACCTGATCTAATCAATCTGAAGAACTATAGCCTCCATCAGCAAATACCTTGAGTCACCAAGCTGGTTTATTTTTCTTTCTCACCTAATTCCACATTCTAAGTCCCCAAGGAGGGCTTGGGGTTGTTTATAACCTTAGCTCAGGTCACCTGCTCAACATGGGTCGGATGGTCATCCACTTCCAGCTGCAAGTCACTCTTGTCTTTCTCCAGTTTCCATTTGGCCTGTTGTAGATTTTCTACCTGGCCCTCGAGTTCAGCCAGGCTGTATGCATGTCTCTTCTTCAAAGAGGCAGAAGTTTCCTAAAAGTGCAGTGTGACCTCTTCCATATCTCTGAGA
This sequence comes from Miniopterus schreibersii, assembly GCF_964146895.1. NCBI lineage: Eukaryota > Metazoa > Chordata > Mammalia > Chiroptera > Miniopteridae > Miniopterus > Miniopterus schreibersii. Next base: position 58,559,607 of record NC_138106.1, on the reverse strand, counting down.
AGCTTCTGTAATTTTGCTTCCTGTTTCTTAGTTTTCTCCAGCTGAGCCAAACTGACCCCTCCTGCCTCCCTCAGTCTCACATTCCAGTCTTCCAGTTCTTGGGTGGGGTTGGCTCTCTCCCTCTCCACCTTGGCTCTAGTGGTCCTTTCAGCCTCCAGTTCCTCTTTTAAATGCTGTATTTGAGTCTGTAGCAATACATAATTTTGACATTTACTAAGACCTTGTCGCATATTTTACATTCAAGAGCTTTATTATATATATGTATTTTTAATTACCCCCAACTAAGAAAAGTAACATAACACTTTTGGTTAAAAAAATAGAATACTCAGAAACTAACTGATTTGCTCCAAATAAGTAGCAAGACCAGAATTAAAATTTCCTCCATATCTCCCAGCCCTTGGTGATGAACAACTTCATAAATTATATATATGAAGGGGAGATTTTAGTAAAGATTATTTTCCAAAGGAATAGAGAACATCTTTCACGCAACAAGAAAAAAATTTTATGATAGCTTAAAAAAAAATAACATGATGAAATTTATATTCTTTACTCATCTGGAATTTGTTTACCTGGCAATCTCAAATATTGGAAACTCAGGCAAAAATCTGATCAATAGAATGAATATGTCTGAGTACAAGAAACTAACTCATAAGAAAGAGCATCAATTTAATTTTATATATAATTTTGGCAAACTTATTTGGTTTCTTAATCTGCAGGCAATTTCAAGTAGCAGGAGATCTGAAATAGCAAAGTAGAATTTCTGGAGGAATGGGGACTACTAATCTGACACCATTAGAGGCAGAATTATTAGACAAAGAAAAGTAGTGATAAGAACTCTTAGAGCCCCAAATTCTTTTAGCATAGGGGCAAATAACTCTACAAATCTTGATAGATCATTGTATTACAGTACATCGAAGCCATTGATGTTCATTAACATCACCTTCAATAGGCTTAGGGGGAAGGTAGAGGGAAAAATAGAATCTATCTTAAAATGTTTTTCTTTCCGCTAAATAAGAGTACCAAGGCTTAAAGGAAGCCCATTTCTAGATCATACCAAATACTTAGGCTATCAGATCTGTGGATGAGTTATGACAGAGTAGGTGCTAAAAAAATTGAGACTTCGCACTCAAGTAAATGTGATGTCCTTCCAACTACTTATCTTGGGATCCAATACCTTTATCTCAAACAATGCTGTCACTGGACCAAACATCTCTAAAATATTTCCTTAGAAATAATCTTTAAAGCATTTTTTTAATCATCAAGGTAAAAAAAAAATCTGTCTTTTGGATAAATTTTAATTTGTTGTTTTTTTTATTTTGGATAAAGTCAAGTGGCATTTGAAGACAAGCCTGGTGAATATGACAGATAATTACTTGGAGATTAATGTTGTGTCTGAAAGCATGTCCATGTAGCAGTGAGGCTGTTGCTGTTTTTAATTTGGCTCAAAATGTCTCAGAAGAAATTATCAGAAAGGTTCTAAAATTATTTTGAGTAATGGTTAATTACTGAGATAAATATTTATCGCCAAAGGAAAAACATCCATCTGTATGTATAAGTGAGGATTTATAAGTATACATACATAGTATTTATATTATTTTGTAACATGGTCATATGGTATAAAACAGTCACATGGTCTAAAACTTATTAATAGCTATCCATTATCAGATGTGTTGAGGCTACATGTAGCTACAAACAAATTTTCAGCATAATTGCCTTCTAATCACAAAGACTAATCATCATAAAAAATTAAATTGCTAACACTGAATGCTCACCCGGGGTCAGGCACCGTGATTACCACTTACCTGTACAGTTGCATTTAACAATATTAACTCAAAGGTTGTCAGGAGGATTAACAAGTGAAAAAATATGTGTCCCGGGTTTTAGCATAATGCCTGGTTCATGGCAAACATTTAACAAATTAGCTATTTGTTTTTAGTATCCTCATAGGAAAATTTAAGCTTAAAAAAGTCATTTTTCCCAGATTCACATATCTGTGGAATGCCACCATTTACCTGTCAGCCACTGCTCTTTTCTGCCTCTGTCCGTGGTTGGCTAAGGGTATGGATACCTTGGCAGAGCATTCATCACCGAAGCACCAGTCACCACCTAGTCATCTAAATACAGGCACTCATGGGTGTTTGGTAAATAATTACCTGAAACTCTCTAACCATCTTCTGAAGCTGAACCATCAGGCCTTTCTCATGCTCCACCTTTGGGTTCATCTGACTCATTTCCAATTCCTTCCTGTTTGGAAAAAGGTACCAAGTGGAATTGTTCAGAGTAATAATGTTTTGTTTAAATAGTTTTAGAATTATAATAACATAGGAATTCATTCTCATTGTAAAAATTCAACTATTACATCTACATCTGAAGTCTTGGCTATTATATTCAATCTCTGTTCCTTCCCTAGAGGTAAACACCATTATCAGTTCCGTGTGAATCCACCCAAACATTTTTTTTAAGTACTGACATATATTTGTGTTTATATATCAGTAGAAATAGTTTCTTTTTTTTTTTTTTTTTTACTGTAACTGATATAATATTGCATACATTTGTATTTATAGTTCTATAACTTATTTTAACCCAATAATACTTTGGAGATTTTCCATGTTGGCCCACACATAGATTGCTTCATTTAAAAATTAACTGTGATATACTAGCCCATGATTTAGACAACCATTTATTTATCCATTTCCCTATTAATAAGCACTTAGGTTTTCCCAATATTTTGCTTTTATAAATAACACTGTTCATATACATGCCCAGTGTGTACAAGTACACGTTTCTATAGAGTGGATATGAGCAGAGAATTGCGGGGTCAGGTACAGATATGTGCTTAAAAATATACAACCCTGCCCTTTGACCTCCAACAGCAGTGTGAGATTATTATTTCTCTATATTTATGTTTCATACTAGCATGCTTCTAAATTTTCTAATCTGACAGAATAGATTACCATGACATTGTTTTATCTTGAATGTTCTTGTTTATTAGTGATGACAGCCTCTTATCAACTACGAGGATTTAAAAATGACCAATAAACCAAACGAACTGCCTGCTTGTATCCTTTACCCATTTTTCCACTAGGTTGCTCATATAATTATTAAAATATAGACTTCTTTTAACATTCTCAGTATTTATTTTTTCATATCTGTTGCAAACATTTTTCCCACTTATAATTTGTCACAATTTTATTTTTGTTGGCTTTTGCCACATAAATGTTTAAAAATTTGATGTAGTGAAATTTATTAAGATATTCCTTTTATGTCTTTTTGTGACTTATTCAAGATTTGACCTGCCAATTTCCTAAGACTTATCACCTATATGTTGCCTTTAATGGTTTATGTTGTTTTTATTGCTGTAAGAACATTTAACATGAGATCTTCCCTCTTAACAAATATTTAAGTGCACAATATTATTAACTGTAGTCACAAAGTTGTACACAGATCTCTAGAACTTAATCATCTTGCATCACTGAAACTTTATACCCACTGACTAGCAACTTCACTTTCTCCCCTCCCTCCTGCCCCTGGCAACCACCATTCTACTGTTTCTATGAGTTTGACTATTTTAGATGCCTCATAAAAGTGGAATCATGCAGTATTTGTCTTTCTGTGACTGTCTCATTTTACCTAGCATAATGTCTTCCAGGTTTGTCCATGTTATAGCATATGGGAAGATTTCCTTCTTTTCAAAGGCTGAGTAATATTTCATTATATGTGTACACAACATTCTCTTTATGCATTCATCCCTCAGTGGGCATCTAGGTTGTTTCCATATCTCAGTTATTGTGAATAGTGTTTCACCTTTTAATGGTCTTATAGTTTTATTTTTACATTAATTCCTGAATGCAACTGAATTTTGTATGTGAATAATGTGGGGTAGAAAATTAACTTTTACTCAGAAAATGAATAGCTAATAATCTCTGTACCATTTATTAAGTAGTCTATCTTGTCATCAATATTTTGAAATGCCATCTTTATCATGTACTAAGCTTCCATATATAGTTTCATTTACAGAAAAGGTTTTATAATAAAGTTATAACTTCCCACAGACATGGATTTCTAAAATGCCGGAGCTCTTTGACCTGTAAGAACATGGATTATCATTTTCACTTTGCTGAGCTTAGACACAATCTTCTAAATTAAAGGCTAAGAAAACTCTATCATCATTTTGCCTTTCATTGTCCCATTACATTCATAAGGTTACTTATTTCACTTTTTCCAAACACTTATCAAGTTCAATAACTTATTAGTAGAATATTAATCATGCCTGACCACAGGCACGTCTAATGGAAATTCATGTCCACAAACAGGAAAACCAGAATCACAGCTGCTCGGCTGACACTCTTCTTTTTCACTGTGGGTCCTAATTACCAGCATGCTCCCAGCTTTAACCTGGCATCTTACTCTTGTAACTCAGTTTCCCCTCTCATCTGATATATTCCAAATAAAATTGAAAATCTCTAATGATTAAAAGAAAGTCTTGCTAAACAGAGAAAGACAAAAGGCACAAGATGAGAAAATCCATTTCACTGAACTGTGAAACTCAACTGGGAGGGCAGTGTTGCCCTCAGTTCCTTGGGCATCCATGTGAACTGAGGTGCCACTAATTTTAATTGTGTTATGTTTTGCTTTAGATTTTTAAGGTTTAATGTTAATATCATAAAAAGTAGCTATATAAATATTAGAGTATATCTGACAAACAAGTTTGTGGGTTTTTTTTAAGTAATCAGAGAATATATAGGACTTCACATTAGGGTCATTTTCAAATTTTGATTTAGTTTTACTTTTATGCCATTGGTCTCATCATAAATAAAAGAAGTGAGTCATTTTTATTTTTGACTTGTAGCCTCAAATTCCAATGAATCACATTTCCTAAGCTTTATTTATTTCCTAACCTTTCATTCACATCTGCTAGTCAGATGCCTTCTCAGTTATATTCTTCTAGATTATACATTCACTCTCTTTTTACAACTATATAATAAAGTCCAGGGGGGGGGAAATCCATTTCCTAGGCTTGTTATCCTCCCCTTCAGGTTTTGAGAGATCTGGCCCAGGAGTCATGAGGATAAATGAAATGCGAAGGCTGTTCCTTCCAATATGAGGTCTTCCAGAATCTCCTGTCAACACAAAGGTGGCTTACCCCCTCAGCTTCTCTGCCAGCTGCAGCTGGCTGCTCTCCAGGTGCACCACTCTCTCCTGGTTCAGCTTTAAATCACCATCCAGTTTGTGCTTTTCCCTTTCGCAGTTCATTCTCACTTTTCTCTCCTGCTCAATGGCATCCTCGGGCTGACAAAAGAAGATAATTATTTAGCTAAAAAAAATAGATAAAGTTTATACTTCACTAGATGTGTTCATTAATTACCTTCTGGAAAAATAAAAATAAAAATAGGAGCACAGATTCTGTAAATGATGCCCAACTATGTAGATATTTTATTATTTTTTTAATTTTTATTGATTTTAAAAGAGAGAGGGAAAGGGAGAGAGAGAGGAACATCAATTTGTTGTTCCGCTGCTTTATGCATTCATTGATTGCTTCTTGTATGTGCCCTGATTGAGGATGGAACCTGCAATCAGGATGACACTCTAACCAACTGAGCTACCCGGCCAGGGCTGTTATGTAGATATTTTAAAATAAATATTGCATGCATCAATAAGATGACAAAAGAATCTAGCAATCACAGTGATGGAAGAGAACTTTGGAGATTAAGGAATACACATTCTATCCTAAGTACGGAACCAATAATAAATGGCTAGCGATGCCTTGTTTGACCGTTTTCCAGAGATGGGAAGCTCACTTCTTCATATGGCAGCTCATTTCACAGGTGGATAAATCCATTTACTTGGGAGCGCTTCTTCATGAGAAGCCAAGATATTCTCTGTAAATTCTTCCCACAAGGCTAAATTTCATCCCTGGAGCAATACCAAGCAAATCTGTCTCCACCACTGTCCTGTCTCCCAACTCAGTACTGACCATTTCAAACACGTCTCACACAGCATGATTTGCATACTTCCTTCACCCCGTGGGTACCCTCTTCCAGTCCAGAACATTATGTCATAAAAGTGCTGAGAACATTCTAGTTTTGTCTGAATTGATGTTGCCAACAATGAAATCGAGGTTAGTTTAACAGGAACGATAACAGTTACAATATAGCTATTTTTTTCATTGGTATGTTTACTTTTTAATAATGGAAGTAAAGAGCCAAAATATGAAATTTAAATGGGTAGAGGAGGGAGAATTTCTGGAAGTTGTATGTAAAAAACTGAAAGTAGATGAACCCCAGGAGAGAACAAGTGTGTGACTCCAATAAAGAGTAGTCTTGAGGTTTTGTGAGGTACACAATCAGTGGACATAGGAAGAGAAGTGAGACAACTATAGGTAACAGAGGAAACTGATAGAGAGTTCGAAGAAAAAACAGATAAAATCATCATCATCATCATCATCATCATCTACTCTGTCAACAATTTTATAAAGCCTAAGTTTGGGGACTAATAAGAAAGTGAATGCATACACTGTGTCAGCTGGGGAGGGGGAAGGAACAACATGAAGCTATCCATTGAGGCTGGACCGAAATAACTCGCTATCACAGTGTGTTTGGAGGCAGAACAGAGCACCATCTCTGGAATCTTACACCTACTTTCCAATAATGCATGTAGAACACAGCGTGTGACTTACATCTCTTTCAACTAGAAATAAACCTCAGGTCCCACTGGAGACATAATAGGGCCTTTAAACCAATCCTTCAACACTAGTGTCAGATGGAGAGAGTACCAGCCTATCTGTGGCGCAAAATGCCAGGTTCTGTGGGAAACAGTCAGTCACTTAGTGGGATAACACTATGATTCATCCCAATGTTCTCTTCTCAGACTGCCCAGGGATGTGTGAAATTTGCATTTAAAAACTGACAGATTACACGCTGGGGCTTCTCTATACTGTAGTGGTTCAATGTACATTAAGGAAAAAAATCACTATTTCTAATCATGAGGGTAACAAATCATGTTACTAAGTTTTCCTGAAACTGTCAAGATAAATTAACTAAATAAAAAGTGGAGATTTGTGTGTGTGTGTGTGTGTGTGTATATATATATATATATATACATATATATATATATATATATATAGACAGATGGCTAACCAGCTAGACACATCACTTCTTACCTCATCTACTTGCTGTTCCAGTTTCAACTTGGCTTTGCTCAGGTTGCTGAGTTTCTCCTCCTCTGGGTGCGGGTCATCTGGGGTCTGCTGATGGGCCTCCTGCACAACCCTGGCTGCTCTGCTAAGCTTGCTGATATCTTCATTTAGAGACTCCACTTCCTCACTCAAGCTCTTGACCTGTGGGAAGAAGACAACAACAGTTTCATTAGAGCTCCTGCTGGAAGGTTGGGCGTAACAGTAAGAGCCACATTCTCTCCTTTTCTAGTACAAAACAAAATCTCACAAACTACCCACCATCATAAAGAACCAAATCTAACCAAATTCCACATACACTTTTAAAAACTCTGAATTCACTATTTCTCCCCCCACACAAAATGATGTTACCTATCATGGTCAAGGAATGGGGTATTTTGGTTAATCAAATATTTATCAATACAGCTCAATGGGTGGCCAGTTTTTAGTGTGTCATATTATTGTATAACAAGAACACCATTATGGCAGGGCCTTCTTTTGAGTATACAGGGGGCACATGTTAATCTTGTTGCGTTTCAATACCCCATAAAAGTGGTGGTTAAAAAAGAGGTCAAGCTGATAAAATGAGCAAACATGGAAGCTGGCTATCTCAGGCCCACGTGTTTTTTAGGAAAGTGAACCAGTGGCATGAGAGTTGCTATTTAATCATCTGCCAGAATTACAGTGTCATTCTGGGGTCTAGTTATTTATCAGAAGTTTGAGGCAGACTCTTCAGCTAACTTTAATCCGTACACAGATGTGCAAGTTAAAACCCTCAGCTGAAAAGAACAAAACAGCAAAGTCCGTTAACTGGAATCAAAGTGACATCTCCAAGGTCAAACTCCAAATCAATGATGGGGCTGGAGATTCACCTACATCCCAAATCGCCTTTCAGTAAAGTGTATCATGCTCACTCTCCTTCCAAAATAGGACACATACAGGCCCCATGAAACCATTTTGCTCTTTCTATGAGATTTCACATGCAATAAGATTAGAGCAAATGAAGGTTTCATTGGGGAGATTTGGTGGAGTTGCACAAATCAAGTTGGAAATTTGAATTGGGACAGCACAGTTGATCAGACCCTTCATTTTAGGCCATTTCTGACTCCCAGTGTTGTAAAGTTTGCAACCACCATGTTAGTTAATTTAAACAGCAAGCCTGGTACCAAAACCTGCTGGGGAGGGGCACTCAGAAACATAGGCCTCCTAACATTATAGAAAAAGGACCTTGTGCTCTGTAGCACACTTCTCCTTCTGTGACTTCACCAATATTGTTTCCAGGTCATCGATTTCTTTCTTCAACTCGGAACATTCATCTTCAAGTTTCCACCCCCTGGCACAGTTGGCTCAGAATTTATCTCTTCTTCCTCCATCCGTGCAGACAGTGCCTTGACTCTGGCCTCCAGCTGGATCTTGGATTTAATCAGCAGCTCAAACTGCTCTTCAATAGTTGCCAGGGTCTCTTGCTCCTGCCATGAGGAGGAGAAAATTGTTGCCAACAGCTGGAAGTAATTTATCAGCCAGGCAAAAATGCTGCTTAACACCAGCGAAGGGATAATTGCCTGCCCTCTGCCTGGCACTTTCACCTACCTTCTTTCCTAAGCAGCTGAAATAATATTCCCGGTTTCCCTGATCCTATTGTTGAGATGTAGAAGAGTTGCTTGTGTTTGGAGGTGCTTTCGATCTTTCAGGCCATTCAGTAGATTAGATTACCTCTTCTAAGGCACTTAATAGAATCCTGGTGGCCTGAAGGAGCTAACAGCCTCCAGAAATCAGGGGTGTACTGCTTAAATCACAGCTTCTGGAAGCATCCACTGGGCATAGGGTTTGAGGTTGATACCTGCCCAGAATACAGTCTTTGAAGAAGTGTTCCCTCAGACAGTAGAATATTTATAATATTATTATAAGCCCCCACATATACTTGTTTAATATATATAGGTGTCTTCTAATAAAGAGAGCTGAGCTGTAGATTTATTCATAGGCTGAATTCAGAATTCATAGGATTACTAGCAAGTCACTAACTAGATTTCACTATTTCCATCCAAAATCTTTTTCTCAGGGATTCTGCCAGCAGTAAATTCCAAAAGTTATACACATAAAGCATAAAATATTCTTTCCTTTTATCCCTTCAAATGTACTCTCCGACTCTGAGTGACCCCATTGTTCCAGTGTTATGGGTCAGGTAGAAAATGAAGGAGCCAATTGCTTTTCGCTACAAAAGCACCTTTTAAAACTTTGAGCCTCTCTAATTTGTCTCCATTAGAGGCTAACTAAAACCTCCCCTTTGTGAGCAAGTTCTTAATTACTGTAGGTCTGGTTGCAACATAACTTTACACACATCTCCATCTTCCATCTCTAGACCTTATTCACTCTCTGCAGTAGGCTAGTTTGGGCCATTTATTAACTATGTATCTATTTGTCTGGCTGAAGTTAGGGTTAGATCAAGGGCAGCAAAAGGCAAAAATTCAGACTATTGGTTTCTGGCTAACTCCTGGCAAAGAATGGCCCAACAAATGGGGCTCAAAGAAGCACAGCTGGGGGTGTACAGAGTAGTAAATCTCCAACATCACTTTATTGTTTTAAGGACTAAATTAAAAACAAACAATAACATCAAAGCAAGAAGCCTTCATGCAAATCAGAGAATCTCCCAGTGTTCTGGAGTAATGGGGACAACTGAGCTTCACTCACTCCAGGGTAACAAGCAGGACAGCTGTTTGCTCTCCCATGCAGCATGTGTACAGGACCTGTCCCCATCACCGAGTGAAGGGGAAAGTCCAATGTACCATCATCCATCCCTTCATCATACATGACGGCAGGACTTGGGGGCCAGCTGAGCAATGAGGTGGCAGCTGAACAGGAGAAATATCCTGTCCCCAATGGCAGTTATTTTCTCATGTACTCACAGTGTTAATTGTAATGGGTTCTGCGTTCTGCTGGTACTTTGAGTAAGTGAATGATTTTAAGACTTCTTGTTTCCTTGATCCCTACTATATTTTGTCCCTTAAAAATAAATGATGATAAAATAGTTCATAGCTCTGTCAACATTTTTAATCAGTTACAACCTGAACTCATCTCACACTTTCTGCGTTTGCTGTAGAATTGGCTTCTATGTGTTTCCGTGGTCCCCACAATGATCTTTTATCATGTATCCCTGGCTTTGACCCCCCCAAAAGTTGGATCCATTCTATTTCCCATGTCAGCCCAGGTAGCACTGGCCACGCTCTCTGTCAATAGGAAGAATGATGAGGACTGGGAAGCCAGGTCTCATCCAAAGCTGCCTCTCCCCTAAGCCAGACAACATAAGACATTACAAATTGTGATTGTCACGGTATAGATCTTAAAGTAAGTTTTTTTGGGGGGGGGGGGCAGGAATTTGTATTTCTCACAAGCATCCCAGGTAAGGCTGATAAATCCTAAATATTCTATATAGTCTAACGTTCTAGAAAAATCATTATGTTAAATATGTATCAGAAGTATGGTGTGGGTGTAAATTATTATGCAAAACATGGCCTACTGGAACACTGATGGGTAGCACAGACCCAAAGTAAAAGAATAGCTTGGGTCGGTCTAAAATTACTAAATTTTCTCTGTTTTCAGTACATTCAGCAAACAGAAAAAAACTGTTTTATCCATATAATTATATTTGAGCCCAGTATTTTTTAATTGAGCACTGTTCTGCCTGGGGTGAAGAATATAATAAAGGCGGATGCAATCCCATCTCTGCCTTGGATGTTTGGGGATAACTGCAGTCCCAGTGGCTAGAGAGGGGGCCTGAGAAAGGTAGTAATGGCACACTGGCATTAGGTTGGAGACGGAGGCTCAGATGCCAGGGCCATGGGTTAGGAGTCTATGATGCACATGTTGCGGGATCTGAAGCTCGCTCATCCGAGAAGCAACATCTTGTCTGTTTAAGACACTGGTTCTCCATCCTCACTGACTATCAGAATCACTCATTCTGATTATTTAGACCCACACAGGGCCTGCTAATCAAAATATCTGAGAGTGGGTCTAGGCATCTTTCTTTTTATTTTAAGGCTTCACAAGTGATTCTGATGTAAATCCAAAGTTGAAAACAGCTGTTTCTAAGAACTACACTGATTAGTAATGTTGATCTGGACTAGGGAAAGGGGAAGCAGGGATCAAAATCAGGAAAAACAACTAGGTGCATACTACACTAAACCTGAAGATCTCTGAGAATCCTGTGCTTTCATTTGTTAATGAGCCATGATCTAGATAAAGAATTTAAATTAAAACCCAGAGCTTCCTGGCTGGCTCCCATGATAGATTGTGGTGCTTTTATAGAGTTAAAACCCATCTAAGAGTTTGTCTCTTTTTCAAAGACATCCTGCCAATAAAAGCACTTCTCTATTGAAACAGAGTGTCTCTTTAAGTGTTTCCATTGTCTGTGCTTGATGAAACTCTATAGTATTTGAAAAGCACATGCCTCTGTTTTTTTCAAGTCAGTGCTGCCTGCAAAACAGGGAATCTAATTAAAAACTTGATTTGAAGAACAAATGGTGGGGCCACTCACAGCCTGCAGCTGGAGAAGCAGGTCATTCTTTTCCAGAGTAAGGAATACTTGCTTTGCTTTCAGGTCCGCCCTCTGAGATTCTGGCTTCTCCAAGGCTCTTTGCAGTTGCACACTCTGTTCCTTCAGTCCAGCTACCTCCTTTCCCATCCCAGCAGATTTACTAAGAGGTATGATCGTGAAGAAGAGCCTCATCCAGGGCCTGTCCTTCACAGTCATGAAAGCTCTTACGTTCCACTGTATCAAAAGAAATGCATCCCTAAATCAAGGAGAAAAAAGAAAAGCAAGTTAACCCAGACTATAAGAGAGTTGTTTTCTAAATTAAAGTTCTTAATAAGCACATCTTTTTAGGAGTCATTATAAATTCTCATTCATCTTCAAAGCTCTTCTGCATCTGGGCTCTCATTTGATTCAGGCAAAGCCCTCTGAGGACTTCCGGGGCTGGCAATATTGTGGGCCAGACATCCTGAGAATGCTCCCACCACAAACAGCCTTTAAATGACAGCTGAGCCTGAAAACAAGTGAAAAATAAAGAGGGAGCTAAACACCTGAGCAATAAATGCATGCATGTACAACTTGGCCATCCTCGTGGGAGAAGGGAGCCAGTCTTAGTATTGGAAGTGTTTGTAGTATCCACACGGATAAAGAGACAAGCTGAGACCTTCAAAGAATATCACCCTTAATGAAAAGAAAGACTAAAAGTTCACCACTGGCACAGAGAAATGTCAAAAAGAAGTACATCTTATTTGGTCTGAGCTCAGGGTGAAGAAAAAAAATCCTACTCTAAGAATTTTTTTTTAAATTATGGACCAGTGCCACTGAAATGTTTGAGATTTAAATTATACTACCTGATTGGTGTAGAAATATGCAAGAAATTACCACGATCATTTTCTTTACACTAGTAATAAATACCCTTTTGACCTTTGGGGAGGAAAATGCAAAATTGTACTGAAGAAAACACCCTAATATCAAGCATCAGAGATTCTCTTAGATAAAGCCCCCTGAAGATAAGCTTACCATTCAAAATTACAAAATACTTAAAAAAAAATAAAAATAAAAAATCAACCATCAGTGAGGGTAAGCACCTACAATAAAAATTTTGATTAAACTCCCAAGAATTTCAGATGATTGAACAATCTTGTGGATACTATAAAATAGATGTTATAATTATTAAAGACATAAAGGAAATAACTGAAAAACAAGAAAGAAATGAGCCACTATGATAAAAGGGCAGACAGATTTGAAAGTGAACTAAAATATCTAAAACTAAAAAGTATAATCATTGAAATCAAATACTCAATGCAAGAATTAAGCAGCTGTTGAGACCACAAATGGGAATTAAGAATAAACCCAAAAAAGGTGGAAGGAAAGAATAAAGATGAGATCAGAAACTAATGAACTAGAAAGCAAAAAAAAAAATAAAGAAAATAGGCTAAATAAACATCTGACATGAATGATCAAGAAAAAGAGGAGAAGGAACACGTGAATGATAGTAGGAAGTGTGATATTCTAGAAATGTAATAATCTAGGAATGTGCTCTAGAAACAATCATAGATATGGTAGAAATTTAGAAACAATCTAGCTAATTGGAAAATTAAAAGAAATGTAAAATTTCTTTTCTTTTTTAAAAAAAAAAACCATACTCATATCTAAACTGATTCAAGAAGAAAGAAATCTCAACAGGCCTATAAATATTAAATAAATTGAATCACAATTGTAAAATATGTCACAAAAGAAATACCAGATTTAGATGGTTTGATAGACAAATTTTACCAGACATTCAAAGGATAGGTAATTACAATAAATTGTTCATGCTTTGAAAAGATGAAACATTCCTCAACTCTTTTATTAGGTCCAGGTAACCTGATACAAAGTCAGATGACACAGCAGAAAAAAAGAAAATTATAGGAGAAATTTTTCATGAACATCAATGCAAAAATCCTCATGATAATACTATTCGTGTATGAAAATGATAGTATTTCATAAACAAAGTAGGTTTAGCATTTTTTAAAATGTTATTATAATTCAATACATTCGTAGGTGAATGAAAAAAACCTTGTGATTATTTCAGGAAAAGAATTTAACCATTTTCTTAGTAAAAATGCTTCACAAAAGACGAAAGGAATGTCCTCCACACAATATACCATAGCTACAAAAAAACAAAACACACACACAACTACAGAAAATATCATCTTAGGGAAATAATAGCTATCCCCAAAGTCAGAAATATGACAAAGTTTGGCAAAAGTTTTTGAAGTCTGAAATACCCCAAGTTGGTGAGAGTATAGAACACTGAGACTTTCATACACTTCTGGTGAAGAGTAAGTTGAAAAGCATTTTGGCAATATCTCATAAAATGGAACTGTGTAGAACCTAAAACCTAATAGTTAATATCCTGGAGAAATGCCACTCAAAGTGTGGGCCTCAGCCAGTTGCTATCCACAAACTATCAGCATGACCAGCATTTTCAGTAAGAGTATCCTCAAGAAACTACTGCATATGTCAAGGGAGGGGGATATTTACAAATATGTCACTGCAGAACTGTTTGTAATAGCAAAAAACCATTAATAAGTTAAATTTTCTTGAACTAAAAAATGGATAAATTGTGGTATATTTATGTAATAGAATACAACACAGTAGTTAAAATCAATAATCTAGCACTATATTTATTAGCATCAATGAAATTCAAAACTAGTACTGAATTTAAAGAGCAAATTTCAGGATAATACATATAAAATGTTATTATGTGAAAACTAAAAGCAAAAAAATCATGTCACCTTTTAAAGATATCTACATATCTACATATCTTCATATCTTTAAAAACTTGTATCCAGAGAGAAATATACAAGGGGCTTTACCTTTGTTAATTAATTTATTTTTAAAGTTGTGAGCAATTAGAGGAAAAAAAAATGTTAACAATTAATATACTTTGGTGATAGCTCCATATTACAATAATTTCAGTGTGTTTGAAATATTTTGCAATAATTTTTAAAAAGTCATCCTATGATTTAGAAAGAATGCATAGTAAAAACCTTAGAGACAAAGAAAGTGAACCATGGAGAAATTAAGAGTCTTACTCAAGTTCATACAACTGAGCCTAGAAGCCATGACCCCTGATCCCCAAATTCCCATGAACTTCCATACCACACTGAGACTATATGATGGTCACAGAAGACTTTAGGAGCTCTAGCTCTAATATCTCTGACATCACCATGTAATGATTTTTTTCTTCTTTGGGTTAACAGAAGGAATTAACAGATTGTTAATTAAGCAAGTTATACCAAGGCCTGTGGACCTCTCTCCAGAAGATAAACTATGCTACAGAAAAAATGCAACAACCGCAGAATCCCTTGCTCACAGTCCCATTATTTGAAGATTTTGCTAGATTTCCCTCCATGAGTCCATTAAAGAATAGACAAAACCTACACCTAAGTGTCCAAATGTGGTGATAAATGCCCCTGCCTGAAATGAAGTAAGAGAGTTATGATTACATGTCACCAAGAGGCACAGTTTCTGACCCAGGGGAGGTTGTAAATTGGTCAGAACACCTCCCCACTTGATGGAAAACTTCCCCACAGAGATGTCTGTGGGATGCACAAAAACCCTTCCAGGTCTGCTTCTGTCATGAAATGTGAGTCATACCACCCTCAGAGATCCATATTTCTCTAACTATAAGGAATCCCTCCTAATGGAAGGCTACAAGCAAAAAATACCTGAATTATTCTTATACTTGGTTTGATAAGGCAATAAAAGACCTTTGTGTTCTGTCTGTCTGGTGTTCCATGATTTTAAAATTTTTTCTTTAATATGTTTTTACTGATTTCAGAGAGAGGAAAGGAGAGGGAGGGAGAGAAACATCAATGATGAGGGAGAATCATTGATCAGCTGCCTCCTGCATGACCCCTACTGAGGATGGAGCCTGCAACCCGGACATGTGCCCTGACTGGGAATCAAACCATGATCTCCTGGTTCATGGGTCAATGCTCAGCCATTGAGCCGCTCTGGCCCGGCTGATTTTAAAACTTTTAAGTTAAGTCTGAGCCTAAGAAGAGGAGGCAGATCTTTACTTGACCTATTTATAAGGCACTGAGATAAGGTCACATTGACTGAGGAACACCATTACCCTAGCAGCTCGGATACAGGGAGGGGATAGGGTAGCTTACCTCTCTTCCAGGGTCCTCTGGAATCTGATTCGCGTCAATGTGCCCCGTACCCTGGCTTGGAACAATGTGAGGACTTTAGAGAATCTTGCATCTTTCATTGCTTCCAGTCAGCCCAGAAGCCAGTTTTTAAAAACACCTGAAAGAAATGAGTTAGATGTTAGTTCCACTCAGTGGTATTCAGGAAATGTCTGTTGAATTAGCCTATGAGCAATTGATGTATTAATTTATCAGTTCTATTTCTTGTTAACTTTTATTTAATATCTAAAATGTATGTTTTAGAAAGTTTGTTTTTATAAATATTAAGTTTTCAAAAACTATTTTATTTAATCCTTTGGTTATATGGTTCCTTAAGAACTTAAACTACGCTCCCCCTTATCTATTAATGATGTCTAGGTTATCCAGGGAACTTGGTTTAAGTTTTAATATAGGCCCAGGCAGGCGGTTCTCTAAAGTGCCAGGCAGGGTTCTGCAAACTATTTTTGCAAATGGCCACAAAGTAAGTATTTTTAGGCTTTGTGGTCCATTTAGAGTCTCTGTAGAATATTCTTCTTCTTTTTTAAAACCCCCCTTTAAAAATATAAAACCTTTTTTAGCAAGTGGGTCATATAAAAAATTAGGTCACAGAGATGGCCCTTAGTCCATAGTTTGCTGACCCTTGCTCTAGAGAAAGGTACTTTTGTCTTAGGCATTAAAGAATTCACATAAAATTTTCTTGAGAATCATTAGTAATGGCCAAGACAAGGTGAGTGAAGTACCTAATGCAGAAATTTTAAGGAGGCTGTGACTTTCAGAGTTGTACAAGACAGCACTTGCATAAACCTAAGAGTGAGCTCCTCAAATGTTGTGCCCTAGGAGACTCACACACCTCATGCTAGATATGTAGTATACAGTAAAAATAACTGAACACATAAAAGAAGCAAGGCACCAGTAGTGAAAATCAGCAGAAACAACAAACAGCAAAACCAGAGGCTCAGGTACTGAAAATGTGGGAATCAAGTAACATTTTACAATTATGTCCTACAGAGTTCTTTTCCTATGAGCTCTTCAACCTAGACCCTCCAATTCTCCTTTAAACAACATGGTCTGTATATGGATATCATTAGGAACATGATGTTGACTGTCAGATAAAACCAAACCTATTAAGCAGAAGTTTACCAAAATATGTGGATCCTGCCCAGATCATCTAAGATAAAGCAGAATTTAGTGAATCACATTTAATGAAATTAACTTTGAATTAATTTTTTTGGATAGTGGGGTTGACCTCGAAGTTTTTAATTACTCAGATAGTCTTCTAGAATTAATTCCCTAAAAACAGTACTTATGGATTAATCAATTCAAACACAAACAAGCAGTTAACCACGGTAAGTTGATTCACCTTTTTCTAGCTCCTGATATATATACATATTTTTTGGCAGACTAAGGTTGATTCAGTATTTTATATCTCGGCACAAACTTGCTCGGATCAATAATTATAAAAATATGAATGTAGTCAAGACTGAGGTTTAAGGAGCATTACATTTTCTCTCTCAAATAGCACAGAAGTTTCCACTTTCTACTGTGCTCTATTTGTATTATTTGTGGTCGGAAGAGCTATAGAATGCCTTATAATTGAACTTTCATGGGTATTTTAAGATACACATTCTTTCCTCCCACTCTTCTCCAAATGCATTCTTTTTAGTGTTCTGGTTACCTTGGCGATCCCCAAGCGGTACTGGGTATGGTCTATCTTCAGGGAGCCAAGTAATTCTTCAGCTGCTTTTCTGCTGCTCATAAACTTGGTCTTTGGAAAGACCTTTGGATTCAGAATGCAGTACCTAATTTAAAATAGGTAAAGAATAAATTCTGGGGTCAGAGGTCATATGATTCAAATAAAGTAAGGTGGAAAGAAGTACAGATTTCTATCTTCTACCAACATGTTCAGTTTTTACGAAACTCCTGGCAGTAGTAATGAGGGTAAAAGCAATAATCCCTCACTTTGGTATATATAATAGTTTGTACTTTTCATAGTATTTTAGAGGCAACCTCATTTGACTCTCTGCTCAATTAGAGAAGGAAGGAGAAGTTGGGAGGGGAAAGAGAGAGGCAGGTTTACGTGTCTCTGTTGTACAGATAAGAAAAATGAAAAGCAGAGACAATAAATTCCAAGATTCCTTCACCCTAATGGTAAGTTGGTGGAGAACCAGAAACACGCCTTTTAATTCTGAGACGGGTACTCTGTCTACGCTATCAGACTTTGCTCAAATTTGCTTGATGACCTATAATTTACTCCTTTAGAATTTGGGAAACAGAAAGCAAAGATACCTCTCCTGCCTCCTGCCACACACTCTGCTGGCTTCCTTCCTTTCGCACGTTTGCTAGTGAAGCAACAGCCTGCTTGGATGGCAGCTAGGATTAAGTATATACAACATTTCAGAGATTCAATTCAGCCTCCATATCTTTCTTCTGTATATATTTCTTTTATATGTGGGTCTATTATCCGTTAATAGAGATATAAGGATATTACAGCTACATGGATGTTGGATTTAGGAGGAAATAATAATGGAACTCTGTCATCATATATCTCACCACCACCAAAACACATTGATCTGTAGTCTGGAGGACATCAACCAAACAAACAATGCATACCTAAACACTCAGAAAGAAAGGTAAACAGGATAAACTGCCTCAGGCTTCTTGGATCCTGGGATGTACATTTACCTTTGTTTAAAATCAGCATACAGCATTCAGTTTGGAAAACCTTCACAGTATATCCTAGTCCCTTCCAAGACACCATTACAGAGCAGCTGCTGTAGACCTAAGTAAGGGTCCATTATACCTGGGGAAAGAGGAGTCGAGTTGAGTCTGTGTCTAAAAAAATTATTACCCTAGATTTTATCCCAATGGCTGCATCTTAGGTTTCGAGAGTTTGAATCTGCTGTTCTCTGTCTGATAGGTAATAAGTAGTTCACCCACTCCCAGCCAGTGCTCATCCTATTATGTGAGAGTCTCCAAATTGGATTTACCTGAAATTCCTTTAACATGGAATGAATCCTGCAGTTTGTTGTTAGTCAAGACTTTATAAGCAAATACTCCTGGAAGATGAAAAAAAATACATTTTTGCTAAAATGTAAATGGCTGGTATCACATCTATTCAACAGCACCACCCTCCACCACCCCACCACCCACCACCCCCCATCCCCGCCCCAATACACACCAAAAATAACAGCTAGAGAGAGAAATAAGAATTTAAAAGGGAACTGGTATCTCCAAGTAGGACAAAGGGGTTACAAGAGGGGAGAATAAAAAGAAATAGGAAATGGAACAACAACAAAATTCCATTTACTGTCTTGCCTTAGGAAGGACATGGCCACATTCCAGCCTACATTCAGCACCTAAGTTCATTTTGTGGTATAAGCACCCTCCTCTCACCTTTGCTTTTGTCAAAAGCAGCACCAGGAGAGCTGCAATCTCAGATAGAAGCCTTTGAAAAACCTTCGAAGGAGCCGCTGTATCTGGCTCTCAGCAAGTCTTCTGGAAGAAGCTAAGCCTGAGAAACACTCCTCCTAATACAAAGCCCTACTATAGTGTTATAAGAAAAATAGGAATGAGATGACTGCCTATGTCCAGGGTCACATGAATAAATAAATAAAAGCCGTATACCCATATTCCTGTACTCCCATCCCATTGACAGCTAGAAACAGATGATCTGTAAGAAGTGGCCAAAGTGGGGTCCTGTGACACCTTACTGTCAAGCATGCTCATTTCCTTTAAGTACATATGAAGAGCTGTTTTGATTAGATCATGAAGCTTTTCTTATAACTTAGTCTTATGACTTAAAAAAAACAAAAAAGCAGCCCTGCTGAAATCAGACCTGACTCCGTGGGAGGCAACTCTAATAGGTAACAGAATGACTCCAAAATAGAGGCAGCTAATTAGATTCCTTGCTAGATGGAAGCAATGTCCCTAGATGCATTCAGAAACCCAGCTGATAAGAAACAATAAGGCAAAAACATACAGCGTGAATGAACATGAAGTGTTTGCATTGCAAAATTCAAACTGCAACATCATTGTTTAGCATCACACTTTCCAAAAATAGGTCACAGGCTGTCAAGATTGGGATCTTAATTACAGGAGGTTAATAAAAATGCAAAATACTACAGAACCTTAGAAATCAGAATCAGCAACATCTGGCTACATATTCCAAGGGTGATTAGTGCTCTAAAGACGTAAGTGCTTGTCAAACACACAACTTTGAGGCTGACAGCCTCTGGCCAAGCTCTATAGAAGCCTGTAATTCTGAAGAGAAGGCTGAGAATCTCTAAACCCATGATATAAAGGAAGCGATCCATGTAATTAATAGTAAAAACTTGTTTGGGCAATTAAAAACATAAAAACTAATCCTTTTACCACCATCTACTCATCAAAAAGTATCCACTATAGTAAGTCAAGACATGAGCAACCTAAGTATCCATCTACAGATGACTGGATTAGAAAGTTACAGTATATATATTCAGTGGAATATTATTTAGCCATGAAAAGGAGGAAATTCTGCTACATGGGACAACATGCATGAACCCTGAGGGCATTATGCTAAGTGAAATAAGTCAGACAGAGAACAACAAATACCATATGATCTCACTTATATATGGAATCTTAAAAAAAGAAAATCAAACACCAAACTCATAGAAAAAGAGAGATCAGATTTGTAGCTAATTAGAGTGGGGGCTGGTGGGATGAAAAATTGAATGAAGGTGGTCAAATAGTACAAACTTCCAGTTATAAGATAAATAATACTAGGGATGCATGTGCAACGTGATGACTAGAGTAAACAGTGCCATTGGTGATATATGAAAGTTGTTAAGAGGGTAAATCCTAAGAGTTCTCATCACAAGGAAAATTTTTTTTCTTTTTCTTTTTTTTTGTATCTATATGAGATGATAAATGTTAACTAAGTTTGGGGTAATCATTTCACATATAGATAAGTCAAATCATTATGCTGTGCACCATAAACTTATACAGGGCTGTACATCAAAGACATCTCCATAAAACTGGGAAAGAAAAGAAACAAAAAAGTACCCACTGCCCGGAAGTACATAACTGAAGAGATAGGTACTATTAGGGAGAGGGAAGATATTAGTCTTGGGAAGCTCTTAGTCTTGGGAAGAAAGAAGAGAGGGAGTTCTTATCAATTAGAAATAGACTTAGGGACGGTCTTTATGATCAATTTCGATAATTCAGACCAGACAATTTCCTTTATACTTATGTGTCTATCATAATCCCCCAATTGATTATTCAATCCCTTTTATTATATGGTGCCCTTTTTATTTTAGAAGCTCATCCACATTTTAGCATGAAATTCAAGAAGGAATTTAAATGATAATATTGAGCATTCTACTGTTACCAAGTTGAGCCTGCTTTGTGAAATCCTTCTGTATGTCCACCTGAATCTCAACTTAAAGGCAATCTTGTGGAGGTTCTAAAGATCTCTCTTTTAACTTACTTTCATTCTTCTATCTGAAAATCTACCCTTATGTAAAGGGGACTGGTAAATGTTTCTTAAAGAGACATTCAATATGCCTTAAATTAAATGTATGCCCTAGGGTAGATTACAAAGAAATCCAGTTCTTACCTGGCATTTTGTTCACATTGGAATTTATACATCTCACAAAATGAGGTGCTGTTGACTTCAGATTAGTCATCAATTTATTTAGGTTATCCTAAAATAGACACCATAACAAACACAAAATTACTTTGCAAATCACTAAAAACATTAATCCACCTTACAAGTGTCTCCATATCAACTTTATCTTAAAACCAAGATGCACACCAACAATAAAATAATGAATTCAAGATTCTTCTCTGCTTACAAAACATACATGATTTCTTTCCTATGCCAGGTAGTTCTTTATCTGACATAGTTGTATTATGAATGATATCTACCTGTTTTGAATTTGATACCAATAATGTATGGCTGGGCGATAAAATGGCTTGAAGAAATTAATTGTTTCTCAGGTATTTGTCTGGAAAATATCTATATTAGATTCTCTGGAAGCAGAATCTGAGATGAGAATTCTGGTTCAAGAGACTTATTTGGAGAATGAGGGAAGAAGGGTAGGGTGGGGGAAGCAATGGTATAGACTCTGCTTAGTCTGACCCCGCAGGAGCTCTGAGCAGCGATAGCATCACAGTCAGTCCCACCGTGAGGTAAGGGAGGGGCCAGAGCCTGGAGCTGAGGTTGGGAGTCAGCTTCGCTTCCTGCTTGGCCAAGGGCATACCGGCAACTAGAAGTTGTTATGAGCCAGTATTTTCAGTAAAGCCAACAGTGTCCACTAAAAGCCATTCGTATCAAGATAAACTTCAACTTTTCCAGCTTGGCTAGCTTCAGATACTTTATTCTTATTTGAAGATGTAAAATTTCAAATAAGTAATCACATATGCAGCTTGTAAGGCAGTTAATATACAAATAGATGAAATTAAAAATTACTTTATGCAGAGATGCAACTGTTTGGAATGAAGCTCCTTTCTTGCGTTTATCTCCCCAAACTGTAGAGCTAAAAAAAAGAAAACACTTTAAATGCTCTTTTTTGCCACATTACCATACCCTGCTGAAGAAAGCATATATTCATCAAAGTTCTAGAAGCAATATGGCAATATCTACAAAAGTTTTAAAAATACTTGCATCTCAAAACACACAAAAAAGTCTATTTCTAGTGCTTTCCTTAAGGAGATAATCAGGCAACTGTATAAAGATACTCATTGCAACTCTGTTTAGTCATTACACAAAAATTAAGCAAAAAAATAAAATTGTCAACAAATGTCCATCAGTAGGAAGTTGGTTCATTAAATTATGAAAGAATAGGCATACAATGAAATGCTTCAACTTTTTAAATGATGGTGTGGATCCATATAACTGACATGGAAATATTTCTAGGATTTAAAGAGAAAAAGCAGGACACAAAAATAGTTTGTACACATGTTTTTAAGTGCAATTGTATTATTGGTGACTACATACATAAAAATTGTTGGGAGAAGTATACATCAAAATGTTAGCAGTTGTTATCTCCTATGTGAGATTGTGGGCAGTTCTTACGTTTCTCTTTTTAGTTTTTCTATATTGTCTGTGTTTTTGGCAACACGCATACATTACTTTTATAATTTATAAAAAAAACAATCTATTTCCATTTTCTTGAAGCAAAAGAATTTATGCTAAGCCAAATTGTTTTACAAACATCTGTGTAGTGCTAACTCACAAAGATGCACAACAAAATCCATAGGCAATCTGGAAAAAAATGGGCCAGCTACCAATGTGGAAAACTAATAAAATACTCTCTCTGCCTGAGCAGCACTATGCTGAGACAGATGTCATAAAGTTTAAACACCAATGTCCTACAGACATGTCCCAGGGCCTCAAAGGGAATCACTTGTCTTCTTTGTAGTCAGTTTCTCCACGCATGAAAAGGGAATATACCACCCTCCACTAATTTTTTAAAAATTGTAACCGGTTTAAAATACTTGGATACCCCAGAAGAAAGTGGGGTTACTACAAGTAACTTGATGTTTGGATGAGTCAGGGACTTGGAGGCAAGTATTTTCACAGGGTGCATAAAGAATTATGGAAAAAGACATACTGGACAATTCTCTTCTATTTCCAAAGAACACAGCACATACCCTGAAGAGTTAGAAGGTGATTTCCTCTCTAATTCTCTGCCCAAACCACTCTCTGATTTCTTAGGATCAGAGAATTACTCATCCGGGAGCCATAAGCGACATGACCACTATCTAGCAGACTTCTCAGAGCCACTTTAGAAGCTATTAGAATTAAGCAGATGGACTGCCTGAAGATGATCAGGGTCCAAACACAATAGATTCCATTTCTCAACTTCCCCTTGAGACAGGCTGACAGGATTTCAGGCATGCTCCCGAACTATGTCATCAGGTGCTGATGAAGCCAGGAAGAGCTAAAATCTCTCTCCATCCCTTGACCATGTTAGGAGATCCTAATCAGCCCACAGGGGTCAGGAGTTAACTTGCAGCTGGGTGTAAGATAACAGGAGGATGAGACTGTTAGGAGGCAAGAGTACACACCCCACTCAAAGAAGAGTTAATGTTCTGCCCCATTGCCATGAAGATATCTGAACCAGACAGGCCAGATTTTCTATTTTTCCATAATGCTCATTATTTTTAAAGAAAAGGGGAAACCAAATGTGTATGTGAAATCTTCTGATTATTTATTTACTTGTGTAGGCCAAATACAACCATGTTTGAAAACCAGGTTTCGCTCAAGGGCTGCCAATCTGTGCCTTTTGCTATGAATCGTGAGAGCTTCCTCTGTAGCTAGCCTAGCATTAGTTTGGTTGTGAGGCTGATGTTAGCAACTTAGGCTCAGCATCTTCAAATCCTTTGTATAATGGTGCAGAAGTCTGAATTGCATCCTAAATATGTGTATCCTGTCCATCTCTCTGTTTTGTTTGTTTCTGGGAGGCAGTGAGAGTGGAATGGGCCCCAGACTAGGGAGCTGAAGTCCTGCTTTCTACGTTGGCTTTGCCATTCAGTAGATTTCTAAAACTAGGGTTGCTACTTAACTCTTTTACACTTGTTCTTGTAAGAAAGGGAGAGATTTTCCTCTCTATGTATCTAAAAGGGTCATGGCAAGGACTGAGTAAGATAATACATCTGAAAGTACCTTGTAAATTATAAACTACTAACCAAGATTAGTTATTAGCTGATCAATAAATATTCATGGAGAACCTGCTAAACAGGCATTGGCTACATGCTTGAGGCTACAGTTTAACAAGTCAGACATAATTCTTGTCATCATGAAGGTTAGAATAACCCCAAGTTATTATAACAGAAAAGCACTGTGAAGGAGAATTCCAAGGTATTTGGGGAATATCTGTTAAAGGGGCTTGTTATTTTCCCCAAATCATTTATCAAAACATGGTTTGCTGCTCTCTCTTTGCAGCTGGGTCAAGCAGAAGATAAAAGCAAGTCCCAGCAGGCTCCTTGAAATATATCTATCCTTGAGCACCATTTCCCTAAGAACCACAAGCCTGAGGACAGAAAGGCTAATAAGAGGGGACAACTCAAACCACGGAGCAGACACAGATATTACAGGAAAGAAGGATTGTTGTAAGTGCCCAGGTAGCCATGGGTTCCATTCTGAGGCTGAAAAACGAGGGAAGATTGTTTGACTCACCACTGTCAGTACTGATGTAATTTTCAAAAAGACTTGCCAGGAGTCTGTTAGATGACTTCTGAAATACAGCCGCAACCCTTTTGTTAAGAAGGTCTTTGTTTTTTTTCTCTCAAGCCAGCCACTGATGTTATAAGGTACCTTTGGAAATACATGCAGTTCAGGCAACAAAAGAGGAGAATACATAAATTAATATAGCAAATTATGCATTCCTTTAAAAAAAATCACAAATTGTGTGGATCCTGTAAATTTAAGTTAGTTTGATGTAACAGTACTAAATAATACTCCAATAAGCCCACTGTGCCACCCAAAGAGATTCTCAGGCTTTACCGTTTACATTGCAGAAGGAAGAGAAGGGGAAGAGAAGGGGAAGAGAGGGCGGGAGAGGGAGAAATAGGTGGTATTTCCAGTAGAAACAATTCACATCAGCACTCCTTCATGGGCAAGAATAGCTGAGATTATCCAAGTGTCTCTGACACACAGTGAGCATTCAAAAAACCATCAGCAATTATAATGGTCTTTTGCCATAAATATTATAATTAATATTTAAGGATATCAAAGAAGAGAATTACAAGCATATCTGTACAGTTGGCTGGTCGTTTTTAGGTTGAAGTAGTATTTTATCCTTTTTCAGTTCTCTTTCTGTTCCATCTACAATCAACGACCAGAAACATGAAAAGGGACACATATACATACACACACACACACACACACACACACACACACACACACATCGGGAAATGAGAAGAGGCACTGAGGGTCATTAGAAACCTTTGTTGGCCATAGATTGGAGACCATTACTTCACAGTGACTATTTCTTTATGTGAGAATTTTTTTAAAATCTTCAATAAAAAGATCAATTGAAATCACTCATTCATACAATGTTAAGTTAAAAGGAAGGACAAATGAGGAAAAACCCATGACTCTGATAGTCTCCATGACTTTCTGAAGCTGTCTTTGAGTTGGGGTCACAGAGTCTATTTTGAGATGTTTGACCTCTGTGCACATGGAAAACTATTACAGTATAAGTATTTCATTACCCACATGCAAAAAGGCTACACCAACTTTTTGTCTGGAACTGAGATTTACTTTGTTCATCTCTTCATTTAATCTAAACTTTAGCTAATATATTACCTAAGGACTTTGGCTCAGTGCATTTGAAACAGTCAGGCTGAAGGTGCAGAGGTCACTTACCACTCCCGCATAATGGACCAGTTCAAAGTGAGCTTCCTATTTCTTCTTATCAGTCTTGGGCTTCTGGAAATGAACCAACTTGCCAAAATGGTTGTCAAAAAGTTTGGTCTTAAAAGTCACATCAGTAACCTGAGGAAACATGAATCCTCTTCAGAGACAAAAAAGATGCCCGTTGTCTGTTGGAGATACATAGGCGTAGCAAGTGAGAAACTCTAGGAAGGGGTACTTTCAGGAGGAAGTCAGTGTAAACTCCTTCCCAAGAGCCTAATCAGTTGACAAAGGGAAAGGATATTCACTATATATAACTAGCCAATTATCCATTCAACAAATAGTTATTAGATATATACTAGGGGCCAGGCACCAGTAGGAGCTGGCCATGTGGCCATGAGCCACATACACAACATGCCTTTCCTCAGGGTGCTTACATTCGAGTGGAGCAAGACAAGTAAAAATAGCTTAGTTTCACATAACTGCTCTGAAGAAATCATGAAGAGAGATAGAGGGTGGCTGGGGGCTGAGTCGGAGCTATTTCAGTAGGATAGTGAGGTAAACCCTCTGACCTGAAAGAGAAGAGCAATCCTGAGAAGAACTGTATAAAGTATTCTGGGCAGAGAAATAAAGAGTGCAAAGCTGTAAGACAGAGGCACACTTGCCAAGTTTGAGGTCCTGCCAGAGTCAAGTGTAGACAGAGCAAAGCTAGTTGGATGGAGTATGTGATTACAAGGTAGTCAGAGAGGTAAGATGTATTGGATCCCAAAGGTCTTATAAACCATGGTAAGACATTTGGATTTTTTAAAAGTATAATAGGAGATTTTTAACATGAAGTGATGTGATTTGATTTATGCCTGGAAAGGATCATGGGTTTAGAACAGGGGTTGGTGAAGTAGAGCCTATGGGCCAAATCTTTCCTGTGGCCTGTATTGGAAATCCAGTGAGCTAACAACGGTTTTTATATTTTTATTTTTTATTGGTTTTTACATATTTAAAGGGCTATAAAAACAAAAACAGGATATGTTATAGAAAATCTGATGACCACAGTCAGCAGAATTTCTCTCTAAAAGATTATATAGTAAATACTTCAGACTTTGTGGGCCATATGGTCTCTGTTACACCTCTGCTATCAACTCAGCCCTTTCAGCCTTGGAAGAGCAACAGACAATATGTAAATGAAATGACGTTGACAATGTTCCATTAAAGCTCTTTACACAAACAGGATGCAGGGTGGAATTGACCCATAGGGCTGTAGTTTACTGACCTCTGGTGTAGACTAGCCATAGTGTTGGAGGCTGTGAAAAGTCATTGAAATGTGATATAGGTTGAAATTAGAGCTGGGTTGCAACTTGCCAGCAGATAGAATATGGGATGTAATAGATGGATGACCAGGTTTTTGGTTTTAACAAATGGGTAATAGATTCTGCCCTTAAACCAATATGTGGTGTGTATACACACACAAACACACAGGGAAAACCAGGTTTGGGGTGGGGATCAAAGACTCTTATATTTGCATATGATTTTTATATTTGTATATTAATTTATCTACTTCATGAATATTTTTCAAGGGCCTTCATGAGTTAATTATTGTACCAGACACTTAAGATTTAAAAGGAGGAATCAAACAGCATTTAGCTGAGAAAACAAGACATATACATATTATATAGACCACAAAGTAGACCAAAGGTACAGATAAAAAGTCATGAGAATTCCAAATCACAACATGACCGCTTGGCCCAACAACATAAGTTTCATAATTCTTTACCAATCCTTTGTACCTAAGAACCATAGATTCTCAGGTTTGAGGAAGACCTTAAAGGTCTAGTCCAACCCACCTAATAGCTCCTTGAATTCCCTTCACTATTTCCTTCTAAAAAGCAGATTAGCTTATGCTTGAATATTTCCACAGAGCAAGAACCAAATTTGAATCAATAGTCTGGATGACTGATATATTAAAAGAAATTTGTTTGAAGAATACTTTGTTTTAAATCATTCCACTGGAGCCAATACAAATTGGTTTAATTTTTCTACTAAATGGTGGCTCGTCGGAAATTTGAAGATTGTGTTTTTGATCCATCTGAGTCTATCATTCTAATATATGGATTATGGCTTTCTACCTGTTTTGCTTATTCTCAGAGACTTAGAACCTGCATTTAATAGAAAATGTGTTGAACAACATTCCATCAATAACTCTCGTACTGAATAGTTCTGGGACCTTCCTTCATCTCAAGCATCTAGGTGGGAACTGATGCTGCGAGTGAAAGTGTCAAGTGCTCTGAGGACAAATAGTCTAAGTGAAACTGACACCTGTCCTGCTCCTGGCAGCAGTGACCTTTTGGTTCTTGGGAAAGTGAGAAATGAGCAAGAGGGTGAGGAGGACAAGGGGGAATCTGATGAATTAAGCTGTGAATTTGCTGGTACAAGCTCTTGGAGGCATGGACTCCACCTTGTACCATGTATTTTCTCATCATGGCCTATAGTCAACCCTCAATAAAAACTGGAATTAGCCATTTAAAAATGTAAGCATCTCCCAGGACGGTGTCTGCTAACAAGAGGGTTTTGGCAAACTCACCAGGAGCGGTGGCCCCATTTCAGGCCAGAGCCCCTTTCCATGCATGAGGACTGTCGTGTCACTGGGACTCCAATGAAGCCAATTTGGGGGTAGACAGAAGCTATATGTAAAACGAGTAGATGTCACAGCTCATGTCACGACTAAATCACTGAGGAGGGAAAAACACTCTTCAGAGTATTCTCCATTTCTCCAGTGCTTGGGAGGTGTAAAGCTTATAATAAATATGAGGCCCTCCAGCAAATTAATTTCCAAATGCTGCCCCATAGCATCGAGTGTTCTATACTGCACAGTAAAGGGTTCCAGTCAGTTGCCCTGACTCAGAACATTAGGGCTCTAACCTCTCCCTCTTCAAATATGATCAGTTCTGCCTTCCTCTCATTTATATCTGTCACTTTCTTACTATTTCCATTTCTGCTGTCTGGATTCAGAATCTGTCTATTACTCACCTGGATCACTGTAACAGCTTCCTAAATGCCTTAACTTCAGCCTTTCCTTCCAGTGCAACCACCATACACGAATCTACCAGATTAAACGCAAGCAGCTCTGGCTATTCTATTGCCCAGCATACAACTCTCTTTGGCTCCCCATTGCCTAAAAATAAGGTAGAAATTCATTAAAAGCCCTTCAAAAAACAACCTGACCCTTGTTTTTTGTTTGTTTTTTACTTCTAGCTACTTCTGTGTGTTCCAAGCACTAATTAGATTACCTAACATTTTGGAACGTGTCCTTTGCTTTCCTGTCTCTATGTCTTTGTTCCTGACAGTCCCCTCACCTGCTAACTTCCTTTCTTTACCTGCTGAAATCATATCCATTCCTTTAGATCTAGCTAAAATTTTACACTCTTTCCCACCAAGCCTTCCTAGATTCCTGCTCTCTGAGCTCTGTGGGTCTCTGATGGTGCCTTTACTACATTTATGCTGATACATAATTTTATATTTATTAGACTTACAAATCTACTTGACTGCATACTTCCTAAGGGCAAGTGCTATTTATAACAAATGCTTAAGTTTTCTACAGCATTTAATTCAAAGTCTTCTACACAGTAGTGTGGTATTAGGCCTAAAATTAAGGTCCAGCATTATGTGTGCCTTGACATCAGGGAAAACCAGGAGTGCCGCCAATGACCTAATCACAAGTTCCTCTTCCCATTGTGCTTCCATGAGTGAGGTCCCCTATCCAACAGCCCTCCTTATCATGGGACCTGTCACAGTGCCTGCTTATCCTTGAGATATGGGTTTCAGTTCCCCATCAGCCCATGGAATTGCTCCAACAAGTCAATCACATCCTCGGGTGGCAACCAAGGGTCAGCTAACCCTGTTATTACTACAAAGCCTGCCTCCCACAGTCCCTGCTCACTCACTCTCTTCTCAAGTGGAAACACCGGGGGCTCTGCATGGCACAGCGATGCTCTCCGCCCCCAGGCTGTGAGTATCTGACTAATAAGCTGTTGTCAGTCTCATCTGTCCAGGGTTGGGTGTGCTATGTTTAGCCATCGCCATAACTCTAGGACAGAAATCTCCCCTCACCCATGTGGTGACACGGAAGTGATCAAAAACAAGTTAGTTACTGAATAAATTTACTTGTTTCTTTAATTTAAAAACAGTAATAGTTTGGTCTTAAGACAGCTTTCCAATTACACCCTAAGTTCCTTGAGTGCTAGGATGATGCCTCTGGTTTACATTTCTTACAATCCTTAGTATAACAAGTTCCGAGGTAAATAAAATCTAAGTCCTCAGCAAATATTTAAGTAATTAATTGACAGGTGAACACTCATACAGGTTCGAGCTTTGGGACCTGGGCTGCTTTGCTGTGAGCAATAGGCACACAAAAAAGGAGTTGTAAACAAAAAAAGCCCAGAGTTCTATGTTGAAAGAAAATACTTAAGTGCATATAAAAGGTAACTAGATAGTAATGTGATTCATTTTATAATAAGGACATTAGGATTAGCACATCCAAAGAACCCCACCTGGGAGGCAACAGCACTTACTGCCAAGGTTCTCTCAGGATTTAAAATATTTTAGAAACTTCTTTAGGATACCTGACACCATGGACTACTGGAACATGGAAACTTCCTGCTGTTCAATGGTGTATCATTTCATAGAAACAAGCAAAATTATTCAGGCCAAGTCAGCAAATAAGATAAACAATGTGATTAAGCTAGGTAACACAGTTTGGAACTCCAATACAGGTAAGATGATCAGTATTAAAGCAAATTTTCTCTCAAAGCTGGTAACATTCTAAAACATTATCCCAATCCCCATCCTGTGAGAGACTTTTTCCAAAAGGGCTAAGTATTGGAAAATGAATGTAGCCTCTCAAGGTGACTACAACAAAGGGGCAACAGAGTGTTAAAGGTATAATTTTGGATTTATTTGCTTAAAAATATTAGAATTAATCTCTTTACCAATTTCTTTGTAAAAACATAAATATGTAATTATGTGTTAATACTTTAATATACAAATGATTGATGCTCAAGTTCTAAACAAACTAGAATATTCCAAAGTAATGAAATAAGTGTGAGTCAATCCTATAATAGATTTGTTTACTGCATATATATGGAAGGAGGTAACTGTATGCTAGAAAACCAAATTAACAATTAAAGCTGGTGTTAAAATATATTTGTGTTATGCTCCTTGGTATTTACCCAAAGGAGTTGAAAATTTATGTCCACCTGAAAATCCTGCACATAGATATTTATAGCAGCTTGGATATTTATAGCAGTTTTGCTTGCCAAAACTTAGAAGCAATCAAGATTTCCTTCAGCAGGTGAATGGATAAACTGTGCTACACCCAGACAATGGAATATTACTCATTGCTAAAAATAAATGAGCCACCAAATCATGAAAAGACATGGATGAACCTTAAATACATATTACTAAGTGAAAGAAGCCAATCTAAAAAGGCTACATACTATATGAATTCCAACTATATAACATTCTGGAAAAGGTAAAACTATGGAAATAGTAAAAAGATCAGTGATTTCCAGGGGCTGGGGGGCAGTGAAAATACTCAGTATGATACCATAATGATGGGTATATGTCATCATATATGTGTCCAAACCCAGAGAATATACAACACCAAGAGTGAACCCTAAGGTGAGTTATGGACCTTGAGTGATAATGAGGTGTCAGTGTAGGTTCATCAGCTGTATCAAATGTACTACTCTGGTGGGGACGCTGACAACCCGGGGGGCTATGTACATATCTCTGTACTTTATTCTCAATTTTTCTGTGAACCTAAAACTGCTTAAAAATAAAAGCTTAATTTAAAAAAAAAATGTGTGTTCATTTGACATAAACTTTTTTTATAAACATAAACATTTAAAACTTT
Source organism: Miniopterus schreibersii (assembly GCF_964146895.1). Taxonomy (NCBI): domain Eukaryota; kingdom Metazoa; phylum Chordata; class Mammalia; order Chiroptera; family Miniopteridae; genus Miniopterus; species Miniopterus schreibersii. The sequence goes on along the minus strand of NC_138106.1, from coordinate 58,527,486 downwards.
TATGTATAAAAATCCCTTTTCTTTATAAATACACACAGATATATGCTATAAGACATTTTGTACAGTCCTGGCCAGTGTGGTTCGGTTGAGTGTCGTCCCATACACAGAGAGGTCACTGGTTTGATTCCAGGTCAGGGCACATGCTCGAGTTGTGGGCTAGATCCCCAGTAGGGCTGATCTCTCACCAATGTTTTTCTCTCTCTCCCTTCCTCTCTCTAAAAAAAAAAAAAAAATCAATAAAAGCATACCTTTTCTTTAAAAGACATTTTGTACACACTGATGTATTTTAGTTTCTTTGAACTTTGAAAACTTCCCATGATTTATTCTATTTCAAGGAGTAGGTTTGATCATTAATATTTACTACAAATTTTCTGCACATAGCTTGAGTCACGGCCATGAATCTTTTCAAAATATAAAATTATTTTAAGAAAGGTTTTGGTATTCTTCATTTGCCTGACCTGAATACCTTTGAAATCACTCAGAGGAAGCTGAAGACTTATCTTCTCCTTCCATCATCTGGTCAGCTTTTGTTTTCTCATTTTATCATATCAGTAGAAAATACAACAGGAAATTGCATCCATGCTGCTAGTGTGTTATTTGGAATAACTGATAATGGCAGGCGTGAGACAACAGGCTTCAGATCATCTAAAAATCAGTACCATTCACAGACCTATCAGGATCTGCATCATGCATGTGTCCCATCTTCCTGTCTGAAAACAATATCTTGCCATAATCAGAGTAAGTTAATATTGCAGGTAACAATCGCCAGAAGCTACACCTGTCTCTCTGAGAAGCTCCAGTTCTTCTCTTTCATTTCTACTCAGAAAACTACAGCTTTAATAACACCAGCAAACACTGACCAGATGATGGTTGAGTTAGCATTATTATTTTTTTAATTAACTCACAGGCTGGTCATTATCATTATTTTTTTAACCAGCCAGTTCTTGCCCCAAGAAGTACACTGGTTATAAAGGAAATGAAATCAGTGTGTTGTCCACTCCTGTTGGAAATAACGGCTATTTTCAAGGAAGATATAGTTTCATCTAAAGCCTAATAAATAAAATTGATGGAATACTGATAAAATCTGAGGCCCACAAAAAAAAACCACCTTAGCCAGGTCCTGGCAGGGTTGCTGAGAATCAAATGTGTCAGCATAGCGAAAGAAACCGTTCAGAAAGGTAAAAGCACAAGGCCCTGACCTGCCCAGACTTCACGGCAATCCACAGTTAGAGCAAGACACAAGGGGTGGGTAGCTACTAACACGTTGCCATCCTGCTCCTGTGGACAAAGCCACAGAAAAGGGCCATCGTTGAGTTCCTCCAGCAAACCCACTTAATCTTTCCCAGAGCACGTGGAAATATTTCAGAGTCCGGAAACACCACTGACTTCAGAAACCAAGCACTGCAGCTAATTTACTAATAAGCCATGAAGTATTGTCATAAATTACTTAAACTAACTGGTACTTGTCCAATTAAATGAACAAACTACATCCTGCAGGGTAGTGGCCTGGAGGATTTATGGCGGCTGTTTGTTTGCGTGCTAATTTGCCAAATTTCGTTAAGCTGCTCGGGGTCTACTCCTTCACCTTATGTTAATCAGCCAGGCCCGACGGCGCTCATATTTCCAGCTCTGTTTTCCCAGTCGAGAGCATGGCCATTTTTAATCTCGACAAGTCTCCTTACGCATTAACATCGGAGGCCATGAGTAAGCAGCAAATGTGCGGCGACAGGCTGCGTTAGATGATGGAGTGGGGTAAGCGACATGAGAGTTCAGTCAGGATGTCGCGGGCACTGCGCACAAAGACCGTTAAGAGAAACTGTGCAGAGCTCTCCTGGCCCATTTCCCACCCCGACAGGGTGAGTCCTGATGCAGATCCACGTGGCAAGCAGGGACAGTCCTTACATGGAAATGAACCCGAGAGAAACATGCGCTACCTTCTCAACAAGATCTAGGCAGGCTTGCAAATCCAGACCAAAGTCGATGGACATCCAGGCAATGCCTTCTTTCCCATATTCCTCTTGCTCCAGAACAAACATGTGCTGATTGAGGAACTGTTGTAATTTTTCATTGGTAAAATTAATGCAAAGTTGTTCTAGGCTGTTATACTTCAAAGATGTAATTGGGTGGGAAGAAGAGATAAAAATAAAATTGAGAAAATGGCAACTCCTTGAGGTGATGGATATGTTAATTAACTTGACTGTGGTGATTATCTCACAATGTAAATAATCATCAAAATTGTACACCTTAAGTATACATTTTTAATTGTCAAATATACCTCAAAAAATAAAATAAAATTGAGGTCCACTTGGGAGAATGTGAAGAGAAACCATAATCACTATCACATGATAGCAAATAAACCTAGTAAGTAACAAATGCTCAGTTAACTTTTTACCTCCTTCAGCCCTGGTCTGTGTGGCTCAGGGGTTGGAGCTTTGTCCTGTATACTGAAAGGTCATGGGTTAGATTCCCAATCAGGGCACATATCTAGGTTGGGGATTTGGTCCCAGGTTGGGGTGCGTATGACAGGCAATCAATTAATGTTTTTCTCTCACAGCAATGTTTTGCTCTCCCTCTCTCTCCTTTCTTCTCTCTAAAATCAATAAACATATCCTCCAGAGATTTAAAAAAAAAAAAACTTAAAAAAAAATTTTTACCTCCTTCAGATATACTCACCAACTAAAGATCATGACAATAAAATAACAATGATATTACAATTCAAAATCATAAAATATTCTGTATCTCTATTTACCTTTATTTAAGTCTTAATTAATTTCTTAATACTATTAATTATAATTATTGTTATTTATTAATATTCATAATGGCTCTTTTCCAACCAAAGTAGCTGTTAAGGCTTGCAAAGAACAAATTGCATCATGTTTGATGACATTTTCTGACATTCAATTCACATTTTCTAATCTTCTTGTAAATATGCACTGACTTCATTCTTATCCAATATACTTACATGAAGGATTTCAAACCCAATGATGTCCAGAATGCCAATGAAGAACTGCCTTAGTAGCTTGGCATCCAGGGCCCTGCTGATACATGCCACCGGCCACTTAAATATCTTTTCATATATTGACTTGGACAGGACACCAATAGCACAGGTCACCTAGGAATCACATTAAAAGCACTCCATCTGACAGCTGTGTTCATTTTAGTCCTGGCCATTCTCTATCAGTAATTGCCTTCTAGTAAAACCATGATATATTTATTGACTTTCTATGGTTCTAGAATGCTGCTAAGATGATGCATGAGAAGAAATACAACAAAATGAGAGCAAAGGAAGAAGCAAAGGAGGGAGGAAAAGGAGAAGGGAGAGGAGAGAGGGGACGGGGAGGAGGGGGGAAGAGAGGAAGGTGAAAGGAGGTGAGTTACCCTGGTGCCTCTTTACCCAACACCCCTGTGAGAAAAATTGTGTTCCTATTACCTAAGGACCACATATTTTGGGATGAGGTGCAATGTGTTCTGAAGCCTTGCTATTCACAGTGTGGCCCTAAGACTTGCAGCATTGGCACTACTCGAAAGCTTACTAAAGATGCCAAATCCCGTTCCAGACCTAAGAACCAGAATTTGCACTCTAACACAACCCCCTGCTGATTCCTACGGACCATAAAGTTTGAAAAGTCCTGGTAGAGTAGGTGAGGACTCTGGAATCCCCATCCCTTGTCCCACTACTGCTGCTGCAGCTGCTAATGAACTGTGTCACCTTTGGCAAGTGACCAAACCTCCCTGGGCTGCATGAAGTAGCTTCATTTGTATAATGCTCTTGAAGGTTCTTTCTAGCCTCGACTTCTACCTTCTTTACTATATTGGTTGCCAGGGCTGCTCTCAACTCCCTGTAGGGACAATGGCAATTTAGTGCATCATTCTGACACAGATTCTTCTCCTGAAAACTCAGGCTGCATTCTCCTCCCTGGAGGTATGTGGCCAAGGCTCTCACGTAGCCTACTGGGGAGAGCTCCAACTTCTGCCTGGATGACGCTGTGCAAAGGCAGAACCTACTTCCAGGATGCAAAGGCACTGATATAGTAGCAGGTTTCCAACAGACTCCAAGTAGGAGTGCATTTTAGCTGGACATGCTCCAAGCCTGGAAGCAGAATGTGCTCCAGCCACTTAACATTTAAAACAGGCCTATCACATCCATCCTTCAGCTGCCCGGGAGATAGCGCAGCAGGAGCCAGTTGGTGTCTGGTGGTGATTTAGTTCTGAGTCACCCACTCTCTGATCAGTTATCTTGAGTCATTCCCGCAGTAACCCATACGCCGGATGGCATCACAGTTTTTTATGATCAGCGTCAAAAGCACACCCGCACAAACAAAGCATCAAGAATGATTTCCATCCTCTGAAGCACCGAGGAAATCACTGTCTACAGCAGTCACTTTGAAACTTTAAAAAGAACATGACTAACTTATTCACCTCTCTTTAATTCCCTAAATACTTGAGAAGTGGGGGTGGGAGAAAAACTGGCTGTAGGGAGTAGTGAAGAAATACTGGAAGAGCCCTGGCCCATGTGCTCAGTGGTTAGAGCATCGGCCTACATACTAGAGGGTTGTGGGTTTGATTCCTGGTCAAGGGCACATACCTGGGTTGCAGGTCCAATCCCCACCCCTGGTCAGGGTACATGTGGGAGGCGACCAATCGATGTGTCTCTGTCACATCAATGTTTCTCTCTCTCTCTCTCTCTCTCCACTCCCCTCCCCAGCTGTCCCTTCCACTCTCTCTAAAAATCAATGGAAAAAATATCCTCACTCTTCAGGTGAGATTAAAAAAAAAGAAATACTGGAAGAAAGCCCAAAGATGCAGGCAGAGAAAGAAATAGATGGTATGATGTCTGCTGAATGAATTAATGAAACCAATAAACCAATATAAGGCACACTAATTCATCATTTTCATCATTTTCTGTCCAATGACGGGAATTAGGCAGCTAAACCTACACTTCTTTTCAGGGACTAAATGGACTCCTTTCTTAGCTCCTTTTAGAATAAACCTCAGAGAAGACTTTGATTACTGGGGTCAATAATGCATAATCACAAGAACAAAAACAAAAACAAAAAAATCATGGAGTCAGCCATATTTTTAACCACTTTGATGCCTACCTTTCTCATCTTTAAGATAACAAGATTAAAATATGCATACTGCAGGGTTGTTGAGAGAGATTCAACGTGACAGATGATGTAAATATATATAGCACCACATCTGGCACTTATTGGATACTCTTAGTTTCCCCTTTCCACTGCTCTCACTTCCTCACTCCCGTGCTCACTAGCTATGCTACCTTGAGGAGCTAATCTTTCTAAGGTTCACTGTCTTTAACTATAAAATGGAGATGTAAATAATATCAGCTTTGCAGGCCTGTCATTCGATTGAATGAGATATCCATACTTAGCACAGCACGCACAGTAAATATTCTATGGCTACGGATTTTTATTATTGTTCTATCATTATTAATCTTTTTTAAATTAAAATAACTTACTTCTAATAGGCATAATTAGAACTTTCATTGGATCATAAAATACTAGAACCTAAAGAACCCTAGTTCTTTTTTAAAATTTATTGGGGTGACATTGGTTAATAAAACTATATAGGTTTCAAGTGTACGTTTCTATGATACATGATCTGTATATTGCACTGTGTGCCCAGCACCCAAAGTCAAATCTTCTGTCACCATATATTTGACCCCTTTACCCTTTACTACCCCCTCACCCCCTTCCCTCTGATAACCACTATACTGTAGTCTGTATCTATCAGTTCCTATTTGTTCATTTGTTGCTTTGTTTTATATCCCACATATGACTGAAATCAGCTTTTTCTGTCTGACTTATTTTACTTAGGCCGATACTCTCAAGGTCCTTCCATGTTGTCACAAATGGCAGTATTTCACCTTTTCTTATGGCTGAGTAGTATTCTATTATATATGTGTACATAATCATGTTTGGTGGCTCTCAGCTCAGGATGGTACCTCCCCCTAAAGGGAGAATGCCTTTGGAAACAGGGAGGGCCCTTGCTGATGTCCTAACGACTGCGTGTGCTACTGCTATTCAACACCTGGAAGCGGGACGGAAGACCTCCTACAATGTGCGGGGCATTCGTATAAGAGCTGTCCCATTCATATGCAATTATCCGTCCACTGAAACACACAAGGGAACTCAGTCTCCTCATTGGGGTGCTCAGAGAGATGAAGATATTTAACCAAGACCCCAGAGTGAGTTAGCATTAGAGCTAGAACTAAATTTTTTTTGAGTGTTAACACTGCAAGAATTCTTGCCATCTTTTGCAATTGTCATCAACAGAGCGCATACATACATCTCTATTCTTAGCAGTGGCAATTGTCTCTATAAAGTCAGGAAAATTCCTAAGAAAAGAAAAGCCTTGCAGTGTGCTTTCTTACTGTCTCCAGGAGGAGAAGGAAGACAGAGAGGGAAAGGGAAAGGGAAGGGGGAAGAAGGAGGGAGGGAGGGAGGAAGAAGGGAGGGAGGAAGGGAGGAAGGAAGAAGGGAGGGAGGGAGGGAGGAAGGAAGGAGGGAGGGAGGGAGGAGGAGGAGGGTTTTTTTTCTTTTCTTTTAATGTTGAATAATAATATATAAGCTTGCCTCACTGGCTCTATTATAGTAAAGGCTGGTATGGTCACTCAGCCCCTGAGAACACAATATTACAGAGGTGAAGGTTTGATTTCAGTCCTTCTATGGGCTTATTAGTTTTCTACAGAGCAAATCCTTGTTCTATAATCATAGCATGTCATGCAGGCATGTTGTGGTAAATGTCTTACAAAGCAAGAAACTGCCAGGTACCTCTCACCTCACCACCAAGAAATAGTTCAACTACTTGTCCTGTGGATCCTGGTTCATGTTCAGCTCAGTATTTAGTTTATTTTAACATTTACAGAGCACCTGCTGCTTGCAGGGCGCTGTGCTAACTACCAAGGGCATCGAGGTGAATCACACACACCAAGGAGCCCAGGCTACCAGGGGGAACAAAACTGTAAGCAAATTCTTTCAGTAAACAGTAGTTAGTGCTGTGTTAGTAAGAGATAAAGTTGTTGATTTATAGAGTAAGCGAACCTAGGACATTGATTTTGGTTAGTTGTTGAAATGTTTTAAGTAACACAGTCACACCAGCTGCCTTAATATACCAAAAGAAAGTTGACTGCAGTCAAAATGACTGTCTTCTATCACAAATTTGTACATTTCTCTCTCTCTTTCAGATTTCAAATGTATAAAACAATCTACATGTCACCTGAGTACTAGCTGTGTGTCCTTTGGAATGTTACTTATGTTCCCTAACCCTTAGTTTCCTCAACTGGAAAAACAAGTATTCCTGCCTTCCCTACTTATCTCTGAATGAAAGGAGATAATACCTCTGAATGCTTAATACATATATGTGATCATATCATTGCCTCTTTCCAGAAAGACCACATTTCTAGGCCCCCCTGTAGCTAAAGGGATAATTTGACTAATTCTCACCAATAAATATTAGTGAATGTGACATCACTTCTAGCCCCAAGCAGTTAAGGGAGTGGTGGTGTACTTTTTCCACAAATTATCTGTTCCCTTGTGCAGCAGCTCTGGAGGCCTTGCGTTCCAGATGGCCTAACTACGAAGTGGAAGAAGGGTATCCCATCGGTACTGGTCTCGGCAGGAGTAAGAAATAAATGTTTATTTTATCATCGCTGAGATTTCAGCACGTGTGTTACTGCCGCCTGCCTATTGCGTCCTGACTAATACACATTACAGCTGTAAGTTACTGTTTGGAAACGCACTGGCATCCTTGGATGGCCTCATTACCCAGTGGCTCTGGGAATATCTACTGTATTCCGGCAAAGCCTCGGAGCACTTGTTATTCCATCATTAAAACATTCTCCCGGATGCTGAACGAAACCTACACGACCTTTCTTCTTTCATTTCTGTTCTTAATCCCCTCCCTTCAAATACTAACTTCGGCATGTGTCCTGAAATCCTTTCTAAACCGTGTCACCACGTGCCTGTTCCTCTCAAAAGTCAATATTCCAAATAGATGAGGGATGCCAATTTGCGAATTTTATTCATGTCAGAAACCAACAGCTTTGAAAGCTTCTTAGCTGGATAACAAAGATTTGATCACAACATGTAAAGGGCTGGCCTGCCTCTGCAAGGAGATGTGTTGCTTGAGGGAAAACTGTCAAAATAGTATATTTCAGGCTACAAAGACTCTTAAACACAAGAACACTCACTCTGGTGAACATCACGAGGGAAAACAGTTGGGATGTTCATGGCGGCAGCTCTCCATCGCTTTTTCATAGAAGCTCTTACCGCAGACATCATCAGAAATGGGAAGGTATATAAGTGCAATATGCACACAATTATCACGAGATCGCAGAACCATAACGCTCTTAAAACATCACCTTACCTGTTCTACATTTCGACTGCAGTAACATATTCCTCACCAACTTTGATTCTAGGATGGATCAAGCCCCTCACCAGCTCAGAGGAGTTCACGCCCGTGGGGAAAGCACCTTTGTCAGCACCTGGTCAGAAGGAAGAAAGGGGGAGGGAGAGAGGAAGAGGGGAAGGAAAAATACCATTCGAATTTATTCTGTTATAGCCCGACAGACTACCCAGAGGATGGAAGGATGACATGCTTACACAGAGGTAGCAAGGTAGATTATAGTTTTGAAATAATTACCTGTAGTAATTAAAAGACTATTTTAAATAGTATTTAAAAGCCTATTTCTTGAAAAAGCACATCAAAACCACGTGAAATGCCACTTCAGACGAGAATGGCTGTAATCAAAAAGAATAGTAAGTGCTGGTGAAGATGTGGAGAAACTGGGGCCCCCCTACACTGCTGGTTAGAATGTGACAAAGCACAGCTGCTGAGGAGAACAGTTTGACAGCCACTCAGTCCAACAGAGTTACTCTAGACCCCGGAATTCTACTTCTAGGTTATATACCCAATAAAAATGAAAACGTATGTTCACACACACAAAAATGCACACAAATGTTCCTAGCAGCATTATTCATAATAGTCAAAAAGGGGAAAATACCCAAATGTTCATCAGCTGATGAACAGATAAACATAATGCTGTATATAAATACAGTGAGATATTTTTCAACCATAAAAGAAAGTATTGATGCAGGTTACAACATGGATGAAACCTAAAAACATTATGCTACATGAAAGAAGCCAGACATGAAAGGCCACATATTATGTGATTCCATACACATGACCTGTCCAGAACAGGCAAATCCCTAGAGACAAGTAGTAGATTTGTGTTGTCAGAGGCTAGGGAGAGAAGAAAATGGGGAGTAACTACTCAGGGTCCAAGGTTTCTTTTCGGAGTAAAGAAATGTTCTGGATTTAGATAGTGGTGATGGTTATACAACCTATGACTACACTAAATCTCACTAAACTGTATATGTTAAAAGGGCGAATTTTGTTGTATGTGTATTATAGCTTAATTTTAAAAAGAATCTATTTCTTAATATTGGCTCTTTCTAAAAAGAGATATTTATCTGAAGGACATGGGCTATTTCATCTTTATTATTTGCCTATTTTTCCCTTCTATGTATGTACTTGTAGATTATTTCAATGAAACAGGGACCTATAATTTGATAATTCAATAGACATTGAACCAGGACACTTGCCCAGTATCTATCATAAACCTTTCCTTTTCCTGTGAAGTCTCTGTTTGTGCCAGAGTGCCCTCTGCTGCCCAACAAGAATACTTGCAACCCACACAATCGCACTTTTATAAGTTTCCATTTTCTAAGGAAAGAAGTGGAGTGTTATCAGAAGGAAAAGTAAATAGGCACGTATCACATTGGGTGTCAAAAAATAAGCTTACCACAAACGAATGACCCAGGAAAACATCATAAGCACGTTTCAAATGATAGATTCCTTCAGTTATCAAACAAAAGGAATATTTCACTCATCTGAAATCTCTCTGCTACATCTTCCATTTTAAGTGAATCCTGAGATATACTTGTATATCTGATGTAGTCACTGTAAAATAATGTCTTATGATAGAAGGAAATGCAGTCTTTCCTTCACTAAGAAGTACAAAAATTTCCTGAGCAATAACCACAAACAGGGGGAAAGTAAAACACACACTAAAACACACACACACACACACACACACACAAATTAGAAAGCTCCGTGCCATGACTAATATCCATTTCCTTTCTGTGGGCCTTTTAAATTTTCACAATGGCTTAAAAAGCTTGAAATGTTTGATCTGCTTGTTAATTAAAACCAATACATATTATACATATATTTCTGCAGGCTACACACCCACTCTATGTCCCTGATAATGGCCTACGTACTCAGCTGCTATGAAACCTTTCAAAATCCAATGCCTGTTGGGGAAAATAAATTGGAAAATCAAAACTAGAGCAGACATGCCCACCTATGCTGAGACAGTGCTGCTAAGGGGGGCATGTTGGGAGACAAAATCCTGATTATCTCAAGTTGGAAATCCAGTGGGTCAGAGCCATAGGCTTTTCAAACTGGAAGAGATTATCTAACCCAACATGAAAATAGTTAAAGGGAAGGGAGAAATGCAAGTGCCTGGTGAATCTGAGTGGAGATGAATAGTAACAGACTGAAAAATGAGCAGTTCTGTCCAGGGGAAAAAAGGCAGGAGTCTGGTTTTCTAAGCTTTAGAAGCATTCAGATGGACATTATAGGTAATACTAGTTCAAATTCATGTATCCTTTTTCTAGTGTTAAGGACAGTCCTTTGAGTCTATTTTTATCCATTAAAAGAAAAAAATCACAAATTTTTTGTATAGTATCCAACCTTAAGCTCTAAGCGAAATAGCACCCAACATTACAGAATGACTTCTCACCTGCTCCAGAGCAGTCAGGTATCAGCAGACAGAGGGACTGGCAGGCACTGGATTTGCCCCACAGGCGTACACTACACATCACACATGTTCTCTATCTTTTTTTTGACAGAAAACAACAGTGGTCATCATGCTCCAAAAAATAAATTACTTCATTTGAACTAAAAATGTATTGTTTTACAACCAAGATGAAAATAGTTGAAATCTGTGAATAAATGTCCACCTGACCTTCAGAAAATGCTACTGCAAACATAGCCATTGATGTCTGTAAACACATTTTCATCATGTGGCCTGATGTGGCCTGAAAGAGGCTTTCTGAAGTCCCCACCAATAAAGGCCATTCCTTCACCCGCAGGTTTTAATTAGGCTGCATGAGCTTAGCTGGGAGGAGAAACGCGTAGGTAGAGCAGGGGTTCTCCCACATTGGTGTGGATCAGAATAGGATAGAGAGCTAATACAGAAACAAAGGACTAGCTCGCTGAAGGAGTTTATGGTCTGGGCTCATTTTTATCATGTTTTCCAAGTGATTCTGACACATCAAGGCTTGAGATCAGAGTCCTTACTACAATGGTCCTCAACCTTGGCTGAATGTAGGGGTCACCTGGCAAGTTGTAAAAACAAACACTGATGCCTCCACCCACCCCTAGAGATCAGTTTTCTTTGGTCTGGGTGAGGACTGAGCTTCAGAAATTTAAAAACTCCCTAGGTAATTCCGATATAAAGGCAGCTTTGACAAGTATTCTCTAGGGAATGGTAGGTAGCTGGGTTGGGTAAGTACACTTGAAAGTCAAGAAGATGGAGAGAACAGTCTGACTTCACCTGAAAACAGGTAAGGCGGCTAAGAAAAACAAAAAGCAATTCTTTCCAACTTTAAAATTTTATCCCAGTTAAGTCTCATTTGTAAACAGCCGGATATAAAAAAAGAAACAAAACCCAGTTTTGTCAGTCCACAACCCGATGAATCTGAAAGAAGGGTAATGATTACATTCAACAGTCTTTTTGAAGGGTTTGTATATGGTTTCTGAGCTGTTCACGTTTCATTAAGTTTACTGAGCACTTGCTATGTGCAAGGCCTGAGAAGAGAGCTAAACAAGACAAGAATCTTCAGTGTCAAGGAATTTATAATCCATGAGAATAAATAAAACACAAGCAAAAATATCAAGTATATCGGTAAAACAACCACAGAAGAGACCAAGAAATGAAGTATGATGAAAGTTTGAAATAGCAAGAGGTGTCTTCACAGTCGTGGAAAGTGAGGTAACTCAAGCGCCCATCAGTGGATGGACAGACAAAATGTGGTACGTACATATAATATTATTCACACTTAAAAAGGAATGACATCCTCACAGATACAACATGGGTGGGTCTTAAAGACATTATGCTAAGGGAAAGCAGCCAGACACAAAAGAACAAATATTGCATGATTCCACTTCCAGGGGGCACGTAGGACAGTCCCATTCATAGAGACACGGAGTAGAACAATGGTTGCCAGGGGTCAGGGGCAGGGGGAAGTAGGGGATCATTGTTTAATAGGTGCAGTTTCAGTTTGGGGTGATGAAAAATGTCTGGAGATGAATGGTGGTGATCGCTGCATAACAGCGTGAAGGTGCCTAATGCCACTGGCCTGTAAAATGGCCTGAAACTGAAAAATAGTTAAAAGAGCACATTTCAAGTTACGTATTTTATCACAATTAAAAATCTACAATTTATTAAAAATTATTTGTTGAGGAATTTGAATGAGTTTTCCCTTTTTGTTTCAGTTGCCAGGGGTTTTAATATTAAATGAAATAATAACAACTATGCTTCCTTCTTTTCGTAATTGTGACTTCCTATCTTAATGATTCTTCTAGACGGATCATTCATTGTAACATGCCTCAAATCTTTTTGGCAAGCAGGCAGGACTACAGATTTTTTTAAATGTGAATAAAAACTAGAGAGAAATGAAGCCATCGTGGCCTCTGTCCAGTGAAAACTCCGCCTTTAAAATTCTGAAGACCTTTGTCCACACCTCCATGATGTCACTTACTACAATTTATGGTAATTTGTTCCTTTCTCTGTTTTTCTCAATAAACTATGTGCTGAAGGCAGGCAATGTCCCAGTCAATCCTGTGTCATCCAAGTTTGGCAAATATACTGCCTCCTCAATGATTAATTAAGGAATGATTTTTGTTCTGAGATATAAGGATCCTACATCAGAATGGTGGTCACAGAGAATAATTTTGAGGAACAGCAATTGAAGGAAATTGCCAATTAATTTCAACATTTTTCCAAAAACCAAAAGGGGAGGTTAACTGCAAGGAAAGGGGAATAGGCCTGGGGTCAGGCGTTGGAAGAGAGTGCATGTCACGTCTTCAAAAAAAAGTCTTACGTTCTGTGCCATCTGCTTCCACTTGCTCTTCTCTGGGTTTGTTTAAATTTCATGTTTCCGAAGTGCGTGATGGCTCCAGTGAGTTTATAGACTCCATGCTTCTCTTCAGGAAGAAAGCCCAAGATGTCCGTGGCTTGCTGTGAAAGGGAAACAGATGGCAGTGACTTCATTCGCCTCAGGGCTGCAGTGAGCACCTCCCCACACTGTGCCACACTTCCCTGTACTCTGTGGGCTGTGGGCTCCAGAAGGGGTGAGACAGATCCCTCAGCCCCGACGTGTGGCAGGTCTGTTCGCAGGAATGCAAATCAGCCCGGTTGGCAGTTGGTCACCCATGTCTACTTATCCCTTTAAAAGAATTAGGAAGACACCAGATTTGACTTATTTCATTCCCTTAGTTTTAGAACTTTCCTGGATGCCCTGTGTCCCTCCTCTCCCTTCCAGCAATCAATCATTACCAGCTATATGAGGTAAATTATTTTGCTTTTCATGGTTATGGCAAAAAATAGCTCTCTATCTGATGGGTTGCTTATTTCTGGGATTCCATATGTTCTCCCAAGTTTATTCCAGAGCTGATACATTTCAAAGGCTGTCGAAAAGAAGTGTTTAAGAAAAGAAAAACCATGTCATCAAAGAACTTGTATCCTAAGAAGTCACTGCACATGGTAAGATGTGTACCAATTTCCATCTCCCTCTCTAGGAAGGTGGAAATTGGGACAATCTTTCCAGTGGTAAATTTAGAATATGTATAAACAGACTATAAAAAATATAGTCTATATTTTATATTACATTACAATCCTTACCTGGTACTTTCACTTTTAGGAATGTAGCATAAGTTGAATCTATATATGGAAAAAGCATTTACTTACAAAGATATTCACCACAGTACAAAAATAAAACAAATGAAAAGCCTTGTGTCTAACAATAGGAGAATGCCTAAAAAAACTACAGGACAAATGCCTGATAAAATATTAAGTATCCATGTGAATGGTTATGAAGAGTTTGCAATAACACTGAAAATGCTTATATTATAACATTAACTGAAAAAAATAAATTCTTTATACCAAGTACATATGCAGTATAATTATGATCTTTTGTTTAAAAATAAAAGATAGCAGCCCAATATAGAAAAAAAGGAATAGACTGCATATATATATACATATATATACACACATACCCCAAATAAAAAAACAGTGGTTGCCAATGAGTTAAAATATTGTCTTACTTTTCTATTTGTCCTAAAGTTACTATACAAATAATGTGCACTTTTACAATAAATAAGGAGCGCTCCCCCCCCCCCCCCCCGGCCTTCTTCTTCTCTCCAAGATCTAAGACGCTTCCTTTCACTTCTCATTGTTGTCACCAGACTTTGCTTTGATAAAACAAGCCTTACATCTGTGGCCAGCGATTCTTGAGCAACATCTGAGCTCTCCGCAGCAACTTCTCCATGACAGCAAAAGTGAAAGTCAGAGGGGTTTTCAGACACCAGGAAAATATCTGCAGGGGGGAAACCACCACTTGAACAGCTTAAAGAAACCTGTGAAGCTTTAGAAAACAGTTGACCAATATTCACAGTTTACTCTTACAGCTTATAGCATACTTGTAAACAAACCAAAATAAAATCCATATTCAATACCCAAAGCTCTGCAATCAATTTTTGCCCTCTATTAACTTGTCAGGCATGTGTTAATGCCTCCGAGAGGATCAGGCAGGCCAAATCTGAAAGCAGATTCAATTGCAGCAGCTTGAATTGGTGTGAAAGAAAACAGATAATGTGTGTTGGCAAAACTTTGAAAACAGGAATTTGGCCTAGATGCATGGTTGAGGGTGGGAGAACAAAAAATGTTTTATAAAATTATGAGTATAATGGGCCTCAGCTTCAAAGGCTAGGAAGGAAGCAGACCCCGGGGTCGGCACTTAGGGAACATTAGGCGTGTAATCCTGTCACATCACATCCAGCCTATTAGGAGGCTGAGTCCATCTTTCAAGGAACCCATAAATCAGCTCCTGTGCTCCGAGCTGCACGGCTGATAGGTCTGAGACTCCTGACATGATTCACTTAGTCAGGAAACGCGATGCCGGCCCAAGCCAAGGCAGGATGTCAGGAGCACATCAGCCGCTGACTCGGCGAAATCACATAACCTCTTGTGCCAAACACTCGCTCTCAAGGAAGTTTCTTTGAGCTGAGCTGATTTTTCTATTTACCACTCAGTGAAGAGAAGCTGTGTTCTCCTGAACCCCAAATCTCAGAAAGAAAAATTGGGCTACTGAGCAAATGTTCCTAGCAGCTCTATTTGGAAACAATCCAAACGTCTGTCAACAGTTAAACTGTTGTATATGCACACAATAGATGACTCAAAATAAGTGAAGTAAGCCAGACATAAAAGAATATGTACCGTATAAAGCCATCTTATAAAATTCTAGAAAAAAATGTTTCTATTAAATTATTTTATTTTTGTGAAAGCTAAAAGGAAATTTACTCACTGAAATCTCAAAGGATCTTGGGCATGCACACGAACCTTGTTAGAGATTCTTCAGCATGTCTCTTTTTTTCCCAAAGAAATTTCCCCACACAGTTAAAACAGAGATTTACTGTATGTACAACCTAAACCATAGCAATCTATGGTTATATCATTTTACATTGTGAAAAATCCTCAATAAATAGTGATACGATAGGGGAAAAAAACAGTAACAAGTAAATTTCATCATAAAACATTCATATAACTTGGTCCCTCTCTAAACCAAGTGGAGGTATAAAAGAGTCAGTTAGCTATGATTCTAGAACACTGGAGAGAAGTGTGGGCCATGATCAAACTTTGGAAGTCAACAGATGGAAATGGGCTTTAAAGCCATTAGTGTGGATGATCTATCACCATGAGTCAGAGCCAACCACTGAGCCCCAGCACACTCTAAAGTCATGGGCTAGGTGAAAGAGAGGAACCCACCCACAAAGAAATGCCCAGAGATTTAAGAAACAAGTGAGGGAGACATACTGGGAGCCAAGGGGAGATTTTCAAGGAGGAGAGACTAATCAGCAGTGTCAAATACTGTCACACCCTAAAAGTCAAGAAAATTCCTATATATTCTTCTGCAAGGTTCACTCATGGCTTTCCTGATGACTCAAATCTGTATTTATTTTCTGAGCTCTAGACCTAGATCTCCAACTTCCCAGTAGATATTTGAATGCAGATAGCGATAAGTGGCTCAGGTGGTTCCTTATGTCAGTGAATGTCACAACCCTACGCAGGCCAGGAGCTGGGTGCCATGATGTCCTGCCCCTTCACCTCCTTCACAGCACAAGTAGACATCATTTCCATGTATTTCAAATAAAAATATTTATTTAATGCTATTGGAGGAGGTAAAGATTCAAGATAACACAGTCCTTTCCCTCAAGGATGTTGAGGAATCACACAGCTGAACAGTGCAGGAAATGCTGCTGTGTTTTTAGGGTGGATGTATCTTTCAGTTGGCTGACTCATTAAAAAAAATCTACTTTCCAAGATTACTTTGTTCAGAATGATCTTTTAGATCATTCTAAACCATAACCTTTAAATACTTTTCATTTTAGTCTCATGTTTATGTCATTTTTTATGATTTTCATCTCAGTCGTAAGAACCAGAGGTGCTATATTTGACACTGTCTCTATGTTAAATATAGGAAAACAGAAGACTAGAAAGACTTACTACTTGCCCAGAACCAATTGATGATAAATTGAATTTAGAACATAGTCTCTAGTATTTCTGTTAGACTGTGCTACCCACCTACTCAAACCTGTGTCTATAACTATGATGGGATTCCATTGCCTCCTCTGTCATAGACTGAGAGAGGGTCCTGTTCCATCCAAGCAGGCTCATTTGGGTAAGTGCTGAGGGAGACAGAGCAGGGCGGGAAGAATACCATGTGGGTGAGAACTACAGGGCCAGGAGGGGGAAGGAGTTGCAGTTCAGAAGGGGGCTGGTAGTGTTACTGAGCAAGGACTTGCTGCTCCGGCTTGTAGCCCCGGCTTTTGAAGAAAGAAGAGCATTGTTTGAAAGTCAACTGGCAAGAAGACAGGAGGCAAGGTTCAAATCCATCTTACTGATCCAGGGTTTGGCGTGGATTTCTAAGAGGTAGTAGCAGTTTAAAGGTTCACAAGTGTTACTTGTAAGTGGTGTAAACTTTGGTTCCAGGTCTTGTTAAACAGAATGGGACCAGTTTGAGCTGGTCTATGGTTACAAATCCCCCCTTTTTGTTGTTTATTCTTCAGCCTTGGGGAATGGGTGGTGAACCACTCTAGTTATTGCCTGCTGATAAGGGGACAAAGTCAGTCAGGAAAAATCCAAGACAGTGTAAGAGAGTAGAATACTAGAACTATACAAGCAAATATCATAACCAGGAAAGTAAAACAAGCATTTAAACCAAAACAATAGCAACTATAATAGGAATTTAGGTTTTTATAGCCCTGGTCTGAACTCTTGGGCAGAAAATAAGTCTACTTCCAAGATGACCTTCTCTTTCTGGCCAGGTGAAGTCTCAGCTGCCCTGTGTTTTCTGAAAAGTAATTTGAGAGTAGTCAAGGGTTCACAAGTATAATTAGGGGCAGAAAATCAGTACTGGGTTTCCAGGCCCATTTAGTGCTAGGCCGTCAGGTCCTCTTCTTCCTGTCTGTGAAGAGTGTCCCTACTTGGGAATTATAAAGGGGGTGAGGAGGTCCTGGTAGACATGGGTAACTAGAAGGACTTCGTAGGGTCCATTTCATTTAGGTTGCCAAGTCTTGAGGACCCAGTCTTTTGGGTTTACACATTGCAGGGGAACATCTATAGGAGACATTAACGGGCATACTTATGTATGTCAGAGAAAGTAGGGCCTAGAGGCTGTGTATATTTTATGGTAACTAATTCTTCTGCAATATGATCATTTTCAAGATTGCAGTAATAGTCTTTAAAAAGGGCCCCCCAGATAACATTTCATAGGTGCTCAACCGAGGCTTGTTTCTAAGGGGCTACAGTTACGCTAGGCAGGGCCACCTAAGGCCCTATCCCGCGCACACAGCTGCAGTTAGCTGCTTCTGCCCCGCGCCCTCCACACTCCGACATGGCCAGGGTCCGCCTGGAGCCAGGGGGAACAACCCGAGGCTCCTCTTTCACCTTGGAATCACCCACCATCTGTCCTAGGGAAACATTTTTCTCCTTTTACGCACTTCATCATTTCCTCCTCTTGTATGTTCTGACCAACAAACACTTCCTCCTGTTTTCTCTCCAGGTTATTTTTCTTCTCTCCTTTTACCTCTGACTCATCCCCCTCTCTTCTTTTATCACCAAACTGCCCTTCACTTCGGGCTTCACCCCCTGCGTCTGGCCTCTCCCGCTCCACTCAGCCCCCCTCCCTCCCGCGCTAGCCTCTGGCCATCCCGCACGCCCTCCGCTTCCCACCAGTCCGCAGCCGCTGGCATCACAACCACCAGGTCCGCTCTGCCCTTTGTCCGCTCCCGTCTCTACCCCCATCTTCTCCATTCCTGCGGGCCCAGTCGCCACCTCTCCCCTGCCAGCCTCCTCTGTCCCTGCTATGCCTTGACCCCTCCCTACCCAACAAGAGACTTAGCGGTGCCCCCTCAGCTCCACCCTGGAAACCCCTCCCTACATCCCTTCCTTTTCAGCAGCAAAATACATCAGCTTATGAGCCCTGGCCTCCGTATCTAGTAAGCTCATTTGTGGCAAGTTCCTTCCCTTATCTTCGGAGGGGATCAGGACATGCTTCTCTCCAATGACCCTTCTGTTTACAATATACACACCCTGTGGGGGGGCGAGGGTCAGGGTCTTACCCATGGTTAGTTGTTTCCTTCCAGTAAGCACCAACTGCATCTTGATTGACTGCGATTAAGTGCTGGGAGGAGCAGTGCAGCTTGTCGCATGCCGAGGTGTAAGTCTCAACACCCTCTCAAGGGAGGTGGGTGGGTTCTCCTTGGGCCCTTCTTTGGGCCCCTTTATGATGTCCTGTTATCAGGCCCATGCTGCTTGCTTCTGCTGGGAGCTGAGCTGGCCTGCTGCAACCAGAGCTCCGAGGCTGCTGCAGGCTACCACCTGGGCTCAGCCCCAGGTTTCCCTTGGAGACACCAAAGCTGTGGAAGGAGACCAGGACAGGGGCTGAGGTGGGGGCTCCTGGCCCTGCTGCTGTGTCTACCTGGTGGGCTTCCCACAGCCTCTTCCGCCAAGCCCTGCCTTCAGCATTCAGAACAGCTGTGGAGTAGGCTGCTGAACCTGAAACAAAGCCCTCTACCGTGCGGTTCTCTGTTCCTCCTCGGTGGAGGCTTCCAAAGTGCACAGGTGAAGAGATTCTCCATCGTTTCAGGATCATCTCAGTAGGGTGGAGTACACAGATATAAATCCCCTAGGTTGACCTTGCTCATCCAGACTTCAGGGACTTGTCTCAACAGATATGCCCTGCCTGAGGCAAAGTATCCCCAGGGCCAAAGTGAACACCCTGGGGAGACCAGACTGTTCCTTTCTGACTCTCTGGCAAGGAAGGGTCCAGGGCTAGACCCTAGGAGAGTTGTTGATGGAGCCTCAGCATTATTCACAAGAACTCCCACTTTGTTTGGAGGAGGCATCACGGGAGGAGCCAAATGTAGAAAATTAAGATCATCATTTGGCTTTGACTCAGGGAATACAGGATTGTTTTGAATTTTTTTGTTATTTTTCCCTGAGGGTCTTCCTTCTGAACCATAATTTTGGTTTAAGGACCCATTTTGGGGCCATTTCTCACCTGACTCTGATATTGGGGCCAAGCAGCGTTATGAAAGAAAACCATTTTGCTAAATATTGACCAATTTTAAAGAATACTTCCCAAAGGGCTGCAGCCAGATATAACACTCCCCGTAATTTCAGTTATAAATCTGACTATAATGCAAGTGACACAGGAACTTGCTTTTTCTGTAACATATATTATGATAATAAACATTTTAAGATAACAACTAGAATTATTTCCTTATTTCACAAAACTTCCTATGTAATTTTAATATCCTAATTAGGTTAAAATTTATCTTTTATAAGGAGAGAACAAATCTTTGAGGCATTCCAGGGGCCCACTGGAATAACCCAAAGCCATTTCCAGGTTAAGAAAAAGTCTCCTTTTAAAATTTGAACCCTGAGAAATTTATCAGACATACTTGACTGAAGAGACATATCACTATGATTCATTTACCCAAAGTCACAATAAAAGATAGGTTACCTAGTCTTAGCAAAACTTTAGTTCTTAGGTTACGGTGACCAGCTTAATGGCTTCCCACTTTGAAGCCAATTAATGTGAGGCTCCAGTCCCTTTAATCTAAAACAAAGATGCACAAAACAAGACTGGCACCCCTACAGTATAGTAGATTGAATATTCTTCCAGACAAAGAAATCCAAGACCCTGGGACCAAGCCTGACCTTCGAGGACCTCAGTGGTGCAACCTTTCTTCCAGTTGTCTCCCTAGGGTGGAACTGGAACCCACAATTCTAGACCTAGGACTCTAACCCAAGTCTGGGGGTGAGGTGGGGTGGGATGGGACTGGAACCCACAATCCTCAAGAGATTTTCAGATAATTTAGGCACAAGCGCATTTTAATGAGGTCACTCACCAGAATGTAATCTGATCCAGGAGCTGTTTCTTTTTTCAAAAGTGGAGGAGCCTGGAGCACTGTGGGGGAAGCAGGAACCCAGCATCCAAGCCTAGACAAACCGGTTCAGGTGGCCACAGAGTCGTGCAAGAGCCCACACCCCTGAGGCAGGCAGTCACAAAGACGAAATCCCTGGGTGGTTACTAAAATGGTTACTGAGCATGGCTCACTGCCCCACGCACGAAGAAGCCGATACCATGGCACCAGCTCTTGAGAAAAGAAAGCAGCTTTATTTGCAAATTGACTAGTAAGAAACAGGTGGCAAGGCTCAAATCTTGATGATCCAGGGTTTGGGGCGGGATTTAAGGGGTTCACAAGTGTTACTCATGAGTGGAGTTGAGTTTGGTTCTGGGTTTGTTAATAGGATAGGACCACTCTGAGCTGGCCTACGGTTACAGCAGCAAGGCGGAGTGTGGGCCCAAGCGCAATACACACGAGTCTCCCTCAGCACCTCCCTGCCACAGATGTATTCTTTCTAGAAGGCATTTAAGCACACCTAGTGGAGTTTTCTTCTCTTTCCTCACAACCAGAAATATGGTTGCTGCACCGTCCTGATCGTTCACTGGGACAGCTACACTCAGCCTGAAGTGGTGGCTCCGAAGAATGTACAGACTAAATGCATTAGTGTCTGAGAAACTCTGAAAAGCCTTTAGCTTAAAACACCACCCCCACCAGGCCTTATGCAATTTTATTTTCAAGGAGCAATGAATTTTAATTGGGTTGAGGATTGAGGTTATCTCAAAGGAGTACCATGTAAACAGGAATTCTTTTAATTAATTTCATTTCTACCAAGGGAAATGGCCCTGAGAGAACAGCAGCAACAAAAAAGTAAAAGCACTTATATGAGACTCTCTTAGGGCCAGAGAGACTGTCTAGGCCCACAAGGACCCCCACACAAGAATGCTGACCGGATTATGGGCACGTGAAGGACACGGAGCTCATCAGGAGGGTTGGGGGGGTGGGTAACATAGATGAGAGGATGCTGATTGTTCCACTATTTCAAAAAGCCCAGGTGTCCACCTTTGTGCAGGTTCATTTCTAGGGGCCACTGTCGAGTAGGAGATGCAAAGAGCCCTTTAAAAGGGGGTATTTTATCAGCAAGGCTTTGTTTTATGCGTCATGCTGACATTCACTTTTACTTTCTGGGTGGCTGAATGTTCAAGATTCAGCTGCATTCGCTGAAAAGGAGGGAAGCCAACATTGGGCTAAAAGAATTTAGATCGCAAATAACATTCTGCAGCTAGTGCCTCTGTGCCATGTCACCCCCTCGTCACCTGTTCCTCAGATGTACATGTGCACTGCCCACGTCCAGAGGGGATCATCCCCATAGTCTGCCGTTTGAATAGCGTTCTCTGGAGTTAGGCACGGTCTGCACAACCAACACAACTTGGGCTCCACAAATGACCAGTGAGGAGGAAGGGATAAAGATAGACTAGTTCAAGAGAGACCTTGTGGGTGAAGGAATGCAGCTGAACATGCTCCAGAACAGGAGGCCCAGATGCTGACAATTTCATTCCGCAGAGGCATTCGGGTCACCAGGAGACGGGCTCGGGTGCGCCTCTTGGCAGGCTGCCAACCATGCAGAGCCCTAGGCAAGTGTCAAGGGTTCTGAGAGGCAAGGACATGCTTCCTGACCTCTCCCCCTGATGCTTATGCACCAGCTGAATAGCCAAAGCGGGTGTAATAAGTACATAGAAAGAAAACAAAGAAAAGGGGAGAAAAGGAAGATACGTGCAGGACCATGCTAAACAGATGGCATTAAGAACTAAAGGATTTGGAAGAGCCATATCCCAGGGGACTGAGGAAGTGGGCTCAGCCACGCCTGGGACAGAGGTCAGCCTTAACCAAAGGAAAGGAGAGAAGGAATGTTCCAAGCCATGTGGAGACTAGGAGGGGGCTGGCTCTGGGGTAACCCATGACCCCATTTCCTCTGCTCATTCGACGGGTGGCCAGCCTCTCTGCTGTGATTTCCCATGCCTGATTCTTCTGTAGTACAAAAATGCTATTTTAGGAAATTTGGACATAATCCTCACGTTGCTAAGATGTGCCCTCTTGTATCAATCTTCTTTGACAAACATGAATAGAAAGAGTTCCAAATTTTAAAATGTCCCAAAGGACAGTTCATGTCAAAACAGGTGAGCTGACATTCCCTAATTCGGACCAGCAGATGTCAGTCTTTATGCAGTAATCAATCCAACAGCCCCCAAAGACTGAACAAGATAAATGAATTCAGAGTAAGTATAAATTTTCCACAGCAGCCCAGTCTTCAGTTAGTTCTATTAGTAAACAGAAATGGTCCCCAAAAGACCTTGCAGTCACTGCTGGTACCCACAATGGACCCTATGTGTCAGATGTCCTGCACAGTCTAGAAATCTGTGTCAAGAATATTAGATTTGCAAGTGCTAATCAAAGGAAGACCAAAAAAATCTGCTCCGGCTTTAGGTGGAAGGGAAGCGGGGAGAATAGCATATCACTAATTGCACCCATGGTGAAAATAATTGTCCAGATTGCAGAGCTTTCCCCATCTGATGAGGGCACTTTGGAGGTGAAGACCATGCAGTGAAAACACTGCCAGACTAATGCTAGACTTAATCTAAATATAATGGGCTGGGGAATTGTTCCCCACCTATTTGCTCACCTGGACCCTCCATCTCCCGCGTTCAGTCCTGTGGGAGCACTGTTGTCCTCAGTAGCTTTCATCATACACAGTCAGCTTGCCATTCTCCCCTTCCAGGGACTCCACATAGCTCTCAAAATAAAATGTAAACTCTCTGCAATAGCCTGCAAGGTACTGTGTGGTCTGGCCCCTGCCTATCTCACCCTGCATTACCCTCTCCACTTCCCCACCCACAATGGCCATTTTCCTATTCCAAGAATAAACCAAATGCATTCAGCCTCAAGGTCTTTGCACTCACTGTTCCCTCATCCTGGAACTTTATTTCTGAAAATCTTTGCCTACTTGCCCCCTCATTCATTCAGGTCTCTGGGAAAATGCTGCCTCTCAGAAAGGATGTTCCTGATCATTCTGCTAGAATATAACCACCCACAATCCTACCAAATGCCTCTTTACTTTATCCTCTCACCCTACTTTACTTTTGTTGTTCTTGACCTACCATTCTGTGAAATTATATATTAATTAATTTGTTTGTTACCTGTCTTCTGTATTAGAATGTAAGCTCATGAGGGCAGGAACCTGTCTATCTCATTTACTTCTCTGTCTCCCATGCTCAAAATGTACTGCCTAATGCACCCATATTTGTTGAAGGAATATAGGAAATTCATTCTCTTACCTCCACAAATTTATTTTCTCTTTCTGTTCATAGCACTACCTTTATCCTAGTCAAATTACAAAACTTGGGAGTATTTTTTACTCATCACTATCCCTCATTCTTACCTTCAGTCATTGCCAAGACCTTTCTAGTCTCCCATCCCATTCCTCCACCTTCCACTCTCACAGACACTACCTTAAACAACTGTCTTGTCATCTCATACCAAAACTATTACAATTACTTTCTAGTATTTCTACCTCCAGTCCATCCTGCCCATCATAGTAGCTTCACTGTCATTGCCTTCAACAAATCATGACCTCCTATTACCCCATCCCACCCCAACAACAGACACACACACATGCTCACGCACCCTCCCAACAACCTGAGTTCAGAAACGATCAGAATAAAATCTCCACTATTCCTCTAAGCAAACCCTTTCCCCAGTTAACCCCATCTCTCTGTTCCTTGATTTTGCCTTGCCCTATCCCAGACGTTGTGCACACTGTTCCTCCAGAAATATGCTTCACTCATTACTCTGATTAAATCTCCTTCCTCTTTTTCATATCCCAACTCAAATCTTCCTTTCTTTATAAAACTCCCATTGACCACTACACACCATAGTAATGTCTCCTACCTCTTGCCTTTTGCCTATAATACCGATGTGGTTCTTCTAATTATTTAAGGCCTTAAATTATCTAATGCTTTACACACACACACACACACACACACACACATTCAATTAACTTGCTGGGCATCCTACCCACCTCCAAATACTACCAAATTGGTTGAGGGGCAGGATGTGTTACCATTCACTCTCTACCCATATAAAGTTATAGAACACAGGTTCTATAATTGGTTTAATTCCCTAAGGTTTGGGATGAATAAACTCAGTTCTAAAGAGGCTAAGGGACTTATTAAACAGCACTTTGCCAGGTGTGACAATCTGACTTCTCTCTCTGGTTTTAGAAGGACCCTCACCTCCAGAATAATACATTTGTCACAAAGTTCTCTTTTTCCAGACAGGATCTAATAGAATATGTGGTAGTTCCTCTCTCTAGGCTGCTGGAAAATCACCTGGGACTTTTCAAGCAAATCTCTGATGAGAAATGGGTTAAGACACATATTTAGATGGTCTTTCAACACTGAGAAGAAAAGCCATCAGACAGTGTGAAAGCCACTTACAGATGTCGATGTCTGCAGATGACAGCTCGCCTCTGGCACAGAAGTGCATCCTGATGAATTTGCCCTGGGTGGACACAGAACAGTCTCCTATTGAAACATCCCAAACAGTTGCAATGGCTTCATTATGCACATTACCCACAGAGACACTACTTTCCTAAAAGTTAAAAAGCAAAGAACAAAAAAGACAACACTGTTCTGAGGTAGCACAGGCCAATGTCCGGAGGCAGCCAGAACAAGCGCCAGGACCAGCAGTGGTCCTGGATTCCAGCCTCAGATCTGCTGATTGCCAGCTGTGTGTTCTATGTGAATTACTGAATCTCTTTGGGCCTCAGCGTTCTTATCAAAAAACGAGAAAAATAATATCTGCTTAGCATACTCTTTCATTGATTCAACAAATATTCATTGAGCATCTACTATGATCCAGGAAACCTGCTAGGCACTGGCAATGCCACATTAGAAAAATAGATGCAATCCCTATTCTTCTAGATTCTAGGTGTAAGCACCTAATGCAAGGGCTCTAACGCAGGGACATTTGGCATGTCTTGAAATCAAAAGAAAAGCCAGTAGTGCCGGAGTTTAGCGAGAAAGAGAAAAGGTTACAAAAAACAGAGTCTGAGAGGTAGACAGGCACTGGGCAGCATTTCATGGAAACCACATGGGCTCAGGAAGGAGTAGGGTTTTAGTATATGTGTGTTTGGAAGACACTGGGAGGTTTTAAGCAGAGAAGTGACATGATCTATGTTTCAAACCACCACTTTGATAAAAATAATAGATGGGGCTTACTTACTTCTCAATGAAAAGCTATGGACAGGATCTAGTGGTTCAGAAAGGCTGCCTGGAGGCGACAGAGCCTGCATCAGAATACCCACTGCAGCCAACTGGCCGGCCGCGCAGCTAGAGCCTGCGGGCGGCAGCTAGAGCCTGCGGGGCGGCAGCTAGATTCTGCGGGGTGCCGATGCTGGTGCTGGGGTTGGAGGTCTGCCCCTGCGAGGAAGGAGTCAGGGCAGGGCAGCAGCCTGGCAAGGGAAGGAGAGTCGCTGCATAGAGGGGTTTGAGCCAGCAAGTTAAAAAATGCAGGACAATGGGAGCCACACACACAAACATACATACATAATGCGCATACATGATATGTACATCTATTCACACTTATACACATGCATACATAATATTAATTGAAAAACATTTAACCCAGGGTTTTAGCTTTTGAATCCCCTGTTCTCTCTTCCCTCCCTCCCTCCCTCGCCTTCATCTATCTTTCTCTATTGTTCTTCTCTGCTCTTTCTTTCTAACCTCCCAACTTTTTTCTGTTCTTTTCCATTGCTCTCCTTCCCTCTTATTTATCTTTCTTTCCTCTTGATAGTCTTTCCTTTCTTCCTTTTTTACTGTCTTTTCTTCCTCTTCTTCCCTTTTCCCTTCCTTTTTCCCTCCCTCTCTGCCTTTCCTTCTCTTAACACCCCCCCGCCCCCCCCCCCCCCCCCGCAGCGTTCTTTCTTTCATTTCAGCAGAAAATCCCTTCACATGCTAACAAATCCCACATCTAGCAGCTGTTTTATGGACCAGGATTAGCACCTGCTATGCAGCTAGACGTTGCAAGTGGATCTAAGGCCTTGAGTGGAAACTAGCCAAAGCGGCAGGAGGCTATTATTTAATTATACCCAGAGGGAGACTCCAAAGGAAGCGTTCTGCAAATTTCCTTGTAAATTACATAGTCACTCACCACCAGCTACTCTTGGCATAAAATGGATTTGTGACATTGGCGTTTGAAATCCAAATCCTTCCTCTATTATGTGGCTGCTAGTTATCAAAAGCTACTTAAAAAATATTTTCTCCCAGTAAGAAAAATATGCAGGGATAGAGGTGGCCATAGGCAGGAACAGAAATAATAATTGTAGTAAGTGAATTAGAAAGTGCTTATTAAATTGATTTGTTATGAAAAGTATAGGGAACTATGAAGGAGAAAGTACTTTCAAATCTGAAAATATGATAAAGTATAAAACATTAGAATTTGCTGGGTAAGCTTCCCTACTGGTAATGGGAAGGAATTTGAAACTATTCAATTAATAGTTTCTTCCTGAAATGGACAAAATAATAGAAGCTTCTCAGGTACATATTTTTATTTAATTTTAATTGTCTTCATGATAATGCTGGTTAAATTTTTTGAGGAATCTAAAATTATAAACTTTAATCAAAGACCTCCTTTGATGTGCTAGAAATTTTCTTCATACCTATGTGCTCAGACATGAATTTTACCACTTGCTTAAAAATTAAAGACTCTTATGTACTGCTCAACCATGTTACTTACAAAACTTAGAGGAGTTGTCATTTCTCAGGGTTTTGGCATTTCCAAATGCTTCCAAGATAGGAGTCACTTGTTTGATTTGATCTTCTAAAGTCCCCTGAGATGCAGGTAAGAGGAGTACAACTGATGAAGTTTTTAGCAGAATCCTATAACGCGGCATGCCCTCCATCCCCAGGTCAAACTCCATTCTTGTTTTAATAACCAGTAGTCAAAGCTGCTTCCAAATTTATTATCATTTATTTGCAGTGCTTCTCTTTTGGTTGGAATTGGCCTGAGTGGGAAAATAAAATGGATATTTCAGAGAAGAGATAAGAAATACCATAGCCTATTTTTAAACTTCATTCCATATATTTCTCTCCACTGTTAATCTCCCTCTCTTCCCATCTAATCCTCACACCTGATATTTTATCCTAACATAATGCAGCAGACTCTTGGCATTATTAAATTATAGTTTTCTTTGCTACCATTCCTAAGTAATCTAGATGTTCATGTCAAGCAAAGACTTGTAATGGTATTGATCTTGAATCTGAACCATGTGTGCTCAGGTTGATGGGCCAAAGCAGGTCATCTACACAGAGCAAGTCTGAATGACCACTCAGTACCCAAATTGCAGTGGCTTTTGTCTTTCATTCAGCCTCAAAGACCTATTTTATGGTATTATATTATATGGTATTCAAAAACTTATACTATAAGAGTTCAGTGATATCTAAAGAAATCAATCAAATTCAGGAATTCAGTGATTGGAAAAGAAACTTTTCATGGTTTAAAAATCAGACCAGATTGCTACTTTGACATAGTTTAAAAATAGCAATAAACAACCAAGATTGAATTTAAAAAGCAAAATAACAATGTCAGACATAGAAAGATGTGAGACTCTAACAGCTCAATAATTCATTGATTTTGAGTTCTACTCAGCATTACCTAATTTTGTTTTGCATATCAACTCTCATGGTCTAGCTATCTTCAAATTATTATGAAGGCCATCAACCTGTTAATGAAGCTAAACAAAGTAAGCAAAATTAAAAACCACCACAGAAGCAGATAATTAAATAGAGAGAAGGTAAGGTTTTTCAGAACTTGGAATGTGATTAGGTAGAGGGGATATCCATCAGGTGTTAGAGCTGACCCAGATGTTAGTGGTAAAGGCAGCAGACTTCTATTGGTGCATATTTATGGGAGTCTGACAGCTCACTATAGCTGAAGGAATTCAGAAATATCAGAAGTGGTCATTCAAGGCCCTGATGACCCTAGCCTTTAAGAAAGGTGGTTTGGATCTTAAGTGCCTAATTTTCAGAGGGTCCGATCAACAAAGAGTTGCCCCTTGAAGCATATCTAAAACAAATTATGTAATTTTATGTTTGGGGTTATTGGTTTGGAGCTGCTGATGATTCTTTCAAGAGGTGAAGAAAAAATGTGAAAAAGGGTTTTCTATAATTTTCCAATTGTTCTATGGTTCTTTCCCCCTCCTTTGTCCCTATGAGTGGTCAGGGCACAACCTCCGTGACCAGCGGGGTAGGGCCACCTCACCTTTTCTGCCAAGGTACGTGAACACTTACCAGCCTTTCCCTAGACTCACCCATGGCTGCTCTGGTGGCAAAATACTGTAGAATATGTTCGGTGTTCACAGTCTTTCAAGCACCAGATTCTCCTCTACAATGAGACATTCAGTGACACAGTTGACTCGTTCAGATTATAAATGCAATGTAAGTTTAAAAATTTCAACACATAGGCTAAGGCAAGAAGGGAAAGTTTTATGGGAAGGGGGAACTTGAAGGAGATGCAGACGTTTAATTGGTTGGGAAAAGGGAAAGGACATTGTTGGACTGGAAAAATATCATTAGCTAAAATCCAGAAAGATCAAAGACATTTATAAAAACAAGAAGCCTAGTCCTCATGGTCCTGTTAACAAAAAGCTCAAGAGTACCTCTACTAATTAGAGAAAGGCCTCCGCATTACCAGCTGTTCAAGAGATTTTCATATATTGAGGCTACCGCGTGGCCAGGTCCAACCACCTTCCCAGAAGAGGGCCTGCCAATCATTTCACCAGGCAGTTGGGTTTCAGACTTTCCCTTCCCCTTTGGTATCCAGCTAACTTTGTAATGCAGCAAGAACACAATGCTAAATTTACAGCCTCATCACCCAAAGTGTCATAGGATCAAGGCCTGCCTTTCCCCCGTATGAAACTCTAAACTGTTTTCTAAGCAGTCTATCCTCTCTGCAAAGGGCTGAACTCCAGCTGCCCATTCAGCTCTAAGATTCTGAGATGCTACTACTTTTCTTGGCATGGCTGAAGCCAATGGAAAGCTTAACACACAAGGTGCGTCATTGTTGCGTAGGAAGACCAGGGCCTCGAGTGTTTCACTGGCGCTTGGGTCTCAGCCTATCCCCTCAGCCACCACGCTAACAGTTCACCTGGCCAGTCAGTGATCTTCCCACTGAAACTAACATACATAATGGTATCACTGAATCTTTTCCTTCCTTCCTCCTCACCCCCTTTTCTTGGCCCTCCAAGCCTCACCATCTTTTAGTTCCTGCTATTTAATGCACCTTAGCCTGCCCCAATCTGGCTGCCACAGCAGCATGTTATCTGTTCCACGGTCATCCCCATTGGATTTTCAGTCTCGCTGCCTATTAGCCAGGCCAGAGACCTTTGAAAATGATTATTTGGACAGGGAGCTCTCTCTTATCAAGAAGGTGATGATTAAAACCAGCATGTGCACTCTGGGTTCCGAAGGATCTCCTAAAATGATGGTGGCAGCCTGGCTGGCACCACAGTGGAGTAATTTCCTGAGTATCTGATTACTTCCCAGAATGTATTCTGTATCTAAAGAGCAAACTATTCATAGACAGCGAATTTGTGTTTTATTCCCAGTGAAATGTAGATGTCTATTCCCAACAAAACTCTCGCTGCTGGCCAGAAAGAAAAGGCAAGGCAAACACGTGAAGACCACAGACGGATTCTCTTGATCTATATAAAAGGAGAACATGTCAGTCCATCCTTCCTCCAGAGCTTCTATGTATTGCCATAAATGTAGTAAAAAATGTCCTCAGTTGCAATCTGAAGTCAGATACAAGGAAAGGGATTTGCCCTGTGTATAGTTAGAAAAAACATACCATTTAAAGAGTATGGAGTAAAATAGATTTTTTTCCTGCCCCTATGTATGCCAGTCATAAGAACATACAAATTCACGGCCTATTTTCTTGCTCCGAATACGAACGGCGACTAACTAATGGTTGACATTTTTGCCATTTTAAGCCTTTCAAGAAGCATGGTGTAATAATAGCTACAGGAAAACTTCTTTACACCAGAAACTCTAGCAGGCACTTTATATAATAAAAGTAGACATCTACAGGGGGCTCACTCTGGGCCAGCCACTAGGCCAAGCATTTTCAATGCATTATCTCACTTAATTTGATGTGTGAGCTAATCATCCTCATAACCCTAGGAGGCAGGCTCTATTTTGCCATATTTCATCCAGAAGGAAAAAGAGGTTTCCAGTGATTAGGTAGCTGTAAAGGCCACGCTCTGCTCACAATGTCTGCACACCTCCTGGTGCCACAGAAAAAGTGGATCAGATATTTTTACCTTTCATTTTGTAGGGCAGCCGCTTACTGTGAAGCATATACTGAAAGGCGCTCTCGGCAACACTGAAGATGTGAGGGGGACCCTCTGATCGCCTCTTCCCTTTGTAGGCAGCCGCCACTTCTTTCTGATACACTGGAAGCCACTTGTGAGGGTTTATGCTCACACAGAACAGACCCAAATATGTCTGAGGGAAGTTCAGAAGAAATTTCAGAAAACGGGTTAGAAATACTTCCAGGATTATCAGCTTGTTCACTGTCAGGTAGCGTTTGTTTGAATAGTTACTCATAAAAGAACTGAGAGAGCTTTTGGATTCTTGCAGAGATGGGAGTTCTAACAGGAAGAGGCAGAACCAGGTTAGAGTAGCAACAGGACCTGGGATTACCTGTTCCCCTGGAGGAGCCTTACTGCTAATGTGTCTGACACAAACATCTTGCAGACAGAGAAGATGCTAATGAACAGCTGGCCTGTAGATTTTGCAGGCTTTTGAGGCCAGAAGAAATCTGGGCCTCAGCAAGATTAGGAACCTGATGTTTAAGGCATTGAGAGGGAATAGCTCATGCGAGTCACTCAGTCACTATAATGGTTGAATTGTGGCCACAAAAGATATGTTCAAGTTCCCAGAACCTATGAATATGACCTTATTTGTAAAAAGGATCATAGCAGATATAACTAACTTAAGGATCTCAAAATGATATGTGTGGGCCTTAAATCCAGTGGCTGGTGTCCTTATAAGAAACACACAGAGGATTAGGTGACGTGAGGACAGAGGCAGAGAATTGGAGTGATATGACCACAAGGAATGCCCATAGCCACCAGAAACTGAAAGAGGCAAAGAGTGATTCTTTGCTAGAGGCTCTTGGAGTGTGTGTGGGGGGGCGGGTGACTGCTGATTCAATTTTGGACTCTGGCCTCTAAAACTGTGACAGATTAAATGTCTTGTTTTGAGCCTCTCAGTTTGTGGTAATTTTGTTACAGCATCCCAGGGAAACTAATACAGTCACGTGGTAAATCAGAAAGCCAAGGAGCAAGCTGCCTGCATGTCAAGGCTTCTATAGTAATGGGTCCCAAATGCCATCATTGTAGCCTAATCTGTTCAGTGCTCCTTCTGCTGAATAGGTGCTGAGTAAATAAAAAAGCCTCAGCAATCACCCTCACCAATTTAATGATGAGAGAAAAAAGACCCATTCCATTTATTGAGCACTAACTAGGTAGTAGACCCTGAACTACATGCTTTACCTACAGCCTTTGACTAAACCCTCCAAGCTACCCTGGACAGACAGGCATTATTAGCCCCCTTTACTGTAAAAGTGACTTCAAGGTGAAAAACGTAACAACTAGTAAGTGACAGAGCTGGCGTTTAGACCCTGGTCTATCAGGCTCCAAGCCTCATGCCTTTACTTTAGCAGGACTTCTGGGAAGAGGTATTAATACCAACAAAATAAAACTGGGAAATGCTAAGACAAGGACCCTTCCTGTAGGCGTTCCTCAAGGATTATCTCCATGTGACTATGCTGAAATTCTTTACCTTTTTCACCCAAGAGAGGGCTGGGACATTGCCAATGTGAGTGCCAACATAACAAATATTTCAGCAATAAAGCATATATATGAACGTAAGTCATCCAATGGCCATAGTGTCTCTTCAGGGTCTGCAGCACAGCGCTTCACTGAGGTGAGTCGGCGTGGCCCTGCCTTCAGTCACGTCGAGCTCCGGTAGATTCAGCTGCTGAACTTCCCCCTCCTTGACACTCGGACACTGCAGAGAGAAAAAGTTAAGGTATAGTCCCCTATTCTTTCTATGCTCATGTATTTTGCCATGTGTTGCAAAGAATTTTGTACACTTTAAAGAGGTGAACTATATGGTATATAAATATCTCAATTTATGTTTTTAAGAAGTCGGTATGAGCAATGATGGAAAAGAGACATTTAAATCTACCTTTTTTTTTTTCTTTTAATAAGAGATTGTCCCAAGGCTAAATGGTCCTAATTGAGTCTTTCTGTTTCCTTATATAGGACATTCTGAATTTCCCTTGCCTACCTACTTATACTCCTGTTGATAAGCCTCAAATTCCTCCCTTAATTCCATTAGTTAGTTATAAAAAAATCTACCTAATTTGGAATTTTTTTTTATGTCCAGATACTGTCAGGAGGGCATATTAAAACACCACAAGTAATAGTCTGAGGGGCCTCCAGATATTTACAACTCAAATGACTACACTTTAGATCATAAAT
Organism: Miniopterus schreibersii; assembly: GCF_964146895.1. NCBI lineage: Eukaryota > Metazoa > Chordata > Mammalia > Chiroptera > Miniopteridae > Miniopterus > Miniopterus schreibersii. Next base: position 58,494,101 of record NC_138106.1, on the reverse strand, counting down.
TGCCCAAATACAAAGACAAGGGTGTAAAAAAGACAAACTTCCTGATAATGACTCTACCTGTTTGTTATAAGATGCTATAGGATGTTTTAGGATGTTATACCTTTTTGTTATGTTGGGGCAGAAGTGGAAGGACATTGGAGAAGTGAATTTTATGGACAGGGAATCATCTGTAAAATCTACAAGGAAGCATTCATCCAAGTCAGGACAGAAATAGGGCCCCACTCACTGCCATGGGGCTGGCAGGCAACCTGAGGTCAGGGAAGGAGGCGAAGGTTCTGAGAGGGGGCCATCTCAGTATCACCCTGCTGCTCTGAATGCTTTAGTGACAGGGAGAGAGGTTGGGGACTGTTATAGCCTTATTACATATTCCCTCTATGACCCCTTATAGTCTAGCTTATGCACCAGCACTTGCCCTGACCTTCTCTTTCAGAGGTCATAAGTGACCTAATTCTGAAATGCAAGGCTTTCTTCTCAGTCTCGCTGGCATTTGACATTACTGGCCATTCCCACATCTCTAGGCTTCTTGGACACTATGCTATTCTTATTCTAATTATCCCTCTCTTTCTTGATCCTATAAACATGATTTGCCTCACAATTTCTTAGGTCACTATCCACTCCAGGGGGTACCTTTAAAAAAAAAAAAGCTTGAGACATTGATGAACAAAGTGAAAAAAGTTGTGAGTTCCAGAGTGAATGATCTTGACCACCAGCAATCGGTTTACTCTGACTTAATCAATGTGTCATTAAATCTTTGATAGTAAGTGGAGAAGCTTCTTAAAGATGAATGAGGTTTCCCAAGGTTATCAATGGTATCTCCTACCACAGGTTTTGTTGTGGTTTTTTTTCTACCATAGGTCCTTAATTAAACTATTAGGGAAAATATCAATTATTTGGTTAAATTGAGAGCCTAGTCTTTCCTGAAATAAAATAATGATTCCTTTACCTTTCCATCTGTTGTCCCAACAATTATTCTGCCATTATCTCCACTCCCTTTAACCTCGACCTCCACATTCTGTCAGGAATCCAGCATTTCTTCTTCCATATAGAGAAAAAATATGGATTACCTGCAATATATGTTTAGACACTTTCGCGCTGAAAGGTATGACCTTGCTTCTGCTAATTCTGCTTGTTGACTTGGAATCATCAATATAGGTAATTGCAAAATTCAATAAAATCATGAAAGGTCATCCTGAAATTACATCCACACAATGACTCTGTAGGAACAAGAAACATTTCGGCAAGCGGAAGCCGGGAACATCATACACCATTTCGCTACCAGAAATTTGCCTGCCCAAACCTTGCCCACTCCCCCCAACCCAGCACTTACCTCCTACCCACAACCCCAGATCCTGGGCGGTTGTCCTGGTGCTCTGACCCTTTCCAGCTCCTCTCCAAAAACTTCACTCGGTAAGATCTGGTTACAACTCAGTGAAAAGTTAGGTTAGTGATCATGTCTGTCCTTCAGGATTTCTTTAGCCCTGAGTTTTAGTTTGGGAATGGAAGCCTGCTAAGGGAATTATATGCTCGAGTTGGAGGGGGAAGGTGGAGGAGGGAGAATATGGGTTACTTTTGTCTGCAGCATAACTGGTTCATATCCTTTTTCCCCATATATTATTTTTCTCTCCTCTGCCTCCTCACACCCATGACCCATCCCTGAGCAAAGCAGCCCTCCACAAAGCAATTAACCAATAAGAGGCTTCTGGCCGAATGAGCCAGAACCCTCACAAACACCTGAGGCAGCTTCTCAAGTGCTTTCCCACCTGAGGTAGACAGCCAGGGAAGGGGAATAAGAAACAGACTTCTAGCCCTGGCCAGTTTGCTCAGTGGTTAGAGCATCTGCCTGGGGACTGAAGGGTCCCGGGTTTGATTTCAGCCAAGGGCACATACTCAGGTGCAGGCTCGATCTCCGGCCCTTGTCAGGGTGTGTGCGGGAGGCAACAAATCCATGTCTCTCTCTCTCTCTCTGCCCCTTCCACTCTCTCTAAAACGCAGTGGGAAAATTATCCTCAGATGAGAATTAAAAAAAAGAAACAAACTTTTAAAGCAAAGTGAGTCTTAAGAAGCTCAAGCTCAGAGAGGTCCCCTGTTCCAGCTCCTCAAGGAGACAGGGGAAGAGGAGAGGAGGGCATTTGGCTGGAAGGGGTAAAAGCTGACTGCGAGGCACAGGTGAAACCCCGCTGCAGCCAGGGTGGTAACGCCAACTTTGTCACCACCACCCTCCTGACACATGAATCACAAAAGCCAGGGAGGCCTCAGGCTGCAGGACAGGGCCCTCACCAGAGGCTCTCCCCAGAGGTGGGGAGACGGACTTGAAGACAGTGTGTAAGGAGCAGGTGAAGTTGGGCAGCGTTCACCTTTCTTCCGCCGTGGTTGTCTCTGCAAAGAAATTTTTTGCTCACTAACTACTTTCTTGCCATCACCATCTCCACTGTGCTCCCTTCCCCGTTTGCCTGATTGCAACCAATTCACCACTAAAACTGCTGGGTCAGAGGATTTTCATATTCCTATTTGACTGATTTTGCATTTGCTTCTACTTGTCATTTGCATTTTAAATACTGGGTTTGCATTGTATTTACTCCTTTGGTCCCTTTTTGCAAAAACGAATTTTGCTTTGTGTTATTCCTATGAAAATAGGCTTGTTTATGAAAAGCACCCATTTTGCATACATATTGTATATTTAAGGTAAATACACTGCATTTTAAACCAAATGTAATCACTTGAAAAAAACGTGGCTATCACCTGGCATAACCCTGCCCCTCCGCCCCCTTCTTTATAGGAAAAGAGCCAAAGAAAGGAGAGTAAGAGAGTTGTCCATAGCTAATTAGTAGCAGTCGTTAGAATAATGGCTCTAGAAATTAGATCACCTACCTCCTAAATCAGAGGCCTTCCATTACAACTTGCTTCCTCCAGGTTGTATGCTTAGCTCTTTTCCCTCCATTGTTTCTGTCAAGAATTGGGTTTATCACCTACCTATTAATTAACAATTTTTTTTTATCACCCCTGGAAACAGTGGGAGACAAGAAGTTTCAGAAACCTTTACCTATGTGAGGCCCAGTTCCTGATGGGGGTGTTTCTGAAGGTGAAGTAAATGAGATCAGTCAACTTTTAATTCTTTGCATTCATAAATAATTGCAGAGATGGAAATGGAGACAGCAATGGACTTGAGTGAGGACAGCTGAATTTTAGTCCTGGCTTTTCCAGTAATGAGATATAAAGAATGGTCTCACTACTTTGGGCCTTAGTTTTCTCATCTGTAAATTCAGGAGGTTTGCCTATATAATTTCGTATTTTTAGATGATTAAGTATCTTTTCCAATATAATGGTAGCATGTGTTTATTGAAGAAAATTTAAAAAGTATGAAGAAATTTTTTAAAAGTCACCCATGATGGAAACTCAGAAAACCACTATTATCTATGTGAAGCATTTCTTTCAAGTCTTTTGTCTAGATTATTGATCAAAATTGGAGTAATGCTATATTCAATGTCGTAGTTTTTTAAGTAAATTATTTACCTGTCCTTATGTGAAAATCATTTACCTTTGGCTATGGGATGGTGTTTTGTCTTAATCTCTAAAAGCGCACCTCCTCCCTGACACCCAGTAATTCTAGTTTCCTTTCCTAGGTATCGTCCTATTGCACTGTATTTGTTTTTCCCATTTACTGTCTCATTTGGTCCTCATGGAGGAAGGCAGGCAGAGTAAGTGTTGTTATATGGTTTGACAGATGAGAAAACCGAGACTCAGTAAGAAGTGATTTGCTCTAATTACACAGCTAGAGAACATCAAGGACAGGGAATTTGATCCCAAGACTACTTGCCAAATACTCTTATCACACTGCTTTCACTTGGACTGAGTTCAAAAAATCATAATGCATCGTCTGCTAGCCCAGGGGGTGAAAAACTTTTGCTGACTCTCGTCTTTTTGCTTCCAGTGCATTTCTATGAGGAAGGATAATTTGGCCAAAAAAAATTAATTAAAAATTATGCGGTTGTTATATTTTAAGTAATTATTTAGAGTGCTGAACGAGTCTACTAAATGTATCATCCAATTATCTCTAGAGCCTTGGCATCACTATGGTCTTGTCCTCTGTTATCTCGCTGCCTGCGATAAGCTTCTGCATGACCAGTTCTGACCTCAGGGATAGTTCTGTTGTATTTGATTTGATGGATTATAATTAGCTACTCTAAAATGCAATCACTGTAATGAAATTCAATGACTGGAAACTGGGAGCTTATCCAGAACTGGTCTATGATGGAAATATAATGTCCTACACAACTGGCTTGAATCCTAATTGATCATATTAAAGCCTGATGTTGACTAATTTTGAGTACTAGAACAACGCTCAGTCAGTATTTACACTGCACTATTGAATCATGTTGGAACTGAGATATGTAGGTGGCTTGCTGCTATGTTACACTGTGAATTTGACTCCAAATCTCCAATTAAACCGGAATTCAGGAGATGGCCGTGTAGCCCAGACATGGAAAGGGCGAAGGGAAAATACATCATTTATTTAGATTTTCGTGTAGCACTTAGCCTTTATCTTGAGGCTAAATCCTCATTAACCTTTGTTTTTTGCCTGTAACTACCAAGAATTTATTAATCAGGGTGAGCAAGTCTCCCAATTATCTTTTGTTTAGTGTTGGCTGAGTAACCCTGCTGACCTAGAGGACAGCCAGAGGGCAAGTTTCCAACATTAGTAAATTCTGGAGAGCCAGAGATAGCTTCGATTTTCCTGCCTTCCCAGCATCTTTTCCTTTCTTCTCTACAGTAAACAAGCACAACCTACAGTCTAAATCTCAGTCCCGTCTCTCTGTTATCCACTAAGAAGTTTCTGAAAAAGGCTTTACCTTGGGTAACTCCTGCGGATATCTGTACTATAATAGTGCTTCCTGGAAGAGAAAACATGTTTTAGGGCTAAGTAAGCAGGGCCCGCACCTGGGTGCCTCCCAGCAGGCCTTCTCTTCTCTGCAAACCTCCCTCCCTACCCTGGACCCTCTGAGCTCCTCAATTGCTCAGTCAGAGGTTCAGAGATGGGTTACACCTCAAGCAAGTAAGTTAGGCTCCAAAACTGATGATTCCTCTTAATCAATTAAATATTTCAGTTGCCACCTAGAAGCAGTAAACTAAAGTGAGGCCAGCAGCCGCCACAAATCTTACCATCAAAAGCAGTAGCCTGTAGCAGAAGCTGCTCAGCCTCACTAATTGTGAGGACGGTTGCAGCTTCTCCAAGCTCTGACAGGTCCATCCTTCTTAAAGTGATCCACCCCAATGCTTAGGCCTAAGAGTGAGCTGAAAGGGATCACTCTGCAGTAGACAGGTATGGGCAGAAAGTGAAAATGAGGCATCAGGAACTAGGATGGCAATTCACTCACTATAGATAGACCAACAAGGGTTTAGTCTCCTTTTAAATACCTCTATTCCTCCTCTCTCTGTCACGCCTCAAGTTTATGACCAAATTGGACTCAAGAATATCTGACTCACTGGGCCAGCGTGGCTCAGTGGTTGAGCACCAACCTATGATCCAGGAGATCACAGTTTGATTCCTGGTCAGGGCACATGGCCGGGTTGCGGGCTCAATCTCCAGTGGGGCGCGTGCAGGAGGCAGCCGATCAATGGCTCTCTCTCATCACTGATGTTTCTATCTCTCTCTCTCCCTCTTCCTTCCTCTCTCTCAAATCAATAAAGATACGTTTTTTTAAAAAAAGAATATCTGACTCTAGCAGGGCCAATTTACTCACTAGGCACAATGCCTGTGGCGCACGACGCCTATAAGGGCACATGAAAATATTTTAATTTCTTTTAAAATCAGAAAAAAAGCCCAGCCGGTGTTGCTCAGTGGTTGAAGATTGACCCAGGAATCTAGAAGTCACTTTTCGATTCCCAGTCAGGGCACATGCCAGGGTTGCAGACTCGATCCCCAGGAGAGGGTGTGCAGGAGGCAGCTGATTGATGATGTTTCTCTCTCATCATTGATGTTTCTATCTCTCTATCCCCTCCCTCTCTCTAAAAATCAATAAAAAAATTTTTTTAATCTGAAAAAATATGAATATAATACTAATATATAATAAGAAATCCAGCCTGGGTTATAGTAATTAGTCTTTTATACCAACCTAGTTGTAAAATCCAATTTTTAGTATTTTTTTGTGAAAGAATGGGCTCACAAAGATAAAAGCACCTAGAGTCCATGAAAGTCCTAATGCAACCCTGAACCACAGACTTCTGACCTTGGCAGGTGGGAGAATGGGCCAGATGGAGAACCGTCAAGTTGAGGACACTAGGTTTCTTGCTGGGAGTGGAGGAAGGGCTTGCAGGTGTCTAGGAGCATCCGGGTAGACGGTATTTTGTAGCCAGATGATGGTGACAGAGGGGAGAAGTAATTTCCACGGATGTTCAGCATTAGAGAGTAAAAAAATGGAAAGGAATCCCAGCAGAGGTGAGCGTCTGTGAGCAGACAGAATACAAAACCACTGGCAGACAGACACTTAGGAAGCTGGCCTCGGCCAGCAGTGGGAAGCACGTGCTGGAGGCAGGAAGCAGGTTGTGTGGTGGAAGGAGTGAGTGGGGGGTTCCTGAGCTCAAACATGTCCAGTCTTGGAGGAACTAGGTTGCTGGGCAAATCATCAGGGCTAAAATTGTTGAGCATTCACTCTATACCAAACACTTTGCTTATTTTATCTTTAATCTTCACACTTCACATTTGATAACGTGGCAGAAAAGAACTGGCATCTGGGCCGCCATGATCCAAAATGAGAGGCTATTCTCTTTAATTGACAGGAAAAAAAAATGTCTTAAGCTTTGCCCTCTCTGCTCAAGCTTGCACGACTAATATTATTAGCTCCATTTTACAGAGGAGAAGGTAGAGAAGGACTTGCCAAGGTGGCTTAGCCCCAGTGCCCCACTCAAGGACTGATCAGCTCCCTCATGTGCATTCCCTTCAAAACGAACTATCTCACCCAGGGGTGATAATTAACACCCCGAATACAGTAATGCCCCTCACTACACTTAAACTACTCCTCTCTTGCGGTGACACGGTCTGTGCAGTGATGCCATCTCCAGGATCTAAGGAGTGTGGTTTAAAGCAAAGACCAGTGGTCCGGTCTAAGAGCTAGTTTTATCTCTCCCAGATAACAGGCAGGTGACTTGTAAGAAATCACTTACCCTCTGGAGGTTCAGTTGCCTCACCTATACAATGCAAGGACTAATCCTAACCTATGGGGACGTTTCCCGAGGTGGACAGGAGAAAAGGCACTCGAGGGAAGCTCACGAGCAAACGCCCAGGCATGGCACTAAGGGTAGCATTTCCCAGGAGTAAAAGATAAAACTGGCCTTTCTGTGGGGGAGCATTCAGAATAATAATAATAATAATAATAATAATAATAATAATAAAACACTTGGCTAGATGGAATGGAGCAAGGTAAAGGAAAGGTCTGAAAGTGAGGCGGAGAAATTTAGAAACAGACTGCAGGAAACAGCGCAGACGCCGGGCAGGGTGGGCAGGAGAGCAGGGCTCTAGGCAAGTGGCCCCGGCGGAGTATTCGAGGTGGCCTGAGACGGGAGAAGCGTGGGCAGGGAGACCAGCTGCGAGCCTGCTGGTGGGAGAACTGAGCTGCACTCTCCTCGCGCTGAGGGGGCTTGCACGCAGGAGACAGAAGGGCTCCGGAGGTAGATTTCGGATATAGAAGACACTCATGAGTCTGTGCGTGCGCGTGGGGGTGTCTGGGGGTGCGTATGTGTACACATTTCCTGGAGGAACACCTGAGAAACAGGCACTAGGGAGTGGGGACAGGACGTGGGTGGGAGAAGGGGACAGTTACCTTTCACTTCATACCGTTTGGGTCTGTCAGCTGGTGGCGTGCGCATGTACTTGAACAGATTTTTTAAAGTAGTTCTTATTATAGCATTCAAGGGTAACCCAATCACATCAAAACACGGAGCACACAGCTGGGTAAATCTCTTTGCCAGCCTGGACCGCTTAGCATATTTAAGGGTATGCGGGAAGCAGCACTAGGTGGGAGGGAACCGCACGTGGCAGGAGCACAGGGGACCTGACAGCTGTGCGCAGGCGGGTAACTGAGGCCCAGAGGATGACCCACCTGGGCAGAGGAAGGACCGGGAGCCTCCTTCCTCCAATGCCCCGCCTGCCTCTGGGTCTCTTCAGCTTCACGCTGCACACATGGCTTTAGAACTTCATGGAATCACAGCTTGTCACGGCACAGTCATATCAACACCTTGAAATAGAAGATGGAAGAGCCCAAACTCCCCAAAGAAGTAAATGAAATTAACCTTGCCAGCAAAATAAGTAGGGGGTATATTTTAATCATGATAGAGAAACATAGATAAATATGGAACCAAAGGTAGTTCTTTCAGAAGGATAAGTTAATCTATATATGGAGAGGAAATTAAATTCGAGACTGGGATTTTGGCACATTTTTGTCAAGAGATTCTGAGATCTATTCTAAAATGTTGTGTGCTAGAAAATATATTGAAGAGGCAACAGGGAGAGGGAAAAGGGCTGGCGAGCCAGCAGAGAAGAGGAAGGGATAAGGCACGGGGCTGTCTGCAGGCTGCTGTGACCCTCACGTCTGGCCCAGTGGTCCCTATGAACAGTCCAGAGCTTGATTTGTCATTTGTACTGGGATGATTAGGCTCTGAGAGTCAAATAGCTATGCTCATAAGTGCGGTGGCCGTATTGTTTATTATCCAAACCTGGGTATATTTTTTTCATACTGGGACACTTTTGAGAGTGAAAGGGGTGCTATTAATGGTTAAATGTGGGCAACAGACATAATCTGATACCACCCAAGCAAATAGACTTAGGACACCCAATGTGTGAGAGAACTGATGACTTAGCATGACAATTTATAAACAGCAAAAAAGGTACACCTTTTTGGCAACTACAAAGCTCAGATTACTTGTCTCTGCTATTTACACGGTACTTAGACAACATTACTATTAGGAAGTTGAACTCAGAGAGAGGCCTTAGACCCTGACGTGTATTGTCATTCTGTTTGTAGTACCTCCAAATAACCTCCTGTTCTGTTCTAGCATTCACTTTTTCAGAGACCGAGTTCCGTATAAACCACAGCTCTTCCATTTGCACAGACACAATGCTATTTCCAGAATAAATGTATCTTAGTTAGCTAGTTAGTAGGTAAAGATGAGGGGTGGGAAGGCCTTCTGTGGAAGGAACAGTTAAGATGTGAGCTTTTCACCTTGACCTAGAAAAGGTCATATTGGTCCAAATGTAGCTGCCCTTAATAGGAAATAAATTAAGGCCTGCCATGTGAGAGGTGACATCAGCCCAGGTGACAGGTCTGAAGCATTTCCCAGGATTTGGGACTTCCAATGCTCAAACTAGGTAAGTCCTAGGTAAGCTGATCATCTTACTTTTAAGTCTAGAGCATTGAGTTATTTTAAGAATAAAGCCTCTAGTTTAAAAATTAGCTATTTTTAAATGCTGGTTGTATTTTTATGTTTCTCTCTACAAAATATTTAGGTATTTTATAAATAGGTTTTTTGAAAATGTCCATTTATTCTCTCATTAAATATATATTTATTGGCCACCTATAATTGCCCACATGGGCTGGGTCTGTGTACAGTGAGGGGCATTATAAACACACTCTTGGCCCTTTTAGAGTGGTAGATTGGGACTGGGCTTGGTGGGGAGGGGGAGGGACTTCCTTCTGTCTTAAAATATGGCTACATATTAGGCAAATTTGTCGAGAAAAATCTCTGCACCCCAGGGAGGGGCAGTGGTGGTCACGTGGCAGAGATCAGAATGGGGGATCCTAGAGGGAACTGTGGAAGCCACTGGGGAAGGTGCATTTGTGCAGCTGGGACTGCGGCTCACCACTCCGCTAACACCTTAGGCCTTTTGATATTCTTCTTGACAGGAGAGGCCTTTTCGTCACATTCTTCTTTCAGAGGCTCCCTCACGCCCCATCCTCCTCTGCGTGCCACTCCAGTGGAAGGGCTCTCATCCTTGACTCTCTTCATCTCCCAACATACAACCCTGGAGTCATCTCCAATTCCTCCTTCTCTCTCATGCCCACATTCAACTGATCTCAAGTTCTATTGACCCTGTAATGATCAGATTCTTGTCCCCTTCCAGCAGACACGGTTTAGAGTGCCTGCTGAACCCACACTCTTCTCTGAGCAGCGCCTGCCATCACCCACCGGCATGAACCTCAAGCTGTCACGTCTTTAAGGTGACACTAGTGACCCGGCGCAGCTGATGACGCCAGGTGTGAGTACCTGATCCAGTCAGGGACAATCAGGCTACCTTTCTCTGGAATACAGGTTTGGGACTTTGGTGCCAAGGCCTGGTGATCAGTAGAAGCATCAATAGAGAGAGAGTCACAAGAATGAGAAGAGGTAATATGGGAAAGAGAGAAAGAGGGAGTGCTTGCTTATGGTCCCCAAAGCGTTCCTGGTTACAGTACCTCTTGACACCTAGATTCAACTCCTGCCTTTGGCTTCCACAAGATTCTTCAATAACCTTCCAATAATTCCCATTCCCTCCCTCAACTATAAATTATCTTGAGTGAGTTTCTGGTTTTGCCTACAAAATATCCTTAATGAAGAAATTATGTCTCAGTTTTTGTCTGAATATAGGCTCTTAATTTCTCTCCCAGGATGATGTGAAGATTGTATATTAATGAAGTCAGCTCAGTGTCTGGTGCATAGTAAAATTTCAATCAATGTTAACTACTCTATTGCCATTCAACAAGCACGAGTTCAGTCTTTGAACATTGCACTAAATATTCAGGACAGTAGCTTTGTTTCTAAATTGCTTAGTGACCGAGATGTGCAAGACCATGACAGAGGACAGTAGCTTTAGGAAACAGGGAGGGAAATTTGCAAAGTGACAGCTGTGGTTTCATAGAGGTGAGACAACAGCAGCATTTACCTTGGCAGTGCCTACCGTGGAGTCACACTGACTCCCGTCCTCCCCCCACTGGCCACAGTGAATCTATCCCTGGGCAATCTTACCTCTTTCAGTCAGGGCCTGGGAGCAGGGGACACAGAGACTGCCTTCTTTGAAGTCCATACCACCTTGGCATTTTAGTGCCTTCGCTCTAAGCAGAAACTCAATCAAGGCCTATTAAGCAAATTGTTAAAAGAGTAAAATTATCTTCCTGTTAGCAACCCCAACAGTTTTTCACGTTGGTTCCATCATAACTGATTAGATTCACTTGAGAAATTCATCAAGTTGGGTTATTATGCATGTTTACTTTCAAAGGCTTCCACTGCGGGGAAACCATGATGCAAGTAATAAGAGGAAATATTAATATTCCTTTGTGTAAACAAACACTAAGAATCTCTTGACAAAGCCTCTTCCGTTATTAGAATTGGAGACAAAGTGTCTGAAAATGAGAACGGATTTATCCAGATGTCAACAGAGGACGGGTAGAATTATCAAGCTCGTAAATGGCTCCCACATGCTGGAACATGTGTCTCAAGGCAGTAAGGGAAATACATCTAGTTACAAGGCCCAGTGAACACCACGGATCTGGGGAAATACCTCAAGGTGCTCTTAATTAGGGGCACTACTGGGTAGACAAATGATGCTCAATTCTCCTAATATTCATGCTGCTGGGATAATCAGTTACATGCCTCAACTCAGCAAGGTTTACTCAGTATAAAATTGCTAATAGCTTAGTCTTTGTGCATAAATCTACCACCCCTCACCGGCTACAAGTCTGCATTTTATTTATTTATATGCACTTTAGCTTTCTATAAAAGCAGGGGCTTTAAGCAGGTTTATCTCCTTAGAAGAGAAATGTTAAAATGTCGAATTGAATTGCAAATCAGTGTTGCACAAATTATTGATTATTGAAGCACTCACTTCAAAGGGTGATTATGAGGATGACTACTGGTCTAGAGGCAATCCAGTTCACACTCCAGGATTCTGCCCCCCACCCCGCCACCTCAGCTCCCTCCTTCCACTGGTCCCCCCTCCCAGTTTCCCAGGACCCTTCTATCCTGTCTAGGACTATCTGTCCTATTCCTTCCCATCTTCCAGTCTCTAGTCTTTGATCAAAATTCCAGCTCTGCACTCAGCTACTTGCTGTTTACCCAGAGAAAAACCTCTGAATAAATTGTCATGCCTTCACTTTCAAGTATGCCCTTAGGCTCAGTGGGTAAAAAGAGCACTAAGACCTCAAGAAGTTCCGATCTAGTGGGGGCTGGGCTGCAGAGATGTGTATCAGCTCTTACAACGGATATGAGAAAGCCTGAGAGAGAGCCAAGTACAGGATGATACAGGTCAAGGAGCCATGACCTGCTCAACTATAATTGTACTTTTAAAATAACAGTTTGCAAATCAAAGGATGGAATCTCAAAAGTCCCTGAAATGATACCTGTAGAGTCAGTACCAACACTATTTTATAAGAGCAAATAATAGGTGCCATTTCTGGGGGTTTATTGTACACCAGTGCCTTAGATATAATAACTCTGTTAGCCCCACAGCAGCTCTATGAGGGACACATATAATACCCACAATGCATAAAGTCACTGAAATTCAGAGAGGTAGGAAGTGGGGCCTCTGGTTTGGATTCCAGATGTGTGAAAGTTGTCTTCATTCCTATTTCTCCCTTCACTTTCACAGCCAATCCTATGCCAAGCTCTGCTGACTCTTTCTCTGAAGTTCATCACCATTTCTCTCCTGGCTTATTGCTTTACTCTCTTAATTAGTCTCTCGACAGCAGTCAATCCAGAGTGAGGCACAATATACAGGAACAATCATATCCACATTTTACTTAAGACAAAGCCCCACACGTTAACAGGACCTACAGAACCCTTCATCTCCGACCTGCCCCACGTCGCCATCCGGTCACCCTTACTCTCCATCCCCAGGCATGGCATGGCTAGTGCACTGCTAGTAGGCACCAAAAGCACTCTCTGACTCTGGGTGTTCACACATAATGTGACCTCTGCTTGGGGTATTCAGCCCCCCACCCCCCAATCATGCTTTGGGTCTGCATTCAGCAACATTTCTATGGAAAGTTGTTCTCAAGGTTGTGGCTCTCTTACATGCATCTTTAGATCTCTTTACTACTTGTATCATGGTTATCTTCATTCTATATTTTTATTATTATTTGTTTAATTGTCTGTCTTCCTACTAAGCATAAGCAAAAGCTACCTTAGGGCAGGGACTAGGTCTGCTACAGTCAAAGCAGACTCCAGTCCTTTGCACAGGGTAGGGAATGAACCAACATATTAGACCCATTGGTCTGCCCCCTGAGTTCATGCTCCTGAGCATGATGCTGTACTGCCGCCCGGCTGAGCTCCAGCTCAGGAGGCATCAGGTTCTTGGTTAGAAAAGGTTCTAACCAAGATGCAACATGTCCTTACAAATAGCATGTCCTTTGTTAAAAAAGCATCACCACCTCATTCTCTAAGTTGGATGAGAAATGAAAATCTAGGTGTATGGTTCAAAAGGATGACAAAAGTCAACTGATCATACTAAGAGAACTGAGTTTGCAGGGGAAAATTAAATAAGCAGATTATTATTATTTTTTTTAAATATATCTTTATTGATTTTAGAGAGAGGAAAGGAGAGGGGGAGAGAGAGAGAGAGAGAAACATCAGTGATGACAGAGTCATTGATCAGCTGCCTCCTGCACACCCCGACCGGGGATCGAGCCCGCAACCCAGGCATGTGCCCTGACCGGGAATCGAACCCCGATCACCAGGATCCTAGGTCAACGCTCAACTGCTGAGCCACCCCCAGCCGGGCAAGCAGATTATTTTTTAATAAAACTATTTGTTAAGAAATATAAATTGTATTATCCCAAGATTTTTGAATCCATGGAATTTAAGAACTAAGTTCTCTAATATTAGCTATCTCAATGCTCCATAATTTATAGGTGAGCATAAATAGGACCCGCAAAATAAATGACTGGCCCAAGTCCACCAGCCAATGACAGTGGAGCCAGCATGAGAGTATAGACAGTTTTTAGCAGAGTTTGGAGGAAAAAAAATACTCATGAGAAATCCAGGAGAGTAACTGAAGAAAACTAAGATCAGTTAAAACTCATATAATTATCCTGGGTTAAGATCATATCAATCAGAAAAATACAAACAAGAGTAGTACAAATACTTTGGCTTTATATTATAAATCCCCTTTTAGAATCACTAAGTATATTTACAGTACATGACTTCTACTCTCAAGATCTGAGTCTAGTAGGAGACAAGACTTGTCAACAAATCATTTTCAGTATGGCAACTGCAATAATGGACATACATTCTCCGTGAGATTATAAAAGAAAATACATTGTTAAAATTCTTACCTCAAAATGATTCCATTCTAAAAATATACTTTTTTTTTTTCTCCCTAAAATATTTCATTTTATTTAATGGATAACCCCCAAGGGAAGAAAATTAGTAAAAATAGCAAGTTGTCTTTCATATCCGTCATTCAACATATTGGTGGAAAGAGGAGAGAAATGCCTACCTTGGAAGTGAAAGAAATGAGCAGACCGGTGCTGAATCAAGACTTTATATACTTTGTCCAGGTCCGTGACAACCTCAGTCAGTTTTGCCATTGTGTCTAAATTTGTCTACTGGTTTTTTAAGAAACTGAACCCATGGATCTGGATTTGGCACCCAAAATGTCTCTGAGGTAATGGTGTGAGATGCCAGAAAATGATTCCATTTCTATAACCCAAATCCAAAGACTAATTCAACTCATCCTCTAAATGCTTGCTGCATAATAAGATCAGGCAATGTTAGTAAAAGAAGTAGCAGCGCCCATCTGGTGGCCTCCGTTTTGGAGTCCTGGGCTCTAGTGCTCTCTCAATGATTTTGAACAATTAAGCTAAAGGTTGCATTTTCCAAATTGCCAAGAAAATAGTTAATAATAATTGTCTACTATTTATTTAAGCCATTTTAGGAATACTAAAAAACAACACATAGTAAAGGTTTTACTATGTTCCAAGCACAGTTCTAAACACTTTGTATATTTGAATTCATTTGAGCCTCACAGCAACACTATAAGATAGGACTTTTATTTTTCCCATTTTACAAATGAGGAGACGGGTAGATATGATAAGCTAGAAAATTTTGGAGACAAGTTTGAGCCTAGAATGTTGGGTCTCAAAATCTCTTATTATAACCATTACGATATACAATTATTCTGATGATGTTCTTTCATTTCTTCTCCCAAAAAGTGTAACTTTAAAAAGTGTCCTTTCTGCCCAAGGAATTTTATTGCTATTTGCTTCTTCCAGCAGCCAGGAAATTTTCTTTTGCTACAGTCTAGGTGAAGCAAGCAGCTAACCAATTACTATAAAAGAGGAAACATCCAGTCAAAGCTTTTGGCTTTCAATCGTTTTTCCGGGACTTGAGCGCCTTTGCAAAACCTGAAAATGTCTCCCTGGAGCAAAGGACTCGCTAAGCTACGTTTAAAGTAACTTGGGAAGTGATATAAAAGTGGCACTCTTTTGGGCTGTAGCAAACGGCTCGCACAGTCAGCTTTCAGCACTGACGGGCCAGTTCTGCACAGCTCTTCTCCCCATTAATCCACCATTTCCCAAGGAGGGAAGAAGAGGCGAGGCGAGAGCCACCTGTGCCGAGGCCTGTCACGGCAGCTTGGTGGCAGAAACGGGCTAGTGACCAACGCTGGAGCAGGGGCTGTGGAACTGTAGCCAGTCCCTTATGCCAGGATGAGCCAGAAGGCAGCCTGATTGCGGTGGGCCTTGTGGCTTCTTACAGGACTGCAGCTTCATCGGGAGGGGTAAGCTGGCAGTCAGCAGTGACCTCGCAGAAGCCCAGGCAACGGGAGACGAAGCAAGAGAACTCCCACCCGGCTGGCTTTCGGCCTGGAGGCCACGGGCATTAAAGCTGCCCGTTGGGCTTTCAGGAGACTGGAGGCCATTTTCCACGTGTGCTTAGCGCTTGAGCAAAAGAGTGCATTGCCGTGTTTGAACTTTTAGAAAAGAATCAGTCCAGATAAATCCGACAAAACTGTTAAATTTGCATTTCAAGGAGCTCCGAGGATTCACAAAGTCCAAAGTGCAGAGGAAATGAACCAGAATGGTTCACTTTTCAGAGGGGTCTAATTTGCAATGAATGTGAGACAGCTGTTAAGGTAATAAACCTCTTTCCCTTTTGAACAGTCAGGAGGAGAGGCAGGTACCAGCAAACTTGGGGGGCAGGTGGGGAGGAAGGGGAGGTGTGTGTGTGGGGGGGGATGGGGATGTGTTGAGGCTCTATTGAAAAAAAAATCCCAGGGAAGGGCAAGATCAGAAAGTTGCTGATGCGGCTGTTGACAGATCTACAGGGCAGACAGGTGTGGCAGCCCCCAGATTAAAATGTGGCCCATGAAAACGTATAACCCCAGTACAGTGAGCCCTCACTTAACATCACTGACAGATCCCATGACTTTCAACAAAACCAATTTAAACAAGAGTTAAGTTCCTACAGCATCTCATCAACATTATAACAAAATGACATTGAACAAAAGGACATGGTTTGAGGACTTGCTGACTGTGAGGCAGGGCTACTTGTTCTCTGGGCTAAAGAGAGAATGGAAATCAAAACATGGGCCTTATTTTTTTTTTTTTAGTTTATTATAAAACACCAATCAGAAAAAATATATACACCCCTGTGTTCATAGCAGTGCACTTTACAATAGCTAAGGTTTGGAAATAGCCCAAGTGCCCATCAGTAGATGAGTGGATAAAAAAGCTGTGGGACATTTACACCATGGAATACTACGCAGCTGTAAAAAAGAAGGATCTCGTACCATTTGGGACAGTACGGATGGACCTGGAAAGTATTATGCTAAGTGAAATAAGCCAGGCAGAGAAAGACAAGTTTCACATGATCTCACTTATGTGTGGACAAAATAGATCTAGAGACATAGAAGAATGGAACAGACTGAGGGATCTCAGAGGGAAGGGGGGAGGGGAGCAAAGGAGATTAACCAAAGAACTTATATGCATATATGCATAAGCCATGGACACAGACAGTAGGGTTGTGAAGGCCCGGGAGGGGAAAAGGAGACATCTGTAATACTTCCAACAATAAATATAAGCAAAAAACAAAACAAGAACATGGGCCTTAATGTAAAGTAAGGGGTGTCTTAACAAAAAGGAAGCAGGTAAGAGCTAAACTCAGGTCAACAGCTGCTATATTCAAATGATCAAATTCCATAGATGATTGATTGGAAAATAAAAAAGGTGGAGGGTTTGATTCCCGGTCAGGGCACATACCCAGGTTGTGGGTTCAATCCTGTCAGGGTGCCGTGTGGGAGGCAGCTGGTCGCTGTTACTCTCACACATCAATGTTTCTCTCTCTCTCTCCTTCCTCGTTACTCTAAAATCAATAAAAATATACTTTTTAAAATAAACCATTTGAGAGCCAAAGAATTCACACAATGTTGCACTGTTATTTGTACCAAGTTATTCACTTCTGTTCCAATCTTAATAGAAGGGTGAACAGATGTTAGGCTATGTCAGAGGACGGACAGAGGGAAAGAGAGCTTGCTGCAGATTTACAAAGAAGGAAAAACCTCCCAAATCTCTCACTGGCCGGAGGCCCATTTTCTTCCTTTCCCAATTCTAGCCATGTAACTTGAGGATGAGCACATTTGTGAAAGAACTTGATGTGTGGATATAGTGTGATGGTTTTATGTTTGTGAGAAAATAAGATCATAAACTTATAAGAGAATTATTAAAGAAGTTATTATAGTATTTAAATGAGAATGAACTATACAACCGTATCACAGGATATTTAAAAACATATAAAAATAGTCCCAAAGTGGTTATCTCTGGGTGGTGGGATTATGGGTTCTTTAAAAATTATTTGGCATCTCTACATTTTCTAAACTTCCCATAATAATAATAAACATGTATTTTTGTGTGATTAAAAATTATCTTAAAATAAGATGCCCAGTATTTCTGGGCGCAAGTTAGGATAATTGGGAGTATGAAATATATACATGCACGTTACACACTTATACATACACACATGTGATTAATTGAACATATAAACAAGTCAAGCACATTATAAAACACTTTTGGCTTGCCTTTGTCCTGTTGTGTAACCTGGAACAGATCTTGCATCTTCTCATCCTCCCACTCATGTCATCCGTCTTGCTTCCCCTCACCCCACACATGATGGGGTTGGCAACTCAGAATTCATCCTGCTATTTCCCTCCATGCTTACGCAGACATGCAAACACATCACACATTGCTATTGGTTGTTTCGACAAAATTGGATCAATATACTTAGGTCTCCGTGTCTTGCCTTTCCCACTCAATTGAGCCCCTGCCAAACCGACTGCTAGAACTCTCATTTATTACTGTAACAGCTGTATGGTATCCCAGTGTAGACGTGTCATCATTTATTCAGCAATTCCCCTACTGAAGTTTCTAGGTGTTATTGGTTTTGGTTTTTCTATCATTATGAAAGATGTAATTGTCGTCCTTATACGTGTATCATTACTCATAGTTTTATTTCTTTAGGAAAGTGCCCCAGGAGTGGGAATGTTTAGAGAAAATGCATTTAAAATTTTAACCGATACTGCCAGATTGCTTTCCAAAAAGGAAGAAGCACTTAACAATTTCACTAGCCATGTGTATTTTAGCGTATGTGCTGCCACCAAAGCGAGCATAGCCAGTCATGCTTAAAGTATTATTTTTCCTGCATTACTGAAAGTAATTGGCATTCTCATTAGTTTTTGACCATCCAAGAAGTATAAAGTAGTATCTCATTGCAACCCTGATTTCCCTACTTAAAAAATTTGAGTGTCTTTTCAAATGCTTATTATCTGAATTGATTCTTGTCTGGGTTGTTTATTTTGCCTGTTTTTATGGGGTACTTGCTTTTTCTTTTCAATTTGCGATTTTGGATTTTTTAAGCTGACACAAGTAATTTATTTTTTAGAAAAGCAACATCCAGAGAATGCCCAACAGCCCTAGCATGTCTAAAGTGCTATATATAAAACTAGTAATTGCTCATAATGACAACATTGAAGCACTGAACAAATACTGAGCTACATTCTGAATCTATTTGATTTTAATGTCCTTCTATATATCAAAGTTCTAATACACTGATATTTGCTAAGCCAGGTATTCAATCATGTAACTTCTGGTGATACATGACTTGGCAATATCCAAGTCTTTTAGGAATACATAAGTTTACTCACACTCACCTGGTCTATCTCCACACAAATACTTTAAAGTCCCAATTTATTGGTCAAGTGGTATATTGTTGCTTGAGTCCAATAAATATATTTAGACTTTTCTATTATACCAACCAAGTTAAATGTCCAACTAAATGAGTAAAAACAATCTGGATTAGGATGTGTGACCTAACCCCTTGTGTCATCTGTATTATTAAGTTTTCCGTATCGGTTTTTCCCTAAATTTGTTTATAGTAACATTTGTCTTATATTTTGATATAGCTAAATAGATCTTTTCTTTTTGTTACTCCTAGTTTTTGTCTAGCTTTGGAGGATTATAAATGGTTATATTTAGTCAGTATTTCTTGGTAGTCCCAGTATGAACTGCCAAGGGGAAAAACAATAACAAAATTGCCCTTTGTGAATGAACAAATTAGGAACAGAAAACTCCAAAATAACAATGGCTCTAATAAGTAGTTTATTTCTGCCTTGAAGTCTAGAAGGAGTTAATCCAGGGCTTGTATGTGCACCCCAGTGTAGGGGATCAGGTTTCTTCTTTCTTGATGATCTGCTGGGCATGGCTTCCATCCCCCAGGTCAACTCAATTCAAAATTCTGTTAGAGATCCAGCCATCTGTCCACTTCCAGTTAAGAAAGAGGAAGGAAAAAAGAAGGGCCATGCACTCTAAAGAGTTTCCCCAGAAATTGTCCAGATCCCATTTATACCACATTAACATCACATTAACAAGAACTTAATTACACTTAGTTGCAAAAGATGCTTATATTTCCCTGGCAACTAGTAAAGAGGGACTATAAAACAGTCTTTATTTCAGACGGCCCTGTGCTCAGCTACAAAACTGCGTGTTTCAATACATTGGAAGGTAGGTAAAAACTCACCACGAGTTTCAAAGCAAGAGCTTGCTGAGGTGCTTTGAAACTAATGATTTTGGGGGGGAAAATACCTTTTTATGAACTTCATATTACTCTAAGTAAACAGGTGTATACAAATAAACGAGGAATGAATAAATGAATGAATGAGCTCACTGCTAATAGTTTTCCAGAGTTCGTTTGCTATCCCTAACCTCGCTCTTCCAAGGTGGCCACTCCTGACCATCATTTTCTTCTCTAGCCAGGTGGGCACAGGTGTTTCAGCAGATGATGCCTACTTATTTGGAAAACTACTATCAACCAGAAGTGACCCAGCACCACTGCATAAAGGAGACTATGTTTCCCATCCACTGCTTGGGTTCATCAATTGCTCATCCCGTATGCCTGATGCTCTCAACAATCTGGAAACTTCCTTCATGAGCCAGGTAAAAGGATTTAAAAAAAAAAAAATCTACTGAGAGAAAAACATTTTTCAGCTAGAGGGTTAATGCTGCTGGGTGTTTTTTGATGAGTGGCTAGATGTGAAGGAATAACTTCTGTTGAGATGGTCTTGGGTCTAGCCATTTTTAATAAGACTGCACATCGCAAAAGAATGTAATAAATTTTATCTTCAAGAAGTAAAGATAGACACAAAGCAGATGCCATGGTTTTATAATGTGGGTTTGTTATCTGGCTGCCTTTTGAACCTAAGAGATGAATTTCAAAATACACTTCACCAATGCTTGCTGTATATTAAGAATAATGCGAACTTTCTGAGCAAATCAGGTCTCTAGTTTTAAAATAAAATACCTGTATTATTAAAGAAATGGTAAAAAACAGAATTAGGGACACATGATAGGCAGGCGTGTGTCTTTTGACTTTATTCTTTGATCATGTCTAACAGTAATAAGGAGGAGGAGAGGAAGGGGAAGGAAATATCCGGTGCTGAGCTGCTCACTTACAACCTACTGGTTCTGAAAACTCCTGGGTCTGTCATTCAGCAGGGTGGCTCCTTCCCTCGTGATTGACACTGAACTCCAATGCATGAACTGGGCCAGTAAAGCTACTCAGGCGGTGATAAAGTCTGCTTTGATAAACAAACTCTCCATGCAGCATTTTATTAATCAATTCATGCCACCACCAAGTAGGCTACAATTATAAATCCTACAAATCAGAGCTACCCGATCTCGCAGCTGTGAGGTACAGACTTCTAGGTGGAACTTCGGTGAGTCCTCACTAAACTGAAGCCAGTAAAACCGTCTGAAACGTGTTTCCCGTCTGCCCGCCTTTCCTATCTGTTCTCCGATTTGTGAGGTTCTTGCCCTCTGACCCTTTTATACATTCCCAGTCAGTTCAGCTCATGGTCTGTTTATTGGGCAGCTGGGCACCAGGCTGTGTGCCAGGCATGGGGTGAAGGCTGGTGAATAAGGCAGGTCCGTACCCTCCAGGAGCTCACACCCTAGACGTTCTTAGCCCCATGCTGAGTGAGAACCATTACCCATTATTTGAAACAGAACAATAACGGTAATGTTAATGCTTCCCAGTGATTTTTACTTAAGGCTCTCTCTTTTCCTCCATCCTCTAACATCTATTTAAAATTAGAACAGATTTTTAAATATCTATACATTAACACATACATTTGCACTCACATATGTCTTCTCCAGGAAAAGGGCCTAGCTGACACCTGGTCATAAACTGTAGCAGCCCATCTCGTCCCTGCCACAAGCCCTAAACCTTGATTTTAGCACCATTAGTCATGTACATGGCAGAGGAAAGAGATAAGGACTGGGTTTATCTCGTGCACTTATTTCAGTCAAAAAGAACTGGAAGAGATCAAACGCAGTGGGTCAAACTCATTTAAATTTATCCGTAACTAATTCATCTTGAAGAGCTCTCAGCTACGTTCTTACATTTTAATGCTCATATTTCTAATTGTGGAATTTAAGAAGTGTCCTGCCAGCAGTGGCACTTAAAATGTAGTGTCTGTCGGAATGATCTAGAGGGTTTCTTAAAACACAGATTGCCGTGTGCTACCCCAAGTTTCTCATCCAGCAGGTCTGAGATGGGGCCTGAGAATCTGCATTTCTAACCAGCTCCCAGTTGATATTGATGCTGCTGGTCTGGGGATCTCGCTTTGAGAACCACTGTGCTAGACTAAAGGAGCTTCCAACAGAAATAGGAAGTGTGGAGATTCTGTTAGGCCAGTAGGGGCTGTGTACCCCTTTAGACCTGCCTACCCAGCCAGCCCTAAAGATGAAACTCAAATACCCTTTCTCTAGTGACTCAGACAGTGGCACATGCTAGCACTTTTCCAAACCAAGGGAGGCAAAGCTTCCTCCCCAAGTGCACCTGCCCAGCACAGGTCTGCCTAGAAACATCCATCTCCACCTCACACTACAAAGGACTCTTAGCTGCAGGGTCTGTTTTATGAAACAATTTATGTTATTCTATATAGTGTTTAATTATTTTTTTAAATCATCACCCATCCCACCCTCAAGTCCGGAATGCATTTCCGTGACTCCTGTTTCCTGTTGACCGTGCCTCAGAACTTCCCAATATCTATACTAGTCAGGCCCATTTGGAGTCACGCAAATATGTCACCATAGATAAAATCTTACCTTGGCTCATCAGAAGAGCACAGAGGGTAAGCAGTGGGCTCTGAAGTCTGCCTGAGTGTGAATTCCCACTCTGTTCTTATCTAGCCAGGTAACAATGAGGAGGTTCTTTATTCTTCCTGTTCCTTAGTATTCTCCTCCATATTATGCATACATTATAAGGTCTTCATTTAAAATAAAACAATATCTATACATGCCCGGAAAAAAAGAAGGTATTCAATAAATGGCAATGCATATTATTATTATAGAACTGTAATCATATTGGGGAATATATAGAATTTATTTACCTTCTCACTAATTAGGAATGGCTATATTCTGTCAAGACTAATAGGCAGGCATAAAGTATAACAAATTTGTTTGGATCTTAAACATCTTGCAATAGTCTTGGTGAAACAGGTTGAATTCACAGATACATGGACATCGAGGATAATGACTGTGTCCTGCACTCAATCACTGCCGTGGGTTCAAATATTATGGTAAGGAATTATGTTCTTAAAAACAATGACCCAACTTAGGAGTATGAGGTATATCTCAGTCCAATCCAGGAGTGCTAAACTCCCACGGAATGTGGTAAAAGATCTAAGTTCCTACAGAACTGTGTGCTGGGTATGTTTAGAGGTGAGGAACTGAGGCCTGGGGAGAAGAAATCACTGCATGAGGTCACAGTGCTAACATCCAGCAGAACCAGTACTCAAAGTCAGGCAGTCTGACATCCCAGGCCATGCTCTTAACCATGCTGGCTACTTGCCTTCGGGTTGGTCCCATAGACAACTACCCGTAGCAAATAATTAGGATTCATGCAGGTTTGGTGTCATTAAAGATAGAGAAGGTGACATGGCATATTCTGTCCCACCAAGTACAGAGGAGAAACCTGGTAGAGTGGAAAATTTTGGAACCATGACCCCTGGTGTGAGAGAACAGAGGAGCGAGAGGTTGGTGTTGTTGCACTGGGTACAGAGCATACAGGATAAATCACACAGAATGTTTTACCATCTGTCTGGATTTTTTAAAAGTAGGATGACTACATTTATGTCTTATCATGATTACTCAGAAACTACATCATAGCCTATTTTTATTCTGTCATATAGTAATTTGTGTGCTGCTGATTAAGACTAGCGAGGACAAAACTCTAGGCTCCTGTCATGGCATTCAGCATTCTGTTGGACATATTACAAACATATGCTGCGTGCCCACTCACCACCCAGTCTTTGTGCTAAGCTTCTGGGAAAAATATAAAAATATCGGACATAGTTACCATCCTAAAAGAGCATGTGATCTGGTTGGTAAGATGAGATAAACACAATTAAAATGATTATATAAAGTCAGAATGACCAAAATAGAGGATCGGATAAAAGGACGGTAGCCAGGGAGCCTATGGTATGTTGACAACATGGGAAGCCTGTAAGTAAAAAGGGGGAAACATGCAAACTGCATTTAGCCACTCTGCCTGGAACAGGGCAATCAATCTGAAATTTAGACTGTGGGCAGATTGTGGAAGGCCATTCCAGAACAAAGCTCAAAATTACTTATAGGAAAACAAATATGCCCAGCACCAAACAAGCTAAAATTCACAATGTCTGGCATCCAATTAAAAAATCAGCAGGTACTCAAAGGAGAGAGAAAATATAGCTCAAGATGAGAAGAAAAATCAGTCAATCAAACTGACCTAGAAGTGACACGGATGACAGAACTATTATAACTGTATTCCTTATGTTCAAGAACCAGAAAAAAGATTGAGTGTAATGGGGAGCATGGAATAGCTGCTCTGCTTCAAGGAATGTTAACCTGAAGATGGGCAAAAGCATGCGGTTCAGCGAAGCAGTCTGAGAATTATTACTCTAGGCTGCCGGAGCCAGTGAAGACTTTTCAGCAAAATTTGACATGAAAATTATGACTTTTAAAATATATCTTTATTGATTTCAGAGAGAGGAAGGGAGAGAGGGAGAGAGGAAGAGAGAGAGGAATAGCAATGATGAGAGAGTCACTGATCGGCTGCCTCCTGCACGCCCCCTACTGGGGATCGAGCCTGCAAACCGGGCATGTGTCCTGACCGGGAATTGAACCTCGCTCTCCTGGATCATAGGTCAAGGCTCAACCACTGAGCCACGCTGGCCGGGCTGAAAATTGTGATATTTTAGGAAGAATGAGCGGGTACGGGATTCAGAATGAACTGATGGGAAAACCAGAAGCAAAGATTTCAGGCAGTAACTATAATAAAACCACAGGAAAATGAGATTTTGGCCCAAAAGAACGGCAGTGGAAAGAGGTAAGAATTTTTTCCTATTTTAATTTACGTTTTGTTACTAAGAGCACCTAGATTTTTTAATTGGATGCCAGACATTGTGAATTTTAGCTTGTTTGGTGCTGGGCATATTTGTTTTCCTGTAAGTAATTTTGAGCTTGGTTCTAGAATGGCCTTCCACAATCTGCCCACAGTCTAAATTTCAAATTGATTGCCCTGTTCTAGTACCAGAGCACCTAGTACTCTAAATAACAAAACATAAATTAAAAGGAAAAAAATAAACTCTTGCAGCTCCATTGGGTGTTAGAACAATGTATAAGAAGGCATTATCTTTGAAATTTCATGAAAAGGAGGGGTTTCTTTTTAGAAATAACGAACAGAATAAAGCAACTCTGTGTGAAAGTTAGTACTGGAATGGTGGTTGGCTTTACATATAAGTTGCCTGAGTGGGGTCAAACTTTGTGACAAGTCCAGTTATGAAGAAAGAGACTTGGATTTAAGTAGAAGAAACTGTATGAGCAAAGACACCAAGAAGGAAACGAATTGCTCAGAAATGGAACATGGTGAATCAATGCCTAAGAGCAGTGCTATCCAGAAGAAACAGAATGCAAGCCACATGTGTCATTTTAAATTTTCTAGCAGCCACATTAAAAAAGGTAAAGCCTGGCCTGTGTGGCTCAGTGGTTGAGCACTGACCTAGGAACCAGGAGGTCATAGTTCAACTCCTGGTCAGGGCACCTGCCAGGTTTGAGGCTGGTCCCTGGTAGGGGGCGTGCAGGAGGCGGCCGATCGATGGCGTTCCTCTCTCACTGATGCTTCTCTCTCTGTGTCCTACTCCCTTCCTCTCTCTCTAAATCAATAAAAATGTATCAAAACAAAACAAAACAAGGTAAAGAGAAAAGGTAAATTTAATTTTATTAATGAAACAGATATTTTCTTTAAACCAATATATCTGAAATATATGATCAATCTAAAATTATGAGAAAATTTTATGTATTTCTTTCATACAAAGACACACACATTAATCTGGTACATTTCACCCTTATAACACAACTCAATTTGGAGTAATCACATTTCAAGTTCTCAGTAGCCACACGAGGCTAGTAGCTATTGTATTCAACGATGGAGCCCCTGAGCACCAGGCAGCCAGCCTTGCTTTCTTCTCTATTTTTTTTCTTACCTCTAACCCAGCTGAGCATCTATTAAGTACAAGATACTTCCCCTACTCAAAGCACCATACACAGTTAGACACAATAAAGAGAACAGAGGCCCATAACAAGTATTTTTGTGGAAGTGGCTGCTGGCTATTGCTTGTAAAAATAAGAGGAAATGGGTGGAGCAAGGATGCAGGTGATTATAATCCAGGGTTAAGGTAATGATAAATGTGTATAGTGGAAAGAGTGAGGATAGGAATACAGGCAATTTGGTTCCAGTTTGTTGATTTTCCACCCCTGGGATCATTACTTAAGTTCTCTAAGTACCATATTTCTAAGTGTAAAGTAACATGCAAAAAATACTTGTGATATGTAAGATGTTGTAAAGTCAAAGTAATAATATTAATACTGTCATTTGTAGGGCATTTTATTTACAAAAAAAGTTAAATAAGTCTGACTTGGAGACAATGTTAGAGAAGCAATTATCTCCATTTTATTGAAAGAAGGTGTGATGTTGGGCCTGATGTGCTTCAGGGTAACAGCCAGTCTGCTCTCTAGATGCCAGTACCCTTGGCGATCCCCACCTGCCCAGAGAAGTTAGGTAATTACCTAAAACAATAAGCTGGTGCCAGGAGGATTTGTACTTTGACATTCCGTTTCCCAGTCCCCACCCCCTTCTTCCTGCTCTTCCACTCTCCTTCCCCAAGGATGTGAACTTGAGATATGGCCAAGGAAACAAAAGGGACTGCATCAAAATTGGTGAGAAAGAAAGGAACCTTATTTATGAGATAAATTTATGCTTTGGGTGAACTGTTCTTCCTAGTCTCAATTTATATCTTTTATGACTGTACTTTAAATCAATTCAGATATAGTGAAACAATAAAATATTTTGAAGAGCTTTTTGTTTCCTTCTCGTAAGTTCTGAGCAGGGGAAGAGGCAAAATGGGTAAGACCAAGTTTGACCTGGAGAGCACACTGCCCTAGGGAAGGTCCCAACAGCAAGCAGGAAAAAGTTCAGGCAGATGTAACTGCTAGAACTTCAGTGAAGTTTGGCACATAGGGAGAGTTAAGAAAAACAGTACTGAATTCACATTCAGAGGACCTGATCCCACACCATTGTTGGTTATTCGTTAGCTCGGGATCTGGGCAGTTTAACTATCTGAGCCTCTCCACATATGCTCACCTGACCATATTTGATGATCAAAGAAATGTATAAAAAGATTAGAGGGTGATTTGTCAAAGGTAAAGTCCTACCCAGAGACTGGTTATGATGATCATCCAGGTGGCAGGTGCACTGGAATTCTCACAGCACAGGGCAGGGAGTCAGACTATGGAGGAGTCAGGCTGTATTTCTAGGCAAGATCCCAACCATGGAGGAATTGGGGTTCTGTAGAGAAAGCTAAAACACACAAGGCATGTTAAGAATCCACTTATTAGGACTTGGTTGGAAGGTAGGATTGAATTAAAAGGCAAAAGCATAGGTAGTGGAATTTGGACATCTGATGAGAGTTGGACCATCAGCAAATTCGACACGGTAACATCACCACCCTGCCTCCCCTTGCACGGTTTTTAAAAATGATGCCTGATCAAAAGTGGGACTGGCTGAGATGGCTGGGTGGGGATGAGTGTACAGATAGAGACCATGCACTCATACATTTGGTGGTGGAGAGAGACTCTAGGTAGAGAGCCCAGTAGATTTTTACTATAAGCATCAAAAAAATATAAAACTTACTCTGGAAAAAAAAAATAGGCTCGTAAATTTGAAGGGCTTTTTGAAAGATTCCTGCTTTCTATTCATGGGTCGCTACCAGAGCATTTGTCATTAATCCAAGGAGTCCTGTGAAATATACGATTCTTCTCCAGCTGCTGTGCAAATGATCGCGCTGCTCAGTAACGGAATACTAATGAGATGCCTGGGTCCTTTAAGAAAGCTGAGTGATAGTGACCATCAAAGTGCACATTAGAAAATCCAACTGCATGTGATAAACCACGTCAGCCATATTAACTCCTTTAACTCGCACGGAGGAGGTCAGACCAGTGTATTTGAGAATGCATTATCTTCCAGTGGGTTCATCCTTAGCAGGATGCCTGTACAAGCTCTATCGAACCAACAGCATTCAAAACTGAAATCAGCTGGTCTTCCGTAAGTTCAAAAAAGGTGAAGGATTCAATTATTATTAAACAGGAACCTGGTTTAATTTTCTCTCTTAATTTTTATCTAAAAGTCATGTGGTAAGAAATACTGATTATTAATTGTTTTCTTCACAAACTGTTCCTAAAGTGTAGAGAGACTGATGCAAGAAATCTCTGACCAAGGTCGAGAGGAAAACTTCACTCTCTTCTTGAGAAGGCGACTTTTGATCCTGTGCTTCTGGCATCTGTCACTTAGGCATTCCCACCACCCTATGAAGATTTAACATACGACAGCCTCTTCACTACATCCTACACCAACTGGGGTCTATTTTCTCAAAATAGGTGAGAAAGAAGACAACAGGCACTGGTACTGTAAGGCAGCGGGTGACATTAGCATCCCTTGGGAAGTTAGGAATGAAACTCTTAGACCCATCCCAGACCTACTGAAACAGAAACTGAGGGGAGGCCTCAGAAATCTATTTTAACAAGCCTTCCAGGTGATTTTTGATGTACACTCAAATTTGATAACCACTGTCTAAGGTACTAACAATGTGAGAGCCTAGTAAAAAGGTGCTGATTTTTTTGGTAACTAATTTAAGTGTACTGAGATAAAATATTAAGGATTCAGACTTATTATATAGTCTTATTAATAGGAGACAGGCAGAAAGCACCCAAATCTGACAAGTATCCACTAGCCAAGGCCTTCCCCACTCAGTTCAAAATAGTTGGCAAGGGTTTTTTTATACGTATGATGACATTCCCTTTGTTGTTTTTGTTGCCTCAACAAATAGCATTAGAAGACACTTGCTTGTTTAATACCAAAGAACTTATATGCATAAATGCATCACCCATGGACAGACGACTGTGGTGAAGGCCTGGGGAGCGGGGGTGAGGGGGGTAGCGGGTGGTCAATGAGAGAAAAAAAGGGGACATCTGTAATATTTTCAACAATAAATTTTAAAAAAGACTGGGAGGAGGGAAAGGGTTGGTGACACCTGTGTCTATCCCCCTTTATTAGAAAAACAGAAGCTTTTCAAGAAACAACACTCACTCAGCATATTTCTATGGTTCACTTGTCTGAACTATGGCTCAGGACAACCCCTCCTATCAAAGGAAGCAAGTATAATTATTTTCTCACTCTGTAGTTTGAGAAAGAACTCTACAGGCAAGGAGGGGTTGCCATGGGTGATGGGTCAGTTACAGAGTTATAAATGTATGTCAATTTAGGTAGCCATAACTAAAGTATTTACAAGGATGTTTCAGCTGCAGTGACAAAGGGGCAAGTACATCAAGGTGAGATCCCAAGTCCCATGTCTCCAAGTTCCAGTGAGGGGCCTTCCCCTGCACCCAAAGGGACCCTAATAGGATGTACTCTTGGGGTACCTCAGTGATCATCACTTGCCCCTCCCAGGAGGGGTGACGTATCTGCCTAGTGAACTTGAGGGAGGCTGACAGCCAGGACTACGTCATTGGGCAAGCAGGCTACCCTTAGGGGCTCACAGTGCAGGTCCCTGTCTCGGACCTGTCTGATCTCAAGTGAAGTACGTCGTCCTCAGTTACTCTCCCTTGTGGTGAGCAGCACACAGGCCTCAGCGGGGATTTACTGTTTTCTCCCTGATGACTAAATGGAAAAACTTAAACCGGAATAGGAGGAAGGCTGGCTTCCGAATTAAATTTAACTTTTTCACTGTTAAGTTAAACCTGTCCTTTGATTCTGGCTTGGTGTTTTTGTTTCTTCTTAATTGAACATAACTCAGAGAAAAGAGAGGGTGTATGGCAACTCCTCCAAACCTCTAACAAAGAGCAAAATCAGAGAGAGATCTTAATCTGCAACCTACAACCTATAAGGAGTAAATGAACAGTATCAAATCAGAAATCAGAAAGAATTCCTGGAGGTAGAAAGTTACACGAGTGGAGCATCAGGAAAGGAACCAGGGTATTAGGGTGTAAGGGGTTTCTTGTGGGAATGAGTGAAACAATTGTGAGAAGGCCTTCCCCGAAGCTAGAGGCCAACCTCTTGAAGCACTAAAGCAAGCTGGCAGCTTGAAAGAGAGTATGTGCAGCTGCCAGAGGGAGACTGCAGGGAAGCTGGTGATTCTACAGAAAGCTCCTGCCTCCAGGCGAGCCTGGGTGCTGTGGGTCAGCAGGACTGGCAAGTGGGGAGAGCTGCACCCAGAGCAGGAGAGAAGATAACCTGGAATCTCCTGGTCTCTCTCTCTCATCACAACCACCATGGAAGCCTCCAGAGAGTAATGACAGCTGCTTTATCTCTGCTTCCAAATCTTATGCAGTTTCTCTTCTAACTCTAATCCTAAACCTGGGGAATATAGTTGCAGTCACACTCAACTTCCAAATAGAGACAATAGTGAAATCATGCTTCCACTTAAAATGACTCATCTATCCCTGTACAACTAAAACATACCCTCTTCCTAGAGGATGCAGTTTCATGTCACCTCAGTCACAGATGACGTCCATTCCTCTTTGGGCTGAATCACTGCACCTTTGATATCCTACAACCTAAATATTAAGCCATAAGATTAACCACTATTAACACATCATGTTAGACAACAAAGGGATGCAAGATGGGAGAAAAAGAACTGAAATTGAATGAATACATAGATTCATTTCAAATTTGAGATGAAATACTTGTTACTACTAGAGCCTCTGCTTTTGTAACTGGATATGTGGTCAGTGCTGGTATTTCAACATCCTTCTGGCGCTTATCCTTCCCTATCCCTTAGCCCTGTAGTAAACACTTCAGTGGTAGTTTGTTGCCTGCTGGGGTGATACAAATTGTCATTCCTTAAAGGCCTGGGTCATTAGCAGTTACTGTAGTTTTCCAATGACTTTTATCACAGGCACAGAAGTACTGAGAGGCCCTCCCGAGGCTCTCCTGTGTTCTGGACATCCTCCTGCCCCCACCCTGTATATCGTGCAGGATCATTCCTCTGTCAGTACAGTACCCCTTCTGCTCCTGACGGTTCCTGATGGTTCAAAGCTCAAAGCAGCCAGGTGCCAGTCTCAATTTCCAGGTCACTAGAACATTTGCTGTATCCCTTGGTGAAAGAACTTTACTCTGGGAACCAGAAACTCAAATCCAGCAGAGTCTAAGGTTGCAGGAGCAGGAAGTTCAAATGGTGCTGGGTCAATGGGAATAGGGGAACCCATCCTATTTATATCCCTTGCAGAAAAGACATTTAATAAAAAATGTATATCCTTTTAAACTAAAAATAGAAACTTATTTAATCTCATACAACATTTCTTAAAAAAAAAACCCTACATCACTCATACTTAATGGTGGAATGCTAACATCATATCCTTCAAGGCTGGGAAGGAGGTACAAATGTCCATTCAATGAAACATTTTATTGGAGGTCTTTAAAATAAAGACACAAGGTACAATAAAGTGATGAATAAATGATAAGTATAAGAATTGGAAAGAAACTGTCTTTTTTGGTGAACAATATATTATATATATGTATATAAATTCAAAAGAATAGATGAATAAATAAGAGTTTAGCAACTTGGTTGGATCCAAGGTTAAGACACAAAAATCAACTGCATTTTTATAGGTACAAATTAGAAAATAATTTTTTTAAAATCTCATTATGTTGAATGAAAGAAGATACAAATGAATACATACTTGGTGACTCTACTTATGAAACGTTTAAAACCAGGTAAAACTGTAGGTGTTAGCACTGTAGTACTTACCTTTGATGAGAGAGAAGGGGCATGAGGTAAACTTGCAACTTGGTTATGGGCTCACTAGTGTTTTGCTTTGTTATATATGTCACTGAATAACATTAATTACTTTGTGCACTTTTTTACATGTGTACCATCTTCACAATTAAAAAATTTAAAAATTTATATATTAATAAACAAAAAGATGATAAAATAATAAATGCATCCAAGAGATAATTCTCTGAAATACATCAATAGATAAACTTCTGGTTGATCTAACGCAGAAGAAAAAGTAAAAAGGTCAAGTACATAAAATCAGAAAAGAAAATTAGAGATATAGAGAAAACTAAAAGCATCTCAGGATATTTTTTTGTTCAAATATATGCAAAACAATTTAACACCTGGAATTAAAACAAATGCTATTTTTAAGGAAAATATAAATTATTTAAAAAATTCAGACAGAGAGAAAAAAGTCTGAACAAATTAACATAGAAATAATACAGAAAACCATCTTGGCACTAACCTCTTCCTCTGCAAAAAAGCACACCACACCTAGATGGTCAATTCTCTTAACCTTCAAGGAACATAAAACTCTCATTCCTTTAAAATTACATACAATGTAAGTAAAACATTATTCTTTTATTAAGCTAGAATGAAACCTAACCCTGACAAAGGATGCACATGAGCACACACAAACTAAAACCTCTCATTTATGATTCACTGCAAAAATTCTAAATAAAATGTTACCAGGCAGAATCCATTAACACATTTAAATTTTCCATGACTAAGGTCCATTTATTTGAGAAACCTGAGGATCATTAAAATTAAGGAATATATTAATATATTTTATCATACATTGACCAAACTTTTCCAGCTCTTTTCCAGGGTACATGGTAGGATTTCTCTTTCCTCTCCCCTTACAGTTCCATATGGTCATGTAATTTGCATTGGCCAATAAAGTGAGAGCCAGAGATGTGTGCCACTTCCAGGTGGAAGGTTTAGAAGTCAGTGACTGACTTGCCATGCTCTGTTTCCCTCTACGATAGCAACTCTCAGTGCTCCAGATGGCTGCTCTGCGAGCCTGAGTCTGGGAGTAAGGAAGACATGGAGCCTCTATGACATGCAGCAAGAGTAAGAAATAAACCATGCTGTTTTAAGCTGAGAATTTGAGATCATTGATTACTTCGGCATAAACTAGCATATACTGACTGTTAGGGATTAATAAATAAGAAAAGTCATGTTATCTTCCATAGATGCAAAAAGATAAAAATTTATATCCATTTTGATACAATCAATCCATTTCCAGTCTTGATAAAATTAATGCAAATGTTTAATACATTAAAACATATATATATATATATATATCTTAATTCAAAAGTTAGCATAATGCTTAATAGGAAAATACTAGAAGTATTTCCATTAAAGACAAGAATGAACAAGAAAGTCCTTTATTAATATATTTTTTTAAACTGGCGTGAATCAGAAAAAAAAATATATGATTTAAAACTTGGAAATGAAGATGTAAATTTTTTCTTGTGTATAGATGATATAAATGGTTTAATTATTATTTATAGTAGTTTTTAGGTGCTTCTCTTGGATTCTTTCAGATACGTTCAGTAATGCTTTGGGTACAAAATATAAAACTACTTATAGGAATCAACAGCTTTCATTTAATCAAAAAATATAATGAATAAAAAAACCAAAAAAGTTAAAATTTAACAGTATATAGAAACTATAAACAAATAAAATATTATCAAAGGTTATAAAAGACTTGAACCCATGGAAAGGCAAATCATGTAACAGAAAAGATGATTTAACACAGAGATGTTAGATTTATAGATTACTTTAGAGATAATTGACATCATACAAGTAAAAGTGTCAATCTTTTTTTTAATCTGGACAAGATGATTCTAAAATACTATGGGAAATAAACAAGTATATTCAGGAAAACTCTCAAAAAAATTAGATAAACTCTATAAAATATTAAAACATCAAGCTACAATAAAATTAAAAAAAATAAATTTAAAACAAAAAAATTATGCATAGAAAAAATACACCATTAACAAAGTCAAAAGTTAGTCAACCAAGTAGGAAAAATATTTGCAACTTTTATCATAGGTAATTGGAATATTTCTTACTAAAGATGCCTGCAATCCAGTAACATAAACCACCCAAGAAAAAAAACTGGAAAGAGATTAAACAGTTCACTGAAAAGGAAACAGAAAAATGTAATTTCTACATGTAGGGCAGCCATGCAAAGTTTAACACCATAATGGTTGACTGTCTGATTATAATAAAATGATGAGGAATGTGGCAAACAAACATTGCCGGTGGGATATCTTAAAATGCATACATTTGGACCAACTAATTCTACTTCAAATGGCATCTGTATAAGGAT
Source organism: Miniopterus schreibersii (assembly GCF_964146895.1). Classification (NCBI taxonomy): domain Eukaryota; kingdom Metazoa; phylum Chordata; class Mammalia; order Chiroptera; family Miniopteridae; genus Miniopterus; species Miniopterus schreibersii. The sequence goes on along the minus strand of NC_138106.1, from coordinate 58,459,881 downwards.
AATTACTGCAGTCTTCATTATAGCAAAAGATGAAAAATACTGTGTTCATTAATGAGTTGAATAAATGATGGTGTATCTACCAGTGAAATATGAAATTATCAAAAGTGATCAGTAAGCTCTATGTGTACTAACAGCCTGGGCCATTTTCCTAGATATTGTCTGGTGGGCAGAGGAGGGTACAGAACGACATGTATAGCATGCTTCTATTTCTGTAACCCACCAAGAACATACAGATGCACACACATCTCTGTATGTAATGCACATCTCTTTATGGCTACATAAACTGGTAACAAGTCCATAATTCTGTGGAGAGAAACTAGATGGCTGAGAGAAAGGGGTAAAAGGGATTATCACCATGTACTTTTTTTCTTTTTTGCACTTAATTTTTTTACAATAGTTTTAGATTTAGAGAATAAGTAAGCAGATAGAGCTGCAGACCCTCACCCTACCCCTGGCACCTCCATCATTTACACCCTGCACTTGTGTGGTATATTTATTACAATTCATGTAGCAATATTGATATAGTAACCAGAGACTACAATTTACATTAAGGTTCATTCTTTGAGTTCCATGGATTTTGAGAAATGAATGTCACGTCCCCACCATTACAATAACATGCAAAGTAGTTTCACTGCCCTAAAAATCACCTAGGCTCCACCTATTTATCTGTCCTCCTTGCTCTCCCCTCCTCACCACCAGGCAACCAGTTTTTACTACTGCTACTGTTTTGACTTTTCAAGAATGCCATATAGATAGAATCATACAGTATGCAAGCTTCTCAGGTTGGCTTCTTTCAGCTAGCAGTATGCACTCAAGTTTCCTGTTTCCTTTTATTCCTGAACAATATCCCATTGTACGGATGTAACAGTTTACTACACCACACTTGGCTGTGATTTATATTTTTTATACACCTTTGGATTCAATCTGCTAATTTTTGTTGAGAATTTGGTAGACAGGTTCATGAGATGTTGGTCGCCAGAGTTTTTCCTGCGTTATAGAGAATGTCCTGGGCTTACCCCAAAAGGGTTACTTTCTCTCTACCCCAGGCCAAAGATGAGGTGAGTTTTCTCTGATCTTCACTATGAGGACCTGGTAGGGATCTCAGAAGTATAATTCAGGAAAGTATGCAAGTATGAGGGCTCCCAGCAGCCTAAATTCTTAAATTAATCCACACAGTAAAATAGCCTCTAGCAATTCATCCAAGTTCCCATTTACGTGTTCCTGCCAGGCTTGCGCTTCAGGTAAGTTGATCTATATTCTCTGAATTCACCTGTCTCTACAGTTTTCAAGATGGTGGTTAGTCCTGTGACTTCAATTCTCTGATGGAGCTAAGAAAAGTCACGGATTTTTCAGGTTGTTCAGCTTTTCTCTTGTTGTGAGGGTGGGAGAGACAACTCCAAGCTCATGTCGGAGCGGAAAGTGGAAGTCCATGCTTTTCTTAAAGTTTGATTTTGCACCATTAGCTTATAATCCACTCCTTAGCCGGATCCTTTCCCCAAATAAAGAATCTCACTCATAGTTGTTAAAATTAAGGTAATATTATTGCCCACAGAATGGGACAGATCCAAAAGAGACATAAGTACATTTGATTACTATGTAATCATCACCAAACTAACCTGACAAAGTAGCACAAGCCCTGAAAATATTACCCAAATGACCAGAAGTTCAGTTCCCATCCAAGCACCATAGTAAATGAGACATTTTACTACCTGATCAATCCACAACATCAATACCTGAGTCTCCTATTCAGATTAGCAGCTCAAAGATAGCAGCAATTTCAGTCATGGCTTCAATTAGTCTAATCTCAAGGGTATTTGCATGAAATGCTGCTCAGGCTAAAGGTTCAGGGTGACCTTGCTTATTCTCCTAAAGGGTGTTTACAAAGCCAGCCTCAAATATCTATCACCCTGTTACCTCTCCTCTTGATTCCATACAAGTTTCCAATATTGTAATCCTTCCTTGATACTCCAACTAAAGCTTATATTTTCATATCTCTGTAAAGACAATGCATAAATCTTTACTTTGAAATACATGGCCCTAAACATTTTTGGGGTTTTAAAAAGAGGCTAATAGGAAAATGACATTTCTAAATAGAAATATTAACACAGAATAAAACAACTATAATTTATATAAAGTGGAGTATCAGTAAGACTATTACAAATATGTGGCTTAAGTAGCAAAATATTCTTTAAAGTTTGTTTGCTGGTAGTGTCCTTATATGTTGAAAGATCTAGGAATATAACAGGATCCAAGTCTTAGACATATTGTTTTGTTTTGAAATTTAGCAAATTTTTCTCAACTATGTCTTTTCCTCATAATCTTTTCCAAGAAATTAAAGAAATAACATCATATAACTTCATAATACATTTTGTAGGTACAATCATCAGTTGGAAAAGGCTACAATAACCAAAAGAAGGCTGATTTAAAGTATGAAAAATGCTTCTTTGAAAGTGAAAAAATGTTTACTTAACACTAAACAGAAATAAATTAAGTAGAAGAGCAACCTAGACTAGTTTTAGTCAATAAAATTGTTTCCCTAGGTGTAGACAAGAACACTTTGAAGATCTGAAGATTTAACTTCCAGTACTAACCTTACCACCTTACACTACTCTTGAAAATGCAGAATCTTTACTCTTAATTCTACTTTGTACAACTGGTCCAAGTTTGTTGAGAAGAGATACGAAACCAAGGACAAAGGAATAAAAGTTTCTATTCTAGTCCCCTTCCAAAAGAGAAACACTGAGAAACTGCTAAAAGCCAGGAGCTTTATTTGTATTTTAAAAATATATAACAATACTATGAAGCATGTGTTATTTTCATTTTGCAGATAACTGAGGTAGAGTCAGAAATTAAAGTTAGACGTGGTTATAAAACTCATGTTTTAAAACATGATTTTTAAAAGTTAAAGTAGCATTTATTTTAAAAATTGAGAATTCAAATAAACAACAAAATTGAACATAATTTTATTGCTCAAAGGCATGCACAAAAATAGGGTTCTACTGAAAGTAACTTCACAGGTGATCTAACCATAAATTCCTAACATGGAGTAGTCATGCCCCAGGCATATAACTTTAGTAAAAGGCGTATCTTTGCCTTAAGCAAGCCCTGTCTATTTTTGTGCATCTACCTTAATACACTTTCGAAATGCCTCTTTTTCAGACGCCTCAGAAGTGTGACAACATAATCTCAACTATCCTGCAATCTAATCCCTGCCTTGCTTTCTCCCACCTTCATGTAATCTTCCTTAAGTTTCCTCCTTAATTTCAAATGCATGAGAGAAACTGCAAAACTGTCATTCTCTGGAGCATTGAGAGATGTAGCTTCCCAGCCATTCTGTTTGGCTGAAATAAATTCATATAAAAGTTCTCTACAGGTCTGGATGTTTCTTATGTTACCACCAATTTTTTTGGTATATGTACAAATATTTATACACACCTATATAACTTAAAAAATGCAGATATATGAATCATTGTTTACAAATAATTTGGTTTCCTGCCTTTTCCACTTAACAGCAAAAATCTTTCCGTGAACTTACATATTTCAGTATCATTTCAAAAAGGCTGCATGTTATTCTATTAAATGACACTTTACCCTAATTAACCAATCTCCTCTTACTGTATATATAAATTATCTCTAATTTTGTGGCAGAGTAAAGTGTTGTAATATTACTGTACCTATTTCTTAGTACATGTCTGTATTTTCTTAAGATAAATTTCTATAAGTGAATTTGCCTATAATGCATGTTTATTTTTTAATCACATACCAGTCTATATTGGAATCACAGGGATCCTTTTCTGAAAATGCAATATAAAGTTTACATATCTTTTTGAAACATGAGGGGCCTGGGTCACTGCTCTTTAAGGATCCTTTCAGCTTTAACATGGTCTAATTAACTGTTGGTTTTATACAAATTAGTTGGTAGTAACTACTAGTCTATATTTGTGGGTACATAAAAACCCTGCCTAACTGAACATGATCAGTGTTGTCTTTTCCTAGGGCTAATCATAAGCCTTTTAATTTGAAGTTTAAGAAAAAAGTAAGGCTACTCTAATACACTTCTAATACACTGTACCTTTTGGCTCTCTGAGATAAGTGAGATGAAATTAACTCCTGGAATAACAGTATAGATAATGTAGTGGAGAGACAGAATCATGTTCACTATTAAATCCCTGCCAAATGCTCAGCTACTTAGTGGAAAATTAGTTTTTAATAACATAATGAAACTGTAATCCAACCTACTCTATTGACTTTGAAAATGTCACCCTCTCTTGAAGCATTGGCTGGACCTTACAAAAAAAGCCCTTTGCTATGTATCCTAGGATTATCTACCTTTTTTGAGATACCAAGAGCATATAAATACTGGGTCCTTAGGGAATTACATAACTAAAAAAGTACAGTTAGTTGGGAGAAAAGATACTTCTCACATTTAATGACCTTTATGAAGGGCTATATTGTAGTTCAATGTGCAAAAAAAACCCCCAAAACAAAACTGGGTTCTGTGAATTATGGCACCTCATTTATGGTGATAATTTTCTCTCGGGTATTTTTGAAATGTTTAGATGAACACAAGCAGAAACAAAAAAGGCCTTATGGTCATGAAGAAAGTCAATTAGTTACAAAATGCTGAACAAAGTAAAACTGTAATATTTCAAGGTAATTTGCAGATTCAAAAGAACCCATGGATTTTAAAAATATTTATACTATTTCCTTTTAATTTATGGATTACAAAGGCATACAATTTCAAATACTTTTAGGCTCATTGCCCACATTATAAAAATTAATCACCTACCTTTTAAAGGTATAGGTTATATTATTTATTTGTTCATTTTGCTTATTTTTAAAAAAATACCTTGAATATAAGTAAATGCTGAAAATATACAATTAGTTTCTTAATTCAGAAGACTTATTTATCATTAGGGGCAATAGGCATTTAATATTTTTTGGTGATCACTGAGCGAACCAAGACAAGTGACTAAAACAAACAGAATTTATGGTCTAAATGAACAATTCTCAAATTAGGGGGTTTGGAAAGGAAGATAATATCTGAAGGGCCCTGTGGCTTGATAAATATTCAATATGTTTAACATACCTCTTATTTTCTCAAACTACAGAAAGCAAATCTCAAATTCTTGGCTTGGGAAAATATATGCATAAAATGTGCATACTCTATTAATAATAAAACTGTAAGTACTATATTTTAATTTTTTCAATGATATAATAAACGATGCAATTTAGATGGCTATTCACAGAATATCATAATATTACCAAAATGTCCAATTTTCTCCCATTAAGAAGAAAATATCCATTTGGCAATCATCAGAGTAATAATTGATTCAAGCAAGAATTAACAGTGGATGCTAAAACTAGTGGGTAAAAGTTGAAAGAAACAAGTTATTTGCAATATCTCCCCACAGGTTAATTATTTCCAAAGGGAAAAATAGTAATATTACATTCAAGGTACTTTGTGTCTATTATTGCATACAAATAGGTAACTACATTTCGGTGTTGCAAACCAAGGTATTTCCATATACTGGTATAAAGCAAAACTTACCAATTGTTTTTGGGGTTGGTAATGTATGAGACATATGAGGCAATTACAGAAGATGAAGAGGGTAAACGGGTTGGCATAACTGCAAGCTTTCTACACTTACATTACATACAACATTAACTCCAAGCGGACTGTGAAAGTTAAAGACATTTGTCAAAACAGATAAAAAAGCAAGGCCCAACTATATACTGTCTAAAAGTTCATGAGATTTATATATAAAGACATAGGTTAAAGGTAAATTGATAGAAAAAGATATACCAGGCCAACAGAAAATGTTAAAAGGCTGGAGCAGCTATATTAATATCAAATAAAATAGACCTCAAGACAAATATGCCAAAGAGACACACTTGTTAATAATAGGAGAGTCAATCAGTAAGATAGAACATCCAAAAGCAAAGCTCTGATTTTGTAAAGGAAGTCTTTTTGGAAGGCTATGATACTGGACAGCCATGCCCGTTTATGTAGGTAGTGTCTATGACTGCTTTCATGCTACAAGGGCAGTGCTCAGTAGTTGTGAGAGAGACTGTATGTTTCACAAAGCCTAAAATATTTACTACCTGGCTCTTTACAGAAAATGTTTGCTGACTCCTAAAAAGAATTAAGTTACACACCAGACATGTGTTTGGTTCAACAGTAGGTACGTCAAAAGCAAAGTTGTAAATACAAGGCATAACTATTTAAAAAGAGAAAAAGAATCAAAATAAGGTTATGAGTTTTAAGGACTATACCTTGATTAGAAGTACCTGTAACATATGTAAATGAGCCTCAGGTAAAAGCTGAAATTCATATTTTCATTTAACTAACAGTCCTAACTCAAGGCAGAATCTCCTTATATCCTTAAAAAAATTAACTAGTTTTTAAAACACAGAATAAAACTAAAAGGGCACTAATCTGACAATGTCCCCCCAAAACACAGCATCAAGTTTTAATGATGAGAAGTCTATATTTTATATTTGTTCAAGCAGCAAATGGAAATGGTAGCAGGAACTGTATTAGTGTGCACTTGAAAACAAATTCTTCACAGCAAAATTTTAGAGATCTGAACAATTCTAATATAATGATGCATATACTTAGTTTTTGTTTTCTCCATTAGGAAATGGGCGCGTGCGCACACACACACACACACACACACACACACACACACACACACACACACACACACAGATCATTTGTCAAACTCTATGATGGTGGCTTGAACTTGCTTAAAATAAAAAAATTTTTATAGAAAAATATACACAGGCACACACACACAAATACTTTGGGTTTTTGTTTTGCGATTTTAAATCTGAGGCACACAGAACCAAAAAGCAAAAACAAAAGGTACCCAACATCCTTAGGTTAAGAAAATCAATAGGAACAACATGAAAGATGCTCCAAGAGACAAAGGCTAGGAAAAAGAGGAGAAGTGAAGAAGGTTGATGAGCACTCACCTTTAAAACTGAAGTACGCTTTTCCTCTTCAGGCAGAGACTAAGAATAACAAGTTAAAACTGTTGTATTAGCAAAGGCTGCAGCCCAGCCAGGCATGGCTTAGTGGTTGAGCTTCGACCTAGGATCCAGGAGATCAGGGTTCGATTCCTGGTCAGGGCACATGCCTGGGTTGCGGGTCAATCCCCAGTCGGGAGTGTGCAGGAGGCAGCTGATCAATGACTCCATCATCACTGATGTTTCTACCTCTCTCCCTCTCCCTTCCTTTCTCTGAAATCAATAAAGATATGAAAAAGGAAAAAAAAAACAAATGCTGCTAAAAAAAAAAAAAAAAAAGGAGCCTCTGTCCATGTTGGTCTTCAAGAACAGGCAAATTGAGTGGTTTAAATAAATGCATACTTGCAAGAATGGACTAGATCTGCACTGTCTAGTAGGATGGCAATTAAAGTTAAAGAAAATTCAATAATATTAAAACTTCAGTCTTCAGCTACATTAGCCACATTTTAAGTGTTCGATGACCACATGTGGCTAAAGGCTATGATACTCAACAGTGTAGATGTAGAACATTCCCACCATCACGAAAAGGTCCACTGGATAGCACTGGGCTAGGCTCAGTGTCTTGAGTGTGTCTAAATTATAAAGATAGTTTGATTTTCCCTGGAGCTTTTGGTTTATTTATTTTACAAAAATTTGTTTTTTATTTTACAGTCTTTTTTCTTCAGTCATATGTATCCATTTAAACATTTTACATATTAAACAGAAAATGCATGCAGTTGCACAAAAAAATAAAATGTACTCCTTATGGAATAAGAATTTAAAATGTGTTACTTTGCACAATGCTCCTTTTTAAAATTTGCGTAACTGAACAAAATGCAGATAGGTAAAATTATTATAGTTTGATATTATCTAATGTAATTAGCAAATTACAAAAATATGTTTAATTTCTAAACACAAAGTCAAATATACTATAGTAGAAAAATAGAAAAGTAAATCTAAGTTCACCTAAGTTAAATGGAGATATAAATAGTAAAAAAAACACAAGTAAAATTAAGTTGTAAAAGTGCAGCATAAATTCAACCAAAATATTGATATAAAATCTCTTTTCAAACACTACTTATAACATTTGATTCAAATGAGGAGTACTGAAAAATTCCCTTGTATTAAAGAGAAACATAAAGAATATTTAACCTATGCTTTAAAATTAAACAGCCAAATTAAAAACTATTTAAATGAAAGGTAATACATTAAATAAAATACACATCAGCACTAACAACAAATAAATTTCTGAATATGTAGCAAGGATAGAATCAAAGTTATATGACACAAATTGTAAGAAATTCATAATTGATTGAAATGATATAGGTGGGCCAACATACATTTTAAAGAGTAAAACTAAAGCTATTTCATAAATAATTCTATAAGGTATTAGTTCCATATATGACAAACAATAGTCATTTTTACACATCAGCTATTTTCTAATTTTTATACACTATTTTATATTCATTCCCCTTTTTTTTTCAAATTTAGAACTTATACCATATATCTTAATGTACTTTAAATGCAGTAATACAGTTATTTTAAATTCACTGATTTTCTTTTGTGTTGCTTTAGAGAAAAACTCCTCTGGCTATATCATGTCTTCTCTCTTTTTACTAATCACATTTCCAATTTATTGATCTTTAGGATTGTTATGTCAAGCAAGTTTGATTTTAAAATCTCAATAATCACAAATGAAACTAAATTAAATAAACTGAAGGGAGTGGGAAGCAACTAAGGAAAAGTAAAAAAACCTTAGAAAAAGACAGTAATGATGGAGGTTAACAACAATATTCTAATGTAAGAACCAAAGAAGATTCTAAGCAATAAAAGCCAAAAACAGGAAGTAAAACTTTAAGACCAGATAAAATCATGTATCAGATCAGGTTCTTTACTAAATTAATAATTAGGTAATAATTTGCTATTCTTTTGCAGTCAGAAATTACCTTTCCCACCCCCCCTCCAGTAGATAAATACATAATGTCTATATACTGAGATTCACAGTTTCTGGATTTATTTTTCCACCACTTAAACTGTGGATCATTGCTATCATATGAGAGTGTTTGTTCAATTCCTCTTGCTGAAGTTTCACTTGTGACTCTTTCTCTTCCAAACGGCCTTCTAATTGGGACTTTTGAACCTCTAGGGAGGAAGCCTAAGAAATTGGGGGTGGGGGGAAGAGGAAAACAAACAACTTTGCATTTGTCTCTTCACAGATATTTTAAGATGTTCTTATTTTTCATTTGTAAGACAACATTTCAAAAGATTAGTTTAAGGTAAGTAATCATTAAACAATACAAAATAAGTTAGGAAGACGCATTCAATTTGTCTCTTTAAATCAAGGCTAGCAACTGAAATTTTGCAGAAAATACTACATTTTACTATTTAGAATTACTATTAAAATAACCACATTAAAGCAAAACCAGGAAATCTGTAAATGTGGCACGGAATTTCATGCCTCTTCTGTCACTTATGCTCTTAGTTGTTCAGTCTTTTAACTGTGGTCTTTTCTCATCTTCCTGACAGTGGGTGGACACTCATAGCTTCCACAGCAAGCAACCGCGACAATGCAGAGGAGTAATGGGCTTAGATTCAGAACATATAAGTCCACTATTCCACTGAGCTCTGTGACTGTCCTTGAGCCAAAAACTTAACCCAACACTCGGTTTTGTTTGTGGGATGAAAATAATTATTAAATTATATACTAATATATTTGTCAAAGTGAGGAGCATTAAGACAAATGTCTCAGAGTCCTTTGCAAATCATAAAGTTCTGAACAAGCGTGAACTACTATTATTATTACCATCTCTATAATCAGAGAGGAGGCGATATGCCTATTTACAGCTTACCTGTATGTGACACAAAGAACTGGGAACCCTTTTCTGTATTCCTTTCCCATTTAACGGCAGTAAGTGCCGGCAAACAGTATATATTTAATAAATGTTTTATTATTTTCCGAAATACAGGTTTTCACATTGTGAGAGAGTCCTCACAACAAACAATTGTCTCTCACTTTGAGATCCTATTATCTTCAAAACAAAATTACACTAAAGAAACAGAATATTAATTTATCCAAATTCACCTTTTTCACAAAGAAAGACTTTTTCATTTTACTGCAAATGAGAACTCAACAGATTCTTACCTTAATGCTCAATTCTTTTCTTATATGTTCAGATCTGCTTACTTCTTTTCTAAGGATATCAATGGTTTCTTCCTTATCTTCCCTTTCTTTTTGTAAGATTTTAATTTTTTCTTCTTGGACTTTTGTTTTTTGTTGCAAGTCTTAAAACAAACAAACAGTCAGCTATACTGACTTACCCTGAAAAGCTTTCGTAGCTATTATGTCTTAAGAGCAAAAGAAAGACAACTAGAAAGACAAAGAAATAACTTGCTGGAAATAAAAGTTTTACAGTATTTGATGAATTAAAAACACCAAGTAACTCTTGCCCTGTACCAGAAAAATGTGAAATCTCCATGTCTTTCCCACTTCCTCTGTTCTAAAGATAAAATACAGTAACAAGGGAAAGGACAATCCTCAAAGCTTACAGGTTAGAAGAGAAAGGGAGAGAGAAAACTATGAAAAATTATATAGGTAAATGATGTCTGTGCTCTAAGGCAAGTGAGTTAGAACAAAAATGTTTTTGTGGAACACTTCAGAGCTATCATTAAGAAACTAGTAACTAAAAGTTACCTAGCACTGCCACCTGCTGTTATGCTCCTTTAAAATGTTTTATTTTTAAAAAGGCAATAATTTCCTATAACTCCCAGTTTTTAAAACCAATTTAACTAAATTGCTTTTTGAAATGTTATGGCAAGAAAAGGAGAGCTGTTTGGGATGTCATTTAAGGTGTTAAAAAAATGAGAGAAGTAGAAACTAATGAAAAAACAAAATAAAAACCCATGTTTTGATTAACACAAGATAATGTTACCATATAAACAATTGGTTAAATAAAAAGCTACTTACTTGCTAGTTTACATTCTCTGTCTACTAGCTGGTTCTGTACTTCTTTTCTCTGTTCTTCTCTTTCTATTAATTGGGCAACAGTTCTGAAGTTACGAAAAACAAAACAGAAGAAAACATCAGTGAACCATTATCATTTCTTTTTCTCCTCAAGTATTTTAAGAGAAAGTTCCTAAGAATAGTAGTTACCCTAAAGTAAGTTAAAATTCTATTAATTTATTTGTAATAAACAATGTTCTATATAAAGAGAATCAGTTTTTAAAAATTCCAAAAAAATTAAAAGAACCAAACATTTTACTTTTCATTTTGTTGCTTGAGTGACTCATTCAACTTTTTCACTGTCTCAATTTGTTTCTTCAGAGACTCACATGTGATCTGCAACTCTTTATTCTTCTTTTCAGCAGTTTCATTCCTGAAGACAAGGAGATGAGTAATATTTTTATGGAAGAAAACAAAATGAAGAAAAGAAACTCAATGTTTTCTTTATTTTTTCTTCCAACCAAATTATATACACTGCAGGTGAGAGGACTGTTACAAACAAGCAGGACATAAATAGAGTTAGATTAACTCTAAAAGACAATGAAGACATGTTTTGCCTGACTGAGGTGATAAAAATTACTATGAAATGGCAATGTGTGGGCCATTAACCTCACATTTATAAATATAGAGTTCTATTTTATAGACAATACTGTATTACATAATTTCCTGTAAAATAACATACAGCTATCTTTATAGTGAGGTCCAGAAACTGACACAATTTCTGTAAAAGACTGTCATCATTAGCCTGTTAAGCATACTATATGTTGAATTATAAATATCAAATTAATGAATAAGTAGTTGAGGGTTCTAAATTTCTCTTGCCTCTTTAAAGCTCTGCATCTAATAGTCTTGCTTATTTTACTTGCAAGATAAACACAGAAAAGAGTGATACTGTGACATTCAACTAAAGTGTGAAAAGTTGACATAATTGGAACCACTTTTTAAATAGAGCTAAGGCAGCCATTCCAGAGGAATCACCATGCATGGCTTACTCCTCAAACCTATGGAATGTTTGAACTGGGAAAAATGATGTTGGGACTGGGCAAAACGAACACTGTATTTCAAAGAATTGTTTGCAATCTGGACGGTTTGGCTCAGTGGTTGAGTGCTGACCCATGAACCAGGTGGTCATGGTTCGTTCAATTATTGGTCAGGGCATGTGCCCAGGTTTCAGGCTCGACCCCCAGTAGGGGGCATGCAGGAGGCAGCTGATTGAAGTTTCTCTCTCATCATGGATGTTTCTATCTCTCTCTTCCCCCTTCCTCTTTCTGAAATCAATAAAAACATTTAAGGGAAAAAAAAGAACTGTTTGCAAAGCTAACAAAAAAGCAGACATCCTGACTACCAAACTGAAAATTAAAGCTGTTCTTTAGAGTTAGCATCACCATGTACAGCCAAACAATAACTTAGCTAATTTGCACCTATAGAAAGTCCTTCCTTTTATTTATGTAATTATTTTCCTTCCCTTTCTTGTAAAAACCTCTTCCCTTCACTCACTAATTTGAACATTATTTGGGTTTCTGCCTGAATCAATGCCTCCCAAAGAGCTATTTTTTGTGATCTCAAATAAACACTTGCTGCCTCTCACTTTGGCCTTTTCTTTTTAGGTTAACATAATCATAAAATGTCCTTTCGCTTTGCAAAGTACTAAGATAAACAAACTGGCTCATTAGCCAAATTTGGCCAGCAGAAGTGTTTTATCTGTCCTACACAGAGTTTATAAAATCTAAATTGGAATTCCCTAATATTACATATGAGTTTTCCCCAGCCAGCTTCATTTACTTGTTACCCACCTGGCTGCTCAAGGCAAGAGTTTTACTTCCTGGCTCTTCAATCACTATCTCGAACATCAGCAGGTACTAGAAACCACTATTTTTCTTGGACCACTAACTTACTTTCTCTTATACCCTGACTTAACACTAATAATTCACTTTATCAGGGCTGCCTAAATCAGACTTTGGAAAAAGTTGTCACTGGAGGAAAATATCCTGTTTTAGGTCACCTTGTCATCACACATTTTCCAGATGTTATACATTTTCCACCCTTCATTTTTATTGACAGGCAAATAAGCACATGGACCTTGCCAAAGTTAACCATTTTCTATATCTCTTTATTAACAGCATAAAACACTAAAAAATTTTCAAACCTTAACCAATCACGAAATATATATTAAAACAAGGAACAAGTTAACCAGTGTTTTTATTTTTACTGTTTGGTGGAAAATACGTAATTGTCCCTGGACTTCCTTATAATTCAAAAGTTTTAAGACTGGCCTAAAAGATCAGAAAGTTTTACAAGGGAGGAAAAAACAATCAATCTTATACTTTGTTAGTGGGTGTATAAATTGGTATAGCCTTTTTGGCGGGACACTTGGCAATGTATCAAAAACTTAAAAGCACACACCCTTTAACCCAGCAATTCACTTTTAAGAATTTATTGTACAAATATAGTCGCATATAACTAAACTGAATTCAGTAGCATTAAGGATAAATACTGACTAAAAATGTAAAAATCAGTTAAACACTAACACCCAAATTTCCATTCTATTGGGCTGAATGACATGAAAGTGTTAATATTCAACCACTTTTGATCTACAGAAATGACCACTTTATGGTTAAACCTAATATAAACCGTGACAACTAAGGTCATTCAACAATTACTTATGGTGTGTCTAATTTGTACCAAACACTGTTCTAGGCCTTAGGGATTTCTCAGTAAACAAAACAGACAAAACTTGTCCTTGCCCTGCTAACATCCCAGGTAACTGATGAACAAATGAAAAGAAATAGAGTCAAATTGGAAAGAAATAAAGAGGCCTTCTGTTTCCAACTTTAATACTGAGTTTCAGTAAGCAATACTTCATTTCACTGTAACTAAGTTTCTTGCTAACTACTTGCCTTATGGTATTATCAGAATATATAAAAATGCTTACAAAAGGATTTTAGGACCACAGAAAAGAAGTGCTGTGTGTTCATTATAGGTTCTAACCCTTAAACAGAAACATTTATTAATTTACCTCTGAAGAAGTTCCATGTAGGATTTTGTCAATACTTCATGTTCTTCAGCCACAGACTGTAACTTCCTATTATGTTGAAAGAGATGCTCTATATCACTCTGGGCTCTTTCTGATTCAGCCTGCTGTGACTTCAGCAATGCACCAAGCTCTTCATTTTTTCTCTCAACTTCTCTCAACATACCAGCAAGTGTCCGTGCCTAAAAGAAAATGGAATTTTCCAATATCATTTTTTAATACTCTCAGTTTTTACAATTTAAAAGATTTACCAAATACCTAATAGGCTAGCATCTACTGGGTTATATAAAAATTTATTAGTCATATATACTTATTACTTAATTACTTCTAATAAATATGACACTACTATAGTTTTTTATTTAATAGATTACACTGACAAAACAATCTCGGAATGGCCAGATTCATGAAAATGAACACAATTATAATAACATGAAAGCAGCTGTACATGCAGTACTCAATTAAAAGGATACAGTCCCTGGGGCTAGCTGTAAACACTAAGTCAGAGTCTGCACACCTGTTTTCCCATTTCAGGCAAAAATTAAGAAAAAGATCTTAACCATATAACAGATGCATAAGCGAACATTTAAGATTAAGCTAGCATAATCAGCGAACAAAACCTAGATTCAATATGAAAGTAATTGTGATAAAAAACATTAAAGAAAAAAACATCAAAGTAGCAGGAAAATAACTAGACTAAGAAGTTTACATTCCTCGTCTTTTGTCGAAAAAATACTACTTATTTTGAAATACCAGATGAAAACCTAAGCTATTCTCCGCTTCAGGACAGAGTCTATAAAGCAGTAAATACCCAATTGTTTAGTGTTATTTTTGCAAAAAGCCTTTTCAGTAAAATGAGTAAAAAATTAAATTCCCCAATAAAATTCACGCCATGTCCAACAGGCAGGATATAAAATATGCTATGAGAAGGGAGAGAAAAAATGATTTTAATATCACTAATTTTCTTTATTGGAATTTATGAAAAACTCAACATACCATCATCAGTCAAGCCAAATGAATCCATGTTAAAATAAGGAAAAAAGGAAAAATATGGCTATATATATTTCTATTTTTTAGAATACCTTTACTTGGAGAAGATTTAAAAGGTATGGTACTTATCACTGATTTTAATGCCTCTTTCAAAAGTCAGAGAATTTTATTATAATTACAAATAATATCAAGTTGTCTAGATCCCATTTGTATCTACTGGGATATTCATATTACTGCACTAAGTTCTCATTCATAACGCATACATTATGTACATACACATACATAGCACAACACCAAACTTTCCCAGCCCCTACTGTGTGCCAAGTACTGTGCTGGGGCCGTTTAGATACAGAAACAGTCTCTGACATCAAGGGTGTGGGTGAGGTCATACAATTTTCACATGGTGTGAGAAGTGTTATAAAGAGGGAAGCCCAGGGTAGATGTATAGAGGAAGAAGACCAGAGTAGCTTCCTGGGAAATGGAGACATTTAAACTAAAATCTGAAGGAATACGAAGAGCTAGAGAGGAAACGGTGCTGCAGACATGGAAGAGCAAGTACAAGGTCAGGGAAACCTAAGACTGTCAAGCTCCAGAAACAGCAAAGTAATCTAATATGGTTGACTGCAGAGAATGCACAGAAATGCAAGGAGATGTGGAATGAAAAGTAGTTATAATCCTAGCATGCCAAACTAAGGAATTTAAGTGATCTCTGAGCCGAAGGTAAGCCACTAAAGGATGCTCAGCACAGGAGTGACAGGATCAGATTATGGCCTCATGGATCACTGGGGGGAAGAAGGGATGGTAGAACCAAGTACAAAAGAAAGATGACTTGGCTGTATATAGTAGATGGCTGAGAAGAGGGCACTACACTGAAGACAGGAAGCATAATTAGAGACTTTGCTGTGATTCATATGAGAAATGAAAAATTTTGACTTGCAGCAAATAGTGGCAAGAAGAGAGACAAAAGACAGAAAAAAGTAATGCTTAGGTAAAATCTACTGGATTTGGTAAATGACTAACTGCAGAAGGTAAACTGTGATTTCCATTTTTGTTTGGAGAAATCTAAGAACACTAGAGGAATGAATATCTAAGAAAGAATACATTTTTAAAAAGGGAGGGTGATGACCTCAGTATTGGTTATGCTGAGTTTACAGTATTTGTTATATATTTAAATAGAGCTGTATGAGAAGTCATTCAGTACTTAGGAAGAAGGGCTCCGAGTATAAATTTGGGAGCATTAATATGGTAATGACTGAAACCATGTTCCATCTAAAAGGGGGAAAGGATAAATACCAAGAAGTGGAACTGCTGGGTCACATGGTTGTTCTACTTTCAAGTTTTTAAGGAATTACCATACTGTTTTTGACAGTGGCTGCACCAACTTACACTCCCACCAATAGTACAAGAGGGTTCCCTTTCCCCCACATCCTTGATAACCCTTGTTATTTGTTGACTTTTTTGATAACAGCCATTCTGACATGTGTGAGGTGGTATCTCATGGTAGTTTTGATTTGCATTACTTTGCATTGTGACAGATGGTTACTTCATTTAGTGTGGTGATCACATCATAAGGTATACAAACATTAAATCACGATATTATCCATCTGAAACGAATATTATATTGTATGCCAACTATACTTAAATTTTAAAAATGGGGGGGAGAGCTTAGAACATGATCCTGGGAAAACCCAGTATTTAGGGTTGAATGGAGAGAAAAGCTCATAAAGAATACAGAAAACAAAATAAACAAACAAAACAGAAGCAAACTCGTGGATACAGAGAACAAACTGATGATTGCCAGATGGGAGGGGGTTTGAAGGCATGGGTGAAAAAGGGGAAAGGGATTAAGTGCAAATTGCCAGCTATAAAAATAGTCAAAGGAATATAAAGCATAATACAGATAATATAGTTAATAATATAATAACTATGTATGCTGTCAGATGGATACAAGCCTTATCAGAGTGATCACTTCATAGGGTACATAAATGTCCAATCACTATGTTGGACACCTGAAACTAATATAATATTGGATGTCAACTGTAATTAAAAAATAAATTTTACTGGACCCTACAGGACACCTACTACACAAAGCCACTCTACAAATTCCAGGAGACATAGCAGCTCTACCTAATACATAGAAACAAACACCTGGAAGCAGCCAAAATGTGGAGGCAAAAAAACATGTCACAAAGGAAAGAAGAAATCTCTAGAAGAGGAACTAAATGAAATAGATCCAAGCAAGCTAACAGATACAGAGTTCAGAATTTTGTTTATAAGGTTGTTTAAGCATACTATTAAGGAAATAACTGAGAAAATCGATAACATAATAAAGTACCAATTTGAAATGAAGGCTACACGAACTGAAATGAAGAATAATTTACAGGGACTCAACAGTAGAGTAGAGGACACTGAGAATCAAATCAGCAATTTGGAACATGAAGAAACAAAAAACATCCAACCAGAAGAGCAAAAAGAAAAAAGAATCCAGAAATATGAAGATAGTATAAGGAGCCTCTGGGACAATTTCAAGAGGCCCAACATTCGTATTATTGGGGTGCCAGAAGGGGAAGAAAGAGACCAAGAAATTGAAAACCTACTTGAAAAAATAGTTACAGAAAACTTCCCCTACCTGGGGAAAGAAATAGACTTACAAGTCCAGGAAGCACAGAGAGTCCCAAACAAGAGGAACCCAAAGAGGCCCACAGCAAAACACATCATTATTAAAATGCCAAAGGTTAAAGACAAAGAGAGAATCTTAAAAGCAACAAGAGAAAAGCAGTTAGGTACCTACAAGGGAGCTCCCATAAGACTGTCAGCTGATTTCTCAATAGAAACCTTGCAGGCCAGAAGGGAGTGGCAAAAAATATTCAAAGTGATGAAAAACAGGGAACTACAACCAAGATTGCTCTACCCAGCAAAGCTATCATTTAGAATTGAGGGTCAGATAGAGCTTCACAGATAAAAAGCTAAAGGAGTTCATCACCACCAGACCAGCACTACAGGAAAAGTTGAAGGGTCTTCTTTAAGAAGAAGCTAATGAACAAAAGAATCTGATGAACTAAATAGATCCAGAGATATTGATGCATGCAATAGACGATCATACTTCAGAGGAAAGAGGGAAGGGGAGTGGAGGGTGGGAAGAGATTAACCAAATAAGTTATATGCATATATGCATAATCCATGGACACAGTCAATAACAGGGTAAAGGCCTGGGGAGGGGGTGGGAGTGAAGTGGAGGGAGTCAATTGGGGGGAAAAATGGGACACCTGTAATATTCTCAACGATAAAGATTTTAAAAAATTTAAGTAAGTAAATAAAAATAAAAATTTTAAGAAAATATCCATTAGGGTAGAAAGGAAATCAGAAGATAACAGTGAAATCAAAATTAAAGGGAAGGGGTCTCAAGACAGAGGGAGTAGTGTAAAATGCTGAGGACAATTTACTTCAACCAGAGCAACAAAGATACAACTTTGTACATATTTTACTTCATTTATTTTTCTACTAATTAGATGTATCTTTACATTGTACAGACCTCTGACTCGGCTTGAGTTCTTTGACAGCGATATTGAGCAATCAATCTATCAGCCTGTGCGAGAGCTAGAGCTTTTGCTTCCAAGAGATCTTGTAGCCTGCTTTCTTTGGACTATAAAAACAAAACAAAAATACACTGCATTAATCTTCATCATTAACTGGAAAAGATTTAGTAAGGCTTAATTGTTACACATAGTTAAAATAAGCTTGTACTCACAGCTAATGTAGACAGTTTCATCTCATATACATCCATTATGTCAGATAGTCTCACATCATTAATCTGATCCTTCACCTAAGTTTTAATACAATTGGGTCAAAAAATCAGAAAATTCTAACATCCGACAAAATAAAGAAATGCCTACTAAAAAACTAAATCATTAAAACTTAATAAATAACAAGTAAAAAAAATAATGAATGTCATATCAGGTGATTCACAAACATTTCACTAATCTGGCTATTGTATAAGAATATGCGGATAAAATTTGGAATGCTTGCGGTAATTTAAAATATATTTTTTAATCTGAGAATGTGGGGAGGGTGGGCTGGCAGGGTAATAGTAGGGATATATGATAGCTGTGTTAAAATATAGGAATTTTATGGCTGATTTTTTTCTTATTTCCAAACTTTCCATAATATTGTTACTTTTTATATTAAAAGATTTCAACAATCAAATCTGCATCTAATGTTGTTTAAATAAATGTTATAATTGGGGCTGATATTCACTGGTATGTAGTGAGCAGAATCCCATTTATAATGGCTGTTTATCACTCACCACCACTCCAGACTGAAGTTTCTCTATTAAGTCCTCAATGTTCAATCCAGGAACTCTCTCTTTCAAAAGTGGAGGAGTTGAACATTTTAATGATGTTGGAAAACTGTGATTTAATGATTGCACAGGCATTCTTCTGGGCATATGTTCTGTTTCCTGTTGTCTATAGGCATTGTTTGCTGCTATACTTTCTCCAAGTCTGAATGAGAATCAAAATGAGTAAGAAATAATTACATAAAAACAGAACAAAAGGCAGAGTTAGTACAGAATTGGAGAATCTTTTAGAATGGGTCTTTTTGGGAATATAAATCTTTGAATATTTTTGAAATAACCTTGGAGTCTATGATGAAGAGGGATTTAGGGAAATATCTAAATATGCTAGAGGAAACTCTTTTCTACTTACAACCCTTTATAATAACTATTCCGCCTCCGGTTTCGAGGCACTAGAACTAGTTTGTGACTATGAATTTGTATGTAAAAATTAAGTACAACATTATTGGTTGTAGTAAGAACATCTTTACCATGGGCAACATCACCTGGCCTTTATCTATGTTCTTCACCCTTTCCCTTTTTCCCTCAGTATGTGTTCCCACAAACCCAACTTCCATTCTGCCCCTTCCATTTATCCTGTCTCAGGGCCTTTGTACAAGCTGTTTCTTTACCTAGAACACTTTTCCTATGAGATCTGCATAACTGATGACTCCTTATCATCAGTTCTCAATTCAAATTCCCTTCCTCAAAGAGGTCCCACTACTCATAATGATGTGCACATTATAAATGGGAATCTGAAATAGTTTCCACAGAGAAAAGTATACAATACAAATAAGACAGGGACAACTAAGACACAGTGAAATGGTGGGAATGCGTGACATGCAGAGACAGAAGATGAACTCCCACTTTCAATGACTCTGAAGTATAGGGGGTTTTGCTTCATGTCAGATTACCACAGCTCAAGCAAGCAGGCCACCAACATTTCTATCCTGACTTGAGACGCTCCCCTTTGTCCATTTATTTCTTTAAAAATATTTATTATAAAATAAAGGGAATTTTGATTGATTTCTAGGTCTTGTTTTCCATAGTTCTTTCTCTCTGAATTTATGACTATTTAAATTCATTCTGAAAAATAAGTTTGCTAAGTCAGTTAATAGAAACAGCAGAGGTTAGCAAACTTTTCCTTAAAGGACAAGGTAGTAAGTATTTCAGGCACGAGGGTCTATATAGTCTCTGTTACAACTTCCCAACACTGACATCGTATCATGAAAATAGACACAAACTATACAGACAGTACGAAAATGAATGGATGTGGCCCTATCCCAATAAAACTTTATTTACAAAAACAGGTTCCTGTCTGCTGGCTATAGTCTGCTGACCCCTGGCATGTAGAAATGTCTTACCTACTTATCACTGCTTCAGTTTACTCAAACTACTTTAGCAAATACATTTATACAAAGCACTTCAACTTTTTAAAGTATAACACTACTAGAAATTTTGTCAACCATTTAGTTTATAGACAGCTCTGAAATACTAAAATTTTTTCAAACACAATTGCAAATATTCTCTTAATGTTTGAAATTAATGAGTATAGTGGATAATTTTGCCTGGTCATTATCTATTCCACTTTCTGATAAAAGCACAGAATTTTTCTCTGGGAATTCTCTCATCCCCCATCTCGCACACCCCCCAACTCCCAACCTCCAGTCCATGTAGTTCTCATAGCTAACCCCTTGGCATTTGACCCAGATCTTGGCAAGGAGGGGGCCTTGGCAAATGACCCAGATCTGGTCAATGACAGTGCTGCTTAGACTTATTTAAACAGTTGGGAAGGAAAAGCTCTTTCTAGAGAGGAACTAAATTGGGAGGATGTAAGCTTAGTCCAGGAGTTACTAGACAGAGAGGAACAGTACATGGTTAACATATTCAACCATCTGGATCTAGCTTTTCCCTGAGTATACACCTGGTCTTTTCTGTTGGAATCAATTTCTTTTTAATTACTTGAAAAATTACTATTACAATGAAGTCTTCAGTTCACCAATTTTCTCATCTGTCTATATTGAGGCCTACTAAAGAAACACAGCAGGATATTCCAGCACTACAAGAGGTACATTGAAAATGATTACAACTCACACTAAAGCAGGAAAATCTGGCAGTGGAGCAGCTTCCAATAATATTCTCAGTCCAGACTGTACTTGTTCTCTATTATCTGACGTTAAAGCAAAGGCCAAGGGAGTTATCAGGCGTGGATCCTAAGCAAATCAGGAACCAGAAAACAAGAGGCAGAAAGAATAAGTAATGTCAAGTGAGTAAACAGATCTAAATCATAAAATAATTCTAGGCAAATTCTAAAAGTGTTTCTATTTGATGTTTGAATGTATTTATTAGTTTTTACTTTGTTCTAATAGTCTTAGCAATCAATATTAACACTAGCTTTAAAAATCTGGCGAAGATTTTGGATGTTTTTGACTGTGCCTATGAAAATCATGTCTTAAATATTTTGATGAAATAATATATCAACTGACAAATGTTTTGAGTTATTGTTTTATTTTTCTAGCTACCACTTAAAAGAAAAACTGGCTAAAAGAAAAAATAGCTAATCACTTCCAAATTAAGTAAAAAGTTAAATTAACGCAATAAAAAATAAAATTCAAATTAACTCAATAAAATTTTTTAATTTAGTGACTAAAACAATTATACTTAAAGTCTAAGTCCTTCATGTCAGTAAATACTTTATATTAGTACTGTAAACCCCAAATCACCTATTTTGAAAATATCTCCTAAGAATTCACATAAAATCAATTTGACTCCATTTTTAAGCTGAGTAAAAATTGAGAACATTAGAACATGAATCCTTTATGACTACAACATTTTACTACATTGAGTTCTTCTAGATACTCAAGTATAATCTAATGCCACAGAACCATAAGAGCCATCCTTTTCTTCATAACCCACATGGTAAGCCACCATAACTCCCCCCATGGAGGATCATAATTTGCATCTTATAGTCAGGAACCCAGAGCCCAGAGAAGTGAAATAACTGGCTCAAGTCTGCAGTGACTAATAAGTGGTGGAATCAATATTGGAACCCCCGCCTCTTAAGCATTATGCTCTCAAAGTGTATAAGTGGCGCAAGGCTAAGGTTTCAGTTTTGGTTTCTACTGTGCCTAGAGAGACACAAGAACCATCTTTGTTAAGTTATTATAGTAACTTAATTCACATATTTTTGTTAAGTATCTGTCATAAACCAGGTTTTATAGATATCAAGGTAAACATCTAGAGCTCTTATTCAGCTACTATCATCGAAACTTGTGAAGTAGCTATTTTCTGCACACCTTCTCTAATCCTATCATTCACAATCAAGTCCTTTTCTTTCAAATGTCTCCCTAGCCCCTTAATACCCTACCTCATCAACTCCAACTAAAAACAAAAACCCAAAACAAATACCACTCCCCTCATTACCACTATGCCAATAAAAATGAAGAAAACTGAAGATACAAAAAAGAGAGGAAGCGTCACTTTCATGAATACTCTGTACAGTAGAACCAGGAGCACTTAAGTTCAGTTTCTGCGAAACTGTAAAGTAACTGTGTAGTGAAAATATTATAGCTATTTAAGAAAATTAACAACCTTAAACTTTCTTCTGAATGCTAACTCTATGAAAATCATCTTCCAAAAATTAAGAATTTTAAAACAGAAACATATATTAGGAAGTATTTACATATGAATAAACTTCAGTTATTTGAAGAGTTTGAACTCACCTGAAGGATTTTGTAGAAGCTTACTTCCATACCAGGAACCAAATGTTTAAGTTTGTTCATCAAATCAAGAGTTTTCAAAATTACATCAGCGGCAAGTTTGCTTTAATAGAAGTCATATCTAAATTAGTTAACTCAAAAGTTACTTAGAGCTTATTTCTGTCCATAATTCCAAAGGAAATGAAAAACCAACATCTTTGTTTTTAAATCTCAAGAAGATACAGTATTGTTTCTGAGAAGTAAAAAATCATTGAAAAGAAAAAAATATCACAGACACCAACATCCTTTTAACCTAAGACCCAAAGAGAACAAATCAGCATTAAGTTTAGACGGCATTTCTTCTTCTATTCTTAAATACCACCATGCTTCAACTTTCTGCTTCAAATTACTAGCAGCATTGGTAACATGACCCACTTAATTCTTAGCTTTGTCACTGAAATGTCAACAATAGAGGGCAACATGAGGCAATAAAAAATATTTACTGAATGAATCATCCTAAACTGTATGCTCAGCCATGTGCTTAAAAGGGAGTAGAAAAAGGTAAAAAGATAACCCTTGTTACTGCAGAGTGCAATTCTGACAATTATGATATTTATGAAAATTGGAACAAATCATAGTGTCTAGCATTTAGCAGGTCCTCAATAAATAATTGTTGGATGGAATTAATTCACGTGGAATGAGGGGAATAAAATAATCTCGTTACTGTGTCACCTTTAACCATAAGTCTTAACACACTAGGGTAGAAGGGTTGTCTGTGTTATCAGGAAACCTCCAGGAGTGACTGATTTCCTTATAACAAAAGCTATCCATTTTTTCATGCTTTCCCACTGAAACATATAAAATTAAATAAACATAAAAATAATTACTAAGGTAATGTCAAAAAGGACCCCCAGAAAAGAAATGTTCAGGAATATAAAAGACCCTTAGATAATCACAGTAAATTAAAACATGACAAAACAAACCCTACCGATAAAAAACAGATCACAGATGTTAACATCTTTCTTCAGAAACATGTGATCTATGAATTGAATTTTCTAAAAATTCACTATGAAAACATTCTCTGCTACACCTTTAGTTAATAGAACATACCCCAAAGATGAGCCCCCAAAAGAGATGAGAATCACTTCATCTTTTGATGTTTATTAAGTTTGGCCTCACCATTTTGCAATTTGGATTTCATATACTTACCACAATTCAGAATCAGCTACCTTTGTTCCAAACCCCAGATCAATCTTGCCATATGTAAACTGTTGTTCTATCAGAGTGGTACATTTGATAGTAGTCAAAATTTTAGCAACATGCACTTTTAGAGTATCATCTCCACATAGAGGTAACTTTGGTTAAGGAACATGAACAAAAAATTTTCAAAAAGCCTTACATTTGTATAGCACTTTACAGCATTTAGGATGATTTCATGCAAATTATCTCACTGAAATTTGGTATAATTATTGTTACATTAGCTCAATGACAGATTAGGAAACAAGAGTTCAGAGCATTTAGGTGGCTAGAGATGAGACTGACACCAACAGTTTCTGACTTAAAGGTAAAAGAGAAAGAATCTGTTTCTCTACTAGATGTTAGTTTTTTGCTAGCAGGTTATCACAACGGTTCAGTAAGTATTTGTTGAACTAAAGGAAGTTATTTTCTCATACTTTATATATTGTAAGTTATTTTGAATACTTATAATTTAAAAAGGGTCGTTTTCCCCTGGCTGGGTAGCTCAGTTGGTTGTCCTGATACACCAAGGTTTTGGGTTTGATTCCCTGTCAGGGCACATAAAAGAACCAATCAATGAATGCATAAATAAGTGTAAAAACAAATTGATGTTTCTCTCTCTCTTAAAAATTGATTAATTGATTGATTAAAAGAGTCAAATTTGGTATCAAATTTGAGAGAAGGCCTGAATATATTATAGATATCATTAACGTCAAGCAAAGTACTCATGTGTCTCTACAGCGATGATTTCTCAATTTTAGCTGTATGTCAGAATCACCTGGGTAGTTTAAATAAATAATCCTAAACTCCTCTCCAAAGTATTCATGTGTCTCTACAGCAATTTCTCAATTTTAGCTGTATGTCAGAATCACCTGGGTAGTTTAAATAAATAATCCTAAACTCCTCTCCCCTAGCCTTTAACTCCAGTTAAATAAGAATCTCTAGAAGTAAGGTTCTGGTGTCAGTATTTTTTAAATGTCCTCCTGATGATTCTAATAAATAGGCAAGGTTGAGAATCACTGTTGTAAAGGAAGAAGAAAATTAAGAAGCAGCAGCTCAGAGAGAAGAGTAAAGAAATACAGAGTTTGCTCTAAGGCAGGACAAAGTTGAGCAAATTCTTCCTGCTCTTAGATACAAAGAAACCTAACTAGGCAAATGTAAGAGATCTGGCTCAGATATAATGGCTCCTTGCTGGTTTTTTAAAAAAGGATTAAAGCATTAATGAAATATTTAAAAACTGAGATTTGGACTTTTTGGAGGGTTAGAATCAGCTGATCTTAAAAAAAAAAAAAGTTAGCAAGGAAAGACCTAAGGAAATCAGTATATATAAGTTAAACAGTGACACTAACTGTACTCAAGGTTTTTCTTGAAATGAATTAATTTGTCTTCATAATATTTGTCTGTTTTATTACCAAGTGTGATGTCACCTTTATTAAAAACATATATGCTTTAATTTTTAAAATACAACTAAATATTACTGAGCTAAAATAATAACACCTTTACCAACATTTATTATTATGATATACTCCATCAAAGATGGCACCACAAATCATCCAGGGGCAACAATTAACATCAGAAGTAACAGGGCAGTTAATTTAGAATTTAGCTCCTAATCTAAAATTATAATAATATCTAAATCAAATTTAAAAAGCATTTCTAAAAATGTTCTTTAGCTTAAAAGTTTTGCACAAAACTAAGAAAAAAAAATCTGAATAACTTTTATAGAAATTCTTCATTGAGAATTAGTTCTGTAGTTTAAACTTCAGTTCAATAATTGTGAATAGATACAAGCATGAGAAGTTACAAAATTACAACTAAAGATAAAAGTGCAGGAAATACAATGCTGGGGAAAAAGTGAGTGGTTATTCAGTTTCCATGTTTATAATAGTAAAGGATATTTAATAAAACTTCAATGCCTTTGACCATCCTTTCACATTTTTTTCTTATTAAAGCCTCATCCAGATTTTGCTCTGTGAACTGAAGCTGATCAAGAACTGTAGGCAGCAGAAGGGTCACAAAACGGTCAGCTAAGGAACTGTTAGCAGTATCTATGACATCCTGGAACATAACCACCACCAATAATTAAAAACAAAACAAAACAAAAGATGCAATACAGAATGCAGAAATAATCATGGAGCTGTAATACTTTCTTTAAATGTTTTATAATTACTTTAATAGTTCATTGACCTGTATCTTCTATTAAAAATCTACCTTTTAGCCCAGCCAGTGTGGCTCAGTGGTTGAGCATCAACCTATGAACCAGGAGGTCAAGGTTCGATTCCCAGTCAAGGCACATGCCAGGGTTGCCAGCTCAATCCCCAATAGGGGGCATGCAGGAGGCAGCTGATCAATAACTCTCTTATCACTGATGTTTCTATCTCTCCCTCCCTCTCACTTAAATCAATAAAAACATATTTTTAAAAAAAAAATCTACCTTTTATCCAGTGTTGAGGGCTATGATGACTTCTTTCTCACACAGAACAATAAGGTTTTGGGATAATCAACTGCAAACAAGACGTTTTTATTTATTTATTTAATTTTTATTTTATTTATTTATTTTTAAATATATCTTTATTGATTTCAGGGAGAGAAAAGGAGAGGGAGAGAGAGTTGAAACATCAATGATGAGAGAGTCATTGATTGGCTGCCTCCTGCACGCCAATCGGGCATGTGCCCTGACCAGGAACCAAACCCCAATCACCTGGATCCTAGGTCAACGCTCAACCGCTGAGCCACTCCCGGACAGGCAACAGGACGTTTTTAAATAGACTATATTTGTGACTTAAAAACTATTTTAAATTAAAAGTGTATACTAAAGACAAGTATCCTGAATTTGCTAAATGTAATTACAACAATTATATAGGCACTAGTTTTAATGCTTTACAACCACAAGTAATTC
Organism: Miniopterus schreibersii; assembly: GCF_964146895.1. NCBI lineage: Eukaryota > Metazoa > Chordata > Mammalia > Chiroptera > Miniopteridae > Miniopterus > Miniopterus schreibersii. The sequence continues at coordinate 58,432,689 of NC_138106.1, read as the reverse complement.
CCATGAAGAATCTCAAAGGGCTTTTGAAACACTAAAACTGATTGTTAACAGTCAAGACTAACTTAAAACACAACAACCTGTGCATAATTCCTAACAAATATATTTACTCATTCATACACATTTCTGTTTATGCATAGGACTCAGTAAGAAGAGGGGAAGAATTCTAGAAAGATACTGAATATAGGCAGAATAGGTAAAAACAGGGAGAACAGTAGAGAATACAAAATGACCCTGATGGTAGAATCTGTTAGAATGTAATGGCCTCTATGGCAAGAATTTTTGTCTGTATCCTAATGATAGGGGAAGGGCATGTAATAGGAATAAAACCACAGTTGTTTAATGATGATTCACCTTACTGACTCTGGGAAACTGGAGGATGTGCTGAAAGAAGAAAAACAGGGCTATAAAAAGACAAGACACCTCAGAGCCTGGATATGGGTCTATTACCAAGGATAGGACACACTGTGACTTGGTTGTTGTGCCTGGACCCTCCCCCCCCCGGGAGTTTCCCTCAGGAATGCTGACCATTCTCCGGTCCCAGGAACGGGCTGAGCTGTTTTTAACATCAAAAATTAACTACCTTGTTATTAGACTTCAAGATCCTGGAAGGAGACACACAGACCACAGGCCCTGCAGCCTTATCCTGCCCCCCTTTCCCCTTGCCCGCAGCCCTTCTTCTTTAGCCCTATATAATCAGCCAGCTAGCCGGAGGTGTTAGAGCAGAATTTTCAGGATGACCTGCTGCTCTCTCCATACTGCCGGCATTATTAGAATAAACGTTCATATATGATTCAACCTTGTCTCTGCTTAACTTGGCTCAAGTGGTGACAGGTGGCCTTGGACCCGTTTTGTGTCTGATTTCACTAGTGTCTAGAAGTGTGGGGCATGCTTCATGCCATTTCACTGACTGAATCCAATGTCCCTGTTAATCCACTCAAGAGAGCAGACCATACCTACTGAGATAGACAGAATGTGATTACTTCAAAAAATAGTCATACAACAACAAACATACAAACCATAAGCCTTTACTAATTACACTGACAGGAGTATATATATATATATGCTATTCAGTGAAAAAAAGGAAACACTAATATTTGTGACTCTGCCAAAGAAAAGAAATTCAGTAACTGAATGGTAGGGAGCCTAGTAATGAAGAAGTTTTCCTAAAGTGTGTGAACTGGAAGTCTATTGTGAACATATCTGAAAACAAACTATTCATTGAGAATCATAAAAGTGAGAAAGTCAAATTATCAAATATTACCTCAAATATTTCCTTGAACAACTCCAAGGCTAAAATAGAACAGTTTTCTGATCCATCCAAGGGTTGGCTTGACCAACGAAGTAGAGCTACAGTAGGTTCTACACATTTAGAACGGCTTCCCAGAATGGTGTTGCCAGATGGAGATTGTTCAAATATCATCTGAGTGAGGACATGGCGCAGCTGGGTCACTGAACAGAAGGCAAGAAGTAATTCTAAAACCTGTGCAATACAAAGTCTTCATTAAATGTCAATTCCATTAGACTTTAATGCACAAAGCAACCAAATTATAAAGCTGAAAGTGACATACATTTTTTTAAGAAAATACAATAAAAATTAGGGGCAGCTTCCAATTTTTCTTTCAGTATTATTTTTCAAAATGAGTAACAGGTCCACACAGTTACGAAGAAATCTGTTAATGCTGGTAACTCCTGATTGACAGGACTATGAGAGCCAAAGAAGGAAGGGCAACTTCAAGTAATGTTTACATGCCTTCTACAGTACTTAATTTTTTAAAGTACATATATATTTTATGTACTTTTATTTTTAATTTTAAAAATAAAATTAGTGATTAGCACTTGCTCTCATGCTAAGATTCAAGAATTGCTATAAAGCATACTACATACTTTAGGATAATATTTAAAAGTGGCATCCCAAAAAGCTTTAAAACCTTAAGAATGGCTATTTCCAACCCATGTTTGCATGTCAGCATTATGCTGCTTAGCTCCCCTATTCTACCTCATTTCCTCTTTACTTCATAGTTGGGCCTTATCCCATTACATAACATCCCACATCAACCTGTTTATTAACTGTTAAGTTAAATTCTACCTTATTTCATATACCACCGACCTATCTTTAAAAATTTTTTTTTGTATCTCTCTGCCTATCACCTATTTCCTACGTTTGTCTGTTTCTTGTAAATGACATATAATTGGGATTTGTGTTTAATCAACTTGATAGTACCTAATTTTAATACAATTCAGCCCATTAGCATTTACTATGAAACAAATGATAACAATCTTTGATTTGTTTTCTTTTAAACATAAATTGTAGTACTTGTTTTTGAGTAGGTAATACATTTTCTTGAGTCAAAAGTATGTACCAGTCTGACCTCTAGTTACACTCCCAGGGGCAAGGAATGTTACTAGTTTCTTGTTTATCTTACAAGAAAATACTTTCTCAAGTTCACTTACTCTGTAAGTATAACATACAGAGAGGTAAACAAGTGAATCGCTACTGTAAAGCTAGATGGTTTTCCCAAAGTGAACTCACCTGTGTAACTAGCAACCAGATCAAGAAAGAAAATTCTACCAGAACCCCAGAACCCACTTGTTTCCCCTCCTAAGGCCATGTGGAACCACTCCTCCACATCCAATTTCTGACACATAGATTAATTTTATCTTAGCTATCCTTGGATCTTTGTATTACTACATAAATGTTTCAATCACTTTACCAGTTTATATTAAACGATCACATGGAACTTTATACAGGGCTGGGCAAAAGTAGGTTTACAGTTATTCATATGGAAAATACAATAATCAATAAATAATAATACAAGAATAAACTGTGTTTTATGTACTCACAACTGTAAACCTACCTTTGCCCCACCCTGTATATAAAATGGAATCTCATAGTGTATACTCTTATGTCTAGCTTCTTTAGCTTAGCATTATGTGAGATTCATCCATATGTTGCATGCAGTTTCATTTCACACACGTTCACTGCTTTAGAGTGCAGTCATGCACCACATAATGACATTTCAGTCAATGACAGCCCACATATATAATGATGGTCCCGTAAGATTATAATGGAGCTGAAAAATTCCCATCACTTAGTGTCATCTTAATGCCAGAGAGCAACTACTCATGTGTTTGTGGTGCCACTGGTATAAACAAACTTACTGCACTGCCAGTCATATAAAAGTATAGCCATACAGTTATTTTCAGTGCATAATACTTAATACTAGTCAACGACTGTGTTACTGCTTTATGTATTTACTATGCTATACTTTTTAATCATTTTATTTTTTTAAATATATCTTTATTGATTTCAGAGAGATGGAGAGGGGGAGAGAGAGAGAGATAAAAACATCAATGATGAGAGTCAGTGATAGGCTAGCCTCCTGCACGCCCCTGCTGGGGATCAAGTCTGCAACCCGGTCATGTGCCCTGACCGGGAATCGAACCCCCAATCGCCTGGATCCTAGGTCGACGCTCAACTGCTGAGCCATGCCCGGCCGGGCTTTAATCATTTTAGAATGTACTCTACTTATAAAAAACCAGTTTGCTGTAAAACAGTATGCTGTTATGCCAGTAGCACCTTCAAAGATCTCATGTTTATTGCATCTTGATTGCAGCATTTCCCCTTGTGCTTGATTTAATCTCATGTTTTATTAATTTAGTGTAGGTGTGCAGTGTTTATAGTCTACAGTAGGGTACAGTAATGTTCTAGGCCTTCACATTCACCACTCACTCACTCACCCAGGGCAAGTGCCTTATATACCACACCATTTTTAAATCTTTTATACTGTATTTTTACTGTACCTTTTCAATATTTAGATGCATAAATACCACTGTGTTACAACTGCCTACAGTATGCAGTACAGTAACATGCTGTACAGGCTTGTAGCCTAGGAGCAACAGACTATACCATATAGCCTAGGTGTGTATTAGGCTATACCACCCAGGTTTGTGTAACTACATTTATGATGTTCATACAAAGTTTCACTTCTCAGAATGTATCCCTGTTGTTAAGCGATGTATGACTGTATTCCAGTGTATAAATATACTATAGTTTATCTGCCCATTCCACTGTTGATGGCATTTGAGTTTCTAATTCTTGGCTACCATGAGCAGTACTGCTATGTTTAGCATATGTCTTCTGGTGAACATACATACTCAGTTCTTTGGGGTAAATACTTAAGAGTTGAATGGTTGGATCCTGGTGTATGCATGTGTACAATGTTAGTAGTTATCAGCATGAAAGGAGTGTCAGGTTGAGAACCAAAGTTTTGCTTAACAACCGAGGTTTGACTGTAGATAATACCAGTTTTCATAAGTGGTTGTACCAATTTTCAGCCCATGCATACTGGGACACAGGAATTCTTTCCATTCTCATCTATGCTTGATCTTATCTCTATTTTTAAACTTAACCATCTGCCATCTGGTGGGTATGCCGTGGTATTGCATCACCATTTAAATCTGCATTTCCCTGAATATTAATCAAGTTGAATAACTATTTCATATTTATTGACCAATTCAAATTTTCTTTGTTTAGGTTAGCTATTGGGTTCAGTGTTTATTCTGACATATATGTACAAGTTTTTAAATAATATATTTTAGATAAGACTCTTTTTTTAAATATATGTATTATAGATAACTTTCCCCATGCTGTGAGTTTCCTTTTCACTCTTATTGGTGGACTTTACATGACCAGAAACTCTTAATTTTAATGTAGTTCTAATTATCAACTTTTTTTCTGTATAGTTGGTGGGTTTTTTTCCTTGTCTAAGAAAATCCTCATCTATTCCAAGGCTATAAAGATATTCTGCTAAGTGTTTCTTCTAAAAGTTCATAGTTCACTGTTTTACCTTTCACATCTAAATCTACAAATTTTCTGGAACTGATTTTCTCACTTGGTGTGAGATAGAGGTCAAAATTCAGTTTCTTCCCATAGATATTCAACTAACTCAGTGGCATTTAGTGAAATTACCATACTTTTAAGACTACACTGTTTCAATATGATCCATAAACTATGGGCTTGGTTTTGGACTGTACTCTGTTCCATTCTTTTAATTACTGTCGTTTCATATTAAATCTTGATATCTGGTAGTATTATAAGTCCTCCAATTTTGTCCATTTTTTTCAGGATAGCCATGGATATTTTTGGACCTTTGCATAATGATACAAAGTTTATAATCAGCTTCCCAACTTCCAAATACACCAAAATAAAACAAATACAGAAACAAAAAACACTAAAACCAGCTGTAATTTTGATTAACCTACTATTGTAAACTCTTGCTATCTATGAATTTGGTATATACATGTTTATTTAGGTGTTTTATTTCTCTCAATATTTCATAATTTCAGAGTAGAGGCTTTGTACATGTTTTGTTGGATTTATCCCCTAAAAGCATTTGACATATTTATTTATTTATATATTTTTAAAAACATATCTTTATTGATTTCAGAGAGAGGAAAGGAGGGGGAGAGAGAGAGATAGAAACATCAATGATGAGTCATTGATGGAGCCCGCAATCCGGGCATGTGCCCTGACCGGGAACCGAACCCTGATCTCCTGGATCCTAGGTCGATGCTCAACCGCTGAGCCACGCCCGGCCAGGAGCATTTGACATTTTTAAAAATCAGTAAATGATATTATTTTTAAAATTTCATTTTCTATTTGTTTAACATTTTCTGCATGTATTTTAGTGAACTTATGGACATGTCTCTCACGCCTATGTAGCTAGGAGTGGAAATGCTATTTCACATGGTATACACATGCTCAGTAGGCACCGTGAAACAGTTTTCCAAAGGGACTACTGTACCAGTGTATAAAGATTTGAGGAGGGTTCTAGAGTACCAGCAGTGTCCTGTTTCCTGATCTAGACACTGCTTGTATGTCTATGTTTAGTTTGTAAAAATCGAGAGAACTGTGCACTTTGATTTTTCCTCACTTTACAGTTTTTAAAAAGTGTAAAACAAATAGTCATGTTTTCACATACCTTTGAAGAAGAATCAGGATCCTTTCCATTAAGAAGACCTAATACTTGACTAAGACATGAAGAAAAGTGTTCATACCTAGGTTGGAAATAAAAATATACATCAAGTGAATAGTACTGTAATAACTATATAGGGTGCCAGGCGGGTAATGGAAATACTGAGGGAACACTTTGTAAGGTATATTGTTGTCTAACCACTATGCTGTACACCTGAAACTAATACAAAATTTTAAAAAAATACATCAAATAAGATTATAAAATTGATACATAAAAATATTTATGTACAAAACATTTAATTATATTTTCTTCTATTTATTATGAGCTTCTAATATAAAATAGTCTTCGTAAAGTTTATACTTAAAACTTGAAACACATTCTACCATTATGATATACATAAATTGGCTCTGTCACTTATAAGACAGTGAAAAAATGATCCATGTAGCAATAAATAAATCATTGAAACTTTCTATACCTCAATAGCCATTTTTTAAAGGTTGTAAAATTCAAAGAACACTAATATACTAATAAATTAGACAAGCTACTTATTTATAAAGCCTTTATACTTTCCAGGCATTAAATTAGGTTCTGCAGATATAGAGGTAAGGAGAAGGGCCCTGTGTTAAACAACTCTAAGAGTACTAGTGGTACCACATTACATTCTACGTGATTGGTATATCCTAGATTTGGGAGAATAGTGCCCTGTCAGAGAACTCAATAGTCTAAGAATGGAAGCAAAAAGACAAAAAATAGTAATATAGTAATGTAATGTAACACATGCTATAGTGGAAATGTATAAAGTGCTATGAAACAGGATGGGTATCAAACCTAGACTTGGTGGAAATAGGCCTGACCAGGTGAAGCTTCCCAGAGTTTAGTCTTAAAGAATAAAAAGGAGTCAAATACAACGGAAAGAGTCTTCTGGCCTTCTAGACGAAGCGCTTTAGAGGAACCAGCACATAAATACATTTCTAGCGAGGGGTAGTTCTATTTTCTGAAATGATTATACAGAAGAAAGGAAATGTGAAGAAATAAGGCTGATTGATTGGCAGGGACCATATTTTGAAGGGCTATAATAAGAATGTGGATATTCACCATGAATACAATGGCAGATCACCGACTTGAAAAAGGACATAAGGTTGGAGAAAAAGATGGAAGTTGGACATATGTATAAATCACAGGAGTCACCTGAATGGTAGGCACTGAAGAGATAGGAGAAACTGCTGAAGATACTACAGAATGAGACTTAATGCATAGAATGGGATATGTTTATGAACAGAACAGGAGGACACTAAGTAAAAATTGGAATAAACATAGGTAACTTTGCCTAGAACATATCTGAGGAAACTCCAATTATATGGAATTCAGAGGGGTTTTTTCTGTGAAACAAAGATTAAGAACATGGACATCTTCTAAGTGAAAAGTGGTAAGAAGAAAGTAGCAAATATTTAAAGGAGCCACTGTAGAAAATGTGAGAGAAAGCTGACTGGGAATAAATATAAGGGGTGCTGCCCAGATAAAGTTAGAGATCATGAGTATGTGGCATACATATTCATAAGGTGTGATTTTTCTCAAGCTTTAATTAGGAACACAGGTATTAAGTTAGACTTTGGAACAGGAATGTTTTGCTAAATGATAGAGCAGGTAAATAAGAGGTCAACATAATTTTCTTTCCAGAGGGGACTCTGGGGTCTAGGCTAGACAGAAAACAGATAAACGTAATTAAGAGATATATAGAAGTAATTAAGCAACCACTTACTAATGTTAAATCAGATTATCTCTCTGTCCTCCTAAAGAGGTATACTCAAAATAATTTTTCTGTTTACTCTGAAGCTGTTAAATAAGCACTTTGGGTGGTCAGAATAGGTATTATATGAGAATATATTGGGAATATTCTTAGAAGAGATAAAGAGAGGGCAGGTAAAGGGAGGGCACTTTGGAAGACAGTTCTCTTACCTACTGATGCTTAAGAGAAAGAAAAATAAAATGCCAATGTGAATGCTGTTTGATATTACAAAGTACCAGTTAACCATATGAGTAGTGGTCAACTTGCCCTAGTGCTTAGCTTTTGTTTTTTTAACTTCTAGATTCTGTGTTCTTTAAAGATTAGGAACTACGTACATCTTTGTGTAACTTCTAGATTCTATATTCCTTAAAGTGTAGGAACTGCCTTCCTGTTCCTGTCTCTGCTAACACTGACTCCTCCCCCATGCTTGAACACAGTAGGGCTCAATAAACATTTTCTTATTTCTGAATGATTCGTTATCTTAACTTTTTGAAGCAATTTCAACAATTGTCTAACTTAGGACCACAAAGCAGCTTAGACATTGGGGAAATTTAATTCAAGATGCAATAAGGCCATGAGCTCTTTGGGAAACAGTTGCTAATCGATCTCGAAACTTAAATAATTATATGAAATGTCAGTGAGATAGAATGAACATATAAACGTGTTCTCATTTTTATCTCATAACACAATAGAGGCATCCGCTAAAGGAAACATCCATTTTTTATACAAAAAAGAAAAAAGCACACAAAGACATACTGACATGAATGTTCCCATAATAAAGATATTCTTTCAAAAAATCATAATGTTCAAGATTTAAACTGGTTTTAAAACAGATTAATCGAGATTTGTAAATTGTGGAGAATGACAAGTTTATTCATCTAATACAAAGGCTAAAACATACACACATGCCCTCGTTATACTTTTACATTTCAGGCCAGGAAAGCAAACAGAATGGGAATAAAGCACATCAAGATGTTCTTATTTGGTCTATTGTGAACCAAGTAGAATTCAAGTTTACTAAATCTAAAAACGAAGTTTTATTTATCAGAAACATCTTGTTTTGTTTGTTGTTGTTGTTTTTTTTAAAAAAAGGTCTTAAAATTTGTTAAAGAGACCCATACCTGGTAAGATAATCAGCAATTTTAGGATTCTTCAGGAGATCCATCAATAGGTCAACTGAATACTTTCTGGTTAATGTGCCATCACCATTTATGAGAATATTAAATATTAGCTGAAAAGTCTGATGAATGTTTCGAGCATGGAATAGCTTAAAAACAAATTAAGGAAAGCATATTATACCAAAAAAAAGTTAAGTTGAAACCATCCTAAAACTTAAATAAAGAGCCTCTCTTTTAAACTACCAGAGAATATAAACTTCAGAATTATCTTCAAAAATAGTAACAAAAAGAATCATATTTACCTTTTCCCCAACCTCTTCGTTTAATGTCAAACTGGATAATATTGAAAGTGCAAACACAACTACAGTTAAACTGCTATGAGCCAAGAAGCTTATAAGAGTTCGATAAAAAGATTTCACGTTATTCTGAGGAAGAAAAAGTTAAAAATAAGTTAGAATGAAAAATTATAAGTTTTATATTTTGGTTCAGAAAGTGTATCTTGCACAGGGTAGATAAACTTTTATTAATCATCATTATCAACTTAAGACATCATTTCAAGGAGAGGGTACTTTCATATACTGCTTACAGTAGTATAGACAAGTACAATCTTAATGAAAAGCAGTGTTCGGATATGGGATTATGAATAAAAGTGTAACTTCTCAAACATTTCCATGGCTCAAAATAACCTCCACCTCCAAAATAAGACCAGAATAATCCAACACATGAATGAGATTATTTAATTTAAAATTAAATAGGTAATACTGTATATTACACAGCAGGGGAATTGTCCACAAAGCACTTTAAAGAATCAACAAACTTCCTGGATCTAATATATTTCTAATGGTGGGTCAGTTAACCTCTTTAGTGTGCCTTCACTTATCACAAGTACTGGTAGCTGATCAGAGGCATTTACTCATGAGTCTTTCTGGTAGAGCTGCCACTGATTTTGTGGAAATACAAGACTGAGGTAAATGGATTGCCAGTGATATGCATCTCTTCTATCAGCACAAAATAATTTAGCTTTCCTTGTGTTATTCAATACAACAAATAATGGGATACTAGCAGAAGAAAAATTTTTAGCACGCAATACTTGCATTAACCCCTAACATCTTAAACACCACATATGAAGGGTGCAGTACTTCAAGTTATTTGTATGTCAATTTGATTCTGCATTAACTCTGATGGGTCAGCTGCACAAGACAAGATGGATAAAATTCTCTTGAAACACAGAACCCACGACAAAACAAGAATGAAACATTTTACAAACAAACTTCTTACCAAAGTCTTTATGTGTGTTTGAACAGAAAGATTGTGTCGACAAAGATTTGCCAATAATCCTAGACAAGGCATTGTTAACTCATCTTCAGAAGACTGACTATTGTTTAAAAAAAATTAAAAAAAAAAAAGCAATAAGTTCATTTTAAATTACTGAAAATATACACATATAAATTCCTCTTTGCATACAAAAAGAAAAATCTGATTAACATGTGAAGACCATCAAGCTTTGAATAGTATTGCGCATTTATTTCATGTTTTGAAACGAAACGATCCTATTAAATTGCAGCACAGAAATATGAAAATAATTGTAAGAGTGATCACATGCTATCTGATCAGTATATTCTCCTACCAAGATTAAATATAAACATATAACTTTCAGTTTCAATCGTTTTTTTCTGCTCAAATAAAGTTATTTCAAAAATTTTTGTTATGAAAATTAAAGGTGCTTTACACCATTTGATCCTTAAAATCATCTAAGGAGTAGACAAGAATCAGTCTCAGTTTAAAAAAGATGGATAAAATTATCTAAGTAAAATTGATTACATAGCTTTATTTTAAAAATAAACCAATAGATTATTTGGTTATATGTTTGGTTGCATACTCACATATGATCTATCAGGAATGTAATTAATTCATCTATATTTGCACCAGAATGGAAAATTTTGACGTTATATGTTAACCTCTGCAGAAGTTGAATGCACTGAGAATAAAAAAATAGTAATGAATATAAACACATAAAAACATATTGCATGCTCCCCAAAATGGACTCCTGTGCATATTCTGAACACATCACCATTTCAGGAGGCAGACTTTAGAGCAAGAACTTTTCCATTTCTTAAAATGGTTCTCTTTTTTAATTTTAAATGCAAAGTAGTTAGACTACTAAGAACCTTGGGATTCATCTCCTGACTCACATATTCTTACACATCCTAACTCAAGCAGAGCATCTTTCCATCAACCTGGTTTACTTAATCATCTTAAACTTATATGTAGGTTGAAACATATATATTCCATCAATTTTTATATACATTTTTTCACATTCATCATCTTTAAAATTTCATGTCAGTTTAATTGGCAACACTTTTCTTTCTTACAACTGCATTTTAGGTTCAATAATGGGTATAAGAGCTTTGAGTCTATGCTAAATAAGACCAAATCTATAGCTACAATTTTTGTAGACTGTTTCCTCAACAAATTGAGACTATATGCCAACTCAAATTACAATTTTAATGCGAATAACATTTATCTCAAAATGCTGACATTTGTGTTTACAATCTGTCAAAGAAGTTATAATGTAGATTTGTTTTCTTTAGTAATAGTGCAAGATATGAATAAGCTTCCCTTCTTCACAACTTTTAAATAGTAGTACATGTGTGATCAACCTGTTCTTAAATTTATTAATGGCAAGAATGTGCCTAATCTACAGTATTATGCTGACATATACGCTATAAGTTAGTTTCTAATAGATACTATCAATTTTGATCTGAAATTAAGGAAGAACAAGTACTAAATGAAAAGTACAGTGCAGTGTGTATACCTGCAAAAACACTGAATCACTGTGGCAAGTGCTGCTCCGACATACCACTCCTGCCAGCACATTATTCAGGTTATATGTATTCTGAAGATAGTCTCTGGTTTCACTGTCTACAGCTGTAAATTAAAATAAAAGGCACAAAACATCAATTTTACATATATCTTTATGCTGAAAGAAATAATTTTAATTTCCCTATTAAATTTGCCATTATATAAAAACATCAAATATGGTATGGCTAATTTACAAATACTTTCCAATTCAGCAGTTTAGTCAAGAAATTACATGAGCTGGAAAAGAGAAGGGAGTGTGCGCTTTTCCTTTTTTGCCAATAAACAAATGATTTCTCAATGTGGGCTAAATCTCAAGTAAAAAATTTGCTTTACATATTTATACAAATTTTACTGTTAAAAATCATTTCAATTTTTCTGTAATCTAAAACTACTCTAAAAATGAAGTCTATTAACTAAAAAATAAATAAAAATTTAAAAAGCAAATATAAAGATCATTTTAATATATTTCAACATTGAAAATGACTGCCATTCTCATACATATGGTTGGTGGATGTTAGAATTAGCATAGCCTTTTTGGACAGCAACTAAGTAATGACTATCAAACTGAACAATGTCCTGAAAATTCTCCTGGGAATTTATTCAACAAATACGCAGTAATATTTGAATAAAAATATTCATGCACTATTGATTCTAACAGCAAAAACTCAAGAAAAGAACATACATGAGTACACATCCTTAGTGGAGTCACTGAATAAATTATATTACTCTACAATGTGGTACAAGGCAGCTATTAAAAAGATTGCACTATAGAAAGATATCTAAGACATAACAAGTATAAAAGAAAACAAGTGGTGCTCTGCAACACCATTTTCGTTAAAAATAACCAAAATTATTTGTTAATTTTTATCTAAAATTATTTGTTATAGCATAAAAAAAAAATCTGGAAAGACACATATCAAACAATTAAGAAAGCTCTCCAATATTTTTCCCAAAGTGGAAATGATGAGGAGGGTGGTGGTGATGAATAAAGACTCATTTTATTTTACTCTCTATACTATGCTGTCTAATTTGGTAGAGACTAAGCCACATGTGGCTATTTAAATATAGATTAATTAAAGATTAGGTTCCTTAGTCTAGTATTCACACTTCAAATGGTCAATAGTCCTATGTGGCTTGTGGCTACTATATTGGATAACAGATACAGAACATTTTCATCAAGAAAGTTCTATTGAACATGCTGTACGTCAATCCTTCTGGATCACTGGGATTTTGTTTTCAATAATAAGCACATGTTAATTTTATAATCATACACAAAAGTATCTCACCACACCCCCAAATACAAATCAAGAAAAAAGGTAACTATTAAATGAAAATTTAAAAACTAAAGCTTAAAGTAGGAAAAAATAGAAAAAGCAACACCATTTTAACCCTTAGCTCTAAGTGTAGTCTATCAAAAAAGGACAATTGTTTTTTATCATTAGCAGTGATTTTTCCAAGCAGCGTATTTAATATTGGCATTATGTGGATGTAGTTTTGGTTTTTTTTTAATTCAAAAGTAGGTCAGCATTTCTGAAGGTGCATTATCTGTAGACCACTGAACCTTTGATATGTTTGAGATTCTTTGTTCCAAAAATTTTTAAGAAAGCATGCATACAATATTCCCCTTTCAAGATATCCACAAAGCAAAAGTATTCTGTAAGGTCCTGCAATGAAGAAATCTTTTGAATATGAATCATTCTCCTAAAGATTCTATAACAAAATCTGCCCTTTAAAAATTGTTAAATTCATACATCATCTATAAAACGAAAAATGGAAATTAAATTACCTAACTGAGATAGCAAACTGATGATACTGAAGATCAGTGGTGCACTTATGTTTGGGTCTTCAAGTAGCTCTACAAGGCAACTCAAGCATTCACTTGGTAATATCTGATTTGATGTAAATAATCGTGTAAGCTTCTGTCCAGAAATTACCTACAAAATAGTAATTAAAATGTGTTAGTTAAAAATTGGTGCCCTGCTGGTGTGGCTCAGTTGGTTGGTCATCGTATGTCCTGTGCACCAAAAGGTTGCTGGTTCTATTCCTGGTTAGGGTTGTAGCCGATTGATGTTTGTCTCTCTCCCTCCCTCTTTCTCTAAAATTCAATGTAAAAAAATTTGTTTTTTTAATTGGCAGTTTTTATCTCTTTTCCATTTCAAATAAAAACTAAGTTCTTCCAAAGTGCCATTGCCAGTCTCCCAATTCCGAAAATTCATACATGCTGTTATTTCTGCCTGGAAGATTAATTACCTATCCCATCTCTCACTGGCTAATGTAATCATTGGGGTCTCAGCTTTAATTTGTTTCTTCCAGAAGCTTTTTCTAACCCTCTTCCACCAACTACATTAGGTTTGCCTATTACACTATCCTATAGTACATTATACTTTTATTTCATAAACTGGCAAACTTTTGATCACCTAGCAATATATATATCCTCCCTACCGACTAACAATACTTATCTTCCCTACTACACTGAACACTCATGAAGGCATCAACTACAAATCAATACTCTACTACCGATATATTGAATAAACGAATTCCAGTACATTTATTCCACCTACTTTAAGGGAGACAATGGAAAGTGAAAAGTAGCTAAATTCAGAGGCTTACCTATGTGATTAAGTAGGTGATTATTCCTTTTCCCTCCCCCAAACAGTAGCTGAGCCCAGAGATTAGAGATTTCAAAAGAGGAAGTTTAAAAAAATTTTTAAGTAGCCAGGTCAGGCATAAACAAATTTTATTTTTGGTTATTCCACTTTTTTTTTAAATCCTCACCTGAGGATATATATATATTTTTTCCACTGCTTTTCTCAGAGAGAGTGGAAAGGAGAGAGGGAGAGAGAGAAACATTGATCTGAGAGAGACACATTGATTGGTTGCCTCCTGCACACACCCCAACCAGGGCAGGGGACTGAGCCTGCAACTGAGGTACATGCCCTTGGCCGAAATCGAACCCCGGACCCTTCAGTCCGCGGGCTGACAATCTAACCACTGAGCCAAACTGGCTAGGGCTATTCCATTTTTTACTCCTTTTTTATAACCCTATAAACCACACTCGCCCTACCTCCTCGAAAAGGTAAAGCTGGGACTGAAGACCCCAAACAGTTGTTAGACAGCCATGTATTTTGAAAATGCTTTCTGAATGTTATTTATTAATAAACATACCTTTTCTATGAAAAAGGAAAACCAGTTAGTTACTTTAGAGTTAGAGTAAATCTGTTCTAAACATTTTTGTTTTTAAAAGATGAAGTCTAAGAAAGCTGTTTTAGCATTCCTCTAATCTTTCCTTTCTGTGTCCCTTTATTCCCTTACCCAGATGACAGTTTTTCTTCTAAAGCTTTGCTGATAAGGGAGCTTCAGGGTATCTTTTCCCAAGGATTATGTGTTTCAACATTAAAGTAAAAACCTGAAATACTGAAAAATGTTCCAAAGGTGAAATGATAGAAGATACTTTGTGATAAGGAACCTTCTGAGCATTGTCCTTTTGCCTACATACAAAGCTAGCCCTCTACATGAAGACATTTTCTGCTTTAAATACAATTTCCTTCAGGACTGGAACTGTATTTAAATAACATAATACTCTAACAAGTAATAATTACTTATTACAATATAAAATTTATTTTTTATTTTTTTATTTTTTAAAAAATATATCTTTATCGATTTCAGAGAGAGGAAAGGAGAGGGATAGAGAGAGATAGAAACACCAATGATGAGAGAGTCATTGATTGGCTGCCTCCTGCATGCCCCCGACTGGGGGATCAAGCCCGAAACCGGGGCATGTGCCCTGACCGGGAATCAAACCCTGATCACCTGGATCCTAGGTCGATGCTCAACCGCTGAGCCATCCCCGGTCGGGCTACAATGTAAAATTTAAAAGTCATTTTACAAATTTTCTTCTTTCCTCATACACACTGAGTGTTTTATGTAAATAGAATTTATTTTAGGAATAACTAATACTTTAGCACATACTCTGGCCTAGGCATTGCCCTAGGTACATCATGTATGTTAATTCTTTTCATATTCATAATAATCTGCAAGGTAGGTGCCAACTGTATTGTAGATGAGTAAACTGAAGCACACACTATAGTAGCATAACTGGGATTCACTGTTCCTAATCAATGCTCATAATCATTACATAAGATTAGTGCCATGAAAGCCCATAAAGATTGAGACCAGTTCAGCTCTGCCAATAATAAGAAAAATTCAAAGCTCAGTTTCTGCATGGGACTATAAAGAAAAATTAGCAGAAGTGCAGCAGGATAGCAGAATGAATAGTTAATATCCTTTCACAGAATAACCATCTCTCTTTGTATCCTCCATGTTGCTCAAAGATATCCACCATTATTATAATCACCAAAATGGTTAAAACTTTTAAATCTGAAACACCAAAGATTAGTATGGATGAATGACAGCAAATTTTATATATTGCTGGTTGAGGGTAAAATGGTGTAACTTCTGAAAAACTGCTTGGCAGTTTCAACTAAAACTGAACATAAACTGTAAGACCTAACAATTCCACTTCTAGGTATATAAGAGAAATTAGTGCATACATCCACAAAAAAAATGTATGAAAATACTTATAACAGATTTATTAAAACTCTACCCAGAACTGGAAACCCAAATGCCCATCAACAGAATACAAATAAACTGGTGAATGTATAAAATGAAATTCTACACTAATCAAAGAGTAAAATGTGCAGCATGAATGAATTTCAGAGATTACTTTGAGTGAAAGAAACCAGATACAAAAGTATGTATTGTATAAGTCCACTTATCTGAACTTCGTGAGAAGGAACAATTGAAAAAAACCTTATAGGGAGCTAGAAACATCCAATATTATCATATAGATGGTACCTACTTGAATATACACGTTAAAAAAAACTATCAAGCTCTTTCTTTAGTTAAGATTATTGCAGGTTATGCACTGAATGTATGTTATCTCTCTAAATGGTAGATTTTTCAGTAAACCCCTTGAAAGTTTGGAACACAGTACCAAGTTGTTAAGCCTCAAATTTCTTTGAAGTCTCCTTCAATTCACCGTAACACGGTGTTCAGATTCACAACATACCTGTTTATTCTGAAAGACAGGTAACGTTTCAAATTAATATTTAAAATAATTCCTTTATCTTAAAAATAAAACTAATAGCCTTGCTTATGCTGTGGCTTGAGGGTCCACTAGCACACTGCTGTATTCTAATTGAGAAGTAAAGCATTAGCATGTAACAGCTAACACCATCATTATTAGGTTTGCAGAAATTTGTTGAGGTAATGAATGAAAAAAAAATGTACTTAGGAGATGGGCACCTTAAGTAGTAAGAAGGAGCACCAGTGAAGCCGGAGAAAACAAAAGCACATTTAACGCACTCCAGTTTCACGAAGAACTAATGTTGGTGTACCACTCACCATCGTCTTCTCTGCGCTGTAGTTTGCTATCTTTGGTAATTTAACCTTTTATCACATGGTTAATATAACAGAATATATTTTAAAATTATGTTCAATTCTATATTAATAGAAGCTGCGACAGAGAATTAAAATAAGATTTGATTGAGCTTAATTGTGTTTTATTAGACGGAGGTCAATGTTAGTTGGCATTCCATGAATGCATAACAAATGACAGCCGATTAAGAGCAAAAAAACCTCTAACACAGACTAAGTAGACACAAATCAGTGGTAACAAAACAAAACAAAAATGAAAGCAATTCAGTATTTTAGGACTGAAAAACAGCATTAGGATTAAAAACAAGTTTTAATCATCACTCCCCACCACTGCCACTCCCGAGGATCGCTGTATACTGTCAGCGCTGTTACGATGGAAAAAAACAAAATAAAAAGCCAGGGAAAAGATACAGGTTTACGTTTTCTCCTCTACCAGCCCCAAGCACAGCCCCAATGCCCAACCTGTCGCCCCTCCCTTCCGGTTCCTAGGACTTTCCGCGGCCCCTCCTCCCCTCCGGCTGCAGCGCCCGAGGGAGCGCGGAGGGCCCAGGGGCGGGGCAGGGGGCGGTGGGACTTCTAGGCTGACACTCGCCTCCTTCACCGACGCGAAAAGACAGCCGGGGGAGGGGGGAGCTGCCCTCCCGGCCCTAAATGGGCCGCTCCACCCCGGCTGCACCGTGCACTCAAAACTACTACAGGGAAGCCCGTCTCGCCCTCCCCGCGGGAGCCCCTCACCTCCAAGTGCCGCAAAAGCTGGGCAGCGTTCGCCTCCGACTTAACGGCTTTATACTGACTGATGGTGAGCAGCAAGGACTTCAAGCAGGCAGTGGAGTCCATCGGGACCCGCCACAGGACCGCCCGAGGGCCACCACCAGCCGGCCAGTTCGGGCCTCCAGCTTTCGCCGCGCTCTTTTTTTGATTTTTCGGCCCCACCCCCTCGCTTCCAGAGTTTCCGGTTCCGGTCTAGCTCCGGAAGTCCCTAGGACTGCTCCTAAACACGGGTGGGGTGAGGGGGTGGAGGATGGAAGGGAGGGGAGGCCTGGGCAGTGAGGTTGTGGCGCTCGAAGAATCAGGAGCTGTCCTTTCAGACCCCTTACTTAAAAAGCCGCGAGGTTTCAGCTTCGCGATCCCATAAAGACGAGAAATCTCGCGAGAGATGCGATTGCAGCTCAGTCTGTGAAGGGGCGGTTAGGCGTGAGGGGTCCCGGTTCCTCCGTGCGCCGTGTTTTGGTTTGCTCCCTGGGCCTTCACGCTGGATGGCCTGTTTTTTCTTTGTGCATCAGCCTATTCCTGAGACATGGTCGCGTCCCCCTAGTCTAGACACGGTGAGGAGTTCTGAGGAGGAGAAACTTGGGCTCTAGATTTTGAGGCGGCCTGGGAGGGGTCTCTTTTTAAAATCTCTCGTATGTGCATCCCTTCCGCGCAGGACTGTTTGTTTCTCCGAGTAAACCTATGGCCCTTGGGATGCAGTTAAGTTAGTCTCGTACCTTTACGATGGTCGTCAGACTTACCTGAGAAAGCGACCTGCGAGTGACTCCTGGGCTCTGTATTGCTCCGGGAGCGTTCTCACTAGCGTCAGTTTTTGTAAGTGAAGATGTCTGTTTTACCTGGCATGATTCCTTGTTTTAGAAATCTCGTCTATGGAAGTAGTACCGTCGTTGGCGGGTTTTGATCGGAGGTAATTAATATGCATGCGTATATAATGAAATAAGTTAAATAGCGGGTGCTGGAGCTTTTGCTTAATAGATGCTAATATTGAATAAAGTTTTAAAAATCAGTTTGGAGAAAATTGTAAGAATGGGGTACATATCCTTTTAATTAAACTATTTGTCAGAAATAATGTTTTCTCAATTCAAAGAAAAAAATTTTTTTTACATCAGTACATTCTAAAAGCAGGGTTTTTATATTGATACAATTTAAAATTAAATCTGAAAGCTTAAATAATCTAGCCAATTGATACATACATGTAAAAATCACTGGGTAATTAATCTATGCATTCTGCAAATAATTATTCAGTGTAATATGGGCGAGACGTGGCCAGCCAAGGGTCAGAGATAATGAAGTATCCCCTGCTGGGAAGGGACTGTCTAATAAGGGAAACATCCTAAATGTACCTATGTAATTCACCACGTAAATTAGAGGCACCATGCAGTTATGTTAGAGTCAGGCTGTCTGCTTACAAATCCTAGCTCTACCTTTTACTTAGTGAGCATAGGCAGATCCTCACTGCTTCAGTCTCTAAACAGGGTAAAATCTGGCCAAGAATAATACCTGTTTCATAAGATCGTTCATTCAATAAAAAATTGGAGCCTACAGTGTGCTAGGCACTAGATTCAGTGAATAAAATAAGAATCCTACTGTAAGTAAAACAATTCTACCATTACATTCTGGTAGAGAAAAGAAAAACAATAAA
Organism: Miniopterus schreibersii; assembly: GCF_964146895.1. Taxonomy (NCBI): domain Eukaryota; kingdom Metazoa; phylum Chordata; class Mammalia; order Chiroptera; family Miniopteridae; genus Miniopterus; species Miniopterus schreibersii. The sequence goes on along the minus strand of NC_138106.1, from coordinate 58,413,099 downwards.
TAATAAACACAATAAGTTAAGGAAAGTGAAATGGAGAAAATAAAACAATTATTCCTCTAACAGACCGAGAAGGGAAATGGGACATCAGGATAAAGAAAGCAGCATTCGAGGAAATACTTCAAGGAAACATACTCTCCAGTCAAAAAGATTTCTAGATAGAATAGCAAGGGCAGAGGCCCTGAAGTGGGAGCCTGACAGGTGTGTCCGGAACAGCAAGGAAGCCGCTGCAGCTGGAGTAGATAGAGTGGTAGAGATGAGGTCATGTCAGGTCGTGCAGACAGTTGCCTGGCATAATTATGTTGTCAACAAGTGCTCGTTACATCTTAGTTCCTTGGCAAATGCAGTGATAACAGTTTGGTAGTGTTAGATTTCACTAGTAATGACAAGTGTGTCATCATCATGCCCAGGGTGGGGAACATCCGGCCGGTGGCCTTATATGGCCCGCTAAATCATTCGTCCCTGCCAAGGCAACTGCAGGCAAGACTCGAAATTCAATAAATCTAGGAGCTTTTTTCCTAGCTAATATTTAAGTTGATAATTTTATATGGCCTGAGAATGATGTTATAAATATCCAAATGGCCCTTGACAGAAAAAAGTTCCCCGACCCCTGATCATGCCCTTCCCTATTTTATAGAACCAACAGGAAGGGTCAGAGCTGCTTGCTGTGCCATCTTTGTTTGAAATCTTGCATTTTAACTTAAGCAGTTACACGAATTTTGCATTGCTTCCATAAAGAATTCATTTTAATATAAAATAACATTTTCTCAAAAAAATCACCAAAAATTGATATTGTAAGTTTAGTAGGGTGTACCATGATGATAGCTGTGAGAAGCCCTAACATCTTTAGTCAGAGGTACTTGCATATCCTAATATGAGAAACATAGAGCCATATTTTAAGCCCCCAAAAGGGGCGGGGGGGGGGAGGAACGGGAGATGAAGCTGGGTGCAGATGACTGAGGACCTTATTAGCTTTGAACTTGAACTCCATCCAGAATTCAGTGGTGACCTCTGGTTTTTAAGCTGGGACCTGATGATCTAGTTAGGTTTGTATTTTAGATTGATTACTGTGGCAGCTGGATGGGCTATGATTTTGATGAGGGTAAGGCTGCAAGTAGGGAGAATATATAATTTGCTGGAGTCTTTCCAAAGGATAACCAAGATAATTAAAGTGGAGATAGCAAAGAGGTGACAAATTTGAGAACTATTTATGAGGTGAAATAGGCAGGATTTAATGACTAATTTCAGTTGTGAAGAGCAAGAAAAGAGATAAAACTAGAAGGGATTCCAAGTTTCTTAGTTTGGGTGGTTAAGAAGATACAGATACTGCTGAGTAGTTAATAGAAAGTATTCAGGTTGTATTTTATGCTCAATGAAATGTTACGTAGTTTATCATATAATCTTATACCATTCTCATTAAGTTTATTCCTGGTTATTATATAATTTTTGTTACTGTGAGTGGATTTTCTTTTTCTCCTATAAATTTTTAATTTGTCACTGTCACTATAAAAACATACTGATTTTTGGTATATCTTTTATTTAGCCTACTAACTAAAATCTCATTAATTCTAATAGTTTTGCTTACTCTCTTAGACTTTCTAGCTATATATATAAAATCTGCAAATAATAATTTCATCCCTTTCAATATTTGTTGTTTTAACTTATTTCAATAGTTTAATATCCAAAATATGGAATAATCATGGTGATACTGAACATCTGTGTCTTAATATTTAATTGAATGGAAATGACACAGTATTTTAATACAGTATAATTTGTGCTATTAGAGTGTGATAAATATTTTTTTAAATGTTTAGGAGATTGCCCTTTATACCTTTTTAAAAGATTTGCCAAAATGTCTGCTAAAAAATTATCAGATGTTTACACTTATATATCTTATTTTCCTCTTTAAAATGATAATGCAGTGGGTTATGTTGCTTTTGTTCTTGGGATAAAAATAGCTTACTGAGCTTTTGCATGTGCCAAGCTCTGTTCTTAAGAACTTGATACTTCATAACAGCTCCATGCTTTAGGTGCTTATGTTGTCCATTTTACAGATGAAAAAACTAAGAGAAAGGTGTAATAATTTGCCATCACACAGGTAAAAACCTTCTATTTGCTATGCTGCAAATATTTTATTCAGGATTTTATATCTATGTTCATGAGAATTAAAAATAATTTTTCCTTTATTCTCTCTTGGAATTTGGGTTATATGTTACTTTTGGAAAATGAATTGGAAGCTTTTCTCTGTTTTTTTTTCTGTGCTGTAGAATAATGAATCACATAAGAGTCATCTGATCTTTGTGGATTGTATACAACTGGCCAATAAAATTCAGCTTGATAGCTTATTTAGTGATAGATCTTTAGAATACATTTATATTTCTAATAGGGTTATCTGTTTCATATTTTTCTGTTTTTTCTTGAGTTGATTTTGGAAATACTATAAATTTTTTGAGCATAGTAACTATTTATCTAGATTTTAAAAATTGTTGATATAAAGTTGCATCAGTATTCCAATAATTCTCATTATCTCTTCCTGGTAGTTTTAAATTTCCTTTTTCATCCTATCTCATTTTTCAGTTGGGCTTGCCAGCCATTAGTCTATTTTATTCAGCATTTCAATAACCAACTTTGGTTTTATTCTTGTTTTTCCCCTCCCAAAATCACTAGTTTTACTTTTTATTAATTCCATCCATATACATACACTTTCCTTTATTTGCTCTTTTTATAGTTTTTTTTTTTTTAAGTTGAAGGCTTAGTATATTTCCATACTATGTGGTTTTTTTTTTTAATAAAGTGCATTTATTTTATGCCAAAAAAAATTTTAAAGACACTAGCTAAAGTAAACATCTGCATTTTATCAGTCAGGTAAATATATTTTTTAAATGCTAATATACATTCAGTTATCAAATATTTACTGAGTACTAGTTCTTTTCAGAGAGCTTAGAGTCTGTTTTGGAAATAGACCAGAGTAAGTGCTATTAAGAGAAGTAGAATATTCTATGGGAACACATGATATTTTCTTAGGGCAAAATATTAAGTATCCAATTTCTTCATTTTTTTAAGGATTGGCATAAAATCCCTGTTCTCTGTAAATTTTTATTGCTCTCTTTTTTAATGTTTGGCATAGGTATTTTCCCTAATTTATAGTTCTGGAAACACATTTAAGGGAGTTAAACAAAAGCTGCTTAGGATCTTACAACCTAAGTTTAGGGTTGTGTAGCTCCTTTATTTCTTTTGGAAAGACTTAAAAATATATATATCTTCAATACTGAATAGGAAAATGGAAATTTTTAATGACTCTTGATTAGGGTTTAAGTCATATTAGATGAGTCAGACTGAATGACAATATTAATTACATTTTTGAGAGAAGTACAGAGTTTGTAGAATCCTGAATGTTGTAACATGGGAATTATACTAGAGGTATGAACACAGGGCTAATTGTTAATTCATTCATCCACTACATATTTAATGAATGTTAAGTGGTAGGTACATTTCTATGTTTTGGAAATACAGCAGTAAGTCAAATAGACAAAAAATTTCTACCCAAGTAGAGCTTTTATTTTAATGGGGGATATAAACAAGACATATAAAATATATGAATATTAGTAGTAAGTGCTGTGGAGGAAAAAAAGGGAAGAGGGATGGAAACTATCTGTCAGGGTGGGATGTTGTAGTTAGTGTGGAGTGTTAATCAGTATTTGCTGTATAACAAATCACCTCAAAACTCAATGATTAAAACCATGAGCAATTATTTCTTGCTCACAGGTCTGTGGGTTAACTGTCGTTAGTCTGATTGAGGCCTGACTTGGCTGGGTTACTCTGCTGAAGCTATTTTCTGGGGAAGGGGAGATATCTAGAGCTCAGTTTCAGTTATGTTGAGATGTCTGCTAGATGTTGAATGGGTTGTTGAATATATTATTTGTAGTTAAGGGAGAGGTCAAGGCTGGCGATGAAAATTTAAAACCTTTAGACCAAATGATATAGGGCGAGTATGGATAGAAAAGATTGAACCAAAGTACTTAAGTACTTAGAGGTTTAAGAGATGGGGAAGAATCAGCAAAGAACACTGAAAAGTAGCTGCCGGAGACAAAGGCCCTTTCTTGACCCGCAGTTGTCTGCAGGGATCAGTCTTGTAGAATCTGGGCTTCTCTTGAGGTTGGCAAAGAAGGCAGTCTTAATATATACACAAGCTCACCCTTTCTTTTTACTTTCAGAGGCCTTGCGGTGTGCAGAAGGATGGGAGGCTTCATTCTTTAAATCAGTATTGAGTGTTTAAGTGTGCCAGGTGTTCTAGGCACTAGGGATATAACAGAGGAATTAAAATTTTTTCCTGACTTTGTAGGGCTTGCATTCTAGTGGGGACATGAGGCCAAATCTAAAACTAGGAGATTATTCAGTAGGTTTAAACACTAGGTGGAATAGTAGTTCCATTGGCCCTGGTTCCAAAGACTCAAGGCAAAGAAATTCAGTGGTAGAACTGGCAGAGGTCTAGGAGTGGGGTCATTTGGATACCATGTCCTCACTATGGCTAAAACAATTCAAATACTAACATTAAATTGATTTTATCCTTTATGCAGGTCTAGAAAACAAAGTCTGTACCATTAATGTCACCTTTCATTTTTCAGAAATGTCATCTTCATCACAAAACCAGAAAATCTGTATAAACCAGAAACATTCTCCCTTTACAGTTCTTCCTGTTTCCTTTTCCAACTGTCAAGTATTAAAATTCAGCTAATCTATAAAAGATTTGCCAAACCATAAAGTAAACATTCTCACTTTTCAAACTATGCCTGATTATTTTCCCCCTATACATTTCACAGAATTCAACTCTAGGTTAATGAGTACAACGTTTGGATATTTTTTGATAAATCTCTTTCCCCATTGCTACACACATTTTCACATCTAATTTCATATCCCAGAATCAGAAGGTTGCCATTTTGTTTAAACACAGGTACTATCCATTGTTTCTGAATCCAATTTTGTAGATAGTAAATATGAAAGTGACATACTTTTAAGTTAAGGTACAGTAATCATTTTTAATCATAACTGATATATATTGAAGGCCTACTTTGTGCAGACCTTCTCATTTTTAGATTTCTGGTCTTTCAGAAAATAGGCATCAAGTTCATGGAACAGTTAGATACTTATTTCTTGAATTAAAATGTGAAGCTGTTTTCTAAGACAGTGGGGCCCAAAGTGGAGTGTGCACATCTCAAGATACATGAAATTGTCTCTCAGGGTGTGGGGACAAATATTAGAACTTTTATTTTTATTTATTTTAATCTCATTCTTTTTAATATTATAGTTGTAATTGAATATAATTCATAAATGAATTTCTATTCATATATTTTAAATGTATTCTCAGGTTTACTGCTTTAGAGATAATGTGACCAAATAATTGGAGACTTCCCCCAAATCTTTAACTTTGACAGAGTATTTATTTATTTAAAATATGTTTTTATTTATTTCAGAGGAAGGAAGAGGGAGGGAAAGGGAGAGAGAGAGAGAAACATCAATGATGAGAGAGAGTCATTGATCCGTTGCCTCCTGCACGCTCCCTACTAGGGATTGAGCCCACAGCCCAAGCATGTGCCCTGACCGGAAATTGAACTATGACCTCGTGGTTCATAGGTCGACACTAAACCACCACGCAGGCTGGGCTTGACAGACTATTTAGACAAGCATTATTATTCATTTCATTACCAAATATAGTATCTGGCATTGTTCTGAATCGTTTTGTTGAACAAATAAATTCTCTTAGCAAAAACTAGTATGAATAGTGTACCATGAAATAGTAAGATGGCATGATTATTTTTACAATATCATTTACTGATCAGTGCAGTCATGTAAATAGTGTTATTTCTGTGTGTTTGCCTGTGTGATTATTATCTAATTCAGTTCCTAATTGTACAGTAAGCTTATAGTGGGAAGAATATGCAATTTGTGGTTGGTGAAACTTGGGCATGAATTTCTGCTCTGATTGATTTATTAGCTATGTGAACTTTCTAAGCTTCAGTTTCTTAATTTTTAAAATGGAACACAGTAATGTTTATCTTTCAAAGTTGTGTAAGATCAGATGTGTACTCAGTGTGCTTAGATGCATAGCCCAGCATATAGGAACTGTTGAAAATTAACCTTATTTTCAATGAAACCAAGTTAATGCACCTCATTAATTTTATATGAATATAAACTATAATTAAAAGCTCGACCTACCTAAACACTACTTACAAACATATGTCTTTCTGAGATAATGAGGGGCAGTACTTTTCTCACATGGGTGGGTCAAGTTGGATTTGGGAAGTGTAGGCTTTGTTGACTGGCGGTGATGGAGTCAAGTACATACTGTGTCCTCCATTCCCTGCTTGATGATCATCTCTACACGTGCCATGTCTCAACATCCTGTCATGTTTGCTTTTGTCTAACAGCCGTAATGACAACATATTTTTTAAGTTGCTGAAAATATTTCACTTTTGGAGAATTTGCTTAGGGGTGACATATGCTCCTTCCAACAGTTCCTAGCTACATTTCTGAACAGTGTAGTTTTGGCAGTGCTACCTGTAATTAACCTGAAACTGATGGGTAGTTTGATATATGGATAGTATTATTTAGGTAAATCCTGACCTGTCATTGCAATTTTAGGTACATTTCAGATATTCAACACAAATTAATATGCATTCTTTGGGTTTGCCTGTGCAAGTGCAGAAATAATTGACTGAATAGATCTGAAAGAATTAAAAATCTGCTTCTGACAAGGTGCTAATTTTGGCAAGGATGTTTCCTGTTTTGGCAAATTTATAAGGAAGGGGCAGTGGGTATACATTGCAAGGTTTCTGCTTCCTGGTATAAGTTGCCAGGTAGTGTTAACAATGATCTTTGTTAAATGGCAAGAGCTGAAGTATCCTCTCATATTTTTTTTAACCTTGAAGTGACTACTATTCATCTGTGGTCAAAACATCTCACATCAACTTTCAGGAGTTTTTTTTGGAATTATTTTGGTAAAAATCTAACAGAAGTAATAACTAATGGTGTCAGAGTTTGTGTTATTAACAGATCCATGAACTTCTTGAGTACATTTAACTCATTGCTGACCTAGAAAGTCCAGCTTTAAAAATAGCTATCAAAATTTTACCAAGTTGCAGATTCAAGGTTGTTAATTGCAGCATTGTTTGTAATAGCCAAAAAAAAAAGAAGAAAGAAAAAAAAAAGACAAAGCTGATATATCAGTAGTGGTCAGAGAAAATGATATACTTACACAATGGCATATCATGCAATTTAAAGAATATGACTGATGTATATGTGCTCATACAAAAAATACAAAGTGCTGAATGTGCAAACTCACCTGCTATCTGTGCCGTGTGGGATATATTTGAAAAAATAGTAGTTTTGCCTCAATTCTTAAATGTCATTATTACCATTCCTTTCTGTACAATAGCATTTCTCCATCATGTAGAGAATTGGAAGAAAGGTGAACTAATTTTGCTGCAAACTTAAACAAAAGTAAATGATGATCTGGTGGTGGTGATTAGGAACATATATAGTGCCTACTATGTGCCAGGTACTTTTCTATTACGTTTTAAATACCTAATTTTCATGACAACCCTATGGTATAATCTTCAGGTTCATGGGTTGATGCTCAGCTGCTGAGCCACATTGGGCCGGGCCTACCAGGTATAATCTGAATCCCATTTTTCAGATGAGGAAACTGGGGCACGGCGGTGTTAATTAATTTACACAAGATTGCACAGCTAGTGTGCATCAAAGCAGGCTTATATGCACTTGCAAACTGATCCCAGTGTTCCTGTGCTCCTAACTACCAGCGTTATGCAACCTCTCTACTTATTTTTAGCATTGATGGAAATCTAAATGAGATACTTTATGTCATTTCTCTTTCTTGTAGACAGGTGGTTTATTGTTTGTGTTTATACATGCTACACAATATCAGGATGGTCTTATTTTTCTTCCTCAGAACAATCTGTTATATGTTTACTTAATTAACCTTTCCATTTTAACTCATTTATTTAGTTAGGTGGTTCTCAACTGGGAGCAATTTTGTCCCCCAGGGGACATTTTGCAATGTTTAGAGACATTTTTGGTTGCCACAATGCAGCTGAGAAGTGGGAGAGAGTTGCCATCTACTGAGTAGAGGCCAGGAAGGCTGCTAAACATTTAAAAAATGTGTAGGAAAGCCCTGGCTGCTATGGCTCAGTTAGTTGGAGCATCATCTCACCAAAAGGTAGCAGGTTTGATTTCCAGTCAGGGCACATACCCAGGTTACAGGTTTTATCCCTGGTTGGGGTACACTTGAGGCAAATGATGAATGTTTCTCTCTTTCTCTCTCTTTCTCCTTCCCTCCTTCTGTCTAAAATCAATAAAGAAATAAATAAAAATGTATTTTTTTATACACTTCCCATAGCACATAACTATCCAGCCCAAAATGTCAGTAGTGCCAAGAGAAACTCCAGTTTTAGTGAGCATAAGAAAAGTTCTCAATAACTGAACTACTGTCCTGCAAAATAGCAAGTATATTATTTTGTTTTCATTTATTTTCCTTTTTTTCTTTGTTCTTTTTTACATTAATATCAACTTTCCTACTTGGCAATGTGTGATCTGTAAGTGCCAGAACTGTCCAGGGTAGCAAATTCATGGGACATCCTCCCATACATTGAAATGTAAACTTGTTGGCCAATCAGAGCCTGTAAATTGTTCAGGTGGATTTAAAAACAATGTGCTTATATACAATTTAGGGAGGTGATAAGAGTCCTCAAGGTACATGTTTGAATGAATAATTAAAAGTTATAAACAAGAGCTGTGCCTACTTTGATGTGAATAAGCACAGCTTTAAAACTGGGGAAAATAGCCCTGCCCAGTGTGGCTTAGTGGTTATAGCAACAACTGCACCCAAAGGGTCGCAGGTTTGATTCCTGGTCAAGGCCATGTACCTGGGTTGAGGGTGCATTCCTGGCCCCCAGTTGGGGTGTGTGGGGAAGGCATCAAGTCGATGTTGCTCTCATATTGATGTTTCTGTCTCCCTCTCCCTCTCTTACACTCCCACCCTCCCTTCCACTCTCTCTGAAAAAGCAATGGGAAAAATATCCTCAGGTGAGGAGTAACAACAACAAAAAAATGGGGAAAAATAGCTCTTTACAAAAAAAAGTTTATTATAATTTCAGTAGATAAGAGGGAAAGTGGGAGCTGGGAATTTAGAAAGAGTAGTAAAAAAGGTATTTTACTGTTATCAAGATATAGATGGTAAGACCTTATTTTTCAAACAGCCTGCAAAAAAAATCATTTTGGTTGGTGGATAAAGATGTATTGTAAATTGACACTGAACTTCAGCTTGCCTTCTGTTTGACCAGCCAGAATCTGAACAGGTTTCAGAAGAGCCATTCCTCAGTTCCAGGAAAGCAGTCAGTTTTTAGTTTCCTGCTGATAGGATAAGTCTGTTGAAACGAATATACCAGGGGAAACCAGATTCCCCTTTCTCCCATGTTAACCCTGAGTTTAAAGGTTTCCTTCAGCATCTAGACTGGTAAGAACCTTTGGATTATTTTAGAAGCACAGTGGTAATGTTGCAGGCTGGCTACTTCCTTTCTGTTGCTAGGCACTGAGGCCTTCCTTCCCGACAGAGGCTGTGAAGTGCTACTGCTGCTGCTATTGCTGGTAGGGTTTGCCACACATCTGCTCAGCTCCAGGGAAATGATGGGATTGATGGTCTGTCCTGGAAAACCTTTCATCACAGAGATTCATCTCAGGTTGTATTTTTAAGCAGGCTGAAAAAGAAAGCCATTAGCCTTTTTAAACTCTTAATTCAGATCCAAATATTTTCTGATTGATTAATTTTACACCCTTTTATTTTTCAAGCTAAACACTGAATAGCTTAGTGGAGGCCTTCCATCCTCTCTGCCTTGTTGCCAGAGGGTTTGCTTGCCTTCTGTTTAGCCTCCCTGCTGTCTGTTCAAACAGCTACTGACTAAAGGGAAGCTTGTCAGAGGGGGAGGTGTTGATGTCCAGGGAGGTTATAGAAACCATAAAAGAAAAACAGTTTGATTACAATCCTAAAATTCTCAAAGCGATGTCCTTTTCTATACAGCTGTTTAAACAGATGAAGCAGATATGATGTAGTGTGAAAGAATAACAAGGCTTATCCAGCCTGTCTCTGCTTCCTTATTAGCTTTAGGTTCTTTCACTGGGATTTGGATAGAATGTAACTTTAAATAGGCTTATGACTTTGCTTACTCAGGTTTTAAAATAAGAATACAACTAAAATAAAATAATTTTCCTAGGAGAACTAGATTCTGTATAGGTAATACTGACAGCAAGAGGTGTTTTGTTAGGGATGGGCAAGAAACTAACAGGTGTTAGAAAGCTCGGTTTTAAATGAGGAAATTTAGAAGTCAGCATGTGTGTGAATCTTTATTAAATTATCTTTGTCTCAGTACTTTCTGTGTAACTTAGAGCTGGTGTGAGTCAAATACAGAATATAGGTAGTATTATAATCAGGGATACTTGTTTTGCAGATGATCCCTTCAGGACTTCTTTTAGCCTTTAGACCAGGAACTTGTCCCCTCCCTGTTAAGCTCATGAGTGACAGGATACTCAGACCTCAAGGCTTAGGAGGGTTCAGGTTCTGCAGTTCCTTCTTCCTCTCTTTGTGTTGCTGTCTTTTTCTGGCTTTGGGGGAGACTGGACATCATATAAAACAATGTTTCTTTGAGTAAATACAATCTGAATTCTTAATAGGTGACTTAAAAATGATCTTGTGGAATATATCTTCTTGATTTGGGAATTACCTATGCTGAATTGTCTTTTAATAATGGGCCTCCAAAACTCTCCCAGTCTAATTTATGGGTGTGTATTAAATATACTTTTAGAGAAACTAGCTACCGAATTACTGAGATAAATAAGCAGTCCAGAGGCAAAAAATGAGAAACTGTACCTGGTATGGTGCTTGGTAGCAAGCCCAAGGCACTCTAGGTCTGTTTCATTTATGCTGTTGCTGCCATATTCTTTTCTTTTTCCTCATCATTTCCTACTTTGCCCCAGGCACTGAGAAATAGTTTTACATGTGTTTGCTCTGTCAGTTCCTGGGCTTATGTACAGTGAGATCAGAAAGGCAAGTCAGCCTAGCAGAAGGCAATGGAGTCTGGAGGCTTGAACTCTTAGTAAAAGAAATCATATGGGACTAAATTGAGAAGAGTTGGTCTAGGGATATTACATAGAGAGGTATATAAATAAATAGATATACTAATGTACTATTCTATACTGTTCCCCTTTTTGTTTTCATTTGTTGCTTCAATATTCTTTTTTCTTTCAGGAAACATCCCTAACATGCATTGATATTTGAACCAGAGAGTATGCAGGAGTTGTTTATATCCCACCTTTCTTAATTTATGAAGATATACTATCATACAGCTTTGGGAAAATGTGGCTACATGTTATTTTTAGACTAAAAGAAAATAAAACAATTAGTGCTATCAAGATTGTATTAAACAGGAACTTTTATACCTATTGGAAATAAATTAGTACAAACCTTTTCCGAAGCCATTTAGCAATACACAGCTTTAAATATTTGTGTCTTTTGACCTAGGAATTCTACTGAGATTTTATTGTAAGGATATCATAAATATAGAGAAGACCTTATGGACAGTGGAGTTTATCAAAATACTATTTATGATAAAACAATGAGAAACAATCTAAATGTCCAACCATATGGAAATGGTCAAAAAAATCCCAATCAACTAGTTGTGTAGCCGTTGAGAATGATTACTAGAAGTATAAAATGGAGGAACAGGCTGTTGATACAGTGGTCAATGGCGAAAAGGCCGGTGTAGAGCATTGTCTATTCAGTATGGTTACAAATTGGTAAAATACATGTACACTTGGAAAAAATGAAGTATATTAAAATGTAAAAGTGATTTATTTTTGGATGATGAAACTGTGATTTTTGTTTTATCTCACAGCAGTTTCAAAATTTTCTTTAATGATCATGTACTACTTATATACTAGGGAGAAGGAGTGCAATCCTCCTACTTTTCCACTAAAAATACCACTTTCCTTACAGCTTTAAACAGCAGTAGTAAAAGTCAGTCTGCAAGCATTGGAATAAGACTTCTGTAAAAGAACACTGTGCATCATGGATTCTCTACCAGAAGAATTTTTTGTGAGGTGAGCGATGGATTTACAAAAGCCAACTGCATTTGTTGTATTCCAAAGACACAACATTTGTCTCTTACATGTAACCTTGGGAAGCTAGTGTTAATGAGATACCTTTGTTTTTCAGGACAGTTTAGCAGCTTTGATTAGTGGGGGATGTACACTGGGTAAAATCTAATTTTAGAAAATTTCTCTAAGAACCACACCCTGGTTGAAGAGCCAAGAATTGAAAAATTCTTGTCATAGAAATATGTCACAGCTTGTCATATTTGGGCATTTTCAATAAAACTATTTTATTTATCATTTAACAAGCACTTACATAGATTTATTCTTTGCCAGGCATTATTTTAAATGCTTTTACAAATGTTAACTTACATAAATCTTATAACAACTCTCTGAGGTGGATGCTATTATTATTCTCATTTTATAGTTGGTAACCTAACCTTAACACAGAAGACTGACTCTACTGAGTGGTTCACCTGGGTAAAGGCCAAAAGTCCATTATCTCCTCTAGTCAGGCAAGGTTAGCTTGCCTATACCTCTCCCATATAATGCTAAACAACAGATTAGTTTGGAGGTCTCCTTCCTACCTTTAACTGTCTCATATAATAAGCAATGTGATCTATTAATTTATTTTACAAGCATTTACTGACCTTCTTGGTGCTTAGGGAATGAAGACTAAACAAAATGTGTGAACTTAGAATTATAATGTAGTAAGAAGATATATAAAAGTTATGTTTAAGCAAAATGCATACATAGTGATATATTACAGATGCTGAGGCTATATATAGAGAGAGAATGAGAAAGGAACAATAATTATTGTCTAGGGTCGAATGGGTTTTCACAATGCCCTGAATAAACCTTTCTTTTTTTTAAAATAGGGATCCTCCTGTGGAGGCGCAAACTAAGGAGGAAACTGAGAATAAAGTAGAAAAACCAACTGGTCAACTGGTAAGAGAAGATTTAATTTTCATTAACTGTTAGTTAATTAATAATGACTAATTATGTAGAGAATGTAATGCTAAATCTAGTTAGTTTAATTATTTTAAAATTTTAGGGTAAGTTCACTTTCGTGTCTTAATAAGTAAAATTATGGTCATAATTAAACCTTTCTTTGATAATTGATTCTGTGTCTCAAAGTTACCATTCTATGCACCAATCCTCACTGTAAGTTAAAATTAATAGATAATTGAGTTGACTTGCTCAGAAACATCCTACAGTCAGTTTTAAGAAATCTCTTACTTTTAAAAGCAAAATTCAAACAAAATGAAAACTATATACATACAAAGAAAACACACACACGCACACACAGAATTTTATTTAGTAGGAGATTCACTGAGTCGTTTCTGAAGTTAATTCTCTTCCCTATTTTTATCATCTTTACTGTTAGAATGTCCAATATGCTATGAATGAAAATATACATTAACATAAGACTTTTATTGCCAATGATAATATGCTTCATGGTTGATTAAATATGAATATCACATAGGTTTATATTTAATGAAGTCTGGGTTCAACAGGTTTTATATAATGATTGGTATCCACTTAATAAAGTTTGTAAAAGTTATTCAGTAACTTATGAAGAAAATATATATAAACATAAAATAACCATAGTATTTACTTGCATGAGGTTATCACCGTAAGTAATTTTGCAGAGTAAACACAATATGTGCAAATGTACATAGGGATGCACAGTTGAACCAGGGGGACTAGATACAGAAAAGACATTTCAAGATCCAGATTTGGGAGTAAAGAAGGCAAGGGAGGTGGAAACTTTGACTTGAATTTGATTTAGATGCTATGTCAATTTTGCAAAAATGGATTGAGCATCAAATAGTTTGACAACTTGAAAAAAATTAAAATTGTATTTATAATAAGATATATTTAACAAGCATAATGCTTACAGTCTTTCCTGTTGAAACAAAAAAACTATCTCATGATCTTGTGTGTGTATAAATTTGGTAATTACTGTTAGATGATTCTGTGGTAACTTTTGATGGCAGAATTGACCTTTAGTTTGAAATATATGCTCTACTGATAATGGTCATTCTTTATAAGAGCTTGTCTCGTTACTTTATGGAAGTCCTTTTTTTTTAACTTTTTAAAAAATTTTAAACCTACAGAAAAGTTGCAAGAATTATACAACATACACTTAGATACCCTCTATTGGGATTTAGAAAATTTTTAAGATTTTCCTACATTTTTGGATATAATTTTCATATAATGAAGTGCTATCAAATATAAGGTATATTTGTTGGGTATTGTTGGAGATGGAGGAATCTTAATTTAAGACTCAAACCCAGAAGTGGAGAGTAGGCAGATAGTTCTGCAATGGACTTTATTGGTTCCTAGTTACAGTCAAAGTCACCCCACACCAGGGCATTTTCAGGGACTCCAGCCCTGTATGGCCTCTGCAGTAAGAAGCTGTTCTGCTATGCAGAGGTCAGCAGCAACATACTCATATTCCTAGAGTTTCAGCAGGGTACAGAAGCTGTGGTATCTTGTTAAGGTTTGAAGGAAGGCCATCATCCATCTGTTCCAGGCCCTTCATCCATTTATGTTGCCCACCCATTCCTCACAACTAATGTAAAAACCACTCTTAGAAATAGTTTTCATATTATTATGTAGAATATTCTATGTAACATTTTAAACTTAGCATTTTTTATGCTTTAAATGGAGCAATTCCATGCATGCTGTATATTTCTCAAGAGCAACTATTTTTTAAGGGCTAACTCATACTTAAACCTAAAATTGTAAATTGTTCATGTTTCCTGTTCCACCACCCTATCAAAAAAGATGTAATTATTCTTTTTGAATTTCTACTTTGTTTATAAATTTCAAATGAATTTATAATGATATTCCCAATACTAAAGCTTCTTGAGTTTTGGTCTTAAACTTCCTGCAATGTTGTAAGTTCCTTGAGAGCAGAAGAATGTCTTAATCTTCTATTTGGGTTTTCTGTAGCCTGTCACAGTGATCTACATATAGTATGTAAAAGCACTTTGCTCTTTTTTGTTTTTTAATTCTTTGACTGGCTTTAATATTAGCCAAATATAATTGTGTAAATTTTTAATAATGTCTTCTAGGATAAACAGGAAAAGGACACACCTACTGATCTTGTCCCTGTTAACATACTATTAGAAGTGAAGAAGTTATTGAGTGCAATTAATAATCTACCAAAAGGTGTGGTCCCTCACATTAAGAAGTTTGTACAAGAAGATTTTTCTTTCCAAACAATGCAGGTAAGATCATAATTTGTTCTTTGGGGCAGAAGTGTAGCCCTCTGTATGTAACTAAGAAAACACTTTATGTTCCTTTACTCTCATGTTGCTACCACACTGACAGTACTTCCCACATTAGATGTGTGGGTTTATTCCCACACTGATCAATTCTCCAAGGCTAGCTGGGTGTCCTACAAGTCAGTTCAATTCTGACACCATCTATCAGGAGTTAGCATCAGATCCCGTAGGTTTTAAGGGTCCAGTACCACAAGACTGCCCCCACTTCAGATGTCATTCACCAGTCCTATGTTGTCCCTGGTACTTCTGACCAACTGGCTATAAATTTGGGTTTTTACAACCCCTTCTTGGTTGTAATGATTTGCTAGAACAGCCCACAGAAGTTGGGGAAACACTTGCATTTACTATTTTATTGCATAATATAGTTCATGATAAAGGATACAGATGAAAGGATACAGAGCATGTTCTCTGACTATTGTACAATTAATTTAGAAATCAATAACAGATAAACTAGAAAGCATTTTTCCTAACTTAACATATATACCTCTAACCTAGGTAATCTGTGGTTCAAATAAGAAATCACAATGAAAATTACATAAATTTTTTAACTGAATAAAAAATATATATCAAAACTGTGTTATTAAATAAAAGCTGTGCTTCCAGCAGTATTTATAGCTTGAAATGCATATATTCGAAAACGAAGCAAGGTTGAATACCAATCATCTAAATAAAAAGTTCAAGAGGTTAATGGAAGAACAGCAAATTAAAAATGAAGTCTAATGAAGGAAGTAATAAAAATAGTTAAAACTAATAAAGCACGTAATAGAGAAGGTCAGTAAAGCAAAAACTTGTTCTTTTGAAAAGACCAATAAAATTGATAAATGCCTGGTAGGAATGTTCAAAGAAAAAGAAGGCAAAAAAACCCAAATCATGAATGTGAACATAAAAACATTAATACAAATTCCACAGTTATCTAAAAGATGATAGAAAATTCTGCTATTTGCAGTGGCTTCCTAGATTGGTTTAGAGCAACCTTCCTTTGAGAAGAACTAGAAACACTAGACAAAATATTTCTTAGTAATGCTTATTTGTGCTTTTCTGGAAGATCACTTAATTCAATTAGGGACTGGGGTGATTTCAAGCTTTACTTCTGTTCCATAAAGAAGGATCTATTCATGGTTTACCCTTTGTAGCAGATACTTCCAGTGCCCTGCCCATACCCCTTGACTTTTATAGTTTCAGTATGCTCTGGACAATTTCCAGTTTTCAGTATCTGCATCTCTCTGCCTCAGACCTTTTTTTTTCTTTTTTTGGAACTACAAAAGGCTATACTCTCATAGCAGTTCTGAAGTCCCAAGAAATTAATACTCTCCCTTTACTCTAGAAAGCACCCAATAAGCCTTGGGAGTTGTTATATAAATATCCCAGTTCCCTTTCTCCTTGCGTTGGTTAATACTGAGGTTTGTATTTTTATTGTTTCTCAGTTTAACACCAGTTTCCCACTGTGGGTAACTGGTTTAATAACACATCCATTAATTTAAGCCTGCTTTCCCTTCCCTGTATCAGTTCTCCATTCCCCTACCATTGTTCTCTGCATGTCCCAAATAAACTATGTGCATTCAAATCCTTGTGTTAGGGTCTGTTCCCAATTGGAATAAAAATAAACACTCTTAGGGTGTATTTCTTCAGGGTCCCAACCAAAAGAGTGAGGTGTTTACCAGGGCCCTTCTTCCTTGATAGATCATGAAGTCTCAATTTTTCCCCTAGTTTTGCAGGTTTGCTGAAAGCTCTGCCTAGTACCTCGGCCTCTCAGCCACAACTGAATACAAAGGTTGCCTTAAGGATAAAAGTGACTCCAAAAGTCAGTCTCACATTTCTGGACCTTCCTCCTCTCTTGCATGTTGGCCCCAGAGATTTTCAGTGCCTTGGTAGTTTTCCATTGCTTTCAAACAAGTGGTTATGTTTTGTCCAGCTTTTTTAGTTGTCATGGAGAGAATTTATCTGAAATTATCTAGACTCTTTGGCAGATGTAGAACTTCAGTGTTAGATTTTATATGCCTTTTCAAATTCAAGATTCATTGTTGAGTAAGTGGTTGGATCTATGAGTCTGGAATTCAGGTGATAGTTCTGAGCTGGAAATATAAATTTGGAAACTATCAGTGTGTAGACACTGTTTAAAAACATGACAGTGAATTACTTTATCCAGGGAATGTGTATAGATGGAGAAGAGGTTTATTAAATTGAGTGCTAGGGAGACTTGACATAAAGCATCGAGTTAGCTAGGAGAAAAACAGGAAAGTATTGTATACTAGAAACCAAGTTAAAAAAATGTAGATTCAACTTTCCAGACAGATAATACATCATTAAACAGATAATATAATTTAAGCCAACACTTGTTGGGCATAAGGCATTGGGGAATGGACACAAATATAAGACACAGTCCTTCCTTTCATTTAATCCATGTAAATATCAAACTATGCTACATAATAAGTCATATATTAGCTTGGTTCCAATCAGATCGCAGTGTAAGATGGCTTATCCTGGTGTTGGTATTAAAGCCAGCATTCCTGCTTACCACAGGTTCAGAAATGGAAAGGAGATTTTAGTTATGCTAGAGAAACGAAGGTATGAGAATGAAGTGGGATTACCACTTTCCTCCAAAGTAAGAGTGGATGTTGCCAATCCCTTGGCAGGCATAGGAATACGTTTTTGTGTTTTGAGGAAATAGTTGCAAAGATTTGCCAGACTACTTAAAAACAAACAATTATAAGAACAGTTGTATCTGGGTTGTGTGGGTTTTTTAAAAACCATCTTTATATCTGTACTCCACATTTTTTACAATGAAAATGTATTATTTGTATAATAAGAATATGTAGATATTTATTCTAACTTCACATTTTCAACTGAATAATTTTGCATAGAGAGAAGTTGCAACTAACAGCCAGAATGGGGAGGAAATTGTTCCTGCTTTGACTTTACGTTTCTTGATAACACAACTGGAAGCAGCACTTAGGAACATTCAAGCTACTAATTATACTGTAAGTGTTTTGTTTTTGAAAGATTGAAATGATGGACTCACATAACATTTTTCAATGAGAGAATGGTTAATGCATGCTAACTTTAATGTATAGGTCAATTTCTATTTTCCTCTTCTACCTCTGGAGAACAGTACACATAAATTGATTTTCTTCCTTTGTCTTGTACTTTCTTATGACTGCACCTCTTTAATGAGCTATTCTAGTTCCCTTCCCTGCCATAAAATTGTTTATCTTAAGTAAAGAGAAACCTGAACTAATAAAAATGAACTTTCCCAATTAGAAATGGAGTCATGACAAAATCTACTCCTTCCTTTCCTCCTAATTATTATTATTATTATTTTAAATATGTCTTTATTGATTTCAGAGAGAGGAAGGGAAACAGAGAGAGAGAAAGAGAGAGAGAAACATCAGTGATGAAAGAGTTATTGATCTGCCGCCTCTGCATGCCCCCTACCGGGGATTGAGCCTGCAACCCGGGCATGTGCCCTGACAGGAATCTAACCGCCACCTCCTGGATCATAGGTTGATGCTCAACTGCTGAGCCACACCAGCTGGGCTCCCCCTAATTATTAATCAGCTCCTCTTTCTTCTGATATTTCTATATTTGTAAAAATTGGTACTGCTATTACCTGTTATTGAATAATCATGTGAGATAAAATTGATAAGATATAATTGCATGCTCAAAGTCAAATGATACCTTAGAACTACATAGAAAAATCTGAGAAAAAGAAACCTTGCGTCAAAAATTAGTACAAAATGGTAAAAGGAATAGTAAACCAATATTACAAAATGGTGAAAGGAAAAATCATTTCTTTGACTAATTTGGATCAGTAAAGTAATCTGTGTTTTAGTGTAATCTATGCAGCAGTGTAATCACTACTGCAATTAAGATAAAAGAATTGTCACATCACTACAATTTTAGTCACATGCACCTTTTGCCCTCCCCCCTCTCCCTAATCACTAATCTTTTCTCCATCTCTATAATTTGGCATAGACCATTTTTAAATGAAGTAAATATCATCATGTTTTAATTTTTCACTGAAGAAGTTACAGGCTTTATGTTTATACTGTTATAACAAAATGCACACACAGACAATAAAATACTTTGATTTAAGACAGGGGTGGGGAACGTCTGGCCCACGGGCCGTATCTGGCCCCCAAAATCATTTGGTCTGACCCTTGCCAAGGCAACCACAAGCAGGACTCAAAATTCAATAAACCTAGGAGTTTTTTTCATAGCTAATTTTTAAGTAGATAATTTTGTATGGCTCTCAAGTTCTGTTATAAATATCCAAATGGCCTTCGCAGAAAAAAGGTTCCCTAGCCCTGATTTAAGAAATTGTATTTTTTAAGCTGGATGGTAGATACTTAGTTGTTTATTGTATTATTACCTAAAGTGTTTTGATACCTGAAATATAAATGAGAGAGAGAATTTTTTGAAAGTTTTAATATAACAAATCTTGATGTCATTTGCTTTCATTTTCTTTAGTCAAACTCTCATGTTTTATTTTAGGATTATTGACTCTCTTCTTCTTCTGGGTCAAATTACCAAATACATCTAAAATGTACTCTCTATAGTTATTAGATGATTGATAATATGATAATTTTACTATTTTTAATAATTATTAAATAGACCTACGATATTTAATTAATCTTGTTAAAGTTTAAAGTAGCTTAGTCTAAATAACCAATTAAAATGTTTTCTTTTTAGGCACATCAGATTAATATTGGTTATTATTTGACATTACTATTTTTGTATGGAGTAGCACTCACTGAAAGAGGAAAGAAAGAGGTATGTAGCACTTGTTATTTGGCCATTATAAATCTTTTCACATATACTGACCTCATTTTAACAAATTAAAATGTTGTTTTTGAAATTCTCTAAAAATTGAAACCAGTGACTTTTCTTTCATATACTTATAATATAGAATAATTATGCCAGAGACTGTTTTGTAAAATTGAAAATGTTGATGAGGAAACATAATTTTATCTTATAGCCTTAGTTATTTTATTTATCCTTTAAATGCTTACCATTTGTATAAAACAGAAAATTGTTTAGCATCTTTCACTTTTATACAATACATTTTAATCAGTTTTCTAGTGTAGCTTAATCTCTCTGGTCCTAATCTTACCCCTTGTAAAATATGAGTTTTACTTCAAATTCTTTGTTTAATTTGAAGTGCAAAAGTAAAATTCTGGAAGTTAACTGGGTATTTCTAAGAGTTCTTTCGAATTTAACATTCTCTTTTTATGGTTTTTAATGATTTCTCTCTCTCTTTTTTTTGCAACCTTGATATGTCCTTTACTTTTTGTCTTCAGGAATCTCTACTCTCTGCTTGCTATTTGAAAAATTAGGAAGATTTGTGCTCCAATTAGAAAGAAAATTAGTAAGCATTATAAAGACATGCTCCCATAGTAATCAGAAAAGTTCTTGTTTTAGCTAGTAGTATCTGTCAGTTTGAGAAACAAAAATTGTTGTTTTTTTAATTCTCACCCAAGGATATGTTTTTATTGATATTTAGAGAGAGACAGAGAGATTGACGTGAGAGAGAAACATTGATTGGTTGCCTCCCATACCTACCCCTTGCCCCAACGGGGGGATTGAACCCGAAACCTTTTGCTGTATGTGACCACGCTCCAACCAACTTGGCCACCAGGCCAGAGCTGCTGTTGTGATTTTAATGTTCACTTTTAAATGTTGGTCAAAGAATATCTTAAGTTATTTTGCAAATATTTTAAGCATACATGATCACATACAGAGGTGCTAGGATTAGAGATGTGAATAAATGACCAAAAGACTGGATCAATATTAAAATTTCCCTAACTTCTCTAGTTTGGGAAATACTTGTTTATTGTAAAAGAAAAAAGAATGTCTTTACATCAGCCAAACTTAGATTTATGTTCCTACAGGATTATATAGAAGCTGAGAATAAGTTTCTAGTGATGAAGATGGTGATCCAAGAAAATGAAATTTGTGAAAATTTTATGTCTTTAGCTTATTTTGGACGTGGTTTGCTTCGATGTGCTCAAAAGAGGTAAGGATTTTAATTAATAGTTAGATCTTCCCTGTCAGCTTTCTGCATTGCAAAATGGGAATAAAGTTTGCACAGTATACCAGGTATAATGACATTTGTGCTGGACTGATTTTTTTCTTCACCTGTTTTTACAGATAATAATTTCTGTAATGCACTTGAGAATATTATCAAACTTGACAGGTCATGACAATAAGAGGCAATATAGCATAGACATTGGAATATGGACTTTGAAGTCTGACAGACCTGGGTTCAAATACATTTTCTACCACCTACCTAATCTTTGATCCAAGGAATCTTAATGTTGCTAAGCCTTATCTTTTTTTATTTATTTATAAAATGAAACTAACAATAATGCCCACCTCATAAGGATGTTGTAGGTGATTAACATAATGCCCAGGACACAGAAATGCTATTCTTAATAAATAAATGATGGTTGTAGTTATTATCACACTTGGAATAGGTGTTTAAGGTATAAATGAACTCATAAAACATCAAAACGGTTCAAATGCTGAGTTTGGGAAGTGTTGTGTATTATCTATTTAGTGAAACTGTACAGGGTAACCAATATGGACTAGCAGTCCATTCCCTATATGGAGCTCTTTGGCCATTTGTAACATCATTCATTCATTTTATTTGCTAAGCATTTATCATATTCTAGGGACTGTGCTAGATTTGGGGATTCAATTATTTACAAATAGATAGTTCCTGTTCCCATATAACTGATACTATTATAGATATTAATCAAATAAGTTATGCAAAATAATTATGAAATGTGATAAAGAACTATGAAGGAAAATACAGTGAACAATAAAAGACTTCTGGAGCCCCAGTCTGGTTCTGGGAATCAGAAGTCTCTCTGAGGAAATAATGTTTGCTTAAGATCTGAAGGGTGAATTAGACAGTTTACTTGTGCAAATCCTTATGAAGGATTACTGCTTGGCCCAGCCATTGGACACCCTAAAAGCATAACTATCTGGTAGTTCCCTGATTCTTTGCTTTATCTTCTATCCTTTGGCATGCTTGCTTTTTACTAAGGTATCCAGAAGATTTCCCACTTCCTGTTCACTAGTATGATGTTATCAATACTAGTCAACTGTGTAATGTTTTGCAGAATGTCAGAATGATCAAAATCCCTATAGTCTGTATTGTGGAGAGAATTAACATAGCTCTGAGACAGGACAACGAATGTGTACTTCTGTCCTTCCCTCAGATATGTGAACTACTTTTATTCTCTTTACTTATGGACATTGGAGAGAATTCATTTTCCATATTATTGACAATAGAAAGCCCAGTCATATGGCATTATTTACTTTAATAAACGACCTATAGAGAACAACCACCACTGAGCTGCCCTTCCCACTCTGTATTTCTTACTGTATTAGTGGATGGAGTGTCATCTAGGTCTTTCCGGGGGATATTGTCTAGTGGTGGGCTCTGGTCTTATGCACTAAGTCTTTCTAACATCCTTATCTCTCTGAGCTTTCTTTTAATACTTAGCGAAGAAATTTTCAGCATTTCCACTTCAGTTACTATAGGCCATTGTTATGTCCAAGCTTCATATAACCTTCTTAGCAGCATGTTAGGAATGGTTTCAGGTATCCTTGCTAGGAAATTAAATCTTGACTTATGGAAGAGTTGTCCCATGTCTATACACATGTCCCTGTTCAGCTATATATTTGTCCACTGGTTCAGCACTCTTAAGATTCACTCCCACACGTGTTCCTGCCAGTACAGACTAGTCAAGTTCTGCAATTCTTAGATGAGGAAACTTTTCCTTCCTGGGCAGGGGCTCTGTTTTCCCATTTGGACTTTGCTTTTACCCGATCCTAGATATATTAATCTGTAGGCAATGAGTAGAGATAGGGAGGATCTTAAGAAGGAAGGCGTCATCTTTTGAGACATGTACCCCAGGTGATATTTTTGTGGGGTCCCTAAGTAAAGGAAATCTGCTCTCCTCTAGCAAGGAAGAGGTCTTTGCCAGCCAGAGGGTTCAGAGGAATTGAGGGATTCACTGTTTTTAAGCATAATCACCCAAATGTCCCCATTCCAGATCTCAGAGTCTACTTGTTTCCTGGCAGATCCCCAGTTTTCACAGATGGTCCTGTTTAGGCTCTGCTTTTGGTCTTTACTGTTGTTCTACCCTCATGGTTAAATACTGGGCCTCATTTTCAGCATAGTTTGTCCTTATGTTTAGGGTTGATCGGGATTCTTTATATGTTACCATAGAGGCCTTTTATCTTGAGTTAGTAGTAGTCCTGTCAAGGTTATGTATTTCATCTCTTTTATGGTTTGTTACACCTTGTGATTAAATCTGGGACTGATTTTTAACACAGATTATCTTTATGGCTACAGAAGATGAGGGTCTCTTTTAATGCTGCCATAAAGGCCTCTGTCTTTCACAGTGTGTCCTGAGTCAATAGTTGGCTGACCTGTGCCTGTCATTCTCTTTCTTCAAGGCTTCCAAGACAGTAAACAAAAGCCAGTCAACTCTACAATCCCTTTAATTACCATGGTCCCCATACTGTTCAAGTGAGCTACTACATAATCTATTGTCTCCCCTTCCACCTGTTTTTCATCCCAATCTACCACAGGTGAGAGTCCTAGTATTTGTATTTCTATAGCATGCCAGAGGTTATCACTACCCTACTTATCACACAAAAAATAAATATTAATAATGAGTTACTTGTCTTATTTGTAAACTAGTTACAAAATTACATTCAAACTAACCTTATTTAAAATGCCTTGCAGATATAATGGAGGACTGCTAGAATTTCATAAAAGCTTACAAGAAATAGGAGATACAAATGATCATTGGTTTGACATAGAGCCTATGGAAGATGAAGATTTACCTACAACTTTTAAAGTAAGCAACTATTTAAGAATAACGTTTTATTTCTGCCTAATCAGAATCATCTTTGATAAAGTGCAGGTTATCTTAACTATGTCATATTCTATACCAAGCACATTCTTTAATTGGAAATTAGTTTTTTATGTAAGAAACAACCTTGATTTCATTACGTAGTACGGAATGTGAGTATGATTGAACAAATAGAGAGAAGTGAGGAGGCTGTGTTAGCATTTCTAAATAACAAGACTAAAAGCTTTATTAGTCCAGTTCTTCACAGGGCTGGAGCTAAATGCAATAGTTAACTTATTTTTTTCAAATTATACATACAATTATTTTGTTGTTGATTTAAATTTTAAAAGTACTAAATGCTTCAGAAAACTTGAAAAATGTAAAAATGCCTGAAGGTAAAACTAAAATTTGTTCGTATTTCTTTAAATGGAAAAACCATTGTTAGTATTTTCATTTATCTCTTTCCAGATAGTCATCCTGCTATGAATAGTTTATCCTAAACATTTCAGTTTTTCACTATTATGTAAAGTGATCTTTGTGTATTTTTTATAGTTTTCTTAGGATAAATTTCTAAAAGTGGAATTGTGAACCCAGTGTTCACACACTTGTAAAGTTGCTATATCTTTATATTTTCTCTCAGAAAGTTTGTACCAGTTTATATTCTTAAGACAGAGTATGAGAGTTTCCATATTTCCACATCCTCTGCGTATTCTTTACTTTTTGGATAATTTTTATCTATTTGATAAATCACATTGGTCACTTTTTAATTTGTTTAATATGAACATTAACCACCGGTTTCTCTTGGTTAGTGTTGGAATGACATACCTCTTTCCAAACTTTTACTTTAAACCTTTTTGGATCCTTATATTTTAGCTGACTTCAAGGCCAAATGAATTCCTCAAAATAAAAAGAGTTTCATTAAATACAAAATTCAATTTTCCAGGAAGCTATAACAACTCAAAATTTGTAAGATAGCTTCAAAATAGATGGGACAAAAACAGATAGAACTGAAAAGAGAATTTAAAAACTCCCAATCACAATAACGTATTTTAACATACCTATCTCAGTAATCAATAGAATAAACATACAAGTTTTGGCATTTGTCAGGATAACCAATATGCCTTTTAACTTTCACTTAAAGTAATATAATTTTATACATTTGAAAAAAATTGAACTTCTGTACTTATCTACTGAAACTTTACTTGGTCTTGGTTGTTTTTGTAACTCTGAACATTGGAAGCATATTTCTGTACCCTACTTCTGCTCATTAAGACAGTGAGTGCCATAGTGCACCACTGCAGTAGTCCCATTGCCAACATGGTGTCTTGGGGGCCAGTTCTGGCAAAGACGCTCCTGGCTTCTAATGATTTCTTATCTCTCTGTATATAGGTATCAGAGCAGGTAATTCTTGATAGGAACATGCCACTCTAAGTTCTTCTATAAGTTAGGATGGTGAGGTATAGTTTCAAATAGAGACTTTTTTCTTTCTCCATGCTCATATTCAGTAAGAAATCCAGTATTTCTATTTTAGCACCTTCCTGTCTGTTGTTTACTTTGAATGAGGAAAATACATTCTACTATTTTTTTAAAAAAAAACACAGACTGTGTCTTCATAAAGGTATGTTACTTAAATTACTTAAAATTATGTATGGTAAGTGATATATATTGGAAATGATATAGTCTCTTATTATTACTAATTCATGAGATTTATTTTTATTTTTAAAATCTAGGATCTTCTCAATAATTTTATCAAGACAACTGAAACTAATATAATGAAGCAGACCATTTGCAGCTATCTAGATTGTGAACGATCTTGTGAAGCTGACATTTTAAGGAACACCAATTATAAGGTACCATAAATTAAATTTAGATAGAAATTATTTAATTATGCTTCAAAATAGTGTTTAAAAGAGTACTTAGTTTAATTACAGCGGTAATGGAGTTGAGAAGCTGTTTGAGTGTCTCTGAGAACTTAGAGTCATAATGAGCTGCAATTGTTTGTGCTCTGTGAGCCAATAAAAGAATGAATTGGTTTTGCTCAGGTTTTTGTAATATTCACACGTCTCTGAAGTTACGGTACTCCTGCTACCATGCAGTGCAAATTATCTAAAGTAGTCTGTATAGATAGAAGTGGTATTTTCTGTTCATTTATTTAAAATTTATTTTACTAAGGAAAAAGGTGGTCATTCTTCAAGAATTATGTTACTATGAAGGTGATCGTTCTCTCTGCTGTGGGCCTTGGGGAGAAAAAGCATAACTAGCCTTGACTTGAAGAAATTCAACAATCAAAGTACTTTAAGTCTAGTTCTCAGGGGTCTGTCAGAATAAGACTAGGAAATCACAAGATAAAATGAGATGTGATTATCAGTGCAAATCTGACACCACTTCTATAAGATAACAGAAATCTCTGTTGAAAGCCATGGACTCTGGAATGAAGTATGTAGTAGGGAGGGCTGCCTGAAAAAACATGTTTGTGAGAATTATAGCGGGGAAGGTTTTTATGTGTCTTTGTTTCTGTAAAAAGGAAAACTCAGAAAGACTGAAAGAATATATTTTATATTTGGATTTTTACAAATAAAGATGGTTATTAAAATGGAAAAAAAGGAAAGGCATGATGTGTATAGCAAATGGGGTATGTGGGGAGGAGGGGAAGGCCAGGACCTTATTCAGTAGGGTAAGTTAGGAATTAGGAAGGTGGGCCTGGTGAAGTACAATGCTTACGGTGGAGCAAGGTGAGTTTTGGTTTAGGTGACAAGGTGATATGCTTTGGGTTTCCCAGGGAGGCATTAGGGTTCTAATCGCATGGATAGCATGTAGCAGCAGGAAGTCCTGGTCACAAAATTTAGAGTTTTGTCATCCAAGCAGTCTACCTCTTTAAAGGAAGCATAGCTATAGTTTCAAGGAAGGACACACCGGGAAGGGCGAGAAACTTGTAAAGTTAAGGTGGTATTTTCTTTGTGTACATGAATTCCTATTTCCATGTCAACAGCTTACTTTCATTCTTTTCCAGGGATTTTTCCAATTAATGTGCAGTAAAAGCTGCTGTGTTTATTTTCATAAAATTTGTTGGAAAAAGTTCAAGAATTTAAAATATCCAGGTGAAAATGATCAGGTATTTTGTTTTTCCATCAAAGCTTGACTACAACATTTCTTCCTCTACCCTTCTCTCTTTCCCCCTCACATTTCTTCCTGTTCACATCCTTCCTCCTCTATTTTTCTTATTCCATTTTTTCCCGTATTTTCTCTGATGCTTTTCTCCTTACTATTCCTTGTTCATCATCACCATTTATTAAACAGATTTTTGTAGAGGATACTCTGCTTGTTGCTTTACTAAGTGATATCAGCTTGTTCCTTTCCCTATAGAAGTTTAACTCTTAAGAATAGAACTATTGTTGCATATATTTACATAAAAGACATAGAATCAAAGAATAGAATTGCTTAATAAACAGACAGTTATACAATTTTAAGGATCATTTCTATTTTAAGGATAGAGAACAATGATCAATTTTATAGTCTTCAAAAATCTATTTGTGATTATGTATATTTATGTATATTTAGTCATATAAGTAAATTGAACTCTTTGCCACTAAAATTAAAATAAAAGTATAAAGCCCAATTCTATATTAATTACTCTTTGCTGATCTGATGACTCTGATATTTAGTTCCAGAGTGTTTACATTGTGTGCACAGAAAAGCACAATAAAGCAGTTGTGGTATAGAAAGAGCATTGTATATGGAGTTGGGAGATCTGAGTTCAAGTCCAGACTGAGCCACTTATAGTTTTGTGGGGGGTTTTTTGTTTGTTTTTTACATTAGGCTGGTAATTTAACTGCTTTGAGACTCATTTTTCTAAGCCATAAAGTGAGAATAGTAATACCTACTTTATAAGGTTGTTGTGAGGATTAACAGATAAAACATGAACTTGGATTGTTTTACACTGTAAAAGTTATTGTACAATAAAGCATTATTACTCATTTGTTTAAGCAGCATGTTTTTACTTTCTTTGATTGTTAGGGCAATGATTATTGCTCAGCTTTAGAAAGAGAATTAAAAGAAAACTAAGTAATTTAACAAGAGGAAATAAGGTCAGAACCAGAGAAAGCCTCAACATTTTTATTCTTTCCTTTTCCCTGGAATCCATATAGCTAATAGAAATTCAGTATTCCTTTATATGCTTACCTAACTAGTACATTTTACTTGAAGTTGCTTTCCCTCTGCATAGTGACTATATCTTAAGTAGTGATATAGCTACTTGAAGATTTTGTACTAGAAATTATGAGAAAAAGGACAATCATGCATTTTAAATAGGAAAGTCATTTGATACATGAGATGGACTGTTTTTGAACAGCAGACTCTCAAATGTTTATTCACATCTTTTGTTTTATCATCTAGAGAGAAATACCTGCTTCTAACTTTATTTAAATATAATTAGATTTGCACATCAGTAATATTTTCTTTTTTATTGTCTGTAATGTTTTTCGTTTTGATAATTCTTTTTTTTTCTATTGATAACTTTAGAGCTTTAGTGGGAAAAAATGTTTGAAGGAAGGATGTACAGGTGACATGGTAAGGATGCTACAATGTGATGTACCTGGAATTGTTAAAATTTTGGTGAGTATCTTTTTTTTTTTTTTTTTTTTTTTGCTTTCTTTCATTGGAATGTTGTTTTCAATTTCAACACATTTGGGAGTCATAATAGTGTTTTAGCCATATTCTCTTTGATGGTGACTAAATTCTGTGACCTCTATGTATTGCTTTGATTTCTCCAAAGTAGAATTTAAATGGTCCTGAAGAATAAGAAAAAATTTAAAAATAAAGACACACACACACACAAGAGACACAGACAAGCCAAGGATGATAATCTAATCTGTGCCACCTAAGGTTAAAAATACTTTAGACTTACTGACCCTCTTTTAGTCTGTAAGCATCTTCCTATGAAAATATCTGTAGAAATCACATATAGTACCTGTTACATAAAATGTGCTCAAATGGTATTCATTTTATTTTTTACATTAATGAAATGCATGTTGAATTTTCAGTTTATAAGTAAACAGATCAAAATTATGAATAGAAATACATATTTCTTTCTTTATCTTTAGCTATGCTCTTTTTGTATTTCAGATTTGGCATTTAAATCCTTTCACGATGTAAAGTAGAATTTCTTTAAAAATCGGCTCTAGTTTATTGTTTGATTAGGGTTGTTTATGGCTCACCTTGTTACTTCTGTTTTG
This sequence comes from Miniopterus schreibersii, assembly GCF_964146895.1. Taxonomy (NCBI): domain Eukaryota; kingdom Metazoa; phylum Chordata; class Mammalia; order Chiroptera; family Miniopteridae; genus Miniopterus; species Miniopterus schreibersii. Next base: position 58,383,549 of record NC_138106.1, on the reverse strand, counting down.
TTTATATTTGCTACAGCTTCATTCTCATTGTCTTTTTTCAAATGTTAAGGCTAACTAGTGACATTAAAGAATTTTGAAAATTGAACTACTTTAGGGCTATTTTTTTCCATCACTTGCAGTTTGAAGTTGTGAGAAAGGATGAATATATAACCATTGAAAATTTAGGAGCAAGGTAAGTCTGAAATAAAATACTTTGTTTTTTCTGAGCATGTATATGTTTTTCAGTTGCTTCTTTCTTCTGTTTCTGTGACTTGTTAGAGCTCCATTAAATTTAAAGGTAATATTGTGTGAAAAAATTATATTTAACTGACATTATTTCCCCGCTCTCTCCCTACTTTGTAGACATTTAAATTCTAAAGCAGGAAAGGAGAAATTATGTGAACACTTTTTCCTTAAGTATGAAAATAACCTTTTCTGAAATAAATTAATTGGTTGTTACAATATAAAAACTTTCTCCTAGCTTTCAAAACTCATTTAGGCCTCTCAGCGTGTGTGACAATTAGAATCGTCCTGTTGCTTAGATGAGAAAACTGTATTGCAGAGGAATATAAGCTAGGAATTCATAGAGATGTAGAATGTTGCCATTGAAATTAGAAATTTCAATATAAAAAGTTCTTCTAACACACTGTTTCTCTTTTCTTTGGTTTATACTGTTAATGTCTACCATTTTTCAGTCTACCAGGGACATAGCATTGATATCTAAGGTATTAGTTTTCCCTTATAAGCTAATGAAACCCAAATTTTTTTATCTCTATCATAGATCTCACCCTTAAAATGTAGGTCAATCTACCTGCACACTGAAGAAACCTACACTTCTATGTTTCAAAAAGATCTGTAGTTCAGCATGCCAACAACTGGACTTGCAATCATTCTTCCCAACACTGCTCTGTAATATTTTTTAAGTCCAATCAATTCAACTTCTTAAATATATTATAAATGCCTCCTCACTTCCACTAAACTATTTCTCCTCACTTCCACTAAACTATTTCTCACTTGGAATTCTGAAACACCTTCTAAACTGGTCTCTCTTACCTTTCTTCATTCTGTTGTTTCTATAGCCATAAGGGCACTTTTCTAAAATGAAAATTGAAATATATCACTTTTCTGCTTGAAAATCTTTCAGAGGCTTCTCATTGCTCTTAATTAAGTTCAGATTCCTTAGCTTGGCTCTTCAGTCACTTTGGCCCCTGCTGACCTCACTGGTATCATCTCTTGTCATCCTTTTCTTACTGTATGTACACCAACTATATTGGGCTCCTTTTAGTTCTTGATTGTGCCATCCATTTTACCTGTAAGCCTTGCCTAGAATACTCTACTCCTTTGGCTTTACCTGTTTAAAGCTTCTGGGAAGCCTTATTTACATTAGATTAGGTGTTTCTGTCATGTATTCCCTCTACTGTTGCCATTACAACATTTACTAAGTTTTAATACACTTTCTTGGCTCTCTTCTTCATTTAATTGTAACCTCCACAAGGGCATGAACTTTATCTTGTTTACTGCTATAATCCCACAACATAGCATAATGCCTAGCATATAGCATGTATCCAATAAGTACAGGACAGATGTAGAGATTCTGAATTCCATTCTTTTACAATGGGTATGTTACTTTTGTTTTGACAGGCAGTTAACTTGGTTGGATATGAACTGTGAACTCTTTTTCTTGGGTGATGGTTCTAGTCTCAATTCAGATCTTTTGCCTTTAGCTGAGCTGCTTTGAGTTTATTCTACACATGTGGAGTTGATCAGTCAGTCAGAGATGTGGCTATAAATAATTTGTGGTCTCTTCTCTGACTCTTTCCCCTCTGGAATTCCCCCACTCTCTTCAGCAGCCATGATTCTGTGGCTTCAGTTTTCTGGTTCCTTTGGCCAAGGAGACCTTTGTTTACCACCAGGCTCCTTAGCCCCAGGCTAAAAGCTCTAACACTGGTGAATTTACAAACTTATTTTATATAATCCTTTCCTCTGAGCAAGTACCCCACCATCAGAGTTGGTCTGTTCGTTCCACACTTCACTGTCAGGGAGTTGCCTTTTGTAATTTGCCTAGGTATTGCAATTGTTTTCTGGGGGAGATTCCTCTGATAACTAACTGGATCTTATTACCAAAAGTGGAGGAGCTACTTCATAGGGTTTTATGAACAAATGGCAAAATGTTTGGTCATTTTTTATACTTTAAAATGCATTATTGTTATTAAAGCAAATATTTTGTCCCATTCAGTAGGTTGCCATTGCATTTTGTTGATTGTTTCCTTTGCTCTGCAGAAACTTTTAAATTTGATGTAGTTCCACTTGTTTTTCCTTTTGTTGCTTGTGCTTTTGGTGTCAAATCCAAAAAATTGTTGCCAGTCCAATGTCAAGGCAATGTTGCTTTTTTCTTGCTGCTTTCAAAGTTCTATGTTTGCCAATTTAATTATAATGTTTCTCTTTTTTTCTCATTGTAGTCCTTTTGGGATTCAACCCACTTGCAGCCCTTTGAGCCTCATAAATTTGAATGTTTATTTCTTACCCCAAGTTTGGTAAAGGGCTATTATTTTTTTAAATAAACTTTCTGTCCCTTTCTCTTTCTCTTCTTCTGGGATTTCTGTATACATTGTTTCTCTTGTTATCCCATAAGTTCCCTAAGTTTTCTTAACTCTTTCATTCTCTGTTCTTTCTTTCTTCTCTGACTAGGTAATTTCAGATGATTTGCCTTTGAGTTTACTGATTCTTTCTTCTCCTTGATTGAATCTGTTGTTGAAGCTCTATTGAATTCTTCATTCATTGTTTCTTCAGCTCTAGGATTTCTGGGTGTGTTGTTTTTAATGGTTTCTATTTCTTTCTTGAACTTCTAATTTTGTTCGTGCATTGTTTACCTAATTTCATTTGGTCGTCTGTGTGCTCTTATAAATCACTGAAGTTCTTTAAGAGGATTATTCTGAATTCTTTGTCAGATAGTTCAGATCTCCATTTCTTTATGGTCACTTACTGGAGGATTATTACTTTTGGTAATGTCATGTTATCTGATTATTCATGGTTTTGTATCAATGTGTAGGTGTCTGCACATTCGAGTATATGGTCACCTCTTGCAGACTTTGTTTTGGCAGGGAAAGACCTTCACCAGTCACCTCAGCTTGGGGGGTACAGGATGAGTCAGCTGGTAATGTCTAAAGGCAGGTGGAGCTTCCTATTGTGTTCTCTAGTTACGTGAAGCCAAAGTTGGGAGTGGGGTGCTGTTGGCTGGGCTTCATGGTTGGGTGGGGCTTGTGGCTGGGCCGCATGTTCAAGGGGGACTGCTAGGTGGGCTCCCTGGCCAGGTGGGGCTGGTGGCTATTTTCTGCAGTCAGGTAGGGTCACTAGCTATGCTCTGCAATCATCTCTGGTCAGGCAGGTTCACAAGTTTTTAATCTTGGCAGGGCGTTGTTACCAGTTGGATCCTGTGATTGGGCAGGGCTATGCTCTGCAGTTGCTTCTGGTCGGGTGGGGCCTCAGGCTGTGCTCCCTGACCAGATGGTACCACTAGCTCTACTTCACATTCAGATGAGGCCACAGGCCAGGTTTCATGGTCAGATGAGGTCTGAGGTGGTGCTCTGAGATCAGGTAGGGCTGCAAGCTGTGCCCTGAAGTTGGGCAAGGCTGCAGGCTGGGCTTTATGATCAAGTAAGCTGTTGACTGTCCTCTGCTGTTAGTTGATGTTGCTGGCTTGGGTTGGTTCTTGGTAAATTTGAGCTCTTGAAGACATGGACAAGGGTGAAATCTAGCTGAAAAAGAGCTTAGAGGAGCCTTACTAGAATTTTAGTTCAGGAGAGAATCTTTATCACTGGATTCAGTTTTCTAATATATTTAATGGATTTCTGTTCTGTGTTCCTATGGGAAATTGATTCATAGTTTTCTTTTTGTACTGTCTTTGTCTGGATTTGGTATCTGTGTTATGGCAACATTTACTTAGTGTTTAATCCATTTAATAAATTTTGATACTTTTCCCTAACTTTTTTTCTAATTATTTGTATTGCTGTTATGCCAGTTTCTTTCTCTCTTTTTAAAATCACTTATCATTTAAATGAATTGAATTTTCTTAGAATAATTATTGGTAAGAAGATTGTGTGGTGGAGGATGACCTGGGAGGAGTTTCCATTTTGCTTGTTTTTTCACAATGCAAAGATTTCTTTTTTTCTGCTACTACACAGTCCTTTTGCAAATAAGGTAGTCGTGTGATTTTTTTGGATATGAAATCTTGAAATTCTACTTGCCTCTTAATTCCAATGAAAATGACAATATGGAGTTGTGATTATTGGTGGGTTTTGTCTGTTCATTCATTTTTCTCCTTTGCTTTTAAGTTATTCCCAGGAGGAGGAGGAGGAAATACCCACTCCCTTAGCCGTGCTGACACCAGCAACCTTGACTGACTTTGGTATTGACTGTAACAATTTTTTTCCACTTGCAGTTATAAAAAGTTGATGTCTCTGAAAAGAACTGATACTGATATAAGACCGAAGATCAGTTTAAAATTTAGTACAAAAGGTATTATTTTTATATGCCTCCTATTGAAAAGTATGTTAAAAGTTTTTACTTACTCTGCAGGGGTGGGGAACGTCCGGCCTGCGGGCTCTATACAGCCTGCGAAATCTTTTGGTCTGGCCCTGCCAAGGCCTCACCAAAGAGAAGCAGTTCCAGCCATCACATTAGGGGTGAGTTAATTAAATGATTGACAAATATAGCAGGCTAATTTTTAAGTTGATAATTTAGTATGGCCCACAAATGATGTTATAAATATCCAAATGGCCCTTGGCAGTAAAAAGGTTCCCCACCCCCGCAGAGTATCATGCCATTAACCATGTGCTTCTTGCATTTGTCATTCATTGGGATTAGATTTACAGTAGCAAACAGTACTTAGTATGAGCTAGAATTAATGGACAGAAAGATCAGCAGGTGCTTGGGTTTCTCAGTACCTTGGTATTCTGCAGAGAAGTTTGCTAGTCTAGTGCATAGCTGTGACTTCACAATGAGATTGGGCTTCAGCAGATTCCCTACCAAACCCTACTCTCTTGTTGTATTCCCTGTTAATAGAGCAAAACGGAAGGAATGAACATTTTGGGCTCAAGACCAAGTAATCAAAAGTCAGTTACCAGCTGTCTAGGAGTGCGTGCTAGGAAATGCCAGCTGCTTAGCACTTGGATACCTTAAGGGCCCCTGGTCCCATGGAAGAATAGTCTGGTGGCAAACCTTCTTGCTAAGGGGAATGGATGTCCCTGGTCCCAGCCTTATTGGCAACCCAGAGAAACCTCCCTGGGTCATTTGCTTTGTAACCCTGCTTGCCTCCACACAGTGTATGCCAAGTACACAAAGCAAAATACTAAGTTAAAATTCTCTTGAAACACAGAATCATGAAGGATAAAATAATAAAGCTGCATTTTATGGTAAACATATTTTTATGTTAATACAACAAATATACCATTATATACCACATTCTTACCACTTTCTAAGTCATCTCAGTCTACTTCATTGGAAGTGCTACCAAACCAGAAAAATACTGAACAGTTCTATCCCTCATGCCTTATTCCATTTCATTAATGAAATACCCACTTAATGATTACTCTCTTTTTTTAGAGGGTAAGAACATGAAGTTCATTAGGTAACTGTCTCAGACTTTAATAGCTATTTACATTATTTGGAGATTTTGTTAAAAATGTTAGGAGCCAATTCAGTAGCTCTGGGGTAGGGCCTGAAAGTGTCCTTTTCTGACAGGCTCCCATATGGATGCTGATGTTGCTGGTCCATGGCCTACACTTTGTGTGGCAAGGCATTATATCACTTTATATTTCTTGATATAGTTCTGTGTTGTCTACTATGGTAGCCACTAGCCATATGTGTCTATTTAAATTAATTAAAATTAGATACAATTTTAAACTCAGTTTCTTTGTCAGACAAGCGGCCTTTTTAGTGGTCAGTGGCTAGTGGACAGTGCAAATCTAAAACATTTTCATAAGTTCTGTTGGACAGCGCTGATTCAGGTAAAATATAATTGCCTAAGTAAAGTATAATTAAACACTGGCAGTTACTATTCTTGACAGTCTTCAGAATTGAAAGCCTAATACTTTTATGCCATTTGGTTGCCAAAGCTCATTTACTTGAACTGGATGGTTGAAAGACTTCTGTGGTGATTAGTCTTTGTGATTACTTTTGCTTGGGGATGTAATATTTTATTTTGAATTTTTGACAGCTAGACAGATAGCAGCATGTGTATTGAGCGCTGGCTGTGGCAAAGCACTGTACTGTACGTCATTCTTCTGTACTAGTCCCTGTCCTACAGGAGCTAAGCATGTAATATGGGAGACCACATAGGAAAATAGCATTAATGTGGAATGTTTTGACTTCTCAAAATTCATTTTCAGATGAAATGCCTATCTTCAAACTTGATTATAATTATTTCTATCATCTGCTTCATATAATTATTATTTCTGGTACTGACATTGTCCGGCAAATATTTGATGAGGCTCTGCCACCCCCTCTTTTGAAAAAAGAGCTTCTTATTCACAAGAATGTGCTGGAACCCTACTACAACCATCTTTGGACTAATCACCCTTTGGGTGGAGCATGGCATCTGCTTTATCCCCCAAACAAGGAGCTACCACAGTCTAAACAATTTGACTTATACCTCCTGTTAGCACTCATAAAACACTTGAATGTATTCCCTGCACCCAAAAGAGGCTGGAATATGGAACCACCATCTTCTGATCTCTCTAAGTCTGCAGACATCCTGAGGCTGTGCAAATACAGGGATATCCTCCTTAGTGAGATTTTGATGAATGGTCTCACTGAGTCACAATTCAATTCAATTTGGAAAAAAGTTTCAGATACTCTTCTGCGCCTTGGGATGAAGCAAGAGGATATTGACAAAGTGAAGGAGAATCCCATTGAGAATATCTCCCTTGATTACCATCAGCTGTCCATCTACCTAGGCATACCAGTACCAGATATCATCCAGAGGATGTTATCCTGCTATCAACAAGGTACAAAATAATTACTTACTTCAGCCAGTAAACTTTCACTGTGCCAGACACAGTGCTAAGGGCAGGAGATTCAGTGAGCTCACATTCTTGGGAGAATAGACTCATCAAGAACCTAATAGGAATTATAGTGCTAGAGATGTTTCAGAATACCTTGAGAAATCCTAGCCTAAAAGAATCAAAAAAAACTTTCTGGAAAATACAGTATTTAAGGAATTCCTAAATCACATGTAAAAGTTAGCCAAGTGAAGAAGATGGAGAAGAATGTTTCAGAAGGAATCAAGAACAAAGGTATAGACACATAAAAATATAATGGAGGGAACTAAAAGTTTTGCCTTAAAGTAGATTACTAATAAATCTTAAAGAGATTAAAGTAGGGGAGCATTCATAGAGAGAATACATTCAAGAGGATTTCTCTTACCATGTTGAGGGGTTTGTATTTTCAGAAAGGAATTGCTGAAGATTTTTAAGTAGAGGAGTTTTATTCTACAAAATTAAGGATGCCTAAAACTATGAAATACTGGTACTGTGTGTTTCAAGGAAACCCTTTTAGACATCATGAGTGTGTGTTTTTCCTCCTTTTCAGCAGAATCTTGATGCTTATATGTTTGGCAGCATAATTACCCAATGGCCATGGGTAATTAAAAAAATTAGATACCATTTATACAAGTATTTAAGGTCAGCAGTGTATTGATATGGAAAAGACTTCAGACCTCCTCTCCCACATGCCATGGTAGCCTCTCAGGTGTCAACATGGAAAGCGGAGTTCAAGGCACCTCAGCATCACTGAAACCCTTGTTGTGCTATTCTGGGTGACTTTTCCTGACCCCAAGTTATTAGTCATACTATCTAGTGAGCTACTGATGACCACACTGATGCTATTTAAATGTACAACTTCCGAAGCTTCTAGTAATTATTGAACAGGTCCAGATTTTTGTCAGAGATGATGACTAGGTCCCTATCCCATTCCTTTAAGGCTCTGGGATACCATTGTGTTTCCTGCTTAACTTTTAAGAACTTTCTTTGAGCATGAAAGAAGAGAATGCCAAGTTTTATGATATAAGAAAGTCAGGCAAGGACCCCTGACTTATAAATTACAGGCTTTTTTTTTTTATACATTCACTCTGTTGTGAGAGTAAAAGTAATACTTGGGAAAGTGCTTTGGACACTAAATAAATTAAAGGCATTTCAAGAATTCTCAGTCTGAAGAGCTTATTGGTCAAGTCCCTTTAATGGAGACTTTCCTAGCATCTTATATGTCTTTCTTAGTAGTTTTTATATTTGCAGTTTTCACTCATATATCTGATTATTTGATTAATACCCATTGTCCCCACTAAGTCTCTATGAAGTTATCTTTAGTTATCTTTTTTATGTATCATTCAATCTCTAGAGCCTGATATAATATTAATGTGCAAGGAGAATGGAGGGCTGATCAGGATAATTAATATTGCTAAAAAAAGGCTCAAACTTTCAATGGAAGATTGACTTTAGACTTTATAAATCATAACAATTTGCTGCTTGGTTTAAAGTGCTTATATTCTAAAGTGCTTATTATCTATCAAGAACTATCAAAATTTTTGTTCTTTTCTTTCCTTAATCATGGGTTTATAACCTTTATGTTACAATCTAAAGATCATGCCTTGTTTAAACTGGATTCATGAGTGAAACTGATTATCTTTACAGTTAGTTATAAAAGTAGTACAGTATAAAAATCTTCTGGCTTTCCGTAGTACCAGTCATATATTTGTTGGTTGCATTTGCAATTGCACATCTAAATGTTTTCTTTATGTATCATAGGAATTGCTCTACAGTCAATAACCGGCTGTCAACGTAAGTATGTTAAAAACAAAATGCCTAAGTGACCTTTTAATTTGGGAAAGCTAAGGGATCACTATAAGAGTCTTACTTGTCAGATAAACTGTATGATAAGCTGTAATTGTTGCAGGCTTGGAAAAGCATGTGGTCACATTTCTACTGGCCCGCTGAATTTAGTTTGAGCTTTTCTACTCTGCCTTGGTCTTAGTGCCTGTGCCCCAGGGTTTACCCAAGCATAGTATTTTAACTTTTTGACACACAGGACACTTCAAGAGGCAAAAATGCCTACCTGCTTGCTCTACCTGCTCATACATGTTATTGTTTAGCTTATGTAGCTTTTATCTAGTTAGCTATCAGTTGTTAAAGCTGTATTCTTTTTGGCTAGATAGTGAGTTGCTATTTTTTTTAAATTTTTATTTTTGTGCCGTAGTGTGTGTTTTTTAATGTAATTATATTGTGCAATTAAAATTTACTTAAGAAAACAACACTATGGGTTTTGTTTGGAGTAAATTATACTTAATAACATAGTGGGTTTTGTTTGGACTATCTGTGACCAGTCAGATGAAGTTTACAAGATTTGAGATTGAATCTCTAGGGCAATATCAAGGAGCATGGTGTCAAAGAAGAGGTCACATAATAACAGGCTAGTACCCTTCCAAACTTTTGGTTATGAAAAATAATGAAAAGGGAAAAATTAGACTTTCTGTCTTTCTCTCTGTTTTAGATTTATGTCCTAAAATAATTCTACTTGAAGTGTAGTAATAGGGTCAATGTCAGGATACTCAGAAACTTAATATTTAGAGTCAACTTAAGTTCTAGAATATTAATATATAGAGTTTACGTAAGATAACAGTAAAGCCTCTTAGCATTTGGGTTCAGGCTAGTATATGCATCTGTTATGTGGTCATTGATAAATGAGCATTTTATTTTCATCTAGTATTTGAACAAAGTAAGATGTCTTCTATTTCTATTTCTGGAATGGTGTTTTGGGGGTATATATGTTTGTAATAGTGATAGAGGCTAAAATTGCGTGCATTCAAATGTTGTTATGTTTTGTCTTTAACATTTAGATATTGATGTAGAAGAGTTACAGAATGAGGAAGAACTAAGCCCGCTTCTAATGGAGTACAATATAACTGTGAACTCAAACCCTGAAATACAGTTAGCAGAGATGCATAAGGACGGGGCATCCATACCCAGTGAATCTTCCACAGAATCTATTAAAGATCTTCAGGAAGTACAAGCTCTCATTAATATTTGAATTAGAAGAACTTAATAATCAGTGCCTTTAGTTTTTTGCACTTGCTATACTTAAAGGATCCCAGACAGTCTTAGTTTATATTTATCATAGTGTTCATACAAAACTTAAATTGGAATGGTTCTTTCTCTAGTACTTTATTCCATAATGTTTCCTGCCTTAACCATTCATTTTGCCAGCATTTATTGAGTATGTATTATGTACCAGACACTATGCTAGACTTTTTGAACATGATTCTTTATTCTGATTGATGGGAGTAGATGTGAGAGGTTAATAGAAAGTAGAAGAAAGCATAGTGAGGAATAGAAAGAGAAAGGACGAAAAACCGCTATTTTAACACCATTTACACAGAGGTAGAGTTAAAATCATCCAGGTTGGAATTTCTGTATTTCTTTATAGATAAGTGATAATAGTTATTATATAGTAACCAAATCCTTCCTAGGATTAATATTTCATTTTATAGACCTAAATATGTTGACTTTTTAAAAGTACCTCCCTCCTCTGTTACTCATGCACGCATGTGTGGAAGTGAGGATTTGTGAGCTCTTTTCAGTGGCCTACTCACTGACGTTCTGTTGTTCCATTACGCATCAGTGATATTTTTTAAGAGCAGAAGACTGAGATTAAAATGAAAAATTTCCATAGAGTCTAGAAAGAAAATGTGATCTATAATACTAGAAGATAAAAGGTTTCAGTGATTAGAGAAAATTTATTTTGCAAAATAACCCATTGTGCAGTTTGCTTTCATATTAACTAAAGGATTTATTTCTTATCTGTCAGGTTAAGAGTAAACCGAAGAAAAAGAAAAAGACTAAGAATAAAAAGGTAAGAGGGTATATTAGCATTATAATAGAGGGATGTCTAATTATGAACACGTGTAATATATAGATTCACTGTTAGAACTTACAATTAATCTAAGTAGACATATAGCACAAGTGACTTAAAAATGTCAATAGCTTATTGAATATATGATTATAGAGAAGTCTATGTGTGTTAGATCCTGAATGAGTTAAACTTACAGTGTGCCTACTTTACTTCCCTAAATCATAATTTATACATTTAAATATACAAATAAGAAATAGAGCCCTAGCCAGGTTGGCTCAGTGGTGAGAGCACCAGCCTGAGGACTGAAGGGTATCAGGTTCCATTCAGATCACATACCTTGGTTGCAGGCTCGATCCCCACCCTGACAGGAGGCAGCTTATCAATGTATCTCTCTCACATTGATGTTTTTCTCTCTCTTTCCCTTCCACTCTCTTTGAAATGCAATGGAAAAAATAGCCTCAGGTGAGGATTAAAAAAAAGTAGAATTAGAATTAGTCATTTAAAAATACTGGAAATAAATGTAAACACCATTCAAAAATTCATACTTTAGTAATATTAAAAAGTCCTTTTATATGTCAGTGAATATCTAGGAATTTCTTGGGGTTTTTTAACATCCTAAGTTTTTTTCCAATTTATTTTATTAAAAGAAGTTGAGATCCTTTGAATATAAGATAATTTTATCAAGATAAAATGTGGACATTGGAATATCTAAATTTTTTTTATATCTTTTATCTAAATTTTTAAGTATAGGCCCTAAAAATACTGAAATTTTTGCATATGGTCATTTTATATAGAATAGTCCTATTCATATACTCAATTGCTGTTATTTGAAGTGCAAAGAATTGTCTACTCATAGTATAAGCAACCAGTCGTAAAAAGTCAGTCTAATTTTCTAATCAGGAGTTCTCATGAAAAATTCTAGCATATAGAAATTTGCTTGTGTTAACAGAGTGATGACAAAGCCCCTATGCATGAAATTGTGTCCTCTGTTATTTGTTTTGAAACATCTCTACCTAATGACAGTTAAAGTCCTAAAAACTTCAGGGACTCACCAGAGGAATGTGATAAAAAAGTAAAATTTGTGTAGCAAATAGAAGGTACAGTATAGATAACTTCTAACTAGTACGTATAGAGACTTTGTAGCTACTGTATATGCTCCCTGCAGTTATGAATTTAATATTTAGCTTCTAATATATTCAAATTGTAAATAACTCTTTGGTCTTAGAGTATTAATTGCTCATGTATTACCCTTCCATGAAGAGTATTAATTACTGTTACATAGTACTCTTATTCTTGCTCCTACTCCTACCCCCCACCCAGGGGAATTGAGGGTCAGGAATAGAAACGAGAGAAAAAGCAGATGGCAGAAGAATAGAAGGCCCTGTGGTGAGGCTTGGAGATAAAAAACAAAAAACAAAAACATGGCAGGAATAAATTTAGGCCTTCAAATTGGATGTCCTCTATAAAGAAGGGAAGTTGCTGAGGTGCATCTAAGAAAACAGACTGATTCATGCATTGGCATAGTTGCCATGGAAAGACTTAAAAGGAGTTTCAGAAATACTAATAAACTATAACTGGATATGTTCATTATGAAGAATAACCAAAGGTCTTCAACTCAGTTATTCAGGTACACTGGAACCAAGGCAGGAGTTCATAATTTTTAATTGTAGAATCAAACTGCCACTAGGCATTGATCAGACACTGAAATGCAAAAACTCTTTTAGTATACAGACAATAAATCAAAACAGATTTGTAAGTACATTATGGAATCTGTATGGAAAGAGATTCTGAAGTTTCTTTTAAGCAAGAGGTGGTAGAAATTAATACTGTAACTTATGTAAGAGTAATTAGTACTCTTAATGGAATGGTAATATATGAGTAATTAATACTCTTAATATGTGTTAAATGTCATTGATATTACCTTTATTTAGTATGTTGCTTTTGTAGTTTTTTTTTTAATCCTCAGCTGAGGATATTTTTTCCATTGCTTTTCAGAGAGAGTGGAAGGGGGGAGGGGGAGAGAGAGAAAGAGAGGAAGCATCAATGTGAGAGAGACACATCAATTAGTTGCTTCCCACACTCGCCCTGGCCTGGGTAGGGATCAAGCATGCAACCAAGGTACGTGCCCTTGGCCGAAATTGAACCCAAGACCCTTCAGTCTTTGGGCTGACACTCTAAACATTGAGACAAACTGGCTAGGGCTATAGTTCTATTTTAATGAACATAAAATTTAGGGCTTTTTAACATTTCCTCCCAATTGTGATTTCCGTAGCATTTCTTTTTTTTTTAAGATTTTTAATATATAAATCTGCTTTTTCATATTCTGATTTTCAGGAACTCTTGTATTTAGTATAGGGTTCTGTAAATGAGAATTCCATGTACCCTTTCTCAAGATATACAATAGGTACAAACTCAGCCTCAATACTCACTTCCAATACCCGAATGAATGATTTTCAGTTGTGTTTCATTACTCAGTAATAGATTACAAAATCCATTTAGTGGGTTACAACTAACATTTTTAAAAAGGAAATAGAATTAGTAGGAATAAAATAATTTCCAGAGTTCATCACCCATTGTTTTAGTCAGTTCAGACTTCTGTAACAAACTGTGATAGACTGGGTGGCTTAAACAACAAACGTTTCTTACACTTCTGGAGGCTGGGAAGTCCAAGATCAAGGTGCCAGCATATTTGATGTCTGGTGAGGGCCCTCTTCTTAGTTTGCATATGACTGCCTTCTTGCTCTGTCATCACATGGTGGAGAGAGAAAGAAAGAGCTAGCTCGTTGGCCTGTTTTTATAAGGGCACTAATTCCATTATGAGGACTCCACAACATCATCTTAACCTGATTACTTCCCAGTGGACCTACCTTCAGTTACCATGACATGGAGGGTCAGGGAGTCAATGCATGAATTTGAGGGAGAGGACACAAATATGCAATTCACAACACATAAAATGGGTAGGGTTTATTTCATGGAACTTATATTCTAGTTTTATAATTATGTATAAAGATGCTTGTATAAATGCATTTACATTATTAGGTAAAATATATTCCTTCTTACGGTTGTGGTCAAAAAGTTTGAGAAACTGACCTAAATGTAGTCAGATCGCTGCACTGTACTGACAGTTAATACAGATGACTAATTCTTGATGCTGTTTTTCAGAATAAGGAGTCAAACGAAGAGCAAGTGTACGTATTAGTTTATTTAATTTTTAAAGTTTTCTTAGTACTTTCAAAATGTGCTTTGCCAGTATGACACAGCCTTGCCTTGGGAAGTGTTCTCATTAGGGGGATTAAGGACAGGTCCTTATCTTAATAAGTTTTCACCATTTATAGACATGACAAAAAGTTAAATTATCCTTTACTTTGGTAGAATAGAATCTCTGGCCAGTTTTCAAGAGGGCTACTCAAGAGTTATCCAATGCTAACAGTTTAATTTGAGGACTGCTTTGGGCCCAGCATAAAATCTTTTAAAATACAGTCTAAATTTGGCTAACTACAATCTAGGACTTAACTTTACTAAATAAGACTTATTTACTAAATAAGACTTAATTTTAAAGGGCAAAATATTGTTTGTCCCAATGATCTCTTTAACAAAAGACTTTGTTTTTATTTGTTTTGGTTTAGTTTGTTTAATTTACCTGAGGTGGTTGGTTTTTTTTAATCCCAGTTGTTAACAGTGAATTTTGAATCTTTATTGGAAACCTTTTAATGTTTAAAGATCACTTATGATCTATATTGTACAGTCATTAGATTGATGACAGTGTAGAATAGGAAGGAAGTAGGGGAGATAATCCAATAAAGAGATCATTATACCCACCAAAAAGTTTAACTGAAATTAGTAGTACCTCTACAGAGCTCACTGTGAGGACATGTTATCTTCAAAATGGTAACAAGAACATACATATTTTGTTATGTTTAAAGCCATCACTTGTAGTTGATAATTCTCATTGATAATTGATATGATCTACTTGGTAAATAAATAGTTTATCATCCAAGATGAATTTTCACTTTGTCAACAAGTTGAGCCCCTAGAGCAGCGATTTTCAACTGGTGTGCCACAAGAATTTTTAAAACATGCAATACATGACTATTTAGTCAGGGACACTGACCTCTTTTCCCTTAGGTTGTCAAATAAATAAAAATGACAGCAGCCAACACAACAGTAGGCCATCTGGTGTGAATGAATCAAAGTTTTACCTATTTTTTTGTGAGACTGGCAAAAAGTATATTTTGTGTGTGCTGCAGAATTTTAGCAATTAGTTTATGTGTGCCGTGAGATGAAAAAGGTTGAAAATTGCTCCCTTAGAGCAATAGTTCTTTTGGTTTTTTGTTGTTTTTTAGGCTGTGTCTAAATGGCATAGAAAGAACTTACTAAAGAATAATATAGTGTCATCAGTAATTTTGCTCATTTTGCCTACAGTGTGGACCCAAACCTGTATGATCATCAGATCACACAGTGAGCTTTGTTTTTAAATGAGAATTTCCAAATGCACAGAAAAGTAAAGAAAATAATATATCTACATTATACATCTACCTATTGTCTTGATTCAACAATTACCACTTTTTTCACATTTGCTTTATCCTTAACATTTTGCTCTTTGTTGAAGCGTTTTTAATCCCTAAGTTTATGTAATTTTACTTCTTCTACATGTTTCAGTTTGCATCTCTTAGTAATATGAACGTTTTCCTATATTATCACAGTGCTATTAATTATTCTTAAAGTATTTAGGAATAATCTTCTGAAGCTTTAAAAAAAATACAAATTCACCTATATTTTTACAGTTGTTGGGGTGCCTGGAAAATGTAATTTGAAATTTTAAGTTTCTCAGGTAACTTTTAAAATCAATTTTGTTTGGGGACCAGTGGTATACACAAGCAGTTGATTTCATTGGACTTCCCAAAATGTTTGAGTCATTCTAGAATACCTTGGTGATACCTAAGGAGTGTTCTATAAGCATTAGATGTCACTTTAACTAGGTTTCAGTGGCCTAAAAGAGGCAATAATGCATCCTAGAGTTATCTTTTTTCTTTCTCTTCACTGATAAAATCAAGTCATTTATATCATGCTATAAGTAAAAGTACTATTTTTCATTCCTATCAGTGAGGTTAGGAAGTAATTTTATGGCTACTAAATAGTAGGCCAGCTGAAAGGGTAGTAA
Source organism: Miniopterus schreibersii (assembly GCF_964146895.1). Classification (NCBI taxonomy): domain Eukaryota; kingdom Metazoa; phylum Chordata; class Mammalia; order Chiroptera; family Miniopteridae; genus Miniopterus; species Miniopterus schreibersii. The sequence continues at coordinate 58,367,510 of NC_138106.1, read as the reverse complement.
CATGCATTTTTACCCTTTAGACATAGGTATAAAAATGGCTTAATTGCCATTGTACATGTAGTACTTTTATACTTTTTGCAGTGGTTCCTAGTGACTGAAATGCATGTTATCACTACAGTTTCTTTAAGATCCTGTTACAAACAAAGCATTTTAAAATCTACTTTATGTTGCTATTTGCAGCCTTCTATTTAAGTGTACATTGAACCTAAGTGCTAAAGTTGATTAAACCAGCCTGTCAAGAATGTTGTGATAGCCTGGCTGGGCATGGCTCAGCAGTTGAGCCTCGACCTAGGATCCAGGTGATTGGGGTTTGATTCCTGGTCAGGGCACATGCCCCGGTTGTGGGCTTGATCAATGACTCTCTCATCATTGATGTTTCTGTCTCTCTCTCTCCCTCTCCTTTCCTGTCTCTGAAATCAATAAAGATATATTTAAAAAAAAAAAAAAAGAATGTTGTGATAAAATAATATAGTAGATGTGGAAATGCTTGTCAGTATTTTTCAAAGCAATTGATATTAATAGTTACAATTTGAAAAAAGAACTTCATGCTCTTGTAGCTCTTGAAAACACTGGGATGAGCAGAATAGGTACTTTGATTGAGTGCTATTTCAAATACGCTAAAAATCATGGTGATCTTTGAGAAGTACACAGTCTGAGCACTGTCTAAACTTTTGACTATGAACCCTTCTGATGCTGAGCATGTCATGAGACCAGTGCAATATTAATTTGGAACACAGTGGCTTAAATGAAAAACTACAACTAAAAAATCGCATTGCTTATGTCACTACTGTAGCCCAAATATGGTAGAAAAGGAAGAGCAGCTGAAGAAAGAGCAAGCAAATCTACACCGAATCAGTAGATTTATGAAAGATGATGCAAGTGATATTCAAGAAGATTCTGCAGCTGAAGAAAAGTTCTATAGCCTGGATGAATTGCATATTCTGGACATGATAGAGCAGGTAAGCCTGGAGAGAGGATAGCCCTGCCTTCCTCCTTCCAGAAATAATTGTTAACCTTTGTTTGCCCCATGACTGTTTGAACAGCATGTTAGTCTAGTGGTTTATTCAGTGTTTATGAGGAGAAAGAAAAAACAGGAAGGGAAGGACAGAGAAATGAGAGAGGAAAACAGAACTTTAGGAGCTAGAAACTTCATTTTACCCCTCAAGCCATTTTCTGCCTTTAATTATTGGGCAGAGTTTATTACAACTGTATTCCTTGCAAAGGGTTTTCAGCTACTTCGGAAAAGGGGGCAAAACTGGCATAATCCCATTGGATTAAATTTCATGAGAAAAATAGTTTTGTAAAACAAAGCTACTTTTATTGTTTTTTAATTAAACCTGGTTGTTAACCGTGAAATGTTTACAAACAATATCAGTGTACAACAGTCTTTTCTTTGGTTCCCTTCTTGGTAGTAGTCATTGCTGGAAATGAGATACCTATATGTGAAGGTGCATATGAACGTGATAAGTACTCTACAGAGTACTTACTGTCACAGCACTATTGTCACAGCACTGTTGTCTGTGTCCATGCATAACCCATGGACACAAACAATAGTGTGGTGAAGGCCTGGGGGTAGGGGTGCAGGGTAGAGGGGATCAGTGGAGGAAAAGGGGGGACATTTGTAATACTTTCAACAATAAAGATAAATTAAAAAACAAAAAACATTTAGTACCTGCTTTGTCTCAAGAGCTACGCTATGACATGCACCCTGTGATCATAGTGTTTATAAATATAGTGGAGAAGTTGAACATTAAACTAAGGTATGTCATGTAATAATTTAATAAGTGCTTGAGCAATTAAGGCTCCTCCACTCCCAGTCTGTGTGACCTTGGGCAATTTTATCATCTCTAAAATGGAAGTATTCATTGCCTACCTCATGTGGTGTGTTTTTTTTTTACAGCAAAAGCATTACCCAAAAAATGCCTAAAAAATGGTAAACATGCAGATAATTTTATCCAACAGTAGTATCAATAGACAGGTAACTGTGGTATTATTTAGTGAATGCTGTAATTAAGGAGAGGCTGTGTTTGTTTATCTGAACTAATCAGAAGGGATGTCTGCATTGATACCTATAAAGCATGAATAGGTGATAGATGGCAACTTTAAATTTCCTTTAAGTAACTGAAATATTAGTGCTTTTTTAAAAGAGGAAAATAAAGCATGCATATTTCATTTGCTCAATAGGGCTCAACCAGCAAGGTATCTGCAGAATATGGAGAAACTGAGAAGGAAAAGCTTGCTCGACAACAGCAGCTTTATAAATTGCACTATCAGTGTGAAGTAAGTACTTTCGCCATTGTATCTAAGGCAAGGCAGAGGTAGTTCAAATGTTCAACTTAATGCTATCTTTTTTTAAAGAACACAATTTTTTTCTTTCAATTTTTAGTGACTTAAGCAGAATTAACTGAAATAATATTTTTCTTTGAGTAGGATTTCAAAAGACAGTTGAAAACAGTGACATTTCGGTGGCAAGAAAACCAAATGCAGATTAAAAAGAGAGACAAAATCATCGCATCTCTTAATCAACAAGTGGCTTTTGGAATCAATAAGGTTTCCAAGTAAGTACAAATCCGTTAACAGAAAATTCTGGGTTTGCTCCACAGTGAACAGTCTTTAAAAGATAATCCCTATGTAGCCACTGGGTGGCATTGTGACTGCACATTAGGAACTGCCAACCACAGGACTGCACTTAAAAACCAACTCTATTTTTGCCTTGCCAGATGAATGGAGAAATAAGCAACTGATCACTCTGTATATCAAGCTTTTCATGTATTAGATGAATAAGTGTGAAGATAATAGAATTTCATGAGAAAGATAATTAACTTTAAGATCATGATTCTAGTTTGTAAAAATGTGACCAATGATTGGCTGTTTCTTTATAGCATATGATAAATATATTCCTCAAAGACACCATGGAATCACTTGCATTCTTTTTTGTGTTGGTCCCTCAGAGAATTTGTGTTCCAAGCCCAAGAGATGGAAAATAAATCAGATTCCTGGAAACTTTTCTCACCCCTACCAATTTCATTTATCTTACAACCTTAAAGATTAAATGCCTAAGACTAAAAATTCTGACTTAATAGGGAAAAACAAGTGTCTTGTTTTACTTCTTCTAGTAATCACTGCCTCCAATAAGAATCAGTTGAAAGAATAATATAATTTGTAACAAATTATTTTAATGAACAGTAGTACCACAAGATACCAGTCATTATGAAGTCTAATTTGAAATCCTTTGCAGTTCCTAGACTGCTAATAAGAAGAATAGGCAAGTTCTAGGAAATATCTTAAAGTGAGGAGTCCAAAATACTAATTGTAAAATTGGATAAATATTTGTCAGAAATGTAGGTCTTAAATTTCCCCCCACATATCATATCCAACCTGAAGAGGTTTTTAAGAAGAACTGAATGACATAGTTCTGGCAACATAATAGCAGTTGAAAATACTTTTAGGCTTGTCCATGCTGGACTTAAGAGAGATCCTTCAAGTTCAGAAGGAGGTGAGTACCAAAGATAGCTTGGGCAAACTAAGTGCTGCAGCCACTTAAGAAGGATTCAAAACTTTGTCTTTTAGCCTGGAAGATAATGACCAATCCAGAAATGTGTTACATAATACCAGAGATCAGAAAAGTAATGCCATCCATGCAGAGGAGTTTCCTTTCTTTTACTATTTGAGGATATCCCTTCTCAACTCTTGATAGCTGACCCAGGCACCCTTATACGCTCAACACTACAAACAGATCCCGTTAGGGGATGCGTATGTCTTCACTTAATAAGCATTCAGTGTTGAATATTCACCAAATATTTATTAAGTACTAACTGTGAGAATAATTATGTAAGGCACATGTAGAGGATACCAAGACGTGTTAGACATTGACTGTGAGCTATTAGAGAGTATAGATTACCATGAGGGGATTAAAATTACATATAAAGATGGGCTTCCATTTCCACCAAGATATAGTAGCTCCATTACTTGCAAGTCCTTCATCTTACAACTAAAACACCCTCAACCTAAAACAACAAACAAACACAGGAAGACTCTGAGAGGTGGAAGAAGAAAGCAGACTGTCTAGCGACCTTTGGACTTAAGGAATGATGCATCAGTGATTTTCCTTATTGCCTCCCATATATCCTAGACAGGGCTCTGCAGAAGCTCCCAACCTACAACTGCCAATAGGCACAAGGTGAAAAAAGCTCCAAGAAAAACCTGTTCCCTTTAGCCAAAGAATCAGGAAAAGGAAAATATAATAAGTAGAAACCTCCTTAGCATTACCCACCTACTCCAGCCAAACACTAGCAGCCCCATACCACTCCTTGGAAGCACGCAGTGTGTTCTGACAAAAGCAGGTGGCAGGAATCAGGTTGCTCTGCTGGGGCAGTAGTACTGGTCAGGCAGTTGGCCTTCCACTCCCCACCAGGAGGAAGCAGATAGTGCTTCAGTTCCTCTGCCAAGATAGCATCAATGTGGTCCAGCTGCGAGCTAAACCTCTACCTCTACCCTGCATCAGTGGACTTAACGAACTGATTTGAGGTGGGACTAGTCAGTGCTAGGTTTTTATCCCTGCTCTCCCTATGGGGAGCTGAGTCTCCACCACTGGGGCTAGTTGGCACTCCCCTTTTTTCCCTCTCCTCAGTTGGTACCAGAGCTCCTACTCCACCCTACAGCAACAAAGCAGTGTGAATAAGCCGTTCTACACTTCACTTGAAGTAGGAAAAGATCAATAGCAGTAGGCTATATATGCATATTATAATACCTAGGGCAACAACAAAGAAAACTACACAAATAGAGATACTCAAAAACACTTTAAGTCAAGATGGAGTCCTAAAAAAATGTTCAAATAACCCACAAGAAGGTAAGGAAAGAAAATCAGAGGGAACAGAAAACCAATAATGAAATGGCTGACCTAATCAGTAACATATCAATAATTAGCTTAAATATAAATGGTCTAAATACACCAATTAAAAGACAGAGACTGGCAGAGTGGATTTTAAAAATAAAACAAACAACCATTGACACAATGTGGTAAAGGCCTGGGAGGGGGATGTTGAGTGTGGGATAGATGGGCTCAAAGGAAAAAAGGGGGTGCATCTATAATACTTGCAACAATAAAGATAAATTTTTTAAAAATTTAAAAAAATAAATAAATTTAAAAAGTGTGATCCAATAATACGCTATTTACAAGAAACTCACCTCAGTTTCAGTAACATAGGTAGGTTGAAAGTAAAAGGATGGTAAAAGATACTCCGCAAACATTAATAAGAAAAAGTAGGAGTGGTTATATAAAGCTATATTAATGTGATAAAATGGGCTTCAGAGCAAAGTAAACTACTGGAGACAGAGAAGGACATTACTGATGATAAAAGGATCTATCAGGAAGGCACCAAAATGAAGTCATATGTACCAGCAACAGAGCCTCAAAATACATGAAGCAAAACCTGACAGAACTGAAAGAAAGAGAAAAATGTACAATTTTAGTTGACTTCAACAACCTATTCTCAGCAATTTATAGAACTACTATACAGAAAACAAAGATAAAGAAGGCCTTTACAATACCATCCACTAACAGGATCTGATCGATACTTATAGAACAATTCACCAGATAACAGCAGAATGCTTATGCTTTCAAGTGTCCACAAGAAATACACCAAAATAGATTATATCCTGGGCCATAAAACAAACCTCAACAAATTTAAAAGAATTGAAATTATGCTGAACATAGATCACATGGAATCAAACTAGAAAACAATAATGCTAAGATAATAGGAAAATCTCCAAACACTTGGAAACTACACAACACATATCCAATTATTCCAAGGGAAATAAAAATACATTGAACTGAATTAACGTGAAAATACAATATATATCAAAATTTGTGGGACACAGCAGTCTGAGAAAAACTAACGTGCGCATTAGAAAAGAGGGAAGTCTCAAAGGAATAATATAAGCTCCTACCTCAAGAACACAGAAAAGAAAAGCAAAATAACCCAAAACAAGCAGTGGGAAATGATAAAGATTAGAAATAATGAAATCAGAAACAAAACAATAGAGAAAAATTCATGAAATAAAACTGGTATTTTGAAAAGATCAATAAAATTAACAAACGTCTAGCAAAACTGACAATAAAAGAGAAAACACAATACCACCATGAAGAATGAAACAGTGATATCTCTACATATACCGCAGGCATCAGAAAACTCTGCTGAGTGAAAAAACCCAATCCCCAAAGCTTATATACTATATGATTCCATTTCTATAACATTCTTGAAATGACAAAAATTTCCCCAAAAAATGATAAAAATGGAAAGCAGATTAGTGGTTTCAGGTTATAAGGAGGAGATGGGAGTGGAAAGGAAATGGGTGTGGCTATAAAAGGGCAAAATGAGGGATCCTTGTGATTAAACTATACAGTATCTTGAACTGTATCACTGTCAACATTGTCATTTTGCAGGATGATACCATTAGAGGATGGTGGGTAAACAGTACATGGGACCTGTCTATCATTTTTTACACCTGAATGTGAATCTATGAGTATCCCAAGAAGGTTAACTTTTTAAAAAGTACATAACTGTCAAATGGAGCTATTCTTCATAAGGATTTTGTTGTGATAAGAAAAACTTCACTGAAGATATAGTATTGAACCTATGCTAGGTAAGATGAGATGGGAGAAAAGACAAAGGGCATCTAGGCAGAAAAAAAGCATGAGCACTATGTGTTCTCATAGAAGCTTTCGAGCCTATTTTTGTTTAACTAACTTGATCATGTCCCAAGAATATGTGATAAAAATATAAATAATCTTTATTTGTAGAATGTTGATTTTTTTCATCTTAGGATGTGTGGTGGTCAGTAGGAAGCAAAAACTAAACTTTTTCCTTTGGCCTAATTCAATGCCAATCTTACAGTAAACGTTTGGTAAATATTTGTTGATGATAGTTGCAATTTTAACAAAGAAGATTTACCTAAAAGTGACATTTTGTACAAATTACAATAAACACTTAATGTTAAGAAACTGCTGTCAGTGAAGTCCGTACAATAAAATTAACAGCCAGCCAGAATAAGCTTGAGAACTTTAGATCTTCTAGAAAAGAAAATCTAATTCTACTCTATCATGGTATTCATGAGAAAGATAGAACTGAGAAGTTCTGACTGCCTGAACATATAGAGCTGGTTCATGTCCAAGCTGGATGATAAGAACGGTGCATACCTTATCCTCTCTTATTTACAAATCCAGGTCTTCTGTATTCCCTATCAGCACTGTCAACTCTTAATACCCACTCTAAACAAGAGCTTGGTAAATATTGAAATTATGGAAGCTTACAAAGGAAAGGAAGGTGTAGGTTTTAGAAATCTTACTACTTTTCAACTCTCTTTCCATTCTCCTGTATATTACAATAACAAAGTTTGTATTGCTTATTATTTACTTGAGAACATGACCTGTTTTGTATAAAAAGAGATATGTTTTCTTTTATTGCATTTTCAGTCCAATAGAACATTGTAAGTCTCTATAGCTTCTAAGAGGCTTAGAGTAAAGGTGAGTGGGTAGTCTCTGAGATCTGGTAGTGAGCAATCCAGCCAGCATTTAAAGTCACTGTTTTAAGGCATTACCATTCTAATAACTTACATTAACCAATACTCCTATGTATCTCAAGTGTCTCAGCATATTAGAAACTTAAAAAGAAATGTGCTTTTGCTATAAATCTCTTTCTACTGAAGCAAACTAACAAGGTGATTTAAAAGCTTGGTTGTGAAGAGAAATATAACAGCGCAAGGGAGGAATATAAAAAATGGTATGTGAATATATGTTAACCAAAAAGTATTACTTTGCATTTTTCTTAACAGCTTCTTGCATATTAGTTTTAAGCTAATCACTGGTTTTGTTTTCTGATTTATACAAAATTTTTATCCCACCTTCCCAAGATTAGGTCATATGAGTGATTCCCAGTTTTATAGTTTTTATTAAAATTCTTATTTGCACATAGTTTTATTACTTCTATATTTAAGGTCTGATTTCTTTCAAACCTTAAGTCTTTAACAGTTTGCATGACTTGATATATCATCTCTTTAAGGAACTTAAAGTTCTCAATCCCACCACAGGCCTAGAATATCAGAGGATACCATCTCTTGTTTTCTAGTGGGTAAACTGAAGTACAAAGAACTAAAGACATTTTTCTGAGGCATTGAGCTGGGAATACAAGATAAGATAACTCTTCTCTTTAGCTTTCTAGTTTATAACTTAGTTAAAACTAAGGGGTTAGAACTTAGTTCTTTCTTTGTGAAGTCAGTTAAATCACGCATCAGAAATAAGCAGAAGGACTAGGTATCAGCGTTTAGTTATTTTCAGGCTCAACATTTGTGTCCCAAAATGGGCATACTTAAACCTTCCTCATCTATAAGTAGAGCTGACTATATTAATGACAAATAATTTCTGACTTTTTATCACTTTCTTCTTTGCTTAGGTTACAGCGTCAGAGCCATGCTAAAGATAATGAAATCAAGAACCTTAAAGAGCAACTTTCCATGAAAAGGTACAAACAACTATTGCTTCGATTGAATGCACCCTCTCTGAAACTATGTATTCCACTCAGCATGTTCTGGCTCGGGTAGCCATGTAATTTATCATTTAAACTGGGGCACTTTGAGCCTAAAATTGAACAGTATTTGTAATTATACTGGGACAACAGGTATATACTGGAAGTGCCCTTAGGCAAATTGGGAGGTATGTTCACTTTAGCTCTGGCCCTAGAAAACTGCTGAGACAGAATAAATCAGCCAAATTATGGTCTCACAACACACTGTTGTCAGAGACTAATGCTTATTGAGTTCTTATCTCTTTACCCTAATCCATATAACTGGGTGTGACTGCTTTATGAAACTGGCTTAAATTCATAGATTTGCCTGTAAGTAATTTTTTTATAATAGCTTTTTTGAGATCTATTCGTAAAGCATAAAATTAACCCTGTCTACAATTCATTGGTTTTTAGTATATTCACAGAAGTGTACAACCATCACCACTATCTAATTTCAGAACATTTTTATCACCCTAAAAAGAAACCCTGGATTCATTAGAAGTCATTCTTCATTCTCTCTTTCCCTAGTTTCTGGCAACCATTAATCTATTTTTTATCTCTGGATTTGCCTATTCTGGACATTTATTATAAATGGAATCATTTAATGTATGGTCTCTTGTGATTAACTTCTTTCACTTAACATAATTTTTTCAAGGTTCATCTGTGGTATAGCATGTATCTATACTCATTACTTTCTGTGGGTAAATAATATCCTATTGTATTGATATACCACATTTTGTTTTATCTTTTCATCAGTTTATGGACATTTGATTTGTTTTCATTTTTGGCTATAATGAATAATGCTGTTAAACATTTGTATACAAGTGTTTATGTGGACATGTTTTTAATTCTCTTAGGTATATATGTAAGAATGCAATTGCTAAGACATGCAGTAAACTCCATTTAACTTTTTGAGGAACTACCAAACTGTTTCCCAGATCAGTTCACCATTTTACAACTTCACTGACAATGGATGAGAGTTCTGATTTCTCTACATCCTGACCTACATTTATTGTATTATCTGTCTTTATATTACCCATTGTAATGGATGTAAAATGGTACCATTGTGGTTTTCATTTGCATTTTCTAATGGTTAATTATATAGAGCATCTTTTCATGTCCTTATTGGCCATTTGTTTATCTAATTAGAGAAATATCTGTTTATATCCTTTGACCATTTTTAATATTGGTTTGTGTTTTTACTGTTGAGTTTTAATTGTTCTTTGTATGTTCTGGATGCAAGTCCCTTATCAAATATTTGCAAATATTTTCTCCATTCTGTGGGTTGTCTTTTCACTTTCTTGATGATGTCCTTTGAAGTACAAAAGTTTTTAATTTGATGAAGTCCAATTTATTTTTTTCTCTTATTGTAGGCAAATTTTCTACAATATTCACTGGTATAATAAGTCTCTTGGTTAAGATGTCTGCTTGAATATTTTATTATTTTTCCCCCCTCAAACACTCACCTCAGTGGTATTAACAATATATTGTTTTATCAAGCTTCTCGTCAATGTTTGTCAGGTACTCAAGTATCCAGATATTTCTAATAATAAAACATTGAAGATAGCTTTTGTGAAAGTTCCCTATTACCATGTTTTATTTCCAATTAATTGCTTTCATTTAAGACATTGATTTGCATGCCCTAGAGTTCTGGGGCTTAAGCTGAAATGAGATAAGGAAAAGAAAAACCTCACAGGTAGCCATTTTCCATAATGCCCTTGATAAATAATGTCCTATTGTCATTGTCCTCCCTGTTAAGCTATAGGATTTGTTTTCATTCTGAGGTGTTGACTGTAAGCACTGAGAAAACAATAAAATATTTTCATGCACGGACCTAGCTTTATGACACGGATAATAAAAACCTCTGTAGTTGCTATTGTTGGCATAAAAAAGGCTTGTAGAAACTTTATGTAAAATTTATTAACAATGAGAATACCTAACACTTATTTAGTACTTACTGTGTGCCAAACACAAAGTGCTTTGTGTATATTACCTGAATTCATTTTCACTATAGCTCTTTGAGGTAAGTGATACAATTTTCTCCATTTTTACATATGAAGAAACTAAAGTACAGAGAAATTTAGTAATTTGCCCAGGGTTTCACATTTAATAAATTGTGGAACTCAGATTCATCCTCAGACAGCATGATTTGAGAACCAAGTTTTAAATTATTACCTCTATATTGACAACTTTAAAACTTCTGTGCTCTTGATAGTAAAGGATAACAGTAAGGCTTAAGTAATGTCTTCTCTTGTTTACTTTTCAGGAAATCGTTAGCTAATCATTGAATAGCTTATCTTTCTTCCTCCTGAATAAGGTAGAAAAGTATGTTCTTGCTGCAATGTTACTGACTCTTCGATGGTCATGTATTTCAGATCTCAGTGGGAAATGGAGAAGCATAATATGGAAAGCACAATGAAAACATACTTAAGCAAACTGAACGCAGAAACTAGCAGAGCTTTAACAGCCGAGGTAAAAAAAGAGAGAGACAGAGATGGGGTCAGGGAGACAAGTTTTACTTGTGTACTAATTTCCTAAAGAATTTTAAAAAACAGACACAAAAACTGTTTTGTGAATAAAGAGAAATAAGACATTTTAGGACCAGCCCTAAAAACTCAGCTCTAACCTTTGTGCTTTTTTGACTCATTGGCATTTTGTACATGATTACTGCAGTGTTGATCATATGTTGTTTTTCTTCAGATGACTCCAAGAAATTGGTCTGCTTCAGTATGTATAGCAAATGCAGACATCTTGGGGAAACTCTCATGAAGCCAGGTCGCCAAGCCAAACTTCAAAGAATAACATTTCACTGCTACCATATCTCCCTTTGCTACTTCTTACATAGACCTTCTAAAAGCACATATACATCATACACTCCAGTGTCAAAAACCAGCTTACCTTCTGGACCCAGAAAGTTAACCAGTTTCCACTAAGTTAGCTTAGAACCCCACAGCTAGGGTCTCAAAAGAAATATATGTGTATGTAATTTTTGTTTATAGATAACTAGATAAGATTCAAGTTTTGGAGAGTTCACTAACATTAAAATCATTACAGATCTTCCCTCCTCTTTCCCAGTAAGCTCTGTTCTTTAGCAGAGTGCTCAGAAATCCAGAGGTCAACAGTCGAGGAGTGATACCTGAACCAAAAAACTTTGGAGAATAACGTGTTAGAGTTCCAGTTTTAACAACAACAAAAAGCTCAGATTACCTTAAGAGCTCAAATTTGTACTCTTTGTTTTTCACTGCTTTTAGTCAGGAAGTTTCTACTTCCATTATTAATTTTAGAAACACTTAATGCTGTCTAAGAGAATAATAAATTTTTTTCAATAATGGTGCAAAAGGGTTTCCTGCTGTGCGATTGACATTGGACTAGATGACCTACAAGGCCCATTGGACTATAGGGTCCTATATGGTCTGATTTTCTTACCCCTTCATCAGTTAGAAAACAAACAAATAGCAGGAATTTCTTTCAGTGTTCTCTACTCAGTACTACTCAATACCCAGACTGCATCTAGTATCAATTAAATTAGAATCTCTGGGACCAAGCATCACTTTTGAAAGTTGGTTTAAAAACTTTTGAGATGATTCCAGTGTATGTGCAAGTTTGAAAACTGATCTTCTAGAATGTTCACAAACCCAGTAACCACTGAATAAAAGATTAGAATTTCAGAATTGATCAAAGAGATTTCATAATGTATCATGGATGGTCAAGAAGCTCAGTTACTGTTGGAAGAGACTGAAAAATGGCTTAAAATTTACTTGAAATGGTTGAGAAAAGAATGTGTTCATTTACAAAGACACCTTCAACTTCTTTTTCTTTCCTTCAAAAACCTGCAGGTATATTTCTTACAGTGCCGTAGAGATTTTGGTTTGCTTCATCTAGAGCAGACTGAAAAGGAATGCCTCAGTCAGCTTGCCAGGGTGACTCAGATGGCGGCAAGGTAACCTTTCCCTCTTCCTTAATGTACCTTGATCTCAGAGATACTCGAAGGTGGCTCCGAGGTTGAACATAATCCGTGATATGTTTTACATATATGACATCAGAGTCTTTGGAGTAAAGAAGCCCTTGTGTGTTTAAACTTTAAAAGTCACCTAGTCGCTTTGATGCTTTTACTTTGTTGCTTCTGCTGAAGCACCAAGAAGTCTACTGAATGCATTAATAGCTGCTGGCAGTTTTCTCTTCCTCCACATTGAAATAGATCAAAAATCTCAAATAGACATGCATGAAGACCAGATATTTACAAATCAAGGTGGATTTTAAGTGGAAAACTTCTCAAATTTTTTTCTCTTCAAAGGCTTGATTTTTAAATACTTTTGGAGTATTTTGGGGGCAAATCAGTATTAACACTCCTAAAATATGTTAAAGGCAATTTCCTGCTGTGTTTTATAAATGAGTGATTTTCAAATACTGCGCAGGTTGTATGAGATTCTCCTTAAATTTATAATTTTATGTAAGTTTTATAATTAAAACTTCAAACTCAAAGAATTAAATTAGAATCTCTGGAACCAAGGCATCATCATCATTATTATTATTATCATCTTAATTCTCACCCGAGAATGTGTTTATTGATTTTAGAGAGGAAGGGAGAGAGAGAAACATCGATTGGTTGCCTTATGAGCCCCAACCGGGGATCAAACTCACAACCTAGATATGTGCCCTGACTGGGAATCAAACCTGCAACCTTTTTGGTGTACAAGACGATGCTCCAACCAACTGAATCACCTGGCCAGGGCACATCATTATTTTTTAAAATAATTTTCACTTTAATGATTATTCTTCATTTCCAAAGGATCAGAATCTCTGAGATTTAGCAAGATTGCCAAGATATACTGATGTGCATTCAAGTCAGGGAAGCACTGTTTAAGTGATCAGTCTCTTTGCTTACTAGACGGAGAAAAAATGCTCTGTAAATTAGAATATTATCAAGCCTCTTTGTATAAGATGATTCCAATGATAGCTTGTTCTGCTCTTTTAAAGCTTTTGTACTGGGTGATACTGGGCTGGGGATGTTTTAACAGCCTTTTGGAAGACTCTGAAATCTCTCTTCTGGAGACAGCAGACCCTAAACACCTCAAAGCTATTCTTACTTAAGTCATTTGGCGGGGATGTTTGTCAGAGCTGCTGTGTTTGTGCCAGTTTATGCACTGCTTAGAAGCAGCAGTCTAATTGCAGAAGAGGTACTTCTTTGTCATTTGCTCTCCCATACAGAATATCTGTTTCTAATTTGCAAAAGAGCCTGATAAGCCAACTGTGGCCTTGTCATGTCAGGGTTAATGTGAAGCTAATCTAAAATCTGCTTCCCACATGAGTATTCTCAGCATCAGATGACTAGGGCAGTTTCTTCGTTTGGCTTTCACTGCCCACTTCAGTGGAGGGATTTCTGTGCAAAAGTTTTATAATATATCCTAAAAATATATTGCCATGCTAGAAAAATAAAAATAAAAACCTTGCTGTGCTGAAGCAGAAGTTATGTTTTCTCTTGAAAAACAAACAAAAACAAAACAAAAAAACCACCTCATTGTTTCTAGTTCTTGTTTTTATTTTTAATAATAAGCCCTTCCATATAATTTTGTGCCCATTTGAGGTAATGGTTGGTGATGGAGCTAATTTTGTTGTTTTATATTATCGACATATATGCTAGAAAACATAATGGAAAATTTTGGAAACCTAATTCTTATATAAAAAGAAAGAACCTCCTCTTGCGTCTCCTTGTCTATTCCAGCAACCTAGAATCGCTTCAGTTAAAGGCTGCAGTAGACAGTTGGAATGCCATTGTGACAGATGTCAGAAACAAGATTACATTCCTCAGGGTAAGTTGTGAAGTATGTTTCGAGTCAATTGACTGAATGTTGTAGGTGGCATGTACTTAAAGAAAACATTTAACATTAAAAACAATTGCTAGAGGAATTTAAGGAAGAGCATGTTTTTCATTTCAGTTACTAAAGTTTATGCCTTTTTGAGGTTTGAGATCGATTACTTCTCCATAGTTGGTTGTAGGTAGCAACCAACTTAGTACAGTAAATGCTTAACTTAAACATTGTGCCTCACACCTAATTTTTTTTAGAATTCCAAAGCTAACTCGGCTCCAATTAGAAATAAATGTCTAACTTGGTTTTAGTAATTGTGTTTGTACAGAATTAAAAGGAAGATCAAGCAAACCCATATTAATCTTCAATCTTAACTTTTTATGTAATTATTCCATAAAGTAGAATAATAGTCTTAATTATTGGTTTAATACTATTAGGACTATGATAAAGGAAATATAAAGAAGTAACCCACTGAATTTTTATTCATTTGGGTTTGGGATATTTTTGTATTTATATCTTTTTTTTTTTTTTTTTAATATATCTTTATTGATTTCAGAGAGAGGAAAGGAGAGGGAGAGAGAGAGAGATAGAAACATCAATGATGAGAAAGTCATTGATCAAGCCCGCAACTGGGAATCGAACCCTGATCGCCTGGATCCCAGGTCGATGCTCCACCACTGAGCCACACCCGGCCAGGCTGTATTTATATCTTAAAGCTTATATATAATGTTGATTGTCTTGTGATTTCACAACACAATGACATTCAGCTGTGAAAATCTGCCTCAAAGCATTAACTACTTCTAGCTTTTTTGTTCGTGGTTTTGACTGTTTCTCTCCCTTACTCTTTCTTACTCAGTCTTTACTGATGCTTAGCATTTCTGTTGGGCTTATTCAAAGTTCTGGCCACAAACGAGCTGCTCCTTGCCCTCGCTGCTTTGGCTTAGTGATTAGAGCATCAGCCTGTGGACAGAAGGGTCTGAGAATCAATTCAGGCCAATGGCATGTACCTCGGTTGTAGGCTCTATCCCCAGCCCCAGTCAGGGTGTGAGCAGGATGCAACCAATAGATGTGTCTCTCTCACATCGATGTTTCTCTCTCTCTCCCTCCCTCCCTTCCTCCCCCTTCCACTCTCTCTGAAAAGCAGTGGAAAAAATATCCTCGATGAGGAGTAAAAAAAAAAAAAAAAAAAGAACTGCCCCTTGTCCTGTATCCTTGTTTTCGTTCAAGAACATGCTCTCTATGTGGAAGTTTCTAAATGTTTTGCTTCTTAAGACTTTCTTTTCCAGCTCTGTGGGTTGTTTACAAAATAATAGGTAAAGCAAAATGGAGACAATGCCCAAAAAAGGGGGGTTAAAAGCATATTGTTAAGCTTCAGGGATTAGAAGTCTTTTGGCAAAATCTAAGAGAACAAAACAAAGTAGAACTGAAGAAAGCTAGAGGTGTAACTTTTGAGATAGATAAAATATGTTTAATAAATATTCCCTAAAATTTCCCCCTAGGTTTCAAAATGAACATTTTGTGCAAGTAATCCATCTCTTTGTTGCAGATACTTTCCCCCCATGTTTATCAGCCAGTATATTATTTATAGCTTCTCAAATCTTTAGCTTCTATTCATTTTATGTCAGTGGCTCCTAGTTTGGGGCTGAAAATTATGGAAACACTGAAGAATTATCACAAGGATCTGTGAGTTATGTGTCTCTGTATCTTGTCAATCAACAACTTCTAAAAACACAACTATTTACATTCAGGGATAACATTCTATAAAATTGTTTTTATGTTAGAAATTGTTTTTATATTATTTCTGACAATAGAGAATCACTCTTCTATGCTGTATTATTCAAAACTCCAGTAAGTATTTTATATGCTATTTTTTTGAAGTTGATTTTGCTTTAAAATAGTTTCTCTTTTTCTACTAGACACAATACAATGAACAAATTAACAAGGTGAAGCAAGGATTTGCCTTGAGTACCTTGCCTCCAATCCAGCTTCCTCCACCACCACCCAGTCCTGAGATACTGGTAAGAAATATGACATTTTGAAAAATTCCCATCTTCATCTTGGTAAAATGGTAAGGGCTATAAAACACTGAATATGCAGTATGTTTAATATATGTTCAGAATGGAATAGGCACAAAATGTGCATATCATTTATAATTACGTCTATTTCTGCTATATCATCTTCAGTTGATATAACTAGTTGGCTGCCTCAACTGGGGACACTGACATAGGTTGTAACACTGGATTTTAGTGATGCATTTGTAAAGATGATATGTAAAGAGGTAGTATATTTTCATTCATCCTGTCACTCTCATCTGCATCATGGGAGAAAACGGGTGAATGCTCAGCATTTCCATTGCCCTCATGTTACCACCCCTAGGTGACTGAATCACTTCCACATACTACCCTAGCAGGCTGGACTTTACCCCTCCACTTGTACTTTGGACTTTCTTTTTCTTAAATTTTATCTTCTATTCTACCTTTAACAGCAAGGATACCTTACATTTATGCCCCTTCCCTGCTTGTTGATAGGGATCAATGAGTCTTAATCAGACATACTAATACCTATGCTATACTGTTTATGTTATCCTTTGGGATACATAGTACCTTAACCCAATAAACACATACAGCTTTCCAAAACACCTTTTAGGGCGAAACCATTAGATGATAATAAAAATTATCATAAAAGACCTGGGGGTAGGAAAAGAAAAATGGTATGAGATATTTAGGGGCAGATCACATTTGACATCAGCACTTCTGCTTGTTAGGAGAGTTTTGAAATGTTATTTCTACAAATAATTAGTAAATTAAAGAATTTAAAAATTATGTAAATTGTATGGATTTTCACTGTGTTTCAAAAGCAGAATCCAAAGCTTAAAGTATTATATGACATACACTCTGGACTTTAGTTTAGAATCATAGTATTGCCTCTTATATTTTGGTCACTCTGCTTTTTATAGGAGTACTGTATTATGGACATTATTATTTTTGGCTTGGAGCACCATCATACCCCATTAAAGAATGTGTTACATAGATGACAGAGTAACCCCAAAGATTCCCTGTAATTCTACAGGAAGTAACACACACTCTTGGTAGGATTTCTAGAAACCCTGTGCCTTCTGCCCATGTTAAAACTATGACTTATAGGTTGTAAACTCTCCCATGACTAAATATAAAATGGCTCCAGAGACTCAAAAGCTAGTTATAGAGTTGTTTTTCGGAGTTTCCTGGAATCAGACCAGCATAAGCTGTCTGATACCAGTGTTATTGTGTAACTGACAAACATAGGCAAACCTTGACCTCTATCTACATCCGTATTCCTTCAGAGACTGTTTTAGTTCTGTTGTAGCTACCCAGGTTTGGTCAAAGGCAAAAACCCACTGGCAGTTAGGCCCTATGGAATTCAAAGCATCCTTCTACTAACATCTGAGAGGTATAAGTGTGTCTTTTGTGCTTCCTAACAGAGTCTCTGCTGTGTGTGATCAAAGCTGACAGTGTGTTAAAGTGCAGGCGTTGGTGACCATTGAGCATTAGTGGAGTGGTTTGAATGCACAAATGTTAGAAATGTGAATATACTATTTCCTATAAATTAAACTGGTATTATACAATGGAAATACACTAGAGATCTGGGTTCAGGTCCTAACTATGAAGAACTTTGCTGGTCTTCAGAAAATGAGCTATTCTCAAATTTGGTTTTCTCATTTATATATCAGGAAATTGTACTAGGTGATTTGATCACTAAAGTCCATCAATCTCTAGATTCTAGTACCATGAGACATGGTCACCAGGTTTTAACTATATAGTAGTCTTACCTGAGAAGTCTGGAATAATGGGTACTGTTCCCAATTTAACCCAGTGTTTTTGTGTGTTTCATTATATTTTGATTTTTGTACCCTGGCTTTAATTCTCAAAGTAGTATTAAGTAATAGTTGCCCTCAAAGAGAGCAGGGCTGTTGACTTAGTACCCACCATTCATTCATTCTTTAAAAACTTTATATTATGAAAATATAAAATATGTATGAAAATAGAATAGTATAATGAACCCCTGTGAACCCAAGAATCAACTTCAACATTATCAACATTTTGTCAGTCTTGTTTAATGTCATCTCTTTTTTTCCTCCCCACTGGAATATCTTAAAGTAAACCTTACATATCATACAATATCATCCAAATATACTTTCCTATGTATTCCTAAAAGATTATTGGATATAATCATATCACCATTTTTCTATCTAAGAATTGTAAATTATTTTTAATAATACTCAGTTAAATTTTATATTACCCCAGTTGTCTCAAAAATGTTTTTTTCTTACCTAGCTTGACAATATTTCCAATTTGGTTATAATTACCCTTACTTTAAAAGCTCTAATTCTTAAAAAGCAATCAAACCATGGTTTATACTTTGCATTTAGCTGATTATTCTTTAAATTTGTAACAGCTACCTAACCTTCTCTTCTTTATTTATGTAATTTTTTGTTAAGAAACTAGGTCACTTATCCTGTTCAATTTCCCACTTTATTGATTTAACTGATTTCATCCTTCTGATATCATTTTACATGTTCTACTTTTTCCTATAAACTGATCATTAGATCAAGAGGGTTGGTGAGAATCAGGTTCAGTACTTTGGGCAAGACAGACAGTGTTTCTCCTTTAGTGATGTTAGGAATCGAATGTCAACCTCATCTATCCATTATATAGTTCCTCATTAACCTTTTACCTATTTGTTTTAGGATCATTACTTAAGAGCTATACTGATACTCAGTTTTTAATTCAACAAATAGTTGAACTCCTACTTTATGCCTGTACCTGACCTGGCACATGGTAGATGCTCAGTAAATCTGTTGTCTTCTGTGGTCCAGCATAGTTTTATATTATTCCATTTGGGAGGGTTGGGAAGGAACCTTATACTAACTCTACTCTCTCATTTTATAGATTAGTAACTTGGTATCCAAGGTTACACAGCTAGGTGGGAAAAAAGTGGGACTAGAACTCTGTTCTCTTCTAAGTTCTTTATTATATCTCACTTCCCTTTGCTATTTGAATATTTATGTATTTAACTAATTTTATGACAGCATTGTTTCTATTGTGTTTTGTAACTAGATTTTAAATCAGTCTTTCCCCCAAACATTGCTCTATAAGTTTAGATCATTGCCCATACAAATAGACGTTTTTATTTTTTACTGTTTCTATTTTAGATGCAGCAGTTCTTGGGAAGACCCCTTGTGAAAGAATCTTTCTTTAGACCCGTACTCACTGTTCCTCACATGCCTGCCGTTTGTCATGGAGTCATTTCTGCACCTGGCCAACCTAGACCCCCACTGGTACAGAGCCCTTCTTGGTGGATAGATATTAACTAGTTAGTTATCACTACAGTGGACTTCCAGAATGAATGTCTGTCTTCTCTTTGTTCATTTATATGGTAAATGATGATAATGGTGATGGTGGTGATAACTGAGTGATAATTGCATAAATAGTTTCATGTGAGGCACTGTGTTAAGGACCTTACATATATTATCTGTTTTATTAAACTTATTAGCTTAGTTTTTGGATACAAAGATAAATATATTTTTATAGTAGAGAATCCTTACAGTTACTCTTTGCTTCTAATGACAGGCAATAATGACAGGTTGATATTTTAATAGATAATTTATATTTAGCACGATTGTTGGGTAGGTTGAAAAAAGAAGTCAAATCATAACAAACTAAATTATGCTTCAAAGCTAAAGAAAAATTTATACACACATGTAATATATATAGTAGGACAGTGTTTGTCTATAAGCATATAATATAAATAGCATCACCTGGGAACATATTATACTGTAAGGTTATAAATCTTCCTACCTACAAATAGCTAGACAAGCCTTATCCAAACCTGAAGAAACACTAGTGAAATTTAAAATGAATAGAATTATTAGTCATAATCTTGGTTAAGGTAAACTTCTTTATTAAAACAAATATTTTCCCAGATTATGTTAAATATAATTAATGAAAAATTATCTAATTTTGACTTTCCCATAAGTACATCCTAGTCAGGTATTTTTTGTACCTATATAATGCTAACAGTCTCCCTTTGAAATACATAGTCTGAGGGACTCTGCTTAGTTTTGTAGAGGCTGCCTCTCTGCAAACAAATATGTTAACTAAATACCATGTCTTTTTATCACCATGATTTCACAGTGTTGCTCATGTGGTTTGCTCCTGCACCATTCTATAAGGAACTATGGTAAAATTTTATTGAAGAAACATTAAAGTACTTCAACCTTCTAATAAGGTTACTTTCTGATTGCCAGGAAAAAGCTTGATACTGAGGCAAACCCTGATTTCTGGGCAGTGTTCTCCTCTGACTTACTAGGCTCTGTATGAGTTATCCCAGTGGCTGTTAATAGTTGGTAGTTTTCATGAGTAATAACCTTATATTTGAAGATAACCTGTAGGTAAAAGATGCTATATTTATAATTATCGTAGTAATCAGATTAGCACTCCAAAAATATTCACTTACTGATATTAATTAATTAGAATCTTAATGGTTCTAATAAGGAACTACCATAAAATATGGGGAAAACTTTGTGGTTTCATGGCTCAGAGGTGTCACTACAACTTCCATACCACCTTTGTAACAGTCATGAGACTGATACACAAAACAGAAAGCAAAATTACCCTGCAATTGAATCCTGGGAAGTAATCACTATTTACAGATTGTACAGAAAAAGGTCTGTAAGTTATAAAACATACAGAAATAAACACCTTGTATATATTTCAGTACATGTTTACAATTACTGGGACTAGTACATCCCATTTTTAAAATAAGGGTAATATAAACAATTAGAAATACTGTTTTGCTAGTTAAGAAAAAACTAAAAAGGGTACGAGTATGTCAGTATTCCTCTGCTTTATTCTACCTGTTTTCTGAGATACGGAAATATGTTGGCATGGTATGTTACTTCCTAAGAGTCGAAGCTGATGGGTTATAACTCTGTGTTCCTTACAGATGACTGGCATAGCCTGGACTGTGCCGGCACCTGTGGGAGAGGCTGTGCCTCCCAGTGCAGGTCTGGGAAGTGATCCCCCCATGATGAATTGGGAGAGGATTACAGACAGACTGAAAACTGCCTTCCCACAACAGACCAGGTACCTTGGTTTATGTTTAGTGGTGAGTGCAGGTCATATTCTACAATCCATAGCCATAATTACAGCAGTGAAATATTTGAGAGAAACATCTCACACACACACAGGCAGATATCTCACACACACACACACACACATCTCTCTCTCTCTCACACACACATACACTACAGATATTTCTTTACCATGGCCTTGGTAAGGAAAAGGAAATGTATCAAGATGGGATTGTATTCAATATAAATGCTAACTAAACCTCTTCACTGAAGTTATTAGTGTTAAGTCATGAGAGAATGCATTTTTAAATTTAGTTTTGCTCATTTACTGAAAGTGCTACTAGTTGTAAACTTAGCCAATTTTAATGCCACCAGCTGCAATCATTATCTTAATAACCTATTTCCAAAGTGAATTTTAAGTTGATAGTATGCCATATAAACCCAAACATGATCAGGTTTTACTTTCCTATTTTCTTAATTTTACTGAGAGTCCTTATAGTTTCTTTATTAGGCAACACAGTTAAATGCAAGAAATAATAATTTTACTGTTCTTTTCACAATTCTGACTTTGGTAGAAAGATAATTAATTCTGTCCCTCGAGAAATGAAGTTTCTTTTATCTTTACTCTTGTATATATGGAAAAAGTATAGTTTTCACCAGTATTTTTATTTGAAGACACACTGTAATGCTTCAGTATAGATTATGGTTTTATAAACATTTTCATAGATAGTGAAAATAGAACTGTAACACATTTGTTACTATTGCACCAAAATGTGTGTGCAGGCTTTGGGTCAATGGACCATGAAAACTGAAAAGAACCTATCAATTAAAATAATGCTAGGTTTTTAAAAAAATTTGTCTTTTATTTAATCTTTGCTTTCCTGTTCTGTTTAATATTTGTTTTCTGTGTCTGAGTTTTACAAAGATAAAACTGTTACAAGTGATAGAGGAGAGAAACACCAATGGTAACATAGTTAAAAAAGAATATTTAGTCCTAGCAAGAGAGCATTGAGAGATGTGATATAAAGAGCTCAGTACATAAATAAGTAGATAACAAATTACACACAGTGAGCTTTCAAAAACAGTTAAAATATCTTTTTGAAAAGAAAATAAATACTAAACTTTATCACTCGTGAACACATTTAGTATCTTAATAAAACATTAGGGCTTTTCATTGTGGTTTAAGATAAATGCAGATAGACCTATGATCATGTTTTTAGATCAAAGATCTAAATAGTTATGTCTATATAATACATATCAGTTATAAAATAGAATTTTATATCTGTTTGGGGAGCACATCCTCAAGGCAGTAAGGAAAACCACCACTGCTCTTTCCTTTATCTATTCCAGAAAGGAGCTTACAGATTTCTTACGAAAATTGAAGGATGCTCATGGGAAGTCCTTATCTGGACTGACATTTGATGAAATTGTTTACAAGATTTCTCAATTTATTGACCCCAAGCGATCTCAGGTAAAAAAAAAACACCACAAAAAAACAAAACAAAAAACACACACCTATATCTCTCTGCCCTTAACTATAGTAATTGGCTGGTTTCTAAAATATGTATAAATTTATATAATTATTGAAGCCTGTGTTGTCACCTCCTAGACAAAGTTTTTACTGCTCAAGTATCTGGGGCATATTTCTTCATCTTCCCATTTTGGCTGCTTCACTGTATTTTTTTTTCTGTGTATTAGGTAGATCTGTTATATCTTCCAGTCTTAGTAGTATATAAGTAATATTGCCAACATTTTGTTTCAACATTATGAATCTGATGGACCTTTACCCTTTTGCTACTTCTCACTGTAGCACATTCTGTGCTATTCTGTTAGTTCTTCCTGTTCAGTATGATTTCCGTCTCTTCAGAGCCAAGGGAAATCAGTGCCGGGTGGCAGCTGTGTGTCCCCCAGCCGTACTCCACCACAGCCCAGTGCCGCCCAGCCCCCCAAACCAGCCTGGAGGCCCCTCAGTTCACAAGGCCCTGTCACGTGGGAAGGAGCCAGTAATTTGGTGAGACTGAGACTGTTGATTATAAATACATTTAAATTTGCAAGAAAGAAATGAGCTGAGTACGTCTTCTGTGTATTTTCCGTAGGATGATGAGGAAGAGGAAGAGCCTTGTGTCATCTGTCATGAGAACCTCTCTCCAGAAAACCTCTCAGTTTTGCCTTGTGCTCACAAATTCCACTCTCAGGTAAACTCATCTTTTAAATATTTTACCATTAATCAACTAAGCAAGATTCATACTGCCTTACTTGAAATAATATGCATGTATCATTGTCCAGGCTGTTTCTTGAGTTCCACTGGATATAATGCTGGACTTTTGGGTACCACACAGAAATATTTACACCTGTTTCCCCGTATCCAGCTACGGATTGCACTGTGCTTTCTCAGATCTCCATATACCCTACAGGAGAAGGGGCCAACAGTGGGACTTAAATGCTAGAGAGTAGGTGGTTCACCTGAGTAGAACTGGAAAGAATGTTGATTGACATGGCAGTTCAGTGGCAGTTTAGCAACAGTGCAGCTTCACTTTGACGTGCTATAAATAACACGTAGTGTCCTTTGTCCCCACTATTTTTCCATTAGAATGCATAAGACTTACCTTAGTAGTCTCTCCAGGCTCCAGTATTTGTGTTTGAAGATGCTCAGGCTTGAGTTTTGATGTTAGGAAAATGTGAGGCTGGCATATCTTTTGTTGGTTCTTGGCATTCATATAAATCAACTCCTGGTGTTACTGCTGTGCAAATGCTATTGATATACAATTTATGACCCAAGTCTTCTGTTACAGAGCTGTAATTTGACACCGGAAAAGATAATCTTACACAAAAAAGGCTTCTCAGAGAAGTGAACTATAGCCAGCTCGTTGAAGCCGTGTCTAAAACACCATTTCAGAGATATGTGACATGCTATAGAATTATATTTTGCATCTGCTCTGATATGAAGAGATACACACAGAATGGCTAATCCTAAAAGATCTCAAGGACACATACTTAGCCACCTGACTTTCCCATTTAAAGTTTTAAAAGTCTGATTTATTTAGAAATTAAATGTTTCACAAAACTTATTTTATTATTTGCCATTACCCATTGAATAGAAGTAAGTAATTCATCCAGGTTACTTTTTAGGGTTAGATTTAATGGGCATCATATATAGTGTCTCTTCTTAATCCTCTCTCATCTGACCTGGCTCTCCATTATTCATACAGGTAGGAAAATTTTTTGCAGAATTAGTTTTCAAGCAAATGACCTAACAGATAGTTCATAGCCAAAGAGTACCATTGTCACCAAAGAAAACACAGTCTGAAAAGTATATCCATCATCTAGGTATTGTAACTTCAAAGCTCATAAGCACTTGATACAAGGTATTGTTGACTTCTGTATGTTTAGTTATGATGTTTTCTGAATTAATCAGGACGATATGTAATAAACTAGAGAAAAAATATAGCAGCTTTCCTCAGCCCTTTTGTTAGGAAGAACTGCTAAACATCCTGAATATTGTGGTTAGGCAAAGGATCGTAGTAGAATAAATTGGCTGAAAGGTGTTCTGTTACCAGCTGTCTCTCAGCGAACTCTAGAGAAGGCACCATGATTGCAGCAGTTGGCTTGGCAATCCACTGGATAAGGCTTTAAGACCTGCTGATAGACAAGTTGGTTGACAGTCCTAATATATAGATTAATAGCTGCCTCTGCTAGGCTAAATCTGAGACTGACATGAATCTTTTTGCTCCTTTAGTGCATTAGACCTTGGTTAATGCAGCAGGGGACATGCCCAACCTGCAGGCTCCATGTTTTGCTACCAGAAGAATTTCCTGGTCACTCCAGCCGGCACTTGCCTAAGATCTGATACAGGGGTGACTATGCAAAGGAAGTTTTCAGACTCCACAATTTAGTTTTGCCTTTTGTTATGAGCTTTATAGTGTGAGTGGTATGAAGCAGTATACTCCTCAGTTTTGTGCAAAAGAAGCTAGCTAATCTCACCAAAGCTACAGCCAAAGAGGACAGGACAAATCTTCAGGACTGTGAACTGAACTGAAAGGGCTTAAAAAGGGTAGAATTTTAAAGGTTACATCATATTTTCCCTTATCTTAGTAGGTATTTCCTTCCTGCATAGATATGATAACTGTTAGCATATATCTCAGGATGTCTTTTCTTGTCATTTTTCCTCCTTATTCCACTCATGCTTTACTTTCCCCCATCATTCTACATTTTAATTTCCTGAAAAAAATTTAAGCAAGAGAACAACTGGAATAGTAAAAAGAGAAGTAGGAAAATTCCACAAATTTTAGTGTTTCTTTTAACTTTTAAAACTGCTTACAAAAATATAATTACTTAAATTTTATCTCTATCTTCCCCATTCTTTTCCGTTCTCTAAAATATGTACCCATGAAGAGATTATGAGCAACTTGAGAGTGTGGACCGTACAGTGATGTGTTGGAACTGGCTTATAATGGCTTGTGAGAGATAACTGTTATCAAAGGTTTAGGAATTTTGTGAGCCAGTTATCAAGTTGTTGGGAGCTTGAAATTTGCCGTAGTGGGAGTATTTTACCCCATAGAAATTGGCAAGTGCTATAATTAAGTGCTTCTTTTCCTCTGAAGAGCTGATAAACATTTACCAGCACACCACTGGGACCATAGCTGATCCTTCTTTATGCTCCCAATGTCTTACCCAGTAGATGTAGCATAAATATTCCCAGAATCAGAAATAAGGAAGTAGTAAGAAAAGGTGTTAATGTGTGAATTAAGTCACTTGCTCAGTTGAATAATCGAGATCTTATGTCCATTTGTTGTAAACATGATTTTTGGGCCTTAATCATTTATACTTTGTAGGATTATTGCTTTTCTGCTTTAAGTGTCTAATTTCACTTTCTGATGCTGGGGGTTGTGGGGAACTGTTTGTGTGTAGTTGCTTCTTGTGACAGTCTTGATACCCACTGGGCTAAGTTGCATATCTAAAGCTGTCACTGAGAACTTTCATTCTTAAAAGTCAAAGACCTATTTTGAAAGTAATATCGTGTAAATGCTATAAGTGCCATACATGTCTCCAGTTACAAAATTAGAAGCATTCTGTTACTGTGTAAGACAAATGTTACTTGGTTCATGTTTTTTCCATAATTAATGAAATGCAGACTGTGAGTGTATTCCCTGACTCAGCCAGTGTTCTTCTTTATATTTCAGTGTAAACGTATCTTGAAGTTACTTCAGATCTCTATTTAAATCTGTTGTTTCTGTAATGGTATGCTAAACATTTTCTTCTGTAATGAGAACAGAGTGTATGTAAAATGTAAAGGAAATATCCAAAAATGAAGGCAGTCATCTAGACACGTGAAATGCCAAAAATGTATCAGAATTGCAAAATTCAGAACAGAATGTATCAGAATTGCAAAATTCAGAACTTACAGGGCCTTTAGTAATTTTCTTGTCTGACACCTCAAGGCCATGGTAATATAGCAAATTACCTTGTAAAACAAATGTTTCTTAGCTTATGATTACAACTGCAATTTTATTTTCATGTGGGAAAGAATAAATGTTTCTTAATTGAACACCTATGTTATCTGTGTGTATCTGTTTAAATGTATCCTGAAACTGCTTAAATCTCTATTTTAAAGTCTTTTTCTGTTTAATTGTGCTTAACTTTTTCTTCTGTTATGAGATAGGAAAATATCCAAGAAGGCGGCAGTTTACAAGTCATCTAGATTTGCAAAATGCCAAGGATGTCTTGGATATTGAATGTCAGAGTTTGTAGCGTCCTTAATGATCCTCTAGTCTATCCCCTCATTTTACAGGTACATTTTGCCCAAGGTCATATGGCTACATAGTGGCTGAGGCAGTCCTAATATTTGAGGGTCCTGACACTCAGTCACATACTTTCTCTACAAACTCATGCTGCAAGATTGCATTGGTGCTGAACCTGCTATTCTTGGCTCCAAAGATGGGACCAGAGGACTTAACACCGTAGCTGATATATAGTGAGAATGTAGTAGTACATGCTCCTGAAAGTCATGTCCAATTCTGTAGATGCTGAGGGCAGTGGGAATTATAATTTAATAATAAAGACAACCGTAGTGCTCATTATACTGTAAACAGTTATAACTGTTGTTCTGTGAGTACGAAGGATCCAGAATACCATCCTGCCCAGAAGTCCAGTGAGGGAAGTGACAGTATTTACATCAGAAACACCTGTAGCCCCTCGTAGTATCATTGCAGCTTCTGTCAGACTATTTGTCTTATAAGTTTTCCTTCATATTTGTTGTCCATGTACATAACGTTTTCCAGCTTTTAGGGGACGCCTTCAGGTGTGTTTGTTACATAATTCTGAAGGGGATATTCTCCTCCTTATTTTACAGCTGGTAAAACTGAGGCTCAAGTAAAAGGGAAATAGTTTGTCCTAGGCCATAGCTACAAAGTACATTCTGGGATTTGAATGCAGACCTTAGTCCCTTCGCTAGTGTTCTCTTGCAGTACTTCAAGCTGCATCCCCATTCTGGATTGATTTTGTACACACAAAAATATAGGGGATTTTTTCCTTTTAAATACTATTCTTCAAAATAAAATGAAACATGGTAAACTTACTGATTGCTTAGGACTAGGAACATAGTACTGCGTGTAGAAAGATATTTAATAGTGGTAGGACATGGTGAGAAAAGTTTGACTGACTTTTGCATATGTGTTAGTTTGTTTGGGATGGTTCCAGTTAATGCCTGTTGTCTTGTCATTGTTAGTAGTGCTCCTTCCATTCTCAAAAGTGTCCCTGTCTGAAGAATGAATTATATCTTATGGTTAATTCCTGGGAGGTAGGCTTATTTTTTACCAGATTCAAATTTAACTAGAATCCTCTGCATTTATAAAAGTCTCCTGAAATATCTTACCACACAGCCTCTCAGGCAAGAATTCTAGGACTACAGTAGCTGAGGAATGTTCTGGATTTATAGCCGGATAAAAATAACAAATGAGTCCTGGCCAGTGTGGCTCGGTTGGAGCGTCGTCCTGTGCATCGAATGGTTGTGGAACCTGGTCAGGGTACATATGCAGGTTGTAGGTTCAATCCCTGGGGGAGGCAGCCCATCGATGTTTCTCCCCCCCTCCCCACTGGGCTTGAAATGAAACATTACTTTTCCGTGTGTCTCTAGCCTGCCAGCCCACCAGGCGGGTTTTCGGACCTGCCAGCCTCCACAGTCAGCTGAGACATAAACCAATTCCTTAAAATAAATCGCTCAGTCAATCTCCAGCTCTCTCTGTATCTCTCTACACACACACACACACACACACACACACACACACGAGAGTAATGAAAGTATATGACCATACAAAGGCTCATATGTGATGTTCATGGAAGTTTCATTTGTATTACCCCTACACTGGAAATAACCTCAAAATGTATGGGTGTTTTCCACACCAACAACCAGTTTTCCATCTCTCAGAACACCAACTGGATGTCCTACATTTCAGTTCTGACACTACCACCTGGAATCAGCACTGACCGACCTCACAGATTAAGGACTCAAACCCACAAAACTACACCAACTTCAGATGCCAATCACAAATCCCTGGCCTCCCATATTTCTGACTGACTGCCATAAATAGGGGCTTCCCATGACCCCCTCCTCAGTGTCAATAATTTGCTAGAATGGCTCACAGTACTCAAGAAAGTGTTTTTACTATTACCAGTTCATTATAAAAACAAACTCAGAAACAGCTAAATGGAAAAGGAATTGAGCAAGTGTGATGGAGAGGGCACACAACTGTCTTGCCCTCTCTGGGCTTATTACTCTCCCAGCATCTTAATGTATTTGCCAGCTTTGAAGCTCTCTGAACCTCACATTTACAGGGGTTTTATGTAGGTTCTATTATGTGGGCATGATTGATTGAATCACTGGTCATTGGCAATTAATTCAATCTCTAGTCCCTCTCTCCTCGCTGGAGATGAGGGTGGGTGAGTTGGGACTGAAACTTCCAATAGGCCTTGGTCTTTCTGGTGACTAGCCTTCAACCTGAAGCTATCTAGGGGCCAAGTCATCTCATTAGCATACCAAAGACATCACCTGGAGACTTCCAAGGGTTCTGGGACCTGTCTCTCAGGATCTGGGAACTAATACCCAGTATATATTTCTTATTATATCACAGCCTCTCAATAGGTAAATGGATAAACAATAAAAAGAACAAACATTTGATACATGCAACAATTTGGATAATCTCAAAATAAGTATGCTGATTGAAAGAAGCCAGACCAAAAAGTAGTATATATTGCATGAGTTCATTTGTATAAAACTTTAGAAAATGCAACCTTATCTACATTGACACCTGGGAGTGGGAAGGACAGGAAAAACTTATTATTAAGGAGCACAAAGAAAAATTGGGATGATGTTAATGAACATTGATTATGGTGATGTTTTCATGAGTACATACATATAACAATACTTATCAAATTGTATACATAGTTCAGTTCATTGTATGTCATTATATCTTAAGCTGTCTTTTTTAACTGAGCATTAAATTATAATATCTAATATACATTAAATTAGACATTAGGATGGTCATTCCATCCTAAAGAGTTTGCTTTAGTAAACTAGAGCAAAGACACTAAGATGAGGTCCCACCCAGGACCACCACCCAGCTGGGTAGATCTGGGCTTCTTTGGTTTTCTATCTTATCCTTAGAAAGCTTAATGTTTGGATCTTTCCCCACATTCCATTCTGATGATGCTCATAGAATGACCTTGGAAAAGGCGATCACCCTATTTCTGACTATTGATCCTGAAACTGAGCTCTCACTTTTTAAAAAATCTAATATATATCTTGGGTGGCACAGCAGGAGAGGGGCAATGGTAGCCGGAGTGGGGGCGGGGGTGGGAGTTGGGGGAGGGGGCTTAATGGAGAATGAGCTTTAGGGTGGGATGAACACCATTTACTAGCTACATAATTTTGGGTAAATCACGACCTATCTGAGCTGCAATTTTCTTCTTTTAAATATACTTAGCAAGTCTTACCTCACAGAGTTGTCTTGAAGGTATATATATAAAAGAATGAAACAATACCTGACTGAACGTGGAGCTCAATAAGGAATGCCTCTCCCCTTTCTGTGGTTGCTTGAAAGCCCTCCCCCCTTTAAGCCAGGGATTCTGCACATGCTGGTCGTCATCACGCTCTTGGGACGAGGCCGAAGCCTCAGGTGTAAACTGTAAACAAGGTTCTGAGCTAGTTGTCCTCAGGCCTGGCTACCCATTAGAACCACCTGGGGAGATTAAAACAACAAAAAACCTGATGCCCGGGGTTCTTCTCCTAGAGTTGTTTTTTTCTTGCTATTTCATTTTTTTAATGAGGTCTTTTAAAGAGCAAGAGTTTTAATTTTGATGAAAATTTCTTTATTAATTTTTTCATTTGTAATTCCTGCATTTTATATCCTTTATAAAAATCTTTGCTTGCCTCAAGATCACAAAGATGCTTTCATATATATTTTTTAATAATTTTTTAATTTTTCAATTACAGTTGACATACAGTGTTATTTCAAGTGTACAACATAATAATCAGACATTTATAAAACTTACAAATGATAAGCCTAGTACTCATCTGACACTAGCTCAGAAATAAACCCTTGCCTATCTGGACAATTAATCTATGACAAATGAGGCAAGAGTATGCAGTGGGGTAAAGACAGTCTCTTCAGTAAGTGGTGTTGGGAAAATTGGACAGATGCAAGTAAAAGAAAAGAAACTAGACCACTTTCCTACACCATATACAAGAATAAACTTAAAGTGAATTAAAGACTTAAATATAAGGCCTGAAACTATAAAACTTCTAGAAAAAAACATAGGCAGTAAACTCTGTGACATTGCTCTTAGCAATATATATATATGTCTCCTTGGGCAAGGGAAAGAAAAGAAAAAAAATAAACAAATGGGACTATATCAAATTAAAAAATTTTTTCACAGCAAAGAAAATCAACAAAATGACCTACTGAATAGGAGAAGATATTCACCAATGATATATCCGATAAGGGGTTAATATCCAAAATATATAAGAAACTCATGCAACTTAACAAAAAAATCTCTAATTAAAAAATGGATGGAGGACCTGAATAGACACTTCTCTGAAGACGACATACAGATGGCTGATAGACATATGAAAGGAGGGTCAGTGTCACTAATCATCAGAGAAATGCAAATTAAAACCACAATGAAATATCACCTCACACCTGTCAGAATGGCTATAATCAATAAATCAAAGAACAACATGTATTGCCAGATTATGAAGCAAAGGGGGCCCTTGTGCACTGTTGGTAGAATTGCAAATTGGTGCAGCCACTATGGAAAACATTATGAAGGTTTCTCAAAAAATTGAAAATAGAACTACCTTATGACCCTCTGGGTATTTATCCAAAAAAAATACAAAACACAAGTTCAAAAAGATATATGCGTCCCTATGTTCATTTCAGCATTATTTATAATTACCAAGTTATGGAAGCAACCCAAGTGTCTACCAATAGGCAAGTGGATAAAGAAGTACATATATATATATATATATGTACTTCTTATATACATGTATGTACATATATATAATGGCATACTACTCAGCCATAAAAAAGGGTGAAATCTTGCCATTTGTAAAAACATGGATGGATCGAGGGGGTGTTGTGCTAAGTGAAATAAGTCAGACAGAGAAAGACAGATACCATAGGATTTCACTTGTATGTGGAATCTAATAAACAAAACGAATGAACAATCGAAAGAGAGACAAAGATGCAGAGAACAAACTGATAGCTAGCTGCCAGATGGGAGGGAATTTCGGGGACAGGTGAGGGGATTAAGAAAGCTGAGGGATTAAGAAACACACATTGCCAGTTATAAAAACAGTCATGGGGATGTAAAGCACAGCATAGGGAATATAGTCAGTAACACAGTACTCCCAGAGGTTTTGATTTGAGTCTGTGGCACAGCTGAGCAGTGGGATATTTAAAGGCTTCCCAAGAGTTGTTAAGATGGGTTTAAGGCTGTGAAATGCTGTTCTAATGCTGCTCAAATTTTAATGTGCATTGAATCACCAGGGACCTTGTTAAAATTCAGATTCTGATTCTGCATTTTGAATAAGCTCCCAGCAGATGCTGATGCTGTTAGCCCTGGAATGACACTTTGAGTAAAAAGGCTCAACCCAGGTGAGCATTAGAATTACTCAGGGATCTTCTAAAGCTGAGGATTCCCAGGTCCTACACTGGGATGGGGTCCCAGCCCTGTGCTTTTATGTTGGGAAAATAAATCTGGCGCACTTCTCTTATTGAGAACCATGGATTTAGTCTGACCTTTTACATGTGAGAACGCTGTGTCCCCAAGAAGCTGTGTGACCTTTGTCCTGATGCAACCTCCCAAAAAGGCTCATTAGTGAATGAAACCTACTTTCAACGGGAACATTGTCTGGTGTAGGGCCCCCCAGGTGCTGATTGGAGACTGCAATCTGCAGCATGAGCAGAGCATGACGCTTTCATTAACATACAGCTCAGAACTCAGCCGAGGAGCAGCCTTTGTGATGAATGGGGGTCCCTGGTTCTACTAGAAGCATTATCACACAATATATCAGTTTTATGTCAAATGAACTGATGGTTTTATGCCTTTCTATTCAATTTGATAGGCCCCTTGTCACAGGCTTTTTAAAATATGGCTAGAGGGAATTTTTTGGTGGTGATGTCATAGTGATTTATTTATAAAACCCACTTCCTGTATCAGCCACACGTATGTAAATCAGAAACATTTCTTTCTGGGGAAAATTGTCATTGCCATCATGTGATAAATAGGTGCATATTCAATGAGCAGGCATTCATCAAGACACAGATTCGTATTCGCTTCTCTACATCCCATACGACCAAGCAATTAGCACCATGTCTAGGAAATTGTCTTGTGCGACAGGACCCTTCTAAATGGGGGACATGAAGCGACTGAGCTTGGTGCCGACTGGGCCCTCTCCGTGCTGGAGCGAGGTGGCTGGGGTCCCACCCAGAGATACCAGAGCATCAACCTGGAGGCTGGGGAGGAAGAAGAAAGGGAGCAATTTTTTTTTCCTCTCTAAGGATTAAATCTTCCAGGATTGTGACATAATATTCTTCTCAAACATGCTGCAAGATAGGAATTATTATCTCCATCTTAAAGATAAGAAAACTATCCTGGCTCAGCGGTTGGGCATCGACCGATGGCCCAGGGGATGAAGGTTCAATTCCCGGGCAGGGCGCATGCCAGGTGGGGGGGGTGCCGGAGGCGGCCAGTCAGTGACTCTTTAATCATTGATGTTTCTGTCTCTCTCCCTCCTCTTCCTCTTTCTGGAATCAATGAAGACATATTTCAAAAAACAAACAAAACTAAAGTGAAAAAACTCATCTAAAATTTGAAGCCAGGTCAATCGGACTCGAAAGGCCATGCTCCTTCTGCTACACTCCAGTGTTGGCACAGAGGGGCAGCACCCGCAGGCCAGCCAAAGAGAACAGTGTCACTGTGATAGCCGCTTTGCTGAGACCAGAGTGCTACTCTCAGTAGCTGTACCTGCCATCAGATTCCCATGCCCAGCCTTGAACCTGTAGAGTGCTGCATGGGAAGCTCGAATGCCGACACATGAAAGGTTAAACAAAACGAAACTCATAAAAACTCTCTTTCATTGATCAAATCAAATCTGTTAAATAATACTAACTGCCATGTGAATAAAACTGTAACTAAATTTAAAACTGTCCAGAAATAATTGGTAATGGAAATACAAATAAAATAAATTTGAAAGCAATATATTTTATTTTCTAAATACTTGTGAAATTGTGGGAGACTCACATTTCTCCACGAACGTCTTAAATTATTATACCTAAGAAAGAGACAGCTCATTTCAAAAAAATAATTAACTTTTTTAAAACTTTCGACGTTTATAAGTCACTTTCGCAAATATCACATGAGCCTCATGGCATTTCTGCAGTGTCGGCAGGTTATTATTTGATCCATTTTTGATGAGGACATCAAGGTTCTGAGACCCACAGACTGGGATCCCACTCTTAGAAATGGGCACACAGCCAGTAATCAGGGGACAGATCTCCACGCTCTGTATCTCATAGGTTTCCCACTGCTCAGGAAAATACCTTTCTGATTTTATTTTTTAAATTAATTTTTAATTTTTTCAATCACAGTTGACATCCAATATTGTATTAGTTTCAGGTGCACAACATAGTGATTAGACATCTATATAACTTACAAAGTGATTACCCTGATAAGTCCAGTACCCATCTGACACCACACATAGTTATTACAATATAATTGACTATATTCCCTGTGCTGCACTCTACATTCCCATGACGATTCTTACAACTGGCAATTCGTATTTCTTAATCCCTTCACCTTAGGAAATATCTTACAACCTACTCTTTTGCTTTCCCAAATCTCCCTATCAAAGCAAGAAAACATTTACTCCAATAATTATAGTAAAAAATATAGTCTTTCCCTCTTAGAGAGGTAAGAGATTTCTTCACGCAAATATTTTGGGACTTCCTATATAATTTGGTGTCCAGAATGTTACCCTCAATTGAATATTTCAAATCTCTGTTTTCCTCATTTCCTCATTTCTTTCTAAATGTAAAATCAAAGTGGGTATTCAGTAGACAGAAAAAAAAGCAGCAGAGGCTTCTGACCTCCAAATTTAGTCAGAGAAAATATGTAATGTAAACAGGATGTCCCACAGAACAAATCAGAAAGAGAGCAGAGAGATCATAGCAGACCTCTTCATGCTGGCAGAACTGGTAGGGAGCAGAGAGGATGTGGAGCTGAGAGGTCTGGTATTGGGAAGGGAGTCTGGGGCTTTCTTGATGTCATGGATGTTTGGTGGTTTTATCCTGAGGTCACTGGGTGCAGTGGAATGAGAGTGTTTCTAGTCAATTTCTTAAAGGAAGTGAGTTCAAGCTGTGCAGAGAGGAGGGGCAATAGCCTGAAGCAGCAGTGATCTAGGGAATACACGAGGAAACCCTTCAGGCAGCGGAATGGCCTGGGGCTTGGACGGCAGTGACCACATGGCATCTCTAGGTGGAGTTTTTGGTGGTACCCACATTCCAGAGGTGCTGGGAGTAACCTGGAAACCATCTCGGCGACTGGAAACCACCAGTCACTTGGGAATATGGAGAAGCTGTATGAGACACCAGGCTTCCAGGCTTCTCTTCCTGCCATTTTCAGCCAAATGGATGAGTAATGGTAATGATAATAAAACAATGTTAAACTTAAACCAGATAGCACATGAATTTTCTAACATGATTCCCATGACATATTCATGAAGTGAAATCATTACCCACTTTACAGATGAGGAAAGAAGCTTAGAAAGGTGAAGAGGCTTTCCTCAATGTCTCATACAGAGCTGGAATTTGAACCCAGGCAGTGTGCCTACAATACATTCAGCAGGCAGCTCTGAAGTTGAGGCCAGACTGGAGAAATATACAGGTACTGTTTTTCCTATGAAACCTTTCTTATCATAGGCTAGACACCTGTTAATAAGCAAATATCCATTTAATTGGCAAAGGCAAAGAAACAAGCCTTCTTACACAGAGTTGGATAATAGATATTACGAAGCATAATATTTCAGTAGATATGAACACCTGGTAGTGCTAGCTAGGTGAGGAGGCCTCAGATATGAGCTGATAATGTCTGCACTGGAATACCTGCATTCTCATTACAAGGTAAAGTCACTTCCTCGGGAGACCTTTCCCAACCTCTGGTCAAGGTTTAATCTCCTGGGGATTCTTCTCTAACACCCCGTCTACCTACATCCTAACACACATCTGATTTGTGCTTATTTTGTGTTTGCAAGCAGAACTAGCTTTGTCTGGTTCACCTGTGGTCCCTATCGGGTAACATAGGGGTGTGTGTATGGTAGCTCTAAAAAAATGTTTGTTAAATTGAAATGGAAAATAATGTCATATAATTTTGAATGACCTGGGGAAAAATTGTGTAATGATTAAGTGAAAGACAATAAATTAGAAAACTATCTGGTACTATGATTCAGTTTTTGTAAAAAATTGTTTTATATGCATGGCAACACACTAGAAATATATATTCTAAAACACAACAATGGTTTTCTTCATGGTAGATTATAGATGCTTTTCATTTTCATTTTTCTTTCTTTTGCTTGACTGTAGTTCTTTTTAAAATGATTAACATATTTTGCTTTTGTAGAAAGAAAATATCAATATTAACTATTTTTAGACTCTACAGAGTAGGACTGAGTCCACTTTAAATGTGAAGAATGACCGATGAGTAACCCATGTAGTAGTGCTCACCTGACCCCTGTTAGTGTGGGTCTCAGATAAAGAAACAGATTCAAGGGTTGGGCAGGTTGGGGGGAGGTGGAAAGGGAGATGACAGAACACAAGGAGGGAAAGAGCATCACTGAGGAAGAGGGGAATCCAATTCCTTGAACACTTAAATAATCAAGGGACAGAGTCAACCCTTCTTGATAATTCTTAATGGCTACAGAGACTATACTATTTGAATGTATCCTTAGATCATTAAATAAGTTCAGCTCAAGGCAAAGCAACGGTGACCTGCGACCTCCTGGCTTTGTTCAATACCAATAGTGTCAACTCTTTATCAAAAGAGTATGCCATTTGTAGAATGTGCTTCACATATCACATAGAAACTTGAGGTTTCTTAGCTTTCTTAATTAAAATCCTAAGACTATGGGAAATAACTTTCAAATACCACACTTTTTCCTCACATTTAGGGGTGTGCTGTTTAATCTTCACATTGGCTATAGAGGACTTTCTGGTAATGATTCTGAGCAGAGAAACATGAAAACACACACACAAAAGAAAATGGTTAGTTGTAGGTCACTAAGGCAAATGATGATTTCTTCTCATTTGCTTGCCTATAACTCCATTGTAAAAAAAAAAGTCCAAGAAGAGACAGAAGCTCTCATTTCCTCTGAAACGACAGTCACAGGGGCTGTTTTCATCAACAAATGGAAAATATTTTACAAATATTTTGAAGACTATTTTAAAAGAGAAGTAGAGTCACTGAAAGTGGAAAGATAAATCCCATTTTAATCATCACATGAGCCCTGGGACCCTGGGCCCCCAAGTTGACTTAATTGATGAGAAAATAACCAGAGCTCCTGCTAATTGAGAACCTACTATGAGAGAGACTTCATACCAATCACCTTACATAAATTGTCGCTCTTGGTCACAACAGCTCTTTCATGTGGGGAAATCAGTGATTGATCATAGTCGACCACTGCAGAAAATTTCAAAACCAGTTAAAGAAAAAAGTCTACAGCCACTCAAAATTTTTCTTCTCCATAAGACAGTAAATCCCTAGACAGGAGAGGTTGTACTTTGTTCATCGCCTCCAGAAAGTCCCATTTTCTTTGGGATTCTGAGGCCTCCAGAAAGTCCCATTTTCTTTGGGATTCTGAGACATATAGTCACCCATGGATCTCTCACACTGTATCAAAAAAGAAGGGGGAGTCACCTGGCACCTGGCAGGACAACGACATTTGCTTTCCTAAGGCGTACACTTGTTTTATCCCCACACTTTACGCCTCTACTACAGGGACCAGAAGCCCAGGGAGTTAAAGTAACTTGTTCAAAGCCAAGAAACAATTAGTGGCAGAGTCAAGACAAGACCTCAGGTCTATGGCCTTCTTGTTACTCTATCACTATCCCCTGTAACCTATGCCACCTCGGATCTGAACCTGAATGATGGCTTTTATTTGTGAACCTGGGCTGACGATAGCTCTCCGAGCAGAAGTGCGGCACTTCCAGAAGGAACCCCGCTGCTTCCTGCGGCCTCTGCACATGCGCCCGGCTCGGCGGCCTGGCCAGCAGCCTTCAGCGGCGACTTGCTTGGGGGCCTGCCTGTGCCAGCTGCTCCGCTGCGGCTCACACCCTTTCCAGACTGAAACCCCTCCCGAATCTCCTAGCCAGCTGTTTTTTAAAATATCAAAAATCAGGCACATTTCCAGTTCATTGTGCCAGAACTGCTGTGCCTTCGTTTTAATCAGAACATCAGGAAATTATCTGTTTCATGCCATTAGTTTATCTTGAGTTTTAAGGGAAATGGGTTTTCTTCCATCCGCTGAGGCATTTCTTTATTAGTCACTGGTGATGTGGAGTGAGCTCAATTTAGTCTGAGTTTCATTTGGTGGATTGAAAAAAAAAAATTAACATTATTAAAATCTATAGTATTTTTCTTTAGAGAGCAATTGATTTTAAAAGTATATATATATTCCTCATTCCCTTCCAGTCACTAATAAGACAGCTTAATCTAAAGTAAAAGAAATTTTTTTCTACTGTAACCAACATTAAAAAGCAAATCCAATTTCCTTCTAACACTGTAAACCTACCTACATTTAAACCACCGAAAGATGCTAAATTCCCAAAGAAGGAAAAAGAAAGCTGAAACCACCAATGAGGGGTTAACAACAATCCTGCTAGTCACAGTTGCTTTTCCTCAGAGGAAAAACAGAAATACCGCCCCTGAAAACTTCGCAAAGCTATGACCAGAGAGTTTCCTGTCGGTAGCACTCTCATTTCCTGTCTGAATCTTAAGGACAGAGATTGTCGTCAGATAAGATCCCTGGAGCTGATGTCGAGGGCCTGGCGTTTCCTCTGCAGCGCCGATTATCAGTGTGGGTTCTAGGCCCCCGCCATTACCAGGCCCCAGCAGGTAGATAACAACATTCTTCAGCTCTCAGAGCTCAGGTGTAAGCCTCACGCTGGCGGAGCTTAGATTTATAGGCGATGTAATTAAGAATTCTAGACTCATAAGGTAATGCTTCAGAAATGTCTTCATCTTTCCCCCAGTGATAAATGGCAGATCCCTGGCACAGCTCCCCATCTCTTTGCTTGATCTCCTGGATATTAACGAAGGCCTGTTTGCAGTAGAAAAAGGGAAGATTTGGTATAGACAAGAAAGGGAAGATGAATGTCAATGGCAGGGCAGAGTCATGTTTTTGAAGCGGTATCTTTGCTGAGATAAATAATATTCTAGAACACTTACTAAATCCTGGGATCTGAATTGGTACTTTGGAAAATAATATCTTAAATGCATTTTAATTATGTAGACAATTAAAGCTAATTTTTATACAATATTTTACATATAGTGTATTATTATCAATTTAATGCTTTCAGCATCTTTATTATTATTATCCCCATTTTAAAGATGAGGAGACTAATGCATAAGTTATCAT
Organism: Miniopterus schreibersii; assembly: GCF_964146895.1. Taxonomy (NCBI): domain Eukaryota; kingdom Metazoa; phylum Chordata; class Mammalia; order Chiroptera; family Miniopteridae; genus Miniopterus; species Miniopterus schreibersii. The sequence goes on along the minus strand of NC_138106.1, from coordinate 58,327,847 downwards.
ATAACAATCTCATATCTTTATGCGTTTCATGTCTTTCTTTTAAATCAAACAGACTTGAAAGAAACTAGTTTATAGTTTTATTTATATTTCATTTCAGAGAGGTCAATGGGAAATGATTCCTTGGTCATTCTACACTAAAACCTCAGTTATGATTCTATAGCAGTAAAATTATTTCAGCAAGGCCTGAGGCCAAAGACATAGCATCACAAAGAATCAAACTATATGATAAAACATTCATAACAGAAATGAATAAAAGGTTTCTATCCAAGCCAGGGTGCTACAGGGCATTTGACCAAGGCTTCACCCAAGCCTAGCGCCTTCTGTTCACTGGCATTCTTTGTTATTGTCAGATGCACCCAATTATGTCTGATGGTCATTCCAGTTGCTCTGCTCTAAACCATGGTCTGGTCACTGAACTGAGAGTCACCCAGGGGAGAGAAGTTTAATATCTTTTTTTTGTTTTAAGTTTGTCTTTATTTCAGAGAGAGGAAAGTAGAGGGAGAGAGAGAAATAGAAACATCAATGATGAGAGAGTCACTGATGGGCTGCTTCCTGCAGGCCCCCAACTGGGGGTTGAGCCTGCAACTCGGGCATGTGCCCTGACCGGGAATCTAGCCACAATCTCCTGGATCCTCGGTCGATGCTCAACCACTGAGCCATGCCTGGCTGGGCCAATATCCATTTTTACAGTGGTGATGTTCTTATTGATCACAACAGACCTTTTAAGGTGTGAGGTATTTCACAAACTGACCAATTTTTGCACCAGAGCCCATTTTCATTTGAAGATCTACGCATGGTAATTATTTACATCGAGGTGATGATTTCAGCTGTCCCAGTACCTGGGAGCATTGCAGAATTTGATGCTACTCAATTGCCTCATATCCACCCATTTTCCTGATGCAATTGGGCTGGAATCCTCAAAAATTCACCTGTCATGAACAAGTTCACAGTTGAGAAAGAGACCTAAACACTGTTACTTTACCTGAACACCGTTATTGATGGGATTGGTATTATGTTCTGTTCTGTGGTACTTACTACTCCCATACATAAAAGGAACATTATATGAATGCTAGTTCCTGATTAGTCAGGGCATTTATGACATTAAGTCAACACCGAATAATATAAACATTTTTTAGCTAAAGAATATGTTTTAAATATACTTGAGTCCAGAATCTTTCAAGTTTACTTGTTCAGAAATGCTTTCCTTTGTTGTGTCCAGAAGATGGTACCAACCCAGCTTGACTCAGATGTCAATCACCCCTTGTCTAAGGCAGAGGGGCTAATGGACTTGGGGAAGAGTGGTGCCGATCATGAAGAAGTCCTTCAGTGGATATATTACATCCAATATACATTAAGTACTGACAAATCCTATCGTTTTTAGGTCTGGGTAATGGCTTATGCTCATTCTAACCAGGCCCCATCCATCATATACTCTAACAGCCTGCATTCATCTCAGTTAAGATTACTTAGTGCTTGTTAGGACCCAAATCATACACTTATTTTGAGGGCCGTTGGTGGATGTCCTCCTCAGTGTTCATCAGCCCACTTTCGCTGGTTGGTAAAGAGTAACATGGCAGGGTGAGGGTTTTCAGCTGTGCTGATTCCAGACCACTGTCTCATCACATGGCTACCTTCCAATTGTATTCTCCAAATATAAACTGGATGGGTTTTAAATTATCTCAAAGATCTACCCTGCCAAATATCATCCCTTTTATTTGAGGCCAGGGTACAGGAGGCCCCTCAAAGTGCAATGCAGCTAAGAGCAGGATCCTTTTAAAGAGATCCTATCTCACCTTCAATGGGCTGTAATGTCCCTTGGTGTTTTGGTCAGATTTTCATGCTACTCATATTATCTAAATCATAGATTAAAAGTTGTGCTATTCTATAGCTGGATCCCATGAATTTCCTATTAAATTCATCATCTTTTAAAGAGCAGTTTATTGCTTCTTCCAGCCTGGGGGTTTGTGTGAATAAGTGTTTTGTAAAACCATTCAGACTCAAAGAGGCCAGTTTTGAAGCCCAAAGCTAAAAGGTGATCCCTTTGCTCTAAGGCTGGGTTGTCACTACACTCTTACTGGAAGTTTATCAGGTATAAACGTTGTTTGTATGGTTAGTTAGATAATATATTGGCTACTGCAGTGTTGCATTTTCTCACACCTCCCAGTATACATGACTTTAAACCTTTGCTGGTGAATGTTGCTTGAGGTGAGCATAGACTGAGCTTCTATCAGCCTCTCCCTCTCTGTGAATCCCATTTCTCACCTGTCCCAATGCTACTTGGGGACTTCATAGACTTCTTTGATCACTTTCCTTGATTTGTATATCCTCACATAAGCCTCACTCATCCTAGCATTTCCCACAGATAATTTCCCTCACCCTGTATATTGAGGAAACCGACCCTTTTCATCCAGGTACTTTCATTATGCACACTCAGCCTCAAACAGATCTCAGAGCACTAACTGTACCTTGACTACCCCAGTCCTTTTCTCCCAAACACATCCTTACTTTCTCATGTTTTTCATTGTCTACTCCTCAGAGGACCTTGTCTCTGGAAGTTCATGCTTGTACACAACTTCCCTTCTCCTTTCTTCCCTCCAGGGCTTGGCTTCATGGTTGACAGAGTAAATAGTGACATAAGTAAAATTTACCTTTGTGAATTTTTTCACCTTAAGTTCCACTGCCCTCCCCATTATACACACAGCACTGTTTGATAAGGCTCTAAGTAGATATGTACCTTTAATTAGAGAGCTCAGAGATTTCTAGACTCATCCAAATTAAACTAATGGGAGACTTTGAGCCAGGAAACACAAGAACACTTAAAGAAAGGATTTTCTCAGAATCCCTCAAATTATACCACTGGTCATGAACTAATCTTTGTTCAGAGAAGTGGAGTCACTATGAGGGTATAGAGCTGTTTTTCTGTGGCCTCTTTCATCATAAATGGTGATTCCTCTTCTAATTCCTCTCTAGTTCCTAAGGGATTATGTCCTGGTCTTAGTAGTTTACATATACTCCTGTTCCTACAGAGCAAGTGGCTGAATTTTTTTTTCTCTCAAGTGTTTGGCAAGAGTAAAATAACAACTCTAACTACCTATCATTTCAATATGAAGAGAATTATTTAACACAAAAGACATTTATTACAATAGAAATAATATGTGTCAGCTAAAGATAAGACCCAGCAATGGCTGGTAGATTATCATGGCCTTCTCAAATATTCTGTACTTCTTTAACTTACAGCTATAAATATTAATATGTATAAACATAATTTTAAGAAAAAGTAAGTCAGATATCACAAAATTTACTAAGAATTCTTTCTGGAGGAAGTTCTAATAATTTCCCACCCCCCACCCCCCAAAAGAAGCCAATGTTTGTTTCCAAAGATGATTATGTTTCCTTCCCCCCGCAAATATATCATGATCCAAAGTAACTTTGTATTGGTTATCATGCCCCAGCCAGAAGAATGTTTTGATTTATTATGTGACAAGAAATATTTAAATAATTAGACCCCTATTCTTTTATCTGAGTCTTTAGAGGAAATGAGCCAATGATGGTTAAACTCTACTTCTAATATAGCAGCCTGGAAGAGAAGAATCTATGGGCAGGTGGCATTGGACTGATGGTCTGGAATGCACATGACGAGATAGAGGAGGAGGACAAGTGCTATAAGAGATCTCAGGACCAGGAATGACACACAACTTTCCTTCCCCAATGACAACCCTCAGGATGATGTCCTCAGACCCAAACCTACTTTCCAGTTCTTCCCAGTATAAAAAAGACAAGTACTTGAGAGTAAAAACTTTGTCTAGGTGACAACACATGCCTCAATCACATCATTCTACACTATAAGAAAAATAGCTGTTTGTTTTTTCACGACAGAATAGAGACATGGAACATCAACTTTTGGTAAAGCTCTAGGACCAGTTTTGGCTTTCTATATAAGAGAAAGATTTTTAAATTTAGTTTAAATTTTCTTCCACAATAATTTAATTTTAAACATTATTTTCTCCCCAAGGATTCAAATAAGTCAGTTTTCAGACTCAAATCTAAGAAATTTTTACTCCATTGATTCAATGGGTGGGGAAATTGGGGAAACTAGGAACTAGCTATTACTGAGAACAAAAATAGCTTTAATAATTCAGAAAATCTGTTGTCTCAGTAAATTTTTTAAATGTCTTCATAAATTATATGTGTGTTTTATATGATTTAAAAAGCTATATTATGAGTATTAGGACTAATGGACTCTACTTTACTCTTAAGGGTAATGAGTCCATTTAGAGGAGACCATATCCACGGCAGTTTACCAATATGTATTTTTCTCAGGAAGTCTGAAATTTTACACAATCAATAACAATTTATGAGTTACTCACCACTAGATGTGGCAGTTGACTCACACAAACTGTGCTTATCCTAATTACCATAAACCTCTGGTACTAGTTGCTTACAGAAGACAATGATATAATTAAGTGGTACACTGTGTCTCCCCCTTGTGAGCCCTGCTGCTTGTCTGTCCTGATCCTACCAACCATATGCCAATGAGGGCTACACAAATCTCTTCTCTCAGGGTTTTCCATAATTAGTGAAACCCCTAAGCCTTATTCATAATGATTTTTCTCAAAACCAACTCTCAGCTTATAGTGGGAGGAAACTGACATTTTTCACCATTTTTCATCTAAGCACACCCAGTCTCAGGCAGTCCTCAGCCTCTCATCCCTTTCTTGTCAGGCTTTTTCTCCTGACACCCCCACAACACATCCTCACATCCCCACTATTTCTACCGTTCACTCCTCAGCTATGGTGTCTTCTCCCAGGTAGATCTTACTAGTAAGCAAAACTCTTTCTCTTCTTCCTTCTACTTTCCCCCTCCAAGGTTGAGCTCCAGGACTGATTTGAAGAGTAAATAGTGTCAACCTTGCCTTGGTAATTTTTCTACCTTAGATTCTATTGTCCCTCCCATTATACAAACAGCACTGTTGGGTAAGGCTCAAAGTGGGACCACTCTTGAGGGTGTGTGTGCTTAAATTAGAAGGTTCAGAGGTTTCTGGTCACCTTCACTCTCCAAGTTAATCTAGTGATGGTATTTGAGGCAAGAAGAAGGACATTTGAAGAAAGGGAACTTTCTTAGAATCTCTCAAATGATATCATAAGTCAATCAGATAGTGATCATTACTCAGACAAGCACTGTCACTGTAAAGTCAGAGATTTGTTTTCTTGTGGTTTTCTCAATCTATTTATAGCCTGATTTCTATTCATAATCAGATACCTTCTCTTCTATCTTTATTCCATATACTAAGGGCTTAGGTCGAAGTCTTAGCACTAACATATTCTTTCCCTTATAGATAATGTGGTGACATTTATTCTATATGGGATTTGCCAAAAAGGAAAATAACAATTCCTCTCAAGTAAGAGAAGATTTATTTAACTAAAATAACAATACCTCAAAAATAGTGTATGTGATGGCTTACTAGAGATAAAGGTCCAGTGATGGCTTACTAGATAACTAATGTCTTCCCAAATGGTCCACATTATGTTTCTGCTGCACAAATGTACAGAAGCTCTGGCTTCTGAAATGCAGAGGCCTCACAAATAAATAAAAGTAGTTGGCATATAGATTTATAACACATGATAAACTGGTAGCTCTAACGTCTTTCTCTCTTAAGGTCAGTTTTACGGTTTCTATAAACTAGAAATCTGTCATTCAAAATATCTTCCAGGTACTTATTCACTGGTCAGTTTGAATACATGTAAGAAATGTGTTCTAATTGCTAGTATGTGAGGAAGAATTGTTAACATCAGCTATAGGGAAAGCTAGCGTTCTCTATTACCATCATGCCTTGATTTACATAACGAGCAGCTCTCTTGGGAATTAGGGAATGGAGATACATATATTTTAGCTTAAAAGTAGTGATATCTAGAAGAATAGTATTTTTACTATTGCTAAGACCTAGCTCCAGTATTCCCTTTGAGTGAGAAATAAGGCCATATACCTACAATAGAAGCACACATTCTAGCACAGGGGTTTTTGTTCCTGGAACTTGACATTTTGTTTGGAATAACTGTTGTGGGAGCCTCTCCTGTGCATTGCAGGATGTTTCCCAGCATCTGTGGCCTGTACACACTAGATGCCAATATCATCATATCCCCACAACTGTGACAACCAGAAAGGATTCCAGACATTTCCAAATTCTCTGGTTGAGAACCGCTATTCAAGTATAAAAAGAGGGTGGGACAAAAATCTTCAACAAAATATTAGCAAATTGAATCCAACAGTGTATAATAAGAATGGGTGGCTCAGTTGGAGCACTGTCCTGTACACCAAAAGGCTGAGGGTTAGATCCCCGGTTGGGACGCATATGGGAAGCAACTTATCAATATTTCTAAAAATCAATAAACATATCCTCAGGTGAGAATAAAAAGAAAAATTACATACCATGACCAACTGGGATTTATCTCAGTTATGTAAGGTGGTTTAACAGTCAAAAATCCACTAATGTATTCTGTCATATCAACAGGCTGAGGAAGGAAAATTACATGATGATCTCAGTAGATACAGAAAAAACATTTGAGATAATTCATCACCCTTTCATGGTAAAAACTCTCAACAAACTAGGAATCGAGGGGAACTTACTCAATAAGAAGCATCTGCAAAAAATGTATGGATAGCATCATAATTGAGGAAAAATTCAAAGCTTTCCTTCAAAGATCAGGAACAAGACAAGGTTCTCCTCTGCCTTTCAACATCATACTGGATGTCTTAGGTAATGCAATAAGAAGGAAGAAAAAAGGTGTGTGTATATAGTTTTATATATATATATATACATATATATATGTATATATATGTATATATATGTATAGAGAGAGAGAGAGAGAGAGAGAGAGAAGAAATAAAACTGTTTTTGTTTGCAGATGACATGATCCTCTATGTAGAAAATCTGACAGAATTGACAAAAATACTCCTGGAACTTATAAATTATTGTGGCAAGCTTTCAAGGTTCAAAGTTAATATACAAAAGTCAATCACTTCCCCATATACCAGCAACAAAATTCAAAAAGACAATACTATTTAGGCTAGCTTCCAAAAAATTAAGTACTTAGGTATAAATATAACAAATATTTACAAGATTGTCTTAGTCTGTTTAGGCTACTATAACAAGCTACCATAGACTGGGTAGCTTATAAAAAACATATTTAGTACTCACAGTTTTTTAAGACTATGAAACTATTCTGTATACTACAATGTCGAGTACATGTCATTAGACATGTTTCAACTCACAGAATGTACAACACCAAGAGTGAACTCTAATGTAAACTATTAACTTTGGGTGATAATAATGTGTCAATGTAAGTTAATTGATTGTAATAAATGTACCACTGTGGTGCAGGTATGTTGATGGGGGGGGACTGTGGATACGTAGAGACCCAGGGTATATGGGAATTCTGTAATTTCTGCTTAATTTTGCTATGAACCCAAAACTGCTGTAAAAAAATAGTGTATTGATTAAATAAAAAAGAATGAGAGCTATTCTTTTCTAGGGAGCCAAAGGGCAACATGTGAAGCTTATGTGATGTGTAGTCAGCATTTGAATAAAAATTATGGATCACTGCCTTGGCAGGCGTGGCTCAGTGGTTAGAGTGTCAGCCGGTGCACCAAAGGGCCACGGGTTCGGTTCCCGGTCAAGAGCACATACCTGGGTTGCAGGTCCCCCTCCCTGGCCGGAGCACATGTGGAAGGCAACCAGTTGATGTGGCTCTCTCACATCGATGTGTCTTTATCTCCTCTCTCTCCTCTCTCTCCCTGCCCCTTGCCCCCTCCCTTCCACTCTCTCCAGAATCAATGGAAAAAATATCCTCGTGTGAGGATTAACAACAACAACAAAAAGTTGTGGAGAACTACATACGCACTTACACACACATTTTTTATTATCTTACCATTTTCTGTTCCTTGTCTGGAATGTTCCACCTCCTCAGTCTCATCTTATGAGTAATAAACGAGCAAAGAGCACTGAACGATTTATAGATTTCCGAAAAATGTCCTGTTCTCTTTGTGATCATGGTATTTTAGGGATTTGAGTAGTGAAAATAAAGCAGTGGTCAGCCTCGTTTGAGGGATTTTATTTCCCTGTGGAATATTGCTGCTATTTGTCTCTCCCAAAGGCAAACGTTCAGAAAAAAGATGGTGAATATGTTTTGGCTTAAACATGAATAAAGAGAGTTTTGTGTCAAACTACATGATAAAGCCAGTAGATAAAACCTATCAGGTATTTGTCATTCAATGTATATTTTTCAATGGAGTTTTAAGCAAGAATAAGCCAACTCTTGCCTAAAGGAGTAACAAACTTTAGAGGGGAAAAAGTTGTGGGACGTCAGCACTAGGCTGTAATGGTTATAGTGGGCCTACGCAGAGGTGGGGAGGAGAGGCGGGAGCAGCACTGTAACCTCTGACTCCTGATCCCACACCAGGTGGCTCCATTGGTGTTAGCACCCTCCCATTAGAATGAATATCTGAACACCAATCATACTTCTCTGGTTCTTCCAAGCACAGAAAATATGGTGTCCTAGTCAGTGGAACCGTGATCTGAAACATTACACAATAAATGGTGTAAGCCATTCCCATTTGGAGGGAAGGCATACCCAGAACTGTGAGAGAGTATTCCACACTGGATCCTTGAAGAAGAGAGTGGGAACATTGGATATTGTTTACATTTTTATCTTTTTCTTTTTGTTCATACATTCAGGAACTAAGAGTCTTTTATTTTATTATTAAATGCCTGATGTAGAATTGAAGAGAACTGTCTAAAAATCATGGGTGGTAGGCTATCTGATTCCATAACAGTGGATGATTTATCTTCCTTATCAGAGGCATTGGGAACTGGTCAGCCTGGGACAAATGATTGCAGATTTCAAGGAATAAAGGCTGAGTGGTCATTCATATTAGAGTGAGAAGCAGGTTCATTTATGCTGGATCCCAGAAGCAGTAGAACGAAGATTTCTCCCTATGGCTTGGGGAAGTTGTAAACATTGTCAGCTGATGTCTCACTACTGGCTCATGATTCCCTAGAGAGGGCCTGCACTTAGGGACTGGCGCTGAAGACACCAGAAAGCTGCAGGAAGAATTACCACCTGCCTTTGGCACCTGCTACTTTCTCTTTGACTTGGCTTCTCCAAAAACAAAAGACAGGCTCTTCTGGTGTTTTTTCTGGGTGTTTCACAGTACTGATCACAGGATAATATAACTCACGAGTTCTCTTTTGATATCAGCATAAGGTCCAGTTTCAGGTCTGTAGCTAACAATTGGACAAATCACTCAAATCCCATGAAAGAGGAACTGCACAGAGAAGTGAGTGCAGTCAGTCTGACTTTGACAGTGAGTCAGACTTGCACTGAGCTATGCTAAAAGGATCTTTGGAACTTGCAACAGAGAGATTCTAGTACACTTGGAAGGATCTGAGGCTTCATATACTACTCCTCAGGCTGGAGCATCACAGTAGTCTGAAGAAGAATTATGTGCCAGGCTCCTTTCCTGGAGGAAGGGACAGCAGAACTGGCCACCTGCAAAAAATGAGTGTATTAACCATGCCTTTCACTTTCTGATGCTTTGACATTTTGGGGCTTTGCTGACCTTGGAAAGCCTTCCCTTCCCTAGGTTAGCTAATGTCTAGAGATAGCCAACAACTAGACTGTGAGGAAACATTTCATATGCAAAGCATCCAGTCCAAAGCCCATAACCTTACCCACTTCCTCTGTTTTCACACTCTGGGCCTCTATCCACCTGCCCTCATCACCACAAGGCCAGATTCCAGACATTGAGGACAGCCCCTATGCCCCAGAGCCTGCTGAAACTGTGTAAACTAGTTGATCCTAAACTACTTACCCTGCCTCACCCATTCCTTCTTGTGGAAACCACAATAAAATGTTCTTGCCTGCCTCCCCCCTCACTCTGCCTCCTGGCTGATCCCTGTGTCCCCTGTGTGCCACCCCCACCTGCCCCAACAGCAGGGCATGCTTTGGTCTTTTTCTTGGATCTGTAAATATAACAAACTATCTTTTCAATGGCAGTCATCTCCTGATCTGCTGGCCTTGCCATATCAGATAATAAAACCTGTATTTTAAAGCAGTGTGTAGTGATCAGGAGACTGATTACTAGACCACCAAGGTTGCTCCCGAGCAGAGGCAAAATTTATGTGCCTTGATGTCTAAGGAATGTTCTAGATTTTGAGCACTCTTAGGGCATGTATCTGTGTTGGATTTCAACCTCCTCAGAACTTCCTGGGTGTAATCTGAAACCAGCCCCCTAACTCAGAGGGCAGGGAGAAACCAAAGAAAAGGCAGACCACTCCAGATTGGTAGGCTGCAGGTTTCCTAAACAAGGAAACTTACATATGAGGCTTGTTTTAGGAGACCACAATACTAGTAGATTTTTGTGTCCACCTGCCAAATTTTCAAAGTTTATATAGAGGCTTTAATTGGGGACAGTCATGTACACAGGAAACCTAACAGGGTTCAGTCATGTACCCAGACTCATTACCCATTACTGTCTCAAGGTTGTGTCCTTGGGCAGCTTCCAGCACAGGGAAACCTAGCAGAGAGCACATTCCTAACACAGGGGAGGAAGTGGGGAGCCTCCAATTGCCTGGGTCCAGCTTGTGAGTCAAACCAGTGGCCATGTCTTCTTGATGACTGTCCCCAACTGCGTGATTTACTTCTCTATACATCTAGCACCAAGAAGAGAGCCCAGAACAGTGTGATTAATGTTTGTTGAAGAATGAGATGATGGTGGTGGAAGTAGGAAGTTGATTTCAGTTCTTCTGATCCTCTCCATAGCTTTCCCATCTCAACACACGTTGGAGCACTTAGTGCAGGGAAACATCCTATAGAGAGAAAAGGCACAAGTCAGGGGCTAGGAACACCAAAGACACAAACAAAGACTATCTTTCTTATGTGGGAAGCAGGGCTGTCAGAGGCAGAGGGAACTTGAGAAGTCATGATTTGAATGAGAACGGGTAGAGGTTTCCTGGTTTTATTGCCTTCATAGTCCCCAGTCTAAGATCTGGGCCTCCTTTACGTAGATGAGGTGGCAGGAGTGGGCAGTGGTCCACCCTACATGTCTGTACTAACAATAGCATGTGGTTTCCACCTGTACATCCCAGGAGCCACAGGTGTAGCCACATGAGTATCTGATGATGATGTACCCGGTATGGCATGGGGCAGGGACAGAAAACCATAGCCCTTAGATTTTGAGAGGGGTCTTCCACTAATTACCCTTTTCCTTTTCCCTTCTGATGGGGCAGAAACAGTGTGGGATTAGAATGTGAGGGGGAGAGGACATGGAGTAGGAGGTAGACAACATGGCCAGGCACTGGAGGAAAGAAAAGGTTGGGTAGGTGAGATTAACAAAGCGGGGAGGGGGTGGAAAGAAATCTCAGATTCTTAAACTGCCCCTTGAGAGGAAAGGATGGAAAAGAAATGATCGGTATTAGAGTTGTGACTCAATTCAATGACATTAGAGTCCTGAAGTTGAGGACAACCTGCTGGTAGCCCAAGCTCAGGAGCATGAGAATAGATGTGGGGTGAGCAAGCACCTTTATCCTCATATAACTACTTAACCTGAGGGGCAGGATGACCAATTACCTTCATTAGTGATGCTGGTACAGGAGGGCTGCTTTGTACAGCCAGAGGGTTTACAATCTGTAGGAAATACAAAAAGCTAAAATGGGGCCTAAATTGGCTAGACTCTTCCCCCAAATTCCATATTACCTTTATGCTCATACAAAGGAGTCACTGTGTCCAGGATCAAGTCACTTAATAGCTGGGTGCTGTTGGCAAAATTGTGTAACTTTCCTAAGCCTCAGTTCCCTCTTTTATAAAATGGAAATAGCAGCGCTTACCTCATAGAGTTGTACTGCGGAGTTAATGAAATAATAATAGAACACCTAACCGTGCCTGGCACACAGTACTTGCTCAAGAATGTTAGAAGTAGTCTTCATCTCTGCATCTCCGGCAGCTCCAAGCACCAATAAGGCATGGAGAGGGCAGGGGCTTTGCGAGGAATCTTCCAGTTAGAGGTTGCCCTCTGGAGATGGGGTGGGAAATGGGGTGGGATCTAGTAGCAGGACTGAGCATCAGAGATACAGCTGCATTGCCTTCTGTCACCCCCGCCAATATCAGCCACCCAGTTCACTGAGAGATGCTCTTTTCATTCATGGCAAAATCTGAGGAGTGTTGAGCATCCCCTGAGCTCATCAGTTGGAGTATGATGGGAAGGTGAGAAGAGGGCTTCATCCTGTAGAGAGAGAACAACCTGTGGTGAAGGGAAAATGGACAGAAGATGAAAAACAACTCCTGGATCCAGAGAGATGGGGAGAGGAAGGGAGGGGAAGGAGAAAAGAAAGTAGAACGAGGTGCTCTTGGGAGCAGGGGAAGGGAGGCAGCAGGGCCAGGGCGACCTGGATCTCTTTGCAGCACTCTGAGAAGCTGGGTGTCAGGGAAGAGAGCTGTGCATCCCACTCACCCAGCCAGGTTTGGGAAAGGGCTGCCGAGGTTGGGAGGGCAGGGATGCTTTACACCCTGGCGTCCTGTCGAGGGCATTCCCTTCTCTTCACCAGCGAACAATGGCAGTACTTGGCATCTAAGGTAGCTAGGGAGGGTCAAACCTTCAGAAAGAGCCTGAAACAATCTCCACTGTGTGCCTGGAGAGATACTAGCTGCCTCTACTCTGGTTCCCTGCCTTAGGGAAGCCTTTCTGCCTTTCTCCATTTCCCCTCTCCTTCCTTCTTGGCAGCTCCACAAGCCTGGCAGCTAACCTGCCAGGAATTTCCAAGTTTGCTGACATCTCTCATTATAGACCTTTTGTTCATTCCTTCAACAGGAAGAGGTATAAAAGGTGTGGTCTAAAAGCCCTGCTGTCATCTGCTCAGATACTATTACATTGCCCTTGACTAATTCTGTCCACAGGAAAGTAACAAAAATCCCATCTTGTAAAAGCTTAAAATTAGAATAGAGGTTCCATGAAGGCAGCAATTCTTTTCCATTTTAGCCTCTATTATATCCCAAAGCCTATCACACAGCAGAACTCAATAAATATTTGTAAAATGAACAAACGCAAACATTTATTACTTACTTAGGAGGAAATGAGATTCAATGACTCTAGACTTTGTTCAGTGGCTGAATAATGTTATTATAGCCTCAGGTTCCCCCCCCCCCTTCCTACTTCACAACCCTTATAATTTTCTCTCAAAAGTCACAAAATGATTGACTAACTCCATGGTGACAACTCCAGACTCACATTCTCACACCAACATCCAAAGCAACAAGGGTTACGGATAATTTTGAATCTCTGGTTTTTATTCAGGAAACAAATTGTTCCTCAGGAGGTCCAAACAAAGTTCTCTGTCTTCTTGGCCTGATTTGGGTCAGGTGCTACAACTCCACCCCATATGAAAGTGTCTAGGATAGAGAATATATGGCCAAGGGGAGCAGGGGCTCAATTATTGGCTTAAACCGTAACCTATCATTCAGGACTGGGTGGGCACATGAGCACCCTGAATACAATCAAGGATACTGTTAACAGAGAAAGGGAATATTGGCCGCTAAGTGGCCAATGAACTATTTCAGCCAGAGCTACAAAATCTGACTTCTGCTTCTACTGTTCCCAACCTCTCTAGCCTCCCTCTCCTCTCTTTGGCTTTTTCTTTCAAAGAGGTGCCCTCTGATGTACAGCTATAGGCACCTCAAGAATGGAACCCAGGGACCAGTTAAAACAAAGTCTGTCCTTCAGTGACCAAGGTTGAGGTAAAGGGAGAGAACCAGAAAGCAAGAGAGAAAGTGGACTCAGAGTTGGACTTGACAGTAGGCTCATTCACTATTCATTATAGCTGCTCCATGGGCCAGGCATTATTTTAAGAAGTGAAGATTCAATGACATTCCATTTAAATAAGGTTTCATCTTTCACAGATCACATTGTCCCAAGGGGGGATTGACAGATAAATATATACAATGATATCAGGACTGAGAAGCATTTAAAAAAGGGGGGAGGGCAAGAGATAAAGCATGATGGGATAGCTTCTCTGAAAAATACTGAGGCTTGACCTTGTGTGTGGAAAACCATGTCATTATCTAGGGGACACAGAGTGGAAAGGTCCTGAGGTAGGAGGGTGGTTATGACTTATAGGAACACCAAGAACACAAGCGTGGGCAGGACAAAGTGAGCCAAGATCAGAAATGAGGTCAGAGATATAACCAGTGGCTAGATGCAGGGTTTTCTTGGCCATGATAAATACCTGGTAATTTATTCTATATATAATGAGAAGTCACTAGAAGTGTACTCTGGGCAGGAAAGTGACATAATTTGGTTTATATTTTAAAAACTAACTCTAGATGCCATAAATACGAATACATTTTAATTATTACAATGATTAATAATACAATTGAACAAAACAAAAATTTTGATAAGTATTTAATAAACACAAACGGTATCCTTTGTAAATGTATTCCTTTTTTAAAAATTTTATTTTATTTTATTTTTCTATCACCAATTATCCCCTCTATACCCTCTTCCACCTCCACCCATCCCCACAAATGTATTCTTAAATGAGAGAGATGAGGCTGTTTCCCCCCCCCAAGTATTTTCTATACCCATGAATAAATAATCCTAGAGAGAAATAAAGTTTAGAAACAATTATATTCCTATTTTTTTCTTCTCATACTTATAAGCTTTGAGACTACTTCATAATTATGTAGGAAGGGGAAATTTTTTTATATTAATGTCATTCAATTTGTTGAATTCCTTTTGCATTATTAGTTAAAAATCACACTGCAACTTACTAGTAAAAGTTGCTTTTTGGTGGTCTATCCACTGATAACTGGATTATGTCTTCCTCCAGTATTGAGTCAAAAATTGAAGCTTCGCAACTTGCAAGAGACTCGTTACCCAGACACTGAATCACCCACCCAACACTGGCCCAATATTTTGCATCATTTTTTTTTTTACATTCAGCAGATTTTTATACCCCAGGGCAATGAACCATGGGAAGGATTAATGACAGGTAAGGGCTTGTTTTCATTTTGTTATGGAGGAGAAACACAAAGGCAAACTTATCACCTTGATCAAAGCAGATCTCTGACACATAAGTTTAGGAAACAGCGCACATACAAATCAAAAATCTAGACATTGATCATTGTGGAGGCCTTTGCCAGTCTCCACTTTGAAAAGTCACCCTGTACCTGGTTTAGAGCCTGCAGTGTTGGTTGGTGATGTCCACAAGGGCACGTGTGTTATTTTCTTCCTTTGTACCTCTAGTGCCAAGCAAAGTGCCTGCCACAGAGTCATTGGCCTTTTGTTAAACGATAAAAGAACTGGAGTGTCCATCTCAGCTTTTCCCATTTTCCTCATGGTTTTCCTAATCCTTGCTAAGATGGAGCAATTGGGATGTTAGAAACATTTTCCTGCTAGAGGAGTCCTAAGCCAGAAGTGGTAACATCAAAAACATATACATAGATTGATAGATGCAAAAACTGCCTTTATTACCCAAGAAGCAGGATGGTAACAAATGAAAGGGACAGTTTGTGTCAGGTTTCCTGTTTGGGGCCCTGGTTTCATTACAGTCATAATCACACAATGCGTTTCTCAACCTCCTTCTCAGACCAGGCGGCAGCAGCGGGCAGTGGTCCAGTCTACCACACTGCACTGGCAGTGACACGTGGCTTCCCCTTGGATATCCCAGGAACCACAGCCATAGCCACAAGCGCAGCCGGTGACGGTGCTCCCTGCATGGGCACATGCGACATGGACGTCAGAGCCCTGAGATTTTGAGTAGAGGAAAGTCCACCCATAACCATCTTTCAGCCCTGCGCAGCCCAGGAGTAGATCTAGGTTTTGTAGGGCCTGAAGTTAATCCAGTTGTGAAGGTTCTCTTTAAGGAGAAAAAATTACTAAGACAAATTGAGGTGTGTAGCCAGGGAGGAGATCCATGAAAGCGAGGGGCCCGGGCGTTTCCGATCCCTCAGATTCATGGTAAATCCACCTCCGTGCTGGCACCTTACCCATGGAAACGGTAATAAATTGAAAAAGGGGGACATATGGCAGGGGACTGGGTAGGTGATAGGACTCCAAAGGGACAATTAAGAGGAAGGGCTCATATATTAGGTCATGAAAGGAAGGTGGGAAGGGAAGAGGCAGAAACCCAAGATCCCTCAGTAACTTCCTTAAGGGAAATGAGAATGGGTAAGCGCTTTCTGGGAGCCAGGAGTCATGGCACAGCCCAGGCAAATACAAACCTGAGGTGGGGGAGAGATGTAGATGCTGGGCATGGACAGGGGGGCACAGGGCATCGCACCCTCCATCCCTGCTCGTGGAATTACTCACCTGAAGGGCAAGAGGACAGTCTGCCGGAATTGGTGACACTGGTACATGACATCTTTGGTGGGGCAGGATTGAACTCTGAGTAGGAGAAAAAAGGGGTATTGCCCATGATCCCTGTCTCCCATACGGCCCTCCTAAATCTCCTTCTTCCTCAGATGTGTCCCTGTGTCCATGATCAGGCTACAAACTAGTTTTAATGTTTGGTTTTCTCATTTTTTAAATGAAAGTAATAATTGTACTTACCCCAGAAAGTGAAAATTAAATGAAGTAACCTATGTAAAACTTCTCATCATGAGTGTTCATAAATAAATTATTACTATCCTCCTGCTCCCCCCCATCATCATCAATCTCATTACCATCAAGGAAGCCTGAACTTTTAGCCAAGAGTCCAAAAAGAGATAAGGGAGTGGGAAGGCCCTGGGCAGGAAGCTTGGGCTTGAGTTGACTGATTAGGTTGGGATCTGAGGATGGGATAGAGGAGAAGCTAGGGTTTAGGAGCAGAAGGCACGACCAGAGGTTACCCTCCCGCTTCCCCCAGTTCCTATCAGTTAGCCAAACCTTGAAGAGCATCATTTATCTTTTCATCCACAATCGAGTCTAAGGAACACTGAGTGCCCCCTGGGATCACCAACTGGAGCAGGAGGATGGGGAGGAGAAGGCAGCAAGAAGTAGGCTTCATCCTGTGGGAAGGCGGCGTCCTGGAGCTGGGAGGAAAGATTGGAAAGAAGCTGAGATCCCCGAGCTCCAGTGTGGCGGGGGAGGAAGCGAGAAGAGAGCGTGGAGAAATGGCAATGTCCCTATGGAGTTCGGATCTCTCTAAGCAGTTTGGAGAAGCAGGGAGGGTGGCCACAGAGAGCACTCACTCACCAACGAGTTCAGAAAAGGTCTTGCAAAGACTGTTGGGGCCAGGATGTTTCATAACCTGTGGTATTGACCTGGGCACTCCTTAATACACAAGCAGGCACACTCCCTAGTTCAGAGGACTCTGCCAGTTGGGGTGTGCCAATCAACAGTTTTTCCATGATAAGCGCCAACTGCCTTTGTTCTGCTTCTCTAGTGCAAGGGGAATTCTCTGGCCTCTCTATTCTTCTGTCTCTTTTCTTCTTGGCAACCTGATAAGGCCAGCACCTGACATTCTGTTGATGGCCCCATATGACAGGCTTCTTGTTCGACTCTTCATCAGGAAAAGGTTACTTTATGGTCTGCTGAGCAAGGGCTCTACTTGTCACCTGTGAAGACATCATTTTATTGTCCCTGGCTAATCCCATCTGTGGGAAAGTAGAAAATCTGATGACCACGGATTTACAAGCAAGGAAGTGTACTATTTGCTTAACCAGAAGCACAGTGCTTGACTCCAGGGCTCTTTTGAAGACGCAACAAGGTCATTACCAACCTGATCGTTTCCCCCCTTCCTCCACCAGTCTCAGTTTATTGGCTTTTCCTCCTTGATCTTGTCTCATTGTGGTCACGAGGTGGCAGGTATCACATTGTCAGCAGAGACCCTGAGCAGGAAGGAAGGGTTGGAATATGGACATTTTCTTTGGAAGCTCAAGCGGATGTCTTCCTACATTCCCTTATTCGGCTCTGGGTCACGTGAGCTCCTCCTCCTTCACGCATGGCTGAGAAATCAAGTAGGGCTCCATCATCCACATTCAAGGCCAGATGTGCTTAAGAACTCCGAATTTCTTTCAGGTTTTAGAAGGTCAAAGAGTACAAATTATGTATATTATGCTATATTACCAAAGAAGTGTGAGGAAGCATCCTGCAATCAAACACATAAGTCTCCTGCAAAAACACATGAATATTCACAAAACACGTGATAAAGACTGTATAGAGCCTGACACCAGGCCATGTCTGGTTTTGCTACCAAATGAGTTAGCTGCAAACTTAGGGAAAATGTCTCAGGCTCTCAAAAGACTTTAATTTTGGAATCATAAGCAAAAGATTGAATCTTATGATTCAAGAGTGAGGAGAGGGAGCAGAGACCACTCATGGGAGACAGTCATGGGAAAGCCCGGCTCTGCCTCTGCTGTGGCCAGTCTTGTGTCCCTTCCCCAGATATGCCTTCGGATGCACAGTGATTTCTTCCTCATACCTCTCTTGGGAAACATTGAGAGTGGGGCTCAGGGATAGCAGCAAAAAGGCAAGGATACTCTCTTAATTACCAGGTAGGGGTTGAAGAAAGGAGTGATTGAGGAAAACAAGAAAGAGCACAGACTTGGATTTGATATAGAAGTGGGGTAGATTAATTCATTTGTTAATTCAATGACTATTTATACAGCTTCTCTGTACCACGTCTAGCTCCGGTAACTCAGCAACGGGCAACACAAGCAAAGTCCTTGCCCTCTTGAGACTACATTGTAATTGGGATATAAATATGCACTATGTCACATATTTTAAAATCCCCCTAAGAAAAAGAAATCCAGGCAAGACAATTGAGTGTGCCTCTGTACTGTTGTTCACAATGCAGTGTGTCCAGGGAACGGCATCTCAGAAAAGGCAACCTGTGAGCAATGACCCGGAGAGGTGTGCGGTGAGACAGAGGAAGAGCTGGGCAAGTGCTCCAGACTAAAGAGCCTAAGGCAGGGAGATGGTCAGTGTGTTGAAGGAAGAGCTACAGAGGCAGTGTGACCAGAGCCAGTGATGTGAATAAGGGAAAGAGAAGTTGGAAAAGAGGTCAGAAAATACAACCAGGGTCAGATTGTTAAATCTTGTTAAATCAACATAACAGCTCTGGACTTTATTGTAAATTTGACAGGTAATTATTGGAGTGTTTTGCTCAGGAGAAAAACACAAGATGATTTATGTTTTAAAAAGCTTCCTAAGGAAACTGTCATGGAAAAGAGACTGGAGGGAAAACAGGTAAGCAAGGAGACCAGGCAGTAGGTTTTTGCAGAGTTCCATGTCAAAGGGGGTAGTCAGGGAAGGAGTGAGAATTGGATGCATTTGGGTTAGAGGTAGAAGGCTGAGCCTCTTTAGGGCTTACTGGTGGACTGGATGTGGGTCACAGGGGAAAGAGAACAGTGAAAGATGAAGGTTATGTTCTGAACAACTTGCTGAAGAGTGATGCCATTTACTGAAATGGGGACTCCTGGGGAAAGAATAGATATCACAAGAACATTAAATCATATTTGATGATGATCACTTTAATATGCCTATTAGACATCCAGACAGAGCTGTGGCATAAGGAATTGAATATACAAGTTTGGGGTTCACGGGAAAGGTAAGAGTAAAAGACATAAATTTGAGAGTAATCTGTACACACAGATGAATATAATAGCATAGATAATCTAAAAAAAGAAATCAAAAACATTTTTCAGGGCTCAGGTAAAGAAAGTGATTGACTGGGAAGTGGATGACCAAAAGGACATTGGTTTACAAGTATGAATTGAATTGCATTTGCTAGTGAGCTTGCTGAGAATGGCAGGAAAAGAGAAGAGAAGAGGTTCACACAAGACTGCTCTTAGATTAAACCGAACCTGGACAGCGGGGACAGTGACCATCACCCCTGTGTACCACTTGTAGTCAGTGGTATGCCTAGGTATTTGACACCCAGAGGGGATCAGGTTTAACACCTCTGTCCTTTATATAACAGAGTTATTTCCAGTCATTATTGTGCAATGATCAGTAATAATCATTAGTTTTTATTCATTATCTGGTTTTAAAACAAAAAATAACTATTAAAAGAATGACTGTGAATTTTAAATATATTGTTTACATCTAGTAAATTTTTGTGTGAACTAAAATTTGCACTTACCAAGCAAAATATTATACCTTTCAATTTGCACAGTCTTTGAATTTATATTTTGAACACAATTAAACTCCTCGTAATCATATAGAACGACAAACTGATGTAATTCAAGTTCTGTTAATTTGTCTTCACCATCACTGGGTTGTCATTGCTTATTTAGAATCTGCTGTTTAACTGCAGAAATATGTAGTAGCACAGGGATTGGTGACACAAATGCAAACCTGAACGTTTCTGAATTGTTAAGAACTAGCTTACTTTAAAAAAAAAAGAAGGCCTATAGCTAAGGCTGAGTGTGTGGGGCCCCACTATAGAGGAGGAAGTTCTCTGAATTCACTTCCATGTAGAATATAATGCTTCTTAAAAAATAAGTAACAAAAATTGCTAATTTGAAGTTTACATACACCCCTACCCTTGGTAGTCACTGCTTATGGTATGAGGACGTTGCCTGGGATCCGCCACCACATGGTAGAGCTTCCACCTCACACTGCTGGAAAATGTTCAGCATCTTATACAGAGAAAGTAGAAGAAAGATTTTTGTTCCTCCAACATGTGTAAACTAGTCTTTTAACATTCTTTTTTTCCCTAGAGCTACCCTCTCCCTAAGAGTGCAATCCTTTCCTAATGACCCAAATGTGGAGGTACATTTTAATCTTTCTTATCTTCTCCTCCCAAACAATTCTCCACTGGTTACCTTATATTTTACTTTATATAAATAAAGTGTGAAAAGTTGGTAGAATAAGGCAGAGGCTGTAAACAGGGAGACCCCAAAAATCTGAGTAAAAGTAACTGGACAATTAAAAAAAATAAAGGTGTGAAAGATGGGGCTGGGGCGACAGGGTCATCTGTTCTAGGTTAAGCTAAGGCCAGCACTGTTTTCCTCTGACTTTCTTTGTACATGGAAGCTGGGATCTTCAATATGGAATGTAGAACCCTAATGCTACACAAAATAATCCATTGAGTATTAAGTAACTAACAGAGCTTCTATTTTTATTTTTTCTTATTTAATATTTTCTGGTTTATATATGCTTTAGAACAAACATATTAATTAGCACATGTTTATAGTTTATAAATTACATTTTAATGTATGCTTAATTTTTAAAAAAATATATCTTTATTGATTTCAGAGAGAGGAAGGGAGAAAGAGAGAGAGAGAGAGAGAGAGAGAAACTTCAATGATGAGAGTCATTGCTCAGTTGCCTCTGCACACCCCCTACTGGGGATCGAACCCACAACCCGGGCATGTGCCCTGACAGGGAATCAAACTGTGATCTCCTATATCCTAGGTCGATGCTCAACTGCTGAGCCATGCCCGGCAGGGCTGTATGCTTAATTTTTTAAAACTCATGGTGCATCTGAAAATATAATAGGAAACCAAGAAAACCAAGAACACAGGAAGCTTGCAGGTGTCTCAAACACAAGTTTCTAGCTGTTTTTGGTTAGAGTTCGTGAGCTCTCTGAGGAAACATTGAAGTACTGCTATTTCATCTTGTGGATTCATGTACTTTAGAGAGTACATGAGAAATCAGTCAGGTTGGTATTAAATGTAAAAAGTGAGATGCAGATAAAAACTGAGAAGCTGACCTGCCTTAAATAGAGATTAATCATGGGTTTGCAAAACGTCCCTCAAAAATTATCTTGGAATCTGCTCAAGGGTTATAGAGGTACCTGATTAACACTGCAGAGTTCTGTGTCATTAAGCAGGGAAAAAATTGGTTCTTTAAAACTTGATAGGTTGATGCTTTCAATTAGCTGGGAAACCATACAGGCTCCTTACTCATCAAGGTTCCAATCAGGCACAAGTCAGCTATAAGGAGAAAATTTGCATTCCAGTAGCCAAAGAAGTTCCCCTGAGTGGCTGAGCGAATTGGTTTGTCCAAAGCTGTTGTCCCTTTGGATGCTGGAAATAATCTAATAAAGACCACAGTATGTTCTTGGCATTGTTTATTGTAAAGTTAGTTGTGGTAACAATTGGATAATAGGTTCAGCTCTTGAGTGTGGACAAAAGCAGAGGCAAGAGACAGAGATAATGGGTGAAGCATAATTCCAAGGTGGAACACTGGGAAGGGGCTAATGAAAGAAGGGTCTGGAGAAGGAGATGCTAGAGAAGAGGAAGTGAAAGGATGAGAATGAGTGTGGTAGAGGCTAGGGGAGCCACAGGCGTGTGGATTTTCCTGGAGTATACAGCATTTCCATGGAGCTGTTTAAAGGTGATGTAGGTCAAACCTACACCAACAGAGTCAACCTGGGATCACTCGCCATGGCAGCCATCCTAGCTCAGTGCTCTCCCCCCCTCCCCCCATTATTCTGTCTTTCTGTCTCTGTGTGCTGGTTAAAGAGGTTCTGATTTTGGAAGGAGATGGGTCCAGGGGGAGATTGTCAGGAACAACTATAAAAGAGGACACTGTTGAACACCCAAGAGGAGGTGATATGGGGTAGTGGTCTTCTGGTAGTAGTGCTTCTGCCATATTCCTAGGAGTGGATGCCCAGCCACTTGACTCTCCAGTCAATGCTTTTTTGAAAGAACCTCCAGATGTCTGTGGTTAAATGGGGGGTGGCAGGGGTGGGAGGTGTAGGGTGATCCTTCCGAAATAACTTCAACAGCTTAGAAGCCATGTACCCTTTAGTTCTTCAAAGGTGTAAGAAGAGGGCTAAACTGATCAGGGGCAAGCTGGGAAGTCTGAGCAAAGCTATGTATCTCTATCTCTCTATCTCTATACGGATATATAGAAAGACAAAACCTACAACAAAATTTATTTACATACATTTTAGTGCCATTGTTGTGCTACCTGGTAATTAGTGATATATGGTAAACAGCTGATATACATGATTAATAAATATGGCTTTACATAGCTTAATCAAATTTTTGGGCTTTGGCCACCTATAATAAGTGTCCATGTTGATAGAATTTCCTGATACCAGGTACTGTCTAATTTTTAACATAATCCCTGAATTAAATGTAACTGGAAAGTCATCTTCATGTATGCAGAAATAGAACATGATTGGATAACACCTGGCTAGTTTTTGATCCACTCTACTCTTGAGATTCCTGGAATGCAGAACTAAGCACTGCGAGAAGGGGGGCACATTTATAAAGGGGCCAAAGGGGTTTCTGGGAGGAAAGGAGTAGAGACTCCAACACATTGGCTTTGAAGTTCAAATTCTTTAGAATCTTGTTTAGAATGAGACTTTTAGGACTGAGATGATCCTTTAGACCCAAAGTTAGAGGACTGAAATGGTCCTAATTGAGTTCTGCTAATCCACTAAGGACACCAAGATCCCAATCAAGGACCCATTATGAAGGAGGAGGGAGTCTGGATTAGGTGACCTGCTCCACACCAGGAATTAGAGGCTCTCAGTTGAAGACTGGTTCTGGAAAACCTGTGACTGCGCCAGGAACCCTTTTTGGAATTGATCATGATTTGAGAACAAACACAACTTGGAAGATTCTGGATCAGGATGCTTAGTTTAAGTTATAACTCATGTTTCTGAGGTTGTTTATTCTTAGTAGTAGGACAAACTTCATGCCACAGTGCAAAGGTCTCACGATGGACACATCATAGATTCCCTGCCTAAATAATTAGACATAAGCAGACGTCTCTGCCCAGTCATTTCCTTTCCCCAAATGTCTAGTGCCTTACTAGATTTTAAGTTGCTTTGGTGCAAAAATCATTTCTTATTCTCTATACCTCCAGGACCCAGTGTTTGTCATATGGCAGGTGTCAATAGTTGTTGATTGGTGAATAAATGAATAGATGAATGTTGCTCTAAGAATTTATTTTATCTTCTTATCTGGTTCCATCCTGCCTCAACTAAGGGGCCAAACTAGAGTTTCTCATCCTGGTGACATATACCATGAGGATTCTGGACCTTTGGTCAAGTTTTAAAAGACAAAGTTTGAGTTAAGGTTGAACCCCTATTTTGCCATTTGGCAAAATATCTCAAAGTTTTAGAATACATATTTCTTTTGATTCAGAAATTCCACTTTATGGACTTAATCTAAAAGAAATAATCAGAGATATGCACAAAGATTTATATGAAAAAGTTTTTTATATTATTATTTATAGTAGTAAAATATTTAAATAAATTATGGCACATTAAATACATGAGTTATAAGGTACATCATGAAAAAATGTGTAGTACATACTTTCAGGTTATAAAAATTAGGGCACAAAACAGTATATGTATTTTTAGACCCAATATAAAGATGTACAGAAAAATGCTGGGAGTACATACACCGATTATATTAACAGTCATTCTGGGATAGTGGGATGAAGGCAGATTTTTATTTTCTTATTCATAATTATTAATACATTCAACTTTTTCCATTATTATAATGCTTCACTTTCTTATTATTTTAAGAGCTTTTTGTGGTAGAGGTGAAAAGGGCTGCAACCACCTCCAGTTCCTGCACATATCCCTCTTTGACTTTGCTGTGCCTCCCATTAAGAGACAAAGTCTAGCCCAGCTGGGCGTGGCTCAGTGGTTGAGCATCGACCTAGGATCCAGGCGATCAGGGTTCGATTCCAGGTCAGGGCACATGCCTAGGTTGCTGGCTGCAGCAGATCAATGACTCTCACATGATTGATGTTTCTATCTCTCTCTCTCCCTCTCCCTTCCTCTCTCTGAAATCAATAAAGATATATTAAAAAAAAAAAAAGAGAGACAAAGTCTATTTTCCCACCTTCTCAATCTGATCTGGCCTGTGACTTGCTTTGACCAATGGATGCAGCAGAAATAACATCATACAACTTTGCAGTCAGGCCATCCATAACAAACCTTGCACTCTGCTTTTTCCCCTCAAAGTGTTGCCCTGAAACTACCATGTAAGGAAGTCCAGCCGACTTGAGGAAAAGAGACTTCACATTGAAGAAAGAACCCAAGTCCCCCAGCCAACAGCCAGCACCACCGCCAGACATCAGTAAAGGTATCAGGGACCTTCCCGGCAGCCAACTCTGCAGCTGAATGCAGCAGGATGAGCGAGTCTGAGTGAGCCCAGCAGAGAAACCTCCCGTCAACCCACAGGATCATGAGAAATTATAAGTTGTTGTTTTAAGCACTAAGTTTGGGAATGAATTGTTACTCAGATCATTAAAACAGCAAAATAAACATTAACTTTAAAAAGGAAGTTATAGGCTGGCTATGGTTGTCAATCTAGCTTCCAACGAGCTTGCAAATATTACCTCAGAAGTTTAAATGGAAGCTGTCATGGTTTAGTTTATGTTTTGGAAGAATGACTGGTGAGAAGAGACTGGATGGTCTGCAGCAGGTCAGCAAATAGGTAGTGAGTGTGTGTTTGTATGTGTGTGGCTTTTCCTCATTGAAAAAGCACAATTTATGCAAAGTATCTGCAGATGGCTCAAAATGCACCCCCAGTGGGCTGTGAGCAAAGTTCTGGGGCTCTCCCTCCCAACAGCACTGCGGGAGGGAGTGTGTGGCTGCATGCCCGCATCCCTTCAGAGCTCTCTTAGCCATGGGACCTCCAGGAGTACAGGAGAGGTAGGGTTCTCACTATTTTTGAAGGTATTCTCAAAAGCTATATTCCTTGTCCAGAGAGAAATGAGAAATTCTTTAGGAATATTAGGCAGAAAATGGCACGAAGTTCTCTGTTAACTTTTCCTCTGAAGTCTCTATCTTCCCAATATCCTACCCTTTAGTGGCCCATGTTATCATTATAGGAATAAAAACTTGAAGAGGAGGCCCATGAGCCTGTGTCTCAGATGTCAGCCCAAGTTCAGCATTAGAGTCTTAGAGCTTACCAGGGCCTTTGGAGATTGATATAATCCTATTCCTTCATTCAAAGACAAACTCAATCTAAGACTGAGTCAATTGCTGTGGCTTACCTGAGGTCACAACCGAGCGACTCTGTGGGCACAGAGCTGGGAGTACACCCGAGCGTCTCTGCTTCTCTGCATTGTACTTTGCACAGTGTTGTCCCACTTCTCCAAGCCCGAATGAACCCTGAGGGATGGGATTAGACTTGGCCTTTGCTAATTTTAGGTTCATTTCACATTTCAGTGGGATCACTGGTTACAGGAAAGAGAAATCCTGAAAATTACTCAGTCAAAAGTTTCATACAATGCTGTAAATATAATCATAAAATAAAATAGCAAAGTGATTCATTTCTCTGGATTCAAGACTGCTTGAGATCCCCAGAGAATGAAGGCTGCACAGATTCTGTTTCACAGCAAAGCTGTGTTCTCCTCAGCAAAGCTCCTTCCAAAGCCAGATGTCTGGTGATGGATGTTGACTCTCTCCTCTCCTCCTGGGTAATTGATATTTATTATGAAACTAAACAGGAGCATGTGGTGTTTGGGGAAAAGAATTCTGACAACTGCTAGTTTTAATATTCTATTTTTCACAGTTCATCTGCCCCAAGCATAATCCTCACGGATGTCACCCTCACTGACAGATTCCTCTGCAATCAGCCTCCATTATTATTATTTTCTCTCTTCCATGCTGAGCCCTGGCCAAGAGCCCTGAGCTGCGGGTGAGGCTTCAAAGATGTGTTAGCAAATATAAGGATGATCTATTGTTAACATGCCCAAACTTGGCAGTTGTGCCCATAGATCAGAATCTAGTAGTTAGTCCTGCTCTGAGAGCCCCTTCTTCCCCCTGCTGCACTTTCTCCCTAGAATTAGGTATTTCCAGCCCAGTATTAGGGAAGAATTTAAACCTCTGGCTCTTTCTGAAGCTGTCTGATGCCAACCAAGACATCTGGGGTGGGACCTCAGCATTCCCTATTGGCATCAATTTTGGCATAAGGCTCCATGATGTCTAAGTTTGCCTTAATCCTGACAGGTTCTAATTTTTGTTGGTCCTCTGCGCTCTCATTCATCTCACTTCTCTGCCAGCAAGATGCTAGGTTATGCTTGTGCACGTTTGACAAGGGCCCAGACTATTTTGGGAGCTGTCAGTCTTTGTTGGCATGGAGCTTTGTCCACTTGTCCTTTGTGGGGTCTGGCCGTAGAGGTCTGGTGCTAGGATTGGAGGTCTGGGCCATATGTGGATCAAGAGCTGGAACACCACCCGGCCAGGCATGGCTCTGCGGTTGAGCTTTGACCTGGGATCCAGGCGATCGGGGTTCAATTCCTGGTCAGGGCACATGCCCGGGTTGTGGGCTCGATCAATGACTCTCTCATCATTGATATTTCTGTCTCTCTCTCTCCCTCTCCTTTCCTCTCTCTGAAATCAATAAATATATATTTAAAAAAAAAAAAAAGCTGGAAAACCTGCTAACTTAGCCCTTGCTTTTGAGAGATTTTTTTCATTAAGGTCAAGGGCATGCAGGGCATTTAGAGAAGGAGTCAGAACCCAAGAAGTCAGGAGTTGAGCACACATGTAAAGCAAGATTGGGAGCAAAGAAAAGTCTAATAAGGTCTAATAATACAAAGGATGCAAATTTTGGCTAAGGAGCTTGGCCTGCATAATATTTTGAAAAAAGTAAAATTAGTCGTTCACATTTAATCAGAGGGTATATCACATTCAGATGATTTCCAGCACGTTTGGATTTGCATCTCCTATTGAAGCACCTTGTAGGTCCTCAGCCCAGGTTGGATCTTTCTCTCCACCCACTTAACTCAGCCTAGAGGAAATTGCTCATTTCAGGTTTGTATTTCTTAGTCTTCATTGTCCATTTTCTTCACAAAGCATTGGATAGGGGACAAGGGACACATACCACCATCTGAGTTTTCTTCCTGAGGAGTGATTCACTGTTTAAACCAAGGACCAAGACTTGTGAAACAGAATTCTGACATCTCTGAAGCTGCCTCTATTCCGTGTTATAATTGATGGCGGGGGGACAGCATACTTTGAGTTGGAGACACTCCTCTATCAGAGGCTGACATTTCAATGAGAAAATAATAATAAGAAGAAAAATATTAAGGGTTTGAAAAGTAGCTAATCCAATTGATTTAGCAGCCATATTTATAGAATTTAGATGTCACGCTCTTTGATGCTTTTTTGCTTTAACTTATACAGTTTTATTAGTTCAGGAAGTCCTCTCTGCCTTCTCCATCTATTCATTTTTAAGTCCTCTGTTAAATGGCAGTTTCTTAGTGATGTCTTCTTGTCACCAGGATTAAGCCTGGCATCTTACATGTGCCTTTTCCTAGGCTTTTTTCATTGTGACTGTTTATTTTTATGTCTGATTTCTGGTAGATTATAAAGGCAGCAGTCATCTTCTCATCTTCGTATACCTGATATTTAGCACAATACGTGGTGGCTACTGGCACTCACAGAACCACCGTCGAAAGAAAGGATAAGACGGCAATGAAGGAATAACCAACCCATTTTATCAGTATGAACCAAGGGCAGTGACACGATCATTGTCTTTCACTCGTTAAGGCTCATGAACAGAGGTGAGGGACACCTGGAGGAAAGCCACAGTCCGCTCAGTGGCTAGTCCTTTGGCCCCAGAGCAGGGCCATTCTACTCAGATGATTTAATTCCTTCTCAAAATAGTGCACTTACCTGAAGTGCTCTATCGTTTCCCATCTGGAAGGAAATGGCATCAGAGAGCAAAGTTCAAAGCAACCAAGTGGAGAATGTAGTGGGTTCGAGGTATTTCAAGATTGGGCTGACAAGGGGAGGGTAAATATAGGCACAACCACAAAGCAGGGTTTTCCTGCTCCCGACTCTAGCACGGCATCCAGAAAAGCCACTCGGGCACGCGGGCACAGCCAGCCTCTGCGTCACGTGCCAGTGTGGCCTGAGCCGCTCCCGGGAGCCGGCCCAAAGCGCTGCTGCCCCGAGAAACCGGGCCGAGTGGCCTGTCCCTGCGTGCGCTCGGCTGAGGTCCTGCCCTGCCCCGGGGCGTGAAGCTGGAATGGGCTTGGGGAAAGGTCTCCTGAAGCCTCGTTTCACAATTAGCTTTGGATGGGCTTCCGAGAAGCAACTTGTCACAATGAGCGGAGGGGAGACATCTCTCTGCGTAAGCTGCTCCATGTCCAACGTAGCCAGCAGGTGTGGGCGGCGAAGGTGACAGATGGAGATATTCGTGGAGACTCTTACCAAGGAAGTGATATAAAACAAAAGAGAAACAAACGGGGGGAGCATGATACAAATGGCAGATGAATATAAATTTAAATTAAATGGACACAGACTATAGACAGGTGAAGGTTTGGGTGGGGTGGGAGATGGGTGGAGGGGGGCAAATGGGGGATTTTGTAATACTCTCAACGATAAAATAAATTTTAAAAAAAGAAACAAAGCATTTATGAAGGGCCTAGCTGTGACGAGCTCTTCCTAAGGTTCTCTGGGGAGGCTTTTCAGAAAAAAAAGCCTGAAGGAAGCACTGAGTGATAAGGAGTCGGTGGTTCGGCGTCCTCAGAGGGAAACCAGCTGGTGAAGAAATCGGGTCATCACCAGATCATGTTTGTGGCAAGAGCTTGTTCTTTGTCACTTTCCATTCTTCTTTGTCACAATTCTTCTGTGAAAAGGCCTTGAGCAATATTTGCATGAAGAGATAGATGCCTTCCTAAGGGACATTTAAAAATTAATCTGGTATAAATCAACCCGATTCTAGAGCCCACGATGTCTGGTTCATTGACAGTTAAAAGAAATTTAAAATATTCAGTGATTTAATCAGTCTCTCAATGGACCATGTAAGAGAAAAGTGCGTTTTAAAGCAAAGCAAGCATCTTTAAAAGCCTTTTATCATCACTTTCTCCTCCATATTTTTCACTCAAAACATATCTACTCTCTTCACCCTCTTCTTCCCATGCTCAGTGCTTCCAAACTCCTTCCCCCACTGTCGGGAACAACCCTGAGTTCGAGTGGTGGGAATTAAAGAGACAAACAAAGTTATAGGATCAGGAGGGCTGCCTCCAATGAGGTGCAGCCCCAAATGGCTTCAATGCCTTTATTATATAGTGAGTAACAAACAACTGGTAAGGAACTGAGGGTGATACAAAGTAGTTCTTCCATGGCTGCACAAACACACTTTCAGAGTAAACATCCTGCCTCCTGCATGGGCTCAGACCTTGGTAACTATCTTCATTTCAGCTCCCCACAGGAACCTGCGGGGAGGGTCGAGTCCTTGGCTCCAGGCCCTCAGGCTACGTGGACCATGTCCAGACACGTAGCGGGCTCTCAATATCAAGGGTCACTGTGGGGAGGGTCCAGTCCCTGACACCAGATCCTCAGGTGGCGTGGACCATGTCCAGACACGTCACCGGCTCCCAACACCCCACCTCTCAGAGCTTCCCCAAATGCACACAGCCTTAGTTCCTTATTAGACAAGCCAAAGCTGAATTCTTTGCTTCCCTCGGTACTCCCTCCCCATAAGCCATTTTTCTTAGATCCAAGAAGTGCCCAGGAGGTGACTCAACATGTAAAAAAGGGAACTGAAATCCTTGAGAAAGGGTGAAAATTGAGAATGTTCATGAATTAATCAATTGTTCATTAGTAAAATTTCTATTTTGGGGAACTAAAAAATAAAAGAAATCTTGATAAGGAGTGGTACCATGAAACACACAATTAAACAATAGAATAAAATTGCCTGCTTCTTTCCTGAAGCTCAATTTCAGGGTTACTTTACAAGGTGGACTTCATATAAGAGGAGAAAATCTAGGAAGCATTGTGTGTAAGGCTGGATTTTTTTTTTTTTTTTACCAGCCATCTTTTATTAGATGTTAATTGTAATATGAAAGGATTCAGAGGTGCTGGGCAAAGGTCATGATGAGGAATGTGGAGTCCACACTGGGCCCACTTCATGTTTTAGTTCCTTATATAGAACGACAGTAGTTGAAAAGCACACAAGCTGCCAGCACCGTAGAAACCTCAGCAGTGCTCCTCTTCACATTGACATACTTGCTGTAATACCTGTAGTAACCTCTTTGAAACGCTCCAGCAGTGCCTTTAAGGGGTGAAATCCCGCATCACTATCCAGCTTAGCAGCTTTCCTCTTTTGACATCCAAGAGTCTCTCCTTCAATGGTACAATTGACAGCATCTGGGAGTCCAAGGTGTCTGCTCTCATCTTGGGTTTGAACAAGTAGCTGAGAGATGAGGTGAAGTTGATTCTTTACCACATGGTTGGATGACAATACAGACATTAGTGATTTGGACACTTGTTCTTGTTTACTACATTTATACTAGTGACATCTGAAATGAGGCACGGTGGATTTCTTCTGAGGCCTCTCTTTAGATTGTAGATGTCTGTCTTCTCCCAGTGGCTTTACATGGTCTTCCTTCTGCATATATCTGTATCCTAATCTCTTATTATAAAGACACCAGTCATATTGATTTAGGACCCACTCGTTTTACCTTAATTATCTTTTAAAAGGATACAACTAACTGAATTCACCAGCTCATTAAAAAACACACAACAGGACCAAATATGATTTATCCCCAGAATACAAGGATCATTCAACATTAGGGAATTTGTTAATTTAATGCACCATATTAATAGAACAAAGGGAAAAATCATTTGAGTATCTCTATACATGTTTAAATATCTTGAAAAAACAACAACAGATATCCATCCCTGATAAGAACACTCAATAAAATAGTACTTGAGATACTTTCTTAATATGATAAAAAGTATATACTTTCGTACTTAAAGTAATCACTTTATTGAATGGAGAAACACTAGATGCTATCCCAATAAGGTTAGAAACAACGTAAGTATGCTCACTATTTCTGTTACCACTTTGCATTATATTGGAGGCTTTTAACTAGCAATATTATATTCT
The DNA here is from genome assembly GCF_964146895.1 of Miniopterus schreibersii. Taxonomy (NCBI): domain Eukaryota; kingdom Metazoa; phylum Chordata; class Mammalia; order Chiroptera; family Miniopteridae; genus Miniopterus; species Miniopterus schreibersii. The sequence goes on along the minus strand of NC_138106.1, from coordinate 58,296,050 downwards.
TAATGTAGGTGGCTACAGATGGAACGATTTTATAGTCATTTTCTAAATTGTATGTGTGTTTTGTACACTCTTTTGAATATGCATTTCACAATAAAAAAGTAAAAAAGTTAACATAAGGAAACCATACATACATTTAAAAGGGCTATTTGAGGTAATTTATGTTCATTTGTACATTTAAGATATAAAGCCAGGCATGTTCAGCAAAATAAAAGGAAGCACCATAGATACAAAACATGTAGCATAAGATAAAAATGGTTATGTGGTAATAAAAAAGTAAATCAATGGCAGTTGATGTACTGTCAAGAAGAAAAGCACAAACATTTTTAATATTTAAGTATAAAATTTCATCTGCAAAATATAGCCAATGAAAGTTAAATGCAGGCTTCATCTCCAACATTAAAAGAGCTTGGAGGTCACCACTCCAAGTTCACACACACACATAAAAAAAGTTGGACAAATTGAAAATCAACACCTTCTCTTGGACCCCTCAGAGAACTGAGTTTGCAGTACAAAACACTGCCCTGAAATCTGGAGAGACAGGTGGATCCAACATCACAATGGCTTTGCTTGCCTAGAGCAGAGACCACTGAAGGCATAAACTAATAGAAATACTTAAGTGGTAAATTTGATGAATTGCTGGAGGCTGACTATGGACTAGCTTGAGAGTGAGTAACCCCTGAGGGACTAAGTTTTTGGGGCATCCAGATTTTATTGACTTTACCTCTGAGAAACCCAAGTTCTCATGGTGAAGATGTAAGAAAGATAATCTTTTTGGTTCTGGCAGATGGAGAAAAGAAATAATCATTGTGAAATGCATGTTTGGAGCCTCCCCCATAACAAAGGCCCACTTTTCATGGGGAAAGACTTTATCAGAGCATTGTTCGAGAACTGTGAACTGTGCAGAAAGGCATTTCTCTCATTTCAGGGCCATCAAGCCCTCCCGTTTCACCTAAGGGTGTTGGAGGGAAGCAATACAAGAGAAACCATTTGTGAAAGTCACAGTCCAGAACACAAACCCATTAAAAGGCCTCAAGCCCCCACTTCACTTTAGCAACACAAAGACCCAGTATAATAGCATCGGATTACAACTGAGTGACCTATTCTGTCTGAAGAGGAATACATAGGAAAGTCTGGAGTAAAGAAGTTAGAGGGAAAATGAAGACACTAGAGAAATTTTAAGACCCTGTCACTGATAGCTATAGCAAACATTAAATGATACTCAGCTCCTAGACAGATTAACATAAATCCTTACACTAGTGGCCTATTTAGTTGAGTTCCTATTTCCAAACAGCAACATATCTGGCTTTCAACAAGGCATGCCAAAAAGGAAGAAATAAACAGTATGAAAAGAAACATCACTAGAACCAGACTCAAATATGACACAGATGTTGTAATTATCAGACAGAAAATTATAAAATAACTATGATGACTATGTTAAGAACTCTAATAGGAAATGTAGACAACATGCTAGAAAAGGTGGATAATATAAGCAGAGAGATGACAATTCTTGACATGGCTGAAGAAAGAATCAGTGTGCCTGAAGATGAGTAATAGAAAATCCCCAAGCTGGAAACTAGAACTCAATCACAAGAAAAAAACTGAAAAACATATAAAGATGTGGAGGCTAAATAACATATTACCAAACAATGAATGGATTAACAATAAGATCAAGGAAGTAATCAAAAGATAACTTGAGACAAATGAAAATAAAAACACAACAACCCAAATCATATGGGACACAGCAAAAGCAGTCCTAAGAGAGAAATTCATAGCCTTACAGGCCTATCTCAAGAAACAAGAAAAATCTAAAATAAGCAATCTAACTTTACACTTAAAGAAACTAGAAAAAGGACAACAAAGCCCAAAGTGAGCAGAATAAAGGAAATAATAAAGATCAGAGCAGAATTAAACAAAATAGAATCTCAAAAAACAATACAAAAGATCAATGAAACCAAGAGCTGGGTTTTGCTGAACAGTGAGTGTCATTCATCTGTAAGGGAGAAATGGTGTCGATTTCTTCTCAACCACATGACAGCTCAGTTGATATTGACTAAAACTATTTTCCCATTCTTCTTTTAGACATAATTAATTCAGTGTTATTCAAGTAAATGCCAGTTCCTGAAACAGCTGTGAAATTTCAATATTTTTCCTTGGCCAAGATTCTCAAAATTTTTTTTATTTTGCCTGGGTGGTTTTAGGTGCTTCAGTCTGGCAGCTTTTTGGTATCAAATGAGAATCTGGATTTCTGAGCCAAGTGATAGTCTTATGCTGTGATCTCTTCCATCCAAACAGTTTACTTTTATTAATAACAGGGCGATGTTGAGCTTTTTGTATAAATCATTCATTGCTACTAGTTATTTTTGATATTTTGAATACCAAGTCTTCTTCGCTGATATAAGGATTCAGGGAAATAGGCACAATATGTATGCATATTTACTAGAAAAATTTAGCAATGGAAGCTTCTCAAATATAAACATAAATATAAGCAAAAGAGCCTTTTTAAAAAAATGTAATTCTCTCCATAGTGAGAACAGGCTAACCAATGTGAAGGACTTGTATCAACCTATACAAAGCACCTCAATAAGACTAAACAAATAGCAACCGTATCCATAACGCTTACAGCTTTTTCCCTGTTCTCCCTTTTTGTCTGGAAATGTATATGCTTTTAAAATAATCACTTTTATTATCATTATTTGCTAACCCTGCAGAGTTTCCTTGGAAACGATGCCAGTTAAGGCTCAGTGGTGGGAGGAGGAGGGTTAGGGGCAGAGAAGTGGTTTCCCACAGGAAACCCATCTTGCAGCTTATAATAAAACTGACTTCAGGGGCAGGTTAATGAGACTACGGCCTGCTAATCATCCTGATACCCATTATTTGATGCTTCCAAACAAGATGGCAATTATCAAGCAGCTTTATCTTGTAAAACCAAAAGCCTGTAGGTCTACCTTTCAATGCTGCAATTGACAATTTATCTATGTATACAGTGAAGAAAAAGTTTCAGAAACTGATTACATTATCCAGCTGTGGGTTTAGTAGCATGGGACACCACACTTAGTCTAATAAAAAACCATGCAAGTATTTTTGGTGCACTTATTGCTGATGAAATCATAGGAAAACCTCTTCTGCCAAAGTATACTTGCTGTTCAATTCAGTTAGTATGTAAGAGAATATTATGTTAAAGTCTCTGAGTTGGGCAGTTTGAGAACTACAAAGATAAATAAGGTAAGACCCTGTAAGCAATGGCTGTGGCCAAAGAGGAGCAATTAAATGATTTTCAGTGGTAGAAAGAGAAATTGTCATATATGCAAGGTGGAAAATTTGTGCTTTTGCTCTTTTCTCTCCCCTATCCTTAGCTTTCAGATGACATTTTGTCTAACTCCACAAATACCTAGTGACCAGACTGTTCAAAGCCTTCTCTTGGAGAACGACATCGTAGCCCAATATCACTGAGCTCCAAAAAAAGTCCTCCACCCCAAACTGCTCCTCTCTCTCCATTGCTGACCAGACTCACAATTCCTAGAAGAAAATTCTGCTTAGAGAGTGCTTCAGCCACATCTATCTAAACACGCTTAGTTCTACAGAGCAGTTTCCACTGGGGTTCACATGACCATTGCTGACTGTTATAGTCCTGGGGTTAACAGCAAAATTCTTGCTGAGTCTTTGAGGTGTTGTTTCTGGATAACTAGCATGAGCAGGGTAGTGAGTTGGGAAAATCTCAGTCAAAATCTTTAACTTTTGAAATGTCTTAGTCATATTAAGACAATGATAGTCACACTTCTGCCCAATAGACAAGCTTATCAGATCTTGCCACTTTCCCCACAGATGGCTATCAATAAATATTTGTTGAATGAATAATTGCACAAATGAATGAATCCAAAAAGCAACTTGACTACATCTAGAAGCAGCAATAACAATGTTTATTGTTATCCTCTTGTGTGTTCTAGGCTATTTTGAAGGGAGAGAGAGAGCACTGTTTTTCCTGTGGGAAATTCATATTGGCTGTGAAGCTAAGTGATTGGATGTCATTTAGGAAAATGGTCGCAATTGTTATTGCATTAAATCAATAAATATTTGCTGAGCACATACTACATACAGTCACTTTTTAAGTTTGGGGGGAAGCAAACTGAAGAAGGTAGACACAGGGCCTGACTTCCTGGAGCTTAGAGTCTTGTGGAAGAAAGTAGACTAAAAAGAAACAGAAGCAAAGAATTTCCACTTTACTGTGTTATACAAGAAACAGGATATGATAGAGTGGAATGTACCGGGAGAGATGGGTACCCTACTTTAGTTAGTTATATTTATCTGTTCTGAATATTTAATCTTGAGCTGAGCCATTGAGAAGATGGAAGAAGCTTCATGAAGAAACATTTACCCTCTCCAAGCAGAGGGGAAAGCAAGTACAAAGGCTGGAGTTGATAAAGAGTTTATCCTGATCAAGGCAGGGGGAGGAGGCTAGTGAGACTTATAGCAAAACGTTTTCTACAGGGCCTGATACTAAATATTTTGGGTTTTAAGGGCCACATGTTCTCTGTTAAAACACTCAGCTTGTGCTATTGCAGCCCAAAAGCAGTCATACACTTACATAAATGAATGAATGAGTATGGCTGTGTTCCAGTGAAACTTTATTTGCAAAAACAGGTGATGGGGTGGATTTGGTCCATGGGCTGTAGTTTGTCCTGCTCCATACTATAGAGAAAAAGGAAAACAGTTACATATTGAAATCGGAAAACTGTGCAGTGACAAGACCATGAGGTGCCTGAGGGAGGAAAGGAGAGAGAGAGAAACATCGATGTGAAACATCAATCAGTTGCCTCCTGCATGCACCCGGACCAGGGATCGAACCCGCAATCTGGGTATGTGCCCTGACGGGGAATTGAACTGCCACCTTTTGGTGCGTGGGACACTCCAGCCAACTGAGCGACAGTGGCCAGGGCTGGAATTTTATTCTTAATGCAATGTTAACACAGTGAGAGTGCCCATTAAGCAAGGAAATGACTTGGTATAATTTAGTTTTTAAAATATTGTTCTGCCCGGCCGGGCGTGGCTCAGCGGTTGAGCGTCGACCTAGGATCCCGGCGACTGGGGTTCGATTCCCCGTCAGGGCACATGCCCGGGCTGCGGGCTCGAGCCTACATGGGGGCAGCAAAGAGATGGTGTGAATGAATTAGTATTTCTTCTGAAGCGGGGCATGAAAATGGATTGGATATGAGGGTGAGAGACATGCCAAGGCAGCAAGGATGAGGAGTTTGGGGTTTCTGGATTGAATTAGGTTTCTGGGTAATGATAGTGCTGTTATCAAAATGTGGGAGATGGAGAAGTCATCAAAAGTTCAATTTCAGGAAGCTTTAGTTTGACATGTCTATGAGACATTCTGAGTCATCCTTCAAAAGAAGAATTACAATAAATAACTACAAGGAAAAATGGACCATTTTTGAAGCAGGTCAAAGACAGAAGCAAGACTAGTATCCAGTCATTCACACTAGAATGACTCTGGAGGAAGAGTACCAAAGCCCCTCTCTGTAGATCATGATATATAGAGATGCCAGGCTCGGAAACTACGTTAGCAAATGCAACTCACGACTTTTGGTAAAGTGTCCACAACCATTACTTCCTGTGTCAAAATAGAGGATTGTCCGTCCAGGCGTGGCTCAGAGGTTGAGTGTCAGCCTAGGATCCAGGAGATCTCGGTTCAATTCCCAGTCAGGGCACATGCCCGGGTTGCGGGCTCGATCCCAGCGGGGTGTGTGCGGGAGGCGACCGATCAATGACTCTCTCATCATTGATGTTTCTGTCTCTCCCTCTCCCTCTCCCTTCCTCTCTCTAAAATCAATAAAAACATATATATCTATATCTATATATAGATATAGATATATAGATATATATGGATGGCCTCCTTCTTTAGCATGGAATGCTGCCTGTATCCACCTCACGTCTTTGTTTCTGTACTGTCAATGAGCAAGCTCGCACAGTAGTAAAAGGGGGCTGATTGCAGGCAGATAAAAATAACTAGTATAGAGAGACACAGGATGTTTACTGTGACCAGAAAAAAAAGTGTGCAGGCTAGTTGTGATCTGCAAATGTGCTGCATATGTTTCTGTGTTGGGCTTTGACCACATCCTAGAAAGATGGCAATATTTCAGAGCTAACTAGTTTGCTTGCTTGAGAAATCTGGGGCAACCAGTTTTCACTGTTTTGCTTAATTCAACTTAAATGGGATGATCCTAGGAAAACTGCTGCAGGAAATAATCATAGAAATAGAGAACAAGTTAATGAACCACGGATCAGAACACATGCTAAACGAAGTTTCCCAGTCCATTTCACATAAGCGGGTAAAGTTTTACTAGGTATTTTTTAGTTCGTTGAAGTAGGTTCATTTATGGCAGAACATCTTAATGCAATTAATTGATATCATGCATGCTAATATGCAGTATGAAATCCCAGACGGAAGATAGAGTATTTGGTGTTTTCGAATTTATTGCCAACACACTGCAATTTGGTAAACACACACACACACACATACATGTTATCAACTATATATTTTCAATAGAGTCATTATCCTATCTTATAACTCTTCATTCAGTTTGGATTATGCTTTACAGCCAGGGACAAAATATCCAATTTTAGCTACTTTAACAGTTAGGGTTATTTTTCTTTAACAGCTACCGAGGGTGGGAGAGCAAGTAGAGGCTCTAGGAAGCAGAGAACAGGATTCTTGTAATCGATTTAGATACTCATGTTACTTGGCCTGCCCTGGGTATGTCGCTGCTTCAAACAAATTAGGACGCCAGGAGAACACGGGTCTTGGCCGGGCAACCAATAGTATCGGCCACACAGATCGTGTGACAAGACAAACTTAGTATAACTCACTTGTATTTTCAAATTGTGATGAACACTGTAATGTGCTGCACACACACATCTCCCTTCAGGAGTAAAGGGCTGATTACTCAGCTGCTGGGAGGGCTGCTCCAAGAAGAAGCCCTTCAGTTCCCTTCACCACCTGAACCGAGCAGAGTCGCCTTACCAAGGACACGTCCCCTTCTCAGGGATGGCTTCATCCGTGTGGGCCTGCAAAGGCCCTTCCCCGTCCGCTTCCCCTTCACTCCTCCCTCTTCTCCACTCCTTCCTTACCTCTCAGAACCGCCTGAAAGGTCATCCCATCTTTAGGGTGGTGGGTGGGCTGGCGCTTCTATTGAGACTGCGTTGCAGCTTAACTTTTCCCTTTGCCCAGTCCTGCTTCTGTCCCTTGTCTTCCACAGGCACCTGTGATCCCGACTGCACTCCTAATAAACCTCCCGCAAGCTAATGTTCATCTCAGAGCCTTCTTCCTGGGAAAGCCAACCCGCTACAAAAACAGAAAAGAAAACGGAACATACTCAAAACATGGCCTTTCCTCTTTTAGTTTCAAAGCTTATTTGGAATTTTGAAGTAAATTTTTAAAATTAGAGTTATCAAAGTTGAAATGTAATTTTTAAGACTGCCACGTGCCAGTGAAATTCTTTGTCCTTCCAACGTTGGCAAGTAAGACAATATTTGCCATCTGCACCAACTGTTCATTTCCCCAGTTGAGCAAATACTTGATTTGTTTATAAAAATGTATTGTTTTTGGAAATAGCTGTATTTTTCTGAATATAAAATTAATTAGTACTCATTGAAAAATTACAAAGCAGGTGAAAGTTTAGATAAGAAAAAAAATTCCTATACTCGTAATGCATAACTGTTACTGATCTTTGAGTGGTATCTGTGAACTTTGTTAGTCTCAGGAAAATTCGAAGATTTGACTCATGCTCCATCCTTTGCAAATTAACTGAAAAAATATTTAGTAATTTAACTACAGAAGACCCATATTAAAAGAGAATCTGGCCAGCGACTAGGTACAGGATCAACCATACCTCCCTCATTATTGAGACGGAGTATTGAACACTTGGGATTTAGGAGATGCAGCTGTGCCAGAGAATTGAGGCTGGTTGCAAACACTTGAGAGATTAATGTGACTAACTAGGAATAAAAGCTTAAAGAAATATGTACAGCACAGAGAATATAGTCAATAATATCATCATGACTTTGTACAGTGACAGATGGTTACAAGACTTACTGTGCTGATCACATCATAAAGTGTATAAATATCGAATCACTGTGCCATACACCTGAAACTGATATAATATTGTATGTCAGCTATACTTTCATTTAAAAAAAGAAAATGTGAAATTAAAAATAAATGAAGATTTTAAAAATTAAAAAGAGGAAAACCGAGTCACTGATTTAAAAAAACAAAAAAGCTTACGGGAAACCTACAGCAATGGTCCCCTGAGGTCCCATACTCTACACATTTCAGCTTCGTTCCCTATGACCATGCGTGTTCTCTGAGCACCATGACAGGAGCATTGCAAGCTGGGCCTGGAGATGCAACACCGTGGGCTGCATTGTTGCATGTACTGGGCTCTTTCCTGTTTGTTCTCTTAAAACTAAATGAACTTGATGCTGGGTGAAGCCTGATGTGTCCTAAGAGTTTAATATTTTAGCTGATCTCTAAAAGACTACAGGTAGGAGAGACAGACATTTTTATCATCACACAAATAATTCATCACTATATTCTCATTGTAAAAGATTCAAATAATATAGAATTTTATAGTCTCCCTCCTTCAATCCTCCTCTTCCCTAATTTTAACTACTATTTTAATTTTAATTTTCTTCTTTTGCTAGGTTTATTCAGGTTTTCTATTACTTCTCAAGTCTGTTTTGGTAATTTGCATCTTTCTAGAAATTTATACATTTCATCTATGTTTAATTTTTAGGCATGCAAATTTGTTCATATTTTCTTTTAATTATTTTTATTCCTATAGGGTCTCTATTTATGATTATCAATTTTACTGACCTTTACAAAAAAACAGCTCTTGGTTCCACTGATATTTTATATTGTTTTTATGTTTCTATTCTACTGATCACTGCTCTGATCTTTTTTATTTTTTTCTTTCTACTTTAAGTTTGAATTCTTCCTCCTTGCTTGTCAAGTAGAAGATTATTGATTTAGATATTCCTTCTTTAATTATGTAAGCATTTTATGACCTATATTTCCTTCTAAACATTGCTTAAGCTGCATCCCCTAAATTTTGGTGTTGTGTTTTTATTTTCATTCAGTTTAAAGTGTTTTGTAATATCCCTTGTGGGTTCTTCTTTAACCATCAGTTATTTAGAAGTCTGCTGCATATTTTCCAAATATTTGGGGATTTCCCAAATAACTTTCTATTGTTGATTTCTAATTTAATTCCATTATGATAATAAAAATACTCAGTGTTCTTTCAATCCCTTTAATTGTTGTAAGACTTGCTTTATGAAATAGCACATACAAGTCATCCTGAAGATTGTTCCATGTGTGTGCTTAAAAATGTGTATTTTGTTAGAGGTGGATTAAGTCCTTTTGATGGTGGCGTTCAAGGCTTCTATATTTTTGCTCATGTCCTTTCAACTTCTATCAATGACTGAGTCAGGAGTAGCTAAATCTCCAACTCTGGCTGGTGTAGTTTCTATTTCTCCTTAAAATGTGTCAGTTTTTACTTCATTTGTTTTGGGGGACTATTGTTATAAGCATATATATTTATAATTTTTATATGTTTCTGATGTGTTGACCCTTTTATCATTATGAAATGTTGTCCACAAAATCACCACCAGTAATATTCTTTGCCTTGAAGTCTATTTCATCTCAGATTAATAGAGCCACTATGTGTCATGGTTACTATATGCATGCATTTTTGCCCCATCCTTTTACCCTCACCTATTTGTATCTTTGAATCTTAAGTGTTTCTTTTGTAGACAGATTATAAGAGCTTCTGGTTTTTTAAAACCTATTCTACCTCTGCCTTTTGAGTGGAGTGTTCAGTTCATTCACATTCACTGTAATTATTAATATAGTTAGATTTATAGCTGCCATTTTGCTATTTGTTTTCTACATATTTCATTTCTTTTTTGGTCCTCTGTTCCTTATTACTGTCTTTGTTCTAAATAAAAACTTTTTGGATACCATTTTAATTCCCCTGTTGATTATTTAACTGTATTCTTTGAGATTTTTTTGTTACTCTAGGGATTAAAATATTCATCTTTAACTTTCACAATTCATTTAAAGTTAGCACTGACTTACTTTTAGTAAAAAATATAATATCATTAAAGCTCCATTTCATCTCTCCCCATTCCTTCGTGTTACTGTCATATACATAAAAAGCTTCATATATATTATAAAACTAATAATAATGTGTTAGAATTACGACTTTATGCAATCTCCTGATTTTAAAGAAATTAAGAAAGAAAAAAATTATACACACACACATAGTCTTTTCATTTACTCATATATTTCTGATGACCTCCATTTCTTCCTGTGCATCTGAGTTAGTATCTCATGTAATTTCCTTCAGCGTCAAAGATTTACTGTGTGTTTTTTTCTTGTAAGTCAGGTCTGCAGTGAATTCTGTCAATTTTTGTTTATCTAGGAATGCCTTTATTTTGATTTTTTAAAAAGGATAATTTCACTAAGCTATAGAATTCTTGGTTGACTTTTTCTCTTTCGGTACTTTGAATATGTCATTCCTCTTTCTCGTGGCCTCCATTACTTCTTATAAAAAGTTAACCATTAATCATATTGCTGTTTCCTTCTATACGATGAGTTGTTTTCTCTTGCTGCTTTCAAGACTTTCTCTTTTCTTTGGCTTTTATGAATGTGAATATAGGGTGTCCCCCCAAAATGTATACACACACTTTGAATAATTATAAAGGCAGTGTTTATTAAAACACATTTCATTTTTTAAATTGAGCTATCAGCTGTTAAAGTATACATTTGGGGGGGACACCCTGTATAATGTGTCTAATTGGGTTTTCTTTGTGTGTGTGTATACTTGGTGTTCATTGAGCTACTTGGGTCTGAAAATTAATGTTTTTCATCAAAATGGGAAGGTTTTGACTATTATATTTTAAATAATTTTCTGCCCTTTTCTATGCCTTCCTTTCACAACTCCCAATAAATATATGCTGGAATTATTGAAATTGTCCTGCAGAATTCTGAGACACTTTTTTAAAAATTTCTTTTATTTTTGCTCTTTGAATTAGACAATTTCTATTGATCTGTCTTCTAATTCACTTAGAAGGCTTCTGCTATTTCAAATCTGCTGTTGAGTCTACCTGATGAATTTTTTATTTCAGTTATTGTACTTTTCAACTCTTGAATTTCCATTTGGTTCTTTCATCTGGGTTCTTAAGAGTCAATTTCTGTTAACTGTTTTTCCGCCCTGAGTATGGGCTGCACTCTTCTGTTTCTCAGCATGCCTTATAATGGTTGTGTGAAACTAAAAATTTTAGGTAACATATTATAGCACCTGTGCAATCAGTTTTATTTTCTAAGGCTCACTGTATTGTGGGTTTTTTTCTATTGTTTGTTTCTTTGTCTTAGTAACTTGCCTGGACTTAAACCACAGAATCTCCTTTCTTCTAAAGCCAACAATATGTCTGCTCAGTTTTTTCCCCCCTTAGCATTCCTTTCTTAAGTTCCCCTCTGAGCAGACACCTTCATTCCCTAAGGCTTTCCCAGACATTGCTGACTGAGGTGGGTGTAGTTGAAGAAGGCCTTCAGAGTTGCAGTCACGTCTCAAGTCTACCTTGGCTTGCATTTCCCCTGGCCCCTCTTAGCTTCTCCCAGAGACCAGGCTGGTTTAGCAGCCAGGCACGGGTGAGTGAAGAGCTTGTCTCTGTGCGCTTGTGGTCCTCACCGTTATATTTGTGTCTGGCACGTCAGTTGTTCTAAACCATGCCTGCAGCCTGGACCTGCAAAGCTGTGATCTTTCCCCATTCATTCTGAAATAAGGTTGCCACTGTTAGGCAGCAGTGTGTGGGATTTTCACACTCATCTTTCTACCTCACTCTTTTTATACCCCCCACCCCCAGATCGAATCTTCCAGCTTGGCTATAAAGCTATTTGCTTTGCTGCCATTTTCAAGCCTGTATCCTACCAAGCACCAAAAGGGGAATGAGGAGTGGGGGGTGAAGGTGGTGAAGACCAGAAAACCATGGACAGCTGCCAAGCTTACCTGAAACTGAAATTTTCCAAGAATAAGAATTTCTTAATTTTCAGATGGTGGTTTTAAGCATTTCCCCCCTTTATACTTGTTTCATTGCAAAATGGAACTCTATAACCTCTTCATGTCACTATCATAAGATCTCCCTCCATCTGATTTTTAAAATAATAACACGTTTGATATTGATGAAAATACAATCAGATAATTCAATGACTATTTCTTTAGCATGATAATATACCTCTATCTTTTGAATATCTATTTTGTATCTATAATTAATCTATATTTAATTATCCATCTGTACCTCTATCTCAAGGCAAATAAGGAAACTGTTCAGTGTTGAAACACTAGAAACATTCCCAATAGTAAAAGGTTGGCACTTTTTTATAGGGGAATCCTTACAATTTTTTAAATACCTTGAAAATTTGCCTGTTTAGACATCTCTTTTAAGGTCAGTTTGGGAAATTTATATTTTTCTAAGAAATCATATCTTTCAATTAGGTCATCAAATATATTTTCCTGGAGTTAAACAAAGCACTCTTTGTAATCCTGTCAACTTTCTCTATACTTATGTTATTTTCCCATTCTTATTTCTGTCTTATTTTGTATAAGAAATATACAAAATATTACCCACTTTAACTAGATTTGGATAGCCAATAATTTGTCTGTTTTAATATTGAGGTTTCAAATAACTAGCTTTTAGATCTACATATTAATTTAACAGTTCTTGGTTTTCTAATTTATTAATTATTGCTTTTATCTTAACTATAATCTACATTAAATTTTTGGATTTATTTTATAGTTATATAACTAACTTATTGAGTTGGCTGTCCAATTCATTTAATGTGTTCTTATTTATTAACAGCATAATTTTTTCTGAGCTCTAGTTAAACCATAGCCTATAAATTGATAGCACAAAAAAGTCTCATTTGCCTTTTATTCAAATACACCAATTGTTAACATTCTCTCGCTTTGCTTTACATTTATCATTTGCTTGCTCTCTCTTTCTTTCTGTGCATGCATTTGTAAATTGATTGTAAACTGCAGAAATTATACCCCTTTATCTCTAAATACATTAGTGTGTATTTCCTAAGATCAGGCCTTTCTATTCTGAAAACGTAGTACTATTGTCAAAATCAATAAATTTAACATTGATACAAAACTGTTATCTTATTGACAGTCCATATTCAAAATGTAACAATTATCCCAATAATGTCCTATATATTTATTTTTCCCTAAATCATTTTTTTCCTGAATCAGTGATTTATTTGATAGTTTCAAAAAGGTGGATTTTCTAAATCCATCATTCCTCCCACACATATTAATTTGCACAGTAAGAAACAATTTTCCCTTTTCATTTATTTATTTATCAACATGTACTCATAGATTCTTATTTTTTCTCTTTTTTAATCTCCAAATTTTTAAAGTTAGATTTATTGAGGTATATACAGTAAAAATGAAACTATTTAAAATGGTTCCCTTGTGTAATTTTCAGTCAACACCTTTTCCAGCCTTTAGTTCTCAAACCTACTGATCTCATTTGTTCCCATTTTAATTTCAACTTCTAATTTTTGTTGGTAGTATAAAAAATACAGTTAAGTTTTTTATATATTAATCTTATGTTCTGAAACCCTGCTACACTTGCTAATTAGTTCTAACAGAGTTCTTGGTAGATTATATAGAATCAGGCCTCTGTGAGGCAGCTTTACTTCTTCCTTTCCAATCCAGATGTATACACTTAATTGCCTTTTATCTTTTTGCTTGAGCTAGAGCCTCCAGTGCAATGTTAAATTATACTGGAATTCAATTGAATTTATACACACACACACACACAGGGGTGGGCCAAAGCAGGTTTATAGTTGTGTGTACACAAACACAGTTTATTCTTGTATTATTTATTAATTATTGCATTTATTTATTTGCACTACAACTGTAAGTCTACTTTTGTCCACCCCTGTATATAATTTATATATATAATTATAATTATATATATTTATTGAATAAATTTTTTCCCTATTATCCTTGCCTTATGGCCGTATTAAGGGGAAAACATTCAGTAATTGACAAGGATAATGTCCTAAATCATTGATTAAGGATGAGGTGAGTTGTAGGTTTTCCATAAGTCCTTTTACTATGTTGAGGAATTTCCCTTCTATTCCCAGTTTTTTGACAGTTTTATGGTTTTACTTTGGAATGTATGTTTGGATTTTGTTACATAGTTCTTCTGCCTCTTTTGAAATGATCACGTGGTTGCTTTATGGTTTGGGTTGTTTTTTTTAGCCTGTTAACCTGATTGCTTACATTGATTAATTTTCTAATGTTAAACCCACTCATTTATGATATATTATCCTTTTAATATACTACTGGGTTAATTTTTCTATAGCTTTCTTGTAATGTCTTTATTAAATTTTGTTATCAGTTTAATAATGACAGCAACAACGTTTAGTACTTACTGAGCACTTCACACATAGAAGATACTGTAGTAATTTACATATATTCTTAAACTTGTGCATTTGACATCATTTCAGACTTCACAAAACAATTGCGAGAATGGTACTAAGCATTCTCATATACCTTTCATTTAGATTTTTCAAATATCAACCATCTGCCACATTGGTTTACTTCTCTCTCTGAGTTTTTTCACTTTAAAGATTCATATCTTTTTTTATTTAACTGAACTTATTAGGGTGACATTGGTTCACAAAATCATATAGGTGTCAACTGTACAACTCAATAAAACAGCATCTGCTCACTGCATCATGTGCACATCACCCCACGCAAAGTCTCTTTCTTTTTATTTTTTATTTTTGTTGTTGACATTATTATAGATGTCCTGCATTTCCTCCCCTTAACACCCTCCACCCAACCCCCGCTCCACCCCAGGCCTTCAAAACACTATTGTCTGCATCCATGGGCTATGTGTATATGCATATATGTTCTTTGGTTAATTTCTTCCTGTCCCCTCCACCTCCAGTCTGAGATCTGTCAGTGTGTTCCATGCATCCATGCCTCTGGATTTATTTTGTTCATTAGATTCCAAATATAAATGAAATCATGTGATCTTTGTCTTTTTCTGATTGGTTTATTTCTATTAGTATAGTATTCTCCACGTCCATCCATGATGTCACAAAGGGTAAGAGCTCCTTCTTTTTAACAGCCAGGTAGTATTCCATGGTGTAAATGTCCCACAGCTTTTTCTCCACTCATCTACTGATGGGCACTTGGGCTGTTGCCAGATCTTAGCTATTGTAAGTAACGCTGCTATGAACATCAGGGTGCATACATTCTTTCTGATTTGTGTTTCAGGATTCTTAGGATACATTCCCAGAAGTGGATTCACTGGGTCAAAAGGCAGCTCCATTTCTAATTCTTTGAGGAACCTCCATACTGTTTCCACAGTGGCTGCCCCAGTCTGCATTCCCACAGCAGTGTGCTAGGGTTCCCTTTCCTCCACATCCTCACCAGCACATGTCGTTTGTTGATTTATTGATGGAGCCATTCTGACAAGCGTGAGTGATATTTCATTGTCATTTTAATTTGCATCACTCTGTTAATTAGTGACGCTGAGCATTTTTTCTTATGTCTATTAGCCATCTGTATGTTCTCTTTGGGGAAGTGTCTATTCAGTTCCTTTGCCCACTTTTTAATTGGATCTTTTTTTTTTTTGGGTGTTGAATTCTTTATAAATTTTGCATATTAACCCCTTAGCAAATGTATCCTTGGCAAATATGTTCTCCCATTCAGTGGGTCGTCTTTTCGATGATGGTTCCCTTTGCTGTACAAAAAAAGTGTTAGTTTGATGTAGTACCATTTGTTTATTTTTTCTTTTGTTTTCTTGCCTGAATCAATATATCAGAAAAAATATTGCATGAGAAATGTCTGAAACTTACTGCCTATGTTTATTTTTAGGATCTTTATGTTTTCAAGTGTAACATTTAAGTCATTAATCCATTTTGAGTTTATTCTTGAGTGTAGTGTAAGAAGGTGGTCTAGTTTCATTTTTTTTGCATCTGTCCAATTTTCCCAACACTTATTGAAGAGACAGTCTTTATCCCATTGTATGTTCTTGTCTCCTTCTTTATCAAATATTAATTGACCATAAAAGCCTGGGTTTATTTCTGTGCTCTCTAGTCTGTTCCATTGATCTATATGCCTGTTCTTGTGCCAGTCCCATGCTGTTTTTATTACTTTGGCCTTATAGTATAGTTTGATATCAAGCAGCATAATACCTCCAACTTTGTTCTTCTTTCTCCAGATTGCTGAGGCTATTTGGAGTCTTCTGTGATTCCACATAAGTTTTTGGAATATTTGTTCTAGATCTGTGAAATATGCCTTTAGTATTTTAACAGGAATTACATTGCATCTGTAGATTGCTTTAGGTGTATGGACATTTTAATGATGTTAACTTTTCCTAACCATGAACATGGTATATGCTTTCATTTATTTGATTCTTCTTCAATTTCTTTTTTCAATATCTTATAATTTTCCAAGTACAGGTCTTTTACCTCCTTGGTAAAACTTATCCCTAGGTACCCTATTATTATTATTTTTGCAATAGTAAAAATGATTGTTTTCTTAAGTTCTCTTTCTGATAGTTCATTGTTGGAATATAAAAATACCACCAATTTTTAAATATTAATTTTGTATCCTGCCACTTTGCTGAATTCATTTATTAGATCTGTTAGTTTTTTGGTTGCGTCTTTAGGGTTTTCTATATACAATATCATGTGAGCTTCAAATAATAATAGTTTTACTTCTCCCTTTCTAATTTGGATGCCTTTTATTTCTTCTTGTCTCATTGCTGTGGCTAGGACTTCCAGTACTATGTTGAATAAGAGTAGTAAAAGCGGACATACCTGTCTTGTTTCTGATCTTAAAAGAAACAATTAGTTTTTGTTCATTGAGTATGATGTTGGCTGTAAGTTTGTCATATATGGCCTTTACTATGTTGAGGTATGATCCCTCTATTTCCACTTTGCTGAGAGTTTTTATCATAAATGGGTGCTGGATTTTTCAAATGCTTTTTCTGCATCTATTGCTATCCTGATGCGGTTTTTCATTTTGCTTATGTGATGTATCATGTTAATTGATTTTCAAATATTGTACCAACCTTGCATCTCTGGAATAAATCCCACTTGATCATGGTGTATGATCTTTTTAATGCATTGCTGGATCCAGTTTGCTAATATTTTGTTGAAGACTTTAGCATCTATGTTTATCAGAAGTATTGGCTTATAATTTTCTTTCTTTGTAATGACTTTATCTGATTTTGGAATTAGGATAATTCTGGCCTCGTAAAAAGTACTTGGAAGTCTTTCCTCCTCTTGGATTTTTTGGAATAGTTTGAGAAGGATAGGTATTAGCTCTTCCTTGAATGTTTGATAAAATTTGTCTGTGAAGCCATCCAGTCCAGGACTTTTGTTTGCTGGGAGTTCTTTGATTTCATTACTTGTAATTGGTTTATTTGGGTTTTCTGATTCTTCCTGATTCAGTTTTAGAAGATTTCATGTGTCTAAGAATTTATCCATTTCTTCCAGATTGTCCAATTTGTTTGCACATGGTTCTTCACAGTGTTTTCTTATGCTCCTTTGTATTTCTGTGGTGTCAGTAGTTACTTCTGCTCTTTCTTTTATGATTTTATTTATTTGGGTTCCTTTTTTTCTTGACAAGTCTGGTTAAAAATTTGTCTATCTTGTTTATCTTTTCAAAGAACCAGCTCTTGGTTTCATTGATCTTTTATAATTTTTTTTTTTTAGTCTCTATGTCATTATTTCCTCTCTAATCTTTATTATTTCCTTCATTCTACTTACTCTAGGCTTTGTTTGTTCTTTTTTTTAGTTGTTTTTAAGTGTAGGGTTAGATTGTTTATATGAGATTTTTCTTGTTTCTTGAGGTAGGACTCTAATGCTATGAACTTCCTTCTCAGTACTGCTTTTGCTGTGTCCCATAGATTTTGGATTGTTGTATATTCCCTTTCATTTGTTTCCAGGTAACTTTTAATTTCTCCTTTGACCTCATTGTTAACCCATTCATTGTTTAATATGTTATTTGGCCTACATGTGTTGAATGTTTTTAAGTTTTTTTTATTGTAATTGATTTCTAGTTTTATACTATTGTGGTCAAAGATGCTTGATATGATTTCAATCTTCTTGAATTTATTAAGATTTATTTTGTGTCCTAACATGTGGTCTATCTTTGAGAATGTACTATGTGCACTTGAGAAGAATGTATATTCTGTTGCTTTGGGATGAAATGTTCTGTAAATATCAATTAAATCTATCTGATCCACTGTGATGCTGAAGGTCACTGTTGCTTTGTTGATTTTTGGTCTGGAAGATTTATCAATTGATATCAGCAGGGTGTTAAAATCCCCTACTATGACTGTATTGCTATTGCTCTCTCCCTTAATATCCACCAAGGTTTTCTTTACTTTTTTTTAAAATATACCTTTGATTTCAGAGAGAGGAAGGAAGAGGGAGAGAGAAATAGAACATTACATAAAAATCTGTACTGGGGCATATTATTTTCTTCTAGAAAATTTGGATACTTAAGCCTTTCCCATGAAGGAAAATAGGCTATTCCTGCTATTAGCCATTTCTCTCTCTTGTTTCTAAATTTTTATTATCTACTCTATTGTTTTTGTGTTTTATTTCTTAAGAATTCTGGTTCTGTAAGGCTATAATAAATGTAACAAAAAGATCTGAGACTATTATGCCAAATCTATGCATTGTTCTATTGCTTTTAACTTGTTTTTTCTTTTCCATCTGAATAATTATGTTTTTTCTGAAGGATCTTATAGTGTAAAGACAATGAAAATATGAATTATCAATATATTATAATCAAGTACAATTGTAACACCATAATTAATTTTGAATAATTTCCCCCCCTTTTTTTTTTAATATATCTTTATTGATTTAAGAGAGGAAAGGAGAGGGAGAGAGAGAGATAGAAACATCAATGATGAGAGAGTAATTGATCGAGTCCGCAACCCGGGCATGTGCCCTGACCGGGAATCGAACCCTGATCGCCTGGATCCTAGGTCCACGCTTAACCACTGAGCCATGCCCTGCCGGGCAATAATTTCCCATTTTAAAACAGCATAATTTGAAGCACAGGGACCCTGTCCTTCTTGTCTAAAGGTGTTTGTTTATTTTGTACTAGCTTTGGTTTTACTAAGGAATGATTCATTGGAATAAAGAAAAACCACACAGAGAAATAAATTCTGTTTCTATAGAACAATGTCATTTTAAAGGGTCTTTAAAATAAGGAAGCATCCTTTATTACAACTATAACAGTTGTGCATGTTATTATAAATAACTTAAACAATAGATAAACATATAAAGTGTAAAGTCAAAGTCCCAGATAATCCCTTGCTGAAAACTACACTTTATAGTTTGGAACCCCTTGCATTAAAAAAAGAAAAATATATATGAGCCTGTGTATAATATATGTGTATATTATATACATATGTGTATATATATATACACACAGATATAAATAAATATACTACCATGATAAAGATTAATTACAAAAATAATAGATAGCCATAAAAAAAGAGATTTGAAAACTGGGATTCTTTTTATACTCTATGACCTGTTTTTTCTGAGTGTGGAAACTCTGACTGGCAGCTGCCATTCTGATATGTTTTTAATTTTTTTTGGCAACAAAATCTCAATTTTGTTGGCCTTAAAATTCTCCTTTCTTGACAGGTGCTCATCAAAACCACATAACTTCTCTCAAAATTTCCTACAACATTTCTAACTGTCAGGACAGTTCTGCTGAGTCTAGCTATCTTATAAACTTCATTTTGATAACCCATCCCATTAAAAAGTACTACAGAAGCCTCATGTTTATTTATCATTTGAATATGCTCATGAAGCTATTACTCAAATCTCTGAATGCTCTCACTAACATATATCTGTGTGGTTTTTTATGATAATGTCTCTATGTGCTCAACCATCTATATTTGATGAAAAGCTATCATCCCTGCACCCACACCCCCCAGCAAATTTCAAACTTCTGTGGAGCTATCTAGTGCACAAATACAAACTTTCTGTGTGACCTTGGACAATCTTGCTCTATCTCTGGATTATATAAATCTATGGAATGGGGGGACATTATAATGTAGATCACTTTTAAAAAATATTATAATTGGAAATTGTGAAGTGGTTAGGGTTTATCAGCCTAAGTTTTAATATTTTGGAGATACCAATCATGTTTATTAACTCTTTGAAGCCATTAAAATGTGTACCACAGACTGCTTTATTGACCTGAAGAGGGACAGTATACCCTTTCTCTGTCTCTGCCCGTCTCTTCTGCCCTTGCCTTCCCCAGATCTCACAGAGTTGAGGCAGAGAAGCCCTTAGGCAGCTTCAGGCACTGTCCCAACTGCTGGATTTACTTTGACTCTCCCTCCCTTTGGGGCTGCCTTGAGAGGTACACCTACCTCCTGGACTATCCACAGAATTCCTGCATTTTTACCTGAATCATTCTTACTGAGTCTGACCTTCTCTGCAGCCAAAGCCAACTATTGAACACCCTTATTGTTCCTGGATTTGTGCTTTATCCAGAACAGTAAGGCTGTTCAGTAGTTGGCTTTGGCTGCAGAGAAAAATGGAGGTATCCTGATCTTCCCTATTCATCCTCTGCACTGCTCTTGTTCTAACCAGGGGATGCCTGCACCTATTTCCAGTCCTGAGACCACTTCTCTCTGCCATGTATGCTCTCGGTCTGTCTCAGTTGATATAAGAGGGCATCTACTTTGTCCATGCTCCAAGATCTGGTGTAGGTAATCCGTGCAGGTCCTTTTTGAGCCTGGGGCTCCTGTTCTCCTTGCCAGTTCTCCTATTTCAGGACCAAAACTCAACCCTCAAGGCTGCCCCAGAGCTGGGCCTTCTCCTCTTAAGCGGATATCTCAGGTGTTCAAAACTACCTGAAGTCTGGGCTTCAGCTTTTCAGCAGCCTCCGTTCCTGTGTTCTGCCTTATTCTTGAACGGAACCTTCTGATTTTTTGTTGTCCTTTGGTCTCTCCAGGAACCTGAGACTTCTGTTCCCTTGAGCTCTTGGTCTGTGGGCACCCAGGCCTGCTGCACGCGACCTGCCACCTTCTGATTCTTTGCCGTGTGCAGCGGGCCTGCATGCCCTTCTGAACATCTTTTGAAAGTGCCTTTTTGATTTTGTTTTTTAAGTGAGATTAGATGAGGAACCTCCAAGGTCTCTTTCAGTTTTACAGATTCTGATTCAATGATTCACGAGGCATGTTTTTGGAGAAAGCGATTGAAATAGAAAACTCTGTTAGCATTTAGTCAACTCTGCCCAAAGGGTACGGAAGCCCTGCGTTTTGGTTACTAGGGAGCTGCCTTCTGTAACGAAGCGAGGAGAAAGCAGAAGGCTAACATTCCTTTCCCTGTTCAGTCATTGTGGGAATATTCACTGAGAACTACAGTGTGCCAGGCATTATTCTAGAGGCTGGAATTTTAATGATGGATAAGATCAATACTCTCCCTGCCCCCAAGAATCTTAGAGAAATCAGCCAGAGTAAAATATCCTGCCAGCCATCTATCTTAATACCTTTGCTCTGAGTCTGTGCATCAATTCTCATTTCTAAGTTTCCCTTAAAGTTTAAGTACATCTCCTTTTGTAATAAACTGGATTCAGGCTTGTCATTCTTCTATAATTAAAGAAAACCCGTGGGCTACATAAGCAAATATGCATAGTTACACAACACGCTGCAGATGTACATACACAGGAACACATACAAGCCATATACGTACATGCCACTGAGGCAACCTTCATCTGATTAATGTTAAAAATAAAATGCTACCATTGATATACATGTGAGTTTCTCAGAACATGTTCAGAAGGCCTGCATTAAAATAACCAGGGGGACTTGTGGAAATGCAGGTTCCTGAGCTCCTCTCCAAATATTCTGATTTAGAGGGCCTCAAGAATATATATGCTAAATCGGTACCACATAACACACTTACGCTTACTAACATTTTAAAACTTCTGATTATTGAGACCCTGGGGTGGGGATTGGGAGCCGGAGCTTGTTGCCGAGTGGCCTAGGTTGATCAAAGGGACCCGCGCTGGTTGAGGTGAGGGTTGGCAGGAGAGAAGGGGGCACTCATTTTCCTAGTCTGGTGGGATAATGTAGAGAAGGCAGCTGACACACAGTGTGTTCAAACAGCATCAATTCCCCCTCTTCTGTCATGCGTCAAAGGAAGCGCGACAGACAGCTCAGCACACCTGGGGGCTTCTCACTGTTTCCTCCCCAGTTTAGTACATTTTATTTTATTTTTATGTAAACTCATTAGTGAGGAGATCCCTGCATTCTCTCTAGAAAGTTTGGAGATCCCTCCTAGTGGAATTTGTAACTTGATTTCATTGTTTAGTGTTAAATGAGGTTTAGGTGTTGATAAAAATTTAAATACCAGAGTACAGAGCATCGTGGGATTTTTCTCACGTTACACAAAATCTTCAGAGCCTGCTAGTTTCACATCAAAAGTCTAGAAGCCTCCATCACCACATTTCCTGTTTGTAACTGAACAGAGTACACAGGAAAGATTTTAAGAAACACACAAGAGAAAAAAGCGAGGCAGAGACAAAGACAAGTTTTACTGCCACACTTCTTGAACATAGCAAAGCAACATCCTTAGAAACAAAGTTTGTAGGAGTATATTTAATCCATGTGTTTGCCTTATGGCTACATAAGGATTTCTCTGAGGAAAGAAGCATGTCAGGTAAGTGGTGTTTTTAATTCTTTTGTTCCATTTCTATGCCTAAAATTTCACTTAATAATCTCTGAGTCTCCAGCAAAGACCCTTAAGATTTGGAAAGTAAATTAGTTTACACATTATTTTTAAAATGTGAGATAACCCTTAGAACATAAACCTCTTACCATAAATAGAACGTATTTTTAATTTATTAATGAGTGTAAATGACTATTTTCTCTTAAAAGAAAGAATTGAGAAGTGTTTTATAATATAAAGCTAGTTGTAGCTGTTCAGTGTTTTTTTTTGTTGTTGTTGTTTATAATTATGGCATTTAAAGGATTTGCCGTTTTTAAAGAAACTCTCATTGACCATACACATTCCTCTTTAGTTAGGTTCAGTTATAAAGCAAGTTAGGAGTAATCACATTCTAATTCTTTAGAGTTTAGCAACTATATTAACTCCTCAGAAGTCAATCCAATTGTTAACATTCAGAGAGATGACAATTTTGCACAGGCCAGTGAAATGCCATCAGTTGTGGAACGGATTGTGAGAGCTGAATCCACACCGAGTAGCTCTACTTCTTCCATGTCGATGATTTATTCCTCTTTTATTCATTTATGTACTTTTTATTTCTCTGTGGTAAGAGAAAACATGCATATTTAGTAAAGATGAAAACTGTGAAATATATGTCAAAAAGAAAAAAAATTTACATCGTTCCCATCTCCTTAAAAGTACATTGTATTTTCAATTTTTATTTCTTTATATTCTACATGGCTTGCTATTCACAACTGAAATAACAATGTACCTAAAATTATAATCCATCTTTTTTCACAAACATTATAACTATTTCTCTTTTTACAATAATTTCTGTCTGATTATTGTACATGATTGCACAAAATAACATCTATGGGTTAATTATAGTTTACTTGGTTACTTGTTTATTGTTGGGCAATTATGTTGTGTCCAGTTTTTTTAAATATTTTAAATGTCAGAAAGATGAACATCTCTATAGCTTTTCCTATATTTAGGATTATTTTCTTGGGAAAGATTCCTAGAATTGGAATTACTGAGTAAGAGGTTATGAACATTTTAAGTCTCATTATTACCAACTTGCTTTTCAAAGAGCGATGTCAATTCGCTTTCCTCCTAGTAGTGCTTCTCTTTAACAGGCTGATCTAACTTAAAAAAAAAATCTTTACTTATAAAAAACACAACATGCTAATCTATTGTTTAATATGCATTACTCTGATTATAATGAGGTTGAACACTTTTGCATAGATTTTTAAACTGTTTATAATTCTATCACTTGTAAATTGTCTGATAACATCTTTTGCTTAATTGTGTTTATAGCACTTTTAGTGTTAATTTGTATGAACTATTTATAAAGATATTATATCTTAGAATTTCTGTGTGCTTCCAATGTTTTGTTTGCTGGATTTTAAAATCAATTGATTGGATTAATCACACTGGGGAGCATAAATTGACATATATGGTTCTCACACCTTTCATCTCCTCCAGGGTCCATAGATTAGCAAAGAACAAAAACAACTGTTCCAGTTTTGCTAGTGTCCCCCAAGAAATGAACTCAACAATACTATGAACAGTTCCCATGAGCTGATGGTGATGGGGAACTTGGGAAGGCCAAAGTCAGTGGATATGACATTCAACAATTTCCAGTATTAGTTAATGCTAATTTTATAAGGGATATGCTAAAATTTCCTCCATAGTACTTTGAAATTTAGATTTTTCCTTCATGTGTAATACAGGAGCTCCTCCATTGTCAATTAAGACCTTCTACAATTCCACAGAAGAGACAAAAATATAAAGTATTCATCATGAAAGCCTCATAGATCTTAAAACAAGACAAAAACCTTAATGTGAAATAAGATGACAATCAGATGATAATATTTTTTACATTGAGATAGGTAAAGTAAAAACGAAAATGAACACAAGAAAAAAGTGAAATCCGCAGCCAATTAAAACAATGCATGAGAAGAAAAACCCAAATCTTTCCTTTTCTCCTACCTATATGCCTGGTAGTAACTGCATCAATAGATGTGCCAGTATCATAATTCCCAGTGTTTCTACATTCACACAAAATCACTATTAGCTGAGTTAAGTGGTGAAACAGTTCCTTTGGGCTACCATTAATTTAGTTTAAACAGTGATTCACAGTGTAGTTACATTGCTGTTTTTCTAAAAAAGAATGCTCACGGTCTTTGTTCAGTTTTCTTTTCCCTTGAGCCTCAATCACCTTTTTTGAGAACAATGAAGGCCTTTGTTTTAGAAACTAGGTAGGTGGGACTAATTTAGGATTCATCTTTTAAATTCAGATGTTCTTTAAAATAAAAATAGGTAAAACATCTTGTTTCAACTTTACTTTAGATAGTTTGGCAGTGGTTTTAAGGAAATTCAATCCAGGAAAAACTGTCACTTTAAAGGTCAAGCTGAGGATAAATAGCTAGTTAATAATAAATATTACCGATCGCTTTTCCAGGCATTTTTAATTTCATTTAATTTTCTCGGCATTTGGACATGGGTATTGTACTGGTCGGAATTAAGAGCTTTCAGAGAAATTATGAACTGATACATGAATGAATAGAGTTAAGATTCGTCCGGTTCCTTGCTGTGGTGGCTGAGAGCAGACATATGACCGCAAAGGGTTAAAAAGAAGAGAGTGAAAATTAACAGACCTTCTTAAGACATTAAAGAAACATAGTAAGTAGTTAAAGTATTTTGTTGGATGAAAGTTTCCACACAGTCATGTCATCTTCAGAGGGTGCTTCACAAATAGGAAACAATAAGTGCCTATGTAAGATGGACAGATGAAGAGAGAATCACCTACAGTAGGGATCTGAGGATTACTTCAATCCTAATAGGATTTCTAAAGTTTACCAATCACAATTAAAGTTTAATTATAAAAGTGACGGCAGGAATCACACATATTGTCTTAAAGTCTTCCCTCCACCTCACTCCCATATGTATGCCTTCCTTGATTAAATTTAGTAAGAATTGGTTAAGAGCACTCATGATGTTCTAAAAGGAGGGAACCTTGATGTCACAAACTTGGGGATCTGAACTCCTGTTCTACCAGTGGCTTAGGGAGTGAGGTTCAGTGATTTGCAAAAAGTCACACAGCTAGTATGTGACTGCACTCATTCACTTTCTCCACACTGTTTGAAACACATTCCAATGGGCTATATTGCTATTGTCCTCACTTTCATGGCCCCTCTCAGACATACACCATTCACTTCTCAAATAGCCCTTTGTTATAATAGACATTTAAGGTAGACAGGTTTTAAATTTTGCAAATTTAAAAATTAAAAATTTAAAAATTAAAATTTAAAAATTAAAAACATCATCTCATTGCCCCGGCCAGTGTGGCACAGCTGGCTGAGCATCCTCCCATGCACCAAGAAGTCACCAGTTCGATTCCCAGTCAGGGTACATGCCTGAGTTGTGGGCTACATCCCTAGTAGGGGGTGTGCAGGAGGCAGCCGATCAATGTTACTCTCTCATCAATGTTTCTCTCTCATAGATGTTTCTCTCTCTCTCCTTCTCCTTTTCTCTCTCTAAAATCAATAAAAACATATTTTAGAAAAACCATTATCTCTTTTACTTGGAGGCCTGGGACTGGATTTGAGAATCCCTCCCAGTGCTCCTATCACTCTAATGCCTTCTAAAGATAGGGTATTGGAGATGGACCGTGGTGGTGAGACTGTGTGGATAGTGACAACATGCCCCATTCAAAGAGTCAAGAGTGTGCCTAGTTTGGCACCAAACCATCTGTAAGAAAAACTCATGAGTAGAATCTGTGGGGGTTAGACCAGAGCTTTTTCTTTGAATTTTCTGTGGTGCCTAAAATAAATATATACATTCATGGAATGCAAGGAAGAGATAGTCACTGCTCTGACAGAGTTTACAAGCCAAGAACAGAAACCATCAAGAGAAGCCATATCCTAAATACTATAAACTCACTCATACACTTAACTCAGTTACAGAACCCCTGAAGGAGAAACAATTAAGGCATTATATTTATTGCTTTTCTATTGTTACTTGTTTAAGTAAAGGCTTCTGTATGAATCAAACCTGCAAGCAGAAAGACATTACATTTGCTTAGCTGAGTTTCCTTCCAGAGCACATGTAATTGTGAATTTTAAATACAGTGCCTGCCAAGTAATATTGGCTTTAAGGGAGAAAGAAGTCTTATAATTAAACCTATCTCTCTTAGCCTCTGGCAGTTGAAAGCTAGATTGAAACTTAAACCATGGTTTTCCTGGTTGTCATTGCCTCACTAATAACTTCTTGAGGCCTTTGGCTTTTTAACAGTGTAAATAGCTAAATTCAAATTATGCAGTTCTTTTTAAATTGATAAAAGCTATACAAATGAAAGTAATTACAATGAATAAATATGATACTAAAGATTGCATTTGTTGGGCAAAAATTTTTGAGCACTTTGTGCATTCAATATTATAAGAGGGATCTGGGAATATTTATATCACATATAGAAAATAACTAGGTAAGGGAGGGATGAAGTATGTGTGTGTGTGTGTGTGTGTGTGAACATTCATAAAGATTTGCCTTTCAAGTTGAAAATCTTCACCATTTAGCTACTCAATATCTTCTTATCTGTGTGTGTTTTGTTTTGTTTTGCAAAATGGGGATATTTATTGTTGGCAATCAAAGATTACGAAAGACATTAAGGAAGCCATGAAATACAAAGCTTCTAAATGAAAATGTGCTATATAAAACTCAGATCACATTACAAAAGGAAAAAAATCTTGGAAAATAAAAGGGTTCGCTAACATTAGAGGAAAACTGGTTTAGTATGTCTTGATGAGAACATTCACCAAAGCCACAGCGGCCTAATGAGTTACTCTTCTCTCCCGGTTCTATTTCCCAGCTTCTGGAAGGAAGGTCTTTTCTCAATAGCACTGGAGACAAATGTAATAAATCTTCAACTTGTCTTCCTTGGGTTGTGGGCATTTCTAGACCTCACACTTGATTGGGATCTTTCTGTTGGCCCTAGCCATTACATTACTCTTCTTTACTCTACTTTTTACTTGTTGTCAACTCTATAGTTGACACATGTTTAGTGAGCACCTACTTTGTGCTAAATAGGTTGCAGAAATGATGGTAGGAGCCTTACTAGCAGTAAGATAATAATAAAAAGAACAATAACTAATATTTATTAAACATTAAGCATTAAATATTAGTGAGAAAGACTACTCTCCAAATCTCATTGCATGTCTTAACTCATTTAATCCCTATAATAATAGGTACAATGAAGAAATGAGGCATGAAGATGAAGATAAATATCATAGTCTTTCTGTCCTTTGGGAACTTAAGAGTCTATTGGGGAGAGATATTTATATATAAATGATTATGTCAATACTTGTTGAAATGTAGAGGGACATTGGGATGTCACTTGGTGGGAGACAGGAAGCACTGAGTGAACGCTTCCAAGAGAAGGTGGTCTTGAAGGATGGCTGGGAACTCATCCGATGGGTAAGGGAGAGGTATTTCAGGCAAAGGGGCAAGTACACAGACGTAAAGACATGAAATGGTAAGTATGGTATCTACTGAAAATTGCAAGTGCTTTAGAATGATTGGAGCGTGGTGTACTATTAGGTGGGTATAGCAGATACACCTTAAAAGATATAGGAAACCTGAAATAACATTTTGTGGAACTAGTTCGTGGTAAGGAAAGAAAAGTGGGATGTTCTCCAATTTTAGGGCAGAAATAGGAACAGGTAGGTTCTTTGGAAGGACCTATGTCAGACTCCAGAAAGACAAAGAAACAACTTTCTCCAGAAATCATGGAGGAGGGGAATATACGAGGACAGTGTGTAGAAGGATAGAGCTAGATCCTGAATAGTGGCTGATGTAGTGTGGATTAATCTAAAGAGTTATAAACATATGTCAGGGCCGGTTGAACTAATAGGAAAGAGGGCAGACTGACCTGAGAACGGTTTGCTTAGTATTGTAGTTTAAAACCTTGGACATCAAGATATTAAGATGTGTATATTCTTTAATCCAGCAATTCATCTTCAAGAATTTTTACCTAAAAAAATAAGGTGGTTATATAGTTTTAGCTAAAGATATTCATCACAACGTTGCTTATATAGCTAAAAATTAGAAGCAACTTAAATATCTTACAATAAGGAATTATTTAAATCTATTATGGAAAACTCATACAATGGAAGATAGGGCAGCTAAAAGAAATGGAAGCATATTTTGTTTATAGGAAAAGGAGCACACTATGAAATTATTGGGGGTAAAGTAGATAACAGTATAGCCAGTATAACTGAATCCTATGTCTTCATCTGTAACAATTCCTACATAGAGAATAACAAGTTTGGAAGTATATTAATCAAGGTGTTCACAGTGATTGTCTCTTGATAAAATTGTGGTTGATACTGATCTTTTTATTTTTGCTTCTCTGAGTTTACTAATTGTTTTTCAACATTGAACATCGATGGTGTGTATAATACATCTGCCTTCTTTGTAACAATTAAAATTTACTTATTTAAACGCCACTAAATACAGTGACTGTAGAGGGTGAATGAATATAGTCTACTCTGGCTGCCTGAATAACCTGAAATGATCGTTGTGATATATCTCAATAGAAAATACAGTGTATGCCTTCAACTTGCTTTAAAATGTGAAAGAACTTAGAACTGTACCTAGACTGTGGGCCTTAAGTGACATACGCAAGAAGAAAAGAAGAGAAGTCTTTAAAAATAAAGCCATTAATTTAATAATAGACATCAGAAATTAATATTTCTGTAAAATTTCTGTATTGTGACAGCAAGAAGGGAAACTGAGACCCATCTGGCAAGTGAGACAACTTGCTGGCCCCATTTTGCCCAATTATGTTAAATCAACCACCTGAAAAGGATTATTATCAGTGGGAGGTGGGGATCGATCTCTCCCTGAAAGCATGCTTTAAAAGTTCCCATTGACACAACAAATCTATTCTCAAGAACCTCTTCTACAAATAACCCACATATGTGCAAAATGTCTGTACAATGGAGTTTCTTGCGTTTTGTTTATAGGAGAAAAACATTTTAAAACATTAGTATATCCATCTTAGAGAAATGGGTAGATGAATTCTATTACAGCAAATACTGTGGAATTCCATGCACCCACTTAAATTAACATACTAGCATGGTAAAAATCCCCCAAACACACTCGTAAGTTTTTTTAAAAGGCCAATTAGTGTAATATTAGTGTCGCATTTATGTTTTAATAGAGGACCTTATGTGTTATTTTGTATTTTAGTATTGCTGGAATTTTTAAAATTTACTCTCAGCAGGCACTTGTGGTTTTTAAACATAAATATCAAATAAATAATTCTAGGAATATATGCAGCATCATACAATACCTAGAGTTATTATTATATTTAAAATAGTTTATAAATATTATTGTAGAAGTCTCTTAAATATTTACAAGATTATGTTCTTGTTGAATAAATTAGCCCCTTCCAAACCTTAGTGTTTTTAACCAAATTAATTGGTAGGTCTATTGCAGAAGATGAAAGACTATTCCAGTCTTCTCGATTTTCTTATACTTTCTGAAGTATAAAAATTCCCTTAAAGAAAAGAAAACCACACAGTTTCCTACCATTTATTAATTAATTAATATTTGAAAAATTTATTAATTAATTCTTGAAACATTTTTATAAATCATATACTCTATGTCTGGCATATCGGGGTAGAGGCAGAAATCGTCCTATTCTTTGTGGAACTTGCAGTACTTTGAACATCTAACGTGGTGCAAAACTAAAGAGGAGGTAGCAAACATTAGCAGAAAGATTTGCTGCTGTTGTATGAGCCACCGACTAATACAAACAAAAGCAGTGTATATAAGAATAAGTGATATGCAAATTATATGCATATATGCATATGTACATCTATATCATAAATACATATGTACATTTGATATATTTAATCATCTATATGTTTATATTCATTTAAAAATAAATGATGCCAATAAATAAATAAGCCAACTAACATACACAGGACTACTTAGGGCGGTTCAACCACCAAGGCAATGTCAACAAGTATTCAAAGAAAACAATTAGCAATTCAAACGTCAAATTTGAGACAAAGATAGAGCAGCACAAAGAACACTTGGGTTTAGGTAGTCTTTATTGGATGATCTAAAGACAGATTAGGGAAGCAAAACGAATTTCCCTCCTGTTAAGGGTTTGCTTGCTTTTTTGTTGTGTTTAAGGTCACTATTTAGATTTCTTTGAAAGGGTCTAAAATGGTTTCCTTTTTTAAAAATTAATTAATTAATTAATTTATTTTTATTGTTCAAAATATTACAGATGTCCCTTTTTGTCTCCATTGACCCCTTCCACCCCACACCCCTCCCCACTGCAAGCCTCCACCACACCATAGTCTGTGTCCATGGGTTATGCATACATACATATAAATTCTTTGGTTAATCTCTCTGCGCCCACCTTCCCTCTGAGATCCCTCAGTCTGTTCCATGCTTCTATGTTACTGAATCTATTTTGTTCATCAGTTAATTATATTCTTTAGATTCCACATATAAGTGAGATCATGTGATATTTGTCTTTCTCTGCCTGGCTTATTTCACTTGGCATAATTTTTCATCCATGCTGTCCCAAAGGGTACAAGATCCTAAAATGGTTTCTTTTTCTTGGTAGTCACAGAGAGTTGTGCCTGGAAGGAACACGATCCCTGTTGTAGCTATTTACACATTGCATTTCTAATGGTGTGTTTACACATCCATGTCCCCCACCCCCACACCACCCCCAACTAAACGGAGTTCCTGGAGGACAAGATGCTGTTTTCTTTATCTTTGATTCCCTGATATCGGGCATAGTTCCTGGCACAGAAGAGATATCTCATTAATACTGGTTGAATACATAAATATACAGTAATGTAGAATCACAAGCTACTTTTCTAGGTTCAGCATTCATATGGGTATATCACTACTAATATAATTAGCCTAACTGTATATATGTATATTATAATATAAAGGCTATAAAATTAGGCTCACATATATTATAATATATATAATAAATAATATATATTAGGTTACTATAGATAATTAAGCTAATATATAATATATACATATATTTATATATTATATAGATATAAATGATTTTAAATATAGTAAGTTGTATAATTTATGTATACTATATATTATATTATAAATACATAAAATTAAGCTAATTATCTTAATAGTCACTCATATGTGTAAAGATTGCCATAAATAATCAAGGGCAACTGATAGGCAATATCCCACAGAACCCCCTTTATGGCTCAGGAATGAAAAAAGAAGCCTTCACAGATGAGAAAGGGAAGCATAATCTACTCTCCATTCATGGGGATCTAAAACATGAGAAAAGTTCCGTATGGCCAGTGTTGACAAAACTGGGTTACTGTGATTCCAGAACTAATGTTTTATCCCAACACACAGTATCCTATACTACTGGGGAAAATAGAAGAGAGTAAGTCATTTTCAGTAAATAATGAAAGCAAATATGATTATAGTCTGAGGATGAAAGAAGGGGCAGAAGTATAGAAAATTATGATTTTGGGTAGTATGGATGTTCTTGATTTTGAACCAAAGTTTTTATAGTCAGTCACCAGTTGTCAAATTTTAGTAGCTGGACTAAAAATGTCTTCCATGCCATTAACACTAAGAATCTTCTTTTTGCCCATGCTGAATTCAGGGACCTTCACCAATACCCATTTTGAAATCTGTAAAAAGCCTTTGGCTTTCAATGTTAATTAATTTCTTAGCAGAGGATTTGTCTTTCATTGTAAATAAATCCAGTAGTTTTAACTGTGGAAATACCCAGTTCAAAACAAATAGAGAGTAGCTACTATATATTGTTTTATTTGACAGCACATTTTATTTGTTTACTTACTTAATTACAGTTGACATTCAATATTATATTAGTGTAAGATGAACAGCGTAGCCATTAGACATTTATATAATTTACGAAGTGATTCCCCCAATAAGTCCAGTACCTATATTAAGGTTATGTTTGCTTTGCTTTGCAGGAAACTCTGAATGCCAGTTTTATGTCTGGGCAATTATAGCCTCCTTGGTTTTAGCTCTGGTTCTATCGCTCATCTTCAATGTTTCCCACTATGTGGAAAAGCAGCGACAAGGTAAGACATTTTGAGAAATAGCTGTATGGGACCTGCTTGAATGGAAAACGATTCACTGCAAAACCTACAGAAGAAGACAATTTTATAAAATGTTATCCAACAGGATATTTTTTTCTGTAGAAAATCTATTTGATACATTTTTTACCCTAAGGGTTCTCTTAATTTAAGAATGCAGTCACATTAAGAAATGAACGTAAAAGACTCCCAATCTTAACTTTATCTCTGCCTTAAGGTATAGAGTAGGAAGAGATTGTCCTGATAAAACCTATCTGTCT
This sequence comes from Miniopterus schreibersii, assembly GCF_964146895.1. Taxonomy (NCBI): domain Eukaryota; kingdom Metazoa; phylum Chordata; class Mammalia; order Chiroptera; family Miniopteridae; genus Miniopterus; species Miniopterus schreibersii. The sequence goes on along the minus strand of NC_138106.1, from coordinate 58,262,850 downwards.
CTCACCAGTTGAACAACCTATAGAGTTAGTCTATTCTGGAACAGCCATAAAGATTCCCTCTGATACATGATGAAAAAATTGAAGACTAGCTCTTTAAGGTTCCACTCAATCCTGCTCCAACTTCTCAGCATCTGTCAGGGCGAAGGCTCTTTTGGGACAGAAGAGAACTGAGCCATGGGCTTGTTTTTAAACACTCTCAGAGTCTGGGGGACTTGCCACTGTCAGCTTTTCTTTTCAACAAACTGAGCAGCAGTTTTAAACATACGAATTTTACCCTCACGTGCATTGTTGAAATAGTGCAATGGCCAGCAACTGGCACAATCTTTGCACAGTGTAGGCATTCAATATATGTACAATGAGTGCATGAGTGGATTGGATGGGTGGATGGATGTGTGGATGGATGATGGGTGGCTGGATGGAAAAATGAAATTTTAACTATTTTTGGGAGGGGGTCTTAATATTCTAGAACCAACAACTTATTAGAGGCAGAACACTTAAGTGATAATAAACAAATATAAAAGATAAATACATTTTCTTTTTTTCTTTTTTTTAATATATCTTTATTGATTTCAGAGAGAGGAAAGGAGAGGGAGAGAGAGAGATAGAAACATCAATGATGAGAGAGTCATTGATAGAGCCCACAACCCGGGCATGTGCCCTAACCGGGAATTGAACCCTGATCGCCCGGATCCTAGGTCGATGCTCAACCGCTGAGCCACGCCTGGCCGGGCAAATACATTTTCTTTTAACAGATCTAAAGAAATCAAATGAAGTTAACCAAACTAAATTAGACACATGCCACCGAGAAAAATTGCATAAAGCTAATTTAGAACAATGGTCAGATTCTGGGGCAAGTCCTGGATTCTCTTAGGAGTGTCCTCTTCGGTGCTGATAACAGTAATGTAAAATGTGAGGGGGAAGGCATCACTGTCATGTGGGTTTAAAAAAAAAAAATGAGGCACTAGAAAAGAAAGTGGCATAGCTGAGGTCTCACATCTATTTAACAGCAAAATCAAGGAAAAGTGTTCAGTTTTTCTAATTCTCTGTCCACAACGGTTTCCACCAGCACATGCTGCTTTTGCACTGTTGACCAAAAGTCCTCAGCCAGAAAACCTACCCTCTTTCAGGACCTCTATCATATCATTTCTATGCCTAAGATGAAATTCCAGGCAAGCAACACTTTCATTAGCAACAATTTTATTTTTTATATTTTTATTTTTTTTAATTTATCTTTATTGTTGAAAGTATTACAGATGTCCCCCTTTTTCCCATTGACCCCCTACACCCTGCACCTGCCTTGCCCCAGTCCTTCACCACACTATTGCTTGTGTCCATGGATTATGCATATGTGTGTATAAATTCTTTGGTTATTCTCATTAGCAGCAATTTTAGTAATTACTTTTAAAATCAAATATTTTTCAAACAAAGTTTATATCAGATGCACAAATGACCCAACATCAGACATCTTCTTTAAAAAGTTTCCTTCCTTTATAGAAAAAATGAGCTAAGAGTAGCACTTTTCTTTATACAATAGCTCGAAATGAATATATTTTAAATTTTATTAAAATAGTTTATGATTGCAGATAATATTTTCACCTGAGTTACAGAAGATGAACTGAGACTACAGAGGTGAAATAATTTAAGGTGGAAACCAGGACAACAATAAGCATCTGAAGCAGTGCTTCACCCTTCCACTGATTGTCGTGACAATCATTTGGAGATTTGGGTGGGGCCAGGGAACAAGTGGGTTTTCCAAATCTCAATTAAAAAATATATATATACATATATATCTTTATTGATTTTAGAGAGAGGAATGGAGGGAGAGAGAGAGATAGAAACATCAGTGATGAGAGAGTCATTGATCGGCTGCCTCCTGCATGCCCCCAGCTGGGGATCGAGCCCGCAGCCCAGGCATGTGCCCTGACTGGGATCCAACTTCGATCTCCTGGATCTTATGTCGATACTCAACTGCTGAGCTATGCCTGGTTGGACCCAAAACTCATTTTTGATAGTTTGTACACTGAAATTCATTTACCCATATCCATACCATGTTGCCACCATACAAACTCCTTTGGGGAATCATTTGCTTATAATGGTTAATTGACCACTGCTAAAAGATAGCAGCAGGCTTTTAATATGCTCAGATTTATTTTTTCTTTTCAATTTTACAAACCCTTACCTCCTCTGTCATACCATAAATGAATCTATTGCGTAAAAGCAGTATAGAGGGAAATAACATTTTTAAAAAACTGGAAATAATAAATTACATTCATTAATGTATTTTTAAAAGTCAGTTTCAGTTCCCTCAGCTTTTAACATCATGACTTTTAAGCTAATCTGACATTGAATTAGAACTCTGCTTTTAATATTTACCTTGGAGATCTTATACAAGTAGTGTAAATTCTTTGAGTTTCAGTTTCCTATCTACAAGTTGATGTAATATCATTTAGACTGTAGGGTTCTCGTGAGGATTATATAGATACAGTAGTCCTCCTTATCCAGGGGGATACATTCCAAGACTCCCAGTGGATACCTGAAGTGGATAGTTAACAAATCCTATATATACTATGTTTTTTTCTTACATGTATGTACCTATGATAATGTTTAATTTTTATGTTAAGCACCATAAGGGATTAACAACAATAATAATGAAAGAGAAAAATTACAATAAAATAAGGGTTACTTGAACACAAGCACTGTGAGTCCATGACAGTCGATCTGATAACCGAGAGGACTACTAAGTGACTAATGAAATGGGCAAGGAGTGTATGCATTGTGGATGGGCTGGACAAAGGGATGATTCCCACCCCAGGTGAGACGTAGCGGGACAGCTCGAGATTTAATCGTGCTACTTAGAATAGCACGCAGTTTAAAACGTATGTATTTATTTCTGGAGTTTCCTATTTAATATATTTGAACCAAGGTTGACCATGGGTAACTGAAACCACAGATAAGGGGGGACTTCTGTATGTCAGCACAGTGGCAGGGACTCAGTAGGTCAGTCCTGGACAGGATACACCCCGTATCACCATTCTTGGTGGCCCCGGCGCTTCCTTTCCTCAGTTCACAAACATTTAAGGAGTTACTATGGCTGCATGTTATCCCATTTAATGTTAATGTCTGTTATTTCAGTGAACATGAGTTCCCCTGGCTTCTCTGCTCCCACCATTCCTACACTCTCTAGGGCCCTCCAGCTCCCATCTCGCTTCTTGTCCCCATCTCTCTTTAACACGCCTGTACAATCCCCTGGATTTTAGCAATAACTGTTGTGTTCCTTTTAGTCGCATAGTTTCATTTTAGAGAGTTTTCTGTAGGCTTTCATGGAAATGGTTGTAAACATTAGCCTGTTGCAAATTATTTACTTGAGATGCAACGTGTCCTCCTTAGGTGGTGCACACAGCCCTGGTCCTGCCCGTCGTTAGCGTGCAAACCTAAGATGAGCCTTGGGGGAGTGTTTGTTTATGCTGAAAGAATGCCCTTCATTCTCACCCCCTCTCCTTTTTCTGTCTGCTGTCCCTCCCCAACCTCCTCAGCTTCTCCCTACATCTTTTCCCAAGTATCAGGTAGTAGCTGCCTTCCTCTCTATTACATAGGAGCAAACAGAATTATCTTTCTTTGCACCCAGAGGCTCCAGGTGATTTGGGATTCAGCTCTGCCAACTGACTCCTCTCCAGTCCTCTTGCTGATTCCTCCCTGCTTTGCTTCTGCTAGACAGACAGACTAGAGGAGATTCCATCCCATCAGCCAGCTTTTCTGCCACTTGGTCTGGGAATGCCATGCTCATGTATCTGGCCTCATGTACTTTTTTTTAATTTAAATTGTTTTATTGTTGACACTATTGCAGATGCCCCCCATTTGCCAGCCTCCACCCAGCTCCTGCACCGCCCGCTCCCTTGGCCCCCCCCACACTATAGTCTGTGTCCATGGGCTATGCATATGTGTTCTTTAGCTAATCCTTCCACCTTATTTTTGCATCTTTGTGTTATTTTTTGTGGTTAAGAAACTTGCAAGATATGACTCCACCTTGGCAAACAGTGGGTGAGTAAGTTCTGCTGGTGTATTAAATCGTTTACAAAAGACAATCTCTATCCCAGCAGCAGTATAATATCTACACGCTCAATCAGATAGACAAGATAAGCCTCTCCTTGAGGTTTTCTGTAGCAGTGCTAGGTAGAAGCTTTGAAATGGAGTTCTTTCTTCCCTGCAAAATAAATCTTTCATTTTTATGTGATTTTGTCCAAATCTGTTCTTCAGGAGGATTAAGTTTGTTTCTTTTTCTCTGATGGGATTGCATTCATTTTTTCCCCTCTTTTAAAGCAAAAAAAAAATCTATATTCAGCCTTTTTTCTCTTTTTGAGAAGGATAAACAAGTGCACAGTTTGCTCATACATCAAAGTCCTATCAGTAGATACAGCAAAGTCTTATTCACTAGAAAATTATGGCACATTTTTACATTAAAGATGTATCAAAACTATTTTTCTTATAGAGTTTCAGCCACGTGCTATTGTTTCTTGTTGCTCTGCATTGCACACGGGAGGTGAGGAAGGGCGAACACTACGAAGGGGAAAACACAAAAGCAAATGCTGGCTCACACCCTCTCAACCAAGATCCCGAAACAACCAAGTGTTTGCACCTGAATCACAGGGGAGGCCTATGAAAACTCAGCCAGCTCTTCTCTAACAAAATCTTGCCAATGGAACTGCTTTATGCAAAATAAAAACTGCTTTTTTGTCTTACTGATTATCACTGTGATGATGCGGTAGCTTTCAAGTCATTCCAGTTATTTGTAAAGAAACTTCCGAGCCCTCATGACAGAGGGAGCCCTTTTCGGGAGCCTGAGCTCGCTGACCTTTCTCCTTAGCTGTAGCCTCGAGGCTTTTGATTGCTGCTCCCCTGCTGAAGGAGGTCACATCTACCCTACTTCTTAGAGTAAGTGTTGTAAAACTAAAACCACTCAAGTCCTGAGCATCCAGCTCCAGAGGGCACATTTAAATCGGGAGAGTCGCGTGGAGTGCAGTGCTGTCCTTCAACTTTGCTTTTGAGTCCCCCCCGGGGGCTTCTTCAATGTAGCTGGTCCTGCCATATACCATTTTTTACCTGTTTTTTTTTCTTCTTCACATTGTTTTAGTTTTCTTTCCTTTTACCTTAGCATCACATTATTGTTTTGTATCCTTTACCTAATTGCTTCTACTTCCTTTTTCCCACAAAAGCTTTTTGGTCTAAAGCTCTGCTTTGCTTTTCCCTGGTGATTATACACCAACTACATTTCCTTCCCAGAGAGCTGTTCTCTTACACATGCCGTCAGCATGCTTTCCAGGGCCCAACATTCATACTCCAACCACCTCCACTGGAAAAGCCGCAGGATCTTTTAGCTTGTTCGGGGAAATAGTTTTACTCCACACCTGTTTTTTCATATTCTATTTAAGCAATGCCACTCTTTATTTTTCTTTTCACATTCTTTATTTTTTATCTTTTTTTTTTTTCAATTTAACACTCAGATGGTGACAATCCCTCCTGCTGAAGGCGAGGTTTGGTTATTTCATTCTAAATCAAGCTTTACTTATAAATATTTTACCTTTAAAATAGCATCTTAATTATATCAGTTGTTTTCAACTAACCCATTTTAATGAAAAACTTCCCAATTCAAATCAGCACAATTAAATTGTGGCTTGTTATATGATTTAGATTTAGAATGTATAATATTAAAAACCAACTTTGTCATTTTCTGTGATGTTTTTACAAAAATTTTTTTACTTGTCTTCTACATCTGCTTGCCTGACACACGCATTGTTATTCCTGATGGATAAACTGAGAATCAGAGTTTTAAGGTGATTTGCATGTTGTCACATGGCAGCTTCATCGAAGAACTGCTACCTAAATCCAGTGTCTGCTGATTTCTCACCCTGAGTTTGTTCCATGATACATCAGGCTATTCTTGTAGATGTACTTTAATTCTAGGCAAATCTGAATAATTATTGATGACCTGAGTATAAACATTTCTGTCATATCAAAAAAATTCAACGTATACTTTCTATTTTCCAGTTTACATTTTTCTGATCTATTAACTAGTTTTTATTCTTATGCTCATTGACATTGTTTCTCAAGCCTTCTGATTGCGTTGGGCTCCCATTAACTGTGGTTTTGTGCAACAGCAGATGCTTCTCCCTGACCTACGTGCTTTCATATTGACAAGGCTAATCTGAAGGTAGTTGGAAACATCTGCATCTTTTATATGCAGCTCACGGGAGGGCATTTCCTGGGGGCTCGATAAAGAGTATTTTGGATACATCCCAATGGACTACAGTCACCATTTTGGTCCCACAGCTGCTTGGCTTTGCAAAAACTTTCAGCATTTGGTCCTTCACAGAATCATTCCACACACATTGACCTGTGACGTGTCCATTTCATTCCCCAATGTAGTGATTTTAATGTTGTCCCGGTAATGTTTCTCCAAGAGCTAATGACCTCTCCGGAGAATAACCTAACTTTGTTGCACTTAAATCTACCTAAGTATAATCTTTGTAGTTTGGAGATTCATTCAATGATTTGGAAATGTTTGTGCTGGTTCCTTAGAAACGCACAGTGCTTTTCATATGTTAAAGCTGAAAGATCACTGGTTATTGTTGTGTCTGAGTCATTGTGAGAGACTCAGATAACACCGGGCTTCATTTTTATAGGAATAACTTCTGCAGGATTTTGGCTTTTATTTAATTTTAGATTAAATATATAATCAAAATACAATAATTATCATATCATATTTATTCACCCAGTTCAACATCAACAAAAATTTATTGATGAACAGATAATACACACTTCTTCATTATATTGATATATTTTTTTTAATCCTCACTCAAGGTTGTGTTTATTGATTTCAGAAAGGGGGAGAGAGAGAGAGAGAAAGAGAGAAAGGGAGAGAGGAAAGGAAACATCAATGTGAGAGAAAACATCGGTTGGTCACCCTCCATGCCCAGAACGGGGATCTAACCTGCAACCTAGGACCAGGAATCAAACTCACTACCTTTTGGTGTATGGACGATGCTCCATCCAGTATAGGGGCATAATACCACTGCATTGATCTTAATTATTAAAACCGTACTCTGAATTTGCTTTAATGTCACTCAATAATTCATTATTAATGCCTTTCACTAAAAAAAAGAAAAAGAAAAAGAAATTCTTGAAACTATTTTTTCAATTTTGAAAACACATATTTAATTTTAAATAAAAATATTTCTTTTATTTGCCTTTGAACCAGCACCTTCAAGGTTCAACAGTGGGTTACTTTCTGAGAACTGGCACATAATTTTTTCCTGGTTTTACAATCCTCCGTCAGAGTACTGCTTCTTCTAAAAGCCATTTTATTGTTGTTATTTTTTATTCAATGTATTGGGATGACTTGGTTAATAAGATCATAAAAGTTCCAAGTGTACATTTCTATGATACATGATCTGTATATTGCATTGTGTGCCCACCATCCAAAGTCACATCATCTTCTGTCACCATATATTTGTCCCCCTTTACCCTTTACTACCCCCCCAACAACTTCCCTCTTATAACCACCATGCTGTTGCCTGTGTCTGTGAGTTTCAGTTTTATTTTATTTATTTATTTTAATATATCTTTATTGATTTCAGAGAGAGGAAAGGAGAGGGAGAGAGAGAGATAGAAACATCAATGATGAGAGAGTCATTGATCGGCTGCCTCCTGCACGCCCCCCACTGGGGATGGAGCCCGCAACCCGGGCAGGTGCCCTGACCGGGAATCGAACCCTGATCGCCTGGATCCTAGGTTGACGCTCAACCACTGAGCCACGCCTGACCGGGCTGAGTTTCAGTTTTATATCCCACATATGAGTGAAATCATATGGCTTTTAGTTTTTTCTGATTTACTTCGTTTAGCATAATATTCTCAAGGTCCACCCATATTGTCAGAAGTGACAGTATTTCACCTTTTCTTATGGGTAAGTAGTATTCAATAGTATACATGTACCACATCTCTTTATCCAGTCCACTATCAAAGGACACTTTGTTTGTCTCCATGTCTTGGCCACCGTGAATAATGTTGCAATGAACATGGGGGTGCATATATCTTTGCGAATAAATGCTTTTGGATACGTACCCAGAAGAGGAATTGATAGGTCATATGGTAACTTTATTTTTAACTTTTTGGGGAACCACCATACTGTTTTCCATAGTGGCTGTACCAGTTTACATTCCCACCATCTCTGAATAATGGTCCCCTTTTCTCCACAACCTCTCCAATACTTGCTATTACCTGTCTTGTTGGTAGTAGTCATTCTAGTAGGTGTGAGGTGGTATCTCATTGTAGTTTTTATTTGCATTTTCTTAATAGCTAGTGAAGTTGAATATTTTTTCATATATCTGTTGGCCATTTTTATGTCTTGGGAGAGGTGTCTGTTCAGGTCCTCTGCCGATTTTTTAATTGGATTTTTTTGTTTGGTGTTTAGTTGTATGAGTTCTTTATATATTTTGGATATTAACCCTTTTTCATAGGTGTTGTTTGCAAATATCATCTCTCATTTTTTTGGTAGTCTTTTTGTTTTGTTGTTGGTTTCTTTTGCTCTGCAGAAGCTTTTTAATTTGATACAGTCCCATTCATTTATTTTTGCCTTTACTTCTCTTGTCTTTGGGGTCAGATTCATAAAATGTTCTTTACAACCACAGTCTGTAAGTTTAGTACCTATGTTTTCCTCTATGTAATTTATTACTTCAGATCTTATAGTTAGGTCTTTAATCCATTTTGAATTAATTTTTGTACCTGGGGACAAACTGTAATCTAGTATAATTCTTTTGCATGTGGCTTTCCAATTTTCCCAGCACCATTTATTGAAGAAGCTTTTCTTTCTTCATTGTGTGTTTTTGGCTCCTTTGACAAAAATTATTTGCCCATGTACATGTGCTTTTATTTCTGAGCTCTTAATTCTGTTCCGTTGGTCTGTGTGTCTGTTTTTCTGCCAGTACCATGCTATTTTGATTACCATATATCTGTAGTTTAATTTGAAGTCAGGTAGTGTGATACCTCCGACTTTGTTCTTTTTTCTCAGGATTGCTTTGGCTTTTTGAGGTCTTTTGTGGTTCCATACAAATCTGATTATTTTTTTATTCTATTTCTTTAAAAAATGACATTGGGATTTTGATGAGGATTGCATTAAGTCTGAATACTATTGCTTTGGCCATTTTAATTATGTTGATTTTTCCAATCCATGAACATGAAATATCTTTACATTTAATTTTGTCTTTTTCAATCTCTTTTAATAATGCTTTGTATTTTTCAGTATTTAAGTCCTTTACATCCTTTGTTAAGCTTATTCCTAGGTATTTTATTCTTTTTGTTGCAATTGCAAAACGAATTGTTGTTTTCATGTCTTTTTTCTGAAGTTTCATTGTTAATAAATAGGAAAGTAGTAGATTTTTGTACATTGACTTTGTATCCTGCAACTGTACTGCATTTGTTTATAGTTTCTAATAGTTTTTTGGTTGAGTCTTTAGGGTTTTCCATATATAGAATCATGTCATCTAGTGACATTTTTACTTCTTCCTTCCCTATTTGGATGCCTTTTATTTCTTTCTTTTGCTTGATTGGTCTGGCTAGGACTTCCAGAACTATGCTGAATAAGAGTGGTGAGAGTGGGCATCCTTGTCTTGTTCTGATTTTAAAGGAAAAGCTTTCAGTTTTTCACCATTGAATATGATTTTAGGTGAGGGTTTGTCATATGTGGCCTCAATTATGTGTAGATCCTTTCCTTCTATACCCATATTATTGAGTATTTTCAACATAAATGGATGTTGTATCTTATCAAATGTTTTTTCTGAATCTGTTGATAAGATCGTATGATTATTACCCTTTCTTTTGTTAATGTGTGTATTACATTGATAGATTTGTGTATGCTGAGTCATCTTTGCAGCCCTGGAATTCACTTGATCGTAATGTATTGTTATTATTATTTTTAAATATATCTTTATTGATTTTAGAGAGAGGAAGGGGGAGAGAGAGAGAGAAAGAGAGAGAGAGAGAGAAACATCAATGATAAGAGAATAATTGATCGGCTGCCTCCTGCACGCCCCCAACTGGGAACTGAGCCCGCAACCTGGGCATGTGCCCTGACGGAGAATCGAACTGTAATCTCTTGGAGCCTAGATCAATGCTCAACTGCTGAGCCACACCTGGCCGGGCGTGATGTATTATTTTTTTTAATGTATTGTTGTATTTGATTTGCATCTGTATTCATCAGAGACATTGATCTGTAGGGTTTTTTTTTAATGTTATTCTTGCCAGGTTTTGGTTTCAGGGTTATGTTGGCCTCATAACATCTGTTAGGAAGTAGCTCCTCTTCTTCAAATTTCTGAAAGAGTTTAAGGAGGATGGGTATCAAATCTTTTTCTTATGTCTGGTAGAATTCACCAGTGAAGCCATCTAGGCCTGGACTTTTATTTTTTGGGAGGTTTTTGATGGCTGTTTCAATTTCCTCACTGTTGATCAGTCTATTTAGATTTTCCAATTATTCATGATTCAGTCTAGGAGGTCATATATTTCTAGCAACTTATCCATTTTTTCTAGGTTATTCAGTTTAGTGGCATGTAGTCTTTCATAGTATTCCAGTATAATTCTTTGTATATCTGTGATGTCTCTGGGAACTTCTCCTGTTTTACTTCTGATTTTGTTTGTATGAGTATTTTCTTTTTTCCTTAGTGAGTCTAGCCAGGGGTCAACTTTATTAATCTTTTAAAAGAACCAGCTCTTTTTGTATTAATGTTTTGTGTAGTCTTTTTATTCGATTTCATTCAATTCTGCTCTAATTTTTATTTTAACATTTCCTTTTTTCTGCTGCACCGTGTTTTGATTACAAATTAGTAAGAGAGAATATGGACTGTGATTGGCCCAAATCAGACATGCTCTTTATCTCTATTTCAAACAGTGGTGGCCAAATGGTTTAATTAAAGACATTAGCTGACATTGATGCTAAGCTCCCCTCACAACCCTCTTTAGAAGATATAACAAATGTATTTTAATTTGTTTGTTTTGAATATCTTTCAGGTAAAATATACAGGTACTCTGAGGACTACATTACTAGGTATGTAGAAATGAGTTATGTATTGTGATTCCTAATTAATAAGGGAAAGTAACAAGTGCTATATTGCTTGTAGGTCTGGCTCAAGGATATTGTATTTGGGTTAACAATAAAATTTAAAGTGAGTTTTAATTACTTTTACTCCCATCTGAAAATTAAAAGCTATAGCATTACTATCTGCCCTAGTTACTTACACATCCTGAGTCAATAATAGAGCTGGATAAAGAACGAAATGGGATTCTAAACTCTTATCTACAGAATTATCATCAATTTCAAGAGGAAATATCCTAGGTTATAATTCAGAGCAGATTGCAAGAATGCAATCTAATTATGTATAAAATTTTGTAGGCCTTAAGAATCCAGGGTAAAAAGAAATCTGGCAATACCTAATAAAATTTAAGGTATGTTTACACACAAACATTGACTAGGATGCTTCTTGGTATGCTGTTTTTAAGGATAATGTCAATCACTAGAAAAGTGTGCTCAATCAACTCTAAAATAATATGCAGTTATAACTTACTCTCTTTCATACTTTTTGAGCTAGTTGCAGGGAAATTGTATAGTATAATACTTTTTTTATATATAAAAGGTTTATGGTGTGAGTTATAGTAAAGAAGTTTCATTTTCTTAGTATATTCTGACCCAAATGTGTCATTAGATTGGAGCTTTCTCTTTGGGGATTAAAAAAAATCTAAATGTAAAGAATTTCCTTGAGTCCTTTCTGAAATGGTAGAAGGAAAGGCTGAAAGGTCTTTCAAAAACACAGCTTTCTCACTAGGTAGAATATTATATAAGCTTTCTGTTGACCTCTAAAAGGTCTTTTTTTTCTTTTTCTTCCTGTGGAAATGTCTCTGGCAGATTCAGGATCTATGCTGCAGGCAGATTCACACACACACACACACACACTCATTTTTATGAGTACTCTTAACCTTGGATTCTATACATGAGGAAATTTTCAAGTCATTCGCTCAAATGGAGAGTAATTTGCTGACTTGGTTGTAACAATGTAACAAAGAAAATCTTACATAGCTATGTATAAATTAATCTGAGGATTGATTTGATACTTGTCATTTGAAGAACAATTAAGATGCAATATGATAGAAAGTCTTTCAATTTGAACATTTTGCTAAATACTGGGTTGGTAGTTTGTAGATGAAGATGGTAAGTCAAAAGGGGAACTTGGTAAAATACCCATCTAAAAGTAAGCAGGCTCTTAGCTGCACGGCAAATGCAGAAAAGAGGCTGGTTCTTTTATCATCTATCTATCTGTCTATCTATCTATCTATCTATCTATCTATCTATCTATCTATCTATCATCTATCTATCTATCTATCTATCTATCATCTATCATCTATCTATCTATCATCATCTATCATCTATCTATCATCTATCTATCATCTATCTATCATCTATCATCTATCTATCTATCTATCTATCTATCTATCTATCTATCTATCTATCTATCATCTATCTATCTATCTATCTATCTATCTATCTATCTATCTATCTATCTATCATCTATCATCTATCTATCTATCTATCTATCTATCTATCTATCATCTATCATCTATCTATCTATCTATCTATCTATCTATCTATCTATCTATCTATCTATCATCATCTTTATCTAATATATCTTTATATTTGAAAGTATTACAGATGCCCACCCTTTTTCCCCTATTGACCTCCTCCACCCTGCTCCTGCCCCCTCCCCAGGCCTTCATGGCACTATTGTCTATATCTAAGGGCCATGCATACATGCATATAAATTCTTTGGTTAATCTCTTCTCACCCCATTCATTCATTTAATAACGTTCATTGAACAAATAAGAACTTTGCTAGACAATAGGCACACAAAGTTGGAAAGATGCAGATTCCCTCAAGGATTTAATAATCTATTGTAATGAATCTCCACTTAGGCAAAATTTGATTATGCAATGCATATTTTATCTATAAAAAGTGGTTGGCATGTTAATTCACACACATTTATGAATATACTTCACAACTTGTCTATATCTGATTATGTACTTTGGGAGCCAAAATGACCCATGGCTTTAAATAACATTTATACCCTCATGGAGCCCAAACATATATCTGCCTAAACAAAGAAATATCTATGAAGCAATCAAGTTAACACCCAAACCAGCTCTGATAGACCCCTCAGCTTGCTCGTTCCTCAATCTGACAACTTTCCAGCCTCTTAAAATAGCTTGATTTAGTTTGGTAGAAATATCTTTCATTTTTATTTGAATATTGGAACCCTACATTTATATCATAGAATTATAGAACTGAACAGAACAATGGGTATTAAATAGTTTAATATTCTTGATTTATAAATAAGAAAGTTACACTCAGAGAATTTATGCCCAAGGTCAGTCAGGAAGAAGTAATGATATTTTTTAAAAGTTGAATTTATTTAATCTACTTAAATAATAAAGTATTGAGATGTTTTTCTGAAAGGACTTAACAATTTTAAAATGTAAACTAGAGAAAATACATGTGAAAATAGAAAATTTGGGCCCTAGTAAAAGACAATTTTAAATTTTAGAATGTCATTAAATTTTATGAAATGTCATGGTATATGCTTATTGGTTAGGGGACTATTTCAGACATGTTCTGAACAATGGACAGTCTGATCTGACCAAAACTCAGAGGTGCACAGGCCTCTAGGATATAATTTACTTTCAATAGCAATTCATCTTCCACATAAAACACTGCCAAACACTTGTGCTTGAAGTTTATTAGATATTTGCAATAGGCTGAAGCTATTTGGAATTGATAAGAAAATACATAGATTTTTTTTTTTTAATTTGTTAGGCAACTGCTTCTGAATATTTTTTTATTTGAGATGATTAATCTTTGGAGACCTGTCTGTAGACACAGGGCACTGCATTATAAATCACATCTTATTTTCATTCATAATGAATGAAATGATGTTCATTTTTTGGACATGATTTATCATTTGCAGATTGTATCTGCTATCTGTGTGGACTAGGAAAATAGATGGATTGTCTTATTAAAAATTCTTCACCTTTCGCTATTATATTCTCTGCATAGCCAGAGAAAACCATGAGCAGTGTCTCCTCCATACCCCAATATTAAGCTGTATTGAATTACCGATGGAAAGAATGAATTCCTTTGTTATAAGATAAGCAAAATACATGCCAGCATCTGGACTTTTCAAACCATTTTATCCAGGTATCATTTGATCTGTAATTTTTTAAGGACAACTACTTGCTATTTACATATACTCTGTCTTCTTTCAGAAGCACAGTGAGTAATATAGGTGTTATGCCTTGAGATAAGGGTTCTTTTTTTCCCCCAGATGCAATTCCCTCCAGCTCTCTGTGATATCTAATCTCAAAGTTAAAGCAGTTGCTACTCTTTTATGAAATGTCACTCTCACTGCCTGATAGGTCTCTGTTCCCAGACTGCTATTGTGAAAGCTGGTCACCAGGGCCATCTTTACTGTCTGGTGCCAATGGTGGGATGTCTGCTATAATCCTAATAGTATTACTCAGATGAGGCTGTAAGGGAACTTAAACAAACGTCAAGAACAAATAGGATTCAGGGTTTTAGAATCAAAGCAGCACTGCCAGCTACTGTCTGTGTGTCTTTGAACAATTTACCTGTATGAGCTGCAGATTCCTTGTATGCACAGTGGGGATAAAAACAAAATGCATCTGAGGGTTCAGTGAGCACCAGCGTAAAGAAAAGCTTTCATAACTGGTGGTTATTGCTGACATCACACATAACGCTAGGGAAAATACATTAATCTTTCTGACCTCAGACTTCTCATCTGTAAAGTGGGGACTGATAATAGTATTTTGGCAGAATTTCTCTGGGTCTTTGATATAATGTATGTAACAGCATAGCGCCTGGATGTAATAGGTAATCAATCATTTCATTGAATCTGCCAATATTTCTTTGGCCTTTTATTTTTTAAACATCCTTGTCAATGAATATTTACTTAGTAAATATAGTTTTAGGGGATTGCTCAGAGTGAAAGTCTGGGCAAATAAGCAGGCGGTACAATGTATAGTTAAGAACACAGGTAATCAAGGTTCTAATCCCAGCTCTGCCACTTACTACTCTTATGACCTTCAGCAAATCTATGACCTCTCTGTGCCTTAGATTCCTTACCTTAAAATAGGGATGTTGTAGTGCCTATTTTTCCAATTGTTGTAAGGGTTAAATACATGAATATATAAAATACTCTTCCAGTAGCATCTGACAACAGTAAGTGCTAAATAAGTACCTGTTATCATTATTCCCTGAAAGAAGGCCCCCAAAATTAACTTTTCAAATGGATACAACCCACGGATGCAGGCTTGCTTGCACTCCCGCATTCACTCACTCACCCATAAACGTGTCGACCTTGGTTGGCCAAGGCTGAACAAGAACAATAGTTTACCCAGCATCGAATTTAACTGAGGAATTAGTTAAGAACTATGTGGAAAATGGATTCTAATAAAATAAATTATTTTTCCTTCTTATAGGGAGGATGACTATTATATTGAAGACACACCAATTTATGGTAACTTAGATAATGTGGTTCCAGGTAAGTTTTAATTTTTTCAGAAATTAATTTACTTATAAATTAATACTCATCCCCCCCACACACTTAATTCCACAAAGAATTTGAGTTGGCTTATTTTTTGTCACAATCACATTTAAATATCCCAATGATAACCATAAATTCAAGAATGTTTAGCATATCATTTACTATGTATTCCCAAAGCCACACTTTATAAATTTTATCTCAACATTTGTTGTAAATTAACATCCTGTTTTCTATGTGCTCTCCATTTCAGTCTAGTAGTGATGAGAACACAGGAAGAGCCTATTACTGTGAATTCTGACACACAAAATTCTACGAATACTATTTCTAGAACAGAAAGTGGCCCACCCAGGGAAACAGTACTTTATGCACAGCATACAAAAGCAAAACTACAGTGAAATATCTGGAATAATAAATACGTTTTCTGGTTTCCCTTATGTTAACTTGTTCTTTGTAAGTAGAGAACCTGGGGCTATTTTCATGGCAAGTAGGGAAAGAGAAGAGCTAAATCATCACTGAGTGGGTTATATATTTTTGTTCGTATGTGACAGGTACTCATCAATTCCCGACATCCCTTATTATTTGAAACATCCCAACCGCTCCAAAACAAAACACTCTATATTCCTCAAAACAGACACCTGTGATCTGGTCCCAGCTCTCTGATGAGAGGAGGCAGGAGGGTGATGTGAGCATTAAGCCCATCCTTGCCCTGCAAGCAATTCACTTAATTCATGACAAGAGAATTGGGCTTCACTCCTGTGGGTCTCTGAGTCTCGAGCACAGAGATGTCCAAGAATGGACTAAATTGATATGGATCTCTGTATATCAAAATAGCGTGGAATTCTCCTAAAGTTAGAAATGTGAGAGTTTTATAGGATTCAAGAGCTTATATCATTGTTGTCTTTCCTCCATTGTAACGTGCCTTCTGATCTCTGCAATCTGAGGATTAGGAACTGTTTTTCAGTAATGAACTATTAAAATGAATTTCCCCCCCTGTTTCACCTTGCAGGATTGTGGTGGTCCCCTATTAGATTTGAGGACTTCATTTATTATGTATTCTGGTTGCTTGAAGCCACCATATCTCTAATTTCCATATCTAAGTGAGCACAGGGTTACCCCCACAGGTTCTGATGTAGGAGGTCCAGGATAGGGCCCAGGAATCTGCTATTTAACACACCTTCCAGGTGATTCTAATGCATGTTTTCCATGAACTATATGCTTTGAGAAATATCACTCTATGGACCCTTTCTTTAGTGTTGCTTTCAGAAAGGGCTGCATAATTATGAGGTACCTTGTATTATAATAAATATATCTTTTTTTCTATGGGGTCAAATTGGGGCAGTTCACATGTTACTGGCCATTCTACCAGTCACTAACTCTCTTTCCTCTGCATTTAATTTATTTGTTTACTTATTTATTTATTTAAATTTTTTAAAATCCTAACCTGAGGATATTTTTTCCATTTCTTTTTAGAGAGAGTGGGAGGGAGGGAAGGAGGCAGAGGAGGAAGAGAGAGAGAGAGTTTGAGAGAGAGAGACTGAGAGAGAGAAACATCCATGCAAGTGAGACACATAGATTGGTTGCCTCCCACATGAGCCCAGGATTGAAACTGCAACCCAGGTAGCTTGTCCCCATGGGGTGAAATGAGTACAGGCCTGCTGGCTGGTGATACTGCACAAAAACTCCAAGTATTAGAGTCAGCCTTAGACAGCCTGCCTTCAGAACAGCCTGGCTGCACTGTCCTGTCACTGATTTATGGAACAAAAATGATAACCTAAATTCTATTTTTCAAAAGTAGGATGTAGGGTTCAGAATGCCTCTGAGTAAAACTTCTTACTTATGGAGAAAATCACCAAATTGTAGTCATCAATGCAGGTGTGCTGTGCGTATGCCACCATACATCATTTGCAATCAAACTGAAGAGAACACAGCCCAAAATTTAGCTCATGGGATCTCTATAACATCTAAATGGTAGTTTGAGACTGTCATGGCCTATAATGGTATTTAAAAAAAGGACTATGATCTAGTCGTTACCCCAAGTGACATCCTTTTGTCTTATTGTTAATGCTATGGGGCAAAAGACTTCACTATCTGACCTGCAGAGAAAAGTTAGCACTTTCTTACCTCTTTCCACCTTCATGAAAAAGACAAGTTAAATGATTCTTGGGGGTTTCTCATTTACAGCTAAATGTTGTTTGGGTCATATTTTTTACTTGTTCCAGCATAATTTGTTTTTCCATTGTCAATCATAATATTTTCAACTCCCAAGAACCAATGGATGAAAATTGCTATGAACAAATGAAAGCCCGACCAGAGAGGTCCGTGAATGAACGGCAAGCTGCCCCACCGGCGCAGGTGAGTTTTGTTTTCTCCATCAAGGGTCTCGTC
The DNA here is from genome assembly GCF_964146895.1 of Miniopterus schreibersii. Classification (NCBI taxonomy): domain Eukaryota; kingdom Metazoa; phylum Chordata; class Mammalia; order Chiroptera; family Miniopteridae; genus Miniopterus; species Miniopterus schreibersii. Next base: position 58,244,815 of record NC_138106.1, on the reverse strand, counting down.
TAGATCGCAGCACAGCTGCAGGTTTCAAGAGCAGAGAGGGAGCGCATTCTTGATGCACAACTAGAGCAGGTGATAGAAATTTTGCGGTGAATGTGTCAAGTTCTAGGACCTGAGGTCTAAAGGAAAACTCAAAGGCAAGTAAACGCTACTCAGACCCACATTCAGAGTCCAAATTATGTACAATTCAAAGGCAACAGATTTGAATGGAAAGTGAATTCTCTTCCTAAATAGTCAATTTAAGCTTTTACTTTTAGATTGAAAAGAATTGTGTGTGCCACAGAGATAAATATGAAAGTTGGCACACAGATAAGGCTCGCAAGGCCTAGGTGTTAGGAATTTATGGAGAGGGGGGAGAGAGAAAGAGAAGGAGGGGGGAGAGGGAGAGAGAAAGAGAGAGAGAGGGAGAGAGAGAGGGAGAGGGAGAGAGAGAGACGGGCCTTTGGTTAAAAGGTAAATTAGCCAGATATAAAAGACTACACTTCTATTTCACAAGACAAATGAGTGTAAACTTTAATACAATTCCAATGACTTTGGTCTTACAGCAAGAGATTTATTTACACACAGCTTAATTAGGGATAGGCAGGGCAAGAGCTTAAGCAGAATGTATAAAAACCTAAGAAGAAATGTAGAGCTTCTCCTTTTCCTACCACAGTCAGCTCAGCCTCCTCAGACAGAGCACTGACTTCCTCAAAAGCCATTTACATGCTACTGAAGTATAAATTTCAGTTAAAACAACTTTTATTCCTTCTCTTCCCAGATCTTGTTTCTTCAATGATGTGCACTCTTGCTACTGTCTAGAAGCAGCCATAGGGCCAGTATTTCCTATGCAGTTGTGATGTGTCAGGCTTGTATTATGTGCTTTATATGCATTATCTTCTTAGATTCCTATGAGGAGGCAGCATTATTATTCCCATTTGACAGTCTTGAAAATGATGAAAAACTTGCCCGAGAGCACTCAGGTACTAGGTGGGGAGACAGAATCTAAACTTAGTCTCTCCTAACAGAAAATATCCTCCTTCCTAAGATGGGTCACATCTTGGAAACTTCCCAATAAAGTAGAATTTTTCTGTTTTTCTTTATATGAGCTCCCTACACAGTCAAAAATTCTTGAAATTTTTATTAAGAAAGCAAGATGTGGTAAGGTTTAAGCAAATGTATAGTCGCCCTCTGATGGTCAAATCTGTCATCTAATATTCAATTAATTGTAAAATGTATTTTTAGATAGAAGCTATGAAAAACTGCATGTTATAATATGACCTGCTAAATCCATGCTAACAAAAAGAAAACCTCTAAAAGAAGGTTAAAACATAACCAGGCCACCTGAAATGTAGAGATTCACAGCACCTTAGCTGTAAAAAAACCAGAATTTGGAATAGAAATTGCTATTTAATAGATATGAATTGAACAAGCCTTCTTTGTTTGAGCTACATCTGCTTTTTACTAAAGTCAAAATTGTGCAGAGCCTTAAAATGTCTTTAAAAGTCTGTTGTTTTATAAATTATATGATTAAAGATATTCTAAGGAGATTAGCTTTTATTCTATTACACCCTTCTCACAAATTTAGTTTCATGAATTAGAAGTAATTTCTTTATATTTACTCAATTCCATTTTATTAGAATGATGATTATCATCAAAACACTGCCAAGTTTGTTACCACAATATGTACTTTGTTACTATAATCAATTACAAAAGTATAAGGAATCTATGATATGCATAAAGTTTGACGGATGAAGTGACTGTTGAAAAAATGGAAATAAGTTTCTTACCCCTTGAAAATCATGTGTACTGTTCAGAACTTGTAATTTCAGTATCTCAATCTTCTATTAACTAAGAAGAGTTTATCAGGAAACCCAATAATAAAATGAGTCCACAAGAATTCTCATATCCTAAAAAATCTGAGGGAAACAAGTGTGCACTTGCTCCTCTCTCTTATCTTCATGTCAAAATCTTGCATCAATCTCTCCTTTCCCTGTGTCAGAAGCACCCTCTCTCCTTTCCAAAGCTAATGCTACTACTTATGCTCTTGACCATTTCTCCTGTGTCTTTCAAGATCTTGCACATTAAATTATGTGTCTCCATTTCTCACTTTTTGAAAACTAAATATTACTATTTACTCACCAATATGCACAAATCACCCCAATATTTTTAAAAACAAAACAGCAAAACTTGACTTCAACTTGCTTATCTCTCTAATTCCTAAACTAATTCTTACTTTCCTCTACTGTTTCCATTTCTTTCCATAGATACACATTCGTTTACCTCTGGCTGTATATTTTCCACCCATGCACTCAACTGAAATAACACTCTGTAAGGCACAAGTGACTGTGCCACGTACAGTTTGTGGTTCTTTCTCAGGATCACCGTTGCTGAACTCTGCAGCACTAGATCAAGTTGGCCAATTGTTGACCAGGTATACATTATTGGGAATCTTTAAGTTATCAGTACAGGAACACAATCTAAACCTCTTTAGCATAAGAGGAAAAACACTGGCTCACATGACAGGGAGTTGTAAGGGGTATTTTGTTTTTGAGATCACTGAATATGAGGGCTCTCTTCCTGTCTCCTCCCTCTCTGCTTCCCTCTGTTACTGACTTCATTCTCTTCTGTTACCACAGGCTCTTCCATTGAGGCTTGGCAAGCCCCTGGGAGACCCCGATTTTCTTCCTCCCAACTCCAGGAAACAGCATGTTTTCTATTCCTGCATCAGTACATCAATTCCAAACATGCCATATAATTGGTTCTGCTGAAACCACATGTCATCTATTCTTGGGCCAACTTCTGTTGCCAGGGGCATAGATAGTGTGATTGGTTCCAGCCTAGGCCACATGCTCAGTCCTGTGCTGGGCTTGTGGTACAGCACTGTAATCCAGGCCCAGGTAAGGGAAAGGAATTTCCCAAAGGAAAATGAAGAATTGTCCAGTTTGCCTGAAATACTGAGTGTATGCAGCAGAGTAGTATCAAGCATGGAAAACCTTGAATGTCAGGATATGAAATTCAGACTTTAGTCTATAGGTCAAAATTTTGGAGGCTGAATGGTGAAAATATGAAAGTTGTGCCTTAGGAAGATAATTTGAATATATAGTATAAAAGCTAAATGGCAGAGGGAAGAGTCTAGAGCAAGGATATCAGTTAGGCAGCTATTGTAATTTTCCAGAAAAGATTATTTTAGGAATAAAAAGTCAGGCAAAAATACCAGAGAAGTTGCAAATAGAACTATCTCTGCTGCCTGGTAGCAACTATCACACATTTAACTCTTAGCATGAAAATGAGTGCAATAGGGCGATGCTTACTGATTCATTAGGAGTTCATTTAATCCAAATGTTGCTTCCTTCCCCTGCCCTCACAAGTTGCTACAATTTTGGCTAACTTTAAAGGTAAATCCATAATATGGATTTTTTTTGTTTATTCAATGGCTGTTCTAAAGTTTTAGCCTATAAATTCTAATAATTATAATCCTGCACCTTACTTTTAGACAGTGGTTACAGCTTCCACATATATTATCTCTATACTCATAACACTATGATTTAGGTACTCTCCATTTATAAGCGAGAAAATTGAGGCTCAGAATAGTTTTTAAAAACAGCCCAAGATCCTATGATTAGTACATTACAGAGGCAGAATTCAATGCTCAGCTTTCCAGCACCAAATTCAAGGTCTTGCCTTTAAGCCTATTGCTTCCCCAAGTTTCCCTAGTCTCGGGTTCTTCCTAGTCTAGTACTGACCCAGCTCTAGGCCGGAGAGGACTACCAGACCCTCTTAGATGCAAATAAGTGTTTTGAAGGCCAACCTAAAATGAGCTCAAAGGGGATCTAGGGATAGGTAGGCAAGAGGAAAGTAACAGAGAAAGATGGGAAGTGTAATTCTTGCCAAATACCAGTCATATAAGTGGACACTGTCATTTTTATACTTCTGAATTTCAAAAATGTAGACAAATTGGGGACTTTAGTGGATACCATTAAAGGACCAATTATTAAATTGTAACGTAGACCTTGTGATTTGTTAAATTCCTTCCTGTTATGCTTGTTCCCAGTTTAACAAATTGGAGTATTGTTACCTGGTAAGAACAACATAGGGCAAGTGCTCCCTAAGGTAAAGGCAGGTAAGAGCCCATCTAAAATGTATATATATAATTTTGATTTAAGAAAGAAATAAAACTGAACACACAAAAGTTCATGTAAACACTGTTTTCCACTAAAATATCTTGAGTTGACTATTGTTTTTTTATCATCATTCTGATAAATTTGGCAAAATCAGGTAGCTGAAGCCCAGACTGCAAGCTTCTTGCTTTTCATATGACTTAGAAATTCCCAGAGGTCATCAAAGAATGGGCTGCCATGAAAAATTAACATGCCTTTCTTTTTAGACAATTGATGAAGCCCAGATGTTTTATGCTTCACTGAATCACAACTATGAGGGAAAGTACAGAAAGCCCAGGAAACAAAATACGTACATGTCAGATAAGAATGAAGATGAACTGTTACATGGAATGAACGCCAGCGTTTCGCAGACGACTCTGGTGGACAGTTTCCCGCCGGAGAGCCAGGCAACAGAGGAAAACATTCATGATGATCCCGTTAGACTGTTTGGATTGATTCGTGGGAAGACAGAACCTGTAAACTAGCTGGACTGTGATTTGGCTCTTGTTGAAGAAGATTGTGAAAGAAAGCGAGATCCCTCTATGACACAGCATGGTGTGGTAGGGTGTTGATCTGATCACTGGTTGGTGAGATGGTGATTTAGCTCTTATCATGAGTTTATGTTCTTGCACACTGAATGGAATGTCATGAAAATTAGTTATTTGAATTAGTTATTTGAATTCACTTTAAAAATGTCTAATAGTAAAATGTAAAATAAAATCAAGTTTGCAAGTTGAGCTTGATGACAATGTCACAACTTCAACAACAATGCTTAATACTCAGTGAAATAAAACCAAATATATATATATATATTTTTTTAAATATATCTTTATTGATTTCAGAGAGAGGAAAGGAGACAGAGAGAGATAGAAACATCAATGATGAGAGAGTCACTGATCGAGCCCACAACCCAGGCATGTGCCCTGACCGGGAATCGAACCTTGATTGCCTGGATCCCAGGTCAACTGCTCAACTGCTGAGCCACGCCCGGCCGGGCCCAAAAAATATTTTAAGCATTGTGTTCTGGAATACACTGGAAGAAGAATAAAAGTCAGTTTCTTAAAACATTTCTCTTTTCTAACCAAGGTGAAATACCCTATAATTGGAAGACATTTCTTTTTTTTTAATTTCTTTTTATTTTATTGAATTTATTGGGGTAACACTGGTTAATAAAATTATATAGATTTCAGGTGTACAATTCTATAATATATCATCTGCATATTGTATTGTGTGTTCACCACCCCAAGTCAAAGTCTCCCTCCACAACCATTTATCCCCCTGTACCCTCTTCTACCTCGCCCACCCCGCTTTCCCTCTGGCAGTCACCATACTGTTGTGTCTATGAGGCTTTTTTTTTTTTTTTTTTTTTTTGCTTAATCTCTTTACTCTTTTCTCCCAACCCTCATCCCCTTTAATAGCTGTCAGTCTGTTTCTACTCTGTTTGTTTATTTATTTTGTTCATTAGATTCCACATATAAGTGAATTCATATGGTATTTGCCTTTCTCTGGCTGGCTTATTTCACTTAGCATAATACTCTCCAGGTCTGTCCATGCTGTCGCAAAAGATAAGATTTCCTTCTTTTTTGCAGCTGAGTAGTATTCCATTGTGTAAATGTCCCACAGCTTTTTTTATCCACTCATTTCCTGATGGGCACTTGGGCTGCTTCCAAGTTTTGGCTGTTGTAAATAACGCTGTAATGGATATAAGAGTGCATGTATACTTTCAAATCAATGTTTCAGGTTTCTTCGGATATATTCCCAGACGTAAAATCACTGGATTATAATAAGGTGGAAGAAATTTCTGATTGAAATACATGTGAGACAGTTAAATATATTCCTAAGAGAAGTGGGATACTGTTCTTAAAACGTATTTTTTTCCAAATAGAAATATATTTATTAGTTTTAAAAAATACTATAAAATAAATGCATGCTTCTTGTAACAATAAACAAGTTTCAAAAGGAATTGAGAAATTCCACTAGCCAAAAATAATCACTATGAGCAAACTTCCTATATATCCTTCTAAATATTTTTCTGGGCATGCCAACATACATATGTCAATTGTTTTTGATTTTTTAATAAAAAAAGGAGAGATTACTGTTTATGTGTTAAACTTTTTTCACTTAACAATTTATTATGGATTTATTTTCCCTGTGATTTTTAACTATAACTAAATACAATTATATACAGGGTGGGGCAAAAGTAGGTTACAATTGTAGGTGAAGCATAGAGTTTATTCTTGTATTATTATTTATTATTGTATTTTTTCATACGAGTAACTGTAAACCTACTTTTGTCCCACCCTGTATTATAATTTAGTGCTTGCATAGCATCTCATTGATGACTACATCAGGACTTATTTAAATAATTTTGAAGTACGCTTAGCTAATTTCCAACTTCTGTTTTTTGCTTTTACAAATAACAATGTGATGAGAATTCATCTCCCCGTACGTTTGGGTACTTGTCTGACTTCTTGCCTAGCAGGAAAGGAATTGCTGCCTCAAAAGGTGTGCATATTGGGAGTCTCTATAGACCACATTACTGAAAGGTCCAGAGTTTGGTCAAAGTATGTGTTCAGTTTCAATCCTGATAAGTGTTCCTAATCATCCCTCCCAGAAGATAGTTTTTAAAACATTCCTGTTATCACTGCCCAGGAAGCCTGCGCAGGCCGCGGCCAGCCCTGCCTCTGCCCAGAGCGCGGTGGGTTTTATTCAGGCTGCTGCGGGTCTTTCTGGAGCTCCCCCTGCAGCTCAGCGTGGATCAGAGCCTGGCGCAGCGGCGGGGAAACAGGCTCCCTGTCCCGTGGAACTCACAGGCTCGCAGAAACGACGAGCAGCAGGTTAACGACAGAAATGTGTAGCTATTAGCACTAAAAAAGACTATGAAGAAAACAGAAGGTTGAGGAATAATAATGGCGAAAAGGCATCTCTGAAGAAGAAATTTTGAGTCGGAGAACTGAGGGAAGAGAAGGAGTCATCTCTGTAAAAAGAGGAAGGACGACTACGTGGTTGTGTGAGAATTCCATCCGTACTTGGAAGTACCTACTTCTGTCAACAATTATTTTCATTATGAACATGTATAAAATTAAATAATTTAAAATGAAAAATTTGAAGTTGCCCACAATGTCGTAGGAAACGCAAAATATAGTGATACCTGAGGGTGGAAGAAAAGGAATCAGGTTTCTGATTCCAGAGAAAAGCCAAAACACCACAAGAAATAAAATTATTAATTAACAATTACATATTGACTTTAAGTTTTACTTTCAAATTAAAATAAAGTCTTTGCTGTCATATGTTTATATTATGTTACATTTCTATATCTATGCACCATGGTTCAGTGAAAATAAAGTTTGATTGTATTTTTGGCAGTTATTTTTTCCTATAACTATTTTCAACATTCATTTACATTATTTACCTTGCTCCCAAAGATATTTAAACTTTTGCTTCTGTTTTATACCCTTTGAATTCCACTCAATAACATTTTGAGTTTTATGCATCAAATATACCTAATGACTGATAACTGGGAAGACTTTTAACTGCAAATTCAAATTCTACTATAGACGTAAGGCTATTCAAGTTATCTATTTCCTGTAGAGTGGACTTTAGTAGTTTGTGTCTTTCAAAGAATTTGTCCCTCTCATCTATGTTGTTAAGTTTACTGGCATAAAGTTGTTCAAAATATTTCCATATTAGCCTTTGAATACCTGTAGAATCTATAGTGATTTGAACTCTCTTTTGTACTAGCAATTTGTTTCAATTTCTCCTGATCTGTCCAGTTTTATCAATTATATTGATTTCCTCAAAGAACAAGTTATTGTTCACATGATTTTTCTATTGTTTTTATATTTTGTTTTTATTGATTTGTCCTCTGATCAATGTTATATTTTTTTCTTCTGCTTATTGTGTGTTTCATTTGTTCTTCATTTTTTAGCTGCTTAAGGTCGAAGTTGAGATCATTAATATGAGACTTTTCTTCTTGTTTAAAATAGTGATTTAGTTTTATAAATTACCCTCCTTAAATTATTGTTTTGCTTTAGCTGCATCCCACAACTGATATATTGTGTTTTCATTTTTATTCATTGCTATTCTTTCAGGCTCCGTTTTGATTTCTTCTTTGACCTATGGGCTATTTAGAAGTGTGTTACTTAGTTCTCTAATATTTGAGGATTTGGGGGGGATCTCTTTCTTTACTGATTTCTAATTTAATTCCACTGTGGTCAGGAAACATGACTTAAATCCTTTTAAATTTACTGAGCCTCCCTTTATTGCCCAGGATATAGTTTATCTTGCAGGATGATGGTGTGCACTTGAAAAGAATGCATATTTTATTGTTATTGGGATACTGTTCTATAAATTTCAATCAGGTCAATTTGGTTGATGGAACTTTTCAAATCTTCTATATTCTCATTGGTTTGGCTTATTTGTTCTATTTATTAAGGAGGAAATTACTAAGAGGGAAATGTTGAAATTCCAGACTATAATTGTCTAAATAAACATTTGTCTATTTCTCCATGCCATTCTAACAGTTTTTGCTTTATGTATTTGGAAGTTATATTATTAGGAGCATAAATGTTTAGAAGTATTATATCTTTTTTATGAATTAATCCCTCATCATTAAGAAATGTCCTTTTATTCTTGCTAGTATTATTTTCTATGAAATCTACTTTGTCTAATATTAAGACTGTCATTCCAGATCTCTCTTGATTAATGTTAGCATGGCATATTCTTTTCTATCTTTTTAAAACTTATTTACATTTTTATATTTAAAATGCATTTTTTTTTCTTGTTGGCAGCATACAGTTGCATACAATTTAATCAGTTAGAGTATTGCTTTTAAACTTTGTTAGCTAAGACCAGAGTAGTGCCTTGCCTCAGTAGTAGGTCAAGTTAATTCAATTAAAAGCAGCTCTGTGCCCAGGAGGCATGCCTCAGTGGTTGGGCGTCGACCTGTGGCAGGAGGTCCTGGTTCAGGTCCCTGTCAGGCCACATTACCAGGGTTGCCAGCTTGATCCCCAGTAGGGGGCGTGCAGGAGGCAGCCTATCAGTGACTCTCTCTCCTCATTGATGTTTCTATCTTTCTCTCCTTCTCCCTCTCCCTTCCTCTCTCTGGATTCAGTTCAAAAAAATAATAATAATAAAAAAAATATATATATATATAGAGAGAGAGAGAAGCAAGGACCTGAGTCCAAGACTACACTATGTAGCAAGGCTATCATTTAAAATTGAACCCCATGTGCATCTGTAATAGTGTCAACAATTTTTAAAAATTAATAAATATGTATAAACATCAAAAAAAGATGTAAATAAATAGGAAAGAAATTGACTCAATAGTTTTAATTCTTCATACTGAAAATGGGCACTCCTATACTGCTGGTAAAGATGCAATATAGGATAATTTAGCAATATTTATAAACTATAAATTCAATTGCTGTTTGACATAGCACTCCCATTTTAAAGAATTTATTCTGTAGATACAAAATAAACTGACAAACAAAATAGGTCCACAGATAGAAGCATGTAACAGACTGACAGATCTCAAAGGGAAGGGGGTGGGTGGGAAGAGATTAACGAAATAACTTACATGCATATGTGCATAGCCCCTGGACATAGACCATAGTGTGGTGAAGGACAGGGGTGAAGCAGAAGCCAGTTGGAGGGGAAAAAAGGGGGTGAAATGGGAGACAACTATAATACTCTCAACAATAAAAATAAATTTAAAAAAAATTCATTCTAGAGATACATTAGAATATATGAAGTGAAATGTCTACATAGTATATATTGCAGCTTTATTTGCAATAGCAGAAGTTTGGAAATGACAGGAATCTTCTTAATATACTCCAGTACAAAAACTAAACTGACTGCTATAGGCTTCTTCTATGCTAATTTGGTTTTAAGAGGAGAATACTTCCCATGATATAAAAGGACTAAAAGGACCTGTGCTCTTGCCTCTTTCTGCATTGTCAAGCTTATTTCACCCCCTGTATTGTCTGTTAGTGTCTCCAATCAGCAAACTCTTCATGTCTCTGAAATTCATATACTCTATACATTGACATGAAAAAGAAACATCACTTCCAACACACACTCTCCTACTTTCCATCTATGTATCTATCTATTGATCTATCTGTCCATCCATGCATCCATCCATCCATCCATCCATCCATCCATCGATTTATCCATCCATCCATCTATTATCTACCAATGTAACTACCATCTATCTGTCCCTATTATATCATTTATGTACGTATGTATATATGTATCTGTTATCTATCATCTGTCTATCTATCCACGTATATATGTATGTATGTTTATGTATCTATCACCTATTTCTCTATTGATCTATCTCACTATCTATCATCTATCTATCTATCTATCTATCTATCTATCTATCTATCTATCATCTATCTATCTTCTATCTATCTATCTATCTATCTATCTATCTATCTATCTATCTATCTATCATCTATCTATCATCATCTCCAAAGTATCCTTTAAAGCTCATTTCAAGTGAATCCTTCAAATAAACTTTCTTTCCATGCCCTCTCCACAGTGGAGTTAGTGGTCAGGTCCCTCATTTCATTTCTCAACACTCTCTTTCTTTGCAGCACTTGTCAGAGTCTGGCCTTCCACAGTTATTGGTGCGACTCTTTGTTTGAGTTCTGTCTCCCCCATTCAAATGGGGGTTTCTGAGAGTTGGGCCTGGGTCATTCAATAAAAATTTTTAAATTCCTCCAACTTTAATGAGAATCAAGTGAAAAATCAGGTATAGACTCTGTCCTTGAGGTCCTTAGAGTCTAGGGGAGGGAAAAGATATGTATATAAGTAACCATTTCCAGAAGCCTATAGGGAAAGGACAAATGTTGTCAGGGGGATCAAGTTCAATCCTCCTTATTTGTCAAACAGCAATGACCAATGAGAAGGGCGGTGTGAACTTCTAAGGCAGCTGAACTTGAATCCTTCCTGTTACGTTGTGGCTGCCTGGCTGCAAAGCACCTCACCTATCTGGGTAGCCTCCTCATCTGCAAAATGGTTAGTTTTCTTTCTTCAAAAAAATATGTTTTTATTGATTTTAAGAGAAAGAGGAAGGGAGAGGGATGTATGGAGAGAAACATCGCTGAGAGAGAAACATCATGGATGGGCCGTCTCCTGCATGTCCCCGACTGGGCATTGAGCCCACAACCCGGGCATGCGCCCTGACTGGGAAGACCTCTTGCTTCGTGGGTTGCTGCTCAACCACTGAGCCACAAGGATGGGGCAAAAGGGTGAGTTTTCTAGTGGGAAGGGAATACTTTTTACATCAAGTGTTCTTACCAGGCTGCTAGAGGTTTCATAACATTGGAAGATAGACACATGGCAAATAAACACCTGAAAAGCTGTCAGCAACATTAACCATCAAGAAAATAAAATTAAATCCACAGTGGAGTCTCACCACACGGCTATCAGAATGGCTGAAATAACAATGAAAGCACTGAATGCTGGTGTGGATGTGAGAAAACGGAATCCCTCATGCAGTGCTGGTGAGGCTGTGACATGGTACTGTTGCTCTGGAACACAGTTTAATAGTTTCTTAAAAAAAAAAAAAAAACAGAGAACTACCACATGGCCCAGCAATTGCATGCCTAGGCTTTAAACCCGGAGAAAGGAAGACTTACACTGACACAAAACCCTGTCCACAAATGTCCGTAGCAGTCTGATGTCTAATAGCCCCAAACTACACACAACCCAGAAGTCCTTGGGCTGTTGAAGAGTTAAACAGACTGAGATACATCACCACCACGATTCCTACCAGGCAAGGCTGAGCAACGGACCCCTGACACCTGAAACAATGCACAAGAACCTCCAGTTATGCCGAGTGCAAAGAGCCAATCCAGAAAGGCCACAAACTCTGCGATCCCATTGACACAACATTCGTGAAAGGGCAAAATGATAGAAACGGAAAAGAGATGGGTGGTTGCCAGGGATGAGAGGGGTGGACCACATGGGAGGGACGTTTGTGTGACTGTACGTGGTGATACAAAGGGTCCTGTGGGCATGACAGTGGCTCTACCAGCGTCACTAGCTCAGTTACGATGTGGTCTACAGTAGAGGAATTGCCCTCAGGGTCAACTGGGTAAAGTGTGGGTGGAATCTCCGTGGCATCTCTTACAACTGTCAACGAATATAACAATTAATTCAAAACTCAAGATGGAGGACACTTTAGGGAAACACGTCCGTCAGTTGGTCGGGGGCGGCGTGAGCCTCAGAACCCTGACATCACACTGGCCGCCGTCTCGACCACTGTGGAACCCTCGGGCTTCCTGGCACTCTTGACAGTTTTCTGCCAAGTGCTGCAGACACACTCGGATTCCAGTGCGAAAAATCGACGCGAAGAGGATGTTCACGTCGATCAGAAAGTGCTGGGGGCATTCGGATGTTTTCTCAAGGCTTCACCGCAGAAGGTAGGCTTTGAAAATACTACTTTGGATCATTGAAATGGTCTTGGAGTCATGGGAACTGTTCTGTTTTCTTTCCTCTATAACATATGGGCTAATTCTTAACTACAGCCCTGGTTTCATGCAAAGCTGCTTTCTTCAGTGCTGCTGAGCACAAGAAAGCCAGCTTTGCTTTGTCAGGGAGGAGGACACCTTCTTGGCTCCATGGGAGAAGATTTTCTGTAGATCTATGAAAATACCTTTCCTATTATCAAAGGCTTTTCATGGTCAGTTCAGTGGTGCTGCTTTACCTGTTTTGACCAGCAAGTCTTGCTAAAGGCTAGTCACTGCTCAACTCAATCATAGCTAAGCACCTTCTTGTGTTTCCAGTATTATTTGCTGACCTTTGAGAATTTCCCTCAATTTTTCACTATTGATTTAGATAAGATTAGGTCAATTTTCCACAATCCTCAGTCATCTACATTTGTACATTAACATGAAACCAGAGTGTAACTACTTCTTCACAAGTCTGTATCATTTTATTTAGACGATGTTAGGCCACAAACTGCCCTGCGTTGGTTGGGTTCTGAAGTCTTGTGACATTCTCTGCCTTCGGCCCCTTGGTTCTCCCCTCCCAATGGCTCTGATCTGATCCACTCTGTGGTTTCTCCTTTCCCTCCTCTAGTAGCTTTCAGTTCCCAGGACGTGTCCTGGAAACGCTTCTCGATCTGCATCAGCTCCCTAAGGGGCCTCCTCTCTCTCCATAGCTATCTATACCTCAGTGACTCCTGCATTTGAGCTCTGGGGCTCTGTGGGGGGCATCGAGACTCAGTTTTAGTTTTGTGCCAACCTTGACCTTCAGCATAAAACACTAGGGTAAGTTTGACCAGTGACTGGTTATTGTGTGGCGTTTGTTGTGATGCAGGAGAAGCCCTTCTGCTGAGGAGGACGGCAAGATACAACACTCTGCGACATCAGAGGGTGCCAGTATGGAACACTCCACAACAGCTGAGGACACCGGTCGCACCCTGCTGATGCACAGCCCCGTTCAGCTCGGGACAGGCTGGAGGAAGAAGAGGCGCCACCTCTTCTTGTTCAGCGATTTGTTACTCATATCTAACACCAAGTACGTCTACACACACACACACACACACTCCTTAATACCATGGGGTTGCATTTTCACTAGCCCTCACTTGAAAAAAAAATTCCTGCCATAAATCCCATTAAAGTTTTAGCTGAACTGTACCCCGAATTGGTGGTCATAGGGAATTTTCTACGTGGCTTTCTTGGATCTCATTTGATCTTTGGTGTTTCCATAAGTGGCTTCTGATTCCCAGGGAGTTCCAGCTGTGTGCCCATGTGGCCTGCGCATCCTCCATAGGTTCACAGGGCCTGTGACTATTTTAGATCAAGCCCACCTGCGCTTTAAAGTTGTGAATTAACCAAGACATATGCTGGTTTCCATGTCAGAGCTCAAACGCAGATTTGGCAGAAATGGCCAGAAAATGATTTCACTATTCACAGAGCTGATCAATTTCTGAGTTTCTAGACACAGCTGGGAAGTAGGTCCATTACTTACATTTACTACCTCTGGGCCACTGGTCTGGGATGGATGGGTTGATTGATGTTTTAAACTGGGTTCAGTCTGTAAGATACCACTTTTTCAGTTTTCGCCAGAATCTCAGAGAAAACAGTATGAACAAAATCTGAAGAAAGGAAATTTGAAATAACCTATGCCTTAAAGACTAGAAAAACTTTTTGCAAGTTAAGGTTGAAAACGTATTTGAAATCCCTCTGTTCCAACCATTTATTTTTTAGTTTTCCTCTCTTAAGAAATAGGTCGAATAAATGTTTCATACATCATGTATCTTGGCTCAGTTTCTCAAATTTGTTTTGATGCAAGCAAGACATGTCTAATTAATAAATTGATAATAATAATAAATATAACAGAATATAATACATAATAAAGGACAAATATCACTATAAAAAATTAATTAATGGTTCTTTAAAAAAGGTCTAAACTACAGAGTTGGTCCATACCCAATACTCAACAGTCAGAAAAATGGCTATTTGCTGCCGTGGATGAAGTGTGTTCAGGGTGCTGCTGGGCCAGGCTTCTCTCAGCACATGTGGTCAAGGCCCCCCCATCTCACCCATAGGCGCGCTATGCACAAAGGGTGACAGAGGTGGAGGAGGCCTGCTTCCCTGGAGCAGTAGGAACTGGCATCTTATGATGAGCACAGCTGCTCCCATAACATTCCAGAAGCTAACAGAGAGCCTGTTTGCTTATCTTTCTAGGTATAGAAAAATCTTTAAGATAAAGAATAAAATACCACTGCACACCATGTGGACTTCCAACTGCATGGACCAAGTGGGGAAAGCCAACAAAGGTGCTAGGAGTTCCTTTGTCTTCGGCTGCTCTACGGTGAACTTTGTGGCCACATTTAGGTAAGTGCTACTGCTTGGTCCTGTATTTACACAGGTTTAAAATGGAAACTATTTTAATCAATTGTATATTAAGCTAGGGCCTCACTCTTTGAGATCCCATAATGATGTCTGTACACCCAGCAGTTTCCATGAGACAGCTGAAATGTTTCCAAGTTGCTAATTTACTAAAGTCTAATATTTGACTACTGATTTAAAAACATATTTCAAAGCTTATCAAGAAACATGTATTTACATCATTCTCTGCACATCTCTCCCTTCACACATTTCTCCAAGATGATCGGTTCTGCTCGCTTCACCCCTTCCTCATGTTGCAGGTGAAAGGAGGCACTCTCCACGGGGAACAGAAAAGTCTCCGGAAAAAAAGTTTCCAAAACCGTCTTTGCCTAAGGAGAGGGAAGTGTGGAAGCAGGTTCCCACGTTATATTGGTGGGAACGCTGTGTGGAGGTGGGCAGGCCTTACAACCCTGCCCGCACCTAGTGCTCTGCTTTTCGCTGTTCTTACTCTTCTGCAGCCTGGCAGAGGAATCAGAAGCTGTGGCCATGTACATGTTCAGGGGACCTAGGCGGGCAGCCCACTGTTCTGAAGAAACAGGTCCTGAAATGGGGATGGAGGGGCCGGAGCAGCATTGCTGGTGGGCATATGAAATGTGGCAGCCACTGGGGAGAAGTTTGATGGTTTCTCTCTAAATTCAAAGTACAATTAACACATGACCAAGCAATGTCACTTCCAGGGATATGCCCAAGGGAAATGAAACACAAAAATTTCTCCACAAAGATTCACAGAGCATTGTCCATTACAGCCAAAGACAGTGGAAGCATCCCACATGTTTGTCAACTGATGGCTGGACACACAAAATGTGGTATAAGAGCCTGGGACAGGAGAGTGGGGAATGACCGCTTAATGGATACAAGGTTTGCTGTGGGGCCATGAAAACGACCTGCAACTAGATGGTGGTGGTTGTTGCACAGCATTGTGAATGTACTAATGGTCACTAACGAACCATTTGATATTATGTATAGTTTACTACAATGAAAAAGGAAGTGCAAAGTCCGTGTCTTATTGAGCCTTAATGCATTTTCACCTTTGGCTATGAAATTCTGCAGAAAATGTAGCAAGGAAAATACGAATCTTTAGTAATTTAGTGATTGGGAGGTTGATCTTGATCAGAGGATCATAGTAATGAGGAATAAATTTTCTAGGAACTAATTTCATGCATCACAACCTGATATATGTACAAAGAAATCAAACACTATGGGTTGTTTTCTTCGAAAACAATATTCTTGTTTCTATGCCAAGAGGGTTCCATCCAAATGCCAGATTTCTGAGGTATGATTTCATGTGTGTAATAATGTTCTCGCTGTTTGAACACCATTTCCAGAAGCAGGAACACTTGGAGGTGTAACCGACCCTATTCCAGCTCTGGAAACTGAAGCTCAGAGTGGTTAAGTGATTTGCCCACCACCACCCAACCTGAATCAGCTAGCTGTGACGAAGTGTTTAGATTTCAAAGCAACTTCTTTGACACTTTAAAACCTACTTCACACCCCTGTGACACTGCCTGACAAAGAGCAGGGCTCCTTGAAACTCCCCCTGAGGAGGGGACAATTTCGGCACCGTCCACACTGCTAACACCTGGCTGCTGGTATCGGCTCCTGGAATGAGTCTTAACACGTTAGTTTAAGTATTTTATGTCGTTTAACTGTTTCTCCCCCTTTTTGAATTACAGTTCTTCAGAACTAAAGGAGAAATGGCTCTCGATCCTTCAAAGGTACTTTGTCAGTCAATACACATAGTTTAAACCTTTAATCCCTGATAAAAGAATACACAGCTCTGCAAAGCAGTGTCCCCAACCCATGCTCCCTGTTCTCAGTAGAAATCCTTAGACGATTCTCACAGAACTATAACAAAGTGCTCTCATGGACAGGCGCGTTCGCTTTTTTTCAGAGGAAGTTCTGCCTTTCACTCTCATCGCTCCCTTCTCTCCAACCCTATGGCTTAGAGCTAACGTTATTCTCAAAACATATATTAAATTTCCCTAAGGGCAGGTTCACTACTGATTGATTCTCAAAGCAACTGCTGCTTTCTGTCCTTGAAGCCAAGAAAGAGCTGGGCCCTCAATTCTAGGCAGGAAAGCTTTGAGGACTGGCTTTGCTGCCCAGATCTCACATGACAAAGGCAACCTGTTATTTTGGGGTCATGTCTTATTTTCCTGAAATATTTTTGCATATTTTCTTTCAACCCTTATTTTTATTGCTGAACCTATTTATGTGCTTTTTAAAATTTAGTGTACATTAAAAATATTAGCAACCTAGATGAACTTGAAAATAAGCTAAGAGCTAATTCATTCTACTCTGTTTGGGTTAATATTGAATTTGATTAGGCACATTGATCTAGCCAAAGAGAAGGACCTACTGAAAAGCTGTCCCCTCACCATCTTCACTGAGGACCTCGAGAGCTGTGCACCTGTAAGTGTTAAGACCAAAATCAAATCCAATTTCCTCATTTAGACTGAATGCAATACAGAGAAAGAGACACAAGACAGAGAGCCATGGGGAGGGTGGGAGGAAGAAAGGAAGAGAGGGCAAGAGAGAGTATTTGAAAAGTACCGTGTGGGAAATTGTATTTTCTAAATACATGTTTGCCTTTGTATATATAAAATGTGAATTCTCGCCAATAGTAATTAGAGGATTCATGATAGCTACAGTTTTTAACATGGAGTATATAGTGCATATGTATAGTCTATAATGTTTTTCTGGATCCTTCTAATAGTAACTATACTGGTTTGTAATAATTTGATTTTTACAAGCCGATACATCCTACTAGAATTAAACAATTTTTTTTCTGATGAATTAGGGAGTCCTTATTAGTACCTCAAAAGGATTTTTTTTACATTACAAAATATTTCATGGGAGAGTGTTTGTTTGTTTGTTCATCCTTTCCCGAGGATATTTTTCCACCGATTTTTCAGAGAGAGTGCAAGGGAGGGGGAGAGACAGAGAGAAACGTCGATGTGAGAGAGACACACATCAATCGGTAGCCTCCCACACATGCCGAGACAGGCGCCAGGGATCGAGCCTGCAACCGAGCTGTGTGCCCTTGCCTAGATTCAAAACCAAGACCCTTCAGTCCAAGGGCCAACGCTCTAACCACTGAGCCAAACCAGCAGGGCTCACAGGAGAGTTTTTTAATCCTATTAAAGGAGTTTTAGAATTAAAAAAAAAATAGCAGAACCATGTGTAACTTCTAATGATATCCCAAGCTAAAATCCACTGTATGAGTTCTCCTGGACACAACAGCATAGGAAGCCCCGACATACCTGAGGATGGGTGCTCTGGCCCTACTCTTGGGTTCTGAAACACTTTTTCATAATGCTTAAGGTTATGAAGTAGCATAGCTTAAAATCAATGAATTTAAAATGTTTGGCTTTAACAATCCAATTATAAAACAACATTTAGGGCCATCTGTCTTATCAAGCAATTGGTCCATAAGAAGACAAGTACAATGAAAGGGCAAGTAGTGAATGATGAAAGGCTTTCCTTTCACTTTGGTTTTACTATCTATCACCTTTAAAGTCTGTGAGTAACCACTAGGCTGTTCATTTGTCTTGTGAGCACTGCTCATCAAAGAACACAGCCTCCCTGCCTAACAATATTGGCAAACTTATGTGCATGGTAAATGTTCTTGGTTCCATATGGTCTTATTTTAAAATGTCTTTGGAATGCAGATAGTTTGGTAGATATCATCTCAGAACCCTATTAATAACTCATCAGTCTTTATCATTTAGACCTCATTGTTTCAAGTGGGATTTCCAGTGTTGTGGGCCACCGTTCTGCTAGGAGTAAGTGTTTTCTGCTCTGACCTGTACTCTAGGTTAGTGTCCCTGCCCCTTTCCTCCCTGGAATGGGGCTGCTCTGCACCAAGGCCAGTGTGCTGGCTTCACTCTGCCACCAACTCTAGGCGCCTTGGGCATCTCTGTCCTTTGCTCAGGGTTGCTGTGCTCAAGGTGCCTTTCATGTTTGACTTTGTTCAGAAACAGTCATGGCAGGGTGTGTGGCTATCTGGACATCATGCCTCTCTGGGCAGGGACAACAAAGACAAAATCCTAACTTCACTAAGGGGCCTGGAGACAGCAGAAAGCAGAGCTCTAGAGGCTGCAATTTTTTTCCTTTGGGAAGAACCATAACTGTGATTTCTTATGCAACAGGCCACCCAGGAAGTAAGGGGCTGGCTGTATTGTGGTTCATAGATCTCCCTCCTACCAAAAAGGAAAAGGCAAGAATCAGTCTGGATTGATCTGTATTGGAGGCTGTGAAGGAGACAAGGGCTTAATAAACTCGACTCTGTTAACTCAAAAACTGGAGGCACCCCCATGAACCAAAGAGCATTTCTACTGGTTCTGTTTCTTTCTCTTTTGGGGAACTTAAGAATGCGAAGGAAATGTGTTCCTCAGGTACCTAACTGTGAGTGATTTGTTGTGACACATAGTTCTCTTTGTCTCCAAGGACCCTGAGAGAGATTACCAGCCATCGGTCAGCTCTGGAAAGGATGAGGCCCCATACCCACTCATCGGTGAGTGTCAGGAAAAATCTAGGTTGAGTTGGCTGGGTTTCAAACTCTAAAGTCTCCAAGGAATACTTGTTTGGTCTTAAGCTTCAATAATCTTAAAAGTGAAAACTCATGCAATCTTCACCCATTAGTTTAATAAAAAGCTACCAAATACTTATGGGGTCCCAGATACTGGTAACATCTATTCATTCAGCAGTGTATAGTCTAGTTGTGGAAAATGTGAATTTCTCTTTTTTTACTTGACAAACAAGGCTCTCTTGAAAAATGTCTCTCTCTGTATGGCTGTATAAAAGGCACATGGATTGGAATTTTCCTCCCCCATATTTTTATTTTTCATAACCCAGTCTTGAATCCTTCTGTCCCATTTCCTAACTACTCAGTAGCCTCTGTTTGGTGAGAATCTTCTAATTCTCCACCTGCCTCTGAATCCAACAACAAGTATGTATTTAGGTCCTGCTCTGTGCCAGAACTTTCAGCATCAAAGAGAAACCCAGACCATCACATTCAGACTCCTCAGGTTTTCACCTGCTGAACCAGCTAGACTATGCTATTTCTCAGGCCGGGTTTTCTCGCATTGTACTTCAGGTCATTGATAGATTACACCTCTTCTAAAATAGCTACTGACACAATTTAGCTAAAAAATAACGATAAAGCTTGGCTCAACAAGTGTGTTCAGTGTGGTTAAAGGAAATAGAGGGATTTAAAGAAGGGCAAGGCCCGGATCTCTAGCAGACCCTGCACCACAGTGATGGTGATGATGATGACCTCTGGGAGAAGTCTGAGAACACCCCGTCCTGCATGCATTCTCTCTTTTATCCGTTCAACAATCCCGTGAGGCTATTACTCCTTTTCGGGTCATTTGGAAGTTCTTAACAACCTAACATTTTCAATGAAGTGTATATTCCCGGTATGGGAACGTAGGGAGTCCCCAGGTACACAAATGACGACAGAATCCCTGCAGCCACTTCATGCTTTGTTTGTTTGTTCTTTATCAATGTTGCCTTATCTTTGTCAAAGTCGATTGTAATAGACTGAAAATATCAAATAATACTTAAATATGTTTGTATTAACAAAATGTGTTAATTTAGACAAAGGACTGTAGATGACAACTTTTAGGCTTAGGACAGCCTCCTGCGACAAGGCTGCTTGTAAAGCAATTCTCCAGACCTCTTAGTACCTATTCTGAGTGCATGTTTCAACTGCTCTCAATTCTCCAATGAGGATTAGCTCCTGGCTGTCCTGGAGATTTGCTTGCACTTTACTGCCATCATGGAATCTGCTTTTGCCTAAAAAAAGGGAAGCTGCTGTGAGTCTTGCTCTGAACAGAGCCCTGACGTCGCGCAGGGCCCTTGGAAGAGAAACACAAGCCCTCCTGAGTTACACTCACTAGTAAATCAGAAAGGCAAGAAAGGGGCCTCCATTCTGTTCTTAAACACAAAAGCCCCTTCATAGCACGAGGCCTTTGGGAATTCCATGACCAGGAAGCAATTTACAGCTTGAAAATGCCAAACAAATCACTTGGCCACAGCCCCGGATGATCTAGGTGCAGCTTCCCACCACATATATACGGTTTCCCACATCGTTTCTAGTTTCCTGGGGTCCGGAGCCTCCCCTCTGATCACTGCCTGGGAGGCCACCCTCACAGGGTGGGGCTTGTGGGGGAAGGGTCAGGGCACACCCACACCCGCTCTGCAGTAGGACTGGCTGTGAAGCCCCAGAGGCAATGCAACAACTGTTAAACTGAGTCTAGGTGTGAGAGAACTGCAAATCTGGACAGTCTCATTATTTGAAAACTATGAACCAGCAATGTTGATTAACAGATTGGCTTGGATCTTTACCAGCCTGGGTCACAGAGGGGTAAGGGTTTAAAAACACAAATGTCAGACTCAGAGGGGTCAAGTAACTCACCTAAGATGTAGTCTAGTTGATGTCATGGAAGAAACAAAGGAAAAAAAAGGGAAATATTCGCAGATAGAAACAGCAAAAGCCAACATTGTGCAGTGTCCCGAACGATCTGTGCCTTCCAAGAACAGCAACAGGTTCCAACATTTTTTGTCTTTACTTTTGAAACTCTTCAGCTTGGGCACTCCCTTGTGCAGGGCGTCTGCAGTAAGAGAGCCCGTGATGCTCACTCCGGAGGCTCAGCCTTAGTTATCCAGGAGCCCCAGGAAAAGGGCACCAGGGCAGAGCCCACATTCATGGTAAGGTAGGTTCGATCACATCAGTACCACCAGCCTAAATCTCTGTGTGGATTTTTCTCTGTCTAGGTCATGAACATCCCAATGACCTCACAGAGAGCCATCTTCTGGCCACTGCTCTCCTGCCTCAGGGACCCGAGGACTCCACATCTCCTTCCCCCAAGGGGTCCCCAAAGATGCAAGGTCAGTTCATACTGAAGCCCAGACACCCAGCCAGGCAAGAGCAGGAGACAGCTGAGCTCTTCCCTTCCCACAAGTGTCTTCTCTTGGCTCATGATTCCATTCCTTAAAGGAACTCAGGCCACAGAGCCCATTCTCCATGTGGAGGTGGGCAGGGGACAGTACCCGTAGGGACCAGGACCCACTCAGAATCAAGCTGAGAGGAACCTCAAAGGTCTGAAAATGACAGTTCTAGGAAGAATCGACTGAGTGTGAGGGAGTCTCTGGGTTGGATTTTTATTTTATAGAATGTGGAAAAGGGCAACCCCTGAAAGCCACGAGAGTACAATCCCCCTAATTCAGAATGTGGAAATTCTAGACAGAAATGACTCAGTTTCCCCCTCCTCTAACCTCACAACAAACAAGATTAAAATGAAAACTGTGGAAACAAAGCTAAGTGAATTGAACTACTACTATCGATGATCTCACTTCTTCCTAGATGCAGGCCTGAAGAGTGATCACATGAGGTCACCGATAACATCTCCTTCCTGGCAGGGCCTTCCCACCAGCCAGGACAACCAGGTGGTGACCCCACCACCCACAAAGCCAAAACAGCTCTTTGGATCTTCTCTCACAGACCTGTGTGAGGATGACACCCTGCCTGGCCCTCTTCTGGTAGGTCACATTTTGGTCTCGCTAGCCCCCTGACTTGAGGGCGGAGAACCCTGAAAGGCTGTGTTCTCACCTAAGTCTGTCCCCAAATAGTTCTCCTTAGACAGTCCCTGGCTTTGGCTAAGAAGATTTGTGAACATGGCTTCAAAGAACAAATGTGATGCAGGGATCACAGGGTCATAGGCAGGTACAAAGGGAAATGATAGTCTTGTCCCTCCCACGGATTCAGCCAAGACCCAACCACACAGGCTCAGATCAGTCACGATGGGTTTGTGTACAGGAATCTGGAGTCTGCCCCACACTCCCTTCTCCTGAAATCTCCTTCCGTGAAAGCCACACTCCTCTCCTGTCACCGTTAATTGCGTCTTCAGCTGAGTCTTTTCAATGTTGCAAATCAAATAGCTCACATGGATTTGATTTGTATTTCAAGGGCCTACACATAAACTGTCACCTTCGGGCAAATGAGGACCCATCCCTCTAACAGTATGTGTCCAGAAAGAGACCCAGGATTTGGCCTGTGTTATCTCAGTGAATTCTCAGTGTTAACATTGATTGATTGAGGGTCCAGGGTCCCTCCAAACGTGATACCAGATGTAGGGAATTCTTTCTAGAGATGAAGGAGTTTGTCATGTGGTCCATGTTGGCTGTGACATAGGCCTGCATCTTTCTCAGCAGCTTTAGGGGGGAACTCTGATTACCATCTCCACACTTCACAAATCTAACGAGAAGCCCCACAGAAGTATGTACCGTGCCAAAGGGCACACAGCAAACGAGCAGCATAATAGGTTTCAAATCCCTGGATTCCTGACTCCAACCCCCCAAGACGCTCTATACTGTGAGCAGGAGATAAGAAGATGCAGGAAAGGAAATGAGAGACTAGTGGGAAGGGAACAGACTCAGAGGAAGACAGGGGTTGTGAGCCTGATTTTAAAAGAAAAAGCAGGTCTCCAGTCCCTTAATGGGGGGTAAAGAGGTGGGAACGAGTACGGAAGAAAGACTTGTGTACTTGTTTCGCTGTATGAATGGAGAATGGACTATTGGGTACAAAATATATTGAGACAGTAAAAAACAAATCCAAATATTTGGTTAGGCCTTGAATCCAGGACTGTCCCTTCACTTACCAAGGTCTGCCTGTCACAGGGGAAAGTCTGTGCTCTGGGCTTAAGGATACTTAATGCCACAATACTTTTCTTTCCTATAGGATATGCTTTCGTCCATCAATAAAAAAGGGCCGTTCACAGAAGGCATCTTCAGAAAATGGGCTGATAGGGACTCATGCAGAGTCCTAACACACAGACTCAATTCTGGGGACAAAGTCAACCTGGACAGTGAGTCCGCGCTTGTGGTAGCATGTGTCCTCAAGGTAAGGAACCGTCTAGAGTTACCCATACACAACATATCTTTGATGGTACAAGACTGGCTTCCATCACCATGTTTGCCCAAGAACCAAAATGGGCATAATGGAGTGACAATCTGAAAAACTGCAAAACACCCCACCAGGGCAAAATTTAAGGAAGCCCCTTTGGTAGAAAAAGCTCCATATGTCAGATGCACTTTCTGTGATCACACCCACCACAATCCCTCTCTTCACTCCTGAACATTCCCCAGAAAATAATAACAACAATATTAATCATAAGAATGATAAAAATTTCAAAATACACACAAATATAGAAGGTTTACCAAATCAAACATCCTGTTTTTGATGAAATTCTCATCATCTTCCAAACGAAGGCAACATTTCCAAAAGGAAATTCCTACTGCTTGCAAATAGTTATAGAAGTTGACTAGAGTTAGCAAGCATTTCCCTATGATGAATCCAAAATTGCCTGACCAGGCCTCGGGAAACCCTGTTCACCCATCATGTTGCATGGTCACCTCTCAGGACCTGTGGTCGGAAAGACACGTAGGGATAAGTCCACCACTGGGGACTGCTTTCACCTTTCCCAAGTGGTGACATCCTTTCTCACCAGTGCTGTTGTTTAAGCCACCATCCTCAAGTATGGTTTCATAGTAACAAGTTCCCACCACAAACCTTTTCCTATAAATTTGACTTTTAAAGTCTGTGCAGCAGACAAAATTAGTTTGGAATTCTGAAAATTCAATTTTTTATAAAAAAAAAAAATTGTGAGTGATACTTTGAAATCACAAGCATCAAGTTACGTGTGAATAAGGGGAATAACAGACCAGAGAGAGAGGTTAATCAGTCCATGCCGGTACTCGTGAAAGCGCTGAACAGCACTATGCTAATGTAGAAATGACTACAAACAGGTCATTAAAATTGTCTTAGACTCTCTGTTACAGGGGTCTTTCCTTGTGCCCCATTACTCTTCATGTGTACGATCAATCATGACAGTCCTGAAATGACTTGAATTCGACCCCCTACACTGGTACCACGGCGATGTACATGGGACCACAGTGATGTATAAGGGACCACAGTGACACACATGGGACCACAGTCATGTACATGGGACGACTGTGATGCACATGGTCCATTGAAAGGTAGGAGAGGACCAGAGCTTTGCCCAATTGCATCACCGCTCTGTCCCCAGTGCTGAGAACAGTGCCTGCCACAAACAGCAGCTCAATCAGGATCAGAAGGAGGGGACCTTCGCTGGATCGTAACCGTGAGAGTTGCCTGGAGGGCCTCCTGACCCAGCTAGAATTAAGAAAAGTCTTGGGCTATTTAGTGAAACCAGTGGAAGGAAGGTTGCCCTGAAGCTAGCAAGGCCTGTGACACCTTCTCCTCAGTCTCACACACAAAGAAATTCAAGCTTCATACATGTTACGCAGCTCAGTTCTATGGTTTTCAGTCTTGTTCGTCAGCCCTCTGCAGTGAGCCGGTTTCCAGGCCGCCCTCGGAAGCTGGCCTCTGCTCGCCTCTGCCCGGGTTACTCACAGGCCTGAAGCCGCCATCTACCTACATTTCCTTCTTTCTCTTTTTTGGGGGGATATTCTGTTCCACTCCAGGGGTGGGCAGGAATAACATGTCCTTGCACAGTGGGGATGAGATACAGCTCCCACACGTGCTGCGTCCAAGTCTGCAGAACTGAAGTCGCATCAGGGAAGCAAAAGGAAGAATTAAGCTGTCGCCAGTTGTTTTCTCCAAGAGGCACCTCCAGCTCAAGTGAGAGGCCCAGTTCTCTCTCCACGTGTGTGCAAGAGACCGTGCCCGGGTGTCCCTGCCCCAGTCCTTCTCTTGCTAAGAAACGAGCACTAGAACCATGTGTAACCCGCCCAAGCACAGTCGCCACGTGTATTTATTAGGAATACTTTGTAGGCCTGCAGCAGCCGGCTGACGGGTAGGCAGAGAGGAAGCGCCAAACAGCAGACCGGCCTCCGTCCTCACTCCCACCACATTCCACACTGAGTCTGAGCTTCCAAGTTCAGTTGGATGGACCCCAGCCTTCGCCTCTGAGTTTATGGATCATCGGGGAGCTGGACCCTCGATATTCAGGGCTCACAGTGGGAGGCGCTCAGGAGGGAGAGGGGACTGAGACTGAGTTTTCAATTGAATATTTTCTATGTAATGTTTCCAAATACACATTTTCCATAACAATGCTCTTCCTCTTTATCTCTAAGGATTTCCTTCGCAATATCCCAGGAAGCATATTTACACCCGGGGCCTATGACAAATGGCTCGGTGTCATGGACCAAGGGAACGACGCCGAGAAAATCGCGGCATCCCAGAGGTAAGGAGGCCCCGATGACTCCCCTGGGTCACGCTTCCACACAGCCAGCACACCCTCAGGAGAACATCAGCTTAGAGTGTCCAGCCCTGTCCACTGAAATCATGAGCAGAGCCTCAGCGTTCATCTCATCACACCCAGGGAGGCCACGTTAGTCACAGATGCGTATCTCCTGCCGGTACTGATTCTTGCTTTGCTCATCTTATTGATGTGCAATCCCTGAGCCCTCTGCATGAATGAAACCCACAGGTGAGATCCCCTGGTCCGAGAGATGCTGGAGGGACCACTCTGCCGGTGGTACGCTCTTAGCCCTGTCACTTACTGAACCAGACAAGTTCCAGTCTGGTCCAGGAACTGAATTCAGTGTCCCAGGCCCGTAGGCGTTCATGCCTGGAGCTCTGCTAGTCTCCCGGGTCATAAGCAGTGCTGAGGCTCTTACCCTGAGACAGCCCGCCCATCCTGCTGCCTTAAAGATAAAGGAGCCTCTGCTGTTTAACTGTGGTTTAATTTCATCCCTAGGAACCTGTGTGTGCACTTTAGTGGAACACATTGTATTAAATGAGATATAGTTTACCCACCTCAAAATCATATTACAGGAGTCTCAGGGAACTAGTTCAGTGCTTTCATGAGATATATTTCTACATGGAACATACAGAGAAGGACTCCGTTCCCATCTCTCTGTCCCGACCTCCTGAGAGAAACGACTGGTCTTTGAAAACTGTGTCTTTCCGTCTTCAGGCTCCTGGAGCAGCTGCCGAGGGCCAACGCTGAGCTCCTGCGACACCTGTTTGGGCTGCTGCGCACCCTCCAGCTGCACTCCTCCACCAACCAGATGACGGCCCGCAACCTGGGCGTGTCCCTCACCCCCAGCTTGTTCTGCCTGCCTGTTCCCTGCCACTCAGACTTAGTGAAGGACCTGAGGAAACGGGTAATGAGATCTCCCACTTTGATGTCCTGGGGGCATAGACCCCACTTGCAACCCCAAATGCAGGGCACTAACTCTGACCCACCAGTGTTTTGAGTGGACACTTCAATCACAGGCGTCCGGAGTGACAGGGCCATTTGGCCCACCCCCGTGGGGTAGGGGAAGGCGGGAGGTTTTCAGGCAACTTTAAAGCCCTTGGGTCCCTTCTCCGATTCCACCAAGGAGGCAAAACACTACAGGATGAACCCAGAGAGAGAAGGTTGGTGTGGCATCATAGGTCGCACCTGGACTCTTGAGTTTGACACGCCAGGTCCATCTCTCAGCCCAGTCCCTGAGGAATGTGTGACCTTGGACACAGTTTCCAGGTGCTGGTTTCATCATGACGCAGCAGTGACCACACCAGCTCCTCTGGATGTTTTCCTGGCACGTCCTGGGTGGCTTGGGAGATGGGAGCACCCATGGCTACACTCACATGGGCCTTCCAACAAGTGAGGCCCATTGAGGAAACTATTTGCCTACCATTGCGCCTCTGGGAAAGGTGAGGAAACTAGTATAGAGTCCGGAGCCCCTCATGGAGCCACAACAGGCCTGGGAAGGTCACAGCTCTTCCCCAAGCTCACCCTCAAGCAAGCTCGAGGCAGGCAGTGTGTGGACCCACTGCAGTGAGACAAAGGGACCTGCTTCTCCCAGCTGCTTGCTTCCTTCACAAGAAACCTCAGAATTCCCTGCTTCCCAAGATATTCAGATATTTCTTCACTCTAGAAGTGATTTCACCAGCTTTGTCTAGTGGATGCTCTAGAAATGTTCATAAGAGGTTATGTGTAATTTATACCTCAATAAAAATGAGGATCATTTAAATTAGAAAAGTAAAAACAAATAAAAGTTAATATGAGAGTATATATTTTCACCCCAAACATTCCATGAGGGTTACTTGAAAATTACTGTAGTTTTAAGGATGTAAACCATTGCTATCAAATTTTAGCTACTGAGCTAGGTTACAAATTGTAACTCTAGACCCCTGATGACAAGCATTTTAAATGTTCCCAAAGAGCTCTTGAAAGCTCTTTCTTTGTGAAAGGAGGATGAAATAGTTTTTATGCCACTCTGAAGTCCTCAGAATTCTTTCCTATTTTGTTAGCTGCGCGATTCATATCTAACTTGCCAGTGATGTGACTAGTGAGATGCCCGTTTTGCCCTAGCTTTTACAGTTCAATCTTACCCAATTTCTCATCGAAAATGGCCTCCAAATTTTTGGAGATGACATCAGCTCCCTGTGTGAGGAAAGCCGCCTGGTTGGTGACACCAGCAAAGAGGCTGCCACTCCTGGGAAGAATGTAAGCGGCACTGGGGAGAAACAGACCCCAAGGCTGCCCGGCGCTGCGGGAGATGCCCAGGCGGGGCTGTAAAGCGCAGCCCAAGGTAAGTGGCTCCAGGTCACCCCCTTCAGAAGGCTGGTGCCCAGGTCCGGGAGGGCTCCACTGTTCTGAGAGCCAATGGAAAGTGGCATTAGGAGACCTCGCTGAGGCAAGACACGTTGCATGGGGAAGAGGCCCAGGGCTCTACCCCTCTCCTCCCTTTCTTTCCAGGTTAGGTCAATGGGGATGTGACTTGTGGCTAGGCACCTGTCACCCTCAGCCCCTCTTCCAATTTCCTGGTCTAAGAAATAGTTGAGACACATGAAAGCTAGGCTCAGCCACATTGGCCTCCGTGTTGACCTATGTCTCTGTTTTAAAGCCCCTCCACCCTCCAGACAGACACCATCTGGAGGGATGAGGCTGAGCTGAGCTAAGCTGAGGACCACACACCAGCATCAGAGACTACAAACACCCAGTTCCCACCCCTTGCTCACAGCTGATCAAAATCTTTACCGACACCCTCCCCCTGACTCACACCCTGAGTATGACCCACTCCTCTCCTCTGCAGTGCTTTGCAGATTCTCTGTCTCACTCCCGAATCCTTTCTTGTGCAGTGATAAGAACCTCGACATAGCAATTGGGTTGAGGCCTCTCTTGGCTTCCCTGTGAGCCCTTTGGGATCAATAGTAAATGGAATTTTTTAAAACAAAACTTGACCTGAACCCTCTATACATGAGAGATGTGCCCCAGTCGGAGCCAGACTCGGGGAATGAGAGCTCTGCCTCTTTTATTCCTCCATCTCCCTTTTCTGCTATGAGGTACCAGCTGTTTTATCGTTGGCCAATTCTTCATGTCTAAAATATCAATAAAAGCAATGTCTAAATATGGGGACTCTTGTCAAGATTATAAAGGTTAAGGGATGTAAAAGAAACGTGTAGAGAAGCAAACAGGGCTGGCAGAAGTCCCACTGAGGCAGGAGCTCATGTTCTCTGAGCTGAGCTGAGCACAGCTCACTGGCCACAGTCCGCTCTCTCAGGCTCTCGGGGGGCAGAGCAGAATCTGGGTCCTGGATCACCAGTCCCTTCATATTTTTGACAGTTCTTGGTCTTATGCCATACACCTCATTGCTTTGTGCAAATTTTTAGAAAAAACCATTTCATGACAGATTCAGATTAGTCTAGTACCTGAAACTAATGTTTGTACTAAGACAAGTGTTTTCATTTCAGCAGGGACAACAAAGCAACCTCTCAAGTCCAAGCCAGTGAGCCTGCCAGTGCTGTGAAGACAGGCTCGCCTCTGGGATGTCACCATGGCCCGGATCGGCCTGTGTCCACTCAGCTGCCTGGTGACAGTTTTCTAAGTCACTCAAGATTAGCATCTCCAGAATCACACCCGACCTTCCCCTCCTTTATTTCCTGCACTCTCTCACTGAGAAAAAGTTTTCCAAAATGTTTGAATTTGGATGAAATCCTCCAGTCCTATTCTAAATAAGTTAATTTTCCTTAGAAGGATTAACATGAAGCACTTTAAACTAAGACAGCCCCTGAGGTTATGTTTTTAGTTTGAATTTTGCATAAAAAGGGGGCACCTTCCAAGGCCCCGGCTCATCCCAATTCAGTTTTCTTTTTCTTAATCCCATTTATCCATATTTGAGAAAATGTTCCCACACTCTGTACTTCTCTCTTTCCCTTTCTACCATTTTATATGATCTATAATTTTAAATCTTTTATGGGAAATTTTTTTATCGATGCAGTAAAAGTCCATCCATAACTTAGTGGTTGAGACACCCTTTTTATCTGCCCACAATTTATATTCACATTTTGGTGGAGGCTTCTTTGGGAAGTTCTGGTCTCAACTGAGGTCACCTGTGTACCTGCAGTGAGCTGGCAGCTCAACTGGGGCTCCCTTATGTGTCTTTCCCCTGGCGCTGGCTCCTTGTCAGTCCCTGTGTCTTCAACAAACTGGCCCAACCTTCTTTATATGGTGGGGGAAGATTTTCTAGCAGAAAGAGAGCCTTTTTAAGTCAGTGTGTAAAGGGACTGAGAAGGGAAGACTGACATATGAAGGAAGGCTGGGAAATAAGGTCATTGCCCATTGTCCGTGAGCCAGTCAAGTGTGAGCCAAGGTGGGCTGTCCCTCCAGCAGGGCAGTCTGCATGCTCACAGGCTCCTGTGTTCTCACCATGCTGGACCCTGCTTCCTTCCACACAAAGGCCCTCTGGAGCTGCTGGTGGGCATTTGGCCATGTGCCCAACGACTCCAGAAAATGGAGTAAGACAGGATTCTGGGGACTAAAAATGGGTCTCATACAAAACCTCACAAGCTCAGAGGAGGCCTGCATGGCGGCCTTACAAACTCAGAAACCAAAGGTTAACCTGGTAGGATGGTCTGAAATGAAAACTTCCTAGCTAAAAGCAAGTACTGGCAGGTAGTCATGTCCCAGCTGGTATCTTTCCTGACAAAGGTCCATCTTTTCCCCAACTGAGCCTGTCTGTTGCCTTTTGCACCTATGATAACATACCTTCAGATGTCAAGAAGAATCCCTTTTCTTCAGACCCCCTGGCCACAATCTCCCACCGGAACATGTTACCGCAGGACCCCTCATTGTCACCTTGTTTCCCCACATAGTATCTCTACGTGCTGTAAATGTTCATTGTTAACTATCCTGTACCCACCCACATAAGAGAAGTATTTGTCTCTTCATTTTAGTCTTTATCCCACCTCAGAGATTTCGCTGCTTTGCTTTCTCCAGCCTCCCTAATCTATCACCAATGAATTTAATGTAAGTCTTCTTATACTTCCTCCTCTGAATGTAATGTATAAAATAAACTGCAAAACTAGCATTCCCTGGAGCATTTTCTCCATTTGTTGAGATTCGGCTTCTTGGCAATTGTCACCAGTTTGACTCAAACTCATAAAAATACAGATTTGGATGTTTCTTACATTGACAATAAGAAGGGTCTAACTCCCTAACACGTTAAACTTGATTACAACTTTGAAGCAACTATCTCCAGCTTTTTAAAATGTAAGACAGAAATTTCAGTTTTAATTCAGCCATTATTATTTTGAGTTTTCTGTTACTTTCTGGTATACCTAATCTAGCTAATACACCCACAAATATCTTGGTTTTGTTTATTAGTTAACGTTTCTTTAAGGGGTATCATCAAGAGTGCTAAAATAATGTCACTTAGGGTGAGGTGGCAGAGTGAGATCCACTCACATGTTTTTGTGGACCTAGTCTGCCCCATAATACTCAGAATACTCTATTCTTAGAGATAAAGAAGCCAGTTTTTAAGATGAATATAGAAATTTCTTACAAATGCATAAACTTGTTTCCTCTCCATTAAAACTTAGAATATTTTATGTAAGACTATGAAAATTAAATTTGCATATAGTTATTGGTTACATAAATACTGAGCAAATATAACAGAAAGAATAAAATTGTGCCTTAAGGAGATAACTTTAAAAAAATTTGGTGAGATATTTAGAGATATTTTAAATAAGTATTAAGCAACCTGTTTTTAAAAGACCCTTGGTTATTTGTCATACAAACACTCTCTAAATCTTCCTGTCAAATTGTTAAGGACAATAACACTTGCTGCATTTTTAATTACTATTTTGATATCAGTCTGACCAAATTCAGTCAACCTAGCAGGCCCTGGAAAACAAGGTTCCAGCAAAGATATAAATCAAGTGGCCTGTAGAGTTCAATGGATGCAGGTGAGATGAAAGGAATGGAAAAGGGCAAAGGTCAGTTTCTAACCAGGGGGCAGGTTTGCAGGCTCTTGTAAGGGATTTAAGAGAGCCAGGAAATTTGCTCTCCTCTAGACAGGAGTGCCTCAGTTTGCCCAGCTCAGGAAGCTTTTAAAGCTTTTATTACTTTAAGAAAGCTATACCTTTGTTGGTCGGCATCTGTTGACATCTTTTTGTCAATTCCAACATTCTTGAATTCTTTGCATTCAATGAGGAACAGCGCATTTGTCATTTCCAAAATCAGAATGTGGAAGATTAATGCTACCTGCACATTTTTTTTACTATTAATAAGTAAACCCTATTCACTTCTTAGTCCATTTCTGCAAATAAAAACAAGGTCTTCTGCCTGCTTTTTATTCTTTTTATGCTAAGTAATAAAATTCACAGAGTCTCCCCTTAAAAAAAGTGCAAATCTTCACAAATAACTAAAGCAGTCTAAAAGAGACATCCTCCCTCTCTGAAGTTAGAGAGATGGAGCTTTCTGCATCGTAATACACATTCCATCAGTCTGATTTGACAAGGCATTAAGCTGAGAACATTCTCAAGAATATCATCATGTTACCTCTGCAACAAAGGGACTTGTGTGAATATTCATAAGTGTTACCAACTTGTAGTATTAATAGAAATTTGTCCTTGGAAGTATCATTTGAAGAAAAGATTCTTGTAAGACTTTAAAGAGTTTAGAGATTGTTGCCAGGCTCTAAAACAATAACCAAAAGAAACCTGCACTTCTGATTGGTTCTCTTACTTGGCCAGGTAATATTATTTTAACTGATACCTTAGTGTTTTTAAACAATATGAATACTTGTAAGATTTGTAGGTCATATCAGGAAAGAATCACTGGCATTTTTCTCTGACAGGCATGATGGAAAATTAAACCTATGACTGAAACTTTTCTTATTTTAACAGGGAGATTGAGTCTACTTACTTATCAGGAATAATATTTCACAAATATTGTGAAAATGAAGGGATAATTCACCCATATGCTGCCTACAAGTAATGTATCTAAAACATCAGGATACAAAAGTTGAAAATAAAAAGATAAAAAATATATAATAAGCAAATAACATAAAATAAATCTGACATAGCTCGATTCATTTTAGGGAAAATAAACAAAAACAGAAAGCGATACAACTTCAGTTTATTAACTGCTATCAATAAAGTTAACATTTACTAGGAACATATAACAATTCTAATTTGTATGTACCTAATACCATATATAAAGCCAAAATTTGCCCAACTACAAAGGGAAAGTATGAAAATAAGAGACAAAACACAACTTTCTCTGTAATTAATAGATTAATACTTTAGGAAGGATTTGGAAGATTTGGAAAATGTCGCTAATATTGACGCCACGCAAAACTTACAAGCTGCTGAGCTTTGGCAAAGTGTTATACGCGACATGGTTTCACGTTGGCCAGATCCCATTACCTGTGTTCAGGGATAGCTGAGCGTGGGCTTGGGGGCTTCAGCCTCACAGGTCAGTCTAAGCTGACCTCAACCAGCCTCACTCACTCACTGCAATAAGACATAGGACAAAAATGTTTGAGAACTGGGATAATGAACTTGTACGAAGGACTGTATTCAGCAACTGGACATTCTTTTCAAGAACAGTGGACACAGACAACAGTGTGGAAATTCCCAAAGGGAGGAATGTGGCGGCGGGTGGGTAGAGGGAGGTAAAGGCCGGATAAATGGGGGTGGAAGGAGACTTGGCTTGGGGGGTGAACACACAATACAGTGTACAGACGATACACTGTAGAAGTGTACACCTGAACCTATATAATTTTGTGATCCAAAGTCATCCCAGTAAATTCAATTAAAAAAGGATACATAGAACAATGATAAAAATTATTGACCATATTCTAAACCATAAGTCTCAACATATGTCAAACGATCACAATTACACAGACATAGTCCTTGATTATTAAAGGAAGTTAGAAATCATCTTTTAAAAAGTTAAAAAATCCATACATTTAGAAATGATAAAAGCATATTTTAAAATTTTAACCTATGAATAAAAGTTAAAACCAAACTATAATTCCACCTACTTGTGGGTGGCAGTTAAGTGATACTTAGAAGGAAATGTATACCCATAAATACTTGTGTCAGGGAAAAAAATAAGGTGAAAACTAAAGTGTTAAATATCAATCATAAAAAGTTGGGAAATAAACATTAATAAGACTAAACAGAGAAGGAAAAGAAACAGAGGTAAAAGCAGCAACTAAATTAACAAAGCCAAAGTTCATTCTTCCAAAAGGCCTGACACTACCAACTTCTCTAGATCAGTGGTTCTCAACTGAGAGCAATTTCGCTCCCCTCTCCCACCTTTCCAGGGGACATCTGTCAATGTCTCAGGACATACTGTGACTCAAACACAAACTGGGGTGGGAGGGATACTGGCATGGAGTGGGCAGAGGCCAGCGATGCTGCTAAACATCCTACAGTGCACAGAACACCCACGACAAAGGCTCATCTGACCCAAACATCAAGGTTGAGAAGCCCTGACTAGACGGATGGATGAAGATTCGACAGAAGCTGTTAGGAAATAACATTAGGAATGAAAAGGGGACCACATCTGCAAATACAAAAAGAGATGAAATACAGAATGATACGAAGAACAAATATATGCAAAACTGTGCAGATATTTAGACAAAAGGGGTATATTGCTAGGAAAGTACAATTTACCAGAACTAACTCAAGAAACAAACAGAAAAACTGAAAGGTTCTATAACTGTTAAAAATAACTGACGCCAGGGGATCTTGCTGGCATCTCCTCCCAGAACCAGACTGGAAGTTCCAGTTAAAGTGGGCAACTATAACCCTGAATTACTAAGTAGAGGCTATATGAAGAGGAGACTTTGAACCAGGGACCGCAGAAGCCACCTCTGGAGGGCAGGGCGGAGTCGCGAAAGGGGCTGCCCCACTCCCACGGGTGGCAGGTGACGGAGGGGTCGCTCAGATGCAAGGGTGTGCAGCCCCTGAGAGGTGTGAAGCACAGACCCAGACCAGGCTGCCCGGCCCCGGCTGCCAGTGCCAGAGCCAGGAAGCGGCGCCCAGGTGGCATCAGCTGTGAAAGACAACAGGGCTTCTGGTCACCAAGGAGAGACAGGGCCGCTGAAGTCAAAGCCCCCCGTGGGAAGGGCCAAGGCGCAAAATTTTCGTTCCAGTCACTCACCCTGGGCTCAGGTGGAGGGAAGGCAGTGAGGACAGGAGTGGCCTGAAGAGGGTCTGGGTGGCTGGTTCCAGGGAGAGATGTGGGGGAGCAGCCGCCAGGATCCCTGGGCTGAGTTCTCCTCTGACGCCTCAGCAGCCATTTTTCTTGGGAGAATGAAGCCCCTCTGAACAGAATCAGCCTGGGGAAAAGCAGTTACCCCCAGCTTTTGGAACCCCCTCGGCCCCACCCTCGGGAATCCCGCTCACCCAACCCTGCATTTTCAGCCCCGCTGCAGAGGCACAGGCTGGGGCGTGGGAGGCTGGGCAGCCTCGGGCTGCAGGGACTGTGGGGAACAGGTTTCGACCTTGCCGCAAGCAAAGACACAAGGAATGGAAGGCCACCGGCAGGGCAACTTGACTTCTGCAGAAGGGCCCGGGCCCCCCACACCAGGCAAGCCCAGAACGGGGAGTCCACTGGGCTTCCATCCCTGACACGGGTGCCCCTGCGCCACGCCCGCCTGGTTAGGGGGAGGCCCCACAACCTAAACCCACAGCCTAGTCTGGAAAACGCGCGTGGGGCGGACCTTTGGGATGGACAATTGCCCGCACAGACTCTCAGCACAAATGGGGGGCTGCCACGGTAAAACAGGGGATGCTGAGGTGGGCATCTATTCAGTCTGGCCTATTCCAATCCCTTTGACAGAAAAGATTATTTCCTTCTCACGTAACTGGCTTTGGGCTGGGACTATTCCTCCCACTTTCCAGGGAACCTCATGGGAGATCCCCTAGAAACACCCCCACCCCGCAGCTTCCAGGAGACCCAACCTCTGGGCTCAGTAGGACGCTCAGTGGGCTCACTCACCTCACTGCTAGGTGCTGGGCTTTGCCAAGGTCAGGAAAAAATCCAGGTGAGACTCAGGTGTGCTCAGGGACAAGGAAACACACCGACCATCTTCCCTGAAGTCTGAATGGCACCTCCCCTCCCGGGAGATCCAGAGGCCGCCTCCTTCCCATTCTGCCAGACGCTCTACCAGAGACGAAGCCTTTTCGGGGATTAAGCCTGGCAGCTGGTCAGCAGGCCCAGGCAGGTGAACGCCTGCTGACCTGTCCGTGGGCCCCGTGCTGGGAAAAGTCGGCCTTGGGGCACAGCTTGGTCCTTCCCGTGGGCAGCCACACCCGGGGGGGGGGCAGCCACAAACTGCAGAACACTTGTAGCTTCAGGCAGCTGCAGAGGGCCAGCCATGGGCAGCACCTGACACTGACCTGCACCAGAGCACCTCCCGGGAGGCCCGGAACCTGCACACCAAGGGGCCGATTGCAGAGGCATCTGAGCATTCAACAAGCTTCACTGTTTTCTTTTTTACCCTTTTTCTTAGTTTTTCTTTTCTATTTTGTTGTTTTCTTTTTTTCTGTCATATTTCTTACTGCTCCTTTTCCTTTTCTAATTCTATTTTCTTTTCTTATACTTTTTTCCTGTTTTTTCTTCCTTAACCTTTCTTTTTTCCCTTCTTTCTTTATTTTTCTCCATTTTTTTCTCTTGTATTCTTTTTTTAAAATGTCTTTTATTATTCTTTATTTTACTTTTTATTTTCTTACTCTATTTGTTGTTGGTGGTATTTTGTTTATTTGTTTTTTTGTTTTGATTTGTCTTGTTTTGTTCTGTGAGCACCTATACAACAGCTTACATGACGTGGTCAAAGTTGAGCCTCACAGTCAGCCAGCCTGAGGGCCGACCCCACCCACAAATAGACTAACAGCAATCAAGACCTGATGACAACAGAAGGGCCCACATAACCCACACAAGGTACATTCCTAGAGCATCAGGAGATCAAGTAGACTGTGCCACTGGGACCCACAGGACACCTACTACATAAGGCCACACCAGGAAGACAGAGTTATAGTAGATCTATCTAACACATAGGAAAAAAACCCACAAAGAGAGCCAATCCAGAAAAGGAGCTAAATAAAATGGAGGCAAGCAATTTGTCAGATATAGAGTTCAAAGAAATGGTTATAAGAGTGCTCATGGAACATAATGAGGATTAAAAGGAAGTTAGTGGGAACTACAACAGCATAAAAAACAATAACATAGAAACCATGGATAAGAACCGGTCAGAAATAAAGAATACTATATCTGACATCAAGAACACACTGGGAGGAATTAAACGTAGGTTGGTTGAAGCACAGGATCAAATCAGTGAGTTGAAAGACAAGGTAGAAAAATTACTCAATTAGAGAAGCAAAAGCAAAAAAATTTTTTAAAAATGAGGATAGTTTAAGGGGCATGAAATGTAACAACATCCTCATAATAAGGGTAACAGAAGGAGAGGTGAGCAAGGGATAGATAACCTGTTTGAAGAAATAATGACAAAAAACTTCCCTAACCTGGTAAAGGAAAAAGTCACATAAGTTCAGAAAACACAGAGAATCCCAATCAAGATGAACCCAAAGAGACCCACACCAAGACACATAATTAAAATGGCAAAGGTTAAAGACAAAGAGAGAACCTTAAAGGCAGTAAGAGAGAGAGAGTTAATTACCTAAAAGGGAGCTCCCATAAGACTGTCAGGTGATTTCTCAACAGAAACACTTCAGGCCAGAACGGATTGGCATGAAGCATTCAAAGTAATTCAAAGTAATGGAAAACAGGGACCTGAATCCAAGACTACATTATCTAGCAAAGCATTTTATTTTATTATTTTATTTTATTGTTTAAAATATTACAGATGTCCCTTTTTCTCCCCAATGACCCATTCCACCCCATCCAATTCCCCTCCCCAGTCCCTGTCCCCACCATTGTCCGTGTCCTTGGGTTGTGCATATATGCATATAAATTCTTTGGTTACTCTCTCCTCCTCCACCCACCCGCCCTCCTCCTTCCCTCTGACATTCATCAGTTTGATCTATGCTTCCATGTCATTGAATCTATTCTGTTCATCAGTTTATTAAGTTCTTTAGATTCCACATATAAGTGAGATCATGTGATGTTTGTCTTTCTCTGCCTGGCTTATTTCACTTAGCATAATATTCTCCAGGTCCATCCATACTGTCCAAAAGGGTACGAGATTCTTCTTCTTTACAGCTGCGTAGTATTCCATGGTGTAGATGTCCCACAGCTTTTTTATCCACTCATCTACTGATGGGCACTTGGGCTGTTTCCAGCTCTTAGCTATTGTAAACTGTGCTGCTATAAACATACGGGTGCATATATTCTTTCTGATTAGTGTTTCAGGATTCTGAGGACACATTCCTATGAGTGGAATCACTGGGTCAAAAAGCAGCTCCATTTTTAATTTTTTGAGGAACCTCCATACTGTTTCCATAGTGGCTGCACCAGTCTGCATTCCCACCAGCAGTGTCCCAGGGTTCCCCTTTCTCCACACCCTCGCTAGCACGTCGTTTGTTGATTTGTTGATGGCAGCCATTCTGACAGGTGTGAAGTGATACCTCATTGTGGTTTTAATTTGCATCTCTCTGATGATTAGTGAGATTGAGCATTTTCTCATATGTCTCTTGGCCATCTGTATGTCCTCTTTGGAGAAGTGTCTATTCAGGTCCTTTGTCCATTTCTTAATTGGGTTGTTTGTCTTCCTCTTGCTGAGCACTATGAGTTCTTTGTACACTTTGGAAATTAGCCCCTTATCAGATACATCCTTGGCAAATATGTTTTCCCAGACCGTGGGGTTCCTTTGTATTTGTTTTCTTTTGCTGGGCAGAAGAAGCTTTTTAGTTTGATGTAGTCCCGTATGTTTATTTTTCTTTTGTTTCTCTTGCCCAATAGTTTTAAGTCTTTGTACTGAAGACAGGCACTCCTACACTGCTGGTAAAGATGCACAATATAGGGTAATTTGGAAATATTTATAAAATTTATAAATTCTATTGCTGTTTGTCCAGCACTCCCATTTGTAAGAATTTATTTCTATAGATAAAAAATGAGCTAACAGACAAAATAGGTCCAAAGGCATGGAAGCAGGAAACAAGAGATCTCAAAGGGAAGGGGTGGAGGTGGGCAGGGAAGAGATTAAGATCCTATACTCATATAAGCCAAGCCCATAAACCCAGACAACAGTGTGGTGAAGGACAGGGGTGGAGCAGGAGCCAGGTGGAGGGGAGATACAGGGGGAAATGGGGAACATCTCAAATACTCTCAACAATAAAAACAAATTTTAAAAAGAGAATTCATTCTGAAGATACATTAGAATATATGAAGTGAAATGTCTACATAGTATATATTGCAGCATTATTTGCAATAGCAGAAGTTTGGAAATGACAGGAATCTTGTTAATAAACTCCAGTACAAAAACTAAACTGACTACTAAGAGGCTAAAAGGAAGAGCGAGGGCCCCCTCTGCACATTGACATGGAAGGATCTCAGGAGATAGTTAAAAAATTTGAAAGACACAATGTGTAACAGTGTATAATGTATGTGGCCTTTTGTGTAAGAAAGTCAGGGGTGGAGGAATAACAATATACATATATTTGTATGAATATGGCTATGAAAGACTCCCTCTGAGGAGGTGAAGGAGGCCCCAAGACACTCAGATTGGAATTCACACAACCTTGACCAGCGAAGGCAAGAAGCCAGAATTAATTTGATATATACAGATAAAGCAAGCAATGTACCTTTTCTTTGTCCCAAAGTGCTGTGGAACAATTGCACACCTTCTATACTACCATGGTGCATTAACATTTTCAAGAATTGACTGATTTTACATGATCTTATTTAAAGACCAGCCCTCTTTGGAGCATGCAAATAAGAAACATAAGATTGAGAGAGGTTCAGATTTTATCCTGGGTCACGTAGTTGTTACCAGTTACTGCCGACAAAGCCCCGTATTTAGATCACCGGCTCTGCTCAGAAACGTCAACCCAAATGTGCAGCACTTCTCTTGCAGAAATAAAGGCACCATGCACTTTCTTACCACTGCCCTATTTTCTTACCCTCCCATTTTATACAGGGAATGGATACAAAGTAGGCCTTTCTTGGTGGAGGAAAAATATCAGAAGACTCAGTATTATAATATAAAGTGGGAACTAGAATTCATTCATACATGTATGTGCTTTTGTCAGAATTCAATTGTTACCTCCAATGTGGCAGGCACGGTTCTAGGCACTGGGGTCTGATGGGGGAGAGATTGCACCTCTCCAGAAGCTCCCGGTTCAGTGCAGCACCATCTAGGCTGCATCACTGAATTATGTCTAAGACGCCTGCGGCCCTTCATCAGCAGACGTTGGGAGAATTGTCATCTTCTCTTATTCTGTCTGCTGGGCAACTCGGTGCTTCGTTTCTCGGGAATTTACCGCCTTGCAGTGTTGTTAGAGCAAAAGGGAGGGGGAGAGGCAACCATGTGGAGCATGGCCTCTGTCAGGGCCCGCGTCGCATGCCTGCCCCAGACTCCCCTCGACTCAGCAGATGCCTCTGACAGCAAGTGCACTAAACATTAACAAAGCCATATAATAAGCGACCTTTTCAGTGTTGACATTGTTGTGTCCTGGGTATTTTATTTAGGTGCTGTTTATCAATATAAGCTGCACTAAAATGATACAAAGTTCTGACTTGAAAATGTTATCGGCCTCATAGTCTATGGAGGATAATTAAACAAGGAAGGTAATTGGGCAAAATACAGTTGAAAAGAGCACGGTAATCACTTGTCATTCTCCGCTCATCAGCCCACGATTCATCCGGCTCAGACACGCCGCCAGTTAATCTGCCTCCTTTCAGTTGGGGTAGCATCTCACTCTGTCCGGGAATTAAAGGCTTACAAGTTATAAAGGAAAATCTCATAAGGTAAGAGCACAGAAAACAACACTGAGCTCTCTGTGTGTGCACTTTGCCTGGCAGCACCCGCTTCTGTGTCCCCGGCAAATGGCAAACTGTGGCTCTACTTTAGGAGGTGTCCAGTGAAAAGTAAACAAGTGTTTGCTTAACGATCAATACCTTGTATTCAATAAGGAAAAGCAAGTGATTCTGAAGAAAAGGGAAAATAAAAGGCCGTTGAAATTTGAAATTGGTCCCATTTCTCCAAAATTAAATGCACTCATATCAAATCATTCCACTGGTTCTTTGAGCTGTGATAATTCTATTACGATTTATTCATAGTAGCTGCATCCTTTCATCTCTAGGTTTGGTGGAGGAGCCCACCAAGCAATATAATAACCAAGAGCTGTTGGGTGTAATAGACATTTTCTAGGGAAGAAAACATGCTTATAAACATTGTTTATAATGTATTTATCATGTTCCATAAAAAGTGAGAGATTATGCAATGAGCCTAATTATGCCCTATGTGTTGGAAACAGTTTTTTCTTGAGTGAGGCCAAAAACATTTTCTACTAAAAACCCAAAATCTACACTGATCCCAAACTGCTGTCTCTGCCTGTCGTGCTGGGACGCACTCGGTTCCGAGGTTTCTCCTTGGTTTCTATACACCCCTGAGAGCGCTCAGAAAGCACCGCAGCGAAGCCACAAGGCCTGAGACAAAGGACCCCTCCCACCCTCCAGAACTCTCAAAGGCTCTGTGAGGTCCCCCCAGGTTATGCTG
Organism: Miniopterus schreibersii; assembly: GCF_964146895.1. Taxonomy (NCBI): domain Eukaryota; kingdom Metazoa; phylum Chordata; class Mammalia; order Chiroptera; family Miniopteridae; genus Miniopterus; species Miniopterus schreibersii. The sequence continues at coordinate 58,202,817 of NC_138106.1, read as the reverse complement.
CAAAGCAAAGGATGTTGTCACTTTTCTGACAAGGCATAAACCCAATAGCAAAGCCTTTCTGCTTATTCTGTATTGAAGTTCAGTTTCATTTCAAAAATAAAAGTTGAATTAAATCAAACTTTTTGCAATTCATGGCATAGATTCTTAACTTCTTCAAGAAGCTAAGTCTTGTATTGGACAGAATGTCAAAAAGGTGAGGGCTCATTTTGATAAATACTGAGTCGCATTTTTTGTTCTCATTTTTCTAAAATGTGTGCAGAGTATCTTGTTTATAGATGTATCAGCCAAAAGCAGGGTTTGAGGGGGTGGAGGCAGGTGGGAAGTGGGTGGGGCTGACAAAGTGCAACAGGAGGGATCTGTTTCGGTGCAAATATTCTGTAGCTTGACTGCATCAATGTCAATGTCTGGTTGTGATATTGTACTGTGGATGTGAAATAGGTCACCACGGGGGAAACTAGGTAAATGGTACACAGAACCTCTTGGTATTTTTCTTACAACTATGTGCAAATTTACAATTATATCAAAATAATAACTTTAACAAAATGCAAGTAATATGTGAAAATCAATAGGGGGGGGAAGGGGGGGTATGCAATCTGATTGCAAGGTTTGAGTTACGCTGTACCCAACATTAGTAAGTGTAATTAATTTTTTAAAAATAAAAATTTTTCCCAAAACATTTTTATTTTTTTCCAAGATAACAGCAAATCTACCTAATTCCACCTCCTAATGCTTTTGTAGCAATTCAACCACCAGCCTTCACAGAAATAAGTAAAGGTAATGCATAGACCTTTCCAAGATCTCTACATGTATCTGAAAGTTGCCAATGTCCTTCATGGCCACTGAACTAGTAACTGAATTACCACTGTTTGTAAAGTTCTGAACTGAATTGGTCTTGCTCTCTTTCATAGCACACGTGAAGATTTGCAATTTTATACCTATAATATGATGTATTTGGTGAATAACTCCTACTGGCCTGTAAACTCCAAGACAGCATGGTCCATGTCTGGTTTTATTAACTTTGTCTCCTTAGTGTCTATCTCATACAGTTTGGCAGATAATAGGGTCACAACAAATATTTTATAAATTAAAAAATAAATTAATGAGTGACTGTCTCTGCCCACTTCATCAATTCCAGTATCTTAGCAGCAAAGAGCATACAAGACTTATCTTTCTGCCTAGATATTTCACAAGGCAGTAGACTCAAGGGAGTTATGGTAACATAGATATAGATGTAGATTTTCCACTTTATTTCAGTTCAAAATAGGTTCATCAAACATTTCTTGCCATTAAATGAAAATTAAATATTGTATTTATGAAGTTCTATGGAAGAAAGCATTGAATAGATAGCTCAAGTTGCTTAGCAAAGATAATTTTGCTATCAAAACACCACCACGTTAGCCAGAGTTAAAACAAAAATGCAATCAGGAAAACTACTTGAAATGTTTATGTTTACTTCTAGTTTCAAATTAAAGTAGAGCATCATGTTCCCTCGGATTGTCATTGAAATTCTCTCTTCCTCTCCTGATTCCTATAAATGCAGTAGCTGATAAACTCCTTTCTTTAGAAGTAGAATTACTATCCCCAAACTGGCATTTTTTACTTTCATGAGAGCTTCATTGCTTGTATGATTCCCAGAAATCACAAGCACATCTAGTTCAAGTTCTTTATTCAATAGACACTCATTTCTGATTTTAAAGCTATCATGTAAAATCTCTGCTGAGTACTATTGAACTACCATAGTTTATTAGTCATTTAACCCTAAGTTGAATGAGTTTGAATGCTTCTTAGAGGTCATCCACGTCAGCTAATTTCTCATCTCAACCAGAACCTTCCCATACAGCATCTTTGACAAATCCTGTTTCAGCTTGGGTTTTGTGACTTGGTAATCAGTGCTTGGTGAGTGACAGTGTTTGGAAAGCTGGGGTACAAAGCCCTTCCTTATATTTATCCTCATTCCCCAGCCTTCCACTGGCCTAGTTCTATCCTTTGGAATACGCAGAATGTTTATTCCTTGAGCTGGGCCTGCACATCAACTAGTTGAATGTCAGCTGACAGGTGAAAAAGGTTCTTACAAGTCTCCACATGACCGCATAGTTTAAATTTTGTCCTGATTGCCTTTACTTCTTCCTTTCTCTCTCTGACCTTCCTTCCTTCCTTCCTTCCTTCCTTCCTTCCTTCCTTCCTTCCTTCCTTCCTTCCTTCCTTCCTTCCTTCCTTCCTCTCTCTCTCTCTCTCTTTCTTTCTTTCCTTTCTCTCTCTCCCTCCCTCCCTTCCTTCCTTCCTTCCTTTCTCTTTCTTCTCTCTCTCTCTCTCTCCCTCTCTCTCTCTCTCTCCCTCTTTCTTTCTTTTCTTTCAACTGGAGAAAACATGATCAATCCGAGAGGGACAGGAAGGTAAATGTTGGGGTTAGAACACGAAGGCCTTTACTTCTGGTGCTGAGGAACACACTGCACAGGTAAAGGGGAACTACCCATTTTCCTTGCCCACACTCCCCAACCTCACCACACAGAGTCTTTAAATTCTTTTTTTAAATTTTTCAATGATAGTTGACATCACTATTATATCAGTTTCAGGTCTACAACATAGCTATTTGACATTAATATAACATAACAAGTGACCATCCCCTAAATCTAGTACCCATTTGACACCATACAGTTATTACAATATTATTGACTATATTCCCTATGCTGTACTGTATATCCTAGGACTAGTTTTATAACTGCCAATTTTTAGTTCTTAATCCCTTCCTCTTTTCCCCCATCCCCCACCTCCTCTCCCATCTGTCAACCATCAGTGGGTTCTCTGTATCTATGAATTTTTTTCTGCTCCCCCATCCTGATTCGTCACATTCTTTACGTGTGTGTGTGTAATCATTTCTGATCAAATGACAAGACCGACAACATAAATCTCAATCCTGGAAGAGGAGCTTAGTTTAGATGCCTCATTTGCTCAAAAGTCATCTTTGAGCAACAACTTGCTTTGCCAGACACCAGCCAACAGCACAGAGTGAGAGTCGCACTCTGGCCACCACGGGGAGATCGTGTTCGCGGACCCGGTTTTCTGGCGGGGGCGTGAGTGAACATCCTTTCTTCGAGGGTCGCTGGGGTCGCGTTGGAGGACGTGGGCGACAATTATGCTACTCTGCGCGGGCCCGCTGCATCTGGATTTCATCCACGCCAACTCAGCCCGAATGGGGAAGGGTCTCAGTGAAATGTTTGGTGTACCTCCTAGCCGAACATGAACCTGGTATCATTGACTTATGGATCTATTTATTTAAAGTTGTTTAGCCTTGCCCTGCCGGGCGTGGCTCAGCCGTTGAGCATCGACCTGGGATCCAGGCGATCGTGGTTTGATTCCCCGTCAGGGCACATGCCCAGGTTGTGGGCTTGATCAATGACTCTCTCATCATTGATGTTTCTGTCTCTCTCTCCCTCTCCTTTCCTCTCTCTGAAATCAATAAAGATATATTTTTTTAAAAATAAAATAAAATAAAGTTGTTTATCCTTTAAAAAAAAAAAAGTGATAAAAGATATATATTCTGGCCCCGCCGGGTGTGCCTCAGAGGTTGAGCATCAACCTAGAACCCAGGGGATCCGGGACCCATCCCCAGTCGGGGGCGTGCAGGAAGCAGCTGATGATGACTCTCCCATCGTTGATGCTTCTTCCTCTCTCTCTCCCTCTCCTTAGCTCTCTGAAATCAATAAAGATATATTAAATATATTAATATATATATATTAATATTTATATATATATTCTGGGCCAGACTAAACCCTTTTGGGTTTTTTCCCCTTTCATTAACAATAAGTGGTAGGCAGGCCTACATTGAACATTTAACAAAACCATGTAGTGGAAGCCGGCAGAACCCTCATTCCACCGAGGTTGCCCGTTTCTAGCGATTTCTTTACCCGATGTCCTGACATTTTAAAGATCAAAGTCGCTCCAGAGAGTAATTTGTATGTATTGATTCCAGCCTCTGTGGCCTCCAGAGTCTTTGCAAAAATGTGACCTCTCTGAGGATAGAATTCGCACATTCTGGTTAGTAGGAGGGTGCTCTCACTCCTGCCAGGCCCAGGTGCCTTCTGGCTGCTGAAGGGGTGTCATTTCAGATGCTCAGGGTGCAGAGGAAGAGGACAGGGTTTTGTATTGCGTCTGGCACTTCCAACACAGCAGAGCAGAGCAGTGAGGGTGTGTAATTCACAGTCGTAGGCTGTTTGGGGGGACCTTTTAGTAATTTGGATTTGCTAAAAGTACTGATTGATATAAGGCAGCAATTTTCAATCTTTTACATCTCCTGCACACATAAACTAATTACTAAAATTCTGTGGCCCTCCGAAAAATATTTTTTGTTTTTGGTGGATCTGACCAAAAAACAAAAAAGTTATAATTTTGATTCATTCACACCAGACGGCCCTTGTTCTGCTGGCTGCTGTCATTTTCTTATTTGACAATCTAAGGGAAAAGAGGTCAGTGCCTCTGACTAAATAGTCAGGTATTGCATGTTTTAAAAATTCTTGTGGCACACAGGTTGAAAATCGCTGATGTAAGGGATGCACCAGGTTTGAAACCACAGAAAAGTGTAAAGAGAACCAGGGAAAGCCAGCCTTCCTGTGTGGGACAGTGCAAGTTTTACAGAAAATACCAGTAAAACAGGCAATATTCAGCAGATATTTAGATTTTATTTCTCTATCACTGAGAATAATTTCAAGCTGGAAAGGATGGGGCAGTTAAGTAAAAGTCAACAGGGGTGGAAGACAGATGAAGAAATAGCAGTGTTGAGTTGCGTTTTACAAAAATCATATGCCGAGTGCCGGGGGGACTGAATCTTATCCTGGGCAGTTTCCTGAGCCTCAGTTTTGCAAAGTTTCTGCAGATCCTGCTTCCCAGCCCCCTCCTCCCCCAAACCGCCCCATTGTCAGTTGGTGGTCTGGTAACTGAGTAACGAAAGTGACAGCAGCACAGAAGCTGCGGGAACAAAATCAGATACAAATTGCCATTTTCTCAGCTCCCGAGGCAGAGTGTGTCTGAGGCTTCCCTCCGCGAGAGCAGGAGCGACTGCGTGTTTCTGCGGCGCTTCCCCTGCCCTGCGCAGCCCCCCTCGGAGTCCCTGCCCTGCGCAGCCCCCCCGGAGTCCCTGCCCTGCGCAGCCCCCCTCGGAGTCCCTGCCCTGCGCAGCCCCCCTCGGAGTCCCTGCCCTGCGCAGCCCCCCTCGAGGCCCCTGCCCTGCGCAGCCCCCCTCGGAGTCCCTGCCCTGCGCAGCCCCCCTCGAGGCCCCTGCCCTGCGCAGCCCCCCTCGAGGCCCCTGCCCTGCGCAGCCCCCCTCGGAGTCCCTGCCCTGCGCAGCCCCCCTCGAGGCCCCTGCCCTGCGCAGCCCCCCTCGAGGCCCCTGCCCTGCGCAGCCCCCCTCGGAGTCCCTGCCCTGCGCAGCCCCCCTCGAGTCTCCTTCCCTGCTCAGCCCCCCTCGAGGCCCCTGCCCTGCGCAGCCCCCCTCGAGGCCCCTTCACATCCTCGAGTCCCCTTCAGCCGTCCCTAACCAGGTCTCGGTTTCATCTGTCCCTCTCCACCTCCGCCACCATCGGCTCCTCCAAACCACTGCCCCTCCCGTCTGGGCTCCCCCTCAAGCCTCTAAACTGGGTCCCCGCTTCCTGTTCTTGCCCCCAAATGGTCCGTTTTCCTGAAGCTGCCAGGGTGAGCCCTTTAAAAAGTAAACCAGCTACGCCGCTGTCCTTAAAACACTGCGGGGTTTCCAGGTGCGTGAACCGCGCCCAGGCTCCTAACCGTGACCGGCCCCGCACCTCAAGGGGACCTCCCGTCTCCCCAGGGCAGAGCCCACGGGCCCCCTCGGCTCTTTCTGCTTCGAGGCCTTTGCAGCGCCCGCTCTCGCTGGAGTTTCCCGTTCGGCTCTGCAAAGGGCCGAGCCCCCTCACCCTGCAGGGCTGTTGAAATGCTTTCTGTGCAGAGGGTCTCCCGCTGGCCACCAGGCCCCCTCCTCGCCGGTTCCTCTCCCCCGCCTGCCTTCCTTCCCGGCACCTAATCGGGAGGCCTCACCACCCTCATGTGCTTGCTGACTTGGGTATTTTCCATACCCCCACGAGCTCGAGCCTGCAAAAGGTAAAGCCCATGTCCTTCGACATTGGTACATGGCAGGCAGACAGTACAATCTCTTTTTATTTTTTTATTTTTAGTACAATCTCTTGAGTGAATCAACACAGAAACTTGTATGGCTTTTTTTTTTTTTTTTTTTGTCACAATGATTGCAGTGATTTTTTTGAAGGAGCGCTTAAATTTTTATATATTGAATCTATATTGAATTGTGTTTTGAATTCATTATAATGGCTTGTGGTTTAGATGCTGCTTTTTAAAGCATATTACTCCATTTCGTCTTTGCTCCTTTTAGCTTTTTATATACGAGCTTTCTTTTGCTTGAAGAATACATTTTTGCAACAATACTATCTAATGTTTTATTTTTAAACTACAAACTTGAAAACTGACTTGAGTCAAGAGAGCCCTCATCAGCATGTGTTTAAAGTTTAAAATTTTTAAAAAGTGGACAGATGTATATATATTTTTAAAAATACATTTTCAGCTACCGTATTGTCCTGTGGCCTGAGCTATTTGGCGTTTCTGAGACACTGCAGATGATCTTCCTCCTATACACATGAGCAGATGTTTTTTGATAAAGGGTGTTTATTGCTTTTGCTCCTTGTTTACTAAATACACATATCTTCCCTTAATGCTGTGATAAGGTTGCTGATTGAAAAATGCACAAAGGAAAATGAAAAGCAAGTGTGAGACCCTGAAGGCATCCTGATTTCACCCACAGAGGAATATTTAGCATTCAGAGTGTAAATAGTGATGGCTATGGAGTGTGTTCTGTTATCCAGGACCTGGCAGGGGTGGGTATGGGATAGAGTGACCCTAGGTAATTCGTGAGGTTATTTAAGGAGCAGGCTTTCCAGAGGTGAAAGATTCTACATAAAAATATAGATTAATGGGGCAGATAGGGGTCTCCTGTCAGTGCCTGTGCCTGCAGATGAAGTCTGAGGGCCTTTTAGTGAGCCAGGGTTTTGATCAGGACTTTTCAGAAATAATTTGGCCTTTAAAAATATAATCTTTTTTTTTTTTTAAATAGGTCCTTATTGATTTCAGAGAGAGGAAAGGAGGGGGAGAGAGAGAGACAGAAACATCAATGATGAGAGAGTCATTGATCGAGCCCGCAACCCGGGCATGTGCCCTGATGGGGAATCGAATCTTGATCGCCTGGATCCTAGGTTGACACTCAACCGCTGAGCCACGCCCGGCCGGGCTAAAAATATAATCTTAATGGAAAAAAATATTTGAAAAAACTTGAACAAATGCTTACAAAGCAATTTAAAATGTCAACATTTGCTCTAAGCACAGTAAGACCTGTGAAGTCTTTGTTTCATTAGGAGTAGACAGGATGTTTTGGCATTGGTGCTCTTAGTCCTGGCTTTGTAATGAAGTGCATCTACTTCAGAATCTGGATGGTGCTGAGGAAGTTGTTTCTAGAATAACTTCTTAATTGATCATCTGTCTACACCTAGAGAACATTTGTCTACAAATTTCTTGAGCCTTTTACACTGATTCCAGAGTTTAACTTTTGGTTTTCTCTCTATTTCTTCCTCAGCACCATGCACAGTTTCTTTTTTGGAGCACTGGCTGAATTACTGGACAATGCAAGGAAAGGCTTATCAGTGAACACTGAACAAAGGTTATTGTGGGAACCTCACACAGATCCAGTCTTGTTATATTTAAAGATGAAAAGATAATGCCATTTTCCCCCACCTGCAATATTTTGTGAATTGATTTGCTATGAAAACAATAACAGGAAAAAGAACAGGTGAGAGGAGAAATTACTCAGTTTGTATTTATGATCAAACTTGAAGTGCAGGTAAATTGGGTGTTTGTTTCTGTGTTAATAACCATGTAACAGCAGATAGTCATTTAGCTGTTTATGAGATATATATCTACGTATTTCTGAATTATATATCAATGAATACTCTTTCCTGAGAACTTAGATTTGAGTTTGGGCATTTGTTGAAGTCTCCATCAAAGTGAATTGCATAGTAAAGGAGAAAAGAGCTAACTTCTTGATCTCCTACATATCAGGCCCTGTTCTAGGCACCTTATAGGTGGGTATTAGCTCTTTCATCTTTACAGCAGCACGTTAAGGTGGTTGTAATTATCCCAATTCTACAGATGTGGAAGTTTATGCTCAGAGAGGTTAGATGACTTAATCAGGGACCTACAACTGATATTTGGCAGAACTGGAATTCAAATTTAGTCTGTCCGGCTAAAGAACTCCCTTACCCCATTTTACTGTCTCTGGTGAAGGCACTGATGTTTAAAGAAGTCTCTTTAACAATTTAAGGCTCACTTAAGTGTATTTGTGGGGGCTTGTGAGTTTCTCAACTAATCAAATATGGCCCGGGATTTGTTTTGTATTTGTGTTTTCTTATAACAGAATATTTTACCTCCCTTTTCTGCAGAAAGCAGCCTATCCAGGAAGCAGTAGGTGATTGTTAGATCAGGGATCTGGGCAGAGAGACCTAAATTCCCTGCCATGGATAAATGGATTTCAGCTTTTTACATTTGGCCCCCATTTTTGATCTAAGAAGGGAGATGAGTGGGTGTGAATGCAGGATGTAGTCAGTTAAGCAGCCATCCAGAACTTTCTGCACAGCAGTGCCCAGTACTAAGTAAAAAGTCACTAGTTCCCCCTTACAGGAGATTCTCTCTCTGTAGAACTAGTGGCATCACAGTTATCACAGAAAGGGAGGGGAGAGGAAAAAAGGAATAAAGTTCATTGGTTAGGAGAGCCCCGAACTCAGCTTAGAAGGAGCAAACAGGGATAGGTCAGGACTCAAGGACATTCATGGTGAGTGTCTCTTCAGGATTTCAGGGTTGCTAGCGTCTGCTTTGGCCCACGGCTCTGAAGCAGGGCCCCTTTGGTGTCCCTTAGCCCTTCTTCCCACTGAATGTCCGTTTTCAGCAGCTTAGTATCTGTAACTCTGAATGAACAGGTCTCAACCTTGACATTTGTTTCTCCGAGAGTATACAGTCTATTTTGCCAACTGTCTTCTCCTCTGAAGTTGTTTCACTCATTCATTCAACAGTGGAGGGCAGATAAAGTCAGGATGCAGAAGAAATAGAACAACGGGAACAGTTTATGCAGCAGATGGTGATTGGCAAAGGAAGACTGAGTTCAGATTCAGGGCAGTGAGAGAGATGTGATCAATAAAGCAATTCTTAGAGCAGCATTTGTAACCTGGCAGCCCCTGACCAAGTCCGGCCTGTCTCATGTTTGTTTGATTCATAGTGAAAGTTCACAGTGTTTGTAAAGAAAAGGAAGAAATGAAGGAATTGTTTGTAAAGTTTAAGAAACAGGAGGTGCCATTTAAAAATCTGGATGCTGCACATTTGTTTTTGTTGTTTGTTTTAAAGATTAGAAATAGCAGCCTTGAGACCACATCCTCAAGGGATCAGGTGCGTAGCAAGTGCTCTCTGGGGACCAGCCTGTGCCTTCAGCTTGGCCATTGCTGAGGGCCCTGCATCCAGCCTGAACGCCTCAGTTCCTCTGCTCTCGGTGGACGCTTCACTTTGCCACCACTGCCTACATGCTAGTATTTGACATCAAGTGAGCTGTTTAACAGACTTAGCCAAGATGCTTGGTTTGTCTCCTAAGGAAGGTCTGTGCTATTCTAAAAAATTATTTTATATTATTTTAATTCAAGATTCTGATGATTTCCTGTAGTTTTCAAAATTTGAACTGGAAGATAGTAAAGGAATGCTGTAAAAAGAAAAGGAAATTATGTGGCTGTACAGGAAGGCGTGGTTAGGAGCCTCTGCCAAATACAATAGCTGTTCAGAGAGAAATTTACCTGGGCTAAATTACAAAGTCTATTATAAAATGTCTTAATGTGCTGTAAAGGTGAATTATTGTTCTGTGCCTTATACCCATGGAATTTCTGTATGAGAAAAGTTTCTTTGAAAACTTTCATTTCAGTACAGGGGCATTTATTGAGCACCCGTTGTGTACATGGTACTCTGTATAATGTATAATTATATAATGGAAATAATGATACCTACGTATCATGTGATTGTGGTAAAAATGAGAAGAGAGTCCTTCTAATAGTCAAAATAAAAATAGATCAAAAATACTCTACTCAGTGCTTACCTGGCACACAGATGCAGTTGGTTAGACGAAGGCGCTAAGGGGCTAAGTTTGAAACTAGGCATGTAGAGCAAGGATGTGCACATATTCAGATTATATGGGGTAGTTTTGGGTTGGGATTGTTGGGAATTTGGGGAGAGACTCAGATTTTCCCGTCAGACTCTGACTGCTGTTTTTATTATTCTGAGCTTCCTTCTAGACTCTTTCCCTCAACATACGCTCTTCTGCCTCTAAGACCTTGTTCCCCATTGTCTTTGTCCTTTCTCTGGCATCCTTGATGTTGAAGCCAGGATCTTCTGGCTTTTCCTCCTTCCCTTTTTAAACTTTTACTTCAAAAATACACAAATAATGCTTGTGAATTGTAGAAAATTAAGGAAAAAAGAAAAGAAAACCTCACCCAGCAATCTTATCATCACACAGAGTGGGGGGTCAGCACACTTCTCTGTAGAGGGCCAGGGAAGAAATAGTCTCACCTTTGTGTGCCACGCGTTCTCTGCTGGAACTACTCACCTCTGCCATTGCAGTGTGAAGGCGGCCATAGACAATATGTAGGTGAATGGGCCTGATTGTGACCCAATAAAACTTTATTTACAAAAACACTTGGAGGGCCAGATTTGGCCAATGGGCTATATGGTATTCCCAGCCTCTGACCTAGAGAAAACCACTGTTAACATTTTGATTTCTTTCATTACAGATATACACATGTACACTACATATGTTCTTAAAAATGTATTCATGCAGTACACCATTGCTTAGGAATTTCGTTTTTCTTTTCACCTTTTTTAAAAACCAAAATATATCATGAAAATCTTTCTTGACTTCTGGATTATTCTCCAATCAGGTTTTTTGTTAAATATTCACATCGATTTTGTTGATTTTTTTGTGTGTGAAACTACCATTAATTCCATCTCTTCTTTTAAATATCTGAGTTTCAGGCTTTGTAACATTCTCAAATTATGAGTGATCAGAAATCTTAGTTTATAAATGCAGAGTGAAACATTTTAGTAATTAGATTGTTCCTGAGGCAATGTAAGTGGATTTTACATCCCACAGGCACCCTGGGGCTGGAGGCTGAGTATGGGGAACCTGGCCAGGCCCCCTAGACTCCCCACGGGGCGGCTGCCCCAGATCCTAAGCGTAAGGGTGACCCCTAAGGGTCTTTAAACTTCTGCTGAGAAGAGTTAGGTAACCGGAAAGGCGGAGCGAACGGTGAGCGGCCCCCAACAGCGCCCGATGCTCCCCCTCCCATTCCTCCCCGCACGGGGGACGGGGGCTGCGACGGGAAGCGGGGTGCAAGGCGGGGCACCGTTCTTGAGGGAGAGGGAGGATACCGGGAACGGGGGTGCGCAGCCGGGTGGCATCGAGGGCGGGGAGAGACGCAGGGGGAGCGGCGAGACCCGGGCGGACGCCCAAGGACAGCCTGGTACCGGGCGGGGCGGGGGAAGCGCGCGGCGCGCGTGTGTGCGGGGTGGGGGGTGGCACATGGGTGCAGGCTCCGCAAGCCTCCCCCCCCCCCCCCCCCGCTCTTTCTCTCGCGACTGAGGAACTCCAGGAGCAGCCGACCAATGTAATTTTTTAAACAATTTCACATTGAAGCAACGATATGTTTGTATTTCCAGAGACGCGGGGGCTGCCAGACTTGACGTGTTTTCAGGTGAGCAGGTTTCTTTCTTTTCCTCCCTGTTTCCTTCTGCTGGGCCGCCCGTGGGCACTTTGCTTCTGTCTTACCCGGGAAGCCCAGCCCGCCCCTGGACCTCGGTGTGACCTGAGCGCTGGGCGACCGCAGCGACCGGGCCGGCCGAGACTGCAGGGGTGACGCTCATCACTCTGAGACTGTTTACAAAATTAGGGATTTGGGGGGTTTTGTGAAAGCAGAGTGATTGGGTCGGTCACTTTGTCGGCCAGGAGAGAACATTTTTATTTTAAAAAGCATGTTAACTTAACAAGCATTTCTAATGAAGTGCCCAGCATTCTCCACTCACCACAGTTTGAAATGCACAAGTGAACGTGCCCTGTGAATGCTGGAGGCTGTGAAATTCACACCAGACATGTTTTCTTCATGAACTTCATTTTTAGTCGCCAAGCGTTTATTGCGCTCAGTAGTTCATTAGAATATCATGCGAATGAAGTTAGGTTCTGTGATCCAGTCCTGCAGTTAACACGACCGAGAGAAGCGTCTGTGGTGTTAAAAATGACCCCATCTCCATTCTATCGGATCTCCTGTAGATGCTGGCTATTGCTCACAGGCGAGAGAGGACTGTTCAGGATGTAAATCCATGTCTGTATTTAAAAAGCAACTCAGTTTAATTTAATTTTCTAAGTATTAAAATCTTGTGCAGGTGGGTGCTTGTAGTTCACATGTTGAGCGATCTGATGAAACGTTATAAATGACAGTGTTCTCCCCTTTCTACTCTACAAGTTCTGAAAAGTGAGAGATAAAAGAAGAGTCAGTCTTTATTGCTGATAAGTGCTCCGTTGGAGTATGGAGCTTAGTGTGAGAGAGATAGTTGACTTTCTGATCAAACCCCAGAACCAGGCACTTGCCCACCAGGGGAGTCAGGCCTGAGGAGAGGACCTCTGCTCTCTGCAGGCCCCTCACTCCTCAGAGGCAACCTGAGAGATCTGAAAGCAGCCTCCCCAAATTACCAGTCAGCTGAGTGAGCTCACTGCTACAGGGAAAGGGAGTCAAGGGCCAGAAAAGGGCCTCTTTACTAATACCGATGGATCTCCAGTCCACACAGAAGGAAACAGCAGTAGTGGAGAAGAGGTCGTCTTCCCTTATATACCCAATTTTATAGAGTAAAATAGTATAAGTGTCTTTTGCCCAGGAGAGGCCCCAAGTATGGTGGGAGCACAGAGAAAGAATGCCTCACATTAAAGAGCCGGGACTTGAAATATGGATGTGAGTTTTGTCGAGTAGCATAGGAAAAACAGAATATTCTTGTCTGAGGAATTACTGTGAGAAAAAGAATACAGGTAGACTAGTTCAGAGGTTCATTCATTTATTCAATAACAACTTATTGAGGGCCTATTATGAATGAACCAAGTAATTATTCCAGGTGCTGGGGATGGAGCATTGAACAAAATGTTTCGTTAAGTCTGTGCACTCATGGAACATGCCTTCTAATGGTGAGAGACAATAAAGAAATGAACAGATGCAGAAAACACCAGGTAATGGTAAGTGCTGAAAAGAAAAATAAAGTGGGATAAGAGAACAGAAAGTGATGGGCAAGATGTGCTGTTTTTCATGGGGTGATAAGGGGAATCAGCTAAGTAGGTGATTTACCAGCAAAGACCTGAAGGATGTGATAGGTGGAGCCATGTAGACATGTGGGGAAAAAGCATTCAGGGAACAGTGACCAGGTTAGGTTGATAGAGGTGAGTGTTAGAGCCAAATGGATGAGCACTTTGAATACCACACTAAGTGTATCATTTTTTTCTTCTGTAAACAGTGGACTATTGAATAACTTTGAGCAATGTCATTTGTGAAATTAGAAATGTTCTCTTTCCCCTTTTTTAAAGATACCCCAGCAATAGCCTATAGGATGGTCTATAGAAGTGTGAAAGAAGAGATAGCAGGGAGGCTGGGTTATGGAAATAACCTAAGTAAGATGTCATGAGGATTTGAACTAGGGCAGTGGTCTTAGAAATGGAGAAGGGAGAAGAGACTTAAGCTGAGTTTCATTCAGAGCACACATGTTACTGGTGAGTGGTTGAGAGGAATTTTCTGGAATCATAAATAGAACTCACACATCAGAATTCACACAGTGTTTTATTGTGTTTGTGGCAGGACACCAAGCAGGGCAAGACAGTATTTACCTCACTTGTCGTGGTCATAACAAATGGAAAAGAATCTTTGAGATTTGCGTTCAAAGTGGCACTGCTTTCTTTAGGTTATGCGTGTCTTGTGAAAAACTGAACTTGTGGTTTTGGGTTTTAAACTACATACGCATGTTATAAAATTAGGTTTTTAAAAATATTTTTTTTTATTTTTTTTAGAGAGAGAAGAAGGGAGAGGGGGAGGGACAAAAACATTTATGTGAGAGCTCAACATAGGTGGGCTGCTTCCTGCATGCCGACTATCAGGGATCAAGTCTGCAACATGGGCATGTGCCCCAACTGGGAAGTGGCAACTTTTTGGTTCCTGGATGACCTCCAACCACCTGAGCCACACCGGCCAGGGCTATAAAGTTTTTTTATTGCAGCAAACCATACTATGGTCATTAACCTAGCAAATTGATTTTTCCAGACAAACAAACCAGGGCCAGGGGTTTTGCACCAATAGAATTTGTATGGGTATACAAATAGTTAACCTAGGTATTGGGCTAATTTTCAAATTGTTTACTGAGACCCTTGAATTACTCTTCAATCTTAGGTTTTCTTCAGGTAACTTGAGGGCTATAAATTTCAAACTAAATATGTGTTTAGCCATGGGTGCTTTATCTCTGTGTATTAATTCTAGTAAGCATAGATACACTTTTGATACATTTTTTTCCCCTTTAGTTTGTGTTTGTTTTTTTATTGATTTTAGAGAGAGAAGAAGGGAGGAGGGAGGAGAGAGAGAAAAAAGCATTGATTCAAGAAACATCCGTCTTGTTACCTCCTGTACGCACCCTGACCAGGGATTGAACTTGAAACCTGGATGTGTGCCCTGACCGGGAATCAAACTGGTGACCTTTGGGTGCATGGGGCGATGATCGACTAACTGAGCAACCCCAGCCAGGGCTAATATATATATATTGTTTAGTGCTCACCAAGAGAGAGGCGCTGGGCCACGTGCTGAGTGCACACTGTGCCTGCTTTTAAGGAGCTGGCATCCTGATGTGGGCTCCATGGAGAGTACGGTGTGTGTCTGCACTCTGATGGGTAGCGAGCGGGTCAATAGCTTTTGCCGTATCTCTGGGGCAACTGTGTTCCAAACAGTGTTAGAACCACTAGTCGGAAAGAGAAATAGATATGTGAATAGGCATTTAAACATGCTGTGAAAGGAGGGAACACAGATTATAAAGAAAGCATTCAAAATGGGCACCTGGTGACGTGGAAGGATTAGGGAACTTCCTGGAAGAAATCTTAACCAAAGACCCAACTAGGCCTTGGACTGGTGAATCGAGGATGGGAAGAGCAAAGGAGTTGTGCGCCGTGGCTTAATCTAGAGAGAACCTGGAACACTGATGGCGCTGCAGAAATGTTGGAGATGTTCAAGATTTAGTTCAAGGGAACTATTTGGGTGGAAGTGGAAGATTGCAGGATGGGTGGGAGAGGGGGTGACCAGAGATGAGCTTAGAGTGTGTATTAATCAGGTCTTCAGAGAAACAGAACTAGTAGGAGATAGATAACATATCTGTCCCTCTCTCTCCTTCTCCCTCCTCCCTCCCCCCTCCCCCTCTGCTTCTCCTTGTCTGTCTCCCTCACCCCTCCCACTTCCCTTCTCTTCCTCTCTCCCTCCCCCTCTCTATCCCCTGCCCCCCCCCTCTGCCCCTCACCCTTCCTGTTTCTAAGCATATCCTCAGGTGAGGATTAAAAAAAAAAGGGTGAAGGGATTAGCCAAAAACCATACATAACACACAGACACAGACAGCGCTGTGGTGATGGCCAGAGGGAAAGGGGGTCGGAGGCTAGTTGGAGGTGGGGAGGAAATGGGGGGGAAATGGGGACTGAAAGAGACTGTGTTTGGGGTGATTGGTGCCCGATGCAATGTGCAGATGATGTTTTATTGAGCTTTACACTTGCAACCTGTATCTTTTTTTGAGCCAACGTCACCCCAATAAATTCAATGGGAAAAAAAAGAATATAGAGAGTGAGGTAAAATCAAGCATCTGCTTTCTGGCCTTTGAATGCTGGCATGACATGGTACGGACGGAAAGTGTTAAGCATTTGAAATTGTGTGACTTCTTACATTTTCTCTGTAGTCTCTTGTTTCCCTCATCCTTAGAATAAGGAATTAAGTCTTCAGAAAGAATTAGACATTCAATTTACAGGTGACAGGAATTATCTCCGTCCAGTGCACACTTACTCAGGACAGTCATACTCAGTCCTGGGGGGGCTTTCTCGAAGCTCCTCTGCCTGGTGAGGGGGTGCCTCCCCTCCAGGGTTCCACTCTCCCGTCTCCCCCCTCTCATGTGCTCCTAATGTGACTCCCTGTCTCTACCTTGTCTACCTAATGTTTTTCAAAACCTTCTCAATGGATGTAATAAGATTCAAAAGAAATGTTATGTTTGTATTTTAATTATTACTTGTTTATAACATATTATTTTCCTAATTCCATAATTAGCTATTAATTGATTTCCGGCTACAGGCCACTCTCACAAAAGATGATCCTCTAGGAGGGAGGCAGAGTGCAGGCAGGGTGGCAGGGATGTGTGTGTGCTTGCTCGCACCTCTCACAGCCTCACCCCAAAAGTTCGTTATCAAACAGTGAAGTATCCAAGGTCAGAATTGGTTGTCTCAGGAATGGTGCTGAGGAAATTGACCTTCAGCATCTTTACTCAATAATTCCCACAGGAATAACCAAAGCTTTACGTAATGTTTGCCTAATACTCTGAAGGCCAGTATTATAGGACACACAATTTTAAAGAAAAATAGGTTGGGTAGGTTTTTTGCCTTATAAATAAAAGATGCAATTTTTGTATTTGCTGTAAATCTGATCTGTTTCTATGGAAAATTGGGCCCTTATAAAAAAATGCATTCTACAGAAAAGGAAATGGAGAGGTAATGACTTTGTGTCATTTATCAAATCTGCATCTCCTTTTGGCACCTGATACTAAGAGTCTCCAATGCTTTTCTCATCTCTGAGTCTGACCTCACCTCACTCTCTGCTTCTGTGTCTTCTGAAGTTTTTTGCATTCTTATGGTACAATGGAAATATTAATCATCAGTTTTTTGGAATATGGAGAGAAGAAGGGAAAGATAGAAACATCAACTGAGATTTGAGTTTAAACAGGAGCAATTACATAGAAATGTATTACTAAAGTTTTCCAAAAATGGGTCAGAATGCGGCTGATGCACTAAAATGAAATCTATGATATAATGAGCATCACCTTTCCCAGCAGACCTCAAATTACAGGGCCTCGGGTCGTCAAGGAGGCTAACAGTCCTTTAACCCAGCCCCCGCCCCCATGCTCTATCCCCTCTCTCTCACTCACCCCTGCCCCGGGCAAGGGGACTGCCATTTTAAGCCTCAGTGAGGGCCTCCCATGAAAGAAAAAATGCTACTTCTTGAGGCAGCCTGTGAATGTCTACACAACTGTATTAAAAAAGACATTTTTACATTAAAGTCAAATCTATTTCTCATGTATTCTTTCATTCACCTGTGCTAGGTGTGGAGTGTTATAGGACTAACAAATCAGACATGGGCCACCCTCTCTGGAATTTACAATCCAGCAGAACTAATATGATTTGCAGTTTGAAATAGGATTGGTGTCCAACAAGAAGGATGAGTGCTGAGGAAGCCGGTGATCAGGAGCTCAACATAGAGAACCTAGAAGGCCCCCCTGAAGAAGTGATATTTCCTAAATGATGAGATGGGGTTCTCCAGGCCAACTTAGCTCTTCCTCTTTGAGTCATGAATGATTGGCCTAAAACCTTTTTAAATGACAACCCTCCAGATATTTGAAGACAAGCTTTCCGTCTCTCTCCAGCCTTCTTTCTTCCTTACATTTCTAATTTTATTGCTATTCTTCATTTAACACGGCACTAAATATAGCCACCACTTTATAAAGTGTAGCACCTAGAAACAAAAATTCCAGATGCAATCTAAAAAACCTTGAATAAAATGGAATGATCATCTCTTTCTTATAAGAAGTTGTAATTCTGTTGATACGGCCCAATATGTTAACTCTCAAGCACATTATTAACCCTCAGTGTCTTTATTACCAATTTAAGTCTTAATAAGATTTTTAATGTCTATTCTTATTCAGCCGTATTTTTTTATGTTTTTCTAGTAAGTGCTTTTGGACCCTAATGTAGCATCATACATTTATTCCTACTAGGTTTTATCACCTTATTAGGCCCCTCCTTTCAGATTGTCAGAACCTTTTGGGGAATTTAATGTTGACTTCTAACTAATGTGCTAGCTTTCCAGAAATAAGTTTGACCATATTTTCTCTTATGATTTCATTTAAATCCTGTTTCACAGGATCAGGGAAATCAAGCACTTAGCCCTCCACTGATGAACTCCACTGAGGTAGAAATGGGTCACTGGATGAGGACAGTTAACCAATTACAGATTTTCCTAATTATGCTATCACCTAACACGCATCAATTTGTCAGTTTGTGTATAATTTTGAAAGTGGGGGATAATATTTGCTAGATGAATAGTTTCTTTAAAAATAGATACTGTTTTATGTCTTAGCTTGGGCTACTATAACACAATACCATAAACTGGTGGTTTATGAACAACGTAAATTTATTTCTCACAGTTCTGGAGGTTGGAAGTCCACGATCAGGGTGCCAGCATGGCCGAGGCCTGGTGAGAGCTCTCCTTTGGTTCACAGATGGCTGGTATCTTGCTGTAGCCTCCTATTGTGGAAACAGAGTGAGCCAGCTCCCTGGCCTCTTCTTACAAGGCACTAATCGCATTTGTGAGGGTTCCACCCTCTTGACCTCATTACCTCCCAAAGGCTCCACCTCCAAGTATCACCACACTGAGAATTAGGTTTCAGCATATGAATTTAGTGAGAGAGACAAACATTTAGTCCATAACACTCTAGCAGCTAGATTTAGCTAGCTGCCCACAACAAAATTTGGTTTACCTTATGATTGCACTTTAGTATCTGAGATCTTAGAAAGCCACTACAAAAACAAAAACAAACAAAAAAAAACCACATTTCCACTAGAGAAATGCATTGAGTGAGAAGACCTGTGTAAAATATTAAAAAGTGAGAGTATGAGCCAAATTTACGTGAAAAATAATTTATATCTCTTTTTTATTAGTTATGGATTTTATGCATTCTACTTTATTTTTAAAATGTATTTTTAATGTTATAGTTTTTATTAAAAAATTTTTGTGTGCTGTCATAGGCTGAATTGTGTCTTCCTTGAATTTGTATGTTTTAAATTAATATAAATTAGAGATAGGACCTTTAAAGAGGTAATCAAGTTTACATGAGGCCATTAGAGTGGGCCCAGTGCAGTTTGACCCGTGTTCTTGTAAGAAGAGGAAATTTCTATACAAAAAGAGACCCCAGCAATGGGTGTGCACAGAGAAGAGGCCATGTGAGGACAAAGCAAAAAGGTGCCATCTGGAAGCCAAGGCGGGAGGCCTCACAAGAAAGCAAACCTGTGGACACCTTGATCTTGGACTTAGAACTGTGAAAAAATAAATATCTGTTGTTTAATCCACCTAGTCTGTAGTATTTTGTTATGTAGCCCTATTAAACTAATAGATGTGGGAAACTGCAAAATTAGAATTAAAGAGAACATTATAATGAAACCCATAAACCCATCATCCATCCTCCACCAATATCAACTCCTGGGCTCCTGGTTTCACCCACATTCCCACCTGTTCCCCACAACTGGATTACTAAGGAAATTCCAGACACTGTATAATTATATCTATATGTACATTAGCATGTATTTCTAAAAGAAGGAACACATTAAAAATATAACCCTGGTATATATCTTCAACCTAAAATTATTAATACTTCCTTAATATCATAAAATATCTAGTTTATTGTTTACATTTCTAATTATTTCGTGTCCTAATATAATTTATAGCCCTTCTCACCCATCCCCATACTTCCTTTTCGCTCCCATTTTTCCTTGTAATTTATTTGTAGGAAAAATTGGGTTGGTTGTCTTGAGTCTAAATTTTGCTCACTGTATAATGGGGTGCAGTTTAACAGATTCTTCCATTCTATATATTTTTCTGTAAATTTGTAGAATCCACCAGCTTGATCAAATTCAGATGTGCTTTTTGTTGTCAAGATGCTTCATAGATAGTAGCGTGTTCTTCCATGGGGAGGCATATATTGTTCAATCGTCTATCTTATATTAACAGTTAATGATGAATACTCAGATCCCTTAAGAATTCCAAAACCTTATATTTTGTTTCTATCATATTTCTTTCTTTTTTAATTTTTTTATATGTCTTTATTGATTTCAGAGAGAGGAAGGGAGAGGGAGAGAGAGAGAGATGGAAACATGAATGATGAGAGAATCATTGATTGGTTGCCTCCCGCATGCACCCAACTGGGGATCGAACCAGCAACCTGGGCATGTGCCCTGATGTGGACTAGAACCTTGATCTCCTGGATCCTAGGTTGATGCTCGACCACTGAGCTATGCTGGCCAAATTGTTTCTATCATATTTCATCATTTATCAACTCTAATATTTCTATAAAGAAAAATTTCCTTTCATCTACCGTTTGGTTACCCACATCTGCTGGTAATTTTATTATTTGACAGAAGCAACAGCAGAACTCTATATGCTAAACAAATTGCATCGGATAAATGCTTGCTGTGAGAGGAATTAAAGATAAAAACAAAATATTAAAAATGATGTAGGCATTTTGCCTAACTCATTTATATGGCATAAATATGTACTCTGTTTAAAATTGTTAGATATGCCAGCTCCCTGCAAACAGCAGGATGGTTCAGGAGTTCATTGGGTTGACTTCTCTTTTAAAGAAATCACATTCTTAGATTTTATCCATTTACACTGCTTTCACCTGGCAATTGAAATTATCACTATTGACAGCACTTAGCTTCCTTTTCTTTCTGACTGCACTTGTATTATTTTCATGATAATGGCATTTTTTAAATCTACAATGATGTTTCTTGCTAAAATACCTCAGGGGACCTCACTCACTTATACTGCAAATAAAATACTGAAAAGCCAGAGCCGGCCGGGCATGGCTAAGCGGTTGAGCGTTGACCCAGGATCCAGGCAATCGGGGTTCATGCCCGGGTTGCGGGCTCCATCCCCAGTTGGGCGTGTAGGAGGCAGCCGATCAATGACTCTCTCATCATTGATGTTTCTGTCTCTCTCCCTCTCCTTTCCTCTCTCTGAAATCAATAAAGATATATATTTTTAAAAGTAAATAAATAAAATACTAAAAAGTGCCCCTTTTTTTGTCTGGAATGAAATATACTTTGAGTCTTGGTTTGATTTCCCTCTGACATACCAGAAGCAAGACCTCAAAACTCTCTTCATTAGCCTGTTTGTCTACCTTAGTAAAGAAGACAAGTTGTATTAACAGAAACAAAAACAAATCTTTGACTCTTAAGAACATCAAGTCAGTCAGCGGGTTTTCTGTATGTCTGAGTAAAGTAAGGAGAGTCCTGGTAGAGAAATAAACTAGGCCAACCCGGGAACTGGGAGACATGGGGAGCGGACGAGGCTACTGCCCAGAGAGCACAGAACTCTATGAATGCGCTTGGATGAGATTATCATGTCTAAGTTTGATTTCCACATTGTAGACAGAATTTGGAAAACTGGAGGGAAGGATTGGAATAAGCCTTACTCTCCTTGGTTTTGAAGGTTTGTCATCATGAGGCCTCTAACCCTCTCTCTTCTAGTCTCCAGTGCAAAGGGGAATGTGATTCTGAACTGGGAGCCAGGAAGCCCCAGGGGACCTCAGAATATGGCTAGAAGTCTTTCAATCCCTGTATACTAATTATTGTCTGAAGTGGCGTTATGCCTCATACATAAATATGCCACCGTTTTTCAAACTTGTATAGATGTATTTGTGGGTAGTAACATGTAAAATCTCATAAAACTTATTAAATTTATAGTTTATTTTTCTGTCATCATGCATTTTTCTCAGGTCTGGGGGTGGTGGTTCTGAAATTGTCCTGCAGCTTTAGGAGATCCTCATGGGAAACCACTGATATGGAACAAGGGGAAATGAAGCTCCATTGCCAGGGGAAGTAATGAAGTTGATGCCTAGAGCAAGCTGGAGCAACTCAGCAGGTCCCGGGAGTCCTGCCGCGGAGCCTGCCGGGCTCACAGTAGAGTGGAGGAGTGGAGACTGACCGCCGCTGCCGCCCACTCTGCCACTGACTGTACCTGCGCGACGGGCCCACCCCCTCGGCCACACGCTGGAGCCAAGAGAAGGCCTGGGCTGTGAGCAGCTTCACCACCACCAAGGCCGTCTTGCCTGGCTTGCCTTCAATTCAAATAGAGCCCTTCGGGAAGCAGTTATCTAGGGCCCCCCTCATCTCACGTGCACCGCAGGCTAAGCCGTCGTGGCAGCTCTTCCTGATAAGCGGCGATTGGCCTCAAGAGCTTCTCAAGCGTGTACACAGGCATCACTGCCAACTGATTGGAACTGGCATGTCACTCAGAACCAGTTTGCCGTTCCTAACCCAGAAATTCTATCGAGAATACAGATGATAAATGATCACACCGTGGATGAGTTTAGGAAGGTTGAATGTCTGGCTTATCTAAAAATGACAGGTAGTCCTTCCTTTCTCGTTTCCCAGACATCTTGGTGGCTGCTCTTGGTTGGTAGTTGTCCAGCACCTATGGCAGGAAGATGGTGGCCTCAAAGAGACCAAAAAGTCACTGGAGTCGATCAACTCTAGGCTCCAACTTGTTATGAAAATTGGAACGTGTGTGCTGGGGTACAAGCAGACTATGATGATGATCAGACACGGCAAAGCAAGACAGGTCATCCTCGCCAGCAACTGCCCAGCCGTGAGGAAATCTGAACTAGAGCACTGTGCCATGTTGGCCAAGACTGGTGTCCATCACTACAGTGGCGATGGTACTGAACTGGGCACAGCATGTGGAAAATAGCAGAGCATGCACACAGGCTGTCATTGACCCAGGTGGTTCTGATATCATTAGAAGTGTGCCAGGCCAGACTGGTGAAAAGTAAATCATGCAAAATTTTTCTTCAATAAAACTGGCCGGAGCTTGGTTTAAAAAAACACCCAAAACTGAGAGGGTAACGACCAACAGGCCAATATTCAACAGAAGAGGAGGCATGATTTACAGCCCCTGAATGGATGTGCAATTTCTATCTCAGGAGAGCTTTAAAAATATAATATAATCATCTATTTAGATGCAGAACTACCTGAGGGCAGGAACCTGATTTAAATACCTTCTCTAGCTTATCATGTTCCTGGTGCTTGGATTTCATAAACTGTTTTGGGCTTCCTTATTTTGATTGGAACTATGAGAGCTTTGCTTTAGTAGTTATTACTGAATTTTATTACTTTTCCCTTTGGGAAAATGATTTCGTGGATGTCATTGCACATTCTATGAACAGATATGAAACTGACATCTAAGAGCATGTTACATTTCTCCTATTTTTCAGAGGCAAAATCTGTGTGAACTGCTCTTTTAGTTAGTGAGTTTTGACAAATTTTTAGTAAGTTATTGCAATATTTTACATTATTTTTTCTTGGCTTTCAGAGGCTCTTTAAAAAGTAATCAGATGAATTTAAACATTAGAAGTCTACTGAGTTAAATACTCCCTACATAGCTAGCAGTAAATTAAATTTTCAGTTTTTCTCAGATACTTGTTCTAGGAATTAGGACTTTAATTCTGTGTGCATTAATCCCTGATTATTACATTAATTTAACATGCTTGTTGATTATTCAAACAGAAGTCTCAAGATATGTATTCTTTTATAATTTTAAATATTACCTGTGGTCCGGCCGAGCGTGGCTAAGTGGCTGAGCATCAACCTAGGATCCAGGCGATCAGGGTTCAATTCCCGGTCAGGGCACATGCCCGGGTTGTGGGCTCTATCCCCAGTCAGGAACGTGCAGGGGCAGCCAATCAATGACTCTCTCATCATTGATGTTTCTATCTCTGTCTTTCCCTCTCCTTTCCTCCCTCTGAAATCAATAAAGATATATAAATAAATAAATAAATAAATAAATAAATATCGCAGTGTTTCCTATTTACAAATTTTTAAATCCGAATGTTAAAATCAGAATATCTTGAGGATGTTAAAATAATATAATTTTGGATTTAATAAGTTTTGGGTTATCTGCATAGCTCCCTTCATAATAGGTGTAAATATTTAAGATATATTTTTAAAAACCAATAGCCTCTAGTTGAGGGTTTGATCACAGGTCTGAAGTAAAGAAAGGTATCACAGCCTGCGGTTATGTTCATGAACAGTTAGGCGAAGTCAGATCTTCCCCATGTGGAACGTCTTACTTTGTTCTGTTTCTTAGTTTGTTGACCAGTTCTGGTAGCTCTGTGAAGGCATTCACCACACCGGGATTTGATTTTAGCTGTTGGATTTTTTTCCTATAAAGGCCTGAGCTGGCCCTTGGAAGTACTAGTGCCCATCACGAAGCCTTAATTACCTTCGAGTGTGTTTAGGATTGGGTGTTTTGTTCATTAGTGAGGGAGAGGCTTTGGTGGTCGCTGGTGGAGTAACAGATTTGGGCCATCCACTCTGCTCAGTCTGTCCTTCTTGGTAGTTGACTTTTCCATAAACAGTTGAGCCAGGTTTATAGAGTCAGTCTGTTTCAAATATAAACAAAGAAGTTTAGCGGTGCTCAGATAGAAACCTGCTTCCACCGGGTCACAGGACATGGACTCCTCGCCGTCCCCTGGCCCCTCTCTGTGAAAATCGGGCTGGCATCTCAGTATCAGGAAACAGGCAGCTACCCCCTGAGGATGGCTCGCCGGCCTCCTGCTCGCCCACCTGCTTCCCACCACCAGCGCCCACGCATCCATTGACCAGGCCTGTGGGGCAGGTATGAAGATGACCCAAACTTCCACACCCCATTCCTTACTCTCTTGCGGTTCAACTTGAATGACAGGCATCCTGATCTAAAAGAGTGAAGAGCTGACTAGGTAAATCAAAGACCTTTTTGCATCTTAGATTCTGTGGTTGTGGGCTTTTTGTCACTGACAACCGGGAGGGATAGAACAACGGCAAGGTAATATTATGGTCCTAGGGTCAGAAGTCAGCAGCGACAGCCTCTCCTCCTCCCCTCATATACCCTGGTGTGCAGAGTGACCAAGTCTAACTTCTAAGAGCACCACCCACAGGACACCCTGGTTAGAGAACATGGCAATGAGTTAGAAAACGATTCTGATAAAAGGGGCATTCCAATGATTGGATCTGTTCTTCTAGGAGAACATGAAGTAGCTGGGTCCAGAGCTGTCATTTCAACAGATGGTGTCTTATAAAACCCCACCGCATCCCAGCTCGTTGCATCACTTATAACAACCGAGGGAAGTGAAGTTCAGAGGAGTTAAGTAACTTGAATCATCACACTCCTTTAGATGGTGAAGTTGGAACTTGTTTCCTTTGTGCCTCGTTCTAGCACTGATCTCATACTCTCACAGGACAAATACAAACAGATGGACCTGAGAGCCTTTACAAAGGCAAGAGACTGCATATTGCAAGTCATATTTGTTAAGGGAAATACGTAAGTTGTCCCTAATAAACCTAATAGGAGCTCTCAGATTCAAGATGGACTTGATAAGCTGTGTCAGCAGCCGAGACCCTCTTTATAACTTGTGCTTCTGAAACAGCCCATTCCACCCCCTTTCTCCTTTGTGAGTAAATGAACAAGTAATCGGCTCCTAACTGCGCGTTTCAGCTCTTTCCTCAGGACCTGCTGTTTTCTGTACTGAGTGACAAGTGC
Organism: Miniopterus schreibersii; assembly: GCF_964146895.1. Classification (NCBI taxonomy): domain Eukaryota; kingdom Metazoa; phylum Chordata; class Mammalia; order Chiroptera; family Miniopteridae; genus Miniopterus; species Miniopterus schreibersii. The sequence continues at coordinate 58,177,060 of NC_138106.1, read as the reverse complement.
CACCTGCTGGCCAAACTCGGAAGCATTTCCATTTTCACTGGGTCTCTTCAGCTGCTCAGCTGCTAGTTGACACGTTATCTGGATAATTGTTCTGTTTTTCACTAAACCCAGATAGCAATTTAAAACCATAAAGTAGAGTTACAAAGTCAATTTCTCTGATGTTGAGGACTTTTCAAGCCTCAATTTAACCCCCTTCTTAGTTTAACTCACAGTTTAGATTCTCTCCTACCTTCTGTATGGCAAGGATGAATGCGTCACGATCCTGCACAAGAAATGCAGTCTGGGATACATTTCATTCAGGGTCTTTGGGTATCACTTTAAATCCACTTGGTGCTCTCATTCATTATAAGACAGCTAATAACTTAATTCCCTGAATGAAGCCTACTCACATCTACCCATTTGTACAAAAATAATGTGAATGGGTAATATGCTTCTGTGATCAGTATGTTTGTGCAAATGGGCTGCATTGCTTATGTGCTCACTAGGTCTCTGGGTTAATCTCTTCTGATCGGTATTAATTTCTTATCCTACAGTAAGTCCAGGCTTTTTTATCTGGCACTATTTACTTTTCTGGAATAAATTTCTGCCCTCCTGCAGGTTCTCCCCCTGAGCTGCTCCGTGGTCCTTATGGGCTTTCTCCATTCCCCTGCTGCTCTGAGGGCCTTGCTCCCTCCATTCTGTCTGAAGTGGCGTCTGCCCCTCCCCCATCCTTCAGGATCCGAAACTAATGTCATTCCTGTATAAAATCTTCTCTCATTTCCCTTTGTCCTTGATGCATGCCCTTCTTCGAGCATGTTTTACTTTCCACCTGGTATTGTAGTTGCTTGTGTATATAATGTCTCCTATGTTAGGCTGTAAACTTTTGAAAGGAGGGGCCATTTTTACTTATCTTTGCATTCCCAGCAACACTTAGGCCTTAATCTTTTACCTAACAGGTGTTTTACCAAACAAGAGTGAAGGACCAGAGGAATTTGATTTATGCAGAATTCTTTACAAATAGGTAAAAAATAAATATTTTTCATTTGATTGGATTGCTTGACTCTACATAGGTTATACTTAAGATCTTTTTCATTATGTTATTGGAAACCATAATGTCCTTACACATGCTCAGAATAAAGTGTTGCATTTGGATGGGAGCGCAGAGACTGCATTTGGATTTTATTTGTCGTGTTCATAGTCTTTGCATCAAATGAACAGCCTGTGTAAAACTCCATGCCTGTTGAAAAAGAACTCCAGCAATAGCAGTCTATTTCTTTGTAGTGCTCGCGTGGACACACAAAATGAAATACGTAGTTGAATCTGACAAGTCTCACACTGGCTGTTTTAGCGGTAAATGTGCTGAACATTTAGCTGTGTTTTCCAATTGGAATGGCATATCTGAGCCCAACTTTGCAAAGAAGAATGTGAGCACATTTTCCCGTTTACAATTTAATCTTTTCAATGTGTCATTATCCTGTAGGATGCTGAGATTCCAAATCTGTATAACTACGCAGACAGATGTTTTAGAAGATATATTTATTCATCAAGAGTACTTTCAGCCTCCTTACATAAACTGCCATAATCTAAAATTTATGGCACCTGAAGCCCTTTGTCTAACAAGAGGCTATTATACTCACTGTAGTTGAAATGTTTTACTTTATTACGCTCGCTACAAAGGCCTCATTTCTCTGTGGTGATGCATTGGTTTTCCATAGAGTGTGTAATATATTCACACTTGTGGCCGCGTGTTCACAGCGCAGCACGTGAGACGTTAAAGGAGCTGCTCACGACGAACCAGTTGAGAAGTTTCTTGAAGGTGAGCAGCCCGGGCTCCTCCCACCAGCAGCCCTGGCTCCCTGTTGGGCACAGTAGGTGTTTCACAAAAGCTCTTCAGCTTCTTAGCTTGAATTGCTCGTGCAGATTACTCTCTTATCCTTTCTTGAGGAATTGATGTCACACTACCTGACAGAGCGACATTCTCAGTTTACTGAACAAACGGGACAGCAGCAGCAGTCAGAGAGGGACATGAGAACAGTCGAGCTCCAGGGCAGTGGGCTGTGGTGAGACCAGGACGGTCCTTGCTCCTGGCTTCAGGAGCCAGCCTGTTCTGCCCTGGGGACTGGGCCCAAGGCACAGCATCCACTGTTTGCTCCTGGGTTTCACAGAAGTGACCAAATGCTGCCGCCGAGGACCCGTAGAAATGTGAGTCCAGAAGGAGCTCATCCTTACTCCAGGAGGGACAGAAATAGCTTTGACAGTGGCAGGCAGTCTTGTCACATGTCAGTAAGTCATTTCTATTCCATCCACAGAGGTGGAGAAATAAGTAGAGGTTCAGGTGTGTTGCCTGAAATGATTTTTAACGGAGGGAATACTAATTTGGATTTTAATGCAAATATGCCTATTTGATCTCTACCCTACAAAAATTCCTTAAGTACCTGGACTGTATGTACATCCATTTCTCAATTAGTGCGCGTGCTCATCTGGACAGTCAGAGGCTGCCTGGTACCCGGGTGCACCTCAGGAGCAGTTTCCTGAGTGTATTCAGGTAGGTAGGGTACAGGTGTTTGACTTCTTTCCAGGGCAAGCTACTCACTGGTCCTTTCTAAGGAAACCCTATGCCTTTGAGCCTGTACCTCTGAGCACCAGCACTTCCGAGTCCTCCCCTCTGAGCTTGAATCCTGCTTTGCATCTTGTTAGACCTAATCTCCCCTCTTACTCAAGACCCAACTTCACATTCTGAATACTTCACAATTGTTCTGATTTTGAATTCAAAGGGGTGGGGGTGGTCTCTTGACACACCTGGGGGTTCTAATTTGGTCCTAGAGAACTAGCTGATGTTTCTTTATGATCTTTGCTCCCCAATGGTCTGGAATCACCCTTCCCCTATTCAGAGACTCCTCAATTGTGTGCTCACCATCTGAAGTCTAGTGTCTTTCTATCACCTGGTATTTGACCCCCTTTACCCTTTTTGCCCATTTCCCTTCCCTCTAGTCACCACCATTCTAGTGTCTGTATTTGTAAGTTTGCTTCCTTGTTGCTTTTTGTTGTATATACCACGTATGAGTGAAATATGGTTTTTGTTCTTTCCTATCTGGACTTATTTCACTTAGTATAATACTCTCAAGATCCATTCATGTTGTTGCAAAGGGCAGTATTTCATCTTTTATATGAGTAGTATTCTGTCATATCTATGTACCAGATTTTCTTTATCCACTCGTCCAGTGAAGGATACTTGGGTTGTTTCCAAGTCTTGGCTATTGTAAATAATGCTGCAGTGAACATAAGGGTACATATATATTATGGCTGTGGAGATGGTGTTTGAAACAGGGGCACCTGAACTTGCTCATAAGACATTGGATCTCTAATACTTCAATAACCATCAGGTTCTCTGTACCATCCAGTCCCCACTAATCAGAACATCTAAACAGAAAGGGGCCCTTAAATAGTTATTGGTGAGGATATGCAGTCTTGAAACTTCTTTTTTAAGAGATGAAGAATGCTGAATTATTGTGATATGCTAATTGAAAGTTATTTTTACCCATATTTGTCTCATGACTTTTTCCATAATATCCTGTTTATACCAACAAGCGGGATCGCTGAGTTCACTGCCATCTGCAGAATTTAAGCATCTAAAATGAGTAATTAAAGTAGAATTGAGCCATTTGTGTGTTGTTTCTCATATAATGGATAAGACTTATCAAAGGCCAAATGCCATCATGGTTTATGAGGTTCAGAAAGTGAAGGAAGCACTAATGAATTTTTTTAAACTGTCATCATTTTTTTCTTATTAGAGTGATGCATGTTTATTAGAGAAAACTTAGGAAATAAAATATAAGCAAGAAAATTTAAATCATCCATTGTCTTACTTCCTGGAGCTGGTGACCAAAGATTTTAACAAGATTCTTTATTTCTCTTTTTTTAGAGTCACTGATTTATATTTCTTTGTATGATTATTTATTTCACCCATTCTATCCTGTGATTTATCATTGAACTGGCTATTGGTAGATGCTGCTGAATAGTTTTGAATGAATGAATGAATGAATGAATGAATGAAAAGATCCTACCTGTATGCAGAGCTAGATCCAAGCCTGCTTACTGAGCATGTCGTGCTCCACTCTCTCCTACCCCTTTGTATCTCTTCATATTTCCTTTTTTTTCTTTAATTGGGGTGCCTGCTTCCATCAAGCACTAGAATAAAATAGATGTATAAATGTGTGTAGCTTTTTTTGTCCTGAAGGCCAATTACAGGCTGTGGTAATGACTATTCTTTGGAGTCACCAGACCTCGTTTAATGAGCAACATGAACCTGCAGAGAATATTATTTCCCATGGTTTGAGTTGAAGATTGCAGAGAGTGACAAACAAAAAATCCACCAGTAACAATTTTTTTCAAATGTTATTTATACTGCTTTGTAATATTTATAGTATATGTTGACATCAATTCCACCAATTAATGGGGAAAAGGGCAAGATATTCTCAAAAAACATTTATAATAACAAACTCTGCTCTTGTTTATATTTTGTTTGAAGTGTAACACATCTTTATATTCGATGTTATTACAAATCCTTTAACTGAAAACTTCTCTTCAGATGTAACCCTCCAGACTTCATAAAACATTACTGAAATATATCTCCATTTTTCATGGAAATCAGATATGTTAATTTAATGATCTAAGGCAGGCTTAAATAAATTGTTGATTAATTTTTCATGATTGGTGATGTTTTCTCAGTGTAATTTATTTTCAACAGCACATTTAGAAACCCTGCCAAGAGCTAATATTCAGAGAATATTTATTCTTACCAGTTGCCTCTTTAGAAAGGTATTATTAGACATTCTGTTGGTACAATTTTAAATAATAATCTTGTTATATTGGTAACAAAACAAAATAAAAACTTGAAGTCTAAAAAGTAATGGCAATCCAAACTTCATTTCCTACAGATATATTTACAGCTGGTAAAGCTAAGGAGTAATAGGTACATTTATGGACCTATTTTTAAAGTAAAAAAAGAAAAAAAAGTTTATTTGAAACTGAACATACACAAAAATGAAGCAAATGTTTTATTTATGATGCACACATTTTGTTTAGGATAACATAATCTATATTACCAAAAATCCATATACAAATATCGATATGAAAAATGTTCTGCAAATCATCTAATTGCACAAAAATGAATTAAAAGGACATAAAATCACCATCTGAAGAATTGGTCACTATAATCTTTTTTCAATACTGTTCATTTGGAAGAAAAGTTGTTTTGGTGGTTTATATTTTTGTTAAGCAAAAAAAACATATGAAACATTCTATAAAGAAGATATGGCAAGTTGTTCAATGATAATTTAAGAAGGGCAGTGTCTAAAGCAAAGCAATTTGACTTTGAAATATTATTTCTGTTACTTGGGCTTTTCCTGAAGTAATCTGCAAAGGTAGTTTCTGATCCAGCCATTAATTTTGAGGACCTAAATGTTCACACTTTTTTTTTTTTTTTTATCTATCCTCCAATTTATTATGAGATGGGTAAGGACAGGTGATCAAGGTTAAGACCAGAAATAGAAGAATGGGTTGTGTAGGCATGGGACAGGAGAAGGTTGGAGTGGACCTTGATAATTAAGGTAATTGCATTAGAAATGCAGTACTTACATGAAAATACTAAATTGCCTACATTGCTGTTGTTTCTCCCAGATTCCCTATTTTGAAAAAATGTAAATTTTGTGCATTAACAGTGAATGCCCAACTTAATTAACATATAAATAGTTCAATGACCTCTGAGTGAAATAACTGGTGTTTATACAAATAAAGGAAGTTACATTGACCTGTGTTCTGATTAAAGTTGGGAAATGTATTATTTTCTCTGCATAGGGCAAAATTGTCCATTAAAACACACACACACTGTTCTCTATTTTGAAAATTAGTATTTTCAACTACATTTTCTTAGGCAAAAGTGCATTTCAGTGATGCCAGTGTGGTCATAGCTGGTATACCTTGTATACTGACTGAACGGCAATTTAAAGTACTAAGGTCATATCAAGTGAGAAAAATAGAATGTGTAACTTGTTTTGGATCACGTAGCATTAAAGTGCAGGCACTGTAGTAGAAAATCAATTATTTTCTCTACGATATGTTAAGTTAACCTTTTGACTGAAGAAGTCATAAGGAAAAACAGACTAATGGCTTTATAACTCAAAGAAAAGGAAGTTCCTAACTAAATCTAAATTATAAGAACTAGGATACAGGGGTATTTTGCACAATTGCATTATTTCCAACTGAGTGGATACCAAGTTATTAAATTTTGTTTCATTTTTTAACCACTCCTAACAGGAATAGGAGGCAGTTCCAGCAGCCACCACCACAGGTAGAGCTGGATACCCCTTAAATTTATGAATTGAAATAAAGCGGAAAGTCTACATCTCTGTCTATGTCACCATAGCTCCCTTGAGCCTACCGCCCTGTGAAATATCTAGGAAGAAAGCCTTCTAGGCATGCGCTGCCAGGATAGTGGAATTGATGAAGTGGGCAGAGACAGAGTCATTCATTCATTTATATTTTAATTTACAAAATAGCTACTATAAACCTATTATTTGCCAGACTCTATGAGACAGACACTAAGGAGACAAAGTTAATAAAGTCAGATGCGGACTATGCCCTGCTGGAGTTCAGGCCAGTAGGAGTTATTAACCAAATAAATCACATTATGAGGGTAAAATTGCAAATCTTGACACGTGCTATGAAAGAGAGCAAGACCAATTCAGTTCAGAACTTTACAAACAGTGGTAATTCAGTTACTAGTTCAGTGGCCATGAAGGACATTGGCAACTTTCAGATACATGTAGAGATCTTGGAAAGGTCTATGCATTACCTTTACTTATTTCTGTGAAGGCTGGTGGTTGAATTGCTACAAAAGCATTAGGAGGTGGAATTATATAGATTTATTGTTATCTTGGGAAAAAATAAGAATGTTTTTGGAAAAAATTTTAATTTAATTTTTAATTAATTATAATTACTAATGTTGGGCACAGCACAACTTCTCAAACCATGGGAATGAGATTGGATACCATCCCTTAGGGGTTTTTTCCATATCGATTTTCACACAGTACTTGCCTATTGTTAAAGAAAATCATGACTCACTCTGCCTTTTACCATTTTCCCCCGTGGTGACCTATTTCACATCCACAGTACAATATCACAACCAGACATTGACATTGATGCAGTCAAGCTACAGAATATTTGCACCGAAACAGATCCCTCCTGTTGCACTTTGTCAGCCCCACCCACTTCCCACCTGCCTCCACCCCCTCAAACCCTGCTTTTGGCTGATACATCTATAAACAAGATACTCTGCACACATTTTAGAAAAATGAGAACAAAAAATGCGACTCAGTGTTTATCAAAATGAGCCCTCACCTTTTTGACATTCTGTCCAATACAAGACTTAGTTTCTTGAAGAAGTTAAGAATCTATGCCATGAATTGCAAAAAGTTTGATTTAATTCAACTTTTATTTTTGAAATGAAACTGAACTTCAATACAGAATAAGCAGAAAGGCTTTCCTATTGGGTTTATGCCTTGTCAGAAAAGTGACAACACCCTTTGCTTTGCAGCATAACCTGGGGGGACCTCACAGAGCCTTTGAGAGTTCTGGAGGGTGGGAGGGTCCTTTGTCTCAGGCCTTCTGGCTCCGCTGCGGTGCTTTCTGAGCGCTCTCAGGGGTGTATAGAAACAAAGGAGAAACCTCGGAACCGAGTGCGTCCCAGCACGACAGGCAGAGACAGCAGTTTGGGATCAGTGTAGATTTTGGGTTTTTAGTAGAAAATGTTTTTGGCCTCACTCAAGAAAAAACTGTTTCCAATACATGGGGCATAATTAGGCTCACTGCATAATCTCTCACTTTTTATGGAACATGATAAATACATTATAAACAAACTGTTCTGTGACAGTCAGCTTTCAAAACGTAACAAAATGGTGAGAAAAATAATATTAAGCATGTTTTCTTCCCTAGAAAATGTCTATTACACCCAACAGCTCTTGGTTATTATATTGCTTGGTGGGCTCCTCCACCAAACCTAGAGATGAAAGGATGCAGCTACTATGAATAAATCGTAATAGAATTATCACAGCTCAAAGAACCAGTGGAATGATTTGATATGAGTGCATTTAATTTTGGAGAAATGGGACCAATTTCAAATTTCAACGGCCTTTTATTTTCCCTTTTCTTCAGAATCACTTGCTTTTCCTTATTGAATACAAGGTATTGATCGTTAAGCAAACACTTGTTTACTTTTCACTGGACACCTCCTAAAGTAGAGCCTCAGTTTGCCATTTGCCGGGGACACGGAAGCGGGTGCTGCCAGGCAAAGTGCACACACAGAGAGCTCAGTGTTGTTTTCTGTGCTCTTACCTTATGAGATTTTCCTTTATAACTTGTAAGCCTTTAATTCCCCGACAGAGTGAGATGCTACCCCAACTGAAAGGAGGCAGATTAACTGGCGGCGTGTCTGAGCCGGATGAATCGTGGGCTGATGAGCGGAGAATGACAAGTGATTACCGTGCTCTTTTCAACTGTATTTTGCCCAATTACCTTCCTTGTTTAATTATCCTCCATAGACTATGAGGCCGATAACATTTTCAAGTCAGAACTTTGTATCATTTTAGTGCAGCTTATATTGATAAACAGCACCTAAATAAAATACCCAGGACACAACAATGTCAACACTGAAAAGGTCGCTTATTATATGGCTTTGTTAATGTTTAGTGCACTTGCTGTCAGAGGCATCTGCTGAGTCGAGGGGAGTCTGGGGCAGGCATGCGACGCGGGCCCTGACAGAGGCCATGCTCCACATGGTTGCCTCTCCCCCTCCCTTTTGCTCTAACAACACTGCAAGGCGGTAAATTCCCGAGAAACGAAGCACCGAGTTGCCCAGCAGACAGAATAAGAGAAGATGACAATTCTCCCAACGTCTGCTGATGAAGGGCCGCAGGCGTCTTAGACATAATTCAGTGATGCAGCCTAGATGGTGCTGCACTGAACCGGGAGCTTCTGGAGAGGTGCAATCTCTCCCCCATCAGACCCCAGTGCCTAGAACCGTGCCTGCCACATTGGAGGTAACAATTGAATTCTGACAAAAGCACATACATGTATGAATGAATTCTAGTTCCCACTTTATATTATAATACTGAGTCTTCTGATATTTTTCCTCCACCAAGAAAGGCCTACTTTGTATCCATTCCCTGTATAAAATGGGAGGGTAAGAAAATAGGGCAGTGGTAAGAAAGTGCATGGTGCCTTTATTTCTGCAAGAGAAGTGCTGCACATTTGGGTTGACGTTTCTGAGCAGAGCCGGTGATCTAAATACGGGGCTTTGTCGGCAGTAACTGGTAACAACTACGTGACCCAGGATAAAATCTGAACCTCTCTCAATCTTACGTTTCTTATTTGCATGCTCCAAAGAGGGCTGGTCTTTAAATAAGATCATGTAAAATCAGTCAATTCTTGAAAATGTTAATGCACCATGGTAGTATAGAAGGTGTGCAATTGTTCCACAGCACTTTGGGACAAAGAAAAGGTACATTGCTTGCTTTATCTGTATATATCAAATTAATTCTGGCTTCTTGCCTTCGCTGGTCAAGGTTGTGTGAATTCCAATCTGAGTGTCTTGGGGCCTCCTTCACCTCCTCAGAGGGAGTCTTTCATAGCCATATTCATACAAATATATGTATATTGTTATTCCTCCACCCCTGACTTTCTTACACAAAAGGCCACATACATTATACACTGTTACACATTGTGTCTTTCAAATTTTTTAACTATCTCCTGAGATCCTTCCATGTCAATGTGCAGAGGGGGCCCTCGCTCTTCCTTTTAGCCTCTTAGTAGTCAGTTTAGTTTTTGTACTGGAGTTTATTAACAAGATTCCTGTCATTTCCAAACTTCTGCTATTGCAAATAATGCTGCAATATATACTATGTAGACATTTCACTTCATATATTCTAATGTATCTTCAGAATGAATTCTCTTTTTAAAATTTGTTTTTATTGTTGAGAGTATTCCAGATGTTCCCCATTTCCCCCTGTATCTCCCCTCCACCTGGCTCCTGCTCCACCCCTGTCCTTCACCACACTGTTGTCTGGGTTTATGGGCTTGGCTTATATGAGTATAGGATCTTTGGTTAATCTCTTCCCTGCCCACCTCCACCCCTTCCCTTTGAGATCTGTTGTTTCCTGCTTCCATGCCTTTGGACCTATTTTGTTTGTTAGCTTATTTTTTATCTATAGAAATAAATTCTTACAAATGGGAGTGCTGGACAAACAGCAATAGAATTTATAAATTTTATAAATATTTCCAAATTACCCTATATTGTGCATCTTTACCAGCAGTGTAGGAGTGCCTGTCTTCAGTACAGAGACTTAAAACTATTGGGCAAGAGAAACAAAAGAAAAAATAAACATATGGGACTACATCAAACTAAAAAGCTTCTTCTGCACAGCAAAAGAAAACAAATACAAAGGAACCCCACAGTCTGGGAAAACATATTTGCCAAGGATGTATCTGATAAGGGGCTAATTTCTAAAGTGTACAAAGAACTCATAGTGCTCAGCAAGAGGAAGACAAACAACCCAATTAAGAAATGGACAAAGGACCTGAATAGACACTTCTCCAAAGAGGACATACAGAGGGCCAAGAGACATATGAGAAAATGCTCAGTATCACTAATCATCAGAGAGATGCAAATTAAATCCACAATGAGGCATCACTTCACACCTGTAAGAATGGCTACCATCAACAAATCAACAAACAACATGTGCTGGCGAGGGTGTGGAGAGAGGGGAACCCTACCCTAGTACACTGCTGATGGGAATGCAGACTGGTGCAGCCACTATGGAAACAGTATGGAGGTTCCTCAAAAAATTAAAAATGGAGCTGCTTTTTGACCCAGTGATTCCACTCCTAGGAATGTATCCTCAGAATCCTGAAACACTAATCAGAAAGAATATATGCACCGGTATGTTCATAGCAACACAGTTTACAATAGCTAAGAGCTGGAAACAGCCCAAGTGCCCATCAGTAGATGAATGGATAAAAAAGCTGTGGGACATTTACACCATGGAATACTACGCAGCTATAAAGAAGAAGAATCTCATACCCTTTGGGACAGTATGGATGGACCTAGAGAAAATTATGCTAAGTGAAATAAGCCAGCAGAGAAAGCCAAACATCACATGATCTCACTTATATGTGGAATCTAAGGAACTTAATAAACTGATGAACAGAATAGATTCAATGACATGGAAGCATAGATCAAACTGATGAATGTCAGAGGGAAGGAGGAGGGCGGGTGGGTGGAGGAGGAGAGAGTAACCAAAGAATTTATATGCATATATGCACTACCCAAGGACACGGACAATGGTGGGGACAGGGACTGGGGAGGGGTATTGGACGGGTTGAACTGGTCATTGGGGAGAAAAAGGGACATCTGTAATATTTTAAACAATAAATTAAAATAAAATAAAATAAAATAAAATGTTTTGCTAGATAATGTAGTCTTGGATTCAGGTCCCTGTTTTCCATTACTTTGAATTACTTTGAATGCTTCATGCCAATCCCTTCTGGCCTGAAGTATTTCTGTTGAGAAATCACCTGACAGTCTTGTGGGAGCTCCCTTTTAGGTAATTAACTCTCTCTCTCTAACTGCCTTTAAGGTTCTCTCTTTGTCTTTAACCTTTGCCATTTTAATTATGTGTCTTGGTGTGGGTCTCTTTGGGTTCATCTTGATTGGGATTCTCTGTGTTTTCTGAACTTATGTGACTTTTTCCTTTACCAGGTTAGGGAAGTTTTTTGTCATTATTTCTTCAAACAGGTTATCTATCCCTTGCTCACCTCTCCTTCTGTTACCCTTATTATGAGGATGTTGTTACATTTCATGCCCCTTAAACTATCCTCATTTTTAAAAATTTTTTTGCTTTTGCTTCTCTAATTGAGTAATTTTTCTACCTTGTCTTTCAACTCACTGATTTGATCCTCTGCTTCAAACAACCTATGTTTAATTCCTCCCAGTGTGTTCTTGATGTCAGATATAGTATTCTTTATTTCTGACTGGTTCTTATCCATGGTTTCTATGTTTATTTTTTTTATGCTGTTGTAGTTCCCACTAACTTCCTTATAATCCTTATTATGTTCCATGAGCACTCTTATAACCATTTCTTTGAACTCTATATCTGACAAATTGCTTGCCTCCATTTTATTTAGCTCCTTTTCTGGATTGGCTCTCTTTGTGGGTTTTTTTTCTATGTATTAGATAGATCTGCTATAACTCTCAGTCTTCTTGGTGTGGCCTTATGTAGTAGGTGTCCTGTGGGTCCCAGTGGCACAGTCTACTTGATCTCCTGATGCTCTAGGAATGTACCTTGTGTGGGTTATGTGGGCCCTTCTGTTGTCATCAGGTCTTGATTGCTGTTAGTCTATTTGTGGGTGGGGTCGGCCCTCAGGCTGGCTGACTGTGAGGCTCAACTTTGACCACGTCATGTAAGCTGTTGTATAGGTGCTCACAGAACAAAACAAGACAAATCAAAACAAACAAACAAATAAACAAAATACCACCAACAACAAATAGAGTAAGAAAATAAAAAGTAAAATAAAGAATAATAAAAGACATTTTAAAAAAAGAATACAAGAGAAAAAATGGAGAAAAATAAAGAAAGAAGGGAAAAAAGAAAGGTTAAGGAAAGAAAAACAGGAAAAAAGTATAAGAAAAGAAAATAGAATTAGAAAAGGAAAAAGAGCAGTAAGAGATATGACAGAAAAAAAGAAAACAACAAAATAGAAAAGAAAAACTAAGAAAAAGGGTAAAAAAGAAAACAGTGAAGCTTGTTGAATGCTCAGATGCCTCTGCAATCGGCCCCTTGGTGTGCAGGTTCCGGGCCTCCCGGGAGGTGCTCTGGTGCAGGTCAGTGTCAGGTGCTGCCCATGGCTGGCCCTCTGCAGCTGCCTGAAGCTACAAGTGTTCTGCAGTTTGTGGCTGCCCCCCCCGGGTGTGGCTGCCCACGGGAAGGACCAAGCTGTGCCCCAAGGCCGACTTTTCCCAGCACGGGGCCCACGGACAGGTCAGCAGGCGTTCACCTGCCTGGGCCTGCTGACCAGCTGCCAGGCTTAATCCCCGAAAAGGCTTCGTCTCTGGTAGAGCGTCTGGCAGAATGGGAAGGAGGCGGCCTCTGGATCTCCCGGGAGGGGAGGTGCCATTCAGACTTCAGGGAAGATGGTCGGTGTGTTTCCTTGTCCCTGAGCACACCTGAGTCTCACCTGGATTTTTTCCTGACCTTGGCAAAGCCCAGCACCTAGCAGTGAGGTGAGTGAGCCCACTGAGCGTCCTACTGAGCCCAGAGGTTGGGTCTCCTGGAAGCTGCGGAGTGGGGGTGTTTCTAGGGGATCTCCCATGAGGTTCCCTGGAAAGTGAGGGGAATAGTCCCAGCCCAAAGCCAGTTACGTGAGAAGGAAATAATCTTTTCTGTCAAAGGGATTGGAATAGGCCAGACTGAATAGATGCCCACCTCAGCATCCCCTGTTTTACCGTGGCAGCCCCCCATTTGTGCTGAGAGTCTGTGCGGGCAATTGTCCATCCCAAAGGTCCGCCCCACGCGCGTTTTCCAGACTAGGCTGTGGGTTTAGGTTGTGGGGCCTCCCCCTAACCAGGCGGGCGTGGCGCAGGGGCACCCGTGTCAGGGATGGAAGCCCAGCAGACTCCCCGTTCTGGGCTTGCCTGGTGTGGGGGGCCCGGGCCCTTCTGCAGAAGTCAAGTTGCCCTGCCGGTGGCCTTCCATTCCTTGTGTCTTTGCTTGCGGCAAGGTCGAAACCTGTTCCCCACAGTCCCTGCAGCCCGAGGCTGCCCAGCCTCCCACGCCCCAGCCTGTGCCTCTGCAGCGGGGCTGAAAATGCAGGGTTGGGTGAGCGGGATTCCCGAGGGTGGGGCCGAGGGGGTTCCAAAAGCTGGGGGTAACTGCTTTTCCCCAGGCTGATTCTGTTCAGAGGGGCTTCATTCTCCCAAGAAAAATGGCTGCTGAGGCGTCAGAGGAGAACTCAGCCCAGGGATCCTGGCGGCTGCTCCCCCACATCTCTCCCTGGAACCAGCCACCCAGACCCTCTTCAGGCCACTCCTGTCCTCACTGCCTTCCCTCCACCTGAGCCCAGGGTGAGTGACTGGAACGAAAATTTTGCGCCTTGGCCCTTCCCACGGGGGGCTTTGACTTCAGCGGCCCTGTCTCTCCTTGGTGACCAGAAGCCCTGTTGTCTTTCACAGCTGATGCCACCTGGGCGCCGCTTCCTGGCCCTGGCACTGGCAGCCGGGGCCGGGCAGCCTGGTCTGGGTCTGTGCTTCACACCTCTCAGGGGCTGCACACCCTTGCATCTGAGCGACCCCTCCGTCACCTGCCACCCGTGGGAGTGGGGCAGCCCCTTTCGCGACTCCGCCCTGCCCTCCAGAGGTGGCTTCTGCGGTCCCTGGTTCAAAGTCTCCTCTTCATATAGCCTCTACTTAGTAATTCAGGGTTATAGTTGCCCACTTTAACTGGAACTTCCAGTCTGGTTCTGGGAGGAGATGCCAGCAAGATCCCCTGGCGTCAGTTATTTTTAACAGTTATAGAACCTTTCAGTTTTTCTGTTTGTTTCTTGAGTTAGTTCTGGTAAATTGTACTTTCCTAGCAATATACCCCTTTTGTCTAAATATCTGCACAGTTTTGCATATATTTGTTCTTCGTATCATTCTGTATTTCATCTCTTTTTGTATTTGCAGATGTGGTCCCCTTTTCATTCCTAATGTTATTTCCTAACAGCTTCTGTCGAATCTTCATCCATCCGTCTAGTCAGGGCTTCTCAACCTTGATGTTTGGGTCAGATGAGCCTTTGTCGTGGGTGTTCTGTGCACTGTAGGATGTTTAGCAGCATCGCTGGCCTCTGCCCACTCCATGCCAGTATCCCTCCCACCCCAGTTTGTGTTTGAGTCACAGTATGTCCTGAGACATTGACAGATGTCCCCTGGAAAGGTGGGAGAGGGGAGCGAAATTGCTCTCAGTTGAGAACCACTGATCTAGAGAAGTTGGTAGTGTCAGGCCTTTTGGAAGAATGAACTTTGGCTTTGTTAATTTAGTTGCTGCTTTTACCTCTGTTTCTTTTCCTTCTCTGTTTAGTCTTATTAATGTTTATTTCCCAACTTTTTATGATTGATATTTAATACTTTAGTTTTCACCTTATTTTTTTCCCTGACACAAGTATTTATGGGTATACATTTCCTTCTAAGTATCACTTAACTGCCACCCACAAGTAGGTGGAATTATAGTTTGGTTTTAACTTTTATTCATAGGTTAAAATTTTAAAATATGCTTTTATCATTTCTAAATGTATGGATTTTTTAACTTTTTAAAAGATGATTTCTAACTTCCTTTAATAATCAAGGACTATGTCTGTGTAATTGTGATCGTTTGACATATGTTGAGACTTATGGTTTAGAATATGGTGAATAATTTTTATCATTGTTCTATGTATCCTTTTTTAATTGAATTTACTGGGATGACTTTGGATCACAAAATTATATAGGTTCAGGTGTACACTTCTACAGTGTATCGTCTGTACACTGTATTGTTTGTTCACCCCCAAGCCAAGTCTCCTTCCACCCCCATTTATCCGGCCTTTACCTCCCTCTACCCACCCGCCGCCACATTCCTCCCTTTGGGAATTTCCACACTGTTGTCTGTGTCCACTGTTCTTGAAAAGAATGTCCAGTTGCTGAATACAGTCCTCCGTACAAGTTCATTATCCCACTTCTCAAACATTTTTGTCCTATGTCTTATTGCAGTGAGTGAGTGAGGCTGGTTGAGGTCAGCTTAGACTGACCTGTGAGGCTGAAGCCCCCAAGCCCACGCTCAGCTATCCCAGAACACAGGTAATGGGATCTGGCCAACGTGAAACCATGTCGCGTATAACACTTTGCCAGAGCTCAGCAGCTTGTAAGTTTTGCCTGGCGTCAATATTAGAGACATTTTCCAAATCTTCCAAATCCTTCCTAAAGTATTAATCTATTAATTACAGAGAAAGTTGTGTTTTGTCTCTTATTTTCATACTTTCCCTTTGTAGTTGGGCAAATTTTGGCTTTATATATGGTTATTAGGTACATACAAATTAGAATTGTTATATGTTCCTAGTAAATGTTAACTTTATTGATAGCAGTTAATAAACTGAAGTTGTATTGCTTTCTGTTTTTATGTTTATTTTCCCTAAAATGAATTGAGCTGACATATGTTATTTGCTTATTATATATTTTTTATCTTTTTATTTTCAACTTTTGTATCTTGATGTTTTAGATACATTACTTGTAGGCAGCATATGGGTGAATTATCCCTTCATTTTCACAATATTTGTGAAATATTATTCCTGATAAGTAAGTAGACTCAATCTCCCTGTTAAAATAAGAAAAGTTTCAATCATAGGTTTAATTTTCCATCATGCCTGTCAGAGAAAAATGCCAGTGATTCTTTCCTGATATGACCTACAAATCTTACAAGTATTCATATTGTTTAAAAACACTAAGGTATCAGTTAAAATAATATTACCTGGCCAAGTAAGAGAACCAATCAGAAGTGCAGGTTTCTTTTGGTTATTGTTATAGAGCCTGGCAACAACCTCTAAGCTCTTTAAAGTCTTACAAGAATCTTTTCTTCAAATGATACTTCCAAGGACAAATTTCTATTAATACTACAAGTTGGTAACACTTATGAATATTCACACAAGTCCCTTTGTTGCAGAGGTAACATGATGATATTCTTGAGAATGTTCTCAGCTTAATGCCTTGTCAAATCAGACTGATGGAATGTGTATTACGATGCAGAAAGCTCCATCTCTCTAACTTCAGAGAGGGAGGATGTCTCTTTTAGACTGCTTTAGTTATTTGTGAAGATTTGCACTTTTTTTAAGGGGAGACTCTGTGAATTTTATTACTTAGCATAAAAAGAATAAAAAGCAGGCAGAAGACCTTGTTTTTATTTGCAGAAATGGACTAAGAAGTGAATAGGGTTTACTTATTAATAGTAAAAAAAAAAGGTGCAGGTAGCATTAATCTTCCACATTCTGATTTTGGAAATGACAAATGCGCTGTTCCTCATTGAATGCAAAGAATTCAAGAATGTTGGAATTGACAAAAAGATGTCAACAGATGCCGACCAACAAAGGTATAGCTTCCTTAAAGTAATAAAAGCTTTAAAAGCTTCCTGAGCTGGGCAAACTGAGGCACTCCTGTCTAGAGGAGAGCAAATTTCCTGGCTCTCTTAAATCCCTTACAAGAGCCTGCAAACCTGCCCCCTGGTTAGAAACTGACCTTTGCCCTTTTCCATTCCTTTCATCTCACCTGCATCCATTGAACTCTACAGGCCACTTGATTTATATCTTTGCTGGAACCTTGTTTTCCAGGGCCTGCTAGGTTGACTGAATTTGGTCAGACTGATATCAAAATAGTAATTAAAAATGCAGCAAGTGTTATTGTCCTTAACAATTTGACAGGAAGATTTAGAGAGTGTTTGTATGACAAATAACCAAGGGTCTTTTAAAAACAGGTTGCTTAATACTTATTTAAAATATCTCTAAATATCTCACCAAATTTTTTTAAAGTTATCTCCTTAAGGCACAATTTTATTCTTTTTGTTATATTTGCTCAGTATTTATGAATATAACCAATAACTATATGCAAATTTAATTTTCATAGTCCTACATAAAATATTCTAAGTTTTAATGGAAAGGAAACAAGTTTATGCATTTGTAAGAAATTTCTATATTCATCTTAAAAACTGGCTTCTTTATCTCTAAGAATAGAATATTCTGAGTGTTATGGGGCAGACTAGGTCCACAAAAAAATGTGAGTCGATCTCACTCTGCCACCTCACCCTAAGTGACATTATTTTAGCACTCTTGATGATACCCCTTAAAGAAAAGTTAACTAATAAATAAAACCAAGATATTTGTGGGTGTATCAGGTAGATTAGGTATATCAGGAAGTAACAGAAAACTCAAAATAATAATGGCTGAATTAAAACAGAAATTTCTGTCTTACATTTAAAAAAGCTGGAGATAGTTGCTTCAAAGTTGTAATCAAGTTTAACGTGTTAGGGAGTTAGACCCTTCTTATTGTCAATGTAAGAAACATCCAAATCTGTATTTTTATGAGTTTGAGTCAAACTGGTGACAATTGCCAAGAAGCCGAATCTCAACAAATGGAGAAAACGCTCCAGGGAATGCTAGTTTTGCAGTTTATTTTATACATTGCATTCAGAGGAGGAAGTATAAGAAGACTTACATTAAATTCATTGGTGATAGATTAGGGAGGCTGGAGAAAGCAAAGCAGCGAAATCTCTGCGATGGGATAAAGACTAAAATGAAGAGACAAATACTTCTCTTATGTGGGTGGGTACAGGATAGTTAACAATGAACATTTACAGCACGTAGAGATACTATGTGGGGAAACAAGGTGACAATGAGGGGTCCAGCTGTAACATGCTCCGGTGGGAGATTGTGGCCTGGGGGTCTGAAGAAAAGGGATTCTTCTTGACATCTGAAGGTATGTTATCATAGGTGCAAAAGGCAACAGACAGGCTCAGTTGGGGAAAAGATGGACCTTTGTCAGGAAAGATACCAGCTGGGACATGACTACCCGCCAGTACTTGCTTTTAGCTAGGAAGTTTTCATTTCAGACCATCCTACCAGGTTAACCTTTGGTTTCTGAGTTTGTAAGGCCGCCATGCAGGCCTCCTCTGAGCTTGTGAGGTTTTGTATGAGACCCATTTTTAGTCCCCAGAATCTTGTTTGACTCCATTTGCTGGAGTCGTTGGGCACATGGCCAAATGCCCACCAGCAGCTCCAGAGGGCCTTTGTGTGGAAGGAAGCAGGGTCCAGCATGGTGAGAACACAGGAGCCTGTGAGCATGCAGACTGCCCTGCTGGAGGGACAGCCCACCTTGGCTCACACTTGACTGGCTCACGGACAATGGGCAATGACCTTATTTCCCAGCCTTCCTTCATATGTCAGTCTTCCCTTCTCAGTCCCTTTACACACTGACTTAAAAAGGCTCTCTTTCTGCTAGAAAATCTTCCCCCAGCATATAAAGAAGGTTGGGCCAGTTTGTTGAAGACACAGGACTGACCAAGAGCCAGCACCAGGGGACAGACACATAAGGGAGCCCCAGTTGAGCTGCCAGCTCACTGCAGGTGCACAGGTGACCTCAGTTGAGACCAGAAGTTCCCAAAGGAGCCTTCACCAAAATTTGAATATAAATTGTGGGCAGATAAAAAGGGTGTCTCAACCACTAAGTTATGGATGGACTTTTACTGCATCGATAAAAAAATGTCCCATAAAAAATTGAAAATTATAGATCATATAAAATGGTAGAAAGGGAAAGAGAGAAGTACAGAGTGTGGGAACATTTTCTCAAATATGGATAAATGGGATTAAGAAAAAGAAAACTGAATTGGGATGAGCTGGGGCCTTGGAAGGTGCCCCCTTTTTATGCAAAATTCAAACTAAAAACATAACCTCAGGGGCTGTCTTAGTATAACCTGCTTCATGTTAATCCTTCTAAGGAAAATTAACTTATTTAGAATAGGACTGGAGGATTTCATCCAAATTCAAACATTTTGGAAAACTTTTTCTCAGTGAGAGAGTGCAGGAAATAAAGGAGGGGAAGGTCGGGTGTGATTCTGGAGATGCTAATCTTGAGTGACTTAGAAAACTGTCACCAGGCAGCTGAGTGGACACAGGCCCATCCGGGCCATGGTGACATCCCAGAGGAGAGCCTGTCTTCACAGCACTGGCAGGCTCACTGGCTTGGACTTGAGAGGTTGCTTTGTTGTCCCTGCTGAAATGAAAACACTTGTCTTAGTACAAACATTAGTTTCAGGCACTAGACTAATCTGAATCTGTCATGAAATGGTTTTTCCTAAAAATTTGCACAAAGCAATGAGGTATATGGCATAAAACCAAGAACTGTCAAAAATATGAAGGGACTGGTGATCCAGGACCCAGATTCTGCTCTGCCCCCCAAGGGCCTGAGAGAGCGGACTGTGGCCAGTGAGCTGTGCTTAGCTCAGCTCAGAGAACATGAGCTCCTGCCTCAGTGGGACTTCTGCCAGCCCTGTTTGCTTCTCTACACGTTTCTTTTACATCCTTTAACCTTTATAATCTTGACAAGAGTCCCCATATTTAGACATTGCTTTTATTGATATTTTAGACATGAAGAATTGGCCAACGATAAAACAGCTGGTACCTCATAGCAGAAAAGGGAGATGGAGGAATAAAAGAGGCAGAGCTCTCATTCCCCGAGTCTGGCTCCGACCGGGGCACATCTCTCATGTATAGAGGGTTCAGGTCAAGTTTTGTTTTAAAAAATTCCATTTACTATTGATCCCAAAGGGCTCACGGGGAAGCCAAGAGAGGCCTCAACCCAATTGCTATGTCGAGGTTCTTATCACTGCACAAGAAAGGATTCGGGAGTGAGACAGAGAATCTGCAAAGCACTGCAGATGAGGGGAATGGGTCATACTCAGGGTGTGAGTCAGGTGGAGGGTGTGGGTAGAGATTTTGATCAGCTGTGGGCAAGGGGTGGGAACTGGGTGTTTGTAGTCTCTGATGCTGGTGTGTGGTCCTCAGCTTAGCTCAGCTCAGTCTCATCCCTCCAGATGGTGTCTGTCTGGAGGGTGGAGGGGCTTGAAAACAGTGACATAGGTCAACACGGAGGTCAATGTGGCTGAGCCTAGTTTTCACCTGTCTCAACTATTTCTTAGACCAGGAAATTGGAAGAGGGGCTGAGGGTGACGGGTGCCTAGCCACAAGTCACATCCCCATTGACCTAACCTGGAAAGAAAGGGAGGAGAGGGGTAGAGCCCTGGGCCTCTTCCCCATGCAACGTGTCTTGCCTCAGCATGAGGTCTCCTAATGCCACTTTCCATTGGCTCTCAGAACAGTGGAGCCCTCCCGGACCTGGGCGCCAGCCTTCTGAAGGGGGTGACCTGGAGCCACTTACCTTGGGCTGCGCTTTACAGCCCCGCCTGGGCATCTCCCGCAGCGCCGGGCAGCCTTGGGGTCTGTTTCTCCCCAGTGCCGCTTACATTCTTCCCAGGAGTGGCAGCCTCTTTGCTGGTGTCACCAACCAGGCGGCTTTCCTCACACAGGGAGCTGATGTCATCTCCAAAAATTTGGAGGCCATTTTCGATGAGAAATTGGGTAAGATTGAACTGTGAAAGCTAGGGCAAAACGGGCATCTCACTAGTCACATCACTGGCAAGTTAGATATGAATCGCGCAGCTCACAAAATAGGAAAGAATTCTGAGGACTTCAGAGTGGCATAAAAACTATTTCAACCTCCTTTCACAAAGAAAGAGCTTTCAAGAGCTCTTTGGGAACATTTTAAAATGCTTGTAATCAGAGGTCTACAGTTACAATTTGTAACCTAGTTCAGTAGCTAACATTTGATAGCAATGGTTTACATCTTTAAAACTAACGTCGTTTTCAAGTAACCCTCATGGAATGTTTGGGGTGAAAATATATACTCTCATATTAACTTTTATTTGTTTTTACTGTTCTAATTTAAATGATCCTCATTTTTATTGAGGTATAAATGACACATAACCTCTTATGAACATTTCTAGAGCATCCACTAGACAAAGCTGGTGAAATCACTTCTAGAGTGAAGAAATATCTGAATATCTTGGGAAGCAGAGTATTCTGAGGTTTTTTGTGAAGGAAGCAAGCAGCTGGGAGAAGCAGGTCCCTTTGTCTCACTGCAGTGGGTCCACACACTGCCTGCCTCGAGCTTGCTTGAGGGTGAGCTTGGGGAAGAGCTGTGACCTTCCCAGGCCTGTTGTGGCTCCATGAGGGGCTCCGGACTCTATACTAGTTTCCTCACCTTTCCCAGAGGCCCAATGGTCGGCAAATAGTTTCCTCAATGGGCCTCACTTGCTGGAAGGCCCATGTGAGTGTAGCCATGGGTGCTCCCATCTCCCAAGCCACCCAGGACGTGCCAGGAAAACATCCAGAGGAGCTGGTGTGGTCACTGCTGTGTCATGATGAAACCAGCACCTGGAAACTGTGTCCAAGGTCACACATTCCTCAGGGACTGGGCTGAGAGATGGACCTGGTGTGTCAAACTCAAGAGTCCAGGTGCGACCTATGATGCCACACCAACCTTCTCTCTCTGGGTTCATCCTGTAGTGTTTTGCCTCCTTGGTGGGATCGGAGAAGGGACCCAAGGGCTTTAAAGTTGCCTGAAAACCTCCCGCCTTCCCCTATCCCACGGGGGTGGGCCAAATGGCCCTGTCACTCCGGACGCCTGTGATTGAAGTGTCCACTCAAAACACTGGTGGGTCAGAGTTAGTGCCCTGCATTTGGGGTTGCAAGTGGGGTCTATGCCCCCAGGACATCAAAGTGGGAGATCTCATTACCCGTTTCCTCAGGTCCTTCACTAAGTCTGAGTGGCAGGGAACAGGCAGGCAGAACAAGCTGGGGGTGAGGGACACGCCCAGGTTGCGGGCCGTCATCTGGTTGGTGGAGGAGTGCAGCTGGAGGGTGCGCAGCAGCCCGAAGAGGTGTCGCAGGAGCTCAGCGTTGGCCCTCGGCAGCTGCTCCAGGAGCCTGAAGACGGAAAGACACAGTTTTCAAAGACCAGTCGTTTCTCTCAGGAGGTCGGAACAGAGAGATGGGAACGGAGTCCTTCTCTGTATGTTCCATGTAGAAATATATCTCATGAAACCACTGAACTAGTTCCCTGAGACTCCTGTAATATGATTTTGGGGTGGGTAAACTATTAATATCTCATTTAATACAATGTGTTCCACTAAAGTGCACACACAGGTTCTTATGGATGAAATTAAACCACAGTTAAACAGCAGAGGCTCCTTTATCTTTAAGGTAGCAATGTGGGCAGGCTGTCTCAGGGTAAGAGCCTCAGCACTGCTTATGACCCGGGAGACTAGCAGAGCTCCAGGCATGAACGCCTACGGACCTGGGACACTGAATTCAGTTCCTGGACCAGACTGGAACTTGTCTGGTTCAGTAAGTGACAGGGCTAAGAGCGTACCACCGGCAGAGTGGTCCCTCTAGCATCTCTCGGACCAGGGGCTCTCACCTGTGGGTTTCATTCATGCAGAGGGCTCAGGGATTGCACATCAATATGATGAGAAAAGCAAGATCAGTAGCGGCAGGAGATACGCATATGTGACTAACGTGGCCTCCCTGGGTGTGATGAGATGAACGCTGAGGCTCTGCTCATGATTTCAGTGGACAGGGCTGGACACTCTAAGCTGATGTTCTCCTAAGGGTGTGCTGGCTGTGTGGAAGCGTGACCCAGGGGAGTCATCGGGGCCTCCTTACCTCTGGGATGCCGCGATTTTCTCGGCGTCGTTCCCTTGGTCCATGACACCGAGCCATTTGTCATAGGCCCCGGGTGTAAATATGCTTCCTGGGATATTTCGAAGGAAATCCTTAGAGATAAAGAGGAAGAGCATTGTTATGGAAAATGTGTGTTTGGAAACATTACATAGAAAATACTCAAGTGAAAACTCAGTCTCAGTCCCCTCTCCCTCCTGAGCGCCTCCCACTGTGAGCCCTGAATATCGAGGGTCCAGCTCCCCGATGATCCATAAACTCAGAGGCGAAGGCTGGGGTCCATCCAACTGAACTTGGAAGCTCAGACTCAGTGTGGAATGTGGTGGGAGTGAGGACGGAGGCCCGTCTGTTTTTGGCGCTTCCTCTCTGCCTACCCGTCAGCCGGCTGCTGCAGGCCTACAAAGTATTCCTAATAAATACACGTGGCGACTGTGCTTGGGCGGGTTACACATGGTGCTCGCGCTCGTTTCTTAGGAAGAGAAGGACTGGGGCAGGGACACCCGGCCACGGTCTCTTGCACACACGCGGAGAGAGAACTGGGCCTCTCACTTGAGCTGGAGGTGCCTCTTGGAGAAAACAACTGGCGACAGCTTAATTCTTCCTTTTGCTTCCCTGATGCGACTTCAGTTCTGCAGACTTGGACGCAGCACGTGTGGGAGCTGTATCTCATCCCCACTGTGCAAGGACATGTTATTCCTGCCCACCCCTGGAGTGGAACAGAATATCCCCCGAAAAAGAGAAAGAAGGAAATGTAGGTAGATGGCGGCTTCAGGCCTGTGAGTAACCCGGGCAGAGGCGAGCAGAGGCCAGCTTCCGAGGGCGGCCTGGAAACCGGCTCACTGCAGAGGGCTGACGAACAAGACTGAAAACCATAGAACTGAGCTGCGTAACATTTATGAAGCTTGAATTTCTTTGTGTGTGAGACTGAGGAGAAGGTGTCACAGGCCTTGCTAGCTTCAGGGCAACCTTCCTTCCACTGGTTTCACTAAATAGCCCAAGACTTTTCTTAATTCTAGCTGGGTCAGGAGGCCCTCCAGGCAACTCTCACAATTACGATCCAGTGAAGGTCCCCTCCTTCTGATCCTGATTGAGCTGCTGTTTGTGGCAGGCACTGTTCTCAGCACTGGGGACAGAGCGGTGATGCAATTGGGCAAAGCTCTGGTCCTCTCCTACCTTTCAATGGACCATGTGCATCACAGTCGTCCCATGTACATGACTGTGGTCCCATGTGTGTCACTGTGGTCCCTTATACATCACTGTGGTCCCATGTACATCCCCGTGGTACCAATGTAGGGGGTCGAATTCAAGTCATTTCAGGACTGTCATGATTGATCGTACACATGAAGAGTAATGGGGCACAAGGAAAGACCCCTGTAACAGAGAGTCTAAGACAATTTTAATGACCTGTTTGTAGTCATTTCTACATTAGCATAGTGCTGTTCAGGGCTTTCATGAGTACTGGCATGGACTGATTAACCTCTCTCTGCTCTATTATTCCCCTTATTCACACGTAACTTGATGCATGTGATTTCAAAGTATCACTCACAATTTTTTTTTTTATAAAAAATTGAATTTTCAGAATTCCAAACTAATTTTGTCTGCTGCACAGACTTTAAAAGTCAAATTTATAGGAAAAGGTTTGTGGTGGGAACTTGTTACTATGAAACCATACTTGAGGATGGTGGCTTAAACAACAGCACTGGTGAGAAAGGATGTCACCACTTGGGAAAGGTGAAAGCAGTCCCCAGTGGTGGACTTATCCCTACGTGTCTTTCCGACCACAGGTCCTGAGAGGTGACCATGCAACATGATGGGTGAACAGGGTTTCCCGAGGCCTGGTCAGGCAATTTTGGATTCATCATAGGGAAACGCTTGCTAACTCTAGTCAACTTCTATAACTATTTGCAAGCAGTAGGAATTTCCTTTTGGAAATGTTGCCTTCATTTGGAAGATGATGAGAATTTCATCAAAAACAGGATGTTTGATTTGGTAAACCTTCTATATTTGTGTGTATTTTGAAATTTTTATCATTCTTATGATTAATATTGTTGTTATTATTTTCTGGGGAATGTTCAGGAGTGAAGAGAGGGATTGTGGTGGGTGTGATCACAGAAAGTGCATCTGACATATGGAGCTTTTTCCACCAAAGGGGCTTCCTTAAATTTTGCCCTGGTGGGGTGTTTTGCAGTTTTTCAGATTGTCACTCCATTATGCCCATTTTGGTTCTTGGGCAAACATGGTGATGGAAGCCAGTCTTGTACTATCAGAGATATGCTGTGTGTGGGTAATTCTAGAAGGTTCCTTACCTTGAGGACACATGCTACCACAAGCACGGACTCACTGTCCAGGTTGACTTTGTCCCCAGAATTGAGCCTGTGTGTTAGGACTCTGCATGAGTCCCTATCAGCCCATTTTCTGAAGATGCCTTCTGTGAACGGCCCTTTTTTATTGATGGATGAAAGCATATCCTATAGGAAAGAAAAGTATTGTGGCATTAAGTATCCTTAAGCCCAGAGCACAGACTTTCCCCTGTGACAGGCAGACCTTGGTAAGTGAAGGGACAGTCCTGGATTCAAGGCCTAACCAAATATTTGGATTTGTTTTTTAATGTCTCAATATATTTTGTACCCAATAGTCCATTCTCCATTCATAAAGCGAAACAAGTCTTTCTTCTGTACTCGTTCCCACCTCTTTACCCCCCATTAAGGGACTGGAGACCTGCTTTTTCTTTTAAAATCAGGCTCACAACCCCTGTCTTCCTCTGAGTCTGTTCCCTTCCCACTAGTCTCTCATTTCCTTTCCTGCATCTTCTTATCTCCTGCTCACAGTATAGAGCGTCTTGGGGGGTTGGAGTCAGGAATCCAGGGATTTGAAACCTATTATGCTGCTCATTTGCTGTGTGCCCTTTGGCACGGTACATACTTCTGTGGGGCTTCTCGTTGGATTTGTGAAGTGTGGAGATGGTAATCAGAGTTCCCCCCTAAAGCTGCTGAGAAAGATGCAGGCCTATGTCACAGCCAACATGGACTACATGACAAACTCCTTCATCTCTAGGAAGAATTCCCTACATCTGGTATCACGTTCGGAGGGACCCTGGACCCTCAATCAATCAATGTTAACACTGAGAATTCACTGAGATAACACAGGCCAAATCCTGGGTCTCTTTCTGGACACATACTGTTAGAGGGATGGGTCCTCATTTGCCTGAAGGTGACACTTTATGTGTAGGCACTTGAAATACAAATCAAATCCATGTGAGCTATTTGATTTGCAACATTGAAAAGACTCAGCTGAAGACGCAATTAACGGTGACAGGAGAGGAGTGTGGCTTTCACGGAAGGAGATTTCAGGAGAAGGGAGTGTGGGGCAGACTCCAGATTCCTGTACACAAACCCATCGTGACTGATCTGAGCCTGTGTGGTTGGGTCTTGGCTGAATCCGTGGGAGGGACAAGACTATCATTTCCCTTTGTACCTGCCTATGACCCTGTGATCCCTGCATCACATTTGTTCTTTGAAGCCATGTTCACAAATCTTCTTAGCCAAAGCCAGGGACTGTCTAAGGAGAACTATTTGGGGACAGACTTAGGTGAGAACACAGCCTTTCAGGGTTCTCCCCCCTCAACTCAGGGGGCTAGTGAGACCAAAATGTGACCTACCAGAAGAGGGCCAGGCAGGGTGTCATCCTCACACAGGTCTGTGAGAGAAGATCCAAAGAGTTGTTTTGGCTTTGCGGGTGGTGGGGTCACCACCTGGTTGTCCTGGCTGGTGGGAAGGCCCTGCCAGGAAGGAGATGTTATCGGTGACCTCATGTGATCACTCTTCAGGCCTGCATCTAGGAAGAAGTGAGATCATCGATAGTAGTAGTTCAATTCACTTAACTTTGTTTCCACAGTTTTCATTTTAATCTTGTTTGTTGTGAGGCTAGAGGAGGGAGAAACTGAGTCATTTCTGTCTAGAATTTCCACATTCTGAATTAGGGGGATTGTACTCTCGTGGCTTTCAGGGGTTGCCCTTTTCCACATTCTATAAAATAAAAATCCAACCCAGAGACTCCCTCACACTCAGTCGATTCTTCCTAGAACTGTCATTTTCAGACCTTTGAGGTTCCTCTCAGCTTGATTCTGAGTGGGTCCTGGTCCCTACGGGTACTGTCCCCTGCCCACCTCCACATGGAGAATGGGCTCTGTGGCCTGAGTTCCTTTAAGGAATGGAATCATGAGCCAAGAGAAGACACTTGTGGGAAGGGAAGAGCTCAGCTGTCTCCTGCTCTTGCCCGGCTGGGTGTCTGGGCTTCAGTATGAACTGACCTTGCATCTTTGGGGACCCCTTGGGGGGAGGAGATGTGGAGTCCTCGGGTCCCTGAGGCAGGAGAGCAGTGGCCAGAAGATGGCTCTCTGTGAGGTCATTGGGATGTTCATGACCTAGACAGAGAAAAATCCACACAGAGATTTAGGCTGGTGGTACTGATGTGATCGAACCTACCTTACCATGAATGTGGGCTCTGCCCTGGTGCCCTTTTCCTGGGGCTTCTGGATAACTAAGGCTGAGCCTCCGGAGTGAGCATCACGGGCTCTCTTACTGCAGACGCCCTGCACAAGGGAGTGCCCAAGCTGAAGTGTTTCAAAAGTACAGAGAAAAAATGTTGGAACCTGTTGCTGTGCTTGGAAGGCACAGATCGTTCGGGACACTGCACGATGTTGGCTTTTGCTGTTTCCATCTGAGAATATTTCCTGTTTTTTTTTGTTTCTTCCATGACATCAACTAGACTACATCTTAGGCGAGTTACTTGACCCCTCTGAGTCTGTCATTTGTGTTTTTAAACCCTTACCCCTCTGTGACCCAGGCTGGTAAAGATCCAAGCCAATCTGTTAATCAACATTGCTGGTTCATAGTTTTCAAATAATGAGACTGTCCAGATTTGCAGTTCTCTCACACCTAGACTCAGTTTAACAGTTGTTGCATTGCCTCTGGGGCTTCACAGCCAGTCCTACTCCAGAGCGGGTGTGGGTGTGCCCTGACCCTTCCCCCAAGCGCCCCACCCTGTGAGGGTGTCCTCCCAGGCAGTGATCAGAGGGGAGGCTCCGGACCTCAGGAAACTAGAAACGATGTGGGAAACCGTATATATGTGGTGGGAAGCTGCACCTAGATCATCCGGGGCTGTGGCCAAGTGATTTGTTTGGCATTTTCAAGCTGTAAATTGCTTCCTGGTCATGGAATTCCCAAAGGCCTCGTGCTATGAAGGGGCTTTTGTGTTTAAGAACAGAATGGAGGCCCCTTTTCTTGCCTTTCTGATTTACTAGTGAGTGTAACTCAGGAGGGCTTGTGTTTCCCTTCCAAGGGCCCTGCGCGACGTCAGGGCTCTGTTCAGAGCAAGACTCACAGCAGCTTCCCTTTTTTTAGGCAAAAGCAGATTCCATGATGGCAGTAAAGTGCAAGCAAATCTCCAGGACAGCCAGGAGCTAATCCTCATTGGAGAATTGAGAGCAGTTGAAACATGCACTCAGAATAGGTACTAAGAGGTCTGGAGAATTGCTTTACAAGCAGCCTTGTCGCAGGAGGCTGTCCTAAGCCTAAAAGTTGTCATCTACAGTCCTTTGTCTAAATTAACACATTTTGTTAATACAAACATATTTAAGTATTATTTGATATTTTCAGTCTATTACAAGCGACTTTGACAAAGATAAGGCAACATTGGTAAAGAACAAACAAGCAAAGCATGAAGTGGCTGCAGGGATTCTGTCGTCATCTGTGTACCTGGGGACTCCCTACGTTCCCATACCGGGAATATACACTTCGTTGAAAATGTTAGGTTGTTAAGAACTTCCAAATGACCCGAAAAGGAATAATAGCCTCATGGGATTGTTGAACGGATAAAAGAGAGAATGCATGCAGGAGGGGGTGTTTTGAGACTTCTCACAGAGGTCATCATCATCACCATCACTGTGGTGCAGGGTCTGCTAGATCCAGTCCTTGCCCTTCTTTAAATCCCTCTATTTCCTTTAACCGCACTGAACACACTTGTTGAGCCAAGCTTTATCGTGATTTTTTAGCTAAATTGTGTCAGTAGCTATTTTAGAAGAGGTGTAATCTATCAATGACGTGAAGTACAATGCGAGAAAACCCGGCCTGAGAAATAGCATAGTCTAGCTGGTTCAGCGGGTGAAAACCTGAGGAGTCTGAATGTGATGGTCTGGGTTTCTCTTTGATGCTGAAAGCTCTGGCACAGAGCAGGACCTAAATACATACTTGTTGTTGGATTCAGAGGCAGGTGGAGAATTAGAAGATTCTCACCAAACAGAGGCTACTGAGTAGTTAGGAAATGGGACAGAAGGATTCAAGACTGGGTTATGAAAAATAAAAATATGGGGGAGGAAAATTCTAATCCATGTGCCTTTTATACATCCATACAGACAAAGACATTTTTCAAGAGAGCCTTGTTTGTCAAGTAAAAAAAGAGAAATTCACATTTTCCACAACTAGACTATACACTGCTGAATGAATAGATGTTACCAGTATCTGGGACCCCATAAGTATTTGGTAGCTTTTTATTAAACTAATGGGTGAAGATTGCATGAGTTTTCACTTTTAAGATTATTGAAGCTTAAGACCAAACAAGTATTCCTTGGAGACTTTAGAGTTTGAAACCCAGCCAACTCAACCTAGATTTTTCCTGACACTCACCGATGAGTGCGTATGGGGCCTCATCCTTTCCAGAGCTGACCGACGGCTGGTAATCTCTCTCAGGGTCCTTGGAGACAAAGAGAACTATGTGTCACAACAAATCACTCACAGTTAGGTACCTGAGGAACACATTTCCTTCTCATTCTTAAGTTCCCCAAAAGAGAAAGAAACAGAACCAGTAGAAATGCTCTTTGGTTCATGGGGGTGCCTCCAGTTTTTGAGTTAACAGAGTCGAGTTTGTTAAGCCCTTGTCTCCTTCACAGCCTCCGATACAGATCAATCCAGATTGATTCTTGCCTTGTCCCTTTTGGTAGGAGGGAGATCTATGAACCACAATACAGCCAGCCCCTTACTTCCTGGGTGGCCTGTTGCATAAGAAATCACAGTTATGGTTCTTCCCAAAGGAAAAAAATTGCAGCCTCTAGAGCTCTGCTTTCTGCTGTCTCCAGGCCCCTTAGTGAAGTTAGGATTTTGCCTTTGTTGTCCCTGCCCAGAGAGGCATGATGTCCAGATAGCCACACACCCTGCCATGACTGTTTCTGAAAAAGTCAAACATGAAAGGCACCTTGAGCACAGCAACCCTGAGCAAAGGACAGAGATGCCCAAGGCGCCTAGAGTTGATGGCAGAGTGAAGCCAGCACACTGGCCTTGGTGCAGAGCAGCCCCATTCCAGGGAGAAAAGGGGTAGGGACACTAACCTAGAGTACAGGTCAGAGCAGAAAACACTTACTCCTAGCAGAACGGTGGCCCACAACACTGGAAATCCCACTTGAAACAATGAGGTCTAAATGATAAAGACTGATGAGTTATTAATAGGGTTCTGAGATGATATCTACCAAACTATCTGCATTCCAAAGACATTTTAAAATAAGACCATATGGAACCAAGAACATTTACCATGCACATAAGTTTGCCAATATTGTTAGGCAGGGAGGCTGTGTTCTTTGATGAGCAGTGCTCACAAGACAAATGAACAGCCTAGTGGTTACTCACAGACTTTAAAGGTGATAGATAGTAAAACGAAAGTTAAAGGAAACCCTTTCATCATTCACTACTTGCCCTTTCATTGTACTTGTCTTCTTATGGACCAATTGCTTGATAAGACAGATGGCCCTAAATGTTGTTTTATAATTGGATTGTTAAAGCCAAACATTTTAAATTCATTGATTTTAAGCTATGCTACTTCATAACCTTAAGCATTATGAAAAAGTGTTTCAGAACCCAAGAGTAGGGCCAGAGCACCCATCCTCAGGTATGTCGGGGCTTCCTATGCTGTTGTGTCCAGGAGAACTCATACAGTGGATTTTAGCTTGGGATATCATTAGAAGCTACACATGGTTCTGTTATTTTTTTTTTTAATTCTAAAACTCCTTTAATAGGATTAAAAAACTCTCCCGTGAGCCCTGCTGGTTTGGCTCAGTGGTTAGAGGGTTGGCCCTTGGACTGAAGGGTCTTGGTTTTGAATCTAGGCAAGGGCACACAGCTCGGTTGCAGGCTCGATCCCTGGCGCCTGTCTCGGCATGTGTGGGAGGCTACCGATTGATGTGTGTCTCTCTCACATCGACGTTTCTCTCTGTCTCTCCCCCTCCCTTGCACTCTCTCTGAAAAATCGGTGGAAAAATATCCTCGGGAAAGGATGAACAAACAAACAAACACTCTCCCATGAAATATTTTGTAATGTAAAAAAAATCCTTTTGAGGTACTGATAAGGACTCCCTAATTCATCAGAAAAAAAATTATTTAATTCTAGTAGGATGTATTGGCTTGTAAAAACCAAATTATTATAAACCAGTATAGTTACTATTAGAAGGATCCAGAAAAACATTATAGACTATTCATATGCACTATATATTCCATGTTAAAAACTGTAGCTATCTTGAATCCTCTAATTACTATTGGCGAGAATTCACATTTTATATATACAAAGGCAAATATGTATTTAGAAAATACAATTTCCCACACGGTACTTTTCAAATACCCTCTCTTGCCCTCTCTTCCTTTCTTCCTCCCACCCTCCCCATGGCTCTCTGTCTTGTGTCTCTTTCTCTGTATTGCATTCAGTCTAAATGAGGAAATTGGATTTGATTTTGGTCTTAACACTTACAGGTGCACAGCTCCCGAGGTCCTCAGTGAAGATGGTGAGGGGACAGCTTTTCAGTAGGTCCTTCTCTTTGGCTAGATCAATGTGCCTAATCAAATTCAATATTAACCCAAACAGAGTAGAATGAATTAGCTCTTAGCTTATTTTCAAGTTCATCTAGGTTGCTAATATTTTTAATGTACACTAAATTTTAAAAAGCACATAAATAGGTTCAGCAATAAAAATAAGGGTTGAAAGAAAATATGCAAAAATATTTCAGGAAAATAAGACATGACCCCAAAATAACAGGTTGCCTTTGTCATGTGAGATCTGGGCAGCAAAGCCAGTCCTCAAAGCTTTCCTGCCTAGAATTGAAGGCCCAGCTCTTTCTTGGCTTCAAGGCCAGAAAGCAGCAGTTGCTTTGAGAATCAATCAGTAGTGAACCTGCCCTTAGGGAAATTTAATATATGTTTTGAGAATAACGTTAGCTCTAAGCCATAGGGTTGGAGAGAAGGGAGCGATGAGAGTGAAAGGCAGAACTTCCTCTGAAAAAAGCGAACGCGCCTGTCCGCGAGAGCACTTTGTTATAGTTCTGTGAGAGTCGTCTAAGGATTTCTACTGAGAACAGGGAGCATGGGTTGGGGACACTGCTTTGCAGAGCTGTGTATTCTTTTATCAGGGATTAAAGGTTTAAACTATGTGTATTGACTGACAAAGTACCTTTGAAGGATCGAGAGCCATTTCTCCTTTAGTTCTGAAGAACTGTAATTCAAAAAGGGGGAGAAACAGTTAAACTACATGAAATACTTAAACTAACATGTTAAGACTCATTCCAGGAGCCGATACCAGCAGCCAGGTGTTAGCAGTGTGGACGGTGCCGAAATTGTCCCCTCCTCAGGGGGAGTTTCAAGGAGCCCTGCTCTTTGTCGGGCAGTGTCACAGGGGTGTGAAGTAGGTTTTAAAGTGTCAAAGAAGTTGCTTTGAAATCTAAACACTTCGTCACAGCTAGCTGACTCAGGTTGGGTGGTGGTGGGCAAATCACTTAACCACTCTCAGTTTCAGTTTCCAGAGCTGGAATAGGGTCGGTTACACCTCCGAGTGTTCCTGCTTCTGGAAATGTTGTTCAAACAGCGAGAACATTATTACACACATGAAATCATACCTCAGAAATCTGGCATTTGGATGGAACCCTCTTGGCATAGAAAGAAGAATATTGTTTTAGAAGGAAACAACCCATAGTGTTTGATTTCTTTGTACATATATCAGGTTGTGATGCATGAAATTAGTTCCTAGAAAATTTATTCCTCATTACTATGATCCTCTGATCAAGATCAATCTCCCAATCACTAAATTACTAAAGATTCGTATTTTCCTTGCTACATTTTCTGCAGAATTTCATAGCCAAAGGTGAAAATGCATTAAGGCTCAATAAGACACGGACTTTGCACTTCCTTTTTCATTGTAGTAAACTACACATAATATCAAATGGTTCGTTAGTGACCATTAGTACATTCACAATGCTGTGCAACAACCACCACCATCTAGTTGCAGGTCATTTTCCTGGCCCCACAGCAAACCTTGTATCCATTAAGCGGTCATTCCCCACTCTCCTGTCCCAGGCTCTTATACCACATTTTGTGTGTCCAGCCATCAGTTGACAAACATGTGGGATGCTTCCACTGTCTTTGGCTGTAATGGACAATGCTCTGTGAATCTTTGTGGAGAAATTTTTGTGTTTCATTTCCCTTGGGCATATCCCTGGAAGTGACATTGCTTGGTCATGTGTTAATTGTACTTTGAACTTAGAGAGAAACCATCAAACTTCTCCCCAGTGGCTGCCACATTTCATATGCCCACCAGCAATGCTGCTCCGGCCCCTCCATCCCCATTTCAGGACCTGTTTCTTCAGAACAGTGGGCTGCCCGCCTAGGTCCCCTGAACATGTACATGGCCACAGCTTCTGATTCCTCTGCCAGGCTGCAGAAGAGTAAGAACAGCGAAAAGCAGAGCACTAGGTGCGGGCAGGGTTGTAAGGCCTGCCCACCTCCACACAGCGTTCCCACCAATATAACGTGGGAACCTGCTTCCACACTTCCCTCTCCTTAGGCAAAGACGGTTTTGGAAACTTTTTTTCCGGAGACTTTTCTGTTCCCCGTGGAGAGTGCCTCCTTTCACCTGCAACATGAGGAAGGGGTGAAGCGAGCAGAACCGATCATCTTGGAGAAATGTGTGAAGGGAGAGATGTGCAGAGAATGATGTAAATACATGTTTCTTGATAAGCTTTGAAATATGTTTTTAAATCAATAGTCAAATATTAGACTTTAGTAAATTAGCAACTTGGAAACATTTCAGCTGTCTCATGGAAACTGCTGGGTGTACAGACATCATTATGGGATCTCAAAGAGTGAGGCCCTCGCTTAATATACAATTGATTAAAATAGTTTCCATTTTAAACCTGTGTAAATACAGGACCAAGCAGTAGCACTTACCTAAATGTGGCCACAAAGTTCACCGTAGAGCAGCCGAAGACAAAGGAACTCCTAGCACCTTTGTTGGCTTTCCCCACTTGGTCCATGCAGTTGGAAGTCCACATGGTTTGCAGTGGTATTTTATTTTTTATTTTAAAGATTTTTCTATACCTAGAAAGATAAGCAAACAGGCTCTCTGTTAGCTTCTGGAATGTTATGGGAGCAGCTGTGCTCATCATAAGATGCCAGTTCCTACTGCTCCAGGGAAGCAGGCCTCCTCCACCTCTGTCACCCTTTGTGCATAGCGCGCCTATGGGTGAGATGGGGGGGCCTTGACCACATGTGCTGAGAGAAGCCTGGCCCAGCAGCACCCTGAACACACTTCATCCACGGCAGCAAATAGCCATTTTTCTGACTGTTGAGTATTGGGTATGGACCAACTCTGTAGTTTAGACCTTTTTTAAAGAACCATTAATTAATTTTTTATAGTGATATTTGTCCTTTATTATGTATTATATTCTGTTATATTTATTATTATTATCAATTTATTAATTAGACATGTCTTGCTTGCATCAAAACAAATTTGAGAAACTGAGCCAAGATACATGATGTATGAAATATTTATTCAACCTATTTCTTAAGAGAGGAAAACTAAAAAATAAATGGTTGGAACAGAGGGATTTCAAATACGTTTTCAACCTTAACTTGCAAAAAGTTTTTCTAGCCTTTAAGGCATAGGTTATTTAAATTTCCTTCTTAAGATTTTGTTCATACTGTTTCCTCTGAGATTCTGGCTAAAACTGAAAAAGTGGTATCTTACAGACTGAACACAGTTTAAAACATCAATGAACCCATGCATCCCAGACCAGTGGCCCAGAGGTAGTAAATGTAAGTGATGCACATACTTCCGAGCTGTCTCTGGAAACTCAGAAGTTGATCAACTCTGTGAATAGTGAAATCACTTTCTGGCCATTTCTCCCAAATCTGCATTTAACCTCTGACATGGAAACCAGCATATGTCTTGGTTAATTCACAAATTTGAATCTCAGGTGGGCTTGATCTAAAATAGTCACAGGCCCTATGAACCTATGGAGGATGCCCAAGCCACATGGGCACACAGCTGGAACTCCCTGGGAATCAGAAGCCACTTATGGAAACACCAAAGATCAAATGAGATCCAAGAAAGCCACTTACAAAATTCCCTATGACCACCAATTCGGGGTACAGTTCAGCTAAAACTTTAATGGGATTTTTGGCAGGAATTTTTTTTTCAAGTGAGGGCTAGTGAAAATGCAACCCCATGGTATTAAGGCGTGTGTGTGTGTGTAGACGTACTTGGTGTTAGATATGAGCAACAAATCGCTGAACAAGAAGAGGTGGCGCCTCTTCTTCCTCCAGCCTGTCCCGAGCTGAACGGGGCTGTGCATCAGCAGGGTGCGACCGGTGTCCTCAGCTGTTGTGGAGTGTTCCATACTGGCACCCTCTGATGTCGCAGAGTGTTGTATCTTGCCGTCCACCTCAGCAGAAGGGCTTCTCCTGCATCACAACAAACGCCACACAGTAACCAGTCACTGGTCAAACTTACCCTAGTGTTTTATGCTGAAGGTCAAGGTTGGCACAAAACTAAAACTGAGTCTCGATGCCCCCCACAGAGCCCCAGAGCTCAAATGCAGGAGTCACTGAGGTATAGATAGCTATGGAGAGAGAGGAGGCCCCTTAGGGAGCTGATGCAGATCGAGAAGCGTTTCCAGGACACGTCCTGGGAACTGAAAGCTATTAGAGGAGGGAAAGGAGAAACCACAGAGTGGATCAGATCAGAGCCATTGGGAGGGGAGAACCAAGGGGCCAAAGGCAGAGAGTGTCACAAGAAGGCAGAACCCAACCAAAACAGGGTAGTTTGTGGCCTAACATAGTCTAAATAAAATGATACAGACTTGTGAAGAAGTAGTTACAATCTGGTTTCATGTTAATGTACAAATGTAGATGACTGAGGATTGTGGATAATTGACCTGATCTTATCTAAATCAATAGTGAAAAACTGAGGGAAATTCTCAAAGGTCAGCAAATAATACTGGAAACACAAGAAGGTGCTTAGCTATGATTGAGTTGAGCAGTGACTAGCCTTTAGCAAGACTTGCTGGTCAAAACAGGTAAAGCAGCACCACTGAACTGACCATGAAAAGCCTTTGATCATAGGACAGTTATTTTCATAGATCTACAGAAAATCTTCTCCCATGGAGCCAAGAAGGTGCCCTCCTCCCTGACAAAGCAAAGCCGGCTTTCTTGTGCTCAGCAGCACTGAAGAAAGCAGCTTTGCATGAAACCAGGGCTGTAGTTAAGAATTAGCCCATATGTTATAGAGGAAAGAAAACAGAACAGTTCCCATGACTCCAAGACCATTTCAATGATCCAAAGTAGTATTTTCAAAGCCTACCTTCTGCGGTGAAGCCTTGAGAAAACATCCGAATGCCCCCAGCACTTTCTGATCGACGTGAACATCCTCTTCGTGTCGATTTTTCGCACTGGAATACGAGTGTGTCTGCAGCACTTGGCAGAAAACTGTCAAGAGTGCCAGGAAGCCCGAGGGTTCCACAGTGGTCGAGACGGCGGCCAGTGTGATGTCAGGGTTCTGAGGCTCACGCCGCCCCCGACCAACTGACGGACGTGTTTCCCTAAAGTGTCCTCCATCTTGAGTTTTGAATTAATTGTTTGATTCGGAGGAAACTCTAGATTCGTTGACAGTTGTAAGAGATGCCACGGAGATTCCACCCACACTTTACCCAGTTGACCCTGAGGGCAATTCCTCTACTGTAGACCACATCGTAACTGAGCTAGTGACGCTGGTAGAGCCACTGTCATGCCCACAGGACCCTTTGTATCACCACGTACATTCACACAAACGTCCCTCCCATGTGGTCCACCCCTCTCATCCCTGGCAACCACTCATCTCTTCTCCGTTTCTATCATTTTGCCCTTTCACGAATGTTGTGTCAATGGGATCGCAGAGTTTGTGGCCTTTCTGGATTGGCTCTTTGCACTCGGCATAACTGGAGGTTCTTGTGCATTGTTTCAGGTGTCAGGGGTCCGTTGCTCAGCCTTGCCTGGTAGGAATCGTGGTGGTGATGTGTCTCAGTTTGTTTAACTCTTCAACAGCCCAAGGACTTCTGGGTTGTGTGTAGTTTGGGGCTATTAGACATCAGACTGCTACGGACATTTGTGGACAGGGTTTTGTGTCAGTGTAAGTCTTCCTTTCTCCGGGTTTAAAGCCTAGGCATGCACTTGCTGGGCCATGTGGTAGTTCTCTGTTTTTTTAAGAAACTATTAAACTGTGTTCCAGAGCAGCAGTACCATGTCACAGCCTCACCAGCACTGCATGAGGGATTCAGTTTTCTCACATCCACACCAGCATTCAGTGCTTTCATTGTTATTTCAGCCATTCTGATAGCCGTGTGGTGAGACTTCACTGTGGAATTCATTTATTTTTCCTGATGGTTAATGTTGCTGACAGCTTTTCAGGTGTTTATTTGCCACGTGTCTATCTTCTTCAGTGTTATGAAACCTCTAGCAGCCTGCTAAGAACACTTGATGTAAAAAGTATTCCCTTCCCACTAGAAAACTCACCCTTTTGCCCCATTCTTGTGGCTCAGTGGTTGACCAGCAACCCATGAAGCAAGAGGTCTTCCCAGTCAGGGCCCATGCCCGGGTTGTGGGCTCAATGCCCAGTTGGGGACATGCAGGAGACAGCCCATCCATGATGTTTCTCTCTCAGCGATGTTTCTCTCCATACATCCCTCTCCCTTCCTCTTTCTCTTAAAATCAATAAAAACATATTTTTTTGAAGAAAGAAAACTAACCAGTTTGTAGATGAGGAGGCTGCCCAGATAGGTGAGGTGCTTTGCAGCCAGGCAGCCACAACGTAACAGGAAAGATTCAAGTTCAGCTGCCTTAGGAGTTCACACCGCCCTTCTCATAGGTCATTGCTGTTTGACAACTAAGGAGGATTGAACTTGATACCTCTGACAACATTTGTCCTTTCCCTATAGGCTCATGGAAATGGTTACTTATATACATATCTTTTCCCTCCCCCTAGACTCTAAGGACCTCAAGGACAGAGTCTATACCTGATTTATCACTTGATTCTCATTAAAGTTGGAGGAATTTAAAAATTTTTATTGAATGACCCAGGCCCAACTCTCAGAAACCCCCATTTGAATGGGGGAGACAGAACTCAAACAAAGAGTCGCACCAATAACTGTGGAAGGCCAGACTCTGACAAGTGCTGCAAATAAAGAGAGTGTTGAGAAATTAAAAGAGGGACCTGACCACTAACTCCACTGTGGAGAGGGCATGGAAAGAAAGTTTACTTGAAGGATTCACTTGAAATGAGCTCTAAAGGATACTTTGGAGATGATAGATAGATAGATGATGATAGATGATAGATAGATAGATAGATAGATAGATAGATAGATAGATAGATAGATAGATAGATAGAGATAGATACATAGATAGATAGATAGATAGATAGATGATAGATAGATAGATAGATAGATAGATAGATAGATAGATGATAGTGAGATAGATCAATAGAGAAATAGGTGATAGATACATAAACATACATAATATATACGTGGATAGATAGACAGATGATAGATAACAGATACATATATACATACATACATAAATGATATAACAGGGAGAGATAGATGGTAATTACATTGATAGATAATAGATGGATGGATGGATGGATAAATCGATGGATGGATGGATGGATGGATGGATGGATGGATGGATGGACAGATAGATCAATAGATAGATACATAGATGGAAAGATAGGAGAGTGTGTGTTGAAAGTGATGTTTCTTTTTCATGTGAATGTATAGAATTTGAGCATATGAATTTCAGAGACATGAAGAGTTTGCTGATTGGAGACACTAACTAACAGACAATACAGGGGGTGAAATGAGCTTGACAATGCAGAAAGAGGCCAGAGCACAGGTCCTTTTAGTCCTTTGAGATCATGGGAAGGATTCTCCTCTTAAAACCAAATTAGCATAGAAGAAGCCTATAGCTAGTGGCGTCCAGGACTTGTGAGCCCTTGTTCTGGACAATGCTAGTCTGGCCGTGGGTGCCTGTGTCTGTATTTACAACCTTGGAGGCTTAGTAGGCGCACCTCCTGGCCTCCATCAGTATCTAGATAAGGGAAGACATGTAAGCAGTCTTGTCTCTGGACAGTCCCCAATTCTCAGATTATCTTCCATTCTCTGCCTCTTCCTTTTGGGGACCTTAGAGGCAGGAAACCTTTTCTCCCTCTAGAAGCAAGAGGCTGGTCATCAATCCTGATAAGGCATCAAATCACCTGGGGGAGCTTCTCAGGCTCCCCTTATCAAGGTTCTGATTCATCAGATTTGGAAAAACATACATTTCCTTTATTTTTATTTCTTTAATTTTTCAATTACAGTTTACATTCAATCATATTTTGTATTGGTTTCAGATGGACAGCTTAGTGGTTACACAACCATATATTGTATGTAGTGTTTCCCTCAATATTTCCAGTGCCCAACTGGCACCATACATAGTGATCACAATGTTTTTGACTACATTTCCTGTGCTGTACCTTACATGCCCTTGCCTGTTTTGTAACTGCCAGTTTGAGCTTAATCTCTTCAACACTCACTCACTCCCCCAACACTCCTCTCCTCTGGTAACCACCAGTCTGCTCTCTGTGTCTAAGAGTCTGTTTCTGTTTTGCTTGTGCATCTATTTTGTTCTTTCAATTCCACACATAAGTGAAATGGTATGATGTTTGTCTTTCTCTGACTTGCTTACCTCACTTAGCATAATACCTTGCATGTCCATCCATGCTGTCGCCAAAGGTCAGATTGCATTCTTACTTGTGGTCGAGTAATATTTCATTTTATGTCTGTACCACTGCTTTTTTTATTTCCTTGACTACTGATGGGCACTTAGGCTGCTTCCCTATCTTGGCTATTATAAATCACACTGCAATGACCGTAGGAGTGCATATCTTCTTTCTAATTAGTTAGTGTCTCAGGGTTTTTCAGGTGTGTTACCAGAAGTGGAATGGCTGGGTCATAAGGCAGTTCTATTGTTAATTTTTTGTAGAAACTTCATAATGTCTTTTATACTGGCAGCACCAATGTACATTCCCACCAACAGTCCATGAGGGTTCCCGTTCTGTACGTCCTCGCCAACACTTATCATTTGTGCAATGACTGGTGACAGCCATTCTGACAGGTGTGAAGTCATATGTCACTGTGGCTTTAATTTGCATCTCTGTGATGATTAGTGACACTGAGCATCTTTTCATATGTCTGTTGGCCGTCTATATGTCCTCTTTAGAGAAACGCCTTTTCAGGTCCTCTGTCCATTTTTAAATTAGAATGTTAATTTTTTGTTATTGAATTTTTTGGTATTAAATTGATTGTTAGTTTTTTGGTATGTGGTCTTCATGAATTTTGCATATTAACCCCTTATTAGATATAGCATCGGAAAATATGTTTTCTCATATAGTAGGCTGTCTTTTGGTCCTGTGGATGGTTTCCCTCTCTGTGCAAAAACTTTTTAGTTAGTTGTAGTCATGTTTGTTTATTTCCTCTTGTGTTACACTTGCCTAAGGAGATACGTTAGGAAAATAATGCAAAGAGAAGTGTGACAAATTTTCCTGTGTTGGAAAACCTATAGTCCTAAAAAGCTTTGTGAGTGATTTTTATATGCAACCAGGATTGTAAAAGACTGGCTTTTAGGTATGTCTTGGGAAAGAAGTGGTGTTCTGATACCATCTTCCACTTGTGGTAAAGCAAAGGAGAGAAAACTTTGTCTTAGAAGATGAAGGGAGCTGTCCTTAGTCATGGATTAGACTTACCTTTACATGTCACAGCTAAAGCTTAATTTCTTCCCTAATGCCATTGCACTCCCTTTAATTTCATGAAAGAGCTCTAAATGAAATAACAGGGACAGTGTCTCTCATCATTTATTTCACTGAACATTTCGGGACCACAGTGTTGTGTTTGAAAACATTGACAGTGGAGCTGCAGTGTCTTTTGTAATCACTGACCCCTTGGAGAGCAGACTTAGAGACAGGAATGAACTTTGAAGAGGCTAAAGAAGCTACTTCCATTCCTGTGAAGGACAACCCAGGACACAGCTGCAGCTTCGGGAACCCCCCACCCCCACCTGAGTCAACACTCTAGCTGAGATTGAGCCAGTTGTCCAAAATTGGGAACAAGGGCACTTGACTTTCATTTCTATGGGCTTTTATTTGCTAGGACATGAAGTTTGGGGTGAAGTTCAATAATAGGCAGAGTTTCTTTCATGTTGTTCAAATCCGGGACATTTTTATGTTGTTGATTAGTCTTTGTATTGATTTTATATGGCCCGGTGAGCTGTTCTGGATGACAGAACTGGGCATCAGTAGTGATAAGAAATAGACTGAGATTTTCTGGTTAAGGTAATGCATGGAATTGTCAATGTAAGAAACCTCAAAACGTATAGAGAATTTTTATGAGTTTGAGTAAAACTGATGACAATTGCGGAGAAGCAAAATCTGAAGGGATTGAGAAATGCTCTGGAGAGTGGCAAGTTTCACTTCAGAGTCAAAGGAGAAGTCGGAAGGGGGTTCCAGGAAATCCACTGATGATAGATTAGAGCGGGGAGAAAGCAAAGCTGAAAACTCAAAGATTGGGTAAAATTAAAGTGGATGACACATACTTCTTTTACACTGGTGGGTATAGGATAGATAACAGTGAACGTTACAGCACATGAGGAGATATGCGGGGGACAAGATAACAGTGAGGAGTCCTGTGGTCTCCTGCTCTGATGGGAGATTGTGCTCTGAGGGGTCTGCAGAAAGGGGAATTACTCTCACCTTCCAAAGGTATGATTTATAGATGCAAAAAGACGGTAGACACGCTCAATTAAGGTAAAAATGGACCTTTGTCAAGGAAGACACAGGACTAGGACATGACTACTTGCCATGACTTGCTTTCAGTTAGGAAGTTTTAATTTCAGATCACTCTACATGGTTACTTTCAGTTACTGAGTTTGTAAGGCCTCCATGCAGGCCTCCTCTGAGCTTGTGAGGTTTTGTATGATACCCATTTTTAATCCCCAGAATCCTGTCTGACTCCATTTGCTGGAGCCTTTTTTTTTTTAATTTATCTTTATTTTTGAAAATATTAAAGATGTCTTTTTTTCCCCATTCACCCCTTCTACCTTGTACCCACTCTCCTCCCCAGGCCTTCACCACACTATTGTCTGTATCCATGGGTTATGCATATGCGCATATATACTCTTTGGTTAATCTCTCCCCACCCACCCCTACCTTCCGTCTGAGATTCATTAGTGTGTCATTTGCTGGAGTCTTTTTGACACAAGGCCAAATGCCCACCAGCAGTTCCAAAGGGACTTTGTTTGGAAAGAAGCCGGGATGGTAAGAGCACAGTAGCCTGTGAGCATGCAGACTGCCCTGCTGGAGGGACAGCCCACCTTGGCTTACACTATACTGAATCAGGTTCAATGGGCAATGACCTTGTTTCCCAGCCTTCCTTCATATGTCAGTCTTCCCTTCTCAGTCCCGTTCCATACTGACTTACAAAGGCTCTCTTGCTGCTGGAAACTCCTCACCATATAAAGAAGGCTGCACCAGCTTGGGGAAGACATGGGTACTGACTGAGAGCCAGCACCAGGGGACAGACACAAAGCAAGCCCCAGTTGAGCTACCAGCTGACTGCAGTTGCACAGGTGACCTCAGTTGAGACCAGAACTGCTCAAAGGAGCCTCCACGAAAATGTGAATGAATTATGAGCAGATAAAATGGTTGTCTCAGCCACTAAGTTATGGATGGACTTTTATTGCATCAATATAAAAGATTTTCTATAAAAGATTGAAAATTATAGATCATATAATATGGTAGAAAGGGAAAGAGAAGTACAGAGTGTGGGAACATTTTCTCCAAAATGGTAAATAGGATTAAGAAAAAGAAAAACTGAATTGGGATGAGCTGGGGCCTTGGAAGGTGCCCCTTTTTATGCAGAGTTCCAACTAAAAACATGATCTCAGGGGCTGTCTTAGTTTAAAGTGCTTCATGTTAATCCTTCTAAGGAAAATTCACTTATTTGGAACAGGACTGGGGGATTTCATCCAAATTCAAACATTTTGAAAAACTTTTTCTCAGTGAGAGAGTGCAGGAAATAAAGGAGGGGAAGGTCAAATGTGATTCTGGAGATGCTAATCTTGAGTGACTTAGAAAACTGTCACCAGGCAACTGTCACAGGCTTGTTGGGACCCTGGTGTCATCCAAGAGGCGTGCCTGTCTTCACAGCACTAGCAGGCTCACTGGCTTGGACTTGAGAGGTTGCTTTGTTGTCCCTGCTGAAATGAAAACACTTGTTTTAGTACAAATATTAGTTTCAGGCACTGGACTCATCTCAATTTGTCATGAAATGGTTTTTCCTAAAAATTTGCACAAAGCAATGAGGTATATGGCATAAAACCAAGAAATGTCAAAAATATGAAGGGACTGGTGATCCAGGACCCAGATTCTGCTCTGCCCCCTGAGAGCCTGAGAGAGCGGACTGTGGCCAGTGAGCTGTGCTTAGCTCAGCTCAGAGAACATGAGCTCCTGCCTCAGTGGGACTTCTGCCAGCGCTGTTTGCTTCTCTACACGTTTCTTTTACATCTG
This sequence comes from Miniopterus schreibersii, assembly GCF_964146895.1. Lineage (NCBI taxonomy): Eukaryota > Metazoa > Chordata > Mammalia > Chiroptera > Miniopteridae > Miniopterus > Miniopterus schreibersii. The sequence continues at coordinate 58,132,753 of NC_138106.1, read as the reverse complement.
TTTTGTTATATAATCTTGACAAGAGTCCCCAGATTTAGACATTGCATTTATTGACATTTTAGAGATGAAGAAACTCAGTTTAAGCTACAAGAACTAGCCAAAGATAAAACAGCTTGTTACTTAGAGCAGAAAAGGGCAGTAGGGGAATAAAGCAGGCAGGGCTCTCATTCCCTGACTCTTGTTTCAACCAGAGCATATCTATTATGTAGAGAAGGCTTCAGTTCAAGTTTTGTTTTTAAAAATTCCATTTGCTATTGACGCTGGAGGGCTCACAGGAAGGGCAAAGGAGGTCTCAACCCAATGGCTGTGTTTAGGTTCTTTTATAAGAAAAGATTGGGGAGCAAGACAGGGAGATTCAGCAAAGCAACACAGATGGAGAGGAGTGGGGTCGAACTCAGGATGTGAGTCGCACAGAGGGGGTTGGGGAGAGGTTTTTATCAGCTATGAGCAGGGATGGGAATTGGGTGGTTGTGGTCTCTGAAGTGGGGGTGTGGTCCTCAGCTTAGCTCATCTCAGTCTCTTTCCTCTGGATGGTGGCTGCCTCGAGGGCAGAGAGGCTTTAAAACAGCGATGTAGGTCAACATGGCGGCCAATTGGCTGAACTTAGTTTTTGTTTTTCTCAACTATTTCTTACCCCAGGAAATTGAAATGGGGGCAGAAAGGGGACAAGTGTCTAGCTATAAATCATCCCCATTGGCCTAACCCAGGAAGGGATGGAAGGGTTAAAGTCCTGGGCCTCTGTTCCATATGCTTCTTGTCTTCCCTCACCATGAGGTCTCAGCACAGTGGGAACCCTCCCTGACCTGTGCGCCAGCCGTCTGAAGAAGGAGCTCCTGCAGGCACTGCCCTTGGGATGGGTTCTGCAGCACCTTCTGAGCATCTCCCCCATCGCCGGCAGCCTTGGGGTCTGATTCTGCCCAGTGCCATTCCATGATTCTCAGTACACGCAGACTTTTTGCTGTTGTCCCCACTCATGGGCCTCTCCCCACAGAGGGAGGTGATGTCTTCTCCAAAGATCTTGAGGCCATTTTCAATGAGGAATGCTGCCAGATCAAACTGTGAAACCAAGGGCAAATTGGGCATCACATTAATCACATAATTGACATGTCATATAAGAAACCTGGATCTAACAAAATGGGAAGGAATTCTGAGACAACTTCAGAGTTGAATAAAAAATATTTTAAAATGGTTTATTCAAAGAAATAATTTTCAAGAATACTTTGGGAACACGTTTTAAAATACTTGTAATCAGTTTTCTAAAGTTATAATCTCTGGCCTAGTTCTATAGCTAACATTTTATATATCAATGGTTATATTTTTAAAACTAAGACAATTTCCAAGTAATCCACATAAAATGTTTGGGGAGAAAATACATACTCTCTTACTTAGTTGCATTTACTTATTTGTATTTTTAATTTAAAATTTTCCCCAGTTTTATTAGGATATTTATACATAATACATAGCCACACCGTGTAACTAAGATATCCCTCCGTAACCTGCCACCTGTGGGAGTGCGGCAGCCCCTTTTTCGACTCCACCGTGCACACCAGTCTCGAGGTGGCTTTTGCAGTCCTTGGTTCAAAGTCTCCTCTTCATATAGTCTCTAGTTAGTAATTCAGGGTTATAGTTGCCCACTTTAACTGGAACTTCCAGTTTGGTTCTGGGAGGAGATGCCAGCAAGATCCCCTGGCGTCAGTTATTTTTAACAGTTATAGAACCTTTCAGTTTTTCTGTTTGTTCCTTGAGTTTGCACTTTTCTAGGAATATACACCTTTTGTCTAAATATCTGCACAGTTTTGCACATATTTGTTCTTCGTATCATTCTGTATTTCATCTCTTTTTGTATTTGCAGATGTGGTCCCCTTTTCATTCCTAATGTTATTTCCTAACAGCTTCTGTCGAATCTTCATCCATCCATCTAGCCAGGGCTTCTCAACCTTGATGTTTGGGTCAGATGAGCCTTTGTCATGGGTGTTCTGTGCACTGTAGGATGTTTAGCAGCATCGCTGGCCTCTGCCCACTCCATGCCAGTATCCCTCCCACCCCAGTTTGTGTTTGAGTCACAGTATGTCCTGAGACATTGACAGATGTCCCCTGGAAAGGTGGGAGAGGGGAGCGAAATTGCTTTCAGTTGAGAACCACTGATCTAGAGAAGTTGGTAGTGTCAGGCCTTTTGGAAGAATGAACTTTGGCTTTGTTAATTTAGTTGCTGCTTTTACCTCTGTTTCTTTTCCTTCTCTGTTTAGTCTTATTAATGTTTATTTCCCAACTTTTTATGATTGATATTTAATGCTTTAGTTTTCACCTTATTTTTTTCCGGACACAAGTGTTTATGGGTATACACTTCCTTCTAAGTATCACTTAACTGCCACCCACAAGTAGGTGGAATTATAGTTTGGTTTTAACTTTTATTCATGGGTTAAAATTTAAAATCCAGGAACTATTAAAAGAAGGCATTGTAGAAAAAGGCAGATTTCACTTATATAATAATAGCCTTGTATGGCCAGCACTAAAACCAAACAGACAATACAGACTGACAGTAGATTACAGAAACCTTAAGAACTTTTCACCTAAAATGGATGGAGTATTGCCTGACGCAGAAGAGGTTATTAATAGAACAATTAAGAGAAATTCAAAATATTTTGTAACCATTGATATGTCTGATATGTTCATTCCTATCCCCATATCTGAAAAACCTAGACAATATACAATCTTCTCATAGGAAGGAACACAATATCAATTTAATAAGTTACCACAAAGTTACTTGAATAGCCCAGTAATAGCATATACATTGTTAACATCACAGATAGACACATCACAATTCCAGTCACTAATAATCTCCTACATATATGCTATTATCATGATGCATGATGATAATTATTACAAACAGAAAAAACTAAATTAATAGAACAATTAGAAGTAAAGGATGGACTATTCATAATTACAAAACTCATGGTCCAGATACTACAGTGAAATTTTTAAGAATAAATTGGTTCTTGGAAGACAGACAGGTGCCACAAACAGCAATTGATAAAGTTAATGCATTAAAAACCCTTAGTAACAAGACAGAAGCACAACATCTCATAGGCATGTTTGGATACTGGAGACAACCTATTCCATACTTACGTATGATTTTTACACCTATATATGATGTAACAAGAAAAGCCTCAGATTTTGAAAGGACAGAAAAACAACAAGAGGCATTTAATGTCTTAGAAGAATACATTAGTCATTTTCAAAAATTAAATTACCCACAGCCCAGAGATCAGTTAAGAATAGATGTAGTCTATTCTAATGACTTCAGAATGTGGGCTCTATGGACAAAAAGTCCTCAAGACAAATTATTTAAACCAGTAGGGTTCTGGACCAGATGCTTTCTGTAGGACCCCACCAAATATACACAAATTTAGAAAAAAAAAAAAAATGGTTTGACTGTTATTTGAAGCCTTAAAAATGGCAGACCCATTAATGGGCAATTTGCCAATTGCAGTAAGATCGGCTATTTTGGATCCCGGCTTGGACAAAGCTTAGTCCTGAAGAAGTGGCAGGAACGTATCTGAACCAGAAGGTCCTTACATGGAAGTGGTGCATGCAATGAAGAGATGCCACAGCCAAGGGACAGCCTAGCCTCCTCACAGAGGAAATACACCAAGCAGAGACTGGCTTGCTGGAAATATTTCCAAGGGAGGAGCACATCCATACCCCCAGAGGGAAATGGGGCCCCTCCTAATCTAATACTCTGCCCAATTCCTGGTTTGCAGACGGGTCCTCGCACACTGTAAGTGGACAGACCGCAGGGACAGCGGTAGCTTTAAGGCCCAGGGACAAGCAGATCCTCTGATCTATTGGCAAGTCTAAAAATGCAGAACTCATAGCAGCGGTATTGGCATTAAGGCATTCATTGCCAGGAAATCAAAAGAAAATTTACCTTTTTACTGATTCATGGGTGGTGGTGAACGGAATAGCAATCTGGTGACAGAAATAAGAAAAGACTAATTTCCCGATAAATGGCAAAAACGTATGGTCATATGAATATTGGCAGGAGCTGGCAAAAGCAAAAGATAAAATTCAAATATCTGTGACCCACGTATTGGCTCATCAGAAATATTCTGAATCCGAAAGTGTACTTTAATAGCATAGCGGGTAAATTAACAAGAAGCGAGATAAAACCAGAAGAGACAGAAAAGGAAAAAGTTAAGACGACTATACTTGAGAGGAATAGGCATAAAAGGCAGACTAAAATACCTGCAAAATTACAGGATTATGTACTCTATCTTATAGTAAAGAGAACAGAATCTAGAGAGCCTAGTGAAGATGACATTAAGACAGCCACACATAGAATTAGGACATCCAGGAACACATGCTCTATACACATGGTACACAGAAGAAATCTCCAAATATCTTGGCACAGGATAAAGAAGGCCATACAAGGGTGTGAGAAGTGGAAAATGTTTAGCGATCAATTTAGACATAAGACACCATTGGACACTTATAGGCCAGATGCATTTAATTTTGTGGTGCAGATTGACTTCATAGGACCAATGGAATGAGGATTTCAACAGAAATATTCATGCACGATGGTAGACATACACACATGAATAGGTATGGCTTTGGGTAGCAAGAATCCAGATGCCAAAACAACCGTAAGAGCATTAGCAAGATGGTGCAGTCATTATGGGACACCACGAATAATAGAGAGTGGCCAACGTTCCCATTTCAAGGCAGCTAGAATTAAAAACTTGGCAGAACAATTAGACATACAGTGGAAATTTCTTTTACCTACACCCCAACCGCACCAGGCAATACTGAAAAATTTAATGGATTGCTAAAAAAGGAATTAAAGTTAATTGACTCAGCCAAAAGCTGGCAAGAAACATTAGATTGGGCTATATTCCATTTAAGTCAAAGAGAAAGGCTAGGGAGAGAAACACCACACAGATATTTAGAACAAAATCCTACGCAAATAAATACAGAAAGAGGAAGGCTTCGTGCCCTGTGCCTTATAAGGTGACCACAAAAGATCGTAAGGGATCTCTCTCCCCACAGGAAATAATAACCCATGGAGAGGAAAATACTTATTGGACAACAGGAGGAAAAGAATTACAACTGCACACGACTGAACAACTCTCGCCCCGAAGAGGGACAAGATCATTTTCCTTGGTTAAGAGTTTATGTGGTAGTGTTGATACTATCATCAGCAATAGGAAGTTTTATATTAGGAAACACCTATCAGGCTTATAGAAATAGGATGAGAGGAGTGTTTTCCATAGCCTTAACAACTCCTGCTTCTATATTGACATTGTATTTCGCCTTTAGGGCAAAGTATGGAATCCACACAGGCCCGATTAATCTCTTCTGATGTCCGCCCCACAGACCTCCTCCGCCTTATAATGGGCCAGGAATGGTGTGAGCTTTTAAAAATAAATGCCCATAAAAAATGTGAATGTAATTGCTGTGTGTGTGATCACCTTTACTATTATGATGAAAAATGTAAAAGCTGTCACATTTGAAAGTAATGGCAGTTGAGCAACGGCCTTGAATGCAATGGCTTGCTTGTTAACTCATTTTGGGCAATGCAAAATGCCAGGATATATGGCTCAGCACAAAAGGAGGAACTCTAGAAATTCTTGGTGGAAGCAATACAATGTAAAGTTGATAATCATATACATGAATTACCCGGTTAAAAACAATAATAACCTAGAGGCAAAAAGCTGGCAACAGCTCTTAAAGCCTACTCAGGAGCTTGATGATTGGTGTCTAGAAAGGTGGAGAATAGGAAAGGAGGTAAGGGACAAAAAACTTAGACCAAGCTCAGATGGAAACTAGGAATCCAGGATATGTCCCTTTAATTATGATGAATACCTCAGTAGACCAGAAATAAGAGCAAGAATAGAAGCATACAGATTTCAGCAAAGATTAATATGGGACAATTTCCAAAGGGAACACAAGAGATGACAGGTGGTAAGGAAGACAGTAATTTCTTGAGACAACATCATTTCATAGGTCCAGATTTGGCATTAATAAACCTTAATGCAACAGAATGGGAAGGTATGCCTGCCCAAGATAATCACCATGCCAGTCCTGACCGTCCTCTACTCGCTTCTCGTCGATATTGCCACATTTTTGGCAGGACATTATTATTTTTGCCCAACTAGAAATTGCACTAACAATAGTGACAATCATCACTGTAAATTGTTTATCAGTCGTACCACCTGCTTGCTAGAAACTCTATTTCAATCTTACTTGGAACCCCAGTGTGCCTGAATCATGGATCAACAGGCCTGATTTAGTGAGCCCATCTGACCAATTTAATGACCATGTGAAAGCCCACCTATGGAAACTGGGAGAACATTGTCAAACGTTAGTGGAAGTAGGTGATGAAATATTTAATATACAGCCTAGTTGGTATTTGGCTTATTTGGCCTTATGTATAAACAGATTAACAGCTGAAAGAGTATTGTCAGTAAATCTAGATATATATTTAGCTTTCCATGAACTACCTACCACTCACCCAGGTGGTCACAAACTTTTCTAGGAGCTATGTGGATTGGAATTGCCCCAAAGTGTACAGAATGATAGTGCAATTCTGCTACTTAGCTTGATAGTACCTACTACTACTTCTGCTTCCACTGCTACTACTAGTGCTTTTCCAAATCCAAAAACTGTCCCATGGCCAGAAATACATTATATAACTTTGAAAGATGTGGTGCCTGGACTATGGGACAAAATACCACAATTTCAAATATTCTATAACTTATCTATGCTAGAAAACATATTTAGAAATCCTTCAGATGTTTTTCATGAAGGAGTAAAGTACAGAACATATTGTTTGCCAATGACAGATGAAAAGTCATGCAGAGAAATCATGTTAAGAAGATGGCAAACACAGAAAGGATAGAAAAAAATTGCCCACATTAGCCATGCAAATATAGACACATGTATACACACTGTGGCACAATGTTATGATACTACATTATGTCCTTTAAACTACGATTATAAAAAAAAAAAAATTGTCTCAGGATGGGATGCCTATATGATATCAACAGACATAAAAGGCATAGAGACAATCCCATTAGATCAACCTGATGACACAGAACTCTACACAACACCTGGGAACATGTCTTGTTTACAATTTATCATGCAATCATTCAGAAACTTTGCTGGAGTATGGTATGAATTTTGCTATAATCCACCAGAACTAGGTGATGATTATGATTATGAGGAAAGTGATGAGAATAACTGTACTCCCCCTACTACTACTGATAGTAGTACTACTGTCGAAGCTGCTGCTCCTACTACCACTAAAACTAAAATCATAGAAATATGGAACAAACCATTTTCCTTCTCACCCCTAGAAACAGGTCCCACAATGCCTTGGGGAGATCCAAAACAATATAATGTAACAACTAAGAGGGTTGTTATATGAAAAATTAGAATTAAGTATGAAATATCTACCAATGACAGTGGACACACATATAGACAATATAATATGGGTAGATTCAGAACCAATCAAAAGAGCCATTCAACAAAACTTCCACATCTTAAACATAATCTACAAGACTTATCACAAAACCTTAAACAAGTAAAAACACATGAAGATAGTTTACACAACAAATACTGGCCTGCAAAAAGCAAGAACTGCACTCCTACTCACTACCAAGTGCTCTTCATTAGGCCTCATAAAGAGAGCCTTACATTTGACTATGTGCATGGGATCTTGGTCTGACTTTAATCCTTTTAGAATTATAGGCAATACTCTATCCCATTCATTCTCTTCTTTGTGGACAGGAGTCAAGAATCTACTAATCAAGCTAATAGTGATAGTTGTAAGAATATATTTAATAATATATGCTATTAAATTCTTATGCTTAGGAAAATGTGGTGTTTCAGGTTTTTTCAGATATATTCTCATAAGTGGAATGGCTAGGTCATAAGGCAGTTCCATTTTTAATTTTTTGTAGAAACTTGATAATTTTTTTATACTGGCTGCACCAGTCTGCATTCCCACCAATATTTGAGGATTCCCTTTCTCTACATCATCACCAACACTTATCATTTGTGCATTTATTGATGATAGCCATTTTGACAGGTATGAGGTCATACTCACTGTGGTTTTAATTTTCATTTCTCTGGTGATTAGTGACATTGAGCATCTTTTCATATGTCCATTGGCCATCTGTGTGTCCTCTTTAGAGAAATGCCTATTCAGATCCTCCGCCCATATTTCAGTTGGGTTGTTTATTTTTCTGGTGTTGAGTTGGATGCATTCTTTATAAATTTTGAATATTAACCCCTTATCAGATGCATCATTGGCAAATATCTTCTCTCATTTAGTAAGTTGTCTTTTTGTTTTGTTGATGGTTTCCCTTGCTGTGCAAAAACTTTTTAGTTAGAGTCCCATTTGTTTATTTTTTTCATTCCCTTCCCCAAAGAGATACATCAGAAAAAATATTGCTTAAAGAATTGTAACAAATTTTACTAAGTTGGAAAACCAACATTTCTAAAATGCTTTGTAAATGATTCTTATATGCAACCAGGATTGTAAAAGACTGGCTTTTAGGTATCTATTGGGAAAGAAGTGGTGTTCTGATACCATCTTCCACTTGTAGTAAAGCAAAGAAGAGAAAATTTTGACTTAGAAGATCAAGGGAGCTGTCCTTAGTCATGGATTAAAGTTACCTTTATATGTGACAGGTGAAGTTTAATTTCTTCCTTAATGCCATTGCAGTCCTTTTAATTTCATGAAAGAGCTCTAAATGAAATAACAGGGACAGTGTCTCTCATCATTTATTTCACTGAATACTTCATTTCGGGACCACAGTGTTGTTTTTGAAAATATCGTCAGTGGAGCTGCAGTGTCTTTTGTAATCACTGACCCCTTGGAGAGTAGAATAGAGACAGGAATGAACTTTGAAGAGACTGAAGAAGCTACTTCCATTCCTGTGAAGGACAACCCAGGACACAGCTGCAGCTTCGGGAACCCCCCACCCCCACCTGAGTCAACACTCTAGCTGAGATTGAGCCAGTTGTCCAAAATTGGGAACAAGGGCACTTGACTTTCATTTCTATGGGCTTTATTTGCTAGGACATGAAGTTTGGGGTGAAGTTCAATAATAGGCAGAGTTTCTTTCATGTTTTTCAAATCCCAGACATTTTTATGTTGTTGATTAGTCTTTGTATTGATTTGATATGGCCTGGTGAGCTGTTTTGGACAACACGACTGGGCATCAGTAGTGACAAGAAATAGACTGAGATTTTCTGGTTAAGATAATGCATGGAATTGTCAATGTAAGAAACCTCGAAACCGATAGAGAATTTTTATGAGTTTGAGTACACCTGATGACAATTGCGGAGAAGCAAAATCTGAAGGGATTGAGAAATGCTCTGGAGAGTGGCAAGTTTCACTTCAGAGTCAAAGGAGAAGTTGGAAGGGGGTTTCAGGAAATCCATTGACGATAGATTAGAGCAGGGAGAAAGCAAAGCTGAAAAGTTTCAAAGATTAGGTAAAATTAAAGTGGATGACACACACTTCTTTTACACTGGTGGGTATAGGATAGATAACAGTGAACATTACAGCACATGAGGAGATATGCAGGGGACAAGATAACAGTGAGGAGTCCTGTGGTCTCCTGCTCTGATGGGAGATTGTGCTCTGAGGGGTCTGCAGAAAGGGGAATTACTCTCACCTTCCAAAGGTATGATTTGTAGATGCAAAAAGACGGTAGACACGCTCAATTAAGGTAAAGATTTACCTTTGTCAAGGAAGATACAGGACAGGACATGACTACTTGCCATGACTTGCTTTCAGTTAGGAAGTTTTAATTTCAGATCATTCTACATGGTTACTTTCAGTTACTGAGTTTGTAAGGCCTCCATGCAGGCCTCCTCTGAGCTTGTGAGGTTTTGTATGAGACCCATTTTTAGTCCCCAGAATCCTGTCTGACTCCATTTGCTGGAGTCGTTGGACACATGACCAAATGCCCACCAGCAGCTCCAGAGGGCCTTTGTGTGGAAGGAAGCAGGGTCCAGCATGGTGAGAACACAGGAGCCTGTGAGCACGCAGACTGCCCTGCTGGAGGGACAGCCCACCTTGGCTTATACTTGACTGGCTCACGTACAATGGGCAATGACCTTGTTTCCCAGCCTTCCTTCATATGTCAGTCTTCCCTTCTCAGTCCCGTTCCACACTAAATTACAAAGGCTCTCTTGCTGCTGGAAACTCTTCCCCCACCATATAAAGAAGGTTGGGCCAGTTTGTTGAAGACACAGGGACTGACCAAGAGCCAACACCAGGGGACAGACACTAAGGGAGCCCCAGTTGAGCTGCCAGCTGACTGCAGGTGCACAGGTGACCTCAGTTGAGACCAGAACTTCCCAAAGGAGCCTCCACCAAAATGTGAATGAATCATAAGCAGATAAAAAGGGTGTCTCAGCCACTAAGTTATGGAAGGACTTGTATGGCATCAATATTAAAATTTTGAATAAAATGGGATTCAATAATACATATAATATAATATGGTAGAAAGGGATTGATAGAGGTACAAGGTGTGGGAACATTTTCTCAAATATGGATAAATGGGATTAATAAAAGATAAACCCAAGTAGGATAAACTGGAGCCTTGGAAGGTGCCCCTTTTCACACTATGTTCCAATTAAAAGCAAATGATCTCAAAAAGTGTCTTAGTTTAAGGTGCCACCAGTTCATTCTTTTACAGGAAAATTCACTTATTATCTACAGGACTGGAGGGTTTCATCCAAATTCAAACATTTTGAAAAACTTTTCTCAGTGAGATAGTGCAAGGAATAAAGGAGGGGAAGGTCGGGTGTGATTCTGGAGATGCTAATCTTGAATGACTTAGAAAACTGTCACCAGGCAGCTGGGTGGACACAGGCTTGTTGGGACCCTGGTGTCATCCAAGAGGGGTGCCTGTCTTCACAGCACTAGTAAGCTCACTGGCTTGAACTTGAGAGGTTGCTTTGTTGTCCCTGCTGAAATGAAAACACTTGTCTTAGTACAAACATTAATTTCAGGCACTGGACTCATCTCAATTTGTCATGAAATGGTTTTTCCTAAAAATTTGCACAAAGCAATGAGGTATATGGCATAAAACCAAGAAATGTCAAAAATATGAAGGGACTGGTGATCCAGGACCCAGATTCTGCTCTGCCCCCTGAGAGCCTGAGAGAGCGGACTGTGGCCAGTGAGCTGTGCTTAGCTCAGCTCAGAGAACATGAGCTCCTGCCTCAGTGGGACTTCTGCCAGCGCTGTTTGCTTCTCTACACGTTTCTTTTACATCTGTTTTGTTATATAATCTTGACAAAAGTCCCCAGATTTAGACATTGCATTTATTGACATTTTAGAGATGAAGAAATTGAGTTTAAGTTAGAACTGGCCAAAGATAAAACAGCTAGTAACTCATAGCAGAAAAGGGAGGTAGGGGAATAAAGCAGGCAGGGCTCTCATTCCCTGAGTCTTGGTTCAACCAGAGCATATCTATTATGTAGAGAAGGCTTCAGTTCAAGTTTTGTTTTAAAAAATTCCATTTGCTATTGATGCTGGAGGGCTCACAGGAAGGGCAAGGGAGGCCTCAACCCAATGGCTGTGTTTAGGTTCTTGCACAAGAAAAGTTTGGGGAGCAAGACAGGGAGATTCAGCAAAGCAACACAGATGGAGAGGAGTAGGATCGAACTCAGGATGTGAGTCGCACAGAGGGGGTTAGGGGGAGGCTTTTATCAGCTATGAGCAGGGGTGGGAATTGGGTGGTTGTGGTCTCTGAAGTGGGGGTGTGGTCCTCAGCTTAGCTCATCTCAGTCTCTTTCCTCTGGATGGTGGCTGCCTTGAGGGCAGAGAGGCTTTAAAACAGCGATGTAGGTCAACATGGCGGCCAATTGGCTGAACTTAGTTTTTGTTTTTCTCAACTATTTCTTACCCCAGGAAATTGAAATGGGGGCAGAAAGGGGACAAGTGTCTAAGCATAAGTCACATCCCCATTGGCCTAACCCAGGAAGGGATGGAAGGGTTAAAGCCCTGGGCCTCTGTTCCATATGCTTCTTGTCTTCCCTCACCATGAGGTCTCAGCACAGTGTGAACCCTCCCTGACCTGTGCGCCAGCCTTCTGAAGAAGGAGCTCCTGCAGGCACTGCCCTTGGGATGGGTTCTGCAGCACCTTCTGAGCATCTCCCCCATCGCCGGCAGCCTTGGGGTCTGATTCTGCCCAGTGCCATTCCATGATTCTCAGTACACGCAGACTTTTTGCTGTTGTCCCCACTCATGGGCCTCTCCCCACAGAGGGAGTTGATGTCTTCTCCAAAGATTTGAGGCCATTTTCAATTAGAAATGCTGCCAGATCAAACTGTGAAACCAAGGGCAAATTGGGCATCACATTAATCACATAATTGACATGTCATATAAGAAACCTGGATCTAACAAAATGGGAAAGAATTCTGAGACAACTTCAGAGTTGGAAAAAAAATATTTATTGAAAGAAATAACTTTCAGAATACTTTGGGAACGTATTTTAAAATACTTGTAATCGCAGGTCTAAAGTTATATTTTGTTACCTAGTTCTTTAGCTAACATTTCACATCATTGGCTATATCTTTAAAACTAAGATAATTTTCAAGTAACTTACATAAAATTGGGGGGGGGGATATATGCTCTCTTACTAAGTTGTATTTATTTATTTGCATTTTTCTAATTTAAATTTCCTCCATTTTTATTGAGGTATACATAACACATAACCTCTTAAGAACATTTATAGAGCATCCACTAGACAAAACTTGAGACATTTACTTCTAGAGTGAAGAAATATCTGAACCTTGGGAAGCAGAGTATTCTGAGGTTTTTTGTGAAGGAAGCAAGCAGCTGGGAGAAGCAGGTCCCTTTGTCTCACTGCAGTGGGTCCACACACTGCCTGCCTCGAGCTTGCTTGAGGGTGAGCTGGGGAAGAGCTGTGACCTTCCCAGGCCTGTTGTGGGTCCATGAGGGACTCCGGACTCTATACTAGTTTCCTCACCTTTCCCAGAGGCCCAATGGTCGGCAAATAGTTTCCTCAATGGGCCTCACTTGTTGGAAGGCCCATGTGAGTGTAGCCATGGGTGCTCCCATCTCCCAAGCCACCCAGGACGTGCCAGGAAAACATCCAGAGGAGCTGGTATGGTCACTGCTGCGTCATGATGAAACCAGCACCTGGAAACTGTGTCCAAGGTCACACATCCCTCAGGGACTGGGCTGAGAGATGGACCTGGCGTGTCAAACTCAAGAGTCCAGGTTCCATCTATGAAACCACACCAACCTTCTCTTTCTGGTTTCATCCTGTAGTGTTTCGTCTCCTTGGTGGAATCGGAGAAGGGACCCAAGGGCTTTAAAGTTGCCTGAAAAACTCCCACTTTCCTATGTCCCATGGGGGTGGGCCAAATGGCCCTGTCACTCCAGAGGCCTGTGATTGAAGTGTCCACTCAAAACACTGGTGGGTCAGAGTTAGTGCCCTGCATTTGGGGTTGCAAGTGGGGTCTATGCCCCCAGGACGTCAAAGTGGGAGATCTCATTACCCGTTTCCTCAGGTCCTTCACTAAGTCTGAGTGGCAGGGAACAGGCAGGCAGAACAAGCTGGGGGTGAGGGACACGCCCAGGTTGCGGGCCGTCATCTGGTTGGTGGAGGAGTGCAGCTGGAGGGTGCGCAGCAGCCCAAACAGGTGTCGCAGGAGCTCAGCGTTGGCCCTCGGCAGCTGCTCCAGGAGCCTGAAGACGGAAAGACACAGTTTTCAAAGACCAGTCGTTTCTCTCAGGAGGTCGGAACAGAGATGGGAACGGAGTCCTTCTCTGTATGTTCCATGTAGAAATATATCTCATGAAAGCACTGCCTGAACTAGTTCCCTGGGACTCCTGTAATGTATTTTTTGGGGGCAAAACCCCAAGCTATTCATATGTCATTTAATGTACGTATATTTTAAAACTCTTAAACATTTTACAATGTGCTCAACTAAGGTGCACACGAGAGCTTATTGATGAAATTAAACCACAGTTAAACAGCAGAGGCTCCTTTATCTTTAAGGCAGCAGGATGGGCGGGCTGTCTCAGGGTAAGAGCCTCAGCACTGCTTATGACCCGGGAGACTAGCAGAGCTCCAGGCATGAACGCCTACGGGCCTGGGACACTGAATTCAGTTCCTGGACCAGACTGGAACTTGTCTGGTTCAGTAAGTGACAGGGCTAAGAGCGTACCACCGGCAGAGTGGTCCCTCCAGCATCTCTCGGACCAGGGGATCTCACCTGTGGGTTTCATTCATGCAGAGGGCTCAGGGACTCCACATCAATATGATGAGAAAAGCAAGAATCAGTAGCGGCAGGAGATACGCATCTGTGACTAACGTGGCCTCCCTGGGTGGGATGAGATGAACGCTGAGGCTCTGCTCATGATTTCAGTGGACAGGGCTGGACACTCTAAGCTGATGTTCTCCTGAGGGTGTGCTGGCTGTGTGGAAGCGTGACCCAGGGGAGTCATCGGGGCCTCCTTACCTCTGGGATGCCGCGATTTTCTCGGCGTCGTTCCCTTGGTCCATGACACCGAGCCATTTGTCATAGAGCCCCGGTAAATATACTTCCTGGGATATTTCGAAGGAAATCCTTACACAGATAAATAGGAAGAGTATTGTTCTCGCAAAGAAATACATGTACTCCTGGCTGGGCGTGGCTCAGCGTTTGAGCATCGACCTAGGATCCTGGAGATCGGGGTTCGATTCCTGGTCAGGGCACATGCCCGGGTTTCAGGCTAGATCCCCAGTCAAGGGTGTGCAGGAGGCAACCGATCAATGACTCTCTCATCATTGATGTTTCTCTCTCTCTCCCTCTCCTTTCCTCTCCCTGAAATCGATAAAGATATATTTATAAATAAATAAAAATACACGTCCCCACTCTGCTTGTGCAGGTTAGACACAGTGCTCTCTCTTATTTTCCTGTCAAGAGAAGTGTTGAAACAAACCCTCGCAGCCACATGCTCTTGCCCACATATGAAGAGAGAACTGGGCCTTCTCACCTCAGGTGTGGGAGAAAAAAGAACTCTCAGAATAGCTGTGAGTATGAACAAATGTAAGCCTCCTAAAGGGAGGCCTGGAAACCTGTTCACTGCAGATGGCTGAGGAACCAGGCTTAAAACCATAGAAGTGGGCCTGTTAACATTTATGAAGCTTTAATTTCTTTGTCCAGGCCTGAGGGGAAGTTGTCACAGGCCTTGCTAGCTTCAGAGGCACGCCTTTCTTCCACTGGTCTCACTAAATAGCCCAAGACGAGCTCTGTCAGGAAGCCCTCCAGGCAACTCTCAAGGTTATAATCCAGCGAAGGTCCCCTCCTTCTGATCCTTACTGAGCTGCTGTTTGTGGCAGGCACTGTTCTCAGTACTGGGGACAGAGCAGTGAAGCAATGGGCAGAGCTCCAGTCCTTCCTACCTTTACTTGTACGACACCCACCCACAGTTAGGGTTTGTCCCTTTTTCCTATTGAGTGCGCCCAGTGTACCTGCAGAGGAAGTGTCCAGCTCTGGTTGACTTTGGGAGTTTGGCTGGGTTTAGGAGCACCTTTGCCTGAGGTGAATAAAGTGCTTGCTCTGGGGGCACATGTCTCCTCTCTGCTTCCTGGACCCTGTGCTGTGGAGTCCACTGCTGAGGCTGAGTGTGGTGACGCCAGAACATGACCCAAGCGGAATATGCCCCTGGTATGCAATGTTGGACCTTGGCTTATCGATTGCTCAATGGCAAACTCAATGTGGTCCTGATGAAATATTCCTTCCTAGTTTTAACTCAGGCCTCTAGTTAGTTTGACACGGCATATCAAGGCCAAGGTTGCAAAGTCTGACCTCACCAAGATCAGTCCACTTAAGGGAAACCCAGAATGTCTAGAACTGTATCAACGAGGGGCTACCTTTTTGCTAGTCTGTACTTCTAACATGGAAATAGGCGAGAGTCTGCAGATGGGCCTCCATGCTAGCTGGAAAGATTCTTCCATGTGTTCACCTTCCAGAGGCAACACTGAGCCTGCTGTTTGCACACCTAGTATGCATTACTGTGATCCCATGTGCATCATTGTGGTCCCATGTACATCACTGTGGTCCCATGTACATTACTGTGGTCTCAGTGTATGGGATTGACTCCAAGTCATTTCTGAACTGTCGTGATTTATCATACACATGAAGAGTAATGGGGCACAAGGAAAGACTCCTGTAACTGAGAGTTTAAGACAATTTTAATAACCTGTTTGTAGTCATATTGCTGTTCAGCACTTTCACAAGTACCAGCATGGACTGATTAACATCTCTCTCTGGTCTATTATTCCCCTTATGGACATGTAACTTGTGATTTCAAAGTATCATTCACAATTTATCTTTTTTTGTATAAAAAATTGAATTTTCAGAATTCCAAACTAATTTTGTCTGCTACACAGATTTTAAAAGTCATATTTCTAAAAAGAGGTGCGTGGTGGAAGCCTATTACCATGCAACCATAATCATGGGTTGTGGGTTAAGCATAAGAACTACTGAGATCCCTGCTGGAAAGCCGTGTAAGAATGAGTCCATTCATGGACATCTCTGTGTTTGAGACTCACAGATCCACAGGAGCGAAGCTCAGTCTTACTGTCATAAACTAAATGAACAGCTTGCAGGGCAAGAATGGGCTTAAATGCTCACATCACCCTCCTGCCTCCTCTCATCAGAGCTCTGGGACCAGATCACAGGTGTCTGTTTTGTGGAATATAGAGTGTTTTGTTTTGGGGTGGCTAGGATGTTTCAAATAATAAGGGATGCGGGGAATTGATGAGTACCTGTCACATAGGAACAAAAGTATATAACCCACTCAGTGATGATTTAGCTCTTCTCTTTCCCCACTTGCCATGGAAATAGCCCCAGGTTCTCTACTTACAAAGAACAAGTTAACATAAGGGAAACCAGAAAACATATTTATTATTCCAGATATTTCACTGTAGTTTTGCTGTTTCCCTGGGTGGGCCACTTTCTGTTCTAGAAATAGTATTCGTAGAATTCTGTGTGTCAGAATTCACGGTAATAGGCTCTTCCTGTGTCCTCATTACCGCTAGAGTGAAATGGAGAGCACATAGAAAACAGGATGTTAATTTACACCAAATGTTGAGATAAAATTTATAAAGTGTGGCTTTGGGAATACATAGTAAATGATATGCTAAACATTCTTGAATTTATGGTTATCATTGGGATATTTAAATGTGATTGTGACAAAAAATAAGCCACCTCAAATTTTTTGTGGAATTAAGGGGGGGGGGGTATTAATTTATAGGTAAATTGATTTCTAAAAAATTAAAACTTACCTGGGACCACATTATCTAAGTTACCATAAATTGGTGTGTCTTCAATATAATAGTCATCCTCCCTATAATAAGGAAAAAATAATTTATTTTATTAGAATCCACTTTCCACATAGTTCTTAACTAATTCCTCAGTTAAATTCGATGCTGGGTAAACTATTGTTCTTATTCAGCCTTGGCCAACCAAGGTCGACACGTTTATGGGCGAGTCAGTGAATGCGGGAGTGCAAGCAAGCCTGCATCCGTGGGTTGTATCCATTTGAAAAGTTAATTTTGGGGGCCTTCTTTCAGGGAATAATGATAAGAGGTACTTATTTAGCACTTACTGTTGTCAGATGCTACTTGAAACATATTTTATATATTCATTTATTTAACCCTTACAACAATTGGACAAAGTAGGCACTACAGCATCCCTATTTTAAAGGTAAGGAACCTAAGGCACAGAGAGGTCATAGATTTGCTGAAGGTCATAAGAGTAGTAAGTGGCAGAGCTGGGATTAGAGCCTTGATTACCTGTGTTCTTAACTATACATTGTACCGCCTGCTTATTTGCCCAGACTTTCACTCTGAGCAATCCCCTAAAACTATGTTTACTAAGTAAATATCCATCGACAGGGATATTTAAAAAATAAAAGACCAAAGAAATATTGGCAGGTGAGAGAAAATGATTGATTGCCTATTACATCCAGGCGCTGTGCTGTTACATACATTATATCAAAGACCCAGAGAAATTCTGCCAAAATACTATTCTCAGTCCCCACTTTACAGATGAGAAGTCTGAGGTCAGAAAGATTAATGTATTTTCCCTAACGTTATGTGTGATGTCAGCAATAACCACCAATTATGAAAGTTTTTCTTTACGCTGGTGCTCACTGAACCCTCAGATGCATTTTATTTTTATCCCCACTGTGCATACAAGGAATCTGCAGCTCATACAGGTAAATTGTTCAAAGACACACAGACAGTAGCTGGCAGTGCTGCTTTGATTCTAAAACCCTGAATCCTATTTGTTCTTGATGTTTGTTTAAGTTCCCTTACAGCCTCTTCTGAGTAATACTATTAGGATTATAGCAGACATCCCACCATTGGCACCAGACAGTAAAGATGGCCCTGGTGACCAGCTTTCACAATAGCAGTCTGGGAACAGAGACCTATCAGGCAGTGAGAGTGACATTTCATAAAAGAGTAGCAACTGCTTTAACTTTGAGATTAGATATCACAGAGAGCTGGAGGGAATTGCATCTGGGGAAAAAAAAGAACCCTTATCTCAAGGCATAACACCTATATTACTCACCGTGCTTCTGAAAGAAGACAGAGTATATGTAAATAGCAAGTAGTTGTCCTTAAAAAATTACAGATCAAATGATACCTGGATAAAATGGTTTGAAAAGTCCAGATACTGGCATGTATTTTGCTTATCTTATAACAAAAGAATTCATTCTTTCCATCGGTAATTCAATACAGCTTAATATTGGGGTATGGAGGAGACACTGCTCATGGTTTTCTCTGGCTATGCAAAGAATATAATAGTGAAAGATGAAGAATTTTTAATAAGACAATCCATCTATTTTCCTAGCCTACACAGATAGTAGATATGATCTGTAAATGATAAATCATGTCCAAAAAGTGAACATCATTTCATTCATTATGAATGAAAATAAGATGTGATTTATAATGCAGTGCCTTGTGTCTAAAAGCAGGTTTCAAAAGATTAATCATCTCAAATTAAAAAAAAAAATCAGAAGCAGTTGCCTAACAAATTAAAAAAATATATATCTATGTATTTTCTTATCAATTCCAAATAGCTTCAGCCTATTGCAAATATCTAATAAACTTAAAGCACAAATGTTTGGCAGTGTTTTATGTGGAACATGAATTACTATTAAAAATAAATTAATAAATAAGCTTATATCCCAGAGGCCGGTGCACCTCTGAGTTTTGGTCAGATCAGATTGTTCATTGCTCAGAATATGTCTGAAATAGTCCTCTAACCAATAAGCACATTCAATGACACTACAAAATTTAAAATAAAATTGTCTTTTATTAGGGTCCAGATTTTCTATTTTCACATATATTTTCTTTAGTTTACATTTTAAAGTTATTTATAGTTTACTATTTTTTTATTGTTAAGTCCTTTTAAGAAAAACATCTCAGTAATTTATTATCTAAGTAGATTAAATAATTAAATTCAAGTTTAAAAAATATCATTACTGCTTCCTGGGTGACCTTGGGCATAAATTCTCTGAGTTATAACTTTCTTATTTATAAATCAAGGATATTAAACTATTTATTCCTTATTGTTCTTTTCAGTTCCCCAGTTCTGTGATATAAATGTAGGGCTCCAATATCCAAGTAAAGAATGAAAGATATTTCTAACAAACTAAATCAAGCTATTTTAAGAGGCTGGAAAGTTGTCAGATTGAGGAACGAGCAAGCTGAGGGGTCTATCAGAGCTGGTTTGGGTGTTAACCTGATTGCTTCATAGATATTTCTTTGAATAGGCAGATATATGTTTGGGCTCAATGAGGGTATAAATGTTATTTAAAGCCATGGGTAATTTTGGCTCACAAAGTACATAATCAGAAATAAGACAGCCTGGCCAGGCGTGGCTCAGCGGTTGAGCATTGACCTGGGATCCAGGCGATCGGGGTTCGATTCCCGGTCAGAGCACATGCCGGGGTTGCTGGCTTGATCCCCAGTTGGGGGCGTGCAGGAGGCAGCCAATCAATGACTCTCTCATCATTGATGTTTCTATCTCTCTCTCTCTCGCTCTCCTTTCTTTTCTCTGAAATCAATAAAGATATATTTAACAAATAAATAAATAAAAGAAAGAGACAAATTGTGAAGTATATTTTTTAATGTGTGGATTAACATGCTAACCACTTTTTACAGATAAAATCTGCATTGTATAATCAAATTTTGCCTAAATGGAGATTTATCACAATAGGTTGATTATTAAATCCTTGAGAAAATCTGCATCTTTTCATCTTTGTATGTCTATTGTCTAGCAAAGTTCTTATTTGTTCAATGAATGTTATTAAATGAGTGAATGTTATAAAAGAACCTGTATCTTTTCTGCATTTGCCTTATAGCTAAGAGCATGCTTGCTTTGAGATAAGTATCTTACCAATTTTCCTTTCTGACTCTTACCATCTTCATCTCCAAACTACCAAGTCTTTAGCAAAATGATCAAATCAAAAGACTTTCTATCATATTGCATCTTAATTGTTCTTCAAATGACAGGTATCAAATCAATCCGCAGATTCATTTATACATAGCTATGTAGGATTTTCTTTGTTACATTGTTGTAACCAAGTCAGCAAATTACTCTTGATTTGAGCTAATGACTTGAAAATTTTCTCATGTATAGAATCCAAGGTTAAGAGTACTCATAAAAATGAGTGTGTGTGTGTGTGTGTGTGTGTGTGTGAGAGAGAGAGAGAGAGAGAATCTGCTTGCAGCATAGATCCTGAGTCTGCCAGAGACATTTCCACAGGAAGAAGAAAAAGGAGGGGGGAGGGGGGAGGGGGAAGAGAGACCTTTTAGAGGCCAACAGAAAGTTTATATAATATCCTACCTAGTGAGAAAGCTGTGTTTTTGAAAGACCTTTCAGCCTTTCAGTCTACCATTTCAGAAAAGTCTTGAAGAGTCCTCAAGGAAATTCTTTATTAGATTTTTTTTAATCCCAAAAGGGAAATCTCCAATCTGATGACACATTTGGGCCAGAATGTACTGTCTAAGAAAATGAAACTTCTTTACTATAACTCACACCATAAACCTTTTATATATATAAAAAAAGTATTATACTATACAATTTCCCTGCAACTAGCTCAATAAGTATGACAAAGAGTAAGTTATAACTGCATATTATTTTAGTTGATAATTCACATTTCTCTAGTGATTGAAATTACCCTGAAAAACAGCATACCAAGAAGCATCTTAGTCAATGTTTGTGTGTAAACATACTTAAATTTTATTAGGTATTGCCATATTTCTTTTCACCTGGGATTCTTAAGGGCCACACAATTTTATATATAATTGGACTGCATTCTTACAATCTGATCTGAATTATAGCCTAGGATATTTCCTCTTGAAATTGATGATAATTCTGTAGATAACAGGTTAGAGTTCCATTTCATTCCAGGGGCACAAGGATGACTCAACATATGTAAATCTATCAATGTAATACACACATTAACAAAAGAAAGGATAAAAATCATATGATCTTATCAATAGGTGCATAAAAAGCATTTGATAAGATATGACATCCATATATGATTACAACACTCAATAAAATGGGTATAGAAGGAATTAAGGCCATATATAACAAACCCTCACTTAAAATTATACCCAGTGGTGAAAAACTGAAAGCTTTTCCTCTAAAATCAGAACAAGACAAGAATGCCCACTCTCACCACTCTTATTCAGCATAGTTCTCAAAATCCTGGCTAGAGCAATCAGGCAAGAGAAGGAAATAGAACACATCCAAATAGGGAAGGAAGAAGTAAAAGTGTCACTTTTTTGCAGATGACATGATTCTATATATAGAAAACCCTAAAGACTCAATGGAAAAACTATTAGAAACAATAAACAAATGCAGTACAGTTGCAGGATACAAAGTCAATGAACAAAAATTCACTACTTTCCTGTATGCTAACAATGAAACTTCAGAAAAAAGAAATGAAAACAACAATTCCTTTTGCAATTGCAACAAAAAGAATAAAATACACTGTACCTAGAAATAAACTGAACAAAGAATGTGAAGGACCCATGTACAGAAAACTACAAAACATTCTTAAAAGAGATTGAAAAAGACAAAATGAAATGGAGAGATATTCCATGTTCATGGATTGGAAGAATCAACATAATTTAAATGGCCAAAGGAATATGTATTCAGATTTAATACAGTTCTCACCAAAATCTCAATGTCATTTTTTAAAGAAACAGAACAAAAAAATCATCAAATTTGTATGAAACCACAAAGGACCCCCAATAGCCAAAGCAATCCTGAAAAGAAGAATAAAGCCTGAGGCATCACAGTACCTGACTTCAAATTATGCTACAGAGCTATGGTAATCAAAACAGCGTGGTATTAGCAGAAAAATAGACACACACACCAATGGAACAGAATAGAGAGCTCAAAAGTAAAACTGCAGTACGTGGGCAAATAATTTTTGACAGAGGAGCCAAAAACAAACAATGAAGAAAAGAAAGCCTCTTCAGTAAATGGTGTGGGGAAAATTGGAAAGCCACATGCAAAAGAATGAAACTGGATTAGTTTGTCCCCATGTACAAAAATTAATTCAAAATAGATCAAAGACCTAAATATAAGATCAGAAAGAATAAATTACATAGAAGAAAACATAGGTACTAAACTTATAGACCTTGGTGGTAGAGAACATTTTATGAATTTGACCCCAAAGGCAAGAGAAGTAAAGGCAAAAATAAATGAATGGGACTATATCAAACTAAAAAGTTTCTGAGCAGCAAAAGAAATCAACAAAACAAAAGGCTACCAACCAATGGGAAGATGATATTTGCAAACAACAGCTCTGACAAGGGGGTAATATCCAAAATATATAGACTCAAACAAGTCCACACCAAAAAAACAATTCTGTTAAAAAATGGGCAGGGGACATGAACAGACACCTCTTCCAAGAAGACATACAAATGGTGAACAGATGTATGAAAAGATGTTCAACTTCACTAGTTTTAGGGAAACACAAATCTAAATTACAATGAAATACCGTCTTACACCTGTTAGAATGGCTACTATCAACAAGACAGGTCATAACAAGTGTTGGCGAGGTTGTGGAGAAAAAAACCCTCATTCACTGCTGGTGGGAATGTAAACTGGTACAGCCACTATGGAAAACAGTATGGCGGTTCCTCAAAAAATTAAGAATAAAGTTATCATATGACCCGGCAATCCCTCTTCTGAGTCTCTACCCCAAAAACTTGAAAACATTTATTCATAAAGATATATACAGCCTTGTGTTCATTGCAGTGGCCAAGACATGGAGACAAAGTATCCTTAGACAGACTGAATAAAGAGATGTGGTATATTTATACTATGGAACACTACTCACCCACAAGGAAGCATGAAATACTGCCATTTGTGACAACAAATGGACCCTGAGAATGGATGCTAAGCAAAGTCAGTCAGTCAGCAGAAGCTAAGAACCATATGATTTCACTCATATGTGGGATATAAAACTGAAACTCATAGACACACACAACAGTATATTGGTTACAAGATGGGAGGTGTTGAGGGCGTAGTAAAGAGTAAAGGGGGACAAATATATGGTGATGGAAGATGATGTGACTTTGGGTGGTAAGCACACAATGCAATATACAGATCATGTATCATAGAAATGTACGCTTGAAACCTATATGATCTTATTAACCAATGTCACCCCAATACATTTAATTTTAAAAAACAACAGTAAAATGGCTTTTAGAAGAAGAAGTACACTCGTCTCAATAACAAGACCGAGCGGAGATCTGACGTAGGATTGTAAAACCATGAAAAAATTATGTGCCAATTTTCAGAAAGTAACCCACTGTTGAACCTTGAAGGTGCTGATTCAAAGGCAAATAAAAAGAAGTATTTTTATTTCAAAGTAAATGTATTTAAAATTGAAAAATAGTTTCAAGACTTTCTATTTTTAGTGAAAGACATTTATAATGAACTATTGAGGGACATTAAGGCAAATTCAGAGTAGAGTTTTAACTAAGGTAACTACAGTGGTATGGCCCTGGCTGGGTGGCTCAGGTGGCTGGAGTGACACAACGTCCTGTACACCAAAGGATTGCAGGTTTGATCCCAGCTGGAGTGTGTATGAGAGGCAACTGATCAACGTTTCTCTTTCACATTGATGTTTCTCTCTCTCTCTAAAAAATCAATAAAATCAATAAAAACATATCCCTGGGTGATGATTTTTTAAAAATGATTAAAAACAAAAATGAAAACACTATTGCCCTGGCCGGTGTGGCTCAGTTGGCTGGAGCATCTTCCCGTGCACCAGAAGGTTGAAGTTTCAGTTCCTGGTCAGGGCACATATCTAGGTTGCGTGTTCGATCTCCCCTCAGGGCATGTACAGAAGGCCCTCTCTCACATTTATGTTTCTCTCTCTCTATCTGCCTTTTCCTCTCTCTAAAATCAATAAGCACGACCTTGGGTGAGCATTAAAAAAAAAAAAGATCAATATTATGAAGAAGTGTGTATTATCTCTTCATCATCAAATTTTCTTTGATGTTGAACTGGGTGAAGGAATATAATATATTTATTATATTTTGATTATGTGTTACTTAACCTGGCATTAAATAAAGGCCAAAATCTTACAGAAGTTATTCCTATAAAAATGAAGCCCAGTGTTATCTGAGTCTCTTGACAATCACTCAGACACAATAGTAAACAAATAGTGATCTTTCAGCTTTAACATATGAAGAGCACTGTGTGTTTGTAAGGAACCAGCACAAACATTTTCAAATAATTGAATGAATCTCCAAACTACAAAGATTATACTTAAGTAGATTTATGTGCAACAAAGTTAGGTTATTCTCCGGAGAGGTCATTAGCTCTTGGAGAAACATTACCGGGACAACATTAAAATCACTACATTGGGGAATGAAATGGACATGTCACAGGTCAATGTGTTTGGAATGATTCTGTGAAGGACCAAATGCTGAAAGTTTTCGCAAAGCCAAGCAGCTATGGGACCAAAATGGTGACTGTGGTCCATTGGGATGTATCCAAAATACTCTTTATCAAGCCCCCAGGAAATGCCCTCCCGTGAGCTGCATATAAAAGATGCAGTTGTTTCCAACTACCTTCAGATTAGCCTTGTCAATATGAAAGCACGTAGGTCAGGGAGAAGCATCTGCTGTTGCACAAAACCACAGTTAATGGGAGCCCAACACAATCAGAAGGCTTGAGAAACAATGTCAATGAGCATAAGAATAAAAATTAGATCAGAAAATTGTAAACTGGAAAATAGAAAGTATAAGTTGAATTTTTTTGATATGACCGAAATGTTTGTACTCAGGTCATCAATAATTATTCACACTTGCCTGGAATTAAAGTACATCTACAAGAATAGCCTGATGTATCATGGAACAAATTCAGGGTGAGAAATCAGCAGACACTGGATTTAGGTAGCAGTTCTTCGATGAAGCTGCCATGTGACAACATGCAAATCACCTTAAAACTCTGATTCTTAGTTTATCCATCAGGAATAACAATGCGTGTGTCAGGCAAGCAGATGTAGAAGATAAATAATTTTTATAAAAACATCACAAAATTACAAAGTTGATTTTCAATATTATACATTCTAAATCCACAATTTAATTGTGCTGATTTGAATTGGGAAGTTTCTTCATTAAATGGATTAGCTGAAAAGAACTGATAAAATTAAGATGTTATTTTAAAGGTAAAATATTTATAAGTAAAAAAACTTGATTTAGAATGATATAACCAAACCTTGCCTTCGGCAGAGGTATTGTCACCATCTGAGTGTTAAATTGAAAGAAAAGATAAAAAATAATGTGAAAAGAAAAATAAAGAGTGACATTACTTAAATAGAATATGAAAAAACGGGTGTGGAGTAAAACTATTTCCCCGAACAAGCTAAAAGATCCTGCGGCTTTTCCAGTGGAGGTGGTTGGAGTATGAATGTTGGGCCCTGGAAAGCATGCTGACGGCATGTGTAAGAGAACAGCTCTCTGGAAGAAAATGCAGTTGGTGTATAATCACCAGGGAAAAGCAAAGCAGAGCTTTAGACCAAAAGCTTTGTGGGAACAAGGAAGTAGAAGCAATTAGGTAAAGGATACAAAACAATAATGTGATGCTAAGGTAAAAGGAAAGAAAACTAAAACAATGTGAAGAGAAAAAAAAATAACAGGTAAAAAATGGTATATGGCAGGACCAGCTACATTGAAGAAGCCCCCGGGGGGGACTCAAAAGCAAAGTTGAAGGACAGCGCCACACTCCACGCGACTCTCCCGATTTAAATGTGCCCTCTGGAGCTGGATGCTCAGGACTTGAGTGGTTTTAGTTTTACAACACTTACTATAAGAAGTAGGGTAGCCCGACCGGGCGTGGCTCAGCGGTTGAGGGTCGACCTAGGATCCAGGAGATCGGGGTTCTATTCCCGGTCAGGGCACATGCCCGGGTTGCAGGCTGCAGCCGATCAATGACTCTCTCATCATTGATGTTTCTCTCTCTCTCTCCCTCTCCTTTCCTCTCTCTGAAATCAATAAAGATATATTTAAAAAAAAAGAAGAAGTAGGGTAGATGTGACCTCCTTCAGCAGGGGAGTAGCA
Source organism: Miniopterus schreibersii (assembly GCF_964146895.1). Classification (NCBI taxonomy): domain Eukaryota; kingdom Metazoa; phylum Chordata; class Mammalia; order Chiroptera; family Miniopteridae; genus Miniopterus; species Miniopterus schreibersii. Next base: position 58,106,102 of record NC_138106.1, on the reverse strand, counting down.
ATCAAAAGCCTCGAGGCTACAGCTAAGGAGAAAGGTCAGCGAGCTCAGGCTCCTGAAAAGGGCTCCCTCTGTCACGAGGGCTCGGAAGTTTCTTTACAAGTAACTGGAATGATTTGAAAGCTACCGCATCATCACAGTGATAACTAGTAAAGCAAAAAAGCAGTTTTTATTTTGCATAAACCAGTTCCATTGGCAAGATTTTGTTAGAGAAGAGCTGGCTGAGTTTTCATAGGCCTCCCCTGTGATCCAGGTGCAAATAGGTGTTTGTTTCGGGATCTTGGTTGAGAGGTGTGAGCCAGCATTTGCTTTGTGTTCACCCTTCCTCACCCTTCCAAGTGTGATACAGAGCAACAAGAAACAACATGGCTGAAACTCCGTAATAAAAATTTTTGATACATTTTTAATGTGAAAAAAGTGCCATAACTTTCTAGTGAACAGGAGATATACTGATAGGACTTTGATGCATGAGCAAATCATACATTTGTTTATTCTTCTCAAACAGAGAAGAAAGGCTGGATAAAGATTATTTTTTGCTTTAAAGAAGGGAAAAATAAATACAATCCTATCAGAAAAACAAAAAAACAAAAAACACACACCCCCCAAAAAACAATCCTCCTAAAGAACAGATTTGGACACATTTATACAAAGAGGTAGGAGAGAGTGGAGCAAGACATGCTCAGTAAGCAGGCTTGGATCTAGCTCTGCATACAGGTAGGTTTCTTTCTTTCTTTCTTTCTTTCTTTCTTTCTTTCTTTCTTTCTTTCTTTCTTTCTTTTCTTTTCTTTCTTTTCTTTCTTTTCTTTCTTTCTTTCTTCATTCACTCATTCATTCAAAAACTATTCAACAGTGTCTACCAATAGCCAAATGACAAACCTTAGGGATAGAATGGGTGAAATAAATAATCATACAAAGAAATACAAATCAGTGACTCTAAAAAAAGAGAAATAAAGGATCTTGTTAAAGAAGGAGGGGAATACTGAGTAAACAAAAGAAGCATCTTTTCTGAAGTGGGCACAGCAGAGCAGAGGCCCTCTGTCAAGAGGAAGTAAGGTGAAGAGAAATGGAAAGAACAATATGTCCAGTTTAGAGAAAGCACAAGGGAAATAGATCATGAGCTGAAGCTGGAGATGTAGACAGAGTCAGACAATGTGGAGCCTTAGAGAGCCTCATGTTAATGAGCTGTGGAGAGGTGTGTTTTTTATTGTTGACACTATTACAGATGCCCCTTTCCCCCTCCCCACTTTACCCACCTCCACCCTGCCCCGCCCCCCGGCCCCCATCACACTGTTATCTGTGTTGGGGAGGGTTTTGAATTCCAATGATCAATGCATAAGAGCCTCAAGTTTTCTAGCTCTGTTACCCATCACAACTTTTCAACATGCCTCTCAAACTGTTACTGTCTTTTGGGGAACAGAGTGTGTTACAATTGAGAGGATGAGATTTGGGGTAAAAAACATATACTTAAGTCCTGTTTGGGGGATTTAATTACCTAAATTCTCTTAAAATTATCTGGGCTTTAATCTCTTGATTGATAAAGAAGGGATTGTTTAATAAAGCCTTCCTCACATAGCTTCGATGAGGATCACATGGATAACGAGTGTGACTTTGTAAATTGGATCGCCCTGTACAAATGGTATTATTTGTTGTTACTGAATTAAATTTAGTTGAATCAATTCCCTTTTGAGGGTGGTTTTTTTTTTCGCCTTGGGGAAGAAGCATTGAGATCTGTGTGCACCTCTTTTATGGCCTTTGACAGTCATGGGAAGTTCTTTATTTATTTTTTTAAATCGATTTTTAGAGGGAAGGAAAGAGAGAGAAACATCGACATGAGAGCCAAGCACCAATCAGCTGCCTCCTGCATGCCCCCTACTGGGAATCAAGCCCTCAACTCGGGCATGTGCCCTGACTGGGAATTGAACCAGCAAACTTTCAGTGCCCAGTACGATACCCAACCAACTGAGCCACACCAGTCAGGGCGAGAAGTTCTTGTTAAAAGTGTGATTATATCCATATCTACATCTACAAGTGTATACACATCAATATGTCTCTTATCCATATGGACCCTAGCATCGCTACGACCTATTCTGACACAGTTACTGAAGAGACATATCTGTCCAGGGGAAAAGATCAGGATAGTGAATGTCTTGGTACTGTGAGGACTTTATTCCAAAGAGGAACCCAATTCTAATGAGTTAGGCATATTATATAGAGAATCCCTTTTGCCAGGTTACAGGGAAGCTTAGCACCTAGAAGTGGCTATCAACTCAAATGCCCAGGGCTAGGCAGATCGTTTTAGTGAAACTAATGGCATATTAATAGAGCATGGTGGAAGCTGTGACAAACTGGGAAGCACATTTTTTGTCTAGAGGGTGCAGCTGCTACTCAACAGTTGCCCAACATTTCCCCCAATCTTCCAACTTTTCAAGAGAAGATAAAAATCTAGATTTTTATGTGATTTTTAAAAAAATATAGAATGTTTCATGAATTTGCATGTCATCCTTGCACAGGGACCATGCTAATCTTCCCTGTATCATTCCAATTTTAGTATATATGCTGCCAAAGCAAGCACAATTTTTTTTTCAATTTTAAAAACATACTGTGGATCCCATAAATGTTTGGATCTGGCCCATGAACATCTTGGGATTCATAGCCTACAACCAACATGGACAGAAAGCTACTTCCTTGCCTACTCTCTCCAGAGTGTTAATTAAATCTTAGTCATTCATGTTTTAACAGCACAATGGTGAGGCGAGGCATGCCTAGGAGGAGTCAGCGAGCAAACTGCCCATTGATCGGGTCTGTGGTAGTAATCTTGGCTGGACATTGAAATTACTGAAAGAGTTCTTAAAAAAGCTGATGTCTGGTTCCCAGTCCCAGAGATTTTGACTCACCTGGTCTGGGTTACAACCTGGATATAGGAATTTTTAAAAGCTTCTAAGGAGGCCGGCAGGGCATGTCTCAGTGGTTCAGCATTGACCTAGGATCCAGGCGATTGGGATTTGATTCCTGGGCAGGGCACATGCCCAGGGTGTGGGCTCGATAAATGACTCTCTCATCATTGATGTCTCTCTCCCTCTCCTTTCCTCTCTCTGAAATCAATAAAGATGTATTTTAAAAAAATAAATAAATGAAAAAAATAAAAGCTTCTAAGGAGATTCTAATGTGCAGTTGTGGCCACGGAAGTAGGGAGCAGTGTTATTAGTACATTCAGTCAGCAGTGGGAAAGTTCTGAAGTCTTATGGGGTTCACATCAGCAATGGAAACAGTCCTGAGCACTTACAGATTAAAATCCTAAATAGGAAAAGATTTAGAAGTATTTTTAGACCATGTTTAATTCTTTCTTATTTTTCAGACAATGATTAAAATTCTCATAGACTCTGAAAGTTTTTGTTTCTAGAATTTAATAAATGGTGTTTTTACCTCACTTAACTCTCTGAAGAAGAGGTAATTAAACACTACTAGTGTGAAATGAGGCCCAGTACTTTTGTAACTTCAGTGATATATGCTGTTCTTGTCTATCGAGTTTTCCTTCCCTTCTTCTAGAAACAGAACTCCTCTGTGCTGTGGGGAACCCATTCTTAAGATTCAGGTGAAGCTGACAATGGTTCCCTCTACTGCCTGCCTCTCAGTATACAACAAGTCAAAGAGGGTATGTGTGTGTAAGCAAAGCTAGCCAAGTCTGCACTCCCCTGGCCACAGTATTAATGTAGGCAATGACTCAAGACAGTCTTCCATTTGATATGTGGGTGCTGTGGCCAGGGAGAGAGAGAGAGACAGAGACAGAGAGAGACAGAGAGAGAGAAAGAGAGAAATTATCTTTGGAGTGAAAAATTGTAAGAAAATTTAGGTTAGATTCCTTTGTGGCCATCTGTCCAGCCTTAGGTAGGTCATTGAAGAGAATGAGGCCAACTAATAGAGACAAGCAGAGATGAGGGATCCAGAGAGCTGATAACATCCTTTGAGCCTCATATCCAGCTGTCTGAATGTTTGTTATGTGAGTGAGTAGAACTCCCTTTTCTACTTAAGCTATTTTGAGCTAGGTTTCTACTGTTGACTACATTAGAATTAAGCAAGCCTCCTCCACTCCTTAGCTGGTATAAGAGTCATCAATTTATTCTAAACCACGACACAGACACCTGCTAAAATGGAGCTTAGTTTAGAAAACAAGAAGGCAAGCTTTATTTTCCTCACTAGATTAAAATTTTATCAGAAATACTCCAAGTGGAAAAATGGGCTGTACACCCATCAGACCAGATAGTACAGCTAGAGAGATCCAAGCTCTGATCAGGCCCAGCTTTCTCCAATATACAGGACATGGGACAGGAGCTCAGGGAGCATTAACAGAGGAAAATACACACAGCGTGTTGTCACAGTTCCTTTCACCGTTAATTCTCCCCAAACCAACCTATAAATTCAATGTAATTCTAATGGAAAATGCCTACAGAGATTTTTGTGGAAATTGACAAGTTGATTTTACATTTTATATTGAAAGCCAAGGGTCAAGAATAGCTGAGACAATTAATTGCAAAAAAGAAGAAAGCAGATGCCAGATTTCAAGATTTATTATAATGCTACAGGGATTGAGAGTTTGGAATTGATGCGGGAATAGATAAATAGAGCAATGAACTAATTTTAGAATTACAGAAAAGCTGCAAAATGGTACAAAGAATTCCCTTATCTGTTACCCAGTTACCCCTAATACTACCATCTTATCATTGATTTTTAAAAGAAACTTTAAATTTGACATATGAAATTGTTTGTTTTAATTTATGATGGTTTTTTCCCTATTAACTGTGATCTTGAAAACTTTTCTTTGTGTTTGCTAATCAATTATCAGTTGTATTTTCTCCTTCGCAAATTTTTAAAAAATATATCTTTATTGATTTCAGAGAGAGGAAAGGAGAGGGAGAGAGAGAGAGACAGAAACATCAATGATGAGAGAGTCATTGATCGAGCCCGCAACCTGGGCACTTGCCCTGACAGGGAATTGAACCCCAATCGCCTGGATCTTAGGTCGATGCTCCACCGCTGAGCCAGGCCCGGCAGGGCTCCTTTGCAAATTTTTTATCCTGATAGTTTCCCAATCTTTGGAATCTTAGTGTTTTTCTTATAAATTTTTCCAAACTTTTCTATTTTTGATGTGTCCGTTCGTTGTCACACTTGTACAAATGAATTCAACTTATTATTTGTCTTTTAATTTTTGATCCAATAGGTCTGATTTTAAAAATTTTTTAATATTAGTTTTTAAGTACAGTGGTGCCTTGGTTTGCAATCCTTTCCAGAAGACTGTTTGAGTTCTGAAACGTTTGAAAACCGAGTGATCCACAGCCGACAGCTGGGCCTCAGGATCCTGCCCTCAGAGGAAGCCATGTGGCAGATTCGACTTCCAAGGCTTGTTCGAAAACCGAAGCATTTCCTTCCGGGCTTACAGCATTTGTAACCCGAAATGTTCGCCAAGGGAGACTTTCGAAAACCAAGGTGCCACTGTATTTAAAAATCTCATTTTGAGAACAGTTTTGCTCTCAGCAGTGGCATATCATTCTATTCTTTTTTTTTAATCCTAAGCAGAGGATATTTTTTTCCATTGATTTTTAGAGAGAATAGAAGGAAGGGAGGGATGGGGGAGAGAGAAAGAGAAGCATCGATGTGAGAGACACACATGGATTGATTGCCTCCCGCCCGGGCCCTGACTGAGGGTGGGATGGAACCTGCAACCCAGGTACGTGCCCTTCACCGGGAATCAAACCAGAGACCCTTTGGTGTGAAGGCTGATGCTCTAACCACTGAGCAACACTGGCCAGGGCTATCATTCTACTCCTTAAGAATCTATTTTGAATTCTGAAAAGAGCCAGAGGTCATTCGTAGTCAAGTCAGGTAATCAGAATACAGATACATATCATTTTGGTAAGAAAACAAACAAAAAAAACAGAACCATCAGCCAGCTGTGATGATGTATAATGACAACATTATGATTTTCTTGTGTGATCAAGAAGCTGCTTAAAGGCCAATTTCAAACTCATTTTTAAAATGGCAGCGTCAGTTGGATTTTACAAGCTCCCATGGAAACTAATTTGAAGGATAATAAAAAAATTATTTCCCCATTATTACCTTTGTGACAAAGTAAATGAAATAAAAGAAAGATTCTGCGAAGAAAATAAAAAGAGCTCTGTTAGCTCTCTCGCTATTAAGGTGTATAATCACCAGCAAGTTTTGTAATTCCTTTATTTATTCAACAAATACTTGTCGAGTGCTCACTCTGCGCCGGGCTCTGCTGTAAGGATCGGAAGTCCAAGCATCGGTGCCTTGCTGCCTTGTGCAAGTCGTGCTTTAACGGGGCAGAGGGAAAGAACAAAGAAAATAAGCAGTGATCTGATAAGTTGGAAGATAGCTAGTGTTACGGAATAAATGTAAATAGGATGGGGCATAAGGAGTGTGGGGTGAAGGGAGGGGACATTTGCAATTTTAAATAGGTGGCCAGGGAAGGCCTCACTGGGAAGGTGACGATTAAGCAGAAGCTTGAAGGAGATGAGAAAAAAAGCCCTGTCGGTGTTGATATCTGGAGAGAAGCATCCCAGGCCGAGAGAACAGAAGGAAATCCTGGAGGAGGGCTGCACCCGGCATGTTTTAGAAAGAGAAAAGTGATGAAAGTGAAGTGAATGAGGGGAGAGTAGCAGCCGACCAGGTGACAAGGCTAAGGGGAGAGGTGAGGTGCGGATCTCTAAAGGCCTGAAGGCCACTCTGAGAATGTTGCTTTTATCTTGAGAGAATAGAAGCCGCATGAGAGTTTGGGATGACATGATCTGCCTTATGCTTTGGTTCCATGACTTTGGCTGCTCTATTGAGAACAGATTGTTAGGAGGCTGCTATAATCCAGGTGACAGATAATGGCAGCTAAGAGCAGGCTGGTAGTGTGGGAGGTTGTAACTTGGTAAAGAAAGGGGTTGAGTTCTGGATATATTTTTACTTAATATTCCTACAAAGATTGATCTAAATAATATATATTCAATGATGATCATAATATCTAAATTATCTTAATGGATTGCTAGTAGTTTTGACATTATATTTCTTAATGTCCTCATTAAAAGTGTAAAATGTTACCAAGATATAAAATTTATGATCAGAAGTAGTGAACATATGTGCTAGAGCAGAGACCAAGAGTGCAGTCTAATTAGGAGATTTTTGCCTGAAAATCAATGAGGACTCATTGTCATTTTAAGAGCATGAAAAAATTTTAAAGGTCTGTATAACTGGCAGTTTGAGGGCCAGTTCCCTGTTGGCATTTTAAAAGTTTTGCCCACTCCGAGATAATAGTTTATAGATGATTGTATTCTCAGACCTCATTAGAAGGGCCAATTAAGTGTGGCTTGAGAACCAAGAAATTAAAGTGTTTGGGCAAGTATATAGGCTTCCTCTAAGCCAGAATGGGAGCTATTGCCTAAGAAGTAACTTTAGCTCCATATATCTGAGGTCTCAAAAATTCTGAAAGTTAGAAGAATAAACATGTACCAAGTAAATAATGTGCCAGGCACTGTTTTACCCAATTGTATGTTGATGGGACTTAGGTTGCTTCCATATCTTGGCTATTGTAAACCATGGTGCAATTAACATAAAGATGCATATATCTCTTTGAGTTAGCATTTTGGATTTTTTCAGATAAATAACTAGAAGTGGAATGGCTGGGTCATATGGTAGTTCTATTTTTAATTTTTTTGAGGAATCTCCATACTGTTTTTACTCTATGAAGTAATTTAAATCTCATTTTTCATGGGTGTGGAAATTCAGAAGAATTAAGATAAAATTACTTATCAAGGGTAATAGTGAGTTTGGGAGGCAGGATTTAAATTAGTCTGCCTGCATGCAAATCCATAACCTTTTTGCTGTATCTTACAAATGAAGTATGCAGTACTCCATGGCTCCAAGGAATTTAAAAGGTTAATGCTAGGAGATAGAGTGTGGGTGGATTCTGGCCATCTTCAGGGCAACCATGGGGAAGGGTCCTTATGAACAGCTGTGGTTTCCACACCTGGCCATGCATGAAGATAACATAGACTGCCTATCACTAGCTTAGCATTCTGTGCTGATGGAGAGCAACTCAGGATGAGAGCTGGGGACAAAAATTAACAACGGAAGACATAGAGCCCGTAGGTGGCAACCTGAAACCCACTGGCCACAAGAGTCTAAAAATATCTGGACTTCCTGCAATTTGTGTCACATACAATTTTTCTTAAATTTTGTTTCCAAGCAAATAACCTTTTTGAGGTACTGAGGTGTCATTCTCTGCATTGTGAAGGAGCCTCAGAGATTTTTCCTTTCCCTTGAGAGCTGAGGAGACCAAGACTCCAAGATCACAAGAATCGAGATCTGAGTCTTAGTTCAGTGCTCTTTCCACCAAGCTGTTGTGCCTCCCTAAATATTTATCTCAGTGTTGTCAGCCATCTGATATAACTTTGTGTTCCCTGGGTTTAATTTGAATGTCCAGTTTTGCATACCTACAGGTGTCTTCAGAAACAAACTCGGAGAATTGAAAAACAGCTATTCTGTGTCCACACAATTTTAATGATTTAGATTTCTTCAGCAAGACCCTAGCTTGGTTTTAAATGTCAGAACTTCTCTGAATTTCATTTTTATTTTGTAAAGGTTATTCTAATATAAACAGGGGGCAGGGTGTTGGGAGCAGAGCAAACAGGCTGTCTTGAACACTCATACTGTTTCTTTAATGTACTAACCCTTCCTTCAGGCCTCTTCATTGTCTCTCAACCATATAGTTAATTCCAAACAAATCATATTTCTCTTTTATTTTCCCATCATATTTATACTAACACATTTTGGAAACAAAAATGAAGGAAATATTTGTGCCTCCCAAACCATTCTCCTGCCCCACAGCCTCGTGTTCCCCTTTAAACAGCAGTTCTGTGTCAGTAGAGAGTTTGTGAAGTGGAATGTTCTTTGGGCCAGAAAGAACCAAGTCTTAATTGAAGGAGCAGCTGATCACCTGCCACTGCTTTGAGGAAAAAGAAAAAAAATCATATTAGAACTTGCTCTCACCCTGGACGAGCTGCCGTTCATCTCCCTTTTTTTCTTTCTTGATATTTTGGACCAAAGACTCAGGCCATCTTCCCAGTAGAGCTTTAACTTTTTTTTTTTTTTTTTTTAATTTTTATTTTTGTTTAAAATATTACAGGTGTCCCTTTTTCTCCCCAATGACCCATTCCACCCCATCTCACCCCCTTCCCCAGTCCCTCTCCCCACCATTGTCCGTGTCCTTGGGTTGTGCATATATGCAAATAAATTCTTTGGTTACTCTCTCCCCCTCCACACACCTGCCCTCCTCCATCCCTCTGACATTCATCAGTCTCATCTATGCTTCCATGTCATTGAATCTATTCTGTTCATCAGTTTATTAAGTTCTTTAGATTCCACGTATAAGCGAGATCGTGTGATGTTTGTCTTTCTCTGCCTGGCTTATTTTTCTTAGCATAATATTCTCCAGGTCCATCTATACTGTCCCAAAGGGTACGAGGTTCTTCTTCTTTACAGCTGCGTAGTATTCCATGGGGTAAATGTCCCACAGCTTTTTTATCCACTCATCTACTGATGGGCACTTGGGCTGTTCCCAGCTCTTAGCTATTGTAAACTGTGCTGCTGTGAACATAGGGGTGCATATATTCTTTCTGATTAGCAGCTTTAACTCTTACAGAGAGATTTGAGTAGTATGATTTTAGTCTTTTTCAATTTTATTCTTCAATTTTATAAGGCAAAAATTATTAGAACCTTTAATATTTTCCCTTTCGCCTTTCTTTTTTAAAATAGTGTTTTTCTATTGAAGCATCAAGGAATTGGGGGGGGGGGAGGAAAATACGTTGAAACATCTAGGTTCTCGTTAGATGGTTATAATTCTGGTCCAGCCACTGCCCTTTGGTAAATGAGAATGACAGTCTCAGAAATTAATGAAAGATTTTGAGGTTTTTCACACACTAGATCCTACTTGTCATGTAATATCTTGCTTGAAATAGTGCTGTAAAACCATTAGGGGGAAACACATGGAATTCTGATTAAATACAAAAAATGCTTTTTTTTCCTTTTTTTTTATCACTGGCCAGTAGGCTTTGCTTAAAGCTTATTATCTGAAGGAATAGGAAGTTTACTTAAATAAATATCCAGTTCATTTAGGTAACATGACTTCATATGTAGACTAAGACTCTTTCCTTTAACTGGGCTCATGATGCTACTAAGCTGCAAAGGAAAGCATGGAGAAGAAACCTGACTTCAGGAAGATATGACCTTAAGAGGTGGGGACTTGAGTGAAACAATGTGGTTCTACTTTTCCAGCCTCTTTTTTTATCTACCTCACTTAACCATGAATTAGTCTAAATTATTTTGTACCTAAATTTCAGACTCATCTCCTTCTTATCACCACCCTCAGCAAAACTATGAAGTAGATATTATTTTATGATCTGTTTTCTTATGACAAACGACTGGTATCTTTACACTCTTTGTACCCAACAACCAATTCTCCTGAGAAGCTGAGAAGTGTGTGCTCTGTGGACCTGCCTGCCCTTCTTACGGGTAAGACAAAGCTATCCTTTGAAAGGGAGGAATCCATGAGCTCTAGAGACAACTTGAGAGGAGGTAGACATGGAATGGGCGTGGGTACAGTACATGGAACAGAGCTTAGAAATCTAAGAAGCAGCATCCAGGGAAAAACTAAAACCAAACCTAGGTATACTAAACAAAGCAGTCATGATCCCAAAGGGCGTAACGGGTGGAGGAAGACCCAGGTAAGAGGCAACAGGATGACTGGAGCCTGGGGAAGCCAGGTGAGAACTACGGGGTTCAAAGCATAAAATGGGAGGTGGGGCCCGAGGTAAAGCAGAGCTTGGATGCTTATAACATGGGACCTATGGGTGGTGAGGTGCCCTTAAGGTGTCTACTTGACTCACCCCACCTATCCTAACTGTACTAGTAATTAGGCTATAAACTCTCAATTCCAAGCCCATCTTTCCATATTCCTCTTTGTGAAGCGAGGCTGGGGTCATACTGACCGTGTGGCTCCTTTGGCAGCTATTTCCCTGTTAGCTTGGTTCAGCCCAAAGAGGGTGCTAGAAGGGTGTTACCAAGCATTAATTTGGGGAAAACAGAATCACATCTTTGAGTCTCAATTGCCAGACAAATAACAGCCACGTCACTGGGCTATTAGGATTAAACAAGCCCACTCAGCACAGTTCCAGAGTAAGTACTCAGCACATACAAGGAAAGGAGGGGGTGAGTTCCTCATCCTAAGTAGGGTTGACCCCTCAGTCAGTCAGGGCCCAGTATTAGGCTCTAGTCAGGGAAACAAAAGCCACACTAGTTATTTTTACGGAAAAAATTTAGTATAAGGAATTAGTTAAAAGGACATTGGAGGACTGAGGAAGCAAAGTGAGGACACTGAAGTAACACAGAAATGGCAGGAAGCAGCTACCACCCTAGGCTGGGGAACAATAGGAAGAGGTTGGGGTTATTGAACATAGAAGCTTGGAAAGGGGTGCTGGGACCCCGTTTTCTCTGGAGAAAACACTAGGTGCCTCAGAGGAATGTGGGGGGAAAGTGAAATAAATGCCACTGCCAGAATGGGGTTGTTTCCAGGGCAAGACTGTAATGGTTTTTCTTTTCACTTTTGGCAACTGAGTAGAACTTTGTGTTATTTGAGTGGCAATGATTTTTCTCGTGTTACATTATTTGTGATCATTTTTATTATTACTATGTTTTAATCCTCACCTGAGATACGTTTTAATTGATTTTAGAGAGAGAGGAAGAGAGGGAGGGGCACAGAGAGAAACATCTATGGGCTGCCTCCCATATGCGCCCCAACGAGGGATGGAACCCACAACTTGGGTATGCGCCCTGACCAGGGATTGAACCGGACCCTTTGGTGCACGGGGATGATTCTCCAACCAATTGAGCCACACCCTCCAGGGCTGTGATCATTGTATTTTAACATATTTTATATTATACTGTGTACTTCTTTGTGAATCTCCTCAAAATATTTTGGAAACCCCTAGAATATTTCTACCTCCATCTATCCTACTGCCATCTTTCTCTTCATCTATACATTTATCTATAACTTATTTTTACCTCCATTTACACTGTATTTTTACTGCCAAATACGGTTCATCTATACCTCTCTCTATACAGTAATTTTATCCATATCTGTAACTATGAGGGAGACAGGGACAGTCCACCTCTGTCTTATAGTTTCAATTGTGTGTTTTTCACCCAAATTTGAATACAAAAGCATAACTAGGAAGCTTTTTACATAAAGACAGCTCACATCTGCTCTTCAGCCTCCACTGTGTTTCACTGTGTGCATTGAAAGATGTGCTAATGGGCCTGTGATACAGAACCCCAAACTTAAAAAGTTCTGACCCATCAAGAAATCCCCTTCATCATCTCACTTTTGGGAAGGGATATAGAAAATAAAATGTCAGAGCTATAATGTCATGACCACTTAAAATGTCAAGTGCTTGTTATTGCATAGCCTGGCTGTCTGCTGTTCTGATCCAACCTCCAACCGGCATAATAATTACAGATGAGGCATTGCATCTTCATGCACAACTGGTCCCACATTTATAACAAACCCGACGGAAACATTCTCATTGCCCGCCCGAAATTTTCTCCTTTTACCTCATAGCTTAAGACTTTGCCTTTGGAACGGAACATTATTGCTGATTCAAGACAGCATTTGGGGTCAGGAACAAGAACGAAGGACAGAAGAAATGTTTCTCAATAAACCAGAACTTAGTCATTTATAGCATACGGATGCAGCAAGAGCCAAGAGCAGTGAACACATTTGTCAAATGCATGTTTAATCTAAGAAGAACGCTAAACTGTGGAGACGCTGCCCTGATCATCTGGTTCTACCTGAAGATGCAGATTAATTTAGTTGTGCAAGGAAACGTACATGTAAGCTCTGTTTTGAACTGATAGCTATGGAGTCAGTTCTTCAGTTTAATTGTCATATTCTGATCTGCTCAGAGAATACTAATGTACAAACAGAAAAACAACAATGCTTCTGTCTAGGATGTTTATGGAAGTCTCCGTGGGACTTAAGATGAGTGATGGATTCATAAACTGACAGCAATTATAATAAAAACCTGAAGTCAGTAACGTGTGCATGGGGGGAACTTCGTTTCTTCTTAACTGAGATCTGGGAAAGGCGTTCCTGAAGCCGCTTCATTGCCTCCTTCCGCAGACCGGCCCTGTCAGATGGTTTGAAGGAAGCCTCCCCCTGTGTCTGGCTGCTTCCCATTACAGATCACTTTCAGTACACTGGAAAAGTCGAAGCTCTTGGAAACAATCTCCAGAAGATCCTGATCTTTTTCTGTGCCATTGATAAATTCTTCTAAAGTCAGTTCTCCTAGAAAATAATAAACAACACGAGTTTCCTCATATAAGAGAAGAAACCACTGTACTTAAAACTGCTATAAAAGACAATCATAGTGTGCTTTATATAACTTTATTTTTATTGTTGACACTGTTACAGATGTCCTTACCACCCCCAACCACCTTCCTCCAGCCCTTTGCCCATGTCTACCCAGCCCCCACACCTCCTTCCCTCTGTCCATCACCACATGGTTGTCTGTGTCCATGGGCTATGCATACATGTTCTTTGGCTGCACTTAAAACTTAAAATACAGCCCAGCCTTCATGGCTCAGTAGTTGAGCATTGATCTATGATCCAGGAGATCCAGGTTCGATACCCGGTCAGGGCACATGCCTGGGTTTCGGGCTCCATCCTCAGCAGGGGGCGCAGGAGGCAGCCGATCAATGACTCTCTCTCATCACTGATGTTTCTATATCTCTCTCCTTCTCCCTTCCTCTCTCTGAAATCAATAAAAATGTATTTTTTTAAAAAAACTCAAAATACAATCGTAGCAGAGTTTTGTTTTTGTTTTTAATCGTCACCTGAGGATACTTTCTCCATTGCTTTCCAGAGAGAGTGGAAGGGAGAGACGGAGAGAGAGAAACATCGATGTGAGAGAGACACATCAATTGGTTGCCTCCCACACGCATCCTGACCAGGGCCGGGGGTTTGAGCCTGCAACCAAAGCACGTGCCCTTGGCTGGAATCAAACCCGGACCCTTCAGTCTGCAGTTTGCTCTAACCACTCAGCAAACCAGCTTGGCCCATAGCAGAGTTTTAAGTGCAGTGGTTTCTTCTCTTATATGAGGAAACTCAGCTCCCTCTGATCTCCTGGTAGTTCCCAGTTTCCCAGTTTGCTTCCTGTGACCCTGCTGGCTTTCCAGAATGCTCCATTCTAAAACATGTCTTTCTGGTTAGTCACTCAGCTTCTTCCTTTATGTCCTGTCCCTGTTTTCTTTTACCCTACATGTCTGCTCAGTAATCACCCTCTTTCATTTCCCCTTTGGCTTCCTTCTGTCTCTTTTGACTTTCACTGTTTATTTTTATGAGCCACCTAAGTCTCCCTGTCCCTGTGCTGTTTGGCGCTGTGTTAGACTTTTGGCACTTAATGCTGTGAACAGCATCTGTAAGTCTTCCTCAGTCACGTGAGGAACGACTTCCAAGCAGCTCAGGGTGGAATGCGGGTTGCTGTCCTTCCCGCAATACAGGTTGTCGAATCCACGCTCCCTTATCCTGACTCGTCTTGCTGTTCTCTCTCTTTCCACTCTTCAGTAACACTGAATGTTGAACTTCAATTTTCTGTCTTTGCGATTCTCATCAAGCTCTCCTTCCTGGATGCTACTGTGCATAATATAAAAATAAAACTAATCTGTTGAATTATAACAATAATACATGCTCATGGTAAAAGACTCAAATACTGCTGAAAGGTGTAGAGAAGAAAGAATCTCCCTTTAACCTCTCTCTGGCCCCCCAATTACACTTTCCATTGATAATTAACTCCTGCTAATCAATCCCTGTTTATATTTTATGAAGTATGCAATTCATACGCATATATATGTTAATTTCCAAAATAGTCTTCTATTCCAGAGGCCTTTCTTCCCACAGATAGCACTGAATATTGTGCCTGTTTCTTCTTTATTCCTTCCTTTGCTTTTCATATGACATCTTCTTATCAGTCATTCATTTTGCAGCTATTTCTAGAGTACCTACTATGTGCCAGGTATTTCCTGAGAGCACAGGAAATACCAAAGTATATAAAATAAAAATAGTTCTTGCCCTGGTGGGTGTGGCTCAGTTGGTTGGGCGTCGTCCCACGGAGTAGGAGGTTGTCCTTCCGATTCCAGGTCAGGGCACGTGCCCTGTGCTGTGGGCTGGATCCTCAGTAGGGGGCTGTGCTCTCACATCAATGTTTCTCTCTCTCTCCCTCTCCCTTTCTCTCTCTCTAAAAATCAATAAACTATTCCTTTAAAAAATGAAAACAGTTCTTGCCCTCATAGAGCTTGTAGCTCTTCATTTTTTATTTTCTTAGCATTATTCCTATATCTCTCTTTTCATTAATCTTCTAACTTTGATTTGCTAACTACCATGATAATTATGTATAGAGTACTTCATAGTTGTCATGCATTTTTTTGTGCCAACAGATTTGATGTTGGTCATTCTTTCGCAAACAATTTTCAGTCTAATTGGGTTTTCATATATGTTCCTGAAGTTTTTCTGGTTGTATCTTGGTGTGTTGTGATCTTCTTTGTCTTTGGTTTCAATATGCATTGGGCCATCAGGTACTAATGATGTGCTTGGTTTTTATTTTGAGAAATTAATGTATATATTTTGCAATCTGGTTGTTTTCTTATATAGAACTTCATATATACATACATATATATATACACATATACACACACACACACACATATATATATGTTGGCATATAGTCAACACTATTCTGGTGTACTTAATTGAACATTTCTATTCAACACTGATGTTTTGATAATGGTAATAAAAATAAAAATCATATTTGATTAGGCTTGTACATCAACCTTCTGCATCTTCATTACTTTCTCTTCCTTGTGCTTGGGTGCACTGAGCTGTCCTTGTCCAATAGTACAATTTCAGCATCTTTTCTTTGATACATGGAATGACCCAGCTGTCTCTTGATGAGATGACATAACCACCTCTAATAATTTCCACGTAAAAGCCACTTCTGTCAGCTTTAGCTCTGCATTTGCATTTGCCAAGAAACAGCAGTTTGTTGTTATTCCAAAGTGCAACTAGTTTATTTGCTTTCTTCATTTTGTAGAAGCCAATGATATTTTTTTTTTCTTAAACACAGGTTTCTATCAGAGGAAACTATTCATGTGCTTAGTTCTAGAAGATATTCCAGAAGCTATAAGGCATTGTCTCTCTTTTCACGTACTCCTCCAGGCCAAAGAGCCCATTTTTCTAACTGCAGGTAACCGCAGTTATTGCCTGAGCACACCTTTTACTCCCCGGGATCCACATTTTCAACCCAGATCTGTCTATTTCTAGGCCTCCTCCGACCGGTATTTCCCATTTTATCAGTCTCTTATACTCTGTTCTTGAGAAATCTCCTTAAATAGTAAACAAAAGTGTCCTCCATCACTTTCTTGTTTTCTGGAATATATTTTCTGCTCCTTCAAACAAATAGAACTCAAGCCTCTTCATAGGGATACTACAATCCTCATATTTCTCTAAGGAAGCTCACCTCTTTCTATCCCTCTTCTCCTAGCACTAGAAGCAGGATCTATAGATATTTTCAGGCATTCTTAACCTGACTTTTGAAATTCACTGTATACTAAGTTTTCAACATTTGTGATGTCCCATCGGCTTCCGGAATACTCATCCTTCAAAGGGTCAAAGATTTCAGCCCCCCGGGAAGGAATGGTGTCCCCTCTCTACTCCAATCCCTGCCACCCTGCAGCACCCCTGAGGTTAAAAATTGAAACAAAGCAGAACAAAACCTACAGCATTGCTCCTGTTTGGCGATCACAGCTCTGGGTTGCACATTCCAAACAAGGCTTCGCTGGCCCCATAAGACCTTCCACTCTCCATTTCTCTGGTCCTTTTTCTAGCTTTGCTTAACTTCCTTATGAACTCTGCATTTGTTGCTTGCAAACTTTCACAGGAGCTGACTTATTTTATTCTCAGTCTGTAGAGAGACTCAAATGTGTATGAGTGGTTACACCAAATGGCTTTGGTCTTGGTAAACTAGTAAGTGAGCCTTCTGACCTGAGATTGAGGTGAGGCTGATCTAGAACTAGGTCCTTAATAGGAGGATTGATGCTATTAACTATTTCCAAATGTTTTCCTGAAAATTATATGCTTGTCCAGTTGTTTGGCTCGCTCGTAATGGCGATTTCATTTGAACTGCCTTTCAGCCGCCTCACCATCCCATCCTGCAAGACTGAACTGACTCCTTTGACTAGTGCAAACTGCCACACTCCACATGGGGCTCTACTGCCCTCTAATGTCCACTATAAGAAATGACCCATGTGGGCAGGTTGATTCTGTGAAAAAAGTTAACTGTGGATTGATGACAACCATGACTGGAGTCCCAGTGCCTCATATCCACACTTCTTAAAAATCTCCTACTAACATTATATTTTACACAGTTCCAAACTTTCTTCTTTCCAAGGGCCATTCCTGGATACGTTGCCTCAATCTCAAATTACTATGCTCACCTAGTCAATTGTGGAAGCACTCTCTCTTCTTTTGGAATATCTGTGTTTTCTTTTCACTCTGCCTCTGAAGAAGTGAATATTTTTTATCCAAAGTGGAATCCATATTTTGGGGTAGAGATAGAAGATGGAGAAATGGGCAGAAAGAGCAGAAATGGAAGCAAGGATGAACAACTCTTTCCAGAAATGTGTAGCCAAAGGGAAGAAACAGAAATTGATCATAGAAGGAGATAGCATAATTGCAGGAAGGGTCTGTTCAGTAAGGAAAACTAAAGTTTATTTGTAAGGTGATGAGAAACCTCCAGTAAAGGAAATAATGATAGAATATGTCCCAGAGCAAACAGCAAAGGGGTCCTTCATCTCATATTCACTTTCTTTCCTTGTATCTCCCTTTACTCTTAATCCTAAAGTCTCAAGCACCATGTGTTGAATATCAATATGGTCAATAAATATTTGCTCAGTTGAATTGTATCAACCGGAAAACATTAGGCTGGTCAAATTCTGTAGTTCAAATGACATCACACCTAGGGGTCTCTTGAAAGGTTCATGCTTTTGTCTAAACAGCACTTCCCATCACCACCACCTCCTGCTTTGAAAGAAACATGAGCCTGAGGAGAGTAGCTGCCTTACCATCATGGTTTATATCAATCTTATGAAACACCAAGTTGGTGAATTCTTCAGGACTCAGAGTGTGCTGGCCATTGAGGGTTTGTACAGTCTGCAAAGATAAATTAAATCAAGATGTTCAACTTTGCTGAAAGTATACACATTTTATGACATTTCCACCCCAATGTGACAGAATTTGGGGATGTGTTCATGTCAATTTTGCTATCCAACCTGTTCTAATTGTTAAAAATAAAAGATTGTGCCCGGCCGGACGTGGCTCAGCAGTTGAGCATCGACATAGGTGATCGGGGTTCAATTCCCGGTCAGGGCACATGCCCGAGTTGCGGGCGAGGCAGCCGATCAATGACTCTCTCATCATTGATGTTTCTATCTCTCTCTCTCCCCCTCCTTTCCTCTCTCTGAAATCAATAAAGATATATAAAAATAAAAGATTGTGAACACGGTATATTCTTCCACTTGTTTATATCTTCCTCTGTCTCTTTTTGCAACATCCTGTAGTTTTCCAAGTACAGGTCTTTTGCCTCCTTGGTTAAGTTTATTCCTAGGTATCTTATTTTTTTAGTTGCAATGGTAAATTGGATTGTTTTTTTAGTTTCTCTTTCTGAGAATTCATTATTGGTGTATAAAAATGCCATCAATTTCTGGGTGTTAATTTTGTATCCTGCTACCTTGCTGAATTCATTTATTAAATCTAGTAGTTTTTTGGTGGAGTCTTTAGGATTCTCTATGTACAATATCATGTCATCTGCAAATAATGACAGTTTTACTTCCTCCTTTCCAATTTGGATACCTTTTATGTTTTCTTCCTGTCTGATGGCTGTGGCAAGGACTTCCAGTACCATGTTGAATAAGAGTGGTGAAAGTGGACACTCCTGTCTTGTTCCTGTTCCTAGGGGAAGTGGTTTTAGTTTTTGCCCATTGAGTATGATGTTGGCTGTAAGTCTGTCGTATATGGCCTTTATTATGTTGAGGTCTGATCCCTCTGTTCCCACTTTGTTGAGAGTTTTTATCAAAAATGGGTGTTGAATTTTGTCAAATGCTTTTTTCTGCGTCTATTGATAGGATCATGTGACTTCTGTCTTTCATTTTGTTTATGTGATCTATCATGTTTATTAATTTGTGAATATTGTACCAGCCTTGCATCCCTAGAATAAATTCCACTTGGTCGTGGTGTATGATCTTTTTAATATATTGCTGGATCCAATTTGCTAATATCCCCAAAATAGCCAACCACATAGAGAGTTATCATCAACCCCACAGGCAGGAAAATTGGATTAACTACATAATGTCCTGCAAA
Organism: Miniopterus schreibersii; assembly: GCF_964146895.1. Taxonomy (NCBI): domain Eukaryota; kingdom Metazoa; phylum Chordata; class Mammalia; order Chiroptera; family Miniopteridae; genus Miniopterus; species Miniopterus schreibersii. The sequence continues at coordinate 58,086,583 of NC_138106.1, read as the reverse complement.
AGATATTTTGCTACCCCACTTACCATGAAGATGCTCAGTAGTTCCTTTTTGTCAATAGAACCATTTCCATCAGCATCATACAACTTAAAATACCACTTCAATTTCTGCTCCATTTTTCCTCGTACAACTAGATTTACAGCAGCAATAAACTCTAAGAAGTCAATAAACCCATCCTATGGAAAGCAAGAGGGAAAGAGAAATAAAGAATTGTTTCTGACCTGTGAGCAAGACCTTCAGTACGACTGACTACAACCCACAAGATTTTAGCATAGAACTTTTTTCCTGGTGTTTCATTAAAAAATAATAATATATAGGCATGCATATAGAACAAATGTGTACAAGCAAAGAAACAAGTAACTTTAAATATATGGTTAAATACCTTTTTGGAGAAAATCTCTACTTCTTGTACCTAAAAAAAATGGTTCTAAAATGCCATGATGGAAGGCAGAGTCCTCAGTGCTGATGCCTACAGTGGTTGTCTCCTCCTCAGCATCTTCAGGCTTTGACGTCTTCTCAGGGAGACCAGGTACTAATTTTTAATAGAAGGAAAGCATCTCAAGTGGCTAAATTCTGCACTCCTTTTTAGAGAGACTGGTTGATCTTTTTGGACTGCCAGACCCCAGGATTCCTTTTAAGGGCCCCCTTTTCTGTATGAATCAAAATTTCCGAGCCTCTTTATTCTATTAAGAGTTAGTCATACTCATAAAAGCATAGATGAGACTGATGACTGTCAGAGGGATGGAGGAGGGCAGGTGGGTGGAGGGAGAGAGAGTAACCAAAGAATTTATATGCGTATATGCACAAGCCAAGGACACGGACAATGGAGGGGAGAGGGACTGGGGAGGGGGGTGGGACGGGGTAGAATGGGTCATTGGGGAGAAAAAGGGACATCTGTAATATTTTGAACAAAAATAAAATTTAAAAAAATATTTGACAGATGTGAAGCAATAAAAAAAAAGAAGAAGAAAAAAGAGTCATACTAGTCGATCTTAGAAAAGATTGTTTAAGGATTGCAAACTTAGTTCCTCTATCCTGTTTTAAACTGATAAAACATTCTCAGTTGGGAAAAAACACACTTTGTGTCATTCTTGAGACCCATACACTGCAAACTTTGCTCAGCCAAATGCTCAACTATCGTAAGAAATGCGGCCAGCTCTGGGCGTGTGTCTCACTCTGCTATTTTTCCGGGAGTTCAGATGCCGATGGTAGCCAATGACAGACACGCCGTCAGCTGCATTCTCTTTGGAATGCCAAGTCTTACTTACAAAACAGGATGTGACATAAAGTACCCTTAGAAATATTTCCCTTAGAAATAAAGGGCTTTAGACTTATTGGTCTGTAAAGTGATATGTGTTTGCCTTGAGTCTCAAGCTTTTGTGTCCAGTTCCACCAAGTCTCTGAGAAAAGCAACTGAGAAATCACCAGTAGTTCTGGATGTGAAGCAAAGCCCGTACTGTTGGTTAAGGGCTTTTTAAAAAAGACAACTACAGCATCTCTGATATTGGAAGCCAATGCGCTAAGCACTATAGCATTATCTTCAAAAAGCACTATATTTTTATATTTTCTTCACGCTGTGAAGTTTTAACTCAATAGTAGAAAATATATTAAAAAGAAGAAATCAAGACATGGAAACAACCCAAGTGTCCTGCCATAGAGGACTGAATAAAGAAGGTCTGGCACATGTACACAATGGAACACTCACTACTCAGGATGGGACACTGCCATTCGTAACAACATGGACAGACCCTGAGAATATTATGCTAAGTGAAGTCAGTCAGTCAGAAAAAGTTAAGAGCCATACGATTTCACTCATATGTGGGATATAAAACTGAAACTCATGGACACGAACAGCAGTGTGGTGGTTGCCAGAGGGAAGGGGGTGGGAGGGGGGGGTGAAGGGGGTCTTAATATATGGTGACGGGAGAAGATATGACTTTGGGTGGTGGGCACACAGAGCAATATACAGATCTTGTAACATAGAAACGCACACCTGAAACCTATATGTTCATATTAACCACTGTCACCCCAATAAATTTAATAAAGTGTTATTTAAAAAAAGAAAATATTTAAAAATCACCACACTACATTTGGGTATTAGAGTTTTACATTTTATAATTCCAGAGTCTTTACCCCATCAATAACTGAAATAGTTCTTATGAAGATAAGACTCTTGCTAACAGGCTGCAGTCTGGTTGAATGAGTCTCCTAAAGGGAGTATACAAAATGTAAAGCGGTTTTACCTTCTCTCCATCTGCCTTTCCTGGGGCTTGTTACCACCACCTTATTAATCCTTAGCAGAGCTATGGCTGAGACAAGGGAAATATGTTTCTTTAGAGTTGAAATTTATTTAAGATGACATCAAGATGTCGCATCTCCAGATTTGGCAGGACACGACCATTATTTTTTGGAAACGGGGCTGGCAGGTACGGAGAATGTAACCTGGGTGGACAGTATCCAACCAGGGGCACATCTGCTCCCAGGTCTTCCTACTGTGTCTTTAGAGCTGACCAATCAATACAGCCAGTTCCTGGGTAGCTGCTGAGCACGTTTACCAAAAGGTCACAGAAGCACCCTCCCTGTGAAGACTGAGCTGGCTCTTTATAAATAAAGTTGATCCTCCAGTGTTCCCATAAAAACCTGGTATTTTATGATGGCTTGCTTCATTTTTCGAGTCCCGCATCAGTGATCACAGTTTGCAGCGCCACCTGCATGATGAATGGCAACAGGCTACACTGAGCAATGCTGCCTTTAGAACAGCTCATACTTGATGATTAGGCGCAGCGGGTGGGTGGCCTGAGCACCTTCCAATCCAGGCTTGGAAAGCTCTGGGCAAACCCCACCAGGAGATGAGCATAAATATTTTTATTGCTTGGTTTTAAAACGGACAACCTGCCCTGCTGGAAGTGGCTCAGCGGCTGAGCATCGACCTGGGATCCAGGAGATAGGGGTTCGATCCCCAGTCAGGGCACATGCCCAGGTTGCGGGCTCGATCAATGACTCTCTCATCATTGATGTTTCTCTCTGTCTCCCTCTCCTTTCCTCTCTCTTAAGTCAATAAAGATATATTTAAAAAATAATAAAATAAAATAAAAAATAAAATGGACAACCTGCTTAATCTACAGCCAAAGTTGATTATGGGTGAGAAAGCCTTTCTACTTTCACAAGTGCAGCCTCCTCAAAAGTTCCTAGAAGCAAAACATTTCCTGTTCTCACTTCAGCATTTTGTTATGGAGTCAAGCAAATTACTCCTTACCATTGCAGCCAACTCTTCTTTCCAATTATCTTTCTGTTACGATTTTGTAGAAATTTGCATTAGGGAGATGACCCCAGTGAATGTGATTTAATAGCTTGCGTTAGTGTTGGAGAGGGGTTTGGGTAAATGCTTATTCTGTAAACCAGAAAAAATAATAATTATTGTTTTCAGTTAATCTACAGATGTCAAGGATGGGAGTGGGGGCTGAGTTACAGAGAAGGCGCGATGTCCCTGCAAACGCGACTAAGAAGAATGCAACCCAAAGGAACACTGTTACGTTCATGGTTCTGTAGTTGAGTTACAGAAGCCCCCAGGGCACACAAAACTGTCTGGAGATGTCAGAATCGGGTTCATAAATTGCCTGCCTTAGAATCATGTCGGGACAATGAAATATGCAGATTCCCCCAAACAACAGCATCAAAACTCCTCAGGTGGGGTGTAAGAGTCTATTTTTAAATGCTCCCAGGTGAGTCTTATGTAGCCCAAGACTGAGAAACCATGGACCTAAGCTGTTTTTCTTATCCATGTCTTTCTTCGTGGGCAATGTAATCATCTAAGCCATCTCTCCAAGTGGCTATTAAGTGTGACTTATTTTTACATGAATTTATGTAACCTTATAAAACTAATTAGAAACATTATGACCCTCATAGTTCAGAATACTGACCCAGTCATACAAATACAGTCCAGCAATCAAAAATTAATTTCAAAGTAACAGCAAGTCATTACTTTCATTTCTGGAACAAACATGAGTTGCACAAAATTTATGGATTTCTTCACAACACCCCCTTCCTCTCTCATCTGCTCTTTCACGTACACCTGCTGCTCAGTCTTCGAGTCTTCGGCAATCTTCATTGTCCACTTTCTTCGCTGCCAGCCTAGTGTGAGAACGTGTTACTCTCTTACTCCACCAATTTTTCTCATAATTCTGCATCACGAAATTCTAGAAAATCAGTTTGGCAGTGGCAAAAGCCTCTTTAGAGGATGAGGGAAGGTTGCAAATTGGGCACACACAAAGCCATTCTAGTGAGCCTCAGAAAGAAGAGCTTGAGAGGATGTATACAAAAATAATTTTAATTCCAACATGTTTATAGATTTACACGTTATGTGCTGACGGTGGAGTGGTTTACAAGAAGAGTTAAAACGAGGGTCAAGATATGGAAGCATGAGAGTTTCTCAGGTTTCTGAGGGAGTTTGGCTCCATTAATATGTTAAAGTCCCTTTGTTATTTTATTATTTAAGTATAAGAGCCCCTATTTCTATTTTAAAAAGGAATAAAGCCCATGTTCCAAGCACTGTGCTGGTCACTTTCCATGCATTATCTTTCATTCTAACAGCAATCTTATAGGTAGCCTTATTACTCGTATTTTATAGAAGAGAAAACTGATTGTCAGAGAAGTTAAATAACCTAGCTAAAGTAACAGAACTGGGATGTGGGAGACTCCAGGATTTAAAGCCAGTCAGCCTCACTCTAAGACTGTTGTTCTTTGTACCACCCAATATTGCCCCCAAACTCTTCATAATTGAATTATCTTCTGGAACAGGTGTCCACAGACGTGAACAGATGGGACACGGTCAGCACAGCGAGTTGTTCTGGATCCCCATGTGTGCACGACTTGGTCACACAGCTGCATCAAGTCAGGGAACTCTGAGCACCCGAGAGGCTGCAGCTTGGAGACTGTGCCGCCTTCACGCCGATGCTGCTCCGGTAAAGCCGGCCTGTCTGCTCTGAGCTGCTTAGCCTCGGGGAGGCTTGTGAGCCCAGAGGGCTCTTGGGGCTACCGCCCCCAGGCCCCCCCCCAGCCATCTGGCTCAGCAGGACAGAAGTTGTTCATTCTCTTCTTGCCCTCTCCTGCTCCGTCTCTGATGAACATTTCCTCCGTCCGTTTTGGAACCCGTGCCCCTCTCTCCCGCCCCACCGACGACAGCCTCTCTCTGCCTGCAGTTTCCCAGGGAATTTACCCAGCTGCTCCTCCAGGACCTGAAGTGTACATGCTGGTCCTGCTTTCGCTGATCCTGTTCTTAGTCTTTACCCACAGTCTTGGCTAGGAATCTATAGCCTTATGTCCAGTATGGTCCCACCAGCACTCTCTGTTTGCCTGAGTGACCCCAAGAAACAGAGATATCTGCTTTGGGGTTTTGTCCCATAGAACCATGAATTTATAAACTGGGGAATGTCGTTAGGGTAACTTGTCATTTCATTGATTCAAATCATAAAATTAAAGCTCTAGGAACAGTCCTTCTTTTTGCAGATGAGAAATGGATTGGACTATTAATAACAATTATATTAATAATCATGATAATGACAACTGTTGGTGTTTATGTAATACTTGCTATACGTGTAGTACCAGATATTATACTTCACACACATGAGCTCTTTTAGCCCTAACAAGACCCTACACAGTTCTGACCAAGAATCGTGTAATCCTGGGTCTAGTAACACTAAGAATATGGAAATAGAGATGATTGTTATAACAACAACTAGTGACAAAACATCATTTGTTCTAGTGGACCCTCTTATTTAGGAAACAAATAATTCAATTCTAACAAAAATTCACCAAACTATAGTCCCAGATTAACACCATTTCTTCCCACAGCATTAACTTGCTGCTACTTTTCACAGAATCACTGTCTGTGAAAAATTCATGAATTGTCACAGCCCCTAACCTGAAGACATTTAGATGTTTTCTTTTTTTCACATGTGACACTTTTCATTGACATTTTACCAGCGGTGGTAGGTCAGTAGCAACATAAGAAATGAAAAGTCTGTTTGAAAATGGTCAAAGGAAGGAAACTCAAGAGCTGGTATAAGCACATTATAGGATTGGGCAACAATTATCCGTGATATTTAATTTGCATTTTAGGATCTGCAAAGAAAGTAGGCAATCTAAGGGCCACCTCCATCATGACAAATACATGTGAATACTTTTTAAATACTTTTGTAAATTTTTAAAATTTATAAGGGCAATGTTATGTTTGGCATATATGATCTCACCCATTTCCACCTACAGACACTTATATTAATGACAAACACAGGCTCCCATCAGCCATGGAATTGTTGGAACGCCCTGAAGAGAGACTCCCCTCTGTAAGATGAGAAATATACGCTGGCTTGGTAAATTGGTTCTCTAATGTGATCTTCACGCAAATCAGACACGGTTGTTCTTGACTTAACCATGACTGCAAAATTGAGGACCTTAGGACACGAGGCTTCCTATAATATTTGATTATTAATAGGTTCCTGGATATACCAGCAAGCCCTGACCATCTGCCCCCAGGATGCGGCCAGCTCAGCAGGTGTCCGACCCCCTGTGGATTAGAAGCCAGTCCCATGTGTGTTTCGGGAAGCATGACACTGGTCCGAGCTCGATTGTTTCTGAATGAGCTAACTGTGGAAAACCCACCCAGGACTACAGCAGTGGCAGCCTTTTGCAAGGAACTTCCTCGGGGAGCCAGTGTGGGTTTCCTCTTGTAAGTACCTGTCTCCCTAAACTGATATTGCAACAGATAAAAAAATCCAGCCTCACCCTGATTTAATCAGCCTGTCTCCTAAGGGTGTTGCATCTCATGGAAGAGCCTGGATCCTTGTTCTTTAATGCACAGAGGCGGCAAATAGAGGGTGTAGAAAATGGCAGAATAGAGGGCGGGGCATATGCACAAGTAATTCCCCATCTATTACTTGCTTCAAGGCCATATTCCTTTACTATGGCTGCAAACAGAAAAAGAGAGGAACTGCTTCTGGATTAATAGTTTTAGACCCAGAATCCTCTTTTTTGTATGTATCCATGGTACACAGCTCTTAGGTGGCAGAAATGGGCCTAGAACCCACTTTTGTGACACACTGACTGTGGTCTCTCTGGTCTGGTGCTCATAGCTGGCTGCACATTCCAAATGTGCAGCTTAAAGCAAACAAAACAAAACATGGCTTTGATTCCATTGTACTGAGGTAGAGACCCAGTCACCGGTATTTTTAATAATTCCCCCAGGTGCTTCTACTATGTAGCCAGAACTGTGATGCACAATTCCAACAGCTTTTGTTAAAATGTATGAGTTACAACAGCCAAAGCTTAAATGTATGTCAGCAGGCACAGCTGATGTCTTAAACGGGTAAAATTCTGTGAAAGGCTCAGCCAAATGTCAATACTTGATGATATATATGGAAATGTTCTGTAAATTATAAAGTGCTAAACAAATATGAGGTGTTTTATTATCACCAACAAATGCTTCCTGAGAGCGTCAGTGCTGGTGGCTGTGAAGTTAGTAGCCTTGGTCTTTGCCCTGAAGAAATTGCAGCCTAATCATTGACAATCTAGGGGATGGTCATTTATTTCCAGTAAAGGTGTCTGAAGAACAGCAGCAGTAACTGTGGTCGCCTTGTAGGTCAGACAGTCCGATTCCCGTTACAACTGCAGGGCAGCCAGGGGTTAATGAACAGCAGCGATTATGACACAAGCTAAAGGCCAGGTTGCCTGCTCCAATTTTTTTTTTTTCCCCAAGAAACTTCTTTTAATTAAACCTTAAGAAATATCAAAGGGTGAAAAACAGAATCGTGTTAAGATTTCTCAAAGAATGACAGGTTTGTTCATCTTAAGGCAACGGAAGTCAAAAGGAAAACATGCAAAATTCAACCTCAGGAACTCCTTTGGAATGACAAACTAAGATAAAAAAGAACAAACTGGAAAAAGTATTCATGATAATACTGCAGAGGGTTGCTACCTATGTTATATAAAAACTTCACATTAGTTAAGAAAAAAAATCCCAATCCATAAACCAGTACCAGCAAACACAAATAGGTTGCTCTTCAAATTGCATAAATCTTTCTCCCGCCCCAATTTCAAGGGCTCTCACGCAGAGAGAAGCAAGGGAACCAGATAACCAAAGGCCCCTCCTGAATCTCCAGTAGAGCTGGAGCTCCCATGCAGGGAGCTAGTCAGATTAAGGAGACAGTCAAAACTCCAAAATGATTCCCACTTAAGTAATTTCACCCTGAGATGGGCAACCATCGCAAGGGGCCAATATTGCCTCCAATGGCACAAATGAATGTCTGAGGCACTCAGATCAATTAAAGATGAGAAATGGCGGAAAAGCAACTCTTGCCCCTGCAGGCACGCTCTTTCACTTGGAAATATAATTTGAGCTTGATAAAAAGTAGAGTTAATCTTAAGCGTTCTGCAACCTGGGGCTGAGGTCAGAGTTACAGTGGCACCTCGGTTTTCGAACGTGCCTCGGAAGTCAAACAGGCCACACGGCTTCTGCTGAGGGCAAGATCCCGAGGCCTAGCTGTCAGCTGCTGATCCCTCGGTTTTCGAACGTTTCTGACCTCGCAGGGCCTTCCGGAATGGAGTGCACTCAAAACCCGGGGACCACTGTATCTGCATTCTACAGATAAACACAGCATCCTTTCGCAGGCTGTGTGGCACCTTTTTTCCAAGTTTCCTCCTACATTCTTTCACATGAGCTCAGAGCAATGTAGGCAGGATAGGTCTTGCCTGATTTTAGAAGTGAAGACTTTAGCAGGAAGAGGTTTTGAGCCTTGCCCAAGATGACACACAGCAATAGGGTCAGAGCTGGGACGGGGACCCAGTCACCCTACCCTTCCTGAGGTGCTACATCCACCGTCCCCATGAAGATAGAGATTCACCAAAGGGGTCATCTAAAAATAGCAAGGACTCCGGATACATTAAAAGTAAGGTTCGATTTGTGAAGATATTTTAGGAAAACCATCCCATACACTGTAGAAATCATGTATTAAATCCCACAGCTCACCATTTATCCTCACTTTTCTTTCTGGTGACAGCTTAATTCACTCACCGTTCCCTCCCTCTTGATCCCGGGGAAATGTCTGAGGCTGCTAATTTAAATAATCTGAGAATTTGCTTTGGCTGTCTTGTTTTACCCTACTAGTGTTTAGATGTATTCTAGTTCTGGCCACTGGTCTTCTGCCTTAGACCATCATTCCATTCCTGGTTCCAGGCCAAACCCATACATCCAGAGAAACCATTTTACCTCCCTTGTTTATCACCAGGTCTTACAAGAGGCAAATCTGATGCGTGTTTCAGGTCCACCCCCACCCCCTCTACTCTAACAATCAGGCGTTTATTATCCCACTTCCTCTCATTAGAAAAAGCCTCAGCCCCGCCCTCCCGCAAGTACACACCTGACACATGATTATTCCTAGAGCACTTTTGATCCTGTCTAAGGGCTCACAATGGCACTCTGCTGGATAAAATCCAGAGGACTAGGTGTGGCCCTGAGGGCCATGCATTTACCTTCACACCCAGTGCAAAGGAACACAGACCATGGGCCAGAGGGACCAAGGGCTGACTTTCTGCTCTGAGATTCTCCAAGCAGGTCTCTCACTGCTGGCATCTCGTTGCTGTGAGTGCTTCATTTCTCAGCTATGATGTAAGAATAAATGCAGCCCCAACAACAGGCTGGTTATCTGTATGGAGGGAACGACAGATGAGGTGCTTGGAGTATGTGGTCCCCAGTTACGCTCTGGCAGTAACCCTCCACCTTAGTTAAGTCTCCCTCACACCCTTCTTTCTTCTATCTTGTACTTTAATTTGAGCGTTTCTCTTCGCCGAAATTCTCAGCTCCTTTGTGAAGGATGAACTACCACAACAATTTAGAGGACAGCCCTTGCAGTCAGACTACCAGCATCCCAATTCTGTGGGGTAGTTCTAAGCAAGTTAGATAACTTGTCTGTACCTCAGTTTCTTCATCTGTAAAACGGGAATGATAAAAATGGTACCCACTCATATTACTGTTGTGAGAATTCTGAGATAATAAACATAACATCCTTAGAACAATGAGTAATACAGAAATGTTCAGAGTTAGCTTTTATTAATTCAAGTATTTCACCTCGTTCAAGATCCCCAAATGCCTCAACTTCTCCAGAAAGCCTTTACCTAACTAACTCTACAAATTAGTCTTTATTGCATCTTCTGATCCCAATAAATGCATTTCGCATAGAGCAGTCATGCTATAGTGTTAAACTCTACAGCCTTATTTTATTCTTTGGGCATTTAATCTTGGTATAATGTATGTTCTCAGGTAACTTTCCACTCTATGGGGGCACAGAAAATCATGTCCTCTACCTAGCCACCCACCCTCATCCTTCCAAAATTTGTGTGATTTTTCTACCATTACCCACCTTACTGGGATGAGATTGAAGGTTTCCCTGGCCCTTCCGTCCAGCCTGCCTGTCTAGCAAGAGGCTGGACCACTAGTCACAGCATCCTTATAATACCTGAGGGGTATTACAGCATCCCTATAATACCCGAGACCCGTCTGAAACCATGAAACTAGAGTTAGTACAATGCTTTGCCCTCTCTTATCTTTGATTATTTACTACCTTTTATTTTTGGAGATTGCATTTGTCACCCTCTAGATCCTTAGTAAACTCCTTTGAGGATAGGGACAGATTTCTAGTCATCTTTGTGCCTCCCTTCCTTCCACCATGCCTCCAGGTCCTCAATAAACATTTGCAAGTGCAGTGGGGTAATAACACGGTGTAACAAGGATGTGACTTCGCTCCTGGAAATCCTATGATCCAGCCCTCCCACCTTCAGTGAAGACCTGCATTGCCTGAGAGGTAAGTCATTACAGCAGAAATCAAATGCTCATTCTTAGCCCTTGAGTTTCAATAGTTTAAGCCATCCAGGATTCAGAGCATAAAATGTGTGTCAAAAGATTTGGAAAAATACATAAATTAGAGCGAGTTTCTCTAGTCTTTCCAGGCTACTCCCAAACTAGATAAAGATTCCCTAGGCTGGGGAGGTATGGACTAGGGAAGGAAGAGAGAGTTATAAGACACTGGGGGAGGGTGCGGCTTTGAAAGGCCAAGAATGGTTGGGGGGGGGGTGTGATAGAAACACCAGGTGGGGTTGGGTGATGCAAAAGCAAAAGCAAAAGCACCTGTGATTCACTGTCTGGGTAGAAACTCACCAAGTTCCCCTGAGCCTAACAGAGTTTGGGAGTAAAGGCTGTAAGGAGTGGCTGGTCAGACAACCCTGAGCCAGCCTACAAGGCATCTGTGTCTAGGAGTATAAGGTCACGGAGAGAAAACTGGACCTAGGAGGCCTAGCGGTGCAGACAGCAGCCTTCTAAGTGAAGTAGATGAGCGGGTGGGCGGATGCTCCTCTGACCCCTATTGCTACCTTGAGGTTCAGATGTGCGCGTGGGATTTATATGCAACCCCGGAAAGTGGAAGGAGACCTCTTCTTGGTAAATGGGGGCTAAAAGGATAAATTAACTTCGATTAGGGGAAACTAAAGTTACATTTCTTCAGTATTTGAGTATGTGAGCTGAAATTCTTACCCACTACACAAATTAAAAATAAATTTAAGAATGGTGCAGTCACTGTGGAAAACAGTATGGATTTTCCTCAAAAATTAAAAATGGAACTGTTACAGGGCACTGAAAAGCTAGGGCATGTGGAATAGGGAAACTGAGACAGGAAAGTTAAAACAAGGCCAAACAGTGTGGGCAATTTGCAGCCAGTTGGTAAATAACCAGCCATTATCTTCCCCAGACAAGGACACTTGAGAGCAAATGGTTAAAAGCCTCCCTAACAAGAGAATGCAGGGAAGGAGGGGGGAAAGGGAAAGGGAAAGGGCAGTTTTCCTCCCTAAGCAGAAAAGCCAGCAGTCTCAAGGCTTGGCAAGATAAAATTGCCGGGTGCTTCTCATGAATTCTGGGGAGGCCACAACAAAGTAAAAAAGGGACCTTGGGACTTAACCTGTACCAAAATATTCAGCAGAGGAATTCTGAAACCTATAGACGGGGTATATAACTCCTCAGACCCCCACCCAACTCAGTCTTCAGATTAGCTGAGAGCCCGTCTGAGCTTCACCAGCCGTGTGTATAGGTTTGCTTGCCTTGCTTCTTTAATCAAGTTGCATGCTTTAACTGCTTTAATAAAATTAGCTTCATCACAGTGCACGCACCTCGAGTTTTCTCACTTAAATTCATTTATATGAGAAGATAAGAATCGAGGTTGGGACAGCCCTTTTCCTCTGGTGGGGCTGTTCCATGACACCTCTATGGTGTCTGTGACAGGTGCCTGAAACAAATCTGCCTTATGACCAGTGCCAAGGCAAAGCCTGCAAGGGTGTGGGATTAGCCAAAGGACTGGTTACAAACTTGATTCTCTGAACTTCAGAATCTACTTACTTTTACTTCATGCACTATTCAAACAAGTTTGGTTAACTTGAGGACAAGCCAAACCCAGGTTAGAAATGGCAGAGTAAAAAGAGACTGGAAGCTTATTAGTATTATAACAATCAGAAAGCTGGGAAAGGTGCATTCAATGGCAGGAAAAGAGACAGAAAAACAATAAAAAACAAACACAACAAAAGCATATATTTTCAGGATTTTTAACATTAGTAAACTTAAGCCCAGCAACTTCAATAAGCGTGGGTGCTCTGTGGTATTTCATAAACGTAACAACCAATGTTCATAATGATTGAGATCAAGAAAATGTTTTGCCAGCACTCTGAGGAGGCAGGAAAGCATAAAATGCGTTTTAGAATGACTCCTCCCCCAAGACAGTTGAAACCGCAGAGGAGTCCACAGAAAGAGTAAGTCTTCCAGGACTCGGGACAGCTGACAGTTTTATTGATCTAATTAAATCTATGGCTTTTTTGTTTTCCTTTGCATAACTGCATGTCATTTTTTTACTATCGCTTGATAATGAACAGTCATTACCCTTCTCATTTTATGACCTGATTTTATTTGAGATCCCCACACCTTTCCAGGCGTTTGTCATCACGGCATGGTGCACTTGCAAACATAAAATCTCTACGATAAATCACGAATACCAGCAGAGCTTCCCAGTCGCTTACATTAAGCTCCCGAGACGGGCTTGGCCGCCGCGGGACTGTCACTGAGAGGATTGTCCCTCCAGGCTGCCTGCCTGGTCTGGGTCTGGCCTCCTCCCCTGGCAGCCGGCCTCACTGACAGGACTCCCCGCCTCCACCCAGCTCGGCCCTTCCCAGGCTCCTGCTCATGCACGGGAACCACTGGCGTGCCCAGTGCGGTCCCAGACGGTGGGCTGACGACAGAATCGCTGTCCTGGGATATGACGTTGACGCCTTTAGTGAAGGACTACAGAACCGGATGGTAGCTCGTGTTCTAACCTCTCAGTAGTCCTGTGAGAGCCCGAGAAGCTCTGCCTAGAACAGACTTCCACTGTGAGATTGGGCTGCTTACAGAGACTGGGCACGAGGGACAGCAACAGCCACAGAGTGAAACAATGACATCAGGAGAGAGCTCGCCCGGAGAGATGCCCGCACAGGCAGAGACAGGCAACAGGCAACATGCGCATGGCGTCCTGTCTCCCTCCAGCTGCCGTGACAGAATTCCACAGGCGGGGTAGTCGGAACAGCAGTTGTTTAGGCCGGGAAGTCCGAGGTCAAGGCACAGGTGGACTCCGCCTGCTTCCTGGTCCACTGGTAACTGTCGCCCCACTGTGTCCACATGGGGGAAGCGGTGAGGAAACTCTCTGGGGACTCTCTACAAGGGCGCTGACCCCATTCATGAAGGCTCTGCCCTCATGACCTAATCACCTCCCTAAGACCCCATCTCCAAATACCATCACCTTGGGGTTTAGATTTTAACATATGAATTTGGGGTGGCACATTCACTCTATAGCACATCCAGAACATACTTCAGAGTTAGGAACAAAAGCAGAATCTTTCCCATTTTCCCACTGATATGTAAGCCCCTTGCAGGCTGAGCTCCGTTTGCTTGCAACTACGCTAAGTACAGTTTAGGAGGAAACAGTCATGCTACACAGGCAGTGCTTAATTCATGTTCGGTAACAAAGAACAAAAGACAATAATGTCCTAAAATAAATCTACTCCTGACATTACTACAAGGATTAAAATAGCCATTAATTTCTCACGGGCTTAATTTTCCCTAGTTCTTGGCTTATTAATTCCTTTTGTCGTCTGCTTTTTGGCTTTGGACAGGGGCTGTGCTGAATTCCACACATCCTAATGGACAGCCAATTGTTTCAACTGTCATAAATTCACTATCCCTTCTTTCCCTTCGATTTTCATGCACAGCCTCCCAATTTAACTGTTTTCCTATGAGCGGTATTTTCCCCTTCCCTTTTATTCTTGATGGCTTTGTCACATTTTGAAATATACAGATCTACAGGTAAAATAACTAAAATGCACAAGGAAAAGCAGGCAGGAAGAACTTTAGCCTGTATTTCAGATTACTTTTTTTGTCTTACTTTTTCTATTCCATATTTTCTTTTCTCATCTTGATATTTTTCCTAAACATGAAATTAAATGTGCCACAACTCCTCCGGAATGAGTAAATTCAAGACAATAGTTGAGTGACAATCTTTAGAAACTAAAATGTATCTGACTTTAAAACTGTAAATCAGTTGTTTTGTTTTTCCTCCAAAACTAGATTTATCAGATATGGAGGGAGAAAAGTATTATGAAGCATTCCAACTTGTTTTTTTTAATTCTCACCTGAGGATATTTTTTCCATTGCTTTTTAGAAAGAGTGGAAGGGAGAGAGGGAGAGAGACACACACATCAATTGGTTGCCTCCCAAACATGCCTCAGCTGGGGCTGGGGATCAAACCTGCAACCAAGGTAGGTGCCTTTGACTAGGAATCAAACCCAAGACCCTTCGGTCTGAGGGCTGACACTCTAACCACCGAGCCAGACCGGCCAGGGCATGCATTCCAACTTTTGATTTGAGTAAGAACAACATGTTGGCTAATTTGTATTGATTTTATCTGCCCATCTAGATGCAATCACACTTTCAAAAGCAGATTTCTGTAATTTGCTTTTCTGTAAAATGTCACCATTGCATTAAACACTTTGAAAGCAGTCTTTGTAAATCAATCTGCACTTATTAGATTTGTTTAAACGATAGCATTAGCATTCCATGCTGAGATTTAATTTGGTTTTAAAATAACTCCCTACATGCAGAACATTTCCAAGGGTGGAGAGGCTAGTTCCCAATTATTTTCACGCCGTCGGTGCTAAATGTGTTTTAATAACTCACTTACCCACAAGCTGTGGGTTCTCTGAAGACCTCCCCATTCAGTGGGATACACACGTTTTACCTCAGGCTACTGTATATTTTTTAAAAAGGCAAAATGCAAAACCATAGCCAAATGAAAAGTCAAAGTTCTTACCTTGTTCATGTCAAAGGTATTATAGACTTGGTCAACATGTTGATTGGCCTTTTGATTCAGACCTTGCAGACCCAGGAGTGTCTTAAATTCATGCAGAGTTTGCAGGCCGGAGGGATATTCCATCATAAATTTCCTGTACCACACATAGGTCTCTTTAGCAGGAATTGCTGACAGGCCATCAGCTATAGATTGGCTATTTCCCATCGTCACCCAGTCTACGGCCTTTTCTCAGGCTGTTTTCAGGTAGGGTCTGTTTGTACTTGGTCCCTCACTCTTTACTAAAACTTGAGGCTAACATATGCCCTTAGAAAGCTACTCTAAACCTCTTACAGCTACAGGCTAAATAAGAATAGAAAGCCAGTGAGATTAACTCATCTGCACAGTTTTAGGACCAGGTCATTTACTGCTAACTGATGGGATTGTGCTAACTTGCTATTCAGAGATACAGTTTTCTGCAAAGGGCAGAGGCAATAATTTATAGAGGGCAATCCTTGCTGCACTGTTAGCCATAAATTCTGCCTTTGTTCTAGAGTGACACAGTGGGGCCTAATGGAAGAAATCAGAGTTGCCATCAGAAACCTGGCTTCTAGGCTTTGTTTCCCACTTAATAACTACACTGAAACATTACATACCAGTCTCAGTTTCCCTATCTGTAAAATTTATATAAGACTATTTGCCTTTTCACACCTAAATATTGTGAAGATAAATTTAGATGAAAAACATTTTTTTAAAACCATGGGGAAATGATACATTCTGAGTATTCTTAAATTAAAAGGAAGTCTAGGTAGAGGGTAAGAGACATGGGTATTAGTAGTAAAAAAAAAAAGTAGATGTGGTAGGCAGAAAAGTGTGTTTTGCAGACAAAGGAACATATTGGACTGTGTCTCCTGGCATTGTTCTTGCCTTTTTCTTCTTTAGCTGTTCTGTCTTTTCTGGCTCTCCAGTCTGCATCTACCCAGGCTCTCTGCCACTCCAGTTCCCAAGCTGATCTCGTCCCAGCCAATTGCAGTGGCCTTGAGAACTGAGTGAATGAGCCTGAGAACTGTACCTATGCTCTGGTAGAAGAAATGAATTGCCAGGTCGTCCTCAAGCCCTCTTGCTACCAGCCAGACTGAGGAGTAAGAGAATTAAGTTATTTCCACCTACCTAGGGCCATCTGGTTCCAAGTATGCGTCTCCTCTCCTAACCTTACTCCCTTTTCCCCCAGTTCCCATATTGACTTGGTTCTCAAGTCTGGTCTCTGCCTGAGTCCTATACCTCAGTCTTGATTACCTTTTTAAAACCCTAGATTCCTCAAGAACTGGAGCCATGGGGGCCTTAAGTGAACTGTCTTGACAAGAAGTGGTGATGGTGAAAGGGTGAATGTGATTAATTTTGTTTCAAACACACTATTGTAGATTTTCAAGAGAACATTTTAATTTCATAATGATATGAAACAAGTGCTCAATAAGGGCATAGAAATTTGGAGCTTGTTCATTTGGTACTGTTACTTGAAAACCATTAGAGTAGATGAGATAATAAGGACCCAGTCCTGGGGATTATTCAGTTAGGAAATATGAGGAATGTCCTGTTAGAATCTTCAAAAGCCATTCTGTGGAAAGTCTCTCTCCAGACTCTTTCTAAATGTCCACCAGGATGATGCTCAGAGGCACTGACTTCTTATCACCATTAGCATTTACTAATCACCAATTTTTAGATTCAAGGAAGAATGGATACGCATGATGACACAGGAAGGTAATGAAAGTTTTCAAGGGACCAAGAAAATCCCTCGTGGAAGAAAAAGTTTGGGTAGGTCAGGAATTCAAGGACATGAGATCCAAAAATCATACTTTAAAAAAAATATGCATGATTACTTGTTGATCGAGAAGAAAAGACTAAAACTATTACAAATAGTATGAGAATTCTTATGTTGGATACAATATTGATATCTAAACTTCAGGAGTCTTGCTATATAAAGCATTAACCAGTTATAAGATAATGAGAGAAAGAAATAATGGGAAAAGGCTTCATTTATAATAGCTCAAAGCATAAATCTAATTAATTACAATGAATATAGCTAGAATGAACTAGATGTATTTGAAGAAATATTTTAATTGCTAATATAGGGCACCAATGAAGACCTGAGCATATAGAAAGGCATATTTTGTTTGGTCTTGGGTAGAAAGATGTGATATTTTGAAAAAGGCTTTTCTATCTTAATCCAAAATATCACCACAAACCCAACAAAATACAGATAAAATCTGAGGGTGGGTGGTGAGTAAAAAAGCTAAATCTAAGTTTGAATTAGAATTAAACATGCAAAGATACACAGGAAAATTCTAAAATATAAAATTACTGACTAGCCTTACCAGAAAACATGGATGTGACATAAGAAAAGATGGGACAATCAATGAAAAATTATAGAAACTTCTTTTTAGAACTTGGCTCAAATACAAATAAGAATTTAACATGCAATAAGGGTGGCTTGCAGATCAGTGGGGGGAGAGATTGGTTATTTAAGTGACTATCTGGAAACATACACAAAGTTGGATTTTTAACTTAGTCCTTACACCAAAATAAATTCTAGGTGAATCAAAGATTTAACAATATAATTATTAAAATCATTATAACAAAATGGAGTAAAACGTCTTTATACTTTTTGCACTGGAAAGTCCTGTCTAAATATGGCTACAAAGCCCAGCCGGGCGTGGCTCAGCGGTTGAGCATCGACCTAGGATCCAGGCGATCAGTGTTCGATTCCCAGTCAGGGCACATGCCCCAGTTGTGGGCTGCAGCAGATCAATGACTCTCTCATCATTGATGTTTCTCTCTCTCTCTCTCCCTCTCCCTTCCTCTCTCTGAAATCAATAAAGATATATTTAAATGTAAAAAAAAGTATATGTGGCTACAAAGCCCAGAAGCCATAAACAGAAGAAATTAAAACAAAAATTTTTTAAATCCTATGTGGCTAAAACCACCATAAAACTTTTTTAAATGAAAAATTATAAGAAAATATTTGTAATACATATAATATAAAAAAGATAATTTCCCTAATATGAAAATAGTTCCTATAAATCAGGAAGAAAATACCATCCAACAGAACATGAGCAAAGGCTAAATTTCAAATAAGCTTTAAACATTTTATCTATTTGATCAGCAAGATTAGAAAGATTGGTAATTCACTGGGTAGGTAAAGGTGTGAGGAAACAGACACTCACACACTGATGTGGGAGTGTACGGGAATAAAATTGTTATGGCGTGTTAATAAGCAATATTTATTAATAATAAAACATACATACCTTTTGACCTAGCAATTCATCTTCTGAGAGTTAACAGATATAATTGCACCTATGTGAAATGAACATATTTAGAAGGATATTCACTGTTTGTGTGCACGTAAATCCAAAAGAATGGGTAAAATGTAAATAGCCATTGACAAGAGAATAGGTAAATAACTTGTGGTATGTCCATGGGACGGAGTAATGAGGAGCAGCTAAAGATGAGAGAGCTCTACATGTACGGATCCTGGTAGGAATGACCTTGCAGGGGTAGGAAGTGAAAAAGCAACATCTTTTGGCTGCTATTCCATCGTATTTGTATCTATATAATGATTTATATGGTTTTATATGCATTGATTGTACCTGAATGGACTCACGAGTACCTGGTAACAGCACACGGCGTGAGAAGAGTAAGTCGCTAAAGACAAACAGGGGGTCAAGACTTTGCACCATATTCCTCTTCACAAGTTCTGAATTTTATACCTTGTGCATGTACATAAACTTAAAAGTATACAATTCCACAAATAAATATTAAACGTTTATTGTTTTTGTCCAAAGTTACCAACATTTTTAAACAAACACACACAAAAATAGGTCATCAAAGAAAATGTAAAAACACAATTCTTACATATGTGTAATGTGTGTTCACATTATACTGAGATTTGTTCCTTTGCAATAACTCAGTAAGAAAATTATCCTAACTACTATAGCTCAAAGTTTTGTGAGGATTTGTGTTTCCTGCTTTCTGAGTATTGGCTGTAGAGCAGAAAGGGCATAATGTGTGTCTTTTTCAACCCAAGTTTCAGGAGGAGGTGATTCTGTCGTCCTGTAAATACTGATTTTGAAAACCACTGGTTTCCAGTTTTTACAGTCTTTTAGGTAAAAACAAAATTTAAGCCTAAATGACATTTCCATCTTTCTTTCTTAGTTGCTCAGGTGGGAATTACAGAACTCACGGAATCGTTTCTGAAAGAACAGGAAGAGTTAGGGAACAGGACTTGGAAACCTGTAAATTGCAGATCACTCCATTTCCAAAGCACACGACTGTCTCAGTGTTAAATGGGAGGAACTTCACAATAACAAGCACAATTATTATTCTGAAAATAATCTTCCTTTTTCTCACTGGCATTTTAAAAAAGGGAATGTCTTCTCTGACTTCTAGTTTTGAGAAGTGCTTTCACTGTTCTCTTAAGGGAGACTACGTCTTGTATCTGTAGTTCCTTTACTTAGTGTTCCCCAAAAGATTATCTTCTTTAAGCAGAGCTTCTAAATAACTGTCAATCTGCTCCAGGTCTCCTGCTGGACCTCCCTGTAAAAGAAGAGAACCAGTGATGGCCAGGAAAGAAGTTAAAGGGAGGGTGGCCTCGGAGCAGTCTTCTCCACGATTCACACACCATCACAACCCACCCTGCATCTGAATAGTGCTTTTAACCTTTCAAAATGTTTTCACATGTAATCTCATTTTATGCTCGCAGGGGTTAGAAAGTTGGATCCTTTTTTCTTCTTTAGTGGAGGTTAATTTAACTCTCTTTTTTTTCCCCTTCTACTTAATTACTTGCCGTATTCCTGAAGCCCCTCCTCTGCCCCATCTCCTTTCCCAGTTATAGGTTCCCATCTCCCATTTTAAAAATTCATGAATCTTCAGCCTCGCAGACAAAACAGATGAGTGGAAAATCCTGACTTCTCTGTTTCCTCTGCAGCATCTTTTCCCACGCACTGGGCTTGCTGCCTGCATCTGCTCCCTTTTCTCTCTTTCCCCCCAGATCTCTGAGTTAATTTCATGCTCTCCTTCCCTGGGCTTCTTGATCGGTGAACAGATGGACAAATGCTCCTTCTTTACTGACCTAAATCTCACTCCCCTCTGGCCCAACCATGGGATCAGCCCACTCTCTGACTGAGCAGATGGAAAAGAGAATTTTTAGGAAGGACCTTTCAGAAACAATCCCAGTTTTATTATTGTTCTCAACAAGTGTCTGGCTCCACCACCCTAGTTTCTCCATCCCTATCTGGTTCCAATAAATGTGCTTTTCTGCTTTGCTCCCTCTGCCCTAGATTTGCTCAGTCCTCTAACAAGGCTGAATGTGTTATGTCCCAGCTGTGTGACTGGGACCCTGTTCCTGAAGACAGGTTTCCACAGTATCACCTAAGTTTCCAAATATTCACTGAGCCCAAGGAACACCCTGCGCGACCCTTGCCGACACGGACCTTTCCTGGCCTGTTCGGTCTAGTCTAACACTCTGCCTACCACTCTCTGCCTGGCAGGCGAGGCTTCCTCCTCGGACTGCAGGTGGGTTCCCAGCTTCTTCATGTGCCTGCACGTCTGCTTTGGGTCTACCTCACCTCAGCCTCTGCTCTAGGCCACTGCAATTGCCCTGGCAATCAGAGGCAGTAAAAACAGAAATTTTAAGTGGGGGGTGAGAATAATTATATTTGGGCAGGAGCCCTTTGCGTACCTCTCCAACGACACTAGGGAAAGCATTTCACATCCTGCGAGCTAAAGCCCTTACCCCCTATGAAACTTTGTGAATAAAGCAAGTTAAATTAGTGTTATTACCCTGACTGTTCGGGGGCGAGCCTAGGGATTTGGCATAGAAGGACAAGCAAATTAGTATTCTTTCATTTTTTTTTCTAGCCAAATATAGATGTGCTATTCTGAGAACCAACAATTTATATTAACTTTCCTGATAAAGAGTGATATTCCATTTCTATGATACAGAATTTCTTTGGTCTCTCTAGTTTTACTTGTTAGTGAAACAACTATTACTACTGAAACTTTACCATATGCCAGACTTTGTATTAGACCTTTTGCACATAAAAATACATCCCACCCTTTACAGCCACAAGAACCAAAAGGAACTCCACTCACATCCCACCCTAACAGGAATAAGTAAACTTGAATAATAAGCTCATTTAGTATTGCTGATAGAAGCACAAATGTAGTTACCATTCTGTGAAAAAAGCATTAATTGTCCTTTTATATTTTAATAATGAAACATTTTAATTGTTGCCTAGACCACCCAAGGAGGGAGGGTGTCTTCTCTTCTGGCTATATATTTCAACTAAGCAAAAACACTTTCCGCATTTTTAGTCTTTAAAATTATTATTATTATTATTATTTTTTAATATATCTTTATTGATTTCACAGAGAGAGGAAGAGAGAGGGAGAGAGAGATAGAAACATCAATGATAGTCATTGATCAGCTGCCTCCTGCACGCCCCCTGCTGGGGATCGAGCCCACAACCTGGGCATGTGCCCTGACTGGGAATCAAACTGTGATCTCCTGGATCATAGGTCAATGCTCAACCACTGAGCCACACCGGCTGGGCATTTTCTGCGTTTTTAGTTTGCATTCAATGTAAGAGAAATCCCAGAGAAACAAAAACAGGTATATTTTTTTGAAGGAGGGATGGACCGTCAGCTTGAATGTTCCCAGCCAGGACTGAAACCCAGGCAGTCTGGCTTCAAAGTCCGTGTCTCCCCACAAACCCCTTCAGGGCAAGACAAACCTCCACTCCTCCCCCAGTCAGGGCTGTCTGTAGGAGACTCAGCCCCAGCCCTCTCACCTGGCCTGGCCCAGGAAGGCCCTGTCTCTGTTCCAGGTCAGGGCTTATTCTGAGGAAAATGCCACCTGCTTCCTAGCTCACTGTTGATTTCTAGCATTTATGGAAGGACTTTTCAACCTTGGCTACATATATTTTAAGTTTTGATGTATTTAACCTAACACGTCTGTGTTATCGTAGAAGGTAAACCTTTCCTCGCTAGCTCAATCAGAGAAGCCCAATTCTTTATGCATTAAAATATACAAACAAGATGGACAATAACCCATATTTTACAAGTGTTTCCTGACCTCTCTTATCTATCCGCTAAGATTAGAAGAGCCTATTTTTATTTACATCTTAGAATAAAAATAAATGAACATAGTTTTCTGTCTGAAAAAATTTAGAAAACGTTTCCTACTGAAAACATGCTACTGAGGAGACCTGAGGAAAATCAAACTACAACAAAAGCATAAGCCAAGGTTCTGATTTTGTTAAGAGAGAGAATAGACCTTTAAAAAACGTTCTAGTATACACTTCAAAGTTCACTTATTTATGGTTTCAATATCCTTATAGGGAAGGTAAGGGCTAGGTTAATGACTTGTCCAAGGTCAACGAATGGATGACGCTGTTAGGAGAGGAAGCTAGCTGAGTGCTCTTTCCACAAAGCGTAGTGCCAGTGCTCAAATAAAGTCTCATCACTTACCAGCTGAAGTTTCTGCAACAACGCTGCCAGTTTTACACGGAGATTATTCAGCTTATCCTCAGTAACTTTTCTTTTCTGTTCACATTGCACCAGAGACAGTTCATTAATCACTCCCCTTCTGTTAGCATCATAGATGATAGACTGTGTTTTTCTCTTCAGTTTCTTTTCATATTGGGCCATGTACACATTCTGGATCTGGGAATGTTTGCAAAAACAGCTTTAGTATGTTTTTAAATTATACTTTCTCCCCTAATATCAGAAAGCAATTTCCTATTTCAATGAGTCACATTTATACCAAGTGTCAACTCCATATGTATATACCATGAGTGGTCCCATGTTCCGTAAACTTAAGGCACTTGGTCTGACAGAAGAAGAGAGAAAGGAAGAAAGATGTGCAATGGCCCAGGGACTATAATAGAAGGATGAGAGGCGCACAGAGCACCCCGTGCTTTGCACTGAAGGAGGGATGCAGTCACAGTTGAATTTGTTCTCCCACCAGTGATACCGGTTTCTCAAGGCACCAAGGGGCTGTAACCCTTTCTCCACAGAACCAGGAGCTCACAGACAATAACAGGAGGGCCAGCCACTCAGGGTTTTCATGGCAGATGATGCCATGTCACTTATGACTCAAGTCTGTAACATCTAAAAAGCACAGAAGCTACAATGAGAAGAGTTCCTGTTCTGTCCTTCTCTCTGGGTTCCTTTGCCCGTTGTAAAGCCTACAGTCATATACTTATAAAACACACGACCCTTGCTAATTCAAGAGGCTTGGTTGTTTTCCAAGAGCTCATGTTGTGCTCGAGGCACTCGAAGAATAGAAATAGGTCATGTAGAGGCCAAATGCTTCCATTTCAAAATGACATTAATTTCTTGTATCAACATTTTGAGAGGGCCAGGGGATATTCTGAAAAAAAGAGATACACAGCAAATCCTGTTTTGATAATCATTTGAATGTTTCTGTAATGAAATTTCTTTGCTCCAATATGACTGGGTTGCCAGGAAAACTGTAAGGTAGCTTTATTTGTCTTCTGGGTCCAGCCTTCCCCCTGCCCCTCCTGCATCACACTCACTCATATGTGCTGGCCTCTCCCAGACACCGTCCACATGGTCCCCTTTGCACTCACTAACCTCATCCTGAATTTCTCCTTTCTATAAAATCTTTTAAACAAGCAAAGACCCTTAAGTATATTAAGTTCTGTTTAATAGGCATTCATTAAGTATTTCTGAATTCAAGGCACTGAATTTAACTATAGGTGATACAAAGATATGTAAGGTTAGTCTTCAAGCAGCTTCTAGTCTACAGGGTGAGATAACACAAGTAATGCAAATATTAAATCTTTTTTTTTTAAACTAAGTTCATTTTTTTAAAAAAATGTATATATATTTTTTTATTTCAGAGAGAGGAATGGAGAGGGAGAGAGATAGAAACATCAATGATAGAGCCGTCACTAATCTGCTGCCTCCTGCAGGCCCCGACTGGGGATCGAGCACACAGCCCAGGCATGTGCCCTGACTGGGAATCAAACTGTGATCTCCTGGATCCTAGGTCGACGCTCAACAGCTGAGCCACGCCTGGCCGGGAGCAAATATTAAATCTTATGGGAGAAAGTGCAATTGTGCCCCCAAGTAAGACACAGACATTATTAGTGTTGAGAGAAAGGTGTGGATTCTCCATTAAATTAAGAGCATTAAAATCCTTACTTAAAGTAACTTGCCTTAGATTTATGTCGGTAGCTTATCCCTCAATTATGCTTTTCATGTGCTGTTAACTGGGGGGAGTATTTGGGACCAAAATGCCACTCCATAATGGCAAACATGGTCCTGCGCGCGCACACACACACACACACACACACACACACACACACACACACACACCAATGCCACTCCATAATGGCAAACATGGTCCTGCGCACACACACACACACACACACACACACACACACCAATGCCACTCCATAATGGCAAACATGGCCCTGCACACACACACACACACACACACACACACACACACACACACAGTAGTCTGTTAAAGGTGAGAGACTTGCTTGTGAGGTTTGCAGATTGCCATATAAGTAAGTTCTAGATTTTCAGAGTCTGAAACTTCCTGGAAACTTGTGTGAGGCACCAGGAATTTTTACCTTATTTCCTGAGTTCTAGGTCTTGTTTTTCCAGGATTACACCAAGCTCATTCTTGCCTCAGGCCCTTCACGCCTGTTTTTTTCTCTGTTTGACAAGTTTGACCCCAGATTTAGACAAGGCTGCCTCTTTGCCTCGGGTCTGTACTGAAACACGGCTCAGGTATTCTGTGCTCACCTAAACAGCCTCCCTTCCCCAGCACACATACACCATCACTGTCTGTCCTGGCCCTGCACAGTTATTTTATGGCACCTCACATTATATGTTTATTTATTTATGTGTTTAGTATCTATCATTAGGTGACACTGCAGTATGTTTTATTTATGTGTTTATCTCTTTCTCTAGAATGTAACCTCAATGTAAAAAGAAAATTGGATTTGTTCGCCTCTGTATTTCCAATGCCTGCCACACAGTGAGCCCTAAATAGTGGGGAGTTAGGAGAGCAGATGTGTTGCACTCACAGTAAGGGGATTTCAGACATTCGGGCCAATCTTGCCTTGAAACCCAGGCCACATTCTGAGATCGTGGCAGGGAATCTACTTTTGAACATGTTCCATTCAACCTACATGAAGTTGATGACTTATGACTAAGGCAACAACGCTTCCTCCAGGAAGCTTCACAGTTGCTTCCCATGGAAGCTTCAGTCAAACCCAGGAGTGACATTCCCATGGTCTGAGGTGGAGTAGGGTTGAATAATTCAACTCAGCTGGAACAAGGTCAAGGTCAGATAGTTAATGTCACCAGCCATTTATACTTCTTAGTTTTCAGAACTCCAGGATTTTACAACTTTTGCCATCCTGGGCAATCACCACAAAAACACTTTTAAATAAAAGCAACAATAATAAAACAAACCAAAACAAATAAAACTGAAAAGAAATACAAAATATGAAAAACAACATTATTTAGATAAACAGCAGGATTGTTCATCAGCACCTGAATGGGTCTAAAGGGCATTATGCTGAGTGAATGAAGCCGCTCACAGAGCTGCACACGCTGTGTGATTCTAGTTCTACAAGACTCCTAAAGTGAGAGAATTACAGAGGTGTAGAACGGGTTGGCAGCTGCCAGGAGTCAGGCACATTTGTGCAGGGGAGGCAGGACATAAGGAAGATCTCTGTGGTAATGGGAGTTTTGTATCCTGGTTTTAGTGGCAAGTCTGCACATATGATAAAATGAGACATATTTTACCAATTTTGGTTTCCTGCTTTGACAGTGTACTATAATTATATAACTATGTAGGATGTAAACACTGGGTGAAGAGTACATGGGACCTCTACTATTTTGTAAATTTCTGTGTATCTATAACTCCTTTAAAATGAAGAGTTCTGAAGACAACACTGTTAATGTGATATGACGTTAAGAATGTTTATACAGCACTTTACATTCAAAGTCATATTTAGTCTCTCAGAGGTCACTGTCTTGTAACCAGCAAACTGTATTTCCTTCGAATACTGCCAGCCTGTTTCCTGATTTATTCTTCTGCCTTTCTCAGGCTGACATCTCTAGGAAGTTTCCATAAAAGGTAGCAATTTTGACAACTTATAAAGCTCGATATAAAAGGACTTCTCATTGTATTAACATTTTAGTTAAGGTGAGCAGAGAACTGTAACGAGATGAGAGGCTTAGTTCTGCTGGATAAACTTCCTCTTGTAGAGGAATCTGTGGCAGATCAAAAGTAGAATTCTTCCCAAACTACATTAATTCAGAACAGAATTAGGATTGAGAGAGAGGATATTTAACTGAGATTTAATTTCCTGCCTTGAATTTAAAAGGTCAGAGCTCTGGAGTTCCAGAATCTTAACAAGTGTGCATAAAGTAAAACAGTCCTACAAGATCTACAGGTTTCATCCCTTACTCACAGGGATATGCATGTGTTTATGTGAGCAGCCTCTATAGTAGAAACAATCAACGTTCATGCAACACGCAAATAGTAAGATACAGGTGCACTCAAAGCTACTAATTGAATACCATCAGGATAGAGTTTGGTGAGAGAGGGTTGTCAACTTTAAAGATTCTATAATCTAGTTGAGGAAAAAATAGCATACCAGAAACTACTACATTACATGGCAGAAAATTTAATTAATGCTACAATCAAGTTGTATGGTGCTCTGAGAGCACAGAAAGTCAAAGATTAATTTCCCTGGGAGAGACTGAGCAAGGCTTGATGTAGAAGACGGCGTTGGCCAGGTTCTACATGGGGTGGGCAGGATTTCAAGAGGCCAACTGTGGACTGGGAGAGCAGATAAGAGTATTCTGGGGAACGGCACGGGGAAAAGTTCAGAGGCAGGCTAGTCTAGCAGGCTGGAACAATTTCAATTTGGATGGACCAGATGGCCTGTGAGAGGAAAAAATAAAGGATGGTGGT
Source organism: Miniopterus schreibersii (assembly GCF_964146895.1). NCBI lineage: Eukaryota > Metazoa > Chordata > Mammalia > Chiroptera > Miniopteridae > Miniopterus > Miniopterus schreibersii. The sequence goes on along the minus strand of NC_138106.1, from coordinate 58,059,163 downwards.
TGGCTCAGGTTGTGCAGGACAGCCAATGCTGCCATGACTAGCTGACTGCTCTAATAGTGGTCATGAAAACCACTAGTGTGGTCAGGGCTAGGTGACCAAAGGAGTCTGTGAGTTATCAAGGGTCCTCCTGTGCTTGGATATGGCTCTCTTCATTAAAAGTACACACCTCAAGGCAAGTTGCATGGATTTGTCCCCTATAGATATTTCAAGAAATGATTTGAATAGATTTTACAATGACCACCTAAAGCTAACAATCATTAATAAAATCCTGAAGACCAAGCAGTTTCACATTAGGGAAGACATGACTCCAACTGTTCTGTGTTTTGCTTGCGACATCTGAGTTTCAGCTGAACTCATGGTTTCCTGACTATTTTGCTTTGGTTCTTTGAATCCCACTTGCCCTGAACATTAAGGGGATTCCATTCATCATCTTTGCTAGTACAGTTCACCTTGAATAAACACTTCTCTTATTCAGTCTGGCCTCTAAGACCCAACAACTTGGCTCCATTACTGAAGGAGATACTAAAACATTATCATTGGTGTTGACAGACATGAAGGACATATATAAGCTTGGATAACCTGAGATGCATGACTATCTAATCCTTAGCAAAGTCCTGACGTTTACAGTGTGACTATTTAAATGAGAGTCCCCTAACCAGCAGATGAAGATCTGTGGGAAGGTCAGGAGCCTTACTGGTAATTCTTCACGCTGGCTGCCACAGACATACAGTTGGGATGGGACACTGCCTACCACATACACACACCCCTCCAACATTTCACTGGCAGCATCTCCCTTACATACATCTCACCATGTAATGTCAAAGTGTCTAGTAAGTAAACAACAATTATTTTACACTGGGCTGAGGAGACGTAGTATACCCGTGGCAAGCAGTGCGTGCAAATTCTACCACAAGGCTGAAATACTACTACCTGGGTAAGAATAAGATGGAAGAAAGTGGTAGAGTAAAAAGAGCTTTGAGGTGGGACAACTCTGGGTTCCAACCCTAAATCTGTTCCTTGCATTGTGACATTGGAATACTGTCTTTCTGACTGTCCATTTCCTCATAGTAAAATGGGGATAGTGGTACTCACCTCCCAAAGTTGTGAGAGTTGAATGAGGTGACAGACATAAAAGGCCTAGTTCAGTGTCTGGCTGTAGTAGCTCTTGATCATCACAGTTTTATAATCACTGGTAATAACAATATTAATGCTAAAACAGGCTCAAAAATATATTAAAATAAAACTTTAGTCTTTTATTGTATTCTAGTTTGGAAATGTTCACAAGTAGGTTTTCAAGCTAAAAATGTTCAATTACTGCTTTTTCAAGAAGAACATTATTCAGAAAATAAACTCACTTCAGTTGAACAATGATGAGACACTAAGACCTACAACACACCTTCATTTGTGCCTATCACAGTCCACTAGGCACTCAGTCGGAAATATCAGAGGCAAATATATCAACCAGGGTGTTAAATTTAGGCACACTCTAAAATTCAAATACAGCCTTTCTAAGAAGAAATCTGGTTTAGGTTCTAATTTTCAGTTCAGGTTTGCCTAGTTATATGTCTTAGGGAACTTACTTCACAATTCCGTTTCATTTATAAAAACCAGAATGTTCAAATATACTCTATTTCTTACTAAAAAAAGATGAGGCAATGCCTTTGCACGACTCCAGGGGGCACCATTCACCTCCTAGTCTTTATAGATTTACATGTTGTTATGATAGTTTTCCAGAAGATGGCTGTAAGCAGTTTAAAAAAAAAACAACAAAATTTAACAGTAAATTTGAAGATCTAATTGGCTTTATTAAGCAATTCATTAATTAGGCAGCAGCCCATTTAGTAACAAGAAGGGCTCTCTGAGGGGTTGTACAAAATGGAAGGCTTTTATAGAAAGAAGGGTGGGGCAAGGGAGCTATTAACAAAAGAAAAGAATGGATTAATTTTAGACCAGGGCATCTTTTGAGGGGGAGTGAACAAGGGTTTTTATCATGTAGATTGCCTCTTCTTTCTATGGGGATGGCCCACAGGACAGTTTACCTCATTGGTGTTGACTAGAAAATTCCAGATTGGTTGGTAAAGAATATATTTCTAGGGAGAAGTTAAGACAGCAATTAGGTCAGGTATTAAATCTAGGCTTGGTATCATGGGCTTTAACACAAGTGATGCTATTTTGAGCCTGTGGTTTTCTCTTTAACAGCGTATGCTCATGGAAGAAGATGCTAGTATATGTGCTATTGATGGAACTGGTGTCCCTGTCTGAGCAAACACAAGTGTCAATGAAGAGTTAACATCTCAGCATTGATCCTCGTGTCATGAAAAGTTCTAGACTATTGTGGCTTCCGTGAGGAATCTGGGAACCTCTGGCTCTCCTGGCTCCAACACTAACTCCCTGTGTCGGCGTGGGGTTCACAGTGTGGGGATTAGTGTTGGAGTTCACATCCTGGAGTCTCAGTTCCCGTGAGTGTGAATTACAGGAGTTGAGGGCACATGATTTTTTTGAGATATTTCTCTAATAGAACTGAAAGGCTCTATGGACTCTCCCTCTCCTCCTTCCAGGAAATCTTTAAGAATCAGATGCATAGTATTATTTGAAGACTGTAGAAAAACAAAAACATTTACCCAGAGAGAGAGAGAGAGAGAGAGATGTAATGAAATACATCAAAATAGTAATAGCAGTGATCTCGGAATGGTTTGGGACTCTGGATGATTTTTTGTTGTTAATCTTTACCCGAAGATATTTTTTCCATTGATTTTTAGAGAGGATGGAAGGGAGGGAGGGGAGAGAGGAAGAGAAACATCGATGTGAGAGAGACACATCCATTCATTGGTTGCCTCCTGCAGGCCCCCTGACCAGGGCTGGGAATGGAACCCGAGACCCTTTGGTGTGTGGGCTGACACTCTAACAGCTGAGCCACACGGGCCAGGGCTATGGATGATTTTTTTAAATTTCTTTTACTTTTTTATTAGCATTTAATTATTTTTATAACTACTTTTATAATGAAAAAATCATAAACTTAAAAAACTGTTGATAAGATACTAAACAAACAACAGCAACAACAAAAAAACAAGGACATATGAACTTGTCCAGAACACAGCAGGTTCTCAAATAAGGTAGTTTCACTCAACACTGTTTCATTATAACATTGAAGAGATGCCTCAGGAACTTAACTCTTGTTTACATCAACAGCCTATGGTAATTGGTTTCATTATACAGCGTTTCACTTAAAAGTCAAGAACCTATCGACCATGTTAAGAGAGGACTTAACTGTAATTAAAACTTTAATCTACGAACAATTTCTGGTTCAACCCAGTGTCTCGGGAATTCAGTGAGTCTATTTTTTAAAGACTCAGAATGTCATGTTTCTAGTACGAATAACAGTCCTACTCCAAGTGTTTCATGAGCTTTATGCTGTGGAAACATTTGTGTTTTAAAATTCTAAAGGATGTCGTTTTGTGACATATGATATGCTACACATTAATCTAACTCTTGATAAGTGAAGGCAAATTTGATTTTCTTCCAAATAGAACATGTGGAAATGTATATTATTTCTCCTTTGGAATACACGATCACTTAGAATATAAATGACTACATTGAAAGGAAGCTTACCTGTTGGAAACACATTTTCAGCTTTCTGTTTGTCTGCTCTGGGCATTGCTCCAGCTGTTTTCGTAAATTGTAATAAAACAGGATATTAACTTTTAGAGAATCAGCTGTCTACAACAGTTACAACATGCAATATCTAGTATAAAAGAAGCATCAAAGCCTAGAACTGGCCAATGCCGATACAGTGGGTCTTTTAAGCCTGGGCCTAATTAAATTAATTCACTAAGGTATACCTCGCCTCATTCCAAAAAATGATTAAGGCAGTCCACGTAATTAATACAGTATGGTTAAAAAAATTGCAAAGAACAAAATCAAGGTGAAGGAAAAGTCAATGATAAACAATAAATATTCAAAGCGATGTCAAGAAGGTAGTGGAGTCCTGATTTCTTGGATGGGACACTACAGAAATAGACCGGGGGGGGGGGGAAGGGGGTCAGTGGCATATAGGGTGGGGTTTGAAGCCAGAGACTAGTTGAGGTCACCTAGAAGCACCTTTCAATAGACAGAAGGTGGTATTTCAGGAGCGAATCCTCAGATATGCCAACATAAAACCAAATAGAGAAGGAGCTGCTGGCAAACACAGGAGGGAGGCAAGAATGTGAGAAGAGTGCTGTTATGGAAGCTACAGGAAGAAGATGCTTGGAGCAGGAGAAAGTGGTCGACCAGACTGAAGGCCTCAGAGGCCAGGTAAGGGGCTGCCTACTGCATCTGTCCACACAGTGGTCACGGTGGCCTCACGGGACAGTCGCAGTGAAGCCATGGAGTCAGAGGCCCGACGGGAGACGGTGAGGTGGGAGTACAGAGTGAAGAAACAGAAACGATGGCTGTAGATTAGACAGCTAAGGACTTCACCCAGGATCAGACTGAAGCACACGGCACTTTGGCCAAATTAATGATTTGGCGCTCTTTTCACTGCCAGCCTTTCCATGTGTATCCATCCTTCCCACAAGCCACACTGAGCATGAGGGTGGGAGGAGCCCCCCCCCCCCCCCCCCCCCCCAGCATGCAGGCCCTTCTCCAGGCCTGGGAGCAGCTTTGCGCCACAGGCCTGCATGCCTCACTCAGCTTCACCGCAGCCTGCGGCGACTTGGCAGCATGGGGACATCCACTGTCCACCCCGGGCAGCTGATCAAAGTTTCCCGTCCCTTCACGTGTGGTACTGTCCCTGAGAATAGATTTGATAAGCACAGTTGCCTCCATCTTTCCGTGTGACGTCTCAGTGATTCCAGTAAGGCCAGTGCTCTGAGCTGACACGAGGGCTGACCCACCCAATCCTCACCTCAGCCCCTCGCAAAAGGTGGCTGAGGGAGTGTATCTGAGAGACAGAAACTCTACGTTTGGTGCAAAGGAGGGAAGTCAGGGACTGTGCCCCATTTCCTTTGGTCTCTGCTACTGGCTGCTCTCTGTGAGACCTTCCTGAAGCTTATTTCACCCCTGGCCACACTGCTTTGAATTGCGAGTCACCCGTTTAGCATAAAGATCCTCATCTTCATTCACTTAGCTCCTTTCACTGGCAACACTTTACATCTTTCTTCACCGAAGATGAAATCAGGCTCTTCATCACTCCCTGAGTTCCACGAAAGCCGGCTTACCTCCGAGCTCGCCACGAACTCCTCCACGGACGAGTAGCCGATTTCTGATGGTAGCTGGTACTCAGGAAAGAAATACAGAATAACCTCCCTGGGGGAAAAGCACAGCAGAGATGGGAATGGACCACGAAAAGCCCCGGCGCTCATCTGTCAGGACTGGCTCAGATCCTGGGTGTTAAAGGTCTTAGCAAAGATGAACATTCATGTCCACCAAACTGGCATCACAGTGTTCTCCAAAGCATGCGCTGGGGAGAGGAGGGGTACGGCTATAACAGGGCAACAGGAGGAATCCCGTGGTAGCAGACTGCTCTGCATCTTGGCTGTGTCAATGCCGATACCCTAATTCTTATCTTGTTCTATTGTTTTCCAAGATGTGACCATTGGAAGAAGCTGGGTAAAGGGTAGAGGGAGGCTCTGTATTCTTTCTTACCACTGCATGTCAATCTTAACATAAAAGCTTATGGGAGGGAGGAGGGAGGGAGGGAGGGAGGGAGGGAGGGAGGGAGGGAGGGAGGGAGGGAGGGAGGGAGGGAGGGAGGGAGGGAGGGAGGGATCACAATTCCCACCCGTAGCCAAGCAGTCCAGAAAAGCCCAGAACCCCCCTGAGTGTTCTGGGCAGAGAACTCAGCACTGGAAATTCCTGGAGGGAAACAGGCTGATTGCGGGCTTACTTTTTTCCTAAGAAAATAAAAATAAGTCTCCAGAGTAAGTCCTTTCGTTGGGCCCTCCAGGACACTCTCAGAAATCATACACGGACCCCACTCTTTCCAGTGATGGCCATTGTTCTCACAGATGCTTCATTTTTCCAAAAGGCAATGGCACCCCACCCTTCTCAAGAGACAGCTTTTCTAGGATTAATCACCTAGATGACACATATTTCATTCCTAGAAGAATATGAAATCTAGCAATTTATAGCTCCCACATCTTAAAGTTGTGTGGTGATTTTATGTTGAAGTGCTCCAAGAACCCCATGCCCATTATCCAAGGGACTGACAAAACTTTTCATCTGTAAAATAATATGGTCACAAAAGACAAAACAGCTGTCTTATATAATTGACATTCTTAGTATTTTAAGTATATTATTTGTGTTAATGTTTATTTATAATTTTAAGGAGATTCAATCTGAAAAGTTAAAAATCTTCAGGATTTTCAGCAACATCAAATACAACACACATGCATGGGTGCACACACACACTCCGCAGAATGACTTGTCTGGGTAGTAAGAAGATGAGTGCTCAGGCAGAGTGATAAAGAGCCTCTAGGTATTTGAGATGAGCAGAGATCAGAGAGCACAGGAAAAAAAAGCTGCATCTGAAGTCCCTGGAAAAGGGTCCTGTGGTCTACTTTGGTGAGAGGCCCTTTACACAAACCACTTCTCTCTCTCCTTAAATCCAGCCTCCCTTCCTCCAATACAGGGCTGAACCCTCTTCTGAGCATTGGTTGTTTTCATGGTGGGTATAAATTCTTCTGGGTTTAAAGCTTATCTGCAATCTTCTAAGGAGAATGCAACACCCTAGGTACTGAGAGAAGGGACTCTAACCCAAAAGAAGAGGAGTTGGCCAGCTGCGGGGAGCAGGGGTGGGGTCATGTGAGGGAAATATTCTAGGCCAACTGCACTCTACATAGGGGAACTGAGTATTTTCCGAAGGTACTGAACGCCCAGTCAGATGTGCTAAGCACTGCTATCTGCTTTATACATTTAATTTCATGTAATTTTTATGGAAACTCTGATTGAGGAGTCATTCCTATTTTCAACCTCTCTGGCTTCCTGATTATTAAGGACCCCATCCCCACCCCCCATCAGGCTCAAGCAGGTTGGCTGTGCTAGCCTTCATCTCCCTCTAGGACCCCAGCATTCAGCCTTTTGCTCTCTCCTCCACAGACCTGCGGCTAAACAGCTGTTCCCTGGGGGATTCTGTCCCATAAACCTGACTAGAAAAGCAGACAGGTTATCCAGCTCCTGAGGTCTCCAGGCACAAACACACAGACCTTTTCCTGAAAAACTGAATCAGGGAAACTGTTAGATACTGTTTAAAAACAACAACTCTTAAGATACCCCAAATCACAAATGCAAACATCTACATCTGAAAGTAGATGTTTAAGGATTCTTTTAAAATTCCTTCATTTATTGTCTTGAGTCCCTTTCTTTGAAGGTATTCTTCACCGGTACCTTTCTTTTCCTCCTGGGGGTATCTCTTATCAAACCCCTCTCCATCCTCAAAGTTCAGGTTTCCTTTAGGACAGACACAGTGATCCTCTAACCTACGAAAGGTCCTTCAAAGCGGCGTGCCAGGGGATGCCCAGCAGGAAACTACGGGCATAAACTGGTGTCTGGTCACTAATACCCATTCAGTCAAGCGGATACTGTGCATCTAGGGGACTCAGGAACCAAGTGCTGCCATTCCAATGGGACTCTTGTCCCACCACCAGTAGCCCTCTTCCCTCAGAGAATTTACTCGCAATTCTACCCCCAGACTTGATAATAAAATCAGGAATTTTTCTTTAACGTTGGTCTCTTCTCAGGAACTCAAGAAAGACATTTTTTTCAGAGCTATTACTTGCAGCCAGGACTATAGCAGGTCCTTGGCTATCACGCTCAATGCAGTTGGATTCCTATAGAATTTATATATCTGCAAGTTTGAACTGGGAGTTTTTATAGAGTTCAGTTAGGGGAGCTAAAACCCTAAACCAGCTCCATCTCTCTATGTGATGGCCAAGCTTTGAAAGGTTGCAGCTAAGGGCCATTTCCCTTTCACTCCATAGTTACGATCCCTTCTCAATAGAGTAATTTTTCCTTAAAAAAATCTCTTACTTGCATTAACACAACTCCACTCTTCCTGAACATGAGCAGCGATACAGAAGGGAACCTGGTCATCCAGCTGCTCTTTATAAACAATAACCTAGTTAATAAAGTGGGTCTTAGCTAAGGAGAACTGGCCTCTTACTTGAGGTAGACCAAACTCTCTTCTTCAGCCCAGTGAAAGACAAAGACCAGGATGAAACAAAAACACCCTGGCTCCACTTTTCAAAACCAGGAATCAGCTCATGGTTCTTGACAGACCTTAACTGTATTTATTTTTATGGGCTTTTCTTTTGCTTCGGTAACTGACAGCAACCTGGAAAAATGACTTTCTTTTTAGAACTTATAGTATTTTTAAAATTTAAGATAACACAAAGCATGTTTGTGCTTTTGTAGAGTTGAAATAAGTGAAGTCTGCCAAGCTTACATATACAGCAATAAGCCGAGACAAGGTGTTCCAGGGTTAGAGTTGTTAAGAGCAAGGACTATGAGACCAGATGGCCAAGATTCAAATTCCAGTTCTACTACCCCAGAGTTATGTAATGCTAGGCAAATTTCTTAACCTCCACATACCTCAATTTTCTCATCTATATAACGGGAAAAATAGAAGTATCTATTCATAGGGTTGTTATAAGGTTTAAATGAGTCAACATTTACAAAGCTCTTAAGATAGTGCCTGGCACATACTAAGTGCTTAATAAATATTATTGAAAGTGATCTGAGATTTGGTAGTATTCCAATTTTTAGGACCATCTGATAAAATTTACTAGTCTGGATCTCAGTTTAGCTTATTTACCTCTAACTAAACAACTCAGTCACACCCATTATTTGACAATATTTTAATATCTAGCAATAAATACTGCTTTTTACATTAATCCCCTTCAATGTAATTAAACGTGTCCTTTCAATACATACTAATATATGCTAGACATGATATGGACAATCCTATTTGTTTTTAAAGAAGTTACTACCACATTTGGGGGTTAAGTAAATATACATAAAACAAAAAATAATATAAGCCAGGAAAATGCTAAACAGAGCATAATCAGGTGATTAAGATGGACAATGAAAACTATTTTTTATTAATTTATTCCATTATCGGGAACTAAACAGAGGTGCCCTGACTCTACTTTGGCAGTGCAGAAAGGGGTAAGGATGGTGTCATGTCCAAAGAGAGCCAAGGGGAGGGAAGGGACACTCCACACACTTCAAAGGGCTCTCACTTCTCTCTTTATCATGTGACAAGCAAGGGCCAATCGGGCCAACAATAGTGAATCTTAAAGACCATGGTGCCCCCACATTACACACAGCCAGCCACAATCTTCATGCTTTGAGGGATTTAACATCTAGTTAACTCAAGGAATAATGTTGGACCAGATATAGAACAGAGCAGTATGGGAAGAAAACAAAAAACGAAGAAAACAAGAAATCTGTTTCCACTGGTGGAATGTGCGAAAACATACTACTGCTGCTTAAGGCGAAAGAGAAAACTGGTACATGAGGAACTTGTTTTGTTCCTGTTAAAGCCTTGTGTTCTGTACAATCCTCTTTCTACTGAATCTTTTTATAAAACCATTGTGACAAAATTCAAGCTGGTGAGCTGATGTATTATTACATTTAGCTTTCAGAGTGTTCAGTTGATAATAGTACGATGATTTCAAACACTAAAGATTCTACACATTCATTAGAGAGGTGGTTTCTGGGAAATTTTAATTTTCTATTGGTGCCTAATTACAGAAGTGGATGCACTTTACAGTCTTAGTATACTCAATCAGATTATCTCCGTTTTGATCAAGTGTAACTCACTAAAATTAATAGTAATGATACATTTAGATGCAGAACAAAAATTAGCCAAGTAAGAAAAAGAAAATGGTGGTACTCAGTAGTACATCCAAACTCTGCTGCAACACAACCGGACAGGTCTCTTCAGGTCTCATCTCATAGTGTGGATGGTGACACACACATACATTTTCACATGTCTATATATTTCCATGTGTATGTTATATAAGTATATATGTGTGTGTGTATATATATACAGTAGTTTAACAGCATGAGATTCTAAATCAGGGAGCCAGAGGTGAAACCCAGCCCTGTCCTCAGTAGCTGTATAATTTTCTTTGAGACTTTGAGTGTGTTACTTAGTTGCTCTAAGCGTCAATGTTCTACCCATAAAAAAAAAAAAAAAAAAAGTTAAAAGTAATACCAATCTTATAAGCTTGTGCAAATAAAATGTATACAAAGCACTTGGGTGAATGCCTAAAATATAGTAAATGGTTCAAAAATTATGGCTGTTATCAAGAAAGCCTGTCACAATCATGGGACATGTGGTCATATCTATACATTTTAATAATATGCACACATTTATTCAGATATTCAAAGACTCATATATATAATTTATTGCATACTACAATGTCTTAGTGAGCAATGGACACGCCTCAACCTTAGAACTAGTAAGTAAAAAACCAGGATTCAAATTTATGGCTACCCAATTCAAAGCTGAGAACCTTACATATTACTTCTGATCAAATACTGACAGAAGGTAAGAAACTAGGTGGAGAATCCCATTCTTTACCGACTATACTACAGGCCATGGCAATATGAGACTGACATCTACCCAGAGCATTGGAGAAGTGGTCTTTTTCAACCTCATAATATCTTTACAACACTGAGGACTGGCTGCTCCTGTCTTTCCCAGGCTGGTGTAAGCTTGCCAACCCAGGCACTGTGGTAGATTTGGTGGCCAGAACTTAGTGCTCAGAAATGTAGTGCTCTGGCTTCATTTCTTGGTTTACAACTTGTCTCTGGATCCCTAGTATCTTAGTAAAATGTGTCTTGATGCAAAGTCCAAGGTGGATTCCCCTACACATAAGCAAAAGCGCTTCCTCCTCTCTCCTGCGGCAGGACAGGTGTTTGGAGTGTGTTCCTGAAGGACAGTAGGTGGGGCCTCCATGCCCATATAAACACAGCTCCACAGCCCTGGATGCTGCTGCAGAAATTTCCAAAAAGCCCAGGGCAGCTGCAGAATAGAGTTCATGTCATATACGGCCAATCTCTACCTTTCTTTTTCTTCGTACCTGCTTCTATTCTTTGCTAAGTCTCTTCTCCAGGAAGATTCTATCAGTCATTCATCAGAAAGTGAAAGTAAGTGTCCTAAGGATGCTGAGTGGCCTCCTTGGCTGAAAGCCTCTTACCATACACAGTCTCCTCATAGTCTGCAAACCCCAACCAAACCAACTGGCTGCACTAATACAGGGTTGTTACTGCTCCTTCCCCCCACCCTCCCATATGACACCTATTTAGAGCGCTCTTCTGTAGGCTAACTTCTTTGACTTGATGGTAAAGCCCCTTCCTATCATGGGTCCCTATTTGGAAAAACACTGAATCCTGGACATTACCCGCTCCGTCTCTCCATCCTTTGAGAACTGAGATCCAGACATCTAAATTCCTCATTAAATATGGCCACAAAGCTAACATTCTACACTGAGCCAAAAAGTAAAACTCAGTTTCCCTCAGGAAGTTTCATATCTAAAGCTACAAAAAGAGACTTTTTATAAGGCCATACAAATGTCATAAGGAATAATAATAAAAATGGAAGGGAGGGAGGGAGGGAGGGAGGGAGGGAGGGAGGGAGGGAGGGAGGGAGGGAGGGAGGGAGGGAATTAATTCAGTAAGGTAAACTCAGTAAGAACTCTTCATTGCACCCAAGAAAGAACTGACAACCACCATATTGCTAGACCATGTAACTACAGGCAGTTAGTGACTACAGTTCTATTTCAAGGGACATTTAACCCAGGATCTATCTAAATCAGTATAGTTAGGAGACAAGTCATAACATCATTCAATTGAATTTTCTCATTAACATTACCACTTAATAAGGAGAAAAAAAGTCAAGAGTTGTCACTGCTTAGAAAGTTCAACAAAGTATGTGGAAATATGTCAGTGAATATCTTTACCATAAGTTAGACGTCAGTTTTCTTACTGTTTCCTTGACAGATGTGCTTTGAGAAGACTTTGTCAGCAAAGAAGCGACTTCACAGCCGCCACTCACAGAAACTCCGGCTTTGTGTCCAGAACTTGGATCCGAGTCTTCCACTGGTACACTGGGCAAAAGCAAGCCGAGGTTTATACATTCAGAGTAGGAATCACATCAGATACTAACAGACTCAGAAACCGCAACATACGACGAAGTGGGAATACACACCGAAGGAAAGCAGGGACATAGGTGTAATGCTGAACAGTCTTTTATATAGGTATAGAAGATCCATTCTCAAGTAGAAGAATTACTATTTACTCCTGACAAATCTTGTTCCAAGGTTTTTGGGTGGCCACAATGAAATAAAATTGGTGGTGATTTATTCCTAACAACGGTAGTCATACACCATTTTTCTCTTATCTGCCGAAGAGGCTTTTAAACTAAAGTTCTAGTTTAGCCTGGGAGGAGGTATGTACAGAAATAAAACAAAAAAAGGGCAGAGTCAACTGAAAAAAAAGTTATTCCAATCTGGAGGAAGAAGTGCTCCGGGTAAACTGGAATGGCTGGGAAGAAACACGGGGCTGGTGGAGGGAGGACGGGGCGCCGGCGGAGGGAGAGGCTGAGGCGGTGACAGCCTTGGCTGGCCCGGAGCCGACGGGACGCCGGGCAGGCCCTACCGCTGAAGGGTTTCTTGCAGGCGTGGGAGGTGATCTGATCTGTGTCTTTAAAGTGTAACTGGCTACAGCGTTGAGAAGAGCTCACAATGAGGATGCATAAGCAGTGCTGTGTGTTTGTGAAACCCAAGGCTTGTTCAGTGCAGCAGGAACAAGAAAGGTCAGGGCCGTTCAGCACTGGAAACAAAGCTGGGCGGGCAGGTGAGGGCAGGTCATGCAGGGTCGTGTTTGTAACTCAGAGGAGGTTTTTGTAAGCCTTTCACAACTGAGACGACAGAAATTAAAAAGACAGCTCTAAAGAGTTTTATATTTCTGTACTGTATGGGCCTTTTAAAAACTGGATAACAGTTCATACCAAATGAAATGTGCTTCTACTGTCAACAGTTCTTGAACATTAATTATACTGTCTAACTTCAGCTGATGTTTCATTTAAGATGAGGAACATTATAATGCTTAATTGTCTGTTAAAGATACTTGCACAATGTCTGAATGCCCATTAACTATAACTTCCTTTATGCTGAAATTTTATTAAAGAAATCCTTTAAAAAAATTTTGTATCAGCTTTAGCATGCTGGAGATTTATGCCGGTGTTAGGAGTGGAAAGCAAAATGCACTACACCAGAGCACAGAGACTCCTCTCTGAGCCTCTGTTCCTCCTGCCAAAAACAGCAGTGCCTGCCTCACAGAGCTGTGCTGACGATTAAACAAGATACACACACACACACATACACACACACACACAATGTGTTTTAGTTTTTGGATGGATTTTAAATTTTAACTCAAATCTTAATAAATAACTCTAGGTTAAAGCATTGTCCATAAAATGGCCGGCTTCACAACACTGGGGGAGCATTACATCATTTATTCACTCAATATTACAGAGTGGAGTCAGGTGCTATTCTGGATGCTAAAGATACACAGAGGTAAGCAAGACTGTCTCTGCTCTGGTGGAATGAGTTAGCTTCCAGTGAAAAAATACAGAAAATAAGCGAGAATGGAAATCATGAAAAGAGACAGACAACAACGAGGTACTTTGAAATAGTAGTAAGTGTTCTAGGAAAAACTAGGAAGATATGACTTGATACAGAAGTGGAGTAAGCTATTTTAGATGGAGTGGTAGGGAAAGACCTCTCAGGCTTGGGGTTGTGAAAAAGAAAAGACATGGCCCCTGTCCCTATAAAGGTCACGTGCAAGACAGATACTCAGACAGGCATTTCCACTTGACTGTGAAGCGCTGCTCACCACTGTGTGTCAGACCGTAACAAATAATTATCGAATTTGAAAGATGTAATGTGATCTGTGAATACCTCAATTACCTGGGAGGGTCAGGGGGACCCAAAAGGAGGGAACACTCGAACTGAGGGTTGAATGAAAGGTTACAGATGGCGTATAAGTTTCAGAGGCCACTCAAAGGGAGGAGCGTGCACAGAAAATGAAGGCATGTGATAAAACTGAACTATTAGCAATTTAGAACCTCTGGGAAGCAAAGTGGGGGCTAAAGAGAGACAGCCAGGAGTGAAGGGTACCTGTGCCATGCTAAGGAGCTGATAATTTATCTTAACAGTGATGGGGCATGAAAGGCTTTTGGATAGAAGAGTGAAGTGATGGGGTGTGAGTGTTAAGAGTGGCCACTCTGTCAGCAAGTGCGGAACATAAAAGCGCCTCTGTTATTTTCTTGCACTTAATTCAATGAGCTCTTATGCAAAAAGAGCAGAGGGTTTGGATTCAGAGACACCGGGTCTGAATGTCTGAAAAGCTGCTTAGAGATCTGTAGTAAAGTGAGGGTAAGAGTTTGCTTCCTTGAAAACATGCTTTCCATTCCATTAGGTATCCAAAACACTCAGCTGATTTGACTTGAGAAGTCCCAAAAGTCTCGTGTCAAGAAAACTCTAGCATGCAGTGATTGTTATAACTGCATAGATGTATGACAATTAGACAATGAACCCTACAAAAAAATTCGTTCATGATTTTAGTCATTCCTTATATGTGTGACATTTTCCATTCTTGGACTACCATTGCAGTAATTTGAATTAGTTGCTTGCTGTGAGCAAGAAGTTAATCCTGTTCCATTTTATTATTCCCAATCCTCACAAAAGAAAATGAAGAGGTTTGGGGGAAAAAGAAGAAATTTAGTGCATTCTATTCTTTCTTGTCTCCTTTGTAAAATTTGGTTGTTGCTGATTGGGACTAATTCTTTTTTCTTTTTCTTTTTTTAAATATATCTTTATTGATTACAGAGAGAGGAAAGGAGAGGGAGAGAGAGAGAGATAGAAACATCAATGATGAGAGAGTCATTGATCGGCTGCCTCCTGCACGCCCCCGACTGGGGATCGAGCCCGCAGCCGGGCATGTGCCCTGACCGGGAATCGAACCCCGATCGCCTGGATCCTAGGTCGACGCTCAGCCGCTGAGCCACACCCGGCCGGGTGAGACTAATTCTTAATTGCCTTTGCTTGTTGCTATTATTTTCTTTCTTCTTGTGTTTAAACATTGATCACTGCTTTTCAACGGTATAATTTCACTCCCTTGGATTTTGTGTAACTGCAGTACACTCACCTGTATGAAGAGCTTCTCTTTAGTTCTGCAATATCACTGCACAGCTCCTGTTTTTCTTCAAAAGAACACAGACAAATGAAGACAGTCACTTTTTGATGATCACATGAGAGTAGTAAACTGAAGGAAGTGTTATCAGTCCATTAACTACTTGTATATAATTTGGCTTTGTAGTCAAATATCCTTTTGTAAAACTGCACCAATATGTTTTCGAGGCAATTTACAACCACGTTTTAAAAAATGTATATAGTATATATAATAACCCAAAGGCCTCTGTAACTTGTTTTTTGTTGTTTTTTTGTTTGTTGTTGTTTTAATCCTAACCCCAGGATATTTTTTCCACTGAATTTTTAGAGAGTGGAGGGGGGAAGAGAGAGAGAGAGAAACATCGTTGTGAGAGAGACTCATCGATGGGTTGTGTCCCACCGGCACCCTGAATGGGGCCAGATACTGAGCCCGCAACAGAGGTACGTGCCCTTGACCAGGAATCGAACCCACCACTTTTCAGTCGTGAGCAGTCACTCTAACCACCGAGCCAAACCGGCCAGGGCTGTAACTTGCTTTTTTGTAATTTCTTTTTAGTGAAGCTCATTATCTGCTACTGCTGTGCATGGGGTGACTTGATTGAGACTGTTCAGATTCCCTTCTCTCGTCAGCCTCTGCCCAGACAACCACCTGTCTGTCTTCCCTCTGGTACCCTTCTCGATTCCATTCTGGGTTCAGATTCAAAGACATCCTGACAGGTCCCAATCAGAAATGTGTCTCCAGCAGAGAATGTAACTTTAAAACAGCAAGAGACCTAGAGTCATCTAGTTGGTCATCTCACTCAGAGAGCCTCAGAACTGCAGGTTCAGAGAAGTCAGTGATTTGTTTGCAGTCCGCAGAGAAGCAGAAATACTTTGATCCCTTGGATTGGTGTTAAGAGTGTTTGGGGACAGCATAAGCAATAAATCAAGGTGTCCTTCTATCTATCTCTAGAATTCTTTGTGATATCTGTCCAAATAGCTTGTTACCAAGTAAACCCTTGGCAACAAGTTTAGGACCATCAAAGGCCAAGTGGAACAGGACAGAACAAAGAGAGTTTTAGATGGTGGGTAAGTGGCTGAGGCTCTGCCGACTCCTTTAAGGAAATAATAAAAGAGAACAGACATACACAGGTTTTCCAAGCACACTGCAGGCACTGTTGGTTTTGCTCACAGACTTGCATACAAAGTGTAATTTTTTAATCCAACAGCCAACTAATCCATAATTATAGTCATTTGAAAATATTCCACAATTTGTTCTTTTTAAACCCAGATGACAGTTTGAAATTAAATATTAATTTTAGGATCAAAACTGTATTAACAATTTTTCCATCAGGATTTGGAAACCCAATAGGCACAGACTTGCAGGCCTGTTAATAGTTTAAAACTTCTGTAAAAGACTGGCTTTAAAATTCAGAGATCCTTACACAAGAAATCCTGATTGTGAAATTGCAAATTATTGTAATTAAGATGAAAAAGAAGAAGTGTGATTTCTTAGGGACCTCACTAATGAGTTCAAATATAAAGATGTGAATGAACGGCTGATTAGGTTGCCTAAGCAACGAAGTATGAAGGAAGGGAGAGCTTACAACCAAAAGTGAACACAAAATGATGGCACGGCCCTGGCCAGTTTGGCTCAGTAGTTGGAGCATCAGCCCACGGACTGAGTGTCTCGCGTTTGATTCCCGGTCAAGGACACGTACCTTGTTTGCAGGTTCAGTCCCTGGCACCGGTCGGGGTGCGTGTAGGAGGCAACCAGTCAATGTCTCTCTGTCTCTCTCTCTCTCCCTCCTTCCTCCCTTCTACTCTCTCTAAAGATCAATGGAAAAACTATCCTCGGGTAAGGATTAAAAAAAAAAATGATGGCATGGATCAATACAAAAAGGACTGTGAATAATGAAGCCAAAATGAGCTAAGATGTACTAATGAGGCAGTAAGACTTATTTCAGAATGACAATGAAAATAACGTACTTGCTGCTTAGGCCCAATGGTATAAAATTAAAATAAAAGAGAGAAGGCATAATAAAAGAATTATAGTAACAATAATGAAGGGACACTAAGAAAATAAAATTTTCTGAATCCGGTTTGTTTCCAGCTTCTCTGTCCAGGGAAATTGTCTTTAAATTGAGTATCGTAAGATGGCAACTTTATGTTTAAAAAAAAAGTTCACGTCTCTTGCCTGAGACAAATTAGATCCCCAAGGACATGAAGGAACTAATAAATGGGACCACTCTTAGTGAACTCAGAGGAACCATGAAAAGTATGGAAAGGACTAAATGTCTGAAAACAAGGGAATGTCATTATAATTTTCAAAATAGATTCTGAAAATTACAGACCTGATACCAATCCTCAGCAAATTACGAAATGGAATTCAACGTGAAGGATAACGTAAGTCTACTGTTGGGAATTTCTGTCTGTGGTAGTGATGGGGCATGATTCTCAGGCAGGAGCCATCTCTCTGCCCCTTCCAAACACATGCGGTTGGTGGCTATCTACCCACCCCTCCTCCCACTTCTGGAAAGACAAGTTTAATTTTAATCCAAACTGCTGCCAAACTTCTGATCTATGTCCCACGTAGGATATGTCACACAGTATATTGAAAGCAACTCAGACATAGCTAATATATATAAACCAAATTCTATATTTTTTACCTTTTTTCATCAGAGAATATTCCTTTTGTTCTTGTTTCAGTAAAACATTGTCAGCACTTTCATCTAAAATCTGAAAAACAAGCTCTTTATTTAAAGCTGTACAAAAACACAGGACATAGTATAGGGAGCAAAAATGACCTTGAACATCAGGGCCCACATCAGAGGAGAGACCACAACATTGCCCGAAGTACAGTTTTATATGCATGTTATAAGGGGAGACAGTCGGGTGCTGTATAAAATTATACTGGCACAATTTCAAGAATGAGTGTGTTATAACTGTCACATTTACTTCTATAATTTTTTTAAAATATGTTTTTACTGATTTCAGAGAGAGGAAGGGAGAGGGAGAGAGAGAAAAACATCAATGATGAGACTCATCAATTGGCTGCCTCCCATGCGCCCCCTACTAGGAATCGAGCCCAAAACCTGAGCATGCGCCCTGACTGGGAATGGAACTGTGACCTCCCGGTTTATGGGTGGATGTTCAACCACTGAGCAACACCAGCCAGGCACTTCTATAATTTCTTTTAAGGGATGTTTACATTCTACCAATCTTTGTACTGATATTTTCAAAAAACTCTATCTTGCATAGGTATAACAATGACTCCTACAAATGTACCAAGTATTTGATTCGCCAGAAACAATGAAGGAGTCTCTCCGCTGTTTTGAAGAGGCTCATCACACCTCTTGTTGCTACAGGGCAGACACAAGGTGAGCTCAACAGCAGTGCAATGAAAACACCGGGAAGGTTGGAGGCTGGGGTTTGAGGCCCCAAAGCATGATGGGGAAGAATACGGGGATGGGGAGTGTACCTGGAGTGTTGAGGGAAAGGACACCTTGTGTCTTTTGACAGAAGCCCAGGAAATCTGTCTAAAAGGGGTTACAGAGCCTTAAGGTGCTGCATGCAGGAGCCAAGAGTGTTGGTGGCACCTGGGAGTGAGAGGATGTGTGTGAGAGGATATCAGGAGGGGGGCACGGGGAGGCTGGGAGAGTTGGGGAGTGTGGCATTTAGGAGCCAGGCCATCACTTTGGGAATCCCGTGAGACCCATTCAACAAGGCTCACACAAAGCAAACTTACATTTTGGGGATGTACTTCCTTGGGGTGAAAGAGACCGAGAGAGATACACAGATACAGGTAGATAGTTTATGATCTTCAGGAAAACAGACCCAGAATGCTCCCCATATTATGTATCTTGTAAATCTTCAAAAGGTTGGGGAATGGGCAGTCAGAAAAGAAAATGGCAAAGGCAAAGGTAAGGCCAAGTCTTGTCGGCTCCCTGATCTGGAGACCCCTGAACACACAGGACACAGCCATGCTCCCGCTTTCCACTACCTGGTGGAAGGCGTGGAGCGCTCAGTTTTCTGGAGCTTGCCCACTGTGTGTATACACGCACTCTGAATAATTTGTAAGGGCAATATTTATTAAAATACATTTCATTTTCAAAATTGAGCTATCAGCTGTTAAAGTGTGTCTATGTATTTTGGGACACCTTGTATTTATATTTCATGCCCTCTCCGCAGTGCTACACAAACGTGGGAGGGAGAGGCTACCGACCCTCCTTCTCTCCCGCCCCAGGACGCGGGCGTGCCCTGAACACGGGACGCTGGGAGCTGCTGTGGGAAAGCAGGTTAAATGGTCCTGCCTTCCTGGCATCGAAGGAACCGTGAGGCTGTCCAACATCGCCGTTTCCTAGCTCACCCAGATCGAGGGCAAGAAAAGGGCAGCGGAAAATAAATAAAACTGATTCTGAACTACTTCTAATTCATAATATTTTTGTACTTATACTGTAAATAAATTCATGCTCCGGGAAGTAAATGAAGTGCACATATTTTTACAAGTTCATTTTGCAAAATGACCTTAAAATGTATCTTACTTATTTCTGATGTATCGTAAAATTTAAAGGTTTCTTTGGATGTGCTGATATATAAGGAAAATCTACATACTTCTTCAAGTGCTTCTAACTCTGAACTAAATATATTTTGACCAGTTTATAAGCAGCATGGACTATTTCCCACAACAGTTAGCGGCAACCACAGATAAGCTCCCAGGAGGAACTATATGATGCTTTAAGTTATAACCCCTCTGCTATCATTCCATGATGATCCTGCTTAGGGTGTGTTCGTTTTCCTTGGTGAAAATCTCTCTTACAATGAAAAACAGGCAAGAGAGGAGTCAAGATGAATGAAAATGACAGCAGTCCCAGCAGGGAACCTCTATTGGTGGTACTATTAACAGTCTCATCAAGTTATTTTTGCATTTTATTGTGTAGTTCTCTGCTTTGAGCTCTGCCTCTTGCAGGCTGTTTTCATGAAGATCAGATATGTCTCCTCACCCTTGAAATGTTACTTGTACAAAGCTTTACCATCTCTATCGCCAGAGCAATTTCCTTCTTTTCTTTTCCTTTCCAGTATTTTCTTTATTCTTTGCCATAGAAATGTTTAAAAGATTTTGGATAAATAATTCACAGCCTACAGTATTTCCTTTTAAATAACACCATGTAAATATCTGAGTTCCTGGGATGCTCCCTTCTATTAAAATGTACTTGGGGCTTTGAAGGTCTGAATTTTCTCAAGCTGAGACAAGAAGACAAGCAGTTAGTTGTCTTTTTAATGACACTATTTGTGTATTTTGCTACTACTTACAAAGCTCTTTCACAGATATTGCTGCATTTCATTAAAGAAATTTCTCCAGTCCGTTAGACTTAACTCTGCAGTTTAGGGATATCGTTTCCCTAGGATTTTATTCAGTCACTTAACAGATAACACTTCCCACACAGCAAATGAGATTATACTTAAATCTTTACATGGGGCTTTCAATGCCTTAGTTAAAATTATGTTAACAATGAGCAGAGTGAGATGTGTCAGTTCCCAAGGGATGCAATGGATCAGCATCATATCACAAACTCAGTTTTGTGAAGTATCTGTTTAAGAGGATAAATACATCATAAATAAGTTAGAAAAAGGAAAAATAACATACCAATCAGCTGTGTAACCCTTACCTGATCCAACCGCTATCAAGGAAGCTTAAGAACTGACAGGTATCACTTTATCTGGTTTCTTTCCTGCTGTTTCTTTGTTCCTTACCCTCCACCCCAAGCATTCATTATTGAGGACCCATAAAGGCTACCAGACCAGTAAATGCCTTCCTGTCAAACTCAAACACCCTTTCTGTTCCCACTCCTCCCCAGTTAACATTATGTTCCAGGCTCCTCCCTTTCACTCATTAATCTGTTCAATAAAATTCATCCCCAGGATGGGTCAGACACTGTTATGGTGAAGAGACAAAGTTCCGCCTTTGGGGAGCTTATTTTCTAGGGAGGGGGTAAAAAATATGAAATCAATCAAAAAGATAAATATGCAATATAGTATCAGGTAACGTAAAATCCGCGAAGAAAAATAGCACAGGCTCGAGAAATGTCTGTCGTAACTGAGCCCCGCGGCCTCTCTGGGCCTCGCTGTTCTCACCCCACACCCTCCATTTCTCCTCTCCAGCCACTTTCCCACAAGATCCAGTCTTCTCTCAAGGTCTTGACGTATTTGCCGTTCATTTGTTTGTGCCCCTGATTTTCTCTAGTCTCTCCTCAAACGTGCCCTCAGCGAGGCTCCCTTGCCCACTCTGTACAAAACTGAATCTCACCCTCACCACAGCTAATGCCGTGACACCGCCTACCTGCTCCCTCTGCTTTGTTTTGCTCCTTAGGACTAACCATTGCCCGCCACGCACCATCTGCTGCTTCCTTGCCTTGCCCACTGTCCGACTGTCCCACTAGATTGGAAGCACATGAGGACAGGGAGAACTGTCTATTTTTTTCATGCTGCACCCCCATTTTCTAGGACAGAAACTGGCACTTGATATACTCACAGGATTGAAAAAGAAAGTGGTTTCTCCTCTTTCTAATACTGCTCCATTATCACAACATTTTCACGGCACAGAGAATCATGCCTTTGGACAAAAATCTCCATGATTAAATGTTCTTTTCCAAAACCTTCTTAAAGCTCCCGACTGCTTTCTACCTCAAGTACAAACTTTATTTGGGAGCAGCGAACTGGCCGGTAGCTCGGTGCCATGGAGCGTCCCCCTGCACACGGGATCACAGGTTCCGTCCCTGGTTGGGACGCAAGGCGCATGGGAGGCAACTGATTGGTGTTTCTCCCCCCCATTCCTCTCTCTCTAAAAATCAATTTAAAAACATATCCTTGCGCGAGGATTAAAAAAAAAAAGCTCTTAGTTATCTGTGATTCTAAATTATCTAGACATAACTCCACACACACAGGGCCGCTTTCTAGCTCTCCCTTTTCTTCCACAAGCAATTTCACTCTCAATTTTCATACTTTATTCCCATATTCTGGCTCACCCAATAGAGGCTGAATTTGCTCCTTTTAGAATTACAGAAAACGGTTTAAAAATATATTTTTCATAATGCAAAAAAAATTATTTTCATTCTGTCACAAATCGTCTCACTCATTCTACAGCCTTGAGAGTAGGTAATATTATCATTCCCATTTTATACATAAGAAAACAGAAGCTTGTACAGCATAAGGAATACAGCCAATAATATTGTAATAACTTATGTATGGTGCCAGGTGGGTACTGGAAATATAGGGGGAACGCTTTGTAAAGTCCATGGTTGTCAACCCCTGCTGTACACTTGACACTAATACAAAATAATACTGAATGTAATTAAAAAATAAAATTTCTTTAAAAAAAGCAATCTCATTAAAGACCTAAAAATGAAAGGCAAAACTATAAAACTATATAAAAGAAGAAGACAGGAGATCAAAAGTTGATGCCACCGACAAGTGGCATGCAGGTCTCAATTTGAACCTGAGCTGGTCTATCAGAGTACGGAGCCTGTCTCCTTCCCACATTGCTATCGTGGTTTTGTAAAATTGTCTTCCAATTTCCTTCTCCTTAAGGCGAGGGCCTCATATTTCATTTTTTGGTGTCCCTCAAAATCTTTAACATGGTATTGTTGAATAAATTTTTCTTAATTGGTGCATGATTGCTGGTAGTTTGTACACTGGAACTTGAATATTTAGATTCATCGTAAGTTGCCCATGAGATTTTCCTTTAGGTCAAGGATTGTATCACACATTGTTTTTGTGTCTGTCTATAAGTCTGTTGGCAAGTTAATGGATGATGCTGTGGAGAGTGAGACAGTCATTTTTTCTGTATCTCATAAAGAGGCTGGCTCTGCTAGTGAAATTTCTGACACTGTGAGCAACAATCACAGCACCACACAGGTTCATGGAGAGGAAATGGTAACATCACCAACCAAGAAAACTGACTGAGAACTGGCATGCTTTTAAAATTAAGGCAACTTCAATCATCTGAAATCATGTTATTGCAACATCAATGCAGTTTCCCATTAAAAATCTCTCAGAGGAGCAAAAAAAATAATTATATGTATTTAGAGTGAATGTAGCTGGTTTAAGGAGTAGGCAGGCAGGTTATGTGCTTTTCTTCTTTTTTATCTTCTTTTGGGTTACTAAGCCATTTTTTCCAGTTATATTGTCATATAGTACTGATGCCAAAACAGAGTACTTGGAGTTGCTGTTTTTGGTTTTTGTTGCTGTTGTTATTTGGCCACCAGAGAGCACGTAGATGCCAGAAACTCATCAGCTCTTCCATACGTTACTCGGCTTTTATAAAATACCATGGAGGCCCTATCAGTGACCCTAGGCACTCAGAGGGGGTTGATGCCTTTCTTGAGCCAGAATCAGCCCCTTTTGAAAAATGCCCAAAAAGCTAACCAGGTGTAATTGGTAAAGGACTTGGCTCTGTGTGTGGCAGGAAGACGGTTCCATCCACTAACTCTTTTCTTCATATATCTTTCTTGAACTCCAGAAAGCGCCACACTTTGGGTTAGACACAGAAGGTTACATCTGTCACAGGAAATACCAGATGCTCCATCGCCAAACTCATAAAATACATCTGCTGTCAGTGGTAATACAGCCATCAAGTTTTTAAAAATGTCTTCACATTGGGAAAATGAAATAAAGTCATCTTCCAGTCTGCTCTCGAGGCCAAGTGCAAGCCAAAAAGAGACCTGAATGACCACGGATGACACAAGGCTAAGGTCAGTTGGACCAAGAAGGCACTATGCTTCCCGGCTATTAAACAGGCAGCTCTCACCTAACCTGAAATAACCGCACCAGAGAGATTCTCTCACTGGCTCAGCAATCTGAGTTTGCCACTGACAGTCACAGCGGTAACTGAAAGAAGATTAAGGTTATTTTAAAAATGAAAAAACAACAAATACTGATATTTAGGAAAAAGGTAAATGCTGCTTTGTATTGGAGTCAGATGATTTGAAAAACGTGGACTAGGTGTACGTGCTCCACCAAGATGAATAAAAGCATGAATATGTAATATAAGAAGTTAATACCGTTATGACACTGGCGGGAGTCTCGGCAAACTATTCCTACTCAACTTCTCTAACTCCCTGTTGGCGCTGTTAATTTTATTCCCCTGGTGTTCCTGAATTTTCAAGCTTTCTTCAAATTAATCATTTGCTTTCTTGACCATCTGTTGTGGTCTGGCAACCTAATTTTCCCAGTCACCTTCCAGAACAGGATGTCTCGTCTGCAGAGTCAGTTCTTGAACTCATCTGATGACACAACTTGAGACTGCTTTCCTCTCTGTCCCAATGCGTGGTAATCTAGTCCCGTTACTTCATTTTTATTTTTCCTGCTTCTGTTAAGCATGGTGCAGTGACAGCTGATCCGAATGTATCACTTGGATGTGCACTGGGGTGACGTGGAGCTCATATGCCAAATTTTGCCTGGAGTCAAGCTGAACTGCCAATTTATCACACGGCAGTGCACCAGAGCTTTTCACTGAACGCAGACAAATCCTTAATTACAACAGTACCACAGGGCACTGCTCCAGTAAAAGAACCGCAGCAACCTTTCCTCAGAGACGAATTCCCCCTATGAAGGTTGGTACATCTCTAAGAGGTGCTATAAAAGAATTTCTACTCCCTTCCCATCAGGGGTTAACGAAGACAAGTTTGAACTTTATGTGTGGGTTTGCAAATGCTTGAGACAGAAATAGTTCAGCATATTCAGCATTTGTTAAAAGAGAGAGCAGGGTGTGTGTTCTGAGCATGGAAAATTGGAAGTAATAAGATTTTCTGGAGACCATAGGTCAGTGACACCAGCTCATAAGAGGGGTTTGTGGTAAGGTTATGCCACAAACATATTGCTAGAGTGATTATCTTGGGCAAGGAGAAGATGCTCCTTCCTAGGAATCATCTTTGAGATGATGGTCCTGATGACTGTTCTGTGACTTAGGTTGACTGGGAAGAGAAAAGACAGGTCTTGAACAAAAAATAACTCCATTGTATAGGTCAGATTTAGGGGATGGACTAAAGGGAAGTTAGAGTAAGGAGTTGACAGTGGATTGATTTTTTTAAAAATAAATTCAAGAAACTTAGCTAGAGAACGCCCATCTATAGAGCTTTGAAAACTTGTCTAAGACAAAATGTTGAATGTTAATCAACACAGTATGTAGTTGTACCTTGAAATCCTTACCACTGAGTAAAATGTACTTCAACCAACCTGTGTGGAATGAGCTGGTTGAATTAATGTAAGGGACAGGATATGGAGATGGACAATAAAGAGAAAAGTCTTTATAAAAAGTGGCTAAGGAACTGGGAGCTGAAGTGGAACAGCTAAGGTTCAAGGTGACCACTGCTGGCAGTGTGACCCTGAGCAAGTTTATTTTCCTCATCTGTAAACTGGAGATGAAAAGAGAAATTACTCCTCAGCCTATTAAAATCATTAGATGTGAAGTGCAGTACCTGAATTTCATCATAGCTGCATAAAAAAAGAAAGGCTAACTCCACTAAAACTCACATGCATGTGCACATACAGAATTTCAGAAAATAGTTTTACAGGGTCATAAATAATAAATCTGGATCACAGTAGTTTACCCTAAAATGGAGAAGGGAACAGTAGCTGTGCTAACAAGGTTGTGAAAAATAATGAAAGAAGTTTGCTGCCGTGCAGGCTGATAACCCCTCACACATCATCTCCAAAGGTCTGGCTGGAAGGCTGTCTAGGGCATTTCAAGGAGGATTAAGATGTCCTTGAAAAGAATTCATTATTTTCATTACTGTTTGTTTTTTATTTTTATTGAATTTATAGGGGTGACACTGGTTAATAAAATTATACAGGTTTCAGGTGTACAATTCTATAGTACATCATCTGTATATTGTACTGTGTTCACCACCCAAAGTCTAATCTCCTTCCATCACCATTTATCGCCCATTTACCGTCTTCTACCTCCCCCACCCCCTTTCCCTCTGGTAGTCTCCATACAGTTGTCTGTGTCTATGAGTTTTTTTGCTCAATTCCTTCACCTTCTTCACCCAGCCCCCCAAGGTCCCTCCCCTCTGGCAGCTGTCAGTCTGGTCTCTGTATCTCTGAGTCTGTTTCTATTTTGTTTGTTAATTTTGTTCATTAGATTCACATGAGTGAAATATATGCAACTTGTCTTTCTCTGGTTGGCTTATTTCACTTAGCATAATACTCCCCAGGTCCATCTATGCTGATGCAAAGGGTAAAAGACCCTTCTTTTTTATGGTAGAGTAGTATTCCATTGCGTAAATGTCCCACAGCTTTTTATCCACTCATCTACTGATGGACAACTGGGCTGCTTACAAATCCTGGCTATTATAAATAATGCTGCAATGAACATAAGAGTGCATATATTCTTTCTAATTTGTGTTTTGGAATTCTTAGGATATATTCCCAGAAGTGGAATTGCTGGGTCATAAGGCAGCTCCATTTTTAATTTTTTGAGGAACCTCCATACTGCTTTCCACAGCAGATGCACCAGTCTGCATTCCCACCAAGAGTGCACAAGGGTTCCTTTTTCGCCACACCCTCGCCAGCACTTGTCATTCATTGATCTGTTGATGGCAGCCATTCTTACAGGTGTGAAGTGATAACTCACTGTGGTTTTAATTTGCATCTCTCTGATGATTAGTGATGTTGAGCATCTTTTCATATGTCTATTGGCCACATGTATGTCTTCTTTGGAGACCTGTCTATTCAGGTCCCTTGCCCTTTTTTTAATTGGGTTGTTTTTTTTGGTGTTGAGTTTTATAAGTTCTTTATAAACTTTGGATATTAACCCCTTATTAGATGTGTCGTTGGCGAATATGCTTTCCCATTCAGTGGATTATCCTGAGAATTTTTTCAATCTCAAGAAAATGGCTGGAGTTTTAACTGCACCCCAGTTGGAGGCTTCCAAAGCTGCAAATCACCTGCAAGGTCTGATCAATAACACTCAGTGCACGGACTTTGAAAATCAGTGGCCTGTGCTGGCTAAAAGGGCATGCATAAATTAGTATCAAAAATGAAAGAGAATGCCATGGAAGTGACACCAACAAGATCTATGATCAGAAATAACTGGAGGTGAGGAAAATGAAGCCCACACCACACGAATGATTGGGGAGCATGCTGAATGTGACACCAAGTGCAAAGAGACAAAGGTTAAAAATGACTAGAAAGTAAGAATTATCCCACTGGGAAAGGAAAAACAAAAAAATGTGGTTTTTTTACAAATAGCTTCAATAGACTGTAAGCCCTGGAGGAAAGGTACAGAAAGAGCCTTCAATCAAGAATTGGGGGATGGAGGAAGAAGGCTTTGGGAAAGCAGATGAAACTGTTATAACCCTGAGCCACAGCAGGTGAGGTAACTGTGGAGAATGAATGATAACATGGTTGAAATAATCAATCTGAAAAGTAATCGACATTCTTATCATTTCACTTGAAATTGCACAGTCAGTAAGAGAGCCAGAGTGAGGTGTCTCTGAAACTTGGAAGAGAGGGATATGAAATGCCCTAATATGAAAGAAATCCTTTCAGAAGGCAGACGGACAGACATTATTGACACAGCAAAAGAAATAGTATGCTGCTCAGAATGGATTCATTATGCATACAACGTGAAAAAATATACGCATAGGAGCACAGGTGCACAGGTCAGGGAGGCTGGGCCCTCTCACTGTTATAGTCACATTGGTAACATCACGCATCACCTCTTTTGGGGGGATAGACACAGCAGGCTGCGTTAGCTGGAAGCCTTTTGAACATTCAGACACGCAGCTCACCAGCGACTGTCAGGTTGCAGTTGACTAGCCCATGCAGACTGGCGTAAAGGGATAGAATACAGAGTGTGCGGTCAGTCTGAGACTTCCAACCGCAGTGAGGCCGTATTCATCTTCTAAGTGACTAAACTGCCACTATGATCTTATACAACAATCTCATGAGTTCGGATCATGGGAAATCATCCCTGTGAGATGAACTTTCTTTAGTGTGCTGAACCTATTCCTAAGCCTATTGCACCTGAAAATAAGACCCTGGGTCCCAGTAAATTCATCGAAGTAACAAAAACCACCTGGCTATGGGGCAGGAGTGGACGGTGTCCTGTGTGGTAGCTAAGTGTTCATAAGTGACGACCTGTTGTAGCACTGTTGGCCCCGAGTGCCTTCCTTCTTTAAATGTGACAGGGATGGCGTCGGAGTTAAAGCACATGCTTACACACACACATACACACAAGCACTACAGCTAGACCATAGCTAGGAAGGAGCCCAGGGGTTAAGATGAATCATTTTTCATTTCTGAGTTTAAGAAAGTATAGACGAACAGACACTCAGAATTATTTCCTACTGGGAATTACTGCCATTAAAGCCAAATGGAGAAACTAATAAGCAACTCTGGATAATCCTTATTTATCCAAATTAATTAGACACCATGAGTTTCAAAACAGGCTTCCTACTAGGATCACGGGGACACAAATAAACGACACCACACACATACAAGTAACTTAAGAACCTGAGAAATATTACATAAAAAGACAACAATTTTAACATAAACATCATACCTAATCTATGAAAAGCACTAGCTAAAAGCTCGGAAAGGTGACGAAGCCATGGCTGCATAAAAACACACGAAGACGCTGAAGATTCTGCAAAGCAGGTGGTGACTGGTACTATTCACAGGTATAGCTACACCACATTTTGCCTCGAAGCAGTAAATAAAGGTGGCATTATTTACCAAAGTACTTGCATTTTTTTCTCTTTCTTTTGGGCCTCTAATTTTTTTCTTTCTCCTTTGGAAAATATTTTGGTGGTGTTCCCTCCCTTCACATCCTGGACTTAGCTGTCCCTTATTGGTCAATAAGGAGGTACTTTCCTGCTCCTTTTCACAAATCACTCCTAGCTCTTTTCAGCATCCTTCAGATGGCTTCTTAAAACAATTATAATTTATGGATGAAGTGCTATGATGCCTGGGCGCAACGGGGACACGGGGGACACGAATGAAACAAGACTGGCTATGAGTTGATCACTGCTGGAGATGAAAAATGGACACACAGAAGTTAACTGTGCTATGGCTGAAATTTTCCATAATGAAACATTTAAAAAATAAGACCAATTATTATTAAACCATGTACTTTATGACAATGATTTTCTGCTGAAGGGCACAAAAATTGGGCTCAAGTCAGAAGACTTTATTGGCTCATTTGTAATTGAAATCTAATCTACAATTCCAAATAGCATTCTGAGGTACCTTACCTAAAGACATGTACGATGCCAGACCCTTTTCTAAATCCTCTCATTATGCTATCATGTCAAAAACAGCAACCACCTAAGTGACAATAGTTATTCTTAAAGTTTAGCTATAAGCATCTCAGAAATAAAGGTAAAAAGAGAACTATAGTAACTAATAAAATTCATGTTCTGATAACAAAATATCAAATAGATTTTTCCTGGCATTAAATTCTAATGGCTAAATGAACTTTGCATTATAATACAAAGGACACTATATAACATAATGGGCAATGTCTTTAATGCTATATATGTTTCTCATATGGTCAGTCCTTGAGTCAATTCTTCCTAAACACCACGGGCTTTGCACTTGGGTCAGTGAGGCAAAGCCACTCTGTTGGGGTCTATGGTAGAATAGCTTTTTGATATCAACTACCAAGTTAGAGTCAAGGATACTAAATCAAGGAGAGTAAATGGAAAAGTATGTCCATATTTTTTTAATAGCAGGGCTTTAAATATGGAAAAGTATGTCCATATTTTTTTCTTAGCAGGGCTTTTTGACAGTGGCATAGTTAAGTCAATTTGGAATTACACTTTCTAGTGAGCATTCATATTACATATTACAGAAAGATTCATATGCTTTGGGTTTGGGCATGCAGGTTTTGGGATGACCTTCAAGTTATACATAAAATGTGTATGTATTTACATAATGTTAAAGCTTTTACACCCTAATAACTAAAATGAAAAGCATCGAGAACTTGTGGTCAGGAGGTATAAACTACAATTTTATTTTTACTAGTTTGTCTAGCCCTGGGCAAGTAACTAACTTTTCTGAGTCTTGTTTCTTCATCTAAAAACTAGGTCATTCAATTAAATGTTTTAGTTACTTTGAGGCACTAATGTAAAATGCTTGGATTCATCTAATCTTGATGAAAGTGAATAAATCTCAAGGTGTCATTTATCCAGTAAAGATTATCTCACCAGGATTACATCAGAATCGCTGTTGCCAGTTTCAACTTCAATCACATCCTGACATTCCTGCACAAGATTCTGATTCAGCTTCCTTTTCATTTCCCAAGAAGAGGCCTATAGCAAGGTATTAACAAAAAATATACAAAGATTTGTAGTAATTGATAGTACACGTTAAACTCCCTTCACTCACCTTCTATTAACTTCTGTACAGAAGCAGACTTCTGTGGGGTAAATATAAGAAATTCAATTTCTGATCATTGCTCTCAAGGAGGATATGATTTAGAAAAGCATAAGTAAAGCTTAAATAATAACAGACATTAAAAAAGAATGTGTATGAAATGAGTGGTATAGACTATGGTGCTCAAGAGTGAATCAAAGAGCTTGTAGTATTTTGCAAATCTGCGTGAATTACTGCCCACATACTGGATAAATAACATCTCATATGGATATATACATTGATCTTAAAATTTATGGAGGTGTTGCTGGAAGGAGTGAGGTATGTATTCATTTCAAATATCTATGATGGTTTTCTCTTATTATGCAGTTCTTAATCAATGGATATTAGACATGCCTAGTATTATGTGAGATATCTTCATCATTCTTTTGATATTGAAAGGATGTCCTCATACTTGAAAGGTGAGAACGGTTAATGGAAAATTTATGATGCACGGAAAGGTCTTCTTTGATTAGAATGGGTAGACGCAGGCTCTTAGCATCTTGAAGGCAGGAACTGTGTCAATCTCTGAGTCCTCAGCACCTGGCCCAGAGTAAAGCCTTAATATTTTGTTTGTTCAGTGAAATGAATTAACAAAGAACACTGAGGGGAAATTAAAACGAATTAAAAGTTGCAGATGTAAGAAACAGTAAGTACATTATTTTTAGTGGGAGCCCTGTTTTCAGAAAGTGGGAGAAAAGTTGTTTGGGATAAAGAAAGCAGAATCTTCTGAGAAACACAAGGGTGTGATAAAAACAACTCTCTAGGAAGAACAGTTAATTAATTACCTGTATTAACAGAGCTGAACTGTGGTGCAAATAAGCTAAATCATTTGCTAATTCCAGAGCCATTTTTATCAGCTTTTGGAGCATGTGATACGATTTTCTCAGAGCACATCTGCCTTCCTAATCCCATCTACTTAGGCTAATATTAAAATTAATTACACTTCCTGCGCCTTCCTCTGGTAGTGGTAATGCCTAGTGCTGTGTTTACTGGACAGAATATTAAAAATTTTACTGCACATAATCTTCAAGTAATTGAAAGTTGTTTCAATTGCAGTTTAAAACCTGATTAAATTCATTTCTCAATAGCTTATAAAGAATGACACAGTCTCCTGATCTATCCACCTCACTTCTAGATTTTTATAAATATAGAATATCTTTGAAGTGAAATTATCTTACCTTTCCAGGAGCTGACACATAACCAGTCTCCCTTTCTTCACCCTCCACTTGCTAATCAATCCATCCTAATCTTCTACCCTCTTCACTCTAAAACAACAACAAAATCTTTCCTGAGATCATCCCTATTACTTCTAAGTCATTAACTCAATGGACTTTCCTTAGAGGCCTTCGGTCTCTTAATAGAATTTAGCCTCTCTGACCATTTCACCTTGGATTACCTGCTACCCACCCCCTTACTCCTCTTGGTTTTAATAATAAAACAAATTCCCGATTTCTTCTCTTTCTGCTCTGGCTATTCCCTCACAATCCCCTGTGCACACATCTTCGGACTGCTAGACATAAGATACCAATATTCCTCTATCTAGTCTTTCTTTTCTTCTTACCCTTATTCCTCCCTTGGTGTGTCCCCTTGGGAGTCTCAAACTGTGTAAGCTGAACACATGTTCCTCCTCACAAGCCCAGGCACCTGCTAGGATATTTATTTATTTATTTGTTTGTTTGTTTGTTTGTTTCTTTTTAAAAATTTTAAAATATGTTTTTATTTCTATGCAAATGGAAAGGAAAAGAAAGCTGGAGTAGCAATTCTTATTTCTGACAAAACAGACTTCAAAATAAAGACCATAACAAGAGACAAAGATGGTCACCACATATTACTAAAGGGATCAATCCAACAGGAGGAAATAACCCTTATAAACATTTATGCACCCAATATAGGAGCACCTAAATATATAAAAAATCTCTTGGGGGACTTTAAAGGGGAGATTGACAGCAACACAATCATAGTAGGGGACTTTAACACCCCACTGTCAGCATTAGACAGATCATCAAGACAAAAAATCAACAGGGAAACACAGACCTTAAATGAATCACTAGACCTAATGGATTTAATTGACATTTACAGAACATTTCACCCCAAAGCAGCAGAATACACATTCTTCTCAAGTGCACATGGAACATTCTCAAAAATAGACCACATGTTAGGGAACAAAGCAAGTCTCTACAAATATAAGAAGACTGAAATAATATCAAGCATCTTCTCAAATCACAATGCCATGAAACTAGAAATCAACCACTATAAAAAAAACTCAAAAGTATTCAAACACATGGAGGCTAAATAGCATGTTATTAAACAATGAAAGGGTTACCAAGGAGATCAAGGAAGAAGTCAAACACTTCACGGAAAGTAACGAAAATGAACAGACAACAACCCAAAACCTATAGGACACAGCAAAAGCAGCCCTGAGAGGAAAATTCATAGCAGTACAGGCCTATCTCAAGAAATAAGAAAAAGATCTAATGAACCATCTAACACAACAACTAAAAGAACTAGAACGAGAACAGCAAGAAAAGCCCCGAGGAAGCATAAGGAAGGAAATAATAAAAATCACAGCAGAAATTAATGACATAGAGACTAAAAAACAATACAAAAAAATCAATGAAACCAAGAGCTGGTTCTTTGAAAAGGTAAATAAGATTGATGCACCTTTAGCCAGACTCACTAAGAAACAAAGAGAGAGGACCCAAATAAATAAAATCAGAAATGAAAGAGGCGATATAACAACTGACCCAACAGAAATACAAAGGATTGTAAGAAAATATTATGAGCAACTATATGCCAACAAATTGGACAACATGGGGGAAATGGACAAATTCCTAGAAGCACACAACCTTCCAAAGCTGAATCAAGAAGAGGCAGAAAACCTGAATAAGCTGATAACAACTAATGAAATTGAAGCTGTAATCAAAAAACTCCCAGCAAACAAAAGTCCTGGACCAGATGGATTTACAGGTGAGTTTTACCAAACATTCAAAGAAGAATTAACACCTATTCTATTCAAACTATTCCAGAAAATTCAAGAGGGAAAACTCCCAAACTCTTTTTATGAGGCCAGCATCATCCTAATCCCAAAATCAGATAAAGATACTACAAAAAAAGAAAATTACAGGCCAATATCCCTGATGAACATAGATGCTAAAATCCTCACTAAAATACTAGCAAACCGGATCAAGCAATACATTAAAAAGATCATACATCATGACCAAGTGGGATTTATTACACGGATGCGAGGCTGGTACAACATCGCAAATCAATAAATGTGATACATCACATAAACAAAATGAAGGACAAAAATCATATGATCATATCAATACATGCAGAAAAAGCATTCGACAAAATCCAACACCCATTTCTGATAAAAACTCTCAGCAAAGTGGGAATAGAGGGATTATATCTCAACATAATGAAGGCCATATATGACAGACCTACAGCCACCATCGTACTCAATGGGCAAAAACTAAAACCATTTCCCTTAAAAACCGGAACAAGACAAGGATGTCCACTTTCACCACTCTTATTCAACATAGTACTGGAAGTCCTCGCCATAGCCATCAGACAGGAAGAAAACATAAAAGGCATCCAGATTGGAAAGGAGGAAGTAAAACTGTCATTATTTGCAGATGACATGATATTGTACATAGAAAACCCTAAAGACTCCATCAAAGTACTACTAGATTTGATAAAACGAATTTGGCAAGGTAGCTGGATACAAAATCAACATCCGGAAATCAATGGCATTCTTATACACCAACAATGAACTTTCAGAGAGAGAAACTAAAAAAGCAATACCATTTACCATTGCAACTAAAAAAATAAAATACCTAGGAATAAACTTAACCAAGGATGTAAAAGACCTGTACTCGGAAAATTACCTGACACTGAAAAAAGAAATAGAGGAAGATTTAAACAAGTGGAAGAATATACCATGCTCATGGATTGGAAGAATTAATATCATTAAAATGTCCATACTACCCAAAGCAATTTATAAATTTAATGCAATTCCTATTAAAATACCAACAGCATATTTCACAGACCTAGAACAAACATTTCGAAAATTTATAGGGAACCAAAAAAGACCCCGAGTAGCTGCAGCCATCTTGAGAAAAAAGAACAGAGTGGGAGGGATCACATTACCGGACTTCAAACTGTATTACAAAGCCACTGTAATGAAAACGGCCTGGTATTGGTACAAAAACAGGCACATACATCAATGGAACAGTACAGAGACCCCAGAAATAAACCCACACCATTATGGCCAGTTAATATTTGACAAAGGAGGCAAGAGTATCCAATGGAGTAAGGACAGTCTCTTCAATAAGTGGTGCTGGGAAAATTGGACAGATACATGCAAAAGAATGAAACTAGACCACCAACTTTCACCATACACAAAAATAAACTCAAAATGGATAAAAGACTTAAATGTAAGTCACTAAACCATAAAAATCCTGGAAGAAAACATAGGCAGTAAAGTCACAGACATCCCACGTAGTGGACTTTTCACTGATACATCTCCTAGGGCAAGAGAAACAAAAGAAAAAATAAACATATGGGACTACATCAAACTAAAAAGCTTCTGCACAGCAAAAAAAACCAGCCTCAAAATACAAAGGAACCCCACGGTCTGGGAAAACATATTTGCCAAGGATGTATCTGATAAGGGGCTAATTTCCAAAGTGTACAAAGAACTCATATCACTCAGCAAGAGGAAGACAAACAACCCAATTAAGAAATGGGCAAAAGACTTAAATAAACACTTCTCCAAAGAAGACATAGGGATGGCCAAGAGACACATGAGAAAATGCTCGACGTCACTAATCATCAGAGAGATGCAAATTAAAACCACAATGAGGTATCACTTCACACCTGTCAGAATGGCTGCCATCAACAAATCAACAAACGACATGTGCTGGCGAGAGTGTGGAGAAAGGGGAACCCTAGTGCACTGCTGGTGGGACTGCAGACTGGTGCAACCACTATGGAAAATAGTATGGAGGTTCCTCAAAAAATTAGAAATGAAGCTGCCATTTGACCCTGTGATTCCACTCCTAGGAATGTATCCTAAGAATCCTGAAACATTCATCAGAAAGAATACATGTACCCCGATGTTCATAGCAGCACAGTTTACAATAGCTAAGATCTGGAAACAGCCCAAGTGCCCATCAGTAGATGAGTGGATAAAAAAGCTGTGAGACATTTACACCATGGAATACTACGCAGCTGTAAAGAAGAAGAATCTCGTACCCTTTGGGACAGTATGGATGGGCCTGGAGAATATTATGCTAAGTGAAATAAGCCAGGCAGAGAAAGACAAACATCACATGATCTCGCTTATACATGGAATCTAAAGTACTTAATAAACTGATGAACAGAATAGATTCAATGACATGGAAGCATAGATGAGACTGACGAATATCAGAGGGATGGAGGAGGGAGGGTGGGTGGAAGGGGAGAGAGTAACCAAAGAATTTATATGCATATATGCGCAACCCAAGGGAATGAACAATGGTGGGGAGAGGGACTGGGGAGGGAGATGGGACGGGGTGGAACGGGTCACTGGGGAGAAAAAGGGACATCTGTAATATTTTAAACAAAAATAAAATTTTAAAAATAAATAAATAAATAATAAAAAATAAATAAAATATGTTTTTATTGATTTCAGAGAGAGGAAGGGATAGGGAGAGAGAGATAGAAACATCAAAGATGAGAATTATTGATTGGCTGCCTCCTGCACCCCCCTAGTGGAGATAGAGCTTGAAGCCCGGACATGTGCCCTGACTAGGAATTGAACTGTGATCTCCAGTTCATGGGTCAACACTCAACCACTGAGCCACGCTGGCCGGGCTAGGATTTCCTACTTCAATGAATGGAATCACCATCCACCCAGGTGCAGGAGCCAGAGATTCTGTAGTCATTCTTGCCATTTCTCTCTGCTTCACCTTCTATATCCAATACATCACCAAGAAGGGTCAGTGTCCCCTCCTCAAGACAACACAGAAGGAACAAATGGATCCACTTCCTTCCACTCCCACACCATTACTCTAGCCCACACTACCATTGCCTCTCAGTCAACCACTATAATAGTCTAACTGCTGTGCCCGCATTCGCTCTGCTCTCTACTGACCCTTCTTCCATAACTCAGCCAAATCAATCGTTTCTAAAGGAAAATCTAGTCACGCCACTTCCCTGCTTGAAGCTCTTCAACAGTTTCCCATTGCTCTGAGGATAAACGCAAAATCTCTTATCAAAGGTCATATATAGAACCTGCATGGTTCTGGTGACTCTGTACTTGTCTCACACCAGTCTCTTTCCATCTCTCTGCCCCACTGTAGCTTACTTGTCCTCCTAAGGTACTTTGTGTTCCCCATGTTCCCACTTTAGCAAATGCTGTTTACACTAACCAGTTAGAAATGCTCTTCCTCTCTTTGCGTCAATTCATTTGGAATTCTATCCTAAAAGTTCATCCATCACTTTTTCAGGGAAGATGTCCCCTGTTCTCCCAGATAAAGTCAAATTCCCTGTTATAAGTACTCATGCTACTAAGTCATAAAAACTGCCCTAGTCGCAGTTTACATTTTTCTGGTAATTACTGGATTGTCTGTCTCAATGTAAGGTCGATGGAGCAGGGATCAGGTATATATGCCCTACCTGAATACTTGTATACACACACGCACGCACACACACACTCACACTAAGTGAATCTCTATATTTAAAATCTAAAATGTCATATTCTAACACTTGGGCGCACTTCAACTTGTTAATCATTTGTGTGTTGCTGCAGCATGCTACCTACCCATAAAATACACCAACAAATCCCAAATCTTGAAATCTCACAGTTAATTAGTGGAAGTCAGGGTTAAGGGATAAAACTAATTTTTATACAGGACATTACTAACATGCAGTATTTTGGACATAGCAAGTGTGCTGAATCAGCATCTGCTGAATATATGAACTTGTATGTATATGATACATAATTCAGAGTAAAATGCTGATGATTGTATCAGATTCAGCTTGGCTTCTATTGTCTCAAAAAAAAATGATTTATTGCCAAAATTTCAAAGTTATAGGGAACTGGACTTTAAATATTTTAAGAAAACCAGCTACTCAAAAATGGAATGAGAAAAGGCTGCCTTAGGAGGTAATGAGTCTCCATCAATAAGGATTTCCAAGAAAAGTCTATACACCATTTGCCAAAGACATTACAAAGGAATGTGAGAGATATTTCTGTAATGTAACTATTGTTCAGAATAATTGCTTCAGAAGGAACCATACCTAAAATACCTTGTCTCCCACAATGCGTAACACAGAATCTTTCACAGGGCAGAAGTTCAGCAGATATTTGCTGACTGAAGCAGTTTATTGCTTTCAGAGCCTATGGCACTACATCTTAATATATTTTATGGTGGCCAATATCCACCCTTGAAGGGTGAATTTAATTTTTGGAAACAGGAAAAAGACATTAGAAGTCAAGTTTGATGAACAAGGCAGATAAACTAGGCCATAAATTTTGACTTATAAAAGATTTAAAATGATAGTGAGATAATAATGTCTGCAATCATTTAGCAGTGAATCTGGCATAGGGTGAATGATCACTCAGTTGTGGGTATTGTCATTATTATAAACTGAATCTGAGGGCTAATTCTCAAAATAGGACTTAAATAAGGATAACATTGTAAGAATGAAAGTACAGTGATTCTTTTAAAAGAAACAAACTTGCCCTGGCCACTGTGACTCAACTGGCTGAGCATCATCCCATGCACTGAGAGGTTGCTGGTTCGATTCCTGGTTTTGGGCTCAATCCCCATTTAGGGCTGTGCAGGAGGCAACCAACTAATGTTTCTCTCTCCCTCTCCCTTCCTCTGTCTCTCTAAAATCAAGAAGAACATATTTAAATAAATAAAAGAACCAAACTCATTTGGATACGTGGACATTCTTGGGTAGTACATTTGTTACTAGCAATCTGACTTCTCCACCGAAAGACAGAACTCAGAAGAAAAAACTGAAATTGGGACCTTGTCCAGGAAACTCAGATTACAATGTGTATGCTTTGAGTGCTTTAAAAATGTGAAAATGAAGTGAAACCTTTACCAAATGCTATATCTGGAGCAGATGAATTACTACACATTTGGTGAACCAGAAAAGAAAAAAAAAAACACCTGGGATGTCTCAGGGAGTCTGACGCTTTCTGGCACGGCTGCCAGATGTCGCTGCTGTGGTTCCACCTTCTTTCTTGTAGACTTCATCACTTTAGTCTCTGAGACGAACTCCACGTCAGAGTCCCTCCCTTCTGTGTTTCTCTTCCAGCTTCTGTGGCTGACCGAGAGCTCAAAGGATGCAAGAGACTCACGCTTCAACTCATTATCTGAAGGCCTGATTTTCTGAGTTTTTGTCTTTTCCTTAAACAACAAAGAACATCTTTTTATTTTTCAGTAGTCAGCTTATTTACAATTAAGCAACGTTTTTCTAAAAACCTTATAACATCAGGTGATATTTATTACTAATAAAAACCTTAAAAAGCAAAAACTTGGAAACAGACTTCAGCAAATGTGTATCACTGCAATGGCTAATTCAGAATCTGACTCAGCAGAGCTGGGCTGAGTCAACAAATCCAATCTGAGGATGCAGAAGACCTCAAACTGAGAACAATGTGCTTCCTGACATCCTCCCAACAGATTTACTTGCCTTTGGCTCCCTGGTGTATATATATATATATATCAGTAATCTACTTATCTAAATGTTGGCTGGGGGTTATCAATCCTATCACCTGCCCATTAAAAAATGTGAGTAACTAAAATTATAGAGTTTTCCATATTTTCTGTGTGATGGTGTAATTGAAAGATTTATCTAAAGATTAAAAATATTCTCTCTACACTTTAAATTTTATATAACACACATTTGAGGAAAATAATGTAATATGACATTTCGGGGACATAAGAAACAATGTAGGACTTACATATACAATGCATTTCTAGGCAAATATATATCCTCAGACAAA
This sequence comes from Miniopterus schreibersii, assembly GCF_964146895.1. Classification (NCBI taxonomy): domain Eukaryota; kingdom Metazoa; phylum Chordata; class Mammalia; order Chiroptera; family Miniopteridae; genus Miniopterus; species Miniopterus schreibersii. Next base: position 58,019,539 of record NC_138106.1, on the reverse strand, counting down.
TCAATCTCTATATATATATGATTAAATATATAAGTATATATCATATATATCCATAGAAAATACTGGAAAGAAATACATTAAAATATTTAAAATAGTCATCAGCTCCAGGAAGACAATAGGTGATTTAAATTTTCTTATTTATATTTGATTTTCTGAATTTTACCTAACAAACATGCATCAGTCTAATAAGAAAAAAAATGGTGACAGTTTTTAAAAAATTCAATAGTGCTTCACTTTCTGAACCTCATAAACCATGACGACATTTGGCCCTTGATAAATCTTATCCTTTATAGAGAAGCATCACACAAATGGCTCAATTCTTTAATTACTCACCTTAGATGCTGAAATTCGGCAAATGGTAGTGAGCTCGGGGATCTTGCTTGTTGGTATAAACTGAGGCTTTTATGGAAAAAGTCATTAGACAAATGTCAGTACAAATAACTTTCAATCAGCATATTACATTAATTGAATATTCTTCATTTCTTAAAAAAGAAGTTTTGAGATTGTATATCCTCACTGATAATTATTTAAGGGGTCCCTTTCAGTTTAGGTGCGGACTGGATAGTACAAGAGAACCGATGGCTGTTGAAACATTGGGGAGCCAATGTCTTTTGAGCAAGTTCAGGGTGCCCCTGAATCAAACACCATCTCCACAGGCCTCAACTCCCCTTTGGGGGGACTCTTTGTCCCCTACTTTGAGGTTCCAGCATCTGGAATGAATTCTGATCTTCAGCAATAGCTCCGTCTAGTTCAGAGCTCTAGGCCTGAGCTTCAAGGAACTTTTAAGGGTAGAGTGGCCTTAACTGTGTCCCTCCTCACTGGATGCTGCCTTATCCCCACCATCCAGCTGTTGCCTTGTACTCAGAGGCATGGCTAGAGAAAGGAAGTATTTCCTCTCCCTGAAAAAGAAGCACCTTTTAAGTAAAACTGGCTGTGATCATTGTTACCCTGCAACGATGAGATGATAATGAAATACACAGAGAGAAGATAAACAACAACGCAGGCTCTGCACCCCAGGCCCAGCTTCACTACCCTTGGGTTGAAACCTGGTTAGGGGTCCACCTGCACCTCTTTTCAGTGCACCCATTATCTTTCACTGTGGTATCCATTGTGGCATCCAGCTCGGTCCAGATTCTCTAGGACAGAATATTTACCTTGCTCTCGTAAGTACCCTATCCCCAAATTGGAGTCCTGACTCTTACTAAGGGTTGGATCTGTTCTCTGCTGAAATTTTTTTGGATCTCTGCAAAGATTTTGAAATGGTGCCTTTTCCTCTATGCTCAGATCCAAATGCTCCTTGGTGCATCTCATAAACTGTAGGCACCTTCAAGGCAATTTCCCCCACTTTTTTGAGGTAGGGAAAAATGGTGGTATACTCTTCACATAGTCTGCATCTTGATTTTTTACTTAAGGATATATCCTAGTGATCCTTTTGTTAGTACTTAAAAAGCTTCTTCATCCCCCTTTTTAGCTGCATTGTATTCTAATGCATTGTTGCACAACATTTTATTTAACCAGATCTGTTGATAGACATTTAGGTCTTCTCAATATTTTACTATACGAAATATTTGGCAATGAATTGTAAAACAGGTAATTTAGTAAACAGGTAATTTCATATTTGTGTGAGTACATCTATACAATCAATAACTAACAGTGAAATTTCTGGGTCAAAAGGTATATGCATTTGTAATTTTGGCTTAGCATAGAGTCATTCTTGTGAATATTCCAAGAGTACTCAATAAAAAGTGCATCTTCCATTTTGATAATACAGAGTTTTATCTATATCAATTATATGTTGTTGCTGTTATTATTATTATTAATTATTAGGTATTACTGACAGCAAACTAAAGCTTCTTATTACTAGTATGATTGTCTCCTCTTTTTCCATGTATAATTTGTAGGTTTTGCTTTATGGAACTCCATACTACATTAGCTAATGTGAGAGATTTGGAACTGATATATCTTCACTGTGAACTAATGATTTTAACCTAATTAAATGTCCTTCCTTGTACCGTTTAATAGTTTTCCCCTTGAATTTCAACTTCTCTGATTTTAGTCTGGGCACCTGTTTTATTTTTGTATATTTATCTGCATTTAACCCTTCTGAATTACCATTTTAGATGTGTGTCTGGTATATAGTGCAGGCTATGTGATACAACCTGAATTCCTTATCTTTTATTAAGGTAAACTTAGGCCATTTATATTTATTGATATCATATGTGTGTTTGGTATGAGTTGGATATGATTTTGTTTTTATAATTTTTCTTAAGTTTTTAATCCAGTTTTTTGTTTTGTGTAGGTACTTCTTATATTAGGTCTTCCCTTATGACTACCATTATAATAATAACTTTATATAATACTCTTATTCTTAGTTCTTTCTATTTTAGAGAGTATCTATAAGTTTCCTACTCTGAATAGTGACAATACTTATTTTCTCTTCCCTATTTTCTTCCACTCCCTGATATTTATTGATAATATTATCTTTATTAGTGTTTATATTAGTACCAAAAAGTATGTTTAAATTGCTTAGTAAAAAAATCTACTAGTACAGCCCAGCTGGGCCTGGCTCAGCGGTTGAGCATTGACCTAGGATCCAGGCGATCGGGGTTCGATTCCCGGTCAGGGCACATGCCCGGGTTACAGGCTGCAGCCGATCAATGACTCTCTCATCATTGATGTTTCTATCTCTCTCTCTCCCTCTCCCTTCCTCTCTCTGAAATCAATAAAGATATATTTAAAAAAAAAAAAAAATCTACCAGTACAGATGAGGCAAACAACTTACATTTCACCTTTCATTCTTGATCTCCTATTTTCCTTAGCTGAATTATTACTACATTTCCAGGACATTTACACTCAATTTGGTACCTAATGTCACATAAGTTTTAGTTTTATTTCTATAGTTAAGTGCAGTCAATGCTTATTTCCAGTTCTTTATTGGAGAATTTTCAGGTATTTTTTGGTTGGTTCAAGTTCCATCTCTAGTTGTTTCCTCAAAAGGAATCATGAGAACAATATTTCCTGAGGTGTGTTTTTTTCCTATTTTCAAAACTATTTATTTGTAGGCTTTTTATTTGAAAATGGTATGGTGAATATAAAATTCTTGGTTTACAACTCCTTTCCTTGAGAATCTTATAGTTTACTTCACTACCACCTGGATCTGAGATTTTTGTAGAGAATTTGAAGCCAATCTTTTTCTCTCTATATAAATGATTTGATCTTTATGCCTATTCACCAAAGGATTCTTTTTTTTACAGTTGAGTAACTTTACTAGAATATGCCTTATTGTTTACTATTCTGGGACAGTTTTCCCTACCATGCAGTGCACTGTTTCAAATATGTAGCTTTAGGCTCCGTTTTTTTCTTGAAAACTTGAAATTTCCTGATTTATATCTTTAAAAAATGTGTTCTTCCTTTACTTTTTCTTTGAGTATTCCAACTATGCAAATATTGAATATCCTTTTATTAGATGTGTGTGAATACCTTTAACATATCTCCCACAATCTCAGTCCTAGTCATCCTTCCTTCCTGTTTTTCCTACATCAATCAGGCCTCATCTCTGCTGTGAACTTTCTCCAATTTCACTGGCTCCTTTCTCTTAGTCCAGAAGCACTGACAAATCTCTCCCAACCACAATTTTATTTTTATTTTCCCAACGCTAATTACCTTCTCAGCTTCAACCTTATCTTCTCTGCCCTTTCAGTAAAAATTTCCTAAAGTAGCTTACTACTAATGGCTCCCATTTCTTTATCTTTATTGACTTCTCAACCCACATGCCTTACTCTCTGAAACTTATCTTGCTTATGTGAAAAAATGACTTTAAGTTATAAAAACCAATGGATTAAGACAATGAGAAGACAAGCCACAGACTGGGAGAAAATGTTTGCAAAATAAACATCTGGTAAAAGACTAAAATGTTATACAAAGTGAACAAAGAGCTCTTAAAACTCAACAATAAAAAAGCAATCAATTAAAAATTAGCCAAAATATATATGTACCCTTATGTTCACTGCAGCATTATTTACAATAACCAAGACATGGAAACAACCCAACTATCCTTCAATGGATAACTGGATAAAGAAGATGCGGTACATATATATGATAGAATATTACGCAGCCATAAAAAAGATGAAGTACTGCCATTTGCAACAACATGGGTGGATCTTGAGAGTATTATACTATGTGAAATAAGTCAGACAGAAGAGGGCAAGAGCCATATGATTTCACTCATATGTGACACATAAAGGAAATAGCAACAAACAAAAAAGAACCAAACTTATAAATAGAGACAACAGAATGGTGGTGACCAGAAAGAAGGGGAAATCAACAAAAAGGGTAAAGGGGGTCAAATATCAGGTGACAGAAGGAAAGATTTTGAATGGTGAGCACACAATTGAGGAGTCTCTGAATAGGGGAAGGATGATTCTAGACCACTGTGAAGCAAAGGTCATAGACAAACATCAGTCAGTTCTCTAAGAATGAATTAGAACCCTCAGGTGTGTCAAGAGACCACTCCCCACCCTTTGAACTCAAAATCAGAACAACTGTGAACTATAGATCTTAAAACTGAATTCAAAATGTAAAGTTGGGTCCTAAGTAAGAGGGGAGATTAGGTCTAGTGAGTAGCTTGCCTTTGAAGGAAGTCAAACACCTGTATCCTGCCCCAAGCAGACTCAGAAAAAACAGTCCTGAGATGCAACCAGGATATCAAGCAGCCTCTGACTGTCCAGATGAGCACGCGCACTAACTGAGAAATGGATGTACATACAGTCCAGGTACTTAAGGAATTTTTGTAGGTTAGAGATCAAATAGGCATATTTGCACCGAAACCCAAATTAGTATTCCATTAAAAATCATTTCAGGCAACACACCTGAACCTCTACTTATTTCTCCACCTCTGTAATGGAATAGAAATGACTTACTGACATGTGACAAGACTGCCTGCCACTGTCAAAGCTATTTCTATCCCTCCTGGAGTAAGGATGAGCTCCTTCTGGAATCACATTTCTACGGGTCCTCGGCGGCAGCATTTGGTCACTTCTGTGAAACCCAGGAGCAAACAGTGGATGGTGCGCCTTGGGCCCAGTCCCCAGGGCAGAACAGGCTGGCTCCTGAAGCCAGGAGCAAGGACCGTCCTGGTCTGCCCTGGAGCTCGACTGTTCTCATGTCCCTCTGACTGCTGCTGCTGTCCCGTTTGTTCAGTAAACTGAGAATGTCGCTCTGTCAGGTAGTGTGACATCAATTCCTCAAGAAAGGATAAGAGAGTAATCTGCACGAGCAATTCAAGCTAAGAAGCTGAAGAGCTTTTGTGAAACACCTACTGTGCCCAACGGGGAGCCAGAGGTGCTGGTGGGAGGAGCCCGGGCTGCTCACCTTCAAGAAACTTCTCAACTGGTTCGTCGTGAGCAGCTCCTTTAACGTCTCACGTGCTGCGCTGTGAACACGCGGCCACAAGTGTGAATATATTACACACTCTATGGAAAACCAATGCATCACCACAGAGAAATGAGGCCTTTGTAGCGAGCGTAATAAAGTAAAACATTTCAACTACAGTGAGTATAATAGCCTCTTGTTAGACAAAGGGCTTCAGGTGCCATAAATTTTAGATTATGGCAGTTTATGTAAGGAGGCTGAAAGTACTCTTGATGAATAAATATATCTTCTAAAACATCTGTCTGCGTAGTTATACAGATTTGGAATCTCAGCATCCTACAGGATAATGACACATTGAAAAGATTAAACTGTAAACAGGAAAATGTGCTCACATTCTTCATTGCAAAGTTGTGCTCAGATATGCCATTCCAATTGGAAAACACAGCTAAATGTTCAGCACATTTACCGCTAAAACAGCCAGTGTGAGACTTGTCAGATTCAACTACGTATTTCATTTTGTGTGTCCACGTGAGCACTACAAAGAAATAGACTGCTATTGCTGGAGTTCTTTTTCAACAGGCATGGAGTTTTACACAGGCTGTTCATTTGATGCAAAGACTATGAACACGACAAATAAAATCCAAATGCAGCCTCTGCAATCCCATCCAAATGCAACATTTTATTCTGAGCATGTGTAAGGACATTTTGGTTTCCAATTACATATGCAAAAAGGTTTTAAGTGTAACCTATGTAGAGTCAAGCAATCCAATCAAATGAAAAATATTTATTTTTGTGCCTATTTATAAAGAATTCTGCATAAATCAAATTCCTCTAATCCTTTACTCTTGTTTGGTAAAACACCTGTTACGTAAAAGATCCAGGCCTAAGTGTTGCTGGGAATGCAAAGATAAATAAAAATGGTCTCTTGTTTCAAAAACTTGTAGTCTAATATGGGAGACATTATATACACAAGTAACCATAATACCAGGTGGAAAGTAAAACATGCTCGAAGGGAAATGAGAAAAAACTTCATACAGGAATGACATTAGTTTCGGATCCTGAAGGATGGGGGAGGGGCAGACGCCACTTCAGACAGAATGGCAGGGAGAAGGCCCTCAGAGCAGCAGGGGAATGGAGAAAACCCATAAGGGGCACTGAGCAGCTCAGGGGGAGAACCTGCAAGAGGGAGGACCTTATTCCAGAAAAGTAACCAGTGCCAGATAAGAAAGCCTGGACTTACTGTAGGATAAGAAATTAATACCGATCAGAAGAGATTAACCCAGAGAGACCTAGTGAGCACATAAGCAATGCAGCCCATTTGCACAAACATACTGATCACAGAAGCATATTACCCATTCTCATTACTTTTGTACAAATGGGTAAATGTGAGTAGGCTTCATTCAGGGAATTAAGTTATTAGCTGTCCTATAATGACTGAGAGCATCAAGTGGATTTAAAGTGATACCCAAAGACCCTGAATGAAATGTATCCCAGACTGCATTTCTTGTGCAGGATGTGACGCATTCATCCTTGCCATACAGAAGGTAGGAGAGAATCTAAATTGTGAGTTAAAACTAAGAAGGGGGTTAAATTGAGGCCTGAAAAGTCCTCAACATCAGAGAAATTGACTTTGTAACTCTACTTTATGGTTTTAAATTGCTATCTGGGTTTAGTGAAAAACAGAACAATTATCCAGATAACATGTCAACTAGCAGCTGAGCAGCTGAAGAGACCCAGTGAAAATGGAAATGCTTCCGAGTTTGGCCAGCAGGTGGCACTTGTCACTCAGTACAGAAAACAGCAGGTCCTGAGGAAAGAGCTGAAACGCGCAGTTAGGAGCCGATTACTTGTTCATTTACTCACAAAGGAGAAAGGGGGTGGAATGGGCTGTTTCAGAAGCACAAGTTATAAAGAGGGTCTTGGCTGCTGACACAGCTTATCAAGTCCATCTTGAATCTGAGAGCTCCTATTAGGTTTATTAGGGACAACTTACGTATTTCCCTTAACAAATATGACTTGCAATATGCAGTCTCTTGCCTTTGTAAAGGCTCTCAGGTCCATCTGTTTGTATTTGTCCTGTGAGAGTATGAGATCAGTGCTAGAACGAGGCACAAAGGAAACAAGTTCCAACTCCACCATCTAAAGGAGTGTGATGATTCAAGTTACTTAACTCCTTTGAGCTTCACTTCCCTCGGTTGTTATAAGTGATGCAACGAGCTGGGATGCGGTGGGGGGTTTATAAGACACCATCTGTTGAAATGACAGCTCTGGACCCAGCTACTTCATGTTCTCCTAGAAGAACAGATCCAATCATTGGAATGCCCCTTTTATCAGAATCGTTTTCTAACTCATTGCCATGTTCTCTAACCAGGGTGTCCTGTGGGTGGTGCTCTTAGAAGTTAGACTTGGTCACTCTGCACACCAGGGTATATGAGGGGAGGAGGAGAGGCTGTCGCTGCTGACTTCTGACCCTAGGACCATAATATTACCTTGCCGTTGTTCTATCCCTCCCGGTTGTCAGTGACAAAAAGCCCACAACCACAGAATCTAAGATGCAAAAAGGTCTTTGATTTACCTAGTCAACTCTTCACTCTTTTAGATCAGGATGCCTGTCATTCAAGTTGAACCGCAAGAGAGTAAGAAATGGGGTGTGGAAGTTTGGTTCATTTTCATACCTGCCCCACAGGCCTGGTCAATGGATGAGTGGGCGCTGGTGGTGGGAAGCAGGTGGGCGAGCAGGAGGCGGGCAGGCCGTCCTCAGGGGGTAGCTGCCTGTTTCCTGATACTGAGATGCCAGCCCGATTTTCACAGAGAGGGGCCAGGGGACGGCGAGGAGTCCATGTCCTGTGACCCGGTGGAAGCAGGTTTCTACTTGAGTACCGCTAAACTTCTTCGTTTGTATTAGAAACAGACTGACTCTATAAACCTGGCTCAACTTTTTATGAAAAAGTCAACTAACAAAAAAGAAAGACTAAGCAGAGTGGATGGCCCAAATCTGTTACTCCACCAGCGACCACCAAAGCCTCTCCCTCACTAATGAACAAAACACCCAATCCTAAACACACTCGAAGGTAATTAAGGCTTCGTGATGGGCACTAGTACTTCCAAGGGCCAGCTCAGGCCTTTATAGGAAAAAAATCCAACAGCTAAAATCAAATCCCGGTGTGGTGAATGCCTTCACAGAGCTACCAGAAGTGGTCAACAAACTAAGAAACAGAACAAAGTAAGACGTTCCACATGGGGAAGATCTGACTTCACCTACCTGTTCATGAACATAACCGCAGGCTGTGATACCTTTCTTTACTTCGGACCTGTGATTAAACCAACAACTAGAGGCTCTAAAATTGTAGAGGTGGAACGGGTCATTGGGGAGAAAAAGGGACATCTGTAATATTTCAAACAAAAATAAAATTTAAAAATAAATAAATAAATAAAAATAAAATTGTAGAAAGCTGAGTCGCTTTTAGGGAGACGGGGAATGCAGAGGAGAATGTGTTCCCACAGTGACTCTCAGTATTTTCCCTAAAGAAACCCTGAGACTTCAGGCTAAAGGGGAGGGTCGGGTTTCTTTGGCTGTGAACCCAGGTGTAGGTGATTTGGGTGCCAAATCCCTAGCAAGGTGGAAAGGAAAAAAAGCAAAAACTGGGACAGAAAAGAAAGCTTATCTTCCAAAAGCCCAGGAATACATTACAATAAGCATTAAGTCCAGGGGGCTCTTAACTCCCTCTTTGCAAAAGAGTTTTCTATTTGAATGAGCATTTTATGTCCTGACATCTAGACGTAAGCTGCTGACTTTTCAAGTTCTATTTGAGAAAGCTGACATGATATACTATTAAAAAATGTTGAATTTGGGTGCTAAATCCATAAAGGAAACGGAGATCTAATGACTTTATTAGATCAGAGATTAAAACAATATTTCCGTAAATTTTCTTTCATTTGAAATTGTCATGGTTACCTACATCTACTGATGGTAATGTTTTATTCATTGAATTTTCTTAACAATTAAATATGAATCTGAGTTTCTGTATTAACAGGCTAACTTTTTTTTTTTTAAAGAACAACTCTTTACCTAAAAGAAATCCGCCCTTGAAGAAGCAGCTTAATAAGTTCAAAAGAGCCTAACCTTGGGAGTCATGCGTACCAGTGTCCCAGTCTTGACCCCGTGACCTTAGAAGTGCTGGCTGACCTCTACGAGGCTCTACATGCATTCACAGAATGGAAATAAATTCCCCTGTTCCTCACATGCTCTGCTGTGTAGTTGGACTTAGATATCACATGTGTAGTATTTTCTAAGAACTCTCTGGGCCCCTGGAGAACTTGTGCTCACCTCTAGAACAGTCCTTAGATCCAAAATTAAAAGGAGGTGACAAAAGGGGCTGCACATTTTACCTGGATAAACCGCATTAGTCAGTTTGCACACATGAAACCAACAGTTCAAGCATGAGGGTAGATTTTGGAAAGAACTAATAACTGCTTACCTGCAGCTGCTGTTCTGCCAGTTGATTCTGATACCTTTGCACTGACTCCTGAAGTCGTTTATCTTTCTCATTTTTTGACGGTGATACTGTGCTCATGGTGCCCAGGGGGATGGGAGGCAAGCGTTCCGCCTTATGACAACTTCACAATCAAGCACAGGAGATAACAACATCAGGAGGAAACATGAAACTATTTACTGTCTGTAAAAGATTATTTACTTCTACAAGGACTCACTCTCTTAGACCCAAAATTTGAATATAAGGGAATAGCTTCGTATTGATGACTTTAAGTAACACTTGACCTTAAATCTCCAATTTGCATGAAAAAGAGCTTAATGGGGGGAAAAACAGCTTAATGGAAAATGTGAAAGGTGCTATATATTTACCAGAATGAAAACTGTTCATTATTTACTAATGCTTCATTTATCGTGAATTATCATGAAATGAGGCCTTTTACAAAAATGTTTTTAGATAATTAAAGCTTATCTTATTACTGCTGAACATTTTTCCCCAAAACATTGGGGATAGAAATCCATGTCTGTCCACAGCTTCTGAAACACATGGACCCTATGTAGGATGACTCAGGATCACTGTGTCAACCGGTAACTACGGTGATGCAATGCACTCACTGATAGACTTGGGGCGCAGCAGATTCCTTCATCAAATAACCCCCCAATGACACCCCTGCTGCAACAGCCTTCTGTCCCTGCTGTTAGTGGATCTGATTCTGGTGATCACTCTGCTTCTCGACCTCACTGATGTACTGTTTCTAATCACTCGTGGGTTAACGTGTAGAATTGTGTGTAAATGACAATAAACAGGCTGTGAATGAGGGCTTCCCTTGTTGCGGCTACATAAAATGCTAACGACTTTTGGGACATATCATTTGAAAGGTTTGAGGCCTTTTTTCCCCCCACTTTTGGTTTTGTGGCTATATTCTGAGAGCTGAGCTAGCCAAACGGTTGAAAAATTGAGAGATGGTATTGTTCACCTTGGTATCGAGGCTTGGCAAGGTTAAGAGGCTCAACTCCCACTGGGCATGGCTTTGATTCACGGCTGGGGATATGCGGTCAAGGTCAAAATGTTAAGGTCAATTCTCAGAGCCTGCCTTACACAGGGGCTCTTAAATGTTAGGCGAGGAGGGGGAGGAGGTTGAGAAGAGAGAGAGGGCCTTCTCCCATCTGAAACAGTGACGGGAAAGTGAAACAGATCAAACCCACAATTTCCTTATTTTTGGGGAGCTGCAGTTTACATTTTTCTTGCCCTAACCAATAGAGAACTACAATAAAATCCAAGTACTACTGTGAAAACACACACACACACACACACACACACTTAATTCCAGCCACATATGGTAATTTGTTGTTATTGTTATTTTCAAAGAAAAGTGGTAGATAAACAAATCAGGGGACACCTACTATATATGTAGCCACCTGTGGTGTTGAGATGAAGGCACCTGTGGGGCGGTACCTATAAGGTTTCTATTTCATGGGAGAAAAGAACCTCGTGGCAGCATTAACTTTTTATTCAGAAAAGAGAATTTTATGAAAGTGAGATCCATTAAATCGTCTTCAAAGATTTTTTAAAACAAATTAAATTTTAATATGCAATTCAATCCATAGATATTTTCTGACATCCTTTTCAAAATTCAGCCTTTTTTGGTTCAGCCAAGTGACAGTCATATTTTTTTACTCTGCTGGTGAATCTGATTTTCACTGCAGATAAACACAGCACGCATGTAATAGAAGCGTACTGCTATCTGTTTCTTGGGGACTGTGACAAAAATGTCTAACCTCCCTCTATGCTTAAAGTGGGAAACAAAAAGGGGGGTTCGGAGGTCTAAAAAGGATGGCGCCACTGTACCCTGCCCGAGTCACCCACTCTGATACTGCCATTTGTAAAACGGTGTCTTTTATCAGCATAAGGTACTGGCCTGGAGCTTTCTCCAACGTAAAGGATGCCTTCAAAGAGCCGGTGTGGTAAGGAGGAAAGAGTACAGGTTTTGCCTCAAAGTGCCTGGCTTCAAGTTTCAGCTCTAGGGAGGCATCCTGGGCAAGTCGCTGGACCTCTCTTAGCCTCCCATTTTCTCTTCTGAGAAGCACAGAAAGCTCACAGGTTTATTGTAAAGATGAAATGAGGTAACATACGTAACTGCTTTGTAAAAGAGAGCTGCTATTAGGTTTCCTACCAAAGTTCTGGTTACACACACTGTTTATTCAAATCTGTTCAATGCCATTAACCCTGCTGACTACTGTCAATTAACAACTAACAATAAACTAGATTTTCTGTAAATACAGACAATGCCACTTTTCACCCCTTACTCTGTCCTTCCATTCATCAAATGTTGCCTAATAAATAACTATACTCCACTTCTCATCACTTCAGCACACACACTTTATGTGATTCTATCCAGAGCCAATGCACAGATATATCAGGGTTTTGTCCAACAGTCATCTATTTTGTGCATATTCTCAAAGTACGCACAGCCCATCCTACGATACTGAATCGGGACTGAGCAAGAGGTCGTCAGATCAACGTCTCCTCCCCTGGAAATCACTGATCGCACCTGCTGTCAACGATCTCCCATAAAGGAAGGGTCAACTCTTAGGTAACTGCCTCTGTAATCAGGAATTTTTTCTTTACATCTCCTTTAAATTTCTTACTATCACTTTAAGCATATTTTTGTCATAACCTTTTCAGTAGAAATAAAATAAAGATGGCCAAAATTATGTCCATATATTTAAAGAATCAAGGACTTGAGAAGAAATTATAAATATAAAAAGACTTTTTGCATTTTAAGCTTTCAAGGTCCATCAGTTTTCTGTCAACATGGCTAAATTTATCTTGCCTGTTGTCACAAGTGGCACTGTTTCGATGTGCAAAAGAGAGAATTAATGCAGCTTTAAAACAGTGCTCAGTGATGGCATCGCCACTCATCAAGAAGCTGTAGAGGACAGATTCCTGGTTCTACGGTTGGATCTGTGGAGAGGAGCCAAAATTCTCATGGCTTGTTATCAAGGAGCTCCCAGTGACCAGGGACATAGCAGATTGACCTTTACAAGAGGTTCAGCTAGACCCAGAAAAAGATGCAAAAGATACTATTATTAAACCCCATTCTAGGTGATGGAAAGCTGAGTTAAAAAGAGACTGGACACTTGTCCAAGGCTTCACAGCTAAGGGAGCTAAGAGTCAAGCCCAAGCTGTTTGGCTCCAGGGTATGAGCTGAGCTCTAAAACACTATACTAAGCTGTATGAAAAGTTCTTAGCTCACAAAAGTGATCAATGTTATTAACTTTTTTTTTTTTTTGAGGGTTGGGTGCTTGGGTCAACTTTATTTACATTTTCAAGCACAGGTCTTTCCATACAGAAACTTAAAACAACAAACTTCTATTAAACAACTTTGATAAAAATGACACTTGACAATGAAAACACTACGTATCAGACTTAATAGTGAAACTAAGCCAACACTTTATTCCTATTTGGGAGATAGTTAAGTTCCAAGTTAGGGTTGAAATCAGGTCAGGAATCAAAAGACCTTGGCTGGGGGCTTCATGAACAGGTTTCTTAGCACCCATTGGGCTTCATTTTTCACTTCTCTAAAATGAAGTGAGACCAGATCAGTGTGTGTGCTTGTTTGTTTTTAAATATATTTTTACTGATTCCAGAGACAGAGGAAGGGAGAGGGAGAGAGACAGAAACATCAATGATGAGAAAGTCATTGATGGGCTGCCTCCTGCTGGGGATCAAGCCCGAAACCTGGCCATGTGCCCTGACCGGGAATCAAACCTCAATCTCCTGGATCATAGGTTGATGCTCAACTGCTGAGCCATGCGGGCTGGGCAGATTAGTGTTTTATAAGTATGCTCCCTGGAGCTCTAGGCTTTGCAGAGAGTAGGGAACACAAGTGTGAAATAGATGAATGCCTTTGGCCCCTAGATTACCAACCGTCAATTCCAATCAGAACAGTTCTGCATTTATCTATTTCATTATGTTGGGGTCTGAAGCAAATTTTATTTGGGGGGAGGCTGGATAAAAATAATCCAACAAGAGCTATTACTCTCATATCTGTGTTAGCAATATTGACTTAAGTAGGTGAAAGGACTAAGAGCAAACTCCATGGAAAACCAATGTTTGACTTAAGGATGCCTTTATTAAAGGGGTATACTAGCTCTTCCACCTCCCCCAAGAAAAAGAATGTAAGTCTAAAAGGGCTTGTAATAACACTGACAATCATCAATATTTAATAAGTCTTTTTCCTGTTTTAGTCTGAACTTCTTCCTCCAAGAGCACAAAGCAATGAAATCAATATATGACTTAAACAGAAAAAGCACATGGTCTAATAGTTTAGTCCCCCTGGAGACACCTTCTGGATAAAACTCCTGAAGGATAAGGTGCTGTGATGTATGAAAATGAATTGAAAGGCAGAACTCTTAAACACTGGTTATAGTCTCCACCAGTGAAAGTAGAGACTGTAGGCCCCAATGTTTGCAAATCATTACACCCAGGTCTCTTTTATCTTGATGGCAAAGCACACTAATGAAATATCTTTCCATAGATAGCAACGTGCTAGAAAGAGTTCTAGGGGACGACAGCTGAAGTGTATCTATACCTGACATTTCCAGTTTCATACACATGTATTTTAGGAATTAAAAATGGATAAAGAATTTTAGAAAACTATCAAAAACTACCTGTTTTCCAAGAGGTTAGGATTGTTGGCACAAATCCAGATGTCCAAAAGCTCTTTTTCCTGATAATCAGTAGAGGGAGGCAAGACTCTCCATTTAAGACAAAGATCTGATAATCAAAACAAAATCACACACAAGAAAGATCACAATCAGAAGTCAATCCATCACAATGTCAGTTTGCTTATACCAAAAGTATGAGGTATCTTTCGAGCCAAAGGCCAGTAAGTCCTTGGTCGTATACCGTTACACTTGATAGCACAACTAGTCTAGGATTCTATGAGCTACCTTAGGAAACTACCAATACATTACTATTTATTATTATTATTATTATTGCTTAAGTTCTTTCCAATTGGTTTCTGTTACTTTCAGCCAAAAAAATTTAAGTCATAGCCCCCTCTCCACCTCTTCTTAAACCACATGAAGACTTCCAATCACTTGACTTTCCCATTTTCTTTGACTTCTTTGTCCATTTCTCCCTTTCAGTCCCTCCTTGCTTTTAGGACCAAGGTACCCCACTCTCGTTAGGCTATTTTTAACTTTAATCCTGAATTCCTTCCAGACACATTGCCGATGGCTCTTAGGCAAAACACTTCTCTCTGTTCATCTTCGATGGAGGCAGCATGCACAGTGGCTAAAAACCTGACAGCTCCACCACTTACTATGTCTATGATCTTGGGCAGATTATGTCTCTATGTTTAAGGATCATCATCTGTAATAAGAGGTTAATATTAGTACTTACCTAAAAGGTTACTGGGGATTAAAATACATAACAATAATGATAGGAAACCAACATTGCCAGACATTATCTGTGATGATTAATTTTATGTCAACTTGACTGGGCCTTGGGGTGCCCATACAGTAGGTCAAACTTTATTCTGAGTATGTCTGTGAGGGTGTTTTGAATGAGATTAACATTTGAATTGGTAGACTGAGTAAAGCAGATTGTCCTCCCTAATGTGGGTGGACCTCATCCAATCAGTGGGAGGCCTAAATAAAACAAAAAAAGGCTGACCGTCTAGAGAGGAAAAGGGAACTTCTTCATGGCTGTCTGGAGCTGGGACATTAGCTTTTTCCTGCCTTCAGACTCAAATTAAAACATAGTTCTTCCTGGGCACTGAGCTTGTCAGCATTTAGCCTGGAACTACATCATTGGGTCTCTTGGTTCAAAGGCCTTCAGGCTCAAACTGGAATTAAACCAATGCTCTCCTGGGTCGCCAGCTTGCTAACTGAAGATCTTAGGACTTGTTAGCCTCCATAATCATGTGAGCCAATTCTCTCTAATTTATATCTATCTATCATTATATATATACCCATCCAGCCATCCAGCCACCCATCCATTCTATTGGTTCAGTTTCTCTGAAGAACCCTAATACGCAATGCTAGGCACTTAAAAAACTTTACGTGTGTTATTACATTTTTTTGCACAAAACTGTATGATGTAGCTATAAATAGTAACCTCATGCTATACATAAGGAAACTGAGACTTAGAGAACTTAAAGGATTCGCCCAATTTCACATAGCTCCATAGTACTGGAGACTGGATTCTGGCAGTACCTTGAACACATCTGACCAGTTAGGTCTTCTTTGGACCACCCGAGGCTCAAGGTTAGGGAGGTATGCGGCTGGCACTGTGTAAATAACTACAACGTTTTACACACTACAGTGTACTTTTTGTTTGCTTGGCTCCCTCACTGGACAGCAGATTCCTTGCAGATAGTAGAGAGATCTTTAATTCTCTAACCCTTTATATAGTAGCCAGAAGATGTAGCAGAGGAACACAATAAGTACTCAATGCCTCAGTGATGTTACTCTCCTACTGAATAATGTCCAACGCCTCTCCATTGCTTATCAAAGTAAAAACTCCCTATCCTGGCATTCAAGGCCCTCTAACATGTTTATTCAACCTAATATATATATTTTTTATTTATTCATCATTCATTCAGTAGTCAATTACTAAGTACCAATTATATATTTAACACAGTACTAGTTATTAAAAATAGAAAGATGACTGTTTCTATTATTCCATCCCTGAAGTTTTAGCTGAATGTATACCTGATATTAACATATATGTCCTGTTATATCTCTACCTATCAAAATTTTGTTTTAAAAGATCATGGCAAAGGCTACTTCTCTCATGAAGCCTTGCCTCAACTTCCTCCTCTTCCCCCTGGAACCTTCCAAGAACTTTGTGCCTCTTTTACATCATTTATCTGAATTTCACATCTATTATAATTATTTTCACGCTTATCTTAACCTTTCTCCTAGACCCTAACCTCACTGCAAGTAAGAATCAGGTTTTAGCCCAGCCGGGTGTGGCTCAGCGGTTGAGCGGTGACCTGGGATCCAGGCGATCGGGGTTCGATTCCCGGTCAGGGTACATGCCTGGGTTGCGGGCTCGATCCCCAGTTGGGGGGTGGGGGGCGGGCAATCAGTGACTCTCTCATCATTGATGTTTTTATCTCTCTCTCTCCCTCTCCTTTCCTCTCTCTGAAATCAATAAAGATATATATATATATATATATATATATATATATATATATATATATCAGGTTTTACCCACCACCTCTGTCTCCCTCACCCCATTTAGGGACACAGTGACCTGTATATTTAGAAGCTCAGTAAATGATTGCTAATTAAAATGGAATTCAACACTCACCACATTGAATGATGAACGGGATGGCCATGGCTTGTCTCCTTTGATACTGAACAGACTCTAAAGACCTCTCCATGTCCCTGTTATTCTGGTATCCAAATTCATTCCAAAACAATGTTAGGTTTCTATTACCTAAAAAAACAAAGCAGGCAAAGAGTAATAAAAGAAAATCAACAAGATTGAGATGATGAGCATGGGAAAGTTTAGATACAAACACGTGTATATACAATATGGTCTCAGCGATGCAAAAACCCAAACACAGAAAAAGGTGATTAAAGTATTAATGTTGGTTTTCTCTGAGTATGGGTGAAATTTGTTTTCTGCTTTATACTTTCTTACATTTTCCAACCTGTATATAATAAATATGCAATATCTTTATAATAAAACTAAACACAAGAGCAGTATATACATATATACATATAGTATATACATAAATATCTATATTTGCAATAAAATACGTTGGCATTTAAAACATTTTTGTTCAGTACTTCCAGCAGGGATGGTACTGAATAAACTTAAAGGCTACCTTTGAGAATGTTGATACAAATATTTATTATTTTGTCTCACAGCCAAAGTGTTTTACCCTCATTTTACCTCTGGCTCCCTTTTCTACCAGTCTGTTGTTTATGCCCCACCCCCACACCAGGTTCTCTACTCCCTCCTTGCTTAGAAACAGCGCTTGTCATGAAGGACCATCCAGCAATTGCACTACTGGGAATCTTCCTTACAAACATACAAAACAATGGCCATGTACATGTTATAGCATTATTTGAACAGCAAAAAAGAAAAAAAAGAAACAACGTAAAAGCCTAGAATATGTAATGAATAAATTCCATTTCCTAACAAAAAAATCCTTTAAAACAGAGAATTAGAGCTAAATGTATTGCTGCACCAAGATGTCAAAGTTTTCATTTTTTGAAAAGATGTAAAACAGCATACCTAGTATAATCAATGTTTGTGATTTATAAAAAGCATATACATATAAAATTATGGTAGATATTTTTTTTTTCTGAATGGAAACAAGAGTTTTAATAGTGACTATCACTGAAGAAAGAGATAGAGGTTGAGGGAAAGACAGGGGAAGATACTTCTACTTTTCATTTTTTACTTTCTAAACACTCTGAATGTTTTTACATGTGCATGTATTACTTTAAAAAACATTTTTAAAAAAGAAATTTATGTTTACCATTCTCTCCAATATGGTGGCCACTAGCCACATGTGTCTACCAAGCACTTGAAATGTAGCAGATACAGAACATTTCGTCAACATACAATGTTCAGAAAGTAAGGTTCTAAAATACAAACCTTGGAAATAAAATATCTGAAATAAGACCAGCCATGTATAAACTATAACATATGACTGTGTAATTCATGCAAAATACAAATAAGCATCCTTGCACCTTACTAATCCTGTTAAAATTTAGAATCAGAATGCCATCTGCCTGGAAGACCAGCAGGGAAGGGACTAGGTTTCTAAAGAGACTTTACAACTGGGCTGGGCTAAAAGCTGCCCTCACAAATTCTCAGGTTTCCCACTCTTTCTCTTCACAAAATCCCTAAGAGCTCTCTCCTCAGATTTCCCTTTGGATTCTGTTTCTTGGGTTTTTCTCAACTCCAACTTTCATATTTTTGCTCTCTGCTCAGCATTTGGTCTTGGCCCAGCCCAGACACCATTTCTTCTCTGCACTCCAAATCCTGATGTACTCTTTGGTGTCTGGACAGGGCTCATTAAGACTTTTCCTCGCCTCAAAATACAAAGGAACCCCACGGTCTAGGAAAACATATTTGCCAAGGATGTATCTGATAAGGGGCTAATTTCCAAAGTGTACAAAGAACTCATATCACTCAGCAAGAGGAAGGCAAACAATCCAATTAAGAAATGGGCAAAGGACTTGAATAGACACTTCTCCAAAGAGGACATACAGATGGGCAAGAGACACATGAGACACAACATCGCTAATTATCAGAGAGATGCAAATTAAAACCACAATGAGGTATCACTTCACACCTTTCAGAATGGCTGCCATCAACAAATCAACAAACGACATGTGCTGGCGAGGGTGTGGAGAAAGGGGAGCCCTGGGACACTGCTGGTGGAAATGCAGACTGGTGCAACCATGATGGAAAACAGTAGGGAGGTTCCTCAAAAAATTAGAAATGGAGCTGCCTTTTGACCCAGTGATTCCACTCCTAGGAATGTATCCTAAGAATCCTGAAACATTCATCAGACAGAATATATGCACCCCGATGTTCATAGCAGCACAGTTTACAATAGCTAAGATCTGGAAACAGCCCAAGTGCCCATCAGTAGATGAGTGGATAAAAAAGCTGTGAGACATTTACACCATGGAATACTACGCAGCTGTAAAGAAGAAGGATCTCGTACCCTTTGGGACAGTATGGATGGAGCTGGAGAATATTATGCTAAGTGAAATAAGCCAGGCAGAGAAAGACACACATCACATGATCTCGCTTATACGTGGAATCTAAAGAACTTAATAAACTGATGAACAGAATAGATTCAATGACATGGAAGCATGGATCAGACTGACGACTGTCAGAGGGATGGAGGAGGGCGGGTGGGTGGAGGGGGAGAGTAACCAAAGAATTTATATGCATATATGCACAACCCAAGGACACGGACAATGGTGGGGACAGGGACTGGTGAGGGGAATGGGACGGGGTGGAACGGGTCACTGGGGAGAAAAAGGGACATCTGTAATATTTTAAACAAAAATAAAATTTAAAAATTAAAAAAAAAAAGACTTTTCCTCTGATTTCCATGTGAACTAGTCAGTTTTTACTGAGTCAAGGTAAGAGGAGCTGCAGATTAAAGTCAGGTGGCTTCAAGTGTTGTCTCTGGCACACAGCTGTGTAATTGTGGAAAGCCACTAAATTTTCATATTCATAAAATCAGTATTTCCAATAACCTGCCCAACAGGTTTATTATAAAGAATAAACGTGGCCCAGCTGGGTGTGGCTCAGCGGTTGAGCATCGACCTAGGATCCAGGCGATCGGGGTTCGATTCCCGGTCAGGGCACATGCCCGGGTTGCGGGCTAGGCAGCTGATCAATGACTCTCTCATCATTGATGTTTCTATCTCTCTCTCTCACCCTCTTTTCCTCTCTCTAAAATCAATACAGATATATTTAAAAAAAAAAAAAAAGAATAAATGTGAAGGCACATTAAAAACTATAGAACCCTGCAGAAATTTAAGTTGCTTCTGCATTGTATTTGTCCTCTCTCTAAATGTTACTTCTCCCAAAGACTCTGCTTTTCAAAGGAGGAACTGTGCTTTATAACTCTGCATGCCCCTTACACACAGCTCGGCATCCTGCACATAATAAGCCCTCAAAAACTGCTGCTACTTTTGACAAAATACCTCATTAATGTGTTCCTTGGGATAAAATGAAGGTGAAATAATGCCTCTTCCTGAAAACATTAAACAGTTAACACAACACAGCTAACTTCTAAAACACAGATCAACCATGAACCCCAACCCAACACAAACATTTTAAGAGTGGTAAAACTGCTGGGATGTTAGAAACATAAACACACACTCCTCAGGGGTGGAGTGATCACACCACTCTTATAGTGCTTACACATTACATTTTTGTTTACTGCGTTTCTATTTCCCCCTTTGGATAGTGAAATCCTTGAAGACAGTGGTGACATTTAGGATCTTGTTTTCAGTAGGTGACACACAGGGCTTAGTGTTTACTTACTAAGGGCTAAATAATACTAAAGAATTACTGGCTATCAAAGGCAGAAATTAGAATATTCATTACCCCAAACACCTACTGACCAGGCCTTGTGGAAGATATTGTACTATTCAAAGTAACTATCAGGGCAAAGAAAGAAAGCTTTTCACTCAAGATCAGAAATGGGTTTTCCTAGCTGCCTATGAAATTTTGACTTTTTCTCTTCCGATGGAAGCTAGTTCAACATGCACAACATGCAGTTGTGTTTATGGTGTTATTAAAACAAATTTCCATGCAGTGGACCCTGAAGACTAAGTAGATGCTTCAACAAGCAGATAAGCAAGCTGGCCAGAGGGAAGGCAGTGTGAGAAAGCACAGCACGTCAGGCTCTACTTTTATTTATGTGTTACTCACTCTGTAGAAAAAAATTCTTCCTAGAGAGAAAAAAAAAAGTTTCTCCCATACAAGGGAACCCATTAGACTACCAACAGATTTTTTTTTTTTTGCAGAAACTTGCAGTTCAGGAGAGAGTGAGATGATATAATCAAAAGGCTGAAAGAGAAAAATAAGCCAATTAAACATACTTAATCCGGCAAAGCTGTCCTTTAGAAATGGAGAAATAAAGAATTTCCCAAACGGACAAAAGCTCAGTTAGTTCATTACCACTAGATCTGCCTTACTAGAAATGCTAAAGTGAGTTCTCCAAAGTGAAATGAAAGAACAATAATTAGTAACCTGAAAACATAAAAATATGAAACTCACTGGTAAAGGTAAGTATATCATCAAATTCAAAATACTCTAATACTGTAATGATGGTGTATAAATCACTTAACTCTAGTATAAAGGTTAAAGACCAAACTATTAAAATAAGTATATAATTTCTTAATGGATACACAATATAAAAACATGTGCACTGTGAAATAAAAAACAAAATGTGGAGGAAAGACAGTAAAAAGGTACAAGTTTTTGTATGCAAGGTTAAGTTGTTTTAAGTTTAAAATAGACTGTTATAACTATGTTTTATGTAAGCCTCATGGTAACCACAAAGAAAACTTATCATAGATATACAAAAGATAAAAAAAATAACATTCTATAGTATTAAAGCATAACACTACAGAAAACTGTCATATTACAAGGGAAGACAGCAAAAGAGGAAGAAAGAAGAAAAGGAACTATGAAACAGCCAGAAAACAATAAGATGGCAATAGTAAGTCTTTATCTATTAAAAATTACTTTAATGTAAATGATTTAAATTCTCCAATAAAAAGACATAAAGTGGCTGAATGGATAAAAATAAGACCCAACTATACACTGTCTACTAGCGATTCACTTCAGTTTTAAGTTCACATATAAGCTCAAGGTAAAGAGATGGAAAAAGATATTCAATGCAAATGAAAACCAAGAGCTATACTTATATCAAACAAAATATGCTTTAGGTCAAAAGCTGCAACGAGAAACAAAGATTATTATAAAATGAAAAAGAAATCAATTCATCACGAGGATATAAACATTGTAAAAACATATGCACCCCAAAATAAATAAATAAAATTTAAAAATATATATATATGCACCTAACATCAGAGCACCTAAAAATATTAAGCAAATATTAACAGATCTAAAGGCAGAAATAGACAGCAATGCAGGGGACTTTGTTGTCTCACTTCCAACCATGGATACAGCATCCAACAAGAAAATCAAAAGAACATAATGGGCTTGAACTATCTTTAAGTCAAATGAACCTAAAAGGCATACACACAATATTTCATCCAATAGCAGCAGAATATACATTCTTCTGAAATGCACATGGAAAGTTTTCCAGGATGGATCCTAGGACTGGTCATAAAGCAAGTCTTAACTAATTCACAAAGAATGAAATCATATCAAGTATCTTTTCTGAAAATATGGTATAAAACTAGAAATTAATAACAAGAGTAAAGCTGGAAAATTCACAAATATTTGAATATTAAAGAACATATGCCTTAACAACCCATGGATCAAAGAAGAAATCAAGAGAAAAATGAAAATGGAAACAGCATACCAAAACTTATCAGATGCAACAAAAGCAGGTCTAAGAGGCAAGTTCACAGTAATAGATACCTACATAAAGAAACAAGAAAGATCTCAAACAATTTAACTTTATATCACAAGGAACTAAAATAAGAAAAAGTAAGTCCAGCCCAGCCGGGTGTGGCTCAGCGGTTGAGCGTTGACCTAGGATCCAGGGGATCAGGGTTCAATTTCCGGTCAGGGCACATGCCCGGGTTGTGGGCTCCATCAATGACTCTCTCATCATTGATGTTTCTGTCTCTCTCTCTCTCCCTCTCCTTTCCTCTCTCAGAAATCAATAAAGATATATTTTTAAAAAAAAAGAAAAAGTAAGTCCAAAGTTAGCAGAAGGAAAAATTAACAAAGATCAAAGCAGAAATAAATGAAACAGAGACTAGAAAAATAACAGAAAACAATGAAACTAAGAGCTGCTTTGTGAAGAGATAAACAAAACTAATAAACCCTTAACTAAATTAACTAGAAAAAGAGTGAAGACTACATAAATAAAATCAGAAATGAGAGGTTACATTACAACTAATACCACAGAAATACAAAGGATCACAAGAGACTACTATGAACAATCAAATGCTCCCAAATTGTGTAACCTACAAGAAATGAGTAAATTCCTAGGAACATACAAACTTCTAAAACTTAATTATGAAGAAACAGAAAATCAGAAAAACCTGTAACTAGTAGGATTAATTCAGTAATTTAAAAATCTTCCAACACAGAAAAGCCCAGGACCAGATGGTCTCACTGGTGAATTTTATCAAACATTTAAAGAAGAATTAATGCTATCCTTCTCAAAGTCTTCAAAAAATTTGAAGAGGAAGGCACACACCTAAATTCACTTGACAGGACCTACATTATCCTAATACCAAAACCAGATAAGGATACTGCATGAATAGAAATGTACAGACCAATATCACTGATGAACATAGATGTAAAAATCCTAAAAAATACAAGCAAACCAAATTCAACAGCATAATAAAAGGATCGTGCACCCTGATCAAATGGGACTTATCCCTGGTGCAAGAATGATTCAATATGCACCCCCAAAAAAAGTGATACCATATTAATGGAGTGAGGGATAAAAATCATATGATCATCTCAACAGGTGCAGAAAGAACATTTGAAAAACTGACATCCTTTCAGGATAAAAAACTCAACAAATTACATACAGAAGAAATATACCTCAAGATAATAAAGGCCATAGATGATGAGCCCACAGCTAACATCACAGCAATGGAGTAAAGTTAAGAGCTTTTCTTCAAGATCAGGAACATGACAGGATGCCCATTCTCGACACTTCTAATTAACATAGTATTGAAAGACCTAGCCTGAGCAATTAGGTATGAAAAAGAAATGAAGGGCCCCAGAAAGAAAAAAGTAAAATTTTTTCTGCTTGTAGATGACATATTATAAAGGGAAAACCTAAAGATTCCACCAAAAAACTGTTAGAACTAATCAATGTACCCAGTAAAGCTGCAGGATACAAAATCAAAATACAAAAATCAGTTGCATTTTTATACACTAACAAACTATCTGAAAGAGAAATTAAGAAATAAATCTCATGAATAAAATACATAGGATTAAATTAATCCAAGTAGATGAAAGACCTCTACATTGAAAACTATAAGACACTGATGAAAGAAACTGAAAACGACACAAATAAATAGAAAGATATCCCATGTTCTTGGATTGAAATAATATTTTTTAAATGTCCATACTACTCAAAGTAATCTATAGATTCAATGTAATCCCTATGAAAATTCACATAGCATTTTTCAGAGAACTGCTTTGTGAAGAGAGAATCCTAAAATTCGTATGTAACCACAAATGACCTTGAATAGCCAAAGCTATCTTGCAAAAGAACAAAGCAAGATGCATCACACTGGGATTTCAAACTATATTATCAAATTATAGTAATCAAAACAGTATGATATTTGGAAAAAAAAAAATACACAGACCAATGGAACAGAATAGAAAGCCTAGAAATAAATACACACATATACAGTCAACTAATCTTTGACAAAGATGCCAAGCACACACAATGGGATAGTCTCTTCAATAAACGGTGTTGAGAAAATTGGATATCCACATGTAACAGAATGAAATTGAACACCCTAATGAAATTGGACACTATATCTTATGCCACTCATAAAAATTAAAACTTGAAATGGATAAAACCTGAAACCATAAAACTCCCAGAAGAAAACAGGGAAAACACTCCTTGACATTGGTCTGGTAATGTTTTTTGGATATGAAACCAAAATACACAATTAACAAAAAGGAAATAAAACAAACAAAACGTGAGACTACATCAAACTAAAAACTTCTGCAAAGCAAAAGAAACAACAAAATGAAAAGACAACATACAGAAAATGAGAAAAATATTTGAAAACCAAATATCTGATAAGAGGTTAATATCTAAAATACACAAGAAACTTATACAACTCTACAGCAAAAACAAAAACAAAAAAACTCTGATCAACAAATGGACAAAGACCCTGAATAAAGAGTTTTCCAAAAATACATACAAATGTCCATCAGGTACATGAAAAGTTGTTAAACATCATTTAATCATCAGGAAATGCAAATCAAAACCACAATGAGATGGCTATTACCAAAAAGAGAAGCAGTAACTGTTGGCAAGGATGCAGAGTAAAGGGACCTGCACACTGTTGGTGGGAATGCAAATTGGTATAAATATTATGGAACACAGTATGAAGCTTCCTCAAAAAATTAAAAATAGAACTATATGATCCAGGAACAGAGAGTAGAATGGTGTTTGTCAGCAGCTGTGGGGAAGAAGAAATGGGGAGATGTTGGTCAGAGGGCACAAACTTTTTTCAGTTATAAGATGAATGAACTCTGGGGATCTAATGTACATCATGACGACAGGTTAATAGGACTGCATCGTATACTTGAAATTTGCTGAGAGGGGATCGATCGTAAGCATTCTCATCCACACATTCAAGAAGGTGAATACGTTGATTAACTTGATTGTGGTAGACATTTCAGTTATATATCAAATCATCATGTTGAACATTTTAAGTGTATAATTTTTTTTTGGTCAATTATAATCCAATAAAGCTAAAAAAATATATTGTCTATTCTAGTTTGGCAAGAAACATTAAAATCAATAATAATAATTCACTACATTAGGTTGGCCTTGACTAATGGAGTAAATTATATACCTATAATTATGGATCTTTTAAATATGTGGTTTTAATAACTCATGCTTCTGTTAATGTGTCTTAATGAGGGTTTTTAATTGCTCTTTCATCCAGAAATCAATTAAGAGCAAGAAAGTGAAATTTCAAAACTTGTAAAATTACTTCATTTTTTAAAATGTATCTTAAATGCCCTGGCCGGTGTGGCTCAGTGGTAGAGTGTAGGCCTGTACACAAAGGGCTGAGGATTCGATTCCGATTCCTGGTCAAAGGTACGTACCTAGATTGCTTGATCCAAGGCCGAGTGCGGGAGCAACCAATCGATGGGTCTCTCTCACACCGATGTTTCTCTCTCCTCCCCACCCCCATTCCTCCCACTCTCTCTAAAAATCAATGAAAATATAGCCTCAGACGAGGATTAAAATATACATATATAATATTTACACCCACTATGAAGAGAGTTATGTAAATAACCCAAAATTTATTAATTCAAAAATTATATTATTTCAACATTCTCAAGGTATTCTGGTTTAAAATTCTGATTTAAAAATTTGTAAATGGGAAATGCTGCAAGTACACAGGTAATACTTAAAATTATAAAAGAATACATATCTTGAGACTTTTGTTTGAATAATCAACAAGCATGTTAAATTAATGAAATAGTCAGGGATTAATGCACATAGAATTAAAGTCCTAATTTCTAGAACAAGTATCTGAAAAATACTGTGAAATTTTAATTTACTGCTAGCTATATGTATGCAGCATTTAATTCAGAAGACTTCTAATGTTTAAATTCATCTGATTAATTTTTTAGGAGCCACTTTGAATCAGAAAAAAATAATGTAAAATATTGCAATAACTTACAAAAATTTGTCAAAACCCACTAACTAAAAGAGCCGTTCACACAGATTTTGCCTCTGAAAAATAGGAGAAATGTAACACGCTCCTAGATGTCAGTTTCATATCTGTTCATAGAATGTGCAATGACATCTAGGAAATCATTTTCCCAAAGGGAGAAGTAATAAAATTCAGTAATAACTGCTAAAGCAAAGTTCTCATAGTTCCAATCAAAATAAGGAAGCCCAAAACAGTTTATGAAATCCAAGCACCAGGAACATAAGCTAGAGAAGGTATTTAAATCAGGTTCCTGCCCTCAGGTAGTTCTGCATCTAAATAGATGATTATGGTCTACAGTTTCTGAACGTCTCCTTTGATGAACACTTTGGTTTACGAACGCCGTAAGCCCAGAAGTGCATGCTTCGGTTTTCGAACATGTCTCAGAAGTTGAACATGTAACACGCTTCCGCTGAGGGCAAGATCCTGAGGCCTGGCTGTCGGTTGTGGATCCCTCGGTTTTCAAATGTTTCCGAACTTGAACGGTCTTCTGGACCGGGTTACATTAGAAAACCGAGGGACCACTGTATTTGTAAAGCTCTCCTGAGATAGATATTGCACGTCCATTCTCAGGAGACTGTAAATCATGCCTGCTTCTCTGCTGAATATTGGCCTGTTGGTCGTTACCCTCTCAGCTTTGTTTTGTTTTTAAACCAAGCTCCGGCCAGTTTTATTGAAGAAAAATTTCACATGATTTACTTTTCACCAGTCTGGCCTGGCACACTTCTAATGATATCAGAACCACCTGGGTCAATGGCAGCCTGTGTGCATGCTCTGCTGTTTTCCACATGCTGTGCCCAGTTCAATACCATCGCCACTGTAGTGATGGACACCGGTGCTCTAGTTGGCCAACTTGGCACAGTGCTCTAGTTCAGATTTCCTCACGGCTGCGCAGTTGCTGGTGAGGATGACCAGTTTCCTTTTGCCTTGTCTGATTATCTTCGGACTCTGCTTGTACCCCAGCACATACTTTCCACTTTTTAGTTGGTAGACTCCAGTGACTTTTTCGTCTTCTTTCCAGCCACCATCTTCCTACCTTTGGTGCCAGACCACCCTCAACCAAGAGCAGCTGCCAAGACATCCTGGGAGTGAGAAAGGAAGGACTATCTGTCATTTTTAGATAAACCAGACATTCGACCTTCCTAAACTCATCCACGGTGTGATCATTTATCATCTGTATTCTCGATAGAATTTCTGGGTTAGGAACGGCAAACTGGTTCTGAGTGACATGCCAGTTCCAATCAGTTGGCAGTGATGCCTGTGTACACGCTTGAGAAGCTCTTGAGGCCAATCGCCGCTTATCAGGAAGAGCTGCCACGACGGCTTAGCCTGCGGTGCACGTGAGATGAGGGGGGCCCTAGATAACTGCTTCCCGAAGGGCTCTATTTGAATTGAAGGCAAGCCAGGCAAGACGGCTTTGGTGGTGGTGAAGCTGCTCACAGCCCAGGCCTTCTCTTGGCTCCAGCGTGTGGCCGAGGGGGTGGGCCCGTCGCGCAGGTACAGTCAGTGGCAGAGTGGGCGGCAGCGGCGGTCAGTCTCCACTCCTCCACTCTACTGTGAGCCCGGCAGGCTCCGCGGCAGGACTCCCGGGACCTGCTGAGTTGCTCCAGCTTGCTCTAGGCATCAACTTCATTACTTCCCCTGGCAATGGAGCTTCATTTCCCCTTGTTCCATATCAGTGGTTTCCCATGAGGATCTCCTAAAGCTGCAGGACAATTTCAGAACCACCACCCCCAGACCTGAGAAAAATGCATGATGACAGAAAAATATAAATTTAATAACAGTTTTATGAGATTTTACATGTTACTACCCACAGATACATCTACACAAGTTTGAAAAACGGTGGCATATTTATGTATGAGGCATAACGCCATTTTAGATGTAACTGGTAGACAGGGATTCAAGGACTTCTAGCCATAATCTGAGGTCCCCTGGGGCTTCCTGGCTCCCAGTTCAGAATCACATTCTTCTGTGCACTGGAGACTAGAAAGGAAAAGGTTAGAGGCCTCATGACAAACCTTTAAAAGCAAAACCAAGGAGCCCTGGCTGGTGTGGCTCAGTTGGTTGGGCATCATCTTGTGCACCAAAAGGTTGCAGGTTTGATTCAGGGCACATGCCCAGGTTGCAGGCTCGATCCTTGGTAGAAGGTAAAAGTTATTTACTTTCTCTGTTTAGGTTGTATTTTTATTTAGTCATTGTCCCTGTTGTCCTTTGGATACACTCCAGTTTTTCTAATTCTCTCTACAATGTGGAAATCAAACTTAGACATGATAATCTCATCCAAGCACATTCATAGAGTTCTGTGCTCTCTGGGCAGTAGCCTCGTCCGCTCCCCATGTCTCCCAGTTTCCGGGTTGGCCTAGTTTATTTCTCTACCAGGACTCTCCTTACTTTACTCAGACATACAGAAAACCCGCTGACTGACTTGATGTTCTTAAGAGTCAAAGATTTGTTGTTGTTGTTGCTGTTAATACAACTTATATTTAATCTTGATTGCACTGTTTTAATTTCGGAGTCATTAAAGACAACTTATCTTCTTTACTAAGGTAGACATAAATAGACTAAAGAAGGGAGTTTTGAGGTCTTGCTTCTGGTATGTCAGGGAAAAATCAAACTAAGAATCGAAGTGTATTTCATTCCAGACAAAAGAAGGGCACTAGGCTTTTTGGTATTTTATTTGCAATATAAGTGAGTGAGATCTTCTGAGGTATTTTAGCAAGAAACTTCATTGTAGATATAAAAAGTGTTATTATCATGATAATATAAGTGCAGTCAGAAAGAAAAGGAAGCTAAGTGCTGTCAATAGTGATCATTTCAATTGCCAGGTGAAAGCAGTTAAATGGATTAAAATCTAAGAATGTGATTTCTTTAAAAGAGAAGTCAACCCAATGAACTCCTGAACCATCCTGCTGTTTGCAGGGAGCTGGCATAACTAACAATTTTAAACAGAGTACATATTTATGCCATATAAATCAGTTAGGCAAAATGTCGACATCATTTTTAATATTTTATTTTAATCTCTTTTATCCAATGCAATTTGTTTAGCATATAGAGTTCTACTGTTGCTCTGTCAAATAGTAAAATTACCAGTGGATGTGAGTATCCAAATGGTAGATGAAAGGAAGCTTTTCTTTATAGAAATATTAGAGCTAATAAATGTTGAAATATGATAGAAACAGAATGTAAGGTTTTGGAACTCTTAAGGGATCTGAGCATTCATCATTAACTGTTAATATAATTATAAGACAGATGATCGAACAATATATGCCTCCCCACGGAAGAACACGCTACTATCTATGAAGCATCTTGATGACAAAAGAAAAGCCACATCTGTATTTGATTAAGCTGGTGAATTCTACATATTTACAGAAAAATAAATAGAATGGAAAAATCTGTTAAACTACATCCCATAATACAATGAGCAAAATTTAGACGGTAAAAACTCAAGACAACCAACCCAGTTTCTCCTACAAATAAATTACAAGGAAAAACGAGAGAGAAAGGGAACTATGGGGATGAGTGAGAAGGGCTATAAATTATATTATGACAGGAAATAATTAGAAATTTAAATAAACTAGATATTTTATGATATTAAGAAAGTATTAATAATTTTAGGTGTAAGGTATATACCAGGGTTATGTTTTTAAACAGTGTTCCTCTTTTAGAAATACATGCTAATGTACATATAGATATATATAATTATACGGTGTCTGAATTTCCTTAGTAATCCAGTTGTGGGGAACAGGTGGGAATGTGGGTGAAACCAAGTGCCCAGGAATTAGTAAGTGTTGAGGTTGGAAGATGGGTTTATGGGTTTCATTATAATGTTCTCTTAATTCTGTCTAATTTTGCAGTTTCCCACATATACTAGTTTGCTAGAGCTGCATAACAAAATACCACAGACAGTGGCTTAAACAACAGAAATTGATTTTTTCATAATTCTGAAGGCTTGAAGTCCAAGATCAAGTTTGCTTTCTTGTGAGGCCTCCCACCTTGGCTTCCAGATGGCACCTTTTTGCTTTGTCCTCACATGGCCTCTTTGTCCTCACATGTGTGCACCCATTGCTGGGGTCTCTTTTTGTATCCAAATTTCCTCCTCTTACAAGAACACTGGTCAAACTGCATTGGGCCCACTCTAATGGCCTCATGTAAACTTGATTACCTCTTTAAAGGTCCTATCTCCAATTTATACTAATTTAAAACATAGCCCGGCCAGGCATGGCTCAGTGGTTGAGCGTCAACCTAGGATCCAGGCGATTGGGGTTCAATTCCCGGTTGGGGCACATGCCCGGGTTGTGGGCTCAATCAATGACTCTCTCATCATTGATGTTTCTCTCTCTCTCTCCCTCTCCTTTCCTCTCTCTGAATTCAATAAACATATATTTAAAAAATAAAAAATAAAACATATAAGTTCAGGGAAGACACAATTCAGTCCATAACACCATAATAAATTTTTTAAAAATAAAAATATAATATTAAAGATACTATATTTTTAAAATAAAGTAGAATACATAAAATCCCTAATAAAAAAGAGGTATGAATTGGTTTTTGGCCTATATCTTCATGTTATCCTGGCTCATAGTCTCATCTTTTTAATATTTTACATAGGCCTTCTCACTCAACTTATTTCCCTAGCAGAAATGTTTTATTTCTTTTTTCTGTAGTGGCTTTCTAAGATCTCAGATACTAAAGTGAAATCATAAGGTAAACAAAATTTTGTTGTGAGCAGCTAGCTATATCTACCTGCTAGAGTGTTAGGGACTAAATGTTTGTTTCCCCCCTAAATTCGTATGTTGAAACCTAATTTTCAATGTGATGGTATTTGGAAGGTGGAGACTTTGGGAGGTAATGAGGTCAAGAGGGTGGAACCCTCACGAATGGGATTAGTGCCTTGTAAGAAGAGGCCAGAGAGCTAGTTCACTGTTTCCACAACTGGAGGCTACAACAAGATACCAGCCATCTGTGAACCAAAGGAGAGCTCTCACCAGGCCCCGGCCATGCTGGCACCCTGACCTTGGACTTCCAGCCTCTATAACTGTAAGAAATGAATTTGTTGTTCGTAAGCCACCAGTTTATGACATTTTGTTATAGCAGCTCAAGCTAAGACATAAAGCATTATCTACTTTTTAAAGAAACTATTCATCTAGCAAATATTATCACTCACTTTCAAAATTATAGACAAACAAAAACTGATACGAGTTAGGTGATAATAAGGAAAATCTATAATTGGTTAACTGTCCTCACCCAGTGTCCCATTTCTACCTCAGTATAGTTGATCAGTGGAGGGCTAAATGCTTGACTTCCCTGATCCTGTGAAACAGGATTCAAATGAAATCATAGAGAAAATAGTGGCCAAACTTAACATCTCTGGAAAACCAGCACATTAGCTAGAAGTCAACATTAAATTCCCCAAAAGGTCCTGACAACCTGAAAGGATGGGCCTAATTAGGTGATAAAATTTAGTAGAAATAAATATATGATTCTACACTAGGGTCCAAAAGCACTTACTAGAAAAATATAAGAAAATATGGCTTAACAAGGATAGACATTAAAAACCTTATTAAGAACTTAAATTGGTAATAAAGACACTGAAGGTCAATAATGTGCTTATTGAGAGTTAATATATTAAGTGGTATCAACAGAATTACAACTTCTTATAAGAAAGAGATGATCAACCCATTTTATTCAAGGTTTTTCAGGTTGCATTTGGAATTTTTGTTTCCAGGTGATACACTTCATAAAGTATAACATTAAAGTGGTGACTATATTTAATAGTGTAAAATAAAGAATAGCAATAAAATTAGAAATGTAAGGAAGAAAGAAGGCTAGAGAGACAGAAAGCTTGTTTTCAAATATCTGGAGGGTTATCATTTAAAAAGGCTTTAGGCCAATCATTCATGACTCAAAGAGGAAGAGTTAAGTTGGCCTGAAGAACCCCATCTCATCGTTTAGGAAATATCATTTCTTCAGGGGGGGACTTCTAGGTTCTCTATCTTATGAGCTCCTGATCACTGGCTTCCTCAGCACTCATCCTTCTTGTTGGACACCAATCCTATTTCAAACTGCAAATCATATCAGCTCTGCTGGACTGTAAATTCCAGAGAGGGTGGCCCATGTCTGATTTGTTAGTCCTATAACACTCCACGCCTAGCACAGGTGAATGAAAGAATACATGAGAAATAGATTTGACTTTAATGTAAAAATGTCTTTTTTAATACAGTTGTGTAGACATTCACAGGCTGCCTCAAGCCTGTGAAGTAGCATTTTTTCTTTCATGGGAGGCCCTCACTGAGGCTTAAAATGGCAGTCCCCTTGCCCGGGGCAGGGGTGAGTGAGAGAGAGGGGATAGAGCATGGGGGCGGGGGCTGGGTTAAAGGACTGTTAGCCTCCTTGACGACCCGAGGCCCTGTAATTTGAGGTCTGCTGGGAAAGGTTATGCTCATTATATCATAGATTTCATTATAATGCATCAGCCGTATTCTGACTCATTTTGGAAAAGTTTAGTAAAAAATTTCTATGTAATTGCTCCTGTTTAAACTCAAACTGTTATGTTTCTATCTTTCCCTTCTTCTCTCCATACTCCAAAAAGCTGACGATTAATGTTTTCATTTTACTGTAAGGATGCAAAAAATTTCGGAAGACACAGAAGCAGAGAGTGAGGTGAGGTCAGATTCAGAGACGAGGAAAGCATTTGAGACTCAGCATCAGGTGCCAAAAGGAGATGCAGATTTGATAAATGACACAAAGTCATTACCTCTCCATTTCCTTTTCTGTCGATTCGATTTTTTTATAAGGGCCCAATTTTCCACTGAAACAGGTCAGATTTACAGCAAATACAAAAACTGCATCTTTTATTTATAAGGCAAAAAACCTACCCAACCTATTTTTCTTTAAAATTGTGTGTCCTATAATACTGGCCTTCAGAGTATTAGGCAAACATTACGTAAAACTTCGGTTATTCCTGTGGTAGTTATTGAGTAAAGACCCTGAAGGTCAATCTCCTCAGCACCATTCCTGAGACGACCAATTCTGACCTAGGTTACTTCACTGTTTGATAATGAACTTTTGGGGTGAGGCTATGAGAGGTGCGAGCAAGCACACACACATCCCTGCCACCCTCCCTGCACTCTGCCTCCCTCCTAGAGGATCATCTTTTGTGAGAGTGGCCTGTAGCCGGAAATCAATTAATGGCTAATTATGGAATTAGGACAATAATATGTTATTAGCAAGTAATAATTAAAATACAAACATAACATTTCTTTTGAATCTTATTACATCCATTGAGAAGGTTTTGAAAAAAATTAGGTAGACAAGGTAGAGACAGGGAGTCACATAAGGAGCAGATGAGAGGGGGGAGACGGGCGAGTGGAACCCTGGAGGAGAGAGCGCCCCTGCGGGGAGGCACCCGCGACCAGGCAGAGGAGCTTCGAGAAAGCCCCCCCAGGACTGAGTATGACTGTCCTGAGTAAGTGTGCACTGGACAGAGATAATTCCTGTCACCTGTGAATTGAATGTCTAACTCTTTCTGAAGACTTAATTCCTTATTCTAAGGATGAGGGAAACAAGAGGCTACAGAGAAAATGTAAGGAGAAGCCACACAATTTCAAATGCTTAACACTTTCCGTCCGTACCATGTCATGCCAGCATTCAAAGGCCAGAAAGCAGATGCTTGACTTTACCTCACTCTGTATATTCTCTTTTTCAAATAGAATTTACTGGGGTGACATTGTTTCACAAAACCATACAGGTTCCAAGTGTACGACGCAATAAAACATCACCTGCGCATTGCATCACGAGCCCATTGCACCGAACACAGCCTCTTGCTGTCCCCCTGTCCCCCCTGTTCCCGCCTCCACAGAGCTTCCCGCCCACTCCCATTCCCTCTGGCTATCACCACACTGTCCTCTGTGTCCATGTGTTATGAATGTTTTTTGTCTAATCCTTTTACCTTCTTATGCTTTCTACAGCTTTCAGCAAAACCTGTCAAATAATGTGGTTATCCCTAGGTTTAGAATAACTTCAAACATGTCTAAGAAAAAAAATACATGTGAAAAAACTATGCCTACGATAAGCAAAAATTACATGGGTGTACTCTTCAGAGCAGTGCTTCTCAGACTTTAATGTGCATACAGATCACCTGGAGATCTTGCTAACATGCAGCTTTTAAACCGGTAGGTCTTGGGTAGGGCCTGTGATTCTGCATTTCTAACAAGTTCTCAGGTGATGCTGGTGATGCTGGTCCATGGACCACACACTCAGCAGGTTTTAGACCAAGACATGAAAATCCAGCTTCGGCAGGAAATCTGTGCCCTCAACTTCCATTCTCACTTTTATTTCTTTTCCCCTTGAGTTCCTGCATTATTTTCTGTTTCACTGGTATGAGAAAATTTTAGAACCAAGCGGAGTGGGTACAAAAGAAAAGAAAATATTCTAAAATTTCAGCCTCAAGTGGAGCAATAATAAGATTTTAAGTTGTCTCCAAGGTAGAGACATAATTTTTTATATACATGAATTATACATACTTCATGCAAATCATTGAACAGATACACAGTAGCCTTCTACTTCTTTCCATAAATGAAGCCCTGTGCGCATAGTTTACAGGAAGTTTACTTAATGAATGCACAGTATCCCATTGCACTGCTCAGGTATGTCTAAAGAGTGCAGTGATCTGAGTAATTCCAATTTTCCAGATAATTGAAGTTTATCTCTTTAAGTTTCCAAACATACTTATTTTAGTGATTTTTAATCAAAATTTTTCTGGAATTAACATATTCAAGACTTGTTAGATACACAAAACAAAATTTAACATATCTACAATTATCCAGGGTCCACAATGATTATTCTGTGGCAGGAAATAACAATGCTATAGGAACTACTCAGGTTTAGATGGGCTGTGCCCTCTTACGCAGTAGTGTCTTAGATGCCCTTTAGGGGTCTCTTAGCCTATTTAGAGCAAACTTCTGCCTCCTTCCTCCATGATCAACTGTCGCTTCATACTGTTCTCTGATTGCCCTCCAATTACAATTTTTAATCTGCTGCTTTATTTTTTGAGTAATATTCTGGGAAAGATTTGGAGACTGGCTCTCATTTCCCTCATCTTTTCAATACAGGAGCTTTCTTTCAGGGCTTTGGGTTAGTGGTCACCTGAATCAGTACAATCATTTCAGTTTAAAGAAATCACGCAAGTTGATCCCCTTTAAGCACCTCTTACTATGACTACTGAATACTCACTGATCCCGGTGTCCTTA
The DNA here is from genome assembly GCF_964146895.1 of Miniopterus schreibersii. Lineage (NCBI taxonomy): Eukaryota > Metazoa > Chordata > Mammalia > Chiroptera > Miniopteridae > Miniopterus > Miniopterus schreibersii. The sequence continues at coordinate 57,983,290 of NC_138106.1, read as the reverse complement.
CAGTACTGGACCAAGAACTGTCCCATGACTCTTAGTAGATGATTATATTCTTGGACATTGAGAAATTCCTGCTTATTATGAGATGGTTCCATGATCTCCAAGGGTATATTAACAATTCCAACCACGCCTGCACCAAGTCTGGAGGAATAAATATATATATAAATTTTGTGAAATTTAGCTAAGGAAAAAACACACAAATATACCCAGTATTTTAAAATCATTTTTTTACAAAAATAAATGTGTTTACCTGGTCTGAACCATGTCAAAGTTTAACAAGTTCTTTTACAATTGTATTTTATTACATAAAATCTATGGTGATCCCAGGTATATTTGGTCTCTTAACCCAAAATGGCTTTAGTATCATTACTGTGCTAACACACCTCCTTCTCCAAACCTGTCACCTTATATGGGGAGTCAGGGTGGGTGGGAAGAGGAGGTCTCTTAGCATTAAGCACCACAAACAAAGCTCTGCTGCAAGAAGTGGACATAATCCTATTAATGAAACTGGCCAGAGAGTCACTTTCTTCATCATTTCATCTCTCAAGTTGAATTTCTCCTCATCGTTGCAAAGGTCCAAGGGATGCTCACTGAATTCTACTAAGGGAACATAAGGGCTGGATTATTCCCCGAGAGTAACAGGTTATCTGCCTGATAGTCTGATGGATAAACTGGGTGTTTCCCACATTTTTAGCAGCTCATGATGTATGTAACTAGGATATTCTACTTAGTGACATAACCTGTTTGGGGAAAGAGCATCTGGACTCTAACTCTTCAGGGATAACCCAATGCCCTTGGAATGGCATACAAATCAAGCCTTCCCAATCTGAGGACCCTGCCTACCAGGTTTTTCACCACTCTCCCCTTCCACCTAGCCCTCCCTTCACTACTCATTCTGTAAGTCTAAATTAGGACATCGTTTCTCCCAGGAAGCCTGACTGGTTTGACTTATTGCCCCTCCTATATGGTCTTTTTACACCTGATGCTTGCTTCTAGTGTATATTCATTCATTCATTCATTCATTCATTCATTCAAGTTGAGCACCTAGCCTTATTCCAAGAACTAGGAACCGAGTAACTAACAGAAAGGCAATGTCCCTGTTTATGAAGCTTCTCTTGTATTGAACGGTGACAAGGCATGGTGCTAGTAAATGGATAAATGTACAAGATCATTTCAGATGGTGATAAGTGATCTGAGGAAAATGAAGCAGGTGCTGTTATATGTAAAGAGTGATAGATATGTGTGTGGGGGGGGGGGTGATGGCAAGGGCCAATTTTATTTAGACAGTCTAGGAAGACCTTCTTGTGGAGAGGCCTTGAGAGCTGGTGCCTCAAAGACATGCCAGGACCAGCAGTAAGATGTAGACAGACGGTTCTAGGCAGGAGAAATGGCAAGTGCCAAGGTCATAAGGCAGGAGCGAGCTTAGGATGTCTGAGGAGCAGGAAGCCGGCTGGTGTGAGGGGAATGCAGTGAAAGGGTGGGTATGGCCAGGGCACGGGGTGTCACAGAGCCAGGCAGAGACCAAATCGCTGGAAGACTATGGCAACTACTTCTATTCTACATGCACTGGGGGTTTAAGCAAGACAGTAAACTAATTTATGTTTTAAAAGATCACCTTTGTTGTTTCCATACAAATAAAAAATATGTATTCATATACTCGTCCCTTTCACTGGACTGTAAGTTCCTTAGCAAATGGTAGGTCTTCACCATCTTGTCTGCAGAGCTCAGTACAATGCCTGGCATGCATGTTACTGCAATATAAGTGCTTGCTAAGTGAATATATGAATGAGTTGTTAATTCCTGAGAGTGAGGAAGCAAGATGAAAAATATTCCCCTGAGCCATTCTAATGGTCACGGTTGTCTTGTCAGACTCTGTGCCTTCCTACGGTCTCTTTTCAGGACTCTACATAATTCATGAAAGCAGCTGGTGGAGTTTCAGACCATTGGGAAAGCACCAGACTGTATTACTCTGGAATTCAAATAGGCTGGAGAGTGCTAAAAATATATGCTCATGCGGGTAACTGGCAAGAACTCACACATGAAGGGGCTACACAAAATATTACAATGTTTTGTAAGACTATGGAATTTTTCTTTTCTAAAATATCTTTAGTATGCTTGCATTATTTTTTCATTGGTAAAATACTAAAAACGTAACTTGAGTAGGTGACACAAAGAATGTTAAAACATCAATTTGCTCAGAAAATGCATTGAAAAAATTTCCCAAAGTGAATTTCTTCTTCAGAGCAGGCGCACTGCTCTCCTGGTATCATAAATTAGGCAGATTACTGCCTGCACATTGATGGGAAGGGTGAACAGAGGATATGACACCTGCTCCCATTATGTTTAATCTCACATCTAACTCAGCAGACAGAGTTGTATTGCAGCCTCCCTCCTCCTGCCTACGCTTCTGAAAACAAAAACATACTCACAAGGACTTCAGTTTCAACTGTGGGCCCACTTTCTCACGCATCTTGACCAATCGGTTATTACTGTAAATGAACATCCCAGCTTGGCCTTGGTTTTCTATGTTCACTCCAAAGAACAGGGAGAGTGTCCTTGCTGTTTTTAATTCTCTAGCATTATATTTAAAAAAGTTTTTGTTAGGTAAAAACATACAGTTTACAAAATGTTAATAATTAAAGCTAGAAGGCAAATATCAAAGAAATTATAGATAAGATATCCAGGTATTTTGCAAAAGCTAGTGGGTACATTCAGTACCCCTATATAGCCAAGTATTCCGCATAAACATAATGGCCCATAACTATACCAGTCAAACACAAGCATTCCTGGTTTCAAAAACAAGCTTGCCAACTTACATTTACAAGAACTAGAAATGCCAAAACAGTTGTAAAATGTTAACTGATCTAATATGTACATTGCAGCACTTCTGAAAAATGATGATTTGACTGTTTTAAAATTTGGCTATTTTTAACACTGGAGATGTGATTCCTAACTTCCAGCATGTTCTCAAGTCTCCAAGTATCTATCCTACATAGTTTGGAATGTGCCATAAGATATTCTCTAGCTTTCTTTCTTTGTCCAAAATCAAAGGTAAATCAAAGTTAATAAAGCAAGTTTACAAGGGCAACAGATATGAGCTCCTGTTTTTCTAACTCTGTCCTGCAATACTGTGTTTTACGTGACTTTTCTATTAAAAGTATAAGATGGAAGTTCAAACAAAGCAGAATATGATAGAAACAACCATAGTAACAGGAGGCTGTTTGGAGCCAGGAAAAGTACCTGAATATAAGAACCAGAAAGATGGACCTAGTTTCAAATACAAGCTTGTCTTTGCAATAACCATTTTATTACATAGTGATCACTATGGACGCATCACTTCAACTTTCTGTCTCATCTAAAAAATAAAAAAAACACCTGTCTAGGCACATGGGATGCCGTGAAGACTAAAAGAGATGTTAAATATAAACCTGGAACACTGACTCACATATATTTAACCCTACATGTACATGAATTTAAAATACGTAACTATGAACCCACATTAGTAACTTCCTCAGAAAGTCTGATGTCCTCTATATCACATCCACATAGAAGGACTGAAAGAACTTTATCATTATCTTTGAATGACAGAGATACATTGAATCAGTTCAGTAAGTACCTTATGTCACCTGTAATAGCTCATAGTCATGAATTTGAAAAAACAAAGCTGTTTTTGAGGAATGAAAGGAGCTACAGCATGGGTGGAGGGGAACAATTATATTTGCTAGCATTCTTGGGAAAAGAAAATAACATTTGCTGAACAACTTTTTTTCAAAAATGTCTACTCAATAATTAGATCCCCACTCTTGAACAAAAAAGAATACTAACTATGTAAGTAACCCCAAAACAGGGTGTCACAGGATAAGACATAATCACTCTGTGATATTAAGTGGTATATTGTCTTCATTTTTTAAAAAAAAAAGCATCCTGCCCGGCCGGGTGTGGCTCAGGGGTTGAGCATCGACCTAGGATCCAGGAGATCGAGGTTTGATTCCCGATCAGGGCGCATGCCCAATGACTCAACATTGATGTTTCTGTCTGCCTCTCTCTCCCTCTCCTTTACTCTCTCTGAAATCAATAAAAATATATTTTTTTTAAAAAAAAAGCATCCTGATATAAACATTTCACACCAGCTGGCATTATTATTAATAACATATATAGGTTGGTTACATTTCCTGCATATCATTGTGACTTCAAACAAGCCATCAACTAGCTTTTCTTTTTCTTCCTGAAGACTATAAAGAGGCCGTGACTTTTCAATGAAGATTTCTCTGACATTCATTTAACATTTATTTTGATAAATGCATAACTAACATTTCAAATTTAAGGTTTGGGGAAAGGGACGATTATACAGCGTTTCATGATTCACACAAAAATAATGCTAAAAACTAGTAATACTTCCCTGAAAATTTATTTCTCAAAGTTAATGCAGTTTTCAAAGTCTGACCTTACTTCAACAACAACAATCCCTTTCAGTTCAACTTGTGAAACTGAAGCTAAAATACAACTGAGCTAAAGAGCAAGTCAACCTTACAAATGTAAATAATGGTGCTGTAATATAGGCTTGCTGTTTTTATCTTAACTATATATAAGTGATAAATTTACTTGAAAGATTTTCTATCTTAAATTGTCATCAGTAGTAAAAGAGGGAAGGAACTGGGACAGACTTTTCAGAGTTTAAATAGCAAAGGACACAGCAAATGTGAAGTTACAGCTGATCCCCTAGGAAGTTCACTTCTTCATCCCATCAGACACGGAACTAGTTCTTCCTCTATATTTCAGAGGTTTTAACATTATGTAAACATATGTGCACATGCAAATATATATTTTATAAATACTTTACATTGATTATGTTGGTTGGGGGATTTTGATCATATGATGCTTAATATCATGAGATGTCACAGGCTGAGAAAGAGAATCTGTCACAAAAACCACCAAATCAGCCTACTCAGAAATCAGAATTTGTTTTAATAGAGCACTGAGGATTCTGGTAAACAGAAAATCTTATGTCTTACCTCCGTTTCTCTTTAAGAATCTTATGCTTTGCTTCTACATCTTCCAAAGCTTTCTGTAATGCGTCCTGGAGAAGACCATTTGGTTAGAAGAGAACATTATGCCATTAGATTAACGACAACCGAGCTGGTGTTTATTATCCTATTATACAAATGTTTCACAAGGGTAACAGTGCTAGGTCACACTGCTTAATGCAATTTTACCATAGTAGATAGATACTCAATAAATACTTCATAAATGACTAAGTTCCAATAGCTAAGAAGACAAACTAAATCCCAGCCCACAGTTCTCTTCTTGCACAAATTCTGATGTCCTTTCTGCCGAAAGGGCCACTGCTCTCTGAGAGCACAAAGGTTTTCACATAAACTCCCTGACAGCTTGGGAAAGTCACTCAGTGTACCTAAACTCTGGCTTTCGTCTGTGAGAACAGAAAATGCTGAATCACAAGATCAATCAATCAATCACTAGGGCTTCTTTCAGGAAAAAAAATACATAATTTAAAAATTTTGTCAGACCTGAAACCCACGTAATTTTATTAACCTGTGTCACCCCAATAAATTCAATTTAAAAAAAAAATTTTTGTCAGTAGCCAAAAGAAAATGCCTCCTTTATATAAAGTTCCTGATGCTCCCGGAGCTCTCCCTTCAGAGGCTATACCACCTCAGAGTGCCTCAATACCAGTCCCTCTGTCTTTCTTCTCTTTTAATTTGACATATTTGGCTCAATCACTACCCTATCTCTAATAAACTCCCTCTAACTAGACAGGGAAAAACAAGCATCACCATTTAACAAATAAGAATAGACTTTTAACGCGCTTCATCCACTTGATGTGAAAAATGGGCATCTCATTTGATGGGTATATCACTGACTAAATATTATTTTCACTGACTTAAAAGTAAAAACAAAGCCCGGCTGGCATGGCCCAGTGGTTGAGCATCGACCAGGAGGTCATGGTTTGATTCTGGGTCAGGGCATGTGCCCGGGTTGAGGGCTCAGTCCCCAATAGGGAGCATGCAGAAGGCACCTTGTCAATGACACTCTCTCTCATCATTGATGTTTCTATCTCTCTCTCCCTCTCCCTTCTTCTCTCTGAAATCAATAATAATAAAAAAAAAAGGTAAATGGTTATTTCATTTCATGTCAAATTCAACCACTCAACTGCCAAGAGGAATTTAAGAGGTCAAACACTGAGGTCATTCTGCTTTGCTCTCTCCTCTGCATTAAAGAACCCAGCGTGCATCAGAGCTACAAAGTGAGCTGGTCAAAGACGTCCCAGCCCTTCCTAGCAGTACACTCAGAACACAGGGCAAAGAGGCAGCGAGAGGTGACAGGTTAAGGCAACAAGGAAACCAGGTCCTGACCCATTAGAAAGAGTCTGTTCCTCTTGTCTCTCAAATACATAAAGCCAAGGAAATTTATGTCTTAGAGACAAAACAACACAAGATTAAACTTTAAATTGATAGTAAGATAGGTCTATCTTTAACTTAAAAAAAAATAAGTGGGGGAAAAAGAGAATTTGGGGAGAGCCATGGATAGCTTTGGGGCATTACCATGTGCTACTCTTTGATTTCATCCCCAATCATGACCATTAGGTATGAGAGCTCTTCATCACACACAGCCCTGGTCTTCAAACTTTAGGGCAAATCACGCAAAGGATTCATACAGTGAGTCCATGGGAGAGAATGAAGGAAAGATGGAGTAAAGCCTTTTTTCTCCAAATACCTACTTATCCCTTTGTATGCAAGCAAATACGCAGTATAATGCTTCGCCATGGTAGAAAACTTTTCACCATGTTTTTGGTAAAAGCAAACTTAAATACATGTCCTGCAGCAATATTCTTTTTCTCTTAGTTGCCATGCATTATAATTAATAACAATAGTTCTTTATAACCTATCTCACCCCTGGGTATACTGCAAGGATTACAGAGAATGTTTATGAACTGTGTGGAGCACCTCATAAGAAAAGAGCTTTGTGAGCTAGAAGCATTGTTATTAATATTCATAATTATAGCACATAATTCCCAGCACTAAAAGAAGGATTGCTTATTAGTCTTCTCCCTGCTCTGCCCATTTATTTAGGTCCATAGGGATCTATAATTTGAAAAGATATTTTCAAGGAGACTTGAGAAGCTAGTTTTTTTCTGCTTTTCATTATTTTCTCTTTTTCTCATATTCCCTTTCTCTTCATTAAAAAAAAAAAAGTTGGGATTCTCTTCCCCATGGTTCACATTCACCCCACTTTTTGTTCATCTTTGCTCTGTCTCAGTCTTCCCCTTCTCCCACTTGCTGAGTTTCGTCTCCTTTCTCTGCACTCATCTATTCTGTTTACCTGTGTTAAAATCAACTTAATCATCTGAACTTGTTTGCACTTAAATGCCGGGAGGCCGAGCTGGTGTGGCTCAGCGGTTGATCACTGACCTATGATCCAGGACTTCGGTTCTATTCCCCGTCAGGCACATGCCCGGGTTTCGGGCTCGATCCCCAGTGGGGGAGGGGGGTGCAATGACTCTCTCATCACTGATGTTTCTATCTCTCTCTCCCTCTCCCTTTCTCACTGAAATCAATAAAGCCTTTTTTTTTTTAAGTTTAAGGAGTAAATGATAAGAGACAACTTATCACTATGTACAGGAAAAAGCAAAGGACACTGTTTGCCATTTAAGAAGACTGCTCTGTATGTCATACCTTGGGGGGAGAAGACAAGGAAGCTCTGTCAGGCTGGTTGACCTTGGTTTGCACATCTTGCAATAAGAGTTCCGCTAGAAGCACAAGCAAGAAAACTGTAATACCATGAAATTGTTTCAAGGAATTTTAAGTGAGCATTCTATATGCATATATAGCCATGACCAGGGAGAAAGGATTACAAATAGTCATCACAGAAAATCCGATATTCCTGCCACAGCTCTTACACATTCTAAGTGTAGGTGGTCATACCGCGCTTCCTCTTAGATGTGGCAATTTAAAGGGTAAAAATATATACGTACAAATTCAAAAGTCATAACTGAATGTTTGGCTGACTGAAAACTATCTAAAACCCATAAAATACGGACTTAGAGCTACTCCTCCCTCCTGGATCACTGGGAAAGGATGGCTCCCTCGTCACTGTGAGAGAAGTGAATGTGTAGAACATTCCTCCCTAAAGTGGATGCAGCACTAGTCTCTGAAATGATCTAACTCAGCATCAGTGACAACAAGGGCTCCTAAAATATACCAATCCAGTTGGAACTTGGATCATACCTTTATAATAAATAACAATAATTAAACAAAACCAGAGATGGAAAAAATGTGTTATAAAATTCCTGAGAGGTAGGAACTACATTTGAGCAATTGTGGTCATTCCCACAGTGCCTAGACCAGTCTATATCTTAGAATATATGCGCAATTGATGTTTGCAGAATGAATAAACAATAATGAGGCAGGCCACAGGTAATTACATACCAATCTTTACTGCTTCTTCTGCCTTTTTAACTTCATTTTTAAATGCTCCTTTAAAAGAAGATGTGACATACAGATATTTTCTGAAAGAAAAAAGAAAACATAATCAAGTCAGATTATCATTTTAAAATTTAATAACACTATATACTCAAGAGATACAAAAATATTAAGAAAGATTCATAGAGTAAGTTGCATCCAGCTGATAAATCATAAGACTTTAGGCCTAAAAAGAAACTCCTTACCATTTAATACTTGAAAATTTTGGTTTTTTTATTTTACTTATTCGGCTGACATTGGTTAATAAAATTATATAGCTTTCAGGTGTACAATTCTATAATAAATCATCTGTATATTGCAGTGTGTGTTCACCACCCCAAGTCAAGCCTCCCTCCATCACCATTTATCCCCCTGCACCCTCTCCTACCCCCCACCCCCCTTTCCCGCTGGTAACCACCATGCTGTTCCCTGTGTCTGTGAGGTGTCTGTCCCTTCATCCCTTCCCTTTCTACCCATCCCCCCAACCTCCTTCGCTCTGACAGCTGTCAGTCTGTTCTCTGTATCTATGAGTCTCTTTCTATTTGGTCTGTTGGTTTATTTTGTTCATTAGATTCCACATATAAGTGAAAATATATAAGCCTGTCAGAAAAAGACAAGTACCATATGATTTCACTCGTATGTGGAATTCAATGAACGAACTGGACTAACAAGCAAAACAGAGACAGATTCATGGACAGAGAGCAGGCAGAGCTCTGGTGGGGGGTTTGGGAGTGGAGGGATTAAGCAAAAAAGAAAAAAAGAAAGAACTCATGGGCACGAACAACAATGTGGCGATTGCAGGGGCGTGGAACAGAGTATAGCGCGGATAAATGGTGATGGAAGGAGACTTGACTTGGGGTGGTAAACACTCAATATTATAGAATTGTACACCTGAAACCAATACAATTTTATTAAGCAAAGTCACCCAAATAAATTCAATAATAATTTTTAAAAATAAAGTAATTTCAATAAATAAATATTTTTTTAAATCTCTGCCCACACAAATGTTCACTTATACATAAAATAGGATAATTTTCACATAAAAAATGTCTATGCAACTGCTCCATTATCAGCGTTTCTGGTTGACACACATAACCCTCTCTCCCAGATCATCACTGATACCGGGTTAACTGCTTCTCCCAGTCCCCAGTCATCTTTAACTGAAATGCTCAGAAACACATATTATCACTTTAAACTACTAAATCATATTTCCTACTTCATTACCAGTGCTTTAGTGAGAGTAAAGACGCTCTAGAACAATCAAGGAAGTGAAAACTATATACACCCATAAACTCAAACTCAAAGGGAGCACAGTACAGGTGAGAAAAGCACTGCGGAATGGAGCTGAAACTATGTGTACCTGTGATACAGCCTTCCTGGAACCCAGGATTTAAAATGTTGATTTAAGTCATCATGGAGAGAAAATTCCAGAATATTTGGTTTGAGAACGCCCAAACCTCTGTACACCTCATTTTATCACTTTTGCCTCATATCTACTGACTCGGTAGCTCTCCATTCTCTAATACCTTCATGTTTAGAAAAGGCATCACATTTTCAACAAGAGTTAGGTGAAAACCTATAATCATTTCTGGAAACCAAATTGTCTTAAGACATATAAAGAGAGGTGTTTGCTCAGGGAGAGTCTAAATCTATATGCTCCAATGAGTCTATGCCAAGTAGAGGTAATACATGGCCCATGTGCCAAATTGGGCCAGCAGCTTGTTTTTGATTGTCTAAGATCTAAGAATGGTTTTTCCATTTAAAGGATTTATATATATAAAAGTAAAATATGCAAACGAGGCTGAGTGTAACCAGAGATTTACTATGAGGCCTTTTACAGAAAAGGTTTGCCAACCCCCTGAATCTATGATAATAGTAATGGCTTTTAAATGATAGCTTGATCTAGAATTGCCTTTATATATTCTGACTTTATGTACACAGTAATGCAAATTTTTCACAAACAGGTTATATGTAATGTAAATGTTTGTTAGCTGGAGTCTGTTTAAGGCTCTCTTCCATTATCTCAACAGCAGCAGTACAGATACACTCAAGACAGAACACCTTCATGATTCAGCAGTAAGAGCTGGACTGCTTGGAGCCCATCTGCTAAGGTGTAGATGGGCCCCTTCTTCGTAGTGTAAGACTGGGAAAATTACTTCATTTTCTGTAATTTCATTTCATTATCTGTAAGAAAAGGATACCTGAATGGTAGCCATGGTATCTATCTCAAAAGTTGTCATGAGAACTAAAGGTGTCGATACAGCTAAAGAACATAGAACAATGCTGATTTGGAGAAAGTCAGTGATTTTCAAATGGTGTGCTACAAGAGTCTGTAAAACATGCAACACCTGACTATTTAGTCAGGGGCACTGACCTCTTTTCCCTTAGATTGTCAAATTAAAAAAATGACAGCAGCCGATACAACAACAGCTGTCAGTATAAATGAATCAAAATTATACCTATTTTTTTGTCAGATTGGCAAAAAATATATTTTTTGGTGTGCTGCAGAATTTTAGTAATTATTTTATGTGTGCCATGAGATGAAAAAGGTTGAAAATCGCTAGAGTAAGTACTTAATGTGTTATTATTATCTAATAAAAACATTAACTACATACTCCCTCAATGTGTGTTCAGAGGAAAAATGCATTGGGAATGAGGAAATGAAATGAGCAGCTGGATAAATTCCTTTCCTTTTAAGAATCTTAAGTATTGCCCTAGCTGGTTTAGCTCAGTGGTGAGAGCGACGGCCCGTGGACTGCAGGGTCCCGGGTAAGATTCCAGCCAAGGGCACGTGTCTCAGTTGCAGGCTCCACCCCAGTTGGGGCGAGAGTGGGAGACAGCCAATAGATGTGTCTCTTTCACGTCATCATTCCTCTCTCTCCCTGCCCTTCCACTCTCTCTGGAAAGCAATGGAAAAAATATCCTCAGGTAAGGATTAAAAAAAAAAAAAAAAGAATCTGAAGTATTTGTAGAAGTCTGCCCAGTTACCTGCATGAAAAAGTTTAATGTTAAAAAAATAACTGTCATCCTAAATTCATCTACTTCAATGGTTTAATGAACAAGTCAGTGAGGGTGTGGGCTCCAAGCAGTCCAGCTCTTACTGCTGAAATGAAAAGCAAATGAAAAGACTATCCCAGAAGAATAGTGTTGCAGAGTATTCAAGAGCAGGCCATAAACGTAGTGTCCCTGAAAAACCTAAAAAAGGACCGTGCTGTTCCAAAGAAAGCAGGGTGAATCCAATTCCATGTCTTGGGGGCTCCTTTCAGTATTACTGGTCCATGGCAAAGCAATGTTAATGAAAAACGAAGATCTTCCAACAGACACTTTGGCTCTGGTCTCCCTTAAAGAGCTTTCAAAAGTGACCATTTTATGTCCACACACAGAGATTTAATGTCTATGTAAATCTGAGACTTATTTTCCTACTAAAGTTAAAGAATTCAAAGCCAAAGAAATCAGTAATGTCTGTTGCTAAGATTAAGTAATACAACTATATACTAACTTGTCTGTATTATATAAACAGTATTTAAAACTCCAAGAATTACAGACTTATAAAATCTTTAAGTTGAAAGAGACCTTAGAAATCACCTAGCTGAAAGTCTTCCAAAAGTAACAATACTTTCAACAATATAGACTCTTCCAGGAGCAAATCTGCCCTTACCTTGGAGGAAAAGGCCTTCCATTGCTGATGAGTGTGAACTTAATCTCACGCCACACCATGGCCCTCTCTGAGTTGCTATACCTCAGGCCAAATGTGTCTGGGGAAACTAAATGTGCCATCCTGGACACACTGGATTTCATATTCTGGACTTTACACCTGGAAACTGTACCAGAAACAGACTGGTGTACAACCAAAGGAAGATATGTGAGCAATCAAACCCCTGTGAGGCGTCTTGTCCTCTAATTCTGTCCCATAGGAAAGTTTTGAATTAGGGAACAAACAGGTAGATTTATAGAGAAAGTCTGAGGCTTGATATGCTTCATTTTTGATAATATGATCTGCAGATCAAAAGTAATTAGAAATCAAAAGTAAAGCTTTTGAGGAATCCATTGGTGTGTGGTCAGGGTATACAACTAAGAGATCTAAATTTTTAATATTAATATTGGTATGAGTGATTACAAAGCCAGTACAGCATCTACTTTTTCATGAAAATAAGAAAACATAACAAATGTAGGTCTATTATAAAAAGTTAGTGATATAGGGGAAACAGCATGGAATTTGGTAAAGAATTTGGAGCCAGAAGATTTGAACTCTTGTATACAGTTCTGACATTTCCTTATCTCTAAAACAAGGATGATAAAACACAACTCACAGGGACACTGCAAAAATCAGACAAAATAATGCATGTAAAAAGGCATATCTATAGCCCGTTAGATGTATGCTGATGTGGCTCATTTGGTTGGAGTGTCATCCTGTACACTAAAGGGTGGTGGGTTGATTCATAATCAGGGCACATACCCAGGTTGCAGGTTCAATCCCAGGTCAGGGTGTTTATGTGGGAGGCAGCCAATCGATGTTTCTCTCTCACATCAGTGTTTCTCTCTCTCTCTCTTTCTCCCTTCCTCTCTCTGAAATCAATTTTTTTAAAAGGCATATATATAGACAGTGTACAAGCATTAAATGTTTCTCCCGGTAGATATTAAGCTCCTCAAAACTAGAACTAATCTGATTTTTTTATATTTTGTACCTAGCACAACCTAAGGCTCACAAAAGACTTTGATAAATGTGTGGTGAATAAATAAATGATCACCCAGAAACCCCACACACAAAGAATGACTGTTCTGACTGCATGTGTAGTTGATCAAGGTAACTTTTATAATATGCAAATGTCAGTTTAAAAAAGTTTATGCTGGTACAAACTTCCAGTTATATAATAAGTCATAAGGATATAATGTACAGCAAAGGTAACTACAGTTAAATTGCTTATTTAAAAGTTGCTAAGGTAGTAGATCTTAAAAGTTCTCATCACAAGAAAAAAACTTTGTAACTATGTATGGCGATAGATGTTAACTAGATTTACAGAGGTAATAAAAAAAGGTTTATGCTAAAATATAAATGAACCAAATGTGTATTTATAAATATGTTCATTCTAAACATAAAATATATACACACAAAGAAGCACATTATTCAACAGTTCAAATATATTGAGTAAACAAAAATTATAAATGAACTGTGATTTTTTTAATGGAAACTATCACAAGCGAAGCACCTAAGATTCATTAAAGTACAAGCCAAATTCTTACTTGAAGTGATTATTTAACTTAAGAGAGTTCAATGCAGTGTTTTGTTATTATGGCTAAATATTTGTAACACATGATTACTCTTTAGCAAACCTTCTAGAATGCAGTTTAAATTTTATTTATAATAGCAAAAATCTTACCATCAAGTTGTAAAATCCTGCTATTGAATTGTAAAAATCTTACTACAAATTTTGGGGAGGAGGGCATATTGATTTTATAAATAAAAACTGTGTGAAGATAAGTAAAGGAAGTTGAGTTACCTGGGTCTATAGAGGCAATGACATAAGTGTTTTGTTTTAACTTTTTTGGCCTGAATAAATATTCTCATCCAAGGATCAAAATACAGAACAGACGTGTAGGCTCTGAATGACCATCTCTCTGGGAAACTGGAATAGAAAACAGCAAAGGCTATTAGAGGATGCAATGATGACACATCTTTTCAGAAGGGAATAAAATCAGGCTGTCAGGTTATGATGGGTGACAAGCAGCCTCAGGAACTTTTCTTCTAAACCTAATGACACAACACCAGCAAATCTTGCAACACTCACACACTTCATTAAGTGGGCCTCTTTACAAATAAGCAGTTGAATGGGAATACTTTTTTATTTTCCTTCTCACATGTAATTGAAAGACAACTGACAGATTAAAGTAAAAGTAGTAACAAAATAAGGCAGACATCTAAGGACAGGGACCTACGTGAATAACCTGCACTTTGATTAGAACTGAACTTCTGTTGGCAAGTAACTGATTCCAGGCAGACTTACATCGGCAGTAGAAAATATACTTTCCATTACAGCTCTTGTCCTGGAAGGATAAGATCAAGCCAAATCAACAAAACAAGCCCCTTGCTCTAACATAACAAAAGAATCTAGACCTGCATGAATAAAAACATTTCCATAAAATTATTGCTAATACAATAAAATGCTTCATTTGCTTTGAAAATTATGAACTAGAAACATAAAACTTCATTCTGTAAGTACAATAAGTATTAAAATAAGTGTTTATGCACAACTGAGAGGAGGAGTTTGATGACGTGATAAGTGAAAAGGAGGGGAAAAGAGAAAAATAAAGGATGGGAAGGCAATAAAATGGGAGAGGAAACAATAGAAAATAGACTACGCTGAGAAATCACTGTGTTGCTGCATACTAACAACTGCAGGGAGCTTCTATATTAAAGTCCACTTATGAACTGTCAATCTTCTCCAAGACGACAAGAAATACAGATCAAACACAAGCCCAGCCACGCTCCAGAAGTAGTGCTCTTTATCTACTGAGTCCCAGGAAATGCTACCATGAGAGACTTCCAAGGCCAAATAGAAATCAGGGAGCAGTAAACCCATCATTTTTACAATCCTACCTCAGTCCAGGGGGAGACAAAGATGATGGAGAGGAAATATAAAACCTGTCCTCCAAGGAGGGACTGCTCAGTGGGGTCACACCACTGCCAGTTACTCTGTAAGAAAGGACATAGCTCTCCAAAGAATTTACAAAAATGAAGACGAAGCCCATAAGAAACCCAAGGATTCCTGGTTGGCTGTAAGTTCCTTCAGGCAGGGTCCGAAGTTCATTAAAACACCAGGAATTTCTTTGAATTGTTTAAAAAGAAATTATTGGAAAGTAAGCCATGAGTAAAAGTTCCCAATATAAATTATAGAAAAGTATCTAGTCCATAGATATTGTTCTATAAATACTAATGCACTTCTAATGTGACAAGAGGGGCTGTTTGGATTTGGGTGTAGCACTACAATAATGTGGTTGATTTTAGTACACCAGGAGCCGCACAATCAACTAAGTTCTCACCTGTTAAAAGAAATAAAAAAGTCACCTTGGGACACTATAAACATTTCAAGGACTTTTGCCATTACTCAAATGCTTTCCAGATCTCCTGATTTGAAAGTGCCCTTAGAGAGAATACAGCTCTTTCTTTTGACTGTCCTTAAAGCAAACACATCTCTATCATTTGAAGGTAAAAGTAATTCAAAGCCAAGTTTGAGAATTTGAGAAACATAGTAGGGGATCAAATTGGGTTAGATAAGTGAAGTCTGGAGGAATCCATGTGCAGCTTTCATATGGTCTCTCCCTCTAATTACGGGTCACACAGAACATACTCTTCCCCCAGCTATGAAAGTGCAGAAACATATGTGTGATGTCTCTGCCCAACGAAACCCATTACAGACTCAGCACTATGTGTTTTCATTGGGGGTTGGTCACATAGGCCCCCTCTGCCTAGCACATATCAAAGCTCCAGAGTCCCAGAAAAGAAGTCGGTTTTCAGTATAAACCATACTGTTTGCATAGTCTAGGCACACTCTGCCAGCTTTCTCTATTACAAAAAGGTTTATATCAACGTAGAGAACTGTTTATCAGCCAAGTTCCCAGAAGCCAGCACAAGACCAACCTTGTAAGCAAGGCTTAAAATGAATAGAAGCCTTCTATGTTAGCCCATTTCTACACACATGCCTACTTTTGAAAGTTCCTATTTATCTGTAACAAACAGAATGGCAATACCTCTTATGCTATTGCAACATCTGTGATAAAAAATAAAAAAAAGACAAAGAAGGTGAAATATAAAGTCTCTATAGGAAAGGGGTCACCCAATGTAACTTTCAAACTCCTTTATACTATGTAGAAGATCCTTCATGATCTGGCTCCCACTTAACTCTCCAGCCTTGTCTCTTACCAGTTTCCGTCTAGACCAGGGGTGGGGAACCTTTTTTCTGCCAAGGGCTATTTGGATATTTATTTATAACATCATTCCCAGGCCATACCAAATTATCACCTTAAAAATTAGCTATGAAAAAAGCTCCTAGATGTACTGAATTTTGCGTCGTGCCTGCAGTTGCCTTGGCAGGGCCAGACCAAATGATATGGCCCACAGACCGGACATTCCCTACCCCTGGTCTAGCCATTCAGGACCACTCTCAGTTCTTCAGATGTGGGATCAGGCTTTCTTATCCCCAAGCAGAGGCACGTTCAATCTTTTGGTTATTTTCGGTTGGCTCTTTCTCACCCATAAGAATGCAACTCGGCATCTCACTTTCTTTCGGAGCCTTTCCTCACTCCCCAAGATTGGGTAAATCACTCGCCTCTGGGTCTCCCCTTCTGCTTTTGTACACCCCCATCACAACACTTGCCACTCAGTGATGTCATTGCCTGTTTATTTATCTGTATCCCCATGAGGCTATAAATTCCATGAGTCTAGCATCCTCATCAATAAATATGTGTTGACTAAATGATAATTATTCAGCACTCCCTTGGCTTAATTTAAAATGAACAACACGGGGCTCCCTAAGTAAGAAAGACTTTTAATGACTGATCATCTTCAATGATAATGCTATCAGTCTATAAATAAAGCCATTTGCTTGGGAAACTGGGATACAAAGGTACTAAGTAATCAATCAGGGTATCTTCAGAAGATCTAGGAAAAAATACTCTTACTCTCTACCCAGGAAGAACTGCTTTGCATCTTTTTCAAAACGTGTTCTTCACTTGTTTCCTCCTAAATGTCTCTTTTCTGCCTTAAACTTTGCCAGAAGTGTCCATATCTCTATCTGCACCTCTCTCTCTCTCACTTTCTGTTTAACTGTCTATAATAAACTGAAGAACAAAAAACAGAGAGCGCAGACAAGACTCCCATTCAGCCCAACCACTGAGATCCATGTCTGATAAAATGACTCAGCTCCAGACACTAGACTAAATTAGATCCTTTTTGGAATATCTCTGAAGTGCCATATTTTTTATTCATATGAATACTGTATATTATTACAAAAATTGTTTTCTACATTTACTGCTGAAGTCCCTACAAAATCTCTGAAGATTTCTTGAGGTTGAAATTAATAAGTCCTGTATTTTCTCGAATATAAAAAAGTGCATAAAGATTTTCAACTAGTTTAAATTCTGAACTATGAACGGGCAAACCAAATTTAATCTTAGGGTAGATTATACCTAAGAGAAATGGAAACTCAAGAAGGTAATTTCAAAGAAAAGTTATAAGTTTTGCAAAGTAATGAGAGTACTTCTGTCATAACCACAGTGTGACAAGCCTCACAGGATAACAATTTGAAGCTGTAACTCTTGATATTCCCAGTCAGCTAAGACATAAATTAGAGACATTATGGAATGCTGCCCAATGACTGCCAATTTAGAAACACACTGTCAATGTGGCACCTAATTTCAAAAAATCACTTTGCACAAAATTTAAGTTCCGTTGCTCTGTATTATAGGATCAATCTCAGAGCTGTTTGGGGGGATGGATTTCGTTGGCCACCTGAGATCCTGCAATGGCAGGCCCATCTGATGACAGCGAATTCTACAACATGTCCTTTTTAGAATTAGAATCTCTGGCCCTAGCTGGTTTGGCTCAGTGGCTAGGACTTGGGCCTGCAGACTGAAGGGTCCCAGGTTCAATTCCAGCCAAGGGCATATACCTCCGTTGCAGGCTCGATCCCTGGGCCGGGGCGCAAGTGGAAGTTTAAGAGACTCCTCTGGCTACTACAGAAAGGTATGGGTAGAACAGGTTTTAGAGGGCCAAGGGTGGAAGCAAGGAGACCAGTGAATCAGCGGAAGGGCTCCAGGAGAGGCATGATGGTGGCATGAACCAGGACAGCAGCAGCTGAGCAGATGATAAGTGGTTGAATCTGGATCTATTTGAAGGTAAAGCCAATATTAAATAAGCAAGGTAGAAAAACCCTCTAATTGCTGAGTATAAAGAATGAGAAAAAGGTAAGACCCACAGATAGACACCTTGTGGAAATTCTTAAAGATTAAAAGAAAATCCCTAAAACTATCCAAGGGTAAAAATGAATCCTTTACAAAAGTTCAGTAATTATATCTGCATCAGACTTTTCATGAACTACATGGATTCAAGAACTTAAATGAGCAATAAGTTCTGAGAAAAACTATTCTGAGCCAGTATTTCTTTATCTGTTTATACAAATGCTGATGGAAGTGACAAAGACACATTTAAGAATACAAAGATTTCAAAAGTTTGCCTCCAACAGACTTTGAAATAATTATTTGAGAATATAATCCAGGGGAGATGCCAAGATGGCTGCAGAGCAGGTGGAAGCTATACTCACCTGCTCCCAGTGCCCAATTAGATTTACAGCTAAATTATAGAGCAATCAGCCTGAATAACCAACTGAAGGTTAGCTGAACTGAACTATTATAACCAAGGATTTACAGAAGAAACCCCATAGAGACTGGTAAGAAGGGCTGAGACGTGGAAAGGGCTGGCTGCTGCACCCACATGTGGTGGCTGAGAAGCTGGAGGGATTTCTTGGCTGCAAAGCTCCCTCACTCCAGGAGTGAAGGGTCTCAGCTTCAAGCAAGGATCCCCAACTCAGAGCAACAGAGACAGGAAGAGGAGTCCACATAGCATCTGGTGGTAAAAATCAGTGGGGATTCAGTCTGCCTGGGAGAAAAGGGAGTTAGCTAGAGGCCAAAGGCCACTGTCCCAGGGTCAAGCACTCCTACTGTTACGGCCCTAGCCTAGGGAGTGCATTTCCTGGTCCTCCAGCTACTGGAGACACCACTTTGCCATGCTAAGTTCCTGCAGAGGGGTCTGCTGGACCCAGTGGGGACCTTTGGGGGCTCTTTTTCTGGAGAAGCTCTTGACAGAGACTCAAACAGTGATCTTCTGGGAATATATCTGAAGGAACCCAGTCACTAGTTCAAAAGAATACATGCACCCCTATGTTCATTGCAGCATAATTGACAATAGCCAAGATCTGGAAACAGCCAAAGTGCCCACCAGTAGATGAGTGGATAAATAAGATGTAGTACATTTACACAATGGAATACTATACAGCTCTAAAAACAAAGAAAATCTTACCATTTCCAACAACATGGATGGACCTGGAGAATACTATGCTACGTGAAATAAGCCAGTCACAGAAAGACAAATACCATATGATCTCACTTATATGTGGAATCTAATCAACAAAATGAACTGACCAGCAAAATAAAAACAGAAGCTTAAATACATGGAACAGACTGACAGCTGTTAGAAGGAAGGGGGTTGAGAGCTAGCTAAAAGAACATGAAGGGATTCAGCAAAATAGATGTGTGTGTGTATGTATATGTATGTGTATACAGATACACAAACATATAGAGAGAGATATACAGATATCACATAGACAAAGACAATAGTGTGGTGATAGTCAGAGGTAAATGGCGTTAGGTGGTAGGTGAAGGTGAGCAGAGATGGGGAATGGGGACCAAAAGAGCCTTTGTTTGGGGCAAAGGGCACCCAATGCAGTGTTCAGATATTTTATTTAGTTGTACACTTGAAACCTGTATAATTTTGTGAAGCAATATCACCCCAATAAATTCAATTTTTAAAAAAGAGAGAATATAATCCAACAAATAAACTAATAAATGATGAAAACAGAGTGGTAAGCAAGGAAAAAAACTTTATAATTTAGTCTAAATAATGATTTATGCAGGGTGTGATAAAATACTGTAAAAGTTTGCATATGAATCCTAGATAAAATAATCAAAAAAGTGAAACTGGTAAGAAAGAAAGATAAAAGCATACTAAGGCCTTGATTTATTTGTGAGATGACATAGACACTGATTTAACTCTACACTTTGATAAGAAAACTGTAAGTTTAGATATGTTTATTTAAAATGTAAAGGTACTCCAATGAAAGCTATAATGGAACGAATAATTTTCAAACTAATAAAATTTTTTGAGAAATTAATCTTCCCCTTTAAAAAAAATCACCAGTCAGCCAATGTCATGAAGGGGATAAAAGGAAAAATGAAGCAGAGCAAAAACTAAGTAAACACAAATAGCAACCAAAGAAGCAAAGTAAATATACAACATAAAATAAGGAGGCAGAGTAAATCTAACCACAGCAGACGTCACAATAAATGTGAACAAGGTAAATTACCTATTAAAAGATAAAAGCACTACCTGGTGGTCAGACTTCACCACACTAGATTACAACCCTACCACATCCACAAGTGACACACTGAAGGGGCGCACTTGGTGAACATCAAAGCCCCACTGAAGTAAATCCTGATCCATAGGGTGTCTCCAGCACAGCAGCTCTTTGGCTGTAGTTGCAGCTGGTCCTCACAGCTGATTGGCCTTGGGGTCAATTGCTCCCAGTGACACCAACAGCAACCAAGGCTCAACTACAACAGGACAGTACACACAGCCCACACAGGGGAGCACCTAGAAGGCCCAGCTCAGGTGACTGGGGAGGCTGAACCACTGGACACTACAGGACTCCTACTACACAAAGCCACTCTACAAATTCCAGGAGACACAGCAGCTCTACCTAATACATAGAAACAAATACCTGGAAGCAGCCAAAATGTGGAGGCAAAGAAACATGTCACAAAGGAAAGGACAGAAGAAATCTCTAGAAGAGGAACTAAATGAAATAGATCCAAGCAAGCTAACAGATACAGAGTTCAGAATTTTGTTTGTAAGGTTGTTTAAGCATACTAATAGGGAAATAACTGAGAAAATCGATAACATAATAAAGTACCAATTTGAAATGAAGGCTACACAAACTGAAATGAGTAATTTACATGGAATCAACACTAGAGTAGAGGATGCTGAGAATCAAATCAGCAATTTGGAACATGAGGAAACAAAACCAACCAGAAGAGCAAAAAGAAAAAAGAATCCAGAAATATAAAGATAGTATAAAGAGTCTCTGGGACAACTTCAAGAGGCCCAACATTCATATTATTGGGGTGCCAGAAGGGGAAGAAAGAGACCAAGAAATTGAAAACCTATTTGAAAAAAGAATTACAGAAAACTTCCCCTACCTGGGGAAAGAAATAGACTTACAAGTCCAGGAAGCACAGAGGGTCCCAAACAAGAGGAACCCAAAGAGGCCCACACCAAGACACATCATAATTAAAATGCCAAAGGTTAAAGACAAAGAGAGAATCTTAAAAGCAGCAAGAGAAAAGCAGTTACCTACAAGGGAGCACCCATAGGACTGTCAGCTGATTTCTCAATAGAAACCTTGCAGGCCAGAAGGGAGTGGCAAGAATATTCAAAGTGATGAAAAACATGGAACTACAACCAAGATTGCTCTACCCAGCAAAGCTATCATTTAGAACTGAAGGTCAGATAAAGAGCTTCACAGATAAGAAAAAGCTAAAGGAGTTCATCACCACCAAACCAGTACTACAGGAAAAGTTGAAGGGTCTTCTTTAAGAAGAAGCTAATGAACAAAATAATCTGATGAACTAAATAGATCCAGAGACATTAATGCATGCAACAGATGATCATATTTCAGAGGAAAGAGGGAAGGGGGGTGGAGGGTGGGAAGAGATTAACGAAAGAAGTTATATGCATATATACATAACCCATGGACACAGGCAATAACGGGGTGAAGGCCTGGGGAGGGGGTGGGAGTGAAGTGGAGGGGGTCAATTGGGGGGGGGAAATGGGACACCTGTAATACTCTCAACAATAAAGATAAATGAGAAGAAAAAAAGATAAAAGTACTAAGACTGAGTTAAAAATCTAGTTATGTGCCATTTATGAGAGATAAGCCAAAACAAAATAGCACTGTTAAAAATAAAGCAGTGTCAAAATATAGAGAAAGAAAAGTTAACCAAAGAAAGCAAACAGGTTAATATTAGACAAAAATAGAAACAAAATTGTTAGAAAGCATTAACTGGAACATAGAGGGATACTTTATTTTAACAAAAGGTTCACTTAAACAAAATGATGTATGTGTCCCAAATCTAGCAACTCAGAATCATATACAGCAAATACTAGCATAAATACAAGGAGCGTGGACATATCCATAGACACTGTAAGATGGTCTAACCTAGTTCTCAGAAACTGAGGATGAAGGAGAAAAAAATATATGGATGATCTGAAGAACTTAATTAAAAGCTTGATGGAACAGAATCTGTCCTTCACAGAATTTTATTTCCAATGTTTAAAACACTAGGCAAAAAGAAAATCTCAACCAATTTTCAAGAGCAAACATAGCACAGGCTACATTCTCTATCCCCCCAGGAACATAATAAAATATAGAGAACAATAATATATTGAACAGTATATTTGAAATCCCCCTTTAAAAACCTATACACTTGTAGATTTTTTAAAGTATCACTTAAAAGTAATTCTTGAGCTAAAGAGAAAATCAAAATGGAATTTATAAACTATTCAAAAATAAGGAACAATGATAGTTCTAAGTTTTGAAACTTATACAATATAGCCATAATACAGGGGGGCAAATAAGAGCCTTAATTGTTTAGATTAGAAAATGACTTTAAAAGTAAACAAATAAAATATACACCACAAGGAAACAGGAAAAGTGGAATAAGAAAAATCTAAAGAATATAGAAGAAAATAAAAGAGAGTATCAAAATAAAAGATTAGTATCAACTTAGTGGGTTTAATGAAAAGAATCCAAAACTTTTAAAGACAGTTGGAAAAGGGATGGCATAAATACATGACATATAATTCAACATGATTCTTTCCCTACAGATGCAACCCACTTTCTGCATATCACCCTGGAAGCTATGTATGATTCCCTGGCACCCCTCACAGAATGCATTCACAGATTCAAATTCTAATTTAAAATATCACACATTAAATGCAAACTTCTGCCTCATCTGCATTCCGAAATTCTGAGATGTCTGTTATCTATTTACACATTTTTAAAATTTAAGTGAAAACAGATTGTCTTTGGACTGACATTGCAAAAGCCCATGCCACCACTGCCTGTGTGCTTGAACCTCACTCCTAATGAAATTTTCATGAGGTTATTGTCATCTTGAAACAAGGCCCTGCCAATGGTCTGATTACTATGGTTAGTGCCTCAGCCCAAAGCAGATAAAGGGTTTTGATTGCTAAGTTTAAAACTGATGCCAAATATTCACAAGAACTATACAAAAGTTAAGACTTTTTGACTCAGTATCTCCCATCCTGAGAATCTGTCTTAAAAAATAATTCAAAAGAATAAAAAAAATCCATCTGCATGAATGTTTATGTCATCATTATCCATAAATAATGTGAAACATGAGGGCCAATGTTAGCATCCAAAAACACAGTAATAGTTCTATAATTTATCATGAATCTATTCAATGGACTATTATAAAGCCACTTATCAAGAAAGTTTTATGAAACCAGACTTATCAAGACTACATAACAGCCCAGCCGGGCGTGGCTCAGCAGCTGAGCATCGACCTAAGATCGAAGAGATCAGGGTTCAATTCCCGGTCAGGGCACATGCCTGGTTGCAGGCTTGGTCCCCAGTGGGGGCGTGCAGGAGGCAGCCGAGATCCACGACTCTCTGATCATTGATGTTTCTATCTCTCTCTCCCTCTCCCATCCTCTCTCTGAAATCAATAAAGACTACATAGCAAGAATAACATGATATTGTATATAAAGAACCATAAAGATTCCACCAAAAAACTACTGGAACTGATTTAAAAATTCATCAAAGTAGCAGAATGTAAAATAAATATCCAGAAATCGGTTGCATTTCCATGCACCATTAATAAACTATCAGAAAGGGGAAAATAAGAAAACAATCCCATTTACAATTGCATAATAAAAAACAACCTAGGAATAATTTAACCAAGGAGGTAAAAGACCTGTATTTGGAAAATTATAAGACACTGAAGAAAGAAATTAGGAAGATACAAATAAATGGAAGCACATACCATGCCCACTGACTGGAAAAATCAATATTGTTAAAATGTCCATACTACCCAAAGCAATCTATATAGATTCAGCACAATTTCTATCAAAATACCAATGGCATATTTCACAGAATTAGAATAATCCAAAAATGTAGATTGAACCACAAAAGACCTTGAAAGGCACAGCAATCTTGAAAAAGAACAACAAAGTTGGAGGAATCACGCTATCTTATATCAAACTATACTAAAAGGCAATAGTATTCAAAACAGCATAGTACAGGCATAAAAACAGACATATAATCAATGGGACAGAATAGAGATTCCAGAAATAAATCCATGCCTATATGGTCAGCTAATATTTGACAAAAGGAGAGAGAACATACAACAGGGTAAAGACAGTCTATTCAATAAATGGTGTTGGGAAAATTAAACAGACATAAAAAATGAAATTAGAACACCGTATACAAGAATAAACTCAGAATGAATTAAAGACTAAAATATAAGACTCAATATAAAAATCCTAGAAGAAAACATAGGCAGTAAAATCTAGAACATTTATCTTAGTAATATTTTTACTGATATATCTTCTCCAGCAAAGGAAACAAAAGAAAAAATAAACAAATGGGACTACATCAAACCAGTAAATTTTTGCACAGCAAAGAAAACCATCAACAAAATAAAAAGACAGCCCACTAAATGGAAGAAGCTATTTACCAATGATATATTTGGTAAGGGGTTAATATCCAAAATTTATAAAGAACTTCAACAACTGAATACCAAAAAAACAAAACAAAAAAACAACAAACAATCCAATTAAAAAATGGGCAAAGGACCTGAATAGACACTTCTCAAGGAGTACAGATGGCCAAGAGACATATGAGAAGATGCTCAATGTCACTAATCATCAGAAAAATACACATTAAAACGAAAATAAGATATCACCTCACACCTCTCAGATTCGCTATCATCAATAAATCAACATACAAGTGCTGGTGAGGATGTGGGGAAAAGGTAACCCTCATGGACTGTTGGTGGGATTGCAGATTGATGCAGCCACTGTGGAAAACATCATGAAGTTTCCTCAAAAAGTAAAAATGGAACTTTTTACTCAGTGATTCCACTTCTAGGAACATATCCAAAGAATCACAAAACACTAATTTGAAAGAATATATGCACCCCTTTGATCACTGCAACGTTATTTACAAGAGCCAAGCTATGGAAGCAACCCAAGTGCCCATCAGTAGACGAGTGGATAAAAAAGTAGTGGGACATTCACACAATGGAATATTACTCAACCAAAATAATGAATGAAATTTTACCATTTGAGGCAACAGGAATGGACCTAGAGGTATTATGCTAAGTGAAAGACGTCAGAGAAAGACAACTACCATATGACCTCACTTATATGTGGAATCTAAAGAACAATATAAATGAACAAACAAAAAAGAAACGGACTCACAGATAGAGAACAGACTGATGGTTGCCAGAGAGGAGGGGGTTTAGGGAACTGGCTGAAAAAGGTGAGGGGATGGAGAAGTACAGATTGGTAGTTACAAATTAGTCAAGGGGATTTAAAGTACACCATAGGAAATACAGTCAAAAGTACTGTAATAACTATGTATGGTGCCAGTTGGATACTGGAAATATTTTGTAAAGTATGATTGTTAACCAATACACTGTTTACCTGAAATTAATACAAAATAATATTGACTGTAAACCATAATTTTTGAAAACTTTAAATATAAAAGAATAACATTAAAATGGAAAAAAGACTACATAATAACTGAGAATGAAGTTTAGAAGCCAATAATAAATAAAAAAGAAAAAGAAAAAAAATGTGAGCCCTGGCCAGTGTGGCTCCTTGGTTAGAGGTCTGGCTGGCACCCCGAAGGGTCTCGGGTTTGATTCCTCGTCAAAGGCACACACTGGGTTGCAGGCTTGATCCCCCCCCCCCCCCCCCCGGGCAGGGAGCATGCGGGAAGCAGCCAATCATTCTCTCTCACATCGATGTTTCTGTCTGTCTGTGTCTCTCTCTCTCTCTCTCTCTCTCCCCCCCCCCTCTTCCACTCTCTCTGAAAAGCAATGGAAAGAAATATCCTCAGGTGGGGATTAAAAAGCACACACAAACAAGCAAAAAAGAACTATGAGAAATTACACTTCAACACTAGAATGGAATAATACAAATTAACAACCATAACAGGCAAATTCTTTTCCTAAAGAAATTTTAAAATACTGTTTCACTTTTGATTTTACAATAAACAAAATTGGAAGAAAGTAATACCAGAACACCTCTTCTCTGAGGCCAAGTAAAAGCCTGAAAGATTATATTTCCCTATTCCTATGTAGAAAATTAAATTATTTTCAGAACCAGCAGGACCACAACATCTAAGAAGGAAGGTGAAAATAATACAGTTCTAACATCTGAAACTTGTTTTGGACAGATGTACAATCATGCCCAGTGGGTTTAGGGGGATATAATAACCACAGGAAAAAGAAATGGTGCCCAGCCGGGCGTGGCTCAGCGGTTGACCGTCGACCTAGGAGCCAGGCGATCAGGGTTCGAGTCTCCGTCAGGGCACATGCACGCGTTGCGGGCTCGATCAATGACTCTCATCATTGATGTTTCTATCTCTCTCTCTCCCTCTCCTTTCCTCTCTCTGAAATCAATAAAGATATATTTAAAAAAAAAAAAAAGAAAGAAAGAAAAAGAAATGGTAAAGGAGTTATTTCATTACGAACCACTATTCTAGAACCGAGATAATGTAAGCTGTACTGGATTAGAAGTTCAAATATCAGAAGTCATAAATGCAAGAAGTGTCAGGAAAAAAACCTACCTTGATCCAGAAGTGTTCTTTTAGCCCCAAGAGTTAATTTTTTTCCAATCTTTTAGTGAAGAGGAATGGGGTGTTAATGTCAGAACCCACCAACTTTTCAGAGGAGAAAACTCAGGTGCCACCCCTTTTTGGAACCACCAAGGTACTCGTATTGGAAGCCATAAAATATGTAGCATCCTTGGTACAGAAATTATGGCCTCTTTACACTAATCCTTCCTCAGAAGACTCCATCCTTGTCTTTAAAAAACTTTATGATTAAACTATGAAAAATTTTGTTGAGCCCGGCCGGGCATGGCTCAGTGGTTAAGCGTCGACCTAGGATCCAGGCGATCAGGGTTCGATTCCTGGTCGGGGCACATGCCCGGGTTAAGGGCTGCAGCCGATCAATGACTCTCTCATCATTGATGTTTCTCTCTCTCTCCCTCTCCTTTCCTCTCCCTGAAATCAATAAAGATATATTTTTTTAAAAAAAGAAAAATTTTGTTGAAAAATCAAAAAAAAAGAGGAAAAAAAAAAAGAAATCCAATGCAATGTTCCAAAGTGAAATTGTACATATCCTAGGTCTGATCCACTTTCTTCATTTTATAATTAACTGCCTAAATGGCTTAAGAAGCTTCTGGCTTCATTAAATAATCTGGAAACAGTAAGAACTTTTCCCCAAAGCACGAGCTGTCAAATTATTCCTCTAATAATGTATTGTTTCCTGATGCTAGTGTTGAAATGCCAAAGCACTCTGACAGATAACTGTTTGAAAATTTATGCTCAAGACTTTTAAATAGCATGAGATATTGGTTTTAGAACCAGCTCTTAAGTGGAAGGACAGGGCCAATGGGAAAAGGGGGAGATAGTAATGGAGGTGCCAGTAACAATTCTGGACCTCCTTTCTGATATTGGAATATTAATGTTGACAAAAGGGTTCCCAACATTTGCCCAATAATAATTATGCTGGATTTTTTCCGAAAGAAAATAACCTCCATTTCTGTGTAAATTAAGAATTCCAGCCTGGCCGGGAGTGGCTCAGTGGTTGAGCATCCACCTAGGATCCAGGTGGTCGGGGTTCGATTCCCGGTCAGGGCACATGCCCGGGTTGCGGGCTTGATCAATGACTCTCTCATCACTGATGTTTCTATCTCTCTCTCTCCCTCTCCTTTCCTCTCTCTGAAATCAATAAAGATATATTAAAAAAAAGAAAAAAAAGAATTCCACATGTTGCAATAAGAAAAATATAAATCAGAAAAAAATAGAGAAGATAATCTAAAAGTGTGTTACCAAACATTATATTTTCTAACTGTGGAAAAGACTTTCTAAATTTTACTTCAAAGGCAAAAAAAAAAGTTTTTCTTTAAGTTATTTGTTTACTGGGTGTTAATATCTTAGTCTAAAACTGCACTGTCCAATAGGGCAACCACTGGCCATACGTGCCGATTGGGCACTATTTCAAGTTGATATGTGCTGTATGTTTAAAATACACTCTGGATTTCAAAAATTTAATATTAAAAAGAGTCTGTAAAATATCTCTTAGTATTTTTACATCGAAATTGAAATTATAACATTTCATATATACCAGATTAAATTAAAACATTAAAATTAATCTTACCCGTTTCTTTCTACATTTCTTAATGTGGCTACTAGAAAACATAGGAGTAAATATGTAGTTCATATTTGTAGCTTGCACTGTATTTCTACTGGACAACACTGGTATATATAATGACTCCAACTGGACTAAATTCCTTTAAATTCCCTCTAGCTCTAAAGTTCTAACACTAAAAAGCTGCACACTCAAGCTAGTAAGTTTTAAATACAAAGTTATTTTAGAGAAACCTGGGTTTAGTCACCATTTCATTATCTCTCCACACCCCCTACCACTTTCTCATTGTTTCTATGGATTCCTAATAGCCAAGAAAAACAAATCTGTCGATTTATTTATTTATAAAATGCAAGCACGCAGTTCATGGCCATTCTCAATTGACATTTGGTCCTGTTCCTTTTTACTACACACCATGCTGATGCCTATTTAATGCTCTGCATGAATAATGAACTTTGTATGGGCTTTTTTTTTTTCTCCCCAGTTTTAATATTCATCAAACAGGACATCTGGAATTAGAGATTATTAGAAATCTTATATTCCAGTGGTCCCCAAACATGCTGGCACGTCTGGGGAACATAGAGAAAATATTCATTTCTAGGCTTTATGTCTGGAGATTCTGACCCACTAGGTCTGGGATGACACAGATCCTACACTTCGTAAGAAGCTGCCCAGGTCACTCAGAAGCTCAGTGAGGTTAGGGAACTAGCAGTCTAGCCTAACTTTCTTCATCTGCAACAAAGGTAAAATGAATTGTCCTAGCGCTAAGGCCCAATAGCCTGAGACCTGGCACCAGGACGGAGGGCTCCTCACTACAGCTCTGTGCCATTCTGAGACCCTCTGTCCCACACACACATTACTTACTCCTCAAGAGCTCCGGCTATCAGTATATCTTCCTTGTCAGTTTTAACATCCAACTCTGGTTCTCCATTAAGCAGAAGCTTCAAGTTATAAATAACCAGCAAAGTACCTAGTGGAAAACAGATGTTTGACTTGTCAATATTTTAACTACGCAAAATATTAGTCATGGTGATATTATCACATCTATTAATTTAAGCCTCCTCTAGGCCAAATTTCCCTTTGTACTTCGGTAACTATGCTTGGGTAAGTTCCAAGATATATGTCTTATAGCAAATTCCACTCTCTGCCAGAGAATGTTGAGCTTCTACAGTACAGTGTTTCTTATTATTACTCAATTTATTATAACTCTTTCAATGTGGATTCTAAAACTTGGGCACTTTTCATAATTTGCATTATAAATATTGTTAGGAGCCTTAGCCAAATTTGTATTACCGGTAAAGCTCTCATTGGTGTAACTACAATCAAGGCACATAAGAACAAATATGAGTTTTAAATTTTTGTACAAATATGAAGTATACTGCTTTTAGACCCTATCAGGGGTGTTGGCAAATTTTTTTGGTAAAGAGCCAAGTAATAAATATTCCAGGCTTCACACACCATATGGTCTCTGTTACAACTACTCACAACTCAGCTTTACCATTGTAGCATAAAACCTGCCACTAAGAATATATAAATGTGTAAGTGTGGCCATATCTCAATAAAACTTTATTTACAAGAATAGATATGAAGATGAATTTGGACTATGGGTATGGGCCATAGTTTGCTGACCCTGCTCTAAAGCATACTTAACAAAAAAGCCCAAAGTTGTTTGTAATATGAAGACAAGCAGGACTATCAGAGAAAGTAAAAGAACAACCAATTACACTTTGTTGGTAGTACTTAAATGCAAGGGAGAACAGCACAGTGGTTAAGAATTGGTCTTGGGAACCAAAATGCCTGTGTGTAAATCCTGGATCAACCATTTACCGGTGCAATGACCCCAGATAAGTTTCCTAACCTCGCTGAACCTAATTTTTCTCATCTATACAGTGGAGCTGATCAAGTATCTAAAACACACTTGTTTTGAGGATTAAATGAGTTAATTTTTATAAACCATTTAGAAAAGTATTCAGGAAACAGTACACTCTTCATAGGTAATTTTAAGAGTACATCACAATTAGAAGTCAAGAGAATACATCAACTGTCCTCAAAGTATATCGTGTATGTGTTAATAAAATGAATACTATAATTGCCAATGTTTTTCTCTATGAGAAAGAGAAAATGATGACACAAAACATCACTATTAAACAAGATGCCACAGATGAGAGAAGAAATTTCAAGAGTAAGGTAGGCTGCCCGGCCAGGTGTGGCTCAGCGGTTGAGCGTTGACCTAGGATCTAGGAGATCAGGGTTCGATTCCCAGTCAGGGCACATGCCCGGGTTGCGGGCTGCAGCCTATCAATGAATCTCTCATCATTGATGTTTCTATCTCTCTCTCTCCCTCTCCTTTCCTCTCTCTGAAATCAATAAAGATATATTTTAAAAAAAAAAAACAAGAGTAACGTAAGCTAAGTCAGAAACAGATTTCTCAGAATTTTTCTATGAACAATACATAAATCAAGGAGTGGTAAAAAGCAGAGCACACATAGCTTTCTCTAGGGGAGGCTTCTTTTGCTTTTAGATATAAAAAGTGTTGGAAGTCTAGAGAGAGATTGGCACTGGAAAATGGTACTAGACATGGTACATTCGTGTTGAGTAGAAAGTTGGTGGGAGTTGAAAGAACGCAAAAAAAGACTTATTAATTTGAAAAAGAATGTCTACAAAGCTTTTGCTAACTGCCACAGAAACTTAGATTCATTCCTTTATAAGGTGCTCTTATAAACCTGGTATCATCGAACCTTAGACACTGCAATAAGCATCTCCTAACCTTGGTACCTGGTGCAGCGACTACGGAGCCCCTGTGGTCGGAGCTTGTATCACCCTCTTCTCATCCATTTTCACCAAGTTCGTGGCAGTACAAACCTTTCTCCCACTGTCAGGGACTTAGAGTTATATGTTTGGATTCTCTTAATATAAAACTTATATGGATAAAATAAATAATTGCCCCATGTGAGATGCCATGTGATATTATAAAGAGAAAAAATATGAACACATACATATAGTGCCTTTCAAAAGACAGAAAACAAATACTTCCATCAAAATTTCAAAGTTTCAATGATCTTACCACATTTCCCATAGATTGTATCAAATTGCCGCATTAATTCAGCTTCTGTTTTATAGGGAGAGTACTTATAAATTATAGACAATTCAGTTGAGAATTTCTGAGGATCATCTGTAACAGATTCTCTGGTTCTTGTTAACCATGAAGGCATTGGAACCACGACCTATTAAAAAAAAAACACAAAAAAACACACACCACACATCAATTTACTATGAAACACACAAATAAAAACCATCATCCTTTTGTCTGATTGTAATTCAGTCAACTCTTCATCCAAATTACCAAACCAAACACAAAGTTAAAAGTTTATTTCCTTCCTGTACTCCAGTTTTATAAGGAAGAGACACATAACAAATATGTATACTCGGGGTTTTATTCTAAAATGGTCAACTGTGAAATGTGGGGACAGGTGGAATCTACTTCTGCTTTCTTTTAAAATATGGGTAGAATGGCAGAGGAGACAACAGTAGCAGCATTTTAGAAACTGAAAAGCAAATGACAGCGTATCTAAGAAAACCAATCCGAAGCCCATGCCAGAAAACAGAACCAGCCTCACTTATAATCCAGAATCCCCTAAAAGGCTCAGAAATTGATGATATGAATTAACTCTAGCAGTGGGCAAAGGGGGAAGAGAGCCAGAAGCGCATCCAGACCCCCATCTGGCAAGAGCTCCTCCCCTACCTCCACAGGGACTAGATGTTCACTCGCTGTAAAGAATGGGACAAAGCACTTCTGAATTAGATGACATGCCAAGTACAGTTGTCAGGGGACCTTACTGAGATGAGAGGGATTAAGTGAAAATGTACTTATTGGGTACTGAGAACCCCAGATCTCTTCTCTCATTTGGCTCCCAGAAAGCTGTCAGGTAAGCCTTCAGGCAGAATACTGCAGGAGTCTTCTCTGAGAAATGTGACCAGCCCAGAAAAAAAGATATACAGAAAATTACACTGAGGATTTCCCAATAAAGCAGCCAGCTAGATCTTACTATCGTGACACCCATAGCTGCCAAGCTCCACCCACACTCTCAGAACTTTCAATAGGCATTTTATTGGACTAATCTTTAAAGTACAGCAGGCTCTCAAATGTCATTTTGTTCAACGTTGT
The DNA here is from genome assembly GCF_964146895.1 of Miniopterus schreibersii. NCBI lineage: Eukaryota > Metazoa > Chordata > Mammalia > Chiroptera > Miniopteridae > Miniopterus > Miniopterus schreibersii. The sequence goes on along the minus strand of NC_138106.1, from coordinate 57,950,359 downwards.
TCTGTTACAATATTGATGAGAAAAGAATTCTCACAGGGGCCACTGTCTGTGTGGAGCTGGAACATTCTCCCCAGTCTACGTGGGTTTTCTCCAGGTACTCCAGTTTTCTCCCACATCCCAAAGATGTGCCCGTGAGGTAGGCTGGCGTGTCTGAATTGTCCTAGTCTGAGTGAGGGTGGGTGTCTGAGTGGCCCTTCGATGGAAGGGCATCCTCTCCAGCAAAGAAATAGAAGCTACAAAAAGATATAGATGAAAGAAAATCTTCAAATATTACAGGAAAATGCCCCAGAATTGAAGGACATGAGATTCCAGAATGAAAATGTCCAACAAGCGCCCAGCAAACAATGGATGCAAACAGACCCACTCAAAGATGCAAACAGGCCCACTCAACGGCATAACACTGAAATCAGAATACTGGGGACAAAGAAGATTTTACTGACCTTCAAAAAGTAGAGAGGAGGGGGAAGCATGGGTCACACACAAGGAATTAAAATGGCTGCAGACTCCCTCACAACAACACTAGAAATCAGAAGATTATGGAGCAATGCCTTCAAAGTTCTGAAGAAAAACTTAGCAATATCACCAAACCAGACTATCATTACCTTTTCAAATAAGACAAGAACATTTTCATGCATCTGAGAGCTCAAAACATTTTACCTCTCATGAACGCTTGCTAAAATGCTGCTGGAGGATGTTACACCGAAAAGGGGGAGCAAGCTATGAAAGAAGACATGAGATTTAGGATCTGAGATTTAACACAGAAGAGAGATGTAAAGATTTGGGTGGACAATGTCACGGGCAGATCTCATGATGGCAGCTGAACACCACCCATGGAAAGCAGGAGTGTGAGCTGCAGCACATGAGCAGTGGTAAAGACACAGGAAAACAAGCATTCAGTGGTAGTGTTATAAATACACAGAACACTAAGCAGACAGTTACTGATTCCAGGGAAAATAAAAAGTTGTGCAGGAAGGAGAAAAAATAACCATTTATGACATGGTATAATTATGAATAGTGTTTATAGAGTCTCATAATGTAAACACTGAATATTGTTATAACCATAATTACAATTGAGCTATGGAATTGGAAGGATGTGTGTGTGATACGAGTAGAGAGGAAAAATATATAAAGCCTCCTCTTTTATCATGGGAGGTTAATGCCTAAATCAAATCAAAAGGAGCAATGCACCTGCACAAAGGCATGGTTCTTCTTGTGATTTCTTATAATGCCAAACTGCATGCTGGAAACACTCATAACAGTTGTGCAATATTTGTACAGTTTTGGCTAAATATTTGTATAGTTTTATTGCAAGGTTGATTTTTGTGAATTTATTGATTAAATATCTCCCCTGCAGAAAAAGAAAAAAGAAAAGAAGCCATACAAGCTTGTTGCACACAGATATCCAGAAAAAAAATCAAAAGAATCAGCTAAAATTGTTGGGAGAGACTGCCTCTGTGGAAACAGGAAGACGTTACTGGTTTTAGTAAAAAAATAATAATAATGGTCCATTTTAGGAAAACAGACCTTTGGCCCAGTTTCACATGCCCTTTATATACATAAAGTACAACATAAATGCTTGAAGCACCGCTTTTCCTCATGTCAGCACCCACTCAGCTTCTCCCTATTGCCTTCAGACTGTTCCTATTACCCAGCCCCACTCCTCTGCAGCCAGCGAGCACGCTCTGCTCCTGCTGGGCGATCCCCCATTTTCATACTGTCCCTCTAAACCCCGTTCTCATCTCCGGGTCTGAGACTGGCTGAACACCATTTCTCTCCACAAACCAGCCTTTCTAGTTGCAAGGTGTGCTCACTCCATAAAACAGCCATTGACGACTCAAGGCTAACGTCTCCACCTATATCGTTTTTGACAATTTGTAACAGCAGAAGCACATAGTTGTTGAATAGCATTCTTTTTAAACACCCCTATTTTGTTATTTAGCCAATTCATATGTGTCTGCCTTATTCTGTGATAGCGCTGAAAACACTTTGGCCGTCAGATGGTTTTCTGCTTATTTTCTACCTTCCATAAGGTCTACCCAGTGCTGGGCAGACAGCAGTTGCTCAACATGTATTTGCTGTACTGAATTATAACTGATGTTCTTAATAGTAAAATTCAGATACTGCAAATTAATATAATGTCTCTGGGCCATCAAAGGGAGTTGAAATTACTGTCACTGGAACTACAATTTTAAGTCTATTTCACATTCTATTCCTTTAGATTTTTTATTCCAAGACTTTGAATCCAATATTCTATTTCTTTTAAGAATGATAATCCAGCCCGGCCGGGCGTGGCTCAGTGGTTGAGCATCGACCTAAGATCCAGGCGATCGGGGTTCGATTCCCGGTCAGGGCACATGCCCGGGTTGTGGGCTCAATTCCCAGGCAGGGGCGTGCAAGAGGCGGCCGATCAATGACTCTCTTCATCATTGATGTTTCTATCTCTCTCTGCCCCTCTCCTTTCCTCTCTCTGAAATCAATAAAGATATATATTTTTTAAATTATTTTTTTAAAAGAAAAGGTAATCCATTTATGGCACAAGTGGTAGAAATGTTTTGCAGGCTTCTTCCCAAAAATCTCATTGTGCCAAAAGGAGCTTCTTATTGTGGGAGATTTGTCTACATAGATAATGAAAATAAAGTTCTGAAAACTGCCTAGAAGTTAAAAACCCAAGAGAAGGTCAATAAAGACAGGCTGCCAAGGACCCCAGCCACCCTTTCTTCATTTCCCAAACATATCCCTAAATTTCTAAATCATAATCAGAAAGAATTCATAATTTTACCTCCTGAGATAGGAAATGATACCATACTGATACCATTGGAACCAAAAAAAAAATCTAAACTCTTACCTCACTCAGACCTTCTCCTTCACAGAATGTCTGAGAAAAAAACACACAGGTCATCGTTTCTTCCTTCTTTGTGAAAAGAATAAAGTCTTTTCCAATCCTCATGGATCCGCTATATTAAAAATCAAAAACATAACAGTTTACATCTCAAATACTGAAAAGAAGGAAAAGGCAGGCAGGATACTGTGTGCTATAATGGATTTTCTCTTCATAGAAATAACTCCACTGTTTTGCTGACCCATCACCAAGAGGGTACAATATGATTCCCCGCCCCCCCCCCCCAAAAGTAGAACAGACGGATTTGAACTAATCCAGCCCACACTTTTGCTTGAGCCATGACTTGTGGAGATAAGGGGCTATCTGGGCTGAAGAGGGTAATAATTGTCTTTCCCTGGCAGGTGCCACACTGGTGATCATGGCCTGTGTCCTTGCCCCTCATTGAGACATTCTACTTAAAAAAGCCATGGACACAACTAACACCTGTGCTAAACTATGTTTTGAGAAACAATAAACCACAGAGATGCAATTAAGCTCTAAAGTACAGCAATTCCTGAAAGAAGATTCATCGCCTATTTGAAAATTAATTTTAAATGTTGTCAAGATCCAAGTCAGTTGTGAGTATGGAGATTCGAAAACAAGGTGGGACTCCCAAGTTTATATTCTTTTTAAAGCTTTATAAACTTGGGCCATTCTGCATAAGATTGCCTTGAACTAAATATTGTTCCAATATCAATAACATATGCCTTCAAGAACAAAATTCTCACCTTTTAAGACCATTGCCATATTGCCCAATAAACTTCAAGGTTGATATCCGTTTCTTGGATGTTCCAAAGTAAATGATATCTGATGCCTCCGCTGTAATCCATAAAAGTTTAAGGTGGTCAGGGATCATGAGTAGTTCACAGGGCCAGCTGTTCAGGTGTTAGGATGACACACATATCTCAGGGAATCAGGACAAACCCATACCTCTTGGGACGGTCCAGAAACAAGGCTCCTTAATCTCTGACCAGGATCTTAATCGTATTACATTGAAGGAGGTCAGACAGACCTAGCCATGTGATTTGGGGTAAATAAGAGTTTAAAACTCTGAAGCGTAATTTCCTCTAAAAGGGAACTACTAATACTTGTAGCACAGTTGTTGATAAAGATAAATAAAATGAATTAAATAAGGGATGTATTTTTCAAACCATGTACACAACAGACAGCGCTTGATAAATGCTAATAAATTTTAAGCATTATGGTTACTTGTACCACTAGGAATTTTCCATAAATTTGGCCTTTATCCTAACCCATGTGAGACTAAGAACGGAATGGCTTCTGGTCTGATACTGCCTGGGGAGGAATGGCTACTTGTTTCAGACTTTTAGAGTTAGTCTTCTGTTCTCTTCAGGGCATTCTGGAATTCCAGAGAAAAATCCTCTGGATTTCAGAAAATACATCCTTCCAGAAACAGAAAGCTCCCAGGGAAACAAGGAAAGATAGAAATGGGTCTCCCAATTGGCCCACTTGCAAATATGCTCTAGAACTGTTCTGAGGACGCTGTGTCAGTCTGAGGGAACACATGCTACAGTTCAGTGGCACCTGGTATGGGGTGTGTAAAAGCTACCACTCTGCTTGTAGGAAGCTAACCTGACATTTACCACATGTTCTTACACAGGGTTGGACATTAGGTGAGGGTATCCATAATGGCAATATTAGTTAAAACTTACTGATTGTTTAGTATGTTCTAGGTACTATGTTATATACTTTACATGCACCATTTAATATTTAGAACAAATTTACAAGGAAGATATTATTATTATCTGCATGTTATTTACAGATAAGGAAATTTAAGTTTAAGGAGTTTATATAGTCTTCCTAACGTCACAGAGCTGATAACTGCTACTGCCAAGATTACAACCCAGATGTGTCAAAGATCAGATCCCATGGTTTTCATTAGACAATCCATAGACTTCTATGTATGGTGGCCAGAGTTCAGGGCAGAGGGTCAGAACAAGGGTGACAGACATCACCCTTGCCCTCAATAACTTTATGTCATGGTAGGAGAAACCTACCATGAAAGAAGTAGGTAAATAAACAAAATCATTTCTTAGAGTGTTAAGTGAAGGTAACAAAACCAGGGTAATGTGACAGAGAATTAACAGGAGTGTGTCCTGCAGATAGAATGGTCAGGGAGGCCTCTTTCATAAGGTGACAACTGAGGTGAGGTTCAAATGATGAAGGGCCAGCCAAGGGTGGCTGGAGTGCCGTAAGCAAGGAGGTGAATGGTAGGAGAAAAGGTCAGGGGGCAAATAATGCAAGAAATTGAAAGCGTTACTGGGGGTATGAATTTTATTTTAAAGTAATGAAAAACCACTAGGAGTTTCAATCAGCAGAGTAATATGATATGATTTATGTTAAAAGGAAAAAATCCACTCAGGATTTCTGTATGGGGAAAGGACTGTCACAGGACAAGGCTGGAGGTGAAAGAGTTTGGAAATTACTACAGTCAGTTTCTGTGGGTCCAGAGTGATCTGGCTCAGTCTGGACAACAGATAGATTCTATTTTCAATCATCAGATAAACTCCCTGTAACTTATTACTCAATTTCTAACCAATGTTAATAAAGAATTGCTCTCTCAGCACTAGTGTGCTTTTTTTTTAACACTACTCTATATGTCAGCTGAAGCGTGTTCCTTCTGAAGATCTGAATATTTGTCATTTTCCTGTGTTTTGATCATTTTGTTCATGGAACCATATAAAATGAGTTGCTTCTCTTTTTTAAAGAACTGCCTTAGAATGTATCACACATTCTTTTATTTAAAGTATTCAGAAACATAAACTTAACATTCAACCTAGAAGTGAAAACTGAAACTGCTTTTTCAGCATGGTTTTCTCACAAATTCTACTCTCTCTTATTTAGTTAAAAACTAGAGAACCAACAATACTTTGTAATCAAACCTGGAAAAATCAAAATTATCCAAACAAAGTCAGAACAAGAACTGAGTAGGATATATGAGCATTTCTAAACTTGCTAATAAATTATTCTTGGACTATTCAGACCAACGGGGAACCTCCAAGACTCAGAAGAAGAGAACTGCTTTACTCTGTATCCTCTGCTTCTATCAGCAGGAATGAGCATTCTTTCCTCTGTGGAACTAACCAAGACAGTCCCATGTTACTTGAACTCCTTCACCATTTTTAAACCTAAAGCTCAAAAACCTTGGCTTGTGGCACATACACAAGTGCTGTAAGAATTCAGGGTTAAGCTAGCCCAAATAACTCAAAGGCCTCATCAGATGAAATAAATAACATTTCAATTCCACAGCAAATAGGTACTATGCACCTACTACGTGCTGGCTTTTGCCAGCCTTGAAGATACAAAGATAAAGCAGACAATATACTGTGGAGGTATTCATTATGATGGGTACATTCAATCGAAGACATGAAGCCCTTAACACGCAGAGAAAAATCACAAACTGCAAAAAACAAGGAGAGATAACCTCCACCTCAAGGTTAAGCAGAAATTTTTAAATAGCCTAAAAGCACTGGGAACTGCCTTAGAGGTCTCACAAGCAATACCTGAAGGATGGCCTAAAAACAATCTCAGCGTCCAGCCAGTAACTATTTATATTCCATTCATTCCCAGACGCGTTTTCGTACAAGTCATCAGGCACCTTCTGCCTTTCACTTTTCTGGCAATATTTATTTACATTCACTGTTTGTCTTAGTTTTAGATGGTTACGATGAATTTATTCTGTCAGCGGAACTATTTAAACCTTAAAGAATTCAACAGTATGTTAAGGCTGGGGTTTATATTCCTTAATAGCTCCATACCTACTTTTGCACAGATAGCTCAATTTACTTTTATTTATTTTATGAGTTTCCATACTGTTTTCTCCAACAGCTAGTTAGGTATCTCGATAATTAACTTACCAGGGCTCATGCCACATCCATCATCCAAGAAGCACAACATGAATCCACCCTGCAGTTTTTCATTATCCACTGTAAGAGAAAGGAGTTATCACTAATAAATACTGGGCTTAATTTGTTCATCAGAAAGTCATGCTGCTCGCATAATTATTCATCTTCCTCAAATGCAGCCACTGTGTGGCAGAGTTATGGCCCAACGACACAGCTCAGAAAGGCGTTTTGACTACAATTTCACAAGAAATTGCAGGGGGGAAACAGTGAAGCAAAAGAAAGGCTTTGCATGAACATAAACCATCTACACAACGAATTAATGACATGCTCAGTTCTAGAATTTGACTCATCTTTTAGACTCCACGTATTTCTTCCCTGGGGGAGGGAATAAAGGTAGATGGTGATATGGTTCCAGGATCCCTCTATTCAGACTGATCAAATTTTATTCCCTTCCACCAAAGCTCAATTCTAAAGTCAAGCCAAGCCATTCTTATTAAACACATCAAACTCTCTTCCAAGTAGTTAATTCCAATAAAAGCCACCTGAACATGCTTCTTTTGTTACTGTTGTCGTTGCAGATTTTTTAAGTTTATAGATTTTTCTCATTTCAATACCGCATTAGTCATGGGGCCAAAATTACAAAGAAATGGCCAGTCTTAGAGACTTTCAGAGCACTGACAGTTAGTGAAATCAAGTTTTTCAGTGGTGTCTTTAACTATAGATTTATCCAATTTGAATATTTTACTATTTATACCAAACACTATTCTACGAATTCTAAATAACACCTTTCCCCCTTCCTAGGAACTTGCCAAGATGGTAAAAGCAAAGAAAGCTGCTCAAGAGCAAGTACTGACCGCAAGTAGTCAAGAAATGATTTAAGACAATCTCTGTTGTGTGTGCATTTTTATAATAAAATTAAAAATACTTCACAAATTTTCATTCTTAAAATTATACTTATGGTGATCATTTGAAACTATGCTGTTCCAACATTACTTCTCAGAGATCTACCACTTGCTGTGGTAGTCTTACCCTCTGAAACTCTGATGCAGTATTTCATTCAAATTTCCAAGTATGTATGTTCATTGTTATTTTTTCCTTTAGGGACTGATAGATTTAAACTCCCCAGTCTGTTAGTTTTATAAATATACATGTTCAAAATATTTTGAGCCCTGGCCTGTGTGGCTCAGTAGTTAGGCATCATTCTGTGCACTGAAAAAAGGTCTTGGGGAGTGGGGGGGGAGGGGGAGGGGGAGGGTTAGGTCTTTAGTTCCGTTAAGATTTCTTCCAGGAAGCTTTCCTAATCCTTCCACGTCACCAGGTGCCCATTTTGAATGTTTTCTTTATAATCTGTGTTCCCTCCTTTCACAGCATGTTTAAATGCCTATTCACATATCTATTTCTCTTTCCGACTAGTGGGTCTTACACTCTTTGGAACACAGTTGCCCCAGAGATACGGCGAAAGCTATTGACCCGCTCGCTACCCATCAGAGTGCAGACACACACCGTACTCTCCATGGAGCCCACATCAGGATGCCAGCTCCTTAAAAGCAGGCACAGTGTGCACTCAGCACGTGGCCCAGTGTCCTTTGGTAAGCACTAAAAAATATATATCTGCCCTGGCTGGTGTTGTAGCAGGATAGTAAGAAGCCAGGAAAATCCCTGGGCAAGTGGAATGGGGAAACTGAGACAAAAAAATTAAACAAGGCCAAATAGTTTGGGCAGCTCGCAGCCAGCCTGTGAACTGCAAGACCTTATCTTCCCTAACCAAGGACACTTAAGAGCAAGTGTCCTCCCTAATCAGAGACTACATTGTTTAAATCACCCTGGCCTGGAAAAATAGAGAACAAAGACCCAATTAATGCCATTTGTTCCAACTAAACCCAAGGACAGATGAAGTTGGGGAACAAATAACAAAAACCCCATTAAAGCCAGACAGGCCTAAGATAAAAGTAAAACAGTAAACAATACCAAAGAATTACCCCAAACTCCCCTATACACTTATTTTAATGCATCAGCATACTTTAAAATGCACCTGGAAAGCTGATAAATATTCTACTGAAACCTTCCCCTAAGATTCTCTCTTGCAGAGAAAAAAAATGGATAAAAAGCCCTCAGGACAGACTCAATGCAGGCTCACTCTAGAGCCCGCCCATGCTCTGTCCTGGGCGTGAACTTTTTATTTCTTCCTAATTTCTAAGGGTCCCCATGAGACTTGCAGCCAGGGGAGCAGTAGGCAGAGGCAGCTCAACCTAGGCTCACCCCCTGATCCTGTCTCCAAGACCCTCTTTTTCTCTGACTTCCCTGTGAGCTAATGGCAGCCCTGCCTTGGCTCACTTCTTTCCTATAACATTTCTAGAGAACCAAAGCAGAGCACTGTCCAGGCTCTCCCCTGTTGTTTCTTCTACCCTAATTTATTCCTTTGTTTCATTGTCCCCAGCATCAACAAACATACTCTCAAATCCATCTGGACTTGTGTTGCGATATCTTTCCTACACGAAGTCAAGGATCCACACACTACAGGCTGGCCTGAGTAACCGTGTGGCTCCATTGGTCCAGTATCCTCCTGTGCACTGAAAGGTTGCCAGTTCGATTCCCAGTCAGGGCACATGCCCAGGTTGCAGGGTTGATCTGTGGTTGGGGTGCATACAGGAGGCAACCAATCGATGTTTCTCTCTGGCATGGATGTTTCTCTCTCTCCCTCTCCCTTCTCTCTCTCTCAAATCAATAAAAATAAATAAATAAACAGAAAATTAGCAGGAAAAAGTGTATCAAATGCATACCCATGTTTACTACAACTAATACACACAGAAAGATAAAGCACCCATGGCTAAACATATATTTAGTTTGAAATTTATAGCCCTCAAGTTACCTAAAGAAAACCTAAGACTAGAGAATAATTCAAGGGCTTCAGTAAATAATTTGAAAATTAACCCAATACCTAGGTTAACTATGTATACCCAAACAAATTCTATCTGTTGGTGCAAAACCCCTGGCCTTGGTTTCTTTGTTTGGAAAAATTAATTTGCTAGGTTTATGACCATAGCATGGTTTGCTGCAATAAAAAAAAACTTGGTTGGGCGTCATCCATGAGCCGAAAGGTTGACGGATCTCGGTCTTGGCACATGCCCAAGTTTCAGGCTTGATCCCTGGTAGGAAGCATGCAGGAGACAGCCAACAGACATTAGGCTCTCACATAAATGTTTCTGTCTCTCCCCCCTCCCCTCCTCTCTCTCTAAAAAAGTCAATAAAAATGTTTTTTGAAAAACAGCTTTATGGCTCAGCAGTTGAGCATCAACCTATGATCCAGGAGATCATAGTTCAATTCCTAGTCAGGACACATGCCCCAGTAGAGGACTCGATCTCGATCCCTGGGGGGGTGCGTGCAGGACGCAGCCAATCAATGACCTTTTCTCATCATTCCCATTCGTTCCCTTTCTCTTTCTGAAATCAATAAAGATATTTTAAAAAAAAACAAAAAAAACACAACAGTTTTATAACATGAATATGTAGTTTAAACTCAAAACCCACAAGTTCAGTTTTTCATAAAAAGAAACTAAACAAAGCAGTGCCATTTTGAACACAAATTGCAAAGATTCTTTCCATTTGTTATGACCATGACAAGTGAGGTAAATACTGTCCTGCCCTGCTTGGTGTCCTGCCACAAACACAAAAAAACAATGTGTGAATTCTGATTACATTGGTTCTATTTATGATTCCAGAAAATTCCTCTCAACCCTTCATGAATAACATGTGTGCTCTGAATGAAATGCAGCTTAAGTCTCTTCTCCCTTCTCCATTTCTAAGACCACTGCCCTAGTTCAAATCCTCATGACATCTTACTTAGGTCATTTCCATAACCCAGCCTCCCTGCTATCTCTTCTTTCACACTTCTACAGACCGTCCAGTAGGCTATTGCTGGGTTATCTTTAAAAAAAGGAAAGAGAACATTTCTAATTTCACAAATGACATTGCTCGAAGTTATTCAATGGTCCACTGTTTACAGAAGGAAAAAAACAGCAATACACTCACCTCTATCGACCTAACCTGGTCACTGTTCCCTGAATGCTTTTTCTCCACATGTCTACATGGCTCCACCTATCACATCCTTCAGGTCTTTGCTGGTAAATCACCTACTTAGCTGATTCCCCTTATCACCCCATGAAAAATAGCACATCTTGCCCATCACTCACTGTTCTCTTATCCCACTTTATTTATTTTTCTTTTCAGCACTTACCATTACCTGGTGTTTTCTGCATCTGTTCATTTCTTTATTGTCTCTCACCATTAGAAGGCATGTTCCATGAGTGCACAGACTTAATGAAACATTTTGTTCAATGCTCCATCCCCAGCACCCAGAATAATTACTTGGTTCATTCATAATAGGCCCTCGATAAGTTGTTATTGAATAAATGAATGAGCTTCTGAACTAGTCTACCTGTATTCTTTTTCTCACAGTAATTCCTCAGACAAGAATATTCTGTTTTTCCTATGCTACTCGACAAAACTCACATCCATATTTCAAGTCCCGGCTCTTTAATGTGAGGCATTCTTTCTCTGTGCTCCCACCATACTTGGGGCCTCTCCTGGACAAAAGACACTTATACTATTTTACTCTATAAAATTGGGTATATAAGGGAAGACGACCTCTTCTCCACTACTGCTGTTTCCTTCTGTGTGGACTGGAGATCCATCGGTATTAGTAAAGAGGCCCTTTTCTGGCCCTTGACTCCCTTTCCCTGTAGCAGTGAGCTCACTCAGCTGACTGGTAATTTGGGGAGGCTGCTTTCAGATCTCTCAGGTTGCCTCTGAGGAGTGAGGGGCCTGCAGAGAGCAGAGGTCCTCTCCTCAGGCCTGACTCCCCTGGTGGGCAAGTGCCTGGTTCTGGGGTTTGATCAGAAAGTCAACTATCTCTCTCACACTAAGCTCCATACTCCAACGGAGCACTTATCAGCAATAAAGACTGACTCTTCTTTTATCTCTCACTTTTCAGAACTTGTAGAGTAGAAAGGGGAGAACACTGTCATTTATAACGTTTCATCAGATCGCTCAACATGTGAACTACAAGCATCCACCTGCACAAGATTTTAATACTTAGAAAATTGAGTTAAACTGAGTTGCTTTTTAAATACAGACATGGATTTACATCCTGAACAGTCCTCTCTCGCCTGTGAGCAATAGCCAGCATCTACAGGAGATCTGATAGAATGGAGATGGGGTCATTTTTAACACCACAGACGCTTCTCTAGGTCGTGTTAACTGCAGGACTGGATCACAGAACCTAACTTCATTCGCATGATATTCTAATGAACTACTGAGCGCAATAAACGCTTGGCGACTAAAAATGAAGTTCATGAAGAAAACATGTCTGGTGTGAATTTCACAGCCTCCAGCATTCACAGGGCACGTTCACTTGTGCATTTCAAACTGTGGTAAATTGAATATGCTGGGCACTTCATTATAAATGCTTGTTAAGTTAACATGCTTTTTAAAATAAAAATGTTCTCTCCTGGCCGACAAAGTGACTGACCCGAATCACTCTGATGCTTTCACAAAACCCCCCAAATCCCTAATTTTGTAAACAGTCTCAGAGTGATGAGCGTCACCCCTGCAGTCTCGGCCGGCCCGGTCGCTGCGGTCGCCCAGCGCTCAGGTCACACCGAGGTCCAGGGGCGGGCTGGGCTTCCCGGGTAAGACAGAAGCAAAGTGCCCACGGGCGGCCCAGCAGAAGGAAACAGGGAGGAAAAGAAAGAAACCTGCTCACCTGAAAACACGTCAAGTCTGGCAGCCCCCGCGTCTCTGGAAATACAAACATATCGTTGCTTCAATGTGAAATTGTTTTAAAATTTTTTTAATTACACTGATGGGCCGCGCGGAGCCCCTAACCTGTGCGCGTCCCGCCCCGCTGGCGGCAATAGAGCGAGCGAGGAGGGACGAAGGGCTTGGGGGGCCCGAGCCCCAAGCCCGCACCCCCACCTCCCCCCTCCCCCCACCACCTCCCCCCTCCCCCCACCACCTCCCCCACCACCACCTCCCCCCTCCCCCTCCCCCCCCACCACCTCCCCCCCCCCCCCCCGCGCAGCCTCCCCCGGCCCCCAGCGGGCACCCCAGGACGGCGCGTGGGCGCGGCGCCCCCTGGAGTCAGGTCCTGGGAGCTCGGGCTCTGCGCAGGGCGCCCCCCGCCGCCAGCCCTGGACGGTCCCACCCCGCCCCCACCTTCTTCGGGTGGTGCGCCACCATCTTGCCCCGTCCCCCCGCGTCTCTCCCCGCCTTGGATGCCCGAGGCCGCGCACCCCGTTCCGGGCGTCCCCCCGGGCGAGTACGCGGGCCCGGGCCGGCGTCTGGGGCGCGGGGTTAGCGCTGGGCCGGCGATGGCGTGGGGCCGGTGCCACAGCCCCGAGCCCTGGGTGTGCCTCCGGAGCCAACGCGGGCGCCGAGGGCGTGGGGGCGCCGAGGGCGTGGGGGCGCCGAGGGCGTGGGGGCGCCGAGGGCACCCCCGGGCGTGTCCCCCCACGCCACCGTTTGCTCCCACCTTCCCGGGCACCCAGCGCCAAGGCCCTGGGGGTCGCCCAGCCGCCCTGGGTCTGCGGGGGTCGGCCCTTGAGAAGTTGGGGAGGCCGGGCTGCTCTCCCCAAAGCTTCGCCTCTCCCGGGGCCCATCCCACCTGGAGCTTGTGTGGTTTAAAAAAAATCCACTTAAATCGCCTCAGGAACAACTTAATTACTAAAGTGTTTAACTCTGCGTTTACTAAGTCATCATAAACCAACACTTATGATTTGAGAATGGTACAAAGCCTGAAACTCAGAAATTTAAAATGAGAATGGTACAAAGCCTGAAACTCAGAAATTTAAAAGAAGCGATGGAATTAATGGTAGTTTCACAAAAAACAAACAAAACTCAACAAAATAGATATGAGTACTTTTTTAAAAAACTGGAGAATAATCCAGAAGTCAGAGAAAGGTTTTCATGATATATTTTGGTTTTTAAAAAGGTGAAAAGAAAAACGAAATTCCTAAGCAATGATGTACTGCATGAATACATTTTTAAGAACATATGTAGTGTACATGTGTATATCTGTAATGAAAGAAATCAAAATGTTAACAGTGGTTTTCTCTAGGTCAGAGGCTGGGAATACCATATAGCCCATTGGCCAAATCTGGCCCTCCAAGTGTTTTTGTAAATAAAGTTTTATTGGAACACAATCAGGCCCATTCACCTACATATTGTCTATGGCCGCCTTCACACTGCAATGGCAGAGGTGAGTAGTTCCAGCAGAGAACGCGTGGCACACAAAGGTGAGACTATTTCTTCCCTGGCCCTCTACAGAGAAGTGTGCTGACCCCCCTACACACACACTCTATGTGATAAGATTGCTGAGTGAGGTTTTCTTTTTTTTGTTTCTTAATTTTCTACAATTCACAGGCATTATTTGTGTATTTTTGAAGTAAAAGTTTAAAAAGGGAAGGAGGAAAAGCCAGAAGATCCTGGCTTCAACATCAAGGGTGCGAGAGAAAGGACAAAGACAATGGGGAACAAGGTCTTAGAGGCAGAAGAGGGTATGTTGAGGGAAAGAGTCTAGAAGGAAGCTCAGAGTAATAAAAACAGCAGTCAGAGTCTGACGGGAAAATCTGAGTCTCTCCCCAAGTTCCCACCATTCCCAACCCAAAACTACCCCATATAATCTGAATATGTGCACATCCTTGCTCTACATGCCTAGTTTCAAACTTAACCCCGTAGCGCCTTCGTCTAACCAACTGAATCTTCTAAGCTCCCCCTATACAGAAATGCTGGTGTTATTACCACTGCCATTTCTGGAGCATTCTCTGTGTGTCAGGTAAGCACTGAATGAAGTATTTTGATCTATTTTTACTTTGACTATTAGAAGGACTCTCTTCTTCATTTTTACCACAGTCACATGATACGTAGGTATCATTATTTCCATTATATAATTATACATTATACAGAGTACCATGTACACAGTAGGTGCTCAATAAATGCCCCTGTACTGAAATGAAAGTTTTCAAAGAAACTTTTCTCATACAGAAATTCCATGGGTATAAGGCACAGAACAATAATTCACCTTTACAGCACATTAAGACATTTTATAATAGACTTTGTAATTTAGCCCGGGTAAATTTCTCTCTGAACAGCTATTGTATTTGGCAGAGGCTCCTAACCACGCCTTCCTGTACAGCCACATAATTTCCTTTTCTTTTTACAGTATTCCTTTACTATCTTCCAGTTCAAGTTTTGAAAACTACAGGAAATCATCAAAATCTTGAATAAAATACTATAAAATAGTTTTTTAGAATAACACAGGACTATATGAAGACCTTCCTTGTGAGACAAACCAAGCAACTTGACTAAGTTAAACAGCTCACTTGATGTCAAATACTAGCATCTAGGCAGTGGTGGTAAAGTGAAGCGTCCACCGAGAGCAGAGGAACTGAGGCGTTCAGGCTGGATGCAGGGCCCTCAGCAATGGCCAAGCTGAAGGCACAGGCTGGTCCCAAGAGAGCACTTGCTACGCACCTGATCCCTTGAGGATGTGGTCTCAAGGCTGCTATTTCTAATCTTTAAAACAAACAACAAAAACAAATGTGCAGCATCCAGATTTTTATATGGCACCTCCTGTTTCTTAAATTTTACAAACAATTCCTTCACTTCTTCCTTTTCTTTACAAACACTGTGAACTTTCACTATGAATCAAACAAACATGAGACAGGCCGGACTTGGTCAGGGGCTGCCAGGTTACAAATGCTGCTCTAAGAATTGCTTTATTGATCACATCTCTCTCACTGCCCTGAATCTGAACTCAGTCTTCCTTTGCCAATCACCATCTGCTGCATAAACTGTTCCCCTTGTTCTATTTCTTCTGCATCCTGACTTTACCTGCCCTCCACTGTTGAATGAATGAGTGAAACAACTTCAGAGAAGACAGTTGGCAAAATAGACTGTATAGTCTCGGAGAAACAAATGTCAAGGTTGAGACCTGTTCATTCAGAGTTACAGATACTAAGCTGCTGAAAACGGACATTCAGTGGGAGGAAGGACTAAGGGACACCAAAGGGGCCCTGCTTCAGAGCCGTGGGCCAAAGCAGACGCTAGCAACCCTGAAATCCTGAAGAGACACTCACCATGAATGTCCTTGAGTCCTGACCTATCCCTGTTTGCTCCTTCTAAGCTGAGTTTGGAGCTCTCCTAACCAATGAACTTTATTCCTTTTCTCTTCTCCCCTCCCTTTCTGTGATAACTGTGATGCCACTAGTTCTACAGAGAGAGAATCTCCTGTAAGGGGGAACTAGTGACTTTTTACTTAGTACTGGGCACTGCTGTGCAGAAAGTTCTGGATGGCTAGTTAACTGACTACATCCTGCATTCACACACAGTCATCTCCCTTCTTAGGTCAAAAATGGGGGCCAAATGTAAAAAGCTGAAATCCATTTATCCATGGCAGGGAATTTAGGTCTCTCTGCCCAGATCCCTGATCTAACAACCGCCTACTGCCACCTGGGTAGGCTGCTTTCTGCAGAAAAGGGAGGTAAAATCTTCTGTCATAGGAAAACACAAATACAAAACAAATCCAGGGCCATATTTGATTAGTTGAAAAACTCACAAGCCCCCACAAATACACTTAAGTGAGCCTTAAATTGTTAAAGAGACTTCTTTAAACATCAGTGCCTTTATCAGAGACAGTAAAATGGGGTAGGGGAGTTCTGTAGCCAGACAGACTAAATTTGAATTCCAGTTCTGCCAAACATCAGTTGTAGGTTCCTGATTAAGTCATCTAACCTCTCTGAGCATCAACTTCCACATCTGTAGAATTGGTATAATTACAACTACCTTAACGTGCTGCTGTAAAGATGAATGAGCTAATACCCACCTATAAGGTGCGTAGAACAGGGTCTGACACATAGTAGGAGATCAGCAAGTTAGCTCTTTTCTCCTTAACTATGCAATTCACTTTGATGCAGACTTCAACAAATGCCCAAACTCAAATCTAAGTTCTCAAGACACAGCATATTTGATATATAACTCAAAAACATCCAAATGACTATCTGCTGCTACATGGTTATTAAAGCTAGTATATAGAAACAAACATCCAATTTACCTCCACTTCAAGTTTGATCATAAATACAAACTGAATAAAGATGAATAATTCTTCCTCTCACCTGTTCTTTTTATTATAATACTTTGTTTTCATAACAAATCAATTCACAAAATATTGCTGATTTATAGCAAATCAATTCACAAAATATTGCAGGTGGGGGGAAAGACATTATTTTTTCATCTTTAAATATAACAAGACTGGATCTGTGGAAGGTTCCCACAATAACCTTTGTTCACCGATGAGCCTTACCTTGCATTGTCCAGCAATTCAGCCAGTGCTCCAAAAAGGAAACTGTGTGTGGTGCTGATGAAGAAATAGAGAGAAAACCAAAAGTTAAATTAACTCTGGAACCAGTGCAAAAGGTTCAAAAAAGTTGCAGACTAATGCTCTCCAGGTCTAGACAGATAATCAATTAAGAAGCTATTCTAGAAGCAACTTCCTCAGCACCATCCAGATTCTGAAGTAGATGACTTCATTACAAAGCCAGGGCTAAGAACACCATTGCCGAAACATCCTGTCTACTCCTAATGCAACAAAGACTTCACAGGCCTTACTGTGCTTAGAGCAAATGCTGATGTTTTAAATTGCTTTGTTAGCATTTGTTCAAGTTTTTTCAAATATTTTTTCATTAAAATATTTTTGAAGGCCAGATTATTTCTGAAAACTCCTGATAAAAAACCAGCCCCACTAAAAGGTCCTCAGACTCCATATGCAGACACAGGCACTGATGGGAGACCCGTTTGCCCCACTAATCTACATTTTTCTGTAGAATCTTTTCACCTCTGAAAAGTCTGCTCCTTAAATAATCTCATTAATTACCTGCCATCACTCTGTTCTATACTCACTCGTGCCAGGTCCTGGATAACATCACACTCAACAACCATCACCATATACACTCTGTGGGTGAAATCAGGATGCCTTGGGGTCTCACACTTGCTATTCATTTCCTGATGTGCATATTTCAATCAGCATTAAGGGAAGATTCACTATGCAGTTTTCTTTTTATATTTAGTAAATGGAGCAAAAGCAATAAACACCATTTATTAAAAACATCTGCTCATGTGTACAGAAGGAAAGGTCATCTGCAGTGTCTCAGAGACGCCAAATAGCTCAAGCCACAGGACAATACGGTAGCTGAAAATTTATTTTTCAAAATATATATACATACATCCATTTTTTTGGAATTTCAAACTTTAAACACATGCTGATAAGGGTTCTCTTACTTGACTCAAGTCAGTTTTCAAGCTTTGCAATTTAAAAAAAACTATTAGATATTATTTTTGCAAAAAAGTGTTCTCGCGAAAGAAAGCTAGTATATGAAAATCTAAAAAGAGTAAGATATAAAAAAATAAAATAAAATAAATAGCAAAGGCGAAGTGTATAGGTAATGTGCTTTACAAAAGCAGCATTTAAACCACAAGCCTTTCTAGTGAATTTAAAACAGATGATTCAATATACAGAAATTCAACCAATCCTTCAGGAAAGTCATTGCAATCATTCAAAAAAAAAAAAAAATCACATACAAGTTTCTGCACTAATTCACTCAAGAGATTGTACTGTCTGCCTGCCATGTACCAATGTCGAAGGACATGGGCTTTACCTTTTGCAGGCTCGAGCTCGTGGGGGTATGGAAAATACCCAAGTCAGCAAGCACATGAGGGTGGTGAGGCCTCCCGATTAGGTGCCGGGAAGGAAGACAGGCGGGGGAGAGGAACCGGCGAGGAGGGGGCCTGGTGGCCAGCGAGAGACCCTCTGCACAGAAAGCATTTCAACAGCCCTGCAGGGTGAGGGGGCTCGGCCCTCTGCAGAGCCGAACGGGAAACTCCAGCGAGAGCGGCGCTGCAAAGGCCTCGAAGCAGAAAGAGCAGAGGAGGCCCGTGGGCTCTGCCCTGGGGAGACGGGAGGTCCCCTTGAGGTGCGGGCCCGGTCACGGTTAGGAGCCTGGGCGCGGTTCACGCACCTGGGAACCCCGCAGTGTTTTAAGGACAGCGGCACAGCTGGTTTACTTTTTAAAGGGCTCACCCTGGCAGCTTCAGGAAAACGGACCATGTGGGGGCAAGAACAGGAAGCGGGGACCCAGTTTAGAGGCTTGAGGGGGAGCCCAGACGGGAGGGGCAGTGGTTTGGAGGAGCCGATGGTGGCGGAGGTGGAGAGGGACAGATGAAACCGAGACCTGGTTAGGGACGGCTGAAGGGGACTCGAGGATGTGAAGGGGCCTCGAGGGGGGCTGCGCAGGGCAGGGGCCTCGAGGGGGGCTGCGCAGGGAAGGAGACTCGAGGGGGGCTGCGCAGGGCAGGGACTCCGAGGGGGGCTGCGCAGGGCAGAGACTCCGAGGGGGGCTGCGCAGGGCAGGGACTCCGAGGGGGGCTGCGCAGGGCAGGGACTCCGAGGGGGGCTGCGCAGGGAAGGGGCCTCGAGGGGGGCTGAGCAGGGAAAGGGCCTCGAGGGGGGCTGCGCAGGGCAGGGACTCCGAGGGGGGCTGCGCAGGGCAGGGACTCCGAGGGGGGCTGCGCAGGGCAGGGACTCCGAGGGGGGCTGCGCAGGGCAGGGACTCCAAGGGGGGCTGCGCAGGGCAGGGGAAGCGCCGCAGAAACACGCAGTCGCTCCTGCTCTCGCGGAGGGAAGCCTCAGACACACTCTGCCTCGGGAGCTGAGAAAATGACAACTTGTATCTGATTTTGTTCCTGCAGCTTCTGTGCTGCTGTCACTTTCGTTACTCAGTTACCAGACCACCAACTGACAATGGGGCGGTTTGGGGGAGGAGGGGGCTGGGAAGCAGGATCTGCAGACATTTTACAAAACTGAGGCTCAGGAAACTGCCCAGGATAAGATTCAGTCCCTCCGGCACTCGGCATATGATTTTTGTAAAACGCAACTCAACACTGCTATTTCTTCATCTGTCTTCCACCCCTGTTGACTTTTACTTAACTGTCCCATCTTTTCCAGCTTGAAATTATTTTCCATGGTAGAGAAATAAAAACTAAATATCTGCTGAATATTGCCTGTTCTACTGGTATTTTCTGTAAAACTTGCACTGTCCCACACAGCAAGGCTGGCTTTCCCTGGTTCTCTTTACACTTTTCTGTGGTTTCAAACCTGGTGCATCCCTTACATCAGCGATTTTCAACCAGTGTGCCACAAGAATTTTTAAAACATGAAATACCAGACTAGTTAGGGGTAATGACCTCTTTTCCCTTAGACTGTCATAGTCAAAAATTACAACAGCTAACACAGCAATAGCCATCTGGTGTAAATAAGTCAAAATGATACCTAGTTTTTGGTCATATCGGCAAAAAATAGAAAATATTTTTCGGTGGGCCACAGAATTTTAGTAATTAGTTTATGTGTGCCAGGAGATGAAAAGGGTTGAAAATTGCTGCTTCATATCAATCAGTTCTTTTAGCAAATCCAAATTACTAAAAGGTCCCCCCAAACAGCCTACGACTGTGAATTACACACCCTCACTGCTCTGCTCTGCTGTGTTGGAAGTGCCAGACGCAATACAAAACCCGTCCTCTTCCTCTGCACCCTGAGCATCTGAAATGACACCCCTTCAGCAGCCAGAAGGCACCTGGGCCTGGCAGGAGTGAGAGCACCCTCCTACTAACCAGAATGTGCGAATTCTATCCTCAGAGAGGTCACATTTTTGCAAAGACTCTGGAGGCCACAGAGGCTGGAATCAATACATACAAATTACTCTCTGGAGCGACTTTGATCTTTAAAATGTCAGGACATCGGGTAGAGAAATCGCTAGAAACGGGCAACCTCGGTGGAATGAGGGTTCTGCCGGCTTCCACTACATGGTTTTGTTAAATGTTCAATGTAGGCCTGCCTACCACTTAACGTTAATGGGGAAAAGAGGGCAGGGAGGGGGGCAGTCTGGTCCAGAATATATATCTTTATCATTTTTATCGTTTTTTTTTTTAAATTTTAAAGCATAAACAACTTTAAATATTTTCCTAAGTCAATGGTACCAAGTTCACGTATTTCGCGAGTCGCTACACCAAACTTTTCTCCGTGAGACCCTCCCCAGCTCGGGCGCTACGGACACTCACGAGTTGGCGTGGATGAAATCCAGATGCAGCTGGGCCCGCCGCAGAGCAGCATACTTGTCGCCCATGTCCTCCAACGCGACCCGCGCGCCCCTGGAAGCCACGAGGGTCCACCCGCTAGCTGTTCGCTCACGCCCACGCCGGGAAGCCGGCTCGGGGAACGCGGGCTCCCCCTTGCGGCCAGAGTGCGCAGCGCGCCCTGCGCTGTTGCTGGCGATTGGAAAGGTAAGCTGTTGCTCAAAAACACATTTTGAACCCCGTATGGCGTGGCTCCACGGGGAGAGTGTTGATTGGCGGAAATGAAGGCTGCGGGTTCGATTCTGGTAATCATGGCCCCTATCTGGGTTGCAGAGTTCATTCCCCCATGGGCGGGGCTCACATCACATGTATGAAGGTCTCATTCTTTGTCTCTTTCTCCATTCCATCCAAAAATCAAGGGGTGTGTGTGTGCAGGGTGCAGAAGCATTGGTTGAGGTTTGTTTTTTTTTTTAAAAAAAGAGGTCACCGTTTGAGTAAATGAAGCATCTGAGCTAGGCTCTTCTTCCCGAGTGGAGATTTATGTTGTTCCTGTCGTTCTTCAACTGGGTGCAACTGGGAAATGGAGCCCAAGGTTGGGGTTAGAATTTGATCAGAAATGAACAACTTGATGGTTGACTGATGGGGGAGGAGGTAGGGGGGATGGGTGAAAAGAAGAAAGGAATTAAGAACTACAAACTGGCAGTTATAGAACTAAGGCAGGGGGATGTATAATACAACATAGGGAATATAGTCAATAATACTATAAATGGTGATTTATGGGATGATTACTTCGTAAGTTATATAAATGTCAAATAACTATGTTGTATACCTGAAACTAATGTAATATTGATGTCAACTATAATTGAAAAATAAAATTTTTTTTAAAAAGACTGTGGTGAGGGTTGGGGAGTGTGGGCAAGGAAAACGGGTGTTCCTCTTTACTTGTGCAGTGTGTTCCTCAGCACCAGAGGTAAAGGCCTTTGTGTTCTAACCCCAGCACTTACCTTCCTGTGCCTCTCAGGTTGATCATATTTTCTCCAGTTGAAGGAAGGAAGAAGAAAGGAGAACAGCCAGAGAGAGAATGGCAGGAAGAAGTAAAGACAATCAGGACAAAATTTAAACTATGCGGCCATGTGGAGACTTGTAAGAATCTTTTTCACCTGTCAGCTGACATTCAACTAGTTGATGTGCAGGCCCAGCTCAAGGAATAAACATTCTGCGTATTCCAAAGGATAGAACTAGGCAAGTGGAAGGCTGGAGAATGGGGATAAATATAAGGAAGGGCTTTGTCCCCCCAGCTTTCCAAACGCTGTCACTCGCCAAGCACTGATTGCCAAGTCACAAAACCCAAGCTGAAACAGGATTTGTCAAAGATGCTGTATGGGAAGGTTCTGGTTGAGATGAGAAATTAACTGACATGGATGACCTCTAAGAAGCATTCAAACTCATTCTATTTAGGGTTAAATGATTTATAAACTACGGTAGTTCAATAGTACTCAGCAGAGATTTTACATGATAGCTTTAAAATCAGAAATGAGTGTCTATTGAATAAAGAATTTGAACTAGATGTGCTTGTGATTTCTGGGACTCATACAAGCAATGAAATTCTCAAGAACAAAATGTCAATTTGGGGATAGTAATTCTACTTCTAAAGAAAGAAGTTTATCAGTTACTACATTTATAGGAATCAGGAGAGGAAGAGAGAATTTCAATGACAACTCAAAGGAAAATTATGCTCTATTTTAATTTGAAAACTGGAAGTAAACATAAACATTTCAAGTAATTTTCCTGATTGCATTTTTGTTTTAACTGTGGCTGATGTGGTGGTGTTTTGATAGCAAACTTCTCTTTACTAAGGAACTTTAGCTATCTTTTTAATTTTTCCTTCCATAGAACTTCACAAATATGATATTTTAGTTTCACTTAATGGACAAGAAAAGCTTGATGAGCCTCTTCTGGATTTACTTTACTACCCCAATTTCCAGCTGCTGTCTCAAAGCAGTTTACTATTGGGAGGGCACCGGAGCCACTAGCCTGTAACTAGTAAAAGCTGTGAAATCTAATTCCTACCAGAGGGAAGGATGTGATTGTCGCAGAAGCACTCCTAATAATCTGAGCACAGCCCTTCTACAGTAAGCGGCCAGCCCCAAAGCCCTAGACAGTACTGGTTGGCCTGGATGACAGGCACACATGGGGATCTGTTAGATGGTACTAAAAAGAGGCCTGGGAGTGATTGCACACAATTCACCAAAAGCCTTTTCTCCTTCTCCATTTCAGCTCTGCTTAGCCACCCTCCAGCCATAAAGGAAAACCTGGCTCTTCTTCAAAGTTTACTTTTGGGATTCCTTGTTTTAGCCACTTCCCTCAATCCTGCCTCAAGATTCATTTTAACACTATTTCATGATAAAAATACCGGAGAAATAAGTAGGAAGAAGAAATTTAAAATGAGAACATCATCTGCTCATTTTATGGTTGATCCTGATTTTAAGGGTAATCGATTCGAAATAAGAGACAAAACTCTTTCTGACTAAGCATTTCAGCTTTTCGACATTCGTGCACTTGTCATGGACGGTGGCGCAAATCTTTCAAACTACATGCTCCCCCTTTTATTTCAATAATGTTACATGAACCAGTGGTTCATTACTCATCACAAACATGTTTAAACTCAAAACAAAGGTTATACACATAAAAACAGAAAACAAAAAACACAGATGTTTGTACTCCCCAGCCACGCAAAATGGTGTGCTGTTTCTTAAGAACTATAATTAAGAATTGACATTGGCAGTATTGTAATAACTACGGTTCCAGGTGAGTATTGGAAATATCAGGGGGAGCTATTTAAGTGTATGATTGTCTGATCACTGTGCTGTACACCTGAAACTGATACAAAATAATATTGACTGTAAACTAGGATATTAAAAACAAAATTTTTAATTTTTTAAAGAATTGTCATGGGCATGTTATAATAAACAGAAAGACAATGTTATTAAATTTAATAATGTTGAAAGAGGCCAATGACCCTCAATTGATAATAGTGAAATATCTCTGAAAGCAACTCACACCTTTCTCATTCACTTTATTGCTTTTGTGAGAGATTGAACCTGGTTAGTGTGTTTTCATCTCTTCCAATCTTTAGACATTGGTGGGGTTTTCATTACATCGATTCTCCTTTGTCCAAATAACTGGTCATCTTTACACTGCAGTACACAACGTGATGGTAATACCTCTGGAGACCATGCAAAATATGAGGCCTGGATCTTGCCCAAAGAATAATGATGTCATTGAACAAGTTAGATAATATGATAGTCACTTTAGTTTGGCTAACCCACTAACCGTCTCCCCAACTTTCCTCTTTCTACTCTCAATATCTAGAAAAAAGTTGCTTTCCTAGGCTCTCCTGTAACAAGAGGTGGCCATCTGACTCAGTCCTCATAAATAAGGTAGAAGCAGACATGTGCTGAGTGGTTTCTAAGAAGGTTTTTGCTCTTCTTATAAAAGGCACAGGCAGAGCTGGCTCTATCTCTCTTCTTTCTTGTCTCTGCCTTAAATACAGGTATAATACCTGGGTTTGGGGGTGTCATTTGCATTTATGAGGGAAAGATCAAGAGAATCACATGAAGCTATTCCAAACATTCTTGAAGTACTAAACCAAAGCCAGCAGTCACTCACCTCCAGATTTTTTTGTTTATTTTAGTTTAACTAAAATTGTGGGGTTTTTTTTATTTATAGCCAAAACTCTTCTTAACCGATAGAAAGAGACAAACCATAACACCATAAAGCACCTGAGGCATACTTTCTTTTCATCATTGGACATCAGCAGATTATTTATTATGGACTATGATTTATCAGGCTTTTCTTGTCAGAGGTGATAAATGTGAGTTGAGAGGAAGGAAGACACTGCAGACAAGAGCAGCCATTGAAAGAAAGAGAGAGGGGAAGGAGCAAGATATATGTATGTGTACAGAATATTTAACTAGGGTCATTAGACTGAAGCACAGGAAGAGACAAGGTTGTCCAGATAAGGAAGGAGAGCATTAAAGAAGAGTTGGAGTGCCAGGAGGAAGTTTGTGTTTAGTGTGATATATAATTTGAAGCCATTATTGGATCATCCAGTGAACCAGCCATTTATTTTGTGAGAGTCAGCTCTATGGTAGGTTCCAAGAATATAAAAATAAAATATCTTGCTTCTGCCTCCAAGAGGTTACAGTTTAATAGAGACAAACGATATCAGGTTTTGGGGTAAAAAATAGAAATCATTACAGGTACATTAGACACAAAGGAATGTGATACAGTGAAGTGGATGTTTCCCAACCCCTTGGAAGGTATAAAAAGGTGAAAATCAGGAAGCTGCACTGGACAATTGAATTCAGCCTCACACCATGAAGCTGCGGAGCAAAGGGCAGCCGTCTGCTGGTGCTTGAGTTATTCACTGGAATGGTGTCCATGTGCAGGAATACTGAGGCTGCCCATTGCCTCTGCATACTCACACCCCATGTCCTGGATGGTAACGGCAAAATAAAAAATAAATAAACAATATTTTTTACATCGAGAGTCTTGGCTGCTAAAGTGTCTAAGTATAGTTTCTAGTTTTCTGATCTTTCTAACGAAAGAGATGGAAGAGAAATTTCATAGAGACAAAGAGAGACAATATGCAGGTTCTACTACATTGATGGACTTTTCAGGCACCAATCGGAGCAGTAAAGTGTTAAGGTCTTCAGTGAGAAGTCTAGGCTCCAAGGAGGGAGGTGGGTTATAAAGATTTCAAAGAAGTGATGACACTTGAACAGTGCTTTGAAAGGTGAGCTAGGTAAACAGAGTCCCAATTGTCATTCTAGGTAGAGTGCTGGGTTGAAAAAGGGAAAAGTGTAAATGCATGGACATTTGTCGTGTCTGGAGTATGGGGTACAAAGCGAGGCAGGAACGGAGGCAGTGCAAGTTTAGGGAGGACTGGAAAGGAAGTGTGTGTCAGATCATGGTGGGCTCTGGATGCTGTGCTGAAGAATTTGGAATGTATCTTGTAAAGTGTGGTAGAGTTGAGCCTTAAGCGGTGGAGAGCCATGAATGAATTTATGCTTCATAAGGGTAACTCTGGATGCATCTGAATACTGGGCTGGAGAATTTCAAGACTAGGAGAAGGAAGGCCAGTTAGGAGACTATAGCAATAGAAAGAGAGGAACAGATTCTTGAGCTGGGGAAAATCTTGCTATTAAGGGGAAAAAGATAAACTGGATGCCCTGGTAACTTCTTTAGCTGGAACGGTCACCTCTAGAACTTGCAATAAAGTGGAGAGGAGACAATGGAGATGAGTAGAGTGGTGCCAGTGGAGAGAAGAGATGACTATGAAAGTCTTGATTAGGAAAACTTGGAAGCAAGCATTTCTAAGTGGGATCAACAGATAATAGTAAATGTTGCAGGGAAATGCAAGTTTGAGGGGCTTAATCTAGTTCTTCAGGGGTCTGAGGAAAACAGAAAAGACAGAGGGAGCAAAAATTGCTCCACACTTTTCAGCTTGAAGGTCTGCGGAGACCGTGTTCTCATTGACAGTACTGGGCAAGTCACAAAAAATTACCAGTTTGAAAGATGGAAGAGAATGAATTCATTGTTGTCATGTTAAGGTTTAGTATTAAACAGCACATCCAAGTAGAGAATTGTCAATGTTCTTCAAATAAACACATGGTTTTTCTGTCTTCAATGGAGTTAGCTAACAATAGGTTGTCATTTTCTAATAAAATATAATTTTGTGTTGTGAAAAATATTGGTGAAGTTGTCACCAGATGGGGTCCAGGCCTCGAGCTGGTCTGCCTCGGGCTGGCCTGTCGTGTGTCGGTTCTTGACGCCATGCAGGAAAGATTTTACAAGATGAGTCCAGATGATTTTGAGAATACAGTTATTAAAGCTGGGGACAGTGAAACAAGGAAGGGCTTAGGGTAAAAGAAGCAACAGGAGAGAGCCTAGGTGGTGCTCTGCTGTGGCTCCCTAGAAATGTCATAGGAAAGAAGTGAGCCAAGGTGGGGCTGTTTTTAGTTCACTGGAAAGTCAGAGAAAAAGGGGCCTTGGGGACAGGTTCAGGAGCTTATCCTGGGAAGAGCTCCCACTGCCCACTGCTCCCCTGGTTGCAAGTCTTGTGAGGGAGAGAGTTTAGGGGAGAAAAGCAAGATGCTCACCTCATAAGGAAGAAAGGTGTGGGCGGGCTCCAGAGTGCGAGCCCATGCTGGCATCCTTTATCTTTAGGGTTTTTATCTCTTCTGTGAGTGGGAATCCTAGGAGAGGTCTCAGGGGAGGGTTGTTTGCTTGTTTTTAAATCCTCACTAGAGGATATTTTTTCCATTGCTTTTCAGAGACAGTGGAAGGGAGAGAGAAAGAGAAAGATCGATGTGAGAGAGACCTCAATTGGTTGCTTCCTGCACATGCCCCGACCTGGGCCAGGGATCTAGCCTGCAACTGAGGTATGTGCCCTTGTCGGGAATCTAACCCAGGATCCCTCAGTCCACGGGCTGACGCTCTAACCACTGAGCAAACCGCCAAGGCTCAGGGGAGGGTCTTAACAGAATATTCATTAGTTTTCCAGGTGTGTCTTTCAATATGTTGATTCATCAAAATGAGGGTTTAGGGGAGTTTGGGATAATTCTCTGGTCAGCTTCACTGCTTTGTTTTTATCTTGGGTCTATCTGGCTCTAATCAGGCTTTTTGTTATTTGTTCCCTGACTTCATCCATCCTTGGGTATGGTTGGCACAAATGACATTAGTTGGGTCTCTGTTCAGGGTGATTTAAGCTATTTATTCTCTGGTTAGGGAGGAGAGGTATAAACCCTTTGCTCTCAAGTCCTTGGCTGGGGAAGATAAGAGCTTGAGATCCACTAACTAGCTGTAAATTGGTCAAATTCTTTGGCCCTGTTTAATTATCTTGTCTCAGTTTCCCCATTCTACTTGCCAAGGAATTTTCCTAGCTTCTTACTATCCTGCCTCAAAGTTATTGAGCCTGGTATGCCTCTGAAATCAGAGACTGAGAGGATCATGGGAATGGGAAAAGTTAAATGTACCAGAAAGGAAAGAGACACACACAGGTAAATAGATGGGAAATCCAAGTTTTTTGGACATAAGTTAGTATTTATCAGGACTGACCAAAAAAGAATCTATAAAGAAAATTTTCTGAATCGAGACTGTATATCGCCTCAATAGCCTGCCAAGTGTTAATACCAGCCTCAACCTGAAAAGACAAAGCAGCATTTTCTATCACTATTTCCTGGGATTTGTCCATAGAAAATGAAGACCATACAGTGTGTCCAGGCCCCTCTCAAACTTGTTTTATTGTCTTTCGACAAAACCCTTTTAAAAACCATTGGAAATAGCTAAACTTAGTGCATTATTAGAATGCAAATTGATGAAACAGGACACATTGATCTTTGGGGCACTCCGTAATGAAAGTATTTTTAAAAGTTCAAAGGTAGAAAAAAACCTCACACATGTAAGGAGGAATTGTACCCTGACCTTTGCACACAGGGCTTACAGACGCGCAGTGAATCACTGGTAATTCAAAGGCAGAGGTAAATAATTTTTCCTGCTGTGGCAAAAAGAACACCTCTTAAAATTTCTTATCTAACTCAAATTGCCGGCCTTTGAAATGAAACAAATTGTCCTGCAAGTTCCCCAACAAGCAATTTTCAGTCTGGGGATCTTTCTTACCCATAATTGTGTTTATCTTCCCCTCATATTATACCACAACAACATCCAGAAAACACCTGATATATTTTAGACACTCAAATAAACATTTGTTTCTAATGTAGAATTTGCTGATATAATTTTTTCTACTATCATATTTCTCCATATCAAATTGCCAGACTTCTTTTATTTGAGATAAGGTCAAAAAAATGTTATAATTAAAAAATAAAATTAGAGCCAGCACAGTTTTTATCTACAACCAAAGCTGCACAACAGTTTTTAAATAGTTTTGGTTTTATTTATTTTATTGCTGAATTTAAATTATGCTTTGATTCACCATAAATATGACAGTAAAGTAACATAAAAATCCAGCATGTAGAAGAAATGAGCCTGTGATGTGATGTCAGGGATCTTTTGCCAGCACAACACTCTACCATCTTTTTATCTGTAGCCTAACATTTTGTCAACAAGGCATAAAGCCTTTCATTTCACACATACTGCTGGGAGAAATAATAGGGTGCGGTGCAGAATTACTGAATATGGGCTGAATACAGAAGTAGCTAGTTGCTAGTAGCTGATGGTTTCCTTAGATGGGGACTGGAGTAGTGTCCAGAAGAGGCGGCTGTCTCTTCGACCATGTCCTGGTGGTGTGGTTAATGACGGAGCTCTGTCAGCTTCCTGGGTCTAGTGACGAATATCATGCAGTGCTATTGGGAGACATCTAATCAGCAAAAACACGCCAGCGGGCTTTCATACGAAATGTGCATATGGGGACTGAGTCCACAACATCTCTCAGGTTTCCAAATTCCACAGCTTTCCACCCCAAATCATTCAGTTTGGGTGAGGCACAAAGAGGTTGAGGGTGGATAAATATTTTTTAAATATGTTTTTATTGATTTCAGAGAGAGGAAGGGAGAGGGAGAGAGAGAGATAAAAACATCAATGATGACAGAATCATCCATCGGCTGCCTCCTGCATGTGCCCTACTGGGGACTGAGTCTGCAACCCGGGCATGTGCCCTGACGGGGAATCAAACCGTGACCTCCTGGTTCATGGGTCCACCCTCAACCACTAAGCCACCCAGGGAGGGTGGATATTTAAATATGTGTTTAGAGCCTGAATCCTTTCCACAGTTGCTTCCTGGCTTTTCATCCGTCTCTGTAACATGCTGCTCTCAGTCTCTTCCTTTGGGGGGCTATCTCTTTTGCTTTAATTCTCCCTCTTGTCCCTCCCCATTGCTAGAAGAAGCACTCTCTACCCTCTGATAACCAACCATCGAATTGGTAAACTGGGTTGCTGTCTCCATTCAGATCATTACTTCCTAACCACCCTATCATTTAAGGGACACCCCCTCCAACACTAGGTAGTCTCTCAGCAATTAAAATTGATGTTCAGAGTGATTATCACCACTCCGAATGAGGTATTTTCTATCTTCTTGTACCTAACTCTTACATATTAAAAAGTCCCCATAAATACCGGAGGGGCTGGATAATTATCATGATCACCTTCCCCCTGGCGGGGTTTTCTCCCAGGAAGAGGCATGACCTCATGTATGTCAGGGAGTTCAAGAGGTTGGGCTCCTTAGACTTACTGGATTTATTAAATTTTCACCCACATTATTCCATCAACTTAGGGGTTTAAAATTTTTTCCTAGACAGGTAGGTGCCTGATAGGTTTATAGTTGGTCACATAGTTATCCCTTCTTCTGTCTTCCGGCATCCCCTAGTGCACAGACAGATCCCCAGTTTCTGTCACGGTCTTGTCTTTGCACCTGTGTCTTAATCAGACCATGAAATTCTTGGTTTATCTTAGACTGAGTCCTCATGTTGCTTAATTCTTTCTGGGTTTGTAGACTCTTTTCCTTTTTCTCACCCTCCTTTTTAGGGCTACCCCTCAACCTTGTCTCCATCTAAAGTTCCCTTCTTTATAGCATCATAATTTTCTTCTAGAGTAACTAAAGGATTGTTGTTACTCCTGAGCAGAAAGTCTGAGGGTGACAGTAAAGAACTTGACATCCCATTAACACAATGGGGACAAGGGTATTGACAGAGGCTGAGATTTTGAACCAGGATGCCTCTGTTTCATACATGAACCCTCTGTATGGAGATAATCACTTCAATAGCTTTGGAACATGTACTAAATTTGACTTTCTAGTTCCAGAGGATAACATTCTCAGGTACAGTCTCAGGTTTGCTTGAGAACTCTATTACCATGGATAATAAAGAATAAAGGACTATAATAATGTGTTTAATGACTATTTATGTTGAGGAAATAACCAAATAATCCAGTTTTAGGGCTCTTGTGAAATTTGTGAATTTTACCTGAATAGCCTCCTAAGAAGAAAAGCAACACTGCCATGGTGTAGAAGTCCTCTTGCCAAGCTCCCTAACTCACACCTGGCCATTTATACCTGCCCTGATGTATCTTCCTTCCATGAAAAAGAAATGAATCCAGCAGCCTGTTAGTCAGCCTCAGTGGGAATGGGCACTAAAATTTTACATTAGCCTCAATACATTGACTTCGAGATAGAAATCATTTCACAATCTTTGAATTCCTAAGATGAAAACTGAATGAGGGGAGATGAAGAGGGAAGATTGCATGAGAGCATTTCTTGTCTTTCTCAAACCTCTCTTGCATCTAAGAGAGAGACCGTTTCACCAAGGGAAAGCATCCTCAGCAACAGGTCCTCACCAGGGCTCCTCCTCCCCTCTGATATTCTCTGTGCCGTAGGGAGGAATGAGAGTTGAGAAAAGCAACTACCCACATTCGAAGGGCTTTTTCTTTGCTATTGTTATGGACTAAGTAATGTCCCCTGGAAATTTATAGGTTGAATCCTTAACCTCCAATACCTTAGAATGTGTTTGCATTTGACAATAAGGCCTTCAAACAGGTAATTAAGTCAAAATGGGGTGGTTAGGGCATGCTCTAATCCAATCTGACTGCTGTATTTATGACAGGAGGTTAGGACGGACGGATGGACGTGGGGGATGTGCGCACAGAGGGACAGCCATGCGAAGAGGCACCGAGAGGGCAGCCAGAAAGAGAGACCTCAGGAAACCAAATGTGTCGACGCCTTGATTTGGAACTTCAAGCCTCCAGCCATGAGACATAAATTTCTATTGCTTAAGCTGCCCAGTGTGTGGTATTTATTGTGGCAGCTCTAGCAAATACAGCCATCCAACAGCGTTTAATGGGAGGCAGTTTCTGTCATTCTTACCCAGCCACTTTACCTTCTCTGTGCTCTCTTTTTATTTTTTTATTTTTTATTTTTTATTTTTTTATATATCTTTATTGATTTTAAAGAGAGGGCAGCAGAGGGAGAGAGAGATAGAAACACCAATGATGAGCGAATCATTGGGGATGGAGCCCGCAAATGTGCCCTGACCGGGAATCGAACCTCAGTCTCCTGGATCCTAGGTCGATGCTCAACCGCTGAGCCACGCCCGGCCAGGCTGTGCTCTCTTTTTAACCTCTTGCTCCTTCCACTCCCAAACTCAGAATTCTCTGTTTACTTCCCCCAACTCTACCCACCCATGGCATTTCGTTTTCATATGCTCTCCTCCGTATCCCTCTCCTATATCGCATGTCTCCCATCTTTTCCTCAGGGAACCAGAAAGTTCAAGCAAAACTAAATCTTTTAAAGCTAAGCCTTTCCCTGGGGAATCCAACTATTGTTTTTATATACACTAGACTGAAACACACCTCCTTACATCTTGATCCTGAGAAAATCACACTGGTGAAGACTCAATTACAGCTGCAGCAGCAAAAAAAAACAAAACAAAAAAAAAGCATCATAAGTGATAGAATCGCTTACACTTCAAATCTATACTAGATTATCAAGTTCATCTTCTGAGATTACCAGAATCACGGGAACAGATTGCTTCCCCATGAAGCTGATACTAATGCCCGCCAAGCTGCCTGTGGAGAAAACCTGGCTCCATTCACTTCTTCAGTGAATCTCCAGAAATGCTTCCTTTGGTTTTAGTTGAGTGAAGCATGGAAGACTTAGCAAATGATAGGCTGTGTTTTGATAGTGAGCCAGCGGGGCAGGGCCTTTTGATAGTTCTGTGCTCTGTAAACTAGCTAACACATTGCTGATGTTCAATAAATGTCACATATTGTCAACTCTTACTCAGTGTCTAATGAGGAAAATGCCTTGGCGTGCATTGCCTCAAAGCTTAATCAAAAAGCTGTGCAATTCTGACACGTACTATATAATAGACACTTTTACTTAAACTGCTAGACTGTATACATTTGTATTAATGACACATCTTTAAATGACTCCAATTTGTTTATAGTGACAACAATAGAAATCACTGAAATTACTATCAGTAACATAAAGAATTTTTTAAGTAGGCCAGTACAGTATTCACAAATGTTATGGTGACACCTCAAATGATGGCTGACTAATGTATCTTGTCCATTCAAGCCCCTTGGTCTTTACCCATGATCTTTCCTTTCCTGGGATTTTTTTCCTTCCTGCGCTGGATCTTTCTTCATGGAAAACTCCAATTTGTCTCACTGGGAAACTGTCCCTAAAAGTATCTTCTCCCACCCAAGAAACAATGTCTGATATATCTTTATAATTCTAGTACTTGGAATAATGTATATCGAATGTGTTCAAAATACATGGATTCTGAATGTGCCTACAACACAGGAAATGCCCAATAAATAGTTGTTGACTGAATAAATAAAACCTGAATCATAGCCTGGCCGGCCGTGGCTCAGCGGTTGAGCATCGACCTAGGATCCAGGCGATTGGGGTTCGATTCCTGTTCAGGGCACATGCCCAGGTTGGGGGCTCCATCCCCAGTAGGGGCATGCAAGAGGCAGCCGATCAATGACTCTCTCAGCATTGATGTTTCTATCTCTCTCTCCCACGCCTTTCCTCTTTCTGAAATCAATAAAGATATATTTTAAAAAAACAAAAAACCAAATGATAAATCTGTAAATTCCCCATTGTCTACTTTTTGGTACTGTTCTATGGCGGATGTACAAACTAGCAGATGAATGGGAGGGAAGGGGGAGAACAAAACCCTGGGCAATATCTCAAGATGACAATGAGCCCCCACATAATGGGGAGGCCCCCTCCTCCCCAAACCAGGTAAAATCAGTTCCATCTTTCGTAGACCCTGAACTAACTATATCTGGTAAAA
The DNA here is from genome assembly GCF_964146895.1 of Miniopterus schreibersii. Classification (NCBI taxonomy): domain Eukaryota; kingdom Metazoa; phylum Chordata; class Mammalia; order Chiroptera; family Miniopteridae; genus Miniopterus; species Miniopterus schreibersii. The sequence goes on along the minus strand of NC_138106.1, from coordinate 57,916,622 downwards.
GAGAAGTCGATTCCCCATGTGTTAAATTACATTACAAACCGCATTAAACTTAACGCATCTCAAGCTATAGCAAGTTTTTACATCCGCAGCAGTCACACTAAAAATTAAGGCAAAATCAGAATACATTTCTTTAAGATTTTAGCTAATGTCCCCTAATGAATCCAGCTCCTATTTTAATATATAATGGCTATATGCCCCCATGTCCGGGTGAGAGCAACACTCAAGGCTCAATAGTCTTGATGGTAAGAGGGAGCATAGTGTACTTAAGAAGACAAGAAAGGTAAAAGAGAGACTATATCTCCTGGTTGCACTCAGCAAGGCTTTGTTCCATTCAAAAATTGAGAAAAAATTTTCTTTTAAATCTCCAACTTCCAAAGCAAAACAAAATCCATGCATATAGAAATTCAAAAGTGGTTTCTGCATTATACCAACTGAGTCTAAATCTGACACCTTGTGCCTCACTGAAGAGCCACTTTCTGTACATAGCACAAGACTTTACAGAAACCCTTCCACATTCTTGGGATGTCATTCCATGTCATTCTCTGACTAAAGGGAAGCCAGTAACTGGGCACAATGGGTTATTCTAGGAGGGAAGCAGCACCCCTAACAGGTTTGACCTGATAGTGATGGCACATTGTACTCTGGCTTATAAATTATAACTAATCTAGCTGCAGTCAAATCTATTTAAAGTTGACTCCTTGAGCCAGGTGCTATGGTAAAAAAGATATATATATATATATATATATATATATATATATATTTTTTTTTTTTTTTTTTCTCATAGCAACTCTTTAAGAATCTCAAATAACGTCATAAAAATAGGTGCTATCACCAGCTTGTTTTCAATAGGTTGAATGCAGTTGAAAGCTCAGTACAATGTTTATAAGGGTTAGTGTCCTCTCCTGCACCACGTTGGATGACCTTTCACCTTTTACTGACGCTGGTGATGTCATCCAACCATGGCAGGTTGTGCCATGCCCTCTAGCACTTCTTATCAGAATTTTATAAATGAGTCTTTCGTTCTCCTAAGCTTTGTAGTTTATTGGGCCTGATTGCATTGGTGGCATGACTCAGCAGGAGGTAATTTCAGCTGGCTCCTTCACAAAAAGTTTCTTTCTTCTTAAAATTTTTAAAATATTTCATCTGATTTCACATATTTTCCTTCTGACATTTATACTTCATTGATATGGAAAAGACAATGGAGCTTACTAAGGTCTATCAGATCATATTAAAGTTACAATTTCTAAGTATAAAGCACCAACATTGTAAACAGACTCCACTGATGAACTTCATTAATTCATGCCACCTGATCCTTCTATTTTTCAAAGATAGATATTCAAATTTTATTTCAAAAAGCATTTCTCTGTCTTTATCATTAAGATTGACAATTTTCATGGTTGCAACGTTTTTTTAATATAGATCATCAGAAGAAAGAAGCTCTGGGGAACACTATTTAAAACCCAAACCTCAGCATAAAAACAAAACTGTTACATTATACTTGTCTTTTGCAGCCAGTAGGATGAGACTACATACTGATAGACCCATGCAAGAAAATACTGACTCAGTTTAATGCAGTACAGTTTAATCTGAAACAGTTGATTTAGTTAAGTTCAATCACGTTCATTGAGGGCTATTAGCAGACAGGCACTGTGCTAGGCACAGAAGACATACAAATAGCAGTCAGATGCAGGACCAGCCTTCAGGAAGCCTGTAATCTGCTTGAAACACTTAAATGTACACCCAGGACCATTATACAAGGAGACAGGGCCCAAATACTAAAGGTATGCAGATGAAAGAAAGAGCAGGCAAATCTGTTTTGGGGATCAGAGAAGATTTCACTCACCAGGCTAGACAACCTTTCCTAGCCCATGAAGGACCTTGTATTAAACTTATATCTCTCCTGTGAAACTGAGTTGCCCAGGCCACCTTCACCTGTGGGCCAAATTGGGGGACACATTCACCTAATTTGTTTCCTTTCACTCGTTTGTGCCTCTAAGCACAAACAGCCTGTTCTACTTCTGCTGCAGTTTCACCCTGAAATTTCTGAATGTTCCTTGGACAAATTATAAAATCTCTCTGAGCCAAATTTTATTCATCTGTAAAATGATTTAAAAAAAAAAATACCTTCACCATTGAATTAACATGAGGGTTACATTAGATTATATATTTATTTCATACATAATTCATGGAAGAACTATTATTATTTTATACTTGCATTGTAAATCCCATCTAATCACTCATTTTGTGAGAGAAGTAAAGTAAAAGAGAGTATGCAACCTTGCTCCCATCCCTCCTCCAGACAAGCCCTACTTTAGGTCCATGAGTTGAAGAATGATGGAAGAAAGAGAAGAGAAGAAGATGGATTTCTCCTTTGGCTCTGTGCACTTCAAGTAGCAAAGTATTTTGCATTTGATTTTCTTGAGATCCCTCTAGTCTGTTACACAGCTACATATTTATACCTCTCCACTGGCAATGGAGAGGGCAATGGTTCTTACGCCAGCAAAATCTCTTACACATGGACATATGGGATAAGCTGCCAAGACTTTGCTGCGCTGATTTCCAGGTATCTGTCTTCCCAAGCATCCCATCACTAATAAGAGGCATAACCCCCAGCTAGGTAAATCCAGGTTTCTAAACTCTCTTTACAATTCAAAAACAGACAACAAGAAAGTTGTCTTCTATCACTTGTACATCTCTATACCTACTTGTTGCAGACTGCATAATCTTATATATATATATATATATATATATATATATATATATATATATATATATATGTTTTACTCGTTTCAGAGAGAGAAAGGGAGAGGAAGAGATAGAAACATCAATGATGAGTGTCATTGATCGGCTGCCTCTTGCACGCCCCCTACTGGAGAACAAGCCCACAACCCAGGCATGTGCCCTGACTGGGAATTGAACCCTGATCTCCTGGTTCATAGGTCAGAGCTCAACCACTGAGCCATACTGGCCTGGACAGACTGCATAATCCTGATGAGACTGGCTGACATAACTGATGCATAGTTTGCTGTTAAGACTGAACTGTATGATGACGGATTCATTTGGTTAACTATCAATTGCACCACTGAAAAGGATAGCTGTTTGAAAAATAAAAATGAGAAAAGTTCTGGTTTTACTCATTATGTTCTCTTGTTGGAAACAAACAAATTTTACCATGCAGTTAAGCATTTCTTTGTTTTTAATTAAACTTTATATATTCAGATATCTAGAGTCACACACACACTTGTAAGAAATAATACAGAGAGATCCTGTGTTTTCTTCACCCACTTTCCCCCATGATAATATTTTGCCTAACTATAGTGTAGTATAATATAACCAGGATATTGACATTGATATACTCATGAGATAACCTATTAATCCTACTCCAATTTCCCCAGTCTTATATGTATTTATTTGTGTGTGTTGAGAGAGAGATGAGTATTTATTTCTATGCAATTTTATCATGTTAATAGTCACATATCCACCACAGTCAAGATACAGAACAGCTCCATCACCATAAGGGTCCCTCATATTGCCTTTTTATAACCACACCCACTTCCCCAACCTCCATCTTTAATCCCTAACAACTACCAAAATGTTCCTTACTTCTATAATTGTGTCATACCAAGAAGGTTTTATAAATGGACACATACAGGTAAGTAACCCTTGAAATTCATCCAAGTTGTTATGTCTATCAATAATTTTTATTATATTATTATTGCTGACTAATAATCCATAGTATAGATGTACCTCAATCTACTTAACATTCAGCTGTTGAAAAACATCTGGGTTGTTTCCAGTTTTTGCATATTATCAATAAACCTGCTATGAACATTCTTACAAGGGTTTTTGTATGAATATAGATTTTCATTTCCCTGAGAAAGATGCCCAACAGTGCCATTTCTGGGTTGTATGGTAATTGCATGCTCAGATTTATAAGAAACTGCCAAAATGTTTTCCAAAGTGACTGTACATTTTATATTCCCACCAGCAATGTATGAGTTCCCCCCCTTTTTTTTACATCACATTAGTCTGTGTGAATGACAAAATTAGTAAATAAGTACATGACCCATGTAAAAAACAGCTTGTAAAATGTCAATCCAGAAAGTCCAAAGGGTAAAAAGGCAGGCGCTATATAAAAAAAGCTATCTCAAGCAACGGCCTCTCTCTGACTTGCCTCAGCTCCTAACGCTTTCTACAGGTATGCTTCGTACTCCTGGAAAGTCCCAATATGCCCTAAAGCTATGCTTGGTGTAAATCAAAATAAATAAATCTTTTCTTTTTAAAACAGGATCATGGCCTATAAAATGCTTCAAGTGGCCCTGTGTTCAACATTGCTGATAGGTAAGAACCTATTTTTTTTATCATGTCTTTTACAACTACTAGGTTGATAGATAACCCCTTTTGACTTTTTAAATACATAAATAAACAGACGTTATCCATAAACCAATTCTAAAGCACTGAGGAAACCAAACTATTGTGTCATGCTGTGTTTTTGAACGTTAGTGTTAATTGTGTGTGTGATCATTTTATTCCTAATTATATGTTAACACATTAACATGTTACTGTTGCTAAGAAGCCTATTTAACTGCTGCCACCAAAGAAGCTCTCTGGTGTCCTTGAGCAAAGAAGAAATTTAAATGCTTTTTAGAAACTCTAATACTTACATAGTGCTATTATGTGGAGACCTCAAGATACTTTGAGAGTGTGAATTCATTGACCTTTAGGGCAAGCAGTGTTCAGAAAAGTGGTATTTTAAACACAGATTAAGGAAGGCACTGGAGGCCAGATAATTTTCCTGCCAAATTGGCCCAGTAATTCAGTGGCTTATATCTGAATCGAACTGAGAGGTCATTTGTTTTTCTTGTAACCAAAACCAAAGATACAAAGGTATAAATTATTCTTGCAGTTAAATCTCTAAAATTTAGAAATACTTCTGATGAAGATGCTTAAATCAGAATTTCTACCTTTATGATAAGCTTGAGACCCATGCAAAAAATTATGTACTTTGCTTGAGGTACACATACACACACACAAATAGATATATATCTATATCTAGATTATTTTTTTATATTGCATTTGTTTTTTGCATTATTTTTTGCATTTCATTTTTCAATTAAACTTTACACTCAGTATTATTTTGTTTTAGTTTCATGTGTATAGAATAGTGGTTAGACAATCATATACTTTACAAAGTGATCCTTCAATATTTCAAGTACCCACCTGGCACCGTACATAGGTGTTACAATATTATTGTCCATATTCCCTATGCTGTTCTTTACATCTCCAAGACTATTTTGTAACTATAGTACCAATTTGTACTTCTTAATCCCTTCATCTTTTCACCCAGTCCCACAACTCCCCTCCCCTGTGGCAACCATCAGTCTGTTCTCTATCCCTATGAGTCTGTTTCTATCTTGTTTGTTTGTTCATTTTGCTCTTTAGATTTCACATATAAGTGAAATCAAATGGTATTTGTCTTTCTCTGTCTGACTTATTTCACCTAGCCTAATACCTCCTAGTCCATCCAGGCTGTCACAAATGGTAGATTCTCATTCTTTATTATGGCTGAGTAATATTCTACTTTATATGTGTATCACCACTTATTTATCCACTTGTCTACTGATGTGCACTTGGCTTACTTTCATATCTTGGTTATTGTAAATAACACTACAAGGAACAGAGGGGAACATATATTCTTTGGAATTAGTGTTTTGGATTTCTTTGGATATACACCCAGAAGTGAAATTGCTGGGTCATAAGGCAGTTCCATTTTAAGTTTTTTGAGGACTATTTATGCTGTTTTCCATAGTGGTTGCACCAATCTGTATTCCCACCAACAGTGCACTATATGTAGACTATTAATCTAGGTATATATGAGAATACAGCTACATGTATTTGTGTATACATAATTAGGCTTTTATTCCTAAGCTTGTGAATAATTATAATAAAGAGGTTTGGTTAATCTTCACCAGAGGATATGTTTTTATTGATTTTAGAGAGAGAGGAAGGGAGAGCTAGAGAAACATTGATGTGAGAGAGAATCGTTGATCGGTTTCCCCCTGTACACTCCCTGACCTATGCGCCCTGGCCAGGGATCTAACCCCCAACCTAGTATGTGCCCTGACTGGGAATCAAACCCACAACCTTTTTAGTGTACAGGACTAACCAACTGAGCTACCCGACCAGGGCTTAATAAAGAGTTTTAATCATCAATATTGTATTTTCTATTTGGGACATGTTTAAATAAATTATTTAGAAATTTTTAGCCAAGTTATTATAAAGCAATTACCATCATACCAAGTTACAGCCCATATCTCCAGATGGAAAATAGTGAGGCTGGCTCAGTTTAAAGAAATGTCTGAGGAGCACACTGCACATTGAATCATGGGCTGGTTATAATCCATCAGCATAAAGCTTTGCCTTGACTGCTGATCCGTGCAGTTGATGACCGCAAGGCTAAAAGCACCACATCTGGTCCCCATTCCCCCGTGAACACTGCAGAGTCAAAAGAATCTGGCCAAAGGAAAATGGATCTGCAAAAGTGACTTTTGTGCACTTAACAAGTTGGAATTCACTTTAACTCCAGCTGAGACACAAACATGTCTACCTATAAAGAAAACTGCTTTGACAGACTTCACTTAATAAGTGAACGAATGAATAAATGAATGACTGCAATTAAGTAATTGAAGTTCATGCAGTTAACAAGCTGAGATCAGAAACTAAGGGCAGAGGACCGTTGACACTGCTGGGTCAGCCCTTCAGATCTGAGGAAAGAAGCCTTCCTGGCTTACGGGCTGAAGAGACTGAAGTCTTCAGAACCCAATTCATTGGTTAAACTAATAACTAGTTCAACCGACATTTTCTAAATCACACAGCTCTAAAGTAGGAAACAGCTTGAATCAACTTTCTTTACTTGTCCTTCCTCCCCTTTTCATGTAAGAATGCAGCCTTAAAATATATATATATATAAATTTTTAAAAAGAAAGTAATCTATTCATCCACTACTCCCTGGAGTCTTTCTGCTTATCATAAGAAAACAACCATTTTAAAAGTGTGTTTGTTTCTATTATTACAAAAAGTTTTCTCTGTTACAGATTAGTTGTCTAACAAATTACTTTTGTCTAGAACTTAAGTTGAAGTAAATAGGGAAAAGATCTCATTATCTGTTTTCCTAATGGGAATGCTGAAGCCAAGAATAACAGAGCCTTACTCAAGTAATAAAATTTATGAGCAGAGTCCCCAAATTATTTTATTGAGTTTCTCAAAATAATAACCTATATATATTGGAGATGATTCCCTGGTCAGAGAATTAGAAGTTTGAGGGTCGTGATTTGATTACCAAACAAAGCAACTCTCTCTTTAGCATTTAGGTCAAGAATAGCTCTCTCTTATAACAAAACAGCAAATATTGTTACTACTATTTTAAGTCTTTTTTATATGTCAGGGGCTGTCCATATGTTACCTTAGACAAGATAAATGGCCAAACTACACAGTTAATCAATAGCGGATGCCAATTCCCATCCAAATTCTATACCCAGGTCTTTTGAGAACAAAATTCTTCTCTCTACAAATTGTCCCCTCTGACAGCAGAGCACACAGCAATATCTCCTCCTGAAAAAGTAATAGAGCCAATATTGTAGCCACTGGTTCCACAAGGAAAGCTCAGGAGTTAGGGAGCTGGGTGACTTTATCTGAGGAAATAGAGCCAAACCAGGATATAATCGAAGACTTTCTATGACAGTTCCTAGTAGTACTGAGGGTAAAAAGAAGTCCTAAACTCACCAAGTTCCACCTCAATAGGGCACTTATTAAAATCAAACAGCCCCATATCACTAAAGAGGAAATATGGAAAAAACAAATATTTGGAAAGTGTTTCACTGATTAAGTAAACCAATTCTTGGAGTTGACTCATATATGAAACAATGTTGGGGCCGGGGGGGGGGGGGGGGGGGGTCATGCCCTTGCTGGTGACCTGTGATCAGAACTATCTATAAAGTACAAGTATGTCTTCTGGTTTTAGGCAGAGGGCAAATGAAACTGCCTTTGGTCTGTTTCTCTAGCAGAGTTCCAGCTCTTGTTTTTCAGTCCAAGGTTAGTAACCAAGGCCAATTTATCTTGAAGTTTGTTTGTTTGTTGTTTTGGTTCGTTTTCTTTTGACAAGAGCTGTTAAGCTCACATTTTCTTCCTCACGACCCCACCAGTGCCTCCAATCCCTCCCTTTTCGCCCTCTCTTCCGTGGAGGGAATGGCCCTTTTCAGCCAGGCCTGCAGCCCTCCAATTTCTTGGAGTGTCTGTATTTCCTGATATGCTTTTGGTTTCTTTTATAAGAGTTTGTTCTTGATTTTACCTACTCACCTTGGCTTAAGGTTGATTGATGCTCTGAAGAAAGTGAGTAGTAAGAATAAACTGGGAAATAATTTGATTGAACAAAAAATGTCATTGCCTATGACTAGATTATTGAGCATGCTGACCACTTTGGGAAAACTATCTATTTTCTTACCCACATGGCATCATTTGTCATGACCTTAGAGTTGGGAATCCCATCAACATACATGGGCAGTGACCCTGAAGGGGTCACTATTGGATCATGTAAAATGCTACCTTTCATGAGTTACAAATTGCTCAGTCTACAAGATTAAAAACCAGTAAAATATTGCTGGCTCCAAAATACATCCCAGGGAATCACGTGGCCACGAGAGTGAGCGTGTTTGTGTGCTGAGAGCAGGTTAAAACAGATTGAGGTTGAACTCCAGCGATACCAGTTTCTGTTTACGTTTCAAAGTACTCAACACATCAGCAGTTGTGACGTCAATGAAGTTGAAGTTCCTGAGTGAAAAGTTCAGTTACGAAGCATTTTATTGACAGACAATTGAATATGATGCTGAGGATTTGAGAGCTGGTCCCACAGTTCAGTGCCTCTTTCTTTTTCTTAGTTCATGCCCATTAAACCTCTGCTTTCTCTCTTTTTACTGCCTCTTTTTACCCTGTTACTTCTTCCCATGGCTTCTTATATTTTGCAGCCTCCCTTCTTTGTTCTCCCCTTTCTTTGATTTCTTGTCTTGATTTCTCTCTTCTCCTCTCTTCTTTTCACTTTTTCTCTCTCACACCCATATTTCTTATCTCTCATTCTCTCTCTCTCTCACTAATTTTTATCTGAACTACAGCAAAGTGAGAGAATCCATTCTATTAAATATAACTCTTTTGTCTTCCACCATGAATTTTTGGTCAGTGACTGAAGTGTAGAGTGGAAAGAAAAAAATTAACTATTTTATTATTTGTGGAGAAAATGATTTACTTAACACAAAGAATAAAATATTTGAGTCTAAAAAATATGAACCTAAACGTGACTATTTTAATCACTCACAAAATTTAAAAATTTCTTTTACATTTATAGAGATCTTTGAAAATGTTATCTTATGGCCAAGATGTTTGTATAACCGTTTCTCCTGATCCTCTTTAGTACTTAATTTATGTGCACACATAATTGCTTGGGTACTTATTTTATCTTTTTTTTTTTTTAAAGACAAATGATTTCAGGGCATGGACTGAGACTCGGACCAATAAAAACAGTAAAGAATAAGTGTTATTCCCTCGTTGCTTAGACTGAGTGCCGAGGGCCTTACTGTCAGTACCCCTGCCTAAGTGTCTGAGCCGTGACGGGGCCATAGCGCTCACCCTCCGTGTCCAGCACCAGGTATCAGGGAACACTGCAAGCATCGCAGCGCTGGCCCCTCAGGGAAAGAGCTGGTGCAGGCCTGTCCTGTGAAGCTGGCAGACGTTTTGTGTTCTGCCCCCACTGAATCCCAACACGTTTACTTCACAGACAAAGGTTACACGAGGGAAGAAATTCACAGTCATCGCTGTCCAGGGAAGCCCCTGCTGGCTGAAGTGCCCTGGTCTGTGTCCTATTTTTTTTCCCGTTTCTTAGTGAGACTCTGAGATAACAGACCTGTTAAGTTCTCTGAGCCACCTTTCGACGCATAGCACTCCCCTATCAAAGATGACTGTGGAAGGCAATCCATTTTCTTTATGAACGGGAAAGGCCCATTGGAAGAGGTAGTGCACTATAAGTCCATAAGGGCCTGATGACTGGACCCACAGTTAGGCAAATTCCATAGCCAATTGCAGGTTGCAGAGCCAGAACAGAAATGTGCCCTCTGAGGGCAGCTCCCTCTCCCGAGGAAGAAGGAACAGCGGGCTGGACGTGCCAAGTTAGCCTCTTGGATGCACCAGTTAAATGAGGCACTTGCTCCCCTTCCGAGCAGCGCACACAAAGTGGAAAAGAGAGGCCTGGGATTACTCCCAGGGAGCTCCCTCTGCGTGGAAGAAAACGGGAATCTGCCTCAGGCTCTGCCCTTTCATTCCGTATCCTGTTTCAAACCAGTTCACATTGATCATTTCAGTATATAGGGTCCTACCGCAATATCATTTCCAGAGTCATCTGCATAGTATGTAGGCTCTTCAGTCATTTCTCCACTATCCAGTTTAAAGTGCTTTTTTCAGGCTTCCCTGGGTGGCAGCAATATAGGGAGTCTTTCCACTTCTGACTATAAAGCTTCCGTTACTCCTGTGCTGCTCATAACCTGTGATGGGCACTCATCTCTTTGTGCATAATGTGAATACATTTTCATTTGTTTTGCTTTACTGATTGGCTCGGTCTGTCTTGACTTCACTTTCACTTGTTTCTGACTGTTCCAGTGCTGAATTTCTCAGCATGGAAATTCCTTGACCATAGTAGGAGCTGTGCTCACTTAGCATATTCTGTATGTTTCCGATGACATAATACCACCAGAGAAAGTTGTTTTCAGTTAATGACTTATTTGTTATAAATATATTCCAGTTAAAAATTAGAGCTGGAAAGGATCTTAGAGATAATATGATGCAGCCTCATCTTACAGAACAGAAAACAGGGGTGCAGGATTAAAAAGTGGCTCGGTAACTAACTAGTTACTACCAGAGCCAGGATAAGACCTGGAATCTCTGATCTTTCTCTGCTTGTGTGAAGAGAGCTGTGATCTCGAATGTCTCCATACTCTGAAGTGTCTGCCTTATTTCTACTGCACAGGATTCTCTGCAGAGGATATTGTAGAAGGGTTTCGATAATAGAACTCAGCTTGGAGGTCTTATTAAAACTGACTATGATACGCGATGAAAGAAAGGAGAGTGTGTGGGGATTTGGAAAGAGAAAGAGAAAAATATTTTTTGTATAGCTTATGATGATAAAGTTTTAAAAAGGTATTAACCTGACTCATACTGCCTACATTAAAAAAAAACACACATCCATTTACCAGCCAACAAGGTAATAAAAGTCAGGGTTTGTTTTTCAAGCCCCAGCAGTGTTACATAGGCCTGCAAACATGAAACTCTGCTCTTGTTCTCACTAACTTTCAAGGATGATCAGGCACAATGAAAAGCGGAGTAGAAACTTCTCAAGTAGAGAGGATAATATCACGCCCTTCTGTAGTCCTTACCTTTTATTTCCAGTCCTGCCATTGACTTACTATGTGACCTTGAGCGAGTCATTTCATCTCCATGTGTCAATGTTCTCATTTGTAAAGGGATAATAAATACTATTTTCTGTCTCTCTCCTGGGTGATGTTATTATCACCATCAATTAATATTTATTGGATGCCTCTTGGCCACATAATGCTGAGGTAAGAGCTTTTTTCTGGAGGGTGGAATGGGGGGAGGGCAGAGATTATATGAGTGAAACGTTTTCCATGAACCAAAAAAAAAAAAAAGAAGAAGATTTACAAAAGACAGAATTATCAGAGCTTAAAATAGCTAAGGCTTCTATTTTAAAGCATGCTTCTGGGCCAAGATTTATGTAATCTCAGTGTTTTTCTTAGTGATTGTACAATGCGCAGTGATAATGATGGTGCAGACGCTGGTTTTACTTTCAGATGATTCCAAATAGCGCTATGTTAAGAATTACTGTGTTTTCTTTTTTTAGCATAATTTACTTAGAAATATTTATTAGATATTGAGGGTATCGGATTTATTTTACCTAGCCATTCCCTTTGTTTTAAAAAACAACTTTTTAAAAACAAGATAAGTGCACATTAAACATGTAACATTGTTGAACACTTTTTCTTCACAGGGAATGAAGAGAAATCTGAAAAGTCACCTATGAACACAATTCAGCTAAAACCAAAATTTTTATGCTAGTCAGTCCACACTAGTCAGCCCAAATGAATGAGAGTTCCCTAGTCCCTCCCAGTCCATCCTGTCACTTTTCTGATTCAGACCCTACTTATCTCTCAGCTGGACTATTCGAAGAACCTGTGACCTTGTTTCTCTCACTCTGCTCTCTTTGCTTTACCAGCTGTCCTCATACCACTGACAAAAGAATTTTCAAAAGTAAATCTATGAATAGATAAACACAATGTTGGCATATATATGTGAAATATTATTTAGCCATAAAAAGGAATGAAATGCTGACATATGCTACAACATGGATAAAGCTTGAAGATATTATACTAAGTGAAATAAGTCAGACACAGAAGGGCAAATATTACAGGATTCCCTTTACCTAAGGACCTAGAATGAGCAAACTTACAGAGACAGAAATTAAAAGGTAGTTAACAGGGGCTGGGGGGAGAGGATCATGGGAATTATTGTTAAAAGGGTACAGAGTTTCTATTTGAGATACTGAAAAAGTTCTGGAGATAGTGGTGCTGGTCCCATAACATTGTGAATGTACTTGATATCACTGAATTTTATACTTTAAAATGGTTAAAATGGTATGTTTTATGTTATGTATACTTTATCACAATAAAACAAAAAATTTTAAACTAAATCTGGTTCTATCATTTTCTGATACAGTAATGCTCATTATTTACAGAATAAAGTCCAAAGTCCTTGGTATGACAGTAATAATCCTTCAGAATCGAGCCCCAGGTTACCTTTCCAACATTATCTTTGACACATCTACACCACAAAGATACCTTTCAATCACATGGGCAAAGTGGGGTCATTGAACCTGAACCTTACCTTGCTCCTCTGTTCCTGGGCCCTTTAATCTCCTTCGGCCTGGCATACATGCTCTTTGCTGCCACTCCTTCCTTCTAGCTGTAGAAACCTTACATGTTATTTGATGCTCAACTCAAAACTAATTTCTCTGTGAAGCCTCCATTCCAATATTCAAATTAATCACTCTCCCTTTGGATAATCTAGTCACAATATGTCTTCATATAATTATTTATGAACTCTGAGTATGATATGAGTACCTTGGAGGCAAGAGGTTTTTTTATTTGTTTGTTCATTTATCTTTCCATGGAATGATGATTATCAGAGTAGGGACTAGGGTGAAGCAAGCGGTGATCTTATGGAACAAAATTTGTATACCTGTGAGAGTGAGTTTCTTCTTATATTTTATGCCCTAGTGGCCTCACTTGCCTCATCCTAGTCTCAACTCTGGTGATTAGCAGTTTCTTTGACAGTATTAGGTGCTTGCAATGCATTGTATTAGTTATCTACTATGGCATAACTAATTTCCCCAAACCTCAGCAGCTTAAAACAATAAACATTTATTATTTCACAGTTAATGAACGTCAGAAATTTGGGAGTGTCATAGGTTGATGAGTCTGATTTAGGATCTCTCATGCAGTTGCCGTTAAAGATGTTAGTGGGGGCTGTAGTAATCTCAAGGCTTGACTGGAACAAAAGCATCAGGATCCCAGTGCCTTGCTTACATGGTTGTTGGTGGAAGGTTTTAGTTCCTTGACATGTGGGCCTCTCCCTCGGAGCTGTTTGAGTGTCCTCACAAGATGGTGTCTAACTTCCCTTATAGCAAGTAATCCAAGAGAGGGGCAAGGCAAGAGCTATAATGTCTTTTATGTCCTAGCCACATAAATCACACACTGTGATATCCATGGTGTGCTATGGCTACATAGGTCAGCCCAGCTACCCAGAATATGAATACCAGGAGACAGTGATCCTTGGAGATAATCTTAGAGAATGGCTTCCCCTGCCATTTGGCTTGATTGTATTGAGTTAGATTACCTAGCAACAGGCCAGTATTATTTCTGACATCTGTTACTAATATATTCTGGAATTTACTTTTGTCTTTTATTTTTAAATCATTAAATAAATAACACTGTTAACTTTTTATAAATGAAGAATATGTCTGGGCCATTTTTTATCTGTCATTAGTAGTACTACAGTATTTTGTATCCAGAGGCAGCCTGGTTGATGTATAATACCCAGAGAGGATGTCATTTTCAATAGGCAGGTATTTGGAACTAGAAGTCACTGGATTGACAAATTAAACTAGAAATAATAGAGCTAATAACTAGAACCCTGCTTAGAGCTCAAGTCTAAGCTTAGGAAAGCATGAGATCATAGAGAACATGCAAGTAACAATTTTTTATTTTTTTCTATAAATGCATAAGATTTTTATTATTACTGTTATCTGGCCCCACACATTCCTGTCTCACAGTCATAATATAGAGCAGTAGCTATGAAGGTAGAATTTCATCTCCCCCTCCCACTAACTGTGTGGCCTTGAACATATTTTTTAACTTTTTTGTGACTTAGTTTCTGTGTTGCAAAATGAAATGATTGACAGTGCTACTTCTTAGGTTTCTTATGAATACTAAATAAGGTAATTCACGTAAAGTATTTAGCACAATGCTCAATAAATGTTAGCTAATATTATTAATATTTGTGTATACATTTGTTTTCAGACATTGGTCTTGTAGATTCCCGATAACTTTTGCTCCCATAATTCCAACAACTTAAAATGAAAAGTCTTGCCCCTTTTCCCATAATGTTAACTTAATCTTTTCCTCAAGAAATAGGTTAAGCAATTTTCTGACCATGAAAATGTCTGTGTATGTCCCAGTGTCCCAGTGCTCAATAATCTCAATACAACCTTCTCCAAAACTCCCTTAGCACAATCAAATCCTATGTTGCTTTGTTATGTTAGACCTGTTCTTTCTCTCTCCTATAGAGAAGTTTCATCTCATAGCTCACTTACCCCAAACCATACAGAGTACTGGTCAACAGAGATCTGTTAATGATGAAGCTGTAAAGTGCCTAACATAACATTGCTTCCTATTAGATTTATAATAACTGTTTCTGTATCATAAACAATAGACAGATTGTATTGTTACATATAGGTCAAGAGTGTGTTTTCCTTTATGTTGATTCAAGTTACAATGCTGAGCATAACTGTGTCTTATTTAAGAATAAAAACACAATATAGATTGTTAAAATTTGAAGATTTAAAGAAGCCTGGATTTTAAAAATTATCAATTTTTTTAATCCTGAAGTGTGAAGGAGATAGAAAATACAAGCCTGTTTGATTTAATGGTGGCTTTATCGATACTAACAACTTTAACTACAGTGCCAGATTTGGGAGCAATCTACTTAAAACTGAAAGAGATGCTCTATTTCAGAAGGCTCGGAGAGCAAGTATAAGACTGTTGACTGTCAGGTTTGAGCCAGGTGGTTTATATCCATTAATTTATCCAGTCCTTATGGTAATCCAATGTTATTTTGTTCTTTGTTATTATTATTATTACACCTCTTTACATTCAAGAAAACTACAGCTCAGAGACATTAAACAACTTGCCTAAAAAAGTAATCGAGCTAGAATTTGACTCCAGGTCTGTGGTCTCTCCTGCATGCACAGAAGCTCTGAGAATCCCCTCCGTCTACCACACAGCACGAGCTTTCATCTGCACCGTGTGCAGCTCATGTAGGGCAATGGCGGTGTAACAGTGGCAAAGGGCCAAGGAGCAGTCATCCCCCTCAAGGCAAAACCTTCCCAGGGTTTCCTTCTCGGGTGCCCATTCTCCCAAAGACCACAGCTGTGTCTCTTTAAGAGGAAACGTCGAGACGTAAACTATTGCCCTAAAAGATGCTGTGCTCTTGTACTCTGAATTACAGGAGCATTGGGAGCGCCACTTTTGTTGGAAGACCCAGCAAACCAGTTCCTACATCTCAAAAGACACATATATTTGCAGGATTACTGGGACTCAGATCACAGTCCGAATATGTGGGAAAACACACTGGCTGATCAGGTATTTGTGATTAAATAGTCATCACACCAGCTGGCATTCACCAGTCTGGCCCTGATTTTCCCTCTCCATCTGCCCTTTCCTGTCCCTAAAGTGTCTTTTGTCTGGTGAACTCCACACCGTCCTTCAAGACTAAGATCAAATGCCTCCTCCTTTCTGAAGCCCTTCCCTGTTTTCCAGGGAGGCATTTACCCTTCCTTCTCTCCCCTTTGCATACTGTTCACATGTGAATAGCTCACAAAATGTCACACTGAAAGTATTTGTTTCATGAACCCAGCCTTCCAACTCAGGCTACAAAGGTAAAGTGCATGTCTTATATATCAAAATAATTAATCTCGGGAGCTACTAAAATGACTATTAGATAGTCAAGTCTCAATAAATGATTACATGTTTGGGTAGGTGGATGGATGGATCTCAGTCACGCTTTAGTTCCCTCTCAGTTGTTCAGCAGCTCATTTCCCTCTGTTATAATTACCCAAGCCTTTAATGTCATTTCATTTGCTTGCCTTTTGTACATTTTCCTATTCACTTGTATTCTCACTCCAAGAGAAATAAAAAAGAAACTTGCATTCACCAGTTTTATTTCATCTTTTTGATGGAAGAACACTTTGAAACTCCAAGCTTAATGAAACTGCTAAATTGTCTGAGGATTTCAATCAGTCATGATTTCCCTCTTACAACTCAGCAATTTAGGAAATAAAGATGTATAACAATTAATTAATTCTTCCACTGATTTTTTCTTTCTTTCTTTCCACATATGCTGGGCTCTCATTACCACATAGTATAAGGGTTGTATAAAATCATTTTAAAAATTGAATTCCTTAGCCTGGTGGGCATGGCTCAGCAGTTTAGCATCAACCTATGAGCCAGGAGGTCGGGTTTGATTCCCTGTCAGGGTTTCGGGCTCAGTCCCCAGCAGGGGGCGTGCAGGAGGCAGCGGATCAAGGACTCTCTCATCATTGATGTTTCTATCTCTCTCTCCCTCTCCCTTCCTCTCTCTGAAATCAATAAAATACGTTTTTTTAAAAGCTGAATTTCCTGTTTTCCTGGGTCCTGGGTCCTATCCTTACTCCACATAGCTGGGATTTAACTGGTCTGGCAGGATTGGCTTGGTTCTGCTTAGCATTTTCTGATGGAAACCAGCAGCTTTAATAATGCATCCAGTTTTATGCCTGTTTTTCTCCAACAGGCATAATTTAGAGGTATTAAAGCAAGACTTTGTTCATTTGGCAAATTAAATAATTACAGACTGGGAAACTGTGTCTTCCTGATGGAGTATTCAAATTTTCAAGTACACCCCTGACTATAATTGTAGACCAGCTCTGCGATCAACTGGCAGATACTGTAATGTAGCAGGACTCTACCACATTGGTTCACACTGTGGCCCCCCAAATACTGCAAACCATTTCAGCAGTGAGGTAAACAGGCTCCTAAAAGTGTGAAACCCAAGCCTTAATTGGAATTACTCTCCCACTGTATTTCTCTGTCTTTTAGAAAATATCTGTATGATTATCAGATGAATCGATATGTTTGTTCTACAAGCTCAGAGATCATGACCTGAGTTTCCTTTTATTGCAGGCTCATGATAAATGGACTGCTTTGAAAACTACAGCACAGTATTATCTGAATGGGAATACCTTCACCTCTGACATATCAACTATCGGATAAATGTGCTTTGCTGGTTAAACCAGAACAGCAAAAACGGTGGAAGCCCGCACGGCAATGCA
Organism: Miniopterus schreibersii; assembly: GCF_964146895.1. NCBI lineage: Eukaryota > Metazoa > Chordata > Mammalia > Chiroptera > Miniopteridae > Miniopterus > Miniopterus schreibersii. The sequence goes on along the minus strand of NC_138106.1, from coordinate 57,898,870 downwards.
TCCAAAGCACGGGCTTTGGTGAGCTGAAGGCAAATGCTTGTCATTTACTAGATTATTTATTATGTCTGTCTCACAGAGATGTGGAACAAAGTAAATATGAAAATTCATGTGGTGACCTAAAATTTGAAGTTCTCTGTAAATGGTAGATAAGATGGGAACTAAAATTTAAAAAAACTGTAGTAAAAACATTTACCAAAGGGAGCTTTTATGGAAAAAGAAATAAATAAAAAAAGTGTTATTAAAATCCTCTCTTCATAGCTGCTGCTTTCTATTGCTTCTTCTTTGTTAGTTTACTTTTTAATTTAACGAAGAGGGATTTCTCAAAGGGAGCTGGTCCTCTGCTCTTTTCTTCAATATTTGTCACTGCCTACAGCCAAGCTATTTTAAGACCACACTTTTCATCAAAGGTGCATTGCTGAGGGTGGTAGGGGATGAAATCTCAACTCACATTGGGGAGTAGATGGTGACTAGGACCCCACAGAAAGCCACTCATCTATAAGTGTAAACTTCCTCAGAAGTTTTATAAAATTTATGCAAGTTTGTACTCTGCTCCATAATATACCACTGATGTTTATTTTAATACGAAATAACAGATGCAGCTTACTAGCCAGGGATGTTTACAAATCTTTTTTTTTAAATTAATTTTCTTTACATTTAAGCTTTCTTTTTTTTATTTAAAATACATCTTTATTGATTTCAGAGAGAGGAAAGGAGAGGGAGAGAGAGAGAGGAACATCAGCGATGAGAGTCATTGATCGGCTGCCTCCTGCACGCCCCCTGCTGGGGATGGAGTGGAAACCCAGGCACGTGGCATGGCCGGGAATCCCGCCGAGATCTCCTGGATCCTAAATTGATGTTCATCCGCTGAGCCACTCCCAGGGGGGCTACAAATCTTTTTTAATAAACCTGAAAAATTGACTCTAAAGAAAAGTGTACTACACTTACCCTGTTGTTTTCCACATACCCATGGAATACCACCTCAGAATTCTAGTGTGAGGAGTACTGAGATGAGACAACCAAATCAGCAAGGTTGACTGCCCCCGCAACTCACAGGTGTAAAAGTTTTGTCTTCAAAAGTATATTTTTCTCTATATACCTAGGTCAATTGTTCTCTTGGTGGGAGGGATTTATTTTGTAAATAGAAGCATCCCCTGCAAGACCATAACTGTTCTTATGTGTCTTAAGGATTTTTTCAGCAGTGAGTATATCAGTAAAATCAATATGAGAACTAAGAACTCAGTAATATTTTTTCACTTCTGGTCTTTAGTTTCATCCCCACAGCAGACACAATCTCAAAAGACATCCATCCTCCTGCGCCAATTCTTTAATTCAAAGAGAATAACTACTGACTGGGAATGCTGTACATATAGACCAAATTAAATATGAAGGTCTTTCTTTTCCTGTGTCGATTTTACTTATTCCACTCATTTTCCTCGGATCAATCTAAAACATCTCAGGCAACTGAACCAGACAGAGAATATATATCTTTCACATTTTTTCTCCAATGATAGCGACAGCCCAAATGAATTTTATTGAAAGTAATTTAACATTTACTGGTTAAATATACAAACTACCCATCCGAGGCAGAGAGATTGCCTGATTCCTTAGAATTAGAGACAAAAAAAATAAATGATTGGAGATTACATCACAAATTGGAACTGTCTTGGAAGGCAGTTCATATATAAAAATAAAATAAATTATTTAAATTCAAAATAGTTTATTCCATCCATCACAATGACAAAAACAGCTGCATTTTCTCCTTCTGATCATGATATTAGAAAATAAACTAATTATTTTTAAACAAACAGTTTCAGGAAAATGATGCCTTCTTAGCCCTGCCCCTTTTTATTCCCTCAAAAGTAAATTTTAAAAAGTTCTTTGATGATCTTTAATCCAGGCAGTAATTACAGAGAGGGAAGATTTAACTTGCATATAGTTGAAATTTTTAATACCTTTAAATACCATAGATAGACTCTGACATTTTTTGCCTGAAATGCTAAATGTTTCAGTCCTGCTTCTGCCCCTTCCTAGGGGGAAGGGAGGAATTATAGTCTGGTTTTTAAGGTTGTAGCCACAGGCCCTAGTCCGGTAGCTCAGTTTGAGTCTCATTCACTGTATACGCCAAGGTTTCAGGTTTCATCTTCAGTCAGGGCACATACAAGAAGCAACCAATGAATGCATAAAGAGGTGGAACAAAAAAATCGAGGTCTTTCTCTCTCAAAATCAATCAATTATTATTATTTTTTAATATAGTCTTCACTGGACAGCATTGTCTGCTTGGGCATGTTACTTAGCCCTGCTATGGCTAAGTGGTTTTTTTTTTACCTCTGAAATAGAGATGACAAAAGCCCTGACCTCGGCCTTGTGGGGTAGAGTGACCTCAGACTTGAGTGAAATGAGCTTCTGGCACATGATAGGCCCTCTACAATTGCATTTTTGCAGTAATGAAATAGATTTAACTGTTAGAATTCTTCATCTTATAAACACACAAGAGCTACTGGTTTTTGTTTTAGTTAGAAATTACCTGATTATGATATGTAATGTGGAAAAAATTCCCACTGGAAAACCAGTCAACAATTTTATTTTATCATCTAAATTGCTTTTTTTATCCTCACCTGAGGATAGTTTTTCCATTGCATTTTCAGAGAGAGTGGAAGGGAGGGGGGAGAGAGAGAGAAAGAAAGAGAGAGAGAGAGGGAGAGAAACATCGATTGGTTGCCTCCAGCTCGAGTGCAGGCCGAGCCTGCAACAGAGGTAAGTGCCCTTGACTGCAATTGAACCCAGGACCCTTCAGTCCATAGGCCGACACTCTAACCACTGAGTCAAACCAGCTAGGGTTGAATTGCTAGTTTTGACGCACGTACGACCGCAGGTCATTTATCCTCAATACAGCTCTTGAAGGAGCGACCAAGAATGAGACGCTGAAAAAATGAGTCAGAGGCAACTCACCAAAACCTTTTTAGACTTCACTTGGTATGTAATGAGGGCCATTGAAGGATTCGATATGGAGGAGCAACATGATTAGTTCTGCATTAGACCAACACTGGGTCACTGGTGTCATTATCAGGGGTCATTTGGAGGAAGGGCAAGTAAGAGACTGGGGAGTGAGTTTTGTCCTGTCTCCCAAGGTTTTAGTTGATTGATCTGATAAACTAATGAATGCCAAAAGTGTTAATAGAAAATTGTCCATAGAAAACCTATTTCTTCCTCTAGGTCATGTGTATTACAATGGTTGAGCATTGAAGATAATTTTCTTCTTTCTCTTAGCAACTGCGGAAGATTTTTGGAAGCATTTGTGGCTGCCTTCTTAAGATTTTCTTGAAATCTAAAAGAGAATAGGTTATATAAAAGCCCATTGCTATAATAATAATAATAATAACCAGAAAGATTCAGTTTTATATGTTCCAGGCCAGCAGTACAGTACAAAATTACATTTGGCAAGTTAATCCTACTGTCTTTTTCTCATTTGCTCCAGTTGTACAACGGTACAAACAAAACAAAACAACAAAAACAGTGCTATTTGAAAAGTTTTATAACTAACCAATAAGAGGGGACAGAGTCAAAGATGACATCAAAGTTTCAAGTGTGGCCTTCAAAAACAGAAAGAGAGATGAGCAGGAAAACCTGATAGGTTCGTGAGGCCTGATGAGTGTTTGGTTTGAACTGGTTCCCAGCACACCACTGATTGTGGTTCTGCACTATGACATTAAGTTCAGCCTAAGTTCTGGCATTAAGTTTAATTACTTAGCTGGGTGTCCTAGATCTTTGATTGCTGGCCCACCCTCTCATCTTATTTTGTTGCCCAATAATTTTAACTAGTCACTATCCTCAGGTCCTGGGATTATCTCCAACTACTTCTACCTCCATGCGTTAGCTAACATTGCTATCTCTAAAACCCCCACTTCATCCTCCTGCATATTTATTTGTTACACAATTTTTTGTAAACAAACTAAAGACCTTTCTCTATAAAATCTTCTCCAAACACACAAAGGTACCACTCATGTTGCGCCTCTAAAATGATAAGGCATACTGAGGGATAATATTTAATCTTAGTAGTGGTGATATTACTGGTTATCCAAAATAGATCAGTGTGATGTTGTGGAAACAGCTCAGGACTGCATAGAGAGACCTGTATTCCTATATTAGTATACTGAGTGGTCATGGGCAATGCACTTTGATACTCTTAGCTTTGGTTTTCTCATTTGTAAACTGAAGGGAATAGAATACACGATTTCAAAGAACACTTTCCACTCCTTAAATTCCAGTATTCTATAGTCAAGGTACTTTATATAAACAAAAATAATCTGACCTATTATTAAAATTCAATGTCTTTTTTATTTTGAAACAAGTCAACTTCTCCATGTTGATCTTTCTTTTTTTAAAAAATGTATCTTTATTGATTTCAGAGAGTGGAAAGGAGAGGGAGAGAGAAAAATAAAAACATCAATGATGAGAGAGTCATTGATCGAACCCGCAACCCGGGCATGTGCCCTGACCGGGAATCGAACCCTGATCGCCTGGATCCCAGGACGACGCTCAAGCGCTGAGCCACGCCCAGCCTGGCCATGTTGATCTTGTCAAAGGATTAAAGTAAAAAGGTACCGGCCTGGCCAGTGTGGCTCGGTTGGGAGTCGTCACATGCACCAAGAGGTTGCTGGTTTGATTCCTGGTCTGGGCACATGCCAAGGTTGCAGGATCTATCCCCAGTGGGGGAAATGGGGCATGCAGGAGGCAGCCGATCAATGTTGTGCTCTCACACCTATGTTTCTCTCTTCTCCCCTCCTTTCTCTCTCTAAAAAAAAAAAAAAAAATTAATAAAACTATTCTTTAAAAAAAAAGTAAAAAGGTACCTACGTCGACACTCTTTAAAATTAATGTTTGTGATTCTTAAATGCTTTTAACATACTGCTGATGAAGTGTTTTTTGCATGACCATATCTTCCGGGTCTAAACGGAGCAATTGGGAAAAACTAATTTGAGAAAATATTTTGTTCATGGAAATTATATGATGATATGGTGAGATTGTTTTATATTCAGTGAGCAAGCCAAACTATATTCTTTAATTTCAGCCTTACTGAGGAATAATTGACATATAAAACTGTACAATGTTTGAAGTGTACATCATGGTGATTTGATATATGTATACACTGTAAAAGGATTCTCCCCTATTGAAGAATAAACACATCCATCACCTCACAGGTAATTTTTTATTTTATTTATTTTTTGGTGAGAACATTTAAGTTCTACTCTCTTAACAAATACAGTGTTATCTACTATAGTCACCATTTTATACATTAGATCCTCAGACTTCATTCATCTTATAGATGTAAGCTTGTACTCACTCACGGATCTATCCCTATTTCTCCCAGTGTCTGGCAACCACTCTTCTACTCTTCGTTTCTATGAGTTTGACTTTTTTTGTTATTTAGATTCCACATAGCCAAACTATATTCTTAAACAAAACAAAACTAACCCATGATTAAGTCCCACCATTCTTTCCTTTATATCTTTCTTTCTGGAGATAGCAAAGTTGTTGTTTTTATCACTAAACTCAAGTCCAGTTCCACTCTTTTTAGAGTCTTGTGTTTATTTGCTTCCTGTTCACAGTGTGTGGTGAGGTAATTGCAAAGCAAAGAGCTGTGTTTAATCGTTTTTTGCATGGTTTGACTTGGCATTCTGAAATGCACAATTGCACCAAGAGGGACAAGCAGAATGATTCAAGCTGCTATTGAATGCAAATTTCAGCCTATTTTTTCAGCATGATAGGTAGTAAAATTAAGGAACCACAGGTTGTAAGTGAATTTAGAGGTCATTTATTTCTTTGCAACTTACAGTGTGGTTGTTAGAGACCAGCAGCCTCAGCATCATCAGGTTGTTCAAAATGCAGAATCTCAGGCCTCATCTCAGACCTGTAGAATCAGACCCTACATATATTTTTTTACTTTTATTAAAGAATAGTTGGCATATAATATTATTAGTTTCAGGTGTACAACATTGTGATTTGACTTTTATATACCTTAAAAAGTTGTCACCAATATAAGCCTAGTAGCCATCTGCAACCGTACAAAGTTATTACCATATTATTGACTATATTTCCTATACTATATACATTATCCCCATGACTTATTTATTTTATAGCTGGAAGTTTGTATGTCTTATTTCCTTTCATCTTTTTCACCCATTTTCCCATCTCTTTCTTCTCTGGCAACTATCAGCTTGTTCTCTGTATCTATGAATCTGTTTCTGTGTTTTTTGTTGATGTTGTTCATTTGTTTTTTTTAGATTCCACATATAAATAAATTATATGATACTTGTCTTTCTCTGTCTGATTTATTTCACTTAGCACAATACCCTCTGCATTGCTGCAAATGTCCATCCACATTGGTGCAAATGGGAAGATGACATTCTTTTTTATTGCTGAGTAATGTTCCATTGAATACATGTACCACATATTCTTTATCCATTCCTTTTTCAATGGACACCGAAGTTGCTTCCATATCTTTGCTATTGTAAATAATGTTGCTGTGTACATAGGGGTGCATATATCTTTATGAATTACTGTTTTATTTTATTCAGATAAATACTCTATACTGGAATTGCTAGGTCCTATGGTAGTTGTCTTTTTCATTTTTTGAGGAACCTCAATACTGTTTTCCATAGTGGCTGCACCAGTTTATAGTCCCACCAGAAGTGCACAGGGATTCCCTTTTCTCCATATCCTTGCCAACACTTGCTATTTGCTAACTTTTAAATAATAGCCATTCTTACAAGTATATGGTGATATCACTGTGGTTTCTATATTTTAACAAGATCCTCAGGTGATTTGCTTACTTGCAACATACCATCTAGGATAAAGTGGCAACCCTGGCTGTACTTAAGTGGTGGAGTCACAGAAACTCATTCCAATTCCTTCTTCATCCAAAATATCCTAACCAGTACTTATGATTCATTTAGAAACATTGTTTTATATTGATAACTTTCTCTTGCTGAAATGAATCACTCAATGTCCAAATTTGTTAGTCTAAAATTTGTCACCAAACTCAATCTGAACTTTTCTATCCCTCTTTTCTAGTCTTCTTTATACAGTGCTTCTATTCCAACAAAATTGATATACTTTAAAAGGAATCTAAAAAAAGTTAAATCTAACTGTGCAGTCAATTCTGTCTATAGCCTGCTCCATATCATTCTTCTTCTCTGGAACCTCTTTCCTTATCTCTGCCTGTATAGATTCTACTCACCCATGGCGCCCACCTCAGAGCTCTTCAGAGGACAGTCTGCCTCGTCTATACTTTAAAGACATTCACTAGAGTCACCAGTGCCCTACTGATGTGTTTTGCTTAACCTGTATGTAGCCTTCAGAAAATTAGAATTTCAACGGGACATGCACTGTCTGGTTTGGCCATAGTCCTCACTATTCCCTTTTGTATCATTTTTGAACAAGTTATATATTTACAATAGCAACTTTTCATTTAGCATCCTTTGACCTACTAATTCTTCCCTAAATGCAAGGCTTCTGTAATGCTCTTACTCCAATTCCCAAATTATACACAAATCTTTTTCCACATTTAATCTTTTGATCACAATTTTTTATTATCTGTATTAATCTACTTGACCTGCAATAACAAAATACCACAGACTGGGTGGCTTAAACAACAGAAATTTATTTATTTTCTCACAGTTTCAGAGGCTAGAACTCCAAGAATGAGGTGCTGTCAGGGTTGGTTTCTGGTGAGACCTCTCTTCCTGGCTAGTAGACATCTGCCTTCGTGCTTTGTTCTCACATGATCCCTTCTCTATGAGTGCATAGACAAAGAGAAATTGATGTCTCTTCTCTTCTAAGGACACCAATTCTATTGGATTCGAGTCTCATGTTTACTTTAATTATCTCCTTACTGGCCTTATCTCCTACTATAGTCACATTGGGGGCTAGGACATCAATATATGAATTTGAGAGGAATACAATTCAGTTCATAACATTATCAAAACACATTTATATCTTGAAGAATTGTACAAAGTTCCACTAGGACTTTATCTTCTAGGACATTCATGCAGACTTGATAGCTGAACTGAAGACAGCGTTAGGATTGCTTTCTACACCAGTGGTAATTCACAGGAAACAAAATCAAGCTGACTTAGCTTACGTGCCACTGACATAGAGGCAAGAACAATACTGCTCACAGCCACAGAGGTTTGCCAATTTGGGCTCATCACAGTCATACAAGTGATCTGCAAACAGAAATTTCAGAAAGGAGGGCAAAAAGTAGATCTTTGTGAGTGTTGGGTTAAATTTAGTAAGTTATATCTGTTCTTTTTAAAAAGTAACTTATTAGTTCTTGTTGGAAGATACTGAGAATTACAAATTCTTGAGAAATTATACCCTAAGAAAATTATATTTCAGTTGGAAGAACAAGATCGCACATAAGAAATTTAAACAACAGACATGTTATTATGAAGTAACATGTCTAAATGTCAAATGAGAGACATAGGGAATAATGCTGGGTGTTCTTAAGGAGATAAGTCCTTTGTGAGCTGATGGGGTAAGGGAAAGTCTCATCAAAGAACCATCCCTCAAAAGATGGCGACTCAGTATAGCATGCTTTCCTTGTTTTAATTGGTTTTATTATTATTTATGTATGGCAAGGACAACAGATCAGGGGACAAGTTCCACTGCCATTGAAATGATAGTTTGTTACTCCTAGTTCCCAAGAGGGGGCATGCCACATCACGGAGGACCACATGGAGAAGCACCAGAGGGAGCGGAGGCAGGGTGGAAGGGTGGGTGAGGGTCTTTATCTTGTTTCTGTGGAAAGGAATGAAAGAGGCAAAGTAAGCAGGTTTAGGATTTGCTTGGTTGAATAATTTCAATGGTCTCTGGGGCAAAGTGGCTGTCCCTACTTGGCTGGTATCCAGCCCTGGGGTAATTAGGGCTGGTGGATAGTAGGCCAGAGTGTGAGGACCTGATAAAGGAGGAGATCGGGGATATGGGCTCTGCATTGACTGATTTGCATTTAAAGGGCATCCTTGTGGGCTAGTTGTTTACTATGTCTAGGAAGTGGCCAGCCCTGGAAGGTCCCAAATGTCCAAACATCAGAATACAGAAAATAGAAAACATGGTTAATATATATCCTAAAAAACTCAGAAGTGCTTTTGTCTTACTCTGTAGCAGGTACATTTGTCTTTGTACTTTTTTTTTTTGCCCACAATCAAAACTTTATTGAAAAACTGGCACCAATATAGGAGAACACTGTTGTATACTTATAAAATTAAATGTAATTACATTATCTTGGTAGATTAACTAGAACTACTGCACTGATAAGGTTTTCTGTGATATAACACAAATTCAGGAAGCTGTGCGGATCATTAGTGTTGCTTTCTCCTAAGTGATCACCGTTCTGTGAGTCAAGCCTTTCCTCCTGCCCGGCTGGCACAGCACTGCTGAGCACCCTACACAAAGAACCACCCTCTGAGTGTGGATGAAAACCCTGGTGATCTTGTAACAGCCTGAACATTTACATCCATAAAATAAGAATTTGGACTCTGATTTAACCATTTCTTTTTATGTGTTTTTTTTTTCTTTTTCTCTTCCAAGGTGGAGGTAGTAAATCTCTAGCCAAAGGCATGTTGATCCTTTGGGTAGAAAGCCCAGCCCTTCAAGATCTCTGAGGCGGCACCCCCGGCTAGCAGCACATGATCATCTTTGCACTTTCCATAGGAGGCTAAGACAGGGAAATTTGAGCAATTCAATCATCCCTGAGTACCTCCAGCTTGCACTCTTAAAGATAACAGTGCACAAGGGCATCGTGGGCACAAAGGAAGATTAATGGGAAAGCAAAAGTTACTGATAAGGAAGTCCTTCTGCAAGCATTTCTCTCTCCCTCTTCCTCTTCTTCCTATAGTAAAGCTAGAGATGCTCTCTGGAGATTTTTTCCAGGCTTTAATTTATCAAATAAGATGTTCACTGATGACAAAACTCATAGGCTTCTGCTGAATGATCACATGAATGGCTCTGAGTTCAGCAGACAGGGCGTCTCCTCTCGGGTTCTGACTGTTTTGCCAAATTCCTGATTTCACACAGAGAAAAGCCAAGGTGCTCCAGCAGCCTACTGCATTTCCTTTTTTATTTTTAATCTGTTTTTATTGATTTTAGAGAGATGGGAGGGAGAGGGAGAGAGAGAGCGAGAGAGACATCAACATGAGAGAGAAACGTTGATCCATTGCCTCCCATATGCACCCGGATGGGGGATTAAACGCGAAACCTGGGTCTGTGCCCTGACTGGATTAGAACCTGCAACATGTTGATGCACAGGACAGTGCTCAACCAGCTGAGCCACATCGGCCAGGCCTCAGCATCATATTTTTAAGATCCAATCACATTGCTGTGTCTATATCTAGTGATTTATCTTTTCTTATTTCTTTACTGGTGTTTTCTTTCATTATGGTCCTATTGAGTGGAGTTTCATCTGATTTTTCTTTCTTTCAGCATGCCTCTAGTTCACATCTGCAGGATTTTTTTCAGATAATTTGAGTGTAAAATTTTTCCAGATTTTTGTTACATCACCCCAATCTTTTATAGCTACTTGCCCACATGAATCCAACAGTAATTATTGTTGAGAATTATTTTTATATTCCTTTCCTGAATATTCATAGATTTTATTTTTCTCTCAAACCAGCATTTTAATAAGTTTTGGCAAAATTTCATTAAATTCGGTCATTGCAATAAAAAATACAACTAGCCTAATGCAGGCTGAGGGTAAACACCACAGAATCTTGGTGCACATGCAACTCAGCTGGAGGGAGGAGTACAGCAGGGAGCAGAGAAATGCCATTATCCCCAGGCAATGGGCAGAAGGTGGGATATTTTACACAATAAACATAAACAGTGGTTAATCTAAGAAAACGTCTACTATTGTTTTTGTTTGCTTAGTTTTGAAAACATCTTATCAATCTGATTCTTTTTTGTTTGATTTGAGGTTTTACTGTACTTAAATAAGAATAGCTCCCAACAGGACGGGATGAAGAATAGTTAAAAGTAGGTCTCCAGAAAGTTGAAAGATACAGGTACTGTTGTGAGATATATTTAGTACAAATATGTAATATCAAAGTTCTTTCAAATCCAATCCCTCCTTCCACCTAGGATTTAGGAAGAGATCATGGCTGAAGAACAACTAAAGAGATGTTTGAGCCAAGAAGCACAGAATCCACGGGTTTGGGTTGTGTACAATGACCAGCCAACCACCCAGGCAGGGTTATCTTCCCAGTCTGCATTCTCAGTGACAGACCCAGTACCATCTCCAGTGAATCCACCTGTTCTTCCAGAAAAACTTCCTCAAAATGCTACAGAGAACTTCTCTTCCAAGAAACACAAAACGTTGTGTAGACATGATCTCATGTTCTATTCAAATGTCTTCCAAAAGGGATAAATGACAAACTGATGCTGTGTTTTGCAAGAAAAGAAGCTGAGGTTCAGAAAAGAAATTGGCAAATTAGAGACCACATCACAGAGGTGACAGGAGTTGACTGGCAATAGTCTGGTGCCACTTTTTATGGAAACTCCTCTTCTCCATCCATTTACAAGAAACAGAAGGAAAATAAACACATGGGTAAAGTTAAACACATTTGTGGCATTGGTGTTATGATCCTTATTGTTTTAATCTAATATCAATAAGCTAAGAGGTGTTCATTGTATTATCTTGCAGCCTTTTTTTCCTCCTAAACCAAAAACAAGACATTACTTTGTTGCTGTTTTTAATCGACACTTGGAAAACAGACATGGACTGGTAAACTCAAATGAACAAATAAACCAGTAACACATGGCAAGGTTTTTGTTTTTCTTGTTTCTGGCACCCTAGAATATTTCTTGGCACATGGAACCTTTATCTCTCAATGATGAGCTAGCAACCAACCAGCCAAAAGGGGCAGAAAATTTAAATTTCAAAGGCTAAGAAAATAGAAATGAAATATAACCATCCTCCATTTCCAAGAAAGTTTTATTAAATTTTACATTTAGGTCAGGCCTGGAAGGAAATTTGTAGCAAAGAGGAAGCAAATATTTATACTTTTGGTCTGTTCTAAACCAAATTTAGCGGGGGCCTCAGTTTGAGTCTTAACTGTGTTTGACTTCAAATTCATTCCTCTCTTGGCAGAGCTGAAGAACTTCTGGTCCAAGATCCCCAAAATTCTATTTGCGGAAAAGCCTGAGGACCTCTGTTCTGGGAGGAGGGAGTCCCTCACCCTGGGGGAAGACCTACATAAAGTGCTCCCTTTGGTTCAAGAATAATAGGACAGCCCGGCCAGTGTGGCTCTGTAGTTGAGCCTTGACCTAGGATCCAGAAGATCCTGGTTCAATTCCTGGTCAGGGCACATGCTCAGGTTACAGGCTCAATCCCCAGTGTGGGGCCTGCAGGAGGCAGCCGATCAATGACTCTCTCATCATTGGTGTTTCTATCTTTCTCCCTCTCTCTTCCTGTCTCTGAAATCAATAAAGACATATTTTAAAAAATTAAAAATAAAAAAAACATATTTAAAAAAGAAGAAGAATAGGATAGAATATGAAAAGATGGAGTCTCCCTCAAATGCCCAGGCAGGCACTGAGACTAGACACAGCACATGGTCACAATGCCTGGAAGTGGAACTATCATCTGCTGGGGCAGGGACAAATCATCATGAGATGAAACTCACTTTCCTATGCTTTTGGTTCCTATCACAATGAAAAATGCAAGATTTCAATATAGTTGTAGAACAAATGGAACTGATTTATAGTTTACAATTATATCGTTCATATTGTTCATTGTCATATTTCCCATTTCTAATTTTGCACTTTGTTTTCCCTCTAGGAAAAGAGTACACAAACTCTTCCTATAAAGGAACAGAGAGTAAATATTTTAGGCTTTGTGTGTCACATGGGCCTCTATAGCATATTCTTCTTTGTTTTTTGTGTTTTCAGCCTTTTAAAAGTGTAAAAATCATTCTTAGCTCACTGGCCAAAGAAAAACAGGCATGGACTGATCCCTGCCCTAGGATATTGGGGATTTAGGAAAACGTGCTGTGGTGAGGCTAGGGGCTTGGCATGACTCGTTTCCACCTTACCTCCTTCCTATTTCACAATTATGACTCTCGGTCAGATTGTCCAGTTGCCTTGAACCAGTGCTGGAGATTCATATCCAAGACTTCAAGCTGTGATTAAGAATGAATAAACATAATTCTGCTTCACTCCAGACCCCTAGACAGCAATGCTCTGTTCACCCATGTCCGGAACGGGGTGCTACAGTTGAGGAGGTACAGGAGACTTTCCCCAAATCAAGTTACTATAGGAGCATGACCTCCACACACTGGCTCTCAAGAAATGAGTGGACAGACGTACAGGCATCCTGAGGAAGAAATCAGGGCCTTTGGAGGCATTAGTGGTCAGCGCTGGTGGCATATGCATCAGCAGGAAGAGCCACTTGAAGCTCTGCAGGTATGCCAAGCCTGGCCGTGGACATCATGCTAGAAATTAAAGAAGAAAAGGAATGCAATGACAGGTGCCACATGGGAGCTGGTGGGACTGAGTTTCCAAACACATGTAAGACACAGCTGGAGACATACAGGAAGAAAAAAAAAAAGCAACAGAAACTTTATAGGAGAGTGGGGAAGGAAGCAAAGATTGTTTTGCTAACCAGTTTAATATTTTAATCCAGTGGCTTAAAATGCTCTGGAGAAACATAGGTTTGTCAGATTGGTCCTGGTATTGTTTTGCTCTCACATAAACAGAAACAATCAATTTCAAATAGGAAAACAGTGCTGCTTGATCAGGAACCCAATGTGCTGGTTCTCGTCATGCTAATTAACAGCTGCATGACCTTGAAGAAGTCCCTTGATTTCTCTTGGCCCCAGGTTTGTTCCTCCATATAGTAAGGAGTTAAAATAAAATGTCTAAGGTGATTTCTTCTTTTAAATGTGTTATACTTAATTAATTAACAATTATTTATTAAATCACCTACCATATTCCAAACATGGTGGTAGGAAATGGGACTATTTAGGGAAAGAAAGTCTCTGACCTTGAGAATGTCTCTAAAAGTAAACCAACAATCACCACACAGGTTATTGAAAGTTAAGATATGCCTTGGTTGCTTTGAGACTTTGGAGACAAATACTGTTGTAAAAATCAGAACATAGGCCAAAGTTCCTGTGTTAACACTTAATTAAGCATCAAGAAGGAGACAAAAAGGGACAACAAAAGGAATGCATTCATAATAAAACACAGTTGATGTCTTGGTCGTGCTAGACATTTCCAGACATCTTATGGAAATATCCCCTGTAACCTTAGAACAGTCTAAATGGAGTTGGGGCAACAGGAGGGAGAGAGAGAAATTTTCCTACTGTCACTGGTCAAAGTTCATATTGTAAAAGGAATCCTTGCCCTGGCCGGTGTGGTTCAGTTGCTTAAGCATCATCCCATGCACCAAAAGATTGCTGGTTTGATTCCCAGTCAGGGCACATGCCCATGTTGTCAATTGGTGTTTTCTCTCTCATATCGATGTTTCTCTCTCTCTCTCTCCCCCATTCTCTCTCTCTCTCAAAAAAAAATCAATAAAAACCTTTTTTAAAAAGGAAATATACAATAGATAAAAATAAATAAATAAATAAATAAATAAATAAATAAATAAATAAAAATAAATAATGGAACCCCTTCCCTGCACTTCTGGAATATATGACCAGGCCCCAACTCTGGGGGTGTCAGAACCCAGACCTCACTGCACGGTATTTCATCTGACTCTGGGAGTGGTCAGGGCAGGTGAGACTTGTGGGGTACAGTGAGTCAGGCCTGGGAACCAGGGTCTGCACAGGTGGGTGTGCCAGAGGCATGCCAGAGCTCAGTCCTCCCCTGAGCAAGGTGGAGGAAGATGACCAGGTTAGAAGTTGTAGCAGTAGTAGAGGAAAGGCTCTCAACTAAGCAAGTGACTGCGGCCTACCAAGTAGAAGAGTCCTAGTAAATCTGAAGGGGTACAAAAATTGGGGCCAGAAGAGACCAAGGCAAAATTGAAAAGGCTTCCCAGAGGAGGTGATGCTTGAATTGCTCTTGGAAAGAAAGAATTTCCAAGTAGATAAGTTAGAGATTGGTGAGAGGTCGTGGGCATGACAACAGGAGATTGGTAACAATTTTCAGACTGAAAGTATAGTATTTACAAGAGCACAGGGTGTGAAAAATCATCAGACTAGTGGACTGCAAGCATTGCCTGGCTGGGGAATTGTGGTACATGAACAACCAGAGACGTCTTCATTCTGAGCAGCCATTCCACCATCACCAATTACCAAGCAGAAATTGAACCTACAGGGGGCAGGTGAAACGGGAACGACTTTATGGCATACAAATGTCATGTTGGACAGATGACTCATCATCATCATTTATTTACTTATTCATTCAATTCATTGAACAAATACTTGTTTTATATCCACTGTGCATGAAGCATTTTTTTTAAAAATATATCTTTATTGATTTCAGAGAGAGGAAAGGAGAGGGAGAGAGAGAGAAACATCAATGATGAGAGAGTCATTGATCGGCTGCCCCTGCAGGCCCCCGACTGGGGATCGAGCCCGCACCCCGGGCATGTGCCCTGACCGGGAATCGAACCCAGATCGCCTGGATCCTAGGTCGATGCTCAACCGCTGAGCCACGCCTGGCTGGGCTGAAGCATTTTTATTCTACTCAAGATTTCAACCACAGAAGTCTTCTGAGTTCTATGTAAGCTCCTTTCTGACACAAGGGTATTTCTAGTGACTGCCTTTCAATCTTTTTAATTTCTTCTGTTTATAGTTTTGATTATCAGAGGGGAGAGATAGATAGATTGATTTTTTTTTTAATTCTCACGTTTTCTTGACAGGGATTCATTAATTCGTCATTCTATAGATGACACTCTTATAGCGCACCATCTGTCAAATGAGCATGGCAACTTGATTAACTATTGACTGTGGGATATTTTTAAGCATTGACACATTTAGTCATGACCAGACTACTGCTCTTTTCTTGCCTATGAGCAATAATAACACACATTCAATTGCTTTCTATAAGAAAAAAGTGTATAAAGATATTTTTATTCACAACTTTTAATATCATCACATAAATTCATGTGAAGGATATTTCAGTGAGCCTTGAGGCTTTACTTGGCCATTTTGTGCTACTGGATTTAGATGTCTAGGGAAGAAACAGTTGGTATGTCCACCATTATTCAGTGTCTCCTTCCTTCCACTCAGGTCCTTCCTTCCCTCTTTGTTGGATTTAAAGATTATGGTCCATCATTGTAACCCTTCCGTGATTGCTCTGCACATGCTTTCCCAGTCTATTCTTCTGAGAAAAATCTCTAATTTTGATTAACCCAACTTTCTGTTTACCCCACACTTGTATCTGCATTGAGGTTAGAAAACACACACACACACACACACACTCACACACACACACACACACACACAACTGTGCTGATAGATCTCACTTTATTTATCTATTTTTCACAAATAGGATTTGTCACCATTAAAGGTCTGAATTTTAAAGAGATTCTTGGACTGGGGGCTCATATCCATGAATTCATTCAACTTTAGCACCTGTCTCATCCCCAGTTGCTTTTCCAGAACTGCTGCCTTCACCGTGAAGCTCTGTCAGTTTTCCCAGTTCAAACTTAGGCTTCTTTAGCATTTTGACTTTTCCAACAGAGACATCATGGAGCTGATAAATAGATTGGCAAGCTTTTTTATGTCTTTTCCAGTGCCATCTGGAATCAACTTATTGACCACTTCTTTTGAGTCATTTGTCTGTACCTCTCTAGTTATGATTTTCATTATCTTCTTCTGGATTTGGCGAACCTGTTGATGCTGAGTATAAGAGGTCTTTTAAATCTGACTTGAGTTTTTTAGTGAAATCAACACAGAATAGCTGAAGCAAATAACAATCAGTAGCCTTGACATCAACTTGAGCTTCAGTCATGGAGCTTCAGCCATGGTCTGCCATGTTTGGACCATGAAGCACATTTTGTCACAGATAAAATTCATGTCATGGAAATTAGTCAGGCACTTTTTGCCCTAAACATCCTCAGCAATTAGCTTAAATTTTCTAAATGCAACTTCATCATTCTGTAGATCAGCTAGGCTCACTTCAGAAACATGACCCTTGAGATGATCACATGCGATTTTTCCAATATTTTGTATATTGAACATAGCTGGTGCTTCCACATCACACCAGTCTTAGAAAATGGATCACCCACTTTCTTCTCGGCTCCCTTTTTGTTACTTTTCTTAAGGCACTTATTGCCAACCTCCTTGGTGCTGCTCAGAGAGACAAAATGAGATCTCACTTTAAATTTGTGACATGTAGTTTCTCACATAAGCTCTTGGCACTGTCTAGAAAGTCAATTACATTTCCCTAACTCCTTCCTTCTCTCACTCTTCTATATAGGCATTTAAAACCCTCCCTTTTGACAAACCTTCAGTATCACCTTTATCCTCACTCTTGGCCAATGGCTTGGGTTTCTAGTTCTCTAAGAAAATAGAATTGATACCAAAAAAATTACACACTCCTAAGCACATCTACTAGTCTACTCATACCCCCATCCACTCAGATTCCTCCTGTAATACAAAGTACAAACTGTCTGGATTTCTATCTAAAGGCAACCCCCCACTTATCACTGGACCCATCCTCTTCATCTGTATTCAAGGATATCACTATAGCCATTCTCTCTTCTCTCTCCAGCATCACCAGTTTTGCTCTCTCTATGTTTCTTCCCATCAGCCTATAAACTTGCTGTATTTCTCCCACTTCAAATGAAAAGAAAAAACTCTCTTGATTTTATATTTCCCTCTGTCTGTCTCCCAGAATTCTCTGCTCCCATAAAGTCCCATTCCTTCCCTCTCACCCATGAAACCCCCAGTAGGTGTTTGCTCCCTAATTTCATCAAAATAGTTCTTGTCATGATCACCAATTGTAAACCTGGTGGTCAATCTCAATTCTCATTTTGTTTGACCCATCAGTAGCATTTGATAGAATTGATCACTTCTGCTTAGTAAAACATTTTCTTTACTTGGCATTTGGGGCATCAAGTTCTCTTCCTATCTCACTCACTCCTTTTTTTCAATATTTTTTGCTGATTTTTCACATCTCTCTGACCTTTAAATGTTGGAGTGTCCTTGGGCTAAGTCCTTCTATTCTCTATTTACATTCTTTTCCTAGGCGACCTCATCCTGTCTTGCGACTTTAAATACCTTCTACTTCCTGAAAATGTCCAATTGCTATCTCCAAATTGAAACGTCCTCTTGTATTTCAGATTAACATACTCAACTACATACTAAACATTTCCACGTAGACTTTAATAGGCATCTCGAACTTAATATATCTACAACTCCTCTTCTCTTTCTTCACTCCACAAAAACCTGCTCCCTTGCCCAAGCTTTCCTATCTTGGTAAATGCCAACAGATTCTTCCAGCTGCTCAAGACCAAAAAAGTTCAGTGAGCCCAGCCAGGCATGGCTCAGAGGTTAAGCATCGACCTAGGGTCCAGGCGATCAGGGTTTGATTCCCAGTCAGGGCACATTCCCTGGTTGCGGGCTTGATCAATGACTCTTTCATCATTGACGTCTCTCTCTCTCTCTCTCCCTCTTCTTTCCTCTCTCTGAAATCAATAAAGATATATTTAAAAAACAAAGAAAAACAAAAAAGTTCAGTGACCATTACTTGTTAGTTGAGATATAATTCAGATGTCATAAAATTCACTCTTTTTTAGTATATAGTTCAGTGGTTGGTTGTTAGTATATTTACAAGGTTACTGGTTCTATCCCCGGTCAGGGTGCTTGTGGGAGCCAACCAATTAATGTTTCACTGTCACATTGATGTCTCTCTCTCTCTCTCTCTTTCTCTTTCTCTCTCTAAAAATCAATAATAATAAAAATTTTTAAAAGATTAAGATAAAAAGGAGAATTTTCTGCTAAGGGAGGAAAAGAAAAACTGGCTACCAACAAGAAAAGCTGTAGAAAATTAGGTTAAGACATTCATTTTTAAATATTAAGTAAAAGAGAAAGGAAAATAATTAAAAACAGGGACTCAGACAGATAGTTCTATGCCAATGTTCACTGCAGCATTATATACAATAGTCAAAACCTGGAAACAAACCAAGTGTCCATCAATAGGTGAATGCATCAATAGTATGTGGTATGCTCATATAATGGAATATTACTCAGCCATGAAAAAGAATAAAATTCGTATACATGCTACAACATGAGTGAACCTTGTATACAATATACTAATTGAAAGTAGCCAGAAACAAAAGTAAAATAATGTATGATTCCACTCATATGAAACATCTAGAAAAGGCAAATTCATAGAGAAAGAAAGTAAATAAGACATTACCAGGAACTGGGGTGCGGAAATGAAGTTATTGCTTAATGGAAATAGAGTTTTAGTTTGGAATGACAAAAAAGTTTTGGGAAAAGATGACTGCACAGCATAAATGTACTTAATTTCACCAAATTGTAAACTTAAAAATGGTTATAATAGCAAATGTTATGTCATATATATTTTTATCTAATGACAAATTTCAAAAAATGAAAAAGGAAGGGAAGCCATCAACAGGCTTAAAATAGGCTGTGTGAGAGTGGTATAATCAAAGTTAGGTTTTGCAAATATCACTCGGGCCGTAGTATGGAAGAAAGATTGGCTGACATCTAGGATGCTTATGAGAGTAGATCAGTTAGATTTGCAGTGGGGTTCAATGGAGAGGTATAGATAAACTAGAGATATAAAACAAAGACTGGGATCTCTCTTCTAAAAAAACAACAACTTGCCTGGCCAAGTGTGGCTCAGTGGTTGAGCACTGACCTAGAGTCCAGGAGATTGTGCAGTTCAATTCCCGGTCAGGGCACATGTCCGGGTTGCAGGCTTGATCCCCAGTTGGGGGCTTGAAGGAGGCAGCGGATCAATGATGACTCTCTCATCACTGATATTTCTCTCTCTCTCTCTCTCTCTGAAATCAATAAAGATATATTTTTTAAAATAATAATAAAATAAACAAACAACTTGTGATATTGTTGGGACCACAAGACTTGCATATATCAACAAATTAGAAGGAAAAACAAGATGGCAGGTCACCAAATGCTAAAATATTTGGCATCAATAATAACTTTTTTAAACTATGGAGATATAAACTATGGAGACACACATATAGTCCAGAATTACTGGCACACATTACTTAAGGGAGTGATATTGGCTGTAGTGTGGGAAGAAAGGCAAGGTTTCAACATGGGCAGTGGTGGGAAAGCTGTACTAATTAATGGGAGACCTAAAAGGCTCCGCAAAGATAGAAGATGGGGCTGTGATGGATGATATAACAGTAAGATAACACAATTATACATCACCACCCATTGGGCACTTCAGGCCATGACTCAAGTCCAGAAAAGGTCAGGTGTGCTAGCCTCTCGCCCCAGTGCCTCTGAATCAGCCTGGCCTCCTAGCAGGACTCCATTTCTCTTGCTGAACCTCTGTTCCAAGAACCAACCACCATGTCCAACTTGGCACTAACAGGCTCACCACTTTGCAGAACACTCATGCTGTTCCCTGTAGTTGAGGCCACCTGGCCTCGGGAAGAAGCCATTAAAGACCCGGGCTATCAGTAACTGCCACAGAGCCAGCTAATGGAGGTGAGCCAATGAAAAAACATTGTTCAAAGATGAACACTGGACTGGGACCCTGAGAACAGCAGATGCCTCTCACGCACTTCAATTCACAATGCATCCCTGCTTCTGAATTAGTGCTCAGATTACACACAGAGATGCACTGCTTGGAACTGGGCAAAATGAAGGTCTGGTGCAGGGTAATGGGCTTCGTGCCTTCACCCATACCTATCCTCTAATACTTATGGCTTTGAGATTGGCGAAATGCACCAAATCAGCTGACATTTCAAAAAGAAAGAATATAGCTATTGTTGAAGGAACTCTGAAACTAGCACTCTTGATACATGTGTTTAAGCAATTTGACAATGTAGTAAATTTTCCTTAAAATTGGCACAATCATTCTATTTTTTTAAAAAATTATCTTATGGGCATGATCTAAAATACAGAAATAAGTTTTATGCACAAAGATGTTTGTTATAGAATTATTTAAAATAGTAAAAAAATGCCTGGCCAGCCTGGCTCACTGGTTGAACATTGACCTATGAACCAGGAGGTCAGGGTTCAGTTATGGTCAGGGCACATGCCTGGGTTGCGTGAAGGAGGCAGCCCATCAATGACTCTCTCATCACTGATGTTTCTACCTCTCTCTCCCTCTCCCTTCCTCTCTCTGAAATCAATAAAAACATTAAAAAAAAATTTTTTTTAATAGTAAAAAGTTGGGAAAATCTTAATGTAAAGCAATTTGGGAATGGTTAAGTGAATTAAGGTATTACCACGCATTGTAATATTAGTAACCAAAGATATTTTTGTAGAAAAATATTTTTTATTTTTAAATCATAAAATTTTTATATTGTAATATTTAACCCACAAAAGCAAAAATTTTAAAAACTGTATATAGACTGTTAACCCAACTTTGCTGGGATGAAAAAAGGACAGAAGTTTATTCAACAAAAGAAATAGTGGTTATCTCTATGGTTTGTGGCGTTACAAACACTTCCTAAAATCTCCAGCTCTACTCTACAGATTTTCTGCAATGAGTAGATGTTTATTTTGTCGTTGTAAATAAATAAACATCCAATTAGAAAGAACAGACAACAAAACAAAAATGGGAAATTGGAAATTATGATTGAATTGCTTTACTTAGATGGGACTCGGAATTCTGTCCTGTTAACAACAAACACTGCCTCTTGCCTGCCCTCAGTGGTCCCCCTAGTCCCCTATCAAGTCAGTGGAGGTAACACTGTCAGAGGAAGCCCCAGGGCAGGCATCTTTTCATGTTTGCCATCAGAGAAGCTAGCCGGCATAGGTTTGGAGAAGCGTCCCCCGTCATGGGTGTCAAACACTGACTTCCACGTGGCCCCTGCCCTGTCACCCCTAGCGTGGCAAGGCGCAAGGGGCAGCCTACACCTGCAGCTGACGTCGGGCTGTGACCGCCTTGCCGAGTGGCTAGCCAGCCTGAAAAGGCAACGGAAAGCAGATGGCCAGCAGTACCTTCTTTGGCTGGCCCGAGAGAGCCATCTGGAGAAAAGGAAATTGGTCCGCCGCCTGGAGAGGAAGGTGCTGGTAAATAAATAACTCTAATCCTCATATTTTACAATGTGCAGTGTCCAGGGAGGAACCCAGGGCAACCTGCTTCAGGTGTTGATGCAGAAACAATCCCAAGCATCATAGCTCATAGGGTACATAGGGTAACCTTACTGGAGGGACAGTTTTCGGGAGGCCAAGAGCTCCCAGGACTCCACAATCCCACCAACACAATTTTGACTCACAGTGGTATTGTGAGCGCCGGAGAAGCAGACACAGAAAATGCAGAAAGCCCTGTCTTCTCCCGAGACTACAGGCCGGACAACGTGTGCATGGTGTGGACCCTGCCTCCCTTGACACTTCCCTCTCAGCCCAGGTTCTCCAGCTGCCCTTCATTCCCCTGAGTTAAGAATCAGTTCCACAAGGAACCATTTGCAGCCTTGGTCCAGTTACTCCATATGTCTTCAGATGATTTTCTTTTGACTTAAATTTCTGTCTCCCCAAAGGGAGGTTGTAATCCCCAGTTCTTCAGTGGTGTGTGTACCTGTGTTCTGGATGTAGAAATGTAAATAAAAGGGTGCTTAAGTGAGGGCAAGAGAAAAAGAGAGAAAGAGGAGAGATGAAATAGTTTCTTGCTTCTGAAGGACAGCATGCTGTCCCTTCCCTGTGCTTTCCTGCAGCTTGGCCAGGTGGACCCCCAGGCCCTCGTTCAAGGCCTCCAGGTCCTCTTAAACACTACCTTGGGGATCCCAGTGCAAGCTCACATATTGACTCTGGGCAGATAGAAAAAGTGCCCCTTCCAGATTGATGCCATCCCTTTGCAGGGCACCATGCCCTGGAGGAAGGGTGGAAAGGCTGGATTTCAGACCCCAGTTATCCCTTTGGTTGTGTTAATGCAGTGAACAACCAGCACCACCCTCTGTAGAGGCTCTCACTGTGGGGTTTAGCCAGCTTTAGGTCTTCATCAGCAACACAAAAGCAGGGCCCAAATTTTATCATTGTCACAAAATGTCATTCACTCAAGGACCTCAAAACCATTGCTTTTTTATGTGTGCATACATGCCCTTATCCAACGAACATTTATCAAGGGCTTATTCTATGCTAGGTGCCAAGAAGAAAATTTGACTGAGCCGTGATCTCAGTCAAATTTACTTATAAAATCTTCTTTATGGTAAGGCATACAGAATTTTAAAATATATGTGTACTTGAAACTGTACGATGGGATGGTGGATTAAAGAGGGGGGAAATCTGTGGCAAGGAAATCATTTAGAAAACTGTGCTAGAATTCAGCGAGGGATGACAAAGGTTTGGGAGAAAGTGGAAGCAATAAGAATAGGAAAGATGTGGCCAGTTCAGAAGATGGTTATGAGGTAGAATTAATAGATTTAACCTCCCAATGTACAAAGAGGATGGAGTCCATGATTCCATCTTGGGGAATGGTTATAGCATTAGTGAAACACAGATGCAGTAGGAGAAATGGACCAAGAGGCTGGCTTTAGGCAAGCTCTGCAATTAACTAGATGTCCTATGACATTAGGCAAGTCACTTAACCTCCATGGGGCTCACCTGTAAAAGAAGTAGATTAGAATAGGTAACTTCAGATGCCCCTGCTTCTTTTATAAGGAAATTAGTTCACCATTTCACAGAATAGTCAGATTCCCATGGTGCTGTGTCAGAAGCTATTGATTCACCTCAATGTACCTGGATGCAAGTTCTCACACAAGACATCTGAGGACTGTCCAACCAACTTTTAGTTGATCCTTTCCTTTTATTAAAATTGCTTGCTACATTTCATTTTATTAATAATACATTCATACAAGTTGTAGGACAAACAGACTAAAAGTTAATTTGGCCAATTTTCCAGAGGTTGAAACTCCTAAGAAAAAACATGGTTTAGCTCATATGTTATGAGTGGGTGGAAAATACAGTATACAAATAGATGTAAGGGAGATAAACAGCTTATCTTCACACATTATTCTGCTCGATATTAGAAAGGATCTGAAATAAAAATCTAACATGGAGTCTCTAGCTATAAAAACCCAGATTTTGTAGATTACTCTCTATTTTGTTGAATTTATTGGGGTGATATTGGTTAATGAAATAATACAGGTTTCAAGTGTACAACTATAACACATCATCTACATACGGCGTTGTGCACTCACCACCCAAAGTCAACTCCTTTTCTGCCACCATTTATCCCCGCTTTGCCCTGTTCCACTTCCCACCACCCCACTTTCCATCTGGCAGGCAACCACTATACTGTTTTCTGTGTCTATTTCCCCCCTCCCCCTTTAAAAATTGTTGTTTGCTTAATTCCTTCACCTTTTTCACCCGCCCCTCAAAGCCCCTCCCCTCTGACAGCTCTCAGTCTGTTCTCTGTATCTATGAGTTTATTTCTGTTTTTGCTAGTTTATTTTGTTCATTAGATTCCACATATAAGTACTTGTCTTTGACATATAAGACAAGTACCATATGGTACTTGTCTTTCTCTGACTGGCCTATTTCACTTAACATATTACTCTCCAGTTCCATCCATGCTGTCGCAAAAGATAAGAGTTCCTTCCTTTCTACAGCCAAGTAATATTCCATTGTGCAAATGTACCGCAGCATTTTTTTTTTCAAGATTTTTTTTTACTGGTTTTTATTTTTTTATTTTATTTTTGTTTAAAATATTACAGATGTCCCTTTTTCTCCCCAATGACCCATTCCACCCCATCTCTTCCCCTTCCCCAGCCCCTCTCCCCATCATTGTCCATGTCCTTGGGTTTTACTGGTTTTTAGAAAGAGGAAAAGAAAGGGAGAGAGAGAATCATCGATGTGAGAGGGAGACATTGATCAGCTGCCTCCTGCATGCTCCCCACTGGGGACTGAGCCAGCAACTTGGGAATTTTTTTATTACTGCTTTGATTTGATTACTTGTAATCCACCTATTCAGATTTTCTGTTCCTTCCTCATTCAGTTTTGGAAGATTGTATGTTGTTAAGAATTTATCCATTTATCCCAGGGTGTCCAATTTGTTAGCATATAGTTGTTTGTAATATTATCTTACAGTCTCTTGTATTTCTGGGGTGTCAGTTGCTACTTCTCCTCTTTCGTTTCTCATTTTATTTATTTGCCCCCTCACTCTTTTTTTCTTGATGAGTCTGGTTAAAAGTTGGTCAGTCTTGTTCATCTTTCAAAGAACCAGCTCTTAGTTTCATTGATCTTTTGTGTTGTTTTTTTAGTCTGTGTTATTTAATTTCACTCTAATCTTTATTTCCTTCCTTCTGCTTACTCCGGGCTTTGTTTGTTACTTCTTTTCTAGTTCTTTTAGGTGTAGGGTTAGATTGTTTATTTGAGATTTGATGTAGGCTTGTAATACTATGACTTTCCCTCTTACTACTGCTTTAGTTATGTCCTATAGATTTGGTGTTGTGTGTTCATTTTCATTTGTCTCAAAGTAACTTTTGATTTCTTACTTGATCTCATTGTTGACCAATTCATTGTTTAGTAACATTTTATTTAGCCCCCATCTGTTTGAGTGTTTTTCATTTTTTTAAATTGATATCTAGTTTCATACCATTGTGGTCAGAGAAGATGCTTGATATGATTTCAACCTTCTTGAATTTATTAAGACCTGTTTTGTGTCCTAACATGAGGTCTCTTCTAGAGAATGTTCCATGTGCACTTGAAGGCAAAAGTATATGAAGTTGTATGTGAAACACAATTTATTCTTGTATTATTATTTATTAATTATTGTATTATTTCCCACATGAACAACTATAAACCTACTTTTGCCCCACCCTGTATATTCTGCTGCTTTGGAATGAAATGTCCTGTAACATGAATTAAATCCATCTGGTCCAGTGTGTCACTTAAGGTTGCTGCTTCCTTGTTGATTTTTTTGTCTGGAAAATCTTTCCATTGATGTCAGTAGGGTATTAAAATCCCCCACTATGACTGTATTACTGTTGATCTCCCCTTTTCTGTTCACCAAGATTTTCTCTATATATTTAGGTGCTCCTATGTTTGGTGCATATGTTTATAAGGGTTATAGCCTCTTGTGGGATTGATCCCTTTAGTATTATGTTATGTCCTTCTTTGTCTCTTGTAATGGCCTTTGTTTTGAAGTCTCTTTTGTCTGATATAAATGTTGCTACCCCAGCTTTTTTTGTTTCCATTCCACTTTCACTCTGTGTATATCCTTTGTTCAGAAGTGGGTATCTTGTACATAGCATATATATGGGTCATGTTTCTTTACCCATTCAGCTATTCTATGTCTTTTGATTGGAGTATTTAATTTCTTTACATTTAAAGTTATTACTGATAGGCTGGCTGACTATAAAGATAGACCTCAACCACCTTGTATGAATTGCTGTGCAGGGGCTGCCCCCTGAGGTGCAGTTGTTTCCAGCAGGGTCTGGTGCCTGCCAGAATGCCCCATTGAGTGTACCGCTTATATGGCTAGTTGGGTCGAGCTCTGATGTGATCTGAAGCTTTCCACAAGTTGCATTGGTTCTGGGTCAACTTGGGCAGGGTTCTGTTGCAGATTAATATCAGATGTTGTTTGTAACCAGCCTTGGGCTACCTGTCTGGAGCTACCACGTTACTCACTGTTTGTGGCTGCATCTTTTGGGCTTAGGTGTGCATGGGAGGTGCCAAGCTCTGTACAAGCGTCGGCTTCCTCCAGTTCTGTGCAGGGAGAGATCAATAAAAGGCCCAAGGCTCCCTGAGGTCTACTTCCACTTATCAGCTGCTTCACCACTCCTTGAAGTTGCTGGGTCTTTCTCCAGAGCCTTCTGAAGAAAGACTGTGGGTGTTTCTCTCTCACCAATGTTTCTATCTCTCCCTTCTCTCTCTCTCTCTAAAAATCAATAAAAACATTTTTTTTAAAAAAAGGTAAAAATTCCTACATTCATGAAGTTTATATTCTAGTAAGGAATAGAGGAAGTGGATAATCATATAAATAAGTATTTTGTATTTGATAGTGATAAGTGCTAAGGAGAAAGAAATTAACACAGGGAACAGGGATTATAGGTATTATAAAAGAAGATTAAAATGTTAGACAGGGTGGCCTAGAAAGATCTCACTGAGAAAATGAGTAAAAACCTGAAAGAAGTGAACTGGAGGATATGATGGAGAAATGGGTATCATAAATATGAGTGTTTTTTTAAATCCAGGAGGATTCAGCTTCCCTTGTTAAAAATGAATTTGTTTATTCTCCAGTCTCTAGACAAGGTGAGATCTAGAAAGCTTGTTTGGAAAGAAAGAGGGACAAATTTACTTTGGGTAGGGAAGGAAGGGAGGGAGGGAGGAGCAATCCAGGCAGAGGGAAGGACAAGTACTGGGTGGGAGAGTCCCTGACATGTTTGAGAAACAATGAGGCGGCCAACACAGTTGAAACAGAGTGGGGAGGGGGGAGAAGTAATAAAGTCAGAGAGGTACAAAATGGGGACTGTGATGAGGTGAAGCTGAGAGCGGAAGGCTGAGGGGTTTCCTTCAGATTGTTAGGGAGACGAATAAATGTGTCTTTTCTAATGGCTTACCAGGTTACAAAAGCAGAAGGCAGGCATCAAGATGAGGTCATGGAAAGCTGCACAAACAACAGGGGAGCTAAATTTCCTACGAGTTAAGATGAAATTTATTTTCTGCTAGACCTTTTTCTTTCCATCCTGAGTTGAAGCTTAGCTAGGCGACTAGAACAAAAGAGAACTGACTTCCGGACTGCCAGGAACTCAGCCCTGTTGAATGGTCTTCCTAAGGAAGAATACAATGTTTTTTATTTTTATTTAGAATAAACTCAATAGCCTTGTCCACAGGTGAAATGTGACCTCTAACAGTCACTCACAATGTTGTGACCTTGCAAGTGATCTACCCTTCTGGTGTTTTTCCAATCTGCTTCTGCTTTTTGTTTTTCTTCCTTTTTTAATAAACCTATTTCATCATCTCATTCGGCCCGATTCCTACTGCAGGCTGAGTTCTGCAATCACTTCTCAACCCCCAGAGAAATTTTCATCAGCTGAACCACTGCAGTTGCATAGACACAGTCACGTCCCTTGGAAGTGGACAAGATGACCTAAGTGGACTTTTTTATTTCTACTACCAGTGATACCACGAATGCAATGTAGCCAGCAGGATGCTCAGCATTGTGAAAGAGCAGCACTTCTATATTTTTAAATAATCAGTGCTCATTAGAAGCAGAATAGTATAAATTAGTGACCATAACACTGAAGTGAGAACATGAACATTTTATTCCTCTGCCAATTTGGGGAAGGGAATGTATGCAAGTAAAAAGCCCTGAAATTTAAACTCCATTAGCTCTATATAAATCTGCCCTTTTCTCATTAAAAGATTTGTTTCCATCTTCATGTAACCTACTACTTAGGGCCAATAAGCTCTAGTGCCTGCTATCCTGCCTTTGCAGTAACCTCCACATAGGGCTCCACAAGCCCCGGAGGTAAGAGCACTAGTGCTATACGCAGGTGTGGGCTGCTCTGGGAGAGGCTGAAAAAGTCTTGGTCATGGACCCAATTTGACCTTTTTTGATTTAATGGTAAGATTCCAACCCCCAAGATACATATTTTATACCCTTTTCTTATCCCAACCCTTCTTTATGTACCTTTGGCCCCACAACAAAATAAAGCGTTCCCCAGTCTACTCAGGGCAAGTACCAAGCCTAGTACATCTTGGCAGTTAGCTCTGGGAGGCCAGTGAGCAACTCCTATTCTGAAGCCCAGGAAAGCTGCAGTGAAGAATTGTGTTTGTTTAGCTCTCACAATTATCTAGACTTTGGCTACTGCTGGCTGATACTCTCTACCAGGGGCATTGCTCATATCCTTTACGGTTACACTTAAAGCAGAAGGTTTGTTCATAGTATTTCCAGTCTACCTGTGGTCCAAGTAATACCAGCCTACATCTCTAGAATCTGAACAGCATATAGCTAGTGCTTTGTGTCTCATAGTCTTCAACCTCAGCATCCAGATGTCATATAAGTCACTTTGGATAGGAAGTCCTCACCAAAAGCTAAAATGACGAATGGCTAAGTGGTTACTCCTTGGCCCTCACGCAGAAATTTTCCCTACTGTTGCCTGGCCGGGAGTGGCTCAGCGGTTGAGGGTCGACCTAGGATCCAGGCGATCAGCGTTCGATTCCCTGTCAAGGCACATCCCCGGGCTGCGGGCTGCAGCCGATCAATGACTCTCTCATCATTGATGTTTCTCTCTCTCTCTCTCCCTCTCCTTTCCTCTCTCTGCAATCAATAAAGATATATTTTTTAAAAAAAGAAATTTTCCTTACTGTTAACAAATGGTCTACACACAATTGCAACAGTGGTTAAAATAAGGTTCTGAACCCAGACTGCCTGGATTTGAATTTCTGACCCCATCAAAAGATGTGTGCCTTTGGGAAAATTCTATACCTCAGCTTCCTCCTGTATAAAATGGAGAAATGATTCTTCATACCTCACATGTCATTGGGATTAAACCAATGATTAGATTAGTTATATACAAAAGCACTTAGAATGCTGCCTGCCACATAAAAAGTGCTTAATACATGTGAATTATTATTATTATTATTATTAGGTGTCATCTAGGCTTCCACAAAACTCTTTGATGCTGGCTATTAGAGACATTCAGTAGTCTCCTAATTCTGACCTGCCCCTCTTCTATGTGATTCTCTGAGGTCTCCTCTCCTGTGTTTTACCCACGGACTTCCTCTCAGGCTTCAGTCCTTTTTTGACTTCCCCCAGGAAGATGGAGAAACTCAGGTTCATCATCTACTTATTGCCGGGTACATCTTTCTGACATAAATTCTGTGTCCTTCCTTTACAATTTACTAGTCTTTTATTTATGCTACAAAATTCTTACTTCTCAAGGCAACATGTATGCCCTGAGCAAGGAAAAGATTTTGTGCAAGGATGTTGGCTAAGGGAAGCACAGAGATCAATATTCTAAGATATTTTCTTCCTATTCTTAAGCATCAGACAGTATGTGCCCCTCCTTCTTTGACTTGCTTGCTCTGAATCCCATCTCCTCTCACCCTCTCAAGAACTTTGCTCCTTCAGATATCCCTTCTTTCTTCTGATCAATCAACCTTTCCTCCGTTCATTATTCCTCTATGCAGAGATCTGCTGTTATCATTCAACCCTAAGAACAAAACCCCCTCACCCAATAATCCCCTCCAATAATTGCACCAATATTATTCTCCTTCCCAGCTAAACATTATAAAAACTTTCTACAGACACCATTCCTACTTCTTCACCTTGTATTGCCTTCTCAGTCTATTTTAGTCTCAACAATAACCTCAAAATCTTTCGTGCTGAAATCACCAGTATCGCCCAGGTCTCCAACATCATCTTACTTGGCCACTCGGAAGCGCTGACAGCACCGTATACTGTCTCCTTCTTGAATTGCTCTCCTCTCAGCTCCCCTGACATCATCTTACCCTAGTCTGGCCCTTCCATTTTGGTCTCCTTTGTCTGCTCTTCATCTAAATGTTAGAAATTCACCTGGATCTCTTCTCTTCTGTCAACACATTTTCTTTTGCTGATGTCATCTATTTATGTAGCTTTTAAAACCATCTATATGCTGACAACTCCCAAATGTATGTAACTATTTTACACTCTAAGCCTCCAAAGTTGCATATCCAACTAACTAGTTGATATCTCTTAGCAGTTCTACATGCATCTCAACATACCAAAATAAAACTCCAGATTTTTCC
Organism: Miniopterus schreibersii; assembly: GCF_964146895.1. NCBI lineage: Eukaryota > Metazoa > Chordata > Mammalia > Chiroptera > Miniopteridae > Miniopterus > Miniopterus schreibersii. The sequence goes on along the minus strand of NC_138106.1, from coordinate 57,868,025 downwards.
CAGGGCTTCGTAATTGAATGAGAAAACTAAGCTTATAGATAAAGCACCAACAAAACAGGAAGACCCCTAAAAAATATTAAGGAAAAATATAATATTTTATTTATTTATTTTTAATCTTCACCCGAAGATATTTTTTCCATTGCTTCTCAGAGAGAGTGAAAGGGGGAGACAGACAGAAAGAGAGAGAAACATTGATGTGAGAGGGACACATCCATTGGTTGCCTCCTGACCAGGCCAGAGATTGAGCCTGCAACTGAGGGAAGTGCCCTTCACTGGAATCCAAGAGCTGGACCTTTCAGTCTGCAGGGCTGACACTCTGACCACTGAGCCAAACTGGCTAGGGCAGGAAAAATATGTTTTAAAATAAAACTATATAATTAGTCTTCAGGATTAAGACTTGATTAGACATCTTTTCATTTGTTATTAGCGTTGTTTTTATTTCCTATTGTGTTTAGAGAAAGGAAGCAACTCAATATTTTTATTGCATAAGACCTCTAAAGACTAATCTGCCCGTCTTCCCCTAATTTTCTAGTAAATGCATCAGCATTGTCATCCATTTAGTTTCAAAGCCAGAAACCTGGATATCAACCTTGATAACCCCTCATTTCCCACAATCAATCCAAAAACAAGTGTTGGTGTATGGCTCCCAAAAACATCTCAACCCATGCAATGTTATTGGCCACTGCCCCCGTCAATCACTTCAGTCTCTCGCCTGGACTATCGCATAGACCCTCTTTACTGCATCCTGCACTCCTATCATTCTCCACTGCACAGGCAGAGTGTCCTTTTAAAAACACGAAGTGTGGCCGGGCTGGGCATGGCTCAGAGGTTGAGCATTGACCTAGGATCCAGGAGATCGTCGATCCATTCTCAGTCAGGGCACATGCCCGGGTTGCAGACTTTGTCCCCAGAACAGGGCATGCAAGAAGCAGCTGATCAATGACTCTCTCATCACTGATGTTTCTATCTCTGTCTCCTTCTCTCTTCCTCTCTCTGAAATCAATAAAAACATATTAAAAAATAACTAACTAAATAAGAACACAAAGTGTGTCTCCCATTACTAAACATCCCTTGATGGTTTCTTATTGCTCTTCAAATGTAATTTTGACTCCAAGGCTTCAATTTCTGCCTGGGCCCTGCCTGCTCTGGTCAGTACACTTTCCTTAGCCAAAGCCTTGATGCTAGATCACATTCTAGTCCTGACTTGATACTTCTCGGCATTTGGGCTCAGCACTCTTCAATGACATCTCAGAGAAACCATGGAATTAGAACCTGCTCTCTAGTTTTCTGTCACTTCACTTTGTTTACTTTCACAATTTGTAATTTTTCATTTGTTTGTTTGCTTCCTTTTGACTTTCTCTTCAATTTGAGTGTAAACTGAATGAGAGGAGAGGCCTGATATGTTTTATTACCTCTGTATTCTCCTATGCCTGACACATACTAGGGGCTCCAGAAATTAATGGTGAATTGTGGATTCTACCCTTAAATGGATCTGGGCTAAACCCAATCCCATGATGACACATTAAGTGCTTCTTCTACTCCCTCTCCCACTAGAGAAAACAATTCTTAAATTCTGGGCACTAGGCTGAGCCATGACAGGTTTGCTTTTTATTACAGGATCTAATAGATAATCAAGCCTGTAGACAGTTTTTAGTGACTGACAATGGAATGAATCAATAAATAAATGAATGAGTTACTCTGATCTGTTCCCTCATCAATAAGATGAGGACAATAATATTTAAGTTCCTTCCTACTCTAAATTTCAAGAGCCCTGAAAGTCTCGTCAGAAAAATATATTAAATTTATTGGAGTGACATTGGTTAATAAAATTATATAGGTTTTCAAGTGCACAATTCTATAGTATATCATCTGTATATTGCATTATGTGCCCACTATCCAAAGTCAAATCTTTTGTCACCATATATTTGACTCCTTTACCCTTTACTCCCCTCCCACCCACCCCTTCCTTCTGGTAACCACCATACTAGTGCTCATGTGTATAAGTTTCTGTTTGTCTTGTTTGTTCATTTGTGCTTTCAGTTTTATATCCCACATATGGGTAGTCACATGGCTCTTGACGTTTTCTCTCCGACTTATTTCATTTAGCGTGATATTCTTAAGATCTATCCACGTTGTCACAAACAGTGGTACTTTCTCTTATTGCTTCATCAGACAAATATTTAAATAAGAGACAGCAGGTTTAGTCACACACCTAGACTCAGCTTCTGGAAGTTTCCTGGCAAGTTTGGCCCGTGAAGTGCTGTAGAGGAATTATCAGGAATTCATAACAATGTCAACTTCCTGTAACCACCCTGTTTGAAAAGCTGAGTAATATTTCATTGCCTATTTTTATATGAAAATGGGGGTGCTTGATCTCAATATGAGATTCACCACAACTTTATAAACACTGATGAGGTTGAGAGGTGCTTATAGTTTACAATATAATCCACATGAATTCTTAGTAAGGTGTATACTGCAAAGTAAGTCTTCAATAAGTAGTAGTATATGTAAATTTTCTGTACGTATTGATATATACCAATATATATCAATATATATCTCAGCTGGCCTAAGACACAAGAGATATTTTCAACATGGAAACAGGAAAAGCTGGTGTTTTAAATCTTCTATCTCAATTCTGTCTGAAGAAGAAACATCAGAGACAGCTTTGAAAATAATTTAGAAACACGGTCTTGGCCTTCAACTATGCACAATTTCTGTTTTTCTAACTCTGAATATGGCATATTAAGGGAGATGGGCAAGTCGACAAAATTCAATAAGACATTTAACAGTTTTTGAAGCATTCTGACCAAGGCTTCTCAGAGTTAATATTCTAATATCCATGAAATTTTTTATTAGGCTTTAGTAACTCTATTTGATATGTTAAAATTCAATCACACACTAAATGCGTGGCATTTAGACTGTTAATTTCAGCCTCTTTTAAGTGATGAACAATTACTCCAAATGACCTATCACATTGAATACAGATTATTTTCTAAGACATTTTTTAAAGCTTCTCACTAGGGTCTACGAATTAGTGGTCAAATACTAAACCATAAAAATTATCCATTAGAAGCTGGGAAACATACAACCCAAGATGGAATAAACGTGGTAATCATTTTGACAAGGGCGAAATTGAAGTGAAGGACCTTGCTTAATTCACTGAACAAATGTGAGGAAGTGTTATAAGGACCCGGCCCTTCAGCCCTATACTCCACCAGATACTCAAGTCTGGGGTTGAGGAAATGGAGCCACAGGAAGCAGCCTGGCTCCACGTGGGGATCTGCATTCTGCTAAGCTTTCAACAAGCTGGCACCCAGTCTCTACTTGGGCACAGGCACACAATCTAAAATCTGCTCTTAGGCACAGATGCATTGGCACAGAATCTGTCCTTAGGCCCAGAAACTGGGAATTTTGGCTATATTTACTTAATATGTCATTCCAACAAAGTGATTGAAACTGCAGGGGTGGGCAAATTTGATAAGATGCAGAAGGCACAGTAGGAAGAATTCAGACATCGCTGGCAATAGACTCACAATTTTAAGAAGAAAAAAAATACCCTGTAGATATATTCTGGAAGAGTGTGTGTCAAAATGTTCATAGCAGTTATCTCTTGGAGAAAAGATTATTGAAGATTTTTCTTTGAAATTGTATATTTCTATAATTTTGATTTTTTAAAATGTACTGTATATGCTTTATTACAAGAAAAAATACAAATAATTATTGGAAAGCAAAGTAAATACCATAATCATTCACTAGCAATCAATCCCCAGATCTTTACTTTTTAAGTCACTGAAAAGAAAATTTGGAATTTCTTCCTTTTATCTTTCACTGACAAGGACCTATCAAATTCTTCACAAATGTTAAAAGATTCCTTTTTTCCTTTACGGAGTAAAGGCCCCACAAAGTAGATTTGCCTGGTATTTAAAGTGAGGCTGAATCGTGCTTATAAAATAAAGACTTTTAGTTCATCTTCAATAAAACAGAATATTCTTAAACCAACAGTGTTAGGAAGAAAATGATTTCATTAACAGAAATGTTTAGCAAAGATCCTGGATGGTGCTTTTCACCTGCCACAGCAATTAAAATGTCTCTAATAAAATACCATTGAGATAAATTACAGCCCTTTATTCAGAGTTCATCAGACAAGATCTAATTTATAGCATTGACTATAACTTGTTAAAAAGTTTATTTGGGAGCTAATTCCATGATAAGTTTTAATCATGTGGATAGGACTAGCTTCAAAGCTATATTAATTATATACTTAAGCTCTATATACAAACTAGTACATTACAGTACAGACACAACATGTAGAATATAGTCTGAGCCTAATTAAAATATACCAATTTCCACAGCAGGTATTTGCTTCTGGTATACTGTAGTTATTTCAGTCCACTCTTTAGAAGCATTAAGTCTCTGCTGTGCTTTCTTAGCCTGGCTTCCTTAGAGAGAATGCCAGGCTCTGGTTGTGGCATGATTTCCTATTTCTTCAGATTACAAAGTAGACATCCAGATGCCTTTTCCCATCCAAGATAAAAATACTTCAATAAAAGGGGTGAAAGTTTCACCTCTTTGTCCCAAAGCCTACCAACTGTGTCTACCCCACCTATTACAATCCCTGGTCTTGCCCGCCTATTACTCTCTAGGTTTTCACCCCTTGCACAACAAACACAGTTCAAATCACCAGAGTCCCAGTAAGTGCAAACATACATTCTCTGTTTCAGACACGGTCCAAACCAGCAGCCAGCCAACAAACACACCGATCTTTGACAAGACATGCCATCTTCCATCGAGAAAGTCTGGGTACAAAAGTCAACGGAATTGAATAGTATGCCTAGTGCTGCAGTTGAGAATTACATCACGCAGTAAAAAATTCAAATGAAAATTCATAGGTTAAAATGGAGCCTACTTCACCTCTCCTTTTCTTTAGTTTCCTAGTTTCATTCCCTAGAGGTAACGTTATCAGTTTGCATATATTCAGTGAATATAAAAGCATATGTGTATAAAACCAAAAAAAATCACATACTATATATGGTATTCTTCACTTTACACTTTACCCTTTTACTATTATACAACATCTATTTTCCCCCACCCCTGTATATTGGAAACTGTTCAAAATCAATACATACAGAACAGCTTCATTCTTTATAAATCATTATAAAGGCTGTATAATTAGTATCCCGTGTCATACATATACACAGATTATTTAACCTGTCCGCTAATACAGTTATGCTGTTTCTAATCTTTCTGCTCTTTCTTTCTTTCTTTCTTTCTTTCTTTCTTTCTTTCTTTCTTTCTTTCTTTCTTTCTTTCTTTCTTTCTTTCTTTCTTTCTTTCTTTCTTTCTTTCTCTCTCTCTCTCTCTCTCTCTCTCTCTCTCTCTCTCTCTCTCTCTCTCTCTCTCTCTCTCTCTTTCTCTCTTTCTTTCTTTCTTTTTTAATATATCTTCATTGATTTCAGAGAGAGGAAGGGAGAGGTAGAGAGAGAGATGGAAACATCAATGATGAGAGTCATTGATCAGCTGCCTCCTGCACGCCCCCTGTGAGAATCGAGCCCGCAACCCGGGCCTGGGCCCTGACCGGGAATGGAACTGTGACCTCCTGGTCATGCTCAACCGCTGAGCCAATGCTCAACTGCTGAACTACATGGGCAGGGCTCTTTGTGATATTTCAAACAATGCCGCGAGGAATATCCTGTATGACTGTCATTTAAGTCATGGTAAGGATATCTATGGATTAATTCTTAGAGTAGGATTGCAGAATTAAAGAATATGTATATTTGTAATTATGACAAGGTATTGCTAAGTAGCCTTTTACAGAGGTTATACCAATTTATATTCTAAGAGCAGTGTATTGGGTGCCTATTTTCTCACACCCCTTTCATTATACAGTATGCTATCAAATTACTTTATCTTTGCAAAACTGACAGGGAAAAAATGGCACTTCATTGTTCTAATTTTTAATGTTTTAATTTTTAAAGTAATATTTTTCTTATATATAGTGAATTTTTTTCATATAAGATCCATTTATATTTCCTTTGATACAAACTTTTTATCCTCTGTTCATTTCTTGTAGGATTATTGTTTTTTTCTTACATATTTATTGCTATATGCTGAGGAACACATCATTTGGTCTGTGTGAGGAGTTGCAGACAAATATTTCCCCCTGGTTTGTCATTTGTATATGGTGTTTTAATTCCATGAAAATTTTATTTAAATTTCATATGGTCAAATTAACCTATCTTTTCATTTATGATTTCTTAGTTTTGGATTAACCATAAGAAATGTCTTCCCAAGTTCAAAGTTATTTACACACACAGACACACATGTACATACACATCTGTGCGTATACATATATAATATTTTTCTAGTATACTTTTATTTTTTCTATTTAAATCCTTGAAATGCCCGGCCAGGTGTGGCTCAGCGGTTGAGCGTCGACCTAGGATCCAGGCGATCTGGGTTCGATTCCCTGTCAGGGCACATGCCCGGGTTGCGGGCTCGATCAATGACTCTCTCATCATTGATGTTTCTCCCTCTCTCTCTCCCCCCCGCCTTTCCTCTCTCTGAAATCAATAAAGATATGTGTTTTAAAAATAAATAAATAAATCCTTGAAATGCCTGGAACTTTGATATAAGTAATGAGATAACGACCGAAAAATGATTTTTTTCCAGACGACTACCTAGTTGTCGCGATACAATTATTAAATAATTTATCACTTACCCACTGATTTCCTATGCCATTCTTGCCATACATTAATATCCAATACATATTAATTGGGTCTACTTATAGACTTTCTTGTCTATTCCATTTATCTGCATGTCTATTCATGAGTTATTACTACATTAGGACAATTCCTACGATTCTATATTTTAAGATATCAAAGATCTTGCAACGTATTACTCTTTTATTCCCAGAATTTTCTTGAATATTTTTTCTATTTTCCATGTGAATCAACCTTTCCAGTTTAAAAAACAAAAATGAACTAATTAATAATATTGTATTTATTGTTATAGAATTGTTTATTTCTTACATTAGGAAGAGCTGACACCTATATATTTAATTTTCCTATTTAAGAAAATGTGTACTTCCTTTGTACAGATTTTGAATGTTTCTTGTTAAATTTATTTAATATTTTGCTTTTGTTAATGTTTTCTTCCATTATAGCTTTCAATTGGTTATTGTCTGTTGTTATGAAAGCCTTCAATTGCTATTTATGATTATATTCAGCCCTTATTATTTTTTTTTATTTATTTATTTTTTTAAATTTTATTTTTGTTTAAAATATTACAGATGTCCCTTTTTCTCCCCAATGACGCATTCCACCCCGTCCCACTCCCCTCCCCAGTCCCTCTCCCCACCATTGTCCGTGTCCTTGGGTTGTGCATATATGCATATCAGCCATTTTTAAATTCCCCTATTATTTTTTACAGTTTTTAGTTGATTGTTTTGTATATTCATGTAAGCAAGTATAACATTTGCAAATAATATTTTATGTTCTCTTTCAACTGTATATGCCTCATTTCTCCTCCTTGCTAATTGCATTGGCAAATATCTTTAGAACGGTGTTTAAAAAGTAGCAGTGACGGTGGGCACTCTGGCTTTGTTCTTGACACTGATGTGGATTTTCACAGTGTGTTTTCATCAAAAATGATGCTGGCTTTTAGGTAGTAACTATTAGTTTAAAACGTGACCACGCAGACCCCAGTTTATTGAGTTTTTTTCAACACTTAATTGGTATGATTATATGATCTCTCTTAGCTGTGCTCCACTAAGTGAATTATATTAAGAGAGCTGCTGATGTTGAATCATTTTCCCGTTCCTGGAATAAGCCGGTGCTATTATCCCCACCGCGCTCAGTCATTGTCTGCGGGCAGCCCAGGGACAGTGTTGGTATGAACACCAGAGTAAATCTGAATGGCTTGGCAGCTGGAGTCTATCATCAGCTAAGCTCCTCAGAGCAGGTTCTCTTGAAGGAGATTTGAGCAGCACATTCCTGCAGCTATCACAAGTCAGTAAAAGACTAGAAATCAGAAAACTTGAGGTCAAAACCTGTCACTACCAACCAGCTGTCCATGTTACTTTGGACAAGTAATGCACGCTCTGAACGTCACCTTTTTCCTTGCTTGATAAAGATACACAAAATGACAGAGCACATACATTCAAAGTACTGGAAGAGATTCTGGCACATGTTATGCAATAAATACTAGCTGTGCTTTTTATTGTTATAATTAAAAATCCCTTCAGAGAGGAGCCCCAGAACCTGGATAGTAATAGTAACTGTTTATTGAGCACTTACTATATTCAAGGCAGTCTGTGTGGGCAAAGGAGACAGAGGATCAGAAGGGAAAAGAGAAGAAAAAAGGAAGAAATTGTGACAATTAATGGTGCTTATCACCTTTAAAGGAAGAGATTAGATTCTCTAGTATTTAGAACTTGCTAGAACAAGAAGAGAGACTTAGGAGGAAGAGACAACATTCGTCAAAAAATTCCTTTCTAGATGTGTTTACTGAGAAGAAAAGATAGCAAGGATTTAGGGTGGGATCAATATTCAGAAAAGTGGGCATTTGGCTAAAGCTTTCCTTTGGCTTATCTCCTGGGTCCCCCAGTGACAAAATGGGTGAAAGCAAGATATGCAGTATCAATAGGAACAGAGAGAGCAAGGATCTTGCACAGGCAAACGGTTTCTGATCCCGCACCTTCCACTTACTAAATCTGAACAAAAGTCTTAGCTTTCTGGTCCTCATATTTTAAATAGATTGTTCTGCAGAATATATGGGGTAAGTATAATGTATATAAAGCACTTGAGACAGAATAGTTGTGTAACAAGCATAGTTATTATAACATAACTCAAATTTTACAATGACCTAAATTTTACATATAAAACTGCTTTCAGAAATGATGTTAATTTTTGAGAAGTATCGATAGCCACACAAAAAACATTTTCATGAATATTAATCTTAAAACTCCTGGAAAAAAATCACGTATGCTACAATGTTTTTCAATACTTAGGCTCTAATTGTAGTTTTGATCTTGTACTGAAAAAAATGTAAAAGAACACTTTTGAAATAAATTCATCTTTCATCGTCAAGCTAGAAGAAATAATACTTTTAAAATAAATACTCACCCAAAACTACTCTTTCCATCTCCTAAGTCACATTTAATAGTTGAAAATATGAGAACCCAAGCCACAAATATCCAGTCATTATATTAACATGGTCTTTTATGTAAACATAAATCAACACGTACCCAACAGACTATGATAGGCAATTTGGAGAGATGAAAGTTCCTATTTCAGTAGATGAAAGATGCATGCTTTTGAAAAATTCTGGGTAATGTGAACTTTTTTTGGTTGATCTAAAGAGAGATTTCTTCTGATCTGGAAAAACAGCAAAGATTATGTTAAAAGTTTGCATGAGAATGTACACCAACTCTTTTTTTTTTTTAATCTTCACCCAAGGATATTTTTTCCATTGCTTTTCAGAGAGAGTGGGGGAGAGACAGACATCGATTGGTTGCCCCCTGCATGCCCCAGGCCAAGTCTGCAACTGAGGCAGGGCCAGCATTAAACTTGGGACCTTTCAGTCAGCAGGCCGATGCTCTAACCGCTGAACCAGACTGGCTAGGGCTGTACACCAGTTCTTTAAAAGATTAAGACCAGGACTGATATGAGGTTTTTATAGAGAAAACATTCATTGTACAGGCTTGTAATTGTTTCAATTCACATGGAACAACTCCAGCTGCTTTCAAAAATCAACAAATGATAAGCAGAAGGAAGATAGGAAGAAACAAAAGCATTTTGTTATGTCCAAATGATAAACACTGGGTTGCATATATATTATATTAAGCATAATTAAGCACAGAATTAACATCATTTGCAACGCAATAAAATAAGGCAGCTGAGACAAATGCAATAAGGTCTCCAGCACATTGCTTTGATTATCGAAATTGACACTGCCAAGTTATATATTTACAAAAATAGGGACAAAAGGTCAAACAATTAACTTTTTCTGGATGTATGTGCATAGTCTAGGGTTAAAGCTCTGAAGCAATTTTTGTCCCATTATTCATCAAGTCTGATAAATCTCAACCTTCCATGAATCAAGCCTCTCACTGTGTATCTAATTACCTAGAATGGATCCAAAAGCAGTCCTAACTCTGCATTTCTGTAGTTAAAGCATCACAGGCGAAAGATAAATCTTCCCCTTGATAAAACTTTGGGGCACAAATTTACCAAAGAAGTCAAAAGCAAATTATTGAATGCGTTCAATGTTTTGAGTACTGAGCAAACATTTAAAATATATCATTCACTCACTCAACAAACTCATACTGTTTAATAAACTGAGCTCACACTCTTTAATATGCAGGGATTCTATTAAGAGTTGAAGATATAAGGTTTATAAAGATATCACAGTCTAGTGGGAGTAACAGGCCTACATAGATGCAATTTCAATACAATGAGAAATGCAGTGATAGCACCGGGTCTTGGAGTGGGGCGGGAGCAAGCGGGGGAGAGGGGGTACCTTATGCTGTGAAAGAAGAGAGACAAGGGTGGCTTCTCAGAGGAAGGAATGACCACACTGAGACCTCAAGGATTATGAAGGGTCAAAAAGCATATTCTGGGGTGAAGATTAAAAATAATAATGATTACAAAAGAATGTACAAATTGCTGTAGAGGGAGAAGGTGGTATAGTGAAAAAACACCTGCTGCTGAACACGGTCGACTTGGGTTCGAATTCTGCCTGATTCCTAAGGCAGAGGCCTTGGGCCAGTTCTCAGTCTCTGACTCAGTTCTGTCTCTTGTAAGGACAACACTCCTTGTTTAGATCTGTCCTGTATAGTTCTGGATTGTTTCAGGCTTTTTTCCCCCTCAGAAATAGTTTTATATTTTTAAAGGGAAGAATGTATTTATTACTCCACTGAGCAGTAAAATTAATATATATTTTCTCCTGACCCATCAACCAGCACACAGAGTAAGCAATATCACATGCTCCAAGCCAATTTATTTGCTTACTCTGACACGATATTTCTTTCTGACATTTTATGTTTTGTTAAGCAGTGTGAACTCTTAATGGCTGAACGGCAAACAAATTGGTAAGTGTTGGTGATGCTGCAAGATGCTAACTCAGAGTTTTAGAATAAATATCAAAATGCACATTTTACGGCATGTGAGCACCCTCAAAAAACTGATAGTGGCAACTAATGGTAAAGTTAAGCAGTCCATCAGGGGTTGGCGGAGGTCCTTTGACATGAAGGTCATCTTAAATAGCCTAGGAGGAAATGGCCAACAATTGTATGGTAGTTTGCAGAAATTATGCTTGGAGCTATGTCACAACTTCTGATTTGAAAAGAAGCAAATGGTGATTGCCAATATATGATATTGGGGAAAACATTCCCATAGCTGTTTGTTGTTCAGATCCCACGTAGTCCAGATTCAGTTAGCTTTTCCACATCAAATGGGATTACCCTGTGCTAAATGGGATTTGTCTGTAGTAATTCTTAGGTTGCAGTATTGTGCGCATTAAATGAGAGTCTGTAAAGTACCCAACCTAATGTCTGGCACATAGTATGTTCTCAACAAAACTTTTTCTTCCCTGTAATAAAGGATTTTGCCAAGAGTTATGTCAGAAAAAAGGGAAACAAAGCCTAAAGAGGCCAAATGCAATGTGAAGAATCAGATGACATGAGAAAAATCTTAAAGAATAAATAAGAGTTTAACAAGTAAAACAGCTGGGCCTGGCCAGGCGTGGCTCAGTGGTTGAGCATCGACCTAGGATCCAGGCAATCGCAGTTTGATTCCTGGTCAGGGCACGTGCCCGGGTTGTAGGCTCGATCCCCAGTGGGGGGCGTGCAGGAGGCAGCTGATCAATGACTCTCTCATCATTGATGTTTCTATCTCTCTCTCTCCCTCTCCTTTCCTCTCTGAAATCAAGAAAGATGTAAAAAACAAAACAAAACAAAACAAAACAAAAGTGGGTGACTGCACTCAGTGGGTGTAGAGAGAACAGCATGAGCCATGGATGGAGTCTGAAAGCACTGGACACGTTGAGACAACTGCAAGTAGATCAGGATGGCTGGACAGGTGGTGATGAAGAGATGAGAAAGGGAAACTAGACTAGGGTAAGAGAAAAAGCATTGGGCCTTACTCAGAAGGGCCTGAGGAATGGTGGAAATATGGCAAGTAGGAATAATCGACTTAATGTTGAACACTGGCTAGAGAGTGGAGATTGTATTGAAGAGGAAAACATGGGACGTTGGGAAGTCTACAATCCAGGTAAGATATAAGAAAGGCTTTTATTTAAGGTGGTGTGAGTAGTTGGGTGAATGAAGAGATATATACAAAGGATATTGGGATAGAATCATAATATGGTGATTGATTGTATATAGGGAATGAGGGAGGCCAAGGATGACCTCAGGATTCTGGCTCATTCTACCGAGTTGATGGATGCAGCATCTACTGGGATTACAGGATAAACCATATGCATATGGTTTGAAGTCACAGGTGCATTTGAAGCTGGGCAAGGTTCTCTAGCGCACAAGTCTTATCTACTCCATGTAGTCTTCTCTGTAATTCCACAGGGTCTGTTTACCTTTCTAATTCCTAAGATACCTAAAGGTTACTTCCAATTTTATCAATTGGGTGTAATTTCTTTGTACAGTTCTCTAACTGTTCCAGGCTCTGTGGCAGGAAAGTCATTTGCCTGTCTGATAGCTATTGCCTTCTTTTCCAGTTAACAGAACCCCAGTTTTATTAGGGGTGAAGATGTGTGGAGCCACACATGATCAACCGCGAATGAGAGGCCAATCATGCAGGTCTCACTGTACTTTGCTATATACTTTTCCAACTTTGCATGATGTTAGCTATGACTTTTTTTCCTGCAAATAAAAGTAAAGGAAAAAAGTTTTTTAATGTAAAGTAAAATGTGTTAGGTTTCTAGCAAACTTTTCCCTCCTGTATTAGTCATCTTGGGCTGCCATAACAAAATACCATATACTGGGTGGCTTACGCAACAGAAATTTCTTTTCTCACAGTTCTGGAGGTTGGATGTCTAAGATCAGGTGGTAACTGACTTCATTTCTGGTGTTAGCTTGCAGATGGCCACTTTTCCACTGTATCCTCAGATGGTAGAGAGAGAAACGGATCTCTCTCTCTATCTCTCTCTCCCCCTCCCTCTTTAAGGTTTCAATCCTATCAGATTAGGATCCCATTCTTTTTTTTCCCTATGCTACTCATTAGTTCATATATATATATATATATATATATATATATATATATATATATATAATTTTTATTTTTATTTTTAAATATATCTTTATTGACTTCAGAGAGAGGAAAGGAGAGGGAGAGAGAGAAACATCAATGATGAGAGAGTCATTGATCGAGCCCGCAACCCAGGCATGTGCCCTGACCGGGAATCGAACCCTGATAGCCTGGATCCTAGGTTGACGCTCAACTGCTGAGCCACGCCCGGCCAGGCACTCATTAGTTCTTTATTGTTTTCAGGTTTTCTTTGCTTTTGCCTTGTTTCCATTTTTTAAATTGCATTGAATTTATTGGGGTGACATTGGTTAATAAAATTGTTTTTAAGTGTGCAATCTATAATACATCACCTGTATATTGTATTGTGTTCACCATTTAAACTCAAGTCTCCTTCCATCACCATTTATTCCCCCATGCCCTCTTCTACCTGCCCCCACCTGTTTCCCTCTGCTAATCATCATACTGTTATGTGTGTCTATGAAGTGTGTGTTTTCCTTAATCCCTTCACTTATTTTACCGAGCCCCCAATTCCCTCTCCTGCTCTGACAGCTGTCAGTCTGTTCTCTGTATCTATGAGTCTGTTTCAATTGTTTATTTGTTTAGTTCATTAGATTCCATATAGAAGTCCCATTCTTAGAACCTCATTTAGCCTTAATACTTCCTAAAAACTCGATCTCCAAATAAAATCATGTGGGCAGTTAAAAGAAGCACTTTTCCCCTTCCCCCAACTTGTCCCCTTTCATTCTTGCTTGAGATGCCAATGGTGAGGAGGATGCTTAAAGCTGCTGGAGCCTCACTGGCCGCATAATAAAGCAAGTGAAAGCCAGTGTGCTCATAACAGAAGAGCAGAAAGACAACCTACTGGTACCTTGATACTCCGTTAAGTCTCTGCCCCCAACTGGGAACTACCTACCTGCAGACTGTTGATTATATAAGACAATGAAAGATGATGATTGACAAAGCCACTGGGTGTTCTGGTATTTACAACTGAAAACATTCCTAAATGATACAGCTTTCTAAATCTATGCCTCCAACATTGAAGGCAAGACTCGGGTGCTTGCAATCCTTCAATGTTGGACTTAACTTATTGACACGATTCCTATTTCCCTTTCCCATGTACATTTCCTATTTCTCTACATTTCCCATGCACATTACCTTCAGAAGGCTGCATGGAAAACTCTATTCTAGTGAGCCCTGAGCATATCCTGGGGCAGAAATTGGCGCTTTTTCAGAGGGAGCATGGGAAGTAGTTTTTGATTCCCCACAATGGCTGAGACTTGGAGTCAAGCACCTCTATAAACTAACCATGCCTGTTGCCCTTCTTTCTGGCAATAATGACTACATCTATAAGGCTAAAATGTATGCAGCACTTTCAACGTGCCAGTTCTTCCAAGTTTTATCTTCATAACAACATAATGACATCAGTACTTTTAATTCCTACATTGTACAATGAAACAGCTGAGGCACAGAGAGGTTAAGAAACTTACTGATGTCACATAGTTGATAAGTATTAGAGATGGTACTTGAACATTGGCCACCCTATTTAGCAATAATATGTTTACCTCCACAGCTAAACCCCACAGAAATAAATAGCTTACAGGAAAATCATCTTCTGCCAAAGTACAAACAGTCTGATGTCACTTTCATTTTTTAACAGAAGTAGTTTTCTACACTAAAATTCTCAGACCTAAACTGGGAGCAGTTGTTTAAATGTGAGACTGTGGCCTTATAGTCTGGTCTGCATTTCTATCATCCTGTGTCAACACTTCTATAATAGCACCAGACATACTTTTCTAGGTATGTTATAACTTCATTTAATAGGTCACCTCTGCTGGATGACTTTTTTCTCATTAAAAATGAACTCTGTAACATAAGAGTTATGAAATTACATAGTTCTTCAGAGAAAGAATGATTTTTCTCAAGGGGCTTTTAATAAAAGAAAACACATTTTCCTACAACAAGCTTGACTATAACCCACAATACATGTTTATTATAAACCAGATTGTACTAAGAATGTGGTCTCTGAATTTCCCACTAAAAGGCACAGAACCCTGAGATCCACCAACTGTCATTTCTTATGACCCAGGTACCATATCCTCCCAGTCAGATCTGCCTATGGTCACATCATCACCTCCTGAGATTATATCAATTGCCCCATGATTATTTTTATAAAGATTAATTAAATACAAAGCCCTCAGCTTTTCCACCAATTCTTTTTTAAAACTTTCCCACATTGAAGCAAGGGTTTTGGCAGCAACACTGAGAAACCAGCGATGAAGAGTGAACTGTCTATTTTAATAGCATTCTTTAACCTCTCTTTTGCCTAATTTCACTTTTTAATGTATTTAAATTTCTTTTAAAATGTGTTTTTATTGATTTCTGAGAGAGGGAGGAGAGATGGAAACATCAATGATGAGAGAATCACTGATCGGCTGCCTCCTGCACGCCCCCGACTGGGGCTTCAGCCCGCAACCTGGGCAGGTGCCCTGACTGGGAACCGAACTGCGATCTCCTGGATCCTAGGTCGATGCTCAACCGCTAAGCCAAGCTGGCCGGGCTGGGTTTTTTCTTTTAGCATTTGACTCATCTTTAAATAATACATTTATAATGCTAGTTAATAATTTTTCAGTTTCAGCTTTTTTTTTGTTTTGTTTTTACTTCTATTTTACTAATACATATCACCACAGGAAATTAAGGCAACTACTTATATTTAAAAAATTAACTGAGGTGAACAGACATTTCTCCAAAGAAGATACAAATGCACAAAGGCACATTAAAAAAAGGCTCAACATCATGTCATAAGGTAAATGCAAATCAAAACCAAAGTGAGGTAGCATGTTATCCCCACTGTGATGGCTGGAATCAAAGTCAGGTGACACCAAGTTTTGGCAAGGATGTGAAGGTTAGCCATTAGTTACTGAATTTCCTTTGTAGTATCTGAGAACTTAGCTCCTTTTTATGCTCATTCCTCCCTTAAGTGCAGATTTTTCCCTTTCGTGTTTCAATAATTTAAAATACATATTCAGTACGTGCATTATGACTATGTAAACACTCTCCACACCCAGACCATGATGTTTTTCTTTTTGCATAACTTTTAATTTTACCTATATTTGATAACCATCCCTTTTTAATCAACCTGGATTTCTATCTACCTATCTGATTAATTTTCCCCTGCAGAAGTACATTCTATCAGAGGCCATTCCATCAGAGGCCATTCTATTGGTCTTCCTGCAGCTCTGTTCTCCTTATCAAACCTGGACTGCTCATCATTTCTGGCCTCCCACCCAGTCGTCATCACAGCATCTTTCTCACCCATGGGCCAGAGGATTTGCTTTCCTTCTCACTTGTGTTGGATCTCCTGAATCTCCTATTTTTCTGTTTATCAGTTTACTTTCTCTTTTGTGGAATAGTGCATTTCTCCCATAGCTTCCTGAGAAATGGTACATCGTAAGTTAATTTTGTAAAAACACTCACTTTTGGAAATAAATGCCTTATTTGGTCACTAGACAAATCTCTACTCATCTCTCAAGACAGGTCAGTTTTTACCTTCTCCAGAAAAAACTGTTCAGGGTGCCACAGGCAAAAGCAAGCTTTCCTGCCTGTGCGCCAACACTTCGTTTATTAATTTATTCACTCACCCACGCATTCACTCACTCACACATCCAGCAAATATTGAGTGCTCTCATGGGCCAGGCACTGGGATAGTCACAGTAAAGGGAACAAGCTTGATCTGAGCTTGTCCATGCAGGAGAAGCCAGGAAGAGACTGAGAGAGAGGCCAGGAAGAAAAGAGGCCACTCATTCGGAAATGATGTGACAAAAAATAGGGAGAAGTGTTTCATTAAGAAAAAGGTCATCAACCTTGTTAGATGATGTTGGGAGGTAGAGTAAGACCAGAACCAAGAAAACCTATTGAAGATGATAAGGATATCACTGGTGACTTTGGCAAAGGCGGTTTCTATGGAATGTGGGACAAGAAACCTGACTAGAGTAAAATGAAAAAAGAAGTCATGGAAACAGTGATCGTAAGCATGGGCAGCCCTTCAGGGAATTTTTTCCTGGCAAGGGGAGGAGTGGAGTGGGGTGGTATCTGAAGACTGTGCCGTTGAGAGAGGGCTTTACGCCGTGAAAGTCAGTGTGGCATGCCCAAGGCTCCTGAACCGATCTCACAGCCCAGAGGCTGTTGGGAGAGGGCGCCCCAAAGAGTCCTCTAGGTCATGGCCTCTGTCACTTTGCTCAACCTTATTTTTGTGATGATTTATTTCTTATTTTGCTCATTGTTCCAAATTAATGATAAGTGGAATATTTGATATCTCAAAATCTAAATTGGATTTCTTTTTACTCATCCCATCCGTGATTACTGGTTTTGCAGTAGCAAGGGTGGGGTGTATTTTGTTTTGCTGTTTCTACCGCGTGGAGGGGGGGGGGATTCCCAGTCTGCTGAGAAGTTGTTTATCCTGAGGATAAAGTTCTGACACTACTTAAAAATTATTTCAACTTGGGCAAGTTACATAGCACTTTTTGCTATAGTTTTATGAAAATGGGTTTCATGGCAATACTCCACCCACAAACTGTTTTAAAGATTAAATTAGTAACGTTAGTAAAGCACATAGAATGATGCCTGATACACATCAAAGCCTCGATAAATGTTAGCTGTTTTAGCTATTGTTGCCGTCATTATCTTTATCTTCATCATCATCATCATCGTTTGAGGCTGAAAGGGGAGAAGAAAGGATGACTCCAAAATAATATCATTTTGCCTAAAACTTGGTCCTTTCGGTGGAAATAGGGGTACATTGTCGCTTTAGTTTGGCCTATTACACAAACACACGCCCATATGCACAGGCACTTACAGGGCGCTTATGCGTGGCACAAACTCTGATATTACAATGTTAGTTTTTGACTTTGGAGATTTTAAAGTATTAGGCCAAATATAATTTTCTATAAAAAACGTTTATTAGCGATTTCTGAAGTCTCCATAAATTTTGCATATGTAAAAAAGTTAACTTTTGAGTTTATTACTTTTAATTGCACTGGAAGAAAATAGAAAAACCAGGATGGTTTCCTGTAGCAGTTGTCCTTTGCTCTGTGGAAAACAGACTTGTCACATTTGCCGGCCTGTGCAAGTCTGTTTCAGGATGCCCTCTTAGGCTCCCACCCCTGCTCTGTGGTTCACTGCAGTTCCATCTCCTGCCAAAGCACTTCGTTGTTTCATAATAAACAAAAAAGATCAATTAAGTAATGCTAATTAACAACAGCAGACAATTCAATGTTTGAAAATGCGAGAAAGGAAAAGTTTAATCAAAATACAGGAGGGGGGATTTTTCAGTGACATTTAAACATGACTTAAAGAAAAGCAAAAGGTGGAATTTTATACTGTTGCCAAAGAAAGGGAAAAAACCTGCAACAATGACATGAGCTAAGAAATGAATGCCTGACTCTAGTCAAACCAGCTTTAACAGATTTGTTTCCCAAATGTAACAGCAAATTAAAATAAATTTTCTTTACTTATTTGCCAAAGGTGGTTTGTAAATCATCTTTACTATCTCCAGACTATTGTGGAGTGTTTATAGTTAAATATCCTTTAAGGAGGTCAAGTACAAAAGTGCTTGCATTCTTCTGTGACAGTGATGAAAATGACAGAGCCAGAGTACTGAAATATCAAAGATTAAGCATGAAAGGAATCTTAGAAATAATCTCAATCTAGTATCTTAAATTACAGAGGAAAATTTAATGTCAAGAATTGTGAAGGGGCCCGGCCAGCGTGGCTCAGTGGTTGAACATTGACCTATGATCCAGGAGATCACGGTTCAATTCCCGGTCAGGGCACAAGCTTGGGTTTTGGGCTCAATCCCCAGTAGGGGGCGTGCAGGATGTGGCTGATCAATGACTCTCTCATCATTGATGTTTCTCTCTCCCTTCCTCTCTCTGAAATTGCTAAAAATATATTTAAAAGAAACAAAAAGAACATTGAAGTGGTCTGAGATTTTGCACTGCTTTTAACCTAAAGCATTAACTTCCCACAGTTGCATATATGGTAGCAGAAGACATGAGACCCCTGGTCAGAGACAAAGGACTTTGGTGTACAAGGCAGAATAGGCAACATGACCTTCATGTTCAAATTGGCTCCCATTGCTTCCCAAGTTGTATCTCAGGATGAAGATGTGAGGATCTGTGTCACAGCTGAGGAATTTCAAGTTTAGGAAACCCTCAATTTTAGAGGGAGGATGCTAGCAAACCTTCCTAATGCTTTCTAGGAAGGAAAAAGTTATCTTTATCACCCTGGCCAGGAAACAAATCTGTTATCTGCCCTGGAGGGAGACATTAGCCCTACAAACATCTGGGCAAACATAATAGAGATGTCAATACCTCCTGCTCAAAAGATGTGCAGAAGTGTGACAGACATGAAGAATTGTCTCTCAACACTGAGATTTAGTGAGAAGAGATTATGTAAAATCACCAACGAAAGTGCTGAGTTCTTAGTAAGTACAATAAAATATAGTAGAAATATAATACCTAATATTTGATGGTTGGACACAACCTAAGGTGACATCTAATGAGTTGATCTCTTTTCCTTGAATTCAGAAAGAACATGTGACTTGGTTTTAACCAAAAAAAATATGCCAAAGGTCATAGGATATTCCCCCATGATAGGTTACTCAATCTATCATCTATCTATCTATCTATCTATCTATCTATCTATCTATCTATCTATCTATCTATCATCTATCTATCATCTATCTATCTATCTATCTATCTATCTATCTATCTATCTATCTATCATCTATCTATCTATCTACCTATCATCTATCTATATCTATCATCTATCTATCATGTATCTATTTCTCTTAGGAGTCCTATGGCATATATATATATATGTGTGTGTGTGTGTGTGTGTGTATATATATACATATATATATATATATATATACACACACATATATATACATATATATACATATATATATATAATGTTAGAAAGATAGATGTATCACCTAAGACAGATATATGTGTATCTTAGCAGGCCCAAG
Source organism: Miniopterus schreibersii (assembly GCF_964146895.1). Classification (NCBI taxonomy): domain Eukaryota; kingdom Metazoa; phylum Chordata; class Mammalia; order Chiroptera; family Miniopteridae; genus Miniopterus; species Miniopterus schreibersii. Next base: position 57,847,739 of record NC_138106.1, on the reverse strand, counting down.
CCAAGACCTGTATTATAACTGCTTATGGGAAAGTTTATGTACATAGTAGGAAATTATGAATGTCCTCTAAGATCAAAGACAGCCTCTAGTCCATACATGGCACTGAATAATTTTCTTTTAAATGGATATTTCTGAGGATCCCTAATATTACTTTAAATCATTTTAATTACAAGTATACTGTTGATCAAATACATACAAGCATGAAACCAGACATAAAATCCTCAAGTATATGGCTGTCATATATATGTATGTATATATAAAGTAAAAAGATTCTTGGAACAAACTTGTGGACCCAGTTTGAGAAGCATACATCTGGTATCACTGGCTACATGTTTCCTTTAAAGTCAGCTATTCATGCCCTGTGAGCGTTCTTCACCATTGTCTAAAGCTGTTGCTTAATATCCTTATTTAACTACCATTCTTCAGATCACCTACTATTTGCCAGTCACTTTCTCAGGTAGAAAAACAAAAAAATGAACACTTGATCAATAGCTCAGTAAATTTCTCAAAAGGAAATTTATTATCAGAACAACTGGAATGTAAGGTCTGCGAAGGTGGGAGGCAGGTCATGCTCATCTTTGCATTCCCCAAGGGGACTAACTGAGCGCTTTTATAAAGGAGCACTCAGCCAATGTGCAATAACTGATTAGACCTGAAAGCCTGTGTGTGTGTGTGTGTGTGTGTGTGTGTGTGTGTGTGTGTGTGTGTGTGTGTGTGTATTTTTAAATATAGGTTTCAGAGAGAGGAAGGGAGAGAGACAGAAACATCAGTGATGAGAGGGTCATCATTGATCGGCTGCCTCCTGCATGCCTCCGACTGGGGATGGGCCCACAACCCCAGCATGTGCCCTGACCCTGAATAGGTCCTTGATTTCCTGGATCCTAGGCTGACGCTCAACCACTGAGCCACACCCTGGCTGGGCCGAAAGCCTACATTTTAATCGCTCAGTTAAATTTGGCACGCAGACTTGGAGAGAAAGAGCCATGCCTCTGCTCTTTTTTTCTTCTTTGGGATGAAGAGGTGAGTGTGCATGTGTGTGTTGGCAATTATGGTGAAGGCACTGATGCTTGGAGATAGCAACGGTGTGACAGCCACTGTGGCCATTTGAAACCAAGCAAGTCATAAAACTGACCCCGTTGGGGCAGCTCCTTAACCAGTCAGTATAATAGATGGGTAGCTATTATGGGTCAACAGTGATGGATGGAATTTGCTTGAAATAGCACAACACATTCAGCTCTTTGGGGACCCTGAACATTTATCACTGATGATTAATCCTTTCATGAGTCCATTTTGAGGCTACAGAGCTCTTTTCTTGCATTCTTTGTTCTCTGTATCAGGCCTATAGTCCTGCTCATTCAGGAAATGTTTACTTTATGGACTATGCTACGTATACAGCTCCTGAGTATTTAATTTAAACTTGGAACTGCATGGCAGATTTGTCCCAGCTCCTAGAACTATTTCATAATTTATTTTCCATCATTGTCCCAGTCCTTAGCATTTCTCCTACTGGACACAGTGTTTGGTTTGTCATTTGATAATACAGTTTGAAAAATTCACTATGAGCAATTAACCAAGTTTTACTCACCTGGTACAAATTTCAATATAATATTTGAAAGGGATTAGGCATTAATAGACATTAACATATTTAAAGCATTAGAATAACATATTAATTCTCAAAGGGTAAAAATCTCAGGAAGGGTATACTCAGGGAGTACAGGTGAGTTTTAAAGCTCATGGCACACCCTGCTACTGTCCAAGAGGGTAAGTAAAATTTGGTGACCTTGAGAAGAATAGGACTATATAAACACTAAAAAAGGAGAGCTATACCACATGTACATAAACCTGTGGTGTTTAATTACTCAGATCCATGCTCATTCCTGACTTTAGTCTGGATCCCTTAAGGGTGAGACCAGAATGGCAACATCTCTGCATCACAGCCATAGAACTCAAAGTGTGTTTCATAGACCAACATCATTGCCCTCGCCTGGGAGCTTATTAAAAATGCAGAATCACAGTCTCCACCCCAGACATAATGAGTCAGAATCTGCATTTCAAAAATCTCCAAGTAATTTTAGTGTACATTAAAGTTTTGAAGAAACACTGTTCTACCACACTAGCATAGTGTCTTCTGTACCATTAGATTCAATACGTGTTAATTATCCTCAAGAAACAAAGCTTCATAAATTGCAAATATTATCAGGTGTATAGGTATGAGACAAAACATATAATGGTTTGAGAAAGATTTTTAAAAACATAACATACACATATCAGGAATATTGTACTTTTGGGGAAATCCACAATTATATGCTGAAAGAAGGGCATATTCTAGCATACCCATTTTCTACATGAGGTGTTTAGCCCTGAATGTGAGCAAAACAATCCAATAGTGTTGGAAGAAAATATTAGAATTATATTTACATTTTTATTTTTAGAAAGACTATACTAATATTCAATATTCAGGTTGACATTTTTAGCTACCTCATTATGCTAGATAGCAGCAACCTCAGTTTATTGAAATTATCTGCAGTTAATGCATACCTTGATAAGTGAATGTAACTAAATACACAAATGATTTCAAAACATTAATTTCCATGAAAATGCAGATTGAACATATCTTGGTCTCCACTTATTTGTGGTGAATACTTCCAAGACCCCCCCCATGGATGCCTGAAACCAGATAATACCAAACCCTCTATCTACTATGTTTTCCCTATACATATATACTGAGGATAAAGTTTATGTATTAGACACAGTACGAGATTAGCAACCATAAGTAATAATAAAACAATTATGACGATATACTGTAGTAAGTTATGAAAACGTGGTATCTCTCAAATGTCTTACTGTACTGTGCTCACCCTTCTTGTGCCTATTCCTGAAACTGTGCGACCAAACCCTACTTTCAGTAAATGGCTTGATGTCACTCATTTCAGGGGAGCCCTTGCTGAAGTCTTCCTGTGGACTCCATGCTTTCTACCACAACACGTTGCCATCAATCAGAAAACGTTTTTTGCTCATGTCTTTCATTCACAAATTTAATGCCTTTTCCATCTTAACTAAGTACTTACCAGTCATTGGGGCCAGGACTCTTGCAGTTTGAGGTGCGACAGCAAAATTAGAATGAATTTCTTTTTCCTTCTTCACAATTTGCAGATAGAAGATTCATTCTTACCATAAATCTTAACAACCTCAGCAGATGACTGTTTGCTTTCCCTGTTAAATCAATAACTTTTTACCTTTTCAACTAAAGGAAACACATTACAGCTTCTCTGGCATATCTGAATTCTCAGCATCACTGCCCTTGCGTTTTGGAGCCATCATTAAGAAAATAAGGGTGAGTTGGACACAGCACATACTGTAACAGTCAATCTGATAACCGGGGGGGCTGCTAAGTGACCAATGGCCTAGTAGCTTACACAGTGTGGAGACACAGGACAAAGGGATGGGTGGGTGGGAGCAGGACACCTGAGATTTCATCAGAGCTTCTGAGATTGGCATGCAATTTAAACTTATGAATTGCCCACTTCTGGAATTTCCCATTTAATATTTTTGGACTGTGGTTAATGACAAGTAACTAAAACCATGAAAAGCAAAACTACAGGGAAGGGACTACTGTAATCCAAATACAAAGCAAGCAATAACAAAAAAGGCTGCGTAGGTACTTCTAGTCCTTATGCAGAGGCTGTCACATTCAAGACAGAAACATTGACAAACTACGTTTAACCTAGTCAACCCCGAATCCCTAAATTTTTAAACAGCTTTGCTGAAGTATGATTAATATATAAATAACTGCACATATTTACTGTGTATAATTTGTTGCCCCAAGAGTACATTGCCATTTCTGCATATTGTGCTTTGTGAGACAGATCTTCTAGCTTGGACAGCTGATAAGCTGAGATCTCAGTAAGAAAAACAAACAAAAAAAACAAGAAGAATAGTGCATAAAGTGAGTTTTATTTCAAAGAAGAAAGGAACCCACAATTTTTATTTTTATTTAAACACATCATGAAATTTCAGACTATCAAGAGTCAAAGGACCTATAATATTCTACAGAAGTGGAGAACGTGGTCATAGTTAAGGGTCACAAGTTAGAATAGCTTTACACTTCTCAACAGTGCTACTGAAAACAAGAAGACAATGAAAGAAACATTCTCAGTTCTGGAAACAAATTACTTAGATTTTTGAATTCCATATCCAACCAACCATTTAATTAGTGTAAGGGCAGACAAGAGTACAGACATTTTGAGGCACGCAATTTCCTTTTAAAAAATTACTTTCCAAAATACTCTTTCTCAGGAAGCTGTAGATATGGTTCATTAAAATACCAGCATATCCCGGCCGGGCATGGCTCAGCGGTTGAGCGTCGACCTAGGATCTAGGAGATTGGGGTTCGATTCCGGGTCAGGGCACGTGCCCGGGTTGTGGGCTGCAGCCGATCAATGACTCTCTCATCATTGATGTTTCTATCCCTCTCTCTCCCTCTCCTTTCCTCTCTCTGAAATCAATAAAGATATATTTAAAATAAAATATAAAATAAAATAAAATAAAATACCAGCATAAACCAACAAAAGGGGAGACGTGGAGTCCGGAAGACATATCAAAACAAGGAACAAAGGAAGATGAAGATAGAAGAAAATTCTGAATAAGAGTTGGCCCTGTCCATCCTGGGTGGAGAGGGCGAACACCCGTGTGGGGCAGGTTGGAAGAACCTGAGAGTTCCCGAAGGTGACGTTGACAGACTCCCTGCTGCGAGCTAACATTAAACAGACTCAGGCAAATGGAAGTGGTGGGGTTGAATTTAGTAATAATAGGTAACATTGAGGATACGCTTACTGTGTGAACAGACAATCTAACACTTTGAATATGACCCTTACTCAATGGATATTATGTATTGTCCCCATTTTACAGAAAAGGAAGGCAAAGCTGAAGAACTAGCTAGTTCAGTCATGCAGTTGGCACAGGGGATGAAACCCAGGCAATGCGACTCCAGAGACTTTCTTCTAGCCATTATTCCATACCGACTTGCCAAGACCACAGAAATGGCACCAATTAAAAAAAAACAAAAAACTGCCCAAGAAAAATTAACTTTAGGAAAAACAGAAAATGGCATAAAAGAGAAAATGGCATAAAAAAAATTATACTTTTCTACATGATTATGTTGTGAATGGCATTTTCATAGTCATAATGTAAATATTAAATACTGACCTAACCACTATTATGATACAATGGTATTTAAAATATTGGGGGAATGACCCAGCAATTCCACTGCTGAGAACTTATTGGAATGGCCAACTTAAAACACTGAAAATGTTGGCCTGTAGGGAAAGAAAAATGAAGGACTAGAGACTTCTGATCTTAGCAAGTCTTTGGGACTGATTGATTCTTTATGTATATGCAGTTAAACTACGTGCATGCATTTAAACTCTACAGATGCATGATTAAAATAACAATTGCCAAAGAAAAAAAGATAAAGTAACATTTTAAGGAGAGAGGAATCACCTACATTTTTTCCAATCCTATTCTTATCCTCAAAGGAGTTCAGGACATGTCTCCCCCTAAATACACCACTTTGGCATAAGCTGACTCTTGAGAAACAGTACATGCAGTAAGGGCTCTGACCTACCTTCTTTTCTTTTCTTTTTTTAAAATATCTTTTTATTGAGTTCCGAGAGAAACTTCAATGATGAGTCATTGACTGGCTGCCTCCTGCAGGCCCCCTACTGGGGATTGAGCCTGGGCATGTGCCCTCACTGGGAATTGAACTGTGACCTCCTGGTTCATAGGTCAATGCTAAACCACTGAGCCACGCCAGCTGGGCTTCACAAAAATAGTTTTGTCTAAAAGGTATAAAAGCTTTCTGCTCTGGTCACTTCTTTAGGTCTTCGTTCTCTTATGAAGGCCCCCATATACTTGCAAAAAATTAACAAACCTGTATGCTTTTCTCCTGTTCCTGTCTAATGTCAGTTTCATTCTTAGGCCCACCCAGAAATCCTCCGAGGGTAGAAGAAAATTTTTCTTTCTCTACAAATTCATGGATGTACATGCTGCTCCAGTTCTTTGGGAAGCAGGAACTGAGACTGAATTAGGAATGCAAATGGCTATTGTGGAGGAAAACTTGAGGGGGGAAAAAAGAGGTAAACACAGATTAGGCAGAGGGAGATGTTAGACTGCCATGCAGACCTGACAAAGTCACCCTCAGCCCAGGGAGAAGTTCTGGAGCAAAGATTAGAGGAGTCCACATTGGGCAGAAGTGGTCTGGCCCTTGTTCCACTACCTCACTCAGCCATTAACAGAGAGCAAGGAGAAAGAATGACCTCGGCTGGACTGCCCAGTTGGAAGCTGTCAGGTAACCGCTCTCCTTAGCTGGGCTGTGAGTCCTTCCTTGGAAGGAGATTTGAGCTGTACTCTTCAGTGTTAGTCATATTTCTTTTAAAAAATCTGAAGCCATAGTGTACATGAATACATGCTGTTTTCCTACTTGCCTGTATTCCATGTTTATTTCCACATTATTTTAATATTAATGAAGTGATTCTTACATTCAAATTATTTTAATATTAAACTTAATACAATGTGTATATTCATTTCACACCAGTATAAAAGGGTACGGTAAAAACTAATTCCCTAGGCCAAGCCCCAGTTGCCCTAGACTCTCCTTCAAGAGGAGCCACAATGACCAGTTTCTTGCATGTTCTTTCAGAGACACCCTATAGACTAAATAAGTTAATACACGTGAAGTGCATAGAACACCGCCTCACTCCAACCAAATGCCGCATAAATGTGCGCTGTTCACAGTGCAGGCAGAGATGGTAGTGCTGGCAGTGGAGCGGTGGCAGGTACGTGTTTATCCACCTCAGTCTGTCTTAGCGGCTAAAGATTATTACAACTGTAATAATTTAAACACTGTTATAGAAGGACAATGAATAACAAGCTGCTGTGATTACCATAATCTCCTAAACTAATATAATAAACAAGTACTGTACAGAAATTAGATGTCAAAAAATAAATTATCTATAAAACTTTGCATAGCCCAAGGTCTGAATTAGCGCATTAGAGTGAGAAATGGGAAGACTTGTGCTAATTAGATGTTGAGTGTGGAGGAGACATAAAATTATTCAACTTTGCCTCCAGTCAAGGGTAAGTACTAGAAACTTAATACCTAGCACGGTCAACTGGCATATCAAAATCAAGTCTCTGCTCAAAGGATGAGGCAGGTTACACTGAAAACCTCAATACTAGATAAACTCAATACATGCTAAATTGTGGCCGTATCTTAATTTCAGTGACTTATCTCACAGATATACTCTCTTCCAGCATAATTTTTAAGGGAAATAAATTTGGGCCCATAACGCCTTGGGGTATGAATTGTGGCTCTATCATTTATAGTTGGGTGACCTAGGTTCAACTACTTTAACTTGTCTGAGCTTCAGTATTCTTATTAGTAAAATAGGGGTGATATGAAGGACTATATGAGTATTTACTATTAGCAGTGGTGAATCTTATTTTCTGACTCAATCTAGTTCTAGTTACTGAACATTTCTATGCTATTATGATTAAAATATCTTCTTTTAAAAAAGGGAACCATAACCCTGGCCAGGTGGTTCAGTTGGTTGGGGCGTGATTTTGATCACCGAAAGGTCATAGGTTCAAGACCTGGTCAGGGCACATACCTAGGTTGCAAGTTCACTCCCCATTTGGGGAACATATGGGAGGCGCCCAATAAGTGTTTCTCACACCAATGTTTCTCTCTCTCTAATAAAAAACAAACAAAAGGGAAATATATACAGATGTTGGGTCTCAAGTGATTTATGAAGCCATAAACTATATCTAAAATACAAAATTGCCATTCCATCAACAGGAAACTTAATGTTGGCATATTTGAAAACAGAGCCGAAAGATATGGCCCTAGGAAAGGTTTTTTGTAGTAGACCTGATATGAAAAACACTGAAAAGCAGTTCATGCATTCCCCAGAGAAATCAGACCACTGGTATGTTTAAAGTGATTAATAATGTTAATGAGTATTTAGCACTCTTGGAAGGATAGCTTAATTGACTACACAGTCTTAGGGGACTAAAAGTGCAGTGTAAGAATGGAATCCTGGCTTTACTTGAGTCAAATTTTGAAGCCAAGAAAATTAAACAAGGATAGGAATCCATGTGTTTCAAAGACATGATTTGAACAGTGTTCTATTTAAAAAGTCATCAAGAGCCATCGGGGCATAGTGGGATTAGAAGGGGGGGGGGGAAACACTACTAATTTACATTAGGGTTGCATCACTGCTCTAAGCATCTTGTATTTGCCTATAGACTGAAACTTTGGTATTGAGAAATTACTATGTTGAAATTTCAGATAGCTTATCTAACATAACAGCTGCTTGCCCAATAGAGGGCGCTCCTGAAATAGAATGATTTACAGTGAAATAATTATGTGGAGAAAATAGTATTTGAGGCAGAAATAGCTGAGGGAACCACAGACTCATATGGTTTTGGATAAGTTCTAATTCTTTAGAGGCATTATCAAAATTATCAGTGAAGGGGTAATTGAACCCACAGACTCCTTTTACAGAATTCTCTAAGGAACATAAATTACAGATATTAGCATCTTGGTTGGACACCAAGAACTCGAACAGTACAATCACTGCCTTGAGGAAACATTCTTATTGAAAAGACAAGGGATACTCTTAATGCGAAGCTAAATTAGAATAAAACGCAGTATATACAATAAGAATTCAGAAACAAGAGAGGCAACTCTCAATTCTTATGTGAGGAGGGCTTTGCTGTTTGGTGTTTTTATTGGAGGGGATGGGACAGGCAGGGAAAGGTGAGTGGAGATGACAGAGCAAGGTGGGAGGACAGCTGGAACTACAGCCTAGAAGTGGAGAAGAAAAAAAATCTTCTCTACTGCCAGTCTGGAGTAGAAAATTTCCACTAGGAAATCTGAAAAATAAAATTGAAAATAACAGATTATGAACAGACATGAACTTCCTATTAAGAGAGTGGCAGAGATAGAGACTTCAAGCAGGAGAGTTAAGCAAGGAAGAAAGCTCGAGACTCTGACAATCAGGACATTTAGGAGGAAATTTCCATGGAAGGTACTAGACAAAATGCTATCTCAGGTCCTGCTTCATAATTTCCCAAGGTTCCTGCTTGATAAGGGCACAGGTTCTCCTTCCTTTTCCACACTTTCTAATGTCTACTAAAAATAACAATAGCTACCTTTTAGGAAAGATCTGTTTTCTGCCTGGCCAGGTGTGGCCCAGCGATTGAGCATGGACCTAGGATCCAGATCATGGCTTGATTCCCAGTCAGGGCACATGCCCAGGTTGCAGGGCTCAATCCCTGGTTGGGGGCATCAGGAGGCAGCCGATGAATGACTCTCTCTCGTCATTGATGTTTCCATCTCTTTCCCTCTCTTTTCTTCTCTCTGAAATCAATAAAGATATATTAAAAAAGAAAAAAAAGAAAAAGAAAAAAGACCTGTTTTCTGTGAGGAGTTTTACAGGCATTCTCTCACAAAACAACCAGTCTGGTAAGAAACCTCACTGTCCTTTTACTGATGGACTCCTAGCTGTCAAGTGGTGAAACTAAAATTTGCCCACTGCTTTAATTCCAACATTAATATTCTTTTCACTGTATCTTTAAAATTCATAGAGGCTAAAGACAGGCATGGGAGATCCTAATCTTCAACAGCGATGATGGGAATAGTGAGGTGTCCCAATGACACATGAATATGCAGTGAGTAGACAACTGTACATTTCCTTAGCTCATATACCATTGTCTAACTTGAAGGGTAAGATTTTTTAAGAGATAGAAACATCAACGAGGGAGGAACATAGTTTGGCTGCCTCCTGCACACCCTCTGCTGGGGATTGAGCCCACAACCCAGACATGTATCCTGATCGGGGCTCGAACTGATCACCTCTAGGTGCGTGGGACGACGCTTGACCGAGCCACACCGGCTGGGCCAGATTAAGTTTTAAAATTATGCATAAACCTTAACTTGGCAACATGTAGAGTTTCAACAAGGTTTTTTTTGCTAACAGGGAAGTGCCTGTGGGCTTTTAAGAAAGCCTTTTTTACATTCTAAAGTAACTTCCAAGTAAAAAATAAAATCACTTTCAAGTTTGTAATGTTGGCCATATATCCACTAATTGCCTTCATACAATAAATGATAAATAGGTAAGGAGTGTTTCCATCAAGTTGATATCTCCTCCTGACTACTGCATGCTTAGTATTATAGATTAATATCACGACTCTGAAGCCACACTCATCTGTGACACATTTAAGACGGACCTCGTAGCACTTTGCCCTAATCTGTTTTGCCCTGAGAGCCCAACTAAGCACTCTCCGGGAAGGCTTTCAAGTGCCATTTGATCTTTCTGTCTCTCTCCTTCAGTCTGGGCCCCTATAAAACACTGATGGACAGCTGAGCCTTTAGCCATCAATAGCCTGAGTTCAAGGTAGCCTCACTTTAATTCTACAAAATATATTGCAGGTCACAAACACTCATATTCTCAAGCTTGTAGAGTTTGAAATGTAAGTAATAAAAGTGTAAAGGGTAAAATTAAGTGCTTACTTGGGACCATAACGCCTCCCTTCCCTTCCCTCCCCTCTTTCCCTCCCTCCAGAGAGGAGGACACATATGAGAAATTACAGGCAGCTAAGTTCACTCCTTTTTCAAATGTTTTTATTGATTCTTAGAGGAAGGGAGGGGGATAGAGCGATAGAAATATCAATGAGTCATTGATGGGCTGCCTCCTGCACGCCCCCCACTGGGGATCGAGCCCCCAACCCGGGCATGTGCCCAGCCCGGGAATCGAAGCACGACCTCCTGGATCCTAGGTGGATGCTCAACAGCTGAGCCATGCCCGGCCGGGCGAAACTTCTAGCTTTAAAAACACTGGTCAGAAAACAGGATTGCCAAGCCGGGCATGCCTCAGTGGTTGAGCGTCGACCAAGGATTCAGGTGATCAGGGTTCAATTCCTGGTCAGGTCACATGCCCGGGTTGCGGGCTCGATTCCCCGTGGGGGGCATGCAGGAGGCAGCCGATCGATGACTCTCTCTCATCATTGATGTTTCTCTCTCTCTCTCTCTCCCTCTCCCTTCCTCTCTCTGAAATCAATAAAGATATATTTAAAAAAAAAGAAAAAGAAAACAGGATTGTGCTCACTTTGGCAGCACATACACTAAAACTGGAACAACACATAGAAAATCATCATGGCCCCTGAACAATGATGCCGCACAATTTTGTGAAGTGTTCTATTAAAAAACAAAAACAGAAAACAGAAGGATTAAATATACATGAGCCAAGAACTTAAGGAAAATTACAACTCAAGCTAAAAAAAGAACCACTGAATAAATTCAAAGAACCAATGGAGGAAGGAAACAATGCTAAGTAAAATAAGCCAGTTAGAGAAAGACAAGTACCACATGATCTTACTCATATGTGGAATCTAAAGAACAAAATAAACTGACGAACAAAATAGATCCAGAGACAAAGAAGCATGGAACAGACTGAGGGATCTCAGAGGGAAAGGGGAAGGGGGGAGTGTGTGGGAGAGATTAATCAAAGAACTTACAAGCTTATATGCATAACCCACGGACACAGACAGTAGTGTGGTGAAGGCCTGGGGTGGGGAAAGGGGGTGGGGGTGGGGTAGAAGGGGTCAATGAGGAAAAAAGAGGACATCTGTAATATTTTCAACAATAAAGATAAATTGAAAATAAAAAGATATTAAGGAAATTGAAAACAAAACAGCAAGGCAGTGATCTAAACCAGAAATCAGTTGTAGTGGACTTGGACGTGGAAAGCCCAGATTCCCCTGCTGAGAAAACAATGTTATCAGCAGAAAGCCTCCAGCTTTGGGCCCCTGGGAGAGTACCACCCTTAGTTGAAGACAAATATCCTTGCCCCAGGCCTTGGTCTTCCCCAAGCACCCCAGGACCAGAGACTAACTTGGCTAGAGTATAGTGCACAAACTTTTGACCCAAGGTGAAACGACCCTGACATTTTAGCTCCAGAACTTCCTCCAGAGGTTGACCAAGGCTTTTACTCTGTTCAGCTTGCATCACAGTCTGGTTTCTCTCCTCAATCTTGCTTTCTTCCTTCCCTTTTATTAGTGGTAATCCCACAGTTGCTCCCCCAAATCCTGTATCCTACGCTTCCCTGAAGTCTGATCCCTGAAGATCCCTATGTGGGCAATGGTCTTCGGAAAAACTAGTAAGATGAATAAATCGCTAGTAAGACTGAAAAAGAGAAAAATAAAATAAACAAAATATAGAATGTAAGAGAAGAATTAACTACTGACATAGCAGACAAAAAATATAGTGATAAGTTAACTTTGAAAACTTGGAAGAAAAAGTTCTGGACAAATACAAGATGAAATTGTAGCATAAAAGTAAATAGAAAGCTTGAATAAACCAATAGTGATTAAAGAAATTAAAAAGATGATCATATACTTCTTCCCCTTAGCACACATCTTTGCTTAGATGTTTTCACATAATACCACAGATTTTCAAGTGCTAAATAATTCTTTTTATACACCTTATTCCAGAGAATAAAAGAAAACATTTCTCAACTTTGTTAATGAAACCAGTATAATTTATATTATAAAACTAAGTAAGTCAGTATGTGAAAAAATGATAAACTCATGTAATACAATTTTACATAGAATATTTTAATGCATGATGATATTAATTGGTCATAACACACAACTAAAAGGTAAACTTAAAATCAATTTTTAAATTTAAAAAATCAATTAATTTGCCCTCGCCAGTGTGGATCAGTTGGTGGGGCATCGTCCTGTGCACAGAGATTGCTGGTTGATTTCTGGTCAGGGCACGTGCCCAGGTTGCTGGCTCGATCCCCAGTAGGGGACATGCAGGAGGCACCTGATCGATGTTGTGCTCTCACAATGATGTTTCTCTCTTCTCCCTTCCTTCCTCTCTAAAAATCAATAAATTATTCTTTCTTTAAAAATCAATTAATTTTAAAAGTATTTTAGATTCATGAGGCCACAATGGTACTCTAAAAAAAGAGTGTTCCTTTACAGAATGTTAGTTAAAAAATGAATAAAGACTGATAGTTTGCAACCCTCGGTGTAATAATTGATTCAGACATGAATGACCATAGGATTCTAAGATTCATTGGGTGAAGAGCTGTTGGAAGAGAGTATAGAGGAGGTAAATGGTGATGGGGAGGGGGGGGAAGAAATTAAATTTTTAAAAAGGTGGTGGACAAGATAATCACATGGTGTCAAACTCAGCACCCTACAAAGTTATAAATTTCAAAGTGAAAAACTGCACTTAGACCTTGGAGAAGTAAGGTGGTCATCACTGTAAGAAAGTCATAGCATTTTTAATGACTCAATCTGAATTATGTACCTTCTCATGCAATGAAATATGTTGTTAATCTCATGTATAAGTATTCTTCCTTTTTTTAAAATATATCTTTATTGATTTCAGAGAGAGGAAAGGAAGAGAGAGAGATAGAAACATCAATGATGAGTCATTGATCGCGCCCACAACCCGGGCATGTGCCCTGACCGGGAATCGAACCCCAATCGCCTGGATCGTAGGTCGACGCTCAACCGCTGAGCCAAGCCCGGCAGGGCTAAAATATTGGTCTAAAAAATGTTTTAGCTGAATCTAATCAAGTCTCTAGTTTTACTTTTGAGTTTATAGAGAATTAGTCAAAGAACACCATGAGAAAACAATCCAGAATTTGGTATAATGTACAAGAAAACTGACCTATTCCCTCAAAGATAATATCATAAAAAAAGATCCTTGATTAAAATGAACTAGAAAAATATTACAATCAATTAAATGCCTGAAACTGCTGAATCCTGGATTTTTACAAGTACAAAACATATTTTAAGGACAATTAATCATATTTGAATATGAACTAGATATTAGATGCTATTATAAAATGATTATTTTTTAGTTCTGATAATGACACGGATTATAATGTCCTTATTCTTAGAGGGTGCATGGTAAAGCATTTAGGGGCAAAGAATGTGTCTGCTTACTCTTTGTGGCAGGGTAACCAATAAAAATCAAATGGGAAAGATTTTTCAAATGTGGGAGAAATGATAAGTTGAAAATCTGCTATTTTTTCAACCTTTCTTTGCTTCAAAATTTTGGAAATATAAATTGTATAAGCTAGAAAAATAGAAGAGTGTTTCTACATTGAAATTCATGTTTACCATACGTATGAACTAAGGGATAATTTCTCTCAGCGATGCTTTGCAGTCTTCAGTGTACATGTCTTGTAACTTCTTAAAGTTTATTCCTTTAATAGTATTACATGCTATTTTTGATGCTATTGGAAATGAAATCATTTTAATTTTGTCAGATCATTGCTAGCATATACAACTGATTTTGTGATTTATATACTCTGCAAAACTGTTGTATTTGTTAAGTAGTTCTAACAGTTTTTTGAAGAATTACTCAAGTTTTCTATGTCATAGCATCTGTGTAGACAGTTTTACTTGCAAATTTCCAATTTAGATGACCTTTATTTCTTTTTCTTGCCTAACTTCTGTGGCTACAACTTCCAGTACCATCTCGAATAGTAGTGGTAAAAATGGGCATCTGTCTTGTTCCTGACTTCAGGGGGAGAAATTTCAGCCTCTCACCACTCAGTGTGTTAGCTGTGGGCTTTTCACATGTGACCTTTATCGTGTTGTGGCTGTTCTATTTTAGTCTTTTTTTTTTAATCCTCACCCAAGCATGTTTATTTTTAATTTTTATTTTTAATGTCTTTATTGATTTCAGAGAGAGGAAGGGAGAGGGAGAGAGAGATAGAAACATCAGTGATGAGAGTCGTCACTGACCAGCTGCCTCCTGCACGCCCCCCACTGGGGATCGAGCCCGAAACCCGGGCAGTGCCCTGACCAGGAACTGAACTGAGACCTCCTGGATCCTGGGTTGATGCTCAACCGCTGAGCCATGCTGACCAGGTGAGGATTTTTTAAATTGACTTTTTTTTTTTTTTATGCGAGAAACATTGATGTGAGAGAGAAACATCAATCGGTGCCCCCTGTACATGCCCAGCCAGGGATGGAACCCCCAACCTAGATATGTGCCCTGACCAGGGAGTCAGACCCACTTTTTGGAGTACAGGATGACGCCCCAGCAACTGAGCTACCCAGCCGGAGCTCCATTCTATTCTTTGTGTATTCAATATTGGGGTTGGATTTTGTTAAATGCTTTTTCCCCTTGCATCCAGATGTGGTTTTTTAATTCTATTAATGGGTATTCATTTTATTAACAGCTAATAAAATGCTTCAATTAAAATGAGAAAAGGGAAAGAGAAGACAAAAAGGAACTGAAAAATGAGAGCAATAAAAAATATTGCAATCCATCTCTATCAATTGTTTTAAATATCAATGATCTAAATATACCAATTAATCAATGGAATGAGAGGACAAGCCAAAGACTAGGAAAAATATTTACAAATGACTTATCTGATAAAGGAATGTCACTCAAAATATAAAAAGAACTCTTAAAACTTAAGCCCTGGCCGAGTAGCTCAGTTGATTAGAGCATCATCCAGATATGTCAAGGTTCAATTCCTGGTTAGGGCACATACAAAAAAAAAAAAAAAAAAAAAATCAATGAATGCATAAACAAGTGAAACAATAAATCAATGTTTCTCTTTCTCTCTTTGCCTCTTCTCTATCTCTAAAAGTCAATAAAAAAATTAAATAGATTATAAAAGATTACTAACCTTAAAAGTAACTTAACAAAACAAACAGCCAAGTGAAAAACAAATGGGCAAAACACCTGAACAGACAAGTCAGCAAAGATATACAAATGACAAAGCATATTAAAAATCACATCATTTGTAATTAAACAATTGCAAATTAAAACAATGAAATACCATTACACACCTGTTAGAATGGCTAAAATCCTAATCACTGATAACACCATATGCTGGTGAGGACATGGAGCTATACAAACTCTCATTCATCGCTGGTTGGGAATGCAGAACGGTACAGCCAATTTTGGAAGACAGTTTGGCAGTTTCTTATAAAAAGAATCACTCTTAATGTAAGATCCCAAAATCATGCTCTTTGCTATATAACCATAAGTTGAAAATACATGTCCACAAAAACCTGAACACAAGCCATTTTATTCATAATCACCAAAATTTGGAAGCAACCAAGATTGCCTTCAATATGTGAATGGTTAAACAAATTCTAGCACATCCAGACGGTGGAATATTTAGTGCCAAAAAGTGGGTTATCCAACCATGAAAAGACATGGAAGAACGTTAAATGCATATTGCTGTGAAAGAAGTCAATATGAAAAGGCTACTGTATAATTCCAACTGTACGACATTTTGGAAAAGGCAAAGCTATGGTTACAGTTAAAATATCAGTGGGTCAGGGACTGGGAGCAGGGAGTGCCAAATAGAGTACAGAATTTTTAGGGCAGTGAAGCTATTTTGTGTGGCTCTATAGTGGTGGATGCATCTCATTAGACAGTTGTCGAAACCCACGGAATGTAAGACACAAAGAGTGAACCCTAATGTCAATTATGAGCTTTAAGTGATAATGATGGGTCAATGTAAGTTCAACAAATTTACCATTCTGGTGCAGGGTGTTGGTAGTAGGGGAAATGGGGGTTGGGGGGGAGGGGGCAGAATTTGGGAACTCTTACTTTCTGCTCAATTTTCTGAAAGCCTAAAACTGCTAAAAAAAAATCTATTAATTAAAACAAAGCCAAATTATATTCTATATAGCTAAGTACCTGAAGCAGCGGTGGCTGTCACTTTTTGGGCAAATCTCAAGTACAGAATCGACATTCACATCTGTATTCAAGGCATCAGGCAACACTGAGAATATCCAAATCAGCAATCATCAAGATACAAGTTAATTGAGCTGTGAGCTCTCCACCATTTATTCTTTATTGAGAGTATCCAAACCAGGTTGCTTTTTCTTCCTCACTTTAACTAATCTTTCCATCATCCTTTTATTCCTATAAAACAAGTTAGAAAAGAATTTTTTAAAACTTAGAATAAGATAATCATTCCATATCAACCTCTTGGAAATGACCAATAAAACAAGGAATCCACTTCTGGAGTTCCGCACCCTCAACCTCCCCTAAGAATGGTAGGTGAGCCTAGCCCAGCGTGGCTCTGCGGTCAAGCATCAACCTAGGATCCGGGAGATCATGGTTCGGTTCCTGGTCAGGGCACATGCCCAGGTTTTGGGCTCGATCCCCAGCAGGGGCATGCAGGAGGCAGCCATCAATGACTCTTATTGATGTTTCCCTTTCCCTCTCCCTTCCTCTCTCAATCAATATATACATATTGATTGGTAGGTGAAAGAATTTTATGTGGTAAATAAAGAAACAAGATATCAAGCCTTGGGGGTGGAGGGGGAGAGAGTAACCAAAGAATTTATATGTGTATATGCACAACCCAAGGACACGGACAATGGTGGGGAGAGGGACTGGGGAGGGGGAAGGGACGGGATGGAAGGGGTCATTGGGGAGAAAAAGGGACATCTATAATATTTTAAACAAAAATAAAATTTTAAAAAATAAAATAAAAAAATAAAAGGTGCCGCTGGTTGAGAACCAATGGGGGGCATAAACTCTAAAAAAAAAAAAAATATATATATATATATCAAGCCTCACATTCTGTACACAGTTGGTTCCACTTCTTTAACTTTATACTCTCCCTTCCTTTCCCAGTTTCTCCCCCATCCCTTTCTGTTCACACATGCTCATGGTTTTCCCATTAAAAAAGACAAAGAAAAAAAGAGGAAAGAAGGAAGCTCCCTTGATATTACTAATTTCAACTAACTGCTATCTCCTCCTTATCACTCAGGTTGTAATTATCAATATGTCCTGTCCTGTCCTTCTGCTCTACCCTAACTTGTCACTGTCACAAACCTGCTTCTACTGGCCGTCTCAACCTACTCTCAGAAAGGCCACCAATTATGGACTAAACTGAAATTCTCAGTGGCACTGCAGCCCTGGTCAGTGTGGCTCAGTTGGTTGGAGAGTCATCCCACGCACCTAAGGGTGGTGGGTTTGATTCCCAGCCAGGGCTTCAGATCCGAGGGCATGTGCGGGAAGCAACCGATGGATGCTTCTCTCAACACTGTTTCTCTCTCCCCGACCCCCCTTCCTCTAAGATCAATTAAAAAAAAAAAAAAAAAAAAAAGCACTGCATTATCCATAATCTTACATGTCCATCTCACTGCCAACCACTTCCTCCAGAAACTCTGCCCACTGCTCCTTTTTCTCACTTATTTCCCAGCTTCTAACTGTACTTCCAACTCTCCTTGCTCACCTGCCATCAATATATTGATTCTCTTTAGAGTTCTTTCCTACGTCCCTGTTAATTCCTATATACTCTCATGTACAATTTAAATGCTAATGACTCCCAAAAATATTTCCCTGTAACCCATACTTATATCTCAGGCTTCTAGACCCATGTCAAACATCTCCCAGGTATCACATTCTTCCCACTAAACTGGACAGATTTCTACCTTTCCTCCATCTAATAAGATAACACTTTATTCCTTTTACTCCTACATCTCTTAAATTTGTCCCATTCCTCTTTAAATTCTTTGCCAAGGTCATAAATTATGTTTTTTCAGAATTATTATAGTAATCTCTTATTTACCCTGCAACCTAGTTTCTGCTTCAGGATTTCAATCCACTTAAAAAGAAAAAACCTTAGCTTCCCTCCATACCCACACCTCACATCACCTCCACCCAATTCCATCAGCAAAAGCTGTTACTAATGGGTGACCATTAGGAGGTCTATAGTCTATAGAAAATCTAAAGCATTGCTTGTGTATGTCCAATGTATATTTTCCTGAACAGTGGGTGTATAACTATCATTATATTCTCAAGGGAATCTATGTCCCAAAAGTAACTGAGAAATTATGACTCACAAGATAATATGAGACCTTTATTGCAGATAGAAACCTGTCAGTGGTCTACTTTCCCCTTACCTAGACTTATGTCAATACAAGCTTCAATCATATTGACCTATTTGCAATTTTTAAGTATGTCATGCTCTTTTATTTCCAGGTATTTATATGGGCTATTCCCACTACCAAAATGTTCAAATTATTATTTTCCAACCGATAAGGTCTTCCTCAGTACAGGTAATCCTTTCTGAAGTTTCTCTAAGCTATCTCAATATATATACTACCCATATATTTTCAGAGCATCTCTTCTCATTTCAGCATGCTATATGGATTTTGCCATACTCATTTTTCTTATCCACAGCTAAATATCTGACATGTTAAGAAGTCTGTTTTTTCTTAAAACAGGTCTCTAAAATTGAGGCAATTAATATTCTAACTTGTCAGATACTTTAAGATTGCTAAGAAGCCACATTTATCTGAGGTTTAATCCACTACACCAAGTTCTTTTTCCTTCCTATCTTTGCCTGATCTATAAAGCAAATTAATAGAACAGTATGTTTACCTTCTGTTTTCTCCTACTAAGCTGTTCAGAAACCCATTTAGACATCTACTTTTTTATGTACCATATAGAAAAATATTTAAGTTACCTCTTAACACATTCAGGGCATAACATATTATCTTCTAGGTCTGGAGATGGGAAAGTGCAGGCTGGTAACAGTAAGAGAGAGATCATCTTCGTGGGAGTGTCAGGCACCCAGGCATGACCTGCACGGAACTGCAGGCGAACCCAACCCATTTTGTCTGCCAAGAGAGGTCTGCCATGGACCACACACCACCTGACACCTGGAAAGAGAAACAAATATAAACAACTAAGATCAAGTAATTCAACTCCATTCAACCTCTCAGCATATCACTCTTGACTTTGCTCTTATATTCTGTTGATGGATCAACTGAATGAAAATCATGAAAAATGTAGACCAAAAGACATGATAATCTAACTTCACAAATTATATAACATTAGGAATAATAACAATTAAGTTTTAGAAATGCTTGCTTTGTGTCCAGAATATTGCTAAGTGGTTTACATGTATTCATACATTTATTAAGAACATTATTAATATTTACCTTCTATTTACTTTTTTTATTTATGGGTGAGGTAACTGAAGCTTGCAGTGCTAAATAATTTTCCCCGAACCAAGACACGGATCCAGGTATTCTGATTCACAACACATTTGTCTAGCTACTACATTGTACTGCTTCAAATATAAAAACAGGAAAAAGGATCTTTGTTTAAATGCCCAAGGAACAATCTAATTGGGGAGACGGATATTTAAGAAAAAAACAAGGTAAAATATCAAGTGTCTGAAACAGAGAAAGAAGCAGGCACTGTGAGCTTAAATATTCATAAAAATTCCCCAGTCAGACTGTAAAACAATAGATTATGTTTAGCACTACATATCCAATAACTAGGCACGTTCCTGGATCATAGGTGCTTAATAACTGCTAAATGGAGAGATACTAAAAGGATGAATTAGTATCAGATGCTACTAGGTCATATGGCACATTAACGAAAATTAGAGGTGTCATCTTTGGGTAAACAGTCCTTCAGAGACAGCTTGGTGGCTGGAAGGCACTTTTGGAAATTAGCAAAGGGGGCCCATTCCTTTTCACAGGAGGGAGTGCAGCTTGGAGAGCAGACAATGGGCCGATCTCAGCTTCTGCCTTCCTTTTGGCTGGGTTTCTTGTGTAACAAACAATGCTCATTCCTATATACAAGTCAGCCCTGGATAAAAAGAGGATCCAGAACACTTTTGGAAATGAGTTGGAGAGGAAAATAACTCAAGCAAAAAGGACAAGGGTCACTTTGTGTTGACCTGAGCTAGGGTTTGCTAACAGAGATGAAAACAAAATATCAAGGAGGAAGAGTTGGAAGTCACAGCTAAGTTATTTTCAAGATTTCTTAAGAGGACAGGGCCCCCAAACATTTTGATTATTATTGCCTGCTTTTAATGTACCAAGTTGTATCCCATAAATCTCCCAATCATTCTATGAGACTGAATAGATGTAATCTTTATTTTATAAATCAGGATACCGGGGTTTACGCTGAGTGACTTGCCAATGCCACATACCAAGGAAGTCGTTAGACAAGAACTTGAACCAGGGCTGTTCAAATCCCCACACTCTTACTCACCATGCTATGAAGAAAGCCTTGAGGGAAAGGAGAGAAAAAGCTGAAGACCTTAGGCTGTGGCTGACCACATTACAAGATTATGCTTTCTTCCCTCCTTGCACTCTGCTTAGTGATTTGAAAGGGTCACAACTCAATTACCTGGCTTAGAAATTCATCCAGGCAAAAGCTGACTATCAATCAAAAGTCCTCTATGAACCTAATATTCAATCTACAGATATTTTAACTAACTGTTTTCCTTGTACTACTTTTCAGCATTGGACTAATAAATGTTAACCTTCTTTCCCTGGAATGGTATTCACTGTTTAAGGTTGATCTTACCAGATGTTTGCAGCAGAAAATTCTCAGCAGAAATAGGAATGGAACAGGAATTCGCAGCCTTAGGTTGCACGGCTCTTGCAGCAATTCTTGACCACGCTGCCAACATGGCCTCCTGAGCTGAAGTTGTCACTTCAACTGTATTGGTCACTTCAACTATATTGGTCCATTCCTGTCTCTTCTTACTCTTCTGACTTTTCTCACTCCTTGCTCTCTTGCATTTCCCAGAACATGACTGCAGTGTGGCCTCCTGTGGTGTTTCAGCAATACTCTGCAAATGGGATTCACGGTGAGTTTTTCGTGAACTGCTCCTGACATGATGACTTGTATCAGTGTCATCATTCTTTATGCATTGACCCAGGGGGGTCAGCGTGGGAAAGGTTTAGGAATGCTAGCTCCCTTAGAGTAGGGTTCTCAACTGGGAGAAGTTGTCGATTGCTAAAACTGTGGGGCGGGAGGGTTGCTAACCAACATCTAGTGGGTAGAGACCAGGGATGTTTAGTCTGCTACAAAACCTAAAATACAGAGGGCAGCCCCCAAAACAAAAAGAAATTATTTGGCTCAAAATGTCAATAGCCTTGGTTGAGAAACCTTGCTTAGAGGTACAACATATGCAGAGATCCTGGGAGAAGGGGGAAAATTCAGTCAGAACTCACATTTACACTGTCTCCATAGTTCCCACTCACTTGTTTTTCTTCAGAATAAGCATGTTCCTTGAGCCTCAGATAAACATCCATTTTCTAAGGAAATTAAGAAGGGGAGAAAAAGTACAAGTTGATATATTGACGAAGTTTCCAATATCTGCTCTGAGCAGCAGAGATTCTCGCCAAGGTACTCACCTTGCCATCAGTGCTCAGATTCAGTTGTTGGCACCAGTTCTGCAAAGTGTCGAAACGCACTTTATGAACTGATGGCAGAGTGGTTGGCAAGGGAAGGATTGGTTTGGGGCGATCTTGGAATTGTCCATTCGTTTGAGGAAGATTAACTGAGAATAGAAAGAAACCAAAGTAGTAATAATTTAAAATTTGTAAGATTCTTTTATAATTTTACAAAGTTCTCACTTATTTCTTACAACCCAATTTGTGTATATGCGTACCAAATATTTTCCTTCGTATTACAGATAAGGTAACAGAGTAAGAATAAAGGACTTGGCAGACTTGGGTCTCAAATGTAAGTTTGACATTCAAATTCCCATGCTTGCCCAGCCGGGCGTGGCTCAGCGGTTGAGTGTCGACCTAGGATCCAGGCGATCGGGGTTTGATTCCCGGTCAGGACACATGCCCGAGTTGCGGGCTCGATCCCCAGTCGGGGGTGTAGGAGGCAGCCTGTCAATGACTCTGGTCATTGATGTTTCTGTCTCTCTCCCTCTCCTTTCCTCTCTGAAATCAATAAAAGATACTATTAAAAAAAAAAAAAAATCCCATGCTTTTTACACTACATACAGCAACCTGTTGTTTTTATGACCATCAACACCACCTGAACAGAACATTACATTGGATTGCTCCTCCAAAATATCTAATCTAGCTTTTGGACCTATAGAAATCAAAGAAAGCACCCAAACCAACAGTGAACAGGCTGCCCTATTTTTCTCTACAGCACTTTGTCTGTGCTCAATCTACTTGGCTGTAACTTGTCATTATCTACTTCATCTTTAAGTCCTTATTATTGACCCTGAAAAAAAAAAAAGTTCTGGAAATACTTATTCAATGCCTTTATATGAAGGACTGAGGACATATAGGGTCATGATATTAAGAGATGCTAGCTATTTGATCAGTAATTACTCACCCAGCAAAATATTAGATGTTTTTGATTTTATCTTCCAAATACTATATGATCTCACTTATATGTGGACTCTAAAAAATCAGAACTTAGCCCGGCCAGGTGTGGCTCAGCGGTTGAGCATCGACCTAGGATCCAGGCCATCGGGGTTTGATTCCTGGTCAGGGCATATGCCCGGGTTGCGGGCTTGATCCAGTCAGGGGAGTGCAGGAGGCAGCCAATCAATGATTCTCTCATCATTGATGTTTCTATCTCTCTCTCTCTCCCTCTCCTTTCCTCTCTCTTAAGTCAATAAAGATATATTTATTTAAAAAAAAAGCAGAACTCACAGAAACAGAGTAGAGTGGTGGTTGCCAGAGGTTTTGAGGTGAGAGCAATGGGGAGACGTTGATCGAAGGGTACAAATTTTCAGTTATAAGATGAATAAGTTCTGGGGATCTAATGTACAGCATGGTGACTATAGTTAACAATAGTATATTGTATGCTTGAAAGTTGCTAAGATAGTAAATCTTGCCCTTGCCAGTGTGGCTCAGTTGGTTGGAGCATCATCCTATACTCAGGTTCCATTCCCGGTCAGGGCACACACCCAAGTTGCAGGTTCAATCCCTGGTCCCAGTGCACACAGGAAGCAATTGATCGATGTCTCTCTCCCCCCTCTCCCTTCCTCTCTCTCTAGAAATCAATAAAAACATACCCTTAGGTGAGAATTAAGAAAAAAGAGAGTAAAATCTTAGGTGTTCTTACCACAGGGTGAAAAAAACTGTGTGAACTTTATTCTGGTAATCATTTTATAACATATACATGTACCAATCATCACATTGTACACCTTAAAATTACAGTGTTATGTGTCAGTATTTCAATAAAGCTGGGGAAAAATTAGTCTTTGTAAGAGGTACGTAAAGAATGTATTAACAAGCATATATGCACAACCCAAGGACACGGACAATGGTGGGGAGAGGGACTGGGGAGGGGGAAGGGATGGGGTGGAACGGGTCATTGGGGAGAAAAAGGGACATCTGTAATATTTTAAACAAAAATAAAATTAAAAAAAAAAGAATGTATTAACCAAAATGAAGAGAAGGTTGAGCTTCATGGGTTGGAAATTTTAACTCCTATCTAGCTGCCCCATAAGACTACACTCTGTCCAAAGCACTCCACAAGCCGATTATTTTTTTATTATTTTATTTTGGTCTTAAAAGCAAAGCAGTACATAGTGTTTAGCAAATGACAAGCATGCGAGTTTGAGAAATCTCTTACCACAGGCAACTGAGGTGAGACTTAAGCTAGGACTTGTAAGGTCAAAGAATAGAAAAGAAAAATCAATTTTCCTGGGCTTCCTAGAGCAATCCTTGTCCTCTTACCTTTATTGTTTGTCCTAGGAGTCGTCAATTTGCCTTCTGAGGTTGAAGAAACACTTGGTTCCATTTGGTGTTCATTACATTCCTCATTAAATGGAACCAACGTGAGAATCACACTTTGTTCATCTAATTTATCCTCAAAGAAATCCTGAAAAAGGAAGGGTCAATCACAAATTCTCATTTGATGTATACAATTAAACTGCTTACCTTCAACTCACAACTAATGAGTAAGACACTGAGAAGGTGGATGGAATAAGGACCTGAGATTTCCTCAAATCTGATGTAAATTAGTAGACCCTTTACTAGATTAAAAAGAAAAAACAATGAGAAAATGGACAAAAACATTTACAAATGGAAGGGGTCTGTGGAAACCATTTTCCTCATGGCCTTTCTTTCCATCAGCTAAAACACTAAATACTTTCATTTTATCTCCTAAATCTGTATGAAATGTGTTGCTACCTTCCCATCTTCCATCACATGATTCACAATTCAAGCTATCATAACTCTCACTGACAGATGCAAGAATCTTCTATTATTCCAAAATCCATTCTAATTCCACTCTTCAGATTGCTCTCCTTCCTTAAAATATTTCCATCGCTTACCATTGCTTTTCTGGTAAATGACAAAACTTCCATTGTGTAGCCTGCACATTCCTAGGCAGTGTGGCCCCCTGCCGGCTACTCCAGCTTAAGAGCTTTCTGAGCTTCGGCCATGCTGACCTCATTTCAGCCCAGGGCCTGAGGGGGGAGCATGTATCTGTTTTACCCCCGTTGCAGTCACAGTAATACACAGTGCCCGTCACAGATTGGGCCCTCAGTGCTCTTTAATGACCTAATGACGGGAAGATGAAGTGCACAGATAAGAAGTAACATTTATTGTTTTTGTACAGTAAACCTGCTCTGTGCTAGATGCTTCCTGTATTTCTCATTTAATCCTCATAGCATATTTGTAGTAATTTATTACTTTCCCTATTTTACAAATTGGGCAACTGGGTCTCAGAAATTAAATGACCAATGCCTCAGAGTAACACATGCTTGAGTAAATCTCTCAATTTAGTTTTTCCTCTCAAGACCAACGGTGAATAAACTCCATTTCAGCCCGATTGTAATACTTGTCCCCTACGGCAGCCAAGCGGGATCTGGTGCGGCCACCCCCTTTCCCTATTTAAATCATCTCAACGGCTTCCTCGTGCTCGCCATCTCCTCGCTTGCATAGGGGTTTTGCATTTGTATGCCACTTTTTCAAAGCACTTTCACACACATTCAATGGTCAGCTTCACAAAAGCATTGACATGACTGGGGAAATAATACTCCACTCTAGAGATAAATGAGGGCTCAAAGCAGCTATATGACGGGCCCATAACCGTACACTTAATGTGGGCCAATTCAGTCCTCTAGCCTGGTACAGCAGCCCTGAAAATACCCAGGAAGCCTCTTGTCCTCCCCTCCAGTCCAGGGTGGCCCAAGCCCAGTCTGGAAACCCAGTGGATCCCAAAGCCAGTGAGAGTACATTACATCTCACTCCTGGAGGAAAGTAAAGCTAACTGATCGTCACTCCACTTTCTGGGTTTTTCCACATTACCCTTCCCCACGTTCTCTTTGCCGTAGCTCTGCACTTCTTTACCACTTTTATCTTGTCCACTCACAGCACGCCTTTCTGCAAAATAAACCTCACACTCTGCACTATGGAAAGAGCCTTTGAGTCTCCCTTTTACTCACCCAAAGATCAGAGCCACAATCACGTGGAAGAAAACCAATCACTCCCCCAAAGAGGGGATGCAAGGTGGAGATTCCTTATCTCCAGAAATTAAGGTTCAGGGCGAGAGGGGAACATACGCGAGCTGCAGAAAGGCTTTGAGACGCGAACCCGCGGGAAAAGGAATCCTATTCGAGCTAAGCTTACCTTCCCGCTGCCTTGAGAGCTCGGGCTCGCCATTTCCAGGGCCGCTCCGAGGAAGGCGGGGCCGCCAGTGCCCAGGAGGCCTGCAGGTCTCTCCTTTTAACCGGACGGTTTCTAGCCCGATTTCTCTTTTTATAAGCAAATGTCTCCTTCTACTTCCTGTTTCTCCAAAGAGCTCTTTTCTTTCCACTCTTCCTGCCCCACCTCCATTCTCTGACTATGGGATCATTTTATCAGTTTTATCCCCTATCTTGTCTATTAGGTGAGCTTTGAATTATTGGGTAAATAACATCCCTGGAAATACTTTTAAAAAGAGACATTTTTATCCTTCAGGAATAAAGACTTGGGAGAAAACTGGAAGTAAAAAAACTCTTGCAGACAAGTTACAATTGAACAGAGCAGGTTTAAACATTTGTCAGTTAATAGAGTCGATGAATGATGTTATTGTGAAAGGAATAGAAAAAAAAGATTAGGAGGTGTTTTATAACTGATTGATGCCCCAGTGTGTCACTCACTGGGAGACTGGATTTAAATTGTAGGGCTTGAATAACATAATCCCTCCTGGAAGATTTAGTTCTAAACACAAATAAGCTTGTAGTACTGGTGAGCCGGGTAGAAGGAAAGGGTTTGGCCATTTAGAATAGGAGCTGCAAGAGCCAAAAAATTAAGGCAAATGATAGACTGATGAATGCAGAAGGAACTACAAGCACGTGGAATCGCAGGAGCATAATGTTGGAGGCAGGGTGTGACAAGAGATGAGACTGAAGAATTCACAGATATTTCCATGGCATTCTAAGGAGCCAGAGCTGCTAAAGAAAACATTAGCAGACAATATGCCAGCACTGGCACCCGGCTTTCTGTGCCCTGGGAAAATGGTTTGGCCCATTAGTCTCAGGACCTTGGAGCCCAGATCAGTTTAATTTTGTCTACATGTACTATATTCAAATTGTGGTCTTCAAGGGCTCAGCTTCAGGTTACTGAAGAAATGACTGAAAAAATAAATTATGAGACCGCACCCCAGACCTTCAGGAATCTGTGCTTCAACCACGCCTTCAAGTAAATAATTACCTAAAGTAAAAACACTTAAAAGTCTAGAAGCAGAGGCTAGATCAGGGTGTGACCAAATGGTTTTAGATTAGGCAGATAATGGTTGGAATTCCTGGCTCCTTTCTTTCAGGTTAGAAACTGAATCAACCCATAGAAATTCAGCCAGAAAAGCACTCCAGCTTTCCACTTGGGTGTGGCCCCACCTGGTGGGCTAGTCCCCAGTAATTTAAGGAGGAACTGACCTAGTAAGCCTGAACTGATCCCAGTGCCTTAGGCTAGGACAGAACTTCAAATGGGAAAACTTTAATTATCACTATTTTTCCTTCTTAGCATTTATTACAATATAATTATCTTATTTGGTTTCTTGGTTTTTGAAAATGTTATATTGTGATAAAGTTCAAACAGGTACAAACCAGACAATAATATCACGAACCCCCATGAACCCATCATTCCAGCTTCAACAACTATTGATTTCCAGCCAGTCCCATTTAATCTAAATCACAACCTAGTCCAGCCAGCATGGCTCAGCGGTTGAGTCCAGAATGTCCCAGTTCAATTCCTGGTGACAGCACATGCCCTGGTTGTGGGCCCGATCCCCAGTAGGGAGCATGCAAGATGCAGCTGATCCATGACTCTCTCATCACTGATGTTTCTCTCTGTCTCTCTCCCTCTCCCTTCTCCTCTCTGAAATCAATAAAAATATAGTTAAAAAAATAAAAATAAACCACCACCGATTCCCCTGGTTTATTTTGAAGGGGCTACCAGACTTCATGTCATTTTATTTATAAACTTGGGGGTAGGGGTAGACTTTTTCTAAGTATAATTACAATATCTTTTTCATATCTAAAAATAATTTTTAATAATTTTTAATATTATCAAACTATTCAGTCTGACAAATATCCAGCAGTATTTAAGTACCCAATTGTCTCATACATTTCCTCTCATTTTCTTATTTAACAATCTGTTTAAATTAGGATCCTGAGAAGGTCTGCATATTGTGATTTGTTGATATGTGCCTTAAATTTTCTTTACTCTGTAAATTCCCCCTTCATTTTATTGTCCTTACAATTTTTGTTTTGATCTTGTTTAAAGAATCATGTGAATTTCCTGGAGTTTCCTATCTGTATTTTGCTAATTTCATTTGTTCCTCTATTAAGCCTGTTCTTCTATCCTTTGTGTTTATTCTAAGTTGGTTTGATCAGATTCAGGAATGGCTTTTTTTTTTCTAAACTAGAACTTTCTTTCCCTCCCTCTTCACTCATCTGACTCCTCATTGTTTAAGTTTATATTTTTTAAAGTTGAAGTATGCTTGACATATAACATTATACAAATTTAAGGTGTACAACATGTTAATGTGAAACATTACTGTATTGTAATACCATTGCCATTGTAGTGATAATTAGCACTTGTAATATGTTCTTTGAGCCTAAATGTCCATTTCTTGGAGTGTCCCTGAGGGTTTGCTCCTGTTCTTCTCTCATTCTTTTCTTTACTAGAATTCATTTGAATGTGTACTTTTGTATATATTTGGGATTATATTTGTTTAACTTTATTTCCTCAGTTAGACAGCAGGTTCCAGAGGGCAACAGCCAGACATGTTTGGGTCCCCTTCGGTCTGTGCAGAACCTTGCGCTGTGTCTAGCTCAGAATGGAGGCTCAGTCAGTGCTGTTCAGATTGCTGAAGCTTCCTCCTGTCTCCCTCATCCCACCCAACCCCTTTTTGAGTAGAAGCTCCTCTGTGCTGCTGCTAAAGGTATGGTGGAAATGCTGATCATAGACTGACATGCCTCTCTCTTACCAGACTATGACATTCAAAGTCATCTTCATTCTCCTGGCCTTCAGCACAGCGCCTGGTTCAGAGAAGGCTCTTAATGAGGTGCAACAAATTACTCTCAATCGTATTACACCAACGTAAGTTTGGGGCTCAATATATACCTCAAAGCTCAAAAGCAGCCACTAAAAGGACATAAAGCTATATATATATAGAACCTAGGCTGCAGGGAGAGATATTAAAAAGAAAGAAAAAAATTGTTTATGAACACTTGCTGCTTTTTTAAAAAAATATGTCTTTATTGATTTCAGAGAGAGGAAGGGAGAGGGAGAGTGATAGAAACATCAATGATAAGAGTCCTTGATTGGCTGCCTCCTGCATGTCCCCTACTGGGGATCTAGCCCAAAAACCGGGCATGTGCCCCAACAGGGAATCGAACCAAGATCTCCTGGATTATAGGTCTATGTTCAACTGCTGAGCCATGCCATCCAGGTGGAACACTTGTTTTTTAATATTTATTTCAATAACAGAGTTCTGAAATAAAAATGCATTACCTATTTCAAATATATTTTATTTACTATATATAAGTTAAGTATTTATAAATGCATTCTATTTTCAAAATCCTTTAAAAAAAATTGGAGGAACATGCTCTAAAGGGTAAATGTTTGTGGTGCACCAATATGTAATAGATAAAAGTGGAGTAACTCTGGTTGAGAAATAAAACCCTAAGGCACCCACAGAAACCTAAGGTTCTGAGATGCACTTGGGAAACTATGGTTCAGTATCGCTTTCAGGTGGAAGGGATGGCTACTGAGTTCTTTCGTTTTCTGAGGAGGAAAATGAAATTGCACTGAAAGATGTTACCAACTTTTGCCACGTCCTTCATTTCAAGAATTTTCCCACTTAAAAGAACTATGGAACTAATCTCTACTTTAGAGCAATAGTTACAGATCTTAACCTTCTGACTGAGACTAAATGGGCATTTTTTCTTTTTTTTTTTTTTCTCTTTTGAAAAGTATCTCTTCTGAATCATGAAGCAATAGTGTTTTGTTTTGTCTTTTGTTTTGAAGGACAGCAAATGTTATGCTCAGAGACTGGATAGTCTTTGCCAGCAATTTATTTAACCCAGGTTCTCCGTGGGAATTACAATTATAAGTCCACATCTAGTATGAAGTGTGCCTTTTTGTGCTAGAAGGCACTTCGGAGAGATGGCATCCAAGCTAGAGCTGGTTTCCAGCTGCCAACACAAAAGCAAAAGTTCCCTGTTGCTAGAGCTTGTTGCTAGGGAACAAAGACTTCAGTGTTAATAGGCAAACTGATGTCTGTCACCTGCATGCTGGGGTGGTTTATCACCACCACCTAGGTGGGATGCCCTTGCAAGGCAAGAGAGGAGGCTCCAAGGGTGTTTGGAGAGTTTTTAGGTTAGGGAAGAGTCACTTTGTCCAGATCTAACTAAACTCTCAAATACTCCTCACAAACTCTCAGTATTTAGTCTAAATGTCCCCTTGCCACCCTACCCGGTTTCACTCAGTGGTTAGAGTGTTGTCCTGGGAATGAATGGTCCTGGGTTCAATTCTGGCCGAGGGCATGTGCAGGAGGCAACCAATCGATGTGTCTCTCTCACATTGATATTTCTCTCTCTCTCTTCCACTCTCTGAAAAAGCAATGGAAAAAATATCCTCAGGTGAGGCTTAAAAATAAATAAATAAATAAATAAATAAATAAATAAATAAATATCGCCTTGCCATAGTTGCTTCTCCGCTTGTATATATCCATAAGCCCCCGTGGGGCCCCTTAGCTGCTGGGCTGCTGACTGCTTATCAATGACAACAGATGTAGAATGATGACATCCTTACTTTACTTATGTCAAAACAACTTTGCTTCTAAAGAAAAATAATTTTTTGTCTTTGTTATTGTCATAAACAAATGGATTAAAACAACTTAAGTCATGAACAAGTGGGTTTGAAATCATATTAAACCTATGCACAACAGTAACTATTGGGAGGATCTCAAATTCAGCATCCAGACCAGTAAGGTCTGTCCTACTCCATTCAGAGGGTGGGGTTAGGACCGAGCAGAAAACTGGGAGGAGTGGGGAGGGCAACTTTTGATGGCTGGACAGAGAATTGATTTGGTCATAGGTTCTCCAATAAGAGTCCCAAATTTAGCCCGGCCAGCGTGGTTCAGGGGTTGAGCATCAACCTAGGATCCAGGAGATCGTGGTTTGATTCCCGGTCAGGGCACATGCCCAGGTTGCGGGCTTGATCCCCAGTAGGGGGCGTGCAGGAGGCAGCCGATCAATGACTCATCATTGACGTTTCTCTCTCTCTCCCTCTCCTTTTCTCTGAAATCAATAAAGACATATTTTAAAAAGTTTTTTTTTTTTTAAAAAAAAGTGTCCCAAATTTAGCTCTACCCCAAATTTGTGTCCTTAGCTGTGTTCTTGGCTGGTCAAGCCAAGTCCTTCCTCACCCTCCTCTGCATATTGAATGCATTTCATCCAGATCTGTTTCCTATAAAACAAATGGAATGTGTTAAATGTATTGGAGTTGGAAAGCTCAGTTCATGTTTCTCTCTTGACAAGGCTGAACATTGGTGTCAAAAATGTTTGGACCCCCTAGCAACTGCCCTGCTATCTGAGGATTGCGGATGAAGAAGGGTGGGGACTCAGGCCAAGTAAAGTAAACGCGGGCTGCTCCCTTTCATGGCCCCATCTGTCACTTGTTCCTTCTTGAGTTTTCTACTTCTCCCTTTTCACAAGTTCTGCCCTACCAGCACACAAACATTTTTAAGCCTGTTCCCCTTAAAATAAAACACACACACACCTCCTTTAACACTATGTATTTAAACTACTGTTCTCTCCCCTTTTTTACAGTTGTTCAATTTTCTAAACATAATCTCCTTTATAGTTAGGAGGAGGTTTGTGGATTTTAGGGAGGATTGGAGAATGCAACTAGAGATTTTATTCTGCCAGGGGCAATAAGGAGGGGTAAATAAATAATCTTAGTGGTAGAATAAGACTTATTAAAGAGAATTTTAAGTTTATTTTAGTGTGTTAAGAACAGGGAGCTATCCATAAGCAGAACTGGAAAGCAAAGTAAAATTCCCAAATAAAGGAAGAGAGAAAGGAAAATAGAAACCTGAGCAATCTAATGTAAACAGGGAAAAAGTTAAAAAAACAAAATTAAAATAATATACATACAATAAGGGATAAAGTGTATATTATTTATTACACTGGGAAAAAAAAAGAACACTAATCATCATGCCTTTTGGCTTAATCTTACTGAGTTAAGAGCATTAACAATTTGCATACAACAAAGTTTACGGAACACAGCAGATGAATTATTTTACATACACATTTTAAACATATTATGTACTTATGACTCAGAAGTAACCTTGAGCATTTTTAAACAGCAAAAATATACAAAACAGTTACAACTGGAAATAACACCGGCAAAGTGCCCTGTGTTTTTATGCCAGAGACACACCATAGAAATCTCAGGTTAAGAAAACTTTGAAAAACGCTTTGTATCTTAAGAAAGTGTTTTTGGGGAGTGGAGACAATAACGGCTTTTCCTTTGGCTTAAGGTAGTCAGCAGTTAGAAGTTGTTCAACTTAGTTAGGAGGCAGCAGCCCCTTAAGGGTTCAGAATTCAGAGGCTGGAGTCCAGCTTTGGCAGGAGCACACCTGCTTCCACATCACTCCCTTCACAAAATTTGCTTCAGATTCCTGCTGTGAGAGAGCTGCTGGGGTCACTTCTGTTTCAGATGGGTAATCATCGGACGATGTGAATGACTTTTTCATCTTAACTGCAATGAATGATAATTTGTGAAATGCTTGTCCATTTTAAAACACAGATGTCTATATCCCAGCAGGCACTGTCAGGAGTCTGAAGGTAACATCTGCTCCCCACTGGTCTGTGGGCCTGTAAGCGGGGAGCATGGAAGGTGTCCAGTGGCCTGGAGTTCAGCTGTCAGTGGCACCATGGATGATTGTAGCCACCTTTCTACCATTAATTATAATCATAGATGTACTTTTTCTTGGCATTATAATCTCACTGGAGGCTTCTCATTAATACTTTATTCCTATAAAGCAAAAGAAAGTCATCCTTTAAAAACCACACATGAAATATCAAGAATCCCACTGCTGAACTGCCAATAAAATTGCCCTTAAACTTTAGCATAGTGTGTGGAAGGCATCTGACCAGGTCCTCTAGGAATGGCATTTTCAGCCAAGTTATGTCTAACATGGCCTCAGTGAAATTTTTTTTTTTGGTTACCATTTTCCAAGTTCCCCCAGTCTGTCACTAAAGAGCTAT
Source organism: Miniopterus schreibersii (assembly GCF_964146895.1). Taxonomy (NCBI): domain Eukaryota; kingdom Metazoa; phylum Chordata; class Mammalia; order Chiroptera; family Miniopteridae; genus Miniopterus; species Miniopterus schreibersii. Next base: position 57,814,167 of record NC_138106.1, on the reverse strand, counting down.
CCAAAGTGACCTCAATTGCATTGAACTTTCTTGGCATAGAACTATGGCCGGAAGCAGGACAGCCAGAAGCAGAAAAGACAAGCACACACTCCCTGAGCCAGGGCCCAGGGGGCTGCCACTCCTAGATAGAGGAGGAGACTGGCCTGAGAGGCCCACCCCCTTCAGACTGCAACCCTCTACCAGGTGTGCCAGATCTCTGGTGTTCAGTGACCACGACCCCAAGGGGTGGAGGGTAAGCAGGACAACAGAGAACTCGAGGTGGAGCCCAGGGCGGTTCCTTACAACTGAGGGGTGGAGGAAAGGATCCCTCGGAGCCAAGACAGGCTGCACCAAGTTCCTCTATTCGGAGGGTTTCTTTCCTTCCCATCTTCCCTCCCCTTAACGAAAATTCCCTTTAAGCATCCTGTTGCTCCTCTTTTCCATTTGTACTTTCAGAAAATACCTTCAATTGCAGTCTCTCGTTTTTTCCTCCCCAATTCAACCAACACCAAATTTTCTGCATACCCTTCATTGCTTTGAATCTCTCAAGTATACTATTTGTACCTTCCTCAAGCTTTACTTGGGATTAAGAAAACTTCTCCCTGCAAACTCCCCCTGAACTTCATACTCCATCCAGCTTTCCTCATTTATTTTCTGCCTCCTTTAACATGTCCCCCCAATACTGCTGTTCCTTGAAGCTCTGTGCTCAGCCCCACTGCAACTATTATCTTTATCAATATTTAAATAACCACCAAATAATTATCTAGATGCCAGATTTTTTTTTCCACCTATAGAAGGTGCCAGGCTCACTAAACATGAAAAACTGAATTACCCCACAAGATTTTTCTAATAGGTCTTACACCCTTCCCTCCTTGCAATGTAAGCCTCAGTCCATTTACCTGCTTAAACCCTTCAGTGGCCCATCACCCAGGGATGAGCTGCCAGACTTGACTCCTTGTCTGTCCAACTGACAGACACTGTTTGCAAAATTTTGCAGACGTACATTTTTCTTGTTTACTTATTTTTCACAGTATCTTTAGATGGGCACCATTATGTACATTTTGTAACTGAGAAATCAGAGGTGTATTTCCCACCATATTCTGCCTCACTGAACTACTTGCAATTTCTATGTTGTCCTAAGTTCTTTCACAGCCTTGGCCCTGGTCCCTATACTGAAAAATGACCTTACTGCTTTTCATCTAGTCAGTTCTTCCATCATGTTAAGAAATCTCTTCTGGCCCTAGTAGGTTTGGCTCTATGGTTAGAGCGTCGGCCTGTGGACTGAAGGGTCCCAGGTTCTACTCCTACCAAGGGTGCATACCTCAGTTGCGGGCTCCATCCCTGGCCCTGGTCGGGGTGCGTTCGGGAGGCAACCAATCAATGTGTCCCTCTCACATCGATGTTCCTCTCTCTCTCCTTTCCATTCTCTCTGAAAAGCAATGAAAAAAAAAAAAAATCCTCTGGTGAGGATTAAAAAAAAAGAAATCTCTTCTGTGTAATGCATATACTTGAGATATAGTAATTATCAATATGTTTCTCTAGAACTCCTCTCCCTCAACCAAAATCTAGGTGCCCACTTTTAGTTTGGAGAAAAGCACTAGGTAATTACCTATGAATGCATTTGGGGCACAACATATTGTCCTCCAGGTGTAGGGGTGGAAAGTTGCAAGAAGGTGGCAAGAAGAGTGCACACACTTTCCCTTGTTTCTCAGGAACCCAGGGTTGCCCAGCATAAAACTGTAGTTGAACCCAACCCTCTGTGTCTGCAGGGAGACTTTGTCCATGGACCACACACCACATGACACCTGGGGAAGGAAAGAGAAGTATGAACAGAGCAAGACCAAATTATCTTATCATGTTTGAAATTGCGTCACAGCCTTTCATTCTTTCTCATGTGCTAGCTCTTGAGATATGAGCCCTGGAATTCTAACTTAACCTGTTCTATCCCGTTCCCTTTAGAAAATAATGCAAGACAGTTCCTGTTACAACTTTAAAAAGAAAAACTATAGTTGGAAGTGGTATAGTTGCAAGTGGGTAGATGGTGGTGTAGGAGAGGCAAAACTTTACCTCCATCCGTCATCTTAGGCTTTCAGCTGGGACTCTTTAACAAGACAGATTAATAAGAGAAAAACAGCTTAGTAATGTGTTACAGCGTAGCAGTGCACACCATGTAGGAGAAAACACAACAAAAAATAACTCAGGATGGAGGCTTAGAATTCCATCTTGTATATCTTTTTCTACAAAGAACAATAAATTTGTGGAGAAATGATAAGACAAGGGAAAGCAGTTTTAGGCCCCAAAGGGTGGCAAACTGTGGGGAGGTAAATATATGGGAAGACACTAATGGAATAAGATTTGCTTGCAGGTTCCTCTGGTGTCATCTCTCAGTTGATACGAGTTGTCTCAAGCAAAAGGAGAATTTATATCTTACCTTTTGGCAGGAAAGGGGGAGTTTGTTTTTTTTTCTTTTCTTTGTTTTTTTTAAATATATCTTTATTGATTTCAGAGAGAGGAAAGGAGATGGAGAGAGAGATATAGAAACATCAATGATGAGAGTCATTGATCGGCTGCAGCCCGCAACCCGGGCATGTGCCCTGACCGGGAATCGAACCCTGATCACCAGGATCCTAGGTCGACGCTCAACCACTGAGCCACGCCCGGCCGGGGCTGGTTTTTTTTCTTCCTGAGATAGTTTCATTGCCTTCTCAAAATAGTTTTTTTTTTTTTTAAATGTCAAAGAGGTATATTTGTGGATGACTTATTCTGGTTTCCTTCAATAAAAAGACTAAACCAGAGCTCTGAAATGGTCTTCATGAAATAGGTTCAGGGATGTCAACACTTCAACAGGCAGTTTATTGAACTTGCCAGTTTATGCTCTTCCTTAATTCTTACAACATTATGAGGTAGGCATTATAAGTATTCTTAACCCCTTTTACAGTGAGAAAACTGGGAACTAGTTGAAACCATTTGTCAACGTCTCTCAATGGATGTTAGAAGATCCAGGGTTTCAGCTCAGGCAGTTGATTTTGGAGCCCTCCCTTCTAATTCTTTCAAGAGGAAAGAAATTAATTCTAACAGATTGCCATCCCCTCATGATGACATCAATAATTTAAAGCAGTGGTTCTCAAAGAGTGGTGGCACCATGACTAGCATCAGCAGCAGGGCCGGGGAAATTGTTAGAAATGCATGTTCTCAGGCCCTACCGCAGATCTGAACCAGAAACTGAGGGGGGTTTGGGGTGGCAGGAATCGCCAGCCCTTCAGGTCATTTTGATACACCCTAAAGTTGATCAGAGATTAATATCAATTAAACTTATTTCCTCATCTGAATCAGAACCAACTTTGATATTGGGCTTACCAGAGGCCTCCTGCGGCAAGGCCATGGTCTCCACCTTCCCGGTTGTGGCTGCAATTCTGCTCCAGGAGGCAAACACAGCATCTGGGGTGGAAGTTGTCACGAAAATATTGTCCATTCCCTCAAGGAGAGCAGTAGCACCCCCTTCAAGACCAGGCATCCCCTCCTCAAGGGGTGCAGTCACTTCAGGAAGACCCAAACGTTTCAGAGTCTTTTTCTCCTTTCTCATCTTCAATTTCCTTTGTGATACTGTCAACATTTTGGCCTCCTTTGCTGTGTCAGGAAAATCCTACAAATAGGGTTGGAAAGATTAAAGTGCTATTAGAAGTGCAGCCAAACCCTGGCTGGTGTGGCTCAGTCCCATGCACTGAAAGGTTTATGGTTCGATTCCTGGTCAGGGCACATACCCAGGTTGCGGGTTTGATCCCTGGTTGGGGTATGCGCTGGAGGCAACTGCTCGATGTTTCTCTTTTCCTTCCTCTCTCCCTCAAATCAATAAAAACTTATTTAAGCCCGGCTGGGCGTGGCTCAGCGGTTGAGCGTCAGCCTAGGATCCAGGAGATGGAGGTTCGATTCCAGGTCAGGGCACATGCCCGGGTTGTAGGCTCGATCCCCAGTTGGGGGCATGCAGGAGGCAGCCGATCAATCACGACTCTCTCATCATTGATGTTTCTCTCTCTCTTCCTTCCTCCCTCTGAAATCAATAGATATATTTAAAAAAACCCACAAAACCATATTTTAAAAAAAGGTGTAGCCTCATTTTCATTACTCTTTGCAGAGCTGGTGAAAAGTGAAGACAAGGAAGTTGTGCCTTCTTAGAAGAAGTGGAGGGGCTAGGAAAATTCCTTTACTACTTTTTCATACTAAAATAGGTAATTAGGATGAAACTAAAGCTTCCACTCTGCCAAATTTCCCACAAATTACTCACCTTTTGATTAGGGTAAGCATGTTCACACAGCCTCTTATATACTTCCAATTTCTAAGACAAGAGAAAAATGAGTTAGTAATCAAAGTAAGGTTGCTACCCTTTCTCCCAGCAGCACTGTCTAACACCCTGGCCCTCACCATGCCTTTGGTGCTCAGTTTTAATTGCTGGCACCAAGCCCTCAGGATGTCTCGGTGAAGCAGGTTAACTGGTGGCAATTTAATGGGCAGTGGAGGAACTGGTGGCTTCTTGTGAACTCTTACTCTTTTATTGTCTTGTGCCATCTTTTGTGGAAAGGAAGCTGAAAAAGAATGGGATAAAATTAGTAATAATTAACTTTTGGGTAACCTTTTAAAATGTCGAAAGTACAATCACTTTTAGTTATCATAGTACAGTTCCCATTTTAGTTAAATGACTTACCAAAGACCACAAAACTTCAAAGGGACAGACCTCACACCTAGGACTTAATACTACGGAGTTTCACTGTTTAATTTCCTAAAAGTCCCTCACACACTTGTGAGCTCCTTAACCCACAGACTCCAAGGAGGTTGCCTAGAGATTGTACTTCCATTCCAGGGGAATGAGAAAAGTTTTAGACCTGAGATCATAAACACTCAGTGATGCCTTGTCTTCCCACAAAGCAGATAAACCAGTCAGCAATGCTACAAGCACAGCCACTATTACCCAAATCTGCCAGCCCTCCCCATCAGGGAGCACTGTTCTCAGGGCACACAGGTCTCCCGCGGCACCTCGCACACACCACTCAGGAAAAGACTTAGAGAACACAGCTACAGAACACACAGTTATGTCGACACTAATAATCACTAGGTATAGTTCAGGCATTTCACCTAATCATTCCACGTAAACTACAACCAACCCTCCACCCCATCCCGACTCAGCCCCGTAGGTATTATCCTCGATTTAAAAAACAGGAAGTGGAGTTTCAAGAATGTTATTTCAAACTTACATCCGTCTGTCCCAAATCATTGCACATCGAGGTCCTTAACTCCAAGCAGTTAGTTTTAAAACAAAAATTGTAATTTCCACGGCCGTAAGTCTCTTTTTAAAGAAAGGTTTTATTGAGCCAAAAATGCTAGCTAAAAAGAAGATGGAACGAAATGTATTGTGGGAGTTTGGAGACAAGTAACAAGTTTTAAGAGGTGACCGGAAGAAGGCTTCAGGGAGGTGAGGCTGAAGCTAGGCTTCAAAGGTGAAGTGTGGGATTTGCAGAAGAGAGGGACACATTTCTTTCCTACCCCAGAAAAATTCCTCAGGCTTTTTAAACCCAAGGCAATGGGATCTGAGGGGTTGTGCTCTTCTTACCTTTGTCTTCTTTCAAAGATCTCTTTCGCTTGGTCTCCTTCCCAGAGGTTCTTTGTACACTTGGCTCATCAGCAGTCTGATGTTTCTCTTTAGCTTGCCCCGGTTGGGATTTGCAAGACTTTTTCCCCTCCCCTGACTTCTTTGAGGAGTTCCGCTGGGGACAGAGGAGCCAGTCAGTCATTCCTCTGGTGCCTGACCCACCACATTACATTACCTGCCTGAAGGTAACCCACACCCAAGACACCAAGACAGTCCCTGAACTCGCTAGCAGTGTGCATTCTCTGGGAATCATCTTAAGGCTCAGGTTTAGCTAAAATAGCGAAGCAATAACGGAGAAATGGGAGGAGGATTTGAATGTATGAGAAAAGACAGAAAATATGGATACAAATAAAATAGAGGGACCTATGCTCTGCTTTGGAGGAAGCCCTTATATCACCTACATTATCCTCATTTCTCACCTGGAAGATTTCTTCCCCCCATTTCTTTATTCTTGACCTGTTCCAAATCAATGTTTCCCCGAGGGATGCTACACATCCATTCCGTTTATTGTTCTTAGCAGGGAAATATGAAGATAATCAAATGTCCTTAATACAACCTACCAGCCTTGTATATTCCATTCCAGCTTCTTTTCCTTCTTCACCTTTAATTTCTGTCTGCAGTGACTTAAGTTCCAGTCACAGCATTCCTTTCCAGCCCAGTTACTTTGACCTAAAGCGATTTCCCTCGGCTTCCCCCACCCACCCACCCACTTCTATTTATATTTTAAAATCGTACTCTTTTAGAATCTCACTTTGGTAACCCTTTCTGGTATTTGCGGACCAGGTCAAATCTACGACGTATTTCCTCATAGCCACCACTTGTCAGCTGCAGTTTTACATTTGCTTGGGATTTGATCAATGTCTGTTACTCCATTTGATTGTAAGCCCCACAGGGTAGAATTTCTTTTCCTTTCATTGTAGGCACTCAATACATACTGGTTAATTGAATCAAAATAAACCAAAATAAGTAAGAGGACAGTTGGGATGTTGGGTAATTCGAGAAACTGACATTTGTTGAGCTTCTATCTTCTATCAGGTATTGTTCGACACATTCCTTATTTTCTTTTGTTTAAACCTCACAGCCATCTGGTGACAATTTATTACTTTGTTTTTGAAATGCTGAGAATGAGAGGTTACATAACTATGGACACACAGATAGGCATTTTAGATAAAATTAAATCCAACTATGTCAACTAGCTCCCAAATCTAAAGCCTTTCCCTCATCCATCAAGGTGGGACAAATTAACATTTGTATGGCACTCATACAACTCTATTACAGTTTAACATTCATAGTCAGATTTTACATTTGCAAAACTCTCTTCCCAAATACTTTTGGGCCTCACAAAAGCCTTAAAATTGAGAGGGCAAAAATCTAGGAAAGAGGCCCCGGAGAGTGGTCATGTTTCCTTGGCTGAGTTCAATTCTTCTGTACTGAAAGAAACCAAACTTTGCCACCCTGAGGCTGCCTTTTTGGGATATTGATTTTAAGCTGTTTATTAAGAAACAAGACTCAAAAAGAACTTTGACCCTCCCCCCTTTCCTTCCCAAGAGTCTAAGAAACATGCTTCAGGAAGGAGATTTTAAGATGTTCATTTTGGTCTAATTTGAATTAAGTGTGCTAAATAGGAGGGCTTCAGGCAGGGGTGTGTTGGAAAGATATCCCCGAGTCCCATAGTTTGAGTTGCCTGACAAAGATTTTTCTGCCATGTAAGTTCAGATCTTTTTCAGCTACCTGTAAATTGCCCATTTTCACTTATGAATCTAAGATCCCACTACTCCCCCCTGTTCTATTTTATCCAAAATGTCAATGTTGCCTCACTATCTTTGGGAATTTTCATGCTCATGTGAATTCCCCATGCCCATGTATTAAAATTTTATTTTCTCCTGCTAATCTGTCTCCGCTAACTTGATTATAAGCCCAGCTAGAAGAACTTAGAAGGTAGGAGGAAAAGTTTAATATTTTTAGCCCTCACAGTACTAAGCCTCAAAGCCTCTTCACCTTTGGTTTCTGTCTGCAGTGCTCATCAGTATGTGTGGCTTCTAATTATTTCTTGGCTCTAACAACCCCAGGGGGGAAAAAAAGGCGAGCTCAGACCCAGCACCTTTAGTTTAGGATCCATGTCTGTGGAAGAGAAATGAAAGGATCTCCCTAGCCTCAGTCAACTGCCTTTTTCTAAAGTCTTTTCCTCACCTCCCTTTTTCTCCTGTTACTATTTCCTTCTAGCCCTGATACTTGATTCTTTTGACAGGATAAAGCACCTCTTCAAAACCAATACAGGCAACCCATTTCTTATTATCTCCTCACTCCAATATAGCAGGCTGCAATCTTGTCTAGAACTTTACTTCTTAAAAAGTCAAGTGTAGGGAAGAAAATTCTAAGGCACTTTTTTTTTAAACTCTCAAAAGAGTAAGTGCGCTCATGGTGAGACTCACAAAGACAGAAAAGACTCATAAAGACAGAAAACAAAGCCACAAAAATGTATTTACCTTCTTGCTTTTTGCATTTTCCATACTCAGAAAAGAAGTTGAGGTTTAGAAAAAGAAAATCTTCTTACTTCTGAAATGGCCCCTGGCCCAAGATTGCTTTTTTAAAAGTCTCCTCCCACTTCCTGCCGTCCAAAGGCACTTTCCCCCCTCTTCCTTTCTTTTCCCTCCCCCACAATTTGCGAATGCTAAATGTACGTATGTTTTTATTCAGAAGGGGACTGCTGTATGAATGAATTAATACTATTCCTCGCCTTTGTTTGTGTGTGAGCCTTTTTAACATAATTATCTAAGGGGTGGATCAGGAGACCTTGGAAAGTTGAAAACTTCAGAAAAATTCCAAGGGAAAAACAAAAGTTACTGGAGACTTCTGAACTGGATGTGTGAAAGGGTTGAAAGCCAGAACTTGTAGAAACTGTAGAATTTCAGGGCCAGGCTGGTGGCTTGAGGTAAGCAAAAATGTTTTCATGTACCACATAACATTTTATGTCTTAAGGAAGTTACTCAACCATTTAAAACTCCAGTTTCCCCATCTTCCCACACATGGAAAGTTTGCAGGTTCGATTCCTGGTGAGGGCACATACCCAGGTTTCGAGTTCAATCCTTGGTCTTGCTCGTACAGAAGGCAACCGACCCATGTTTCTCATATCGATGTTTCTCTCTCCCTTCCTCTTTCTAAAACACATATCCTCGCCCGGCCGAGCATGGCTCAGAGTTTGAGCATTGACCTAGGATCCAGGAGATCAAAGTTCAGTTCGATTCTCGGTCAGGGCACACGCCTGGGTTGTGGGCTTGATCCCCAGTCGGGGGCGTGCAGGAGGCGGCCAATCAATGACAACTCTCCCATCATTGATGTTTCTATCTCTCTCTCTCTCCCTCTCCCTTCCTCTCTCTGAAATCAATAAAGATATATTAAAAAAGAAATACATGGACGTAGGAAGTAAGTAAAGGTGAGTTAAGAGTAAAGAAAGAAGTGTAGGTGTGGACTGAGCAAGCCCCAAAGTACCCAAAAGGAAAGCAAGTGTCTAGATGATCTGGGAGGTCATACTGGGGGTTGGGGGTGGGGCTTTGATTAGTTTTTTACCTCTGCTTACAGACAACAACCAGTAAAGACTTACCAGTTAAGGTTTATATAGAAAGTATTTGATTGAGTCACCTTTCTTTTCCAGTGTAACTGAAGGTAACATTGCTGAATTCTACATTAAGTATAAACCCAGTATTGAGATAGCTGATCCTGGACAAGATATAATCTACAATTTGTGCATTAATAGATAGAATGTGTGTTAAGATTATGATTTAGGAATTCTTAGATCCACCACCATTTTCGGAAACACAATTCGAAAGAAATTGCACCAAATATATATATATATATTTTTTTAAAGGGTTAGGTGATGTCCTATATATTAAGAAGATTAGTACAATTTAAAATATCTGAGCATTGCATATATACACAACCCAAGGACATGGACAATGGTGGGGAGAGGGACTGACGAGGGGGAAGGAACGGGGTGGAACGGGTCATTGGGGAGAAAAAGGGACATCTGTAATATTTTAAACAATAATAAAATTTAAAATAAAATAAAGTAAAATAAAATAAAATATCTGAGTGTAATTGGAAATTATTGGAATATATTTATTGATTTTAGAGAGAGAGGGAGAGAGAGAAACATCCAACCCACAACATGGGTATGTGCTCTTACCGGCAATTGAACCCACACAGGACGATGCCCCGACCAACTGAGCCACCCTGCCAGGGCAAGCCAAATCTCTTTTCTTCGGACTTGTTGGGTTGTGGTAATTTATAAGCAATTTTGGGCAAAGTACAGTGTATTTGTGCTTTGGTTTCTCAAATGTAAAATAGAAATAACTGTGTTTATTGTATTTTTTTTAGAGAAGTAACAAATTTTTGTGTAAAATTTCTTACAAATGTTTAGTAGTCAGAAGAAAAACTGTTTGCTTCTTTTTAAAATGTTATTGTGTGACCTTGGCTGGTGTGGCTCAGTTGGTTGGAGCATCATCCTGTACACTGAAAGGTTGCTGGCTCGATTCTGGATCGGGGCACATACCTAGGTTGTGGGTTCCATACCTAGTTGGCGCATGTATGGGAAGGCAACTGATCAATGTTTCTCTCTCACATAGATATTTCTCTCTCTCCCTTCCCCTTTCTCTAAAAAATCAATAATAAGCATGTTCTTGGGTGAGAATTTTTTTAAAAACTAAATAAATAAATAAAATGCTATTATATCAATCACTAATTTCTATCCTGAGTTCCAAAATTATTCCTAATTGATTCTCTTGTTCATTTATTAAAGAAAAATGTATTGGGTGTCTACTATGTGCTCTGCACAGGAGATACAAGTGGTGGACAAAAGCAAACAAGAACCCTGACTTCATGGATTTAAGAGAGAACAGGCATTAAGCAAATAATATCAATAATAAGCAAATACTCTTTACATGCTTTTTAAAAAAATTTATCTTTATTGTTAAAAGTATTACACATTTTCCCTTTTTCCCCCATTGATCCCCTCCACCCCCCATCTGCCCCACCCCCAGACCTTCCCCATACTATTGTGTGTGTCCATGGGTTATGCATATATACATGCTTTTTATTTTTTAATTTTTATTTATTTTAAATATATCTTTATTGATTTCAGAGAGAGGAAGGGAGAGAGAGATAGAAACATCAATGATGAGAGAGAGCCACCGATGGGCCGCCCCCTGCTCGCCCCAGCTGGGGATCGAGCCCGCAGCCTGGGCACGTGCCCTGACCGGGAATCAAACCTCAATCTCCTGGATCCTAGGCCGAGGCTCAACCGCTGAGCCACGCTCAGCGGGCTGCATGCTTTTTAAATGTATTATTTATTTATATGTATTATCAAAACAAAGATAAACTGTTCAATTATGACACTTAAAAAATAGGAAAACTCCCTAAGTACAACATCGTGCAGTAGAGATTGTGATCTCATCAAGAAATCAGGGGCTTTTTCCAACTTGGGCCCTGCAGAGTGGCTCCCGAAAAGAAGAGTGGTGAGAAGCACTGACCTAACGTTCATGAGCAAGGTAGTGACCAGAGGGCACACCATCAGCATTCACAAGCACAGCCATGGAACGGGCTGCAAGAAGCTTGCTGCTAGGGCACTCATGGGGATCTGGAAGTGTGTCATGAAGGAGATGGGAACTCCAAAAGTGCCTCTTGACACCAGGCTCAACAAAGCTGTCCAGGCCAACGGAATAAGGAATGTCCCACAAAGAATCCGGTGCGGTTGTTTTGAAGACATAATGAGGATGAAAAGTCACCAAACAAGCTCTATACTTTGGTTACTTATGTACCTGTCACTACTTCCAAAAATCTACAAGCAGTTAATGTGGACGAGAACTGCTGATTATTGAATAAAATTATAAAACTGGGGGAAAAGAAGTCAGGAAGGTATCAAACTTAAAGGACCAGGTGAACTGAACTAAATGAATAGAGGAAGGGGAGGATCTGGTGGCATCCAGACTGGTGGCATCCAGACTGGTGGCATCCCTGAGGTGGGCCAGCTCAACTCAGGACTGTGTGGCCTGCCCTGGCCAGTGTGGCTCAGCTGGTTGAGCATTGTTCCATGCACAGAGAGATCACCAGTTTCATTCCCGGTCAGGGCACACGTCAGGGTTGTGGGTTCGATGGCGTGCAGGAGGCAGCCGAACGATGTTTCTCTCCCTCTCTAAAAAAATAAAAACATATTTAAAAAAATGAAAGTGTAGGCAGTTAGACAAGAGCAGAGCAGAGATGACGGGCCAGGTACAGAAGGTCACCACGGAAGAAAGTCCCAGGGGCCTAGCAACGGGCAATTGTGGAGTGGGACCTAGCCCCCAGGGTGACTTTCCTCTCCTAGTATATCACTGGTCTTGCGGTTTGAGCCCCCCTGACCTTTCCTTCCTAGAGATAACATCTAGGCCTCAGTTGCATTTCAGCGCCAGGCCCTGATGAGCAGCAAACCTGCCACAGCTGACCTCAGGACCAGCTGTATTGGATAATGATCCCCTATCCTGGTGCCAACCAATTAATCAGTGGAGACCAGAAACCTAAAAGGACACGCCTGGAAAGCTGCTAAATATTCTATTAAGTTCTTCCCCTGGAAACGTCCCTAAAATCTCCACCCTTAAAACCCTTAGGATGGAGGACCCAATGCCTCTCCTTCCTGGGAGCATGCTCAATGTATTTCCCTTACCCTCTCCCTCCCCCCAGGCACCTTACCTCTAGCTTCCTCATTTCCAAGCTCCAAGGGCCTTCCTTTACCTCTATAACTTGTTTCCTAAGCCCATTTCTTGTACAAATTACTTCTTCTAACTCTGTGATTTTATAAATAAACGTTCTCTTCTAGTTGGAGTCTTGGCTCTGAATTCTTTCCTAGCCAGAACTCAAGTACTGAGGTTGCTGAGCCCAGGTCCAGTCAGACACCTGGTGCTGTTCGCCACCGCCTACAACAAAAGGACTGTGTGCTAGAGCTCAGAGGGGGAGGAGGAAAGTCTAAGCTGAATCTAGACAATATGATCTTTTTTTAAAAAAAATTTTCTTCATTGAATTTATTGGGGTGACATTGGTTAATAAAGTTATATAGGTTTCAAGTGTACAATTCTATAATATACCATCTGTATATTGTACTGTGTATCCACCACCCAAAATCAAGTTTCCTCCCATCACCATTTATCCCCCCTTTATGGTCTCCTACCGCTCCCTCCCCCCATCGGTAATCTCCATTTTATTGTCTATGTCCATCAGTTTGCCTTTTTGTTTTTGCTTCTAACCTTCACCTTTTTCATTCAGCTCCCAAATCCCCCTCCCCTCTGACAGCTATCAGTCTGTTCTCTGTATCTGTGAGTCTGTTTCTATTTTGTTTATTGTGTTTATTAGATTCCTCGTAAAAGTGAAATAGTATAGTATTTTAGACAGGATGATCTTTGGATCTTTAGGCTGAGAACAATGAAAAACTAAGAAAACTTCAAAGTGGGGGTAGGGTGGATGGGCCCTGATGAGCATTTTGTAAATATCTCTCAGCTGGATCAGAGTAGACAAGAGGAAGGTGAGTTAAGGGGCTACTCCGGTAGCTTTAGGCCTGAGATGCGGCGACTGGAGTGGTAATAAAGTGGGTTGTGATTAAAACACAGGCTGGCCCTGCCGGGCATGGCTCAGTGGTTGAGCATCGGCCTAGGATCCAGGAGATCGCGGTTCCATTCCAGGTCAGGGCACATGCCCAGGTTGCAGGCTCCATCCCCAGTCGGGGGTGTGCAGGAAGCAGCCGATCAATGACTCTCTCATCATTGATATTTCTATCTCTCTCTCCCTCTTCCTTCCTCTCTCTGAAATCAATAAAGTTATATTTAAAAAAAAAAAGGAAAAATATTAAAATAAAAATAAAACACAGGCTGAAACCCAGACTGTATTTAAACCCTGTTGATTTAAGAAATGTCCAAACCTGTAGAGAAGTTTTATGAATTTATCTGAAGCAAATAGACAATTGCCTGGAGGCAACATCTCAAAGGATTGAGAAAATGCTGTGAAAAATGGCAGTTTTGCAGTTTATCTTATACATTGCAATCAATGGAGGAGGCCCTAAAGTAGGTTAGGCAGGCGGAAGAAAGCAAAGCAAAGAAATATCTGAGATTGGATAAAGAATAAATGGAAGAGTCTGGCTGGTGTGGCGCAGTTGGCTGAGGGTCACCCCAAGCACCCAGAGGTCACCAGTTTGATTCTCCCTCAGGGCTCAGTCCCCAGTGAGGGGTGTGCAGGAGGCAGAAGATGTTTCTCTTTCTCCCTCTCCCTTCCTCTCTAAAAAATCAATAAAAACATATTTAAAAAAAAAAGAGTAAAAGGAAGAGACAAACACTACTTTTACATTGTTGGGTATAGGAAAGTTTACAATTAACATTTACAGCATATAGCAATGGTATTTGAGCACATGATAATATTGAGCAGTTCCATGGTCTCAGGCTCTGGCTGGAAATTGTGCCCTGAGGGGTCTGGAAAAAAGAGGATTATTCTGATATTCTAGTATCTTATCATAGATGCAAAAGATAATAGGCACAGTAACCTTATCCTTTGGATTAATTGGCCCATAACTTCTGTGAGCTCTCAGGCAGAGCATGTCTGACCTGCATGTCTGTATTTAAGTAAGATGTGTTGACAAGGCAAAAAGGCTATGACTGAGATTTAATTTCTATAAAGTGGATGAAAAGGGTTTTCTCAGCAAATGAACAATTGAAATAAAATAGATTAGGTAAGCCTGGCCAGGCGTGGCTCAGTGGATGAGCACTGACCTAGGATCCAGGAGATCTAGGTTCGATTCCCACGCAGGGCACATGCCGGGGTTGAGGGCTTGATCCCAGGTAGGGGTCGTACAGGAGACAGCCAATCAATGACTCTCATCATTGATGTTTCTCTCTCTACTTCTCCCTTCCTCTATCTGAAATCAATAAAGGTATATTTAAAAAACAAATTAGGTAGGAGACATAGTTTATTCAAGAGCAAAGCCAACTTTTTTTTTTTTTTTAATACTCACCCAAGGATATTTATTCCATTGTTTTTCACAGAGAGTGGAAGGAAGAGAGAAATAGAAACATCAATGTGAAGGAGACACATTGATTGGTTGCCTCCAGCCTGCAACAGAAGTATGTGCCTTTGGCCAGAATCAAACCCAGGACCCTTCAGTCCACAGGCCAACGCTCTAACCACTATGCAACACCAGCTAGGTCTAACCAACTTTTCAAAGTACCAAAAAATGGGTCTTACTGAAACCTTTTGCATACAAGAAATGCTGTCTACAAATTTCAACAAAGAAGAAAAAGAATGCATATATTAAGATTACCTTCCTTTCAGTAGTGAAAATAATAAAATATGTCTTACAATAAAAAAAAGATAATAGGCTTAGTTAAGGTAAAGATTGACTTTTTAAAAACTCATCTTGCCAGGCCGGGCATGGCTCAGCGGTTGAGCATCGACCTGGGATCCAGGCGATTGGGGTTCGATTCCTGGTCAGGCCATATGCCCAGGTTGTGGGCTCAATCAATGACTCTCTCATCATTGATGTTTCTGCCTCTCTCTCTCTCTCTCCCACTCTCCTTTCCTCTCTCTGAAATCAATGGGGATATATTTAAAAAAAAGTTGTCTTTATTGTTGAAAGTATTACAAATGTCCCCTTTTTTCCATTGATCCCCTCCCCCCTGCACCCCTCCCACCAGGCTTTCACCACACCATTGTCTGTATCCGTGGGGGGTTATGCATATATGCATATAAATTCTTAGGTTAATGTCTCCCCATCCACCCACCTGCCCCTGCCTTCCCTCTGAGATTCATCGGTCTGTTCCATGCTTCTATGATAAAGACTGACTTTTGTAAAGGAAAATCTCTGCCTAGGACACAACTATCCACCATACTCACTTTTAAAAGGTTTTCATTTCAGCCCGGCCGGGCGTGGGTCAGCGGTTGAGCATTGACCCAGGATCCAGGTGATCGGGATTCAATTCCCAGTCAGGGCACATGCTTGTGTTGCAGGTTCGATCCCCAGTCGGGGGTGTGCAGGAGGCAGCCGATCAATGACTCTCTCATCATTGATGTTTCTATCTCTCTATCCCTTTCCTTTCCTCTCTCTGAAATCAATAAAGATATATTAAAAAAAAAAAAAGAAAAGTTTTCATTTCAGACCATCCTATGTGGTTACTTAGGTCTCCAGGTTTGTAAGGCTGCCATGCAGGCTTCCCCTGAGCTTGTCAGATTTAGTATGTGCCCCCTTTTTTGTCCACAATCCCAACCTTCTCTTTACTAGCTGTGAGAGCTTGCGCAAGTTATCTAACACCTTTAGGTCTCTCCCTTTCCTTACCTGTAAAATGGGCGTGATAAAAGCAATAGTCCTTACTCAGAGGACTGTAGGGTAGTGAAGCGGGCTCTCACATGTCCCAAAACAACAGTGTCCGGCACCGTACATGTTGGGTCAATGTTAGATGTTTCCATTATTAGAGTGTTGGAGCCCAGCCGGGCGTGGCTCAGTGGTTGAGCATCGACCTAGGATCCAGGAGATCATGGTTCGATTCCCGGTTGGGGCATATGCCCGGGTTGCAGGCTCGGTCCCCAGGCAGGGGTGTGCAGGAGGCAGCCGATCAGTGATTCTCTCATCATTGATGTTTCTGTCTCTCCCTCTTCCTTCCTCTCTCTGAAATCAATAAAGATATATTAAAAAAAAAATAGAGTGTTGGAGAGGAAGATGTTTGTTAGATGTAGAGTAGTCCTGTGGGGCTTTCTTTTTTGTTTTTGTGTGTATTTTCTCTTTAAAAAAAGTTTTAATTGAATAAAGTGAGCAGAGTTAATGAGGCCTTTAGTTGTTTAGCTGGAGGCAATGAATCTTTCAAAGTCATTAATCTGCATTTACAGAAGACAAAGCAGGATCATATCATAGATAACCACCATTTCCTATTTGATAGAATGGAGAGATTCTATAGGAGCCGTGACTGTGGAGGCTGGATTGGAGCAGTTGTCTGAATCTCTCTGCACTGTGTATTGCTAGAAGTGCTGGGTTAAAAGCTAGGCTTATTTAAAGCTTATATATAGTTCAATTCATAGCTAGAATGATTTTACCAATTTATAACACTATGAGAACACTTTTCTCCACATCCAAGAAGTTGGCATTTAGACAAGTACACTGAAAGTCAACACACCTAATGTATAACGATCTACCTGTTCGGTATCTCCTGCAGTGGGAAATCATTGCTCTTTATGGGGTTACTTAAGAAATAGGTTAGAGACTAAGCCTAGAAGTGAGGTGGATCATCAGGTTAGTTAATAACTTTGGTGAAAAAAGGGAAAAGTTTGAGGTTGATGGTAGACATGATATCAAAAGAAAAAACAGAACAGAAAAAAAACTGTTTCTTTATAAATGGTCTCCCTTCCAGCTTCCCTCCTTCTCTCCCATCAGCTGTTAGGCAAGAATGATAAAAAGGTGGTTCTGGTCCTTAATTATCTCACAGTAGGAGGGATTCCAAAATGCCATCAAACAGTGGCACTGAGTTACACACCTCCTTTCCTTAGGCTTCTGCTTTATTTTTATTTTTAAAAAATATATCTTTATTGATTTCAGAGAGAGGAAAGGAGAGGGAGAGAAAGACATACAGAAACATCAACGATGAGAGAGTCATTGTTCAAGCCCACAACCCGGGCATGTGCCCTGACTGGGTATTGAACCCCGATTGCCTGGACCCTAGGTCGATGCTCAACCGCTGAGCCACGCCTGGCCAGGCTAGGCTTTTGCTTTAAAGAACAGGACACGCTAATCAGGCAGATTTACCACTGAAGCTATTGAAGTTTAAGGCTTCAGGTACTGTACTGGTGCCGGCCTGTGCTTGTGAGGACCCTAAAATTTTTGCATTCATATTTTATATTCTTTTTCTTAAAAAGGGACATCCAGAGTTGTATAAGCTTCAGATCTGCCCCAGTGATGATACATAAATACTGAAATGGTCGTATAAAACCATAACATCCCTAGAAAATCTCACCTAATATGCTTCTTTTGCTTCCCCCTACTTTTCCCCAGTCACCTCTCAATCCTGCACCAAGAGAAGCATTGCTTGGTTATTAGGTTTCCAGCTTCTGGTCTTCCTGTTTGTGCTAAGGACCATCACTAGCACATGTGGGGGCTAAAAAAATTGTAGTCCTTTCCTCCCACCTTTTAAGTTCTGACTGCACTAACAATCAAATTACCAAAGACACATTAAGAAGGAAAAATCAAATTTAAAAAAATTCTTTTCTTAAGATTTGTTAAATTTTAGAAATACTAAATATACACCTAAAAGTTCTGGTTTATAAACTTATTTATTAGAAAACTTCGTCTTTTGCATGAGGTCCTCGTTTCAGCCCCAGAAAACTAGGCCCGGCTATACACAGGGAGGAGGGAAAAGACCTGGGTGTGCAAGGGGACGCCTGAGCTGGGTGAGCAGACCGAGGGGTTGGAGGGTACAAGTGAGATGAATCCGGGGCAATAGAAAGGGGGGACTTTGAAGTCAGCCCCCGCTTTAGTCCCAGCCGCTCAGCTGCTCACCCTGGGCAATCGCTTGCGCGCTCAGCTCCGCGTTCCTCACGCGCAGACGGGCAGGGAGGTGGTAGGACTGGGTCGGAGCGGTGCCCGCAAAGCGCCCGCCCCGGCGTGGCATCGGGGGGGGGCAGGTAGGGCTGGGGGTCAGCCAGGGCGGCCCCGGGCAGGCGCGCGCCTTCCCGACGCCCGCAGTCCCCGAGATCTGGGCTCACGACCGCAGCACTATTGCCTTTCCCAGCGGGAGTCCGCACCGCCGCGCCGGCCGCCGGGGCTGGACATCGGGGCCGCAGCAGCCGGGCCCTAAGCGCTGCCTGGCCCCTGGCGGAGTGCTGCTCCCGCGGCGCCTCCGGGGCGACCTGCTTTGTAGCAAAAAACAGCACCCGCCGGGCGCCCCTGTGGTCCTCCCAGCCGGGGACCCGCGGAGCCGGTCGGAGCCGCCTGCTGGCAGCGGGCCCCCGCCCTCACCTCCTCCTGCGGCCGGCGTGCGGGCGCGTCCCTCCCCCCCTCCCTCCCCTTCCCCTCCCTCCCCTCCCCCTCCCCTCCCCCTCCCTCCCCTCCCCCTCCCTCCCCTCCCTCCCCTCCCCTCCCTCCCCTCCCCCTCCCCTCCCCCTCCCCCTCCCCCTTTTCTTTTTTTTTTTTTGAAAAAAAATTCTTTGAAATTAAAAATTTTAATATATGCACATAGGGAATTCACATGAACATGAAAGAGCATGAAAATTTCAGACAGTGAGACAACATTGGGTATATATGTCATTTTGGATAAAGGAGAAAAGGGGGCTGGGGCTTGGGGACTTAAACTTTAAAAGTGAGAATGAAGGATTTACAGGTAGTTGAGGAAGAATGAAACACACATACATACATGGCTGGGCTGGCAAATTCTTACTAGGCAACGCAGAAACGATGGGACACAGGGTGTACCTAGCTAACACACCGTTGCCGGAAGCCCTATGTATCATACTTTTTTTAAAAAATTGATTTGAGAGAGAGGGAGTGAAAGAGAGAGACGCCGGTTTGTTCCACATGTTTATGCATTCATTGGTTGATTCCTCTTTGGGCCCTAACTGGGGTGGAACCTACAGCCTTGGCACATCTGGAAGATGCTCTAACCAACTGAGCTACCCAGCTAGGATCCTATTATTGTACTTAATTCAAATTAGGCTAAGGCAAGTATCCTAAGAGTTCCTTCCAGAAGCAGATTTTTCTTTTTGAATCTTTCCGACAGGAAAGGGGGCATGGAGAGTCAATGGTTCTTTCTGAGTCTTCTCCCTTAATTATCACCTTAAAATCAATATCCCAAAAGGCAAGATTTTTGGTCCCCTTCAAGATATAAAATTTAACATACATTCGAAAAAGATGATACTTTGGCACTGACAGATTGCAGAAAAGCATTCCGTCAGTAAATCAATTAGCAAAAAACATTGTCATTTCCTCCTGGATGATTCAGCTTCGAACAGGCCACATGGCAAGTGGCTCATGAGATTTATTTCCATCTCCATTAGTTTTTCTCTGGAGCATCCACATGAAGACCACAACCTGTACAATTACCATGGCAGCTCTGTGTCCCTAGCTTATTTCAAATATGTTGCTGAGGACACATGCAAATACATCTTGAAGCCAAGACAAATTATGCCTATCAGTTCTCAAGGAGATTCTTCACTGCCACTGAGGATAGTGATGTTTCCCAAAGTTTGCTCTTCACCAAGCCCACGGAGAGTGCCTTGCCAGCAGTTTAATTAGTGTTGATTTCCCAGGCTGTTTGCTGGCATGTTGCTGGGGGAGAGAGGCATTCATTGGTGAGTCTGCAGGCCTTAAAGAACCAATTTTATCTGAAAATGGTGACATACCTGGCTCTGTTCTAGTCTTTGTGATCACAAGAACTCACCTAGATACAGTGACCTACTTTGAAGCAAAGGAGGGAGAATACAAAGATTTAGATGAGACGTGACTGAGAACACTCCGAAGTTCCCAGTGTGAGGGCAGAATCCGTACCAACTCGTTGTTACCCACCAAGTCCTGCTGAGTCCACCTCCTAAGCGTTTCACAGCACTGGTTGCTCACCTTCAGCCTCACAGCTAATGTCTGTGTTTAGGATTTCGTGTCTTCTCACCTGCCCCACTGCAATAGCTCTTTACGGAGGTGTTAATCTTCACTGGGTCTCCTTTCAAGTATTTCCACATGAGGTCTGCTATGTAAGGCTGTGTTGTCATCCTCCAGGGGACCTGGGCATGGTGTGAATGGTGGCCCCTGGCCTCCTTTTAGCTCTAATGTCCAAAGGACTCAGGGGATAGAAAACATAAGTACATGAGGCTTTTTTTCCCCTAGATAACTGTCCCCAGGAACTTAGCATTGAGAGCTGATAAAAGCAGACTTAATGCTGCTGGCATGTATGCATTTTTTGCCTGGAAGCCTTAACTCTTGTTCAATATAATTCATTTTCTTGTGGCTTTAAATTTTACTGGGCTCTCAAATAGGGTGGCTTTTATGATAAGAATTGCTTTCCTCCTGAGCTAGAAGCATAGCCATCCAAAGAACAGTAAGAGTAACTTAAATGAGAATGATTACTAAATAACCGCAGTCTCAAAGAGAAGATAGGTAATAACCCTTCGCATTCATACACGTCTGCCTTTCATCTGAGTATCTCAAAGGAAGGCAAAATGTACCTGATGCTGTGTTATAGTGGAAAATTATAACTGGGACATTTCCTTATTCTTGAGTGTTTCCTTTCTCAAATATGATACTGAGTTAAAGCAACTCTAGAATTCAATGTGTAGTGATTTTTTCCCCTCCAAATTATAAGAGAAAGTTCATTTTAGAAAGTTACAGAGGTTGTAGAAGTGAGCCAGCTTGGCTGTGTAGGCTCAGGAAACAAGTTACAGAAGCAAAAGAAGGGTGCTTGGAGCATAGGAGAGGGAAAGGCAAAGGTAATGCACCTGAGGGGAAGGAGACGTGGGGGGGGGGGAGCAGGCAAGGCACGGGCGTGTTCCCCAGAGAGAGGCAAATGTGTATTGATTTTGAACATAGTTTTCTCGTTCTTTTTTTCTACCCCTCCGACATCAACCCCAAGTTGCAAAGGCATTGATGGACCACCTGCCCTTGTGGCTTTGAAGCATTTGCTCTAGTTGGAGAACATAATGATAAGGATGAATGGACATCTTTCTGAGCTGTTCTAAAGTTATAGTAGAAAAATAGAGAGATGAAGATGAAAATAGAACATTGTCTGCTTCCCCAGAATAAAGTCAACCATGGTGCTAACAAACACTTCAAGAATGCATCAGAGAATCAGCCTGTCCACTCTCCTGAAACAAAAGATTCGCAGTATGTGCTCAGTGGTATTATTCCAATTACAGCCCTGAAATACACTACTGTAGGTGTTCTGTGTATCACTGGTTGTTTGAAAATTCCCCAGAAATACATTGCTACTGACTCTCCTTTTTTTAAAAAAATATGTCTTTATTGATTTTAGAGAGAAGGGAGAGGGAGAGACAGAGATAGGAGTTGTCATTGATGGGCTGCCTCCTGCACGCCCCCTACTGGAGATCGAGCCTGCAACCCGGCATGTGTCCTATGAGGAACTGAACCACCATATCCTGGATCACAGGTTGATGCTCAAACGCTGAACCACACGGGCCAGGCTCTTTTTTTTTTAAATCCTTACACGAGGACATTATCTCCAGCGATTTCTAGAGAGAGTGGGGGGGGGGAGAAAGAGAGAAAGGTCTACGTGAGAGAGACACGTCAATAGGTTGCTTCCCACACACACCCCGACCAGGATGAGGAACCGGCAATCCAGGTACGTCATGCTCTTGATGGGGAATCGACCCTTTGACCCTTCAGTCCATGGGCCGATGCTCTAACCACTGAGCCAAGCCGGCCAGGGAGACTATGATATTTTAAAAATCATCCCTCAACTCTAAGGAGCACTACTAATGCAGTCAGTTAGCAACAATTATAGCAGAATGGCATTAGAAATACATGGGAATCAGTAGTCTTGTGTAAGACACATTATCCAGGAAGCTTCCCACTGTGTCTATGTGTAGAGTTTGTTTTAAAAAGAACAGATTCTCATTCAACCCACATGACCCTTCTGTTAGTTCCCACAATACCAAATTAGATAGTTAATATAGATTGATGAGCCTATATACACAGTGAACAATGGTCCTGATGCATTGTGGGGTAAGATGAATCCCACAATTATTATCTTAGATATGACTTTGGTTAAAGGTCATAAAAATTCTTATGAAATATATCCTTTGTTTAAAAGCATGTAAGAATTTACAGGTATAATAACTCATTTAATGTGATTCAAAGGCAATTTTTTGACAGAGTGTTGGCCTTTTATATAAAGAAGTAGCCAACCTGAAATGCAGTAAATGTAAAAGGTTTGTACAAATTGTAACCCGGTTTGAAAGCGATGGAAATGAAGAAAGGCAGTAGGGTCATGTCCTGTTATAAACCAGACAATAGGGTGAAGAAAAAGAACGTGTTAGTGCTTGAATTTATTTACAACTGTCCAAAGGAGAGAGAAACTTCAGCTAGTAGACCTAAACACAAACATACTACAGTAAAGCTGGTACTAAAAATATTAAATCCCCCTTGCTCACCTTGGAAAGTTCATTAGGAGGAGCCAGGGGTCAACTCCAACAAACATTTACTGACTCCTTATGGGTCAGCACTGATGAGAAGTTAATGATGGGTACAGCTGTGCTCCCGAGAGAAGCGTGATGGGAGTGGTGCTTTAGGAAAATCACTCTGTTAAGGAGCTATTGTGGGACTCACTCCGAGAGACCAGGAAAACCAGGAGGTGGTTGTTCGTGGAACCGAACAAGCAGTGAAGGTTCTTATGTAGAGCATGGTAGAGGCAGAATCCCACGGGAACTTTAGATATAGGGTAGGTGGTGAACTTTGTTACAAAAATGAGGTTTTTTAAAAAAATATATCTTTATTGATTTCAGAGAGAGACAGAGAGAGAGAGAGAGAGAAACATCAATGATGAGAGTCGTCATTGATTTGCTGCCTCCTGCACGCCCCCTACTGGGGATGGAGCCCGAAACCCAGGCACGTGCTCTGACCAGGAATCAAACCGCAGGATCTTCGGTTGATGCTCAACTGCTGAGCCACCCTGGCTGGGCCAAAAATGAGGTTTAAATGTGGTATTAGCTGTCTCTGTTGTTTTACTGTCTCCAGTGGTGGTGGTATTAGTGTCACACTTGAAGCAAAGAGAAGATGTGGAGAGAGGTGATGTATCACGGACTTAAGAGACTGCAGCACTTGGTTACTGTTAATAGGTGTTATTTTCTGCCCTGACCCAACTTAGCAGAAAATGAATCTAAGGGTATAGTATAATCAAGTATCTATCAGGCTTTGGCCAAGGCTCTGAAGACAGTATAGAGGAGAGAACCATATTTAATCTTCTTTTCTTAAAGAGCTTGAAATTGCAAACTTGTAGTTCACTTAGTGGTCCAAAATATAATCAGACTAATAAGATGGCCTGGTTAATTACCTGACAAATTGCATTACTCTAGTTAGTTCCCCCTTGATTTTTGCAGATCTTACACTCTTATTCCATAGTATATATAATACAGTGATTTTCAACCTTTTTCATCTCATGGCACACATATTCTATCCTAGTGAATCAGGTTACTTCCTTTTCCTCTCAGTCTGAGCATTTGTAAAGGAGATATTAATAGTAAGGATGTTTTAAATTTATTTTATTTATTTTTTAAAAGTCAATTTGTTTTTTTAAATATATATTGATTTCAGAGAGAGGAAAGAAGAGGGAGAGAGAGAGAGATAGAAACATTAATGATGAGAGAAAGTCATTGATTAGCTGCCTCCTGCACGCTCCCTACTGGGGATTGAGCCTGCAACCCGGGCATGTGCCCTGAACGGGAATTGAACCGTGATCTCCTGGATCCCAGGTCAATGCTCAAGGGATGAGCCACACCCGGCTGGGCTTAAATTAATTTTAAAGTGATGAGCTCTGCCCAACTGACATGACTCAGTGGTTGAGCATTGACCTATGATCCAGGAGATCATGTTTCAGTTCCTGGTCAGGGCACATGCCTGGGTTACAGGCTCGATTCCCAATAGAGGGTGTTCAGGAGACAGCAGATCAGTGACTCTGTCATCACTGATTTTTTTCTCTCTCTCCCTCTCCTTTCCTCTCTCTGAAATAAAAGACATATTTTAAAAGAATTATAAAGTGATGAGCTCTACTGGTATAATTGATTTATAAGCTTAAAAGATTATTTAAATGTGTAACATTTGTTAATGACATTAAAACATTTTCAGTGGGTTTGGGGACTTGGGTAAATGATTTTAAAACAAACATCCTTTTATCATTCATTGATACTAGTATAGCATGACTCGCTCTTAGTTTGCATAAATGATCTATGTGCATTCTTCAGAAAAGGTAAACATCTTCACTAAAGCTCTTCACCGTGCCTCGCTGAATTTAGAAGTAAGCTATAATCCCAGTTGATTTAGTCAGCTTCAGAACTGTCTTACCCCTGCAGCTGGATGTCAGTATTGTAACTGTGACTCAGTACCATGGAAGGAGATCCAGAGGGTCCTGGGAGACAAGTGCAGAGGACTCCAAGTTCCTTGAGAACAAGGAAGGAAAAGTTAACAAGTGGCATGTTTTCTTGGGAAGTATTTCAATATTGTTGTTTGTACAAGGAGGCAGAGAACAAATACAGCTGGAGAATGAAATGGGGGGATGAGCACACAGATGGTTAAGAAAGCACTATTTTGCCAACTGAATAACATCTGGCACATTAGAGTTGGTGAAAAACATAAGAAACTAAACAAAAGTCCAAGTAGCAAATGATCTCTTCATTTTTTTGCAGGAATATAACAGCCAATAATGTTATGTTAGCCCAGCCGGACATGACTCAGTGGTTGAGCATCGACCT
Source organism: Miniopterus schreibersii (assembly GCF_964146895.1). Lineage (NCBI taxonomy): Eukaryota > Metazoa > Chordata > Mammalia > Chiroptera > Miniopteridae > Miniopterus > Miniopterus schreibersii. The sequence goes on along the minus strand of NC_138106.1, from coordinate 57,789,092 downwards.
AGGATCCAGGTGATCGGGGTTTGATTCCCGGTCAGGGCACATGCCCGGGTTGCGGGCTCAGTTCCCAGTCGGGGGCGTGCAGGAGGCAGCCGATCAATGACTTTCTCGTCATTGATGTTTCTATCTCTCTCTCTCCCTCTCCCTTCCTCTCTCTGAAATCAATGAAGATATATATATATATTTTTAAAAAGTTATATGTGAAAACCAGAGATACAGTTTGAAAACTAAAATCTTTCTTTAGACAGATGTGGAGCCCTGACCAGTTGGGCTCAGTTAGAGCATCAACCCACTGGCTAAAGGGTCCCAGGTTCGATTCTGGCCAAGGGCACATAGCTCGGTTGCAGGACCTATCCCCGGCCCCAGTCGGGGTGTGTGTGGGAGGCAACAAATCAGTGTGTGTCTCTCACATCAATGTTTCTGTCTGTCTCTTTCTCTCCCACTCTCTCTGAAAAACAATGGAAAAAATTTCCTTGGGTGAGGATTAAAATAAATAAATAAATAAAAATAAACTGATGTGGAATATGCAGCTGGAATTAAAGCAACTAGAAATGTAGTGAGAAGAAGGTAGTTTATAGGAAACCTAAATAGTGTATTAACTCTGGCAGTGGATTACAGTTTGTCTTCATCCTAAAATTGCTATGGTTTATCACATTATCAGCATTGGAAATGTCCAAACCTATAGAGAAGTTTTGAGTTTATTTGAGCCAAACTGGTGACAATTGCCAGGGAGCAAGATTTCAATGGATTGCCCAGCTGGGTGTGGTTCAGTGGCTGAGCGTCGACCTAGGATCCAGGAGATCGAGGTTTGATTGCAGGTCAGGGCACATGCCCGGGGTGAGGGCTTGATCCCCAGTTGGGGGTGTGCAGGAGGCAGCTGATCAATGATGACTCTCTCATCATTGATGTTTCTATCTCTCTCCATCTCCGTTTCTCTCTCTGAAATCAATAAAAATATATTTAAAAAAAAAATCTCAATGGATTAAGAAAATGTTTGAGAGAAAGGCAGTTTGCAGTTTATTTTATACATAAGAATCAAAGGAGGAGACATAAGGAGGGTTACATGAAATTCATCGGTGGTAGATTAAGGAGGCAGGAAAAAGCAAAGGAGGGAAATCTCTGAGACTGGATAAAGAATAAAATGGAAAGAGAAATACTTCTTTTACTTTGGTGGGTACCAGATAGTTAACTATTTACCATTAGAGCACAAGCCCTGGCCAGGTAGCTCATTGACTAGAGTGCTATCCCCATACGCCAAGGTTGCAGGTTTGATTTCCGGTCAGGGCATATACAAGAATCAACCAATGAATGCATCAACAAGTGGAAAAACAAATTGATGTTTCTCTCTTTCTCTTTTCTTCTCTCTAAAAATCTATCATTAAAAAAGAAAGTTACAGCACAGAGAGATGGTATGCAGGGGATCAAGGGACTGAGGTAACAAGGAGGGGTTCTGTGGCCTTCGGCTGTGGTATGAGATTGTGCCCTGAGGGGTCTGGAAAGAAAGGGGATTGCTTTGACATTCCAAAGATATGTTATTGTAGATGCAAAAAGACAATAGCCAGGCTTAGTCAAGGTAAAGATTGACCTTTGTCAAAAAAGATACCAGCCTACCTGCCATGCCACACGCATCTGGACTGGAGATCAAACCCACAACCTGGGTATGTGCTCTGCCTGAGAACTGAACCAGAACTTTTGGTACAAAGGATGGTGATTAACCAACTGAGCCACACTGGCCAGGGCCCATGACTTGCTTTTAGTTAAAAAGTTGTAATTTTGCCCTAGCAGTTTTGCTCAGTGGTTAGAGCATCTGCCTGCGGACTGAAGGGTCCTGGGCTTGTTTCCTGCCAAGGGCACATACCTGGGTTGCAGGCTTGATCCTTGGCCCTGATTGGGGCACGTGTCTCTCTCACATTGATGTTTCTCTCTCTCTCTCTCTCTCTCTCTCCCTTCCACTCTCTGAAAAGCAATGGAAAAATGTCTTCGAGTGAGGAATAAAAAAAAAATATATATATATAATTTCACACTGTCCTATGTGGTTACTTTCAGCCTCTGAGTTTGTAAAATGCCATGCGTGTCTCCCCTGAGCTTGTAAGGTTTAGTATATGGCCATTTTTTCCTTCACAATATACAAATATTTTTTCAGAAACAGAACAGAATATATATAGGTAACCAATTACAAACTCTTCACTATAGAAAGACTTTTCTCTGAGGTAAACTTACTTTAAAATATTCTATGAGTTATCAATATTATTAAGATGCCTTCATACCAACATTTCTCTTCTTGACTCTCGCTCTATGTTCTATATTTCCATGGTCTGATATCTTTCTGAGACAGTGAATCCAATCTGAGTTTTAGTCACAGTGACAGACATTAAAATGGCATCAAATATTCAATCTCTTTTTTGTTATTCTCTGACTTGGGTAGGTAGAACTCAGGTTTGTAACTCTACTGCCATTATTTAATGTTTAATTATTAAAGAATGCTAATGTTCAAGTTTTTTAAAAAGCAATAATATGTTAAATATTTGTTGTCTTTCTGACCCATTAAAGGTTAAAATTCATGATTCTTTATTTCAGTTACCACAACTGGATGAAATGATAAAAATATCCACAACTTTTTCTGAAAGGTAGTCAGCAATATTTGAGAACCCACTATGTCCCAGTTATAACTTTAGGTACTAAGGGTAGTGTTATAAGTAGACAGACTCCAAGCATAGGAAGCTTCATTTTAGTGTGAGTGTTATCGGTGGGGTGCTGTCTGTGTCCCCCATCTGTTGCTGGTGGAAGTGAGCTTCTTGGGGTGCTGCGGGAATTAGACTTTCTGGAGGTCTCCATGAGAAGATGAGGTATTGTGGAAAGCTTTATTTCTGTGCAATTAAACTCCTGAGTTTCCAAGGTCCCATCTCCCTCTTTCCCTCCATGATAAAAGCCCCATTTTGTCTTCAGCAGAGCTAGAATGAAAGCCACTGCTCAGAACCTCTGTCCCATATTTTCACAGTCCAGGCCAGCATCTGGCTAGCTTAGCTTGTGTTCCTAGCTGCAGTCCATTGCATGTAGGGTCCTCATGGCCATAGGCCATGCAGCTACTAAGGCCACATGATTATGGGGGCAGCACAGGCAAGTGCAAGGAAGTAGGAGCAAAGCAAAAGGAACAAAAGGGAGAAAATTCTTCATCTGAGGATTTTATATTCCCAAATTTTCACCAGCTTGCTTTGGCTCCACCTCTCTGGCCAATTATCTTTGTTCCCAGGTTAGATTGACAAACAAACACCTTACATATGTTGCCCCACCTTCAGTGTACATGTGTCCATTTCTCCCCTTTGTTGGACTCCTTCCCCCAGTGATTTGCAGGGAATGGACTGGTGGTTCTCTGGGGAGTACAAAGTTTCAGCTTCTTGGTGAAGCTGCTCAGATGACCATGCTTATAATGTCTGGCCTCCCCTTTGCTCTCTTTCTATATTAATACTAATAACTAGCTACTTATGATGGTAACAGAAGGAGAGACAAAGAAATAAACCAAGTCACTTTAGGCAGTGACCGGTGGTAGGGGAAAATAACATAGGGTTATGTAAGAGAAGTATTGGGTGCTTAGGCAAAGGCTCTCTGAGGAGGGAATTGAGAATTAAATAATAAGAGCTGAGGCAAGAACATTCTAGGCAGAGGGCAGAGCTAGTGCTAAGGCCTTAGGGCAGCAATAAACTTGATGAGGAACAAAGTATGGAAAATATTATGCATATGTAATGAAGTTACTGATTGTACCACATATGCTTAAGATGACAGTACTAATAGTAGAAAACCTAGTCCTTAGGAGGGGAATTAAATTCAAAGTATCCCAGAGTGGTGCTGATGATTGCAATGTGACTGCAAAAATAAGCAAAACCGATTGACAGGGGCCCAGATGTTACAGAACGAGTGAGCTTAATACCTGAATTAATTCCAATTATTCTTGGCCTAAATTCAAAGCCAACATAAGAACACCTTCCAAATGGACTCAACAAGTAGAATATTTTTCACGGTTTGAACATTAGGAAGAAGGCAGGTTATAACGTCACCATTGTAAAAAGCAATGACTTGTAACGACTCCCTTCTCTCCTTTTTAAAGCCCTTCATTGCAAAAATATTCACAAAATATTTTTTTGTTCTTTCACAGTACTAGTCAGTAAATATTCATATTTATCATTAAGGAAAATAGGTCTTAAATTTCCATTCCCCTCCCAATTTATTTTTATATTAGTTTTGAGTGGTTTACATTTTCATAAAGTTATCATTTTACTCTGATTTTTTCGTAGGTAGTTTCAAATGCTTTTGCTAACGAGTTGCCAGGAGGTAGATTTAAAACAATAATGATCTGAGTTTGAGTGGTGCCATCTGTTCTGAGGGCTCATGACAAACGGGTTCTTCCCGGGGTCCCTTGTCCACCGACCCCTCTCCACAGTCGAGGAAAGATGACGGGCCAGAACAGTGCCATCGTCGCCAGTGTGTGTGGGCCCTCTTCTTCGGGTACTGCATTTACTTCCACCGCCAGAGACGAGTGACCCCCAACTTCAAGAACAGGCTGCGAGAACGAAGAAAGAAACAAAAGCTTGCCAAGGAGAGAGCTGGACTTTCCAAATTACTGGACCTTAAAGATGCTGAGGCTGTTCAGAAATTCTCCCTTGAAGAAATCCAGCTGGGTGAAGAGTTACTAGCCCAAGGTGAGTATGAGAAAGGTGTAGATCATCTGACCAAAGCGATTGCGGTGTGTGGACAGCCACAGCTGTTACTGCAAGCGTTACAGCAAACTCTCCCACCACCAGTGTTCCAGATGCTTCTGGCTAAGCTTCCAACAATTAGAGAATTGTAAGTGCTCAGAGCTTGGCTGAAGATGATGTGGAATGAGAAACAAATGTCAACATAAAATCTCAATTAAAAATATTTTTAAAGTCTTAACTTGGAAGATGAATAGCTCTGGGGGAATATGGACAAATATACTTGCTATGGACTGTCCTACACTGAAATGTACCAAAGTTAATTTTTACTTTGTGTAGTTCCATTTGTCTTTTATTTATTTTTCCCTGTGAAGAGTGTATTTTGATAGAGAGCTTTTTATTTTATAGATACACTATGAGTTACTGAAAAATAAAAAAATTAAAAAAAATGATAAAGACTTGTTGATGCCTAAAGTTTAGAAAACTAAAGAGAAATGAGGGGGTTGAAAAGAGGAAGGACATTAAGAAGTACAAACTTCCATGCCCGGTGGCTTGGCTTAGCTTTGAGCATCAGCTTATGATCCAGGATATCTAGGTTAGATTCCTGGTCAGGGCACATGCCAGGTTTGCAGGCTCGATCCCTACTAGGGGGTGTGTAGGAGGCAGCAGATCAATGACTCTCTCATCATTGATGTTTCTTTCTCTCCCTTCCTCTCTCTGAAATCAATAAAAACACATTTAAAAAAAAGTACAAACTTCCAGCTATAAAATAAGTCACAGGGATGTAATGTACAGAGTAGGGAATGGAGTCAATAACATTGTAATAACTATCTCTGGTGACAGATGGTTACCAGACTTACTGTGGTGATCACTTTATAAGGCATATCAATGTTGAATCACCTGAAACTAACATAATACTGTATGTGAATTATAATTAAAAATAAATTAATAAAAATAAAGAGAAAGGAGATGCTCTTCTTTGTAGTTTTCCTCTTAGATAAGTAAGATTCTTTTTTTAAAAAACTTTTTAATCCTCACCTGAGGACATCAATGTGAGAGAAAAGCATAAACTGGGCTCTCTCCCTCCTGGGAGCACTCCCACACCCCCTTTCCCCCCCCATGTTACCATTAGCTTTCTCACTCCCAAGCTCCAAGGACCCTTCCTTTGCCTCTATAATTTGTTTCCTAAGCCCATGTCTTCTAGAAATTACTTTTTCCACCTCTATGACTTACCAAATAAATGTTCTCTTATAGTTTGGGTCTTGGCTCTGAATTCTTTCTTAAGTTAGAATCCAAGTACCGAGGTTGCTGAATCCAAGCCCGGTCTGACCCCACCTGTCTAACACCCAGTGCCATCCCACCGCCTACAACATAATGGTGCCATGACTCCATTTGTTTCATCACTGGTAAGCCAGTCCTCACCACCTTGGCTTGGAGGACATGACTAACTGCATTCCCATTCTTCTCTGCATCTTTTCCTCTGGCTATGGGTTTTTCTCTCTCTTGGGATTGTCGTACTGTGTGGCAAGGGTCAAGCATTTAAAAGCTGTTAGGGCGCTGGCCGCTAGAAGACTCCCATGACAGGATGAGTTGGTCATGGACCAGGGTAGTTTGTACTAGGTACCCCGCTGACTGCAAGACAAAGTCCATGCACCCAGGAACACTGTAAAATCACACAAGGCCCTTCCCTGAGGCTTTTCCCTGTCAGGTGACTAGTTCCAATGGAGAGAGAGAGAGATCCTTGCCCTTTGACTGAAAGGATGTTCTTTTTCCCCCTTTCCATTCTTTCCTTTGTGCCTGGAGTTAAATTCAGGCTGACTTTCTTTGAGCTTTTTGAAATCCTCGAGATGGAGCTAGGGGTTAAGGGTTGAGAGACCCTAGGCTATAGATAAGAGTCAAGATAACAAAGGACAGGGGAAAAAATGGATGGCTGCTTTTGAACTTTGGCTTTTTAATGGGAATTGCTTTCTGAGGGTCTGAACAGGATCTTTTGCGGGATGAATGAGAGACTAAACTCGTCTGGTTTGGAAAATAAGGGACACCCAGCAGTTTCTAATGTTCTGAGAGAAGGCCAACAGGGTTTGCCCTTAGGGCCTGAGGTGCTGTCTCAGTCTGGCCAGCTCAGCTAACATACATAGGTTACCAGGAATCTTCTCTGGTCCCTGAAACCAACTTCTATGAAACCCTCAGGGATAACTTAACAGGGACTCTCCTTTCTTGTTGGGTGGCTGCTACTCTCTCTCCTAGGCTTCTTAAAAGACCAGAGCTTTTGGGACCATGAAAGGCAGGGCCACAGGTCATTAGCCCAACAATTGGAAACTAGAGTTGGCCCTAACCGGTTTGGGAATTTATCTGTCTCTCTGGGAACCAGTCCACAGTGCCTTGAGATATCCCTTTGGGTGAAATTTGACCCAAGTCCCTCCAGCTTCTTTTGTAACATAGCCTGGCCCCACTATAAAGTGGGCAATGGAGAGGCTTGACCAGTTAATGGCATCATTAACTTTAATACTATCCTGCAGTTAGACCTGTTTTGCCTTTCCCTAGGGAAATGGATGGAGGATGGGGCCTCCTTGGATCAGTGTGTCTTTTCCATATATGCAAGCCATTTTAGCTCTCAGAAATGACCCTTAGCTATGTGCTACCTTAGACTAGATGTCTCTGTAATTGCTACAGAGCTTGAAAGAAAAATATACCGAGATGGAAAGAAACATTCCAAAGAATGGGTGAAAGAATCTGTTAGTCGTTTACCAACATTTGCCAGTCCTTAAGGTATGAAAAATGACTGTCCTTGTTTTACAAATAAAGTCTTTACAGGGTTAAAGGTGTGGCTCCAGAACATCAAAGCCTACTAAATCCTTTTACCTTCTCCAAACCCTTTGGTCTGTTTCAAGCAGCTTATAGATAATTGACTTTATGAAACCAAAGTCTTAGGACCTTTGAATGCAAATACATGGTTAAAAACTCTTATCTAGGTCGTCTTTTAAAATGCAAGGTTTCTGGGAGGTAACCTTTATTAAAGAAAAAAACACACACAACACCTTAGCCATCTAAGTAAATCAATTTAACTTACTCCAACTATTTTTAAATTCTTGAATTTCTAATTAAAGCTGAATATCTAGATATTTTGAAATAACATGAAATACTGAAACTGATTGCTAGACAAGTTTTAGGTTCACCTGCTTTTTTGGCTTTTTATTGGAGAAAGTCTGTAAAGTGGATTTGGAGCTATTAATGTAATGTCTTGTACTCTGTTGAAGGTGCTTAAAATGTGTTCATAAAAGTCAATGTAGGGAATGCTGGCTGTTTGCTCTTTTTTTTCTTAAATATGTCTTTATTGATTTCAGAGAGAGGAAGGGAGAGGGAGAGAGAGTCATTGATGGGCTGCTTCTTGCACGCCTCCTACTGGGGATTGAGCCCACAGTCCAGGCATGTGCCCTGACTGGGAATTGAACCTCGATCCTCAACTGCTGAGCCATGCCGGCCAGGCAGTTGTTTGCTTTTTGATTATTATTGGAAATTGAAGTTTCTAAGAGTTAAGAATTTTAATTAATTGGAAAGAAATTATATGGTTTTGATAATAGAAGGTATAAGGTATGGAAATATATTTTGAAGGGGAAAAAAGTGAGTTCTAAAGCTATTTATTTCTGAATGGGTTAAAAAGGTTTGTGCAAGTTATAGGTTTGTAAAGAAATGTTAAAAGGAAATTATATGAGACAGGCCAAGCAAAATAGGGAAACTGAGATAGATAGTTAAACAACAGTTTTCAGCCATCTAGAAAATCTAGATGTGTAGCAGTGTGCAGCCATCTAGTAAATCCTATCTTTCCTAAACCAAGGACACTTTAGAGTAAATGGTTTTCATTTTTCCTCCTCAACCAGAGGGTAAATAGCTTAAATCACCTTACTCAGGGAGACAGCAAAAATCCAATTAGTGCCATTTGCTAACCACACCCAAGGACTGATGAAGTTAAGAGAATAAATCTCGTTTTGGTTTATCACGGTAAAGCTGATGAAGCCTATTGAGACTCTCCCTAAACACCCAGTTGTTAAAACCCCTTAAAATGAAGGCCCAGCGTGCCTTCCCCTAAATAATAAATTTAGGTAAAGAGTTAGAATTTGGTTCTTTTCCACTTTATTAAAGGGTATGAAGCTAGAAATATTCCACGACAAGCAAAATAGGAAAACTGAGACAGATTGCTAAGCAAGTTTGCAGCCACCTAGTAAATCCTATCTTCCTTAAACCAAGGACACTTAGGGGTGTCTCCTCCCCAGCCAGAGGGTAGATAGCTTAAGTCACCCTATTCAGACTGAGACAGTTTGGCTCAGTGGATAGGGGATCGATCCTCAGACTGAAGGGTCCTGCATTCGATTCTAGCCAAGGGCATGTACCTCAGTTACAGGCTCAATCCCCAACCCTGGTCAGGGTGCAGGAGGCAACCAATCGATGTGTCTCACATGAATTTTTCTCTCTCCTCCCCTTCCACTCTCTCTGAAAAGCAATGGAAAAAATATCCTTGGGTGAGGGTTAAAAAAAAATTAAAAAAAATATCACACTATTCATGGAGACATAACAGAAATCCAGTTGGTGCCATTTGCCAACCATACTCAAGGACAAATTAAGACTCAACCTCACTTTGGTGTATCAGCGTAAAGCTGATGAATATTCTATTAAGACACTCCCCTGAGACCTCTCCTAAGTTTTCCTGCCTGCTAGAAAGAGATAAATACTCAGGAAAAGGACCCAAGGTGTGCTCTTCCCCCACCCCAGGGGAGCATGCATACCAGTGCCATTTCCTTCTTCCCTCTGAGGGGATCCCACAAGACTTGCAACCATGGGAGCAATGGGCAGTGGTGGCTCGTTCTAAGCTTACCCCCTGAACCTGTCTCCAAGGTCCCCAAACCTGTCCCCTTCTCTCTCTTTCTGACTTCTCAGTGAGCCAGGGCAGCCCAGGCTAGGTTCTCCTGTTGCCTCTTCTATGCCCGTCCTTGTTTCATTGTCCTAAGTGTGTTTTTGCTGCAGCCAATAAATTCTTGCTTTCTTTTCTACACTTTGTCTCTTGATTGAAATCTTTCCCTCAAGAAGACAAGAACCAAGGTCTCTTCATCATCTCCCCAGTAACAAAAGGATAAGAATTTTTCTTTTGGCCTGGCCGGGAGTGGCTCAGCGGTTGAGCGTCGACCTAGGATCCCCGCTATCGGGGTTTGATTCCTGGTCAGGTCACATGCCTGGGTTTTGGGCTCAATCCCCAGCAGGGGGCATGTAGGAGGCAGCCGATCGGTGACTCTCTCATCATTGACGTTTCTCTCTCTCTCTCCCCTTCTCCTTTCCTCTCTCTGAAATCAATAAAGATATATTTAAAAAGTATCCTTATATCTGAAAAAGTAAAAGAAAGAAAAAAATTTTTTTTATATCTTTATTGATTTCAGAGAGAGAAAGGAAGAAGGAGAGAGAGAGATAGAAACATCATTGATGAGAGAGGGTCATTGATTGGCTGCCTCAAACTAGGGATCTAGCCCACAACCCAGGCATGTGCCCTGACCGGGAATTGAACCCTGATCTCCTGGGTCCTAGGTTGGTGCTCAACTGCTGAGCTACGCCCGGCCGGGCCTTCATGGCAACCTTTCCAGGTAAGGAAAGAAGGCTTCTTTCCTGAGAGATGGCAAGGAAGGAATCTCAAAATATTTTGGGGACCTCAAGAACTTGAAGAATTCACCCAAGTGTATAGGTGCTGCAGGTAAACCTGATAGCAACTAGGTGGCTCAGCTTTGCCCAGAGGGCTAATTAAAGCTCAGTCATGAGATTCTAGCAAAGCAGATTTAAAAAGCCTATATGATCAATTGCTCTTATTGTATTTATGCAAATAACCAGGCCAAATTGAAACTGGACTTAATAGAGTAAATAAATTGGTTTTAATTTGGCTCTTTAATAAAAATGAGGGTGGTTTTGGGGGGGGGAAATGTGTTTCAATAGACTTTATAGAACATAATTGTGAATATTAAACTCTAAGTCAATTAATTGTCTTCAAAGTTTTATTTTTCATCTATGAATTGAACTGGATTCCCTGAATTTATCTAGTTTTCTCAAATATTTGGCTACTACCCTCCAAACTAATGTTTCATTTTTCCCCGTCCTTTGACTTAAAATTAGTGAGAAATAAAATGCTTTTTCCTTCCACCAGACTATTTGTCACTATTCTTGCTGTTCTAACGTTTGCTCTAATAATACTAAACTTTGTAATACAGTGCGTCTCCACCAGCTTATAAGTCTTATACTTAACGAATATCACCTCTAGACACCATCAACCACCTTCTTCTGTGCCCGGGCCTCATCATGCCTCTGACAGAGAGCAAGGATCTCTTGGCTCTGAAGGAAAATGTCGCCCCCTTTCAGCCAGAAGTAGTTACAGAAGAGACCCTGTGCCCCTTTTTTCCGAAACAATTCAGAGGCAAGACCCTTGAGGGGGGGGATGTGATAGGCAGTTAGATAGATGTGAACAGAGCAAGGACGATGGGCCAGGTAGAGAAGATCATCAGGGTGGAAAGCCCTAGATGCCTATCAAAAGACAATTGTAGGGCGAGACCTTGCCCCCAGGGTGGCCTTTCCTTCCCTAGCATATATGCTGTTGGAACCTCTGATCTTTCCTCCCTAGAGATAACTTCTAGGCCTCAATTGTATTTCAGTTCCAGGCCCAGATAAACAACAAAACCAGCCACCTCTGACCTCAGGACCAGCAGCATTGAATGATGGCCCCCACCCTGGCACCAGCCAATCAATCAGTGGAACCACACCCTGAAAGGACACACCTGGAAAGCTGCAGAATATTACAATGAGACTTTTCCCCTGGGACCTCCCTTGGACTGAGGACCCAGTGCTTGCTCCCTCCTGGGAGCCCCCCCCCCCCCCCCCCCCCGTTAGCTTCCTCACTCCCAAGCTCCAAGGGCCCTTTGCCTCTATAACTTGTTTCCTATGCCCTTTTCTTCTGGGAATTACTTCTTCTACCTCTGTGATTTACCAAATAAATGTTTTCTTATAAAAACAACAACACATGAACCGATTGCCTCCTGGGAATCAAACCCATAACCTGGGTATGTGCCCTGACTGGGAATTGAACCCATGACCTCTCTGTGTACAGGACAATACTCCAACCAACTGAGCCACACTGGTCAGAACAGTAATGATTCTTTAGAAAAGCAATTTAATCTAATACTTTTGAAGTACTGAGTTGAAGACATGAAGCTAAAACACTGTGACAATTTGGAATGACTCTTTCCTTTTTTCCTTACTCTCATCTGGTCCCAACAGAAGTTTAATGTGAAAAGGTTAAAAGCTGTTGTAGACCTTTGGCTACAATTTAGCAATCTTGAGACCCTTAATGTCCACTCCAGAAGTCAGCTTAGGAAGTGACTTACAGTTCAGGCAGGAAATGCCCAGGGGGCTCATATCTGTGCTGGGGGGTTTGGGGAGGAACCAACTCCTCAGGGATACAAATTAACTGCAGAGTACTGACTATTATCTATCTATCTATCTATCTATCTATCTATCTATCTATCTATCTATCATCATCATCATCTATCTATCTCTATCTATCTATCTATCTATCTATCTATCTATCTATCTATCTATCTATCATCTATCTATCTATCTATCTATCTATCTATCTATCTATCTATCTATCATCTATCTATCTTCTACATCTATCTATCATCTATCTATTTATTTTTTATTTTTATGTCTTTATTGATCTCAGAGAGAAGAAGGGAGAGGGAGAGAGAGAGACAGAAACATCAATGATAAGAGTCAATGATCAGCTGCCTCCTGATGCCCCCTACTGGGGATTGAGCCTGAAACCTGAGCATGTGCCCTGACTGGGAATCAAACCTTGATCTCTTGGATCACAGGTTGATGCTCAACTGCTGAGCCACACCAGCTGGGCATTTATTTTTTTAATTGAATTTATTGGAGAGACATTGGTTAATAAAATTATATAGGTTTCAGGGGGAGCACTACCTTTTTTTCCTACCACAATTGTTAAGTTTGAAGAAAAGGCCTTTCCTGAATGCTTGACAGCTTGAAAAGCTGGGGGCTGACACGCCAGTTGAGTTTGTCATTCTAGGCTTTCCACTGAAAGGGAATTAGGAACTTCAGGGTCACTTTTGGAAGAACACTGTGGCTTTTGTAACTTGTTCCGGGGTGTGCTCATTGACAGCTGCAGTGTAGTAGAGAGAGCAGTTAATCCTTAGCATTAAAAGTGCAGTGTGGCCTGGCCAGGCGTGGCTCAGCGGTTGAGCCTCAACCCAGAATCCAGGCGATCAGGGCTCGATTCCCGGTCAGGGCACATGCCTGGGTGGCTGGCTCGATCCCCAGTCGGGGGCGTGCCGGAGGTGGCCAACCCATGACTCTCTCATCATTGATGTTTCTATCTCTCTATTCCTCTCCTTTCCTCTCTATGAAATCAATAAAGATATATTTTTTTTAAAAAAGTGCAGTGTGGCCTGGCCAGGTTCGCTCGGCGGTTGAGCATCGACCTAATGATCCAGGAGATCAAAGTTCGATTCCTGGTCAGGGCACATGCCTGGGTTGTGGGCTTGGTCCCCAGTAGGGGGCGTGCAGGAGGCAGTCGATCAATGACTCTCATCATTGATGCTTCTGTCTTTCTCCCTCCCCCTTCCTCTTTCTGAAATCAATGAAAATATATTAAAAAAAAAAAGCCAGTGTGTCTGTCTCCAGGGCCAGCCTAACTTCTTTTTTTTTTTTTTTTTTTTAAATATATCTTTGATTTCAGAGAGAGGAAAGGAGAGGGAGAGAGAGAGATAGAAACAGCAATGATGAGAGAGTCATTGATCGGCTGCAGCCCATAACCCGGGCATGTGCCCTGAGCGGGAATTGAACCCTGATCGCCTGGATCCCAGGTCAACACTCAACCGCTGAGCCACGCCCGGTCAGGCAGGGCCAGCCTAACTTCTTTTCTCAATGTGGTCAGTTTGCAAATCCCCAGGAAGAGAAGCACTTTTTGCTGATGACCAGAGAAAGGAAAACAAAGTGATTCCCTGGGAACTGCTATCAGAGAAAATAAAGAAAAAAAGGTTTAGGGGTAATGATCTGAGTGTGAAAAACAGCTGCTGGTCACCTACTGACACTTTTGGACAGTGGTTTTCAACCTTTGAAAGATAAGGGGCTTCCAAAGTTCCCACAGTCATGGTTGCACCCCAGACCAATTGCACCAGCCTCTCTGGGATGACGCAGGTGTCATTATTTTTATAGCTTCCAAGGTGATTCCAAATGCAGCCAGTGTCCAGACCCTCTGCCTTAGGAAGTAATTCTCAAACTTTAATGTGCTCCTGAGCCTCCTGGGCAGCTTATTAAAATGCACATTATTATACTGTATGTCTGGGGCAGGGCCCAAGGTTCTGCATTTTCAACCTAGCTCCCAGGAGTTAGCATTGTTGGGGGCAGGGGATGAGGGGATCCATGCTGAGCACCACAAGCCTTTGATATTAACTCCTGGACACCAGCTGATTCTGCACAATCATTTCACTGCTCACCGTTAAGCTAGTGCTCAACATTTGAGTACCAGACATTTTAAAATACAAATCTTGAAAATCCCATTAAATTTAAAGTCTAAACGTGTGACTATGGCTTATAAATTTTTGAACATGACAGGCACCTTAGCCTACTTCTCGGAGGGTACCTACCCCCCCACTTTCCTCTGGTTCACCCTGCTCCAGGATACAGTTGCTCTTGCTGCTCCTCAAACATGCCAGACCTACCCCTCCCTTCAAGGCTTCATACCTTCTCTGCCTTCTGCTTAGAATGTTTTCCCCTCCAGAGCTTCGTGGTTGGCTCCTTTTTGATTCAGTTCAAACGTCACCTCCTTAGCCCTTCCCTGATCACTATTCCAAGTAAGCCACCTTCTCTCCACCTCTGTATCTCATAATTTTCCCCCCGTATAGCACTGATAGCCATTTGAAATTGGTCTGCCTATTTGTTTGCTTATGTCTTTTCAGTCCACTTCCAGAAGAATATTAGCCAGGAGAAAAGGTCTTTTCTTTGTTAAGGACACTACTACCCCACCTCTTCCAACCCCTCCAGTTCTTAAAAAAGAGCCGGACATATAGAGGAATACATTCAGTGAAGTATATGTGTGCAAATACAAGCTGTTATTTGGGAGGTCTTAACAATCTGGGTTTCTCTGATAGTGCTGATTAGCGTAGAAGTGTGGTTAAAACAACAGGCATCATCTACTTAGCCATAGTGAGCCTGACCTTGGTTCACACAGAATTTCTAGGCCATGTTTTTAGGAAAATATTTATTTATTTATTTATTTGGAAGCATCAATTTGTTGTTCCACTCATTTATGCATTCATGGGTTGATTCTTGTCTGTGCCCTCACTGGGGATCAAACCCGAAACGGTCTATCAAGACGATGCTCCAACCAACTGAGCTACCTGGCCAGGGCCTAGGCAAATTTTAATGAATTCATATACATGAATTCACATTTCCATGAAGGAAGAACATTACCCGATTTATGAGAAATACTGCAGGCATAAACAGAAGCAAGACGCTTTTGCTCTTTTCAGGACTTTTGTCTTGGTGAAAACTATAATTCTTGGAAGCAATTGCTGAGCCTAGCTCCTCCGTGTGAAAGCTTTGGCAGTTAGGCCAATTGGATAATCATGAAACACCTTCGTTTTGGCAGATTACAGGTAGTAAGCAAGAATGACATGTCTGTGATTAGACTGAAATACACAAATTCTTCAATGATTTTTATGTTTTGACTTCTAGGTGATCTTCTCTCCATTACTCTCAATTAAGGACTCAATTGTACTTAATTATACTTGAGTTTATGCTCTTAACACTGTGGTTTTGTGGATTTCGCCAATATATTTTATATTTAAATTGAAGTGGTAGCAGATGACATATTCATATCCTAACAACATTCAATCTGTACAAAAAGATAAACAATGAAAATCAATCTCTCTTTTATCCCTGACTTTTATTAAAAATGATTAAAGAAGCCCTGCTGGTATGGCTCAGAGGTTGAGCATCAACCTGTGATACAGAAGATTGTTGTTTGATTCCAAGTAAGGGCACATGCCCAGACTTGGCTTGGCCTTTGGGAATTGGCTGACTGGAGATATTGCATTTCTGGTCAAATGGAGCATTCACAGGGACAGGAATATTATCTAAGTTCTGGTTTGCTGATGTGGCACCCCAGGCAAGAGTGGCTCCATCTTGGGTCTAGAAGTTTGTTTTAATACCTTAATCCCCAGTTCCTCCTCAAGGCACCATCAGTGTTGTCAGTTTCTTTGTACCCTTCCAAAAATGTTCCATGCAGCGTCCGTGCTTCAGTTTATTAATCTGCAAAATGGGGTAATAATAGCACCTATCTCATTAGACTTATGTGAGGATTAAATGCCTTAACACATGTCAAAGGACTTACAACAGAGCCAGGTACATACTATGAATTTTATGATTTTAAAAAATTGTTATTAGCTAGGGCTAATTACATTTTCGAGTAGCCACATTAAAAAAGTAAAAAGAAACAGATGAAAAAGTCAGTAATGTATTTTATTTACCTCAATATATCCCAAATAATATTTAACATGTAATGAATATAAACATATTTGAATGTACTGTTTTATAATCTTTTTGGTATTAATTTGAAATTTGGTATGCATTTAATGCTTACAGAACACCTTAACTGGGACTAGCCCCAGTTCAAGTGCCCACTAGCTAGCAACACTATTGAACGGATCAGGTCTACATATCAATCTATAAATTTGTTAATTCTTTTACTTTATTCAAATTATGCCATTCTTTGCTTGCCTGGATATCATAAAATATTAATATTTTGGATGAATTTGGAGAGACATTATATTTAAAATAATGTAGTTTTAGAATTTCAAATACCTACAACAGAAATTGATTTCTAAAATGCTTAATGTGAGCGATATAAAGAACAAGGGCTTCTTATTGTTCTTAGGGGAAAGACTGAAATCCTCACTGTGGTGGGGCTGTCAGGACAGGTCTGTCTGGCCTGCCCCCTACTGGTTCTGCACCAGACATGCTCTGAGCCAACTGGGATTTCTCCCTATGGGACCTTCTCTCCTGTGAGCTTTTCAACTCTGCTCAGGTGCTTCCTCCCACTGACCCCCCAACATGCATGCTTACTCCCCCCTTGCCTAGTGAGTAATGTATGAATCACTTTAAAAGAAAAAAAAAAAAGTATCTTCTTGTGTCCAAATATTGATTTAAATTATTTTATTACAATATAAAATAGTATAAACATAAAATTGTAACTCTTTAAGTTGACAGTTCATATACAGCAGCACATCCAAAATAAAAACATTAACTAAAAATAAAAAAAAATTAATCGCTAAAAATGTACTAAAGGGTGTATAGTAAAAACAACAAAAATTCTCCCACCCATCCAGTCTTCCAGCCTTGCAGTTCCTCTTCCCAAAAGAAAACTGTATATACAGAGGTATATAGGTTACTCTTATTATTATTGATTATTTTATTTTTAAAATTATTTATTTTCATTTTTTCCCGATCACTATTTTCCAAATAGCAATTCACATTATTAATTTAGTGGGATAGATTATGTTTAGTTGAAGTTGAAATTGCAGCTATACTTGACTCTCACAGTTCAAGTTCTTTAAAGTTCAGCATGACCTGTCCACAGGTGCTGTGGGATGACATCCTTCACCTACCACTCCCCCTGTGTGAGCTACCCTGAAATATTTATTCTTGCAGAGTTCATGCTGGGCATTTGATCTTCACTTGACAGGAATGCAACATATACATTTTAACTAGGTCTCTTGTTTTTTTCACATTAGCTTGAGAACATTAGAGTCCTAATACTACTCAATAAATAACACACATGTTCAACACGGGCTTTTAAAGCTTTGGTCAGAACTCAGTCACAAAAGATCCAGAACATGTTTCTGTTTATTTTTAAGGTTGTCATCAAAATGAAAATAGGAAATTAAAAGAATTCTTATGGGCCCAAGAATATTTTAGGCTGAGAAACACGAGACTAATTATTTTTCTTTCTTTTTTAAAAAAATATATCTTTATTGATTTCAGAGAGAGGAAGGGAGAGGGAGAGAGAGAGAAACATCAATGATGAGAGACTCATTGATCGGCTGCCTCTTGCATGCCCCCTACCTCGGATTGAGCCCGAAGCCCGGGCAGGACCAGGAATCGAACCCCGATCGCCTGGATCCTAGGTCGACGCTCAACCACTGAGCCACGCCCGGCCGGGCGCTAATTATTTCTGTACATATATTTCTCAGGGCCCAGCTAAAGTAAGATTTACTTGTTAACCCTTAAACCTCCAAACTATTTGGTCACGTGCTTGATGCTCTCTTCCCCATTACACTGCAGACTCTGGCGTAGGTCTATGTCTAGTTTATCCACCACTGTATCTCCAGTGCCTAGCATCATGCTTTCACACAAGAAGCATTTACAAATAGTTTTTGAGTGATTAAGTAAAAAAGCTATAAGTCAAGAGACTAGGGTTCAAGTCCTATCTTTCTCTCTGTGTAATCTTGACCAGTTTTTTAACTTAAGTCTCAATCTCCGTATTTTATTTTTAAAATTTACTTATTTTTTACTTTTTAATTTTTATTGATTAGAGAGAGAAACATTGATTTGTTGTTCCACTTATTCATGCATTCATTGGTTGCTTCTTGTATGTGCCCTGACCAGGGATTGAACCTACAACCTTGGAGTATCGGGAGGATGATTTAACCAGATGAGTTACCTAGCCAGGGCTCAATCTCCATATATTATAAAATGAGACAAGTAGAATAAGTCAGAGATTCCCAAACTTGGCATCTCCTGGAAAGCCTTTTAAATAATACAGACTGTGGAGTTCTGCCTATGGACACTCTGATTTATTAGTTCTAGGTCAAGGCTAGATAACCCATTTAAAAGCTCCTGAGGTTACAGTGTGTAGTCAGGGTTGGAACCCTTGAATTAGTTCTAATATTCTGTGACTCTTTGTATGTATTAGTCATTGACTTGAATTCAACATGTGGCATAGTCATTGAGGGTCTGATATATGCTAAATATTGCTAGCACAGGGACTAGTAATATGAGGAATATTTAGATTTCCTGACCCCACGGACTTGTCCACTGGGAGACACAGAGGTGATCTAACAGCTTTTTGAGCACATCAGTAGCACAGAATGTTGCAAAATGCAGACGAAAGGCACTCTTCTCAATTTGAGGTTTAGGGAAAGATGGTAAGAGATGAAAAAAATTGATCACTGAAGGTTGGGTAGGAATTTTAACCAGGAGGGGAAGGTATGTTAACAGAAAAGACACATGGGCAAAAGTCCAGGGGCATGAGAAAACCTAGTTCACCAGAATCCTATAAATGACTCCCAAAGATGTAGCACAGCTGGAGGCAGTGGAGTGTAGAAGTTTCTGGTGAAGAAGCTATTGTTATTTTGAAGCTTAGTGGCTGAACCCAGGGGTTTGAGGCAGAAAGATCTGGTTTAAATTCTGGTTTTGTCACTCTCTCTCTTTCTTCCTCTCTCTGTGACTTGTGAAAATTAATTGACTTGTTCACACCCAATTTCCTTATCTGTAAAGTGGGGAAAGTAATACCTGTCTTGTAAGGTAACTATAAAGATTAAATGAGGCTAAATGAGGCAATATATGTACTGCTCTTAATGCAGTACCAGGTAGATTGTAACCAAAAAATAAGCCCAAAAAGGCAAATTAATTGCAGCTTTGCTTTTTGTTTTTCAATTTTAGTGACTCCACAATACTGATATTATATTTAAAGCTGTTTTTATGTGGAAAAATTCAAATAGTATAAAAGGATGTTCAGGGAACAGTAAGTGTCCTTTTCAAACCCATGTGTCTATTCATGATTTGTTCTTCCTGAAGGCAACCAGGATGTAGTCATTTTTAATGTACCCTTTAGAGATATTCTGAAGCACATTTGAAATAGCAAAAAATTAGAAATAATAAAAATGTTCATTAGTATGGGAAATGTTTGTGGAATAGGCACCCTTTGTATATGAGATATCAATTAAAAAAGCAAGTTGCAAAATGACAACTTCCTTTTTTAAAAAAATATTAATTTATTGATTTTAGAGAGGGGGAGAGAGAGGAAAAAACATCAATTTGTTGTTCCACTTATTTATTTATTTATTTTTTGATTTAATAAAGCTTTATTTTTCAAAATGTACAGCTGGTGGGACCTTTTGTTGATGCATCTTCTCCAAGAGCTGGGGCATCCCCACCTTTGGTGTTTCTGGTGTAAATTACTTGAGCTCTGTGCTTTGAAACTAGTTTAATAAGTTCTTTATTAAGTCACTCCTGAAGGGCTGCTCTGGCCAAGGAGCCGGGATCGTCAGTCTCTCAGAGACAACAGCTGGGGTTATAAGCTTAGAGTTGGGAGCTTCCTTACAGAGTTTGTCATATGTTGCTTTGTCAGACAAGAGTAGGTTATTGAGCTTGTCCTGAACTTTGCCTTTGGACCACTTCTTTTTGGCCTTGACCCCGGATTTGTTCACTGGGTCTTTGTGTTTCTTGGCCGACTTTCTAGCATCTTTCTTCTTTTTGTCGTCCTTGGGCAGCATGGCGAGACTCGGAGCATGGGGCCACCCTGCTGCCTTGACAAGATGTCAGACGAAGAAGACTTGTTTCACTTATTTTTGCATCCATTGGTTGCTTCTTGTATGCGCTTTGAATGGGGTTTGAACTTGCCACCTTGGTGCAACCAGACAATGCGCTAACCAACTGAGCTAGTTGACCAGGGCCATGAGAACTTCCTTTTAAGCACATACATGATAATGTTACATGGAAATATATATTACATTTAAATAGAAAGAAATATATAATTTCATGTTTATAATCAGTATCTAATGATTAAGAATTAGAATTAGGTGCTTTTTTTTTTTTTTACAAGCAAAAGTTTATTTAGAAAGTGACACAGCCTGGCTGTGTGGGCTCAGGACAAGTCACAGAGATAAAAGAAGGGCCCCTGGAGCTTAGGAGAAAGAAAACAAAGAGACACATCAGAGAGAGAGAGAGGGAGAGAATGCCAGAATTAAGTGCCCTTTATTATAGTATTTTTGTACTCTAACTGGACCTTTTACATATTTATATCATAATGATATAACTGTGCTTAATGAATCAATTTATTTTCTAGTCTGCTAACTTTAGGGAGTTACTTCTAAAAGTAATTTATGCACTGTGAAAAGATTGCTGAATAGGTCTATATGGGTCAAATCTCATAGCCGGAGGCACTAAGACACCATTTGGAATTCTGTGACTGTTTTTGACAGAGTGCCTGTGGATACCCTGTAATGTTACTGAGTTGTGGTCCTCTAGTAGAAACAGGTGAAATCCTTAAGCATGATGAGACAACATTTCCTTGGATACCTGTGACTATAAAGTTCTCTGATTTATTTACAGCCATTTTGCTTATTCACTAAACATACACCTTAACTGTAAATACATTTAGATTTCAGAGATGATCACATGTGAAAAAAGTCTTAAAGTCAAGGATATATGATATATATTTTTTTATAGAATGACTTTATTTTTTTAAAAAGATATTTTTATTGATTTCAGAGAGAGGAAAGGAGAAGGAGAGAGAGATAGAAACATCAATGATGAGAGAGTCATCGATCGGCTGCCTCCTGCACGCCCCTGACCGGGAATCCAACTGCGATCTCCTGGATCCTAGGTCGATGCTCAACACTGATCCATGCCCAGCCGGGCGATATATGATATTCAAAAGACATTTTTGTTTTGTTAGGCAGGGATAATGAAAGAGGGCAGCTTATTAAACTATGGAGTTTCATCAGCTTTCTGTTAAGTATGGTACTTTTTCCAATGCCGCATTCTTATTTTTTGGTTATCTCTTAGTGGAACAGGGCATTGGTTGATTGTATTATTATTATTTGCCTATAATAGTTCAAGAGGTTTAGATTTCCTTCAGGACATTTTTTTAAAGTACATAGAAATCTATGTGTACACTACCAGATTTCTTTTCATTCATTTTCTTTTCTTTTTTTTTGGTTGAAGTATAACTCACTTGCTATACCAACTATACAGTATCCTCACTGTACACATCCCTCATTCCTTGGCCAAACTTTTTGGGCCAGATGTTACAGAAATTAGAAATCATCCGATTCTGGGATCAGATAATATTATACATACACCATATTACATGACATACCCAGGACGTCTGGAATCGTACAATTTATTCAAACACATTAACATTTCACCAGCAAAATATATTTATTTGTTATATTCATGTAATAAGTTATATTTACATAAATAAAGACTATATTTAGCCTTACATACGTTCAGGGCAGGTGTTACTACTAAATGAGTTTGTGCCAAACTTAGAAAAATATATTTTATTGCATTGCAGACACAGGATTATATGCAAATAATATGTAACATACATGTTTACATACATATATACACACACATCTATATACAGTTATTATATACATCCAAAGTTGTTAGAGTTAGTAGTGTCATTGTTTGATAAACAATTAGATTTAATGCCCATCTTCATTCAGATATCTTGCTTGGCTGTGTGAAGGGAATTTTTCTTTCCTGTCAAGGTGCAGTGTGGGAACTTGTGTAATTTGAAGAAATAATTAGTTTTTCTTTTTCTTAGCAATTCTGCTATATCAGTAGGGAATGGAAACAACCACTAAGAACATTCCAAAAGGATAGGCGTTGTAGAAAGACAGTCAAATTTGAATCCCAGCTTTGCCATTAGCACAATAATGAAGAGTCAAGGGGCTCACAAAAGTCAAACTTAGATTCAAGCAGATCCGCAGATTGTTAGAAGCTGGTTAGTGGTTAACTCTGGGAGGAGGAAAGGAGCAGTGACTGTAAGAGCATAAGGGAGGCGTTAGAGACTAACATTTCATTTCTTAACTTTGGTGGTTGTTGCATGAATGTGTTCACTTGATGATAATTCATCAGGCTGCACAGTATGATGCCTGCATCTTTTTGTATGTATTACTTCTGTAAGTGACATTTAAATAAAACGTTTATTAGTAAAATAATAAAAGTAGATACTGAAAAGTAGTGACAGACTAACTCCTTTTATAATCTGTGGACCCAACAGGAAAACTATTTAATAAAATCCATGAATAAAATAGAAAGCACTGAATAATATCACAGATATTATTAAAATTATATATAAATTGTAAAAAAAGTTTGGTTGTCATCAACAAGATGATATATATCTAGGTATGTTAGTAAATGCTATTTAGGGGTTAATATGCACATGGAATAAAACGTTCTCTGATGGGAAGATTTTTCTGGAGCTCTGGGGCATAATTTACCAATCCTTAGGAGTAGTTATTATGAAATAATAAAAGCAACTGTTTTGTGTAAATGGTTTAGTATTTTTAGTGTTTATTTATTGATTGATTTTAGAGAGAGAGGGAGGGAGGAACATCGGTTTGTTGTTCCACTTATTTATGCATTCATTCGTTGGTTCTTGTATGTGCCCTGACTGAAGATCAAACCCGCAACCTTGACGTATCAGGTTGACGTTCTAACCAACTGAGCTACCTGGGCAGACCAAGAATGTAGCTTTTAAACTGGAAAGTACTGAGCCCGGTCTCCCCAATTCACCCTGGCTTCACAGACTTTGGCAGAGAGGCACATCACTAGAGGGCGTTCTTGTCACACTGCCTTACACATGGGATTGCTATTGGTGAATTCAGGCAGAGCAAAGGGAAGGCCCAAAGAAGGAAAAAGGAAGATTTTAATGCTGTCTTGGTGTTCAGGTCTCCATCAAGGGCAATGAGTCCCTATTGATCATTTCTTGACTCTGGCTATCATGGTAGGACATTGGTTTTTTTTGTTTTTTTAAAAAAAAATATCTTTATTGATTTCAGAGAGAGGAAGGGAGAGGGAGAGAGAGAACCATCAATGATGAGAGTTGTCATTAGTCGGTTGCTTCCTGCACACCCCCAGCTGGGGATCCAGCCTGCAACCTGGGCGTGTGCCCTGACTGGGAATCAAACAGGGTGTCCTGGATCCTAGGTCGGTGCTCAATCTCTGAGCCACAGAAGCTGGGCCATGGTAAGCTACTGTTAATAAACCAAGTGATAACAAGGGTATTCTTTTCCTTTTTGCCTTCAAAAATTATTTTATTTTCCTTCATTTATTTCATTGTTTCTGACCCATTTCCTCTATAGTTCCTTCAACAATGATTTATTCAGCATTATCTTAATTAATAGGGCACACCAAGTGCTGGAGACAACGAGAGTAAATAGAACAGACAAAACTCCCTGTCGACATGAAGCATATAGTGTCCGAGTATGAGGAGACTAAATATAAACAAAGTAGTTGATATAGTGTATTACAAGCTGTTATGGGTTGTGCAGAAAAATAAAGCAGGGAAAAGGCTGAGGGAGAAGGTGGAAGGAATTGCAATCTGACCGCCTGCTTCTGCAGTAGTGCTCGGAGCAAGGACGTGTGTATGCAGGGCCTGAAATCCAGCCCTGCGCTGGGAGAAACATGCTTGTTCCCAACTAATCATGGGAGGGCTTCAGGGAGCTGCAGGTGGCAACCAAAATACCTGCCTTTATTTTTTATTTTATTTTATTTTTAAAAAATATATCTTTATTGATTTCAGAGAAAGGAAGGGAGAGGGAGAGGGGTAGAAACATCAATGATGAGAGAGTCATTGATCCGCTGCCTCCTGCACACCCCCGACTGGGGATCGAGCCCAGAACCCGGGCATGCTCCCTGACCGGCAATCGAACCTGGATCGCCTGGATCCTAGGTCGATGTTCAACCGCCGAGCCACGCCCGGCAGGGGAAAATATCTGCCTTTAAATAAGGCATCATTCCTTGAAATGTTCTTGGGCAATACTGAGTTTTTGAGCTTTTGAACCCTTTGGATATAAGCCTTTATTTAAGTTTTACAAACCCTATACTATGATGCTAAACATTTGTGTTGATAAAAAAAAATCCAGGCATTATAGAATTAAAATCTCATTTAAGTCCACCGCATTGCATCAGTTGCATTCACCTTATCTAGATTTCCTCCTCACAGAGCCAGGCTGAGCATTCTTCCATACTTGGCACTGCTGGTGTTTTTGCATTGATTACGTGAAGATTCAATCCAGCCTTTCTTTGGGAATCCAAGTGAAGCTGAACAGTCTATAATTTACAGGGCTATCACAGTTTTTCATTAAAAATGAACATAACTTTTGCCCTTTTCAAGCGTAGTGCATATGTCCTGTCTTTCAGTGTTTCTTAGTAAGAGCTAATAGCTTGGCACTGTAGGCTAATTTCTTGTGTATTTTAAAGTGGATGCCAATTAGCTTTCCCTATGTACATCACATTTCAGCAACTTCTTCCCAGGACAAGTCAGTCTTGACTTGTCTGCCACTCTCCTAGTACAAATGGTACATATTACATGTATTAAATTGCAGTTATTTTTTTAAAAACTGAAGATTTTAAGGTTTGAAATCTTCTAAACTATTTAGAGCTATCCATTACGGAGTATGCTATGTAAAAAAGAAGGTAATGTGCCCGGCCAGCATGGCTCAGCGGTTGAGCATCAACCTATGATCCAGGAGATCTCAGTTCGATTCCTGGTCAGGGCACATGCCTGGGTTGTGGGCTTGATCCCCGGGGGGGGGGGGGGGGGCATGCAGGAAGCAGCCGATCAATGACTTCGATGTTTCTCTCTCCCTCTCCCTTTCCCTTCCTCTCTCTGAAATAAATAAGATATATTTTTTTAAAAAGAGGGTAATGTTTTCACTGGACTTCTGTTTTTTCCTTTTCTTGATATCATTGATAATATTTTTCTTACCTTTTATTTTCCTTGCAATTTGTAATTTTGCTCGGGTCAAACGATTTTGTTCTGTAAGTCTCTGAATTCTCTCTTAATGAGATCTTGTGGCTAGTCTTAGATTTGTGGAAAAACCAGTTGGCAAAGAAAAAGAAAGAGACGGGCACTGGTTTGTGCAGATGAAGACCATTCTCCCAACTTTGAGTAGGAAGAAAGCTAAATGCTAATTTGAATGATGGAGCCTCATTGTCATTTTCTATTTTTCCTATTTCTCTTTGTCTCTGCCTCCCTTTGCCACCTTGCCAGACATCCCCCATGGCTCTTTTCTTGGGTTGAAGACAGACAACCAGCCACTGCAAGAGTCCTTCCCAATGCAAAGGCACCAACCCCTTCTTGTGAGTCATCTTCATTTGCCTTTATTCCCCCCCCCCCCATCCAGCTCCATTACATTCTTATGTCTGTTGGCTAAGGGATGTTGTTCCTCCCCCAGTACAGTCTAATTATAGCACAATTAACTGGAAACAAAAAGGAGGAGCTGCTGCTGCTGAAACTATTCCTTAGCCATTCTGAATTCCTTTAAAACTCAGGCACATATGCTTACATTCATGACAACGTGGGTTCATAAGGACAGGATGAAGAGAAAGGTCTGTCCTTCCTCCATGAAGGTAGAACTCTACCTGCAGGTCGAACTCTGACCCACGGCCTGCAGCAACCTGCCCAGGAAATGAACCCCTTTATCCTGCTGTCAGTCACGAGGGCCCACTGGATTTTCCCGAGTTGATGCGAAGATTATTTTAAGCTGGAGACAGTTTGAGATTCAACAGACAAAAGTCTTCTAGGAGTGTCCCTTAATCTGACAAAACTTCTGGGAGAAGAGGCTGCTTGATTGGGACACTAAGAGATGGAATCCCTGGGAAAGAGAGGAAGACAAAGAGGAGGCTGTCACCATCGACAGCGAAACAGACAAAACACCCCTGTCCCCTCGAACCCCAGTACAAAGGGAGCCAAAAGCACAGCGACCACGACCCCAGGCAGCAGGGCAGTCCTCAGCTCAGGAAACCTTCATGATGAGAGAATACACTCCCACTGAGTTTATCAATACTGCTGCCAAGTTCCAGCAAAAGACCCGGGAAAGCACCCAGGCATGGTTAGGGTGGATGTGAGATATGAGAGCAAAGGCAGGTCTCTGACCAGGTGGGGCACTGGAGGGATCCACACCCACATAGATTAGATTATTCTAGCCTGCAGGGAGGCTTGGCCCAATGAGGGGGATCTCCCCAGGCATGTGGGACCCTGGAAATTTATCCTGGGGGTATAACAAGTTCTTAGTCCTTAGGGGCTTTGATAAACCAGTGATTTGGATCATGGAGCCCTTGATGGAAGAAATGGTTACTTATTTTGGCAATTATGATCTTGATCTGTGTTTTCTCTCGCATGCGCTTATCCTCCAGTGCAGCCAGGTAGCTGCCAAATGACCCTCCTCTTTGTTAATGAGCCCCCTTGCTGACCCTCTGGGCACACTGCAGAAGAGGTGGCCCTGTAAGATTCTAAGAGCGTGTTGTGTTGTGTCGTGGGTGGTGGAGGGTTGAGGAAAGTCCTGGAGGGGAATTGACCTCTGGGTGACCTGTGAGCTATAGCCAGGCAGTTGGAGGCTCCTCACCCCTCTGCTGTCCTTGGGATGTTGGAGCCATTTTCAAGGATGCAGCCTTGAGAGGGCGAGAAGGAGACTGTCTGGGCCGAATACGGAACTGAACCCTGGTAAGGTCTCTATATAAACTTTTGAGATTCTGGTGGGGGGGTGGCAGTCTTGCCGCACCCTTAGAGAAGTCTTTTTTGCCCTCTCCAGTTCCAGATTTCACCCAGGAGGTCTGCAAGCCAACATTCCCTTGCCATAGCAAGCTCTTAAGGAACAATGTTTGCTTTTCTTCTTTGGTTGATCTTGGTTTATTTCCACAACCATGTGTTTCATTCATACTATTTAGAGGTCTCTTTGGAATAACTTGCAAAGTAACATAACAAAGGATAAATATTTATTTGGTATGATACTTCCTATATGTTTTCTATTTCTTTAAGTTTTCTACTGAGGTCTTGAAATTCTCACCGGTGCAGGTAGTACAAAAATCTTATTTGAAGCCAATCAATTAATCCTAAAGATGACAGAAAAATCAATATGAGTTAGCTGTAAATAACTCTAATATTCTCTAAGCTCTTGAAACACCTCAAACAGCCTAAGACTGCATTTTAATAAAAGTGTTTACACACTGATTTTACTTGTAAAGGGGATAAGAAAACTTAAGTATAAAAAGCCTGGGACTATAAAAAAAAGTGTTTTACCTAAAAGACCTTTTTTTGTTGTTGTTCCAGAAAAAAGGTCTTCAGAAATTTCCTACTTTTATTTTTTCAATCCTCACTCGAAGATATCTTTTTATTGATTTGGTGGAGGGAGGGAGGGAGGGAGAGAGAGAGAGGGAGAAACATCGATAGGTATGTGCCCTGACTGGAAATCAAACCTGCAACCTTTTGATGTACTGGACAACGCTCCAACCAACTGAGTCACTGGCCAGGGCAGAAATTTCCTAGTTTTAAATTTGAAACCACCTTTGTCAGTAGTTCTCCTCATATACATACCACCCCCAACCCCACCATCAAAAAGGAATGCCCTGGCCGGTTCTGCTCAGTGGTTAGAGCGTCGGCCTATAGACTGAAGGGTCTCGGGTTCGGTTCTGACCAAGGCCACGTACCTCGGTTGTAGGCTCCTTCCCTGGCCCTGGTCGGGGCTCGTGCAGGAGGCAACCAATCGATGTGTCCCTCTCATGTCAATGTTTCTATCTCAGTCTGTCTCTCTCTCCCCCTTCCACTCTGTCTGAGAAGCAATGGAAAAAATATCCTTGGGTGAGAATTAAAAATAAATAAATGGAAAAGAACATTAAAAAAAGGAATAGAGAGTCCTGGTTGGTGTAGCTCAGTTGGCTGAGTGTCGTCTGGTGCACCAACAGGTCATGGATTTGGTTCCAGATCGGGGCACATGCCTAGGTTTCGGGTTTGAGCCCCTATCGGGGCACTGATTGATGTTTCTCCCTCACATTGATGTTTCTCTTTCTCCCTCTCCCTCTCCTTTTCTCTCTCTAAAAAAATAAATAAAAAACATACTTTTAAAAAAAGGAATGGAGAGTAAATGCCCCAGGCTAGCTGGAGCAATTAAAATGTCATTAGATCCTTGATAGATTAATGTTTATGCTAATACCCTGCACAGTGAGATTTGGGAACTGAGCCATATCCCCTACTACTTGAAGGTGGGCTGGTGCAGATGGGCTTGGACTGTGGAGCAGGGGTGGGGAATAGTGGCTGGAATTCAGCAGAGATACTATATTTGATTTCATAATGAAGTTCCTAGTTCAGTGGTGGGAGCCCGAGGCATAATTTAGAAGTAACTGGTAACATTTCTCTCTGGGAATGCCGTAAAAGAAATTGATAATTTGATAAACTGATAATTTTTGTAGAGGGCCATAAATGATCTCTTGAGTTTCTGCTAATTGGAAGGATTCTGATTTGCTTTCGGTCCTGGATGCCTAGTCACATCTTCTTTGCTATTAGTAGTTCCGTAACATTAAAAACTAAAACACTTAATCATAACTAGACATATTCAAAAGCATTATTAATACAGGCTAATTTCCCCCCCTTCCCAGAACAGTGCTTACAAAAAGCAAAACTCAACATGCAGAGTAGAAAGAACAAGGGCTTTAAAGCCAGACAGACTTGGCTTGTCCACTCCACCTGCATATAATGGTTAGGACTATATGGTTTTGGGATTAGTTAGTCTTGCATTTGTACATGACCAAATTTAGAGCCTCTGTACATCCCATTTCCATCATCTTTTAAATTGATATAAAAATATTTATCTCCCAAAGGGTTTGGTGAAAACTAACTCTAAAGCACATAGAATTGATCAAAGCAAATAGTAGAAGAGAAATCTAGTTTCCTTATTTCTCTCCACCCTCATCTTTTGGTCTTACAAATGCTGGGCTGACTTTTGTGGGTGTCCAGAATAAGCTACCCCAAAATGTGTTTCTGTGGTATGCATATTATTTTGAGCTAAAGGCAACTTTAGCCACAGGCTTGGGAAAGATCTGCCTCCCACCATTAACTGCATAGAAGAATTTGAATTAGAGGCCTTGCCCCTAAGAGGTTATCAGAGATAGATAACCTTTTCAACCCATCCACATGGCAGAGCAAACTTTTATTTACTAAACACTTGCTTTTTGTCCTGCAACGACCCTTTGAAGCCCCCAAGGCACCTTATCTCACCCCTAGCTCAGAACACCTTACATACCACCTTACATACATAAGTACCTCAATACCCCTTTCCATCTCTGAACCTCTCCTGCATGTGGGGGTCCCATACATATGTATGTATTAAATTTGGTTGTTTTCTCTTGATAATCTGTTTCATGTCTATTTTATTATTAGATTAGCCAGAAGAACCTTGAGGGTAGGGAAAAGTTTGTTCCTTCCACCTGCTTTCAAACCAGAACTGGTGAGTTCAATTTCCAAAATCAGTTGTCTCTATTATAATTAGGCCCCAACGACTATTCATGCTTTGGGCAACTCACAGTTCCTTTTTGTTTGGTTTTCTGTTTTTCACTGAGATATTCTTGTCGTTTCTGCTAACCTGCAGGATTGGGAGGAGGTGGCAGCACCTGGTTATTATGCCTCATATATCTAACTAACCCGCTGGTCAAAATAAAAGCTTGATCATAATGGGTTATTTCGAGAAATACAGCAAAATTGCTTTCTGTTCTGTGATCTCCGCCCCTTCACACACCCACCCAGAGATACTACCTGTCAGTTATGAAACTTAGTAGGCTATGAATTTCCATCTTTTTTCTGTGATAAAACTAATTAAGCAAGAGCAATAGAGAAAGCAGTCTCCCCCCTTCTTCTCCCCCGCCCCCCCCCCCCAAGAAGTTATCTCTTAATTAAAACCATTCCCATTTTGTAGATAAATGAGTGGAACCTGTTGATGAGCGTGAGTGCCTGGTGGTAAAGGAACGGAAATTACCATCTTAAGCGCTCGCTCCATTTCCTTGGTGTTGAAGCTTAGCCACTTATCTGCTTTATCACAACATGAAGTGGAGTGCCTCCAGCCCTCACAGGCACTTTCCCCAAAGGGTTTCAGCTTGAATCATGGCTCCCCCAGGCTCAATTCTTTTGGTATTAGCAGCTTAAATGTGCATAGCACAGAGAGAAGCATTGTTTTGGGCTTCAAAAAGAGTCAGTTTTTCGGCATCTTTAAAATGTCCAGAACATTTGAATCAACGCAACTGCACAGCAACTTGCTAATGTAAAATATTAGATGCACCCTAAATAACAACAGGCTGGAAAAACTCTAATAGTCCTTTTTTAATTTTGTTGTTGACACCTGGCAATATTTAGAACTATAAATAGAGTAGAAGGGAGGGAGGGAGAAAAGTCAGATTTCCCATTGCTTTCTCAATACATAGAATGAGAAAATCTTCAGTGAAAAAAGTTAAAAATCACACCTGGAAAAGAATTGGACCTGTTCTAGAAGCTGCCACAGAGTCTAGTAGTAGTATGTTGTAGTTAAAACACCCTGAATTCTGGTGGGATTTGTAGGACTCCTCATAATTATGGTGAAGCTGCAGGAAACTGCTTAATCTTTTAAGGATTAAAACCCAGTTGTAAAGCCTCAGGACTCTTGGATATAAAAACTAGGGGGAAAGAGCATGTCTTCTCTGGTAGGTTTTCCATTCCAATGATCCATTATTAGGGAAGGCAGAAGGGACAGGCTAAGAGGGGGGCAGGAGAGCAAAGAGGGGACGTGCAGGTGTCTTGACTGGTCCTGGGGAAGGATCTAATTAGTAGTATCAGCAAAGTAACCTGTAGCCAGAGAACATTCCAGAAGTTGTTCAGTAAATAGACTGTTAGGCAGACAGAAATCGAATCTCTGTCTGTGTCTCAGTGTGGATTGGCTTCTTTGTAGCTATCCCTCTTTGAGAAATCTAGGATTATATGGAGGCAGAAAGCATCACTTTTGATAGTCTAGCAATCTTTTAGCAGGTGTGAGGGTGTAAAGAGCATAAAATGAGAAGTTAAGCAGACTGGATTCCAATTTTAACCCTATTTCCACTAGCCTCATGGTCTCAGGCATGTTACTTGGGTTTTCTAAGTCTTGGTTTCCAAAGTTACCCATCTCACAAATATACTGTGAGATTTAAATGAGGTGATTCCTGGCAAAAGCCTAGAAGAATGCCTACACTTAATCAGTTCCTTCCCTTCCACTGGAATGCAAAGAGGCACTTACTTATTTGCTGGATAAACTGATTTAAGTATAATTTTTTTGCTTTATTATTTTAGCATTACTATTATGCTAGAAGGAAAAAAATGACAATGCTCTCTACCTCAGGGGAAGACTCTTGAAATCTCAAGTTTAAGAGTAAGTTTAGCCATACACAGGTATGAAACAGTCTCAATAACCAGGTTTCTAATCATTCATTCAAAGGATTCTAAGAGATTTGAGCATAATATGCAGCTATTTTAATGGGTTTTCTGAGTGTGAATTGACTTATAATACAGGCAGCCCCTTCTTTTCATGCTAGGGTTGAAAAAGCCAACATTTTTTTCTGAGGATTATAGGATTACTTTTAATACTGTATTTCATAACCTATTATAAGACCTAAGGAACTCAATAAATGTTAAATACTGATATCTAATATGATTTTTTTCTTTTTTTAACAAAAGTATATTAAACTGTGAATTACTTAGTTTCTCTCCCTTAGCCATTTATTCTTACAACTTAGTCCAGTGGGGCAAAAATTGGAAGATTCACAACATCTTATATTTTCAAGTGGTCAAGCAAAACCAAATTGACCTGTGATATCCCTCTTAGTCAAATCTGTGACATTTTCTCAGCATGTGGTCCAGCCTGACCAGTGCTCTTATTTCTATGGACCTCAGCTTTCTTCTCTTAACCTCTGACAGCAGCCTCCACACTAGTTTAAAGGTCTAGTGCCTAAAATTAAATCTTTTCGTGCTCTTGCATAGTAGAGTACAGATTCTGTGTGTCCCAACGCTTAGCAAGGAGAGCAACAGCACTTCCATATCAAAACCAAACAGGGTGATTTTCCTACTGATGCTTAGCAAAGTAAAGCGAAGTTTGTTACCGTATGTTATAAATTTTAAGTCACATATTAGTCATCTTTTCATGAGCACCTGTCTTTCCTACTAAATTGTAAGTTCCTTGATAGTAGTGATCATGTCCTGCCTATGCTGAGGGCCCATTAAAAGCTAGCTGACTCTGTCTCTGCCACTTTCACTGAAACGGATTTCTTCCCTTATAATTCCCTCAAAAGTAAAGCTTATCATTAGTCTCCATGTAAAAAATTCTTCATGTACTGCAAAAGTATTGTTAAATTGCCTCTTGGTCTCATCTTTTTCACTTTTAATACTATTTTTATCTCCAACTTCTGTTTTAGGTTTCTTTCCTTTGACACCTTCCCATATATATTTTTTCCTTTTCTTTCTCCTCTATTTTCTCCTCTTATTTATTTATTTACTTTTTTTCTTATGATTTTAATGAGGGAAACTGAGATGTGTGCAGAAGGTAGGAATCTAGTATAGACTGAGCGGTAGCTGCCTTTACCACACTGAGGGGAAAAAGTGAAAATTGACCAAACTATGATGTGTATGTGATTGCGTGAGTGTGTGAATGTGTGAGTGTGTTTGTATGTGTGTACGCATTCCTGACAAAGGGAGCTTCAGGGGAAAAGGTACAGAGATAAAACCATAAAGTTTTGTCTTATCCACAGCCACGTATTTATTGTCTAGAATAACACTTAGCTCTCACATAGTTATTAAACGAACTTATCAATGAATTAATCACTCCCGTGATGATCAGTAGCTTCCACTACTTTTCTTTCTATGTAAACATCAGGCCCATCTTTAGCTTGTCATTTCAGTTATCTATCACTACCCTAAATTCCCAAGGTGCAAAAGTAATAGCTAATATTAACTGAACAAGTATATAAGGCAGTAAAGCAGAGGGATGAAAGTTTATACTCAGGAACCATGTATCTGTTCAAATCTCAGCCTTGCCATCTTTGTAGCTGTGTGACTTTGAACAGGTCGCTGACCCTGTCAGTGCCTCTTGTTTTCTCATCTGTAAAATGGGGCTGGTAATACCTACTTCATAGGGTTGTTGTGAAGATGAAATGAATTAATATAAAAGCTTATAGTAATGAGGCAGGATACTAAGAAGCTAAGAAAATTTCTTGGCAAATGGAACGGAGACATTGACACAGATAACTAAGCAAACTGCCAAGCAATTTACAGCCAGCTAATAAATCGAAAGATCTTATCTTCTCTAACCAAGAACACTTAGGAGCAAATGATTTACACGTTCCAGACTGTGCTGGGGTAGACCCACCTTGGCCCCAATCCCTCTTCATTGACATCTTTGAAGGTGAAACTGATCAGGAATGACCTTGAGCCCTCTATATGCTCATTTTTATGAATAACCATGTTAAAGGACATACCTGGAAAGCTGATGAAAATTCTATTGAGATCCTCCCTTGAGATCGCCTCTAAAATTCCCACTTTTTAAAAACAGATAAAAAACCTTAAGACAAAGGACCTGAAACTGGTCAACAATGGGTCTGGGCTGCCAATCACTACTTGAGCTAATTAAGCAAAGAAGGTTTAATTGTATATGAGCATATATTCCAATATTGCTGGCAACATGGGAGAGCAGTAAGGTCATCCAGAGAAATCTGCTCTCTTGCCCCCAGCCCCAAGCCAGCTGCTTATATTGGGTAGAAGGACAAAGGTTACATGGAGAAGCAGGAATTACAGGCATGGGGAAGTAAGCAAGGTATAATGTTAATTAGGTTACAAGCAATGTGAGCTGGGGGCCGCAAAGGGCGGGCACCTCTGGGATTCTGTTGTTTCAGGAACAAGGCTGTTAATCTTCCCATAATGATAAGAAATATGGACAGAATTCTAGAGTTAACTTCCATGTCCTAGGGCATACAACTCTCAGCCAGGTTAGAATGTGCTTTCTCAAATCAGAACAATCACGATTAACAGAGCATGATTAATATTTCTTATAACTATAGCTAAAAATCATGGTTAATAGAACATGATTAATATTTCTGCCCCTGACAGACCCAGTGTGCATACTCTCTCTCTCAAGAACTCCTGTACCTTCCCCTCCTTCTTTCCTTAGTTGTATCTTTGCTTTCTTCTCTTAAGCTGTAAATGTCCACAGGAAACTTGCAACCAGGGGAAAAGTGGGCAGCAGCAGCTTGTCCTGGGCTAACCCCCCGCACCTGCCTCCAAGGGCCCTCCTTTTGCCTCTGTAACTTGTTTTCTGAGCCCACACAGCCCAGCTGGCTCACTTCTTCTGCCTCTGTGACTTTCTTTCTAAAGGGTCAAGGCGGCCTCGCCTAGGCTGGACTCTTCACATTTCCAAAGGGCCAAGGCAGCTCTGCCTAGACTCACTCCTGTTGCTATAATTTTACCTCATCTATCTTAAGCCCTTCCTTTGTTTCACTGTCTCCAGCTTTAATAAATGTACTCTTAAAATCACCTGGACTTGTGTTGTGAAATCTTTCCTGCGTGAAGTTAAGAACCCACACATTCCACATAATGCTGGTCCTGGTGTCTTTCCAGCGACAGTAATTCTAAATCTAAATATGAATCTAAATCTTATCCTCGTCTTTTAAAATGAGAAGTTTAGAGAGGTTTGAGAGCTTCCCCACAGCTAACCAGCTAGTAAAAAACTGAGGTTCATTTTAACTGCATGGTCTGTCTACTGTGGTGGCAGGCAAGGCCAAACCAAATAATAAAATGTTTTCTGTTAAGGCCTTCCTTTACATAAAAAAGCTAGGCAGGCCATTGAGTACCAAGAAACAATAGAAGTAAAGTGTTGTGGAAATGATTGTACAAAGTAAAGCTGAGGAGAGAGGAAGTAATGGAAAAATAACTGGAGTTGAGGGGGGTGATTATTGAAAAAAAGGGTAATAAATCTTCCTACACTTGGGGCATAGCCCATTCTTAGTTCTCAAGCTTGATTGTAGATGCTGTGTCCTTGAAAACCTAAAAGGCTGTTGGGGTTTTGAACAAGCCACCCCAAGATGTGCTTCTGTGATATATGGATTGTTTGGAGCTAAAGGCAATTTTAGCCTCAGGATCAAGAGAAACTTTGGCCCTTCCCTTAAGCCTAGAAGAATTTGAATAAGGGGCCTTGCCCATAATAATCACTGAGAATCTCTTTTTGACCCACCTATTTGGCAGGGAAAACTTTTATTTACTAAACATTTGTTCTTCTCAACATCCTGCAATGATCCTTTGAAGCCCCCAAGGTGCATTACCTGATACCTCGCTCAGAAAGTCTTTTATATATATATATATATGCCCAACTAACTGAGCCACACTGGCCAGAAGAATCTTGTTGGTAGAGCAAAATTTGTTCCTACCCCACAAGACCATATTCAGATTAGGATGTCAAAATTATTTCCAGAATTTCCTCTTGAAGTTATTACTCAATTGGACATTACATTAGTAAACAAAGCAGAATGATTGGGTTTGTTGGTAATCCCCATTTTCAGGATTTACTGCTGTCATTTCTCTTGCAAATGACTATATATTTTTTTATTACGCCATAAACTTCAAATTAATAAGTCAACAATTGACTTCACTAAAGCTGTTCCTTGGACAACATTTTGGCAATCTTCTGAAACTATTCCAGCATTTCTATTATGTCCATATTCCTCTTCTTCACCATAGTCCTGAAGGAGTAATTCTAGAGCACCCCTCCCCCCCAAAAAAAGAAGACAAGCTATGAAACAGAAAGTAATACATCTTTTAAAAAACTAAACAAGTCTGGGAGAAAGCAGGAATGTGTTGGGAAGATTGTGCCATGTGTAGACCATCCTGTTTCAGTCCTAAAGGGATGCGAACTTCTCTAGATGGAATGAAGGTACCACAAAATGGAAGCATTGAAGGGGTGGGCCTTCCTTATTTCTTACCTGCACTTTCCACTTTGGGGTTGAATGTGTGACTCGAGAGGGGCATTATCAGAGTAGAGTAGGGTAGAGAAAGTTGGGAGGTGATTGAGATTACTCTATTGGCCAGGCCGAAGTGGCTCAGGGGTTGAGCATAGACCTATCATCCAGGAGGTCGAAGTTTGATTCCTGGTTAGGGCACATGCCCTGGTTGTGGGTTCGATCCCCAGTAGGGGGCGTGCAGGAGTCAGCCGATCAATGACTCACTCTCATCATTAGTGTTTTTATTTCTCTCTCCCTCTCCCTTCTTCTCTCTGAAATCAATAAAAACAGATTTTTAAAAAAAGAGATTGCTCTAGTGTGCAATATAATATAGTGACTCTATGGGATCCTTTAGAGCCTTTTTCTCTGGTAAGAATTCCAGGTAAGGATTAGTACCTGGAGCAGTACCTGAGAAGTAGCTACTGCTTCCTGTGCGGGGCTGTTACTAGTATAATCTCTTCATCACCACAGCAGGAGGGTGTGGTGAGGCCATTGGGAAGGTGGGTGTGGGCTCCTTGGAGTGTTTGGGCTGCAGCTAGTCCTCTGATTCCACCTAGAGGTAAGGCCTGGATGTGGCCACTGATAGTCTTGCTACCGCCCCTCTGGGCTCCAGGCTTGCAGGCTCCAGAGTTTACTAAGCGACACAAAAGAGTCCAGAGTATGCTTTATACAATAAATACATAACCATTCCCCCCCCCTTTTTTGTTTTTCTTTTTTTAAATGAAATCATATCATATATACAATATACTATCTTAAGCGTTCCATCAATTTTTACATATACAAACACTTTAACTACAGCCCAGATACAAGTATAGAGTATTTTTAGCAACCCACAAGGTTACATGAGGTGTGTTCCCAGTGAATATCCTCCAAAGTTAACTAATATTTATTTTTTTATCCTAATGTAGACAGATAATGTATTGTTTCCTGGCATTGGCTATTATGAGTAAGATTACTTAAATACGCTTTGCGTGTTTCGATTACCTTCTGTTTCTTCTTGCATTAGTTTTTAACTATACAATCTTTCTAAAATGGCTGCTATAATTAACACTTTTTTTTTTAAAGACATATGGCATAGGCATTAATACCTTACTCCTCCCACAACCTTTCTTGCCACAATGCAATTACATTTTTTAAAATTAGAAAAGTATCACATCAACTCATTAAATCATAAAAGGCATTCTACTACACATGAAGTGATAGTCAAAATTTTCACTTAATCTATTCCCATTTTATTTCTCAGAGGTAACCAATGCTAATAGTGTTAAGGTCTTGTTTCAGGTTCTCTATGCACAGAAAACATGTTATAGTATATAAATGGGGTAATTTAGATACTGTGCTTTGCTATATTAAATACATTTTTGTTTTAAAATGTAAAAAAATTCACAATATACATATTTTTCTGCTACAGTTTTCTTAAAGTAGAGAGTTCCTACAAAACCCTTCTTAAGCTGAGATGGCATAAAGCGAAGAAGCAATTATGTTAGAACACATCTTGCTAATGGATACACAAAACAAAACAAGGTAAAGAAAGGAGGCTCACAGACTCAGCTTAAAGCCATGGTGGCTTGATGCTGAGATGCTGACTGTAGGCTCGCTGCGAAACAAACGCTGAACAATATTTTTGCTTTTCACCTTTTTTTGCAATCCCATTATGAGGACCCGACCCCCATCACCTCATCTACACCTGATTACCTCCCAAAGGCCCATCTCCAAATACCATCACATTGGAGGTTGGGGCTTCAACACATGAATTTTGGGGAGACACAATTCATTGAGTTAGCAGGGATGTATAATATACTGTGATTGTCATCTGAACTCAGAGTATTTGAAGGCAATGATGAATTCACTGTTGATAAAGAATTATTTCAGTCACCTTTCTCAAGCCAGCTTTTCTTATTTCCTTAAAATAGAAGAGCCTTTTAGGAGTTATTTAATGTTGCATTCTATAAATTCTTTACTTTTGAAGATTTTTTAATGAATGGAAAAGGGTCAGAGTGCCCTTCTGTTTTTCCTAATCCACTGAGCAAGGACACTTCAATTCCTACACCCAAGGCAAACATATTATTTATTTTAACTTTACCTCTTGCATAAATAGTTAAAAAATCATCAGCTTTAAGCCTTTCAAACATTTTCATTTAGGACTTATCTTTCAAGGAGGTATAGCTCTTTGTTTCCAACTAAACTTTTTGAATTGAAACATTTTTTTGGGCAGTCTTTATTCATAAATACATGCTTTATTTAAACAAGAGGATGGGCTTAAAAATCCTAAATTAAATAATAATCATATGGCCCTAGCCAGTTTTGCTCAGTGGTTAGAGTCTTGGCTCTCAGACTGAAGGGTCCTGGGTTTGATTCCCGGCAAGGGCATGTACCTTGGTTGCGGGCTTGATCCCAGGACCCTGTTGGGGCACGTGCAGGAAGCAACCAATTGATGTGTCTCTCTCACATCAATGTTTCTCCCTCTCATTCTCTCTCTCTCTCTCTCTCTCTCTCTCTCTCTCCCTTCCACTCTCGGAAAAGCAATGGAAAGAATATCCTTGGGTAAGGATTTAAAAAAAAAATCATATGGTTTCAAGTTCCTGACACCTCATGTTGGGTCAGTTTTAGAGAGTTTTGAATGCTCTCAGAGGTTAGGCATTTCTGGGATTCAAAAAGGATACCTTTTACTTTTGTTTGTCATATTTTCAGCTTTAATAATAATTGTTTATTATTCTGTGTTCTACATATTAGGTTCTTGGTTCTAATTTCTAGGTTCTAAAGCAACCTAGAAAATAATATTTAGAGCTCAAATGCTAATCAATTTTTTTGTATCTTGTATACTAGGAAGTAAAGATTTTGAGTCAGCCATGACTTGGGGTCTAGGACTACCAGTTTTATAGTGATTTTCTGATTCTCCTCAGTTCTCTTAGTTTTTTTTTTTTTTTTTTTTAAAGATATATCTTTATTGGTTTCAGAGAGAGGAAGGGAGAGGAAGAGAGAGACAGAGCATCAATGATGAGTGAGTCATTGATCCTTCACTTCCTGCAAACCCCTCACTGGGGATCCATCCCGCAACCCGGGCATGTGCCCTGACCAGGAATCAAACCTTGATTTCCTGGATCCTAGGTCAATGCTCAACTGCTGAGCCACACTGGCCTGGCAGTTCTCTTAGCTTTGATGCACTAGTATAACTTCACTCTCTTGATTCAGTATAAAATCTCCACATGGCCATATATCCACCAAAACAGACAAGCAAAGAATTTATTTATTTATTTATTTATTTGACAAGCAAAGAATTTAGAGTTTTCTATATAAAATGCTTAATTTTCCTACTCAGGTCATTGATTAACATTCATAATCAGATACTGGATGTATTCCTTGTTTAAAGGATAGAGATGAGGAAAACAGCTTGTGTGTGTGTGTGTGTGTGTGTGTGTGTGTGAATTCAGATCACAAGGAAATAGACTCAGGTGCAGTATTGAAAAACAGGCGGGATTAATGACATCAGCGAGGCCCTGGCATACACTGTTGAAACAGCATGATGGCCCTCGCTCCTAAGGATCTTCTATAGTAGAGCGAGTGCCCAGGTTTCAGAAATGAGGTGAGACCTGTCTCAAAGGCAGAGGGATGGAAGATGAACAGAGGTGGCTCCTTTCTCCGAGAATCTGAAAGCCATTGCCAAGCTACTCATCATCTCCCAAACCACCTGACCTCGCTCTTCTCTAATGTGAGCATGAAAATTATTGACCTTTAGAAGCCATCTTTATTTTCTTTCTTTTGGGGAGAGAGTAGGGCCTCTTTGTTAGACTTTGTATCCAAGTTTTGCTTCCTTTATAAAATGATTTGGTAAGGTTTCCTTGTTTGCCTGTGTCCTGAAACAGTTTAAATAGTATAGGAATCCTATGAAAGTTTGATAGAATTCACAAAAACAACTGGGTGGTTGTATTTTAAGTGGTGGGAGTTGGGGGGAGATGACAGTAGTTTTAGGTTCCTTTCTAATTTCTTTATAATAATTAGTCTCTTTAGATTTTTAATTTTATTTCCAGTCAATTTAGTAACACATTTTAACATATCTTTAACTTTTATTGCAGGAAATTTTTGCATTTAATTGAATAGAGGACTCATTTATTTTTCTAAATTGTCTCTATTATTGGAGTAATATTCCCTTTCTTACAAACTTTTGAACTAACCAGTTATTTCAATATCTTGGAGCCAGAAGTCTATGCCGACCTGGCTTTGCTGGAGCACTGGCTGTCTGCACTAGTGAAGCATGTCTAGAATCAGCTAAATCTCTCTGCTTTCTTTGTGGGGTCAGGTAGGTGATGGTAGTGAGGGCTGCTAGTGGCTGCTCTAAGCATGTGTCACTCAGAGTACAGTCAGGGCCAGTGACCACATCAGTTATTGGAACAGAGCGAATTTAATACAAAGTTTTGTTAGCTGGAAATGAAGTTGGTACTAGGTAATTAGATAAGTAAAAGGGTGAAAAAAAACTCCTCTAAGATAACATAAATGTAGCAGCTAGAGAAGCAGCTATTTCACTTTGTATTAGTTTGCTAAGGCTACCTTGACAAAATACCACAGACTAGGTGGCTTAAACAACAGCTATTTATTCCTTAACAATCCTGGAGACTAGAAGTCTGAGACCAGGTGTCAGCAGGCCTCTCTCATTGGCTTACAGATGCCTTTTTTCTGTTTGCATATGGCTTCCCTTTGTACTTGTCTAAATCCAAATTTTCTCTTCTTGTAAGGACACCAGTCATATTGGATTAGGGTTCACTTTAACAGCTTCATTTTAACTTAACCATCTTTTTAAAGACCCTAGCTTCAAATACAACCACATTCTGAGGTTGTGGGGATAGGATGTCAACATACAAATTTGGGGGTTCACAATTCATCCCATAACATACTTCTAAGGAAGGGGAAACCATTAAAAGCTTAGAAAAAGAGCCCTGTAGAACTAAATTCAAACCACTGAGGAAATGGGGTAGTAGGTCTGGGGCTTGTGTCTGTGAGCTCAGAAACCTAAAGCACAGCACAAATCTAAGATATAAATATAGATTTCTACTTCTGTTAAAATGGAGTTAGAAGGACTGGATTTACTCTTCTGTCTGAAAATAAACAAGCAGAAAAGTAGACAAAGATATGAAACACATTTTTAAGACATTGGACATCAAGCAATGAAGGACAGTAATCCAGGAAAAATGGGAAACAATGAGGTGAGCCATTTGCCTAAGCCAGCTTAGTGACCTGAAGGAGGTTCCAGGCTATGGCCAAGGGAGAGAAACCCAGGCAGAGCCTGGCAGATTCTACATTGAGGTGACAGAGGCGAGAGTTTAAGGAGAAAGAGGCAGCTGGAGCTTTGAGGACAATGCCAGAAGTGAAGGAGCCACACCAGAGACAACACTGGAATCTGCAGATGGTTTTCCTTGAGTTTTCAGGACAATGCTGTTTAGCCCATGCAGTGAGGAAATGATCCAAGGCTGGGGAAAGAACCACCTGAAATGACTGGCGGGAATAGAACATAACACACAGCCAGAAAAAGTGCCTGTCCCAACAGCCAGACTGGAAGAGCTGATAACTCAGGGGGCACTGCAGACAATACTCAGAAGAACCTTGCCTCAGTAGCGGGGAGTAATAAACCCTACACTAAACCCAGCTCTGGTCATTCCTAATAAATCTTAAGAGCAAGGCCAAAAAGGATTCAACCATTTCCAAGTCACTTAAATGCATCCCCAAACAAAGGTCAAGAATATTTATGAAAATACAAAACTATCCAGGACCTATTAAGGTGAAATTTCACCAGGCATGCAAAAAAATCAGGAAACAAAAAATCAATTGATCTAGATCAAGAACTGATACATATGCTAGAATTAGAAAGA
Source organism: Miniopterus schreibersii (assembly GCF_964146895.1). NCBI lineage: Eukaryota > Metazoa > Chordata > Mammalia > Chiroptera > Miniopteridae > Miniopterus > Miniopterus schreibersii. The sequence goes on along the minus strand of NC_138106.1, from coordinate 57,746,671 downwards.
CATTAAAAAACAGTTATCATATTTCAGATGCTTAAAAAGTAAAGTGAAGGCACGGATGATTTTTTTTTTAAAAAGAGACCTAAAGTAAACTTCTAAAGATGAAAGTGACAATGTGGTTATAACAGCTTTATTTGTAATAGCCCCAAATTGGAAACAGTTCACATTCCCATCAATAGGTAAATAGATGAACAAATGGAGTATCCATGCAGTGGAATACTGCTCAGCAATTATTATTATTATTATTTTAAAAAATATATCTTTACTGATTTCATAGAGAAGAAAGGAGAGGCATAGAGAGATAGAAACATCAATGATGAGAGAGTCATGGATCAGCTGCCTCCTGCACGCCCCTGACTGGGGATCGAGCTCGCAACCCGGGCATGTGCCCTGATTACCTGGATCCTGGGTCGACGCTCAACCGCTGAGCCACGCCCGGCAGGGCCTGCTCAGCAATTAAAGTGGTGAACTATTTTGTCATGCAACAACATGAATGAATCTCAAAATAATTATGCCAAGTTAAGGAAAGTACATACAAAACCCCAATTCATCTATAGTGATAGAAAGCAGATTAGTGGTTGCCTTGAAATGGGAAATGTAGGGATTACAAGGGATCATGAGGAGATTTTTGATGGCCAGGGCAAAAAATTTTTACTTATAATTGACATTTAGTATTATGTTAGTTTAAGTTGTACAGCAGAGTGGTTAGACATTTATATAATTTATGAAGTGATTCCCCCCCCCCCCCTCCAAATAAGTCTAGTACCTACCTGGCACCATACATAGTTACTACAATATTATTGACTATATTCCCTATGTAAACATCCCTGTGACTATTCTGTAACTATCAATTTGTACTTTTTAATCCCTTCACCTTTTTCACCCATCCCTGAAAAATCATATGTCTTTCTCTGTCTGACTTATTTCGCTTAGCATAGTACTCTCTAGGTTCATCCATGTTGTTGCGAATGGTAAGATTTCAGTCTTTTTTTATGGCCAAGTAATATTCTATTGCATATATGTACCACATCTTCTTATCCAAATGTCCATTGATTGGCACTTAGGTTGCTTCTATATCTTGGTTATTGTAAATAATGCTGCGATTAACACAGGGATCCAATACATCTTTTTGAATTAGTGTTTTCATATTTTTCAGGTAAATGCCCCAAAGAGGAATAGCTGGATCACATGCTAGTTCCATTTTTAATTTTTTGAGGAACCTCCGTACTGTTTTCCACAGTGTCAGCACCATTTTCAATCCCATCAACGGTGCATGAGGGTTCCCTAAAGGACCGTAACTATTACTAGGAGTATTTAAGAGTCTCAAAATGGATCTCTTTCTGGAAGTGTTACACACTAACCTGTACTTACACTTAATTTATACTCTTTTTTGTCCTCACTTGAGGATATTTTTCCCATTGCTTTTTCAGAGAGAGTGGAAGAGAGAGAGAGAGATGTGAGAGGGACATATCGACTGCTTGCCTCCAGCACTCGCCCTGACCAGGGCCCGGGGTTATGCCTGCAACCGAGGTACATGCCCTTGGTCAGAATTGAACCCAGGACCCTTCAGTTCGAGGGCCGATCCTCTAAACACTGAGCCAAACCAGCTAGGGCCTTAATTTACCCTCTTTAACACCAATGTACAGTTGCTATATCAGCGATTTTGGTGTGAAGGTTTTTTACCCACAGACCCTAAGGAGGAATGCTAGCTAACATTGGCCTTCAACTTTGTTCCTGGTGAATCTTCTCTTCCTGACAGGATTTTTGCATTCCCTATAGCCTCATATGACATGCAGAGGGTGAGATATTTCATTAACTTACAGCTTTCTCACCAGCCAGGTCAATGGAAAGAAAGATGGGGAAGGAAATAGAGTCTTGCTGAAATGATGCTACGACCAAATAGACACACCTAGAGGTGAAGTGTTCCCTATGTGGTGATGGTCTGTTTTCAGCTTTCTAGCATTGGGATCTCTGTAATTGTGTGTCATCTTGTGCCTGAAAATCTTTCAGATCTCCCATGAAACATTTGATTTTATAACATCCTTGTGGAGGAAAGGCACAATAATTAATTAAGGCGCTGATTAAGAATGAGGTCAACAGTCCGGCTGGTGTGGCTCAGCAGTTGAGCAGCAACCTATGATCCAGGAGATCGCAGTTCGATGCCGGGTCAGAGCACATGCCGGGATTCCGGGCTCGATCCCCAGCAGGGGGTGTGCAGGAGGCACCTGATCAATGACTCTCTCTGAAATCAATAAAGATGTATTTTTTTAAAAAATTAGGTCAACAACAGATTTTTAAAATCTTTTTCTTTCTCTCTTTCTCTCTTCCCTCCCTTTGTTAAGTAATTCAAGAAATATCTAGTGAGCCCTTATATGCCAGGCACACTTAGCTGTTAGATACTTCTAGAAGCTTGCTATTTAAGTGTTTGGCGGAACACAGCATCAGCATCACCTGGAAGCTTATTAGAAATGCAGAATCTCAGTCCTCCCCCAGACATACAGCATCAGTATCTGCATTTTAATAAGATCTTTCAGTGACTTGTGTGCACATTTAAGAGGCACTGTTCTAGAGAATTCGCTCTACCCTTAAATACTGCTATGACTTTGAGAGAGTAAATTCACTTCTCTAAGCAGTTAATAAATGAGGGGAATGGAATAATAATAGACCCATTTCATGTATTATTGGGAAGATTTAATTGTATAAGCTCTCTAAAGCCCTTAACACATTGCTGGTACCTGATAAGTGCTTTTTAAAAAAGTTAGCCATTATTTATTGTCTTTATTAGTATTTTGTAGTCAAAAACAAAAAAAATTTTTCGTAAAATTTCCTGTATTGCAGTTTCCCTTCTAGTTCATTTATTTGTTCAAGATGCTGACACAGAGACGTTATTCCAAGAGACATGACAATTAAATATAACACTTGATCCTGGATTGGATCCTGAGGTGGAAAGAGGGAAAAGGAATGTCTTAGCTCAGGCTTCCATAACAAAATACCACAGACTGGGCTGTTCACATAACAGGCAGTTACTTTTTCACACTTCTAGGTGCTGGAAGTCCAAGATCAGGGTGCCGCCACGGAGGTACTGGTGAGGACTCTCTTCTTGACTTGCAGGTGGCTGCACATTGCTGTCTGCTCTTATGGGCTGTGCCCTCTCTCTCCCTCATCTTATAAAGCCAATAATCTCATGAGGCCCCATCCTCCTGATGTAATCTAACCCAAATCACCTCCCAAAAGCCCTACCTCTCAATGCCATTGAATTAGGTTAGAGTTTTAATGTGTGAATTTTGGGGCACATAGCTTTCAGTCCATGCAAGGAATATGTTTTGTTAATGATGTCATTTCTTTCTATAAATGAGACTACTAGCTTGTGTATATACGCGTATCTGTAAATATTTCTATATGTCACCATCTGTATCTATATTAAGCTGAACATGAATTTGTATTGATTTTTTTGAACTATAATCCATTACTACATGGATCATTTGAGGTTATTTTTAATTAAATTTTATTTATTTGATTAATTATGTAGTTACATGGTTCAAAAGAGTTAAAGGGCATGTAATGAAAATTCTCTCTCCTACTCTTTTCTGCCATGATGCTGGTTCCTTCCTGGAGGTGACTAATGTTATCAGTTTCTTGAGGGAAATTGAATTGACCTTCATAGGACCTGCAAGAAACTTAATTTTCAAAGCAGGTTGGCATATCTACTTTAATTTTACCCTGCAACAATAATGTGATTCAATCAAGAAAAAGAGTACCAATACCATTTTAAAAGTAAGAAAACTGGGAAATAAAAATTTGTTTTCCTCTCAAATAAGAAAATTGTGTAAATGTGTAGTGTGGACAATTTGAGAAGAATATAGAAATATCTAAACTTTAGAGCCAGGATTTGACTGTATTATAAAACTCATGTCTGCTAGGCCCTGATGACTTGACTTTGCCATATGTTTTAAATTCTCTAAGTCTCAATATATTCATCTGAACACTGGAGTAATAATACCTATCTAATACAGCTGTTAACTATACTTCCGATTTACTTAATCTAGTGCCTGGCATAAACTACGCCCAATGAATGTTAGTTATTATCATTTTTGAGTTGTTTTTGTGGTTGAGCATAAAATACTAAACTGCTTTGTTATTCCAGTAATATTTGTTGAAGTTAGCCTCAAATATTGGATGGAGGGAGCTCCGTTGCTGGGAGTCTTTAGGGGAAAGTTCCTGCTTCCACCTCTAGATAAATATGCATAGCCTGGCCTTGGCCAGGTAGCTCAGTTGGTTCGAGTGTCATCCTGATACACCAATGTGTGGGTTCGATCCCTGGTCAGGGCACATATAAGAACCTATGGCCCGGCTGGGCGTCGCTCAGCAGTTGAGCTTTGACCTAGGATCCAGGCGATCAGGGTTCGATTCCCAGTCAGGGCACATGCTTGGGTTTTGGGCTTGAGCCCCAGTGGGGGGGTGTGCAAGAGGCAGCCGATCAATGACTCTGTCATCATTGATGTTTCTATCTTTCTCTCTCCCTCTCCTTTCCTCTCTCTGAAATCAATAAAGATATATTAAAAAAAAAAAAGAATCTATGAATGAATGCATAAATAATGGAACAGCAAATCAATGCTTCTCTCTTTCTCTCTCTCTCCCGCCTCCCTCTCAAATCAATCAATAAAAAAATGCAAAGTCAAATTTTTAAAAAATAAATTAAAATTTATTTAAAACTCTAGAATTGCTTTTGCCTCCAATAATGATACATGGGAGCTTCCTTTGAGTATTTAAAGCATTTTCGGGTCAACTTTGTAAAACAGTTAATTTTTACCCTGAGGAGAGACCCTTAAACATGGATGAGATTCTAAATAAATCAAAATGACAGTTTGGCAGTAAGAGAGGGTGTTTCTCTCTATTTAAGTTGCTCTTTGCAGTGGACCCTTACCCTGGTTAATCAAATGTGACTTCCATCATCAACATTAGTAAGGCATGAAAAACCTTTATCAAATCTTTCATTACATTGCCCATTTGAAAACCTGATCTCTTGTGCCTTTTTAAGAGCTATCACTTGGTGTTCTCTCTGCAAAATGAGGGTGTTTTTTTTTCCTCTGGACAATGTTTAACAGTTCATGATTTGCTAATCCCTATGGAAGTTCTTTAATGTTCATGTTTGCAAAAGAGCTACTGACTTCTTGCATAATTAGAGTTCTCTCTCTTCTACTCTTTTTAACTTGGACAGTTTGTAAATGATTTAGTGCTACTTTCTCTAAAGTCATATCCTTTCTCAAGTTTTTCTCCTTGATCTTACAAATTCTTATCAAGAAGAGGGAAACCACTGATACCCATAGGGATAAGTTCACAGGCAAAGAAGCTATGCAAGTACAGTTGATACCTGAACAACATAGGTTTGAAATGCACAGGTCCCTTTAAGGCAAAACTTTTTTCAGTAAATACTGTAAATGTATATTCTCTTCCTTATGATTTTCTTTTTCAAATTAATTTTTAGAGAGAGAAAGAGAGAGAGACACCCATGTGATAGAGAAACATTGATTGTCTCCTACATACACCAAGACCAAGGATCAAACTCGCAACCTGGGTATGTGCCCTGACCGGGAATCGAACCTGCCGCCTTTTGGTGTACTGGACGATGCTCTAACTAACTGAGCCACACCAGCCAGGACGTCCTTATGATGTTCTTAATAACATTTTCTTTTCCCTAGCTTACTTTAGTGTAAAAATGCAGTATATTATACATATAACATACAAAATATGTGTAAATTGACTTTCTGTTATTAATATGGCTTCCTGTTAACAGAAAGCTATCAGTAAAATTTTTGGGGAGTAAAAAGTTATATATCCCCCTAATTCCTATATTGTGTGTGTGTTTTAAAATATGTTTTTATTGATTTTAGAGAGAGGAAGGGAAAGGGAGAGAAACATTAATTGGCTGTCTCTTGCATGCCTCCTACTGGGGATAGAGCCAGACACCTGGGCATGTGCTCAGACCAGGAATGGAACCAGTGACCTCTTGATGCATGAGCTGGAGCTCAACCAGCTGAGCCACACCAGCTAGGGAACTCCTGTGTTGTTTAAGGGTCATTTGTGTTTCCAAATATACTTAGTCTGACTTTCTTTTCCTTTGTAATGCCAACTATCAAGACCTAGATGTGCCCTGACCAGTGTGGCTCAGTTTATTGGAGTGTCATCCCATGCACCAAAAGGTCATGGGTTCGATTCCCAGTCAGGGCACATACCCAGGTTGCGGGTTCCGTGTGTGCAGCAACCGATCAATGTTTTCTTCTCCCTCCCCCCCCCCTCTTTCCCCCTTCCTCTCTCTCTCTCAAAAAAAATACACACTGCCCGGCCGGGCGTGGCTCAGCGCTTAAGCGTCGACCTAGGATCCAGGCGATCGGGGTTCGATTCCCGGTCAGGGCACATGCCCGGGTTGGGGGCTGCAGCCGATCAATGACTCTCTCATCATTGATGTTTCTATCTCTCTCTCTCCCTCTCCTTTCCTCTCTCCGAAATCAATAAAGATATATTTAAAAAAAAAACAAAAAAAACACACACACACAAAAAGATTAACAAACAGACCTAGTTTGTTATAGTACACCTAGGGACATATATACAAGTTGGTGTCTTATATTCCTTTTACTTTAAGCTTCATTTTGTTTTCCATTTCCAGGTGTGCTTTTAAATCAACCTCTAATTTTATCATAAAGCCATTCATTTTTGTAATTAGTCATCATGAATGGTGTTTGCCCTGTTTGTATCTCACTTTCTATATTTAACAAGGGATTTCCAGCTAAATAAACCTCAGTCAGCTTATATTTTGATTTAGGAAAATGCAGATTTCACCTAATTGGTGAATCAATCTCTGTCTATTAAGTACCTTCATGAAGTGCAGAGTCTAGGGAATAATTTTACACCAGAGACCTGCTAGTTTGGGTAAAACTGCTTCTATGGGCACTTAGAAAGAAAATGCAAATTTGCCTTGGTGATTGTAGCTTGACAGATGTGTTACTAAATTCCAGCACACAGCCAATTCCAAAGGTGAATTGTCAACTAGCTACAAGGTTTTTAAACAGTGCCCAAAAGAGAAATATGAAAGTCCACAAATGTCAGGATCTGGCAGATATTGCTTAATAAGATGGTATTGGGCTTTGAAAGACTAGATAACAATATTGGCTGATAACATGGAATGGTGCTGGGGTTTCCCAGTCATTACTAAACCTATGTGAATTAATTACACAGTTATCCATGCTAACTTAATAAATGAAAATATTGGGGAGGAAGTGAGATTTATGAGAAATAAAACTGATTTGGCTTCTTTAGAAGCTGTGATGTGGAGCAATTTATTTAGTTGTATGTGTACATGTTGTGTCTTATTTCTCTCATTTATAAAATTCTAGCTACTTTTATATTTTAATGCAGCATGGTGTGGAGCAGAGCTGTATAACAATTATTTGTGATGATGGAAATGTTCTATATCTTTACTGTCCAGTATGGTAGCCACTAGACTCGTGACCATTGAATACTTGAAATGTGGTTAATGCAAATGAGTAACAGGATTTTAAATTTAATTTAGCTTTAATTTAAATTTGAATAGCTATACATGGTAAATGACTACTGTATTGGACAGTGCAGTTCTAGACATTGACATACCAGTAATACTCCCTTTCTGGGCACAAGTGAGAACAACTGTTAGGTTAACATGCATTGTAGAGGACTGGCCACTAAATATTCTATTGCAGATATAGAACAGAATTCTCTTTTCTCTTACCCCAAGATAAATAGTATTATATAATTTATTTGATTAGTATCATGTCTTTTATCAACTCTTTTTTGTCTTTTCCTCATGATACGAGTTGACAGTCCTTGACTTCTTTGTATTTTTTCTTTATTTAGCATCCATTTATTGAGCATCTATTATGTGTCAGGTATTGTTTCAGTGCTGGATATGCAACAGTGAATAAGACTAATCAGGTCCCTGCTCTCACTGAGGTTACATTAACACACGTTACAAAACAATTTATTTAAATATAATTGTGAAAAGTTTTTATTGTGTTTAACCTAGGAAAAGTAAAAAATTAATTTGTTGATTGAGAACTGTTACTGTCCACAAACTCCTATCAGGTATAGACCCCGACTATTTTTTATTTTTATTTTTCTATCCTCACCTGGGGATATGTTGATTGATTTTAGAGAGGGGAGGAGAGAGGGAGAGATGAGAGAGAGAGAGAAACATTGATTTGTTGTTGCACTTATGCATTCATTGGTTGCTTCCTGTATGTGCCCTGACTAGAGATCGAACCGCACCCTTGGCGTATGGAGATGGCACTTTAACCAACAGAGCCACTGGGCTAAGGTGATCTTTAATTTTTTTTTTTAAACAATATTTTGTAGCATTTATTGTCAGGCCTTTAGCTTCTTTTGTCAAAAATTTCCCAAGAATTTAATTTAATTTTATTTGTATTTATTTTATAAGTATTTCATCTATTTGTAAATGAGATTGTTGCTTAATTTCATTTCAGATTGTTCATTATTTGTAGATAGAAATACAATTGATTTTTGTATATTGATGCTTTATCCTGCAAATTTGTTGAGTTGGTTTATTAGTTCTAATAGGTTTTTTTAATGGGTCCTGTAGGAATTTTTATATACAAAATCATATGATCTGCAAATAGAGATAGTTTTACATCTTTCCAATCTTTTCTGTCTAATTGCCCTGACTAGAACCTCTAGTACAATGTTGATGAAAGTAGTGAATACAGGCATCCTCTTGTTTCTGATCTTAGGGAAAACACATCCTGTTTTTCTCCATTAAGCATGGTGTTAGCTATGATTTTTCATAGATACCTTTTATCAAATTGAGGAAATTTCTTTCTAACCTGTTTTAAAGTGTTTTAAATGAATGTTGTCAAATGCTTTTTCTGTGCCTGTTGAGAAGGTGGTGGTGGGGGGTGTTGTCCTTTTTTTGTTTTGCTAATGTGGTGTATTACATGGACATTGGTATGTTAAACCAATCTTACACCCTGGGCTAAATCCACCTTATTCATGCTGTATAATCTTTTTATAGTTTGTTGAATATGGTTTGATAGTATTTTGAGGAGGATTTTGTGTCTACATTTATAAGGGGTAATACTTTGTGGTTTTTTAAAAATTGTAAAATAGCCTGGGCCGGGTGTGGCTCAGTGGTTGAGTGTCGGCCTAGGATCCAGGTGATCGAGGTTCGATTCCCGGTCCGGGCACATGCCCGGGTTGCGGGCTCGATCCCCAGTCGGGGGCGTGCAGGAGGCAGCCGATCAATGACGACTCTCTCATCATTGATGTTTCTATCTCTCTCTCTCCCTCTCCTTTCCTCTCTCTGAAATCAATAAAAGATATGCTAAAAAAAATTGTCAAATAATTTCAGACTTAATAGAAAGACAAAATATTAGCCTGGTTCCCCAATGCTAATATTTAAACATACTTGTTTTAGTATATTCGTTCTCTCTCTTCTCACTTTCTCATGTCATACACACACACACACACACACACATATACATATATAAACGTACACATATACATATGTAAACATACATATACTCACATACCTCTACACATACATACATATATGTGTGTGGGTTTTTTTCTTAAAAGTTTGACAGTAAGTTGCATACATGATACCCCTGTACTATTATATGATTCAGTGAGTATTTTCTAAAAACATGGACATTCTCTTATCAAACTATAGCATAATAATAAAAATCAAGACATTAATACTGATAAAATAGTATTATCTAATCCACAGACCACAGTCAGAATTTGCCAGTTGTCCCACCAATAACATGTACATAGTTCAAGATCTGACTTGGGATCACACATCATGTTTAGTTAGCATCTCTCTCTCTCTTTTTTTAAAATATGTCTTTATTGATTTCAGAGAGAGGAGAGGAAAGGAGAGGGGGAGAGAGGGATAGAAACATCAATGATGAGAGAGTCACTGATCGGCTGCCTCCTGCCTGCCCCTGACTGGGGATCGAGCCCAAAACCCAGGCATGTGCCCTGACCGGGAATCGAACCTCGATCTCCTGGATCTTAGGTTGGTGCTCAACCGCTGAGCCACGCCCGGCCAGGGCAGCATATCTCTTTTTTTAAAATATGCTTTTATTGATTTTTACAGAGAGAGGAAAGGGAGAGGTTTAGAGAGATAGAAACATGGATGAGAAAGAAACATCAGATTGGTTGTCTCCTGCATGCCCCCCACTGGGGATGGAGCTCGAAACCCGGGCATGTGCCCTGACAGGGAGTCGCACAGATGGCCTCCTGATTCCTGGGCTGACACTCAACCGCTGAGCCACGGGGGCTGGGCAGCATATCTCTTTCGTTGCCTTTAGCTCGGAATATTTCCACAATCATTCTTTGGATTTCATGACCTTACATTTTAAGGAATACAGTTATTTTGTAAAATCTCTCTCCATTTGGATTTGTCTGAGGTTTCCTTATATGAAATTTGGGCTCTGCATTTGTGACAGAAACACAACAGAAGTGGTGCTGTGTTCCCCATGCCTCGCATCAGGAAGCACAGGATGTCGGCTTGTTCCATTATTGAGGATGTTAGGGTTAGGGGGTTAAGGTTAGCTAAGGTGGTGTCTGTCAGTTTTCTTTACTATCAAGTTATAATTATTACTTTGTAAATAAATGTCTTGTGGGGAAATACTTGGGAACAAGCCATAGTCTTATTTCTTATCATACTTTTACTTATTAATTTAAGCATCCCTAAAGTATTCTTGACTAAAAATTATTACTGCAGTGGTTGCCAAATGGAGATGTTTTTCCTATTGTATTAGTTGGAATTCTTCTGTAAAAAGGAGCTTTCTCTTCTTTATTTATTTACTTATTTATTTATATTAATATGGAGTCATATATTCTTATTTTATTCTATGGGTTGCAATATGCTACTATCATTTATTTTATGGCTTACACTGTCTTAATTCAGCCGGAGAGAGGCCCTTTAAACAGGCTCATTTTTTCTTTACATGTCCCTATCCTTTTAAAATAGCCATGGCACTGTTCTTGTACTACTACACTTGGAACCATTTTAAGTTATCTTACTTAAGTCCTGTTCTAGCGGGAAAGTGTGTTTGCAAAAGGAGAAACCATGCAAGTAATTATGATCACAAGTTCTCAAAGACAAAGACTTTCAGGAATACTTAATACACATCTACATTTTTTAAAAAAATAAAAATCTTTATTGATTTCAGAGAGAGGAAGGAAGAGGGAGAGAGAGAGATAGAAACGTCAGTGATGAGAGAACCATTGATCGGCTGCAGCCCACAACCCGGGCATGTGCCCTGACCAGGAATCGAACCCTGATCACCTGGATCCTAGGCCGATGCTCAGCCGCTGAGCCACTCCTGGCTGGGCCACATCTGCATTTTTTATTTGCGTTCTGAAGAACAAGACTAGAACAGTTCATAGCAACTGTGGTTGCTAATTGCTAATGTTATTAAATATCTTGTTAAAACGTGGTTATTAAAAATATACAGAAACTAAAAAAAAAAAAAAAAAGGCAGCCATGGCTCTAGACATCAGAGTTGTGTTAAGGCCCTTTGAGTCATGAAGGGTGGCGAAAGGAACTGGGAACCTGGGTGGTAATGTGCAAATTCAACGACCTGTCCTCTTGTGGCTGCTTTTCGCCCTGTATTTCATGCGGACTTCGGGAGAAAGTTTCTTCTGCAACTCTAACTCTCAGCCTGACTCATTCCTCCTCTTCCTAGCTGAAGAATAAGAGATGCTCTGTCTCTGTTTCCTCTCCTTCATTCTCCACATCCAGGCTCCCAGAACTCCTGTAATTTTTGCCTCCAAAATATCTAGCGAATTTGGTCTACTTCTACCGTGCCCACTGCCACCACCATCATCCAAGTGACAAGGATCTCTTACCACGACTTGCAGCAGGCCTCTCTGCTTCTGTCATCGTCCATCTCCAGTCCATTTCCAAAGAGCAATCAGGGTGATTAAAAATTTCACATATGTACGGATGTGTATATGTCTATATATCTGTAAGTATGAGGCTGGGTATGTCGTTTGCTCACTTAAAACCTTTTCCAAAGATTTACTATGTACTTTGAAAGAAATAAATCTAATTTTTTTTTTTTTTTTTAAACCTCATCCGAGGACATTTTTTCCATTGTTTTTACAGAGAGAGTGGAAAGGAAGAGGGAGAGAGAGAGATCAGTGTGAGAGAGACACATCGATTGGTTGCCTCCCAGGGGCCGAGCTTGCAACCAAGGGTACATGCCCTTGACCGGAATCAAACCCAGGACCCTTCAATCCAAGGGCTGACTCTCTAACCACTGAGACAACCAGCCAGGGCAAATCTAAGTCCTTTGCCATATGCTACAGTCACTGCTTGCCTCTCCAACCCTATCCCCTCGTTCCTTGACTACTCTGCCCGTCAGCCTGCACACTTTTAATGTTTCAGAGATCCCCAGCTACATCCTACATTGTTCTTTTCCCCTAAATTCACTCTACTTCTTATTTCCAAGGAGCTTCTCCCCCTCAGCCTTTCAGTTTCAGGTCCAGCGATGTCTCATCAGCGTCATCTTCCAACGCTCTTAATCTATGTAAGTCCCATTGTTCGTTTTCTGTCACTGTGCCCTGTGAGTCCCCCCCGCCCCCCGAAAGATTTTTACAATTTGAAATCTTATGTGTATTTGTTAGGTATCTTGACCATTCTTTGTCTTTCACTGGTTTGTAAATTCTGAGAGGAGGGTACCATGCTTATTTTAGTCACAAAATAACCATTGTTTAGCACGGTGCTTTGCATACAATAGTTATTCCATAACTACTGGACTTGGTTTTAGGACTTGGTTTTTGTGTGTGTCGAGAACTGCAGTGCTCAAGCAGGGTGTGTTGTTATCTGGAAGAGTGAGAAACCAATTTAAGGACATACAATGTAGTTTGAGGCACTTTCCAATTAAATATCAGCTGCCACAATTTGTTTCACTCTGGTAGAAAAGAAAATGAAGAATAAGACTTTGTTTACAATGAAAATGACACCAAAAATAGCATTATGTTTAAAATTTTTGAAAGTATCTAATATGTAACCCAAACTAATAAAATTCAAGATGCTTAAAAGAAAATCAAAGCAAAGCAAATATGTACCATAAGCATACAAACAAAAGAAACAAAAGCAAAACTGAAAGTATCCTATTAATGGTGGTGGTAAGTTATGACAATTTTAAAGGAACATAATTTCAAGAAAAGCATGCTTACTAAAGTTTCTCAGAGCTTGTTGTAAGAATTAGATAGTATTGAGAAAGAATGGCAAACAGGTTGATTTTGTTTTGGTCTTCTGATTTTTTTAGTAGGGGCAATTTCTAGGATATTATATTATAAGTCGTCTTCATGGAAGCAGTTAGAGGCCTGGGTGCCATGGGTTAGAAAAGAAACAGATTGCTGTGTATAGAGGGGAAAACTTTACCATAGCTTAAGATTACAGTTGGAATATAGATTGAAACACCCAGTTTATGAAGCCAAAAATAATGACTGTAGTGGAATAATTGAACTTTTGATAAAAAATAAACTATTTCAGGAAATAATTATAGGGAAAGTTGAATTTATTTTTTAAATAAATGTGAAACATAAACCATATAAAAACAGTTAAAATATAATTCTAAATATTATTTTAAAGTTCAAAGACTATATAATGTTTTTGTGTTTTTTTTTCATGTAGTGGTACAATTAGTAGCTAAACACACTGGAATTCTTATGGAAGTATTTATTTATCATTAATTAATAATGCTTTAGCCCATTCATTGTATCATATGGGCTCTCTCAATATTAATTAAAATATTTTTAATATGTTTGAATTGATAATAGCACAGTGAATGTCAAGGAAATGAGTAACTCTCAATCACTAGATAGATAAAGAGGCAACAAATTCAATATTCCTATTTCTTCCACACAATGATTTTCCTCTTTGTATGCTGGTATTTTCTAAAGACAGAGTTTTAAGAAGATTTATGCTAATTGTTGGGAAATACTGTTCAGCCAAGGGCTGCTTAGCCACAAAAAGCAGAGACTTGAGTTTTAGCAAACCTGGGGTCATCATGCTTCCAGAGGGTGGGTGGGAGAGTGAACTGCTAAGAGATGACAACATTGACTTCAAACGGATGCTCAGACCACAGTAGAGGGACCAGTGTCTAAGGTTAGGTCAAGAAGGTGAATTAATTTCACACAAGGCCCCAATCATGGGGAGATCAGCTATTTGAATGAAGAAGAGGAAATAAATACACTAAGAATTTAAAAGTGGGCTTAGGAAAAAAAAAAATAATAACATAAAACTGGGCTTAGGGGAATATTCTTTCAAATGAGTGCTGTGTCTTCCAAAGGAATCTTAAAATCTGACAAAGAGTGATTTTTTTTCTTATATGTTTGTAGAGTATTAAACTCTCTATAAATTTGAATAAGTGAAATTAAGCTAGTTACTGAACTTTGTAGTTCTGATATAGAATGAGGAATTCTCATTCACTGCATCTGACTAAGAGCTCAATCTGTTACCGTTACATGTACAATTTGCAATAAATTTAAGTTTCAGCTCTTTTTACTAGCTTAGGGATCTTGGACAAATCATTTTGCTTCTCTTGGCTGCATTTCCTCATATGCAAAATGGAGTAATAGTTGGAGAGAAGAGAGCAAATTTGTATCTAGAGAGTAAGTTAATTATTTTAGAGCTCAACCCTGTGACTGAATAAACAGAAAGTAAAACTACTCCTTGCATCAATTCTTACTTTTTTGAATAGCTATTAGACAAACCAAGATTTCCCATTTGTAAAACTGGGACAGTATCTATTTGTGCTGTTGACATTAGCATCTCTATACTGTACATCTGGCATATAGTATGTACTTAAAGTTATGATAATGATTATTATTCATGGTTTATTATCATTACCAATGTGGGAAACCTTTGCATCTTCAGAGGATTATACAAACATTTGCATTTGGCAAATTTTGTAGGAATAAGGGAAGGAGTTGTTTTTTTGTGAAACATTTCCATTATATATAAAATACTCAGACATGTTTCTTCAAGGATCATCTGGGTGAATATTCACAGGGCTCTTTCATGCAAACATACAGATAGCCAACAGGCCTATAAAAATATATCAAACTAAGATTTAGAAAAATTATATTTATGCTGTACATATATTTATTTACATATTTCAAATCTATACTACACATATTATCTGTACTGGGGTTTATGAATTACTGGTTAAATCTAATCTCTACCTATGTTTTTTTTTGGGCGAGGGGAGATCAAAGATATATAATCACTAAAATGTCTTCTGAAATATGTTTACAGTTAATTCAATTTAAGTCTAAGATTTAAATTTTGACATTTTAATTTCTTTTGAATATAAGTCACTATTTGCAAGACAGAGTCAGACTAGTCCTCTAGGGATCCAGGCCAAGTCTTGCAGTCTTTAGTAATATGACATCAGGGTTATAAACTCTAAATAACATCCACTTATATACATTTTTTCCCCTTAGGAAGCAGCCAAAAGTCCAGTCCTTAAAGGCATGATATACAGAAAATCTTGACCTATAAAGGACAGAATGACCCAAATTATATGCTGGTTAACTTATTTTTGAAGCAAATCAGAGCTGGCCAACAATTGGCGAACAGAGAGAGAGTGTTTACATTTTGAAAGCTTGCTCTGAGATTTAAATTCCTGGTTGATTTTAATAAGAAAGCAAGTATAAAATATTATAGATGCACCATACCGATATTTGATCTTGCCAAGGTCTTCCACTAGAGCAGGAAGTTAAGAGGTGAGTATAGGGAATAAGATGCTTAGATATTTTCAAAATAAATTAGTAATAAGAAATTTGACATACTGCATTCTTCCATTTGCCACAAAAAGAAACAGACAATGAGAACTATTTAAAAGAAAGAAATGGAATACTATGCAGCTGTAAAAAAAGAGTTTTTACCCTTTCAGATAGCATGGAAGGACCTGGAAGGTACTATGCTAAGTGAAATAAGCCAGTCAGAGAAAGACAGGTATTACATGATCTCACTTATATGTGGAATATAATGAACAAAATAGATCCAGACATGGAAGCATGGAACAGACTGCCGAATCTCAGAGGGAAGGCTATGGTGGCAGGAAGAGATTAACCAAAGAGCTTATATGCATATACGCATAAGCCATGGACACAGACAGTAGTGTGGTGAAGGCCTGGGGTGGGAGGGGGTTGAGCGCAGGATAGAAGGGGTCAGTGGGGTAAAAAAGAGGACATCTATAACAATAAAGGTAAATTTAAAAAAACCCCCACCTCCCCCGGCCGGGCATGGCTCAGCAGTTGAGCATCGACCTAGGATCCAGGCGATCGGGGTTCGATTCCCAGTCAGGGCACATGCCCGGGTTGCGGGCTTGATCAATGACTCTCTCATCATTGATGCTTCTATCTTTCTCTCTCCTTTCCTCTCTCTGAAATCAATAAAAATATATTAAAAAAACAAAACAAACAAACAAGAAAAACCCATCTCTTTCATGGATCTTGAGATTTAAGCTAATTCCTAGTGTTACCATTGTAACTGGCTAGCTACTATTAATAATAGGAAAGGAGCAAAGGGGAGGCCAGACATTATAAGCTTGGCCATCTGGGCAGCTTCACCAGGAAGCTGCGGTTTTGCACTCCCCAGGGAACCACTGGTTCATTCTGTGCAAATCAATGGGAGAAGAGACTGGACAAAGGGGAAGATGGGCTCATTCGCAGTGAAGTTGGAGTGATGTAGGGAAGGTGCTTACCTGTCAATGTAACCTGGGAAAAAGATAATTGGCTAGAGAGATGGAGCCACTGCAAGCATGCAAATTCTTGGAAGGGTAAATCCCAAGAGAAAAAGTAATTCTCTCTCTTGTTCCTCTTGCTCTGCTTTGGCTTCCTTGTTCTCACTTGCTCTGTGACCCCTGCTAGCCTGCATGTAGCCCTAGAGGCCACATGGCCCACAGCCATGTGGATCCTACTCCCAATGGACTGCAGCTGGGAACACAAGCTAAGCTATCCAGATGTTAGACTGGGCTGTGCTTCAACAAGGAACCAAAACTCTGAGCAGTGGCTTTAATCCCAGCTCTGCTGAAGAAAAAATGGGGCTTTTTCATGGTGAGATGGAGGGAGATGGGACCTCGGAAGGGAACTCCCTTAATGTTACCTCATCAATAAAGCTTTCTACGATACCTCACCCTCCAGTGGGGTCCTCAGGAAATACTTGTTCCCATGGCACCCCAAGAGCTCCACTTCCACTAGTGACAGGTGGGGTCCAGAGGACACCCCATGGATAACACTAGCATAAAGTCATACTAAATGAGGGTGTTTAAGCACACTCATATTCTTGCAGTTGATTCAGTTTTTTCCAGTAAAGTTGTATATTTAAAAATGTATGAGCTTTTAGTTGAATGTGCTAAAATAAATATGTCATTCCTTGGATCAGCCCTTTTTAGGGTGTTGAATGGGACTTCATATGTGTGGAGACTGTATCCAGCCAAAAGTAAAATTGCCTTTGAAGCTCATGTTGAAAATCTTAAGTGCGATATTTATTGCTTTCCAAGGCTTTACATTTTTATGCAGATATGCTGTTATGAAACCTTATTTGATATTCAGATGTTCACTTTATATCTTCCACTCACCCCAGGGACTGTTTTTACTCTCAAGACAGACTTTCTATGTGGTTTTTGTTTTCGTTATTAGTGCCACTAGTGACAATACCCTTTAACAGTGGCAAATAATCATTGCTGGGAAAGTTGTTAGTGGTCCTAGAAATATAATACTTAAAAATATATATATTTGAAGGATTTTATTTAGACTTTATGTTTCAAGCTTTAATTTTAAAAAGGGTAAAGAAAGATCAACTAGAGAAGAAACAAAAGGCAACTAACTGGTGAGCTGTCGAACATTTGGGTGATATAAATTTATGTAAATCTCAAAAGTAGGAGAAAAAGCCAACAACCCAGCTCTCCATGATGGAAAAAACAAGTGAGAACTGCCTCTTCTCAAACTGTATTTTAAAGTTTTTCAATTTTTCTGCTGTCTTTTTGTATAGTGGTCGATAGTTATTAATTTATTTGGCATTTATCATGTCAATGTTAATTCACGCATATCTAATAAGCCTTAATTAGAACTGGGAGGAATTTTCTGATATGATGGACTAATTCTAATGTATTTATTGAGAGAATATAAATGTTTTCACATAAATCCCATTGCAGCTTACTAATTAATATACTCTTACTCTAGGATATAAAGAGTGACATTGGATTTTATACTAAATGAAATAGCAGTAGTTTAAAAATTGGTTAATATTAATGTTGGTACTGAATTCATCTCTCTTGGAAACCATATATAAATATAAGGACAAATTACCCAGCAACCAAGTTTCCTTATGAACTATATTTCTATTTTTGTATTTTGTAGATTGGAAATCTTACAAGTTGAACTGGACTTTCAGTGAGTGGGGAGGTGATGGTCTGATATTGACAATGATTCTCTTGTTCATTGTTAAGTGAACTCTCTGCTCTTGGAACCCATCTTCCGTTCCCTGCTCCTTGCCTCTTGCTTCTCACCATGTTTGAATCTCAGTGTTTTCCTTTCTTCAGTTTGAAATTTAGGGTAGTTCCATGCCTGAGCTCTGAAGAATTGAGAATTGAGTCCTAAAGAAACTAGAACCCTCATTTTTCTGTGATGGTGATATAAAGCTTGGTAAAATCAATATCTTTTATTGCCTTTGGGTATACATAGTTACTTGCTCTATGTGATTCCTATGAGTTAACTCTATATTTAATGTTTGGGAAAAATTGTTTAAAACTCATGTTTTCGTGCCCATGTTTCTAGGCTGTATATGTATTTCTACCTCTACTATTTCTAATAACACTTTTTATTCTATTTTTTTCTAACAAAAGTCATTCTGATCACTTAAATAGGCTTCAGGTATAAGAGTGCAGAATCAGTTTAAAATCAAGAGTTATCCTCTGAACATTGTAGACAATTGTCAGATGGCAAGATGGACCTACATTTTATTTTGTTAGAAAAAATTTTTCTTTTATCCTCACTTGAGGATATGTTTGTTGTTTGTTTATTTATTTATAGAGGAGGGGAGAGAGAAACATAATGTGAGAGAAACCTCGATCGGTTACCTCCCATATGTGCTCCAACCAGGGACTGAACCTGCAACCTGTGCGCCCTGACTGAAAATCGAACGTGCACCCTTTTGGTGTACGCGACAATGCTCCAACCAGCTGAGCCACCTGGCCAGGGCTGGACTTACATTTTAAAATTCAGCTCCTTATTACTCAGAAAAGACAGATATATTTACAAACTACCTAAATTATAAACAACAACAGCAATGTCCTTTTTATTACTGGGAAAATATTACTTTTAGTCTTTGCAGCTCATTTAGAATTAGAAGCTGATTCAAAGACAGAGCCTAAATCAGACTGTCCTTCCTAAAGGACTTGAGTAAACTGCTCCTGGCAGAAGTGTCCCTTTCTCTCCAGCCCCAGCGTGGCCCGTGGCTGGCCTCCTGGAATAAGGCGTCATTTCCCTAACGTGACGAGACTCATAGTCATCGTAGCTGCCGTTTACTGAGCTGTTACTCACGCTGGAAACTTGCCTAAGCATTTTCACATACGATCTCTCCTTCCAGTTCTCCACCCTTCTGATTCCATAGAGAATAAATCTAAAAGATTTACCGACAGAATGCTCTCTTTTGAAGCATCCTGACAGCCAAAAAGTTTAATAATATTGGAAGTTGGGGGGGAAAAAATACAGTTGAGCTATCAGCTCCAAGCTGCCTGTCAGACTTATAATCAAAATGCAAATGTCAATATTTAAATTCTCTTTGCTACAGCACAGCAAGAGGGAGAAAGACAGTTTAATAAAGTACACTAAAGGAAACCGGGTGACAAATGCCTTTTCAATTTGCTGGAAGTTGCCTAAGAGTAAAACCTACTCCCATATATTAGGCTTTTTTTTTTTTTTTTTTTTTTACTGTAACAGGTTTGTTTTTTCATTTAGGAAGGGAAAAAGATAAAACTCCAAATCGCTTCCCATTTCATCCACTCTGACATCTTTAACTGGAGCAGAGTAGTTTTCCGATTATTGCGTTTAGTCATAATGATATTTCTCTCACACTTCTCCGACACATATGATATATCCTTTGCTGTTGTGAATGTATTGTAGCGTTCTCCCTCCGTATTTAGCTTGCTTTGTTCTAAACCGGCTGTATCAAGCAGATACAATTTTTGGATGTTACTTTTCTAGCACCACAACCTGCCATTTGGGTGGAAATGCCTGGTAAACAAAATTTAATTTTCTGAAGTGTTTGTTCTTAGACTTTGTGGAAATTCAGATTTACATTTTCTTTCGTTTTTCACTGAGTTCTGTGCTGACAAGATAAGTGATCCTTTCTGGGAACTGAAGCCTATCTAGACCACAGAAGTTCCTTGGTTTATAAAAACTGATATGAGAAAGTCTACACGCAAAAATAAAAAAGTCAAAAGAATTTTTCCCCAAAAGTGATATTCAGTTTACTGAATGGATTTGCCAAGGGGTTGCTTCCAAAAGCCAGTTCTAAAAGTACATCTGCTTATTTTACACATCGTTAACTATTTGTCAAAGAAAACAGGGCAGAGGAAATTAAATAATTAGGGAGCCACTGCCAATTATAGGGAGTAATTAAAAATGAGGACATGGTTATTTGAAATTATAGTGGAAATCAACATGAAAACATAATCACCACGCCTAATGGCAGAGAAGTGAGCTTGAGAATGTGACATTCTTGATATTCATTGAATCACCTGCTATCCTGGGCTGGGCTCTGTTCAAAGGCCACAAAAGTTGTTACAGTTTAAATAAAATCTTTGTTCTTAAGGGATTTATATAGTCTAGTGAGAAAGATCAAATTCATGAATACTGACTCTCACACGTGGAGAGCAAACTGGTCTGGGAATGAGATTCTTGGTTAATCACAAAAATCTTCCAGAAAACAGCTTTTGACTTGTGGTGTAACTATTGACGGGAAAGATCTGCAGTCTCTCCGAGCTCGCTGACAACTCAGGTGAGAAAAGCATGCAGTTTGGGGGCTTGAAGTTTGATCTCTCTCTTGACTTGCTGTGTAACCCGGGGGAAGATATTTAATTTCTCTGAGCTTCACTTTCCCTGTCTTAAAACAAGACCAATAGCCTGTATTGACTTCATAGCCCTGCTGGGGAAACCAAGTGAGATACAGTTGGGAAGCGTCTGGCACGGTCCTCAGCAGGTTGTCTAAGGGACTTGGGAACGCGGCTGCTCTCTCCAGGTGCTCGCGGGCTGCCTCTCAGCTCAGCCGTGGCTCAGGCTCGGGGAGTCAGCCTGGAGGGGGAAGGCAGGTGGGCGCCGGGAGGCGCTGGGAGGAGAGCTGTTTAGGACAGACTGACACTGATAAAAGCAGCCTGCTCAGCTTACAAGCACTAAATCTGCAAGACTGGAAATGTGTAAAACTTAAGCAGCAAATGGAGGGAAACGGATAAGCCAAAGGTCAACAGGAAAAAGGGTCTTAATATGTAGAGAGGTAGAGGACTCCTTTGGTGAGTGGCAATTTTTTTTTTAATTTAAAAATTTATTTATTTATTATTTATTTATTTATTAAGTTTCTTTATCTTTATTGTTGAGAATATTACAGATGCCCCCTTTTTATCCCCATCAATCCCATCCCCCCCCAAGGCCTTCCCCATACCGATGTTTGTGTCCACGGGTTATGCTTGTATAAGTTCTTTGATTAATCTCTTTCCACCCACTCCCCCCTCCCCCCTTCCCTCTGAGATCCCTCAGCCTGTTCCATGAGTCTGTGTCTCTGGATCCACTTTGTTCATCAGTTTATTTTGTTTATTACATTCCACATATGAGTGAGATCATGTGGTACTCGTCTTTCTCTGACTGGCTTATTTCACTCAGCATACTACTTTCTAGTTCCCTCCATGCTGTGCAAAAGGATAAAATATCCTTCCTCTTTACAGCCGCATAGTATTCCACAGTGTGAATGTGCCACAGCTTTTTTATCCACTCATCTACTGATGGGCACTTGGGCTGTTTCCAGATCTCAGCTATTGTAAATTACGCTGCTATGAACATAGGGGTGCATAAGTTCTTTGTGATTGGTGTTTCGGG
Source organism: Miniopterus schreibersii (assembly GCF_964146895.1). Taxonomy (NCBI): domain Eukaryota; kingdom Metazoa; phylum Chordata; class Mammalia; order Chiroptera; family Miniopteridae; genus Miniopterus; species Miniopterus schreibersii. The sequence continues at coordinate 57,724,510 of NC_138106.1, read as the reverse complement.
TTCCCTACGATATATTCCTAGAAGTGGGATCACTGGGTCAAATGGCAGGTCAATTTTTAATGAATGGTAATTTTCTTGAGAACAGATATCAATGCTCTGTGATTTAAGAATTGGTTTGTAATAACTTAATGAAGGTACAATTTGGGACATTCCTGTAACACTGGCTTGAGAAAACTCAGAGCTTGGAGAAAATACGCCTTCCTCATCACTGGTAATAACAAGGTTCAAAAATAAAATAAAATAATTTGTGGAATAATTTTTATACTTCTGGGTTTTTGTCAAGCAACACACCCATACCAGCTTATATTGGGAATTTTCCTGCTTTAAAAGTTTTTCCTGCTATCTGCTTAGGCTCTTGGTTAAAATAGCCAACTAACAAAGGTAGATCTCAGGTGCCCAGATGTTCTTCCCTTGGTTGTGACAAGACTTCTTTTTTAAAAAAATTGTTTTAAAATTTTGTTCCTTTTTTACTAAGTGCCCAATAACTGTCGGATAGTGACAGCTTTTCACCCATGAATAACCTAATAGTTTATTAGAAGTAGTTACTTACATATGAGTGGACACCTGGCCTCCCCTATACAGTATTCCTTTTCTTGAGTATTGCCTTTAGACGTGGACTTGGCACTAGAGAAATGGATGGTAGCTAGAGGTCAAATTCGAATGCATCAAAAAGGTCACCATTCCACAGAATCAGAAAATGGTAGGGCTGAAGGGCAGAGTGAAGGGTCTCTTACTTTATCCCTCTACTTCTCTGCGGTCCAGGGAATCACCCAAATGTAATACACATGTTAATCACACTTTTTCTGCTCAGCTCCGATAGCATGTCATTTTCTGTCTGTGTCCCTCAGTTACAAATTCTATAGCCCAACATTTGTTTCACTGATAACACTGATAATTGCTGCCCTAATGTCATCTAATAAGACATGATCTGATTTTGTGATTGAAATAGCAGATACTACTATTATCTGATTTTTTTTTCTGAAAAAACACTTGGCCTTTGGCTAATCCTTTTTGCTTTGGTTTTCCTAAAATTCTGAGGTCGACTTGCTAGTCAAGGGTGACTGTATCCTGTGAATATATAAACATTCTCAGAGACTGGGGAGGAAACAAAAACTCTGCATAGCCTCATAGCCTCCTTTTTTGATTCCTTTCAATAAAGTGTGTTTTTGATGATACTTTTTCCACTGGAGAAAAAAAAAAGTTGGACCTGGGGGTCAATTTCAGTTTTTTTTTCCTAAGGAAAAACTCACCCCAACTTAAGTTTCCTGGGTTATATTGAAATTGAGCTCTCTTTCTAGTCGGCGCCGAGCCATAGGCATCTCTCAGAACAACTGGCACAAGTGCTGCAAGACTAGGGGCAAGAGAAAGCCCTATAACAAGAAGCAAAATATGAGCTGGGATGCCCTGCTGCCAACACCAAGATTGGCGCCCACTGCATACACAGAGTCCACGTGTGAGGAGACAAGAAGTACTGAGCCTTGAGGTTGCACTTGGGCAACTTCTCCTGGAGCTCAGAGTGTTGAATGTGGAAAACAAGGATTATTTATGTGGTCTACAACTACAGTGCATCCAACAATGAACTGGTCCACACCAAGACCTTAGAAAAGAACTGCATCATGCTTGCTGACAGTGCACAGTTCCAACAGTGGTACAAGTCCCACTAGGCACTGCCCCTGAGCTGCAAGAAGAGGGCCAGGTGGACTTCTGAGGAGAAATAGATTTTAAGCAAAATAAATAAATAAAAAATCAAAGAAAAGTCAGAAGAAATATGATAAAAGGAAAAAAAATGCCAGCATCAGTATCTTCTACAGGAGCAGTTCCAGCAAGGCAAGCTGCTTGCATGCATAGCTTCAAGATCAGGCCAGCATGGTAGAGCAGATGGCTATGTGCTAGAGGGCAAGGAGCTGGAGTTCTAGCTGAGGAAAATCGAGGTCTGGAAAGGCAAATAAATTCCCCTCCCCCTGACCTTAGCTCACATAATAAAGGCATTGTTCTATGTAAAACAAATAAACAAAGAGAAAAACAAAACAAAGAAAGAAAGTGAGCTGAGGACTCAGCTCCCTCCAGCATCTCTGCAACTTCCTTTGAGATCCAGAAAGGCCAGCTGAGCTCTCTCTGTCTCTGACACTTACACAACTCATCCAGTTTTCAATGTGGTGCAGTCTAGCTGCAGATAGACTGCAGATGGCAATGTTTTGGTTGATCAAGTGTGAGACTCTCCCATAGCTCCAGGAGATCTTAAGTATATATATTTGGTGATGGTGTTTGGCCAATGGAATAACCACAAATAGTATAACAAAGGCATTCAGGAAGCAGACAGGCTGTTATTCAGATTCCTCCTTTCATCTAATTTTTAGAATTTAGAATTAGTCTGTTTATATTTGTGTCTCTGTGTGTGTGTGTGTGAGAGAGAGAGAGAGAGGGATTCTTCACACTCTACCTTATAATTTAATAATTAGTTAGCATCTTCCTCAGTAATGGAATGGAGAGATTGCTCATTAAGTCTGCAGATGGGACTGTGCTGGGCAGGCTAACAAGATAGAACGGTAGTTAATTTCAGAGTGGCACAAAGCAATGGAGAAGTAGATGAGACTGTCACTAAGTGTGGAAATTAGATTAGGTCATGAATGTGAACTGAGAGGACATGGTTTTGTAGGGAGAAGGCTAGGAACATTTAAATGACGAAATGGAATATATTTTGAGAAATAGAAATTTTGAAAAATACTCCCATGAAAGTTGAGAAGAGGTGCAAGACATATGTCTATCCCTTTTAGACATAAGGCTGGAATCAAACTGCTAAAATTATTACAAATGTCTTAATAATAAAAGATAAATTAAAAGCAGATGACTAGCCCAGCCAGGTGTGGCTTAGCAGTTGAACATCGACCTAGGATCCAGGAGATGGTGGTTTGATTCCTGGTCAGGGGACATGCCCCGGTTGTGGGCTCGGTCCCCAGTGGGGGGCGTGCAGGAGGCAGCTGATCAATGACTCTCTCATCATTGATGTTTCTATCTCTCTCTCTCTCCTTCTCCCTTCCTCTTTGAAATCAATAAAGACATATTTTACAAAACAACCAACCATCAAGCAAACAAAACCCTGCTTTCTACACCAATTTGCTACACCAATAAGCATTCCCTCCAAGAGTGCACGAGGGTTCCCTTTCCTCCACATCTTCTCCAACACTTGTCGTTTGTTGACTTATTGATGATAACCATTGATGATAACCATTCTGATACCTATGAGGTGATATCTCAGTGTGATTTTAATTGGCATTTCTCTGATGATTAACGACATTGAGCATCTTTTCATATGTCTATTGGCCATCTGTATGTTGTCTTTAGAGAAGTGTTTATTTTGGGCATTAAACTTCATGTTTTCCCAGAAGTCCCTTAAACTCTTCTCATTAAAAATACCCCCCCATTTTTTTGCTCTGATTAGGTGTTTTTTTCTAGCTTGTCTTCTAAATCACTGATTCAGTCCTCTGCTTTGTTTAACCTACTCTTTATTCCATTTAGTGTATTCTTCATTTTAGATATTGTATTCTTTATTTCTGATTGGCCCTTTTTTAATGGCACCTGTTCCTACCTCTGCTGCTCTGGGTTTGGGAGCCTGGCTTGGGGTTGAGATGCCTCACTTCTCATGAGGACCCTCCTCCGCTGAGATATCCCTCTGGAATCTCAGCCACTGCCCATAAAAGTGGTGCCATACTTTTGACATCCCTGCCCTTCCTACCAGTGTCAATGTGACTTTTTCTGTAAATCCTTCATTATAAGAATTCTCTTCAACTAGTCTTATGTTGGTTATTCAGGATGAGTGTTCTATAATTTAGTTATAATTCCAGTTTGATCCTGGGGGGAGGTGAGTGTAGCTTCCATCTACTCCACTGCCATTTTTGTTACATTTTTCTTAGCACTTTCTACAGTGTGATACAGATAACAGGTACATGAATGAATGAATAAAGTAGCAGATCTCTGCCTCAATCTGTCAGTGAGTGAGTAAGAAATCTCATTACCCTGCCGTCTTGTCTGGTTCATTAATTCATACAATCTTATTGCACCAGCACCTGGCACCTGCAATAAAGGGTCTTCTCCTAGCTTTATTAGAGTGCCTGGAAGGAGCTCTATTAAAGTTCATCCTTAAGTTCTCACTTTAGTTTTTGGAACATCATTCCTGTGAATCTTCTCTGCCCCAGAGTAAAAATAAGTACCACTGATGGACTGAAAAAGCAAAAAACAATCTTAGTGGTGCATAGCACTGGGTATGTGCTCCTTGCACCTTGCCTAATGTACACAATAAAAAATAATGAATAATATTAGTAATAGGAGCTTAGAGAAATCTAAACACAAAAACAATAGCAATAACTGACTATTATTATAACAAGGTAGTATAATTTTAAATTTACCCCCTTTTTACTAGGATTTAACCTTTTAGTGTTGAGTATTACCGTGTTTTTTATTTTATTTTATTTATTTAAAAAAATATATCTTTATTGATTTCAGAGAGAGGAAAGGAGAGGGAGAGAGAGAGACAGAAACATCAATGATGAGAGAGTCATTGATAGGCTGCAGCCCACAACCCGGGCATGTGCCCTGACCGGGAATCGAACCCTGATCGCCTGGATCCTAGGTCAATGCTTAACCCCTGAGCCACGCCCGGCCAGAGCACCTTGTTTTTTTTTTAAACTGTTGAAATGACCCTCACAGTTTCTCCAATGCAAATCCCACTTTGAAAGGTGCAGCATGTTTTAAGTAGCTAATTTAAATAATTTTAAATAGCTCTGAATTTGACACATTGGATTTCTGCATCATTTTATTAATTGGGATAGCCATCTGGCATCAACAAGACTTTCAAAATCCTACAGGGACTTAATGGATTAAAGCAAGGTAACTCTAGAAGTTTATAGCTCTGTGTTGTGCCTTTTCCTCTAGCCCCTAAGTCTGTTTTGTGGGAAAAGGCAGTGCCCGCTAGATTTACTTCTTATTTTAGTATCTATGTTTGTTGAGCTGGAGGCACTAAGTTGTTCTGACCTGACAAATAGTTCTAGTTTAAAGGATTTTCTAGCTGTAAGGACTTTTATTAAAAATAGAACAAAGCAGATATTGCAATAAAAGTTTTCTTTCTGCCCTAAATAGTTCTCTCGTGAAATAGAGAATTTTGTATCATTAGGCAAAACTACTGAGGAGGGAGTCACAACTTTCTAGGTTAGGTGGAGCTCCTGGTAGTGGAGAAAGGACTTTCATCCAGAACAATGGGAAGACAAAGGTAGGATCCAAGGGGAATCCAGGGGATGAGTTATTTTGGGTTTCTGAACCACAGCATGAAGTAGTCAGACAGTGCAATTTCCAGACTTACCCCAAAGTCCCTGTCTGAGATATATTTATCAAGAAGCTCTCTTCCTTTCTCTGAATAACAAAATATTGTATATGATGGATGCAGGAATCATTTTAAATAAATGTATAAAAACTTTCCAGAAGAATGCAAAGATAGCAATAAATCAGAAGATGGAGTGTTCTCACTACATTTTTTGTATTTAAAAGTAGTAGAAGTTTGAATCTCCACTTTCCTAAAATCATCCCAAACTCACTGCCTTCATACCTGTTGGGATATAAATAATTTTGGATTCCTATTAAGGTCTGATCTAAGGAAGTTAAAAAAAAACAACAACAGAAAGAAAATCCCCCTGTTCCAAGATTCATTCTTATACAACCTTAATTACACTAATAAATCAAGACTCTTAGGCCAATAACAATTAACTTAATAATTGCTTTAATTTACTAAACAATTTAAATGTGTCCCTATACATAAATTTTACAAAGAGGGTGAGTTTTATTTAAGAGCCTGATTAGTGTAATTTGTTTCCTAGTATCAACACTGCAATGGATCACACTTTACAATGCAATCAAAAGACACTTATGTTCAGTGCTTCATCATTCCTAAATGGTTTTCATTCTGAGCATGCTGGTGTCTGGAATATACTGTTTCGGGGAGGAAAAAACTTCCACTTAACAAATATATTATCTTATGTTTAAGTTTCAGTTATCACTTTAGAATTTACAAAACACTTAACATACGTAATTTTCATGGAATCCTCTCATTGATTGTATTTGTTAAGGTTTATTTGATCTTTTATACAGAAGAGGTTTTTTCAAGGTCACATGGCCAGGAAGTGAAAGATTCAGCATCTTCTGGCTTCTGGTTCTTTCAAAATGTATTATCTTTGGTAAAGAGTCTAGAATTTTGTGCATGGCTTCAGCAGGAAAGGACATCTTTTTGAAGCCTTTTCTGCATTTCTTCCATCTCTTTGGGGTGTTAAAGATTCAGCAGGCATCTCCTGATTAGAGCTAAGCAGGTAGAGTTTTGAAATGACTTAATAGATTTAGAGAAATGCAGATTGCTCTTTGTGACAGAGAAATTATTTATAATGTAAACAACCAACATTTTTCTCTCTTTTGCTCAACAAGTGAAATGAAGATGTGGACTATTTTGTCAAATAGTATGCCTAAAACTCAGCTGCAGGGCACGTTGCAAGTATGTCAGGAAAAACACTCTTCGAATCTCAAAATTATCATATCCGTCACTGTTGGAAACTAAAAATATTCAAAGAAAAACCCTTTGTTTCTAACACAGAAATCATCATTATTAATATACTGTGTGCAGTTTTGTATATTGCGTTGCCTGTCACAAAGTGAAAACCCAAAGGAATTTAAAAAGTGACCTTGTGTTTGCTTCCTATTGCTGTGTAACAAATTACCACCAATTTAAAACACCACCAAGCTTTCTTCGTAGTTTCTGTGGATCAGAAATCCCAGAATGACATAACTGGGCTCTCTTCTTAGGGTCTCTCGAGACTGACATCAAGCTGTTGGCCAGTGCTCTGGTCTTATTTGTAGCTGGGTGGCTCTTCTCAGATCCTTTAGGTTATTAACAGAATTCAGTCCCTTGTGGTTATAAAATAAGCAAGACCTTAATTTTATTGCTAGCTGTTGGCTAGTGTTTTCAGCTTTTAAAGGCCACTCTCAGGCCTTAGCACATGATCCCATCTAAGACAATTGATGACGTGGTTATCCAGCAGGGGAGCTCGATGATAATTCCAGTCTTTTAAAGTCTTTATTTGATTAGATCAGCCCCATCTGGGATAATTTACTTTTGAGTCACTTAAAGTCGACTGATAGTGAATTTATACCTGCAAAATCCTTTTGCCGCACAATGCAACATAATCATGGAGTAATATTCCATCATATTTCATATTCCACCCGATTCTGACGATATTTCAAGAGGAGGGGTTTACATCAAGAGGGTATTCCAAGGAATATTTTATGGGCTATTTTAGAGACCTACCTAGCACAAAACTCTAAGTTCAAGTATACCCCTTAGAAAGAATATCACCCTCTATTTTTAATTTTTATTCTTGAAAAATGGTACTATTCTTCTGGCAACAGCATTCGGAGGTTTTTTTCTGAACATTCCCTTCCTCGCCTCTCCTTATGTCATTCCTCATTCCTACAATGTTATTCCCTTCCTCCCTCCATTCCAAGTTGTAGAAGGTGACTTATTCTTGGTCAACCAGCATATTGTATCCCCTTACCAGTGATTTATATAAATATAGGCCCATGAAAAAAGGAGAAAAATTTGAGGGATTTCTGGAAATTTACTTAAAATTATTGGGAATTAGAAGCTCTGAATCATTTTGGGAGTGTTGGATGTGGGATGAGACAGTGCTGGAATAGCTTGGGAGCTGGCATATCAGAGAAATGTCTGAGAATAAATTCTCCTCTGAAAAAATCAAGTCAGGGTGGCTTAGAATTCCCCATGACATTGTTGGAGATCTTTTAACATTCTTTTTAAAAAAGATTTTTAATTGAGTTTTAGAGAGAGAGAAAGGGACAGGGAGAGAGAGAAACATCGATGTGAGAGTTAAACATCAATCGGCTGCCTCCTGTATACCCCTGACCGGGACTCGAACCAGCAACCCTTCAGTGCACAGGACGATGCCCAGCCAACTGACCCACACTGGCCAGAGTGGAGGCCTTTTAACTTTGAAGTCAGGTCTGCTTTTTCATTTTTCAGTTATGCAAAGCATTGTTGTAATTTCTACTGCTACTTTATTACTAACACCACTACCATTGTTATTATTGCTATTGTTTGGATTATGTCTGTTTCTTCAATGGAAACTCAACAATTCTGAGATTTCATATCCCTAAAATTTTGGAGGGAAAGGAAAATCAAGCCTAGGCTTGCAATGTATTCTACTGATGTAGAAACAGTATTCTTTAAGCAACATGATGAATTTAAATTGGGAATGACTGATCTGAGTGTTTATTTGATGTGCCTTTTTATTTCATCTTCAAAATGAAGAATCATACTTAGTGCACAACCACAAATGAAGCAATTATGATAGTGTTGAGGTGTTAGTGGGGAGCAGAGTTTACATACACATATGAATGAGAGGGAGGGAGAGTTAGTCTAAGGAATTGGTTTATGGGCTTTGCAGGCTGGTAAATCTGAAATTTGGAGAGCAGGCCAGCAGGCTGGAAATTCAGCAGGGCGTCCATGTTGCCGTTTGAGAATTCCTTCTGCCTTGGGAGCCTTTTAAGATTGAATGAGGCCCACCCACATTATGGTGAGTACTCTGTTTTTCTTAAAGTCTACTGATCTGAATGTTAATCACATCTGAAAAAATACATTCACATCAACATCTAGATGGGTGCTTGATCAAACAATTATATACTATAGCTTAGCCAAATTGACACATAAAACTAGCTGTTAAAAGAATAAATGCGTGACTTGATATTATTTTCCCTTTGCGTATTCATACTCTAAATAAAAGAAAAGTAATTGCATAACTGAAAGATTTAAATTTTCTCATTAATCGGAGATTATTGATGCCATGCTTGCTGAGGATATTTAGAATAGCAATCTTATTCCTCTTATTATTCATGGTAAAAATCTTCTCTTTATTATTTTCTCAAAATACAATTTAATCATCTTTCCATAGCAAAGCTGATAGCTACAGATGCAGTCCTAGGTATTACAAAATCTAGGATACTTTCCCCAATTCTATTAGCATAATGAGCCACAGTGATGCGCTTAGAATTAAAGAAAAATAGTACTGAGAGGACCTTAGAATCCCGCCCTGGCAATGCTCTTAATTTATAGATGAGGAAACTGAGGCCCACGGAACTGAACAATTGGCTCGTGGTTGCCCAGTGTTCAGTGGTTGAATTGGGACTAGCATTCAGTGCATGTAACTTCAACTATATTTTTCTTATCATATTGCCTCTTTAAAATAAATATTTTATGTTTTACATTCTAATGTATTTTTTCTTAGTATTTGTATAGATTTTGTCTGTACAAAGGTGATGGAAGTTTTTTAGCCTCATGCCTTGGATTAGGTGCCATGTATTCCCTCCAGTGCAGATGCTCAAATTATTAGTTTTGTTGAGAATATATTTCAGTACTAATGTTCCACGCCAGCCCTACTGCTAATATCACTGAGACCTTAATTTGGGGCAGAGTAACAGCAGAGTTGACTGCTCTCAGCATTCTGTCCTTTCATTCATTAGAGCCTTTACTAAATTCTGGTGTCATTTTCTCTTCAATATATATTTTCTTGAACTAAATTATGAATCTGTGTACCCTTTAAGGGAGTCTTTTCTGTTTTAGAAATCTTTATGTTTCCAGTATTTAGACTCTGACACTAAATAGGTGCTCAATATGTAGAAAGAAAGAAGAAAGTGGGGGAGGATTTTTAGATGCTCACTCCAGAACCTAGGTATGTTTTTATAAAACTTGTATCATAAAATAGAGTGTACCATATTTGTTGTGTTTTCTTTTGGGTAACTATTCTATTGTGGTAAAATATACGTAACATAACATTGTCCCCTTTAACCATTTTAAGTGAACATGTTAGTTGTACCAAGTATATTCTCATGGTTGTATTGCCATCACCACGTAGCCATCTCCAGAACTTTTTCACTGTCCTGTAGTGAAATTCTGTACCCATTAGACAGTAAGTCCCCATTTATCCCTCCCTCAAGCTCCTCATAACCATTGTTCTACTTTCCTCTCTATTAATTTGACTAGTCTAGGTACCTCATATAAGAGAAATAATGCAATATTTATTCTTTTGGGTATGACTTACTTCACTTAGCATAATGTCTTCAAGATTCAACTATGTTGTAGCAAGTCTCTGAATTACTTTCCTTTTATGGCTGAGTAATATTCCATTGTATGTATACATCACATTTTAAAAAATCTATCTGTCAGCTGGGCTGGCATTGCTCAGCGGTTGAGCACAGATCTATGACCCAGGAGATCCTGGGTCTGATTCCCTATCAGGACCCGTGTCTGGGTTGCAGGCTTTATCCATGGTAAGGGGCGTGCAGGAGGCAGCCGATCAATGACTCTCTCATCATTGATGCTTCTCTCTCCCCCTCTCCCTTCCTCTCTCTGAAATCAATAAAGACATATTTTTAAAAAATCATTAAAAAAAGTCTATCCATCAAAGATTATTTGTTATATTATTATCTTGGCTACTGTGAATAACCGTTTTCAATTCTTTTGTGTGTACATTCAGAAGTGAAATTGCTGGTTTATATTGTAATTCTATTTTTAATCTTTTAAGGAAAAAAATCATACTTTTTCTACAGGAGCTGCACCATTTTACCTTCCCATCAGCAACGCATAAAGTTTTCAATTTTTCCACATCCTTGTAATACGTGTTGTTTTCTGCTTTTTTGATACTAAGCATTCTAATGGTTATAAAGTGGTATTGTACTTGTTTTATAACGTCTTTTATTCACTTTATTTTAATCTTTGGGATAACATGTCATTAGATATTTCTTTCTTTTTTAAAAAAAATATTTTTTTATTGATTTCAGAGAGAGGAAAGGAGAGGGAGAGAGAGAGAGATAGAAACATCAATGATGAGAGTCATTGATCGGCTGCCTCCTGCACGCCCCCTGCTGAGGATCGAGCCCGCAACCCGGGCCTGTGCCCTGACCGGGAATCGAACCTGATCGCCTGGATCCTAGGTCGACGCTCAACCGCTGAGCCATGCCCAGCCTGGCTAAATATTTCTAAATGAGACAGTTTACCTTTGTGTCATAGTATTCTATCATATAGCTACATATAATGTATTTAATAAATCATGTATAGCCTGATATGTAGGTTATGCATATTCTAGATTCTATTCTGATTTTTTCCAGCCTGCAATCTGGTTTTATGATAAAGCCCACCATTCTGTTCTTTCTTGTTCCAAGGAAGGAGTGGTATACATGTGTGGGTATGCCTGTGAGTGTGTGTCTCTGCATGGCTGGCAGATGGAGGGTGGGTGGTGGTGGTGGCAATTTTATCTACTTATTTCAGTCTTCTTTAAACTGTTCATATTCAGGGATTTAAAATATACATTTTATAATGAAAGTATTAAATATCTTTCATACAAGTTTCCCATTATCTTTCCTTTTAAGTTATAAGTGTTTAGTTTGGCCCTTTCTTGGAAAGGGTTCTTTGGGAAACAGATTGAGAGATTTGTATGCAGAAGATTTCTAGGGAAGTGTTCGCAGCAACAATATCTGTGAGTAAAGAGTGAGCAGAAATTGTCCTTCAAATCTGAACAAAGCAATACCAAGGAATGCTCCAGTGGTGTTTCTGGGTGCCAGAGTACTCATGGCTCACAAACATATTAACATATAATACAAAGATTTTCACACATTGTTTCCATTCCTTTACATCTATTCATGTGCCTCTTTCCTAGACTTTACTGTTCCAGACCTCCCAGTCTTTTTCTTCCCATGCCCTGTTCAACCATCCGAGTCCTTTGTCATTGCCTGTGAAATCATATATATCATTACCTTGGGCCACTTTCCACACAAAGCAGATGGCCCTCTGCACCACATGAAGTTCTGCCCATTGGGAAGAATTTCCTTTTCTCAATAACTTAAAATTAGCTAGTAATCATATTAGCTGGCATCTATTGAGTTTATGTACCAGGCACTGCTCTAAGATTCTTTCTTTCTTTTTAAAATATGTTTTTATTGATTTCAGAGAGAGGAAGGGAGAGGGAGAGAGATATAGAAACATCAAAGATGAGAGAGTCATTGATCGGCTGCCTCCTGCATGCTCCCTACCGGGGATTGAGCCCACAACCCAGGCATGTGCCCTGACCAGGAATCAAACCCTGACCTCCTGATACGTGGATTGATGCTCAACCACTGAGCATGTCAGCCAAGCTTTCTTTTTTTCTTAATTTATTTTTATCTTAACAACAACTCATGAAGTAGATACTTCTACTGCATCCATTTTTATAGATGAGGATTCTCGGCCATGAATGGTTCAGTTAGTGCTAAATGACTCAGCTACTGAAAGGTAGAGCCAAGAGTTGAATGCCAGGCAGTTCATTCAAGCATTTGTGTTTGTAAACATTATGGTATATTACCTCTCATATTAGCCAAAAACACAGCTACTAGAATCAAAGATAGTTTGCTGGTTCGGCAAGAAGCATTTTTTTGAGTGAATATATAAAAAATTTTAGATGTGGCTTGGAAATTGAGGTTTAAGTCCATCCTCACTTGAGTTTACACAGGACACTTGGAAAAGTGTTTTAATTGCATCGCTCTGTTTGAGAAATGTATTTTAATTTTAAGTTTTAACTTCCCCCTGGTACTTTTGCAAGACAAAACTCTTGCCTCACTGTAGTTTTTGCTACATGGTTTAGAGAGAAAGAAGAGGGACTAAAATGTGAATTATGTATTTATATTTACTCATATTTATATCTATCTGTCCATCTGTCATAATAAATTATTTCAATGAAATTGTTTTAGCTATTAGCAACCTAGTTCTTTCTCTATTACTGAAGTCACCATAAGCTAAGTAAAGTGCTTGATAAAAATTACAGGTTGTTACTCTGAAAATTCTTTTCAGAATTGACCAAAGCCAGCACACACAAAATAAAAATGTCAGAAAAAGGAGTGACTTGTACCACACTTAGCCTGCTTACATTTTTGCAATAGCTCCTCTGATAACTTCTGCTTCCAGGAGGGAAGGATGGATTATGCAAAAAAAAGAAAGAGCTAAAAGGTTTATCGTGAACACGTGCTTCTGTATATAATGTATGTAAGTGCCTGGCACAATGCAGTAAGTCAGTAAACATTAATTAACTTCTGTGTTTTCCTGAGAATGTGGAAAAGAAAGCATGAATAAAGTGTGCTAGCAAAACTCTAGTTCAGTGGTTTCAAACTTTCCCAGAAATGCTTTTATTAAGATAAAAGAATGAAGAACCTTAAGGACCTCCACATGACAGAACCTTCAGAGGAATAGCAATAATGAAAAAGATCCTTGTGATTCAGAGGATTGACTTTTCATTGGGTTTTGTCATTTATATTCTTTCTTGCTCCTTTATTTCTTTGCTTAACATGCAGTTTGCTGTCACCTGGGTAAAGACTATGTTAGGACAAGGTCATGTCTTTAAGCAGTCTCTAGTGCCTATTGGGTTTTCTCCCAAAACGTACTGCTTCCTCAAGTGATTAAAAGTCTGGCTGGTCACAGGGATTCTTCAAGGTTATTGGGATGTCATTCACTGAGCTGGGGAGGTTTCTGTGTCCCTCTGACTTAGCTCTGGCTGTTTATGTCACCTTATTGCCAGGAGCACGTCTTATTCTACCCACTAGCATAAGGGTGTTCAGAGTTGATGAGTAAACAATATACATTTTATGCATTTTACAGGTTATTACCTTTCTTTTGCATCTTAGGTGGAACAATCTGACTGCTCACAACTGTTATTTGAACACATTTTAAAAATTGCTTTGGTCATTATTTCAGGCACTTGTGAAGTTGCCCTTAAGAATCCTGCTAAAAGCATATGCATTCAGATGCATGGCAGTGCTCCCAGGCATTCTCCTGCTTGAGAAAAACAAATACCTGCCAAGGTCAATGGACAGTTTTGGAAAAGTAATAATCACTGTATTCCTATCAATCATATGGAAGTCCACTGTTTAATTCTCTGGTCAGAAGCAATCACATACAGAAGACACAGGCAATCTCTTAGCATGAAAGGCCCCTTCCTAACTAAGCTTCCCCATTCAGTAGATCCTATTTGCATGAAAAGACTTAGGTCCATGGCTTTTTTTTTTTTTTTAAATATATCTTTATTGATTTCAGCAAGAGAAAAGGAGAGAGAGAGAGATAGAAACATCAATGATGAGAGAGTCATTGATCGAGCCTGCAACCCGGGCATGTGCCCTGACCGGGAATCAAACCCCGACAGCATGGCTTTTTTGACCTTACATAAAACTGGGTCAGATCCTGACTTTGCTGTCTTTAAATTGTGTGAAGACTGTTAAACCTCTTTTAAAGGCGTTGACCTTCAGCTTCCTCATTTATACGGCCCTTAGTTCCTCACTTAAACTCTTACATGGCTTGATTATTAAAACTAACTTTTAATTTTCCTCTGCAAAACTGTTCTACAAGTGTTTTCACAAGTCCTTTAAGTCCTACACTAGGAGTAAATCCCTATAGCGTGAAGCACGTGTTCAATATAGTCCGTGTCCCTCAGGCAGGAAAGTTGATGCCAAGCACTCATGAAGTGAACCGTGGGCCCCTCGCTGCCGTTGCCCTTCTCATGGCTGTGTTGGGCTGTGGTAAGACACGTATTCTCTTACCAGGTTGCTGCTGCAATTAAGGGCACATATTTGGGAGAGTGCTGGTTTCAGATAGGAGTGCTGATAGTAGTTACAGAATTGGATGTTTCTTTTTATGAAGCCAATTTGTCCATGACACCAATTGACTGAACTTTGGGCCCTGTCTCATAGCTCTAAATTCTGGCTACTGATTGAAGCCTTGCTTTCTGAGAGCTGTCATCTCTGTTTTAAGTTGAACTGCACAAAAAAGACCAGAGCCAGAAAAGTGATTAGAGTTCATGAGTTCAGGGAGACCACAAAAGGATTTTGACCCAGCTTTCTTTATTGTTCATGCCAGCTGCTGGCTTTTAGAGCCTTAGGATATTGTAGCAGTTTCCTCTTATCCATCCAAGGGGGATGCGTTCCAAGATTTCCAGTGGATGCTTAAAACTGTGGATAGTACCGAACCTGTATTTTAAATATATAATTAAACCTATGATAAAGTTTAATTTATAAATTAGGCACAGGAAGAGGTTAACAATATCTAATAATAAAATAAAACAATTATAACAATATACTATAATGAAAGTTATATGAATGTGGTATTTCACAGCAGATTAAAACAGTTTTTCCCTTCTTTACAATTTCATGTATAAAAGATTTGTCCTTGGCATAGATTTTATCAGCCTAGTGGTATGATTTTTTTCTTTCCTTAAGTAGGGAACTTTCACCTTTTCACTTAAAAGAAGCACATTCAAATTGCACTTGGGGGCCGTTATTAAGTAAAATAAGGGTTAGTTGAACATGATCACTGGGTACAATCGATCTGATAACTCAGCTGGCTACTAAGTGACTACAGTGCAGTAACAGGTAGTGTACACAGCATGGATGTGCTGGACAAAGGGATGATTCATGTTCAGGTGGAAAGGAGTGGGACGGCATGAGATCTCATCATGTTACTCAAAGTGACATGCAATTTAAAATTCATGAATTGTTTATTTCTGGGATTTTTCATTTAATATTTTCAGACGGAGGTTGAACGTTGGTAACTGAAACCTCAGAAAGGGAAACCACGAACAAGGGGACCCTACTGTGTTTGGTTTCTCAGACTGGGTAAAACTAGATGAATTACAACTTTAAATCAGGTAAGCGGATGACATATTTTATTTTTTTGCTATTTTATTATTTATTTATTAATTTTTAATTACTTAAAGATGTCTCTACTGATTTTTACCAGCCACACGTGGGTGTGGGATCAGTCTGTTCTGTGTCTCCACCCCTCCTACCAGTCTCCATGTGGCTTCTTCTTTTATACCCTTAGTTATAAGACTTCTGCTCAGCTAGATGTCAAGCTGTTCTACATGATGGTTGTTTTGTAGTGTAGCTGTAATTTTGATGTGATTGTGGGAGGATGTGAATATCACATTTACCTATGATGTCCAAGGATCTGTTTTAAAGTGCAATTCTTCTAAAGTATTTCCTTTGTGTGAGGTTTTTATTTAAAATATTTTAGATCCATTCTCTTCATGCCAATGGCCCCATAGTATTGTATCAGTCAGGCATCAGTAGGAGATAGAAACCATAGAAGTTGTTTTAATGGAGGGAATTCAATATAAAGAATTGTTGACTAGATATCCAGAATTGAAAAAAAAGACACAAAAAGAGAACATGATGTTACCAAGAAGTGGCTAAATTCTTAGATTTGGAAGAGCAGATAAATAAAAAAATAGAAACATTACAACTTGGACAATTAAAGAAGGGGATCCATAAAGCTGAAATTCTGGCTCAGAGTAGGAGGTATTTGCCAGGTGGCGCTGACATCTCTAAGCTCAGAGGAGGGGTCTGGGAGGCGGGGACACAGCCCACAGAGGAGGGGAGTGGTGACTGGCTGTTCCAGGAGTCTCTGAGGACATGTAATAAGGCAACTTCTGCAAATGTTGGAAACACTGCAAAATAGATTCAACTGAGGCTCCAAGAAGAAATCATTTTTGCTTGGCTGAAGAAACGAGGCTGGGATGCTGCTGACAGAAACAAGATGAACACAGGAAGCCAAATATAAGCGAATGGGAAAAGGCAGGCCTCTTCTTTCTCCTCTGTCTTTGAGGTTTTTCTCCAATACTTCCTGTTTGCAGATTTTACCAAGAGTGATTTGCAGAGTTCTGACCCTAGAATGAGAAAGCATAGTAGAAAAGTTGGATTTGCACCTGAGAGACAATAACTTAAAAATGGATATAATTACCTTTAGTCTTATATTAAAATATTTGTATTCCTGAATTATTTAATTACTTGTGTTTTTTAGCTTACTATAAGATACTAACTTATTTGTTTTCACACCACATTTATGACATAGTAGATGTAATATTTTTCTTATTTTAACCTATGTGAAACTGAGGCCATAGTGAAATTAAATTACTTGACCCAAACCACATAGCTGAAACCAAAAGTGAGGTCCTCTGGATCCAATACAAGTGCATTCAGCACGTTTGGTGATTTTATCTAGTCTTATGGTTTAAATGCCTTCTCTCTAATAAATGTATTCTCTAAAATGTATATCTTTATATCATATCTCTTCCTAGTTCCAGACCATTATCCAAATATCTACTGAACATCTGTACTTGGATGTCAAATAGGCATCTCTTCTTAACATATCCAAAAACAGCTCAGAGCTTTCCGCCTTGAAACTTATCCTTCCTGCCACCTTTCCCACTTCCGTTGTGGCAATTTACTCTTCTAGTTATGAGGTCGAAGCTCTGGGAGGAGTCTGTGATTCTTCTACTTCTCTCTCATCTTCTAGTCAACCAATCAGCAGACCCTGAAAAATATCATTGGGTTCTAATGTCTTCTCATGACCTTCCTTTTAATTCCATCTAAGCCATCAACATCTATTGCCTAGATTATTTAAATAACCTCCTACTAGGATCCCTGGTTTCCTGTGTGGTCCCTCTTCTGTCTGTACTTGAGAAAAAACATAGGTTGCCTGTGTAATCCTGCTAAATTTTAAGTCTGAACATTTTATTGTGCTGCTCAGTATCTCCCAATGTGTTTTCATTTTACTCAGAGTGAAAGCCAGTCATTTTGGGACTCCACCAAGCTCTACATAATTCAGCCCACCCTGAGTTCCCGTGAGCAATGGCATAACTTCAGAGGATGTCATTCATGTAGAATATAAGGTGTCACATCATAAACCCACCACATCCCTCTTTT
Source organism: Miniopterus schreibersii (assembly GCF_964146895.1). Classification (NCBI taxonomy): domain Eukaryota; kingdom Metazoa; phylum Chordata; class Mammalia; order Chiroptera; family Miniopteridae; genus Miniopterus; species Miniopterus schreibersii. The sequence continues at coordinate 57,706,690 of NC_138106.1, read as the reverse complement.
TTGCTCTCTGACTTTTTCCCCCCTGACTATTTTTTAATTTATTTATTTTGGTCCAATCTCCTTGGCCTACACTCTATTACTCAAACATAACAAATACACTTCAGGGCCATTTCCCTGTTGTTCTCCTACTTCCCCTTCAGAGAATATATGGCTTGTCCTATGCATTCTACAGATTTTTACTTAAAAGTATCATCTCAGTAATTCTTACTCTGGCCTTTATAAAAATTCAACCAGTCATGTGTCCTAATGGACCCTTTCTTTTTCTTTGCCTTATTTTTCTAACAGCACATAATGTAACCCCATACAGCACATTGTATGTTAAATGTTACTTATTTATTTTTGGCCCCCCATTCAACTAAATTACAATGTCTCAAAAGAAAGATTTTTTGGCTAGTGTATAAGTGATGTGCTCCAATACCTAGGGCTGAGCATAACACATAGTAGGTGCTCAGTACATATTTGAACATTGACCTCATGATAGTAATTTCATATTGCTATCTCCATAATCTGTGAAGATTTGACTTCCCTTAATATAAATGAAAAAGGATTTGTAACTTTAAACTCTGAAAATGAATGGGAAGCTGTACTGAGTTGCTAATTCAATGTGGTAAGACATGGAATTTACAAGATAGAAGTTAAATTGAATTGGGAATTGTATATACCTTTGATAATAATAAGTGTGTATCATACTGCCAAATTTGAGTAATACTTAAAACTTATGGAAGATTGCTTTATCTACCATTCATCACAATTTAGAGCTACCATGGTTTTTTAGTCAATGTGAATCCATTAAAACTGTTTCAATTAGAAAGCACAATTATTGCCTTATTCAAGTGTTTTCTGGGGGACTAGTTTATACATCTTTTTAAGAAAGTGTACCTGCTCTCAATTTTAGCACGCATTAAAAAAAAAAGAAATTAAGAAAAAATGTTTGGGCCAAAAATACATTTGCCCCTGAGAAATTTAGCATATTGACAAAACTATGGTTTGGCATTGACTTTAATTTTTCATCTTTAAGGATTACCAATAGAATGAAGAAAAAAGTTGCATTACTCTCCTTTGACAAAGACACACATTTAAACAGAATGACAAAATGCAATGCAAACTTCAAGGTGAACTTTAGAATTACAGGATGTTACCATGAATTGATGTGCTAAGCTTGTTAGTATTCCCAGACCTGTCTCTGCATAAACAATGTTACCTCTTGTTTTGTGACTCTGGAATTATTTAATTGAAAATGTGTGGGTTATCTGTCTTAAATGGATTATAAGAAGTAAAGGAAACCATGACCTATAGAATGCGTTATCATTTTCCTGTTGATAGTATCAAGTAAGTGAAACAGCCCAAAGGGGAAAATACATGAAAACCCATCTTTTAGGGGCCAGAAATAGGAAAAATATCATAAGCTCTAGAATGTATTCAAGACAGCATGAATATGGCATCATAAAACATCCGGCATGCTTAGATGTGGCACTATTATGGGGCTTGTGCTAACAATTTATGTCAAGCAAAAAATTAATGCTGGAAAATAAATTCCTCTGGACACTATCTTTGTAACTGCACACATTGTGTAACTTGCATTTCTTAAACTGACTCTGGTTTGATAAGGTTAATTTAATCAGAGAGGAATCCACTGGAAATAAATGTATAATAACTGAGAAATGAGCTTATTAACGTTTTGGGGAAGATAAGGAATGGGAAAAATGACTGCTGAGATGGTTAGTTGGCCTCAGCGAATGTTCTTTTTTTACTGTGTTGTTTCCAGATATGGATGGTCATGAGTGTGCTGATCGTGTCAGTTTTCACTGACCTGGCTTCAATTTCACAGCATAAGAACTTTGTCTTGTTAAGAGAGAGATGCTGCTACACTTAGGGAAACCAGGGGTTTCATCTGTCAGTAGAAAAGATATAGTCAGCTTGCCTTTCTCATGTTTACAAGAGGCTTTAGAAAAAGGTTTGGTTGGGCCAATGAGAGGGAAAAAAATCCCCCTTTGACTACAGACACCTTCTCTTTGTTCAGTTTTGTGATGAATGGTGTACTTGTTCCACATGGTCACTTCTCAGAAGTGTAATAGCATTAGGTGATGATAAAGTAACCCCTAGAAATCCTAGCATCCTTGTTAAAATTTATATTCAATTTAATAGCAGATAAAATTGGTCTATCTTTTTATTTAGATTTTTAGTTGAGCTTTCTTTCATTAATTTTTAGTAACAGCTTAAGTCCCATGATAAAAAAAGAAATATTTTTCTGTTAATTGATTTTTATATTTCACTTTCTGGATAGGAAACTACATATAGTTCTTCCTTTTTAGGCCAGTGCATGACTCATTCTCGAAGAACTGGAAGTAGGAGTGATGGTTATCACTGGAAGAGAGAAACCAGCTGGGAGAAGGTGGGGGGTTAAGGGTGTGGATAGAGTTAATTGCCAGGTGAAGTGGCCAGGGCAAGCGGAATATGAACAAAAGGGATGACCCTATGACTCAGGCTTGTGGGAATAGGGGTAAATCCAGAGGAAGAGTCAAGAAATGAAGGTGAGTCATATCCTAGGGACCAGGCAAAGCCACCACGCAGCGAGGGTGTATCCAAGGGGATTTGTGAGAATTGTGTACTGTAAACCTGCTTGGTAGCTCTCAACCACTCCTTGGACAGACATTGTTTTGTACCTAGAGGACCTTAGAGATATGCCATGTCTTCTTGATATTACCTATGGAGTAAATGAGACTCCAGGCCCACCCTCCAAGTCCTTCATCCACTCTGTTCCTTGGTGGCTCAGGTCTCTTTTGTGTTTTTCTGGGTCATGGGTCTGATCTGTGTTGCCCCTCTGTGGCTTCTTTTAGCAGCATCTGCTTCAGATTCATTCTCTCCATCCTGCTATTCCTTCTAGTGCCCTTGGCTACACCCTCCAGGCACTGGGCCTCATGTTTCCTGAGGGGGGGGGAGCGATGGACCTTGACCTGTGATGGTAACTAATTACTAGGTTTTCCAAGGATTGCCTGGCACTTAGATTTCAGTATCTTTTGACTTTTTATTCGTGGACCTATTTTTTATATATAAACCTTAGAATCAGTTTGATAAGTTAAATAAAAATCCTACATAATTTTCATAGAAATTTTTTGGGCCCAAACTAGGATGAGTCAAGTGAAGGGAGTGAGGCATTTACTGCCAGTGAAAACTATAGGGGGTGCCAAAATATTCAACAACCCAGACAAGTAATATTTTAATGCAATATTTTAGAAAATAAAATTAATGTAAAAAGTACTTGAATAATAAAATGTCAAAAAATTTAATTTTAATTTTATTTTTTATATATATTTTTATTGATTTCAGAGAGAGAGAGGGAGAGAGATAGAAACATCAATGATGAGAGTCATTGATGGGCTGCCTCCTGCGTGCCTCCTGCTGGGGATTGAGCCCGCAACCCGGGCATGTGCCCTGACCGGGAATCGAACCTCGATCTCCTGGATCCTAGGTCTATGCTCAACCGCTGAGACACGCTGGCTGTGCAAAATGTCAAAATTTTTGATAAAGACTGAGTTGGTAACAGTGCCTTGCCGAGGCAAAGTGGAAAATTAGAACTGATCCTGTCTTTCATTCTTTATTTTTTTGACAGTATATAAGTCTTTTATTTTTTCACACTTAACATGCCGTGAATTCCCAGGGAACGGCCCCCGCAGCTCAGGCTCCTCTCCGCTGGTTCTCTCAGCGCTTCTCTGGGAGGCGCAGGCCGGCGCCTCAGCGGAACCCAGGTACCTTTCTCTTTGGCCTCCTGCCTTTTCTCATCATTGTCCTTCACACGTGTCAGGAAGCCATCTCGGCTCTTAGAGCAAGTCATATGCTCAATATGTACATTAATTCTCTTGGCAAGAATCTTCCCCTTAACCTGTTTGTTTACAAGGATGCCCACCGCTCGCTGGGGGACACTGCAGACTCCTCCAGTTTTGCCATGGGAACATCTGTGGGGCATTCCTTCTTGAGCAGTGCCCTTCCCTTGATGTCCACAACATCACCTTTCTTGAAGATTCACATACATATATGTGGTCAAAGGAACAACGCCATGTTTTTTAAAAAGCCCAGAGAACATATAGTGGGTTTTAATTTGCATCTCTCTGATGATTAGTGATGTTGAACATTTTTTCTTATGTCTCTTGGCCAGCTGTATGTCCTCTTTGGAGAAGTGTCTATTCAGATCCTTTGCCCATTTTTTAATTGCATTGTTAGTCTTCCTGGTTGAATTGTATGAGTTTTTTTATATATTTTGAAAATTAACTCCTCATCAGATGTATCATTGGCAAATATATTCTCCCATGTAGTGGGTTCCCTTTTAACTTTATTTTTAATTTTGTTTTCCAATGTCCTATAGTTTTGCCTGTACAGGTCTTTTACCTTGTTGGTTAAGTTTATTCCCAGTTATCATTTTTTAAGTGCTGTGTATTAATTTGTAAAACATAAGAAATTAAAAATTTGTGCCAGCTTATCAAGTTGGAGCAACTGACTCAGGGGAAAAAATTTTTTTTCAGAGTTAGAGTTGACATGTACTTGATATTCCTTCATTTTCTGTCTCTTGCAGGTGGCCAGTGCTAGGTTAATTATTCTTATGGTTCAGTGCTGCAACCACTTTTTAAATTGTAGACCTTCCAGACGTTATTTTACCATGTCCCTTTCACTCAATAGTCTAGAGACTTGTTTTCTTTCTCTTGATTGGGAAAGTATTGGGAATAACAAGTTTATTTTCTTTTTGAGCATGTTTACTTGCATATCTAATTCAATTGAATTTAACAACAGAAGTGGAATCTTTTGCATTGATGACTTTAGATTTCACTTTGGCTTGCATTAAAAACTCTACAATGGTATAATAATAATAATAATAATAATAATAAAAATAAAAAATCAATAAATACTAGTATAGAGGTTCTACTTGGCATAGCATTAGCAAACAAAGTGTAAGTCCTTCCTGAGAAAAATTTATTTAGAAGGAGTGGTCAGGCAGATATAGAGAAGCAATTGTTCTTGGAAAAGGCTAAGTATACCACTTGGGCATTTGTTTTTACTTCTCTGCAGGGGAGAAATCATGCCAAAGAAATGGATATTTCTCCAAACTTTCTAATCAATAGTTGTGGTAGTTTGATAGGTATCTTAGCTCATTTCTTTTCATTGAGATTTGCAATGCTTTATTATTAATGCAGCTCTTCCAACTCTCAGAATCAGTTCTGGGAATTTAACATACACTTAAGAGCTTTGTAAGGAAATGTATTCTTCCCATTTGATAGTGTGGCAGCTGTTCAGATCTCCCTTTAAGAGAGAAGTTACTGTTCTGCTACAGAGTGCCAGTAGCTGACAGCCTTCTTCTGCAATGCTTTCAGGAGCCTCCTGCACGTTTGTTCTAGTTGAGGGCACACTTCTAACCGACACAGGATTGATTGTTGTAAAAATTCAAACAAGGCAATAGTATTTACACTAAAGAGTATAATTCCCTTTCAGCAGTACCTTTTCCATACCTCACTGTTCTTCCCTAATCTAAATACATGTGCCTTTACTTGCACCTTACTTCACACAGTAAGATCTTGCAGTCAAGTGTGGAGATTAAGAGCACAGCCTACCACCTGACTGCTGGATTAGCAGCTCTCATTCACGAGTTATTGGCTGTGTGATTGGGAAAAGACTCAGTTCTCTCATTTTCATAAGTATAAGGCAATAGTGCCACCTCCCATTATATTAGCAAGAATAAATGAATTATTATGCATAAAGCATTTAGAATATCTGCCACAGATAAATACTTTATGAGCTTGCTATTAGTAGTAGAAGTATGGCTCTGAACCTTGCTTTTCACTCATAATACACTGTGGACATCCCATTCTCCTCACCTATTTCTTACTTTTGTAAGTAAACAGGTCCTTTACTTAAGTAGAGTGATTACTTTTTGTTTGCTGTTCAAAAAACCGTTTTATTAGGTATAATTGACATAAATTGCACTTATGTAAAGTGTCCAATTTGATGAGTTTTGATATATGTGTATATTTGTGAAATTATGCCCACAATCCAGACAGTGAACATGTCCCTCATACCCAAGTTTCCTAGTGCCCCTTTGTTTTGTTTGTTTGTTTTTAGAGTTTTAGATGTTTATTTATTTTTATTTTAAAAATATATCTTTATTGATTTCAGAGAGAGGAAAGGAGAGGAAGAGAGAGAGATAGAAACATCAATGATGAGAGAGTCATTGATTGGCTGCCTCCTGAATGCCCCCGACTGGGGACCAAGCTCTCAACCCCCGGCATGTGCCCTGACCAGGAATCGAACCCCTGTCGCCTGGATCCTAGGCTGATGCTCAACCCCTGAGGCACGCCCGGCCAGGCCCTCGTGCCCCTTTGTAATCCCTTGCTCCTAGTCTTCCTTGTTACCTCCCTCCCCAGGCAGTGACTAACCTGCTTTTGGTCATTATAGTTTAGTTTGCATTTCTTAGATTTATATAGATGGAATAATGCACTATGTACTCTATTTGCCTGTATATGACACAATGTATAGACCAAAGTTCTTTTGTTGTGTGCCTGTAGATATCAACCATTCCACCACTACTTGCTGAATAGACTTTTTCTTTACTAAGTTGCCTTTGTCCCTGTGTCTATTTTTATGCCAATACCGGATTGTTTTGATTACTGTAGCTTTATAATGTCTTGAAATAGAATGTGTTCACTAATTTTTTTCTCTTTTTCCAAAGTTCTTTTGGATTAGAGATATAACTTTAAGGGATAGATGACAAGGGAAGAATTTGACTTACTGTATAGCTTCTTAAGTTTAATTAAAATGCCACTTCTATAACGGACATCTAACCAAAGAAGATATACAGGTAGCAGATGAGCATATGAAAAGCATGCTCCACATCATATGTCATCAGGGAAATGCAAATTAAAACATCACATACCACGACACATCCATCAAAATGGCCAAAATTCAGAACACTGACAATACAAAATGCTGGCAAGGTTGTGAATGAACAGGAACTCTTGTTCATTGCTGGTGGAAAGGCAAAATGGTACAGCCCTTTGGAAGGCAGTTTGACGGTTTCTTATAAAATTAAACATATTCTTACCATAAGGCCAGCAACTGTACTCCTTGGTATTTATCCAAAGGGATTAAAAACTTATGTCCGCACAAAAACCTGCACAGAGATATTTATAGCAGCTTTATTCATAATTACCAAAACTTGCAAGCAACCAAGATGCTCTTCAGTAGGTGAGTGGGTAAATAAACTGGCATGCCCAGACAGCGCGGTATTACTAAGTGCTAAAAAGAAAAGCACTATCAAGCCATGAAAAGTCGTAGAGGAAACTTAAATTCATATTACTCAGTGAAAAAAGCCAATCTGAAAAGTCTACATACTGTATCATTCTAACTATATGACATTCTAGAAAAGGCAAAACTGTGGAGGTAGTAGAAAGATTAGTGGTTGCCGGGGGTTTGGGATGGCAAGTAGGGATGAATAGACAGAGATTTTTTTTTAGGGCAGTAAAAATATTCTTTATGATACTGTAATGATTGGTGCGTATCATTACACCTTTGTCCAAACCTGTAGAATGTACACCACCAAGAGTCAACCTTAAGGTAAACTATGAACTTTGAGTAGTATAATGTGTTGATGTAGATTCATCAGCCACAACAAATGTACCACTCTGGAGGGGCATATTGATAACGGGAAGGCTATACATGTGTGGGGGCAGGGGACATATGGGAAATCTCTGTACCTTTTTCTCAATTTTGCTATGAACCTAAAACTGCTCTGAAAAAATGTCTTTAAAAATGTAGCTTTTGCAGGGGAGCTTCATCTGGGTCTTGGCCATGGCACCTTTGAACATAACTGCTTCATTAAAGTGGCATTTGTGATGGTAGCAGGTGTTTCTCTGGCCACCAGCCTGGAGAAGTCCTGTGGAGAGAATCTGTTGACACACATAACACAGTTAGTAGTCACTGACTCAGATCCTCTTAGTGTGATGTCCGTCTGATACTTCAACCTTAGGAAACACCTCCTTTCTCGTGGCAGACCGATGGGAGCTCACAGGCCCTGCTTGTGACCACCTTCAGCACCTCTAACAAAGAATGTGCTACTAAGTCTTCAATACCTGGGCTGGCAGTGCTGCTGTTCAGACCTTGCCCTGTTGGGATATTTTCACCTCTGTTAGTGACTGCTGCTGCTGCTCAAAAGCCCAACTGCTGCAAATAAAGAAACTGAACCTCTAGTGGATGCCCAGTGCGGAGGTTATAAAGTTCTCCCAGAGCTTTGATAGTAGATGCGTGGAAGTGGGGCAGGTGAGTCTGTAAAGAAGGCTGCAGGCATTAGAGTTCCTGCTGATGTGTAGTTAAAAAAAGAAGCCAGCTGGAGGGAGCAGGGGCTAACTAGAGGGAGTAGACCCAGCCTCCACCTTGTTGGGTGAATGCTCTTTGGTTCATTTTCCTGTACCATTTAGGAAGAGGTGATCAAGGAGATCTTAGAGGGTGGCCACTGGAATGTCCTAGGTAAGGCTGAAAGTAGTCAAAGCATCTGGATTGGCAAGGAAGTTTGAGAGTGGATGATTGATTAATTAAATATAGGGATAAGTGGGTGAGAAACAAGAATAGGTTATAGCAAGTACATATGGGTCTGGTGGAGTTTCACGGATCAACATGGATTAACACAGTCATTGGAATTGACATAGTTTGGTCAGGGAAAAATATGCTTCATAAATAAATCATTTAAAGGATCTTTTTATCTAACACCTTCAAAAACTCATATTCAAATTGATTCTGCAAACACTAATCTTGACTGGGATCTGGGGATACAGAGCTGAATAATGTCTCGGACCTTGCCTTTAAGAAGCTGTATAAAAGGCCAGGATGCCTCTGGCCCCTCTCTGCCTCATGCACTTGTGTGAAGCAACACGTGGGTTAAGAATCTCAAATTCACCAGGGGCCCATTACTGGAGCTGGCCTTTATTGGAGGGTTAGACAAGAAGCTCATTATGGAAAACCGGCCAAGTGCTTTGAGGTCTTTTTGCCTTTTTTCCCCCTCCCTGATTCTCTAATGGCCTGCCTGGAAGTTGACAGCATATAAGCTATCAGAAGTGTGGTGCTTAATGTAGTTCTCAGAAAAAACTTTTTTTTGTTTACTGCGGGTAATTGTTCCTTTTTTGTTGCTGTTGCATTTAGTGCCTCTGAATTCCCAGCTTTCATAAGCTGCCAGTTTTCATCGTTCGGTAGGTAGGAAAGAGTGCAATAAATATGTAAACAAAGATAAATAAGTAAATACAAGTGAAAAAGTAAAACTCAACTCGCAGGTTACGGATGTTGGCTGCCCAATGTGTTTGTGGATCGGAATTAGATGTGCATTACGTTTCTCGGATTCTTGAGATAAAAGTCTTTTATTTATCACAGGGAATGAAACCTTTCAAGGGACTGTTTAAAAATATTAGGTATATTAGCAGAGGGCTGCCACATCCTACTTCAAGTGGTTAGTTATATAGCTTTGGGTACTTACTAAAGGTCACTTTGTATGCTTTGTACAGTTCACTTCTTCCTGTCCCCAATTCCACTTCAAAACTGCAAATCCCATGGAACTCTATTTGTCCAACCAAACTGCTGTAGGAAAAACTCTAATTTCCTTTTTAAAAATTTAAAAATTTTATTTTAAAAAATTTTATGGTTAACAGTTTTACAGATGTCCCCAAATTTTCACCCTCTTTACTCCCCTCCTCCGAGCCCCTGCCTCATCCCAGGCCTTCACAGAAAATATTGTAATATGCAAATAAACCTCCTATAGATTTATTATGCCAAGAAATTCTCACCTTGTACTTATGAGGAAGGGGACATGTATCAGATGAGAAACCGAGAACAATTTGACAAAGGACACCCATTAAGCCTGTCTCACGTGAAACAATTAAGCTGCAGTTTACTGATTCCCATCCTGAAGGCTTTAGTTGTACAAATGAATGAAATCAGTATGTCTGTCGAGGTGCCTCTTTTTCCCACGCTAACTCTAAATTAGGTGTTATTAGCCTCATTTTGCCAATGAGGGAATTGAGGCTTAGATCAGTGAGATAATTTGCCCGGGGTCCCATGTTCACTAAGGTGTAGAGAACTTCAAACCCGTGACTAATCGATTGTCCCGGACGCCCTGTCTTCCCCCCTGTGTACCTGGCTGGCAGCTACATTTCAGGAACTCCATCTGCATGGGGCATATTTTATGTAAAATCACTGTTGTCTTCAATGAAGGACTCTGCTGTATGTTCTCTGGAACTTTTTAAACTATCCATCATTCAGAGTGTCAGGGCCATCACAATTACTGAATCTTTTATGCAAGCAAGGTCATAGGTTTTCAAGAGAATGTGTATACCTTCTTCATTTCTGTTTCTGAGGGCTAATGTATTCATAATATTTAATTTATTAAGGTCAGTCTAAACCCCCCAAATAGATTCCATTGACGCATATTCTTCCTACCACAATTACTAGTAAATAAAATTCAAATAGAGATAATCTAATATTATGGTATGCTTAATATTTGATTTGTCTGTTAGATTTAATATAAATATTTTAAAATCAAACTGCTGTAGAAATAAAATACACACTATAATTTGTTTTATATTTGAAATATCTATCATTATGCATCGTAGTATGTACTTATCAGTTCAATGTTATAACAATGCGTTAAAAATAAGAATAATTAATAGCATTTCTTATTTTAGTTTTATGATACAACACACATCCTGAGAGTTGAAGCAAGTTTTTTCTCTCCCCTTATGTTTGTGTTTTTCTCATTTGATTCAAGATATGGATAAAACACAAACTTTTCCTATTGTAATTTCTCCATGTCCAATATGAAAATACCAATGATGATTTGCTACCAAGTAAATGGATTCTTAGAATTGATGGTTGTATGATTTGGGAGGAATATAGGGTAACGTAGGTGTAACGATAACAACAGAAGAAGGAAGGAAGTATGTCAGGTTTGTTTCCAATAAAAGAAAGAAAAGTGGGCATAGCTGTTCATTATTGGCAATTTATATTCTAAAATATTAGAGTTAGAAAAGACTATAGAGACCAAATGTCAATTGTGTTCAAATCTACTTTTTCTCCTTTCACTGTAGAGTTTCTTTTTATCTAGTGTTTCTTTCTGTCCGTATATAGGGTGGGGCAAAAGTAGGTTTACAGTTGTTCATATGGGAAATAATACAATGATTAATAAATCATAATATAAGAAAAACTCTGAGTTTTGTATACTCACAACTGTAAGCCTACTTTTGCCTCATCCTGTATATATTTTCAAAATTAAAAATTAATTTAAATGAAAATCCAGTTGTACATTTTTTTACTGTTGTATTTGCTATGATAATAATTATCAAGTTAAGTAATATTTTTGATGGCTTACTCTGTCTCATTCAAAGGACCTCAAAATTGTGTGTATGCAAATCTACAACAATGGAAGGTCAAGTAATTGCATTTTTAACAGCTCAGTTATGCATGCAGAATGATGCATTTGTATTTTCTATATGCTTGCAACTTAGAAGAGTCTTTCAGAGGCCCAGTATAAGGACATTCAAATTAAAGAAAATAAAGTCAGGTTTTTGTAAATTATATTCATTGCAGAATCATCAGATTTCCTTGGCCTGGTGGGGGGCAGCTCAGTATAGAGAGAAGTGCTTAGACATCATTTATTAGCTATTTGACCTAATTTTTTTCACATGGAAAATGAAACTAATAAAAGCTACATGCAGGATCTTTTGAAGGTTAAAAATAGGATGTTAAATCAGCCAATACTTATTAAGAGCCCCCAATGTGGTAAACATAGTACAAAGCAGTTAAATGGTATCTGGTATAGACTAGGCACATAGTTAATAGGAACCTGTATTAATAACTTAATAAATGTTTTCCTCATGATTACGTTTTTTATGGCTTTGGTTTGTCTAATTTCAGCAGTGAGCTGGTCCTGTAGTGAAGTCTGCCTAGTAACCTTGTTTCTTTGGGGGTTTGACCCTGTAGACTCATGAAAATTTACATGGTAGTTTAAATTCTTGGCTAAATCTACTCTCTTCCAGAGAGAGTCATTAAATTATGTTCTCATTCAAATGCCCATAACCTAAAGTAAATCACAGTGACCCTGTTGAAAGCCAGCCAGCCAAAACCAGCCCTTGCTCTTCTGAATTTTTAAATTTTGATATTTCAAGCTTTTTTATTTGCAAAGGAAGCTGTAAAAGTATGAATAACTTTCTTAACAAACATTGCATTTATGATATAAGGGGTAGAAAAAGAAAGTGAGTTGATTGGAGAAATTGTGAGGCATGGAGTTGATAAAGATGAACTGAGGTATTGAGTTGGTAATAATCTGTGGACCGAATATTTATTTATTTAATTTTTATTGAATCATTGGGGGTAACATTGGTTCACAAAACCATACAGGTTTCAAGTGTATGGCCCAACAAAACATCATCTGTGCACTGCATCCTGCGCTTATAGCCCAAAGCAAAGTCTCTTTCTGTCCCCACTTATCCCCCTTTTGCCCACCTCCACCTACTCCCACCCCCTTTCCTTCTGGCTATCACCACACTGTTGTCTGTGTCTATGTGGGGTTTTTTTGCTTAATATATGTTAATAAATATGTAATAAGTAAACATATTAATGTATATTAATACATATTTTTTTTTGCTTAATTCCTTCACCTTCTTTCATCCAGTCCCCCAAACCCTTCCCCTCTGACAGCTGTCAGACTGTTCCATGTATCCATGCCTCTGCTTCTATTTTGTTCCTCCGTGTATTTTGTTCACTTTACTGCACATATAAGTGAGATCATGTGGTACTTGTCTTTCTTTGACTGCAGGTCCATCCAAGCTGTCACAAAAGGTAAGATTTCTTCTTTTTTTTCCCCCTCCAAAGTTTTTCCTTTTTATTGAATTTACTGGGAGTGACATTGATTAATAAAATTATATAGTTTCAGGAGTACAATTCTAAAATGCATCACCTGTATATTGTATTGCGTGTTCACCATACCAAGAAAAGTCTCCTTCCAACACCGTTTATCCATTTATCCTTCCTATACCTCCCCCCACTTCCTTTTCCCTCTGGTAATCACCATACTGTTGTTTTTGCTATGAGGGTTTTTTTTTTTTCCTTCTTAATCCCTTCACATTTTTCACAAAGCCCCACAACCTTTCTCCCCTCTGACAGCTGTCAGTCTACTCTCTATCCATGAGTCTGTTTGTATTGTGTTTGTTAGTTCATTTTGTGCATTAGATTCCATATATGAGTGAAATCATACAGTATTTATCTTTTTCTGACAGGCTTATTTCACTTAGCATAATGCTCTCCAGGTCCATTCATGCTGTTGCAAAGGGTAAGATTTCCTTCATTTTTATGACTGAGTAGTATTCCATTGTGTAAATGTGCCACAACCTCTTTATCGACTCATCTACTGATGGACACTTGTGCTATTCCCAGATCTTAGTGATTATAAATAACGCTGCTATGAACATAGGGATGCATATACTGTTTCTAATTGGTGTTTCAGGATACTTAGAATAAATTCCCAGAAGTAGAATCCCTGGGTCAAATGGCAGCTCCACTTTTAATTTTTTGAAAAAACTCCATGCTGTTCTCCACGGTGGCTGCACCAGTCTGGATCCCCACCAGCAGTGTACTAAGGTTTCCTTTTCCCCATTTCCTTGCCAGCACTTGTTTGCTGATTTGTTGATGATAGCCATTCTGACAGGCATGAAGTGATTTTAATTTGCATTTCTCTGAAGACTAGGGATGTTGAGCATTTTATCATATGTCTCTTGGCCATCTGTATGTCTTCTCTGAAGAAGTGTCTTTTCAGGTCCTTTGCCCATTTAATTGGGTTGTTTGTCTTCTTGGTGTTGAGTTGTATAACTTCTTTATACATTTGGAAATTGACCCTTTATCAGATGTGCCATTGGCAAATATATTCTCCCATGCAGTAGGTTGCATTTTCATTTTGTTGATGGTTTCTTTTGCTGTGCAGAAGCTTTTTAGTATTATATAGTCCCATTTATTTGTTTTTTCTTTTGTTTCCCTTGCCCAAGGAGATATATCAGCAAACATATTGCTATAAGGAATATTTGAAATTTTACTGCCTGTTTTTTTCTAGGATTTTTATGGTTTCATGACTTACATTTAAGTCTTTAATTCATTTTGAATTTATTCTTATGTATGGTGTAAGTTGGTGGTCTAGCTTTATTTTTTTAATTTGCATTTACCTATCCAATTTTCCTAACACCATTTATTGAAGAGATTATCTTTACCCCGCTGTATATTCTTGCCTCTTTTGTGAAATATTAATTGACCATAAAGATGTTAGAGATTTCTGGACTCTCTATTCTGTTCTATTGATCTATATTCCTGTTATTGTGCCAGTACCAGACAATTTTGATTACAGTGGCTTTGTAGTACCATTTGATGGCCTGTATTGTGATCCCTCCAACTTTGTTCTTCTTCCTCAAGATTGATGAGGCTACTCAGAGTCTTTTTTGGTTCCATATAAATATTTGGAGTATTTGTCCTAGATCTGTGAAATATGCCATTAGTATTTTAATAGGAATTGCATTGAATCTGTAGATTGCTTTGGGTAGTATGGACATTTTAATGATGTTAATTCTTCCTGTCCATGAACATGGTACATGCTTCCACTTGTTTGCATTTTCCTCTATTTCTTTCTTTAATGTCCTATAGGTTTTAGAGTACAAGTCTTTAAAAAAATATGCTTTTATTGATTTTAGAGGGAAGGAAGAGGGAGAGAGAGAGAAATATCAATGTGAGAGAGAAACATTGATTGGTTGCCTCCCATATGCACCCAACCAGGGATCAAACCCACAATCTGGGTATGTGCCCTTCACTGGGAATTGAACCAGTGACCTCTTGGTGTATGGAATGACACTCACCCAACTGAGCCACACCAGCCAGGGCTCGAGTGCAGGTCTTTTACCTCGTTGGTTAAGTTTTACCCTAGGTACCTTATTATTTTTTGTTGTTGTTGTTTATTTTTGTTTAAAATATTATAGATGCCCCTTTTTCTCCCCAATGACCCATTCCGCCCCACTAGGTACCTTATTTTTGTTGTTGTTGTTGCAATAGTAAATGGGATTATTTTCTTATTTCCTCCTTCTGAGAGTTTGTTACTAGTATATAAAAATACCACAGATTTCTGGATATTAGTTTTGTATCCTACTACTTTGCTGAATTCGCTTATTAGATCTAATAGTTTCTTTAGGGCTTTCTATGTACAATATCATGTCATCTGCAAATAATGGCAGTTTTACTTCCTCCTTTCCAATTTGGATGCCTTCTTATTGTCTGATTGCTGTGGCTAGGACTTCTAGCACTATGTTGGATAAGAGTGGGGAAAGCAGGCATCTCTGTTTTGTTCTTGATCTTAAGGGAAATCCTTTTAGCTTTTGCCTGTTGAGCATGATATTGGTTGTAGGTTTGTCCTGTATGGCTTTTGTTATGCCGAGGTATGATCTTCTTATTCTCATCTTGCTGAGAGCTTTTATCATAAATGGGTGCTGGATTTTATAGGATACTTTTTCTGTAGCTATTGATATGATAGTGTGATTTTTATCTTTCATTTTATTTATGTGATGTATCACATTTATTAATTTGTGGATATTGTACCATCCTTGCATCCCTGGAATAAATTCCACTTGGTCATGGCATGTGATCTTTTGAATGTATTGCTGGATCTGGTTTGCTAATATTTTGTTGAGGATTTTAGCTTCTATGTTCATTGGGGATATCGGCCTATAATTTTCTTTCTTTGTCAGGTCTTTATCTGATTTTGGAATTAGGTTGGAAGTCTTCCCTCCTCTTGAATTTTTTGGAATAGTTTGAGGAGGATAGGTATTAGTTTTCCTTTGAATGTTTGGTAAAATTTGCCTGTGAAGCCATCCAGTCAAGGACTTTTGTTTGTTGGGAGTTTTTTGATTACCGTTTCAATTTCGTTAGTTATAATTGGTCTATTCATATTTTCCAATGGTTTTAAAGTAAGATTGATTTAAAGTTTGCTTAAAATGACCTTTCTTTATCTATGACACTTATAAAAACAATGAAAGGATGGAAAATTATATTCTAGTTTATAGTATTACAACTGGTTATTCCTGGGAAGCAAAGATGCCTACCCAGCTTAGTATGTTTGAAGCTGGGCGGGAATGTATGTACTATGGATGGCATTCAGCAGTCAGAAATGGATCAAATGGATTCATGATCCTTGTTGGATGATTAGGGCTTTACATTGTGCACAGTTTGGTACATTGTGCCATATAGTGTCTCCCTAGTTGCAAGCTTGTTGAGGACAAACTGGATTGTATATATTTTTATATTCTCCATAGCTTTTAGTGAACCTCACCAAGAACGAGTTCTCCAAAGTATTTGTTAACCAACAGTCTGCCTGCCTGATTGAAGACACTAAATACAACCTAATTTTCAGACAACTTACAGCTTTCATTTTCTCTTTTAATTTCCCTTTATTCATGGTCCAGAAAGAAAGCATATTGATTTAAAAGCTGCTTGTGATGCTTCATCAGTAAAAGTCTCGTGAGGTTTGCAGCTCTGCCCTCTCCAGGCTGCCCGTGTCACAGCCCGTCTTCATAGCGGGGGTGGGGGGTGTGGGGGGTGTGTGTGTGGTTCTAAAGCTCGGTGCAGTTGAGTCTGATTTCTTTCCAATACCCTAACTATCTTTCTGTCCTGAATGCTTGCTCCTAATTAACCTAAGGTGAAAGAGTCTGGCAATGCTGTCTCTTGTGTCAAATCCATTTATCTATTCGTTCCTACTCAACTGGCAAACTAGAGGACCAGGGACGACTTCCAGTGAGTGTCTGTAGTATAGGGGAAAAAATACATACATTTAACAGGTAATAGTTGCAGTGGGAATCCATTAAATTAGCATGTGTTTTTATATTGGCTAGAACTATGTGACCTGGAGTCAAAAGAGCTGGATTCGAATTCTGGATGCTGCCTCCCGCTGTTTATGTGACTATAGGTAAATTACTTACCTGCCCATCCTCCCTTTAGTCTTTTTTCATGATTAAAAATTATACCCCCCCCAAAAAAATTATACATATGCCCTGGCTGGTGTGGTTCAGTGGTTGGTCATCGTCTCGTGTACCAAAAGGTTGCTGGTTCGATTCCCAGTCAGGGTACGTACATGGGCTGCAGGCTCGATTCCCAGCAGGGAGCTTGCAGGAGGCAGCCATCAATGTTTCTCTCTCACATCGATGCTTCTCTCTCTCCCTCTTCCTTCCCCGCTCTCTAAAAGTTAATAAAAATCATACCCACAAGACGTAAGCTCTTTAAACCTCAGCTTCATTACCAACAACAAATTCAAAAGAGCAGCATCTGTCGTATAGATTTGTTTTAAAGATTAAATGAAATAATCCATATAAAGTATTTACACGCTGTCTGGTGCAGTTCGATCTCAGTAAATGTGTTTCCTATTTCTGCTGTTATTCTTTGTCACCTTTGTATTATAATCCATTGCGTGGCTCTGTATATATCATCGGCATATAGATCATTTTACAGATCAGTATCAACTTCTCTGCCTCATTTACATCAGTTTGATCTAAAGTGAATTTCCTTCTCTTTCTCCCCACCCCCACCTTATTTTGTGTCCCTCTATCTCTTGTAGGTCCCATGAGGTTTAGGGTTAAGGTAATCAGGAACTCCATTTCCTTATTGCTTTGCCTTTTTGTTCACTACTCCTAATGCCCCTTCCTTTTGACTTTCTGAATTGGAAACTGTACTCTTGAACTTGATGCAAAGTAAATCTTCTTTAAGTTAGAAGCTGGCATATGTATGAAACTCCAGCAATAAGTACAGAAACTACACAAACTTATAAATCAATAGAGTTCACCTTTCTGTGAGAGTTCTAATTTAAACCTATTTTGGAGAGTTTTGGGATCCCATAAGGTTTTTCAGTTCTTCAACTGTTGTTGGAAGAGACCATGCCCTTTTCTCCATTATAAAAAATCTGTTAATGCCAACAGCCTTCATTCATTCACATAGCATTCTGCTCAGATGCAAGTTTGGGTCAGGGACAGCTATATGCACTAAGGCTGCTCTTCAGGAGAGCAACCCCACCTCGTGTTTATATAGGGCAACTGTGAGCATAGCCCTATATGGAACCAGTCTGAGTTTGGGTGTCAAATCACTTGACCTTGAGTGAGATTTATTTGCATGATTCTGGGAATGTCTGCCACTCAACTCCTATAAATCTTGGGGGATGTGGAGATCATGAGCAGCTTTCTTCACTGGGAGTGGGAATCATTAATCCGTTCTCTCTCATTGCAGGCAGCTCAGAGAGACTCTCCCATGACCATTCATTGGACAGTCCTGTGTGCCACCCACAATTTGTTTATTATGAGATATAAAATTAGTAACTAATTAGTTATTAGAGCTAGTAATTAGTAATTTATTGTCAAATCTAACAATGACTAATTAATAGGTCTAATAACAATTTAGGAGAGCATAATAAAGCTGAAATGGAATTGGAGATAGAAATCATGTTAATTATGTGGGGAAATAATATGAGATGCACTGAGAGCCAGATACAAAGGTTTAGAGTTGATCTGATAGGAAATGAGGACTCATGAAAGGTTTTGAGTCGGAAAACTTCACCACAAAGGCAGTGTTTGGGGATTATTAGTCCAGCTCATAATTAACTGGTTGGACAGGAGATGGTGAGGGTGAGGGCAGACTGTTGTTCAAGGGCCTGGACTTAAATAGCAATGGCAGAAATAGAATCGACATTAAAAGGGAATGACAGACAGACATTGTGACCAACTGGAATCCAGGGAAGAAGGAAGGACTGTGGGGTGGTTCTTTTCCAGGCTGTGGCAGGTTGGATTTAGCCAGTTGTGAGGGTCCAATAGAAGAGCATGTCAAATGAGCTTGTTTGGGAGGGTAGGAGGCTGTTTCAGACCCAGGGTGGGCCACTGCCTTGGAGGGAAATCTCTGAGTGAATATTTGCAAATCGAGGTAAGGAAGCCCCCCAATCAACTTCAACAGTTTCTACAGGTTTTTGTTTGTTCTGTTTTTAGGCTCCTGGGGTCAGACAAGCCTGGACTTTAACCCTGTTCCTATCTGTTACATTTTGTACTAGTCCCTATGCTTCTTTGGGCTTTAGTTTTCTTATTCATAAACCAGGGAGGGGACAATAATCACTACGTAGGAGACAGTTTGTGAGTAAAAGTGTTACAGTCTGTGATAGCAAAGTGGTAGGCCTTGTAAGCACCCAACAAATGAAACCTGATAAAGACGTTACATGTGGATTGGAAGTGAGTATTAGGGAATGTTGAAATTGGGAGTTGGAAAAGTCAGGAAATTTCCTCTCTTTCGCTACAAGGTATGAACTTTAAAAATAATACTATGTGTGCTTTGAGTACAAAACGAGTTATTGGTAAGGTGAAAAGATTCTGGCTTTTTGCCCTGGACACAGAGACTTTTAAACTCCCCTGGAGATTACTAGTGGACCCTGAAAAAGAAAGGAGATTATAATGATGAGCTGGTCATAAAATGAATTATTAATTTGTCTGCTTTGATAGAGTTTATTTATTGAGGTCAGTGCAAGTTTCACCGTCTCTGCATCCCCACTGTCCTGAAATTGCGCTCCCATTTAAAGTCACAAGTGTAAATGTGCACTAAAGGATTTAAAAATGTTTAACTCCTAAGACCTGACAAAATAGGTTTCTGCCCCACTGACTGACGTATAATGCAAATAATAATTCTGCATTACTTCCCCATATGCAATAACTAGTTAATGAATGTCAACAACATAAAAAAAATAATGATTAAGCATGAAATAAACGCTAGGCATTATTGCTATTTATTTTTTGTCATCATAACTATCTCATTTTAGTGGCCTAGACCTTCTTTTTCTACAGCTGCAAAAAGCCATTTGGTAATTATGAGAATTAATCAAGCTCCAAACTGGATTATGGTGGTGGCAGACATCCTTAATTACAGGCAATGGAAAGCGAAGGTCATTGCTGGTTTGAATTCAGCGTAGGTCAGTGCAGCGCAAAAGCCATTAACAGCTGAATGTGATTTTGTGCTCTGAACAGAATGAATTGCTGCCTCAGCCTGATTTCTTGGTAAACAGGTGTCCCACATCCAAGCTAACAATACAGAATGGACCTACTGGCCGCTTTGCTGGCAGCCTCCATGAACAGATTCTCAAGTGCTGGCTTCACATTAGACACTCCTGAGGAGCTCTGGAGATGCAGATGCTCAGACAGCACTCAGGCCAATTAAATCCGGGAGTCACTAGGAGTAGAACCCAGGTAACTGTTTTTATTTTTTATTTTTATTGTTTTTTACAATTCTCCAGTTGATTCCAAAATATGCAGCCACATTTGCACACCACTGCTCTGTAGGAAAGAAAAGGCAAAATGCAACTCTTTTCCTTCTTTAACACACGTTGCTTCATGATAGGCTTGCAGTGAACCACAACCTACGGGAGACATGTTTATTTCAATGATGCTCATATAAGGTAAGGTCTGTAGATAAAATATAGGCTTTAGTTTATTTGGATATCTCGTTGATAGCTCTGATATGTCGCTTTAATAAAATTATTTGTAATCCCATCCCCAGCCACCACTTGGATATTTGACATTATAACCTGCCTACAGACACGGACATTTGAGGCCCAAAAAAGGGTTTCTGAGGTTTCTATAGTCATATCCGTTTACGACCCTGTTGATGCACAATTTAGACCTTTGCCTGCAGACAGGAAACCTTTTGCACTTACTATCTTAATATGAGAAATACAAACGCTTGAGTTTCCACCTGCCATCTTCAATTTAGGCCAGTGAGCAAGAGGTATTACGGCTCCTCCCGTCCCACCTTTCTCAGATTGTCGAGTGACAAGGCAGTGGGAGCTACAAGCAATCAGAGATGCGGAGTGTATTTGGAAAGGAAGCCGGGTACACCCATGGAGAGCACTTAATGTTCAGAAAATTTGCCAGGTCAGCAGTGTCTTCTTTCTTCATTTTGTCCACAGTGTTGCCTTTTCTTCATGAGACAGTCCGGGCGCTGGCGAGGAGCGACAAACATGCTGGCACTGTCATCGCCTGCCCCCTGGAACAGCTCCGTGTTAGGCCACCGTGACTGAGCTCGGTGCCTGAAGTTCAAGGGCCACGGAGCTGCCAAACGTAGAAAAGGAAATTCTGCACAACTTGCTTTAATTCAGGGGCCAGGAATCAGTTTGGGTGTTATTATTCTCAAAGCAAACACCCTATCTTCTCTCTAGACTCTGAAAAACTTACAGAATTTGAGAGTAAGAAGGAACTCAGCTTCCCTCTTTATTGGATGGAAAACTGAAGCCCACAGTCACACAGCTAGTTACTGGAAGAGCTAGAATTCAAACTGAGATCTCCTTGACCTCGCCAAGTGCTCTTTCCACTGCTGCAGCCCACACCTCTCGGAACAGCTATGCCTCATGTTGCCCAAACTGTCCCAAACCACTCACGTGACGGTGGCACCAAGGTTAGTGGTTGTGACTCATGGGGACCCTTGTCTAGGGTTTGAGATGGAACCATGTCACCTTTCCTGTGGTTTTGGGGGTTTCCTTTGCTTACATTAAGGCTTCACAATTTAAAAATTCTCTGTAAAATATCTGAGATCTTCAGAAAAATATGGGGGGGGGGAGATGGTTGGTACAGTTATGCAAGAAACAGATCTAATAATCAGCATGTGGAGTTGCAACACACTGTCCTTATTTGGGAGATGATATTGGACAGAAACGTCCCTATTTACTAAAAGTATTGGGCCACTATTAATATCCTTTAATATGTAAAATAACTTAAAATCCTTTAACATAAGATGCCAAAGGTGACGTGTTTGCTTTGGTAACTCAGGCACTTTGAATTATGTACAAATATTAAAAATGACAGCAGAATAACAGAGGGGGAAAGGCAAGCAGATATATTGCTCTTTTTTAAAACATGGATTAAGATTGTATACAAACATTCAATATTCCAGCGTGCATCATCATTAAATTTTCTGATTTTTGATGATGTCAAATTGCTTCCATAATGCTTAACTTCCTGTATTACATCTGATGTTGGTTTTTAAAGGAATTACAAATTACAATAGCTACTTGAGTGGCTAATACAATTAGATGTCCATACAGTATATGAGAATGTAATTGCCTTTCCTACAAGCCCCAATTTTAAAGTGAAAAAAAAACCTCCACGAAACTGCAGTGGAGGAATTGATATAAAACTGTATCTCATATCAAGTCTGTGCTCTCTTGGATCTTACCAATCTGTGGGGGAATATAATAATAATATCATGTGAAGTCAGAGATAAATGATATCAAGGGCTTGAAGGGGCAGAATTAAAATGAAATGCTTTTTAGATAGGTTGGTCAGCAAAGAACTCTCTGATAAGGCAGCATTTGGCAGAGATATTAGTAAAGGGACCACAAGAGCTGCGTTGCTGTCTGGTAGAAGAACACGCCCAGCTTAATGGATAATAAATAATATTTACAATTTTAAAACTATTAAGAATCTTCTTAACTTCCAAGTTTATTAATGCAGTTCTTTGTTGCAAAGAACAGAAAAAGAATTCAGTGAAAGCACATTGGATAATTAATAGATGTTCAGAGGGTTGGAAAACTTGGTGCATACATACAGCGACAGGAAAAAGTGGTTGAATGAAAAACACACAGCCTCCATTACCAAGAACTAGAACCTCAGCAACTGAACTCCTATCCATGCTGAGCAGGGAACTGGAGCTTGCAGTGACTGGTTTAGCCGCCAGAGAACATTCTCTGGTCTCACTTTTGTATCATTTTTTATTTTTATTCATTCATTTATTTATTTTTTATTGTTGACAGTATTACAGATTACAGCACCCCCCCCCCCCCCCCCCCGGAATAAACTCAAAATGTATCATCTTCTTTCTGGTACAAATCCAGAACCACCACGTCTCAGTGGAGCCTAGATCACCCCAGGCCCTCACTGCAAAGAATGCAGGGTGGGGAATGGTTGGCATTTTCAGTTTTTATGGTTGAGGAATTGCTCTGACACAGGAAGGGCTTTATTTGCTGGGTGGTCATAAGGAATGGCAAATTCTATTACAGCAGGGGTCTCTTACAATTCAAATATTCATTAACAGTAATTACCTTTTATTATATTATCCCTAGCCTCAAAATAGTCAATATCACTTTTGTATTTATAAAAATGACCTGTTTACTTAAAATATTACATATCCAGAGTAGCCACTATGCTTGCAAAAAGTTCTAAGTGTGGTCTTCATGAGACAGAATCAGAATTTGACTTCAACTGAAGGAATTTAGATTATATAAAAGGATAGGTATGTGTAGTTTACTTTTGAAATGGATTATTGGGTTGTTGCCAGGTAAATATGAGGAGATACCTTGGAAGAGATGCAGTTTGTGTATGTGAATAAGTTGGGTATATGTAACTGATTTTACCACCTTGTGAGAACATATATACAATATCAGTAACATTTTGTGGGGCCTCAGTCTACTCCTAAATATCAAGTGTCCCTTGGTAATGTCAGATGTCCCCAGCACAGTGGCATCACATTGCTCTAGAATAGGACTGCCCACGTGCTCATGCCGGTTCCTTACATGCCTGGCTGTTCCACCACCGTCTTTGACATTGAAGACTTCCAGATACAAATACTTTCCCCTGTTTCCCTCCGATTCTCAACCGGATCTCAAAGCAGCACTGAAAAAGCTCAGATTCTCACAACTTTTATGAACGTAACCGTAAGTTTCTACTCTTATCTGTCTTTTACAGAGGTTTAAAGGTAGTTAATCTGTTCAGGTTAGGGGGACAGACAATGTCTGTTGCTTTCGCAGCATTTATCAACTCTCCTTCCCCACTGCTCTTTGTCTTACTAGTATCCTCACCATAAACACAATGAAATGTGCCCTTTTCCCTTCAGTCAAAAAACTAAAACTCCTCCCTCACACAAGTAGACATATGCAGGTGACACTGCACAGAAAGCCATCCAATTTAGGTTCAGCTAAAATACTCTGATACACCCACACTGATAAATAATAAAATGGACTCTGTAATGAGTAGCTGTACAAATTGGGTGTATTTGGTTCCTACAATGACTTAGATGTCTTTTACTCTAACTAATGAGAAGTTGAGGTGTCTAAACAACCCAAGGTTCCTGTTCTAGTAGTTTTTTTCTTCTTCTCATATTAGGAAGTAATGGGCTCTTGATTGAATTAGTTAAGTAAAATTGTTAAAACGTGGCATTAGCAACAGGAATGTACCAGTCTGGCTCAGTTCAGATGAGAAACAGATTAATAAAGCAGAAAAGTCTGCTTTTTCCTAACTAAACAGCTTTATTTAGCTGTTTTTGAGCAATTTGTAGCTTGGGGGGAAAATGAAATGACAAATTCACAACCACATATAGTTGAACACCTTGTATTTATATGTGCAGAGTCTTTAAGGAGGTTAAATTACCTTTAAAAGCACTTAATAATTTTTCTTTATAATAACTTATTTTGGGTGAAAAAGGGATGAATATTTGTACCACCATTTTATAGATAAGGGGGTTGAATCGCTGAAAGATTGTGACAAAGTAAAAGGTGACTAATCTTCTGGACTGTCAGTCTTTGGCCTAAAACTCTTCTTATGGTCTATATGATAATACTATTTAAAATATGGAATCTGGTTATATATATTCCTATCATTTTATAGGGATTTAACAAATTATACAAGTTTAACAGGTTATAAAGACATAATGTTAGTATTTTGATGACACCTTATATATGTACTTTCCATCTTGATTTCTTATTATTTAAGTCCTTTGAAAACCACTTTTTCTTACCTTACTCAGATGAATAAGGGTGTATTTGGTTCATACAAAACTGTTTTTTGAATCAGTTTTCAAACTGATGAATCTTGAATTTTGTATTCTGTTTAGTCTAAAGGCATTTGGGGTTTACAAGAACATGGATTTATATTTAATGGAATTTAGTATAACAGTTGTATCTTAGACTCTGGGTATATTATTTCCAGCATTTCTGTAAGATTGTTGTAAATATTTTCTTTAATATTGCTCCTAGAGAGTATCCCATGCCTTGTTAATTGGTATTTTACTGTTAGCTTTGAGCTAGAAGCAGATATTGCCCCTTACGTACTGTACAGTCGTCAGTATATATTACAAGCTCCATTTGCGAAACTGATCTGGTCATGGTATCTTTCGTATTTTTCAGCTAGTGAATATAACTTTATCTTTCCCAAATAATTATACAAATTATATATATATATAACAGGTTGCAAAGATGCAAAAATTTGCCTTCAAGACATGGCAGGTTTGCATTATTATTTTCTCCTCAAAACTAATACTGCTAAAAGATTAAAACAAACAAACAAAAAAACCCTTACATTTTTTCCCCTCCAGTATAAATTGCACGTCTCAGGGGAGCTCATGGTGCTTTAAAAATTTTTACAACAATACTCCTGGGATGTAAGTGGGGAAATATTTTAATATTTTTTATTACCGTTAACAAATATTGACTGAAATCTTATTATGCTAGGGAAGCGAGAGGCAAAGATGTTTAAAGTTGTGTAAGCCTCAAGGCCACTTATATGCTAGAAGGAGTAGAGAAGACTTACTCGCTAAGAGATAAATAAAAATGCAAATATGCCAAGTACATAGCGTGTTGCTCATGTTATAGAAGCATTGCCACTTACAAACTTTCAAAGTAGGAAATATCACTGACGTGAACTATGCTACTGGCCAGAACAAAAACATGCCAACCCAGCATGCCAGCAACAGACGGTGTTGATGGCCTCAGGTATAAGTCATTTGGCCTTACAAATTGATGGGATTTTAAATAGCCTTTCTGATCCTAATGGTTGTATCTGTAAATGCCAAAATAACTCAGCAAAGAATACCAAAGAGGTAGTTGGAGAATATGGGACTTAAGATACACTTTAATGGAAGAGTTAGACATATTGGTAGAGAGCAGGGAAAGAGAATGAAGTGAACAAGGAGACGGAGATAGAAATGTGATGGCCACTTAGGAAATACTAAGTAGGCTCAATAGGATTAAGTGCAGTGTTGCTTTAGATGTTTAATATATTACATGTTGCATGACCAGGTAGATAGAGGGCAGACTGAGAGTTTGAAAGTATAGAGTTTTGTATGCAAAATAATGTGATAAATGTATGAGATCTGTTACTGAGAGTGGATGGAAATCAAGACTACCAGTTTTGAGTGGGAAAGGAAGGGAACTGCATTTATTAAGCATCTATTATGTACTTAGCATATGATTCTTCATTTCACTTCAGAAACTACTCTCAGAAAGTAAGGATGTCATAAGTTCATGGGGTAATATTAAAGGGAATGGAAAGAAAGGAAACATGTTTTTTATTTTATTTTATTTTATTTTTAAATTACAGTTTATATTCAATATTATTTCATATTAGTTTCAGATTTATAGCATAGTGGTTAGACAATCATATGCTTTACAAAGTGGTCCCCTGATAATTGGCACCGCACCTAATGTCACAATATTATTGGCTATATTCCCTATGCTGTATTTTATATCCCATGACTATTTTGTAGCGACCAATTTGTACTTCTTAATCCCTTCACCTTTTTCACCCAGTCCCTCCAATCTCTTCCCCTCTGGCAGCCATCAGTCTATTTTCTGTATCTATGAGTCTGTTTCTATTTTGTTTGTACATTTATTTTGCTCTTTGGATTCCACATATAAGTGAAATCACATGGTATTTGTCAAAAAGGAACAGTTTTAATCTGAAAGGACTTGATGCTTGGTACTGTGGGGTGAAGGGAGTATGGGTCAAAAATATCTCAACGTCTTTGAACTGAGTTCTGAGACACAAACACTCAGGTATTGGGAGGAGGAAGGAAAATAGTGGTAATAAA
Source organism: Miniopterus schreibersii (assembly GCF_964146895.1). Taxonomy (NCBI): domain Eukaryota; kingdom Metazoa; phylum Chordata; class Mammalia; order Chiroptera; family Miniopteridae; genus Miniopterus; species Miniopterus schreibersii. The sequence continues at coordinate 57,679,777 of NC_138106.1, read as the reverse complement.
ATGAAGAGCTTGTGGTAACAAAAGAAAGAGAACGGGATGCACAGAATACTAGGAACCTAGGACGACACTGTTAGTACTAAAGAGCCCTGCTTGTGATTCCGCTTCCGCAGCTCCCAGTACTGTCCGCTGTCCAGTTACAAATATCGCTACTGGGGTTTGAAATAAGTCTGTTTCTTTTACCTATAGGCTTAATTTCTTAGGGAGGAAAAAATGGTGGGTCATGGCTCTTTCGATAGATTCTGATTTCCCTTTTTAATTATCAGGAAAAATACTTAAATCATTACCACAAAACAATAAAACATTAAGTCTCACCTAAGTCTTCATTAACATTATATTCTGATGCTCTTTTCCAAGAGCTTCTTTCTAATTCTTTTTTTAATTTATTATATTTTATTTGCCCTATTTCTTGCTCTCAGTTCCTGGGAAACAGAGTTATTGAAAAATCAAGGAGGCAGACTAAAAAAAAAAAAGAAATCTTGGTTATTTGGATAACATTGCATAAGATATTGAAAAATACCAATTTCATTTATTAGTCATTGTCTTTAATTGTGCACATAGCAAGTGAATGCCTAGATTTAGGATGTGCAGTTTGAAAATGTATATTTAATATTGCAATTGAATGCACACTTAAAGTGGATTTTCCTGCACTTTTGCCTAAGATTTCAAAGCAAAGCACCAGACTTGGTGTGAGCACTGACCTGTGGTCTAATTCCATAAGAACTAGAAGAGAGAATTTGTGGTATGCAAACCAACTGCACACATTGATAACATGATAATATATATTAAAATTATTTTGTGATTTTTTTTCTAAGTCTAAAAACGTACTTTATGTTTAATTTGTAAATAATACTAAAGAGGGATATTTCCAAATCTGTTCAGAGAATTCATGGGTAAAAGAAGGTAGGATATTATCTTTTCTAATATTTGTGAATCAAATTGGTTTTGAAAAACAATAGCTGCCATATAGGGAGCACTCAATACATATTTATTCAATAATTGGCTGTTAATGACTTAATCTTTCTGAGTTCTGCTTTTCAGTGATTAGCTTTAGTGTTCCTCCAATGTGTTTATTTTACTATTAATGTAGAGCGACTATGAAACCTGGAATAAGGAGATATGGTAGGAAAAAAGCAATGGGGCTTTTTTGGGGAGTAAAGCTGTAGTACATAATTCTATTGAAGCCTATGCATTGAGGTTTGAGAAAGACCATTTATAAAAGAACTGGCAACAAAAACCCCCACAAGCTTGGAAGCTACAGCACTTATGAGAGCAATAACATTTATGGTTGAATTTATGCGTTAGAACATTGGTTCCTAGACTCACTTAGCTGTTGTTCATCTGCAATACAAATGAAAGCTTTGCTGCTCCAGTTGGCGTCGGGCTAAGGCAGCTTGGGGCTATGCTTCCTTGGCCAACTTCCTCTATGACAGTAATGGAGGGGCTCTGAAGTGCCATGTTTAAAGACAACTTAGAAATAAGCTAAGAGGGTTTCACAGGAACACAAATATTTGTTGAATGACTGACTGAATGAATGAAAGTATGAGTACATGAATAGACTCATGAGAGATTACGTGGTGAGAGCACTATAACCTATAATTCAAAGGCTTGATTATTCAAAGGCTTTGTTTAGAGATGGGACATAAAATAAAAAGGTGTAGGATAGGTAAAATATATATTTTTTTCCTTTTTAAAAATTTTATTTTATTTTTTTCATCACCATTTATCCCCTCTATGCCCTATTCCACCTCCCCCCTGCAATCACCACACTGTTGTCCACGTCCACGAGTTCTCTTTCTCTTTTTCCTTTTTTTGCTCAATATTTTAAAAATATATTTTAAAACTTAAAAAAAATTTTTTTTCAATTACACTTGACAAACAATATTATATTAGTTTCAGATATACAGATAGTGATTGCACACTCATATAACTTACGAAGTGATCGCCCCAATGGGTATAGTACCCCTCTGACGCCATACGTGGTTATTACATTATTACTGACCAGATTCCGCATGCTGTACTTTACATCCCCATGACTCATTTTATTACTGCCAATTTGTACTTATTAATCCTATCATCTTTTTCATTCATTGTCCCAAACCCCCCTCCCATATGGCAGCCATAAGTTTGTTCTCTGAATCTATGAGTTTGTTTCTGTTTTGTTTGATTATTTTGTTTTTTAGATTCCACATGTAACTGAAATCATATGGTATTTATTTGCCTTTCTCTGACTGACTTATTTCATGCTAGCCTTTAGGTCCATTTTTGGGTTCCCAAATGGTGGGATTTCATTCTTTTTAATGGCTGAGTAATATTCCATCGTATATATGTATCATAACTTCATCCGTTCGTCTGTCGATGGACACTTAGGTGGCTTCCACATCTTGGCTATTGTAAATAGTGCTGCAATTAATATAGAAGTGCGTATACCTTTTTTAAATTGGTATTTTGGTTTTCTTCATATAAATACCCAGAATACCAAGAAGTGGAATTGCTGAGTCATATGGTCGTTCTATTTTTAGTTTATTGAGAAACCACCATACTGTTTTTTATAGTGGCTGCACCAATTTACAATTCCACCAACAGTGGAGGAGGGCTCCCTTTTCTTTACAATTTTGCCAACACTTGTTTGTTGATTTATTTATTTATTTATTTATTTTTAAAAAATATATCTTTATTGATTTCAGAGAGAGGAAGGGAGAGGGAGAGAGAGAGATAGAAACATCAATGATGAGAGAGTCATTGATCGGCTGCAGCCCGCAACCCGGGCATGTGCCCTGACCGGGAATCGAACCCTGATCGCCTGGATCCTAGGTCGATGCTCAACCGCTGAGCCACGCCCGGCTGGGCGTTGATTTATTTTTTAAAAAATATATCTTTATTAATTTCAGAGAGAGAAAGGGAGAGGGAGAGAGAGTTGAAACATCAATGATGAGAGAATCATTGATCTGTCATCTTCTGCATGCTCCTGAATGGGGATCGAGCCTACAACCCGGGCATATGACCTGACTGGGAATCGAACCTCTGCCTCCTGGATCCTAGGTCAGTTCTCAACCCCTGAGCTACACCTAGCTGGGCTGTTTGTTGGTTTATTGATGATAGCCATTCTGACAGGTGTGAGGTGAAATCTCATTGTGATTTTAATCTTCATTTCTCCTATGGCAGAAAGAGAAAGAAACAAGCTCTCTCCTATTTCTTCTTATAAGGGTATTAATCTTATAATGAGGGCTTTATTCTCATGACCTAATTATCTCCCATGGGCCCCATTTCCATATACCATCTCATAGGGGATTATGGTTTCAAGCTATGAATTTGGGGCAGGGAGCAGAAACACACAGTTTATAGCAGAGGGCCTTGAACAGAGAGTTTAGAGTGTGTGTTCTATTTTATTTTATTTTTTAAAATATATTTTTATTGATTTCAGAGAGAGGAAAGGAGAGGGAGAGAGAGAGAGAGAAACATCAATGATGAGAGAGTCACTGATTGGCTGCTTCCTGCACACCCTTGACTGGGGATGGAGCCCGCAACCCGGGCATGTGCCCTGACCAGGAATCGAACCCTGATCGCCTGGATCCTAGGTTGACGCCCAACCTCTGAGCCATGCCCGGCTGGGCTGTTTGTTCTATTTTAGAGCGTGTGTTTTCTTAATTGTGGATGTTTTTAAGAAAACAAAGTAGTAGATGGAAAGTGTAATGACAGGAGTGCTGTAGCAGGATTAATGTGTTTTGGATACAAGACCAATTAGTACAAGATTCAAATACACCGTGAACTAAGGATATGTGTTAAGAAGGTATTACAATAACTCAGGATGGGTTAATGAACACCCAAATTGGAATCGTGGCAATGGGAATACAACTTAAGGGAGAGAGAATCAGGACTGTATTTGATGGCTGAATTCAGGGAGTTACATTTGGTCGCAGGTTAGGAAGCTGACAGTGAATTTCTGCTGAATATTTTTTGCGGTGCAGAAACAACATTGTAATGTGGTAGTGAAATACGGTGGCTGCTGGCCCCAGATGGTTCAGTTTGTTGCAGTTGTAAATTACTGTATAAATACCTTGCAACAGGAAACTCTGGTGTCAGACACAAATTGTGTAGAACTGAAACAGAGGACATATGGTACTCTCAAAAATAAACATAAACAATTTAACAGGAAGAGAATTTGGCACAAATATATTGATTGGAAGTTAAACAATTCACCTGCATAAAATCATCTACTTGCCCACATCTAATTATGCTGCCAGAGATTAACACTCGCTTTAAAAAACTAACCATAACATTTGCACTTGACAGAGATATAGTTCTCTTCAATTTTATGGATTTAATACATGAAGTCATTTTAAATGTTAGTGGCAAATTGCTGCAATTAGAAAACTATACTCCCACAAATTTTCACCAGAAAAAAATGATTACTGGTAATTTTAAGATTTTATAACCATTCCATTTTACCTGATATGAATATCATAGAATAGCAGAAGATGGTAAACTTTTCCATAGGAAATATCTTGCTATTCTGAAATTCAGTGAATGCTAGAAATGCATAGGTGTCAAAGTGTGTGCTATACATTTTTTACTGCCATATTTAACCAATGCCTTTACTGCCATCAGTAGCAGCACATTTTTCAACTCTTTGGATTGAAATCTAAAGTGATATAATTTCCAAAAAGTTTAAACTGAAAATGAAGTATGACATTTGTCATAGGGGATAAATGAACAGGAAAGAGAGTAGTGATGTGCACTAAATCTATGGACCTGTGAATGGGCTCAGAATGATATAATTTCTATCATCATGTACTGCTTCCCTGATGACTAGCCCTGGAAGATCCCTAGAGCTGGCTCATGTGACTGATGGGAACTAAAAGAGAGAGAGGGAGGGTGAGAGGGAGAGAAGGAGAGAGAGAGAGAGAGAGAGGGAACTTCTCCATGAAGTATCCTACAGAAGGGCTGAAAGTTCCAGTGTGAAAGGACTAGTTTTTGTGCCTCAGTATGAACTTCTCTGAACTCTGGCATTCTGATTCTGGAGAGTTATAGTACAGCTGTCTCTCTTCTCTTATTCATGATTTTGCTTCATCAACCCCATACTTTTCAGGGTTTAGAAGATGAGGCCAAGGATTTTTTTTTTGTACTCTCAGGTTCTCTGTGAGCTCTGAAGGAATGCAGTTAAGAGGAAACAGAGTGAAGCCAACTTAAAGCTGGGTTGGGAAGGGCCCCAAGCCTGGCTTTGGTGTCTTCTTATCTCTCATTTATTGCTTTTCTATGATCCCTTAGTTTGTCTTCCCAGTTTTTATGAACTGAATTGTGTCCGCATCAAATTCTTATGTTAAAGTCCTAACCTCCAATATCTGAAAATGTGACTGTATTTGGAAATAGGGCCTTTAAAGAGGTAAATAAGGTAAAATTCGGTCATTAGTGTGGGCTCTATACAATTTGGCTGGGGTCATTATAAGAAAAAGAAATTTGGATGCACAAAAAGAAACACCAGAGGTGTATGTGAACAGAGGGATGGTCACGTAAAGAAGAAGCAGGGGGTGAGCATCTACAAGCCAAGGAGAGAGCCCTCAGAGGAAACCAACCCTGCTGGCTCCTTGATCTTAGACTTCCAGCCTCCAGAACTGTGAGAAAATAAATCTCTGTTATTTAAGCCACCCTGGATGTAGTATTTTGTTATGGTGGCCCTAGCAAACTTATATACCAGTGTTCTCATGAAACTCAAGTTTCCCCTGCAATTGCCTCATTTAATGCCACCATTATCCCCCCACCTACTTATGGGGCTTTTTCTTTTTTCTTTTCTGGATATAAAGAGTTACTTCAATAAGCTCATTTACAGTAAAATAATTAAATCACAGAATTTTATCATGTCCAGTTGAGCCTTAGTCCTAAGTATTTTTTACCATACACACTTCCTTTTATGACAAATCATCAGAGAACTGTGACTATAAACCAGGTTGCTTTGGCTTCTCATGGTATTACTTTTACTAAACTGTACTTTGGTGTTTGCCATCTGACTGCATCAAACAACTCATTGAAACTCACCATTGTATTTCTTGTAGTAGTGTCAGCATCCCACAGTGACTCCTTGAGAAGGATCATAAGTCATCTAGAATGATCCGATGGATTGCGTTTTTGTGTCCCTGGCCTTCTCTGGTTTCTTTTTCTTTTCCCAAACAATTCTCTTCTCTTAAACTTATATGTAATTTATTTGTTTATGTATACACATTTAAAATAATATATATTTTATTAATTTTGAAATATTGCTTTATTTGACTATATTTTAGGGAGAAGTTTAGCTCAAACTATTTACATGCATTTTTGCCATCAATATCTTTATAATGAGTAGGCAGTTTTCCAAAGAATGTCTACAGAATGTGAGTATGAATTTTGACTCTAAATCCAGTTATTACCATAGCACCTTATTATTTTCAAGCCATAGATCTAGTGACATTCAATGAGGGGCACCACATCTTGTCAGGATCAACCTAACAGAGTCTCTTAATTTACATTCACATGAAATTTACAGGTTGGTGGGGGTAGCAGAGCTGAAATATGCAGTAATAGTATCTGAGGCCAGCATATGGAAGTTTACTAAGTATAAGCACCCTAAGCTTACACAGCTCAGCATCAGTAGTTGCTCTATGGCAGGGCTATATGCTGTTTCCCTCTTCTAATGCTTGAAGCTTGGGTCTCTATGTAGAGAGGCTCTTGAATGCTCTTTGGAAAAGAAACTGTACCAGGTCCAATCCATAGTTATGGCCTACCAACTCCCTGGAAAAGCAAAATCATCTATCCCTATAAGTCAAATAATAGACCAATGCAGACACCCACCTATATGGCATAATACCCCGACTCCAAGAAGTATGTGGTGGTGTAGTATTAATATTAATAGGAAACTAGTAGAATATAATGGAATTCACTTTTAGCCTTAGGCTGCTGGAGATATGGCCATTACATCTTCACTTCCATTGAATTCTTTTTGAGATATACACTTAATACTTCCATGTGTGATGTCATTAGGAAAGTCATCCTATGCTACACATACTCATTTGCATCATGTTAGGAAGTCGGTGCTCTTATAAGTTCTATTGGTATACATTCATAATCTCTAAAAGTAACCACTTGCTATACTGCTTTTTATAGTTTTAATTTTTATCCAAGTTATAGGTGCATAAAGTTTAAAGAGACATAATTTTTACAAGATTGGTTGTGAAAATCTGCAGTCTACATCCCTTACTCTTACTTTTGGTGGATTATTTTAGGATATATTTCTAAGTCACGTACTTTATTGCTATTCATTGGCTTATCAATTTAAGCATGACCAGTTGATTTCCACCTATGGAGCTTGCAGCTTCAGCTCTCACCATTTCCATTCTCCACCGCACACGTGCCACTTCCCAGCCCACATTCTTTCGATAGAGTTTAACACATGAAAGTTGAGCCATGTAGTGAATTTTGATTTTCCCTGGAGATTATAATTGTTTGAATATTCTCTTAAGGTGTTGAGATACATCAGGTGTATCAGTTTCACCTTCCTGATGAAATCTCTCTCTGAAGAGCTTTCTGTCCTCCTCCAGTCTGAATTGTTTTCCTTCTTTGCCGGGGCACAGCTGTTATTATTATAGAAACTTCCTTCATCATCATCTGGGAATTTCCCCCCCCCTCTCTAGTGAGAATGCAGTTTTCCCTTTGCTTCTTACTTTCCTCTTTCTTGTCTTACACCTTCATCTTAGTGAAGCTCATCCTCCTGTAGATTTCTGAGAAGGGGGAGAAACTTCCAAAATCCTGCATATCCAAAATGGTTTTTACCTTCACATTTAATTTTGAATTTGGCTGGGTACATAACTCCTTCCTTCTGTATTTTAAAGTTATTGCTATATATCTTTAAGGTTCCAGTCGTGGCTCTTGAAGTGTGATGACACTGTTTGTATGTGACCTGTTTTTTACTATTCTCTTTGTCACCAGAGCTCTGAAGTTTTATGATAATATACGTCAGTGTAGTATAATTGAAGCTACTGTCCTGCATTTTTTCAATCTGGAAAAGCATAAAATGTCCTTTAATTCTGAGACTTTTTTGGGAAAATTTTCTTATTTTCTTCCTTCATTTTCTGTTTCTGTTTCTGTGATTTCCTTTTTAAAATGAAGATCTAAATGTTTATTAATTACAATAGAATGTCAAATCACAAAGTTTGCCATTATTCAGTCATTATACCTTCTGAACTTATTCTAATCATTTTTTGTAATTTTTCTTCTCTTTTCTTTTTTGCTTTTCTGTATGAGAATTTTGCTAAATTTTATTTTTCAACACTTCTACTGAGTTTTCCACTTCTGTAATCATATGCTTAATTTCAAAGAGCTCTTTTGTTGTTTTGTTTTGTTTTTGGAATGCTCCTAATAGCACTATTTTAGTCTTTATGGATGCGGTAGATTATTTTTTTATCTTGTTAAATATACTAATGACTTTTACATTTTATTCTCTTTGTGTAGTCCTTGTTTTTCCCAAGGTCGTTATCTTTTGCATGAGAGGCTTTACTCAGATATTTGCTGTTCCCATTTAAGATTAGGGGTCCAAAAAGCCATTTAAGAGGTCTGAGGGTGAAGTTAGGGTTTGTGTACCCTGATTTTTGCTGGAAGTGATATGCCTGGATTTTTTCAGGGTGAACCTTTGATGTTAGTATCTTCCAGGTCTTTCCTATTAAGAAGAGAGATTCTCCAAAGAAGACCCTCTGAAGCTTCTACATGGAGGTAGTAGACCTAGCACTGATAATGTTCTCAGACATGAGTAGGGAGAGTGAACTGGGGGCCTAAGAATCCAGTAAGCATTTAGTACTTAATCTCTCTGTATTTGGTATTATACGTCTACCCTCAGCTGTTCAACTGTTTCTGATACCCCCAAATCCAGAGGCTCTGTCTTATAACTTCTCTAATAAATAAAACGTCAGTGTTTTGCTAAGATAGGAGAGAGGATCTGAAAACCTATTGCTCCAAGCAATCCTCCTTGTTTTGGGATACATTTTAAAAATCATCATTTAAAAAATATGTTTTTATTGATTTTTTAGAGAGAAGGGAGAGGGAGAGAGAAACATCAATGTGGGAAAGAAACATTAATTGGTTGCCTCCTGCATGCATCCCAACTGGGGATCGAACCCTCAGCCTAGGCATGTGTCCTGACTGGGAATCAAACCAGTGACCTTTCAGGGCATGGGATGGTGCTCAGCCAGCTGAGCCACACTGGCCAGAGCTTTACTCATCATTTTTAAAGTCAACTGTTGCCATGAATTCCTGAGTCTTTTGAGAAGTCTGTTGAATAAATAAGATTTACTTTTAGCATTATCCCCTAGTGTTTTTCAGGTAGTTTATGTCATTACCACTAGCCTATCTATTCCAAAATTCTGCTGTTATTACCTCCTGTTCTCCCATCTTCTCTTATGTGTTAAAGTCTCTGTTCTATTCTTTTAGGGGGCTTTGAGGAGAAATCGAACTTGCGTGCTCAATTTTCCACTCTAATAATAGAAGTGTCAACATTTATTTGTTACCTATTACCCTCTTATTATAGTGTATATCTTTCTGTATGCTACCTTAAATTCATTTTTTAAAAGGAGGAAAAAGGAATAAAGTAAATAGACTACCTCAATTAGAATGCTACACGTGTCTAAACTTTGACCATATAAAAGCTAATCTTTTGGTTTAGTGCTGCATTATGAAACTGTGAATTACTATTAATTTAATTCTTTGAAACTCACCTTATTTCCAGGTTTTTGAAGCACACCCCAAGACCCCCTTTTATGTGCCCCCAATGGCAACAGTTCTTACTTCATTCATCCTGGAGGTGGCTTTCCTAAAGTACGTGTCTAGTGGCCTAGTGGCACCTCATTTTTAGTCAGGCAAATGGACTTTCCTCCTGGAAGAAATCCAGGGAGTGGAGCCAAAGTATGCTCTAGGTTCAGCTGTGCCAAAAATGCTTCACTTTGAGATATGAGCTGCTTTGAAACAGTAGGAACTTGGTTGTATTAGAAAATGACATGAGCATAGTGGATTTTTAAAAAGCCCTTTTAAAGTGTGCTCTCACTAACAACCAGAGGCCTGGCCATTCTCTTAGCATCCTGTGTGCGGAGGTTTTAAATGAACGACACACGTCGTCTGTGCAGCGAGGTGTGCATTGTGCTGAGCTGTCTCAGGTCGGTCATGTGTGAGGAAACTTCCTAGAGATGCTTTATATTCGAAGGAAAAAAATATTTCTGAAAAGTCAGTCCTAACTCATGGCTGACCCTGTGTAGCCATTTGTTTGTTTCTTGTTTAGAATATGGCTTAACTGTATTATCTGCTGGTTTGGTCTGATCTGAGATTAATGTATAAAAAAGGCATTTTTAAGCAGAAAGCACCACATAATGTTTATTATTTTCTTACATTTATTACTTTCTAAGCTGAACTTTGAAGCATGTTCTAATTTATATACATTACATTAAAAAGCTACAGTTGGAAAAGGGAATGAAAAATTATTTCACTTAATAGGCTTTGGGTTCAATCGGTTCTCTAAACTTGTGTTTTTAAGATGCTGTGGTGGTCCAGACTCCTGTTGGCATCTACATCAATGTGGAAGTGGCTGTGTTAAAAGAATCAGGAAACAAGCACCTGGGCTTTCAGACTTCCCCTCATCTGAAATGTGAGTTTTTGAATGAAAGAAACTTAGCAGGCAAATTTTTATCCACAAGTACCAAACAATGAATCAAGATGAATGCAAACATTTAAGATTTTGCTAAATTGATCTGGGCAACAGTTACTTGGATAAACAATTGCCACTACTGGGTGTCCTGAAGGGATGAAATGACTTTAATGTACTATATATGGTATTTGTCAGTTTGTAATGTAATCATTCTAGTGAGCTAGTGAGGGTCCAGTGGTCTTTTACTTAAATTTAATTTCAATCTCCCAGTTACTAATAATGTTGAGCATCTTTCATGTACCTACTAACTATCTAAATCTTTTCTTTAGTGAAGTGTCTGTTCAAATATAGTACCCATTATTTTTTGATTATTTGTTTATCTCCTAATTATGGGTTATAAGAATTATTTATATATTCTAGATACAGCCCTTTATAAGATACATGTTTATGATTTTCTCCTAGTTTGTGGCTTGTCTTTTTATTTTCTTATCAGTGTCTTTTAAAGAGTAAAATATTTTAATTTGATAAAGTTCAAATTACCATTTTTTAAAAAGAGTTTGGCTATTTTTTTTCTTTAAAAAAAATCTTTTCCTAATGCAAGGCCACTACCAAGTTGTTTTTTTTTCTAGAAGTTTTATATTTCATATTTTGAGTTAATTTTCGTATTTGGCGTGAGGTAAAGTTTGAGGTGCATATTTTTTGGCATATGAATATTCCAATTCAGTGGGGAAAGGATAGTCTTTTAAATAAGTGAACTAGTTCACATATGTTCAGGAGAATCAGGATGATGAGTTCTTTTTTTTTCTTTTTAAATATATCTTTATTGATTTCAGAGAGAGGAAAGGAGAGGGAGAGAGAGAGATAGAAACGTCAATGATGAGAGAGTCATTGATTGGCTGCAGCCCGCAACCCGGGCATGTGCCCCGACCAGGAATCGAACCCTAATCACCTGGATCCTAGGTTGACGCTCAACTGCTGAGCCCCGCCCGGCCGGGCAGGATGCTGAGTTCTTGAGGTAAGCTGTGAAAGAACACATCCTGTCGCATAAGGCAGTGTGTCACAGCACTGCACTGGGCTCATACTCATGGATATAAATCTGGATGTATACCTCTCTGATATATATATTATGTACATAAATATATAAATTATATTTTCTTTAATGTGTCCATCTGTTTGCTCCTTGATTAGAATAAGGCTTAACTGTATGATCTTGAGGATATAACCTAACCCATCCGCACCTTGGTTTCCCCATCAGTAATGTGAGGATCAAAATCCTATCTGCCTCAGAAAGTTCTTAAAGCAGTGAAACAAGCAATGCACCTAAAGCTCTCAAGTATTAGACGTTATTATGAGCAGCTGTTCCTTCCCAGTGAATGTCCTAAGCAGCTAGCTCACTCAGGCAGGAACAAGTACTCACCGGATCATTCAAAGTCATGTTTTTGTCTCATGTGTTCCCTCTGAGCAGTAAGAATGTCAGCACACATATCCAGTTACTTTCCTGTGATTAATAATTCTGGAAGTGGCTCTTCTATCTCAGTAGTTTACAAAGACATCGAAAATGATTAATTGAGAACAACTAAATTCACATCATGAAATTTATTATATACAGATTACTGCAGTTCACTTAAGCATAATAAACAGTTAAAAATGATATCCAGATAAATTTATTCCCCCTTCATATTTTTTACCAATTATTTTTCCAGAGGCTTTGAAAAACCCCTCTGCCACTACTGCTAAGTATATCGTCCTTCGAATTTTTATCCATGTCTGTTTTCTCACGTCCTTGCTGCCGTGGTCCATTCATCCACTTGTGGTTTCCAGGCTGGGCCAGTACCTGCTGATCTGATCAGCTTCATATCAGCATTGTCGCTCCCTTGATTTAAAAATAAGACTACAAGGATTTCTAAGACCCTACCTATATTACTATGAGTCTGATAATTCTTTTCTCTTTAGTCATTATAGGTATTTAAGCAACTCCCCCCATTTTTGCAAATGTGTTGGTTATAGCTGTCTATTAAAATATTTCTCTTTTACATGTTGCTCTGCAGTGAGGACCCTTGCAAGAACCTCCTGGACAGGACCAGAAGCATATTTTATGGGACAAATGTAAAATGAAAGTAAGTAGTTCTTTGTTCAAAAATTATTAAAACTTTCAAGATTGTGACAACAGAGCATTAAACCAAGAGGAGCTTTCTAAACATGGGCCCTGTGCAACTCCCCAAGTTGCACACCATCAAGTTGGCCTTGATACTGGATTTTGGTGGGAAGGAAAGGATACCCACATGGGTGCTTCTTGAAAGCATCTGACCTATTGCTTAGAAAACTCAGCTCGTTCATTATATTTTCTGCTGTATTATTTTATGTTCCATCTTTTGCCATCATTCCAACCGCAGTGGTAGCACTGTAGTTGAATATCTACTTTTTGCCTTAATGGTTTTTGTGGTTTAATACTTTTATACACATTTGTATGTTTTCTGATTACAAGAGGAGACAAGGTAAGCCCTGTGATACTGGTGATAAATATGTACTGAACATCCAACTGTGCATCGTCTTGTGCTTTGCAGTATACAGAGAAAGCTAAAGGGACACAATCCCTACACTGTTGTGTTACTTTTGTGTACCAGACTCTATCTACTACTGGATTTGAATTATTTATTCTTTCCAAACCATTCCTCAATTTTTTCAGTAAAAATGGAGATGGTAAGATAGGGTGGTTGTTGTTATAGGGGTAAAAAAAATATATTTAAGACATTTAAAACTGTGCTTGATGCATAATAAATAATCTAAAAAATGTTAGTTATTTCCTTTGGTTTCTATATCTGGATCAGGAGAAACACACAGTATTTCTACCTTTGGATTTCATGCCCAACATTTGGATCAATATAAAATTTTTGTACCTATACAAGCTGACTTTTTTGGCCTGAGAAACATAAAGCAATAAATATCAACCCTGACTATACTTCAGGATTAGAATCTATAAAAATACATATCCATTGATTTAGAATCTTTTGGCAGGGGGACAGGGTGTAAATGTGTATGCATGTGTCTTGAAGGCGCTATAAAGAAACTGAGCCTGTTTCCTTCCTCCCTCCCTTCCTTCCTTCCTTCCTTCCTTCCTTCCTTCCTTCCTTCCTTCCTTCCTTCCTTCCTTC